>NW_028258440.1:0-10000000 GCF_053883595.1 Heterocephalus glaber | reverse complement strand
CTTCTTGCAAGATTGTGCCTTATTGTTGCACCTTCTTGGAGGGGTGAAATGTAAGGCAGAAGGGATGGAAAGACATGAGGAAATTGACAAATGGGAAGACTCTTATATTAGAGTTTTCTAGGAAAATAGAGTCAGTACCTCTCCAGATAAATAGAATACAACTCTGGAGACTGAGAAGTTCCAAGATCTGCTATGGGCAAATAGGATAACCAGAAAAATCAATGGTTTAGTTCCAGTATGAATCTTAAGGCAGAAAAAACTCAATATCTGAACTCAACATAAATCAAGAAGGAAAAAAATTACCTAATTCATGTAAGAGGGTGAGTCTTTTTTTCTATTCAAGCTTTGAACTGCTTGGATAGGGCCATACCACATGAGAGAGGAAATTTACTTTACTAAGTCCACTAATTTAAATGTTTATCTCATCCAGAGAAAACCTCACAGACATATCCAGAACAATATTTGACAAAATGTTTCACACTGCATGATCCAATGATGTTGACATGAATTTAGCTATTACCTCTATAGTAACTTTCAAATTTTTCTATAAAAGTGAAATTATTCCAAATAAAAACATGTAAAATTATCTAGTTTTTTTTAGTTATAGTTATACCAGAATCAGATTGGATGATTGCTGTAATTTTTTCTAGGTGGAGTTTTGATACATATCAATCATGACTACACTGGAATTACTATAACTCCTTTAAGCGCAAGATTCTGTGGCATTTATCTATATATCTAGCATATAGTGCAGCCCTTGACAAAAAACAAATATTTGTTAAATAAATAAAGACTATCTTTTCATGATAAAAGTTTCAAACTGAATTTCACAGGCAATCCTTACTTCCTCACAAGTAAAAATACACTTTTCAGAGAAGGCTACTGGAAAGGCTAAACAGCACACCGTTTATATATCAGGTATAACAATATGGATGAAGCAAGGGGCTGCAAATCACTCCTGGGAGTTTCCCTATGTACAGAAGCTGTTCAAACTGTACTTCCATGTTTTATGATGTCAGCAAGAGCCTTCTCAGTGAGTGATTGCAACCTTGTATTTATTCATCATCCATCTTTTTCCTTATAATGCAATTGCTGTGCCGTTATAAATTTGAACATTCATATTTGAAATTTTCAAAGCCTATAAACTAGAATCTTGTGAATGTATTTTTCCCATATTAGCATAGGATCTTATCACTGAGAACATTCTTCAAAATTCTTATGGGTTCAGAGGTATACATACACAGGGAGCCATTTGTATTTGGGTTATGCCCTTTTGGTTTGCAATTAAAATGTGCAAATATGTTTAGCTTCTCTCTTGCTCTATTTTAAAACAAGAAATAAGTACTAAATGAATGTCAATAAGAAATACAGATGTATATTCTTAAACTCTGTGTTTAGCACATATCCAGCATGGATTGATATAATAATATTTCACAAAGATTTTATCTTTAAAGTAGCTTCAAATATGTAAAATTATAGCCTTTGATCTGAAATATTAATTTTGACCAAAATATTAAAATTTTTGTTGATTGGCTATATCTATAGTTAAGCTCTTAAAATAAACTGGAGTTAGAATATTAAAGAACAAGGAAAGAGATTGAAAAATTAGATCAGTGGTTGTGGGAATAATGTATCAAGCTCAGAGGAGAGAAGACAGAACACAAGTGTGTAATATTATTTTCATTGAATTCTGACAAAGAATAGTAAACCAAAGCTTATCATTCTTCATGAAATCATGCTAGGATAAAAGCAGAAAACTGCAGACAATCCCCCAATCCACTGGTGTATAGCATGAAGATCCTTGCAATTTAAGCATTTAATCACACTCACAAAGAAACTCTTACCTTATCTCAATAGAAGTCATTTAAACTTCCACACATGTTTTAAGCAGTAGACAGAAAATTTAGAGGGAACTGGACACATTTCTTCTTGGAAAGAATCATTCCTCCCACTTAATTCTGAATTATTAGAATTTATATTACCTCATTAACATGTGTAATGGTTAATTTTATTTATTTACTTGTGTAGTCCCAGTTATTTAATCAAACGCTAATAAATCCAGGAATTTCTTAGAAAGTATTTTGTATATGTCGTTAACATCTACAACATATTTACTTTTTAAACATTACCATTAATAATATGCCTGGGCCTCACTCAGTCAGTTACAAAGGCCTTAAGAGCAAAAAGTGAGTTACCTCAGAGAAAAATAAATTCTGCTTCACAATTGAAGAATTAGAGATTAGACATATAGACATAGATTCTGGATATATGGACATCTATCAAATCTATGTTTATACACCAATATCTATGGCTATATGGATATCATTTCTGTATGTCTATGGATATTTATCTATGTGTATGTGGATATAAGAATATCAATCTCTTTATATGTTAGATATAGTAGATTAGTAGATTGGATATGTAGAGATGTTTATATCCAGATAGACTCCATCTCCCATTGCCTCAGTTTCTCTGGACAATCCTGACTGCTGCATTCATCAATTCTAAGTTTCAAATGAAGTTAGAACTAAGTAGGTAATAACAATCATAGCAGAGGAATAAAAAAATTACATATAAAAATCTTCTCTTTGTGCTCTTCAGCCTTGTCATCAGTTTGGTGGATAGCTGATCAATGAAATTAGGAAAGCTATTTTCAAAAGTACATGAAGTAGAAAAGTTTTAATTTAACATATCCTAGTCCTAATTAGAATGATGGATAGAAGTGTTAAACATTCAGATAAGACTGGTCAGTGTTTAGAAGTGCCTTTTCTCTGAAAGTCAAATACTGTACATATGGAAAAATGTAAATTCTCTCATAGTTCTTAAAGCTTCTCAAGATACACATATTTCTCATATCACTATCTATATTATACACAGCAACACTGTCTGTGATGATGAATTTCTGGTTATTGAGCATTTCAAATGTGGATAGCATGATAGAGAAACTAAATTTAAAATTTTATTCATTTTTGCTTAAATGTAAATATAAGTAGCTATATATGATTTGTGGCTACCATAATGGGCAGCACAGATTTTATTATATATATATATATATTTTTTTTTAAACATAAATATACAATTTAAATCATAATCATTTGTATAGTCAGAATAGACTGATCAGTATAACTAGGTACATTCAACCTCTTTGTTAGGTCACTTTAAATGCAAATTTCAATGACTATGTTCTCTAAAAAGAGTATGGTGCATTTGTATCATTTCAAAACAGGTCTCACTCATAATGTGAATATTGTGCACAATATTTTATATATCCTTCTTTGATAAGTACATTTTATCACTTAATTTTATATTGATAGTAATGTTTGTCATTCATTTTTATGATGGAGTTCTCTCCAGAGTGAAATCCTTTGGGGTTATATGTACAAGATAAGCTTTTTTTTACCTTTGAGTTGACCGAAATATTTATTTAGAGTGCTTTTATGTCTTAAATAATGTCCATGAAAAATAAACAAGTGTACTTTGTCTTATCATAACATCAAATAATACCTTGTCAAATATTCAGAAATAATTTTATGTACCTAATAATTGTAGTGCTAAATATAATTGTCATTACATGAATGTTTTGGGAATGGGCAGTAAAAAATAATATACCATTGTTTAGACTAAGGATAATGTGGTTTAGACATGTGGGGGTTGTTCACACTGCAAAGGATATTATTTTTTCAGTAACCATAAGAAACCGAGATCATCAGAGTAACTTCTTACAGTGTACATTTTGGGCCTATGAGTTTAACCATAAACTCTTTTCTTTTATATACATTCCTATTTAGAAGTTAGTGTCCCAGACTAGTAATATTGCTGCAGTCATGTGGTTGAACATTTATAAATAAATGACTTCCTCAAAACTTGCCTGTATAATTTCAACTTTAAACTAAGTTACACAAAAACATTTATACAGAGCATGAAGAATTATATTTGTTATTATTCACTTTCCTGATGCTGAGAAAAAACACCCAACAACAGAATCTTAAAGGAAATGAAGTTTACTTGGCTCACAGTTTCCAGTGTGATCAGTCTATGGTTGGCAGGTTCCAAGGGAGAAATGACATGGTGGAAAGCCATGGTGAGGGAAAGTTACTCAACCCATAGTAGCCAGAAAGCAGACAGTAGGAGGTTGGGAGAAGCTGGGGACACGAATATACCTTTCCACTTCAAGTCTTCAACAAAGACTTGCCTCCTCTCAACTCATCAGCGTATGAATCCACTGAAGAATGCAATCTCCCCTGATCCAATTATCTTTCAAATATATGAGACTTTTAGGGTTTTTAGATTTAATCCAAAGCATTCTGTCCCTCCTCTCCAAATAGTTCATGTTCATCAAATTTTGCAAAGTGCAATTAGTCCATCTTTAAGATTTGTCAAAGTTTTATCAGGTCCAGAATTGCTGAACCATCCAAGTTCAAAGTGTCCTCCTAGACTCAAGGCAAATTTTTAACTGTGAGCCACAATAAACATTTTTTAAAAAGAAGTTAAATACTTCTGGTGCACAACGGCACAGTGTGGGACTGCATAACCTTTGTTTCTTTCCTCCAGCCCCATTGTGATTAAATGTGAGTTAATGGATAAAGATGCTTGTTAGTTTTGGGACACTAGATAAAATCTTTAACAGACCTAAAGTCCCAAAGTAAACTACTCAACTCCTTGTTTGCCCAGAACTGATGTTCTGGACACCACAATCTATAGAACAAGCTGCAAATGTCTGCTGACCATCAATATGTGACAGTCGACCACTAACCTTTGTCCCCTTTTCTTTAATTCTATATGTTAACTTCCTCCTCAACCCCCTATAAGAACAGCCTCGGACTCTGAGCCAGTTTCCTCTCTAAGCTGTTTTGCTTTGGGAGTGCCGTCTGGCCAGACTAATAAAGGTCTGTTTTACTTTCCAACTTGTCCAGTGTGTTCCTTCCTGGGTGTTCTTTGCTGCAGTCAGCTCCTCGGAGCGTTTGGTAAGGCCCTCGGTCTTACAACAGGGCAAATATTCACATTCCAAAAAGAAAGAATAAGAGAATTGAAAAGAATTAGACCAAAATGACTGAAAACTAGCAGGGAAAATATTAAACTTGTAGCTACATGTTCAGCGCTAAGAGTAGATTGTAGTTTGAAGTAATCTCCAAAGGGGTCAGAAAGCCCCACCTCTGTGGCCTTATTAGTTGGGCCTCCCACTTGGGCTGGCTCTGTTAACTGCCTGAGGCTTTCCTCATAAGACATTCACATTCCTGACACCTTCAACTTTCTGGATCTCCATGGCACTTTAGCTTTACCCTCACAGCTTCATGCATTACTCACAAAGGGACTACTGGCAGGGACTATGAACCTTTCATACACTTTTGCCTGGCTTCTGGGCCTTCTTCTAAAACTGGAGTGTAAACTTCCATGACCCTATAACCTTTGCATTTTCCATTCCTCAAAAATAAGCATCAGGTGGATGACACCACAGTGTTCTACCAGGTCAAGCAGTATCTGGGCTATCTTGAACCATAGCTGTATTGGCTTCTGAATGCCTGGATGGCTGAAATTTGGAAACCATTTCCCTAGGTGACCTCTGAATGAGCATGGTGCCCTGGGGCTTTCTTCTCAAAGTATTGCAAAGGAGTTTACTCTTTAAAATCCAGAGCCTCTGATGGGTGGAGGTCTGGCCATTTCTATTGCCTTGATGCAATGTACTGGGCTACTTTTTCAAGCTAATATTTGTTAACAACCATAGTCTCCTTGGTTTCAGCTTTATAGGTGCTTCCTTTCTGGCCATCCTGAAATTTTTGAAAGCATTCGGCTTTTTGCTCCTGATTCTCACTGTAGATCTTGTTAAAAAGGAGCTAGCAGTACCCATGGCTCATCTTAAACATTATGCTGCCTTAAAATTCCTTCCACTAGATCAATTATTCCTCCACCTTTAAAATCAGCTGCACAGAAAGCCTTTGGACACAGTCAAAATGTAGACAAATTCTTGATAGAATGAAACATGCATGGTCTCTCATCCAGCTTCCAAACCAGTCTTCATTACCATTTGAAACTTCATGACTCCAGCCTTTAAAGTCTGCATTCCTAACAGTATTTTGTTCTTATGAGCTCTGACCAGAATTGCCATTAAGTTCTGTTTACAGAATTCTAAAGCTTCTCATCTGTAAACTTTCCAAACTCCTATTGATCTAGGGATGATATAAGACTTTGAATGATATAAGTGAAATATTATAACTCCCAACTTGTTAGATATTTGATACGCCAGGTTTGTGTTCTCTAAAATTGAAGAATGAATTATAGGAACAATGGAGGTTAAGAGTAGAAAATATTTATTGAGGGAAAGATCGATTCTAAGAGAGACAGAAAAGGAATCAGAAAGTGGATTGCCACAGACTCCACTTGCAGAGGAGGCTTTATAGAACAAAATCACAATGTGGGTATAAAATCATGGTAGGTATAAGGTGGGACAAAACTATGATCAACTAAAAAGATTACAAGTATAGTTGCTTAGGTAATATTGATCCAATGAGGAAGCAGTCACATAAAGAATGAAGATCTTTCCTGGAAGGGATGGGTTAACATCTTGGTCCCTTGCCCAGGTGATTGATGCCTGTTTAGAATATCAATCATTATTGTTTATCCCTGGGGAAGTAAGTGTAGTCATTTTAAGGAATGCATCTCTACCAGCCACAGGTGTTCTTATCTTCTGTATTGGCTTTTTTGAGGGCTTAGCACTGTCAGACTGCCTATAATATTTCTAACAAACTTAGCTCTCTGTAATAATACCATAAATCAGTTCCAAGTGCTTTAAAAACACGTGGTCAGATCCAGTCAAAGCAATGATCCCACTTCTCTGGTAACAATTTACTGTTATTTTTCCATCAGTGTGACAAAATACAACACACCCACAAATTAAAGAAGTTTATTTAGCTCACAGTTTTCATTGGGTTCAGTATATGCTCCCAGTGGTCTACCCCTTCATTCAGGCTCCATGTCCTCATAAAACATGAACTACTGAGCTTATTAATGGATGAATTCACTGTGGAATATTGTGCCCTCATGATATAGCCACCTTCCTACTGGAGATACCTGAAGTTAGGTTCCAGTACCCTGCCCAGTACAAGACACAGGCCTGAGAAATAAAGCTAAGAGATAGAACTGGGAGAGAGAAAGCAGGGTGTCAGGATGACCAAGGCTGGTGCAACTGACAAAGGCACTGCCCAGTCCCAGGCACTGACTTTTACTGGCAGTCAATTGAGGTAAAGGCAAGCTATGTGCAGTTTCTGCGGAAATTAATGTAAGTAAGGCTCATAAAGGACGAGACAAAATATTCTCAAATTAGGAAAAAAATAGACAATATTTGGTTGTAATTAGAACATTGTCTTTCTAGTCAGAAGGTTTAAGTTGCGGGAACAGAATTTGGGTGTGAGTTACTCTGACCTCAGCATGTAGGCTTCATCCAGTCTCACTTCTATAAACAAGCCAATTGTGGGGTTAATTCATCACAGCCTGCTTTGGGCATAATCAATATCATGGTTCTCTGCACCTTCCACACACTTGAGACTTTGAGGGGCATTTTCTTTTCTTTTATTCTTTTTTTTTTCCTTCTTAAATTACTTTATTGGTACATTTTAGGTATACAACACAATTACATTTCTCATTGGGAACTTGTACCTTTACATGATGCATCTTGGTTCTTATTTTTTCCCATTCCTAGCCCTCCCTTCACCCCCTCCACCCTTCCCTATTCACAAAGACTTTATTTACATTTTTTTCCAGTTTTCATTATTTTTCCTTTTCCTTCTTTCCTTTCCCCTGGCCCTCCCACTACACCTACACCTTTGGAACTTTTCTTCCTATTTTGAATTATTGATTATTCATTCTAATCATTGGTACATTTTAGGTATACAATATAATGACATTCATCATTGGAAATTTGCAACTTTACATAATCTCTCTTGGTTCCCATCTTTCACCCTTGCCCAGCCCTCCCTTCAGCCTTCCATTCCTCCCTATTTACAAAGATTTTGTTCCTATTTTTCCATTTTCTCATATTAATCCCATTCCCTTCTTTCCTTTCCCCTACCCCTCCCACCTCTTTACCCTTTGCCCCTTTTCATCCTATTTCACCTTACCTATCATACATTTTAGTCCCCATTTACACTTTCAGTTTCTCACACCAGAGAAACTATTCAGTATTTATACATGTGTGTCCTATTTATTTCACTTAAGAGTATCGCCTCAATGTGCATCCATTTAGCTATGTCTCCAATCTCTCATTTTTTATGGTTGAGTAGTATTCCATTTTATTAAAAAACACATTTTCTTTATCTAATCTCCAGTTGATGGGCATTTGGGAGGTTTCAAAGTTTTAGCTATCACAAACTGTGCTGCTATGAACATGGGTGCACATATATCACTGTGGTATGATTCTTTTAATGCTTTGGGGAAGATTCCCAGCAGTGGAAAAATGGGGTCAAATGGGACTTCCAGTCCTAGTTCTTTGAGGTATCTCCATACTGATTTCCACAGTGGTTGCATCAGTCTACATTCCCCCAGCAGTGGAGCAGGGTTCCTCTTGCCCCGCAGCCCCACCAGCATTTGTTATTGGTTGATTTCATGATAGCAGCCATTCTTCCTGGAGTGAGGTGGAATCTCAGCATTGTTTTCATTTGCATCTCTCTAATGACTAGTGATGTTGAACACTTTTTCATGTATTTATTTGATATATCTACTTCCTTGTCTGAGAAATGACTGTTCATTTCAGATGTCCATTTTCAGATTGGGTCTTTAAATTTGGGAGGTCTGATCTTTTTAAGTTCTTTATAGATTCGGGATAGTAGACCATTGTCTGAGGAAAAGCAGGTGAAGATTTTTTCCCACATTATGGGTTGTCACTTCACACTGCTGGTGGTTTCTCTTGCTGTGCAGAAGTTTTTTAATAAGAAGAGATCCCACTTGTTGATTGTTTGTGCTAATTCACGGACAACTGAGGTTTTATTCATAAAATCTTTTCCTACACCAATGTCTTCAAGAGTTCTACCTAACCTCTGTTCCAACTGGTTCAGGGTTTCTGTTTTAATATTTAGATCTTTAATCCATTTTTATTTTAGTTTAGTGCATGGCGGGAGATATAGGTCTAGTTTTAATCTTTGGCAAGTTGAAACCCAATTTTTCCAGCACCATTTATGAAAGAGGCTATCTTTCCTCCAGTGAGGGTGTTTGGCTCTTTTATCGAAGATGAGATGGCTGAGTGTGTCTGACATTGTTTCTGCATCTTCTAATCTGTTCCACTGGTCCTCAAGTCTGTTTCTTTGCCAGCACCATGCTGTTTTTATCACAGTAGCTTTGTAGTAGAGTTGCAGGTTGGGTATTGTGATACCCCCTGCCATATCTCTGTTACCTAGAATTGCTTTTGCTATTCTGGGCCTCTTCTTGTTCAAATGAATTTTTAGATTATTTTCTCAAGGTCCATGAAGTATGCTGCTGGGATCTCAATTGGAATTGCATTGAATCTATATAGTAGTTTTGGAAGTATGGCCATTTTCACTATATTAATCCTTCCTACCCAGGAGCAGGGGATGTCTGTCCATTTTCTGATATTGTTTTCAATCTCTATTTTCAGAGTGCTATAGTTTTCAGAGAAGAGGTCTTTGATTTCTTTCACTAGGTCAATACCTAGGTATTTCAGTTTTTTGGATGCTATTGTGAAAGGAATTATTTGCCCTATTTCTCTCTCAGTGAGTCTGTCATTCGTGTAGAGGAAAGCTATTGATTTTTGTATGTTGACCTTGTAACCAACTACCTGACTGAATTTGGTTATTAAGTGTAGAAGACTTTTGGTGGACTTCTTGGGGTCTTCTATATACAGTATCATGCCATCTGCAAATAATGACAATTTGACTTCTTTATTTCCTATCTTTATTCCTTTTATTTCTTTCTCTTGTCTAATTGCCATGGCTAATGTTTCCAGAACTATATTGAACAAGAGTGGTGAGAGTGGACATCCTTGTCTTGTTCCTGATTTGAGTGTGAAGGATTTCAGTTTTTGACCATTTAGTATGATATTGGCTGTTGGTTTTTCATAGATGGCTTCTATCAGTTTGAGGTAGAGACCATCTATTCCAAATTTTTGTAGGGTTTTTAACATAAATGCATGTTGGATTTTGTCAAATGCTTTTTCTTCATCTATGGATATAATCATATGGATTTGTCCTTGGCTCTATTGATATAGTGTATTACATTGATTGATTTGCATATGTTGAACCATCCCTGCATCCCTGGGATGAATCCCACTTGGTCAGGGTGTATGATCTTCTTGAGGATCTTCTGCATTGTATTTGCCAGTATCTTATTAAGGATTTTTGCATCTATGTTCATTAGTGAGATTGGCCTCTAGTTCTCTTTTTCTGTTGGGTCTTTCTCTGCTTTGGGGATCAAGGTGATGCTTGCTTCCAGGAATGAATTTGGGAGGATTGCTTCCCTTTGAATTTCACTGAAGAGTTTAAACAGTAGTGGCAGCAGTTCCTCTCTAAATGTCTTGTAGAATTCAGCAGTGAAGTCATCAGGACCTGGGCTTTCCTTAGTTGGTCAGTTTTTAATTACATTTTCAATTTCATTGGTTGATATTGGGTTGTTCAGAATTTTTAGGTCGTCTTCATTCAACTTTGGTAATTCATATGTATCTAGGAATCTGTCCATTTCTTCTGTGTTGTCCATCTTATTGGCACATAGGTTCTGGAAGTAGGCATTGATGATCATCTGGATTTCTGCTGGGTCTGTTGCAATATCACTCTTTTCATTCCTAATTGCATGGATTTGGGCCTTTTCTTTCCTTTTTCTGATATGTTTGGCTAAGGGTTTGTCAATTTTGTTGATTCTTTTGAAAAACCAACTCTTGGCTTCATTGATTTTTTGTATCATTCTCTTAGTCGCCATTGCATTGATTTCTCCTCTGATCTTTATAATGTCTTCCCTTGTATGAGCTTTGGGGTTGTCCTGCTCTTCTTTTTCTAGAAGCTTGAGGTTCAGTATCAGGTTGTTTAATTGGACTGATTCTGTTTTCCAACATGCATATTCATTGCAATATGGTTTGATAATATACCGGGGATAACTTCAATTCCTTTGCACTTACTTAAACAAGTTCTATGTGTGAGGATGTGGTCTATTTTGGAAAATGACCCATGTGCAGCTGAGAAGAATGTGTATTCTGATTTTGTGGGGTGGAAGACTCTGTAAACATCTGTTAAGTTCGTTTGTTTAAGACTTCTATTGAGTTCTAGTGTTTCAGTACTTATTTTTAGTCTAGTTGATCTATCTATTTGTGACAGTGGGGTGTTGAGGTCCCCCACTACAATTGTATTAGTGCATATATGACTTTTCTTGTCCATTAGTATTTGTTTTATATTGTTGGGCACACTAGTGTTTGGTGCATAGATATTTATGATTGTCATCTCTTCCTCTTGGATTGTTCCCTTTATAAGCATGTAGTCTCCTTCTTCATCTCTCTTAATCAGTGTTGGTTTGAAATCTACTTGATCTGCCAAGAGGATAGCTACTCCTGCTTTTTTTCGTGTTCCTGTCACATGGAGTATGGTTTTCCACCCTTTAACTTTCAGTCTATGTGTTTCCTTTTGAATTAAGTGTGTTTCTTGTATGCAGCATATTGTTGGATTTTGCTTTTGACCTATTCTGCCAGTCTATTTCTTTTGATTGGTAAGTTGAGACCATTAACGTTGATGGTTACAGCTGAAATGTATTGAGTCGTCATTGCCATGACTTTTTCTTTTTGTTGGGTTCTTCCCCTTTACATTTAATTTCTTGTCATGCCAGGTGGGTTCATTCTGCTTTACTTCCTGGGGTTGTGATCCTCAATGTCTGTTCATAAGATGTTGTGTAAAATTCTTTGGAGTGCTGGTTTGGTATTCATGAAGTTCCTAAGGTGCTCTTTGTCATGATAGTATCTTATTTCTCCATCAATTTTGAAAGATAGTTTTGCAGGTTACATCAATCTGGGTTGGAGGTTGTTTTCTTTTAGGGCTTGAAATGTGTCACTCCAAGCTCTTCTTGCCTTGATGGTTTGTGTTGAGAAGTCTGCTGTGATTCTGATGGGCTTTCCTTTGTATGTGATTTGTTTCTTTTCTCTAACTGATTGTAGAACTTTGTTCTTCTGTTGTGTTTCTGGAATCTTACCAATTATATGCCTATGTGTAGCTTTTTTTTTTTGGAAATGGGGATTGAACTCGCAACCTTGTGCTTGAGAGGCAGGCGCCAGAACCACTACGCTAAATCCCCGGCCCAGATATTTTTTGATCAAAGCTATTTGGAGTTCTATATGCCTCACTTATCTGTATATCAAGTTCTTTTCCCCTGCTTGGGAAGCTTTCTGATATTACTTCTGCGATGAGTTTTTTTTATGTCATCTGCAATCTCTCCTGTTTCTTCATTGACTCTGATCAGTCTTATGTTCTTCTTTGCATCGTCTGGCAGCTGCTGGATTGATTTCTCGTGTTCCCTTATAATTTTGAAACAATTTTTCTTTTCCTTGTCATTAATTGCAATCTTATCTTCTATATCTGAAATACTGTCCTCACATTGACTCCTTCTGCTGTGTAGACTTTCAATGGAGTTTTTCATGTCCTGGAAATCTATTTGCATCTGTTTTATGGATTCCATTTGTTTCCTGTGTTGGGATTCCATCATGTTCCTCAGCTCATTGAGGGGCATTTTAGATCTAAACTATAGCATTATTCAATAATAATATCCTTATTTTGAGCATGTTTTATTTATCAAACCTTGGAGAAATCCAAATTAATTTATGATGATAATGAACTATTACAGAACTTCTTGCCATTACAGCAGTTGAAAATATTATATTTCTCAGCTCATTCCTCCTTTTTAAATTTGAAATAAGTAAATGGAATTTCTTGAGCCTTCCTGATGAAGTTTTTGAAAGACCTTTAAGAATTTAAGGTTAATTAGTACTTTCTTTTATATGAGTGCGAGTCTTCCTCAAAAATTAAATCTGTTTTCTAACTCATGCAAATTCTCTCAGTTTTGTTAAATGTTTATTGAACACATATTTTATGCTTTAGGGAAAATTATAGTTAACATACTTCTAGTAGTTCTCTGCATTTCTTCACTATTCACTTATTGTAGATTATTAGCTCTTTTAAGGTAATGACTGCATCCATTATTTAATAGGCAACCTGACTTCTCCATAACCTGTAATGCTTTCTTATTGACAAAAAAAGAGGCTGTTAGAATATGTGTCATTCCAAGTTAATCTGAAAGTTTTCTTGCCTTGATATGGAAAACTTCATTGATATCAGTTCACCATATGGAATGTGAATTAAATTGTCCTTATTTAGATTCAATTCCCATTGACTTTATCTAAGGTTTCCACTGATTAAAAACTTCAGAATTATCCTTTTCTGATTATTTTATGTTTGGGAAAAATTACATCATAAAGCATTTCCTCCACCTTCCTATCTATCACACTTTCTTTCAATTTTAGGGTACAGGACAGATTGAATTAATGATATGGTTGGGGCTAAAGGGAATGTTTATTTAATGTTTTTCATTTTATTTTAAATGACCCTTCAGACAACTACTTTGGGAATGAAATTCATCATTCTGTGAGGTTGGTACAGGAAACATTTTCTTTCCGTTGCAAACGAAGTACCCTCTGGCACTAGATTTTTTGTTTAAACCTTGGCATTAAACCTTCTGATACCCATCTGCTTTGAAAATTAACTTTTTGCTTTGGGACATTTTTTATTTACATATTTTCTTTTTATTTCACAATATTAATCTAGTGAAAAAAAAAAAAAGCTTTTTAGGCCAAGCATAAAATGTGGACCACAGGAGGAAAAGGAGGAAGAAATCTCTGTAATGTACAACTACACCTAAGTGTATTATTTATAACAGTAACCATTTTAAGACACCAAATATATTGTGATTTTTCTCCCACTTTTCAAACTTCTATCATCTATATGAAATTTATTTAACAACACATTTTCTGAATTTTAGTAAAAAGTTGATTAAAATAATCTGCATCTGTAAGCATCTATTTAGAACCCTTTCATTCAATAGGCAAATTTGAAATCTTTGTTGTTCAGAAAACAAATATTCATGATTCTGTATTTTTTCTGACTTGAATGATCGTGCATGAATCTCTCTCTCTCTCTCTCTCAATTTTCACAAGTACTGGTTCTCAACAGAAGTTGTTTTGCACATGAAGGAACATTCATTTTTGCAATTTCTGGAGGTAGTTTTAATTGTCAGGACTGGGAAAGAAGTTCTACTAGAATCAACTGAGTAGAGGCCAAAAATCCTGCCAAACATCCCAAATGCAGAGGATATCTCCACATAGCAGAATTATCCAATCTAAATTTCAGATGTGCCAAGTTCAAGAATACCTAAATATATGAAGATAACTGTTCAAGGCAGATAATCTCATCCACAAGAAAATTGGGTTTATGTCAAATAGTTATATGACCCATTTATGTATTGAAATGTGCAATGTTCTCTCAAAAACTCACTCTAAGTTTTTCTACAAAATAAAGTAAAACCTTAAAAAAAATAAAACGACATGAACATGTTTTCAAGAAAACTAAAATTAAAAGTCCAAACATGGAATCCCACTAAAATCTAAGAAACATAAACCCCTCAAAGCATAGGGCTACTTATAACTCTGATACAGGTCATAAGTATATACCTATTGCATAACAGTAAATGACAATCGTGAAGGAAATCTTAAAACATATATATATATATATATATATATATATATATATATATATTGCTGTTTTTCACATAAAAGTCCACAGAAAAAGCATAGGCTATAGTTTGGATATACTTCAAATTCTAAAACGCTAATTAGCTGTATTTCTTTGGGGAATTTACATAGCCCTGCTAAACTTTGAATTTCTCATCTAAAATTGGTATAGTAATGATTATGCAATAAGTTAATTGGGGGGATTCAATGAAATCATAAATATAAATGCAGCAAAGTAGTTGTTATCAACATTATAGTATTATTACCTTTACTGTGATCTATTTTTAAATATTTCATAATTGGTATATATGGTAGTATATTAATACTACTAACATATGAACTAGAATATAAGATTAATGAAGGAGTATTTTAGTAAAATGTGTCAATAAGAGACATTCTCTAATAAGGGAAATTTAGGTTTTTACGTCTATCATAAAGTTTTGGGCTAGAGAAAAGAGTTCAATGTGAAGATTTTAATGCCATAATTGCTAGCAATTAATGATTAATATTTTTTTTGGAGACAGGGTTCTTGCTATTAGTTCTGGCTGGCCTCAAACTCATGGCCTTCCTCCTGTTTCAGCCTTTCAAGTGATGGGATTACAGGCATGTGCTACCATGTCAGGCAATTAATGATTAATTTGAAAGAAAAATCGTCAATACTATATCTTTCTTGGTGTCTTACTATGTTTTTTTATTTTTTTCTTTCTTGGTACAGGGAATATAACTCATGGCCTCACACTTGCCAAGCAGGTGTTGTGCCGCTGAGCTAAATTCCCGGCCACTTACCTTTTCCTTACATACAGGAAATGGAGCCCTCATGACTCCCAAGAGTGATATCTGAAATTATTCTTTGTAAAGAATATATACACAACATGAAGAAAACTAATTTTTACAGCAGTATAAAAGTTAACTTTCAGTATTTAATATATAGCATAATGACATTAAGACCTTTCATAAATTATATTATATATCCTTAATAGAATTATTTAAAATATGGTGACTCTATGAAATACAATTCAACCATTTTGTAGTAATGTAATAAAAAGCAATGATGATTTTTCTCTCTGTCCCAACATATTCACTTCTAGAAATATTTTGGGTACAGAAAAGCAGTTAATGAGCAAAACCTGTTTCTTGTGAATAATTATGGTAATTAAGTATTCTAAGAAAGAGTTTCACTAAGTGCCCAGATTCGGAAAACTTCATCTTATACAAGGTTATGGGAGAGCAAATCTTCACAAACTATGCCTTTTAAATTTGACAGCTTTAGAAATCCACCATTTCTCACCATCAGTGTGTTTCAGCACTTGTGAGACTGAAGTCTCATTTAATAGTCCAATATTTTATTTGACAAATAAACCCTTTTAGTTTTTCCTTGTACATATTTTATAGTATTGATAGCATATCCCATTCATTACTTGATGAAGCTGTGACTTTTGATTCTTGAAAAAAGACTTATTGTTTTAAATTGTGATGAGAGTACTTGCCCTTCTATAATTTTTATCATATTATAAACTCATACATATTTTTATACTTTTACCACATTATTTCTCTTTTAGCATTAGTACTTTTCATCATTCTCCAGAAGGCAAATTATTACATTTCAGCTTTTCTAATCAAATATGATCTACTTGTTTCATTAGAGAAAGTACATTTATATTAGCTACATAACATCAGTGCCAGTGTCGCATGAATTTAAGATTTTCCAGCGATTTTTGATTGACTAATCATGTAAGAAAGATGACTAATGGATTACAGCATATGTTTTCTCCATGGTTCCCAAATATACCAAAAAATCTCAAAAAGTATAAATAGATTTCAGCAATAAATAACATAAATACTGTAACTAAACCCTATTTTATCTAGAACAGAGGCTGCATTCTTAGCATTTTAATAAATCTTATGTAGGGAGTGATTTCGGAAATCTTATTTACACAAAATAAATTCTATCTTAATTTTAATTACTGGAAATTAAATAACTACCTGCTTTGGAGTTTTTTTTTTTTCAAATTACAATAACATTAATGAACTAATGTTTTAGAAATCTGAGCTTTTTTTAGACTTTTAAATAGTTGGTTATAAGAATATTGACATATATAACAATTAAAGCAATAATAATGTATTTTAAATCAATAATATAGCTTATATTTAATGACATGCTCAATGTTATTTAGGGGAAGCAATGGTACTAAATTTGATCATGGCACTGAAAATACTGTGTATTACAACTACAGTGAGATAAACTACATAATCGGATTAGCTTTCAAGTGCTGGTTATAATAGAAAGCTTTCACATATATTGAATGGGGATGTACTTGTTAAACTGAAATGTGAAATTGACAAAATTAAAGCTCTTTGATCTTTGAAGATTTTAATCTTTCCCAAGCTTCTTAAGTAAGATATCCATGTACAGGGGGAAAAAAAACCCCTAAAGCTAAGAAACATGATAGCCTTTATTTAGGATTTCTTAACAAATATCATGTTGAAATATTTTCTTGTGTCGGTAAAATTTTGGACACCATGGATCCAGAATCTACTAAATATTTAATCAAGGTGTTATATCATTTCAAAAGAAAAAGTCCTTATATTTACTCTTGCTCTTATGTGCTCTATTTAATTGAACAATGAGGGAGCATGATTTTCTTTCTCAAGGCTATAATTTCTGGTGAGGATATTTCAGTTATCTGCCCCCTGCAGGTTAACAAGAGTTTATGTAAATAAAAGCCATGCATTGTTGAAATTGCAGAGGTGAATAATGAGTAGAGCTTGATCTACATAGTCTGTTTCTTTTGCTAAATACTTAAGATATTGTATCTGCCATGAATATAATGGAAAAATCTGCAATTATGTCTGGGTTGAAGCAGATATTTATATACCATGGTTTTAATTTACCTTAAACATTTTATTTGTAAATAAACAAAAGCACCACTTAGTGGCATGGATAACATTTAGGATAACTTGCAGTTTTTTGCATTGTGCTAAATGTTTAAAATACACTTGGTAAAAAAATACACTTAGTGAAGACTTAAATACAGTAAAACTTTTAACTCCAAATGGAGAAGAATAGAAAAAATGTGTACATCTTATGAAAGAATTTGACATTTTATCTTTGAAGTCATCAGTTTGAAGACTAGAGAGCATTCAATGTAGATAATAGATTGATCTCATTATTCTTAGGCATTTTACAGAAAAATAAATAATCCCAATATGTTGAATTATAGAGTTAATTTCCGGAATTATTTTTATATGCAATTCTCAGTTTAAATTAATGTCATAATCTCTGAAACTTTGAAAATGTGTATCATCTTCTTTTCTATGCAGTTGGAGTAGCTTATGAGATACTAAATGATATATTTCTCATTTATTGTGTTTTTGTATTTGATGAACCCTTACAAGTTAGATTGACTATATAAAAGTTGTACATAATTTTAATTTATATATAAACGCAGTTAATATATAAATTTATAGAACTGTAACATAGGTCACATCCACAGTGAAGGATTTTTGAAGGACATTCATTTCACCATGAAAATACTATAAAACTTTAAAACTTTATACTTTCTCCCATAAGTCTTTGCAGCATTTTCTGACTTCATCTCTCTCTTCTCAGATACACCACATGCATGTTTATTTTTCTCTTGTCACACTGGCTTTGCTCCCTTTTTATATAGAGACTTAGAGTGGTTATTCCCTACATCTTTTACTTGGGTAACCCTATTTATTTATCAGATCTTAGTGCATCCCTTATGGAATGCTTCCCTGGTCTTCATATGCAGGCAAAAATCCCCTGTTATCTCATTTTCATAGTACTTATTCACCATTGAAATTTTTCAATGTTTAAAAGTTCTTTACTTATATTAGTATCTTTTCTACTGTTTTTGTATTCCATGGTACAGAGATTATGGTAATTTTTTTTTTCGTCATTTAAACTTGAGTTCTCAGAATGCAGCCTGGCACATAGAATGTGATTATTATTATTGATTAAGTAGATTCAAATTAAACATATGTATGACCATACTATATTCCTTTCTCTTATAATCATCATGGACATGTTTATCTTCTAATATTGTACACAATTTTGAGAGGTATGATTGTATAATTTCTTTTTTATCCCTCAAAATCCTAATCCTGTTAATTTGTACATAGGAGCTATTCAACAAAGATTTATTACAAGTTCAGTGGCAAGAATAGTAAGATATATGAGTAAATGTTTGTATATCTAATTTCTTAAACTCATTTAGACCTGAAAATCAAGAAGAGTAGTAACTTATACTAATTCTCACCCCTTATGTTTCTTTTCTGTATTCCTCAATATTAAAAAAATGCTGTCAATGCAGTGCTAAGTAAATATAAATTAAAAGAAATTCTCATATTTTCATCGTCTCTGGGTAAGAAGAGTATATCTATCTTCATCTGTATCTATATCTCTCTATGTATACTTTTATCCACTCATACATTAGAGCTGGAAAAATTGGGTTTCAACTTGCCAAAGATTAAAACTAGACCTATATCTTTCACAATTCACTAAACTAAAATTGAAATGGATTAAAGATCTAAATATTAAAAGAGAAACACTAAACTGGCTGGAAGAGAGATTAGGTAGAACTCTGGAAGACAATGGTGTAGGAAAAGATTTCATGAACAAATCCTTAGTTGCATGTGAAGTAGCACAAAGAATAAACAAGTGGGAACTCTTCTCATTAAGAAGCTTCTGCACAGCAAGAGTGACCAGCAACAGCATGAAGAGACAACCCACAATGTGGGGAAAATTTTTACCAGCAGTTCCTCAGACAAATGTCTAATATCTAGAATATATAAAGAACTTAAAAAAATGAGACCTCCCAAATTTAAAGACCCAATCCAAAAATGGGCATCTGAAAAGAACAGACATTTCTCAGACAAAGAAGGAGAAATAGCAAATAAATACATAAAAAAAATTGTTCAACTTCAGTGGTCATTTTAGAGATACAAATGAAAACAATGCTGAGATTCCACGAAGAAAAGATCCAAAGGGGAAGGGGAAGTAGGAAGGATTGGGGAAAGGAAAGAAGGGAATGGAATTAATTTGAGATAATGAGGGCTGGGGATTTTGCTCAGTGGCACTTCAGTTTCCTCCCAAGCACAAGGTCCTGAGATGGATCCCTGGTATGCAAAAAAAAATGAGAAAATGAAAAAATGGAAACAAATTCTTTGCAAATAGGGAGGGGTGGAGAGTTTGAATGGAGGGCAGGGGAATAGGGAAAAATTAAGAACCAAGATAGATTATGTAAAGTTACAAATCAAGCAACGAATGTCATTATATTGTATACCTAAAATATACCAATAAAATTAATAAAAAAACCTGACCATCTAAAACTCCTAGAGTGAAACATGGAGAAAATCTTGACATTGCTTTTTTATTTTTTTTACAATTTCTTGGAATGGCATCAAAAGAACAGGGGCAAAATGTCAAAAATGGAAAAGTAGGACTACATTAAACCAAAAGGCTTCTGCTCAGCAATGAAACAGGATGAAAATGCAGCCTGTGAAATTGGAGAAAATATTTGAAGATCATATATATATAATAATATAATTAATGTCTAAAATATAAGGACCTCCTACAACTCAATTGAGATAAAAACAAAACAAATTTAAAAGACCTGCCATATAGCCCAGTTAACAAAGAGGCAAAGTGGTTGAAAAGCCATTTACCTAAGAAGGCATAATAGTGTAAAAATGGCTATATGAAAAGGTTGTATTCATCAGTTCATCAGGCAAATCCAAATCAAAACACCAGTTAAATATTACTTTACTGTTGGTAGGATGACCTGTTTCCTAAAAAAATCCAAGAACAACCAAAAACAAGATATACGTGTCAGTAATGATGTGGAAAAGTTAGAATAGTTGTATTTACTGGTGAGAATGTAAAATGATGCAGCTGTTATGGAAAATAGTATGGAGATTCATCAAATAGTTGAAAGAAATAATACTAACATATAATCCAGAAATTTCACTTTGAACATATATCCAAAAATTTGAATCAGAATGTCAAACAGACATTTACATTCCCGTTCTTATAGTAGCATTATTCACAGAAAACAAGGATTAAATTGAATTAAATATCCCTTAAAAGAAGAATGGATAAAGGAAATGTGGTATATACATACATTGTCATATTGTGCCATAGAAAAAGAGAATCTAAACACATGACTCAACATGTATAAATCTGAAAGATATCATCCAAAATAAACAAGTCAATAACTCAAGAAAAAGGAACTTGAGTCATTTGTAGGAAAATGAATGCATCTTGAGACCATAATTTTAAATGAAGCAAATCAGATCATAAGCTTAAATATTACATGATTTCTCTTATATGAGAACCCAATATGTAAATAAAGTGAAAAATAAAAGATATATAATAGGAGGCAGGAAGGTACATATTGGGTTCAATATTCAGTACTTAGAAAGAAAGAAAAAAGAGGAAGGCTAGAGAGGTGTGAAGACTGGATGGGAGAAGAGAGAAAAAGAGTGAGAAATGGAGAGAGAGAGAAAGTATTTAGATTGTCTGCTTTTTCTTGATTGACCATTAGTAAATTCCAGCTTTGAAGTAATTTTTCCATTTAATATAAAATTTCAAACTTTCCAATGTACAGTTGTTTATATATTTTATTTTCCTTTCAGTGCCTTTAGAATCTTTATTAATTTTTTTTCTCATTCTTGAAACTGAAAATTTATGGCCACCCCTTTTTCCTTAAAGTCATTCTAGCTTTAAGTGTGTCAATTCTGTCATTCTTAAATAACAAGATTTCAATTTTGTCTATTTTTTTCTGTATTCCCTTTCATTATTTTTCACTCTTTGATATTTATTTTCTTGTGCTAAATTTTACTTTAAATTGTTAGTATTTCTTGTTTCATAGAATAGAAACTAAGTTAATTGATTTGAGACTTCACTCTTTTTCTAATATAGTCACTTAATACTATAAATTTCTACCTAAGTACTGCTTTGGTGTCACTTCAAAATTTTTATTTACTCATTTTCATCAATTTATTTTATTCATTAATTATTTTGCCTTATAAATTTCAAGAAATTTGATGTCTTTACCAGTGAAGTCAGTTCTTTGGGGACGTATTATTTCCTATAAAATTTTTCTTTTTATAGGAGTTATTCTGACTTAAAATTTTTACTGTAGTTCCCCGATTAATTCTGTTAGGTGAGAGTTACATTTTAAAATTTGATGATTTATTTCTCTTCATATATTTCATCGAAACTCTAAGGTGATTGATAGAGATGGCTTGTGCATTTATTTTCCTGGGTTGTATCCATAAGTGTTTGTCTGGATACAGACAATTATTTTCCTTTCCTAAACAATGTTCTTGTTTCTCTAAGTCTCATCACTAATTCTTGTGATCCCTGGGATCAGAACTCTCATTTTACACATTCTGTTTATAATTTAGTCTAAAGAAAAATGTTAAAATTAACTACAATATATGTCTTTTATTTTTTTCTTCTTCTGGTGTTATCTAAGATTCTGCTAATCTTTCAGCTTCATAATTTATGCTAGCAATGCTTTACTTAAAATGCAGTTTGAAGATTTCTCTCAGAATATGTTTTCATCACTTTTCCCTTTTTGCAATCTCCTTAAAATGATAGTGAGCAAAATTTTAAAGTTAAACTCACTAGGACAGAAGGGGAGTTTTTAAAAACAAATCAATATTCTCATATAATTTTGGAGGATTGAAAGTTTATTGTTAATTGATTTAGGTTTTTGTTTTCTCTACTCTTGGGTGCATACAAAAGTGGAGGAGTGTATGGGTCACCATAAAAAGTAAGCTAATTTCCACTCAAACTTCAGAGAATACTAGAATTTGTAGCACATATTAACGTTGAAAGTAGGAGGAAAACAGAGTTAGAAACAGGAAAAATAATTAAAACTCTGTATAGAACATTGAGACATTACATTCTTTTCCCCAGTCAGCAATCAGGGACAGGTATTACACCACCACTTCTTGTAAAACATAGATATATTAATATCTATTATAAGGTAAAGTGATTTTTTTCCTGGAAGATTTCAAAAACAGCAAAGGGCAGGAATGAAACCTTACTGAAAAGATGTATGGGTATGAAACTGTATGTAATACACCTTGTGTTTATTCCCCAAACACTGAAAATCTAGTGAATGTAAGTCACCATATTAAAGCAGATGATTAGTGTATTACTTTCAGAAACCTGAGCAGCCTTCAAAAGTCTTTTATGTTCTACCAATTTAGAATAACCATATGGCATTAGGCAAAATGCCAGTCACCAAGCTCATCCTCACATCCTTAGTTTCCAATCAGCTTTTTTGTACGTCTCCTCCTTAAGCATAACTACACAGGTATTAAGTTTTGAAGCAATCTATCTTAAAATTCAAAGAAAACTTACAATACTAAGAAAAAGAACTTAGGATGGAGGGGGATATAGACAATTTTAGGGACCAGTAAAACTAGGAAAGGATCTTTGTATTTTGGGAGCCAGTTATCCAATGCAAGAGAAAAGTGAAGACATTTTTTTCAGGATGAGAAATTTCTCATCTCTTGTTCTATGTTAAAAATAGGACTCCTAAGATCAGAGTTATACAGTAACATTTCAGAGGAAAAAAATCTACTTGTAGTTAAAAGAATGAAAGCATTCAAAATTAATGTCTCAAGTTTTTAAAAAGTATGGCCTACAAATTATCTCAATTATGCAAACATTGAGAAGAAATGTAGAGCTCTATCAGATAATTTGGTCATAAGTTAGTCATAGGTAAGACTATGTAAATAAATATTAAAGCTATTATTAACTGTAGGAAAATACATAGCTGTGTGAAAAGGAAATGTAATTCTGGTGTAATGGAGGATCCACCTTGAATATTTTATATAGTCATAATAATTTAAGATCTGGATATTGATTTAACAATTGAAAATAAATCTATACTGGGAAAATAAAATATTAGAAGTCTATGTTTCTGAATTCGAGTAAAATATTTCTATTTTGAATTTAGAAGCTAGTGTACAATGTCTACCTTTTTAAAACCTCACAAATAACAGTTACAAAATAAAAGGATTGAAGGAGGTGAACATAGTCACCCCTGAAAGAAAAGAGATGCTACAAGCAGTTGACTGCTAGTTTTCAATATGAAACTTGTGGTATTTGGGCTTTCAAAACTATTTACACATATTTCTCGAAATTTTAAAGAAAAAAATATTTAACTAGACAAAAGTATTGGTTTGACTGCATGTTATACGTAGTGTGGGAGTGGTATTTCTGTAAATTCCAACTTTCAAATGAATTTTGGTAAATTATTTCACTGATGATAAACCTAGATTATTTACTGCATATTTATTATTTACTGAATATTTGTTGATTTTGAGCTTTTTTCATATTTGAGGCTTCATCAGGAAAAAACTACTATTCTTTACTCTGCAATAGATCACATTTTAGGTCAAATCTTTACTGTTGTTTCTCTGTTAATATGATTCCAAAAATTCCTCAAAATTTCTATTCTGTTGATTGCATTTACACTTTATGTTCTCCTGAAGTGTTATGGATAATTTTCTTTAAATATTTCTGTTATTTCAATTGGATTTTTATAGAGAACCGCTAGTAGGCTTACTCTTAATTCTCTTTTGGCTCAGTTATTTATATATTCTCTCTAATTTGAAAAGTGAATCATTTATCTCTTCAATGTTAACATTTACAATTAAAAATTCTTGGTGACACTTTAGTTAAATAAAATTAAAATTAGTTTTTAATTATGTTTGAGAATTTTAAATACATTATGTTGTCATTTATCTGTAAGTCAGCTTTTTAAAGCTTTATTCATTTCATGTTCTTCCTTATTGACACTGTAAATCTTAGGCTTCTGCAACGACCCTAAGCAAAATTTACTTGACAGAGCTTTCATTCCTTTTCTTTTTTCTGAAAAATTTCTGTAAAACTCTCTCTACTGTACAGTGCTTGGCTTTTTGAATGTGATTACATTTAGGAAATACTTCTGATTAAATTGTATTGACCCAGTTTCACTATTCATATTTGAATTTTATGATAGATTTCTCTTCAAATTTCTTGGTTAACTTTTCTTCTATTTTTGCAGCAAAATTGTGATTCTTGAGATTAAAAATCTAGTGTGTTTTCTCACATGTGAATCCTGCAAAGATTTCCCGTGGCAACACACTTGGAGTTTTTAATAATGAAATGAAAGAAGAGGAAAATTTGAGGCAATCAGAGATAAAGTGATGCTTATTCATTATGCATTTAAGATAGTTCCAGGTAATGGAGTTAAAGGGCTAAACAAACATGTTTTCTGTAGTGAATAAGCCCTCACTTTGAGAAGATTAAATAATTGTGTACAATTTAAAATATTTTGAAAATGTTGAAAGTGATGAAAATGGTAATGGCAGTATTTTACTGATTCCCCTAAAAAGATATGAGTTATACTAGACTCAAAGCCTAAAGAGAAACTAAGGCATAAGTAAATGAATTGTCCATAAAAATTACTCAAATAAGTATTTCTTTCTTTTTTTAACACATCATCATTCAAAGCCTAAAGAGAAACTAAGGCATAAGTAAATGAATTGTCCATAAAAATTACTCAAATAAGTATTTCTTTCTTTTTTTAACACATCATCATGTGGTATTATTTGAGTACAGGTGACTTCCTTCCTTATGTCACCTAGACACCACATCAACCAGTGCTCTCTTTGGCTGCCAGCCTCTTGTCTCTCTTTTTGGCAATGGTAAGTAGGATTCCCTTTCCCCGGGGAAGAGAATCCATGGTTTGTTGCCTTTGGCAAGCCAAGTGGTAAAGCTGTTGCCATTGACATCTTTCACACGAACCATATCAAAGGAGTCAAGATGCCACTCCTTGTAGGTGATTACACCAAATCTTTCCAAGTTGGCACCTCCAGTTACCATACACAGATCACCAGTGTCAAACTTGATAAAATTGGTAATTTTGGCAGTACCCAAATCAATTTTTGAGTTAATAGGGTGTACAAGTTAGGAAACTACATATGATATTACTTAGTAAAATCTAAGGTACAGTCCTAAAACTGCATTATAATGAAAAACATTTAAAAGAAAATCAGAATTTAGATTAAATTTGAAGCATTTTCATACACTTCTCACTTTTTTTTATTCTTAAGTCCTTTTATTGGTACATTTTAGGTACACAATATGTTTACATTTGATATTGGGTGCTTGTACCTGTACATGATGTATCTTGGTTCTTATTTTTTCCCCCATACTTGTGCATCCTTCACCCCCTCCACACTTCTCTATTTACAGAGACTTCATTTCCATTTGTTTTTCTTTTCTCATAGTTTTTCCTTTTCCTTCTTTCCTTTCCCCTTCTGCTCCAACACCCCTAGCCATTTGGAATTTTCTTCCTATTTCAAATTATCAATGTTTTAAAAAAAAATTTTAACCCTTATTTATGCTTTCAGTTTCTCACACCAGAGAAACTATTCAGAATTTACACGTGTGTCCTATTTATTACACTTAAGAGTACAGCCTCAATATGCATCCATTTAGCTATAAATGACTCTAGTTTCTCATTCTTTATGGCTGAGTAGTACTTCATTTTATAAAAAAAAACACATCTTCTTTATCCAATTTCCAGTTGATGGACACTTGGGCTGTTTCCAAGCTTTAGCTATTACAAAATGTGCCACTATAAACATGGGTGCACATATATCGCTGTGGTATGATTCTTTTAATTGTTTTGGGAAGATGCCCAGCAGGGGAATAGCTGGGTCAAATGAGACCTCTAATCCTAGTTCTTTGAGGTATCTCCATACTGATTTCCACAGTAGTTGCACCAGCCTGCACTCCTACCAGCAATGGAGAAGGGTTCCTTTCTCCCCACACCCCCACCAGCATTTGATATTGGTTGATTTCTTGATAGCAGCCATTCTTTCTGGCATGAGGTGGAATCTCAGTGTTGTTTTCATCTGCATCTCTTGAAAGACCAGTGATGTGGAACATTTTTTCGTATATTAATTTGCTGCCTTTACTGCTTGTTCTGAGAAATGTCTGTTCATTTCAGATGCCCATTTTTGAATTAGGTCTTTGAATTTGGGGGATCTGATTTTTTTTCAGTTCTTTATATATTCTAGAAAGCAGTCCTTTGCCTTAGGTACAGCTGTTAACTTTTTTTCCCACATTGTAGGTTGTTTCTTAGCCCTATTGGTGGTTTCTTTTGGAGTGCAGAAGCTTTTGAATACGATGAGATCCCAGTTGTGGATTCTTTGTGCTAGTTCCCATGCTACTGAGCTTTTGTTCCTAAAGTCTTTTTCTATGCCAGTGTCTTCAAGACATCTACCTAACTTATCTTCCAGCAAGTTTAGTGATTCTTTTTTTGGGGGGGGGGTATGGGGGATCAAACTCAGGTCCTTGCACTTGCACAGCAGGCGACAAAACCACTGAGCTAAATCCCCAGCCCCTAGTGATTCTGTCTTAATATTTAGATGTTTAATCCACTTTGGTCTTAGTTTAGTGCATGGTGATAGGTATGGGTCTAGTTTTAGACTATGGCAGGTTGAAATCCATTTTTTCCAGCACCATTTATTAAAGAGGCTATCTTTCCTTCAATGAGGGTGGTTGACTCCTTTGTTAAAGATGAGGTGGCTGAGTATGTCTGGAGTTGTTTCTTCATCTTCTAATCTATTCCACTGATCCTGGGGTCTGTTCTTTTGTGAGTACCATGCTGTTTTTATCACAGTGGCTTTGTAGTTTAGTTTCAAGTTGGGGATTGTGATACCCCCTGCCATGTCTCTGTTTCCAAGAATTGCTTTTGCTGTTGTAGGTCACTTCTGGCTCCAAATGAATTTTTGGATTTTTTCTCTAGTTCTGTGAAATATATTTTTGGAATTTCAATTAAGTTTGCATTGAATCTGTATAGTAGTTTTGGAAATATGGCCATTTTCACTATATTGGTTCTTCCTTCGGAGGAGCAAGGGATGTCTTTGCGTTTTCTTATATCCTCCTTGATCTCCTTTTTCAGAGTGCTGTAGTTTTCAGTGTAGAGGTCTTTTGTCTCCTTTGTTAGATTGATTCCTAGATATTTCATTTTTTTGGATGCTATTGTAAAAGGATTTTTTCCCCTAATTTCTTTCTCAGTGAGTCTGTTATTTGTGTACAAGAAGGCTATTGTTTTTGAGTGTTGACCTTGTATCCAGCTACTCTACAGAATATGTCAATTAAGTCTAGAAGTCTTTTGGCAGAGTTTTTAGGGTCTTCTGTGTAAAGTATCATATCATCAGCAAATAATGACAGTTTAACTTCTTCTTTTCCTATCTTTATTCCTTTTATTTCTTTCTCTTGTCTAATTGCCATTGCTAATGTTTCCAGAACTATATTGAACAAGAGTGGTGATAGTGGGCTTCCTTGTCTTGTTCCTGATTTTAGCGTGAAAGTTTTCAGTTTTTGAACATTTAGTATGATGTTGGCTATTGGTTTTTTATAGATAGCCTCAATGAGGTTGAGATAAAGACTTTCTATTTCAATTTTCTGTAGGGTTTTTCTCATGAATGGGTGTTGGATTTTGTCGAATGCCTTTTCTGCATCTATTGAGATGATCATATGGTTTTTGTCCTTGACTCTGTTAATATAGTGTATTATATTTATTGATTTATGAATGTTGAACCATCATTGCATCCCTGGAATAAATCCGACTTGGTCAGGGTGTATGATATTCTTGATGACCCTCTGTATTCTGTTTGCCAGTATCTTGTTGAGGATTTTTGCATCTATGTTCATTAGGGAGATTTGCCTGCAGTTCTCTTTTTGGGTTGGGACTTTCCCTGGTTTTGGAATCAAAGTAACACTTGCTTCCAGGAATGAATTTGGAAGCCTTGTTTCCCTTATAATTTCCTTGATGAGTTTAAAGAGTAATGGCAATAGTTCTTCTTTAAATTTCTTCTAGAATTCAGTAGTGAAGCGATCAGTTCCTGGGCTTTTCGTTGTTGGTAAATATTTTATTACATTTTCAATTTCACTCATTGTAACTGGGGTGTTTAGAATTTCCATATCTTCTTCATTTGACTTTGGCAATTCGTATGTATCTAGGAATCTGTCCATTTCTTCTGTGTTTTCCATTTTATTAGAGTACAGGTTCTCGAAGTAGGTATTAACGATCCTCTGGAATTTTGTTGGATCTGTTGTGACTTCACCTTTTTCATTCTTAATTGCATGGTTTTGTGCCTTTTCTTTCCTCTTTTTGATAGGGTTGGCTAAAGGTTTATCGATTTTATTTATTCTTTCAAATAAACAAATTTTTGATTCATTGATTTTTTTTGCATCGTTCTCTTAGTCTACACTGCATTGATTTCTGCTCTTATTTTTATAATTTCCTCTCTTGTATGAGCTTTGGATTTGTTAGGCTCTTCTTTTTCTAGGAGCTTGAGGTTCTGCAGTAAGTTATTTATTTGAGTTCTCTCTGTTTTCCTAATATGGACATTCACTGCTATGAATTTCCTGCATAGAACGGCTTTCTTTTTGTCCCTTAGATTCCTGTATGTTGTACTGGCATTATCATTTACTTGTAGAAACTGTCTTATTTCTTCTTAAATTTCCTCTGTGAGCCATTGGTTGCTCAGGAGGGTGTTACACAGTTTCCATATGTTTGTGGGGGTTTTGCAGTTTCTTATGTTATTGATCTCCAATTTTATTGCACTATGGTCTGATAATATACAGGGGGTAACTTCAATTCTTTTACATTTACTTAGACATGCTCTATGAGCTAGCATGTGATCTATTTTGGAGAGTGACCGTGTGTAGCTGAAAAGAATGTGTATTCTGATTTTGTGGGGTGGAACACTCTATAAACATCTATTAAGTCTATTTGTTCAATAGCTTGGTTCAGTTTTAGAATTTCATTGTTAATATTTTGTCTAGATGATCTCTCTATTTGTGATAGTGGGGTATTGAAATCCCCCACTACAATTGTGTTACTGCTTATGTGGTTTTTCATGTCCATTAATATTTGTTTTGTATAGTTGGGGGCATTCATATTTGGTGCAAATATATTTTTGATTGTCATCTCTTCATCTCGGATTGTTCCTTCCATAAGGATGTAGTGACCATCTTTGTCCCTCTTAATTACTTGTTGTTTGAAATATACTTTGTCTGCAAATGAGATTGCTACCCTTGCTTTTTTCTGGGTTCCTGTGGCTTGGAGAACTCTTTTCCATCCTTTTTCTTTCAGTCTATGAATTTCTTTTTGAGTTAGGTGTGTTTCTTGTATAAGGCATATTGTTGGATCTTGCTTTTTAATCCATTTTGCCAGTCTATTTATTTTGATTCGTGAATTGAGGCCATTAACATTGATGGTAATAATGGATAGATATTGATTCATCCTTGCCTTGATGTTTTACTTTTGTTGACTCTTTTTTTTTGTCCCCCCTTTCTCTTTAGTTTCTTACCTTGCCTGGTGGCTTCCCTCTGTTGGGCCTCATGGAGTTGTGACCTTCATTGTATTTTTCTAAGATATTGTTTAAAATTGCTTGTAGTGCTGGTTTGGTGATCAGCACATTTCTCAGGTGTTCTTTGTCATGGAACTACCTAATTACCCCATCAATTTTGAAAGACAATTTTGCCAGATACAACAGTCTAGTCTAGGTTGGAAGTTATTTTCTTTTAGGGCTTGAAATACTTCACTCCAGGCTCTCCTTGATTTGAGGGTTTGTGTTGAGAAGTCTGCTGTGATTCTAATGGGCTTTCCTTTATAGGTGATTTGTTTCTTTTCTCTAACTGCTTATAGAATTTTGTTCTTCTGTTGGGTTTCTGACATCTTGACGATTATATGTCTAGGTGTAGATTTTTTTTGATCATGGCTAGTAGGAGTTCTATATGCCTTACTTATCTGTATGTCCAATGCTCTACCTCTGTCTGGGAAGTTTTCTACTATTACTTCTGTGAACAGTTTTTTTATGTCAAGTGTACTATCTCCTGTTTTTTGGGGCACACCTATTAGTCTTATGTTATTCTTCTTTGCATCGTCTAGCAGCTGCTGGATTGATTTCTCATGGCCCCTTAGTATTTTTAAGAAATCTCTGTTTTCATGGTCCTTCACTGTAATCCTGTCTTCTATATCTGGTATTCTATCTTCAGATTCCCTTAATCTGCTGTGGATACTTTTGATGGAGTTTTTAATCTCTTGAATATCTGTTTGAATCTGTTTCATGGATTCCATTTCTTATGTTGGGCAATCATGGTTTCCATTTCTTTCTTATGCTGGGCATTCATGACTTCCAACATTTTTCTGAGCTCATCTATTTTTTATCAGTTTCTGTTCTAGAGCCTCTAACCATGTCTTTCACTCTGTTTACCATCTCTGTAGTTGTCTGGGAGATTATTTCTGCTTTGAATTTTTCTAGAGCCTCATTCATCTGTTTTGTTACTTCCTGTGCTATCAGTTCAAGGTGTCCAGGTAGTTGATTATTGGACTATTCCACCTCATTTCCCCCAGAGTTTACCCTTGGTGGAGTAGAAATCTGAGTCTGTGCCTTGCTTAAATGTCTTCTCATTTTTGTTTTTGGTACTGTCCTTTGTTTAATTCCTTGGTTGATACTTTGAAATTGCTTTTTGTAAGTATCTTTGTTGCTTGTAATAAAAACCTTTATGGAATGATTGCTTTTCAGAGGTGTCTTCCAGATATAGCTCGTCTTTAGGTTTTGAGTCTCTAATGACTCTGAGACTATCTCATTTTCATTATACCAGGAAGGACCACTGACTAGATCAATCACAACTCCTTAGCCCAAGTGATACAATCAGTAACACCATAGCATCAAGTTCATCTTAGAAAATGACATTTTGTGGTAGTTATTAATCTATCACCTTTAACTGTGTGAATTAAATCAAAATTGAGGACCAACCCAACACCTGTTTATAGTCAATATACTCTTCAATATAGCAAATTTACCCTTTGGAATGGGGAGTTAGAAGTAGTTGGGGAGGGAGGAATAGATAGGTAGAAGGACAGGGGAAGGTTACTGGTGAGGCCAGAGGACAAGGGCACAAGAAGGGAAAAGAGAAGAAAAGAAAAGGAAGAAATCCAAATTACGGCGAGAACAGGAACAAATAGGGAGATGAAGAACAATGTGGGGCAGCAAGAGAGTGAGTGTGAGAGTGAGGGAATGGAAAGAGAAAAGAAAGAAGAAGGAAAGAGAAGAGAAAAACAAACATTTGCAAAGAGTAGGAAAAATAAAAATAAGAGAAAAAAACAAACCAATATTACTAATTTCGGAAATAAAAAATAAAAATGAAAATGAAGGGCCTCCTTCAGGGTATGTCTCTGTTGTCACAATGGACAATGTGGGCAAAAGTGTGCAGATATGTCAATGAGTCTCAGCAAACCAGTCACAGATTCAGCCAGATTTCTGGCTGTAAGTTCCAATTTGAGCTCCTTGTCCTCCTGTAGGGTTGAACTCTGCGAGGCTCTACTGCAGTTTCCAGCTGCCCTTTCCCTGAAGATAGTCGAGGTTCCGATGGGAGGTGATGACCCCTCCAACGTACCCAGTATGATGGTCTGGTGGTCTGGTGTCCCCTGTATCTTTGTAGTGTGGAGCCAGGTGGCAGTACAGCCAAGAGGCCAGAGGAGCAGGTGGGGGGAGGGTCCTGCAGGTGTGCGGCCAAGTGGATCACTACTGTGGGCATGAGCTGGATGGGGCAGGTTTCCTGTGATCCGGCCTCTTCTCTCTTTTGATCTATCCAATCTCTTCCCACCCCAATTCACCCACATTATTTTAACCTACACCTCAATTATATATGATCAAAATCAAATTCACCTTGTAGCCAACAGTCTATATTTTATATATCTAGTCTTAAAATAGTAAAGAAATTATTAATTAGCAGTGAATGTTAGCATTCCATATTTCCAAAAGTTTAATGTTGTAGAATGGGAGACTTTTGGAGAAGAGGACTTGGATCAGGGGAAGGAGGGAGGAAAGAAGAGGAGAAATGGGGTGTGATTAATGTATGTTAGTGCATGAGCAAATTTTATGCCAAAACAAAACCCATTATTCTATACAAATAATATGTACTATTAAAATTATTTTAAAAACTATTTGCTGTGATATAATTCATTTGAAGTAGACAAAGAAAAGAGCTCTTAGTCTATAAGTCATCAAACATTTAAAAAATGAAATAATTTCAATTGGCTCAGTATTCCACTTTTATTGATAATCACATATAACCTATAACTCATAAAGTAACTGCACACAATGACTTCTCTGGCACTACAAATTATGTCTTTAGTAATATATTAAAAATTTGAAATTCAGTATGTTATCTTTATTTTCCTAATGAGCAACATGCCAATATTTCCTGTTTTAAAATAATCCTAATAAAATATAATGTTCTCCAATAGACCTAGAGCTCAATGATCTGCCTGTATTGCAAATGTCAATTTGAGAATGAGGACAATGATAATGAATTAATATTGTTTTGGAAATCAAGGACCATCCAAGTGAAGTCATTTTTTAATTTCAGCCATCACAATGGTTTCCTTTACAGTGGATGGGCAGTTTATGAACTGGTAGAACACTGGTTCTGTAGTCAATTCAGAATATATAGGGATGGGGATTTAGCTCAGAGGTTCCACCACCTGCCTTGTAAGCCCAAGGTCCCAAGTTCGATCCCTGGTACCAAAAAAAAAAAAAAAAAAACAACAGAATATACAGCCACATAAACTTAAAATCATGTTGTGCTGAGACCAAGAATTGAAAAAACTAAGTGAAAATCTTTATTATTTTATACAATTAAAAATTAGTACATGAATTATGTATGCTTTTCCAATGCAAGTAAAGTTTCTAATATACATCCAGGAATGTATAATTGTATATGTCAGTTATGAATATTTATTTCAAACTTCAATTTTTTATCACTGTGGGAGTTCTAATCCAGGGACTTGTTTATGCTAGGTAAGTCTTCTACCACTAATCCAAAATCCATGTCCATGGTTTCATTTTTCTTAAGAGTGTTATGATAGTATAGTTGTGTTACTTTTTACAAAGTAGGATATATTTTATGATTAAATATATATTTATGTGTGTGTGTGTGTGTGTGTGTGTGTGTGTGTGTATGTGATGGACTTTTGCTTTTTCTTAACAGCTTTGAGTAAAAATGTACTGATACTATATAAAATGCTTTTGTTCTGACTTTTTATGGTACTTCTTCAGCCACTTATGCATTGAGGTCAGCATAAATATATTAGGAGAAATATCATCACTTATTGAAAGCACAGATACCATGAAAACAGAAATATCTGCCTTCGAAAGTGTACATTCATATAAATGGAGGGACATAGATTATATGCATATTTCCGCATATCCACAGGTTCCATATGAGGTCTGTGCTCCCCAAAAATGAATGAGTTGAGAGGAAAGTGTTCATTTATTTAATTAGGCATTTGGCAGCACTGCACCAGAGAAAATTGCTTGTGTACTTTACTGGCACACACTGACCCAAAAAGCACTGAAAGCTGAGAGAAAGACAAAGGAAGGGAGTTTTAGATATCCAAAGCTATTCTTGACTTTAGAAATCAGATTTTTATAGCCCAGATGAGAAAACAACATAAGAGACAAAAATGCCCAAGAAGAATGACAGATTTAAGCAAACATTTTGAGCAGCAGAGGCATGCTGTGGAATTTCTCGTGAATTCGTGTTTGTCTCCTGAGATGTACAAATATAGAAGAAAATACTTACAATCAAGAACAAATACAAAACATACTATAAGTATATGTTTGAAAAAGTTAAGAACATAATGTACAGAGATGTATAAAATTTCTAAGGCTAGATAAAAGAGTTTTGATAACTGTTAAATGTAAGAAAAAATAGAAAGGAGAGGCCCTTTCTAAGGAACATAATAACATGACAGAGAAGACAGTTCAACTCCATTTTGTGCAACCTTCATAAGAAGAATAAATACCCTCCTATTAGAATCCATAGAATAAATGTGGTTAGGAATGAAATGAGGATCAATCAGTGAGGAAGAATAATAAGAGAGCTCTAATGTGTTTTTTGAAAATACTTTAAGCTTCCAGGCCAGATTAATTATATGCAGAGGACATGGAAGAAGTTTCAGATATAGTCATGAAAATGTTTGAGAAATCACAGTAAATAGGAAAGTAGTCAGCAAAATGGAGCTGTACACACATTGTTTTAATTCATATTTTTACAGAATTATAAAAATTAAAAATCCTTCCAATCACAGTGCAGATGTATCTTGACATTGATTACAAGTTTTTTGTACTGGAGATTGAACCCTGGACATTTTCATTGAGCTACATCAACCGCCTTTTTTTTTCTTGTTTGAGACAAGTTTTCACTAAGTGCTATGTTTCCCAGGCTAGGGTTTGGACTTGCAATTATCCTGCCCTGGCTCAGCCTCCCAGTCTGCTGGGATTACAAGCATTTGTTACCATGCCTAGCTGATTGCCACAACATTTTAGATTATCAAACATAGTTTGTAGAAATTTAGCAAAATATTAGTAAAGGTAAAACAATACTTTTGATTGAATTGGAATAAGCACAGTTAAGTTAATTCAATTACTTTTGATAAAAGAGTTCATAGACTAGTAGATTGAAAGCTTAAGAGGAAACTAAAGTGATACCTGATATAAATTTTACCACAGTAACAGTGTCTTATTTTATCAGTCTAATGCCTTTTTTTGTAAGAACATTACACATCTAAAACTATATTTAAATCAAATATTCCCTTTTATCTACTAACTAAACCCTGAACTCTTAGCAGGCAAAGATGCAAACTTATTTACTCCCTCTTAGCACATAGTTCATACTCTGTAATTATTTATTGAAAGTGAGCATACACACTTTGGTACATTAATATGATTGGGATAAGTTAAACGAAGTTAGATGAATGTGTAGCTGGTTAAAAGGCTCTATTTGAAAAGTTTTGATTAGTAGTTTTCTGTTTTGGGGAAGATGAAACAGCTATTCTTTCCCATATCCTTTTTACTAAATGCATGAAACCCTTGAAAAATATGAATATAAATGTAACCAAACAAAATGTCTCCAGAAAGAAGAAGAAAGCAGGGTGTATTTGGAGCTCAAGCCTCAAGGAAAAGTGCTATGGAGAGCTCCCCAGGTATTCTTTATGTCTAATATATGTCAAACTTACGTCAGGAGAAGATGGTCACCTAAATGTATGAAAATGTATCAACAAAAACTGTCTCCCCTCAAATCTGCTCCTTCTGTCAAAAAATGAGACACGCCATTAAGACTAAAAACATTTGAACTCTAACTGGTCTTCTCTAATCAAACTCCTAAGAAAATGTTTGACCAATTCCTAGCCAAATAAAAAAAAAAAAAGGATGAATAAAGATCCTAGGCTTCTATGCTCACCAGTCTGCAAAAAAAGTGCTACAAACATTCCACTGGATTTGTGTAAGAGAAGGCTAAGTAGGGCCACAATATTTTGACCATTGTTGAAAATAAAGAAGCACATCTTGTTCCTCAGTGCACCCACTATGGTTTCACTGGACATTATATAAAGACCATAGATTTAATTTTCACCAAAAATCATGAGTTGTTCCTGTTCCTCCCCATTGGGTTAGTACGGGGAAAGGCTAAGCATTGAATCGTCACTATTTTCAGTAATTAGATCCCATAACCATACACTCCCATGGTATTAGGAAAGGTTGTGTGAGAACCTGGAACATCCACTTATACTCAACAGTTATGAGAAGACATACATCCTCATTGTGAACACAGAACCTATTATAGAATTTGAATTTCTATCTCCATTTGAAATGCTGGAGCCATGAAAATCCCCTGGCAGAATATCAGAGAAAGCTGGCAAAAGTGGAAGTTTTAATAAGTTATATGTTATCATGCTATCATACCTCAAACTGTGAGATTTTCTTAGAAAATTCTCTATCATATCAAGAATGAAGAGTATATCAAACTGGATGATAAAATAAAACAACTACATGCTAAAACAAATGACAAACAAGACATAATGACCTGACAAATATTTTAAAGCAACAATAGCCAATGTTAAGCATGCTTCCAGAAGCGAATATAAACTGACTTTTTTAAAAATTGAAAAATAGACCCTTTCTTCCTATTTCACAATATCAATTATACATTTTGATCCTTATTTACACTTCTGGTTTTTCACACCAGAGAAGCTATTTGGTATTTAGACATGTGTATCCTATTAATTTCACTTAAGAGTATGGAAAAGGTCTAAAGGAGTAGAGGAAGTGGAAGGGGTACTGGAAAGGAAAGAAGTGAAAAGAAAAAATATGAGAAAAGGAAAAAAGTGGAAACAAAGTCTTCATAAATAGGGAAGGGTGGAGGGGGTGAAATGAGGTTAGGGGAATGGGGGAAAAAAACCCAAGATACATCATGTAAAGGTACAAGATCCCAATGATGAATGTAACTGCATTGTATACCTAAAATGTACCAATAAACTTAATGAAAAAAATTGAAAAATAGGCTCAGAAAGAAGTAGAAAGTCTCAGTAGAGAAACAGAAAACAAATATAGAGAATAAACAAAGGAAATTTTCCTAAGTGAATAATACAAAAGCTAAGACTATTCATAGGCTAAAAAGTAGAATGGAGGGAACAGAAGAGTCAGTGAACTTGTAAAGAACATAAAATTATCCATTCTCAACAAAAGAGAGAATATAGGCTGAAAAAATGAAAAGAATCTCACTAACTTACATGTCTGTAACAAAAGATGTATCATTCATTTTATCAGAGATCAGAAGAGGAAGAAAAGATGGAAAGAGCTGAAAGAATAGATGAAAAATAATGATTGACTATCACTTTAGTATGCAGAAAAATGTGAAAAATTCCATAAAACTTCATTATAAAAATCATCACAAGCCAAGAATAGAAATTTCTCAATCTGACAAAAGGCATGAAAAAGAAACTCATACTTTAAAGCCTCACATTAATTGGTTCTCAGAAAATCTGAACACTTGACTCATAATGTCAGGAATAAGACAAAAATGGCCAATCTTATGACTTCTATAAAAAATTGTTCTGAGAATTGAAACTTGTATAATTAAGCAATAAAATAAAATTAAAAGTATCTATTTTGGAAATCAAGAAGAAAAACTATCTTTATTCCCAAATGGTATGATCTTGTATGTAGAAAAATTATAGAATACTATAAAAATTTTAGAATAAAACAAACTAAAATGTTTGGATGATGCAAGGTGAACATACCAAAAGATGTATCTATGAACTTGTACAGAACAACTTGAAAATGAATTTGAGAGAAACATACAATAATAATATAAAAAGTAAAATGTTTACAAAGCTATTTACAAAGAACAGAAAACATATTCTGAAAACTAGAAAACATTAAAGAAATTTTAAGGGCAAAATAAATCAATGCGTACTCCATGTTAAAATATTAGAGGGTATAATATTGCTAAATGTTATATAAATATATAATATATTATATAAATATTATATAAATTTGGCAATATTCAGCCAATTTTTCAATGAAATTAACATAATATATAATAATATAGTAACTCATGTGACCTTTTATATTAATTTTCATATGGAAACTTAAGAGGACTGGAAAATCTAAAAATATGTTAAGAAAAAGTGGTGTTGACAGCCTCACTGTTTCTAATTTTAAAGGTTATTTCAATGATAAAGATTAATAAAAGGGCAGATATATAACCTGATATAATTGAATATCTAGAAATTTACTTTACATTAATTTTATTTTTTACAATTTGTAATTATAGCAAAATACACATAACAGAATTTATCATCTTAACTATTTTGGTGCTCTGCAACTATCACCACCTTCAATATTCAAAATTCTTTTTTATTTTCCAGAATCAAACCCTGTAAATAATAAGTCGTAACTCCATGTATTTCTCTTCCCCCCAGCCTGCTGGGCCGTCACTTCACATTTTCTCTTTTGAAATTTGACCACTCTAGCTAACTTAAATAATGGAAATCAAGATACATTTGTATTTTTGTGAATGGTTTGTTTCACATAGCCTTTATGTCCTCAACGTTTATCGATATTGTAGCATGTGTTAGGCTATCTTACAGATTTGAGGCTGAGTAGTATTCTTTGTATACAATTGAGTAATAGTACATTAACATCTATTGATGAATAACATTCCATTGAAGAGGTTGCAGCACCATCTTAGAATCATAGATTAGATCTCACCAGAAAATGAAAATGTGGGTGACTTTTTCTTGAACTTTTCTTCCTTCAATACTGTGAAAGAGTATTGCCTCAATGTGCATCCACTTAGCTATAAATGTCTCTAATTTCTCATTTTTTATAGCTGAGTAGTACTCCATTTTATAAAAAAACCCCCACATTTTCTTTATCCAGTCTCCAGTTGATGGGCATTTGGGCTGTTTCCAAGTTTTAGCTATTACAAACTGTGCTGCTATGAACATGGGTGCACATATATCACTGTGGTATGATTCTTTTAATTCTTTCGGGAAGATCCGCAGCATTGGAATAGCAGAGTCAAATGGGACTTCCAGTCCTAGTTCTTTGAGGTATCTCCATACTGATTTCCACAGTGCAAGGGTGAAAAATAAGAACCAAGAGAGACTATGTAAAGGTGCAAATTTCCAATGATGAATGTCATTATATTGTATACCTAAAATGTACCAATGATTAGAATGAATAATCGATAATGCAAAATAGGAAGAAAAGGTCCAAAGGGGTAGGGGTAGTGGGAGGGGCAGGGGAAAGGAAAGAAGGGAAAGGAAAGGAAAAATGATGAGAACTGGAAAAAATGGAAATAAAGTCTTTGTAAACAGGGAAGGGTGGAGGGGGTGAAGGGAGGGCTAGGAATGGGGAAAAAATAAGAACCAAGATGCATTATGTAAAGGTACAATTCCCAATGAGAAATGTAATTGTGTTGTATACCTACAATGTACCAATAAAATAATTTAATACAAAAAAAAACCTATGAAAGATACATTTTCCTTCTTTATAAAGTACTAGGTCTGTGGTATTCCGGTATAGCAGAAAAATTAGATAAATGAATATTTATTTTTTTCTTCTCTTAAATTATTGAAATGTAAGTTACATGAACTCAAATGCCTATAGATATACTGTTTAGTCTGTAACATAATGAAAGGCAGTGTGCTTGATAACAGCACTGACTGAGAAAGTAGGTGATAGCAAAGTTGTAGCATCATAATTAAATTATGTGAGATCATTTCAGCCCTCAGAAACATCTAAGAGAATCATAAATGTCAAATAAAAGTGTATATAAACAACCAGTGTAAATATATACTTGGTCTTTTCCATAAGAACACATACTTTATTTAAGGAAAAAATGTAGCAATATATTGTTGGCTTAGTAACATAGTTTGAACACATGCACGTATATGTATATCTTATGAGATAAGATTTTATAATTCTGAATAATTTAGTAAAAGAGAAATAGGGAACAAAAATAGCATGAGACATCTAGAAAACCAAATGCCAGACATAAGTCCAATAATATCAGAATTTTAATTATGAAAGAATTAAAATTGAATCAGATAAAAGAACTACTAGAATAAAGAAAAATAATGTAACAACTCTCTGCTGTCTTACAGGTTAAGTATCTAATACTGAATTAATAGATTTAAAAATGTAGTATATAAACACAATGGAGTACTATTCAGGTTAAAAAAATATAACCTTCTACCATTAACAATGAGTCTCAAGGACAATATGTTAAATGAAATAAGTCAAGTACAAGAGATAAACTTTAGAGATACAAACACATTGGAAATAAAAGGAAAAATAAGATATGTCATGCCAACAGTCACAAGAGAGATGTAATGTCTATGCCATAAAATATATTTTAAGACATACAATGTCAGGAATGACAAAGCGGGACTATTATAACCATAGAATATTCAATCCGTAAAAAGTTATAGTAATTATAAGTATAACTACCCATAGAAGAAAGAGATTCGGGGAGACCAGGCCTGCGAGTAGACAGAAGCTCGGCCGTGCAGGGCGCCACGCAGTGATTCCCTCCCGCTCTCCCCCGCGTACCAAGAGCCGGAGCTTTGGGTCTCCAGAGGTGGCCCCGTGTAAGAAAAAAAGCCTCCTGCCGCAGGTTGAATGAATCTTGGATCGTAGGCTTACTGAGCGTGACTTTTACACGTGTGCGATATGAAGGAAGGAAGTAGGTGACCTAGGTGATGTCTGAGATCACTTCAGCTCCAGAGAGGAAACGAGGCCTCTGTGCCACACTTTGCAGAGGGTTGGCCCAGATGGAGCTGTCCCACTCTTAGAGCACAGCTGTGTCTGTGAGGTTTGCTGACTTCAGCGTGGAACAGAAGACTACATTATGTATCTTAACCACTACAGATTTACGTTCTATAATTTCAGCTTGATCCCTCCTTCCCATGTCGTGTGTCTGTATCAGTCAGTATTTACTAGAGAAACAGATATAACACAAGATATACAAATATATATGAATTTACAAGATTGGCTTACGGTAGCCACCCACAGAGTCAGGTGAGGGAGAGTAGAGAGGGTCTGTCGGCACACTAGACCCAGAAGCATTTAGTGGAAGGTCTGGAGCTCACTCCAGTGTCCTGAGAGAGTCCTTAACAGGAGGCTAATGGGTCTATGATGGAAGGCGGAAGGATCTGCCCCAGATGCCAAAGAGTCTGCTAGAAGCTAGGTACCGGAAGCCAGGAGAAGATGTCCAAGGCGAAGACAGGAGCTCCTCCAAAGGAACAGAAGCAGCAACGTCCTTCCTCATTTCCCCTTTATACCATCCAGGTCAGGAGCTGCAGCTATAGGACTTGGAATTTCAGAGCCGATTTAGCTAATCTCTTCACCAAACTTCTGAAGTTGACACAATCAACCATTACAGTGTCCTGTAGCATCTTTGCTCCCTTTGCACTTGAAGACTTTTTTGCAGACTAAATTCCACCCCCATTTCATTATGACTTGATTTAAAACTTCTCAAGAAAATAGACCATTAAGCAAAAATTCCTTCTATTTTCCAAATGCTAGAAATTTCCTGACCTTTTTGACAGTATCAGGGGAATGAGTAACTCCATATTCTGTGCAAGAATATTCATATTCTATATCCATATCCTAGTTCCAGCTTCCCCTTTCTCTTTCATTTATAGGTTTAGTCTTTAGTCTTCCACAAATTCTGGTTCCTTAGCTTCTCCTTCTGTAACTTTCACTGTATTTCCTTCACAGTCAAGCTTTCTTTAAAAAGAAGTCCACATTCTTCATTATCTTTTTTTGTTTATCTGACATTGATTCATCAACTCTCTGCAATCTGGCTTTGTATCTATCCCATTATAAGAATGCTCCCTTAAAATTTCTATTATTTAGAAGAAAGTAAGTTTCATTCTTTTGTATAATACTGAAATGATGATCCTGTTGAGACTGGTAGAATAAGCTCAAAACTATTAGAATGGTGTAGGTCTCAATTCTAACTATTAGAATTTGATGAGTGACTTCTTTTTTATCTATCCCCCCCTTTTAGAACTCTATAGCAGAAACTAGCCAATAATGAAATCTATTTCTTTATCCTGAGCACATGGCCAAACTTTCCATGTAATTGAGTTCTAGTCAATAAAATATGAATAGAAAAAAAAAAAAAGAAAGAAAAAAGAGATTCGGGGCTGGGGATTTATCTTAGTGGTGCCGCTGCCTGCCTCACAAGTTCAAGGTCCCAAATTCAATCTCCGGTACCCAAAAGAAAAAAAAAAAGAAAACACAAAGAAAAAAGAGATTCAAGTAGTGTGAAACAAAGGGAGATAATTGAGATCAGAAATAGACAATTCAATAATAATATTCAGAGATTTCAATGCTCCATTTTCATGTTAAATACAACTGTAAAGAAGAGCAACATAGAAATACAAGACTGAAGCAACACTATATATAAACAAAAACAAACAAGTCCCTATGGAATTCTTCATCTAACAGCAGCAGAACATACATTCTTTTCTGGTGCACCACATTCTCCATGAGAAACAAACAGCTTCTTATAATAAAGGTCTCAATAAATTTAAATAAAGGAAATCATGAAAAGTGTGTTCTCTTATAACAGGGGATTGAAATTGGAAATTTCAAAATGAAATTATTTGGAAAATTAATAAATACATGGATGTTATACAATACAAGATTATATAACCAGTTATTTAAAGATTGAGAAATTTGAAAGGACTTTGAAATGAATGGTGCTCCCATTAGATAGGTGTCTTATTGCACAGTCTATTGAATATAATAACAATAATACATTATACATTCCAAAAAGCTAGAAGAAAGGAGTGAAGAAGCAACATTTCAAAACTCATGGGATGCAACCACAGTAGTGATGAGAAGGACATATATAGATCAAAAAACCCCTACATTTAAAAAAGAAGAAAAATCTCAAATAAAATGGTATCCTTCTATCTTAAATCAAGGGCAAACTAAAGTCACCACAAAGTGTAGGAAAAAACTAATTAGGCTTAGATCAAAACATTTATGAAACAAATTATAGCTACACAGTAGAGAAAATTAATGAAACTGAAAGATGATTTTTTGAAAAAATCAAGAATATTGACAAAATGCTAATGAGATTTACCAAAGCAAATAGAAAATTCAAATGTTAAAGACATAAATAAAAGACAGGATATCACTATCAAACATACATAAATGAAAAGAATTGTAAAGTAATTCTGTGGACAAATGTATGTGAATAAGTTACATAACATAAAATGGACAAATTCCTAGAGATATTTTAATACCTAAAGTGAATACAGATCAAATCAAAATTAAAAACCCCTATATCAAAGAGATTGAATTAGTAATCCAAAATTCCCAAGGGGGAAAAATGCATGTCCAGGGATTTCACTTTTAAATCCTATCAAATTTTGAAAAAATGTAAATACAACTTCTTCGGAAAATATTCTAATAAAAGAGGACGAAATATATTTTCATTCATTTTATGATGTCAATAGTACCATGATACCAAGGTCAGACAAAGACATCACACAGCAAAAGAAAACTACTACTTCCATTACTAATGATAATAGAAGTTTCTATTATATAGACAAAACAGTTCTCAGCAACATACAAGAAAATTATATCAAACAATATATAAAAATGATTATACCCAATGAACAAGTGAAATTTACATCAGAGAATTATTGATTTAACCTTTAAAAATAAAGTATTATAATACTTTATATCAATACAGCAGGATTTAAAAGCCACATGCTCATTTTAATAGACTGAAAATATGCTTTTGCTAAAATTGAAAATAGTTTAATCATGTCTTGAAAAAGAACAATGGTGAAGGGCTCATATTTCCTGTTTCTAAAGCTTGCCACAAAGTGAAAATAATCAAGAGAAGGCAATAATGTATAATGGGCAGATATAGAAAGCAGATCCGTGTAATAAAATGGGGATTACAAAAATAAACCCTGTATCTATGACCAGTTGAGTTTGTCAAAGGGGAAATGCACTTTTTAACTGTAACAGTTGGTACACCTGGATCTACATGTATAAGAATGAATTTGGGGGTCAGTCTATGCACTATTTCTCCTTATGTCACAGCATAATTGCTAAGAATACCTCTTTTGAATTCAGGCAAAAAATAATAAATTTAAAACTTTAACATATACCATATAAAATTTAACTTCAAATTGATTGAAGATCTAAATCCAAGTTTTAAAGATATAAAACTTTCGGCAGAAAACATAGATGTATACCTTCATGCTGTTGAATTAGGCAAAAAAATTTAGATATGACACCAGAAATGAAAGAAACAAAAACAAAATTGAAAGTTGGACAGAATTTTCAAAATTTGTGTTTCATAGGACAGCCTCATGAACATGAAAATTATCAAATATGAAAGACAAAACCCACAATGTGATACTACTCTACAGCCATTGAAGAGTAAAGAATTAAAAAAAGATATAATAAATATGGGTTAATAAATGGAGAAGTTTGATTCTTTATTCACTACTGGCAAAAATAGAAAAGATTCAGCTGATTTTTAAAACACTATCAATGATCAAAATCATTAAATGCTGAGTTAACATCTGACCAACAAATTTCATTCTTTATGAATCCCCCCAAAATTGAAAACATATCCCCATGAAAAAAAATGTGCATGGTAACATCGACAGTACCATTATTTATAATAGCCAAAATCTGGAAATGATAAAAATGTTCATCAATAGAATGCAAAACTAAAATATAGTACAACCGTACTGTGGAATATTATTCAACCATAAGATGGAATGTAGTGCTTCTGTATCCTACAACATGGATGAAACTTTGATTATTCTATATGATGGAAGCCAGACATAAAAGGCCACATACTGCACATGTTCATTAGTTCAAAAGTTTATGATGTGCAAATATGTAAACTGAGGAAGTGGATTAGATATAGCAAGGGTTGCTGGAATTGTTGGAATAGAGAGTTATATTTAAATTGCATAAACTTCTGTTCTGAGGTAATGGAAACATTTTAAACTTTATGTTTGTAACACATGCACATTCCCGTGGATGTGATAAACACACTTAAGTTTACAATTCAATCTAGTTAATATGTGAGGAACTTAAAATATATCTCAGTAATTATTTAAAAATATTGTAAAAGACACAAAGTTGGTAACCAAAAATTAAATGTAAATGGCAAATGGAGAAAAATAATCTTCAAATGTATTAACAAATAAATATTAATTAAAATTGTTTTCAAAGTCTCGATTAATGAATTTAGATCATCCTGATTTTTATTAGCCCATATTAAACCACATGATGATGGGTTTGATTTAGGAAGTTGGTACATGTATTCAGTGTGTCTTAATCAATTTCAATCCCATTACCCTTCTCCCTTCTCCTTTCTCCTGTCTAGAAGTTTACCTCTGGGTTAGAGGTTAATAGAGACTTGCCCATAGGATTTTAGTCTTTGTCTTGAATTTCAGTATTTTTTGTGACTTTAATGAAGTGATTAAAGGTAGTTTTCAAATTACATAGATGAAGTAGAGCTGAATGGAATCAATGACATTGAATTACATTTGGTTAAAAAGTCCATATGTTTAAAATTATGGCCTGAATAATGAAATCATATATGTAGCAAATGAAATCTATGTCTTGTCTATAGATAATATTAACTTCAGGCATAGAGTATACAGCAGGGCTGGTTTGATAACCTTCTAACGGACAAAGACCTGGAGATGTCTGCTCACTGTAAGTTCAGTATGCTGCTACTGTGACATGTGGATGGAAAGCAATAAAATAGTCCTACAGGCCTGTACAAATTTAAGTTATTTTATTAATGTACAGTATTCCAAGAATAGTGTCATAATACTCTATAATGTCTGAATAAAATCTCATATTATTATTTTCAACTGTAGGCACCACATTTTGAGAGTAACAATAAAGGCAGAGATGATGGCACATGCTTGTACTCCCAGCACCAAGGGAGGCTGTGGAAAGAGGATCCCAAGTTTGAATGCTGCCTGAGCAATTTACCATGACTTTGTCTCAAAATGATAAATAAATAAATAAATAAATAAATAAATAAATAAATAAAACTGAGGATGTAGCTCATTGGCAGAACATTCCTGGGTTTGATTCTCAGTACAATCTGAAAAAGAAATGTAAAATAAAAATAAAGTGACAAGGACAAGTTGGAATCTATCCAAAATTTGTGCCAAGTATGGTAAAACATATGAAAACATTAACAAAGAATAGTTGAGGAAACTGAATATATTTAACCTTGAACAGGAAACAGGAGAATACAATAATAGTCACCAAATATTTAAAAGACTGTCATGTAGAAAGGAGACTAAAATTATTGCACATAGTTTCTAAGATAAGAACTAGAACAAGTAGAAGCTTCATCATATTTCTTGAATCAGTATGAAGGGAGAATTTCTCATTATTACTGTTGTTTAATAATAACGGTTGATATGTGTCATCATGAGTTTCCTTTCTGTGGAAGTTTCAGAGTAGACCATAAGCTTTCCATTCAAAGATGTTGGAGGGTGGTTTTCTACACTGGGTATGAGATGTTCTAAAAGATGGAAATAAGTGTTTCTCAAACTTCTGAATAAATGCTTTATAGAGAAACCCCTCAGTGGTGAGGCCTGGTTAACTTTGTATCTTCTCAATAACATAAGTGTTTCTAATAAAAAGGATTTCCAGCCCCACTTCAAGAAATATGACTGAATTTATTGTCAAATAGTATCAAGTAGAATATGTTTCTTCTTAAGTGAAAAGAAGAAACTGATTGGCTTATAGAGATTAACAAAAGTTCTGTCAATCTGAAGTTTTCTGTTAATGAAAAATGTCTTAAAGCTCTCATCTAAGTAGAGTGTTTCTGTAGGACTGTAATTCCAGTACTCAGTACTTGGGTGGCTGAGGCAGAAGAATTGCTATGACTTCAAGGCCAGCCTGGACTACATATAAAACACTTATCTGATGATTGTCTAACCAATGAAAAATGGCATAAACCTGTGAAAAAGTCCATTACTGATCATTAAAAATTAGATAAGTATATAGAACATTATGAGTATGCAGTATTTAATGATAATCATTCCTGTTTTAGGGGAGCAGCTTGGCTTTAATTGGAAACAGTGACTATGATGTTTAATGTTTAGAAAATTCTCAATTTATTTTAAATTTCTAACATATCCTAAAGACATTTTTAAAAGGTGGTTGGCATAGCCACCATTTCTCAAATTCTTGTGGAACAAATAACTACTGGCAGGTAAATTATTAAGAAGAAATTAAATGTTACCAGAGAATTTAAAAAGTCATTTCAGTTTTCTTCCTTTAAATTTACAAAAGAAAAGCAACTAAGGGACTGGAAAAGAAATTTTAATATTAATGTATTATTTATTCTCTTGATATTTGGACAAATTTATTCTTTAAATTACTCTGCATGTACTTTCTCACTACCATTATGGTTCAAATAAAGGAAAAATAATTTATCCCAGGGTACGCAGAAAAGTACTTGATTAACATCTAGGAAAAGAAATAATCTAAAATGAACTTAGTTTTGTCATTTTGCACATGTAATTGGTTGAGTACTTAGCCATACTATTTTTGTCTGTAATTCTTTTTATCAGATACAGATACAAGGCATTTATCAGGAGTCCCCTCTTTTATGCACTTCCAAAAGGACTCACTTGCTCAGTACTTCTGAAACCAATTTTTTCTATGTCTATGTTTTGTCCCAATCCCTCAGAGTTCTGCTAAGTGCTACCGTTGGTGGTTGCTCATGTAATAAATGAATGCATCAGTGATTTCTAGAGTCATAATCCCAACGAGTGATCAAGGGAAAGAATTTTTTACTCTGTGGTAAGCCAATGGAATAAAGAATTTTGAATATTTTCTTGACTCATGAAGACACAGAATATACTAATATGGCTCCACTGTTTACTATATTGGTTGATTTAATGAGTCAAGTCTTTTAATGTCAGTACCCTCCCTTGGGCACATGTCCTTCCTTGTTATCCAAACCCACCTTGGCATCTGAGTTTGGTTGGATCATTTCTGTGCTTATAAGAAAGTGCCATGGACTGCCTCAAACCCCAAATACTTACTACAATTCTTTTGCTTACTTACTCTATTACAAATGTCTTCCTCGAGAGTGTAAAAGGGAATCAAGCCCATAACTGTATGATCTTTTATCAAATTGGTTTTGGGCCACTGAATTAATATAGCAACTGAAGCCAGACACTACTTTCAGAGTCATCAACAGCTCAAAAATAAAGATGAATCTATCCCCAAAGCAGAGGAACTGAACAGCCTCAAGAGAAAATTCTTACGCAAGAGAGTGAAATAAAATGTGTCATTTTTCTGGATGATCTTTTATAGGGTGATCAAGAGGCTTTCATTTAGTGAATACATTTGCTCATTCAGTTTTGGAGAGTCGCCCTTCATTTATTCTTTCCCTTTGGAAGTACTTTGGAGTGCAAATTACTGCTATCAGAATCCTTGAACTGAGAGGCTATTATTCTCCTTGCTCAGATTAAATTAATTTTGAACAGTTTAATGCAGCATGTCCGAACTGCAAGTCCAAGTGGTGTCAAATCTATTTCTCTGCTTTTTTAAGCTGCACCTTCAAGGGCAGTATGATTCATGGTGAATGTGTTCTTCTAATGTCTTGCTAAGCGTTATTATTTTCTTTCATTTGCAAGTCATGAGGCTACAAACGTTAACCATTCTCCTCCTATCATTGTACAAAGAATGCATAATTTAAACCGGACTGATTCTCCGAAAGGGTGCTTATTACATTCACTTGCTCTACAAATGAAATAAAGAAAAAATACTCTGTATCAAAGCAAGAAGTTTAAAAAGCTAATGAAACATTAGGAAGAGAACTGCTTTGAGAAGCACTGCAACACCATCACTGTTGTGTTAAGAAGGAATTATCTTGATCTAGGGCTATGTAATAAAAGAAAGAGGATTTAATGACTGGCTATATAAATCTGTTTGTGTTTTGCAGAGGTGAAGAAAAAAATTTTAAAAGGCAATAAATTTTCTTATCTTCTCTCTTCCAGTTCAGGCAATCTACTGTCTTCCAGTATTCACTCTATCTAATGTGTCATTGAAATGTAGTGATGAAGTTTTCTCTGTGTTATTGTAGATCAAAGAGTTAAAAGAATGCCAATCGATTAGTAACAGAGTAGAAAACGTACATTAAGCAGTTAGAAGTTTCAGAAACCTATCAACTTTGTGTCTATGTAAAGTATTTAAATGTACAGCTCTGAACAGTCTTTTCTATAGTTCTAATCACCAATCCTATAGATTAAGCAAATTAATGTTTTTAAAGGTCTTAGATGAAGATTGATGAAAATACTATATTGCAATCTTCCCTCAGAGTATAGGAGAGATAAAGATCGAGATTATTGTCCTTTCAAATGCTGGTTAAGCACTTTGTACTTGTAATTTTACTTTCTTTTTTTAGCAAAGAAAATAGACTTACATGAACTTTTTGATTTAATAAAAATAAAAAGTTCTTATTCACAGTCCACAAGATAAACATAATGCCAGTAGTAATATAATTTTATGACAACACTGCTAAGAATATTTGAACCCATTGTTTTTAGTATCAAAACACAAGACTCTGCTATCCAAATAAGAGTTACCTTGGATTCAGTCACCATATCTGAAAAAAGACAATATATTTAACAATGTCCAGAAAAGGAAAAAATATAAGGGATTAATTTGGGGATAAGAAGAGTAACTGAGACACTATTATATGAGAATAGAACACAAAGAAGAAATGACATCTAAATCTGTAAGATATACAGGAGAAGAATAGCACAGTATAAAAACATTTGTTCACTAAATTAATTAACTTGGCCTGTTCTGAAGTTTGAAGACAATAGGACTTAGCATAGTGTAAATAATTATGTTTCAGTCTCAATTTCCCGACTTCTTAGCTTCATTGTCTTGGGAAAACTAAATAATGAGTACCTACCTCAGTTTTCTTACTTGCAAATACTATTAGCCATAATAAGTCTCATCTCATAAATTTGTTTAGAGTATTAAATGATTTAACATAGCTATGGTGCTTAACAGTATGTCCAATGCAGAGATAATCATCATGTAATTATTAGCTGTTATATTTTTTTACAAAGTAACCCTGGATTCTAAATGGTAGTCAACATACAGAACTTATCCTATAAGATGGTAGAGAACAAAACTCTGAATATTTCCAAAAAAGTTTAAAGAATGAAATCTTCATTATTAGACCAAAAGATGTTTCTATAAGTCCCTGAATTCTAATATTGATATCAGACATAGTGAAATTTTCCACTAATATGTGTGTAGTTTCCCTAGAAATTATTGTAGCTTGGTGGAAGTTGCTTGAGGTACAATGCAAATTGAATTTTATTGAGTTTCTGCAGGCCTAGAATTTTTGTTGACTTTGGCATTTATAAGTTCAAACATTGGGAAATTTGTTCAAATTTATAGCTCTTCAAATGCAAAATGAGAATAATTGTACCTTTTTATTTCACTGTTTATTGCTGTGATGTTTAAATTAGATAATAAAAGGGGTGGGTAGGTGATGTTCTCTATAAATATGAAACACTGTTTTCATATTCTTCTGTCACGGCATCTCAAAAAACAGTAACCCTTTGAGTGATTGAACTCCTATCTTTTATCTATCTAATCCACTTAATTACTTTGAATTCCTTATCATACTGCACTTCTTTGAAGAACTTGACCTTGCTCAACATTCATTTCTCAGAACCTGCCTATAAGTCATTCTTAGGCACTACTTTTTTCAGTTTTCCTTGTGCTGCTTAATATCACTTCTCTCAAGCTGTCTTTCCATCACTCCACTCTCTCCACTCACTCCTTTAATATTTTAGTATTTATTTCTTATTTTACATTTTGTCTATAGGTAATGACAAACCATTCCTTCTCATATGCATTGGTCAGGAGTCTCCAGAGAAACAGAGCTAATAATGTACATTTATTGTAAGGAATTGGCTCATGTGATTATGAAGATTAGCAAGTAAAAATTTTCCAACAGGCTAGAGAAATGGTGAGCCAATGCTGCAGTTCCACTCTGAAGTCTGTTACAGAATGAGGAAGAGGCAGTTTTTCCAATAAAATCTGAAGACAATTTACTGAAGAATTCTTTTGCTTGGAGGAGGCTGAACTTTATATTCTATTTAAATCTTCAACTCAATGAATGAGGCTCATCCAATCTGCTTTACTCAAAGATTACCAATTGAAATGTTCCTCTCTTCCACAAACATCCTCACATGAATACTTACAATAACTTTTAAAATAATGTTTGAAAAAATATTGACACTGTAGCTCAGCTAAACTGACATATAAACTTAGCCATAAGGAGTAAAATGAAATATAAATAATAGGAAATAGAGCAATCTTGTTCAAATGAGAAGGGGAATAAGAGATGGGAGGAGGAGGAGAGAAAGAAGAGAAAAGACATTTTAAAGGAGAGTTGAAGAAAAAATGAAAATAGAGTTTTGCAAATGGGAAGGGGAAGAAGAGGTGGAGAGAGCAAGGAGGGTTGGGAGGGGGAGGGGACAAAGAAAATAAGAATTAAAATGTGGTATGTATATGTACAAATACCTCACAATAAGGTAATCATTATGTACCATGGACCTGTACTAAAAAAAAAAGACTGGAAAAATTAACCATAACATGCTATAATGATATGACTCTTGAATCGTTAGCTATAGGGTGGACCCATTTAATCTGAGTCTTACATTTCTATTTCAATCTTCATCTATGTATTGAAATACCTTTGGGTACATTTAGGTATAAATATCCATTGGGTGAACTCAGTGTCTCCCTCCCACCATCCTTCCACTCCCCCTAAGCTCCCTGGACCTTTTCTCAATATATTCATTCTCAAGTACTAATTCAGATCTTAGACTCGTCCTTGGCTTTCCTTAGATCTTGCCTAATATATAATTAGTGATCAAGTGTCATAGATTTTACCTCCCAAATTATTCTCAGCATGTCTCTGCCATTCAATCTTTTGATCACTTACTCAATTCAAGCCCTTCAAATATGAATTATCCTAGCTACCTAAAAGTTTATTGTTTCTACTATTCATTCCCTGTAATGTTTATTCTCATTCTTAAAACATATTTTCTCATATTATTATTTCATTGCATAAACATGTTTGACTACTTCTAATGTTAATAAAGTATATAAAATTTAGCAATCTAGGGGAGGATTTCATGATATAAACGTAACGAAGTGACTGCTACTTACAAAAATTACACCTTTATCCTCACTCTCATCTTCTCTATTGATAAGATTTGTGAAATTGTCCAGTTGTAGAATTGGTCCCTTTTCCTGAAGTGTCAGATAAACCTTCAACCAAACCCAAATCATATAATAAATTCGTCCTAACACCTTTAACAAAAGACACTCCACTGAGTAACAAACACAACCTGTTCAGTTTCACATAAGTGATGTTCTCCAGTTGGAGAGGTAGCAACACAGTAAACCTATTACTGAGGACTTGTCTAAAAACTTAATTTTATTTAAAATACAATATAGGGAGATATATAATTTAGGACGAATCCTTTTATGAAAAGAGGAGTCACTGATTGGTTTTATAAACCTATATTTCTATTTATTAAGTTTGTTTATAATGAGGCTATACCAATCTTTGATGCACTCAGTTCAATAAATGACAGACAATAGCCATCTGGAAGGCTTTCTCATTTTCTTGCAGACTTGTCATGATTTTTCTCATATGGGGCAAATGGAAAGACTTATGAAATGGTTATATGTGTTACTTTACCCCCAAAACAAAAAATCAAATATAATAAAAATGCAAATTTAACACAGTCCATCCAAATAAAATGAATATAATGATTTCTTTTTCTTTAAATTCTTTTACTGGTACATTTTAGGTTATACAACACATTTACATTTCTCATTGGGAATTGTACCTTTACATGATGCATCTTGGTTCTTATTTTTTTCCCCAATCCTAGCCATCCCTTCATGCCCTCCACCCTTCCCTATTTACAAAGACTTTGTTTTCATTTTTTCCATTTCTCATAAGTTTTCCTTTCCTTTCTTTCCTTTCCCTTGCCCCTCTGACTACCCTACCCCTTTGGACCACTTCTTCCTATTTCACATTATCAATTATTCATTCTAATCATTGGTACATTTTAGATATACAATATAATGACATTCATCATTGGAAATTTGCACCTTTACATAATCTCTCTTGGTTCTTATTTTTCCCCCTGCCCCTGCCCTCCCTTCAACCCCTCCATTCCTCCATATTTACAAAGACTTTGTTTCCATTTTCCCATTTTCTTATATTAATTCCATTCCATTCTTTCCTTTCCCCTACCCCTCCCATTTCCCCTTCTCCTTTGTTCCTTTTCTTCCTGTTTCACATTATCTATTATACCTTTTAGTCCTTATTTACACTTTCAGTTTCCCACACCAGAGAAACTATTCGGTATTTACACATGTGTGTACTATTTATTTCACTCAAGAGTATCGCCTCAATGTACATCCATTTAGTTATAAATGTCTCTAATTTCTCATTTTTTATGGCTGAGTAGTACTCCATTTTATTAAAAAACCACATTTTCTTTATCCAGTCTCCAGTTGATGGGCATTTGGGCTGCTTCCAAGTTTTAGCTATTACAAATTTTGCTGCTATGAACATGGGTGCACATATATCACCGCAATATGATTCTTCTAATTCTTTGAGGAAGATACCTAGCAAGGGAATAGCAGGGTCAAATGGGACTTCCAGTCCTAGCTCTTTGAGGTTATCTCCATACTGACTTCTACAGTGGTTGCACCAGTCTACACTCCCACAAGCAGTGGAGCCGTGTTCTCTTTCCCAACAGCCCTGCCAGCATTTGGTATTGGTTGATTTCATGCTAGCAGCCATTATTTCTGGGATGAGGTGGAATCTCAGTGTTGTTTTCATTTCCATCTCTTGAATAACCAATGATGTTGATCATTTTTTCATGTATTTATTTGCTATTTCTAATTTTTGGCTGAGAAATGTCTGCTCATTTCAGATGCCCTTTTTCAAATTTAGTCTTTAAATTTGGGAGGTCTGATCTTTTTAAGTTCTTTATAGATTCAAGATAGTAGACTTTTGTCTGAGGAACAGCAGGTGAAGATTTTTTCCCACATTGTGGGTTGTCACTTCACACTGCTGGTGATTTCTCTTCCTGTGCAGAAGCTTTTTAATAAGAAGAGATTCCCACTTGCTGATTGTTTGTGCTAGTTCATGGGCAATTGAGGTTTTGTTCATAAAATCTTTTCCTACACCAGTGTCTTCAAGAGTTCTACCTAACCTCTCTTCCAGCCAGTTCAGCATTTCTATTTTAATATTTAGATCTTTAATACATTTTCATTTTAGTTTAGTGCATGGTGAGAGATACAGGTCTAGTTTCAATCTTTGGCAAGATGAAACCCAACTTTTCCAGCACCATTTATGAAAGAGGTTATCTTTCCTCAAGTGAGGGTGTTTGGCTCCTTTATTGAAGATGAGATGGCTGAGTGTGTCTGGCATTGTTTCCGCATCTTCTAATCTGTTCCACTGGTCCTCAGGTCTGTTTCTGTGCAAGCACCATGCTGTTTTTATCACAGTAGCTTTGTAGTAGAGTTGCAGGTTGGGGATTGTGATAACCCCTGCCATGTCTCTGTGACCTAGAATGGCTTTTGCTATTCTGGGTCTCTTCTTGTTCCAAATGAATTTTTGGATTATTTTCTCAAGGTCCATGAAGTATGCTGCTGGGATCTCAATTGGAACTGCATTGAATCTATATAGTAGTTTTGGAAGTATGGCCATTTTCACTATATTAATCCTTCCTACCCAGGAGCAGGGGATTTCTGTCCATTTTCTGATAATCTTCAATCTCTCTTTTCAGAGTGCTATAGTTTTCAGAGAAGAGGTCTTTGATGTCTTTTGTTAGGTTGATTCCTAGGTATTTCAGTTTTTTGGATGCTATTGTGAAAGGAATTATTTGCCCTATTTTTGTCTCAGTGAGTCTGTTGTTCGTGCAGAGGAAAGCCATTTATTTTTTGGTGTTGACCTTGTATCCAGCTACTTTGCTGAATTTGGTTATTAAGTCTAGAAGACTTTTGGGGAGTTCTTGTGGTCTTCTATATAGAGTATCACATCATCTGCAAATAATGACAATTTGATTTCTTCGTTTCCTATCTTTATTGCTTTTCTTTCTCTTCTCTGATTGCTATGGCTAATGTTTCCAAAACTATATTGAACAAGAGTGGTGATAGTGGACATCCTTGCTTGTTCTTTATTTTTGTATGAAGGATTTCACTTTTTGACAATATTTAGTATAATATTGGCTGTTGGTTTTTCATAGATGGCTTTTATCAGATTGAGTAGAGACTATCTATTCCAATTTTTTAGGGTTTTTATCATAAATGCATGTTGGATTTTGTCAAATGCTTTTTCTCCATCTATGGAGATAATCATATGGTTTTTGTCCTTGGTTCTATTGATATAATGTATTACAATGACTGATTTGCATATGTTGAACCATCCTTACATCCCTGGGATGAATCCCACTTAATCAGGGTGTATGGTCTTCTTCATGATCTTCTGCATTCTATTTGCCAATATCTTATTAAGGATTTTTGCATCTATGTTCATTAGTGAGATTGGCCTATAGTTCTCCTTTTTGGTTGGGCCTTTCTCTGCTTTGGGGATCAAGGTGATGCTTGCTTCTAGGAGTGAATTTGGGAGTATTGCTTCCCTTTCAATTTCATTGAAGAGCTTAAAGAGGAGTTGCAGCAGTTCCTCTCTAAATGTCTTGTAGAATTCAGCAGTGAAGCCATCAGGACCCAGACTTTTCCTAGTTGATAAGTTTTTAATTAAGTTTTCAGTTTCATTGATTGATATTGGGCTGTTTAGAATTTTTAGGTCTTCTTTGTTCAACTTTGGTAATTCCTATGTGTCTAGGAACCTGCCCATTTCTTCTGTGTTTTCCATCTTATTGGCATATAGGTTCTGGAAGTAGGTATTGATGATCCTCTGGATTTCTGCTGGGTCTGTTGTAATTTCACCCTTTTCTTTCCTAATTGCATGGATTTGGGTCTTTTCTTTCTTTTTTCTGATAAGTTTTGCTAAGGGTTTGTCAATTTTGTTGATTCTTTTGAAAAACTAACTCTTGGCTTCATTAATTTTTTGTATCATTCTCTTAGTCTACATTGCATGAATTTCTCCTCTGATCTTTATAATTTCCTCCCTTGTATGAGCTTTGGGTTTGTCCTGCTCTTCTTTTTCTAGAAGCTTGAAGTTCAGCATCAGGTTAATAGGGCTCATTCTGTTTTCCAAATATATGCACTCACTGCTATGAATTTCCCTTGTAATACTGCTTTCATTGTGTTCCATAGATTCTGATAGGTTGTACTGTCATTGTCATTCAATTGAAGGAACTGTCTGATTTCTTCTTTAATTTCTTCTGTGATGCATTGCGTCTTCAGAAGTGTGTTGTTCAATTTCCATGTGTTTATGTAGTTTTTCCAATTTCTTTTGCTATTGATCTCCAATTTCATCACACTATGGTCTGATAATATAAAGGGGATAACTTCAATTCCTTTGCACTTACTTAAACATGTTCTATGCCTGAGTATGTGGTCTGTTTTGGAGAACGACCCGTGTGCAGCTGAAAGGAATGTGTATTATGATTTGTGGAGTGGAACACTCTGTAAACATCTGTTAAGTTCATTTGTTCAAGAGTTCGATTGAGTTCTAGTATTTCATTACTTATTTTTTGTCTGGTTGATCTATCTATTTGTGACAGTGGGGGATTGACGTCCCCCCTACAATTGTATTATTGCATATATGACTTATCATGTCCTTTAGAATTTGTTTTATATAGTTGGGCACACTAATATTTGGTGCATAGATATTTATGATTGTCATTTTTTCCTGTTGAATTGTTCCCTTTGCAAGGATGTAGTGCCCTTCTTCATCTCTCTTAATCAGTGTTGGTTTGAAATCTATTTGATCTGCAAAGAGGATAGCTACTCCTGCTTTTATTCAGGTTCCCGTCACATGGAGTATTGCTTTCCACCCTTTAACTTTCAGTCTGTGAGTTTCATTTTAAATTAAGTGTGTTTCTTGAATGCAGCATATTGTTGGGTTTTGCTTCTTGACTCATTCTGCCAGTCTATTTCTTTTGACTGGTGAATTGAGACCATTAACATTGATGGTTATAAGTGATATGCATTGACTTATCATTGTCATGACTTTTTCTTTCTTTTCTTTTCTTTTGGATTCTCCCCCTTTACATTTAGTTTCTTGTCCTGCCCGTGGGTTCATTCTGCTGTGCTTCCTGGGTTTTTTTTTTTTTTTTTTGGTACCAGGGATCGAACTCGAGTCCTTGCACTTGCAAGGCAAGCCACCGAACCACTGAGCTAAAACCCCAGCCCTTGCTTCCTGGGGTTTTCATCTTCATTGTCTGCTCATAGGATATTGTGTAAAATTCTTTGGAGTGCTGGTTTGTCATTCATGAAGTTCCCAAGGTGCTCTTTGTCATGAAAGTATCTTACTTCTCCATTAATTTTGGAAGGTAATTTTGCAGGGTACATCAATCTGGGTTGGAGGCTGTTTTTCTTTAGGGCTTGGAATATGTCACTCCAAGTTCTTCTTGCCTTGATGGTTTGTGTTGAGAAGTCTGCTGTGATTCTGATAGGCTTTCCTTTGTATGTGATTTGTTTCTTTTCTCTAACTGATTGTAGAACTTTGTTCTTCTGTGGAATTTCTGGAATCTTAACAATTATATGCCTATGTGTAGATTTTTTTTTGATCAAGGCTATTTGGAGTCCTATATGCCTCACTTATCTGTATGTCAAGTTCTTATCCCCTGCTTGAGAAGTTTTCTGCCATTCCTTCTGTGAACAGTTTTTTTATGTCGTCTGTACTGTCTCCTGTTTCTTCTTTGACTCCAATCAGTCTTACATTAATCTTCTTTGCATTTTCTAGCAGCTGCTGGATTGATTTCTTATGGTTCCTTACAATTTTGAAGCAATTTTTCTTTTCCTGGTCATTAATTGCAATCTTTTTTTTCTATATCTGAAATTCTGCCCTCACATTGGCTCATTCTGCTTTGTAGACTTTCAATGGAGTTTTTCATGTCCTGGAAATCTATTTGCATCTCTTTTATGGATTCCATTTGTTTCCTATGTTGGGGTTCCATCACGTTCCTCATCTCCTCTCTAGATTTATTAATCATGTCTTGCACTACTAGCACAATCTCTGCTTTTATCTGAGAAATTATTTCTGATTTCTTTTTTTCCAGGTCCTCTTTTGAGGCCAGTTCAGGGAGTTCAGGTGGTTGAGTATCAGAGTGTTCCTTCACATTTCCCTTTTGGGCTGCTGTTGATCATCTGAAAGTCTGGTTTTGAGACTTGTTTATGTGTCTTCTCATTTTGCCCCTTGGGGGGGGTACTTTTGGCACCCACAGGGCTCACCTCCTCTGAGCTGGGAGAGTGATGAGACAGAAGCTTAGGAGCCCCTTCCTCTAAGCCAGGAGCAGTCGGACTGCAGCTCAGAAGACCCTTCCTCTCTATAGTGATTTCAATTACATTAAAATTATTCTTCCAAAAGAAAACCATTCAATTTAAAATTCAATTAAAATATTCTTTATATATAGGATACACTGCTGAACCTTTATTTTTATTTATTTCATTCATTTTTATTTTATTCTTTTATTTCTTCTTTGACATAAGATTTCATTATGTAGCTCAAGCTTGCCTCAAGCCTATAATCCCTTTCCTCAGCCTCCAAAGGGTTGGAATTACAGGTGAAAGTTCAGATGTAAAGTACTTTTACTTTAAATCAATGTATGGCTATTTTGTTTTACTATCATGAACTATGCTAAGTTGCAACATTTGTGATATGTGATATATTTTCTGCTAGTGCATGGTGCAAGTTCCTAGTTAATAAATTATTAATAGAATTTGTATACCACATGTAAATTAACTCATTTTTATAACAATACCTATGAGTACTTATGAGTATATATATTCCAAAATGAATATATGTATTCCAAAAATACCTAATCCATGAATATTATTCTTAAGCCCATGATAGTAAAACTTGCACATTCTAGCTAAGAAATGAAAATTACAGTGTACAAAATTGGTCCTCTAATCTTTGTTTCAGTGGTCTATTTGAGTAGCAATCAAAGTAAACTATCATATAAAAGAACATATTTACAGTTGTATATAGTTACACATTTAAAAAAATTATGATAAAAACACATAACATATAATGGATCATATGAACCATTTCAAGTATACACTTTTGTAGTGTTAAATATATTCACATTATTGTGCAATAAATTCCTGGAACTTTTTTTTTGCTTAAATTCTTTTATTGGTACATTTTAGGTATACAATATGTTTACATTTATCATTGGGTTCTAGTACCTGTACATGATGCATCTTGGTTCTTATTTTTTCCCCATTACCTGTGCACTCTTCACCCCTCCACCCTTCCCTATTTACATAGACTTTGTTTCCATTTTTCTGGAACTTTTTAATGGTTCAAACTCCCTATTTTAAATATATATCTTATTCTGGTAAACAAATAGTTTTCAACTTCTGGTTTATTAGCTTTTCAATTACTTATCAGTGCTTTGATTAGTCATTGATGTTAAGTGATATTCAAAAATACTCAAATCCCCAAATTCATTTTGGACAGCATATATATGTCTATGTACATACATTCATAGTTATACATACACACAATACATATACTTTACATCTGATTATATATAGCATATGCATCCTTCACAAAACTTTCAAGATATAAATAATCTATTTAATCAATAATTATCTTATTTTGTGAAATCTTATTTTTGTTCTTAAATAAGTTATATATGTTTTTATTTCTACTTCTTTCTGGAGACCAGTGGTAGTTTGAAAATGTAAACAACAAACCTAGGGAATGTTATGCCATAATGGAAGAGCATTATTTCATATTCTTATTTGTAAGTTTCATTTTGAAAATAGAGTTTGAATTGCCTTTATCTTTTTAAGATAATTTCTCGTTTTTATGATTATCAAACAACTACATATTCAATGTTAAGAATTGGTAAATTAAAGAAAAGTGTAAGGAGAGAATGAGAATATGTAACAATCAGAAATAATACTAAGAACATATCCTACTGTTCCTTTTTCTATAAATATGTAATATAATTACATACATTTATTTTAATAAATTATATTAATGTAAAAACACAAACACCTTTTCACATCATCATATATTCTAACTAACAAAATTTCATGTAACTATTAAAGGTATTATATTATTCATTTGCATAGATATAGGTACTGTATGATTTTTAGTAAAGGTTCCATTGTCATGTAATTTGTTCATTTAAAATGTTACTCTTACAGATGTTGACCTTTTTGAGCTACTCTATATAATTATACACATCAATGAATATTATATCATAAAATACCTACAGAGAAGATTGATTTTCAAACTAATAAAAACAGATTTAGGGACATTTAGTTGCTCTCTAAGAAGGACATATGACATTGTGCTTCTAAAAGATGAGCTCAAAATACATTTATACTTATAATTGGTAAGTCATTGGGTAGTGTTGCATTATTCTTTTTTTACTTGTTAAGTTTATTGGTACATTTTATGTATACATTATGATTGCATTAATTATTGGGAATTTGTACCTGTACATGATATATCTTGGTTCTTGTTTTTTCCCATTCCCCTTCCCTCTCTTCCACCCCTACACCCCTCCCTATTTACAAAAGATTTGTTTCCATTTTTTCCTTCTTTTCTCTTTTTTTTTTTTTTTTTTTGGTACCAGGGATTGAACTCGGGTCCTTGGGCTTGTGCAGCAGGTGGCAATTTTCTCCTTTTTTTTCTTTCCACCCTCCCAGTTCCTTTCCCCTTTGAACCTTTTTTTCCTATTTTACAGTATCAATTATACATTTTGGTCCTCATTTACACTTTTAGTTTCTCACACTAGAGAATCAATTCAGTATTTATATGTGTGTGCTATTTATTTCACTTAAGAGTATGGTCCCAAGTCCCATCCATTTGGCTATAAATGTATCTAGGTTATCACTCTGTATGGCTGAGTAGTACTCCATTTTACTAAAAAAAAAATACCACATCTTTTTCCAGTCACCACTTGATGGGCATTTGGGCCGTTTCCAAGATTTAGCTGTTACAAACTGGGGCACTATAAACATGGATGCACGTATACCATTGTGGTATGATTCTTTTAATTCTTTTGGGAAGATACCCAGCAGGGGAATAGCTGGGTAAAATGGGACATCTAGTCCTAGTTCTTTGAGGTATCTCCATACTGATTTATACAGTGGTTGCACCAGTCTGCACTCCCACCAACAATGGAGAAGGGTTCCTTTCTCCCCACACCCCCTCCAGCATTTGTTATAGGTTGATTTAATGATAGCAGCCATTCTTTCTGGGTTAAGGTGGAATCTCGTTGTTTTTATCTGCATCTCTCGAATGACTAGTGATGTTGAACATTTTTTCATAAGTTTGTTTGCTGCTTTTACTTCTTTGAGAAATGTCTGTTTATTTCAGATGCCCATTTTTGAATTGGGTCTTTAAATTTGGGGGGGTCTCATTTTTTAAGTTCTTTATATATTCCAGATAGTAGACCTTTGTCTGAGAACAGGTGGTAAAATTTTTTTCCCACATTGTAGGTTGACTCTTAGCTGTGTTGGTGGTTTCTCTTACTGTGCAGAAGCTTTTTAATAAGATGAGATCCCAGTTGTTGATTCTTTGTGCTAGTTTCCATGTGACTGGGGTTTTGTTCATATTATCATTTGGCAAAAAGTTAAAAATATTGTTTCAATTGTGGTATGTTTCTTCACTTACTAGTAAAATTCACTCAATGCTCATTTAATAAATGTAGTATTACTCACTTAAATAACACTATCTGCAGAATACTATTATAAATCAGTATGTGTATTATGTAAATATAATTACAACATAATTATATTGTGCAAACTATTATTCATGAAATAATTAATTTTATTGCTTAATTTTTTTTTGACACAAAGTATTGCTCTGTAGTTCAGGCTGGCCTTAAACTCACTATGCAGTCTACACTGGCCTAAAATTCTCCTTGATCTTCTTGCTTCAGCTTCCTGAGTACTGGGATTGCAAGTGTGCACCACTATACCTGACTTATTTGTACATAATTGTGTATGTAATACACATACAACACATGTCATAATAACCCAATAAATTGTTTGTATATTTGTTACCCTTTTTTCACAACTGAGAGAAATGAAAGAAAAAGACACTGCTTTGCCAAGCTCACACTGCTACATGGCTATGGGTGTTATTTCTGTGGTCAGGATTTGAATACAATTAGACACTGGCCTAGAATCACTATTCATAGCAGCTAAACTACCTATAATGCTGCCCTGTGGATCTGTTCATCTTGTATGACCCAAGCATTTTTTTCTATCTGAGGCTAAACTAATAAGTAATGACAAGCATATTACCTAGTAATTTAAATCATACAGTCTTGATGGAAAAACTGTTATGGCAAACATTATTATATAATAGTGTTAATTATTAAATTTAATTTTTAATATAAGCTGTGGAACTTGCTTAACCAATGTTCTATGAGAGCATATAATTGATACCTGATCTTTAATGAAGAATCAGTGAAACTTTATTTACGGAAAGGAAATTAAAACTTCTAGTTAATGTCATGTATTATTTCTTTTTTCAAATAGTGATCATACACTGGCTTATTTTTATTTGGGGTGCATAGCTACTTACTGATTGAAATAGCTCCTTATAAGTAGTAGATAACGGACAATATCTTTCATATGTAAAGATGTTTTAAAAAACTTTTTTATTTATACTTTTATATTCAGAAATGAGTCTAGTTATAAAGATGTAGTTTGTTCCACTAGTATATCTGTATATTTATCTGGCTAAAGTGATTTTGCTTTTGATAGTTTTATAATTTTTGCACAATAGTGTATTTTTATTTAATTAGCATTTTTCAATGTATATCCAGACTACATATAAACATATGTATTTTTTACATAAAGTATATATGCTAAATAAATACATTCTTTCAAATAATCTACAAAACAATAACATAAGTATCATATTTATTACATACAAAAAGAATAATTTTACATAGATACAGAATGATATTCCTAGAGATACAGTTTAAAGTTGGATTATATTCATAAACTAATTTTGGAAATGATTTCATCTGTTACAGTTGAAATTTTCAATCTAAGAATATAGTATACCTTTTCATATATTTGCATCTTCTTTTATAACTTTCTAATAATTATATTGTTTTCTTAATATAGATCTTGAACTTTTTCACCATATTTATCCATAACTACTTTAGAATCTTTTATTGATTTTTTTGGTGAGTTATTCTTTTACTTAGCATGAATATTATTGCTACAAGTTAGTAGCTACTAATTAGAGTGATTTTTGCCATAAAGAACATTGAAAATATCTGAAAACATTTTTCTTATAATTGTACATGAAGGTGCTGCTAATTTCTAATGTGTAGAGTGCAGGGATACCACTAAATACTGTATAATCCACAGGACAACAACCTGTAACAAATAATTACCTAATTCAAAATGCTGATTCTGTTGAGACTGAGAAACCATGCCATAAGAGAAAGGCATTATTTTCTTTTTGAGCATGTTAATTTTTTAACTGTCAGTTTTCTGAACTTTCCTAATAATTTTAGTTAATCCTTAGGTTATTTGGGAGTCTTCTTATAGATAACAGTTTCATCACTAATACTCTTCCTTCTCTCCAATGAAGCTCATTTTATTTATGGGGTTATACTCTGCAGAACTTCCAGAATATTAAATAATAATGGTAACTGAAAATATTTTTATCTCTGTCCTGTTTCGAATGATATTATCTGTCGTGTAGTGATTTTCAACTTTATTTCACAGAACAGTGATCCAACCAGATAATTCTCATTAAATTGTATCCGTGGAAACACTATATACCATATCCTCCATCAATGTCACTATTTATATTAAGATTTTAAAGGATCACTTTGAAAAATTATGACAAACTGCAGTGCTACTCAATATTGGCTGAACATTAAAAACACTTCTGGAACTTTTAAAAAATAGTGAAAACTGGAGTCCAGCTCCAAGAATTCTGAATTAACTGGCTTCTGGTAAGACCAAGGCATCATACAAATCCTTTAAAAATCTCTCAATACGATTTTTATTTTTTCAATTTTTTTATGCAATGAGATTTGAAAACTATTGCTTTCACTTCTCATCATTGAAATGAACCAAGTATTGTTTTGAAATAAGTGGATAATGTCACTGATTCAAAATTTTGCTCTTCTTTAAAGAAGTTTTAAAATTAATAATGCCCATTTACAGTCTTATTCTCTGTTTTGTTTGTTTTCTCTTTTGTTTTGCTTTCGTTTAGGTATGAGAAATTGAATCTAGGGCCTTTGCACTGAGCTATATACCCTATCTGTGTTTGATTTTTTTTTTATTGTGAGGCAGAATCTTGCTAAGTCACTGTCTTAGTTACTTTTCTCAAAATACCTCATACCCAAAATTATAGGTGGAAAGGTTTATTGTAACTCACAGTTTGTAGCGGTTTCAGTTCATAATTGGCTAGCTCCAAAGCAGGATGGCACAGTAGAGGGGCATTGCAGAGGAGAAAGAGTTCATGGCAGACAGAAAGCAGGATGGCAGCAAAGCAGGGTGAAGTAGTAATCAGCAAGCAGAAAGTAGAAAGTGACCACAGAAGCCCTCCTCTGTCCCTTATATCCTAGCCAGGCTACATGCCCTTAGGGCACTCACACCCAGGGTGGGGCACCCTTAATTCTACCCACAACTATGCCAAAGCAATCAGTGGGCTAATTTAGTAATCACACACCTTTGATCCCAACATTGTACACTATAGACCCAGCCACCTCTGAACCCCACCCCATGACTACATGAGGCTTTGCAGGGACATCTAGACACAAGCAATAACAGTCACTAAGGTGCCCAGGCTGGATTTAAATTTGAAGTCCTTCTTCTTAAACTTGAATTACAGTGTGCTTGGATTACAGACAAATGACACCACACCCAGCTTCTCTGTGGCTTTTATTCAGCAATCTTCTCCATGTATATCTTTCCATTTTCTGAAGTCCTCTTGTATCTCCTTTTTATGAGTACTGTAGTTTTTATTGTTGAGGTCTTTCACTTCTTTGGGTAGTTTAGTTCCTAAATATTTAATTTCTTGATGCTATTGTGTCTGGTATTGATTTCCTACTTTCGCTCTTGGTGAATCTATTATTGGTTTCAAGAACACTATCAACTTTGTGTGTGTGAGTGTGTGCGTGAGTGTTGATTTTGCATGTGGATACATTTTAAAACTTGGTTATTAATTCTAGGAGTGCTTCAGTGGAATTTCGGGGGCTTTCTACATAAAGAATCATGTCATTGCAAATAATGATAATTCAGCTTGTTCCTTTTTAAAAAAATTCTTTTATTGGTACATTTTAGGTATACAATACATTTACATTTATCATTGGGTGCTTGTACCTGTACATGATGTATCTTGGTTCTTATTTTTTCCCCATTACCTATGCGCCCTTTACCCCTTCCACCCTTCCCTATTTACATAGACTTTGTTTCCATTTTTTTCTTTTCTCATAATTTTTCCTTTCCCTTGTTTCCTTTCTTATATGCAACCCTATTATATCTTTCTCTTGACTGATTTCTCTGGTTAATATTTTGAGCACTTTATTAAACAGGTGTGGTGATAGTAGATATCCTTGCTTCTTCCTGATTTTAGAGGGAAAATTCTTTTCAATATTATGTTGGCAGTAGGTATGTCATAAATCCCTTTTATCAGACCAAGATAGTGTTCTATTCCTAATTTTCTCAAGGTGTTTTTTAGTCATAAACAAGTGTTAGACATTTTTGCATCTATTGAGAATATCATGTCATTATTTCTGCTCATGTGGACTATTAGATGTATTGATTTGTGTATGTTGACTCATTCCTGCATCCCCTGAGATGAAGCCTATTTGGTCATGATGCATGATCATTTTGATGATTTATTGTGTTCTTGAGGATTTTTGTGTCTATATTTATTAAAGAGATTGGCCTGATATTTTTTAAAGTTGAGTCCATGTCTGCTTTTGGAATCAAAGTAATAATTTGAAAATATTTCTTTCCTTTTAATTTAATTAAAGATTTTCATGACTACTGGTGTTATATCTTCCCCCAAGTTCTTGTAGTGAATGCATCAGATCCTGGATTTTATTAGTTTATGGATTTTTGTTTTACTGCCTCAGCCTGTTATTAGATTGTTCAGAATTTTTATAACATCTTGGTTTAGTTGTGCTAAGTCACATGTATTTAAGAATATATCCATTTCTTTTAATTTCTTCAGTTTATTTGAATACAGGCTTTCAAAGTAATTGCTAATAATCCTTTGGATTTTGTCAGTGTTTTTTGGGATCTCACCTTTTTTCTTTTCTAATTGCCTTAATGTGGGTCTTTTTTTCCTTTTAGTGATAAGATTAGCTAAGGGTTTTTCTATTTTGTTTATTTTTTATTTTTTGAAGAACCAGCTCTTTGTTTTATTGAATCCTGCTTTAATTTTAGTCTCAATTTCCTTAAATTTGCTCTGATCTTTATAATTTCCTTCTGCATACTAACTTTGGATTTCAATTATTCTTTTATTCTAGGACCTTGATGTGCATAATTACCTTTTGATTTGGATTCTCTGTCTTTTTCAGATGTGTGTATTCAAAACTATAAACTTCCTCTTAGGGCTGTTTTCACTGTAGGTATAGGTTCTTAAATGCTGGACTCTCGTGATCATTTGATTGTAGGAATTTCTAAATTTTTCATATTTTTTTTGTGGTTTATTTATTGTCTAGTAGTATTAAACAAATCAGCTATATTAGTATCAAGCAGATCAACTACAGTAGTATCATTCAGCATAAGTTGAGTATTAACATACTATAAGATCCAAAAGAAAAAAAAGGAATTAAAATGTGTTATGTGCATGTACCACCTTCCTAAAAGAAATGTAAATGATATGTATTACACATATGTAATAATAAACTAAAATTAAAAAATATCTAATTATGTACCACCCTTAACCCTAGAGAAGAAATCCACAATTACAGCATAAACATCAAGAGAACCCAGATATTGATGACTCACAGCTAATTCACACTAAATGTGACAGATATATCTCTACTATTGGTAGAAAAGAATTCAACAGTAATTTTATGGAGGCAACTATGTAAAGATCAATGAAAGTTTATGATTATACTATGAAAGATATGGGATTTGGGAAAAGGAGAATGCCAAAAAATTGACACTTTAAAGTATATGATTCAAGGAGAAGTGGAGCCATGGATCCTAATGGGGTAAAGAAATGTCTGTGGAATTAGGTAGAGGTAGCTGAAAAAGAATGTAGAGAAATAGGTGAGAAAATGAAATTATATGATGAATAAGAATAATATGAAAAAAATTAAGTGGAGAAAAATTAATAGATGGAGAAGAAGAAGAAATAAAAGATAAAAACACAGAAAAGCAGTAAGAAAAAGAGGTATACAAAAAAGAAGTATGGAAAAGAGTTACAGGAAAATTCCTCTATAAACCAGTGAAGAAAAAAAAAAGCACACACATATTTACAAAAAGAGAGAAAAAAAAGAAAATGAAAGGTAAGATGAAGGGTAAAGACACAAAAAGAAAAATTTGTTTGTTATTTTGAATACATGATTTTCTTTCAGAATGTACAATTCTAGGGTAGTGTCTAAGCCAAAACATGTTGGTAGATAAAGAAGGCAGTCTGATCCCAGATCCCTGCTAGATACTGAATCTTGGAGAGTTTGAATAGTTGTCACCACTCCACCATTTTTTCCAAGTCCTTCCAGGGAAATCTTGTAAAATATTATGATTTCCTTGAAGCATCTCAGTTGATTAATGTCATTATTGCTATTAAGCAATACTATTTTAAAAAGTATTCAAATATTGTAATGAAAGATAAATTATTATTTCATGAAAAATATTTTAAAGGAATATATGCATTAAAATTATATTCTATATGTTCAAGAAAGCTAAGCAATAGTGCAGTAAAATTATTCTCTATGCCACTGTAATGACTGATATGTGATACCATGCATTGTTGAAAGCCTATAGAACTTCCTAGCATACAGATTAAACTTTAATATATTCAAATACTTAAATTAAGATGCTGAAGGATCCCAGGAAAGAGAACACTCTATGACAAAAGAATTTAATGTGTCAAAAATGTATGAACAACCCTGCTGAAAGAGGTAGAATAACATACTAAACTGAGTAAATTTGAAATAAGTCTGTAAGACTAAATTTAAAAGAAAATGTACCTCAGCACAGTAGTTAGCTCAATGAAGTTCTCATGAACTTTTGGATTAAAAATTCTGAAACATACACACACACAATAATTGAACAATAAAGGTAATTGATAGTGGATATCGGGACCCAGGTTGCTCACTCTCTGTTGCAGGTTGAGATTATAGATAAGCATATGGAGGAGGTTATGATTCATGAAATGATGGAGTAGATTTACAGATATCAGAATTAACACATGTTTATGACAATATAGATATTGTCAGAGGTATCTCTCTGTTTGTAGTTTAATATACATGCATATATTTGTTTCCTGCATCAGGTAAAAACACAAACAATGGCAACACAGTACTAATAAACACCACTAATACTTGGATCTTGCTTTCTAAATCAATTCTGTCACAAAAGGAATAAAGATTCTTTTGAGAAATAGCCAATTCTTGGACTGGGGCTGTAACTATACAAGATGATTCTGGAAAACCTTTAAATTCCAGAAAGTAATGACATATTGAATGAAGATGGGATTTTTTTCCCACATTGTGGGTTGTCTCTTCACACTGCTGGTGGTTTCTCTTGCTGAGCAGAAACTTTTTAATAAGACGAGATCCAAGTTGCTGATTCTTTGTGCAAGTTCCTGTGCTACGGAGGTTTTGTTCATAAACACTTTTTCTATGCTTGTCTTCAAGAGTTCTACCTAACTTATTTTACAGAAGGTTTAGTGTTTCTGTTTTAATATTTAGATCTTTGGTCCATTTCAATTTTAGTTTAGTGCATGTTGAAAGATATGGTTCTAGTTTTAATTTTTGGCAAGTTGAGACACAGTTTTTCCAGCACCATTTATTAAAGAGGCTATCATTCCTCCAGTGAGGGTATTTGACTCCTTTATCGAAGATGAGATGGCTGAGTGTGTCTGGAGTTGTTTCTGCCTCTTCTAATTTGTTCCACTGGTCCTCAGGTCTGTTTCTTTGGCAGTGCCATGCTATTTTATCACAGTAACTTTGCAGTATAATTTCAAGTTGGGGATTGTGATTCCCTCTGCCTTGTCTTTGTTGCCTAGAGCTGCTTTTTCTATTCTGGATCTCTTCTGGTTCCAAATGAATTTTTGGATTGTTTTCTCTAGTTCTGTAAAATATGGTGTTGGAATTTCAATCAGGATTAAATTGAATCTCTATTGCAGCTTTTTTTAAAAAACAGTTTTTCCTCAGACAAAGGTCTACTATTAAGAATATATGAAGAACTTAAAAAAATCAGACCCCCCCCAAATTTAAAGATCTAATCCAAAAATGGGCATCTAAAATGAAGAGACATTTCTTACACAAAGAAGTAGAAGCAGCAAATATATGAAAAAATATTCAACATCACTCATCATTCAAGAGATGCAAATGAAAACAATGATTAGATTCCACCTTACTCCAGAAAGAATGGCTGCTATCAAGAAATCAACCAATAACAAATGCTAGTGGGGCAGTGGGGAAAAAGGTACCCTTTTTCACTGTTGGTTGGAATGTACACTGGTTCAATGATTATGGAAATCAGTGTGGAGATTCCTAAAAAAAATTAAGATTAGAAGTCCTGTTTGACCCAGCTATTCCTCTGCTGTGTATCATCCCAAAGGGAATTAAAAGCATCATACCACAGCAATATATATGCACACCCACCCATTTTTATAGTGACACAGTTTACAACAGCTAAATCTTGGACACAGCCCAAACGCCCATCAACTGGTGACTGGATAAAGAAGATGTAGACTTTTAAAAATAAAGTGGAGTACTATTCAGCCATAAATTGTGATAAACTATAGACATTTATAGCCAAATGGATGGACCTTCAGACTATACTCTTAAGTGAAATAAATAAGGCACACATGTGCAAATATTGAATTGTCTGGTGTGAGAAACTAAAAGTGTAAATGAGGATCAAAATGTATAATTGATATTGTGAAATAGGAGGAGAAGGTTCAAAATGAAGAGGAGCTAGGGAGGGGGTGGTTGTGGAAAAGGAATGAAAGGAAAGAAAAAATGAGATAAGAAGAAAAAAAGGGGAAAAAAGCTTTTGTAAATAGGGAGGGATGGAGACATGAGAGGGAGGTAATGGGAATGGTAAAAAATAAGCAAGATATATCATGTACATGTACAAGTACAAATTCCCAATGATGAATGTGATCATAATGTATGCCTAAAACATACCAATAAACTTAATGAATAAAAAACCCCTCAAATTCACATGCTTATTGTTAATGGTTTGAGACATCTTACCTTATTCTTGCAGCACAGTGGCTCACTTTAGAAAGCTGATTTACTGCCCTGTCACCCAAGACCAAGAGCTGCCAGTGGTGGCACCACTGGTGTGGGTCCTGTGGCAATGACTTTGAGCTGCAGCCACAGGCATCAGGGAGGAGGCCAATCCAGCCATGAGCCTGGCCTCTATCATTGGTCTGTTGTGCAGCACTGTACATGGACCATTGCTTCCCTTGGGAAAAGGGGTCCAAGAGATTAAGGACAAGGCAGGAGGAGGAGAGGAAAGGGAAATAAGTAGAACAAAGATAAGCCATTTACAGGAACTTAATAACCTCAATGAATGTAGACATGTGCCATAAACATGAACTAAGTTTAGTAATACCAACAAGATTGAAAATAAAGAAAGTTAAATTAAAGGAGGAGGGGCTCGGGGAGGGAAGGAGATTAAAAGAAGAAACAAATTGCACTATGTACTTGTACCCAATCCCCAAGATGATTGTAAATTACATGTACTGCAAACATAAATTAATAAAATTTAAAATCAACAACAACAAAAAGGTGTGATTATGTCAACGGGACAGAGGAGACAACTGAATGATTATCCAATTGTCAAAATTAGAATAATTATAACAACAAAATAAATTCATATTGGATTATAACTGAGTATAAAGTAAATATTCATAAGGACATAGTGATATAAATCAGTGATTAATAATGAATGAGAGAGAAAGCAATAAATATGTCATTTAAAAAAATTCAAAATAATTTATGTGGTTATCATAACTTCAAGGAGATGGAGCAGAACTCCTTAGTTCTAGATATTTTCTTTCTAAAGATAGAGTGTTGAAAAAGAAAGAAAACTTGACAAACATTATTTCAGTCAGCTGATCATAATTAACACCAAAAGTGATACATCATGTATCCTAGAAATATGATGAAAGGTAAACTACAATTTACCTCTGTGATCTTTCTCCTAAAAACCTATAAAGAGAAAATTTCAAGTCAATTCCAAGTGAGGAATGGTCCACAAAATACCTGAGTAGTGAAAGTTGAAACTCGGGTCATAAAAAAAAAACAAGAAAATCTGAAAAACTCACAAACTCTAAGAATCTGTAAAGAAATAACACTTTAATTTAAAATAATATCCTGAATGGAATTCTAGAGCATAAAAGTATAATATGATTTAAATTTAAATTGAAATATTATTTTAGTTAATTGTCCACCAGTATTGTCCCCTATTATAACAATTGAAGATGGTAAATATTAGAAGAAATTGGCTATAGCTATAAGATGTAGGGGAACTTTGTACTATTTTTATAGTTTTATAATTCTAAAATTATTATGATATATAATGTTTACTTGAACAGAATGTAAATATTTTTAAACAGATACATTAGAGATTTAAAAATATTGGAATTGTAAGAAATGAAAACTAAAATATCAGACATAACAAATTCATTGATTAGGATTGATTGCAGATTAAACACAGCAGAAGATGAACGAACCTGAGGAAACAGCAATAAAGGCTCAAAAGTAGTTCAGAGAAAAGAAAACTATTTTTTGAAAGTGCGCAGTGCATTAATGAACTGTGTGACAATTTCCAATGGTTTAATAGACATGTATTTACAGTTTCTAAAAGTGGAAGAGGAAACAAATAATTTTTGAAAAAATAATATGAAATAGTTCATATTTATTGTAAATTATAATCTAAAACATGGAAGAAGTTCAGTGACCCTCAACCATAATAAAAATGAAGGTAACCAAAATGATAAAGAAAAAAATCTTATAAGCAACAAATGGTTGGCACCATGCCTGTCTGGCAAGCTCAAGGTCCTGAGTTCAATCTCCAGTACCCATCCCCCCAAAAGCAACAAATGGAAAGAAAAGACAGTCTATGTGTAAAGAAGGAAACATAAACATAAGAATTGTCATTATAGACATTGCAAGTGAAAAGCAGTGGAGTAAAAGCTTTAAAATAATTTTAAAAATCTCACAAGCTGAACTAATTTATCACCAGCAGATCTGAACTATGAAGAGTTAAAGAAAGTAATTTAGTCACAAAGAAAATTATTCCAGATAGGAATATTGGTAGGGACAGAAGAGAGAAATTACTAAATATTTGAAAAAGCTCTGGATGTGATGTGCATATTATGTATCTGTCTTGATAGTAGAAATGACTCTTGGGCATATGCATATGAAAAATTTATCAAATTGTTCACATTAAATATGAGAAGTTTACTGTTAAAATACAGCTATTATGTCTTCTAGTTTTACTACTTCTAATCATTTACATAGTAGAAATAAAACACACATTCATACAATGACTTACAGACACTAGTTTTCATAAATGTATTCATAATATTCCTAAATGAAAAATAATTAAATGCATAAAATAACTAGTATGTTAATAAAATGTGATATGACTCAGGAACAAAAAGAAATAAGCTATTGATATTTCTATGTCAATATATCTCAAAATAAACACGCTGTGTAAAGTCAGACTAGATTTCAATGGGTGTTTTTACACCTCTAATGTATCTGTTTAATATTTCTTCATTTCCTTTAAGAGACTTTTTTTTGCATTGTTCTCAAGGGCATACTTTAAGATACCATTTACATGAAATTCTTGGAATCCACAATAATTGATTGTGACAAAAATCAGATTTTTGGCTACCTGGGACTGGGAAGCATGGGAATATACTTTTATATCTGTGTCTCTCCTCTCAGTAACACACTATTCTACAATATTTAAATAAACACAGGTAAAGATTAATTTAATAAAGTGAACAACAAAGATGGGCTACTTTTCAAAATGATGAATAAATAATAAAGAGGTGAAAGTGCTAGTGGAAGTTCCAACATGGAAATCCTTCAGAAAAACAAATTGAATAAGCAGAGAACCTATTGAAATAAAAATTTAAAATCTTTAAATCAAGGGGGAAATTGTAAATAGGGAAGGGTAGAGGAGCTGAAGGGAGGGCAGGGGAGTGGGAAAAAACTAAGAACCAAGATATATCATGTAAAGGTACAAATTCCCAAAGATGAATGTCATCATATTGTATACCTAAAGGGTACCAATAAACTTAATATGAAAAAAATCAAGGGTGAAATTTCAAATTGCTAGTCAGGAGTAACCAGGAAATACACTTATAAAGTAAGGAAAGTTAAACACATAAACTCATTTACTTGACATATGTTAAGTGTGTTGTACAAATCAGGAGTATTGAAAATCCTGCTTCTCCAGAAGACATTCAGCATTTTCTCTCTGTGACATATTTACACACACAGTAAATAGAATTTTTTCAAATGCACAAAACTTTTCCCTATGTACTCCCAAATTAAGCCTTTCATTATTTATTTTTAAGATGACTTTAAATACTCTCTTTGCCATACAGTATCTTAAATTTTAAACTGACTTTCTGCAAGAGATATATTCAATAATATTTATGAATGTACATTTATAAGTTAAAAGTAAAATTATAGAGTTAAATCCCTGAAACCTGATATTCATTTATATGTTTATCTAGGCAAACACCATGAATCCACTGTGCCAAGAAGATGGAAAGTTTTTTGATAGTGCTTCTGCTGTCTTTGAAAAGAGTGCATGTTAGAGAGAATATGGAAAACAGTTAAATGTAGCCAAGTAGTCTAATTGACTTATTTCAAGACATTATCTGACCTTAGTGTTTTCATCTAAAATGACAAAAATATGATGATTGCATAGGAATTAAAACATAGAAAATTGGGACATAAAGGATGATTCTAATTTTGCAAGACTAATATCTGTGTTCTCAGTTCATTTATTTTAAAATGCTAAATGTACAACTATGCTAACATAGTGAGAAAAATGCTGATACAGAATAATTAATTTTTTTACTTTGATCTGGCTATATACCAATCTGCAATCTCGCACGTGTAGCTTAATTCTGTATTTAATTCCTTGTTCATAAAATGGGACAGTAATATGAACTTTAAATCAATGACAGAGTTGTGAGAATTGAATAACAGAGAGGATGTGGAATAGCAATGGAAAGTAACAAGTGTTTTGTAAATAGTAATTTTAATCACTTTATTTAGTTATAACTGATATATTTAGTTGTAACTGAGATATCAAATCTGTGCATATTAATAAATACAATGTGATAAGTTTGTATATGTGCATATACCCATAAAACTTTCCCTTAAATGAAAATAATAGTCATATCCATCACCTGTAAAATGTTCCTGGTGCCCCAAATCATTTTTAATGGTAATAATATAAAATCTATCCTCTTAACAGAAGTTTAAAAATGTACAATATGGTATTGTTTACAATAGGCACTGTGTTAAAAAGCATACCTGTAGAATTTATTCATCGTACACAACTGGAAAATTTATATTAAACACCTCCTTGCAGTCCCTAAGACGTATCACTGTACCCTCTGCTGTTAAGTGTTAGACGATTTTAGATACTTCACATAAGCTGAACCATGCATTATTGATTCTTCTGTGATTAACTTTTTTCACTTAGCATAATGTCTTCTAGATTCATCTATGTTGTCTAAAAGGCAAGATTTCCTTTTTAAAAGCCAGAATAATGTCCTATTGTATGTATAGCCCACGTTTCCTTTATTTATTCATCTGTTAATAGACATTTACTTTCATTCCAAATCTTGGCTATTGTGAATTATTATTCAGTGAATAGGTGAGTTTTTACTCTTTGTGATTCAGATTCAGTTCTTTTGAAAACATACCCAGTAGCGATACCCACTAGCATATGATAGCTCTATTTTCAAGGTGTTGAGGAACTTCTGTACAGTTTTCACTACTGGCTGCACTTTACATTCTTACCAACACTGTGCAAAAGTTCTATTTTTTTTCACATCCTTACCAGAACATATCATTTGCTTTTGTTTGCTTGTTTGCTTTTGTTTTCTCTTAATAATGGCATTTATAACAGATATGAGGAAATCTCATTGTAACTTTGATTTTAATTTCCCTTATGAGTAGTAATGTTGAGCACATTTTTATGTAGGCCATTTGTATGCCATTGTTGGAGAAATGTCTATTTAAGTCTTTTGTCTATTAAAAATAATTTTTTGTGTGTAGTTTTGAGTTAGATTTCTTTATGTATATTGGATTTTTGCTTTTATTAGCTATGTTTCTTACAAATATTGTTTTTACAAGTTGCTTTTCTATTTTGTTTTTTCTTTTGATATGCAAAAACTTTTTAGTTTTTTATGGTTTTAGTATTCTTATTTTTGCTTTAGTTGCCTGTGTTTTAGTGTCATATGCAAAAATATTCATTGCTAAATAGAATGTCAAAAAGTCTTTACCCTTGGCTTTATTATAGGAGTTTTACAGTTTCAGGTCTTACATTAAGACACTGAATACATTTTCATTATAGTTTTATATATGGTATGAGATAAGGGTTCATTTTCATTTTTTGCACGTGAATATACAATTATCCTTTATTTTTGAAAGATAATACAGCATTTAGATAGTTGGGTGTTTTTTGGGGGGGTATCAGGGATTGAACTCAGGACCTTGCGCTTATAAGGCAGGCACAGTACCACTGAGCTACACCCCTGGCCTGCATTTAGGTAGTTTTAGAAGGCTTTTTTGGGGGGGGCTATGAATATTTCCTCTCTCCCTTCCAGCCTTCTTTGTTTGCAATGACTATCAACAGTGAATGTTACTGATGGTCCCTGGCAGGTCATAAGTCATGTTTCACTTGCTTTTCTCAAGAAGAAGGATCTATAAAATATGTAAAACTATTTAGAAAAAAAACAATTAAATACTCACATGTTCTCATTTCAAAATTTGCTACAATACCAGAATGATCAAAAGAGTGTAGTACTAACATAGATGGAAGAGAATTGATGTTGAAGAAATAAACCTTTACATATATCATTGATTGATTTTCAACATGATAGCAAGACAAGCAATACCATTATGGAAAGACTAGTCTATATTAAATGCTGCTGGATACTTGAATACACACATGCAAAATATATGAATTTAATTCATACCATGTAAAAATTAATTCAAATACATAATAGACCTAATTGCTGGAAGCAAAATTGTGAGACTCGTAGGAGAGAACACATTTTTTTTTATCTTGTACTAAACATAGGTTTATTTGATACATTTCCAAAAGTGCATCCATCAAATAAATAAGACAAATCATACTCCATCTCAATAAAAGTTTTGTGATGCAAATGGTATCAAAAGTGGTAATACAGCCTTTACAATAAAAGAAAATAACTGCAAATCATATATCTAATAATGGAATTGCATACATAATATGAAAAATCTTACAAATCAACAAAAAGACAACTTTAGTAAGAATGAATGAATGGCCTGCTTATATATTTCTTCAAAGAAAATGCATAAGGCTAATAAGTACATGAAAAGATACATGACATTAGTAGTCATCAGGGAAATGTACATCACTCGGGTAACTATAACGAAAAATAAGTATTAAAAATGCTGAGAAGGATGTAGTGAAGTTAGAATTCTCATGAACTACTGAGGAAATGTAAAATGATATGTTCTGTTTGGAAAACTGGGTGGCAGTTTCTCAAAATATAAGCATAGTGTTACCAAATGGCTTTCTGATTTCCCTACTAGTTATTTAGTCAAGAACATTGAAAGAAATGATCACACAAAATTTTGTGCCTGAATGTTTACTGAACCTTTACTCACAATAGCCAAAATGTAGAAGTAGCTCAAATATCCATTAACTGTTGAATGTTTAATTAAAATGTGAGATATTCAAATCAATGTGATTTTTTCAGCAACAGAACCAAAGAAGTATTGAATTATACTACAACCTATAGATCTTTAAAACATGCTAAATTAAAGACTCAAGTAAAAAACTAACATATTATATGAATACTTTTATATAAATGAACAGAAAGCATAAACAGGGAGAGATAGAAAAGTGATTTCTGGTTGGGTAGCCTCCAATTGTGTTACTGGGAATATACATTAATGTGTAGCGAATTTCTTTGCAGGATGATAAAAACTTTCTAGTCTTAGATTGTAGTGATGGTTACAAACCTCTGAGAATTTACTAAAATCCTAAACTGTACATAAAACAGTTAAAATTTATGGTGTGTGAATTGTATTTCCATAAGATTATTTTTAAAAGAAACTTCAAAAGTTAAAGTTATATAAACAAAAATGTAATCATACTATGAAACTTGATTCATGTTTTTATACCCAAATACTATGGTAGACTTTGTTCCCTTAATTTTGAATTATAGAATAACCTGTAGGCAAACCCTGGACAAATAAATTGTTATTACTGAAAAGTGTGTGAATGCTTTAAATATTTGCGATGAAAAATTATAGGTTAAAAATTTGAAGGAACAAAAAAGGATATGAGAGCTGAAGGCAAAACACAAGTGCTAATTTCCTTTTTTCACAAAGTGAAAATTAAAGACTATATAGGAACATTTGATAAATTAAAACAAAAGGATCTCCCATCCAAGTAAAATAAGAACCAAGAGAGATTATGTAAAGGTGCAAATTTCCAATGATGAATGTCATTATATTGTATACCTAAAATGTACCAATGATTAGAATTAATAATTGATAATGTGAAATGGGAAGAAAAAGTCCAAAGGGTTAGTGGAAGTGGGAGGGGCAGGGGAAAGGAAAGAAGGGAAAGGAAAAATTATGAGAAATGGAAAAAATGGAAACAGTCTTTGTAAACAGGGAAGGGTGCAGGGGGTGAAAGGAGAGCTGGGAATGCGCAAAAAATAAGAACCAAGATGCATCATGTAAAGGTACAAGATCCCAATGAGAAATGTAAATGTATTGTATACCTAAAATGTACCAATAAAAGAATTTTTTTAAAAAAGGATAAGCTAGGTGTGGTGGTGCATGCCTGCAATCCCAGCACTCTGGAGGCTGAGGCAGAAGGATCACTGCTAGTTGAAGGCCAGACTGGACTACATAGTGAGATTAAGGCCAGCCTGGACTACATAGCAAGAGCCTGTCTCAAAAAAAAAAAAAAAAAAAGCACAAGTGTATATCATTTCTAAACACAATACATGTAATAAGTAAAAAATAGAAATGTAAATGTATTTGAATGGTACTTATAAGATGGAGTGCAAGGAAACTTATTCTAATTCCTTCTATCAGAAATTTAAAATATAATATGTCAAATTGAAGAGTCAAGATTTTATGGTATAGTATATGCATAGTTAGAGGTATAGAAGTAATAAGCTGGAGTTAAAGTATGTAAGAATGGGGAAGGGTAGATCCTGAGATTGTTTTCACATTAAACCTTTCTGTATTATTTGACTAAACTATGTTGTATTATTTTAAAGGATATTTTCAATGTGTAAGTTTGAGAATTTCTTTTGAAAAGAAGCTAACAATGATTATCAGAAACATGTCATTATAAGTAAATTTAAGCACTGAAAAATTCTATACAATAAAGCGACTCATAGAAGTAGATATTGTACACTGTGTCTATGGATGAAGAGAAATATATTCCATATTTGCCCCCCTTTTGGGGGTAGAAAAATTTGATTCCTATACAGGAATTGAAAACTATTCTTTCTTGACTGAAAAAAAAGACCTTGATTGACACTCTGTAAAGAATTATGGACACAGTGAATGTCACTATCCACAGCTACTCAGTGACTTGAACATATTCCTACAAAGCAAGAGATGATTGATGGGGCTGAAAAGTAGTTAATTTGGAATAAATAAAGTGAACTGACTCTTTGCAATAGACATAGTTGACCTGTCAAATTCTCTGCCACACTAGGTTACTGAGAAGAGTCATTTGCAATTGTATTAAAATTGAACTCTGAATTTTTAGTCGCAAGAACTAAGGGAGTAGCCTGAAAAAAATTGAACCTTGAAAGGAAATTCACCACTATGCAAGTTTTCTTCTGTAAAAACATCAGCTATTATATTATTATCATATGATAATAAATTATTATCAGATTGGGAGCAGAAACCTTTAAATTTAATTCCCCAAACCAATATATTGTTAATGTTCTACCCCATTACCTTCAAACTTAGCCACAACATGTAGAGAGATACCTGACGCAAAAAACCCCCCAAAACCCAAAATATCTTCCATTCACAACAACTGTGAGTTGTAAACACTGGAAACCCTAAACTCATGGAGGTTATGTGTATATTATTAAATTCTCATCTGAATTTTTTAAATAAAGAGACATAAATATTTTACTTATCACCTCTGTCAATAGGAATATATAAATGTTGGGAAAATTTATGCTATAATTCAACACTAGTATCAAACATGATTATATTTGGTAAAATAACAATTATTTATTACTAAAAATGAAAGGATGAGATGTCTTTTCTTACCACTTTTTTCAACATTGTACTGTAGTTTCTATCCAAGGCAATTAAGGGAAGGAAGGAAGTAAAACTACTTAAAGTGGAAAGGAAGAACTGAAGTGTTTGTGTGTGTGTGTGTGTTGTTACAAGAAAATGCTTTAGACTTAATAATTTATAAAGAAAAAATTATTTTCAAACAGCTCTGATAACTGAGAAGTAAAGGTCAAGTTGAAGGCAGATTTAGTGTCAGGGGAAATCCTGCTTTTCATAGTGCAATCTAGGTGTCTTCACATGGTGGAAGGGATGGATGTGCAAAAGAGGTGAAGGATGTATCCTCATGACAGAAGTGCAGAAGGGAGTGAATCTACTCTTTGTACTCCTTTTATAAGGTTCTTAATCCCATTCATGAGGACTCTACCTTCCTGAGTTAATCTCATTTTAAAGGCCCCACCCACTGTTGTCATGTTGATCATTGTTTCAACACATGAATGTTGAAGGAGCCATTCTGACCATAGCATGAATGTACTCTATTTACAAATAACATGATCTTGTATATGTCAAATCCAATAGCATCCACAAAGTACTACCACTGCTAATATACAATGTTACAAATCCATATTAAGACATAAATTGCATCTCTGTATATTAAAAAAACAGTCCAAAAGTGAAAAAAAATGAAGTTCCATTAACAAAGCATTAAAACTGGACATGGTGGTGCAAGACTGTAATCCCAGCACTTGAGAGGCTGAGGAAGAAGGTTAGCCAGGAGTTCAAGTACAGCCTTGAGGACATAGTGAGACTGTCTTTAAGAAATGAAAAACAAGCATTAAATAGTTAATAAATTCAATATACAAATGGGGTACTTAAACTAAAAGCTAGAACACATGGTTTAAAGATGTTAAAGAAACTTAAATTACTATACTGAAAAACCTAGCATAGTTATGATGGAAATACTTCCTACATAAGTACAACTTTGTGACTTTTGCTGTGCCAGTGGTTTCTTTCTATAATAACAAACTCACAAATATCATAGAAAATAATGGATTTATTGCATTTAAATAAAAAACATGCGTGCCTTAAAGAACATTAATAAAAAAGACAAAAAGGAGGAAAAATTCAGTAATCATATATCTGATAAGACATATCAAGTTTATTTAAATAATTCATGTAACTTTATAATAACAAGGAAAATAGTTCATTTTAAATGAGGGAAGAATCTGAATACAAGTGTATTCATAGAAGATATACCTATGGCTAATAAATGCATGAAAGGAAGCTTAACATTATTAGTCAATAAGGAAATGCAAATGAAAACCACAAAGAAATGACCCATCATATTCACTAGAATGTCTATAATCAAAATGACACCCAATCCTGAGAGGAAACTGGAAACTTCCTGGATTACTGGTGGGATTATTACAGTGCTACCACTCCAGAAAATAGTATGTCAATTCTTTAAAATGTCAAAAAAAAGCATACGATATAATCTAGGAACTTCACTCCTAGATATGTACCCAAGATAATAGAAAGTGAGTTAACACAAAAAATTGTACATAAATTACATAAAAAATAAACCTTTGTAAACTAAGACAGGAGTTAGATTTAATTTTCCTTTAAGGTTAGTATCTAAGCATATTATTAATGCAATTTCAAGTAGGCCAACTCCTCAGGGCTGTAATTTCTTGAATTACCAGTGTCATTTTAAATTATATTAAGAAGGAATCTGTTTGTGCACAAAGTATATTCACTGGCAAGTAATTGGTATGAAATAGTAGTGTCTCTTAGAAAAAAACGAATTGCAGTATTATCTATTTATAAATATGTATTATCATAAATGCTAGCACATTCTACTCTGCAATTAAAAATCAACAGACTTTGTAATACCTCCATTAGACCATTCTGGAGGTAATTGAGGGATGCAACACATATCGTATGACTGCTCAGAGCCATTCAAAACATCAATTAAAGTAGTACTAATATGTGTTTCAGACTTCAACTCTTAAGTAAACAGTTATCTCAAAGATAATGAGGAAATAAATTAATACTCAGATCAAAAGCACTGTTAAATGAATACCATAGAGCATAGTGGTGGATCAGATAGACACCAGGATGGAGTTATATGAAGTATTAAGAACATAATGATAGTGGATTCATAATAATATGTCATTAGATAAAATTATACGACAAACAAATAAAACATGTTATAATTTGATACTACTTTAATTTGGCTTTGTGACTCTGAGAACTTTGTTTTGTAATCAAGTTATAAAACAATATAAATTAAAAATGCCAATTCCTGTTAATGATCCTCTTCCTTGCATTCTACTCTAACCAAATATCTCTGGGTAATTGTGTATTTTCTCTCTTAACATCGGAATAAACCCATGTATTTTGTTTGTTTATTTGTTTGCTTTTGTATTTTTAGTTGAAATTAATATTTAGAAGTCAAGATTTGAGGATTACCTTTTATTGTTACTTACATCTTTGCTTTTTTAATTTAAAAAATTTTACTATAAATTGACAAATTATAGTTGTCCATATTTAAGGGGCACAATGTGATGTTGTGATATATGAATATATCATGGAATATTTAGCTTAAGATAATTAACATGCTTATCACTTCAAACATATATTTGCAGGTAACAATATTTGAAATTTACTCATCGATTTTGAAATGTAAAATACTTCATCATTTACTATATTTATCATGCTGCATAAATCAAAGAAAACTCTTATCCATCCTATCTAATTGAGGCATGATATGCTTTTGTCCATTATATCTCAAACCCATTTATCCTTAGCCTTTGTTAACTCTAATTTGCACTCTAATTCTTTTAAGTAAAATTATTTCACCCCCTATATACAAGAACACGTGGTGTTTCCTATGTCTCGCTTATTGCTTTTAGCATAGTAATCACTCATTTGTTGATGGACACTTAAGTTGATCCCATAACTTGGTTATTACGAATAAGAGTTTCAATCAGTGTGGTTAATCAGGTATTTACTTAACATAATATTTTCAAATTTTTTGGTAAACATGCAGAAGTCGGATTTCCGTATCATATGATATTTCTATTTTTAGTTCTTTCAGGTGCCTCCATAAAGTTCTCCACTATACTGCACTAATTTACATTCTCAAAAGCTATGTACAAGCGTCCCCTCTTATACACAGTCATGAACATATTATCTTTCATCTTTTTGAAAATAGCGATTCTGACACATGTGAAGTAATATCTTATTATCGTTTTGATTTATATTTGCCTGACTATTAATGATATTGAGCACCTTTTCATGTACCTGTTCACCAATTATATGTTTACTTCCAAGAAATATCTATTTAGGTACTTTGTCTCTTTTTAAAATGTACTCTTTTCTTTCTATGCAGTTATTTGAGTTTCTTACATATGTTTGATAGTAACCTGTCATCAAATGTATGGATTGGTGTAAATTATTCTAGGCTTTCATGGTGAAGGTAGGAAATATAATAATGATAAAAACAATAATAAAAGTCACAAATTTTACTGAAATGCTCAATTAAAACTATTCATTAAATCAGTTTTCTTAAATATTTTATATCTGTATGCTCCTACTCTATGATTTTTAACAAAAGCTAACACATAAACTGTTTATTTCATTTATCTGACAATAAACATTTTGTTTAAAAATGGTATTGCCAATATTGCCACTAAAAATGAAACTGCTAAGTGAATGTTAAACTAATAGTGTCTTTTTTATTTGTCCTTAAAATACATCCTACTAAAGATATGCTGTCTCAGTACTATGTTCAAATGTCACTCAAAATAATTTTTTTTCTGATTATTTTACCAGTTTGAAGTGCAGTTTGTTTTGCTTACTTGGGCTTAGTTTTGATTTATGAGTGTTGTTTCTCCTATTCATCTAACTATATTTTTTAATATTAAAGATATATTGTTCAAGTATCTTTCAAAAGTGAAAATATATATGGTAGAAGTTTCACTTCTATACTTTATTCTTCCAGATCAAGTATACAAGGCATTATCCATGATGAACTAACAGGCATCAAGAGATATTTAAATAAACTTAAAAGCTCTAGTCAAATAATTCAGAAGAATAATTGAATGACTTAATTCATAAACAAAGGAAAAAATTATATCTATTTAAATTGGCTGGAAGAAATTAGACCAGCATGATAAAGGAGGTGCAAGTGGATCAACATAATTCACTTTTTGGCTTTTAAAGTCCCCATGGTATCATACAGATTAAATACAGTTCATGTTCTGTACTGAATCTTTTCAGTAATTCTTTTAGTGTTTCATAGTGCACAAATATTAGCAAGCATATATTTGATATCATGATAGGAAAGCAAAGAATATTCACATTTTACATCTTTGCTTTTCATTTAAATAATATGGGTCTGCAAATGTGTATTTGTCATAGAAATCCGTGATCCATGGGAAAATTATTCTGGGTGAAGCAGAAAATAGACTAGATTTGGACTAGATTTATTGAATAATAATTCTTATAAGCTCTAGGGGTGAATACTAATGAATGCTGATTGCAAAAAAAGAAATATTAAAATATCTGTCATGTTAGAAATACTTGATGACTTAAAGTGCAAGACAACATAAGTGGCGAGAAAGAGATAAAAATAACATATTGTAGAAGTTGTAAAATTTTTATTTATATCATATGCCAATAAGTGAACTATATATTTTGTTATTAAGCTAAACACCTGAAGAACAGTAAAAGAATATATAATGCTAATCTTATATTGACACAAACAATAACAGAAAGGTATATTTAAAAAGAAGAGAAAGGAGAAGTAAAAAAGGATCAAGATGTAGTATGTACCAATACCTCAAGGTGAATATATTCCTTATGTATCACTACCATATACTAATAAAATTAATAAAAAGAAAATAGTGTACAAAAAAGAAATCAGTCGAGATTATAGAAATAGAAAATAAAGACTAAGGTAGTGATTAAATCTAATTATTCCAGAAAATATATTAAAATCAAACAAATATTGTATTTATTAAGAAAAAAAATCAAAGTACATGTTCAAAAGAAGAAAGAACACATAATTTAGAGACATTGTTTAATTACAAAGAAACAAAATAGCAAAATAGGGAGTGTAAAATCACATGCCATGCAATCATTAACTGAAGGAAATACGGTGAGGGTTTGGTGTTGTTTGTTGTTTTGGCAGTACTTTTTACTAATATTAGATAGATGTTAAGACTGGGAGAATTATTAAATATGAAGTAGAATATTTCATAATGAATGGTCAGTCAATAATACCCTGATAAGAATGGCCAGGAACCAAATAGAAAAGGCAATAATTCCTGCAATCAGGAATAAAGAAAGTGTTACTACAAATGTTGCAGGCATTAAAAAGTTGAAATAAAATATGTTATGAACAACTATGTGCCTATTTATTTGAACATGAAAATATGTTACTTTAATAGCACAATTTATTAAAGCTGATTTAAAATGAATATAAAGTCTTACATTCATTAAGAAGCTCAATTTATAGCTTTAAACTTTGTCACATAGAAAAGTTCAGAACCATAAAGTTTAACCAGTAAATTCTTCCCAGAGCTGGGCGCAGTGACACATGCCTATAAAACTTTCTGGAGAACAGAAAGACATAGTGAAAAAAAATCTATATTTATTCTATGATCTCTAAATAACATTAATACCAAAATTTGACATGGAATTTAGATTATTTTATAGAAAATTGCAGACTAAATAGATGCAAAAATTCTGAACAAAATACTACCAAATTGAGTCATGGATTATGCAACAAGGTTAATTTATTCTGGTAGATTTGCCTTGATTGCAAAAATATTTAAGGCATTCAATATTTAAAAATCAACCAATATAGTTCACCGTCACAACAGGGAAGATGATAGATATGTAAAGACAGTTGATAAAATTTATTCTGCAATTCTTTCAAAATTAGAGATATTAGAGGACTTCTTGTGGCGGGGTTAATTTTGATTGTCAATTTGAATGGTCTGTGAGCTGCTTAAGCAATTAGCAAAGTCCACTTTTGGGTGTATCAGAGTTGGTCCTAGGGGCATGATCTTGGGAACTCCATCCAGTCCGTGGCCTCTTAATTTCTGGTGTTCTTCCTCTGTGCTCAGCTTTCTGGCTGACATGTGTTGAGAAACTGTCTGCCACACTCTTTCATCATGACATTTCTGCCTTGGTAACAGCTAGCCATGGACAGAAACCTCTGAAACCATGAGCCAAAATAGACCTCTCCTTGATTAGATTGTAGATGTTGGGCATTTTGAATTAGCAAGAGATAAGCTAATGCATTCCTTAATCTGATGTAGACTATATGGAAAATACAGTTTAAATAAGAAAAATGATGAAGGAAAGCTGTCCTCTTAAGCACACAGAAAACAAAACCCTTTAACATCTCTCGTGTTTAGAGTACACTAAAGCAGTTCCTGTGCCAGCAAGAGAGAAAGTACACTTGTTACTTTTTCCATCACTGAAAGTACCTATAAAATATGAACAGACTGCATGGTGTAGGTATTTGAGATATCAGAAAAAATTTACAGTGGCAGGTAAATTGGGAAAGAATGTTAAAATTTGGAATCAGCAATGTTTACTATCATGTTTCCTTCAGCTCAACCTAAACACAGTCAGAAACATGGAAGTGAGTAAAAAAAGACAGAAATAGTTCTAGAAAGACCTTCTAGCTCCAACCTGAGGGCCACAAAAAAATTATTGAAGTTCAGACTGTGTAGAAGTTATATTTTTCTCTGTTCTTTTCTCCATCAATCAAGAAATCCCATAATTAGAGAGAACAGCCAGTAATGAGACTCCATATGGCCCAAACAATGAGGAAGGGTGACCTTCTTTATTCAATGGAACTATAGTTCCTAGAGGGTTGGCTGCTGCATTCATGTCACTTGGACCCAAAAAGTACTGGAGAAATCCTGGAGAGGGAAAAGATTTGGAAAGTATCTCCACAAATTATTTATAAAATCCCTCTCAAGTCATACATATGTAGAAATGGTCAAAATTAACATTCCAAAGGCTCTGAGGACCTGAGATAATAATGCATTAACACCTAGGTCATTGACTGTAAATAAATACATAATTGAAGAGCACTATAGTCTCTAACACTAAATTGATATGGAAATCACAATAACACACACCTGGAACTTGCAACCTTAACTTAATTCTGATAACTGCATGCTACAATATAATCATCCATACAATTTAAATGAAGACCAAAGTTTCGTGATCCAATAAACAAAATGAACAGAGCATAATAATAAATAATTTGGCTTATGGAGAACCATAAAAAGTTCAAATTCTGTGCTAACACCAATCAAAGAAATTAAGGCTGAAAATACAATGTTGTTGAAATGCTCTGAGAAAGATCTTAAAGTGGCTTTTGTAAAAATGTTCAAATGATACATTTTGAGCATTTTTGTAAGAAATATTAAAATGTAAATTCTCATCAAAGAGTATGTAATTTAGAAAAAGAAACTATAGAACTAAAAGTGGATCTAATAAAAATATTAATTGAAAACATTAATAAGCTCAGTAACAGAATGAAATGACAGAAACAGTGAACTTAGATATAAATAAATAGGAGTGATCAAATATGAACAATAGGGAGAAAAAATTAAAAGGAAAATAATTTACTTGTGGAACAGCAGAAATGGTCTAATATTCATGACATCCCAGTTCTGAAAGTAGAAGAGTAATATTTTAAGAAAAAATAGCTGAAAAATCACCAAGTTAAAAGAAAGATAAATATGTATATATTTAAGAAGATTTTTAAAGTGCCTACTAGAAAAAAATCAAAAAAATGTTGGAAAAGACACATCACAATCAAATTCCTGAAAACTTCAAGAGAGAAAAGAAAAGAAGAAAAGAAAAAAAGCTTGAAAAGAACTAATGGGAAATGAAGCATTACTTATAGTAGAACAGCAATTCCAATTATGGCTGATTTCTTACCAAAAATTATGGCGATTAGAAGGAAAATGATATAACATAAAAATAATGCCATCAACTTGGGAGCTATACATCGATAAAAAATATTTCAGGAACAAAGATTAAATAAAGACAAGAAGGTGCATAAAGAAACTTATAAATGTCTAAAAATTGTATGTTCTGATTTAGTGAAATATGTATCCATGTAGACTTAAGTACATAGATTTTAATGCCTAGACAAACCACAAATATTACACAAAGTGATATAGTCCAAAACACAATGGATAAAATGAATAATATAAAGCCAATAAAAGGCTAAAATAACAGAAAAATCTCCAAAAATTTGGAAATAATATTTAACAGAGTTTAAAATATTCCATGAGTCACACAGACATACAGAAAAATTAGAAAATATTTGAATGAAGCAAAAATTTAAATACAAAATTTTAAATATATGAAAGCAAACCTGTTCTGGAAGGAAATTTGTAATAAGAAACTACTATATTATGAAAGACAAAACAATTGAAATCAGTAAGATAAGCCCTCACCTAAAGAAATAAATTCAAACATATAAAGATGACATTAAGAAACTAATTGAATTTAACACAAAAACAAGAATAAAAAGATTAAAAGTGAAAATGAGCAGAATCTAATTGTTGAATAGTAGAAATGGTCTCAAGTTCAGGTCTTTACATTTTGGGATATAGATAACTAAAATTCAATGAAATCACAGCTGGTTCTTTGTGAATATCGATAAAATTGATAAAAGTTTAACACTATTTACAAAGAAAAAATTACAAAAACTATCAACATCAGAAGGGAATGAGGAAATATAGAAACACACCTGAAGACGTTAAAAAATAACAGATGGATTCTATAAATAATTTCTCATATATAAATTTAATAACTTCAATGAAATGGATCAATTCTAAAAACCTCTGTGGCTGATTTAGAAATACCTCTCTGACCTCTCCTCACACTAAAAGATATCAAAATCTTTTTTTTTTTTTTTCCGGTACCGGGGCATCGAACTCGGGTCCTTGAGCTTGCGAGGCAGGCGCTGGAACCACTGAGCTAAATCCGCAGCCCTAAAAGATATCAAAATCTTAATCATAGTGTAAGACCGCTGTCTTTACCAAAAGCTCTGAGGAGCTGACCATAGTGAAGCACACCCAGGGATCCCAGCAGTGCCTCCAGAATGTAAGACCAAAGGCCTTACCAAATGCTCCAAGGAGCTGACTGCAGCGAAGAACACCCGGGAAGGAACACACCGCCCAAGTTGGAAAGTGAAACAGACCTTAGTCTGGCCAGAGGGGACTCCCAAAGCAAAGTAATTTAGAGAGGTGTAGTCCAGAGTCCGAGGCTCTTTTTATAGGGGCTTGCAGGGGAGTTAACAGGCGAAATTTACAGAAGAAGGAACAAAGGTTTAGTGGTCTAACATTTGCATGTTAATTAGCCTGACAAGTACTGTTAGTCAGCAGATGCTTTGTAGATTGGTCTATAGATAGTGGTGTCCGGAACAAAGGGTTGGATAATTATGACTGTTAGGGATCTTATCTAGTGTCCGGGAACTAAGAAGCATCTTTATCTATTTACTCACATTCAATCACAGGTGGGGCTAGGGGAGTTTTATGATTACAAAGTTATGCAGTCTTACAATAGTAATTTACAAATACTGTGTTCCATAGTAAAAAGGGATTTTTGAGAATCTGAATAAATTAATTATTTTAATACAGGAGATTAGCATGAATTGTCCAGGTGTGAGCAAGATGCAAATGCATGAGTCCTTGGGAGAAGGCAACAGAAAGATAAAGGCATAGAAAACAATGAGGATATTTCATTGAGATTTTTGAACACTGGGGAAGGAAGAATCTTTAGTCAACTAATGCAAGGAATGCAGCTTTACAAGTTAGAAAAAGCTAACAAGAGTCTCATGAAGAAGCACCCTCCCAAAACCTTGATTTTATTTCAGTAAGAATCACTTAGAATTTCTATCAGAAATGTAAAACAACAAAGTTTTTGTTTTGTCACTAAGATTCTTCAAATTTCTTACATAACTGATATTGAAGTAAATATCGCAACATAATAAAAATTATCTAATGTGAAACAGGTAATTTGAATTGTGTGGTAGCAATTAGAACAACTGAGTTAATGGTTAAAAACCATGCAAAATAGAAATCTTTAGGTCCATCTGACTTTCTTTGTGAATTATACTAAACGTTTAAGAAAAAGTAAAATTAATTCAATACCACATTCACAAGAAAATTGAAGAGGAGGGAGGAATTCTCATGTCATATTGTGCAATGAACACTAATAGCAAAATCAGAAAAGATAAAAAAATAAACTACAGACAAAAATCCCTCATAAACATAGATTCAAAAATTGTCAAAAATATTAGCAAAACTCATCCAGGGATATTTTTTAAAGATACATATACATCATGTCCAAATGAGTTTATCAAAGTAATGCAAGATTGCTTACATATTTAAAAAGAAATTTATGTAATGTATAATAGCCTTAAAAATAAAAACAAATGCACAAAAAGTTTGACAATTGCAATATACTATCATAATTAAAAATTAACAATCTAGGAGGAAAAGGATACTTCTACAATATAATAAAGTACACCTAAAAGAAAAGAGAAAGCTAAAATAACACTTAATAGTATAATATGTATTTTAAAATATTATGAGTAAAACAATGATATTAAATTCTACCCCTACTGTCTCACAATGTAGTAGAAGTCTTAGTAAATGAAATAGAGCAAATGAATGAAATAAAAAAGCATCACACCTTTGAAAGGGAGAAAAATAACTTCCTATTGGAGATAATATGCTTGCTCATGTAAAAAATCTTAGATAATTTATACAAAAATTCCTTGAATCAATAAAAACTCTAAAAGTTAGCAAGATACAAGTCAGATTCTTAAAAAATCAATTTATTTTCAATACAAAAGTTATACTAAGGTTTTACTTTTGCCAAAATACTGATACTACAGTGTTGGTGACAACATAATACATAATTGCTAAACTTGAAAGCAGCTTCAATATATATCAACTTTGGAATAGATAAATATATTCTATTTTAAGTCTCCAGAATTGTGAGGAAATAAATTTCTGTTTTAAACCACCCAGTTTGTGGAAATTTGTAAAACCCTAGGAAAGAAATAAAGTTTTGGTTGTGGGATGTTGGGTAATACTGTGACAAATACCTAAATATCTAAAAATATAAAAGTACCTTGGAGGTTGGAGAAATTTTGAGACATGTGATACAAATCCCTAGATTGTCTTGCAGAGATTCTTGGTAGAAATATGGACACTAGAGAATCTTTTAATGTGAACTCAGAAGGAAATAATAAAAAGTTTAAAGAAATGTTCCACTATTTAGAGAATATGTATAAAGCTGGGTGTGCTGGGACATGTCTGTAATCCCAGCACTCTGGGAGACTGTGGCAGGAGGATGGCAAGTTTGAGCTTAGCTAGGGTAACTCAGTGACTTAGGAAGACCTTGTCTCAAAATTTTAAAACTGCCCAGGGATTATAGTTCAGTATAAAGGATTGGGTACAATCCTGAGTCCCCCCCGCCCCAAATCATGAACCAAATGTTATTAGAAATATGAATTCACTTCTTGTGAAGCCTTCAAATGAAATTAGATCCCTATTATTACCTTGTCATGCATTGGTACAAAAATGAATGAATTCCATTCTGTTCTTGAGTGGAAAGAAACACTTGTAAGTGATGATTCTAGATATTTAGTTAAGGAGATAGCCAAGAAAAGTGTCAAAAGCATGTCTTGCATTCTTTGTGCTGCTTCCGATAAAATGAGAGAATAAAAAGATAAATTAAGGAAGAAATTTCTAAGCAAATTGAGGCAGCACTGGATTATTTGGGAAGTTCATAGACTATCAAGATTCCAAAATTTGCCAGTGTACAGAAACGTTAGCAAAACTGTGGCAATGGAAATCCAACAATCAACCACAAGGAGATATAAGGAGAATTAAGATGTATCACTTACATGTAGCAATTCTCCATGATGAGTGTAATTATTATGTGCTGCAAACATGTCTAATACAATTTTTTAAATTTAGAAAAATAAATGATAAAGAAAAACACAAAAGAACTGATTTTATATTCACCTTGGGAAATGTATTGGAAAGGGTAATAATATAACGGAATTTTGCTGAAGACACTAAGTAAATTATACACAGACACAAATCACAATACCAAAAAATATAAGGAACAATGATACAGTGATAGAGCTACCCAGGAAAGACCTAGGGAGCACCTTTTAAGCTTAGTAAACCAGACTCACTTCACATATGTGGGGTACTGATGAAGCTTTTCAATATAGTGTATCAGCAGAAACATTGCCAGACTGAACAGAAGAGAAGAGAGAAAAAGCTAAGTGAAAAAGGGCAATTGAAATTCTAAAATTCTTTAAGCAGGAAATGGGCTGATATAGCTAGTTGTGTAGTTGTAAGCATGTGCTATTTATTAAAAAAGGAGAAGGAGGAGGAGAAAAAGAAGAAGAGGAAGAGGAAGAGGAAGAAGAAGAAGGAGGAGGAGGAGGAAGAAGAAGAAGAAGAAAACGACAGGCAGAGCCACAGGTACAGAGGCCCAAGAGGTAAGTTCTAGGGAAGATGCAGATGCAGAGGCAGAGGTCAAGGTAACTCAAGTTAGCTACCACCTTAGGCCTAGAGGCCAATTTTGCCACCTCTGTGGAGACAGACATAGGGTCCAAAGAAAGGAGATGCCACTGGTCCAGAGAATTAATTCAACAGGAACTTATAAGATTGAGTTGCCATGGATACAGAATCTAGAAGATAAAGGATGAAGCCACAGATTTTTAGACCTTGAAACTTGATGCAATTTACCTTGATAGATTCCAAACTTTCTTTTGGCCAGTGACCTCTTAATTTTTCCCTTTTGGAATGAGAATAACTATTCCATGTCTGTGCCATCATTGTATTTTGGAGTTAGAAAATATTTTTTCTACTACATAAAAGTTAAAATCTAGGTTATTTAGAAGGTGAGATTCAGACTGATTAAATATCATTGGTTCATATATCAGTTCAAATTTAATTATATTTATATTTAATTATAATATATTTATATTATATCATAATTACATCTAATTATTTCTTATTTTATTCTTTTCATTTGATACTTAGGTGTGAGTTTTGAATTATGTTTGTTCTAAATGGGTTCAGGCTGTTGGCAATGTCATAATTGAAATTTATTTTGCATGTGTAATGAACATGAATTTTGGGGAGTGACAGGGCAGATTGTAGCAGATTGAATAACTGCTCCAAAAGACATGTTCAAGTCCCAAACCCCAGTACTTGTGAAAGTGAGTTTATCTGGAAATAGAGACTTTACACATAATGATCTCCAAATGAGATTATCTTATTTAGGATGGGCCTTGCATACAAAGATAGTCTCCCTATAGGAGATAGAGAAGAAAGTCAAAGGGAAACAAAGTGGGGAAAGTCATGTAAAGACATAAGTAAAAATGAGAGTGGTGCACCCATAATCCAAGAAACATCAAGGATTGTCCACCAGAAATTAAAAGAATCAAGGACATAATCTCTTAAAACTTTCAGAGAGAATGTAGCCCAACCAATGTTTTGGATTTGGACTTCTTGCTTCCAGAACTTTAAGAGCATGAATTTTTCTTGTTTTAAATCTCCTAATTTGTGATAATTTGTTACATTATTCCTGCAAAACTCATACACTTAGTAGAAGTTTTAGCTGGTAACAATTACATGAAATAATGTACATTGTAACATGTTTACAATAAATGTATAATTAACAGTAGTTTTATTATTAGCATGGGGAAATCTATGAACAGACAATTCTAGTTGTTTCTATGAGAAAGAATTACGATAATCATAATAGATACTAAAAGCATCACAGATTCCCATCATGGGGCCATAGAAGAAGTAGTATTCACAGACAGCTCTGTGGTGCCCACCAAAGTCAGAGAGTGATCAGAGAGTCAGGAGATGATCAAGTTACCTAACACAAGAATACACCCTAAATAGAAAAGTTAACCAGTGAAACACAGAAAAAAGCTAGAATAAGAAATGAAGCCACAATAAGCACAGGAGGTCACCAGATATAGATTTAGAGATACTGTTTTTCATTGTGTGGCTGGACAGGGCTCAACACAGATCAAAATCTGGGACAGGAATAACAAACACCCTCCAAATCACTGAAGTGGATATCAACTGAAGTCTGAAGACTTAGCTACTTAGAGAAAACCAAAAAACATTCAGGGAAAAAAGGCAAATGGTGGCCACAGCCAGTTGCTTACTCCGGAAGCCATTGTTCCCCAGCTCTGATAGAACTTCTCAGTTTCTCCTCTATGACACGGAAAATAATCTGTGATAAATAACAGCAAACAGAACCTTGATCCAAGAGCAGGAAGTCCACCTCAGGTCCAAAGATCTAACTACATTGTGAAAGCTAAAAGTTTTCAAAGGAAGAAGGTCAGGGGTGCCTACAGCTGAGCAATTGAGCAAGCTGAGAAACAGTGCATCACATAAATGGAATTAAGAATAAAAATCGCATGATCTTCTAATAGATGTTGAAAAAGCATTTGAGAAAAACTAAAATCTATTCATGATAAAAAATACTAATGAAAATAGACGTAGAAAGGCCTTATGTCAAACTGAGAAAATCAATTTATGATAAAATCGACATCATACTAAATGGAGAAAAACTAAAAGCATTCCCTCTAAAATCAGGAATGCAACAGTGGTGTCTACTTTCACCACTCTTCTACAATTTAGTACTCCAAACTTTAGCTAGAGCAATTAGAGAAGAGAAAAAAAAATAAAAGGGATACACATAGAACTCAAAATATCTTTCTTTGTAGACGATATGATCCTTTACATAGAAATTTACCAAAAGGAACACCAGAACTCTTAGAGCTAATAAACAAATTCAACAATGTAGCAGGTTACAAAATCAGCACATAAAAATCTATAGTCTTCTTGTACACCTATAATGAATTCAATGACAAAGAAATCAGAAAATCAATCCCATTCAGAGTAGCTTTAAAAAATTAATTACCTGTGAATCAACCTAACCAAGAGTGTGAAAGCCTTGTATAATGAAAACTATAGTACTCTGAAGAAACAGATTGAAAAGGACATTAGAAAATGGAAAAATTATCTTCTGTCCCTGGATAGTCAGAATCAACACTGCCATATTGCCAAAAATGATACATATGTTTAGTGCAATTTCTATCAAAACTCCAACAGCATTCTTCGTAGAACTAGGAAATAAAATCCTCAAATATATATGGAACCAGAAAAGACCCAGAATAGACAGCGCAGTCTTAATTAAGAAGAGTAAAACAATAACTTACAATCCTGGAATTCAATGTATATTACCAAGCTACAGTGTTAAAAATGGTATGGTGCTGGCACAAAAGTAGACATATAGATCAATGGAATAGAATAGAAAGTACAGAAGAAGTCCATGTCTGTACTGGAATCAATGGTAGGCAACAACCTGGAGTGCATAAGCTTCAAGTAAATGAGCAGCAACAGCCTGGAGCACATGATCCCCACCATGGGCCTGACCCTAGACATGGTCATGGAATACATGGGCCTTGCCATGGGTAGCAGTGGTGGTGCCAGCTTTATCAGGGCCATGGAGATGGAACTTGGAAACTTTGGAGGAGGCTTTGCAGGTTCCTTTGGGGGATCCTGAAGCCATTCTCTTGGGGTTACCAGGAAGGTCTGCCAATATTTATGTGAAATCTCCCATTTGATTTTTACATGGAAGATGATAAATGACAAATTCAATGAATGTAGCCATGGGCTGTACCTCTACATCAGGATGGAGAATGGAAAGTCTAAGGGGTGTGGTAGTTAATTTTGAGTCACCAGAGATGGCTGAGAGAGCCTGCTGGAAGATGAATGGCATGAAGCTAAGAGACAGAGAGATTTGTGTTTCAATTGATAGAAGTGCATAAGGAATCACTATCCAAATTAGTGTAGAAATTCATCATAAAAATTAAAAATAGAAATTCCACTTGATCCAGCTACAACTCTCCTGAGTATTTTCTGGAGAGTTAAAGACATCATACTATAGTGATACTTGCATACTCAAATTTGAAGTAGTGCAATTCACATTAGCTAAACTATGGTAATAGACTAGATACTCATCAACAGATGAATAGATGAAGAAAATCTGGTATTTATATACAATGGAGTATTATTTAGCCACAGAGAAAGATAGATTGAAGTCATTTGTAGGAAAATGGATAAATATTGAAAACATAGATTCATAAGTGCCTGCAGATCCCGGGGAACAGCTGTATGGACCAGAAAAGCACAGCTACATGTGGATCCCAGCCAGGGCTCTGCCAGAGGCTCAGGCATGCATGCCCAAGCCAAAGGTCTACCCAGAAAAGAGCTGCACAAGTGCACAAGCTTCAGCCAGAGGCCTGCCATACCATCAGTGACAGCCAAGGGCCCACGTGGAAAAGAGCTACATAGGCACACAAGCAACAGCCAGAGGCTGACCTCAATACCATTGATAAGTGCATAGAGGCCCTAGTCAAAGATTGTGCAGAAAACAGGAACTGGGGTGCACAGCCTTCAGCCAAAGGCCCTCCCTGGCAACAGCTACATAGGGCCCCAAGCAAGAGCCACAACTAGATACCATCCCAAGTGTGCACAGGCCCCAGCCAGAAACCCTCCCAGAAACCCTCCCAGACAACAGGTCAGCTGATGGATCCAGAAGGCCACCATTCTGAACCCAGGAATTGGTGTACTGGTAAGAAGCAGAGTAAAGGCTGCTCAGTGGCTTGCTAAGAATTAAAGGAGACTGGGTGGGCAAAAAGTCACCTCAAAAAAGGCACAGCAGGCTGTATCTGTTGAAATGAGAAGACACATAAATAAGGCTCAAAACCAGACTTCTAGATCACCTAAGGCAACCTCAAAGAGAAATGAGATGGAACAATCTGATACCAACCAAATGGACTCCCTGAACTGGCAACAAAACAGGATCTGGAAAAAATGAAATAAAAAATAATTTATCAGATAACAGAGGAGATTGGGCCCATAGTAAAAGATGTGATTAATTAATCTAGAGCAGACACACATAAAAACATAGAAAAGTTGAGGAACGTGATGGAATCCCAACATAGGAAACAAATGGAATCCATAAAACAGCTGCAAACAGATTTCCAGGAGATTAAAAACTCCATTGAAAGTACACACAGAAGAATGAGCCAATGTGAGGACAGAATTTCAGATATAGAAGACAGGATTGCAATTAGTGACCAGGAAAATAAAAATTTCTTTAAAATAGTAAGGGATCATGAGAAATCAATCCAGCAGGTGCTAGATGATGCAAAGAACATCATCAGCACTAATACAATAGTATTGGGTGACCACAATACCCCACTGTCACAAATACATAGACCAACTAGACAAAAAATAAACAACAAAATACTAGAACTCAAACTCTTGAACAAATGAACTTAACAGATGTTTACAGAGTGTTCCACCCCACAAAATCAGAATGCATATTCTTTTCAACTGCACATGGGTCACTTTCCAAAATAGAGCTCATACTCACTCATAGAACATGTTTAAGTAAGTGCAAAGGAATTGAAGTTATCTCCTGTATCTTATCAGATCATAGTGAAATGAAATTTGAGATCAATAGCAAAAGAAACCAGAAGAATTTCATAAACATGTGCAAATTGAAGAACATACTTCTGAATAACAAATAGGTCACAGAGGAGATTAAAGAAGAAACCAGAGAGTTCCTAAAATTAAATGACAATGCGAATACAACATACCAGAGTCCATGGCACACAATAAAAACAGTCTTATGAGGGAAATTCATAATTGTGAATACTCATATTAGGAAAACAGAACGATCTCAATTATACAAACTGATGCTGAACCTCAAGCTTCTAGGAAAGAAGAGCAGCACAAACCCAAATCTCATGCAAGAGAGGAAATTATAAAGATCAGGGCAGAAATAAATGCAACAGAAACTAAGACACTGATACAAAAAGTCAATGAAGCCAACAGTTGGTTCTTCAAAAAAAACCCAAAATTGACAAATTCTTAGCCAACCTTATCAAACAAAGGAAATAAAAGGCCCAAATCCATGCAATTAGGAATGAAAAGGGTGAAATTGCAATGGACCTAGCAGAAATCCAGAGGATGATCAATACCTACTTTGAGGATCTATACACCAATGAGATGGAAAATACAGAAGAAATGGACAGATTCCTAGATAAGTGTGAATTTTTAAGTTGAACGAAGATGACCTAAAAAATCTAAATGACCCAATATCAATCAACAAAACTGAAAATGTAGTTAAAAACTAACCAACTGAGAAAAGCCCAGGTCCTGATGGCTTCACTGCTTAATTCTACAAGACATTTAGAGAGGAACTACTGCCACTAGTCTTTAAATTCTTCCATGAAACTGAAAAAGAAGCAATAGTCCCAAATTCATACCTAGAAGCAAATATCAACATGATCCCCAAAGCGGAGAAAGACCCAACCAAAAAAGAGAACTATAGGGCAATCTCACTAATGAACATAGATGCAAAAAACCTTAATAAGATAGTGGCAAATAGAATGCAGAAAATCATCAAGATCATACCCCCGGACCAAGTGGGATTCATCTCAGGGGTGCAAGGATGGTTCAATAAACAAAAATCAATAAATTTAATACACTATATCAATAGACCCAGGGACAAAAACCATATGATCATCTCAATAGATGCAGAAAAAGCATTCTACAAAATCCAACACGCATTTATGACAAAACCTCTCCAAAAAATTGGAATAGATGGTGTCTACCTCAATCAGATAAAAGCCATCTATGAAAAACCAACAGCCAATATCATACTAAATGGTCAAAAACTGAAGTCCTTCACACTAAAATCAAGAACAAGACAAGGATGTCCACTATCACCCTCCTGTTCAATACAGTTTTGGAAATACTAGCTGCAACAATTAGACAAGAGAAAGAAATAAAAGTAATAAAGATAGAAAATGAAGAAGTCAAAGTGTCATTATTTGCAGATGACATGATACTCTATATAGAAGATCCCAAGAACTCCACCAAAAGTCTTCTAGACTTAATAACCAAATTCAGTAATGCAGCTGGATACAAAGTCAACAAACAAAAATCAATAGCTTTTCTGTACACGAAAAACAGACTTACTGAGAGAGAAATGGGGCAATCAATTCCTTTCACAATAGCATTCAAAAAAATTGAAATACCTAGGAAACAACCTAACAAAAGAAATCAAAGACTTGTACTCTGAAAATTATAGCTCTCTGAAAAGAGAGATTGAAGAGGATATCAGAAAATGGAAAGACATCCCTTGCTCCTGGGTAGGAAGAATCAACATTGTGAAAATGGTCATACTTCTAAAACTGCTATATAAATTCAATGCAATCCCAATTGAAATCTCAGCTGCATAATTCACAGATCTGGAGAAAACAATCCAAAAATTTATTTGGAACAAGAAGAGACCTAGAATAGCAAAAGCAATACTAGGCAATAAAGACAAGGTAGGGGGTATCACAATCCCCAACTTAAAACCATACTACAAAGCTACTGTGATAAAAACAGCATGGTACTGGCAAAGAAATAGTCCTGAGGACCAGTGGAACAGATTAGAAGATGCAGAAAAAACTCCAGACACACTCAGTCACCTCATCATCAACAAAGGAGCCAAATACCCTCACTGGAGGAAAGGTAGTCTCTTTAATAAATGACGCTGGAAAAACTGGGTTTCAACTTGCCAAAGATTAAAACTAGACCTATATCTCTCACCATGCACTAAACTAAAATCAAAATGGCTTAAAGATCTAAATATTAAAACAGAAATGCTGAACTAGTTGGAACAGAGGTTAGGTAGAACTCTTGAAGACATCGGTGTAGGAAAAGATTTTATGAATAAAACATTAGTGGCTCATGAGCTAACACAAATAATCACCAAGTGGGAAAGCTTCTGCACAGCGAGAGAAACGACCAACAGCATGAAGAGACAACCCAAAATGTGGGAAAAAATTTTCACCAGTGGCCCCTCAGACAACGGTCTACTATGTAGACTATATAAAGAATATAAAAATATTTGAAGTCCCAAATTTAAAGACCCAATCCAAAAATGGGCATCTGAAATGAAGACATTTCTCAGACAAAGAATTAGAAATAGCAAATTAACATATAAAAAATGTTCAACATCACTGGTCATTTGAGCGATGCAGATGAAAACAATGCTGAGATTCCACCTCACTCCAGAAAGAATGACTGCTATCATGAAATCAATCAATAACAAATGCTGATTGTGCTGTGGGGAAAGAGGAACCCTGCTCCACTTCTGGTAGGAGTGTAGACTGGTGCAAGCACTGTGGAAATCAGTATGGAGATACCTCAAAGAACTAGAACTGGAAGTCCCATTTGACCCAGCCATTCCACCATTAGGTATCTTCTCCAAAGAATTAAAAGAATCATATCACCGTGATATATGTGCACCAATGTTCATAGCAGCATAATTTGTGATGGCTAAAACTTGAAAGCAACCCCATTGCCCATCAACTGGAGACTGGATAAAGAAAATGTGTTTTTCTTTTTTTAGAATAAAATGGAGTATTACTCAGCCATAAAAAATGAGAAACTAGAGACATTTATAGCTAAATGCATGCACATTGAGGTGATATTCTTAAGTGAAATAAATAGAACACATGTGTAAGTACCAAATATTTTCTCTAGTGTGAGAAACTGAAAGTGTAAATAAGGACTAAAAGGTATATTAGATAATGTGAAATAGGAAGAGTAGTTGCAAAGGGGAAGGGGAAGGGGAAGTTGAAGGGGTAGGGGAAAAGAAACAAGGAAATGGAATTAATAGGAGAAAAATAAATAATGGAAACAAAATCTTTGTCAATAGGGAGGAGTGGAGGGGTTGAAATGAGGGCAGGGGAATGGGGAAAAAATATGAACCAAGATGGAGTATGTAAAGGTGTAAATTTCCAATGATGTATGTCATTATATTTTATACCTTGAATTTACAGATAAAATTAATTAATTGAAAGAAAAAAATATTGAGAACATAATGTTAAACAATGCCAGTTAGATGGTAAATCAATAGTTAGACTTTTGAAAATGGGGAAGGAGATAAGGAGATAGGGAAAGGGGAAGAAAAGTAGAGGGAGATAGCATTCAGAATACCAAGATTATATATATATTTTTTTTTACAAGATTATAAATGTATATATATTAATTCCCCAATATAAATTCATTCCTGTGTATCACAATTATATACCAATAAAAATTTAAAGTGTCATAAAATTTTTCATACTTTCTACCAATTAAAAAATACACATTAAAAATACAGGAAACTTCATTAACATCATAAAAATAACTATTTCCGAAGAAGAATAGTGATATTACATAATATTGTTTATTTGGTGCAGAAATCATAGAGACTTGCCCACTAGTAAATAATAAGAAAACAATGTCAGTTACGAAAAAACTTAATGGAATTTTCTAAGTTCACCTGAAATACTTATTTCATCGAGCCAATTAACAATGTCAGTATAAATGATCATATATGGGAAGCATGGAACTCAAATATGAGATATTAATTTATTAATATGGCTTTAGTGATTTGCATTACCTTAAGTACTTCTTTCTGTACTTCACAAGTAAATCTCCCAAAGGATTTCAAAAACTCTTTTTGAGATTTTCATGTTTCTTCTGTATTTGGATATTAATTGTCAATTTTATTACTATTGTGACCAAAAGACTAAACCTCGAAGAGGCAAATTAGAAAACTATTGTAATAAAAACAATAGTTTCTTATTTGCTGGTAGCTTGAATGAATGAATAAGTATTTTTGTAATAAAATAGCATTCCACAGAAATTACTGTAAATCAGAATAATTTTCTCCTGGAATTTATTTAAGAATATCTTTGTGAAATTTTAATTGGAAAATATTAGATGAACAGGGCATATATACTGTAGCAGAGTTTGGAGAGCAGGAAATATTTTAATAATTTCAGTGGAAGAAACATGTTATCCTAAAAATGACCTAACTATATATGAGTTTTAAATACATTATAAAATGAAACATCTCAAATATTGTATCAGTGAACAATTGTTTAATAAATAATGCCTGAATAACTTTTAGTATCTTTGAGAAGAAATTTTATTTAAAAATTTGGTTATTTCATTGTTCTTGTTTTCACTTATAGAAATAATACTTGCTTATTATGTAATATTTTTTAATACAATTTACATATATTTTAACATCAATTCTATATATACTCAAAAATTAAGAAATTGCATATTATATAATACCATATGCAGCCAGCAGAAAATAGAATCATGTATACATATATAATACCTTTGGATAAATGAAAGCCTTGTATAATTTAAATAAAAGAAAATTTTAATAGCAATGACATTTAATTTTATAAAAATTGAAGCATCTATTTAACAGATCATGAAAGAATTATAAAAAATTATATACTTAAATATATATGACAGAATTTACAACCATAATTAAACCAAAAAGAAGACTCTAACTCACATGAATATAAATAATTAAGATACCAATTAGTAAAGGGAATGAATAGTTAAGAAAATATGAAATAAATAAGAGGGAACATAGGGACAATATTAATTTTGCTAATAAGTAAAACAATGCAATTTGAAACAACAACAAGATGCTATTTTATACCTATTAAAGGAGAATAATTGAGTCTACTCATGGCAGACAATCTGTGATTAAATTAGTTCACTCTTTCATTGTTGTTGTTGGTGTAATCTAGTATAACATGTAAAGCAATTTGTTAATATACATTAAGAGCCATAACATTTTGACCACTTATTTTATGCTTGGAAATTGTGCCTAAGGAAATATTTGTTAGAAAATTATCTAGAATAACAAATATTTGGGACCCAGATACATGCTAAAGGTAATTGAATGAATAAATACATTATAGTATGAATAGTAGGCATTAAGTTAAAATTGTAAAAATGTAACATTATGGGGAATATGTATGATGCATTATTAAGTAAGTATAGAATATATTTTAAAGGACAATAAATACATAAAAATAGGAATGTGCAGATGTGGGTTTAACAAGCATTTATTTTAACATACTGAATTTTATGATTGGGAGTTGTGCTTAGTAATCAAATACATATATTACCATTTGTCATCAAGGTTTAAAATTTTGAAAGACTGACATTTAGAATATTTAGGGTTTTTTTTTAACAATAACAATAAACAAAGGGATAACACATTCTCTAACATCTTTCCTGTGTAAGGCACTAGAAGCTTTATGAAAAGCAGTGAACATTAGAAATATCTCAATGAAAATATGTAGTTCCTTTTAAGCATTAATGAAAATATTTGTATAGTTGAGTTCATTATCTTCAACTTAGCTCCTCAATATTTTCTTTACTTTAGGAATATTAAATTCATAAACCACTCCTATGACTTGAGTGGAGCACATTTGTATGATCATTATCTGCTGATTATAGCAATATGTCAGGAACCATTGTACATAATTTTGGGGGAAAATCATTTCACAATTAAATTATGATTAGGGCTGTCTGAGGTTCAATGGACCTGTGATGCTCTGATGCTCAAGGGCAAGATTACATCAGTTGAAGACATCCTGGGTCTTTGACAACTGAGTAGAAAGGTTTCAACTGAGGAGGAACAAATTCCTTATCAGTTTAACTCATCCCATCCCACCTACTGTTATAAGAAAGTTTTGATCATCTCAATCTAACATCCTTATCAGCATAAGATCCTCAAAGTCATAGGATTACTCCCACCCTTCCAGTCATCTGATACTTCCTCTGATTATAAGATCCTTGTCAATTTAGGATTATCATTGCTCTCTGAGTCATCTTATACTCCCTATGAACCCAATAAATAGTGGCCAACTCGGGGTGCCTTTGCCTTTGTTGCCCAAAGCAGCACTTATCAGACCCAAAGCTCAGATTTTTCTCTAAGTCTCATTTCCTGTCTATATTCCTTAATTCACTTTGTGTTGTAGTGGCTCACAAGGAACCAAAACTCACTGCAGGGATTCTGGTAATGTCCCCTTTCGAGTTCCCTACAGCAATAGTTTAACAGAGGTAATTTGAAATATGTAGTTCATCTTAAAGGTGAGAATTAGTCCTCAATTTTCTATTTTTGGAATATTGATTTCTGGCTATGTTAAGGATCTGTGAAGTTAATCAATATTTACAAGAAATTAGAAATAATGGTGGCACAGGTATAAATACTTGCTCTGAAATTGTTATATTTGTAGTAAAATATTACTCCTATAAAATGGGACTACTTTACCTTCTAGAAATCTGTTGTAAAAAGAGCAACAAATTCGTAACACATTTAAAACATTAGCATACATTGTTTTCATTTATTTTTAAATAGAAAAACCACAAAAAAGTAGCCTAAATCTACTCCTAGACCTATGAATATATCTATGGCAGCTCTGGTATGGTTCTGCGCCTGCTTGTCTCAGTCTCACAATCTCATCTATCCCCAACCTTTCTTGCTACAAATAAAGACAGTGGTAGAAAGGTACTTGAGGGATTTTCCAAGTAATTCTCTTTTTTTTTTTTTTTTTGGTACCTGGGATGGAACTCGGATCCTTGCGCTTGCACAGGAAGGAAAGGAAAGAAGGATCAGATAATATTTACAGCTATGGGTTATAAAGCTATAGTATTGTAGTCCAAACTTTGTTTCTTCAACTTTGTATAGTACTTATTTAAACTAGGGAAATTTAGAGTTTTGCACTAATATTTCACAGAAGCCTTGAGATGAGTTATGCTTTTTTCTAGCTGTATTTTGGTTACTGTTGCAATTTTTTTCTCCCCGAGTCCCATTTCCCTATTGAGAACAATTGCACCTCATAAGTTGTAAAAGAATGTTTTTTCTATTAAAAAGTAACAATTTATATGTACTCCACAGATTTACATACAAAGACTTATTATGATATATTTAATATTATTTTAAAATTTATTTATTGAGCTATGACTGACATACAAAATGCTGTAAATATTTAATGAATATAACGATGTCTTTGGAGGTGAATATAAAGTCATGAAAGCATCACTGGAGTCATACATGGAGATCATCTCTGAAATTATCCTCCAATCACCTTTGTTTTTGTTTTGTTTTTAGTTCAGTTTTGCATTTTTCTTTCAAATTAAAAACACAACATAAAATCTATATTTTTAACAAATTTTATGTATACACTATAGTAATTTTAATCATGGGCGCTATGTTGCATACTAAAACTGCAAACCTGACTAGTCTCACATAACTAAAACTTTGTGCCCTTGACCAACTCTTTCCTGTTTCCTTCTACTAGTGGATAGATCTCATCTTCTATTTTAGTTATTTTAGATTCCACCTATAAGTAAGTTAATGCAGGATTTGTCTTTCTTTGGCCCAAATAATCCATTTATGAAAAGCATGAAGAGCTTAATACCTTAGATGTTTCTTCAAGGAAGATTTACAATGATAAAAATGTGTATGAAGGGGTAATAAATATTACTAATAATCAGGGAAATACAAGTCACAACCTCAATGACATAACTACTCACATGTGTTAGAATGGATATCATCAAAATTGCAAGAGATAAGTTTTGACAAGGGTTGAGGAAAGGGAGGACTTTTTGGTAGGAATATAATCTCATACACTTATTTTACTTAAAAATTTCTTATAATAAATTCCTTGACTTATAGAATTTTACCAGTGTATTTTACCAATTGTCAAAATGCATTGGATTTTGATTGCTTCCTTGTGCTTATAGAATATAGCCTATATGATACAAATTCTTAAAACGTTTTAAGATATGCAGTGTAATTTATTGTTTCATTTATCTTTCAAAATATTTCATGTGTGCTTTTGAAGACATGATGCGTGTTTGAAAACAGATGGGGGGAGGTTTTGTATACATATTGTTTTAATTAAATGTATTAATTGTGTTATTCAAATAAAATATCCTGTAGTTTTTAATCTTAATTTTGTCTTATGACCTATCAATGTGTGAAAGACATATGTTGATAATTCCTACTGTGATTAATAGAACTGTTTTTTTTCTTTTAGCTTTATGAATTATTCCTTTAAACAGTCAAAGGTATATTAGGCACTACAGATTTAGATATGAAATTTTCCTGGTGAGTGCAGCCTTTTATTTTAATGAATATTCATTCACCCTTATAACATTTTTGAACTTTAAGTTTTTTATATTAACAATGAATTCAGTTTTTGTCATTAGTATAGCATTTTCTTGTATTAACATTTGAACTTAGGGGATACTCACACTTCATGTTGTTACCATTCACCTCTCTAAATTCATCTCACTATTCTGTCTTTCCCTTTTGGCCCTTGGAAATTTTATTTAGTATAGATTCATCAATATATTTAAACAATGTGTGTACTAATTTATCTACTTTCTAAATATGATATTGTTTAGAATATCAGACCTGGCATTCTGCCGAAGAATTCCTTTCCAGAGACTTGTGATTTTAGTAATGACCAAAATAAGCCACTTTATTTAATTCATATTACCCTCCCACATAGTTTTAATTTGATATGGTTCTTGTTTCCCGTAGGGCTCAAAGCGTGCTAAAAATCCATTCAATACACAAAGCCATCACCAATTAAAGCCACCATTTCATTTTTGACCCACTCTAGTAATTTCGTGTGTGTTCTTCCCACCACTGTGTTCAACTCCCGTCTACTATATTACGTCACCTATAGTGAAAAGAAAAACTCCTCCTAAAATTCCTGAGGTCCAAAAGCATTCTAGGATGTACTAGAAAAGTAAGGATTATTTAAGTAACCTTTTTTAGAACTTTAAATAATACTATGTCTTAAATACTCAAGATATTTCTTTAGTATGCTGTTTGATGCTAGGATAGAACTGTGCTAACTGTGCTAGCTACTGGTTATACGTGCTTATTGAACACTTTATGTATGGCTGAACTAAATTGAGATATACCATAATTGTAAAGTACATATCAGCTTTCAAATAGTTACTACAACAAATAAAAGAAAAAGTTATTATTTTTGTATTAATTAATTTTTGACAGTATAATATTTTGGACATATTGTGCTAAATAAAATCTCAAAACTAATTTCATTTCTTTCATTTTACTTTTTAATGTAGCTACTTGAACACTTAAAATTACATATGTGACTTAAGTTGTAGTTCACATTATATTTACAACATTTCCTTAAATCAGGGATTTTATAAAACAATTACAAATTTTAAAAGCTTTATTGAAGTATAATTTATATATCAAAACATTCAGCTGTTGTAAGCATACGATTCAGTGATTTTTATTAAATTTGTTGAACTGTGAAACCATCACAAAATCCAGTTTTCTGAAAAATGTTTTCATCTAAAAAGTTTTCATATGCCCATTTGAAAATCAATATCCTAAAGATTCTTAGTCTGAAGCTTTTAACTCAGGAATTCCTTGACTTGGATGAGAGTGAAATGACTTTTCTATTTTCACTTACTTCTAAATGAAATTTAGCATTTTGAATGTAGGTCAGAGACTGCCCTACTATTAGCAGAACCTGTGATGTTGACCAATTAAAATTAAACATGTTTATACATTACAGCTGTCACAAATATCTTGAAATATTTTAATCAAAATATTTTAATGCAAAATAATTACAGTTACTGTTTTATTTGGTTATCTAATTATTAATAAACAATTACATTATGTAAATATGAAACAAATTTATGTCAGATTATAGAAGTCTAGGAAATCACAAACAAATTAGATTGGACTCTGTGTTTTTAATTTAGTACATGTGAATAGACCTTGTGAGGTCTGTAACCTCTGTTGCAATTATGTGCAAAATTGTGTGAGACTGTTCAAGTCCTGCCAGAGGTTATCTGAGTTCTACCTCTGATCAGTAATGGAGACCTCATGTCTAGCGGGGAAGCATGTGATTCAAATTGAAAATCCCACACTAGTGTCTATTTTCTAAGACTATTAATGAGCTTACTGCAACAAGTTTATTCCCCAGGAAGCAGATTTTTTAAAAATTAGTGTGCAGTACATTTATCAAGGATCATTCTCAAGGTCAAAGCCTGTGAATGTGAAGATAAAGATAAAAGAATTGGAAAAGTAAAAGTTGACCTGTGAGACAGTCTGCAGATTCCTCAGCCAAACTTAAAGAGAATTATGAAAATGATATGCTTCTCTATAGCTGTATTGAGTTGGGGTAATAAAGCAAGTCTTCATATCAATCGGGCATTGAATTCCACGTAAGGAATCTCTAGCAATATCTTGAGCAAGTTGGCTCTTTTCCATTAGAAAATTCCAGAAAGTGACTGCAAATGATCTTCCCCAAATGGAGATCTATATACTATGTCATAGCATGTTCCACATATCCGTATCTCTCTGTCTCTTCCTTTTGAATATTTTAAAAATTGTGAATATAAATTTTGCTTTGTTACTTATTTCAGTGCCTACTAGGGTTTTCTTCTAGAAAAGTGAACCCTTCTCTCTAAAATGAAATCCCACTCTGAGGAATTTTTTCATGCATGCTCAAGTGAATACATTTAAAGAACTTGGGCAAACAGAAGTATATCCTGGCAAATTCCCAAGATTAGAAAAAAATTAAGGAAAAGAGAAAAAACTGAAATTGCAACTACTCTTTGCTTCTGAATTGGCAGGAGAAACTTCCTTTTGAGCATCTCAGAGGAGTCAGTCAGTCTGAGTAATAAACCAAATGGAGGAGATACTATCTCTTGTAATTAGGTCCATAGGCTTATTGTGAATATCAAATGGCCAAATGAGATAATGCATGTAAAAGCACTTCAGAAAGAATAAAGAACAGAGAATTCTGCATTGCATTTTTTTAAAATGAGTTGTCTTAAAGTAAGTTTCAACCGAAATGCCTTTTCAGCTCTCCCTGAGGAAGTCTTTTGTTCTCTTCTCATTGCACTGCAGAATTCTCTTTTTGAGATATTATGCAACCTTTTAGTTTGACTGACATTGACATGAATTACATTGTGGATTTGCAATATCCGTGTCATTACTGTCAACCCAGTATCTGACCATCCCTTTCTGTATACACCTGTCAGTCTTTTGTAAGTTATACAATCATATGTTACTGGAAATGAGTGACAACCACAATGGTTACTACCCTAGTAAGCATGAAATAAGTATTAATTGAATAAATGGATAAATTATTAAACACATAACCAATTTCCATGTTATATTTTAAGATTTCCATATTGTGTAACTTGGTTGGTGGCAATACAAAATCACTAAAAGTAGATGTTTAGTCTATTTGTTCTTAATTTGATATTGAGGACATTGTTGGAACCCTTGGAGAATTTGATAAAACCTCTGGCAGAATGTACTTGTATAATCGTTAAAACTTATTCATGTGAAAAAAAAGCTATGTTTGTATTTGCAATTCAAAGAATATTTGAGTCATGGAACCAAGGTAAGAAAGTAGAATTCGCAATATTTACCATAATTCCCCATGACTTACCAGGGATTGAACTCGGGTCCTGGTGCTTGCAAAGCAGGCAGTGGAAGCACTGAGCTAAATTACCAGCCCTAGAAATTTATGTTTCTAATCCCTGAGATTATAGAGTATGTAGTTTGGAAGTCCTGGATCCCAAACAAGAATGCCTTTGTTAGAGAAACAGTAAAAGGCTTATTAGGTTGTATGCTATGATTACTGTGTAGATATGACAGAATTCTTGTATCAAGTAGCCAGGGACAAGAGTATCCATCATGGCAGGAGAAAATAACTCTAATCATTAGGAGGATAAAAGCTCAGCTACACAGTTATGTCAGAGAAGGGTATGTTTAGTGCACAAGTAATTCTTTTGGTAGTTTTTCATTCAATTAGTTGATAAATGGAGATTTTTCTGAGAAGGGTATGGTACTCAGGGCCTCAGGGATGAGATTGTGCATCACACCATTATGTATACCACTAAGGCCAGCAGAGGTTCTCGCTGAGGATAAGAGGCAGAAGTATGCTGGAGTTTGCTTATACTAGTTCTCAAGAAGTCAATGGTTAGTATCATTTTCTAAGTACATTTTTAGTAATGTCAATTTGGTAGCTTGAGTTCAGTCATAGTGAGGGTGTATACATTACAAAAGATGGAAAGTACTACAAACCAGGTTCTTAAATAGAAAATGAATATCAAACATTTCTAGTAATCTTTGTGTGGGTGACTAAATAAATATACTGTAGTACATCCAGAAAATTAAATAAGCAGTGATTAAAGAAATGATCTATGAAACATACAAAGACATGGAAGAAAATTAAATGCATATTAGGGAATGAAAGAAGACAATCTGGGAATGCTACCTACCTGCATATCTGTTTCTAACTATATGGCATTTGGGAAAAGGCAAAACTATGGAAACACTGAAAAAATAGTAATTTTCAGGACTTGTGTGTGCATAGAAGATAAATAGGTACAGCACAGAGGATTTTTTTTAGCACAGTTAAACAACTCTTTATGATACTACAATGGTGGGTTCATGCCATTATACATTTATCAAAACTCATAGAATGAACAAGGCAAAAATGAACCCTAATGTAACCTATAATCATTGGGTGATTATGATGTGTCAATGTAAGTTCTTGAACTGTAGCAAATGTACCACTTTGTCTCACAATTGCTAATAGGGGAAACTGTACATGTGAAGGAGAGCATCTCAGAAATCTTCAAACACTCCTCTCAACTTGCTATGAACCTAAAACTGCTTTTTAAAAAAAACTTTAAAAAATTGTCAATACACCATTTTAGAGAGGGCTGTAGAATACATAGTAGTAAAGGGTGATGAGTAACAATTTTGCCCATGAGACTAACTATAGAAAAGGGCACTATAATTTTTTTCCACTGAAGAGTGTAAGGAATAGATTTTGGTGAACACTGGGATCCACTACTCAGCTCTCTCTTCAAGAGTGAAGGACTTATTATACCAGCAGCTGCGAAATCCAAGAAGTAGACAGAGAACAAGTATAATATTCCTTTTTAGATTGTCTCAGCTAAAGATAGTTGCCTCAACTGAAGTCATGCCTCCATCCTGAGTGGCTCATACTCTATTATTTATTTATTTATTTATTTATTTATTTATTTATGGTATCGGGGATCGAACTCAGGTCCTTGCGCTTGCAAGGCAGGTGGTGGAACCACTGAGCTAAATCCCCAGCCCCTTCATACTCTATTATTAAAGGATGAAGGAGCATAAAGTCCTGGCTGTCTTTTCTTTGATTAACTCTGGAGGTACAGACTATGTTCAGAAATCCCTTTAGGATCAGCATGGCTTACACACTGCATTATGGCTCAACTTCTCCTTTTGCCCAATCCTCTTTTGCCTTCCTTTTCATAGGAAGTTGATTCCAAGAACACTTCTTTAAAACTTCTCTAGTGTTAAATGCTGCTTAATAATCTGTTTCTCAGGAATGACAGCATTTGACAGGGACTTAGATTAATTACAAATCAAAAGAGATGAAAATATATATTCCTTCCATTTTTTAAAGAAAACTAATACATTAAGCTCTTCCTTGTCCATTGTTTCATGTTTCTATAAGGACTGTGTGAAGCAGTAGACGAATATATATATATATATATATATATATATATATATATATAATTGTGTGAGAAATATGAAGGTGGAGAAATGATCTTGTGGATTTAAATTATATGACTTTATACACAGCTCAGTTGGGTCAAAAGCTGATAAGTTTATCTGTTATTGAATTTCAAATAATGAATATTGAGTGCCCTCTAAATTCCTTGAAATTGACACAGAAAATTGACATGATTATCTGTAGTTTGTATGTGAAAAACAGACTTAAAGAAATTAAGGCAATTAATGAAACAACTTTTAAGTCATAACTCAAACTAGCAAGTTCTAGGACTGGGATTTAAATTCAAGAATTATTCCGGTTCATTTTTTTTCTGAATAGCCAACAATTACCTTCTCTGTTTTTGAAAGAAAATGCCTTTGAAATTAGGTTTTATGACCAGTAAGTTCCATATATTGCTTGATTATAGTTCTGGTTATTTTCAAAATGTGTGGTAGAAAGGGACATAGCACATGAGTTTCTCCTGGGACAACATTTAAAAACATATATTCAATATGATGTTCCAATTTGTTTTGACAAAAGAGTAAAATATTCCTTTCATAAATTCTATAGAAAATAAATCATGACACAATTTTCTTGGCTTTTGGAAAGATGCAGAAATATCAATGATTGTCTATATATTTACATAAGGATAATAGATTGGGGATGATAAAAGACATGAAATTTTGTGTTTATTTAAAGTGTCAAAGCTTTCAAAACACTGAAAAACACTACTTTTATCATTCTGGTTTTATTTTATGTAGCTGCCACGTCTTTCATGAAAATTTCAAAACATGAAATTAAGTCCTTTTGGGGCAATTAGGCAATATCATACCTAATGTTAAAACTGGCTTAACTTAAATTGGATCCCCTCTTTACATTCTGGTAGTAATTCATTCTGTCAGTAAATATTTCTTGAAGTGTGTGCATACCCTTTATTAAGTACAGGGGCTGTATGAATTAACTGATTTTCATAAGCTTCATTTCATCAAGTCTTTTTCAACTATATGATGGCAATTATAGCTTATATCTAAACATTCAGGGCTGTGCTTTTGGCACTTTTCATATTCTTCATTGTGTAGTATGAAACTTTGTAAGTCTTGGACAAGCTGTGTTCCTTGATTTCTCAGTGAAAGAAAAGCAGGGTTAACTAAAATACCAGACAGAAATCTTAAATTCAGGACTGTCAGCTCAAAGGCCTTAGGAAACGATAAAGTCGGGCAATAATTTTCATGGACACCAAGGAGTTGGTTCAGAAACTAATTTAAATAAATTACTGAGATTGAGAAAATTGGGCAATTACCCTTCTCTTTTGTGAGCTATATTTGACTAATGAAATTACTAGTCCCTTTTATAACATGCTATATGCTCTTTACACTGCCTTTAGATCATGAGAATTTTCTTATATGTTAATAAAGATAATGTCATAAAGATACAGTAATTCCTTGGTTCACCAAGGGTTCCACTTGCAAATAATTCAGTTCTCAAACAAAGTGTTCAGCCTAATTTTACTTCCGTCAGCAAACTTTGCATCTAGTGACAAACACGACTCCAGCCATTTTCCCCACATAGACACAAATGCAGCCATCATCCCCCCAATAATAAAACAAATTGTTTGTAAACTGAGGTACCACTGTATAAATAAATAAAGACAGCTATGTATTCTGACATGAATTTCAGATAAAACAGAGTAATCTAATTTAAAAATCTCTAGTTTCTTGTTTATTTTTGTAGTCTTGAGCATACATAATTAGATATGTGGGAATAGAGTCATGTCCAAGAGAGGACAAAAGACACCCGTCTTCTTTCAGCATATTTGATTGTAGTACATTCATAAAGCCAAGAAGTTATTGGGCTGGGGATTTAGCCCAGTGGTTCTTCTGTCGCCTGCCTCTCAAGCGCAAGGACCCAAGTTTGATCCCTGGTACAAAAAAAAAAAAAAAAAAAAAAAAAGAAGTTATGGAGTAGTTAAACAAAGTAAATTCATCTGACAAAGAATGTGACTATGCAGGTTCACTCCAGCATCAAATTCAAAGTAGCTCAAGAATTGGATATAATCGTCTTAAAATGAACCTGGAATTGTTCTAAAAGAAGTTATTCATTGTTTCATAACAAATATCTTTGCCTATTACTACAGTGTTCTAGTATTTTTGCCTCACAAAGTGTACATTGAAAAGATATGAAAATTACTGTTATTCTATTATTTCTTAGTACGTTTTACCGACAATCACTGTGTTTACATTCGTTGACCCTTTGCATGACCTTCACACACAGAAACAGATGAACTGTCACCTCAGTAATAGAATGATGCATCCTCATTTATACATCAGAGACAAATTCTAACTTGCCTGTCAACATTAGCTAGTTAATTTTAATATAAAAATAGCATATATCTAATGACAAATATGTAGAAAACACATGCTCAATAACTGGCTCTCAAGAGGTATTGGCACTTTAGAAGGAAGGAATTGGGTTATATTGATTTAATGATTTGTAAATGTTCATCATGCATCTGGTTTAAATGCACTGAGACTCAGTTTTAGGCTCCATTTGTAAATAATTCATAAATACAGATTGTGAAAAGCTAAAGAGGGAAAGTACAACATGCAATAGGTTGTCTCATTATTTTCTCACTTTGTCTCTTGAGCATTTTATTATGCATTTCCTGCATATCTCAACAAATAATCACCAATCAAGATAAAACATACTCCCAAGAAACTGATTTTGAAAACATTTTACCCATTTAAGATTATGGTCTGAATATTGTCTTGATTTAAGAGAAAGGGAACAGAAGTAATAAATAATCTTGAAAAAATATGGCATAACATCCAGAGCATCAGCGGAAAAGAAGGTAAACATTTGCCAGGAACCTAGCTAGAAAAGTGGCTGTCATAACATCATTAGAGATCAAAATTACCCAGTTAAAAGGTAAAAAGTTTAGGTTTTCTGAAATAAAGTACAATCAACTTTTAAAATTTAGAAAAAAACTCAAATATTTAAAGAACAAAAGTATCATACCTTTTCAAGTATGTCGTTAATTAATAATTTAACATTTTTCCTTATAGCCTACTTATATGACAGATATTGTTTTAAGAGATTTGGAAATATAAATTCAATTGATTTTCCTAATACTCCTATTAAATAGGTATTACCTTTCTAGACACAGAGGTGGATGAGAAAATTGTGCAATATCATACACCTAATCAGTAAAGAAGCCTGGATTTAAATCTCTAGAATCAGTGCCCTTCATTATTGAATACTATGCCGACTTTAAAGAATTATTATTTATCTATTTAAAAAACTAAATACTGTTTATTCTTAGTAACAAGATGAGAATTATAATGAGAATCTTCCCTGCAGACTAAGAGTTTTGTCAGAAGTCCCAAAAGCTGAGTTGAATGGAAAGGGAAAGAAGAAATATCTCCACCTTCAAAAAGAAGGTGTTAGAAAATGATGGCAAGGCCTACTAAAATGCTAAGAAAACATCTCTGCCTGCATCAACATCTGTGGTCCTTTAACTTAAATAAATGTTTAAAGTTGAGGGAACATGAGAGAGTCATGGAAGAAAATAGAGCATAGTTTCAATATTTTATTGAAGAGAGAAAAGCAGTGATTACTCTCATTTTAAACAAGATGAGAGAGGAGACTTCAAGAGAATTACTGAACTACTCAGAAATGTTGCCCTGTGTCCTTGGAGTCTGAAGTCACAGTGCCTGGAGTCAGAATCACATCTTAAAGTGTCAACATGTCAAGAGGCCAAGGTTAGTTCAACCAAAGAGAATGAAATTAAATGACACATGTATCTTTGTTTTGTTCTTTATTGTTTGTTTGTTTTTTTCTTAAATTCTTTTATTGGTACATTTTAGGTACACAATACATTTACATTTATCATTGGGTGCTTGTACCTGTACATGATGTATTTTGCTTCTTATTTTTTCCCCATTACCTGTGTGCCCTTCACCCCCTCCACCCTTCCCTATTTACATAGACTTTGTTTCCATTTTTTTCTTTTCTCATAATTTTTCCTTTCCCTTCTTTCCCTTCTCCTTCCCCTCCCTCTTCCCTTACCCCTTTGGACCTTTTCTTCCTATTTCAAATTATCAATTATTTGCATAAAGAAGATGTGTTTTTTTTAATAAAATGGCGTAATAGCCATAAAGAATGAGAAACTGGAGACATTTATAGCTAAATGGATGCATATTGAGGCAATACTCTTAAGTGAAGTAAACAGGATACATATGTGTAAATACCGAAGTTTCTCTAGTGTGAGAAACTGAAAGTGTAAATAAGGTTTAAAATGATTAAAATGAATAATTGATAATTTGAAATAGGACACAGGTATCTTGAAATGAACTGCAGTTTCTCCAACATTGCAGTTCCTCTAGTGTTATGGCTTGTGTGTGGATGTCCTCCCAAAGCCTCATGTGGTCATGGGTGGAGATTTTTAGAGATGGCTAGATCTAGAGTGTGTGATGGTGGCATCAAAGGTGTGTGCTTACTAAATTAGTCCACTGCTTGGTTTAAGTTCTGGGTAGGGTTAAGAATGCCCCACCATGAGTGGGAGTGTGACCTGCCCTAAGGGAATGTAGCCTGGATAGACTATAAGGAACAGAAAGGGGGTGGGTGCTGTCATCACTTGATGCTTGCTACTTTACTGCTTTGCTGCCTTCTGCTGCTATGAACTGTTTCTCCTCTTTGATGCCCCTTTGCCATGCCAAACTGCCTTGGAGCCAGCCAACTATGGGGAATGAAAGCTCTACAAACTGTGACCGAAATAAATCTTTCCTCCTTTAACTTTGAGTGTCAGCTATTTTGTCTCAGTATCAAGAAAAGTTACTAAGACACCTATGAACAGGACAATGTGCAGGACTGAAGAGGATCCACCAAAGAGGCTGCAAAGAAGTTGTAAGAAGCCTAAAGGTGAGGCATTGCTTGTGGTAAGTATATAGGTAGAAGTTAGCAAGATGCATTAATAATTGCTATTTTATGGAATACAATGCAGGTATATAAACTAATGAGAGACTTGGATATATTGAAACCTGAAAAAGGCTAAACAGAGAATGATATTTTTATACAACCGTTTATGAAATAAGAGGGTAATGTGAAGATAGATAAACATATATTATATACATATACAGATGTGTATGTGTATATTTACACCTTGAATATGGGAAGTTGGAATATCCTTACTGTTCTTTATTTGGATTTTAGCCGATAGGAAATGTTTTATATTATTAAAATTACAAAATTAATTAAAATGATGTAACATAAAACACACACACACATATATGGAGGCATGTGAAACATTTCAAGTTATTATCTTTATTTTTTTTACAGTGCTGGGACTTGAAAAAAAGGCCTTGGTATCAAAGTCTAGTGCTGTAGAGTGGAGTTAAACCCTCAGCATACAAATTGATGTTTAAGCACAATATTTTGGCTGTATATTCTTAGTAAGATATATAGTAAGGACACTAATAGTTGTAAAAAAAAATCACAAACTTAATTCAATGGTCATATGTTAACAACGTTATCCTCAGATATATTTTAAAACATATCTATTTGATAAAACAAGAAAGTACATTATTGTCTTTAAGAGTCAAGTTTTTCAGAGTAAGACAATATATAAAATTTAAAATCAGAGAACTTTAAAGCCTTGTATCTTACTTTTTCTTCTTTTATTAATGCATATTAGTTATACAGCATAATAGGTTTCATTTGGTATATTTGTACATACACACAAATAGTTTAATAATTTCTACTCCCTTACCCTTCTCTACTTCTTCCCTTTATTACCTTCCTAAGTCTCCCTTCTTCTTTCATGTTATCTTATTTTTAGATTCCATATATTAGAGAAAACATCAGGTACTTGTATTTCTGAATCTAGTGATTACTGCTTAACATAATATCTCTAGCTTCATCTATTTCCCTGAAGTTGACATTATTCAATTCTTTTTTATATATAATACCCTATTGTGTATATATACACTTCATTTTCCTTCTCCATTCATCAATTGATGGGCATAAATCCTTATAATCTTAAATGGGATTGTAAATAAAAGAGATTATTTTAATTTTCAAAGATTTATATATTTTCCCATTTTGACCACAGAAGAAGTTTAAAGCAACATCAACAATGTAGCTGAAACAAGGGTTTAAAATATGAGTTTCTTGGAGAAATGGCAGATTGTACACCTGAGAAAGGAAATGTATAGAATAAGTTTGGAAAACAATTGTTATATGAGACAGTAAGGAAGCTACTAAAGACTATTGACATCATGTCAACATGATATAGAAGGTAATTTGGAAGTGTCTCCATTGGCCAAAGATTGCATAATTTGAGCATCATTGAAATTAACTGCAATGTATTGAATCACATTCAATTACATATATTCTGAGGTCATAATGAAATTTTTCAAACAATGAAAACAACCAATTTTACTGTTTGTCTCAGTAAGTTGAACTATATCCCATTAAATGATATTTTAAATTTCAAGTTCCCATTATCTGTGAATTTGATCTTTCTTAGAAATAAGGTATTTGTAGATAGAACCAAGGTGAGATAAGCTTCTAACTGATTATAGCGGGCCAAAATCCAATGACTGGTATCCTTATAAGGAGAAGACCCAGAGACTCTCAAACATAGAACTGAGTGAAGACCATTATGTAAAGACAGAAAGAAAATGGAGCAAAATGGCTAAAATTCAAGGAACACCAAACATTTTCAATACTACAGAAACTAGGAAGAAGAAAGAAAATATAATTTTCCAAAGCCTTCAGAGAGAATGTAGACCTGTCAACATTTTGATTTTTGATGCTGAACCTCCAGAAACAGAAAAGAGTATTTTTTTCCATTGTTTTAAGTCTCTTAGCTTATGGTAATTTGTTATGGTATTGTTAGGTAACTATTGCAGAAATCTTTTTAGGATGTGGGAACAAAAACGTATTATAGTAAATACTGAAAATGGAGAATAAAAATAATCATTTTCATTTCTTTCCTATGTGAATTATGTTTCCATTTTATGATTTATGGGAGGAAGATTCTCTTTTTAGAACTATAATAGTTACCAAATGTGAAGTAACAGAATTTAAATAATTTTGACTTGTTTTCATCATCTAATAAAATAAAAGTACTAAGAAATTGACTATCAGTGGGTGCAAAAACCATTTTGTGAAAAGCTGATGGGAGAAATTTATAATCAATTAAAATAATTGACAATACCTATACCGATCAATCTTAACATCATTAAAATTGGGATTAGCCAACATAGCTAGTGAGATAATAAAAGAAGAAATATGCAGTGTTACCTATGAAATATGCTTGTCTAAGAACTGAAGTTGATTCAAATCAATCTTGATATACAATTCCTAGTTTACAGGAAAAGTATAGAATAAATACATGTATTCTTTATACCTTATAACTGAATACTAATGCATTGCCTATATATACTACACTTGACTATGCCAATATGAGACTAATTATCCTGTATAATATCCACTAATAAAATGTCAAAATAAAAAGGTACACGTTTACATTCAAACGTATCAAGAATTTTAAAATTCTACAGGACAAAATAGTCCAGTTTCTTCAACAAAGAGATGTCATTTAAAGAAAAAAGGATGAGGGGAGAGTAACAATAGGACATTATACGAGTCACTTTTTAATTTCTGGAACAAAATTCTTGACATACACAATTTTAAAAATAAAGAATATATTTAGACTCTTTTTTCGGAGATTTCAGTAGTCGCTCCAATGAAAAAATTTCATGGTGTAGGGACATGGTGAAACAACACTTTTCTACACAAAACAACCTGGAAAATGTCAGGTAGAAAAGAGGAGTCAGGAACAACACCACACACTTTCAGGTTATGCTCCCAGAGACCAATCTGTTTCAACCAGGCACTAGCTCCTAACAACAAACTCAGCAGGGAAGTTGTGAATGGGCTGGTACACTCATAAATATAGTGCCACGGTGGTCCAAACCCTTTCCAAAAGCTCCAAGACTGAAACTGTGACTCTTCTGGGGAACATTTAAAAAAATTTTTTTCATTAAGTTTAATGGTATATTTTAGGTATTCATTATGATCGCATTCATCATTGGGAATTTGTACCTGAATATGATGTATCTTGGTTCTTGTTTTTTCCCATTCCCCTGCCCTCCTTTCCAATCCTCCACCCCTCCCTATCTACAAAAGCTTTGTTTCCATTTTTTCCTTCTTTTCTCACTTTTTCTTTCCATTCTTTCCTTTCTCCTGCCCTCCTCCCTGCTTCCCCTTCCCTTTTGAACCTTTGCTTCCTATTTCGCATTACCTGTTATACGTTTCGGTCCTCTTTTCAGTTTCTCACACCAGACAATATTCCCTATTTACACATATATGTCCTATGTATTTCACTTAAGAGTATGGCCTCTGTGTGCATTCATTTAGCTACAAATGTCTCTAGTTTCTCTTTCTCTATGGCTAAGTAGTACTCCATTTTATATATATAAAAAAAACATATCTTCTTTATCCAGTCCCAAGTTGATGGGCTATTTTCAAATTTAGCTATTACAAACTGTGCTGCTATAAACAAGGGTGTGCATATATCACTGTGGTATGATGCTCCTATTTGGAATCAAAAGATACACAGCAAGGGAATAGCTGGGTAAAATGAGAACTCTAATCCAGTTTTTTGAGGAGTCTCCATACTGATTTCCACAGTGGTTGCACCAGGCTACACTGCCACCAACAGTGGAGAAGGGTTTCTTTTTCCCCACATCCCTGCCAGGATTTGTTATTAGTTGATTTCTCAACAGCAGCCATTCTTTCTGGGGTGAGGTGGAATCTCAGCCTTGTTTTCATTTGCATCTCTCAAATGATTAGTGATGTTGAACAATTTTTCATATGTTTATTTGTTGCTTCTACTTTTTTGTCTGAGAAATGTCTGTTCATATCAGATGGTCATTTTTGGATTGGGGCTTTAAATTTGGGCAGCCTGATTTTTTAAAGTTCTTTATATATTCTAGATAGTAGTCCTTTATCTGAGTAACAGCTGGTAAAAATTTTTCCCACCTTTTGGTTTGTAACTTCTCGCTGTTGGTGGTTTCTCTAGCTGTGCAGAAGCTTTTTAATAAGATTAGATCTCTGGGGGACATTTTAGATCAAACTATAACAGAGCAGTGTATCAAAAAATACAATATCTGAGCCTTCTTTGATTCTGCTTTTTAAAAAAGTAATTAAAATGTTTGAAACAATGGAAGAAATTGAAATACAACCTGTCAGATGATGTTGAGAAATTACTGCTAAATTTTTTAGATGTGATAATTGTGCTGTCACACAGGAGTCCTGTGGGGCTTCTTTTCAGAATATTAGCATATGGCACTCCATGGGGCTTCTTTCCATGTCCTCGGTGTCCCGTAAAAAGAACTGGAAAAAATCACACTGAAAATGTAGCCAAGGTGTAAATTTATTGAAGGCAGAAAAGACATACATTCTACAGGGCAACAGCAGGCCAGTGAAAAGGCACACAGCAGCCCCAAGGATAAGGGGAAAAGGGTCTTTGCTATCCAAATCATCTGGACAGATTTCTCCTTCATGCAAATAAGGTATTAGAACATTTATTCTATCAAAAATTCACTTGGACTCCAGCCACATTTAAACTGTCCTACTAAAAAGCAGTTTTGAGATAGGCAATTAGGGCTAGGACAAAATGACTCTGACTACCAGACAAAGTCTGTAAAAGTTGTGAGACCCAGGTCACATGAGTAGAACACAGGATCCAAGATGACAGCAGTTCCTAAGCATGGTATGGAGAACCACTTAGAAAAGTGCTGTTTTCAAGTTTTCATTTATATCTAATGTGAAACCAAGTGAGTCTCCAATAGGGCAGTTTAAATCTGGTACCAGGCTAAGTGAGTTTTGGCTAGCACCACCATCCCAAATGGCTTATCTCTCTGAGGAATCCAATCCAGACACAAAAGACTCCCCTACTTATATCCCCATGGCAGGTGTGAGAATATTCTCCACTCAATTTCCTCTGCAAAGCATACTTCTTTTCCACTTTCAAAAAAAGCACATCTCTACTACCTCTTCTGTGTATATTGTCCAATTTTATGATCAGGTCACCAAGAACCTGGAAAGAATTACCCTGGGTCCCAAAATTCAGTAACAGCTTGGCTAAAAGCCAGATATAAATGAAAGATCATGAGCAGTGTCTTTTGATTGTGCCCAGATGCAAATGAAGGATTGAAAAAAGCATGTACTGATTGGTCCTGTGAACAGCACCAGATTCAGATGAGGAAATGAGAATAACACTTTTCTAGTCATATATGCACTAATACAATTGTAGTGGGGGACCTCAATAGCCCACTGTCACAAATAGATAGATCAACTAGACAAAAAATAAGTAATGAAATACTAGAACTCAATTGAAGTCTTGAACAAATGAACTTAACAGATGTTTACAGAGTGTTCCACCTACAAAATCAGAATACACATTCTTCTCAGCTGCGCAAGGGTTGTTCTCCAAAATAGACCACATACTCATTCATAGAATGTGTTTAAGTAAGTGAAAGGAATCGAAGTTATCCCTTTTATATTATCAGACCATAGTGCGATGAAATTGGAGATGAACAGCAAAAGAAACAGCAAGAATTACATAAACACATGGAAATTGAACAACACACTTCTGAATAACCAATGGATCACAGAGGAAATGAAAGATGAAATCAGACAGTTCCATGACAATGACAATACAACATATTGGAATCCATGGGACACAATGCAAGCAGCCTTAGGAGGGAAATTCATAGCAGTGAATACATATATTAGGAGAACAGAGTGAGCCCAATTAAATAACCTGATGCTGAACCTCAAGTTTCTAGAAAAAGAAGAGCAGGACAAACCCAAAGCTCATACAAGGGAGGAAATTATAAAGATCAGAGGAGAAATCAATGCAATGGAGACTAAGAGAATGATACAAAAATTAATGAAGCCAAGAGTTGGTTCTTGAAAGAATAAACAAAATTGACAAACCCTTAGCAAAACTTATAGGAAAAAGGAAAGAAAAGACCCAAATCCATGCAATTAGGAATGAAAAGGGTGAAATTACAACAGACTCAGCAGAAATCCAGAGGATCATCAATACCTACTTCCAGAACCTATATGCCAATAAGATGGAAAACACAGAAGAAATGGACAGGTTCCTAGATACATAGGAATTACCAAAGTTGATCGAAGAGACCTAAAAATTCTAAATAACCCAATATCAACCAATGAAACTGAAAACATAATTAAAAACTTACCAACTAAGAAAAGCCCAGGTCCTGAAGGCTTCATTGCCGAATTCTACAAGACATTTAGAGAGGAACTGCTGCCACTACTGTTTAAAAATTTTCAATGAAATTGAAAGGGAAGCAATACTCCCTAATTCATTCCTGAAAGCAAGCATCACTTTGATCTCCAAAGCAGAGAAAGACCCAACTGAAAAAGAGAACTATAGGCCAATCTCACTAATGAACATAGATGCAAAAATCCTTAATAAGATACTGGCAAATAGAATGCAGAAGATCATCAAAAATATCATACACCCTGACCAAGTGGGATTCATCCCAGGGATGCAGGGATGGTTCAATATATGCAAATCAAACAAGGTAATACATTATATCAATAAAGCCAAGGACAAAAACCATATAATTATCTCCATAGATGCAGAAAAAGCATTTGACAAAATCCAACATGCATTTATGATAAAAACCCTACAAAAAATTAGAATAGACTGTCTCTACCTCAACCTGATAAAAGCCATCTATGAAAAACCAACAGCCAATATCATACTAAATGGTCAAAAACTGAAATCCTTTACACTAAAATCAGGAACAAGACAAGTATGCCCACTATCACCACTCTTGTTCAATATAGTTTTGGAAACATTAGCAATGGCAATTAGACAAGAGAAAGGACTAAAAGGAATAAAGATAGGAAATGAAGAAGTCAAATTGTCATTATTTGCAGATGACATGATACTGTATGTAGAAGACCCCAAGAACTCCACCAAAAGTCTTCTAGACTTAATAACCAAATTCAGTAAAGTAGCTGGATACAAGGTCAACACAAAGAAATCAATAGCTTTCCTCTACACGAACAATAGCCTCAGTGAGAGAGAAATAGGACAAACAATTCCTTTCACAATAGCATCCAAAAACTGAAATACCTGGCAATCAACCTAACGAAAGAAATCAAGGAACTTTTCCCTGAAAACTGTAGCACTCTGAAAAGAGAGATTGAAGATGATATCAGAAAATGGAAAGACATCCCCTGCTCCTGGTTAGGAAGGATCAACATAATGAAAATGGCCATACTTCCAAAACTGCTATATAGATTCAATGCAATCCCAATTGAAATCAAAACAGCATACTTCATGGACCTTGAGAAAACAATCCAAAAATTCATTTAGAGCAAGAAGAGACCCAGAATAGCAAAAGCAATTCTAAGTAACAGAGACATGAAAGAGGGTATCACAATCCCCAACTTGAAACTATACTACAAAGCTACTGTGATAAAAACAGCATGATACTGGCAAATAAACAGACCAGAGGACCAGTGGAACAGATTAGAAGATGCGGAAACAATGCCAGGCACATTCAGCCATCTCATCTTCAATAAAGGAGCCAAACACCCTCACTGGAGGAAAGATAGCCTCTTTAATAAATGGTGCTGGAAAAATTGGGTTTCAACTTGTCAAAGATTAATACTAGTCATATATCTCTCACCATGTGCTAAGCTAAAATCAAAATGGATTAAAGATCTAAATATTAAAATGGAAATGCTGAATTGCCTTGAATAGAGGTTAGGTAGAACTCTTGAAGACATTGGGGTAGGAAAAGTTTTTATGAACAAAAGCTCAGTTTCAGATCTGAAGTACAGTATTCAAAGCAAATAATTGCTTTAAATCATTCACATGATTTACATCTTATGATCCACACCTTAAAACTTCATTGTTTTTACCTTGCTTCTAAATCCTAATGCTAAATTTAGGGACTTCTCTATTCAGAAGCATTATGTGTTGTAATGTATTTTCCAGGTCATTGGAGAAATGACTTGTTATAATCTTAGTCAAACTGCATACATACAAAATCAATAAGATGAAATAAAATATTTCCATGGCTTGCCCCATCTACTTGATTCATAGAAGTACAGTTGCTCAAGATTTTTCTCTCCCATTTGAAGTGAGGATCAAGGGAATCTTTAGGATATTTACAAACAGTCTGTCAACCGGATGTGCTCATATTGAAATGTCCTCCATCCCTAGTGAACCAGAAGCCTGAGAGTATTTGATCCTTGTACTTGGCCAGTCTGTGTAGCTCTGTTTGGAGACTCCATGGCCTCTATGCAAAGCTTCTTTGGGTGTTTCTTGGACACACAGTGTTCAAGAACTGAGATAGACCAAGGCCTGATGGAAACTTTGCAAATGGAGCTGTAAGCATTTACCTTTACTATCTCACAAAAGATGAGTTGAAATGCAGAGAACAGCAAGAACCTGGGAAAACAAACAAGCTTTCCTGAGCTCTCCATTCAATCAAGATTGTTTCTGTCTCTGATGTACTGAAGAATATCTTTCTGTGTAGCTGGAGAAAGCCCAGAACTTTGACTTTAAATCCTAGATAAGATTTTGTTCTAGAATATTGGAAAAAGGAAAAGCTTTATTTTTAAAACATTTACTGATTTTCTGTATTTTATAAGTTGATATAAAAGTTCCCTTTGATTCTTTTGTCTATTAAAAACTTTATTTTTTAAGAATAATTCTAGAGTTACTAAACTTCTGTCTCCTTAGGCTCCTCTTGGCTGTGACAGTGTGTCACCTATCCTTGATTTTATGACATTGGCATTTTTTGAAGAGTACTGGGTAGGTATTTTTTAGTATGTGCCTCACCTAGAATTTATCTGTTTTCTCTGTGATTATGGATTTTGAGGAGGGAAATCATAGAGGAAAAGTGTCATTTTCATCACATCTTATCAAGGTTACAGACTATCAGCATGATTTATGATTGTTGATCTCATTCTTGATTACCAGACTCAGATGTTTGTCAGATTTCTCCACCATAAAGCTTCTCTTTTTTCCTTTTATCTTTATTTCCATACTATACTCTTTGGAAAGAGGGCATTAAGCACAGCCACACTTAAGGAGTGGAAGATTGTGCTTCTTGAGAGCAGAGTGGTTACATAAATTATTTGGAATTTTTCTGTGTGGGAAATTTCTTTTTCCCCCTCCCCAGCATTTAGCAATTTATTTAAACCCTTATTTTCAGTATGGACTCATAGATATTTACCTTATTGTTGGATTATAATCCAGTATGACTTTATTTTATTCTTCAAATTGTTCTAGAATTAGCCATTGGGATTTCTGTCAGCTGGTTCTGGGGCTTATTTGAAATGTTCCCATCAACATGGATTTTCTTTTTTACTAGATCATGCATTGCATAATATCATTTCCGTCAATGACAGATCACACACATTACAGTGGCCCCATAAGATTATAATACAGCTGTAAAATTCCTATCACTGAGCAGTCATTGTAATTCAGTGCAACACATTACCTGGGTGGGTGGTGACACTGATAGATACAAACCTACTTTGCTTCCAGTCATATCAAAGTATAGAATATTTATATATCATATATAACACTTGATAAAATAAATAAATGGCAGTGGCTTATGTATTTGATACTTTTATCATTATTTAATTATATTCCTTCTACATAAAACTTCGTTATTTATTCTCAATATAAAAGACATTTTAAGAAATAAATGCTAACACCATGGAGGTAAGTGATAAGGCCCTTGGAAAACCAGAAAACCAACTAGACAGAGTGTGTCAAAGGTCATAAAAATCCATGACTAACAGGTTGAACCAGATGTTTACTAAAAAGTGAAGACATGCACAGAACACGGGATCCAAAATGATGTCAAGTTTATAGCTGAGCATTGTGGATCAATCAGAAAAGTGTTATTTTCTCTTTTTTTTCTTAATTTCTTTTATTGGTACATTTTAGGTATACAATACATTTACATTTATCATTGGGAACTTGTACCTTTACATGATGCATCTTGATTCTTATATTTCCCCATTCCTAGCCCTCCCTTCCCTATTTATAAAGACTATGATTCCTTTGTTTCCATTTCTCATAATTTTTCCTTTCCCTTCTTTCCTTTCCCCTACCCTTCCCACTTCCCCTACCCCTTTGGACCCTTTCTTCCTATTTTGCATTATCAGATATACATTTTAATTATTGGGACATTTTAGGTATACAATATAATGACATTCATCATTAGAAATTTGCACCTTTACATAATCTCTCTTGGTTCCCATCTTTCACCCTTGCCCAGCCCTCCCTTCTACCCCTCCATCCCTCTCTATTTACAAAGACTTTGTTTCCATTTTTTCATTTTCTCATGTTAATTCCATTCCCTTCTTTCCTTCCCCTACCCCTTGCACTTCCCCTTCCCCTTTGCACCTTTTCTTCCTATTTCACATTATCTATTATACCTTTTAGTCCTTATTTACACTTTCAGTTTCTCACACCAGAGAAACTATTCGGTATTTACACGTGTGTCCTATTTATTTCGCTTAAGAGTATCGCCTCAATGTGCATCCATTTAGCTATAAATGTCTCTAATTTCTCATTTTTTATGGCTGAGTAGTACTCCATTTTATAAAAACCCCACATTTTCTTTATCTAGTCTCCACTTGATGAGCATGTGGGCTGTTTCCAAGCTTAAGCTATTACAAACTGTGCTGCTATGAACATGGGTGCACTTATATCACTGTGGTATGATTCTTTTAATTGTTTGGGGAAGATACCCAGCAGGGGAATAGCTGGGTCAAATGGGACTTCCAGTCCTAGTTCTTTGAGGTATCTCCATACTGATGTCCACAGTGGTTGCCCCAGTCTGCACTCCCACCAACATTGGAGCAGGGTTCCTCTTTCCCCACACCCCCGCCAGTGTTTGTTATTGGTTGATTTCATGATTGCAGCCATTCCTTCTCGGGTGAGGTGGAATCTCATCAATGTTTTCATTTGTATAGCTCAAATGACCAGTGATGTTGAACATTTTTCATATGTTTCTTTGCTATTTCTACTTTTTTGTCTGAGAAATGTCTGTTCACGTGAATAATAAATTGTACTGATGAGAAATAAATAGTAAAAGAGAGGAGGTACAGAAAAGATAATATTTGTATACTGATATCTGAGAAATTACTAAAATGTGACTCTTTATGAATGAAACTGCCTAACAAAGCTGTGGTATTGAGGTAGGATATAAGAAATAATAATACTTAGAAAAGAGACAAGAAAAATCGTAATTTTCATAGCAATATCTACAGCTTTGGGATAAAAGCCCAGGATTTTTTTTTCTGTTTTCCCAAGTCACAATAAGCTTGGGCAATTTCCATTTCATCTCCAAATTGGCCTTTTTCTACCTGTAAACTGACCGTAATTTTTATCCTGTAAAATAAGCTATTCCTTGTAAAGAAGTCATCATCTTTCTATAGGTGGGTCACCCTTTATCTGCAAATCAAAACCCAAGTTGGAACTTCCTATAGATTTACTTCACAAGTTCTATGGTTTCCACCACAAATCATATAAAGATTCTCAGCTCCAAGTTATAGGACCTCTCTTTCATTGGAGGGCCTGAACTCTATTTCTTTGATTGTACACTTTTTGTTTTTGCCTAAAAAATAAAATCAGCAAATACCTTTTACTAATGTGTCTGAAAAATTCTTTTTTCCATGAGGGGAGTCAGCAAACCTATAACTTAATTCTATAGGTAGGGTGTGTTTAGTTTCCTCATTACGCTTTGGAAACTTCCTAGGACCCCATCTTGTGACAGGATCTCCTTCATATTTCATTCATGGATGTCCCCCAAAAATTTCTTTCCAAATCAGACTTGTAAGGAGGAAGTAATGTGCAGGTCTAACACCTGTAAGAAGCAAAAATCAAAACAAAAAAATAAAAGAATGAAAAGAAGAGTTGAAATGCAATGCAGTAGAAATAAAGACCTTAGGCATTCTGGCAGAAAGCACTGCGACTGGGATGGCTCTTGGAAACTGTACCAATTTGAGAGAAGGTGGTTGAGGCTCTATAACCCAAGAATAACCAATTATTAGGCAAAGGCTGCCCCTGGGAAATGGGTGTGCCTTACTCAAGGTGAATCCTGCCTTAGTATTCAGCTGTGAGCCACCAACAGTTTATACTCTTCACAGCTAAAGAAATGAACACCTCCATAAGGGAGTAAGGATATGTGGACAGTGTGGCACAACATCCTCCACCACAGGGCAAGGAAAAAACATTTGAATTCATGCTCTATGGAGTCCAGCTTATTCAAGCTAATAAATTCATGAATATACAAACTTACATTTTACAAACATTTATATACTACATCATTTGTGCAGTGGGATAAAAAGCAACATGACCTGTCTATTATTTAAAGTTAGAGAATAAAATCTAGTATTATTTGTAAAATTATTAATGAATGATAAATTGCCACAGGCAGCATCCAGGATCATGGCATTGTGAAAAGATTCAAAGCCAAGAAAAGCTTGATTAGCACTGTCACTCTGTTTCCATTTAGTTATGTCATAATCTCCACATCCCTTCTAGAAAAGTAGAAAGCCACTCAAACTGTGGTTCTCTAAACTACTGTTTAGAGATAGTCTGCATCAGAATTCTCAGCAAAGCTTTTTAAAATACAGATAACATTCACTATCTCTGCAGGTAGACTCTTGAATCTATAAAATCACATGTTTCTCAGGGACTCAGAAACATTGAGATGAGATCTTTTCCAGCTTTGAGTTCATGTTCACATTTTCATTATTAATTTGGAGACTGAAACTTATTCAGTGCTATGGAAAATACTTTTTTCTTGGTTAATGTAAGAATATAGAATATATGTTATAAAATTCTGACCAACTATTTCCCAAATTCAGATTAGTTTGGGGTTTTCATAGCACTGTACCATAATGATTGCTCTAAGTTTATTTTTAAGGCTGCTATTGCTTCTGATCCCCTTTCTAATATATATTTAATCATGAATTTTTTTCTGCTAGAATTGATGGTCACAGATTGACCATCGTGATATCTGACACAATAGATTTAATCCAAATCATTTTTGAAAGAGCATCAATATATTGAAATTAAAATTCTCATACAATATAACAATAATTATGATATTCAAATGATATCTCCTGATAAACATGTACATAATAAAAGCCATAATGCTGTCTTTGGAAAATACTGATACTGGGAAAATAGAGTAAAATAATTTACAAATCAAAATTATGCCCAAATATCAGATTAACTTTTTAGTCTTATTGAAAAAAACCCTTTCATCACACTCAATATACTAATTGAAAAAGGATTAACTTGTTTCCTCTCCTAAAAGTATAGATAATTCCTTTAGTATAGAAAATATGTCCCTGAAACAGCCAATATACGTACATGAACTAGAACAATAAGATAGGAGACTGTTGTTTGTATAATTGTCACCTGGCTGAGTCTGAGGAGGTCCCCAAAGCTGAAATAAGGAACCGAATTCACTCTTTCGTAGAGTAAGTTTGCAGGATTACTGACTCTCATTGTGGAAAAAGTATTTTCATGATGCATCTGTAAAAGGCACCTGAAGGCTTTATTAGGCAAAGATTTTAGGATGCACTCAAGAATGGAGTGTGACTGCTCAGAGGAAAGAGATGCATTATTTCTTTGAATGGGAAACATTTATGCTTCTCTTAAAGGGGAGGAAGCCTTAGGAGAAGGGGGTTCATCTCCAAGAAGGGTACTAGCCTATTCTACAGATATGGGCCCGGTTTTTAAAAAATATAATTTAAATATGTTTTTGGATTCTCTCAACCTGTACCTTTGTCCTAGAGTCAGATTCCTATGCTTTACTTTCTCAATTAAGTCAATTTGTGGACTTTCAGGAGGAATTTCTGGTGTGATGAGTCTCAAAGGAGCCTAAATTTTATGAAAGCATTGCTTATATGGTTCACCTTGGTAAGTTCAGCTGAACCCCAATAGTTGTAGTCTTCTTAAAAGTACAATATTTAGTTATGGTTTCCCTGTCTTCTTTCTTCTTATCTTTTATTTCTTCTATCATACCTCATAATGACTAATTATAAGGATTTTTGATAGTAGTCCAAATAAGGTTTTTGATTCAGAGTTACAAAACATTTTCCATCATGAGTTTTAAGCACTATCTCTATTTCAACTTCTATACAGATTCTTTCATGCTTTTGAAATCCTAATATACTGGAGGAAATACATCAAGAACTCCTGCTCTGTTTATAAAATATGATTTATGGCCAGTACTCTCTGTTTAATTCTGAAAGCTATAACATGATTCACTTTTGGTAAACTTGATCATAATATTTATCTGCCATATATTTCTTTATATTTTAAATTTGTTATTAAATTATAGAAAATGGATGAATCATAAATCAATTAATTGGAATAAAGTTACTGTATCTGTGTAGCTACTACTCAGATCAGCAAACAAAGCACTGCCAACCCAACAGAGCCACAGTTTTGTAGCTCCCAGTTTTTAGTTGTACACTATCCCTCAAAGCAGCAGCTATCCTGTCTGCTAACATTATATTGTCCTTTGCTAAACAGTATATGAGTGAAATAATGAACTGTACACTTTTGTGGTGTTTTTTCAATAAAAATTTTGTCTGAAGAATTCATCCATGTTGTTGCATGTATTGTCATGTGCCCCACTTGTTTTCATTGTTCCGTAGTATTTCACTGTATTATCTGATGTTCTGATTATGGACATGTGGTTGGTTCCCAATTTATAGTTGTTGGTAGGAATGCTCTTTTACAATATATAATATTAGGAATATTCTTATACATATTTTGGTGTATTTCTGATATCTTTTTGAATTTTGAAGGTCTCACTGTTGTAAATGAAGGGAAAAGAAGGAATGCAAAAAGGAAGAAAGGGCAGGTGGCTACAAATAATGTGCATCATTTTTGTGGTCCTCAGATTTTCTTTTTGGATGCTATTGTGAAAGGAATTGTTTCCCTAATTTCTCTCTCAGTGAATCTGTTATTTGTGTACAAGAAAGCTATTGTTTTTTGAGTGTTGACCTTGTTTCCAGCTACTCTACTGAATTTGTCAATTAAGTCTAGAAATCTTTTGGCGGAGTTTTTTCGGTTTTCTATGTAAAGTATCATATCGTCAGCAAAAAAATGACAGTTTAACTTCTTCCTTTCCTATCCTTATTCCTTTTATTTTTTTCTCTTTTCTAATTGCTGTGGGTAATGTTTCCAGAACTATATTGAACAAGAGTGGTAATAGTGGGCATCCTTGTCTTGTTCCTGATTTTAGCATGAAAAATTTCAGTTTTTGACCATTTAGTATGATGTTGGCTGTTGGTTTTTCATAGATAGCCTTAATCAGGTTGAGATAAAGACCTTCTATTCCAGTTTTCTGTAGGGTTTTTATCATGAATGGGTGTTGGATTTTGTTGAATGCCTTTTCTGCATCGATTAAGATGATCATATGGCTTTTGTCCTTGACTCTGTTGATATAGTGTATTGCATTTATTGATTTACATATGTTGAGCCATCCTTGCAGCCCTGGGTGAAATCCTACTTGGTCAGGGTGTATGATCTTCTTGGTGATCCTTTGTATTCTATTTGTCAGTATCTTGTTGAGGATTTTTGCATCTATGTTCATTAGGGAGATTAGCCTATTGTTCTCTTTTTGGGTTGGGTCTTTCCCTGGTTTTGGAATCAAAGTTATTATTTTTTTTGTATTAAATTCTTTTATTGGTACATTGTAGGTATACAACACAATTACATTTCTCATTGGGAATTGCACCTTTACATAGCGCATCTTGGTTCTTATTTTTTCCCCATTCCTAGCCCTCCCTTCACGCCTTCCACCCTTCCCTATTTACAAAGACTTTATTTCCATTTTTTCCATTGCTCCTCATTTTTCCTTTTCCTTCTTTCCTTTCCCCTGCCCCTCCCACTACCCCTACCCCTTTGGAACTTTTCTTCCTATTTTACATTATCAATTATTCATTCTAATCATTGGTACATTTCAGGTATACAATATAATGACATTCATCATTGGAAATTTGCACCTTTACATAGTCTCTCTTGGTTCTTATTTTTCACCCTTGCCCAGCCCTCCCTTCAACCCCTCCAGTCCTCCCTATTTACAAAGATTTTGTTCCTATTTTTCCATTTTCTCATATTAATCCCATTCCCTTCTGTCCTTTCCCCTACCCTCCCACTTCCTTCCCCTTTGCACCTTTTCTTCCTATTTCACATGACCTATTATACATTTAGTCCTTATTTACACTTTAAGTTTCTCACACCAGATAAACTATTCAGTATTTACACATGTGTGTCCTATTTATTTCACTTAAGAGTATTGCCTCAATGTGCATCCACTTAGCTATAAATGTCTCTAATTTCTCATTTTTTATGGCTGAGTAGTGCTCCATTTTATAAAAATACCACATTTTCTTTATCCAGTCTCCAGTTGACGGGCATTTGGGCTGTTTCCAAGTTTTAGCTATTACAAACTGTGCTGCTATGAACACGGGTGCACATATATCACTGTGGTATGATTCTTTTAATTCTTTGGGGAAGATCCCCAGCAGTGGAATAGCAGGGTCAAATAGGACTTCCAGTCCTAGTTCTTTGAGGTATCTCCATACTGATTTCCACAGTGCTTGCACCAGCCTACACTCCCACCAGCAGTGGAGCAGGGTTCCTCTTTCCCCACAGCCCCGCCACCATTTCTTATTGGTTGATTTCATGATAGCAGCCATTCTTTCTGGAGTGAGGTGGAATCTCAGTGTTGTTTTCATTTGCATCTCTTGAATGACCAGTGATGTTGAACATTTTTTCATGTATTTACTTGCTATTTCTACTTCTTTGTATGAGAAATGTCTGTTCATTTCAGATGCCCATTTTTAGATTGGGTCTTTAAATTTGGGAGGTCTGATATTTTAAGTTCTTTATAGATTTTCGATAGTAGACCTTTGTCTGAGGAAGAGCAGGTGAAGATTTTTTCCCACATTGTGGGTTTTCTCTTTACACTGCTGGTGGTTCCTCTTGATGTGCAGAAGTCTTTTAATAAGAAGAGATCCCATTTGTTGATTGTTTGTGCTAGTTCATGGGCAACTGAGGTTTTGTTCATAAAATCTTTTCCTACACCGATGTCTTCAAGGGTTCTACCTAACCTCTGTTCCAACTGGTTCAGAGTTTCTATTTTAATATTTCGATCTTTAATCCATTTTGATTTTAGTTTAGCGCATGGTGAGAGATATAGCTCTAGTTTTAATCTTTGGCAAGTTGAAGCCCAATTTTTCCAGCACCATTTATTGAAGAGGCTATCTTTCCTCCAGTGAGGGTGTTTGGCTCCTTTGTCGAAGACGAGATGGCTGAATGTGTCTGGAGTGTTTTCCGCATCTTCTAATCTGTTCCACTGGTCCTCAGGTCTGTTTCTTTGCCAGTACCATGCTGTTTTTATCACAGTAGCTTTGTAGTAGAGTTGCAGGTTGGGGATTGTGATACCCCCTGCCATGTCTCTGTTACCTAGAATTGCTTTTGCTATTCTGGGTCTCTTCTTGTTCCAAATGAATTTTGGATTGTTTTCTCGAGGTCTATGAAGTATGCTGCTGGGATCTCAATTGGAATTGCATTGACTCTATATAGCAGGTTTGGAAGTATGGCCATTTTCACTATATTAATCCTTCCTACCCAGGAGCAGGGGATGTCTGTCCATTTTCTGATATCATCTTCAATCTCTCTTTTCAGAGTGCCATAGTTTTCAGAGAAGAGGTCTTTGATTTCTTTTGTGAGGATGATTCCTAGGTATTTCAGTTTTTTGGATGCTATTGTGAAGGGAATTATTTGCCCTATTTCTGTCTCAGTGAGTCTGTCATTGGTGTAGAGGAAAGCTATTGATTTTTGTGTTTTGGCCTTGTAACCAGCTACTTGACTGAATTTGGTTGTTAAGTCTAGGAGACTTTTGGTGGAGTTCTTGGGGTCTTCTGTATAGAGTATCATGTCATCTGCAAATAATGACAATTTGACTTCTTCATTTCCTATCTTTATTCCTTTTATTTATTTCTCTTGTCTAATTGCCGTGGTTAATGTTTCCAGAACTATATTGAACAAGAGTGGTGATAGTGGACATCCTTGTCTTGTTCCTGATTTTAGTGTGAAGGATTTCAGTTTTTGACCATTTAGTATGATATTGGCTGTTGGTTTTTCATAGATGACTTCTATCAGTTTGTGGTAGAAACCATCTATTCCAATTTTTTTAGGGTTTTTATCATAAATGCATGTTGGATTTTGTCAAATGCTTTTTCTGCATCTATGGAGATAATCATATGGTTTTTGTCCTTGGCTCTATTGATATAGTGTATTACATTCATTGATTTGCATATATTGAACCATCCCTGCATCCCTGGGATGAATCCCACTTGATCAGGGTGTATGATCTTCTTGATGATCTTCTACATTTTGTTTGCCAGTATCTTACTAAGGATTTTTGCATCTATGTTCATTAGTGAGATTGGCCTATAGATCTCTTTTTCTGTTGGGTCTTTCTCTGCTTTGGGGGTCAAGGTGATGCTTGCTTCCAGGAATGAATTTGGGAGTATTGCTTCCCTTTCAATTTCATTGAAGAGTTTAAACAGTAGTGGCAGCAGTTCCTCTCTAAATGTCTTGTAGAATTCAGCAGTGAAGCCATCAGGGCCCAGGCTTTTCTTAGGTGATAAGTTTTTAATTACCTTTTCAATTTCATTGGTTGATATTGGGTTGTTCAGAATTTTTAGGTCTTCTTCGTTCAAATTTGCTAATTCATATGTATCTAGGAATCTTTCCATATCTTCTGTGTTGTCCATCTTATTGGCATGTAGGTTCTGGAAGTAGGTATTGATGATCTTCTGGATTTCTGCTGGGTCTGTTGTAATTTCACCCTTTTCATTCCTAATTGCATAGATTTGGGCCTTTTCTTTCCTTTTTCTGACAGGTTTGGCTAAAGGTTTGTCAATTTTGTTGATTCTTTCAAGAACCAACTCTTGGCTTCATTGATTTTTTGTATCGTTCTCTTAGTCTCCATTGCATTGATTTCTCCTCTGATCTTTATAATTTCCTCCCTTGTATGACCTTTGGGGTTGTCCTGCTCTTCTTTTTCTAAAAGCTTGAGATTCAGCATCAGGTTGTTTATTTGGGCTCATTTTGTTTTCCTAATATGCATATTCACTGCTATGAATTTCCCTCGTAAGACTGCTTTCATTTTGTCCCATAGATTCTGATATGTTGTACTGTCATTGTCATTTAATTGAAGGAACTGTTTGATTTATTCTTTAATTTCCTCTGTGACCCATTGGTTATTCAGAAATGTGTTGTTCAATTTCCACGTGTTTATGACCTTTTTTGAGTTTCTTTTGCTCTGGATCTCCAATTTCATCCAACTATGGTCTGATAATATACAGGGGATAACTTCAATTCCTTTGCACTTACTTAAACATGTTCTATATGTGAGTATGTGGTCTATTTTGGAGAATGACCCATGTGCAGCTGAGAAGAATGTGCATTCTGATTTTGTGGGGTGGAACACTCTATAAACATCTGTTAATTTCACTTGTTCAAGAGTTCAATTGAGTTCTAATATTTCATTACTTATTTTTTGTCTAGTTGATCTATCTATTTGTGACAATGGGGTGTTGAGGTCCCCCACTACAATTGTATTACTGCATATATGATTTTTCTTGTCCATTAGTATTTGTTTTATATAGTTGGGTGCACTAGTGTTTGGTGCATAGATATTTATGATTGTCATCTCTTTCTCTTGGATTCTTCCCTTTACAAGAATATAGTGTCCTTCTTCATCTCTCTTAATCAGTGTTGGTTTGAAATCTACTTGATCTGCAAAGAGGATAGCTACTCCTGCTTTTTTTCAGGTTCCTGTCACATGCAGTATTGTTTTCCACCCTTTAACTTTCAGTCTATGAGTTTCCTTTTGAATGAAGTGTGTTTCTTGTATGCAGCATATTGTTGGATTTTGCTTCTTGACCCATTCTGCCAGTCTATTTCTTTTGATTGGGGAATTGAGACCATTAACATTGATGGTTATAACTGAAACATATTGACTTGTCATTGCCATGACTTTTTCTTTTTGCTGGGTTCTCCCCCTTTACATTTAATTTCTTGTCATGCCAGATGGGTTCATTCTGCTTTGCTTCCTGGGGTTGTGATCCTCAAAGTTTGTTCCTAGCATATTGTGTAAAATTCTTTGGAGTGCTGGTTTGGTATTCACGAAGTTCCTAAGGTGCTCTTTGTCATGAAAGTATCTTATTTCTGCATCCATTTTGAAAGATAGTTTTGCAGGGTACATCAATCTGGGTTGGAGGCTGTTTTCTTTTAGGACTTGGAATATGTCACTCCAAGCTCTTCTTGCCTTGATGGTTTGTGTTGAGAAGTCTGCTGTGATTCTGATGGGCTTTCCTTTGTATGTGATTTGTTTCTTTTCTCTGACTGCTTGGAGAAATTTGTTCTTCTGTTGGGTTTCTGGAATCTTAACAATTATATGCCTATGTGTAGATTTTTTTTGATCAAGGCTATTTGGAGTCCTATATGCCTCACTTATCTGTATGTCAAGCTCTTTTCCCCTGCCTGGGATGTTTTCTGCCATTATTTCTGTGAAGAGATTTTTTATGTCATTTCCACTCTCTCCTGTTTCTTCATTGAGCCCAATCAGTCTTATGTTATTCTTCTTTGCATCATCTAGCAACTGCTGGATTGATTTCTCATGTTCCCTTAGAATTTTGAAGCAATTTTTCTTTTCCTGGTCACTAATTGCAATCTTATTTTCTATATCTGATATTCTGTCCTCACATTGGCTCATTCTGCTGTGTAGACTTTCAATGGAGTTTTTCATGTCCTGGAAATCTATTTGCATCTGTTTTATGGATTCCATTTGTTTCTTATGTTGGGATTCCATCATGTTCCTCAGCTCCTCTCTAGATTTATTAATCTTGTCTTGCACCAGGGGCACAGTTTCTCCTGTTATCTGAGAAATTATTTCTGATTTCATTTTTTCCAGATCCCCTTTTGTTGCCAGTTCAGTGGGTCCAGGTGGTTGAGTATCAGAGTGCTCCATCTCATTTCCCTTTGCGGTTGGTGTAGGTGATCTGGAAGTCTGGTTTTGAGACTTATTTATGTGTTTTCTCATTTTGACTGGGTCGGGGGGCTGTTAGCACCTGCACAGATTACCTCCTCTGAGCTGGGTGAGGTGGGACAGGGGCTGGGAGCAGCGGTAGGGATGGTGACCCAAAAGCCCTTTCCTGTGGGCTGGGAGCAGCCGAAGGGATGGTGGCCCAGAAGCCCCTTCCTCTGGGCCAGGAGCAGTGGGACAGAAGGTGGCCCAAAAGCCCTTTCCTCTGGGCTGGGAGTAGTGGGAGGGATGGTGACCGGGATGCCCCTTCCTCTGGACCAGGAGCAGTGGGACGACAGCTCAGAAGCCCCTACCTCTGGGCCAGGAACAGTGGGACTCAGTAGCTTGGTCTGGTGATCTGTTGTCCTCTCTGTCTTTGTAGTGTGGAATTAGGTGGCTCCCTGTCTGCAGCAGGGTGATTCGGTGTCTTCCGCCCAACTCAGGACCTCGGTAGGGCGTGCACAGACCTGCCTGTCTGCAGTGGGCTGATTCGGCGTGTTGGAATCAAAGTTATATTTGTTTCCAGGAATGAATTTTTATGCCTTGCTTCCCTTTCAATTTCCTTGATGAGTTTAAAGAGTAATGACAATAGTTCTTCTTTAAATGTCTTGTAGAATTCAACAGTGACGCTATCAGGACCTGGGATTTTCTTTGTTGGTAAATGTTTTATTACATTTTCAATTTCACTCATTGTAATTGGGGTGTTTAGAATTTCTATATATTCTTCATTTAATTTTGGCAATTCATGTGTATCTAGGAATCTGTCCATTACTTCTGTGTTGTCCATTTTATTAGAGTATAGGTTCTTGAAGTAGGTAATGATGATGCTTTGGATTTCTGCTGGATCTGTTGTGACTTCACCTTTTTCATTCTTAATTGCATGGATTTGAGCCTTTTTTTCCTATTTTTGATAAGGTTGGCTAAGTGCTTATCAATTTTATTTATTCTTTTGAAAAATGAACTCTTTGATTCATTGATTTTTTGTATCATTCTCTTAGTCTCCATTGCATTGATTTCTGCTCTGATCTTTACAATTTCCTCTCCTGTATGAGCTTTGAATTTGTTATGCACTTCTTTTACTAGGAGCTTGAGGTTCTTCAGTAGGTTATTTGAGTTCTCTCTGTTTTCCTAATATGGGCATTCACTTCTATGAATTTCCCCCATAGAAATGCTTCCATTGTGTCCCATAGATTCCTGTATGTTGTACTGGCATTATCATTTACTTGTAGAAACTGTCTGACTTCTTCTTTAATTTCCTCTGTGACCCATTGGTTGTTCAGGAGGGTGTTGTGTAATTTCCTTGTGTTTGTGTGAGTTTTGCTGTTTCTTATGTCTTTGATCTCCAATTTTATTGCACTATAGTCTGATAATATACAGGGGTTAACTTCAATTCTTTTACATTTACTTACACATGTCCTATGAGCTAGCATGTGATCTATTCTGGAGAGTGACCCATGTGCAGCCAAAAAGAATGTGTATTCTGATTTTGTGGGGTGGAACACTCTGTAAACATCTATTAAGTCCATTTGTTCAATAGCTTCGTTCAGTTGTAGAATTTCATTGTTAATTTTTTGTCTAGATGATCCGTCTATTTGTGATATTGGGGTATTGAGATCCCCCACTACAATTGTATTAGTTCTTATTTGTTTTTTCATGTCCATTAATATTTGTTTTGTATAGTTGAGGGCATTTGTATTTCGTGCATATGTATTTAGGATTGTCATCTCTTCCTCTTGGATTGTTCCCTTCACAAGGATGTAGTGACCATCTTTGTCTCTCTTATTTAGATTTGTTTTGAAATCTACATTGTCTGCAAATAAAATAGCTACCGGTGCTTTCTTCTGGGTTCCTCTGGCGTGGAGAACTGTTTTCCATCCTTTTACTTTCTGTCTATGTATTTCTTTCTGAGTTAGGTGTGTTCCTTGTATACAGCATATCGTTAGATTTTGCTTCTTAATCCATTCCATCAGTCTATTTCCTTTGATTGGTGAATTGAGGCCATTAACACCGATAGTTATAAATGATAGATACTGATTCATCCTTGTCATGATGTTTTACTATTGTTGGCTCTTTTACTTCTTATTTTTCCCCCTTTCCCTTTAGTTTCCTACCTTGCTTGGTGGCTTCCCTCTGTTGGGCCTCATGGAGTTGTGACCTTCATTGTATTTTTCTAGGATATTGCTTGAAATCATTTGGAGTGCTCATTTGGTGTTCATGAAATTTCTCAGGTGTTCTTTGTCGTGGAAGTATCTAATTTCCCCATTGATTTTGAAAGATAATTTTGCAGGGTGCATCAATCTAGGTTGGAAGTTATTTTCTTTTAGGGCTTGAAATACTTCACTCTAGGCTCTCCTTGATTTGAGCGTTTGTGTTGAGAAGTCTGCTGTGATTCTGATGGGCTTTCCTTTGTAGGTGATTTGTTTCTTTTGTGTAACTGTCTGCAGGATTTTGTTCTTCCGTTGGGTTTCTGGGATCTTGACTATTATATGTCTAAGCATAGATTTTTTTTTTGATCATAGCTAGTTGGAGTTCTATATGACTCACTTATCTCTATGTCCACATCTCCACCTCTTTCCGGGAAGTTTTCTACTCTTATTTCTGTGAAAAGTTTTTTTTATGTCAATTGTACTTTCTCCTGTTTCTTCGTGGACTCCTATCAGTCTTACTTTATTCTTCTTTGCATCATCTAGCAGCTGCTGGATTGATTTCACGTGATCCATTACTATTGTATGTGGTCCTGAGATTTGATTCCAGAGCCTTGAATATGCTAGCCAATTCTTTACCCCTCAGCTACATCCTTAAACCCTACACATTCAATTAATATACATCTGGATCTCCTCTTTTTCTTAATTCTGTCCTCCTTTCTCCCTATTATTTGTTTAAATAAGATATATGTGATTTGAATTCACTTTGCCACTTTGCCTTTTTTAATGGTGTTCTACATATAGATAATCCATATTTAGTTCCATCATGAGCTATATGATTCTCATTAAGCTAGGAGAAAGATAAGGACCTAAAAATTAACCACTTGATAATTCTGCATGTGTAGTTATTATTTGTACCATTGCTGATATTGCCTTTTAAAATATTTCTCAGGTTTACATGAAATATATCTTTGAAAATTAACCATATATTAGCTTATATGAAAATAATGGTTCTCCTAAAACACATCTGATGTTAAAATTAATAAAATGATACTAAAATAATTATGAAACATTTAAAAATGTAGATATTTCACTGACTACATACCAATGTTGCATCAATAAATATTTAGTGACAACAAAAATCTTAGCTCCTTTACTAATTATGTATTTAATGATGGAAGTCAATTAGTATTTTAAATCATTAGCTTTTGATGCATAAAAAGAAATGAGGATGGACAAAATACATTTGACTCTTTAAAAATCAAATGACATAATATATACAAAAACACATAGTACAGAATCTGGCATGCATCATATGACAAACGTTACTCATTGGTAAAAGTTTTTAAAACTATTAAAATGTTCAATTAGCTGAATAAAACAGTGCACTGATAGTTACTTAAGGTTTGACTACTGTCCTCAATATTGTATACAAATACACATGACAACTTTGATTAGTTATTTTCGTAACAGTAAATATTTCTACAATTCAAAATCTGAAATAAATGAAATTTCAGGACAAATTTTCCAGAAAAGACTATTCAGTGAGGTAAAATGAGTATTGTATTTACTTTAATGATCAGATGCATGAGCTTGAATACCTTACAATTTTTCTCATTTGAGTAATCCAACTATAAATAAAGACCAACATAAAAAATTGATAAAAGGAAAGAAGGAGCTGTATTTTTCTGAGTAGAGGTCTTTGATTTCTTTTGTTAGGTTGATTCCTAGGTATTTCAGTTTTTTGGATGCTATTGTAAAAGGAATTGTTTGACCTATTTCCCTCTCAGTGAGTCTGTTGTTCGTGTAGAGGAAAGCTATTGATTTTTGTGTGTTGATCTTGTATCCAGCTACTCTACTGAATTTGGTTATTAAGTCTAGAAGACTTTTGGTGGAATTCTTGGAGTCTTCTATATAGAGTATCATGTTATCTGAACATAAAGACCATTTAATTTCTTCATTTCCTACCTTTATTCCTTTTTATTGCTTTCTGTGGTCTAATTTGTTGGCTAATGTTTCCAGAACTATACTGAACAAGAATGGTGATTGTGGACATCTTGTCTTGTTCCTGAGTTTACTGTGAAGGACTTCATTTTTTGACCATTTAGTATGATGTTGGTTGTTGGTTTTTCATAGATGGCTTTTATCAGGTAGAGACAAAGACTGTCCATTTCAATTTTCTGTAATATTTGTGCACCCATGTTTATAGTGGCACAGTTTGTAATAGCTAACGCTTGGAAACAGCCCACTTGCCCATCAACTGGTGAGTGAAGAAAGACGTGTTTTTAAAAAAATAAAATGGAGTATTACTCAGCCACAAAGAATGAGAAACTAGAGACATTTATAGCTAAGTGGATGCACATTGAGACCATACTCTTAAGTGAAATAGATAGGACACAGATGTGTAAATACTGAATAGTTTCTCTGGTATAAGAAACTTAAAGAGTAAATAAGGATTAAAATATATAATACATACTGTAAAACAGGAAGAAAAGGTCCAAATGGAAAGGGGAAATGGGAAGGTTAGGGGAAAGGAAATAAAGGAAACAGATACATACATATGAACGGAAACAAAATCTTGTAAATAGGGAGGGGTGGAGGGGTTGAAGGGAGGGCAGAGGAATGGGGAAAAAAAAGAACCAAGATATATCATGTAAAGTACAAATTCTCAATGGTGAATGTCATCATATTGTATACCTAAAATGTACCAATAAAGTTAACGAAAAGATAAAGGAAACAGGGAGCTAGATCTTTTGCAAATGAGAAGGATACCAAGAGACTAAGAGTGTGAGAAGAGGGGCAGAGGAAACAGTTATAAAGATTTAAGGTGCAACATATACATACACAAATGACACACAATGAAAGTCATCTTTATGTGTCACCAAAATGAACTGATAAGAAAAATAGTAATAATGATAATGGTGAAAGAGGATCTAGAGATGGAAAGAGGGTGGTAGGTTGGAAGAGTAAGGGAAATAAAAAGAATCAAGACATGTTAAGTATATGTACCTTGGGGAAGGGATTTAGCTCAGTGGTGCCGTCACCTGCCTTGCAAGTGTAAGGTCCTGAGTTTTATCCCTGGTATATAAAAAAAGGATATGTACCCACTCCCTAAAATGAATGCAGATATATGTACTCAAAACATATGGTAATAAGAAAGAATGAATATTGAAAAAAAACCCACAATATGTCATAAAGACATAGAAGAAATAAGAAATTGGAACAGTGCATGATAGTCAAGGAATTACTAATAAATCCATCAGCATAGTAGTTTTCAAAACATCTTAACAACTGAACCACTGAGCAAAACCAATAAGATGAACTTTTTAAACACTGAACTTTAAATTTACATTTAATTTCCAAAAAGCAACTGTATATTTTGATTATGGTATTATGAGAGTAATTGACATTTATATTTCCCTTTTTGTACAAACAACTATGAAACTGGAACACTTTATGAAACAATTTATTAAAAAATTAGATATGTAGTGCAAGATTGTGATCTTTGAAATTTAAGAATCATGTGATTACCTTTGCTTTTACTTAGAGTAGCTTTCTTGATTGTAACCTAGAAATTGAAAATCTATAAGGAGTACAGCATGTTTTCACATTGAAGAGACAGACATTTGAGTTTGGTGATACCCAGATGTTTGGAAGTCTCTTGAAACAGTAAAAGAACACTGAATCACATAAGAAAGTTTTAGAAATTAAAGTAGGAATCCTTGGGTTTAAGGTTGGTGCTAAACACAGATAGATTGAAATTTCATGAGACAGAGCAAATAATCTATCAAGAAAAATCACTGTAAGGCATACAATAATTAAATTATTTAAATCTTTAATATAGGGAAAAATCTCAAAAAAGAGCCAGATATGCTGAAAATTGGCCACATTCATTTCACATGGAAGAAATATAATAATACTTGGAAAAATATTTAATACACTGAAAGTGAAAAATTGACTACCAAAAATCTATGTTACTGTAGACATATTTTTTAAAGTGAGCTAAATCTAAGAATTTTTCAGAAAAAATAAGCGGTAAGGTTTGCAGCTAATGGAGCTACATTGAAATGTGACACAAATCTATTTAGATTGGAAAACATGAAACTATAAGGAAACTCAGAAATGCACAAAAAATAAAGAGAAAAAAATGAGAAAATAAGGTAAATATAAAGTACGTTTTCCACACTTAAAAAATATTTAGCTCTACCCAAAACCTATTAGAACTGATAAACAAATTAATAAATTTGTAAGATACAGAGTCAGTGCAGTTTTATATGCAAATAACAACATGTAAGAAAGAAAACAAGACAATATTATTCACAATAGCTACAAAATAATGAAGTGCCTAGAAATAAATTTAAACAAAGATGTTAAAGACCTTTACAATAAATTTTACAAAATACCAATGAAAGTATTTCAGAAAGACATTCTATGTTCATGGATTGCCAGAAATAACAGTTGAAATATCGATACTACCAAAGCAATATACAGATTCAAAGCAACCCTTATCAAAATACCAAAGCCATTCTTCATAGAACTAGAAAAAGTGGTCTCAAAATTTACATGAAAGCACAAAAGAATGTAAATAACCAAAGATATTTTTAACAAATACAACAAAGCTGGAGACATTATAATACCTGATTTCAAGAAACACCACAGAGACATAGTAACAAGAAAAGTATTATGTTGCATAAAAACAAGCACACAGCTCACTATAATCCCAGAGCAGGGAAAAATGCATCTACATCCAGCTGTTTCTCAACAAAATATACATTGAAGAAAAGGTAGCCTTTTCATTAAATGGTTCTGGGAAATGTGAAATATCCATGCGTAGAATATTTTAACTTGATTCCTATATCTCATCTTATATAATATAATAAACAACTCAAAGTATATCTAAAACTTAAACTTAAAATCAAAATCTGAGATAATATTAGAGGAAAATACAGGGAAAGCTTCAAGGCTAAAATATAGGGAATGAGTTTTAAGTATGAGACTAAAATCATAGGAAAAAAGGAAACACAAATGGGATTATATCAAACTAAGAAATATCTGCAAAGCAATAGAAACAATTGACAGGGTGATGAGAAAACCTATAGAATGGGAGAAAATATTTACCAAGAGTTCATCTAGCAAAGGATTAATAAATAGAATATAGAAGTATTAAAAATCTTTTATATAGAAGAATATAAAAATCTTTTAAAATCCAATTTAAAATACGGACATAATCTGAATAGATATTTTTCAATAAAAAGAAGTAGAAATGTTCAGCAAACGCATGCAACAGTGCTCAATATCATTAGTCTTCAGGGAAGTGGATATCAAAACTTCAATTGGATAGCATGGCACCCCAGTTTAAATGGATATTATCAAAATAACACAGAATAACAAATATTGAGAAGGGTGCAGAAAAGAGAGCTCATACACTGTCCATGGGAATCAGTATTAATATGGTCATTATTGAGAAGAAAAGGGAGGTTCCTCAAAAAAACTAAAAGTAGATCTAACTTGTGTTCTGGCAATCCTACATCCTGGTAAATATACAAGAGAAATGAAAGCAGCATACCAAAGTATAACCTGCATTCCCTTAGTTATTTCTTTATGACTTACAATAGCTAAGATATGGCACCAAACAAAGTACCCATCAATGGAAGAATGGATAAGGAAAAGATGGTATGAATACATAACAAAATATTACTCATCCTTAGAAAATAATGAAATCTTGTCACTTCAGCGAGAAATGATACTAGAATGCATAAGGTTATGTGAAATAAGCCAGACACAGAAAGAAAAAATGGCATGTTCTTTTGTTGTATATATGAAAGCTTAAAAAAATCTTAATGAGGAGCAATGATCACTCAAGGGTAAAAATAGGGGACGATGCATAAAGGAAAGTTAGGTAACTGACATAAAGTCAATGTTAAGTAAAAGAAATACATTCTATTACTCCACAGTGCAGTGCTATGACTACAATTCACAATAAACTACTACATATTTTATGAAGATTGAGAGAAGAAAAAGTTAAAAAGTCCAAATTTTAAAAAACCAAGAACAAGAGTGAAATGCCAGTAAGCCTGATTTGATGAGCATCTACTGTGTGTATGTACTAAAACATCATACCTAACCCCATTAATATGTACAACTAATACATGGTAATGAGAAAAAAACTTTTAAAATGTAGTTCAATCTTTAAAGCAAAAAATATAATAAAATTTTGTGGAATATATAATATGTGTAAAACTAAATGCATGAAAGCAATACCAAAAGAATGTCAAGAAAAAAATAGAACATAGTGTCATAGAATTTTACCTAAAACTAAAAAAGTAAAATAGTATTTAATTATTATTTAATATTATTATAGAGGGGAGGTCAGACGATTTCAGACTAGAGGCACTCACGAGTCATTTCAGAATATTCATCCAAAACAACAGATACATGACTCTGTAAGGAAATAGAGGTACTATAGGAAATCATGGGACTGCAACTTGAGAAAGCTAACAACCAAATGAAACCCTGAAATATAAGTTTTTAGAATGGTGAGTATAAGGTGTGACTGAAACATCTGGTGAATACAGTAAAAATTATAGTAAAAGATGTTACCAATAATCCTCAAAATACTCCCGCTTGCTTCAATCACAAATCATTGTTCTTGCCACTTTCTGAAGTAGTTCTTGATGTCTTTGTGTGAATTACTAGCTCTGTCGTGGCTACCAAGGCATCCTAATTTGATTGAAAGCATTCCCCTTCCATTATCCTTTCGAATCTGGGAAAGAGCTGGAAGTCTTGTGGTGCCAGATCCAGTGAATAAGGTGGATGAGGACATATTATAATTGAGTGGAATTTCGCAGCAGCTTTCACTGTATTTTTGATCACACATCATAAACATATTAATTAAAGAGGACTTTTGGAACTGCTTCAGAAAGTGCCAATAAAAATGAGATAAGAGGGTCTGAAGTGAGGGCTAATATTTTAGGGGAGTTAATTTCACCATGTCTTTTATTGTAATAACTTTTTAAAAATTTAAACATTCACGGTATATGTTGATTGCTCCTGTTAAATTGACTGAAATAATGCACTCCAATGCTGAATAAACTGTAGCTGAATAGGTGAGAAGGAGATTTCCTCCCAAATAATGCCAAAGGAAAACATAAGCATACTTTTGCTAACATTGACTGATACTGGACAGAGATACAACCTAAGCCGATAGAAGATCAGAATACAGAAGAGTGAACAGAGATAGGAAAGATAATCCCCATCTTGTCTCACTAGTTTTAGACAAGGTCCAATTAGGAAGCCATCTCAGAAGATTCTCACCGCTTGCCTCTGTAGAATAGGCAAGAGAAAAACATGGACATAATTGAGGTGGAAACCCACCTTTAGTAACTAACTCCCTCTGTCTTGGCCCACAAATTATACACATTTTCTACAAGTCCAAGTCACAGCTGCCACTATTCTACAGGGAGAAACTGGGCACCAGTCCTAATAGTTGGAATGGGCCTAGGAAAAAGGTACCTGCGACATGGTAAAACCAGAATTATGAGATCTGAGGGAAGTCCCAGCTTTTGTCTAACTTGAGCCTGAAGTCTGAGCTGGGATAGTCTCAGTGGTTCTAATGGACAAAGAATAGCTGTGGTGATTTGAATATAGAGTCAGGAAATAAGTTCAGCATTGTGGAATTTTGTGGTGGGAAAGGTTCTGTGCCTTGAGGTGCCCCTGCAAGAACCAACAGAAGGCTGGGGAACTCACTGCCTTTAACACCAACACAGACCCTGATCAGCTCTAATCTGCTCGGTAACCTTTAGAGTAAATCCAGTACTGCGCAGATTCCATACTGGCTAATCATGCCTCCAAAAGCACAGTCTTGAAATTTGTGCAGCTTTGACCCACAATCCAGATCTATCCATAGACTCTGCCAGTGATTGATTTACTGAATAGCCCACATTTCCATTCCCCTCATTCCTAGCTATAAAAAAGATTAAGTTGGTAGGTGTGAACCAGTTGTGATATGGGTAGATCTACCAAAGAACTTATCAAGAAATAAAATTGGGCAGAACTCAGCTTCCTGACAACTCTAAATGTTCTGTCTTACTTAAAGAGAGACAAAAAACCCTCTAGACCTAAAAAAAGAGATTAATTTATCCCATTTTATCAGACAACATCAAAGAATTGACTTCAGTATAAGTACAACCACATGTAGTAATATAGGACCATTTTTGTATTTATTTTGTATATGCCTGGCATGCATTTGTGAATATATGCAAGGAATTACAATTGCTGGTTATTGCTCTTTCTTCTGTAGTGTCTTAGTATATTAAATCGTATCATTCCATATCAAGGGTTGTTTCATAGGGTTTGTTGAATTTCTGTTTCTGTTTGTTCATTAATTGGACTCCCTGTATATTCTCTCACTTTATATTTGCTCTTTGTTTCCTTGCCCTTTCATATCCTATCAAATTTTCCCTTTCTTGCCGCTTCTTTTCTTGTATGTAAATATTATATGTGCATGTATGTTTATTAGCCCCTTTCCTGTGACCAAGCAAAATATCCAACCTCTACAATGTAAAGAAGAAAAAGATTATTCTGGTTCACATTTCACAGGAATCAGTCCATGTTTGGTGTGTTTCAAAGCAGAAATAACATAGCACATAGGCAGAAGAAAGATGCTCAATTTATGGCAGGCAAGAAGTAGCGAAAGAGAAGAGAGGAGCCAAGGACAAGAAAATACTTTTCTAGATCATATTTCCAGTGATCCAGCTGCATCTCCTAATAGCACATTCAGGTACTAAACTCATAAATGAATGGATACACTTATGAGTATAGTGTCCTGATCACCTTCCAAACACCTTCCAAATCACCTTCCAAACACATAAGACATTTGGTGGTATTTTAGAGGTAACACATAGCATATTCCCTTGCCCCCAAAAGGTTCCTGTCCATCTCATCATACAAAATGTATTTTTCTCATATCTAAGAGTCTCCAAAGCAATTATAGTTCCAGTATTGCAGCAAATTCAAAATACAAAGTCTCCTCTGAGATTCAAGGGAAACTCAGCTATGGCCCATGTAAAAAATAAAGAAAAAAGTTAAATACTTTCAACATACAGCGACACAGAATAAATATTCCCATTCCAAAAGGTAGAAAAATGAATAAAAATGAAACTGTCAAAAGCAAGACCAAAAATAAGCACAGCAAATAGTATATCCTGTAGCTCTCTATATAACACTGAGGGCAGATTGTTGTGAAATGTGAACTCCAAAGACTTGAGGACCTCCACCTCAAATGCTTTGTTGGTTGAAGTGTACATAGCCTTCCTATTTGGATGGCTTTGCTTACTGCTTTCAGCTTTTCTTGGCAGATATTCCATGTTCCTAGAATTTCTATGTAGGCTCTTCATTACACTTTCAGCTTCTCTCTCTCGTTTATACATCACCATCTTGGGGGGTACATTGCCTGGTCTTCTAGGCCTTCCTCTGAAATCTGGGAGAAACCCTCCATAATTCCACAACTCTTATATTTTGCATGCCTATAAAACTATCACATCGTGGTCAATATCAAGGTCTGTCAGTGGGAGCAGTACAGTAGCTGGGCCCTCTTGGACCATGCCCACAGCGGCCTCTGAGTGCTGGGATGGCTGTATTCTGAGAAACATTTCCCAAATTGGGCCTGAATGAGCTAGAGTCCTTGGAGCTCTCTTCTTTAAAAAATTCTTTTAATATTGTTTACTTTTTACATGATTGAATACATGAAGGACAGAGTTTGGACAATTCCTTAGATACCTTCAGGCTATCTTTTCTATTTTCCTGATGCAAAGTTCTTGGCTTCATTTTAATATCAATCTTTTCAGCAACCATTCTCTCCTGGATCCCAATATTGCAGGCACTTCTTTACTGTTGTAATATAAACTTTTCAAATCATAAATTTCCACTTTTTTCTCCTGATTCTCACTGTAGATCTTGCTAAAAGTAACCAGCAATTCTTATGTCACAACATGAACATTGGACTGTTTTGAAATTTCTATATGCAAAACTATCACTCTAGTATCTTTAAATTTAGCCTCACACAAAGTCTTAAGGTGTGAGCAAAATATCGACAAACTTTTGGCCATAATATAGCACACATGGCAACTATCCCAATTCCCAATAGACTCTTCATTTCCAACTAAAACTTCATGATCCTTGTCATTAATTACCTTAATTCTATAAACATTCTGGGCTTCTGTACTGTTATTAGAATCTTTATTCAATATCTGCTTACATCATTGTAAGGCTTCTCTAATTGACATCCACAGCCTTTCTAAACTCCTTCTGCAAAACAGTACCAAAGGCTTGTGAACGTCATGATTAAGTACAGCTGCAGCAACAATCCTACCCATTGTACCAATTTTTGTATTAGTCACTTTCCCATCACTAGGATAAAATATTTGACACCTGTAACCTAAAGGAGGAAAGATTAAAAATTTCATTTTCCATGACCAAGTTGGTTTCATCCCAGGGTTGAAAGGATGGATCAACATAATTAAATCATTAAATATAATATACCATATAAATAGAATCAAGGATGCAAATCATGTGATCAACTACATAAATGGATAAAAGAGTTCTGACAAAATCCAAAGTTGCTTCATGGTAACCCTGATGAAAATAGTTACCGAAGGATATTACCTCAAAGTTATAAAAGGCACATATGATAAACTGATAGCTAATATAATCCTGAATGGGGGAAAATGACAACATTTCTTCAAAAATCAGGAAGGTGACAAGGTTTTCAACTCTCACCACTCCTGTAGACTACAGTACTTGAAACTTTAGCTAGATCAATGAGGCAAGAGAAAGAAATGAATGAGTATGAAGAGTTAAGAAAAAATGCAATATCCATATCATCATATCATTTTCAAATTATTCATATTTGAAGATGATATGATTCTTTACAAAGAAGATCCAAAAACTTATTCCAGAAGACTTTTTGATCTGATAAACAAATTCAACAAGTGATAGAATATAAATTTGGCACCGAAAACTTAATAGGATTCCTGTACACCAATAGTGTACCAATTGAGAAACAAATCAAGATAACAATTCAATTCAGAAAAGCTTTGAAAAAATTAAGTACCTAGTAGGAATCTAGGCAAAATGTCTACTACATAAATTACTAAATACTGAATAAAAAATTTAAAAAGACATTAGGAAATGGAGAGACCTCCCTCATTCGTGGTTCAGAAGAGCTAATACTGCAAAAATGGTCATTTTACCAAAAGTGAGCTACATATTCAATATAATATCAATTTAAATACCAACAAAATCCTTCAGAGAACTAGAAGGAATGATTCTAAATTTAATATAGGATCAGAAAAGACCCAGAATATCAAAAGCAATCCTGAGCAAAATGAGCAATGCTGAAGGCAGCACTATATGAGATTTCAAGTTATACTACAAACTCATAATAAATAAAAACTTGTGTTCTTGGACGAGACGTTAGCCTTTTTAACAAACAGTGATGGCCAAACTGGATATCCAACTTGTACAATATTAAAACGAGATTGTTCTCTCGCACTCTGCACTAAAATCAAATCAAATGTATCAAAGAAATATATATGAAACAGAAACTTCAAAAGTGTTATGAAGAAGTGTTCTAGGGAACACTAGAAATAATAGGCACAGAAAAGACTTCCTAAATACAACTCTAATAACATAGGAACTAAGATAAAGAGTCATCAAATGAGATTATACCAAATTAAAAATTTTCTGCAGGGAAAAGAAAATAATAGAGTGAAGAGACAACCTGTGGAATGGGAGAATATCTTTGGTAACTTATTCATTTGACAGAAGATTAACCTCTAGAATATATTTTAAAAGTTCTCCAAATAAAAATAGGCAAATGAACTGAACAGACATTCCTACAAAGAAGTAGAAATGGCCAATAAATATATGACAAAATGTCCAACATCTCTAGCAATCAGGGAAATTCAAATCGAAACTATAGTGTTTTGACATTCCATCTCACCCCAGTCAGAATGGCTATCATCAAGGATACAAAAAGAATGACACATAGGAAAATGGAATATTTCTATACTCTTGGTGGGAATGTAAATTAGGCTAATCATTATGTAAAATGGTGGGGAGAGTTCTTGAAAACATAAAAATAGAAATACCACTTTATCCCTCTATGGCTGTCCTTGGTATATTCCCTAAAGTATTAGACTATAGTTCTCTGAGAACGCATGCACACTAATATTTATAAGTGCAAAATTCACAATACCTAAGCTGTGAAGAGTCAGGATGTCCATCAACAGATGAAAGAATAAAGAAATGTGGTATCTATACAGAACAAAATAGTATTCAGCCACAAAGAAAATGAAATCAAGGGCCAGGGATTTAGCTCAGTGGTTTTGCCCCCTGCTGCGCAAGCGCAAGGACCAGAGTTCAATCCCCGGTGCCAAAAAAAAAAAAAAAAAGAAAATGAAATCATGTAATTTGCAGGATGGAACTGGAGACCATCATGTTAAGCAAAATAATCGAGACTAAGAAAGTTAATTATTGCATTGTTTCGCCTATATAAGAAACCTAAAAACAAACCATCCAAACAAAGGTTAAATAAAGGGAATGTGACAAGAAAATAGAAGAATCTTTGAGCAGTAGAACGAAATTAGGGAAGGAGGAGGAAAGGGAGGAGTTGTAAAGGTACTGAAAATGAGCAATTATTATTATGTGGAGATAGCAATTTCTCAAAAGGAAATTCATCTTTCTGTAATATTAACTTGCTCTAAAATAATAAAGTAATAAATTAAAGAAGCAGATGCAAATTTTAGAAAAATAAGAATAATTAAATTCAATTATAAGAATAATACAACAAAAGAGAAGATAAATAAATGCTAAGTTGCAAAATACAAAATTTATCCAAATCAGGTAGTAAAAGTTTGAGAAAAATTTGTGATAAATACTAATGTATAGTAAAATGATAGGAAATTCAAATTCATATATCACTAAGTGCATTCAATAATGCTCTGGAGGGCCGGGGATTTAGCTCAGTGGTTTCGCCGCCTGCTGCACAAGCGCAAGGACCTGAGTTCGATCCCTGGTACAAAAAAATAATAATAATAATAATGGTCTGGAAGAAGGGAAAGATCCACTGGATATTTCTATAATGTGTTAATTTCCAGTTCATTTTATATCACACAGATATAAATTTTAATGTGCATATTAAAAAAATCATCACAGGTTTGGTAGTATTATAATGATATCATAAATGAAAAGAAATGCTATTACAATAAGGAGCTCTAGTTATTATGTAACACTTTATGTTACATATGGATCTACATAATCCAAGTGTACAGACAAAGAAAATCACCATAATTGTTTATCACAATAAATCACACCCCAGTTGTACAACTTTGTTAGCCTTGTTTTGAACTCAGACAAAATTATCCAATGAGTATACATGAATCATTTATATGTATACACATGAATTGCAAATATAACCTCCCATGCATATACATCTGTTTTACTTTTGTCTTTACCAATTTAAACATCTCTGGGTGTGCTGTTTAGTGGAATTATGTACATTCATAAATTTGTATAATCATCATCATCAGTTCTCCAGAACACTTTTCACCTTGCTGAACTGAATCTCTACACTCATTAAAAAAAAAATCCTATCAATTCCTCTGCTTCGATGATTTTGACAAATCTAGGTACTTCATATAAGTGGATCTTACAGTGTGTTTCTTTTTGTGACTAGCTTGTTTCCCTTACCATGACATTTGTAGTCTTGGGACACATTTCCTATTTCCCACATGTCTTCAATGATCACTGCTAAAAATGTTATTCAATCTTTGCAATTTCTCATCATTCTTTGGAATGTATTTAACATTTAGGATTGCATTTAGCATTGCGCAAATTTATAATGCATTTAGAATCAAATATATGACATGTTCATGTAAAACTTTGAAAACCCATAAGAAAATTCATGGTCCAAAAAAATGAGATGAGTTTATAATTTGAAGATTTAGACAAGGAAATTTATACATATTTTGACCACATAGATATCTGAGACTCCAAAAGGAGGTTGAAGTTAGGAGGCATGTTTTCCTTGCCATAAGATGAGTCCCAAATCATTTCAAATTTATCTTCTTGTTTTCAAACTATACCATCCCTGGATAGGTTTAACATATAGTTTTCCCCTTCTTACTATGAAAATGGAATTCCACTATTATTGGTGGAAATGTGCCTATCCCACAAATACTCTGGAATAGACAAAAAACATGTAAGGAGCCACTGAATTATGGTAATCACTTTTGAATCTCTATAGAAAACAGATATAGGTTTCAACTAAATTACCTTTTGTAAAGTTTGATTTTCTTTCCTGTGAATGCAGGATAATAATAGTTGTTTACTTTGCAGGATCATTACAAGCATTAGAATTTATGTGAAACGATTTGCAATAATAGGTGGTCAATAATTGTAGCTGTCAGAAGCAATATCACCATCAGTTGAGCATTCGTCCCTTATGAATGTTTGTTTAGTTTCCCTTCCCACAAAAAAATGGGCCCAATTAAAATAAATTGTTATGTGGAAAGGTGGTCCCAGATTATCCATTTTTTTTTTGTCAAGACAAGTTTGTTTCACTCATTTAATGACTCATCAAGGTGACTACTTCAGTCTCCCTCTGTTCTTCTCAAATGTCTATCACTATCAACTCCATTCTCTCAGGTTATAGCCTTCCTCTCAATTTTACAGAGAAAATATAAGTAATGAGTAGTGAATTTCAAAATGCTCCCAACAATACATCTATCCAACTGCTCCAGCATCTTATAGAGATGAAATGTGTTTCTAGAAGAGGCTAATACTTTCTACTTGCTCCCTTGTCCACAAAACTTGTTTCATCTAGCATAATCAAGGATAAACCTTTCAACAATGTTCTCAATTTCTCCAACATTATCAATTTTCCCTTCATACAGTGTCATTTGTTTCACAATACAAGCATCTCTCATCTCAGGAAAAAATGCTAGAAAACTTCTCTTAATAATATGTCTCCTTAAGCTACCATCATATTTTGCTTCTCCTCTTGACCAAACCTCTTCAAAATAATGTCATATTACTTACTATCTTCAATTCCTCTCATTTGTTTTCTTTGGCTCCCAATGCAATTATGTATTTGCTCCTGTCATTCCACTGATATGTCTTTTTTCATGGTCACATATAAACAGCACTTTATGAAATCCATTGGTTAATTCTCAGTCTTCAGATATGTTGATATATCAAAATCTTTGACACAAATTATGACTCCCTTGCCCTTGAAGCACATTTTTTAGTGGAACAGATTCTATTTTATTTTTTAGGATCATTTTCTTTATTACTAAATGTTTGTATTACATAATGTCACATTCCTTGGGCACAGTTGGTAAATGTGCATTATGCATCATAATTCTTTTTAAAATCCCCTTTCCCTTCCCTCTTTGCCACCTCCATTCATCTCCCAATCCCTTTATTCTTCACTTTGGTTTTCTTTCTTGGTTTTCGTCCTACCTCACCAATTGCTCCCTTTAATTTCCATACTGCCTCTGGCTCTACTTTCCTTTCTAGAGAAGTGCAGAGCTTGGTCTTTATAACATTTTATTTTTTTGTTTATCCTCTTGGTTATGTCATCCAATCTTAGGATATGTATATAATCCATATATATGTACAGAATATATATATATGTGTATATATATGCACATATAATACTTTGAATTTCAAAATCATACACACAACTACTTGGCTTACTTCTTTAATATAATACCTATTAGACACTGCAATTAATAATATATTTTAAACCAAATTCCAAATATTCTCTATCCCCAAATGTTTTTCTCCTCAGTAAATCATAATCTCATTTCTTGTATTATTTGAGCCAAAAACTTAGTCATTTTTGACTCCCATATTTTACTTTCAACACACATTGTTTAAATATTTGCAAGTCCTGTTGTTTTATGCTCCATATCCATAATTAAAATCTTCACTATCTCTATTTTGCCCACCCTGTGATAAGCCATTATTATTTCTTATTTTGTTTATTGCAATAACATCTTAACTAGTCTTATTCTTTCTGACTCTTTTTCACATGGTCTATTTCTTTTTATAGTATTAATATCATGCATTCTGAAAAAAACTTAGTTTTTATCCAAAGCAATGAAAACAAAGGCATGCATAATCCGGTTCCTTTTACTGCTCTTATACCATGCCCTATTACTCTTAATTCAAACTAATTTGGGCACACTACTGAATGCGCTTCTCTATGAACCTATCTAGCACACTCCTTTTATAAGGTCTTTGTTCTTGTTTCAGTTGCCCACTTCTGACACTCCTTATTCCTCCACGCCGTAATTATTCTTTCTAGCACTCATCAGAGTCTGGCTTCGTGTGTATTTGTGTGTATTTCTTTAATAGTATCATTATACCTATATATACTGTCTTTACTGTTTTTGTCCCCTTTCCAAAACATATTTCCCATGAATGCAAGAAATTTGTTTTGTTTTATTCTCAGCTGCCTCTCCGTTGTCTGTAACATTACTGTATCTGACTTGTAGTTGATGCTCAATAAATTATTTTTAGGTAATTAAATGGTTCTCAAATGTTTGCCAAAATTTGTTGGTTTTTGCAAGAGAAAATGAAAATTGGATATAGAATATCAGTTATCGCCCCTTCTTTTGTCCTCATATTAAATTTCAGGATAATTCATACGCAATATTTTAAAAATGTTTTTCTTTTAGTATAATGTTCTGAGAATTTTCCAATGTTCACAGTGTAACCACCAGTACAATCAAACCATTAATGTTGTATCACCACCTAAATACTCTTATGTCCTTTATAATCTATTGCTTTCCCATGTTCCCAGGCCCCAGAAACAAGTGACCTTTTCTCCAGTTTTGTCTTTGCAATAATGCCATACACGGAGAATTATGTGGTACATAATGTTTTGACTGTGACTCCTTTCACTTCCATTAATGCATTTAAGCTGTAATTGTATCCTTTGACTTAGATTGGTGGATTTAAGCTGTAATTATATCCATGTTTTAAAATACATATATTGTATTATTGCATGTATTACTTTTTGTTAGAATTATTCCATTCAGTTATATAGATGAATCATGCTTTATTCATTTCTCATTTGAACATGTGTGGTACTTTTATATTTCAGCGACTGTATATTAATGTTTAGCACCTTTCAGAGAAAGGTGATTGTATATATATAACTTTTCATTTCATTTGTGTGCTGACAACATTGTGAGGTTTCTAGATCATGTGATAAGTTTAGGTTTAACTATTTCAGAAATTTCTAATGGGAAAATATTTTGTAATCATTCTAATGAATGAGTGATTCAGTTGTTCCACATGGTTGAGTGTGTTATTGTCAGGTATATTTTTATGCCATAGTTATATATGTTTGGTAAAATGTGACTCTGGTTTTAATTTATATTTTCTTAATGGTTAATGATGTGATTGGTAGTTTTATATACTTATTTTACATCTGTATATCTTCTTTGGTAAAAATGTTTAACAAAAGTTTGTTAATTTTTTGAATTTTTTATTAAATTTTGAGAGTTCTCCATCAATTCTGTATACAAGTCCTATGTCAAAATTATGATTTTAAAGCATTTTTTCTGAGTGTGGATCCTGTTTTTTCATTCTTCTAAAAGCATCTTTTAAGAAACACGCATTTTTAATTTGGATAATGTTTAACATATCATTTTTTCTATTAAAGTCTGTGATTTCAATTTTTCTTAGTATACCTTTGCTTAAGGCAGCCACAAAGATCTTATCTTACTTTACTCTTAGATGTGAATTTTAGGTGTTTACAATTATTTAAATTTTTATATACCTATGAGTTGAATGTGGCCTATGAGATGCACCTTGTGATTCTTATTTGTAGTATAATCCAGAACCAGTTAATAAAAAAAGTAAAAGTAAATAAGTCATCCTCTTGATTCTAGGTCAATCAAATGACACTATAAAAGACAAGAACTTTTTTAAAAGTATATATTTTCGTTTTAAAAATAAACATTAAGTACACCTCCATTAACCTAATAGCATATGTTCTTCTGTCCCAATTGATTTACTAGGTGGAAAAGAAATAATAAAGGTCAGTCAACTAAGATGATTAATGATCAGAAATTAAATTTATGTGAAAATATAGCTTTCTATTTTAGTTATTTTCAGTAGTGTTCAAGTTTCAGTTTGAAATTATTTTTTATAGATTATTTGTAAGTTTTTGTTTATTAGTAGAAAAATTTGAGAAAATTCAGTGTATTCAAATTTTACTGATAGCAAATTTCTCCATTATAAAACATATATATGTTAAAATAATTAACTTGGTGGCCAGGGATTTAGCTCAGTGGTTCCGCCGCCTGCCTTGCAAGCACAAGGACCAGAGTTCAATCCCCGGTACCAAAAGACAACAACAACAACAACAACAACAACAACAACAACAACAAAAATTCACTGAAGGTATCACTCACTGTAAAAAGAATAGGAGTAATAAACTTCTTGATATTAAGTTATATAGGTACATGTTAAACAGGAGAAGATTGTAACTACAATAAATGCATTGTTTACATTCCTTACTATGTAGATAATGACTAGCTCCAGAAGCCATGAAAAGCAGAGAGAATGATGCTTAATAATCCAACAAATCACTAAATACCTAAAGAGGAGCCATAATGTCAGGTATCACTACCCTTACAATGCCCACTGCCACAAGAAAACATTTGAAATTTATTTTTGCATACATTTCCTAGTTAATATAACTCATCCTCTTAAAAAATAAGCAATATTTCTGGAGCTCTGATCTGTTTGTTGAAATTTTTATTTCTCCCTTATAATAAACCAACCAGTTTCACTAGGATTAAAGTGTCACCTTTATAATTAAATTTTAAGCAATACAGCAAAATCAGTAATGAATCTGAGCTGGGAGAAATGCTGTTTTCAAATGTTAGAGGACTAAAATTTAATTTTAAATATGTTCCAGAGATATGAAAGATATATTTCATTTGAGAGGCCAAATAATGAAAATTTGAAAGTGTAGATATCAAAAAGTGTAATAAATGAAACAGAGATAGCAATCAAGTCATAATATTTCAGTTCCCTCTGTTCCCCTAAGTTCTAAGGTAACTCCTAACATACAGGAATAAAGGAAAGAATTCTGCCTCAATTGAGACTAGTTTTGGATGTGTACCAACAAAGATATTCCAGTGTGTTTTAAATGTGGCATGTTGATAAATAATGTAGTTTATTGTTCCAAGAATGGGAAGTCATAATCTAAATTATAATTTATAGCCTGCTTTATACATTAGATATCACCATTTGTACATGAATATTGAATAATTGCTAGAACAAGCAATATGAAAACCACATTAAACTATAGCTCACTCCTCCCTTAAAAATCAGATCAATCATCGATACATTAATTGACACAGAATGTATCATTTCATAGTTTTCCTTTACTCCTATCTTATTTCTTTTTATTATGAAAATTTAATCTGCTTAACCAAAACATCTATAATTTATTAGTATTTATGTGAAAAATGCAAAACAGATTTGGGTACAGATGGAGACAGAACTGTTCAAAGAAAGCCATCAATAGAATACAGAGTTGATGAGTACTAGTCAACAAGCCAAAACCACTCATATTATTCAAATAAAGGCAAGGAACACAAGACATAAAAGTTCTAAGTCTTTTTTTTAAACTAACCATATCTGTAAATAATTTAGGCACATTGGATTAAAAATTTAATATTGAAACTTATTTTTAAAGCAGAGTTTAAAAAATAAAAAACAGGCTGGGATAACTCAGTTTATTAAGACATTACTGATTCAGTAAAATATTTAGATTCATTGCAAATCAAAATTAAGGTATCTCAGAGTATAAAATATAAAGTATGGAAAGTTAAAACATTAAATATTTGGGAGCCAAATATGGCTGGAGAGAAACATAATTTTTACAATTATTGTTTAATTATTGTGCATCAAGTCGCATTAATTACTGATGTTTTGTTTATTTACACAGGTTATTTTTAGTCTTATAGATCTTATTATTCCAGGACTGTTTTTGCCTCTTTCTCTATTACCACATATTAATTGTACATATTAATGGAATTCACAGTTATATTTGCTTATATGCCTACAGTGCACATTGATCATATACAATCCTGCCTCAACTCTCCCCAGAACACTTCCCAATCACTACTAATTGCTATTCTAGTTTCAAATAAATGTTTTTTGGGGGGATTGGTTTCCACATATGACAGAGAACATGCAGCACTTGTCTTTTAGTGTCTGACTTCTTATTTTACTTAACACAATATTCTTTATATCCATTTATTTGGCTGTGAATGATATGATTTTGCTTTTCATGGCCAATAATACTGTTATATATCATAATACAAACAAATATATATAAACATATATATAAACATATATACAATGCTTTCTTTATCCATTTGTCTGTTGATGGACCCCAAGAAGGATTCATTAAATATTTTGAATAGTGCTGGGAATGCAGGTATGGCTTTGATATATTCACTTCACATCCTTTGGATGTATACACAGAAATTGATTTATTTTGAGGCTTTTGAAAAACCTCCACGCTGTTCTTATACTAACTTGCATCATTGTAGTTATACTAATTTACATCATCACCAATTTCCATAAGAGTGATGTAAGTAAAAATTTTTGCTTAGAATTCTGAAAGCACAGAAAACAAAAGCAAGGATTCATAAATGGGATTATATCAAACTAAAAAGCTTCTGCACAGCAAAGAAAACAACAGTGTAGAGACAATCTACAAAAAGGGAGAAAATCTTTGCTAGGTATTCGTCTGAAAGAAATATACAGAATGTCTTAAAATCTAAAAAAATCCAAAGTAATTCAATTGTAAATGGGTAAAGCCTCTGAATAGGCCCTTCTCAAAAGAAAAAAATGCAAATGACCAGTAAATTTATGAAAAAATGCATTATATCATTGTATAAGGAAAATGCAAATCAAAACTGAAATGAGATACCACCTAACTCCTGTTAGAATGGCTATTATCAAAGCGAACAGTAACCAATACAGTACTGGTAAGAATTTATAGTAAAAGAAATTTTTATATTAGTACATTTTTGTAGTACAGGATGTTTACATTAATCTTAGGTAGTAGGTACATGTATTTAACATATCTTTATTTTTAGTCCCTTTCCCTTCACCATTGTCCTCCCTCAATCTCTAGATTCCAACCCCCCCAGTTTTCAATTTTTAGTTCCTGTTTACTACACATAATCATTACATTCATTTTGGGTAATCTGTACATATATATGACACATCTTAAATCTTTTATGGCTCCTTCCCTCCCCCCCTTACTCCCTGTAATCTCTTGGTCTCCTTCATATTTGTGAAAGTTCTATATATATCCCCATTTACTTTGATCAATCTTTTACTTTGTTCTTTATTTTTACTGTCTATTTCTCATATGAGTGAAACATACAGTATTTTAGCTGTAAGATTTATTTCACTTAACTTTATATTTGAAGGTGCACTTGTTTGCCTATAAATGTCTCAAATTTATCTTTCTTTATAGCTGAGTACTATATATATATATATATATATATATATATATATATCATTGTTGGTAATTAGCATATTTTCTTTGTCCTGGACAATTTAAGCGATATACAAACATCCTGTCTCAAAATTTAAAAATAAAGAAATAAAGAAATAGAAAGGATTGTGGATGTAGGTCAATGTGAGAGGCCTGGGTTCAATATCCAGTATTTCACAAAAACAAACAAGTTTAATCACCACATGTTTGCACAGGAATCCATGGCAAAAGAACATTCCCATAATAACTGAGATTATTCTTGAGTGATGAAGAAGGACGGTACAAGGGAAAGAAAGAAACAGGGAGAGACTTACGGTGGGAGATTTGGTTTTCCATTGCTTGTTATAACTGATCACACTTGAGAACTTGGTGCAAAGATTATCAGGGGTATGTAGAATGATTTAACCAAAGTTACACAAACAAATTGTGGAATGGAACATCTTTTTCAAATTTAGTGTATTACTTTCATCCAAATGAAAAAAAGTAACTTACAAAATATGTAAAGAAAGACATTTTACTAGACATTAATCATTTCCACCATTAAATTATATAGCATACCATGCATAGTAATTGAAGCTAAGGTAAAGGAGGTGAAAATTAACCTATAATTGGTGATTACCATGAGCCAGTCAATGTGATAAAAAGCTCATTTTCTTGAAGGACCTTTTTAAAAGTAAGGAATGGATATGTTAACTTTTCTAATAGCTTAGATCTTCAGTGATACTATTATCTTTCATGTATTTACAAGTCTTTAATTTTAAATTTAAAAGACATATTAAATATAACACATCTAAAAGTCTGTTTTCTACCCAGTGGCCAGTGTTCCTGTGAAAATGTAATTCAGATCATGTCATTCCTCAAAGTTCTTACATTGACTTACATTGTTCTATGAGATCTTGCCCCAGGTTATCTGTCTACTCTCATCTCCTACCACTCTTTTTTTATTTTTTGACCTCAAACCATGCTGAGTTTGATGTCTCTTAAATATGCCACACAGGATCCTAATCCAGGATTTTGGAATTACAGTCTTCTCTGCCCAGAAATCTCTTCCCTAGATATCCTCATGGTTCACTCTAATTTGTCATTCAGATCTCTGCCTAACAGATCTCACTACTTCATTGAGAGGCTTTTTGTGACCACTATATTCTCTCACCAAAATATATTCTAGTGCATAGTTCATATTGCAATAAGCCTGTGGTTGTTTTTATTTATCTATCTTGTGCATTTGATTGCCAACTGCAGAAAAGTCAGGACTTTACTATAGTCACTCATATATCTTCACCTTGAGGATCAGTACTTGGCACAAAGGCACAGTAAATATTTGTTCAATGGATAAATTTACACTCAATCACTACATAAGAATGATATAATTATTCCCAATGTAAAGTCACTAAGATTCACTGAAGTTAATAACTTAAGGTATGTTTCGAATAAATGACAAAGCTAGATAACTATGTTATGCATATTTTGCATATTTTCTCAGAAAACAAAGTCCAGCAAAATTGTATTGAAACTAATGGATTATTTTGTGCATCTATAAGGTCCTCATCAATACTTTTGTCAGTATATGAATGTTTTTGTCAACAGTTTGATTAAAAGCCCTTCAATAGTTTTCCATTATAAGACGAATAAAATCCAAACATTTAATAGAGGCCCAAATGCTTCACATGATCTCGAACTCCTTCTAGCATATCTTTTTCTTTTCACTCACACTCACAACCATTTAACCATACAAATAATTCTTTCTTTTCCTCTGCCTCTAACAAAGGTCCTCTACCTCAGGTTATTGATCTTGTTATTTTCTCCTCTTGAAAACCATCCTTAAGGGTTTTTTTTAATGACTGATTTCATACTCAAATCTTATCTAAAAATAATGCTGTGATCTGAATGTTGATGATCACCAAAATTCATCAGTTTGGACTAGATACACAGAGCGATTAATGCCTGTCTAAAAGAAGGAGCTCATTTTCCTCTTCCACTACATTTGGAAAAAGAAAGTGCCATCCATGATGGAGAGAACACACTCTTACTAGACACAATCATCTGACGCTTTGATCTTGGACTTCCAAGCCTGCAGAACTTTAAGAAATATATTTTGTTTATTTGTAAAAATGCCCAGTCCAAAGCATTGTGTTAAGTCATACAGAAGGGACTATACATAGTCCCTGATCATCCTATTTAACTCTCCCACAACTATTTCCATTACTCTCTGAGTGTCCTGCTTTATTTTCCTTATCATAGTTAATGCTATTTGGAATTATGTCTCATTTGTATTCATTTAATTTTGCTAATCTTTTCCTGTGTCCATTACAATGTAAACTTCAAAAAGAGGGGGACCTTGTCTGTCCTCTTATTGTTATGTACTTGGCACCTAGAAAAGTGACTGGCATGAAGGAGACACTTAAGAACAAATATGAAATGATGACAATGGTGATAATAATAATTTGTTGCATTCTTTCTATATGACATATAGTCAGTGGAACCACTTATCTTCATTAGTCCTCAAAATCCCCATGAGGGAGATAAAGTGTTAAGACCTGTTTTATAGACAATGAAACAAAGAAATCATGTACTATGTGCTTACAATCACACTGTGCACTTTAAAAACCCAAGAGATTTAGTATGATAGTGTTATTAAACTCAATTTAGGAAAAAATAACTAGTAACTGGTTTTTTAATAGGTTTCCTATTCTACATTGTCACAGAATCATGGTCATGCTTCTATTTTGTATTCCAACATAAATGATGGAGAGTGTTTAACATTAGATAGAATAAATCGGTTCTGAGGGTCCTCAGAAGAAAAAAGTTTAAAGAAAAAATATTAGAGGAAGATGTTTCAAATGGTTTTCTTTCAATATTTTTAACTTATACATAAACATAAAAAAATCTTTACACATTGATGGGATACCATGTAATGTATTGATATATAAATACATTGTATAATGTTTAAAACAAGTTAAACCTTTTTGTGATTTCAATGATTTCTTCCTGATGAAAATGTTCAGAATCATTTCTTCTAGCTTTCTGAGATAAACTATACATAATTGTTATCTAGATTCACTCTACTATGCAATAGGACATCTAGATATTCTTATGCCTATCTAACTGTAAATTAGTATTCATGATTAACCATTCCTCATCCTGCTCTCTCCTCTCCTCTCCTTGTCCTCTGATAACTACCATTCTACTCTACTTCTATAAGATCAATGACTTCATATCCCACATGAATGAGATCATCTTGTATTTTTTAAATTTGTTTTACTTAACAATGATGTCTAGCTCCATCCACGTTATTCTAAATAACATGATTCCATTCTTTTATGGCTGAATAAATTCTATTTTGTGTCTACACTACAATTTTTTCTTTATTCATCAGTTGATGGACACTTAATGTGATCCCATATCTTGGCAACTGAGACTACTGCTGCAATAAACATGAGAACGCAGATATCTCATCCATAGACTGATTTTATTTCCTTTGGCTATAGATTCAGTAGTGGGATTGGCAGGTCTGTTTTGAATTTCTTGAAGAATTTCTTTAATATTTTCTATTAGAGCTATACTGTTTTACATTCCCACAAATAGTATGCAAGTGTCCCCTTCCCTCCACAACTTTGCTAGCACTTTTTATCTTTTGAATTTTTAATTATTGCCATTCTTACTCAGGTGAGGTGATAAGTTACTCTGGTTTTGATTTGAAATTATATGATGATTATAGATTTAAGCATTTTTTGTATGGCATTTATGCATTTCCCTGCCTTTAGAGAAATGTTGATTTAAGTCTATGACTGACTTTTAAATTGGATTACTTAGATTTCTTTTGATTGAGAGTTTGAATTGGTTATATATTCTGGATACTATCAGATGTATACCTTGCAAAGTTTTATCCCATTATATAGGTTGCCTTTTCATTCAAATTTTTGCTATGCACAAGCTTTTTAGGTTAATTTACTCCTATTTGTCTATATTTGGTTTTGTTTCCTGAGCTGTTGAGAGTCTTGTCAAAAATCCTTGCCCGTAACAATATCTTGAAGCATATAGCTTTTTAGTCTCTAGTTCTTCCTTTATGTTTTCCATCTAAATTGCCAATATTCCAGTTTTCCTAAGGGTACATCAACTTTGTGCAGAGTACAGTAATTCACATGTGAAACATTTTTTTTCCATTTGTACTTAAGGGACTTCAGTGAGAGAATCCCACTTATATCCATAGGCGTTTGGCTTGATAACCATAGATTTGACCTTCTCTCTTTGTATTGTCACAACTTACTAAACAATGTATGATATAAGCAAATATTTTATTATCCTGAAATTTGTAACCATTTTTCATTTCATCTTACCTAGGTGTACAACCTGTCATATGTCAAGATAGAAAACACAGTGTGAAAACCTGCCTTTCTAGTTTTGTACATGGATATCTACCTTTCCATCTACAGAAGCATGAGTCCTGACTATGCTATACCTTATCAGAACCCAAATAATTTCACACTCTGGCAATTGCACTCTCACATCTGAAATCAATTACCCTATCAATGAAATAGAGTTTTTTGCAAGTGACAAACCCAAACATAATCAGATTACAAATAAAAAGAATTATGTGTCAGTATAAGAGACAATTTCACAAAGCCAGGGGATAGAGATATATCCAGGCATCAGAAAGGGACTGGAGTCAAAGATTGAAAAAGCTTCAAGTATAAACCATCCGTGTCTTATTTCATCTTAGATGTGCTTTTCTATTTTCTTCTTTTCTTCCCTCAGAGTTCATCTGCTTCTTTTTCTGTTTAGTAAGCTATAGCCACCATTCAACTTCCAACATACCTTTTACATTTCTAGCTAGAGACTAATGTTAAGTCTTAATTCCAAATTCCACAGGGACAATTTTTATCTGAGTAATTTTAATCATGCTCCCAGGTCTGGTTAAATCAGCTAAGATCAGGAATGTACAATCCCAAATAATAAAATGACTTTTAAGAGCCCACCTCTGTATATTAGTATTCTGAGATAAAACAAACTCTTCCCAGAGAAAGTAGATGAACTGAACAGATATATCAATAGCTCACTATTTATGTCATATTTTATTAAGGTAATATGACTTTTAAAAAAAAATCAACATATTTCCAAATTAAAAATTCAGGTAAATTAGGTTTCACGATAAATCACATAAAAGTTTTCTTGTAAATTATGAAACATTCCCAATAAATTTAAGATAAAATGTAGTTTCCTACAATTTTCCAGTTTATTGATTTCACAAAATAAAATGCATTTTTAGAGATTTACAGGGGTTGACAATAATGACCAGTGTTCTAAACAATGAAACAATGTTATTTTATTCTAAATAGCATCTCTAACTTTTTAACATAGTTTTACTTTAGTTGAATGACACAATATTTCAAAATGCTTACTTATTATTGTTTATATTTTTCAAGTAGAGCCAATATCTAGATTGGTATATAGTTTGGACAATGGTTACAGGGATCAGAATGCAGTATCAGACAGGCTGTTTTTTCGATTTTATTATGCTTATGTTTTGCACCTCATTTCTCCTCAGTTGTTTGAATAATTTAATACAAATCATCATTCTTTCTTCATCCTGAAATCCTCATTTTCAAATCCAAGTCTTTGTATTGCAACAAGTTATGCTCTTGGAAGCTTTTATAAGGAAGTAAGATTCATACATGATTTTAGGAACTATATAAATACAGATGAGTTTTAGAAATTCATCACTAAGGCAACTTTTTTCCCTTTTAGTTTCACATTGTCAGTCTTACATGTGAAATTTGTCCTTCATATTTAAATGATATTTCAATGTTAATATAACCTCAATCTCCTACTAATACCCAATAGTAACTTTTCATTACAAAAATTTGCTCCACTACCATACCAGCTTCCCATATTTCATCTTTTATAACATCATGATCTACCTGCTTTGCCCCTAAAATATATCTTAGTTTCTATTCTTTCACTCTAATTTTTCCTGTGTGCTCTGAGGATCAAACCCAGGGTCTCATAGTATTAGGCAAGCACTTACCACTGAGTTCCTCCATTAGCCCAATTCTATATTATTATAACCATGTTGTTCCTTGTTATTCAATTTTTTAGGTTACATCAATAAATCTTATCTAGCTTGTCTCCATTCAACGTATGGTATATAATTGTGAAAAGTATCTTTTGAAAATGCAATAATCAGTAAGTTACTTATTATTTCCATTACTTTAAACATTTAATTCAAGAAGAAGACAGAGGAAGAGAACAGGAGAAAGAGGAGGAGATACAGAAAAAGAAGAAAACATTAAACTCTTGCATAGCACTTTACGTTCTGGCACGGTTTTAACTACTTTCACATGTCCACATTTCTTTATTTTTAACAAGCATAAGGGCGATCACTAATATTAGTCTCAGTGCATACATAAGTAATCTGAGGAATAGAGAGGTTGAATAACTTGATGAGATTTCATAGCTAATAAAGAAGGTATCCTGAATTAATTTATCAAAATCTTTTTATTTCCCTTACTAGCTTACCATGTTTGTTCCCCATTCTACCTCTCTGACTTTTTTCATTTCAAAAGTGAATAAAGGTTTTATTGGTCTTATTGAAAGCCTGCTTAAGTAGAAGAGCCTATCAATAAAGCCCAGAGGCAGTAAATGAAAAATTTGAGCCACCTAAATGATATAAAATACAGTCATACCTGAAATTATTCTAAAGGCAGAGGCATTTTTCTGGGTTTATAAGTCAGCTAAATATACCAATATGTTTTTAATTTGGCCATGACAAATCTATCTTTTACTTAAGGGATGAAGAAAGGCTAGACCATCACATAGATTTACAAATGGAGAGCTTTACTTCACTGTTGTTGATATGACTTTTACCTTTCCAGGTATAGCAGCTGGACCCAGAGATTATGATGATTACCATCTCACTCTAATTTGTGACTAGGACAAACTGCCTCCTGTTCTTAGGGAATACCAAACATCTGTGAAGTGAATTGTCCATATCAATTTTATGTTGCAAAGTTCTAATTTACAAAGACCCATCCCTGCCAGCTTCCCTAAGAAAGCTGTCAAAAGTGAAACTACTAGTCCAAATACACAGTCGGTACTGCTATCACAGATGAGTCAATTCATAGCTTTCTGCCTCCTCTGTGCACCACTGGTAACCAAAAAAAATGTAAAATTTCTGACCAAATACCAATAAAAGTGATTGGAAATTAAATTTTCTGAACTGCTGAAGAAATGAAATATACCATGGTAATATAGCATAGTACAGAGGATAAATAATAAGCAGACAGGAGACAAGCAGGACTAAGTTTGATTTTAGGTTACTCTATTTACTATCTATTTACCACTAAGAGCTATATAATTTCCCTGAGTACCATTAACTGATCTGTAAATGGTTCCTAATATATGAACATCTGTGGACTTTAAGTGGCTTACCACATATAATATATTGTGCAAACTGCCTAGTGTTTAATAAATAAAGGATATTTTACAAAAAAAAAACAAAGTAAATTTAAAATATGTAGAACTTCCAATCTTCATTAGACATGTAAAAACCTGGGAAGAGCATCACTTACTGGCACCCTTACAGCAGCAAGACAAACAGCTAGACAAAATGGGCATTCATAAATTTTCTTGATCTCATCAGAAAGATGAGGACACAGGGCAGGGAATATACCTCCCCATCAAAGGAAACTCCAGTAAAAACAATAGTAAATCAAACATAAGTACTTTTTTACTTTGGACAGACAGAAATTGGTCATAAATATGATTTTGGTTCAAACTGATAAAAAATTGGTAACAAATCCTTGATAGAAAATATAGAACACTCTGAGAAACAGATATAAGAAAGATGTGTGCTAACATGAAGGCTATTCTCCACAATACTAAGTATGTTAAGATGGCAAAATTTTTGAAAAAAAAAATCCATGATTGTAAAGGCCTGGGGTAGAAAAATAGCCTATGTTGGAAAGACAAGGAAAATCCTAAAATCCCTTCAAATTTATAGACAAGTCTCAAATGTTAGGAGAAAATGGGAATGAACGCTGTCAACCACAGGCTATTCTTTTTCTATGGAAATAAGAAAATGTTTGTGAGAATCTGGAAATTTTCAAAGAAATAATTTTTGTATGTTTCTACTGAAATTTTTATTAATGTTCATGTGTCCTTTACGTATTCCAGATAAAATCATTGGTCACATAAGAACTGAAATAATTTCATCTAGTTTGTTACCTTCCATTTTTAGGTTTTTATCAATGCCTTTTGTTCAGCAAAAGTTCTTGATCTTTAAAATGAAAATATAATATTCAAGCAATTTTAAGCTCAAGTGTATAACTAATAATCAGAGAGATTTTTCCACATACTCCTTAGCCCACACATGCATAGCCACTCCATTAACAATTTCACTGCCTTAGCAGAGATACATGGAGAGACACCTACATTGACACATCATTGTTACCTATAGTCCATATTGTACATTAGCACACTCTCCTGGTGTTGTATGTTTTTAGGTCTGGACCAATTTATAACAGTACCATTATAGCATCTATTATGGTAAAGATCTTCTGTGCTCTGACTATCTACATCTTATCTCTTCCAGTGTCTGGCAACTACTGAATTTTTTATTGTCTCCATAGTTTTGACTCTTCTAGTATGCTATAGATTTGGTAGAATATAATAGCCTTTTCAGATTGATTTCTTTCACTTAGTAATGAAATGTCTATTCATAGTAGTGGTAATGAAATTTTTTCATAGAATTTGTATTCAATTGTTTTTAGTGCTGAATAATGATACATTGTGTGGATGTACCATCATTTATTTATGCCTTTACAAACTAAAAAATATCTTAGTTGCTTCCAAGTTTTGGCCATTTTAATTGATGTATTTTATGTCAAGAAAATGTTAATCTTTGAAAGGTATTGCAAAACTGTCTTACAAGGTGGCTATAACATTTTGAACTCCCAGCTGAAGTGAATGAAAGTTCCTTTTACTCACCATTCTTGCCAATGTTTTGAATCATCAGGATTTTACATTTTGGCCATTCTAACAGGTCTGGCACAGTGGCTAATTTTAGCTTTCATTTCTCTAGTGACATACAATACACAGCAAGTTTTTCTGTGCTTATTTGCCATTTATACAGCTTCTTTGGTAAGTGACTGATTAAGGTAGCTGGCAAGATATTTCCTCAGGCTTTTTCCTTTCTTATTTTTGATTTTAAGAGTTATTTGCATATTTTGGAAAATTGTTTTTAAATCAGATTCATCTTTTAAATTTTTCATTAATTGATAAATAAAATTGTATAGGTTTATGGCTCATAATGTGGTTCAATATATGTATATACTATGATATAACTAAATCTAGCTCATTAATATATGAAATACTTTACATACTTAGTATACTGTGATAAGATTATTTAAAATCAATTTTCTTAACAATTTTCAAATTTACCACACATTATTATTTATAGTTACCATTTCATACAATAGCTCTCTTGAACATATTTTTTCTAATTGAAAGCCAACTCACTTCTCATGGAGTTGCACAAAAAGACATGAGATGATCCATCCATAAGTGTTCACAGATACCAGAAAGAACCCCTCATGTACCAAAGCAGCGGGGTTGAGGTTAGGTCCAAGCCAGGGCCCTGCCCACACCCCATCAGTTTGGGCCCAGAGGCCCAGAGCAAAAGACAATCTGGAAAAGAGCTGCACAGGTGCACAAACATCAGCCAGAAACCCACCAAGATACCATTGGTAAGTAAGTGCAGAACCCAGTCAGAAGCCCCTTCAGAAACCAGCAACTTGGGTGCACAGGCCCCAGTCAAAGCCTCCCAGACAGCAGCTATGCAGGGGAGCAGGCCCCAGACAGAGGCATGTATAGATACCACCTCAAGTGTGCAAAGGCCCCAGTCAAAACCCCACAGGGACAACAGAGCAGCCCAGGAATCAATAAGGCCACCATTCTGAAACCAGGAATTGGCACAGTGGTGAACAGCAGAGAAAAGGGCTCTTGGAGGCTAGCTGAGAATTGAAGACCAATAGGTGAGCAAAAGTTCGCCTCAACAAAGTCACAGCAGCCTGCATCTGTTGAAATGAGAAGACATGTAAACAAGTCTCAAAACCAGACTCCCAGATGACCTAAGGCAACCATAAAGGGCAACTAGATGGAACAATCTGATACTCAAACAACTGAACTCCCTGAAATGGCAACAAAAGAGGATCTAGAAAAAATAAAATCAGAAATAATTTCTCAGATGACAGCAGAGATTGTGTTCATAGTGCAAGTCATGATTAATAAATCTAGAGCAGACACAGATAAAAAATATATAGGAGCTGAAAAACATGATGGAATCCTAGCATAGGAAACAAATGGAATCCATAAAAAAGTTGTAAATCTATATCCAAGAGATTAAAAATTCCATCGAAAGTTTATGTAGCAGAATAAGTCAATGTGAGGACAGAATATCAGACATAGAAGTCAGGATAACAATTTGAAAAGAAAAATTTCTTTAAAAAAGTAAGAGGCCACAAGAAATCAATCCAGAAGTTGCAAAACGATGCACAGAAGAATAACGAAAGACTGATCAGAGTCAATGAAGAAAGAGGAGAGGCTGGGGATTTAGTTCAGTGCTGCCACGACCTGCCTTGCAAATGCAAGGTCCTGAGTTTGATCCCTCGTACAAAAAAAAAAAAGAGAAGCAAGTGCAAAGGATAGAAAAAAACTGTTCACATAATTAATGGCAGAAAATTTCCCAAGCAGGGGAAAAGAACTTGACAAACAGATAAGTGAGGGATATAGGACTCCAACTGGCTGTGATAAAAATGTCTATGCCTAGGCATCTAATAGTTAAGATTCTAGAAACTCAGCAGAAAAACAATAAATACAAGCAGTTAGAAAAAAGAACAAATTACATACAAAGGAAAGCCCATCAGAAGCACAGCAGACTTCTCAACACAAAAACTCAAGACAAGAAGAGAATGGAGTGAAGTATTTCAAGCCCCCCCCCAAATAAAACCCTCCAACCCAGATTGTCGTGTCCTGTAAAACTATCTTTCAAAATTGATGGAGAAATAAGACTTTCATGACAAAGACCACCTGAGGAATTTCATGAATACCAAACGAGCACTCCAAAAATTTTTAAACAATATCCTAGGAAAAGACAATGAATATCACAATGCCAAGAAGCCCAGCAGAATGCATCCATCCAGAAAGAAAAGAAATTAAATGCAAAGTGTGAGAATCCAACAACAGAAAAACGTCATGACTAAGATAAGTCATTAGATATCAGTTATAACCACCAATGTTAATGGTCTCAATTCACCAATCAAAAGAAATACACTGGCAGAATGGGTCAAGAAGAAAGATTCAACAATATGCTGCATACAAGAAACACACTTAATTCAAAAAGAAACTCATAGATTCAAAGTTAACAAGTGGAAGAGAATCCTCCATGTAACAGGAACTTGAAAAAAAGCAGGAGTAGCTATCCCCTTTGCAGATCAAATGGATTTCAAACAAACACTGATCAAGAGAGACAAAGAAAGACACTACATCCTTGTAAAGGGAATAGTCCAAGAGGAAGAGATCACAATCATAAATACATATGCACCAAATACTAGTGCACCCAACTATATAAAGAAAATACTAGTGGACATGAAAAATCAAATAAGCACTAATACAATAGTAGTGAGGGTCCTTAACACCCCACTGTCACACGTATAAATCCACTAGACAGAAAATAAACAACAAAATAGTAGAACTCAATCAAACTCTTGAAAAAATGAACTTAATAGATATTTACAGAGTATCCCACACTACAACATAAGAATACACATTGTTTTCAGTGGAACACATGTGGTTTTCCAAAATAGACCACATACTTGCTCATAAGACATCTTTAAGTGCAAAAAAATTGAAGTTATCCCCTATAAATTATCAGGCCGTTGTGTGATGAAATTAGAGATCAATAGCTAAAGAAACCACATAAATTTCATAAGTACATAGAAATTGAACAACACACTTCTGAATAATCAATAGGTAACAGAGGATATTGAAGCAGAAAACAGATAGTTTCTACAATTAAATACAATGACAATACAACATATCAGAATCTATGGGACACAATAAAGCAGTCTTACGAGGGAAATCCATAGCAATGAATAGTCATATTAAGAAAACTGTGCAAGCTCAAATAAACAGCCTGATTCTGAACCTCAAGTTTCTAGAAAAAGAAGAGCAGGACAAACCCAAAGTTCATACAAGGGAGGAAATTATAAAAATCAGAGCAGAATTCAATAAAATGGAGCTTAAGAAAATGATACAAAAAATCAATGAAGCACAGAGTTAGTTCTTCAGAAAAATAAATAAATTGACAAACCCTTAGCCAAACTTATCCAAAAAAGGAAAGAAAAGACCGAAATCCATGCAATTGGGAATGTAAAGGGTGAAATTACAATGGATCCAGCAGAAATCCCGAGGATCATCAATACCTACCTACTATGAGAACCAATATGCTAATAAGATGCAAAACACAGAAGAAATGGACAGATTCCTAGATATGTATGAATTACCAAAGTTGAATGAAGAAGACCTAAAAATTATAAACAACACAATATCAAGAAACAAAATTGAAAACATAGTTAAAAACTTACCAACTGAGAAAAGCCCTGGCCCTGAAGGCTTCACTGCTGAATTCTACAAGACATTTATAGAACTATTGCCACAACTATTTAAACTCTTCAATGAAATTGAAAGGGAATCAATACTCCCGAATTCATTCCTGGAAGCAAGTGCCACCTTGATCCCAAAAGCAGAGAAAGATTCTGCCAAAAACTAGAACAATAGGCCAATCTCACTAAAGAACATAGATGCAAACATCCTTAATAAGATACTGGCAAATAAAATGCATCAAGAAGATCATACACCCTGACCAAGTGGGATTCATCCCAGGGATGCAGGGATGGTTCAACATATGCAAATCAATAAATGTAATACACTATATTAATAGAGCCAAGGACAAAAACTATATGATCATGTCAATTGATGCAGAAAAAGCATTCAATAAAATGCAACACGGATTCATGATTAAAACCCTATAGAAAATTGGAGTAGACAGTCCTAATCTCAACGTGATAAAAGCCATGTATGAAAATCCAACAGCCAATGTCACACTGAATGATCAAAAACTAAAATCCTTCACACTAAAATCAGGAACAAGACAAGGATGTCCACTATTACTATGCCTGTTCAATATAGTTGTGGAAAAATAGCCCATAGCAATTAGACAAAAGAAAGAAAGGGAATAAAGATGGAAAACAAAGAATCAAATTCTCATTGTTTGTAGATGACATGATACTCTATATAGAAGACTGCAAGAACTCCACCAAAAACTTTATAGACTTAATAACCAAATTCAGTAGAGTAGCTAGATACAAGGTCAACAAACAAACATCAGTAGTTTTCCTGCACACAAACAACAGACTCACTGAAAGAGGATCTGGAGAAACAACTCCCTTCACAGTAGCATCCAAAAAATAAAATACCTAGTTATCAACCTAATGAAAGCAGAGACCTCTAGTCTGAAAACTGTAGAACTCTGAAAGAAGAGATCAAATAGGATATCAGAAAATGGAAAGACATACCTTACTCCTGAGTAGGAAAACAAATATAGTGAAAAAGGCCATACTTCCAAAACTGTTATATAGATTCAGTGCAATGCCAATTGAAATTCCAGAAACATACTTCACAGACCTTGAGAAAACAAACCAAAAATTCATTTGGAAAAAGAGACCTAGAATAGCAAGAGCAATTCTAGGCAACAAAGACAAGTTAGGAGGTATCAGAAGCCCAAACTTGAAATTATACTACAAAGCTACTGTGATAAAAACAGCATGATAGTGGCAAAGAAACAGACCTAAGGATCAGGGGAACTGATTAGAAGATTTAGAAACAACTCCAGACATGCTCAGCCACCTCATATTTGACAAAGGAGCCAACACCCTCACTGGAGGAAAGATGGCCTCTCTAATAAATGGTGCACAAAAAGGTAAGGATCAATTTGACACAGATTAAAACTAGACCTATATCTCTCACATGCAATAAACTAAAATCAAAATGTATTAAATATATAAATATTAGAACAGAAACACTGAACCGGCTGGAAAAGAGGTTAAGTACAACTCTTGAAATCATCGGTGCAGGAAAAGACTTCATGAACAAAACGTCAGTTGCGCGTGAACTAGCACAAAGAATCAACACCTGGGATCTTCTCTTATTAAATAGCCTCTGCTGTACAAGGGAATCCTCCAACAGTGTGAAGAGACAATTTAGAACGTGGGGAAAAATTTAACAACTGTTCCTGAGACAAAGGTCTTCTATATAGAATATATAAAGAATTTTTAAAAATCAGACCTCCCAAATTTAAAGACCCAATCCAAAAATGGGCATCTGAAATGCACAGACATTTCTCAAAGAAGTAGAAATAGCAAATAAACATATGAAAATGTTCAGCATCACTGGTCATTCGAGAGTTGCAAATGAAAACCATGCTGAGATTTCACCTCACCCCAGAAAGAATGGGTGCTACCATGAAATCAACCAATAACAAATGCTGGCAAGGCCATGGGAAAACAGGAACCCTTCTCCACTGTTGATGGGAGTGTAGACTGGTGCAACCACTGTGGAATCAGTATGAAGATAACTCAAAGAACTAGGATTAGAGGTCCCATTTGACCTAGCTATTTCCCTGCTGGGTATCTTCACAAAATAATTAAATAATCATACCACAGTGATATATGTGCATCCGTAGTCACAGTGGCACAGTTTGTAAAATCTAAAACTTGGAAACAGCCCAATTGCTCATCAACTGGAGACTGGATAAAGAAAAAAAAATTTTTTTTATAAAATGGTGTACTACTCAACCATAAAGAATGAGAAACTAGAGATATTTATAGGTAAATGAATGCACATTGAGGCCATACTCTTAAGTTAAATAAATAGGACTGACATGTTTAAATACCAAATATTTTCTCTAGTGTGAGAACCTGGGAATGTAAATGAGGATCAAAAGGTACAATAGATAATGTGAAATAGGAAGAAAAGGCCCAAAGAGGAAGGGAAAATTTGTGGTGTTGGGGAAAGGAAAGAAGGAAATGGAATCAATATGAGCAAAGGAAAGAAATGGAAGTATAATCTTTGTAAATAGTGAAGCATTGTGGGGTTGAAGGGAGGGCAGGGAATGGGGAAAAATAAGAATCAAGATATATTATGTAAAGGTACAAATTTCCAATGATGAATGTCATTATATTGTATACCTAAAATGTACCAATAAAATTAATTTTAAAATAAAATAAAAAATACATGAAATAAGCTAATGTATTTTACTGTGTCTGTTAATTTTAATCACATCATACAAAAGTGGTGTGAAGTTCACGTTACAGTTTTTGACTATCCAACAATGCTCTATGGGTGACACAGTGTATGGACTCACACTCAGAAGCAACCTCTCAGACCCAAGTACTGAAATCAGAAAACCATCCAGTCATGGAAAACTGTCTATCTGTACATATACTCATATACCAACACAAAATGATCAGTTCAGTTTTCCAGATATATAATCATTCAAAGACTTGAATAGTTATGCTACTGTGGTGTTAGTTGGCAAAAAAGTACATATATCACTATGGATATCCTCCTGAAAAATATGACACAGAAAAACAACCAATGTTGTCTTGTCAACATTGATAGACTTGTCAGCCTGTATAGCATACTGCAATGACTCATTAACTTTCAGTGACAAATGTGTCTCAATATAATTTTCTACTTCATCAATTTTTCTAGATATGGTGCTAGCTGAAAGAAAAACATGTACCACCTTTTGAATTGCAGCCTTTCATAAAGGTTCATGACAGCTATTCTGAGCAGCAGGCAGGATCAACTCTTTACCAATAGTAAAGGGTGTTTTAGTTTTAACAATGCAGTTAGACACTAAGAACAATGCTTTCAGTGCAGACATATTTGATGATATGGTGGCCTACAATAATTACTCTGTTCTTCATGTTCATAATTTTATTTTAAAATTCCAAATCTTGCCTTTTACTGCAGGTGCTCAGTCTCCATGTGGTAAAACAGTTTCAAAAGTGCTATGGCTTAATCGTATATCTTTTGCCACATATAATACAATATATATTTTCATTTAAGTGCAGCTTTCTTTTTGTTGACATTCTTAGAGTCTTCTCCTATCTCAACATCAGGTCTTTCCCCCTTTTTAATACAACTCTCTAGTGTTATTTGTTTTTTACTCATTTTGGCTAGGATTAATTTGTGGACTTACTAGAAATTTGAGAAATGTGTGCAGTGAAGTAGAGAGGCACACACAGAGATGGCAAATAAAATAATTGACAAGTAACACAGACTAAAATAAGTGTCAGATTCTGACTTAAAGCCTGCCACCAGATGCAGCTGTACATTTAATGTATACCAACTCACCTGCATTATAAGCCCGATAACAGATACAGCTTAATTGTCACTAGCAACTCATTGTTAGAGTTTTGATAGTAAGCAACTTATTTATTATGGTCTCTGTGAAGTCAAATCTCTTTGCTAATGTTAATCTCTATTTGTAGTTTCTCCCTAGTGTTAGCACTACTGCCTCAGCTCCACCACAGATCATAAGGTGTTAGAATCCCACAAGGAAAATACAATTTAGATACATCACATCTACAACTTACAGTACAGTTTGTGTTCTGAAAATCTGATGCCACTGCTGATCAGACAGGAAGTGAGGCTTGGGTACTAATTTTGAGCAATGGGTAATTATTGTAGACACAGGTGAAGGTTTACTCTCTAGCCTTCTGCTCAACTCTTTCTGTGAAGCCTCATTGCTAGGTGAGGCCTGGGGTTTGAGACCTGTGATTTATACTACCTAATTGTGAATTATAGTTATAAAAGTAAAAAGTTATTAATGTAGATATCTTTTGCCTTTTTAGATTTTATTTTTAAAGTTTTATTCAATTTCTATTTTTATTAGTACATGTTTGCAGTACATAATGATCACATTTCTCATAGGGAGTTGCTCCATGTTTATTACATATATCAATTATGTTTCAAATCTTTGCTCTCCCCTCCCACTCTTCCTCCCTCCATCTCTTGGTTCATTTCCCATTTGAAAAAAAAAACTATCTCCCTTTTGCCTATTATCTATCTCTGATTTTGCTTTTTATTTATATTTTGAGTTTCTCATATAAGAGAAAATATACAATATTTAAGCTTGTATCTGGTTTATTTCTTAACATTATGGTTTCAAGATGCATTTATGTTCTTAAAGTGAGTCAAGTTCAGCCTTCTTTATGGGAGTGTAGTACACTATAAGGTTAATCGTGATACTGCTGAATTTACCTGAGCCCTGTATTCTTTAAAAGATAGTGATATTTAAATACTTCTCATTTTGTCTTCCAGGAAATGATTTCCTATAAAGACCCATGCTTTCTTAATGACTTAGATATTTGCTTAGGTCTCCTAGAAACCACCATGCTTACCTGGTACTATCACTTTGAGAAGTACTACTCAAAGGTCCGTATGTTAAAGTTTTAACTACCAGAGTGCACTATAAGGAGATGGCGTAGACTTTTAGATGGCCGGGCTTAGTGGGAGGTCCTAAGGTTACTAGGGGCACTTATTCCAAAGGGATTGTGGGAACCTGGTCGCTTCCTGTTCCTCTATTGCTGTCTTTCTTGCTTCATGATGTGAATGGTTTCTGCACTATAACCTCCTGCCATGATATGTTATCTTGTCATAGGCCCAAACAAAAGGGACATTTGATTATGCACTGGAACATTCAGAACTAGCAATCAAAATAAATATTTTCTTTTTCTCTTGATTATCTCAGGCATTCTATTACAGTAATGGGAAGCTGTGAAATGTGCTTTCAAGGCCTGACACAATTTATTCAAATTTCATTTGTTGCCATATAAATGGTTAGCTGAACTATTTGCTCTGTTAATCAGTGTAAACAAAATATTTCTTGTCTTGATGAAAATTTTTTGTCTTACTCTACAAGACCCTTAACTTTGAAACATTTTTACTTGAATCAATATTGGAATGAGAGAAAGCCATTTGTATTAGGGTTTTACAGAGAAAGAGAACAAATAATATATGCATACATGTTTAGAAAAACATGTTATTTATAGAATTGGCTCATACAATTATAAAGGTTGGAAAGTACAAAATCTGCAGCGCAGAATGGGTCAGAAAAGTAGAGACCCAGGGAAGAGCTAGTGCTACCATTCAAGTCTAAGGCCTACAAATTGCAGAATTCATTCTTTCTCTGCTGAAGTCAGTCTTTTGTTCTAATTAAGTCATCAACTGATTGGATAAAATTAACCTCAGTTACAGTATTTAATTTACTTTATTTAGAAGTCCACTCTCTTAAATGTTGATATCATTCTAAACACCCTTGTAGAAATATCCATAACAATGATTCACAAAATACCTAGGCATTGTGGCCTGCTAGTATGGGCAGATAACATTAACATTTATACACTTTCTCAAGAATTTTTCCTGAAAATTGGCTGAAAACAAAGAAAGATGTCACCTGAGCAACTGTTGTATTTTTAATCTTTAGCATTTTTTTTCTCCTCTCTGCAAAAGAAAAATCCTTTTCTGTCTGCCCTTTGTGAAACCTGTGGATCTTATGGTCAAAATATTCTTATTGAATAATTCTTCTACTGCAATAGTGTTTTTGAATAAAGTATCTCTTTAACTAAGTCTGGACTACTTTTATTTGATAATCATATGTGGCAAAGAAAAAAATTTTGAAGTCAAAATCAATAACATGTTTCTGTTCTATTTTATTTTAGTGATCACTTAATAGTATCCTGAATTAGAAATTTCCTTCATTGATTGAAAACAATTGCATAAAACAGATAAGTGAATGAAAGTCAAAAGTTGTAATCGTCAGGGGCCAGGGATTTAGCTCAGTGGTTCCACCGCCTGCCTTGGAAGCACAAGGACTGGAGTTCGAGCCCTGGTTACCCCCCCCCCCCAAAAGTTGTAATCGTATTTCGGGCTGGGTTACAAATAACCTTTGACTAGCTTAATGTACACTAAAATTCTTTTATAAATTATACTGAAGGAAAATGAATACAAGCTAGACTTAACCAATTTTAAGGCTTCTTTTGAGATTTATTATTTGACAGTTGACATAAATCCTCAGAAATTAGCATTTTAGTAAAACCTTTATTTGTTTAATATTCCTCTTGGCAAAAGAGACAGTCTGTACAAAAGGATTAACCTATTGACAATGACTTTCTAAATCCAAACCCATTGAATAACAAGTACTGACTATGTTTACCTTCCTAATGCACCACAATTCACTCTGAAGCTGGCTTCCTTAAAAAGGTCAAAATGCATGAAGGGCTGAATTTCAATAAGAAGACACACAGAAATTTGATACTATGTAAGAAGACACACAGAAATTTGATACTATGTAGAATTCATCTTGTTGAGTATAAATACACATTTTATTGTATGTACATGTGCTGTATAAATGAGTAACCACTCTCAAAAAACCACCATGTTTTTATGCTATTTTATTTTTTAGTTAGGCACTTGTCTATACCAAATTTTAAAATGTCACTACATAAAAAGACCAACACACTATTTATATATTAAATACTTCCAGGTATATTTTGAAATTCTCTACACAGAAATGCTACTTTTGAAAAGTGCCTCCTTCCAAGGAAAAAGAGATAGATGGACTAACAAAATTTAATTTTGGCTTTTTCCTGTATAACTCCTTTCCTGACTTAACTTATGCTACTCAGCTAAAATTGAATTTCAGTATAGGTGCACGGTATTCAGTATAGGTGCATTTTTGTATTAGTCATTTCATTGTCTCTAGTACTAAATATTCAACTTAAAGGAGGACAGGTTTAATTTGGCTTATGGTTTCAGATCAAGTCCACCATCAGCGGGATCCTAGATAGAAACATCGTAGGAGAAGGATGTGGCAGATAAAGATGTATAGTTCATGGCAGCCAGGAAACAGAACAAAGGAGCAGTACCAGAGAGGAAGATGTGTGTGAGGGACCAGAAGATCATGCCTTCATGTCAGACACTCCTTGAAGTGTGTTCTACTAATTTGGACAGTCTGCAAGGTAATCAAATTGGCAATGTACCTTAAGTCACATCCCAGTCTTTGTTAATTTGATAACCAAACACATCTCTTTAAACTATATTAATCTCCAAATAAACACAAGGTCATAGTTCTACATAACATGGTATAAATATCTCATGTAAAACCAAAACAAAATATTTCAATCCCCAAAGTCTTAAAAATTCCATCATTCTTCAAAAGTTCAAGTCCAATTATCTTCTGAGATGCAAAGCAAACTCTTACCTGTGAGCCTCCATAAAAATCAAACACAAGTTACCCAATCACAGAGTAAATGTTCCCACTCCAAAAGTGAGGAATAGGAGATAAAAAAGAATAAGAACAAAGAAGGATTGAAACCCAAGGGAAATATAATTTCCTGAATCTCCATGTCTGGTATTTGGACCATATGGTAGGAGATGTGTGTTCCAGAGGCCTTGGTGGAAACACCCATTTAGTCCTGCCAGTGGAAGCCTGCAAAGCCTCTCACTTGGGCTCATTTGGTTCCACATCTATGGTATATTTATGGCACATATTACATGTGTCTTAGTTACTTTTTTCATTGCTGAAACAAAATACCCAACACTCATAAGTTAAAGGAGAAAAGGTTTATTTCATCTTACAGTTTGTTTCAGTCCATAGTCAATAGGCTCCAAGGCAGGGTGGCATGGCACAGAGACATGGCAGAGGAGAAATAGTCTATGGCAAGGCTGACAGGAAGCAGCAAGCAATGAACAGCCACAGAAGCAACAGAAAGCCTGCCTTCTTTCATTCCCTTTTATTCCGTCCAGTCTACACCCTATTGGTTGGATGGGGCTTCCGTTGTCTACACCCTTAATTCACATTAATATACCTTAATCCAGTCACCTTTGAAACTCCCCATCTCTGACCAAATGAGGCTTTGGAGGGACATAACACCATGTTACAGGTGTCTCTGATTTTCTGGGGTTCCCTCTATCCCAACAGTTTTGTTCACCCAGTTTCATGAACTGAACCTCTAATAGGTACCATGTTTGGCATCCAGCCCTTCCTTTGAAATCTAGGTAGAAGTCTCCCTGCACCTACAATTCCTACATTCTCCATACCCATAAAAACAACATCACTGGATGATGCCAAGGTTTGGTGTCAGTATAAGCCGTAACCAGGGCTCCTTTGACTATGGCTTCACTGACCTCTGAATGCATGGATAGCTGATCATAGGAAAATGTATCCCAGGGAATAAATTTCCTAGCTTACCCTTTTCAAGTAGGGCTCTGAGGGATTCTCTTCTCAAAGAAAGTTTTACACTTTTGGATCCTTGAACTTGTGTTGGGTGGAGTCTTGGTAGTACATGAGATGCTCTCAAAACATCTATCTTCTTGCCTTTGTTCAAAGTACTTTGTTTCTTTAATTGCACTAATCATTTCACCCCTAAATTGACATATAGGTCCTTCTAGGACAAAATTTAAGTTTTAAATTTTTTAGTTTTCTTCTTTTTGCTCACATTTTACCATATAAGCCCAATTAAAAGCAGCCAGCAATACCCATGCTACAGCCTAAATGTTAGACTGCCTTGAAACTTTCTCCATCAAATCAATTAGTCTGCTATCAATCTCAGTTTCCCAAAAGTCTCAGGAAATGGACAAAATTTGGACAAAATTTCTACCAGAATACAATACACTTGGCCTCTAGTAAAAATGCATGGAGCTCTTGTTCCCAACAGAAACCTCCTGAGTTTAGCTTTTATGATTTATATTGCCATCAGCATTTTACTCTTCTTAACTCCCACCAGAGTTGCTCAGAAAATTATCAGTTTTCTGTATTAGCTTTCCAATTGCTGGAAAAAGATACTCAACATCCTCAATTTAAAGGAGGACAGGTTTACTTTAGCTGATGGGTTCAATGGACTCTGATCCATGGTCTGCAGACTCCAAGGCAGAATCATCAAGGCCAAAGAGTATGACCGAGAAAAAATTATTTGCTACAGTCAGCTGGGAAGTAGAGTAGGGATACAGTTACAGAGAAAAACTGGTGAGGTACCAGATACATACCCAAGTCAGACCTCCAGGACACATACCAACACACTAAGAAATGTGGCCTAACTATACCCTAGGTGACTCCCAAACCAACCAAGTTAATACAACATAGTTCAACGACTACAGTATTCTATTTTTTTGTTACCGTGTATCTAAAAAGAGTTTATCAAGACTGATCACTTAGACCAATATTTGATGATTTTTAAAAGTGAAGATTTTTAATGTCTATAACTAGTTTCTTGCATAGAAACCCTAGCTCTTCTAAAAAAAAAGTTGAGGAACTGTAAACATGTCTCTTTTCTATAACAGTAAAAGACATCTTGTAGTAGTTTTCCAACTCAGTAGTAATTGACTTAGTGCTTATGTGGTAAGTCTTTGAGGTCTGTCTTTGGATAATAATTCCTAAAGGTTTCTACAGAAAAGAAATCAGAATCATCCCCCTGCTTGATAGATGCAGTTGTAATATTATGTGAGTTGCATTATATACCTAGTTTATTTAGTACTTCCTTTTTTACATTATTGGATGCCACGGTGCAGAGAGCACAAAGCTCATGTCTCAGAGTACAAAAAAAGACACTAGTAAAGTTCAAGACAGTAAATATCATATTTCATATATATTGATCAAATTAAATATAATGCCTATGACATATAAAATTGATATCATTAAAGTCCCTTCAATAAAGCATGTACTTTGAATTATTTCCCAGGTAAAAAGATGTGGCTATATTCAGCCCTTTTTGTAAAATTTTTCACATTATTTAGAAACCACTAAGCTAATATGAAAGGTGAAATCTTTGATCCTAGAAGAATGATTTTTATTTTTGTAAACAAATTAATTCTCATAGGGAAAAAATTCAGAAACTTGCTTTTTGTTTTTGGCACTATACTATAGAAAGTTGCACAACTGTCGCAAAATTTGCAAAATTCGTTGGTCATGGGACTGAAAAACCATATTACAGGCTATGTATATTTTTAAAAATGAACAGCTTTCCTAAGTAAGTGTTAATAATAATCTACAGATTCTGTGATTTTTACTTTTTTAAATTACATGATAAATTTTTAAACTGATGAAATATTTATAAAAATTGTTTAATCTATTTATAAAATTTAATGAAATTCCAAAGAACTGTTTTGTAAATTATTAAGTCAATCTTTTATACTTCCTACAATGTGAAATTTCAGAATTCCTAAATTTACTTCAATCAGATATATAAAACAACACTTACAGACAAACATATACACACAGACACACACACACACACTCATGAGGAAAGCCCTACATTTTAGGCCTTTTACCTGGAACACTGGTAAAAAGACTAACAAAATCTCCCCATAGGTGTTCAGATGCATTGAGTTCCAACCAAAAATCTGGTCTGCATTGCGTCCTGCTGTACTGAAGGGGATAATAAATAGGAAACAAAGAGCTATCCAGTTTTGTCCTTCTGTGGTTCATATTGCAGAGAACGCATATTATCTCTTGCTACAATGTTGAAGTCAGTGACACTTTTGCTGACAAATCATAAGACACCAGCATTTTATAAGTCTCTGCTAGTATATAAAATATATATGAAAAACTCTGTCAGTAAAACTTTTGCAAAAAATAAAATACTCCTCAACTTTAAATAGGTTTATATAAGACCAAAACAGCAGTCAAATTCCAATTGAATAATTGCCAGGAAGATTTATCTACATTTTTATGTATCTATATATACACATAAATTTTTAAATTAATTGTATTGTACATTTTAGGTATACAATATAATGACATTCATTATTAGAGATTTGTACCTATACAAAATATATCTTGATTCTTATTTTTCCCCATTCCCCTGCCCTCCCTTAAACCCCTCCACTGCTTTCTATTTACAAAGATTTGTTTCCATGTTTTCATTTTCTCAGGTTATTTCCATTCCCTTCTTTGTTTTCCCTACACCTTCCTTTTCTGCTTCAACTTTGTGCCTTTTCTTCCTATTTCACATTATCTATTACAGCTTTGGATCCTTATGTACACTCTCAGTTTCTCACACCAGAGAAACTATTCGGTATTTACACAGGTGTGTCCAATTTATTTCACTTAAAAGTATCACTTCAATGTATCCATTTAGCTATAAATGACTCTAAATTCTCATTTTTTATGGCTGAGTAGTATGCCATTTTGTAAAAAAGAAAAAAGCATTTTCTTTATCCAGTCTCCAGTTGATGGGCAACTGGGCTGTTTCCAAGTTTTAGCTATTACAAACTGTACCGCTATGAACATGGGTGCACATATATCACTGTAGAATGATTCTTAAAATTCTTTTGGAAAAATACCCAGCAGGGGAATAGCTCGGTCAAATGGGACCTCTAATTTTAGTTCTTTGAGGTATCTCCATAATGATTTGCAAAGTGATTGCACCACTCTATACTCCCACCAACAGTGGAGAAGGGTTCCTTTTCCCCTAAAGCCCAGCCAGCATTTGTTATTGGCTGATTTCATGATAGCAACCATTCTTTCTGGGGTGAGGTGGAATCTCAGCATTATTTTCATTTGCATCTCTGAAATGATCAGTGATGTTGAACACTTTTTTCATGTGTTTATTTGCTATTTCTACTTCTTTTAGAAATGTTTGTACATTTCAGATCCCCATTTTTGGTTTGGGTCATTAAATTTGCAAAGTTTGACTTTATTAAAGTTTTTATATATTCTAGATAGTAGACCTTTGTCCAAGGAACAACTGGTAAAAATTTTTTTCCACATTGTGAGTGGTCTCTTCACTCTGTTTGTGGTTTCTCTTGCTATGCAGAAGCTTTTTAATAAGAAGAGATCCCAGTTGTTGATTCTTTGTGCTAGTTCACATGCAACTGAGGTTTTGTTAAAGAAATCTTTTCCTGCACCAATCTCTTCAAGAGTTCTACCTAGCCTGTCTTCCAGCTGGTCTAGTGTTTCTGTTTTAATATTTAGGTCTTTAATACATTTTGTTTTTTGTTTAGTGCATGGATACAGACATAGGTCTAGTTTAAATCTTTGAAAGTTGAAACCCAATTTATCCAGTACCATTTATTAGACAGGTGATCTTTCTTCCAATGAGGTTGTTTGGCTTCTTTGTCAAAGATGAGTTGGTTGAGTGTGTCTAGAATTGTTTCTGCATCGTCTAATTTGTTCCACTTATCCTTGGGTCTGTTTCTTTGCCAGTACCATGCTGTTTTTATCACAGTAGCTTTGTAGTACTGTTTCAAGTTTGGGCTTGTGATACCACCTACCTTGTCTTTGTTGCCTAGAATTGCTTTGCTATTCTAGGTTCTTCTTGTTCCAAATGAATTTTTGGATTGTTTTCTCAAGGTCTCTGAAGTATGCTGCTGGGATCTCAGTTGGGATTACATTGAATCTATATAGTAGTTTTGGAAGTATGGTCATTTTCACTATATTGGTTCTTCCTATCCAGGATCAAGGGATGTCTTCTTATTTTCTGATATTATCTTTCATTTCTTCTTTCTTATTGCTATAGTTTTCAGAGTAGAGATACCTTGATTTCTTTCATTAGGTTGACTCATAGGTATTTCATTTTATTTGAATGGTATTTTGAAGGGAGTTGTTTCTCCAGTTTCAGCTATTGATTTTTGTCTGTTGACCTTGTATCCAGCTACTCTTCTGAATTTGTTTGTTAAGTCTAGGAGACCTTAGGTGGAGTTCTTTGGGTCTTCTATATAGAGTATCATGCCATCTGCAAATAATGAAAATTTGATTTCTTTATTTTCTATCTTTATTGCCTTTATTTCTTTCTCTTGTCTAATTGCTGTGACTAATATTTCCAAAACCATATTAAACAGGAGTGGTGAAAGTGGACTTCTTGGTCTTATTCCTGATTTTAGCATGAAGGACTTCATTTTTTTGACCATTTAGTATGATATTGGTTTTTCATAGATGGCTTTTATCAGATTGAGGTAGAGACTGTCTATTCCAATTTCATGTAGGGTTTTTATCATGAATGTGTGTTGGATTTTGTCGAATGCTTTTTCTGCATCTATTGAGATGACCATATGGTTTTTGTCCTTGGTTCTATAATACAGTGTATTACATTTATTGATTTGCATATGTTTAACCAACCCTGCATCCCTGGAATGAATCCCATTTGGTCAGATTGTATGATCTTCTTCATTCTATTTGCCAGTATCTTATTAAGGATTTTTGCATCTATGTTCTTTAGTGAGATTGGCCTATAGTTCTCTTTTTCGGTTGGGCCTTTATCTGCTTTGGGGGTCAAAGTGATGCTTGCTTCCAGGAATGAATTTGGAAGTATTGCTTCTCTTTCAATTTCATTGAAGACTTCATTGATTTTTTTGCATTGTTCTCTTAGTATCCATTGCATTGATTTCTGATCTGATCTTTATAATTTCTTCCATTGTATGAGCATTGGCTTTGTCCTGCTCTTCTTTTTCTAGAAACTTAACGTTCAATATCAAGTTATTTACTTGAGCTTGCTCTGTTTTCCTAATATGAGTATTCACTGCTATGAATTTCCCTCATAAGACTGCTTTCATTGTATCCTATAGATTCTGATATGCTGCATTGATACTGTCATTTAATGGTAGAAACTGTCTGATTCCTTCTTTAATTTCCTCTGTGACCCATTGGTTATTCATAAGTGTGTGGTTCAATTTCCATGTGTTTATGCAATTCTTGTGGTTTCTTTTGCTATTAATTTTCAATTTCATCGCAATACTTTCTGATAATATACATGGGAGAACTTCACTTCCTTTGTACTTATTTAAACATGTTCTATGAGCTAGTATGTGGTCTATTTTGGAGAACAACCCATATGCAGCTGAAAAGAATGTTTATTCTGATTTTGTTTGGTGGAACACTCTGTAAACTTCTGTCAAGTTCATTTGTTCAAGAGTTTGATTCAGTTTTAAAGTTTCCTTGTTTATTTTTTGTCCAGTTGATCTATCTATTTGTGACAGTGGGGTATTGATGTCACCTGCTATTATTCTATTAGTGCTTATTTGATTTTTCATGACTGTTGATATTTATTTTATATAGTTGGGTGCACTAGTATTTGGCCCATATATATTTATGATTCCCATCTCTTCCTCTTGAATTTTTCCTTTACAAGGATGTAGTGTCCTTCTTTGTCCCTCTTAGTCAGTTTTGGTTTGCTTTGAAATCCATTTGATGTTCAAAGAGGATAGCTACTCTTGCCTTTTTTCAGGTTCCTATTACATGGAGTACTGTTTTCCACCCTTTTACTTTCAGTCTATGAGTTTCTTTTTGAGTTATGTGTGTTTCCTCGATGCAGTATATTATTGAATCTTGGGTCTTGACCCATTCTGCCAGTCTATTTCTTTTGATTGGTGAATTGAGACCATTAACATTGATGGTTACAACTGATATGTATAGAATAATTCTTGTCATGAACTTTTCTTTGTTGAATTCTCCCACTTTGCATTTAATTTCTTTTCTTGCCTGATGGACTCATTATGCTGCGCTTTCTGGGGTTGTGGTCCTCTTTGTCTTTTCCTAAGATATTGTTTAATTGTTTTTGGAGTGCTGGTTTCATATTCATGAAGTTCCTCGGTTCTCTTTGTCATGAAAGCATCTTATTTCTTGATCAATTTTGAAAGATAGTTTGGCAGGGTACATCAATCTGGGTTGGAGGTTGTTTTCTTTTAGGGCTTGAAATACTTCATTCCAGGCTCTTCTTACCTTGAGGGTTTGTGTTGAGAAGTCTTCTGTGCTTCTGATGGGCTTTCCTTTGTATGTAATTTGTTTCTTTTCTCTAACTGTTTGTATTTATTGTTCTTCTGTTGGGTTTCTGGAATCTTAACTATTATATGCCTAGGTGTAGAGTTTTTTTGACCACTGCTAGTTTGAGTCCTGTATGCCTCACTTATCTGTATGTTAAGTTCTTTTCCTCTGCTTTGGACATTTTCTGCCATTACTTCTTTGAAAAATTTTTTATGTTTTTTGTACTCCTGTTTCTTCGTTGACTCCAATCAGTCTTATGTTATTCTTCTTTGAATTTTCTAGCTGCTGGTGAATTGATTTCTCATGGTTCCTTACTATTTATAAGAAATTTCTGTTTTCCTCGTCCCTAATTGCAATCCTGTCTTCTTTATTTGCAATTCTGTCCTCACTTTGGCTCATTTTGCTGAGTAAACTTTCAGTGGAGTTTTTAATCTCCTGGAAATTTGTTTGCATCTGTTTTATGGATTCCATTTGTTTCTATGTTGGGATTCCATCATGTTCCTCATTTCCTCTATTTTTTTTATCTGCGTCTGCTCTGGATTTATTATTCATGCCTTGCACTATGGACCCAATCTCTGTTTTTATCTGATAAATTATTTCTGATTTCATTTTTTCCTGGTCTGCTTTTGCTGCCAGTTCAAGGCGGCCAGGTGTTTGAGTATCAGATTGTTCCATCACGTTGCCCTTTGCAGTTTCCTTAAGTGATCTGGAAATCTGGTTTTGAGAGTTGTTTACATGTCTTCTCATTTCAACAGATGCAGCCTGCTGTGATTCTGTTGAGGCAATTTTTGCTCACCCATTGGTCTTCAATTCTCAGCAAGCTTCCAAGAGGCCTTTTAACTGTTGCTCACAGCTGCACCAATTCCTGGTTTCTGAGTGATGGCTGTCTGGATCCCTGCTCTGTCCTGTTGTCTCAGTTCTGGCTGGGGCCTGTGCACCCTGGGGATGGTATCTAGGTATGGCTCTGGCTAGGGCCTGCCCTCCTATGTAGCTGTTGTCTGGGAGGGCCTTTGTCTGGAAGCACTGTATCCTAGTCCCTCATGTAAGGTGGGCTTCTGGCTAGGGAGTGTGCGCACTTACCAATGCTATTGGGGCAGGCCTGTGTGCCTGTGCAGCTCTTTTCCAGGTGGGTCTTTGGTTGGTGCCTGTGCACCCAAGCAGCTGGACTTGGGGTAGGGCCCTGGCTGAACCTGCCTGCAGCCTTGCCACTCTGATCCACACTGGATTCTCATTGGGATCTGTATGCACTTACAGATATCTGGGTGGGCTTCTGGCTGTTGCTTGTGCTCTTGTACAGCTCTTTTACAGGTAGTTCTTTGGCTGAGACCTGTGAGCCCAAGAGGCTGGGGTCAGGACAGGGTGCTGGCTGGCCCTGCCTGCAGCCATGCCTCTCTCCATACTTATAAATTTTAAGGGAGATGATGAGTAACAGGAAGTTCAGCTCTCTTTTTACTTTTGCCATGTAAATTTTTATTCATTATGATACCATATTTTATAAAGCTGACCAGTCCATTACATTGGCTTTGTATATAATCCTATAAATGTGCCGTATGAATGCAAAATGTCATATGAGAAAGGACACTAGAAGTAATGAATGAGGAAATTTATCATAGTTTTTGAAAATGCTAGAATACTTTTGTAAATGAATGCACTTATCCTGAGACTCTATGTCCTCTTAATGCACTGGGACCTGTTGGATCAGAAATAAGAAAATGATGTATCGTACCACAAAATATACTGGACTCCAGATGATAATATTTCTGAGCAAAATGCTGCATATACCACCCAGTAGTTTATAAGAACAATTTTTACTGTCACTCCCATCAACATATTTAGGTCAAATAGAAACTTTGATCTGACTCTTGAAAGTGACAGAAAAGGGATTTGAGCTCCTGATTCCTTTAAATTTTCAATCTAAAGCATAACAATTTCAAAACACAGTTTACCTTATTGACAAATGTAAACTACAGAATTTACAATTACAGTCAAAAATTTTGCTTAATTACTTCTTTGATAATGAATCTGAAATTTGCCCATGAAGAATCAGTTTTTAATTGAATTCTGAAAATTATTTTTTTTTGTAGTAAGGGATATCTGTGATAATTAAATCCTATGAAATTGTAAAAATCAAACTAAATCATACATTTCATTTTGGCTCTAGAATACTGAAAGTGTGGAAAACTACTGATATTGTCTTCACATTAAATATAGAGTATAATTCAAGATACACATTAATTTGTCTAATGTGGAAACTAAAGCTCAGCATTTAACTTGGATTCATATTTTATTTCTGCAACTCAATAGAAAGGGAAAATCATTAAGAGACAGAGGACCTTGATTGTAGTCATGTCCTACTTTAACTGTATTATAACTTTAGGAATTTTTAATCCAAATCTCTTAGATACAGATCCTAAGTATGATTCATAAGCATGAATTTTTAAGATTGATTATTGCCATGTTAATTTGCATTAGACCTAACAAGATAGCTCCTTCAGAAAAGATTCCAGTATGTGATGTTCCATGTCTCAGGTGTGTTAACTAAGTGTACATAGATAAATTTGCAGAAATAAAGTCTCAATTTTCTATAATTTTCTGAGATCATTCCTGGACATTTCATCTTGTATCAAGACAAATTAAGTAGCACATACTCATAATGAATTTGCTGTGACTTCTCATAAAATAAGAAACAGAACAAATTGATTTTTAACATGTTCAAAACTATCTTAACATACTCAGAAACAAGGAAAACTCAACGTATGTTTAACATTTAGCAACAAAATTCATTTGATTAAGAATCATAATATCAAGTTATCTATTTTCATAATATTAGAATAAACTATGTAAAATACACTTTTGCTCTGCCGCCTATATTACCTTAATATATTTCCATGCTATACTACTAATTTTCCTATATTTTACCCCATTAATAGAGTAGGTCAATATGATTTTGGAAAGTCATAATGGACAAAGTTGAGTATTGAATGCAAAATGCTAAAATAGAAAATCTGGTGTAATCTATTGTGAATCTTGAGTTCAAATTAAGAAGGCAAACAAATAAAACATACTTATACTCTCACACATATACAGAAACCTACAAATAACAGACTCAAAAAATATAAATAAAGATACTGGATGCAATTATATATAAGACTACATTAAGATTAAAGTCTTATCAGCAAATACCTATAGGTAATCCATACATCAATATTTCTGCTGAATTACTACCATTATGAAATATCATTTGTGCCCTTGTAAATGAATGTACAAAATCAATGCCATTATACATGAATAGTACAATTTCATTGTACATGAAATAGAAATCAAAAAAGCAATCCAATCGCTTCTCGGCCTTTTGGCTAAGATCAAGTGTAAAAAAGCAATCCAATTTGCAATAGCTATAAAATATTTAATACATGAGAATAAATTTAATCAAAGAAATGAAAGACCTCTACAATAAAAATTATAAAACAATGAAAAAATAAACTGAAGAGGACAAAACAAAAAAAGAAAAGGGAAGATACCTCATGTACGCAAATTGGAAAAATCAATATTATTAAATGTCCATATTACCCAAAGCAACCTACAAATTCATTGCAATACCTATCAAAATGCCAATTATATTATTTTCCTATCTAGAAAAAATCCTGAAAGTTTTATGGAATCACAATAATCCCAAGTAGCCAAAGCAATCTTAGACCAAAAGAAAAAAGAAAACCGAGCTCACTGAGTCCAAAATACAATACAAAACTGTAGTTATCAAAACGATGATGATACAAAAAAGAAAAACAGACCAATACAACAGAAAAGAAAGCCCAAAAGTAAGCCTATGCACCTATAGCAAACTGATTTTCAACCATAGAACTAAAAGATAATACGGTCTTCACAATAAATTGTACAAGTAAAGTTAGATATAAAAATGCATAAGAATAAAACAGGATCTCTTTCTTTTGCTCTGTAAAAATATTAAGTCAAAATGGATAAAAGCACTATATATAAGATAGCAAATTATGAAATAACTAGAAGAAAGTATAGAGAAAATTGTTGAGGATATTAGAATTGGCAAGAAATTTTTGAACAAGACTCCAAAGCAGAAAAAAGAAAATGAGAAACAGAGAAAACACGATTACGCATATCAGAAAAGATTCTGCACAGCAAAGTTAACATTCAACTAAAAGAAGAGAAAAAACTACACATTAGGAGAAACTATTTGCAAACTATATATTTGATTATAAATCAATATAACAACTCAAACAACACAAGAGCAAAAATCAAATAATAAAACTAAGAAATAGGCAATAGATTTAGATAGATGTATTTCAAAGGAAGACATCACCAACAGGCATAGGGAAAAATGCTGCACATTACTAACCATCAGGAAATGCAAATCAATACTTCAGTGAGATTTTACCTCACTCTTGTTAGAATGTCTATTGACAAAACTACCAAAGTTAACATGTTATTGTGAGGATATGAAGAAAAGTGAATCCTTGAACTCTGTCAGTGGGATTCTAAACTAGCAGTCATTATGAAGAACATTTTGAGTTGCCTCAAAAAATTAAAAGGATAACTAGCATATGACTCAGAAATCCTTCTGTATATATCCAAAGGAAATAAAATCAGTATGTGAAGGACACATCTATATTCCCATGTTTATTGTAGCGTTATTCACAATAGTAAATAAATGGAAACAAGTTGAGTGTGTATCAGCTGATAAATTGATTTAAAATGTGGTACATATAAAAAATGCAAAAATATTAAGCCATAAAAGGAATGAAATGCTACCATGTTCAACAGCACAGATGAAATTGGAGTTCAGTATGCTAAATGAAAAAAGCCAGAGAAAAATCCACAAGTACCACATGATTTCACTCACATGTAGAATCTAAGAAAGGTTATATGATTAAAAATGAGAGTATAATGTTAGTTTTCAGAGGCCGGGAAGATTTGGGGGAAATGGGATAATGTTAATTAATGTATATGAAATTATAGTTAGGTAAGAGAAATAAATGTTACTGTTCTTGTCAGTGGGGTGAATATAGATAATGAGAATTTACCGTATATTTCTTAAAAGCCTAGAAATAAGGGATTTTGAATATTTTAACCATGAAAAGATAAATGCTTGAAGAATAGATAGGCTTACACTTATTTGAATATTGTACAACATATACATCTATTGAGTCATCACAATAATCCATAAATATTTATAATCATTACATATCTGTTGAAATTAGAAAAAATTTTTAAATGACATTTGTGATCTCATATAAAATTGATCATATATTGGTAATAGGTATTATTGTGTGATAATAATGACTAAGGTTTTTCTGAGAAATTCAAAATTTTCAATTACAGCATACTTACCGATTATCATTCACTAAACGTCATTACTGAGTGCAATAAAAGAAGATTTTGAAGCAAGTAAATGATTTAAGCTGTTAGAATGCTAGCAAGGCCCTAATTAATGAATTTTGTTAATTGGTCTTTCCAACTTGAATCATTTCCTTCTCTATCTTGCAGTTAAATGCTGAGAAGATATTATCTTCACTGATTGTAAGGTGACATGAAGTGTTTAAATGTAATGATTTTGTAAAACAAATAAAAATATGAAAAGATACATTTTTGTAGAAAAACATTTTCAGATATTGAGTCTATTTGTAATGTACCAGAAAAGACAACTAGTTTTGATCTGAGCAGAGAATATTAGCAAAAGGAAGTTAAAACAAGGTAAATTTTACTACATATTTTTTGTTAACTATATTAACCATATATACTCCTTTTTATAATTAAAATGACACAGCCATATGTAAAAGGAAATAATAGTTTCCTCTAAACCTAATTATAGACTCTAAAACCACTTTTTCAAATTAATCAATGATGATAAGTTGTTGTATGCATTATAATGTCTGTCATATGATATTATATATATGTATATAGGGACATATTTTAAAGTGTTTTATAGTACAATGAAATTAACTATGTTATTTAGGTACTTGATTTTTGCATTCACCATATCCTTTAACTTTGGGTAAATTTAATCCATACAGTAGGTGTGCTTTGTCCTTTAAATATTATATTCCCTGGAAGTGTCTTCCTGGAAATATCTTCTTGGGACTGTTTCGGGTGTGAATGGAGGTAATGTAGAATCTGGTTAAGATAATTTTGTCATTGGCAGAGTAAATAATAGCTTTGCTGCACAATAATGCATTTATGACAACAGACACTTCTCTGTGGTTTTTGGCCTATCACTGGCATTCTTCAGGGAGTAATGTAGAAATGGTCATATTTTGTGGTGTTTTCCTAAATAACTGTCTGCAAGATAGAGCTTGCTGTGTTTTCACAGGAAGCTAAAATTCCAAGATGGTATTTTAAGAAAAAGTATGAAGATTTTCCGTGATGTAAAACTGGAATAGTTTTGAATGGTTCTTTAATATAAAGTCTTTTATTCTTGAAAGAGGGAAATAGTGAATAATAGCATGATTTACTGAAAGGGCATCTCAGATTGAACATGAAATTTAAATCACTGAGAGCTTGTGAGTTCATGAATTACAGAAATATAATTTGGAAAACAGAAATAAAATCTTTGGAATAGGGCTAATGCTACATGAATGATGCATAGTATGTGATTGGTCTCTTATGTTATTCTAAAACGTCCAGCAAATGGAACACTTTTTTAGCAATGGAAGTCAAGACAAAAAATGAAATTGACTATGTGATTGCAAATGAAATAGCATTCTTATCTATGAATTCCAAATGAATAGGAATAGATTATTCCTATAGGTTTTGATTTAAGAATAGTAACATCACTTTTATACTTTAATGTACTTCTATTTCAAGCATATATGACCAAAAATGAAACTAGAATAGTAGAAAATAAGGAAAATTACCATTAGACTTTACCAAAACAATAGAATGCAAATCAACTTCACTTTAAGTCCTTGATATATTATATTTTCTTTATTATTTCTAAGAAAATTAAAACTATTTAATAGTTTAGACAAACCAATTAGAAAACATCATGAAATCACAGTGCTTAATATTTTCCTAGCCAAGAAAATAAACTTAATGTCACATAATTGGAAAAATGACACAAATCTCCTAGATCTTCACAACAATATAAAAACAACTTCAAATTTATGGATTGGAAAATGATAACCCCCACAACAAATAGTAACAATTACAAAAAATTCTTCATGATTCCAAGCAAACAAACAGGGCCAATTAAAACTATTTCAAAATCACTGCAGGTTTGCATTGATCCACCCAATCAAATAATACATCAATGTTAACTGAGTAACTTTAAAAAAAAATATATTGCCATCCCTTCAGATATTGAAGCAAGTATGGTGGTGCATGCCTGTCATCCCGGCACTCTAGGAGGCTAAGTTAGGATGACTGTAAGTTTGACCTTAGCCTGGGAAACTTAGAAATCTACAGGGACACTATTTCAAAATAAAACAATACAATGAAATAAAAAGGGCTGGGGGTGTGGCTCAGTCCCTGCATTCAATCCAGTACTACACACAAACACTTAAAATATATTTGAAAATTAGCAGAAATGAAAAAAATATATAAATAATTGAGATAAGTAAAAATGCAACATGCAATCCAAACACCATCAAGAAAGAAGAGCAAATAAAATCCTCAGATGTGGAAAATTTTGCATTCAATTTATTAAAAGCTGTGCTTTTGAGGACCAGACTCAGAGGCAAAGTGTTTTGTGTCAGAATTCTATTAGGATCTTCCCTCACAATTAACATTTGTTGATGGAAAGGAAGAAGAAAGATTTTAGCAAGGGGTAAAATTGGCCTGCGAAAGACCTCAGAACAAAAGCCTTGGGTGACTTCAGGAGTAGTTACAAAACTGGAATGGCCTTTCAGAATTGTTCTCAGTTTTGATGGGGGGATTGGCATTTATATATCAGTATCTACAGGCTACTGAATGTAGAGACACGACCTTGAGTGAATAAACTCTCATCATATGAGACTAAGTCTTGGAAAAGAATGTGAGCCAGCATCACTTCTAGCAGTCCTGTGAGGGAAAGGCAGTCACTTTAGGTGGGGAAATGCAGGAAACACAAGACATTGTTCAATACAGAGTTGAAGAGCTCAAGGTATTACATGTCTCATCCAACCTAATTATTTTCATGTGATAAAACAGAGAGGTTAAATTTCTTGTTCCACATGGTTAGAGATAAACTTAAAAATAGAATTGGTTCTTCTTTCTATCACTCATCCTAGTACAACTACAATTTTTATTATGCAGAGCCAGGAGTACCAAAAATAAATTAAGTAAGACAGAACAGAAATTAAAGTTGAAGCATTCAAGTCCTTAAAAAGGGACAAGAACACTTTGCTGTTTAAATATCCTATTGGTTTATAAGCAATTCACATTTAAATATAGTTTAAGTTTAAATAACATTTTAAAAAACTGTATGTAACATTGTGATATATTAATAAAAAAACTGAGAGTAGGCAGAAGAATACCACATACACCCCTCATCATTCCTCAGCACTGACATTCAACTTTAGATTTCCTTGAAAACATAATGGTTTAGAAATCCCTAAGTCCTTCATCATATACACATACATTTAGACATTTTCTTTTTTATATTATTAATATATTTTTATTAGTACATTATTGCAGTACATAATTGTTACATTTTTCATGAGTACCAAGGTACTCAGGACCTAGTATGTGTAGGTACCTACACATACTAGTGTCATGGTTTTGATTGACTTAGTCAGATTAATCCAGAAAGGAAATATAAACAAATAATATTGGCTATTGTTTTTCTCTTTACTGAAATTAACTGCTTTCTGCACTGAGTTACCCAAAATTATTATATTCCTGTCCAAAACAGCTTTCTGCCACAAAGTTTGGAGATATGAGATTATTACTCCTTGTTCAGCTTTTTTTAATAGAAAAATGTTTTTAACTATGATTTTTACAATACATACTATTGCAAATCTATCTTAACTTTTTCTCCCATGCTACCTCCTTTTTATTCTTTTATTCTTTTACTACCAGTCCTCAGCACCAACAAATTGTGATTTTGTGGTGCTTCTAACTACAAGCAATGGAAAACCTACGTTGGATATCCTAGCATGATTCATTTAATGTTCTCATAATTTTGCACCCTTATATTCAAATCTCTTCCAAAAATAATTGCCAAAATCTAATGAGCATTTGATTAAAATATATCATTTCCTTCTCCTTACAAGTCATTATGCATACCTCTTCTTGGACTGTTTACTAAACAATTAATTTATTAATGCCAGCTCTCCTCCCACGAACAATGATATAAAATTAAAGATCTTATAACAACTGTGATCTTACAATTCAATATTTCTAAACATACAGGGAAAGGGCTTTAATTTTAAAACATTGAGGCCATACTCTTAAGTGAAATAAATAGGGCACACATGTGTAAATACCAAATAGTTTCTCTGGTGTGAGAAACTGAAAGTGTAAATGAGGAGCTAAATGTATAATGAATAATGTGAAATAGGAAGAAAAGGTCCAAAGGGTAAAGTGAAAGGGATGTAGGGCGGGGTAGGGGAAAAGAAAGAAGGAAAAGGAAAAATATGAGGAAAGGAAAAAATGGAAACAAAGTCTCTGTAAATAGGGAGGGGTGGAGGGGTGAAGGGAGAGCAGGGGAATGGGGAAAAATAAGTACCAAGATATATCATCCAAAGGTACAAATTTCCAATGATGAGTATCATCGTATTGTATGCCCAAAATGTATCAACAAACTTAATGAATAAAAAAATGTTATCTGCCTGGCAGACCTTGATAAATATTTTTTGGGTTGTTCAAAATATATTCAAAAGATATAGAAAAAATAAAAATTACAAAAAATAATCTCTCAAACTATAATGTTTTAGTGAACATTTAATAAAAATATGAAGGTTTTTCTACTAGTAGAAACAAATTAGATAACGATACATATCTCTGGATTGTTTATCTATGTTTCTTAAATCAAAGAGAATTTGTAAGCTGAGTGAAACTGTTTATTTGGCTCTCATTCTCTGAGCACTGTTTCAAAAATGTAAAAATCATTCTAACATCAGAACTCACATCTGTGATTGCACTAGAAGAATAACTACAGACTTTCAAAGGGTGCAGTATTTAGGAACAAAATATTATAACCACACGAAAGGAGATTTATACATGTAAGGGTAGTCAAGAAATCTGAAATCAAGAAAATTATTGTTTGTTTTACACCACCAGTGTCTTCATTGAAATGTATTTAAATGAAACTATGTCATTTGTAGGAAAATGGAACTGGAGATCATCATGTTAAGTGAAATAAGCTAGACTTAGAATGAGAAATATTACATCCTGTCTCTCACATGGGAAAAACAAAGCAAAAAATGACTTGAAAATAAGAAGAAGGTAGACTATTAGAGAAGAGGAAACAAACAAAGGGGAATGGAAAGAAACAGGGAGAGATGAGATGTGGCAATTATTTAAGTATATTATATGGATATACATGTCTGCCAACATTAAATTCACTAGTCTGCATAAACAACATGCACTAATAAAATATTTACATTTAAATTAGATACACTTGAGAAACAATTCAAAACTTGGAAATTAAGAATAGGCTTGTCTGGACTACATAGTGAGACCCTATCTCACCCCTACATCCCAACGAAGAAAATAAAAAAGAGAAAATCTAGTTCTAGAAGTATTTAAAGATACCCTCTATATAATTCTTGCCCTAAGTTTATGAATCTTATGGATTTTCAAATCTGGCATTTCAGTTATTTCTGTTCTATAAATTTGTGCTTGTATGCATAATCTGTTTTAATATTCAGACAAACTTGATAATCATAGTAGCTAATAGTTTAGACATTTTCTTTTTTATATAATTAATGTATTTTATTAGTACGTGTTTGCAGTACATAATTATTAGATTTTTCATGAGGAACTTGCACATGCACATAACATATCTTAATACTTTAAATTTTTTTCATTTTATTTAATTTATTTTGTTTTGGTACTTGGAATTGAACTCAGCGCTTCATGCTTGCCAGGCAGGTGCTGTGCTGCTGAACTACCTTCCCAGATCAATATGTTTTAAAAATACAAATTTTTTAAAAGAGTAAGCTTATGGTGCTTGGATGTTGTTTTGAACTTCAGTTTTGGAAGTATGGCCATTTTGACTATATTGGTACTACTTATTCAGAAACAGGAGATATCTTTCCAAATTCTGATGTCATCTTCAACCTCCTTTTTCAGAGTACAGTAGATTTCATTGTAAAGTTCTTTTATTTCCTTGGTTAGGTTGATTTCTAAGGCTTTTTAAAATATTTTCTTAATACTATTGTGAATGGTATTGTTTTCCAAATCTTTTTTGTCATTGAGGTCATTATTGATCTATAGGAACGTTATTGATGTTTGTGTCGTGATTTTGTGTCTTGTTACATTTGTTTAATCTGAATTTGGTTACTAATTTTAGGACTCTTTTGGTGGAATTTTGGGATCTTCTATGTAGAGGATAATGTTATCTGCAAAATAATGATAATTTGACTTCTTCCTTTTTTTGTACATATTTCTTTTATGTCTTTCTTTTATCTACTTGCTCTGGCTAAGTTGTGAGCCCTATACAATCCCAAATGAAATACCACAGCATTCCAAACAGAACTAGAGAAGACAATGCTAAAATTCAAATAGAACCAGAAGAGACCCATAATGGCAAAAACAATCCTGGGTAACAAAAGGAAAATATAAAGAAACCTAATTCTGGATTTCTAGGTATATTACAAAACTACAATGATAAAACTAGCATAATACTGGGATAAAAACAGACATATGTTTCAATGTAATAGAATAGAGGTTGCAGAAAGAAATCCAAGCACAGTAACCTATCTGATCTTTGATAAAAGGATCAAAAGCATACATTGGAGGAAAGATAACCTCTTTAATAAATGGTGCTGGATAAAATGGCTATCCACATGTACAAGATGAAATCTAGACCCATATCTTTCACCGTGTATTAAATTAAAATCAAAATAGAACAAAATCTAAATGTTAAAATGGAAAAAATGTAATTGGCTGCAAGATAAAATAGGTAAAAATATTGAAAGAGGTGTAGGCAAGAACATTCTGAACAGAATGCTAACTGCATGAGAAATAACAAAAATCAACAAAGGAAATCATCAAATTAAGAAGCTTCTGCAAGGCAAATGAAACAACTAACAGAGTGAAGAAACAACTTACCTAATGAGAAAAATATTTGTCATCTGTTCCTTGGACAGAGAATCAGTATCTGAATATATAAAGAACTCAAAAGAATTAGACCTCTCCAGAGCAAAAGACTCAATTAAATATGGCCAACCAAAATGAATTGATACTTGTTAGAAAAAGAAGTACAAATAGTCAACAAATACATGAAAACACGTCAGTATCTCTGATCATTAGGGAAATGTGAATTAAATCAACACTGAGATTCCATCTTACTCCCAAAAGAATGACTGTCATCAAGATATCAAACTATAACAAATTCTGACAAGAAGGCAGGGAAAAAAGAAATCTTCTACATTGTTAGTGGGAATGTAAACCCTACTATCACCCTGAAAATCAGTATGGATATTCCTAAAAAGACTAAAAAGAAAAATCCCATTTGACCCAGATATTTCTTTTCTAATTATCTTCCCAAAAGAGATAAATACATCATTTTACAGTGATATATGCATACCTACATTTACAGCAGCACAAATTATAATAGTTGGATCATAGAAGTTGCCTGTATGTCCATCAACAGAAGAATGCATAAAGAAAAATGTGGTATTTCCACACGATGGAATACTACTCTGCCATAAAGAGTAAACATGAGTTTTGTAGGAAAATAGATGCACATTGAAACCATATTTAAATGAAACAAATCAGAAACACAAGCTTAAATATTATATGATTTCTTTTTTATGTGGAGCACAAAATATACACATAAAGCAAAACCAGGTCAAAAATGGGGACCACCAGGAATAATACAGAGAGGGAGAGTCATGAAATAGTAACCCCATAAAGAAATTCATCAAATATTGGACTCATTCATGAGCTGCAAATATATAGACTTGAAGCTATTCAGAATACCAAAGGCTGAGAGTTGAACAAACAGATAGAGAATAACCTATATCCTAGATTGACCATAGCATAAGTCATACCATAGACTCATTCCAATAGTTACCAGAAGCTCAGCAAATTCCATATGGGTCCAAGTCAATAAAACTCATGGCAGAGACATCAAAATTTGATTGCTAAATACTGTAGACCAACACAATCTTCAGAGAATTAAAAAAAATTAACATTTAGATGATCATTTTTGGGTGAATTTTGTCTCCCCCAAATCCATATATTGAATCCCTAAGTCCCAACTCCTCAGAGTATGATTATATTTGGAGATAAGGTCTATAAAGAGGCATTTAATTTAATACACATTATTTAATTTGGACCAACTCTAATATGAGTAGTGTCCTTATAAGAAGAGGAGGTAGGCACACATGTGTAGAGAAAAGATCATGTGAAGATACGGGGAGAGGGTGCTGATGTGCAAATCAAAGAGACAGACTTTAGAAAACATCAACCCTTCCAACACCTTGATCTCACATTTCTAATGTACACTATTGTGCGAAAATAAATTTCTGCTGTTTAAGCCACCAAATTTGGAGTGCTTTGTCATGGCAGCCCTAGAAGACTAATACAATAAAACATGATTTTAATGACTGAATTTCTTATCAGAAACCTAAGAAACCAAGAAAGCTGGCATAATATTTTTCAGTGCTGAAAGAAATTACCTGCCTACCCAAACTCCATCATCTTAGAGTTTGAGTTAAAGAAAGACATACTAAGGTGAAAGAAGCATAAAAAAATTCTTCATCAGAATGTTTCTAGCTGATGAAAATTCTTTTTGTTTTTCCTTTATTTGATAAAAATATAAATTTTTATTTATTTTATATTTATCTGTATATATTTGTGCTATATAATAAATACATCAGTCATGTAGAATTGTACCTCCCTTTCCCCTCCCCTCCCTCCTGTCTTCCTGTATCCTTAGAACCATATCCACAAAGTCTACCTGCCTGTTTCTTATCATCTCCCTTATATTTTTCTCCTTAAATAATTTAAACTCTGAGTTTCTTATTTAAGAAAAGGCATGTGATATTTAACCTTTATTTCACTTAGCGTGATGCTCACACCAAAAGTGAATGATACCAGGTAAATCTTTCAAAAATAAAGAATGAAAGAAAAATAATAGAAATGGTGAATATGAGGTTCAATGGGATAGAGTGTGTTTTTTGAGTACTTTAAAATGTATCTTATATTTGAAGGAAAAACTAACACTGTTAATGCTGTTTTAATCTATGTAGAATAATATAAGAAAAGTCAAAACAGAATTGTGAGAGAGTAAAAGGATTTGTTCGATGGTAACATTGGTAGAAACTATATTTGCACATTGTATTGTCCAGATCAATAAATAAATAGCTAGAGGCTTAGTTATAATAGACAAATTAAAACAAAATGTTGAAACTGTTCATGTAACTAAAAGGACAGACAGAAAGGGAAACTGAGAAATGAAAGTAGAAGTACAAAACTGAATAACCAACAAAATAATAAATCTAAATTCAAGCATAAGTGTAATAACATTAACTTTCTCAGAAAGCTACACATAATTATTATATAACCAAGAAATGTCATGACTTAACATGGGTCACAGAGAATTGAAAACACAAACACTGATTAGTACATAAATATAGATCCTTAACCTCAAGCATATTAACCTAAAAGGGGACACACCCAAATATTCACACATAATGAATGGATTAATAAATAATATATGGTATATTCATACAATGGAGTATAACTCAGCAATGAAAATGAATGAAGCATTGATACATTCTACCACATAGAGAAACTGTAAAAACCGTATGCCTATAGAAAGAAGCTAGTCACAAAAAACCCACATACTGGATAACTTTGATTATATATAATGCTGAGATCAGTAAAGTCTATAAAGGTGAACAGTAGTTGTATGCTGCCTGGGGGGATGGAATAAGGGAAATGGGGAAGTGACTGCTAATGGGTAAAACATTTGCTTTAGTTGATAAAAATGTTCTAATTTTAGTTGAGGAATGGCTGCACAATTTAGTAAATATAGTAAAATCCGTTGACTTTATGTCTTAAGTGGCTAAATTTTGTGGTATGTTACTATCTCACTAATAAAATTGCTTTAAATATGCACATCATAGAAAATGTAGAGTTTATTAGAAGTTCAAACTGGCTCAACATTACACTTCTATAAGAATCATTATCAAATACAGACTGTCTTTGCCTTATGATGGGTTTACATATTAATAAACCCATATTAATTTCAAAATATTGTAAGTTAAAACACAGGTAATAGACCTACCCTTTCAACCATCATTGCTCAGCAGCACAATGTACTATAGAGTATCAGTTGTTAGCACACATGACCATGTGGCTGATTGGCTGGCTGGATGTGACCATCTAGTCAGCATTCCTAGTGAATATTGCATCATACATATATCACTAGCTCAGATAAAGTTAAATATTCAAAATGAAGTACTTTCTATTAAATATGTATCAATTTTGCACCACAGCAAAGTTGAGAAATTATCAGTCAATATATAATCTGGTATCATTTGTATAATGACAAAACCATTTTCAAAACAGAAGGATGGAAAAATATACCATGCAAACACCAAATGAAAGAAAATTTAAGTGGATATGCTAATAGTTGACAAAGTTGAATTTAGTGGAAAGAACATTTATTGGGTCAAAGAGACATATTGTGTGGTAACAAAAGGCTGAATTAAACAAGATATAACAATTCTAAATATGTGTGCACAAAAAAAGTAATTCAAAATAAATGAAAAAAAACTGATGGAAATAACAAAGGGTAGTGGAAAACCACAATTTTACTGGAAGATATCAGTAGCACTCTCTAATTGATAGACTAGTACAGAGAAAATCAGCAGTGATGTAGAAAATTAAACAACAGCATCGTCAAAATGAATCAAATTGACATCTACAGAACAATCCAGCCAATATAGCAGTATACACAAACTATTCATGTGCATATGGAACATTCACCAATGCAGATCATTTATTCTGTCATGAAACAAATCAAAACAGATATATATTAATCAAAGTGATACAAAGTATTTCTTTGGTAATAACAGAGACAGCACAAATCAATTAGAATAACAACAGTAACAACGGAAAAATTTTCAAACATTTGAAAACTTTAAAAACATATTTCTAAATAAAACCTAAGTCAAATTGAAAGTAGAGAGGAAAATTAGAACTGAACAAAATTAAATGTGCAGTGCATCAAAATTTATATGATGGTGCTTACATCAGTGTTTGAGATGAAATAATAGCATTAACTACTGTCATTATAAAGTAAGACAGGTTTCAATATAAGCTCATATCTCAAGAAACAACATAAATAAAAGGAAATAAACCCAAAAGAAGTAGAAAAAAAGGAAAGAATAAATATACACAGAAATAATTGTGATAGAAAACATAAAAAATAAAAACATAACTGATGTTTTGAAAAGATAAATAAAATTAATAATTACATACCAATAGTTACAATGCATAAAAAGACAGGACTTGGATTACTAATAGCAGAAATTGAAAGTACTATACCTATAGATCTTGCAACTCTTAAAAAGACAATAATAAACTGCTGAAAAGATTATATGCATAACTTGATGCTTATAATTTGAAACCTTAGGTGAGACATCCAAATTCCTTAAAAACCACGATCTATCAAAACCTATTCAATATAAATGAATAAACTCAATAGTCGTATAAACATTAAATAAAATAAATTCACAACTACAAACATTTCTAATAATGTAATGTTCAGGCTTATATGACTTTACAGGATAGTTCTAGGAGGAAAAATCTACAGATACATATTCCTTATGTATAGTAACACAAACTTAACTAATAGTGAATCATATTCAACAATATGTAAAACAAATTTTGTACCATGTCTCTGTAGTTTTTTTCTAGAAAAATAGTCTGTTTCAATATGTGAAATCCAATCAATGCCATCAATCATATTAAAATACTAAAAGAGAAAGCACACCTCTCTCTCTCTCTCTACATATATATATGTATATATATATACATGTATATATATATATATACATGTATATATATATATATGAAAAAAGAGGTGAATATATTCTGCAGAAAATAATGACAAAATTCAGCCCATTTCAGGATGGAAATTCTAAGCAATCTTCTCACCCTGATAAAGACTATTTACAAAATACTATTGAAATTATTCCTTAATTCTGAGAGGAAGACGGAGTTACAATACCACAAGAAAAAAAGTATATATAAATATGAAAGAAACAAGTAAATGTGTCCCTGTCTACAAATAATTTGATGTTTATGTAGAAAATTCTAAACAATAACAAATATAGCTTCTGAAGTTCATAAATGAGTTTAACAAGGGCACAGAATACATGGTCAGCATGAGGAAATCAATTTCATTTCTGTATATCAATAATGCATAAATAAAACAAAAATTACATACATAATTATTGTATATAGAATTGTGGATATATTTGCCAAATATATACATACCATAGATATATAAATATATCCTCAGTCCTTTATAGCCATCAGTTCTGCATCTATGGATTCAACCACTATGAATTGAAAATAATTTATAAAATTATATTTATGTTGAATATGTGTAGACATTTTTATTGTCATTAGTCCCAAAACAATGAAGTCAACAACTATTTAAATAGCATTTGTATTTTATTGACTATCTTCAGTAATCTGGAGATTATTAAAAATACCTTGGAGGTCCAGGGATTTAGGTCAGTGTCACTGCTCCTGCCTCACAAGTACAAGGTCCTGGGTTTGATTCCTGGTATAAAAAAATTAACCCTGGGATATATATATATATATATATAGTAAATACCATTCCTTTAATATAAGGAATTTAAGCAATTTTAGATTCACTCATAAGTTGTCCTGACATCAATTCTCCATGAATAAAAAGGAATTACTGAGTAACTATATATTCTCAAAAATTAAATACTTAGATATAAATCAAATACTTAGATAAAACCAAACACATACAGAATCTATATGGTGCAAATTACAAAATCTTGATGAAATGAATGAAGGATTAAATAAGTGGAATTGATTGGCATCTTCATGAAATGGAGGGCTCAGTATAGTAAAGATATTCATTTTCCCAATAAAAATCTCATTAAAATTGTCACCAGGGATTTAGTTCAGTGTTACCGCACCTGCCTTGCAAGCACAAAGTCCTCAGTTTGATCCCCAGTACCAGAAAAAAAACCTGTTTGTCACTATATACAGATAGATTCAAGGAAGGCAAGAAAACCAGAACAGTTCAAGATAATTTGGAAGAAGAAAAGAAGAATCAAATTTGAGAAATTGATAATATGCAATGTTTATGCTTATTATGAAGATATGGTAATTAAGTGATTTTAGTGTTGCCAAAGGTAAGACACACTAGTTCAATACAACAGAATAAAGGGTCCATAAATAAATTTAGAGAAATATACATATCTGATTAACAACAGGATGTCAAAACAATTCAAAATATAAATGTTGTTCCCTTCAGCAAGTGATATCTGGAAAATTTTATATCTATAATGAAAAAAGAGACTCAATTTATTACCTCACTTCTAATACAAAACAAACTCAAAATGTACCTTATATCTAAAAATGTTTATATAATATATATGTATATCTTAAACTATATAATCTTTAGAAGCAATAGAGTTGAAAAGCGTTATTAACTGGAGTTAGGCAAGCAGTACTTAGGCACCAAAACATGATACTGAAAGAAAAAAATTGAAAGTTTGACTTCATAAAATTGAAAATAAATTTTTCTTTGTGTAATAAACTACTGAGGAAATAAACAAGTGAGTTAAAATTTGGGAAAATGTATTTGTAAAATACATATATGATAAAGAAATTCCACCCAGAACATATAAAGCTCAAACTCTCATATAACATTAGTAAGCAGGCCAATTATAAGTGAGTGAAAAAAACTGAACAGAAAAGTAAATTGGCTCTCAGGGTAACAAAAATGCATCTGAATACATGGACAATATAATTAACCATTAGGTAAATTAAAGTAAAAGCTGCCAATAGATACCAGACATACTAATTCATTTGGTTTAGAAAACTAACAAAAGCAAAATATATAGATGATATCGAACATCAGGAATGCATATACATGAGAATAAAAAATAGCACAGCTAATACGGAAACAATTTGTCAGTTTCTTATAAATTTAATTATCATATAAATTACATAATTACATAAATTACAATTATCATACAAAACAGTGATCAGATTCCTTCATATTTTCCTTCAGAAGTTAAAGTACATGTTCATGCAAAGACCTGAATTAAATTACTTAAATCAACTCTGAAATATTTAGTAATATCTGGAAAATGTAAATATTTTTATCAAAGTGTAAGAGTTTACATGAAATGTGGTATATCTGTACAATGATATACTAAGGAATATGAAGGGAAAAATATTGATACATGCAACAATTTGCATGAATCTGAATGCATTAAATGGACTGAAAGATGCAATTCTCAAAAGCCTGCATGCTATATGATTTCATTTATATGATCTTCTTAAAAAGATAAAATTACAGTTATGGAAGAATATTTGTATTTCTCAAGATTTACTGGTAGACAATGGACACAACATTAAAGAGATAATATAAGGGCATGTTTGGGATGGTTTTGTATCCATGCAAATGTTAAAACTCATAAAACACTGTAAACCAAAATGTGAATTTCACTGATTAATAATTTAAGCATTAACTTTAAATATGGCACAATAAATGTATTTACTTATTAGGGAATACAATAAAATTAATTAAAATATATTACATGTAATTTAAACAAAATCATCCCCTAAAATGATATGTTTGTGTTTTACCAAATAGATTGTGAGAGATTAGATGTAGAAAAAGAATAGGAAAAGTTACACTGCATGAATCAAATAAAAGATAAGTGAGCTGATTTTAAAAACAAACAAAGGACCTTAATGTATTTTTCCCAAAAGAAGATACATAAAATTCCAACAGACTTATGAAAAAATATTCATCATCACTAATCACCAGGGAACTGTAAATTAAAACTACACTAAGATATCACCTCATACTTGTAAGAATGAAAATACTTCAAAGAGACAATAGAAAAAAGTAGTGGTAAGTATGTGAAAAAAAATTAGAAACCTTGTACACTATTGGCAGGAATGTAAATTAGTATATCCATAATGGAAAGTGCTATGGCAGTTCCTTAAAACATAAAATATAGAACTATGAATGATTCAGTAATCACATTTCATCTGATGAAGAGACATCTGTATTCCATGTAGTATTATTAAAAATAGCTAGAATATGAAATCAACCTAGGGGACTTTCCGGAAGATGGCAAAGTGGTGAATGGCAGTTAAAGAACCTGTCCAAGATTTGATGTCCAGATGCTTGAATATAGTAATGTGAGGAAGAGAAGGAGGGAAGTGGGTCCCCAAGATACAAGAAGGATCTTAAGTGACAAATGAAGTCCACAGGAAGAATAAAGAGAGAGATTTCAATGAAGAAAAAGGAAGTAGCAAGGGGCCTTTGTCCCCTGAGCCCTGACTCACTGCATGGGAGGAACAGCTCAACCCTGCAGATGCACAGTGACTACTGGCAGCCCGAAAGGCCTCCATGGAGAAATGTGCCAGTGGAATGGAGCAGTGGATGCAACAGACTGCCATGGCTGTTGAGTTATTCAGGTTCAGCCACCCTCCAGGAGAGGGCAATGGGCCAGCCAGTAGCCATCTTGGAGAGGGGCCAACTGAGCTTGGAATTAGAGGAACTGCAGGTTTCCTCTAGTGGCTCCAGTACCATGAAGAGGCTGCTGAGTTAAGTCAGCAGGAACTCAAGGAACCAAGATCCAGCCAGCATGGAGCCAGGTTCAATCTGGCAGGAGGCACATGGAGTATATGGAACAAGTTAGATCCCAGCCTCACAGCCAGAGACCAGCCTTAACTTTAGTGGAACTGAAGGTACAGGCTTGCTGGGATTGTCTACTGCCTTATTGTGGGTCTATGGCTGGCCAGCTGGAATTGATCAACACAGATCTGGACTGTCTACCCACTTTGTCTAAAGGAACAACAGAGACATGCCTTGAATTGAACATTTTTTCTTTTTCTTTTTTTTCTTCCTCTTTATTTTTCTTTTGTTTCTTGAACATTCTTATTTCTAATTGTGAGTATTGTTTCCAATTGTATTGTTCTTGTACTATTCTGTTCTTGTTTTTATTTCTTCCTTACCTCTTTCCCTCCTGTCTTTTTCAGCAGTTTCTCTAAGTTCTTCTAATCTTCCTTTGTTCTCCAGCCTTGTTTTTAATTTCTTCATCTTCCTTTATTTCTGTTTTTCCCCCTAGCCCATTTTGAATTTTCTCCCTTGAGAATAAAATTGCCATACTGAGGGCTTGTTTGTTGTATACAATTTTCTGGTTTGCTTTGGATTTTGTTTAATAGTAACAAATCTAGTTCATATGGTTGTAAGTGGAAAATTAATAGTTTATAGTTTGCCATTTTCTAGGCTATGCTTGATGCTATTGTTAATGTTGATTACACTGCCTTAGCCAGGGTGGCACAACTGTTCTGATCAGTTGCTCTTCCTGTTATGCCAAAACTGAGATTGACTAAGGGTCATAAATAACACCAGTACCAAAGAACCAGAGGGTGGGCCAAGGTGGCAGCAGCTTCTCATCCCCAATAAATTGAGGAGATAGGATTTTGCAACCTACTCAAAACCCAAAACCTAGCTACACCTGGAAGACATCTCCAAGAATTGGTCATTTTTAAGTGTTCTAAATACATGCAATAAAGCTACTCACCATAACTATAAGCATCAACCTAAGAATTAAACTAAAAAAAAAAAGGAAAATCAGAAGACATGGAAGCAAGATGCAACACTAGACTTTCAGCTCACCAAAGGCAAAATCAGGGGTCAATGAAGTGGACAATTCAAAAGCCCTGCAGTTGGAGTTTTTGAAGTGATAAGAGCAGAAGTAACAAACCAGATGAATGAGGGTCTAGAAAAAAAAATCAAATCAGAAAAAATCTCTCAGATAACTTCAGAGGTGGTGAATATAATGAAAGACATGCTTAGTGATTCTAGAGCAGATACAGATTAAAAAAAATCTTAGGCAAATGATGGAAACCATAAATGCCCAACATAGGAATAAATGAAATCCATGAAATAAATTCAATCAGATACCCAGAAGATTAAAATGTCCATTGAAAGTATATCCAGTAGAATGAGCCAAAGTGAGCACAGAATATCAGGTATAAAAGTCAGGATTGAAGTTAGAGATCATAAAACGATTTCTTAAAAATGACAAGGGACCACATAAAATCAATCCAACAGCTGCTCTAGATGATTCAAGAAGAACCACATAAGATTGATCACAGTCAGTGAAAAAGCAGAAGATAAATCACAAATGATAAAAAATAGGTGTTTACAGAAGGAATGGTAGAAAACCCCTCAAGCATGGAAAATAGAATTTGGCATACAGATAAGTGAGGCATATAGAACTCCAATTGGCCATGATCAAAAAATAATCCACACCATGGCATATAATAATCAAGATTCCAGAAATTCAACACAAGAGCATAATATTAAAAGCTGTTAGAGAAAAGAAACAAATCACCTATAAAGGAAAACCCATCAGAATCATGGCAGACTAATCAACACAAACCCTCAAAGCAAGGAGAGCTAGGAGTGGAGTATTTCAAGCCCTAAAATAAGACAAATTCAAACTCAGATTGAAGTACCCTGCAAAACTCTCTTTTAAAATTGATGGAGAAATAAGATACTTCCATGACAAAGAACACAGGAGGAAATTCATGACCACCAAACCAGAACTAAAAACTGTTCTGAAGGACATTATAGAAAGAGATAAAAAGACTACAACTCCATGAATTCAAACAGAATGTATCCACCAGGCAGGGCAAGCAGTTAAACAGATGAGAAAGAGAGGGAACCAACAACAGGAGAATAACAATGAAAAGATAACCCAATACATATCAGTAAAAATGATAAATGTTAATGGTCTCAATTCACCAATCAAAAGAAACAGACTGGCAAAATGGATCAGGAAGCAAGATCCAACAATATTCAACACATAAGAAACACATTTCATATAAAAAAAATCATGGACTGAAAATCAAAGAACAAAAAGCAATATTCCATGAAAAAGGAAGAAAGAAAAAAGCAGGGGTAGCTATTGAATTTGCAGACAAAGTGTATTTCAAGCCAAGGCTGATTAAGGGAGACAAAGATGATCACTACATCCTTGTAAAGAGAACAATCCAAGAGGAAGAGATAACAATCTTGAGTATGTATTCACCAAATGCCAGTACACCCAACTATATAAAAAATATTAATGGGCATGAAAAATCAAAAAGAACTAATACAATTGCAATGGGGGACCTAAATACTCCCCCTGTCACAAACAGGCAGGTCAACTAGACAAAAAATCAACAAAGAAATACCAGAATTGAACCAATACTTTTAAACAAATGGATTTAGTAAATCCCTATAGTGTGTTCCATCCTACAACATCATAATACACATTCTTCTCAGTTGCACATTGGACCTTCTCCAAAATAGACTAGATAGTAGCTCATAAAATGTGCTTAAGTAAACACAAAGGAATTGAAATTGTCTCATGTGAATTATCAGACCATAGTGCAATAAAATTGGAAATCAATGAAAAAAGAAAGCATAAAAAGTTTATAAATATATGAAAATTAAATAATACCCTCATGAACAATCAATCGGTCACAGATGAAATTAAAAAAGAAATCAGACAGCTCTTACAATCAAATGATAATGCCATAAAATATACCAGAACTTATGGGACACAATGAAAGCAGTCCTACAAGGGAAATTTACAGTGGGGAATTCCCACATCAGAAAAAGAGTGAATTGAAATAAACAACCTAATGTTGAAACTCAAGCTTCTAGAAAAAGAAGAGCAAGTCAAGCCCAAAGCTCATATGAAGGAATATATTATAATGATCATAGGAGAAATTAATGCAGTGAAAATAAGAAAACAATAGAAAGAACCAATGAATCAAAGAGTAGCTTCTTGGAAAGATTAAATAAAATGGACAAACCTTTAACCAACCTTATAAAAAAAGACTTATAAAAACAAAAGACTCAAATCTATGCCATTGGAAATAAAAAGGGTGAAATTACAACAGATCCTGCTGAAATCCAGAGGTCACCAGTACCTACTTCAAGAACCTGTATTCTAGTAAGATGGAAAACACAGAAGAAATACAAAGATTCCTAGATACACATTAATTCACAAAGCTGAATCAAGAAGACATAAAAATTCTAAATAAACCAATATCGGTCCATAAAATGGAAGATGTAATGAAAAATCTACCAAGAAAGAAAATCCCAGGTCCTGATGGATTCACTGCTGAATTCTACAAGAAATTTAGAAAACTAATGCCACTGCTTTTCAAACTCTTTAATCAAATTGAAAAGGAAGCAATTCTTCCAAACTCTTTCCTGGAAGCAAGCACTACACTGATACCAAAACTAGAGAAGGATCAAACCAAGAAAAGAGAACTATAGGCAAATCTCTCTAATGAATATAGACAGAAAAAATCCTCAATAAAATACTAGCAAACAAAATGCAGCAAGTCATCAAGATGATTATACACCCCGACCAAGTAGGATTCATCCCGGGGATGCAGGGGTGGTTCAACATATATAATTCAATAAATCTAACACACCATATTTTCAGAGCCAAGGGAAAAAAAAACATGATCATCTCAATAGATGGAAAAAAAGTGTTTGACAAAGTTCAACACTCATTCATAATAAAAGCCCTTCAGAAAATTGGAATATATTGCCTTTATCTCAATCTGATAAAAGCCATCTATGATAAACCAACAGCCAACATAATACTTAATGGACAAAAACTGAAAGCTTTCACTCTGAAATCAGGAGCCAGAGAAGGATGTCCAGTATCACCACTCCTGTTCATTATACTTCTGGAAACATTAGCCAGAGCAAATAGATAAGAGAAAGAATACAAAGAATAAGAATATGAAAGGAACAAGTTAAATTATTATTATTTGGAGATGACATGATACTCTACATAGAAGACCCCAAACACTCCACCAAAAGACTTCTTGATTTAATAAAGAAATTCAGTAGCATAGCTGGATACAAAGTCAACACTAAAAAATCAATAGCATTCATGTACAGAAATAAAAACTCATTGAGAGGGAAATTAAGGAAACAATACTTTTCACAATAGTATCCAAGTTTCCATAGTGTAGTGGTTATCATGTTCGCCTCACACAATAGTATCCAAAAATAAGAAGTAGCTAGGGATCGATCTAATGAAGAAAGTGAAAGAGCTTTACATCAAAAACTACAGTATTCTGAAAAAGGAGATCAAAGAGAATATCATAAAATGGAAAGATATCCTTGGGTAGCAATAACCAATACAGTGAAAATGGCCATACTTCCAAAATTGTTACACAGATTTGATATATTCCCAGTCACATACCAATCACATATCTCATAGAATTAGAAAAAAAATTCAAAAATTCATTTGGCACCAGAGAAGACCTACAAGAACAAAAGCAATTCTGGGGAACAAAGACAAGGGGTATCATGATCCCTATCTTGAAGTTATACTACAAAGCTACTGTGATAAAAACAGCATGGTACTGGCTAAATAAATAAATAAACAAATCTGAGGATCATTGGAATAGACTAGAAGATATAGAAATGACACCAAACATACCAGCCACTTTATTTTTGACAAGGCAGCCAAAAGCCTTCAATGGAATAAAAGTAGCCTCTTCCATAAATGGTGCTGGAAAAACTGTCTTTCCACATGCTGAAGATTAAAACTAGATCCATATTTTTCACCATGCACTAAATTAAAATTGAAATGGATCAAAGATCTAAACATTGAAAGAGAAAGGCTAAATCTTCTGGAAGATAGAATAGTTGTAACTTTTGAAGACAATGGTTTAGACAGACTTCATGACCAGAACCCTGGCCACACGGAAATATCACAAAGAATCAACAACTGGTCAACATCTCATTAAAAAGCTCACACAGCAAAAGAAACCATGAACAAAGAGACATCTTACAATGTGGGAAAAAAATTTTGCCAGCTGTTCCTCAGATAAAGGATTAATATATAAAATGTATATTAAAAAAATCAGACCCTCCAAATTTAAAACCTAATTCAAAAATAGGCATCTGAAGTGAATATACATTTCTCTGATAAAGAAGTAGAAACAGCAAATAAATATATGAAAATTTGTTCAGCATCACTGGTTATTCTAGAGATGGAAATGAAGATAAAGTTGAGATCCTATCTCATTCCAGAAAGAATGGCTGCTATCAAGAAATCCACCAATAAGTAATACTGGAGGGGCTGTTGGTGAAAAGGAATCCTTCTCCACTGTTGGTGAAAGTGTAGACTGGTTCAACCACTGTGAAAATCAGTGTGGAGATTTCTCAACAAATTAAAACTAGAGATTCCATTTGATTCAGCTATTCCCCTTCTAATATCTTCCTGAAAGAATTAAAAACATCATACCACTGCAATATCTACATACCCATTTTTATAGTGGCACAGGTTGTAATAGCTAAATCTTGAAAACCGCTCAAATGCCTATCAATTGATGAATGGATAAAGATGATGTCGGGTTTTTTTTTATAACATTGAGTACTATTCTGCCATAAAACAGATAAGCTAGAGACATTTTTAGCTAAGTAGATGCACCTTGAGACCATACTCTTTAGTTAAATAAATCTGACATACATGTAACCATGTCACATGGTTTCTCTCATATGAGAAACCAATAGTGTAAATAAGGACCAAAACGAATAGCAGATATTGGGAAATGGGAAGAAAATGTTCAAATGAGAAAGGGAATGAGCGAGGTGGAGGGGGGAAGGAAAAAGGAACAAAAAAAGAAAAAATGGAAAGAAAGCTTTCATAGATTAAAAAAATTGAGGGGCTTGAAAGGAGAGGAGGGCGGTGGGAAAAAAAGAAGCAAGATATACCATGTACAGGTACAAATTCCCTATGATGAATGTTACTATTATTTATATCAAAATGTACCAGTAAAATAAAGAGTAAAAATGTTTAACGATAGAAAATAGAATAAAATATACCTAAATGCCCAGTGGCAATCTGTGGATAAAGCAAAAGCACTACACATACACAATGAAATGCTATTAAGCCTTAAGGAATGAAGGAATCCTGCTATTTAAAACAACATGGATGAACCAGAAAGATGTTATGTTAAGTGAAATAAACAAGAACAGAAAGAAAAAATATTGCATGACCTCAATGATATGTGCAACATAAGGAAATAAGTCCCATAGAAGCAGAGTGGATTAGAATGCTGGTACCAGAATCTGTGGATTAAGGATTTAGGAAAAGGTACAATTTGAGTTGGAGGTCATAAATTTTATGTTAGGGAGAAAGAAGTTATAGAGATATATTGTACAGTATGTAGGGTGACTATAATTAGTTATAATATATTGTATATTTGTAAACTGAGGTAAATAAATTTTAAATGGTCTAATAAAAAAGTATAAGTATGTGAGCTCTTATAAAAGCAAATGCACTTGATATCATTATTCCACAAGGTGGTTGCATACCTAAACATCTTGTACATGACCTTGTCAAATAAAATAATAAATAATAAATAAAAAATAAACTGGGAAAGTATACAAGAGTAATTATTTTGAGAAAACATATATTATAGACTATTATAAGCAGAAACTAATATCAAGAGTTCTAAAGGAACAATTGGTAATATTTTAAGGTGATGATTAGTATAGTTCATAATAGTTATATCTTTCAAGTGTCATTGTGAAGATGCACATATACATAAAACATACCTGCCTCAACATCCATAAAGTAAAAACTTCTAAAAATATAAAATATAACAGTATTAAGTCTCAAAATGCCTTTCTCTGTCTTTGAGTAGTATAGACAAAATATATAGTGGTATAAAACTTTGAATGATCCAAATGTAAAAGTTAATTTTTATTTACAGAAGATATAAATGATTTTAATGGATCTATGTTATTGAATTCATAAATTTAATATATAATAGATTTCAAATGAGAGACTAGGATGTTAATTTTAGATATTAAATATTCAATCCAGTAGAAATCAGCAAATTTCAATCTACTTTAAATCTTCAACCACTCTCACTGCAGGCCAGGCTTTGGTTCTAGGGCTTTAAAATAAGATGGTCATAGCTGCTCTTTCACTTAGCCAAAACAAGTAACTTAGAGAGGATGGCTTTTGGTGAGGTCATATTTATGGCTTCTTCTAGAGTTGAAATCTTGTTCCTATGGCAAAGGGGAGAAGGACAAATCACTCTTTACAAAAATACCCACAGTTGCACTCTCTGTTTTCTGTTGCTGCTACTCTGGCTAATCATAAATGACATTCTACATGTTCTGTGTGTCATATATTCAGATATTGAATGTTTTATAGTGAGCTCTTCATGGTCTTTACAAGGAAATTTTCCTCTACATAGTTTCTTAATGACAAAAAATATAGCTCCCATTTGGATAATTATCTCACTTCCTTTGTGTCTTACTCCTTGTGGCTCAGCTCAGAATCTCTTGCTCCTGGACCCTGTCCCTATATTGTCAACTTTTTTGGTGGGATGCCAGCAAGCTCCCATAAGCCTACTTACTTTCTTCAATGTCCTCTTTATCCAGTGGAAGCTCAGGACATTTTGATTGCTTTTTATTCTGCTCTGTTAGGCACAGGGAAGACCAAAAACTCAGCTTCCTAAATAGACATCCAACTGAGCAATTAGTTCTTAGTTTATTTCTTTTGTATAATCTTAATGAGCCACCATTACTTGGTGCTATGATCTGAATGCTTGTGTCACACTAAAATTCATATATCCATGCTTAATCTCCCATGTAAATGGTATTAAGAGAGTGAGGTCTTTTGGAGGTGATTAGGCAATGGGAGCAGATCCATATTGAATGAGATTAATGCCTTTATTTACAAGAGGCATGAAGGAGTTAATTCTCCTCTTCCTCTATATAACGCTACTTGGAAGTCACTGTTTATGAAGAATTAGCCCTCATAAGGCACGGAATTTTCTGGCCTTTCCAGAAGTGTGAGCAATATATGTCTGTTGTCTACAAATTATCCAGATTAAGATAATTCATTATAGCAACCTAAAGGGCCCAAGACAATTGTTTATAAGATTTTGTAGGGTAACTATGGCATTCTCCCAGTGATGAGGTCAACAAAAATTATTCTAGTGTGTTCTTCACTTGAAGAATCATGACTCTGCCTTCCCCAACCATTTACAAAACACCAAAAGGGGAACAACTTAGAATGATAACTGACTGTAGCAGTTTCAAAAATTCAGGTTAGTAAATTCAAATTATTACTCTTTTAAAAGTCATGTATGAATTTCTCAGAAGATGTGTTGGGAAAATTGGCTAATCATGTTAGAAAATAATTCACAACTCTATATTACATCAATACAAAATTATATACTCATTATGTACTCATTATATAAAGTGTAAATATAAAAATCCATAAAACAAAAAAGGAAATGCATGTGGCAGGAAAAATGATCTTAGCAAGGTTTGTTCCTTGAAGAAAATACAAATGAAAGAAAAGTGTTAATTAAAAAGTGTAACCCATCTATACAAAGATAATAGACTATTAACTTTGTACAATATATTATCTATGTATCCATTTTCTCTTCTCTGTCTCTTTCTTTCTCTGTGTCTCTCTGTTCTCTCTCTAAGATAGGTCGAACCTTCCTTTTTTGTCCAGCAATCTATTAAAAGCTCTTTGAAAGACTCCGTACTTTTCTCTTAATATTTGCAGATTTACCAATTGAATAGTTGTACCAAATTTTATAAAACTTGAATAAGACTGTAATGAAATTGCTTTGATTTTTGCCCTATTAAAACCCACATTGTAATAGACATCCAATATCAAGGATAAATTTTGGCAAGAGAAATTTCTGTCCAAAAAGTAATAGATATTTTTAAGACATTATTGTTTTGCTTTTTCTTAATATCAAGTTGACCTTCAGAGGATGTACTCATTTGCAAGTCTAACAATGATGCATGAAATTTATTTTCCTTGTCATTGACAAAAATTTATGAATATTTCTCTCTTTGTTTGCCAGTGTGATCACAAAAGTTGGCATTTTGCTTTAATATTATTTTCTTTACCATCTAAGGATCTTTAAATTTTATATCATTATATTCTATCTAATTGAAATTTATTTTTGTATATGCTGTGAGCTATCTTGATTCCTTCCAAATGGCTACTCAATTATCCCAATACTATTTATTGACTAACTTGTCCCTATCTGGTGTCATACTGTCACAAATTAATAAATATCATGTATTTGTTTTTCTGACTTTTATTCTTCAGTTTTCTAGATGCCCAGATAGTCCAGCTCCACCTCATTTAGGTACAATAAGTTCAACATCAACTTTGCTACCCCTTTATGACTATTTTAGCCTAATTTTCATTTTTGTATATTTAATTTAGAAATTTCTATACTTCCTCTCACTTTTATTCCATATAGCCTAAATATTTATCACTTTCTAAATCATGTCATATTGATATTTTAACTTGGAATTTATCAAAATATACATTAATTTGGAGATAAGAATTTCATTTTAAATATTGTCTTTGTGTTTTTAAATATGCTATATTTCATTATTAATTAAAATTATTTTATACCCTCATATGAAGTTTTGCTGTTTTCAAAAAATAACATGCAGTGAACTTGGACAAATCATCATATAGATATTTTATATATTACTCAACAGGTATATATTAAAGGGAATATTATAATACTCAAATTAAAAACAAAAATATTCATACAGGCTATTGTTGTTTCCTGAGATTATAAGGTACTGTTTTATTTCATAAATGTATTTAACATATTAATTGACATACAATATAATTCATTCATTTAAATTTTACAATTTGATGTTTTCAAAATATGTTCATAGATTATGCCTTCATTGTTACTATTTAATTTTAGGAAATTTTCATAACTCTCAGAAGACACTTTGTACTCAATATCATTTGATCTCTATTTTCAACTTCCTAGTCTTAGGAGATTATTAACCAAATTTCTGTATCTATAGATATTTGCTTATTCTGGACACTTCATATAAATGCAATAATAAAATATGTGGTCATTTACACCTGACTTCTTCTAATTTTTAAGGTTCATCTGCATTTTCACCAGTATGAACACTTCACTCCTTTATATGATCAAGTAGTATTTCATTATATATATATATATATATATATATATAGCATATTATTTATTCATTCAACTGTTGATAAACATTTGGGTTTTTTTACTGTATGACTATCATGATTAATGCTCTTATAAATATTCCTGAACAATTTTTTGTGAATATGTGTTTTCAGTTCTCTTGAGTATATATATTCTTAAATGTGAAAATGCTAGGTCATATGGAAATCCTATGTATAAATTTATGAGGAACTGTCAGAGTGTTTTCCAAAGTGATCATCATGTACTCAACCATGAGATGAGGTCTAAGAGATGCAGGGAGTGGGAGGGAGGGGAGGAGAAGGGCATAAAAAATGAATTAGGAAACACCATGTGTGGTACATGTATTCATTATGTACTACAAGCATGTACCAAAAAAATAAGTAGCTATACCATTCAGGGCTCTCCTCAGCAGTATATTAGAGTTCTGATTTCCTTGTCAATACTTGTTTAATTTGTTATTTTGATTATAGTCATTTTTATAAATATGAATTGACATTTCACTGTGGTATCTTTTATTATATCTGTAATGAGTATATCTTTTTAGTGCAAATCTCCTTATATTCATAAAAGAAAATAATATGGCATGAGTACTTTGAAAATGCAAATGCTCATAAATGCCTATCTCTGCTTAACAGTGTCCTAAATCATTTCTGTACAGCCATCTTAAAATGGACATCTTTGTAGTCATAGATATGAACATACATAGGACAAAAATAGTATTGCAAATTCTACTGATGTTTTCTAAAGTTAAGGAAGTTGATGATACTTAAATCAATTTTTATACCCCCATTAGTATTTCATATTTTTACATAATTCTAAAGTATATTCTAGGAGATTGTTGATTATACACAATAATCTCATTTTTAAAAAGGTTTGATTCCATCCACTCATTTCCATTTTCTTATTTCATTTATTTGCTACATACCACACAAGTATCTCTTTTGAGTTCACAAGCACACCATATTAAACTTCTTTAAATCAATTATCATTATCTTGCTTATCTGTAATTTGTGGAAAGAGTGCAGCATAAGGAACTTTTTGATGCAGATTAACCAAATATAATACACTCAAATATACTTCTGAAATTGCTAATTCAGTGTTTTTTTAGTCTTAAGTTCTTTTATTGGTACATTTTAGGAATACGATATGTTTACATTTATCATTGGGTGCTTGTACCTGTACATGATGTATCATCTTTCTTATTTTTTCCCCACTACCTGTGTGCTGTGTGGGTTTTAAAGAAATGTATCATCCATCTATCTGTGTGTGCATTTATGTATAGATCTACCATCTGTAATTTGTGGGAACTACGGAGGTTAGTGTAAACCCAGATTAAATATCAATATGAAATTATATTGGTCAGCATTTTGTTGGTTATGTTATACTCTGTCTATATGTTCATCTTAAGTTTTTATAATATGAATGAGTAAAAAGGAGAAATTTTAAGTTATAGTTCTGTTTTATCTAGTGGTATTAACAACTTTAAATCATCTTCTGTGGGGATAGTTTCTTCTTTTTAGCAAGTATCCAATCAAAATTTCAGATATAAAAACACAAAACAAGTCCATGTCCAAATGCCCTTAGGGTGAGTATACAGCAGATAATGAGTATTTTTATTTAGTCACGTCAATTGCTCTATGTTCTTGAAATTATATGGGATTATATAGCTTTAAAAGGGGAGATACAAGAGGGGAAAATAATTTCATGGGTATGGACAAATGACAAACTACTTTCATAATTGCTTATTTTTATATAGAGAATGGTACTTCAGGAAAACTGAGGGACATGGACTCTGAGTTGCCAACAGAATCCTTTCCAGAAAAGTCTAAGGTCTGGTAACATTGGCTTGAAAAAAGTAAAGCAAAAAGGTAAGCAAATCATAGTAATCTTAATTGACAGATTGTAATATAAAGGCTCCTGCCTGAGGATGTGCATAATGAATTGAGTAATACCATAGGGTTGGAATGCTTTGAGTAAACCCTAAAAGAAAAATGATATGGTTTAAATCTATATGGTTCAATAGAATTTTCAGTGATAATGGAAATAAACTAGATTTTTGCTGATCAATATTGTCTAGTAAACACTAGACATAGGTGGCTATTGAACACTTGAAATATGCTGATGAGAATGAGGAGCCAATTTGTAAGTTTAGCCTAATTTTAATTTAAGTGGCTAATTGTTGCTGTATTGCTAATTGTTGCAATATTGGAAAGTGTAGATCTACAATATAAAAATACACATATTATTAGACACTCAAAAGTAGTAGGAATGTGGACATTTCAATTACACATTTAAGACTGAATTACATATTAAACTAAAAATTCATTTTATAGAGTAGCAATTGATAATTTTTTTAAAAAGTCATACTATTCCCTACTGCCTGCAAAATAAAATTAAAAATCTTTAGCTGAAATATAAGGCTTTTCAAAACTCATCATCATGTCACTATTCAAACTTACGTCCAACAATCAGATTCAAGCCCTCTGTTTGAATTAATCTGTCCATTAAGGTTTCTACAATATGCTAAAAAAATCTTGACTGTCTGCCATTTTCAAAGCAGTAAGAAAACAGAGAGTTAGATAAATTAGATTAATTATCCTCATGTGATATAGGTGATAGGTTACAGGTGATGTTCACTTCTATGTAGTGTGACTCCAGAACTCTCATTTTTATAATTATATCAGTTTTCTTCTCCACAAAATAAGCATAGTAATAGCACCTAACTCTTAAGTTACTTTGAGGGTTAAATGAGATGTTTATAGGAAAATGTTGGATTTTCCCTTTTACAGAACAGTGCTAAATAAAAAATAGCCATTTTTATTGATGAACATTGGCATCGTGGATTAAAATATTTGTTAATTTCAGTAAAATAACTCAAAGAAAAACAGAGGAGTTTTTATTTATTTTAAAGATCCATAAACTTTTTTTGTTCTTGATATACATTGTCTTGACCTAGTATTACAATATTTATAGAGATCTTAAATAAAAAATAAATTCATGGATTAGCTTTATATCACTCTGGAAAAATTCCATCACCCCAAAGCTATATGAGATTGAAAGAAATGAAATGCTTTACAAAGTGCTGTAGCACTGAAATAATGTTATTTCAAGAAGTACACTTGTACATAAACCAAAAAAAAAAAAATAACAGAAAGAATGAAGAGCAGGCAGTCTCTGAAAGACACAGTGGACTATAAACAAAAATGATGCTCAAACAGGATCATTCCTCATGCCTTTTTATCACGGAAAAGACAAAATGTGAAAAGGAGAAAATGAAACACATTTGCAAGAAGCTAGACAGGTAAGGTTATTCAGCTCATATCTCTAGCAGAGGCACAATAGCTTAAGCACACTCTTGAGTATACATAGTAATGTTATTATTTACTTTTAGAGAGTATGCAGCACTCACCACAAGAAACTTTAAAATAAATATAGATTTTGTATGAATTATAATTTAAGACTTGTCATTAGTTTGGATACACAACACTACAATTTTTCCCATTTAAAGGAAGGAATTTGAGGAAAATGTAGTTTTCATTATAATGATTTTGTGCTCATGATAAGCATTCAGAAGAGAAAATACTTACAAAACATTAACATATAAAAAGGAACCCTGCACATTAATAGCTTCTAAAATCCATGAATTATTTTGCATGTTCCATATATGGCTTAGAAAATTGAGGAAATGCTTATTAGATTGTACTATATGAATATTCATTTAATAGTGAATATTAAATTCTTAAAAATAGATGCCTAGTAAATAATGTCTATGAAACAACAGATGAAATTTTAAAACAGCATGCCTTACATATATATTATGACTGTTCCATAGATGTTTATTATATCTTTACCAATCATTTTAAGGAACTTTACTTCTCCTACACTGTAAAATTATATAAACCAAACACATTACTAAGGTTTTCAGTGTTGAACACAAAATTCAATACACAGCTTTTAATAAAAGTTAAACAATATCATCAAATAATTATACTAATGTTAGTTTAGTATTTTCCTAGATATTGTAAAATTAAATTATTGTTGTGGTTTTGATGGAAGTATATCATTTCAAAAATGTCTCAAGTTAAATCAAAGGGTGTCCTAAAATTAATCAGTTAGTGCTTTTCGCCTTTGAACTACAGTAGCTGCAAATATAAGAAGTTTATTACATTTATGCATTTAGATCAGGTGAAAAAGTTTTAAAAAGTGCATGTGAAAGTTTTTCTGTGAAGTTTGATATGGTGGAATATTTTGGCTTAAATTCTCTGCTTCTATCACATCATATTGGTTGAGAGGATTAAAAAATTTTAGTATTGAATGTAAAAAAACTACTAAACAGTAGAAGCTTTTATTTCACTGAATGAGGAAAGGAGAAATATCTAAGTATACTTTAGGTATTTTTGACCTCATATAGACCCTTATTTTATGTTACATGTGAATGTTATAAATTTAAAATCAAAACAATATATGTTGTTCTGATTTGAATTAAAGTAAGTTTGTTGAACCCAATTTGAAATAGAGTTTAGTATATGTTTCATATCATCCTCTCTTCTGCTAATAGGCTAGTGTCTAGTTTTCTTCATTTCTTCATTGCTGCAACCAGTAAACAGCACTATTGCAAGAAATATACTCCTAATAGAAAGCAAACCGCCTTTTGTGCTCATCATAAAAAATGTGTAATATGAATATGTTGTATACATAATAAACCCTTTCATTCTCAGTCAAAAAAATGGAGGAAAGATGTTAAATTGGTGCACAGAACTCTTCATGGCACTAAATGACTCAAAGTAATGAGATATTATAATTCAGGACACAATAGCAACCTAACACTTTGAAATTTTGTATTATACAGTACTATATTAAATTTTTAGTTATGTGCTGTTGGTTTTGGGTTTTATGTGAGATTCAGAGTTGGCATTCACAAAGAGGCACACAAGCATAAATATCCTAAAAAATTAGAATTGAAACAGTACAAGTTGATTTCCCAGGATGCAAAGAGAATAATTTTCTACAGACTAAGCATACCTTTATGGACTCTATTGAAAATTTGGCATGGTGTTATACATTCATGATACATCTTTTAGCTCCTCCAGTACAAAGAGTGGATTACTACTAAAGTGTAAATCATATGCTTATTTTTGGATTGCTGTATCTAATTCTTTATACATATATTAGTCCCATTGTAAAACAGAGATGTGATTTTGCTTTCCCAAGTCTAACTAAATCTTCACATTATGGAAATACACATCTGTTCAAAAAACAATGGTAAAGAAACAATCCACATTTACTATAAAACAACAAAGTTTTCAAGGATATTGGAGTACGATTTTGTTTTGTTTTATTTATTTCAGCCCCATCAAGGTCAAATGGTGATGTATTTTATTTACTATACAATAATAAAAAGTATTTCCTTTGGAGTATATTGTTCATACTATAAGTTACATACAAAAAGATAGTTACTTTAGGCAAACAATTCTCTAAGGCATACTTGTTAATCATAGTTTAAATAATGATAAACTATGACAAATGAAAATTAATAAGGAAAGAGAATTTGAAGATGAACACTTAGATGCCAAATGATTTTAGTAGTTATTATACCCTTTGATAGTGGGTTTGACCATAGATGCTCTTTATCGGCAGCAACATTTAAAATAAGCCCCCTAGAATATAATACTTCAGTCTTGTTTGGCTTTTGATAGTGTTTAAATCCTTGCTTCCACCCAATGCTCATGTTAGTGGAAATGCTGTTTTTTCACTTGCTTTTTTCATTGTCTTCACTTCAATAATGTAGTTTAGTGACAGGCACCTTAATCAAGATATACCTTAGTACCTACTATGTGTAAGGCTTTATATTCAAAGAAGATAAAGTGAATCATTTAGTAGAGTTCAAATAAGAAAAAAAAAGATACATAAAGATTGAAATACAGGGCTGGGGATTTAGCTCAGTGGCACCACGTCTGCCTTGCAAGAGCAAGGTCCTGAGTCTGATCCCTGGTACTGACAAAAAAAAAATTGAAATACATTTAGAAAGTGAGTAAAAAGAAAACTTTACAAGTAATGTACTTAGGGGAAATTTGTATAATGAAAAAATACTGAGCTTTCATTATAAAGTGTAACCTCTTTGCTAAAGGAATTTTATTCCTGGGATCTGTTAAGAAGGCAAAGACATAACTCTATTCAGTTGGGTTCTTTATATTTCATTCAAGGAGTACTTATGAAACACCACAACAAGCTCTGAAAACACTTTAATCTTTCAAATTTTAACACAATTATTCAGTCTGATATAAAATGCTACAAGCATAAAAATTGTACAGATGAACTTAATCAGAAGATTAGACTTCTGTAAAAGAAAGGGAAATTTAAGTTGCTTTTTGGTTTTCTAAAATAAGTTAAAAATATGAATGAAAATGAAATAATTTTATGAGATGGTCAAGAAAAATTTTGAATTACTGTATCCTATTAAATATTCAAGATCCAAATTTAAGAAAAGCAGCTTACACAAAATCCCAGATTTATAAATTTTGAGAGATTAAAAATGTCAGAGTAGGGCCGGGAATTTAGCTCAGTGGTTTCGCCGCCTGCTGTGCAAGGGCAAGGCCCTGAGTTTGATCCCCGGTACCCCCCCCCCCCAAAATGGCAGAGTAAAGACTGGAAGCAAAATGCAGCCTCTCCAGGATCTGGAATTCAGACACCTGGAAAACATCAACTTAGTGAAGAAACAAAGCAAGAAATAGCCAAGAGGAAAACTAGAAATTACAGAGACACTGGAGAAAGTGAACACAACTCAGAGAAAACAAAACAGCTTGGAATGATACCTTGGCTCCAGGGGAGGGAGACCTCTCTCTGCTAAAGCAAGGCAATCCCAGAGAGCTTTGCAGTTCCAGGGAGAAATAACAGACTGAGATGGCAGTGCTAGCCCCAAGAAAAACCCATGGTTATTGTCAACTGCAAAAACACTATGGGGTTTTTCTCTGAAATTAACAACTTCTACATAGCAGCCTAGAGTTAAAGAAGAAATCCAGCACAGTGCTCACCATATTTGAGAATGTTTATTCAGGCACTGTTTTGGGAAGGGGTTAATTGTTTAAAACTGAGCTGCAGAACAACTACTGAAAAACTACAATTCAGGGATTCTGGGGTTATTCTACCTCAGTGACTTCATGGGAGATGTCAGCACAAGATAGTTATAGAGAGGATGTGGGTTGAACATAGACTCCCTGAGAACTTTAAGCTCAGGTCAGAATGACACAGGGGTCCCATTCTCTGTTGTGAAAATCTAGTTCAGTCATCTTTAATTTTTAGAGAGGGCTGGGTCTGAAAATGTAGGCCTTAGGTCTAGTGGCCTCCTTGACAACCCCTAAACTACCCCACTGCCTACATCTAGCACAGAATTTAATCACTCATTTGTTTTTTCCATCTGTCAATATGATTAGAGACACAGGCCAGCTTTGATAGGGGCCACAGCCTGGGGTATATGCACAAAGGAATTTTGGAGTGGGGGGAATATAAAAAACCCACAGGCCAAAAAGTTAGTCAGAGAAAAACAATGATTTGGACACACAGAGGGATATGGAAAATGGGAGTGGCTGGAGTTAACACCACCCTAGGAGAGACACTATTGATCAACAATGTCTAGCAGGAAAAGCAGATCAGGGCTCAGCATTCATACACAAAAACATGACTGTGGCATTAAAATAAGACTTAGTAGTGACTCACGATGCCTCTTTCTCTATATAGATTCCAATAAAGCAGACCTCAGAATGAAACCACTCATTCAAAAACAGAGGAATATTTTGAGTAATTTCTAGTTTTCTTCATTTGGGGAGGGGGGTGAGAGTTTTTTTTTTCTTTTGCTATCTTCATCTCTTTTCTTGTTTGTTGTTTCCTATTACTTTTATCTTTTTTCAACCTATTAATTGTATTTTACTCCTTAATATGAAACATTATCTCATTTCTTCTTTCTTTTCCCCCTTATCTTTATTTTTCAAGTTTTACTTCTTTCATTCTCCCCTTCACCACCCAGCCCAAATTTGTTATTACTATGAAACTTTACCAATCTTTAGATATTCATTTTTCTTTGTTATTCGAATTCTTTTCTATTGCTAATGGTGGTATACTTGTTGCATTTAGCAGATATTTACAACATTCCAATATTTAGTTAGTCTTTGTATCTATATTATGATGGCAGCTCTCTTTTCTCTTGTTAAAGGTGGTACAGTGGTAACTCTTATTGGTTCTTATGATGTCTATATCTAATTTTTCTTTGACTCTATTATTGTTGCTCATTTTGTTTCTAGTGTCAAAGTGGCATAACTATTGCTATTAATGTGTTTTAATTGTATGTCTTTCTGTTATTAACAATACTGTGGTTTATTTCTGGAGAACTTGTTGCTGGCCCAATTACATTGCAGCTTCCCTGCCAAATAAATGGAGGTGGTTGGATTTGTTACAGAAACAAAAGCTTATGCTTTGCTGTGCCCAGAATGCATCACTGGAAAGGAGCCATTAACTGAAGAGATTTCCATACTAGCCAAAAAACCTTTCCACTATAATCAACCTTCAACCTTCAGCACACATACATACAGACACACGCATGAAACGTAAGAAAACAAGGCCAGAAAATGCCTCCACAAACTTCCAAGTCCTCCATGGGGCATTGCTGGGAAGGAAATAAAACACCCAACAGCTGATTTATATGGAGTGGTAAGAAATGAAACAATAACAGATCAATAAGGAGGTCAGCCAGATAAAAGATGATATAACTAAACAGACAACGGACTTAATATACAAAATGATCAATAAGTTTATAAAAGACACTAATGAAAATATATCTGAACTAAAAAAATGAATAAAAAACAAGAATGACCATATAGGTTTCTTTTTTTTTTTTTTTGGACCGAAAATCGAACTCTGAACCTTGTGCTTGCGAGGCAGGTGCAGAACCACTGAGCTAAAACATTGGCCCAAGAATGACTATTTATAAACGGAATTAGAGTCTATGAAAATGTACCAAAGAGAAATACAGGAGATAAATAATTGTTTTGAAAGTATGGGTAGCAGATATGACCAAAGTGAAGACAGTGTCAGAACTAGAAGATAAGCCCAATGTACATGAACATATACTGAAAGAAACTTTAAAATCTACAAAAGGTTATGGAAAATTAATGCAACTGCTGCTAGATGGCACAAAGAATAATTAAAATTAAATGGAGTAAGTGAAAAATAAGAAGATAGCACAATTGGCACAATATTGTTTATAGATAGAATAGCAGAAATCTTTCCAAATATAGGGGAAAAATTAACATACACATAAACAATGTTTATATAACCCCAAATACTAATGTTTAGAAAAGAAGTTCTCCAGGTCACATCATTGTCAAAATTCCAAAAATCCAATCTAAGGACAAAATCTTGAAAGCTGTTATAGAAAAGCAAGGCACTTCCAAGTTAAACCCATTAGAATTACAGCAGATTTCTCATCAGAAAAAGAGAGCTTGGAGTGACATTTTTAAGCCCTAAAATAATACAACTTTCACCTCAGACTAACATATCCTGTTAAACTATCTTTCAAAATAGATGGATAAATAAAGTCTTTCTATGACAAACATCACCTTAAGAAATTCATGACTAAAAAACAGCACTCCAAAAAACTGTCAAGGATATCCTAAGAGACAATGAAGCCCAAAATGCAAAAAAGCCTAGTAAGATGAGTACAGCCAGCAGTTAAGAAGAAGAGAAAAAAGAATCAACAAGAGGAAACAATATAATGACAGGAATAAGTCAATACTTTTCGATGATAACTCAAAGTGAATGGTCTCAAGTCCACAATCAATAGACACATATTGGCAGAATGGATCAAAAAATACTAGCCAATGATAAATTGCATTCAAGAAGCACATCTAATTCATAGAGAAAAAAATCAAAAGATGTAAATAACATTACAAGCAAAGGGATCTTGAAAATAAGCAAGAGTATCTATCTTATTTTCAGACAAATTTGACTTCAAGTCAAAACTGATCAGAAGAGGCAAAGAAGAACACTACATATTGCTTAAGGAAACAATTCAGCAAGAAAAGATAACAACTGTAAATATATATGCACCAAATACCCATGCACGGAATTTCATATAAAAACAAACTACTGGATTTAAAAGACCAATAACCTTCCAAAACATTATAGTGGTGGACTTCAATACTCCACTGTCACAAATAGACAGCTCAAATAGAAAAAAACTAACAACAGCAAAAATTATATTTGAACTACATCTTGAAACAAATAGACTTAATCAATATACACAGTGTCCTTTCCAATAACAGAATACACATTGTTCTCAAAACACAGAGAACTTTTTCCAAAATAAAACACAGCATAGCCCATAAAGCATGCTTAAATAAATGAAAAAGAATGAATAATATTAGATCATAGTACACTGGAACTAGAAACAAATGTCAAAAACCACAGAGTTTATGCAAACACATGGAGATTAAAAATACACTCTTGAATGATCAACAGGTTAGAAATGAACCCTAAAGTGATGGGGGTGGTGGCACATGCCTGTAATCCCAACACTTGAGATTATGATTTCAAGGCCAGCCTGAGCTACATAGTGAGTTCAAGTTGAGCCTGAACTAATAGAAAGAACCTGTCTCAAAAAAAAAAAAAAAATTAAGCCTAAGAAAAAAATAATCAATTTCTAGAATGAAATGTAAATGTTAATATAGTATACCAGAACCTATGGGACAAAATAAATGCAGTCCAAGTGGGAAGTTTATAGCTGTAAATGACCACATCAGTAAAACAGAGTAGGCCCAAATGAATAGCCTAATGATACACCTGAAGGACCTACAAAAAGAACAATCCTAATCCCAAAGCAGTATAGAAGAAAATTATGCAGATTAGAACAGTTATTAATGAAGTTGAGACAAAAAAAATACAAAGATTCAGTAAATTGAAGATCTAACTCTTTGAAAGAATAAATAAAATAGAGGGACATTTAGCCAATCATATCAAAAACAAAAAAAGACATATCAATGCAATCAGAAATGAAAAGGGAGAAATTACAATGAACACTTCAAAAATCAAGAAGTAACTACTGAAAAAAACAGTACTCCAATAAATTTGAGAATTCAAAAGGAATGTATAGGTTCCTATATGTATACGATTACCAAAACTGAACCAAGAAAATATAAAATGTCTGAGCAATCCAATAAAAGATAATAAAATTTAGGCATGAAAAATTACCAACAAAGAAGAGCTCAGTGTTTGATGGATTCATTACTGAATTCTACAAAATCTTGATGGAAGATATAATGTCCATACTGATCAAATTTTTTAATAAAATTTTAATGAAAGGATACTGCTAAACTCATTTCTGGGAGCTACCATCAAGGTAAATCCAAAACTACAAGAGTATTCAGTGGTAAAAAATTTATAAGCCAATAATGAATATAAATGAAAAACCATCAAGACTCACACAATCAGAATTCAACAAATGTTTAAAAGTATGATCCACCACTAACCAGCAGGCCTCATCCCAGGGAAGCAAGAATGGTTCAAGAAACTCATATCAATAAATGTAATAAAATGAGATCCTATTTGTTGATTTTTTTCACTATTTCCTGTGCAGTTTGCATTTCATTCATAAAGTTGTTGCCTACCTCTGTGTTCTCAAGAACTCTACCTATTCTCTCTTCACAAGATTTAGTGTTTCTATTTTAATATTTAGATCTTTGATAAATTTTTATTTTAGTTTAGAGCATTGTGAGAGACATGGGTCTTGTTTTTAATCTTCAGCATGTAGAAAGCCAGTTTTTCCAGTACCACTATTAAAGAAGCTATCCTTCCTCCAGTGAACATGTTTGGGCCCTTTGTCAAAGATGAGGTGTGAGTGTGTTTGGTGTTGCTTCCACCTCTTCTAGTCTGTTCCATTGATCCTCAAGTTTTTTGGGTTTTTTTTCAGTACCATGCTGGGTTTTTGTTGTTGTTGTTGTTGTTGTTGTTTTTATCACAGTGGCTTTGTAGTATAGTTTCAAGTCTGGGATTGTGATGCCCCCTGACTTGTCTTTGTTGCTCAGAATTGTTTTTGCTATTCTAGATTTCTTGTTCAAAATGAATTTTAGAAATGTTTTCTCTAGCTCTGTGAGGAATGCTGGTGGTAATTTGATTGAGATTGCATTAAATGTTTAATAATATTGGTAGTATGGCCATTTTCACTATGTTGGTTATTCCTATCCAAGAGCAAGGGATATCTTTTGATCTTCTGATATCTTCTTCAATCTCCTTTTTAAAAGTAGTGTAATTTTCTATATATACGTCCTTTATTACCATTGTTAGGTTGATTCCTAAGTATTTCATTTTTTTGGTGTATTATGATAGGTGTTATTTTGCTAATTACTTTCTCAGTAATTTTGTTATTTGTGTACAGCAATGTTATTGATTTTTGAGTGTTGACTTTGTATACAGCTATGCTACTGAATTAGGTTTTTTTGGTGGAGTTTTGGGGGTTTTCTATGTAGAGAATCATGTCGTCTGAAAATAATGATAATTTAAAGTCTTCCTTTCCTGTATTTATTCCATTTATTTCTTTTTCTTCGCTAATTCCTCTGGCTAATGTTTCTAGGACTATGTTAAATGGAAGTGGTGATAGTGGACATCTTTCTTGTTCCTGATTTTAGTATGGAAGTTTTCAATTTTTTACCATTTAGTATTATGTTGATTGTTGGTTCATCATAAATGGCTTTTATCAGATTGAGATAAAGACCATATATTCTTATTTTCTGCAGAGTTTTTATCATAAATGGGTATTGCACTTTGTCAAATGTTTTTTCTGAGTCTTTTACAATAGAGTACTGCTTGACCATAAAGAAAGATAAACTTGAGACATTTATAGCTAAATGGATACAACTTGAGACTATATTTTAAGTGAAATATATTGGACACAAATGTGTAGATATAACATTGTCTCTCTAGTGTGAGAAACTGAAAGGGTAAATAAGGACCAAAATGCATAATATGTAATATGAAATAGGAAGAAACTGTTCAAAAGGAAAGGAAAACAGTGAAAAGTGGAGATATTGACAATAGAAGAAAAAATGGAAAGGAAGCTTTTCTAAATAAGGGGAGAGGAGAGGTTGAAGGGAGGGAGGGAGAATGGGAGAAAAAGAGGAACCAATCTATATCATGTATGGATACAATCTCCCTTTGATGAATGTCATCATTATGTATATATTTAACTTGTACCATTAAAATTAATTAAAATAAATAAATAAATGCAATTCATCACATAAACAGAAACAAGGATAAAAATTATATCATCCTTGCAATAGATGCAGAAAGAAACCTTTGACAAAGTTCAACATCATTATGACAACAATCTTGAAGAAATGTTATAGAAGGATCCTTTCTCAATTTGTTATAAAACTATGAAAAACTTAGTTGTCAACATCATATTATATGAAGAAAACAATTTTTTCCACTAAAATCAGGAATAAGACAAGGATGTCCACAATCACTACTAATTTTCAATAGAGTACTCAAATCTGTAGGAGCTATCAGGAAGAGAAAGAAATAAAAGGGATACATATAGGAAAAAGAGAAATTAACCTATCTTTATTTGCAGTTGATGTATCAGAGCCAAAAAATTTCACACAAAAACTATTAGAACTAATAAACAAATTCAGTAAGTTACCAGAATACAAAATCAAAACAAACAAACAAAAAATGCATTCCCATACACTAAATTGGTTAAAAAATTAGGAAAACAATACCATTTACAATAGCTTCAAGAAAAATTAAGTGCTAAAGAATTAACCTAAAAATGAAATAGAAAACCTCTGTAACAAAAAGATTGTACTATGAGAAAGGAGACTGGAAAAGACACCAGAATGGAGAAAAAATAAGAACCAAGATACATCATGTAAAGGTAAAAGTTCCTAATGATGAATGTAACTATTGTGTACCTAAAATGTACCAATAAACTTAATAAAAAATAACATCATAAAATGGATATATATCCCACGGTCCTGTAAAGGCAGAAACAGTACTTTCAAAATGGTCCAACTTACAGAAATGATATAGATTTAATGCAATCCTAATCAAAATACAAACAAAATTCTTCACAGAACTACGAAATCAAAACTAAAATTCATAAGTAAGTGAAAAAGACCAAGAATAGCCTAAGTAACTACTAATCTGTTCCTCCAGTCCTCGGGTCTGTTTCTTTGCCAGTACCATGTTATTGTTATCATGGTGGCTTTGTAGTATAGTTTCAAGTTGGGGATTGTGATACCTCCTACCTTGCCTTTGTTGCCTAGAATTGCTTTTGTTATTCTAGGTCTCTTGTTCCAAATTTTCGGATTGTTTTCTCAAGGTCTGTGAAATATGTTGCTAGAATTTCCGTTGGCATTGCATTGAATCTATATAACAGTTTTGCAAGTATGGCCATTTTCACTATATTGGCTCTTCCTACCCAGGAGCAAGTGATGATTTTCCATTTTCTGATATCCTCTTTGATCTCTTTTTTTAGAGTGCTATAGTTTTCACAGCAGGGGTCTTTGATTTCTTTCATTAGGTTGATTTCTAGGTATTTCTTTTTTTCTTCTTTCTTTTCTTTTTTTTTTTTTTTGGATGCTACTGTGAAGGGAGTTGTTTCTCCAGGTCCTCTTTCAGTGAGTCTGTTGTTTGTGTAGAGGAAAGCTATTGATTTTTTGTGTTGACCTTGAATCCAGCTACTCTGATGAATTTGGTTATTAAGTCTAGAAGACTTTTGGTGGCATTCTTGGGGTCTTCTATATAGAGTATCATGTCATCTGCAAATAATGACAATTTGACTTCTTCATTTCCTATCTTTATTCCTTTTATTTCTTTCTCTTGTCTAATTGCTGTGGCTAATGTTTCCAAAACTATATTGAACAGGAGTGGTGATAGTGGATGGACATCCTTCTCTTGTTCCTGATTTTAGAGTGTAGGATTTCATTTTTTGACCATTTAGTATGATATTGGCTGTTTGTTTTTCATAGATGGCTTTTATCAGGTTGAGATAGAGACCATCTACTACAATTTTCTGTAGGATTTTTATCATGAATGTGTATTGGATTTTGTTGAATACTTTTCCTGTATCTATTGCAATGATCATATGGTTTTTGTCTTTGGCTCTATTACTATAATGTATTACATTTATTGATTTGTATATGTTGACCCATCCCTGCATCCTTGGGATGAATCCCACTTGGTCAGGGTGTATGATCTTCTTGATGATCTTCTGCATTTTTGCATTTGTGTTCATTAGTGAGATTGGGCTATAGTTCTCTTTCTTGGTTGGGTCTTTCTCTGCTTTGGGAATCAAGTTGATGCTTGCTTCCGGGAATAAATTAGGGACCATTACTTCTCTTTCCATTTCATTGAAGAGTTTAAACAGTACTGGCAGTAGTTCCTCTCTAAATGTCTTGTAGAATTCATCAGTGAAGCCATCAAGTCCTGGGCTTTTATTCATTGGTAAGTTTAAATTATGATTTCAATTTCTTTGATTGATATTATATTGTTTAGAATTTTTAGATCTTCTTCTTTCAACTTTAGTAATTCATACATATCTAAGAATCTGTCCAAATCTTCTGTGTTTTCCATCCTATTGCCATATAGGTTCTCAAAGTAGGTATTGATGATCCTCTGGATTTCTGCTGGGTCCATTTTAATTTCACCCTTTTCATTCCTAGTTCCAGGAATTTGGTTCTTTTCTTTCCTTTTTTGATAAGGTTGGCTAAGGGTTTGCCAATTTTGTTTATTCTTTTGAAGTATCGCCTCTTTGCTTCATTAATTTTTTTTGTATCATTCTCTTAGTCTCTATTGCATTGATTTCTGCCCTGATCTTTATAATTTCCTCCCTTGTATGAACTTTGGGTTTGTCCTGTTCTTCTTTTTCTAGAAGATTGAGGTTCAGGATCAGGTTGTTTATTTGAGCTCACTCTGTTTTCCTAATATGAGAATTCACTGCTATAAATTTGCCTTCTAATAATGCTTTCCTTGTGTCCCATAGATTCAGGTATGTTGTATTGGCCTTGTCATTTAATTGTAGAAACTGTATGATTTCTTCTTTAATTTCCTTTGTGATCCATTGGTTATTCAGTAGTTTGTTGTTCACATTTTCTTTATCCAGTTTCCAGTTGATGGGCAATTGGGTTGTTTCCAAGTTTTAGCTATTACAAACTGTGCCACTATGAATATTGGTGCACATATATTGCTGTGGCATGATTTTATTTTATTTTTTTACAAACCAAGAAAGTAAATTTATTTAAATTTCTAAAATAGCTTTTACATACCAGCAGCTACAATTATTTTTCCTGAAAGATAATAAGTCACATATTACTTTACAATTATTTGGTTGACTGAAACATTTTATAAAAACATTTGTTTCTCCATATAATATGTATAAAATAATCCTCAAAATTTTGTTTTATATTCCTTTATAAATCAGAGCACCTGTCTTCTGATTATTAGGAATAAATTATAATGAAGATGTATACATTTATGAATGCTGGTAATTCTAGTGGAAAGAAACCAGACCACACTTACTATAAGTTGTGAGGCCCTCAAAGGGTAAATGAAGCTAGTTTCTGGCTCTAGTACTCTAAAAACAGTATTTTCACTTAATAACTTGTGGACAATAAAAAAACCCTCAAAGTAGATCTAGAATTATATTTAAAGAAAAACAAAGAGGTTGAAAGATGAGAAAACTCCAGTTATACATTTAACATTCTTTGCATGTGGTAAAGTTCACTATCTTTTTTGGCTTGATGCACCCAAATTTATCACATGCATAGTAAATCTTTAGATTTATTATAGAGTGTCATTAAAAGACTTAGACTGCAACAAGTGGACAAGCAGAAATTAAATCAATAATAGCTCAGAATATCAGGTTAACAAATGGCTTACCAATTTCTGAAACTGTTATTTCTTAATTCAAAACAAAAACTTCAGATTTGCACAAAAATAACTGCTCTGAATTTACCATTAAAAGTCAAATGAGCAAATATACAAAGCCTTCTAATATACAGACTAAAAATTCTTGGGATAACCAAGAATTTCTTAGAGGAGGAAAAAAAATAATAAATACAAAAAAGTTCCAATAGAATTCACCAAGATAAGGGTTTAGATGTTTCACTAACCTACCTTTTAGTGACTTATTGTAACATAACATATTGAAGAATATTTTTTTATTCTTCTTTTCCTTCTTTATTCCTTCTACAATTCCTCTCTTCCCTTTCCTCCTCCTCTCCACTCTCCAAAAACAAAGGGGAAAAAATCTAAACACATATGCAGATGATCTTGCATTACTTTTGTTCCTGAGCAGAAGCTGACTAAGAACTCCTGGCTAAATGTTGTAAGCGGAAACATAATGGGAAAACCCATACAATTAAAGAGCTGCCTTATTAACTCAACAAACTTAAAAATCTAATTTAAGTTAAAAAACAGGGCTTATTCATATGAAAGGTGCCTAATCCTTCAAACTGTTCATGCTATAGCAATGATTCTGCCCAGAATCAAAACAGACTCTTGATGGGAATGCATACAATTTGTACTCCTTTAAATACTCCACATAGCTCTCACTAGAAACAGAAATAATTCTCTGAAGTCACAAATAATTAGCTTGAATAACTGATTTAGATGTTCCATGTTTAAATAAGAACTTAACTTATTTTAAAAAGAAAACAGTTCCTTCAAAAAGTGCTTTGAGTTCTGTCTCTGGAAAAAAGTCTGAAAATTTCTTAGATTTGAGACATAATTTTTCTTTATTTCACCCCTTACAAGCAGATGCCCCTTTTCAGAGCATTTTCAGGCTGTACAGTCAGGACTAAGTGAGAAATATGGCTCCAAAGCCCATTCAATTTGTGTCCATATGATTATAGGAGCTGGGGGTGCTGGAGCTGGTGAACTTAACTTTGAGGAAATCCCTCACTTTTTATTCAATTTCCTTTAGGTCTAGACTTGTTTGAAAGATTTTCTCCTCCAATAGGACAGTGGAGACTAAAGCTACATCTTTGAAGGCTGCATTTTCATGATCACAGTATTTATAAAAGACTAAAGTAGAGCCTGCAGGCAGTGATTCAAGGCAGTGCACCACAGCTGCATTCTGACCATTTGTGAAACCATTGCTCAATTCCTGATCTACCTCCAGTTTGACAACATCACTGTCTTGAGCAGCTTTGCCTGTCCCATCAATCCAGATGGCGTGGACACTCTGAAAAGAAGAATAGGCATCAGCAATTTGTTCACTCAAACACCTAAGTACTTCTTCAGCATCTTGGGCAGCAGTGAGCAGCAAGATAGCAGGCTGAAGACAAGGATGGGAGCTATTAAGATGTTTCTGAAGGAACGTTAGGCTTCTTTCTCACAGCTTCTCATCTTGACCTTGATACTTATTTCTAAATTGTTTCATCTGATTGTTGGCTGGAGAGTGATGGAAACTGGTTTCCAAGCTCTCACATCTGAATGCTGTCACCATCTGAAAAAAGGCCATATGTTGAACTCTTGAATGGTGAAGATGATTGCACTGTAATTCTCATTCTTATTTGTTGTTCAAACGATTCCTGAGGCATTTTTTTATATTCTGAGCTCAGCACTGAAGATTACTTATCATGAGCTGTGGAGTCTTGACTTTGTGGTAATCTCTGAATTGATTCTGGACATTGACCAGATGATGTGGTGGTTCGATCTTAATGGTAGTGACATCGCTGTAAGAACCATCTTGGTGAACACCTTCAATTTCTACTTCTTCAGAGAAATTGACCTTCTGTTCGACACTGGAGGCTTCTAATTCATTCATTTTAGTATTTTCATTTATTCTTTATACTGAATTAGATCTTGTGCTTCTCAGAGGGGTTCTACAAAGGTTAATCACAAGATCTTCACTGGTCACTGGAGCTTCTTGTGTTCTGACAGGTTTCTTTGAGGCTGTTTGGTTTGTAACAGTTTGAGAAGATGGTTCATCCTCTGGGTGCGGATGGAGAAGACTGGAAGGTTAGAAGCATGATCCTCACTCAGCTCTGGGGGCTTCTGGCTTCTGGAACTAAGGGGGAAATGGAAGTGAATTCAATATAGTAACATCGTCAGAGGATACAGAGTCCTGCAACCTTCTCCAGCTCACAACCGGTGACTGCTGTAGTGGAGGCTGCAGTGAGTGTGGCTGCAGAAGGCAGGCAGTCCTTTGTGTGTTCATCTCTTCCACTGCTTAGGGCAATTCTTTTAATTCTTTTGGGAAGATATCCAGCAAGGGAATAGGTGGGTCAAATGGAACATCTAATCCTAGTTTTTTGAAGTATCTCCATACTGATTTCCACAGTGGTTGCAACAGTCTACACTTCCACCAACAGTGGAGGATGGTTTCTTTTTCCCTGCAGCCCCACCAGCCTTTGTTATTGGTTGATTTCTTCATAGCAGCCATTCTTTCTGGGGTCAGGTGGAATTTCAGCATTGTTTTCATTTGCATCTCTCTGATGACCAGTGATATTGAATATTTTTTCATATGTTTATTTACTATTTCTACTACTTTGTCTGAGACATTTATGTTCATTTCAGATACCCATTTTTGGATATTGCCTTTAAATTTGGGAGGTCTGATTTTTTTAAACTTCTTTATATATTCTAGATAGTAGACCTTTGTCTGAGGAACAGCTGGTAAAAATTTTTTCCCGCAATGTGGGTTGTCTCTTCATGCTATTCATCATTTCTCTTGCTGTGGAGAATCCATTAAAGAAGAAGAGATCCCACTTGTTGCCTCTTTGTGCTAGTTCACATGTGACTTAGGTTTTGTTCATAAAATCTTTTCCTATGCCAATGTCTTCAATAGTTCTACCTAATCACTCTTTCAGCTGGTTTAGTGTCTCTGTTTTAATACTGAGATCTTTAATGCATTTTGATTTTAGTTTAGTGAATAGTGAGAGATACAGGTCTAGTTTTAATCTTTGGCATGATGAAACCCAATTTTTCCAGCACCATTTATTAAAGAGGCTATGTTTCCTCCAGTGGGGGTGTTTGGCTCCTTTGTCAAAGTTGAGGTGACTGAGTGTGTCTGGAGTTGTTTCTACATATTCTAATCTGTCCCACTGATCTCAGGTCTGTTTCTTTGCCAGTACCATGCTGTTTTTATCACAGTAGCTTTGTAGTATAGTTTCAAGTCGGGATTGTGATACCCCCTACCTTGTCTTTGTTGCCTAGAATTCCTTTTGCTCTTCTAGGTATCTTCTTTTCCAAATTAATTTTTGGATTTCTTTTTCTCAAGATCTACGAAGTAAGCTGTTGGAATTTCTTCTGAGCAACAAGAGTTTAGCAGAAGGCATCAGAATCCTGGATTTCAAGTTATAATTTAAAAGTACACTGAGAAAAACATAGTATTGGCACAAAGACAGACATGTGGATTGGTGGAACAGAATTGAGACTTCAGAAAGAACTCCAGACATATTTTATCATGTGAGCTTTTACAAATGTGCAAAAAAATTTATGCAGGAGGAATATTAGCCTCTTTAACAAATGGTGCTTGGAAAACTGGTTACACACATGCAGAAGACTGAGTTTATAATTGTGTTGCTTACCATGTAAAACACTGTACTCAAAAAACTAAAACTCTTAATATCAAATAGGAACACTTAATCTGTTTGAAAATAATACAGATAAAACTCTGAAAGCATAGGGATAGGCAAACACTTCTTAAATAGAATGCCAATTGCACATGAAATAACATCAAGAATGTACTAAAAGTGATTATATCAAATTAAAAAGCTTCTTCACACAAAGGCAATAAACAGCAAAGTGAAGGGACAACCTACTGAATAGAAAAAAAATTCCAGCTACTACACAGAGGATTAATATCTAGAAAATATGCATAACTCAAAAATTAATATTTTCCAAATAAAATATCCAATCAAAAAAGGGGAAACTAAAATGAATAGCCAAGTCTTAGTAGAAGTATAAATGGTGAATAAGAATAAGAAATAAATTTCTACATCCTTATTCATCAGAGAAATTTAAATTCAAACAAAATTGAGAATCCAACTTATTCCAGAAAGAATAGCTTTCATAAAGAAATCAAACAATTGTAAATTCTGGAGAGATCTGAGGAAAAGGAACCCTTCTCCCTTCTTGATGGGGATGGAAATTAGCACAACCACTATGAAAATCAGTACAGAGATTCTTCAAAAGACTAAAATTAGAAATTCTAATGGACCCAGGTATTCTCTGTCTATGAATCTCCCCCAAAGAGTTAAATATATCCTTTTATAATTATACGTGTATACTCACATGTATGAATGCAAAATTCATGATAATTAAATCTTGAAAGTTTAATATATATCCATCAAAGATGAAGGAATAAGGAAAATATAATATTAGTACACAATGTAATACTATTCTACTATGCAGAAAAATTAATTTGAATCACTTGTAGAAGAATGATGTACTTAGAGGGCATGTGTTATGTAAAATAGATCAGACACTCTAGCTTAATTATCACATGGTTTCTCTCATATAAATTACTTAAATAGTAAAATCAAAGATAGATAACAGAAAACAGGGAGCTAGGTCTTCAACAAACGAGAAAGGGACAAAGTGATCAATGGAAAGGGGGTTGGGAGTAAAAAGATTAAATTGTATTATAAACATATACCAAAATCCTCTAATAAAAATGAAAATAAAAGTAAAAGCAGAAAGTTGAAAACAAAAAGATAATCAAAATAAGCAAATAAAAAAGAACGTCTATATGATCTTCACCAAATATTCTTCAATTTCTGAAAGTTTAATACATTTGATTATTATCTCCCTCTCAGTGTGTGTATGTGTGTGCACGTGTGCATGTGTGTATGTGTGTGTGTGTGTGTGTGTGTAAGATGAGGATTGAACCTAGGATCTTGCCATGTATTTTTTTTTCTTCCTTCCTTCCTTCCTTCCTTCCTTCCTTCCTTCCTTCCTTCCTTCCTCCTCTTCTTTCCTTTTACTTTTTCCTGGGATGTGTGTATATCCATATAATTCTTTTGTCTGTATGGAGGTATTTGTTGGGGCTCAGAAAACAATATTCCAAAAATGTCATGCTTTAAAATGCTGATCACATTTTTTAAAGCAGGAACCAAATTTTTTCAATTTTAATTTTTAATTAGTATATGTTTGCAATACATAATGATCACATTCCTCATGAGAAGTTAGTATAGGTACATAACATATCTCAGTATTTTTTTCAATCTCCTTCCGCTCCTTTTCCTCCTTCTCCCTCTACCTCTTGGTCTCCTTTCCATTTGAAAAGATCTATCTCCCTATTTCCTATTATTTGTCTTTTCAAATGCACTTTATTTATATTTTAGTTTTCTCATATAAGAGACATCATGTGATATTGAAGCTTTTCTGTCTGATTTATTTCACTTAATATTATGATCTCATGGTCCATCCATTTTCCTAAAAATGACTCAACTTTATCCTCCTTTATGGCAAAGTAGTACTCTGTCATAAATATCACATTTTTTAATCCTTTCATGTGCTGTTGGACATATAGGGAGGTTTCAATATTTATCTATTATAAATTGTGCTGCTATAAGATATAGGTATGCATGTATGACTCTAATATTATATGTTTAACTTTTGGAAAGATACCTGGAGGGAATATCTAGGTTGAATGGCATTTCTTTTTCAAATAAAAAGAAATTGGAAGACTTTAGAATCCACCTTAGAATCAAGGACTTTCTGTTTTTTATTTTAAATGACATATTATACTGGCACACCTGTTAGATATAATATGATAATCTGATACATGTATGTATCATGATATGGGCAAATCAGGTTATTAGCATTTCAGTCTCTTCAAACATTCATCATCTCTCTGTGTTGTGTTGGGAAACTTCAGAATCTTCTCTTTCGAAATATAACTTATTGTATACAATTGTCACCATACTATGCTATAGAACACAAGAAGTAGTTTTTCCACTATACCTGTGTTTTTGTAACTGTTATCTAAACTCTCTTAGCAATCTTCCCACTACCCATCTCTGTGTTCAGAACCAAGAATTTGCTAACCTTCTTCCATTTTCCTCCATCAAATATAGGGAGGGGTTTTCACTAGAATTTCCTTATCTATTTTAAGACAAGATCATCAAAGAAAATACAACTGCCTCCCATTCCTTCTCTGAAATCTCATTGTCTATGAAAAAAAACCATGTGGAATAATGTAACTATGCAATATTTCATCCATTCTCAGGGTCCTTCAAATTCCAAATAAAATCATTTTCAAGGTACTTTCGGTCTCTTTGGTCCATTCATTTTCCCTAAAGTCATATAGTACTCCTTAAATTTAGTTTCATTTTTCTACTTCCCTTTTTTACCTGAAGAAAGATATGTAGACATATAAACTTCACTGGGTCATGGAATAATCAAATTTATTTATTTCTCCCAATGTATATTAAATAAATTTGTGACTTTTCTCTTATTAAAATAAATAATAGATTATTAGGAATTAACAATGCATATTACAAAAGGGTGTTTCAACTACAGAAAATAAAACTTTGTAGGATTTACATAGAGTACTTAATGAATATTCATATTTCACTAAAATTTTTCCTTTCAATAGTAAATCTTCTGTGTTAATTAAGACCTAGCCTTTGAGATATGTGAAACCCAGACAAACTTCCTAAACTTTGGGAGAAATATCATTTAAATGTTTCTGACAACTTTCATTCAGCTTTAACACTTTTGGTGCAACAAACCATGTTCTGTTTTCATTTGGTTTCAATTTGTTTGAATTTCTCCATTCTAGTGAGCATCACATTACATGTGTTACTTGATTTGGCAGTTTTAAGGTAAAACAAAATTTAATCTTTTGAAAAACAGCACTTAAGTATTTTGTAACATTTTTGCTAATGGTATTTTCATGGAGAGCAGCACCATCTTCATTTAGATAGCTATTATTCCTATTTTACATACACACAATATTCCAATAAATATATTGGAGTAGAAACATAGAGACATGAAAATTTAATAACAATGTTAAGTTTCAAATGTTCATAGCTTATCATACTCACCACTCCGATACGAACCATGTGTATCTATGGGATCAAAGACAGCATCTTTGAAGCCTGGAAATGTTACCAGCAAATATGACAGTTTTCTAGGTTTTTTTATATCACCCATTGGATCCACTAGGGGGCATATCTGTCCATAAATCTAAAGATCAACAAGACTTGATCTTGGAAGTCAAGTAAAAAAAAAAAATTAATTTGATTAGGTTGGGACTTTTATACTGTAGCTCATTTAATTGTTTAGTTTCTAATTTATTTCAGGTGCTTCCTGGATCAAATATCTGACCAGACAAATTTCCATGGAAAGAATTGTAATTTAAACAATAAAATTTTGACTTTAATAAGTGTTTCAGTAGGAGTCGCTCAGAGGAGATAAACATTTTGTCTAGTATGGAAGGAATTTATACAACAATATATTGCATGTCCTTTATCTATACAAAATATGTATATTTTATAGGTGCAAAAGTTTAATACCATACGTTTTTTCTCTAGAGTGATTTACAACAAATGATGAATATAAGCTATTTAATACTGTCTTTAGCTTTTTTTCAGAAATAAAAATCAAGAAGATCAAGGTTGGTGCATATTCAAACTAACAACAAAAAGAAAAATTTTCAAAGAAAATTGTACTAACCAGAGGACAAAGATCAACAAATGTGCTCTTTTATTTATTCACTCACTATACAAAAGCACTCTAGGAGGCCTTTTGCATCCTAACTCCAGGAGTCTGAATTCTTACTTAAATAACACAAACATTTGCTTATTTCTTCTTCTAACAAGTATTGATCAACTGTCATTAACCACTTGTCAGATTTTTTCATTATTATTTCTAATAATTTATGAGTATATTTCCCCAATGATTTATTTAGCCAAAAATTTTAATCATATCATTCTTTGCTTTTGTAATAGGTATGGCTATTTAAAAGCAGTGATATTATTTATTTCTACTCTAGATATCTACAGATCTTTGAACAAAAGATGAACAGGCCTTAAAAATAGTGGTCTGGAAACATGTGGCTGATAAAAAGTGGATAAGAGAAATTATAGGCAACACTGCAGAAGTTGACTTTTATGTGAATCAATATATGTCTGAAATTATACTTCTAATTTGAGGTTCTTTGATCTGGCAGTTTGCTAGCACATATTTCTACATGACTTCTGCTTCATTCACCTTAGTATAAGTGATTTGTAAAATTCCTGGAGTTGGGAATATAATTTATTTTGAATGAGCAGGGGACAAACAGTGTTTGCTTTGAGCCCAAATGTATTTCATACTTTTACAAATATCTCTCTAAACAATTTCTAAAAGTAAGGGGACTTATCCTAATTTACAGTTGAGGAAACTGAGACTTAGAGAGTATATGGTTTAGACTTCCCTAGCAGAATAGAATATGTATCTATTAAGTCAGCTCACTGAAAGTATATTGATGGGTATAGTGGGATCTTCATACTTTCCTGTCTCTTTTATTTGCTTCCCTAAAGTCAGAAGGTGAGCATTCTCTTTTGCATCATACATCTGCTATGATATATGGATCATCAGAGACCTCAAAAGAACAGAGCTAAATGACTATAGACTGAACCTTCTAAAAACGTGAGCCAAAATAAACATTTCTCCCTTTTTATCTGATTACCTCAATGTTTGTTTGTACAGTGTTACAAAGCTGACCGATACGAAGTCCACTGATATTTTTCTCTAATGGATTAAGTCTTCATCAATTATTTCTGATATTTTCTTTAAAAAGGTTCCTTAATTTTCTTTCAAGGTAGGACACATAGCAACAAATTCTGAGGTTTCTTTAATGTGCAAATGTCATTATTTACTCCTTACTCCTTAAGGGTATTTTCATTAGATAAATTATTAGCTGTTGAAAATTCTTAATTTCAGTGTTTGAAAACTGTTGATGCAAAAGCTCAGTTGCACAGGAAATTGTACAAAGAATCAGCAATGAGGATCACATCATATTAAAAAACTTTTGCAAAGAAAAAGAAACTAAGAACAGAGTGAAGAGACAACCCACAGAATGGAAAAAATATATACCAGCTATTCCTCAAATAAAGGACTAATATAAAGTATATAAAGGACTCAAAAAAAAAAAAAATCCAATCCAAATATGGGCATCTGAAATGAATAGATATTTATCATATGAACAAGGACAAACAGAAAATAACTATATGAAAAAATGTTCAAGGGCCAGAGATTTAGCTCAGTGTTTCCGGCACCTGCCTTGCAAGTGCAAGATCCCAAATTCAATCCCTGGTACCAAAACAAACAAACAGAAAAACAAAATGTTCAACATCACTGGTCATTGGAGAAGTACAAATTAAAACACTGAGATTTCACATCACTCCAGAAAGAATGGCTATCACCAAGAAATCAATAACAAATACTGATGAGGCTGTGGGGAGAAAGGAACTCTTCTCCACTGTTGATGGGAGACTTTAAAACTACTATAGAAAATACTACGGAGCTTCCTCAAAACACTAAAACTAGAGGTTCCATTTAACTCAGTTATTCTCCTTCTAAGTATCTTTCTGAAAGAGTTAAAAGCATCATATCACAGCAATATATGCACACTAATATTTGTTTTATTTTGCTTAAAATCTTTATTGGTACATTTTAGGTATATAATAGGTTTACATTTATCATTGGGTATTTGTAACTGTACATGATGTATCTTGGTTCTTATTTTTCCCTATTCACTGTCCTCCCTTCACCACCACCACCCTTCCCTGTTTAATAAGACTTTGTTTCCATTTTTTCCCTTTCTCGTAATTTTTCCTTTCCCTTCTTTACTTTCCCTTTCCCCTTCCACTTCCCCTACCATTTTGGACCTTTTCTTCCTATTTCAAATTGTCAATTATTCATTTTAATCATGTTAATCTTTATTTACTCTTTCAGTTTCTCACATCAGAAAATCTATTCAGTATTTCCACGTGTGTCCTATTTATTTCCACTTAAGAGTATGACCTCAGTATGCATTCATTTAGCTATAAATGTCTCTAGTTTCTCATTCTTTATGGCTGAGTAGTACTCCATTATATATATATACATATATATATACATATATATATATGTATATACATATATATATATACATATATATATATATGTATATATATATATACACACACACACAAACATATCTAATTTATCCAGGTCCAGTTGATGGGCACTTGGGCTGTTTCAAAGCTTTAGCTATTACAAACTGTGCGGCTATAAACATGGGTGAACATGTCACTTTGGTATGATTCTTTTAATTCTTTTGGGAAGATACCCAGCAGAGGAATAGCTGGGTCAAATGGGACTTCCAATCCTAGTTCTTTGAGGTATCTCCATACTGATGTCCAAAGTGGTTGCATCAGTCTACACTCCCACCAACAATGGAGAAGGGTTCCTTTCTCCCCATACCCTGCCAACATTTGTTATTGGTTGATTTCGTGATAGCACCCATTCTTTCTGGGACGAGGTGTAATCTCAGCATTGTTTTCATCTCCATCTCTCGAATGACCAGTGATGTTGAACATTTTTTCTTATGTTTATTTGCTGCTTTTACTTCTTTGTCTGAGAAATGTTTATTCATTTCAGATGCCCATTTTTTGATTGGGTCTTAAATTTGGGGGGTCTGACTTTGTTCAGTTCTTCATGTATTCTAGATAGTAGTCCTTCTTCTGAGGTACAGTTGCTAAAAATTTTTCCCATATTGTAGTTTGTCTCTTAGCTCTGTTGGTGGTTTCTCTTGCAGTGCAGAAGGTTCTTCTTCTTTTTTTTTTTTTTTTTTGGTTCTGGGGATCGAACTCAGGTCCTTGCGCTTGCTTAGCAGGCAGCAAAACCACTGAGCTAAATCCCCGCCTCTGCAGAAGCTTTTTAACAAGATGAGATCCCAGTTGTTGATTCGTTGTGCTGGTTCCCATGCTACTGAGGTTTTGTTCATAAAGTTTTTTCCTAGTCCAATGTCTTCAAGAGTTCTACCTAACTTATTTTCCAGCATGTTTAGTGTTTCTGTTTTAATATTTAGATATTCAGTGGACTTCAATCTTAGTTTAGTGCATTGTGATAAATATGGGTCTAGTTTGAATCTGTGGCAGGTTGAAATCCAGTTTTTCCAATACCATTTATTAAATAGGTTATCTTTCCTCCAGTGAGGGTGGTTGGCTCCTCTATCAAAGATGAGGTGGCTGACTGTGGAGTTGTTTCTGCATCTTCTAATCTATTCCAATGTTCGTCAGGTCTGTTTCATTGCCATATCATGCTGTTTTTATCACAGTAGCTTTGTAGTATAGTTTCAAGTTGGAGATTGTGATACCCCCTGCGATGTCTTTGTTGCCTAGAATTGCTTTTGCTCTCCTAGGTCTCTTCTGGTTCCAAATGAATTTTTGGATTGTTTTCGCTAGTTCTGTGAAATATATTGTTGGAATTTCAATCAGCATTGCATTAAATCTGTATAGCAGTTTTGGAAGTATGGCCATTTTCACTATATTGATTCTTCCTACCCAGGAGCATGGGATGTCTTTCCATTTTCTTGTATCCTCTTCTATCTCTTTTTTCAGAGTGCTGTAGTTTTCAGTGTAGAGGTCTTTTGCTTCCTTTGTTAGATTGATTCCTAGATATTTCATTTTTTTGAATGCTATTGTAAAAGGAGTTGTTTCCCTAATTTCTTTCTCGGTGATTCTGCTATTTGTGTATAAGAAGGTTATTGTTTTTTGAGTGTTGACCTTGTATCCAGTTACTCTACTGAATCTGTCAATTAAGTCTAGAAGACTTTGGGCAGAGTTTTTTGAGTCTTCTATGTAAAGTATCATTATTCCTTTTATTTCTTTCTCTTGTCTAGTTGCTGTGGCTAATATTCCCAGATGTATACTGAACAGGAGTGGTGATAGTGGGTATCCTTCTCTTGTTCCTGATTTTAGTGTGAAGGTTTTCAGTTTTTGACCATTGAGTGTGATGTTTGCTATTGGTTTTTCATAGATAGCTTAGTCAGGTTGAGATACAGACTTTCTATTTCAATTTTCTGTAGGGTTTTTATCGTGAATTGGAGCTGGATTTTGTTAAATGCTTTTTCTGTATCTACTGAGAGATCATAGGAATTTTGTCCTTGGCTCTGTTAATATAATGTATTACATTTATTGATTTACCTATGTTGAGCCATCCTTGCATCCCTGGGATAAATCCAACTTGGTCTGGGTGTGTCATCTTCTTCATGACCCTCTGTATTCTGTTTGCCAGTATCTTGTTGAGGATTTTTGCATTTATGTTCATTAGGGAGATTGGTCTGTAGTTCTCTTTCTGGGTTGGGTCTTTCCCTGGTTTTGGAATCAAAGTAACACTTGCTTCCAGGAATGGATTTGGAAGTATCATTTCCCTTTCAATTTCCTTGATGACTGTAAAGAGTAATGCTGATAGTTCTTCTTTGACTATCTTGTAGAATTCAGAAGTGAAACCATCAGAATCTGGGCTTTCTTTGTTGCTAAATTTTCAATTATGTTTTCAATTTCACTTGTTATAATTAGGGTGTTTAGAATTTCTATATCTTCTTTATTTAACTTTGTCAATTCATATGTATCTAGGAATCTGTCCATTTCCTCCGTGTTTTCCATTTTATTAGAGTATAGTTTCTTGAGGTAGTTATTGATGATCCTCTGGATTTCTGTTGGATCTGTTGTGTCTTCACCTTTTTTGTTCTTAATTACATGGATTTGAGCCTTTTCTTTGCTTTTATTGATAAGGTGGGATTAAGGTTTCTTAATTTTATTTATTCTTTCAAAAAACCAACTCTTTAATTCATTGATTTTTCGTATCATTCTCTTAGTCTCCATTACATCGATTTCTGCTCTGATCTTTATAATTTCCTCTCTTGTATGAGCTTTGGGTTTCTCATGCTCTTCTTTTTCCAGGAGCTTAATGTACAGCATTAGATTGCTTATCTGAGCTCTCTCTGTTTTCCTAATACGGGCAGTCACTGCTATTGATTTCCCTCATAGAACTGCTTTCATTGTGTCCCATAGATTCCTGTATGTTGTACTGGCATTATCATTTACTTGTAGAAACTGTTTAATTTCTTCTTTAATTTCCCCTGTGACCCATTGGTTGTTCACGAGAGTGTTATTCAATTTCCAGGTGTTTGTGGGTGTTTTGCAGTTTCTTATGCTATTCATCTCCAATTTTATTTCACTATAGTCTGATAATATACAAGGGGTAACTTCAGTTCTTTTACGTATACTTAAACATGTCCTATGAGCTATCATGTGGTCTATTTTGGAGAATGAGTCATATGCAGCCAAAAAGAATGTGTATTCTGATTTTGTGGGGTAGAACACTCTGTAAATATCTATTAAGTCCATTTATTCAATAGTTTCGTTCAGTTCTAGAATTTCATTGTTGATTTTTTGTCTAGATGATCTGTCTATTTGTGATAGTGGGGTATTGAGGTCACTCACTACAACTGTATTAGTGCTTATTTGGTTTTTCATGTCCATTAATATTTGTTTTGTAAAGTTGGTGGCATTCGTATTTGGTGCATAGATATTTATGATCATCATCTCTGTCTCTTGGTTTGTTCCTTTCACAAGGTTGTAGTGACCATCTTTGTCTCTCTTAATTAGTTTTGGTTTGAAATCTACTTTGTCTTCAAATAAGAGTGCTACCCTTGCTAATTTCTGGATTCCTGTCATGTGGAGAACTGTTTTTTATGCTTTTACTTTCAGTCTATTAATTTCTTTTTGAGTTAGGCTTGCTTCTTGTATACAGCATATTGTTAGATTTTTCTTCTTGACCCATTCTCCCAGTTTATTTCTTTTGATTGGTGAATTGAGGCCATTAATATTGATGGTTATAATTGATAGATACTGACTCATCCTTGTCATGATGTTTTATTGTTGTAGGCTCTTTTATTTTTCCTCCCATCCCTTTAGTTTCTTGCCTTGCCTGGTGGCTTCTCTCTGTTGGGTCTCATGGAGTTTTGATCTTTATTTCCTTTTTCTAGGTTATTGTTTAGAATTGTTTGGAGTGCTGATTTGGTGTTCATGAAATTTTTCTGGTGTTCTTTTTCATGGAAGTATCTAATTTCTCCATTGATTTTGAAAGATAAGTTTGCAGGATATAACAGTCTAGGCTGGAAGTTATTTTCTTTTAGGGCTTGAAATACTTCACCCCAGGCTCTCCTTGACTTGAGGGTTTGTGTTGAGAAGTCTGCTGTGATTCTATGGGCTTTGCTTTGTGTATGATTTCTTTCTTTTTTCTAGCTGCTTATAGGATTTTGTTCTGCTGCTGGGTTTCTAGGATCTTGACTATTATATATTTAGTTGTAGATTTTTTTTGATCATGGCTAGTAGGAGTTCTATATGCCTCACTTATCTGTATGTCTGATTCTCTACCTCTGTCTGGGAAGTTTTTTACTATTACTTCTGTGAACAGTTTTTTTTTATGTCAATTGTACTTTCTCTTGCTTTTTCTTGGACTCCTATCAGTCTTATGTTATTCTTCTTTTCATCATCTAGCAGCTGCTGGATTGATTTCTCATGGTCCCTTACTATTTTTAAGTCATCTCTGTTTTCATGGTCACTAACCATAATCCTGTCTTCCATATCTGATATTCTGTCTTCACATTCACTTAATCTGCTGTGAATACTTTCAATGGAGTTTTTAATCTCCTGGTTTTCTGTTTGAATATGTTTCATGGATTCCATTTCTTTCTTACATTGACCATTCATGGTTTCCTGCATGTGTTGAGCTCATCTATTTTTTTATATGTTTCTTTTCTGGCGCTTCTAATCAAGTCTTTCACTCTGCTCACCATCTCTGTAGTTACCTGGGAAATTATTTCTGTTTTGAATTTTTCTACAGCCTCATTCATCTGTTTTGTTACTTCCTGTCCTATCAGTTCAGGGTGTCTAGGTGGCTGACTATCAGAGTTTTCCACCTCGTTTCCCCCAGAATTTGCCTTTTTTGGCCTGGAAGTCTGAGATTGTGCCTTGCTTAAATGTCTCCTCATTTTTGTTTTTGGTATTGTCCTTGGTTTAATTCCTGGGGTGATACTTTGAAATTGCTTATTGTAAGTATCTTTATGGCTTGTATTTAGAACGCTTATGGAATGATTGCTTCTCAGCAGTGTCTTCCAGGTATAGCTGGTCCTTAGGTTTTGAGTCTCTAATGACTCTAAGGCTATCTCATTTTTACTATACCAGGAAGGATAACTCATTAGATCAATCACAACACTTTAGCCCAGGTAATGCAATCAGCAATACCATAGCATCAAGCACAGATTAGAAAATGACAATTTGTGGTAGTTATTAGTCCATCACCTTTAACTGTGTGAATTAAATCAAAATTTCTGACCAACCCAACATACGTGTATTGTGAATAAACTCTTCAATATAGCAACTTTACCCTTCAGGATGGGGAGTTAGAAGGAGTGGAGAGGGAGGGATAGATAGGCAGAAAGATAGGGAAAGTTTAGCAGTCAGGCCAGAGGACACAGGAAGATCATGCAAACTCTAAGAAACTATTGAAGACAAGAGGAAAATTCAAATTGAAAGAACAAAGATGAGAACACAACAACCTAATAGCCATAGGGAGGCTAGAAACTGTATTTACTTTCCTTTAAAACTAATAAAAATTGAGAGAAGGAAAAAGAGAAGAAAAGAAAAATAAAGAAGAAATCCAAATTAGGGCCAGAACAGGAACAAAAAGGGGGATGAACAATGTGGGACAGTGAGAGAATGAGTGAGAGAGAAAGACAAGAGAAAGGACAAAAAAGAGAAAAATAAAAATTTGAAAAGGGTAGAAAAAAATAAAAATTAAAAATAAGACAAAAAAATTGAAAATAACTAATAAAAAATAAAAACGAAGGGCCTCTTTCAGGGTATGTCTCTGCTGTCACAATAAACAATGTGGGCAGCAGTCTGCAGATATAAGTCAATGAGTCTCAGCAAGCCAGGGGCAGACCCATGAGATTCAGGCAGATTTCTGTCTACAAGTCCCAAGTTGTGCTCCCTGTCCTCCTGCAGGGTTGAACTCTGCAAGGTTCTACTGCAGGTTCCAGCTGCCCTTCCCCTGAAGATAGTCCAGGTTCTGATGGGAGTTAATCCCTCCAATTTAACAAGTACAGTGGTCTGGTGTGCCTTTATTGCAGAGATTCTCATCACTTTTCCAATGGGCTTCAGTTTTCATCAAGGAGCCTGACAGAGGCCTTCTTTCTGTAGTTCACTTCTGCTCTATCTTCTGGAGCTCAGAAGAATGGTCTTTATGACCCCCCGTGCCTCTGTAGTGTGGAACTAGGTAGTGGTACATCCAGGAGGCTGCACTGCCCATGTGGCTAAGCTGGTGGCTGGTGGGTAGGGTGTGGGGACAGAGTGGGGTTCCACAAGGCCGAGATGTTGGCTGGGAGCTGGGATGGACTGCACACTCATGTTTATAGAAGTATAATTTGAAATAGCTAAATATTGGAGTTAGCCTATATGCCCATCAATGGATGAATTGATAAAGAAAATGTGGTTTTTATATATAGTGGAACACTCTTCTGCCATAAAGAAGGATAAACTTGAGATATTTTTAGGCAAATGGATGTACCTTGAGTGCATAATTTTAAGTGAAATAAATTGGACACACATGTTTCTTATGGTTTCTGTTGTGTAAGAACCCCAAAAGGTAAACAAGGACCAAAACAGAGGCTAGATATTGGGAAGTAGGAAGAAAATTTTCAAATGGGAAAGGGAACAAGGGAGGGTGAACAAGGAAGGAAAGGAAGGGAATAAGAATAAAAAAATAAAAAAGAATGGAAGTAAAACAATAGAAACAGAATTTTGTAAATGGAGAGGCTAAGAAGGACTTAAAGGAAGAAAGGGGAGTAGGAAAAACAAAGAATCAAGATATATTACTATTATATTATTGTATATAGGTACAAATTCCCTATCATGAATGTGATCATTATGTATGTTTAACTTCTGAATATTTTTTTCATCTTAGAAGAAACCCTATATACATATACAGTTACTCATCATTTTTCCTTGTCACGGTACTTAACAAGAATTAGTATGCTCTTTTTTGATGTACATTTATCTATTCTTGATATTTAATATAATTGGAATCATAAAATGTTCAAACTTTTGTTTGTTCTTTTTTTTCTACATTTTTGGGAGAGGATTCTCTATATTGGCAGGAATGCTATTGCCTCAACCCATATTCTCATGATCTGGCTATGAATCCAGTATTATTGAAATAACAGATTTGGCAGAATTCAGTAAGAAACACTGCAGTTCATCTCCAGGTATTTAATTAGTTGGCACTCTAAACCCATCAAATCCTTTTATATCATCCCCTTCCTAAACTACAGCATTTCAAATTCCATCTACTGTACCATCTTGGCCTTCTACCAATATGGAATGGAAATATTCTCTAACAGCAAAACAACAAGGCAATGAAGAAATGCACACACAAAGGAGAAAATGCAAAACAAAAAATGTTGCTATGTTTCGTTTCAATTCATCTACATTAAAATTAAAATAATGTGTCTTAGTATAGGACTTTATCTTTTGACTCTTCAGTCATGATTTTAAAAAAAAAAACTGTTACATTTGGACATATGTACCTCATGTAAGTATTGGAGTTCAGGTAAGATTCTGCATAGGTTTTATACTATGCAAGTGAATGTTGGCACAATACTTCTGAACCACAGTTCACAGAAAAATGTTTTCAAAGTTTTAGAATGGAAACAGCTGGCAAATTAATATTATATAAAGTTTAGATGTTTTAAATTAAGAAAATAAACAATTTTCTCTAACAATATGATGAAAGTATATGTTCATTTTGTCTTGGTACAATAAAATGAGGATGAATAACTTACAAAGAAAGTTCTTTTATTTAGTTCAAATTTTTGGAGATTTAAATCCCAGATAGCATGATGCCAGCACAGATCTAACCAGGATTCCATGAGAGCTAGTCAGTTCTTTATAATGGCAGCACTCCCCAAAACTTCATAATATTGCATCAAGCCCTACTTCTTTTTTCTTTTTCTTTTCTCTTTGTGCAGTGTTAGCAACGAAAACACAGCCTTACTCATGCTAGATAAGGACTCTACCACTGAGTTATATCTCCAGACCAAAGCCCCAACTCTTGAAGGTTTTATACAATGATCCAACATCACCACACTGGGAATCAAGCTTCAAATATGTGAAACCTTGAGAGATATTCTCAAACTACATCACTGTACCATTTTGTTCCTGACCTAAAAATGTTTTTTGTCTCTCTCATAAGGCAAAATGCATTCATTCTCTCCCCAATAATGTCAAAATATTAAGTCCAATATTACTCAAAAATACAAATTCAAAGTCTCACCTGAGTCACAGGATGAATGTACAAGGAAATAACATAAATACACTCAATGACTTATAAGACATAAGGAAGGGATAGGAATATGTCATTCTTATTCAAAAAGGGAATAACATGGAAAGAGAAAGGAGTAATTAGTCCAAAGAAAGAATAAAATCCAACAAGGGAGATATCAATTATTACATTTCTAAATCTGGTACCCAGTAGACAGTATTGTGGAGGGGAAGGCCCCAAATACTCAGGCATCCCCATTCCACAATTTTGCTAGTTGCATAAGGCTATTTTCTTGGGATGCATACTTGTTTGTGTATTGCTCAGTGGGGCAGGGCATGATGCTTGGTGCTCTAACTTTCTGGTGTCCTAGCTAGGGCTTCACTACAATAGTACTTTTTCTGTGGAATCTGACTATGCATCGCTTTGCAGACTTTCCTTGCAAATCTTACTGTAAGCCAACAGGACCTAAATAATCTGCTTTTTTTTATATATACCTAAAAAAATCAGCACCATGTGCATACTACCGAGGTCTATTACTGGAAAAAATCTTGCCTGGTTCTGCTTCAACACCAGATGTAGTTGTACAGTGCTTTGACTGAAAACAAATTTCTAATCTTGGGTAAATCCTGAGTAACAAGGTCCTGGAGAGCCCCTAATGTTCCCTGAAAGTGTACTGCTCTAAGACTTTGGACTGTGATAGGAAGGATGCCCTCAGAAATTTCTGTGATCTTTCTTGTCTTGGTAATAAGTATATGACTCTTTTTTTAATCTGTGCTAATGTCTTTATGAATTGAGCAATCAACTGTATCCTCATGTTTTCTCACAAATATACCATTTTATTTTCAGTTGAGTTTAAAGCAGCCCAGAGCACCACATAGCCAGTATTTCATTTTACATAAAATTTATTTCACCAGAGACCCTAGATCATCACTTTATATTCAGCTTTACATATAGTTACAGAGCGTGGATATACTTTATCCAAATTCTTTGCAATGATGTGGCTAAGATTGCTTTCACTCCAATTTCAAATTGCATCCTTATTTCATCTGAGATTAGTTACACAGTTTCTTCTTTGCCGTCATCATGGAACTCACTCTGCTTATAGCATTCTAGGATCTTTTATAGCCTGATCCTCCAAATGCTTCAAATCTGTGTCCATTACACATTTGCAAAACTATTTCCACATGTTCAGGTATGTTTGTATCAACAACTCCATTCCTTGATACCGATTTTGTGCATTTATCTGTTCTCCTTTGCTATAATAAGTTGTCTAAAGCTGGGTTTTTTTTGTTTCCTGTAGAAGAGCTTCTTTAGCTCATAGTTTTTGAGGCTATGACAAGGATTACTTATAAATATCCCCTAAATATCTTGTGTATTTTAAGGGTGGGCTTTTGAAAGGTGACAAAATCATGAGGTACTATGCTTATCAGTGTATTAATTTTTAGATGAGTTTATAGCTGAATGTACTATGAGGCCTGGTCATATAAGGTGGATCACTGCTGTTGTGATCTAGATGGGTTTATTCTTTTACCTTCTCTTTCATTTTCAGGCTGATATGAGTTTAGCAGCTTTCTTCTGCTATGCCCTATCTTCATGTTATTTCTACCTTGGAACCAGGCAATCATCAACTGAAAGTTTTGGAAACTGTGAAATGAAATAAACTTCTCCTCCTTTAATTTGCAGATGTTAGGGATTTTATTCCAGCAACAGGAAAGTGACTGATGTAAAAAATTGGAGCCAGAGTAGAGTCATTTGTGACTATACAGATATTTCTCATTTAATGTCCTACCTGTTTAATGACTGTCGGGACTTAACAACTGAGGTACACTGTTTCTGACTTATGACCTGCTGCTCAGACTTATGACTAGTCTTTTATTGTACAGATCTACACATCATATTTATAAAGCTTCAATATTTTATACAATACAACTTGTTTATACCACACTGTAATTTTTGTTGATTGTACTGTACTGTATAGTACTATAGGTTTATGTTCTGTTACACATTGCAGTATTGCATGTAAGTTATGCAAGTAAAAGCAAAGTCATCAAATTGGAGTTTCTTTTCATCATTTCCTTGTTCTGAATATTGTAACATAAATACTATATATAATTCCTCGTTTACTGAACAATTCATCTAAAGACCTACTAGTCGCAGGAATGGAACTTGGTCATTAAACAAGGGGTGTCTGTAATTGATCATGTGGTTCAGAAGCCTTAAGAACTGGTTTGAAGGAGAAATTTGGAAAAAATCAGAGATGTGTGTTAAGAGAAGCCCTAGAATGCTGTAAACCAGGATTTATGAGCAATTCTGGACTGAATTTAGAAGAGAATGATGCTGATAGAAAAGAAGACAGTAAAGGCCAGGCTCAGGAGGTTTCATTTTGGAAGGAGGGCTTTATTTTTACATTTTGGTTAAGAACTTGCCTTTATTTTGCCCATGACAAATACTGTTTTGAGGGTAACTTTTAAGGTGGTACACAAATTAATTTGGTGGAGAACATTTTAAATCTACAGGAAGAATGTTCACTCTGTGACATGGGTACTACTGGCTGCTTATGGCTAGATTTACAATGAAAATCATGAGCAAAAAGCAGAACAAGAAGTGAAAAAACCTGGTGAAAAAGAAACCTCCTGAAATTTAGGGCCAATGATATTGTGAGGGTTTTTTTCCCCATTAAGTGTATTAGTACATTTTAGGTATAAAATACAGTTGCATTCATCATTAGGATCTTGTACCTTTACATGATGTATCTTGGTTCTTACTTTTTTCCCCTTCCCGTGCCCTCCCTTCACCCCCTCCACCCTTCCCCATTTGCAAAGACTTTGTTTCCATTTTTTTTCCTTTTCTCATATTTTTTCTTTACCCTTCTTTCCTTTCCCCTACCCCTCCAACTTCCCCTACTCCTTTAGACCTTTTCTTCCTATTGCACAATATCAACTACACATTTTTAAAAATTACAATATCAAGATACAGGAAACACTACCACAGATTTTACAGAATTTCAAAGGATATAGAAAGCATGTTACAAAAAAATATTGGAATAAATTTGACACTTTCTAAGAAGTACCTTGGAAGACAAATTAATGAAACTAACTCTGGAAGAAATATAAAGTTTGAATAGCACCTACTAAAGAAAGTAGATTCCTACCTTGAAAACTTACCTATATGACAACAACAGGCTCATATACATTTTAACTGATAAATTATATCACACATTTAAAGCAGAAAAAAGAAGGAACACTTCTCCCCTCATTTTAGGAAATAGACATTGTGCTAATACTAAAACTGGATAAAGATAATAGAAGAAAAAAGTATGAACATAGACAGAAATTTATTTAACAAAGCAAACTATTGGAAGTCTGATCCGGCAGTATGTAGAAAGTGGTTTTATTATAGGGATGGCAGTGTTGGTTCAGCATTGGAAGATCCACCCCCAAAAGTCATCCTTTTAACAGAGGAAAGGAAAAAGCCATATGATCCTGTCACTAGTTGGAGAAAACGTACTGGGCTAAATTGTACAGTTGTTCATGGTAAAAGCTATCAGGAGACTAGAAGTAGAACAGAACCTTCTCAACAGATCAAAAACATGTACTCCATACTTCCAGCAAAAGCACGTTATACGAATGGAGAAGATACAATGCTTTCTCCCTAAGGTGGGGAACAAGGGCAGATATGCCTACTCTTCATCTGTCCATTAAACTTTGAAACATAGGCCCAAACCAAAATAGTCTGGCAATAAAATGACACAATTAGGATAGGATTGGCAAGGTAGAAGTAAAATCTTTATATGTAGATGAAATGATCATCTACAGAGAAAATACTAAGAAATCTCTAGGAGCCCCTAGAACTTGTATTTGAATTTAGCAGGATTAAAAAACACAAGGTATATATAAAAATTCAGGCCTATGTATACTTGCTATAAATGAAGAATTGGATATTGAAATTTAAGAGCTATGTAGGAGTACAAAGGGCAGAGAAAAGTAAAAAGAAAAAAAAAAACACTGTTGGAAGACATTTATTACCTAATTTGAAGACATCTGCTAAAGCTACCATAATCAAGGCAGTGTAGGTGTAACAAAAGACATATAGATCACTGGAATAAAACAGAGAATCTAGAAATAGAACCACACATATGTGGTCCACTGAGTTTTGAAAGATTATTTAACATTAACATTTTATAGAGTATAAACTCAATCCAAGAGCCAAGGAAAAGATAGTGTTTACAGCAAATGGCACTAGAACACCTGGTATCTGTATATAAAAAATTAACCTCAACCCTATATTTCCATACATAAAAGTAACTTGAAAGGATCTATGAACCTAAATATGAAAGACTAAAACCATAACACTTTAAGAAGAAATTGTAAGGGAAAACATTTATGAATTTAGGGTAGGCAAGAATTTCCTAGGATATAAAAAAGATGATGTATAAAAGAAAAAAATTGATAAATGAGATTACATCAAAATTTAGAACTCTAAATAACATCATTAAGAAAATGAAAAGTAGTCCTTAAAGAGACCATATTTATAATGCATATAACCTATGACCAGAATATATAAAGAACTCTTACAGCTCATTAATAGACAACCCAATTAAAAAGTAGAAATAAGAAGATGATAAATAGCCAGTACAGCATAAGGAAATGTGTGCAACACTAGAATCAGAAAAATACTCATCAGTACAATAACAAGATAGAATTATATACTCATTAGGGAGATGAAGTTAAAAGTTTTAAAAGAACAAATATCAACTTAGGTGTGAACCAGTTAGAACTTTCTAATACTACTAATATGAATGTAAAATGATAAAACCATTTTAGAAAACAATATAGAAATTTCTTGTATTACTGTTAAGAACCGATAGACCTGTATTTAAGGTTTTATTTGAGAGGAATAAAAACACATGTTCACAATAGATTTGTACATACAAGTTGACTATCACTTATCTGAAATTCTTGGGACCAGAGTGTTTCAGATTTTCATTTGAAATCCACTTGATCTGCAAAGAGGTTAGCTACTCCTGCTTTCTTTTTTTTTCGAGTTCATATCACATGGAGTATTGTTTTCAACCCGTAAACATTCAGACTGGGTTTCTTTTTGAATTAAATGTGTTTCTTGTATGCAGCATATTGTTGGATTTTGCTTCTTGACCCATTCTGCCAGTCTATTTCTTTTGATTGGTGAATTGAAATCAGTAATATTGATGATTATAACTCATACATATTGATTTATCATTGTCATGATTTTTTCTTTTTGTCGTATTCTCCCCCTTTGCATGTAGTTTCTTGTTGAGCCCAAAGGATTCATTCTTCTGGGTTTCCTGGGGTTGTGATCCTCATTGTCTTTTTCCAGGGCTTTGTCTAAAATGTTTTGGAGTGCTGGTTTGGTATTTATGATGTTCCTAAGGTGCTCTTTGTCATGAAAATATCTTGCTTCTACATCAATTTTGAAAGATAATTTTGCAGTGTACATCAATCTGGGTTGGAGGCTGTTTTCTTCTAGGGTTTGAAATACATCACTTCAAGCTCTTCTTGCCTTGAGGGTTTGCATTGAGAAGTCTGCTTTGATTCTGATGGGCTTTCCTTTTGTATGTGATTTGTTTTTTTTCTCTAACTGCTTGTAGAATTTTGTTCTTCTGTTGGATTTCTGGAATCCTAACTATTATATGCCTATGTGTAGCTTTTTTTTATCACAGCTACTTGGAGTCCTATATGCCTCACTTATCTGTATATCAAGTTATTTTCGCCTGCTTGGGAAGTTTTCTGCCATCACTTCTGTGAACAGTTTTTTTTTTTATGTCATCTGCACTCTCTCCTGTTTCTTCATTGACTCTGATCTGTCTCATATTATTCTTCTTTGCATCATCTAGCAGCTGGTGGATTGATTTCTAGTGGTCCCTTATTATTTTAAAGCAATTTTTCTTTTCCTGGTCATTAATTGCAATCTTATCTTCTATATCTGAAATTCTGTCCTCATATTGGTTAATTCTGCTGCATAGACTTTCAATGGAGTTTTAATCTCCTAGAAATCTGTTTGTATCTGTTTTATAGATTCCATTTGTTTCCTATGTTGGGATTCCGTCATGTTCCTCAGCTCCTCTATTTTTTTTTATCTGTGTCCTCTCTAGATTTATTAATCAGGTCTTGCACTATGGACACAATCTCTGTTGTTATCTGAGAAATTATTTCTGATTTAATTTTTTCCAGATCCTCTTTTGTTGCCAGTTCAGGGAGTCGAGGTGGTTGAGTATCAGATTGTTCCATCTTGTTTCCCTTTGGGGTTGTTTTAGGTGATCTGAAAGTCTGGTTTTGAAACTTGTTTATGTGTCTTCTCATTTCAATGGGGGGGGCGCTGTGCTGCTGGTGCCCGCATGGCTCACCTCCTCTGTGCTGGTGGGGGTGGTACAGTGGCCTGAAAACCTCCTCTTGTGTGCTGGGAGCAGCTCACCTCCTCTGTGCTGGGGGGGGGGGTGTATGGTGGCCCAGAAGCCTCCTCTTGTACATTGGGAGTGGCTCACCTCCTCTGTGCTGGTGTGTGTGTGGGGGTACAGCAGCCTGGATATTGTGTTTTGAAAGATTAATATCATTACAATAAACTAAGTAATTTTCATCAAGACAGTAGGAAAAATGGATTGAGACCATTTTGGAAATTGGCCAGACACCACTCATCACAGGCTTACAGGTGTAAAAGGATAAACTCATTTGAAAGATTTTACTTTGAAAATAGAGCTGCAGGGATTCTTACTTGCTCAGGGCTTTCTAAGGAAGTGAATTCTGAATTTTAGCTATCCATACACTGCATCAGAGGCCACAGCACCCATGGGACAAGGGGATCCAGTTACTGCTTTGAGCCTTCTGAAAACATGAGCTAAAATAAACCTCTCCTCCCTTAACTTGTGAGTATGAATATTTTTTCCCAACATTGAGAAAGTGACTAGTGTAAGACCCAGAGTCCAAAAAGTATGATATCAGTTTTGGTAAGGGACCTGCTGGTTGTGTCACATCATGGGTGATATCATCACAATGGGAGCACATAAGAAAAGAAAAAAATCACATTGTGAGAAAGGGAACCAGAGAGCAAGTATGGGTCTGTCTTATGTTTTTATAACAACTTTCTCATGATATTCAAGTAATGATAAGTAATTTCTTAGGATCCCTTGAAAAATTATTTAAAATTTTCCAGTGGTAGTCCGATACATGACATAGTAATGTTGTCCTTAATGATTCACCAAAATCTCCCCTCCATGTATTCCCATACTGAAGAAAAAAGCTTACATAAGAAAACCTGGGTTACATACTCAATTTATGTCCAAAACATAGCATAATAAATATCCTTCTTTGTTTTAATAAGGGTTACAGATGGACTAGTCCTACATACTTTCTCCCTTAATTAACTAACTGGAATTTTTAAAAACCCACTAGCATTAAATGGGAAGTTTATTTACATCAATCAAATTTTCTTTGTCAGTTACTTGCATGCTATAAAATCTGAATTTTAATCACCATAGTGTTACAGAAAATTTCAGTTTATGGAAAATAAGAACAAATGATTTTTTTAAGAATGAGCCAAATGCCCAGTAAGATGATTTGATGCACCCTAATTGCAAAGGCCAAATTCCAGAGTCATTTAAGTGACCAAATATCAAGACTCATTTAGATTTTACAACTTTTTACATGCATAAAATAGTAAGAATTTAAGAGTACAATAGGGTACTGCATGACTGACATTCTTTGTGAATTGCAAGAAGTTTATCATAGTTTCAGTGTTAATCACACTTAAATGCTTTCTTATCTTAGCAATTATATTTCCTTCTGGAAAAATAGAATGGTAATAGTGTCAGGAATAGTATATCTGAGTTCTTAGTAAAATTCGTTTCTCCTATGGGCTACTCTATGGTGTGTGCTAATAGCACTTCAAAGGGCAGCAAAAGTAAAAAAAAAATGCTTAAAACTTCCTTTGCAATTGAATTTTTCAGGCAGTATGGATAATCTCCTAGCATGTACCAACTCCACACAAGGAATGTGAAAATTATGCACTGTAGACATGTGCAATAAAAAGGAAGAGGATGAAGTGATGGGTGGAGGGGAGAGGGAGCTTATAAAGGAAATTAAGATATGTTACTTACAACAATCAACTTCCAAAAAGGAAAGTAAACATTATGTACTACACAGGTAGTAACAAATTAAAATTAAAAAGTCAAATTCCAGTAATCTAGGGCTTTTGAAATTAACCATATCTAAATGTGCCCTTGTATTTCTTCAAGATTTTGAATATAGGCTCACACCTAGAGACAATAACTACCATTTGTTCAATAACTTTTATATACTAACAATACAGGCATTATACAAAAACGCTGCTTCCGCCAGTGATTTAGCTCAGTGGTTCCATAGCCTGCCTTGCAAGCAGAAGGACCCAAGTTTGATACCCAGTTCCAAAAAAAAAAAAAAAAAAAAAAAAGAATGCTGCTTCCATATCAATAAACATGACACTTGATTTTAGAGGGAATTGAATTAGAGCTGCAAAAGTCAAAATTTAAAACTAATAAAACTATGCCTAGAAAACGAATATAGGTAGAGAAGGGGGAAAAAGGTAAAGATCAAATATGATAAATAGTAGAAGTCTAACTAATAGACAATAGGTAATATTAATAATACAAAAGTCCATAATTAGAAGATAAAACTGCTATTGCATACAGTAATATATGTGATGTGATCTAAATTAATGAGCAGGTATTATATTTTTAGGCTTTGTTTTCAGGATAATTTTGAAGAGTAGTTCAATAATGTCACAAAATATGCCAGGAAATCTTTAAGACAGATTGAATATTTGGAAGAGAGCAGTATGTTAATAGAAGACAGAGATTTTGAGGATGAAACTTTAACCAAGGAACAAGTGTGAATATCCAAAAGAAGGAAAGATTTTACATTGAGTCCAATTTGGCTAAATATGAAAAATATATGAGCACACAAGAAAACACAGAGCATTGCAAGATAACAATCTTAGAACTAACAGTCTCAAGTTTAAAATTGTGTCACTTTGATTTGCCACTAATGGAGCTTGAAGTTTAGTTTCCATTTATAGTCTTTAGTCTAGGATCTGATTATATATCTATGAAACTCATATAACACTGTTAGAGAAGCAATTTTGAAAATGGAAATCAGTATTGCATATGCTGGTATCAGGTTCTGAAAATAGCACAAAAGGCCTTGTTCCAAGGGAAACACATTTGTCTACTTCATCATGCACGTCTCAAGCTTCCCTAAGGACCTTTGTTTCACTTAACTGGAATCTTCTCAGGGCAAAATTGTAGCTTAAAAGAGGCTAGTTATTGAACACATTAACAATAAAGTAAATCTGGGGCAAAAGATAATAGCAGGAGGGAAATAGAAATGGTGAAAACTTAGTGGAAATGGGACACAAAGATTTCCTTTGAGGAGTACAGTCTTTGAAATGTTCTCATCTGCAACAGGAAATCCAGAAAGCCAAACAAATGCTCAGGATAATGATCACAGAAGACCTGAGAGGACTTAAATTCTACTTAAATCGGTTTCAAGCTCACTTACTGCAAGCAAGAAGTGAAATTCAAGGTAGAATTCTAAATGACATGACTGAGCCTTGAACGATTGCTCCAAAACAAAGTTATTTTGCAAATATCAGAAAGCTTTTGTTTTTATTCTTCCTCCTGTCTTTTTTCTCTTTTGTGTTTTCTAATTCATCTTCGCCTTATGCATCTTTTCCCTCTATATTGTCCTCTATACATTTAAGTAATTGTCTTTCAGAGCACTAGGTCATCACAAGCTAAAGGGATACAAATTGCAGACAGCAGACAAGAAAATGATACAGTATATAAAATGTGGTTTAAAAAGATATTGAACAAGCAAAGAAACCACAAAGAGAAAGAAATAAAGGGCTGAAAGAATATGTGCAGAAAAAAATGGCTAAATACTGTCCGACTTTGATAAAAGACATGATCTTACACCTCTAAAAAATTGAATAAGCTCCAAGTAGGATAATTGGAAAAGACACATGCAGAGACACATTATACTCATGCAGATTAAAGAGACAGTATTGAAAGGAGAAATGGATGTCATTTATCAGATACAAAGGAGCCTCAATAAGATTGTCAGGATATTTCTTGTCAGAAACTATGACATCTGCATGGCAATAAGGGGAAATATATAAAGTGTTAAAAAAAATCATGCCAATGAAAAATTTCATATTGAGTAAAACTATCCTTTGAAAATGAAGGAGAAATTAAGTTAAAACAATAGAGGAGAGAGTTTGTTGTAAAGCTACTATGCAAAAAAGACTAAATGGAGTCATTTTTGGCTGAAATGAAAAGACCCAAGGTAGTTATTCAAAGCCATATAAAGAAATAAAAATCAATGGACACAAAGCAAGTAGCATTTTATTTTTGGTGTAAACCTATTCTTTCTTATGTAATTTAAGATATAAATTCATTTAAAAGGCACAAATATAAGTCTATGTTAATGGGAAAACAATATACAAGTGTAATTCTTAAGAAAATTAACACTATTGGGGAAAACATATACGAGTAGAACTTTTATATACTACAAAGTTAAATAATATCGATTCAATAGTGTGTTAGAAATTTAAGATGCTAATTGTAATCCTAGAATGTCCACTAGGAAGATAACTAAAAATGAACAGAAATGAAAATTAACAGGAACTCAAACTGTACAGTACAAAAAAAATCAATTAAACATCAATAAAATTTGGAAAGGATGGAGGATGTCAGGGACAAAAATAATATGATACATAGGAAATGAGTAGCAAAATGGCTGAATTCAGTCCTTCACCAGTAATTTGTACAAAAATGCATGACTTTTAAAATAAATATACTGATTATCATGCCATAGAAAAATAAGTCTGCTGAGTTTAGATTTATTTTGAATTCAAAATAAAATAATAGAGTCCATGTAAAAAGTAACAAAAGCAGCTGAGATATTTATACTAACATATGACAAGATATTCTTTAAGTGAAAAAAATTAAAAGAGACCAAGTAGTATATTGCATATTAATAAAATTGTCAAATTGTTAACAATTTTAATATTGATGCCTAAACAGACATCTATCAAATGAAAATAAAATAGTAAATACTTCTGGAATGATTGTTGGATGTTTCAATATTTCACATACATTAATAAGTGAAACAACCATAGACAATATCATTAAAGAAATAAAGGACTTGAACAACTAAAAATCAAGTAGACTGAATAGATATATAAAAAAGTCTCACCCAAAACAACCAGGATAAACATTCTTCTCAAGCGCATAGGAAACATTCTGAAGGATAGACCATATGTTAGTTCACAAAAAATTCTCAATGTATTTTTAAAGGTTGAAATCAACCAAATTATTTTCTTTTATCAAAATGGAATGAGAGTAGAGTATATTAAGAAAATGAAAGTTTGGAAAATTACAAATAAGTCAAAACTATACAATATATTCTTAAATGATGAATTAAAGAAGAAATCACAATGAAAAATTTAAAATTCTTATGGACAAAGGAAATCAGAAGCACAACATAATAAAACTTATAGGAGACAGAGAAATAAATGCTAAGTGGGAAATTTATTGTAAATATCTACATCATAAAATTTAAAAAGCAAATTAAAATTCTAACTTCATACATAGAGACACTTGAAAAATTAGGGCAAATTAAATTCAAAGGTACCATGACAAAGGAAGGAATAATTAATAGGCAAATAAACAGAAAAAGAATACTTAATAAAATAAATCAAACCACAAGTTAGCTCGCTGGCAAGATCAATAAAACTTGCAAAATTTTGGCTAAAGTGAACATTAAAAGGGAAGAAATAGATAACTAAAGTTAAGAATGAAAATTGGGCTTTGCTAACAAATTTACTGGAATAAAACTATGAACATTTATATGATTGCAAATGAGTTACACAAGCATTATACATCTTAATACCAATCTTTCTAAAACATTTTCAAGAAAATAGAACAAGAATAAACAGAACACATTCAGTAAGGCATTGCTTCAATACCAAAATTAGACAAAAATATCAAAAGAATTCTATGGAGCAGTATACTTTATGAGATTAGACGCAAAAAACCTCAAGATATGTTGGCAAATCAGTTCCAGTAGTACATTCAAGATATAAAGTTTAAGATTCTACACTGTGACCAAGTGGGATTTATTCCAGGATCCAAGTATATTTCAACATGATAAGACATCAATAAAACAAATCTACCATGCTAACAGAATAAAGATAGAAGGCATATGATCATTTCAAATGATAAAAAATACTTTAAAATGCAACATTTGATAAAAATTCTGAGCAAAATAGGAATAGAAGAAAATTTCTTCAACATGATAAATTGCATATGTGACCGCATATCAATAATGTCATAATTATGAAAGACTGAAAGCTTTCTTGAACAAGGTATGAATGCCCATTTTAGCCATTTCTATTAAACAATTTATGAGAGGTTCTACTGAAACTACTTAGAAAAAGAAAAGTAGTTCAATTTATTCAAATGGTAAAAAAATAAAAGTCTCTGTTTACGGATGACGTGATCATTTAAAATGGATTTTTATGTTGTACTTAAATTTTTAAATTAATTTTTGATACAATTTAGATATGTATAATGATCACATTCATCATAGGGAATTTGTACCTGTACACAACATATCTTGATTCCTATATTTTTTCTCTTTCCACTTCCTTCCCTTCAACCCCTCTTTTCCTCCTTATTAACAAAGCATTGTTTCCCTTTTACTATTCTTTTCTCATGTTTTCCTTTTCCCTTCCTTTTTATCCCCTTCATTTCCCTTCCCCCCTCAGTTCCCTTTTCTTTTTGATCAATTTCTTCCTATTTCACAGTTTCTATTATACATTTTGGTTCTTATTTATACTTTCAGTTTTTCCCACCAAAGAGTTTACACGTATGTGTTGGACTTATTTCACTTAAGAGTATAGTCTCAAGGTGCATCCATTTAGCTATAAATGTCTCAGGTTTATGTAATCTTGTGGCAAAATCAATCCACACAAGATAGATCTGGGATACACGAGGAGTTTTAACACACACACACACACACACACACACACACACACAGTCATAGCTAATAAATTCAGCAAAGTTTGAGTACAAAATAATTACATAAAATAGTGATAATTTTATACAGTAGCAGTGGAAACTTAAAAATGAAATACAGGAAATAATTTAATTTAGTGTAGTAAAGAATATGTAAGGATAGACTTAGTCAAGGAAGTACAACAATCATACGCTGAAATTTACAAAACACTGCTGAAAAAAAGATGACAATGCTCCCTGAAGCCATCTACAAATTCAATGCTATCAGTTATGGCTTGTGCCTACATGTCCCCCCAAAACCTCATATAGTCATAAGTGTGTCTTCTTGGAAGTGATGGGATCTAGGGTGCGTGATGCTGGGATCAAGGATGTGATGCTGGGATTAACTCATGGTGCCATGCTAGAACTAAGGGTGTGAGGGATAAACTATAAGAGACAGAAAGAAGGCTGTTTTGTAGGTGCTTGTCACTTGCTCATTGCTTGCTGCCTTCTACCTCCTCTTCTTTGCCATGAATGGTTTACCTTCTGGGATGCCATTGTCATGTCACCCAGAGTCGCAGCCAGTGAACTATGAACAGAAACCTCTACAAACTGTGAGGTAAATAAACATTTTCTCCCTTAATTTGTGAGTGTTGAATATTTTGTCTCAGCAATGAGAAAAGTTACTAAAACATTAACGTTCTCAAAATATGAAATGTATTTTGACAAAAATAGAAAACTGACCTTGAAATTCCTATAGGTTATCAAGAGGTAATGATAAGTAAATAAAATTTTGAAAAAGAGTAACAGTTTGTGGACCCATATACCTGATTTCAAAGCTTATCATGATGGTACAGTATTTAAAACAATGTGATATTGGCATGAATATACACAGATCCACCAATGGAATACAATTGATGATTCGGAAAAAAACCTCATATAACTATAAATAATTTATTTTTTAACCAAGTTGCCAAGATCATTCCATGAGAAAAGAATAATTTCCTCAATAAATGCTAGTAGGAGAACTGTATATCGACATGTAAACAAATGAAGTTATACTCATATCACAGTATATATTAACTCAAATAAAAAACCAAAATGTAAGTGATAAACCTATCATATTATTTGAAAAAGCTAAGGTTGATCCTTCATGACCTTGCATTTAGTAATTTATTGTTAAAATATGACTCTAAGAATATATGAAACAAAAGAAAAGTAGACCAGTTGGATTTCATTATTATTTAAAAACTTTTGAGCATCAAATTACACTATCACAAAATTAAAAAGATAACTGATTGGGGGAAATATCCGAAACTCATATATTTGATGTGCTTCTGATGTCCAGAATATAAGAAGGAATAGAGGGCCGGAGATTTAGCTCAGTAGTTTCGCCGCCTGCTGCGCAAGTGCAGGGACCCGAGTTTGATCCCCGGTACCAAAAAACCAAAAACAAAAACACATAAGAAGGAATATTATAACTATAAGCCAATTTAAAAAAGCAAAGTACCTGAATAAATATTTGTCCAAAGAAAATATACAAATGATCAACAAATATAGGAAAATTTTCAAAATTGTTATTCAGTAAGATAATACATATCAAAAGTATTTTGAAATCCAACTTTACACCTACTAAGTTGGATTCATTCAAAATATTCATATTAGTAATATACTATGGTTGTGGATAAATTTGAGCTCATATTGGTGGTGAGAATATAGAATAATTCAACTGAAATGGAAAGTAGTTGGGCTTTATTTCAAAAAATTAGACAAAATTGTAATATGACCAACGAATTTCACTCAGATATTGTCTTTGCTACTTTGCTCATTGCTGAGACAAAATACCTAACACTCAAAGATAAAGGAGGAAAGGTTTATTTCAGTTCACAGCTTGTAAATGTTTCAGTCCACAGTCAGCTGGCTCTAAGGCAGGGTAGCATAGAAGAGGGGTATCACAGAGGATGTTTAAACAGTTCATGGCAAAACAGGGTAGGCATAAAGCAGCAAAGCAGCAAAGCAGTGAAGCAGAAAAGCAACTTCTTTCTGTCACTTTATATAGACTCATCTAACCTACCTGCCTTTTGGATGGTGCCACCCACAACAAAGGTGGGGCATCCTTAATTTCAGCATCAAAACCTTAATCCTAGCCTCATAAACCCTAATCCAGACATCTTAGAAATTCCTCACCTATGACTACATGGGGATTTGTGGGAACATCTAGAAATAAGCTCAAATTTGAAAACAGTTACTTAAACAAATACATGCACTTAACAATACTATTCATAAGAGATACAAGAAGAAAACAGCTGAAATGTTCATCAGTGGGTGAATATATGCTATATCTTGGTGAATATATTTAACCAAATACTTTTCAGCTATAAAAAAATGATAAAATATTGATACACGTGACAACATTGATTAATCTTGAAAATATTAGGCTTAGTAAAAAAAGCCACACAGAAAATTACATACTGTATGATTTCATTTATATGAAATGTCCAGAATTTATGAATCATAGTAACAGAGGGAAACTAATAGTTATCAGGGACAGCGGGAGGACAGAATTGGGAATAACTGTTAATGGGAAGGCAGTATTCTCTATGGAAGAAAGAAAAATTTGAGGACTAGATAGACATAACCTTCAGATAACATTATGGATATACTAAGTGCCTCTGACTTTGTACTGTAAAATTGTTAATGTTATGTTTCATGAATTTCACCTCAGTAAAAATGGACATAGTAATAATTTATTGATATGTGTTATGAAGAAAATATAGTATAAACCAATTCATTCATATTTATTTAAATGAATGCATAAATATAGATGATAGATTCTCTTATGGTTTGGATTTAGATGTCTCACCAAAGCCTCATATATGCATAGCTGGGGCTTTTCAGTGGTGGCTGGATCTAGGATGTATGAATATAGATTAAGGGTGTGTGATAAGTAAATCAGTGCACTGATTGATTTAGCCTATTTCTCAATGTGGATATTGGGAAGGCCCACCAAGGCTGTGGGTGACACCATCCAATAGGCTTGTATCCCAAATGGAATAAAAGGAACAAGGAGGATTGCTCCTTTGCTGCATTCTTCCTGCCACATCATGAACTCTTTCTCCTCTGTGATGTTCCTTTGTCATGGTGCCCTGCCTTAGAGCCAATAGACTACGGATTGAAACCTCTACAAACTGTGAGTTTAAATAAACCATTCCTCTTTTAACTTGTGAGTGTTGGGTATTTTGTTCCAACAATGAAGGAGTAAGACAGACTCAAAGATGATTTAAGGAAAAAATGACTACTTGTAGCCTAAATTATAACTATGTCTGTGCTAGTCCACAGAATCCACAAGAGGCATGAAAAGTAAAAGTGAAATAGCTCCAACAATTCCAGTTTACAAGAATAAAATTAAGTAGAACCAAGTAGTTTAGTCCTGGTAAAGGGCAAAGATGCTAGTTCCTTTACATAATTCTTTCCTAGGAGTAGATTCTTAAATCCGTGATACCCAAGACCCTTGGGCAGTAATGAGATTTGATAGGTCAAGAGGGTACCATGAATATGAGGTAATTTTTGCTGCTACTAGATAACTTACACAGTTACTTTGCATTTCTCCACTTCGTGTAGTGATAGTGCAGTTAGTTTTATTCAAATACTTTGATGGTTAAAGATGATAGCATTTGGTATAATGCATAACTGACCCCTTTTGGTCTGCAGAGAGGACAAAATAACTTAAAGACTCCTGGATATTTCTTCAGAAAAGCTACATTTGGATAAGAGATTAAAAGCATCCAAACATAGCCTAATAGACATTCTATTATGAAGGAAAATGACAGTAGAGAAAAATACGTTCTAGCAAAGGAATTAAATAGAGTTGACCTTGGGATTTTGCACTATAACTATAAATGCCAGAGACAATCATAATACCAGGTACAACTTATGCAGGAAAAATATTAGACTCCAAATGTCTATAACATTTCATTATGTGTTTCTGAAAGTAAAAGAGGGAAAGAGGTATAGAGAACAAGGCATTTATTTAATAATTAGCATATGTTAAGTAATATAGTAGGTAACTTACATTTATTATCTTACAGGATCTTCCCAATAATGCTATTGCTGTTATTAATCTTAATACTACCATTGGCAGATGGTATCTTTAAAGAGGAAGAAATGTAAACTTAGAAAAATTTTTTAAAATTTCTTAGTACACATTATAATTTATATTAAAATCAAACAATTTTTCACAGGCTATTTATAAGATAGCTGTGGTCTCAGATTATACCCCACCACTGTCAAAAGATAGGAAAAGATTAAAGAATATAAAAATATGTATCAGGTTGCTGAAAGGTTAATCAAAATAAGATTTCAAATGCAGAATGTATTGTAAACTGAAATGCACTAAACTAATAAACCATTTTACAAAAGCACATCATCATGGACCATATATTCATATTGAGATATGTAAAGAAATATGATATCATAGTAATATTGTAGCAAATGAAATTATATAACAAAGAACTAAAAAGGAAGGAATGGAAAATAGAGGTTACATTTTTACTTTTTAATGTGAATGTTTTTAACAACTTTTCTTTATATATTTTTGAGTTAATATGTTTGATCAAGCACAGGGCCTCAAACATGCTAGGCCTGTGCTATACCACTGATATATGTCTCAGCCTCTTTAACCACTTATGTAACTAATTAAGATAGGCACTAGGGGAGGAAGAGGAAGGCAAAGAATAAATACCTCATTTTCCATAAAAGAAAAATTAAAGTTACTACTTCAGTTTAGGATATTTACGTAAAAAGGCTTAGCTGTGTTTTGAAAAACTTAAAGTTATCACTCAGAATTGTCAAGACTTCTGCCTTGAAATTCATAGAAGTGTTGCAGATAGATGTAAATTAAATGTAATCTATGTTCATCCTAGAGTATAGACAGATGCACCGTATAGATGCATAAATAGTATAGAAACATTCTAGAAGGACATCAAAGTAAATAAAATGTAACATAGAGACCTCAATGTAAAGAAAGAGTGAGGACACATAAAAACCACAAAAAAGGCTGGGGATTTAGCTCAGTGCTTCTGCTGCCTGCCCCGTAAGAGCAGGGACCTGAGTTCGATCCCTGGTACCAAAAAAACAAAACAACACCCCCCCAAACCCCCCACAAAACAAGTGATTGTGAATGATAGGAATATGAACAATAATGTTTGATTTTAATGTAATGCTTTAATTTGAATTTCTTAACATTCTTTACTAGTGCAAAATTCTGTACTAACACGTCAAAAACAGAGAAAAAAGGGGCAATGAAAACTGGATTTCTTTAAAAGATTTACTGCATCTTCTATTCCTGTGCAACCTTCTTATTAGCAAAGAAATATGAAGGAGATAGGAAGCAGGAATGGACGAGACTGTACAGCACATCTATAGTCTCCAAGCACGCCTAGTATTGGCAAAAATGAGAGCCAACTCAACAGAACTGGTCCAGCCAAGATTCTGTGAAGATGCATTATTTTGTACATTAAAAAATTTTCTGAAGTGTAGTGCAAAGAGTCTGTGAAGCTACTTCTTCTTGAGGCATTTTCCATTGAGATTAAAGAAAACTATTTTGTAAATAAATATATTATTTAACATATATAATAAAGCAAATAGACTTCTTTATTTTATTATGTTTGTTTTATAATAAACATCTGTAAATATAACAGACAGCATCAAGAATAGAATATCACCAATTACTTCTACCTATCTGTCCCCTACCCTTTTTTCTGCTTGCTTTTCTATGCTCAGTGAGAGAATGTGTCTTTAAGTTACTTTCTCAAAAAATATGTTTATGACACATGAAAAAGCAACCTAAAATATATTACATTGAACTGCTTTCTTCATAGCTTCATAGAAATTGCATAATAGCACTTCAAGTATATAGCATTATGTAGTCAGCTTGAACATTCACATCTCAAAAGTCCTAGCAATTTCACTACTGTTTAAACTTTAGAAAACATTACACATGTATGAGGAGTTCATAGCAATATTGCTTTTAAGAGAACAAAACTGACACAGGCCAAAAGAGTCTCATTGGGAGAATGTATAAAAATCATTCATAGCATAGCTATGTGATGCAGAATTATGCAACAGTGAAAAGGAATGAAATACAATTGTTCACAACATGAATACTTTTACAAACATGATATACCAAGTGAACAAAAGAAAATTACCTTAGTCCTTGTTCCTTTAATTGCATATAGTTCTAACAGGGGAATTGGTGGTCAATATTTTGGTTACTTATCTTCCGATTTGGGTTTTTTGTTTTCAGATAGGGATTGTGTGTTGTCTTTCGTAGTAAGTACTATTGGTTGCTACTCAAAATTGCACCCACTTTTTGTCTATCAGAGCCTAATTTTTTCAGTATTCACCTTCACCCACAGGGTCAATCATTTAATTAATTCATTCAATTCCATTTATCAAAGATTTATGTAGCAAGTAAGTAAATCACACAGTTCTATGTAGTAATATGTAAAGAAAATAGAAACTATATATGTTTGTGTATTATTGCACAAAGTTTACTTATTGTTAAGAATACTCTAAGGAGGGAATATCTTCTCTCCTTATTAAGTTCTGAATCCATGAAGGGAGATAGCAAGGGAACCAAAGCTGACAGTCTGAACACTACAGAATGAAAACATGGAAAATAACTTGTGTTTTAATTATGTAATTAATATAGGATTGTACATTTTTGGATTTACTCAACTTTGTAAGTTTATATAAACAAGGCAATAGATTTTATTCTGTCTTCAAATTGTCATGAGGGTTTATGTTTGTAACATTCAGTTAAAACCATCCTTCATGGAAATCCATTTATCTGTTGTCCCGGCCTGTGGGTAAGTCAACGGAGGCCCTAGAGGGGGAGTGAGAATGACAAGGGACAAGAGACATGAGAGATGGAGACAAGACAGGTTTCTGATCAAGTCTCGTTTATTGTGGAAGCTGCTAAAGCATATATACCGTAAGGCTAGAGGGGAGGAGCAAGGGGAGGGTACTGGGGCTACTTCCTTGTTGCCGGGTAGACTTGCTGCAGGCCCAGACATGCCCGTAAAAGGCACTCAAGAGTTCTAGCGGGGGGCAAGGCCCCCCACAGGTCCTCCCTTTAAAATTATAACTATAGTAGAAAGGCTTCAGGAGAGCCAAGCCTGTGGGGGCTGAGCCTGTCTTGGGTCAGAGCGACATACGTGTCTGCACCGTGCACCTTGCCCATCATCGTGTTAACCAGAGAATCAAGGCTCTGGCACCTGTCTTAGGTGGCGCACGAGGGCTCTCTCATTGCATGGCACACTTGCTCAGTTGCCCGTCATTGGCTTGCCAGCCCACTCACCAGGTGGGGCGAGAACACTTCGCCATGGCAAGGACCTAATCGACGGTCTGGCATTCGTTCTGGTCAGCCATTGCCAATCTATGATAGTGGACCTGTATGGGCGCTGTTTTTATTGCCTCTATCTGGGCTCTAAGAAAGGCCATGATTTTGTTGTATATTACGGGCCCCAAAGAAATGAGCAGAAGTAGGCCCAATAAGGGTCCCAGAAAAGGGAGAAGATAAGGGAGGAAACCATTGAGGCCAGTCCAGAGGGGATTTTGAGCGAATTCTTTTCATCGTCTGTTTAGAACTTCCTGAAGTTCATGAATTTTTCCCCTGACGATCCCAGATTTATTGACATAGAAACAGCAATGTTCTTTTAGGGCTATGCAAATTCCCCCTTGTTCTGCTGTGAGGAGGTCCAGGCCCCTTCTATTTTGAAGGACCACCTCAGCCAAAGAATCAATCTGATCTTGTAAATCTGTAAGAGTGTTGGAGAGAGCTTGAACATCATTAATCAACTGGTTGGATAATTTGGCATAGGAGTGTAACACCACTCTGACGCCAGCGGAGCCAGTGGCAAGGGCGCTGGACACCCCTAGCCCCACGAGCAAGGGGACCAGTGAGACAGCCCTTTTATGTCGCCCAGCAATATAGTCAAAGCTGGGCAAGGGCACTGGCTCATCTCCAGGAATGAGGACGATGTCCGGGAGGACAGTTGCCACCACGCACAGCCCAGTCCAATTAGTGGGGAAGGAGGTGAACGCCAAGCTCCCTCCACAGAGGAGCGCGTGACCCGGGGCAGGGCAAATGGCGGCAGAGCCATTGATTGTTGGTATGACTTTAGGCTTAGTGACACAATCCCATTTTTGGTTATATCCTCCCGTTATTGAGGCCTCATAAACCAAGTAGGCAGTCTTGCTGCCGCAATCAGTACTACGGGTGTAACTTGTGGGTACGGGCCCGCCAGAACCCCCAGCACAGTCACAGGGGTTACCATACAGGTGTTAACTGGTTGAAATCCGCTCTCTGCTGTCGGTGCCAGGAGCAGCAACAGGCCATGTAACAGAATCAGGGATGTCATCTTTTTAACCTGTAAGCAAAATTTCGTCCTGCGATGTAAGCAAGGCTGGGCTGTAGATAAGAGAATTAGGCTAACCTGATTAAGCTTTTGAAGATGACCAATGTGGACATATTACAATAACATATTTAGAACTTAACCAATGTAAACATTTTGTAATAACATATTCAGTGCTTAAATATCAAGGATAACCAATGTAATCAATTTATAACATATTTAGACAATATTCGTTGTGATGTGTCTCCCATAAGATTATAATATAAAATTTACTAGGGGGTCCCTTTAATGAATTAAGACCAGAATAATCATTTTCTGGGTGGCCACTTCTATATTCATCAAAGGGAGTCCCCATAGTCTCTAATCATTTTGACAAGCAATTAAGAATATATATATCTTTTTATTTTACAACTGTTTATTGCAATTTGATTATTGCATGTAGGTGACAATACACATTACTTTTATAAAATAAATCTCAGTGGCACTTTGATCAATTAGCAACCTGGGAAGGAAGGCATGCCTTTAATTTAATAACATTTATCTGTAAGCCAATTTAACGATAGGCGAATATCTTTTGAAAAGGAAGGAAAAGAAATATTGAGCTCAACTGTACTAACACAAACAACAGACAACAGACAAACATATGAGACAGTTTATAAAATTAGGGTGCACTCAAATATATCTGGCCAAATTGAATTATACTATTCTCTTTATGATTATTAGATTATAATTGTAGGCGCCATTGTTAACTGGTTGAAATTGGACAATATTAGGTCATCGGTGTCATCAATACGCTTATCAACTTGTTTCACTAAGCGTTCTGGAAGCCACCTGGCCGACTTCATTTCCTTAGAGTAAACACACACTGACCCCTGGCCCCAGATGAGTACAGGGTCAGGCCCATGCCATGAGTGGTCCAGGGGGTCTCTCCACATAACAGAGGCAAATTGTTTTTGCATCTCTGGTTGCCAGAAATGGTTAGCTGTGGATAATCCCTTAGCATCCAAATTTAAAAAGTTAAGAATAAATAGTGCATGTGATATTAGGTTTCTGGGTGACCCCTTGATAGGGTACCATTCCCCCCTTTTTATTTTATCTAATGTAATTTTGAGTGTGAGGTTGGCTCTTTCTATAATGCCTTGTCCTTATGGATTATATGGGATTCCCGTTATGTGTGTTATATCTAATTGTTTGCAAAACTTCGAGAAACCAGAGCTGGTATAGCCTGGACCATTGTCTGTTTTAATTTGTTGTGGACATCCAAGTACTGAGAAGGCAACTAGAAGGTGGGCAATTACATGTTTAGTAGCCTCCCTGGATTGTAGGGTGGCAAATATAAATCCACTATATATATCAATGTTGACATGTGTATATTTAAGATTTCCAAATTCAGGGTAATGTGTGACGTCCATTTGCCATAGGACATTTGGAATTAAGCCACGAGGATTAACTCCCAGATGAGGTGTGGGATGATGGAGGGTGCACGTAGGACAGGTTTTAACAATTTGTCTAGCTTGTTCCCTAGTAAGTTTATACATGAGGCGAAGCATGTGGGCACTAAGATGATGTAACTGGTGTGCCTTCTGTGCCTGGTCAATCTGAACGGGGGCATCAATATTTAGTGAGTAGGCAGAAGCCTGAGGTCTTGTGGCCAGGTCTGCTAGTCGATTACCCTCTGTAAGCGGCCCAGGTAGGTTAGAGTGGGCACGAAGATGTCCAATAAAAAAGGGCTTAGATCTTTTTCTAATTAGACCTTGTAATTGGATAAAAAGGTTACCTGTCTGGGAAACGTTTTTTATCTGTCCACATGTTTCTAACAGAGGTACCGATTGGGCAATGTAAGCACTGTCTGTAAAAAGATTAAAGGCCTCTTCAGGGAAGGCCGAAAAAACCGCTGCGACCACATGTAACTCGGTCATTTGGGCAGAGAAAAAACTGGTCTGGAATTGGACGGTGTTAGTGTCCCACACATAGGCAGCCATCCCTGTGGAGGAACCATCTGTGAAGATCAACAGGGCCTCAGTTAATGGAGTAGGTGAGGTGACCTTTGGAAAAATAAAATCATGTCTATTGGCAAAATCAATAAGTTTATCTGGAGGATAATGATTATCTATAAGGCCTGCATAAGAGGCGAGGGCAATTGGCCAAAAGTCAGTAACTTGCATAAGCCAGTCAATTTGTTCTTTACTGTAAGGTTGGAGGATAATGTCAGGCTCCTTCCCAAAATGGCACTTTCCAAGGTGTCTGCCCCTGACAATAAGGTCAGAAACGGCCTTATAATAGGGGGTGATGATCCGTTTGGGCGAAACGGGAAGGTGCACCCACATGAGGGGTGCGGTCTGCCAAAAAACAGCAGTGGGGGAAAGCGTGGTCTTGCAGATAATATATTGTAGTGGTAAGCCATAATCCATAAAGGTAACAGTTTGACGAAGAATTGCTTGCTCCACCAAGGTGATGGCCTCGCGACTGGCGGGGGTGAGCTCCTGAGGTGAGGCGGGGTGACTATCCCCTTGTAGGATATCATAAAGGGGCCTTAGTTCTCCTTTAACTAGTTTAAGATAGGGCATAAGCCAATTTATATCTCCAAGCAATATTTGAAAATCATGAAGAGTTTTTAGGGTATCAAGGTGAAGGGTAAGTCTTTGGGGTGAAATGTGGGGTCCGGCCATTTGGAAACCTAAAAAGGTATAAGGGTCCTTTAACTGTACCTTATCGGGGGCAACCTGGAGGCCACGAGCCTCAAGGGCTTGGTGGAGCTCGGCATAACAGGTTAAAACCTCATTGCCATGTTGTCCAGCAAGCAGAATATCATCCATATAGTGTCTAACATACATTTGGGCCCAAGATTCATGTATGGCCTGAATAGCTGAAGCTACAAAGGACTGGCAGAGGGTGGGGCTATTTGCCATGCCTTGAGGGAGCACCCGCCATTGGAAGCTTTGCATTGGAGCACAGAAATTGGTCGCTGGAAGGCTAAATGCGAAGCGTTTTTGATCAGCAGGGTGTAAGGGAATGGTGAAAAAACAGTCTTTTAAATCAATGACAACCTTATAATATCCAAGGGGGATGGCTATCGGTGAGGGAAGACTGGGTTGTAAAGCTCCCATAAGTACCATGGTCTTATTGACTGCTCTAAGATCTTGTAAGAGTCTCCATTTTCCTGATTTTTTTCTTAATGACAAAGATGGGAGTATTCCATGGGGAATTGCTGGGGATGATATGGCCAGCGTGAAGCTGTTCCTGCACCAGCTGCTGAGCCGCTAATAACTTATCTTTGGAAAGGGGCCATTGATCGACCCATACCGGATCATCTGAGAGCCAGGTGATCTTTTCAGCATGGTCTGCAGGAGTGTCAATGACCCCTATGGAAAATGGCCTAACCCTGCTCGGGGGGGTCAAAGGACCGGCTCAATGGGCTGTATAATACCTGCAGAGTTTTTACCTAGCCCTTTTCCTGGAATGTACCCATTTTTAAACATCTGCATAGTGACGACTTCATTAGGGCTAGAGATAATCATCCCCATTTGTGATAATAGGTCTCTCCCCCATAGATTAATGGGTAACCCTGAGATGATATAAGGTTGAATGGTGCCCTGATTGCCATCTTGGTCTTTCCAGGTCAGATCTTTGGCACTTTGTTTAGGGTTTTGACTCTGACCTATATCCTTGAGGTGGGTGAGGGTGTCTTTTAATGGCCATGCCTGAGGCCAATCTTCTCCTTTGATGATGGTTACATCAGCACCGGTGTCTACTAATCCAGAAAACTGTCTCCCATCTAACCATAAGGTCATGAGAGGCTTCTGGGCTGAGAGTATTTCTGACCAGTAGACATCGGATGAGCCAAATCCCTGGCTGCCTCTGACATTGTTAAGAGCCTTATTAGAGGTAGGGAGAAGGGGAAGGAGCAACAATTGAGCAAGTCTTTGGCCTGACTGAATGGTGTTAATGGCTTTGGGGGAAGAAACCATAACTTTAATCTCTCCAGAGTAATCACTATCAATCACCCCAGGGTAGATCAGCAGCCCATCCATAGTGCTGCTGCTTCTGCCTATTACAAGCCCAAAGGTCTCCTTAGGCAGGGGTCCAAAGACCCCTGTCAGGAGGGCCTGTATCCCCATTTCTGGAGTCAATACTGTGTGGGCGGTGGAACTGAGGTCCAGTCTGGCACTTCCCATTGTTGTTCTGAAGAGGTCTGAAATGGATTGTTGTTTGCTGGAGCAAAGTTGAGTGTCCTGTAAATTTGCTTGGGTCTGGGGGCCCGGGGCTGGCACCCTCTCCCGTTTCCCTGGTCCGGGTTATGGGCAAGCGGGAGGGGCTGGCCCTGAGTGTCCGTCTTGGACCTGCACTCATTTGCCCAATGTCTCCCTTTATTGCATCGAGGGCAAGGCCCCCGAGGTGTGGCCCTAGGGGCCGACGCCCTAGGGGCCTGACATTCCTTGGCAAAGTGACCCGCTGCCCCGCACCGGAAACACTTGTTACCTGGGCGGCGCAACAAAAACTGTCTGACCATGTAACCCTGCATGGCGGCAGCCATAGCAAGCCCCTGTTGGTAGGCGGTCCCAATTTCTGAGCAAAGGCGAATGTAACCTGAGAGATCAGTTTTCTTTGTATAAGGGCGGATGGCGACCTGGCAAGCAGCATTGGCATTTTCAAAAGCAAGCTGTTTAACAAAATCTGTCCCCGTTTCTGTGCTCCCAAAAATCCGACCCGCTGCTGTGAGCAGGCAGTGAACAAAATGCATGAAGGGCTCATCAGGCCCCTTTCGGATATTGGTGAGAGAAGCTCTCACATCTCCTTTAGAAGGGAGCTTTCTCCAGGCTCTAGTGGCCACGGTCTGAATCTGGGCATACAACCCCGCATCAAATTGCATCTGTTGATCGCTGGCGGCATAGGCTCCATCCCCCAGAAGCATATCGAGTATCCAACCATTACCCGCCTGAGCATTGCATCTAGCAGTATCTCGGCAATTTTCCACATATTCAGATTTCCATAGTAAATAGTCACCTCCTGTAAGGGTGGCGCAGGCCAGAGTCTGCCAATCGATTGGAGTGAGCCAATTTTCTGCCACCGATTCTAAAATGGCCATTGTGTAAGGTGCAGTGGCCCCGTATTGAGCTGCGGCCGTTTTAAGTTCTTTAATGACCTTAAAATCGAAACCACTGTGGTGTCTCCATGCCTGTCCCTGCGCGTCAGTAGTTTCAGTTATGGGAAAGGCTTCCACAGTTTCAAGTTCTAGGGATACTCCTGACCCGGATGGCACCCTAGGGGCCGCCCCTCTAACGGGGGGTCGTGGCTTAGGTTTGTCCTCTCTACGGACATTTTCATGGGATTTGCCTGTTCTTAAGCCCTCGAGCTGGGTAATAAGTTCCTGGTGTTCCTTTTCTAATCTTATTTGTTCTTTTAGAAATTCTATCTTGTCCCAGAGTTCCTTTTGGGGATCAACAGCAGGGCATGCCAAAGTGGGCGCATTGGGAGTGTTGGGTACCGGAACATAAGAAGGCGGACATTGGACTACGGGCGGCCAGTCAGGATTATGATATCTGGCTGCCTCCTCCTCAAGATTGGCCCAGTCAGCCTCCCCCGGATCGTTCTGTGGCAAGGGGCTGTGTCTGAGGTGGTGGAGGGAAGGGTACAAGGTCGGTTCCTCTTTCACTGGCAGGGTGGGGTTAGAGGCAGGGGATGAAAGGGCGGAGGCGGAAGCTGAGGAGTGCCGAAGCTTTTCCTTAAAAGGCTTGGATGAGGCAGAGCCCGCCTGTAAACCCTCATCGGTTGCATTTTTTTTGTCTGACTCATCGTCACTATCAAAAGACATCAAGTCTTCTTCCTCATTCTTTGAGGAAGTCCCGTCCCACAGGGGCTCGGGCCTCTGCACCATCTTGGCATCTCAGGGGGTATTTACACACTCCTCACTCTGAGGGAGAGTGACCGACCCTTCCTCTGATCGGAGAGCTGTCTCCCCGACCTGGTTGGCTTGAGCCACCACCGGATCTTTGGTTTTTTGGGAGATAATTTCATCAATAAGATTCCAATAAGAAAATGCAGTAATCGGGACCTTTCCTGGTCCACAAGTAGCATAATAATCTTTAAGGGCCTCCCCTACTCTTTTCCATCTCCTCTCGTCGATCGTACCCTCGGCGGGAAACCAAGGGCAGAGATCTCTAATATAATCAAAATATTTTAACAACTGTTTGACTGTAACCTTTACCCCTCGTGCCTGTAAAGTTTTTTTAAGACCTTCTACAAACAACTCATGTTGGCTAATCTCCTGTCCCATAATCGCTGCTCAACTCACCGAGGTGCAGGAAAGACGGCAGGTTCACGTCAAACGCAATCCTCTTTTTTCTATTTTATTTGTCTCTTCTATTTTATTGGGCCCCCGAGCAGCGTTCTTCACTGGATCTCCCGTTCTCGGGCCCCATGTTGGGTGCCACTTGTCCCGGCCCTCGGGTAAGTCAACGGAGACCCTAGAGGGGGAGTGAGAATGACAAGGGACAAGAGACACGAGAGATGGAAACAAGACAGGTTTCTGATCAAGTCTCTTTATTGCGGGAGCTGCTACAGCATATATACCGTAAGGCTAGAGGGGAGGAGCAAGGGGAGGGTACTGGGGCTACTTCCTTGTTACTGGGTAGACTTGCTGCAGGCCCAGACATGCCCTTAAAAGGCACTCAAGAGTTCTAGCAGGGGGGGCAAGGCCCCCCACAATCTGTGGATTAGGACAACTAAACATTATCTCTGTATTCTAGATCTTCTGACAGTTTGAATTAGCGTTTTTTTCTCCTGTGAGCACTATCTAAACTCTAGTTTTCTTTTTCTACTTTTATGATTATTTTAGAGTGTTTTTTTGCTTTTGTTTTAGTTTTTTGTTCTGAGAGTACTTAGGATTGAACATAGGTCCTTTGAATTGAACTACATTACCAGTAATTTTTGTTTATCTTTATTTTGAGACAATGTCTTTCTAAGTTGCTCAGGCTGGTCTTGAAGTTGCAGTCTTCTTGCCTCAGCCACACAGAGTGCTGGGGTTACAAACAAGTGCCACCTTGCCAAGCTTAGTGTTATTCTTCATTACATAGGTGAAGTTACATGGTATTTTTTAAACTTTCAGTTAAATAATTTTTAAATGAGTAAATTAACAATTCAACTTTATACACTGGAATAGTTGTAATTAAAAGAATAAGTCCATTATAGTGAGTTAATTATAAGTGAAATATGACACATAAAGTTAAACATTACATGGTTTCTTTTATATGAGAAACCCAATGTATAAGTTATTTAAATAGCAAAATGAAAGAAAGATGATAGGAAACAGGAAGATAGAATATGTGGACATGGGAAGCAGATCTGTGTATGGGGTTAGATGGTGCGAGGAAGGAAGAGAGGGAATGGTAAGTAAAATGGATCAAGATGTGTTATATCTATGTACTAATACCACACAATGAATATATCACTACTGGTGACCACTGAAATGTTACTGAAAACTTCTGCAGTAGACTCCAGTCTCCTATTCAGTGTATGGCACAAACCTGAGAAAAAAACTAAAAGAACTAAGAGAGACAGAAATTGGGGAGCCAGGAAAACCAATGCCAGGGCATCTGACAAAAGTACTGGCCAATCCAAACCACTGATTTTTATTGGTTATCAACTAGTAAAGGTGAGCTACATGCAAGTATAGGACTAGGTGCAATAAAGCTCTGTCCCTGTGGTTTCTATATAAACTAATGGAACCAAAGTTCATAAAAGAGAAGACAAAGCATTCTCAAATTAGGAACAGAATAGAAAAAATATACGGTTATAATTAGAACATTGTCCTTCTAATTAAGAAGGTTTTTGTTGAGGGATCAAAATTTGAGTGCGAGTTACTCTGACCTCAGCATATAGACTTTGGCCAGAATTACTTCTATAAACAAGCCAATTGTGGAGTTAACTCTTTATAGCCTACCTGCTTACAGCCTGATTTGGGCATAATCAATGTTGCAGCCTCCCACATATCACAAAAATGTACTGATAAAAAAATTTGAATTAAAAAGTGAGAAAATAAGTATATGAAAAGGACCAACACACTACATATATACATACACACACATATATAAATTTAATGGACTTCTAGAAAAAATCATTTTGGGAAAGCAACTTGAAAATTTATTTTAAATTAATCTGAAATAATAGAACATTATCAAATTTTAAATTGATATTGAATTCACATTACATAAAATCAACCATTATTATTTAAAAATGCACACATTAGTACCACTTAATATGTTAGATAAACATCTTCTGTGTCTAGTTCCAAATTGTTTTATAATATCAAAAATAATCCTCTCTGCATTAGTTACTCCCCATATACACTTTGTTTTAGTTACTTTTCTCCTTGCTGAGACAAATGTACAGCCCCCAAAGTAAAAGGGGAAAAGGTTTGTTTAGCTCACAGTTGGTAGAGGCTTCAGTCCATTATCAGCTGGCTCCAAGGCAGAGCGGCATTGCAGATAGACATCGCAGAGGAGAAACACTTCATGGTGGGCAGAAAGTAGCAAAGCAACAAGAGGGACAACCACAGCTCTATCTTTTATATCTTACTCAGGCTACCCAGGGTAGCACTCATACCCTTAATCCTAGTGCCCTTGATTCTAGCATTGCACCCTGGATCAATCCCTGGGTCACTCCTCTGTCCCACCTCTGATAAAGCCCCACCTAGGACTGCATGAGGCTTGGGGATGGGGGGGGAATCTAAACATAAGTCGTAACACCTTTCTCCCAACACCTGACAATCACTAGGTTTGTTTCTGAGTATTTACATATTAGATGATTCTTTAAAAATAAATCATATAATATGTGGACATTTTATCAAATACTTTTCATTTAAAATAATGTTTTCAAGGATTATTCATGTAATCACTTACATCAGCACTTCATTCCTTTTCATGGATGAATGACATACCATTATATGTATATATCACAGTGTGTTTGTCCATTCATCCTTTGATGGACATTTGATGGTACCTTTTAGATGCTGAGAAGAATAGTGCTAGCCACTTATGAGTATGCATTCTTGGAGTACCTGCTTTCAACGCCTTTGAACATATGTAGGAGTAGAATATATGTAGGATTGCGGTTGGTCAAATGGTAATTCTATGCTATTTGAGAAACAATGGTTGAACAGTGGCTGACCATTTTACACTCTCATTTGCAATTTATGACAGTCCCAATTTCTCCACATCTTCAACATTAGAATAAATTCCATTGGGTCATAATATAGAATCTATACTATATTGCTGAAAAATGTTTTCTAGAAATCTTCTGAGGCTTTTTGCATATATATTTATGATACAATTTTCTGTAATTTTCTATTAAAGTCTCATTTTGGTAATAGGTTAATGGTAAAGAATGAGTTACAAACTGCTAGCTCCTCTTGTAGTTATTGGAAGAGTTTGAGAGGATTGATTTTTTTTCTTCGAAATTTTGCTAGAATTTTTCAGTGAAGTCATCTTTTGGTGAGATTTTCTTTGTTGGGAGGGTTTCAATTACTGATGCAATCTTCATGTAAATGTATTCAGGTTTTCCTTTGTTTTTTTTAGATTTGTTATTTTGTGTATTTCTTAAAAGATTTTTTGTTTCATTTAAGGTAATTTAGTAGCGTATGATTACATGTAGTATTCCCTTTATGTAATTTTTGTTTTAACACCCACGTCACTTGTTTCTGTGATTGTTTTTAATTTTAGAAATTTGGAATTTATTTGTCCAGCAAAAATTTGTCAATTTTATGATCTTTATTAAATCAACTTTTAATTTTTTCACTTTCTATATTATTTTATATTATCTATTTCATCTTTATTTTTATCTTTATTAGTCCCTTCATTCTACCAGCTTTGCTTTTAGCTTATTGTTCTTTTTCCATTTCCATAAAAACCATTATGTTGTTATTTTGAGAACTTTCTTTTATCATGTAAGCATTTAGTTGTAATTTTTTTCTCTGAGAATTGTTTCACTGCATTCCATATATTTTGGTATACTGTTTTATTTCTCATGGATCTAAATATTTCATGTTTCCTTTCGATAGTCTTTGATTAACTGTATAATTTCATTTTCCATGTTTATTAATTTTCCTTCTTTTTTATGTTTTAGCTTTAATCTATTGCAGTCAGAGAAGATAATTTGTATGATTTCTATCTTTCTAAATTCACTCAAATTTACTATGATCTAAGATTTGTTTTACCCTGGAGAATGTTCTAAGTGCACTTGAGAAAAATGTATATTCCAATACTATTGGATAAAATGTTGCCCAGTAGTGTCTTAGGTCTCATTGTTTTGTAGTGGTGGTTTTGTTAGAGTCATTTTTCTTCATTGAACTTCAGTTTAGGTGTTCCATTTATCATTGAAAGTAAGGTACTGAGATGTCCAACAACTATTGTGAAATTATCTATTTCTCCATTAAATTGTCAGTATTAGCTTCGTGTACTTTGGCACTCTATTATTTCAGGTATAAATGTTTATAAACACTACATCCTTTCTAAGAGTTAATCCATTTATCAGTATGTAATGCTTCTCTTTGCCTCTAGTGTAAATCTTTGACTAAGTTTTTTTCTTCAGTGTTCTTATTTATATTTTTATTAATACATGTTTTCAGTATATGCAATTTACAGTCATCTTGGGGAGTGGGTACATGTATAAAATACAGCTTAATTCTGCTTTTTAATTCCTTTTCTTCCCTTTCACCTCCCTCCTCTTCTTAATCCCACTTCCTCTTTTTCACCTTTGATATTATTAATCTTTTCACATGTTCATGACTTATAATGTTTACATTCATTTAGGTTATTAAGTTCCTGTACATACCATAACTTTATTTTACATATTTTCCCTTTCCCTGTCCTCTCACCCACATTATCTTGGTCCGCTTCCTATTTACAAAAGATCTATCCCCTTTTCTCCTTCTGTTCATTCCTTATTGTGTTCTTTAGTTATACTTTGCCTTACTCAAATGAGAGATATTATGCTATATTTAAACTTGTGTGTCCTATTTATTTCACTCAATATTATATTTTCCAGGTGCATACATTTTCATACAAATGTCTCAAATTTGTTCTTCTTTATAGCCAAGTACTTATCCATTATGCATAGATAGCATATTTTCTTTATTCTGTTATCTATTGATAGATGTGCAGGCTGCTTCTAGGATTCAACTATTTAGAATTGTGATGCTATAAACATTGGTATGGATGTATCACTGTAGAATGACATATTTAAATTGTAGAAATTGTCATCGTTATTAGCTTCCAGAAATTTTTGAATTTCTTATTTGGTACCATGTGCTGCAGAAAAGATTGTATACTCTGTTGTATTTGTAGAGTGAAATACCCTGTAGATATCTAGTAAGTTCATATGTTCATGGGTGTAGTTCGGTTCTTATTTTTTTATTGACTTGTTTTAGTTGATCTCTTTCCAAAAGTGAGATGTTAAGATCTGGCATAATTACTGTTAGTATTTATTTTATCTTTTATATTGAATAGTATTTGTTTGATGAATATAGGTGCTCCATCATTTGGTGCATAAATATTTATAAGCATGATGTCTTCTTGTTGGATTCTTCCCTCATCTAATATGTAGTGATCTTTTTTGTCTCTTCTAATCCATTTTAGTTTAAAGTTTATCATGTATGAGATGAAAATTGCTACCCCTGCTTGTTTTTGTTTGTTTTTGTTTTGTTTTGTTTTTTGTTATTTTTGGTACCAGGGATCGAACTCAGGACCTTGCACTTGGCAGATAGGCAGAGGCACCAGTAAGCTAAATCCCCAGCCCTACCTCTGCCTGTTTTCAGGGTCCTAATGGATGAAATATTGTTTTCCATCCTTTGATTTTTAGTCTACAAATACCTTTTTTTCCCGGTACTGGGGATCAAACTCAGGACCTTGCACTTGCAAGGCAGGTGTGGTGCCACTGAGCTAAAATCCTTGGCCCTACAAATACCTTTTTGGATTAGATGAGCTTCTTAAATGTGACACTGTTGGATTTTTAAATCAAATCTGCTAATCTGTGTCTTTAAATTGGAGATTTGAGGCCACTGACATTGAGAGATGTTACTGAGATACACATTATTTGCTATCATTGGACTCTCTCTGTTGGTGACACCTTTATTTTTCTTTTCCTCTTATTTTTGTTATTGTTTATCAATTGATCTTTCAGTTTTTTTTCATGGAATGTCCTTATTTCTCCATCTATTTTGAAGGAGAGCTTTGTTGGGTACATTGATCTGGATTGGAAGTTATTTGCTTTTGGAGGTTAAGATATTTCATTCCAAGCTCTTCTGCCCTTTAAGGTTTGTAGTGAGAAATCTGCTGTAATGCTAATGGTTTTACCCTCATATGTGATTTTTTTTCTCTTTGACTGCTTTTAAAATTCTGGTTTGTGGTTGTTAGATATCTGGCAATTTAAAAAGAATATGTCTTGTGAACTTCTTTTCTTGTTTGGTGTAGTGAAGTAGGTTGAACTCATTTCTCATATATGAGAAATTTTCTGCCATGATTTGTGTAAACATATTAATAATTATATCTGTGTTTTCTTCTAGATTTTTACTAACTACAACTAGCCTTAGGTTGGTCTTTTTGGGGTCATCTAGTAGATGCTGGATGTTCTTTTCTTGGTCTTTTATATTTTCATGGTTTCTTTAAGTATTTCTTCATAATTTAACATTTTGTCCTCAATTTCAGACACTGTCTTCACATTGGTCATTTGTGCAATTTATGAATTCTATGTAGTTTTTTATTTCGTATATTTCTGTCTGATATCTTTTTGAGGATTTTATATGTTTGGTAAATTTTTCATTCACTTTTTGAACTGATTTGCCCAACTCTTTCAATTTTTTACTTATTTCCCCTTTTCCTCTTTGGGCATTTTGAGTAATAGTTCTGCAAACTTTTGATTCATTTCCTCCTTGAACTCATCTAGCTTCTTCATTCCTTTTATCACCTTTTTGTAGAGTTCCACCACCTGGTATTTGTTTTCCTCTCCATTTGTTCCCCATTTATCTGCCTTACAAAAGTTGGGAGTCCTTGGGGTTCTTCAGTTGTCTGGCTTTCCTGTGTTCCTATGTGTATGCGTATCTGTTTTTTTTTTATTGTTATTGACCCCCCAGGATATACAGATATTGGAATAGAGAGAAAACTAATTGTCAGCCAGTACTATGTTACCGGGCTCCAGTAGTAAATTCAGTGGCAACAATGTCATTAAATGTAAATTGGATATTGACAAAACCCTAGGAACCACTCATGAACACTGTTTATCCAGAACAAAGAGGACCACTGCTGGATGTAGGCAGCAGTTCCAGAGCTCAAACATATCACTAGACCAACTGCCTTCTTTTTCAGGACTGCACTCTTTGATGATTTCACCACCAAACTTGGTCTCCCACAACAGAATAAAGGCCCTGTGTTCTTCCTGGTCTGATCCTGAACCTCTCAGAGGATCCCAGGAGATCTCAATTTAGCTCCCTGCCCCAAGCTTATCTTCCAAGGGAGTCTCTCACCTGGTCTCTGTGGTAGGGTAACATTTCAGTACTGAATCAAAATTCTCCTGGATTTTGGTCTCTTCAATCTGTTTAATCTGGTTGTTTTCACCTCTGCTGCCCTGTGTGTTGGTGTTGGCTGAAAGCAGGGTGGATGTCTGACTAAAAAATTATTTTTTCTGATTACTATATGTGTCCTAGCTCTTTATTGGTTACACTTTGCATTGAATATCTTTTTACACATTTTCACTTTTAACTTATTTTAGTCTTCACATCTAACTGAAGTAACCTGTTAATGTTAATAGATGAATTATATTTTTAAATGTTCTGTTAATCTGTGATTTCACCTGAGGTTTTAGTCTGTTTACTTTTAAAGTAATTACTTTTCATTTTTCTCTTAATATCATTACTTTTCACTCTGATCTTTATAATCTGCTTTCTTGTACTAGGTTTATATATGAATTCTTGTTTATCTAGGGACCTGAGGTGCATTATTAAGTTATTTGAGATTACTATGTTTTTCTGCTGTGGGCATTCACAGAACTGCTTTCATTGTATTCCATTCAACACAGTCCAAACATTGTATTGGCATTATCATTTGATTCTAGAAAGTGTTTGATTTCTTGTTTGATTTCTTTTGTGACCTATTGATTATTGGAGACTATATTATTTAATTTCCATGTGTTTACATAATTTCTGTGCTTTCTATTGTCATTGATTTCTACTTTCATTCCACTATGATCTGATAATATGGATGGGATTATTTTAAGTCTTCTTTTATTTATTTAAGCATGTTTTATGACATAGTATGTACATTACCTTTCTAAATATCTTCTCAAAAGAATTAAAGACATAATATTACACTGACATTTGTATGTCTATGTTTATTGTGGCACAACTCATAATAGCTAAATCTTGAACAATCTTTCCATCAACTGATGAAAGGGTAAAGAAAATGAGGTATGTATAGTATCAGCAATGGAGAACTACTCTGCCATAAAGAAGGATAAATTTGTGTCATTTTTAGCAAAATGGATACACTTTGAAACCATAATTCTTACTAAAATAAATAAGACATAGAAGCTTAAATATTGCATACTTTCTCTTATATGAGAAAATCAAACTGTAAATAATTTAAAGAGCAAAATAATAGATAAGAAAAAAAACAGGAAGATATACTTTTTGAAAATTTGAAGGAGTACTAGATATGGAGAGAGGGGGAAGGTCGGGAAGAGGAGGCAAGGTAAAAAGGAATAAGATGTGTTACAGACATGTACTAACTCCCTAATATAAATATTTTAATTATGTATTGCAAACATGACCTAAAACAAGAAAACAAAATAATGACATGAAACATTTCTGACTTTTGGTATTAATTTTCTACATGTCTTATCTCCATTTATTCCTCGATGTCTTGATACTGGTTTCCTCTGTTATGTGTATAGTTGTATGCTTGTTGTTGTCCTATGATCTTATAGTTTGTGCTTATTTTTCTTCATTTTCTTTATTTTTTATTCTTACAACACCTAATTTTATTTGACCTATTTTCTAGATTGCTTATTCTCCTAGTTGCTCATATGTGCTTTTGAAACCTGTAGTGAGTTTTTCAATTCCATCGTATTTTTTAATCTCAGAAGTTTTATTTGCTTCCCTTTTAAAAATTATAATACTTCATCATTGATATTATTTTTGTTAAATCATACTGTTTATCTTATTTTATTTAATTGTTCCTACTTTCTTTAGCAATTTGAACATATTTTAAAATTTTCTATAAAGAAGGATGAATTTGAGTTATTTGCATGACAAGGGATGCACATCAAGACCATAATGTTAAGTGAAAAAAATCACATACAAGCTTAACTATCTCATGGTTTCTTCTATATAAAAAATGCAAAGTACAAATATTGCAAGAGAAAATAAAAGTAAATAATAGGACACAGGGAGATAGATCTTTTGCAAATAAGGAGGGGACCAAGAAATGGAGGGAGGGAAGGAGGAGAAAGGGGAGGGAAAAGGTACACTAAAAGAATTAAGATGGATGATGTACATATACCAACTCCATACAATGAATGTAATCACTATGTATGACAAACATGTGTGAATAAAAATTAAAAATAAAGATAATTAATTTCTCTAGTAAGTCTAATGTTTGTGCTTCCTTCAGGGACAGTTTATGTCTTTTTTTTCCTTGTATTGGTCTGTACCTTTCTTTTTATATCTCTTAATTTTTCTTGACATGACCATCTTGAATTATTTTTGTAAAAAATATTTTTATATTATGTTGTCTCTGAAGTCTATATTATTTAGCTTAATATCTTTCTAGTGATTTAAGATGTAAATATTATGATGTGACAGCTACAAATTTGATTATCCTTTCTCAAATCCATAGAAATTTATTATTGTTTCTTTTAATGGACTTCAGTTATTCATTTTAGTGAGTGCTTGAAACTGTTTCTGCAGAAGGTATTCTTATTTTATGTAGTCAATAAAATCTCTTACCTATCCGGGCAGTTTTTCAGTAGCTGTCAGATTTATATATATGCCATGTTTAAATTGACTTTCTCTTGGTTAAGTATTAGCTTCATTACTGGAAATCTTTATTAAATTTTGGATAAGATTGATTTTGACAGTATTAGTTAGATTTGTTTTTGCTTCTGTTGACAGATAATCCTGTGACACAATTTCCAACACCAATATTTTCACTTGTTTGCTTTTTTAATAGAAGTGAGTACAGTAACGGAATTACATCTAGTAGTTAAGAAAGTATTATTTTATTAAGTTTAAGACAGTAGCACCAACATATTAATAAACTGAAAGATCACTTAAATAGCATAGAAATAGACCCTTATAAGAATAATAACTGAATTTTAAATATTTATTGTAAAGGAAGTATAGCAGTATTGGAAAAAATTCAATAGATGCTTGGGATAGCTCAGAAACTGAGATAACAAATTTCATCCAATGAATTACTAAAGAGTAATATTAAATAACTTTTTAAAATTAGACAAGAAAAATAATGTTGAATATTTATTAAAGAGCTCTACGGGCAACATGTTATAAGAGCAAAATAAATTGCAGTGAAAAGAACTTAAAAAAGAAGTTAGCTATTCTCAGTGAGAATGTTTTATGTCTTTAAAACAACATGAAAGTAAAATAACACGTAAGTAGAATAAACAATTTTCCACAAATATGATATTAATTAGGCATATAAGGCTCCAATATAAAAATGCCATGAAATAAAGAATTTACAAAATGAATAATAAAAGACATATGAGAAATATTTGACACCCTTAATAATCAAGTAAGTTCAAATAAAACAACTTATTCCCCCTTGTTATCTTCATTTGAATGTCTTAAGTGAACAACGAACATATATTCAAAATAAAATTCTTGATCTTCCTAACAACTACTCTTATCCTGTACTTTCTCCTTTCAGTAAATGATGCCACCAGCCATTACTTGATTATGTTAAAAATCTAATGGTCTCTGTCTTTATATCATAATTCCACACAATGCATTAACATTTCTTGTAAGATCTATTTAATTAAAAATGCTCATTCTATACATCTCCATCCTAACATATTAATTTAACATATCATCATTTCTCACTTCTTGTCTATTCTCAACAGAGTAGCTATCATGGTTCCTTGAAGATTTAAACTAGTTATGCTACTGTTTTCTTCAAAATAATGCAATGACTTCCATATACAATTAGAATAAAATCAAAACTCTTTACTTTGGTCTTTAAGGGCTATTTTCCCCACTTATCTCATACTACTCTTTCTACATTTTATCAACTTCCAACCACACTAGTGGCTTCTTTTTTGTTCTTCCTTGAACAGTTCCATTTGATCCTGCTATATTGGCACTTCCAGATTCTTTTTCCTAAAGCATTCTTTCTCCAGATAAGCAGGGGTCTCATTTACTCAGTTTTCTCTTTCCTGATCATCCTCTTCACTATAGGTTCCACTTCTCTGTACATTCACTTTTTAATGACAATACCCAGCTTCAGGTTTGTTTGTTTTTTAGCATCTAAAAGTATTTTATGTTGCAGTATTTCTGTATTGTTTTTCATTCTATGTAATATTATTTTATATTCTATGGTTCATATTTTATTTAATGATTTTCCTACTAAAATAGAATTTTCTGGGTTGGGGATTTAGCTCAGTGGTTTCACTGCCTGCTTTCCAAGCACAAGGACCCGAGTTCGATCCCCAGGACCAAAAAAATAAAATAAAATAAAATAAAATAAAATGAAGAATTTTCTAGCAGCCCTGAAAAGAACTCTTGAGACATCATTGATGCTCAATAAATATATATTTAAGGGATGAATATTAATAGCAATATATGTTGGGTGAATATTTTAACTTTTCTTTCATCATTAGTGTTTCTACACGTTGGTTTAAATCTTTTATAAAACTTATTGGAATTGTGTGTTTTTTGTAATAGGATTACATAATTCACAATCTCTGGAAATATTCTTTGATAATAAATTAAAGTTTGTATTTCTCATTGGATGACTTGGCAAATTATATAGTTTCATTTCAATAATCTCACTATTGGGCTCGTATTACAATATATTAAAATTACATTATGCATTCTTCTTCCAATTTGTTCTTAAGGTATGGTGAATCATTTTACTCCATTAAAGGACAAGGCCAATTCCTTAATTATATACTCAACTCAGAGGGCACAAAGCTTGCTCAGTTTTTCAATCTTACTGAGTTTCTTAAAAATATAATCTTTCATGTATTTTTTATTTTTATTTTTTTCTAGTTATTTTTATTAGTACAAATTTGTTGTAGAAAATGATTACATTCATTGGAGAAGTAGGTACATATATATAAAACCTCTCAATTATTTCTACTTTCCCTTCCTCCCCTCCCTCTCCTCTTCTCTCCATCTTTAGATCCATTTTCCTGTTTCCTTATCTTTCATTTTGTTTTTTACATTCCTTATACTTGAAATTTCTTAAAGCACACAAACCATATTATATTTAAGCTTATATCTTTGACTTATTTCACTTAACATTATGATTTAAGATATATCGATTTTCTTTTAACAGTATGTTATTTCATAGGCTCCCAAAGCCTTGCAATTATTCTATTATCCTTTATCTCATAATTTATACTCAGTATTCATCATTGTAAATGATAATGAATACTTATGTGTGCATAACTTTTTATATTCTTAATATTTTCCTTTTGGCTGTCTGTAATTATTTTTATTTGAAGAATGAGTGATAAAATACCTGAAAGAATTTTAAGTAGCTTTGGGAACATGTAATCAATGAGATAACATTCTGTTTAAGGTGATGACTATAGACAAGTAAAACGTGGAATTTTTCTTATGTTATAATGCTAATTATAAATATAACATATCTTTGCATAGATCTTTTAGTGTAATGAAGGGAAATATTTAGGAAAATGTATAATATGAATATGTATAAAATAGTATTTAACTGAATTAGTATTACAGAGTTTTATGATCATTTTGTATAGCAAATTGTGTATGTGATTTTGTTACTTAATTCCTAACTAATTTTTGTATTTACTAAAAAATTAGATTCAGGTAATTTAAAAATAAAAATAATGCAGTAAAGTTATAAGCAAACTGGAGCTTGTACTCCTGCCTTACAAGTATACTTTCTAGTATTTCCTGTGTGATAAACTTTAACATTTGTAAATTATATACTTTTTATTATATTTCTTATTTCTCGATTATAAATAGTATAATGTCTATTTTAGATGATAAAGGTTTATTGCTCTTACATTATTTCACCCTGTATTCCACACTTCTCTTTCACTCATCCTCCCACCTTTTGTTAGGTAACCTTTCAATGTTTATATCATTATGTCTAATTAATATGATTCCTTGCTCAACAGAGTGTACTATGATATTACTTTTTATTGTACATAGTATGGTATAATCTTACCTTCTTATTGTACAGTGTTTAATAATCCTGGAAGATTGTCTTTCTTTTGTTATATGCTAAATTTTCTGCAAACCTGTCACTTCTCTTACAGTGGTTCAACTGAAAGTTAACCTAAAAAATTATCAACTTCATTACTCAGTTTATCAATTCTATTTTGTCCTGAAAAATTACCCTTCTGAAGTCTTTTGTTCTCCCATTGCAAACTGCACTGCTGTGTGTCTAAGATTCCTGCACTACTTTTATTGAAGAACCTCCATCCAAGTGTATCCTTAAAATCACCTTACTGCCCTAAAGGGTAATTTGTGGTTTCCCAGTATCTTTCAAAGATTCCTTTCCACTTTGGTAGCTTCTCAAAGTTATTTTTCACATTGAGAATTTAATACAAATTCCACTGCACTATTTTTATTAGAGTGTAATTTCATGACTACCTTCTACTAAAACAATGCACCAGAGTGATATTTTGAATGTAAAAGTAAAGATGTAAGCTTGTTTGGCTTTTTCTACAACCAAGGCCATCAGCATACTGATTAGATTTGAAAAGATGGGCATCCTGCCAGGTACAAATTGTGACCATTTATCATTTCTATCTACTTATCTTCCTCAATAAATACTTCATAATTTAGAGAGTCCTTACTTCTATGAAATGATGTTACTACTATATGATCACATTTATATTGTTGTATTTGAGCCCATTTAATCTATGAAGAATATTCTGTTTCTGTCTGTTCTGTTTTAAAAAGATGCTCTTTTCTGAAAAAATATTTCTAGGTCTCCCAAAGGGCAATGATTTAGAAGGTCTACCCATTTGATTGGAAAACTAAAAGTTCCATGGACTTGATAGTCTCTTTTTATTTCATGTCTTATAAATCTCTATTAATATATGACCTGCTTTAAAAATATTATTTTGATTTAGTAGAGTGATTCTCCATTCATCTGTGCACTACTGTCTTCATATTTTGCATTGCTTTTATCACAAAATACTAAATTTGTTTATGTCAGTTGTTCTCAAAGAATTTTTGTCTGAGTCATGAATTTAGGAGCAGTTGTGTTAAACTGCTCTCGACATTGTAGTTATTGTTTATTGATTTTGGAGACTATTCAAGGCATAGTAAGGAGAGAAAGAATAATCTGTAACAAGCTATGCTGAATAAAATCATTCTTGGAGAAATAGGTCAGAGATAGTTTGTTTCAGAAAGGTACTCAATTCCACTTACACTACTCCTGAAGCATACATTATCTCTGAGTTTACTAGCCCTTAGTTAAAACTAAAATTCAATCCCATTAATGACAAGGGTATTATTATCATTAGAGAAACCATTTGGAGTTGTAATCATGAGGGTCTTTGACCCTTCATGTAAGAATATACTTTGTATATAAAGTGACAGCCTAATTTGGCTAGAGCAAGTCTCTGTGTAAGCTAATTACACGTGGTAATTTTGCTTGAAAGGAGACTGACTTGAAAGTGAATCCAATTTAACGGTGAGGAGATTGTTATAAGAAACATTTCATTATGGGCTTGGAACTCCCTTAAAGTGCTAATTTTTCACTTGAATAACCATATTGCCATAGCAAGCATTTTTCAAATTACTTAATATTTGAGAGATATTATTTGAACTAAGAAAAAATAAAGACAAATAGTGGAGGCTTTTTTAATTTTATGGGAACAATTTAGGATTCTATTATGCACATATATTAAAATTAGCTTCTGTTTTCCTCTTTCCACTTGTTCTTAAGATGTAGTGGACTACCTTGCTCCATTAAGGAATAAAACTAAGTCCTTAATTACATATTCAACTGAGAAGAAACAATTTGTTCAGTTTATCAATCTTTCTAAATTTTTCTTTTTAAAATATTATCTCACTCTGGCATTTTAATAATTATTTCTCAGAAAATCATTACATACAGCTTGCTTCTATTTTATGAGGAGTTGAAATATGGCAACTGCAAAAAAAAAAAAAAAAGGCATAAGAAATGAAAGCTTTAAGCCCTGTTATTTAGGAGGGGTTGGTTAGGCAAAGGCATTCTTAGGAATAATATAATCAGAATCAGGGGCATTTTTCCAGCAAAACTTATACATGAATTCAAGTCAAATCCAAAGCCAGTACAAGCCCTACAATAAGTTCATATACTCAATATACTTTTGGAGTTTGCACAATGTATGGAGCTTGCAAGAACATTGGCCAGTTTCAAACCTGAGAAAAACAACTCTGTCCTACTTCAGAACCATCAAGTATACTAAATGTTCTAAAATTTTGTTTCCTTTTAAGTAATTCTATATATTAAAATCACCATCATAACAATCTATTTTGTTAAATCCTAAAGTTTTCCTATCACCTCTGTAAATTGAAAATCTTTGGAAAATTGTACTGGATGCTATGGCAAGTTAACCAGTTCTCCCATTGAGGTAGAGATAGTAATGACTAGCTGTGCTGTATATTTGTGACTGACAGCTCTCACCTCAATCCATTTGTCCAAATTATTCTTAACCCAAGAGAGCTATCTTACTGAAGTCTGAATCTCCTTCAAAGGGTCAGTCCACATCCAGTGACTAGTCAGAAGTGGGGCAAAACCGCTCGGCCCTTACTAGAAGGCAAAACACTAAACTAACAGTTTAGTATTTACCATAATATCAGGGCAGTCCTCTGTTGCAACATCTTTATTGTTCTACTTTTCCCTCTCCCAAATCCTGATTCCCTTCCCACTCATAAGTTTTGTTATCCAGTGAAATCCTACATATAGTTGTGAGAGTCTTGGGATCTGTTTGCTGAACAACTCAACACCCAATAGTTGGTATTAGGGAGCTTCTTTGGAACAGATTGTAAAATGTAATTGATAATTGGTAATAGGTGAATGATATGTCATGTTATTGTTCTATAGGACTTTAATTTATCATTGATGAGGAACTGGAACAAAACACTGAAGAAAGGGAATGATCTGGAGGGTGTAATATCTCAACCATTTGTAAAAATTTGAGGGGGGAGTCATGAAATTTTAAACTAGGTGGCTATGTTAGGGATAATCTGTGCATTGGAGAAATATAATGAAACACTGAGGGTGTTTAATAAACCGTATAAATTGACATTTGAATAACAGATTTTCTTGATAGCATATAGTTAAGATAATCTCCAAAGGGTAAATGTGATAATAGAGAGATAGATAGGATTAAAATACATTATTGCACATGTAAAATACCATATAAAAATCAATATTTTCTAAGGCTGGGTTCAGGCCATCAAACCCTGATAGAGATGCATGAAGATGCGGGAGACAGAATATCTTTGCAGAGGGTCAATGCACTTCACTGAAATGAAGCCCAGAACTGACTCAGACTCCCAAATTTCTTGAGGAGGAACAAAGGCAAAGTGTTCTGCTGAGTGGTGAGGTTTGCTTCAGGTTAGCAAGGGATGATGACAGTTGGCTGAATTATTCACTTTTATCTGATTGTTCCCTGGGGAGCTTCCTTGTTTTCCCCATAACTCCCATCTCTGCTTGAGTTGGCAAAGCATTCCATCTTCAAAATGTTCTGGCTCCTCAGAGTTAGCACTCTTCTGCCTCCGGAGTCAACCCAAGCAGACACTGACCCCTTGGGTGTCGCAAGGAACTCGACACACTAAAATTAACATGCACTAGTAAAACTAAGATTACAATGGTGAAAATAAGGTCCAGTACTTAATTATAAGAGTATCAACAATCCAGAAAAGAATGAATCCTCATCCAAATCAAATTATAACAAATTAAGTCTTTTACTAGGAAAGGTTGGGATATTAAGTCTTGAGATGAAAACATATGTATTAGTGCATTTAAATCCTTAAATCTCTACATTATTGGGAAGCCTCTGGCTGTACATATATCTGACACTTTTATGTTGAATGCTATCCCACTCACCACCTTACTTAAACAGAATGCAGGGAATTCTTTTCTCAAAGGCAAAATCTGCCACTCTCATCCAATCTACTCATATGGTCCTGGGGTAACAAACCATTAATTACAGTCAAGTTGGAATATTAAATCAAAGAAGTGCTGAGCCTTCTAAAAAAGAGTTCACAAGAAAAATAATAGTACTACAAGATCTAATGAAGATGTACCAACCAGAATGATTTCAGAACACACACACACACGTAAATACACACACACACACTGATCAAAATTACATGACTATTAAAATTTAAAAAACTATATTGCAGTAAAAGACATGGTATCATTAATCTCCCTCAGATTACTCCTGCTCAGCTCAAACACATACATCACCTCATTCACGCCACTTTTTAAAACAATTCTGGAAATTCTTTTACTGAGCATCTTTAGGGGAAACAATCAACTATATGGTTGTAATGGTTTGTGTTTAGATATCACCCTAAAGAATCATGCAGACAAGGTGGAAATTTTTCTTTCAGAGGTAGTTGAATCTGGAATGTGTGATGCCAGGATTAAGAGTGTATGATCACTAAACCACTACATGTGAGTGATTAGCTTCCTACCACCCTAATCCTAGTAGTCTGAATAAGATAAAAGGAGCAGAAAGATGCTGTTAAACTCTCTCGTTAACTTTACTGCCTTGTGCACACTATGTTGTTTCTCCTCAGAGATGTTTGTTTGCCATCCCAGCCTTGGATCCAGCTGATTGTGGACTGAAATGTCTATAATCTGTAAGCCAAATTATCCCCTTCCTTTTTAACTTTGAGTGTCAGGTACTTTGTCACAGCAATGAGAGAAACATAACTAACACAATGGTGAATGCTGCTGCTGAATGCCACCCAATGAAAAGACAGGCTCTTAAAAACATTACAGTTTATCTTCCTCCAGCTTATTCTTAAGATCTCACACCATGTGACTTCTGGCTCTTCTCCAAATTCAACATTAACATGAAAGATACACATTTTGAATTGCTTGAAGAAACTGAGGCACCTACGACAGTGCAACTAAAGAAACTCATGAAAGTTTTGACTTTCAGAACTGCTTCAGAAAGTGGCAAGAACAATAACATAAATATGCTCAAAGTGATGGTGAATATTTTGAAAGGAATTAATGGCAATGTGTCTTTTATTTTAATATAGTTTTATTTAAACACAACTGTACTTTTGATCACCATATATATGTGAGATTTAGATATAGATATATTGTATTGCCCAGTGTTAGTTTTAATGAGGCAAATATAAAGTTAGATGAGGAAGACTGCATCAATATAAAGACAGTCTTCTTTAATACAGGATTTAATATCATATCAGAAACTATGAGAGATAGTGCTAGGGTGGCTGCCTCTTGTAGGCTTGGAAAAACATGAAGACTGTCACAAAGTAAAATCGAAAAGCCAAAAACAGTGAAGAAAAAATTAAAGTGTCAGAAAATTGGGCATGTTTGTGTGGATATACTATGTAAGTCCAGAAAACCTTTCAGGTGTCATATTTTGCACTAGGTCCAAAGAGATATTCCATTGGCAACAGAGGTTAGGAATGCATTGATGTTCAGGCACAAGTAGTAAGAATCTCAGGCAAGGTTGTGTTCTGAAACTCCAGTGTAGGGGGCCCTGCCCCCCCGCTGGAACTCTTGAGTGCCTTCTACGGACATGCCCAGGCTTGCTGCAGGCCTCTGACGGACATGCCCGGGCTTGTTGCAGATCTACCCGGCAACAAGGAAGCAGCCCCAGTACACTCCTCTTGCTCCTCCCCTCTAGCCCTACAGTATATATGTTGTAGCAGCTTCCGCAATAAACGAGACTTGATCAGAAACCTGTCTTGTCTCCATCTCTCGTGTCCCCTGTCCCCTCTCATCCTTGCTCCCCCTCTAGGGTCTTCGTTGACTTACCCGCGGGCCGGGACAAGTGGCGCCCAACATGGGGCCCGAGAACGGGGGATCCAGTGAAGGACGCTGCTCAGGGGCCCTAAGATTAAGATTGAGGAACAAAGAGCACACTCGACACAGGAGAGGCTTGCAATTGACGTAGACCTGCCATCTTTTCGCACCTCGGTAAGTTGAACAGCGATTATGGGGCAGGGCATTAGTCAGCACGAATTGTTCGTGCAAGGTCTCAAGGAGACATTACAGGCACGAGGGGTAAAGGTTACAGTCAAACAATTGCTGAAATTTTTTGATTATATTAAAGATCTCTGTCCCTGGTTCCCTGCCGAGGGAACCATTGACGAAAAGAGATGGAAAAGGGTAGGGGAAGCTCTTCAGGGTTATTATGCTGCTTGTGGACCCGGAAAGGTCCCGATTGCGGCGTTCTCTTATTGGAATTTGATCAATGATATCATCTCTCAAAAGACGAGGGACCCAGTGGTAGCTCAAGCTATACAGGTTGGAGAGATAGCCCTCCGCACTGGTGAAAATCCAATGCCTCCAGGCGGCTCTGACGCAGTCTCCCGGGATGCTGATATGGCGCCGGGACCCAGGCCCGTTAAGGCCACGACTTCCTCTCCAAACGAGGAAGAGGACTTGATGTCCTTTGACAGTGATGATGATCCCGCCCCCGACGGACATAACGCTCACTCGGACCAATCCCAAACGGCCACGATCCCTGCCAAGCCCTATAAGGCAAAGCCTCACCGGACCCCCGCTTCCTCTCCCTCCGTCACTGCCTCTAAGGCAGCCCCACCCTCGCGGGAGATTCCGCCCTTATATCCCTCCCTTCAAGCCTATTGCTGCCCGCCTCCGCCCCCAGATCTGCCCCAAAAGGACTCCCTCCGGGACTGACGAGTCTGCAGGGGAAGCACTGCGGGGCGGCTCTGGGTGCCCCCCTCCTTATATCCCTCCAGGCCCCAACACTCCCGCTCTGGCCTATCCTGTTGTTGATCCCCAAAAGGAACTCCGGGACAAAATAAACTTTCTAAAAGAACAGATAAGGTTAGAAAAGGAACATCAAGAACTTATCACCCAGCTTGAAGGCTTAAGAACAGGCAAGGCCCATGAAAATGTCCCTAGAGAAGACACCCATAAGCCACGACCCCCCATTAGAGGGGCAACCCCCAGGGTGCCATCCGGATCAAGGGTACCCCTAGAACTTGAACCTGTGGAAGCCTTCCCTGTCACTGAGACTGTTGACGCACAGGGTCAGGCATGGAGACACCATAGCGGCTTTGATTTCAAGGTTATTAAAGAGCTTAAAACGGCTGCGGCTCAATACGGGGCCACTGCACCTTACACCATGGCTATTTTAGAATCGGTGGCAGAAAATTGGCTCACCCCAATTGATTGGCAGACTCTGGCCCGTGCCACCCTTACAGGAGGTGACTACTTATTATGGAAATCTGAGTATGTTGAGAATTGCCGAGAGACCGCTAGACGCAATGCTCAGGCGGGAAATGGTTGGGTGCTTGATATGCTTCTTGGGGAGGGGGCCTACGCCGCTAACGACCAACAAATGCAATTTGACGTGGGGTAGTATGCCCAGATTCAGACCGCAGCCACTAGGGCCTGGAGAAAACTCCCCTCCAAAGGAGACATAAGTGCCTCCCTCACTAATATCCGGCAGGGGCCAGACGAGCCGTTTGCGGACTTTGTCCACCGCCTTCTCACGGCGGCAGGCTGGATTTTTGGGAGCGCGGAGACAGGGACAGATTTCGTTAAACAGCTTGCTTTTGAGAACGCCAACGCCGCCTGTCAGGCCGCTATCCGCCCCTATAAAAAGAAAACTGACCTTTCCGGCTACATTCGCCTTTGCTCTGAGATTGGGGCCGCCTACCAACAGGACCTTGCCATGGCAGCTGCCATGCAAGGCTTCACAGTCAAACAATTCTTGCAACGCCACGTTGGCAATAAGTGTTTCCAGTGTGGGGTCACCGGCCATTTTGCTAGAGAATGCCCGACCGCTAAAATGCAGGGCCCCAACGCTCCGCCCCCAGGGCCCTGCCCCCGATGCAATCGGGGGAGGCATTGGGCGAGTGAGTGCCGATCCAAAACTGATGCCCAGGGCCGACCCCTCCCCCCTCTCCAGGGTTCGAATTCGGGAAACGGGAAAGGGGGCCAGCCCCGGGCCCCCAATTCCAAACAAATTTACGGGGCGCTCAATTTTGCTCCAATAAACAGCAATCCATTTCAGACCTCGTCAGAGCCACAAAAGGAAGTGCCGGATTGGACCTCAGTGCCACCACCCACACAGTATTGACCCCAGAAATGGGAGTCCAGGCCCTCGCCACAGGAGTCTTTGGACCCTTACCTAAGGAGACCTTTGGCCTCATAATAGGCCGAAGCAGCAGCACCATGAATGGACTGCTGGTTTACCCAGGAGTGATTGATAGTGACTACTCCGGGGAAATTAAAGTTATGGCTTCTTCCCCCAAAGTTATCAGCACCATTCAATCAGGCCAAAGATTTGCTCAACTGTTACTCCTTCCCCTTCTCCCTACCTCTCATAAGGCTCGTAACGATGCCCGAGGTAGCCAGGGTTTCAGCTCATCCGATGTCTACTGGTCGGAGATACTTTCAGCACAAAAGCCTCTCATGACCTTGTGGTTAGATGGGAGACAGTTTTCTGGGTTGGTCGACACTGGTGCTGATGTAACTATCATAAAGGGAGAGGATTGGCCTTGGGCGTGGCCATTAAGGGACACCCTCACCCATCTCAGGGGTATAGGTCAAAGTCAAAATCCTAAACAAAGTGCCAAAGATCTGACCTGGAGGGACCAAGATGGTAATCAGGGCACCATTCAACCTTATATCATCTCAGGGTTGCCTGTCAATCTATGGGGGAGAGACCTATTATCACAAATGGGGCTAATTATTTCCAGCCCCAATGAAATTGTCACTATGCAAATGTTTAAAAATGGGTACATTCCAGGAACAGGGCTGGGAAAACACCCTACAAGCCTTACCCACCCCACTGAGCCTGTCCCTCGGCCCCCTCGAGCAGGGTTAGGCCATTTTCCATAGGGGTCACTGACACTCCTGCGGTCCATGCTGAAAAGATCACCTGGCTCTCAGACGATCCAGTGTGGGTCGATCAGTGGCCCCTTTCCAAGGAGAAGTTATTAGCAGCTCAACAGCTGGTGCAGGAACAGCTTCATGCTGGCCATATCATTCCTAGCCATTCCCCTTGGAATACTCCCATTTTTGTCATTAAAAAACGGTCGGGAAAATGGAGGCTCTTGCAAGATCTCTGAGCAGTTAATAAAACCATGGTACTTATGGGAGCTTTACAACCCAGTCTTCCCTCACCGGTAGCCATCCCTCTTGGATATTATAAGGTTATTATTGATTTAAAGGATTGCTTTTTCACCATTCCCTTACATCCTGCTGATCAAAAACGCTTTGCATTTAGCCTTCCGGCGACCAATTTCTGCGCCCCAATGCAGCGCTTTCAATGGCTAGTGCTGCCCCAAGGCATGGCCAATAGTCCCACCCTGTGCCAGTCATTTGTAGCCGCAGCGCTCCAATCCACCCGAGACAATTGGCCTCAAATGTATATTATCCATTACATGGATGATATCCTCGTGGCGGGACAATTAGGAAGTGAGGTTTTAGCTTGTTATGCTGACCTTCGGCGGGCCCTTGAATCTCGTGGCCTCCAAATTGCCCCTGATAAGGTTCAACTAAAAGACCCTTACCGTTACCTCGGATTTCAGATGAAGGGACGTCACATTTCCTCCCAAAAGCTTACCTTACGGCTGGACGGTCTTAAAACTCTGAATGACTTCCAAAAACTGCTCGGAGACATTAATTGGCTTATGCCCTATTTAAAGCTCACTAAACATGACCTGAAGCCTCTCTATGATACCCTACAAGGTGATAGCCACCCCACTTCACCTCGGGAGCTCACTGCCGAGGGGCGCAAAGCCATTAGCACGGTAGAACAAGCCATCCAAAATCAAACAATTACCTTTATAGATTATAACTCTCCTTTACAGTATATCATCTGCAAAACCTCTCTTTCTCCCACTGCTGTCTTTTGGCAAACCACTCCCCTTTTGTGGGTTCATCTCCCAGTTTCCCCTAAGCGGGTCTTCTATCCCTATTATGTTGCAGTTGCAGACCTGGTTATTTTAGGCAGAGACCATGGAAAGATGTACTTTGGAAAAGAACCTGATGTCATTATCCAACCCTACCCTAAAGACCAGATCGATTGGCTTATGCAGACTACCGATTCCTGGCCAATTGCTCTCGCTTCTTATTCAGGGTTATTGGACAATCACTATCCTCCCAACAAACTCATTGACTTTGCCAACAGACATGACTTCATTTTCCCGAAGGTCACTTCTTGTTCTCCTCTGCCAGAAGCCCTATCCGTTTTTACAGATGGTTCTTCCACCGGGATGGCTGCCTATGTGTGGGACGATAACATTGTCCAATTCCAAACTGCCCACTCGTCGGCCCAATTAACGGAACTACAGGCAGTCATAGCGGTCTTTTCTGCATTCCCTGCGCGAGCTTTTAATCTCTTTACTGACAGTGCTTACATTGCTCAATCTGTCCCCTTATTAGAGACATGCGGACTGATCAAACTTGCTTCTCAGACTGGTGGTCTCTTCCTCCAATTACAAGATCTAATCAGAAAAAGACCCAAATCCTTTTTCATTGGGCACCTTAGTGCCCACTCTAACCTACCTGGCCCACTCGCAGAGGGCAACCGCTTAGCAGACCTAGCCACAAGACCTCAGGCTTTTGCCTATTCAATAAACACTGATGCCCCCATTCCGATTGACCAGGCATGGAAGGCACACCAATTCCATCATCTTAATGCTCACACGCTTCGCCTTATGTATAAGCTTACTAGGGAACAAGCTAGACAAATTGTTAAGGCCTGCCCTACATGCACTCTGCACCTTCCTACGCCTCATCTGGGAGTTAATCCTCGTGGCTTAATTCCAAATGCCCTCTGGCAAATGGATGTCACACACTACCCTGAATTTGGCGTTCTTAAGTATATACATGTCAACATTGATACCTGTAGTGGATTCATATTTGCCACCCTGCAGTCTGGGGAAGCTACTAAACATGTCATTGCTCATCTTCTCATTGCCTTCTCAGTACTTGGATGTCCACAACAAATTAAAACAGACAATGGTCCCGGCTATACCAGCTCTGGCTTCTCCAAGTTTTGCAAACAATTTGAAATAACACACATAACGGGAATCCCATATAATCCTCAGGGACAAGGCATTATAGAAAGGGCTAATCTCACACTCAAAATTACTTTAGACAAAATAAAAAAGGGGGAATGGTACCCTACCAAGGGGTCTCCTAGAAACCTGATATCACATGCACTATTCATTCTTAACTTTTTAAATTTGGATGCCAAAGGTTTATCTGCAGCCAATCATTTCTGGCAACCAGAGACGCAACGACAATTTGCCTTGGTGATGTGGAAAGACCCCCTGGACCACTCATGGCACGGGCCCGATCCTGTACTTATCTGGGGCCGAGGATCGGTGTGTGTTTACTCCAAGGAAATGAAGTCAGCCCGGTGGCTCCCAGAACGCCTAGTAAAACAAGTCGATAGGCGTGCTGATGATGCCAATGACCTGACTTGCCCAATCTCAACCAGTTAGCAATGGTGCCTACAATTACAATTTAACAATCATCAAAAGTACACTGTCTTATATGTTTGTTTATTGTCTGTTGTTTGTGTTCGTACAGTTGAGCTCAATATGTTCCTTCCCTTTTATAGGATATTCACCTATTGTTAAGTTAACTTACAGAGAAAAATGGCTAAACTAAAGACATGCTTTTCTTCCCAGGTTGTGAAATTTATGAAAGTAACGTGCATTGTCACCCACAGGCAACAATCAAATTGCAATCCACAGTTGTAAAATAAAAGGATACATATTCTTAATTATTTGTTAAAACGATCATAGATGGGAACTCCCTTTGATGAATATAGAAGTGGCCACCCAGAAAATGATTATTCTGGTCTTAATTCATCAAAGGGACCCCTTAGTAAATTTTATATCATGTGATCTTATGGGAGATATATCATAGTGAATATTATCTAAATAGGTTGTAAATTGACTGTATTAGTTGTTCAGGATGTTTAAACACTGAATATGTTGTTACGAAACGTTCATAGTGGTTAAGTTCTGAAAATGTTATTGTAATATGCCCACTTTGGTTATCTTCAAAAGCTCAATCAGGTTAGCCTAACTCTCTTATCTGTGGCTCGACCTTGTTTATATCGCAAGACAAATTCTGCTTACAGGCTCTGAAGATGATACCCCTGATCCTGTTGCACGGCCTGTTGCTGCTCCTGGCATCAACAATGGAGAGCGGATTTCAACCAGTTAACAAAGAACAATTGCTCACTGCCTTGTATGGTAACCCCTGTGATTGTACAGGGGGCTCTGGTAGGGTTGTGCCCTCAAGTTACACTCGCAGTACCGATTGTGGGGATAAGACTGCCTATTTAGTTTATGAGGCCGCATTAGTGGGAGGATATAACCAAAAATGGAAATGTGTCCCTAAACCTAAGATTATACCAACAGTCAATGACAAACCAGGGCCATGCCCTGCCGGGTGTGTCATGGCCACCGAAATGCATTCTACCTGCTATATTGAGGCCCAGCAATGTACCCATTCCGACGGGAAAATATATTTAACTGCTGTCTTGCAAAGAACTTATAGTGGCTCCGTCGGAGGCAACTGGGACCTTCCCAGCCCCAAAGGATACTCTAAATTTGGTCAGGCCTCTTGTCGCGGCACTCCGGGAAAAGACGTCTGTTGGCCGCCACAGGCCCCCATCCATATATCGGACGGTGGAGGGCCTTCGGATCAGCTCCGGGAAGAACGAGTACAAAAACAACTTGAGACTATCATTCAAGAGATGTATCCCTCCTTAAACTATCATCCACTGGTCCTTCCCAAACCTCGAGGCCCAGACCCTGACGCCCAAACCCTGAGTGTCCTAGAGGCCACTTATCATGTGATCAATACATCCAACCCAGCTTTTGCTGCAGGTTGTTGGTTATGCTTGACCCTTGGCACGCCCCTGCCCCTCGCCTTGCCGAATGTTGACCAAACTGACTACGCTAACAGTTCCAGTTACAATTGCAGCTTCTCCCTGCCCTTCAGGGTCCAGCCAGTACAGTTCAATGCCTCAGTTTGTTATCTAAATTCGGGCAACAACAATAGCTTCGACATACATGTTGGAGTCCAAAATTTTTCTCTCTGTTCGGTAGTGCTTAATGACTCTGCCGCCATTTGCCCTGCCCCGGGTCACGTGCTCGTCTGTGGAGGGAGCTTGGCCTTCACCTCCCTCCCCACTAATTGGACTGGGCTGTGCGTGGTGGCGACTGTTCTCCCGGACATCTCCCTTATTCCTGGAGATGAGCCGGTGCCCTTGCCCAGCTTTGACTATATCGCTGGGCGACATAAAAGGGCCGTCTCACTGGTCCCCTTGCTCGTGGGACTAGGGGTGTCCGGCGCCCTTGCCACTGGCTCTGCTGGCGTCGGAGTGGCGTTACATTCTTATGCCAAATTGTCCAACCAGCTGATTAATGATGTTCAAGCTCTCTCCAACACTCTTACAGATATACAAGATCAGATTGACTCCCTGGCTGAGGTGGTCCTTCAGAATAGAAGGGGCCTGGACCTCCTCACAGCGGAACAAGGAGGGATTTGCATAGCCTTAAATGAACATTGCTGCTTCTATGCCAACAAATCTGGGATCGTCAGGGGAAAAATTCGCGAACTTCAAGAAGATTTAAACAGACGACGACAAGAACTCATTCAAAATCCCCTCTGGACTGGCCTCAATGGTTTTCTCCCCTATCTCCTCCCTTTGTTGGGGCCTCTATTGGGTCTACTCTTGCTCATTTCTTTAGGGCCCATACTTTATAACAAAATCGTGGCCTTCCTTAAAGCCCAACTCGAGGCTATAAAAACAGCGCCCATACAGGTCCATTATAATCGGTTAGCCATGGCTGATCAGGATGAGTACCTGGTGAGAGGGCTGGCAAGCCAATGACGGGCAACTGAGCAAGCGTGCCATGCCTGAGGGAATCCTCGTACACCGCCTAAGACAGGTGCCAGAGCCTTGATTCTCTGGTTAACCGAGGACGGGTAAGGTGCACGGTGCAGACACGTATGTCGCTCTGACCCAAGACAGGCTCAGCCCCCGCAGGCTTGACTCTCCTGACGCTTTTCTAAAAAATAATTTTAAAGGGAGGACCTGTAGGGGGCCCTGCCCCCCCGCTGGAACTCTTGAGTGCCTTCTACGGACATGCCCAGGCTTGCTGCAGGCCTCTGACGGACATGCCCGGGCTTGTTGCAGATCTACCCGGCAACAAGGAAGCAGCCCCAGTACACTCCTCTTGCTCCTCCCCTCTAGCCCTACAGTATATATGTTGTAGCAGCTTCCGCAATAAACAAGACTTGATCAGAAACCTGTCTTGTCTCCATCTCTCGTGTCCCCTGTCCCCTCTCATCCTTGCTCCCCCTCTAGGGTCTTCGTTGACTTACCCGCGGGCCGGGACACTCCAGGCTTAACATAAAGAATCCAGTAGGAGAACTTACCTTTATATGAGTGATAAAATAGAATACAGGGCTGGGGATTTAGCTCAGTGGTTCTTCCACCTGCCTCACAAGCACAAGGTCCTGAGTTCAATCCCCGGAACAACAACAAAAAAAGAATCCAAAGTAATACATTCTAGTAGTGATATTTTTATCAAATATATTGGGTTCAATGGTATTAATGAAAAGCACAGTGGGAATGATGGCCTGTACATCCTGACTTGTGTAGAGTTTTACAGGTGATTAATAGAATTCCTGGGTGCAATACAGATGGGTACTCAAAAGAAAGGATGTTGCCTAAATTCTGTACAATAAAAATAATCAAGCATGGATAATTATGTGTCTTAGACCAGGTGTCTCAATAAAATATCATAATACCTTGCCTAAATTTGGAAATTGAGATAGTTCTCTGGCCCAAATCCACTGATTGAAGTGGATACTGAGGTGCTATGAGGTACAACTCTGAAATACTAAGTGTATAAGGTGTACATTCTCTAGTCCTTATCCAAAATGACCTATAACCTTTTGCTTGTACATTGGAAAAAAAGCGCATATCCAACAGTTCATGTTTGGAACCAGCATATGAGTTAACAGTGACACCTGAGGACTCAAGTGTTATTGTAGGTCACACTGAACAGTGTTAAGAATACAGCATAAGTAGGGATTAGGTAGTAAGTTTCTCTTCTACATGTAATCATAATATGTCTACTGGGTCCACACACACCTGATGGTCAATTTTTATGACCAGATTTATAATTTTGCTGGACATATATCTTGGAATTTGCAGAACCCTGATCTTGGTCTCCAGACTGTGAGATAGTAACTAGTACAGTTTCAATACAATACACTTTTACTCTTCTTAGGCTTCAGAAATATTTTAAAATTTAAGAACCTAAGAAACTGGCACTCCAAAAGGCATAAACCTAGTTGCTAAAAACCAAGGACCTGTAAATGGACAACTGAAAACTATAGTCAGATTAATGATCTAATATTTTGTATTAGAACAAAAAGTTATTTTCAATATCTTTTATTACAAATTTAAGGCTATATCAAAAATGTCCCTGCCTTTTTAAACAAATAAATGTATAACCCATCATGAATTGGTCACTGAAGAACACATTTGTCCATTTTTTCTTCAATGAGCAAATTATTTATGGGGAACATTTAGGTAGTATGCTAGGTATCAAGACAAACAGGAATGAAAGACATATTCAAATACACCTTCCACTTTGTTCGAATTTAAACTAATATGACTTGTCTGGGTAAATTTGTTTGACTGACTCCTCAGACTACAAAGGAAGACTTGTACATTTAGTATTTGTGGATTTATTGTGTCAAACCAAGATCATAATTTCAAACATAATTTTAAAAAATTATTATTATAAATGATAAAGATAAACACATTTATTTTTATATTGTGACAATAATAATCCCATTTAATGTGTATGAATGGGCTGTTTTGTCTCTTACTCTTCTCAGAATAGTGATCTGATAAGATGATATTGATGAATCATCAGGAGGGAGAGAACAGCTACTTTTGGCTTTAAGAAAAAAACATTCCACAAAATGATTAATTACAAACTAAAAACATTCGCAGAATAAAAATGGAGATGCCTCATTAGGATCAGTAACAATGTATGAATTTATTTCCATGTAATCCCTCTCGTGTCATATTCACAGTTAGCAGAATATGTGATTTGACTTTTATTAGACAATTTATATGACCTTCTTTTACTAACGACCTTTCCATATGACAGATTTTGAAAAAATTACCATTAGTTAGGATTAAAGTTTTACAATTTCATCATTTAACATAAGAAATATTTATGCAGTCGATATTTAGATTACAAAATCTTTAATACTGCTTGGTATATGGAATGATTTATTTATATATAATATATATATCCCGTTATGTATTGGAATATAAATTCTTCACTATTTTTATATGACTCTCTTCTTAACTGCAGTCATAAATGTGAATCATTTCAGATAATTTTCATCTCATTGAATGAAGGCTTCCCTATGTGTATTCAGCATTTAATTTCTAATTATGGCTCCCTTGTCTTAGGGAAACATAAAGGGACATACTTTTCTTTGTCCTCAAATAAACCACAAACCTTACTAATTTAATTAAAGTAGCGATGTCTTTTTCTATTAAATACTGACATAGGCCTGCCAGAGCCTGATTTGTTTCTACTCTTCCAATTTGCCCTACCCACTTCTTCAATGCCACAATAGCATTTACTCTACTGGCACACTCTTCCAGGTTCTTTTACAATCTCTCTCTATCTTTCTCTGTCTGTCTGTCTGTCTCTCTCTCTCTCTCTCTCTCTGTCTCTCTCTCTCCTCTCTCTTTGTTTCTTTCCCTCTCTCTCTGAGAAATTTAAGGATTTCAGGGCCCAATATCTTACATTAATCATCTTCAGTTCATTAATATCTTTCAAAATTTTATTCAGTATTTTTAATACAATGCCATTCTAGATTTTGAAATTCTTTTTCTACCTGCCATAAGATCTAGGAACCTCAAGATACTAGTTCTTAGTATAGTCTAGTACTTCTGCTATAAAAGAAAGTGCATAACAAAACTTACTACCATTGTAAAAATAAAATTAACCTATATAGTAATTTTTTCCTATAAATTAATTTTAACAAACACCAGTTAAGAGCCTATTATGTGTTTATGTGCCAAATGCTGTGCTAGCATTTGTGAATACAAAATATATTTGATTCAATCCTTGTCCTCAAGTAGTTTCTGATCTGGAGTGGAAACGGAAGAAAGAACAAGATAATGAAGCTATAATGGAGTTATGCTTTATATTGTATAATACTACAAATATGTAATTTACTCTAAACTTTTCACTTATTCTTAAACTATTTTATATATTTTATCATGAGATGGCAGTTTATTCAAATATATGAATAAAGTCAAGGATTACATCATATACTGATATTCCTCCAACTCTAGTAGTAAAGCCTAGTGTAGAGCAAGTAAGTCTAAGGACCTTTATTCCAGCAGAAATGCAGTGGACTAATGATCAGGTTTGAGTTCAAGTTCAGTCCTATTTGCTTTACTTGGTTATACATTACTTTAAGCATATTATGAGCATAGTTCTCTAAAATGGAGAGGAAAAAACTTGTTTCCTTCCAAATGTTTGCGGAATTTAAATAAAATATGTGTGACAGTAGATAATGAGTGTACATAAGTATGCATCTTTGAATTAGTATTCATTTAATGTCATTATAGTAAGATATTAGAAAATATTCATAAAAGAGCTAAAGTTATTTAAAGTACAATTAGCCCTAATTTGGGGTATTAGAGGTAAGATTTCCTCTTAGGACCATCTTCCCTAAGCATATGTATTTTTTATCTCTTGGTTTTAGTCACTCAATTTTTACCTTATCATTGCTGGGTGAATATTTAACTGTACTTAGCCAAAATCTTGAGATGATTCCGTGAATCCTACCCCTTATCTACACGTCATACATAATCCTCTCCACTTGAGTTAGGAAGGATTGAAAATATGATGGTTTTTATTCCTGAGACAATGTCATATCACAGAACAAAGGGGAAGAATTTTGTGGGTGTAATTAAAGATATCAAATCAGGTCACTTTTGAGTTAATGAAGAGGAATATTTTCTGGATTGGGCTTGAAGCAATGACATGAGCCTATTGCCAATACCTCATTTCAGCCTACTGAGACAGTGAGCAGAACTAACACAGCTGACCTGGAATCATAATTTATGAAAACTAAGAAAATAAATTTGTGTTGTTTTAAGCTAAATGATTTGTAGGAATATATTTAACTAATCTGAGAAATACCTTGATCTAGAATGTTAATTGGAAATAAGTTTTGTGTTATTTCTAAGTAATATATTTTCAGTCAATAAAAATTGTATAAACAATATAAAACAAAAGAGAACTTTTACAATTTTAAAAGATGCAGCAAATTGGGAAAGTGTGACATAGTAGAACAAGGAACAGGAAACACGTGTTTGAGCCTTGACATTGCTTTAAAGTAGCTATTACCTTAAGAAGTCCTGAGATTCAAGTGGAAAATTTGAGGGACAAGAATTACAAAATCTCTATATCTCCTTTTGTTGGAAAATTCTGTGAGTTATGAATGATAAAATCTGCAGTAGAAAAGATTTGATTTAATTTTAAGAAACGTTTTTGAAAGATGATAGGAGCTTTGGCAGGCTTGAAGGATTTTACATCATTATAAATTGTAGTGAAAAAAGTAATATATTTCAGATGTATAAGCCATATATATTTAATTTAATACATTTGATATAATGCATGTAATGAAATTATATAGTATATGTGCATGGGTAATATAACATGATATTTAAGACAACACCAAATATATATACAATAAAATTTGACTGAAGAAAATGTTTATAACCATCTCCCCAAGTCTCAAACCTATGTGTTATCATTCTCTTACATATGCACTATAATTTTTTTATTGATACATTTTAGGTATACAAAGTAAGGAGATTCATCATTGGAAATTTGTACCTTTACATAACATATCTTGGTTCTTATTTTTCTCCCTTTCCCCTGCCCTCCCTTCAACCCATCCAATCCTCCTTATTTACAAAGACTTTGTTTCCATTTTTTCCTTTTCTCATAAGTATTCATTTCCCTTCTTTTCTTTCCCCAACCTCTCCCATTTCCCCTTCCCCTTTGGAACTTTTCTTCCTATTTCACATTATCTATCATGCATTTTGATCCTTATTTACACCTTCAGTTTTTCACACCAAAGAAATGATTTGGTATTTACACATGTCTGTCCTATTTATTTCACTTAAAAGTATTGCCTCACTGTTCATCCATTTAGATATAAATGTCTCCAATTTCTTGTTCTTTATGGCTGAGTATTACTACATTTTATAAATCAAATCACATTTTCTTCAACCAGTCGCCAGTTGATGGGCAATTGGGCTGTTTCGAAATTTTAGCTATGAAAAACTGTGCCGCTGTGAACATGGAGGCACATATATATTGCTGTGGTATGATTTTTAAAATTCTTTTGGGAAGATGCCCAGCAATAGCTGCATCAAACAGGACCATGAATCCTAGTTCTTTGAGGTATCTCCATACTGATTTCCACAGTGGTTGCACCAGTCTACACTCCAACCAAAAGTGGACAAGGGTTTCTTTTTCCAAAAAGCCCCACCAGCATTTCTTATTGGTTGATTTCATGATAGCAACCATTCTTTCTGGGGTAAGGTGGAATCTCAGCATTGTTATCATTTTCATCTCTTGATTGACCAGTGATGTTGAACAGTTTTTCATTTGTTTATTTGCTATTTCTACTACTTTGTCTGAGAAATGTCTCTTCGTTATAGATAAACATTTTGGATTGGGTCTTTAAATTTGGGAGGTCTGAATTTTGTAAAGTCTTTATATACTCTGGATGGTAGACCTTTGTCTGAGGAATAGCAGGTGAAAAATTTTTCCCACATTTGGTTTGTCTCTTCACGCTGTTGGTGGTTTCTCTTGCTGTGCAGAAGCTTTTAAGAAGAAGATATCCCACTTGTGGATACTTTGCACTAGTTCACATGCAACTGAGGTTTTGCTCATGAAATCTTTTCTAACACCAATGTCTGCAAGAGTTCTTCCTAATCTCTCTTCCAGCCTATTTAGTGTTTCTGTTTTAATATTTAGATATTTAATCCATTTCTATTTTAGTTTAGTATATGGTGATAGATATAGGTCTAGTTTTAATCTTAGGCAAATTGAAACCCAAATTTTCTACCACCATTTATTAAAGAGGCTATCTTTCCTCCAGTGAGGGTATTTGGCTCCTTTGTCAAAGATGAGGTGGCTGGGTGGAGTCTGGAGTTGTTTCTGCATCTTCAAATCTATTCCACTGGTCTTCAGGTCTGTTTTTGGACAGTACCATGCTGTTTTTATCACAGTGGCTTTGTAGTATAGTTTCAAGTTGGGGGTTGAGATGCCCCCTGCCATGTCTCTGTTGCCTAGAATTGCTTTTGCTATTCTAGATCTCTTCTTGTTCCAAATGAATCTTTGAATTGCTTTCTCAATATCTGTGAAGTACGCTGCTGGAATTATAATTGAGATTGCATTGAAGCTATATAGCACTTTTGGAAGCATGACCATCTTCACTATGTTGATTCTTTCAACCCAGAAGCAGGGGATGTCTTTCCATTTTCTGATATCATCTTCAATCTCTCTTTTCAGAGTGCTATAGTTTTCAGAGAAGAGGTTTTTGATTTCTTTAGTTAGGTTGATTCCTAGGTATTTTAGTTTTATGGATGCTATTGTGAAAGGAATTGTTTGCCCTATTTCTCTCTCAGTGAGTCTGTTGTTCATGTAGAGGAAAGCCATTGATTTTTGTGTGTTGACCTTGTATCCAGGTACTTTACTGAATTTGGTTATTAAGTCTAGAAGACTTTTGGTGGAGTTCTTGGCGTTTTCTATATAAAATAACATGTCATCTGTGAATAATGACAATTTGACTTTTTCATTTCCTATCTTTATTTCTTTTATTACTTTCTCTTGTCTAACTGCTGAGGCTACTGTTTCCAAAACTATATTGAAGAGGAGTGGTGATAGTTGACATCCTTGTCTTGTTCCTGATTTTAGTGTGAAGGATTTCAGTTTTTGACCATTTAGTATGATATTGACTGTTGGTTTTTCATAGCTGGCTTTTATCAGTTTGAGGTAGAGACCATCTATTCTAATTTTTTTTGCAGAGTTTTTATAGTAAATGTGTGTTGGATTTTTTGGAATGCTTTTTCTGCATCTATTGAAATGATCATATGGTTTTTGTCATTGACTCTCTTGATATAGTGTGTTACATTGATTGATTTGTGTATGTTTAACCATCCCTGCATCCCTGGTATGCATCCTACTAGGTCAGGGTGTATGATCTTCTTGATGATCTTCTGCACTTTATTAGCCAGTATTTTATTAACAATTTTTGCATCTATGTTCATTAGTGAGATTGGCCTATAGATATCTTTTCCAGTTGAGTCTTTCTCTGCTTTGGGGATCAAGGTGATGCTTGCTTCCAGGAATGAATTTGGGAGTATTGCTTCCCTGTCAATTTCATTGAAGATTTTAAACAGTACTGGCAATAGTTACTCTGTAAATGTCTTGTAGGATTCAGCAGTGAAGCCATCAGGACCTGGGCTTTTCTTAGTCGGTAAATTTTTAACTAAGTTTTCAATTTCATTGATTAATATTGAGGTGTTTAGAATTTTTAGGTTATCTTCTTTCAACTTTGGTAATTCATACTTATCTAGGAATCTGTCCATTTCTTTTGTGTTGTCCATCTTATTGGCGTATAGGTTCTGGAAGTAGGTTTTGATGATCCTCTGGATTTCTGCTGGGTCCATTGTAATTTCCTCCTTTTCATTCCTAATTGCATGGATCTGGGCCTTTACTTTCCTTTTTCTACTAAGGTTGGCTAAGGGTTTGTCAATTTTGCTTATTCTTTTGAAGAACCAACTCTTGGCTTCATTGAGTTTTTGTCTCAATCTCTTAGTCTCCATTGTATTGATTTCTGCTCTGATCTTTATAATTTCCTCCCTTGTATGAGCTTTGGGTTTTTCCTGCTCTTCTTTTTCTAGAAGCTTGAGGTTCAGCATCAGGTTGTTTAATTGGGTTTCCTCTGTTTTCCTAATATGAGTATTCACTGCTATGAATTTCCCTCATAAGACTGCTTTGATTGTGTCCCATAGATTCTGATATGTTGTATTGGCATTGTTGTTTAGTTGTAGGAGCTGTCTGATTTCTTCTTTAATTTCCTCTGTGACCCATTGGTTATTCAGAAGTGTGTTGTGAAATTTCCAAATGTTTGTGAAATTCTAGGGGTTTCTTTTCTAATTGATCTCCAATTTCATTACACTATGGTCTGATAGTATAGAGAGGATAAATTCATTTTTTTGGCACTTACTTAAACATGTTCTATGAGTATGTGGTCTATTGTGGAGAATGACCCATGTGTAGCTGAAAAGAATGTGTATTCTTATTTGTGGAGCAGAACACTGTAAACATTTGTTAAGTTCATTTGTTCAGTGTTTCATTAAGTTCTAGTATTTCATTGCTTACTTTTTCTCTAATTGATCTATTTGTGACAGTGGGGTATTGAGGTCCCCAACTACTATTGTAGTAGTGCTTATTTGATTTTTCATGTCCTTTAGTATTTGTTTTATAGAGATAGCCACTCCAGTGTTTGGTGCATATATGTTTATGAATGTCATGTCCTCCTCTTGGATTGTTCCCTTTACAAGGATGTAGTGTCCTTCTTTGTCTCTCTTAATCAGAGTTGGCTTGAAATCCACTTGATCTGCAAAGAGGATAGCTACTCCTGCTTTTATTCGGGTTCCTGTCACATGGAGTATTGTTTTCCACCCTTTAACTTTCAGTCTATGAGTTTCTTTTTGAATTGAGAGTGTTTCTTGTATGCAGCATATTGTTGGGTCTTGCTTCTTGACCCATTCTGCCAGTCTATTTCTTTTGATTGGTGAACTGAAATCTTTAACATTGGTGGTTATAACTGATACATATTGACTTTTTCTTTTTTTTTTTTTGATTCTTTGCTTTGCATTTAATTTCTTGTCGTGCTCTATGGATTCATTCTGCTGTGCTTCCTGAGGTTGTGATTCTTGTCTTTTCCTAGTATACTGTTTAAAATTTTTCGAGTGCTCATTTGGTATTCATGAAGTTCCTAAGGTGCTCTTTGTCATGAAAGTATCCTATTTCTCCATCAATTTTGAAAGATAGTTTTTGTTTACATCAATCTGGGCTGGAGGCTGTTTTCCTTTAGGGATTGAAATACATCACTCCAAGATCTTCTTGCCTTGAGTATTTGTGTTGAGATGTCTCCTGTGATTCTGATGGGCTTTCCTTTGTATGTAATTTGTTTCTTTTCTCAAACTGCTTGTAGAATTTTGTTCTTATTTTGGGTTTCTGGAATCTTAACTATTATATGGCTATGTGTAGATTACTTTTGATCAAGGCTAGTTGGAGTCCTATGTGCCTCACTTATCTGTATGTCAATTTCTTTTCCCCTCCTTAGGAAGTTTTCTGCCATCACTTCTGTGAACAGTTTTTTTAATGTCATCTGCACTCTCTCTTCCTTCTTCATTGATTCTAATCAGTCTGATATATTTTGCATTGTCTAGCAGTTGCTAGATTGATTTCTCATGGTCCCTTACTCTTTTAAAGAAATTGTTCTTTTCCTGGTCACTAATTGCCATCCTATCTTCCATATCTGAAGTTCTATCCTTGCATTGGCTCATTCTGCTGTGTAAACTTTCAATGCAGTTTTTAATCTCTTGGAAATCTATTTACATCTGTTTTATGGATTCCATTTGTTTCTTATCTTGGGATTCCATCATGTTCCTCAGCTCCTCTATTTTTTTTCTGTCTCCTCTCTAGATTTATTAATCATGTCTTGCACTATGGGCACAATCTCTGTTGTTATCTGAGAAATTATTTCTAATTTCATTTTTTTCCAGATCTTTTGTTGACAGTAAAGGGAGTCCAGGTGGTTGAGTATCATATTGTTTTATCTCCTTGAGTTTGTTTTTTTCCTTTGGTGATCTGGAAGTCTCATTTTTAGACTTCTTTAAGTGTCTTCTCGTTTCCTCAGATGCAACCTGCTGTGCCTTTGTTTAGGGGACTTTTTGCTAGCCTAGTGGTCTTCAGTTCTCAATAAACCACTGAGAGGTCTTTTCTCTGCTGCTCACCATTGCACCAATTCCTTGGTTCAGGATGTTGGCCTTGTGCATCCCTGCACTGCCCTGTTTTCTGGTTGGGTTTCTGGCTGGGACCTGTACACACTTGAATAGCTTTGGTTTGGCCCTGCCTTTACCTGGATAGAGGCTGTCCACTGCAGTTGCTGGTGTCTGAGTGGGCTTCTGGCTGGGCTCTACATGAGCTTACTAATGGTATCTGGGTAGGGCTCTGGCTGTTGCTTACCCACCTCTGTAGCTCTTTTCCAGGTGGTCCTTTTGCTTGTGCCTGTCGCTCCAAGTTGCTCTTGTCTGGGTGTGGCCCTGGCTGGGACCTGTGCACACTAGCGCAGCTCTGTTCCACATGGGCTTCTCACTGAAATTTGTGCTTATTTACTGATAGAATCTCTACAATTTTGTAATGTATAATTTCCTTTCTGATTATAGGATTAACTCAGTAGGAGAAATGTGAGCAGAATGAAAGTTCTATATTTTTTCCAAAGTGCATTACAACCTGGCCTTAACCTTAAGATGATAGTCTTTCTCCACACAGTTGCTGTTTTCTAGTCTTCTGCTATTTAAAGTGTTGAATTAGACATCTAGGGACAGTACTGCTATGGACATACTCTACTCTTCATTAGAGAAATATGAGAATAAAATAATACTTTTCACCAAAAACAGAAAATACATTGAGTCCTGAAACTAGAACAAATATTTAGTTTTGCTCATGAACACCTCATTACTGATGTTTGGATGACCAAATTATATATACACTTGACATAATCATACATAAAAATTTTTATTTCACACTGCTCTAATTTTAACAGCTAGACAGTTATCTTAATGATCATTAACATACTAAAGCTACATTTAAAATGCCACAGTAGTAACAAATCAGGGAAGGAAAAAAATTTTTAAAATGAAGCTAATATTTTATTCTTCAACTATGTTAGAGAGAACTAAACTCACTGATGTATTAGAATTGGAAATCTCTATTTAGGCCAGAAAGTCTTTCTCAAACCAGAAAAAAAAGTCAAATGTCATTTAATATGGTAATAAGTAAAAGAAAACTAGCTATCATAATTCTTTGAGGTTATTTTAAAGTATTTTATTCTAGTGCACATTCAGTGTTTCAAATATGGTCCTATGCACTGAAAATGATATGCAGTTCAAAAGAGGATTTAGCTTTAAATTATAACCAGTTGTACTTCATTCTTCTGTCTGGTCTTGGGAAAAATTATGAAATAAGCAAAATTGTCCACTCTGTTTGTTTTTGCTTTCCCCCCTCCTTTTTCACAATATCACATTCAATGTCTCCTAATTTCCCTGTATTGATTTATTTTTGAATAGCTATTTAACAAGCAACATAAGTTAATTTAAACTTACAATATTTAAAATTATTTTAAATAAATGATTCTCAGTTTTAGTAAGAGAAAAATATGCACATTAATATATATGTGTATTCGTGTGTGTGTGTGTGTGTGTGTGTGTAAAAGAAGCAGTGCATATTGCTGGGTGGATGACACTCATGGCATAAGACAAAGGATATGCCAATTTCAGACACTGGGTAATTAAAAAAGCTTCAGTGTCTTCTTAGATTATCTCCAAGGAAAGATAAGGCATGGAGGAATAATCTCCTTCTAGCTAATCAAAATTGTCAGTAATGATTTGAATCCTTAAACTATAAGTGTGTTAATTATATCTTAAATATGTCAACTTTTAATGTAAAGGGTGTGTATATTAGAGTTTAATTCTGTAAATAATATTTCTGTATTGCATAATTCTACATGATTACCAATAAGAAAATTTCATTAATTTTAATGTAATCACTATAGGTTTATTTTCTGATCCAAAAATTATATACACTTAAGTCTGGTTTTGAATAGAAAGAAAATTACTTAAAATATACACAGAATATTATTTCCTAAACTAAATAGAAGAAAATGGAATCATTAGGTCATTTAAGACTATTTTTAAAGTCTTTCATTGAGGAGTCAAAATTATTTTGAAGATGAAATTTTTTATTTGACAAAAGTTTTAGAAAGAAGTATTTGAAAATTTCCAACCTAAAACTTACAGAAAGTTCTGGAGTACTTTTGCAGGAAGTTATTAAACAAATTTTTCTCATAACTATTGGTTGTTAATTCTTCAGACAGCTTATCCTTTTGGTAGTTTTAAGTTTGTAGCAGTGACTTACATTTAGAATCTGTAGAAGTGTCTCCTTTCTAAATGCACTTAATTGATGAAAGCAAGCTTTAAATGAGTTTAGAGGAATATCAAGACACAGGATAGAATGAAAGTAAAAATATTTTCTGAATTATGTGGAAGTTGGAAGCAATATCTGGTAGCCATCCCAGAACTATTTTATTAGTGCTTTGTTCAGGAAAAAGAAAAAAGAGAAAAAAAATCTATAAAAAGGAAATTAGCAAGAGAGCATGAAGCTCAACACCTACTGAACGAAACATAGAAAATGGAAAGTAGGATTACAGTCAAAGAAAGAGGCCTGGTAACCAGTAGCTAAAATGATGTGTCCTTCATCATATCTAAATAGCTATATAAGTTTTCTGATGAGGGGAATGTTCTTATATTGGAGTCAATGGAAGGAGAATCCTCCAAATGATGAGACGAGCAATAAAGTTTCCTTTGATGAATTAAGTACTACTAATAGGTAGATACTGTGTCTTTAAAAGGAAAAAGGAGGGGGAAAAGCATCTATCTCCATATTAATCCTTAAGAAACTCTAAAATATATACACAGTGGAGTACTACTTAACCATAAAAATAATAAATTTGAGTCATGGTTGGAAAATGGGTGCATCTTGAGAACTTTATGCTAAGTTACGTATCACAGGGTTTGTCTTATAAGAGAAATCCAAAATATAAGTAACTAAAATAGCAAAATAAAAGAGAGATGGTAGGAAACAGAAGGTAAACTGTTGAGAAGGGAAGGGAACCTGGAGAAGTGGGAAGAGGTGAGAGCAGGGGATGTAAAGAGAAGTTAAATGACCAAAATATATATCTCCCAGTGTGAATGTTAATTTTTATGTTACAAATACATACTACTAGTAGAAATCTTTTTTTATTTCTAACTTTGTGCTTTTATTCATTCCATTCACCAGTTGAATTTCTTTCACACTTTATCTCTACCAATGTACTATGTGGCTTCCCACCTTAAATGACAGTCCCTGTATTCTGAATCTCTAGTTATTCTTTATAACTTTGTCCTGTATCAGTAAATACTTACTCTACACTATTGTTATGGATTGCAAATGGTAGGTTTATGGATTAATATTCAGTCATTTGTTTTAACCATATGCCGAGAACAGATAGGATGCTCCTTGGGAGAAATAATCAGTCTACTTTGCACAGCATACCCCTTGGTTACTTAAAGAACCTCAGCCTCTTGTACCATGCAGAGACTAGTAGAAGACTTAGCACCTGGTATCACTTGTCTCTTGAAATTGCCATGACTTTGCATGAGGGTTTTATTTTTTCTTCCCTCCTTTCTTGTAAGAACCACCTGTTATTATTTTTCCATCATTTTTCTACTTTCATTTTCATATTTTGCCACTCATTTTTCATTTTTCCTCCTTAGAGAACATTTTTGAAACACTTCAAAAATTTTTAAATTATATTTCAAAAATGAAATATATGCATTGTATTACTAAGCATAAGAGTATGTTTGTTATATAAAACTGAAGTAACATGCAAGGTAAACATTACTAATATTTCACTACTAACAATATCTTAAATTATTACTTCATATTTAATATGATGTTAAAAACAATTGGAAGGTAAAGGGCATCAATATCCCAGTCCTCAAATTATTGTACAAAGCTAGAGTGATAAAAACAGTATGGTACTGGTAAAAAACAAAATAGACTTGGGGATCACTGAAACAGAATAGAAGATACAGAAATAACTAGGTACACAGCTGTGTTATCGTTGACAAAAAGGTCAAATACATCATTTAATGGAAGAAAGATAGCCTCTCTAACCAATGCTGCTGGGAAAACTGGCTACCCACGTGCTGAAGATCAAATCTAGACCTATATCTTTCATTTCACACTAATTTTTTTTTCTTTTGGTACCAGGGATGGAACTCGGGTCCTTGCGCTTGAGAGGCAGGCGGTGGAACCACTGAGTTAAATCCCAGGTCCACACTAAATTTTTGAAAAGCACCAAAATCTAAACATTGAAACAGAAACATTTAGACTGCTCAAAGACAAAATAGGTAAAACACTTGGAGACATAGATATAAGAAAAGACTTTCTGAATAGAACTCATGCTGCACAGGAAATAGTACCCAAGAGTCAACAAAGGGGATAGCATAAAATTAAAAAGCTTCTGCCCTCAAACAAACCACTGACAGAGTGAAGGGACAATGAAAAAAAATGATTATCTCGTTTGCACAGGAAAACAAATCTGATAAAATTCAATACTCTTCTCACAATAAAGAATTGTATTAAAATAGTAATAAAATGGAATTTCCTTAATGTGATAAATTTACAACCACATACATAGTTAATTCACTAAAAGTTACTAAAAGTTTTCCCTGAGATAAGAATAACTTCTTTCTTTTAAATTGAATTAAAAGTGGTATTTAACATTACTCTGATTATCTTATCTAGTAAAAAAAGGACTACTACAAGGGTTGTAAAGTGAGGAATATACTTGTTACTTTTTTTGCAGACAAAAATAGAAATAATTAAGATATGCTGGAGATACTGTGAAATGGTAGGTCATTCTTACCTCCATATCTGATATTGGAAGATCTTGTCAGTATTGACGAAATACAGGAAAGTGTATTGATTTGAATGGTAGTGACTTCAAGCAAATATATGCATTCATTTTTGCATGCATTATTTCAAGAAACATTTATTAGCAACTAGTATATGCCAATATTCTTGTAGGAAGTGAAGTTACATAAAATTATAAGACGAAAAATGAACTTCTTGTCCTAGCTTGCTTATATTATAATCAAGAAAATACAGAATTAAAAAATGAAATTTGTCTAATTTTTCAGAAGCATGGGAAACAGCGACATAATCATTCCATAGGGACTCATATAGTATGTTAGCCATAGGTCCTTGTTGGTGAATAACATCAATCAAAATTGATTTTAGTAAACAATGTCAGACATGAGCCTTGCATTAAAATATGGGGTATTCTGCCTCATATTGTGTGTAAAGCAAAAATCCTCTCTGCTACCAAGATGATATACTACTAATTGAGATAATGAAAACTACAAACATGATGTATTTTTATATGTCAAAACATAGATAACAATGTGATATTAGAGATGTCAAAACAGCCAGAGTCATTTACTATTATCTTTACATCTTTAGTTTGTTGAAATTGAGCCTTTTGAAATTGTAGAACTGAATACAGAAATCTATAAGTTTCTTGAAACAATAGCAACAAATATAAGTAACCTGTGAGCTTGTTTGTCTTTCAAGAACATAGTGAAGGTGTTTGTTACTGGAAAAAGGGTCAAGTATAGGAAGATATTTGTTTTTTTTTCAATTTCTTTTATTAGTACATGTTTGCAGTATATAATGATTGCATTCCTTGTGGGGAGCTGGTGCTTGTGAAATACATTCAGTTTTAGTGAAGTTAGCCTGCTAGCATTTCCAGCATCAGGGTCTTCATTAGCATTTCCATGTAATTTTATGCACATATCTCAATATGAATCTCTTGCTGAGGCTATAATCAGAAATGACTGACTGTATGCTGTGACATACACGGCTCTTGTATTTAACTTACACAAAAATCAATTTTCATTAAAAAGGGCCTTGATGTACAACAGGGAGTGCAGAATAGCTATATGAAAAGTTTTTTTCTCACTTATTTATTTATTTTTAAGACATAACTAGAAGAAAGACACCCCACTTGCATGCTTGAAAGGACAAGCACAAAGACAAAAAGGTCACCTCATTTTTTTTTCCTTTCTTTAAAATAGATGTATGAAAAGTGAAGCAGGCCTTAGGCAAATTACTCAAGTGTATCTTGCTATGGGTAGGACTTGGACATTTATTTTTACAAAGAATAAATTATTTTTGAACAATATTTTCTATGTTCTAGTTTGAGTGCTTTTTGTCTTAAATCCCTCAACCATGTCATTTTTTTTCTTTTCTATCTAAATGGAGAAATATACACAGGTACCAAAGCAAAGAACTTTGTTTTGGAAAATAAAGGCACTTGAGGCACTTACTAAGCTACTGAATGAGAACTTGATGAACTCATTGATGCCCACTGTCTATTTCATCAAATCATCAGACAAAATTATTTTCATTTGTAAATCTTCTCCTGAGGTTATATTTTTCTCCCAAATTTTGAAGACTATTCTTTTTTAAGATCCTCCTTATGATCTACCACTTCTAGAAATTTAAAAATCCAATTTGAATCTATTTTAATGTTCTTGTTCAGGGTAAATTCAATATATCTTCAGTGTATATGGCATTTGTCTTAACTTAATATTAAGTTAGAATGACTAGTTAAGATGAACTGGTAACGGATGCATGACAGTAATACCAGTATGAAGATTACTCAAAAAACTAAAGTTAGAAATTCCATTTCACCCTTCTAGGTGTTTTCTTGAAAGAGTTAAACACAACATTACAGGGATAAATGCATACTCACATTTATTGCAGCACAATTCATAATAGCTAAATTTTGGAAGAAGAATTTATGTTCATCAATAGACAAATGGATAAAGAAAATGTGATATTTCATTTACATCTCTCAGATGACCAGGAATGGAGAACATTTTTTCATATGTTTACTTGCTGTTTCTGCTCCTTTGTCTAAGAAATATCTGTTCATTTCAGATGTTCATTTTTGGATTGGGTCCTTAAATTTGGGAGGTCTGATTTTTTTAAGTTCTTTATATATTCTAGATAGTAGGCCTTTGTCTGAGGAACAGCTGGTGAAATTTTTTCCCACATTGTGGGTTGTCTCTTCATGCTGTTGGTGGTTGCTGTGCAGAAGCTTTTTAGTAAGATGAGATCCCAGTTGTTGATTGTTTGTGCTAGTTCACATGAAATTGAGGTTTTGCTCAAAAAGTCTTTTTCAACACCAATGTCTTCAAGAGTTCTACCTAACCTATCTACTACCAGGTATAGTGTTTCTGCTTTAATATTTAGATTTTTGACCCATTTTGCTTTTAGTTTAGTGCTGAGACTTCACCTCACCACAGAAAGAATGGCTGCTATCAAGAAATCAACCAATAATAACAAATTCTGGCAGGGTTATGGGGAAAAAGGAACCCTGTTCCATTGCTGGTGGGAGTGCAGACTGGTGCAACCACTGTGGAAATCAATATGCAGATTCCTCAAAACACTAGGATTAGAGGTCCCATTTGACCCAGGTATTCCCCTGCTGGGTATCTTAAACCATCATACCACAATGATATATGCACACCCATGTTTCTAGCAGCACAGTTTGTAATAGCTAAATCTTGGAAACAGCCCAATTGCTCATCAACTGGTGACTGGGTAAAGAAGATTTTTTAAATAAAATGGAGTACTATTCAGCCATAAAGAATGATAAACTAGAGACATTCGTATCTAAATGGATGCACATTGAGGCCATACTCTTAAGTGAAATATATAGGGTAAATGTGTAAATACCAAATGGATTCTGCGGTGTGATAAACTGAAAGTATAAATGTGGACCAAAATTTATAATAGATAAAGCAAAATAGGAAGAAAAGGTCCAAAGGAGAAGGGGAAGTGTGGGGTGAGGAGGTGGGAAAGAAAATATATAAGAAAAGAAGGGAAAAAGAGAAACAGTGTTTTGTAAATAGGGAGTGGTGGAGGGGTGGAAGGGAGGGAAGGAGAATGGGGGAAAAAACAAGAACCAGAATATTCCATGTACAGGTACAAATTCCCCATGATGAATGTGATCATAATGTATATCTAAAATGTACCAATAAACTTAATGAAAATAAAGCAAAATAAAATGTGGTATTTACACACAGTGGAGTACTATTCTACCATGTAGAAACATAAACTTGAGTGATTTGTAGGATAATGAATGTACCTGTAGAAGATAATGTGAAGTGAAATAAATCAGGCACACAAGCTGAATTATCTCATAGTTTCTCTTATAGAAGAAACCCAAATTATAAATAAATAGCAAAATAAAAGACAATTAATAGGGAGTAGCGAGAGAGCTCATTCTCAAATAGGAAAGGGATCAAGAGATGGAAAGAGGAGAGGGAAAGGGGATGAAAAAAGGAATTAATATGTGCTACGCACATGTAACAACTCCACACAAGGAATGTAAATGTTATGTACTGCACACATGTGCAAATAAAAATTAAAAATGAATAAAATAAAAAATACATGTTAAAATAGTTGCACTGAGCAAGAGTCACAATATTAATACTAAATATTTATGACCACTATATATATAGCAGACATTTGCAAGTACAGTTTGTAATAAAATTTTTTATACTTATTATACTGTCTGCTGTCTTTTTAATTTCAATCTGATAAAACATTTAAAATAGAGGAAATAAAGCCATTATTCATATGTGCCCTTGAAATAGGTATGATTATTTTCTTCAGTAGACTTTGTCTTCTAAACAACTACTGGCTTAAGGAACTTTTAATTTTACTCAATGTAGCAATGTAGCACTCGACTGCTCCATTAATTTATTAAGCCTTTATTAAGCACCTACTCTATGCCTGAAACTTTAATAAATACCGAAGATACAATATAAATAAAACAGTCTCTGTGCTAATTATCACATTGTAACTGAGGTGACAGACACAAAATAAATAATGAAATATTTCAATAACTGGTATAATGGAATTATAAACCATTCTTGTCCTATAAAATAAGCCATGTTACATGTACACCACGTGCACTAGGATAATTCATTAAGGTGAGTTGGAGTGAAAAATTCTTTAGAGAGAAAACCATATGAATTAAAGAATAAATACACTTGCCACTTAGAAAAGATCTTTAAAGAGATATAGATGATAGTTCATGTAAAAGGAATAAAATAGAAGTATGCAAATCAATAGACTATTTAAACAATGGTGACGAGTGTCCTAAAGAAACAATGTGATATTGTAACAAATGTTAGAAGCAATCTGTGTGTATATATGTTTATTTGTGCCTGCATACATGCTGGATTTTTGTGACTTCGTGGATAAAAAAGGGTTATACATACATAACATAGGACTATTTCATATATTTTATGCAATAATGTATCTAAACCTTTTCTTTTATATTCCATTTATACTCAGATATAAAAAAAGAAATACTGTCACAATTTGGTTTTGAAATGAATAGAAACATTTAATAAGGCCACTCAATGCAGAAATAGAACAATAATGCTTATTTGATAAAATTTAAAGGAAAATTCATACTAGATACGGTTTACTTTTCTTTTAAGAAAAGTAGCAAAAATATTCTCTACAGTGTTTTGAATAAGTAAAAATTATTTTGTATTCTTACAAAATTCTAGTACTTGCATAGACACTTGAAATTTAAATGTACTGCCTGATGTGGACAATGAAACTGAATATCATTGACATGAGTACTCTTCCCCCTATTATTCCCATGCTTTTCCTAAAATGGACTGCAGCCCTCATCCTGAAGTACAAACACTTTATACTTCATAAACTATATCCTGAAAATTCAGGTATGGCACTTGCTATGATGTCACTAATGTCCGAGATTGATATTCTTGGTACTTTTCACCCACAATTCCAACTATTTGCAAGAAATGGGCTTAAATAATGCTTTCTCCTAAGTCAATTATTTGAAAATAGAACCCATAATGTGAGATTTACTATGATGCTCTTAACTTTGTAGTGAATTGAAATGTTTGTAGCATCTGTAAAATTGACTGATAGTTTCTCATACTGCCAGCATTTCTGCAGAGAATAAGACTTTTATGTTCAGAAAAGCAACAAGGTCAAATAACTAGAAAAGGTGGACTGGAAATGCTACTTCTGATTTTGTAGAAATATGGAAAGCACCTTACACAAATGCTTTGCTTCAAGGAAGCAAATGTGTTGGGGGAGAATGTAAATGTTGACAGAAATAGGGGAAGATAAAGGCAAACAGATTCATGTGGCTCTGGTTTGAAAAGTAAGTAGATGAAAATTTGTTCAGATAATCTAGTTAATGTCTTTTAATATTTTATTTTGGTGATGAATGCATTGATTTGTAAGTGCCTTTCTGCCAGGTGCAAAAATATACTGTCATATATTAGGAAGCAATCACGTACGCCCATACTCATCAGTGGGGGAATAATTTAATATTCTTCACATCTGGTTATTCTTTCATAATATGGTACTTAAACTAAGTTGTCAAATTTACGTTGGAAGTACTTCATGTAAGAATTGGAGAGTAGGTTCTTCCTCTTTTCATTACCATATGTAAATGACTAGAGCTTTTTCCCAACCATAAATTTGATAGACTGCATCATTCCTTCACATGAGAATTAAAGAACTAAGATATTTTATGGGCTCCTATTTTCCTTACAAAAATATCCTTCTTAAAGGGTCAAGGTTCAATATTTACAGGTAGCATAATTATTTTGTATTATTTTATTACTTATTTAAAAAATATTGAAGCGTATTCCCATGAGTGTCAAGTTATAAATGAATGCCCACTTCCTCTTGTTTTCAGGAGTTCTTAATTTAAGCAGTAACTCTTCTTTACTGTTATTCTCATTCAATTATATCAAGTAGTCTCTAGTTGTATAGTATAATATAATTTCTGAACAAACAAATGTGTCCATTTACTTGATTCTGAGTCCGATAGTATTCAAATAATTGCTTTGTACTTTTGGGAAGATTCTAGGCAGGCCTATTAAATCTCCTGAACTGAGAGCTTTAATTAAACTTTAAACAACCTTTGCTGAGACACTTGTCAGACCAGTTTTACAGGCTTGCTTGGAGCGCAGAAGGCAATGCCAAAATCAGTGGAAGCAGGACAGGGATCAGGACCCAAGCAATAAACTTGATAATTCACAGGGAAGTAATTTATTATGCCCACTTTGCCCACTAACATGAGGAAGGAAAAGCAAGAAGGTAGGAGGATTGGAAAATAATATATAACATTGGGACGAAGTTTAAATTTGGTATTGTCTCCTAGTATTACTCCATGCTTCCTCCAAAACAAACCAAACCAAAACAAAAAGCAAACCTGTACTTTAGAATGATAATTAAACATCTAGTGAATGCTTTAAGCTTTGATTTTTAGGTCAGTTTTGCTCCTGTCTTCTAACCTCTATCCATAATTTTAAAAATTTATCTGTGTACTTCTCACGATTAGATAAACAAGGTTATGCCTAAAATTGTCTTATAATGGAATGTCTCCTTTACCCTATAGTTGACTCAGGAAAACTATTCTCAAAAAACAGAATCTAGCGAATCAATTATTATTAATATATAATTGAATGATAAGGTTCAACTGGATACTTAGAGAAATTTGTATTTGGACAGAAAGTAAAGCCTATGGCTAATTTAATCCCCAAATATGAATCTGCAAATATAAAATTTCAAATTTGTATGTTTTGCTACATCAATATATTGCCCTTTGTATTGATCAAAGTTTCTTTCTTTCTTTATGTATTTATTGGTACATTTTAGGTATACAGTACATTTACATTTATCATTGGGTGCTTGTACCTGTACATGATGTATCTTAGTTCTTATTTTTTCCCCCATTACCTGTGTGCCCTTCACCCCCTCCACCCTTCCCTATTTACATAGACTTTGTTTCCATTTTTTTTTCTTTCTCGTACTTTTTCCTTTCCCTTCCCCTTCTGCCATGCCTACACCTTTGGACTTTTTCCTATTTCAAATTATCAATTATTCATTTTAATCATTTTCATCCTTATTACACTTTCAGTTTCTCACACTAGAGAAACTATTCTGTATTTACACGTGTGTCCTATTTATTTCACTTAAGAGTATGGCCTCAATATGCATCCATTTAGCTACAAATGTCTCTAGTTTCTCATTCTTTATGACTGATAATAGTAGTTTATGCCCTTGCATATATTTTACTGGGTTAAAATCTATGAGAATATCTCAAATAAAATCATAATTCTCTACATGATATGATTTTACTGTATAAAAAAATCCTAATAACAACAATAAGTTGATTTTGTTTTTCATCTGGAAAAGATGAAAAATAACAATAAGTTGATTTTGTTTTTCAACATATTTCTGTTATGAGGCAAAATATTTTTGAAATACCAACTAAATAATTTTATTTATTTCTAGGCCAATAGCTATTTCATACATTGCCCTTAAGTCATAGTCATGAGATTGAGTCAAGGGGAAATAAATTTTTTTTAAAGTAGGAAACCTGAAGCTTGTTCCTGTTGCTGAACAGATGGTAGAGAAAAATACTGGATATACAAAAAGTAGAAGTACTCTTTCACATCCTGGAGGATTCAGGAGTAAACGAAGACATTTCAGTCAATTCAAATGTCAAAATTATTATCCACATTCACAATATCTTAATTCCAATTTATTTATAAACTTTAAATTATATATGTATGTGTGGTCAGTGGAGGTATCTTTAGAGCTAATTATGCATACAGAAAACTGAAGTTAAAAACAAAAAAAGAAAAATGAAGTTATCAGGCCTATTGCCATATTTTCTTAAGTATAACGAATAAGTGCTATGAAATAGTGTTCTGTTCAGTCCCATATTGTAGAAGACTTAACCTCAATGTAATTATATTTAAAGAGATAGTCTTTAGAAAACAGGTTAAATGGTTTAATGAGATCAAAAGATTAGAATCCAAATCCAATGGAATTGATGTTCTTGTCAGAAAGGGAAGGGAATATCACTTTTCAGCTCCCCTTCTAGATGCTGTGCACAGAAGAAAGGCTACTGGAGAACATAACAACAAGACAGTTGTCCACAAGCAGGAAGAGAACCTCCACCAGAAAAACAATTGGTCAACCTCCAGAACTGTGTGAAGATAACTTTCCATTGTTCAAATCATCTAATCTGTAGTATCAATACAGAAGGATAAATAAAATACAGAAAAATCATATATTTTTCTGGCTTTTTGTTTTGTTTTTGCTTTTGAAAGTATGGTCACAATTTTTTTTTAAGAAAAAAGTAAATAAACTGTCATATTTCTTTACACATTTTAATCACTCAGATTATTTAAAACATTCCCAGAAAACAATGCAATATGAATAAAACAGTCTTATTGTACTTGACAGTCTTAGACATTGAAAGTGAGTTTCATCATTGAGACATATAAACCAAAACAACAATAACAACAATAACAACAAACTATATTGTCAGACCTTCATAATAGTAAGTTTTATGCATGTTATATTACACCACAACCATATACGTATATACATATAACCATATATATATATTTTTTCTACCTCATCAAATTGTGATTTCTTTGTGCATAAGAGTCATGATTTCATCATCTCTGAGTTATGACAATTTCTTATACAGAGAAGCTATTCAGCAAATATGTGTTCAGTAAATGATTGGTTATTACAGTGATTTCATTTTCTACTTTTATAATGATCAAGATTGCAGTTTCCACAATCATTCTTTCTGGAACCATAAAAGATGAAAATAGAATATCTATCCATTAAAAACCTGATTACAGGCTGGGGATTTAGCTCAGTGGTTTCACTGCCTGCTGCTCAAGTGCAAGGACCTGAGTTCAATCCCTGGTACCAAAAATAAATAAATAAACAAACAAATAAATAAATAAATACCTGATTACTTGTACATTAAGCAGAATAAAGCTTTTCGCTCCATCAATTATATACATATGAGTCATATTTATATTCTATATATGATGTATGATGATATATATATATATATAAAATTAGTTTCAAGACTGCACATGTCACACTGGCAGGGTGGCACATGCAGTAATCCCAGCATTCTGGAGGCTGAGGTAGGAGGATCAGCATGAGCCTAAGGCCAGCTTGGGCTGCACAGACTGGGTTCAATGTTACCCTGAACTACATAGCAACAACTTGTGTCAAAAAACATAATTGCATATGTCTTATAAGTTGATTTGATCATTTAAAAGAACTGAGAATGTCATGAAATAGATTCTAATAACAATTTATATATATAGTTAATACTTTATCTGTAGTTGCAAAATGTGCTAAGTATAGGGCCTATTAAGTTGAGTACTTAACTTACCAAGTGTTTAACTGTTTATTATAAATAAGGCCAGCAAAATCATTTAAAAAATACTAGTCAAGAAAACTTGTAATAAAGTTATAGGGCATAGGCACTCTATTAAGTCAAACTGATGTTTATCTACATATTATATAAACTACTGTCAAATGTTGTAATATTTTTCTTTTTTTGAAAAGTTTTCATTCCTATAAGTATTTATGTTTGTTCACATCACAGTATAGAATTTTAGTCCTCGAGTTATGCTGGTAAAGAAAATACTGTATTTATTTTTTCAGTTATGAATAATTACCTTTCTAGGCACAATAATTGTAAAACTACATCAGAAGAACCAATAAACATAAATTATAATCATTTTGAAGGTAGCCTTTGGCATAATTGTGATATAAAATTAGATGAGTGTGTTCAGTGATAGAGCTCCAATATAATTTATGTTAACAATTGTTGCATATAATAATACAGTTTCTACCCTACTTTTAATTATTACTTTCAATGAAACTCTTGTACAATTGCAAATATTATTTCTTAGGAGTCAATAAAGAATGCTGAAGATTCTCAGTAATGCCAGAAAATATAGTTTTGGCAGAAAAGCTAAATGTACAGAATAAATGAAGAGCATTATTTAAAGTATGAAAATATATTTCATTTTCAAGTTATTGCAATAAAACCTAGCTAAACTGCTAATTTTCTTCTCAAAATTGTGAGAAACCAATGCAATCATAGTCATAAATACTTTACAGAGGTATAATTCTGGGAAGTAATAAAATAATTTTCAGAAAGAATGTTATATTCATGGGTTTCAGATTTTAAAATTATATAAATATATATTGACAGAGATGGACAGTCAAATGGATAAATTAATCTAATTTTATTACATTCTAAATTAAAAGATCTTTTAATATGTTCATGTAATTTGTCAAACATATATATAATATAAATACGATGCCAAAATGAATTCATCCATATGATTCTTAATTCTCATTTTACTTCTATGTAAATGTAGATGAATTGTAGTATTTTACATGTTTCTCAAACTATGCTCATCATTTCTCTAATTATTTCCAGAAGTCATTCGCTGATGAATGGCAGCAGAGAAGAATTGCCTTTGGTTTGTATTTCCTAGCACTGGTGCATACTTGATATTACTTCTTCATAATTTGGAGATCATTTAAATTGTGTGTCAGTATACACAGATGGTTTAAAAGAGCCATGTGAGCAGAGAATGTCAGATATGTGTATGTATAAAGCAGTGACTTGAATGTTTAATATATAATAATGTGCTTATAAGACCATGTGCTTGTTATGATTTGTTATTTATAAAAATAAATAATGATTTTCAAAAATCCACACATTTAAATTTCAATGTAAGCAAAATAAAAATATATTAGAAATCAAGTCTTTTTCTTTAAAAACTATTAGTACTTTTGTTAAAATTTGGTTTGCTACTTTTTCATTAGGTAATGTATTTACTCTAACAAAAGTTTGAATCATACTCAAATTAAAATCCAAGAATGAAATACTGAAATATAATATTTTTTGATTAAAAACAGTTTTATATTAAGAAAATTCAAATAATTTAGTGTATTTTATAATTATATTAAATGAAAAATATCATAAAATTATTATCCCACCATTCTACCTGGTTTATGAGTATATGTAATAAAAACACTAAATATCAGTGTTAAAACTATGTTAGACACAAAATGAAAACTATAGCATAAAGACAAGATGTGTTGTGTCTGCTTCCTATATAGTATCAATTTTGTATGATTAATTAGTAGTTCAGGGTGCTAATTAGGAAAAAATTTTTGTGTTCACAACCAAAAAGGGCCAGTTATTATATAAAATTAGGCTTTGTTTCTTAGCCACGTACTATCCATTCTCTCTAAATTATCTTAAAATATTTTTGAATGAAATAAACAGAAAGTGTGTAGACAATTCACCATAGTCCTTTGTCAGTGCTGATTATGATTTAGTGGTATCACCAGAAATATACAGCACTTGTGAAGATGCCTCCAGAATTAATAAGACCTCTTTACTGTAAGCACATACATGTTTTTCATTCTTGTAAAAGCTGTCAGAGTTGTGTAGCTGCTCTTATTTTGTGTCAATTTCTTTTTTTTTTTTTTTTTTTTTTTGGTGCCGGGGATCAAACTCGGATCCTTGCACTTGCGCAGCAGGCGGTGAAACCACTGAGCTAAATACCCGGCCCCATTTTGTGTCAATTTCACTCTGACTTACAACTGTAATTAAACTTGAAGTTTCAACAAGAATCATGGGATAAATTATCCCCATGTTCTCTATAGAGTTTAATTTTATCCTATCAAGGAACTTGAAATAATTAATCAATTGTCTTCTTCAAAATGATTTACTTTATTAAACATGTCTCAGTTGGCTTGCAACTTTTTGTTTGCTCAGCTCATCACTATTCCACATACTCTCTAGACTGTCAGATCTTCTTCCTGTGTTTAAGTGACCCAAAACAGTAGTCACTTAATCATACCAACAACTATAAAAGTATAAATTATCTAAATTCCATTGTCTTTAGTATTTCTTGCAATGCATATTTTGGATAAGTTAACATGTGTGAAATAGTAAGTCTATAAAACTGTTTATGGGTTGTTGCTGAAAAAGTAAAATTATAACACAGAATTCATATGTGTATAAAAATAAATGCTCGAGAAGGCTTTTCACTTCTTTCCTTTATTCATTTTACTCATTATTTACACTTTCAGTTTCTCACACTAGAAAAACTATTCAGTATTTACACATGTGCGTCCTAATTATTTCACTTAAGAGTATGGTCTCGATATGCATCCATTTAGCTATAAATGTCTCCAGCTTCTCATTTTTTACAGCTGAGTAGTACTCCATTTTATTTAAAAAAAACCACACATCTTCTTTACCCAGTTTCCAGTTGATGGGCAATTGGGCTGTTTCCAAGCTTTTGCTATTACAAACTGTGCTGCTATAAATATGGGTGGATGCATAGCTCTGGGGCATGATTCTTTTAATTCTTTTGGGAAGATACCCAGCAGGGGAATGGTTGAGTCAAATGGGACCTCTAGTCCTAATTCTTTGAGGTATCTTCATACTGATTTCCACAGTGGTTGCAACAGTCTGCACTCTCATCAACAATGGAGAAGGGTTTCTTTCTCCCCACAACCCCACCAACATTTGTTATTGGTTGATTTCTTAATATGTACTAATAAAAGTATCTAAGAATAAAAAAGAAGACTTTTCAATTGTTTTTCACTTGTCTGTTTCATATTTTGGAAAAAAGATCAAGGAGATGATTCTTGGTTCAAAATCTACTTTGGGAGTAGGAAAGTACTAACAAGTATCTGAGAATATATGAATACCCAATAACTAAAAATAAAACAGAATATTTTGGAGGGCTTAGTAGGATGCTTACAACCCAATTAAAATTGAAATTACTGGTAGTGTATCCAGAGCCTAAATGGAACTGGATAAACTCTATTTAGAAAAGTGTTACACAAAAAGATAATAGAAAACCACATGGGGGTATTAAACACTTGAAATGTGGCTATTCCAAATTAAGATATGATGTCAATGATAGTAATAGTGGATTTCTAAGACTTAGTATGAAAAAAATGAATGTAAAATATCTCCCGCTAGGCATATAGTAGTCTATAATACAGACTATAAGTTGTTCAGTCAACATTTATTCTCCCCTTTTGCTCTCACTAAAAGCTTAGCTGAACTTTTAAGTACCCTGCTGAAGATTACATTTCCGAGTTTCCTTTGTACCTGAAATGCTATCATGCAGGCTGGTACCAGCAGACGGAACATAAGTGGAAGTGATATATGCAATTCATTCAAAAGAAAAGAAAAACGATCTCACATTTCAGTATCTTCATGCTGTTAGGAATTTAGTCCAGTAGTGTAAGATGTTTCTTGTTTTGTTTTGTTTTGTTTTTTTGTACTGGGAATCGAACTCGGGACCTTGCGCTTGCCAGGCAGGCACTGGAATCACTGAGCTAAATACCTGGCCCTAGTAGTGTAAGATGAATAATCATCTTCAGTCAAAAGTTAAAAGCTACATTTTACGGGTGGCAAAGAAAAGTGATATGGTGAGCATGAGTACTGAAAAACATGAAGTTATATCACATTTAGATCACTTATGTTGTGATTGTTTTGTGAAAGTACAGTAAGTTCTATCTTATCTGTTATAAAATACTGTGTTATATTGTACTATGAATGTTTCAGTGCCATAGTTGATATTTTGATTTGTGCAGTAATAAATACTCTGGTTCCATTCTATTTTCAAATATCACATATAGCACTGCAATGATGTCCCCATGTAGATCTGCATGAGATTTTCTTTGGGATAGTGCTAGGAGAATAATTACCAGTTAATAAAGTATGCATATACTACATTTGTCAAAGAAAAGACAGAGTTTTTCATTAAAAAGTCTGTACTAATTTATACTTATTTTAGTAAGCACTTTGAGATTAGAATAGATACTATTACATGATTAGTGTTAAGAGGGAAAATTCAAGCCTATAAAAACTCCATGAGGGAAGTTATAGTGGCTATTTTCCTCTCCATTGTAGACCATGGAACATAGCAATAGGACTATAAATGTGCATTTTAAAAATGAATGAAAATGCTCAACTATCTGCTTTTCTTCCTCTATACATCTACAAGGCCTTGCATCCACTGTGGTTTCCTCCTGAACTCACTCACAGCATTATTAATAGTCACTAGGGTCCAGCTTACCTATTTGAAGACTACAGAATTCCTCAAAATTTCACAATACTACAAAGCCATTAAAATCTCATGTGGACAGGTTAGAAGTATTAGTGTTATGTAAATTTTTGCTATTGGAAATAAAATACAAATCTTTACTTTTTCTATCTAAATGAAATCAAAGCTCCAATCTCAGTTCTCAAGATAATGTCTAAGATGTACATTACTAAAGAAAGGTAAAGCTGTCCAAAATTACCTTTTGAACCTTAAATTTTAAATCATGTTTATTGCCAGAAGATTAAGTATACTTACTAGAGCCAACAAAAAAGCACATTTCTAAGAGAAAGAGATAATCTCAGAGTGCAGTAAAAGACAATAAAAAAGACTTTGGAAGAATTTATGTAAAAGCAATCAAATTTTTTAACTTATGAGAATCAAATAAACCTAAAATACAGTGTTCATAGGATTCAGAAAGAATGTTTATTTAACTTTATCATGAGGAAACATATATTTTCCTGTATTTCTAAATACGGTTTTGGAAACTATCCTTAATAGTCCTTTTTATATACTTTATATTTAAATTTTGTTTTAGTTATTTTGAAGAGACTGTTGCTACACTAATTACTAGTGTGCTTTACATTTAAGCCTCTGAAAATTTATTTGAGAACATCATAATCTGATCTGAGCATCTTTCTTGAGGTCTGGGATGAGAAAAAGACTACAAAAAATATATAATTTAGCTTTTTCTAGGCTATGTTATTAACTTTCTCTGTGATTTAAACCCAGTTATGAGTCTATATGTAAAATGTAAGGTTTTAATCATACAAGGAATTCCTCTAAGGAAAAAAACTGTATCTTTTATAACCTTCTATATTGCATGTCTATTTATGTTACATAATTTGTTATTTCTTCAAATTTTCTATGCTAGTATGATAAATCACCAGAGAAATTGTTTGGGGTATAAAAATTGGACACACACACACAATTAATGAATATGTAGATCCTACAAAACTAAATTGAGCCAAGTGTGGTTGCACACACCTGTAATCCCAGCACTTGGGAGGCTGAGGCAGGAGGATCACCAAGACTTTGAGGCTAGCCTGGGCTGCACAATGAGTTCAAGGTCAGCTGGAACTAAATAGCAAGACCCTGTCTCAAAAAACCTCAGGAAAAAAAAAAGAAAACTAAGTTATGTATTCGAATCATAGTCATTAGGGAAAGCTTTATAGGTACATAACACATGCTTCTTCTGGTTTTTGCATTGTTTGGTCCTTCATTTAGACGTGTGCTTAAATGTGCCCTTTTCATGTATGATATTTCTGGTTTTGCTGTCTAAAAATCAACACCTTCAACCATCGTAACAATTCCTTTCCTTTGTTTCACTTTTCAAGTACTAAAATTTTAGGACATATCTGTGTGTGTGTATATATATATATATATATATATGTAACAATATGTGTATAAAATCTTGGGATATATATATATTTGTTGATGTGATGCATTATGTATTATGCACAAACATACTACATGTACATATCCTGTCTTCCCCATCTGGATGTAAATCCTAAGGGTAAAGTTATGGCCTCATTTGCTAGATCAGTACCACGTGTAACACAGAGTAGTATTCTACATGTTAAACAAATGAATGAATGGTCCATAAAAAATCACAATAAATACATATTGAACTACACAATGTGGAGTAACTATGTATCAAATTAATCTTATAATCTGGAAAAGCAGAAATATAAGACAAACAGAAAAAGAACTGATAACACCAGGAAGTTCAAGGGAGGTACTGATAAGTGATGATAGGACCTCACAGGTTGAACAAAAGCACATACAGGCTTTTGAGAAAATGAGAGTTCAGTTAATATTTAAATGGACAAAATGAAGGTTAGGGTCTCTCTAGGGGAAATAATCTGTGTGATTAGATGAGGCCTGCAAAAACTGTTTTCTCAAATCTGCATACATATTTCCAATTTGCAGAGCCCTTAGACACATATTTTATCATTTATCCTCATAATCATATTAAAGGATGGTAGAGAGGAGATTAATGTCGAAATTATGCTTCTAGGGGAACTGAGTCTCAGAAATTTATTAAATTTATTACATTTATTAAAGCCATTTCTTTAGAATTATAGTGATTGGCTATTTTCTAATTCTTAATCCAGGCCCTTGTCCTCAAAACTAGCTACCAAAGGACAGAGCTATTACACAGCTGAGATCTTGACTCTAAATATAATTAAGAGCTGTTTCTACTGGACAAGTTTGGATAACTGTGGCTGATTGTTTTTCTATTACTAGTGTTTATTTATGTTTGTCTAAACTCCTTAATTAAGAAAGTCCACAATGTTTGAGTTATGACCTCGATTTGCTGTAATTTTCATAGAACACAGTATAATTGAGAGGTGTTGATTGCCTATCTGTGTTATAAAGCAACACAAAATAAATTCTAATAAATACATTCTGAATTAAGTTGTAGATTAAATGATAGATTTTTATATGGAAAGAAACACATAGTGTGCATAATTCCATGAAAAGGAAATGATTACCAACTGACAGTACCTTCTCAGATCCTTAAGAATATCTATTTATATATAGTCCTAATCAGATTAAATGTCTGAGAATATCCAATTTTCAGTTGTAGGTTTCTATTAAAAGGGATAATGTACTACTTGTATTGTATTAATCAGAAAATAGTTAAGTACTTCTCTATAATAAAATATGAAAAATTAGGAAAGCAGACATATAATTTCTTGTTTTTACATAGAAGTTAACTGCAGAGACCTGTAAATTAAACAATATGACCCTAATTTTTATTCAACTTGAAAAGAAAGTAAAAACCAAGTGCTTCTAATTTATTACTTGTCTACAATGCTTATTATTCTCATATATTAGTTGTTATAATAATGATCAGGGTCATATTATGTAATATTTTCATATGAATAAAATGTAATTGAAATATGATTTTAAAGTAATATGAAGATAGAAGCCACAATATGGCTACAGCTGTAACATGAATATTAGACAGCACATTTGTCAAATCCTGATCCAAAATAATTTTCAAAACTTGTGTTCTGAAACATTGTATGTCTACAGCTATTGTTAAAAATAGGAAATTATTTTCATATAAGGCTTTCTTTAGACTTTTCTTTTTGTATTCTACAACTTTACGAATACAGAGTTGAAGTATTTCTGACACTTTATCATACCTTTATCACCAAGGTATACAAAAGAACTCTTTATTTAAATTGTTCAGTCACAGTCATTTTACATGCTCAAACTTTATTGTGTTTGGCCTATAACCTGGAACATTTAATTTTTAAAACATCAGGATCACTTATATTTATATATATTTAAAATATATAAATGGGAGTGTGATAGACATGATTTTACATTGAAATCTTTAACTCAAACATTACATTAGTTAGCTTACTATTAATATAATGAAACAGCTGACATCATTAACTTAAAAGAAAAAAATTGATTTTGGTCCCTCAGTTTGGAGATTCAAATCCATGATCAATTGTTACCATAATTTTGGGCTTGTGCTGAGGCAGCACATTAAGGTGTGAGTGTTTTGGAGAACAAAAGCATGTACTTCATGCCCAGGCCGCAAAGAGAGGAAGAAAAATGGACCAGGTTCCCATAATCCCCCTGGAGGGCACACACCAGTAACCTAAGAACCTCTTTTCATGCCCATATTCTTAAAGGTTCCCACTATATCCCAATAGTCCCACCAAGAGTTGAGGAACATTTATCTAAGCCACTGTTTTATATCCCTGCCCCCAAAATTTCATGTCTATCTCACAATGCAAAATACATCTAGTAGATCTGCAAGATTCTGAAAAGTCTTAACTATGGTAGTATTGCTCAAAAATTCAAGTCCAAAGCCTCATCCCAATTTCAAAGCACAGTCAAATATGAGTTCTTATATATAAAAAAAAATAACCAGAAGGATAGCTTCAGATTTCAATTATGGTTTAGATGTAAAATGTCCCCACAAGTTCTCCTGTATTCAGAGGTAGGGCTTCTGGGTGATAATTAGATCATGGAGGTGTGGTAATTATCATTGTATTAGTTCATTGATGAATTCATGGCTGAATGTGCTATTAACAGGTGGGATCTGGTCGGAAGTAAGTGACTGTGGGACATGATTTGAAAAGGTATATTCTTGCCCAATCCCCTCCCTTTTCTCTCTGCTTCCTGGTTGACATGAGCTGACTGGCTATTTTAAGCCAGACTTTTCCACAATGCTGTTTTTTTTTCAGAGCCAATCAACTATTGACTGAATCCTCTGAAAACTGCAAGTCAAAATAAACCTCTCTTGTTTGAGTTGCATGTAGTGAGTATACTGTTTAGGCAATAGAAAAATAACTAATACAGAAAATACATACAAGGATCATGGACATTGGTGTGACTATAGCTGACCATGTGTTTCAGAAGACTTTGAAACTGGTTCATGGGAGGAGTTTAAAAATTGGAGAGATACAGGATAGAGAAGCCCCAGAATGTTGTGAGTACTGTTTGACAGGCAGTACTGATGAGAGCTCAGAAAAATTGAAGGAATATAGATATAAGGTTTTATTTGGGAATGTGAACTCCATTGAAATTTGGACCCGAGGACATGTATATTTTATTCTTGCAAAGGATTTGTTTATTTGTACATGCCCTAAGACTTTGTGTGAGGCTGAATTCAAAGGTGGCAGCCTAATTAATCTAGTAAAAGAAATGTCATGGAAGCCCAAAGTTCATTCTGTGACATGTATACTGAAGACTGTTTTGGTGAGATTTATAGTGATAACATTAGCGGGGGAAATAGAGCTGAAAGATGGGAAATATTTGTAGTTTCACTAAAAGTAAACAAGTGAAAACTTGGGGAAGGATGGTTATGGAAATTATTAGCATTAAAAAGAAGCCAAGTACTTTGCTTCATGATGATAGGAAAAATGCTTTCAGGGCATCTCTGGAAGTGGCTATACCCACCAACTCAGGCTCATAGGTATAAAAGTTTAAATTCCTTTGAAAGACTTTGCTTTGAGAGGAGAGCCCCCAGGGTGTTGTGTTCATTTAGGACCACCTAGGGAGATATTTCCCTGAGGTTAACCATCCAGGCACTCAGAGGCCTTTACAGCCATGATCCATGGGGGTCATTCTACTACTATAAGTGATAGCAGACTTTGGCATCATCCATATGGTACTGGCTTTGCAGCCCTGCAGAAGGCAAGATTTTGCAGTCATGGAGACTTTCACATAGATGCTAGAGGAAAACCTGAGAGCCCAGGCAAGTATGTGCAATATAAGTATATGAAACTCTGAAAGTGAAAATGAAAGTATACTGTAGACCCCAGGAAGTTGGAGATGCCAGGAATATGAAACTTTTACTGAGAAAAGCCACAGGCAGCTAGCAAAGCCAGCCCAAGAGAGAAGCCATATATATGGGTTGCAAACAGAATGTCAATGGGGCAGGGCTGCCCAAGGCCTTTGGAACTTATATCTCACTACAATCTATCTTAGGTGCTGGATGTGGAACTTGGGAAGTTTATGTTTTCCCTGCTGGGTTTCAGTCTTGGTTTGGTTCAATTTCTTTCTAATCCCCTATTCTTCCCTTTTGGAATAGGTATATCTACCCCATGTCATTTTAATTCAGAAGTATTCAAATTTCGTTTTAATTTTTACCAGGACATGCAGCTAAGACTTTGGCTTGAGTTTCACAGAAGACTTTAGATTTTGACTTTTCAGCATTACTGGAACTGTTAAGATTTAGAAATAGCTAGAAATGGACTACATGCATTTTGGATAATAAAATGGAGATATTCCTCTTAGGTACCAGGGACAGAATGCTATGGTTTATACCTAAAATGTTCACAAAAAGTCTCATCTATTCAGAGATGATTGGATCCTGGTAATACTTACTGCCATTATGTGCCACAGGCACTTCCACCATGCTGGTTCTACCTTGGGGTCAATTAACCATAAACCAAATCCTCTGAAAACTATTAGCCAATATAAACCTCTCCTCCTTTAAGATGTATGTGCCTGGTATTTTGTAGCAGCAATAGGAATGTAACTAATGCAACTTCAAAAATATAATTCTGGGATAGGCACAGGGTATGCATTCTTATTCCAAAAGGAAAGACTAGGAATACAGTAAGATGAAATTATCCCAAAGCAAGACTGAAATCTAACGGAATAAATTTCAAATCCGAAAATTCCTTGTCTGACATCCTGGACTGTGATACATAAACTTGTCACCTGATTGATTTCAGAGACAGCTAGGAGAGAGGTAAAGTACCATTCTGGGTGTTTCATGGGGACATGATACTGAGAACTATATTTGGACCCTGACCTCTGCTTCTAGGGCTCTCTTCCATCTCTCTCTGTTTCCTGCCTGCCCTGGGGTTAGCAGTGTTCTTCCGCCATGCCATTCATCCATGATATTTTGACCTTGGAGCAGGCTAATTTTGAAATAAAACCTCTGAAACCATGATCAAAAATAAACTTTTTATCTTCTACATTTCTCAAGTATTTAGTCACAGAGGTGAAGAGCTGAGTAATACAGAAAACTGGAAACAGGAATCGAGTCATTGCTGTGTCTAATCTTGACCATATGGTTCAAAAATCTTTGAAACTAGTTTCTAGGAGGAGTTTCTAAGTGGTTGTAGATGTGTTTTAGTAAAACCTTGAATACTGTGAGTGCAGTGTCTTAGTTACTTTTTCATTGCTGGAACAAAATAGCTGACACAAGTTAAAGGAGGAAAGTTTTATTTTAGCTCACGGTTTGTAGAGGTTTCAAACCATAGTCAGTTGACTCCAAGGCAGGGCAGCATGGAAGAAGAGGAAGAGTACAGGGAAGGACAGGCAGGAGGCAGGAAGCAAGGGCCCTCCTTTTCCCTTTTATTTTGTTCAGCTTACCAGCCTATTGGTTGGTGCCACCCACCCACACCCAGGGTGGCCTTCCCTTTATCCATATATAGAAGTATACTAAATGAATCAGTGGACTGATTTAGTTATCACATACCTTTAAACCATATTCATATACCCTAGATTAGATTCAGCAACCTCCAAAACCCACAGCTATGAGTTCATGAGGCTTTGGAGAACATCTAGATATAAGACATAATATGTAGCTCGATCAATGATATTGGTGGGAGGGAGCTAAGAACCAGAGTACTGATAAGAATACAAATAGTAAAGATTGTTATGTTGCTTTAGGTGGGATGGAAGACTCTACTGAGAACTGAACTATAGGCTATACATGGTATACTCTGTGAGAGAACTTGTCTACATTTTATCCAAGTTTTGAGACTTTGAGAGGATGTGTTTAAATGTGCTATAGTAATTCACCTGCCAGAATAAATTTAAAGACATCTTAACATTCAGGCTGTGGCATGTGTAGTTCTAGCTGCTTCTAGCCAGATTTATAGTGTGAATTGGGAGCAAAAAGCACAATAAAAAGATCTCATAAGCTTTCAATTGAACCAGAAAATGTGCTTTTAAGGTTGGGGCCAACACAGAGGTGGTTGCTGAAAAAAATAAGCATTGTTAAAAAGAAACTAAGTACCTACTTTGGATTGGGACAAGAAGAAAGATGCCTTGAGAACAGCTCAGAAATCAGGGGTTTGATTTTTTGATTTTTTTCAGTTCTTTATATAATCTAGATAGTAGCCCTTTGTCTGAGTTACAGCTGCTAAATATTTCTTCCCACATTGTAGGTTGTCTTTTAGCTCTGTCGGTGGTTTCTCTTGCACTGCAAAAGCTTTTTAATAAGATGAGATCCCAGTTGTTGATTCTTTGTGCTAGTTCCCATGCTACTGAGGTTTTATTCATAAAGTCTTTTCCTATGCCAATGTCTTCAAGTGTTCTACCTAACTTATCTTCCAGCAAGGTTAGTGTTTCTGACTTAATATTTAGATCTTCAATCCACTTTGATCTTAGTTTAGTGCATGGTGATAGGTATGGGTCTAGTTTTAATTTTGGCTGGTTGAAATCCAGTTTTTCCAACACCATTCATTAAATAAGCTATCTTTCCTCCAATGAAGGTGGTTTTCTCCTTTGTCAAAGATGAGGTGGTTGAGTATGTCTGGAGTTGTTTCTGCATCTTCTAATCTATTCCACTGATCCTCTGGTCTGTTTCTTTGCCAGTACCATGCTGATTTTATCACAGTAGCTTTGTAGTATAGTTTCAAGTTGGGGATTGTGATACCCCCTAACATGTCTCTATTGCCTAGAACTGCTTTTGCTATTCTAGGTCTCTTCTGATTCCAAATGAATTTTTGGATTCTTTTTTCTAGTTCTGTAGAATATATTGTTGGTATTTCAATCAGTATTGCATTAAATCTATATACCAGTTTTGAAAGTATGGCCATTTTCATTATATTGGTTCTTCCTACCCAGGAACAAGGGATGTCTTTCCATTTTATTACATCTTCTTTTATCTCTTTTTTCAGTGTGCTGTAGTTTTCACTGTAGAGGTCTTTTGCTTCCTTTGTTAGATTGATTCCTAGATACTTCATTTTTTTGGATGCTATTGTAAAAGGAACTGTTTCCCTAATTTCTCTCTCAGTGAGTCTGTTATTTGTTTACAAGAAGGCTATTTTTTTGAGTGTTGACCTTGTTTCCAGCTACCCTACTGAATTTGTCAATTAAGTCTAGAAGTCTTTTGGTGGAGTTTTTTGTGTTTTCTATGTAAAGTATCATATAGTCAGCAAACACTTCTTCCTTTCCTATCTTTATTCCTTTTATTTCTTTCTCTTTTCTAATTGCTGTGGCTAATGTTTCCAGAACTATATTGCACAAGAGAAGTAATATTGGGCATCCTTGTTTTGTTCCTGATTTTAACATGAAAATTTTCAGTTTTTGACTGTTTACTATGATGTTGGTTTTTCATAGATATCCTTAATCAGGTTGAGATAAAGACTTTCTCTTCCAATTTTCTGTAGGGTTTTTACCATGAATGGGTGTTGGATTTTCAAATGCTTTTTCTGGCACCTATTGAGATGATCATATGATTTTTGTCCTTGGCTCTCTTAATATAGTGTATTACATTTATTGATTTATGGATGTTGATTCATCCTTGCATCCCTGGGATAAATCCGATTTGGTCAGGGTGTATGATCATCTTGATGACACCCTGAACCTGTTTGTCATTATCTTGTTGAGGATTTTTGCATCTATGTTCATTAGGGAGATAGTCCTGTAGTTCTCTTTCCTGGTTGAGTCTTTCCCGGGTTTTGGAATCAAAGTAACACTTGCTTCCAGGAGTGGATTAGGAAGTGTTACTTCCCTTTCAATTTCCTTGATGAGTTTAAAGAGTAATGGCCATAGTTCTTTAAATGTCTTGTAGAATTCAGCAGTGAAGCTATCAGGACTTGGACTTTCTTTGTTGGTAAGTATTTTATTACATTTTCAATTTTCCTCATTGTAATTGGGGTGTTTAGAATTTCTATATCTTCTTCATTTAACTTTGGCAATTCATATGTATCTAGGAATCTGTCCATTTCTTCTGTGTTTTCCATTTTATTAGAGTACAGGTTCTCGAAATAAGTACTGATGATCCTCTGTATTTCTGCTGGATCTTTTGTGACTTCACCTTTTTTGTTCATAATTGCATGGATTTGAGCCCTTTCTTTCCTTTTTTGATAAGGTTGCCTAAGGATTTATTGATTTTATTTATTATTTTGAAAAACCACCTCTTTGATTCATTGATTTTTTGTATTGTTCTCTTAGTATCCATTGCATTGATTTTCTCTCTGATCTTTATACTTTCCTCCCTTGTGTGAGTTTTGGGTTTGTTATGCTTTTCTTTTTCTAGGAGCTTGATGTTCTGCATAAGGTTATTTATTTGAGTTCTCTCTGTTTTCCTAATATGGGCATTCATTGCTATGAATTTCCCTCATAGAACTGCTTTCCATGTGTCCAATAGATTCCTGCATATTGTACTGGCATTATCATTTATTTGTAGAAAATAATTTCTTCTTTAATTTCCTCTGTGACCCATTGGTTCTTCAGGATGGTGTTATTCAATTTTGCATGTGTTTGTGGTGGTTTTGTGGTTTCTTATGTTATTGATCTCCAATTTTATTGCACTATGTTCTGATAATATACAGGGGGTAACTTCAATTCTTTTACATTTACTTAAACATGTCCTATGAGCTAACATGTGGTCTATTTTGGAGAATGATTCATGTGCAGCTGAAAAGAAGTTATATTCTGATTTTGTGGGGTAGAATACTCTGTAAACATCTATTAAGTCCATTTGTTCAATAGCTTGGTTCAGTTCTAGAATTTTGTTGTTGACTTTTTGTCTAGATGATCTGTCTGTTTGTGATAGTGGGGTACTGATGTCCCCCACTACCACTGTATTGGTGTATATTTGGTTTTTCATGTCCATTAATATTTATTTTGTATAGTTGGGGGCATTTGTATTTGGTGTGTATATATATATATGATTGGCACTCTTCCTCCTGGATTGTTCCCTTCACAAGAATGTAGTGACCATCTTTGCCTCTTTTAAGTAGTTTTGGTTTGAAATCTACTTTGTCTGCAAATAAGATTGCTACCCCTGCTTTTTTCCTGGTTCCTTTCAGGTAGAGAACTGTTTTCCATCCTTTTTTTTTTTCAGTCTATGAATTTCTTTTTGAGTTAGGTGTGTTTCTTTTATACAGCATATTGTTGGATTTTGCTTCTTATTGGCTCATCTTTGTCATGATGTTTTATTCTTGTTGTCTCTTTAGTTTTTTTATTTTTCCCCCATTCCCTTTAGTTTCTTGTATTGCCTGGTGGCTTCCCTCTGTTGGGTCTCATGGATTTATGACCTTCATTGTCTTTTTCTAGGATATTGTTTAGAATTATTTGGAGTCCTGGTTTGGTGTTCATGAAATTTCTCTGTTGTTATTTGTTGTGAAAGTATCTAATTTCCCCATTGATTTTGAAAAATAATTTTGCAGGATACAACAGTCTAGGTTGGAAGTTATTTTCTTTTAGGGCTTGAAATACTTCACTCTAGGCTCTCTTTGACTTCAGCGTTTGTGTTGAGAAGTCTGCTGTGATCCTGATGGGCTTTCCTTTGTAGGTGATTTGTTTCTTTTCTCTAACTGCTTTTAGGATTTTGTTCTTCTGTTAGGTTTCTGGGATCTTGACTATTATATGTCTAGGTGTAGATTTTTTTTTGATCATGGCTAGTTGGAGTTCTATATGCCTCACTTATCTCTATGTCCAATTCTTTTCCTCTTTCTGGGAAGTTTGGTACTCTTACTTCTGTGAACAGTTTTATGTCAATTGTACTTTCTCTTGCTTTTCTCATTTGCATGACATTCAAGATTTTTTCCAAATTTCTTTGAAATACAAAAAATCTTCTGAAAAGCCACCCAGTAAAAAGAAATTCACTTCATTCTGAAGATACTATATCCTAGAATAATCTGTCAGTTTCGGATAAGATGCAGTGGTTTAAATGTCATATACTACATATACATGCAAAAAGTCAGTAAATATGGTATATAAAGTGAGGATGTACAGTGTTTTAGTTATCTATTTCTGTGTAACAAATGTTCATCAAACTAAAAAAAAATTATAATGAAATTATTTAACATGTCACACATTTTCTGACTGTTTGTAATATGGGAGCATTTTAGTTAGGTGACTACCTCAAGGTGTTTCAGATAACGGAATGTGACTCACAGTGGCTATGCCTGGGGAAAAGCAAAAACTCACCTGTACACTTACTCATTTGGCAGAGAAACAGCAAGGTGTGTACAAGACCTCCAAAGCAGCAACAAGTGAGTTTTATCCAGGAAATGCTCATTGCTAAATTTCTGTACATTTAGGGTTTGTTTTTGAAAAAGGTTTCTTTTGATTTTTCAGGTACAAGTAGCCCAATTCAGTACAATGGCACAAGAAAAACTAGATTTGAAAGTTTTGGAGGAGGTTGAAAGTGAATCATCAGATTTCTCATGCATGGATGATGATGATGACTTTTATGTAGGCCATGTGAGCCAAAGTTCCTATGACAGGGGAATGAAACAAGAATTGACCGATACAAACACAGAGAATTGAGACCTCCTTGATTCAAATGACAAAGAAAACAGCAATGTGAGTATATATTTGACTAACAACCAAATGGAACTATCCAATGTTAGAACTAGATCCCAAAATATATATCCTTGACAGGATGGGACCTATTGGATGGGATGGCAGTACTGCCATTCAATGTTGGAAATTGTTTGTAGCAGACTAAATGCTACAAGATATTTTGAAATACACAAATGCTGAAATACAAGTAAAACATTTTGTATGCACCAATAGCCATACTCAAAAACACCTTTATTATGACACCTCACTAGCTGAACTGAAAGCATTCATAGGTCTGTGGTGCTTAACAGGGCTTTCTCATGGTAAATATGTGGACTTGGGTTTTGTGTAATAACAATGACACTGAGGAAATTTGGTTTCCTTCAAAATTGCCTGAGGTTTTATGACAAAACCATTTGCCGAGAAAAAAACAAGGAACTGATAGTCTGGTTGCTACCCACTCATTATTTGTGAGATTTGTGGATAATTGACAAACAATATGAATACATGACTATTGATGAACATCACACAGCACTTCATGGTCAGTGTAGCTTCAGGCAGTATATTCCAAAAAACTTTCAAAATATGATGTAAATATGTATGCCCTTATAGATGTGAAGACATTATATTTTCAATTTAGAAATTTGTCCTGGAATTCAGCTACCAGGTCCATATTCATATAGTGATAAACTGAAATTTGTTTTGAACAGACATGAGGCTCCCAACTTCCAAACTCATCAGAATGTGACATTCAACAATTGGTGTATGTTTCCAATTGATATTAAATTTTCTAACATAGCACAAGTTGACCAGCTTAGAAACTAAGAAGAAATTCCAAATGAAATGTTGCAATTTCAAAACAGAGAATTGAATAGTACAGTCTCTGGATTTCAGAAAGATATAGCATTGGTCTTGTATATGGCAAAGAAAACAAACTGGTACTGCTGATGTCAATATTGCACCATGATGGAAATATTGATAGGGAAACCTTAACAAAATGGAAGCCTGAGATGCAAACTCTCTACAAGCAAACCAAAGGGACAGTAGATATTGTTGATGAGTTATGCAGCAACTATGATGTCACTCGAAACACACCTTTGACCAATAGTTTTGTTATAATTGATCCTAAACATAAGCGGCATAAATATTTTGATAGTTTCCAAAGAAAATAACAAGTGCAAAATACCACAGAAAAATTTTCTTAGAAGATTGGGACTGAACCTCATACGAGATCATTTATAGCAGAGGAAAAACAAAACTACTCAGAAAAATTGTGAAGCACACTGGTGAGCTGAGAGGTGAACAACCAGGTGCAGCATCACAAAGACCTACTATGACAACAGGAAAACCAAAAAGATGTCAACTGTACCCTACCAAAAAAAAGACAGGAAGGCCGGGGATTTAGCTTAGTGGTTTCGCTACCTGCTAAGCAAGCGCAAGGACCCGAGTTTGATCCCAGGTACCAAAAAAAAAAACGAAACAATAAGACAGGAAAACAAAATATATATGCTATCAGTGTGATACTTGTGTATGGAATATACAGTTTTCATGTGTGAAGACTGTCTTGTGTGTGACAGTTGAAGCAAATATCATTTCTGTGGTAGGCTTTTGTTTGTATTTACATTATAGTTCACATAGGTTTTTATATCTGATGTTATCTTTCAGGTTTTGTAAGCAAATAAACAGCTGATGTGAAAATGTTGATGTCTATTCTAACCACTCATTACATATTTGATATCTTATTTTCCTGCTAAGTGCATGTTGTACAATATAGTAAGAAGCTCCTGACAGAAGAAATGACCAGAACAGTGTGTCATACAGAAAAGGAAAGCTAACCACATGTGCTGTAACACATCTCATGAAAATGAGACTTGTGCATGAAACATGAAGTTCTCATGTGTGAAGATTGCCTTGGGTGTTACGATTGAAGCAAAGATTATTTTTTTGTAGAGTTCTACTGATATTTTCATTGGAGTTCATATAGAAATTTATTTCTAATGTTATCTTTTAGGTTTTGTAAGCAAGTACACAGCTGATATGTTGTTGTCTATTCTAAATGCACAATGCATATTAAGAATTTAATACTTTATTTTATTGATATTTTATATTCCTGTTAACTACACATTGTATAATATAATAATAACCACCCAACAAAACAGCAAGACTAGCAGGATATAATGTATGTCCTATAAAAAGGCCAAGAAAGCAAAATATATATGCTATCAGTATAAGCAATATGTGTGTATGGAATGTGCTGTTGTCATGTGTGAAAACTGCCTTAAGTATGATAGTTTAAGTAAATATTATTTTCTTTTGTAGAGTTCTATTGGTATTTTCATTGTAGTTCATATAGGAATTTATTTCTGTTGTTATTTTTTAGACTTTTTCCACAAAAAGACAGTTGATGTTGAAAATTTTGATCCTTTTATTATAAACACTCAATAAATATTAAAAATTCAATACTTTACTTTTTGACATTTTTCCTATTAAGTATTCACTGCTTAATAAAATGAAATTCATGATATTAGAAGTAATAATTCATCAAGAGAAATATTCTAAAGAATAAACATGAGTATTAAATATGACAAAATTTATGTTATGCCCCATAATAAATTAGCAAATTTATTATTTCCTCAACCTGTAGGCCTCCCCATAGTGTTACTTAGACTATAAGAAAATGTGGGAGAAATGTAGGGAGAATAAAAGAAAATAAAAGTTATTTTGGTCATCTTGGAAGCTATCACATCATGTCTCAGAAATGTTTTGATCCCCAGTAGCAAAAAAAAAAAAAAATAGAAAAGAAATGATATAATGCATAGACTGCTAGGCCTATAGAAATTCATCAGAAAATATCTTATACCTCCCCCTTTGTTCTATGTCAATGAGTATTTAAACTTTTTAGAACCTTGGGGTAATTATTCTTTTCTTGTACTGTCTAGAACTGTACTGTCAAAATGATCCCTACTAACCCATTATAGTTTTGTATGCCCTCATGGCCAAGAGAAATTTATTTTATCAAATGTCAATCTCATTTACATTAGCTGAGAAGCATTTTCTAATTTGGAAACGTTCACACTTTCTTTTAAAATGTTTTGAACTATAATTTTTACTTTCATTCACACTTTTAGGTGTCTTATAATTATGAATTTTTATGCAATTATAAACCAAACCAATTAAAGAGATAAAAATGTAATAAGGACTTTCTTTGAAACTGCTTCTATTACTTTTCATTTTTAGTTTAGTGGAAAAGTTGGAGAAAAGTGAATATATTTTCTAACTCTCTGCTGTCTACTATTGTCAACTCAAAATTTCTGTACTGATGCTATCATTCGATATCTTTTACTTTGTAAAATATGGTTAGATAATAACAGTAATTTTCCCACTCTTCTTACTGAATTTAGCCTGAAGATGCCTCATTGTCTGAGAAAATTTGGTTCAACAACGCAACTAAAACAGTATAACCTTCACATGCCATTAAAATGGCATTGGAATACTTTTTTGTTTAAGGCCTCTAATTTATATGCTTTGGTGACAAGCAATGTAGCAACTAAGGTGGCCTGCTGTTAATACCATGTAGGCAATTTATGGCAAATAAATGAAAATCAATGATAAGTTCAAATTACAACCATTAGCTATTAACTTTTTCTGCTGTAGATGGGTATCATTGGGGTTAATATGGCCCATTTATTTCTAATACTCCCTGTCTTCTCATCATGTTGTGTGTTTTATAATTTTTTTTCTGTCTTCTTATTCCTCAAGTACAGAATTATTCTGAAGTAGGATTGTGGCATATAAACACATTACCTAAGTTATTTACTTCATAAAATGATTGAATGACAAATCTACAGTATAACAGAAGTTTTATAATGAAGGGTTTACTTAAGATTTCTTTTAAAGTATTACATTATATATTATATATTCAGGTAAACTACAGGTCAATATATACCTATGTGCATATAATGGTGTGTGAAAGCATATTCTTTTTCCTGACATCAGAATTTATAATGGGGGATTTACTGTCCAAAAGTTGACCACTGTGATAAATAAATTTGGATTGTGAAGGAATATATTTAAAGAAGGGTTAAACAATTACTTTTACCCTTGTTATAAGCAGTTAAATTCTATACTCACGAAGTTAAACAATCATTGAATTGCTGTTTTAGAACTTTACAAGGGCTCAGAGGTCATTATTGCTTTTAACAAGAAGGATCACTATGGAAGACAGTGGAGCTAGATATGTTAAAATAGATCAGGTGACTTATAAGTGAGCCAGTTTCTATGTGTTCACCTCCTTGAATAAATCTGTTAGCAACACAAATACACCCACACATATGCATACACACACACACACACACACACACACACACATGCACACATATATGGAGTGAAATTTACATGGATATCATTTTTTTAACTGCAAAATAATTAAATATAAGCTTCTAGTCTACAGAAAAAAATATATATATATATATTGGCTTTTGTTGACTTGGAGGAAAATTTCCTTGAATGAAATAAATATTTATTTATTTAAAATATTAATTTTAAATATTTTCATTTAAGTGGACCCCTTATATTATTATCTCCATTCTAATACACAGATAATATGAAGTCTGCAGGAAAGAATAATGCACATTCTAACTTATTTTTTTAGTTACAAAGAAACACTTTTGGTTCATAGAAAAATAAAAAATAATTTGACAAATTAATGACCCAATGGAGAAAACTTGGAGTCTAATTCATAGCAAAAGAACTCCCTGCAGAAAAAACATCATAATAAAGTTTTGTGTTTGTTTGGTTTTTTGTACCGGGGATCGAACTCAGGACCTTGTGCTTGCGAGGCAGGGTGGCACCACTGAGCTAAATCCCTGGCCCCATAATAAAGTTTTTAAATGTAAGTCAAGAAAAGAATATATAGTAAATTAGATAAAAAATGTGTATAAGTAAATATATTTGAAATCTAAAAAGCTAATATCAAATGTCGTGACTACTGTGAACAATAGTATTCTCTGGAGAATCAGGATAAATAAGACATTACCTTATGAAGTTAATAGAAATCCTATAATAAAGGGAAACTTCTGACTTTCTTCTTTGCCACAAATGTTTCAGGTACACCTATGGAAGAAGGTAATGGTGTCATCTATTTTATTACCTCCCTTATAGTAAAGAATATTCAATATAAAAAATTCACTGTGCAGAAAAAACTGACTATGGTATCATATCAAAATATTTTTCTTTAATAGCTTCTCTGCTACCTAAGAATGAATGATAGCTGAATGTAATCTTGTAGGGGACAGGGGAAGGGGACGTTACCAGAACCTCTGCAGTGAGTCCTGGTCTCCTGCGAGCCACGGCACCACACGGCGAATTACAGGCAAGGTAGAAAAATGAGACCGAGAAGAAGCTGAGCTTTGGGTCTGATCAGTGCTGCTCTGGGCAGCAAAGACAAAAGCCCCCAGCTTACCACACCTTTTATTCAGTACATCGGGAGAAACAAATGTAACAGATGACTTGCAGAGAGTTCAATAGTTCACATTGGGATAAACAAGGTGTAACGGAAGGCTTGCAGAGAGTTCAGTACATCTCCGGCAAACAAGATGTTAATCAGTCCAAGAACAATGAGGAACTGAGCAGATGTTTGTTCTCCCAGGATGTTTCTTGTCCTGGAGAATCATAGCATCACTGGATCACTGAAGTCTCAGTTGTGACCGGAGGCCAAACTGGAGTTATTCTGTAGCTGGGCTGTAGGCAAGAGAACTAGGCTAACCAAATGATTTATCCCTAGAATTATGTAGCATTGCTCCCAACATAATCTATCTACAGAAACTTTTTTCTCACCTTCATATTAATGTATTTGTTTCTTTGACAGAGGTTTTTCTACACTACATACATACATATATTTAATCTTTTTAACATATATTTGTGCTATCATTCAATATTCAGAATAATTTAAAATTTTCCATTGCACAGTTTTCATACAGATTGGAAAACTATTTCCATGTACATTGTTGCTTAGTTAAATAAGTAAAACGTTTGAATATGATAAATTTGACACTTATTTCAAAAAGGTTAGCAGAAAAGTAATGCAAGATAAAATAACGATCATTTTATTAGCAGATCAAGGACTTTATAATTAAAAGAGCCAGAGAGCTGCAAGGTATAGCAAGCACTTGGCAGCCAAGCTTCTGTAAACTCCTCAAGAAAAACAAAAACTGAAACAACATACTAAGAAATCTGCTATAGAATGAATACAGCTTGTCTCCTTGAAACTCATGCTGGAATTTAATCATCAATATGATTTATTAAAAAGGTGGAAACTTAATCCAACAATAGCATTTAGAGATCTGGGCCCTTTGTGAAGTGATTACTATTAAATAAAATCTTTAAGGTGGAGCCTGAAGGATTAAATCCTAGGGGCTTTGTAGAAGAGAAGGTTCAGAAGACACATACACATTCACACTACCTGTCTTTTACCATGTGATACTTTATGCTGACTCAGGACTCAGCCAGCAAGAAGGCCATCACTAGATGCAACATCTTGACTTCTGATAGAACTGTGACCAAAATAAATTTCTTCTCTCTAAATTGTATCCAGTTTATGGGCGTGTTATTAGCAACATAAATAAAAGCAGTAGGAAATCTTACCAGTTATGTTTAATTACCTTAAATATGCAGATATTGAGGATGAAACTGCTCTTCACATTACTTCCATACCAACTGTAAAAGTTTAGGAGAGTTTATTAGATATTTTTACCTTTGTTGAGTGGTACAATTTTTCAGAAACAAAGAAAAATTCATATCATAAAAATAGCTCTTTTGTTAGCAGTATGACAGTTTGAAGCACATGATAGCAACTTGGCATCTAACTGTGTTCTTAATTCTGGTAAATTTAAGTTAATTAATACCTTTGAGGTACTGTATGTACCTTTTAAAAAGATTTGCTTTTATTTCCAGATTAGAAATTCCAGAAAGTAATTGTACCATGTTCAAAAATTTGGATCTTCCTATCCTCTAACCAGCCAAAGAATTATTTTATTAAAACATATCGCATTCTTACATTGTTTTAAAAGTGAATTTATAGTTTATCAACTCAAAAAATTCTTGCTGCAGAATTTTATCATGAGTAGATAACAGATTCTAATGTAGAATGGCTCATTTCCTTAAGTTGGGTAAATCTAAAAGATTAATGTACATGTTGATATACTTGAGATATGTCCCTATTTAACTCCTTGATTTTTCTTAGCTGCGATTGCATAGTTCATTATGTTTACTGATAACTGGTAGTTGTTTCAGCAAAACTGATGAAAGTCTTGTGTACATACAAACATGTTAACACATATATTAAATTAGGAAAAATTTTAAAGTCTATGTTCTTAGTGTGCTGTTAGTAAAGAGTTTTAAAATGAATAAATTGCCCAAGATCATATTCTATAGTTTTGCAGTCAGAGAGGAAATACAAACTTTCATTAGCAAGGGATCAAAAGTAATTTAGATATAGAGAAAGAAAGAGAAAAAACTTGTTTTATTATGATAGTGTTCTCCGAGTTTCAGAATTATTTTTTATTCTGTTTGTGCATGTTATTTGGAGATAAATAGTTGTGTTTTATTTTAGCAACTGAGGAAAGAAGAGGTGATTGAGGAAAGAAGAAGAGAGAACTTTAAAAGACAAATACCATTTGCTGGGATAATTTAAAAGCTGTAGCTACTGCATATATATCTTTTTTAACATAAATGTAAACTACACAAAATGAAGATAATAATAACCATAATTTATTGAGGATCTATTATGTGGGCTGCCTTGGTATTTTGCATACAGTAAATTTACAATACATTCTTTCCATTTAACAGTGAAAAAACAGGCAAAGAATGGTATAAGTAATTTGTCCAAGGCATATGGAGACAGGATTCAGTTCAGTTTAGCATGATTTAAAGCTTCTTTTGTTTCATCCCACCTCTTTCAAAATCTTATTTTAAGCAGCTCATTTTAATCCATGTTGATGAATAATTAAGAAAATAGTCTAGTAAACTGGATTTTGTAGAAAAAGAAACATTTTAAAAAGAATGATATAGGATAATGGGAATTAAATCCCACTACTCAATCAATTGTATTTTTCATAGCTTAGCCAAAAAGCTTCATCAATATGATTCAGAATCACATGCAATGAGAGGCATAAGAAAACAGTCTCCCTTTGTCATTTAAATCTTCAGGATGACCTAATAACAATTGCATTTTTACCTTTCCTTCGCTGGTAGATGTATTTAGAACACTATGAGAAAAGCCATGAGATATTCTCTAAGTCATTTTTAACTTGCACCTCTTTGAAAACAATACCACAAAAGTTATTTTCTGTCTGTCAAAGACATAGACACACACACACACACACACACACACAAAGACATAGACACAGCTATTAAAATTCTATGTTCAATTGCCAATTTACAAAACAAAACTAAATCAGTTCTAAATATTACTTTTCACACAATACATAGATTGGAGTAATGATTTTTATGAAAATAAAACTAAAATATTTGCTGCATTTCTCACCAAAATTAATATTTTTGTCTTATTTTCATCTTCATTTTTAAAGATTATGTTAAATCTGTTCATTTCACAAGGTTTTCAACTGGCCTTCAATAAAAATTTTTTATTTACCTAATATATAATAATTAAGTTCTTTAGTATAGACATAAATTTTACATAGATATTGATGCTATGCAGTTATCTTAGCCCATTTGGTCTGCTATAACAAAGTATGTTAGTCTTGGTAATTTATAAACAACAGAAAATTGTTGCTCATATTTGCCTTCAAAGTCCAAGATCAGGTGTCCAGGATATTCTATTTCTGCATAGACATATATAGTGCCTCCTCTCCACCTACCTGAATTTTAGCAACACTCCAGGACCATGTCTCCTTTATATTGTCTTCATAGAAGCAGAAATCAAATAAAAAAGATCCAGAAAATTTTTATAGGTCCAGACCAGAGCACAGTAACCTTTTCCGCACTTGAACCTCTTTTAAGGTTCATACAAATGGACTGCATCTCATGTACGTAATTTAATTACAGTAGACTCTGATAGAAGTGTCAAAGCCCCCTGAGATGAATCACCATCCTGTCAAGTATTTCCTGTCAATGTTATCCAGAGAATCAATGAGACACACCCACGCTGGGGTACATATCTTTTAAAATCCAAAAGCCTGATTTAACTATGTACCTTTTATTTCCCTGTTGGCCTGACACTGTTTCTCTGTTTATGCCTCCCTTGTAGTTTCTGCTGACATGGACCTGCCCTGAGCACTTCTTTCCATTTTCTTCGATAAATGTAGCTGCTTTTTCTTTTAGCTTTCTATGTACATTTACAATTCTTCACTCGCCCTGCACAAGAGCCTGAAATCTATCCCTAGGGTCTACCTGAAGTATCATATAGACTACTATGTATCCTTACATGAAGGAAGGATTGAACAAACTTCTGGGCTTTATTATAAGGGCAATAGCCCTGTTTATGAAGTGTAAACCTTCATGAACTAATCACTTTCCAGCTTCACTTGTTAATATCAGTGCACTAAGAATTAAGCTTCAACAGATGAATTTAAGGCATTGGCAATTTTGAAATTAATGAATTCCCTATCATATTTTAAAGGTGATTAATTCTATTTTTAAATCAATGTAACACATGAATTGAATCATATTTCATGGTTTCAAGGTGATTTAATTGTTGTTGAAATTTATATTGTTCTCTCTTTGGCCAATGAAAGTCTCTTTAACTTGACTCCTAAGTCCTTTGACATGACCATAGTTTACTTTGACAGATTTTATGCTATAGGGCATTACAAAAATTTCATCTTTTGTCTTAAACCTGGAATCTGACATTTCTCCAGATACTGTATCAGTGAGAAATGAACAATTCAGCATCACAATTTGAGCACTAGGTTTGCTTATTTTTACTGAGTTGAGGTTATACCTAAATCCTTTAGTAAACTGTACTAGGACATTCTTGGCATATACCATATACATTTATATCATTGAATACAATAAAAATATAAAAATGTAATCTTTAGAATTGAGAAGATTATATACATATAAAATGGCTATATATAATATATAGGATATAATTTTTATTACATATATATCTTATCTACATCAAAGTTGCTGAGTTTTAATTAATTTTTTCTATAACATTTGTATCTCCTTTCTTCTACACTGAAATTTCTACCTCTTAAGCATATGGGTATATTGAAATTAGAATATACAATAGCCACTCATTTTAAAATCCCTAGTTTCAACACTATGTTGAGGTTCTTCTACTTATTTTTCTTGTGTGAAATTTTTATTCTTTTGTAATTCCTTAGGTAAGATTCATGTACACAATATTACCTAAGGACTTGTAATTTTTTAAAATGTACACCATCTTTATAATACCAGTAGGTTAATTTTGATAGATATAAATTCCTGTCCACAATCTTCTTTTTTGAGTTCTAAAGATGTTATGAAACCATTTTTGGCATGAAGTATCGATGTGAAAAAGGTCTGAAGATGATCTGATTCTATTTTCTTTTGCAAGTGTTTTCATGATAAATAATTCTCTTTCTGTTTGCCCAAAAGATATCTGTTTTGTGGTGTCTTATAAATCTTATTAGAATACACTATGTTATTTGTTGTTTTCTGCTCATATTTTTTATATGCATTGTGCTCTTTCAATGTGGTGTTTACAACTGTATGTCGATTTTGTCCTATTTTTAATTTTTTTCTTTTTCTTTCAAACTATTTTTCTTTGTTTATTTAAAAATTTCCTGTATTCTATTTCCTTTAAGATATTAACTATTTCATTTATTTATTATTATTATTATTTTTATTATTACATATTTGCAGTACATAATGGTTACATTTATCTTGGGGAATTTGTACATGTACATAACACATATTAATGATTTTTTTCTTTTGTCTCTTCCCCTCCCCTCCTTCTCTGCTCCCTTCAACTCTTCTTCCTTCCCCATTTCCAAAAGCCCTTTGGCCATCATATTCCCTTCCTTCCTCTTTCTTCTTTCTATGTTTTAGTCCCCTTCTCATTGGAAAAATGGACCAAGATAAAATTAGATATTAGGAAGTAAGAAGATCTTTAACTCTTTCGTTTATTCACTCCAGTGCTTCTTCTGAATCATTATTTCATAATTCCTTACTTTTAATTCCGACTCTTTCTGTTATCTCCTTTCTGTGTTTTCATAATTCTGATTTTTTAAATGTATTGTATTATTTTTCTTGCATCATCTGACTCATATTGGGTGAGTAGTTTGCAGTTCTGATCTACATTTTGGAAATATTTTTCTAGTTGTTAATATCATTGTCCATAAGAAAGTTGTTCTTTTTTTTATAACTTTGTGTCTATTTTATTCTTGATACATTTTTGCTCAACTTCATTTGAAATTAGTTTCCATAAATTTTTAAAAAGAGCTGAATATAGCAAGTTTCTGATATATCTAACAGATTTCCGTGTTCTGTTTTCAATGATTAAAAATATGGCTGCTTTCTCTCTGAGATTTCCTAGAACTATTTTCTACTTTTTTAAAAAATAAATTCTATATTGTTTCTATCTTTCTCAATTTTGATTCTACTTCTATAAATTTTTTCCTTTGTATGGGATTTTTACTACAAATTGAGTTTTTTTAAAAATTATTTTATCGGTACATTTTAGGTATACAATATAATGACATTCATCATTGGAAATTTGCACCTTTACATAATCTCTCTTGGTTCTTATTTTTCCCACTTCCCTTGCCCTCCCTTCAATCCCTCTATCCCTCCCTATTTACAAAGACTTTGTTTCCATTTTTTCATTATCTCATATTAATTCCATTTCCTTCAACAAGTGAGTTTTAATGTTATCACAGTTCACAATCATGGCATGGCACAAAAAATGAAAGATCATTTGAAGTTGATGTCTTCTTCAAGCTCCAAGAAGGCTCAGAGGGACTGGCCTTAGCTGAGAACCCTCAGCATGAGAGAGTCTGATAAAGATAGCTCCAAACTGAAGCTCCTATTGCTTTTTATTGGGAAAACCAGGAAGCAAGGATAAAGGATGAAGGAAGGACATCAGTACAGGATTTCTTGTAGAGGAGAGGGAAATGACAGGGTAAGGAAAGAGACAGTCTATGACACAACTGACTTTAGGGCCAATCTAAGTAATACATTGAAGTATGGAGAGCACAAGGGCCAAGGCATTCATTTCTTAAGGCAATGTATTTTGATCCTACTTGGGCTTGTAGCACTGCAGGCTATCCTTTAATCTCTAACCATGCATTCTGGGAGGCTTTGGGTATACCCCTCCAAAAGTCGCTTACCTCTGCATATCCATCTCATACATACCTGCAGCCAATGCCCCCATATAGCATATCAATGGTGAGAATTCAGAGTGTTTAGACAACTCTAGCTTCTTCAATTATTCTTGTCTTGGGCTCTTTATATTCATCTGATGCTAAAAAAGAAAACAAACATTTCCACTTTCAGCTGCTGATCTCAAAATTATCCCCTATATATTTCTTTTTTTATTTTTTAAATTAATTTTAGTGGTACATTTTAGGTATACAATATAATGACATTCATCATTGGAAATTTGCACCTTTACATAATCTCTCTTGGTTCTTATTTTTTTCACATTTCCATGCCCTCTCTTCAACCCCTCCACCCCTCCCTATTTACAAAGACTTCGTTTCCATTTTTCCATTTTCTCTTATTAATTCCATTCCCTTCTTTCCTTTCCCCTACCTTGCCAACTTCCCCATCCCCTTTGCTCCTTTTCTTTCTATTTCACATTATTTATCATACCTTTTAATCCTTATTTACACTTTCAGTTTCTCACACTAGAGAAACTATTCGGTATTTACACATGTGTATCTTATTTATTTAATTTAAGAATACCACCTCGCCTCAATGGCTGAGTAGTACTCAATTTTATAAAAAACCCACATTTTCTTTATCCAGTCTCCACTTGATGGCCAATTGGGTTGTTACAAGTTTTAGTTATCACAAATTTTGCTACTATGACCATGGGTGCACATATATCATTGTGATATGATTCAATTCTTTGGGGAAGATACCCAGCAGGGAAATAGCTGGGTCAAATGGAATTTCCAGTCCTAGTTCTTTGAGGTATCTCCATACTGATTTCTACATTGATTGCACCAGTCTACACTCCCACAAGCAGTGGAGCATTGTTCCTCTTTCCCCACAGCCTGCGGAGCATTAGTTATTGGTTGATTTCATGATAGCAGCCATTCTTTCTGGGGTGAGGTGGAATCACAACGTTTTTTTCCTTTGCATCTGTTGAATGACCAGTGATGTTGAACTTTTTTTCATATATTTAGTTGCTATTTCTACTACTTTGTCTGAGAAATGTCTGTTCATTTCAGGTGCCCATTTCTGGATTTGGTCTTTAAATTTGGGAGGTCTGATTTTTTAAGTTCTTTATAGATTCGAGATAGTAGACCTTTGTCTGAGGAACTATTGGTGAAAATTTTTTCCCACATTGTGGGTTGTCTATTCACACTGTTGGTCATTTCTCTTGGTATGCAGAAGATTTTAATAAGATGAGATTCTATTTGTTGATTCTTTGCACTAGTTCATGGGCAACTAAGGTTTTGTTCATAAAATCTTTTCCTACACCAATGCCTTTAAGAGTTCTTCCTAACCTCTGTTCCAGCTGGTTCAGCATTTCTATTTTAAAATTTAGATCCTTAATCCATTTTGATTTTAGTTTACTGCATGGTACGAGATATAGGTCCAGTTGTAATCTTTGGCAAGTTGAAACCCAATTTTTCCAGCACCGTTTATTAAAGAGGTTATCTTTCCTCCAGTGAGGGTATGTGGCTACTTTGTCGTAGATGAGGTGGCTGAGTGAGTCTGGCATTGTTTTTGTATCTTCTAATCTGTTCCACTGGTCCTCAGCTCCATTTTTTGCCAATACCATGTTGTTTATGTCACAGTGGATTTGAAATATAGTTTTAATTTGGGGGTTGTGATACCCCCTGCTATGTCTCTGTTGCCTAAAATTGCATTTGCAATTCAAGATCTCTTCTTGTTCCAAATAAATCTTTGGATTGTTTTCTCAAGATCTGTGAGGTATGCTGCTGGAATTTGAATTGGAATTGCATTGAATCTATACAGCAGTTTTGGAAGTTTGGCCATTTTCACTATGTTGATTCTTCCTTCACAAGAGCAAGGGATGTCTTTCCATTTTCTGATATCCTCTTCCATCTCTCTTTTCAGAGTGCTATAGTTTTCAGAGAAGTAGTCTTTGATTTCTTTTGTTAGATTGATTCCCAGGTATTCAGTTTTTTGGATGCTTTGGGAAAGGTATTGTTTGCCCTATTTTTCTCTGAGTGAGTCTGTTGTTTGTGTAGAGGAAAACTATTGATTTTTGTGTGTTGACCTTGTATCCAGCTCCTTTACTTAATTTGGTTATTAAGTCTAGAAGACTTTTGGTGGAGTTCTTGGGGGTCTCTTCTATATAATGTATTATGTCTTCTGCAAATAATGACTATTTGATTTCTTCATTTCCTATCTTGATTCCTGTTATTACTATCTCTTGTCTAATTGCTGTGGGTAATGTTTCCAACTCTATATTGAAGAGGAGTGGTGATAGTGGATATTCTTGTCTTGTTCCTGATTTTAGTGTGAAGGATTTCAGTTTTTGACCATTTAGTATGATATTGACTGTTGGTATTTCATAGATGGCTTTTATCAGATTGAGGCAGAGACCATCTATTCCAATTTTTGAAGGGTTTTTATCATAAATGTGTGTTGAATTTTGTAGAATGCTTTTTCTGCATCTATTGAGATAATCATATGCTTTTTGTCCTTAGCTCTATGAATATAATGTATTACATTTATTGATTTACATATGTTGAACCATCCCTGAATCCCTGGGATGAATCCCACTTGGTCAGGGTGTATGATCCTCTTGGTGATCTTCTTCATTCTGTATTCCAGCATGTTATTAAGGATTTTTGCATCTATATTCATTACTGACATTGGCCTATAGTTCTCTTTTACAGTTGGGTCTTTCTGCTTTGGGGATCAAGGTGATGCTTGTTTCCAGGAATGAATTTGGGAGTATTGCTTCCCTTTCAATTTCATTGAAGAGTTTAAACAGTAGTGTCACTAGTTTCTCTCTAAATATCTTGTAGAATTCAACAGTGAAGCCATCAGGACCTGGGCTTTTCTTAGTTGGTAATATTCTAATTACGTTTTCAACTTCATTCATTGATATTGGGTCATTTAGAATTTTTAGGTCTTCTTCGTTCAACTTTGTTAATTCATATGTATGTAGGAATCTGTCCATTTCTTCTGTGTTTTCCATCTTATTGGCGTATTGGTTCTCCAAGTACATATTGATGATCTTCTGAATTTCTGTTGGGTCCGTTGTAATTTCATCCTTTGCATGGATTTGGGCCTTTTCTTTCCTTTTTCTGATAAGGTTGGCTAAGGGTTTGTCAATTTTTTTCATTCTTTCGAAGAACCAACTCTTGGCTTCATGGATTTTTTTATACCATTCTCTTAGTCTCCATTGAATTGATTTCTCCTCTGATCTTTATAATTTCCTTCCTTGTATGAGCTTTGGGTTTGTCCTGCTCTTCTTTTTCTAGATGCTTGAGGTTCAGTGCCAGGTTGTTTAATTGGGCTCGCTCTATTTTCCTAATATGTGTATTCACTGCTATGAATTTCCCTAAGACCGCTTTCATTGTGTCCCATATATTCTGATATGTTGTATTGTCATTGTCATTTAATGGAAGGAACCATTGATCTCTTCTTTAATTTCCTCTGTGACCCATTGGTTATTCAGAATTGTGTTCTTCAATTTCCATGTGTTCATGAAATTATTGCAGTTACTTTTACTATTGATCTCCAATTTCATCGCACTGTGGTCTGATAATATGTAGGGGATAACTTGAATTCCTTTACACTTACTTAAACATGTTCTATGAATGAGTATGTAGTTTCTTTTGGAGAACTATCCTTGTGTAGCTGAAAAGAATGTGTATTTTGATTTTGTGTAGTGGAATGCTATTTAAACATCTGTTAAGTTCATTTATTCAAGAGTTTGATTTAGTTCTAGTATTGCATTGCTTACTTTTTGTCTAGTTAATCATTTTTTGACAGTGGGGTATTTAGGTCCCCCACTACTATTGTAGTAGTGGTTATTTGATTTTTCATGTCTGTTGTTATTTCTTTTATATTGTTGGGTGTGGTATTATTTGGTGCATAATCTTTATAACTATCATCTCTTCCTCTTGGATTGTTCCCTTTACAAGGATGTAGTGTCCTTCTTTCTCTCTCTTAATCAGTGTTGGTTTGAAATCCACTTGATCTGCAAAGTGGATAGCTTTTCCTGCTCTTTTTGGGTTCTTGTCATATGGAGTATTGTTTTCCACCCTTTACCTTTCAGTCTATTAGTTTCTTTTTTAATTAAATATGTTTCTTGTATGCAGCCTATTTTTGGATCTTACTTCTTGACCCATTCTGCCAGTCTATTTCTTTTGATTGGTGCATTGAGACTATTGACATTGATGGTTATAACTGATACATACTGACTTTTTCTTTTTGTTGGATTCACCTCCTTTGTGTTTAATTTCTTGTCATGCCTGATGGATTCATTCTGCTTGGCTTCTTGGGGTTGTGATCCTCGTTGTCTTTTCCTAGGACATTGTCTAAAATTTTTGGAGTGCTGGTTTAATATTCATGAAGTTCCTAAGGTGCTATTTGTTATGAAATTATTTTATTTCACCATCAATTTTGAAAGATAGTTTTGCAGGGTACATCAATCCTGGTTGGAGGCCTTTTTCCTTTAGGTCTTGGAATATGTCACTCCAAGCTCTTACCTTGAGGTTTGGCATTGAGAAGTCTGCTGTGATTCTGATGGGCCTTCCTTTGTATGTGATTTGTTTCTTTTCTCTTTGCTTGTAGAATTTTATTCTTCTGTTGGGTTTCTGGAATCTTAACAATTATACGCCTATGTGTATTTTTTTTTAATCAAAGCTAGTTGCCTCACTTATCTGTATGTCAACTTATTTTTCCCTGCTTGGGAAGTTTTCTGCCATCACTTCTGTGAACGTTTTTTTTTTTTTTATATCATCTGCACTCTCTTCTATTCCTTCATTGACTCTCATCATTCTTATGTTATTCTTCTTTGAATCATCTAGGAGTTTCTAGTTTGATGTCTTGTGGTCCCTTACCATTTTAAAGAAATTTTTCTTTTCCTGGTTACTAATTGCAATTTTATCTTCTATATCTGAAATTCTGTCTTCACATTGGCTCATTCTGCTGTATAGACTTTCAATGGATTTTTTAATCTCCTGGAATTCTGTTTGCATCTGTTTTATGGATTCCATTTGTTCCCTATGTTGGGATTCCATCATGTTCATAAGCTCCACTGTTTTTTATCTGTGTCCTATTTAGATTTATTAATCATCTCTTGCACTATGGCCACAATCTCTGCTGATATTTGAGAAATTATTTCTGATTTCATTTTTTCCAGACCCTCTTTCATTGCCACTTCAGGGAGTCCAGGTGGTTGAGTATCAGAGTGTCCCATCTCGTTTCCCTTTGGGGTTGCTTTAGGTGATCTGGAAATCTGGTTTTGAGACTTGTTTATATGTCTTCTCATTGCAACAGTGCGTGGAAAGGGATGTGTGCTTCCGGTTCCTGCATGGCTCACCTCCTCTGTGCTGGGGGTGGTGGTATGGTGGCCTGGAAGGTTTATCTCCTGTGTGCTGGGGGCAGCTCTGCTCCTTTGTGCTGGAGGCATCCACTGTTTTTTCAATAAATATTGACATGTATTTCAGATTTCTCCATTCTCTTGTTTTTTGTCAATACCAGTGTTGCTTTCTTCATCTTGCACAGGTATGAATAGCATATACCTTTGGCATCAGCTGTTTTATCACCTGTTTGTATTGTGTTGTAAGTGTTGTTTATAGGTATTTAGTTTTTAGAATTAGCTCTCTTTCTTTTTATATGAGAATTTGAAACAAATAAAATATATTGCTACTCTTCATTCATCCTCCTAGGATATGATGAATGTGATTTAATTTTAGCTTTCCAGTTTTAGAACAAGGTTTTAATAGTGCTGGGTAGTGGGCCTTTTTTAGTTTTTCAAATTAAATATTACAGTTATACACCATATAAAGAAGTAAGTATGTATTAACATAAATAAATACAAAATATTATGTATAAATATATGAGTACATGTTCATTTTTATACTCTTCTTATTATAATATTGAGCCATTATAAATTTATTTGATAAGAAAAATTAAGCTATTTTCATATCTCCAAATCCAATTTCTCTATGTATTTGTCTTGGTTAAAATTACATTTATATTTACTCGAATAAGTCATTGTATATCATAAAAACATTTTAAAAACCTGTCTTGCAATCTTGATACAAGTTTCAACTGGTTTGAATCTTTTCAGAGGTATTTAAATTGAATAAGAAATAATTATATTTTCAATAAAAACTAAATCCAGTAAAATATTATACTTGCTTTTTTTCTTGACTGTACAAATTCTTATCAAGTTTGTAATGCTGAGGTTATATCCCTCTGCCTTGTTGAGCATTTAATTGAGTGTGATATGCATGCAGTAGGGTCACAGATAGGCTTACATAATTTTTTTTTGTAATCAGGGATGGAGCATTTTTTAAATATTAGGTCAGTTCTTGAGACTTCTTAATGTAACACATAATTTTCAAGTATGTTCTAGAAATATCATGAACTGTTCAATTCCTAGCTCTTCAGAAAAGTGTTGTAATTTGACAACAATACTTAACAATATTTGAGGTCTTAAGAAGGTAAAATTCAGAACATATGTCATTTGAATATGCATTTTTAAATCAATTGTTAAATTAATTAAGATAATTAAAATTAAATTTTAGTAAAGTAAAAATTTAGTAAAATTTAGTAAAATAAAAATTTAGTAAAATTTAGTAAAGTAAAACATTTATAGAACCCCAAGATAATCAACACAGTTTGGAATATATTTTCATAAGTTCTAATTTATTTTATGTTAATGGCTTGGAACATTACACAAATGTGCTTGAATATCAACTTTTACACAGATATAACACATATGGTAAGAAGAAACAGGTATTATGAAATAATTTTGAATTCAGTTGTAATTTAGGGGAATCCTCTACCTCCTAGGTGTGCTTCCATTACCTTGGAAGAAAGTAATTCTGTTTATTAGGCTGTCATATATTATTTTATATAATAGAAAATAAAAATTACACAAGTTGCCCATCAAAGATCAAAACTGATTCATATTGTTTCTTTTTTCTACATCAGAGTGATTTTATCTGTATTACCAAATATCCATTTAACTGTGTTTGAAACATTAATTTATGAGTGAATGCACACAGGTTAGATAATCAGTGATGAGCCATCAAGACTTTTAATGACTTTTGGTGAATTATTAGGTTTTGGTGTTTGTAGATGTGTGTGCTTTGCAATTGTACATTTAAGAATACAACCAATTAGCCTGGAGTTATTAAGGATGTAGAATGTGCATTAAATTATGATCCCCAATTTGGATTTCTATTTCTCCTTTACTATCCCCTTCATTTATATAATACTAAAGGAAGAATAATAGTTAAATAATTAATTTTACTAACATTAATATTTCACTTTCAGTGAATACACCAAACTGTGATTTTCAAAGTAACTTTGAAATAGTGTTTCAACAACATCTGTAAGGTAACTATTATTAAAAGAAGATCAACATTTAACATTAATTACTTCAATAATGCTAGAAAGAAATTGAATCTGTTTAGTAGCAAAGACAAGCAATCTTTGTAGTACTTTTGACCTCAAACTAAAATGAAGAGCTTTCAAATTCATTCAGACCTGTCAAAATATTTCATAGATTTTGAAATATTGGGAAACCAATCATGTTCTATAACAATATATTTATCCATCCCTGTAGATAATGATGAAAAGGGGAAACTATGTAGCAATAATGTTAAAGCAATGATACGATTATCTGTTGTTATTGAAATGGTTTTGCTTTGTACTTTAAGTTCCCTACAGGTTGAATTTTTATTTTTTGAACATTATTCCATAAAGGACTGGAAATTTTCAGTCCTTTTCCACCAGTTACACTTTGTAGTTAAGTCAGTTGTCTTAATCCCAGCATGAAAATTAAGTTTTTAGAGGCATGAAATACAATCTTGTCTATTAGAACTTTACTTTGAAATACATAAATACATTTAGTACAAAGGAAGTGCATACCTAACATGTAAAACTGATACAAATAAGTTTTTCTAAGGAAATCTTCTAATTTTGTAAATGTTTTTCTACAGTCACAAATATGCATGAATTTTTAACTGTTTTCTCTTTTATTGAGTTATCACTTTCTCTTAATCTTTCTCTTAATTTAGACAAGAACTTGCCCAGTTTCATCCAGATTTCTCCAATCAAGTTTTACAATATTCCTTAATATGTATGTATCTATTTATCTATCTATTTATTGAGAAATAGATATGTTTCCTTTTCTTTCTACTATCAGAACAGATCACAATCTGTTCTGTGACTTTCTCCTGTAGTAAGAACTTAAAATTCTACTTTCCATCAACAATTATTTACAACAATTTTTATCTTTTGTGTATATGTGTGGTAACATGAAACAACCCCAGGACCTTTGCACTGAGCTACAGCCCAGCCATTATTATGTTTTCTGTTTGTTTGTTCTTAATTTTGAGACAGAGTTTCACTAAATGACTAAATTTTCCAAGTTCAGCAAAACCTTATGTTCCTTCTCTGTCAGCTTCTCAAAGTGCTGGGATTTCAGGCCTGTGCCATCATTCTCAGCTATAAATAGTCAATAGTATTTTTGTGTGCTTGATTTTAATAGTGTTAAATTTCTAGGCTACACACAGGCCATATAGTACAGTTTCACAGCATGGGGGTCTAAAGCCAGTTTACCTGGACTTTTTGTATGACTGTCATTCAGAAACCATGTGCTCTTTTTTTTGTGTGTGAAACTGGGTCTTGCTATGTAGTTCAGCATGGCCTTGAACTCACTGTGTAGCCCTGGCTGTACTCAAACTTATGGCAATCCTCCTGCCTCAGGCTCCTGAGTGCTGGCATTACAGGTATGTGGCACTGTGCCTGCCATCATGTGATCTTTAATAAATTGTAAAACTTCTCTAAAGTTCATATACCTCATCTATAACTATGAGATGATTACAGTATTATTGTGAGAAATAAAGATCCCAACATATGTAAAGTGTTTAATACATAGCCTGACATATAGTAAACACTACACATAAGTACTATTTTCATTGTTTAACACATATCTTGAACAGGACTTTTTAAAAGTTTTCTTTTTCATTTTTGAAGAGGAAGCATTACATATATATCAATTATATTTTTAATGTAGATCTTGATGCAATTTAAAAATTCATAGGTAGAGATGCTTTCATTCAGCTTTGTAATGTACACTCTCTGTTGAGATCTTTGCGGTTTTTTTGTTTGTTTCGTTTTGTTTTGAGAGATGTTTGTTTAAACATCTACAGTGGCATGGTCTCATAAGTTGAGGAAGAAGATCCTGTATCTTATAATTCTCAATATTTGACTCCTTCCTACATGCTACAAGGAGAGTACATATCTGAATTGGCACTAAACGCTTACCTGGAAAATAATCTTGAAGATTCAAGGTACAGAAAAAGCAATAAAAATGGCAGATTTGTTGTTTCATTTTTGTATAATCATTAGAGTTGACCATTCAAGTACCAAAGTAGATTTTCTGGAACAACAAGTTTCAGGGCCTGTATTTATCTTAAAACTAATTAGGACTGTAAAAGGGCTTAATCGGATTTTTAGGGTAAAAAAGAAAAAAATTTGTTCTTTGGATACTTATGAATTCTGGAACTTTTTAAAAATTCCAACTGATGCATAAGTTTTCAAACTTATGTCTTAACCAAAGTAGTAATCTTTATTGAAATATGCATTGCCCTCTTTATAATAGTTTCTCCTCTAATTAACACTTTCTAAATCCATTTATTTTTTTCTTTTATTATCCAACCTGCCTAGAGCTTCATTGACATTAAGTTAAGAAATAAAGAGAAAATGTAATTAAGACCATGATGTAAGCTCTGCATTAAACACAAAGAATCAACATTGCAGATGATGGCCTTTCTCTTTTGAGAAATGATATCTCAAGGAAGCTTTCTAAAATACACATCCTTGGAGCAAAATTTAAACAGGTAGTACTCTAGTGAACTTTATCATATTTAAAAGTCTGTGTTCAAACAAAAGACTTGTTCTCTATAGACATTTATTATTCCCACATTTCCTTTGGGTTTGACTCTGATACTCAGGACAAATCCCAGGCAATACAACATAGAAAATAATTGCTTATATTTATCCTTCAATGTCTTTTCCCATCCTTATTCACTGTTTTGGACTTCTTTACTAGAGTGCTATTGTCCTGATATGGAAAAAATGTAATATACTCATCAATTGAGCTTTATTATATTATGTATCATTATCTTTCCTTAGCATCTTTTTATATATTCATGTCCTGCATTGATGGCAATTCTTAACTGAAGATCCAAGATTTTTCAAGAGGTAGAATTTGAAGTCTTATGACTGCAATTCAAACTACTTGCAACATTATATTAGTATATTAAGATTGCATAGAGCTCGTGATTCCAGGATCCAGAAACATTTAGGAAAATAATCAAGTAATAACCTAATAAATGATCCTGTCCTTGACAGTATTTTATAAATAATAATTGTTCAATAAACTTTTATTCCATAAAACTTTATTGAATAGAATTACAATATTGAGAAATGCAGAGTTAAATATTTGTAATTTGGGAACTTTCTAATACACTGAAGAGTACTGAATAATGCAAGGTGTTATCTAGATGGTCTTTTATAGGGAAGAATGATTATTTGGGATTTATGCACTATTTTTATCAACAAACTTAACAAAAGTATATAAATAAGCTTGTCAAATTGTAAATGACATAGTGTGCCAAAATATCTATTGTATTACGAAGATTTAATATGAAAAATCTGACAGTCTGAAATGATAAGTCTGAACTACATTGATGGACTCTATTAAATCATAAAAATTAACTGAACAACTATATAAGAAAGATTAAACTGTAAATCATGCTTATGTAAAAGAGACATTTTTCATTGACTTAAGGTCAATACAAGAAATATGATATCATTGTTATTAAAATAGCAAAATATCATTCTATTTCCACATTAAATATACAAACCACAATAAAAGAGATAACATTCTTCCACTGGTTAGACAATGCAGTGAATGTTAGGTTCAGTTGCAATGCTTTTTCAGAGTGATATACATAAAACAGTCTTCTGAGAGGACAAGATCCTAGGAAATTAAGAGTGGAAATAATGTAGGAAGCATGGTAGGAGGATCTTGAAATTTTCACACATCAAGAAAAGTATTAAGGGACACATGAAATTATCTCCACATATATGAAGAGCTCTCAGATTCTTCAATTAAGATGCCTCTCTTTCACTGTTGATTTCATTTGAACTTTCAGGACATCAGTGACCTCTGTATCCTAGGTTTTCATCTAACCTTCATAAAGTACAGAAGTGATCAGATCTATACTCCTGCCTTATAGAATTTATTGTCTAATGTTTTCTTACTTTTGCCAAAGATTTTTCTTTGGATTTATGCAATTCCATCTAATTTTGTGGCTTCATTTTATCCCATTTGTAGTTATGTTGATACCCTATACAACAATATCTGTACTCAGAGATCTCCCCTATGATTCCACTTACATTCATTTGTTCAAGAATCATTTAATTGCATCATACTATTCTATGTATTTCATATATAGCAGAAAAAGACAGATGCATTATTCTTATTCTTGTAGGTTCTAAAATCTACATGGAAATACAGATGTTAAACATTCACACAAGTAAATAAAAATTAAGAGTTGAATTCTAAAAATCAGAACTAAAAATTTAGTGAGAATACATGAATGGAGAATGGGTTAATATTCTTTGAGAAATAATATTTAAAATCAGACCTAAAATGGAACTGAGAATTAACTAGGTCGAGTATTTATGAGAATTCTAGGTGAAGGAATGGTAAATATGAAGACACTGAGAAGCTATCTTTTCTCAGTCCTGTTCTTACAGATGATTCACAGATAGCCCAAACATAATGTATAAAACTGAACTCGTTTGTTTCTCCTCGTGTCTTATCTCCTACACTCATCCTCAATCTTTTTCACTACAATTGTTAATGTAAATGATATCAATGGCAACGTAAACCACGGAAAGTTTGCTACCCACTAGAGATTAAATAACACACTCTGAAATAAACATTGAGTCACAGAAGAAATTAAACATCTTCTAGAATCAAATGATAATTGCAGTAAAACATATCAAATCTGTGGGATGCAATGAAAGCAGTCCTGAGACTGAGGTTTATTAGTGTGCATTCCTATATTAAATAACAAAGTGAGCCCAAATAACCAACATAATGATGCACCTCTAGGTCTCAGGAAAAGAATAACAATCTAAATTCAAAGCTGATACAAGAAAGAAAATTATAAATATCAAAGAGGAAATTAATAAAATTGAAATAAAATATAATGAAAATCAGGTTCTTTGAAAGAATAAACAAAATATACAAATATTTAGTCGAAATTAATAAAAGAAGAAAAGACCCATATCAATGTAATGAGAAAGGAAAAAAGCAAATCACAATAGACACTGACAAAATTCAAAAGATTGTTACTTACTACTTTGAAAATATGTACTCCAAAAAAATTGGGAAAACTAGAAAAATGGATAGATTTGTAGATATATATGGGTTATAAAATCTAAATCAAGAGGATATAAAAACCCTGAACAATTCAATGACAAGTAATAAAATTTGGACAATAATAATAAAAAACATACCAAGAAAAGTACAGAACCTCATGGACTCAGCAGTTACTTTTATAAGAACCTCATGGAAAATATAACATCAATACTCTTCAAACCCATTAATTAAATTGAAACAGAAAGAATATTTTAAAACTTAATCCTGGAAACTAGTATTACTTTAACTATGAAACCAGACAGATCCAACTAATAAAGAAAAATATAGGCCAATCTCTTTATTTAGCATGAATAAAAAATTCCTCAACAAGATACTGGAAAACAGAATGAAACAAATCATTGAAAAGATCATACATCATGACCAATTAGGCTTCAACCCACAGATACAAGATTGGTTCAACATATGCAAATCAATAAATTTAACATGTCACATAAAAAGGACAGACAAAAATCACATGTTCATCTTAATAGATGTAGAAAAGGCTGTGATGGAATCCCACATCCGTTCATGATAGCAACTCTGACAAAAATAGTTATAGAAGGACCTTATCTCAATCTCATAAAAGCTATTTATGATAAACATACTGGCAACATCCTATTAATTGGGGAAACCCTGAAAGCTTTCCCTCTAAAACCAGGAAGAAAACAAGGATGTCTACTATCACAACTCCTGTTTATAGTACTTGAAAATTTAGCCAGTGCAATCTAGTATGAGAAAAAATGCAGGAAAGGAAAAAGCCAAACTATTATTGTTTACAGACACAGTTCTTTACTTATGAGACCCCAAAATTCCATCTAAAGACACCTAGAAATAAAAAGCACATTCTGCAATATAGCATGGTTCAAAATTCATGCAACACAATCAACACTGTTCCTCTTACCAGTAGTGAACCCACTGAAAGAGAATTTAAGGAAAATGCCGTTCATTACAACCTCAATAAAAATTAAATAATTAGAAATGAACTTAACCAAGAAAGTGAAATATCTGTACAATGAAAACGGTAGTATTCTAAAAGAATACTAAAGAGAATACTAAACAAGAGATAGAGGAGGACATCAGAAATGGAAAGATATACCCTGTTCCTTGATAGGTAGAACCAATATTGTCAACCAATATGGTAATACTACTGAAACTGATTATATATATAGGATTTCCTTGAGAGCTAAAAAATCATAAAACAATGCTGAAATATAATATTTATACAGAACCAAAAGAGACTCAGAAGAGCAAAATAAAATCTTGGCAGACAGAATAAAGTAGAGGGGATCAGAATCCCTTACTTCAAGTTATATTACAAAGCTACAATGATAAAAACAACATGGTCCTGGAAGAAAAGCAGATATGTGGATCACTGGAACAGACTAGGTTGTGCAGAAACAACACCAGGAATATTCGGATATCATATCTTTGAAAAAGGGGTAAAAATTCTGTGCTTAAGGAGAGAGTCTCTTTAACAAACGTGTTGCAAAAACTCATTACACACTTGCAGAAGATTAAATCTATACCCATATCTTTTAACATGTACTAAAATAAAATGAAAATGAATCAAATAACTGGATAGTATAAGAGGAGCATTTAATCTACTGGAAGACAAAATAAAAATAGGTAAAACTCTTAAAGACATAGGCATAGGTGAGGACTTTTTGAACAGAATCCCAAATGCATGAGAAAAAAATATTTTAAAATTAAAAAATGGGACTTTATAAAATTAGAAAGCTTCTGCACAACAAAGAAAACAATTAAAGAGAAAAACAATTTTCCAGCTACTCCTCAGATGGAAGCTAATATCTAGTGTATATAAACAAAATATTAGACACACAAATGTGAAAGACTCAATTATAAAATGGATAATTGAAATGGATAAACATTCTCATTAGGACTACTGAGAATATTGGAGATGACTGGTGAAAAAATACTTGAAAAAAAGTGCTCAACTTCTCTGGTCATCCAAGAAATGCAATTTGAAGCAAAATTAAGATTCCAAATTACTCCAGAAAGAATAGCCATCATAAAGAAATCAAACAATAATAAATGCTAGAGAGATGTGCAGGGGAATAAAGTCTTCTTCATTGTAGTTACAATTGTAAAATTGTACCACCTCTATGGAAATCAGTAAGAAGTTTCTGCAAAAATAAAAATGAAAATTCCTTTGGACTTAGCTATTCCCCTTCCATGTATTTTCCCCTAAAGAATTAAGACATCATATTACAGTGATACATGCATACACATGTTTATAGCAGCACAACTCATAAAATTACATGTCCAAGAACAGATAAATGAATAAGGGAAATGTGGTATGTACACACAATGGAATACTACTCTGCTGTAAAGAAGGATAAATGTGGGTGTTTTGTTGGAAAATGGATGCACTTTGAGACCATAATGTTAAGTGAAATAAATCAGATGAATAAACTTAATTATTGCATGGTTTCACTTTTTTAAAAATTTATTTTATTGCTAGAATTTAGGTATGCAATATAATGATGTTCATCATTAGAAATTTGCACCTGTACATAATCACTCTTGGTTCTTATTTTTCCCCTCTCCCTTACGCTCCCTTCAATCCCTCCATCCCTCTCTATTTACAAAGATTTTGTTTCGATTTTTTCATTTTCTCATATTAATTCTCTTCTTTCCTTTCCCCTACCCCTCCAACTTCCCCTTCCTCTTTGCAGCTTTTCTTCCTATTTCACATTATCCATTATATTACTTAGTCCTTATTTACACTTTCAGTTTCTCTCAATAGAGAAACTATTTGGTATTTGTATGTGTGTGCTGTTTATTTCATTTAAGACTATTACCGCAATGTGCATCCATTTTGCTATGAATGTCTCTAATTTCCAATTTTTTTATGGCTGAGTAGTACTTCATTTTATTAAAAAACTACATTTTCTTTTTAGGTATAAAATACATTTACATTTATCATTGGGTGTTTGCACCAGAACATGATGTATCTTAGTTCTTATTTTTTCTCCCGTTATCTGTGCACCCTTCACCCCCTCCACCCTTCCCTATCTACACAGAGTTTGATTCCATTTTTTTGTCATAATTTTTCCTTTCCTTTCTTCCCTTCCCCTTTCCCTTCCACCATTCCCAAACCATTGAAACTTTTTTTATTTCAAATTATCAATTATTAATTTTAATCATTTTCATCCTCATTTACACTTTCAATTCCTCACACTAGAGAAAGAGTTTGGTATTTATGCATGTGTCCTATTTATTTCACTTAAAAGTATGGCCTCAATATGCATCCATTTAGCTATAAATGACTCTAGTTTCTCATTCTTTATGGCTGAGTAGTACTCCATTTTATAAAAAAACCTCACATCTTCCTTATCCAGTTTCCATTCGATGGACACTTGGGCTGTTTCCAAGCTTTAGCTATTACAAACTGTGCTGCAATAAACATAGGTGCACATATATCGCTGTGGGATGAATCTTTTAATTGTTTGAGGAAGATGCCCAGTAGGGGATTAGCTGAGTCAAATGGGACCTCTAGTCCTAGTTCTTTGAGGTATCTCCATACTGATTACCACAGGGGTTGCACCAATCTACATTCCCACCAACAATGGAGAAGGGTTCCTTTCTCTCCACATCCCCACCAGCATTTGATATTGGTTGATTTCTTGATAGCAGCCATTCTTTCTGGGCTGAGGTGGAATCTCAGTGTTGTTTTCTTCTACATCTCTCAAATGACCAGTGAAGTTGAACATTTTTTCATATATTTATTTGCTGTTTTTACTTCTTTGTCTGAGAAATGTCTGTTCATTTTGGATGCCCATTTTTGAATTGGGTTTTGAATTTTGGGGTCTGATTTTTTTCAGTTCTTTATACATTGTCGATAATAGACCTTTTTCTGAGCTACAGCTGCTAAATATTTCTTCCCACATTGTAGGTTGTTTCTTAGCTGTATTGGTAGTTTCTCTTGCAGTGCAGAAGCTTTTTAATATGTTGAGATCCCAGTTGTTGATTCTTTGTGCTATCTCCCATGCTACTGAAGATTTGTTCATAAAGTCTTTTCCTATGCCAATGTCATCAAGAGTTCTACCTAACTTATCTTCCAGCAAGTTTAGTGTTTCTGACTTAATATTTAGATCTTTAATCCACTTCAATCTTACTTTATTGCACGGTGATAGGTATGGGTCGAAGAACTACATTTTCTTTATCCAGTCTCCAGTTGATGGGCATTTGGGCTGCTTCCAAGTTTTAGCTATTACAAATTGTGCTGCTATGAACATGGGTACACATATATCACTATGGTATGATTCTTTTAAGTCTTTGGGGAAGATACCCATCATGGAAACAGCTGGGTCAAATGGGAATTCCAGTCCTAGTTCTTTGAGGTATCTCCATACTGATTTCCACAGTGGTTGCATCAGGCTACACTCCCACCAGCAGTGGAGCAGTGTTCCTCTTTCCCCACAGCACCACCAGTGTTTGTTATTGGTTGATTTCATGATAGCAGCCATTCTTTCGGAAGTGAGGTGGAATTGCGTTTTCTTCATCTGCATCTTTCGAATGACCAGTGATGTTGAACACATTTACATATGTTTCTTTGCTATTTCTACTTTGTCTGAGAAATGTCTGTTCATTTCAGATGCCCATTTTCGGGTAGGGTTTTCAAATATGGAAAGTCTTATTTTTCAAAGTTTTTTATAGATTTGACATAGTAGACCTTCTCTGAGGAAAAGCAGTTGAAGATTTTTTCCCACATTGTGGGTTGTCTCTTCACACCAGTGGTCGTTTCTCTTGCTGTGCAGAAGCTTTTTAATAAGAAGAAATCCCACTTGTTGATTGTTTGTACTAGTGCACGAGAAACTGAGGGTTTGTTCTTAAAATCTTTTCCTATACCATAGCATTCAAGAGTTTTACCTAACCTCTGTTCCAGACAATTCAGTATTTCGATTTTAATATTTAGATCCTTAATCCATTTCAATTTTAATTTAGTGCATGGCGAGAGATATAGGTCTAGTTTTAATCTTTGGCAAGTTAAAACCCAATTTTTCTGGCACCATTTACTAAAGAGGCTATCTTTCCTCCAGTGAGTTTGTTTGGCACCTTTATCAAAAATGACATACATGACTGAGTGTGTCTGGAGTTGTTTTGACATTTTCTAATCTGTTCCACTGGTCCTCAGGTCTGTTTCTTTGCCAGTACCATGCTATTTTTATCACAGTAGCCTTGCAGTATAGTTTCAAATTGGGGATTATGATACTCTCTGCCATGTTTCTGTTGCCTAGAGTTGCTCTTGCTATTCTGGGTCTCTTCTTGCTCCAAATGAATTTTTGGATTGTTTTCTTATGGTCTGTGAAGTATGCTGCTGGGATTTCAATTGGGATTGCATTACATCTATATAGAAGTTTTGGAAGCATGGACATTTTCACTATACTGATCCTTCCTGCTCAGGACCAGGGGATGTCTTTCCATTTTCTGATATCATCTTCAATCTCTCTTTTCCGAGTGCTATAGTTTTCAGAGAAGAGTTCTTTGATTTCTTTCATTAAGTTGATTCCTAGGTATTTCAGTGTATTGGATGCTACTGTGAAAGGAATTGTTTGCCCTATTTCTTTCTCAGTAAGTCTATTATTCATGTAGAGGAAAGATATTGATTTTTGTGTGTTGACTTTGTATCCAGCTACTCTACCAAATTTGGTTATTAAGTCTAGAAGACTATTGCTGGAGTTCTTGGGGTCTTCTATATAGTGTATCACATCATCTGCAAATAATGACAATTTGACTTCTTCATTTCCTATCTTTATTCCTTTTATTTCTTTCTCTTGTCTAATTGTGTGGTTGTTTCCAAAACTATGTTGCACAAGAGTGGTGATAATGGATATCCTTGTCTTATTCCTCATTTTAGTGTGAAGGATTTCAGTTTTTGACCATTTAGTATGATATTGGCTGTTGGTTTTTCATACATGACTTTCATCAGATTGAGGGAGAGAATATCTATTCCAATTTTTTGTAGGGTTTTTATCATAAATGAGTGTTGGATTTGTGAAATATTTTTTCTGAATGTATGGCGATAATCATATGGTTTTTGTCCTTGGCTCTATTGATATAGTGTATTACATTGATTGTTTTCCATATGTTGAACCATCCCTGCATCCCTGGGATGAATCCCACTTGGTCATGGTGTATGCTCTTCTTGATCATCTTCTGCATCCTATTTGTCAGTATCTTGTTAAGGAGATTTGCATGTATTTTCATTAGTGAAATTGGCCTATAGTTCTCCTTTTCTGTTGGGTCTTTCTCTGCTTTGGGGATCAAGGTGATTCTTGCCTCCAGGAATGATTTTGGGAGTATTGATTCCCTTTCAATTTCATTGAAGTGTTTAAACAGCAGTGGCAGTAGTTCCTCTCTAAATGTCTTGTAGTATTCAGCAGTGAACCCATCAGGACCCGGGCTTTTCAAAGTTGGTAAGTTTTTAATTACATTTTCACTTTCATTCGTTGATAATGGGTTGTTTAGAATTCTTAAGTGCTCTTCGTTCAACTTTGGTAAATCATACATATCTAGGAATCTGTGCATTTCTTCTGTGTTTTCCATCTTATTGGCATATAGGTTCTGGAAGTAGATTTTGATGATCCTCTGGATTTCTGCTGGGTCTGTTGTAATTTCACCCTTTGCATTCCTAATTCCATGGATTTGGGCCTTTTCTTTCCTTTTTCTGGTAAGGTTGACTAAGGGTTTGTCAATTTTGTTCATTCTTTCAAAGAACCAACTCTTGACTTCATTAATTTTTTGTAACATTCTCTTAGTTCAGTGAATTGATTTCTGCCCTGATATTTATAATTTCCTCCCTTGTATGAGCTTTGGGTTTATCCTGCTCTCCTTTTTCTAGAACCTTGAGGTTCAGCATCAGGTTATTTAATTGGGTTCTTTCTGTTTTCCTAATATGCATATTCACTGCTATGAATTTTCCTCATATGACTGCTTTCATTGTGTTTCATAGATTCTGATATGTTATATTGTCATTGTCATTTAATTTTGGGAATTGGCTGATTTCTTCTTTAATTACCTCTGTGACCCATTGATTATTCAGAAGTGTGTTGTTCAATTTCCATGTGTTTATGTAATTTTTTCAGTTGCCTTTGCTATTGCTCTCCATTTTCATCACACTATCATCTGATAATATACAGGAGATAACTTTAATTCATTTCCACTTACTTAAACACATTCTATGAATGAGTATGTGGTCTATTTTGAAGAACAACCCATGTGCAGTGGAAAAGAAGGTTTATTCTGATTTTACGGGGTGCAACACTCTGTAAACATCTGTTAAGTTAATTTGTTCAATCATTTGATTGAGTTCTAGTATTTTAATACTTATATTTGTCTAGTTGATCTATCTGTTTGTGACAGTGGAGTATTGAGTTAGCCCACTACTATTGTATTAGAGCATATTTGACTTTTCATGTCCATTTGTATTTGTTTTATATAGTTGGGTGCACTATTGTTTGGTGCATAGATATTTATGATTGTCACCTCTTTCTGTTGGATTGTTCCCTTTACAAAGACATAGTGTCCTTCTTTGTCTCTCTTAATCAGTGTTGGTTTGAAATCCTCTTGATCTGCAAAGAGGATAGCTACTCCTGTTTTTTTTCAGGTTCCCATTGCATGGAGTATTGTTTTCCACTCTTTAACTTTCAGTCTATGAGTTTCATTTTGAATTAAGTGTATTTCTTGTATGCAGCATATTGTTGGTTTTTGCTTCTTGACCCATTCCGCCAGTCTATTTCATTTGATTTGTGAATTGAGACCATTAACATTGATGGTTATAACAGATACGTATTGACTTATCCTTGTCATTACTTTTTCTTTTTGTTGGATTCTCCCCATTTACATTTAATTTCTTGTTGCACCTGATGGATTTATTCTGCTGTGATTCCTAGGGTTGTGATCCTCATTGTCTGTTCCTAGGATATTATCTAAAATTTTTTGGAGTGCTACTTTGGTATTCATGAAGTTCCTAAGGTGCTCTTTATCATGAAAGTATCTTATTTCTCCATCAATTTTGAAAGATAGCTTTGCAGGGCACATCAATCTGGGTTGGAGGCTGTTTTCCTTTAGGGCTTGAAATACATCACTCTAAGCTCTTCTTGCCTTGAGGGTTTGCATTGAGAAGTCTGCTGTGATTCTGATGGGCTTTCCTTTGTATGTGATTTGTTGCTTTTTTTTCTCTAACTGCTTTTAGAACTTTGTTCTTCTGTTGGGTTTCTGGAATCTTAACAATTATATGCCTATGTGTAGATTTTTTTTGATCAAGACTATTTGGAGTCCTATATGCCTTACTTCTCTGTATGTCAAGTTCTTTTTCCCTGCTTGCGAAGTTTTCTGTCATCACTTCTGTGAACAGGATGTTATGTAATCTGCACTCTCTCCTGTTTCTTCTTTGACTCCAATCAGTCACATCATTCTTCTTTGCATCATCGAGCAGCTGTTGGATTGATTTCTCATGATCCCTTACAATTTTGAAGCAATTTTTATTTTCCTGTTCACTAATTGCAATCTTATCTTCTATATCTGGAATTATGTCCTCGCACTGGCTCATTCTGCTGTGTAGAATTTCAGTGGAGATTTTAATCTCCTGGAAATCTATTTGCATATGATTTAGGGATTCCATTTGTTTCCTGTGTTGGGATTCTATCATGTTCCTCAGCTCCTCTATTTTTTTATTCATGTCCTCTCTAGATTTATTAATCATGTCCTGCACTATGAGCACAATCTCTGCTGGTATGTGAGAAATTATTTCTGATTTATTTTTTTCCTGATCCTCTTTTTTTGCAAGTTCAGGGAGTCCAGGTGGTCAAGTATCAGAGTGTTTCATCTCCTTTCCCTTTAATGTTTGTGTAGGTGATCTGGAATTCTGGTTTTGAGAGTTGTTTACGTGTCTTCTCATTTCCATGGGGGTGGTGCTGTTGGCGCCCACACTGCTTACCTCCTCTGCACTGGGAGCTGTGGAACTATGGCTTAGAAGCCCCTTCCTCTGGCCTGGGAGCAGTGGAATGGTGGCCCGGAAACCTCCTCCTCTTGGCTGGAACCAGTGGAACGGCAGCCTGGAAGCCTCGAATGGTTTCTCTTACACGAAAAATCCATGGTATAAATAATTTAAAGAGAAAAATAAAGTATGGGTAATACAAATTGAGGAGACAGATATTTTGCAAATGGGAAAGCGATCCAGAGTTGGAAGGAGAGGAGAAGGTCAGAAAAGTAAAAGGAAATATGAACAATTAAGATTTGTATTATAAATGTAACAATTGTGCAAGATGGATGCAATCACTATGTATGGGAAACATAGTAATAGAACAATTAGAAAGGTGTTATCTCTTTCCCTTAGTTCAAATTCTTCTCTATTTTTTATCACCTAAAGAATAAAGTAGAAACTCCACTAGAGACTACCCTAAGGCTACGCATAATCTGCCCTTGCCTATCTACCTACCTTCATGTCTCATCACTCTTTCCCTTTCACCGCTATATACAGTCAGGTAGAAATACTTGGAGCTACTGATTACAACACGTTTCATTTTAAATTTCTTTATAATTTTCCATTCATTCTTTCTTTCTTCTTTTGCATGTTTCTATTGTTTAGCAGAACAGAAGGGCTTCAGCAAATGTTTGGAGGGATATAGGAAGTGAACAGGATGATAGGGAGGATAAAAGCAGACAGAAAGGAAAGAAGGAAGAAAGGAAAGGGGTGAGAAGAAAGGAAGGGAGGAAAAAAGAAAGGAAATAAATTCAGTGTTGTTCAAAAAGATTATTTAGTTATAAAATTTTAACAGGTTCTTACTAGAAAATAATGATATTTAGACTTTAATGTGCTTAGTTTCTTATTAGACAATATAGGAAAAATGTGTCTTTTGGCACTCCTAGAGAATTATTGCAGAGATACATATTTTGATTCCTTTTATCCTCATTGCTGGGATTTGCATAATATTTTCTTGTGAGAATGCAAACAACCATAATAATTTTAGTTCCTTTGTTATGCCTATACTACACACTTGGAAAACAATTTTGTACTATTTATGTTTTGAGGCTAGGGAAAATGACATATAGAGTAATTTTTCTTGGGGTACAATAGTTATGTAGCATTAGAAGTAGTACAAAAAGCTGATCTCTTTATTTGAAATCTGTTTCTTTTTCTTCTTAAAATTATTGTGCAAGTATGATTCTGTTATCTTAAATAATTTTGTAATTTTTTTCAGTTCCAAGGAATTTTCCTATTCCAAAAAATATTTTTAACTCTTTGAACAACAATTTAGGAACATGCAGAGAGTTAAAGTCTGAAAATTCTATAGAAGTAATTTTGTTTAGTAGGAAGGTATGTCATTTCCTTAGCATTGTAAAAGGTGGTGAGATAATTAAGGAAAAGCTGTATCAAGATTTGTTTCCTTTATGTAAGCATTTGTGCAATTTATTAGCATGTAACATAGTAAATACTTATTTTTATAAACAATTATCCTTTATTCTTTTTTTTGTCTGCCTAATTTATTTTTTATTTTTCTTTTTTTTATTCATTAAATTTATTGGTACATTTTAGGTATACAACATGCTAACACACATTATTGGGAATTTCTACCTTTACATGATATATCTTGGGTCTATTTTTTTCCCCATTCCCCTGCCCGCCCTTCAATCTCCCACCCCTCCCTATTTACAAAGATGTTGTTTACATATTTTCCTTTTTTCATATTTATTCCTTTCCTTTATTCTTAATTAACATTTGAAATTACATATATAATATGAATATATATTTTTTTTAGGTGGTTGAATTTTTTCAATATGGGGAGCTTGGGAAAGGAGAGAATCAATACTATATTGACAGTTAAGAGAATATTTATCTGAAATAAATAAATATTTGGTATCTATTTTATAAGAAGTAGAAAGGAAGTGCTTTTTCTCTCTCTGGGTATTCTTCCCTTATCAGAAAAACCCAGGTAGACTTTTTTACACCTTTCTGAAAAGGAAATAATCCATGAAAATGTTATTTACACAAGAAGGTTTCAATTTATTTAACTGAAACATTTTAGTTCTACTGAAAATGATTCTAGAACAGTGTAAAGCTACATAGCAGATATTTTTTTCTCCTTAACACTGCCATTGATTCAAAATACTAATGTCTCAGTTCCAGCTAGGGCCAAAATTCACAACAGTGGTTTCAGTTTTTCATTTCCTTCTGGGATTAAGATTTCCAAGACTTTGTAATTCTCCATAGAATTCTAAATTGAGCCTGAGGAAGTGCTCACAGGTGATGACAGTGTAAGCCTGCTACTATATCATAAGAAGGGCCTACTTTCCTTACTAAGAAAATATGTGTACTGAAGAGATTTTCATGTCCTTGCTAACCCAGGAAAAATAAATTTAAACCATCTTAAAAATAACCCCTGATAATAAAACAACAAAACAAAAAATCAACAAAAATTAGAACAACGGAAAAGTAGAAATTTTATCATTCTCAAAAATGTATTTTAAAAATATTTCTCATTTGTATTTTACCTATCAGGTCAATGATTTCTTGGGTGCCTTACACTTCAAAACGCATTGTAAAATTAAGATCTGAAATGGAAAGTTTTTTTCAGAATTCTCAGATTTTCTCATTTTCCAGATACATAACGTCAATAGAAAATATGTTTTCCCTCAACATAAAGAAGGTTATTTTCAGCAAGTGGAACTGATGGCAATAAATGAATCATTTAAATTTGCAAGGTTTTCTCTAGCATGAAACTTCAAACCTAGTAAGTAAAGCCAAATTCATATTTAATCACTTCATTCTTTGAATTACATGGGAAAATATTGGTGCTTTATCTACAGTGATAACTTTTCATGAGTAAATAGTAGTTTTTTGAATTCGACTCTATATTAGCTCTTAAGGCCAAAGGTGAATGAGATACCTTAAGGCATACATGGTGAGTGAAGACCATTGCGAGACAGTACATATGCTATTATAGAGGGTGTCACAGAACACTGAACAACTGCTTATGATGTTTTCTAACTCAATTGGAAGAATATTTTTTAAAAAATCAGTAGATTTCAAATTTAGTCCTGGGCTGAAAATAATCAGAGCTATTACCATAATTATTATTTGGTCTAGTCAAAGGAGTCCACTGACTAGGCTTCATAACACTTCCCTACTACTACTTCAGCTGTACCTCTTCCCATGGGGTGAAAGATAAATATAATTTGAGGTGAATTCAACTGGAACTTGTACATATTCATGCTCCAGTTACTGGGGACCCTGGAATTCCTTGTTCAAATGGCCCTCAGTTCATTTCCTTTTCCTCATCAGGCCTCTTTGGTTGGGTCTTTCTTAAGCCCAAGGGCTGGTTACAGGGCCACTGGTTGTGTAAAACTTCTATTTTCTAGGCTGGAGTGTACAGACTCATACACATACATGCAAATAAATTAAGGTAAATAGAATAAGAACAAGGAGAAATTATTTATTCAGAACTTGCTATAGCAAGGGAATCTAGCACCATTGCTTGTGCTTGGCTAAGATTAAAAGGTAATTCAGGAGTGGGAAAATTTCATGTTGAAAAAAGGGAAGATTCTAGCTGATCTCTGATGTGAGCTGTTGGTATGGGGAAACTGCATGTACAGGTTGAAACAGGGAATCTTGTGCAGTTGGTTTAGGTAGTATATTTGGTTTTCTATAGTTGGTCCTGAATGAGAAGAAGGAGCAAAATTTATGAAAGCCAGAAGTCATTCACCACACCCTAAAGACACTACTATTTGCTTTCCTAGGCTGGATGTTACAGAGGAAGTGGATTAGACTGTTCTGTTGTCATAAGTGGCCTGACCGTTATCTGTTTTTGTATGGACTTTCCTATATAAGTTCCTTCAAGTGCTGAAGTAAGCTGGTAATGTAAAAGTAAACTTTAAAAAAAACCCTGCTCACACTGCCATTTTTCTATATGAATTTCCAAGAAGGCCCAAATTTCTCAATTTAAACTTGGCTTTCCAGGCCTTTATGCAGATGATTCTGGCAATATAAGAAGGGTGGCACATATTTTATTTGATGTTTAATATTTTGATAAGTTGATTTATACATTTCATGTGTTTATACTTAGGTTAATATGGACTGCCATTCTTACTTTTTCCCTTGGCCTCAAAATTTTAGGGACAAGCCTGGAAGATTCACTAGATGCTACATAGTACTTCAGTAGGTTCCAATTTGCACGAATTCTGGAATATCATGTAATCTACAGAAAGTAATACAAGAGTACAGATAAAAGCACCAGTTAAAAATGCTATCAAAATACAACATTCTAACCCATGAATAATATATTATACATGAGGACAGTTGGGAAAGCACAGCTACAAACTAACCATCCAGTCAGGAATAGTTTTGGCATCATTATTCAATCCGTTGTTCCAGGAGCAGGGATGTATATGTTTTATTAATTAAATTATTGTCAAGGAATGTAAGGCAAATTATACCACTATCTTTTCTGAAGAAAACATCTCTCAGTTCAATTTGTTGTAAAGATTATGCCAAACTCCTAAGCATTTGAGGGATATTACTTGACCCAAGTTCACCTCAGAAGCTTTCATCTTGAACCATTTTTTTTCTCCATACGTGCAACAGGTAAGACACACTGCATGTCTCATTATTTCTTTCATATTCCAAGCTCTTCATAATTCATTGCGTGTGTACATTGTGCACTATTTGTTACAAAGGCTGCTTGTCATTCTGCACAACAAACTGCCACACATTTATGGTTAATTTTTTATAATTTAAAGAATAATGTAGGTTTCACCTCTTATAAGAAAGAAATAATTTGAGAGCTCTCTATTCTAGCTTACCTGTTACCTAGTTTTCCTTTTTACCTAAAGTCCATAGTAGCCAACTCTTCCAAGTGCTTCTGTAATAGTTTGTTGTATTACAGCACTAAACACCTTGTTTGTGTTCAGCTGCCTATATGCCACTACTTCAAATGCATTCCAAATGCAGAAAATGTAGACAATACATTTATTACCTCTTACAGAGTTAGACATAGATGACATTAGGTCAAATTTTGATGACTTGTGTAAAAATAAAAGATCAGGCACAGTTTATTTAGTCTTGTGTTGAACCTGTGACATAATATCAAGGAAATTTTTGCAGAAAAATCTTGTAGACTTGTGTACCACCACCAATCTATCCATATCAATATTGTAGGAATATCACAGACTCTCCTTGACATAATATGAATTTATCATATATAGATACATTAAAAGCTCAAGGAAAATAGTTTAAAATATTTAACAAAAGAGTAGTTTCACTGTCTCTAATTCCTTATTTTGTCCTTCATATTTCCTTAAGAGTTAATTCCTGAAAATGCACTCCTGTTTGTAGCAGTCTTCTAAATATATTCTCTTTTTTTGTGAACTATATGTATCATTTAAAGACAAAATATTTGCTTGGGATACCACTCTTTGAAATCACTACCAGCATTTCAAGGCCTACACAAAAGTCAACTCTTCAAGGTTTTCCAAATCAAAATTAAACAAATGCACTTCCCTGCAGTTGCTATGTCAATATGTGCAATATCTAAAATATAAATAGCTCCTCAATATATGATTTTTTTATTGAATTCTCTGACAACTCATACCAATTTTTCTGTAATTGCAGCCTTCTATTATCACTCCAGGAATAATGCAAATTATTGGAAAGTGATGTCTTGACTTCTCCAAAAAGACTGTGTTCATTTTTGAGGACGTTTTATACCCAGCGTCAACTGAACCTTTGACTCTTATGTACTCAGGCACGTTAGCTCTTTGCTTGTTACTGTTCCCCTTGAAAGAGGAAACTTTCTGAATGGAAATTATTACCTTGACCCTCACAATATATGTACTAACTTGTTCATTTACATGGCCAACTGTCATACTATCTGGCCTCAATGATTTGTCAGTATCACCAAATAATGTTCGCTAGTTTATGGTGGATATTCACTGCTCTGTTAAAACTCAATTTTACTACCTCATTTGCCATATCTCATTTCATATCATATATGAACTTGTTGAATGAAAAATATACTATAAATGTGTTTTTAGAGTATGTCTCAGAGGTGCATAATCCTTTTGTGTCTATTTCTACATTTTCTTTAGTACAATGGGACCCCCGTTCACGAATTTAAAACTTTCATTGCACGATTCTGGGAAAGATCTTCATGTTTGTGTGGGGAAGATGGCCATGGTCATGTTCATCACTTGATGTGGAGTTTGCATAGAAGTAAAGTTTTGCCAAATGATTGTGTTTGTGAACCATATTATTTGTGAACAGAAACGATTGTGAACTGAGGTATTTCTGTACATATGTATTAGTACATACTACACTACATTTTAATTCTTTCTTATCGCCTGTCTCTTCCATCTCTCCCTGCTCTTTCCACCTCTTAGTCCCCTTCCCATTTACAAAAGCTCTATTTTCACTCAATTATTTATTTTCATTCCCTTTCCCTCCCCTTCCTCATTCTTTCCTCACCCCCTCCATTTCCCTCTTCCCATTAGAAAAAGATCTCCCTACTTGTAATTATCTTTTATTTTGCTCTTTACACACACACATTCACTATATATATATATATATATATATATATAGTTTCTCCTATAAGCATGACCATGTAATATGTAACCTTGCATGTCTAATTTATTTCATTCTATGTTATGATCTCAAGATCCATCCATTTACCTGCAAAAACCTCAAGTTTATCCATCCTTCCTTATGGCAGAGTAGCAATCCACAGTGTATAAATACCATATACTCTTTATCCATTCATCTGTTAATAGATATATATGCTGCTTTCAAAAGTTAGCTATTTTGAATTGAGTTAACCATGTGTATATATGTAATATCACTGTAATATGATAACTTTAACTTTTTCCAGCAGATACATATATGTGTAATTCCATGTCAGTGATATAAAACACTGAGATGTAGGCAGAAAACCTGAGACTAAAAAAAAAAAAAAAAAACCCGAGAGACTAGACATGTAACTCTAGAGAAAGTTTTAAAATATTTCTGACTTATATTTAGAGTTCCTGTCTTCTGACCATTTTTCTGAAAGCTCTACATTAGTTTTATTGAAATAAAAAGCAAAATTGACAGGTGACTCATTCCAAATGGGCTACTTTTTTAATATTCATAAAAATGGTTATTTTCATGATTAGTCATAAAATAAGGTTAATGCACACAGAAAATAGAAAATTATATACTAGACAGAGTAGAAATGAATCACTCAGATAAGGAACTTGGAAATAGACCTTCAGAAAAGAGGAAGGCAGGCAAAATGAAACACTGATTTGGAAAAGTTTTAGTCACTATTTCTTCAAAGATTTTCTGTTTGTTAACCTTGTCTTGCGTCTTACACTTGAAATGTCAGTAACACAAGTCTTACATCTTTTGTTTCTGTTTCACAGGTCTCTGAGCCTCTGTTTACTTTTTGATTCTTTATCTCTTTGGATTTCAGATTTCTATTGATCTATCTCCATGTTCACTGACTATTGTTTCATCTCCATTATGCTTTTGAGACTGTACTGTGAAATGTTTACTAGAAATATAGTATTGAATTTTTCAGTTCTAGATTTTGGATTTGGCTAGGATATGGAGAAAAGAAAACTTGTGCCCTGTTGTTGGGAGTACAAATTAGTAGATACATTATTGAAAACTGTATTTAAACTTTTCAGAAGCCTCAAGATAGCATCATCATATAAGCCAGCAATCATATATGTATGATATATATATATATATATATCATCTATATCATCTAATGACTGGATAAGGATACACACACACACACACACACACACATATATATATATATATACACACACACACACAATTCAACTTTAAAAGAAGATGAAATCCTGAAAAACAACTCAGACTCTGCAATATTAGGAATTCAGATACTGGAAAATAACAAACTGGGGAAGAAAAGAAGAAGGGAGGTGGATCCCCAGGAACAGGGAAGGATCTGATGGGAAAACTGGAAACTACAGAGAAATTGAAGAGGCAGAACACAACAAGGAAAAGGGAAGGGGAAATCTGCACTTTCTCACTGCCTGTGGTCTGTGGCTCCTGAGAAAGGAAGGCCAAATCCACAGAGACAAAGTGAAGGTGCGTGTGTCTAAAGGGCTTCAGGGAGAACCACAGAGGTGAAGCAGATGCTGTCTGCTGCAACAGCCGGTGGATAACTTCAGTCCAAGCACCTGCCATATCCCCTGAAGAGAGTGGTCTGATGCCATTCCAGGGAGGAGTTCACTGAACCCTGGGACTCAGAACACCCATGGATTGGCTTCAGTTCAGGGATCTCAGGGTTACATTCCTATGGTGACTGAGTGAGGAACAGCCATGGGAGACGGTTGTGGCCAGGGAGCTGTGGTCAGGCTAGCACGAGACACCCACACTGGTTTAAGCTACAGTAATCAGAACCCACCCCCACAGCCAGAAGCCAGGGTAAACCTGAGTTGCTCTAGATTTGAAAGTCTTAGAGTTGCCTTCGCCCTCATCCTGTTACCTGCTGGTACCTGCATCCTCCACTGATCTGGGATCTGACTGCCTTCTTTATCTACCAGCATGAGCTGGGACACATCTTGAATTGGACAATGCCCCCAAACTGTAGGAGAAAACCACATTTGAAATCACAGAGAAATTTTCTTTTCTTTCCCTTTCTCTTTGTTTGATTTTTTATTGTTGTTGTTTTTGTTTGTTTGCTTGTTTTCTGTGACTGTGTACATGGTTTCTCTTTTTTGTTTCATTTTGGTTTTTTTTCTTTTTCTCTTCATGCACATAACACATCTCATTTATTTTTCCCTTCTTCTCCATCTCCCCTTTTCACTAGCATCAGATTCATTTATTTATCTTATAAGACCTTATACAGTTAATAATCATACATAAAGATTAAAAAACAGACATGTAAGCCAAAAAAAAAAAGTAAAACATATAAGACAATTACACTAAATCAAGGTACACTTTGGAAACATTGTCCATAGTAGATTATAGTAACTATTTTCTCTCTGTCTTTTTTCCTATTATCTGTCTTTTAAGGTGTACTTTATTTATATATTGAGTTTGTCATATAAGACAAACCATGCGATATTGGTGTGTCTGATTTACCTCACTTAATGTTTTGGTCCCAAGTTGCATCCATTTACCTACAAGTAACCCAAGTTTGTCCTTCTTTATGGCAAAATAGTACTCTTTTGTATATAAGTACCAAGTATTATTTATCTATTTATCTGTTGATGGACATACAGTGGTACCTCAGTTCGTGAACTAAATTCATTCTATGATTCTAAGGAAAATGGCCATAGTCGTGTTAAGCACCCAATTCAGAGTTCAGGTAAAGAAGATATATTTTGCCTACTGCTTCTCTTTGCAAATCAAGTTATTTATGAACAGAAGCATTTGAGAAGCAAGGTATTACTACGTAGACTTCTTCCAAGATTTACCTCTTATGAATTTTGGCACCATAAACATGACTTTACATGTGTCACTGTAATTTGATGTCTTTAACTCTTTTGAGAAGTTACCTAGAAGTGGATTAGCTGGATAAAATGGAATTTCTCTTTTTACTTTTTTAGGATTTTGCTGACCGTATGTTAATTGTACATATTAATGGTGCGATATTTCTACAGCTGCATACAATATGCACTGATAAAATCCTACCTCTCTTTATTTACCCTCCCTCCCCAAGCCCTTATCTGTCTCTATTAGTCATTCTTCTACATTCAAGTTGACTTAATTTCCATATATGATAAAATATGAGAGAGAACACGGGGTACTTGTCCTTCTAGGTCTAGGTCTGTCTTATTTCATATAATATAATGTTCTCCAGCTTCATACATTTAGCTGCAAATGACAGATTTTCATACATGTTTAAGGCTAAATAATATTCCAGATGTATATGTAACATATATACATATGCACAGCATATATACATGTACATATAACATATAACATCTTTTTTATCTATTTATCTGTGGATGACCACCTTGGCTAATTCCATATCATCACTATTATGAATAGTGCCACAATGAACGTAGACATGCTAGTACCACTATATTATGCTGATGTCATTTCTTTTAGATACATACCTAGAAATAGGATAGGTAGATCATATCATAGATTATTTACTTCTTGAAAACCTTCCAAAATATAATTCATAATAGCTGTACTAACTTATAATACCCTCAATCATTTAAAAATTTTAATTTTTCTCCACATCTTCTCCACTATTTGTTGTATCTTTTTTATAACAGCCTAAATATTTATGATATCTGTTTTCATATATTTGTTGGTCATTTGTATTTCTTCATTTAGTAAGTGTCTATTTGGATTATTTGTCCATTTAAATTATATATTTGATGTTTTGGCTAATCATTTTTGTTCCTTTATACAAGTATATTCAAGATACTAAAACTGTTGTATGAATAGTTGACAAATATTTCTCTCATTCTATAGCTTATCTTTTTACTCTGTTTATTGGTTCCTTTTCTGCAAAGATTTCTAAATTACTAAAAGTATAGATTTTAAATTTACTCACTATAAAAAATGGTCCATATGTGAGGTGACAGATTTGTTAAATAATTTCATTTAATCATATCACAATAGAGACATATATCAAAATATCACTCTGTATGTCATCAGTATGTAATATACATAATTACATTTTAATTAAAAATAATGCAATTAAAATTGTATTTATTTGTCTGGTTTTTGAAAAGTTCTTTTTTCAATTATCTGGAATCATGTATATCAGGGAAAATGTATAATAGCTATTTTAAAGTATTTTTGATAATTGTAATATCTTAGGAAACTTGGGATTGTCATATATCTTTTTCTTTCATAATTTTTTATATTTCCCTGGTTCTTTGAATAATGAGTTATTTTGAATTTTATCTTGAACATTTGAAAAATTATGTTGTGAAACACTAGGTTCTGTTAAATTCTTTGAAGAATATTCACTTTTTTAACAAGTAGGCAATTCACTTAGTTTGAAATCAATATTTTATCAAGTCTTGACTTCAGTTACTAGTAGCTTCATGATTATTTCAATATACCAGCATTTGCTATACTCTTTGGACTACTCCCCATCATGATGCACACATTCAGGGTTTTATCTGAGATTTGAGTAGTTGTTTATATTGTTCTTCAATTACCAAAGTCTTTTATTTCCCTTTTGGGGTTTGTTTCACATATCCACAGCTTACAATACAGCCTGGAACATGAATTAATTCATACACAAAATTAAGGAAAATATCCATCTTTCCTTTCCCCCAAATTTTCCTCACACTCTCAAGTCTGCAAAGTATCCTTTCTACTGCTCTTTGGTGAGAAAGCTGAGACTTGTTCAAGAGGTTTAGGTCCTTGATTTGCCATGAATCTGGGTGTGTTTCCTGGTTCTATTCAGAAGAATACATTTTCTTTCCTAATTCTTGCTGTTCATGGCTATTACACAGAAAGCTTACCCTCATTCTACAGCTGATAGATAAAAAAGAAGAAACATAGGAACCATAACAGCTGGAAAGTTTACTCTTCTTTTGACTTTCCAATTCACTTGAATTCCTTTTTCAATTTTAGTTTTCTGCATGCTTATGTAATTTCTTTTCTTTTTATTTTCTTTAAATCCACAAGTTTTGGTTGTAATAAGTCGGGGGAAAAAAAGCCTTAGTGGGTTTATTCTGTCTTGGCCAAAACTAGAAGTTGTATAATTATTTTAATATATCAATCTGAAGGAATAGCTCACAAGTTCCCATTATGATTATGAATTGCCTATAATAGTAAAGAGAATCCCACAAATTATATAGTTAAGGAAAGTGAAGAGTGATATGTTTTAAAATATACCCGTATGGAAAATTAATAGGATAGACTCTCCAAAAAGACTGCCTGGTTTGAAAAGTGACTTAAAACTGGGTTTTCTTACTGGCTGAATAGGTTAATATGAGCCATTTCTATAAATTTATTAAGATTTTCTTACCTCATAGTTAGTTATGGGGATTTAATGAGATAATGTAGATTAGCACACCAAGAGGATGAAGAATTTCATCTGCTTAGTTCACTACTGAGTCCAATTTAATTTGAATAATGTCTAGTATAATTTAGGTGCTTCAATATTCACCAATATTTGTAAATCAGCTGGCCTTTAGCATGTACTCAATAAATGTTTGTCATCATTAGATAACATAAAATACCAATTAACATCTGGTTAAATTTTGTAATGCATCTGCACGTACTCACAAACAAAATTCTTTAGTATTGACAGTAAATTTATTATAACAGCACAGGACAAATAATATATTCTAGAAACTGATGTAATGCAGAATAAATAAGTTCATGACTAATTTCTCTGAACAATCAAATGAGGTAAATACCATCACAAGTCTCATTTTCCACACAAATTACAAAAGACATAATAAAGTTAAGTAGCTTGCCCAAGGTGACAGAGTTATCAATTGCTAAACATAGCTATTACATACAAGTTGATTGGGTACCTTAGGAACAGAGAAGAAAAAAATATTAAAATATGAATGATAATTACAGTGTTATTTATTTGAGTAAGGTCATCTTGTACTAAAATTTTATCTGCACAGAAAAAAATGCAGATTTCAAACTTCTGGTTAAGTTTTCACATTTTACTGCCTCCTTCTTGTTCTTTAAGCATCTTTAGAAAACTCTCAGGATGTTAAGGAAATGGTAAGTTTCTCCTCCTACATTAGTGATTTTTCCATTACTATATGAAGTACCTTGAATTGGGTGCTTTGTAAATAAAAGTTTCTTTAGGGTACAATTTTGGAGGCTCAAAGTCCAAGCAATGTTACATTGGCTTTGGGTAGGGCTCCCATAGCTTTGTCAAAACATAGTGGAGAGCAACACAGTGGGAGATTGTGTGGCAGAAGAGATCTCACACTGACACATGAAGCCAGAAAATGGGGAAACCCAGGCTCATTCTCTTACAACAAACTTTTCAGAAGAACTAAGCAGGGACATACAAGGACTACATCAGTTCTTTCAGAGGAAAGTGACACCAAATTAACCTATCAAATTCACAATAGGCTTCATCTCTTAAAAGTTCCATGACCCTTCAACAACAGAATTGTAATCACTAGGCACTGGAAAGGTGTCAATAAAAATAAAAATTAAAATTAAAACAAAAAGAACATGGGAGATCAAGCTTCCAATACATGAATATTTGGGGGTCTAACCATATCCAAACCAAAGCCATGAGAGAAAAATGTTAGAAATTTTCCAAAAAGTAAATATTCTCAGTACTCTGAAAGTTATGTAAAGACTAATTACAATCTGTGCAAATCTGTTCAAGAAAACTAATTGAATCTTATTAAGAACAGTAAGCTTACTGGCATTTTAACTTATGCTATTCACATCACCCTCTCCTAATTCAGTGATCACCTTAAAAAACTAACAGCCTACAATTACACTAAACCAGCAGACTGAGAGCTATGAGAGAAGACAAAAGGCAATAGAAACTCCTTCAAGCCATCATCTCCTGAGGATTGGCATAGCAAATTGTCTGTTAGTTTCCTAGAAGACCCACTACCAAGGCTAATCTTATTCAGTAGAAATGGACTTTTATTCAGAGGCATTTAAAATTATTTTTAAACAAAATGAAACACTTCACCTAAAATATGACTAATTTGTGTTTTGAAAATAGACAGTATTATGTATGTATGAATAAGTTAGTACACGTGTATATGATTATCAAGTGGTACTACTGGGCATATCTCAATAGAAATGAGCACACTTGACACATAGATCATGATTTCAAAATGCTATGCTCAAGTAAAGGTGCAAAGAATACTTAGGAAACTGGTTTATCTTAAGATTCTGGCAAAGAAAATGCAAGAGGATCCTGAGGCACTTAGAAAGTAAAGGAAAAAGTGGTTCAAAGAAAATAAAAGAAAAAAAGAAGGAAAGGAAAGGACTAGGGGACAATAAAAGGGTTCAGTAACCAAATTGAGAAAAAAAAAGACTTTTAAGGCCAAAGTTGGAACAACTTCAACCACAAATAAGTGACGATATAGACGATCCCCCTTATCTTCCAAACTTTCTAGTAGATACACAAAACAGCTGATTGTACTGAACCCTATTTGTATATATATATATGATAAATTTTAATAAAAGATGAACAATAATAACTAATAGCAAATTACAATAGCTATAGAATATAATGCAATTAAAGTTATATGAATGAGCTGTTTCTCTCTCTCAAAATATTGTTCTGTATACATCCTTGTTATTTTTGCTATATATGAGATGATTCAATGCCTATGTGATGAAACTAAGTAATATGGGTAATGTAGGCATTGTGTTGAGGTATTTGGTTACTATATGAGTTCCTTGAATGTAATACTCCAATATCATGATAGTTTATCAAACACTGTAACTGAAAGAGACACTAAGTGATTAATGTGTAGGCAGTGTATACAACAGGAATACACTGGACAAAGAGATAATTCATGTTCCAGAGAAGACAGAATGGAATGATGCAAAATTTCATTTCATTGTATATTGTTCACTATTTAGAACAATATGCAATTAAAAATGTTTATTTCTGTAATTTTACATTTAATACTTTGATACTGTAATTGACAGTATATAATTTAAATTGTGGAAAATAAAACCTTGGAAAAGAAGGAACTATTATTAAATTTATACCCAAAGAAAAAAATAAATATCCATAAGTCTGTATGGCTACAAACAAATGAAGAAAAGAGAAAAATACTTGTTAAAAAGGGATTTCAATTAAAAAATGTAGAAGGAGTAGAATAGAAATTTAGCATTAATCTGCCAAGTAGTAGACATCCAGAATATATGAGAAACTTCTAGAACTAAGGAGAAATTTCTCAAAAGATACAAATGGCCAACAAGTACATGAAAAAGTCTTCTAAGTTGTTGAATCTAATAATATTATTTTTCTTTATCAATGGAAGCTATCATATGCTTATTTTCCCTTCATTTTATTAGTATAGGTTAGTACATTGTCTAGATTGTGGACTCATATTATTCCTCCATAGCACTCTATGCTGTGGTACATAAACCTTTGAAAATTATAGTGAGTTTAGCTTCCTAATATTTTGTTGAGGATTTTTCCATTAACATTTATAGGATATATAAATATGTGGTCTTTTTTGTGATATATTTTTCTTGTTTTGGTTAGATGGTAATGCTGGGCTCATAGGATGAGTTAGTATTCCTTCCTTTAAAATTTTTGGAGGAGTAAGATTAATGAGTTCTTTTTGAAATATTAGTTAGACTTCAATTTTGGGAAGTTTTCTTTCTTTATTGTTGTGCAATACTTCTGTCTGGTATTTTTTCAGGGAGAACTCCCATTAATTTCCAATGTAAATGTTTATATATGTGAGATGAAATATATCATTATTTTCTTTTATCATGAATTTCTCTTATTTTTATTTAGTGGAGTGATTACTGTCAATATTTCATTACTTCCCTTGCGCTAGCTTGTTTCAACTATGGTTTAGATTAACTTGCCATTTTTTATCTTCTTTTTTGTTAAAACTTCAAAGACTACAGAGTTAGATTTATGATGTATTGCATATATCTATATAATGAATAAAGAATTACAAAAGAAGAAATAAAGAAGAAAAATTGAAACTTTGAGACTGATCAAAATTTTTAAATCTACATAAAGGCATCAATAGAAAATGTTCAAAAATAATTTGGTAGTTATTTTATTCTCCTTTTTTGCCTCACATTGTTAAAGTGATATTAAGGACTATACATCGTAATTTATGAAACCATAACAAATCAAACAGGTTTTTAAAAATTAGCACCAATTATCTTTGAAAACTCACTCACTTTGTTGAGAAAATTATTTTTTACTGATGTTATTGAATGTTACACCAAAAAGCTACATATTTAAAATTAGACTTTATAATTAAAAGTATAAAAAATCAAATATTTAATTTTGTTCTATCAAAAGATTCAGGAGCTTTTTAATTTTAAGGTGCTTTTGATTGAAAATTATTTAGCTTGATTAAATCAAAATATTTTCCGTAAATGTCCTCTTCCATGAATGTTAATTTAACATTTGAAAGTATGTTTGAGGATATTCACATTAATCTTTGATTTGTAATATTCAGACAAATATTCAGAAGAAGACATTTGGGAGCAATAAGTTTAAGTTCACTTTCTGGATGTTTAAAAATTCTTAGAGCATTTATCTAAGTGATGCTGTATGCCATTCCTAATAATACTAATATGTAATATAGCAATGAAAATGATGACATTGATACTTTACATGAAAAAATTGACAGAATGACATTTGCACAAGAATATTAAAAAATTATTATGCCTAAATACATGCCCAGTTTAAATTGGTATTGCATTGTCAGTATCTAAACTCAAAATTATCATCACTATTAACTTTTTAAAATGTGATAATTATGTTGAGTATTTTAAATGATTATATCATGTAACACTTTAGTACTCACAAATTTTATAGTTTTAATCTTTTAAAAAATATTTTCTCTGTGAAAACCAGGCATGTTGGCACATATCTATAATCCCAGCACTTGGGAGGCTGAGGCAGGAGGATTGCTGTGAGATCAAGGCCAGACTGGGCTACAAAGTGAGGGCAGCCTGAAATACTTAGTGGGACCCTGCCTCAAAAAAAAACCAAAATAGGGCCAGGGATTTAGCTCAGTGGTTTCGCAGCCTGCTGCACAAGTGCAAGGACCCAAGTTCGATCCCTGGTACCAAAAAGAAAAAAAAATAGAAAAATTAAAAAATAATTTTTTTCTCTTTGCAAAGTTATCTTAGTTCATTCAATCACTTAGTGTAGTGCCACTAAATTTCTTCTATTATGGATGAAGATTAGTATTACTCACCATTATTTCAAGTTTTTTTTTGCTTACATAGGTAAATGGAAGACTGTATTTCCCTTCCTTGCCAATTGAATCTAGTTAATTGACTGTGATGGTCGACATACTTATGAGTCAGTGGTGCGTTGTGCTTCCCTTCCTACCAAAATGGACCCCAAAACATCACATCAAATTAGGCATGTGGCAGAAAAGAGCATCAAGGAATACTTAGCAAACCAATGTGGAATATATATCCTGAACAGTTACTAGGATCCAAAAGAATTTGCCTGAGAAAGAAAAAAACTACTTAGTATTGAAGAGCTGAGATTTTGATATTACTATCTGATCATTACGTAGCATAGCCTGATCATTAAACAATTTAACCAACGTGTAAGCAGCTGATGAGACAGAAGTAAGGAAAACTTTTGGACATGTTATTGTGCTTCGCTTTTATTTTACTTGAAGGTTATTTTTAGTGATACATAAAAGCATATAATTGTACATGATTATGGAGTACTGTGTTGTTTTGATGCATGTGTACATGGTGTAATATTTAAATCAGGTTGAATGCATTTATGTGAAGAAATACTTATTATTTATAGTTAAAAGTTTCAAAATATTTTCTTCTAGTTTTTGAAATGTACAGTTCATTATTATCTATGTCATCTATGTCACCCTGATGTCAGTAGCATCTCACAACTTTTTGCTTGTATCTAACTCTAACTTAGTAGCCATTGATTAAACGTTTTCCATCCCTTCTTCCCACATTTTCTCTGTTTCCTTGTAATCACCATTTTACTCTCAACTTCTAGGCTCAACTTCACTCTTGATAACTAACAATTTGCCAAATCCTGTCAATTTTATTTTATAATTTATCTTTTCCATACATTTATCCACTTCCAAATCCTCTAAGTTTGATTTCAAATTAGGTACAAAAATATAATGTATTATTTGGTCTGACCAAGGTAACACATATTTATATAGAAATGGAAGGAAAGTCTAAATTGTTTCCTTTTCTGTTACCACAAAAGCCAAAAGTTTATGCTCTATTTCCTATATAGTTCACAAGTGTAAAAAGGACTACCTATGATATGTAATATTTTATGGTACAATGTTTTTTACTCTTTGCCGATTATAAATTGGTGAAATTTACAAATATTTTGGAAAATCAAGACAGTAACAATTTGGATGCTCATCTCAAACTGATGGTAAGATCATAGTTCTGCTTCTGAAGAGAAACATTATTAAATGATTAAAATATTGTCACATTCATACTTTAAGTGAAAATGAAAATGGAAAAGACAGAAGAGATGATTTCAGCATGTTTGCTGAATAGGCAATCTCAGCCTTGTCCTCCCACAAATCAATGGATTTGAGAAGACCCTTCATGGTGCCCTAGAGGCAGCAGCCCTCTAGTGCTGGTATACTCACCGAGATTATCAGGTGTACTGTCACAATTGGTAGAAGGGAAACCAATCCCAGTAATACGGCTTGAATGAAATAGCAAACTAGTGAAATTTAGAAATAAAGTAGAAGTACAGTAATTAGAATAAGAAATAAAGATACTGTGTTTTGTTTCAGCACAGGTTTGGAGCACTTGCCATGTTTTGAAATGTACAAATTCCTCTTTAGTGACTTAAGTGCCACTGTTTTCCATGTACCACCTCCAGGGCTGAGCAATTCTTCTGCTGAAAGTCAGTTCTCTAAGAGCAACACAGTCACCAAGGAGAATCTTCTTGTACCAGGGCACCATGGAAAGCACAAACCACAGAGACACTCAGACAGCAGTGACAGTAATAGGGCCAGTGAGCTCCATTGCTTATCTTCGTAACCATGGGCACCATGAGATTCAAACGTACAAATGAAACCATGGGATGGCAGTGGCTAAGAACTGCTAGTCCTGGGGGCCAAGAAAGACTCCAAAACAGTGCTGGATAAAGTTGTCTGCTGCCTAACCCCAGACAGCACTGAGACTGGAGGCTGGAGAAAGGGTCAAAGAGTAGTGGTGCAGCTGCAGTCACCAAGTACTGGGGCCAGTGAAAAGATGCCACAAAAGCCTCGTTTCTACTTGACTCCAGATGCCAATGAAGTTGTGGGTCAGAGAGGCACTGCATGAGCAGCGGCATAGCTGGAAGCACCAGAGACAGAGATAAGTGAAGGGGGTAGAGGTAGATGCAAAGGTTGTGGCAGGAGTAAGACTCAGGAACCCAAGGCTGACACCCACTGAAGGAGGGGATGTGAGTGCCCTGGAATCATTGAGAACACTAGAGGCTCATGGGTGTGCTGGACTTAGGACAACAGCATGGCAGGTGTTTTTGAAGCATGCACCATAACCAACAAAGCAGTATAACAGTCTTCATCTTTTTCTTTTTTTTTGTCTAATTCGCTTTGGTTTTTAATATATAAAAATATGTATATTTGTGTGCGTGTGTGTGCGCGTGTGTGCATAATTTTTTCTGTTGTTGCATCATACCATTCCATGTTGTTTATTCACATATACTCATATTGATGGCTAGGGAGATCTAATGATACTAACTGACATTTCAAAGATTTGGTATAATCTCCTTATCTTTTCTTGCACCTTCTTTTTATATTACCTTCCTCTGTCTGTTTTATTTCCCTTCATACACTTTTGTCTAGCTCTTGACTATTCTCCCTTTAATGATTTTTTTATTCCTTTTCTTTTTATCTTTTCCTTTGAAAAGTACATACTATTAGAATTAATCTGAATATCAGTTTTTTCTAATCTATTATTTTAGTTATTCTCCCTGTCTTTTCTTAGAATAGCAAAAGAGTAGAGATCATTTTTTAAAGAGCTCTTAATTAGTTGACTTATTATACGATCTTGTAGGCTCAATGTACACACACACAGACTATGGTCATCATGTGTGAAACAAAGAAGTATTGCAGATAGCTAAGTTAGTTAGAAATTATTATAAGGCTGTTAGACAAAGCTAGGCCCTCAGCCTAGAAAAAGAACTGAGGCACATTCACTGGTTATCATTATAAAAAGAAAAGAGGTACTACTTCCCCTACAGATAAATAGCAATGATTGATATTGTAAATGGACATCAATCTCCCCAGCCCAATTCCTATCCAGAAAGTCCTTGCATGAGACTTGTTTTCCCATTTGATCCCCATTTAATCAATATTACCTGGGTGGCTATACTTGCAGTTTTATTCGTTGGCCATGGTTTTGTCCCACCTCATGTACACCTTGTAATTTTCCGTTGGGTCTTACAGTTTTGTCTCACATTGAATCCCCCTCATCTTGTGGCTTTGCTTGATAAAAAGCCTTTGAAAAGCAAAATGGGAGGGGAAGCCACCTTCTGGTCCCTTCTTCTGTCTCTCTTAGACAGAAGCTATTTTTCTCTCAATAAATTTTTCTTACTCTTAACCTCCATTGTTCCTTGAATTGATTCTTTGATTTTAGAGAGCATGAACTCATGTTTTGAATATCTAGCAAGTTTGGAGTTATAGTATTTTTCTTGTTTGGATTATTTTTGCTTATTTGGATACCATTTTTGGATTATTTGGTGCCCTATATCAGAGGGATCTCTTCATGTTTAACAGATATTTTTATTTTTGATGCCTGTCTCATTGCATACAAGGCATAGATCCTTGGTAATCAGTCATGAAAGAGAGTTGGTCATTCCTTTCAAATTTACACAACTTATAAAAGAAGAAACATGAAATTCCTCCTTTTCCATGAAATTTCCTCCTTTTACAGAAGAGGAAAAGAGGTTTTCTGACCAAAGTATAGGTTAGTTTAATGTTACAAAGATGAATCTATTTGTAAATAAAAATATCCAATTTACCCTTATTTCATTATTTATTTTTTCTCACTGTAGTTGTTTCATTTAGAAATCACCACAAATGACAATGCTGAATTACTGCTCTGTATAACGAATAGGCTCTAAAATAAGAAGATGAGTTAAAGCAAAAAAAAAAATCTGGGAAAATATCTTCATGAAAACTCTAAAATTCAGTTAAGTTGTGACACCCCCAATGAGCACAAAACTAACTTAAACATCTTTGAAACGGATAAGGAGATAATTTTCTTTTTACCCATTTCAAGTATTATACAAGATTGTGCAACTAAGTACAGAGAAATTCACATGGCCTGTAAATTCTCTGTCAGGGGAAAGAATGAGTGAAGCATGCATCTGACATCCTCAGCTTCTCAAAGTGCTGCCTGTGAGACATGCTTTGGTCTTGCCTATTCAGCACACTGAGATAGCTGGCCTAGTTAGAACTATTGTGGGCAACTAAGATTAAATAGAAGGGACAGAAGAAATCACTTGGCAGCCTGTTAGGGCATTGCAGGTTTGAGACAAAGTAGATAACCCAGAAATTTCTTCAGGAGTGAGAGAAGTAAAACTTGAACCCAGTCCCCAGCCTCCTGGTGCACTCCCACAAGGAAAATGGTGACTGTTAGTAACTAGCACCACCATGTGAGATTGATAGGAGCTGGAGAATCCTAATATTTCTCTTTGAGGATAATAGAACAGAAATGGAACTTACTCCCAAAGTCCCAGTATTTCAGTTCACTGCTCTACAGTAAAAGGACAAGAGATTTACAGGTCTATGAGGTTGAGAGAAAACACACAAACTAGAAAATTCTCCCCCAGGACGAATGGTGAGGAGAGGAATGTGTACATCTACAGCATATATTTGAAAGGCTCCATGTATATCTAGCTGGGGTAATTGTGTTAAGATCTTTCCCTGCATAAACTAGTCTGAGAAGACTACAAAAGGTAGTTTTTTCTTCAAATATGAGGACATCAATGCAGAGCTACAAGAAACATGATGAATCAAGAACATTACTACCAAATGAGCAAAATAAATGTCTACTAACTAGCCCTGAAGAAATACAGATCAATGAATTTCTCTACAAATAATTCAAAGTCATCTTTATAAATCTCAGTGAACTACAAGAAAAGAAAATAAGTAAGCAAAATAAAGAAGGGAATGAAATTAATATGAAAAAAGGAAAAATGGAAACAAAGTCTTTATAAATAGGGAGGGGTTGAGGGGTTGAAGGGAGGGAAGGGAAATGGGGAAAAATAATAACCAAGATATATTATGTAAAGGTACAAATTCCCAATGATGAATGTCATTATGTTATATACCTAAAATGTATCAATAAAATTAATAATAAAAATGAAGAAAAAGTATACCAACAAAATGAGACTATCAATAAAGGAATATAAACCCTGAATAAAAAGGAAAACAAATTCTGGGGTGGAGAAATGTAACTGAATTTTCAAAATTCAATAGAGTAACTCAACAGCAGACTCAATCAAGCAAAAGTAGGAAACAGGAAATTTCCACACAGGTCATTTAAAATTATACAGTGAGAGAACCAAAACAAATAAACAAACAAAAGATGAAAAGAGTGAAGATATCGTGTTAAATTTATGAGATATTATCATGTGAATAAACCCTGGAAATTAAAGAAGAAAAAAGATCAAGAAGGTCAAAAAGCTTAATTAGTTACAACATTGCCAACTATTGTTCTCACATTATAATTACCAAAATAGAGAAAAAAAACATAGATGATGATTATTGAAAAAATATTTTCATGCTTCAAGTATATGCTATTGTATTGAAAGGAAGTGTCTGACAATGAGATAAATTAAATAGGGATATATTCTCTCAATATTCCATATATTCCTCAATGTCACTTCAAATCTGTATTCAGATGCATATTCATTTCACTTAGAGAAATGTTTGACTTCTCCTTCATTTAATTATAATTATGATTATATATTTTCCATTAAATATTGTAATGTCCTATTTTATGAATAAATGATCATAGGAGTACATATGTTAGCTTTGAGTATCACATTTTTATATAATCTTATATTTGATTTAAAAAACTCATTGCCATTTCTAAAATATTGGTTACCTGCACAAAATTACTTATATTTTCTGACTTCTAAAAATTTTTAATTTAAAATGAGCAAAAAGAACAAATATATCTCTTATATACAACTGTTAAGATACCAAAAAGATATGTGATACTGTAACTTTATTTCAAAGAGATTTGTTTGCTGTTCTCTTGTGGTATCTACTGTATTGGACTTGATAGTTGTTTGATAGTTGTATGTGTGATTTTCCTAATATCTTTTAATTTCCTTCTATAACTGGTGAGGCCTTTATAGGTTATGTTCAACATAAGTAAAATAGTGTAGGATTAAGAAAGCAAATATTGTTTGTATAAGCACAATATTTTATATTTATGTCTCTTTATATAATATAACCCCAATATTAGAATGAATAGTTTTTATTCATTCATAATTTCAAATAGTCATAGCTATTGATCTTAAATATGTATGATTTGTACACAACAATTTTAGTAGAGAATATTTTTAAATATATATGTACAATTTTCCGCAAACCCAATGGCAAGTATACAATTTAAGTGATTTATTGGCTAGATTCAGAATACATAATGAAAAGACAGTTTGTAAATTCAATCCATCAAGTTTTATGAGTATGTCTAAATCCATATAGAGGATCCATTAACCCCAATGTGTTACGTGGAACAGAGAAATTTGTATATTTTATACTGCTTGTGAAATTTATATATAATTATGTTCCTTCTTTCATGGAAAGTCTATAGTTTCATGAAATTCTCAAGGAATATGATTCTTCAAATTTTCTAATGCTAGAAATGTGGTAATAAGTCTTTACCTTTTTCTCACAATCTCATTCATGCAGTCTTATAAATTTATCCTTTAAATATTATTTAAAAATCTCTCCTCTCTCGACTCGCTGCCTTATCTTGGACCTTCTCATGCCATGTTTCCCTCCAGTCTCATACCTCACCAATCTAACTTTCAGATCTTCTGGTGTGATCTCTCTAAAATACAAAACTGCCAGGTAGTTTCCTTTCTAAATATCTTCCACTAATAACGTTTCTATAATATAAAATTTAAATTTTGAGACATTTTGTAATGTCTTCACAGCAGAGAAGGGTTTTTTTGGCTTAAATTATTTTATTAGTACATTTTAGGTATACAATACATTTACATTTATCTTTGGGTGCTTGTACCTGTACATGATGTATCTTGGTTCTTATTTTTTCCCCATTACCTGTGTGCCCTTCACCCCTAAACCCTTCCCTATTTACATATTTCATTTCCATTTTTTTCTTTTCTCATAATTTTTCCTTTCCATTCTTTCCTTTCCCCTTCCCCTCCCACCACCCCTACCCCTTTGGACCTTTTTAAATTTCTGTTCTGTAAAGTGGTATATTTCTCTGTTCAGTCTAATGGATGCAACAAAATTATTCATCTAAAGGTTTTTTTTCCTAAACAAGAATAGCTTTAATTAGAAAGCAAGATAAAATGATAAGGAACTTTAGCTTGACCAGATGACATAGATTAGGCTAGCCTTTAACAAAGGAGAGTAATATAGAAAAGGACTACAGTTTGAACAGCTGGAGAGGGGACACTCTGGCAAACAAGATCAGACAGGCCCCTACACATTAGCTTTGTCTCTTTAGATTAGGTATATCTTCTGATGGATCTCAGGGAGTTTTTGTTATCTCAGAATGTTGTCAAGACTATAAAGTTATAATACAGTAAATGTGAACTGGTATATGAATAGGTATACCTTCTGAATGGCCTTTTAAATATATGATGTGTACATATGTAGAAACTCTCCCATATACACAAACACACATACACACACACAAACACACACACACACACATTTAAGCATAGTGAATTTGAACACAGAGAAATTTGCAATCAAAACCACCCTTTTAATGGACGTGTGATTCTCAGTATAGTATGAAAAAATTCTTTCAGATTTTAGCAGAGCTCCTACTGTACTTTTTTCTGAGCTTTTTGGAATACCACTTATTTTGATAAATACCCTTAATAGATATTTCACTAAGCTATCAAAATTGGGAAACAGGAGCTACATTCTTCTAGGAAATCTTTAATGACTTTACAAAAAAGAAATAATCACTATTAACATCTTCATGTAAAAGTGACTTTGAAAAAAATGAATATTTTATGGGACACTTTCATATTCTGTTGCAAGATGAGAGATACAAACTTATTCTTCTTTTATTTTTTTTTTGATGAAACAGAACATGAATGTTTTTCAAAACATAACCAAAGAAGTAAAACAACAACGTAAATAGGGAATACAAAGTACTTCACAATGGCAATGCATGATAAAAGTCTTTACATACTGAATCATCCATCATCTCTTAGGAGTCAGTAACAGGCTGTTACTACAAGGGGAAGTGAAAGAAACATAAAAACCAAATTAACACAAGGGAACAGTAATGCTATACAAAGATGAGATGGCTCAACAGAATGCTATATAAAGATGAGAAAGATTAACATTAATGAAAAAACCGCTTTACATTACATTATCCATTATTAAGTATATATTGTTACCTAATAGTCATACAGTTTTAGGAAATGAGGAACTTTGATTTCAACACTGAAGCACATACTCCAGTTAAGAGGAAATTTACTCAAATAGGGGTTTTGTATAGTTTGCAATGGTGATTGTAATCCCCAGAAATAATTTCAATGCAGCTGAAAAATTGAAATTTACATAAGCATATTTACTACATAGAAAATTTATAGCTAAATGTATTACAATGAATTTGTAAGCCCAAGTGTGGTGGCCCATGTCTGTAATCCCAGCACTCTGGAGGCTGAGGCAGAAGGATTGCTGCAAGTTTGAGACCAACCTGGGGGCTACATAGTGAGTTCGAGGCCAGCCTCAACTATGTAGTCAGACCCTGTCTAAAACAAACAAATAAATGAAAAAAAATAGATTTGTATCATTTTACTTATGAAAAAATGTCAAAAGCTTGGTGACAATACCATTAATGGCAGATTACATTGAAGATTAAAATTAAAAGGAAAAATTTTATTAAGTAAAAAAAATAGTTTCAAAAACTCCCATGTCCTTGAATTCTTTAGGAAATTTAACTCAGTTTCAAATGTATCTAGTGAAAAGTGCTAATAAATACATGTGCTGCATACTTAGGAAGCACTGAGATGAAGCCCTTGTAATTCCACCACACTGAACTTCTTTCTGTAATAACGGAGCCATCATTCCAGAAATGCAAAAAATAAACTGTAAAATCTTATTGTCAGAGCATTCTTTAAGAAGACTCCAACTCACTCTCTCTCTCTCTATATATATATATTTAAATTTATATATATATTTAAATTTATATATATATATATATATATAATTTCTCACTATGCTTCCCTTAACTGAATTGCTAACTTGACCTATGCACCAATGGTAACTAGGGTAGGACCCTAAAATAGCCAATCAAGTTGTAACATCCTCCAAGGGGGAGAGTGTTTCTTCTACACTAATAAAAATGGCTGAGGACCAAGGACCTGGGTATTCCATCTTTCCTCTTTACCAAGGGGCAGTCCCCTTAATCACATCTCAAAATGGGGGACAGCTTAGCCTCTGAGTCCCAAGCTAGTGTAAAAATGAAGGGATCAGAGACAGATGAGGTCGCCTGCAGTCTGGCCCCTGCAACTGAAGAGAGCCATCAGCCTTGCAACCGAGGGAAAGGTGGAAAAAGTCAGGCTGCCAAAACTCTACCGACTTCTTCTGAGCACCAAGAAGCAAAAAGCCACACTGAAATTTCTTAGCCAGGCATTTCAGGCTAAAGATTCCCGACCACCCTTCCTTATGTAACGTCTTCCAGCCTCAATGCAATGATTCATGCTACGATTTCTGCTTTCTCCACGTCTGATCTTCAATGACTGAAATCTTTTTCTAGCCTTAGCTCAGAAGCTGCCTCCTCTAGAAAGCCTCGTATGATTTCCCTGTTCAAGTACCCTCTCCTCTGAATGCTGGAGCACTTTTTCTACCTCTTTCTGACAGCATTACATCCTATCCTTCATCTTAACTATTGTAGGGGATGCTGTCTCCCCTACCAAGTGGTAAAGTCTTTGAAAGCTTAAAAAAAAAAAAAAAAAGACTCCAAGAGATATTGAAATCTATATCTAGGTTTAAGTGGGAATACTGGTGTTTGAAGGTTACAAATGCAAAAATTTAGAGTTGTCAGTGTTTTTAGATGGTGCTATGGAATGAAAAAAGGATAAAGATTGGTGTAAATGCTTGGTATGAGGCTCAGCAGGGTTGTTTTATACTAGGTTAGAGGAATAATACTCTGTATATATCACTGGAAAGTAAAGTTAATGATGAAGTTATCTCCCCAACCTTAGTAACTAGGGGTGTATAAATATGGGTAGATTCGTCATAAGAAAAATTCAGAAAGCAATGAGGAATTCAAGAGAGAATGAGGTTACATTCATAGAAAAAAACTGTAAGGTCTGTATACTGGGAGGCATTTTAAGCCTAACAATAATGAAAAACTTAGACAAGGTTCCAACACTAGAAGCTTGAGGTGAGAAAAAGGAAATATTGTTATAGAAATGGGAATATTACAGAGAATAATTGATGTAAAATATTTTATTTTGGGATCATGATAACAAAAATCCAGAAGTAAAACTTGATATGTGCAACTGGTTACAAAATTTTCATTGTTTTAATTAGAACAGTTTCCAAATTGGATGAAAATTATTTTATATTCACTTGTTTCTTCAACTAGACTATGTTATTTTCCAGAATAAACATTTATTTACTTGACTCATTACTGGACCATATTCTTACTTAGAATATGAGCATAAGCAATGCATAAATGAGAATTTTAACTCTGCTGTCTATAAAAGTACATAACATAGTAGGAACTCAACAGATATATTATCAGTGGGTATATACATTGATGGATTTGAAAATTTAGATTTTAGCAGTTGTCTTTAGATTTCAACAAATGACAGTAAGAAGGGTGTAATTTAAGGAGGGACATTGGTATAGTATTTGTACATTTTTGTATGTAATTTGTTAAACTGAGACACACAATTTATTTTATTTTAATTAAAAATATGTCAAGTATCATAAATTTCCACTTCTAGGGGATATCAGAAAAAGAAGATAAAGAATGATCTTCTGGGACAACTAAGAATTGCTTAATGTGGTAATGCACTGAATCGTTTAGTTCAGCAGAAACATTAGAAGAAAGAGGTTAATGATTGGTGAACTTTATAAAAAATTATTGTTCTTGCTTCATTGATAATTGCAAATATCATTGTTACCTATAGATTTCTATAATGAAAAGTTGAATTCTGTGTTGAGAATTACTGTTTCCTGTAACTCATGACAGAAATTTTAGATAAGACAGTTTCACTCATGCTGGCTTTTCTTAGTAAATTTAATTTTAAAGATGACAAAATTGAATTACATGAGGTAAATTTGAGTCATTTATAGCAGGTATTTAATATTTTAACATATAGTTAGATGTATGAAATATATTTATTCATCAAACAACTACCTAGATCAATTTATAGAATATTATCAGAACCCTATAATGTTTCCTTATGACCATTCAGAGTCAACAACCTACTAGGGGTACTTTTTTGTACTTGTATCATACAGAATAATTTTGCTTGTGCTTAAATATAAATAATATCATATAATATGTTTTCTCTTGTGATTGGCTTCTTTTGATTACTTCTGTGTTTAAAAAATTCACTCAGATTACATTGTATATTCATAATTTGTTCTCTTCTTTAGTTTCCAATATTATACTGTATGATTTCCATTATATCAATAAACTTCAAATTATTTATCCACTCTGCCCTTGATGATATTTCAATTGTACCTAGTTTAGAAATACAGTATTATAAATGAAATCATAAAATATATTTATATACATGTTCTTTGATATAAATGAATGTCTTTTTCTTAGTTACATTCCTAAGAATAGAACTACTGGATCATAGGGAAGTGTATATTTAACTTTCATTAGTGTTTGAAAGAGTTTGTGTACTTAAAAGTTCTCTAAAAATATATACAAATTCAAATCTACCTGCATCCTTATTCAAGGAAGAGAAGAAATCTTTGAAGGCATCTTGGAAATGCCAACAGTTAACAAACTTCAAACTCAGTGATGAAATACTGAAAGGGTATTCTCTAAAACCAGGAAAAAAAGAAAGATGTCTATTTTTACAATTTCTCAAACACCGTACACCAGAACTTCCATCCAGGACAAACAAATGAAAATTAATCAAATTATAAAATGAGTAATCTCTATAAAAAGCTGGAGAAAAAGGGCAGAGTAGGAAATCTTGGGCCCAATCCCCTTCAAAGAAATTTCACCTGGCAACTGTTCACTGACTAGTATATCTTTTTGAAAAGACAAACACTGGGAAACAAGACACAAATACTCATGTTGCATGGAGAACTAAACAAATTCTGAATTAGAAAAGGAAGAGAAAGCATCTCACTCTGCCAATACCAAAGCTACTACATGAGTCGACTGATTTTCAACATGTGTACCAAAACTTTTCAGGGGGGAAGTATGGACTTATCACCAAATATTGTTATTACAAATAGAATGTCATATACTGATGAATGAAGTTTATTCCTTGCCTCACATCATACACAACAGACAACTCAAAATGGACCAACAGTCTGATAAAAGACAATGATATAAAATACTCACAAGAAAATATGGATAAATTGTTATGATCTGAGATGTGGCAGTGGATTATAAAATATTACACCAAATGTGTGAGCAACATCAACAACACAAATATAATGGATAAGCTAGACTTCATCAAAATTAAAACTATGTATATTTCCCAGAACAATTTCAGTAAAACAAAAAAGATATTCTAAAATACTTGTAAAATATATCTTTAAAAAGTTTTAAAAGGTACATCACAATAAAAGATTTATAATTCAATTAAAAATTAGTAAAACATATGAATACACATTTTTTGAAAGAAATTACACAATTGCACATAAAATGTATGAAGAGATAATCCATAAAATTACTCATCTATAGAATGTAAATCAATAAAACTAGCATGACTAGAATAAAAATTTCAATTAATAAATTCTTGGTGATTATGTAATGACAATGAAACAGTCATATACTGCTGTTGGCATTGTAAAGTGTTACAGCTACTTTGGAAAATAGCCTGAAACTTCCTCAAATGATTTAACATAAAATTATCCCATGAAGCAAAATATTTCACCTATATACATATCAAAAAATGTGAAATCATATGTTTACAGAAAATCTTTTCCATGTATATGTATAAAAACATTGTTCTTTTTTCTTTTTTTGATACCAGGGATGGAACTCGGTTCCTTGCACTTGCGCAGCAGGCAGTGAAACCACTGAGCTAAATCCCCGGCCCCTAAAAACATTGTTCTTAAAAGTCAAATGTTTTGCTATGATCTGAATACATCCTCTAACATGAAATTGTGGAAAACTAAACCCTCAATTCTAAATTTTCAGAAGTGGGCCCTAATAGGAGGTAAATTTTTCAGCTTTGTCCTTTCTGGGACACAATATGTGACCCACACAATTTAAAGGATGTGGAATTTATTTTTGCTCAGAATTTCGTGGTACCCATTCCATGGTATTCTAGATTCAAAGCAGAAACATTCTGATGGAAGAGTATGGTGGAGCAAAGGTGCTTTATGTTGGTAGGGAAGCAGCACAGGATAACAACTTCAAAAAGGAAGGGTCCAGAGAACATGTATAGTACTCAATATCACCTCTCCATTATCCACCTAGACACATGAAGAATTGTGCTTTACTAATCTAGACAACAGCCAGGTTAAACAAGCTCACAATCTTCTTTAACTGTCATATCCTACCATATGTCAATGTGTTTCCCAAATGTAACTCTTTATACGTATGTAATCTCCAAATAAACATAAGGTCATAATTGTACCGAATAGATAAAACTGCCTTATGTACAACAAAACTCAATAATCACTTCACCAAAGTCTCACTAATTCCAACATTATTAAAATGTCAAAATCAATTTCTTCTGAAACTCAAGACAAATTATCAACTGTAAATCCCTGTAAAAATAGTATATATGCACATGCTAATATATACATATGACAATTTCACAAAGTAAGCATTCCAAGTTCAAAAGGGAAGAATAAGTGTATATAAAAAAGAATTGAACCAAAGCAATACCAAAACATAGCAGGGAAAAGATTAAGTCAGGAACTCCATATCAATAATCAGGGGTATATGGTGGTGAGATATGAATTCCAGAATGCCCACTCCTATGACCTTGTTGCAAACCACAAGGTTTCTCATTAAGGCTGCCTCCATATTGGCCTGTGGCTTTTCTCTGCAAATGTTCCACATTTCTGGACTCTTCACTTCCCTGTGGTCTCTATTTCTTCATTGGCTTCCTTCCTACAGCATCACACACTCCGCTTTCAAGGACTCCTTTTCTGGCCCCCTAGACTTTCCTTTTAAATCTGGGCGAAAGCCTCCCTAACTCCACAACTCTTGCATTCTTTATGTTGGTAAAACCACCATCAAATGGATAATATCAACATCTGCCAATAGTGGAGACAGTAGGCTGTCCCACTGCTCCCAGCCCAGAGGTAGGGGCTTCCAGGCAACAGTTCCACCGCTCCCATCACAGAGGAAGGGGCTTCTGGGCTGCTGTTCCACTGCTCCCAGTTCAGAGGTAGGGGCACCTGAGCCACTGTTCCACAGCTCCCAGAACAGAGGAAGTGGCTTCTGGGCCACCTTTCCACTGCTCCTAGCCAGGAGGAAGGGGGTTCCAGGGCACTGTTCCACCGCTCCCAGCCCAGAGGAGGTGACCTGCACAGGTGCCAATAGCAATACCCACCCCCGTAGAAATGAGAAGATCCGTAAACAATTCTCGAAACCAGACTTCTAGATCACTAATAGCAACCCCAAAGGGAAATGAGATAGAATAGTCTGATACTCAACCACCTGGACTACCTGAACTGACAACAAAAGAGGATCTGGAAAAAATGAAATCAGAAATAATTTCTCACATAACAGCAGAGTTTGTGCCCATAGTGCAAGACCTAATTAATAAATATAGAGAGGACACAGATAAAAAAATAGAGGAGCTGAGGCACATGATGGAATCCCAACATAGGAAAACAATGGAATCCATAAAACACATACAAAGAGATTTCCAGAAGATTAAAAACTCCATTGAAAGTCTATGCAGCAGAATGAGCCAATGTGAGGACAGAATTTCAGATATAGAAGATAAGATTGCAATTAGTGAACAGGAAAAGAAAAATTACTTCAAAATTGTAAGGGACCAAAAGAAATCAATCCAGCAGCTGCTAGACAATGCAAAGAAGAATAACATAAGACTGATTGGAGTCAACAAAGAAACAGGAGAGAGTACATATGACATAAAAAAATCTCTTCACAGAAATAATCGCAGTAAACTTCCCAAGTAGGGGAAAAGAACTTGACATACAGAGAAGTGAGGTATATAGGACTCCAAATAACCTTGATCAAAATATCTACACACAGGCATATAATTGTTAAGATTCCAGAAACCCAACAGAAGAACAAAGTTCTAAAAGCAGTGAGAGAAAAGCAACAAATCACATACAAAGGAAAACCCATCACAATCACAGAAGACTTCTCATGCAAACACTCAAGGCAAGAAGAGCATGGAGTGATGCATTTCAAGCCCTAAAGGAAAACAGCCTCCAACCCAGATAGATGTACACTGCAAAACTATCTTTCAAAATTGATGGAGAAATAAGATACTTTCATGACAAAGAGCACCTTAGGAACTTCATGAATCCCAAACCAGCACTTCAAAAAATTTTATATAATATTCTAGGAACAGACAATGAGGATCACAACCCCAGAAAGCACATCAGAATGAACCCATCAGGCATGACAAGAAAGTAAATGTAAAGGGAGAGAATCCAACAAAAAGAAAAAGTCATGACAAAGATAACACAATAGATATCAGTTATAACCATCAATGCTAATGGTCTCAATTCACCAGTCCAAAGAAACAGAAAGGCAGAATGGGTGAAGAAGCAAAATCCACCAATATGTGGTATACAAGAAACACAATTCAAAAAGACACTCATAGATTGAAAGGTAAAGGATGGAAAACAATACTCCATAAGAAAGGAACCCCAGGAAAAGCAGGAGTTGCTATCCTCTTTGCAGATCAAGTGGATTTCAAACCAACACTGATTAAGACAGATAAAGACGGACACTACATCCTTGTAAAGGGAACAATTCAACAGGAAGAGATGACAATCATAAATATATATGTACCAAACACTAGTGTGCTCATGTATATAAAACAAATACTAATGGACATGAAAAGTCATATATTCACTAATACAATAGTAGTGGGGGACCTCAATACCCTACTGTCACAAATAGATAGGTCAACTAGAGAAAAAATAAGTAATGAAATACTGAAACTCAATTGAACTCTTAAACAAAAGAACTTAACAGATATTTACAGAGTGTTCTATGCCACAAAATCAGAATGCATATTATTTTTAGCTGCACACGGGTCATTCTCCAAGATAGACCACATACTTGCTCATAGAATGTGTCTAAGAAAGTGCAAAGGAATTGAAGTTAACCCATGTACATTATCAGACCATTGTGCGATGAAATTGGAGATCAATAGCAAAAGAAACTGCAAAAATTTCATAAACATATGGAAATCAAACACACATCTGAATAACCAATGGATCACAGAGGAAATTAAAGAAGAAATCATACATATCCTTCAATTAAATGACAATAATGATACAACATATTGGAACATATGGGACACAATAAAAGTAGTCTTATGAGGGAAATTCATAGCAGTGAATACACATATTAGGAAAACAGAGTGAGCCCAATTAAACCACCTGATGCTGAACCTCAAGTTTCTAGAAAAAGAAGAGCAGGACAAACCCAAAGCTCATACAAGGGAGGAAATTATAAAGATCAAAGCAGAAATCAATGCAATGGAGACAAAGAGAACAATACAATAACTCAATGAAGCCCAGTTGGTTCTTGGAAAGAATAAACAAAATTGACAAACTCTTAGCCAAACTTATAAGAGAAATGAAAGAAATGGTACAAATCCGTGCAATTAGGAGTGAAAAGGGTGAAATTACAACAGACCTAGCAGAAATCCAGAGGATCATCAATACCTACTTCTAGAACTTATATGCCAATAAGATGGAAAACACAGAAGAAATGGAAAGATTGCTAGATAGGTATGAATCATCAAAGTTGAATGAAGAAGACCTAAAAATTCTAAATGACCCAATATCAATCAATGAAATTGAAAACATAATTAAAAACTTACTCACTAATAAAAGCAGAGGTCTTGATGGCTTCATTGCTACAAGGCCTTTAGAGAGGAACTACTGCCACTACTGTTTAAACACTTCAGTGAAATTCAAAGGGAACCAATACTCCTGAATTCATAGCTGGAAGCAAGCATCATCTTGATCCGCAAGGCAGAGAAAGACCCAACTGAAAAAGAAAACTGTAGGCCAGTCTCATTAAGGAACCTAGATGCAAAAATTCTTAATAAGATTCTGGAAAACAGAATGCAGAAGATCATCAAGAAGATCATAACCATGACCAAGTGGGATTCATCCCAGGGATGCAGGGATGGTTCAACATATGCAAATTTATCAGTGTAATTCACTATATCAATAGAGCCAAGGACAAAAATCATATGATTATCTCCATAGTTGCAGAAAAAGCATTTGAAAAAATCCAAAATGCATTTAAGATAAAAACCTTACAAATAATTGGAATAGATGGCCTCCACCTCAATCTGATAAAAGCTATCTATGAATGACCAACAGACAATATCACACTAAATAGTCAAAAACTGAAATCCTTCACACTAAAATCAGGAAAAAGACAAGGATGTCCACTATCACCACTCTTGTTCAATATAGTTTTGGAAATATTAGCCACAGCAATTAGACAAGAGAAAGAAATAAAAGGAATAAAGATAGGAAATGAAGAAGTCAAATTGTCATTATATGCAAATGATGTGATATTCTATATAGAAGACCCCAAGAACTTCACCAAAGTCTTCTACACTTAATAACCAAATTCAGTAAAGTAGCTGGATACAAGGTCAACACACAAAAATCAATAGCTTTCCTCTACATGAAAAACAGACTCACTGAGAGAGAAATAGGGCAAACAATTCCTTTCACAATAGCATCCAAAAAACTGAAATACCTAGGCATCAACCCAATGAAAGAAATCAAAGACCTCTTCCCTGAAAACTATAGCACTCTGAAAAGAAAGATTGAAGATGATATCAGAAAATGGAAAGACATCTCCTGCCCTTGGGTAGGAAGGATCAATATAGTGAAAATGTCCATACTTCCAAAACTGCTGTATAGATTCAGTGCAATTCCAATTGAAATCACATCAGCATGCTTCACGGACCTTGAGAAAACAATCCAAAAATTCATTTGGAACAAAAAGAGACCCACAATAGCAAAAGCAATTCTAGGCAACAGAGACATGACAGGGGGTATCACAATCTCCAACTTGAAACTATACTACAAAGCTACTGTGATAAAAATATCATGTTACTGGCAAAGAAACAGACCAGAAGATCAGTGGGACAGATTAGAAGATGCCGAAATAACTTCAGACACACTCAGTCATCTCAGCTTTGATAAAGGAGCCAAAGACCCTCACTGGAGGAAAGATCGCCTCTTTAATAAATGGTGCTGGAAAAACTGGGTTTCAACTTGCCAAAGATTAAAACTAGACCTATATCTCTCACCATGCACTAAACTAAAATTGAAATGGATTAAGGATCTAATTATTAAAATAGAATCACTGAATTGGCTGCAACCCAACTTAGGTTGAACTCTTGAAGAAATTGGTGTAGGAAAAGATTTTATGAACAAACCGTCAGTTACCCATGAACTAGCACAAACAATTAGCAAGTGGGATGTCTTATAAAAAAGCTACTTCACAGCCAGAGAAACCACCAGCAGTGTGAAGAGACAACCCACAATGTGGGAAAAAATCTTCACCTGCTCTTCCTCAGACAAAGGTCTACTATCTAGAATCTATAAAGAACTTAAAAAAAAATCAAACCTCCCAAATTTAGAGACCAAATCTGAAAATGAGAATCTGAAATAAATAGACATTTCTCAGACAAAGAAGGAGAAATAGCAAATAAACATACGAAAAAAGGCTCAACATCATTGGTCATTCAAGAGATTCAAATGAAAACAACACTGAGATTCCACCTCACCCCAGAAAGAATGGCTGCTATCATGAAATCAACCAATAACAAATGCTGGTGGGGCTGTGGGGAAAGAGGAACACTGCTCCACTGCTGGTGGGAGTGTAGACTTGTGCAACCACTGTGGAAGTCAGTATAGAGATACCTCAAAGAACTAGGATTGGAAGTCCCATTTGACCCAGCTATTCCCCTGATTGGTATCTTCCCCAAAGAATTAAAAGAATCATACCACAGTGATATATGTGCACCCATGTTCATAGCAGCACAATTTGTAATATGTAAAACTTGAAGCAGCTCAAATGCCCATCAATTGGAGACTGGATAAAGAAAATGTGTTTTTTTTATAAAATGAAGTACTACTCAGGCTTAAAAAGTGAGAAATTAGAGACATTTACAGCTAAATGGTGCACATTGAGGTGATAGTCTTAAATGAAATAAACAGGACACACATGCAAATATGGAATAGTTTTTCTAGTGTGAGAAACTGAAAGTATAAATAAGAACTAAAAGGTATAATAGATAATGTGAAATAGGAAGAAAAGGGACAAAGGGGAAGGGGAAGTGGGAGAGGTAGGGAAAAGGAAAGAATGGAATGGAATTAATATTAGCAAATGAAAAAATGGAAACAAAAACTTTGTAAATAGGGAGGGATGGAGGGGTTGAAGGGAGGGGAGGGGAAGCAGGAAAAATAAGAACCAAGAGAGATTATGTAAAGGTGAAAATTTCCAATGATGAATGTCATTATGTTGTATACCTAAAATGTACCAACAAAGCAATATTAAAAAAAAAAGGTGGAGACAGTACCCAGGCTTATTTCGACCATGTTTACATCAGCCTATGAATGCCTGAATAGCTAAATACAGTGATGAAAATTTTAGGAAACCAATACCCTAAAAGGCCTTTGTAGAGCTGTTCTCTTCAGTCACCACACCTCCAAGACCCCAACTTTACATATTGTTCCTTTTAGGCCAAAATTTAAGTCTTCAAAATACTTTTTGCAATTTTAAGTCTGCAAAGGGCAGACTCCTGCTGCTTCTTGTGATGCCTTCAGGATATCTTTTCTATTCTCCTGTTCCTTCTCAGCAATCAAGTTCTTCTCTTCTCTATCTTTGAAGGCCACAACTTTCCTGGAGCTTCCTTTTGGCTAAACTCAAAACATTTTAAATCATTCTGCTGGGCTCTTTGCTCTGTATTCCCAACATATATCTGTCTAAAAGCCTCCAACAGTAGTAATGCCACTGCCTCAGTATCTCACTGCCTTCAAATTTCTTCTTTCAGATTAATTAGTCCACCACCTGAGACTGAGTCTCAGGTAAAGTCTCTGGACATGGGCTAAATGCAGACAAAGTTTCTACCAAGGCACAACACAGATCATCTGGAGTCCAGCAACCACTATACCCCTTCTTCCCAGTACAAACCTCCTGAGCCTGGTCTTTACCTGCTTTCTGGTCTCTGAGATTCAACCATAATCACACACAAAAATTGGCTTTCAGCATTCTAGTTTTTCTAAAAGGCATTTCCAAACTTTTCAAAACTCTTCCCATGAACAATTTCCAAAGGCTTCTAAACCACATGGTCAGGTGGGCACTCCAACAATCCCATATTTCTGATATCAAAATCTGTCCTAGTCAATTTCTCATCTCTGAGAAACAATACCCAATGGCTGCAATTTAAAGGAAGAGAGGTTTGTTTTAGCTTATAGTTTGTAGAATTTTCAGTCCATAGTCTTCTGGCTCTAAGGCAAGTCAGCATGGCAGAGGGGAATGGCAGAGGAAAAAGTGTGTATGTCATGATGGCAATAAATCAGAGAGATCCAGGAGGAACCTTGGAGGGAGATGTACCCTACCAGGTCATGCCTCCAGGGACACATTTCTCCCAATCAGACTCCACCCCCTAACAGCACATTCAGCTTTAGTGCCCCTGTGGTTCTTTCAGATTTTAAATGTCCTTCTTATGAGTGCATGAAGCTTTAGGGAAATATCCAGATATAAACCATAGCATGCACATACACTATGTTTTAGAATTGTTGGAACTATTCAATAAGTCCAACCTACACTGAAAGGAAAAGAATTACACAACTCTATAATTTCTTAGGGGAAAGAGGTTTTTCAGCCACTCTTAGAGATCTTCAACCACAAAAAAATTCATAATAAGAATATTGTCAAATGGCCATACTACCAAAACTAATGTACAAATTTAATGCAACTTGAATCAAAACACCAATAGCATACTTCGCAGAACTAGAAAAAACAATCCTTAAATTCATGGGGAATGAGAAGAGACTCAGTTACAAAAGCACACCTGGAAAACAACAACAAAGCAGGAGTCATCACAATCCCAGTACTTCTAACTTGATAGAACTGTCAAATCATGCTGCAAAGCTACAGTGATAAAAACAATATGGCCCAAAAAACCAGAAAGATGGACCACTGTAACAGAACAGTGTATGCTGAAACAAGCTCAGGCACATTTAGTTGTCTGAACTTTGAGAAAGAGACCAAAAATACATGATGGAGGAAAGATAACCTCTTTACCAAATGGTATTGGAAAAACTAGCTACACATATATAGAAAATTGAATCTACATCCATATCTCCCACCATTTACTAAAATAAAATCGAAATGAATCAAAGATTAGTATATTAAAACAGAAGCACTTAAAGTGCTGAAAGACAAAATAGGTAAAACTCAGGAAAACATAGGCCTAGGCAAGAACTTCCTGAACAGAACCCCAATTGCCCAAGAAATAACATCAGGAATAAAAAATTGAACCATATACAATTAAAAAGCTCATGTACAGGAAAGGAAACAACAAACTTTTTGAAGAGACAACCTACAAAATGAGAAAAAAAATTGCCAGTTACTCCTTGTACAGAGACTACTATGTACAACATACACAAAATTTTTAAAAAATTCTGTCCACCCCAAATAAAAGACCCAATCAAAAAATGAGAAACTAAAATAGACACTTCTCAAAATAAGAAGCAAAAGTGTCCAATAAATACAAAATTTAAACATTTCTGACCATTACTGAAATGTAAATTAAAATTACTCTGAGAGTCTATCTTACTGCAGAAAGTCTTTCATCAAGAAATCAAATAAAAATTCATGCCAGGCTGCAAGGATAAAGGACAGTTCTGTTTCACTGACAGTAATATAAAGTAGTAAAACCACTATGAAAATCACTATAGAGATTTCTCAAAAAATTAAAATTAGAAATTCCTTTAGACCCAGGTATTCCCCTTCTAGATATGTTCCTGAAAGTGTTGCAGAATCATACTGCAATGATACATGCATATCCATGTTTATAGCAGTACTGTTCATAATATGTAGCTAACACTTGGACATGGTCTATATGTCTATCAGGAGATGAATATATAAACAATGTAGTATTTCTACACAATGGAGTACTACTCTGCCATAAGGAAGGACAAATTTGAGTCATTCATAGGAAAATGAATGCACCTTGAGACCATATTATTAAGTCAAATAAATCAGACACACGAGTTTAAAAATTGTATGGTTTCTCCTATATGATAAAACTAAAGTATAAATAATTTTAAAAGCAAAATAAAAGAGACATAATAGGAAACAGGGAGTAAGATCTTTTGCAAAAGGGAAGGGGATGAAGAGACAGAGGGAAGGGAAGGGGAAAGGAGGGAAAGGAGAAGTGCAAAGAATTAAGATGTGTTATGTACATCTACCTACTTCCCTCAAGGACTGTAATAACTATGTACCACATACATACACTAATAAAAATTTTAAAAGGACAGCAAAACAGGATAAGATTGGGGGCAAAGAAAGAACTAGAGAAATATTTCACTTTAGATGAAGAATATTCTTGATGACAAAATAAAAATGTGATCATTACAACATCTCCATAATCACTGACAAGTATCCACAACATCCTTTAAGTAGTTACCCATTAAGCCTTAAAATTTGTTTTGTAATTAAAATTTTATTTGAACTATTTCATGCTCATGCATAGATTGTCTACGGCTGCTTTTCTGTTACAACAGAGATGTATACTTGGTATTGAGATCTATGATCTGAAAATGCTAACCTTACTGAGTTTTTTATTGTTAATTCAGTCTCTATTTGTTATATATTTATTCAAATTTTCTTCTTCTTATTGAGTCAGCTGGTATTTTTTGTGTTCTGGAAATTTTTTCCATTTCATCTAGATTAATTTGTTGACTAATTTTTCATAGAATTTACTTATAATTCTATTTATTTCTATGTGGTTCATAGTAATGTCCTCATTTTATTTTTGTTTATATTTATTTGCATTTTTGTTGTAGGTGTAGTTTGTCCATTTATTCTTTTTAAACTATAATATTTTGTCTTATTTTCTTCGATATTGTTTTTCAATATTTTTCTTACTGATCAGCAACCTTAAGCCCATTGCTACTGTATAAAAATAGGTTTAAACTATAACTGTTTTTTGTATTTCATCTTGATACTTGCTCTATAGCTGTTTGCTTTGGTTTTGGTTAACATTTAACTTTCTGTTGTGTCATTAATAATCTGACCAATCATATTCCAAGTGTAGATTTACATCCTAAATTGCTCATTATCTTGTCTTCATTTTTTGTCTTCAGTTCTCAGCTCCTGCTTCATTCCTATTGATAACCTAATCACCTACTTATCCATCAACATACCCCCTAATTTCTCCACTACCAATTTAGGCACTAGGTGGTGGTGTATCTTTATGGTTGGTCTATGTTTAATTGCTTAGAATCTCATAACTGATTCTGGTAAATGGAGTGATTCTGGTGAATACTAACAGAAGCCAGAAAGCTTAGAAGATAGGGTGTAGCTAAAAATATTTGATGATTTAGAAAAAAATAAACAATATTTATATAACCAGCCTCTGGAGGACTCTGAGGTTGAGAAAATCCATTGCTAATCTTGAAGTGTCACCCTTGGAAATAAAAATGGAAACTGTAAAAGAGGAAGAAGTAAGAAAGAAATAGGTGATTTCTAAATCAAGTGTTAATGTGTAGTATAGTAAATAAAGGAGGTAATTCATGATAGCCCTACCTTTGTGAAGAAGCATAAAATTAGCAGGGGACAATAAAGAACAAAGCATTTAACTAAATGAACATTTATTGTTTAGAGTAACTGCTTCTGAAATTGATTAAGGAGCTATGTAAAGTCAAATGTATATAAAGATTGTTTTGAATATTAGGTTAGAGAAATAAATCACAGAAAACAGAAAGCAGACACTATCATCACATAGAACTACTTTGAACAATACAACCTAAGATGGAGCTATGAAGTTATTTTGCAGATTTTAAGTGTACCTAAAATTAATTCCACAATATTTCCTGGTTTACATTTTTATTTTAAAACACTGGTAATGTAAGGAAATGGAAATCTATGAAGCATTTCCATGACATTAGATCTTAAATCAGAAGAAAATAAGTATGATGTACATATAAATAAATGTAAATAATCCCACTTCATTGCTAAAAAGTGGATTTGACAGTGAGCACCAGTTGTCCAATATTTCCTGAGGAGATTGTCACAAACTAGTACAGTCTCAGTTGAAGCAAAACATTTTATTGTTCAGAGACTAAGAAATCTACATAAGCCACAGTGCAAATAATATACAGATTTTTTTCACATCAAGTGCATTTTTCACATTATCTCAGTGATAATAGGAAAAAATGTATTATAAAGAACATCTTTGATCCCACAATGTGCTTAATTCATTCAATGATGCTACTGTCATTTCCGTATGGTTGTTGGGAAACTTACATTGAAAATTTCTGTAAAAACATTTAAAAATCTGATAATCTAACTAAATAAATCTATACATTCACTGATTTCATATGAAATATGAAAATGTAGAATAGTAATATATTTGATGTACCAAATTCATAAATAATTGACATTTCTATGATGAAAAATTTAGTAATGAACTTTGATCTTTTAGATTTATTGTGTTAACAAAGTCTTTTGTGTGACATTTGGAAACTGTAACTGTTAAATATCTATTATCTAAGAATCCAATGGAATATTATTGTTTAAAAGATATATGAGTGGGCCGGGGATTTAGCTCAGTGGTTCAACACCTGCCTCGAAAGGGCAAGGACCCGAGTTTGATCCCCAGTACCAAAAAAAAAAGATATGTGAAATCTATAGTAAGAAAAAACAAGGACCAAGTGTGCTCAGATCCCAGCGAAAAGCCATTGTGGACCAGAGTGGTGCTTGTGTGGGGAGGTCCCAGCTAGAGCCCAACCCCAGCCCCAGCAGCTTGGGCCCACAGGCTCCAGCCAAAGGCCCACCTAGAAAAGAGCTTCACAAGTGCATAAGCAACAGCCAGATACCCACCTTGATACCATAGGTAAGTACATGCAGACCTCAGACAGAAGCCTGCTCAGACACCAGAAACTGGGGTGCACAGACTCAGCCAAAAGCCCTCTCAGACAACAGCTACATAGGGCAGAAGGACCCAGCCAGAAGCATGCCCAAATACCATCCCAAGGGAGCACAGAACCCAGCCAGAAACCCGTCCAGACATCAGGGAAGCACAGGGATCCAGAAGGCCACAACTCTGAGCCCAGGAATTGGCAAACTGGTGAACAGCAGCAAAAAGGTCTCTTGGTGTCTTGCTGAGAACTGAAGACCACTGAGAGAGCAAAAGGTCACCTGAGCAAAGGTGCATCAGGATGCAGCTGTTGGAATGAGGAGACATGTAAACAAGTCTCAAAACCAGATTTCTAGATCACAAAAGTCAACCCCAAAGGGCAACAAGATGGAACAATCTGATACTGAACCACCTGGACTCACTGAACTGGCAACAAGAGAGGACCTTGAAAAAATGAAATCAGAAATAATTTCTCAGATAACAACACAGATTGTGTCCATAGTGCAAGACATGATTAATAAATCTAAAGTAGAAACAGATGAAAAATAGGGGAGCTGGGGAACATGATGAAATCTGAATGTAGGAAACAAATGGAATCCATAAAAAAGTTGCAAACAGATATTCAGGAGCTTAAAAACTCCACTGAAAGTTTATACAGCAGAATGAGCCAATGTGAGGACAGAATTTCAGATATAGAAGAGAGAATTGCAATTATTGACCAGGAAAAGGAAAATTTCTTAGAAATAGTAAGGGACCATAAGAAATCAATACAGCAGCTGCTAGATGATGCAAAGAAGAAAAACAAGAACGATGGGAGTCAATGAAGAAACAGGAGCAAGTGCAAATGACATAAAACAACTTTTCACAGAAATAATAGCAGAAAACTTCCCAAGCAGGGGAAAAGAACTTGACATACAGATAAGTGAGGCATATAGGACTCCAACTAGTCAAGATCAAAAAAAAAAATCTACACCTTAGGCATATAATAGTTAAGATTCCAGAAATACAACAGAACAATCAAATTCTACAAGCAGTTAGGGAAAAGAAACAAATCACATGCAAAGGAAAGCCCATCAGAATCATGGCAGACTTCTCAACGCAAACGCTCAGGTCAAGAAGAGCCTGGAGAGAAGTATTTCAAGGCCTAAAATATAACAATCTCCATACCAGATTGATGTACTCTGCAAAAGTATGTAACAAAATTGATGGAGAAATAAGATACTTTCAGGACAAAAAGCACATGAGGAACTTCATGAATACCAACCCAGAACTCCAAAATTTCTAAAGAATATTCTAGGAAAAGACAATAAGGATCACAAACCCAAGAAGCCCAGCAGAATGAATCCATCAGGCAGGACAAGACATTAAATGAGAAGTGGGAGAATCCAACAAAAAGTAAAAGTCATGACAAGGATAAGTCAATACGATTCAGTTATAACCATCAATGTTAATGGTATCAATTCACCAAGCAAAATAAATAGACTGGTAGAATGGGTCAAGAAGGAAGATCCAACAATATGCTGCATACAAGAAACACACTTAATTCAAAAAGAAACTTACAAATTAAAGTTTAAGGGTGGAAAACAATACTCCATGCAACAGGAACCCAAATTAAAGCAGGAGTAGCTATCCTCTTTGCAAATCAAATGGATTTTGAATCAACACTGATTAAGAAGGACAAAGAAGGACACTACCACCTTGTAAAGGGAAAAAAAGGAGGAAGAGATGACAATAATAAATATTCATGCAACAAATAATAGTATAACCAACTACATAAAACAAATACTAATGGACATGAAAAATCAAATAAACACTAATACAACAGTAGTGGGGGATCTCAATACCCCACTGTCACAAATGGATAGAACAACTAGAAAGAAAATATGCAATGAAATACTAGAGCTCAATCAAACTCTTGAACAAATGAACTTAACAGATGTTTACAGAGTGTTCTATCCACAAAATCAAAATACACATCCTTTTTGGCTGCACACAGTTTGTTCTCCAAAATAGACCACATACTTGCTCATAGAATATGTTTAAGTAAGTGCCACAAAACTGAAGTTATCCCCTGTATATTATCAGACCAGAGTGAGATGAAATTGGAGATCAATAGCAAAAGAAACCACAAGAATTTCAAAAACACATAAAAATTTAATAACGCACTTCTAAATAACCAATGGGTCACAGAGGAAATTAATGAAGAAATCAGTTTCTACAATTAAATGTCAATGACAGTGTAACATATCAGAATGTATGGGACACAATGAAAGCAGTCTTACGAGGGAAGTTCATACCAGTGAATACTCATATTAGGAAAACAGAGCGAGCCCAATTAAACAACCTGATGCTGAACCTCAAGCTTCTAGAAAAAGAAGAGTAAGACAAACACAAAGCTCATACAAAGGGGGAAATTATAAGATCAGAAGAGAAATCAATGCAATGGAGATTAAGAGAATGATAGAAAAAATTAATGAAGCCAAGAGTTGGTTCTTCAAAAGAATAAACAAAATTGACAAACCCTTAGCCAACCTTGTCAAAAAAAAAGAGAAAAGAAAAGATCAAAATCCATGCAATGAGGTATGAAAACGGTGAAATTACAATGGAACCAGGAGAAATCCAGAGTACCATCAATTCCTACTTTAAGAACCTATATGCCAATAAGATGTAAAAGACAGAAGAAATTGACAGATTCCCATATATACATGAATTACCAAAGTTGAATGAAGAAGACTTAAAAATTTTAAACAACCCGTTATCAATCAAAAAAATTTAAAAACGTAGTTAAAAACTTACTAATGAAGAGGAGCCTGGGCTCTGATGGCTCCACTGCTGAATTCTGCAAAGGATTAAGAGAAGAACTGTTGCCACTACTGTTTAAAAACTTCAATGCAATTGAAAGGGAAGAAATACTCCTGAATTCATTCCTGGAAGCAAGCATCACCTTGATCTAAAAACAGAGAAAGATCTAAACAAAAAAGAGAACTATAGGTCAATCTTGCTAATGAACAAAGATGCAAATATTTTTACTAAGACACTGGCAAATAGAATGCAGAACACCATGAAGAAGATCATGCATCCTGACCAAGTGGAATTCATCCCAGGGATGGTTCACCATATGCAAATAAATAAATGTAATATACAATATTAATAGATGCAACAACAAAAACCATATGATCATTTTGCTAGATGCAGAAAAAGCATTCAACAAAATCCAACATCCATTCATAATACCCCCCCCAAAATTAGAATAGATGGTCTCTACCTCAATGTGATAAAAGCCATATATGAAAAACCAACAGCCAATATCATATTAAATGGTCAAAAACTAGCTAAATGGATGCACATTGGGGCGATACTCTTAAGTGAAATGAATAGGATACACGTGTAAATACCGAATAGTTTCTCTAGTTTGAGAAACTAAAAGTGTAAATAAGGAGTAAAGGTATAATAAAAAATGTGAAATAGGAAGAAAAGGGTCAAAATGGAAGAGGAAGTGGGAGGGGTAGGGAAAAGGAAAGAATCACATTGAATTAATCTGAGAAAATGAAAAAAATGAAAACAAAGTCTTTGTAAATAGGGAGGGATGGAGGGGTTGAATGGAGGGCAGGGGAAAGTGGAAAAAATAAGAACCTAGAGAGCTTATGTAAAGGTGTGAATTTCCAGTGATAAATATCATTGTATTGTACACCTAAAATGTATCAACAAAATATAATTTTTAAAAAAAGAATTTTCAAGAGCCCAACTAGGATAAGCTCACAAAGCCAAATTGTAATCAAACTGTCTAAAATCAAAGATGAAGAAAATAATAAAAGGAATGGAAAAAATATGATTTATAAAGAAATTTCCAGTAGATTATCAGTGCCTTTCTCAGCAGAAAATTTTTAAACAGAACAGAGATGATATAATCCTAATGCTAAAGATGATTACTTTCTTGTTCATGCTTATGATAGCATTAGTTTTGTCAGATAAAATCTTCTTGGTTGATTTTTATTATAATAGACCTATGAATTTATTCAGAATGAATTTAAACACTGTATACATTGTATATATGCATATATATTATCATGTATTTATAATATGTCATGTATATATCATATATAATGTGTATTATATACAATGTCACGTACATATCATGTGTATTTTCTCTGCTCTTCTTTCTGTTTAATTGACCTTTGATCAGTAAAATGTCAATGAACATATTCTTCAGAAAAAATGATATCTTATAGGGTAAATAAGCACAGGAATATACCATAGCAATAGAAGAGAATTTGATATTATATTTAAATATATTCCTTTGTCCTGTAGTTGTCAAGAATGATTATAAGTTACATAATTATGTCAGAATTCTTTTATGTAATTAGCTTAGGGATTAGGGTTGCAAATAAAAGCATAGTTAATGAATATGATAATTTCCCAATGTTATAGAAATCAGGGGATAGTTGATCTTACTCATAGTTTAAAATGCATACCAGATTAAGTTGATGAGTTTCATAAATATTTTCTGCATTTCTAGTGTATAAAATGTAAAATGCTATTTCAAGTTTAAACTTTAAGTAATGGAAGAAAAGCACAAATTTTTTATCCTTGAGATTAATTATGCAGTGCTATGAGGAAATATTGACTGTGTACCTGAAGTCTCCACTGATGCTATAAAAGACTAGGCAGTTAATAATGATTCTTGATAATGCCCAGTGGGACTAGAATCTTACCACTCTCTATTAGTTCAGACTGTTTTTTTCCTTTTTTTTTTTTTTTGCAAATAAGCTAACATTACATTAATATGCATGTAAAACATAAAAACCTGAAGAAGAAAAATTTATTTCTACCCTATGACACTATAACCAGAGGGAACAAATGTTCTGGATTAGGGGAAATCAAAACACTGAAGCAAAATAAAACTAATTCATTGGAAAGAATGAATTAATTTATTAGGAATAAATTAATAACTAATGAATTTATTTTTGGAGTGATCTCTTTCAGAAGATTTTATCAATCTGATTTTAAGTGCATATAATATACATGAATATACATATAATATACATGAATATACATGTATAAATATAATTATATATGTGTGTGTATTTAGAGATCTATCAAACTGTACCCTAATGTGGTGATTAATTTTCAACTTGTGTGTGAATGCCCAGATGAATTGAGTACATCTAGTTCTGGGCATGGAAGACCCACTCAAGGAGGATTGTTTTGGGAAATGTGGTGGGGAAGATTTCAGGCTGATATTTTTTTGGAGAAGCTTTGGCTGTTCTCTTCAGAGGAGTTCCAGTCCTTGCCTTCACGAAGGATGACTGCTGTTCCCTTCGGAGGAGTTCTGGCCTTCATCTTCCTCTTTAGCATTCTCCTGGCTTTTGGCTAAGACTCTTTTAACCTTCAGCACCAGTCCTTGGGCTTTCTAGTGAAGAGCCTCGAGTTTTCCATCACAGATTCCTTGGACTTCTGATAGACTCATGTGGGACACTGCCATGGGATCCAGGTTGGATTCTTCACACTAGCACACAGATCTCTTGGAAGCTAATCTTGTACATTTTTGTGTTCTGCATTAAAACTCTTTCACTTCCGAACACTAACTACAACACCTATAAATATGTATTAATTATTTTATATCCATTGAAAATTTTTAAAAATTAAAATCAATCATTAGTTACCCAAAACCAGTTTTGAAAACTCAGGTAAAATGAAACTCAATCTTTCTTAGTTGTTCAAATTGGCAGTTTTGGAAAAAAATAGGTTACCACAGTAGCCTTGGTTCCAATAAAAAAATATTTCAAATCTGTGCAAAAGGCATCACAATTTATCTATCAAAATATGTAAATAACATATTCAAATATTATCAAAATAGAATTCTAAAACATATCCTGGATTAGTCTTAAGCCTCATGTTTTGTTAAGTCTTATATTTCCAACTAAATTTTTCTTTTGACCTTCAGATGTTTTACCTATACCTCCTAAAACCTACATTCACTAAAATGAAAGTCTTATATTTAAGTCTGTTGATACTGACTTGAAAGACTCACAATTTTACAAAACTAAAAACTAATAAAGCCAAGTGAAGTAGAAAAAGTTAACAATATGACAGCCAACAGGAAACCATGATTTTTTCCTTCTGACATCAACTACAATAAGCTTTGAAATACTAAATCCCTAATGATTACTATTATCATTTGCCTCATACAGTATGAGACTGTGTACTACATCATAGGAATTATCAAGAAAATATATATTCAAATATGCTGCATGAAATTGTTTCTAACAGCATGGAATACATGTCAGATTCTATTTTACTATGACTGGATATTTATTAAGGAGTACTGGTGAGAGAGAGTCTTTGGAAATACAAATGGTACCATACCTAGTTTCATTATTTAGCTCTAGGATTTAACAATCTTAATGCATCTTAAGAAGAGAGTTTCATGACAAAAAAAGAATTTCAAATATCTTTTTTTCTAAACTATCTCCTGAAAGAAAAGTAATTGGACGTATACGAAACATTCTATTCTTAAATAGTAAGTTGGGTTCTCTCCAACATATATCCACAAGATTGACAGTTCTACCAGTTTTTTTGTAATTCATATTCTTTTATTACTACATGTTTACAATTCGTGCAGTTTACAATCATCTTGGGGAGTATATATTACAGTTTTTTAAAAAATCTCCTTCCCTTTACCTCCTTCTCCTTCTGCTCTTCGAGTTCCTCTATCTCCTATTTTGCACTTGTTGATATTATTTGTCTTACTTCATGTATGGCATGTAGTGTATACATTAATTGGGATTATTAGGTTCGTGTACATGGTGCATTGTTATTCTCATTTTCCCTTCCCCTTCTCTTCACTCTTCACTGTTGTTCCCTTGGACCACTTCACTATTGCAAGAGATCCATTCCTTGTCCTTTTCTTTCCATCCTTTATCATTTTATGTTTTCATTTTGCCTCACTCAAATGAAAGATACCTTATATTATTAAAACTTGAGTGTCTGGTTTACTTCACTCAACATTATATTTTCCAGGTGTATCCATTTTCCTACTGTTATGGCTTATATTCAGATATTTCCCTAAAGCCTCATGCTGTCATAAATGGTGCTTTTTAGAGATGGCTCTATTTAGTGTGTGTGATGCTGGAATCAAGAATGTGGTGTTGGGATAGATTCATGGTGTGATGCTAGGATAAGTCTGACCCTCCCTAAGTGTGAGTTCTATCCTCCACTCAAGGATGGGTAGCCTGGATAGGATATAAGTAACAGAGACTGTCACTGCTTATTACTTATACCTTCATGCTCCCTGCTTGTTGCCTTCTGCCTGCACTGTTTGTCATGAACTGTTTCTCCTCTTAGATACCTTTCTGCCATGTTGCCTTGGAGCCACCAAACTATAAACTGAAACCTCTACAAACATTGAGCTAAAATAAACTTTCTTTCTTTAACTTTGAGTGTTGGGATTTTCCCTCAGCAACAAGCAAAGTAACTAAGACAAAATTTGGTTCTATGGAAGTGGGGTCATTGTTATGACTGTACCTGACCAAGTGGTTCAGGAGCCTTTGAAACTGGCCTGTGGGAAGAGTTTGGAAAATTTGGAGTTGCCTGTTAAAAAAGCAGCCATGGAATGCTTTAAACTGCACTTAATGGGAGATTCTGGTAAGAGCTCATAAGATGAGAATGCTGATAGAAAGGCTGCTGGTTAAAACCAGACTCAGGAGGTTTCTGCTCAGAAGAACTCCATTGGCTGCTGAATTCCAGGTGATGTGTGTTATGCCTTGGCAGAAAATTTGTCTGCATTCTGCTTATGTCCAGAGAATTTGCTTGAGACTGAGATTAAGGCGAGCTGACTAATTAATCTGACAGAAGAAATTTCAAAGCAGTCTAATATTGAGGGCGTGCCTTGGCTACTGTTGGGGGATTTTTATCCAGACTTGTATTAAGAATCAAGAGCAAAGAGTCCAGCAGAATGATTTAAAACATTTTGATTTTTGGCTGAAAGGAAGCTGGAATAAAGTTGTGGCTTGTCAAGATGAAACAGAGGAGAAATTGGTCACTGAAAAGACTAGCAAGAAAAAGCTAAATATTTTAGATCACCTCAGGACATCACAAGAACCACCAGGAATCAACACTTTGCACCCTCACAATTGCAAAAATGAAAGACTGCTTTGAGAAGAGAGTCTCAGAGCAGCTTGTTCCAGAATATCAGTGGGCTAAGGAAGTTGTTCCTCATGATTTGGTTCACAGGCATTCAACCCCTAAAGTCAAGAGAGAAGAAAGGCTGGCTACTGCTCCAGCTGGTGGCAGACCTTGGGATTATCCATGTAGTTTAGCTGTTTGGTGAATACAAGAGTTGTCAGGTCAAGAAGCCTTCCATCCAGATTTCTGAAGAAGTCCTGGGAGGCCAGACAGTGTGCCCTGAGAGGGCAGTGTATGAAGCTGCAGGTGTGAAGCAGAAGGTGCAGTGGAGACTAAAATATTTGGAGAAGCCAAGAATGTGGATCATCTGAGGAAAACTGTAAGGAATGAGCAGTACCAGCCCAAGAGAGAAGCCATGGGGTCTATAACTACACAGAGGGCAAATGGCAAAGCCACTCAAGCCCTTTGGAATTCACATCTTGCCACAGATTGCCTCAGAGACTGGACATGGAACTACAGGACTTAGTGTTTTCCCTGGTAGATTTTGGACTTGCTTTGATCCCATTCCTTTCTATCACCCTATTTGTGCCTTTTGGAATGGTAATGTTTGTCTTGTTCCATTGTATGTTGGAAGTGTTTAACATTCTTTTCATGTGTACTGGGGTTCACAGACAAGATTTTGCTTTAAATATCAGAGGAGTCTTTGGACTTTCACTTTTCAGCAATGATAAAACTGTTAGGACTTTTGCAACTCTTAGAAACACATTAAATGTCTTTTTGCATAAAGAGATGTACATGAGATTTTTGGGGGCCAAGGTCGGAATGTTATAGATTATATCCAGATGTCCCCCCAAAACCTCAAATGGTCATAAGTGGGGCTTTTTATAGGTAGCTGGATTTAGTGTGTGTAATGTTAGGATCAAGGATGTGATGCTGGGATTTATTCATGGTGGATGTCAGAATTAAGATTGCTCCACTCTGGGCATGATTGCTACCTGCCCCATAGGTAGGTATCCTTGATAGGATATAAAGAAAAGAAAGAGTGTAATTGCTTGTAGCTTGCTACTTGCTTCCTTCTGCCTGTCTTGCTTTACCAGGAACTGTTTCTTCTCTGAGATGACCTTTTGCCATATCTTTCTGCCTTGGAACCAGCCAACTATGAACTTAAACTTTTACAAACTGGGAGCTCAAGTGAACCTTTCTCCCTTTAGCTTTGGTTGAAGATATTTTGTCTCAGCAACTACAAAAATACCTAAGACACCAAAAATGTCTCAAATGTGTCATTCTTTATAGCCAAGAAGTAGTGCATTTTGTGTAAATATTAAATTTTTATCCATTCATCTGTTGATGGGTTTACAGGCTGCTTCTGGGATTTAGCTATTACAAATTGTGCTGCTATAAACATTGGTATGCATATATCACTGTAGTATGATAATTAACGTCTTTGGTGAAGATACCTAACTGGGGAATAGCTGGACCATATAGAATTTACAATTTCAATTCTTTGAGGAATCTCCATGCTGATTTTCATCATAGTTGTGCTAGTTTGAATTCCCACCAAAAATGCAGGAGTGTTTCCTTTCACCAGTCATTCCAGAATTTGTTATTGTTTGATTTCCTAATGATTGCCATTCTTTCCAGAGTAAGATGAAATCTTAGCATTGTTTTAATTTGCATTTCTCTAATGTCCAGAGATGTTTAACATTTTTTTCATATATTTCTTGATCATTTGTATTTCTTCCTCTGTGAAGTGTCCATTCATTTTTCTATGAAGTGTCCATTCATTTTCCTCTGTGAAGTGTCCATTCATTTTTGACTCAGTCTTAAATTTTAGTTGGTTTAGATATTTTGAGTTCTTTGTATACTTTAGATACTAGTCCTCTCTCTGAGAAGTAGCTGGTAAAATTTTTGCCCTATTCTGTATGTTGTCTCATTACTTTATTGATCGATTCTTTTGCTGTATAGAAGCTTTTTAGTCTGATATAATCCCATTTGTTGACTCTTGCTGCTACTTTTTGTTTGACTGAGCTTCTATTTAGAAAACCTTACCTATACCTAAGTCTTCAAGTGTTTTACCTATTTTATTTATAGAAGGTTTAATGTTTAGATCTTTGATCCATTTTTATTTTAATTTAGTATATGTTGAGAGATATGGTCCAAGTTTCATTCTTCTATGAACAGATAACCATTTTTCTCAATACCACTTTTGAATAGGTTAACTTTCCTTTGGACCCTTTGTCAAAGATCAAATAGTTGAATATGTCTGGGGAGGTTTCTGTCTCCTAAATTCTGTTCCATCAATCCATGTATGTGTTTTTGTTCGAGTATCATACCATTTTAACCACAATTACTTTATTATAGCTTGAAGTCCTGTATTGCTATGCCAACTGCCTTGTTCTTTTTGTCCAAAATTACCTTTGTTATTCTGGGTCTCTTCTGGTTCCATATGAATTTTAGGACTGTTTTCTGCAGATCTGCAGAGTATGCTGTTGGTATTTTTACTGGGACTTCATTGAATATATATGAACATTTTGGAAGTGTGGCCATTTTGACAATACTGGTACTGCCCATGCAGGAGCAAAAGGACATTTTTCCATTTTCTAATGTCCTCTTCAGAGTACTGGAGTTTTCTTTATAGAGGTTTTTCACTTCCTTGAGTAAGTTAATTTCTAGGTATTTCATTTTTAATGAAGCAAATTTGAATGGTATTGTTTTCATAATTTCCTTTCATCTCATTCATTGTTGATATGCACAAATGCTAATGATTTTAGTGTATTTATCTTGCTACTTTGGTAAAATTGTTTATTAATTCCAAGAGGGATTTTTTGGTGTTTTTAGGTCTTCTCTATACAGTATTTTGTCATGTGAACATAATGATAACTTGAGTTCTTCCTTTCTTATATGTATCACTATTATTTCTTTGTTTTGCCTAATTGTTTTGGCTAATATTTCAAGTACTGTGTTGAAAGCAGAGGTGGTAGTGCACATCATTGTCTTGTTCCTTATTTGAGGGGGAAAGATTTTAGTTATTCCCCATTTAGTATAATGCTGGGTATTGCTTTGTCATAAACAACCATTATCATATTCAGTTTTGGTCCTTCTCTCACGTTTTATGCAAGATTTTTATCATGAAGTGATGTTGGATTTTGTCAAAAGCCTTTTCTATGTCTACTGATATAACCATGTGGTTTTTGACCTTTCTCCTGTTTAAGTGATGTATCACACTTATTGGCATCCTTGCATCTCAGAGATGAAACCTATTCATGCTGTATTGTCTTTTTTACAATGTGCTGCATTCTATTTGCTAATATCTTCTTGAGTATTTTTCCATCTATGTTTATTAAAGAGATTGGCTTATAGTTCTCTTTTTTAGTTGAGTATTTGTCTGGTTTTGGGATGAGGGTGATACTGGTTTCTATGAATGAATTGGAGAACACTACATCCCTTTCAATTTCATTGAAAAAGCGGAGGACTATTGGTGATACAATATTCTTAAAATTTTGTAGAATTAAACAGTGAATCCTTCTGGTCCTGAACTTTTTTTAGTTCGTAGATTCTTTATTAATGAGTCAATTTCATTGCTTGCCATTGAATTGTTAACCATATTTATATCTTCTTTGTTTATTTTTGGTAATTTGCATGTGTCTAAGAATCTGCTATCCATTTCTTCAAAGTTTGCTAATTTGTTGGAATATAATTTCTCAAAGTACTTGCTATCATCTGGATTTTGACAGTGTCTGTTGTGATTTCATCATTTTCATTTTTAATTGTATTGATATGAGTGTTTTCTCTCCCGGTTGGATTTACTAAGGGCTTAGCTATTCTGTTTATTCTTTCAAAGAGCAGCTTTTCAAATCATTGATTTTCTTACAGGTTTTTTAGTCTCAATTTCATTGATTTCTTCTCTCATCTTTATAATTTCCCTCCTTAACTTTGGTGTGGGGCTGGTTTGTCATTGTTTCTCAAGTATATGAAGATTTCTCATGAGGTTATTTATTTGGGCTTCCTCTGTTTTCCTAATGTGAGCATTTCTTCTGATGAAGTTTCCTCAGTATTGCTTTCATAGTGTCCCAGAGGTTTGTTGTTTTACAGTCAATGTCATTAACTCCCAGAAATGTTTTAATTTCTTCTTTGATTTCTTCTGGACCCATTGGTTGTTTAGCATTATGTTGTGTATTTTTTAGGAGTTTTTGCCTTTTTCAAAATTTCTTCTGTCATTGATTTCTATTTTTACAGTACAGCAGTTAGATGACATGCATGGGATGATATCAATTCCTTTACATTTATTTAAGCAGGATTTTTAGACTACTATGTCATCTATTTTGGAAAAAAATACTATGTGCTATTGAAAAGAAGGTATATGCTGTTGCAGAGAGATGTAATACTCTGTATATATCCACTAAGTCCATGTGTTCAAGGGCATGGCTCAGTTCTAAAATTTCACTATTGTTTTCTGTTCAGTTGATCTGCCCCTGTGTGAAAGAGCGATGTCAAAACTCTCTACTATGGTTCTTTAATGTATATTTGGTCTTTGAATTTCAGCAGCTGTTTTTGTGAAGATAGGTTCTCCAGTATTCCATGCATTTTTATCAAAGTTATGTATCAAAGTTATGTTTATCAAAGTTTATGTTTATCAAAGTTATGTATTCTTGTTGGGTTCTTTCTTTGACTTGTATGTAGTGACCTTCTTTATCTCTTCTAATTAGTTTTAACTTGAAGTTTAACATGTCTGATATTAGTATTACTACCAAATCTTGTTGTTAGGGTTCTGGTACAGGAAATGTTGTCTTCCATTCTTTAATTTTTAGTCTATGAATATCTTTTTTGATTACATGAGTTTTTTCTGATACAATAGATTGTTGGATTCTGTTTTTTACCCAGTCTGCCTGTGTGTATCTTTCGATTGCAGTGTTGAGGCTGTCAGCATTAAGAGATATTCCTGAGATGTGTTGGTTATTTACTATCCTTGCCTTCTTTATCTGTTGATATATCCTTTGTTTTTTTTTCTTGATTGTTTTTTGTTGCTGTTTTTCTATTGACCTCGCTAGTTTCCTTTGTGTTTTTAGATGTGTCTAACTTGTTTCTATTGAGAATGTTCCGTAGTATTTTCTCTAGAGTTGGTTTAACACTCATATATTTTCTGAGTGGATCATTTTCATGGAAATAGTTTATTTCTCCATCTATTTTGAAGGATAGCTTTGCTGAGTAAGTTAATCTGTGATGCAAGTTATTTGGTCTTAGGGCTTGAAATATTTCACTCCAAGCTCTTCTGGACATTTGAGATTTGTGCTAAGTCTGCTGTGATTTAAATGTACAGGTAAAAACTTTATATATGATTTGTTGGTTTTGTCTGGCTGCCTTTAAAATTCTGTTTTTTTAAAAAATGAATATCTGTGAATTTAATGAAGATATGGCTTGGAGAACTTTTGTCAAAATTGTTTGGTGTTCTATAGGCATTGCTTACTTGTATTTTAATTTTTTTCTTAAATTTGAGAAATTTTCTCCCATAATCTTTGTAAGCATGTTTGTTAATCCATCTGTGCAATCTTCTAGATTTTCTCTAACTTTGATTAGCCTTAGACTCTTCTTCTTGTTGTCTTCTAGTAGCTGCTGAATAGTCTTCTCTTGCTTTCTCATTTTCTTTTTGATTTCTTTAAGCTATTTATTGTACAGTGGACCCTTGAATTATGCATGACCAGCCTTATATATGAACAAATTGGATTATGATGTGAATTTCAGTTTTAACTTACAACCAGAGTTTTGAGTTATAACCAGAATGATGGCCATTTGTGTGGTTGTAAACAAAGATTCACAATGCCAGACCACTGAATGCAAGCATGCAGAAGCATTGATCTGAGCCCAGATGCTAGTGCTCGTAGATGTGATTTTGGTCAGTTTTTTATATAATCACTATGATTACTGCTATCAAAAAAGCCCCCAAAAAGATAGAAAAGAAGCTAAGGAAGGAAGGGAAGGTGAAGAAAGCAATCACACCCAAAAAGAAGAAGGAAATTGTGGAGAAATATGAGAGTGGCATTTATGTGACCAATCTCAATAATACGTACAACATAGGGCCAGGGGTTTAGCTCAGTGGTGCCACTCCCTGTCTGCCAAGCACAAGGTTCTGAGTTCAATCCCCAGTACCAAAAAGCAAACAAGAAAACAAACAAAAAATAATAAGTGCAGCATGTCAAAATCCACTTTCTTGACAATCTTACAGAGAAAAGATTTATATAAGCAAGCTAGTGTTGCTAAAGGTGCTACTCAAATTAGTAAATCATGATCAACAGTATTAGATGAGATAGAAAGGCTATTATTAATCTGGATGAATGAAAGGCAGATGGCAGGTTATAGACTGAGTCTATAATTTGTGAAAAAGCCAGGACTATAAATGCAGATCTCATAAAGGGTAATCTATCAGTGAGTGATAATGGTGAAACATTTCATGCAAATAAATGGTGGCTTCATGATTTTAAAGCAAGAACTAGGGTTCATACCATAACTAGGCATGGTGAAGCAGCCAGTGCTGATAAAAGGGCTGCTGAAAATTATATATACCACTTTGAAATGATGACAGAGAGAAATGGCTTTCCTGTCATCAAGTTTTGACTGATGATGAACTCATTTTGTGATGAAATTGGCCTTTTCTGGAAGAAAATGCCCAGGAGAACATATATTAACCAGAGGCTAGGGATTTAGCTCAGTGGTTCTGCCACCTGCCTTGAAAGCACAAAGTTCTGAGTTAGATCCTCGGTATTAATAATAATAATAATAATAATAATAAAATAAAAAGGGAGGAAATTTTTAAAAATAAGAAAATAATATACATTACCCAGGAAGAGAAAAGAAAATGCCAGGCCACCAGTCTATGAAGTATAGGCTAACATTATTGCTATGTGCCAATGTGACTGGTGACATCAAGAAAAAGCCGCTCTTGGTTTATCACTCTGAGATCCCTAGCATGTTCAGAAAACATAAAGTCATGAAGAATAGGCTAGGGGTCATGTGGAGATCTAACACAAAAGCCTGGATAGCAAGAGTACTTCTTGAGTGGATCAGGGAGGCTTTCTGTCCTTCTGTTAAGAAATATCTAGAGGACAAAAGTTTACCACTCAAGGCTCTCCTCATCATTGACAATGCTCCTGCTCACTCAGGAGATTTGGAAGAATTGGCTTAAGTATTCCCATGGCTCACAATCAAGTTCCTCTCTCCTAATACAACAACTCCTCTACTGAAGCTTATAGACCAGCATTTATAGTTAGCTTTAAGAAGCTATACACTAAGGAACCATTCCTGAAATGCTTCCAGATGGTTTCAGATAGATTTAATCCTGAAAGTTCTGGAATGAATATTGCAACATCCTTTCCTGTGTGGGGTTAATTGAGAAATATCTCTAAGGACACTGAGATCTGCCTGGAAGAATGTGTAGCCTAAAATTATACAGGAGACAGACTTTGAAGGCTGAGTAGAGGAGCCATAGCCTTCAACTGATTCTGTGGTTGATGATATTGTTACTATAGCAGAGTCCATAAGCTTGGAGGTAGATAGTGGTGATGCTGAGAAACTGATGGACAAATACTCAGAGGAATTGTCTACAGAGGAACTTTAGCAACTTCCAGTTGAGCAACGGAGAATGAGAGCTGAAGAGCTTTGTGAAGAAGAGGGTTGTATCAGCAAGCAGTGCATCAAAGTTCTTCTGAAGTAAAGGAAATCCTGAAAAAAATGGACAGTTTCAAACATTTGTAGGGAAGACCCATCCAGACAGAGAAAAAGCCAATGGTTGCATTCACTTGCTTAATGACTATGTTATGCCACAGTACAGAACAGTGTTAGAGAAAAGACAGAAACTGACAACCTTAGACCAGTTTTTATTTCTGAAAATGTTGAGACCTAGTGAGACAGAAGCAGGTCCTAATGCGCTAAAGACTCTCCCAAGGAGAGAAAGGACACCAGAGAGTCAGATTCCAGATGTTCTTATGAATGGGGACTCTCTTTCCAAACAATAATCACCCTCCATTTCATCCTCCCTTCCTGCAAGCCAACGTTGTCAACTTGGTTGATGATTACAGTGTGAAATTGTTGTTTCTGGAAAACTAAGCACATTTTATAACTTTTTGGTGAATACACTAGGAAAATTATTGGTATTTCCGGTAAATTACACACATCCTATAACACTTTTTCTTACGAAAATTTTAGTGAAGGGGTGCTTTGGAAGGTTCAGAATGCATTCTGTTTATATCCATTATTTCTTATGAGAAAAAAACTCTTGAATTACAACTAACTTGAGTTACAACCAGTCTGCACAAAAAAATTGAGTTTGTAAGTCAAGGATCTGTTTCCCCATTGTTCATTTTTGCAATGTGTGAATTATACACTGTTTCTTTCTATATCAGAGGTATTTTTGTCTGACCTTTTTTTTAGGATTCCGTATTCTTGTTGAATTTGTCATTCAAATATTGAACTGTGTTTGTTAACTCATCCAGTTTTTTACCTATTTTCTCAAAATTCATAGTGGGCCTATTGAGCGTAATTGCTGTATATTTTTGGTTCATTTCCTCTTTGAACTCATCTATTTTCTTCATCCCTTCTAAGAGCTTTTTATATATTTCTGCTGTGTGCTATTTGTTTTCTTCCCCCTTTGTGACCCTTTGCTCTGCCTTGAGGGATTTGGGGGGCTTGCAGATCTATTTCCTTGTGTCCCCTTTCTCCTACTAGTACCTGTCATCACAGTTACTCTCTCTCTCAGTTTGTCTATTCTCTATGCATACCGTGACTGTTTATTATTTCTGGTTGCTCTGTAGTGAGGTAGATGGGGAAAGAATGAGGGGTGTTTGGATGAGTAGTTTTCATCAGTAAGGATGTGATTTCAAAGGAAGACTAGTGGTAGATAAGTATAAAGGACTGATGATGGTTCTGATTTTATTGGAATACTTTTAGTTGAATTGGAGGTTTAGTACTGAGAGTTTTCTGAAGATATGTTTTGAGGGCAAGGGAAACCTATGGGGAAAGGGGCTTCATTTTGTGATTGAGGAAAGTTATATGTTTATGAGAACTTGCTTATAGGAAAGAATAACCTATGTAAGAATAGAAGAATGAAAGCCTTAGGATGAAGAAGATTGAGAAACTATACTAGTGAAGATAGGAGTGACTGTGAGGCAGCTAAGTGTGATAAATGTAAAAACTTGGGAGTTGGAGTTTACATGTTTGGAAAAAGAATAAAGATATATGTTAATAATATGGTCTTGGGCATTTGAGGTGAAGAAATTAGATAAGGAAATGTGATGAGTGAAAGAAAATAGATACTGATTAAATTGGAGCCAATGAAAGAACAAGTATAAAAGAATAAAAATTTAATATACACATGAAATCATAAAAAATAACCACACATTACTAAATAACTCAAGAAGTGTACAAAAACAGACCAGTAAGATTTCCCATGGGAACACAGATTGGATTTTCTAATGAGACATTGCATACTTGATTCCCAAGTAGTTTCTTTGCCAGAGAATCTGAGTGCTCACACCCCTATTATTCTTCAAATTGCTCCACTGCAAAACTAGGGTTTGCTCAGATTCAGGACATCTTTCTGCCAGGTTGCGGGCATTCTTGGAGAGATTAATCCAGTCTGAGTTCTTGGGTTAGGAACTCTTGCTGTTCCTCTCCCTGGGTGTGATGGTAGATTTAGCAGACCAGCTCACTAACACTAAATTGCCCACTAAGTCAGGATTATTCTTATGCAATCAATTTCACTACAGCAGTAACAGGCTAATCTGTTACAATGTTATCTATCAGGGGTAGCTGAGAAATAACATACCACAAGACCCTGTTTGGGGTCTCCCTTTAGTACTGAGAACACGGTGTCAAAGTGAGTCTCCAACTGAGGCTGAATCTGGTGTTCTGATCACAGGAACACAATCTGTGATCACTGCTCCTAACCCCTCAATGAGACTCGCCTAATTCTGCTCATCAATTGCATCTCCAGTGACTGCACTTACCTTATTTACTCTGGGAACTTGGCTGTATGAAGCCACCAAGGGGCTGCTCTAGGACTGATGTTCAAACACCCAGCCCTTCCCCACAATGGCACCCTATCAGCACCTGCTTCAAGTGATTGTGTCTTGCAGCACTTATATTGCAGTCTCTCCCCTTGTGTTGCCCCTGGAGGGCCTCCCAGGGAATGAAGTCTCAGATTCTTCCAACTGTCTCCAACAGCATAAGATTCTCCTGGTCACCATGCAGTTCTCTGTGGGCAGAGAAGTTATTAGTTTCACTGTGCCTCCTGGCTACTAGCCAGTCACTCACCATCTGCGGTGCCATGGTTTTCCCTCTGCAGTGTGGGCCACCTCTTCTGTATAATTTAATCCCATTTTCTTCTCCTCTGTCAGTTCCCTCGTTGTTCCCATGTGCTCACCCCTCACTTCAGTTCCTTTCCAAGCTATTGTCCTCCAGACTTCAGACAATTTGTCCTGGAGAAGGCAAGCTCCTGGCACTCAATGCTTTCTCTTTTGTTTCTCTCTGTATGTCAGTTTTAAAATAATCCTTGATTTCTTTTATGCATTATATTTTATTCTGGGTCGTGTTTGTTGACTAATGCAAAAAAGGAAATATCAACACCTGCCTCATTTAGATCCTTTTTATGCTACTAATTAAGGGGATCACCTCTTAGATTCTTGATCATACTTAGGACATAGCAAGGTTCTAAGCTAAGTACATTGATCCAATCTTCAAAAAAATTCTTAATCATTATTGTATTTCAACAATTTAGGAGAGTAAAATGATAGTTTTCATTTTTATGTGTACAGTATGCTTTATTCCCCTCTAAGTTGTATAAAGGTTATCAACCTCAAAGAAGATTATATATTTCCAATAGACACTAGTTGCTTTCTCACACACATATATAGCCAAAAGTCCTCCATTTTTGTTCATTTCTAACTAAACAATTTTGAGTTGATACTACCCCTCTACCATCAATTTTTATGTCATAAGTATGCTACTCACAGATACTCAGTTCACTCAATGTCTATATTGTTAATGGTCGATTATGTAGTATTAATTTTATTATATTCATGTTTTGCATGAACTATAAACCTCTAGAACCATGTCTTACCAGTGTGTAAGCTGTTGTGTGAAAACTAAAATACATCTATTTTTATTAGGCATGATTAAAAAAAAGAAGTGCTAATTTGGTCTCACTACTATCTGTGATCCAAAAAGTGGCCCTTTTTCAGAAATTTCATGTAATAGTGACTTGATCTTATAATTCTCAGCATTCAAAGTTAGGAGGAATAAATTTCTGTTGTTGGTGAGCCCAATGCTTCATGGTATTTTTCTGTAATGGCACAAATGGATTAAGACTTTTAGAAGTGAGGAGAGAAGCTATTACATTTTAGACATATACAGAAGAATTTGTTATAGAGAAAATGTGTGGAGTGAAAAAGTTGCATAACTGCAATGGGAAAGAACTATAGTTAAAATACTTTTAGAAATGATACATGCAAGTAAAATAAGAAATTACATCTTGGTTTATTAACCTTGAAGTGCTTCTTAGTAATTTGGCCAGTAGATCTATAGTCTTCATATTTTCTGAGACATTGTTATTATTATATCACTCAAAATAATATTGATAGATTTATAGTTATAAAATATATTGATATCCATTACATATATCATTTATATTAATACATTTAAATATTTTATATATTAATTATATATTGTATAATATTATATGAATCTATTATGTTATATTAATCTAGTATTGATTACATTATATATTACATATATATATATACATATCTCTCTCTATATATCCTCCTTTACTGGGAATTACAAATCTGGTGTTAAAAGAGGTGTCTCTGCTATCTAGGCGTTGACAACAACTGACAAATGTTTTCTTCAATTTAGTCTCTTTTAACAACCAGAAAGGGATGGGTGGAAGTATTATTATCACAGGAATGCATCTCATCTTTCAAGTGGAAGCTTATAATCTCAAAAATAAAATTTAGAAAAAGAAAAAAGCCCATGTGTTCATTCATATTAAAGTTCTGACAAATACAAACTGTTTGTGATACCATGCCATCTAGCTTTATCCCTAACTCCCAAAACTTGCAAAAAAAATATGTTACTAGCTGCTAGTGAATGACACTAAATATCCTATGCCATGACAGCCATAATCCTCTGATAAAATAGGCTTTTTTATCTGTAATGTTATCATCTGTCAACAAAAGTGATGTGATATCACATCAAGGACAGAACATAATATGATTTGGTTATGGATACCCTAAGTTTTCCTTTGCATGAAATAATCTGATTTAGAGATCTCTGACAAGTACTATAATTATTTAAAGTACTTATGACAAAGTAGCATAATCTGTCAATATTGCAAACATAATTGCAATGCAAGTAGTCAAAATAATTGTGATTAAACCTCTCTTTAGACAGTGTTTAGAAGAGTATAAAATGAAAATGACAAGAAATTGTCGTTACTGACATTTAGAACTCAGGGAGGATATCCAAATTATCTCTAGAGATTGCTTTCATGAAAAATGTTTCAGTTCTGATTTTGATATTAGAGGCACACATATAGTGGCTTTATAGTGGCTTGCATTTTTATAAAATTGTCAAATAAATTTTTCCGTTTGCATAATGTGGCATATAGTTCATAATTACCATTTCATCATGATATATCACTATAGATGAACTTCACCAACTGGGCTTTGAGAACTTCCTTTATCTTTTTCTTATAAGAAGCTTAAATTATAGGTGAAGTTCTTTCTTGAATATTTATGTTAAACGTACTCTAACTCTACTTATTTATTTTTTATAATTTTATTTACATAGCTGAATACTCTCAGATAAACATAATATTCTCATTGTTACTTGCTTTATATAGTTTAGAATATTATAATAGTTAGCCATCAATATTCACTTTGATTATTTTGGCTGCTGCAAAGATAATAATGTTTGGTCACATGGTTTGGATTCTTCTACTTTATTTCCCTTAATGTTTAAGTTATGTCCTACATAAGCTTCAAACTCATAAATGTTGATTTATGTGACCATGAACAAATACTAAAAAGCCACTTAGTCTTCAAAAGAAAACTATAAATACATATTTTTATCAGTATAATGAATTATTGGCCTAACATACTGAGCAATAAAAATCAGTTAAAAACCTACCAACAGAGTCATCTTTTAAAGCTGCAAAAAAGTTAAACATAATTATCTTTCTAGAAATATAGTTTTGAATATGAGCCTCAATAAAAGATCAGATCAGAAACTGCACACTACCTTCTGCACAATCTTCTGAGTAAAACATATTATTCTTGTGTAAATTGAAAGTGTCCTTTCTGGGTGCCCTGAATACAGGACATACTTCACTGTGACCCAAATGGAAAATCACTCATGACCAAACTTTCATACCTAATCAGAAAATTTTATTCCAGATCTCCTCTTTCTCAGCATACTTGTATATCTAACCTGAAGTTGTTTTCTAGATCATTGATCTGGACACATCTATATTTTATAATCCTTGCCACATTCAATTAAGATCATGCATTATATTGAACTGACATTTCTATATTTTCAGACTCTCTCTGCAATACTGCTAAGATGTTTAAATCATTGAACTCTATTTTAAATTATATTTAGCTGGGTGAGGGTGATGATGCACACATATAATCCCAGCACTTGAAAGACCAAAGCAAGAGGACTGCAAGTTCAAGTTCTGTCTGGGTTACTTAGTATGAATTTGTGTTCAAATAAAAACAAACAAACAAACAAACAAATAACAAATAAAAGGGGTTTGGATGTAGCTCAGTGCAAAAATCTGGTTTCAATCTCCAGTACTTCAAAAATATTATCTATGGAACAAAGGTGACATCCTATAGGATATTTCTAAATAAAGATTTCATAATAATTTCTCTGATTTTAACCCAGATTGATTATAAGGGTAAAATTTATGGAATTTTTAGGTATACTTAAAATTAATAAATTAATACTGTTATGGATGAAATCCCAAATTTTCAGTTGAAATCTTTCTAGTGATCTCTGAACATTATGGTTTCTTTAAAACTGGTTGATACATTGTTTGTATGCAACATACTCTAGTTCTTGTATTATTAACATTAATGGGTAAGATCATATTCTTCAAGCATGTTAGTAAAATATTATAAACTACTTCTGTTTTGAGCACTTGTTTCACTTTGCCAATTAGATCCAATTTAATAAATATAATTAAATTTAAATACTATGTTTCTTTTATTAGACTATACTATGCCTTGTGGCAAATCACCACATTTGACTTGGTAAATGAGAAGATAGAGTCCTCAGATACCTTTTATTCTTCAACTTCATCAAAGTACTAATTTTTAAATTGTGCTAAAAAAGAGTTATAAGTCAAAGCTATACTTGAGGTCTTTGAATGCATTCCATATAATGTTTTTTGATGTTCCCATCAAATGATGAGAAAAATAATTTGAGAAAGTATAATTTCATATGACTGAGCTAGTGGTGCAGACTACATGGATTTCATACAATGATACTGATAAATTTCAGAATACCTTGCAACTTCTACAACATTAGGAACAGGATTCATTTGAAGTCTTCTTGCACATTTAGGTATTAAATACAATGTTATTAATATATTATGGGCTTTGGGAATGAATAACTTTACATTTACAACTAGATTGTAAATATAAACCCACTAGATATGTTGTTAAAATATAGTATTTTCCACTGTTCAAAGGACACACATACATAATGCCATCTTGTTTACCTGCTTCAGGTAGAACTGATAATGAAATGGGAGATTATTCTTGACAAGAAAATTGATCTCTGAATAGATGTTCTGCACATGGAAGCATCACCCTCAAACTATCTGAGCTGAGCTGATCCAGATTAAATCTGATCCTCAAAGTAATTTTGATAAAAATATATTCTCATCAAATAACAATTCTTAGATCATCGCAATCAACTCTCTGAGAAGGACCATAACATTTTCACTTAAATGTGTAGACAGGTTTGGATATTCTTTATAACTTTTAAAAGGCAATTAAGTTAGTAAAAATAATTAGTGTATAACCTTCCAAGTTGGCTGCAATCAAATGATACCATAGGTAATTGGATGCATCATTTCTACATATTTGTGAAAATTAGACTTCATTACTCCAGTTATAGCTCCAGCTTGCATAGTTAAGCTTAAAGGGTTATTTCAATGGAAGAACTGAGAAATTTCCTCCATTTCAAAACAATAGGAATAATAATTTCTATTATTTTTATTAGTAGATATTTCTATAATGCTTATTCTTGTTTGATATACAATGAAGCCATTAAATATTTTCTGGATAGGAAAAACTAGCTAAAATACTTTTTCCTTTTTGTACTAAATTATCATAATATACTTAAATAATAAGCTCAATATATCACATTAGAAGATATTATGATTACAATCTGATATCATTATGATTACAATCTACATATCACCGGCAAACATGCTTACCCTTTAAAAGAGAGAAGTATTTATCAAAAATATGTTTTAAAAAAAGTTTTTCAGGCAGAGTCTAGCTTATTTCCCAAGTGAGACTCAAACTTGTGAACCTCCTGCCTCAGCCTTCCTAAGTACATAATTTTACTTATAATAATAAAAGGTATCTTTAGATCTTAAATTTTAGATAGCTATATTTTCAAACTTTAATCTACCCCTACCTTACAAGATAATATTTCTCCTTCATAAAAAAAGTACAGGCATGTTAGTATGAATAGTTATAGTAACTTCGGTATTCTGTTCTGCATGAACTGGCTTTAAAAAACTAAAGTTCTTGGGCTGGGGGTTTAGCTCAGTGGTTCCACCGCCTGCCTTGCAAGCACAAGGTCCTGAGTTCGACCCCCAGTAACAATAACAGCAAAAGAAACCCCAAAATTAAAGTTCTTTTCTTGTTACTGTCTCAATTTATTTTAACTTTATCATTCTATCACTGATGAATTGTGCTATTTTCAGTAGATGATACTGGAAAAGTAGAATTTAGTAGTTTCTGGGAGAAATATAGAACTTTTATAGATACAGGAAAAAGAATACTTGTCATATACTATTTAGTTTAAAATATGTATATTGAAAGTATTGAACACTGATATTAATGAAGTTTAATTGAAGATAGGCTGTTTCTTTTAAAGATGTTCATAGAAGTTCATGATTTTTGGATTATAAAGTCTGCCTCACTGTTTCTGGAATGTAGTTCTTGGTCTTAGTCTATCAATAATTAAAGAATGAGTATGTTTTATAAATTAGAAATCATAAAGGAATAAAGAGTAGATTAAACAATTGGGGGATTTAATTCACAGAAAGGAAAATTTCACTTTAATAAAAAAGTATAAAGAATAAGTCATTGTACTTAACTGCAGGCAAAATAAGAAAAAAGTATATACTTTGACTCATACAAATCTGATTTCTTTCGAGATTTAAATTTCATTATCTGTATGAGCTGTGGCAGTTCGTTCAATTTCTCTAAATTTTGAATTTCTAATTTGTAAATAAAGCATAAAACGTCTGCTTCTCCTTGTTGTACTGAAGATTAAGTGAGGTAATGAATGTAGAATGCCTTTAATTATGCATATGTATTATAATGTGTTATATCTTATTAATGGAAGCACTTTGTTAATTGATTTTATGAACTTTTAATGAGAATAGATGTCTGATGATACTTAGATCTTCAGAGTTCCCTATTCTTGCCCTGTTGCCTGCCTTCTTTTGTCAGATATCATTCTTTCAGCCTCATTTAACATTTAAAAAGTATTTTTAGATTACAATTTTGAACTAGTAAAAATTTGCTTTAGCATTGTGTTTTTTTTCTCATAATGTTCATACACTTTCACAGATCTGAATAATTTCCCTCATTATAAACCAGAAGTCACTTTTGGTTTAAGCTAATTATTGTTTAGAGAATTCAAACTACATACATTTAACAATCTATGCAGTTTAAAATATTGGCCTTCAGGGGCTGGGGATTTAGCTCAGTGGTTTCGCCGCCTGCTGCGCAAGCGCAAAGACCTGAGTTTGATCCCCGGAACCAAAAAAAAAAAAAAAAAGGCCTTCCATGAACAGATAGTAAATAGTAAAATCAACAAATCAGATAAAATCGTCTTTATAGTTTGCTAAAACATCGGGGTATTTAGAGAAAAGGACAAGGAAGAATTTGACTTCAAAACCAGTTGTCCTAGTGTGCTTCCTGAAAGCTAAAGAACAGAGTCAAACATTAAGGATAGACAGGTATATGATTAAATGGATTAGGCTTGAAAAAAATCTGTAAAAGAAGTGTTCTGTAAATCAAAAAGTAATAAATAAAGGATAGAAATAGGGAATACTATAAAGCAGTCTCAAGAATGAAGATAGAAAAGAAGACCTTGCAATTGTCTCCTCAGGATGAGGAACCTGTCCATAGCAATATGAATGTCTTTTGATAATTTTGTAAAAATACAGTATAATCAGATGGTTACTTGTACTTTTGTAAGACCCAGTTATAAAATTTTGATATAAAAGTATTTTTGTTATTTTTCAACAGAATTTCTTACACAATTCACTAAGCTTCAGTATTTTAAAGTTAAACATATGTGTTATGGAAAATTTTCATAAGTGCCTATATGTCCTAAATATTTTGTGTAATGCACAATATGTAGCTGTATTAAAAATGCTATTTAAATGCTGCTTCTTTTATTCAAATGTTCATCTCCACATGTATTTTCTGTTTCACAGTCAGACATGGTTTTTTCTTTTAATTTTCTTTTTTTTTTTGCAATTTTCTAGGAGTATATCGTTTGAAATTGTGCCTGGAAGTCATTAATGCTTTCAACAAATATTCAACTTTATTTCTTATTAGCACAAGACAATGTTACAAGACCTGTTCTACTTCTAACTGTGGCCTATGAGTTTCTAGCCATTTATTAATTGATATTTTCAAGATAGTCATTGATCTACCTGTCTAGGTTTTAGGGTAAATTGACATGGAACAGAGTTCCCAGTAAATAATAAGATAAAATCATATATAAGAAATACATCTCTGTTCTGAAAAGCTGCATTTGGTGGCTATTTGTTGCTGCAGCATAATTCATGATAAAATTGTGAAATTTTGAGTATCACACATAATCATGAGTGTTTGCAGTCATTGTTAGCCCAGGGGACACAATCAATACTGAAGTTCTCCATGATAAAATGTATTTTGATTTTTGCCTTCTTGCTATACCTTTAGACAAGAGGAGGGCTCCATGCATGAAAATGTTTGAGTTAAGCCCAGATTTTCTTTTGTGCTCAGCAGCATATTATAATTCAAATGTTTATCGAGACAATATAAATATATTGCTTGGCAAGAGACTTAAGGCAAAATATTTTCTGAAATTGTGTGTGTTTCTTTGGCTTTGCAAAAAAATATAATATTTTCAAATGACTTCCTTGAATTTTAAAATTTTCAAGTATCTTTGAAGTCCACAGAAACATAAAATTTTCCTGAAATATTAGATCACTGTTTCTTAAATAATGTTTTCTTTCCTTTAGTGACCAGAAGAGAACTCTTCAATATCTCTAACATTTGTGACATCAGATTATTATACAGGATTACAAATTCTTTACATAGACAAGAAAAGTGGCATCAGTTGTTTCTGTTTCTTCCTTTTTCTTCTCTGTTTCCTTTTCTCTTCTCCATCTTTTTACATCTTCATCACACTTGCATCCATTTTCTACCATAACTTTTCCTCAATTTCCTTACATCTTCATTCTGTGCCATAAAGATTTTAAGCATGTTTGAAGGAGAATGTAATACAGCATTATATTCTACAAACATGTACTAATAGATAATACAAAAGAGTACCATGGAAATCCATAGTTGTAGTTCAGAAATTTTTTTAAGTTTATTAGTAGTTGGGTTCATTTAATTAAAAAATAGAATAATCTTATTCTGCCACTCTTTTTAAATCAGAAAACCTTTTGAAGTTAAATTTTTATAATTTAGAATATTCCAGAACATAATGATCATTAAGCACTACCATTCTCTGCAATTTTCCCCCCATAACCACATCAATAATTATTCAAAGAAGATGTAATAAATTCTGTAGATTAAAAGATGAAGTAAATTTTCACTGTAATATTTAGCAAATCCTTCAAAAAAGATTTACCATCCTAATCATAAACTCTAGTAACATTTCTTATTGTGTAAAGTCTTATAGGAAAAGAGAATAGTATAAGAAAGACATGAGTCTTAACATCCATAATGTGTTTAAGAACATATACTATGTTTACATTTGGACAGAGTTATAGAAAATGAGGTTTGGAAGGAAAGCTGAGGGAATCTGAAAAGCCCCTTGTATATTATTGTGTCAAGAAGGCTGTAGTGTAGAAAGTACACTGTTCTACAAATTTTCAATAACTTTCCCAGTTCACCAACTGGTAGTTAGAAACGTGATTTGGTTTTAGGAAGGTTTCTCTTCCTAGCATATGCTCTGAACAAATATGTTGTAGATAAATATCAAAGTAATAGCTAACATATTTTTATGACTATAGAATGAAGTGAAGATGAGGAATCAAGGGAGTGACACTCATCATAGTTTTCTTGGGGAAAATAAAGTTGGAATTGACACTTTCATGTTATTTTCATGGTGAACAAAGAGGAAGCACGGGACAAGGAAAGAGGAGCACATATGTTCATATCACATTTTATTCTTTATCTCAATGTAACTTTTAATTTTTGTACTTATTCTTTCCCTCTTTCTCTGTCTCTCTCTCTCCAACAAGAGGCAGAAATGGAAACGTGGAGATTGCAGTCACAAGGATATTCTTTTGTTTCCAATTTAAGACAAGTAGTTTTTTCTTATGGATACTTTGCAGTTAATAAACAAATAGAAATATACAATGCATTTCTATACCATAGTTGCACACTATGAATGTATGAGACATTATTTATCTTTAGAACTTTCACTATGATGTTTTTATAACACCTTGTGGAATTGCATTACAATTACATTAATGAAGAACTTTATCACCATTTCTACTTATTGCACCCAATTATAAAAACTGGGCTGTTTTACGGAGGTATTCATTAACCTTTTCAAAGCTTATAATAGGAAATCTAAGCACATGGAGGTGGTAGACTGCATTCTGAAAATGAATTCAGTTTTCATGAACAGTAAATTTTAATACGCAAATTCTCTGTAAATTGGGCAGTTTCAATGAACTGAATGAGGAAGCTCTATTTTAATCGGCTTAAAAGTATGAAATTTGAATTCATTTGCAGTGTAAAAATAATGACTATGTCTGAGATAAGTGGTAAAAAAAATTTTTACTTTTATTTTAATTAAAATTCCTGCATTTATTAATTTTATATTATTTAAGGCTTTTAAATTCTGGTTGAAATTGTATATTCAGTAGTAAACATTATTAATGTGTTTTCCAATTCCAACAGTTTCTTCAAATGGAAAGAAAACTAAGTGCCTATTATTTAATAAACAAGCTTACTCTAAGCTTACTTTCATACAGCCTTTTTTCATTATAATGTGAACCAGCTTTGGTAACTTACCATGTGTTGACTACCTTTAATTCATATTAATACTACTTTTTAATTATGAACATTACCACATTATATAAATTTATTTATGGCAAATGATTTCAAAATCATATGTAACTTCAATTTTCAAATTGCTTACCATTTCCATAACATTTGTCACTGGCAATAAATACTAACACTTTGAAATTCATTTTACCTTGTTTTTTAACTCTATTTTCGTCATGTCCTCTTATCTCTTTGAACATCCTATATTTGTTCCTATCATTTAACCTTTCAGTTAAATTCTGATCTTCCTAAAATTTTATCCATGCCAATTTTTAGATTTTCATTCTTACATTCCCTTTTCTTTTCTTTTATTTTTTTAACAGGGTCTCTGGCTGGGCTTGCTGGGCTTGAACTCACTGTGTAGCCCAGGTGGCCTCACACTTGTAGTGACCCTCCTGCCTCAACCTCCCAAGTACTGGGATTATAGATATGCACCACCACAACCAACCTGACAGGTCCTTGTTTTAGAAAATGTGATTTCTTCATTTGTCTTCAAATTTTTTCTATATGCTAGTTAATATGTTAAGTTTTCATTTATTCCCTCACTTGTCCCTTTTTTTAGTACTGGGGATTGAACCCAGGGCTTTCTCACTGAGCTACATCATTAGTGATTTTTATGTTTTTCAGTGACAGGGTCACACCAAGTCTTTAAGTTTCTCAGTCTGGTCAAAAAGTTGTGATTTTACCCTCCCAGAATGTTGGAATTGCAGGTATCCACCACCATACCTGACTGCACATTTATCAAATTTTAAGGAATCTTTTGAGTACTTATATATTATGTATTAATGTTTTCTTACTCATTGGTGAAAAATAAGCGTAGTCCCTGTATTTTAGGAACTTACAGATTATCTAAGAAGTCACAAAAATTACAGGGCTCTTCGGTCCAAGGCAAAGGTTTGTAAGTACTTGTGTACTTGGATATGGATATGTAGGCATAGGGGTGATGTGATATGACCTATAAAGTGTTTAAATACATTTTAGGCATAATTTTGAGCCAAGAGTTATGTATTTCATTAAGGCAATATGTAACCAAAATTGCATATATATATTTTGAGGTAGTGACATATCAAAATTTACATCTATTACTTGTTTTACCAATTTCTCCTGAAAACTAGGTTGAAGAAGGCCTTAGTGGTGTTCCACTGTATTCAATATAGACATATAATTTCATGCAACAAAGTTTTAAATTGGCAGACATTTATGGATGGATATAGACATTTATTATCAGAGTAAAAATTATGCTCGCTCTTAACTGCTTTAAACATATATGTTGCCGTTTGCTAGAATACTTATTCATGTACTTGAATCTTCACCTATATTCTTATTTTATCTACTGAAACCATTTTAATCATTAAATATACAGAGAATTATTTCCCATGTAGAGATGTAGCTTTGGTTTAACACTTTTTAAACAAAATGTTGGCATAGGAAAGGCCCCATTAATGTCATCTCATTGTTAAATGCATTATTAAAAACTTGAGGCTACTAGTAACAAGTTTGAAAGGGCAGTATGTGAATGGCAGAAACAACTACCTTCACATTTATATATTCTTTTTTTTAAATTTATATACTAATTGGTACATTTTAGGTATACAATACATTTATATTTATCATTGGGTGTTTGTACCTGAACATGATGTATCTTAGTTCTTATTTTTTCCCAAATTACCTATGCGCCCTTCACCCCCTCCACCCTTCCCTATTTACATAGACTTTGTTTCCAATTTTTTTCTTTCTCATAATTTTTCCTTTCCCTTCTTCCTTTTCCCTTTCCCCTCCCCCTCCAGCCACCCCTACAACTTTAGACCTTTTCCTATTTCAAATTATCAATTATTCGTTTTAATCATTTTCATCCTTATTTACACTTTCAGTTTCTCACACTAGGGAAACTATTCGGTATTTACACATGTGTGCCCTATTTATTTCACTTAAGAGTATGGCTCAATATGCATTCATTTAGCTATAAATGACTCTAGTTTCTCGTTCTCTATGGCTAAAAAGTACTCCATTTTATAAAAAGAAACACACCTTCTTTAGTCAGTTTCCAGTTGATGGGCACTTGGGCTGTTTCCAAGCTTTAGCTATTACAAACTGTGCTGCAATAAACATAGGTCCGCATATATCACTGTGGTATGATTCTTTTAATTCTTTGGGGAAGGCACCCAGTAGGGGAATAGCTGGGTCAAATGGGACCTCTAGTCCTGGTTCTTTGAGATATCTCCATACTGACTTCCACAGTGGTTGCACCAGTCTGCACTCCCACCAAAAATGGAGAAGGGTTCCTTTCTCCCCACAACCCTGCCAGTATTTGCTATTGGCTGATTTCTTGGTAGCAGCCATTCTTTATGGGGTGAGGTGGAATCTCAGGGTTGTTTTCATCTGCATCTCTCAAATGATGAGTGATGTTGAACATTTTTTCATATATTTGTTTGCTGCTTTTACTTGTTTGTCTGAGAAATGTCTGTTCATTTCAGATGCCCATCTTTGAATTGGGTCTTTGAATTTGGGGGGGTTGATTTTTTTCAGTTCTTTATATATTCTAGATAGTAGACCTTTGTCTGGGGTACAGCTGCTAAAAATTTCATCCGTTACTCTTTAAACTCATCAAGGAAATTAAAAGGGAAGCAAGGCTTCCAAATTCTTTCCTGGTAGCAAGTATTACCTCGATTCTAAAACCAGGGAAAGACCCAACCCAAAAGGAGAACTACAGACAAATCTTCCTAATGAACATAGATGCAAAAATCCTCAACAAGATACTGGCAAACAGAATACAGAGGGTCATCAAGAAGATCATACACCCTGACCAAGTTGGATTTATCCCAGGGATGCATGGATGATTCAACATCCATAAATCAATAAATGTAATACACTATATTAACAGAGTCAAGGACAACAACCGTATGATCATCTCAATAGATGCAGAAAAGGCATTTGACAAAATCCTGCACCCATTCATGACAAAAATGTTGCAGAAAATTGGAATGGAAGGTCTTTATCTCAACCTGATTAAGGCTATCTATGAAAAACCAACAGCCAACATCATACTAAATGGTCAAAAACTGAAAACTTTCATAATAGAATCAGGAACAAGATAAGGATGCTCACTCTCACCACTCCTGTTCAATATTGTTCTGGAAACATTAGCCATAACAATTAGAAAAAGAGAAAGAAATAAAAGGAAAAAAGATAGGAAAGGAAGAAGTGAAACTGTCATTATTTGCTGATGATATGATACTTTACATTGAAGACCCCAAAAATTCGGTCAAAAGCCTTCTAGACCTAATTGACAGATTCAATAGAGTAGCTCGATATAAGGTCAACACTCAAAAAACAACAACCTTCTTATATGCAAATAGAAGACCCATTGAGAGAGAAATTTGGGAAATAATTCCTTTTACAATAGCAGCTAAAAAAAATGAAATATTTAGGAATCAACCTAACAAGGAAGCAAAAGACCTCTACACTGAAAACTACAGCACTCTGAAGAAGGAGATCAAAGAGGATATAAGAAAATGGAAAGATATCCCTTGTTACTTGGTAGGAAGAATCAATAGAGTGAAAATGGCCATACTTCCAAAACTAATATATAGAATTAATGCAATACCAATTGAAATTCCAACAATATACTTCACAGAACTACAGAAAACAATCCAAAAATTCATTTGGAAGCAGAAGAAACCTAGAATAGCAAAAGCAATTCTAAGCAACAGAGACATGGCTGGGGGTATCACAATCCCCAACTTGAAACTATACTACAAAGCTTCTGTGATAAAAACAGCATGGTATTGGCAAAGAAACAGACCCAAAGATCAGTAGAATAGATTAGAAGATGCAGAAACAACTCCAGACATAATCAGCCACCTTATCTTTGACAAAGGAGCCAACCACCCTCATTGGAGAAAAGATAGCCTGTTCAATAAATGGTGTTGGAAAAACTGGATTTGAACCTTCCAAAGATTAAAACTAGACCCATACCTATCACCATGCACTAAACTAAGGTCAAAGTGGATTAAAGAGCTAAATATCAAGACAGAAACAGTAAACTTGCTGGAAGATCAGTTAGGTAGAACTCCACATGACATTGGCATAGGAAAAGACTTTATGAACAAATCTTCAGTAGCACGGGACCTAACACAAAGAATTAACAACTGGGATCTCATCGTATTAAAAAGCTTCTGCACTGCAAGTGAATCTACCAACAGAGCTAAGAGACAACCTACAATATGGGAAGAAATTATTAGCAGCTGTACTTCAGACAAAGGTCTACTATCTAGAACACATTTATATATTCTTATTTCTTAATGGTACTGCACGGAAAGCTAAAAGTCAGTAATCAAATGATGCTATGAATTACATCAGCAATTTTTGGCATAAATGACATCAAAATTGGAGTAGATGGAGATGTGGATAATGTATGATGTTTAGTGCAATCTGCAAATGTAGTCACGATTTTTGTAATTGTATTCTATTTTACTTTAGTTAACTATTGAAGTGATACAGATAACCAAGGGAATTCTTGTTAAAAGCAGAAAAGCAAGGTTATCTTTAAGACATCAAAAGTGCTAAGTAGTAAAATAATATATATTAAGATTTCATTGCTGGACATTAACAAATGTTTCTGGAATAAATTTGTCTTATAAGATTGAAAAAGAGAAAATCCTATTGAGAAGCATAGTGGTCCAAAAACAAACTCAGCTGTTAGAATGCATAAATGCAAATCTCAGTTCTACAACACATTGTGTTATTTTGATCAAGTTATTTAAACGGTTAGTGGCTGAATTCAGTCTTCTTCAAAATTAGGACAATAATTTTACAAAATTTGAAAATATTACTACATGTAAAACACTCTGTTACATGTGTTTTCTACTATTTTTTGAGTGATCAATACAGAGTAATATAAAACATTAAATAAATAAACTCTATAATTATGATTTAGGTGAAAATGTTGTGAAAACTATGCATCTGATAAAAACAAAGGTTTTAATTTATAAATCCCAATAGTTTCAGATAAAATAGGCTTACTTTATGAAGATAGAATAATACAGACAGACAAATACTTGTCACATCTTATAGAATGCTGTGCTATGTTCTCGGTGAATTTTTCCCTGAAAATTCTCTCATTCAAGCCTAATCCCTAGTGTGTGATAGTGTGATAGTACAAGAATGTAATTTGTTGGGAGGTTATTATGTTATGATAGCAGGGCCCTCATGAATGAGATTAGTTCTTTTATTAAATAGAGTCCAGAGAGGTAGCCACCCTCTTCTGTCATGTAAAAGTACAGCAGGAATACACCATATGTGAGCATGTGAACAAACTCCCTTCAGAGAATCTGTCAGTGCTTTCATATTGGGTGGCTCAGCACCCAGAAATATGAAAAACATATTTCCATTGTTGGTACACCACTGAAGTTATAGACTTTTGTTTACAGCAGCCAGGAAAGATGTGAACACTAAGGAACATTGTTCTTTTATTAATAAAAATGAGCAATAAAAGAGAAATCATTAGGTATTTGGGAAAATCAGCAAAAACAAGATGACCTTTTCAAAAAATTTATCTGGACAGAAACAAAGATAGTATAAATCACAAAAGGCAATTAACATATATAAATACATTAGGTACTGTGTATGTGTGTGCACACGCACACACACACACAAACATATTAGAGATGAACTTTCATCCATAAAACTTGCAAGTAGGTAATAAAAAGCTTTTTTTAGAAAAGAATAGATGGAACAAGAAAGTTATTGTAATATGAACTTATAATTATCAAAACAATAAATTGAACAAAAATTGGACTTGTTGAAGGTGGGAATAATAATTAGATGATAACATCCAGTAATTTCCAGAAACATTGAATAGCTAAACAATTAGATGTGAAATATCAGGAAATCACTAACAGATGGATTACTGATTTAGAAGAGCTATTTTTTAGAAAATGCATTTACCAGGATATTATTGTTTTTCGGCAGAAAAAAATAAAAGAGAAAAAAACAGAAATAGTTAAAGTAAATATTATGAACTTAAATTTTTTTTTTCTTCAAGTTTAAAGTCCATCAAATACAAAAAGTTGTCGGAAAGAACTGTACCTCTAAGTGCACTCTGGTAAAATGTTGAACTTGAGGAAGAATCTTTTACAACATCTAGGTTTAAAAGATAAAAATTTTCTACAAATTATTGAGATTATACAGGCCTGAGGGCCAAAGATCATACTGAAGTCAGTAATCTGATAAACAATATTTGAAGACAATTTTAGCATGACTATTGAGTTCTAATGAGAGAAAATATTGCTTGTTAGTAATTCCATGTATGTTCATTTCATCAGTTTAGTGCAAAGAAAAAATAGTTTTGACTTTAAAGTACTAAAATTAAGATTATCATAGCTAACATTTATTGAGCACTTACTATGTGACAACCACTCTTCTAAATTTTTCATGTATTTTAACTAACTATAAGTCAGATAATAATATTATCTTCAAGTCCACATAGTTTTTATTGAAATGACACTTTATTTTTCAAATGAGGAAAGTGAAAAAGTGAAGAAAAATTAACTCGCATGAGGAAAGACTCATTGAGGTTTCAGAGTTCTTGCTCTTACATCTACGGCATATAATTTTCTATAGAGCCTTTCTAAAGACAAAAATCTAATATAATGAAAATTTACTTACAATAAAACACTGAACCATAAATATGAAGACAGGGATAGAATAGGAAAAAGAAGTAGAAAAATGACCAAAACCTTCAATAAGATTTTTCTGGTCAAAGCAATTTTTTTTTTTGGTAACTCCTGACTTTATGTTGATTGTCCATAGATACTCACTATATCAGGATACTAAAATATAGTCTTTACATAACTTTAATCTCACTCAATCCTTATTACACAGTATGACAGTGTTAAAAATAACTTTCTTAATCCTGGAAATAGAGTGAAATCTAAACTAATCAGTCTCTATTTAGTATTTATTGGCAGGGTATACACACACACACACACACACACACACATACACACATCACTCCATATTGGAAGAATTCAAGTGGTCTTCATATGTACCTGGTGTTTGTGAGTAAAATCATGTGTAAAATTCATTTGTAGTGTTTACAGGACTGATTTATATGAGTAAATATTCTCTTTAAGATAATTTTATATTTTTGCCCCTCAAAGCTATATATATATATATATATATATATATATATATATATATATATATATATTTACAATGATGAAATTCAACTGAATTTACAGCTATGACTAGAATGTGGTTGGATCCTACCATATTAAGGCTTAATTTCTCAATGAAATTGTATTTAGGAACTTAACAAGATAGGGCCTAGTAGGAGGTGATTGGGTCATATCAGTCCTTGTGAAGGAATTCTTTCTGGACTCACAGAGTAGTTTGTCTACCATGATAAGTTAAATTGATTAGTTCTCATGAGTGAATTGTTATAAAAAACTGAACTTTGTCTTATTTTTTTTCTTGCCTGCACACCTATCTTAAAATGCTATGTAACATGAAAATTTCACCAAAAGCCAACACTTACAACATGCTTTTAGACTTTCAGAACTTCTTTTTTTTATAAAGTTTCCAGCTTTGAGTATTTTGTTTTAGCAACTGATGTGGATTAAGGAGCTGAAGTTCAAAGTGCAAGTGATGGGGAAATAACAGAATGATGAACTTTATTCCTTCCCAAAATTCATTGCTTATATTAATAAATCTTAATAATAATAAAGTCAGTTACCATTTCTGAAATACCTATAGCAGTGGAAAGGAGACTTTTTGTTTGTATTGTTTTGTTTGTTAAAATAAATATTTGACTTTATGTATTTTCTGACATATCTTTCTCATAATATAAAATAGAACATTACACAAGTCGAGGATTAATATTGAAAATAAAAAGGAGCAAGGATTTGAGGAGAATGAGAAAAGTGGAGTTGGCAAAATAATCTTTATGCTGTGGCATGAATAGCCAGTGATTTAAATCTAGAAAATGGTAAAATTAGATAAACAGGAAGAATTTGAATATTACAATGTATGTGAAGAAAAAGTACAGTAAAAATGTAGAAGTGGAGAAGGATTTATCACCAGACAAGTTTATTACAGTTGTATATCTAAATGTAAATAAAATTATTTATACATAGTAGTTGTTTACAAATATTTTTGAATGAATGAATGATGCTGTGTACCTGGGTCAACATTATTAACTTTAATGTGATCAGACTGTTGGTTGGAGTTGAGGTAAAATACTATGAATATCCTGAGGTTTTCTATTTTAAATAATATTTCACACTCTTGTGCAAATGAAGGAATATTTTGTTGTATAAGATTCACCACAAAATTCACAAAATATCTCTATGGCTCTAGTAATTACTTTATACATTATCGGTATCACACCTGAGTCTAGATGTGGCAAATCAAACAGCACCAATTTGCAGCAGTAATTAAGCAAGAAAGTTAATGAATTTTAAAGATACAGTAAATTCTTTCCCAGATTTATTCATCATAAGTTAGTTCATTATATTACTTTGAGCAGACATGATTTTTTTGGAGGGGAAATATAATTCAGTGATGCTCACACTATTCTGATGCAATAATTTTGTAAAGTGTTTTTTCTATTGCTAAACAAGTGTTGGAAGAGCACATCACCAGTAATTGCTGTAAGTTTTCATTGAATCTGGCAAGATAAAATACATACCATGAAACATATTTTCTTGTATTAGAAAAGGAAAGAAAATGAAAGAATACCATTGAAGCACAGTGACACAAAGTCAAGCCTCACCTCTAGGTTCCAGAATCCAAATGAAAACATACTCTCACCATGATTCCTCAATATTGTACCAAACTGAGTAGAGAATTCTGCTCATTAAACAGAACTTTTATACTCAACATAAAAACTATTCTTTAGTTGGCTGAAGTAAATCCTAATATAGTTTATTCAAAATTTCTAAATGGGTGGTATTTTTCCCCAGCCTTTCTAAATCTGAAAGTTTATTTATATTGCCTTCACAAACTAACACCATTACAGGTGCATATAAAAGACCTGCCAAATCTTTTTTCCATCAGAGCTCTTTAGATCTTGTCATTTGCCTCCAAAACTAAGATGTTATTGATAAATGGGAACCAGCCTACTTTTGTAGATTATCTCTATAATTTTCTCACTTCTTGGATACCATTATGACTTTGTAATTTATCTTAATAGTGAAATAGTTTACCAAGAATATATTTGATCCTATCTTATTTTCAGCATCTTTGGTTAACTCAGTACATCTCTTTCATGTGTGTATATAGTCACCACTGGAAAATTGTGTTCTATTAAATGTTTTATTAGCAATTCTGGTAACCCCCTTGTATATTTTCATTTTCTTATCTCCTATTGCATTTTATCTACATCAAAATACTTCTTTATCTTACCCAATGCTCTTTTTGTTGCCTATACATGTCAGCCTGATGTCAATTAAACCTTTGAGTTTTTGTATCGCAACCACTTTTTTTTCTCACTATTTTTAGAATATTTTTCCTAGATCTTCCAAGAACTTGGCATATTTGAAATAATATTCTCTTTTTGGAAGTTCAAGTGTTGTTCCATTGTGATTTTGTTTTCCTTTTCTTTTTAATTAGTACATGGTTTTAGTACATAATGATTACATTCATCATAGGAGATGCATGCATGTATGTAACACATCTTAATTTTTTTTGTCCCCTACACCTTCCCTCCCTCCCAATTTATAAAAGCTCTGTTTCCATTTTTATTTTTCTTTAGATCTCTTTTCTATTGCTTCCCTCCCTTTCCTCCATCTCTTATTCCCTATCCCATTTAAACAAATTCTTCCTATTTCCTAATATTTATTCCCCATTTTTCTCCTTAATTATACTTTAGGTTTCTCACACAAGAAAAACCATGTGATGTATAAACTTGTTGCCTGATTTATTTCACTTGAGATTATGGTCTCAAGGTGCACCAGTACCTACAATATCTCAAGTTTACCCCTCTTTATGGCAGAGTATTACTCTACTGTAGATAAATACAATGTTTTCTTTATCCATTCATCTCTTAATGCTCATATGGGTTGTGTTTAAGATTTCGCTATTCTAAACTGTAGTACTATAAAAATTGGGTAGGCATATATTAATATGTGATAACTGGGAAAGAGACCTAGATGGAGAATAGCTGAATCAAATGTAACCTCTAGTTTTAGTTTTTTGATGAATCTCCAGACTGATTTCCACAGTGGTAGTACAAATTTGCCCTCACTGACAATGGAGAAAGGTTTGTTATTCCCCACATCCTGAACAGCTTTTGTTGTTCACTGATTTCTTGATGGTAGACATTCTTTCTGGAGTGAGAAGGAATCTCATTGTTGTTTTAATTTGCATTTCTTGAATGGTCAATGATGTTGAGCATTTTTTCATGTATTTATTGCCTCTTTGTACTTCTTCATCTGAGACGTGTGTATTCATTTCAAATGGCAACTTTTGATTAGATCTTTAAACGTAGGAGTCTATTTTTTGAGTTCTTTATATATTCTTGTCTGAGGAGTAGCTGGAAAATATTTTTCCCATTTTGTAGGTTGTCTCTACACTCTGTTGGTGGTTTTCCTTGCTGTGCAGCTTGCTAATTTAATGTGATACCATTTTTTTTGATTCTTTGTAATATTTCCTATGCAAGTAGGGTTTTTTTATATAGTCTTTGCCTACACTTATCAAGCCCCTGGGAACCTACATCCTAAAACAAAGTGTCCAGATGCTGGACATGTAGATTTGGGATTTAATATTTGACCTGATTGTTTCTAGTCTTGCTTTATTCCAATATCTCTTTTCTATTTTCCTGTTCCTCCTTTTTGTACTTGTAATATTTACCCTTTGTCACTGTATCTTAAAAATATGTAACTTGATTTTTATTTTTATAGGAGTTCACTGTTAAGAGTTTGCTTTGAGTCTCAGAGGAGACACTGGACATGCAATATGGAGCATTTCTGGAACAATTAAGATATTGAAGATTCTTGGAGATAGGCTTAATGACCATGAGCTTTTGAGGACCAGGATGCACACACTAAGGTTTGGATGTGTCCCTCCAAAGGTCCATGTTTTAATGGCATGGTTTCTAGCCTGTGCCACTATTGGAAGGTGACAGAAACTTTAAGAAATATGATATAATGGGAGGAAATTAGGCCATCGGTGGAGTGCCCCTTAAGGGGATATTGAAATGCTGAATACTGCTCTCTTTCCAACAATAATGTACCTGACAGCTTATAACTGTGAGCTGACATTAACATTCCTTCTTTTAATTTCATTGTTTTAGGTACTTTGTCATAGTAACAGAAAAATGACTAACATGCCATGTAAGCACTTAAGGTAGTTTTGTTTCATTTCAGTAATATATTTTTCTATATTCAACCATGTTTCATAATGAACAATAAAAAATGTAATTTCCAGTCCACAAGTATAGCAATTTCTTTATGAGTTTTACGTGTTTCCAACATAAAATACAGTATGATCAATCCTCTTTTGTTGCTGTCTCTCAAGGAACATACATACATGGAATTGGAGCTGGAGCAAAATTAGCTTCTTTAATAAATGGTGTTGGGAAATTTGGATATCTACACACAGAAGATTGAGTCTAGGCCCATATCTTTAACCATGTATTAAATTAGACTAAAAATGGAACAGACCTGAATAGTAAACAGAAACCCTGAGTCTGTTGGAAGATACAATAGGTACAATTCCTGAATACATTGATATAGGCAAGGTATTTCTGAAAAAAAACCCAGTGTCACAAGAAGTAATACCAAGAATTAACAAATGGGATCCTATCACATTAAAAGGCTTTCAGCCCAGCAAGGGAAACAACCAACAGAGTGGAAAGAAAACCTAATGAATGAGAAAAAAAATTGTCAGCTGTTCTCCAGAGGACTAACATCTAGAATAGAAAAAGAATGAAAAAAATAGGCATCCCAAAATAAAAGACAGTCAAAAAATGGGCTAGCAAATGAACAGATACTTCCCAAGAGAAGTACATATGGCCAATAAAAATGTGAAGAAATGTTCAGCATCACTGACTATAAGAGAAATGCAAATTTAAAAAACAATCAGATACCATCTTATCCCAGAAAAAATGGCTGTCATCAAGAAATCAAATAATAACAAATGTTGATGAGGATTTGGGGAAAAGGGATCTCTCATATTGTTGGTGGGAATGCAAACTACTACAACTACTATGGAAATTGATGTGGAGGTTCCTCAAAATAGAAAATTTAAATTACATTTGACTCAGCTATTTTACTTCTAGGTATCTTCACAAAACAGTAAAATAATCATATTAACAGTGATAACTGCCAACCCATGTTCATAGCAGCAAAATTTGTAATAGCTAAATCTTGGAAAAGGCCTACATGCCCATCAACATGTGAATGGATAAAGAAAAGGTAGGATTTATACACAATGCAGTACTACTCTGTCAGAAAGAAAGATAAACTTGAGACATTTTTCAGTAAATTGATGCTACTTGAGAACACAATCTTAAGTGAAATATGTCAAAAATACAATATAAAATATTGCATGGTTTTTATCACATGAGAAACTCTCTCTTGTATATAAATATATATATGAATATATATGAATTAGGAAGATCTTTTTCAAAAGAATGGTGGAAAAAGAAAGATAGGGGAGGGAGAGGAGGAAAAGGGGATTTAAAAAACAACAACTGAGGTTAAAATGATGAAAGTAGAGCTTTTGCAAATGGAAAAGGTACTGAAAGTTGGAAGGAACAGGGAAGGAGTGGAAAAGTGAAGTATAAAAAAATTAGACAATGGTAAGTAGGGAGATAAGTCTTTTTCAAACGAAAAGAGAATCAAGGCATGGAAGGAGCAGGAAGGAGGAAGGCAGGGGCAGAAAAGGGATAAGAAAAAGAATTAAGATTTATACATGTACTAACTCTTGCAGAGTATAAACATTATGTATAGCAAATATGCATTGTAGTAATAAAAATAAAAACAAAAACCCAAAAAGAATGGAAAGGATGAACTACTGAGCCATGCATACATATAAATGAGCTCATAATATCTGCTGAGCAGAATAAGGCACAAAAGTAACATATATATCATGTAGAGTCTATTTATTTAAAATTTTAGAATAAGCAAAATTAACCTATGATGAGGGTAGGAATTGTCAAGGAAGAAATTTAGATCTCTTTTTTTGGGTCACAATAATATAGACGAAGACAACCTTTGAATTATAATGGTATATATGTTTTTCAAAATCAATCTACATTAAAGAAGTATAAATATTGTATATGGGAAAAAAAGAAAAAAAAAGAAGGAATAAGAATAATCCATTTGCCTCAAAAAGCAGTACATTCACAGTAGAAATATGGTTGCTTGAAGTTTCAGTTAATATAGATCCTGGGATTTTGAGCAATGAGTTAGTGTATGACATTGGTTAACCTTATCTTTCCCCACAGATGAACTTTCTGTCATGAGTTGTACTTTTATTTATTTCTTTGTCTCATTGGCTCACACACTGGTCTTAATTCCCTTTGTTTTTTTTATCATTTGCTTTGTGTATTGTCATTTTCTGAAAATTTATAAGACTTTTATTGCAAGTTGGAAGAGACTATTAGGGCTACAGATAATATGTATTTGAAACACAGCATGTATTACAAATGGATGTGCCCAAATGTATGACAAAATGAGATATCTATGGATGGATGAATAATGATAAATGCAGAGAGTGCTATGCTAAATGAAATAGGTCAAACACAGAATGACAAATGGTTTACGAGCTCCATTATAGGTGAAATTTCAAAAAGTCAAACTCTAAGAAGAGAATATACTGGAGGTTTCCAGGAACTGGGAGTTGTGTCAGGTAAGGGATTTTGGTCATTGTCTACAAAATTCCAATTAGAAGATGAATAAGTTTGGGAACTCTAATGTGTATCATACCAATTACTAACACTCCATTTTTTACTTGAAATTTTCAGACATTGCATTGGGAGTGAATTTATCACTCTGCCTCTGCATGTAATGATAAATTTTTGTGCTGGATGTTTTAATTAGCTTGATTGTAGTAATCATTTTGTGATGTATATGTATATTAAATCAACATGTTTTACATCCTGAATATATATGTATATCTATATAATTTTATCACTTATGATTCAAAAAACACAAAAATTAAGTGCATAATTTAGAAAAAGTGTTTGGCAGGATTGATGCAAATTCATCCTTGCTACTAAGGAAAACATGTTAATGTTTTATTATTAATTTATTAGTAGTTTCACCATCCTAGACTGATAGAACATCACAGACACAGAGCTACTTTGAGCAGTAAGCGTAAAACAATGCTTCCTTTCTAGTAGTCTTAGAGAAAACACTTAGCTTAGAGAAAACAATGCAATTATTTTAATGGTATGAATATCATCTTTTCATAATATAAACTATGAAACATATACCTGGAGTTAATTTGGTTAACTCATGAAGGATAAAATAAGGTTTAAAGTGTATACCTATAATGAAACAATCAGTTTGTAAATTCATAATTTACCTTAAAAACATAAAAGTATTGCTGAGAATATTACAAATATACCCCAAAACACATAGGGTTTAGTTGCCCCCACATATCAGAGAGACTTTGTCCACATTTGTTACCTTTTATACAGCATGCTTAGAAAGGAATATCACTTTATTCTCTTCCATATGCCTCATCCTTACTACATCATCTGCTAAATCAAACTTGGCATCATTATCAGAAAGAAGTAGACTCCTTCAGTGCCTTCCTTGTGCTTTGTGTTAGTTAGCCAAATGCACTTTTGCTTTTCCCAAATCATCAAGTCCATCTGCCAGTAGCCTCTCCAACTCAATATGCCATCTGCCAGGCACTGACCTATCACTCCCCATGGTCTGGATGCCACTTTGTGTGTGTCTGGCATCTCCAAATATTCCCTACTGCACTACATTCTTCCAGAATATAGAGAAATGACTCAACCTGACATTTTAAATCTAGCTAGAGCTGGAGCAAGACGATCTGGTAATGTGAAGCATTCCAACTATTCAGTGCAGTAAGAATTTTCCCAAAATAGTAGCGGAGGAGTTCTTCACTGCAGAGTAAGTCAGTAAGGACTTTTTTCCTAATGAATACTGAGTAAATGGAAAAAATATATATATTTAACTTCATTTACTTCTTTGAGTAAACATGAGAGTAGTTTTGAAACAGGATATGCTTAGAGGCCTAAGTTAGAATTCTGCTTTATAAATACAGAGTGAACACTACTGAGTAGCGTAAGAGTGGAAAAAAGAAGCATAGGCTTTGAAGTACCAGAGAATTCACCAAATCTTGGCTCTCTACTACTAGTTGGTATACTGGGGGCAGCAATTCCAGCTTTTCTGAGTCTCATTTTATTCCTCTGAAAAATGAGGATAAAGCCTATCTCACAGCTTTGTTGCAGAAATTCCCTGAAGCTCTGTACCTTGACATATTATGATAATTTAAAATAAACCTAAGTCATTCAGCTTTTTCTTGATTGATTTAGGGATGTTCATGATAAAACTGTTACATACTTAAGTAACTAACTTCTGGAATGTAACTTGAACTCTGGGGAAAAGGATGCTTAGAATAAAAATGAGCTTCCATTTATTTTTGCATTGAGTTCTTTCAATAAAGATTAGATAAAAATCAATGACATCCCATTAACAGCATAAAACTTTTATATTGACAGAAGTCTGAGTTGTAGACAATTATATCTTTGGTTAAATTTAAAGTTTGCATTTCTACTTTTCTGGTGGGTGGCAGAGAAGAACCACAAAATTGAGTGAGAGATCATTGACAGCTCTTTAAAATGCAGCAGAAATCTTCAAATCAAAAGAGACACCAACAAACACATACTTTTTAAAATGAGAAAAAATGCCTGAAATTTATTTTGAAGTGTTAGTTTGTTAAATAGGCATTCATTTTTAAATATCATGAAAAGAAATTCAATAATGCTGTGATGAACAAACTGTCATTCTGTTATATCAACATTCACTGAATAAAAAGTTTAAAGATGAATAAATCAACTAGTACCACAAAAACTACTGAAGCAAAATATGTGTAAAAATATTGTATTTATGTTGAAACAGAAGAAAATTTTCCAGATGTGAAGGGTGATTGTAATGTTTTATATAAAAATCATTAGACAAATAATATTTAATAAATTATTTGTGAAACATTAGAATAAATAAAATGAATATATATCTATATCTATACCTAATGCATACATGTAGGGATATAGATATATGTAGACATATTTGTGGACAGAATTATACACCATATTATGAATTGTCAATTTTTCTTTTATTTGAACAAAAAATATTCAGGTTATTGTATACGATCATGTGAAATGTATTCAACTTAAAATGCCTAGCCAAAAATATCTGTCACTTCCCTATGTCTCATTTTCCAGAACTAGAACTCTCAAAAGTATTTCACAGAAGATGATTCTCAGAAAAATAGGAAAGATTAGTTTATAATTGGCACAGATAGAACAAGAAAAAATGTGAAAATTTAGTCTATATTCTAGATGGGCTTAGCAATCAGTGATGATATCTGCACATACTAAACTCTTATAATTTACCTATTTACATAGTACCTGGATATTTTGCCATATCCTTTGAAAATATTCAACATTATCCTGGACTAGCTATTACGTTTACCTTTCTTAAAATTTCTTAGCTAATATCTTTCACTAATAGAATGAAAATGTATTGAAAATAAGAGTTTTGGAGGAAAGACAGGGTAGTGAGTAAATCTTTATTCAGTAGGACTTTCTTGTTTTAAATTACTTTGTAATGATTATGAAAAACATAGATATATATGAAATACTTTCATGCATATATGTGTGTGCATATTCTACAGCATTTAAATTAACATGAGTGTCCCGTTTCAAACTTTGAGATACTTTATAAACAGTTTATATTTTTTCATTCAATAAAAAGCACTTGCTAAAAAATGTCAAGAATTATACTTGATGTTGGGAATACAAGAGTGAAAAAATGCTCATTCATGAGTCCTGCCCTCATGGAACTTGTAAACTTACTATACACACACTGAAATTCAAAGTAAAAACAAAGTAAGGGCTGGGGATTTAGCTCAGTGGCTCCGCTGCCTGCCTTGCAAGCTCAAGGACCCAAGTTTGATCCCCGGTACCAAAAAAAACCCCAAAAAACAAAAAAACAAAGTTGAAGTTTACTGTTATTTTAAGGAAAACTTACATTTGACTTTTCTGAATAATTTGCCCCAAAATACAAGACCAGTTGGTTTTCCATTGAATTATGTGCTTAACAAAATTTTCTTAGCACTACTTTGGGTTATCATACCTGACTATTTTTATCCTGTATGTCTCTTTTCATGAACAGATCCAATATGAATGCACAGATGTGACTTTAAAAATAAAACCCTAAGGGTTTGTATTTGTCAAGTCATTCAGAATGTTGAGAGAGTACCTTCCTAAATATATATGAGTATCAGCTATCATGGTATCAGTCACTCAATATAAACACAAATGTCACTTCCATTTTAATGTTCTATTTCCTAGGTTCTCAAGGATGGAAGGCACTTTGAAATTTTCTGATTCTCTAATAAATGTTTATATTATTTGGTGAAAGGACTTTTATACTTCCTTTATTGTATCTTACATCCTCCTCTTTAACTATATGTATTAATTAAGATTATATTTATTGTATTATATTCATTGTTAGAATGTCATATTTAAGTACTAAGGGACATGCTAAAAATCCTAGAGATCATTATATGAAAGTTTAATGCTATTAAGAATCTTTTAGTTTCTTTTTAGTTTCTAATATTTCATAGATAATCAAGATTGAGATCACATTTACTCAAATATGAATGTATCAAAGTTCACTAAAGGAACAGATTTAATATTATATATGTGTGCGTGTGTGTGTGTGTGTGTGTGTGTATGATTGTGATATATAAAGGACTTACAAGGTAGGCTTACAATGAATGCTTACAGAGGCATGTGTGGAAGGATAAAAAAAAAGCTGTCTGCACACTGGACATCTAAAGGACCCCAGTCAAATGTCAAAGGCCTGGAGCTCACTCCAGAGTCCTGTGTAAGTCTGTATCAGGAAGTCACAAGGTTTGTGCTGGAAAGCTGAAGAGCGTGCTGTGGAAGGGTGAAGAGTGCACTGGAAGGCTGGAGATAGGTCTTCAAAAGCAATAGCAAAGACTACAGTTCCTCCAAAGAAGCAGAAATGAAACTTCCTTCTTTTTTCCCTTTTTATTTCATCAAGCCAACAGGGCTATTAGTTGGGGCCACACAAACTCAGGGTAGGTATTCCATCTTCAGTAAGTCCATCATTGAGACACACCTAGATCTGTGCTAAACCAATCTGCTAGGAATTTCTTATTCAAGTCAACACCATAATTAACTGTCACAATTCACCTCTTATCAATTTGATAACCAAACACATTTTCTCAAATAGTATTCTCCAGATAAAATAGCAAATTCATAATTATGCCTAACATGCTACAAGTATCCTGTGTACAAATGAAACCGCACTAATTTTTCCCCAGAATATAAGGCAAAGTTTTTCTTTTGATGATTCTTATTTCTAATACTTCATAATTGCAACATTGTAATATAAGTTTAATAATACTTAAGAATCAATATTAAGTCTATCAATATTATGTTACAAAGAGAGAAAATAAAGACTCCTGCTTAATACATGTGTATATATGCACAAGCATATTAACAAAATAGGAGGGATAAATTACAGTTAAAATCTTCATTTCTATGACAAGTCATTTGGTCATAACTAGTACTTATATTTACTTTCTTCTACAAGCCACTTTGTATTTCCTGTGCCTTCAACCAGCACCTCAGAAGGTCTTGGTTCTTTTCCTGGTGGGTTAAACCATACATTCATTTCTGAAAGTTTTTGGCCATTTGTCATCCTGTTTGGATTGGTTGTTGTAGTTTCCCATTGACCTTAATAATAGGGCAGGATAATACTAGAAGGGACCCTAAGGGATCTTCTGCAATCCATGTATATTCTTTCTTCCCTCCATAGTGGAGCAATAGTCGAATATCTCCCTTGATAGTCTGGATCAATCAGCCCTACAAATACTATAACTCAGTTTTAGCTCATTTACTCAGAAGAATGAGAAGCTCAAAATGACCAGGGAGAAGTCTTAGCTGCCAGTTCAATGAAATCATTGTGCTTCTGGGAGCAAGGCTTCTCTGCTCTGGAGCTAAGACTTCTAAGCCAGCAGAGGATATGGTTGTGAGAACAGAAAGCAGAAATTCTGCTATTGGATCACCCTGGGTAATGGTGAGTGGTATAAATCCCACTTCCACCCCTTGATTCCTGTACCTATGAATCTTGGCTGCTGGAGGCATGGTGTCATATAATGGATGTTGATTCAAAGCATAAACACCCTTTTGAATAACTTTCCCTCAGCCCTGGAAGGTATTGCCACCTAGCTGATGCTGAAACTATTTTCAAAAAGAAATTTCACATTTCTATAAATCTAGCTACTTCTAGAGGGTGAGGAACATGGGAAGACCAGTAAATTCCATGAGAATGAGCCTCATTTCTTTGGTCATGAAATGTGTACCTTGGTCAGAAGCAATGCTGTGTTGCATACCATGGTGGTGGATAAGGCATTCGGTACATCCACATATGGTAGTTTTGGCAGAAGTATTATGAACAGGGAAGGCAAATTCATACCCAGAATAAGTATCTATGCTGGTAAAAACAAATCACTTCACTTTTCATGATAAAAGTAAGTGGTCCAATATAATCAAACTGATGCAGGTTGCAGGCTAATCACACTAGGGAACAGTGCCATATTGAGGACTCAGTGGTGGTCTCTGCTGTTGATGGATTTGACATTCAGCAGTCCATTTAGCCAGATTAGCCTTGATGAGTGGAAATTCACATTTCTGAGTCCATGCATAGCCTCCATCCCTGATACTATGGCCACTTTGTCCATGAGCTCATTGGGCAATGACAGGGGTAGCTAAAGGGAAAAGTTGACTGTTGTCTACAGAATGGATCATAGCATCCACTTGATTATTAAAGTCACCTTATGCTGAGGTCACTTTTTGATGAGCATTTTCATGGTACACAAATCTTTTTACATCCTGCAGCCATATGGATAGGTCTATCCATGTACCTTTTTCACTAATATCTTTGTCATCAATTTTACTGTCATGTTCCTTCCAAGTCCCAGACAACCCAGCCAGACCATTGGCTATACAGCCCATGAAACAGCATATAGTACCACATCTGGCCATTTTTTTCTTCCAAGTGTATGATGAGTTGGAATGTCAGAAGATTTAACACTGAAGATTTACCTTCACTGCTGTCCTTCAGGGATGTCCTGGAAAGAGGCTGTAGTTCTGCAACTGTCCACTTTTAGGTGGTGCATGCATAATGCCCAAAATGATCTATAAACCAGGCCTTCACCTTTTGATCCTCTGTCAGCTGATAATATGAAGCCATAGACTCTGCTGCAGGGGAACTGAAGGATGCATAGCAGGACTAGGAACCATGGGTATTAGTTCAACTTCTTCCTGTAACTTATTTGTGCACTCTGGACCTGCTCAGGCTCAGTCACATATGTGCCACATTTATTTAATCATGGATTTTCTGTGCACATACAACTTTATGACTTGGTGGATCGGGTAATATTAAGTTCATGATGGGCAGGCTAAGTGGCATGGAAATCTGGTGTCCCATGGTCAAGCATTCTATTTTCACTAAGGACAAGTAGCAGGCCAGAAGCTACTTTTCAAAGGGAGTGTATTTGTTTGCAGATGATGGCAAAGCCATTCTAAATCCTAAAGGCCTCCACTTCAATTCATCTATGGTGGCTTGTGAGAGACTCCAAACAATATCCCTATCTGCCACTGACACATCAAATACCATTGCATCTGTTTGATCATATGGTCCCAGTGGCAGAGCAGCCTGCACATCAGCTGGGACCGGTTTCAAGGCCTTCTCTTGTTCTGGACTGCATTCAAAAATAGCAGCTTTTTGAATCACACAGTAAATGAGCTGGAGTAAATCACCTAAGTGAGCAATATGCTGCCTCCAAAATCCAAATATCTCTACTAGGCATCGTACCTGTTTTTCTGGCTGTATGCAACAAAGTATCCCACACCTAAGAAGGGATATATGCATTCCCCACACCACTGGACTCCTATAACTTTTACTGGGGTGAAGGGACTTTGAAATTTAGTTTGATTTATTTCCCATCTCCTGGCATACAAATGCTTTACTACAAGTCCAGAGTGTTTTGTACCTCCCACTCACTTGATCCAAGCAGCCTATTGTTATGAATATAATGGAACAGTGTAATATCTTGTGGAAGGAAAGGCTATCAAGGTCCCTGTGAAGTAAAATGTGACAGGGCTGGAGAGTTAATATAACCCTGAGGTAGACAATGAAATTGTTTTGCTGGTCTTGCCAGCTAAAAAGGAAATTGTTTCTTGTGGGCCTTATGGATAGGTATGAAAAAGTTGGCATTTGCCAAAGCAATAGCTACATACCACATACCAGGAGACATGCTATTCTTCTAAAGCAAGGAAACTACAACTATTACAGAGGTAGCAATTAGTCATCACTTGGTTGAGCTTACGGTAATCCGCCATCATTCTCTAAGACCCAATTGTCTTATGCACAAGCCAAATTGGAGTATTACATAAGGATGTGCTGGGAACCACTATCTCTGCATCTTTCAAATACTTGATATTGGCATTAATCTCTGCAGTCCCTCCAGGGGGCAATACTCTTTTTGGTTTACTATTTTTCAGATATAAGAAACTGTAATGGCTTTCATTTGGCCTTTCCAACCATAATAACTCTCACATTACAGTTCAGAGAACCAATGTGAAGATTATGCTAAGAATTAACTATATCTGTCTCAATTATTCATTCTGGAACTGTGGAAATAACTACAGGATGGATTCAGGGACCTTCTGGTTAATTGTACCTTTGCTAAAACTCTATTGACCACCTGAACTCCACAGCCCCCTACTCTTACTGGAGGGTCACAGATATGTTTGTGATCCCATGGAATCAGTGTTAGTTTAAAACCAGTGTTCAGTAGACCCCTAAATGTCAAATTATTTCCCTTTCCACAGTGGGCAGTTCCTCATGCAAAAGGCCTTTGGTTCCTTTGAGGAAGGATGGAAGAAAGATTGGCAGTATAAATTTTTGGTAATACACCAGGAAACTTCCTCAAACTTCCTCATTCTTTTATTCAAGGGGTTTTGTTCTGTAAAGTGTTTTAAATCTGGGAATTGGTTGATGGGCCATGATTCTCTGTTACCATGATTTGAGGTAGGTCTTTGTTCATTTGCACTTAAAAGTTTCTGATTACATATAATTCTAATAAAAATGTAGTAGTTTTTCTATTTCACTTTTGAGAAGACCATGGCTAATCAGCCAATGCTATCACATGTCAGACATTTCTGATGATTGCTCTGCTTCTGCTGTCCATTTTGGTGAGTAAGGGCACCTTGTCTTTGATAATTGTGTACTGCCACTTGACATCTGAAACTCTGAGATCAAATTGCACCTGCTGCCCTTAAGTTTCCAAACTGAGTGACTATATTTCCCACTGTAAGGTCTGGCACACACAGCAGAGCAATGACAGAGCTCTTCAGGGATGCTGGTGCTCTCTGTACAAATAGTTTTAAGATATTCATGAAGGGTGCATCTTCTGGATCATCCCATTGTGGAGGATTAGGTTTATTATGACATATTTACTCCAGCATTCTTATTTACCTGAACCTTTGAATCCCCTCATCAGCAGTAAACCAAGTAATATCAGGCAACTCATGCTCATTTACAGTGTGCCAACTTTTGATCTATACTTCTGCTGACCAGCCAAATAAATTATTAATACCTTTTGTAATTCCATGAGCTAAAAGATAAAATTCAGAATCTCTACTTAATGGGCCTATATTGAACAACAGCTTGATCCAGCTGTATGTTTTTCCCCACCATTATCCCAAGCCCTTAAAATCCATTCTTATATTTGTTAGTCATAGCTCTGCTTATAAAAGTTTAAAAAATTCAAGAAATTCTTTGGGAATATAGCAGACCTCCTCATGAGTCACACTGTGTACCTCATTTTTAGGAGTCTTCTGGGATTTGAGCTTGGTTGTAGGCCTAGAGGCAAAAGTAGGTGGTGAGGATGGATCCTGAGGAGGGTCAACATTATCATGCTTGCTAACTGCATCAGGAAACACAAGATTAGTTTCCTCAAGAATAGGAGGAAAAGCCAATGCCACAAGGGGTAGGGGTGGGGATGTCTCTACCACTGTGAGTGGGGAAATTCTTCCTCTTGCAAAATAATCTCTATGATTTAGGAGCTCAATGTCCCCAGCTTCATCAGGATACTCCCAAACATCTTCCATCCCAATTTATTGCATCCTATTCTTTTCTGATCAATGCCCTCACTTTTACTTCAGATACCATTTGAGGATGAGTATTAATCTTATGCGCTATCAAAGCAAGTAAAATTATGAAGCCTTATGCTTGGTTTTCTTCAGTCTCAGCCCTGCAGATAAAGAAAAGAAGATTCTCTTTCATGACCCAGTTAGAAATTTTTAGATCATTTTTATGTGCCTGGAGCTGAGAATTTCAATTTTTGAGCTTCTTATTTTCCTTTATTAATCTGTCTTTACACTTAGAAGACATTGGATTTTTATTCATGCTTGGATTTTCCTTTAGTAATTTGTCCAGATATGCTAAGAGCAACCAGCCAGTATCGCATTTCTCACAGTCAGAAATATTAAAAGGTATTGTACATTGAGTCACTAAATTCCTTACATCTCACAAGTGGTCAGCTGGGATAATCAAATGGATCCACATTGTGTATTATGTTAAACAGTTCACAATGTGGACTACAGTATTCCTCACATTATCAGAAGGAGAGACCATGACAGCTTTAAGAATGCCTACTCTGGGAACCAAAAGTTCATCCTTACAATTCTGTTTCTCAAAAGCCACTCTCGATACCAAAATCTGGGTTGGTTGGTGTTCACTGGAGGAACAGAATATATATGGAATATAAAGGATTTATAAAATAAGCTCACAATGACTGCCTACAGAGTCAGGTGTGGAAGAATATACAAGTCATCTGCATACTAGAGATCTGAAAGATCCAGTCAAAAGTAGAAGGCCTTGGGCCAGGGATTTAGCTCAGTGGTTCCAGCACCTGCCTTGCAAGCACAAAGTCCCAAGTTTGATCCCTGGTACCTAAAAAAACAAAAAAAAAAGTAGAAGGCCTATTTCTCACGGGAGAGTCTTCTGCAAGTTCGTGTCAGGAAGCTAAAGGGTCTGTTCTGAAGGTTGGATAGAGAGTCTGCACTTTAAGCCTGATGAGTCTATGCTAGAAGCCAGAAAAGGAGCATACAATGACAATGGCAATGACTACAAGCTCCTTCAAACAGACCTCCAAAGCGAGACTTGCTTCTTCTTTTCCTTTTTATTCTATTCAGGCTACAAGCCTATTGGTTGGAGTGACCCATAACCAGGGCTCATGAGTCCTCTGCCCTCAGTAAATCAATCACCCAGAACTGTGCTAAACCAATCAGCTAGGCATTTCTTATACAAGTGGACACCACAGTTACCTGTCACAATAAATAACTACATAAAATAATATATATATTTATACAAAAGCTTACCTCCAACTAACTAGATTTTTTACTCACTGAATAGTTTTCTGATTTTTATTTATAAATTATGTACTATGTCATATAGATTTATGAGATCGTTTTGAAGTCTTATTGAAAATTTATCATCTTTAATTTGAATGTAAATGTATTGGTGAAATTGATAAAATATTTACTTTAAAAAATTACACTCTATTGGGAGCTGGGGATTTAGCTCAGTGGCACCGCGCCTGCCTCACAAAGCACAAGGTTCTGAGTTCAATCCCTGGTTCCACACACACAAAAAATTACATTCTATTTATTTGACAATTACCTTAAAAGAGAAAACTATATTGAAAATAAGAATTCCTTTTTCTAGCATGTCTGGGCAAGAAGTAATATGAACAGCATAATCATATCATATTGATTTAAAAGGCAATTTAAACATTATGTAGGCTATAATAATATTTAACCATCTGCATATACATAGAAATATATTTCAGCATCAAAGTGCTGAAGTTATGATAAAATATTAACAATGGTTATCTTTATAAAACAGAAATATATGTGTTTATGGCTATTTCTTCATGTATTTCTATATGCTAATATTATTCTGTGTTTATGTAACACATCATAAAACATGTTAAATGTGACATAAAAAGTGGTAAAATGTTATGTATATTTTATAATGATTCCTTTTTAAAGTAATTACAATTAATGGCCTCTGGGCCATAAATGCTAAAACTCTAATTATCTTGGCAATCCACTTATGTTTAACTACTAATTGCCACAAAGAGAAGGAGATATTTGTATATTCGTAATTAAGTCCTGATTGCCATATCCATAATAGTTCTAGTCATGTAATTAGGCTATGTATTACAGAAAACCTCTATAAACAACATTTCATTAAATATACCTGTCCAAATACAATAGGCTATCCAATGAAACAAAATCTTCAAATATTGTCAGTAAACTAGAGGCTATGCAATTGGTAGCGTTATTATTTTGACAATTCAGTATTCATTTAAATGTCACCTTAAATTTCTGTGAACAAAGTCACACATTGAAAAGCCTTTTCCTGTAATGTAGTCCTGTACAGCTTGTTTTACATTTTATTTGCTTCTAATACTTACATAGTTGTCCGATTCTCACTCTAGTTTAAAAATTTCTTTATAAAGGGAAAAGACAAGAAAGATTACTTTAAGCAAGTCAGAGATTATCACAGTGTATATGTTAAAATGTTTAATAGTTTATCTTTAATGCTGCAATACAACTTTAGCTTCAGGATGTGAATACTTGTAAAAGAATTAAAAAAAAAAAACATAGAACATGGCTGTGAATGCATCCACAGAGAGACTTTCATGATACTATAGAATTAAAAATTTAAAAGAGATCAAGTTATTAAACTAAATTATCATCCTCTGATTGAGAAATTCTTAGATAAATATTTTGCAATCTAACAAGCTAATAATTTATGTGAAGAGAGCTGTAAATATGTTTCCTTAGGCATTAGGAATCTTATGTTAAAAGAAACACATGATTTAAATGTATTTTAATATGAAAAATAATAATTAACAAAATCCATACCCACACATATTACAGTCAAGCAAATATAAATAAATTACCTATGTAATTTATTCACATAAAAACTTTGGCTACATCTTACACATGTCATCATTTACTAGATATCTGCCTCTTTATTGCTTTATATTTTTGCATTTTCTGTTAAAGCATAAATCTTTTATAGTAAAATGCATACTTTTAAAGGAAATTCTACCTTTGTATACACTCTTATAGCCACTACCTAGAGCAGTATTACACGTTCATCACACTCAGAGATGTTCGTTCCTAGTCAACCATTTTCCCAGTCAATACTCCTAGTAAAATCATTGACTTTTTTTTCTGGAGATCATGTAATTGGTTTTATAAAATATGTATTCTTCTGTGTATGACCATTCATGCTCACCATACACATTTTTAAATTAATACACTATACATCAAATATCAGTTGTTTGTACATTGTATTGCTGAATAGTATTCAATTTTGTGAAATATATCCCTATTTATCTATTATATCCTGAGGAATATTTGCTTTGCTTTAGTTGTGTTTGTTATTCTATTTTTAATTTTATTTTTAATTGCAAAAAATAATTTTATGTTTTGTAGGACACAATGTAGAATTTTATATTTACATTGTGTATTGACTAAATCTGGTTAATTGAAAAGTACCTCAGTTTATACACTTATTGTTTTTTACTTATTAAGTTTATTGGTACATTTTAGATATACAATATGATAACATTCATAACTGGGAATTTGTTTTTTTATTTATACATTAATTGGAACATTTTAGGTATGCAATACATTTACATTTATCATTGGGTAATTGTACCTGAACATGATGTATCTTAGTTTTTATGTTTTCCCCCATTACCTATGTGCCCTTCACCCCCACCACCCTTCCCTATTTACATAGATTTATTTCCATTTTTTTTTCTTTCTCATAATTTTTCCTTTCCTTCCTTCCCTTCCCATTCCCCTCCAACCACCCCTACCCCTTTGGACCTCTGTCTATTTCAAATTATCAATTATTCATTTTAATCATGTTCCTCCTTATTTACACTTTCAGTTTCTCACACTAGAGATACTATTCAGTATTTACACATGTGTGTCCTATTTATTCCACTTAAGAGTATGGCCTCAATATGAATTCATTTAGCTATAAATATCTCTAGTTTCTCACTCTTTATGGCTGAGTAGTACTCCATTTTATAAAAAAAACCCCACATCTTCTTTATCCAATTTCCAGTTGATGGGCATTTGGGCTGTTTCCAAACCTTAGCTATTACAAACTGTGCTGCTATAAACATAGGTGCACATATATCACTGTGGTATGATTCTTTTAATTCTTTGGGGAGGGCACCCAGTAGGGGAATAGCTGGGTCAAATGGGACCTGTAGTCCTAGTTCTTTGAGGTATCTCCATAAGGATTTCCACAGTGGTTGCACCAGTCTGCACTCCCACCAACAATGGAGAAGGGTTCCTTCTCTCCACACCCCTGCCAGCATTTGTTATTGGTTGATTTCTTGATAGCAGCCATTCTTTGTGGGGTGAGGTGGAATCTCAGTGTTGTTTTCATCTGCATCTCTCAAATGACCAGTGATGTTGAACATTTTTTCATGTATTTATTTGCTATTTTTACTTCTTTGTCTGAGAAATGTCTGTTAATTTCGGATGCCCATTTTTGAATTGGGACTTTGAATTTGGGGGGGGGGGTTCTGATTTTTTTCAATTCTTAATATATTCTAGATAGTAGACCTTTGTCTGAGGTACAGCTGGTAAAAATTTCTTCCCATATTGTAGGTTGTCTCTTAGCTCTGTTGGTAATTTCTCTTGCAGTGCAGAAGCTTTTTAATAAGATGAGATCCCAGTTGTTGATTCTTTGTGTTAGCTCCCCTGCTACTGAAGTTTTGTTCATAAAGTATTTTCCTTTGCCAATCTCATTGAGAGATCTACCTAACTTATCTTTCAGCAAGTTTAGTGTTTCTGTCTTGATACTTAGCTCTTTAATCCACTTTAATCTTAGTTTAGTGCACTGTGATAGGTATGGGTCTAGTTTTAATCTTTGGAAGGTTCAAATCCAGTTTTTCCAACACCATTTATTGAACAGGCTATCTTTTCTCCAATGAGGGCGATTGGCTCCTTTGTCAAAGATGAGGTGGTTGAGCATGTCTGGAGTTGTTTCTACATCTTCTAATCTATTCCACTGATCTTTGGGTCTGTTTCTTTGCCAATACCATGCTGTTTTTATCACAGAAGCTTTGTAGTATAATTTCAAGTTGGGGATTGTGATACCCCCAGCCATGTCTCTGTTGCCTAGAATTGCTTTTGCTACTCTAGGTTTCTTCTGCTTCCAAATGAATTTTTGAATTGTTTTCTCTAGTTCTGTGAAGTATATTGTTGGAATTTCAATTGGTATTCCATTAAATCTATTTAGTAGTTTTGGAAGTATGGCCATAGTCACTATATTGATTCTTCCTACCCAGGACCAAGGGATATCTTTCCATTTTCTTATATCCTCTTTGATCTCCTTCTTCAGGGTGCTGTAGTTTTCAGTGTAGAGGTCTTTTGCTTCCTTTGTTAGGTTGATTCCTAAATATTTCATTTTTTTAGCTGCTATTGTAAAAGGGATTATTTCCCGAATTTCTCTCTCAATGGTTCTGCTATTTGTGTGTAAGAAGGCTATTTTTTTTTTTGAGTGTTGACCTTATATCCAGCTACTCTATTGAATGTGTCAATTAGGTCTAGAAGGCTTTTTTTTGGGGGGGGTAACGGGGATTTAACTTGGGTCCTTGTGCTTGCACAGCAGGTGATGAAACCACTGAGCTAAATCCCCAGCCCTAGGTCTAGAAGGCTTTTGACTGAGTTTTGGGGGTCGTCTATGTAAAGTATCACATCATCAGCAAATAATGACGGTTTCACTTCTTCCTTTCCTATCTTTATTCCTTGTATTTCTTTCTCTTGTCTAATTGCTATGGCTAATTTTTCCAGAAAAATATTGAACAGGAGTGGTGATAGTGGGCATTCTTGTCTTCTTCCTGATTTTATCGTGAAAATTTTCAGTTTTTGACCATTTAGTATGATGTTGGCTGTTGGTTTTTCATAGATAGCCTTAATCAGGTTGAGATAAAGACCTTCTATTCCGATTTTTTGTAGCGTTTTTATCATGAATGGGTGCAGGATTTTGTCAAGTGCCTTTTCTGCATCTACTGAGATGATCATATGGATTTTGTCCTTGACTCTGTTAATATAGTGTATTACATTTATTGATTTATGGATGTTGAACCATTCTTGCATCCCTGGGATAAATCTGACTTGATCAGGGTGTATGATCTTCTTGATGACCCTCTGTATTCTGTTTGCCAGTATCTTGTTGAGGATTTTTGCATCTATGTTCTTTAGGGAGATTGGTCTATAATTGTCTTTTTGGGATGGGTCTTTCCCTGGTTTTGGGATCAAAGTAACACTTGCTTCCAGGAATGAATTTGGAAGCCTTGCTTCCCTTTCAATTTCCTTGATGAGTTTAAAGAGTAATGGCAATAATTCTTCTTTAAATGTCTTGTAGAATTTACCAGTGAACCCATCAGGACTTGGGCTTTTCTTTGTTGATAAATGTTTTATTGCACTTTCAATTTCACTCATTGTTATTGGGGTGTTTAGAATTTCTATATCTTCTTCATTTAACTTTGGCAATTTGCATGTATCTAGGAATCTGTCCATTTCTTCTGTGTTTTTCATTTTATTAAGGTACAGGTTTTCAAAGTAGGTATTGATGATCCTCTGAATTTCTGCTGGATCTGTTGTGGCTTCACCTTTTTCATTCTTAATTGCATTGATTTGAGCCTTTTCTTTCCTTTTTTTGATAAGTTTGGCTAACGATTTATAAATTTTATTTATTCTTTCAAAAAACCAGCTCTTTGATTCTTTGATTTTTTGTATCATTCTCTTAGTCTCCATTGCATTGATTTCTGCTCAGATCTTTATAATTTCCTTTCTTTTATGAGCTTTGGGTTTTTTATGCTCTTCTTTTTCTATGAGCTTGAGGTTCTGCAATAGGTTATTTGACTGAGTTCTCTCTGGTGTCCTAATATGGGCATTCACTGCTATGAATTTCCCACATAGAACTGCTTTCATTGTGTCTCACAGATTCCTGGGTGTTGTACGGGCATTATCATTTACTTGCAGAAACTGTGTAATTTGTTCCTTAATTTCCTCTGTGACCCATTGGTTGTTCAGGAGAGTGTTATTCAATTTCCATGTGTTTGTGGGTGTTTTGTGGTTTCTTATGCTATTGATCTCCAATTTTCTTGCACTATGGTCTGATAATATACAGGGGATAACTTGAATTCTTTTACATTTATTTAGATTTACCCTATGAGCTAGCATGTGATCTATTTTGGAGAATGACCCGTGTGCAGCTGAAAAGAATATGCATTCTGATTTTGTGGGGTGGAGCACTCTATAAACATCTATTAAGTCCATTTGTTCAATAGCTTGGTTCAGTTCTAGAATTTCATTTTTAATTTTTTCCTAGGTGATCTGTCTATTTGTGATAGAGGGGTGTTGAGGTCCCCCACTACAATTATGTTATTGTTTATTTGGTTTTTCACGTCCATTAATATTTGTTTTTTATAGTTGGGGGCATTCATATTTGGTGCATAAATATTTAGGATTGTCATCTCTTCCTCTTGGATTGTTCCCTTCACAAGGATGTAGTGACCATCTTTGTCTCTCTTAATTAGTTTTGGTTTGAAATCTACTTTGTCTGCAAATAAGCTTGCTACCCCTGCTTTTGTCTGGGTTCCTGTTGCATGGAGAAATGTTTTCCATCCTTTTACTTTCATTCTATGAATTTCCTTTTGAGTTAGGTGTGTTCACGTATACAGCATATTGCTGGGTTTTGCTTCTTAATCCATTCTGTCAGTCTGTTTCGTTTGACTGGTGAATTGAGGCCATTAACATTGATAGTTATAATTGAGAGATATTGACTCATTCTTCCCATGACGTTTTATTATTCTTGGGTCTTTTCTTATTTTTTTAGTACCTTACCTTGCATGGTGCTTTCTGTCTGTTGACCTTCATGAAGTTGCGACCTTCATTGTCTTTTTCTAGGATATTGCATAAAATTGTTTGGAGTGCTGGTTTGGTGTTCATGAAATTTCTCAGGTGTTCTTTGTCATGAAAGTATCTAATTTCCCCACCGATTTTGAAAGATAATTTTGCTGGATACAACAGTCTAGGTTGGAAGTTATTTTCTTTTAAGGCTTGAAATACTTCACTCCAGGCTCTCCTTGATTTGAGGGTTTGTGTTGAGAAATCTGTCGTGATTCTGATGGACTTTCTTTTGTAGGTGATTTATTTCTTTTCTCTAACTGCCTGTAGAATTTGGTTCTTCTGTTGGGTTTCTGGGATCCTGAATATTATATGTCTAGGTGTGAATTTTTTGACCATGCCTGGGTGCAGTTCTATATGCTTCCCTTATCTGTGTGTCCAATTCTACACCTTTATCTGGGAAGTTTTCTACTATTACTTCTGTGAACAGTTTTTTTATATCAATTGTACTTTCTCCTGTTTTTTTGTGGACTGCTATCGGTCTTATGTTATTCTTCTTTGCATCATCTAGCAGCTGTTGGATTGATTTCTCATGGTCCCTTACTATTTTTAAGAAATCTCTGTTTTCATGGTCCTTAACTGCAATCCTGTCTTCTATATCTGATATTCTGTCTTCAGATACTCTTAGTCTGCTCTGCATGCTTTCAATGGAGTTTTTGATCTCCTGAATATCTGTTTGAATCTGTTTGATGGATTCCATTTCTTTCTTATGTTGGGCGATCATGTTTTCCATTTCTTTCTGATGCTGGGCATTCATGGCTTCCAGCATGTTTCTCATCTCATCTATTTTCTTATCTGTTTCTGCTCTAGAGCCTCTATTCATGTCTTTCACTCTACTCACCATTTCTGTATTTACCTGGGAGGTTATTCCTGCTTTGAATTTTTCTAGAGCCTCGTGTATCTGCTTTGTTACTTCCTGTGCTATCAGTTCAGGGTGTCCAGGTGGTTGATTATCTGACTTTTCCACCTCATTTCCCCGAGAATTTCCTTTTCATGAGGTGGAAGCCTGCATCTGTGCCTTGCTTAAATGTCTTCTCATTTTTGTTTTTGGTACTGTCCTTGGTTTAATTCCTGGGTTGATATTTCACAATTGCTTAATGCAGGTATCTTTGTTGCTTGTGTTTAAAACCCTTGTGGAATGATTGCTTTTCAGAGGTGTCTTCCAGATATGGCTTGTGTTTAGGTTTTGAGGCTCTAATGACTCTGAGCCTATTTTATTTTCCTTATACCAGGAAGGAAAACTGATTAGATCAATCACAACATGTTAGGCCAAATGCTGCAATCAGCAATACCATAGCATCAAACACAGCTTAGAAAATGACAATTTGTGGTAATTTTTAATCTATCACATTTAACTATGTGAAGTATAATCCCCTGTTACTCTGGAGTGTGGGACCAGGTAGCAGAAGAGCCAGAAGGTGGGGCAGTGCCGGGAGGATGGAATTGGGCCTTGTGGAGCACCGGTTGAAGGCGGGGCTCCAAACCACTCCTGGGACTGCACCGTGCCATGGGCAGGAACCAGAATGCAGCTGAGGAGCTTCATGCTGCCTAGCTAACCCGTGGACCATCATTGGGAATTTGTACCTTTACATGACGTTTCTTGGTTCTTATTTTTTCCCCATTTCCCTGCCCTCCCTTCAACACCTCCACCCCTTGCTATTTACAAAGACTGTTTCCATTTTTTCCTTTTCTCATATTTTTTTCCTTTCCCGTCTTTCTTAACCCCAGCCCTCCCACTTCCCCGTCCACTTCCCTTTTGGACCCTTTCTTCCTATTTCACATTAGCTATTATATATTTTGATCCTCATTTACAATTTCACACCAGAGAAACTATTCGGTATTTACACATATGTCTCCTATTCATTTCACTTACGAGTGTGGCCTACTTTCAGGGATCATTTCTATAGTTGGTTACCTATTGTTTTTCGTGAAAACATTTAGATATAGAACATATTATTTTAACAATTTTGAAATATACAATCTAATATTATTCATTGTAGTCACCTTTATGTACAACAAATCATAAGTGGTCATTTTTGCGAAGTTACTGAAATTTTTATCCTTTTACAAATATAACTACATTTCCCAAGTATCCTGAAGGAGAAGTTCAGGTCTGGCTGGGTCAAGTACGCTGCACTCCAGTCTTTTGAGCATGCTCAGAGACAGAAAACAGAGTTGAGCAAGCTCACTCCAGTGTGTAGAAACTAGATCAAGTCGACCATACCTCCTCACTCTTTGGGTCGTGAATCCTTTGCCTCTCCCAGATGATCACCCCATATGGTTTAAAATAAATTTAACTAATAAGAGGATGTCATATGTTCTCCATTGTGTATAATTATATCCCTTTCCATCCAATCAAATTATGCCAAGGATAAAGCTGTTATAACCCCGCCTATGTAATTGCCCTTTTATTCTGCTATATAAGCTTGTGTAGTTCCTCAATAAAGCGGAAGCGCTCTTGAAACCTCCCCGGAGTCGACTGGTGACTCTGCGCCTTACCCTCCCGGTCTGGGCTCCCAAACCTAGGTCTGTGAGCAGGATTGCGGACAACAGTATCCTCTTCCTCTTTCTCCTCTTAATGATCATTCTATTCTTTATGTGCATAATCTTGAAACTTCGATTCCAGGTATAATAAGTAAAATAATTTGGCACTTATTTTTCTTTCTTTGATTTATTCCACTTAGCATCATATCCCCCAAGTTTATCCATGTTGTCCCAAATGATACGATTTTCCATCTTTATAGCTGAATAGTATTCCATCATTTATTTATACAACATTTTCTTTACCAACTCATCTGATGATGAACATTTAGGTTCCTTCCATAACTTGATTACTGTGAATAATACTACAGTGAATATGAAAGTTCAGATATCTCTTTGGAATTCTGAATTCAATTCTTTTGGATTTCTGTGTCTATATTTAGTTCTCTAAGGAAACTACACACTGTTTTCTGTAAAGGCAGTATCAATACTAACACCAAGAGTTTACCAAGGTTCCCTTTTCTTCACACCTTAATGGACACATTTTTACTTTTTCTTTTTGATAATAGCTACTCTCACAGGCAGGAGATGATGTCTCCTTTTAATTTGAACTTTTATCTCTGATTATCAGGGTGATGAAATTTTTTCACATATCTGTTTGCCACTTGTATGTCTTCTTTAGAAATGTTTATTTCTGGCTTTGCACTTATTTGATTACTATTTTTTTGCCATTTAGTTAACTCCTTAATGGGCGTAGAGGATCTGGAATTTGCATGTGTAGTTTCCAAGTATTTCTTCTCCAATTGTGAGGTTTCTCTTTCTTCGTGTATTTATTTGCTGTGCAGAAAGTAATTAGTTTGAGTCAATGCCATTTATTTTTGCTTTTATTGCCTGTGTATTTGGAGTCAAATAAAAAATATTTTCCCAAAAAATTTTATATCTTATATTTAAGTCTTTAATCCATTTTTGAGGTGATTTTTACATATGGAATAATATAATGTTTCATCGTCATTTTTTAGCATGTGAATATGAAGCTTTCCAACAGAATTTCTTTCTTTCTTGTGTGTGTGTGGGTGTTCTACTGGGAATCAAATTCAGGGCTTTGTGTTTGACATGCAGGTGTTATGCCACTGAGCTACATTCCCAACCCCATCAACACAATTTCTTGAAGAGACTTATTTCTGTTTTGTCTTCATTTCTTAAATTTTTAATTTATCATCTAAAAAGTCTACAAATTTTTTAAAAATATAGAACAAATATAAAGTAAGCAAAAATATAGATTAAACCAAAAATTATGCAAACAAACCCACTAGTCTCTAGCACTGACTCAACAAAATATGCTGAAACTATGTTAATTTGACACAATTCAATTTGTACTTCAAGGAATTCAGTTACCATTAAAATGATATAAAAATCAATTCTCTAGCAAAAATTAATATATCTTACTACATATTATTTCACTGTACAAAGACCCAACTGTCCAAGGCAAAAACATAAAAGTTAAGTGAAAATCATAAATCCTCAAATATTACTGAAAATTTCTAAGCACCTCCCTCAGCAATTAACAGCTAAGAAAATAAAGAAATTCATGTTGCTCAAGTGGACCATTATACTGTGTGCATTGTATCTTCTTGATAGCTTTGCAGAAAATAAATTGATCATACATGTTTGTGTTTATTTCTAGAAGATCTGTACTCTTTCATTGGTCAATGTGGCTATTTTGTTTCAGTATCATGCAGTTTAAATTTTAATAGATTTGTGATTCTTTTGAAGTGAGATCATGTGATGTATGTAGCTTTGTTCTTTTTGCTTAAAATTGCTTTGGTTATTTTTTTTTTCTTTTTATTTATTTATTTTTTTAGGACTGGGGATTGAACTTGGGTCCTTGCGCTTGTGCAGCAGTAGGCGGCACCACTGAGCTAAATCCCCGGCCCTTGATTTGGTTATTATAAATATTTCGCTCAAATGTGTGAATAAAAAAAGATTTCAAAATTTTGATTGAATTGAATTTGATCTGAAGAACAGTTTGGGCACCATGGACATCTTAACAATATTATTTCTTCTAATCCACAGACAAGAGATAACTTTTCATTTATTTGTATCATCTAAAATTTCTTGCACCATGTTTAATAGTGTTTGTTATGCAGATCTTAAAGCCCTTTGGAAAATTTTACTTTTAAATATTTCATTTTTGATGCTACTTTGAATGGGATTAATTTCTTTATTTTTGGTAATCTATTGTTAGTGTAAATAGACACTATTAATACTTGTGCATATATTTTGTACCCTTTTACTTCATTAAATATATTCTTTAATGCTTCCAACAGAGTTCTAGCATGTTCAATGTGTCATTGTACTCCATCCCGGCTGCAATATTCTTGTTGGGAAGTCCACTTGTAGCCTTTTGCAAGGTCCTGCCTCCTTTAAAAAGTTTCTGTTGTCTTCCTAGTTTCAAAATTTTCTCTTTGTCTTTGACTTTTTAAATTTCAGTGCAATGTGTTTTAGAGTATTTTAAATTGATTTCTGGGTCCTTTGAGTTTCCTGAATATGTATGTTTATTTTCCTTCCAATTTTTTGGAAGTGTTTATTTGTTTAACACTTATTAAGTGCACATTTTAATGGAGGTGTGACATTTTCGTTCATGCAAAAATTGTGCACTGATCAAATACAAACAATTTTCTCTGACCTTCCCAGCCATCTACCTCAACCTTCAGTAATCACTATTTCACTTTTATGTCAACTTTTTTTAGTTTCCACATATGAAAAGGAACATACAGTTCTTATGTGTCTTTCTCATCTGGCTTATTTCACTTAGCTTAATATCCTCCAGTTGCATCTTTATTGCTGCAAATGACAGGATTTCTTTGTTCTTTATAGCTAAAGATACGTTATTGTACATATATAACATTTTTATACATTAATCTGCACAAAGAATGACTCATATCTTAGCTCCTGTGAATAGTGCCAGAATAAAAGTGGACACACAGGTATCTTTCTGGTAGGTTGATTTAATTTCCTTTGAATACATTCCTAGGAGTAAAGTAGCTGGAACAAAGAGTAGATCTACTTTTAGTTTCTTGAGGAATCTTCATACCATTTTTTGTAATGGCTGTACTAATTTATTTCCATCTGACAATATACAGATTCCACTTGCTCTATATCCTCACTAGTGTTTGTTATTATAACCATAAGTAGCAGCCATTCTAACTGAGTGAAATAGTATCTCAGTGTAGCTTTGATTTTCATTTCTCTGGTGGCTGATGATATTAAGCATTTTTTCACATATTTGGTAACCATTTCCATTTCATCTTTTGCCAAGATTTAGGAAAATTTTAGAAGTATAACTTTTATAAGCTTTCTGTTACTTTGGCTGTCCTCTTCCTTCAGATACTCTCTTAATTGATATATTTGCATGCCTTTTTTGTTCCTTTACTTGGATTTTGTTCTGTTACTTGAGTAATTTCAATGATCTGTCTTCAAGTTTGCCAATTCTTTCATATGCATTCTTGAGTCTGTCATTAAAACGATGATACTTTATTTTCAGTTTCTATATGCATCAAGGCCAGGATTTTAGTTTAAATTTTTTGGTTTTTATTTCCTTTTTAAATTTCCATTTTATTCATTCATTTTCTCATTTAATTTAGTTATCTATCTATATTTCCTCTCACCTTGTTGATCTTTTTTATAGTTACACTTATTTTTCAGGGAATTCATATATCTCAATTTCTTTGGTATTATTTATTGGAGCTTTGAGTTTACTTTGGTGATTTGATGTTTCCCTGATTCTGTTAAACATTTAGCCTTGCATTGCAAATACTAAAAACTTTCCATCTTAAATTTGTTTCAACATGTTAAAGGCTTTATTTTTAGATATTCAGACTGAAGGGGTTGCCTCTGGGATTACATTGCATAAGATTGTATCTGTCATGAGGGTCACTGTTGGTCCAGAGTATAGACAATTGCTGGTAGGCCTATCTCAGTGTTCTAATGAGTATAGGTTCTAACTGGTACCTGAATATACTAGATTGTCTGCAAGTCCATGGTCTTTGTGGTTGAAGCTGGAATTAACTTGCTTCATGGACTTTATGAAGTAGGCCATTTACTAGATATGCTTCAAATTGACTTCCTCTTGGAAAGGCTACATTTAGTCCACTGTATGGGTTCCTAGGCTTTCCAAGCAGCCCTGTTTATGTCTGAGATGGGAGGAAACTGAAACAATGAATTGTTTCAAGTCCACAACCTACAGATCTTTGGGCCTGTTCATGTGATTGAGGGTAGGTATGTCTCTTGGTTGGTCCCTAAATGAGGTATCTTGCACTCAGACAGCATTGGAGAAGAGCAGGAGCAAGCTTGTAAAGCTGTATCAAGAAACACTGTGAGCTAGAGGTAGGGGCTTCTGGGCCACCATTGGTCACACTGCTCCTTGCCCAGAGGAAGGGGCTTCTGAGCCACTGTCCCATCACTCCCAGCTCAGAGGAAGTGAACTGCACATGTGCCAACAGCACTCCCACCCCAGGGTCGAAAACAAAAGACACGTAAACAAGTCTCAAAACCTGATTTTCAGATCACCTACAGCAACCCATAAGGGAAATGAGATGGAACACTCTGATACTCAACCACCTGGACTCCCTGAACTGGCAACAAAAGAGGATCTGTAAAAAATGAAATCAGAAATAATTTCTCAGATAACAGCAGAGATTGTGATTGCAGTGCAAGACATGCTTAATAAATCTAGAGAGGACCTGAGGAACATGATGGAATCCCAACATAGGAAACAAGTGGAATCCATAAAACAGGTGCAAAGAAATTTCCAGGAGATGAAAAACTTGATTGAAAGTCTACACAGCAGAATGAGCCAATGTGAGGACAGAATTTCAGATATAGAAGATAAGGTTGCAATTAGTGAACAGGAAAAGAAAAATCGCTTCAAAATTGCAAGGGAACATGAGAAATCAATCCAGGAGCTGCTAGAAGATGCAAAGAAGAATAACGTAAGACTGATTGGAGTCAAAGAAGTAACAGGAGACAGTACAGATGATGTAAAAAAAAAAACTATTCACAGAAGGACTAGCAGAAAAACTTCCCAAGCAGGGGAAAAGAACTTGCCTCAGAAGTGAGGCATATAGGACTCTAAATAGCCTTGACAAAAAAAAAAATCTACACATAGGCATATAATAGTTAGAATTCCAGAAGCCCAACAGAAGAACAAAGTTCTACAAGCAGTTAGAGAAAAGAAAAAAAATCACATACAAAGGAAAGGCCATCAGAATCACAGCAGAATTCTCAATGAAAACCCTCAAGGCAAGAAGAGTTTGGAATGATGCATTTCAAGCCCTAAAGGAAAACAGCTTCCAACCCAGACTGATGTACCCTGGAAAACTATCTTTCAAAATGGATGGAGAAATAAGATACTTTCATGACAAAGACCATCATAGCAAATTCAAGAATACCAAACCAGCACTCCAAAAAATTTTAGACAATATCCTAGGAACAGACATTGAGGATCACAACCCCAGGAAGCACAGCAGAATGAAGCCATCTAGCATTACAAGAAATTAAATGTAAAGGGGGAGAATCCAACAACAAAAAAAGTCATGACAATGATAAGTCAATATTTATCAGTTAGAATCATCAATGTTAATGGTTTCAATTCACCAATCAAAAGAAATAGACTGGCAGAATGGGTGAAGACACAAAATCCAACAATATGCTGCATACAAGAAACACACTTAATTCAAAAGCAAACTCATAGACTGAAAGTTAAAGGGTGGAAAACAATAGTCCATGCAATGAGAACCCGAAAAAAAGCAGGGAGTAGCTACCGTCTTGCAGATCAAATAGATCACAAAACAACACTAATTAAGAGAGACAAATAAGGACACTACATCCTTATAAAGGGAACAATCCAACAGGAAGAGATTGCAATCATAAATATCTATGCACCAAACACTAGTGCACACAATTATATAAAACAAATGCTAACAGACATGAAAAGTCATACATGCACTAATACAATAGTAGTGGGGGACCTCAATTCCCCTCTGTCACAAATAGATAGATCAACTAGACAAAAAATAAGTAATGAAATACTAGAAATGAAACAAACTCTTGAAAAAATGAACTTAACAGATGCTTACAGAGTGTTCCACCCCACAAAATCAGAATAAACATTCTTTTCAGCTTCACAGGGTCATTCTCCAAAATGGAACACATACTCACTCATAAAAGATATTTAAGTAAGTGCAAAGGAACTGAAGTTATCCCCTGTGTATTATCAGACCAAAGTGCGATGAAATTGCAGATCCATAGCAAAAGAAACCATAAAACCTTCATAAACACATGGAAATTGAGCAACATGCTTCTGAATAACCAAGAGGTCACAGAGGAAAATAAAGAAGAAATCAGACAGTTCATTCAATTAAATGACAATGAAAAAACAGCATATCAGAATCTGTGTGATGCAATGAAAGCAGTCTTATGAGGGAAAATCATAACAGTGAATATGCATATTAGGAAAACAGAACCAGCCCAGTTAAACAACCTGATGCTGAAACTCAAGCTTCTACAAAAAGAAGAGCAGGACAAACCCAAAGCTCATACAAGGGAGGAAATTCTAAAGATCAGAGCAGAAATCAATTCAATAGAGACTAAGAGAATGATACAAAAAGTCAGTGAAGCCAAGAGTTGGTTCTTCAAAAGAATAAACAAAATTGACAAACCTTTAGCCAACCTTACCAGAAAAAGGAAAGAAAAGGCTCAAAATCATGGAATTAGTAATGAAAAGATTGAAATTACAACAGACCCAGCAGAAATCCAGAGGATCAACAATACCTACTTCCAGAACATATATGCCAATAAGATGGAGAACACAGAAGAAATGGACAGATTCCTAGATACATATGAATTACCAAAGTTGAACAAAGAAGACCTAAAAATTCTAAACAACCCAATATCAACCAATGAAATTGAAAACACAATTAAAACCTTACCAACTAAGAAAAGCCCAGGCTCTGATGGCTTCACTGCTGAATTCTACAAGACATTTAGAGAGGAACCACCACCACTACTGTTTAAACTCTTCAATAAAATTGAAAGGGAAGCAATATTCCCAAATTCATTCCTTGAATCAAGCACCACCTTGATCCCAAAAGCAGAGAAAGACCCAACAGAAAATGAGGACAATATGCCAGTCTCACTAATGAACATAGATGCAAATCTCCTTAATAAGATACTGGCAAATAGGATGCAGAAGATGATCAAGAAGACCATACACCCTGACCATGTGGGATTCATCCCAGGGATGCAGGGATGGTTCAACATATGCAAATCAATCAGTGTAATACGCTATATCAATAGAGACAATGACAAAAACCATATGATTATCTCCATAGATGCAGAAAAAGCATTTGACAAAATCCAACATGCATTTACTTAAAAAATCCAACAAAATTTGGAATAGACAGTCTCTACCTCAATCTGATAAAAGCCATCTATGAAAAACCAACAACCAATATCATACTAAATGGTCAAAAACTGAAATCCTTCACACTAAAATCAGGAAAAAGACAAGGATGTCCACTATCACCACTCTTGTTCAATATAGTTTTGGAAACATTAGCCACAGCAATTAGACAAGAGAAAGAAATAAAAGGAATAAAAATAGGAAATGAAGAAATAAAATTGTCATTATTTGCAGATGATGTGATACTCTTTATAGAAGACTCCAACAATTCCAGCAATAGTTTTCTAGACTTAATAACCAAATTCAGTAGAGTATCTGAATACAATGTCAACGCACAAAAATCAATAGCTTTCCTCTACACGAACAACAGACTCACTGAGACAAAAATAGGTCAAACAATTCCTTTCACAATTACATCCAAAAAACTGAAATACCTAGGAATCAACCTAACAAAAGAAATCAAAGACCTTTTTCCCTGAATACTATAGCAGTCTGAAAAGGGAGATTAAAGATGATATCAGAAAATGGAAAGACATCCTCTGCCTTTGAGTAGGAAGGATCAACATAGTGAAAATTGCCATACTTCCAGAACTGCTATATAGATTCAATGCAATCCCAACTGAAATCCCAGCAGTATATTTCACGGACCTTGAGAAAACAATTCAAAAATTCATTTGGAACAAGAAGAGACCCGGAATAGCAAAAGCAATTCTAAGTAACAGAGGCTTGACAGGGGGTATCACAATCCCCAATTGAAACTATGCTTCAAAGCTACTGTGATGAAAACAGCATGGTACTGCCAAAAAAATAGACCTGAGGACTAGTGGAACAGATTAGAAGATAGAGAAACAACTCCAGACACACACAACCATCTCATCTTCAATAACAGAGCTAAACACATTCACTGCAGGAAAGATAGCCTCTTTAATAAATGGTGCTAGAAAAATTGTGTTTCAACTTTTCAAATATTAAAACTAGATCTATATCATTCACCATGCACTAAAAAAAAATCTAAATGGATTAAATATCTAAATATTAAAATAGAAACGCTGAATCAGCTGGAATAGAGGTTAGGTAGAACTCTTGAAGACATTGGGGTAGGAAAAGATTTTATGAACAAAACCTCAGTTACCCATGAACTAGCACAAACAATAAACAAGTGGGATCACTTCTTATTAAAAAGCTTCTGCACAGCAAGAGAAACCACCAGCAGTGTGAAGACACAACCCAAAATGTGGGAAAAAATCTTCACCTGCTGTTCCTCAGACAAAAATCTACTATCTCCAATCTATAAAGAATTTTAAAAGATCAAACCTCCCAAATTTAAGATCCAATCCGAATATGGCCATCTGAAATGAATAGACATTTCTCAGACAAAGAAGGAGAAATAGCAAATAAGCATATGAAAAAGTATTCAGCATCACTGGTCATTCGAGAGATGCAAATGAAAACAATGCTGAGATTCCACCTCACTCCAGAAAGAATGGCTGCTATCATGAAATCAATCAATAACAAATGCTGGCAGGGCTGTGGGGAAAGAGGAACCCTGCTCCACTGATGGGGGGAGTGTAGACAGGTGCAACCACTATGGAAATCAGTATGGGGATAACTCAAAGAACTAAAACTGGAAGTCTCATTTGACCCAGCTATTCCCCGGCTGGGTATCTTCCCCAAAGAATTAAAAGAATCATACCACAATGATATATGTGCACCCATGTTCATAGCAGCACAATTTGTAATAGCTAAGACTTGGAAGCAGCCCAAATGCCCATCAACTGGAGACTGGATAATGAAAATGTGCTTTTTTATAAAATGGAGTTCTACTCAGCCATAAGAAATGAGAAATTAGAGACATTTATAGCTAAATGGATGCACATTGAGGTGATACTCTTAAGTGAAATAAATAGGACACACGTGTAAATATGGACTAGTTTCTCTAGTGTGAGAAACTGAAAGTGTAAATAAGGATCAAAAGGTATAATAGATAATGTGAAATAGGAAGAAAAGGGGCAAAGGGGAAGTAGGAGGGGTAGGGGAAAGGAAAGAAGGGAATTTAAGTACCATGGAAAAAATGGAAACAAAGTCTTTGTAAATAGGGAGGAATGGAGGGGTTGAAAGGAGGGCAGGGGAATGGGGAAAAATAACCAAGAGAGATTATGTAAAGGGGTAAATTTCCAATAATGAATGTCATTATATTGTATACCTAAAATGTACCAATGATTAAAATGAATAATTGAGAATGCAAATAGGAAGAAAAGATCCAATGGGGTGGGGAAGTGGGAGGGGTAGGGAAAGAAATGAAGGGAAAGGAAAAATTATGAGAAATGGAGAAAAAGGAAACAAAGTGTTTATAAATAGGGAAGCGTGGATGGGGTGAATGAAGGGCAGGGAATGAGTAAAAAATAAGAACCAAGATACATCATGTAAAGGTACAAGTTCCCAATGATAAATGTAAATGTATTGTATACCTAAAATGTACCAATAAAAGAATTTAAGGAAAAAAAAAGAAAGAAACACTGTGACCCATTCCTGGGCATCAACCTACGGAATCATTAATGAGTGTGCTTTTCTTCAGGTCCCCCCTCTCACTCCACAAACAAGAGGTGCCTGGACCTAGTTGAGGGCCCTTTGAGGATGCACTGACACAGCCACTCGCAAGCATGTTATGGGGATTTATATGGGCACATCTGGCAGGACTCCACTTGTTTAGAACTTCTCATGGGCCACTTTTAGGAAAGCCTGATATAGAGCTTTGAGATTAACTCAGATTATCCTGTAAATCAGTGTTATTAATTCTAATCTGATGACACCAATGAATGAGTCTCCAGGAGGTCTCCATGCAGACAAGAGTGTTGAAAAATCCCAGTTTCCAGGACCTGAAGCTGAGATTCAGGGGTTTTTGAAACTGCAATGGAATTGAGTTCAATAAGTCCAAGTTCATCTCCCAGGAGTTCTCTGCACAGTTTAGGTAAGTAGGACAGTGGCAAAGACGGGGTGGAGCTAATAGGCTCTTTGTAGATTCTTCTGTGGGATGGAGGCTGGTGTAATTGTCCAGTTGATGAAGATGAACACATTTCCCAACAGCTCTTTGTTTTGCTAGGATTGTTCCCAAGCTATAGTCTACAGGAGTTGAAGAAAAGCTTTAGGGTTCCTTCAGAATCTGCTCTGGTTTGAATCTGGCCAGCCTACAATTGTGTCACAGAAAGGTAAGCTACTCAGAAATCTCCTACACTAATAGGATAACTCCCTGGCTACAGCCAAGATAGCCTGGTGCTGAGCCTGGAACTCTTAAGCATCTTCTGTGGAAAGGAGACCAACAATCCTGTTCTGATTTCTCACAAGGCACCTTTGCCAGAAGTTCTTTGTGTTGGTAGGATTACTCCCTGGCTGTGAAAGAGTGGTTGAAGCTAAAGCAGGCCTCTGTCTCCAATGCTTTGGAAAATGTTTCACAATTCCTTTAAAAGTCACAATAAGTCAACCATTGACTTAACCATCCTATTGCTAACTATATATCCAAGATAACTGAAAATACATATTCCCAGTGACTGGCATGAGAATGTTCATAATGTCTTTATTGAGCACACACAAAAACTGGTAGCAATAGCAAATGCTTATTAATCAGGATGCCTAGACAAACTATGGTACTTCAAGCCAATTGAATGTTACTCAGGAATAAAAGATACATAATGATCCCCAAATTATAAGATAATTAACCCAAGTTAAAGCAATAAGGCAAAAAAGAATATACATGGTAAGCTTCCATTTATTTAAAATTCTAGAAAATACAAACAAATCTATACAGACAGAATGAAATCACTGATTTTTTGGAACTGTGGGATGGGAAGAAAGGATCAACAAGATCCAATGTGGGGAAATTTTGTAGGTTAATGGATTGTTCCCAATCTTGACAGTGTAGATAATTTCATGGCTGAATACATACATCAAAGTTTAAAATTTAAATATACCATTTGCATCTCAATAAGGCTGGGAAAGAAAATTTCATCACATGTCACTAGGTGGCATACTGAATACTTGCCTCCATGTGGCTACTGTACCACACTACAGTTTTCCAAATCTTGGCATTTTCTCTATTAAGATTGTATGCCATTTAAACTTAATTGTCCAGATGACTGAATTAAGAATTTTCTGTAGCGGTAATTGGATCATGGAGTACCATGTGTATCAGTGGATAAATCCACTGCTATTCATAGCCGAATGTGCTATCCGGAGGTAATGCCTTGATGGAAGAGGTAGGCCACTGGAAGCATGCCTTTGGGGGAAGAATTTGGAGAGGTTTGGAGAAGCAGCTTTGAGAAGCAAAAGAATGTTGCAAGTGTGCCTGTTGGGTGATTTTGATCAGGTATCATATGACTAGAATACTGATAGAAATATAGATGCTAAAGGCCAGGCTCAGGATCTCTGAGATGGGAATGAGAACTCTACTCAAAATTGGACTAGGAGCCATTCCTGTTACTTTCTGGCAAGGAAATGATACAGATTTTCCCTACATCCTAAAATATTGTGTGCAACTAAATTTAAATGTGACAAACTAACTGATGGAGGAAATTTCAAGGCAGCTCAATATTCAGGCTCTTCCATGGGTTTTGATGGCTGCTTTTGGACAGAGAGAGAAGGAGAATTAGAATAAAAATGACAGCAGATAAATGTGAAAAACATAATTTGGGCCCCAAATGAACCACTTGAAAGCTGGGGCCAAAGCACATGTGGTTTACTAAAGAGATTGTCTCCATTAAAAAGAACCAAGTATTTTTAAAAAGTAGAAAGATGTCTTGAAGCCCATTGAAGAATCCATAGCAGGCTCAAAAATGCAATTTGAGAAGAGACTCCCTGGGATGTTTGCTCAAGAAGGGTCACCTGGAGAATTGGTTCTCTAGGATTCATTTCATCATGATTAACCATCCAGGCTCTCAGAAACCATTGCTGCCATGGTCCAAGGGGGATTGGTTACTGATTGAACTGCTGATCTTGGTGTTGTCCACAGGATGCTCATTTTTAAGCACACAGAATAAATGATTTGTGGGTTCATGAAACTTGCATTCATATTTCAAAAGAATATCTCAGAGGACAGGCAATATGCCCCAAAAACTAGGGTCTGTGAAAATGTGGGAATGAAACTGAAGGTGTAGAGAAGATTCTTTGAAATTGAGAGGTCAGGAATGTGGAATGTCAGCTGGAGAAAACTGCTGGAAAACACTGAAGCCTGCCTAAAAGAGGCCATATGAGCTGCAACATGCAAGGCCATATATGTGTGGGGCCACCCAAGACCTATAGAACTCACATCTTACTATCATGTGCCCTGGATGCCAGATTTAATGTTTAACCTACTGGATATAATTCTTTCTATGACACAATTATTTTTTGTCTTCATTACTTTCTCATTGCCAAGACAAAATATTCAACACTCATATGTTAAAAGAGGAGATATTTCTTTTGGTTCTCAGTTTGTGTAGGTTTTAATCCATAGCCATCTGTTTTGAAGGCCAGGAAGCATGCCAGAGGGGAAACAGTTCATGTACCAGTGGCCAGGAAGCAGTGAGCCATCATGGAAAAAGGAGAGATATATAATGAACTTTCAGGCCATTCCCAGGGAGATACCTCTTCCCACCAGGCTTCATCTTTTAACATCACATCCAGCAGTGTGACTTTTCACCGATCAGTGGACTAATCCACTACCACATTCTCATGATCCAGGTGTCACACACCCATGATCCAGTCACCTGCCAAAACCCCACCTATGAGAGCATGAGGCTTCAGGGTGACATCTAGATATAAACCATAATACCCTCCCCCCATCCTGCCCCTTTAGAATATAATGTTTAACTTATGACATTGTATCTTGGCATGGTGTAACTTAATTTGTATTTGTTATAGGGGTTCACAGCTAAGAGTTGGCTTTGAGTCACAGAGGAAATTTTAGTCTTTGACTTTTGAGCAATGCTGGAACTATTGAGATTTGGAGGGAGATTATTGCATTTTTGATTGAATACAGGATAGTTATGTCATGTTTAGAGGAAATACAAATGTGAAATTGTGTTTATTTAGAGATTAGCTATGGTTTAAAGAGATGTGATTAGGTGTTGTGTTGAAAAGAGGTAGATTTGTGCCAGTAAATCTTAATTTTCATCCTGACTGGATTAAGAGACTTCCACAGAAGGGCTTGGATCATAGAGATTAACTACTAATATTTACAGCTAAATGTGGTTTTAGGAGATTGAGAGTAAATGGGTCACTAGGGCATATTTTTGGAATGCATATCTCTTATTGTATTTTTCTCTGCTCTGCTTTGTGGCCACCACGAAGTAAGTAGTTTTTCACAATCACACCCTTCTGACATGATGTTTTTGCCTTGGAGTCAGGAAATCATGGACTGAAACCTCTGAAACTATATCCCAAATAAACTCTTTGTACCTTTAAGTTATATATGTCAAGTATTTTGTCCCAGCAATTGGAAAACTGCTTCATACAGCATGTTTTGGTGAAGAGATAAGAAAAGTGATATAAAGTTGGTGTCTGAGAAGGTAATAAGTGATGTGGATATAAAAAATATTCTTAGATATGGAAAGAGATCCTAAGAAGATAAAAATCTTGCCTCACTGAGAATGCAAAAAAATACTGTAAGCAAAAATTGAGAAGAATATATTTTTATATGGAGAAAATCTCTAAAAAATCACATGCTTCTCTGACTCTGTTGCTAAATAAAACAAAGTAACACCTATGTAGCCTAATATCTCACAAGTCTGGGCAAAGAACTCCAGTGAGCAGCAAACTGATCAATTCCTAGAATTCTTTTTTAAATTAATTTTATTGTACAATATAAATATGCCTAAAATCACATTAAACACAGGCAATTTATACCTGTACATGGTATATCTTCTTTTTTTTTCCAGTACTGAGAATCAAATTCAGGACCTCACACTTGCTAGGCAGGCAGGGTGCCACTGAGCTACATCTCTGGCCCAGCACATGGTGTATATCTTCATTCCTTTTTTTCTCCCAATACCTCCCCCCCCTTCAACCCCTCCTCCCTCCTTTTTGTACAAAAGCTTTGTTTCCATTTTTTCCTTTTCTCATTTTATTCTTTTTCCTTCCCTCTGTTAACCCTCCCCCTTCCCAGTTTCCCTTTCCTTTCGAACAATTTCTTCCTATTTCACGTTATCTATTATAAATTTTGGTTTTTACTTACCTTTTCAGTTTCTCATCAGAGAGACAATGTTATATTTACACATGCATGTTTGATTTTTTTCATTTAAGAGTATAGTCTCCAAGTGCATCCTTTTAGCTATAAATGGTGCTCAGAAAACTAGTTAGTCACATGCTAAGGATTGAACCTAGACAGATATCTCTCACCATGCACTAAACAGAAAGCAAATAGGTCAAATATTTAAATATTAAAACATAAATATTTAATCTGATGGAAGACAAAATAGATAAAACTTTTGGGATTTTTGTTTGTTCATTTCTTCGCTTTGAGACAGACTTACTATGTAGTCCAGGCTACTCTTGAACTCAGTATATAGCACAGGCTGATCTTGAACTCCTCCTGCCTCAGCCTCTCAAGTGCATGGATTATAGGTGTGCACCACCATGCCTAGCCATAAGATTCTTGAAAACATACATGTATGCAAAGTTTTTCTGACCAGAACCCCAGTCACACAAGAAATAAAAGCAAGAGTCAACAAAGGGGATCATATAAAAATATAAAGTTATGCACATCAAAGAAAACAAACAACAGAGTGAAGAGAACACCTACAGAATGGAAAACAAATTATGAGGTACTCCTCAAAGGATTTATATCTAGAAATTTTTTTTTTAAAAACCCAAAAGTTAGACACACAAATTTAAAGATCCAATCAAAAATGGGTATTTGAACTTAATAGACATTTCTCAGAAGAAAAAGTACAAATGGCCAATAAGTATATGAAAAATGTTCAACATTTCTGGCTATCTAAAAAATGCAAAACAAAACAACACTGGGATTCCTTCTCACTCCAGAAAAAATGGCTATCATCAAGAAATGAAACAACAAATGCTTAATAGGCTGTGGGGAAAAAGGAGCTCTTTTTAATTGTGGTGAGAATGTAAACTGGTACAACCACTATGGAAATCACTATAAAGACTTCTCAAAAAACTAAAATTAGAAATTTCATTAAATCCAAGTATTGCCTTTCTAAGTATCTTCCTGAAAGAGTTACAGATATCGTATTACAAAGATACATACCAGCAGACACAGCAGCCCACACCACCACAGGAGACCGCTGGGTCACATGGATGCCAGCAGCCTGTGCCACCGCCAGCAGATGCCGTGCCCAGCTGGAGACCATGTGGTACAGATGCCATACACCGCATCTGAATCTGAACAGCAGAGGTGCCAGGGGAAACATAAAGGCCATGGTTATGAGCCCTAGAAGACAGAGCAGAAGTGAACAACAGAGAGGGCCTCTCTGAGGCTCCTCAATGAAAATTGAAGCCCACTGGGAAAGTGAAGAAAATCTCTTCAATAAAAGCACATTGGACCATCGTGGTTGGTAAATTGGAGGGATCAGCACCTCCCATAGAAACCCAGACTCACATAGAGTGTAGGACTGCTGGAACCTGCAGTAGAACCTTGGAGAGTTTAATCCTGCAGGAGGACAGGGACCTCAACTTTGACCTTGGAGCCAGAAATCAGCCTGAATCTCAGTAGAATACAGCTGGCTTGCATAGATTAATTGACTTAGACCTGCACATTGCTGCCCACATTGCCTACTACCAGGACAGCAGAGACAATATCCTGAGGAAGACCTTTTTGGTTGTTTGTTTTGTCATATATATATATATATATATATATATATATATATATATATATATTCACTTTTCTTTTTCTCTCTCTATCCCATCTAGCTCTATATTTCTCTCCCTCTTTGTTCCTGTTCCTATCCCATTCTGAATGATTTCTCTCTCTCTCTGTCCTCTCGACTGTCACTTTTATAGGAAGGTGAATACAATTTCTAGCTTCTGTATTGTTATAAGTTTATTCTGTACTTGTCTCCGTTCTTTCGCTCTGTCTTCTCCTCCTGTCTTCAACAGATCCCCACAATTTGTATGATCTTCCCATGTCCATTAGCCTCACCTCTCACCTTTCCCTCTCCTCTATCTCTCTATCCCTCCCTCCCAAACCCCTGCTAAATCCTTATTCTGAAGGGTAAATTTGCCATATTGAAGGGTTTACTTACTACAAACATATTTTGGGCTGGCCCTATATGCTGATCTATCTCACACGGTTAAAGATGACAGATTAACTGCTACCACAAATTGCCATTTTCTAAGCTGTGTTTGATGCTGATTATGTCAATTGGGATAAGGTGTTGCGATTGATCTAATCAGTTGTCCTCCCTGCAATACTGAAAACAAGATTGCCAGTTAGTCATTAGAGACTCAAAGCCTAAAAAGTCCAGCTATACCTGGAAGATATCTCTGAGAACCAATCACTCCATAGGGGCTCTAAACACTAGTAATAAAGATACTCAAAATAAGAAATATTGGAGTATCAGCCCAGGAATTAAAGCAAAAAACAGCATCAACAATAGAATTAAAAATGAGAAGACACCATGGCAGGACACAAACACAGACTTCCAGCTCAACAAAGGCAAATTCTGGGGGAAACAAGGTGGAAAAATATTATAATCAACCAACTGAACACCCTGAACTGATAGCACAGGAAGTAACAAAACAAATGAATGAGGCTCTAGAAAAATTCAAAACAGAAATAATTTCCCAGATAACTAGAGAGATGGTAAGCAGAGTGAAAGACATGATTAGAGGCTCTAGAACAGAAATAGATAAAAAACCAGATGAGCACAGAAGCATACTGGAAGCCATGAATATCTAGCATAAGAAAAAAATGGAAACCATGATAGCCCAACATAGGAAAGAAATGGAATCAATGAAACAGATTCAAACAGATATCCACAATATTAAAAACTCCATTGACAGTATTCACAGCAGATTGAGTGAATGTGAAGATAAAATATCAGATATAGAAGACAGGATTGTGGTTGAGGACCATGAAAACAGAGATTTCTTAAAAATAGAAAGGGACCACAAGATATCAATCCAGCAGCTGCTAGATGATGCAAAGAAAAATAAGATGAGACTGATAGAATTCCAAGAAAAGGTAAGAGAAAGCACAAATGGCATAAAAAAAGTTCAAAGAATTAATAGTAGAAAACTTCCCAGACAGAGGTAGAGAATTTGACATACAGATAAGTGAGGCATAAAGAACTTCAACTAGCCATGATCAAAAACACAAATCTACACCTAGACATATAACAGTCAGGATCCCAGAAATGCAACGGAAGAACAAAATCCTACAAGCAGTCAGAGAAAAAAAAATCACCTACAAAAGAAAGCCCATCAGAATCACAACAGACTTCTCAACACAAACATTCAAGTCAAGGAGAGCCTGGAGTGAAGTATTTCATGCCCTAAAACAAAATAACTTCCAACCTAGACTGTTGTATCCTGCAAAATTATTTTTCAAAATCGATGGGGAAATTACACACTTTCATGACAAAGAACACCTGAGAAATTTCGTGAACACCAAACCAGCACTCCAAACAATTCTAAACAATATCCTAGAAAAAGCCAATGAATGTCTCAACTCCATCAGGCCCAACAGAGCGAATCCACCATGCAAGGCAAGAAACTAAAGGGAAGGGGGGGGTGGATAAAAAGTGAAAGAGCCAACAACAGTAAAACATCAAGACAAGGATGAGTCAATATTTTTCAATTATAACCATCAATGTTAAAGGCCTCAATTCACCAATCAAAAGAAATAGACTGGCAGAATGGATTAAGAAGCAAAACCCAACTATATGTGAATAAATGAAAAATTCTTAATTCAAAAAGACATTCATAGACTGAAAGTAAAAGGATGGAAAAAAGTTCTCCACATGACAGGAACCCTGAAAAAAGCAGGGGTAGCCATCTTAATTGCAGAAAAAATAGATTTCAAACCAAAACTAATTAAGAGAGACAAAGATGGTCACTACATCCTTGTGAAGGGAACAATCCAAGAGGAAGAGATGACAATTATAAATATATATCCACTAAATATGAATTCCTCCAACTATACAAAACAAATATTAATGGACATGAAAAAGCAAATGAGAACTAATACAATTGTAGTGGGGGACCTCAATACCCCACTGTCACAAATAGACAAATCATCTAGACAAAAAATCCACAACAAAATTCTAGAACTGAATCATGCTTTTGAACAAATGGATCTAATGGATATGTACAGAGTATTCAACTCCCCAAAATCAGAATATATAGTCTTTTTGGCTGCACACTGTTCATTCTCCAAAATAGACCACATGCTAACTCATAGGGCATGTTTAATTAAATGGAAAATAATTGAAGTTACCCTCTGTATATTATCAGACCATAGCGCAATAAAATTGGACATCAATAGCATAAGAAACCACAAATCCTCCATATGGAAACACATGAAAGTTGAATAACACTCTCCTGAACAACCAATGTGTCACAGAGGAAATTAAAGAAGAAATTAGACAGTTTCTACAAGTAAATGATAATGCCAGTACAACATACAGGAATCTATGGGACAAAATAAAAGCAGTTCTATGAGGGGAATTCATAGCAGTGACTGCCCCTATTAGGAAAACAGAGAGAACTCAAATAAACAACCTAATGCTGAACCTCAGCTCCTAGAAAAAGAAGAGCATAACAAACCTAAAGCTCATAGAAGAGAGTAAATTATAAAGATCTGAGCAGAAATCAGTGCAATGGAGACTAAGAAAATAATACCAAAAAATCAATGAATCAAAGAGTTGGTTTTTTGAAAGAATAAATAAAATCAATAAACTTTCAGCCAACCTTATCAAAAAAAGGAAAGAAAAGGCTCAAATCCATGCAATTAAGAATGAAAAAGGTGAAGTCACAACAGAGCCAGCAGAAATCCAGAGGATCATCAATACCTACTTCAAGAAACTGTACTCTAATAAAATGGAAAACACAGAAGAAATGGACAGATTCCTAGAGACATATGAATGTCAAAAGTTAAATGAAGAAGATATAAAAATTCTAAACACTCAAAATACAATCAGTGAAATTGAAAACATAATTAAAAATTTGCCAACAAAGAAAAGCACAGGTCCTGATGGCTTCACTGCTGAATTCCACAAGACATTTAGAGAAGAACTATCACCATTACTCTTTAAAAACTTGAATGAAATTGAAAGGAAAGCAATACTTCCAAATCCATTCCTGCACACAAATGTTACTTTGATTCCAAAGCCAGGGAAAGACCCAACCAATAAAGAGCACTACAGCTCAATCTCCCTAATGAGCATAGATACAAAAATCCTCAACAAGATACTGGCAAACAGAATACAGAGTGTCATCAAGAAGATGATACATCCTGACCAAGTCAGATTTATCCCAGGGATGCAAGGATGGTTCAACATTTGTAAATCAATAAATGAAATATACTATATTAACAGAGCCAAGGACAAAATCTGTCATCTTAATTGATGCAGAAAAAGCATTCAATATAATATATGAAAAACCAACAGGCAACATCATATTAAATGGTCAAAACCTGAAATCCTTCATGCTAAAATCATGAAGAAGACAAGCATGTCCTCTATCACCACTCCTATTCAATATGGTTCTGAAACTTTAGCCACACCAATTAGACAAAAGAAAGAAATAAAAGGAGTAAAGATAGGAAAGGAAGAAGTTAAGCTGTCATTATTTGCTGATGATATGATACTTTACATAGAAGACTTAAAAACTCTACCAAAAGACTTTGAGATTTAATTGACAGATTCAGAAGAGTAGCTGGATACAAGGTCAACACTCAAAAAAAATAGCCTTCTTGTACACAAATTACAGACTCCCTGAGAGAGAAATTAGGGAAACAATTCCCTTCACAATAGCATCAAAATACATGAAATATCTAGGAATCAACCTAAGTAAGGAAGCAAAGGACCTCTACACTGAAAACTACAGCACTCTGAAAAAAGAGATTGAAGAGGATATAAGAAAATGGAAAGACATCCCTTGCTCCTGGGTAGGAAGAACCAATATAGTGAAAATGGCCATACTTCCCAATCTACTATATAGATTCAGTGCAATGCCGATTGAAATTCCAACAATACATTTCATGGAACTAGAGAAACCAATCCAAAAATTCACTTGCAACCAGAAGAGACCTAGGATAGTAAAAGCAATTCTAAGCAATAGAGACATGGCAGGGTGTATCACAATCCCCTACGTGAAAATATACAGCAAAGCTACTGTGGTAAAAACAGCATGGTTCTGGTAAAGAAACAGACCTGATGATCCATGGAATAGATTAGAAGATGCAGAAACAACTCCAGACACACTCACCCACCTCATCTTTGACAAGGAGCCAACCATCCTCACTGGAAGAAAGACAGCTTATTTAATAAATGGATTTGTAAAAACTGGATTTCAACTTGCCAAAGATTAAAACTAGACCCATATCTATCACCATGCATTAAACTAAGATCAAAGTGGATTAAAGATCTAAATATTAAGACAGAAACACTAAACTTACTGGATGATAAGTTAAGTAGAACTCTTGAAGACATTGGCATAGCAAAAGACTTTATGAACAAAAACTCAGTAGCATGGTATCTAGACCAAAGAATCAACAACTGGGATCTCATCTTATGAAAAAGCTTCTGCACTGTAAGAGAAACCACCAATAGAGCTAAGAGACAACCTACAGTGTGGGGAAAAAAATTTGCAGCAGTATGTCAGATAAAGGATTACTATCTAGAATGTACAAAGAACTCAAAAAAAATCAGACCCCCAAAATTAAAGACCCAATTCAAAAATGGGCATCTGAAATGAACAGATATTTTTCAGAAAAAGAAGTAGAAATAGCAAATAAACATATGAAACAATGTTTAACATCACTGGTCATTTGAGAGATGCAGATGAAAACAACACTGAGATTCCACCTCACCCCACAAAGAATGGCTGCTATCATGAAGTCAAACAATAACAAATATTGGCATGGTTGTGGGGAGAAAGGAATGCTTCTCCATTGTTGGTGGGAGTGCAGACTGGTGCAATCACTGTAGAAATCAGTATGGAGATACCTCAAAGAACTAGGACTAGAGGTCCCATTTGACCCAGCTATTCCCCTGCTGGGTATCTTCCCCAAAGAATTAAAAGAATCATATCACAGCGATATATGTGCACCCATGTTTATAGCAGCACAGTTTGTAATAGCTAAAGCTTGGAAACAACTCAAGTGCCCATCAACTGGAAACTGGATCAAGAAGATGTGTTTTTTTATAAAATGGAGCACTACTCAGCCATAAAGGACAAGAAACTAGAGACATTCATAGCTAAATGGATGCTATTGAGGCCATACTCTTAAGTGAAATAAGTAGGACACACATGTGTAAATACCGAATAGTTTCTCTGGTTTGAGAAACTGAAAGTTTAAATAATGATTAAAATGATTAACTTATAATGAGAAATAGGAACAAAAGGTCCAAAGGTGTAGGGGAATTGGGAGGGGTAGGGAAAAGGAAAGAAGGGAAAGGAAATATTATGAGAAAAGGAAAAAATGGAAACAAAGTGTTCTTAAATAGGGAGGGGTGAAGGGGTGAAGACAGGACAGGAAATGGGTAAAAATAAGAACCAAGATATATTGTGTAAAGGTACAAGTACCCAATGATAAATGTAAATGTATTGCATAACTAAAATGTACCAATAAAAGAATTTTAGTGAAAAAAAGATACATGCCTATCTATATCCATAGCAGCACAACTCATAATACCTAAATCATGTAAGCAGCCTATGTGTCCATCAACAGATGAATGAATAAATAAAATGAGGCATTTATACACAACAGAGCACTACTATGCCATAGAAAATGATAAACTGTAATCATTTATAGAGAAATGGGTACATCTTGACACCATAATGTGAGGAGAAGTAAATCAGACAAACAAGCTTAAATATCACATGGCTTTTTTGGACTTTTTAAAGTATGTGCTTCAAATATATAAATAAAGTATGAAATAAAGACAGACAATAGGAAAAATAAGAGAAAAATATTTATTTTAACACAGCATGGCTAATGAATCTAAAAGTGCACCTTGATTTAGTATAATTATCTTATGTAGTTTATGTATTTTTGGCCTGTTAGTTTTTCTTATGATAATAACTTGATAAAAGCCTATAAATAAATATATAAATAAATCTGATGTCAGCAAAACATTTTAAATGGGGCTGGAGGGAAAGTGGTAAACAATAATTGAGATTTGTTATGTACATGTATCAATTTTTCACAATCAATGCAATCATTATATGTTGCAAGCATTATAATAAAAATTTTGAATTACATTATAAAAAGATAAAAAAGACAAAGAAATGATTGCACATAATAAGAAATAAATGAATATGTAGTAAAAAGCAAATCATATGTGTAGAACTGAAAATATACTACCTGAAACATGTTTTGCTGTAGAAATTTAATAGCAAATTATTCAAAGCAACAAAATCAAGAATGCACAGAAATGAGGGTAATAGTAATGAAAATTAGAAGAAATGAAACACAGAGTATGAAAGCTCTAAAGTCCATGAGCAGAGCAAGAGTGACATATAGAATCATAACCAGCTGTGTATTACATGTGAAAATGAGTTCCAGCAAAACGAAAAAAAAAAAAGGGGTGGAGAGTAAAAGAAGTTTTAGAAAATCTTAAAAATTTTTTAAAGATTTTATGAAAACAATAAGTTTGCATAAACAAGTAACTCAGCAAATCATGAATAAAATATGCAAAAATAAAAGAGCAAAACTTATTAGAAACAAATTGCTAAAAATCTTTGGCACAGAGAAAATACTAAATATGCCAACAAAAATGACATTTAATTAAAGGAGAACAAAAACAAGAATGAAAGCAGACTTCTTGTTAGAAATAATGCAACACAGTAGACAATGAAAGATATCTAAATTATTGAAAGAATAAATTGTCAACTGATATATTCATATGCAGAAAAATATCCTTCAAAAATAAGTCTAAGGAGGACTCCTGGGAAGTTGGCAGAGTGGTGAGTAGCAGACAAAGAGCATGTCCAAGATGTGGTGTCCTGACAATGGAATATAGTGGTGTGAGGAGGAGAAGGAGAGAAGTGGGTCCCCAGGACACAGGAAGGACCTGAAGCAAGAATTGAATTCCACAGGGAGAGTGAAGAGAGATACTTCAATGAAGAGGAGGGAAATGACAAACAAGGCTTTCTCCAAGAGCCTGGACTCAAGGCGTGGGAATAGTAGGTTGAGCCTGCAGATGCACAGTGACTACTGGTGACCCCAGAGGCCTCCACAGTGAAATGCAACAGTGGAACAGAACAATATACCCAGAAGACTGCAGAGGCTGGTGAGTTATTAAGGTCAAACGTCACCCAGAAGAGAATGATTGGCCGGTAGCCATCTTGGAGAGGGGCCAACTGAGCTTGGAACTCAGAATAGCTATGGGGTGACTTCATCTAGTGGTTCTGACTGTCTTGGTGATGGTGCTGAGTTCAAGATGGAGGTTAGGGAGCAAAGTTCAAGTCAGCAGGGAGCTGAGTTCAAGGAGTCAAGAGGCACATGGACTGTCAAAGGCTCACAAAACCCTGTTCTAGCCACATAGCCAGAAACCAGCCTGAACTTCAGTGGAACTAAAGATGCAGGGTGACTGGGTTTATTCAGTACCTCGCCATAAAGCTACAGCTGACTTGCTGGGATTAATCAATTTGGCTCTGGATTATGTCTGCCCACAGCGTCTACCAGTGATGTCAGAGATATGCCATAAATTGGATTTCTTTTCTTTTTCCTTTTTTTTTCCTTTTTCTCTTTTCTGATTCTTGCTTTTGATGTAGTTTGTTTTTTCTTGATTGTTTGAACACGGTTTCTGTGGGGGTTTTTTGTTGCTGTTCTGTTCTGTTCTTGTTTTTGATTCTTCCTTTCTCTTTTCCTCCTGTCTTCTTCATCAAACTCCCAAAGTTTGTATGATCTTCCTTGGTCCTCCAGGCATGCTTCTAATCTCTTCCTCTTCTTCCATCTCTGTATCTTTACCCCTAACCCCTCTTAAATCTTGTCCCCTAAGAGTAAAATCATGATATTAGGGCTTATGTATTGCATACAATTTTCTAGTTCATTTTAGATTTTGTTATATGACCACAAATCTAGTTCATACAGTTAAAGTTGGCCAATTAACAGTTACCACAGTTTGTTATTTTTTAGGCTGTATTTGAAGCTATTGCTATTGCTGATTGTACTACTTTACCCAAGGTGACATAATATAATTGGACTAATCAGTCGCCCATCCTGGTATACTAAGAGTGCCTAAGGGTCTTAAAATATATATATATATATAAATATATATATATATATATATATATATATATGCTAATGCCAAAGAACCAGTGGCTGGGAAAAGTAGGCAGAAACTTCTCATCCCCAGTAAATTGAAGAGGTGGGATCTTGCAACAGACTGAAAGCCTAAAAGTCAGCTACACCTAGAAGATGCCTCTGAGAAGTAATAATTTCCTAAGGGTTCAGAACACTGGCACTAAAGCTATGCACCATAAGCAATTTATAAGCATCAACCCAGGAATTCAGCTTTAAAAAAAAAAAAGAGAAGACACCTAAACAAGATGAAACCCTCCCAGTCTTGCAGCTCACCAAAGGCAACCCCAACGGACAATGAGGTGGAACAATCCAAATACCACACACCTGGACACTCTGAAGTGGTAACAGGGGAAGTGACAAACCAAATGAATGAGGCCCTAGAAAAAAAATCAAAGCAGAATGAAATGAAAGGCATGCTTAGTGACTCTACAGCAGATACAGATAAATAAAAATAGAGGAACTAAGGAAAATAATGGAAACCATGAACAACCAAGATAGGAAAGAAATGGAAACCATGAACCGCAGCATAGGAAAGAAATGGAATCCACACAACAGATTCAAACAGATATCCAGGGGATTTAAAACACCATTCAAAGTATAAGCAGCAGGGCTGGGGATTTAGCTCTGTGGTTCTGCCACCTGCTGCACAAGTGCAAGGAACCAAGTTTGATCCCTGGTACAAAAAAAAAAACAACAACGCATAAGCGGTAAAATGAGCCAATGTGAGATCAAAATATAAGATGTAGAAGACAGGATTGTGGTTAGAGATCATGAAGAGAAATATTTCTTAAAAATAGCAAGGGGCTATGAGAAATCAATCCTTCAGCTGTTAGCTGTTAGCTTATAGATGATGCAAAAAAGAATAACATAAGACTGCTCCACTGCTGGTGGGAATGTCAACTGGTGCAACCACTGTGGAAATCAGTTTGGAGATAACTCAATGAAATAGGACTGGAAGTCCCATTTGACCCAGCTATTCCCCTGCTGGGTATCTTCCGCAAAGAATTAAAAGAATCATACCACAGTGATATATGTGCACCTATGTTCATAGCAACAGAATTTGTAATAGCTAAAACTTGGAAACAGCCCAACTGCCCATCAACTGGAAACTGGATAAAGAAAATATGGGGTTTTTTAATAAAATGGAGTACTATTCAGCCATAAAAAATGAGAAATTAGAGATATTTATAGCTAAATGGATCCATATTGAGGCGATATTCTTTAGTGAAATAAATAGGACACACATGTGCAAATACTGAATAGTTTCTCTAGTGTGGAAAACTGAAAGTGTAAATAAGGACTAAAAGGTATAACAGATAATGTGAAATGGGAAGAAAAGGTGCAAAGGGGAAGGGGAAGTGGGAAGGGTAGGGGATAGGAAAGAAGGGAATGGAATTAATATGAAAAAATGGAAACAAAGTCTTTGTAAATAGGGAGGGATGGAGGGGTTGAAGGGAGGGCAGGGGAAGGGTGAAAAATAAGAACCAAGAGAGATTATGTAAAGGTGCAAATTTCCAATGATGAATGTCATTATATTGTATACCTAAAATGTACCAATAAATTAATTAAAAAAAGAAAATCTGTTATAGAAAAGAAACAAATTAACTTTAAAGGAAATCCCAACAAAATCACAGAAGACTTATCAACACAAATCATTGAGGCAAGGAGAGCTTGAAGTGAAATATTTCAAGCCCTAAAGGAAAACAACCTTCTAAGCAGATTGATGTACCCCACAAAACTATCTTTCAAAATTGAGGGAGAAATAAGATACATCCAGGACAAAGAACACATGAAGAAATTCACGACCACCAAACTAGCACTCCAAAGGGTTCTGAAGGATATTATAGAAAGAGATAACAAGTATTACAACTCCATGAACCCCAATAGAATGAATCCATGAGGCAAGGCAAGCAATTAAACAGAAGAGAAAAAAATGGAGCCAACAACAGGAAAACAAAATGGCAGGGAAAAGTCAGTACATAACAGTAATAACCATCAATGTTAATGCTCTTAATCACCAATCCAAAGAAACAGATTTTCAGAATGGAATAAGAAGCAAGATCCAACAAAATGTTGCATACAAGAAACACATTTAACTCAAAACGAAATTCATAGACTTAAAGTCAATGGGTGGAAAAAAAATACTCCATGCAACTGGAACACGGAAAAAAGCAGGGGTAGCTATTCTATTTGCAGACCAAGTGCATTTCAATCCAAAACTGATCAGGAGAGACAAAGATGGTCACTACATCCTTGTAATGGGAACAATCCAAGAAGAAGAGATAACAATCATAAATATAGATACACCGATTAGCAGTCCACCCAACTATATAAAACAAATATTAACAGACATGAAAAATGAGCACTAATACAGTTGTAATGGGGGCTTTCAATACCCCACTGTCACAAATAGACAGCTAAATTGGACAAGAAATCCACAGTAAAATACTAGAACTGAATGAAACTTTTGAACAAATGGACTTAATAGATGTCTACAGATAGTTCCACCCCACAACATCAGAATACACATTGTTCTCAGGTGCATACCAGATGTTCTCCAGAGTACACCACATACTAACTCATAGAACATCCTTAAGTAAATGCAAAGGAATTGACATTATCCCATCATATTATCAGACCATAGTGCAATGAAATTGGAAATCAATGGCAAAAGAAACAACAAGAACTTAATAAACACATGGAAATTAAATAATACCCTCCTGAATGAGGAATGCATCACAGATGAAATTAAAGAAGAAATCAGACTGTTTCTACAATGAAATAATTCCAATATAAATACCAGAACTTATGGAAAGCAATGAGAACAGTCCTATGACGGAAATTTATAGCAGGGAAAACCCATATGAGGAAAAGGCAAGCTCAAACAAACAACCTAATATTGAGCCTCAAGCTTCAAGAGCAAGTCAAGCCCAAATCTCATACAGGGGAGAACATTATAAAAATCAGAGCAGAAATTAATGCAATGGGGACTAAAAAACAATACAAAGAATCAAGGAATCAAAGATTTGGTTCTCTGAAATATTAAATAAAATTAACAAACTTTAGCCAACCTTATCAAAAAAGGAAACAGACTCAAATCCATGCAATTAGGAAGAAAAAGGGTGAAATCACAACAGATCACTGCAGAAATTCAGATCATCTTTACCTATTTTGAGAATAAGAGGGAAAACACAGAAAAAAATGGACAGATTCCTAAATACATATGTGAGGGAGAAGTTCAGGTCTGGCTGGGTCAAGTATGCCGCACTCCGGTCTCTTGCACATGTTCAGAGACAAAAAACAGAGTTGAGCAAGCTCACCCCAGTGTGTAGAAACTAGATCAAATCGACCATACCGCCTCACTCTGAGTCGTGACTTCTTCGCCTCTCCCAGAGGATCACCCCATATGGTTTAAAATAAATTTAACTAATAAGAGGATGTCATATGTTCTCCATTGTGTATAATTATATCCCTTTCCATCCAATCAAATTATGCCAAGGCTAAAGCTGTTATAACTCCGCCTATGTAATCGCCCTTTTATTCCACTATATAAGCTTGTGTAGTTCCTCAATAAAGGGGAAGCGTTCCTGAAACCTCCCCGGAGTCGGCTGGTGACTCTGTGCCTTACCCTCCCGGTCTAGGCTCCCAAACCTAGGTCTGCGAGAGCGGGCTTGCCGACGACAACAGCTGGCGCCCCAACGTGGGGCCCACACATACCGGGTAAATATTGAAGTCCTGGTAAGGATCCCTATCATGGGTAATCTCTTAAGTCAGGACAAACCTGTTCAGGCTGCACTTGTGAAGGCTCTGCTAAAGACTAGGGGAATGAAGGTCTCCAAAGAATGCCTTCTGGTCTTCTGGGAGACTGTTCTTAAATCGTCCCTGTGGAGGGAGGGTGCTGATGTAGTGGATCCTAACATCTGGGAGCACGCTATTCATAACTCCCAGGGCACAGAGAGACGAGGAGAGGTATCCCTCCCATTAGACTTTTTTCTGATCGCTTCAGCGATTGTTCAGTGCTTGGATCCACATGCCATTAAGGCATCAGAGGCATTTACCGCTCAGGCCAAACAGATAAAGGGACCCTTTTGTTGTTCTCAGGATGGAGGGGAGTCGCCTGGGGATACAAATGGCAAATGTAAATCTCCACTTCCGCCTTCTTCTTCCCTTGGGGCTTGTGCCCCTCCTGCTAAGGCAGAACTTCCCCTTGTTGGTGCATCTCCGCCTACACCTCCCCATCAGCCCTATGCAATGTGAACAAAGGAGGGCGGAACTTCCTGTTTAACATGGCGCCCTCCGGTATGCGTGCCACCATCTTATTGATCAAATGCAGATACCTCTGATTCCTCCTCCAGTGAGGAGGAATCAGGAGAGGAAGAGTTTCCTAACAATAAATCATTCTTTAAGAAAACCCTCTGGAGAAACAAACTTCACCAACCTTCGCTGAAGGCTTACCTGGTAATAATGGGGGGCAGGACCAAATGCCCCTCCTTGGGTGCCCCATTCACCAAAGGTGTGGAAGGAATTCAGACAAGCTGTACAAGAACATGGTCCACAGAGTCCATATGCATTACAGCTCCTAGATAATTTTGCTTATAATATCAACTGCTCCAAAGATTGGTATGATATGGCACGTGCCTGCTTGCCCCCCAGAGATTTAGTGCCAGGGCCCCCTGTAATAGGGGTAGGAGGCACTCAACCCTCACCACGGCACAGCCTATTCCATGGTCACACCATGATGGACATAAAGGCAAATTCTGCCCTGTCATATTGTCTGATCTGTCTAATAATCTGTTGGGCAGAGACCTCCTTGAGGCTATGGATGCTGTAATTACCACAGATGACAAAGTCTTTTATGATGAATTATTAGATGAGCGCTGTTTCTCCCAATCCTAGAGGCCACTGCTCTGTCGTTCCAACTACCCATACCCTTACAGTGACATAATGAGGAACCAGTATGGGTAGAGCAGTGGCCATTACTCCAACATAAATTAACAGTGCTACAGGACCTCATATAACAACAGCTACAACTTGGACACATTGAACCGTCCACTAGCCCATGGAATACTCCTATATTTGTAATTCCAAAAAAGACCCCAGGCCAATATCACCTACTACACGACCTGAGAGCCATAAACGCCACCATGGCTGACATGGGTGCCCCTCAAGCAGGGCTCCCTCTTCTTTCAGTGATTCCTGTTGATATGTACTTATTCTCTATTGACATTAAAGACTGTTTCTTTTCAATTCCTCTTCACCCCACAGATTGCAAGTGTTTCACTTTCACCGTGCCAGTGGTCAATAACTGTAGGCCTGTGCAGCAATATCAATGGTGCATTTTACCACAAGGGATGAAAAATAGTCCAGCCATCTGCCACCTTACAGTCGCCCAGACACTGGCCCACATTCAAGATGATGGATCCTCCCAGTTGTATAGTTACATGGATGACATCCTTATTGCCAGTACGGCTTCATCAGATTTAGAGGCCTTACTGGGTCGAGTGATGTTGGCCCTTAAACAGGCTGGGTTTAATATACAGCCTGATAAGATCCAAAGGAGGTGTCCAATGTCCTTCCTGGGTGTCATCATTGATTTGACCCAAACCTCCCCTAAAACTCCACAGATAACTATAACTAACTGTCTTTCCCTTGCTGAGCTACAGCAAATCTTAGGATAAGTTAATTGGATCCGCCCATGACTTAAAATCCCCACCATTTTATTTGAGCTTCTCTTCCAATTACTCAAGGGAGATCACTCCCCAACTTCAAAAAGATGTTTAAATTTGCCTGCCAAGCAGGCTTTAGATTTGATTAATAAACAGCTCCATGGTGCGGTTCTTGCTCGATTGGATCCCACTCAGGCTATAACAGGATTAGTCTTATGCCATAAACCAAGATCACCTATGGCGTATTTATGGCAGAGTCATGGACCTATTGAATGGATTCATTGGTCTTCCTCATTATCACAAAAAAAGATAACAAATTTTATTGAAATACTTAGTATGATGATAATCAAATTGAGAAAGAGGACCTTATGGGTGCTAGGAAGAGAACCTGAGGTGCTGATATTACCTTTAGAATTAGAAATTATTCCTCATCTTCTTGAGTCTGAAGAGATGTTTGCTATAGCAATGGCAGGTTTTACAGGGCAAATAGATAATCATTATCCTAAACATAAAATTCTCCACGGCCTACTTAAGTTTCCTCTTCAAATGTTTAATCCAATAACTCAACAAGCTATACTGGAAGCCCCCTTGGTATTTACGGATGAGAGCCCAAATAAATATGGCTTTGTGGCTTTTGATTCCCTCAACAAAAATAAGCCCCTTTGTAAGATCCATGAAACCCCATTTGGCTCCCCCCAGGTTAAGGAGCTCACAGCTATTATTTTAGCTCTAGAATATTTTTCGAGTAAACCCTTTAATTTGTTCACAGGTAGTGCTTATTGTGCAACATTGCTTCCTGCACTGCCTCATGCCCTCCTCAAGGTTCTCCCGGAGGCCCCATTAGATGCTCTTATAATAAAGACACAACAGTTGTTGGAGAGACGTTCACACCCTCTCTATGTACAACATATTTGGTCACATTCAGATCTGCCTGGCCCATTAGCTTTAGGGAACAAGATGATAGATGAAGCAGTATCAGCCCTTCCCTCTTCTGTCATTCAGTGTGCTATCAATAGTCATAAAATATTCCACCAATCAGCACACAGTTTAACAAATATATGTTTCCTTCACTTACAAAAGAACAAAGTAAACAGATTATATGTACGTGTGCAACTTGTGGTCCGCTATTACCTATAAGCCCATTACAACTCCCAGGGGTTAACCTTGGAGGCATAAAGGCTAATGCTTCATGGCAAATGGACGTTATGTATGTCGCCTCATTTGGAAGGCTCAGATATGTTCATATTTCAATTGGCATTCATTCTGGATTCACCTGTGCCACTGCCGCTCCGGGAGAAAGGCTAAAAATGTTATCAGTCATCTTCTGAGATGCTTTTGTACAATGAGCATACTACATAAATTAAAAACAGATAATGGGCCAGCTTACACATCAAAGGTCTTTCAAGATTTCATACAGTCCTATAATATTATTCATGTAACTGGAATTCCTTATAATCCCCAAGGCCAAGGAATCATTGAACAATTTCATAAATCCTTTAAACAAATGCTTGCTAAACAACAGACAAGTATATTTGTTTCCCCTCAAGATAGGGTCCATATGGTCCTGTTCACTCTTAATTTCCTAACTTTTGATAATAATCAACAGAGTCCTGCTATTAAACATTGGCAACCTTTACAAGGAACAGGCTCCACTCCTCTTGTAATTTGGAAGGATCCCCTATCAGATATATGGAAAGGGCCAGACACCCTCCTCATGGTGGGGTGAGGATATCCTTGTGTTTTCCCACAGGAAGCAGAACAACCTACGTGGATTCTGGCCTGAAATGTCAAGCCCTACACCATTGGACAACAAAATGAAAGGTCTTCACCTAGAAGAAGGCCCTTGCCATAAGTGCAGGAGACTCCCAAGACCCAATAATTCTCTCCCAGTTACCTGGGGTGCTATTAAGGCTCTTTGTGCACAGGCACAAAAGATGGCCCCACCTGGGACCCCTAAACCCATTCCTAGTCCTATGATGGTAGTTCTCCTGTATGCCACACTTACTGCCAATACTGAACAAGCTGACCCATCTACGGTCATGCAAGTATGAGCCCTTGTACCAAACCCCCCTGCCCTTGTCATGGTTGATTGGAATTCTACCTTACCGTGGCCTTTTGGCAATGATTCTCGATTACATCCTTCTTCCATAGATGGAAACTTCCTAGTACCCTTTCAAAGGACAAAGTGGAATACCTCTGTTTTTTCAGGTTCTGTGTGTTTCACTAATGATGCCTCAAACCTATCTAATCCCAACCCTTGTGTTTATCTACAATGACAAAACCTTATAGGCTGGGGTGTTCTCTTAACTGCCTTCAATGCTTTCAGTACTAAGCCACCAACTAACAGTGCTAAGCGCCATACAACAGGGATTCATGCTCCCCCTCTGGTTCCTCTGTGTATGGGAGTTGATCAACCTGGGGCCAATTCCCCTGCCTTTTTTCTCCCCTTCCAAACGTGTCAATCACTAATACCTGTCTCACTTTTTCCTTCACAAAGTCAGGCCATAGGATGGGGGCCTTATGGGACTATAAATACAACAGCTGATGTTTCGTTTCACCCTTATGAAAGTAAAATGTATACTAATTGTGGTTCCAAACCCAATTGTATTTGGGGGCCTACAATTTCCTCTAGATTCATAGGATATTGTCAGCCAGTTCAATTCAGTCCCCTTTTTCTGGCCCTGGGTGCAAATGCTTCCTTTAGTGCTCAAACATATTTTTCCAGAACAAATACTTCAGTCTCTTATGTGCCTAATAATACTGTTCTACCTTTTCCAACATGCCTCCCTTCCCCGTTCTACTTCATCATAACCAATTCTACCCTACAGGTCCAGGCCCAGGTAATGGTTACCCCTTGCCTAAACCCTTCCTATGTCCCCAATTCTACTTGGTATATATATATTGACAGGAATCCCCCAGCAATCTGGATCCCTGTTAATCTCACCAAAGATTGGCAAGATCCAGACCCCTTATTCAACCTGATGCTACACCCTCGAAGAAAACGAGATTTTGGTGTTTCTGCTGTTGTTGCTATCCTAGTCTCAGTGGTCACCACAGTCTCTGCTGCAGCGACTGCTGCCATGACTCTCCAAAACCAGATTATGACTGCAGCAGTCATGAATCAATTGGCCCATAATACATCTCAAGCCTTCGGCGAGACCACTATCCTCTTCCAAGATGTTCGAGCTGCAGTACTGAATTTACAGACTCAAATAGACCTAGTTTTGGAAGAAGTTAAATTATTAACGACTAAAGTATTGGGTAGATGTCATGCAAATTTCACCAAAATCTGTGTAACCCCCTATTTTTGCAAAAATTATGATCAATATAAAAATTTGTCACAGTATATATGGAAAACTTGGGACCCTTCGTTTCAACAACATTTGTCTAAATTGACCCATACAATTATCCAAACTAATGATACACAGGCCATAGATATAATAACCTTCAATAATGTATGGGACAATATCTGGAACAGCATAAGTGCTGGATGGGCAAAAATGAGGGCCTGGATGAGGGGGCTCATTCTTCACCATATTTTTTATTTCTGTTTGGATTCATAATAGTTTTTGTTGTTATTAAAATGAGTAGAGGGGCCAGATGTAGATATATACAAAACCATAAAAATGTGGTCCTTCTGGCCTAGGCTCTGGAGTCAAAGACAAAAAGGGGAAATGAAGGAGAAGTTCAGGTCTGGCTGGGTCAAGTATGCCACACTCCAGTCTCTTGAGCATGCTCAGAGACAAAAAACAGAGTTGAGCAAGCTCACTCCAGTGTGTAGAAAGTAGATCAAGTTGACCATACCTCCTCACTCTTTGGGTCATGATTCCTTCACCTCTCCCAGACGATCACCCCATACGGTTTAAAATAAATTTAACTAATAAGAGGATGTCATATGTTCTCCATTGTGTATAATTATATCCCTTTCCATCCAATCAAATTATGCCAAGGCTAAAGCTGTTATAACTCCGCCTGTGTAATTGTCCTTTTATTTCACTATATAAGCTTATGTAGTTCCTCAATAAAGTGGAAGCATTCCTGAAACCTCCCCAGAGTTGGCTGGTGACTCTGCGCCTCACCCTCCCGGTCCGGGCTCCTGAACCTAGGTCTACGAGTGGGCTTGTGGATGACAACACATATGAATTACTAAAGGTGACTCAAGAAGATATAAAAATTCTAAATAACCCAATATCAGTCAATGAAATTGAAGATGTAATTAAGACCTATGAACAAATAAAAGCCCAGGCCCTGATGGATTCACTGCTGAATTCTAAAGAAATATAAAAAAGACCTAATCCCATTCCTTTCAAACTGTTTAATGAAAAAGAAGGGAAACAATACTCCCAAATTCACTCCAGGAACCAAGCATTACTCTCATACAAAAACCAGAGAAGGATCCAACAAAAAAGGAGAACAACAGGACAATTTCCCTAATTAACATAGATGCAAAAATCCTCAATAAGATACTGGCAAACAGAACGCAGCAAATCATCAAGATGATCATACAACATAACCAAGTAGGATTCATTCCATGGATGCAGGGCTGGTTCAATGTATGAAAATCAATAAATGTAATATACTGTATTGAGAGAGCCAAGGACAAAAATGATATGATCCTCTCAACAGACGCAGAAAAATCATTTGACAATGTTCAACACACATTCATGAAAAAATTATACTGAGAATTGTTATAGATGGTCTTTATCTCAGTCTGATAAAAGCTATCTACAACCAACAAACAGTCAACATCATACTAAATGGACAAAAACTGAATGCTTTCACTCTAAAATCAGGAACAAGACAAGGATGTCCACTGTCACCATTCTTACTCAATATATTCCTGGAAACATTAGCCAGAGCAATTAGACAAGAGAAAGAAATGAAAAGAATAACAATAGGAAAGGAAAAAGTCAAATTATCATTATTTGTGGACGGCATGATACACTACATAGAAGACCACAAAAACTCCACCAAAAGTCTGCTAGATTTAATAACCAAATTCGGTAGCATAGCTGGATGCAAAGTCAACACTCAAAAATGAATAATCTTCCTGTACATGAATAACAAACTCATTGAGAGAGAAATTAAGGAAAAAACACCTTTCATAATAGCATCCAAAAAAATGAAATACCTAGGAGTCAATATAATGAGGAAGTAAAAGACATCTACACTTAAAACTACAGTACTCTGAAAAAGGAGATCAAAGAGGATATCAGAAATGGAAAGATATCCCTCGTTCTTGGGTACAAAGAACTAATATAGTGAAAATGGTCATACCTCCAAAATTTTTATACAGATTTAATGCAATTATAATGAAATTTCCAACAGCATATTTGAAGAATTAGAAAAAAAATCCTAAAATTTATTTGGAACCAGAAGAGACCTAGAACAGGCAAGGCAAGGAGCATCACGATCCCAACTTGAAAATAAACTACAAAGCTACTGTGATAAAAACAGTATGGTGCATTTTTAAAAAGGCCTGAGGATCAATAGAACTGATTAGAAAATGCAGAAACAACTCCAAACATACTCAACCACCTTATCTTTGACAAAGGAACCAAACACCTTTACTGAAACACAGATGGCCCCTAATAAATGGTGTTGGAAAAACTGGCTTTCTACACACTAAAGATTGAAACTGGACTCATATCTCTCACCATGCACTAACTTAAAATAAAAATGGATCAAAGACATAAATATTAAAACAGAAACACTAACTGCTAGAAGATAGAAGGGTAGTACTCTTGAAGACATTGGTGTAGGCAAAGACTTTATAAACAAAACTCTGATTGCACAGGAGCTATCACAAAAAATCAACAACTGGGATCTATTCTTATAAAAAATGTTTTTCTCAGCAAGAGAAACCATCTACAAAGTGAAGAGACAAACCACAGTGTGGGGAAAATTTTTACCAGCTATTCATCAGATGAAGAAGTACTATCTAGAATATATATAGAACTCAAAAAAATCAGTCCCCCCAAATTTAAAGACCTAATCCAAAAATGGGCATCAGAAATGAATAGACATTTACTCCTTTAGAACTTTAAAGGAGTTGGGGAAGAGGGAAGGGTAGGGGAAAGGAAAGAAGGGAAAGAAAAAATATGAGAAAAGGAAAAAATGGAAGCAAAGTCTCTGCAAATAGGGAAGGGTGGAGGGGGTGAAGGGAGGGCAGGGAAATTGGGAAAAAAATAAGAACTAAATACATCATGTAAAGGTACAAGGTCCCAACGATGAATGCAACTGTATTGTATAACTAAAATGTAACTACAAACTTAAAGAAAAAAAAATGAATAGACATTTCTCAGATTAAGTAGAAACCTCAAAATAACACAAATGTTCAACATCACTGGTCATATGAGAAATGGAAATTAAAGGAATTCTGAGATTCCATCTCACTATAGAAAAAATTGCTAATGTCAAGAAATCCACCAATAACAAATGCTAGAGGGGCTTTTGGGGTAAAAGGAACCCTTCTCCACTGTTGGTAGGAGTCTAGACTGGTGCAACCACTATGGAAGTCAGTGTGGAGATTTGTCAAAGTACTAAAACTAGAGGTTCCATTTGATCCAGTTTTCCCCCGTTTTTGTATCTTCCTGCAAGAATTAAAAGTATCTTACAATAGTGATATATGAATATCCATGTTTATGGTTGCACAGTTTGTAATAGCTAAATCTTGGAAACAGCCCAATGCTCATCAACCAACCAATGGAAAAAGAAGATGTGTTTCTTTATAAAATGGAGTACTCCTTTGCTATAAAGCAGGATGAGCTTCTGACTTTTATAGCTAAATGGATGCACCTTGAGATCATACTCTTAAGTGAAATAAATTAGACATGCATGTTTAAATACCACATTTTTCTCTGTTGTGAGAAACCAAATGTGGAAATAAGGACTAAAATGTAAAATAGATATTGCAAACTGGGAAAAAAATGTTAAAATGGGAAGGGAAATAAGGGAGGTGGGAGGAAGAAAGGAATGAATGGACAAAAAAGTGACAATAGGACGACAAAATGAAAACAAAGCTTTTGTATATAGAGAGGGGAAGGGACTTGAGGGAAGGAGGAAATGGGAAAAAAGAAGCAGGATGTATCATGTACAAATGCAAATTTGCTACGATGAGTGTTATCACTATGTATGCCTAAAATGTACCAATAAATGTTTTGATATAAAAAAGCAAAATTTTTTCATACAGACATAAATAAGGGAAATTTTTTGCCACCTAATCTACACTATAAAAATGTTTAAAATTTTTTCAAGGCAAAAAAAATTTTGACAGATGAAAATTTGAATCTACCTGTAGATTAAGAATGATGGGTATGTTAAATATTTTAGGAGAAATTAATAATGTTTACATTTTCATATATTCTAAGACATACACAGTTTTTAAATCAAAATACCACTGGTCTCCAGGGCTAGAAAAATATGCAGACATAAATTTTGAAGCTATGTTTTATATTTTATATATATTATGTATGTTATTAGGCAGAATTAGAAAGTTAAGTGTAAATGCTTTTTCTTTACATGAGAAATGTGAAAATTCATGACTGAATTGATTAATTTTAAAGAGACATGTCAGGAAACTAATAGGTACATTCCTGGCCATGGGCAAGAGGATCAGTGGAAGGAAGAGGAAAAAAAGGGGGTGTTAATATAATTGGAATTAACATGTGTTAAATGCCTATAACCACTTCCCCAAACAAACATCACCATTATATAGTATTAACTGTATTGTTATGATTTAGATTAAAATTGTTCCCCAAAAGTCATGTGTTTGTAATATGATTGTATCATCAGGGCACTGTATTCATCAATGGATTCATCCATTGATGAATTCAGTAGCTGAATGTGTTGTTAGAGTATGGGGCCTGGTTAAAGAGCTGAGCCACTGAGGCTGTAACTTCAAAAAGGTGTCTTCTTGTCCTGAGGTAATTTTCTCTCCTCTCTCTCTCCCTCCCTCCCTCCCTCCCTCTCTCCCTCCCTCCCTCCCTCCCTCTCACTCCTTCCTGGTTGCCATGTATTGAGCATCTTTCAGCTTTCATCTCCCACACCCTTCTGACATGCATTTCTGCTGGAAGCTACGGTAGGTAATGTCATTGAAGTCACAGGCATAGGCAAGGACTTTCTGAACAGAATCTTAAGGGCACAAGAAATCACATCAATGATCAACAAATAGGATTACATTAAATTAAAAGCTTTTGGTGGCAAAGAATACAATCAACAGAGTGAAGAGACATCCTACCGAATAAAAAAAATTTCACCAGCTACACCTTAGAGGTCTAATATCTACAATATATAAGAATTAAAAATATTAGACCCACAAAGTAAAAGATCCAGCCAATAAATGGGGACAGAAATGAATAGACACTTTGCAGAAGAAGAAATACAAATGGCCTATAAATATATTTAAAAGGTCCATTGTCACTGACCAATAGAAAAATGTGTTAAAACATCAGTAAGATTTCATCTTCCTCCAGTGAGAATGACAAACATCAAGCAAACAAATAATCACAAATTCTGGTGAGGCTGCAGGGTTTAAAAAAACTGTCCTACATTTATGGTGGGAATGTAAACTAGTAAAATTATTATGGAAATCATTATAGAGAGTTCTCAAAAAAATAAAATGAGAAATGCCATTTCACCCAGGTACTCCTTTTCTAGGTATCTTCCTGAAAGAATTAAGCACAGCATATTACAGCAATACATGCATAACAATATTTTCAGCAGCACAATTCATAATATCCAAACCTTGGGAATAGCTTCTATGTCCATCAACAGATGAACAGATAAAAATTGTGATATTCATACACAGTGGAATACCACACTGCTATAAAGTAGGATGAATTTGAATCACTTGCATGAAAATGGATACACATTGTAAACATAATACTAAGTGAAATAAATGACACAATCTTAAATATCATATCATTTCTCCTATGTAAATAACCAAAATATAAATAAAAAGGAAAGCAAAAGAAATAAAAGGTAGTATTTACATACAGTGGAGTACTTCTCTGTCAAAAAGAAGATAAATTTGATTCATTTGTAGGAAAATGGATGCATCTTGAGACCAGAAATTAAAGGAAATAAATCAAATACACACACCTAAACATTGCTTGTTTTCTCTTTTATGAGAAAGCAAAAATATAAATAAATTAACAAGCAAAATAAAAAATAGATAATATGAAACAGGTTGATACAACTTTTGCAACAGTGCAGCAGACCAAGAAATGGAAAGAGGGGACAGAACAGAGAGGGGTGTAGAAGGAGATTAAAAATAAAATGAATTAAGATTTGCTCTTTACATGGAGCAACTCCTCACAATCAAAGTAATTATTATTTACTGAAAACATGTACCAAAAATAAAATATTAGCATATAAAATACAACAATGAATACAAATGATAATTTGTTATGTTCAAGTGGAATAAATCCTAGGAATACAACCTTGGTTTAGTATTTTTAAATCAATCAATAAAATTCACTATAGAAACAGAGAGAAAAATACCACATGACCATTTCAATAACTAAAAAAAGAGCATTTGACAAACTTATCTAATACTCATCTAATGTAAAATCATTATCAAGTCTGGGAATGATAAGAAAATTCTTGAGCCTAAGAAAATACATCTATAAATACCTTACAGTGACCATTGCAGTATTGCAGTTCTGAATTCTTTTCCTTAAATTTGGAAATTAATAATGCCAGGTATTTTTGACGAGATTTAAACCTTATGTAACATATGAGGTATCAAATCATCACATGGAACCACATTAATATGTATAAATTTTATGCTTTTCTACATCAGATATAAATAAATTCAATTAATTTTGTAAGGCTAGAAAAATGCCAGCTTTCATCACTTCTATTTATCATAGTCCTGGAACTTCTTTTTTTAAATTTTTATTTTATGAAAAAATAAATCAAATTTTTGTAACCAAATAATAAGTGTATAACAATAGTCATTATACTGTGTATCATTATCTTCAGCATAGTTACTCGGTACCAGACATAAGCCAATAGTATTCTTATCAAAAGGAAACAAATTCAGTTTCTTCTATAAGAGCAACACTATATAAATGTATGTTTATATAATGTTTATAAAAACTAAATTGCAGTTTTTATAAAATGAAAATAAAATAAATCATGGATCTTCTATAGAGTGAAGTAAGGCAAGGAAAATAAATGAAAAATATGCAAATTGGAAAGGATAATATAATGTTATTTCATAACAACATGATCATGTGTCACGATCCATTTTTTGCTATTATGATAGAATACTTGAGAGTGGGTAATTTATAATATATAGAAATTTATTTATCACATTTCTGGAGCCTGAGAAGGCCAGTATCAAGTTGATGGCTGCTAATGAGGGCCTTTTTGGTATGCCACATGGAGAGCACCACATAGAATACATGCAAAGAAAAAGAGTAGAAAGAGGGAGAGAGAAATCTAGCAAATAAGCATTAATCTATCCGTGAAAGTAGAGTCCCCACTACCTAAATATCTTTAAAATGTCACACTTTTCATTACATTCACAGTAGCAATTAAAGTGAAACCTGAGATTTGGAGGGGTCAAATATTTAAACCGTAACATTATGCATATAGAATATTATAAATAATCTATGAAGGAACTAGTAGGATTTATAGATGAGTTCAGCAAAGCCTCTGTACAAATATCAAATGCATACAGATATAAATAAGAAGCAACTGAAATTTCTAAAATATTACCAAAACATCCTATACGATGAAACACTAAGATAATTCAACATGTATGGGCAACACTTATACATTAATATTTTTAAAGTTGAGAAAATGTGCAGAAAGTCTAGAGAACTGGAAATTTATATTATATTCATGATTTGAAAAACAATACAATTATATTTCTAATTATCCTCCAATTTATCTACATACTCAGCAATATTCTGATTGTCTGGATAAACTTATTCTAAAATTTATTTGGAAATGTTAAGGACTTAGAATAGGCAAAACAATTTTAGAAAGGGCAAAAAAATTGAATGATTGAGCTACCAAGAATTACTACAAATCGGAAACAATCAAGACAGTTCTATATTAACATAATGTTACACATATAGATTCATGGAAGAGAACAGAGAGTCTAGAAAAAGAAACAAACATTTGAATGAAAATTTTCCATAAGAGATATCATGAGAATTTGAAAGAAAAGTGGGTTTGGTTGATCTTGGCATTCATGATAATTTGCTAACTGATGTCATGCCTTTGTATGATATACTTCTTAGTAAAGCGATTTTGCAGGTGGAATTAAAGGTATGGACCTTAAATAGGCAAATAATTGCCAGGATAGCCCATATGAGCCTGTGATAAGTACTTGGCTTCCTGAAAGTTGAAATTGTCAGAGGATTTAGTCTGGTAGATGATAAAAGATTGGGCGGTAGACATGGAAAGTGTGAGTACACTTTGATTTGACGTTGGTAGCAATAAAGATGAAGGACAGAGATATAGAAGTCTGTGTGTCCTCTAAAAAAATGGTAACAGTCCTCAGGTGACAGCCAGCGAGAAAATGAGAACCTCAGTCCTAACATCAAAAGTAACTACATCCTGCCCATAATCTGAATGAACAAGGAAATAGATGCAATCTTAGAGCCTTTGGAAAGCAACACAGCCAAGAGAGTCCCTTGACTTTAGTTCAATGCAATCCAGATCATATTTCTGAAGTACAGAATGGTAAAATAATAAATTTCTATTACTTGAAGGTCTAATGGTTGTAGGATTTCATTATAGCAAGAATTAAAAAAGCTAATATAGAACAATAGTAATTTTAAAAAATGTTGCAGGAATAACTAAATATCTGTGTGTAAAAAAAAATCAACTTCAGCTAACCATAAGGAACAGAGAAAATATAACACAAAGTTGTAAAAAAAAAAACCCTTAAAGATTAAATATAAAACTGTAACACTTCTGGGAAAATATTATACCATAAAATGTAATAATATTTTCCTAATATGTTATCACTAAATACTATAGCAGACACAAAATACAGAAATTATAAAAGAAAGAAAATGAATTGAACAAAATTGGAAAATTTAACAATTTTTAAAATTTGAAAATATATTAAAACCTTAAAAAAACTGGCATTTTAACAATACTACAAATAAAATGAACAATCAAAATACAGATTGGTAGAAAAATATTTGAAGAACATATCTAACCAAGAACTTATATGTGGAACATATAAAGAAATCTTACAGGGCAGTAGAGAGAAGGAAAATAACCTAATAAAAATTACAAGAAGAAAAGAAAAATATCCCAATGTAACAGGCAAAAAATTAAATACATCTCATAAATGAAAGTATGTAAATGGTTAGTAATTACACATAAAGATTCTCAGCATTATTAATCAAATGGAAATAAAAATTAAAAATCTAATGAAATTGTACTATTTACCCATTGGAATAAGTAAAATTAGCAAGACTGCTCATACTGAAGGTCATGAGTATGTGACGCTACTTGGTATTCTCACATACTGTTTTCAGAATATACCATGGTAGACTAAATCTAGAAATCATCTTGGCAATTTCTTATAATTTACCCAGCAATTAAACTCCTAGGAATGTACCCAATACATGCATACATATACACATATATACCCAAACAATTTATGCTCAAATATCAACAGAAGTTTTTCTCAGAGTAACCAATATTTGAAAGCAACCCCAAATCCCTCAACAAGTAAATAAATACTCAAACTGTGGCATATCTATTCAGAGAGATAACATTTAAAAATGAAAGGAGGTTTTTTTTACTGATTTTACAATTTCCAATTCAAATATTAAGTTAATTTCATTTGCATCTCTTGAATAACCAGTAATGTTGAACATTTTTTATATGTTTATTTTCTGTTTCTATTTCTTTGAGAAATGTCTGTTCACTTCAGAGGCCCATTTTTGGATTAGACCTTTAAATTCGGGAGGTCTGATTTTTTTAAGTTCTTTACATATTCTAGATAGTAGACCTTTGTCTGAGGAACAGCTGGTAAAAAATTTTTCCCACATTGTTGGTTGCCCCCTCACGCTGTTGGTAGTTTCTCTTGCTGTGCAGAAGCTTTTTAATAAAATGAGATCTCAGTTGTTGATTCTTTGTGCTACTTCACATGTAACTGAGGTTTTATTCATGAAATCTTTTCCTATGCCAGTATCTTCAAGAGTTCAACCTAACCTCTTTTCCAGCCAGGTTAGTGTTTCTTTTTTAATATTTCGATCTTTGATCCATTTGGTTTTAATTTAGTACATGGTGAGAGATATAGGTCTGGTTTTAATCTTTGGCAAGGTGAAACTCAAAACTTCCAGCACCATTTATTAAAGAGGCTATCTTTCCTCCAATTTGGGCCAGTTATTCCTCTATTGGGTGTCTTCCCAAAAGAATTAGAAGAAACATACTGCAGCGGTATATTTGCACCCATGTTTATAGCAGCACAGTTTGTAATAGCTAAAACTTGAAAACGGCCCAATTGCCCATCAACTGGTGACTGGATAAAGAAGATTTTTTTAATGTAATGGAGTACTACTCAGCCATAAAGAATGATACACTAGAGACATTTATAGTTAAATGCATGCACATTGAAACCATACTCTTAAGTGTTATAAATAGCACATATATATAAATACCAAATAGTTTCTCTAGTGTGAGAAACTGAAAGTGTAAATGAGGATCAAAATGTATAATAGATAATATGAAATAGGAAGATAAGGCCCAAAGGGGAAGGGGGAGTGGGAGTGGTAGGGGAAAGGAAAGGAATAAATATGAGAAAAGGAAAAAATGGAAACAAAGTCTTTGTAAACAGGGAGGGATCAGGGTTGAACAGAGGGCAAAGGAATGGGGAAAAAATAAGAACCAAGATATATCATGTAAAGGTACAAATTCCCAATGATGAATGTCATTATATTGTATACCTAAAATGAACCAATAAACTTAATGAATGTTAAAAAATATTAAGTTGAACAAATAAATCAGTCACAAAAGTACATATGGCATTATTCAGTTTATATTAATTTCTAGAAGAGTTAAAATGATCTTTAGCTGTATAAATTTAAAGATTGCCTCTGTATGGAAGAAGAGTTAAAATTAAGTGCATAAGGGCATGATGAGGCATTTATGGTGATGAGAAAATTTCTCATCTTTACTGCAGCAATGATTATATGGTTGTATACATTTGTCAAAACTCTGCAAAGTGTACTTTTAAAATGGATCTATTTTATGTATATGACTTACTAAATTTGAGTTAATATGAATTGTATGAAAATACAATTATAAGGGCCAGGGATTTAGCTCAGTGGTTTCGCCGCCTGCTGCGCAAGCGCAAGGACCAGAGTTTGATCCCCGGTACCAAAAAAAGAAAGAAAAAAAGAAAATACAATAATAAAAACAAAAAACCTGAGATGATACTGTCAAATTTAGAGCATTTTAAATATTGAATTTTAGCTTTCAAGTCTCTGCCCAATTTGTCCCAAACTGACATTTTCACACTTGTCTCCTGTCACTTCCCTGAATACATTAAAGTAATTTTCAAGTGTCTTATAAACCATGGATATTTCTTATTTATCTTATTTTCAAATCATCTGTCTTTTTGGTCAATTTCCAGACTCTCTTTTTATCATATAGTATCTTTTCTTAACCCCACTCTTTCATTCTCACTCCCACAAACTGCACGATTCACTTAAGTATCATCTTGTCTATTACATCTTTTCTAAATTCTCCCCTTTAATATATACTTCTCTTTATCTGCTTACAATTGTCCATTTCAAACCAAATTTTCATAAATAACTCTTACAACTAAAATACTGTACATGTTTGGTAATCATCACACTACTTTGTCCATTTTATTTCTTATAGTACTTCTTATGTAAATAATGAATGAATGATAAATAAATATATAAATATGAAAGCGTTAAAGAAGCTAAAATTTTAGGGAAAAGAGTATTCATTGCTTCAAAAGAACTTCACAGTTAGACAGAATTTGCCTATTCTATTTCATTGCAATTTATAAGATGTAACTAAAATCTCAATCAAGCATCCAAGAAACATATCAAGCATGAGTTAATGACTGTTATAACCCTAAAGAACAGCTTTCTATTTCTCACAGGAAATGTAGTTTCATATTGAAAGCTATCTTCCATAAAAAACAAATTTGTCTTCTAAATCAGCAAAATCCTTGATTTATTTCATGGTGAAGTGGGGAGCATTGCATGGTGGTATCATATATTTTTACTTTTTTGTTATTTTCTATTTTTGAGATTCAAATGCTATTAGTATACCCCTCCTTTTCTGTCTCACCCCATCTCATTTACAAATTTATTATGTTTGGAAATATTTTGACATTTTCAATAAGTCTTTCTATAAACGTAAATTTTGTAGCTATTTTATTGTTGCAATTGATAAAGCACCTTCTCTATTTCATTAAAAATTGTATGAAGACCCATGAAGTCTAATGAAAATGGATATTCATTTTTTTCTTTTCTTCTGAGAATGATTAGTGAAGTACAAATACACTCATAAACTGATGTACCATACCCTAAGGAAAATAAGCTACAATTTATTCTATTGTTTATAGTTTGCAAAATGAAATGATCTTTATCAAATTTACATGGCAAATTTAAGTCATATTTAACCACATAATGTCATCACAGATGATGAGAAATGAGAAAGAGTAAACTTTCACTTTTCATCCAGATCAAAACCTTGAAGTAGTTTGGAATCATGTATCTGTTTTACATGATTAAATCTAATATTATACCACCATAACTGAGTTCAGTTCATTAAATGGTATTTATTCAGAGAAACAACATTATCCTTGCTGTATTTTCGTATGACTTAAGCTATTCATTGAACTTAAGTTTTCACAAAATGACACAGAAGGTAGCAGCATTACAGAACTGAGATTGCTATTTAATCTATATTTATTATATTAATTTTTAAAAACCATGACCTGTATTATTTTTTAAAGATTTCTAACATATGTTTGGAAAGTTTATAGTCATTGTGCCTTAGAATTTTCAGTTAAATAAACCTTATTATGCCCTAAACATTGTGCAATATTAAGCACGCCTTTTCATATCATTCAGAATTAATTCAACAACAATCTGAAGTAGTTGATACAACTCACAGTATGATTAACAAACATTTAGAGAGAACCTTCAACAAAGGCAGAAACCATCTAACAAATTATTGCAATTATTACCGTGACCATCCAAATGGGAACTATTTGGATAAAAATGAGCTTTTGATTTTCTACTCACCTTCTATTCAGTGTCCTTGTTCAAAGTCAAGCTCTGGATTAAAATCTTTCCTTTATTGTCTGTAAATAGTGTTTGCTCGAAAAATAATCCCAGTTTATACATCTAGTCTTGGCACTCTCATTAATAGTTCCACCTTTCATTCTCAAAAGTGTTCCAATACAGACAATATAGTAAATAGCCTGTACAAAAGATAGAATCACTATCACAATTTATTAATTTTTTATAGTCTAGCCTCAGGCTATACTTCCCATTCTGTTTTCTTGTACCTTAAGCTCCAGAAATGTGAGATTATGTCCTCTACAAATCCTATGCATTGCTATACCTTTATATTTCTCCAGGTATAGCTCTTCCTTCCTGAATTGTCATTGCTCTGATTTTCCAAATACTGATTCTTAATAATTATTAGAGGATGAATATCTAGTTCTCTGGGATAATATTTTTAATTCTCCTGGGATAAGACTGACAAAGCATTTCAATGTGTTTTGTGACAAATAGTGTAGATTGTTAAGTCATATTTTAGCTCAATGAGAAAGTGGTTGGAGCTATTAGCAAAGGAGTTTTGCCACAGGCATGGGAGTAGTGTGTGATAGGTGCATCTATTGCTTTACAATTCCTGCTCTAAGCAGTGTTTCATCCCACCTGCTCTGTAGTTCTGCATATTTATTTATATACTTTAGATATCACCGAGATAAGCAAAATTCTGAGACTAAGATTCTTACTCTGGCGTATATGTCCTTGTATAATCCTTTTCTCTTGAGTGTAGTTCGGGTCTGTGAATAAGATGGCATAGCACTCTTCTTACTAGGTTACTAATCAATTGATTTTGAGTCAATCAAAAAGGACATCATCCTGAGTGTACTTACCTAATCAGGTGAAACTTTAAAAGGGACTGGGGAGTGATATCAGCAATTTGGCTATGTAGATATCCCTGGCAGCACTTTCCACCATAGAACAGGGCCAAAACACAGAAGAAAACGCCTACTATTCCACTGAGGTGTTTGAAGCATAGCACCAGAGTTCAGTGGAGGTGTTACAGAGAAGTCAAGGAACACAGAGATGCATGATGGCCTTATGAAGAAGCAAACTAAGCATGCAGCACACACCATCTCATATTTTCAAATGGGAGCAAAACTGAACCAAGAAGGACTTTGCATGGAGGTAAGAAGCAGGGGATTCCTATAGGTCCACACTGATGCCATGGCTGTCTGACGTATTTGCTTCTGGAGAAGACTTCAGACCACACAGTTCTTGAGCCCACACCAGGAAGCTGTTGATGAATCCACACTGCTGTATTGCCCTGGAGAAAATGCCCAGCCCATATTATCCCCCTTTCCCCAGGCTTCTGTGGCACAGCATCATTTTGAAAATTCAACCATTCAGAGTTCTATGCAATAGTGAGATGTCTGCCACAAGGAGCTTGGCAGACCTTGACCTGTAGTTTAGCCCTGATCACCCAGATTCAGCACAGGGAAGAAACTTGGCATCCTACCCTCAATGGCCTGCTCTAACCCCTTGTGGCCCTGGGAACCAGCTGCACAGACTTCCTTGAGCAGTTTGGCCCAATGCAGCACTGGAAAGGCAATAGAACAAATCTCTGATGCTGATGGATTCTCTTTCCAAGCTTGAGTGGCTTGGCCCATCCCCTGTGAAGCCCATGGACATCCTGTTCCCATTGCTGTGAGTGCTGCTCTGTACCCACCCAGGCTCACCGAAGGGCTCCTCAGGGTGCATCCTGCTTTTGCAGCCATGTGCACGCACCACTGGAGTGGCCCAACCATCACATTGAAACTGAAGTTATATTGTTTACCTCTGTTCAATTCCATTGGATTACCTTCTTTAGTATCATTTCTTTAGCCTTCTTTGGTTTATTTTTTTCTCTTCTTCTTTATATAATTGTTTTCTTTGGGGAGGGGTGTTATATTAGGGCTTGAACCTAGTGCTTCATACTGAATTACATCCCCAGACATTTTGTATTATTTATTTTGAGGCAGGATCCTACTAAGTCACTAAATTGCCCAGACTGGGCTCAAACTTGAAATCATCCTCCTTCAGCCTCCCAGAGTGCTTGCAAGGATTACAGACTCATGTTGTTATGCCTCACTACCGCTTCAGATATTTTATTTCTTTGTTGTGACTTTCTATTTTGTTCCTTGAGAGTTTCTACTTTCATCCACTTGTTTCAAGCATGTGTAAAACTGCTCTTTAAAACATTAATTCATGGCTTCTTTGAAATTTTTATCAAATGAGTCTAACATCTCTGCCATCTCATTATTTCCATCTATTGATTTGAGTTTTACATTTAATTTGAGGTCATCCTGGTTCTTGGTATGATAAGCAAGTTGTCAGTAACAACAGGACATTTTAACATTTGGAAATGAGATTACAGATCTTATTTAAACATTTTATTAAATTGGATTTCTCTGACACTACCTTAGCAGAGAAAGAGGAGGAAAAAGCCCTATTAATGTCAAGAAGATGTAGAAATCCAGTTTTCCCACTTAGCTTCCACTGACTTTCTTTAAGAGGAGTGGGGATGTCCTCAGTACTGCCTGTGGGATAGCAATCTTGGCTCCCCACATCATGTCAACTGGCACTGTGAAGTGATGACCTCATCAATTCTGTGATAGTGAAATTCTCCCTTGGAAAACATCTCAGAAGTGAGAGGAATGGACACCTTATTACTGCTGGATTGGAGTAGAATTATTTCAGAGTTCTCACATAGTGTTCATTAACACTACAGGTGGCTAAATGCTTGCTACTTGCCAGTGGAGATGAGTTGGCTTTCCCCAGCAGGTGTGTTAGGTGTCTCATTATACCCTCAGAAGATCTGAAGTCTAGGCTCTCCACTTGGCTTTCACTGCTTTGGGTGAGGATAGGGGAAAATGAAAATATATTATGAAAAAGACTTCTATATGATTTGTGATTTGATAGAAAAATGGTGAAGTTTTACATTTTAAAAAGTGTATTACAGTAAAAAACACATTGTCATTAATCTCCTGCAAAATACTTTCCCTCATATTGAATACACTTCTCCTTTCGTTTTTGTCATTTTCTGAAGCAGTTCTGGAAGTTCCCATTTCATGATTATCTTTACAAGGTGTGATAAAAAAAATACGGTGAATGATGCTGTCATCCAATGGAAAGGTAGGCTCATAAAAACATGACAGTGTTTCCTCATTCACCTTAGGCAGCCATGACAGTGCAACTAATGAAAGAGAACGTCCATAAATGCTTCAGAAAGTGGCAGAAATGATAACATAAATGCGTTTGAAGTGAGGGGAGTGTTTTAAAGGAGATTAATGACAATCTTTCTTTTATTGTAAGTTTTAAAATTTAAACATTCACTTTATAAGAACCAAGATACATCGTGTACAGGTACAAGCACCCAATGATGAATGTAAATGTATTGTATACCTAAAATGTACCAATAAAAGAATGTAAGAAAAAAAATCACTTTAATTTTCCATCACTCCTTATAATAATAACCTACGCTGCAAATAATTTTTGTCAAAAATTTTCCTCGCAAAAACACATATGCTAATCATTTATTACACAACTTCAGATGGACTTCTGGCTGATTTTGTTAGTTTTATAAAAAATATATTTGGAGCTTGTATTGTCATTTATTTATCCTCCAAATCATTTTAAAATAAAAGAGACTTACCTGGGTTTTCTTTAGATATATGCTATGTATCTGAATAAATCTCTTTATTTTATTCATTTTAGCCCATTCTTTAAAGGTTTTATCTTACAAATGTACTATTTTTAATAAAATTGCCATGCTTATAACCATTCTTATATCCATCTATATATGCACTGGGCCCATATACTGTATATTGATCACTTGCTATATTCTAGGTACAATCAGGTACTGATAATATAAAGATTGTATATGGAGCTCACTTCAATCTTGGATTATCAATCTAGGCAAGAGGAAATTTACAATATAGTGTAATAATTGGGATGATATTGACATAAAGATCATGTTTTAGAAAACATACACAAAATCCACACACAAATCCAGTGGGAAAGGGAACACTAGTGATCAAATTGTATTAGTGTAATCAACACTACCTCGGCTGTGATAGTATTAAGTACATTAAATATGGTGAATGTGACTGAGAAACTGATAATTTTTACATTTCATTTTGATTAATTTGAATTTTATTAGACATATATCACTAATGATCACTGTATAGCACAGAACAGAAGAGGATCTGAGTTTAAGAAGATAAATACTGAGAGTAAAATATGGACTAGTAAAGAATGAGGCTGTGAGTGGTAGACCAAATTAAGAAAATTTTGCAAAATCCAACTCTGAGAAGACAATAGTCAGAACTGCAACAAAATAATTGAGATAACCTGAGGCTAAAGGTCTAACAGAAATCCTAGTCTAGTCACGAATGGGTTGATGATTTGGGTGTAGTAAAGAGGAAGGAATCTAGAATGATTTAAGCCCTGCTTAAATCTAGGCATTGTCTTGATATCTGTTCATACATTTCAATTTGTTTCTCAATGATTAGCATCATACAGAAGTTTCCTCTAACTGCTACCAATATTCAATTAATTAAAATCTGGCACTCATTAACAAAAACTGATTACTTACTACAGGTTTGAACATGTTAATAGTTAATATAACTTTTAATGTCTGTATTCTTACTTTTTAATTAAAATGTCAGAATTGGTTTCAGTGCAAAAAAATACAATTGTTGTCATACTAAAGAAACCATAAAGGACACTAGTGATTCTACTTCACAGGTGAAATTGTCATCTACAGATTTCTTCCTAGTATTATTGTCCAAAGACAGACATTCTTCCATTATGCATTCTCAAAGAATAGTAGGAATTTCAGTAGTTGCTACATACAGTATTTAGATGGTGTCAAATAAGTATTGAATTTACAGTGCATGTTTAGACTTTTGGGATCTTTTTTTGTTTGTTAACAGAAAGCAATTTTGGAAATAATGCGTGTTTTAGGAAATCATGCCTGTGACAGTTTTAGCTATTAGTAAAATTATAGTGAACAAGACATTTTTATGGGAAAGAAATTAAATGCACAATTAACCCATTTCCTCTTCTGTATTTTTCCCTCAGATTGTCCTTCCATCAGCGCTTAAATATATTTACAATGTACTGATAAAAACTGATGTTTTAGTAAGATATGCATTCCCTTAATATGTATGGAATGTTTGTGAGATATATAATGGGTTACTCAGATGAATGACAAATGACATAGTTCATTTCATTAACTCAAAAATTGAATCTTTGTTCCTCTTCTTAATTAGCTATATGACATGGGTAATCACATTCAATTTTTGGTTTTACTTTCATCACCTATAAAAATTGAAATATGAAACAACATTCAGTGTCATTGATGATATGAAGAAAAAGGAAATTTTATTTATTATTGTTGAGAATGAAATACAATATCAATTTACTATCTTGGATTTTTGTAGAAGTCTGGGCACAAGTAGCTTAGTGTTTAAGATAAGATTTTTACAAGGCTCAATCTTCCAAAGGTAAAATCAAGATCTTGCCTTCATGTAATCTTATCTGGAAATTGTGGGCAAGAGTCTGCTTTCAAGCTTTTTCCTGTTGTCAGAATTCGGTTATTTAAGTTTGACAGACCTGATGCTCCTGTTTTTTTGCTGGCTGCTTTGTGGAGTGGTCACAGTCAGCTGAGAATACAAGTCAATCTCCACATTTTAAAATGTCTATAGCAGTTATTACATGTACATCACAAAATATTATATGTACTGCAAAATTGTTTATAATATAATTTCATAAGAATCTCATCCACTGATACAGTATATCTTAATTCATTTGTGCTGCTAAAACAAAATGGTACAGAGTGGCTTATAAATAATACAAATTTCTTTTCTCATAGTAGGGAGGCTAGCAATCCAGGCTCAAGTGTGAACCAGGTTCAGTTGTCTGGAAAAGACTTATTTCTGCTTCCATGATGGGACCTTGTTGCTGAATCTCCTGAGAAGGGAGGAATGCTTTGTGCTCACATGAAGAAAGTTGGAAAGGCCGTGAACTAATGCTCCATGAAGTGTCTTTATAAGAGCCATATTCCTACTTATAAAGGAGGAGTCTTCATGACCTAATCAACTGTATCTATTACAGTGGGAGTACCTGAATTTTAAAGGGCACTCATTTGTCTCATAGTCAAATAATAGATCCAGTGAGTAAAATATACTAAATAGATGAATACACAAATCATCATGAGCACATCTCAAGTACAAAATACTACATAAAAATAATAAATTGCTGAATAAACTCACCATATGATTTATGTAAATTTTGAGTACACAGATTAGTAAAAGTCATTCTTTATATTTTTGATAACTTATTGTGTCAATTTGAGTAAGAAAAACCCAATTAAATTGACTCAGCATAGTTCTGGGTGTAGAAGACCCACCTTAGTGAATATTGTCACCAGAATGGTATAAAAGGGAAATGAAGAAGGAAGGATTGCTGAAGGAGCACCAGTCTTCACCTTCAACTCATATGATGTCACCTGGCTTCCAGCGCAGATGCTTCAGTTTTCCGGTCCAGACCCTTCAGCATTCTGGTCCAGACCCTTCAGCCTCCTGATACAAACTCACACGGGACACTACAGTGAGCTCCAGGCCTTCCACTGGATCCTTCGGATCTCCAGCATGTAGACAATCCTTTTGCACTCTTCCACATCTGACTCTATCAATGGCCACGGTAAGCCAATCTTGTAAATTCTTATATATTTGTATACCTTTCATTAAATCTTTTACTCTTGTAAGCACTGACTGATACAATATTATACATGAAGACATGTATGGATGAATTAACTCTGGATACAGCTCTATATCTTACTATCTCCATACCTTGGACAAGTTGCTTAATTACTTCTTTATAAAAAGATTATGTGTAAAATGTGGATCACTATAAGGATTAAATGAGCAAAATTTAGAAAGTGTTAATAGTTATGTCAGCCACATAGTAAATACCATATAAGTGTTTTCTTTAAATAAATATAAATATACAACACTATAAAACATGAAGTAGGCAGATACTCAATGAACTGTGATAGTGAATATTTGCCTCTGTGGATTTGGGAATTTATCCTATTCAAAGGTGGTTTTGACTTTATCAATATAGAACTTTACTTATTTATATATACTTTTGATTAAGTTAAATTTAAATGATATAAAAGTGAGTTTTTTATATATTACATGTAAATTTTATAAAGCTACATAATAAAAAAGTCAGGAAACAGATTTAAAATTACCACTTTAAAAATATCTTCATGCTTAAAACTTAATGACTGGATGGCATATAATGGTCTTTATAGATTTATACAATTTTATTATTCATTATTCTGACACTTGGCCATATATTCTATAGGCACATGCTAACATTAAGCCAAGAAACATATCAGATTAATTTATCATTGTCTTTTTTTCATAAGTGGCCTTCAAAGAAGTTTAATTGGCAGTACTAATTCTGATGGGTAGTCACTTCCCCCACACGGTTTCCCATAAGTAATGTGTAATGTAAAAGCTACACCTTGTGCATTCAGAGATTAAATTTACAATGCCAGATTAATTACTTTTGTCTGAGCAAAAGCTGAAAATATTGAGATAAAATTAAAATTTGATTATTACACATCTTTGAAATTCTGAGATAATTTTAAAGTTTGCAGTACAAAGTTATCATTCATTATTCAATACTCAGTCCAGCAGATTGGAAAAAAAATGCAAGAACAAAAGCAGAAGCTGTGGGCGGCTGCACTGTTCTGCCATTACTTTGAGTTGTTTTTCATTTGGGCACTGGGTGAGTCATCCACAGAAATTATAAAGTAAAGCAAATAAGATTCAGGAATTTAATGAGACATTACCTTGAACTCCTTACACTGAAGACTGTTTGTCTCTGTCTGAATGCATGTACTTACATATGAGAAAACTCATGCAAAGATAAAGATCCCCAAAAAGCAGGATTAATAATAAAATTGCTTTGCAGGTGAAGATGAAACACTAGCTACTACTTGGGTATACAGATGCGATGCAAGTATAATTATTCAATTGAGATCTTGAAAATCAAATATATGTCTCTATCTAATGTCCCTTCTCAGCAGAAATCACTGATAATATTATGATATCCCTGCTCCTTTACTTATGGATGATGCCTTTTAAAAGGGGGATTATTTCATCCTCAATCTTCTGAGTAAATATGCATTTTGTTTTCTAGAATAAAATTATAATCTCAGATTGCCAAAATCAAAACACTTAGACGGGTTAAATAAGAGAAACTATTATTATTCAATTGGTGATTTTATCCACGTTAGTCTAAATCACTGATTTAAAGAACCCTTTCTTGATGAATTGACTTAGCTACTTACAGCTATATCAACCAGCTATTATAGTGTGTGTGAATATTGTGATTAATTACTGCATAAAACCTAGTGAAAAGCAAGACAAATGAGTAGTTTTAAGTACCATATCGTTGTTTAGCTTTATGTTCCCATTGCTAAGTATCCATGCTATTTAAGACTCCTGTATTGTTTTAACCCTTTGTAAGTGAAAGTGTCTAGATAAAGAAGCCTTTTGTTTAACAGTAGTAAAGTATGTGCAGCAAATGTGCTTCTAGGTAATAACAGTGCTCAGTTTCTAATATTAAGAGTGGAAAAATTTATAAACTATATTTCTTCTCTCTATTCCAACAGACTCAATATATTTCTATAGAGTTTGGAGTGATTATTTTCTTTTTGTCCCTTCTGTATAAAACTACAAATTTCATTTTGTCAGAGGTTAGATTAATATCATGGAGTAGGACTGGCATTATTATCAATTCAAGAGCTCAGAGATGGAAAGAAACAAAGTGTAGCAATGACAGAAAGTATATGTTATTCTATTTCACAAGTAAACACTTCTAATTTTAGATTTTTATTTGGTAATGTGGGATGAAATAAAATTAATAGATTCTGATTTTTGGTGTCAACAATTGAGCTAAATTTATAGTCATACAATAAACATAAATATTTCAGAAAATTAATTTCAAAAATTGGGCTGTGAATAGCTAGATATATGTATCAGGACATATTAAAAATAAAGATTCTTAAAATTACTAGATATGAGGCCATTCTATATCTGGGTGGGCAACATCGTTGTCACTATTCTTCAGAAACTGTGAGGCAGTGCTTATGTAATTCTCAAGGTATTTGCCCAAAATTGATTTGTGTGAGAATTTAAGAGAACAGAAGCAGAAAATCATAGTCCTGCCAGATATTCACAGGAAAGAGTTCCACGAGCAATTTTGAAAAACATTGTATCTTTATCCTCTCATGGAAAGAAATCCAGTTGATCACTATTGCATTTGTTCTGATCAAAGGCCTCCATGAATTTCCATATTGCATAAAAGTGAATTTTTCTCATCTTTAGCTTATTTCAGCTCCTTAATACATTCGACACCTTAAATCAGCCTTTTCTTTGCCTCTTCTCCTTCCTATCCCAATCAAGTGGTTAAAACTCTGTCTTCATTGGCTTCCCCCTTCTGTTCACTAAAGAAATACATATTACTGCATACCATAAATTACATAAATAAACAAAATATAAAGAAACTCCATTATTACACAATCCCTTAGAGAAACATACTATAAACACTATTGTATATATGAATATATAAACTTTATGTATTTCCTCTCTTCCTCCTCCTTTTTCTAATTTTGAATCAAAACAAGGTTATAATATTAATCTTTTTTTTTATCATACAAGGGATCAAACTCAGGACTTGGAGCTTGCCAGGTAGGCATGGCGCCATTGAGCTACATCCCCGGCCCTTGTACAATTTACCTGTTTGACCTGTACATAATATTGAGGACACTTTCTAATATCAGTGCACAAAGAACTGCCTGCAGTGTTTTCACAATGATATACTATTCCAAAATTTGGGGAAAGATGCCACTAGCCAGTTCCTTCCATGGAACTTCAGTGTTGATTGCCATGTCCAAAGCCACTGCTCCTTTCAGTGTATGCTAAACCATAGCCTAAAGCCTTTGATGGGAATTCTCTGTGAAGTCTAGCCTCCATCTAAAGGGCACAATTCTTACATCTGTATCTTAGGGTGTGATAAGTTTTTTTCAGCTTTACTGTGAATAAGACCTTTTCTAGTATCTGTTTTTACAACATTGTCAAAATTTCTGATATAATAATGACACTGATGCTTTCAAAGATTTTGTTTGTTTTCTTTTGTTTTGTTTTGGTTGTTTTGAGACAGGGTCTCACTATGCAGGTCAGGCTGCCCTTGAACTATGTAGCCCAGGTTGGCCTCCAACTTGTGGGGATGCTCCTCAGCCTCCCGAGTCCTAGGATTACAGGCGTGTGCCACAGCACCTGGCTTCCACACCATTTCTTATTTATAAAACTAATATGAAGCTATTTTATTGAAATGTTCTTCATTTTAACTTCTGAAAGTTTCTAAGGAGGTGTCCATTGTTATGAATCAGTCTACTGAATGTTTAAAGTGATTAATTTTTTGATATAGCCAACAAATCTTAGATCTAGATTGTCACAATAACCTACTAATACTCTTCCTTCCCTGTCTGCTCCTCTACTGTCTACACTGTATACTATTTACACAGCAATCATATTTCCTTTTAAAAGATAAATTGTACCCCAAACAATTATCATTTTTGTCATTTAAATTCAAGGTTCTTGTAAGGGCCTATAAGTCTCCACATATTGTGCCCTGTCTTCTATACCTCTCAGCCTCTCTTTCCTTTCTTTATTTCAGCCAAACTCATCTTTATTTCTGTTACTCTAACATGCCAAATATGATCCTACCTCAAGCTTTGCCACGTGACTGTTACTTTTACCTGAAATCCTCTTCACTGGCACAGCCATGTGGCTCATTCTGCTCTTTGCTTCAGATCTGAATTCAAATATCAATTTATATACTGAGATAGGAGATTAGGGCATGGCAAAAGCTGGCTGGGAATTAGGTGTGACCTCTTAATTACAAGATCCTTAATTACAAGATGCACGTGCGCAGAACAGTTCCCAAGGCCTTGCACATGGACTTCTGGAGAGAACTGAAGCAGATTTTCAATAGGATGGCCTAGACCTGATGTCAGTCTGAGGTGTGGGATCCCAGCACTGCCTTTCAGATCTTATGTAGAAGTTATCGTGAGTTTCTTCGAGATTTACACAATATAAAAAGACACATCGATACCATGAAGACTTTGCTATCATAACTTTCTATGATAGCTCACGCTGTGTTTCCCAGATGCAGCATGTACTTTTATCTTTGCTCTTACCCTCTTTTTCTATTTACTTGATCCATGCTCACTTTGCAGAATCAGTTTCTTTCCTACTTTTCATTTTTGCTTTCTTGAATAAACTCTGCCGCTGCTTTTTGCTCACTTTTTACAATTCTTTGTTCAAGGAGAGAAAAACCTGTAATCCAACACCAAAAAGAGAGGCAAGCAATCCAGAACCCAGTGAGGTTTAGTTGGTGAGCCACTTTTTAGGAACAAGTTACCCAATAACAGTACCAGATTTTCTCTAATGACTTTATTTAAAATTATATTTACACATGAATTACTGTATAATCTCCTATTCTGTTTTACTCTGATTTATTTTATATATTGGTATCAGAAAAGAATCTAATATACTATACATTTAATAAGTTATCTGTTACTTTTGTCTATCTTTCTCAGTGGATTGTCTTATTGCAGAAAATTATTTATTTAGCTTATGAGAAAGGTAGCTAGCTAGGGAAAGGCCTTGAGATAGAATTGAGTAATCAGCCATATTGACAGGGATTAAAGTAAGAATAGATAATGAACTAGGAATTTGGATCAAAATTGAATTTCCTCAAGCAATATGGGATGCAGCCCCTCCCTACTAAAGCAAATTGCAGTTACTCTCTACTAAATTCTTGAATTTTGAGAAACTCAAATTGCAAAATTACCAGTTTTTCTCTAAAATCCCAGTTTCCTTTAAACCCTACTACATGCTGAAGAACTGTTACAAAGCCTGAGTTCCAATTGGTCATTTTAAACCCACAGAGACACCTGTGATATGTGGCCACTAAAGTCCTGTGCTCTGTTAATCTATAACTGGCTCTGGATCGGCCACTCACTTGAGATCCCTCTTGCAAATCTAGCAGCTCTTCTTCTTATTATTATTTCCAATAAAATCTTTCCTAATAGCCTCTTTTGGTTTGCAACTTCATTTCTGGACGTTTGTGGAAACACGTGCTTAATACCTACAGTAACATAATGAGGGCAGGACTTGTCTTATTCACTGCATTACCTCTAATGCCCAGAACATTGTGTGATATAAGGTATACATTCAATAATCCTTTTGCTGAAGGAGTAGACATAAAAATAGAAAAGCATTGGTTTCTATTATGTTAATTTAAAAAGTGAACATCTGTTATTTTTTCCTAAAATTATTTTCAATTGTTTTTTTGGAGTATTTTTTGGTTTTAGTCATATCATCCACAAATAACTTTTCTCTTAAAATACTTGTGTCTAATATTTTGCTATCTTTCCTAATTGCTACTATATATCTGGAATTTTCTGACCTTTATGACCCATGTCTGTAATAGGGCCTATGTGAGCCTGGATGGCTGAACTCTTGGATTCACTTTGCTTGGCAGCCCTGAGTGAGCAGGGTGCCCTGGCACTCTCTTCTGAAAGCAAAGATTTTTCAAAAGAATTTACCCTTTTACAACCTTGCTGATGAGTGGGACCTGATCAATTCCTGCGATGCTCTCAAACCATTTTATTGTTCTGGTGCAAAGTACTTGCCATTTTGCTTTCTCAGTACTAGGGATTGAACACAAGAGCTTCATACTGAGCTACATCCCCATAACTTTTTCTTTCTTTTTTGAGACAGAGAAATTTTCCAAACTCCTGATCCTTTTGTCTTGGCCATCTAGAGTACTGATGAGGCAGAAAATTAGGGTGTGGCAAATTGCCTGGAGAAGTAAACTTCCAGAACACAAGAGCAGTACAATTCTCAAAGCCCTGCATGTGGAACAAATCAGCATGCTATCTTCAATTCTTTTCACAAGAACCCAAGTAGGTTTTTGACAGGATAATCTAGATCTGATTAGCCTGAGGAGTGGGAGATACAAAAAAATGGCTGCCATTTTTCTCAGGGCCATTGTGCTCTCTCTTCCACAGGGGTCGGTTGTCACCCTATAAAGTATACTTCTTTTCTTTTAGTTGACCTGAACTTACTCAGCAGAGTATGTTTCTTTTCATACATATAGTAAATATAAAGTGCTAGCTACTTTTTTTGATTGCCTTTACCAATTCTTTGTTCAGGACAGAAAGAACTTAGAAACTGCCTCTAGAAGCAGAGTCTAGCACCCCAAATCCCGGTAACACTGGGACTACAGATGTATACCACCATGCCAGCATTTGGCTTCTTTTTAATGATATTTTTTTCAGAAACCACACCTTTCTTGGCCCTGACTTTATATATGTTTTTCCTAATAGCACAATCAGTTGTGAACTCATCAATGGAACAATCCTCTGATGAGTACAGTGCCCCTATGATCCAGTCACATTCCCAAAACCACATCTTCAAACATATACTTTTGGGGTACATGTGAGATCTAAACTACACCAGGTTTGATCCTCTGTTTTCCCCAGTGTGTTGTAGCACTCGCCTTCTTAGTAGTGTGAAAAATATATAAATGGGATATAAGGCCAATTCTTTACTGGATATGTTTTCTTAATGTCATATAGGCAACTCAAATTCAACATGTCCCAAATAGGACTGGTCACTCTCCATCTGTGTCTTCTATGCCTATTTGTTTACTGCTACTATTGATTTAGATTCAAGGCAAGACCTGAGAGTCCACTTAAATGCTTTAGTTTTCCTCAACCTTCAGATGAAATACCAAGTAGTATCTGTTCATTTCCCCCTCATTTTTTCTGTTAACTTTCTCCCTCTCTACATCTACCTCCAGTATTCTAGAACAGACTATCATCATCTCCTTCTTGGAAACCCTACTAGGTCTAGCTAAGTATCTAAGGAAATTAGTTTTATATAATGTGTCTCTAGATGAATAAGCCTGAATTTTAGATGCTCTTTTGCTTTGGTTTGACAGTATTTTTATTGTTTATCCTCACCTCCTCATTTTTTAAAATCTTTGTTTCAGAATGCACTTGTTACTCTGACTGCAAATTTAATTAACTCAGCCACAGGGGTTTAGAAAGAAAGGACCCATATTAGGAGGATATCAGATTGGCAAAAAGGACAGAATTTGATGACCCACTGTTCACATTTTGTGGTAAAGAAGGTGAGCATACATTTTTTGTAGGAAGTAAAATTGGTAGGAATTTTCTGGAGGGTGATTTGGTAACAGTTGTTTGATATAAGATGTACTTATTTTTCAAGAAATTCCATTTCTAAGAATTTATCCTCCAGATACAATTTCACATATGTGTGAAAATGTATCCTAAATAATCACTGGAGAATATACAAATAGAAAATAAGCACTATCAGCAATGGCCATTAAAGATATAATGAATAAATATATTCCAATCATATAGTGGGATACTATACAATTAAAATTATTTAGCTAGATCTATCTAAGAAATAATGCCAGGAATTTTGTGATTAAAAGGGTGTAGATATGCACATTTCATGCTATCATTTGTATGCAAATTATATATACACACATACATATATATATATATATATATATATACTTAGTTATGTATGAACTATATCTAAATGGCTACACACAGAAATATACTGGTGATATAAGGCAAATAAATGACTAATGATGGTGATGTGTGAAACTTACTTTTCACTGTACGTCTTTGATAAGGTATAATTTATTTTTATTATGCACATATGTTAACTACTTTAAGTTAATATAAACAAAACAAAAACCAAGGGGTAAGACTTGATAGACATGGTTCAAAATGTCAGAAATAACTGCATATATAAAATGATATACATCTATGCCTTCTTGTTATATTAAAATTAACAAACACATTGCATATGTACTTACAATTACTTGTACATTTGTGTGAATGCAAAAAAATTAAGTAATTAAAAAAACCCAAAGACACCTAACCATTCTAACTTATACCAAGATATTTATAGGTGAAAGATTCATGGGATCTGAAGAGAAACGAGAGAATTACTAAGATATTTTTAAATGAAGTGTTCAAGATACTGCTTAATTCTTTAACATATAAACATGTTTTTTTTTCAAAACCAAATGTACAAAGTAATGGGTGCAAGGCTGATGTTTCAGCTTCATTTTCTCTTCTGGAAAATCGTAACTTTCATAAATACATTTCTAGGACAGTTACAAAAATAAAGCATATATTTAACCATTCAAAAACTTTTTCATCTTGCACTTAATTGCTAAGATGCTGAACACATTTTTGTGTAACATATCCCATAACCATAATTAGTCTGAATGAAAGAATTATCCATATATTCAGTTGAAAATCACCATCAACACTTAACTCTGAGCACAAGTGCTAGCCTTTCACTGTAAATGGTTACCTGAATAACATCACTTGAACTTGAAAGAAAAGTTTACTCCCCAAAATACCTTCCTGTTTGCCCTGCTGCTTATATGCCACTTTGGATTAGATCTGAAAATCTGTAGCACACATGGTACCCAGGCAAGCAGGCCCTAATACAGCACCTTTAATCAAGAAGTGCTGAGAGTCTGGGGATAATCATTCTCAAGTTCTACCCAGTAATCTAAATTGTCAATTGAAGTCATGAACAATATTGTAAAATTCTTTAACTAGAGAATGTATTTTTAAAGGTTTTTATGTACCCATAAAGTACTGAATTCCCAACATTCAAACAAAATGTACACCAAATGTTAGTGATCTAGAACTTGAACTACATTAGGGCTATAAACAATGGATTGTTCCTTAGACTAACCCCAATAGACATTTTTCGTACACATTTCCCAAAATTCCCATACATCTAAAATGTGTAAAAGATTTGAATATGCAGTTCAAATACTGGTAAAACTAAAGTACTAAATTGTAGTGATAAGAAAGACTACACTAGTCTAAAGAAAGAGCACATATGAATCTCTGAAAATTATTTAAAGAAGCAAAAACAGATTAAAAAAAAGACCTTTAAGGTTTTTTTCCTTGTACTAGGGATTGAATCTAGGGCCTTCACACTAAGCTACATCCCCAACTCTTTAATTTTAAAACAGGGTCTTGTTAAGATGTTAAATTGCCCAGAACTTGAATTTGGGGTCCTCCTGCCTCAGATTCCTAGGGTTCTGAGATTATAGGCCTGTACCACCATGTTTAGATTTAAAGTCAAATTTTTATTGTTGAAAGGATACCTGGGTGTTTCTCTCTCTCTCTCTCTCTCTCTCTCTCTCTCCCTCCCTCCCTCCCTCTCCCTCTCCCTCTCCCTCTCCCTCTTTCCCTCCCTCCCTCTCTCTCTCTCCCTCTCTCTCCCCCTATCTATCTCACTGCCTAATCCAAAAACTACAGGAAGGTTAACCCAGTTCCACCTGGAAGACAAAAACCATACAGAGCTACAGGCATAAATGAAAAGTCAAGAAAGTTAAATTGAAATGAAAGACAAATTTGTTCACTTTGAGAATGAGGCTTCGATCCTTAGCTCCAGAGGCCTGCATAGTTCCCATGGAGGCCAGAAGGGAGAGGACCTCCTGCCACAAAAAGCTTCATCTCAGGCCAGTTGTAACAGTGGGTGTAGAGCGCATTGGGGAACTCCTCAACCCCACCAAAGTAGTTCACCCAGAGGTCATCATGGTTCAGCCAGCCTCTGCCACAGGTGAGTTTGAGCTTCCTCCTTGCAGATCCAGGAAAGGAGTCCGAGCTGGGAACGGACCTCTCCTCCAGGAACTTCTGGGCACGGATGTCATAGAAGAGCAGTGAGCTATGGCCTGTGCCCACCGTCACAATGCGCTGGTAGAAACTCAGCGACCGCACCCCTGTGCCACCGTCTCGGGAGCACAGGGGCCGAATGTTCTGCTGGCGCTGGCGTGGATCAAGGAAGGATACATGTGATTGGGAGCCTACCGCATACAGGGATAAGTCATCACAGTAGGTCAGGCACACGTTCTCTCGACAGTAGGGTAGTCTGATAGACAACAACCTGGACAGATTGTTCCGGGCTTTCCACAGGTGAAAGTAACCATCCAAGGACACTGCTCCCAGCTCCTGGTTCTTGCCACTGAATGCCAGGGCTCGTACTTTCCGATTACCAGGGTTGGTGTTGGCCCTGGGAATCACCTCGATGTCCCTCGGACAGATGTGGACATACTCTGGAAGTCTCCCATCATTGTGCCAGGCAGTGCTGCCACAGAACATGTCAGGATCCACTTGCCACAATGCCATGGTGCCATCACGAGAGCCACTCACGGCTACAGTGTCATTTACCCATACGATGGAAAAGATCCAGTCCTTGTGGCCATGTCGGTCACCCAGGCACAAGGGGTCTAGGGTCGGCAGCTTGTAGACTGCTAGGCTGTTGGGGTTTTCGCCTCCGGTGGCCAGCAGAGTCTTGGAGGGATTCAGCTGGATGGCGTGTATGCCTGAGGCCATCTCTGAGCGGGCCACACCAGGAACCCTGTCCTGCATCAAGGGGATGTGCGTGATATGGCCCGTCTGCACGTCCACCACGAAGAGGGTGTTGCACTTGGTGCCGCACACCACCTGCCTGGTGTTCAGCCACTGCGAAGCGAACACCTTGTTGAGGGTGCCCAGGGCCAGCTGACGTTCAGTCAGCAGCTCAGGCAGTCTGTGCACCGCATAGGTGCGCAACTTGCCCTCGAAGGCCCGGAGATTGGCGCACCCCCCTGCGCACACCTCGCGGCCCTTCAGGTAGTGCACCACGGAGCGACGCTCCGCCAGCCCCTTCTGCTTCTTGGGCAACAGGAGCCCCTCTCCTTGCCCAGCTGTCGCTAAGCTCTGGGACGACGAGCTCCCGGCCCCCGCCTCGACAACGGGCGCTTTCCGCTTCCTGCTACCTGTTTGCTCCGGGACCATGATGGGCCTCAGAACAGCGGCGGTGCTGCAGCGTTGGCGGCGAAAGCGCGTGGCACCCGCGTTGGCCGCGGAGGCAGCGGAGATAGTGATGTCTCCTTGTCAGCGGGCAAAGCTAGGTCTCGAGAGCCAGAAGGGCGGAGGCGACGGTGGGCCGCCTAGCAGACGGAGTCCTGGCTGCACAGGCAACAGAGAAGAGGATGGCGGCAGGTCTGGGGGAGGAACGCGAGGCTGGAGGGAGCGGAGAACTGGCAGAGAGCGGCAGCGGCGAGGCTGGTGGCGCCTCAGACTTAGGCGAGGGCAGGAAGTGCGTTTGTCCTAGTGGAGGCAGGGAAGTCTGTGAGGGGTGAAGATGACGCGGGGTCATGATTGTGAGTGGAGGAGGCGGTGAAAAAGGCAGGAGGGAGTGTGGGTGTGCCCTGGTGCTGGGCAGAGCCTGCTGGGGTGGGGGTGGGGCTGGGAGAAAGTTGGGTGGGGTTGTGAGGACAGGGGAGTGGACCCTTGAGCCTCTGGGGAAATTCCTGAAGGATTGTGCTCCAGGATTTGTATCATCCACTAGGAGCCATTTAGCACCCTCACCACAGCAGCCAAGTAGCTTTAAATTCCCTACCTGAATAAAACCTGAAACTTGAAATATAGTCAAGGAAGAGCCTGGAAGAAGCTTTGACCATGATCCTCTGTGTATAAAGTAAAAAGCAAATGTGCACTTGTTGTAGTACTGGTAGACCCTTGAGTGGCTGAGACCCCTTCCCTGCTAGAGATATAGATACAGGTATAGATATAGATAGGTATAGCTATATATCTATAGATATAGATATCGGCTGACAGTTGTCTTCCAAAATGCACACCCCTAGATCCCTCTCCTAGCGGTGGTAGGGTAGTGCAAGCTTTGGTCAAAAGCAGCCTTAAAACTTTGAGAAGGCTGCAGTAATGTGATGTGGTAGTGTGGGGGTTAAGGGTGACCAGAAGTCTGATCTATGACCCTGAATTCTCTTGAACTTCAGAGCACTGATACGGTTGAAAGGAGGAGAAGAGTTCCCATGAGACAGGTGAGACCATTCTTCTCCAGGAAGGAAAAGTTTCATCCACACTGTCAATCCCAGGCTCATAGTCAGAGAGGGACATCTGGGGCATTTGGGAAAGGGCCTGAGAAATATGCAGGGTTTCCAGAAGCTAATTGTGAGGAATAATTTTCCAGAGGAACAACATGGATACAATTGTGTGGGTATAGATAGCTGGGGCATGAGAAGAAAAAAATATATATAAAAAAAAACTACTTACTGTCCTCCCCAGAAAAATGTGTTTGTTGAGTGGTAGAGGGCTTATGGTGGTTGTTGTGGGGCATGAATTAAATTTTTGGAACCAGCAACTATTATTTATTGAATACCATTTTGTGTCATGAGCTAGAAGGCAGTGTTAATCATTTCAAACACTAAAAGTTTTATGTACATTTACCATCACCATAAATTTATAATTTTGGTTCTATTTTTATTGCCATGTATTAAAGTAAGGGAACTGAAGCTCAGAAAACATAGTGATTTAGGGGCCGGGGATTTAGCTCAGTGGCACCGCACCTACCTCACAAGAGCAAGGTCCTGAGTTCGATCCCCGGTACAAAAAAAAAAAATGAAAAATAAATGTAGTGACTTAGTGATTACACAGCTTGTAAACGCGAAAGTCAAGATATGAAAACCTGTTTGGCTCCAACATTTTTGCGATGGGCTTCTGGTCTGTATTCTTCAATAAATGAGATTTCTCAGTTTCTTATTTCTCTTTTCTATTTCCTCTTTCTCTTTAAAATGATGTAATCTACAGGGATTATGTCTTGTGTGGTTCTGAAACATAGCACAATTCCTAAAATAATAAATACTGAATGCAAATTATTTGTAGCATTTCTAATATGATATTTTAAGGCAAAACTATGATCTTTGAAACATATTTGTTTGTTTACAAATTTCTTTATTAATATTTATGTGACATCATATATAGCCAGATTTTCCTGGGTTTTTTTTTTTTTTTGTAAAAATGACACTTATATAAATAGTCCTGGTCTTATGTGTCTCTATATTTTTGTTAATGCAAATTCGCAATATAGGTGTAACAATATGTCTGTAGTCAAAGTTCAGATTAATATTTTGTATTGATAAATGAGGCTTGTTAATTTCATCTAGAATATTATACCTGAAATACATTTAGTTTGTGTCTAAGTTTCAAATTTCTCTGACTGCTTTATTTAAAGATATGCGAACAATTCCAGAACAAAGGCAAGTTATGACAAGAGATGGACAGTTAGATATGAACTTTCAATTTTGAATAATTATTTGATAGGGTTACTTCAATCTTTAGGAAAACACTATCTCCTAATATAAGTCATAAACACTGCATTTTTTATTAATGCTCTAGATATAATGCCATGATGATAAATGTTTCAGGTAACTGCATTTTTGTAATGCTGGGAATAAAACTGAGGACTGTAGGCATTACCAGAACAATAATGAAGTTAGATTACCAGTTAAGTTAGGACAGATTTGTTACTTCTCCGTGGGATCGTCACTTTTCTGTGGCATCATGAATACAAGTTTAGTTAAATATGATTTGAATTATTTTTGTGAATTTTTTAACATTTAAACTAGAATAGTTTCAGCGCAGAAGCACTTGAAGTTAACAGAAAGATGGGAAACTGTAAGATTCATGAGTCAGCAATAAATCTCAGAAAGTATTCAATTCTGAAGGTTTTTGATACAATTTTCTATAAAAAATAGATTTTATGTATGGATACAAGCTTTATGAATTGGAACCGATTCTCAGGAATAGAGGCATTAATGGCATCTGTTTTCAGAAATGAGATTGCATCATTTCCAATATGTTGAATATAGATATAAAATAAGGCTGTATTAAAGATTTTTGTGGCAATTTTTCTACATTTGTGTGTATATAGATATCCTTTGCATTATCTTTATCAAGAAGTATAAATATGTCACTGAAAATGAAACATAAATTAGTCTTGTTTTAAAATAATATGCAATGATGGTACCCTGTTATTTATAACGGACACAGGCAAGCTATTCTTGAAAGATTAAATTGAATAAATTTTCATTTAATCTCTAATTATAATGCAGTTATACCATTTCAAGCTATGACCTTGTCAAGTCTTCTAAGATAAGCAGCTGTTGAGTCTGGTTGGTAATCATATGGGAGGCTTCCTCCAAACCTCATGATACAAAAACTGGTGTAGATGACTCAGCAAGCTACACCTTTCCCTCCAGAAAGACATTACCAAAGGCATACAATATTGGATGAGATGATAAAGGAACGATTTATCACATTATTACATTTATTAGAAACTGCATTAGGGGAAAGGAGGCAATTTTGACTCTATGACTACTTCTTTGCCCCACTCCTTTCCAACTTAAGAAGAGAAAGAACTGTGTCAGAGCCTCAGGTTGGTCTTGGCTTTATGAGAAGGTAAATTCAGTGCTGGTTATTTTTATGGGAGTTACTACAGTTTAATGGATGAAGAGATTATTCTTTGGAGTCAGATAACATGGTTTGAATTCTGGTTCTATGGTTTGCTGGCTTTGGAATTAACCAGTTATTATTTTCATTTTACATTCATTTCCTTATCTATAAAAATGAACAATAATAGCATGCATTCCTTGCAGTCATTGGGATGATTTAAATATATATATATATATATATATATATATATATATATATATATATATATGCTGTATATGAGGTACCTAGAATAGCACATGTGTGGGTACACACGCACACAAACAACTGGGAACATCATCTGACAGATCATGTTTTTTATATAATTATCTTAAACCCTAACTCTTTTCCTTTCTTTTCCTCATTTAACTTTACATTTACAACTTGCTAATGGGAGTTTTTGAATGCCCTCTATAGCACAAAACATACATATTCAAGATTACCAAAAATTAGTCCACACAGGAATAAATTATTTGCAGAATTGGTTGCTTATTCATATAAGTATTTTGTTGCCAACCTATAGGTGAATATTAATATAAGAAGAATATATTGTAGGTTAACTTTATAGTATCCTATTACATCATACAGGGGGATTTTGTGTTTATTCTTTGAAACATTCAAATTTGGATTCCTACTATTAGTAGCTGTTGATATAAATATGTACTTAATAGTCTCAACAAAGACTTAATCTTCTCTTAGATTTACAGCATTTCCTACATTGGTAGTGGTAAAATATAATGAGAAAAAGGGATATGGATCATGTGCTAATATCAGGTAGGTACATAAATGAAGACTTGGATGAGACAGGGTCTACAAAGTTGATGGAGAATCCATTCTATTCCACTTTTTTCAATGTTATAACTGGCTATAGATACACGCTTATTATTTTCCTGATGTTTGATACCAACTTATCCCTAACTTCGAATGCGCTGTGTATGCCAAAGCTTCCTAATTTTATATTTCCTTCCCGTGCATGTGTCATGTCCACCTTCCTACTTACCATCGTGTATATCAAAATATATCTTCAGATTCACAAAGTGGGGAACATTTTTCAACTAATGCATCATAGTAAAACACAGTGGGAAACTTACTTTTATCAGGTTTCTTATGGGTTCTCTACTTTCACAAGTGTCTGGTAACTATTGTTTTGTTTGTTTTCTGGGTCAAATCTTCTGCCATTTTCTACTTTTACTTAAGAATCACTGAGGAACACTTGTCTAAGTATACTAAAGTTGTTCTGCATGTGATTCTTAGGGGATATCTACTTTTGCCTACAGATATTTCCATACGTTATATCGGTGAGAAAGTGAGATGCTGTTTTATCAGGATGAGAAGACTAGTCATGCTGCTTAACTTTCTTATTTGGAATATTACCACATTATCATAGTATTGCAGCATGCATGACTGGCAGCTAGGGAAAAGCCAGGCCCATGAGAGAATCAGGATGACCCAATGACAGACAAGAGAAGAAGAAACCTAAGCCTGAAAGCTGACAAAAACCCAGGCCCCAGCATGGAGATATGTTGGCCAAGGCCAGGGCTCCAATAGTCTGATAAACAAAGGTCCCATGTTAAATTGATGGGATCCTCCTGCCCCAAAATGTGATAAAAGCAAGATGATAGATAACCCATAATACTAAGTCTTTATTCATACCCCTCTGAAGAATGTCTTTGTTCTGCTTGTGCTGATAATTTTAGAAAAGTTACAATTAATAGTGCTATGCTGGCTATGTGCATCTGGTTCTCACAACCCTCATTCTTGTCAAATTTTCCTACTTGTACCTCCATATGTTGACCTCAGGTTGCCCCAGAATAGTCTCAAATGTGCTCATTTTAGTGTATAAAACCCCCTAGATAAAGAGCTTTCATGGGTATCCTACTTAGAATCCACTCCCAGCTAATGCAAGCTTTACTTCTTTGCCTTTATATATTTTACCTTATTGCCTCTGTATCTTTTAAATACATTTGCTTGCACTCACCTCCTCCATCCCAAGGTTTCATTCTTTGTCACAGTGGGACATGACCCCAGCTTTTTGGTAATAAAAGTTCATAGCATAGGTACTTTAAAAAATATTGAAAACTTTACATTCTTATACAACTACTTAATATCGCTTTTCTCACTTTATCATTAAAAATAATTTTTGTCTATTAAATTGAATATAAGCAAATGCTTGCTAAACATAGATATCTTTATGTATATAGATTTCCCAAGTCTATGTACCTCCCATAATGAGCAATGTATACTACTATTACTTCAGATCTCATCAGAAAATGTAGCTGAAGTGCTTCTCTCTAGGTATACCTTTCTGCAGTTTGTCCAACATCATCTTGTCTACCTGTAAAAGTTGTGTTTATCCTTTAAGTCTTATCGCAAACACTATCTCCACTATAACTTAGTTGACTCTGCCATGTCTATTCAAGGGCATCTTTTGTATAATATAGACATACTTTCATTATAGCAGTTAATTTACTTCATTAAAGTCATTGGATTATCTTATTTTAAACTGCAAGTGCCTTTGAGATAGAGATATTTTAAAAATATATTTGGATCCCCAGACCTAGCACAGTGCCTGATATATCAACATCCCAAAAGCATTTTTGAATCAACAAATGAGTTCAGCTTCCATCAACACCCTAATAAAATGGAATAGTTAGCATTCTGCACTTGATCTTACCCAAAAGGCCAAGAAGTGATAATAGTTAGCATTTTGAAGGTTGATTCCTATACTCTCCATTCTATTCTTGAATCACTTTTGGCCACTGTATCATAGGATCATATTATCCTAGTATTTGCTGAATCAGCTGCACTCACTTGTACTTTAATGCTGTCTTTTAAGCAATTTTCAGATGTCATTAAAAATAGCCAAACAGCTATTTGAATATCCCCTCTACATTTATTGTATTCTGTTATTAAGGGCACAGTTCATTATATTGATCAGTGTCTTCTTTATACAATGTCCCATAACAAATTAATTGTGTAACTTAATGACAAAAGATTTCATCTCAATGCAATTAATATATTTCCTTGTTTCTGATGATGAGAACTCTATCAGGGTGAAGGTTATGAAGTCAGAAAGTTTTTGATTTGAATCATAATCCAAACTAGAGTTCATTTTTAAGTCAGTGGGCAGAATTTTTTTATGAAACTCAGTAACTTCACCTGTAAAATGATGATTAAACACCAACTCTCCATGGTTTCAGTGTAGATACATATAATATCAAAATGACTACAAAATTTCTGGTACATAATATGTGTTCAGTGTGTGGTAAAATAATTTATCTTTTTCTACTTGTTTGCCAGCAAGCACTATGACAAATGTAATACCTAATCATTCTAACTATACCAACTTTTCTTTTTCTATTTTTGATCCTGATTTTTAATTTTTGAGGTTTTTATTTTAAAAATTTAAATTAATTATGGGAAGCAGATATATAAATATATATTAAAATATATAAACAGATTAATACTGGTAAACTCTGTCTAAAAATTATCATTATTAGAAAGTTTAAAGTTTTAATTATTGCACACTGATGTACAGCAGAACAGGAAGTGTTGAGTTGTAAGGAACAGAGAATAAAATCCTAATGTTTATTTAAATTTTTCCCCTTTTAGATGATACAGTATTGTACATATCACCATTAAAGATCATTCTAGGGATTCCTCTCCCAACAGAATTTTTGAAATGTAAACACATGTATATACATTAAAGTATCATTTCCTTTACACCATGGAGATTAACGAGATCATAGATAGAAAGGATTACCTAGAGAATGAAGTTATGAAGAAGACAGCAATGCAAGGTAATTGAAATGATTAAAATATTTAAAAAATTAAATAGGAGTGGAACACAGAATACTGACATTGCATTTATCTCAGTTTCAGAGGAAGCTCACTACACTATTCTCTGGTCTATAACTTAAAGATGAAACAATCATCTTGCTGTATGTCTTTTAATTAAAGAGACCAACTATGGAATACGCATTTGAATCACTCACTGATATCCTTGTGAATAAAAAGGAGAAAAATAGTCAAGATGCTAAGCCAATTAGGTAGATTACAATGTAAATAATTAATGACTAATGGTTGTAATTACTCAAAAATGATTTATGAAATGCCACTGGTATACTAGGAAGACATTAGGTAGGAGAAAATACAAAGATTAATGTCTTTAACTTCATTGAATTGGCATTGTTTTGTGGCAAAGAGACAAAATGGGAGGAGCTAGAGAGCAGGTCAAACTCATTCACCAGATACTTATTGGATCAGTTCTATTTGTCAGGATCTCTGCAAGGGTATATGGGAATATTATATAATATTTTTCCATATAGTATATATGTAATTATGCATTATTTGTATAGTTTTATATGTCAATTTATACACCAAAATTTTAATATATTTAATTATAATGGCCGTGTTTATTGATATTTATATTGCACTACAATTGTACATATATTATCTGTATTCTACACAGCATACTTTATAATAGAGAATATTCTCTTAATTTTACAGGGTAAGCCATTGAAGTTTAGTAAAATTAAAAAGCTAATAAATGGCAGCAATGAAACTTCAGTGGAGGTCTCTGTCCTGTCTCTGAACTGGTGCCCATTACAATATTATCTCTCAGCCCTTTGCCAGTTTTAGGGGATAAATGGAGCACTATTGGGGGAGGGGTCAGGTAAGCAAATATCTTTCAGTTCTAGTCCTTGGCCCTTGTGTAATTTAGACAGCACCCCAGAATCTGGATGGGCGGTATGAAGACCTCAGCACAGGGAAAGTTACAGGCTTTCCTATTCTGCCCTGCCAGATTCTGCTTGGTGTTGTAGCAGCTTCTAAGATAGCTCCAAGGATTTGTGCCTCCAGTTATTCATATCCATATGAAATCCTCTACTTATTGATATCCATTAGCTTAGTAACTTCATTTTAATTTATTAAGCTATTGCAAAGGTGATAGAATATCACTTCCATGAGTTGTTTAGCAAATAATGTAACTTTTATTTCCCCCTCTCCTCCCCTCCCCTCCCCTCCTCTCCCCTCCCCTCTCCTCCTCTCCCCTCCTCTCCTCTCCCCTCCCCTCCCCTCTACTCTCCTTTCCTCTCCTCTCTTCTCTCTGGTTCACTCTGAAAAAAAGTCAGCTGCCATATTATGTGTTGCTTTTCAAAGAGACACACATGGTAAGGAAACAATGTCAGCCAACAGCCAGGAGAGACTTGAGGCTTTCCTTATGGCTCTATGAGTGAACTTGAAAGTGAAATCCCCCACTGCTGTCCCCAGGTGAACCATAAGAGACTACAGCCTTGGTTCACATTGATTGCAGCCTAATGAAAGACATTTAGTAGCTGCACCCAGATAAGCTGGGCTAGATTTTCCTGATCCATATAAACTTTGAGAAAATAAATAATTGTTTCTTTAGCCAGCATGATTTGAGGTAATTTGCTCCACATAAATAAATATCTTACACAACAGGGAAGAAAGCTTTCCTTTACCTGTAGAGAGTTGCTTGGACAAAGGAAATGGCTAGGCTACTGACTCAACATAGAGCAGTGAGTACATGGCTTGAACGCTTGAGATATTAAAATGTTTCTCAAGCATTTACCAAGCACCAAGCTTATTGGTGATGAATTCTACAGAAGTACTGTATCCCATTCCATTTCCTTGATGGAGAAATGGAGGCACAATTTTCCATGGATGTACAACCAGTTAAGGAGGAAAAGTTTTGGATCTTATAGTGTGACTCTAGAGTGAATATTCTTAACAGGTTATATTATTTCTTAACCTGTAATATAATTTCAACTAAGCATGTATTCTCAGTTTATTGGTTAAATGTTCACTAAATAATTATTTCTTTCTTGAAGTCCTTCTCATTGATAAAAAATGTAAAAATGTACTTATCAAATTTATGGATTAAATTAAACTAAGAAGTAGAACAAATATGATATAGAATAAAAACAATATCCAAAATATCAATAGATTTGGGCAATGTTCCAAATTTAATATGGTTAAATTTAATGAGAATATATGCTATATTTATATATTTAAATTATTTAAATAGAAAAATACAAATAGCATGGCTTGGAAACCCATGGAACTTGGAAACTCATGTTAAAGAACCTTAGGACTTAACCATAACCCCCAAACAATAAATAAGAAAATGGTCTGGTCTTACCCTCTAATAATAGAAGTAGATCACACACAGTGAAGTAAGTGATAATTTTACTTTTTATGAATAGATCAGCTTATATGTGATTCACTGTATTCAAAATTAGCATAAATTCATTTTAAATAGGCTTCCACCCAATAGAAATGCGCATCATCAAGAAACTGCGTGGGAGGGTGCTGCTCCCCATGGAACATTTTATTTTTGCCTTACATTTTGGAAAGCATTTATTTGATTACATGTTTATTTTATTGCATTCTTCATTTTAAACTTCAATGATTATACAGATTTTTACAGATTTTATATATATAGGTGTCTTATCTACCAATTTAATTTCTGTAAAAAGGATAACTTCACATTATGGTCATTACATCTAAAAAGTATGACAAGAACAACATAAAAACATTTCAGCTAAAGCATACATAATGGTTTGAAACCATATTGTTTTAAAGCTTTGAAGTGTAGGAAGAAGAGTTATCACTTTATGGTAGCATGAGAGCTATTTTAAATATTTCATGAGTGGACTTACAGAACAGAAATCAGAATTGTTTTATGTTGTACTAATACGTAAGGTGAGATAAGCAAAGGAAATTCTAAACAGTGGATTTCAGTGAAATATAAAGGAAATCTCTTCAGCAGGGCATTTTAAGATAGATAGGGCAACTTCATCAAAGTAGAAAGCTGCAAGTTACCACATGTAGTCACATATTATTCATTTAGGTGCAGTACATATGAACTGTTCAATGACTATACAGTATGTTTAAAAAGTTTATAAATTTTGTAAAAGGGATCAAACATTAGGTCATTGCCTTAGAGAAACATTAAGGCTTTTTCCTACTTTGAAAGTTTGAATAAAACTGTAACTGAAAAATGCTACTGGTATATCATTTAAACCATGTATCTAGAATCTGGTGCCTGTACAACTGACAATGAAAAGAATGGTAGAGGGATATCTAAGCTATACACTAAAAATATGACTACTATAGTGCAAAACAGATGACTGTCAAACTGTGCACTATGTAAGATCACAAAATCACCAAAGTCTGTTTTGGTAAAGCACACATTTTCCCTTAGTTAAAGTTTTACAAGTGAACAGGGTATGAAAAGCAAGGAAATATTCTTGTCCTGTTTAACAGTGGAAGAAGTTATACACTGGAAATGTTCTCATTTTTCTTGGATGGATGGTTTGTGGTAGCAATTTTAAATTTTAAAAATGAGATTTAATTCAATAACTCCTAATCAATAAGCAATGATGGTCTTATTAAAGTAGATATTCATTGAGGATATATTTGATGTGCAACTGTGTGCTAGTTCCATAGAAAATGTTAAAAATAATACATAATGTCCCATACCCTCAACGAGCTTCTAATTCGGTTAGGAAGATAAGTTGAAAATAAGTTAACATTTAAAATAATGTTAAGGTAATGACTAAATTAAATTGCTAATAAAGAGACATGAAGGAGTCATATGATATAGGAGAGTAGAGAGAGATTACTCACTGTAAGCTAATGTCATAAAAAGAATTCATGGAGGACATATGAGCTCTTGAATCTTAAAGTTTATTTTGATAGCATAGGGACCACAGTACAGAAAACAGCCTGATTTAAGCAGCATAATTTTGTCATGGAAAAGTGGAAAATTTATTTGAACAACTAAGGTAAGGGTCCCCTAGTTATAGAAAGCTCAGGAATTATGCAAAATAGTACTAGTCAATAGGGAAATGCTTTAGGTTTTTGAGAACATGAATAACCTGATGAGGGTAATGTTTAAAACAATTAGACCAGTGATGATTTACTAGGTGAGCATAATCAGGGAGAATGTAACCTGTAATGAATCAAAGGGGAATAGATGATATTTTTCTAAAATTGAAAGTACAGATATGTCTAAATAATGCGAGCAAGACTTGTTTATTATCAAGTTGCAAGAGATGATGAAGAAAAACGAAAAATAAAATCAACCTAATTCTGAGTTAAAATTTAAAGCTTGATAGATGAGAACGTTTTAAACAGGAAGTCAAGGTGTATGAAGAGGGAGATTTCTAAATTAATTCAGTAATGGACAAGCTGAATTCAAGATGAATTAATAAAGAATTTTAAAGTCGTATTCTAATGGCTAACAAAATTTTTGAACAATAATCTATATTTTTATTTATTTGTAATGCTTACACATACAAAACTGTAATATTCTTTGACTCTCTGTACTGACAAACAGAACAGAATATGTAGTTTAAAATTTGTTATGCAATAGCACTAAAAATCATCCCTTTCAAATTCCTAATCAAAGTATGAAGGTAAGTATTGGGGAAAGCAGAATAATTGCTCTCATTAGTTAGAAAATTTGGAGATTAATAACTACAAGATATAGTGAGATGGAGAATAGATGGTAGAGAAAGGTGCATCTTATAATTGCTTGTCAGGCAGATGTTCTTATTAAATATTTGTATGTCTTGTGGCAAGGAAAGTTCTATTCTGCTAAGAAAATCAAGGGTCTTCATCATAATTGCTTTTTTTCAAGTAGATACACATAGTGTGCCCAAGGGACAGTGGAAAGGTAGTGTTAACATAATTATGAAAATGATACTCTGTGAATTTGGGACACTTGAAACTGAAGATCATAATTTTTCATACTCCACATCCTAGATAATTACTAAGGACACAGCAGAATGTGAAAAATAAATAAGGAATGACTCAAGAAATTTCAATTTCTAGATCTTGAGGGCATGCCCATATAATTTCAAAGCAACTAAGTAATAATTCCTGGAAAATTACATTGACTTTGATGTATATTTTTAATGTGGATCCCAGCATACTGCACATATAACCATTCAAGTAATGTAAATAGTAATACTAATTATTCAGTAAAATTTTAAATTTTTCCAGCCTATTGGGTTGGTAAGTAGCTAAAACTATATTCTGTGCTTGTAAAAGTATTTTCTAGGCAACTAGACAGGTGAGCAACCTATCATCCTGATCCCTTCAAAACTGTAACACCCCCCTCTCTTTTGAAGTATACATGCACTCTTATTTCACACAAAGTAAGTAAATTGGAAAAGAATGTTCAAGTGTTTTAGATATGGCATGGCCTCTTCTCTTTGTACATTTTGGCATGCTCAAGAGTAGAAAAAAATGACAAGAAGGTAATTGATGAAAAGATGGCATTGGTAACAAGACAAAAATCTAATGATTTACTTTAAATCTCTCTCAACTTTGAAACTGGAAAGAGTTTAATTTACATCTACAGAATCTTATGCACTTAAATGAACTAACATTTTTATTCTTGCATGCAATCTTCCTTATCAGTTCATGTTACATTTCAGAGACAAATCAAAATAAGTTTACACTAATAAAAGGGCCTAAGCATGCTATTCTTGTGTATGTTCATAAAGTCTTTTTCCACCTATTTCGATTTGCTGCAGAGTTTAAAGTATTCTCCACTTGGTTAATAGCAAAGTCATTTTATCATAAAAGTACAAAAATGTAATTTTGAAACTCTAATAATTTTTTTAAATTACATTGCAGAGTACAGGGGGAAAAAAGTTTTGGTTGTTAATATCACAAAATGTGTTGAGTTAATACATTCAAGCAGACACAACCCTCCTTTCTTCTTTATCTTTCCATTCAGAAACAGTTTTGCAACTTTTGCATAAAATCATTTTGTTCTGAAATTTAAATCACGCTTTCCTTGTCATGAGAAAGACTATTGACCTTGTTTTGAGTACATAAAACAGGGTGTCTCATGTTGCTTGAAGATAGTTTGAGTTTGCTTCTTAATGGAATCTCTGTGTGAACAAAGAATCATGCTTGAGTGTGTTTTTAAAGTGGAGAGGAGTGCCAGATCCCAGTTCCCCAGTGTAGAGCTGGCAAGCTGCCCTACTCAATATCCATCCACTAAACAGACAAATATTGATGTACACAGAACAAAAGAAATAAATATGCATTTTAAAAGCATAAATAAAATGTGTCAGTTTGTAAGCATTTGAAGATTAGGAGGAATAAGACATTCCAGCTTTTATTGATACATTGACACCAGCAATGGTTAAAGAATGAATGACATAAGGTTTATTATTGTGTCTAAAAATTTTCATACCAATAGGTGTTACTACTGGAAGTTTACAATGATAAGTATTATCTAATTTCATGAAGTTGACCAAAAAAGTGATTAAAATAGTTTATACTGTGAGGGTTAAAGAACACATTTTTTATCATTTTTTAGCCTTTTTATGATAGATTAATTTCATTCTCTCTGAGCTACTGACTTGCAAAACTCAGGAGATAAAGGTAGGCATTTTGAAAGAGTATTTTATTTGCTTGACCAGATACACAGAGATTATTGGGACAAGATAAAATTGCCTCATACATGTATTATTGAAAGATTCAATTATATTTCCTGCAATGTGTAAATTGGTCCAAGATATCACACTGAAGTTCAACTATACCTCAATCCTTCTGACCTTGGTAATTAACAGTCTTGACAACAATGTATCACTAAGCAAAACTGGGGCAGATGGTAAGTCTCAATATACATTCATTATGCATGTGTGAATGTGTGAGAATAATGTTCTTTGGGAGCATTTCAAAGAGAATCTATTAAAAAATATTTTTAAGTTGCCATAAAATTTTGAACATGAAAAACTTGAACAATTAGAATCATCTAGAATATAAACCCCTTTTCCTATCACGTGAATGATTGAGTTATTTCAGTGGATACATAATTTTTTCTGTGTGCCTATCTTTTAGTAGATGTTCGAGGAACATTTATCAAATAAATAAGTGAGTAAATTCATTATATATCAAGTTTGTCATCAAATTTTCCATGTAAACCTCAATCTCCGCAAGATACCACTTATTTTGAATTGAGGTATCTGAGGAATCCCATTTAGAGTTTAAATGTATACTTAACATAAACATTTTATATGTGAAACACGCAAATAGTACCTATATAAAAAAGCTTAAAGTAACAGAATGATACCTTTCTTGATTATTTTCATGGTTTAATAAAGGCCAAAATCTTATAAGAGAGAAAGATATTGGTTTGAATCCTGGTTCTACCAAGTTACAAACTGCCAATCTGACATAAATTATTTAGCATCCTTATGTCTGTTTCCTCACATATAAAATGTTTAGTTATGGTTGTCTCAGGCAAGTAAATAAAAGATATGAAAGTTCATTGTGATACACAATAACTGGAGAAAGTGGTTATCCCAGAGCTTCTAAAGGTTATTTTCTATACAGTTTGCTTTTTCCTCTCCATAATTTGGGGTTATCACTAAGGTGTGTTTAAGTAAAATGCAGTTATCTGAGAAATGGGGTTTGAGTTCTCAGAAGAATGCTTACATATTTGTCTAGAGAACAATGTTAAGTTCTGGCATCTCAGTGTTTTAGTCTTATGATCACTGTGTTTCGAGGCAAAAAGTCTACATTAGATTCCTGGCTGTTCTACTTCCCAGTTCTAGGACTTTGGACAGTAACTAAACCTCTCTGAATTTTACATTCTACGCCTCTAAAAATGATAATAATAATAACAACCTTACTGCTTGAAAGGTTGTTCTGAGAAACGAGAAAAATGTGAAAATATATTGTAAAGTGCCAGATACCATGAATCTGCTAATAATTTATTATTATTGCTTTCCCTGTGTTAGATTTGGCTTAGTAGTTATGTTCATTGATTTTTTTAGAAGCCATTATTTAGTGTTTAAGAAAATTGAGAATAATGACAGAAGTTGCTTAGGAAACATTTCACACATCAGCTACAATGATAAAATTTTATATCATCATTTACCACAGAGGTGAAACATGACCTTGAAAAAATAATTTACTTTTCAATTTCTCAGTTTTTTAAAATGAGAGCAAGAATAACTCCAATTAATGCATTTTAATACTTGGATTGCAAGGATGATAACACATAGTGAGATACTGGATTAAGAACACTGTAATTGCAAATGTATCAGGGTGTTTCCTGTTGACAAGAAGGATTTTTCATTATCCAATCTGTTTCTTTGGCAAAGAAAGTCACTGAGTCAGATTTTTCCCCTGTAGTTAAACTACTATGTTAACATTTTATTAAATGGAACTGTAGTAGTTCCAAAATGTCACTAAAAGTAGCACACTAGCAGGGAGTAGATTTTCCACTGGGAGAATCTGGCTTACTCATTCATAATAAGAACAGTCTGAAAAAGAACCTTAAAATTGACTGTAAAATATTTATAAAGTTTATATGTTAAGAATTGTTACATACACCAGGCAAGTTGGCACATGCCTATAATCTCAGCACTAGGGACAATGAGGCAGAAGGATTGCTGCAATTTCAAGGCCATCCTGGTCTACATAATGAGTTCAAGGACAGCCTGGAATACAAAGGAATATCCTGTCCCCAAAACAAACAAATGAATTGTTATGTATAATATGTTTACATCTCAATGATTTGCTAAAAATCAAAGTATTAATTTAAAATACTTTTCAAAACTAGTAGGCCTTACTTTTTTGTATTATCTGTTAACAATTGCTGACAGAGAGATCAATTTGATACCAAAATCTAGAATGGCATTTTTTTTAAACCAAGTGGCAATTTTTCTGAAGGCAGCTGCCAAAAGAGTGATTGTGGGTAGAAGTGGAGAAGGAATAGGACAATGCTGATAATAGATATATTTTATCATGAAATTATTGCATGTAATAATTGAAAAATAAATCTAAATATGTATTGTAATCAGACTGTATATATAGATGAGGGATTTGTACGGGTAACAGAAAGATTGAAATCACTAGAAGCTTTCAGCCATGAACGAGTTGTACATTGTAAACACTCAAATCAAGATCATTCATCCATGACAGAATGGCTTGTTACTTTGCACAAAGGATAATAAACTGGCTCATAAGCAAAGTAAGTAATTTTTTAGCCTGATATTACATGTATAACAATCCTTATAACATATCTGTCTAATGCATCATGTGTAACTACAAAGGGAATTAAAAATAAATCTTAAAGCCAGAAAAGGAGAAAGGAGACACTTGCAGTAGTGATTAAGTGGTCTTTACCTTCTACTTTAGAAGTCTAAGAAATAGATAATAACAAAGTCTCATAAATCCCTTTTCACAAATTACCTTCTTGGTGGTGAATATCCAAATTGGAATGTATTACTGAAACAAATTGGTTGTATTTATTTACTGAGAGGGAGAGATTTAGAAGCTAGGATTTTTTTTCCTCATCATTTTCCATCTTATCTTAGAGGTCTTACTGTTAATCAATATGTGACAGACATGTATTTCAATTTTTATAGACCCAAGCTACTTTTAATGGTACAGCAAAAACACATTAAAAGAATGTTTCCACAACACAATTTTTAATGCAAATGTAACTTAAGTTTTCCAATAAAAGAAAGTTAATGTTCTTTTTCCTTTGATGAGATGTTGCAGAAGAATCATTAATCACATAATAATAATAGTAACAATAACAATGATAGAGGCTAAAAGAAGGTTTTTGATATTGAATCCGAGGTCATGATTAAAAAAGACAATTGTAACAAGTCAAGTAACTTTTGTTTAAGCTATCTCAAGGCCAGTTACCAAAAGTTTTTCTCTATTTGAGAAACATAACTATGCTTTAAAAACCTACATTTTTAATAGATGAATACATTTTCGGTTTAGTGGATAGGAATAAAAAATACTAGGGAAACTTTTTCTAAGCTTAGTCTTAAATTAAAATTTAACAAATTCTCCTTAATTTGTGTCTTGGCAGTTAGGTTTAGAATAAAGAGTTCTCATTTACTTTCTGAAATTTTACAATAACTCATGTACTTGAGTTTTGTGCTTTATGAAGGACAAGATGAATGCTCTTTGTCTCTCTCCTGTTGTGAATGTAGGCACACCTTCACGGAAAGACACGGACACAAATGACAGACACAAAGCCACACAGACAAAAACATACACACCATCCCATACACATATCTGATACTTTCAAGAAAACTAGCAAATGTGAGAATAATACTGAGAGTCTATACCACACTTAATCTTTTCCCCATCAAAATACAAAAATGTTTAATGTGAGAATTTGAAAATTATAAGCAGAGCAAGGCATGTTGACATCTGTAATCATGGTTACTCGGGAGGTTGAGACAGGATGATTCTGAGTTTGAAGCTAGGATGGGAAATTTAGGAGGACCATGTCTCAAAATAAAAATAAAACAGGCTGGGATGTACCACAGGGAAAAGTCCTGGGTTCAATCACCAGTACTGCAAAAACAATCAGCAGCAGATCTACTTCATTAATGTATTATAAAATTATTCACAAGAAATTTAAATTATCCTAAATGGTAAATACTGTAAGAAAATTAGCTGTCAGGCTAATTTTTAGTTGATGATGGATATGAAAATGCACATTTAGTGTGCTTCATAAACAAAGTTCTTTAAGTATAATGAGCATGGCAAAACCTCAATTAATAGTAACAGTTTTGGAAAGATATTAATGAAATTTTTGATTTTTGTTTCTTGCTGCTTTTTGCCTTTTTGCTTTGATCTTCATTTTTGTACATGGACAAATTACATCTATACATATTTATGAGTATGAAGTTATTTTTTAATTTTATTTTTGTGTGTTTTCATTTATTAGTACAGGCTTGCAGTACATGCATTTTACAAACATCTTGGGGAGTTAGTACATGTACATAATACAGCTTTCTAAAATCTCCTTCCCTCCCCCCCTTGCTGTAATTCATTTTTTCCCCTTTTCATTCTTGTTAATATTATTTATTAATCTTATTTCATGTTCAGGGAATATAATATTCACATTCATTGAGGTTATTAGGATCCTGTTAATGGCATATCTTCACTCTACCTATTTCCTCATCTTCTCTCCCTTGCCCTTTGTTCTTGGTCCCCTGGACTCATTCCCATCTGCAAGAGATTCATACCCTTCCTTTATCCTTCTTTTATTTTTCTCTTAGTTTATACTTTACCTTAATGAAATGAGGGTTACCATATAGTATTCAAACTTGTGTGTATGATTTATTTCACTCAACATTATATTTTCCAGGTGCATCTGTTTTTCTATATTCTCTCAAATCTGTCCCTTAATTTTATTATAATGTGGAGTGACCAAAGTCAACCTATTTCCCTCATGGCCAAATGCTTGAGCCACTATCTACTCTCTATTTCTATGAGTTCAATTGATTTAGATCCCACATGGAAGTGAGAATATGCAGTAATTTTCTTTCTGTGTTTGGTTTATTTCATTTAGCATAATTTTATCTATTTCCCTCTATGTTGTTGCAAAGGACAGAATAGTGTTCTTTATCTCTCCATAACATTCCATTGTGTAACAAAATTTGTTTCATTCTTTGCTGTTGAAGACATTTCTTAAATCATTTAGCACATATCACAGTGTTGGTATGATATTGTGGGCATAAAATAATCAGGTCATAAATGTAAACCTTTTAGTTGCTGGAAATTATTGTTTTGGTTATTTGTTCTCATGGTGCAATACTGTGGATAGAGAAAATACACTTTGTAAAACTGTAGCTAGAAATTGAAAGTAGGTTTTTAAAACAGATTCTTGATAACATCTTGTTCTCTTTACAATTGTTTCTCAAAAAAGAAGAAAAGATGGAAACAGGTAAATCCTATCCCTAAAAAATATAATCTACCCTTGTGAAATTTGAACATGCATCATCACTAAATTACTTAATAGGAAAGAATAAATAAAAACCAGTTTGTCATAACAGATTACAGAAAATTGAATTGGGATGATACTGTTACAATTTTTATGAAGCAAAATCAAGAACCTTTGATTTATAAAATGTGAACATTTGCTTAGTGGGTAAATTGCATAACCATTTTACTTATAAGTTACATACTATACTTTTCTATTTTTAAAGTTACATTTTGACCATTTTGTAAATTATTTTACTTATACTTTGAAACAACAAATAAATGACAACGTGAATCCATACTTTCTCCAGAGATGATAATAACTCTGTTTAGTTAATTTTTGTGTATGTAACTATGGGCAACATAAATTTGTATATGAACCATATTACTGCTCTAAATGTTCAGTTCATTAGCAGTGAATAAAGTGATTTGGAATTTTTAGAGTGTCTCATATCCTATGATTTTATGTCTACACATCCTTCAATACAAGCATAAAATTCAGTGTACAGAAAATTTGTATCAGGAGTAAACATTTTAAGAATAAAAATATTGTTAAAGTTTATTTTGCCATATGAACAAATGTTACCATCCATTTGAGATGTAACGTATCCTAATGCTGTTTGTTGAGTACAAAGTTCACATCACTTTGATATTAGCTTTAATCTATGTATTATTTAGTAGGGCTTCTGGAACATAGGATTAGGCAAGGTCACATAGATCCTCCTATATACTTTAATAAAAAACAGAGTTTTGAAAAATTTATTAAAATAAAGATATTTTTACATTTTAAATTAATAGATTTCCAATTCATACTCTATTTTACCTTCATCAAAATTTCACGTTATTTATTTTAGAAAAATATATTCCCCATTAATGATAATTTAAATGTTTTATAATTTTGACTCTTCACAGAGAAATTCTAAAACAAAAGCATCAAATTTATGATAATAGTCATTATGAAATGTTTTAAAAATATTTGCATAGTAAAATCTAGAGAATTCCCACAGCACAGTCTAAACATGGATATTAATATGTGGCTACCAAAAGATAGAAAATAATAGCACATTTATGGAATGTGTAAAATGTAGATTTTTATTATTATCTGCCACTTTAGAAAATAGGGATTTGAACCAAAAAGAAGTTACATAATTTATCTAAAAGCACATGGGAAATAAGGGTGAAGGCAGAGAGTTTCTTTTTTAGTTGTACTTTATTTTTAATTGGCTTAAAATAATTGTACATATTTAGGGAGTACAGTGTGATGTTGTCAAACATTTTTACATTGTTAAATAATCAAATCAAGGTAATTAGTATATAATTAGCATATGCATTTATCATTTCTCTGTGGTAAGAACATTAAAAAACCTTTTGTTATATTAAATTACTTTAAAGTATACAGTACATTGTTATTTACTATAGTTTCCCTACTATATAATAGAATCTCTGAGCTTATTTCTCCTACCTAACTGTAATTATGTATTCATTGATCAATCTCTCTCTTACCTGCCACCAAACTCTCCTCAGCCTTTAGTAAACACTATTCTATCTTCAAATTCTATGAGATCAAATTTTCAGATTCCATATATGAATAAACTCCTGTGGTATTTGTCATTTTGTGTCTAAGAGTATACCCTTTCATCTACTCCACTGTACTGCCTCTAGTGGAAGTGAGTGAAGAAATATTAAAATACTTTGGTTTATAAGTTGTTCAGCTGATTTTTTTTTCTTTTTTTTACTGGGGATCAAACTCAGGACCTTGGGCTTGCAAGGCAGGCACGTGCAGCGCCACTGAACTAAATCCTTGTCTGGAGGAGTATTGAATCTTAACCAAACTCCTGAAATGACAAACAACTTCAATCAGAGCAAATCATATCAGCATTCTGAGCTTTAGGTTTTTTGTGTAAACAAAGAGGGTCTGAATGAGGTTGTAAGGAAATTTCATTCACTTTTGAGATTTTTTTGTATGACTTTAATCAAAGTTTAAAGAAGTAGAATTCAATAAATTAGCTACATTAGTATTTTACAGAATAAAAAGTATCTTTGCATCTTAAATTCTTGATTAATGCCTTAGAAATGAACATTGAGCTATTTTATAGACAAATTTACATGTTATTTGTTGCACTTAGAAAGCATAGTTTCTTATTTTATTTGGCTCACTCATACTGATGGTTCACAACTTCCAAAAGCTTTCAGCTCATTCTGGGAGGTGTTCCTTTTTTTCATTATCATATTACACCCTAAATAAGGTGACCTCTATTTTAATCATATTTGTGCCTTTATTCTTTCTGCCTGCTGCATCATAAAGCTTCCCTCTTCACATCTTATTTTTTTGTCTATTTTCTACTCATCTGTTTTGGGGGAGGTACTGGGGATTGAACTCAGAACCTTGAGCTTGCAAGGAAGGTGTGGTGCCACTGAGCTAAGTACTACTCATGTTTAATTACTGAAGCATTGTAGCTTTCAGTATCTTTTCATTGGCTAATCTCTTCCCCAATCTGTGCTCAGATACAAACCTTCAGAAATCTCTTGCAGAATTCTCAACAGATTGTATTGAAATGATTTACATACTTGATCTCTTCAATTATACATGTGATCCAAAAAGACAGAGATTATATTTTATTCTCATTATATCCCCAAGCCTAGAAACATTACCTAGAATGGAATAAGTAATATATAATAAGTAACAACTATATATATTTTCAATAAATTGAAGTTTAATGGTGATTCATTGAAGACATAGCCTCAGAGACGTTTATTACTTCATCCTAAAGACAGTCACATCTTATTTGTTTTTGCCTTATAGAAAATTATGAGAATTTGTAAAAAAAAAAAAATTACCAGTTTAGGGTAATAAGATTAGATGGTATAAAGTGACATATTGTTTTACAAATGCTTTTGTTTGCCAACAATTTGGTTAGCAAACAAAAGCATTTAGCAAATTTTTGTTTTTGTTTGTGGACTCTGTATAAGGTGAGAAATATGACCACAGCAAATTTTCCTCTATGAACATGAATGTGACCATAGTTTGCAGAATCATGGAAAGAATTGAGTTTGTTAACTAAGGTATAATGGTAGAAAGAAACAGCACATAAAACAGCTACCACTTTACCAAACAAACACGATGGTAGTGATAAAGTTTCTGGTACTGTAAGCTATATCTCATGAAAAAGGATTTATTTTTATGAAACCCAAACTAAAATGGTCATTGTAAAATTACAGCGTGAATCTCATAAGTCAACTTTCCAAAATAAAATAAAATAAAATAAAAATTTATTCAAGTAGAAATTGGCATGGCCTGTTGGCTATTACACTTTTCCTATTGCTTTCAGCAACTATGATCTGGGGCTTAAATGAAAATTAAATACTTGAGAGAGGTTATTGATGAATGAATGAGAAATGTGAGCATACTTCATTAACAGCCTCTTAAGTGGATACTAATATAAGGAAAAGAATTTAAACTTGAAATACGTTATTGAAATCTTTTATTTCCCAATAATATAAAATAAGCCTTGTTTGAAGTACAACTCTTATATCCTTTGATCCTTCACTTCCTCCCTTTCATAATTAAGCAAACACATATATAAAACCTAAACAGAGGGTTGAGCTGCAGAGATGAATAATATATATGATGCCCAAATCTCCTTGAACATGGTGAACTCAAAGGTATGATTCACTCTACTGAAGCTAATGGGTTCCTTAAAATGAACAACTTTGCTTGTTTATGTGTGACAATGCAGAAATAATAAGATTGAAGATAATATTGTTAACTTCATTAAGTCAGTCCAAATAGGAATGAATATAAACAATTCGTATCAATTCATTTAGGAGTGATCTTTGTGGCAAATAAGTATCCATTCCAGTTTTTACTTTAATAAAACACCCCTGTGACGGCTTGTGTCTAGATGTCCCCCGAAAGCCTCATGCAGTCATTGGGGGGGCTTTTCAGAGGTGGCTGGATCTAGAGTGTGTAGTGCTGGATTCAAGGGTGTGTGATTGCTAAGTCAGTTCACTGATTGGTTTGGCATAGCTCTGGCTAGGATTAAGGATGTGAGAGCTACACTTGCCCCAGAGCAGGTAGCATAAAATATAAGGTACAGAAAGCCAGCTAATGTGTTCTTGCCTACCTGTTTGCTGTGAACTATTTTTCCTCTGTAGTGCCCCTCCTCCATGCCACCCTGCCTAGCAGCCAGCCAACTATGGACTGAAACCGCTACAAACTGTGAGCCAAATCAAACTTTCCTCCTTTAACTTTGGGCTTCGGGTATTTCTTCTCAGCAAAGAGAAGAGTAACTAAGACAACCCCATCATTAGCAACCACATTGATATTTTTAACTTTAATTTCGTATTTATATGTGTCATTAGATTTGTATTTAGGGATTGATATTACATCTTTAGTGAAATATTTATCATTACTCTAGAATAGACAATGACATTACGTGTGATATAACACTACAAAAATTGTCAGAACAAGTATTTTAAAATGATGAATTAGCAACATGAGCGCTAAAGGACCACGTGATACACTTGGCAGAAAGCTGTTAAGTATGACCTCATGATAGGAGCAAACGTAGACATGGGGTGGTTTGAGAATAATTCTAAAATTTGCATATCTTTTTAAAAATAGTATTTTAGAATGCTAAGTATATTAATCATTTCACTACCGCAGCATCATAGAATGTCTAATAGAAAAAGTAGAGAATTCATTTTGCAATCTGCATTCTCATTTGAGGTATATCAGCAACATCAATAATTGTTACCTTAGGCAATTGCAACAGTGAAGAGAAAAAAATGAAATGGTTCATTTCATAATAGAAGACATAGAGGGCCGGGGATTTAGCTCAGTGGTTCCGGAACCTGCCTCGCAGCGCAAGGACCTGAGTTCGATCCCTGGTACCAAAAAAATAAATAAATAAATAAAAGACATAGAGTCCTTGGAATTGAAATGCCACACTTGAGCACATTTAGTGTTCAGTAAGTAATTTCTGAATGTCACTGATCCTATATCGTTTTTTAAAAGCTACTTCCCTTTACTTTGAAAGATATTATCTGCTGCATTTCATTACTTTTTTCCTTACCTCATACTTCTTTTGTTTTAAAATATGCGACAAAGCTTTCAGTGAAGATTAAGTACTAGCAGACGTAACGCAATGGCCCAAATACTGTTTTCATTGGAACATCAAATCTTGTGGAAAAATAAGAAATTAAATAATTAATAAAATGTATTTCCAGAAGACACTATGTTGATACATATTTTGTTATAAAATCATTATTATTTGTTCCTATATGATTCCTATAGATGTAATTGGGAAATATAAAATTCGCTAGCCATATCATGAAAGATTAAATAATGAAATTAAATAACTTCTAAGAATCAAGGAATTAATAAAGGATTCATAGCAATTTTCATTTTACAAAACATTAGCATGATTATTTCAACATTAGTCCTCATATTCTCTTAAAATATTGTGATATGTACTTGCTTAATGCAATCTTTGAAGCACCAGATAAGTATTTCAGTATGACCCTATCAAAACCAAGGTACAATGTTGAACAACTCAAGGTGCCACATAGCTAACAGTTTAGAAGGAAATTCCATTTGTAATGGTTTGTATATAGATGTCCCCCCAAAGCCTCTTGCATTCATAGGTGGGGCTTTTGGGAGCTTGCTGGATTTAGGGTGTGTGATACTGGTATTAAGGGAGTGTGGTACTAAATGAGTCCACTCGTTGGAATTAGCATAGTTCTGGCTAGCACCACCTAAAGGACTGGTAGTCTGTATGGAATAAAAGAGAAAGGTAGTCTGGCTGATTACTGTTTCTTGCTGCCTTCTGTATGCTTTGCTCTCCTCTGCCATGTCCCTGTGCTATGCCACCCTGCCTCAGAATCAGTTAACTATGAACCGAAACTTCTACAAACTGTGGGCCAAAATAGACTTTTCCTCCTTTAACATTGGTGTTGGGTATTTTGTCTCAGCAACAAAGAAAGTAACCAAGACAACATTTCTCTTGAGATTTTAAAAAAGCTCTAATAATTACTACTATTAAATAAAATCATGAAAATCATCTAGATACTTAAGGGTTATACTAAACACATTGAAAAATAATATTACATTAGACTTGTTGAGGGTAGTAGATTTATGGTCCTATCTATAAGACTAGTTCATGTACTCTTTTAGTTACTTTCTCATTCCTGGGGCAAAATACCTGACAACTATTTGTGAAAGGAGAGAAAGGTTTCTTTCAGTTCACAGTTTGTAGAGGTTTCAGTTCACAGTCAGCTGGCTCCAAGACAGAGCAGGACAGCAGAGGGGTATGGCAGAATAGAACCACTCCATAGTGTGGCAGGCAGGAAGCAGCAAGTCTTTCTCTCTTTTTATCCCATTGAGGCCAAAAGCCTTTTGGTGTCATCCACACTTATGGTGGACCTTCCCATAGTGACACCCAGAACCATGCTAAAGCAATCAATATCTAAACCATTAATGTGGACTAATCCAGTTATCATACACCCATAATTCAGTGTAATACACTGGACCCAGCCACTCCTCAAAAGCCCCACCTAGGAGTGAATGAGGCTTTAGGGAGGACATCAAGATATAAACCATAACATATGCATTTGTTCAACTAACAATCATCAAGTAACACCAGTTTTACTTGAGTAAAAATTTAAATCAAGTCGGAGCTATTAACTGCAAATGTAGCAACTACAGCTCAATCTATATTCACTTGGGGTAATGATTTTAAAGTAATGATTAACAATTCAAGTTTTGTATTGTTATATTTTTTAGTTTTCACAGGTGATCTATTTTTAGGGTAGGAGGCATGTTTCTCTATTAAGTAATATATATGTATATATATACATATATATACATATATATACATATATATATACATATATATGTATATATACATATATATACACATATATATACATATCAGACACATGCTACAGTCCATAATATGCTTTATAAAGATATGCACATGCAACTTCTGTTTTTTTTTTTTACTATTTTCTGTTGGTGTCTCCTTGGTGGGAGACTGGAATCTGAAGACAGTATCCGACAAAACCTATTAAATGAAGGAGCACGGGGGACCAGAACTCTGTGTGGAGTTAAGGCCAGGTTTATTGGTATTATTCTTCTTTTATACATTTTTCTGTAGGATACATCAATCATTAACAATTTACAGTGCTAGTCAACTAACCACCAGTTATATCTGTGAGTACATAAAGCATCTAAAGAACCATCTAGGCTCCTTTAATCTTAGTGCATCTTATCTAAATCATCCTGGCTACTTAAAGCTTCTAAAAAGTTAGCTATTCTTATCTATTCTTATGCCAAGCAAATATTTGAGAGTCTCAAGGGACACTGTGGGATAGACAAAAAGCCTTCTGAAGTTATCTTTAACTTCTCTATCTGGGGCTGACACAGACATCAGGACAATCTGTTTTCCCAATGCTGTCTGAGGGCCCAAGAACTTCTCATATCCTCCACAATTTTGTAGTAAGAATAAACAGTCAAAACGATATATGATTTGAACACCTAGATCTTCTTTACTTTCTTCTTTCTTCATTCGTTTCAAATACCTTATTTACTTGATGTATATTAAAGCAGAAAAATTGAAAGATGAATTGAAACCCTATGCAAATGACATTTAAAAGGTTACACATTTTTCCAAATATATTCTATCAATTATTACTTGCTATTCTATTGCATTTATTCTTTCACATGATGATGAGAGGCTGTATCTCAAATATTATCAACATGATTGCAATTCTCCTCGGCTTCCATCTGCTATCTTTAGCATATTATTTTAACATCTGGACAGGATTTTACATTTTGATAAATGCATTCAAAATCATTTTTTCCACAAATACCTATCGATCACTCAAAATGTTCTATTAAATGTCATGTTCAGCAAAATAACAGTAAAAGGGTCAATCAGATGGAAATTCTTTCTGGGAGGTACCTATAGTCTAGCAAGGATAACAATTCAGTACTAAAAGAGAAGTTTGAATATGATGCATATGATAAGAATCATGTTGAGGATTAGAGCTGCAGTAGAATAAAAGAAGAAACTATGCTTCCAAATATAAGAATCAAGAAACGATTTGTGGAAGATAAAACATTTCAGCAAGCCTTTGAAAATTTGGACCTCAAACAACATATTTGGTAGAGAGAAAACTGCATAAAAAAAGAGGAAAAATGGTTGGGGAAAAGGAGAAAGTGCCAGGTAAATTTGGAAATTAGGTGACACCTTTGCTTAGGTGAATTGGGTGGTAACTGAATTGAGCCTGCAGAGGTGAATTCTATATGAGATGTATTATAGGCCTGAATTCAGACAGAAGCAACAAAAACCAAAAGAGATGGAACAGGTGTAAAAAGTTCTTTCTGTAGGTACAGTACCTGACTACGTACTTGCCTATAATGTGGTGAGTGTGAGGAATTTTGATGCCGGTAACAGTGATGCAAAAATAAAAGAAGGAACTAGTAGGTTTATTACAAAAGAAAGGAGGGAAATTGGTCCATTTTAAATTTGTAGTGCTGACAAGAGATGGCCCTACAGGAACATGGAAAGGCATAATTGGCATGCAGACAACTCAGTCTGCATAAATAAATGTTGAAGCATCTGCATTCATTCACTTAATTAGCATTTAGCAAACACCTAATATATACTAGCCATTAAAGTTATGAAGGTGAATACTACAGTGTCTCATGCCCAATGGAGTTAATTTTCTAATACAAAGGACCCCAAAATTTAAAATTATGAATAAATATGGAAAATTCAAAGTTTTTCTTAATGTAATAATGCATGTAGAACACCAGATATATCTTTAGTCACAGGACAAATCTGAAAACTGACTCTTGACCTCAGTTTTAAAGATTGAGGTTATATCTACCAAGTAAAGGGGCAAAATTTTAAGTGGAAAATAGCAAAAAGAGAAATGACATGAAGGCAATAAACAGTGTGGTGTGTGTGAACATCTTACCAGTATTTTTTCTGGAGGAATGAGGAAAATATATGGGTTACAAAAGTGCCAGACATGGTGGTGCACACTTGTAATCCTAGCACTCTGGGAGACTAAAGTAGGAGAATCATAAGGTTGAGGCCAGCTTGGGAAACTCAGGGAGAACTCGTCTCAAAACAAAACAAAAATTTGTAAAAAGTATAAAGACAGTTGAAGACTATCTTGTCCATATTCTTAGACCTTTTAAATAAGGCTCTTGCATTTATTTAGTAGTCAACAGAGAGCTGAAATCTTTTGTGTACAAGGGTGATTTGATTATGTCTATGCTTTAAGAAATTAATTTAATAGAGGAATAAAGGATTAATTAGAATGTGGAAAGCCTGTAGATGGAGGAAACAGGAAGAACCTTCAAAATTTGAAAGAAAATTATGAGGGCTAAAATACTAGGATAAGTATTGAAAATAGACAGAGCCAAATTCTACTTTAGAAGCAGGATTGGCTAGAGCTGATTGCTGTAGTATAACAGAAAACTACAATAACATAATTTATAACCACATTTTCAGATTATGTTGAAATTACTTGTCTCTATATATCTTCAGTGTAGGTTATATAACACACCAGAGTACCAATTGACATGAATCAGTCTTTCTTACTAAACAAGTACTGTGTAGGTATAAAATCATTTCTCACTCCTATTCTGATCCTCATTGTCATAGTTTAATACAATCACAATTTCTTGGTACTAGAATTGGAAATCTTTGGAAAACTATAAAAATTGATGAAGGTAAAATAAGCACATGCACATACAGTTTTTTTCCAGCTTCCTCATACAAGGATTATAAAAGTAAATATTTAAAGGAATTAGGTCTTAACATAGATTTTTTTTTTCTTTAGACCTTACTCTTGCCTTCTGTGGATCACAATGTTCCAAAATATAAATAATAAGGTTAGATTAGCCTTTAATATTCTCCAAATTTGTACCTATAAAAATATTTATAGTAATTCTGATTCCTTGAATCCTTGAAACATTGTGATTTATAAAGTTGTATATTTTGATTTGAATTTTGTTAATTTTATGTTAAATGACTGAAGTCTTTCAAGAAAAACGACTTTCAGTAACTGGATTGAGTAGAGGTCAGTGGGGCTTAATTAACATAGCAGTGATATTGGTCTATTATCTTAATACTTTTTAGTGCCAAAGTTACTAACTAGGTAACTTGTGGGAAATTTTCCGTCAGTCAAATGAAGAAATTAGTCTAGTTTGTTAGGAAAAAGAAAAACAATAATACAGAGGTCAGAAAAATGGAGTTATTTGGTTGAATGCCTTGTGTGGAATATTCAAGTGACTAGGAGAAATTGCAGTCTTAAATTCCTAAACTGATATACATATATTGAAGAATAACTAGGAAAAAGTAGAAAAAAGGTTAGAATCCTTCAGATTTTCTACCATTATATGGGTGGAAAACTTACCTGCAGTGGCTTCCAAATTGGAAAGAAAAAGTAAAATTACTTGTGTGCAGATGTGACCTTATAAGCAAAAAACTCAAAAGAATCCACAATGTAAAAAATATTTGAAGTAAATTCACCAAATTAGTAGGATATAACCGCTCCAAGCCCAGAAAGTCTGCACAGCAGAATGAGCCAATGTGAGGACAGAATTTCAGATATAGAAGATAAGATTGCAATTAGTGACCAGGAAAAGAAAAATTGTTTCAAAATTGTAAGGGAACATGAGAAATCAAACAAGCAGCTGCTAAAAGGCCCAAAGAAGAATAACAAAAGACTTATTGGAGTCAACAAAGAAACAGAAGAGAGTGCATAAAACATAACAACATAAAAAAAAAATGTTCACAGAAGTAATGGTTGAAAAATTCCCAAGCAGGGGAAAAGAACTTGACATACAGATAAGTGCAGCATATAGGATTCCAAATAGCTTTGATCAAAAAAATTCTACACACAGGCATATAATTGTTAAGATTCCAGAAACGCAACAGAAGAACAAAGTTCTACAAGCAGTTAGAGAAAAGAAAAGAATCACATACAAAGGAAAGCCCATCAGAATCACAGCAGAATTCTCAATGCAAACCCTCAAGGGAAGAAGAGCTTGGAGTGACATATTCCAAGCCCTAAAGGAAAACAGCCTCCAACCCAGTTTGATGTACTCTGCAAACCTATCTTTCAAAATTGATGGAGAAATAAAATACTTTCAGACAAGGAGCACCTAAGGAACTTCATGAATACCAAACCAGCACTACAAAAAATTGTGGGCAATATCCTAGGAACAGACAATGAGGATCAAAACCCCAGAAAGCAAAGCAGAATGAACCAATCTGGCAAGGCAAGAAATTAAATGCAAAGGGGGAGAACCCAACAAAAAGAAAGTCATGGCAATGATATGTCAATATGTTCAGTTATAACCATCAATGCTAATGGTCTCAATTCAACAGTCAAAAGAAATAAACTGGCAGAATGGCTGAAGAAGAAAAATCCAACAATATACTGCATATAAAAAACACACTTAATTCAAAAAGAAACTCACAGATTGAAAGTTAAAGAGTGGAAAACAACACTCTATGCAACAGGCACCCGAAAAAAAGCATGAGTAGCTATCCACCTTGCAGATCAGCGGATTTCAAACCAACATTGATTAAGAGAGACAAAGAAGAACACTACATCCTTGTAAAGGGAACAATACAACAGGAAGAGATGACAATCATAAATATATATATATATATATATATATATATATATATATATGCACCAAACACTAGAGAACCCAACTATATAAAACAAATGTTAACGGACAAGAAAAGGTATGTATGCACTAATACAATAGTAGTGGGAGAACTCAATACCCCACTGTCACAAACACATAGATCAACTAGAGAAAAAGTAAGTAATGAAATACAAGAACTCTACCAAACTCTTGAACAAATGAATTTAACAGATGTTTACAGAGTATTTCTCCTCACAAAATCAGAATACACATTCTTTTCAGCTGCACACGGGTTGTTCTCCAAAATAGATCACATACTCACTTATAGAACATGTTTAAGTAAGTGCAAAGGAATTGAAGTTATCCCCTGTATATTATCAGATCATAGTGTGAAGAAATTGGAGATCAATAGCAAAAGAAACTGCAAAAATTACATAAACACATGGAAATTGAACAATACACTCCTGAATAACCAATGGGTCAAAGAGGAAATTGAAGAAATCAGACAGTTCCTTCAATTAAATGAGAATGACAATACAACATATCAGAATCTATGGGACACAATAAAAGCAGTCTTAGGAGGGAAATTCATAGCAGTGAATACACATATTAGGAAAACAGAGTGAGCCCAATGAAACAACCTGATGCTCAACCTCAAGCTTCTAGAAAAAGAAGAGCAGGACAAACCCAAACATCATACAAGGGAGGAAATTATAAAGATCAGAGCAGGAATCAATTCAATGGAGACTAAGAGAATGATAGGAAAAATAAATGAAGCCAAGAGGTGATTCTTCCAAAGAATCAACAAAATTGACAAACCCTTAGCCAACCTTATCAGAAAAAGGAAAGAAAAGGCCCAAATCCATGCAATTAGGAATGCAAAGGGTGAAATTACAACAGACCCAGCAGAAATCCAGAAGATCATCAATACCTACTTCCAGAGCCTATATGCCAATAAGATGGAAAACAGAAGAAATGGACATATGAATTAACAAAGTTGAACAAAGAAGACATAAAAATTCTAAACAACCCAATATGAACCAAGGAAATTGAGAACACAGTTAAAAATTTACCAACTAAGAAAAGCCCAGGTCCTGATGGCTTCACTGCTGAATTCTACAAGACATTTAGAGAGGAACTACTGCCACTATTGTTTAAATTCTTCAAAGAAATTGAGAGGGAAGCAATACTCCCAAATTCATCCCTGGAAGCAAGCATCACCTTGCTCACCAAAGTGGAGAAAGATCCAACAGAAAAGGAGAAATATAGGCCAATCTCACTAATGAGCATAGATGCAAAACTCCTTAATAAGATACTGGCAAATGGAATGCAGAGGATCATCAAGAAGATCATACACCCTAATCAAGTGGGATTCATCCCAGGGATGCAGGGTTGTTTCAACATACGCAAATCAATCAATGTAATACACTATATAAACAGAGCCAAGGACAAAAACCATATGATTATCTCCATAGATGCAGAAAAAGCATTTGACAAAATCCAACATGCACCTATGATAAAAACCCTACAAAAAATTGGAATAGATGGTCTCTATCTCAAACTGGTAAAAGCCATCTATGAAAAACCAACAGCCAAAATCATACTAAATGGTCAAAATCTGAAATCCTTGACACTAAAATCAGGAACAAGACAAGGATGTCCACTATCATCACTCCTGTTCAATATAATTTTGGAAATATTAGCCATGGCAATTAGACAAGAGAAAAAAAAATAAAAGGAATAAAGATAGGTAATGAAGAAGTCAAATTGTCATTATTTGCAGATGACATGATACTGTATATTGAAGACCACAAGGACTCCAACAAAAGTCTTCTAGACTTAATAACCAAATTCACTCAAGTAGCTGGTTACAAGGTCAACACACAAAAATCAATAGCTTTCCTCTACATGAATGACAGACTCACTGAGAGAGAAATAGGGCAAATAATTCCTTTCACAATAGCATCCAAAAAACTGAAATACTTAGGAATCAACCTAACAAAAGAAATCAAAGACCTCTTCTCTGAAAACTATGGCACTCTAAAAAGAGAGATTGAAGATGATATCAGAAAATGGACAGACATCCTCTACTCCTGTTTAGGAAGGATTAATATAGTGAAAATGGCCATACTTCCAAAACTGCTATAGATTTAAAGCAATTCCAATTGAGATCCCAGCAGCATACTTCATGGACCTTGAGAAAACAATCCAAAAATTCATTTGGAACAAGAAGAGACCCAGAATAGCAAAAGCAATTCTAGGTAACAGAGACATGAAAAGGGGTTATCACAATTCCCAACCTGCAACTATTCTACAAACTACTGTGATAAAAACAGCATGGTACTGGCAAAGAAACAGACCTGAGGACCAGTGTAACGTATTAGAAGATGCAAAAACAACGCCAGACACACTCAGCCATCTCATCTTCGATAAAGGAGCCAAACACCCTCACTGGAGGAAAGATAACCTCTTTCGTAAATGGTGCTGGAAAAATTGGGCTTCAACTTACCAAAGATTAAAACTAGACCTATATCTCTCACCATGCACTAAACTAAAATCAAAATGGATTAAAGATCTAAATATTAAAATAGAATCTCTGAACCAGTTGGAACAGAGGTTAGATAGAACTGTTGAAGACATCGGTGTAGGAAAAGATTTTATGAACAAAACCTCAGTTGCCCATGAGCTAGCACAAACAATCAACAAATGGAATCTCTTGTTATTAAAAAGCTTCTGCACACCAAGGGAAACCACCAACAGTGTGAAGAGACCACCCACAGTGTGGGAAAAAATCTTCACCTGCTCTTCCTCAGACAAAGGTCTACTATCTCGAATCTATAAAGAATTTAAAAAGATCAAATCTCCCAAATTTAAAGACCCAATCTGAAAATGGGCATCTGAAATGAACAGACATTTCTCAGACAAAGAAGTAGAAATAGCAAATAAATACATGAAAAAATATTCAACATCACTGGTCCTTCTAGAGATGCAAATGAAAACAACACTGAGATTCCACCTCACTCCAGAAAGAATGGCTGCTATCATGAAATCAACCAATAGCAAATGCTGGCGGGGCTGTGGGAAAAGAGGAACCCTGCTCCACTACTGGTGGGAGTGTAGACTGGTACAACCACTGTGGAAATCAGTATGGAGATACCTCAAAGAACTAGGACTGGAAGTCCCATTTGACTCAGCTATTCCCCTGCTGGGTATCTTCCCCAAAGAATTAAAAGAATCATACCACAGTGGTATATGCGCACCCATGTTCATAGCAGCACAATTTGGAATAGCTAAAACTTGGAAGCAGCCCAAATGCCCATCAACTGGAGACTGGATAAAGAAAATGTGGGTTTTTTTTATAAAATGGAGTACTACTCAGCCATAAAAAATGGGAAATTAGAGACATTTATAGCTAAGTGGATGCACATTGAGGCAATACTCTTAAGTGGAATAAATAGGACACACATGTATAAATACCGAATAGTTTCTCTGGTGTGAGAAACCGAAAGTGTAAATAAGGACTAAGATGTATAATAGGTAATGTGAAATAGGAAGAAAAGGGGCAAAGGGGAAGCAAGTGGGTCGACTAGGGAAAAGGTTAGAAGGGAATGGGATTAATATGAGAAAATGGAAAACTAGGAACAAAATCTTTGTAAATAGGGAGGACTGGAGGGGTTGAAGGGAGGGCTGGGCAAGGGTGAAAAATAAGAACCAAGAGAGATTATGTAAAGGTGCAAATTTCCAATGATGAATGTCATTATATTGTATACCTAAAATGTACCAATGATTAGAATGAATCATCAATAATGCAAAATAGGAAGAAAAGGTCCAAAGGGGTAGGGGTAGTGGGAGGGGCAGGGGAAAGGAAAGAAGGGAAAGGAAAAATGATGAGAAATGGAAAAAAATGGAAATAAAGTCTTTGTAAATAGGGAAGGGTGGATGGGGTGAAGGGAGGGCTAGGAATGGGGAAAAAATAAGAACCCAGATGCATTCTGTAAAGGTACAGTTCCCAATGAGAAATGTAATTGTGTTGTATAACTAAAATGTACCAAAAATAAAATGAAGAATTCCCCAGGAAAATAAAAAAACAAAAACAAAAAAAAAACAATTATCAATCCAAATGTCAAATTAAAAAAAACCCCATTTTGAATTGAATCCAAAAGTATGAAATATTTGGGAATAAACTTCACCAAAGAAGCAAAATTTTGTAAGTTTGGAGATATAAAATATCCACAAAAGAAATTAAAAAGACACAGTTAATTGGAAAGACACCTATGGTCATGGCTTGAGAGACAATATCGTTATGATATTATAATTCACCCTTAAATTATATTATGGTTTAGAGGCAAATGTTCCCCAGAAATGTCATAAGTTCAGATGTGGGATTTTAGAAAATGATTGTTTCATGGGGTTTCTATACTCATCAGTGACTTAATCCATTTATAAGTTCATAGTTGCATATGTTGTTAGGAAGTGAGAGCTGGTTGGAAGTAGGGCAGTGGAAGGAAGACCCAGAAGGGTGTATTTTTGATCCTGATTTATCTGTTCTCTTCCTGCTTCCTGGCTCTCCTAGGATGAGCAGCGTTCCTCTGCCAGGCCCTTCTACCATGCCATTTCTGTCTTGAGCCACCAACTATGGATGAAATCCTCAGAAAACAGAAGACAAAATAAACTTCTCTTCCTTTAAATTCCCACTTGTCAGATATTTTGTGCCACAGATATGAAAGTGACCAAAACAGAAAATTGGTCCAGAGAATTTGTGTTGTTGCTGTGACTGTATCTGACCATATGATTCAAAAGCTTTTGAGTGGTTTACAGAAGTTTGGAGAGGTTTGTGGTTAGGAGCTATAGAAATCCTAGAATGCTATAAACAGAGATTGATTGTGGATTCTAGTGAAGACTCTGAAGACCAGAATTTTAATAGGAATGTGCACAGTAAAGGCCAAGATATGAGTTGGGAGCAAGAGCCCCTTTGGAAAATGGTCTAGAACCCATGTGTGTTACATTCTGGCAAGGAACTTCTTTACATTTTGCCTATGTCCTAAATCTTTGTCTGATATTTTATTTAAAGTTTCTGGACTAATTAATATGGCAGAGGAAATTTTTAAGCAGCCCAATATCCCAATATTCAGGCTGTAACATGAGTATTACTACCTGGTTTTAGCTAGATTTACAGTCAGAATGAGCAAAAAGCAGTGCTTTAAATTGTGAAATGTTTGGAGCTTGGAATGAACAGAAGCTCCTCTATAGTTCACGCCAAGGAGATAGTAGTTGCTAAAAAGATTTATTTCATTAAAAAAGCCAAGTACTTTGTATTGGGACAATGGGAAAGATGTCTTCTGGGCATCTCAGGAAATGACAAGATGCCACCCATCACTCGCTCAAGAGTATAAAGGGTAAATTTCTTGAAAGACTTTGTGTTGAGAAAAGAACTCCAGGGCACCCTGCACATTCAGGGCTGCCTAGAAAAAGTATTTCTACAAGTTTATCCATCCAAATACCCAGAGGCTGTTGAAAACATAATGAAAGGGGTCTCACCTTATGATACTGCTTAAGCTGCCAGCAGACCTTGGCATTAGCCACATGGTGCTATTTTTTTCAGGCATGTAGAATGAAATGGTATGTGGTCATGGAGGCTTCACCCAGAGTTCATAAGAAGACCCAGGAGGTCAGGCAAGAATGTGTAACAGGTTTGCAATCCTTGCCAGGAACACCTGAAGCTCTCAGAGTGAAACTAAAGGTGTAGTGGTTACCCCAGGAAGCTGGAGATGCCAGGGACATCAAATGTGTGCCAAGAAAAGCTGCAGACAGTGAGCAGAAACAGTCTAAATGAAAAATCTATAAGCTCCAAATGGCAAAACCACTGGATAGAGCTATCCCATCTCTCTGGGACTTATATCTCCTGAACATTTACTCTGAGAGCTTGATATGGAGCTACAAGACTTAAGTTTTGCCCTGCTAGGTTTTATTCTTGCTTTGGTCCAATTTCTTTTTATCCCATTTTTCCTCCCTTTCTCATTGAGAATGTTTACTTTATCCCATTGTATCTTGAAAGTACTTGGCATTCTTTTTGCAATTAGAAGACTTTGGACTTGGACTTTTAACAATGCCGGAACTGTTAAGATTTTGGTGACTCTTAGAAATAGACTAAATTTATTTTGGATGATGAGATGGACATGAGGTTTCACAGGCCAAGACAGAGTGGTATGTTTTAGAGATAAAATGTCCCCTCAAAGACTCATTTGTTCAGAAGTGGAGCTTTTGGAAAATGATTAGATTGTGGGGGTGCTATAAACCAAAGTTCATTAATGTATCGATGAGTTCGTGCTGAATGTATACTGTTTGGTACATAAGTAGTATGCACACAGAATGTGCATAAGTCTCATTGGAAGGTTGGGTGACTGGTTTTGTGAGATGAAAGGGTACATTCTTATTCCCAGATCCTCCTTTGTCTGCTTGCTGGCTAACATGGGGTGAGCAACTGTCCACCACGTCCCTCCATCATGCTGTTTGTGACTTGGAGCCAGTATACCCTGCATGGACTGAACCCTTTGATCCAAAAGCAAAAGTTAATGTCTTGTCCAAAAGACAAAAATTTGACTAGTACACATTATGAGGTAAAGAGGTGTTTATTTACTCTCATACTTTAAAATCTAAGATCAGGTATTCCCATGGATTTGAACCTGGGATGAGGGTGACAGAGTATAGATGGATTACTTGTCAGGGCTGATCATCTCTTCTCCAGCCAGAAAAGGGGAAAGCTGAGTCCCATTATCCTCTTTATACAATAATCTCCAAATAACTTTAGAATCTCTTACTAGAACCCACTTCCAAATGTTTCCAAATTTTCCTCCAATTCCCAGTATTCCCATCCTGGGGACCAATCTTTAACACATGGATATTTGTAGGACACGCTATATTCAAACCATAGCAGATATCAATACTACCCAAAGCCTTTTACAAATTTAATGCAATTCTCACCAAAATCACAATGATTTTTTTAGAAATAGAAAAATTCGGGCCAGGATTTAGCTCAGTGGGTCCACCGCCTGCTTCGTAATCACAAGAACCTGAGTTCGACCCCCAGTACCAAAAAAAAAAAAGAAAAGAAAAAGAAAAAAGAAAAATTTATTCCAAAGTACAAATGGCATTTCAAAGGACCTCAAATGACCAAAATAACCTAGAAAAAAGAACAAAATGGGAGCTCTCACACTTCCTGATTTCAAAACTTACTACAGAGACATACTGGTCCAAAACATATAGAATTCATACGAAACGGATAGCGACTTCTGAAATGGAATAGAAAACTCAGAAATAAAACTTATGATCAAATGATTTTCAATATGAGATCTAAGAATATTAAATGAAGTAAAGATGGTTTCTTTAAACAGATTGTCCTGGAAAAAGTGATAGACACATAAAAAGAGTGAAGATGGATCCTTATCTTGTATCAGTTACAGAAAGTGTATCTGAAATTGGACTGAATATCTAAATGAAATAGGTGAAGCTATAAAATTATAAGAAGAAAATGTAGTGGAAGTGTTTCAACAAAGCAACCATTAAAATGAAGAAAAGACCTAAATAGACATTTTTAAAAGTAATATAACTGAAGAATAAGCATATTAAAAATTATCAATATCACTAATCATTAAGAGGAATGCAAATTAAAAGCATAATGTGATCATTTCAAAACTGGTCAATCTCAGAATACAATAAGTGTTGGTAAGAACGTAAAACTTAGAACCCTTCTACATTGATGGTGAAAATGTAAAATAATGCATCTGGTGTGGAAAACAGGATGAGAATTCTTCCAAAAATTACTAAATATGAAATGACCATATGAACCAGCAATTTCATGTTTGATCATATACCTAAAATAAAAATAAATGACAGAGTGAAATTAAATAGATATTTACTATTCAGATTTATAAGAATATTATTTACAATAGCCAAAGTGTGGAAGTAACACAACATCCATCATGGATAAATGGATTTAAAAATGTATGATATATACATACTTGGAAACTTAGACTTAAAACATAAGGATATTCTGACACATGCAGAAACATAAGTTAATCTTGAAAACATTGTGCTAAGTGAGATAAGCCAGTCACAAAAGGATAAGTATTGTATGATTCCACCTATCTACATGGAACAGTCGGATTCATAGGGCATAACAAGTAAAATAATGTTTGCCAGGAGATTGAAGGAGGAGAAGAGAAATTACAATTCGATGCACATGGAGTTTCATTTGGAGAAGATGATAAAGATCTGGAGACTGATGGAGGTGGTAGCTGTGCAACAGTGAATGTATTTAATCTCATAGAATTGTAGAATTAAAATTTGGTAAATGGCAAATTGCATGATATACATATTTTGCCACAATAAAAACATGTTTTGTTTTATTCCTGTATGTTAATATTAGAGAATGATGGGATTTGTTTTAAGAAGTTGGTACATGCATTTAATATATCTTGAAGATTTTCATTCCCAATACCTCTGTCTCCCTTTCCTACTTCTTCCCATTGATCCCATTCCTTATCTTCAAAAGTCTACCTCCTGTTTTCCTGGTATCTCTCCTAATGTAATGTCTTTTAAAAGTTACCTGAAAACAGTAAAAGAATGTCACAGGAATTGGTGTGAAACTTTGTCACATAAAATTGTATGATCTTAGGCAATTTACTTGCTCACACTAATTTATTTTTCTAGGTGGATTACTTTATTTGTGAAATTAGAAGCACTTTAGCACCTACATTATAGATTGTTTCAAGGATTAAATAAAGTAATACAAGAACAGTGTTTAGTACAATATTTGGCACATATATGTTTGATAATTTGATTTTTTTCTTGTCATTATCATTGTTATTGATGGTGTTATCAAGGGCCAGATGTTTTTCTATAATACGTATATTTTCTAAGACTATCAAAAGAGAAATAAAAAACATTTTTCACTGTCAGGATCATTAAAGATATTTCAATCATTGTATCTTGGAGTTCTTTAGTTGTTGTCTTATCAATAGCATAAGGAAAAAGGATGACAGATTTTATTGACTGAAAGAATATTGGAAATAATTCTAAAATTCTGCCTATGTTTATTATTGAAGGAAATGCTAACTTTTAGCATTAGAATTTAGTGAAATTATGTATTATTTTTCTTTCTCTGCTCAAAGGCTCCTTGATTTCAGGTTAAATTCCCTCAAGATAAAGGAAAGGAACAATCTTGACTAAATATAATAGGTGGGGATAATATAACTTCAAATAGTTTCATATGTTTTCCTATTTGACACATTTAGCTAATTCTTTTTAGACAGAGACAGTGTTTTTCAGGAGAACTAAAAAAATAGAGATTAAAAGATGACACAATAAACTTCCCATGGGAGGAGTGCTGGGAAAACATAGGTTAGCGATAAGTATCACAAAATGATTTCCATATATAAGAGTTGGAGCATCTGCATGATCAACATACTAGCAATGAAGGGAGAGTAGAAATTTCTGAAATATAACTTTTAAGGAACTTTAAAAAAGGAAACAATTTCTGCTTTTTGATAGTTCCTAAAATTATTTCCCATTTATGGAGAGTTTGAATAAGATGACATTTAAATTTTATCCCATCTTTTATTTTATGAGTTTTAAAGAAAATTGAGATTGGAACTGGCTGATACCCATTTTATGGGAACAGTCAGAATGATTAAGCAATCTGGCCAAAACACACATTATGTTCAAAAGAATGGAAAGAGATCCAAAAGAGTTTAGGGTTTAAGAAGTGAAGAGAGGAGTTTGATGAAGAGGGATATGTACCTACTAATAACTCAAATAACAAAAAAATAATTAGTGATCCTTCTATAAAACATGTTCCGCAAAGTTGTTAGGGGCTGGATACAGGTTCTAAATAAGAAGTGATACTGTAGGGAAATAATGAGGCAGGAAATGTAGATTATTCTTTTGAGAAGTTTGATGTTCAGAATACTAAAAGAAATGTGGCTCTTGATTAACCCCCCAGTCTTAGTTTTTATTTCCCTTACCTTGTTGCCACATATTACAAACCACTGTATTGCTTATATTTTACATTTTGTCCAGCTTGTTCAGATTTATCATGTTATTCTTATCTGTCTTCATATAAGAAGCTGCCTGAATAGCTAACTCAGTGACTGGGACATATGGATGCTTTACAAATGTTTGTAGAATGCAGAGTGATAAATGGGTAACAGTAGAGTAAGGTGAGTTTGTACTTCTCATCAAAAATCAATGGAACAATGTCAGTCTATTGGAAGGTTTCCTGATATTTTGCCCTGTTCTAGATTTGGCTTTATCCTGGTCAATGTTTATATCAATAAATTGAATAAGCAAAGAGGATACAGTTTTATAATCTACAGGCAACACAAGGGTAGAATGATAACTAGATGTTAGATGACAGACACAATTCATAATGCTTTCAAAAGTGTGATTCCGTGATGGATAGCAAATAATTTTATTCACATAATATTCATTTATAATTTCAACAGCTAGAATGATGGACTAAAAATTAAAACCTAAAAGTAGCAATAAATGGAAATTTAACAAGGAAAATATATTTACATTTAAAATTTCAAAACTAGAGGCCATGATGGCAGAGTAAAATTAGGGAGCAGTTGATAGCTTTTGTGTGACCTGGAATCAAGACAGCTGGAAAATAGCTGCTCAGTGAAAAGAGAAGAGCTCCAAGAATCCAAGAAGTAGTGAAAAGGAAACATAAAAAGCATATGGAAACAGGAAGGTGACACAGGGAAAAGAATGAAGCACTCTATTATGTCAACCCCAGTTCTCAGATGTGAAAGGAACCCAATTCTGCAAGCACAAAGTAAGCCCACAGGCAGCTGAGAGCTCAAGTGATAAACAGTAATCTGGCTGCACAAACCACATGAAAAATGCGTAGCTATTACAAGATCCAAATCCAGTGTGGGATTTTAATGTAAATGTGACTCATCTTGCATGACAGGCTAGCTTTGGAGAAGAAACGCACTGCCACACTTGACGTATCACATAGTGGTATAAGCAGGAGTCATTTTGAGAGGGGGTTTATTGTTTAAGAGTGAGCTACTCTGGAGGTCAGAAGGCTCATGATAAACACACTTTAAGGGTCATAAGATCATCTAGTCAACTTTGCTGGGTAGGAGACAATTGTGGGGACGGGGAGGACTAGTCATAGAACCTCTGTAAGTTCAAGCAGTTGAGAACTCAGGTTTTGGAGTACACAGTGGTCAGGCAGCTCCACCCTCTGGTGAGAAGCCAGGCCCACCACATGTGCTTTTTGGAGGGGGCTGGGTCTGAAAGTTCTGGGATTGAGCTAGAGGAATGCTTGGCTCTCCTCCCAGCCTCTTCCACACAGTATTCAGTGATCTGTTTGCTTTTCTGACCTGCCACCATGATCAGGAATACTATTCTGCTTAGACTTTTGCAACATTCCTGGATACAGGGACAGAATGCACCAATCTCAATACAGAAACACAAATATTATAACAAAAAAACCAAGGAAACATGACTCTTCCAAATGCCCAATACTCATCAATAACTGAAGAGATATTGAAGTACATGTAATGTCAAAGAATTCAAACGATTGATTTTTAAAATGATTAATGACTTCAAAGAGGATACCAATAAAGGACTGAATGAATTAAGGAGACCAATGCAGAACATAAAGGAAAAAATTTAAAAAGAGGTAAAGATTCTGAATAAGAATGAAACAAACCTTACAAAGGAAAAGCAAAATAAGTCGAATAAAAAAACTCAGAGGAAAGCCTCACCAATTGTCTGTATCAAGGAGAAGACGAAATTTTGAGGCGTGAAGATAAGTTTGATAAATTATCACACTCAGACCTTAATAAAGGAAAAAAAGAAATAATGAACAAAAATATCAAAGAATTGAGGACACAACTAAAAAACTAAGCACACAAATTTGTACTGTAGATGATGGCACCAAGATTCAGACTAATGGCATACAAGAGCTAGTAAATGAAAAAATAACAGAAACCTCCCAAATCTTGGGAAAATATGGACCTATAAGTACAGAAGTCATTTAGAGCACCAAACATTCATAATCAGAAAAGAACCTTCTCATTTTAGATTATAGTTAACATGTCAAGAGTAGAGCAAGAAAAGAATATGGAATGCTGAAAGAGAGAAATGCCATGTCACTTATAGAGGATAGCTCTATAAGTGGTAATTGTAGGCTTGTCTGCAGAAACTCTAAAGAGCAGAAGGGCATAGAATGATCTACTTAAAGTTTTGAAGGAAAAATAACTGTCAATCTATATTACTAAATCCAACAAAGCTCTCCTTCAAAGTTAAATCACAAAGACCTTCCAATATCAACAAAACAAATGAATGACAACTAAGCCAGCATTGCTGAAGATACTTAAAGGAATCCTATACATAGAAGAGAAAGATCAAACACTACAAAAGCAACAAAATAGTATAAATTAGTGCACACTTTTTTATAATAACACTGAATGCAAATTGTCTTAATTCTCAAATTAAAACACACTGGCAGATTGGACCAATTCTTTGGTGCATAACAGGAACACACTTCATTAACAAACAATTAACAAAGTAAAGAGACAAATTTCAGAATGGAAAAAATATTTCTGACCTGAATTTCTGACAGGATTAATATCTAGAAAATATAAATAATTCAAAATCCTTAACATTAAAAACAAAAATATCTCACTCAATAAATGGACAAATGAACTAAATAGACACCCCACAAAAGAAGTGCAAACTCAATAATTATTGGAAAAAGAAAGAAGCTCAATATCTTTAGAGGCTGGGTAAATACAAGTCAGAATTACACTGAGATTCCATCTCAGCACAGCCAGAATGGATATCCCCAACAATAAAAAAAACTAAACAAACAAGCAGTAATGCTGACAAGCATTCAGGGGAAAAGGAGCCCTTCTACCCTGCTGGTGGAATGCAAATTATTACAACCACTATGGAAATTACTGTGGAGATACTCAAAATAGTAAAAATAGAACTATCATTTGATCTAGTGAAGTCACTCCTGCGTGTGTAAAACCCTGAAGTAATTAAAGTCAGGATATTATAAAGATAAACTGCATACTCATGTTTATTGTGACAAAATTCATAGGAGATGAGGTATGGAACCACAAGATAAAAAAATGTCTATGTGCCTATCAACAGAAGAATGCATAAAGGAAAGGATATATATGATGGAATTATATAATTTGCAGGAAATGGTAGAATCATGTGAGATAACCCAGACTCAGGAAAACACGTATTGCATTTTACCATATTCAGAATCTGTGACATGACAACAGAAGGGAAACTATTATTAAACAAGAATAAGGGTAGAAAGAGAGAGTAGAGGGTGTAAGAGAGGGTAATGCAGGGATGGACATGATTAAAACATGCGCCTTTTGAAAATATCGCATTGAAATCAAGTGTTTTATAAAATTTATAGGCATTGATAATATATATTTTGACATAAAAGCAAAGATGATTGGTTGAGCCTTGGCTTGACAATAGTCTCTATGTAATAGATCTGAGGTTTAGGACCTTAAACTTACAAAGATTAGTTAGTCCCATCCTTGGCTATACTCATAAATATGCAGTGTCCAGATCAAAGGCAAGGGGTATCAATCTGCTATTCTTAGGATGGATTGAATCTCACTTGAAGAATTAAGTCATTGTTATTGGGCTCTGGCTATGTCACTTGATAAGGACAGCCAGGTTGGTTAGGAGAACATGGTCATACCACTTGTTATAGGTTGGATTGTGTCAATTCCAAAAACAACATATATTCTAGTCCTATTAATGTGATCTTATTTGGAGAAGTAATTGAGTTAAAATGAGGTCACTAAGCTGGCTCCTACTTGGATGTCACTGTTATCCTTATGAAAAGAGGAAATTTGGACATCAATAAGTCTCAAGGAAAGACAATATGAAGAAGCACAAGGAGAACATCATGTGAATCTGGAGGCACAGATTGGAATGCAAGTGGGACTGAAGGAAATAGAAGCCGGAAGAGAAAAGTAAAGATCCTTGGCCTATGGTTTTCACAAGGAGCATAGTTCTGCTGACACTTCGATTTTGTATTTCTAGCCTTCAAAATTATAAGATAATGGATTTCTGTTTTTTATAAACCATTCAATTTGTCACAGTTTGTTATGGCACTGCTAGCAAACTAATGAGCCACTGAAGAACAGTTGGAGATCTGAAGAAAACATAGCTTAGTGGACACCATGGTTGTGATGACTGCTGTTCAGTGCTTTTAGTCAATGATTCTTAGTGGTAATTCTGCCCCAGAAAAAGAAAAATACAAAAAAAAAAGAAAGTAAAATCTTTAGCTTCTTGCACTAGGAGTTATTTTTGGCTCAAAGGCACAAGAAAAGTAGAACTTAAGAACTGATTGCCAGTTAGCACAGAGAATTATTGATTTGTTTTGTTTGGTTTTTTTTAATATTAACTCTCTTTTCTGTACGTGCTCTCTTTTATTATATATATATATATCGTGTCTGTGCCACTAACATGTACATATCTCTATACGTATATGTTACTTTTTCAAGTTAGGTGTAGTTGTTTTCTACTTTTAGAATAAAAACAAAAACATTCACACAATTTTGTTTTTAGGGGATAAGGCACAAACAAAGAATGCTCTGTACACAGCTGGAAGCCTGTGGCAGCATTAAACATGTTTAGAGTTTAGAGGTTCCACACATTTGAGTAGTCACAATTTAGGTCTGCATAGCTCTGGTTGATGAATTTTAAAAATTCTGGGTGAATAAGGAATCCAGAGAAAAACAGGTGATTAACCATTCAGCAAGCCACTAGCATCTATAGCATCTATTTGTCATTTTGGCAGTAATTTTGGAAAAGTGTTTATCTTCTGGAAATATGGGTTTGGTTTACAGATATTCTTTTGAGATGATCAATGAATAAGCTGCCACAGCTAGCCACTAAACTATTACTTCTTTACTAATTAATACACTCAACCAACCACTGAGAGCCCTGTGATAATATATAGGGCACACTGCCTTGGAGACACAGTAGGAAAAGATAAAATAAGGAGTAAGGTTCTCTTCAAACAAAACAAAAGAAAAAATGCCAATATTCAAACCCACAGGTAGCTGCTAGTCCATTTTAAATAATTACCTTGGAAGATTAGTTTGTATAATAGATAGACAGATAGATAGATAGATAGATAGATAATTTAAATTATCATGGTATGGCTAAAAGAAACAAGTCCTGTGAAAAGTCATTCCAGTATATAACTTATTGTGAAGCACCTGACAGAGGAAAATTACCAATTGATTTGCCTCAGTGCCTTTCTAGGCCTACAGTCTTGAAACTAATGAAAGAATTCTGTAGAAATGGTCTCTAAAGTTCTTTTCAGGCATTTCAAGATCTACTGAAGATCATTCCTTGAAGTACAGGATAAAAATATTGGAACTTATTTTTAATTGTTCTTTTTTAATTCATATTTTGTTGACCTTTATGATGTACTTAATCATTAGTATATTAGTATATGCATATCACATGATTAAATAAATTACAGATGTGATGTATGATCATATTTTGGCAGTTGGAAATTGAACGCAAGGATTTTGCACATGCTAAGCACTCTACCACTGAGCTGTATTCCTAGCTCTAACAGTCATTTTTAACATATGGAAATTGATAGCTTCAAATTCATAGAATTGTGACAAAATTAAATAAGTTAGTATTCATATAAGTGTGCCCGGAAGATAGTAAACACTATGTAAGAGAAGACAGGGAGCTGGATTATAGACATCTGGTGATGGAGAAGAGGATAAATGTGATGGTGAAGAAAGGCTAAGGAACTGAAACTGATTAAGATGTGTTAATGGTGTGAACCAAACTCCTAAATTAAACTTAATCTTCACTTGACATGCACTAATAAAATATGTAATAATGAAAAGGATGGATTACTGTTATTATAATGTTTAGTTGTATGGAGGAGTTTGATGGGTTCCAATCTCATCAATAAAAAGGGGAAAGTGGCAATCAATTGGTTAGATATTAAAATTATTAAATATTTTATATCCCCAAAGCCCATGAAAATGAAAGCAAAAAATGAAAGTATAAAATATCCAAAAACTACATTGAAAAACTGGGTACGTAACATTAGTGAACCAGAAAATATCAGAAAGTTTTACATATTACCAAGTAGGCGAAATAAGTTTGACAGTAAAATGTCATAGGACCAAGAGACTACAATGGGCACACTAAAGGGAAGATCTGTAAACCAGTCTATCCCCTCAGCAAGCAATAATCAAACTCGCTGCCAATGGAGTTAAAGAGGAATCCACTCTTCCTACTAAATTTTGCTAAGTAAGACCTTCATTTGTGAAGAAATGAACATAAATTTAAGGCATACCTTTGAAAGAAAACAACAGAAATTAAAAGGCACATTTTGACCAATGAAATTAACTCTAAAGCAAAACAAGTAATTTGATAACAAAACAATAAACTTTAGAACTATTATATGTAAGTAAAATTCAAAAAAAGAATATCAAGTACACAAAAAGAAAAATGAGTTTCTATGATAAAGCAACAAATAGAAAACTCTAAAGAAGTATGGGAAATTAAGAATATGATAGTTGACATTTACAAAATAATGGAAGGCTACAATGGCAGAATGATCCTGCCTGAATACCCTATTACTAAATTGAAAGACTGTACTCAAATACTTCCCTGGGAAACATTCCAAAAAAAATAGAAATAAAATTATAAGTGAAAATTAAACATGTAAGTCATATATGAGACAAAAAGAATTTCTTCTCTGGGCTTCTAAAATTCTGTTTCTTAGTTTCCTCTTACTTTACTCCATATTCTTTGGGATTCTGGAGTAGACCCTTATCGTCTCCCTAACCTATTGATATTGCAGTCCCCCAGGGTTAAATCTCCAGTATTTTTCCTTTCCTTACATAAATTCATTCCTTAGATGACTATGACTTAGATAACTTAGATTTCCTATGGCCAAATCAAGTGTTTGCCTTCACTTTTATACTTCTTTTGTAACATTTCTGAACTCAATAATTGACACTTAGTAAATATTCCAAACTGGAAGTCATTATTGATTCCTATTTTCTCTTACCTCTCCCAAACCAAACTTTCCACAAATCTAATGGTATTAAGTTTAAAAAGAGATCCAGAATAGTGTACTTTTTCTGTTTGATCCAGCCGTTTCTTTGAGAAATTCTAGTTTAATTTAGATGAAAATGTAAGTTAAGAAGTAAGACATGTTATTGGAAATACACATCACTTCTAGGCTGTCAATGGCTTTAGGCTTTTTCAATAGTCAATGTAAAATATCACAAGATTCTTCCTAACCTTCCCTGGTTCATATGTGTACATCCTTTACCAAACACAAGAACTTTGTTTCCTGATATCATCAATATTTGTTCTATTCTCAAATACATGCACCTCCAGAATATAAAATAATATAAATTCAGAGGAAAAAACACAATATAGTTTGAAAATTTCTTTGCAATTTTGTTTCCAACACTATCCTTTTCAAAGTACAAACAGCATTATTTAAAATTTTACTTCAAGTTTCTTTTCTTCTGTGTACTTATGTATTTGATATACCTTTATAAAAATTGTTTCTGAGAGCCTCATTTACTCTCTTCCTTGTTTAATTTTTTATTGTTTGAATTTTAAGAACATTATATGTTACAAAAATAAAATAATTTTAAAAATCTACTTGGAAAAGTTTCCCTTGTATCCCTCTCCATGTTGATTCTGTAAGTTATCATTTCCATTGGGTTTTGGTTCATCTTTTCAGTGTTTATTTTCTAAAATAACTAATACATTAATGTTAGATTGACATAGTAACCAGTTTGAAGTGCTTCTCATTAGTCTCACTTGGGATAAACTGGGCATTAAAAAGAGTAATGATCACAATGAATTTCATTTAAAAATAGTGAAAATATAATAGTAATGGAGAAGAGAAGTGAGAAAAATAGGTGAAGAGAGTGGAGAGAAGACAGGAAGACAGAAAAATAAACATATTTAGACAGATAGAGGAAGTTTATGTATTTATTTATGTACCAAGGATGGAACTAGGGACCTTGTGCTTGCGAGGCAGCAGATGGAACCACTAAGCTAAATCCCCAGCCCTAGGAAATTTATTTTTGAAGAATGTCAACTAATAAAAATAGAGAGGTACTAGGATTAGAAGATCAAGCTTTTGTAATCCTTTGTGTAACAATTGATTTATGAGGAGACCATAGTGTGATGACAAAACTGCTTAGTGAAACATTTGTTAAGCAGGATATTCACATCATCTAAAATACTCCCATAGCATTATTTACAAAGAAGAAAATGTTGCGTTATAAGGATGAAAATTGGAAGTCACTACTTTAAACAAGTGTTCAAACTTACTCTCCTAGTTGAGAGATGGCCTGCTGTTTGTATTAACTTATTTTTATGCTTTAGAATGTATATACTATTGCCTATGAGGTGTTTTTTCTGGAAATGCTGGATCTAAACGTAGTAAAACCTTAGATTAATAGGCTTCCCAAAGCTTTTAATACCATTGAGGCAGAGAAGGAAGTAGTCAGGGCTTCGTGTATATTGAGGAAGACCAAAGAGACATTACAGTTAAATGCCACGTGCAAACCTTGTGTGGATACTTGATTAAAATTATAAGTGAGGGGCCGGGGATTTAGCTCAATAGTTTCGCCTCCTGCTGCTCAAGTGCAAGGACCTGAGTTCGATCCCCGGCACCAAAAAAAAAAAAAAAAAAAAAAAAAAAATTGTAAGTGAAATTAAAATCTAAAAACTGTATTTTTGAACAATTGAGGTTTTTAAAAATGGGAAATTCAGTCATACTTGTGTAGGTGATGGTATTTATTTTGGGGACATGCATGTTTAAATGGGGTTTGGTTTTGAAATGTTATGATGTCTGGTGTCTGGTTTTGGGTGTTTTAACAAAAAAAGGAAATGTGTAAATAAAAAGATAAAGAAAGAACAAAATGTGTGTCAAAACTTGAAGAGTTGCCGGATCTAAGTACATAGTATATAGGAGCTTATTGTGCAGATCTTTCAATTATTCTTTGGGATTGAATATTTATTAATAAATATATAAAATGGTAATTCATAATTTAACAATTTTCACTACCTAAACTGTCATCATTTTAGTCAAAAACTACAATCATTCAACATGTAGATTATTTAAATTGCCTAAATAGTCCTTACACCTCCACCTAGACATTCCACAGAGCAGTTACAGTGGTTCATTTAAAATTTACGTCGTATAATATAAGTTCTCTGCTTAGAGCTTCTAGTAGCTTTCAAAGTGCAAAGGCTAAGGTCATTAAAATGTATCCCCAGTACTTTTTATATGTTTAAAATACTGTTCTTGTTTTGGACTAAATGATTTTGCTCCCAAATGTGTCATTTGTTGATATCCTAACCACCAATCTGATGGTTTTAATGGATGGGCCTTTAGCAAATGATTGGGTTATGGCAATGGAGACATAATGAATGAGATTAGGATCATTATAAAAGGAATTCCAGGAGCCTCACAGAATCTTCCTGTGAAGTTACAATGAGAAGGTGGCTCTAAACAAAATCTGACCATGCAAATGTCCTGATCTCGGCTTTCTAGCCTCTCCAGAAATAAATTTCTGTTGTTTATAAGCCACTGGTGTATGGTGCTTTGTTATAGTAGCCCAAGCTGACTAGTACATATTTTTCTGACTTCCAAATGGCCAGACAACAAGTTACACTTAAATAATCCTCACTGAAGATTACAGAATACAAAGAAGCAGATATAAACTGATTATCTATATACCTACTTCTCTTTAATTTTTCCTTTAAACACCAAGTGTTATTTACACATTCAAACTTCCAAGCAATCATAAGAATAGGGCTAGGAAATGCGATATAGTATGTAGGTTCTTTTTGTTTGTTTTTTTGTTTGTTTTTTAGTGTGTAGGTTCTTAAAGACAATTCCCTCTTCCTCCTCACCAATATAAAATGTTGAGAGCTCATTATATTTTAGATATTGGGCTAAATGCTTTACATTTGTTAATGTATTTAATAGCTTATACAGAAGCCCAGATTCTTTGAGAAAAGAAGGCTAGTGTAGTACCTTTATAGTGAGTGGAGGAGAAAGAGGGAAAAGATTAGATATTCACGACTGACAAAATACAAATCATACTACTTATGGCTATGTAAAAGTTTTTTGATTTTAAGAATCATGTAAAAACTTTGAATTGTATTAAGCCAGAAGTATACACTATTTCCAGTAACCATGATCCAATCATTTTAAAGGGAGAGTTATTACAAAGATGAAGGTAGGAAAAAAGTAAATAGAATGTATCTAACATGGACCCAATATGTGATCTCAACAAGAGTGGTCCTATGGGGGTCTTTATAGGAAAATTCTAACATATCTCCATTGGCAGTCACTGTAGATCCCAAAATGATAATGTTTGTATTTTTCCTGATGTGCATATCTGAAGGGCAATGTATCACATTTCTTTTTAACTCTGACTCCAAGATGTTCATTCTTTTCTATGCTTGATATTTTTAAAATGAAATTGAAGTCTGAATCATAAAGTTATTATTTTGAGTTACATAGCAATAATTATTTCCTTTTACCAACATCTACCTGGCCTCTATTTTTGATGAAAGTTTGTCTAATTCTTTCCTCCTATATTTTATTTCAGAGAACTAATAGACAGGGCAAAATTCATGGAATATCAAATGATCACTGTATAAAACACATTCAAATGATAATAATTCTCCATTATCTATGTCCCTCATTTTTCAATAATTTATCCATGCTTTCTATTTCCCTTCCCTGCTGCTATTCACTCTTTGTCAATTTCACTGTTCATTAGCACATCTATCAATAGTGAGCAAGGAAAATAAGTTGAATCAAACCAGATTGTTTTATTATTCAACACCAGATCTCAAAAGAGCTGAAGGAGGAAATTGGAAATTAATTTATAAATGGATATTTCCTGTTATCTCAGTCTTAGCTGATGCCCATGTATTAAAAAATAACCAATTTCATTGCTGACAAACCTGTATCTAGTCTTTTTGATCTTATATATTTGTTAGACTCCTTTTTCAATAGTACAAATAATAGAACATTTTATAAATATTCATTTTGATGCCATTCAACAATATTCATTAAGCTATTTTATTTCTATAGCTATAGAATGAATACCATGGAATTAGAAGAAAGAAAAGATGCATTTGATTTTGTCCCTACCCTCTTGGATTTTATGAACCAGACAGGAAGTCAGTATTTCATACACAAAACAGATAAGACATTAAAATTTCATTTAATATGTATTCTAATAAGTACAAATAAGTAAATGTGTACCAATAAACAAAAAGGAGATTTATTTGACAGTATACACATTTCCATTCTGAACTTATCAATTATAGTACTTCTATTGCAATAATGAACCCATTATTTTAGAGTTAATTTCTGTCTTTATGAAACATGGACTAAAGTGAAACTTTACCAAATGACTTAAACTGATTTTATTACAAAAAAAATCATTGATTTGACATGATTAGATATCTTTCTGTTTCTAATGGAATTAAACAGTCTGTTTTTTTTCCCCAAAAGAGAAAACTAAAAAAAATAGACTTAAATAAACATCATTAATATGACCCAAATATTTATTTTCCTTTTAATTTTTCTCTTCTTGAATATCATTTTTTGCTTGAAACAAATTCTTTTTATTGGTCCTCAATATGCTGTTGAAATATGGTTTACAATACTCTTTTATAAATTATTTAGTTAATTGGTTATAATAAAATTCTAAATAATTAATACATTTCATAAATATACATTTTACACTTACTTATGATGTGCTATTAAGCATTCCATTGCTTTGACAAAATTCCCGGGAAAATCTATTTAAAGGAGGAAAGGTTTATTTGGCTCATAGTTACAAAGGTTCCAGTCTATGATCAATTGGCTCCATTGTTTTGGCACCTGTGGTAAGACAGAATTTTACAACAGGGAGCATATGGACGAAGCATTGCTGCTCATCTTACGGCTGCTGTACAGCTATGAGAGAAAGCGGAGGGGACAGGAATCTTAATATTCCCTTACATGCCACACCCCAACATTTTAGCTTCCTTGGAATAGGCTCTGCCTTAGAAACTTTTTAAAAAATATATATTGTCATATTGTAAGAAATAACTTTGACACAGAAGGTATTTATTTTGATTTTAAGGTTGAAAATTTAAGTGATTCATTCCTTTTTCTTTGAGTGTTTACATGTGATAATAATCACAGAACAATGAAAAATTTCATTTCAGCTGTTTATCTCAAGGAACTATCTTAATAAAAAACTATTGCTTTGCTTTTTAATTTTCCTCACAAAGTGTGAACAGATTCGTGAAAATCCTTTGTCAACAATGTCCTCCTGTAAAAATAGAAGTTACTTTTTAAGGCAACACCAGTATCATTCTCTTGATTAAAAGATATAATTAAAGTTACAAAATAAGTAAAAATAACAAATCAATAATCACATTCATTAAGTTTTACATCATATAACTTCCCTTAAATTTTCTCTTAAGATTGCTAATCAATTTATTTTGATTTATCTGATTCAGATTACCCAAGTAAAATAAAAATTTAAGCATGTCTTGTACTACTTCTAATCCACTCTATCCAATTTCTTAGTAACTCGCACCAAAAGAAATATTTGGTCAAGTTGTTTATGATGTCAACATATCTGTTTTTTTCTCCTGCTGAATTAATGAGATGTAGCATTTTGCACACATAAACAGTTATTCAACTACTTGCTTTCAAACAAATGTTAGAAAGTTGGAATTCACATGCCACATCACACCTATATAGACAGGAAGACACTTTTTGCATAAGGTGAAGAAGGCTTTCCTAATTTTATGGTGTATCAATGACAGTATTTTATCTTTCATGAGAATTAAAAAATATACTCTGATTACATTAAAGAGAATCTTGTTTGAACTAAACTCTGATGAATTAAGGAACTGTACTTCATTGTATATAGTTTTTTACATGTGTTTAAAATGCTTAGAGCACAAAGGTGTATGTATGTTCTGGAACTGGTGAAATTAAGATTTTTTTTCCAGTGACTGATTTGTGAGTTCAAAGCTGAAATATTAAAATAAATATGATTACAGATTTATAATTTAGAGGAACATAAATGATTACAAAAGCCCTAAAAAATCAGCTATGTGACTGATCCAAGAAAATAAACACTGAAAATATCTGCCTTGTAGGAAATGTTGTCACAAAACCGATTGCCACAAATATAATGAATTTATTTTCTTTCATGCTTATTATGAATTTCTCCAATTTTCTGTGGTGAAAATACTTAAATGTTACAAGGAAGGTAAAAAGTGTCTCAACTTCTGAAAGAAAGTCCAGATCATTTCTGGGAATCGGGATGCCCCTGAGAAAGCTTATTTTCAATTTGTAATCATTTTCAGTATTTAGACATATGAGGTACTTTATCATTAAATTTTAACTAAACCTAATTTTAAAATGTAAATATCTTTGTGGAATGCACAGGAAAATGTAGAGGATGCAAAGGAGTAAGAAAAGATATCTCGGCTTTAGTTCTTTCTTGCACAGTATATTAACCATTGTTACTTTTTAATTATTTTGTTATGAAATTTTTTTATTTTTTCATAGAATTAAGAAGAGTGTTTTTTACATTTTCTTTATTAATATCTACTTATATTACATTAAAATTAAAAAGTATGAGAGACTTCAGTCAAAAAACTATCTGGTGCTGAACTTTTATTTCTTGGGAAATTTTTATTACTGATTCAATCTGTCTAATCTCTTTCTGTTATTGTACTTGAATAGCTCTGACATTATGGTAAGATTGCCCTTATAGAATTGGTATTGGTTATTTAAAATTTTGTAGTATTTACCAATAAATCCATCAAGTTGTGGGCTTTTACTTTTGGAAAAAATTTTTGTGAATGATTGAATTCTTTTTTTAATGGAAATTCTATTTTTATTATTTTTTTTGCTTAAATTCTTTTATTGGTATATTTTAGATATACAATACATTTACATTTATCATTGGGTATTTGTACCTATATATGATGTATCTTAGTTCTTATTTTTTCCCCATTACCTGTGCACCTTCCACCCTCCACCCTCCACCCTTCCCTATTTACGTAGACTTGGTTTCCAGTTTTTTCTTTTCTCATAAAGTTTCCTTTCCCTTCTTTCCTTCCCCCTTCCCCTCCCACTTCTCCTACTCCTTTGGACTTTATCTTCCTATTTCTAATTATCAATTATTCGTTTTAATCCTATTTACACTTTCAGTTTCTCACACTAGAGAAACTATTCAGTATTTACATGATTGTCCTATTTATTTCACTTAAGGTTATGGCCTCAATATGCATCCATTTAGCTATAAATGTCCCTAGTTTCTCATTCTTTATGGCTGAGTAGTACTCCATTTTATAAAAATACTGCATCTTCTTTATTCAGTTTCCAGTTGATGGGCACTTGGGTTGTTTCCAACCTTTAGCTATTACGAACTGTGCCGCTATAAAGAATGGCGCACATATATTGCTGTGGTATGATTCTTTTAATTCTTTGGGGAAGATACCCAGCAGGGGAATAGATGGGTCAAATGGGACCTCTAGCCCTAGTTCTTTGAGGTATTTCCATACTGATTTCCACAGTGGTTGCACCAGTCTGGACTCCCAACAACAATAGAGAAGGATTCCTTTCTCCCCACACCCCCGCCAGCATTTGATATTAGTTGATTTCTTGATAGTAGCCATTCTTTCTGGGGTGAGGTGGAATCTCAGTGTTGTTTTCATCTGTATCTCTTGAATGACCAGTGATGTTGAACATTTTTTTCATATGTTTATTTCTGTAGCTTATTATTCTGTTTGTGTTTCCTATGTCTTCATGGCTCAGATTTAGTGTATAATATGTATCCAGAAATTTATACATTTCTTGTAGGTTTTCCAATTTTTGTTGGCATATAATATAGCAATAAAGAAAAGGTGGAGGTGCTAAAGTCCAATAAGAAAAGAAATGCAGTTTTTTAGGTAAGGTAGAGTGGGGTGGGTCAAGGTACAAAGAAAGAGTGAGAGAGTAGTATTGATATACCCAGTATGTGGTGTGATAAGTCTACATGGTCAAAACTGTCAAATGAAATCAGATTTTACTTTTTAAAGACAGTCAAGGAGAACTGGATAAAAAGCAAATTCAAATTACTTCCTATGATTCCTAATATTCCACCAAAATTCCTTTTTAATACTGTGACTCTTTGATAGAGGTTTTAGATTATACAATTATTAACATCATGATATGCCAAAGGCAGTTGCTTTCAGTGAGTTGTAATGTTTTCTCTCTGTCTCTGTTTTCCTGTCTCTGATTCTCTGTGAAGATCTCTCTCTCTCTTTCTCTCTCTCTCTCTACCCCCCCACCCCCACTCTCTGAAAATGTTAATAATGAAGTTTTACAGTAAAAGAAATTGAAGCTGGATTAAATACATTAGTACTGTTCTACCAGATTCTGGTATCAGAAAATTCCATTAGAGTATCTGTTCATAAGCACCCTGTATGAAAACTAAATGAAGCACTGAAGCATAAAAGTTCAAAATGTGGCTTGATTTTATGCAGCAAAATTCAGCTGGTGCAGTATATTGTGCTTAGAAGTAACTAACTACTGCACTTTTGTTTCTGCCTTATCTTCTTCCAAAGAAAAGTTTTCAGCTGGCTTTTAAGAAGAGTTATAGATGCATTAATACCATTAAAGCAAGGGAAAATAGGCAATAACCAATAATAGATGAAGGTTGGTAAGGAGGTTGGAAAAGGTATTTAGCTTCCTGGCAGTTAAATAAAGGAAAATAATGGATTAACTCCCATTCTCCAATAAAAGCAATGCAGGGTTTTGAATATGGCAAAATGTCTGTCTAAACCCTTTTATCTTTAAGATAAATATTAGTGTGACATTTCGTATAGAAAATAACTAATAACAAAGTACTGTTTGGATAATTTTACAAAATAAAAAGACAAAGACAGTTTTATGTACTTTTCAATAAATAATGATAACAGACCAGAAAGAAAATATAAAACTGTATTTATGGTGTCACTTCTTAGCAGGATCTATAAGAGTGTTATCCAAATAAGTCACAGTCTGCAACTCTATTTGGTAGAATGCCATAATATTGACCATCTAATTAATGCATCTCTTATTTCAGTGGTTACCAGTCAAGCTAATCATAGCAATAAATTGGAGATTTAAAAAAGTACACATTTCTGTTTCTGATTCTCAAATGCTCTCAATATGTTTGTGATGGGGCTAACAAATCTGTAATCTAATATATATTTCTGTGGTTGGGTTTTTTTAACTATTTAATATCCATATTCTTAGGGTTTCCACAGAATGCAATGAATATGTTTGTGCCTTATGTAAACAAATATTATGTTTATGTGATACAATTATATTATGTATTTCGTTTTCTTCTGGATTCTTTGTATATCTTGTGTATTGCTGACATTTTCCAGATTATAAATTTAAGTTTTTTAAACTTTGAAATTTGTATCAATAGGTATACCACTGTCCTGAATTGTTAAAAACTATCTGGTAGCATGGTTTAAAAATTTAGTCTGTGTCAGGAATTCAGCTCAGTGGTTTCACCACCTGCCTTGCAAGCCCAAGGTCCCAAGTTTGATTCCCAGTAACAAAAAAAAATTAGTCTTGATTATAGTTTCTCATTCTTTATGGTAGAGTAGTACTCCATTAATTTTAAAAAATCTTCTTTATCCAGTCTGTAGTTGATGGACAATTGGGCTGTTTCCAAGTTTAATTATTTTGGGAAGATACACATAGGTATACCATGTAAATGAATTTAAATATACAGTGTGACTACTGTGTGCCAGGCATTGTTTCACATTATATACGTAATCTCATTTAAACACACGAGCAATTCTGGGATGCATATTATCTTAATTTTGCATTTAAGAAGACTCAAAAGTCATAGTAGACAAGCCTTTCCCCAAATCACATTGCTTATTTGTGGAGATAACAAATATCTTTAAACCAGGAGTTGTTTCTCTCTCCCATGTACATTCTACTCTGGACTTTGTGACACAGCAGGCCCTGAACATTAAATAAGACTCTTGGCACTATGGAACTGCAACTGGGGACTTCACACTAACTAGCAGATAAGACAGATAATAGCAAGTATTACTGAAGATACAGAGAAACTGGAACACCTATACATTGGAGTTGAGAACATAGAAATCTGTACCCTCTGTGAAAGACAGTTTGACACTTCCTCAAAAATGTAAGCATTGGATAATTGCTATGTGTTAGCATTTCCACTTCTAAGTATATGCCAAAAAGAAAGAGATATCCAAACAAATATTTGCCTACTAGGTTTCAGAGAAATATTTTTCATAGTAGCCCCAAATAGAGTCAGCTCAAATTTCATCAACTGAGCAATGGAAAAAATAATGTGTTATGTCCATATAATGTCAATCTAATCAGCAAAACTAGGAAGAGTACTGATACATGTTACAACATAAAGGAACTTTAAAAACACACTCGGTGAAAAAAGCCAGCCCCCAAATACCACGTATTATATATAGTGACAGAAACTAGACTACTGATTGTCAAAATCTGAGAGGAGGAGGAAATAGAGAATGAGTGATTGCTAATGGATATAGATATTTTTTCATATGATATACATCATGTATATCATATATATGATGTATATATATATATGATGAAAATTTTCTTCAATTTAATGTTCATTATGGTTGGACATCTTTGTGAATGCACTAAAATTTCTGGAATGAACACTATAAAGGAGTAGATTCTATGATATATGGATAGTACCTCAATAAGGAATATTTAAATAAACAAACATCTTATTCAAAGACATTATAAACACCATAACTAATGGAATTACATTAACTCTTTTTCTCTCTCTCCTCTCAGATTTTGATAAAAAATATAATGAATCCTGCTGCTGTGTGCCATCCAATTGAAAAGCAGACTGGTAAAAACATTACGATATGCCTTCTTCCAATTATTCACATGAACTAGCCCCTTGTAACTTCTGAATCTTCACCCAAATCAAATTAATCATGAAAAATAAACATTTTGAATTGATTTAGAAAATTAAGGCAGCCACTATAGCAAAAGTAATGACACTCACAAAATAGGACTTACGGAACTGGTTTAGAAAGCGACAAAAATGATAGGATAAGTGTGTTCAAAACAAACAGTAATTTTTTAGAGGGAGTAATGGAAATGTGTTTTTCACTGGAACAAAATGCAACTATCCTTTGTATAACCAAAACACAATAATCCCTTCCCCAAAATCTCAACAGTCCCAATCTTGATGAACAGTCCAAGTCAGTCTCTTTTGAAACTCAAGGCAAATTATTTCTTTCAGAGCATTGGGCCAAAATTACATTGGATCAACACCTGCTTTGGGACTTCATGATGCTTTGTTTTAATTAAACAGTCGGATTCCCCTGGTCTGCACCAGTTCTAAGCTCAAGGTGAATTCTTACCACTGAACCCCTCTAAAAATAAAAAAAAACAAAACAAATCTCATAATTCTATTCTTCTGCAGCATTTTGTGCATGCCTTGTGGTTGTGGCTCTCTTCAATGTATATCATACATCAATGTGATTCTTAACTTTCTTCCATTTTCTAGAAATGTGTCAAGGCTCTTCCAATAACTTTCCACTATTTGTGAATTTACAGATTTATTATTTTTAGAACTACATTATTGTTATTCTACAGTTCAACTGTAACACTGATAGGTAGCAAATAAGTGGGGCTGTTTTTACTGTACCTGACCATGTGGTTCAGAAACCCTTGGAAATGGTTTTTAATAGGAAATTGGAAAGGTTTGGAGATGTGGGGTATATAACACCTACAATACTGTAAGCATAGCCTGATGGTTGACTCTGGTCTGAGTTCAGAGGGACAGAATGCTGACAGAAATGTGGTCAATAAAGGCTAGGTTCAAGAGGTTTCAATTGGAAATAAAAACTCCATTAGATGGAAAAATAGGAACAAAATCTTTGTAAATAGGGAGGACTGGAGGGGTTGAAGGGAGGGCTGGGCAAGGGTGAAAAATAAGAACCAAGAGAGATTATGTAAAGGTGCAAATTTCCAATGATGAATGTCATTATATTGTATACCTAAAATGTACCAATGATTAGAATGAATCATCAATAATGCAAAATAGGAAGAAAAGGTCCAAAGGGGTAGGGGTAGTGGGAGGGGCAGGGGAAAGGAAAGAAGGGAAAGGAAAAATGATGAGAAATGGAAAAAAATGGAAATAAAGTCTTTGTAAATAGGGAAGGGTGGATGGGGTGAAGGGAGGGCTAGGAATGGGGAAAAAATAAGAACCAAGATGCATTATATAAAGGTACAATTCCCAATGAGAAATGTAATTGTGTTGTATACCTATAATGTACCAATAAAAGAATTTAATACAAAAATAAAACAAAACTCCATTAGAAATTGAACTATAGGCCATTCATGTTACACCATGGGAATGAATTTGCTTACATATTTTCCATGTTCGAAGACACTGCATGAGGTTAAATTTAAAGATGGCACACTAATTGGTCATGTTTTCTCTCCTGAATTGGGTCTTGTAAGGTCTTATTCTTTTCCATTCCCATATTTCTCCCTTTTGGAGAAGAATGTTTACCCAGTGCCATTGCAACTTCAGATTATGTAATTTGCTTTGATTTCTACAGGAGTTCAGTGCTAAGACTTTACCTTGAGATCCAGGTGAGACTTTGACTTGGACTGTTTATCAATGTTGGGTCTATTGAGATTTTGAGGAGGAAACTATTGTGTTTGGGTTATACATAAGTTAATTGTATCATGGTAGAAGAAATTATGATCTTGTTTTTATATGGAGACTAAAAATGGTTTTAATATTAGTAAAACATTGGTCTTGATTACTGTAATTTTATGGAATTAAAATAGAGAACTGTTTTCCGACTGTAGTCTTTTTCATTATTATTCTGACTGCTACAGTTCCCTTGCATTTTCTTACAAAATTTTGTATAAAGTTGTGATTCTCTGAGGAAAAAAAAAGAAGCACTGATGCATTTGTGATATGGATTCCCTAGAATCTACATATAAAATCGAGATGTATTACCAGCTTCCCAATATGGAGTCTTCTGATCTTTGAGCATGGATAGATTTTTATTTGTCTGGTTCTGTCTAATTTTTTTTCAATGACATTTGACAAATAAAAATAGTTTTATGCCTTCCTTTTAAATGTGAATGTCTTCTAAAAATTCTGCCTACTTAATTTAGAAATATTCTCTAATATGTTAAATATAGTTGACAAGAAGATGTATTCTTATTCTCGTATTTTTTCTGATTTGAGAAATACTGTTAATCTTTCATCTTTAAATATGATATTAATTGTGATTCTTCATAGATATCCTTTTTCAGGGAAAGGATTAAGCCTTCTACTTATTATTTTATCATGCAGTGGTATTGGCTATTGTCAACCCAGTCACTTTTATTCTGAATCAATTGATATGTTTATGTGCTTTTTCTTCCTTTTTCTCTTAAAATACTATGACTGGTATTCATACATGGAACCAACTATGTATTTCTGACACAAATTCCACTTGTTTATGGTGTTAAATATTTTTACATTTTGATAGATTTTGTGTCCGAGATATTGGCAGTCACTGTCACCATGGCAGTCCTAGTACTGTGTTTCAAATTTAAAGCCTAGACTTAACACCATCTTCAATACTGAAATGGGAGGCATCTCTTTCCATGCTGCTTAGAGTTGAGGGAAGGATGATTTAACAATTTTTTTCTTCTCTCCTTCTTCAATATACATTAGATTTTTATTCTAAAAGCAGGTACTATTGGTGCCATACAATGAATTGGATAGTCTTCCTGTTTTATATTTTAGAAGAGATTATTAAAGATTACTGTTAATTCTTTAAATATTTTCTTGAATTCACTACCAACTCCAACTATACTTTGATATTTATTTTGTGTGATGTTTGTGGTTATTAATACACCCTTTTTCTTTACTAGGGTTTATTTAGATTTTTTGTTTCTTCTTAGGTCAGTAGTGGGGCTTTTGACTTTCTTGGAATTTGTTCATTTCATCTAGGTATTCATTTCTTCTGTTTCATTTTTGAAATTGGTAATTTGAATGTTCTATCTTTTCTGTCCAGGGTAGACTAGCTGAGTTTTCAACAGTTTTGAAATTTTGAAAGAACTATCTTTCAATTTTTCTTCTTTGATTATTTTTCTATTTTAGATTTAATTTATTTCTGCTGTAATCTTTGATTGATTTACATTTGTTTGGGCAAAGGGAGGTGAGAATTCTACCACTGAATCACCAATGTCAATTTATAGTTAGACAAAGAAACAAGAGAGAAGTTCTTTTTTTCCTGAGTTTAATGTCATACCTCTTCTAGTCACGATCATTATTGGGCTATGGGGTGTTTTGATTTATTCTGTGAATAATATCAGCTTCTGGACATAATTACTATTCATTTTATGGGAGATATATGTAAAATGAAGACTCTGATGTAAATATGTTTTTAAAAATATCATCCAACATGTACTATTAATATAGAGTTAGCTTAAAATGGAATGAATGAATTCCTGAATTTTCTCCCATTATTGAATATCTGACTCTAGAATTTGAACTTTCATTGGTTTCCGGTGTTGCTATTGTTGCTGAGGTAGTTTTTTTTTTTAATTTAGACAAAAAGAAAGCAATAAAATCAAAGTTTCTGCATTTGCTTCACCCTGCTCCGCCTAGGATTAAGATGTTACATAACTATAGTAAAATCATGAAAATCAAAATACTAACATTGATAAAATGCTTTAAATAAATTTCCAGACTTCAACTAGCATTTTTAAACTAGGATTTCATCTCGAACCTCATGTCCTCTACTCTATCATAGTTTCTTTGTCTTTTCATGTCCTTCACGACTTTGACTCTTTTGAAGAGTACTGGTAAATTATTTTGACAACGATGTATTTGTTTTCTCTTGTCAGTTACAAAATTAATTGATAGATACCTGATGTATCTCCCACTAGGCAAAGACATATCCTTTATGTCAACAGAGATATCAAAAAACAAATGATATCTATATCTGTATCCATATATAGGTGTGTGTATATATATATATATATATGGTTTCCACAGAGTATAGAAAACTGGAAAGAGATTTAAAATGTAATGAGTTTTATAATATTTTATTGGATTGTCTATATATTTAACTGGAGTAACAGATACATTGTTATTTTATGCATCTGAATTGAGTATCTCGGGGCTGATATGAATGGATAATGGATAATATTCCCTCAAAATTGAAATGTACTAATCATACTGATTAAAGAATTCTTTGTTCATTTGAAAAAAAGTATAAAAATGAATATGAAGACAATCAGGTCTACATGTTCAGAGAATGACCCATCTCATTAGGTTCATTATTCCCAAATAAATGCTAAGATTATTAAAAACTATACTTTTAAGAAGATTAAGATTTTAAAACCATAAAAAAGATAATGGAAATAAACATTTGACCTGGTTTAAACATTCTGAAATATATACATTTGTCAGAACATTACATATTACTCACTAATATGCAATTTTAAAAATATTTTATGTACCAACTAAAATTAAAGAGTACAAAATATATAATAAAAATGGTTAATGTAAAGAGATGTCATAAATTTGTTATAATCACTTTATGATGAAGTGATTACCTATTATAAAAAGTGATTAACTATCATAAAAATTATCATAGAATTTAAAAACAAAAACATGGCTAAAGAATGTTTTCGAGAAAGAAAATTAGAAAATTGTTCTGGACAATTTTCCTCCTTTTGTATGGTAAATTATTCTCTGTTTCTCTATTCTCTATAATGAAGGAATCTGTTATATTTTTCTTTAAAAATGGGAATATAATTCACATAACAAAAATTTATCCTTTCAAATCATGAATCTAGTTACTATTATTTGCTTATTTACTTATTTCTATTATTTACTTATTAACTTATTTCTATAATTTACTTATTTCATACATTTCATACAAATGTCTTATTTTACTAAGATTAATGTCTGCTAGCTTTAACTATTTTGTAGAATGTAAGTATTCTTCTTTCCTTGTTATGAATGAATATTACCTAATGTATATAAAGATAATATTCTTTTGTCTTCACCTCATGGTCATTTAGGTAATTTTCATTTTTAGTTATTATGAATAATGCTTCTATGAATATTCCTGTCCAAGTTGTGGGGAAAATACATTTGCATTACTTTTGGTACTTACCCAGTAGGAGAATTTCAGGGTCATATAGTAATTTTACATGTTAAAATTTGAGGAATTGTCAATGTGATTTCCACGGTTAATATGTCATATTGCATTCGTACCAGCAATATTTAAGGGCTCCACTTTATACACATTTTAATCAACACTTTTACTTTCAATTGTGTCATTATAGCTATCCTAGTGTGTATGTAGTGATATTTCACTGTAATTTTTCTTTTCATCATTATATTTAGCTCATGTTTGTGACATAAAATGTTGATATTCATTGTATTTGGCACATATACATGACACATCTTAAATCCTTTTACTCCCCTCCCTGCACCATCAGTTTCTTGGACCCCTTCCTGTTTGCAAAACATCTATCTCTCTGTTTCCTTCTATCAGTCCTCTATTCTACTTTTTCTTTACATTTTGACTTACTCAATTGAGAGACACCATATGGCATTTAAGCTCTTAGGTCTGACTGATTTCATTTAACATTATAATTTTCAGGTATGTACATTTTCCTACAAATTTTTCAACAGAAACATAACACATATTATTTAAATATTTTTCTTGGTTTTTTTTTATTTTCCTCTCCTCCAGTATTCACATAACATGTTTGCTTTCATTTGAATTTGGTCCTAAATTTTTGAAGTCTTTGGGTTTTAAATTAAATTTATTTCAACTGCTACATAAAATATTAATATGATACTAATTTATGGGGTGCTATGTGATGTTTGGATACATGTATACATTGCAATTTTCAAATAAGCTGAACATATCTGTCTTCTTAAACATTTTTATTTTGTCATAGTAAAAACAATCAAAATCACCTCTTCTAGCATTTTTCTTCATTCTATTTTATCTCTCATTTTGGATTGTTAATCTTTATAGATCTATCCTCAGGTCTTCTGATTCTTATTCTAGTTTAATTCTACCAATAAGTCCCTCTAATGAATTTCTCTGTTCAGTTAGTGTATTTCTAACTCCACAATTTCTAGTTTTTGTTATTACTTCTATTTCTTTATTGATATTCTTATTTCCTGATAGATTTTCTTTGTATCTTTCTTTATTTCTTTAAGCATAGTTTCTTTAGGTGTTTCCACATATTTGTAAAGGCTACTATAAAGTTATTGTCTGATAAGACTGATAATAACTGACAGTTTTTATTTTTTACACTCTTTAATTATCTCTTTTCCTGATCTCTCTGCTAAGCCATCTGATTCATTTGTAATTATATTCCACCTGTTGCTTAGTTAGGTTTTTTTTTTATTTTTTTGGTACCGGGGATCGAACTCCGGACCTTGTGCTTGCAAGGAAGGCGCCAGAACCAGTGAGCTAAATCCCCGACCCTCCACCTGTTAGTTTTCTCCATTAACACCTGATAGCTCTATTTTTGTTTTTGTTTTTAATTTTAATTTCTAATTGGCATATCATGGTTGCATAGTAAAAGAGTTAAGAAAAATCATCCTAGACATAGAAAATTGACAAATGGATCCTCAGAATCTAAAAATAAATAAAATGGCTATAATTTTTAGCCACTAAAGTTTGGAATGGCTTGTCATGTTTCAAATTGGAAAAAAAGAAATTGAAGATTCCCAGAGAATGAGAATGGGAGAAAGTCTGATAGATCCCATAATCTGTATAGACTACCACCAGATTCCATATACCATCCCAAATAAATAGTGCACATAGTGAAACTCAGAAACAGATATTTCCTGGATGTCTACAGGGATACAGTGGCTTTTGACAATAAGTATGATGATAGGGTTCAGAAGAATTTGAATTTTAGATGTCTTTTTCACTCTTGTCCAGGATTGCATACTTAAATGCTGGCATAACACTAAAGGTAGGAGAAAGAGTCCAATAATGAATGAGATTTATTTTTGAGGACTTGGATATAAATTTGGTTTCTTGAAAAGTATTGTTCATTTTTAATTTTGCATAGAATTCATATAGAACTACAGGCAGTTACCTTTACAAACTTGGAAAATTACTACCTCCTTTTCCAAATAGAGAGTAAGGTTCAAATATACCACTAACATTGTGGTAGTTCATTGATTCTGTCAACTTGAGTAAGAAACATCCAACTAAATTGACTCAGGCTAGTTCTGGGTATGGAAGACCCATGCTAAGGAGATTATAGTCAGAATGGTATAAAAGGGAACCAAAGAAGGAAGGATTGCTGGGCTGGGGATTTAGCTCAGTGGCATTGTGCCTGTCTTGCAAGTGCAAGGTCCTGAGTTTGATCCCTGGTACCGACAAAAAAGAAGGAAGGATTGCTGGTGTTACTTCAGGGAAGTTCGAGTCTTCACCTTAACCTTGGACGGCATCTCTTGGCTTCCTGCATAGATCCTTCAGCCTCCAGGACAGACACATCACCCTTCTATCACAGCCCATCCTGCCTCCTGGTATGGACTCGAATGGGACTCTACAGTGAGCTCCATCTTCGACTGGATCCTTCGGATCCCCAGGGCACAAACAGCCCTTTTGCACTCCTTTCACACCTGACTCTGTGGGTGGCCGTTGTAAGCCAATCTTGTAATCTCCTTTAGGAATTCGAACATATTACACTGCATTTCTTATATATCACCTAAAATGTGTCATTTGAAGCTGGGCATGGTGTAGTATGGCTGTAATTCCAGCACTCTGGAGGCTGAGAGAGGAGGATCACTGTGAGTTCAAGGCCAGACTGAGCTGCATAGTGAATTCAAGACCAGTTTGAACTATGTAACATGACCTTGTCTCAAAAAACTCAATAAAAATTAGTTAATTATCATGATGTATCTATAAGACCATTCAAGGGATAAAATAAGAATATTCATATTTCAGCCATTCTTCACCTGAAAATATACATTTTAGGTAGTAGAGCACAGTGATTAAGACTGTAAGGCTTACAATCAGGGCTCTTGTGTCAAAACTTAGTCCACACCACTCAGTGCCTGTGATCATGATGTATTGGTCAGCTTTTCCATTGCTGGGACAAAATACCTGTCATACACAGCCTACAGGAGGAGAAGTTTGTTTTGGCTCATGGTTTCAGTTATCATTGTCTAACTGCAAGGTAGAAATGGCATCTTAGAAATGGCATGTTACACCAAGTTTGATCACTTCATGGTGCTGGGAAACAGGGAACGAGCCAAAAAGAGCACACTACTGAGTAGACACAGTCTCCAAGCCAAGCTTTCGTGACCATCTTCCTCTAACTAGGCTCTACACCCAATAACCTCCAGCTACGTACTGGTTAATATGTTAAATCATTGAAGGGATTAGTGCCTACACAATCTAGTCACATCTCCACGAGTTTCTTAATCTCATGAAGTTAACAATCAAGACTAACCAATACACTTGGGAAACTCACCTTAAATTTTTACTTCTGTATTTTTATTTATAAAAGTAGGAATCTCTACCTTATTCATTTTTCTGTAAGCATATTTTTTATTTTATGAAAAAATAAAACAAAATATCATGAAAAACAATAACAAAATAGGATAACAATAGTTAATACACTATGTATCATTATGATCAAAGCATTTACTCTAAGTACAAGACATAAACCAAAAGATTCCTACAAAAAAGAAACAGATAATAACACAAAACTTTCTTTACAATTAAGTAAGATAAACTAGTAGTATGAATAAACTAATATCTTTGTGAAAATTATGAGTTTATATAACAAAGCACTTACAATAGTGACTGATATTTTAGAAGTGTCACCTTCTATTGTTGTTCCTGTCATATAATTCCCTTTTTCTCTATGAAATTTAATGCAAGAAAGTATTTTATCATGTATTAAATCACAATATTCTGAGCATACATTATGTGCCAAGGAATATGACAAGAAGTGGGGAGGGTGTTTATATATAGTATATGTCTCTTGCTCTAAAAAGTTAAGTTGGACCCTTTATACAAGAATTTGTTTGCACCTAATATGAACCATTAAGTTCTGGTGATGTGTACTGGAAAAAACAAAATTCCTGCCCCCATAAAGCATATAAAAAACACAGAAGCAAGCAGTTAATTGTCCAATATGCTGTACAAAACTAGGTACTATCAAGTGATAATAAGAAGTTGATGAAAATTTCACAAAACAGTTACAACCCCAAATAACTTGAACAATAAATGACATAGGAGTACTAAATGAGTGATAGCAACCATAAGAGGTATTTACAAAAATAATATTTTTACCTCAATTTCTAGACTTTCTTCTTATTGTAAAGATATTTATATTTATCATATTCATTCATAATGTTCTTTGCTGGCTTATCTTTCTTTCTTTCTTTTTTTTTTTTTTTTGGTACAGGAGATCGAACTCAGGTCCTTGCACTTGCGCAGCAGGCAGTGAAACCACTGAGCTAAATCCCCGGCCAATGGCTTATCTTTCTTATCTTTAGTATTTGTTTGTAGATACACATTTTAATTCACTTTTATAATTTTAGCCACTTGCGTATCTTCAAAAGCGTATCTTGTGTATCTTATTCCATATTTCCAGCCAAGAACTTCTTCTCCAGTATTCCAGATCTATGCATTTATCTACTTAATTCCCTCTTCATCTAGATGTTCCTCAGACATCTAAACCTTAAAATTTAGCTGTTATTTTGATGGGCCTATTTGGATGAGATCAGGCTACAGTAGTATAGCAAACAGAATACTTTTGAGAAATGCATTTAAATACTACTATTTTCTATTTTCAAATATGTACTAAATATAGTTCATACTAAATTCCAAAAATATAAAGTGTGCTGTGAAAAGTGAATCTCTTTCTCTTCTCTTTCCCTAAATATCAAATTTTCCTCCCTAGACATACCACTTTATTTCTTACAATGCTTATGGGGATAGTCTATGCATATGCAAGAGTATTCAATGGAAGAGCTTTATTCATTTCCCCAATACCTTTATATTCATCTGTATAATTAACTTGGTATTATGATATTTTTGAGGTCAAAACAAGTAACTTTATAATCTTTATATTTCTAGATCCTAGCACAACATGTGTCACATTATATGAACTCAATGAATATTAGTTAATAAAAGATAAATTGTGTGCTCTGTTAAATCAGATAATGCAAAATTAATCAGAAATATGCAGTGATTAAATTAACAAGTAATGGATTTTCAAAAACAAATTTTCAATTTCATGTGTTAATTTAATTTAGCCAGTATCCATTTACTCTTGCTCTAAGATCTATGTAATTTGGCCCATAGTCCTCTTCAATGTTTATAAGTAGCAATGCTCACTAATAGTATTTTTATATGAAAAAGCAGAGTTAAAGGAAGAAGCATTATTTAATCTTTGATTCACATCACCAACATGTACTGCTTCAGAATACAAGCTCATCTGTAGTATAGTCTTTTATTCCACTTTATATAGTGGGATAAAATAACAGTTTCAAGAGTACTGTAGCCTGGAAAGTAAAACTGTTAAGATTAATGACAAAAAAACAGTTTCTTTAAGAAGATGATCTGAACTGGCTTAGGATGTGTTTTGGCATTCATTGAAGGCATTTGATTAAACTTGTTTCTCTCCCTCATTTTTCACATATAATTTAATTTACATGTATAGTTACACATCTGAAGAAAAAAAGTCCTTTAGTATTCACCTGATTCTTTTTAGGTTACTAAATGAATATGACTATAATTCTGTCTAAAAGGTTCACAGATAATAAACCTCAAAACGCACATTTTTGTAGGCAGTTAATGCCCCATTTTTCTTCTTTTCTGGCTCCCTATTAGTTATTTACTTTTAAAATACAACATTTTGGAAGAACAAATAAGGAGAGAACACAATGAAATATTCAGAATGATGAAAACATTTTTGAGGACAAGATATCATTAGAAAACGCAAAATATATAGCATTTTCTAATGTCAAAAGTACACAGAAATTATTCCTGTTAAATGAAACATCCAGCATTCCATGAAGACCTGATCCCTGTAGTCTAGACATTTCACTGTGCTGTATGTCACCCAGACATAGCACAATTTGACCTCATTCTTCATTACAACACATGTGATTTTTAAAATGTAGTTTCAATTAGCAGGGGAAAAATAATAATTTCTACTTTAGTCAGTATAAAGGGCCATCAGATTCTAACAAGCACTTTCCAAATTATGCATGCCCTTTTGTAGATATTTCAACTTGACTTTTCTCTATATAAATATGTAGTCATAAAGAAGTAAAACATAACAAAACATCTCATTTGGGGCTAAAAATTGGCATGCCAGCTATAACTGAAATTTACTATTGGTTTTGTTTTTAAACATGGGTATGAGATATTTTCAAATGTGTCTGAATTATGTGAGATAAAAGATAATGAGATTTTGTCTGTATGCATGTGTGTGTGCTTTTATTTTGATATGTATTCTAAAAGAGTTCAATTAAAAAACAGGTATATTGAATTACATTGTTGCTTACTATGACCATCAGAAATCAAGGGTGCCATCCTCTTAAGGAGTCAGGAGAATTTCATATTTTTCTATTAATTTTCAAGTACCCAATTTGTATCATTTCTTTGATCTTGCTTCCCTTAGAAAAATATTATTCCATCTAAGAAAATATGCTGGGATATTTAGAAAAATCAATCTATTTATATATATGTAAACTTTGTGTATACTACAGTATTAAATCTAGGCTAAAAAGGACATGATTGCAGAAAGTGGATCCATTCTCTAAATGAGTGCACATATAATTATAAGTTTGTGTGCCCTTCTGAATACTTTTTGAAAAGGTTCCAAAGAAATTTCTATACCACTACCTTCACCCACTTACCTATTGCTCTTGCAGTCTAAAGCAGTGTGTGGGAAACAATGTCATTACTCATTGTTACAGATAAAAAGAGAAAGACAAGAGATGCTATGTGTCATCTAGAGCATACCAGCTGTGGACCAAACTCAGAAATGGTCATGTCCTACATAGTACTAGCTCAGAAAATTAGTGAGGAAAAGTAATAAAGGAAAACTAAAGAGAAAGGCAAGCCTAACGTTGTTTTCTCAGATGAAGAATGTAGATTACAAATGAAGATTAATTTTAAAATACATAGTAAAATTTCAAATTCCTGTTAAAATAGGTGAGAGAGTGCACTGAGAGGCTTTTTCAGTGATATGAATAAAAATGATTGGTTTAGAACAATGCAAATCATAAGAAGGGGCCATTTTAGGAACAAAATATGAAGATAGAACTGAAAAGAATTGTCATGAGCTTGCATGTGTGATGTAAAAGGAATAAAATTAAACAAGGGCAATTGAGAGTTTTCAACCTAAGTGACCTAAGAATGATGTTCCTGGGTCATAATGTAGTTCTAATTTTTAGGAACCTTAAAATACTTTTCCAAATGGAGATATCAATTTTTTCCCATCAAAAGTGTAAAAAGTATCCTTTATCTCCATATCATCACAAAGATTTGTTATTTCTGGCAATATTCACCCTAACAGATGTGAGGTGATACTGTGGTTTTGATTTCCATTGCCACACAGAAAGAAAATAAAATCAGCACCGCGGTGAGATATCTGTATCCCATATTCACTCCAGCATTATTTTTTTTTCATTCCAGCATTATTTTTTTTCATTCCAGCATTATTCAAAACAGCCAAGGTATCAAATTAGCCAAGATATCAAAATAAAATAAGTTATCTCTTCAATGAAATTGAAAGGGAAGCAATACTCCCAAGTTTATTCCTGCAAGCAAGCATCACCTTGGTCCCCAAAGCAGAGAAAGACCCAACCGAAAAGGAGAACTATAGGCCAATCTCACTAATGAACATAGATGCAAAACTCCTTAATAAGATAATGGCAAACAGAATGCAGAAGATCATCAAGAAGATCATACACCCTGATCAAGTGGGATTCATCCCAGGGATGCAAGGATGGTTCAACATATCAAATCAATCAATGTAATACACCATATCAATAGAGCCAAGGACAAAAACCATATGATTATCTCCATAGATGCAGAAAAAGCATTTGACAAATCAAACATGCTTTTATGATAAAAATCCTACAAAAATTTGGAATAGATGGTCTCTACCTCAAACTGATAAAAGCCATCTGTGAAAAACCAACAGCCAATATCATACTAAATGGTCAAAAACTGAAATCCTTCTCATTAAAATCAGGAACAAGACAAGGAGGTCCACTATCACCACTCTTGTTAAATATAGTTTTGCAAACATTAGCCATGGCAATTAGACAAGAAAAAGAAATCAAAGGACTAAAGATAGGAAATGAAGAAGTCAAATTGTCATTATTTGCAGATGACATGATACTCTATATAGAAGACCCCAAGAACTCCACCAAAAGTCTTCTAGACTTAATAATGAAATTCAGTCAAGTAGCTGGTTATAAGGAATTAAACCAATGACAGTACCAAAAACTAAAATGAGAAGACATTTAAGCAAGGCACAAATGCAGGCTTCCACACCACAAAAGGAAAATTCTGGGGGAAATAAGGTGGAAAAGGCCGATAATCAACCACCTGGATACCCTGAACTGATAGCACAGGAAGTAACAAAGCAGATGCATGATGCTCTGGAAAAATTCAAAGCAGAAATGATCTCCCAGATAAATACAGAGATCATGAGCAGAGGGAAAGACATGATTAGAGGCTCTAGAGCAGAAAAAGATGAGAAAATAGATGAGATCAGCAATGTGCTGGAATCCATGAATGCCCAGTATAAGAAAGAAATGGAAACCATGATCATCCAACATAAGAAAGAAATAGAATTAATGAAACAGATTTTAACAGTTATTCAAGAGATTAAAAACTCCATTGAAAGCATGAAGAGCAGACTAAGAGAATCTGAAGACAGAATATCAGATATAGAAGACAGGATTGTGGTAAAGGACCATGAAAACAGAGATTCCTTAAAGATAGTAAGGGACCATGAGAAATCAATCCAAGCTGCTAGATGATGCAAAGAAGAATAACATAAGACTGATAAGAGTCCACGAAAAAACAGAAGAAAGTACAATTGACATAAAAAAAATCTGTTCACAGAAGTAATAGTAGAAAACTTCCCAGACAGAGGTAGAGAATTGGACATACAGATAAGTGAGGCATATAGAACTCCAATTAGCCATGACCAAAAAAACCTCCACCTAGACATATAATAGTCAGATCCCAGAAACCCAACAGAAGAACAAAATCCTACAGGCAGTTAGAGAAAATAAACAAATAACCTACAAAGGAAAGTCCATCAGAATCATGGCAGATTTCTCAACACAAACCCTCAAATCAAGGAGAGCCTGAAGTCAAGTATTTCAAGCCCTAAAAGAAAATAACTTCCAACCTAGACTGTTGTATCCTGCAAAATTATCTTTCAAAATTGATGGGGAAATTGGATACTTTCATGACAAAGAACACCTGAGAAATTTCCTGAAAACCAAACGAGCATGCCAAACAATTTTAAGCAATATCCTAGAAAAAGACAATGAAGGTCACAACTCCATGAGGCCCAACAGAGACAAGAGCCCATGCAGAGTAAGACATTAAAGGGAGAGGGGGGGAAATAAGAAATAAAAGAGCCAACAACAGTAGAACATCATGACAAGGATGAGTCAATAACTCTCAATTATAAGTATCAATGTTAATGGCCTCAATTCACCAATCAAAAGAAATAGACTGACAGAAGGAATTAAGAAGCAAAACCCAGCAACATGCTGTATACAAGAAACACACCAAAAAGAAAGTCTCAGACTGAAAGTAAAAGGATGGAAAACAGCTCTCCACGTGACAGCAACCCAGAAAAAAGCAGGCATAGCAATCTTCTTTGTGGACTAAGTAGATTTCAAAACAAAACTAATTAAGAGAGACAAAGATGGTCACTACGTCCTTGTGATGGGAACAATACAAGAGGAAGAGATGACAATCCTAAATATATATGCACCAAATACGAATGCCTCCAACTATAAAAAACAAATATTAATGGACATGAAAAACCAAATAAGCACTAATACAATTGTAGTGGGGGATCTCAACACTCCTCTATCACAAATAGACAGTTCATATAGAAAAAAATTAAAAATGAAATTCTAGAACTGACCCAAGCTTTTGAACAAAATGGACTTAATAGATATATACAGAGTGTTCCACCCCACAAAATCAGAATACACATTCTTTTCAGCTGTACATGGGTCATACTCCAAAATAGATCACGTGCTAGCTCAGAGGACATGTCTAAGTAAATGTAAAAGAATTGAAGTTACCCCTGTATATTATCAGACCATAGTGTAATAAAATTGGAAGTCAATAACATAAGAAACCACAAAACACCCACAAACACATGGAAATTGAATAACACACTCCTGAACAACCAATGGGTCATGGACAAAATTAAAAAAGAAATTAGTTTCTACAAGTAAATGATAATGCCACTACAACATACAGGAATCTATGGGACACAATGAAAGCAGTTCTACCAGGGAAATTCATAGCAATGAATGCCCATATTAGGACAACAGAGAGAACTCACTTAAATAACATAATGCAGAACCTCAAGCTCCTAGAAAAAGAAGAGCATAACAAACCCAAATCTCGTACAAGAAAGGAAATTATGAAGATCTGAGCAGAAACCAATGCAATGGAGACTAAGACAATGATACAAAAAATTAATGAATCAAAAAGTTGGTATTTGAAAGAATAAATATAATCGATAAACCTTTTGTCAACCTTATCAAAAAAAGGAAAGAAAAGGCTCAAATCCATGCAATTAAGAATGAAAAAGGTGAAGCCACAACAGATCCAGCCGAAATCCAGAGGATCATCAAAACCTACTTTGAGAACCTGAACTGTAATAAAAAGGAAAACACAGAAGAAATGGACAGATTCCTAGATTCATACTAATTGCCAAAACTAAATGAAGAAGATACAGAAAATCTAAATATCTCAATAACAATGAGTGAAATTGAAAATATAATAAAAAATTTACCAGTAAAGAAAAGGCCAAGTCCTAATGGCTTCACTGCCAAATTCTACAAGACATTTAAAGAAGAACTATCCTGGGCTGGGGATTTAGCTCAGTGGTTTCACCACCAGCTGCACAAGCACAAGGACTCGAGTTCAATCCCCAATACCAAAAAAAAAAAAAAAAAAAGATGAAGAACTATCCCCATTACTCTTTAAACTCATCAAGGAAATTGAAAGGGAAGCAAGGCTTCAAATTCATTCCTGGAAGCAAGTGTTACTTCGATTCTAAAACAAGGGACAAACCCAACCCAAAAAGAGAACTACAGACCAATCTCCCTAATGAACATAGATGCAAAAATCCTCAACAAGATACTGGCAAACAGAATACAGAAGGTCATCAAGAAGATCATACACCCTGACCAAGGCAGATTTATCCCAGGGATCCAAGTATGGTTCAATATCTGTAAATCAGTAAATGTAATACACTATATTAACAGAGTCAAGGACAAAAACCATATGATCATCTCAATAGATGCAGAAAAGGTATTTCACAAAATCCAACACCCATGCATAATAAAAACACTACAGAAATTTGGAATAGAAGGCCTTTATCTCAATCTGAATAAGGCTCTCTATGATAAAGAGCCAACATCATACTAAATGGTCAAAAATTGAAAACTTTCATGCTAAAATCAGGAACAAGTCAAGGATTCCCACTATCACCACCCCTGTTCAATATAATTCCAGTAACATCAACCACTGCAATTAGAAAAGAGAAAGAAATAAAAGGAATAATGATGGGAAAGGAAGAAGTGAAACTGTCATTATTTGCTCATGATATAAGACTTTACATAGAAGACACAAAAAAAACGATCAAAAGCCTTCTAGACCTAATTGACAGATTCAGTAGAGTAGCTGAATATGAAGCCAACACTCAAAAAACAATAGCCTTCTTATGCACAAATAGCAGGCTCATTGAGAGAAAAATTCAGGAAACAATTCCTTTTACAATAGTATCCAAATAAATGAAATATCTAGGAATCAATCTAACAAAGGAAGTAAAAGACCTCTACACTGAAAACTACAGCATTCTGAAAAAGGAGATCGATGAGGATATAATAAAATGGAAAGACATCACTTGTTCCTGGGTAGGAAGAACCAATATAATGAAAATGACCATACTTCCAAAACTACTATATAGATTTAATGCAATGCCAATTGAAATTCCAACAATATACTTCATAGAACTAGAGAAAACAATACAAAAAATCATTTGGAACCAGAAGAGACCTAGAATAGCAAAAGCAATTCTAGGCAGCAGAGACATAGCTGGGGATATCACAATCCCCAACTTGAAGATATACTACAAAACTACTGTGATAAAAACATCAAAGAAACAAACCCAAAGATCAGTGGAGTAGAATAGAAGATGCAGAAACCACACCAGACATACTCAGCCACCTCAACTTTGACAAAGGAGCCAAGCCCCCATATTGGAGGAAAGATAGCCTCTTTAATAAATAGTGTTGGAAAAACTGGATTTCAACCTGCCAAAGATTAAAACTAGCCCCATAACTATAACCATGCACTAAACTAAGATTGAAGTGGATTAAAGATCTAAATATTAAGACAGAAACACTAAAATTGCTGGAAATAAGTTAGGTATGAAGACATTGGCATAGGAAAAGATTTTATGAACAAAACTTCTGTAGCACAGGAGCTAGCACAAAGAATCAACAACTGGGGTCTCATCTTATTAAAAAGCTTCTGCACTGCAAGAGAAACCACCAACAGAGCTAAAAGACAACGTACAATGTGGGAAAAAAAATTTTAGCAGCTATAACTCAGACAAAGGTTTCCTATCTAGAATATATAAAGAATTTAAAAACAATCAGACCCCTCAATTTCAAAGGCCCAATTCAAAAATGGGCACCTGAAGTGAACAGACATTTCTCAGACAAAGAAGTAAAAACAGCACATAAATATATGAAAAAATGTTCAACATCACTGGTCATTCAAGAGATGCAGATGAAAACAACACTGAGATTCCACCTCACCCCAGAAAGAATGGTTGCTGTGAAGAAATCAACCAATAATAAATGCTGGCAGGGGTGTGGAGAGAAAGGAATTCTTCTCCATTGTTGGTAAAAGTACATACTGGTGCAACCACTGTGGAAATTAGTATGGAGATACCTCAAAGAACTAGGACTGGAAGTCCCACTTGACCCCGCTATTCCCCTGCTGGGGATTTTCCCCAAAGAATTAAAAGAATCATACCACAGTGATATATGTGCACCCATGTTTATAGTGGCACAGTTTGTAATAGCTAAAGCTTGGACACAGCTCAAGTGCCCATCAACTGGAAACTGGATAAAGAAGATGTGAGGTTTTTTTATAAAATGGAGTACTACTCAGCCATAAAGAATGAGAAACTAGAGACATATATAGCTGAATGGAAGCATATTGAGGCCATAGTCTTAAGTGAAATAAATAGGACACACATGTGTAAATACCAAATAGTTTCTCTAGTGTTAGAAACTGAAGTCGTAAATAAGGATGAAAATAAATAATTCATAATTTGAAATAGGAAAAGTTCCAAAGGTGTAGGCATGGTAGGAGGGGAAGGGGAAAAGGAAGAAGGGAAAGGAAAAATTATGAGAAAACAAAAAAAATGGAAATGAAATCTATGTAAATAAATGGTGGAAGGGGTGAAGGGCGCACAGGTAATGGGGAAAAAATAAGAACTAAGATGCATCATGTACAGGTACAAGCGCCCAATGATAAATGTAAACATATTGTGTACTTAAAATGTATCAATAAAAGAATAAAACAAAAGAATTTGACCTTTCCTAGAAAAACAAAGATAAATTTTTTAAAGTTCACAGTGATTTTGGCAGTTCAAAATAAAATATTAATGGCAGTGGATATAATTATTGTGATTATAAACAGCTTCTGAATACCTCAAATTTCTTTTTCAAAATATATTGAAGTGGCATGATGAAAAATAGAATAAATCACACTTTTTAATAAATTCTAAGTATTTATCTGAAATATATGCAAAAATGTGAAACTAGATAAATGGATTGACATTTTCTTGATAGATTCATAACTCTATGGTTTCTAAAAGTTTAATATCTGATAACATTTCATTAGTATATTCTAGTATATTTATTACTCTGCATTATTAATACATATATGTGGCTAGGAGATGTATAGTTTGTAATTATTTTTCCTTTCAAAACATAATAGCTTCACACTGGGCTTGTTGCAGCTATGATATTTCATCTCTAAATTCTGCTTCAAACTTTCTGGGGCTATGACAGAAATTTGTATTTGAACAGAAAAGCTGTCATGAAGGTGGTATAGTACTATCTATCACATTTTTATCCTCACCATACTTAGATGGTAGTGAGTCTGGCTGTCGAAGGCATTAAAAAAAGATTGAAATTATGCCTTCTGTTCTTACACATCAAAGTAGTACCATTATACCAAATTCAACAGACCTGGATTACACTCTATTAATTTCCTATTAGTTCCCAGCTATGCAAAATCTAGCTGCAGTGTCACAGTGTTTTAGACATTCAACCTTGATTCCAGCATCGAAAAATGGAACCTGTCACTTCTAATAATTTTACAGGAGATTCTACAAATGTAAATCTTTTTTCATCTTGTCATCCTTTCGTGTCTTTAATGAGTTTGATCACTAACAGTGTAGAATCTTAATTTAACTCTCAGAAATATTAACAGCTATTGCAATTGAGCATCTCTAGGAGTATACTAATTAATGTGTAATAATGATTAATTTACAGTACCTGAAATATTGATCTTTAAATATTGATTTAAAAATAATTTTACCAAAATTTAACAATATATCAAAAAGAAAACAAAAAATTTACCTTAAAATTTATTTAAAAATTCTAAATTTGAGACAAAGCTTCCTCTTATATAAGTGAATGAGCTAAACTCATCCATTTGTTAAAGAATGAAAAATGTAAGTTTGTACTTAAAAATCAACTTACCTAGGTCTACCAGGTTAAAGTTCTATCACAGAAAATAGTTAACTCTTGGGAACAGGTTTCATGATGAGCTTGGTAAGTACTTTAAATAAAATATTAGCATGTTTTAAAGAGAAGTTTTATTTAAATGTGTTGACTTTTTGTCACTCCTGCTGACCTTTAAATCTAATAAAAGCCCCTTAGAATCCATATACACAACATTTTATCTCTTCTGACAGATTTTAATTGTGCACTGTAATAAAGTGCACATAAAATTCAGATTGTGCTTGTAATAAAAAAATGTTTTACTAGAATTTCAGATATAATTTTGAAGCTGAAGGAAATCAGACTCAATATTTTCCATTTTGAACTACAAATTTCATTATTGAATTCCACAAAATTCATCAGTGGATTTGATAGGGGGATTATTCTAATATTTTTCTTTTAACTATCTCTCCCATTTCACTGCATTTGAATTACTTTGCAGGCAATATTACAATACCAACTTTGTAAAGAAAGTCAGTGTAATTTATCTCATGTTCCAGAATCCCACTTTCCAGAAGTGTGAAGCACTAAATACTTGGTTGGAAAAGTAACATTGTACAAGCCAAATCTGGCAAGCAACAATTGTTTCAGCCTTTCAAGTCAATTGTTTCAGCATTTCAACTCTTTTCAGTCAGAAGTAACTGGAGATCCCAACACTTTGCAGCTGTACTTCATCATGACACAAGATTTGTTCCATCTACGTTGTGCCTAAGAATACTTTGTTCATTTCTATCTTTGCTTTCTATTACCATTTTGGGGGTGTGCAGTTGCTGAAAATATGTCATTACCTGAGTACTAACTGCCAGGGGAGCTGATTTTCAGCATAAGTCATATGTAGTAGTTTCAAAAACTACATACCTTATTATTCAATAAATATACATTTTACTGTTTGTCAACATAAAACATTTTCATCTATAATTTTGAAGTTTTCTTGCTTAGCATTTGTCTCAGGGTTTTTACAGATAGAGAAAGACAATAGGCAGTACTAAGCAATCAGTTAAACCTCAGGCCTTGAACTTTTCTTTATATATGTATTACCTCCTTTAATTCTTCCAAAAATTCTATTATTAGTCTCATATTATATAAAAAGAATTGGATGCATAAAATAGTTATATTATCCAAGATCACATAATTGTATGTAAGTGTTATTATCAGGATTCAATCCTTTGTCTTAACCAAAAATACTACTGATTCTTAATTCTGATCAAAAGGGTAAAATATCCTTTTATCCTTAAAAGATTAACAGTAAAATATATTGATGGCTTTTATGAATGAAATTGTCAAAACAGCAGCTTGGCCATGTGGGCTAGCAGAGCAGGCAAGGGTTGATTGCGCCCTGCTCAGTCTGGCTCACTCAGCCCTTTTTCAACCAGGAGATGGAGCCACTACTTGGATTCACACTATAGAGGAACAGGGGAGCATAAAGGCATTGTCCTGAGCTGCAGAAGTGAAAAACAGAGAGAGGGCTTCCCTGAGGCTCCCTGATGAAAACTGAAACCCACTGGAAAAGTGAAGAGAATCTGCAATGAAGGCACAACAGACCACCATGCTTGGTAAGTTGGAGGGATCATCACCTCCCATCAGAACCTGGACTATCTTTAGGGGAAAGGCAGCTGGAACCTGCAGTAGAAACTTGCAGAGTTCAACCCTGCAGGAGGACAGGGAGCCCAAATTGGGACTTGCAGCCAGAAATCTCCCTGAATCTCACGGGCCTGTGCCTGGCTTACTAAGACTCATTGACTTATAACTCCAAACTGCTGCCCACATTGTCTATTGTGACAGCAGAGACATACCCTGAAGGAGGTCTTTCATTTTTATCTTTTATTTGTTATTTTCAAAATTACAATTTTTTTGCTCTTATTTTCAATTTTTTTCTTCTTTGCTACTGTTTTAAAATTTTTCTTTTCTTTTCTCTTTCTTTTCTCTTTTCTTTCTCTCTCTCTCTATCTCTCTGTCTCACTCCCTTGCTGTCCCACATTGTTCTTCATCTCCCTTTGCATTCCTATTCTGCCTATAATTAGTATTTCTTCTTTATGTTTCTTTTCTTCTCTTTCCTCCTCTTGCCTGTGACCTGTGGCCTCACTGCTAACCTTCCCTTATCCTTCTACTTACATATTACTCCCTCCCCAACTCCTTCTAAGGCCCCATCCCGAAGGGTAAAGTTGCTATATTGAAGAGTTTATTCACTATAAACATATGTTGGGTTGGTCCTTGATTTTGATTTAATTCACACAGTTAAAGGTGATAGATTAATAACTACCACAAATTGTCATTTTCTAAGAGGACATTGATGCTATTGTGTTGCTGATTGTATCACCTCTGCTAAGGTGTTGTGATTGATCTAATCAGTTGTCCTTCCTGGTATAATGAAAATAAGACAGCCTCAGAGCCATTAGAGACTCAAAACCTAAAGACCAGCTATATCTGGAAGACACCTCTGAGAAGCAATCACTCCATAAGTTTTCTAAATACATCAACAAAGATCTTTACAAGATGCAACTTCAAAGTATCAACCCTGAAATTAAATCAAGGACAGTACCAAAAACAAAAATGAGAAGACATTTAAGCAAGGCACAAACGCAGACTTCCACCCCACAAAAGGCAAATTCTGGGGGACACGAGGTGGAAAAATCTGATAATCAACCACCTGGACACCCTGAACTGATAGCACAGGAAGTAACAAAACAGATGAATGGGGCTCAAAAAGAATTTAAAACAAATAATTTCCCATGTAACTACAGAGATGGTAAGCAGAATGAAATACACCATTAGAGGCTCTAGAACAGAAATAGATAAAAAATAGATGAGCTACAAAATGTGCTGGAAGGCATGAATGGCGAGCATAAGGAAGAAATGGAAACCATGAAACAGATTCAAACAGATATTCAGGAGATTAAAAGCTCCATTGAAAGCATGCAGAGCAGATAAAGAGAATCTGAAAATAGAATATCAGATATAGAAGACAGGATTGTGGTTAAGGATGATGCAAACAGAGATCTATTAAAAATAGTAAGGCACCATGAGAAATTAATCCAGCAGCTGCTAGATGATGCAAAGAAGAATAACCTAAGACTGATAGGAGTCCATGAAAAAACAGGAGAAAGTAAAATTGACATAAAAAAAAAAAACTGTTCATCGAAGTAATAGTAGAAACCTTCCCAGACAGAGGTGGAGAATTGGACATACAGATGAATGAGGCATATAGAAATCCAACTAGCCATGATCAAAAAGAATTTACACCTAGACATACAACAGTCAAAATCCCAGAAACCCAACAGATAAACAAAATCCTACAGGCAGTTAGAGAAAAGAAACAAATTACCTATAAAGGAAATCCCATCAGAATCTCAGCAGACTTCTCAACACAAAACATCAAATCAAGGAAAGCCTGGAGTGAAGTATTTCAAGCCTTAAAAGAAAATAACTTCCAACCTAGACTGTTGTATCCTGCAGAATTATCTTTTAAAATAGATGGGGAAATTAGATTCTTCCACCACAAAGAACACCTGAGAAATTTCATGAACACCAAACCAGCACTACAAACAATTCTAAGCAAGATACTAGAAAAAGACAATGAAGGTCATAACTCCATGGGGCCCAACAGAGGGAAGACAGCAGACAAGGTAAGAAAGTAAAGGGAAACGGGGGGGAAAATGAAATAAAAGAGCCAACAACAGCAATATATCATGACAAGGATGAGTCAACATATATCATTTATAACTGTCAATGTTAATGGCCTCAATTCACCAATCAAACTGACAGAATGGATTAAGAAGCAAAATCCAGCAAAATGTTGTATACAAAAAACGCACCTAACTCAAAAAGAAATTAAGAGACTTAAAGAAAAAGGATGGAAAACATTTCTCCACATGACAGAAACACAGAAAAAAGCAGGCATAGCAATCTTATTTGCAGACAAAGTAGATTTCAAACCAAAACTAATTAAGAGAGACAAAGATGGTCACTACATCCTTGTGAAGGGAACAATCCAAGAGGAAGAGATGACAATCCTAAATATATATGCACCAAATACAAATGCCCCCAACTATACAAAACAAGTATTAATGGACATGAAAAACCAACTAAGCACTAATACAATTGTAGTGGGGGATTTCAATACCCCACTATCACAAATAGACAGATCATCTAGAAAAAAAAAATTAACAACGAAAGTTTAGAAATGAATCAAAGTATTGAACAAATCAATGTAATAGATGTTTACAGAGTGTTCCACCCCACAAAATCAGAATACACATTCTTTTCAGCTGCACACTGGTCACTATCCAAAATAGACCACATGCAAGCTCATAGGACAAATCTAAGTAAATGTAAAAGAACTGAAGTTACCCCCTGTATATTATCAGACTATAGTGCAATAAAATTTGAGGTCAATAACATAAGAAACCAAAAAACATCCACAAACACATTGAAATTGAATAACACCCTCCTGAACAACCAATGGGCCAGAGAGGAAATTAAAGAAGAAATTAGACAGTATCTACAAGTAAATGATAATGCCAGTACAACATACAGTAATCTATGGGACAAAATGAAAGCAGTTCTACACAGGAAATTCATAGCAGTGAATGCCCATATTAAGAGAGCAGAGAGAACTCAGATAAAGAACCTAATGCAGAACCTTAAGCTCCTAGAAAAAGAAGACCCTACCAAACCAAAGCTCATATAAGAAAAAAAATTATAAAAATCTGAGCAGAAATTAATGAAAGGGAGACTAAGAGAACAATACAAAAAATTAATGAATCAGAGTTGGTTATTCGAAAGAATAAATAAATTTTGATAAACCTTTAGCCAACCTTATCAAAAAAAGGAAAGAAAAAGCTCAAATCCATGCAATTGAGAACGAAAAAGGTGAAGTCACAAGAGACCCAGCAGAAATCCAGAGGATCATCAATAACTACTTTGAGAAACTGTACTCTAATAAAATGGAAAATACAGAAGAAATTGACAGATTCCTAGACACATGCGAATTGCCAATGTTAAATGAAGAACATATAGAAATTCTAAACACCCCAATTACAGTGAATGAAATTGAAAGCATAATAAAAAATTTACCAACAAAGAAAAGCTCAGGTCCCGATGGCTTCACTGCTGAATTCCATAGGACATTTTAAGAAGAACTATAACCATTACTCTTTAAATTTATCAAGGAAATTGAAAGGGAAGTAAGGCTTCCAAATTCATTTCTGGAAGTAATGGTTACTTTGATTACAAAACCAGGGAAAGACCCAACCCCAAAAGAGAAATACAGACGAATCCCCATAATGACCATAGACGCAAAAATCCTCAACAAGATATTGGCAACAGAATACAGAAGATCATCAAGAAGATCATACACCCTAACCAAGTCAGATTTATCCCAGGGATGCAAGGATGATTCAACATTCATAAATCAATAAATGTAATACACTATATTTACAGAGTCAAGGACAAAAAACATATGATCATCGCAATACATGCAGAAAAGGCAGTTCACAAAATCCAACACCAATTCATGATAAAAACGCTACATAAAACTGGAATAGAAGGTCTTTATCTCAACCTGATTAAGACTCTCTATGATAAATCAACAGCCAATATCATACTAAATGGTCAAAAACTGAAAACTTTCATGTTACAATCAGGAACAAGACAAGGATGCCCACTGTCACCACTCTTGTGCAATATTATTCTGGAAATATTAGCCACAGCAATTAGAAAAGAGAAAGAAATAAAAGGAATAACGATAGGAAAGGAAGATGCTAAATTGTCATTATTTGCTGATGATATGATACTTTGCACAGAAGACCCAAAGTACTCAGTCAAAAGACTTCTAGATCTAATTGACAGATTCAGTAGAGTAGCTGGATATATGGTCAACACTCAAAAAAACAATAGCCTTCTTATACACAAATAGCAGACTCACTGAGAGTGAAATTTGGGGAAAAATTCCTTTTACAATAGCATCTAAAAAAATGAAATATCTAGGAATCAACTTCACAAAGGAAGCAAAAGACCTCTATACTGAAATCTACAGCACTGTGAAAAAGGAGATCGAGGAGGATATAAGAAAATGGAAAGACATCCCTTGTTACTGTGTAGGAAAAACCAATAGAGTGCAAATGGCCATACTTCCAAAACTACTATATAGATTTAGTGCAATGCCAATTGAAATTCAAACAATATACTTCATAGAAATAGAGAAAACAATTCAAAAATTAATTTGGAACCAGAAGATACCTAGAATAGCAAAAGCAATTCTAGACAACAGAGACATGGCTGGGGTATCACAATCCCCAAGTTTAAACTATAATACAAAGCTACTGTGATAAAAACAATATTGTACTGGCAAAGAAACAGACTTGAGGATCAGTGGAATAGATTAGAAGATGCAGAAACTACTCCAGACATACTCAGCCACCTCACCTTTGACAAAGGAGCCAACCTCCCTCCTTGGAGGAAAGATAGCCTATTTAACAAATGGTGTTGGAAAAACTAGATTTCAACCTGCCAAAGATTAAAACTAGACCCATGCCTATTGCCATGCACTAAACTTAGATCAAAGTGGATTACAGATCTAAGTATTAAGACAGAAACACTAAACTTGCTGGAATATAAGTTAGGTAGAACTCTTGAAGTCATTGGTATAGGAAAAGACTTTATGAACAAAACCTCAGTAGCACAGGAACTAGCAGAAAGAATCAACAACTGGGGTTTCATCTTATTAAAAAGCTCTGCACTGCAAGAGAAACTACCAACAGATCTAAGAGACAATCTACAATGTGGGAAAAAATTTTAGCAGCTGTACCTCAGACAAAGGTCTACTATCTGGAATATATAAAGAATTGAAATAAATCAAACCCCTAAATTCAAAGATTCAATTCAAAAATGGGCATCCAAAATGAACAGACATTTCTCAGACAAAGAAGTAAAAACAGCAAATAAATATATGAAAAAATGTTTAACATCACTGGTCATTCAAGAGATGCAGATGCAAACAACTCTGAGATTCCACCTCACCCCAGAAAGAATGGCTGCTATCAAGAAATCAACCAATAACAAATGCTGGCAGACATGTGGGGATAAAGGAACCCTTCTCCATTGTTGGTGGGACTGCAGACCTGTGCAGCCACTGTGGAAATCAGTATGGAGAAACCTCAAAGATCTAGGGCTAGATATCCCATTTGACCCATCTATTCCCCTGTTGGGTATCTTCCCAAAATAATTAAAAGAATCACACCATAGCCATATATGTGTACCCATGTTTGTATTGGCTCAGTTTGTAGTATCGAAAGCTTGGAAATAACCCAAGTGCTCATCAACTGGAAAGTGGAAAAAGAAGATGTGAGTATTTTTTTTGAATAAAATGGAGTACCACTCAGCCAGAAAGAATGAGAAACTAGAGTTATTTATAGCTAAATGAATGCATATTGAGGCCACAGTCTTAAATGAAATAAATAGGACACACATGTGTAAATACCAAATACCTTCTCTAGTGTGAGAAACTGAAAGTGTAAATAAGGACTAAAATGATTAAAACGAATAATTGATAATTTGAAATGGTAAAGTTCCAAAGGTGTAGAGGTGGTGGGAGGGAAAGGGGAAAGGAAAGAAGGGAAAGGAATAATTATGAGAACAGAAAAAAATTGAAATGAAATCTATATAAATATGGAAGGGTGGAGGGGGTGAAGGGCACATAAGTAATGGAGAAAAAATAAGAACCAAGATACATCATGTACACGTACAAGCACCCAATGACAAATGTAACCTTAGTGTATACCTCAAATGTACCAATAAAAGAATTAAAAAAAAAAGAAATTGTCAAAACTTCAATCTGAATATTTCAAACCTGTGCATTGTGTAGCTTATGTTGTATATATTAATAAGATGCAAGACAAATTTCTTCCTGTGTTTAATTCCACTTCAAATTTAGTTGAATATATTCAACTAAATAAAATTTAAAACTTGTCTCTGAGGATCATCCTTTTCCACTTTATATTTTTAGGCATTTAATAACTTAAGAGGCATTTATCTTTTAGGAGACAATTTTGTCAAAGTATATTCCTTCTTCACAAAAGAAGTCTGTCTTAATCTTCCAGTTAGAATTTCCCAACAAGTATTCCAATCAAGTAAAACTTTATAATATTCAAATAGAAACATATGAGAGTTTTCAAGGGATTCATTTAATGAAATAGTTATTGTAGAATAACACTGAAGTAATAATTTCTCTTTAAGAGATTCTACTACATAACTTGCTTTATGTACGTTCACCTATAATTATTCTGGAATAATAATATATGAAGTGAATTATAACTGTTTTGCTTAAATTTTCTTTTTTCCTTGATATTCACATGCATTTTTTCATGATATATGATGTTCAAACAAATTAAAAATTATACACATTTTGGATTTGTGAATATAATTTTTCTTCATAATCTCATGTTTAAGATTTCTACTTAGTCCAATATTTCTTGAGGAGATAAATTGGAAAGCATTTGCTAGAAATATTGTGAATTGTAGTTAGGCAAATGAGGGCAGCAGGAAGAAAAAACAGACATTTTTGTAAGCAAATAGAACTCAGACTATCAATGTTAGTAGGAATTAGAGAGACTAAATAGAGGGGGAAATACTTCCAGATAGTGCAAGCTAGATGAATGGCCTGACATAGCTCCAATGAGGTTGAGAATATCACATGCAAATTTCTGAGCCATAAAAACTTCCTCTGTATGTAGCCAGATGGGAAAAGATGTGATTTAAAAAACAGAATGTCTTCTTTCCCACTTTATTTTAGGGAAAAAGCAAGCATTTTTCTCAATGGTGAATATAACCTCATTCCTCTCTTAGAAGAAACATCCACAATGTACTTTAAAGAGCCTTTTTAGCTGAAAAAGTTAGAACACTGAAAGATTCAGCGTGATAGTGCTACCTAAGACAGGAAAAGAGATTTTTAGTTCATACAGGTAGCCTAAAAGAGAAGGTAAAAAAGAGAAGGTGAATGTGAAGGAAAACAGTTTAGGAGGAAGTAAACAAACAAAACAAAACAAAATACCAAACCTGAGAAGATGAAAGCCTATTGGTGGATACAGCTATCAAGAAACCCTTGCTGATAAGAAAGAGTCAGTAAAGTTCTAGGTTTGTGATATTGCATTTTAAAGTTTAAATTGTTTTCTAATGTTCTTTAATACCACCCTATTGCCCTAAATATTCAATATGAATCTGATATGTGCAAAATACCTGGTAAATCATGTTTGGTTGGGATGAAGAAATAGGAATAGATGATCAAGAGGTTCTCAAGAAAAGCATCAGCCTTTCACCTCCCAGCATATCCAAACAATTTTAGACATAAGTAGCAATATTGTAATTCAACTGCTATACTAGTCTGTTAAACAAATAGTGGGTCAGGAGCTAGAGGATCCAGGCATATCCACTCATCAATTACACACAAATTAAGGGCACATGTAGGAAAAGTTCACCTACAATGCACGTTACTCTGAGTAACAATTTGAATGTGTTCATTGAATATTTTCCAGCTGATATTTATCAAAATCAGAAATCATCAAATAGTTGAATGTGAAGCACTTTTGACCACAAAATGCAATATCAGTAAATACAGAAAGTTTTATAATATAGCATAGTGTTAATGTAACATGAAATATTTGGAAATTGATTCAATGTAGGTTTTGTGGGGGAAAAAAGAAAAAAAATCACAGAACCATCTACCGTGGGAAGCTCAAAATTATGTTTTTATGAAAAGGAATGTGTAATTCAATAATACTTTTGAAGTTGGACTTTAAATGTTTCACAGCTGCTAACATGGCCCTTTTGTGAAGAAAGGAATGACACAAATGATGTTCCATTATGGAGATTGTTATGCCCATAACATCTGAGTCATCTCATTTTAGAAATCTGATAAAGGAAACAATAACTTAATAATGTGAACTATATATTCCTATAAAATCAAGAAAATAGATCCTGGTAATGGTGTGTGCACAAATGATGGGTCCCCGAGTAAGAATATTATAACAGGCTTACATTCCATTTCTGAACTGCAAAATAATCATTGCTTCAGGGGAAAGTTCTGTCTAGCTTTCATAATTTCTGCTACCATCATCCAGGTAAATAAGAAGGAATTAGTCTGCAACCTTGAAACTTCAAACAATTATTACATGTTGAAATACATAAATGCAGAGAGAGAGAGAGGGAGACAGAGAGACAAAGAGAGGCACAAAGCCTTCTTTCTATTGCAGGGCACCAGTCTGTTCAATCAGTTATTTGAAAAATGATGAATTTCAGGATGTAAGAGTGCTAGAGAGTTAGGGACATAAATTCAAGGTCCTTTGCTGCATTGTAGAACCCAGTTTCCCACAATGTGTAGAGCCTACTTTTATATTTCTAATGTGCAATACATTCAGAATGATTTGTTCAAATTACTTCATTTATAGAAACCTGGAATTAGATGCTTCTCTAGATTTTATGTTTACCATTCTTTCCACTAGTGCCCCAAAGCTTCAGATAAATTCCATTATTTCTCTATTTATGTTTTTCCTTAACTTCCTGATATAGTTTCTGTTTTCAGTAGGTTTTGATTGAACTGCTGACTTTTCCCTTCAAATAAATACATCAATATCAATTCAAATCATCTTTTGCAATTTCTTCCCATTACCAAGTTCTTAGCCATATGTTCTCCCTTTTGACCCACTCTCTGTCAATAAATTCTCAGCATTTCCTGCAAATAATATTTGTTGTATTATGGTGAACAACTTAAAAATATCTTAGTTATATTATACATGACACAACACAAGGTGCACCAAAATCAAAATGTATCAAAGATCTAAATGCTAAACAGAAATGCTTAATCAGCTGGAAGATAAACTAGGTAAAATTCTTGATGAAATCGGTGTAGGAAAGGACTTCCTGAACAGAACCCAATGGCACAAGAAATAATACTGAAATAAACAAATGGGATCATATCACACTAACAAAGCTTTTCCACTACAAAGAAAACAACCAATGGAGGGACGAGACAACTCACAGAATGAGAAAATTATTTGGCAGCTATTCACTGGAGAGAAGAATAACATCTTAAATATATAAAGAACTCAAAAAATTAGATCCTCCAAAATAAGACCCTCCAAAAAAGATCGATCAAAAATTTTTTTATTTTTAAATATATATATTTATTGGTACATTTTAGGTATAAAATACATTTACATTTATCACTGGGTGTTTGTACCAGAACATGATGCATGTTAATTTTTATTTTTTCTCCCATTACTTGTGCACCCTTCAACCCCTCCACCCTTCCCTATCTACACAGAGTTTGATTCTCATAATTTTTTTCTTTCCCTTGTTCCCTTCCCCCTTTCCCTTCCACCATCCCCAAACCCTTGGACCTTTTCTTATTTCAAATTATCAATTATTGATTTTAATCATTTTCATCCTTATTTACCCTTTCAATTTCTCACACTAGAGAAACTGTTCGGTATTTACACGTGTATCCTATTTATTTCACTTAAAAGTATGGCCTCAATGTGCATCCATTTAGCTATAAATGTCTCTAGTTTCTCATTCTTTATGGCTGAGTAGTGCTCTATTTTATAAAATAAACCACATCTTCTTTATCCAGTTTCCAGTTGATGGGCACTTGGGCTGTTTCCAAGCTTTAGCTATTACAAATTGTGCTGCTATAAACATAGGTGCACATATATCGCTGTGGTAGGATTCTTTTAATTCTTTGGGGAAGATTCCCAGTAGGGGAATAGCTGGGTCAAATGGGACCTATAGTCCTAGTTCTTTGAGGTATCGCCATACTGATTTCCACAGTGGTTGCACCAATCTACATTCGATCGATCAAAATTAATAGACTTTTTTCAAAAGAAGTACAAGTGGCCAATAAACATATGAAAAAAAATTCTCAGTATCTCTGTTCATTAAATAAATGCAAAGTAAAACATCATTGTGATACCATCTTATCCCAGAAAGAATGGCTATCATCAAGAAATCAAATAATAAAAAATGCTGCCAAGGATGTGGGGAAAAAGGAACTCTTCTACACTGTTGGTGGGAATGTAACTAGTAAAACCACTATGAAAATCAGTGTGGCGATTTTTCAAAAACTGAGACTAGTAATTCCATTTGACCCAGGTATTACCATTCTAGGTGTCTTCCTGAAAGAGGTAAAGTCATCATATCACAGGGCAAACTTTATTCATCCTCCTCATCTGCCTTCCCATCCCATCACTAAAAATGTATGAGTAAACAATGTAAAACAATGTGACAAAATAAAACTATACTTATTACAGTTTTAAAATTACAGAATGATAGAAGATGAGATCTAGAAGTGCATCTTAGATATCTATTTTAATTTTCTCACTTTATGTTTGAATAACATGAGGCTCAGAGGATTGGCAATGTTATCAAGTTACAGAGTGGCAAATCTAGGTCTCAGAGCCCAATCTCCTGACACCCACTTTAATTTTCTTCTCACTGCATCAGAGTGCTGTAGTAGACTTAAAAATAAATCTCAAACATATGAACTGAAATTGACAACAACTATCTACTAAAACTGGGAATAAATATATGTGTGCATTCTTGTGTATGGTAGAGACAGAAAGTGCTTCTATGATTGAAATAACTGTATCTGGTACATAGTCTAATAAAGTATTTTTGTTAGTATAATGAAAATTAAAAGAATAACATTTTAGAAAGTTATATAGTATCACTTCCACTTAGTAAGGCCAAAATGACCAAAAATAATAATAATTATAAATAATTTATAAGATATTACATATTTTAAAATATGAAATCTATATTTTCACAAAATCATCATAAAACACAATTTGCTGCATAATCAAGCATCTAAACACTGAGTGACTTCACTTTATATCTATCTATTTAATTCACAATTTTGTGGGTATCTAATTTGGCTGGAATTAGATGGCTGGGCCATTTGATCTCATCAGAGTTTATTCATATATCTATATCAACTGGTGAGCAGGTGGCTCTGCTTCTGGGGCTGGTTTCCTTTACTAGTTTCACTAGACCCATTGGAGTATGTAAATATCATCCCAGCGTGTAGTCTGGATTTTTTCACATACCAGCTAGAGAGGTTACCAAAAAAGATCACATAGCATTCCAAGTCTCTGAGTACTGAGGTTCAAAACCAGCTCAGTGTTTCTCCTAATGTATTGTCTTACTCTAAACAAATCTCAAAGGCAGACAAAATTGAAGGGTGGGGGAAAGATATGCACTAGAACTTAATTGGAAGAAGGTTTAAAATCTCAGGAGAGGGCCATGGATTTTGCAAGAAAAATAAGTGTAATCATTTTCAAATCTACATTGCTACTTAAACCATTAACCAGCATCTAAGCACATTTTCTTTTTCTTTCTCTATAAAATATATTATATACATGCACATATATGCCTTTACTACATTATAAATGTTTTTATTCATAAATTTGTGCAAATACATATACTCATATAAACTTATTTTGCTTGCATTTTATGTTATTATTATTTTTATTTTTGGTACCGGTGATTAAACTCAGGACCTTGTGCTTATGAGGCAGGCGATGGCACCACTGAGCTAAATCCCTGGGCCTATTATGTTATTATTATTTGCATGATTCTCATCTATTCACTGGGTTTAATAGATTTTTGTGTGGCACATTTTAGATTTACAGAAAAGTTGTAAAACTAATGTGAAGCACTCCCATGTATCTCATAGCCACTTTTCCTTATTATTAACATGTAACATTACTGGGGTACATTAAAATATTAATGTTGAGACATCATAATTAATCATAGTTCACATCTTATTTGTTTCCTTAGTTTTTATCTAATGTCTACTTCTCATTCCAAGTTCCCTTCTAAGATTTCATAATATCTTTATTTTTGAATAAAACTTATTTAATTGAAAATTCAGACATATTTATAGTATACCACCTGTTTTGACATATGTATACATTCAGGAATTATTGAGTCAAGCTCATTAACATATATGTTGCCTTATTTGCTTATTGTGTTTTGTGTTGAGAACATTAAAAATATATTCTCAACAATTTTCAAGTATAAAATACATTACTATTTACTATTGTCATAATGTGTTGTATGTACAAAATAGACCTCCAGAATTTATTTCTTTTTTTTTTGAAACTTTATACTCCTTGACAAGCATTTCTGCACTTCTTTCTCCACTTGCCTTCGATCCCTAGTACCATCATTCTACTCTGATCTAGGAGTTTCATTTTCTTAGGTTCCACATCAATATGAGATTATATAGGACTTGTCCTTTCTTTTCTATTTTATTTTATTAGTTCATGAAGTAAGATTAATAATATCAACAAGAAAGCAAATTGGGACGGGGAATTGGAGGAGTGAAGGAAGGAGAGGAAAGGGGAAGGGGACTTAAAAACAGGATTTTTCTTTCTGTATCTGAATTATTTCTCTGAAGATAATGTCCTCTAGTTTTATTCATGATATCACAAAAAGGAAGGATTTCATTCTGTGTTAAGGAGAATAGTATCCTACTGGGCATATATGCCATATATTCACTATCCTTTCACCCACTGATCAATATCTAAGTTGATTCTGTATCTTGGCAAGTGTAAATAGTGCACAATAAATATGGCAATTATCACTTTGCCATAATTATTTCATATTCTTTGGATATACAACTAGATATGAGATTTCTGAATAATATGGTGCTCCTATTTTTAGCCTTTGGAGGAGTCTGCGTACCATTTCCCATAAAGGCTGTAGTAATTTACATTCCCACCACAACTATATAAGGATTCTCTTTTCTATACACCATCCACACTTGTTAATTTTTTATAATAGCTTTTCTGATATGTATTATGTCTCATTTCATTTCAGTTTTAACTTGTGCTTTTGTGATGGTTGCTGGTGTTTGAAATCATTTTGTACATCTATTGGCCCTTCATACGTCTTCTTTTCCAAAATATCTATTCAGGTTTTTACCCTTTTTTGATCAGATTATTAGATTTTTAATTTTGGTTTGCTTTATAAAACTGAATTGTGTCTTAGATACTTATTTTGTTGACAAAATACCTGACACCCAAAGTTAAAGGAGGAAAGGATTATTTAGCTCACAGTTTGTAGAGGTTTCAGTCTATAATCAGCTGACGCCAAGATGGAGACGCATGGCAGGCAAGCATCATAGAGGAGAAAGTTCATGGTGGGCAGAAGGTAGCAAAGAAAGCAAGGGACTTTAGCAGCTTCTTTCTGCCCCTTTTATATTCTATCTAGGCTACCAGGATTAGGGAAGGTGCCAAAACAATCAGTGAACTGATTTAGGAATCACAGACCCTTAATCCTTCCACTCTTAATCCTACCATTGTACCATGAATCAATTGCACAGTATAAATCCAGCCAGCTTTGTAAAAGCCCCACCTATGACCACATAAGGCTTTGGGGGGACATCTAAATACAAGCCACAACAAGTTCTAAGATTTCAATATATACTTTGGGTATTGTTTAATTATATGTATAGTTTAAAAATATTTTCTGTTATCAAGTAGATTTTAATTGAATATTTTGTTAGATTTTATTTCCTTCCTTAACAAATCAGTTATAGTTCTCTTTTTTAAATTGAGTTAATGATTGTTGAAAGTCTTACCATATATTTTTAAAACTAATTAAGTTCTCCTAAAAATGATTTTACTCCTTCATGATTGTTACAACTACCTTGTAAAGGTGTGTTACAATTCTTGCATCTCATCTTTATGACATTACTGTCATCAATTTCCCTTACACATACTAAATACATCATTAGTACTATTAATTTATATAGTTATTTTAATCAGTTAAGAAAAAATGTGTTTGCATGAGTTTATTTTTGCTCCAATGTTTATCCTTTCTTTACATAGATTTGTTTCTGATTTATATAATTGTTTTTTTCTGAATAACTTATTTTAACAAATTCTGTTCCTATTTAATTCCTTCAGCTTTTGTTTATCTGGCTCTTTCCCAAAGTCAAAATGATAATGAAAAGTAAATATTTTTAACTGATTCAGGACATAGTGGTGGCAAAACGAGTGAAACTTAAGACATTCATGAAAGTCTCCCAGAACTGCTGCATACAGTGGTCAGAATGATAGGATAAGTGTGTCTGAAGCAAGAGGGCATATTTGAGGTTGCACAGTGCCACACTTAGTGAATAAGGTGAATGGAAGGCACAGAGTAGCAACAGTCACTGTATTTTTGATTATGCCTCCTAAAGACACCCACTAAGGTTGACTTCTAGAACTGTTTAAGAAAGTGGCAAGAACATCAGGAAAAATGTTTTCAAATTGAGGGGGAGAATTTTGAAGGCAACTGATGGTAATGTGTCTTTTATTGTGATATGGTTTTTCTCAATTTAAACATTACTTTCATCACATCTAATACATAGCCACTTGTTTTCGAATGTTGTCTACATTTTCTGTAAATGTTCTTAACATACTAGTGATAACTACTTTCAATTCTCTTTCTGATAATTTCAACATCTGTGCAATGCATGAGTGTTGTTTTGATAGTTGATATACTTCTTAACTCTATTTTTGCTTTTGATGCTCTTATTTAGGTTTCATGTTGATCTCAGTTGTGCTCAGTTTAGTAGCTTGTGTAGCTATTGGTAACAGAGGCATCAATTTCTATTGTGTACCAATTTTGTCTCCCCTCTTGACTTTGGATATTTTAAGTACTCCTTCTCAGACTAATCTTGCAGTCAGTGGTAACTCACTACATTTTTTATACTGGATACTTCTTGGTATGGTGGTAAATTATAATGGAGAAGAATTATTATACAAAATTTTGATTAAATGCACATCTTTTAGTGGTCATGTGTCTCTGGGTTGTGTCATTCACCAGTATTTCTCTCTTGATATAATTCATTCCTGTATTATTTTATTTTTCATTACTATAATTCAATATCTGAGTCAAACTAATGTTAATAATAAAATAAGTTTATTTAGCTCACAATTTTGTGGCTTAAATTTCATGACCGAATGTCCCCATTAGTTAGGCTTCTGGTGAGGGCCTAAAGGTAGATGGAATCACAATGGCAGGAGCACTAGAAGAGATAACATCTTCAAACTGTAAGCTAGTAAGCAATTCAAGGGTCAGACTCAGGCTTTCATAACATTTCCTTCTCTTCAGAACTAAATCTGAAAGGCCTTAATTCTCTTCTGAGAGAATTTGGTTATTAAGTCTAGAAGACTTATGGTGGAGTTCTTGGGGTCTTCTATATAGAGTATCATGTCATGTGCAAATAATGACAATTTGACTTCTGCATTTCCTATCTTTAATCCTTTTATTTCTTTCTCTTGTCTAATTGCAATGGCTAATGTTTCCAGAACTATATTGAACAAGAGTGGTGATAGTGGACATCCTTGTCTTGTTCCTGATTTTAGTGTGAAGGATTTCAGTTTTTGACCATTTAGTATGATATTGGCCACTGGTTTTTCATAGATGGCTTTTATCATTTTGAGGTAGAGACCATCTATTCCAATTTTTTGTAGGGTTTTTATCATAAATGCATGTTGGATTTTGTCAAATGCTTTTTCTGCATCTATGGAGATAATCACATGGTTTTTGTCCTTGGCTCTATTGATATAATGTATTACATTGATTAATTTGATATGTTGAAAAATGCCTGCATCCCTGGGATGAATTCCACTTGGCCAAGGTGTATGATCTTCTTGATGATCTTCTGCACTCCTTGTCAGTATCTTATTAAAGATTTTTGCATCTATGTTCATTAGTGAGTTTGGCCTATAGTTCTCCTTTTCAATTGAGTCTTTCTCTGCTTTGAGGATCAAGATGATGCTTGTTTCCAGGAATGAATTTGGGAATATTGCTTCCCTTTCCATTTCATTGAAGCGTTTAAAGAGTAGTGGCAGTAGTTCCTCTCTAAATGTCTTGTAGAATTCAGCAGTGAAGCCATCAGGGCCCGGGCTTTACCTAGTTGATAAGACTTTAATTACATTTTCAATTTCATTGGTTGATATTGGGTTGTTTAGAATTTTTAGGTCTTCTTCATTCAACTTTGGTAATTCATATGTATCTAGGAATCTGTCCATTTCTTCTGTGTTGTCCATCTTATTGGCATATAGGTTCTGGAAGTAGGTATTGATGATCCTCTGGATTTCTGCTGGGTCTGTTTTAATTTCAACCTTTTCATTCCTAATTGAATGGATTTGGGCCTTTTCTTTCCTTTTTTGGATAAGGTTGGCTAAAGGTTTGTCAATTTTGTTGATTCTTTCAAAGAACAAACTCTTGGCTTCATTGATTTTTTTGTATTGTTTTCTTAGTCTCCATTGCATTGATTTCTCCTCTAATCTTTATAATTTCCTCCAGTGTATGAGCTTTGGGGTATTCCTGCTCTTCTTTTTCTAGAAGCTTGAGGTGCAGTATCAGGTTGTTTAATTGGGCTCATTCTGTTTTCCTAATATGCGTATTCACTGCTATGAATTTCCCTGGTAAGACTGCTTTCATTGCATCCCATAGATTTCGTTATGTTGTATTGTCATTGTCAATGAATTGAAGGAACTGTCTGATTTCTTCTTTAATTTCCTCTGTGACCCATTGGTTATTCAGAAGTGTGTTGTTCCATTTCCACGTGTTTATGAAATTTTTTGAGTTTCTTTTGCTACGGATCTCCAATTTCATTGCACTATGGTCTGATAATATACAGGGGATAACTTCAATTCCTTTGCACTTGCTTAAACATGTTCTATGTGTGAGTATGTTGTCTATTTTGGAGAATGACCCATGTGCATCTGAGAAAAATGTGTATTCCGATTTTGTGGGATGGAAGACTCTGTAAACATCTGTTAAGTTCATTTGTTCAAGAGTTCGATTGAGTTCTAGTATTTCATTGCTTATTTTTAGTCTAGTTGATCTATCTATTTGTGACAGTGGGGTGTTGAGGTCCCCTATTACCATTGTATTAGTGCATATATGACTTTTCATGTCTGTTAGAATATGTTTCATATAGTTGGGTTCACTAATGTTAGGTGTATAGATAATTATGATTGTCATCTCTTTCTCTTGGATTCTTCCCTTTACAAAGATGTAGTGTCCTTCTTCATCCCTCTTAATCAGTGTTGGTTTGAAATCTACTTGATCTGCCAAGAGGATAGCTACTCCTGCTTTTTTTCGGGTTCCTGTCTCATGGAGTATTGTTTTCCACCCTTTAACTTTCAGTCTATGAGTTTCCTTTCTAATTAAGTGTGTTCCTTGTATGCAGCATATTGTTGGATTTTGCTTCTTGACCCATTCTGCTAGTCTATTTCTTTTGATTGGTGAATTGAGACCATTAACGTTGATGGTTATAACTGAAAAGCTTTGACTTATCATTGCCATGACTTTTTCTTTTTGTTGGGTTCTCCCCCTTTACATTTAATTTCTTGTCATGCCAGATGGGTTCATTCTGCTTTGTTTCCTGGGGTTGTGATCCTCAATGTCTGTTCCTAGGATATTGTGTAAAATTCTTTGGAGTGCTGGTTTGGTATTCACGAAGTTCCTTAGGTGCTCTTTGTCATGAAAGTATCTTATTTCTCCATCAATTTTGAAAGACAGTTTTGCAGGGTACATCATTCTGGGTTAGAGGCTGTTTTCTTTTAGGGCTTGGAATGTGTCACTCCAAGCTCTTCTTGCCTTAATGGTTTGTGTTGAGAAGTCTGCTGTGATTCTGATGGGCTTTCCTTTGTATGTGATTTGTTTCTTTTCTCTAACTGCTTGTAGAACTTTGTTCTTCTGTTGAGTTTCTGGGATCTCAACAATTATATGGCTATGTGTAGATTTTTTTGATCAAGGCTATTTGGTGTCCTATATGCCTCACTTATCTGTATGTCAAGTTCTTTTCCCCTGCTTGGGAAGTTTTCTTCCAATACTTTTGTGATGAGTTTTTTTTGTCATCTGCACTCTCTTCTGTTTCTTCTTTGACTCCAATCAGTCTTATGTTATTCTACTTTCGATGGATTTGTCATGTTCCCTTACAATTTTGAAGCAATTTTTCTTTTCCTGGTCATTAATTGCAATCTTATCTTCTATATCTGAAATTCTGTCCTCACATTGGTTCATTCTGCTGTATAGAATTTCAATGGAGATTTTCATCTCCTGGAAATCTATTTGCATCTGTTTTATGGATTCCATTTGTTTCCTATGTTGGGATTCCATCATGTTCCTCAGCTCCTCTCTAGATTTATTAATCATGACTTTCTCTATGAGCACAATCTCTCCTGTTATCTGATAAATTATTTGTGATTTCATATTTTCCAGATCCTCTTTTGTTGCCGATTCAGGGGGTCCAGGTGGTTAAGTATCAGAGTGTTCCATCTTATTTCCCTTTGGGGTTGCTGTAGGTGATCTGGAAGTCTGGTTTTGAGACTTATTTATGTGTCTTCTCATTTTGACCTGGGGGGGTGCTTTTGGCCCCACATAGCTCACCTCCTCTGAGCTAGGAGAGGTGGTACAGCAGCTCAGAAGCCCCTTCATCTGTGCCAGGAATGGGGGGATGCATGGCAGCCCACAAGCCCCTTCCTCTAAGCCAGGAGCAGTTGGACAGCAGCTCAGAAGCCCTTACCTCTGGGCCGGGTATGATGGGATGGACAGCGGCCCAGAAGCCCCTTCCTCTGGGCTGAGAGTGCTGGGGATTACTCATATTCTTAACATTTTGAGCAGTCTTTTAAAATTATGATACACAGTGTGTTAACTATTGTTATTATTTAAATACTTTGTTAAGCAATTTTGTTTGGAACTATTCCTAAGGGAAGGATAAAGGGAAGAAGGGAAAGGAAAAATTATGAGAAAAGGAAAAAAAATGGAAATGAAATAGGTAAATAGGGAAGGGTTGATGGGGTGATGGGCGCACAGGTAATGGGGGAAAAATAAGAACTAAGATACATCATTTACAGGTACAAGCACCCAATGATAAATGTAAATGTATTGTATACCTAAAATATAGCCAAAAAGAATTTTTAAAAACAGACTTTGTTTTTGTAGAAATAAGAGTATTTTTATATTTTCTTTATTAATATCCACTTGAATTACATAAAAATAAAAAATTAACATATCACTTCAAACATTAAAGAAATATACTCAGTACTTATTTACTCTTTAGAGAAAAAGAGAAAATGGAAACTAAGTCTTTGTAGATAGGGAGGGGTGGAGAAGTTGAAGGTAAGGCAGGGGAATGGGGGAAAAATAAGAACCATGATGGATTATGTAAAGTTGCAAATTTCCAATGATGAATGCCATTGCATTGTATACCTTAAATGTGCCAATATAATTAATAAAAAAAAGAAATTTACTCAGAACTTCCCATGTACCAGTTTTTTATTGGAAAATATACACTTAGAAATCAACCCTAAATCTAAATGCTTTGTTTTGTCTTTCATGGAATCTCAATTAAAAATTTCAAATAAATTCCAAAGGATTATGTAGTAGTCAGGAATAGTTGTTAAGTCTTGTTATGATATAGTCTATCGAATTTTATATTGCTCTTTCTAAAATAAAAGTTGATCATCAGGCCACTAATTTAAATTCTTCAAAATCTTTCAGGGTCTGTGGGAAATATAGATTTATTGGGATGACCCTTCTCAAGCCTACTTTTAGGTTTCCTGGCCTCATCCAAACACTTATCCAATTCCCTCACAGAATTCCCCTACTGATTCACAGGATTAGCTTGAAGAAGTTAACATCATACCATTCTATCTTGAAAGTCTCATTGCACATCTGTGCTAATTAGATTATCTACCCTGACAATTTTGAATAGGGATTTGAGATTATAATTAAACACTTAATGACTGGTAATCATAACTATCATGATAATATCTGACATTTATGGTGTACTTCATATTTATAATTATTATAAAAATCTTTGTTTCAATTTCCCCATGTAATTCTCATAATGACTTTCTAAAATAGAATAATGTGTTTTAATGATGCATATTTCAATGTGAATGCAATTGAGGATCCTAAAAGTGATACATTACTGCTTTTCAATTCATGTCTAGAAGTTGATTTTCAAGTACAGCTATGATTAAGGTCAGTGATTTTATCATTTATTATTTCATTGTTTTGCTTAAATTCTTTCATTGGTACATTTTAGGTATACAACACATTTACATGTATCATTGGGTGTTTGTACCTGTACATGATGTATCTTGGTTCTTATTTTTTCCCCATTACCTGTGTGCCCTTCACCCCCTCCACCTTTGCCTATTTACATAGACTTTGTTTGCATTTTTTTCTTTCCTCATAATTTTTCCTTTCCCTTCTTTCCTTTCCCATTTCCATTCCCCTCCCACATCCCCTATCCCTTTGGACCTTTTCTTCCTATATCAAATTATCAATTATTCATTTTAATCCTTATTTATAGTTTCAGTTACTCACACTAGAGAAATTATTCAGTATTTACACATGTGTGTCCTATTTATTTCACTTAAGTGTATCGCCTCAATATGCATCCATTTAGCTATAAATGTCTCTAGTTTCTCATTTTTAATCAAAATGCACACTGACAGTCTGATTCTTCTTGCTTCTTGTCACTTAAATCCAACTTAACAACAATACTAACATACAATACTAGGACCAAGTAAGAGATATTTACCAAGGAAAGTTTCTTTCCAGGAAAATAATTTTATATATATATATATATATATTATATAATATATATATAATATATATATTATATAATATATATATATATAATATATATATTATATATATGCTGGATTTTCTTAAATTAGATTCATGGCTACTTTTTATATTCTATAGTATGACTTTTTATTCAGTACCAGAATATAATTGGTAACAACATGAAGATGTGTAATAGTTTTGCAATCTAAGGATGCTGAATTGGAAAAAGTGTAAGTCAGCAACTAATTATATCTTACATCATGGACTATCTGTAATTTTTTTTTAAATAAGTCTAAAAAGGAGACACTACACTAAGGACTTCAACAAAAAATATATTGGATTGATTACACACATCTTGAAGCACTCAATAGCTAGAACAGTAGGATACAGGTAACACAGATGCAGCTACCATCCATAAGAAAGAAGAAATCAAGCTGGGTTACCAGAATCTCCATGTTTAAAGATTTGAGGAGTGGCTACCTAGACCTCATTGACATTGTGAGAAACCATGAAGTAAGTTTTGAAGACACCAAAATGTTGATGGATACTGGTCAGAGTAACTGCTCTTCATGGTATTCCTAATTTAAGAAACATTAAAGAAGACAGGAAAGTGCCAGCTTTTGTCTCTCTTCTGGTGCCTTCCAGGTTGTTTCTTGTGCTATCTACCTTTACGCCACTTTCTTAAAGCATAGCAGTGAATCATTTGGCAAATGGTAAGTATTACCATTTGTTTACAGATTTGTAGTCTTGCATTACAAGCATAATTATGGTAGGGCAATCTTTGAATTGAATCACATTCCATTCCATAAGTTGTTGACAGAATAATTATGAATCAGTACTAATATGGACCTTTTAAAATTTATAGTAAGATGATCTCCATTTTCATTTATTAAGGGTAAAATGCAGCAGCAAGGCTGTTATGTTTGAGATCTAAAATGTCCCCTCAGATCTCATGTGCTCAATAATGGGGTTACTGAAAAGTGATTGTAGTCCTGGGAGCCTATACTAATCAGTGAACTAATGCATCGATAAGTTCTTAGCTAGATGTGCTCAGAGATGGGGCTGAGTTGGAGGAAGTCATCTTTTGTGTCGGTACTTTTGGAGAATGTATTTCTTTCTCTGGTGATTCCCTTTACTTTTTGCTTCCATGCTGCCAAAGGTTGAGCAGTTTTCCTCCATCAGGTCTTTTGCCATGCTATTTCTGATGTATAGCCAATTATGGACTGAACCCTCTGACACTGTGAGCAAAAATAAACCTCTCCTACTTACATCATGGGTGTCAGGTATTTTGTCCCAGGGACTAAAAGATGACAGATTGCAAAGATGGTCTTTACTGTAAATAGTCTGAGCAGTTAGAAACTTGTTAAAACAACTTTTTCTGGATCATACCATATGCAAAAAACAAATCTAGACAGTTTTCAAATGTAAGCATAAAAGTTAATAAAGAAACCATTTAGAAAAAAGAAATACAAACAATATTGCTTTGAAATAGGTACAGATTTCTTTGAAAAAGCACAAAAAGCATAAAGTATAAAAAATGAATAAATGAGACTACATTTATAAAGTGAAGAATGTATTTATCAAAAAAATCTAGCAAAAGAATTAAAAGGCATTTCTTAAAATGAACAATATTTTCATATATATATATGTTTCAAAAGAATGTCAAAATATATAAAGTACTTCAAAAAGTCAATAAGAACAATATAGACAATTGAATGCAAACATTGAAAGAGCAAGCACTTAAACATATACTTTATAAATGAAAAATTCCAGAAAATAATTGACATTAAATGTTGCTTAATCTTAAAATATATTTGGTGTAATTGCGCAGGGGATTAGCTCAGTGGTTTCGCCTCCTGCTGTGCAAGCACAAGGACCCGAGTTTGATCTCTGGTACCAAAATAAATAAATAAATAAATAAATAAATAAATAATATATTTGGTGTAATGAAATGAAGTATTTAATTTACATTGAACTAAGATTATATACTTAAAATAATGACTAAAATTTAAAAAGACCCAAGAGCTCATAGTGATACATAACAAGTGAAACCAGAATACACTAAAGGAATAAGGAGTGAGAATTGATAGGGAAAATTTATAAATATGTATGACATGTTATAGTAAAGGAGAACTTACAAATGTCTCATCTTAACAGTTATACTGAAAGAATATACCTAGGAGGTATATCTATATTTGTTGGCCAAAATTCATGTAATAGCATTTTCATAAAAAACTTCAGCTAGAAACTACTCAAATACCCAGTGATAGTAAAAAGGGTAAATGTCAAATGTTAACACAATGAAATTATATACAGCAATGAGGCTGAACAAAGTAAAATAATTTTCTGGAACTAAAGTATATAACATTAATGGACCTCTGAAATTCACAATGATTTACAGGACTAGAATCCAGACATAAAAGAATGCATGCTATGATACATTTTATATAAACTATCAAAATATGTAAAACTAATCTATTCTATTAAATGCCAGATCAGTGGTTCCTCTGAGTACTGATGAATGGAAGAGAATATCATGGTGATTGATAACTTTCTGTATCTTTATCTGATTGCTACTTATATTGCTATGTGTAGTTTGTGAAAATTAAACAAAAGGAATGGTTCTTATATGCAGATTTGTGTATGAATGTGTACACATATGTACATTTTTATATATACACATATATACAATTTGTACATAGAATGTGACAATAAAATGGGCAAACAAACAGTAAACAAAGGGGTTCATTATCCTGACACATTCATCCATTAGACATATAGAATTAGTAACACATTTTAAAATTGTAAACACCATTTATTAAAGAGGCTATCTTTCCTCCAGTGAGGGTGTTTGTCTCCTTTGTCAAAGATGAGGTGGCTGAGAGTGTCTGGACTTGTTTCTGCATGTTCTAATCTGTTCCACTAGTCCTCCAGTCTGTTTCTTTGCCAGTACAGTGCTCTTTTATCACAGTAGTTTTGTAGTATAGTTTCAAGTTGGGGTTGTGTTACTCTGCCATGTGTCTGTTGCTTAGGATTGATGTTGCTATTCTAGGTCTCTCCTTGTTCAAAATGAATTTTTAGATTGTTTTCTCCAGGTCTGTGAAGTATGCTGCTAGAATTTCAATTTGGATTGCATTGAATCTATATAGCAGTTTGGGAGGTATGGCCATTTTCACTATGTTGATTCTTCCTAAGCAGGATCAAGGGATGTCTTTCCATTTCCTGACACCGTCTTCAATCTCTCTTTTCAGAGTGCTATAGTATTCAGAAAAGAGGTCTTTGATTTCTTGTATTAGGTTGATTCCTAGGTATTTCAGTTTTTTGGATGCTATTGTGAAAAGAATTGTTTGTCCCATGTCTCTCTCAGTGAGTCTGTTGTTCGTGTAGAAGAAAACTACTGATTTTTGTGTGTTGACCTTGTATCCAGCTACTCGACTGAATTTGGTTATTAAGTCTACAAGGCTTTTGGTGGAGTTCTTGGGGTCTTCTATATAGAGTATCATGTCATCTTCAAATAAGGCCAATTTGACTTCTTTGTTTCCTATTTTTATTCCTTTTATTTCTTTCTCTTGTCTAATTGCTGTGGCTACAGTTTCCAAGACTATATTGAACAGGAGTGGTGATAATAGTCATCCTTGTCTTGTTCCTGATATTAGTGTGAAGGATTTCAGTTTTTGACCATTTAGTATGATATTAGCTGTTGCTTTTTCATAGATGGGTTTCATCAGATTGAGGTAGAGACCATCTATTCCAATTTTTGTAGGGTTTTTATTATAAATCCATGTTGGATTTTGTCAAATGCTTCTCTGCATCTATTGAGATGATTATATGTTTTTTGTCCTTGGCTCTGTTGATACAGTGTATTACATTTATTGATTTGCATATTTTGAACCATCCCTGGGATGAATCCCACTTGATCAGGGTATATGATCCTCTTGATGATCCTCTGCATTGTATTTGCCAGTATCTTATTAAGGATGTTTGCATCTGTGTTCACTAGTGAGATTGGCCTATAGTTCTCTTTTTTTGGTTGGGTCTTTCTCTGCTTTGGGGACGAAGGTGATCCTTTCTTCCAGGGATGAATTCAGGAGTATTGCTTCCCTTTCAATTTCTTTGAAGGGTTTAAGCAGTAGTGGTGGTAATTCCTCTCTAAACGTCTAGTAGAATTCAGCAGTGAAGACATCAGTACCCGGGCTTTTCTTATTTGATAAGTTTTTAATTATGTTTTTAATTTCATTGGTTGATATTGGGTAGTTTAGACTTTTTAGGTTATCTTTGTTCAACTTTGGTTATTCACACATATCTATTAATCTATCCATCTCTTCTGTATATTCCATATTACTGGTATAGAGGTTCTCAAAGTAGATATTGATGATCCTCTGGATTTCTGCTGGGTCCATTGTAATTTCAGCCTTTTCATTCCTAATTGATGGATTTGGGCCTTTTCTTTCCTTTTTCTGATAAGGTTGGCTAAGGGTTTGTCAATTTTTTTGATTCTTTCAAAGAACCAACTCTTGACTTCATTCATTTTTTTGTATTGTTCTCTTAGTTTCCATTGCATTGATTTCTACTCTCATCTTTATAATTTCCTCCCTTTTATGAGCTTTGAGTTTGTTCTGCCCTTCTTTTTCTAGAAGCTTGAGGTTCAGCATTAGGTTGCTTAATTGGGCTCTCTCTGTTTTCCTGAGTATTCAATGCTATGAATTTCCCTCGTAAGACTGCTTTCATTGTGTCCCATAGATTCTGATATGTTGTATTGGCATTTTCATTTAATTGTAAGAACTGTCTGATTTCTTCTTTAATTTCCTCTGTGACCCATTGGTTATTCAGAAGTGTGTTCAATTTCCATGTGTTTATGAAATTATTGTGGGTTCTTTTGCTATTGATCTCCAATTTCATTACACTATGGTCTGATAATATACAAAGCATAACTTCAGTTCATTTGCACTTACTTAAACATGTTCTATGAGTGCTATGTGGTCTATTTTGGAGAACAACCTGTGTGCAGCTGAAAAGAATGTGTATTTTGATTTTGTGGGGTGGAAGATTCTGTAAAGATCTGTTAAGTTCATTTGTTCAATATTTGATTGAGTTCTAATATTTCATTGCTTATTTTTTGTCTAGTTCATCTATTTATTTTGGCAGTGTGGTATTGAGGTCCCCCACTACTATTGTATTAGTGCTTATTTGATTTTCCATATCCATTAGTTTTTGTTTTATATAATTGGGTGCACTAATGTTTGGTGCATGCATGTTTTTGATTGTCATCTCTTCCTTTTGTATTGTTCCCTGTGCTAGGATGTAGTGTCCTTCTTTTTCTCTCTTAATCAGTGTTGGTTTGAAATCCATTTGATCTGCAAAGAAAAGAGCTACTCCTGATTTTTCTGGGGTTCCTGTCACATGGAGAATTGTTTTCCACCCATTAACTTTCAGTCTATGAGTTTCTTTTTAAATTAAGTATTTTTCTTTTATGTAATATATTGTTGGATCTTGCTTTTTGACCCATTTTGCCAGTCTATTTCTTTTGCTTGGTGAATTGAGATCGTTAAAATTGATGGTTATTACTACTACACATTGACTTTTCCTTGTAATGATATTTTTTTTTGGATTCTCCCCCTTTGCATATAATTTTTTGTCGTGCCTGATGGATTCATTCTGCAAGGCTTCCTGGGGGTGTGATCCTTGTTGTCTTTTCCTCAGACTTTGACTAAAATATTTTGGAGTCCTGGTTTGGTATTCATGAAGTCTTTAAAGTGCTCTTTGCCATGAAAGTATCTTATTTTTCCATCAATTTTGAAAGAGAGTTTTGCAGGATACATCAGTCTAGGTTGGAGGCTGTTTTCTTTCCTTTAGGGCTTGGAATACGCCACTCCAAGCTCTTCTTGCCTTGATGGTTTGTGTTGAGAAGTCTGCTGTGATTCTGATGGGCTTTCCTTTGTATGTGATTTGTTTCTTTTCTCTAACTGCTTGTAGAACTTTGTTCTTCTGTTGTTTTTCTCGAATTTTTATAATTATATTGCTATGTGTCGATTTTTTTTGATCAAGCCTAGTTGGAGTTCTATATGACTAACTTATTTATATGTCAAATTCTTTTCCCTTGCTTGGGAAGTTTTCTGCCATCACTTTTGTGAATTTTTTTTTATGTTGTCTACACTCTCTCCTGTTTCTTCCTTGGCTCTGATCAGTCTCCTCTTACTCTTCTTTGCATCATCTAGCAGCTGGTGGATTGTTTTCTCATGGTCCCTTACTATTTTAAAGAAACTTTTCTTTTCCTGGTCACTAATTCCAATCTTATCTTGTATATCTGAAATTGAAATTCTGTCCTCACATTGGCTCATTCTGCTGTGTAAACTTTCCATTGAGATTTTAATCTCCTGGAAATCTGTTTGCATCTGTTTTATGGATTCCATTTGTTTCCTATTTTGGGATTCCATCATGTTCCTCAGCTCCTCCATTTTTTTTATCTGTGTCCTCTGTAGAGTTATTAATGATGTCTTGCACTATTGGCACAATCTTTGCTGTTATTTTAGAAATTATTTCTGGTTTCATTTTTTCCAGATCCTGTTTTGTTGCCATTTCAGGTAGTCCAGGTGGTTGAGTTTCAGATTGTTCCATCTGGTTTCCTTTTGGCTTTGCTTTAGGTGATCTGGAAGTCTTTTTTTTATTCTTGTATATGTGTCTTCCCATTTCAAGGTGTGGGGGGGTGGGGTTGTGTGCAGCTGGCACTGTCAAGGCTCACCTCTGAGCTGGGGGAAGTGGTATGGTGCAACCCAGAATGTTCTCCTCCTCTGTGCTGGGTGCAGCTCTGCCTCTCAGCTCTGGGGGCGGTGGTATGAAGGCCCAGAAAGTTCACCTGCTCTGCACTGAGGGCAGCTCTGATTCTCAGCACTGGAGGTGAAGCTGGCCAGTGCTCTCCAAAGCAGCCAAGGTCATCAAGTACAAAAAAAGCCTGAGAAACTGTCACAACCAATGGGAACCTTATAGCAACATTTTTGACAGAAAGTATTCATCCATCCTACAGACATCTGTTCTATTGCCAGTATTAAGTGATGACTTTGTGTGGTTATTCTCATTCATTCTTATGGGCTGGTGAGTTACCTCAGTGGTGCCACCACCTGCCTCACAAGTGAAAGATCATTCTCACCCTGCACTTTAATTTTTTCTTCTACTAGTTCATCCGAGGCCCCTATGCAGTTCACCCTCCACTTCCTCTTTGGAATACTGTGTTTTTGATTGGCATTTCTTTGATGGTAAGAGCTTTTGAGCATTTTATCATGTATCTATTGGCTATTTCTATGTCTTCTTTTTGAGAAAGATTTATTCAGCTCTCTACCTTATTTTTAATTAGATTTTTTGTGAGTTTTGCTATTGAAACATTTGAGTTATCTGTAAACTGAATATTAGCACCTTGTCAGATGTATACACAGTGTTATGTTTTGCATCAATAGGTGACCCCAAAACTCTCTTGCATTCAGAAGCAGAGGTTTTGAGTTTCCTGGATAATGCAGACTCTATATATCTGTGAATTAATTGGTAGATAGTTGAGTTCAGAGCTAAACATGTGGTTAGGTGCTGGGACATGTGTTTTAAGAGGTGTGGTAGTTTAGTCACTGGAGGCATGATCTAGGATTTCATGTCTCTCTTCCTAACTCCTTCATTCTTTTTATGATACCTGATTTCCATGACATGTATAGTTTTCATCCATTGTGCCCATATTTCAGCCCTAGAGATGGCCAACTATGGAAGATAAATGTGAGCCAAAATAAACCTGTCCTCCTTAAATTGTACATGTTGGGTGATGTGTCTCAGCAATGAGAAAGTGACTAAGACAGTTGGGAAACATTTTTTTCCAATTTTGTCTGTTGTTTCTTAGCTCTGTTGAACTAGAACTATCATATAATGCAATAACCTTATTACTAGGCATATAGCCAAAGGAAATGCAATCAGTATGTGAAAAACACACACTCTCATTTTTATCACATATGCACAATAACCAGATGTAGAATCAATGTAAATGTTGATCAACAAATAGATAAAATGAGGTAGAAATGTACATTAGGATACTATCTAACCATAAGAAAGCATGAAACCTTGTCATTTGTGACCACATGGACAGATATGTAGGACATTATGCTGTGTGAAATTAGTCAGACAAGAAAGACAAGTAACACAGGATCTCACTCTTAAGTAGTATCCAAAATTTGTTATCGTAGAAGTTGAGCTAGAATGATGGTTACCACAGTTGAAGAGAAGTAGAAGAGAGAGAGAGAGACAATGAGGAGAGATTGGTCAGGAAGTACTATGTAGCAAATAAATAAGAGAAATAACTTCTAACATATTATGGTAAAGTAGGATGAATATAGTTAATAATAACACATTGTACATTTCAAAATAGCCAGAGGAGAGGACTTTGAATGTATTCACTATAAGGAAACTATATGTGCTTAGGTGGATGGATATGTTAAGTAGTCAAACTTGATTATTGGAGATTGTATACATAAATCAAAATATTACCTTGAACCCATAAATATGTACAATGATATATGTATCAAAATATATGAAACATATTTTGAATGTTCTGTGTTGACAAAGTTGATCTGCTATCTTACCATCATCCCTTCTCAAGTAAGTGGTAAAAATTGCCCTGCTATTCCAAAAGGGAAGAGCATAAATTTTTTATCTCATAATTAACGTTTTGTCCTATTATTTGTGATATCTCAACTTGATTGGATTTAGAAAACTTAGGGGATTATTACCTGTTTCTGGATAAGTCTTAGAGGTGGATCCTGGGGTACTATATATGATTGCTCTATTCTTCTTCTCACACTGTTCCCTGCTCTGAGTCTCGGCAGCAATGAGATGAGCAACATTCTTCTGCAAAGCACATCCACTATGATGTTTCTTCCTTAGAACTTGATGACTGTGGGCTGAATACTCTGAAACTATGTGTTAAAGTAAACTTCTCCTCTTTATGTCATAGGTATCAGATATTGTGTCCGGTGACACACAAAAGTTTTTAGTATGAAAATGTGGAAAGTGAAAGATATCTTGATATTCTGGATGGGACAACATTATCATGAAACAAATTACTTAGAAAAAAATTCCCAGATACAGATATGGTATAAATCTTCAACAAAGTGACAATCTTCAACAAAGTGACACTATGTGCAATTATCTGTACTTTAGGGAGATGTTGTCATTTTAGCTAATGAAGTAAAAATGCATACAAAAATGACAAAGGTGGAACTTATTCAGAAAGATTTTGGAGCCCCATGAATAAAATTCAAAAATGAAATATAGTCTCTCCTTTCAATAAGAATATGGATGTTCATCCACCAATTTTCTACTTGAAAAGAGGTAGTAATCACCTTTGAGGAAAATCTTTTATGTCACAATGACTGGTTTGCTTTCATGAAAATTCACATTAATGTGTATATATATATATATATATATATATATATATATAATTATTTCAATGTAAATATTCACTGCTGTGGATAACAAAGAATGGGGAGTAAGAAACCATACATTAAAAAATTAGGGGAGAAACTGTGTGGCATTAATGATTTTTGATCCCACTGTCAATCTGATATACTTAATTTGATTACTAAATAAAATCTAAGAATCTTTGAAAGTACCTCAGTAATGCAGTTACTTTTCAGTATCATTTAATGTTCTCTTCAAAGTTGTTTAAGTATAAATAAATTTGCCTGTTAAAATAGCACATGCTTAAAATTTTGTCAGGTGCTTTGAAAGTGTTCCCAAATCTTGACTGGAATTTTAAACTTTAAACTTTTATCTCCTTAAATTTAGCATAAGGGTAGTGCTTTGAGAAAGAAATGATTTTTATTTGGAAGATGCACAATCATTAAGAAATCTTGGAAAATAAAAATATAAGTTGAATTATTAAGTCCAGAAATTTCTTAAAATAGGAAAAATAGATGTTGATGTTCAAAGGTTGATTTATTTAAAATACTCAAAATTTAAAAAAATTAAAAAATTAAAAAAACTAAAATGACTGGGCAGAATTTGGGGTTTAGGTTTGAATCTTTGTGACACAAATGCCTCTCCTACACACTTGATTTATCATTGAGGGCTTCCTATGTTCTATCTTGCCCAAATTTTTCACATGTAGAACTCATGGAATCCCAAGAAAAATGCCTTCAAGGAAGTATAACCACTCTTGTGTCTGGGTACTCCATATATCTCAGACTGACATATCAGACTTCACTTGTTTTTCAACAATTTGATGAGAATTTAGTGTATATGTTTTTACAAGCTTATGGGTAACCACTCCTTCTATATCTGTGCCCTGCTATACTCAATCTAGTCCATATATCTCACCTACATTTGAAGAATCCCAACTCCTCTTAAAATTTGGGTGATTTGGTTTTTCATTTTGACTTCAAAATAAACTTTCTGGTGGATCAAGAAAAGCTAGGGTAGTGTAGATTATCAGGCTTTTTCTCATTGTTAGTGTGAGAGCAATACTCTTTCTTTTTTTCTACATACTGAATGGCAGTAGAAACTCAGCCAATGCTTTATAGTTAAAATGATTTGCAATTCACCAATGTGAATTTCATAAAATAATAGTGGTAAATTGATTAGATATGACAATATCATTTTGTTTGATGCATAAGATTTATTTTACAGTAGGATATTGAAATCTCTGTAGCCTCCTTCGGAGATTTTTTTCAATACACATATTTAAAAGGTTTATATCCAGATTGTAGGAAGTACTGATAAAATACATTGATAAAAATGTCACATAACTATAAAAAAGTGAGCCATATATCTGAACAGAAAATTTCCAAAAATAACAAAATGACATATTTATATGAAAGAAAATTCAACTTTATTAGCTGTAATGAAAATATGAATTAAAAAATGGTATATCTGTACACTACTTGAGGTAAATAAACTGAAATAAACTAATAGTGTCAAGGATTGGGAAGAATCTAAATCAATTGGAACTCTCATATATTATTGTTTGGACTGTTAACTGTTACAACCAATATGGGAAATTACATGAAATATCTATTAAAGTTGAACATATGCTGTCCTTTATGCCTGAGAACTTTTCCTTCAAAGCATATACTCTGAAGAAATTTGTACAGATAATTTACCAAAACTCACAGAAAGAAATGTTCACTACAGCATGTTCACTTGAGCCTAAAAGTGCAACTACTAAATATCTGTTAGGAGTAGAATATATTGAGGTACATATTAATCCATAGAGATGTTGAATAATGAAAATAAGCAATTATTATACTCCAGAAAAATTATTTTATAAGCATAGTATGGATCAAAGCAGCAAGACAAAATAGAATATATTTTATGATTATGTCTATTTCAAAACATGAATAAATAATCTGGCATTAGAATTCAAGGTAATTGCTGGGAGTGATAGTGCATGCCTATTTTTCAAGATCTCAGAGGTGGAGGCAAGAGGATCAGAAGTTTGAGCACAGCCTGGGCAACATAGCAGCTTAACAAGATCCTTTCTTTTTTTTTTTTTTTTGGTACCAGGGATCGAACTCGGGTCCTTCCGCTTGCAAGGCAGGTGGTGGAACCACTGAGCTAAATCCCCGGCCCACAAGATCCTTTCTTAATAACAGCATAAAAAAGATCTGGGAATATAGCTTAGGTTGAAGGTCCTGGATTCATGCCCTGATACTCCACACACAAAAATATCAGGGTAATGTCTATGCATTGGAGCCAATGATAAAAAATTCTTTGCAAAAATACCTCTCAATCTCTTTGCAAAAATTAGAAGGGGAAACATTTCCAACTAATTCTTTGAGGTTTATTACCTTGATATTAAAATATACAAAAAAATCACAAGACAAAAACATACATATATATAATACATATACATATGTATATAAATATGTTAAAACCTTGGATTATGAGTAATTTGTTCTACCAGTGTTCCCCAAGATGCGCTAATATTTCTAATAAATTTTAGCTTGATGAAAGAGTGATGTCTTGTGATACAAATAGTACATGACACTGAATGTCATATGATCACAACTTCGCAACTGTTCCAAAGGGTTTCTCTCTCTCTCTGTCTCTGTCTCTCTCTGCAAGATTGTAGGTGATTATCTCTAAACAGCAAGAGGTTATAGAGGAGATCTTATCTGCAGAGGAAGAGGAGAAAAGGGGAGAGAAATCCTTTACTTCAAAAGAGATTATGGAGATATATAAAATGTTGGAAATAGTGCAGTATTTTGTAGAAAACTACCACCCAAATAAGGCTGTAGCTGTGTGAGCAATGAACATGATTAATGACAATTCAATGTCACATTTCTGTGAAGTCCTCCAAAGGAGACAAAAGCAAGTGTTTTTGGATAGGTTCATTGTTAAAGTTGCATGAAAATAAAAATATTCCATTGAGCTATTACATAGTACTCCTGATTCTGTGATCTCTCACTTGCCAGTGAACCTGCTTACCAATTCCATATCACATCCAGGGAGGGTGATGGAAATAGTTCCTAACCCAAGAACATGATGGGTGTTAGACTCTGCCTGTATGCCTGCAAGCTGGCAGAATGAAGTCCTGAAACTGGGTTAGTTTCATTTTTGCAGTGGAAAGGTCAGAGGTGATATTGGTATGGCGCCATCTAACCACACAGCAATCAAGGCAAGAAGGGAATGGTATGAACTTCTAGGCTTTCTGCAAAGAGAATATATGTGAATCACATATACATTCACTTGTGGGAGTATTTAAACTGAGTTCCCATTGATGTCTTCTGGTTTTTTTGTTTGCTTTCTTTCATTTTTCTAGTTTTTTGTTTGCTTTATTCTATTTGCTTTGATTTAGTTTCTATGTATGTTCTCTCCCTCTTTTCATCTCTCTCTCTAGTTTCTTCAGCTCAAGATCCCATAGAAATACTATTAAATTATTTCTTATTTCTTTTTCCCAGTACTTAAAATCTTATCAAGTTTTTAATTTACTATATTGTTTTTTTCTATCTCTCTCTCTCTCTATCTCTCCTCTCATCTTTGCCTGTATTAACCCTGTATCCTGATCATCTTATTTCTTTTGCTCTTCTGGATCTTACTTAGCCCCCTGTCATCTCATACCTCTTTTACACAATCTTAAGAAGAGGATCTGACAGAAATTTATCTTTTTCAGTCACAAAGTACACCTCCCTCCTCTTATATCTCATCCTTATGCCCACAAATATCATCTTAAAATGCCCAACACTAGCTATTCAACCCAACTAAATGTACCACAACAGAATCTGACCCCGTATACAATTTTACCAATGTCCCCCCTTACCGTCTTACACTCCTCTTTCATCCACATTTCAATCTATTTCCTCCACTTCTCCTGGAACATTCCTGAACAACTGTTAATAATAATTGAACATAGGTTTCATAGAGTATTGATAAAGAGTGAAAGTAGAAATGCAAGGTCAATCATATATAAGTGATCTATGATGGGATCTGTTGATGCTATTATAACCAGAAGTTACTTTCTTCAAAACATAGGGACAGAGTTTAAATCACTTAAATAACTTCAAGGTTTACAGAAATCATAATAGAAAATATATCAAATATAAGATAAGAACTAAACATACAAGCAAGGGAGGCTTCTAGAACAATAAATAACAATGAGGAAAAAAGACACTCACCATTTTTGTTATATTGCCATATTTTCAACAACAACAACAAAAAAGAATTGCAAAAGCAGCCAGAGGAAAACAAAAACATCACAGATAAAGTTAAACCCATTAGAATTATAGCAGACTTCAAAGCATAAATATTAAAGGCAAGAAAACCTTGGAGCAAAGCACTTCAAGCACTAAGAACAAACAACTTCCAACCCAGATTAACATATGCATTGAAATTTTCCTTCAAAATACATGGGAAAATAAGGACATTTCATGAAAAATAACTAGTCAAGAGTCTTACAAATAACTGAACTAGTATTCCAGAAAATATTCAAGAATATCCTAGACGGAAAGGATGAAACCAGGGCCAGGGATTTAGCCCAGTGGCACTGCACCTGGCTTGCAAGTGCAACATCTGGAGTTTGATCCCCGGTACCAAAAAATAAATAAATAAAAAAGAAAAGATGAAACCAATGAAGCCAAAATCCCAGATAGGATTAAAGCACTAAGCAAAGTCAATGTATAAAGAACAATAAAAAAAGGCAGAAAAAGAAATATAAAGTGTCACCAACAGACAAAGGGTGCAATGACTGTGGTTAACTGATATCTCATAATAATATCTTAATGTCAATGGCCCAAATTCTCCAATTAAAGACAGATTGGCAACCTGGATCAAAAAACAGAATCCAACAGGCTGCTGCATTCAAGAAATTTATCTGCTGCCTAATGATATTCATAGACTGAAAAATCAAAGGATAGAAAACAAAATTTCATGCACCAGGACTGTAAAAATAAGCAGGGATAGCAATTTTAATCTCAGACAATGTAAATTTCAAGCAAAAGCTTATTAGGAGAGGAAAAGAAGGTCACTGCATATACAAGTTAAGGGAATAATACAATGAAAATTGATAAGACTTATAAATATTTATGCAATAAATACTGGAACACCTATATTAATAAAAGAAATATGGCTGAACATAAAAGATAAGAAAATACTAACAATTATGATGGGGATATTAATACCACTCTCTCACAAATAGATTAACTAAACAAAAATCAATAAATAAATGAGAGCTGAACCACATCCTTGAACATGGGTACTTAATAGCTATCTACACACTATCCACCCAAGAACAGAGTACGCATTCTTTTCTGCCATGCATGGTACTTTCTCCAAAATAGATGACATACTAGTCCACAAGGCCTGTTTAAATAAATATAAAAGAATTGCAATCACCCTATATTCACTATTAGACCATTGTTCAATGAAAATAGAAATCAACTACAAAAGAAACCATAGAAAATTTTGAAGGATGTGAAAACTTAATAACACTAGCCTGAGCACTAAATGGGTATCAGTAGAAACCAAAGAAACCAACAAAGAGAGGAGCTGCAGGGGCACTAGAGCTCCTGCCAAGGCCTGCCATTCCATCAGTGAGTGCATACAGATCCAGGGGAGCCCAGACCGGCACAACTGCAGGCAGATGCTAGCCAGGGCTCCGCCCTGATCCCAGAGGCTCAGGCACAACTGCCCAAGCCAAAGGCCTGCCCAGAAAGGGGTTTCATGGGCACATGGGCTTCAGCCAGAAGTTTGCCATACCATTGGCCACAGCCAGGGACATGCCTACAGAAGAGCTGTACAGGCACGAAAGCAATGCCCAGCGGCTCACCCCAATACCATTGATAAATGCATGGAGGCTATTCCCAAAGCTTGTGCAGACAACAGGAACTGGGGTGGACAGCTCCCAACCAAAGTCTCAACCAGACAATAGCTACATAGGGGCCCCAGTGAGAGGCACATCTAGATACCATCTCAAGTGTGCTCAGGCCCCAGCCAGAAGCCCGCCCAGACAACAAGCCAATTCAGGGATCTAGAAGGCCACCACTCAGATCCCAGAAATGTGTGTACTGGTGAGTAGCAGAGTAATGGCTGCTCAGTAGCTTGTTGAGAATTCAAGACCACTGGGTGAGCAAAAAGTCACCTCAACAAAGGCACAGCAGGCTGCACCTGTTGAAATGAGAAAACATGTAAATAAGTCCCCAAACCAGATTTCTAGGTAACCTAAGGGAACCCCAAAGGGCAACAAGATGGAACAATCTGATACACAGCTACCTGGACTCCCTGAACTGGCAACGAAACAGGACCTAGAAAAAATGAAAACAGAAATAATTTCTCAGATAACAACTGGGATTAGGCCCATAGTGCAAGACATGATTAATAAATCTAGAGCGGACACAGGTAAAAAAAAAAAAAAGAGGAGCTGAAGAATGTGATGGAATCCCAATATAGGAAACAAATGGAATCCGTAAAAGAGATGCAAACAGATTTCCAGGAGGTTAAAAACTCCATTGAAAGTTTACACTGCAGAATGAGCCAATGCGAGGATAGAATTTCAGATATAGAAGATAGGATTGCAATTAGTGACAAGGAAAAGAAAAATTTCTTAAAAATATGAAGAGACCATGAGAAATCAATCCAGCAGCTGCTAAACAATGCAAAGAAGAATAACATAAGACTGATTGGAGTCAAGGAAGTAACAGGAGAGAGTGCAGATGACATTAAAAAAACTGTTGACAGAAGTAATGGCAGAAAATTTCCTAAATAGGGGAAAGGAACTTGACATACAGATAAGTGAGGCATATGGGACTTCAACTAGCCTTGATCAAAGAAAATCTACATATAGGCATATAATAGTTAAGATTCCAGAAACCCAACAGAAAAACAAAATTCTACAAGCAGTTAGAGAAAAGAAACAAATCACATACAACAGAAAGCCCATCAGAATCACAGCAGACTTCTAAACACAAACCCATAAGGCAAGAAGAGTGTGGAGTGAAGCATTTCAAGCCCTAAAGGAGAACAACCTCCACCCCAGATTGATGTACCCTGAAAAGCTATCTTTCAAAATTGATGGAGAAATAACATACTTTCATGACAAAGAGCACCTTAGGCACTTCATAAATAACAAACCAGCACTCCAAAACAATTTTAGACAAAGTCCTAGGAAAAGACAAGAAGGATCACAACCCGAGGAAGCCCTGAAGAATAAATCCATCAGCCATGACAAGGAATTAAATGCAAAAGGGGAGAATCCAACAAAAAGAAAAAGTCATGACAAGGATAAGTCAATACATATCAATTATAACCATCAATTTTAATGGGCTCAATTCACGAATCAAAAGAAATACAATGAAAGAATGAGTCAAGAAGCAAGTTCCAACAATATCCTGCATACAAGAACACACTTAATTAAAAAAGAAACTCATAGACTGAAAGTTAAAGGGTGGAAAACAATACTCCATGCAATGGGAACCCAAAAAAAAGCAGGAGTAGCTATCCTCTTTGCAGATCAAGTGGATTTCAAACCAACACTGATTAAGAGAGACAAAGAAGGACACTAAATCCTTCTAAAGGGAACAATCCAGGAGGAAGTGATGTCAATCATTAATAAATATACATCAAACACTAGTGTGCCCAACTATATAAAATGAATACTAACGGACATGAAAAATCAAATAAGCACTAATACAATATTAGTGGGGAACATTAATACCCCACTCTCACAAATAGATAGATCAACTAGACAAAAAATAAACAAAAAAATACTAGAACTCAGTCAAAGTCTTGAAGAAATGAACTTAACAGATGTTTACAGAGTGTTCCACCCCACAAAATCAGAATACACATTCTTTTCAGCTGTACATGGTTCTTTCTCTAAAATAGACCACATACTTGCTCATAGAACATGTTTAAGTAAGTGCAAAAGAATTCAAGTTATCCCCTGTATATTGTCAAACCATAGTGTGATGAAAGTGGAGATCAATAGCAAAAGAAACTGCAAAAATTTAATAAACACATGGAAATTGAACAACACACTTCTGAATGACCAATGGTTCACAGAGGAAATTAAAGAAGAAATCAGACAGTTCCTACAACTAAAGGAAAATGACAATGCAGCATATCAGAATCTATGGTGCACAATGAAAGCAGTCTTATAAGGGAAATTCATAGCAGTGAATACTCACATTAAGAAAAGAGAGCAAGTCCAATTATACAACCTGATGCTGAACCACAAGCTTCTAGAAAAAGAAGAGGAGGGCAAACCCAAAGCCCATAGAACAGAGGAAATTATAAAGACCAGGGCAGAAATCAATGCAATGGAGACTAAAAGAATGATACAAAAAATAAATGATACCAAGAGGTGGTTCTTTGAAACAATAAACAAAATTGACAAACCCTTAGACAAACATCAGAAAAAGGAAAGGAAATGCACCAAATCCATGCAATTAGGAATGAAAAAGATGAAATTACAATTAACTCAGCAGAAATCCAGAGGATCATCAATATCTACTTTGAGAACCTCTATGCCAGTAATATGGAATATACAGAAGAGATGGATAGATTAATAGATACGTGTGAATAACCAAAGTTGAACAAAGATAACCTAAAAAGTCTAAACTACCCAATATCAACCAATGAAATTAAAAACATAATTAAAAACTAACCAACTAAGAAAAGCCCAGGTCCTGATGTCTTCACTGTTGAATTCTACTAGACATTTAAAGAGGAATTACTGACACTACTGTTTAATCCCTTCAAAGAAATTGAAAGGGAAGCAATACTCCTGAATTCATCCCTGGAAGGAAGCATCACCTTCATCCCCAAAGCAGAGAAAGACCCAACCAAAAAAGAGAACTATAAGCCAATCTCACTAGTGAACATAGATGCAAACATCCTTAATAAGATACTGGCAAATACAATGCAGAGGATCATCAAGAGGATCATACACCCTGATCAAGTGGGATTCATCCCAGGGATGGTTCAACACACGCAAATCAATAAATGTAATACACTGTATCAATAGAGGCAAGGACAAAAACATATAATCATCTCAATAGATGCAGAAAAAGCATTTGACACAATCCAACATGCGTTTTTGATAAAAACTCTACCAAAAAATGGAATAGATGTTCTCTACCTCAATCTGATAAAAGCCATCTATGAAAAAACAACAGCTAATATCATACTAAATGGTCAGAAACTGAAATCCTTCACACTAAAATCAAGAACAAGATAAGGATGATTATTATCACCAATCCTGTTTAATATAGTCTTGGAAACTGTAGCCACAGCAATTAGACAAGAGAAAGAAATAAAAGGAATAAAAATAGGAAACGAAGAAGTCAAATTGGCCTTATTTGCAGATGACATGATATACTATATAGAAGACCCCAAGAAATTCACCAAAAGCCTTGCAGACTTAATAACCAAATTCAGTAGAGTAGCTGGATACAAGATCAACACACAAAAATCAATAGCTTTCCTCTACATGAACAACAGACTCACTGAAAGAAATGGGCAAACAATTCCTTTCACAATAGCATCCAAAAACTGAAATACCTAGGAATCAACCTAACACAAAAAAATCAAAGACCTCTTTTCTGAATACTATAGCACTCTGAAAAGAGAGATTGAAGACGGTGTCAGGAAATGGAAAGACATCCCTTGATCCTGCTTAGGAAGAATCAACATAGTGAAAATGGCCATACCTCCCAAACTGCTATATAGATTCAATTCAATCCAAATTGAAATTCTAGCAGCATACTTCATAGACCTGGAGAAAACAATCTAAAAATTCATTTGGAACAAGAAAAGATCTAGAATAGCAATATCAATCCTAGGCAACAGAGACATGGCAGGAGGTAACATAACTCCCAACTTGAAAGTATACTGAAAAGCTACTGTGATAAAACCAGCATGGTACTGGCAAAGAAACAGACCTGAGGGACAGTGGAATTGATTAGATGATGCAGAAACAAGTCCAGACACTCTCAGCCACCTCATCTTTGACAAAAGAGCCAACCACCCTCAGTGGAGCAAAGATAGGCTCTTTAATAAATGGTGTTGGCAAAATTGGGTTTCAACTTGCCAAGGATTAAAACTCGACCTATATCTCTCAACATCCCCTCAACTAAAATCAGAATGAATTAAAGATCTAAATATTAAAACACAAATGCTGAAATGGCTGAAACAAAGGTTAGGTAGAACTGTTGATGATATTTGTGTAGGAAAAAATTTTATGAACAAAAGCTCAGTTGCCCTTGAATTAGCACACACAATCAACAAGTGGGATCTCTTTTTACTAAAAAGCTTCTGCACAGCAAGAGAAACCACCAAATATGTGAAGAGACAACACACAATGTTGGAAAAAATTTTCACCAGCTGTCCCTCAGACAAAGGTCTGCTATCTAGAGTCTGTAAAGAACTTTAAAAAATCAGAACTCTCAAATTTAAAGACCCAATCCAAAAATGAGCACCTGAAATGAACAGACATTTCTCAGACAAAGAAGTAGAAATAGCAAACAAACATATGAAAAAATGTTCAACATTACTGGTCATTTGAGAGATGCAAATGAAAACAATGCTGAGATCCCACCTCACTCCAGAAAAAATGGCTGTTATGAAAGCAACCAATAACAAATGCTGGTGGGGCAGTGGGGAAAGAGGAACACTGCTGCACTGCTGGTGATAGTGTCAACTTGTGCAACCACTGTGGAAATCAGTATGGAGATACCTCCAAGAACTAGGAGAGGTATTCCCATTTCTCCCAGCTATTCCCCTGGTGGATATCTTCCCAAAGAATTAAAAAATCATACCACAGTGATATATGTGCAGCCATGTTCACAGCAGCACAATTTGTAATATATAAAACTTAGAAGCAGCCCAATTGCTCATCAACTGGGGCCTGGAAAAAGAAAATGTTTTTTTTTTTTTATAAAATGGAGTACTACTCAGCCATAAAAACTGAGAAATTAGAGACATTTATAGCTAAATGCGTGCACATTGAGGTGATACTCTTAAGTGAAATAAATAGGACACCCATGTGCAAATGCTGAACAGTTTTTCTATTGTGAGAAACTGAAAGCATAAATAAGGACTAAAATGTGTAATAGATAATGAGAAATAGGAAGAAAAGGGGCAAAGGTGAAGGGGAATTGGGAGGGGGAGGGGAAAGGAAAGAAGGGAATGCAATTAATTAAAAAAAGAAAAAGTGGATACAAAGTCTTTGAAAATAGGGAGGGGTGGAGGGTTTGTAGGGAGGGCAAGGGAATGGAAAAAAAAATAAGAACCAAGAGATATTGTGTAAAGGTGCAAATTTCCAATGATGAATGTCATTATATTGTATACCTTGAATGTACCAATATAATTAATAAAAAAAGAAACCAAACAATTTCTGAAAGTTAATGACAATGCTATATAAACACACATGACATTCTGGAGCAAAATAAAAAGCGTCTGTAAGAAGGAGGATCATTGCTACCCATGATCATATTAGGAAAACATAGCAAGCTCAAGTAAATAACCTTAGAAGACACTACAAGAAACTAGAAAACAACAACAAAGCAAAACAAAAACGAGTACTCCTGGCACCAACCAAAATTAAAGAGTGAAATCATAAAGAGTAGAATGGAAATCACTGAAATTGAAACTAAAAATAAATCAAAGAATTAATGAATCAAAAAACTGGTTGATTGAAAGAATAAGGAAAATAGATAAACCCTTGGCCAAATTTACAAATAAAAGAAAGATTCACCTCAATGAAAGTAGGAAGGAACAAGGCAAAATCAAACCAACACCACTAAAATCTAGAAGATAGTAAGTATGATGAAAAATTATTTTCCAGCAAATTGCAAAATCTTCAAGACATGCACAGATTCTGAGATTCATAGAAATTACTAAATGTAATCCAAGAAGACAAAAAAGTAGAAAAAACAAGTAGCAAACAAAGAAATTGATATAGTAATTAAAAATATACCAACTAAAAAAGAAGAAAGAAATGGCATCTGTTGGATTCACTGTAGAATTTTACAAAATGTTTTTGGATGTTATATCACCAATACTCCTCAAGCTCTTCAAAAAAATTGAAAAGGATGGAGTGCTTTTAAACTCATTTATGTAAGCCAGTATTACTCTGTGGCCAAAACCAGATAAAGACCTAACTAAAAAAGTAAAATGCAGGCCAATATCCTTAATGAACATAGATGTGAAAATCCTCACCAAGATATAAGTGAATAGAATGTAACAAATCACCAGAAAAATAATATGCCATGACCAAATAAGTTTCATCCCAGAGTTCCAAGGATAATTCAACATACACAAATGAATAAATGTAATACACTTTATAAACAGAAGCAAGGAGAAAAAGCATATGATCATATTAAGATATGCAGAAAAGGCTTTGACAAAATCCAATACACCTTCATGATAAAAACACTGAAGAAAATAGGTATAGAAAAAGCATATCTGAATTTGATAAAAAATATTTATGACAAATCAATGGCCTCAGCCAACATTAAAAAGAGAAAAATAAAAGCATTCCCTCTAAAAGCAGGAAGGCAACAATGCTCATTGTCATTACTTTTATTCAACATAGTAAACATTAGCCAGAGCAATCAGATAAGAGAAAGAAATAAAGGAGACACATATAGGAAAGAAAAAACTAAAATTATCATTTTCAGATGATACGATACTCTACAAATAAGTCTCCCAAAATTTCACCAAAATACTCTAGAAATGGATAAACAGATTCAGAAATGCAGCAAAATACAAAAATCAATACAATTTATGTATACTAATAATCATCATAATGAGAGATAAATTATGAAAACAATGCCAATCATAGTACCATCAACAAAATTAAAGATCTAGAAATTAATATAACTAAGGAAATAGATCTCCACTAATAAAACTATTGTACTGTGAAAAAGGAGATGGAAGAAGACATCAGCGCATGGAAAGATATCCCCTACTCCTGAATAGACAGAACCAATATTGTCACAATAGCCATGTTAATAAAATTGTGATAAAAATTCACCACAATCCCTAAAATACCAACAACATTCTTCACAGATCTATAGACAGCAATCCTTAAATCCTTATGGAACCAGAAGAGACCAGAATACCAAAGTTAAACTTGGACAACAAGACCAAAGCAGGAAGCATCATAATGCCTGAGTTGAAGCTACACTATAAAGCATCAGTAATAAAAATAGCATGGTAGTGTCACTAAAGCAGACATGTAGATAAATGGAACAGAATATAGGATACAGAAACATTCCCAGACACATTCTGGTGTTTGATCTTTGACAAAGGGGATAAAAGTATACTTTGGAGGGCAGATCTCCTATTCAACAAATGGTGCTGGGAATCTTAGATAACTGTAGAAGATTGAAGCTGGATCCATATCTCTCACCATGGACAAAACTTGAATAAAAATGTATCAAAGATCTAAACATTAAAATATAAGCATTGAACCTACTGGAAAATAAAATAGGTAAAATTCTTGAAGTCATAGGTGTAGGCAAAAATTTTCTAAACAGGATCCCAGTTGCATAAGAAATAACATTAATAATCAACAAATGGAATTTCATCAAATTGAAAATTTTCTGGATGGCAAAAATCAATTAGTAGAGTGTAGGGACAACTAAGGAAAGAAAAAAAAATTTGCTAGTTATTTCTCAGAGGACTAATACCTAGATATATAAAGAACTCAAAAAAAATAGTCCACCTAAAAGAAAAGACCCAGTAAAGAAATGGGCAACTGAAATTAACAGATACTTTTCACAAGAAGTACAAATAACCAACAAATACATGAAAAAATGCTTTCCATTTCTGGCTATTTGAGAAATGCTAATTAAACCAATGTTAACATTGCATTTTTCACCAAAAAGAATAGCAATCATCAGGGAGTCAAAATATACCAAATGCTCATGTGGGTGTCCAGAAAAAGGAACTCACCTATATTCTTGTTGGGAATGTAAACTAGTGCAACCATTCTGGCAATCAGTATGGAGAATTCTCTAAGAACTAAAATTAGAAATTACATATGATCTAACTATTACTCTTTTAAGTATCTTCCCTAAAGAGCTACAAACCAAACCGAAACACTGAAAGATGCTCATTAAATACAAAAAGTATTTGTAGTGGAATATTTGAGAAATAAAAAGATATATTATGTAGAAACCAAATGGTAAACAGAAGAAATATTCCTTTCCATACAAGTAATAACTTCACATATAAATGGATTTAAAAATCTAATCAAAGACAAGGTTCAGCTAAAGATTAATACATAGAGATATTTCATTCTCTTATTAGCAATTTTTATCTCATTTGACGAGTATCTTTTCCATTCACTTGCACATATATTAATTGGTATTTTTGACTTTTTAGTGTTATTTGTATTATTTTGACTTTATAGTGTTATTTGTGCTATTTATATTTTCTAGATATTAATTCTCTTTGTTGGGAGAGTAAATGAACATGATTTTCTTCCATTCTACAGGCTGTCTCTTCTCTGTGATAGTCATTCTCATTGCTATTCAGAATTTTTTAAATTTGATGAATTTCCATTTGTTCATTCATGCCATTATTTGCTATGCTTTTGGAGTGCTGTTCAGTAAGTCTTTGCTTGTGTTTATGTCCTTAAGTGTCTATCCTATTTTTTTATTAGTAATTTCAAAATGCTCAACATCTTTAGCCACTAGGGAAATAAAAATCAATACTGCATTGCAGTTCAAACTGACCCTAGTTAGAATGACAGTCATCAAAATACAAAAAAAAAAAAAAAAAAAAAAAAAAAAGAAGACAAATGTTGGTGAGGATATGGGGAGAAATGACATGAAATGACACTTCTGCACTGCTGATAAGGATGTAAATTAGAACAGCCACTATGGAAATTACTTACTCAAAAAACTACATTAAATCTCCCTTTTGATGTAGCTATAACATTCCTTTCTATATACACAAAAATTTAAAGTCCATATTGTGTAGGGATACCTCCATACCCACATTTATTGCACCACAATTCAGAATAGGTGAGATATTGAATGAGACTAAGTGCCCATCATTAGATGAATAAAGAAAATGTAATATTATATATATATGAATATTATTAATCTATAAAGAAAAATGAAATTTTGTCATTTGCAGAAATAATGAATGAATCTAGTGATCATCTTGTTGAGTGAAATAAGCCAAATTCAGGAAGAGAAATATTACATGTTCTCCCTCATATGTAGAATCTAAACTTATGGTAAAAAAGTGGAAGTGTGATTATTATTAGACAAGAAAAAGTCTACTAAGGGGAAAGGTATAAGGGTGGGAAAGAGGGGGATGTATATTATTAAAGTATATGATATGAATTGAAATTTTCTAAAATATGTGAAAATGGGGGAAGGGCAGGACAAAGGAGTGACATAGGTAAATATTATTGAATGTGTTATATACATGTACAAAACTGCTAAATTAAATGGATTAATTTTTATGACCAACACATAGTAATAAAAAATGACAAAAAATAAAATCAAAAGTAACAAACACAAAAAATAAGACAAAAATCATAAGAGTGGATTTAAAATACATGATACAGCACTCCATCCAACCTGGGCCCTGCTCACCAGCAACCAGCCAGCGGATGGTGAGGACCTCAGTCAGCTACACGGAGCCCCACTCCACCCCACCATCACCCTCTGCCCCAGCCATCACTTAGCCACAGGCAGCCCCCCATCCCCCGTCTGGCCTCCTGGCTGTGCCACTACCTGGTTGAACACTACAGAAGCACAGGGGGCCATACAGGCCATTGTCCTGAGCTCCAGAAGATACAACAGAAGTGAACAACAGAAAGAGGGCCTCTCTCAGACTCCTTGATGAAAACCGAAGCCCATTGGAAAAGAAAAGAGAATCTCTGCAATGAAGGCACAACAGACCACTGTATTTGGTAAGTTGGAGGGATCATCACTTCACATCAGAAACTGGACTATCTTCAGGGGAAGGGAAGCTGGAACCTGCACGAGAACCTTGAAGAGTTCAAACTTGCAGGAGGACAGGAAGCTCAACTTGGGACTTGCAGCCAGAAATCTGCCTGAATCTCACGGGTCTGTGACTGGCTTACTGAGACTCACTGAATTATAACTGCACACTGCTACCCACGTTGTCTACTGTGACAGTAGAGGCATACCCTGAAGGAGGCCCTTCATTTTCATCTTTTATTTGATATTCTCAAAATTACTTCTATTTTTTTGCTCTTATTTTTATTTTTTTTTTCTTTGTTACTCTTTTAAAATTTTTTATTTATCTCTTTTTTCTTTCTTTGGTCTTTTCTCTCTCTCTCTCTCTCTCTCTCTCTGTCTCTCTCTGCCTTACTCCCTGGTTGTCCCACATGGTTCTTCATTTCCCTTGTGTTCCTGTTCTGGCCCAAATTAGTATTTCTTCTTTATCTTTCTTTTCTTCTCTTTCCTTCTCTCACCTGTGTCCTCTGGCCTCACTGCTAACCTTCTCCTATCCTACCTATCTATCCATCCTCCCCAACTCCTTCTAACTCCCCATGCCAAAGGGTAAAGCTGCTATAATGAAGAGGTTATTCACTATAAATGTATGTTGGGTTGGTCCTTGACTTTTATTTAATTCACACAGTTAAAGGTGATAGATTAATAACTATCACAAAATGTCATTTCCTAAGAGGTACTCATTGTTATTGTGTTGCTGATTGTATCACTTGGGCTAAGGTGTTGTGATTGATCTAATCAGTTGTCCTTCCTGTTATAATGAAAATGAGACAGCCTCGGAGCCATTAGAGACTCAAAACCTAAAGACCAGCTATATCTGGAAGACACCTCTGAGAAATAATCATTCCATAAGGGTTCTAAAAACATCAACAAAGATACTTACAATAAGCAACTTCAAAGTATCAACCCTGGAACTAAACCAAGGACAGTACCAAAAATGAGAAGATATTTAAGCAAGGCACAAACTCAGACTTTCACCCCACAAAAAGCAAATTCTGGGATAAAGGAGGTGGAAAAGTCTGATAATCAATCACCTGGACACCCTGAACTGATAGCACAGGAAGTAACAAAACAGATGAATGAGGCCCTAGAAAAATTCAAAACAGAAATAATCTCCTAGATTACTACAGAGATGGTGAGCAGAGTGAAAGACATGATTAGAGGCTCTAGAACAGGAACAGATAAAAAAAAATACATGAGCTCAGAAACATGCTAGAAGCCATGAATGGCCAGCATAAGAAAGAAATTGAAACCATGATTGCCTAGCATAAGAAAGAAATGGAATCCATGAAACAGATATTCAGGGGAATAAAAACTCCATTGAAAGCATGCAGAGTAGATTAAGGGAATCTGAAGATAGAATATCACATACAGAAGACAGGATTGCAGTTAAGGACCATGAAAACAGAGATCTCTTAAAAATGCAAATGGACAAATAGAAATAAATCCAGCAGCTGCTAGATGATGCAAAGCAGAATAACAAAGACTAATAGGAGTCCACAAGAAAACCAGAGAAAGTACAAATGACATAAAAAAAAACTGTTCACAGAAATAATAATAGAAAAATTCCCAGACAGAGGTAGAGAATTGGACATACAGAAATGAGGCCTATAGAACTCCTACTTGCCATGTTCAAAAAAATCTACAGCTAGACATATAATATTCAAGATCCCAAAAACCCAACAGAAGAACAAAATCCTACAGGCAGTTAGAGAAAAGAAACAAATCACCTACAAAGGAAAGTCCATCAGAATCACAGCAGATTTCTCAACACAAACCCTCAAATCAAGGAGAGCCTGGAGTGAAGTACTTCAAGGCCTAAAAGAAAATAATTTCCAACCTAGACAGTTGTAACCTGAAAAACTGTCTTTTAAAATTGATGGGGAAATTAGATTCTTCCATGACAAAGAACACATGAGAAATTTTATGAACACCAAACCAGCACTGTAAAAAATACTAAGCAATATCTTAGGAAAATGCAATGAAGGTCACAACTCCACGAGGCCTAAGAGAGGGAAGCCACAAGGCAAGGTAAGAAACTAAGTGAAAGGTGGAATAAAAATAAGAAATAAATCAGCCAACAATAGTAAAACATCATGACAAGGATGAGACAATGTCTATCAATTATAACTATCAATGTTAATGGTCTCAATTCACCAATCAAAAAAAAATAGACTGACAGAATGGATGAAAAAGCAAAATCCAGCAATACACTGTATACACGAAACACACCTAATTCAAAAAGAAATTCATAGACTGAAAGTAAAAGGATGCAAAACAGCTCCCCATGCAACAGGATCCCAGAGAAAAGCAAGGGGCAGCAATCTTATTTGCACACAAAGTAGATTTCAAACCAAAACTAATTAAGAGACAAAGATGGTCACTACATCCTTGTGAAGGGAACAGTCAAAGAGAAAGAGATGACAATCACACATATATGCAACAAATATGAATGCCCTCAATTATACAAAACAAATATTAATGGAGATGTAAAACCAAATAAGCATTAATACAATTGTAGTGGAGGACCTCAATACCCCACTATCACAAATAGACAGATCATCTAGATAAAATATTAAAAATGAAATTCTAGAACTGAAGCAAGCTCTTGAAAAAATGGACTCAATAGATGTTTACAGAGTGTTCCACCCCAAAAAATCAGAATACACACTCTTTTTGGCGGCACACAGGTCATTCTCCAAAATAGATCACATGCTAGATCATAGGACATGTCTAAGTAAATGTAAAAGAATTGAAGTTACCCTCTGTATATTACCAGACCATAGTGTATTTAAATTGGAGATCAATAACATAAGAAACTGCAAAACCCTGACAAACACATGGAAATTGAATAACGCCCTCCGGAACAGCCAATGGGTCACAGAGGAAATTAAAGAAGAAATTAACAGTTTTTACAAATAAACGACAATGCCAGTACAACATTTAGGAATCTATGGGACACAATGAAAGCAGTTCTACATGGGAAATTCATAGTAGTGAATTACCATATGAAGAAAACAGAGAAACCTCAAATGAATAACCTATTGGAGAACCTCAAGGGCCTAGAAAAAGAAAAGCATAACAAACCCAAAGCTCTTACAAGAAAGGAAATTATAAAGATCAGAGCAAAAATCAACTCAGTGGAGACTAAGAAAATGACACAAAATATCAATGAATCAAAGAGTTGGTTTTTTGAAAGAATAAGTAAATCAATAAACCTTTAGCCAACCTTATCAAAAAAATGAAAGAAAAGGATCAAATCCATACAATTAAGAATGAAAAATGTAGGGCCAGGGATTTAGCTCAGTGGTTCTGTCACCTGCCTTGAAAGCGCAAGGACCGGAGTTCAATCCCCAGTACAAAAACAAAAAGAATGAAAAATGTGAAGTCACAACACACCCATCAGAAATCCAAAGTATCATTAATACCTACTTCGAAAACCTGTACTCAAATAAAATGGAAAACACAGAAGAAATGGACAGATTCCTAGACACATACGAATTGCCAAAGTTAAGAACATATAGAACTTCTAAACACCCCAATTACAATGAGTGAAATTGAAAGTGTAATAAAAAATATGCCAACAAAGAAAAGCCCAGGTCCTGATGGCTTAACTGCTGAATTCTACAAGACATTTGAAGAAGAACTATCACCATTACTCTTTAAACTCATCAAGGAAATTGAAAGGGAAGCAAAGCTTCTAAATTCATTCCTGGAACCCAGTACTACTTTGATTCCAAAACCAGGGAAAAGCCCAACCCAAAAAGAGAATGACAGGCCAATCTCCCTAATGAACATAGATACAAAAATCCTCGACAAGATACTGGTGAACAATACAGAGGATCATCAAGAACCTCATACACCTTGACCAAGTCAGATTTATCGCAGGGATGCAAGGATGATTCAACATTCGTAAATCAGTAAGTGTAATACACTATATTAACAGAGTCAAGGACAAAAACCACATGATCATCTCAATAGATGTAGAAAAGGCATTCTACAAAATCCAACACCCATTCATGGGAAAAAAAAAACTGTAAAGAAAATTGGAATAAAAGGTCTTTATCTCAACCTGATTAAGGCTATTGATGAAAAACCAACAGCCAATATCATACCAAATGGTCAAAAACTGAAAACTTGCACGCTAACATCAGGAACAAGACAAAGATGAACTGTCTGATTTCTTCTTTAATTTCCTCTGTGACCCATAGGTTATGCAGAAGTGTGTTGTTCCATTTCCATGTGTTTATTTAATTTTTTGAGTTTCTTTTGCTATGGATCTCCAATTTCATCACACTATGCTCTGATAATATACAGGGAATAACTTCAATTCCTTGGCACTTACTTAAACATGTTCTGTATGGGAGTATGTGGTTTATTTTGGAGAATGACCCATGTGCAGCTGAGAAGAATGTGTATTCTGATTTTCTGGGGTGGAAGATTCTGTAAACTTCTGTTAAGTTCATTTGCTCAAGAGTTTGATTGAGTTCTAGTATTTCATTTCTTATTTTTTGTCTAGTTGATCTATCTATTTGTGACAGTGGGGTGTTGAGGTCCCCACTACAAATGTATTAGTGCATATATGACTTTTCATGTCCATATTTGTTTTATATAGTTGGGTGCACTAGTGTTTGGTGCATAGATATTTATGATTGTCATCTCTTCCTGTTGGATTGTTCCCTTTACAAGGATCTAGTGTCCTTATTCATCTCTCTTAATCAATGTTGGTTTGAAATCCACTTGATCTGCAAAGAGGATAGCTACTCCTGCTTTTTTTCAGGTTCCTGTTACATGGAGTGTTGATTTCCACCCTTTAACTTTCAGTCTATGAGTTTCCTTTTGAATTAAGTGTGTTTCTTGTATGCAGAACACTGTTGGATTTTGCTTCTTGAACCATTCTGCCAGTCTATTTCTTTGGATTGGAGAATTGAGACCATTAATGTTGATGGTTATAACTGAAACGTATTGACTTGTCATTGCCATGACTTTTTCTTTTTGTTGGGTTCTCCTCCTTTACATTTAATTTCTTGTCATGCCAGATGGGTTCATTCTGCTTTGCTTCCTGGGGTTGTGATCCTCAATGTCTGTTCCTAAGATATTGTGTAAAATTCTTTGGAGTTCTGGTTTGGTATTCACAAAGTTCCTAAGGTGCTCTTTGTCATGAAAGTATCTTATTTCTCCATCCTTTTTGAAAGATAGTTTTGCAGGGTATATCAATCTGGGTTGGAGGCTGTTTTCTTTTTGGACTTGGAATATGTCACTCCAAGCTCTTCTTGCCTTGATGGTTTGTGTTGAGAAGTCTGCTGTGATTCTGATGGGCTTTCCTTTGTATGTGATTTGTTTCTTTTCTCTAACTGCTTGTAGAACTTTGTTCTTCTGTTGAGTTTCTGGAATCTTAACAATTATATGCCTATGGGTAGATTTTTTTTTGATCAAGGCTATTTGGAGTCCTATATACCTCACTTATCTGTATGTCAAGCTTTTTTCCCCTGCTTGGGAAATTTTCTGCCATTATTTCTGTGAAGAGATTTTTTATGTCTTCTGCACTTTCTCCTGTTTCTTCATTGACTCTAATCAGTCTTATGTTATTCTTCTTTGCATCATCTAGCAGCTGCTGGATTGATTTATCATGTTCCCTTAGAATTTTGAAGCAATTTTTCTTTTCCTGGTCACTAATTGTAATCTTATCTTCTATATCTGAAATTTTGTCCTCACATTGGCTCATTCTGCTGTGTAGACTTTCAGTGGAGTTTTTCATGTCCTGGAAATCTATTTGCATCTGTTTTATGGATTTCATTTGTTTCCTGTGTTGGGATTCCATCGTGTTCCTGAGCTCCTCTCTAGTTTTACTAATCATGGCTTGCACTATGGGCACAATTTCTCCTGTTATCTGAGAAATTATTTCTGATTTCATTTTTTCCAGATCCCCTTTTGTTGCCAGTTCAGTGGGTCCAGGTGGTTGAGTATCAGAGTGTTCCATCTCATTTCCCTTTGGGGTTGCTGTAGGTGATCTGGAAGTCTGGTTTTGAGACTTATTTACATGTTTTCTCATTTCAACTGGGGGTAGGGCTGTTGGCGCCTGCACAGATTACCTCCTCTGAGCTGGGAGGGGTGGGACAGGGGCCGGGAGCAGCAGTAGGGATGCTGGCCCAAAAGCCCTTTCCTGTGGGCTTGGAGCAGCGGGAGGGATGGTGGCCCGGAAGCCCCTTCCTCTGGTCCAGGAGCAGTGGGACAGTGGCTCAGAATCCCCTACCTCTGTGCTGGGAGCAGTGGGACTCAGTCCCATGGTCTGGTGGTCCCATGTCCTCTGCATCTTTGTAGTGTGGAACCAGGTGGCTGTACAGTGCAGTGCGGGGTGGGGTCCAATGGATTGTTGCCAGGGCATGGGCTTATTTGGCATGTTCCGCTCGACTTGGGACCTCCAACACAAAAGAATTTAAAACATGTGTTTAAAGAAAAATGTGTTGATTGATATTTAAATATATCTATTCACAATAGTCAAAGGATGGAAGCAATTAAAACATCCATCAACCAATGAATGACCTCATAAATATATAAATCCATAAAATGTAGTTTTATTTAGCCATAGAAAATAATGAAGTACTGATACACGCTGCAGCATAGATGAATCTTGACATATATTGAGACATGTAGGAAGGTAGGTACAAATTGCCACATATTACATTATTAATTTAAAATATATGGAATTAGCAAATTAGCAGAAAACAAAGACCAGTTAGTGTTTGCCAATGGCTGGGAATAGGGAGGAATGGCAAATGTCTTCTACTTTTTTTTCCTGCAAGGCTGGGGTTATAACACATCATGGAAATAGTGTACTATTGTGCACCATTCTCACCCTGAGAAAGTCTTCTTAATGAGTTTCCTTCTGGGGTGATGCACTTGAAAAGTCACCTGTTTTCTTCTATGTACACACTCACAAGACTCCATACTTTTGGAGAATTCACTTTTGTCACCGGATATGTTTGTGTTTTTTCCACACCTGTCAGTTTTCTAACTCGAGCTGGCTGCTCTATAATTCAATTTAGTTTTGATAGTGTTTATCTGAAGTTAGTGCAAAGCCCACATTTTAAGGACTCAGTCCCATAGTCTTAATGGGTACTTCTGATATAAGTCACATGTACAACTTGTCATCTGTGTTTCTAACCAACTGGATATAAGTCAGTGCAATCTACCATTTCCTCTTCAGATTTGATTACTTGCTTGAATGACTCACCAAACTCAGGGAAACATTTATGCTTATTGGTTTACTAGGAAAAGTAGAAGATATAAATGAACAGTCAGATGAAGAAGTGCATAGGGTGAGCGATAAATGGGTCCTAAACAGAACTCCTGCCCTTGTGAAGTTAGGACATATCAGCTGCTTGTTACATACCCAGAAGCTTTTTGAAGCTTGTACTTCAAGGAATTTTAAAGGCTTAGTCTTGCAGGAATGATTACTCATTAACCCAGTCTCCAGTTCTTCTCCCTTCCCTGTAGAATGGGAAAGCAGTGTTTAACATTCCAAGCATATGGTTATGGCTTGGGCTTTCTGGTGAACTGCTTCTTTCCAGGAATCCATCAGGAGCAACCACATTCCACAAAAAACACTCCTCTTACCTAGGAAATGCCAAGAGATTTAGGAGTTCTGTGTCAGGAACTGAGGTAACAAAAGTTGCTCCTAGTATCTTTATCATTTAGGAAATCACAATGGTTTAGGAGTTCTGTGCAAGGAACCAGAGATAAAGAACAAAATATATGTCTATTAATATCACAATATCATATGTTATGAAAATATTTCAAAAATAGATACTTGTGATGATTATAAAATATTCTGCATATCCAAAATGCTACTGAATTTTATACTCTAAAATGGATTAAGCATTTTAAATTATATTCATTTTAGCACAATAGAAATGGGAAATAAATCACATCAAAACACAATAACAGAAGAAATTAAGTACTGAAGTTTGGTGCAACACGGATGAACCTTGAAAACATCCTTGGAAATAAAAGAAGTTTATACACAGAAGGTCATTTTTTGGCATGATTTTATTTATATGAAATGCACAATATACCCCAATCTTTAGGCATATATCAAATATTATTGGTAACTCAGGCCTAGTAGAAATGGGGAAAGGTGTTAAAAAATGGGTATAAGATTTCTTTTTGGTGTGGTGAAAGCACACTGAAACTAGTAGTGATAGCTGCATAAATCTGTTAATATGCAAAGGCCATATTATATATTTTAAGGGTAAAATTCATATGTGTGAATTATACTTCAATAAAAATTATGAATAATCATAAAGCAAATTCTACTGAGCATGATATTCATGTTGTTTTAAGAGGAAATACATTATAGGGGTTAAAGGTACAGGCTTTAGACCAAGAGAAGCTTTAGCTGGAGACTGGCTTTTAAAATTTAAAATTAGTCATGCTACTAACTGTTGAACAATTTTTTCCTTCAGCTTCTTTTTTCCTATGTGAAACAGGGATTACTTTAAATACTATTTAGGTTGTTTGAGGATTTAATGATATTATCCATTTAAAGTAGTTAAAATGGAGCCTGGGGTATATTTAGGGTTTATAAAAAGAACATCAATTTTTCCCATAATTATCTTCACTCTTATTCTATAAGTATGCATTCAAAACTTGCAAACCAGAAACATATTCTAATAGTCAAACATATTATCTATAAATGGTAGGATTATGAATGATTGATATTTACTTTAAAGTTTTGTTTATTTTATAAATATTTAACAATGGCCATCTTAATTTTATAGGTAGAATGGACTTTGCCAATTATTATCTAGTATTTGAAATACATCACCTTGAAAATGTAGCACTATTCTGAACTCCCCCAAAATATGCTTGATGGTCTGCCATGAGGTTTTTGCTGTATTTATTAGATCAAGTTTTCAAAATAACTATTTTGATTTGCTTTTTGCCCAACAGGTGTTACCACTGCTGACTGTGTATACAAGCCAGAAACTAATAGAGTTGAGACTACTGCACCAGGCAGCTTTCCAGATTGTTAACATTAGTTATGTGATGAAAAATATTGCACAGTGGTAGGCATCAGACTTAGTGGTCAGCCATGGCTGGGATTGGTTGAGTGACCTTTTAATTGCAGCCTAAGTATCCAGGAATTATTGTTTATGGAAGGTTTGTAGTATTGCCATTTTTCATATGCATTCTCACAAAGGTGTCATTGTACAGCACTGCACCAATGTTTGATTTCTGGCTTCATTTGGAAGAGATTGTATATCTTGAGTTGCAAAGTTATTCATCCACAGAATTCCAGTTTGATGATTTAAAAAAACAATCCCAGTGGGCCAGGGATTTAGCTCAGTGGTTTTGCTGCCTGCTGCACAAGCTCAAGGACCCGAGTTCAATCCCCGGTACCAAAAAAAAAAAAAAAAAAAAAAAAAAATCTCAGTATTTGCCAGCATATAAATTCATTTTTTTAAGACTTAAAGTCATACAATATTTGTAGAAGAAGAAAGGTATGAATGCATTTAATCTTATGGTTCATAGGATAGTATCATCATTGCAAAGATGGAACTATTATTTTGTAATATCTAGAAAATAGTATGGAATTTTGTTTTTTACCAAGTATATCATGTGTATTTTATTTTTTCTAATATATATTTCCCTTGGTCTTGACAAAAGCCAAAATTTTAACCAAAAGAAATTAAAGATCTAACTCCCTTTTATGATTGATTCATTAATCAGGCAGTATCTCATCCAGAAAACACAAAGGTGCCATGAGCTGAGCAGACAGGGTTGATTTGTATGGGCAGAAAAGGCTGAAAAGAGAAGAAACAAAGAAAAACTTAATTAGTAATTTTAATGTTATTTTCCCTATAGATTTAAAGTGGAGATGTCATTATCATGCTACCTCAGGTTACCTGGGACACATCCAATTGCTTGTTGTGAATCTTAAATTTTTTTGTTTTTCTATTTTGAAAAACTGGCTAGCTTTAAAGTTCAGATTGATTATGTAGCACATACCGTGAAACAACCATTCTGCTTTTTTCTTTTCTTTTTTTTTTTTAAAGTTGCCTCATGTCTTTTATTTATTTGTTTATTATTTATTTATTTTTTTTTTTGGTACCAGGGATCGAACTCGGGTCCTTGTGCTTGTGCAGCAAGCGGAGAAACCACTGAGCTAAATCCCTGGCCCTTGCTTTTTTCTTGTCTACTAGAGCCTGGACAAGAATTTGGTACAAAACAATATCCTCCCATAAAATTTATTTAAAAATCTTAATATTCTTTAACCATAAGTGAAACTGGATATTTCATGGATCCTTGTGATACTGATAATGATTATTACACATGATTTTCAGAAAATGTAAATTCATTTTCTGTAAAGAAACAAATTGTCAGGTTAAGAAAGAAGAAAAGTAGAATAGTAGTTATTGGCAAACTGTAAAGTAACAGTTACTTTGAAGAAATCTAAGATAGAAAGGTTATGTTTTATACTTCTGATTATAATGATATAAAATCTCAGTGTAGATATTTAAAAATGGAGAATATTTATGCACACAAAAACTGACTTAGCCAGTTCCATGATGGTGAAACAAATTCTGGCATATATCTTTAAATTATTATTATTTTTAAGAAGCATCATTATTTGTGGTTTACAAAATTGGATTGTAGCTTTATATTCTGCCTTTTATAAGTCAAATGAATTGGCAGATCATCCACATGCCATTATTTTTAATTGTACACCTTTAAAATGTTATAATAGTCTGCTATTAATAAACAGATCAGGTTATAAAGGCAATATTTTATTCACAATTCTGTCAGTGCACATTTAATATTCTTTTGACTTAATTTTATACATTGATAATGCTGGGATTTATGTAATTTTTAATTTTACTCTTACATATAAGTATTTACTTAGTATCTTTTGCATCAGTAAAGTTTATGTCATTTGTCTCCTCAGGAAGGTTTGGTACTAACTCAAGGAGCCCCCAAATAGGTAGGGAAACTTGTTCAAAAATGATTTTTTAAAAAATATTTCATGTAAATTGTCAGTTTTCTTTCAAAAATTTTACCAGTTTATACTTTCTTTAGCAGTTTATGACAGTTTTTGTTTCATTACATTTCTATAGTATGACTATACTTACTATAGCAAGAAAAAGGTTTTAAAATATAACAAATGACAGTATAACTTAATGCTCATTATTAAACATATCGTTCAGACTTAGGAAAAATTTTGTAACTAAAGAATTTTGTAAAACATGAGAAAAGTATATGTTTCTCTTAAATTTATACAAATGAACTTAAAAATCTGATAACTAATCTTACTTACATAACTGCATTTCTTATTTTTTAGGCATTCTCCAAAGCATTTTACATACATTGTTTCATTTAACAATAAAAGCCCCACTACGATTAAGGTTAACTGTCCAAATGATATAGCCAGGTACTGCTACTCTCTCTTCCACTCACTGTGTAGTACACAGTCTTTATTTGCTGGTTTCTGTGCGATTTTAGAAGTCCAAAAAAGAAGCCCAGTTGGCCAGAGGTGGTTAAGAGACCCAGAGATATGGATATGTATCTACCTAAATGGAAAGATTATAACAATTGATTTTATCATACCTGTACCTATCAAATGAATCTCAATTGTGCCTGTGGAGTACACTATTATTTTTCTGACGTTTTAGGTGATGAAACCAAATTTTATTTTTTCCAGGATTACACAGCAAAGAAACGAATTGTAAGAACCTAGATGTCTAATCCACAGTCTATGACTCTACTTATTTTATCTCCTCTGTCCAGTTTTTAAAATAATTTGTCATTCCATTTGCATTTCTTATTTGAACTCCCCGGAATCATGGAATATTATTCTGCCAAATAGGAAGAAATTAAATATGCTATAATTAAATTTAAAATTGTTATATCAATATTATCAAGCAAGATTAGCCTAAAGATTTCTCATTTCCTCTCTTTTTTCTTAAATCTGTCAGATATTTAAAAATCCAGATTACTCTAATTTCATCATATCATTAAGAACACATATTTTATATAATCTTTAATTATTTAAATAAGAGTTGTATCCCTAATATTTTAAGTTACTTGTAGATAAAAACCATGGATGATTATATTTGTACCCCAAAAGTTAATAAATAATTTGGAACACTAGTGCATTTTTTAATCAAGATATTTGAGAATTATATTCATATCTAATGAAAAAATTCTAAGACTGAGAAATGCAAGTAAATTTGACCAGAGTCAAATGCAAACTCTTTGTAGAAATCTATGACATCTTCCTAGCCATTATTTGATTATTTGTATCTTTAATACATTATCACTGTGTGCTCACCCATGCACATCTTCATCTAACCTAGTCACTTGAGCTTTCTAAGGCAAAGAGCCTCTCTCTCTCTCCCTCCCTCCCTCCTTCCTTCCCTCCCTCTCTGACACATTGTTTAGAACAACAGAAGTTGGTTTACTAGCTGACAATAAATGCTATTTGAATGGTGTGACTGATGTTGTATCTGAATCATGGAGTTAATTCAGGATTTAAAAAAGTGTGAAATAATAAATAGCAAATTTTTACCAAATTAAGGTGGGCCAAGATAATTTCAAGTTCTGAAGAATGTAACAAATTGAGGATTCTTAAAAATTCAATTTCTTTAAAGTATCAGGTTCCTTGAGATATCTCCTTTCTCTCACATTCTATGAAAAGATTACTAACACACTGAAAAACAAATATGTGCATACTATGTTTTATTAAATGTAGATATAATAAATTCAAAAACTAGTATGTGACCCACCCAGAGCCCCAGGGTTGGTATGAAGATTTTTATAACCTGAAAACTTTAGAGATCCTTTTATCTGGACAAAACGGGAAATTTCTGGGAAATGGGCCAAACATAAATTCCCTCTTAGGGGAAGGTCTACTCCCCAAGGGGGACAAAAACAGATTCCCTCTGTGGGGGAGTGGCATGACCATGAAGAACATGGAAAGACAACTTACTTGTATTTTCATAAACTAATATTATAAAAGGCTTTCTTGAAATCCAGTTTGTCTTCCCTGAAATAAAAATTTTATAAAACCTATTTGTTCTTCACATAGAAGCCTTTTCTCCCTCCCCTTTCCCCCCTATCAAGTGAAGGATATAATTCTTTAAGTTTAACCATTTACTGAACAATCTACTTTCTTGTAGCTTCTACATGCATATAAATAAAACATGTTTTTGTCTATTAATCTGATCTTCAGCAGTTTAATTTGTAGGACTCTGAGCAAAGGAGCCAATAGGACAGAGAAGATTTCCTTCTCAGACCGTGGTTTAGGTATGATATTTCACTTGTCAAAAATTCACATATTGATAGGGAGATTATCAATAACTCAAAGAGTGACCACCAAGACTTTACAAAATATATCCCACATAAATTTCTCATGTCATGAAATATGTAATTAAATTAATATCATGTGGGCAAACTTGATTTTAGTCATCCAGTTTTGTATGAAGAACAATATTTGAGACAAAGTTAACTGCAGTGTGAATGTGATTAATGAGTGTGTGTAAATTCATCTGCAAACTAGGACATGAAAAACTGTCCTTTACTAACTTTTCAACATAATATCTACTGATTTAAACTTTATAAAGCCCAAGACTCCTGTCCACAGTGATTCACATCTTGCTAGTGAGGACACTAAATCCTAAAATAAGATTTAGGAGACTTTAAGTGACTTAGAGCTCATGATATCTCATTTAGTAAATATTTATATAGTCAATCCATTGCACTGAAGCATAGTTCTATACATGAAAAGTCACAATAAATAGAAACAAATGCAGTAATTATAATAATCTTCCTTGGATCATTGAGTGGTTTGCTAAAAATATAGTATTATTAGCCTTATTTAAACTGAAGCTAATATTAAATATTAGGATGTTTTTACTATTAAATACTATTCTTAGTATTATTGAAGATTAATAAATGCTAATTATATTAGTAAAACTTATAGTTTCAAAGTTATTATTTATTTCCTTATATTTGGTACAATGTTTGAGATGAGATTAGAAGCAATTTAGAAAAGTAACTGAGTGCGTTACAGTGTTACATTTAATTCATTTTTTTCAATAAGCTGGAAAAAGTTAGGGTCGCCAGAAAAATTTCATTCAAGAAACTTGCCAGAAGGATCTAATTCGATAGGCAACTCTAAGTAACTAGAAGACAAGTTAGAACAAAAAGCATAGCATCAATATAAATGCTTTTAGGCTGGTGACATCCTGAGGCTTGAAAACCATTTTTGCCATCTTGACTTTTTTCACTTTTTCAACAGTTATTGTATGACTCACATACATTTATTTTGAACTGAATTAAGTTCTGTATTGGTCTCACAAAACTATAGTTTTAAAGAAGTCTATTTTCTTATTGATTTCAATGAGAAATTACACTGGAGAACAATTGTGTTGATGAAAATGAATGCAAAAGTATCTAAAATTATAAAATTGAACAACAGAAACTTTACTAGCAGCCTTACTATCTTGTGCATGTAATCTTTTAATCAGCCTGGGAACAATTATATATTTAATTCTATGTAATGTTTGAGATTAATTTAGTAATTTAATTTGCTATTTACATATGGAATTACAGAAGTAATTCAGGATACCCAGACTAATGAAAAGTATTAGGAAGTATTAAATGTGAAAGAACATATTTGATTAAATTATTTCAAATTTATTTTTATGAAATCTCTTGTACTGAAAAATGAAAGTTAGTATAATCTGTATGTGAATCTGTTATGCTGATAATAGAACAAGCTGAGCATTACAAATTTTTAAGTGAGTTGACTATAATCTTTGAATTGTAACATCTTGTTTTACTCACCATTTATTAAAAATATATTAGTAGGTTAAACAGAAACCACAAAAAGATATGCCCAAGTCGGCATTCCTGAGATCTCTTGGTGTGAGTTCATTTGCAATAATAATAAGGTCTTTATATATTTAATTAAGTATTGCAAGTGAGATCATCCTAGTTTGAGAGTAGGCCCTAAATTCAAGGACAAGTGTTCTTACAAGAGAAAACAGAAGGATATTTGAGACAGACACACACAGAAAAGAGCATGTGAAGATGGTAGAGAATGTAATTATGCTGCAATTAACTGAGTCGCTCTTAGAGTCATAAGAGACTAGTAAAAGAAAGGTAATGTTCTTCCACGGAGCCTTCAAAAAATGTGGTCAAATTCTTCCCTCCAAAAGCAAAGGAGAATGAGTTTTTATTGTTTTAAGCTACCAAGTTTATGATAATTTCTTAGAGTATCCCTCAAAAACTAATACAGATATATAGTATTTAATATTATACATTGAATTATATATGTTTAATCACTGGTGTAAAAGTGAAGAATATAATTTTTAAAAGGAAGGCATTAGATGAGAATGGTGGCATACACTGCTAATCCCAGCATTCTGGGAGGCTGAGGCAGAAGGATTTCATGTCTGGGCCCAATCTGGACAACTTAAAAGAATTCTGTCCTAAATAAATAAATAAATAAATAAATAAATAAATAAATAAATAAAAATAAAAGGTCCATGGATATAGTCAGCATGACAGTCCTGGGTTCAATCTGGAGTAATACACACCCACACATGCGCAATTTGAAGAGTGCATTTACTTTAATGGCCTAGTTTGGAAATACTAGGAGACCAGAAACATCTCATAAAAAGAAAAGTTATCCTATAAATTTTAAAAAACAGAATGTGTGTGTGTGTGTGTGTATGTTTGCCTACACGTGTGCATTCATGTTGTATTTGGAGAAAGGAAAGAAGTGACAAATAGAAAATGAAGTTGGGTATCAAGAAACAATGGTTGGAGCTTTTCTTAACAAAAAACAGTACAAGGGGAATTGTGGATTGGACAGAATGCACCTCAGATAAAGGTTTGAGTTTTGTATTAAATTTGGAAATTGTAGGGAGCACATGTAATATTTTAAGCGATGAAAGGAGATGTGAGAGGTGCATACGGAGAACAAAGGAAAGGTGAGGATGGAAATGTAGGGACTGGTGACTTTGGGAAAATGATAAAAACATTAAGGGAAATAGAAAAAGAATTATAAGCAGAAAAAAAAGAACAGAAGTTTTTCAGCTCAGTATGGATATCAAATAGGTAATAAAAAAGAAAAAGGTGGGGGGATGGGAGAGATAGGAGATGACTCAAGGTGAGAGACATAAGCACCATTTACTACATACATGTACTAATAAAACAAAATTTTAAAAATAAAAGTTATCAACTAGAAGTTTATTATACATATTTTCTGAAAAGTGGTAGGGATTAATGTCAAATTAAAGTATTCAATTAAAGATTGAAAATAGAAATATATGCTTCCAAAACTTGTGCATACTTCAAAAAGGTAGAATGTGTTTGGAAGATATAGGAATAGGTGGTAAGTTATTGTTTTTAGTTTACTGAGGGACTTGGAATTTGCATCTGCTCAGTATGTAAAGTGTAAACACGGAGAAATTTGGAAGGAAGGACAGTAATTGACACAGCAAAGCCAACACTAAGAAATTAAGAGGGGACTGCTGAGCATAGTGACATATGCTTGTAATCCCAGCACTTAAGAAAGCTGAGGCAGGAAGATCACAAATTTGAGTTTACATAGTGAAATTTAGTGATTCAGTGATATTCTCTCTCAAAATAAAACTATAAAAGGGCTTAGTGGCTTATTATGAAGACCCTAGTAGCATTCCCCCAAAAAATGAAGGGATAAATTTAACAAGGTAGTAACAAGTTAAGGGAGTTCTCTCTTGGCCCGTAAAATGCATGGAGTTATTTTCCAGAAACTGTATGGAGCACTTTTCTTTTCTTAATTGTATGTGCAGGAGAAGGCAATATTGATAATGCCCCAAAGCAGGCTGTAGGCAGTGAAGACTGTAAAGCTTTAAGCCTGCTACTGGCTTGTTTATAAAAGTGAGTCTGGTCAAAAGCTACATGCCAACTTCAGACTAACACACCCAATTTCCATTCCTACAACTAAAATCTTCTTAACTAGAACAATGTTCTAATTAGGAACATATATTTTTGCTGTTCTGTTCCTAATTTGAGAATGATTTGCCTTGTCTTTTATGAGCCTTGCTTACATTAATTTTCACAGAAACCATAGGACTGTGCATCTGCACATGTAGTACTGCCTTCACACATAGCTCACCTTTACCTCAATTGATTACAAATTAAAATCAATGGTGTGGACTGGCCAGTGCCTTTGGTTAAGCTGCACTGGCATTGGTAATCCTGACCCCTGTTTCTGTCTCTCTTACTTCTGTTTTTTAGGTTTTTTTATCCCTCAGGCCTGTGTCATACACTGGGCAAGATACTGGAGCCCACTGCAGAGGTTTCTGATAATGTTTCAGGTGTCCCCAATAAGTATGAAAGCAGGTAACAATTGATGTTCATTTTTGCATGGCTAATCATCAACACCAGAACTCCTTCACTTTTTTCAATTCTTTTTATGTCCAAAGGGATCATATTATGCCTCATAGCCCTCACTGCTTTAACTTTTAAAATATGATATTGTTAGCAAGGCATTAAATGGTTAACTGGTAAGATTAAGTCTTCAAAAGTGAGGTTTTGGTATTTCATCTAATTTGTTTGAAATATTCTTTGGAATACATTGCCATAAACATTTCAGTATACATATGTGCTGAGGAAGTCAAATAAAAATATTGATAGAGACATGCCATGTCTCCTAGCACAGAGTAAGATGCTTCTGGGCCAATTTACACCACTCCCAGCACAGAGAAAGAGGCTTCCAGTTTGACGTGCCATGTCTCCCAGCACAGAGGAGGTGAGCATCTCAGGCGCCAGCAGCACCCAGCTATGCTGCCCTGGTCAAAATGAGAAGACACCTAAACAAGCCTCAAACCAGACTTCCACATCAACTACAGCAACCCAAAAGGACAATGAGATGTAAAATTCTGATACTCAACCACCTGGATGCCCTGAACTGGCAACAAAAGAGGATCTGGAAAAAAATGATATTAGAAATAATTTCTAACATAACAGCAGAGATTGTACCCATAGTCCAAGACATGTTTAATAAAGCAAGAGAGGACACAAATAAAAAAATAGAGAAGCTGAGGAACATGATGGAAACCCAACATAGGAAATAAATGGAATCCATAAAACAGATGCAAACAGATTTCCAGAAGATTAAAAACTCCAGGGAATGTCTACTCAACAGAATGAGCAAATGTGAGGACAGAATTTCAGATATAGAAGATAAAATTCCAATTAGTGACCAGGAAAAGAAAAATTGCTTTAAAATTGTAAGGGACCATGAGAAATCAATCCAGCAACTACTAGACAATGCAAAGAAGAATAACATAGGACTGATTGGAGTCAATGAAATAACAGGAGTACAGACAACATAAAAAAACTGTTAACAGAGGTAATGGCAAAAAACTTACCAAGCAGGGAAAAAGAACTTGGCACACAAATAAGTGAGGCATATAGGACTCCAACTAACCTTGATCAAAAAAAAAAATCTACAAATAGGCATATAATTGCTAAGATTGCAGAGACTCAACAGAAGAAAAAAGTTCTACAAGCAGTGAGAGAAAAGAAACAAATCACATACAAAGGAAAGCCCATCAGAATCACAGAAGACTTCTTAATGCAAACACTCAAGGCAAGAAGAGCTTGGAGTGACATATTCCAAGACCTAAAGGAAAACAGCCTCCAACCCAGATTGAAGTACCCTGCAATACTATCTTTCAAAATTGATGATGAAATAAGATACTTTCATGACACAGAGCACCTTATGAACTTCATGAATACCAAACCAGCATTCCAAAACATTTTAGACAAAATCCTATGAAAAGACAATGAGGATCACAACCCCAGGAAGCCCAGGAAAATGAATCCACTGGGCACTACAAGAAATCAAATGCAAAGGGGAAGAATCCAACGAAAAGAAAAAAGTCATGAAAATGATAAGTCAATACATATCTGTTATAAACATCAATGTTAATGACTCAACTCACCAATCAAGAAAAAAATACAGTGGCAGAATGGATCAAGAAGGAAGATCCAATAATATGCTGCATACAAGAATCACACATAATTCAAAAAGAAACTCATAGACTGAAAATTAAAGGGTGGAAACAATACTCCATGTGACAGGAACCCCAGAAAAAGCAGGGGTAGCTAACCTCTTTGCAGATCAAGTGGATTTCAAACCAACACTGACTAAGAGAGACAAGGAAGGACACTACGTCCTTATAAAGGGAACAATCCAACAGGAAGAGATGACAATCATAAATATCTATGAACCAAACACTAGTGTGCCCAACTATATAAAACAAATACTAACAGACATGAAAAATCAGATAATCACTAATACGGTAGTAGTGGGGGGACCTCATTACCCCACTGTCAAAAATAGATGGATCAACTAGACAAAAAACAAGTAACAAAATGCTAGAACTCAATCAAACTCTTGAACAAATGAACTTAATAAATGTTTGCAGAGTGTTCCACCACACAAATATATATGCATCAAATACGAATGCCCCCAACTATACAAAACAAATATTAATGGACATGAAAAACCAAATGATCAATAATATAATTGTAGTAGGGGACCTCAATATCACACTATAACAAATAGGCAGATCATCTAGACAAAAAATTAACAACAAAATTCTAAAACTGAACCAAGCTATTCAAGAAATGGAGTTAATAGATGTTTACAGAGTGTTCCACCCCACAAAATCAGAACACACATTCTTTTCAGCTGCACATGGATTGTTCTCCAAAATAGACCACATACTCTCTCATAGAACATATTTAAGTAAGTGCAAAGGAATTAAAGTTATCCCCTGTATATTATCAGACCATAGTGCGATAAAATTGGAGATCAATAGCAAAAGAAACTGCAATAATTCCATAAACACATGGAAATTGAACAACATACTTCTGAATAAACAATGGGTCACAGAGGAAATTAAAGAAGAAATCAGACAGTTCTTATAATTAAATGAAAATGACAATACAACATTTCAGAATGTATGGGACACAATGAAAGCAGTCTTACAAGGGAAATTCATAGTAGTTAACACTCATATTAGGAAAATAGAGCAAGCCCAATGAAACAACCTGATGCTGAAACTCAAGCTTCTAGAAACAGAAGAGAAGGACAAACCCAAAGCTCACACAAGGCAGGAAATTATAAATATCAGAGCAGAAATCAATACAATGGAGACTAAGAGAACTGTAAAAAAAAAATCAATGTACCCAAGACGTGGTTGTTTGAAAGAATAAACAAAATTGACAAACCCTTAGCCAACCTTATCAGAAAAAGGAAAGAAAAGGCCCAAATCCATGCAATTAAGAATGAAAAAGATGAAATTACAACAGACCCAGCAGAAATCTAGAGGATCATTAATACCTACCACAAGAACCTATATGCCAATAATATGGAGAACACAGAAGAAATGGACAGATTCCTAGATACAAATGAATTACCCAAGTTGAACGAAGAAGACCTACAAATTCTAAATGACCCAATATCAATCAATGTAATTGAAAATGTAATTTAAAATTTACCAACCAAGAAAATCCTGGGCCCTGATGGCTTAACTACTGAATTTTACAAGAAATTTAGAGAGGAAGTACTGTCACTATTGTTTAAATCCTTCAATGAAATTGAAAGGGAAGCAATAATCCCAAATTCATTCCTGGAACCAAGCATCACCTTCATCCCCAAATCAGAGAAAGACCCAACAGAAAAAGCAAACTATAACCCAATCTCACCAATGAACATAGATGCAAAAATCCTTAATAAAATACTGGCAAATACAATGCAGAAGATCATCAAGAATATCATACACCCTGACCAAGTGGGATTCATCCCAGGGATGCAGAGATGGTTCAATATACGAAAATCAATAAATGTAAAATACTTTATCAATAGAGCCAAGGACAAAACCATATGATCATCTCAATAGATGCAGAAGAAGCATTTTTGGACACAGTAGCAAGGTCTCGAGCCGCGTGCAACACGCTGATCCAGCCCGGTTCAGACAGGCAGGTCTGCTGATGCCGTAGCAAGATCCTGAGCTGCACACAATATGCCGATCAAGCCTGCGCCCCGGCAGCAATCGACTGGACACCCTCACCACCTGCTCCTCTGGCCTCTTGTCTGTGCTGCAACCTGGTTCCACACTACAAAGATGCAGAGGACACCGAACTACCAGACCACTGTACTGAGTAAGTTGGAGTCATCATCACCTCCCATCAGAACAGGGACTATCTTCAGGGGAAAGGCAGCTGGAACTTGCATTACAACCCTGCAGAGTTCAAGCCTACAGGAGGACAGGGAGCTCAAGTTGGGACTTGCAGCCAGAAATCTCCCTGAATCTCACAAGTCTGCGACTCGCTTGCTGAGACTCATTGACCTATATCTGCACACTGCTACCCACATTGTCTATTGTGATAACAAAGACATACCCAGAAAAAGGCCCTTCATTTTCATTTTTATTTTTTATTTCCAAAATTAATATTATCGGATTTTTTTCTCTTTTCTTTTTCTCCTCTTGTCTTTAAGTTTTTTGCTACTCTTTGAAAATATTTGTTTTTCTTTCCTTTTTTTCTTTTCTTCTTTCCTTTCTCTCTCTCTTACACTCACTCTCTTGCTCCCCCACATTGTTCATCTCTCTTTTTGTCCCTGTTCTGGCCCTCATTTGAAGTTCTTTATTTTCCTATTACTCTCTTTTTCTTTTTCACCTGTGTCCTCTGGCCTCTCTGCTAACCTTCCCCTATCCTTCTATCTAACCCTCCCTCCCCAACTCCTTCTAACTCCCCATCCTAAAGGGTAAAGTTGTTATATTGAAGAGTTTGTTCACTATATGTTGGGTTGGTCCTCGATCTTGATTTAATTCACACAGCTAAAGGTGATAGATTAATAACTACCACAAAATGGAATTTTTTAAGAGTACTTGATGCAATGGTGTTGCTGATTGTATCACTTAGGCTACGGTGTTGTGATTGATCTACTCAGTGATCCTTCCTAGTATAAGGAAAATGAGATAGCCTTAGAGTCATTAGAGACTCAAAACTTAAAGACCAGCTATATCTGGAAGACACCTCTGAGAAACAATCATTCCATAAGGGTACTAATTACAAGCAACAAAGATAATTACAATAAGCAATTTCAAAGTATCAACCCAGGGGTTAAACCAAGGACAGAACCAAAAACAAAAATGAGAAGACATTTAAGCAAGGCACAAACTCATATTTCCACCCCACCAAGGGTAAACCCCAGGTGAAATGAGGTGGAAAACCAACCCGACACCCTGAACTGATAGCACAGGAAGCAACAAAACAGAAGAATGAGGCTCTAGAAAAATTCAAAGCAGAAATAATCTCCCAGTTATCTGCAGAGATGGTGAGCAGAATGAAAGACATGATTAGAGGCTCTAGAACAGAAACAGATAAAAAAATAGATGAGCTCAGAAACATGCTGGAAGCCATGAATACCCAGCATAAGAAAGAAATGGAAACCATGATTGCCCAACATAAGAAAGAAATGGAATCCATGAAACAGATTCAAACAGATATGCAGGAGATCAAAAACTCCATTGAAAGTATCCACAGCAGATTAAGGGAATCTGAAGATAGAATATTAGATATAGAAGACAGGATCACAGTTAACGACCATGAAAACACAGATTTCTTAAAAATAGTAAGGGACCATGAGAAATCAACCCAACAGCTGCTAGACAATGCAAAGAAGAATAACATAAGACTGATAGGAGTCCATGAAAAAAGAGGAGAAATCACAATTGACATTAAAAAACTGTTCACAGAAGTAATAGTGGAAAACTTCTGAGACAGATGTAGAGAATTGGACATAAAGATAAGTGAGGCATATAGAAATCCAACTAGCCATGATAAAAAATAATCTACATCTAGACATATAATAGTCAAGATCCCAGAAACCCAACAGAAGAACAAAATTCTACAAGCAGTTAGAGAAAAGGAACAAATCATCTACAAAGGAAAGCCCATTAGAATTACAGCAGACTTCTCAACACAAACGCTCAAGTCAAGGAGAGCCTGGAGTGAAGTATTTCAAGCCCTAAAAGAAAATAACTTGCAACCTAGACTGTTGTATCCTGCAAAATTGTCTTTCAAAATTGATGGGGAAATCAGACACTTCCACAACAAAGAACACCTCAGAAATTTCATGAACACCAAACTAGCACTGCAAGCAATTCTAAACAACATCCTAGAAAAAAAACAATGAAGGTCACAACTCCATGAGTCCCAACAGAGGGAAGCCACCAGGCAAGGTAAGACACTAAAGAGAAATGGGGAAAAAATAAGAAAAGAGCCAGTGAAAGTAAAGCATGACAAGGATAAATCAATATCTATCAATTATAACCATCAATGTTAATGGCCTCAATTCACCAATCAAAAGAAATAGACTAGAAGAATGGATTAAGCAGCAAATTCCAGCAATATGCTGTATACAAGAAACACACCTAACTCAAAAAGAAACTCATAGACTGAAAATAAAAGGATGGAAAACAGTTCTCCATGCCACAGGAACCCAGAAGAAAGCAGGGGCAGCAATCTTATTTAGAGACAAAGTAGATTTCAAACCAAAACTAATTAAGAGAGACAAAGATGGTCACTACATCCTTGTGAAGGGAACAATCCAAGAGGAAGAGATGACAATCCTAAATATATATGCACCAAATACGAATGCCCCCAACTATACAAAACAAATATTAATAGACATGAAAAACCAAATAAACACTAACACAATTGTAGTGGGGGACCACAATACACCACTATCACAAATAGACAGATCATCTAGACAAAAAGGTAACAAGGAAATTCTAGAACTGAATCAAGTTATTGAACAAATGGACTTAATAGAAGTTTACAGAGTGTTCCACCCCAGTAAATCAGAATACACATTCTTTTCAGCTGCACATGGGTCATTCTCCAGAATAGACCCCATGCTAGCTCACAGGACTTGTCTAAGTAAATGTAAAAGAATTTAAGTTACCCCCTGTATATTATCAGACCATAGTGCAAAAATAATTGGAGATCAATAACATAATAAACCACACAACTCCCACAAACACATGGAAACTGAATAATACTCTCCTGAACAACCAATGGGTCACAGAAGAAATTAAACAGTTTCTACAAGTAAATGAAAATGCCAGTACAATATACAGGAATCTGTGGGACACATTGAAAGCAGCTCTATGTGGGAAATTCATAGTAGTGAATGACCATATTAAGAAAACAGAGAAAACCCAGATAAATAACCTAATACAGAACCTCAAGCTGCTAGAAAAAGAAGAGCATAACAAATCAAAAGATGGAACAAGAGAGGAAATTATAAAGATCAGAGCAGAAATCAATGCAATGGAGTCTAAGAGAACAATACAAAAAAAATCAATGAATCAAAGAGTTGATTTTTTGAAAGAATAAATAAAATCAAAAAACCTTTAGCCAACCTTATCAAAAAAAGGAAAGAAAAGGCACAAATACATGCAATTAAGAATGAAAAAGTTGAAGTCACAACAGATCCAATAGAAATCCAGAGGATCATCAATACCTACTTTGGGAACCTCTACTCCAATAAAATGGAAAACACAAAAGAAATGGGCAGATTCCTAGACACAAACAAATTGCCAAAGTTAAATGAAGAAAATATAGAAATTCTAAACACCCCAATCACAATGAATGAAACTGAAAATGTTTTTAAAATTTTACTAACAAGGGCCGGGGATTTAGCTCAGTGGTTCTGGCTCCTGCCTCGAAAGCGCAAGGTCCCAAGTTCGATCCCTGGTACTAAAAAAAAAAAAAAAAAAAGATCGAGAGCAAAAATTTACCAACAAAGAAAAGCCCAGGTCCTGATGGCTTCACTGCTGAATACTACAAGACATTTAAAGAACAATTATTGTCATTACTCTTTAAACTCATCAAGGAAATTGAAAGGGAAGCAAGGCTTCCAAATTCATTCTTGTAAGCAAGTGTCACTTTGATTCCATAAAACAGGAAAGACCCAACCCAAAAAGAGAACTACAGGCCAATCTCCCTAATGAACATAGATGCAAAAATCCTCAGCAAGATACTTGCAAACAGAATACAGAGAGTCATCCAGAAGATCATACACTCAGACCAAGTCATATTTATCCCAGGGATGCAAGGATGGTTCAACATTTGTAAATCAATAAATGTAATACATTATATTAACAGAGTCAAGGACAAAAACCGTATGATCATCTCAATAGATGCATAAAAGGCATTAGACAAAATTCAACACTCATTCATGATAAAAAAAAAACCCTACAGAAAATTGGAATAGAAGGCCTTTATATCAACCTGATTAAGGCTATCAGTGAAAAACCAACAGCCAACATCATACTAAATGGTCAAAACTGAAAACTTTCATGGTAAAATCAGGAACAAGACAAAGATGCCCACTGTCACCATTCCTGTTCAATATAGTTCTGGAAGCATTAGCCACAGAAATTAGAATAGAGAAAGAAATAAAATGAATAAAGATCGGAAAGGAAGAATTTAAACTGTCATTATCTGCTGACGATATGATACTTTACATAGAAGACTCAAAAAATTCTGCCAAAGGAATTCTAGACTTAATTGACAGATTCAGTAGAGTAGCTGGATACAAGGTCAACACTCAAAAAAAATAGCCTTCTTGTACACAAATAACAGACTCACTTAGAGAGAAATTAGGGAAACAGTTCCTTTTACAATACCATCCAAAAATATGAAATATCTAGGAATCAATCTAACAAAGGAAACAAAAGACCACTACACTGAAAACTACAGCACGCTGAAAAAAGAGATTGAAGAGGATATAAGAAAATGGAAAAAAAATCCCTTGCTCCTGGGTAAGAAGAACCAATATAGTGAAAATGGCCATACAACCAAAACTACTATACAGATTCAATGCAAGGCCAATTGTAATTCCAACAATATATTTCACAGAACCAGAGAAAACAACCCAAAAATTCATTTGGAACCAGAAGAGACCTAGAATATCAAAAGCAATTCTAAGCAACAGAGACATGGCTGGGGGTATCACAATCTCCAACTTGAAACTACACTACAAAGCTACTGTAATAAAATCAGCATGATACTGGTAAAGGAACAGATCTGAGGATCAGTGGAATAGAGTAGAAGATGCAGAAACAACTCCAGACATACTCAGCCACCTCATCTTTGACAAAGGAGCCAACCACCATCATTGGTGAAAAGATAACCTATTTTATAAATGGTGTTGGAAAAACTGGATTTCATCCTGCCAAAGATTAAAACTAGACCCATACTTATCACCATGTACTAAACTAAGATTGAAGTGGATTAAAGATCTAAATAGTAAGACAGAAACACTACACTTGCTGGAAGATAAGTTAGATAGAACTCTTGAAGACATTGGCATAGGAAAAGACTTCATGAACAAAACCTCAGCAGCATGGGAACTAGCAGAAAGAATCAACAACTGGGATCTCATCTTACTGAAATCTTATGACCTTCAAAGGAAATCACCAACAGAGCGAACAGACAACCTACAATATGGGAAAAAAATTTTTAGCAGCTGTACCTCAGACAAAGGACTACTATCTGGAATGTACAAAGATTTGAAAAAAATCAGACCCACCAAATTCTAAGACCCAGTTCAGAAATGGGCATCTGAAATGAAGAGACATTTCTCAGACAAAGAAGTAGAAATAGCAAATAATCATATGAAAAAATGTTCAACATCAGTGGTCATTCGAGAGAGGCAGATGAAAACAACACTGAGATTCCACCTCACCCCAGAAAGAATGGCTGCTATCATGAAATCAACCAATAACAAATGTTGGTGGGGATGTGGGAAAGGAGGAACACTGCTGCACTGCTGGTGGGAGTGTAGACGGGTGCAACCATTGTGGAAATCAGTATGGAGATACCTCAAAGAAGTAGGACTGGAAGTCCCATTTGACCCAGCTGTTCCCCTGCTGGGTATCTTCCCAATGAATTAAAAGAATCATAATATAGTGATATATGTACACCCATGTTCATAGCAGCACAGTTTGTAGGCTAAAAGTTGGAAACAGCCCAAATGCCCATCAATTGGAGACTGGATAAAGATAATGTGTTTTTTTTAATAAAATGGAGTACTACTCAGCCATAAAAAATGAGAAATTATACATATTCTTACTGGACTTTATTATCGTTTATTATCCATGTAGATTTGAAATGATATCTCATTGCACTTTTGACTTGCACTTACCTAGGGACTAATAATGCTAACTATCTTTTCATGTACTGTTTGACCACTTGTACATATTTGAGAATTATCCCGGTACCTTATTTTAATTAATCTAATTGTTTTGTTTGTTTGTCCTTTTCTGATCTACAGTTGATGAATAAAAATTGCATGTATTCTACAAAGTGATTTTTTTTTTTTGGTGCCAGTAATCTAACTCAGGACCTTGTTCTTGCCAGGCAGGTAAAGCATGACGTTTTGATATATATGCCTAGTATAAAGTGATTATAATGACAAGATAATTAACAGATTCTTTACCTCCCACCTTTCTCTCTTTTTTTGTGGGAATACTTATAATCTTTGTCAGTAAATTTGAATCATACAATACAGTATTATTAACTCTAGTCACCATGCCCATATTGGCTTTTCACAATTTACTCACTGTACAGCTTAAAATTTTTCACCCTTGACCAACATTTCCCTATTTCTCCTGTCCTTACAATCTCTGTGTTTGTCTTTTTTATACTCTACATACAAGTGAGATCACAGTCTTTTCTTTATCTGCCTGGTTTATTTCATTTAGCCTAATGTCTTCCAGGTTCATTCATGATTTTTCAAATGGAAGGATTTAAATCTTTTAAAAAACTGAATTGTATTCCATTGTATGTGTGTTTGTATGTATGTGTATGTGTGTACACATGTATGTGTGTATATATCTGTATCTTTACATAAGCAATCTGATATATGTCTTCATATGTTTCTATATTCATACACATATCTTCTTCCATTTATTTGCCCATGAACACTATTACTAACCTCTTTTTTCTGTGTCTTGCTTTGCCCCTTTTAAACTGAATTATTTTCATGTACTATTGTTGACTTTGAAAACATTATTTTCACCCTAAGAGTGTTTCACTTCTTTGAAAGTGTTCTTTGAAGCACAGAAATTTTTAGTTTCAAAGAAGTCTAATCTTTCTTTTTATTCTATTGTTCATGAATTTGGTGTCATATTTAAGTAATGATTGTCAAGTCTAAGGTCAAATAGAATTACATATATGTTTAGGACGGAGATTTGCATAATTTTACTACTTACGATTATGTCTTTTACTCATTTTGAATTAAATTTTGTATGTAGTACAAAATAGGTGTTTTTTTTTTTTTTTTTTTTGTACTGGGGATCGAACTCGGGTCCTTGCGCTTGCGCAGAGGTCGGCGAAACCACTGAGCTAAATCCCCAGCCCAAAATAGGTATGTTTTATGTGAGTATGAGTTGTGTAGTTACAATTGTTAAAGCATATATTCTTTCCCCCATTGACACTTTTGTCACAAATCAATTTAACATGCATATTTTGAAATCTCCATTCTATTAAATAGATGTATAAATTTATCCTTATGGTAGTACCACAGTATTTTCATCTTTTTGGATTTTCCATAGATTTTGAAATTATGTGTGTAATTCCTCCAACTTTATTATTATTTTTCAAGATCATTTGGGTTTTGGATAATCCTTGCATTGCCACATAAATTTACAGATAATTTTTCATTTTTGCAACAAAAGGCAACTTGAATATCAAAAGAAATTGCTTTGAATCTTTAGATCACTGGAGGAGTACTGATACTTTAACAATATTAATTCTTCCATTCTAGGGATACAAGATATATGTCCATTTGTTTAGGTATTTTTCCTTGTTTTCAAGAGTTATATTTTATAGTTTTCAGTGTACAAGCCTCTTGCTTGGTTTAATTTGTTCCTAAGAATTTTATTAATTTTGTTATTTAAAACAGAATTATTTTCTTAATTTTATTTACACATTGCTCATTTATGTTCAACCATTATTACTTTAAAATTTGTGTGCCACTTCTCTCTCTCCTGGCTTTCTGAGCCTCCAATTATGCATATGTGAATGGCCATGATGTTGTTTCCATTGTCTCTGAGGCTTTGTTCATTTATCCTCATTTTTCTTTATGTTCTTCAGTTTCAATTATTTTAGTTAACATGTCTTCATATTTGCTAATAATTACATTGGTTACAATTGCTGTTTCACCTGTCTAGTGATTTTTTTTCACTTAGTTCATATTTAAACTATAATATTTCTATTAATATCTCCTATATTAATTGATGCTATCTATCTATTAAGTCATTAAGTTTTTAGTTAAGTCATTAGTCACAGTTTCTTTTTAAGCTTATATAATGTCTTTGTTTAGTAGTTCCAACACTTAAGTTTCCTCAAAAGTAATTTATTTTCAAGACTCCTACATTTCCTGAATATAGAAATTTGGTTTAGTTTCTATTTGAGACTTTTACATTTTTCTCATACATTCTACTATTTCTCCATATGTTCCTTTAATTTTCTGAGTTTTTCTTGGCATAAATATATTTTGAACGCTGGACATTAAATATGATATCCTAACTCTGTAAATCAGATTTTCTCTTCTCTCCAATGATTATTCTTGTTGTTTGCTGATATTGCTTATTGTTGTTTACTGACTTCTTTGAACTACTTCTATAATTTATGTGTTCGGTGTTGTGTATGACCAGGGAAATCTGTACTAAACTTAATGATTACTTTCCTAATGAAGAGAACTTTCCTACTACTGTATGTTGGAACTAAGAAGTCTGCAATTTCTTGCCATTTTTCTTTTATTGCTGTAAAATAATTTAGCATGTGATGCAACATGTTAAATTTTTTGAATGTGCAGTTCATTGGAATTAATAATGTTTTTCAACTATTATGGTTTAGTCACTTTCATAGAGACTGCAACAAAATAACTAACACACAATTTAAAAGACGAGATATTTATTTTTTCTCACAGTTTCAGAAGTTCCACTCTGGGATAGGCAGGCTCAAATGCAGAAATGGAATGGCAGAAGGGCCTGCTGCAGAGGAAATCTGTTCATGTCACGGTGACAATGGAGCAGAGAGTGAAGGGAGCAGGCAGGGAGATATACCCTCCAGTTCACATCCAGTGACCTACCTCTTCTACCCATGTCCTTCCTCCTAACAACAGATTCAGATATGGATTCACCAGCGAAAAGTATCAAGTCCCCAGGATCCAACCACCTTTCAAAAGTATAAGGCTTTTAGAGGATACATCAGACTAAACCATAGCATACCTTTATCATTCGTCTCCATAACTCTTCTCATCCTAGAGGATAAAAATATTTGCACCCATTAAATAATTAGCCCCACATTAACTGTCCCCCACAGCTATTAGTGACTACTGTCCTACTTTCTATATAATTTTGACTACTCTAAGATGTCATACATACAAAATCAAACAGTATTTGTCTTTTGAGGGTTGGCTCATTTTGCTTCGCATAATGTCCTCAATGTTCTTCCATGTTTTATCATGTCAGAATTTTCTTCCTGTATGAAGTCAAATGATGTCATATTTTGAATAATACTGCTATAAATATGATTGTACAGATAATTTTCAAGATCATGTTTGCAGTTTTTTTGACTATGCAATGAGAGGTGATATTTTAAAATGTTTTTTAAAATTTTGTAATGAGGTGCCACAGTACTATACCATTTTATACTTCTACCAATAGTTATTTTTTTGAGGTTTTTTTTTTTTTTTTTTGTACCGGGGATCGAACTCTTGTCCTTGTGCTTGCGAGTCAGGCGACAGAACCACTGAGCTAAAACCCCTGCCCTTTTTGAGATGTTTTAATAGTACCCATCTTAGAAAGCACGAAGTAGTATTTCTATTGTTATTGTCTTTTGATATACTGATTTGTTTTAATTTTCTTGAAGTCATATTTGACTACGTTTTTCTTGACTTTCGGCTTTTAATATCATATCCAAGAAATTACACCAAAGACAAAAGTCAGAAAAAATTTGTCTTATGCTTTCTTTTAGCAACTTTATAGGTCTTTGTAGTTCTTAAATTCAGTTCTCAGATCCACTTAGATCTTGTTTCAGCTTATGGTGTTATATAAGGGCCCAATTTTCTTCTTTTGCATATGATTATCCAATTCTTCCAGAACCACGTTTGGAGAAGATACATATTTCTGCACTGGATGGTCTTTGCCACCTTGTCAAAAATCATTTGACCAAATATATGAGGGTTTATTTCTAGTCTGTTTAGTTATATGTTTACCATCTGGGTTTCATTGCTGCAGCAAAATCCCTAATGTACACAACTTAAAGAAGGAAAGGTTTATTTTGGGTCACAGTTCAGCCCATGGACAGCTGACTGTATGGCAGAAACGTGGGACAAAGGCATGTGGAGAAATGTTGCTCACACCATGCCAACCAGGAAGTACACAGAGAGCGGCTCAGCAGGAAGAGTCAGAGAAGAGGCCAGGGATGAAATGTCACTCCTAAGGTTATACCTTTATGACCTATCTACATACACCTAAAAGTGTGCTTTACTAATCATCTAGGCATCTCTCAAACCAATAGTGTAAATAATAAAGATTATCCATCACAACATGTTCGTTTGTGTGCCATTACCATATTATTTTGATTAATATACCTTTTCTAGTAAATTCTAAAATCAGTATAAGTTAGTCTTTCTACATTGTTCTTTTTAAAAGATTGAGTTGGCTGTTTGAGATTCTGTGAGATTCCATTTGAATTTTAGAGCGGATTTTCTTCTAATTTTATAAAATTCATTGGGATTTTGTTAGGTGTTGCTGTGAATCCATAGGTCTATCTCTTTGTGAAGCATTGTTTTCTTGACATGATTACTTGTTCCAATCTATAATATGAGACATATTTTCATATATTTATAGCTTCTTTATTTCTACATTTTTGTAGATTTCATCATACAAGTCATTCACACTTTTATAGTTAAATCTTAAATGCTTTGTTCCATTTTGTGTTATTATAAATGGAATTGTTTTCTTAATTTTCTTTTCAGATTGTTCACTTTTAGTAAAATAAGTGATTTTTATGTTTATTTTATATCCCTTTACTTTGCTGAATTTGTTTATTAATTATCACTTTTTGCACAGTCTTTGGAGTTTTGCATGTAAGATCATATAATCTACAAACATGTACTATTACTATTACTTTTTCAATTTAAATGTCATTTATTTATTTTTTGTTTAGTTGTAGAACTTACAGTCTAATGCTGAATAGAAGTAGAGAAAGGAAGCAGCATGCACTATTCTTGATTTCAAAGGAAAAGCTTTAATATGGTCTTCATTCTGTGTTTTTCATGTTAGATTAATTTGTTTTAAGTGTTTTCTAATTTTCTTGTTATTTCTCATTTGATTTATTGAAAGCTTAAGGGTTTGTTCAATTTTCAAATTTTGTGAATGTCCCAATTATACTTCTGCTCTTAAGTGTTTATATTCATATCTTTCAACAAATCTGAGAAATTCTCATGCATTATTTTTTAAAGTATTCTGTATATCCCTTTCTGTCTCTCTTGCCTTTTAGTTACCTCAAATGCATGAGATATGATGTAAAAAACTATGTGGGAAAGTTTATATATTTAAAAATTATTGCACACATTGTTATTAATTTTCCCCAAAATACTTCCCCTTGCTTCAAAGACACTTATCTCAAAGTTCTCACCACTTACTGATGAGTTTCTAGCTCTCTTTCATGAGTGTCTTTAATTGTGCTGTCATGACTGCTAGATGTTCTGAATTAATTCAATATGTTTACCTTTCATGGATGGTCATTATGACTTCGGCGAGGAGCCAGAAGATACTTGGTGTCAGATAGGGTGAATCAAGTGGATGAGGATACAATGTAAAGTCATTACAAGCCTTCCTTTCTGTTGGATGGTACTCCATAGCACCATTCACTGAATTTTTTATTGCATCTCATAAAGACATTCACAAATGAAAACTTCTAGAAATGCTTCAGAAACTGGCAACAATGATGGTATCAGTGTGCTCAAACCAAGGAGTGTATTTTGAGGGGGATTAATGCTCATGTGTCTCTTACTATATATTTTTAAAAGCACACCATACATTTTGATCAGTCCTTGTATTTTGATCAACTTGATAGTGTCTTATAGGGTTGGTTCAGCCTTTTTCACATTGTTTTCTTTCTGCTCCTTGAACTTGATGATTTCCATTGTGTTATCTACAAGACTGGTAATTCTTCTGCCTGTTCTAATCTGCCTTTTACTCTTTCTTGTGAATTTTTTTCATCTCAGTTATTATACTTTTACACTTTAACTTTTGTTTTTTATTCCTATCTGACACTCATATATTTTTCTCATACATTGTGCTCTTTATCTATGTCTCTCTTTAATTCTCTGAGTACCTTTAGGACTATTGTTTTAAAGTCTTTTGTCCACTGGATCTTCCATCAAACATTTTTCTTTCTGAGACAGTGACTTAGTTACTTTCCTCATTGCTGAGACAAACTACCCAATACTTAAGGCTAAAGGAGAAATGGTTTATTTGGCTCACAGTTTGCACAGGTTTCAGTACATAATTGGCTGGCTCCAAGGCAGGGTAGATGGCAGAGGGGCATCACAGAGGAGAAATAATTCATAGTAGGCAGAAGGTAGCAAAGCAAGCAAGAGACCTTAGCAACTTCTTTCTGCCCATTTTATACTCTATTTAGGCTGAGAGAGGAAATCACCCCTCTGTATGGAATTGGGCAACTATGGCTTACCTAGGTAATTATGCTCTTTGTGGAATGCCCTTGGGTAACCATAAAAACTTCTGTAATCTGTCACCAAAGGAGCGTAACAGACTCAGAAACTCCTGCTAAAACTGCCCTCCCCCCCGCACACACTGCTCTGCTTGTATAAATCCTGCTTGCTATATTCCCAGAGAAACAGCGATGAAATCAAGGCTTCTCAATGTAAAAAAAAGAAAGGTATATAAAGAAGAACAAATTTCTATTCAGGGCTCTCAAGAGGATAGAAGTCTCTTCTTGAGCCAGCAGCTAATAAAAGCCACTTTTGTTCCTAAATTCGTGTTCAAATGGTCTGTCTTGGAATCCCCCACAGTTTCCTATTATATTTGGCACTCCAAATGCAACATTTGGGATCCAACACAGTCACTCATGGGTGATCGCCTCCTGCATGGGCACAGCAGGGGAGCTCAACCAGCTAGACTACAAGCTCCTGCTAAGCATGGGGTGACAGAATATTTTCTGTAATGTGGAGGTCTCCTGTTCGACCAGCCAATGTACCCTGGCTCTCTACACAAGGAAGGCTCACAAGGGGCCCCATGTGAGGAGGAGATGGAAGGAGGAGTCTCCAAAAGGGGACTGATCACCGTCTGTGTTCCCTGACTAGCTACTGGAGTACAGTGAAACAGGAAAATATTGGCTACTCGAAGGCAGGTTTGGCTGCTGCTATTGGCAGGTAGGAGTATTTAGTAGAATCTGTGAGTGCTTGCATGTGAATGAGATGGGCATTGTATTCCTGAATCTTTTCAGGGTGCACAGGGCCAAAGCAAGGTGCAGAGTCCCAAACAGCAGTTCCAAGGCCATCCTCATATGATTTAGGGCAGCACTGGACTGTGGTGACAGCTAGGATCACTGGCCTGCCAGTGCTAAGAGGGGCCTGAAATATCTCTGTGAAGAGACTGACTAGTGATGAATGAAGTGATTGGTGTCGGATTTGTTGTCTATTTCTGTTGAAGATGAAACTATGGGGGGGAACCATAGTAAAAACACTCCTCTAGTGATCATGATAAAAAAAAGTCAAGAAGTGATTCAATAAGATTGTGATTTTATATCTAGCTACTCTACTGAATTTGGTTATTAAGTCTAGAAGACTTTTGGTGGAGTTCTTGGGGTCTTCTATATAGAGTATCATGTCATCTGCAAATAATGACAATTTGACTTTTTCATTTCTTATCTTTATTCCTTTTATTTCTTTCTCTTGTCTAATTGCAGTGGCTGATGTTTTCAAAACTATATTGAACAGGAGTGGTGATAGTGGACATCCTTGTCTTGTTCCTGATTTTAGTGTGAAGGATTTCAGTGTTTGACCATTTAGTATGTTATTGGCTGTTAGTTTTTCATAGATAGCTTTTATCAGATGGAGATAGAGATAATCTATTCCAATTTTTGGTAGGGTTTTTCTCATGAATGTGTGTTGGATTTTGTCGAATGATTTTTCTGCATCTATTGAGATGATCATATGCTTTTTGTCCTTGACTCTATTAATATAGTATTTTACATTTATTGATTTGTTCATGTGTAACCATCCCTACATCCCTGGGACGAATCCCACTTCCTTGGTCAGGGTGTATGACCTTCCTGATGAACTTCTTCATTCTGTTTGTCAGTACAACTCAGGCATAAAGAATGAGAAATTAGGGACATTTACAGCTAAATGGATCCACACTGAGGCCATACACTGAAGTGAAATAAATACGACACGCATGTGTAAATACCGAATAGTTTCTCTGGTATGAGAAACTGAAAGTGTAACTAAGAATCAAAATGTATGATAGATAATGGGAAATAGGAGGCATAGGTCCAAAGGGGAAGGTGAAGTGTGGGGGGTAGGGGAAAAGAAAGAAGGAAAAAGAATAAATATGAGAAAAGGGAAAAATGGAAACAAAATTGTTGTAAATAGGGAGGGGTGGAGGCATTGAACAGAGGGTAAGGAGTGGGGAAAAAAAGATTGTGATCAAGAAGTCAATCTAGGGAAACTCAGGACCCTTTGTAATGTAGAATGGTTGTCCTTCTAGGTTGGATGGATCCCATAGGGCAAAAGAAAAACAAAACAAAACAAAGCAAAAACAGACACCCAGGTCAGCTTCCTTATGTGGACTCAGGCTTACAGCTAATTCTTTGTCCACCATTGAATGAGTGAACCCTTTTCCTGAGTTCTGCTTACCTCTGCCTCTTCAATCTATACAAACAAAGGTCCACTAGAATCCCACCCATCCTCATGGGTGATCTAGATGATTCAGCCCTAGATAGGTTAAATATCCTGCTCTCGGACCAGCCACTCCCTAATGTGCAGTGAACATTGGCCCCAACTCGGAGATCCATAAAACCTCCCTCATTAGACCCCTCAGTCACTGGACAATTGATACTAAAGGGGCTGCCAGAAAAATTAGGGCACAGGCTTTCTCTGAGCTCTGGATTTACAAGATAGGGGGCCACACGGTGTTTCATCAGTTTCTGTACATGCAGGACTGTCTAGTTCCCCTCTTAAGGAGGAATTTGTTGGCCAAGTTATGGGCCAAATATAATTTAGGGATGGAGAGATGCATCTTAAACTATCACCTCCATGGCTGATCCTGGTCTTGACTATCCCTCAGGAAAAAAAAAAAAAATAGAAGCTCCAATTCAGATGGTCCCCTAGGAGGATTTAGACATAATCCAAAAATGACTCAAGGGGGGACAAAAGACAATCTACCCTGCCTGATGACAAACCAGCTCCTAGTCAATATAGAACCCAAGACCCAAGATAATTGTGAGAGTTCTTGAGAACATCAGGCCTTTATAAGTTATGGTTTCACAGCTGCACCCTTCTAGCTAAGCCTCTCTATAAAGCCATAAAGGAAGGAAGGAATAAAAAGGAGTCCCTAACCTAGGAAAAGAAATAACAAACCACTTTCAAGGCTCTCAAAAAAAAGCTTCAGGAAGGCCCTAACCCTAAGAAGCCTTTCACCCTCTATGTCAAAGAGTTGAAAAAGGCTGAAGTAGAGATGCTTGTCCAGACTCTGGGTTCCTGAGAGAGTCTGATGGCCTAATTGTCCAAGCAGCACAAGGGTGGCCCTCTTGTCTGAGAGCTTTAGCCATAACCGCTCTTCTGACCAAAAAGCTGACAAGTTGATTCTTGGCAAAAACCTGTGAATGCGAGTCCCACATGCTCATGAAAGCTAAGGATCACCACTGGCCCATCAACTCACAAGTTACCCAGTGCCAGAGTGTGCTCTTTGGGAATCCTCAGATTAGAATATAAGTCTCAAACAGTCTGAACCCAGCCACCCCCTTGAGCCATACAGGGACCTCTACATGATTGTAAAGAGACAATAGAACGGGTATACTCCAGTCGGCCAGATCTGTGTGACCTTGCTTTTTGCAATAGACTTTCCTGAGACTGCCCTGGCCTAATTGGAAATGCAACAAAAAGCATCTGTTAACTCTCACCTTCTTCCTGTCCGTAAGATATTTTACTAGTATCACCTGCTTATACTAGAGATTCTCATCTCTTCCATCACAAGAGCAACAAGGGCAGGGACAACACGCACAGGGGTGACTAATAATGGTGATCCCTGCCTGTGTGTAATCCACATGGGGAGCTCTGTAATGACTGTTTTGCTTTTCCATATTTATTATAATTGTGTTGGAGAAACTATCAGGGTTTGCACCCACAACCTAACTATCTACAGGATCCATAAGCCTAAAGATGGTCTCTCCACCCCTCTGCTTCAATCTAAAGATAGGGACCAGTTGAAAGTTTAAACTTTGAACACTGTCTAGGTAAAAAAAATTAAAAAGATGATATATGGGCACCAGAAAAATAATCCAATACAGGTCACAGGTTAGCTACTTGGACTGAAGATAAAATATGGGAGTATGAGACTCCCATTTACATGCTAAATAAAATAATTAGGCCACAAATGATGTTAAAAATCATACCCAATAAAACTGCTCATGCACTGAAACGCTTAGCTAAATAACAAAGATGCATAATACAGTATATCAAAATAGATTAACATTAGACGCCTACGAGCTAAAAACGGGGGAGTTTAAAAGAAATTCACTTTGACCAATTGTTGCCTACAGAGAGATGATCAAGGATGGATAATAGAGAAAATCACCAAGAAAATACAGAAGTTAGCCTTTGTATCAGTCAAGACCTAGAAAAGATAAAATCCAGGGAAAATGTTCAGAGGTTGGTTCTTGGGTCTAGAAGGTTTTAAAATCATATTGGGAAGATTTATTGCTATTGTGGGGATCTACTTAATCATCCCATGTTTGTTATCTGTGACAATGTGTGCCTTAAACTCCATGTTAGAAACCACCATAGATCAGAAAAACAGTCTCCAGGGTCTTATGGGCTAAAGGATAGCAATCTTTAAAAGATTATATAAACAGACATTGATGAGATAAAACATGATGTAAATGATAAAAATTGATATAAAAAGTGAGGCTCTTTGATCAGAGCCTCAAAGTGGGGAGATAGAGGAGAAACCACCCTTGTGTATGGAATTGGGCAATTATGGATTAACTTGGCAACTATGTTCTTTGTGGAATGCACCTGAGTAACCATGACAATTTCTATAATCTGTCACCAAAGGAGCATAACAGACTCAGAAAGTTTGGCTAGAACCATCCCCCTGTACTGTTCTGCTTGTATAAATCCAGCTTGCTATATTTGCAGAGAAGCTCCAATGAAATTAAGCCTTGTAGATGTGAAAAGAAGTATATAAAATAGATCGAACATCTATTCGGAGCTCTCAAGAGGATAGAAGTCCCTTCTTGAGCCGGCAGCTAGTAAAAGCTGCTTTTGCTCCTAAATCTATGTTTGAGTGGTCTGTCTGAGAATCCACCTCAGTTTCCTGCTGCAAAACTAATGGAATTAGGATGATGCCAAACCAATCAGTGGACTGATTTAGTAATCACACACACTTAATCCCAGCACCACACACTCTAGTTTCAGCCACCTCTGAAAAAGCCCCATCTATGACCACAAGAGGCTTTGAGGGGACATCTAGGAAAAAACATAACAGGCAATTTCTGTTGATTTAGCAAATTTGTCCTTTTAATTGGCCACACTTTCCTATTTTTTTTATCCCTTACTATTTGTTCAAAATTGACATTGAGTCTTACAGTCTGTTATTTCTCATAGTCAAATTTTCCTCCTTTCTTGGGTTTTTTCCTTTACTTTTTATTATAGGCTGTGTGTCTAAAAAAGATTATTCTAAGTTATAAATTTTCATTTGATTTTCTCACGGCATGTCTGGTCACAGTATAATTTCCAGCAAATATGCAATGTCTTTTAAATGTCCTCCTCATAAATGGCTGACTCCCATAAAGGTAACAAGAGAAAACAAAGTAAAGAAAATAGCTCCAGCCTTTTAAATCCTCTTGAAATTACACTTCCTGAAGGGGGATGAAAGAAAACAATGGGAAGAAGTCCAATGACAGTGGCTCTGTATCTTTTGGTCTATGCCTCTGTGATCAGAATCATCTGAGTAATGTTACTATTTCATTTCTAAATTAAAAGCCTTTCATTTTACTCCTTTTTTGCTAGTTGTAAAAATTACAGTCCATATTAAATAGAACTGATAAAAGCATAGCATTTGTACGAAAGGATTCTTTTCCTAATCCTCGTTCCCACAAACTATATTCAGTTTTCTCCAGGAGCATAGCTGCTTGTCACAGAACTAAGAATGTGGTGTGGGTATGTATTATGTTTTTAAGACCTAACATAGAAAGAATTAGCTGCTTTCTACTGTCCATAACTTCCGCCTGGACTTAGCAAATATTTTTGGAAATATTTTTTTTAATTATAATATCAATATCTAGGAGACATTACTACAGATTTTACAGAATTTAAAAGGATATAGAAAGCATATTACAAAAATCTATTTTGAGGGCCGGGAATTTAGCTCAGTGGTTTTGCCGCCTGCTGCTCAAGGCCAAGGACCTGAGTTCGACCCCCGGTACCAAAAAAAAAAATCTGATTTGAAATAAATTTGACAACTTTGAAGAAGTACCTTGGAAGACAAATTAATGAAACTAACTCTGGAGGAAATATAAAATTTGAATAGCTCCTATTAAAGAAAGCATATTCCTAGCTTAAAAACCTACCTATATGACAACAGGCTTGTACACATTTTAACTGATAAATTATATCAAACATTTAAAGCAGAAAAAAAAGGAACACTTCTCCCCTCATTTTCAGAAATCAACATTGTGCTAATCCTAAAACTGGATAAAGATAATAGAAGAAAAAAGTATGAACATAGATAAAAATTTGTTTAACAAAAAAAGAAAAACAATTAGAAGTCAGATCTGGCAGTATGTAGAAAGTGGTTTTATTATCGGGATGGCAGTGTTGGTTTAGCATTGGAAGATCTACCCCAAAAGTCATCACTTTAACAGAGGAAAGGAAAAAGCCATATGATCCTGTCACTAGTTGGAGAAAGAGTATTGGACTAAATTCTATAGCTGTTCATGGTAAAAGCTATCAGGAGACTAGAAGTAGAACAGAATCTTCTCAACAGATTAAAGACATGTATTCCATACTTCCAGCAAAAATGCCTTATATGAATGGAGAAGATACAATGCTTTCTCCCTAAGGTGTGGAACAAGGGCAGCTATGCCTACTATTCATCTGTCCATTAAACTTTGAAACATAGACCTAAACCAAAATACTCTGGCAATAAAATGACACACTTAGGATAAGATTGGCAAGGTAGAAGCACAATCTTTATATGTAGATGAAATGAACATCTACAGAGAAAATACTAAGACATCTCTAGGAGCCCCTAAAACTTGTTTTTGAATTTAGCAGGATTAGAAAACTCAAGATATATATAAAAATTCAGGTGTATGTATACTTGCTATAAATGAAGAATTGGATATTGAAATTTAAAAGTTATGTAGGAGTACAAAGGATGTAGAAGTAGTAAAAAGAAAAAAAATTGTGTTGGAAGATGTTTAGTACCTAATTTTAAGACTTTCTCTAAAGCTACAGTAATCAAGGCAGCGTTGGCTTAAGGAAAGACATATAGATCATTGGAATAAAACAGAGAATCTAGAAATAGCACCACACATATATGGTCCACTGAGTTTTGAAAGATTATTGAACATTAGCATTTTGTACAATATAAACTCAATTCAAGAGCTGGGGAAAAGATAGTGTTTTCAAGAAATGGAACTAGAACGGCTGGTATCCATATATAAAAAATTAACCTCAACCTTTTATTTCTACACATAAAAATAATTTGAAAGGATCTATGAACCTAAATATGAAAGCCTAAAACTCTAAAACTTGAAGAAGAAATTATAAGGGAAAATGTTTGTGAATTTAGGATAGGCAAGAACTACCTAGGATACAAATAACATGATGTATAAAAGGAAAAAATTGAAAAATGAGGTTCCACCAAAATTTAGAACTTTAAATAACATTGTTAAAATGAAAAGTAGTTCTTAAACAGACCATATTTACAATGCATATAAACTATGACCAGAATATCTAAAGAATTCTCACAGCTCACTAATAGACAACCCAATTAAAAAGTAGACACAAGAAGATGATAAATAGCCAGTATAGCACAAGGAATGGTGTGCAAGTCTAGAATCAGAAAAATACTAATCAGTACAATAATAAGACTGAATTATACACTCATTAGGGAGATGAAGTTAAAAGTTTTAAAAGCCTTGTCATGACTTTTTCTTTTTATTGGATTCTCCCCCTTTGGGTTTAATTTGCCACACCCAGTGGATTCATTCTGCTGGGTTTCCTGGGGTTGTGATCATCATTGTCTTTTCCTAGGGTATTGTCTAAAATTTTTTGGAGTGTTGGTTTGGTATTCATGAAGTTCCTAAGGTTCTCTTTATCAAGAAAGTATCTTGTTTCTCTATCAATTTTGAAAGAAAGTTTTGCAGTGTACATCAATCTGGGTTGGAGGCTGTTTTCCTTTAGGGCTTGAAATACATCACTCCAAGCTCTTCTTGCCTTGAGGGTTTGCATTGAGAAGTCTGCTGTGATTCTGATGGGCTTTCCTTTGTATGTGATTTGTTTCTTTTCTCTCACAGCTTGTAGAATTTTGTTCTTCTGTTGGATTTCTGGAATCCTAACTATTATATGCATATATGTAGATTTTTTTTTTTTTATCAAGGCTGGTTGGAGTCCAATATGCCTCACATATCTGTATGTCAAGAACTTTTCCCCTGCTTGGGAAATCTTTTGCCATCATTTCTTTTTTTTTTTTTTTTTGCACTTTATTAAATTATTTTATTGGTACATTGTAAGTATACAACACAATTACATTTCTCATTAGGAACTGTACCTTTACATAATGCATCTTGGTTCTTATTTTTTCTCCATTCCTAGCCCTCCCTTCACCCCCTCCACCCCTCCCTATTTACAAAGACTTTATTTCCAATTTTTCCATTTCTCGTGATTTTTCCTTTCCCTTCTTTCCTTTCCCCTGCCCCTCCCACTACCCCTACCCTTTTGGACCTTTTCTTCCTATTTTGCATTATTGATGATTCATTCTAATCATTGGTATATTTGAGGTATACAATATAATGACATTCATCATTGGAAATTTGCACCTTTACATAATCTCTCTTGGTTCTTATTTTTCACCCTTGCCCAGCCCTCCCTTCAACCCCTCCATTCCTCCCAATTTACAAAGATTTTCTTCCTATTTTTCCATTTCCTCATATTAATCCCATTCCCTTCTATCCTTTCCCCTACCCCTCCCACTTCCTTCCCCTTTGCCCCTTTTCTTCCTATTTCACATTACCTATTATACATTTAGTCCCTATTTACACTTTCAGTTTCTCACACCAGAGAAACTATTCAGTATTTATACATGTGTGTCCTACTTAGGAAATTTAGACTTTTACATAATCTCTCTTGGTTCTTATTTTTCATCCTTGCCCAGCCCTCCCTTCAACCCCTCCATTCCTCCCTATTTACAAAGATTTTGTTCCTATTTTTCCATTTTCTCATATTAATCCCATTCCCTTCTGTCCTTTCGCCAGCCCACACACTTCCTTCCCCTTTGCCGCTTTTTTTCCTATTTCACATTACCTATTATACATTTAGTCCCCATTTACACTTTCAGTTTCTCACACCAGAGAAACTATTTGGTATTTATACATGTGTGTCCTATTTATTTCACTTAAGAGTATCACCTCAATGTGGATCCACTTAGCTGTAAATGTCTCTAATTTCTCATTTTTTATGGTTGAGTAGTACTCCACTTTATACAAAAACCACATTTTCTTTATCCAGTCTCCAGTTGATGGGCATTTGGGCTGTTTCCAAGTTTTAGCTATCACAAACTGTGCTGCTATGAACATGGGTGCACATATATCACTGTGGTATGATTCTTTTAATTCTTTGGGGAAGATCTCCAGCAGTGGAAAAGTGGGGTCAAATGGGATTTCCAACCTTAGTTCTTTGAGGTATCTCCATACTTAATTCCACAGTGGTTGCACCAGTCTACACTCCCACCAGCAGTGGAGCAGGGTTCCTCTTTCCCCACAGCCCTGCCAGCATTTGTTATTGGTTAACTTCATGATAGCAGCCATTCTTTCTGGAGTGAAGCAGAATCTCAGCGTTGTTTTCATTTGCTTCTCTCGAATGACCAGTGATGTTGAACATTTTCTCATGTATTTATTTGCTATTTCTACTTCTTGGTCTGAGAAATGTCTGTTCATTTCAGATGCCCATTTTTGGATTGGGTCTTTAAATTTGGGAGGTCTGATCTTTTTAAGTTCTTTATAGTTTCGAGATAGTAGACCTTTGTCTAAGGAAGAGCAGGTGAAGATATTTTCCCACATTGTGGGTTGTCTCTTCACAATGCTGGTGGTTTCTCTTGCTGTGCAGAAACCTTTCAATAAGAAGAGATCTCACTTGTTGATTGTTTGTGCTAGTTCATGGGCAACTGAGGTTTTGTTCATAAAATCTTTTCCTACACTGATATCTTCAAGGGTTCTGCCTAAACGCTGTTCCAACTGGTTCAGAGTTTCTATTTTAATATTTAGATCTTTAATCCATTTTGATTTTAGTTTAGTGCATGGTGAGAGATATAGGTCTAGTTTTAATCTTTGGCAAGTTGAAACCCAATTTTTCCAGCACCATTTAATAAAGAGACTCTCTTTCCTCCAGTGAGGCTGTTTGGCTTCTTTGTTGAAGATGAGATGGCTGAGTGTGTCTGGCGTTGTTTCTGCATCTTCTAATCTGTTCCACTAGTCCTCAGGTCTGATTCGTTGCCAGTACCATGCTGTTTTTATCACAGTGTAGCTTTGTAGTATAGTTCCAGGTTGGGGATTGTGATACCCCCTGCCATGTCTCTATTACCTAGAATTGCTTTTGCTATTCTGAGTCTCTTCTGGTTCCAAATGAATTTTTGGATTGTTTTCTCAAGGTCCATGAAGTATGCTGCTGGGATCTCAGTTGGAATTGCATTAAATCTATATAGCAGTTTTGGAAGTATGGCCATTTTCACTATATTAACCCTTCCTACCCAGGAGCAGGGGATGTCTTTCCCTTTTCTGATATCATCTTCAATCTCTCTTTTCAGAGTGCCATAGTTTTCAGAGAAGAGGTCTTCAATTTCTTTCGTTAGGTTGATTCCAAGGTATTTCAATTTTTGGATGCTATTGTGAAAGGAATTGTTTGCCTATTTCTCTCTCAGTGAGTCTGTCATTCTTGCAGTGGAAAGCTATTGATTTTTGTGTCTTGACCTTGTAACCACCTACTTGAATGAATTTGGTTATTAAGTCTAGATGACTTTTGGTGGAGTTCTTTGGGTCTTCTATATAGAGTATCATGTCATCTGCAAATAATGACAATTTGACTTCTTCATTTCCTATCTTTATCTCTTTTATTTCTTTCTCTTGTCTAATTGCCATGGCTAATGTTTCCAGAACTATATTAAACCAGAGTGGTGATAGTGGACATCCTTGTCTTGTTCCTGAATTTAGTGTGAAGAATTTCAGTTTTTGAACATTTAGTATGATATTGGCTGTTGGTTTTTCATAGATGGCTTCTATCAGTTTGAGGTAGAGACCATCTATTCCAATTTTTGTAGGGTTTTTATCATAAATGCATGTTGGATTTTGTCAAATGCTTTATCTGCATCTATGGAGATAATCATATGGTTTTTGTCCTTGGCTCTATTGATACACTGTATTATATTGATTGATTTGCCTATATTGAACCATCCCTACATCCCTGGGATGAATCCCACTTGATCAGGGTGTATTATCTTCTTGAGGATCTTCTGAATTCTGTTTGCCATTATCTTATTAAGGATTTTTGCAACTATGTTCATTAGCGAGATTGGCCTATAGTTCTCCTTTTCAGTTGGGTCTTTCTCTGCTTTGGGGATCAAGGTGATGCTTGCTTTTAGGGATGAGTTTGTGAGTATTGCTTCCCTTTCAATTTCATTGAAGATTTTAAACAGTAGTGGCAGCAGTTCCTCTCTAAATGTCTTGTAGAATTCAGCAGTGAAGCCATCAGGGCCCAGGCTTTTCTTAGTTGATAAATTTTTAATTACCTTTTCAATTTCATTGGTTGATATTGAGTTGTTCAGAATTTTTAGGTCTTCTTCATTTAACTTTGGTAATTCATATGTATCTAGGAATCTGTCCCTTTCTTCTGTGTTGTCCATCTTATTGGCATATAGTTCTGGAAGTAGGTATTGATGATCCTCTGGATTTCTGCTGGGTCTGTTGTCATTTCACCCTTTTCATTCCTAATTGCATGGATTTGGGCCTTTTCTTTCCTTTTTCTGACAAGGTTGGCTAAGGGTTTGCCAACTTTGTTGATTCTTTCCAAGAACCAACTCTTGGCTTTATTGATTTTTTGTATCGTTCTCTTAGTCTCCATTGCATTGATTTCTTCTCTGATCTTTATAATTTCCTCCCTTGTATGAGTTCTGGGGTTGTCCTGTTCTTCTTTTTCTAGAAGCTTGAGGTTCAGCATCAGGTTGTTTAATTGGGCTCATTCTGTTTTCCTAATATGCGTTTTCACTGCTATGAATTTCCCTCGTAAGACTGCTTTCATTGTGTCCCATAGATTCCAATATGTTGCACTTTCATTGTCATTGAATTGAAGGAACTGTCTGATTTCTTCTTTAATTTCCTCTGTGACCCATTGGTTACTCAGAAGTGTGTTGTTCAATTTCCACATGTTTATGAAATGTTTCCAGTTTCTTTTGCTATGGATCTCCAATTTCATCCCACTGTGATCTGATAATATACAGGGGATAACTTCATTTCCTTTGCACTTACTTAAAGATGTTTTATATGCGAGTATGTGGTCTATTTTGGAGAATGACCCATGTGCAGCTGAGAAGAATGTGTATTCTGATTTTGTGGGGTGGAAGACTCTGTAAACATCTGTTAAGTTCATTTGTTCAAGAGTTCAATTGAGTTCTAGTAATTCAGTACTTATTTTTAGTCTAGTTGATCTATCTATTTGTGACAGTGGGGTGTTGAGGTCCCCCACTACAAATGTATTAGTGCATATATGACTTTTCATGTCCGTTAGTACTTGTTTTATATAGTTGGGCGCACTAGTGTTTGGTGCATAGATATTTATGATTATCATCTCTTCCTCTTGGATTCTTCCATTTACAAGGATGTAGTGTCCTTCTTCGTCTCTCTTAATCAGTGTTGGTTTGAAACCTACTTGATCTGCCAAGAGGATAGCTACTCCTGCTTTTTTTCGGGTTCCCATTGCATGGAGTATTGTTTTCCACCCTTTAACTTTCAGTCTATGAGTTTCCTTTTGAATTAAGTGTGTTTCTTGTATGCAGAACACTGTTGGATTTTGCTTCTTGAACCATTCTGCCAGTCTATTTCTTTTGATTCGTGAATTGAGACCATTAACGTTGATGGTTATAACTGAAAAGTATTGACTTGTCACTGCCATGACTTTTTCTTTTTGTTGGGTTTTCCCCCTCTACATTTAATTTCTTGCTGTGCCAGATGGGTTCATTCTGCTTTGCTTCCTGGGGTTGTGATCCTCAATGTCTGTTCCTAAGATATTGTGTAAAATTCTTTGGAGTGCTGGTTTGGTATTCACAAAGTTCCTAAGGTGCTCTTTGTCATGAAAGTATTTTATTTCTCCATCAATTTTGAAAGATAGTTTAGCAGGGTATATCAAGCTGGGTTGGAGGCTGTTTTCTTTTTGGACTTGGAATATGTCACTCCAAGCTCTTCTTGCCTTGATGGTTTGTGTTGAGAAGTCTGCTGTGATTCTGATGGGCTTTCCTGTATATGTGATTTGTTTCTTTTCTCTAACTGCTTATAGAACTTTGTTCTTCTGTTGAGTTTCTGGAATCTTAACAATTATATGTCTATGTGTAGATTTTTTTTTGATCAAGGCTACTTGGAGTCCTATATGCCTCACTTATCTGTATGTCAAGCTCTTTTCCCCTGCTTGGGAAATTTTCTGCCATTATTTCTGTGAAGAGATTTTTTATGTCTTCTGCACTTTCTCCTGTTTCTTCATTGACTCTAATCAGTCTTATGTTATTCTTCTTTGCATCATCTAGCAGCTGCTGGATTGATTTCTCATGTTCCCTTAGAATTTTGAAGCAATTTTTCTTTTCCTGGTCACTAATTGCAATCTTATCTTCTATATCTGAAATTTTGTCCTCACATTTTCTCATTCTGCTGTGTAGACTTTCAGTGGAGTTTTTCATGTCCTGGAAATCTATTTGCATTTGTTTTATGGATTTCATTTGTTTCTGATGTTGGGATTCCATCATGTTCCTCAGCTCCTCTCTAGTTTTATTAATCATGTCTTGCACTATGGGCACAATTTCTCCTGTTGTCTGAGAAATTATTTCTGATTTCATTTTTTCCAGATCCCCTTTTGTTGCCAGTTCAGTGGGTCCAGGTGGTTGAGTATCAGAGTGTTCCATCTCATTTCCCTTTGGGGTTGCTGTAGGTGATCTGGAAGTCTGGTTTTGAGACTTATTTACATGTTTTCTCATTTTGGCTGGGGGGGCACTGTTGGCACCTGCACGGATTACCTCCTCTGAGCTGGGAGAGGTGGGACAGGGCCCGGGTGCAGCAGTAGGGATGGTGACCCAAAAGCCCTTTCCTGTGGGCTGGGAGCAGCGGGAGGGATGGTGGCCAGGAAGCCCCTTCCTCTGGTCCAGGAGCAGTGGGATGGTGGCTCAGAAGCCCCTACCTCTGGGCTGGGAGCAGTGGGAGGGATGGTGGCCCGGAAGCCCCTTCCTATGGAACAAGAGCAGTGGGACAGTGGCTCAGAATCCCCTACCTCTGGGCTGGGAGCAGTGGGACTCAGTTCCATGGTCTGGTGGTCTGGTGTCCTCTGCATCTTTGTAGTGTGGAACCAGGTGGCTGTACAGAGCAGTGTGGCGGGTGGGGTCCAGTGGATTGTTGCCGGGGCACGGGCTGATTTGGCATGCTCCGCTCAACTTGGGACCTCGGTAGTGTCTCTGCCATCACCCCTGTAAAGAGTTTTTTTATATATCATCCGCACGCTCTCCTGTTTCTTCATTGACTCCAATCAGTCTTAGGTTATTCTTCTTTGCATCATCTAGCACCTGCTGGATTGATTTCTCATGGTCCCCTAAAATTTTAAACCAATTTTTCTTTTCCTGGTCATTAATTGCAATCTTATCTACTATATCTGAAATTCTGTCCTCACGTTGGGTCATTCTTGTGTAGACTTTCAATGGAGTTTTTAATCTCCTGGAAATCTGTTTGCATCTGTTTCATGGATTCCATTTGTTTCCCATGTTGGTATTCCATCATGTTCCTCAGCTCCTCTATTTTTTTTATCTGTGTCCTCTCTAGATTTATTAATCATGTCTTGCACTGTGAGCTATGGGCGCAATCTCTGCTGTTATCTGAGAAATTATTTATAATTTCATGTTTTCCAGATCCTCTTTTTTTGCCAGTTCAGGGGGTCCAGGTTGTTGAGTACCAGAGTGTTCAATCTTGTTTCCCTCTGGGGTTGCTGTAGGTGATCTGGAAGTCTGTTTTTGAGACTTATTTACGTGTCTTCTCATTTCGACCTGGGGTCAGGTGCTGTTGCCGCCCACGCGGCTCACCTCCTCTTCCCTAGAAGCAGTGGAGAGGTGGTGAGGAGCATCCTCCTGGGCAGTGGGATTGGCTCACCTCCTCTGTCCTTTAATTTTTTTGGGAAAATCCCTGGAAGCCAAGTCTGCAGACAGTGAAGATTTCCGGTCTCTGAGGCATGTTCCCCAGGCAGTTGCTCTCCTCCCAAAGTTGTGAACCCTTCAGTTCCTGATTCTCTGGAAAGAGGACTTAGGAAATTTTTAATAAACTCTAGAGTTCCAAAAAAGTTACATCAAACAAGTTTCTATCAGTGTAATTTATACATAGGCAGAACGTATTCCTGGTGCTGCTTCTTTTGTTGTCTTACAGGAAATGTTCTGGTTTAAATTATTTTTTACCAACATCCCCATAGAAAATGCTCTTTATCTTTATTGACCTCAAAGTCAGGTCAAATAAGATAGCATTTTAAGTGTAGTCTTCCAAAAAATCACCAAACAAATCAAATAATGTCAATCCTTTGGAATAAAGCTCTGAAAGAGCTCCCCCCCAACCCGTTCTCCTTCTAGCAACACAAGTGCTGCTAGTTTTCACTGTTATTATTGGCTGTTAGTTGCATATCCCCTCATAATCTCTACAGGGAAAGAGAGTACAGCAAATTAAGATAGTATAAACTTTGCAATTCTTGATAAGATTTGTTGGATTTTTTTAAAACTCACACCTGATTGTTGCAAAATCTTGCTCAATTTCCAGAATTCTGAAACAGTTTTTTGGGAAAAAATGTTATCTCTTTTTACATTTCTTTTATAGATGAGAGGGTTTAGAAGGCCTTTACTCTATATTATGGATGACATTACTCTAAGGTGGCTTTCATACATTTGTATTTCATTGTATTTTTATAGTAATTACAGTTGATCTCAATTTTGGATTTTATTTTTATTTCTTGAACACTTAGGTAATATAGTACTAAGAAAAATGGCCAAAAAATTTCAACGGCCAAGTTTCTTCAGTGGAAGATTTCAGAATATGAAAACTCTTTTTATTCTACTTGAGCAGTGAGCATGCTCCATATTCAGACCCTCATTATGTCAAAATCAATCTTTAAAACTGCTCTTTATTTATGCTCTTTGAAATTTGCTTGATTTGAATACAGTAACAGTTGAGTGACTTTGTCTATTGTTATTATTAAACATATCAAATATATACTCATGATACTTCTATTGCACAAAAAAAATCAATCATCCTTTTTCTTTCTGGAAAAATTCCACCCTAGTAAAATAATTGGTAACATCACTAGCTGTTCAAAATTGTAGACTAACCATAAAAGAAATAATAAAATAGAAGGAGCTGCCTCATGTCAACATTATAGAAAATGATAACAGAATTACTCACATTTTTAAAATATCTCAATATTTTATATTAAATATCACAGTTACACAGAGAATAAAACTTTCCTATATATTCTTATTCATAAAGAAAAAGTGATAAATCAATTTATTAATCTCACATGATTTAAATTAAGGTAATTTATTCTACTTTTGAGTGCATAGTTTAATACAAGGATTTGCTTTCCTTTATTTCTCTTAAATATTGGTCATTTTTCTTTTCAATGACTAAGAGTTGAGAAGAAATTAGTGAGTGGAATGTGTTAATAGGGAGATCAAACCACATCATTAAGTGAAAGAGCAACAAGTGAAAGTTATTATTAAAACGTTTTTGCCTTTATACATATAATGTGAAACTATTACATGAAGAGGTAAATGATAGTGTTAAATAGTAGAAGCTAAGTCTAAATCAAATCATTGATGCCTCCTCATGAAACTAGCAGTTTATCTTAACTGTTAAAATTAAATCCACATTTCTTTCACCCCATCCCTATCAATCAATCATTATATTTTGACGTCTCTTTCCAGCTATTCCTTCTGCGTGTGTGTCTTTATATAAACCTTACATTCTCCTGAAGATACCACTTGCATTCTTATAAAATAGTAAGATTTTTGCTCTTTCACATAAAGAATATTTTAAGGTTAGGAGTTAATATTCTCTTCCTACAGTTTGAAAAAATTATTAGTGTATAGACTCATTAAAGAAAATAAGGCAAGACACACAAAAATTTTTCCCTGAAGACATGTATTCTTCAGAACTCTGGGTGTTTTCTGTATCTTCATGTTCAACTCTGTCTCCACCAGAATAACTCTAAAAGCTACTTTCTCAAATTTGGTGAGGTAGGCTATTTATCCCTGAAGCTTCAGCTTCCTGTTATAGCAGCCCATGTTTTATCTGCCATTCTTATTTTGACTTCATATTTCATTCTTATGGCCCTTGGACACTTGCCTTCATTTCTTCAAATATTAATAATATTCTTAACATTTTTCATTTCCTTTGGATATATACCCAGAAGTGGGACATCTGGGACATACAATAGATCTAGCTAGAGATTTTTTGAGAAACCTTTATACTATTCTTTGTAATGATCATAGTAATTTACATTTCTACTACTTTTCTGTTTTCTACACATACTAGCCAGAGTTTGCTTTGTTTTGCTTTAGTTTTCAATAATCATTATTCTAACTAGGATGAGGTGTTATCTCATTATTTTGACTTGCATTTCTCTGGCAGCTAATTATATTGAGTAGCTTTCCACATATTTGTTGGCCATTTATAGTTCTTCTTTTGAGAAGTGTCTAGCAGGTCATTGGGTTACTTGGTGGTATTTTTGTTGAGTTTTATGAACAGATGACAAGTATTTTTCATCAATGCCTACCACATACATTTTTTGAAATGTCATACTAAGCCCCTTTAATATGTACAATTAATACATGTTAATAAAATATATTTTTCTAAAAGTTATTCATGCTTTATTATATAACATCTATTATAGTTTATGTCTAGATGTCCCCCTAAAGATTCATGCAGTCATAAGTGGTGTCTTTCAGAAGTAGCTAGATCTAGACTGCATGATGCTGGGGATTGTGTAATGCTGGGGTCAAGAATGTGTGATTAGGGCCGGGGATTTAGCTCAGTGGTTCCACTGCCTGCCCTGCAAGTGCAAGGACCCAAGTTCGATCCCCCACACCAAAAAAAATAGAGAGAGAGAGAGAATGTGTGATTACTAAATTATTCCACTGATCTGTTTGGCATGGTTCTGGGTAGTATTAAGGGTACCCCACCCATGGTGTGAGTGCTACCTGCCCTAAAGGCAGGTAGCCTGGATAAAATACAAGGGACAAATCCTGAGTTCAATCCCTTGTAACGGGCGGGGGGAGTCTTAGGCTGGGGATGTAGCTCAGTGGCCCAGGGCCTGCTTGGCAGGCACAAGGTCCTGAGTTCAATGCTCAATACTGAAAAAATTTTAAAAATGTATATTTAAAGGACAGAAAGAGGGTTGGTATGTTACTTGTAGCTTGCTACTTGCTGCTTTTGTTGTCTCCTGCCTGCCATGAGGTGTTTCTCCTCTATGATGGCCTCTGTTGGAGCCAGCTGATTATAGACTGAAACATCTACAAACTGAGCTGAAATAAACCTTTCTTCCTTTAACTTTGGTTGTCAAGTGTTTTGTCTCAGCAAGAAAAAAAATAATAATAATAATAAGTCCATGTATTTTTCACTGAGAATTTTCATTTTATTCTTCAGAATATCTACTTCAATATTTCTGTACTAAGCAGAAATAAGTATTTTATTTGTACTTTAATGCCATAGTATAATCATAATATTTTTTGCTATCTTGTGCCCATTTTATTTAATAAGTGCCCACATATGCATTCACACACACATACATACACACACACCTACCCTTATAATTATATCATTATCTATACACATACATACATTATTGATTATTATGGAACATAATTCATTTAATTCCATTAGAATTTGATTTATACTGATATCAAAATTTTAAAATAGTACTATGTCTATTTCAAGTGAAAATATATGTATGAATACACATAAACTTGTGCCAAAAATAACTCGTCATTTGTTAGTGAAACACTAGAGACAGTCCCCTTAATCAGGAATAAAATAAGTCTGATATTTTAGTTATTTTGCAATGTTGTAAGACAGTGTTATATCAAAATTTAATTTTTTAAATTAATTTTATTGGTACATTTTAGGTATACAATAATAATGACATTCATCATTGGAAATTTGCACCTTTACATAATCTCTCTTGGTTATTTTTTTCCCATTCCCCTGCCCTCCCTTCAACCCCTCCATCCCTCTGTATTTACAAAGACTTTGTTTCCATTTTTTCATTTTCTCATATTAATTCCATTCCCTTCAAACTTTAAATTTTGCCTATTAAGCCTCAAAGTAAACATTGAATATATTGACTCAACTAAGTTTTGCTATTGTTTTATTTTACATGTCATCATTTTAGTATTCCCTATATATCAAAACTGGTGCATATTGTTTTATCTTTGGGAATAATTATAATGAAAATGATATTACTTTATACTTTTTATTAACAAAATGAAGGAGAGCTGAAGAGGTCTGATACTGAGAGCCACAATGTAAGAATTGGAGATTGAATAACTCAGTATTATAGAAAACATTTCATCTAGAATTAGGACACAAATTTTGCTTTTTAAAATTCATTTTATGTCAAGAAAGATATGTTCTGCCAGGCATGGTGGCACATCCCTATAATCCCAGCACTTGGGAGGCTGAAGCAGGAGGATCACCGTGAGTTCAAGGCCAGCCTGAACTACAGAGTGAGACGCTGTCTTTAAAAAATTTTAAGAAATAATGCATTATTAGTAGATAATTTACTGTTGATTTTTACTTTCAAATCTTAAAAATCCTTAATTTTGCTCCTGTGTTAATAGACATCATGTTAGCACAGTTGTTCAGAAAAGCACAATATAACATTCTGTTTTCATAATATTATAACATGCTTTAAAGTATTTGAATTTTTTCCTTGCTCATTTCATAATTCCAGTGACCAGATCTACCTTTCATTCTTTGCCTTTGATAATGTAGTTTCCCTATAAGTAATGTGAAACATTGGCTTTACATTTTTAGAAGATATGAACGAACTTCACATTTTTCAAAGATAACGAGAATAAGTGATGTAATAAGCAACAGTATTAGTCACTTTCTGTTACTAGAACACAGTACCTGACACCCTCAACTTAAAGGTTTATTTGGGGTCATGGTTTCAGAGGATCCAGTTCATAGTCTTTGGCTCCAAGGCAGAAACAATGTGACAAAAGAAGCTGCCTGAAGAAAGTTGCTCAAATTTCAGAGGTAGGAATCATACAGAGATGAGAAGAAATAGGAATATGAATACAGCCTTCCATAGCATGCCCTCAGTGAACCACCTCCAACCAGACCATACCTTCTAAAAGCAAACTGGCCTAACTCATCAATGGATTAATGAAATTGAGTTCAGTGCCCCATGATCCAATCTCTTTCCAAAACTCTCAATTCTGAACATATGAGAGTATTAAGGGGCTATTTAGATCTAAACTATATAAGTAATGTATTATTTTAAGAATGTTATGTAATTGAGGTTATTTAACTTTCAGGTTAAAGGGTCATGGTTTGATTAGATTATCTTTCTTGATATAGTAAAAAGCTTCTAAGAAGACACTACTGAAGAAGAATATGCATGTCTTGTCAAATAATGAAAGATGCAGAAATAATGAAGATGAGAAGTAACTGTGGTATTTACTGAAAATATTTTAAAACTATTAGTTAGATTTTCATCACTGAGACACAATAAGTGAGAACTGCAACTTAAGGAGGAGAGGTTTAATTTGGCTTTTAGTTTCAAGAGTTCAGTCCATGGTTTGCTGACTCCAAGGGAGAAACATCACAGCAAAAAAACATGGTGTAACAAAGCTGCTTACTTCATAGCAGGTGAAAAGTAGGGCAGGGGAGCAGCACCAAAAAGAAAGAAGACAGGGACCAGTTATAGTCCCCAAGGTTATACCTCCATGACCCACCCACACACAACCAGAAGTATGGTGTATTAATCCCTTAAGCAGCTCACAAGCCAATCAAGTTGACAATCCAGCCTGTCATATCTTCTATCTACAAATTTTCCCACACTACACTGGTTCTGATAATGTTGTCAATATGACATACACACAAACATGCACACACATACACAGGAAATACTTAATGTCTTGCAAAACTGTACTACAAATAAGAAGCTCTGATTATATATATTCTTTATGAACAAGTAGTTGAAATGAAACTTAATGAAATGTCTGAGTAGAGGAATAAATAAAGGTTTGCGCCAAACTTCCTTTTCGCTATTAAGATGAATTTATATAAAGCATTATGTGTATATATACTTAGAGCTAAACAGTTAAGGTCATCATTTTATTGATAGTTGGCATTAATTAAAAGATTTATTAGTTAAAATATTCATATCTTCTAATATGAAAATGTGTTGCAACCAACATTCCAAAGCCAATCGAGGGAAAATGAGATTTGAATTTTTTCCAAAGGGAGGCTTTTACAAAACATATATTGAGTATATTTTATAGAAGATGGAATATTATTCAATACTATACATGTTACAAATTTAGAATCGCGTGGTGTGATATAAATTCTGAAAACTTCATTAGCTTACTTATAAGAGTCAGAAAATCTGGAAATGACATAACAAGTTAGAGGAGAAATAGAGAAGAACAACTCGGAAGAGCAACTTGGAGTCAGATGTTTTCATCTTACTAAATTTCTGCTTGGTAATATATTGACAGACAAGACATTGATAATTTTAAGATACAAATACCCTACTTCCTTTGTTTCCTACATTTAACTTTTTCTCCCTGAGGCAAGAATAGTCATTTCAAACATTTATATTAGATTATTCTTGCCTAAATGTCTACAATGGAACTTCATTCTGAAATTCTCAGGCTTAATGAGTGTTTCTCCTTTATGTCTTATGTTATTGCCTCCATGTTTTTTGATTCAATATATTAAGCATGTAAATATACTGCTTCCTCCTACATAAAATTTCCTCTCATGTTGCACTACACAATTACCTGAACTGATCCGAAACTGTTGTGAACATTTTTCATTAATTTTGGTTCCCAATCATTTGAACTCTCATTAATTGGTAAATTTCTTACCTTAGGAATTTTGGAAGGAGTTAGATTTGAATTCCAATATAAAAACTGAAAATAAAAGGAATTCTATCCCATCATTCTTTTAGCATGTAACTAGCCTTGAATCAGTGTAACCGGTAATGTTTTTGTCCCTCACAAGAATGAATTCTCCATTGTATTTTTTTTTCTGTTTTCTCTGCTCATTTCCCAAGCATTGTTTTCAAGCTCCATAGTGATTTTATCAAGCACCAAACAGTATTTTTCTAAAGTGTATTTTTTCCAAGTGACCCTAGAAAACTTTAGGCTGCTTTCAAGTAAGAACCTGAGTTAATCATCTATTTTTTTTTATTCATTAAGTTTATTGGTACATTTTAGGTAAACAATATGATGACAATCATAATTGGGAATTTTTACCTTTACATGGTATAACTTAGTTCTTATTTTTTCCCCATTCCTCTGCCCTCCCTTCAATCCCTCCACCCCTCCCTATTTACAAAGACTTTGTTTCCATTTTTTCCTTTTCTCATATTTATTCTTTCCCTCTTTCCTTTCCCCTTTCCTTCCCATTTCCCCTTTCCCTTTGGGCCTTTTCTTTCTATTTCACGTTATCTATTATACATTTTGATCCTTATTTATACTTTCAATTTCTTGCATCAGAGAAACTATTCAGTATTTACACATGTAAACATCTTTAATTTTAATTGGTCAACATCACATGTATTTACACATTAGTGTCCTATTTATTTCACTTTAGAGTATGGCCTCAATGTGCACCCATTTAGCTATAAATGTCGCTAGTTTCTCATTCTTTATGGCTGAGTGGTAATCCATTTTATATTTTTAAAAAACCCCACATCTTCTTTATCCGGTCTCCAGTTGATGGGCAATTGGCTTGTTTCCAGGTTTTAGCTATTACAAACTGTGCTGCTATGAACATGGGTGCACATATGTTGCTGTGGTATGATTTGATTTTCTATGAACAAATCCTCAGTAGCACGGGAACTAGCACAAATATTCTTTTCAGTCTTTTGGGAAGATACCCAGCAGGGGAATAGCTGTATCAAATGGGATGGCTAATCCTAATTTTTTGAGGTATCTCCACTATGATTTCCACAGGGGTTGTACCAGTCTGTACTGCCACCAACAGTGGAGAAGTGTTCCTTTTTCCCCACAACCCCACCAGCATTTGTTATTGGTTGATTTCTTGATAGCAGCCATTCTTTCTAGAGTGAGGTGGAATCTCATTGTTTTGTACCTGGTTATGTGTCTGTTTATATTCATGTGCATATAATTGCTACTGTCATTTTGCAAAGGAAAATATCTATAATCCAGAATAATCATGTCCCACTTGCAGACATTTAGGTATTATATGATATTTTGGGCAGAATCTTATATGTGACAAAAGAGAATTCTTACATTACATTCAAACCATAATTATCAGATAAATTAGTTTCTACATGGAAACTTCAATCATAATGAAATTATAGCATCCTAAATGCCTCACAATTCCTAGGATTATTATACAGATATTTTTTCTTCATTTTGTGTTTAGTTTTGATTATTAAATATTGTATCCTCAGTAATAATTTGCAAAAAAACCCATAAAACCATCCTAAAATCAGTATATTAGAAAATATTTTTTCTATTATATTCTTTATGAATCATTTATGCTTGAAATCATCCTGATTCCTTTTGTATTTCATTCTTAGCATTACATGCAAATGGTTTCTCATCAAGAGTTAAAAGAAAGAAAACTAAGAATCAGAGTCACCAATAACATCAGATACTCTCATCTTTTTTTTCAGCCATTCTTGTGTGATACTTAGGCTGTATTTGTTTGATAAGGGAGAAAACTAAATTCTTAACAATTATCCAATAAGATTACATAGCAAAGTGGTCAGAACCATGCTTCACACAGCACAGTGAAATAATAGAAGCCCCCAAAAGAAACATGATAGCTCTTTGGACATTTCTACAGAATCAAATGGTTTCCTCAGCTACTTTCCACAGAAAAGTAAAATTTTTATCTAAGAACATAGAAGTATTAGTAGTTGGTCATAGTATAGAAAGGCTTAAGCCTTCCCATTTTCAAGAGATAATTTATTTAGATTATAAATCAGGACTGGAAAATGGCAGTGGGTTATTATCTAATCTTATACCTTGCATTGTATCATGAGCATTGTACAAGCATGTTAACTTATAAACAGCTTTATAATATTAGGAAGCCTTGTGTCAAAGCCTTATTTTAAGAAAAGTTAATAGATACCTTCACAAATGATGTTATTAGCCAGAAAAAGGAAAGTAGGTAGGCGTTTTAAAAGAGGGAAGTACAAAGTAGGAAATGCCCACAATGATTTTTCATGGAAAAACAATTTTTAGGTTTTTGTTCTTAATCAAAGGGATTGGTTTTTAAATTTTGTTTATAAGTACATGTTTGCAGTATATAATAACTATATTTCTCATGAAGAGTTGATACTGATACATAACAAATCGTAATTCTTTTTTTCATCCGCTTTCCCGCATTCTCTACTCCCTCCATCTCTTGCTCCCCTTCCTTTTTCAAAAGATCTTAGCTCCCTATTTCCTATTATCTATATTTTATTTTGCTCTTCCTTTTTATTTTGGAGTTTTCATAGAATAAAAACCATGCAAACTTTAAGCTTGTGTGGCTAATTTATTTCACTTAATATTATAGTTTTAAGTTGCATACATTGTCCTACAAATGACTCAAATTTTTCCTTCTTTGTGATAGAGTAGCAGTCCGTTGTGGATAAATACTACAACTTCTTTATCCATCCATCTGTTGATGGACACATAGGCCACTTCCAAGATTTAGTTATTATAAATTGTGGTGCTATAAACATAAATATGCATGTGTCACTATAATATGATGTTTTTAATTCTTTCAGAAAAATACCTAGAAAGGGAATGGCTGAGGCAAATGGAATTTATAGGTTTAGTTTATGGAGGAACTTCTGTATATTTGTTGGCTTGCCCACTTTCAACATTTAAACATATGTTGCAAAACCCTCATCATCTTTGCACTGAGAAACCAGAGCACTAAATATCTGATTATTTAATACTATATTTAGTAAAAAATTACTTTATGAAAATGCCTTTTGCCTAATATGTGTCTCTGACAGTTCTGAAACTCTCGTTTACTTGTCTCTGACACCTTTGCAACTCACATTGGCTAATAAAAAGAATTTATTTAATTGAGTCTAAGAAAAAGAAGAAAAATTCTTTGATGTTTTGAACAAAATTTCTTCTACATATTTTCTTGAATTTTTACCTCAAAATCCTTTGGATGTTTTTCATAATATCCTTATTTCTTACTAACCTCTTTAAAGAATACTAGGGATGCGTCTTATCACATTCATAATTATACTTCTTTATTTATATATTTTAAATGTGCCCTATTTTTCAATAATAATTATAATTATATTATAATAATTATATATTTTATGTGGAAATAGTGTAATAATATTTATTGAATTTCCATAAAGTGTCTGAGACTGAAACAATATTATTACATTGAAATATCAAACAACTTGATGTTTTCCTTATTTTATGGATGAAGAAATGCAGATTCAGAGACAAAAGTAACTAGCCCACAGTTATGCAGTTGATAAGGACTGGCAACAGGAATCTTACTCAAACTTATCTAATTCAATCATCCTTGTTCTCAGAATTAAATCATGCAAGCTCCTGTAGAAATTAATTCTGCATGATCTTAACAAGAACTGCTTTGTACTTCAATACAACCTATTGTTTTACATAACAGGAATCTACAGAAAAGCCCACTTTACTAAAAAGTTCCTGTTTAAAATTTGTTTTTTTTGGAATTTTCTCTTGTCCACAATTAGGTGCAAGAGTATTTACACTGTATGATACTAAAAGATTTTTCTAATGACTGAAAGGTATTGAACCAAGATATGTGTTTAAAAGTGAGGGTGGGTAGGTAGAGTGTAACATCCCAAGCTATTCTTTTCCTTTGGGTGAGCAAGCTAGTACTCCTATAGCAGGAAGACCAATGACTGATGGTCATGTTCTGCAGGAGTGGTCACTAATGTGGCCTGACTCCAGTTTGTAGGTCTCTTGTGTCAAGATGATACACGCCACCCTTAAGAGAGGCCCACAGGATGCCACCTCCCTTCATCACCCTGGCAGTCTTGGTCAAACTGGAGCAGGAATCTCTTGGTTTGTTCTTGGGTCAAAATCCAGTATTTTGATCCCAGAATGGGATACAGGGTGAATCCTAGAGAACCAATATATCTGTCCAAGAAAATTAAATGAATGTGCTTACAGATGTTGGAAAGAAAGCCAGGTGATGATGTTTGGGTATGGAGAACACTAATGATTAGAAATAATAGAAATCAAAAAAATAGAAAATAAACTGCTCCTTTTCAAGAGGAGAAATTAGTTCACTCTAAGGCTATAAGACTGTTTTGTTCTTCAGTAGCTTTTATACTTTTAGAAAATATTGGAGTTATTGCTTTCATATTTGGGTCATTCAAAGAGTTTCTCTTAGTCCAACTTCTTGCTAACTATGCAGAATACCTCAGAATGTGGCACAGAAAACCACTTTTTAAAATATAACACAGGTAATTTGGTGTGGGAAACAGTTGGAATAAACTGAAGTGTGCCAAATGGCTCATCTTCCACATTCAGGGATGAAAAGAAAACTATGCACTTGAATTTTAATTCACCATTTGATAACTTGTTTCCAGAATAAAAACAAAATCAAACAGAAAAGAAATCATTAACTTAATTTTGGGGCTTCCTGGAGAACTTACCTTATCTAGAACAAAAACACCTGCTGGTATAATGTGAGCTGATTTCTTGACACTCAGATCGTATCAACCCTTGGAATTGTTCTGAGCACCACAATTCCTAGGGCAATTTGACTGATGTAAGTACAATCAACTAGTGAAATTGCATGGTACATGCCTATATGTCAACAGTGTATATAAAATTTTCAATAAAAATCTATTGAAAATTTAAAAAATGTTTTTCTAAGACAGTATTTCCTATTTTGTGATCATTGTTACTCTTCCCCATTGTTCTGTGTCTTTCTTGTGGCCCAGTGATTGTAAGTGCATGCAACATTCCAGCTACAGTTGTTCTGTGGTTTAGCAACACAGGATATGTATTGGTCTGTTTTGTATAACAAACAGTCAACAGTGAATTCCAAATCCTCATGCTGGGACTTGGTGGCTACTTCAGAGCCAATGTGGTTTAGATTATTTTCTTTCCTAAATGCATATGAGCAGTTTGCAGTACAGAGGAAGTTGAGCAATTTCATAAAACCTGTTTCATAATATTCATCTGCCAAGTGGTTAGTCATGTTTAAATGGATACTTTTACATTAAGATGAATTATGATTTCCAACTCCATTGTTAAGAAAACAAAGGTAAACAATTCTAAAAGCAAACAAAAAGAAGGAAAGACTAAATTCACAAGTATGACAACATTTTCATTTTTATATATTTATTTAGCCTATATTTCTAATTGCACAGAAATATTGTGAGCTAAAGGAATCTAGATTCATGCAACATCAGAAGAGAACACTTTTAATTCTGTTTAAGTTTGCTGATCAGTAGTAACTTTAGTAAGAGTCTGGGAAGGTGTCTCTTGTGAATTTTGCCCTCTTTCTCTGATGCAAGATCAAGCTATCATTTAATCTCTAACATAGACAAATACAAGACTAATTAAGGAGTTAGAGTGGAAAATGTTTACCCAGGAGATATTGAATTAGTTAGGTCAAAATACCTGCATATCTTTATCTGCATTATAGGTTAGCAAAGCATCTTACAAACATTAAAAGTTAAAGTGATATGTAAAGGTGCAAATTTCCAATGATGAATGTCATTATATTGTATATCTAAAATGTACCAATGATTAGAATGAATAATCAATAATGTGAAATAGGAAGAAAAGGTCCAAAGGGGTAGGGGTAGTGGGAGGGGCAGGGGAAAGGAAAGAAGGGAAAGGAAAAATGATGAGAAATGGAAAAAATGGAAATAAAGTCTTTGTAAATAGGGAAGGGTGGAGGGCATGAAGGGAGGGCTAGGAATGGGGAAAAAATAAGAACCAAGATGCATTATGTAAAGGTACAATTCCCAATGAGAAATGTAAGTGTGTTGTATACCTACAATGTACCAATAAAAGAATTTAATACAAAAAAAATGATAATTTTTTTAGTATTGGGAATTGAAACCAAGGCCTAATTCATGCTAGGCCTGATCTCTACAACTCTATCCCTTTCATCTTATTTTCTTATCTTATCTTCATTTGAAATAGGGTTCCACCATGTTGCCTAGGCTGGCTTTGTAACTTGCAGTCCTCCTGTTTCAGCCATCTGAGTGGTTGCCACTAAAGGCAAGTGCTACTGCACCTGGCCAAAATGTTAAAGTGTTTGCAATGACTCTGTCCTTTTAGAACACTTGACTGCTATTTGAATATCTGTTCAATTTTAATATATTTCTAATAATTGTAGTTCTTAGGTGTATTTAAAGAAATTGTAGACCTTTTCTTATTTTACTTTCAATGTCTTCTTATAGTCTAACCCAAAATATAAGTATAATTGGTATCTTACAGTTATATAATTATATTTAAAATATGATTAAGATGCAATAACAACTTGTGTTATTTAGGCTTCTATAGCTTACACAACACTTTAAAAATTATTAGGGTATTCAAGCTTAATAAAATTTATGAATTAAGCAGGATAGGCATAATTTCCATTTTAAAATTAAGGAATCTGAGATTTACAATGCTCCCAAAAGTCAAAATTTCATAGGATGAAGGCCTAAAGATTAATTACCTTCTAATTCTGAATTCTCTTTCTAACACACATTATCTCCTCTACTGATCTATATGACTTTCATTTTAATTAATTCTTTGAATGCTTTGAGTTGTTTTCCATAACAAACCAGCAGAATGGTAAATTCACAGACTGTCAAAAATCCTAATTGCTTGAAGCTCTTTAAAAAATTAATTTTATTGGTACATTTTAGGTATATAACTTAATGACATTCATCATCGGAAATTTGTACATTTACATAATCTCTCTTGGTTCTTATTTTTTTCTCCATTCCCCTGGCCTCCCTTCAATGCCTCCTCCCCTTCCTATTTACAAAGGCTTTGTTTCCATTTTTTCATTTTCTCATGTTAATTCCATTCCCTTTTTCCTTTCCCCTACCCTTCTTACTTCCCCTTCCCCTTTGCCCCTTTTCTTCCTATTTCACATTATCTATTGCACATTTGAGTCCTTATTTACACTTTCAGTTTCTCACACCAGAAAAACTATTTGGTATTTCAGACACAACCAAATTCAAGGAATTCCAGGCCAATGAAGATTTTTGCTGTATTTAACAGGATTTAGAATGTTTAACAACTGAGTTCCAGTAGTTTCACAAAACTCATCCTCGTGAAATTACATTCTTTTAACAAACATTCCTCTCATGTTCTGAAAATTAACTCCTATTTACCCACTCCAATAAATCAGCTGAATGTAGCTCAGTTTGTATATTCTGAATGTCTGTAATGAATGCATTTATGATGTATCAAAAATAGATAATTAATAAAATGTATATTGTCAAGAAAAGAAAACTTTAGTGATTTAACTAGTTCACACCTCTAATAATATTGTTGGGAGTCACATCAAATTTTAACACCTTCTATAGTGTTGATGATAGGAGAAATTTGTTCCAGAGATGGGTCATAGATAGATAGAAAGATAGATAGATAGAGATAATATACTTTTCAAAGTATTTCAGTAGTATCTTATCAATGAAATTTGATTTATAAATGATTCCAATTTTACAGGGAATTTAAAGTAGGATTCACTATGATGCTTTGCCTATCCCTCAATTGGTTTTGAAAAGAAAACAGGTTATGAATGAGGTCACAGCTTTTTTCTAGAAATATGACTATCTAGCCAAGTCATGAAGATGATTCCCAGATGCACAATTTTAAGATATGTGACAATTAAAAATGAGTGTGTGTTATTTGCTCAATAATTCCTTTGAGTCACTTCTAAGATGTTAAATAATCAGTTTGAAATGAAATAATTTGGTGGCCAGATTGAAAGTATGGTTGATCTGGAAGTCTAACTGGTCTACAAATCTAGTCTGATTGTGAGACCACAGAGTTAAAGCAGATGACAATAGTGTATTTGAAATTGAAATATGAGTGCTTTGGTTTGTTCTTGAAATGTCCTCCAGAGCTTAGTGTGCTAGAGCCTTTGGCACTAGTGTGTGGTGCTGTTCAGAGGTAGCAAAACCTTGGAGAGGTAGGACCTAGTTGGAAGAAGGTAGATCACTGGGGTGTGCCCTTGAAAGGCAAATTGTGAATCTGGCACCAATTTCTTTAATTCCTTGTTTCAAGCCACCCTGAAGCAAGCAGCTTTGCTATCACATTCCTCACAATGATGTTCTATGCCTTGTCAGACTGAAAGAAACAGAAGCTACCAATCATGGTCTGAGATTGTGAGTCAAACCTTTCTTCCTTTTAAGTTCATTTTCTCATCTATTTTGCCACTGTGACCAACAGGTAATACAAATGTGAGTATCTTTCAAATACATGTTTTGAAAGACTGGTGAGCTATGTTCACACCGGTCACTCCATTTATTTGACTTCTGGCCTCTCAACTGCATGTGGAAAAATGGATGTGCAGACATCCAGCTTTATCTAATGATATACTATCAAGCTGCCCAGTCTATCATGCCCTGGACACTTCTGATTGATAAGTGATTATACACAGCTGGCTAAATAACTGTGTATAAGTATTTACTGCTACTGGGGAGCAGCATATTGGGTAAGCCAACTGATGAGAGAGAGCTCTAGACAGTAGAACACAAACTAGGCTCAGAGTAGCTGGAGATGTTGTATCTTTTGAGATTTTTTTATTCTATTTTTTTTAACACCTCTAGCCTTTCTGAAGTCTTTTCTTGGACACGTATAGAACTCTTCTCTCTTTAGGAAGAACTCTCCTTCTTACACATTATCTCTCTGAAGGACTAGGTGATTGGATTAAAGTTGGTTTGAATTTTAAGTGCTATTGTGTCAGTTCATATTTATGTGTAAGAGATAGCTTCATCATGCCTTATATCCCACTGGAATTAGAAAATCAATTAGTCAACAGACTAATATCCCTACTGCAGTGTGACTCTTCTCATAAAAGTTATCCAAAGAACTTTCTTTTTTCTAGTTCTACAGATTTGTTTTGTCTTTTCTTATTCTCTGTGATCTCTCTGGTATTTTTAATGTCAATAATGAATTGTCCCTTAAAAAGTCTTTTTTTCCTTTGGTTTGTATATGTTGACATACCATTGATTTTATTTTTGTCACTACTCTTGAAATAAAGAGAAGGAAAGCACAGGGCCAAAAGGGAGTAAAATAAAGCTTAAGAAGAGAGATGGGGGAAGAGAAGAGAAGAGAAGAGAAGAGAAGAGAAGAGAAGAGAAGAGAAGAGAAGAGGAGAGGAGAGGAGGGGAGGGGAGGGGAGAGGAGGGGAGGGGAGGGGAGGGGAGAGGGAGGGGAGAGGAAGAGGAAGAGGAAGAGGAAGAGGAAGAGGGGCAGAAGCTTCGGCAGAGGCAATGGGCTGGCTGGTCATGAAGGAGATTATCATAGTAAGAACACTTTTGCCTCACATGTTACTCAGTACCCTCCAAGGCATGGTTTCCATAGGTTTGGAAAAGTATTAGACTGCCATTTCAGCCTTACTAAATACTAGACACTCAGGACAAAATGCAACACATTGTTTAATATGTTACAGTGTTATTATTTTTCAGATGAAAAAGTGAAATACAAAAATTAGATAAATTGCACATGATACATTTTACTAAGTGATAAAACCCAGATTTGTGCCCAGGTCTGTCTCCAAAGATTATATTATACCATTAAAATTGTACTGTCACAGGAAGGCACCTTTTTGAATTTAAAACTTTTAAGGAGAAAATTGTAATAACTTACATTTCTGGAAGTTTATAATTAAAAAATAAATACATTTATCTGATTTTTTTGTCTATTTTGTGCACTAATAAAGTGTGACTATTTTTACATCTCAGATTGATTTAATTGTCTAGTACAGTGTTTCCTTAGGTCATATCTCATTTTTTAAAATAATTTTTCGTAGGTGGTTAAAAAACCCTGTGTACTCTGGTTCTTTATTATAATTAATTAGGGACTCTAGGGCACAATGGAATATTTTACTTTAAAAAAATGTATTGTAACAGCTGATTCTCTCATTACCAAGAAATCTGTATTTTTTCAAGTGCCAGTGCTGACAATTTTCATTTCTCCATTTGTCTACAAAATGAGCACCTCTAAGATTTCTAAGGTGACAGTTGTTCATGATTAATTTACAGTGATATTTTAGTAGGGATTTTTATGTACTTTTTATTATGAGGAAATAAGCAAAAATTAAAGGTGAATAATTCCAGAACTCTATTTTTGTCAGTGATTCAAACTTTTGAAAAGAAAAAAAACTCTCTGAGTAAGACTCAGTTGATGCTAAGAATTCAGTTTTGCTAACTTATTTGAAAATGTACAAAAGCAAATAATAGCAATGCTGAAAAATCAGTATTGCCAACTTGGTAGTTTGAGAGATGCCTAGGGGATTAGTAAAGCACACTTCCAGGTGTGTCTAGCTTGGTCTTGGGCTTGGCCCTGGAGACTATATCTAGTCCTTGGTCCCTTTCTCTCTGACACTCTTTGTGGGCTCTCTGTTTCAAGCAGCTCCCATGATGTTTATGCATTAAACCCAGCCAACCTTGGATTGAAACCAAGAGCAAGATTAAACCTTTCCTCCTGTAAATTGATGTTCTCATGTGTTTTGTTCACATGAATGAAAAGTAGACTAATGCACAGCAGAAAACAAGGAAAAGAGTTATTAAAGTGGTACTGTATAGCTCTCTCCTTTATGTTAGTCTACCCTATGTATTTTTTGCAGTAGGCAGAATTTTAATGATATCCTTCCTCCTAGTTTATAGTGACTGTATTATTCAATGCCAGGTACTAGAGAAAAGAAAAAAAGAAAGTCTATGCAGATTAATTAAAGCTAGCAATCAGCTGTATTTACAAAAGGGAAATGCATCCTGGTGTATCTCTATGGGCACTTAAAATCATCAGAGTAAGGAATAATATTCAGTCAGAGAAATAGGGCAGAAGTTGAATCAGAAATATTGTCAGTGTGAAAAACACTTAAACTATTATGACTAGAGATCATCCACATGGAAAACAATGTTAAAATAATATATCCCAGAGAGTGGACAGGGTCCCGAGGTCACCAGTCATGCTGAAAACACAGAATCAGCCCATGCCCTGGCATCAATCCACTACTGGAACACCCCCCTCTTGCTACTTTGGTCTCTTCTCTGTACAGTCAACTGGTTCCACACTACAAAGAAGCAGAGGACACCGGACCACCAGACCACTGTACTGGAGCTAATCAAGTTCTCAGCATTTAAAGAATTCCTGCCCAGAGGTAGGGGCTTCTGAGCTGCTATCCTACTGCTCCTGGTCCAGAAGAAGGGGCTTCTGGGCCACCAACTGTCCTGCAGCTCCAGGCCCAGAGGAAGGGGCTTTCAGGCCACCATCCCTACTGCTGTTCCTGGCCCCTGTCCCATCTCTCCCAGCTCAGAGGAGGTGAGCCACATGGGCACCAACAGCACCCCCTGCCCCCCCACCCCAGTCAAATGAGAAAACACATAAATAAGTCTCAAAACCAGACTTCCAGATCACCTACAGCAACCCCAAAGGGAAATGAGATGGAACACTCTGATACTCAACCACCTGGACCCACTGAACTGGCAACAAAAGGGCATCTGGAAAAAATGAAATCAGAAATAATTTCTCAGATAATAGGAGAAATTGTGCTCCTAGTGCAAGACATGATTAGTAAATCTAGAGAGGAGCTAAGCAACATGATGGAATCCCAACATAGGAAACAAATGGGATCCATAAAACAGATGCAAATAGATTTCCAGGGGATGAAAAACTCCATTGAAAGTCTACACAGCAGAATGAGCCAATGTGAGGACAGAATTTCACATATAGAAGATAAGATTGCAATTAGTGACCAGGCAAATAAAAGTCATTTCAAAATTATAAAAGAACATGAGAAATCAATCCAGCAGCTGCTAGATGATGCAAAGAAGAATAACATAAGACTGATTGGAGTCAATAAAGAAACAGGAGAGAGTGCAGATGACATAAAAAAAACTCTTCACAGAAGTAATGGCAGAAAACTTTCCAAGCAGGGGAAAAGAGCTTGACATACAGATAAATGAGGCATATAGGACTCCAAGTAGCCTTGATAAAAAAAAATCTACACATAGGCATATAATTGTTAAGATTTCAGAAACTCAACAGAAGAACAAAGTTCTACAAGCAGTTAGAGAAAAGAAACAAATCACATACAAAGGAAAGCCCATCAGAATCACAGCAGACTTCTCAACACAAACCATCAAGGCAAGAAGAGCTTGGAGTGACATATTCCAAGCCCTGAAAGAAAACAGACTCCAACCCAGATTGATATACCCTGCAAAACTATCTTTCCAAATTGATGGAGAAATACTATACTTTCATGACAAAGAGAACCTTAGGAACTTCATGAATACCAAACCAGCACTCCAAAGAATTTTACACAATATCCTAGGAACAGCCATTGAGGATCACAACCCCAGGAAGCAAAGCAGAATGAACCCATCTGGCATGACAAGAAATTAAATGTAAAGGGGGAGAACTCAACAGAAAGAAAAAGTCATGGCAATGAGAAGTCAATAAGTTTCAGTTATAACCATCAATGTTAATGGTCTCAATTCACCAATCAAAAGAAATAGACTGGCAGAAGGGGTCAAGAAGAAAAATCCAACAATATCCTGCATACAAGAAACACACTTAATTCAAAATGAAACTCATAGGCTGAAAGTTAAAGGGTGGAAAAAAAATACTCCATGTGATGGGAGCCTGAAAAAAAGCAGGAGTAGCTATCCTCTTTGCAGATCAAGTAGATTTTGAGCCAACACTGATTAAGAGAGAAGAAGAAGGACACTACATCCTTGTGAAGGGAATAATCCAAGAAGAAGAGATGACAATCATAAATATCTATGCACCAAACACTGGTGCACTCAACTATTTGAAACACATACTAACAAACATGAAAAGTCATATATGCACTAATACAATTGTAGTAGGGGACCTCAACACCCCACTGTCACAAATAGATAGATCAACTAGACAAAAAATAAGTAATGAAATACTAGAACTCAATCGAACTCTTGAACAAATGAACTTAACAGATGTTTACAGAGTGTTCCACCCCACAAAATCAGAATACTCATTCTTCTCAGTTGCACATGGTTCATTCTCAAAAATAGACCACATACTCCCATATAGAACATGTTTAAGTAAGTGCAAAGGAATTGAAGTTATCCCCTGTATATCATCAGACCACAGTGTGATGAAATTGGAGATCCATAGCAAAAGAAACTTGAAAAGTTTCATAAACACGGGGAAACTGAGCAACACACTTCTGAATAACCAATGGGTCACAGAGGAAATTAAAGAAGAAATCAGACAGTTTCTTCAATTAGATGACAATGGCAGTACATCAGAATCTATGGGACACAATGAAAGCAGTCTTACAAGGGAAATTCATAGCAGTGAATACACATATTAGGAAAACAGAATGAGTCCAATTAAACAACCTGATGCTGAACCTCAAGCTTCTAGAAAAAGAAGAGCAGGACAACCCCAAATCTCATACAAGGGAGGAAATTATAATGATCAGAGGCGAAATCAATGCAATGGAGACTAAGAGAATGATACAAAAAATCAATGAAGCCAAGAGTTGGTTCTTCAAAAGAATCAACAAAATTGACAAACCCTTAGCCAACCTTGTCAGAAAAAGGAAAGAAGAGGCCCAAATCCCTGCAATTAGGAATGAAAAGGGTGAAATTACAACAGACCCAACAGAAATCCAGAGGATCATCAATACCTACTTCCAGAACCTATACGCCAATGAGATGGAAAACACAGACGAAATGGAAAGATTCCTAGATACCTATGAATTACCAAAGTTGAATGAAGAAGACCTAAAAATTCTGAACAATCCAATATCAACCAATGAATTTGAAAAGGTAATTAAAAACTTATCACCTAAGAAAAGCCCGGGCCCTGATGGCTTCACTGCTAAATTCTACAAGACATTTAGAGAGGAATGACCACCACTACTGTTTAAACTCTTCAATGAAATTGAAAGTGTAGCAATACTCACAAATTCATTCTGGCAAGCAAACATCACCTTGATCCCCAAAGCAGAGAAAGACCCAACCGAAAAGGAGAACTATAGGCCAATCTCACTAATGAACATAAATGCAAAAATCCTTAATAAGATACTGGCAAATAGAATGCAGAAGATCATCAAGAACATCATACACCCTGATCAAGTGGGATTCATCCCAGGGATGCAGGGATGGTTCAACACACTCAAATCAATCAATGTAATACACTATATCAATAGAGCCAAGGACAAAAACCATATGATTATCTCCATAGACAGAGAAAAAGCGTTTGAAAAAATCCAACATGCATTTATGATAAAAACCCTACAAAAAATTGGAATAGATGGTCTGTACCTCAAATTGATAAAAGCCATCTATGAGGTCTTTGCTGCCCAGAGCAGCACTGATCAGACCCAAAGCTCGGCTTCTTCTAAGTCTCATTTGTCTACCTTTCCTGTAATTTGCCGTGTGCAGCCATGGCTTGCAGGAGACTAGGACTTATTGCAGAGGTTCTGGTAACGTCCCCTTCCCCTGTTCCCTACATTTGGCACCCAATGTGGATGTGAATTGGATCCACAAGTGAACTCACCTGTGAGACAAACTTGGAGTAACAGAGACAAAACACGGATCTCCCAGGACAATTTCCGGACTTGGACGAGGGACACTGGTGGTAAGAGTGTCCAGCTGGGGGTAATTTTCTATCTTTGCTGAGTTATAACTATGGGTCTGTCTCTGTCAACAGAGCAGCATAACTTTGGCAAATTACTTAAGTTGCTGTTAAAGCAAGCTATGTACCCAGTACCTAAGGGTGCTGTGATAGATTTGTTAAAAGACATACAAATGTACGTCCCATCTTTTCCCCAGGAAGGGACAACTAACTTGATAGGATGGGAATGTGTAGGTACCGTTCTCTGTGAGGCCTGGCAAAGGGGTGATCGTCTCTCCCCTCGAACGCTTCCCACTTGGGCCTCAGTCCACTCTGCTCTCAAATTCTCTCAGTCAGTTCAGGAGACCTTGGCTACCCCTCCCCCCACCAACCCTTCTGTCCAGGTTTCCCCTTATTCGGCTTCTTCTCTGGTTTGCTTTCATCTCACTGCGGCTTTTGCTCCACCACCATAGTGTGCTAAGGAAGACCCTAATTCTCTAGCCCCTCAGCCATCTCACAAAGGTCTAGCTGCCCCTCTTGTGAAGCCCTCTTCTGGGGCCACTCCCTATCGCCATACCCTGCAAAAGGCTGTGACATCGAGCAAGACAGTGGGAGACCCTTTGTGCTTTCCTGTCTCAGTTTTGCCTGATCCTGATGACCCAGAGGTGGACATGTATGTTCATGCTTCATTTGGTTTTAACATCCTAAAGGACCACAGGCAGAGCATGCTAACTAATGGCTTTCAAAGCTCCTATACAATGGGTTTCTTGGAAAGTGTATTTCAGACTTATTCTCAGGTTCCTCATGACATTTTTCATCTTGCGAAAACATGCCTATCCCCAGCTCAGTATCTCCACTTTGAGGTGGAACTTCATTCTTTAATCAGGGAACAGGCTCATAAAAATGCTCAGGGAGATGCTCAGTCGAGAGAAGTTACTATCGACATGTTATTGGGCAGAGGTGACTTTTCGGATTTAAGCAGGAAGGCCTGTTGCCCAGCATTACTCTTCCACCAGCTAGAGGACCTCCTGTGGAGGGCTTGGGCTTCTGTGCCAGTTGAGGGTGCGCCGATGAAATCTTTTACTCAAATCATGCAAGGGCCGGTGGAGACTTACACAGAATTTGTAGCAAGATTACAACAAACTGTTAGGAGACAGATTTCTAATTCTCAGGAAGCAGACATCCTGATCTTACAGCTAGCCTATGAAAATGCTAATATGGATTGCAAACAGGCAATAAATCCTCTTCGCTCCTCTAAAGATCTTGGAGCATATATTAAGGCATGCCAAAATGTTGGGTCTCCTTCATACAATGTGGCTCTGATGGCTCAAGCCATCTCCCAACATTTATGCGGTACACACAGTGATTTAAAATGTTTTAATTGTGGAAAATTGGGGCATCTCAGAAAAAACTGCAAAATGAAAGGGGCTTTACAAGCTGACCCAGAGCCACTAGGTCAGACATCCAGAGAAAATAAGTCACCACCTGGCCTTTGCCCTCGCTGTCAAAAAGGCATTCACTGGGCTAAAGCCTGCCACTCCAAATATGATAAGGATGGCACACTGCTGCAAGGAAAATGGAAATTGGGCCCAGGAAACTATAGAAGATCAGGGCCAGGAGGCTCCAGTCCCCCTGAATCAGCAGTACCTGGTTCAGACCCATGCACAAGTACAAAATCAGACAGCACGGGTGTCCGGGGGGACATTTCTTCCCTCATCAGGGGAACACCGGGAAGCTCAGGAATAGATCTTTTTGCTGCTCAGAGAGTTCACCTGCTGTGAGGTGAGACTCCGGTATCTGTCCCCACAGGAATTCATGGACACCCCCACCCCCTGGAACCATTGGTTTGATACTTGGAAAATCCTCTCTAACTTTGAAAGGCATTACTATTATTCCAGCTATTGTTGATTCTGATTGTACCGCTGAATTGTGTGTTCCTGTTAGCTCCACAGGACTCTGGGGCATGGAACAAGGCGATTATATTGCACAATTGTTGCTCTTGCCTAAACCACAATTAAATAATGTTAGCCTTAAAAATTCCCAAGAGGATCCTCAGCCAGAAATTCCTCAAGAAGAGATTTATTTCACCCAAGAGATTTCCAAAAACCAGCCCATGTGCAAAATTAAATTGAATGGCAAATTCTTTACAGGATTGATAGACACAGGTGCGGATGTGTCCGTGATTGGCACATGTTTTTGGCCATCATCTTGGGGAAAAAAAAACAACTAAAACATCTCTGGTAGGCCTTGGCACCCCCCAACAAGTTTTGCAAAGCTCCATTCCCCTGCCTTATGAAGGGTCTGATGGTCAATTGGGATATATTTGTCCTTACATAGCTCCCATACCTGTAAACTTATGGGGCAGAGATTTGTTGGAAGAATGGAGAGTTTTAGTGACTACTTTGCCCCCTGAAACTTCACTGGGACAACAGATGATGTCTAAAATGGGATATGAACTGGGAAAAAGATTAGGCAAGCAACTTCAGGGAACAACACAGCCTATAGAACAGAAACAAAAAAATAATCGCTTTGGAATTGGATATGATCAAAAATTTTTAGTTGGGGCTATTGAAGAAGTTTCTCCGCCCAAGGCAGCCTTGCCTTTACAATGGAAATCAAATGATCCCATTTGGGTTAATCAATGGCCCCTACCACAGGAGAAACTAAGCATTCTACAACTTATATTAGAACAAGTTAACAAGGGGCATTTAGAACCATCTGTGAGCCCTTGGAACACACCTATCTTTGTTATTCCTAAAAGGTCAGGCAAATGGTGTTTGCTTCAGGACTTACGTGCAGTCAATGCCAGCCTCATTCCAATGGGGACACTGCAACCTGGCTTACCAAACCCAGTGGCAATCCCCCAGAAGTGGCCACTTATAATTATAGATTTAAAAGACTGCTTCTTTAACATTTCTTTGTGGCCAAGTGACCGACCTCGATTTGCCTTTTTGGTACCTAGTACGAATTTTAAAGAACCGATGAAGCACTTTCAGTGGACTGTGTTGCCTCAAGGAATGGCTAATAGCCCCACATTTTGTCAGCTTTTTGTAGCACAGGCTTTTCAAGCTACTCGTAAATTATTCCCTACTGTATATTTAACACATTATATGGATGACATACTAATCTCTGCAAATACACAACAGCTACTTTTACAGGCTTTTGCTGTTGCAAAGAAGGATTTAGTGTATTTTGGATTGTGCATAGCACCTGAAAAAGTTCAACTATCTGAGCCTTATATTTACCTGGGTACCTTGTTATCAGAATGATCGGTTAAGCCACAAAAGATACAATTTAGGACAGACAAATTAAAAACATTAAATGATTTTCAAAAATTATTAGGTGATATTAATTGGATTAGGCCTAAAATAGGGATAGCAACTTTTCAATTGTAGAATTTGTACAAAATATTACAGGGAGATTCTGATCTTAATTCCCCTCAAAAATTAACTCTGGAGGCACAAAAGGAGTTACAATTAATAGAACAAAGCATACATAACCTGTATCAACTCTAATTATCCAGTTTATTTGTTTGTGCTTAACACCCCCCACTCACCTACAGGCTTAATAGGGCAATGGTATGAGAAACGGGTCTTTCCCATGGAATGGTTGTTTTTATCTAACCAGTTAGTGAAATCTCTACAATTACATCTAGAACAAATTGCAAAAATAGTTTCCTTGGGACGTAATCGTACCCGACAATTATTTGGTGCTAACCCTCATTTCATCATTATCCCAATTGATAAGGATCAAATGCAGATGCTGGTACAGACTGCTTTATATTGGCAAGTAGCCTTTGCAGATTTCATTGGACACATAGATAATCATTACCCTAGTGATCCTCTGTTTCAACTTTTTTCACGACATGAGTTTATTCTCCCCAAGATTACTCAATTTTAGCCATTGCAAGGTGCCTCAACCTATTTCACTGATGGCTCCTCTAAGGGCCAAGCAGCAATTTGGAGCTCTTCCTTTAGTTATGTGTTGCCTACACCTGGTCTCTCTGCTCAGCGGTCAGAGTTGCAAGCCATTTTATTTGTGATCAAAAACTTTCCCTCCCAACCTCTCAATATTTTAAGTGATTCCTTTTATGCAGTTTGTTTGACTCAAAGATTGGAAGGAGCTATGGTCTGCTCTACCTTAGAACCGAAATTATTAAACTTGTTTTTAAGATTACAAAAGGCCATACGTCAAAGAACTGCTCCCTTTTATATTGGACATATTTGAACACATACAAACCTTCCTGGGCCACTTTCCTATGGCAATGCACAAGCAGATCAGCTTATAGGATTCCTTGCTGCTTTTGATCAGGCTAAGGAATCACATAGTTATTTCCATCAGAACTCCAAGGCACTACAATGATTTTCAGCTATCTCGAGCTCAGGCACAACAGATAGTTATGGCTTGTCCTAGTTGCCAGGAGATTCCACGGCCCATTCCCCCTGAGGGAACTAACCATTGAGGCCTAGCTGCCAATATGATTTGGCAGATGGATGTGATACATGTCCCCTCTTTTGGAAAGTCTAGATTTGTACATGTCTCTATAGATACATTTTCACACATGATACATGCCATGTGTCACTCTGGTGAGAAAGGTCACCATGTTCAACAACACTGCTTGTCTGCCTTTGCTGCCATGGGAGTGCCCCAAAATATTAAAACTGACAGTGGTCCATCATATGTTAATAAATTTATCCAAAAATTCTTTCTTATTTGGCATGTTAAGCATAGTACTGGTATCCCGTATAATCCACAAGGACAAGCCATAGTAGAAAGGGCCCATGCCACCCTCAAACATCAATTGCTTAAACAATCACAAGGAAATCAGCTGCCTCCACAAGCTCCTTTAGATCTAGCTGTTTTTGTACTCAATTTTTTGAATCCTGTAGCAGGTTCCACACAACCACCTGCTATGCTCCATTGGCAAACAGATGGCATGGTTAAGACTCAGAAACCACAAGTCCTTTGGAAAGATGTCCAAACAGGTAAGTGGAATGGCCCCACTGCCTTAATAATTTGGGGGAGAGGTTTTGCCTGTGTCCTGACAGATAATGATGTAACCTTGTGGCTGCCCTCCTGGAACGTGAGACCGTGGGTCACACTGCTGGAACTGCCAACATCTCAAAGAATGAGTGATAGCACCCTTGAGCCAGCTGCACCTCAGGGACCCACCTCACCAGCGATGACCAACAAATCCACAGAGAGGTCCAGGACTGAGATGATGCCCCCAGAGGAATAATAATTATAGATTTATGGTACAAAATTTATAAAGGTGGGGGACAACTTCAAAATGTTCTTTTTATATTTACAGGTATAAAAGCACTTTCATTCCTTCTGATTCTAATTTCAAGAGATCTCTGTTAATTGACTATTCCAAAGTTTTTGACCAGTCATACAATTATAAATCTAATAATCATAAAAAGGATATTATAATTCAGTTTGGCCAGATATATTTGAGTGCACTCTAATTTTATAAATTGTCTTATATATTTGTCTGTTGTCTGTTTGTTTGTACAGTTGAGCTCAATTTTTTTTCTTTTTCTCTTTTCCTTTTCACCTTTTGAAAAAAAAAATTTTTTTAAAGATATTCACCTATTATTAAATTGGCTTACAGATAAGTGTTATTAAATTAAAGGCATCCCTTCCTTCTCAGGTTGCTAATTGGTCAAAGTGCCACCGAGATTTATTTTATAAAAGTAATGTGTATTGTCACCTACATGCAATAATCAAATTGCAATAAGCAGTTGTAAAATAAGATATATATACTTATTCTTTGTTTGTCAAAGTAAATAGAGACTGGGGACTCCCTTTGATGAATAAAGAAGTCACCACCCAGAAAATAATTATTCTGGTCTTAATTCACTAAAGGGACCCCCTAGTAATTTTCATAATCTTATGGGAGACACGCAACAAATATTATCTCAATATGTTATAAATTGATTATATTGGTTATCATTGAAGTTTAAATTCTAAATATTTTATAAATTGATTACATTGGTTATCATTGAAGTTTAAATTCTAAATATGTTATAAATGGATTACATTGGTTATCATTGAAGTTTAAGTGCTAAATATGTTATTATAAAATGTTTGCATTGGTTAAGTTCTGAATATGTTACTGTGATATGTCTACATTGGTCATCTTCAAAAGATTAATTTCTGTGGTATAAACAAAAGAGTGTTATTAGAAAGATGCTCTTGGTACCAAACTACATTGAAGAACATAATGTTTTATATAACTATAATATTTATTACCGCTCCTTTTCTGGTGTACAAAATATATTCATGCCCTCTAATTGTATGGGTCTTCTAACATTGTTTATGGTAATAACCTTTTGATTCAGATATTTACCCTTCTTTTATGCTCAAGCCACCTACGATAATAGGCACACTTGTAGGCTGATATATTTTCCTTAGATGACATCCTATAAAAAGATAGCTACTCAGGGATCCAACCACAAGAACAACCATGATAGACAATAATAACAGTTTAACTATATTTTATTCCAAAATGCTTAATATCCAGGTAAAATTATAATATTGAGTTCACTACTCCTCTTACAATGCTAATGTTATTGATCTTCTCTTCTGGGTGTTCAACAACCAAAGTTTAGAGATCAAAACTGAAGAGGCATCTGCGCTAAGAAAGCAGCCAATATTTTTGCCTTGGCCCTCCAAGGTCAACAACAATAGCAAAAAGATCCAGGTCAAGAGGCAACCATCTCCAAGATCCTGCATCTTTGGTGAGTCACCCAACCTCCTGAGCAGGGAGTTTGCTGAACACCAAAACAGTCAAGATCCAACAAAAAGTGTGCCAAAGGAATGTCACCTGGAGTAAAAAATCTCCCATGCTTTCGCAGAAGGCAACATGGTCAAGCAAGGCCATGACATATCCTGATGGCTGACACTGACAGAGGAGCTAAGAGGCTCTATGCATGGTTCCAAGACAGTGCCTGTGGAGACTTAATTGACCTTGTTAGATAACAAGAGATTGACTTTATTTAATACAGGTCTCACCGTAACTTGGTCTTGAACATACAGTAGAAAAGTATAACTATATAAGACAATAGCTATTTGAGCTCAACAAAAGATTTAAGTTTTTTTAGCCAACATTGTTTAAAAATAAATAAATAAATTTATTATTTGATTTTTCATCCTTTTACAGCCCCAATTAATAGAAATTATGCTTATTATAGACAGCTAAACCAGTCACACACACTATTGATCCTCATAATATATAGGGTCAAGCTATTGTTGGGTGTGCTCACTTTTCCTAAAAACACCTTCACATAAAACAAAAAGAAAGGGAGATATGTTGGGAGCAATGCTACATAATTCTAGGGAAAAATCATTTGAGTAGGCCTAGTTCTCCTGCCTACAGCCCAGCTAGGGACATTCCAGACATAATTGCATTTTGGCCTCAGGTCACAACTGAGACCTCAGTGATCCCCTGATGCTGTAATGCTCCAGGACAAGACCACATCTGCTTCTGGAGACCCCAGAGAGGAGCCAAATCTTCATCTGCATAGTTCCTCATTGTTCTTAGATTTCCACCTCCCCCACCCAGTCTTTTGTTACACCTTGTTTATCGAAATGTGAAGTACTGAAATCTACATATTGATTTGTTACATTTGTTTCTCCTGATATACTAAATAAAAGGTGCTGCAAGCTAGGGGTTCTTGTCCTTGCCGCCCAGAGCAACACTGATCAGACCCAAAGCTCAGCTTCTTCTCAGTCTCAAAAAAAAAAAAAAAGCCATCTGTGAAAAACCAACAGCCAATATCATACTAAATGGTCAAAAACTGAAATCCTTCACACTAAAATCAGGAAAAAGACAAGGATGTCCACTATCACCACTCTTGTTCAATATAGTTTTGGAAACACTAACCATGGCAATTAGACAAGAGAAATAAATAAAAGGAATAAAGATAGGAAATGAAGTCAAATTGTCATTATTTGCAGATGACATGATACTGTATATAGAAGGCCCCAAGAACTCCACCAAAAGTCTTCTAGACTTAATAACCAAATGCAGTCAAGTAGCTGGTTACAAGGTCAACACACAAAAATCAATAGCTTTCCTCTACACAAATGACAGACTCAATGAGAGAGAAATAGGGCAAACAATTCTTTCAGAATAGCATCCAAAAAACTGAAATACCAAGGAATAAACCTAATGAAAGAAATCAAAGAACTCTTCTCTGAAAACTATAGCACTCTGAAGAGAGTGATTGAAGATGATATCAGAAAATGGACAGACATCCCCTGCTCCTGGGTAGGAAGGATTAATATAGTGAAAATGGCCATACTTCCAAAACGCTATATAGATTCAATGCAATTCCAATTGAGATCCCAGCAGCATACCTCATGGACCTTGAGAAAACAATACAAAAATTCATTTGGAATAAGAAGAGACCCAGAATAGCAAAAGCAATTCTAGGTAATAGAGACATGGCAGGGGGTATCACAATCCCCAACCTGCAACTCTACTACAAAGCTACTGTGATAAAAACAGCATGGTACTGGCAAAGAAACAGACCTGAGGACTAGTGAAACAGATTAGAAGATGCAGAAACAACGCCAGACACACTCAGCCATCTCATCTTCAATAAAGGAGCCAAACACCCTCACTGGAGGAAAGATAGCCTCTTTAATAAATGGTGCTGGAAAAATTGGGTTTCAACTTGCCAAAGATTAAAACTAGACCTATATCTCATGCCATGCACTAAACTAAAATTGAAATGGATTAAAGATCTAAATATTAAAATAGAAATGCTGAACCAGTTGGAACAGAGGTTAGGTAGAACTCTTAAAGATATCTGTGTAGGAAAAGATTTTATGAACAAAACCTCAGTTGCCTATGAACTAGCACAATCAACAAGTGGAATCTCTTCCTACTAAAAAGCTTCTGCACAGTAAGAGAAACCACCAGCAGTGTGAAGAGACAACCCACAATGTGGGAAAAAATCTTCACCTGCTCTTCCTCAGACAATGGTCTACTATCTCAAATCTATAAAGAACTTAAAAAGATCAGACCTCCCAAATTTAAAGACCCAATCCAAAAATGGGCATCTGAAATGAACAGACATTTCTCAGACAAAGAAGTAGAAATAGCAAGTAAATACATGAAAAAATGTTCAGCATCACTGGTCATTCGAGAGATGCAAATGAAAACAATGCTGAGATTCCACCTCACTCCAGAAAGAATGGCTGCTATCATGAAATCAACCAATAACAAATGCTGGCAGGGCTGTGGGGAAAGAGGAATCCTGCTCCACTGCTGGTGGGAGTGTAGACTGGTGCAACCACTGTGGATATCAGTATGGAGATACCTCAAGAACTAGGACTGGGAGTCCCATTTGACCCCACTATTCCACTGCTAGGGATCTTCCCCCCAAAATTAAAAGAATCATACCACAGTGATATATGTGCACCCATGTTCATAGCAGCACAGTTTGCAATAGCTAAAACTTGGAAACAGCCCAAATGCCCATCAACTGGAGACTGGATAAAGAAAATGTGGTTTTTTTTATAAAATGGAGTACTACTCAGCCATAAAAAATGAGAAATTGGAGACATTTATAGCTAAGTGGATGCACATTGAGGCAATACTCTTAAGTGAAATAAATAGGACACACATGTATATATACCAAATAGCTTCTCTGGTGTGAGAAACTGAAAGTGTAAATAAGGACTAAATGTATAATAGGTAATGTGAAATAGGAAGAAAAGGGGCAAAGGGGAAGGAAGTGGGAGGGGTAGGAGAAAGGAAAGAAGGGAATGGAATTAATATGAGAAAATGGAAAAATAGGAACAAAATTTTTGTAAATAGGGAGAAATGGAGGGGTTGAAGGGAGGGCTGGGCAAGGATGAAAAATAAGAACCAAGAGAGATTATGTAAAAGTCCAAATTTCCAAAGATGAATGTCATTATATTGTATACCTAAAATGTACCAATGATTAGAATGAATAATTGATAATGCAAAATAGGAAGAAAAGTTCCAAAGTGGTAGGGGTAATGGGAGGGGCAGGGGAAAGGAAGAAGGAAAAGGAAAAATGATAAAAAATGGAAAAAATGGAAATAAAGTCTTTGTAAATAGGGAAAGGTGGAGGGGGTGAAGGGAGGGCTAGGAATGGGGAAAAAATAAGAACCAAGATGTATTATGTAAAGGTACAATTCCCAATGAGAAATGTAATTGTATTGTATACCTACAATGTATCAATAAAAGAATTTAAGAAAAACAAACAAAAAAAATATATCCCAATTGATCAGATAAATGACTGAATTTGACCAGTATTTTTTTGTTTTGTACAAATTTACCTTTGTGTACAGGAACAAATATTAACTTTAAGACATTTAAGAAAACACAAATTTTGCTTGTACATTTATTTATAATACCACGTATTTTACTAATAATCCCTGAATGAAAATAATTTTCTATTTTCTTGTTCTCTGTACTATTAAATAACAAAAATTACACATTTTGTGAGTAACATCATAAGAATTCTATTTCACTTTCTTTTATGAATAAATATTCTTCAAATTTTCAAAAGACTATGATACTTGACAATGTCAAATTACTCACGACAGAAAAATTTGATTTTAATAACAACTCAGAATGTCTATATTATAGTATAAAAATCTGCTAAAACATCTCAAAATTCTCTTAGCAATTCTAAAATTTCAAACAAAAAATAAGAGAAAGAAATTTTCAAAAAGGTAAAATGATTGCTTTTCAATAAATTTGCCATAATAACACAGTATGTCTCAATATTCCTACTAAACAGAAGAAAGTAATAAAAACAGAACTGAAACCTGCCAATCAATGTGCTACAGACCTTGAGAATTTGTCTTATTTAAAATAAGAAAGGGCCAGGTGAAAGAAAGAATAGAGCTCTGATCAGAAAAATGCCTCTTATGAAAAAGTAGTGGGTCCAAAATGAAAACTAAGACAACTCTAACATTACCCCTTTGTTCTTAATATTAAGTTATTAATAAATTTGCATAAATAGTAAGTTAATTACTAATATTTCCAAAAGAAATGTATATATATACATATATATTTCTCCTGTGATTTTTTGTGTTTATTTTTAAATTTGAATATATTATGATATCAACACTAAACAGGACCTCTACCCTTAAGAAAAGTTTTAAGAACACAATTAACTATTGTTGACCACAGTTAAAATGTTGCATAGTGGATCTCAGATTTTATTCATCCCACATGCCTAAAATTATATATTCCTTTTTATTAGAAATTCCATATTTTCCCTACTCTCAGTTAGTGGTAATCACAATTCCACTACTTAATTCTGTAAATTTAACTATTTTAGGTATTTGATATAAGTGGAATTATGTACTATTTCTCTTTTTGTCAATGTTTTATTTCACTTAAAACAATGTCTTCAAATTTTGATCACATTGTTACATCATCATAATTAACTGTTGAAAACTGAATGTACATTTGTCGTATGTATACATTATATTTTCTTTATGCACTCTTCCATCAATGATAATTAAGGTAATTTCCACACTCGATATTGTGTGCAGTGCTTCAATGGACAGAGGAGTGTTAATAACTCTTCAATATCTTCATTTCAATTCTTTTGAATAAATATTACAAAAGCAAAGATTACATAAGAAGTAAGATTAAATATTTGTAAACCACATATTTAATAAAGGGTTATTTAATACAACATATATGAATCTCATACAAATCAATAATCAAAAGCCTAAAAATCATATTAAAATTAGTAAAGAACTTGAATAGACTCTATTCTGAAGAAGATACATAAATGACCAAGAGTTTTCTAAAAAGGTGCTCAATATTACTAATCATCAAGGAACTGGAAATCAAAACCACAATAAGATACCTCTTCATAAGTTTTAGGATGATTATCATTGATACATAAAAACAACTGTTTGTGAGGAGTTTTTAAAATTTAAAATTATTGTTTACTGTCAGCAGGAAGGCTTAAAATGAGACAGGTGTTATTTAGAATACTCTGGGCGTTTAAAAAATATTAATAGAATTAAATATGATTGATCAGTACTTTCTAACATTTGGAGAAATTAGATTTGCTTAAAAGTGGGGCCTACAGTTAAATCTGAGAGGAAAAGGTGATTACTTGACAGTGAGAATGTACTAAAAGTGAAAATTCAATTTTAATAAGCTGAATATCCAAGAAAAAAGCTGAGGATAGATATAACATATTTTTGGTAGAGGGAAGTGGTTGTGTACTTGCTTCTGATTTTGTTTACACTGAATTTACTCTTGCTAGTGATAATACAGCACGTCAAATTTGCTTTTTGTGGTACTAGGGATAGATCGTAAGGCCTTCATACTGAGATACATTTCTTTTATTGTATGTTTTGAGTCAAGGTCTCATTAATTTGCTAAGCTTCCCAGCCTGAACTCAAACTTGTGATCCTCCTGCCTCAGTCTCTCATAGTTTTGGGATTACAGGTACTGCCACCATACCCTTCTGATCAATTTGCTTATTGTTAAGGGACCATTTTCTCACCCCTCATGCTATGAAGTCACTGACTGTCTTAGTCACTTTCCTTCTTACCAATACACAATACCTGACACTCACAACTTAAAGGAGCATAAAAGTATTTGGCTCATGGTGGCAAGATATGAGCTCCAAATGGAGGGACAGTTCCATGCCTTGTAGCACTGCAGATTGTAGTGCATATGACCTGTTTCTTAAGATTGGTCCACTCATTGCCTGTAGTTTTGCTCAGCAGATGTTCCACATTCCTGACATCTTCAACACTTGAGTTCACTACACATTCAGCTTCATTTTCACAGCCTCAGTGATATAGTCCATGGCCTCCCATCCCTTCCTCTGAACTGGGTGAAAGCTTCCCTGACCTATAAACTCTTGAATTTTGTATTTATATAAAACCAGGACAACATGAATGATACCATGGTCTACAGAAAGCTCAATGAGTAGCCAGGGCCTCTTGCATCATGGATGCAGAGACTTCCAAATTCCAGAATGGCTGAGTTCTGTAAATCTAATTAAGGTGAACAAACTTCCTAGAGTTCCTTATTGAGCAGAATGCTTTATGGGGCTCTTCTGTCAAAGCAAAGCCTTTCAAAGGAGTTTTCCTTTACCCTTTTACACCCTTGAGCCATTGAAGAATGGGACCTTGGTGATTCCTCATAGGTGCTAATGCTATCTATCCCATTGTCCAGATGTAGCACTTGGCTTCTCTTTAACATTAACCATTTTGACAGCAATGCTATCCTTTGCTTCAAGTTTGCAGGTATTACAATTCTAGTGAAACTTCAAAGATTTTAATGGCTTTTTGCTACTAATTGTCACAGCAAACTTAGCTGAATGTTACTACCAGTATTCTTGTCACTGTCTGAACATTGATTAGATTTTAAATTTCCTCCACCAGATTAATTAGTCCACTGCCCTCAATCTCAGTGTCTCACAAAGTCTCAGGATATAAGCAAAATATGGACACATTTTTTGCGAGAGCATAACACATGTAATCTGCTCCAGGTACCAATGGAATCCCTTTTCTAAACCAAAACTTCCTGAGCCTGGCCTTTACAGTGCACAGTCTGTCAGCATTCTGGTTTTCTGACCTCCAACCAGAATTTCACATCAAGCTCAGGTTAAAATATTCTAGAGTTTCTTTAGCCACCATCTCCAAACCTTTTCAAACTCCTCCAGTGAGGCACTTCCAACAGTGTCTGAAACAGATAGGCACATATAATAACAACAAGGACCTTACTTCTGGCACCAAAATCTATCTTAGTCCCTTTCTTCATTTTTGAGATACAATACCTAACAACTCCAACTTAAAAGAAGAGAGAATTATTTGACTGATAATTACAGTCCATTGTCAACTAGCTCCAAGACAAAAATGGCCTAGCAGAGTAGCACGGCTGATGTAAAGCTGCTCATGTCATGGCAACAACTAAACTGAGAGTGGAGGGAGTAGCTGGAGAGGAAGATATTTCCTTACAGGTCACAGTCCATATGAACTGCTTCTTGAAAAAACCCTATCTCCTAACAACACATTCAGCTATAGATTCATCAGTGGATTAATCTCTTGATGAGTAGAGTGCCCCCATGATCCAATCACCTTCCAAAAGATCAACCTCTGAATTCCTGAGGTTAGTGGGACATTCTAGACCTAACCACTACAATGACAAATAATAAATATAAACTTATAATAATATAAAAATTTCCCCTTCTCTGTGTGGATATTTTTAAACAACCAGTAAATAGCCATATGAGTTTACTAATAGAATTTATCTCAATTTCCACTTAATTATGGCAAAATAATAAGCAGCTATAGATTGTCTGATGAAAAGATTTATAAAAAGAATAGAAAAAATAATCAAATATTAAAAATATACCCCAATTCAGATGAAGGAAACCATTGATTAGAATTAGAAAAAAATACACTGGTGGGAAATATAGTTATTCAAATATTGGTCAATATTAAAGAGCTTTTCTTATCTTTACAAGAAATATTAAGAATATAATTCTCCCAAAAATAAATACATAAACACTAGAGAAAGCAATCCTAAAGAGAGATGGAGTTAAAATATTAATCCACACATAAAAACACATATAGGGATTTTTAAAAGTAGCATTGTGACACACAAAACTTCAATTAAATATAGTGCAGCAAGATTAAAATTGAATTTAAGAGGTATCATACAGATTCAAGAAATTCATGCAGAATTCTCATGACATTGTAAGTTTGTGAAAAATAGAAAGAGAAAATAGACAGACTTGATGAATATATTAGTCAAGGATCTCCAGGGAAACAGGACAAAGAGAATATACAGAGTTTTGAAAAAAGGAGATTTATTATGAAGGTTGCTCATTTTAATATGATGGACAATATGTTCTATGGTTATCTCTATACAAGCTGGAGAACCAGGAAAGACATTGGTATAATTCAGTACAAAGCTGAACAGAGTCAAACTAGGAATTCTAATGTCCTGAAGGAATGGGAAGATATAAATGTCCCAGTTCAAGAATGGAGAATTTTTATATCCTTTTTCTGTCTTTTTCTCTGTGTCATCAGTGGATGGACAAGTGATCATTTTTATTCTCTCTTCTGATTCAAATGATAATCCTTTCCAAACAACCCCACATCAACACACACAAAAATAATGGTTTACTTGATGTCTGAGTATCTCTAATTTCAGTGAAGATGATATGCAAAATTAAATATGACAACAGAAAATACAAGGATTCAATTGCACACAAATTAGGAAAGGAGAAGATAACAGAAACGATGTAATAGAAACACAACCCGAAGAAAAATGGGAAGAAATTTCCGGAAGTGAAGCAATATATGGCTTTTTGAGGGGGGGAGAAAGATCACAAAGAAATATGCAAATTTAATGTGGAGGGGGGCTGGAAAAGATTGGCCAAAATTTATTTTGTTCAAAATTTGTATACATAAAATGTACCAATAAACTTAATGGGAAAAAATTAATTTCCAGGGGAAATAATTGAAGTAAAACAGAAAAAGAGTAAATTTTGTTAATTAAGATTAACATTCACTTTGGATGTACAATACTCAAGAGTTATAACACACTAAATGTAATAGGCCTTACAATGGTCTATTATAATAGGCCATACAATGTATCTTGAAATAAATGTAGCTATAACGAGAATAAAGAGAAATACATTTATAGTACACTTTGAAATGGCCAACAAATATTTTATAGAATACATAAGCAATATAAAAATAAACAGAAATATAGAAGAATCTAATATTACAAAAAACAATTAGGATTGCCAGAAAGATAATTCAAAATAGTTTTCTTAACCTCTTCCTCAGAATCAAACTGAAGTGAAAGAAGTATAATAGATAGCAGAATCCCTGAGAGGTAGCCATGAAATAATGAGCAAGAGAAAAATATTGAAAGAAGTCATAAAGGGCCAGAACACAATTGTAAATTGACAATATCAATAATGGAAACTGTGGCTTGGGGACAGAGGATCCATCTGAAATCTTGCTATCCTTCCATTAGATGCCAAATGTGACCATTATACCAGAAAAGGATGACAGCCAGAGAGGTAAAGAATTATGAAGCATAAAACAGAGGGACATTTTTTTCTAAGCTGAGTTCATCAAACAAATCAATATCAAACACCAATATACACCAATATATACCAAACGTTGTAGTTATTGACAGGTAGAAAGTATTGAAAAATAAAAATAAAATACCTTCCTCCATGACTTTTATATTTTTACTTGGAAGCTATACAAGTAAAATGTATAGAACAAATCATTTCAAAATTTATGTGTATGATGAAAGAAAAACCAAGGGTGATGGCATTATCATTGTGTGGTTGTTTAGAGTGGAGGCTAATTTAGATTTGGAGATCGGGTAGTGTTTCCTCTCTGAAGAGGTAAAATTTAAATTGTGGACCTGAACATTTATACTGACATGTCTAAGATGATACTTTACAATGAGATGTAGAAGGGGAGGAGAAAGAGCATTTTAAACTGAAACAACAGTATAAGAAAGATTTAGGCAGTAGAATGTATAATATTTAAAGACTTGAAAAATGCAAGATCTCTTAATATTGTACAAATATAAATATTGCTCAAATGAGGTTATTTATAGTTTCTGTGAAAACAGAAATGATTGCTTTGCAGGATTAAGGGATGTGAGACTATGACACTCATCTCCATGTAGAAGAATTAACTCTTACAATCGATGAGGAAATACTGGGAAATGTTGAAAACCAAACAGTTTGTTTCTAATGGAAGAAGTTAAAGATATGGAAAATTCATTTCCAAATCATTGCCAATTTAAATACAAATTTAGCAGTTTATAAAGATTGCAACAGAGAGACAAAAGTTTAGCCAGTAAACACTACTAGGTCAAATGTTTAGTTGTTTAGTAAGTTTTACAATTATTTATCACCAGTCATTAAAATTAATGTGCTGTGGATTAGAAAGGCAAATATTTAGTAAATAATTAAATCTTTAATAAATTATAAAGAATTTGTTGTGCAATATTGAAGTAAAGAAATCTCTCTAAACAACAACAAAAATATCTTAAAGAAAATAGCATAAACTTTGATGGTGAATGATTATTTGGAATTTATAATAGTTAATATTCTCTAAAATATATGTGTATAAAACCTTTAAATTTTATAAACTTAAAAACAATGCTTTAAAAACATAAATTTAGCACAATTACCACAAAAGAAAATTGAGAGATTATTTTACAATAGAAGAGTGCCTGCTGCTGCTAAAATCATGCTCTGGGGTCAGTTTTCTGTGTATTTGGTTACCCAATGTAACTGTTAAAAATATAGGCAACAACTCTTGTTAGGGTGTTTCTCATAAAATTTTTAGGAGATTTATTGTCCAAAATTAGTTTACCTTTTTAATATCTTACCTTAAGAACACTGCCAAATATTGATCTTACAGAAACAATCTTACAGAAGATGAATTTGGGATATCCTTCTTTGACTGTAGGGTCCATTTCTTCAGTTTCATCATTTCCAAAGCCTTTCACTGTATTCCTGCATAGGTGATAATGCACCTTGACCCATAGTAGTGCCTGGAATGAAGGCATATATTAGTTGGATTTTGCGTTTTATTATCTAGGGAACTGGGAAGTCATTGCAGAGTAGTTTATTCTTTCTACCAGCAGAAGTAATACGGACTCACCATAAACTTTAAAACAACATAACAGCATACAGAGTAAAAAATATTTCCAATATTTACTTCACCTATTTTTATTATATATATATATTTCAATTCTGAACATAATGCTTTGATATACATGTACACAGTGAAACTATTACTATAGTCAAGAAAGTTAACCCATCTATTGCCTCACAGTTTCTTTTTGTGTGTATGTGTATGTAGTAAGCATACATAAGATCCATTTCTTTAGCAATTTTTGTCATACAATAAAACATTATTAACTATAATTTTATGCTGTGCATTATACCTCTAAAATTATTCATCTCAAATAAGTGTAAGCTATTATCTGTAGAAATTCATTTCCTCATTTTTCCCATTTTGTAAATATATTAATATGATTGATGAGCTTGCCTTCGAAAGATATTTAAATTTATCATCTCTAAGTTAACAGCATATTTGATTAAAATATGGAGAATATGAAAGGATTTAAATAAAAAGTAAAATGCTACCCACTATCCAAAACACTACCTTTAGTTTCACATATTATGGGCAAAACTATGGATAACCCTGGATGCTAATACTTTTGAAAATTTTCAGTTTTTAACTTCAAGCCACAAGAATATAAATGCAGTTCTTAATGAAATTCCCCTTTAAAAGATGAGATACGACAATGGTATGATGATGTTCTGAGGCAATAATTAATTTACCTGACCTTATAACAATTTTGCAAAGATAGCTTTACAGAGTGATTTCTATTAAGACAATAAGCAAACAATAATTTCAATGTTATTCATGCTAGATCTTAGCTTTAGTTAAATTTTTGAAATGTGGCTCATTATAGATTTTTGTGTTTTAAATTTTATTTTTTTAAATATTATATTAAAATGTTATTAAACTTGATCATTGAGGTTTTTAGTGCTTCCTTTAAAGTCCGCACCTCTGGAAAATATCTCACTTCTAATTTTACTAAGCTGCTAACAATTACAAGAAAATCTTTCACTTGTCTTTTTATTCTTCTTTAAAAAGTTGAAACAAAAACAATTAAAATGTTAAAAGAGTGGTCTGTAAAGAAAACTACATCTATATCTGACTTGTGAATATTAAAGAAAAAGTATTAACTAAAATTAAAATGATCTATTATGAGTTAATCAATTAATAATTCATACAAAATTTCTAGGAATGTAAACATAACTCATACAAGAAAATACTTAAGATTATTTACTATAAATAAAATTGTATGTTGATGGTGAGTATAGAAACATGGCTGGAGCTAGAATTTTGGTGGAAATGCCAGGTGGCAAATTTGGCAAGATAGATCATGAACTGGATTGGGAAAGGCTTTTTATAAATTACCAAAATTATATGAGATTCTAACCAACAGATCAAGGAGAGTTAAAGGCTATTTTTTCACATTTTCATACTTAAAAAAATGAAATTTTATTTACTTTTGTAAAATAATCTTTCACTCAGTTTAATTTTAAAATTAAATTAATTATTAGTGGCATTTATACACACACCTGAAAATTGTATAGAATCAAAATATATATTTCGTCTAAGAGGAATTTTTAAATATTTATGAATTTGGTTTCATTACCTCATTTATTAATTTTTATTTGGATAAATCACATGCTACATCAAAATAAAATAGTAATTAAATAAATTTTATGTAAATATAAAATAATATGTAATACATAAAAGGAAAATGTGTATATATCCAAATAAATACATATATATCACTACAATACTCAGTACAATATGCTGAGTTAGTTTTAATATCTTCAAATAACAGATAAAGAAATAAAGGTTCAGAGCTCTGACTCATGAAAACTGTTTTATCTTAAACTTCTGCTATCTATGCATAAAAACACTGGAAATTGAATATGTATGGACATTATAATGAGTGAGACTCTTTTAGCAAGGATGAAAAATTACTTAGTAATAACCTGGAAAATAAAGCCCATATGTAAATATCAGTGCATTTAAAATATTAATCTCATCTAGAGAATAAATGCCAGTTCAGCTTCAACAATAGAAAAAATAGCAAATAATGAAATAGCCTTATGTAGTCTTTCACACTCAAAGTAGATCATTTGTTTTGAGTTATCTTTTATACTCGAAGTGATCATAACATGGACAATATAAGAATGTGAAGTTGTGTGGTTTACCTCCAGGGACTAAGAAAGTGGCGCTTTCATATTTCAAAATTTTTTCAAGGTTGTCACTAGCTCCCCAGCATAACAGTTTAGATATATGAACTGAACAATCATATCATCATATGAATAAAAACACTAATGAAGAAAGATAATGTAACTGATGGACTTTTGAGTACAGATTTTCAGTATTATAATATAATGCTCATTTTGTGCAATGATGAGTATAAGACTTGGGAAAGTACATACCTCTTTAGAGAGTCTCTCAAATAAATAACCAAATAAGCCACTATTTCTGCTAATCAATATCTCTATATCTCCAGTGCAATTTTAATTTCATTCGAGAAACTGAGACACCTTATTGAACCATAAAGTACTGACTAATAGGTGTACTAAAGTCAAGAAATGTTGTAATTTAAATATCCTCATAAAAGTATCACAATTACATATATTAATGACAATCAGTCATACCACCAGGGTAAGTTGAGTTACTTAATTAGCTTTTAAGTTGAAATCATCAACTGAAGAATAACTCAAGAGTTAAATGATATTTGTTCCTAGTTAGAGATGACATCTATTTTAAACTAATGACATGTATTTTGTGTGTATATTGTGTGCAAATATATGCATTTGTGTGTATTTGTGTATGTTCATGCACATGTTTTTTCAAAAGTGTGGTTTAAATAAAAAGTGACAAGATCACTCACAGCATTATACATGTTGAATCCCAGGAGTCATTGTATGCTCACAATCTGATAAGATTTGACAGTGCAGAATTCAGTTGCAAAGCTACATGTAATGCAAGCAGGCTGTAGCAATGCACTATCTTGCTGGAGGCTAATCACTTTATAATGAGTTTAGTGAAAAGGTACCTATGCAATAAGTCCTAGTTGACAGCAGCCCAAGGGAAACTCTAAGTGCTAAGAATTAGAAGCCGAGAGATGTTGGATTGCATCCTTTTGACAATAGAGAACAGATTCTTTTCTAAAATACAAGCCGTTTAACTTCGACATAAATCAAACGATGGTAAAAGAAATATCTTACTGCTATAGGCTTTAACCTGTTTTTGTTCTCACTGCTTCATGAAGTAAAATAAGAAAAAAAGTCAGGTTTCTAGTGCTCCAATTTTAGGAAAAAATATCTTAACATCACGGAAAAGTGATTTTTCACTACGATAACTACATATTTGACAGTTCATGAAAAAAATTTACAAGTTATATTCAAAGAAAATGGTGAACATGCTAGCTAAGTTTTTAATTATTCACTTTCATCATAGATTTTTGATATGAAATAATCACTCTGAACTGCAGAAATTACAATAGAAAACAATTTATAAGACTGCTGCAGAGCTGTCTTGCTATCAAGATTACAATGTATTTAAGAATAATAATTTTGAATAGATAGTACTGATATTTTTGAAGAGCATCAAAACACTTACTAATTTTACCTATAAGAAAGATGTAGAGTAAGACATAAGAAAGAAGGTTATGGCACTGTATGGTAGGAAGAAATCTATAAAATAAAGTTTTAGTTTTATAACTTGGGTCTAGAAATGACATAGGAAAAAAAAAAACAGAAAAGAGACATTTGACACAGTGCCATGGAATGCATTTGATACAGTGCCATGAAAAACATTTCTGAACTCCAGTATATTTGCTTGAATCAAAGGGCACCCACAGTGTCAGTGTTTTATAGAGGTCAAAATAATCAACCATATGACAGTTGTAATTGACAGATATAGTCTCTGAAACTACTTGTTTTTCTATAGTAGTACTTGTATAGAAATGATACAATGAGTTATGTATCATTGAAATTTACACAAATTTGTGGGTAGGGTAAAGTAATTTTACAATAGGATTTCAAAGAACCACTTATAGTTTCCAAGAGGTTACTAGGAAAGAGAAGACTATATAGTGCTACAAAAATGTAAGCTTTCCCAGCTTCATTGTGGTTTCAGTGGTAGTTTGGTAGAAGTTAAATAAGCTGCAAGAGCAGAGAAGAGAATTGCTGAAAAGCAAAGAAATATAAAGAACATTTTAACCAGTCTGTGGAATACCTTAAATGTGAAACTGGAATTATGTGGGGTGGTGGTAGCAATACAAATGAAAGGACTTAAACAAACAGTAATGTGAATAAAATCATGTTTATTAAAATAAGCTGCACAGCAAATGGGGAAAAATTAAAGGCAAGGAAACTAGTTGGATGATCTTGCAAATCCAAGGCAGCAGTGATGAAGGTCTGGACAGGTGCTGTGACAGAGGGGATAAAAGGGAACCAACATAGAAAAAAATGTATGTGTGTGTATGTGTGTGTGTGTGTACACATACTGGATTTGGTGACTGATGTTAAAGAGGGGAGAATAAATGTGTGATGAGCTGAGGAATAAATTTCATAACCAAACTGTCCTTAAGCATCTGCATAAAGAAAATAATCAAGTATTTTTTGGAAGTTGAATCCTGAGGACAAAGAGAAGGATGATTTTATTGAAAAACACATATGTCCAGAGGGGAAGCTAAATTTGAAGAGACAATTTCATTATAGTTTTAAATCATCCTAAGTATCATCACTGAAAGATTTTGTGGAATGACTCTGATAATGTATTGATGATTTTACAATACGAAATGTATTTCTGCTTATGATTTATATTTTATATTCCTAAGTACATATATTTGATTAAATTGATTTTTCATATGATTATTCTTTTTCTATTTTTATAGATTTTTTTCCTCATATATATATATTACATAGTAATACATTCATTGTGCAGAATTGGTACATATACATATCATAACTTGTTCTTTTTTACTCTTCTTCCCCTTCCCTCCTACCTCTTCTGGTCCTCAGATCCTCTTCCCATCTTCACAAAGTCTCCCGATTTCTTATCATATTTTACTTTGCTCTTTCCTTATATTTTGAATTTATTTTAATCATGTATATTTAGCATTAATTTAAGCCTGATTTTTATAGCCTATTATTGAAAATTAGGAATTACATATGCACAAAATATATACGCTATGTAGTCATAATTTAATATTATTAGTAATTTATTGGCGTCCATTTAAACATCATCTACATGTTTTCTACTATATAATGAAAGCAATCAAGCACTGTGATTACAAACTAGAATGAGTAATATACCATCTTTTAGTGTCTCAAAATCTTTTAAAAAATAATAATGTGAAGTTCTTAAGGAATCAAACTAATGTACAAAAAAGAGTGAAAAGAGAAAAGGAAAATAAGAAAAAGAAAGAAAAGAAATGTTAAATTTTGGCAGCACAAACAATTCACATGTTTTAATATATTTTTATTGAAAGGTAATACAAATTCAAGTCAAAATACTTAGCTGGCATACATACTTGTCTCCTGAGACCTACAGAATCATGTTTCGATTTGCAGCATCCTCTTGTTAGGTAGCAGCAAAGCCCTAGAAATGCAGTAAAGTACAGTAAGTGTTTTTGTGTCAAAGGTTCAATCAGAGTTGTTTCCATTTAAAAGAAAGCCAAAATATCATGGCTTATTGTGGTTTCTCTAGAATGTTGGACAATATGTTTTCCATTCTATTTATCATCTTGCTCTTTCACTTTACCTCCAGGAATGAATTGAAAACTTAATCTTAAGTGTCCTTGGAGGCATTTCAGTTTTCAAAATGGATGCATCTTTATAGCTAAATGCTCTGACATGGTTTTCCACTAAAACCAACTTTTCAGTAAAAAGTTTTATTTTATTTTAAAGGTTAAGAAGCAATAATACCATATATTCAATGGAAAGCATATTTCTTATTTCTTGATGAAAGTTTCATTCTATATCTACAATAAATGTTTTCTTTTGCTATTGTTAAAGAATTAGAACAAAACATGCACATTAAGATATAAAATAAAAAGAATATAGTAGACTACATATTTATTAGCATATACGGTAAACTTAATAATGATAACTACTATAATCACCTTTAGTTCAGACATTATGATAGTTATATTTTATATATGCTCTCTTGCATTCACAATAATGCCACTAAAAATCTGTGTGTATGTGTGTGTGTAATCCTTGCTAGTCAGATATTTACCATATTGCTCTCAGTAGTTTTAAGGTTTAATAGAAAGCAAACATAATCTAAAGTCAAACATTTACTAATGAGATAACTATAAAAAATTAATCCCCTACTAAATTATCTTTTCATGATAAATATTAAGCTCCCTCTCTTTCCATTATATTCCAGCCATAATTCAATAATTTAATGGTATCACATTTAAATTACCACTAAGTGAATAAAATTATAAGTTTTACAAAAGATTCAGAATTTCATGAAATGAATAAAAATTGTATGGGAAATCACATATGAAACCAATGATGAATAAAATTCTGGAAGAAATGTAACAGGTAATTATTGAGTATAAGAACATTGACCACATGAGAGAATAGTACCTTGGAAACTCATTAGGCCCTTGAGTAATTTTTCAGAAATGATCCTACTATGAGTATTAAAACAAAATTTAAAATATTAAGGGCATATTACAATATTTAGTTATATAATTTTTTCAAAAAACATAATAAAGTAATGTCAAAATCAACTTCATATTGCAATATTTTGATTCAGTAATCCCACTTATAGAAATATACTATAGGGAAATAACTTACAAATGCACAATAAATACCTCTTCTTCAGTCAGTTTTGAAGCCCTGAAAGAATGGCAGGAGATGAAACACCAGACAAAGGTTCTTAATATTATAAAATATTTGATATCATCTAAAAAATAGTTATAAAAAAAGAAAATTTCCTTTGACAGATGAATTTTGAGTACAGTGGTCTAAGATCTTGTTAAAATAGAAGTTCTCAAAATAAATTTGAAAAGCATTGCTAAAATTTTACTTGGCATTCTTAATCATTTATAGCTTTTTTGAAGAAGAAATTATACTTCTTACATCTTTGCTGAGTAATTGTTCACATTGGTTATTGATGTTTCAAAACATTTGCACTTTGGAAAATGGTAAAATTGAAATGACTCATATAAATTACTCATCTAAGAGTCATTGTTTTACAATAACTAAAATATTAATAATTAGTTGCAAAGATATTTTATGTTGATAAATTACGGCTTTAACTTTTTTGCACTGTCATTTCACTTTTGTTTTAAAAATTTTTATTAGTAAATATCTGGAGTACATAATAATTACATTCACAGTGGGAAGTTGGTATGGGTACATTAAAGATCTTAATTCTTTTATATCTGCTTTCTTTCCTCTCCATGCTCCCTCCTCCACCCCTTCCCTGTTCCTCTTTTCATTTACAAAAGATCTATCTTCCTGTTTTCTATTATCTATGTTTTATTTGTAGTTTGAGTTTATCATATAAGAGAAACCATAAAATACGTAAGCTTATGTATCTGATTTATTTAATTTAACATTATGGTCACAAGGTACATCCATTTTCCTACAGATGACTCAAATTTATCCCTCTTTATGGCACAGTAGTACTCCATTCTGTATAAATACCAAATTTTCTTTATCCACTCATCTGAGCAATAATTTAAGAGAATATAAAACAGAGGATGTTCCTAATCAGAAAGGTTAGATGTCTTGATAAATAAGTGATGCGAGGGAAAGTAATCAAATGTTTGAGAAGAGTTGAACAAATTCTGAGATTTTGTTGTATGGGCTAATGGTAGACAATAAGGATAAAAAATATTAAGCTCTGCCATTAAGTGAAAAAATTATTTTAGGCTTCTGTGTTCACATTTTTGAAATGTAGGAAGTTAAATGTGCCATAACTATTTCTACTTTGTTGTTATGAGCATCAAATAAATGTGAAAACATGACAAATTTGAAGTAATATATTTCTTGAAAGAATAGCTTCCAAAATGTGGCACACTAATATATTTTAGAGATGTTACTTATACCACAGGAGATTACATTCAGAAATAACACAAATCAATTAAAGTCAAAAATATAAAAGTCCAATAAAATTATTTTAAAATAGTTAAAAATGTATTACTTTATTAAAATAAAAATGACAACTGAATTACTTGTATGAGAAAAAACACCTATTCATAGAATGTACTGAGGTATACATTTAAAAAATCCATGTGCCTGTAATTTTGATATGTGAGTATTATAAATTGCATTTCATAAATTTTAGTATTAGTGGTGAAATTATACATTTTAGAATTAGAAAACATTTTATTTTAGTACAAGTTTTCCAATTGTAAATATCATCTCAATCATACTGACATTAGCCTAACATTAACCAAGTCTGCATTTTATAAGCTAGACTAATGAGAATTCTAGCTAGACTAGTACTTTGAAAAGGAAAAAAGAATAGGGATGATTGCCATCTTCAATGAAAGAGAATAAAAAAGAGTGATCTATTTTTAGTTCTCATAGGTGGGAACAATTTAACTCTAGGGAAAAGTTATCAAAATTAAAAATGACTATTGCACATTTATTTGTGAATACTTAATTGAAGCACAGAGAACTGGCACAATTTCAAGCTCTTAATCACAGATTTCTAAATGCATATTAGGTAATGAATGTATAAAATTATGCTTATCTTGTCTTAGATAAATGTCTAATTAAAAATCCTTTGAGGAAAGAATATCCTCACATCATTAAAAAAGAAAAGAACATTCTATGGAACTCTATGTTACTTTAAAAAGAAAAATTAGAATTTATTCCCACAATAGACTACTTGGCTGAATATTAACTATCTGGAATTTTTGGATTTGTAGAGGTAACATTTGTAGGTTTTCAAAATAGTATTCATGCAGCAAACAATACAACAGTTGATTTTCAGAGATGAATTTTGTTTATTCACATTTATATAGGATCCTAGTAAAGTATGAACCTATTACACACTTCATCATACAGTAATTCGCTACATTTTCAGTATAAAACACAAATATGTGACACACACTTCAGAATATTCTGTGACTTAGATTAATTAAAATTAAATGCTCGAAAGGACTCTGTTTCAAACTAATATTACATGTTCAAATCTTAACAGATATATAAAGCCTATAAAAGTAAGGTTCTTACAGGATCCTAATGTAACACTTTGTTTAGATGGATGTGCAATGCAGATATGTAGGATTCCCTCTTCCATTAAAAGATACACACATTTAAGGCAAAAAAAAAAAATGAAGAAAATGTTCCATATACTATTAGGCTGTATAAACTCAAAATTCAGTAATGTGGATAATCCAGTTCTATCAAAACTACCAAAGATTGGTCAGACTTGTCTTATAGAAATAAATTTCTAATTAAGGAAATTTAGAATACGTAAATCTATGTTTAAAACAGATAGAGGTTATTTACTTATAAACAGATCCTTTTACAAAAGATTCACAATAGCTTTAAAAAATTCCTCTTCCTCATATATTGTATTTACAAGTAAATTCTATATATTAGGAAAATTTCACTAATGCACAATATTTAGGAAGATATTTATAGGGCAAAGAGTTTATTCAGGTATTCACTTAAACAGTAAAGCTATTGTAGCAATCATATGCGGATGTTCCATTTCCTGAAAGACACATTCATTTTGAAGATATTTAATTCTATTTAATTTAAATGATGTTCTGCTAATGGAAGTCTACTGAAGCAGTCTCAAAAGAAACATTAAAAGTCAATTGACACTACTTAACTCAATTGGTGGTTATATGTATGTTCCTGTACACGGTAATTCCCTCACTGGTACAATAATATGTGGATAGTTTTCTGTGAGTGTGTTAGACTTCATTTTTTAAAAATATGTCAACTTACTAAGATTGTAAAGTTGCAAAGATGAATTTAATACTAAGACATTTTCAAACCTGCTCCTCAATTTTAACCTGAAGAAATTAGTAATCAAAAAATATAAGCAGAGCAGAATCCTATTTTTAAGGATGGGTCAGCAATATTTATTTGACTAAATTATTCTCCATATAATGAACAAGAACTGTAGTTTGTGTCCAAGAAAATGTACTCTAAAAATTGGAAAGGAACTAAAGAATTCTTATATTTCTATGTAGGGTTAATTTGGGTCAGTAGAGGGGCAGTGTAGTCAGGAATCTGGAATGAAGAAGAGAGCAAGGATGAAATCAATTAGTAAAAATAATTTTACTGAGAGATAAAACCTACTGGATACCCCTGAAACATTACCAGAAACTTCTGCAGTAGGCTCCAGTCTCCTGCCAAGTGTACAACTCAAGCTTGAGGGGGAAAAAAACACTAAAAGACAGAACTAAGAGAGACAAAAAGTAGGGTGCAGGACAACCAATGCCAGTGCAACCAACAAAGGCACTGTTCAATCCAAGCCATTGGTTTCTCTTAGCAATCAATTGGGGTAAATGCAAGCTATGCACAAAGGCAGAACCATGTATGATGATGCCTAATTGTGCAGTTTGTATGGAAACTAATGTAAGCAAGACTCATAAAGGGCAAGACAAAGCATTCTCGAATTAGGAACAGAATAGACAAAATATATGGTTGTGATTAGAACATTATCCTTCTGGCAAGAACGTTTTAATTATGGGAACAGAATTTGGATGCAAGTTACTCTGACCATGGCACATAGGCTTTGGTGGGACTCACTTCTATAAACAAGCCAATTGGAGGGTTAACCCTTCACAGCCCACACTGCTCATAGCCTGCTTTGGACATAATCAATATTGCAGCCTCCCACAAAAACCAAAGCAGATTTCCCCAGAGTTGTAATTTTAGGAGAGACTATAAATATAGCTGGCTAAACTATTAAACAGTAAACTCAGAATTTGTGGCAATTAATGGATTAGAATATGTTTGAGTTGATGAAGTTGCCCAAAAACTGAGTATTACTGTATCTTCTCATGTGTAATTCATAAAATCTACATTTTGATTCTCTTATCAATTATAAAAAACATGAAATACAAAATTGTAAATTTGATGGATTTTATTCTGATGACAATCATAGAATATATTTTTTATCATCTAAGAGCAAATGGAAGAGTCATCAAAAGATCAAACCCTAGTTGCTTTACTGACAAAATGTGAGGTTTGTTTTAAAGACCTGACAATCTCTAAGAAAGTAAAAAATATGCAATAGGACCTGAGTTTAATGCAATAGTATATAAATACATATTAGCTTTTATAGAAATGGTGAGTATTTCTTTTATAAAAAAGAAGACTTCTAGGAATTGCTAGGATGAAGTGAACCTCCTATAGTTCTTTTATGTAAATCTGATTACAACTAAAAACTATGGGTTGAAATATGAAAATAATACAAGGATTCTGAAATTTAAACAATAGCATTGATATTGGGGAAGAAAGTCAAAATTTAAAGAAAGAACCAAAGTAATTTTCCTGTTTTCTTCCATTTAACTACATACTTTAATCAGCAGATAAGCCACATTGGTGAATTATGCAGTAGGTGACAGCAGCCACAACTTCAAGAGGAATTTCTTTATCAGACCACAGTACAAGGAAAAGTGAACCTTTATGCCATGTGGAGGGGGCATTTTTTCTGTGTTTTCTATCCTACCCATTTGAAGCAAGCACCAGATACTTAATTCCACTGTTGTAGTTCAGAGGTAGTTAAGCTCCAAGAGAAAATTCAGGTATTTGGATAACGGAACAAGGAAAAGAGGACTATGTTCTGTCAAGAGCAGGGAGGGAATCTCCATGAATTTTTTTTCTTTCTATTCTCTTACCACTTTTCCCTGATAGCAAGCTGATGTAGAGGTGAATAAAGCTCCAAAAGAATTCCTTATTTCTGGCCAGGGGAATAATTAAAGTGCTCATGGGATCTGCAATGTCAGGAAAGCTCCAGAGATGAGACACTTAGAGAACTAAAGCCACACATTTTGCATATGAACTGAAATTCAAGCCAGTAAACATAATCAAATAAATGAAAATTATTTATAGATATTACAATTATTTAAAACCCAGGTTGATATAAGCTAAAACATATTATTACAGTGCCTTTACCTCATACCTGATATTGTGTAAAAGTAACACAACTGTTTCAGATAACTATAATAGTAAGGCACTATTTTAAAATAATGTAAGTACATCAAGGCACAAATAAGCTTGAATCTATGGCGGATTTATAAATATTTGGTTAAAAAATGAGACACAGTTAACAGAACTTACTACGTGAAAATTGATTTCACTATGAAATCACTATGAGACAAGTAAGAGCCCAACATGAAATTTCTACTACTGTATTATAAAGCTATGATTGTATTAAGGAAGAACAATTCCAAGTGCAGTGCAATTTTATTTCATTCATCTGCTGTTTTAGTTCCCACTTATTTTAAAGAAAATATTTCATGAATGCTATGATGAAGGAAACAAATATGGTTATTTCCCTCAGAATACTTTTATTTTATTTTAGATCATGTCTGAATATTCCCCAAGCTTTATAATAAAACCCAAAATCCCTGTCTGCTAAAATGTCTCTTTAAAAAGATATAATTTTTAACTTTCATAGGATATTCAGTTCATCATATGAACAAAATTATTTAGGGCTTTTGATGCTTTGTATCATACTTCAACACAAAATATTTGACAATTTTGACATGCTGACAATGCTGGTGAAGAGGTGTTGTCTCCAGTAGGGGACAGGATTCTAGCAGAGCAATGTCAGAAGTAATAAGAAGCTGGAGCAGCAATGAGAACAAGAAAGAGCATACTTTAATGAGTAAGAAATAGTGATGTTAGCAAAGGCATTTGAGCATTTTCATCCAGAAGAATCAGACATTTTTCTGTGAACACGTATGAGGCATCCCCAAGAATTCTCAGAATATCCAGGATACTCTTTATAGAAGACTGAGAACCTGTATGCAGGTAGAGTTGGGAACAAATAGATTTGAATGCTTACCTAAAGGGTGGAGTAATACCATCTAGTCTCAGAACTGCCGAGGCTGTTGAAGTTAAAATAATTATGAAAGACTTATCATTATGTCTATTTTTTAAAAAATTTACCTTAATTTTAACTCATCCACAAAAGCATAAAAGTTGTACATATTTACTGGGTACCTTGTGATATTTCTATATGTGTATAAATTGTATAATATTTAAATTAGATTAAATATATCTATTGCCTCAAACATTTATCATTTCTTGATTGGTGAAAACTCCTTTAAATCCTATTGTTATAGTTTGGATATGAAATGTACTCCAAAAATCTCATGTTCTGAGGTGAGTCATGCTCAGAGTGGGTGGGACAATGGGGCATGACCTGGAAGGGTATATTCTGGTTCCCAGTTCCTCTTTTCATTCTCTGTTTCATGGCTGCCATTACATGAACAGCTTTGCCCTGCCAGTCAATTTCACAATCCTGTTTCTACCTTGGAGTCAGATTATCATTGACTGAATCCCCTGGATTTGTGAGCCAAAATAAACTATTATTTTAAGTTGAGGATGTTGAGTATTTTTTCCCAGTAGTGGAAAACCTGACTAATATAGAAAATTGGTACTGAGAGTGAGGTGATTGCTGCGACTATTTGACCATGCGGTTTGGAAGCCCTAAGAGCTAGTTTGTTGGGGGAGTTTGAATAATTTTGGAGATGCAAGCTAGGGAAGACCTAGAATGTTTTGAGCAGTAGTTTATGTGTGATACTAGTAAGACCTCAGACTAACAGAATCCTGATAAGAATGTAGACAGTAAAGACTACAATCAGGAAGTTTCAGTTGGGAGCAGGGACTCTACAAGGACTCCATTGGCAGTTTGAGTAAAGGCCATGTGCACTACACTTTAGCCAAAAATTTGTCTACATTGCCAATATTCAGAGAATTTGTGAGAGACTGAGTTTTAGGGCAGTGGATTAATTAATTTACCTGAGGAAATTTTAACCCAGTCCAGTATTTAAGCTGTGGCATAGATATTTCTGCCTGCTCTCAGCCAGATTTACAGTGAGAATCAGAAGCACAAAGCAGAACTGAATGATATGAATCTTGGCCAGAAAGGATGCACCAGTAAAGTCGGGGCAAGGGAGAGCGTGATGGCTGAAAATATTAACATTATTAAGAAGCAAGTACTTTCCATAATGACAATAGGAATGATGCCTTAAAGGGATCTCAGGCATTTACCAGATCCCACCTACTACAGACTCAAAGATACAAGTGAATAACCTTTAAAAGATTTTCCTTTTAGAGGAGAGCCACAGGGCACTGTTCTCTAGAAGGAGTCCCTAAGGAATTGAATCCTCATTTTTCAACTCATCTTACTTAGAAGCCACTACAGCCATGGACCAAGCAGGCCATGCTACTTCTTGAGAGGGTCACAGTCCTTGGAATCATCACATGGTGCTAGTTTGCAGCCATAAAGAATGCAGGAGTTATGGGGTAAAAGAGACTTCCACCCAGATTTCAGAAGGCTTCCAAGGCCATGCAGCGTGCTTTTTGGTGGGTGAAACATGAAACTATGACAAACTATGACTTTTATAGCCAAAAGTGCTGTAGAGATCCCAGGAATTTGGAGATGCCAGGAATGTAAAACATTTGCCAAGGAAAACCAAAAGCAGAGAGCTGATCCAAACCAAGACAGAGAGGCCATGCATCCTGCAAAAAGCCAGGCCATAAGGGAAGATCTTCCCAAGCCTGTTGGAGGGCACATCTGAAGAAAACCTACCCTGGGGATTTGACACAAAACTATACTATGTAATTTTTTGCCCTGCTGAGTTTTGGGTTTGCTTTGGTCCCATTCCCTTCTATCCCCCTATTCCTTTCCTATGTAATAGGACTGTTTACCCTGTGCCATTGTATATTGAAAGTACTTAATTTTCTTTTTCATTTTTACAGGGGTTCAGAGCTAAGCTTTTGCCTTGAGTCTCAGAGGAGACTTTAGAATTATATATTTGAGCAGTCTGGAACCATTTAGACTTTGATAACCCTTAGAGATGGACTAAATGCATTTTGGATAATAAGATGTAGATGAATCATTTGGAGGCCAGAAGAAGAATCTTATGGTTTGTAGGTAAAATGGCCTCCAAAAGTCTCATATTCAGATATAAAACCTGGTCAGAGTAGGTGAGTTACTGCAGCTATGACCTGAAAGGGTGTATCCTTGTTCTCAGCTCCTCCTTTACTCTCTGCTTCCTGACTGCTGTGACATGGGCAGCTTTCTCCAAGTCCTTCCACCATGACATTTCTGCCTTAGAACCATATGAACATGTTTGAACCTGCTGACAATGAGAACCAAAATAAACTTCTCTACCTTTAAATTGCATGTCTTGGCTGTTTTTCCCTCAGTAGGACTGCTGAATAGTATACCTTTATTTTAGCTTTTTGAAATGCCTCACACCTCACTGTGATCTATAGTCAATTTATTGTTCAATAGGACATCAGGATTCTTTTCTCCTAAGTGTAACATATCCATGGAACAACCTTGCCTCATTTCCCCTCCCTAGTATTCTCCATAGATGTTACATTAATCTTAACTTCTGTTTTTCTTTTCCTTTTTTTAAACATGGTCTCACTATGTAGTTCAGTCTGGCCTTGAACTCACTATGTAGCCTGGGCTGGCCTCGACTTGGTGGTGATCCTCCTGTTTCAGCCTCCAGAGTATGAGTATTACAGGTGTGTACAACCATACCCAGCTTAATTGTAACTTCTATGAAAACATTTTTTACATTTCCTATATGAGTGAGCTCACATGGTGCTTATTTTATGCGTGGCTTATCTACATTGTTGTAAACTACAAAATTTCATTTTGATGGCTAAATAGTACTCCATTGTGTTTATGCACCACATTTTCTTTATCCACTCCTCAGTTGGTTGGGGTTGTATTTTTTCCATTTCATGTATATTTTATATAGTGTTGGAATAATCACGAGAATGCAGATCTCTTTGATATACTGGTTTAATTTCTTTTATATATATACTATATATGTATATATGTGTATATATGTATGTATGTATGTGTTTGTTTATATCTGTATGTATGTATATGTATATATACTATATATGTACTATATATAGAAGTTACATTAATGAATTGTATGATATTTACATTTTCAATCTTTTTGAAGAGACTCCATACTGTTTTTCATAATGGCTGGACTAACATACACATTCCTACCAACAATCTACAGGGGTTTTCTTTTCTCCACAGCCTCACTTGTATTTCTTATCTTACTTACTTTGAAAATCTCATTTTTTACAACAGTGAAATGTATCATTGTGGTTTTGTTTTGCATTTTCCTGATGCTTAAGGCTGTTAAGTATTTTTCATATATTTGTTGGCTATTTGCATGTCTTTATTGAGAAATGTCTACTTGGCTTCATTGTTCATTTTTAACTGGATAATGTCTATTTCATGTATAGAACTTGTTTGCCCAAGCTAAATGAACATGCATGGAAAAATTATATATTTAATTTGATATTATTATTTTTCATGGTTGAAACATAAACATTATATTGAATTTTCCATTATCTTTCCTTTTAAACAATTTATTTGTTCTATATTAATTAGGAATATATGTATGCATATTTAAAGTGCCATAATTTGTTCCTCTTTTCTCCTTACCATGATTTTTTCTTTTCATATATCTCAGAGATTTTAAATAAAAGATCACTATAGAATAGATATTCATTGCTTCACTGACAGGAAAGTATAGCTAGATTTTCTATAAAGACATTAGATTAACTTTAATGATAATATAAATAAGGAAGCTGTAATTGGGAACCAGTTTTCTCCCTCTAAAATAGCTCAATTCTCTTCACGAAGGCTAGACCACACATGTGTTCTCCAGTTATGATTTAAAACTATAGCTCTCAATTATTTCCTTATGCCTTACAATATGGATACATTTTGCATACTGAACACATTCCCATTGACAGATTCAAATTTCTGTTAAAAGTGATGGGATATATTAGTCTATAAGTCATCTGCAATTCCCAGTCAGTTCTGTATCTCTTCCACTAAAAAATGTATAAAGGAATGTATGCTAATAAAAATCCAGTAATATAAGAATAAAATACAAAAGACAAAATCTCAGCAAACCAGGATTTCAATTTTTTATGCTAGTGAATTACTTAAAAGTCTGATACTGCTACCTTGATCTACATTTGCTAAAGATTCTAAATATAAACAAAACTAATAAACTAAAATAACATTTACAAAAGGAGACATTCTCCTGAGCTTGAGAAATGATTTACCAATAAAAATTATATATATTTAAAATGTTCAAGGTGATGTTTTGATGTGAGTATTCACTGTGGAATGGTTATTACAATTAATGTAATTAACATATTCATTAGCATACAGTACTATTTTTGTTTTTGTGAACTTATGAGAGTATGTGTCCTTTTGTGTGACATGAAAAATTGATATTGTTCCTCTCAGCAATTTTCACTGTTCAACACATTAATACCAACTATATTAAGAATATTATATATACATTTTCTGGGACTTATTCATCATATAAATGAAATTTCATATTGTTTAATACATATCACCCCTTTTTTCTAACCCTCTTATTTCCTGGTTATCATCCTTCTCTGTTTTTGTGAATTTTATTTGCTGAATTTCCACTTCTAAAGAATTTTATTCAGTGATTGATTTTCTCTGTCTGGCTTATTTCAATTAGGATAATGTCCTACAAGGTTATCCTTTTAAAAAATTTTTGACCTTTTAAAAAATTAGTTTCACTTATACACATTAGATATATATAATAGGGTCAGGGATTTAGCTCAGTGGTTTCGCTGCCTGTTGTGCAAGTGCAGGGACCCGAGTTCTATCCCCGGTACCAAAAAAAAAAGCTAGATATATATAATGATCACATTCATCATAGGGAACTGTACCTCTACATAATATAATCTTGATTCTTCTTTTTTTCCCTATCTCTTCCCCTCGTTTTAATCCCTCTTCCCCTCCTTATTTACAAAAACTTTCTTTCCATTTTTCCTTCTATTCTCTTTTTTAAATCTTCCTCCCTTTCCTCCTCCCCCTCCCTTGTTCCTCTTCCAATTTGAACAATTTCTTACTATTTCCCAATAGCTATTATACATTTTGGACCTTATTTATCTTTTTAGTTTCTCCCACCAAACAGACAATGCAATAATTAAGCATAGGTGTCTGATTTATTTCACTTAAGAATATGGTCTTAAGGTACATCCATTTACTTGGGAATATCTCAACTTTATCATTCTTTATGGCAGAGTAATGCCCAATTGTATAAAAAAAACACAAGTTCTTTATTAATTCATTCATTGATGGGCATTGGAGCTGTTTCCAAGAAGTGGTTATTATAAACTGTGCTGCTATAAACATGGGTGTACACATATCACCGTGGTATGATGGTTTTAATTCTGTCAGGAACAAACCAAGAAGGGAAATAGCTGGGTCAAATGAAACCTCTAGTTTTAGTTTTTTGAATAATCTCTATACAAATTTCCACAGTGGTTGCACCAATCTACACATCAAGAGTGGAGAAGGGTTCCTCTTTCCTCACAGTTCTGCCAGCATTTGTTATTAGCTGATTTCTTGATAATAGCCATGCTTTCTGGAGTGAGATGGAATCTCAATGCTTTTTTTTAAGTTTATTGGTAAATTTTAGGTATGCATTATAATCACAGCCATCATTGAGAATTTGTACCTGTACATGATATATTTTGGTTCTTATTTTTTCCTATTCCCCTTCCCTCCCTTTAACCCCTCCACCTCTCCCTTTTTACAAAAGCTTTATTTCCATTTTTCTTTCTTTTCTCGTTTTTTTTTCTTTCTCTTCTTTCCTTTCTCCCACCCCTCCTCCCTAGTTCCCCTTTCCCTTCAAATATTTTCTCCCTATTTTACAATATCTATTACACATTTTGGTCCTCATTTACACTTTCAATTTCTCACACCAGAGAAACAACTATGTATTTATATGTGTGTGTCCTATTTATTTCACTTAAGAGTATAGTCTCAAGGTTCATTCATTTAGCTATGAATGTCTCTAGTTTATCTTTCTTTATGGCTGAGTAGTACTTCATTTTATTAAAAAAACACACACATCTTTAACCAATTACCAGTTGAAGAGCATTTAGGCTGTTTCCAGGATTTAGCTACTACAAACTGTGCCTCTATAAATATGGGTGTACATATATCACTGTGGTATAATGCTTTTAATTCTTTTGGAAATATACAAATTAGGGGGCTAGCTGATTTTAATTTACATTTCTTGAATGACCAGTGATGTTGAACATTTTTTTCATATATTTATTTGCTATTTGTACTTATAACCTGAGAAGTGTCTATTCATTTCAGATGCTCATTTTTGGATAGAGGAGTCTGGCTTTTATGAGTTCATTTTATATTCTAGATATTAGTCCTATGTCTGAGGAACAGCTACCAAAATTGTTTTCCTTGTCTGTGGGTTGTCTTTTCACTCTGTTGCTCATTTCTTTTGCTGTGCAAATGCTTTTTAATAAGATGAGATCCAAGTTTTTGATCTTTTGTAATATTTTATTCATAGACTTTGCCTACACCTATATCTTTAAGAGTTCTACCTATTCTGTCTTCCAGCAGATTTAGTGTTTCTGCTATAATATTTAGATCTTTGATCCATTTTGATTGTAGTTTAGTGAATGATCAGAGACATAGGTCTACTTTTAATCTTCAGCATGTGGAATGCCAGTTTTCCCAGCAGCATTTGCTGAAGAGGCTATCCTTCTTTCAGTGAAAGTGTTTGGCCTTTTTGTCAAGGATAAGGTGGCTGTGTGTGTTTGGGGTTGTTTATGGATCTTTTAATCAGTTCCATTGATCTTCAGGTATTTAGTTTTTTTAGTACCATGCTGTTTTATCTCAGAACTTTGTAATATAATAGGGACTGTGATGCCTCCTGTTTTGCCTTTGCTGCCCAGAATTGCTATTGCTATTCTAGGTCTCTTCTGGTTCTGAATGAATTTTAAGATTGTTTTCTCTAATTCTGTGAGGTATGCTATTGGTATTTTGATTGGGATTGCACTAAATCTGTATAATAATTTTGGAACTATGGCCTTTTTCACTATCTTGGTTCTTCCTACCCAAGAACAAGGAATCTCTTTCCATATTTTTATATCCTCTTTTATTTGCTTTTTCAAAGTACTCTAGTTTTCAACATAAAGGTTTTTTACATCTTTCATTAGATTGATTTCTAAATATTCCATTTTTTGGTTGCTATTGTGAATGTTGTGGTTTCCCTAATTTTTCTCTGTGAATTTGTTATTTGGTACAAGAATAATATTGATTTTTGAGTATAAACTTTGTATCCTGCTATGTTATTGAATTTAGTTATATCTAGAAGTCATTTGGTGGAGTTTCTTGAGATCTTCTATGTAGAGAGAGTATCATGTCATCTGCAAATAATGACAATTTAAATTATTTTCCTATTCTTATTCCTTTACATATTACTCTTGTCAAATTTCTCTGGCAAATATTTTCAGAATTGTATTGAGTAGGAATGTTGATAGTGGGCATCCTTGTCTTGTTCCTGATTTTAGAGCAAAAGCTTTCTATTTTTGACCATTAAGTATGATATTGGCTGTTGGTTTGTCATAGATGTCTTTTATCAGATTGAGATAAAGACAATCTATTCCAATTTTCTGTAGGGATTTTCTCATGAATGAGTGTTGGACTTTGTCTATTATTTTTTTCTGCATCTATTGAGATGATCATGTGGATTTTTACTTTGGTTCTGTTGACATGATGTGTTACATTTATTGGTTTGCATATGTTGAAACATCACTACATTCCTGCAATGAATCCTACTTGCTCATGGTGTATAACCATCTCCATGATTTTCTGCATTCTGTTTTCCAGTATTTTACTGAGGATTTTTGCATCTATGTTTATTAGAGAGATTGTCCTGTAGTTCTCTTTGTTGGTTGGATTCTTCTCTGGTTTTGGTATCAGGGTAATGCTTGCTTCCAGGAATGAGTTTGAGTATTAATTCCCTTTCAATTTCATTAAAGAGTTTGAGGAATAGTGGCATTAGATCTTCTCTAAATTTCTTCTAGAATTCATCAGTGAGTCCATCCAGACGTGGGCTTTTCTATGTTGGTAGGTTTCTTGGTACATTTTCAATTTCATTGACTGATATTGGATTATTTAGAATTTTATATCTTCTTGATTCAGCTTTGATAATCACATGTATCTAGGAATCTGTCCATTTCTTCTGTGTTTTCCATCTATTAGAGTACAGCTTCTCAAAATAGATACTGATGATCTTCTGGATTTCTACAGGATCTGTTATGATTTCACCATATCCTTCCTAATTGCATAAACTCGACCCTTTTTTGATAAAGTTGGCTAAGTGTTCGTTTTATTTAATCTTTCAAAGAAGCAAGTCTTTGATTCATTGATACTTTGTATTGTTTTATTAGTCTCAATTGCATTAATTTCTGCTGTGGCTTTTATAATTTCCTCCTCCATATATGCTTTGGGTTTAGCTTGCTCTTCTTTTCCCAAAAGCTTGAGGATCAACATTGGGTTTTTGATTTGAGCTTGCTCTGTTTTGCTGATGTGGGAATTCACTATTAGAAATTTCTCTCATAGGACTGCTTTCAATGTGTCCTATATAGTTCAATATGTTGTATTTGCATTATTGTTCAATTGTGGAAATTGTCTAATTTCTTCTTTAATTTTATTTGTGACTCCTTGGTTGTTCTGGTGAATTTTATTTAATTTCCATGTGTTATACACTTATATGATTTCTTTTGACATTGATTTCCAATTCCATTGCACTATAGTCTGATAATATGCATGGGATAATTTCAATTCCTTTGCATTTATTTAAGCATGATCTCTGAGCTAGAATGTGGTCTATTTTTGAGAAAGTCCCATGTGGAGTTGAAAAAAATGTGTATTTTTATGTTATGGGGTGGAACACTCTGTAGATATCTACTAAATCCATTTGTTCAAAGGTTTGGTTCAGTTTTGATATTTCTTTATTGAGTTTTTGTCCAGGTGATCTGTCCATTTCTGACAATGAGGTATTGATATCTCTTTTTACAACTGTATTAGTGATTATTTGATGTCTTATGTTAATTAATATTTGTTTTATATAGTTGGATGTGCTGATATTTAGTGCATATATATTTAGATTGTTATCTCTTCCTCCTGGATTATTTCCTTAACAAGTATGTAGTGAGCTTCTTTGTCACTCTTGATCAGCCTTGGGTTGACATCCATTTTGTCTGTAAACAGAATAACTTATGGTGATTTTTTTCTAGGTTCCTTTCATGGGGATTATTGTTTTCTGTCCTTTACATTTCAGTCTATGAATTTCCTTTTGAGATAAATGCATTTTTTGTATGCAGCATTTGTTTGGCCCTTGTCTCTGGATTCATTCTGCTAATCGCTTTCTTTTGATTTGTGAATTGAGACAATTTACATTGATGATTATGACTATCATTGTCATATAATTTTTCTGTTGTTGGTTCCCTTTCTTTCCAATCTGTTTAAGTGCTTGCCTTGCCTGGTGGAGTCACTGTGTTGGGGTTTGTGGAATTGCAGTCTTCATTATTTCTTTCTAGAATATGCTTCAGAATGCATGCTGGTTTGCTGATCATGAATCTCTTTAGGTGTTCTCAATCATAGAATATCTTACTTTATCATCAATTTGGAAAGAGAGTTTGTGGGATACATCAATCTAGGTTGCACGTTATTTCCTTTTAGGGCTTGACTACTTCAATCCAAGCTATCCTTGATTTAAGGGTTTGTACTGAGAAGTCTATTTTGATGCTGATTTGCTTTCCTATGTAGGTAATTTGTTTCTTTTTTCTAAGAGCTTTTAATAGCCTGATCTTGTTGAATTTCTGAAATGTTGACTATTGTATGCCTTGGTATAATTTTTTTTCCAACATCTCTAATTGAAGTTCAAGATGTCCCACTGATTTGATTCCATTTCCATGCTTGGAAATTTTACATCATTACTTCTTTGAACAGGATTTTTATGCCATTTGTGCTATCTCCTGATTTTTCATTGATTCTGATTATTCTTATGATATTCTTTGCTTTGTCTAGAAGCTTTTGGATTGATTTTTTGTGTCCCTTTGTATTTTTAAGTAATTTTTCTTTTCATGGTTGCTAACTGAAACCTTGTCTGCTAGATCTGATATTCTCTCTTCACATTGATTGATTCTGCTTCATGTACTTTCAATAGAGTTTTTAATCTCTTGAATATCTGTTTGAATCTGTTTTATGGATTCCATTTGTTTCCTATGGTAGGTATTCATGGTTTCATTCATTTTCCTAACTTAATCTTTTTTTTTTTTTTAAATCTGTATCTAATCTGGATTCACTATTATCCTTCATTTTGGTCATCATGTCTTTAGTTATTGGATAAATCATTCCTGATTTTTCTGTAGAGCCTCATTCAACTGCATTGTTACTTCCACTGTTACCATTTCAGAGTTCAAGTGGGTGCCTTTTGATTTGTTCCACTTCACTGCCTCTGAGTTTGCTTTGGATGAGCTGGTGGTCTAGGGTTACATCTTGCTTCCACGTCTTCTCATTTTCTATTTTATTTTAGTTTATTTTCTGTGTTGAAGCTTGTATATTGCTTATGGTTGGTAGCTTTGTTACTAGTATCTAAAAGTCTTTAGGAAATGACTACTTTTCAGAAGTGTCATCTAGGTATAGTTGGCTTTTGGCATTTGGGTCTATTGGAAGATCCTACTACTTCAATTTATTGGGGATGAGAAGTTGCTACCTGTTTGGCCTAGTGTTTTCTTCTACATCATTGAATTTCCTTAAAACAGCTGTTTCAACTCTTTGTTGAAGAGTTTGTCTAGATTGTTTACTACCTCATTGGTTTCTGGAACTTTATATTGGCTGTTCCTGAATTCATGGTTACCCTAGGTATTTATTCCATTCTTTGTGGTCAGCTTCATGGTCTTCTATGGAGGAAGCTCATTTCTCTGGGTCTGTAGTCACTTCTGTAATTTCAGCAATAGAAGACAACCTAGTACGAGGTTCGCTGTATGTACGTTCTTGGTAAATTGTCACTCTTTCAGCACCAGAGGGCAATCCAGATAAAGGTTTGTCCCAAATCTGTAGTTGATGTTTCATTCAACATGAAGAAGAAAGATACTTAGAAAGTTAAGATGTTCTCACATTCCTAGCCTTGCTTAGTCCACAGTTATCTCTCTGAGGTCTGACACTATGGGATTATGCCTGGCTCTGGGTAGAGTCACAATTTAGTGAACAGGCCCATGCTCCTATACCACAATTGTGGCCACCTACATCACTATGTTCTGTCATACCCTGACCCACAACACACTAAAGAAATTATAGCACTGTGTAGGTCCAAGACCTACACCACTATGACTGTCTGTTGCTTCTACCAGTGCTGTGGTGCACTTGTGGTTGAAGAATGATGCAACCAGTCTAAATTATACTGGTCAGAATAGAATACCAACCATTTGTGGCTATGTTTCTTGAGATAACACCAGAAATATTCTTGATAATCTGTCCACAGACCCTGAAAAAAAGGTAGGTAGTATAAATATCTGCTTTGTGTTAGATTTCACCAGCCTAGAACTGGGTTCCAAGGCAAAATCCTCTTTTATTATTCTCTCTTACCTTTACTCCATGTCATGCTCATGTAGATTGGGGTAGTGTTAGTAAAGACTTTGGCTCTTGACACTAACACTATGCTTGGTCTCACCTGAAACCCATAAATTACAGAACCTTCAAAGTTCCAGGACTCTATCCAGGTCCAGACAGCAGCTAGTGGTGATGCAGACCAAAATACATGTCTATCCCTTAGACACAGGTCTCTACCCTGTGCTGGACAGACCTAAAATTCTCTCTCTCTCTCTCCAACATTTTTCATATATTTGCCTTTGTAGGACACAGGTAATTTCTATAACTTGCTTATTGTGAATGCTGCTCCAATGAATAGGGGGAGTGTAAATACCTTGAATTGAGATTGTTGGATTATATAAGCGTTATTTTAATTTGTTATGGAACTGGAGACTTCTATTTCGCTTCTGTAATTGATGGATCAAAATATATTCTCACCAACAGAGTAAAATGAACCCTTTTTCTGCCCATTTCAACAATGTCTGTTATTATTTGACTTTTTTTTTTGTACCGGGGATTGAACTCAGGACCTTGTTCTTGCAAGGCAGGCGGCAGCACCACTGAGCTAAATCTCTGGCCCTATTTGACTTTTTAATAATAGACATGCTAGCAAGTATGAAGTGTTATTTCACTATGATTTTTATAGGAATCACTCTATGATTAGTAATACTGGGTGTATTTTAATATATGTGTTGGATGTTAATATGTCTTACTTGAAAAAATGTTCATTTAGATCCTTCAACTATTTCTAACCACATTATTAATTTTTGCTATTGAATTTTGAGTTTTTTTGTTGTCATCTCAGTTATGCTGAGTAGCACAGTACAATCCAAAAATTGTTGATGAGGTTGCTCATCTGCCATCTTCTCTTTTCTCCTGTGAGGTGATCTCAGAAGTTAAGAGGTTCCCTCTTGCCACTGAGCAGTTCCAGCCTGGAGGACAAGATGACATACACACAATCAAAAAGTTATTTTTAATATTTTTGCAGTTATTCTGTTTTTTATTTTACTCGAGTGTGTTGCTGAAGTTTATTAAGTCAATTCTGAGCTCTCCAAAACTACTTTTTACTTCTTGACAGCTGTATAATTATAGGGTGTTTTTTTTTTGAAGTATAAAGACTGGGATCTTCTACTCCACCTTGCATTCATTAACATGTACTCCAGAAATTCACATAATTCATAAGACTAAGTTATTGTATTTAAATATGTATATCTTATAAAGAAATTAACACCAATATATCAAGAAATAAATGTTTTTCACTCATATTATGAGTAAAAATCCAATTAAAACAAATATCTTCTATTAATATGTAGAAAATAAAGTTTCTTTTGTGTTATTAATTTTTGTGCTATTGTTTAGAAATTCCCCTTGGGAAAATTTGTAGGCTAAATTTTCATAGTTTTTCTACAATTCTATTGGAATTTTATTTTAATTTACATATAATGCATATTCACAAACATACCTAAAATATGCACATATGACTGAATTAATGACCATAAAGTAAACACACCTATGTAACTATCATTCATATTACAGAATAGAACATTCTTAATATCTCAGTACCCCTCTACTCTCCTGAATCATTGTACTTCCTATCAGAATTTAAATTAATACTTCACTTTTTTGAATAAAATCTAAAGTTATCTAGATGAAATTGATATAATTTGTATGTTGAGCATCTCGTAAAAGTCTATGTGGTAATGGCTTGGATACCAGTGTTGTGGTGTTGAGAAGTTGTAAAATCTTTAGTGAGTGGGGCCAAGTAGGAGGTCCTTAGGCCATTGCAGTAATGAGATATTTCTTTTTATAAGATCTTGATAGTTCCATAACTGAGCCTCGTAAGATAATTGTTGTAAGAGGAAGATGCTGGTCCTACCCACTTTTTTAAAAATCTTTTTTTTCCACTTTTATTTTAGATGTGAGAATTTGCTTCTACATGCACTTCTGTCCTGATGTCCTGCCATCATCATAGTGATCAGACCAATGAGGCCACCATGTCTTGAACTTTGAATCTCAAGCCCTGAGACCTAAATAAAATTATCTTTACTCCATATATAATCCAACTCTGTCATTTCATTTTATTAATGAAGATCTGACTAACATAGAAATACTTTTCTTAAAAAGTTTCATATTATACTTTACATACTACTAATCAAAGTCTAAAAATAATTTCTTATTGAATTGAGAACCCTGAAGATCCCTATCCTGTGAGTATTTTTGAATATAGAACATAAAATAAGTATTTATTTGTCTATAACAACAAACTCCATCTCTTCAGGATACCAAGTTGCCAGAACTCTGACAACAAAACTTTGCTTTCTCCACATGGAGACAAAATGCCAGCTGAAATTACAGAGTCATTTTCTTTTTTAGGAAAGAGTAAAGGGAGAAAAGATAATGATTCAATTATTTCACAATGTGTTTCACTTTAACATGTTTTGGAGATGGATGACAGCAGTAAATTGGTGAGCAAAAGATAACTTGGAACAAAAAGATTGCTGCTAAAAATCCAGTGATTAACATACAGTCAATATTTTTATTTAACATCTACAACCTATGTTCTTTGCATTCAGGAAAGCACAAAGGAAGTGTACCCTCCTAAATCAAAGAGATTGAAAGAAAAAATTGAACAAATTGATCAAAATTTTACTGACATAGGAGCTAAACTGGCAATTCTGACAGAAATTATTTTTTTCAGAATCTTGTGCCACCAATCATTGCTTTCTCCTCAGTGTTTCCATCTTCTCAATGCAACTGTAAATGGTGATATTTAAGGAAAATGCCAACTGCTTCCTTTCCTGCTTCCTTTCCTCTTCTTCTGATATGTACACTGAATATTCACCAGTCACTAACTGAGTTATGTGAACCCTCTTGGAAATGTTGAAACCACCAGAGTGCCACTTAACATGATCTGTGAAGGTTCTTGTCAGAATTATGCAAGAAGTAAAATTATCATCATGGTGAGCTCAGGCCATTCTAATTAAAAGGTTGTCATCTGTCATTATAAGCCTCTACTTCCTGCTCTTTGTAACTCAACTTAGAGAATTTGCCTTGCAGTCAGTGGTAGCTAAGAAAGTGTCAGTATTTTTTTTTTTAACATGGAAGATACTAAATAAAATTTGGTCATTTTACTGGAGAGAGAGAGAGTTTGTGAGCTCCTGCACATGCTGAGTTTTTGCTCATGTGCATAAGGGAATATGATTTTATCTTACAGGACTCTCATTAAAGGAGAAAAAATGAATTTAATAAAATATGTAAGTTTAGCAAACAAAGAAGAAGAGGTAAAGAAAAGAATAATCTAAACAACTTGTATTTTTACTTTTATATTTATCATCACTTTGCTTACTTTTCACCAACAGTCCTCATTTCTGGTCCCAGATGATTTAATTATGATTACTATATTTCCAAAACTTCCTATTTTTGTTTAGGCTAGTATGGGCTGTAAATTGACTCTATTACAAGTGACAGTAAATTTCCTACAAAGTCTACAAATTACACATTTATATTGTGATTTAGACTAGTATAGATTGTAAATTGACTATATTCTGAGTGCATTAAATTTTTACAAAGTATACGAAATAGATTATCTATTTGTTTATGTGGCAATAACATTTTTCTCTCTTTGAGTAGTTTATACATTGAAACCTATTGCCTAAAATCAAGACCTAAAAAATTGTCAAATACTCTTTACACTACGTTAGATACTTAGTATTTAGGTTTTACATTCCAGTTTCTCATATATCAAGAATAATGACTGTTAATTATGAAGACCTATTTTGTGCAAAGTGTTTGCTAGGTACTTATTTTTTTATCATCACAATAAGATTTCAAGCTTGATAATTTTATTCTCATTTTACATAAAAAGAACTAAGATGAGTAAAAATTAAAAGGTATGTAGAGCTACACCATTAGCATGTATATCAAGAGAGATTAGAATCAGATTTCCTGTGGCTCCCATATCTGTAATATTTTTCTTCGTGATTATTTACTTGGGAGGGATGCAAATCAACATTTGCTGAATACCTACTCTGTGGCAAGAAACTTTAAAGTTTAATAATAAATTAAATACTCATTACAAGTTGAACATTAATAGAATTTTTTACAATTCATAAATGAACTAAGAGTTGTGATGATGAATCAGGTTCTGCACTAATTTGCTAGAGGCATCTAGTTGTAGAGTTTAGGCTTAAGTATGTCTACCTGTAAGATCTATGTATTTCACTATAAAACTGGACTTTAATTTCTTCAATATTATGCTGAAGAAGAATGATTATAAAATAGTCCCGTATTAGCTTTTTTCAATTTTTCTATTAATTTAATTAATATTTATAAACATTTCCTCCATATATGCAGGTTGGTGCTAGTTATCAAGTAATTCCTAGCCTCCTTTTAGATTATGATTTAGTTTTATATTTCTGCTCTTTCATTCTTACCTTTTCCACTTTTAGCTTCTCTTTTAGCTATGTAGAACTCATATCTCACTAAAAGTGACTAATTGGCGACTTAATAAAAATGCTTTGTGAAACAAAGAGTCTTTTAATCAAACACATTTGAGAAATGCTGCATAGTTTACCACATTTTAAATCACAATGAACAATATAATGTTAAAACTTTGAGCAATCTTAGAGAAATAAACCATTTAAGAAGATAACCTTGTAGAACAATGTTTTCCCCATGTAGTGTTTATTAATATCCCATGAAATTAGTGACCCACACAGCATGCTTTAAGTAATTCTGGCCTGGTTTGTTAAATGGTACTGCTTTTCTCAGAACTAAACTCCTTGCCCAACCCTTTTGCAGTAATATGAAATTCATTTTAGAAGAGTACTTCAGATGTGGTTATTAAGGTATTGATAGTGTTGTCACTTTATAATGATAACCAAGTTAACAAAAGATCCATCACATATAAAGTTTAATTAATTCTATACATCTTGATTTTCATGTAATTATTTTTTTCTTAAAGGAACTATAATGCATGTATGAGCACAGATATTTATTATATATTATATATAAATGTATATATACACATATGTACATATACATATACATTATATATGTATATATTAAATATTATATTATATACAATATATACCTTATATATGTTATATATTATGTTTTATAAAATTAATAAGTGCACTAAAACACTGTTTCATTTATTATTTATATTCACTTGCTTCTTAATATTGTGTAAAACAGATGTGTAGGACAATTATTACATTATCTGATTAATAACAAATCAGAACCAATGCATCAGATTCTTAATACAACTTAATTGAATAAAAGCCTGGGTTCATGTAACACACTTATGGAGAAAATGTCTTTATCTCCAGGTGAAACTTTTTCCACTTCTGCATTTTCTTATTCTAAAGTGACTAGAGAATAGTAGTCTAAGTCATTAGATAACTATATAGTTCAAAATAGAACTATTTCTAAGGAATAAACTTGCATTAGGGCAATTCAGTGATCTTAAGGAATGGATAGAAAACCAGCAAAATTAACAATCTTGATAGCTATTAGGCTTACATAGCTAATATTCTCACTTTTCAAGTTATCATAGTGGATTAAAAGAGTCATAGATTAGCAAAATCTGTGTACAGTGTAATGTTTGTAAATAAAAAATACACTGGAATTTTATACTTATTCTGTACATACAATATTACACTTTGATTATTATGCATTATTATTACATATACATTTAAAATGTTATAGACTGATCTAAACTGAAAAATTTATCTAAACATTTATCTTGGAATTCAGGCCACAAAAAGAAAAATCAGTTGTGTTTTTCCTTTTTTGTTTTGTCTTTATGCATTTCTATCTATGGAAACATAGAGCAGCTTATGTAATATTGCTGAAAACTCATTTGGTTTCATTTTGAAGTACACAGAGGTGATTGTAATGGAAAGTATGGTGCAAAAAGACACAATCCTATTTTTGTCAGAAGAAGAGAAAATCTTTAAAAAAATAGTAAAAGAAATAATGTTACATAGCATAATTTGCTGTGTTACATAGAAAAACAAATAGAGCCTTTGCTCTTTTAAACTTTAGGTCAATCAAAGATGCAAGTAAGATTATAAGTTGTTTTAAACCTCCTGAGGATAGAATAATTCACTAAAAATTTAAATAACGTTATTTATAATCAAGTAGTACTCATATGTACAACTTTCCACTTTGTCATGCATATGCTGTTAACATCATTTTAAGCTATAGATGAGTAAATGATTTTTAGATTTCTCAGGAAGTTAAAGTTAGTTGTAAAAGAGTAACTTCAAAACACATATGTTTATTATAATTTTGAGTGTTTTAAATAAGTATGCAAGACATCGAAAGAACAGAGAAATATTTTAATAAACACACAGCTTGAACCAAAGTACACTTTTAATGATCCTGAATCTGACTCATATGTGATAAAAAGTTATAATTTTTCACAAAATAATAGAAATGAAATATGAACAGGGAAAGGAATTAAGATTTCATTTGGAGGTTAGTCAGAAGCCAGCGGAGGAAGATACAGCCTACTGTTTATGAGTGGGTGAAAACAAGTGGTGATCCAAAGCCAAGAACATGAAGATTAGAAGTTAAAATTAATAGGCAGAAATAGTACCAAGTAGTGCCATTAAAATCATACAAAAATATGAGAGGGAATTAACAGTGAGGGAGAGGTCAATGGGGTTTATTGTACGGTGGTGATTAATTAGATCACTGCCATTGTCTTGCCTTTCACCTTTACTTTCATAGACTTTTCTGTGAAGTAAAACCTGTCTAGAAAAAAAGCCTTGGATGTGACAGAAGGTAGACAGGAACTGCAGGCCTAGTGTTTTGGGACTTCTGGGTTGAGAATTATAAATCACAATTATATTGAGGATATTATATATGATTCACTATCTCATTAATCATCTCTGCAAATACAATAGAGAAATATTGGACTATCGTCCCACTCTTTAGCTCAGGTATACTTGTACTAGATGATACTTTATGCTGAATCACCCACGAGCAAGTCATATGTTTTGCAGACTCATTCTTGATTCTAGGCCATTTTCTGCCAAATTTTTGGTTATGTGCATTTCTATACTTTTCTGAAACATATTATTAATCTATAAAATACAAATAGATAAGAAAGGTTATATCACAGGATTATCAGGAGTTAAGCAGATAATGCATGAAACACACTCATTATACAATCTTACTCATAGTAAATGCTCAATATATGTTAGGTGGTCTTTAAAGTAATATATTTTATTTATTTACTAAAATTAGTATGTGTTTAATGTTAGCAAGTTGGAAAAATAGCAAGCCCTGGAATTTTATGACCTCACAAATACAGTGATTTAAAAACAGAAAATATTTCATTTTTGAAATTTCTAGAAAGTATTTGAAAGATTACTCTAGCCTAAGAGTGTGTTAATGAAGCAATGGAAAGGTCATTAAAGAAATCTGAGCTATCCTTTCAAAATAATCTCTATTCTGGCACATCATTATATGATATGAAGGAAAATCTCCAGATTGCAGTTTATCCCTGAGGAGAGACCAGTTAGACCATCCATCCAATAGTGTAAATTTATTGGAGCTTTGCAGAAGAGTAGCCTTTCTCTTGACTGTATCAGGAGTATTAATGGGACTTTGAATACTCAAGAGGCTTGGAACCAGTGAAAATTGAGATGGAAATCTGGCATGATACTTACCATAACCCTAACCCTTTCCCCTATCTTAGAACAGTGAGCAGATGAAAAAAAAGATCCCAGTTTTTTCCTAGGGAGTGAAGCATTTGCATTGTTCCTCCACTCCTGCAATATCCCTGAAGTTTTCCAAGGACTACCCTGAAGATTGGATCCTGTTTTATTGGCCTTAAAATGGTAAGAGGACCTGGCATAGTTTTGCTAATTGAGAGCTGGTGCCAGCAAAGACAGTAGACAAAATTTTCTCAACACAGATAAGAGAGATGAAAATACCTTGTTTCCAGACCTCCTACATAGAAGGAAAGAGTTGGATAGAATGTTCAATAATTCAACTTTTCCTAAGCACCCCTACTCAAGGGACAGGATTCAGCTTTACTGCTCTCAAAGTGCTGAGGGGACTTGGCATGCTTTTAACACTAATCGTCACTTATTTAAAAAAAATGTTGGACTAACATGAAAGTTCTAAAGGACCCATAGATTTCTGAAGAGTTGATGGATAAAGTTCTTTTCCCATATGGACCTATTCCATGAGAATTAGAATATGTAGCTCTTCTCTCCAATGTGCTGATAACAACAAAAAGAGTTAAAGAAAATGAAGGAGAGTACTAATGAAAAACAAACGAACAAAATTAAGCTCCTAAAATTGTCCCTAATGAAATGGTGATATATAATTAACCCAACAGAGAATTCAAAATCAACATCATAAAGATGCTCAGTAAGGTCAAGAGAACGATGAATAAATAAAATGAAAATATAAACAAAGAATATATAAAAAGAAATCTTGGGGATGAATAATAACTGTACTTTAAAACTCATTAGAAGGGTTTCACATCAGACTAGATCAAGTATATGAAAGGATTAGATGACACAAATATAGATCACTAAGAATTGTCCAATTAGAATACCAAAAAATAAAAATAAAAGAAGGTAGAAACCTTAAGAGACTTGAAGATATAATCAAGCAGACAAATGTAAGTATGATGAGGATTTCAAAAGGAAAATAGATAGAACACTTATTTAAAAAACAATACCCTAAAATTTCCCAAATCTTAAATGAGGTATATCTGAAGAAATCCATATTGAGAAAGATTAAAATTAAACTCTTCAAATTCAAAACCAATGAGAAAATTATGAAAGTGGTAAGAGAAAAAAACAACTTATCACATATTCATATACCTCCATAAGATTTTTATTTGATTTATCAGATGAAAACTTGCAGGCCAGAAGTGAATAAGATATTATATTCAAAATACTGGGAGGAAAAATCTGCCAATCAAGAATACTATACAAGATAAATCTATCTACCCTTCACAAGTAAAAAAGAAAAATGTTTTCCCAGATAAGCAAAAGTTGAGAGTCTGTCCCTATCATACATGATTTACAAGATATGTTAAAGTGACTTCTTCAAGTTGAAACAAAAGAATGATAAGGATTAGCATCAAACTATATTAAAATATAAAGCTTTCTGTAAAGTAAATTTTCCGAAAAATACAGCATGATATAATAGTACAATGGTGATGTGTAAATCACTTTAATTTTATTATTGACGAGATCAAATTATTAAAGTATCAAAAACTCAAAGATATGTTAATGGTTCTCAATATACAGAGACATGTTTTGAAATCAATAACATTAATAGTGGATGTGAGAAAATTAAATGTTTACAGTTTTTGCATGTGAGTAAAGCTCATTTCAGGTTAAAATAGAATATTAAAATATAAAATATTTATATTATGAAAATACCATGATAAACACAAACTAAATATCTATAATGGAAATATAACACATGAAAAGAATGGAATCCAAGCATCTTAATACAAAATAAAAAAAGAGGGAAATAGGGACAGAAGAACTAAAAGAAAATAATTAACAAACTATTAATAGTAAGTCCTCCCCTCTCAATTATTACTTTGAATGTAAATGTGATGAGGTCTCCAATCAAAACCTATAAAGTGGCTGAATCACTTTAGCTCTAATAACATACTAAATGAAAAAAGAGAAAATATTATTATAGACAAATGGTAACTAAGTACAAGGGTGTCTAAATTTAGACAAGAGTTATATTAAGTCAGAATTCTCACAAGAGGGGCCACGGATTTAGCTCAGTGGTTCCGCAACTTGCCTCACAAGCACAAGGTAACGAGTTTGAACCCAGCACCAAAAAAAAAAAAAGAAAAGAAAAAAAACTCTCACATGAGACAAATAGAGTAATTATGTAATGAAAATGGGTAAGTTCATTAACATTTCAACAGTTTATCCCAAGCATTACTTGGGCAGTGCATTTGTTTATGTACTGACTATTCTGAGAGTCACTTGGCCAGGTATCATTTCAATCAGTCAATTCTTGTGTTGAATAAATTTGATAAAATTGTCATTTTTATATTTTCTGTTATCCTGTTATCTTATAAAAATTGACAAAAAATATAAAATTTTTTGTCTTCCAGTATTTAAACCATTGGACTGGTAAGTGGTTAAGAGTGCATAACAATTATAAACATATAAACATATATGCACACAATCACAAAAGCTAAATTTATAAGGTAAATGTAGATAGAACTAAATGAAAGTAGATAGCATTACAATAATAGCAGGATGTTTCAATACCTTACAGTCAATAAGTTATAGAGCATCCAGAGCAAAAAATATTTTTTTAAGAGTAGACTTGAGCACCATAGAACAAATTATATCCTAGTCATAAACATAACATTTGAACCAATAGCAATAGAATGTATACATTCTTCTCAAGCATATATGAAATATTCTTCAGGATAGGTAATATGTGAGGTCAAAGCCAATATAAAACTTCAAAAGTTTGAAATCACTCCAAATATCTTTTCTTACCCCAATGAAATAAAACTAAACTTCAATAACAAGAAAAAAACTGGAAGCAGGAGACAGTGAAAAATAGCTATAATACTACCTCTCTGGGAGTTCAAGCCCACCCTGGGCAACTTAGTGATTTATTAAGACCATGCTTCAGAATAAAGGGGAAAAAAAGCTGGAGATTTAGCTCATTGTGAAAGTCCTGGGTTCAATACCCTGTTCTACCAAAAAAAAAAAAAAGTAGAAGAAGTCATTGTGGTAGCTCAGTAGAAAGGTCCTGGGGTCAATCCTCAGTACTAAAAAAAAGTAAAAAAATAAAATATTCATAAATATGTGAAAATTAAACAACACACTTCCAAGTTACCAGTGGGCCAAGGAGAAATTAAAAAAAGAACTATAAAATATCTTGAGACACACAAAAACTCAAACAAAATAAATTTATATAGTGTACAACAAATGCATTACTAAGAAGGAAAGTTACAATGATAAATACCTACATTTAAAAAAGAAGAAAGATCTCAACTATTTAACTTTACATTTCAAAAACCTAGAAAAGAAAGAACACCCCAAATTTAAGACAAAGAATGAAATAATAAATACTAAAGCAAACATTTACAAAATAAAGAATTGAAAAAAATCAATGGGACCAAGAAAGTTTTTGGAAAAGATAAACAAAATTGAAAAACCCTTGCATAGACAATATTAGAGAAAGAGAGAAGCATCTAATAAATTAAATTGAAACTTGAAGCATAGTAATTGATTCCATGAAATGGAGATAATCATAAGAGACTACTGTGAGGAAATACATAATGACAAATTGATTAACCTAGAAGTACATGACAAATTACAAGATGATCTTGGCTGAGACCCAGGTATTTTCCTTCTTGCTTGTAGTTCTCAAGATATCTATAGAATGTGTAAGAATTTGGTGCCTTTTTATCTCTAGCTAAGAAAGAAATCTCCAGAACACAACAGGCTCTGTAGTGCTGTACTTATTTCTTCCAGAACAAGACATCCTACAGCATTTGAATTCAGAATGCCTACTGGTGCTGGAGGTGAAAATTTCAATGAGAAATGTTTCTATGGTCCCACAAGTGTGATGAAAAGCAGGGCATATGCATACGAGACTCCATCTGATCTAGCATGTCTTTGGAGACTTGGAGAACTAATTTGTCATTGATACCATGCTTTATTTATGATTGACCTACTTGTTAGTAGTAGAGTTGTTTTCACTGACTTCTTGTCGAAGGAATTAAGATAAAAATCCAACATACAAAATTGGAGAACAATATGTGCAAACCATACAGTTGATCAAGGGTTTGTAACTAAATATTTTAAATATTTAGCTTAAAATATTTTAAAAGACCCTAAAACTCAGTATGAATAAAGCTTCCCCAGAAAAACTCATTTTAAAATGAGATAAAATAGATAAACCATTGTCTAGAGAAGATGTATGAATGGCCAGTAGAATGTGAAAAGAAGCTCAACATTACTAACCATCAGGGATGTAGAAATCAGAAAAACATCGAAGTGTTATTTCATATTTGTTTGGATAGCTATTAAATAAAATGAATAAATAAATAGAAATTTAAAAATAATGATTCTTGGTATAGATGTAGAGAAAGTCAACCCCTGAACACTGTTGATAGCCATATGAAAATGCATAAGTTTTCTGAAAAAATAGTACTGATATTCCTCTAATATTTCAAAATTGAATCAAGCAATCCTACTTATGAATATTTAACTAAATAAGTGAAAAATCAGAATTTTGAAGAGATATAGTATTTATACTTCCATGTTAATTGCAACATTGATCACAATAACCAAAGACATGGAAAAGACATGTAAGTTTATAGGCAGATAAATGCATAAATAAAATGTAGGTAAATATACAATGGAAAGTTATACAATTATAAGTAGTAGGAAATGTTATCATATAAAACAATGTGCATGAATATGGTGAGGCATTATATTAAGAGAAAAAAGCCAATCATTGGAGGACAAATATCATATTATTCCACTTGTATGAGTTATCTAAAATAGTCAAAATCATAGAACAGAGAGAACATGGTGCTTTTTAGGGGATAGGGAAGGGGGTGGGGTTTTAATGGATATATTTTCACCTTTGAATTATGAGTTTCTACAGATTTGCTGTAAAATATTGTGGCATAGTTAATAATAATATATATAGTGTTAAAATTTGTTAAAGGGCTAGATATACAATAGAAAATAAAAACCTATGTACACAGTATGGTTTCTAAACTTATTTACATTAAATTAACAAAGTCTGGTAGAAAAACTGCATAATATATCTTAGGCAATTTGTATATAATTACACATTACAACATTCAATAAATGGATTTTTTATAGCTTTAGTTTTAATGTGTCTTAGTCACATTCTCATCCCTGGGACTAAATACCTGACATCCACAACTTAAAGGAGGAGAACTTTATTTTGGCTTACAGTTTTCAGATGATTCAGACCATAGTCACCTGGCTTCAAGGCAGGAAGATGATGGTACAACAGTCTGGAGGAGGAAACAGGATCACATCATGCCAGTAGGAAGCAAAGAGAAAAGGGAGGAGCCAGGGGGGTAGATATATCTTTCCAGGTCACCTCTCCCAAAAGTCGTGCCTCTATCCAGGCCCCACCTCCTAACAATAGGTTGGCTATGAACGCATTAGTGGACTTATACACTAAGGAGTATACTGCCCAATGATCCAATCACCTTCCAGACAAATGAGAATTTTGAGGGACAGCTCCCATCTCAACCGTAGCACTCCATGCTTTCTTCATATAATTTTTCTAGTCCTTTTAAGAAGCAGAGTATGGGGGCCGGGGATTTAGCTCAGTGGTTCCACCGCCTGCCTCGCAGGCACAATATTCCGAGTTCCAATCCCGGTACAAAAAATAATAATAATGAAAAAGCAGAGTAGCTTCCTGGCTAAAAGACAGCTTAAAGTTAAAGTCCTGTTTGAAAAATCCAGTATATATTCCTTAAATGGCTAAATTTAGATAATTATTTACTCTCCATGTGCCTATATTTCTTCATTTATACCATTGAAGATATTGTTACTATTAAATGAGATAAGATTTGTATTATGTCTCCTTCATACTAAGTGCTCAATGAATAGCAGCTATTATTCTTTTCTCGGAATAGGCTGCCTGCATTAATTTCCACTGATCACACTAAAAATTAGCACAATTTTTTTTTACATGGAATTATTTAGGGTTTTCATTTCTCTAATTTTTTTCCTTAAATTATTTTATTGGTATACAATATATTTATACTTATCATTAGGTGCTTGTACCTGTGCATGATGTATCTTGGTTTTTGTTTTTTCCCCATTCCCTGTCCTCCCTCCAACCCCTCCACCCTTCCCTATTTACAAAGACTTTGTTTCCATTTTTTCCTTTTCTTATAATTTTTCTTTTCCCTTCTTTCCTTTCCCCTTCCCCTCCCACTTCCCCTACCCCTTTAGACCTCTTCTTCCTATTTCAAATTATCAATTATTCATTTTAATCATTTTAATCCTTGTTTACACTTTCAGTTTCTCATACTAGAGAAATTATTCCGTATTTACACGTGTGTCCTATTTATTTCACTTAAGAGTATGGCCTCAATATGCATCAATTTAGCTATAAATGTCTCTAGTTTGTCATTCTTTATGGCTGACAAGTACTCCATTTTATAAAAATTGCATTTTCTTTATCCAGTCTCCAGTTGGTGGTCATTTGGTCTGTTTCCAAGCTTTAGCTATTACAAAATGTGCTGCTATAAACATGGGTGCACATATTTCGCTGTGCTATGATTCTTTTAATTCTTTTGGGAAGAAACCCAACAGGGGAATGGCTGGCTCAAATGAGACCTCTAGCCCTAGTTTTTTGAGGTATCTCCATACGGATTTCCACAGTGGTTGCACCAGTCTGCACTCCCACCCACAATGGAGAAGGGTTCCTTTTTCTCCACACCCCAACATTTGCTATTGGATGACTTCTTGATTGCAGTCATTCTTTCTGGAGTGAGGTGAAATCTCAGTGTTGTTTTCATCTGCATCTCTCGAATGACCAGTGATGGCTCTTTAGAATCACAGCAGACTTCTCAACACAAACCCTCAAGTCAAGTAGAGCCTTGAGTGAAGTATTTCAAGCCCTAAAAGAAAACAACTTCCATCCCAGACTATTGTATCCTGCAAAATTATCTGTCAAAATCAATAAGGAAATGAGATACTTCCATGAAAAAGAACACCTGAGAAATTTCATGAGCACCAACCTAGCCCTCCAAACAGTACTAAACAATATTCTAGAGAAAGGACAATGAAGGGCACAACTCGAGGAGGCCCAACAGAGTGAACCCAACAGGCAAGGCAAGAAACTAAAGGGAAAGGGGGAAAAATAAAAAATAAAAAAGCCAAGAACAGTAAAACATCATGACTATGATGACTCAATACCTATCAATTGTAAACATCAGTGTTAATCGCCTCAATTCACCAACCAAAAGAAATAGACTAGCAGAATGCATTGAGAAGCAAAATCCAACAATATGCTATATACAAGAAACAAACTTTTCCTATCTTTATTCCTTTTATTTCTTTCTCTTGTCTAATTGCCATGGCTAATGTTTCCAGAACTATATTGAACAAGAGTGGTGAGAGTGGACATCCTTGTCTTATTCCTGATTTTAGTGTGAAGGATTTCAACTTTTGACCATTTAGTATGATATTAGCTGTTGGTTTTTCATAGACGGCTTTTATCAGTTTGAAGTAGAGACCATCTATTCCAATTTTTGTGGGTTTTTATCATAAATGCATGTTGCATATTGTCAAATGCTTTTTCTGCATCTATGGAGATAATCATATGGTTTTTGTCCTTGGCTCTATTGATACAGTGTATTACATTGATTGATTTGAGTGTGTTGAAACATCCCTGCATCACTGGGATGAATCCCACTTGGTCAAGGTGTATGATCTTCTTCATGATCTTCTACATTCTATTTGCCAGTATCTTATTAAGGAGTTTTGCATCGATGTTCATTAGTGAGATTGGCCTATAGTTCTCCTTTTCGGTTGGGTCTTTCTCTGCTTTGGGGATCAAGGTGATGCTTGCTTCCAGGAATGAATTTGGGAGTATTGCTTCCCTTTCAATTTCATTGAAGAATTTAAACAGTAGTGGCAGCAGTTCCTCTCTAAATGTCTTGTAGAATTCAGCAGTGAAGCCATCGGGGCCCGGGTTTTTCTTAGTAGATAAGTTTTTAATTATGTTTTCAATTTCATTGGTTGATATTGGTTTGTTTAGAATTTTTAGGTCTTCTTCGTTCATCTTTGGTAATTCATATGTATCTAGGAATCTGTCCCTTTCTTCTGTGTTGTCCATCTTATTGGCGTATAGGTTCTGGAAGTAAGTATTGATGATCCTCTGGATTGGAAGTCCCATTTGACCCTGCTATTCCACTGCTGGGGATCTTCCCCAAAGAATTAAAAGAATCATACCACAGTGATATATGTGTGACCATGTTCAAAGCAGCACAGTTTGTGTAGTTAAAACTTGGAAGCAGCCCAAATGCCCATCAACTGGAGACTGGATAAAGAAAATGTGTTTTTTTTAATAAAATGGAGTACTACTCAGCCATAAAAAATGAGAAATTAGAGACATTTATAGCTAAGTGGATGCACATTGAGGCGATACTCTTAAGTGAAATAAATAGGATACACATGTATAAATACCGAATAGTTTCTCTGGTGTGAGAAACTGAAAGTGTAAATAAGGACTAAAATGTATAATAGATAATGTGAAATAGGAAGAAAAGGGGCAAAGAGGAAGGAAGTGGGAGGGATAAGGGAACGATAGAAGGGAATGGGATTAATATGAGAAAATGGAAAAATAGGAGCAAAATCTTTGTAAGTAGGGATTAATGGAGGGATTGAAGGGAGGGTTGGGCAAGGGTGAAAGATGGGAACCAAGAGAGATTATGTAAAGGTGCAAATTTCCAATGATGAATGTCATTATCTTTTATTCCTATATTATATTGTATTCATGATAGCAGCCATTCTTTCTGGAGTAAGGTGGAATTTCAGCGTTGGTTTCATTTGCATTTCTCAAATGATCAGTGATGTTGAGCATTTTTTCAAGTTTATTTGCTATTTCTACTTCTCTGTCTGAGAAATGTATGTTCCTTTCCTATGCCCATATTCAGATTGGGTCTTTAAATTTGGGAGGTCTGATTTTTTTAAGTTCTTTATACATTCAAGATAGTAGACCTTTGTCTGAGGAAATGATGTTGAAGATTTTTTCCCACATTGTGGGTTGTCTCTTCACACTGCTGGTGGTTTCTCTTGCTGTGAAGAAGCTTTTTAATAAGAAGAGATCCCACTTGTTGATTGTTTGTGCTAGTTCACGGGCAACAGAGATTTTGTTCATAAAATCTTTTCCTACACCAATGTCTTCAAGAGCTCTTCTACCTAACCTCTGTTCCAGCCAATTCAATGTTTCTATTTTAATATTTAGAATGTTAATCCATTTCGATTTTAGTTTATTGCATGATGAGAGATAAATTCTTTTTCTTTAAGGTCTTTCACATATGTTCTATCTTCAAAATTACATCTGTGATGTAACAAAATTTGTAAAGGTGTGAAAGTTAAGACAAAGACTTATTTGAGGAAAGGAGCATTTTCTGTACCACACTGTAAGAGTACATCTTCTAGTTCTCTCTGACATGAATATATATAATAACTAATTCAGAATTATATACACACATGGGACTGAGAACTAAAAATTTTTACTCACCACAAGAAGTAAAGTTGTGACACAGTTGTTTAAAACAATGATAAAATGTATAGATTCTTTTGAACAATCACATAAAGAATATAAAAATAGCTGGCTCACCATGCCCACCTGCGACCAGGTGACAGTGAGGACTCCCGGGCACACCCACCAGTCGCCACCATAACAGTGCAGGCTGAGAGGTCCCAGGCTGACTGAAGACCCACTCCATATGGCTCACCACACTCACCTGCAACCATGAGACCCTGAGGACCCCCCCGGGCATGTCCACCAGCCACCAGCATACCAGTGCAAGCACCTGCAACAACACCCACCCCCTCAACCCCCCAATCCCTCCCCCCACCTGTGGTCTATTGGCTATACAGCTACCTGGTTCCACACTATAGAGGCTAAGGGAAAAATAAAGGCCATTGTCCTGAGCTGCACAAGTGAAAAACAGAGAGAGGATTCTCTCAGGCTCCGTGATGAAAACTGAAGCCCAATGGAAAAGTGAAGAGAATCTCTGCAACAAAGGCACACCAGACCACCATACTTGGTAAGTTGGAGGGATCATCAACTCCCATTGGAACCTGCACTATCTTCAGGGGAAAGGCAGCAAGAAACTGCAAAAGAAACTTCCAGAGTTCAACCCTGCAGGAAGACAGAGAGCTCAACGTGGGACTTGCAGCCAGAAATCAAGCTGAATCTCATGGGTCTGTGACTGGCTTCCTGAGACTCATTGACTTATATCTGCATACTGCTGCCCAGGTTGTTTATTGTGACAGCAGAGACATACCATGAAGGAGGCCCTTCATTTTTATCTTTTGTATTTTCAAAATTACCACTATTTTTTTGCTCTTATTTTTAATTTTATTTCTTCTTTTTCTACTCTTTAAAAATTTTTCTTTTTCTTTTTTTCTTTCTCTTTTCTTTCTCTCTCTCCCTTGCTCCCTTGCTATCCCACATTGTTCTTCATCTCCCTTTGTGTTCCTGTTCTGGCCCTAACTCATATTTCTTCTTTATTTTTCTTTTCTTCTCTTTCCTTCTCTTGCCTGTGTCCTCTGGCCTCACTGCTAAATTTCCCCTATCTTTCAACCTACCTATCCTTCCCTCCCCAACTCCTTCTAAGTCCCCATACCAAAAGGAAAAGTTGCTATATTGAAGAGTTTATTTACTATAAACATATGTTGGGTTGGTCCTTGATTTTGATTTAATTCACACAGTTAAAGTTGATGGATTAATAAATACCACAAATTGTCATTTTCTAAGAGGTACTTGATGCTATTGTGTTGCTGATTTTACCACTTGGGCTTAGATGTTGTGATTGATCTAATTAGTTGTCCTGCCTGGTATGATGAAAATGAGATAGCCTCAGAGTCATTAGAGACTCAAAACCTAAAGACCAGCTATATCTGGAAGACACCTCTGAGAAGCAATCATTCTATAAGGGTTCTAAATACATCAACAAAGATACTTACAATAAGGGACTTCAAAGTATCAACCCAGGAAATAAACCAAGGACAGTACCAAAAACAAAAATGAGAAGACATTTAAGCATGGCCAAAAGTCAGACTTCCACTGCACAGAAAGAAAATTCTGGGGGAAATGAGGTGGAAAAGTCTGATAATCAACCACATGGACACCCTGAACTAATAATACAGGAAGTAAAACAAACAGATGAATGAGGCTCTAGAAAAACTGAAAGCAGAAATAATTTCCTAGATAACTACAGATATGGTGAGCAGAGTGAAAGACATGATTAGAGGCTCTAGAACAGAAACAGATAAAAAAAATAAGTGAGCTCCAAAACATGCAAGAAACCATGAGTGCCCAGCATAAGAAACAAATGGAAACCATGATCATCCAACATAAGAAAGAAATAGAATCCATGAAACAGATTCAAACAGATATTCAGGAGATTAAAAACTTCACTGAAAGCATGCAGAGCAGATTAAAGGAATCTGAAGATAGAATATCAGATATAGAAGACAGGATTGTGGTTAAGGACCATGAAAACAGAGATTTCTTAGAAATAGAAAGGGGCCATGAGGAATCAATGCAGCAGCTGCTGGATGATGCAAGGAAGAATAACATAATACTGACAGGAGTCCACGAAAAAACAAGAGAAAGTACAATTGACATTAAAATCTGTTCACAGAAGTAATAGTAGAAAACTTCCAGAAAGAGGTGGAGAATTGGACAGATAAATGAGGCATATAGAACTCCACCTAGGCATGGTCAAAAAAATCTACACCTAGACATATAATAGTCAAGATCCCAGAAAGCCAACAGAAGACCAAAATCCTACAAGTAGTTACAGAAAAGAAAGAAATAGCCTACAAAGGAAAGCCCATCAGAATCATGGCAGATTTCTCAACACAAACCCTCAAATCAAGGAGAGCCTGGAGTGAAATGTTTCAACCCCTGAAAGAAAATAACTTCTAACCTAGACTGTTGTATCCTGCAAATTATCATTCAAAATTGATGGAGAAATTAGATACTTCCATGACAAAGAACACCTGAGAAATTTCATGAACAACAAACCAGCACTCTAAGCAATTCTAAGCAATATCCTAGAAAAAGACAAAGAAGGTCACAACTCCATGAGCCCCAACACAGGGAAGCCACAAGGCAAGTTAAGAATCTAAAGGAAAAGGGGGAATAAAAATTAGAAATTAAAGAACCAACAACAGTAAAACATCATGACAAGGATGAGTCAATATCTATCAATTATAACCATCAATGTTAATGGTCTCAATACACTAATCAAAAGAAATAGACTGGGAGAATGAATTAAGAAGCAAAATCCAGCAATATGCTGTGTACAAGAAACACATGTAACTCAAAAAAAATTTGTAGACTCAAAGTAAAAGGATAGAAAACAGTTCTCCACACCACTGGAACCCAGAAAAAAGCAGGGGTAGCAATCTTATTTGCAAACAAAGTAGATATCAAACCAAAACTAATTAAGAGAGACAAAGATGGTCACTACATCCTTGTGAAGGGAACAATCCAAGAGAAAAAGATGACAATCCTAAATATATACGCATCAAATACGAATGCCCCCAATGATACAAAACAAATATTAATGGACATAAAAAACCAAATGAGCCCTAATGCAATTTTAGTGGGGGACCTCAATACCCCACTATCACAAATAGGCAGATCATCTAGACAAAAAATTAACAACGAAATTCTAAAACTGAACCAAGCTACTCAAGAAATGGATTTAATAGATGTTTACAGAGTGTTCCACACCACTAAATCAGAATACTCATTCTTTTTGGCTGCAGATGGTTCATTCTCCAAAATAGACCACATGTTAGTTCATAACACATGTCTAAGTAAATGTAAAAGATTTGAAGTTACCCTCTGTATATTATCAGACCATAATGCAATAAAATTGGAGATCAAAAACATATGAAACTGCAAAACCCCACAAACACATGGAAATGGAATAACACCCTCCCAAATAACCAATGGGTCAGAGAGGAAATTAAAAAAGAAATTAGACTTTTTTAACAAGTAAATGATAATGCCAGTGCAACATACAGGAATCTATGGGACATAATCAAAACAGTTCCACTAGGGAAATTCATAACAGTGAAAGCCCATATTAGGAAAACAGAGAGAACTCAAATAAACAACCTAATGCTGAACCTCAAGCTCCTAGAAAAAGAAGAGTATATCAAACACAAAGCTCATACAAGAGAGAAATTTACAAAAATCAGAGTAGAAATCAATGTAATGGAGACAAAGAGAATGATATAAAAAATCAATGCATCGAAGAGTTGGTTTTCCAAAAAAATAAAAAATAAAATCGATAAACCTTTAACCAACCTTATCAAAAAAAGGAAAGAAAAGGCTCAAATTCATGCAATTAAGAACAAAAAATGTGAAGTCACAACAGACCCAGCAGAAATCCAGACGATCATCAATACCTACTTCGAGAACCTCTACTCTAACAAAATGGAAAACACAGAAGAAATGGACAGATTCCTAGATACATACGAATTGCCAATGTTAAATGAAGAAGACATAGAAATTCTAAACACTCCAATTACAGTGAGTGAAATTGCAAATATAATAAAAAATTCACCAACAAAGAAAAGCTCAAGTCCTGATGGCTTCACTGCTCAGTTCTACAAGACATTTAAAGAACTATCTCCATTACTCTTCAAACTCATCAAGGAAATTTAAAGGAAAGCAAGGCTTCCAAATTCATTCCTGGAAGCAAGGTTTATTTTCATTCCAAAACCAGGGAAAGACTCAACCCAAAAAGAGAACTGCAGGCCAATGTCCCCAATGAACATAGATGCAAAAATCCTCAACAAGACTCTGGCAAACAGAATACAGAGGGTCATCAAGGAGCTCATACACCCTGACAAATTTGGATTTATCCCAGGGATGAAAAGATGGTTCAACCTATGTAAATCAGTAAATGCATTGCCCTTTATTAACAGAGTCAAGGACAAAATATGATGATCTCAATGGATGCAGAAAATGATGCGACAAAATCCAACAGCCATTCATGATAAAAACCCTACAGAAATTAGGAATACAAGGTCTTTATCTCAATCGGATTAAGGCTATCTATGAAAAACCAACAGCCAACATAAGACTAAATGGTCAAAAACTGAAAACTTTCACACTAAAACCAGGAACAAGACAAGGATGCCCACTATCACCAGTCTTGTTCAATATAGTTCTGGAAACTTTAGCAAAAGCAATTAAAAGAGAGATAGAAATAAAAGGAATAAAGATAGGAAAGGAAGAAGTTAAACTGTCATTATTTGCTGACAATTTGATACTTTACATAGAAGACTCACAAAACTTGGCCAAAAGACTTCTAGATTTAATTGACAGATTCAGTAGAGTAGCTGGATGTAAGGTCAACACTCAAAACACAATAGCCTTCTTATACACAAATATTAGACTCACTGAGAAAGAAATTAGGGAAACAGTTCCTTTTACAATAGTATCCAAAAAAATGAAATATCTAGGAATCAATCTAACAAAGGAAGCAAAAAACCTTTACCCTGAAAAGTACAGCACTCTGTAAAAAGAGATCAAGGAGGATATAAGAAAATGGAAAGACATCCCTTGTTCCTGGGTAAGAAGAATCAATATAGTGAAAATGGCCATACTTGAAAAACTACTACATAGATTTAATGCAATGCTGATTGAAATGCCAACAATATACTTCACAGAACTAGAGAGAACAATCCAAACATTCATCATGAATCAAAGAGACCTAGAACAGCAAAAGCAATTCTAGGCAATAGAAACATGGCTGGGGCTATCACAATACCCAACTTGAATCTATACTGCAAAGCTACTGTGATAAAAACAGCATGGTACTCTCAGAGAAACAGACCCGAGGAACAGGGGAATAGATTAGAAGATGCAGAAACAACTCCAGACATACTCAGCCACCTCATCTTTGTCAAAGGTGCCAACCACCCTCATTGGAGGAAAGATAATCTATTTAATAAATGGTGTTGGAAAAACTGGATTTCAACCTGCCAAAGGTTAAAACTAGACCCATATCTATCACCATGCACTAAACTAAGATCAAAGTGGATTAAAAATCTGAATATTAAGACAGAAACACTAACCATGCTGGAAGATAAGTTAGGTAGAACTCTTGAAGACATTGGCATAGGAAAAGACTTTATGAACAAAACTTCAGTAGCACTGGAACTCGCCCAAAGAATCAACAACTGGCATCTCATCTTGTTAAAAAGCTTCTGCACTGCAAGGGAAACCACCAGCAGAGTGAAGAGACAAACTACTATGTGGGAAAAAAATTTTAACAGCTGTACCTTAGACCAAGGACTACTATCTAGAATATATAAAGAATTGAAAAAAATCAGACCCCCCAAATTCAAAGACCCAATTCAAAAATGGGCATCTGAAATGAACAGACATTTCTCACACAAAGAAGTAAGAGCAGCAAATAAATATATGAGAACATATTCAATGTCACTAGTCATTCGAAACATGCAGATGAAAACTGCACTGAGATTTCACTTCACCCCAGAAAGAATGGCTGCTATTAAGAAATGAACCAATAACAAATGCTGGCAGTATGTGGTGAGAAAGGAACCCTTCTCCATTGTTGGTGGGAGTATCGACTGGTGCAACCACTTTGGAAATCAGTATGGAGATACCTCAAACAACTAGGGCCAGAGTTCCCATTTGACCCAGCTATCCCCCTGCTGGGTAACTCCCCCCAAAATTAAAAGATCATAGCACAGCAATATATGTGCACCCATGTTTACAGCAGCACAGTTTGTAATAGCTAAAGCTTGGAAACAGACCAAGTACCCATCAACTGGAAACTGGATAAAGAAAATATTTTTTTTATAAAATGGAGTACTCCTCAGCCATAAAGAACGACAAACTAGAGACATTTACAGTTAACTGGATGCATATTAAGGCCATATTGTTAAGTGAAATAAATAGGACACACATATGTAAATACTGAATAGTTTCCTTAGTGTGAGAAACTGAAAGTTTAAATAAGGATTAAAATGATTAAAATGAATAATTGATAATTTGAAATAGGAAGAAAAGGCCCAACGGGGTAGGGGTGAAGGGAGGGGAAGGGGAAAGGAAAAAAGAGAAAGGAAAAATTATGAGAAATTAAAACAAATGGAAATGAAGTCTATGTAAAGAGGTAAGGGTGGAGGAGGTGAAGGGCAAATAGATAATGAGGAAAAAATAAGAACCAAGATACATCATGTACAGGTATAAATACTCAATGATGAATGTAAACTTGTTTTATACCTAAAATGTACCAATAAAGGAATTTAAGGAAAAACAGAATATATAAATAAGAAGATCTGTAACATTTTGAAATTATTTGATTTCTCAAATTTACATTTATTGCTTGTGACTATTAATTGTGGTATAGCAACTTGAACAGATTAAGAAATGCCTCTCATATTCCTAAAGCACTATTCTGGGTGTGTTTTAGATGATGGACATGTAGGTCAGCAATCTGCTGGGGGACAGACCACCCTTGTTTTGAACAATACCAACCAATACGCTTGCAGCATGGATAGAATTTTTTAAAAGGAAGTAAAAACAAAATGAACCCATTTTGAAGAGTTCCTGCTGGTGAGTGTTTTGCTCCTACTGCATTTGAATATCAGTCTGCAGATGTTCAGTAAAGTTCCAGGCCTTCTATCTTTGATTAGTGCTACATCCTTGATCCCTCTTTTTCTGCAAGTTCCAATATCTTGGGTTGAGCAAATAATGGATCCTCAAGGTCTGCATCATTCTGATGGCCTTTGTAAACTCTTCCACCTCTAATTTTGAAAGTCTACCTAAGAAATCCTCTTGTTTATGATTATGATTTTCTAGAGAATTCGAATACAGATTTTGTTAGCAAGAGTGGTTCAAAGGAAAGATAATTGTAAAAATCAATTTTTCTAATTGGTTTTGTGGTTCCTATAGTTGTCTCTCTGATTTGGTAAGACTTAAACTTTCCATGCTCTCTCCTTTTAATACTGTAAAGTACTGATAGTCTATGGTGCAGTCTGTTTATTAAAACATACAATATACATCCATTTGATTATCCTAATTTGCCACTTTTGAGATGCAAGGAATTTAGTAATTCAATATACAATATTTTGAATAACTTTTGGAAGTGTAAGAAACATAATGATGATGGAAGCTTGATCTTAGCATCTCTGGACAAAGTAACAAATGAATATAATGCACTCCAAGATTCAAATTCTCAGCTGCAGACATGTATAAACAATCTAAAGGATTCTAATAGTGCCAAGAAAATAATAAAATAATGAACTCAAAGATGGAATTCCAGACTCCAGATAGGCATAAATAATCTAAAGACTTCTAAATTTCTCCTGAAACATAATCTTCTATCCTTTAGCCATGGGTAGGGAGAAATTGGTTATGAATAAGGCGACGTTGCTTTAAACCAAACACAAGCCATTAAAATGTGATTGGATAAATTCGCAATGAAAAATTAGCACTCAGCCAAGGAAGTTATCTGCAGTTCAAATGAAGGTGCTGATCAAAGAATGGGACCCCATAAATTGAGATGGAAATGTTTGGGACAAATTTGAGGAGGCTGGAGATACTGAACTTCTAAATTCTAATGAGAATATTTTGTCAGAGGAAGAGATTTCCCTATCTTTACTGGCAGAGGCATTCCCACTCCCACACCCTATGTTATTGATCTCTCCATCTTTGCTGAGGCAAGTAATCCTATGTGGCCTCTAGAAATGGTAACATCTTCCCTGATACAATTTCCAAGCAAGACAATTCCAGCATTCCTCAGGACCCAAACTCACCACTCACTTTTGATTGTAGGCTTATAACCCAACTTAAATCTCCAACATCTCCTAAAGGTGAGGTACATAATGTTTTCCATGAGGAGGTAAGCTGCTGCCTCAAAGAACTTCTTGAGGTTTTTAATACTTTCTTCCTTTTAGACACTGTCATTGCTCTTCTCTGTATATCAGACTTTAAGGTTGGAATCACAGTCATTCAATTGGAAAATTTAAGTGCAATGTACATAGTTCAATCCTGGAGTGGCAAAGGCCAAGTGATAGTGCTCAATCACCAAAGGCAAGGTAGCTTGCTTGACTTACAAAACAACAGACGCAATGCATTAATAGGAATGGTATGACATGTGTAGACCTATGATGTTGGCTAATTAATCGTGGTGGTCCTAGAAGTCAACTAGATAGAGAACCTACTAATTTTTTTTGAGGGGGGATTTATATAAATAGAAAAATTTTAGAGTAAATGAACAAAAATCTACCTTAAGTCAAAACAAAGAGTATCATAGCCCCTTAACCAATTCTCAGACTTAAGTCAGTTTACAGACCCAGAACGCCATGAATTAAAAGGGGATAAGTCTTCTTGAGGAAGGATGCTGAAGCACCAACAAAAAGTTATTCTATCAATTTTTCTCCCATCCTTTCCCAAAGAAGCATATGAGATTTATAAGAATAACTACACATTGAGGAAAAGGAAATGATAAGAAATCTCAAGGACTATTGGATACTAGATCTAACATACCAATGATCTCTGAAACATCATTATGGCTACTCATTTACTGTAGGGGACTATGGAGGACAGATAATCAATAGAATTTGACCCAAAGTCTGACTCACAGTGAGCCTAGTAAGTTGTCAAAATATTTTGTGGTCATTTCCCCAGCCCAAGAATTCACAATTTGGTAGACATAATTAGTATTTGGCAGAATTTCCACACTGGTTTCCTAAACTATAGTTTGAGAGATGTTATGGAGTGAAAGGCCAAATACAGCCATTAGAATTGCCCTCTACTTAAGAAAATAATAAATTTTAAAAAAATAATAATCTTACCCCTGAAGAGATTGCAGAGTTTAGTGCCACCATCAAGGGCTTGTAAACTACAGGGGTAGTAGTTCCTACGACAGCTCCACTTAATTATCCTACTTGTTCTATTCAGAAGATGGATGGATCTTGGAGAATGATGATGGGTTACCATAAGCTTAATAAAGCCATAACTTCAATTGCAGCTACTTTACCAGGTGTGGTTTCTTTGCTTGAGCAGATGAACATATCTCCTGGTACCTGATATGTAGCTATTCATTTGGCAAATGTCTTTTTCTCTATATCTATTTATAAGACCCACAAAAACCAATTTGTTTTCAGCTGAGAAAACCAGCGATATACCTTTATTGCCTCAGGGTATATCAGCTGTCTATCCCTGTGTCACAATTTAGTTTACAGGAACATTTATAATCTCTCTCTTCTACATGGTATCACATTGGTCTAATACATTGGTGGCATTACACTGTTTGTATTAAGTGAGCAAGAGGTAGCAACCAGACTGTATTTGATGTTAAGAATTTGGATATCTGAGGATGGAAAATAAACCCAAAATTTTATTGTTCTAGCTTCTTGCCCTTTCTTTTTAAAATTTTATCAGTATATGTTTGATCCACATACTACAGCTTGATTCCTTCTTTTAATCCCCTTACCCTTGCCTCCCCCTCTCTCCCTCCTCCAATTCCCCTATTATATTTTCATTCTTGTTGACATTATTAATGTTAGCTCATAATATAACATATATTTATGTTCATTAAGCTTATTAGATTCATGTATATTGTATATCTTTATTCTACATATTTCCCCTTCCACTCCTCCTCTCCCCTTGCCCTTGTTCTCTAGAATAGCTTCCCTTTTCCAAGAGATCCATCCCCTTTCCCCCTTCTATCATGCTTTATTATTCTCTTTGATTATCCTTTGCCTCACTCAAACAAGAGATAGCATATGATATTTAAGCTTGAATGTTTGGTTTATTTTACTCAATGTTATATTTTCCAGATTCCTTCATTTTCCTACAAATGTCTCAGATTTATCATTCTTTATAGCTGAGTAGTATTCCAATACATATTGATACCACATTTTCTTTATCCAATCATCTGTTGATGGATATATGGCTGCTTCCATTATTAGCTATTACAAAATTGTGCCACTATACACATTGTTATGCATGTATTGCTGCAGTATGATGTCTTAAGCTCTTTGGGAAATATACTTGAGAAAATTTTTTCTATGATATCTGTAAATGTGTTAGTAAATCCATCTGTGCTATCTTCTATGTTTTCTCTAACTCCAATTAGCATTACATTGGTTTTCTTATTGTCATTTTGTAGCTTCTGTATAATCTTCTCTTGTTCTTTTATTTTCTTTGTGGCTTCTTTGCACACCTCATTGTAATTCACTCTTTCACCCTCAATTTCAGATACTCTATTTTCACATTGGTCATTTCTTCAATGAAATCTGTACAGTTTTTTCTTTCAGATATTTCTGTCTGACATATTTTCAAGGATATCATATCCTTGTTGAATTTGTCTTCAAAGTTGAACCATTTTATTTAGCTTTTCCAGTGTTTTACTTACTTCTCCAAAATTCATAATGAGCATATTGAGTGAAATTACTGTACACATTTTCTTTTTGAACTCATCTATTTTCCTCAACCTTCTATAAAGTTTTCATAGAGCTCTGTACCCTGGTATTTGTTTCTTTCTCCCTTTGTGACATCTTCCTCTACCTTGGGAGAGTTGGAAGAATTTAGGGATCTTCTGTTGTCTTGCTCCCCCATGCTTCTATGTGTATCTGTGTGTATATGTGCCCCCTCTTTTTTCCCCTAAATTTTGGTGAAGTACTACAGGTGGTGGACTAGAAAAGTGAGAATAATAAATACAACTAAATTTCAAGGGTCATTTGCCTGTGTGAAATTTAAAAGACTCTAGTTGTGTGGCACAATAAGGTATATTCCTTCTAAGATGAAGGATAAGGTTTTGCTTTTGCCCTCTACTTCAACAAAACAGCCAGAACACCTAGTGGGCCTATTTGAATTTTGAAGACAATACATTCTTCAGTTTAGTGTGTTACTCTGGCTCATTTACCAAGTGAATCAGAAAGCTGCTAGCTTCAAGTGGGGCCCAAGAAAGGAGAAGGCTCTTCTACAGTTCCAGTCTGCTGTGTAGACTGCTTTGTCCCTTTGAGAGATAGCTTCCGGGATGCTACTGGGCCTTATTGGGAACTGAGGATTCAACCTTGAAGTGACAGAGTACCAGGTGAACTGAACTTTCTGTCATGAACTGAGTGCTCTCTGGCCTACAAAAATATAAAGTTGGGTATGCACAGTCACAGTCCATCATCAAATGGATGTGGTGTATAGAAGATCAGGCCCAAGAAGATCCAGAAGGAACAACTATGTTCCATTAAATAGTGTCCCCCAAACTCTGTTTCCTGATGATGCTATCCTGCCTTCTGTCCCTCAGCATGCATCAATGGCCTCATGAAGTATACCTTATAATCAATGTAGAGAGGAAGATAAGACGAGGGGCTGGAACACAGATGATTCTATATAATATGCAAACACCACCTGAAAATGGATAAGTGCAACACTACAGCACCTTTCAAACATATCCCTAAAGGATAGTTGTGAAGGGAAATCCTCACGGTGAGCAGTTTTGGGTAGTATACCTAGTTGTGCATTTTTCTGGGGACAGAAAAATGATGAGGTGTGCTACTATAAACTGATTTGTGAGATATAACCAATGGTCTAGCTGGATGGTCAGTGACATGGATGGAATATGACTAGGAAATTTGTCACAAAGACATTTGGTAAGAGGTATATGGACCTTTCCATATGAAAATAGGATGTGAAAGTATTTGTGTCTCAGGGAGTTTATCACCATAATGTGAAATCAGTAGAAAAAGATTTTAATAATCAGATAGATAGGATGACCTATTGTACGGAACTAGTTAACCTTTTTCCTCAGTCACACCTGTCATTGCCCAATGAACTCATGAACAGTGTGGCCATTGTTAAAGGGATGGAGGTTTTGCATGGGCTTTGCAACATAGACCTTCACATATCAAGGCTGTCTGGCCACTACTAAATGCCCAATATGCCAGCAGCAAAGACTTGATAGTCTCTGATACTGCAGCATTTCCCAGGGTGATTAGATGGTGATCTGGTGGCAGGTTGAATATGCTGGACCACTTCCATTATGGAAAAGGGGGTGCTTTGTCCTGAGTGGTACAGAGACTTATTCTGGGTATGGATTCAGCTTCCTTCTGCATAACACTTCTTTCAGAACTACCATTTGTAGACTAAAGAATGCCTCATCCACCCTTATGCTATTCCACGTGATATTACTTTTGACCAAAGGACACATTTCATGGGGGTAAAATGTCACAAGGGCTCCTGCTAATGGAATGAATTGCCCTTATCATATTCCCCACTACTTAGAAACAGCTGGAATGCTAGAACTGTGGAATAACATTAGTAGATGCAATTACAGCATCAGGTAGGTGGCAAAACCATGCAGGATTTAGGCAAGTGTCCCGAAAAGCTTATGCATGCTTTGAATCAGCATCCAACGAATGGTAGTCTTTCCTCCAATAGTTAGCACATATGGGTCCATGAATCAAGGGGTAGAAGTGGAAATGGCACAACACATCATTATCCCTAGTGAACAACTAGCAAGATAATTTGATTTCTGTTCCAACAACCATATTCTCTGGTAGAATGGTGTCTTAGTTCCCAGAGTGGGATGGCAGGGAGAATAATGTACATTGGACCCTTGGCTTACAAACTCAATTTGTTCTCAAGGGTTCATTGTAACTCAAGTTGGTCAAATGAAGGCTCAGTCTCCTCTACACAACCTTCAAAGTCTCTCTCTAACATACAGACAGATCTTAGTGTCCTTAGAGAAACACTGGCCCCTGGATTTCTCAGTTAGCTCAACATAGGAAAGGATGTTGTAATGTTCCTTCTAGAACTCATTAAGGGTTAAATCTTTATCTGAGACCATCTAAAAGCAAAAGGGGCCAGCATTTGGGTCATGACTCAAGACTTTAGTTTTAAGTTAAAACTAAAATTCTGGTTGAAACCCAAGTTGTTCATATGTCAGGCCAATCATAACTCAAGGTTTCACTGTACTAAAAGGCATAACAATGTTACCATTAAACTGAAAGTTTAGACATGCCTCCAGTCATTTTGTGCTTCTCATGCCTTGGAGTGAATAAGCTAAAAAGAAAATGATAATGTTGGCAGAGGTGATTAATACAGACTACCAAGGGGGAAATTAGTTACTTCACAATACAGGTAAGCAAGAATAGAGATAAGGAAGAAAGTAGTGATAAATTCCAGCTATGACCACGTGATCATTTATAGAAACAAGGCTTAAAATTACCACAAGTGTTTCTTTCCAAATATGTTAATATGCTTTTGCATATATAAATATATATAATATGTCTTTGTTTTCTTTCCTTGTAACATATTAGTACTTAATATCAGTAAATAAACATTGTTTAATATATAGTTCAATATTTAAGTTATGTAATATTATGAGAAGTGTTAACATCTCCCAAAGAAAAACTTGCCTTATATTTTGAGTGAAGGAATTGGTATGTCGTCATGTGTGCACAGGATAGTTGTGTCAAGTTAGGTGTAATTATGAGTTTACTATTTCATTTGGAGATTAAGTATGACTTAAGAAGCTGTGTCTGGTTGTCACACTGACAAGGGGTGGATTGCAACCATCAGTTGGGATATGTCAAATTGACAAGAGTAAGAAACATCTAGCAGATGAGTAGAACAATTCTGGGTGTATCTGTGTATGACTGACATGTAGGCCAGCAAACTAAGGGCACTGGGATCCACTCCAGATGTGGTGGTACAAACCAATAGGCTTGTAGATTGCATGAAATAATAAAGGGATAGAAGAAGGAAGTGTGCTCATTTTGAAGAGATCCAGTCTTCTTGAGAAGGTAAGTTTTTGCTGCTGTAGCCTTTGAATATTGGTCTTCGGGTCTTTACTTTTCTTCTAAACCTTTAACCTTAGACTGATGCTTCATTTTTTTAATTCATTAATTTTATTGGTACATTTTAGGTATACAATATGATGACATTCATCATTGGGAATTTGTACCTTTACATGACATATCTTGGTTCTACTTTTTCTCTATTCCTCTGCCCTCCCTTCAGCCCCTCCACCTCATCCTATTTATAAAGACTTTGTTTCTGTTTTTTACTTTTCTCATATTTTTACTTCCCCTTCTTTCCTTTCTCATATCCTGCCCACTTTCTCTTCCCCTTTGTACCTTTCTTTCCTATGTCACATCACCTATTATATGTTTTGATTTTCATTTACACTCTCAGTTTCTCACACCAGAGAAACTGTTCGGTATTTACACATGTGTATCCTATTTATTTCACTTAAGTGTATGACCTCAATGTGCATCCATTTAGCTATAAATGTCTCTAGTTTCTCATTCTTTATGGTGAGTAGTAGTCCATTTTATAAAAAATAAGCACATCTTCTTTATCCAGTCCCCAGTTGATGGACTTTTGGGTTACTTCCAAGATTTACTGGTGCTGCATTTTTGATATGTCTTTCTCTGTGGCTTCCATATTTTTGGGCTAAGGAGCTACTGCATCCTCTGGTACTTGAGCAGACAGGCACTATAGGCTTTCTTGCCTCCCTTCTATAGATGGCCATTGTAGGCTTTCTTGCCTCTGATCCTATACGCCTACCTAATAAATAGCTTTGCATAACTACACGTATATTTCTAATTGGTTCTGCTCCTCTGGAGAATGCTTGCTAATACATACCTTCACTCAAAAGTTATATCATAAAAAAATTCATCTTCAGTGCATCCATCAGATAGATACACATGTTTAAATATCACATAGTTTTTCTTTTGTGAGAAACCCAAAAGGTAAATAAGGACCAAAATAGATGATAGACATTAGAAAGTAGGAATAAAATATTCAAATGGAAGGGGAAACAAGATAGCATGGATGGGGAAGGAAAGGAGAGAATAGAGATAAAATATTTTAAAAGGATTGAAGGAAAACAATAGAAACAAATTTTTGTAAAAAGAGAGAGAAGAAGAAGGATTGACATGATAGAAGGGGAATGCTGAAAAGGGAATTAAGATATAATATGTACAGATAGAAATTTCCTGTGATGAAAGTGATCATATGTATGTCAAAAGTGTATAAATATGGAGGGGGGTGAAGGGAGGGATAGGAATGGGGAAAAAAATAAGAACCAAAATGCATCATGTAAAGGTATAAGTTCCCAATGAAAAAAGTAAATGCGTTGTATACCTAAAATGTACAAATAAAAGAATTTAAGTAATAAAAATGTGTATCAATAAAATTAATTTAATGATAAAGGAATAGAAAAATAAGTCTTGTGTAATTGAAATACAAGCAGTCATTATTCTTATATTATTGGCAAAAATTCTTAGAATTTGTAACTGTAGCACACAGTTTATTTCATTTATTTCATACTTAATTTTTCACCCACTTCTATAAGTCAAACATAGATTATTGTATGCATAAATCTTACAAATGTACTTAAGATGAAATTAGAATACATTTATATTTGCCAAATTGATAATTCATTTAATTACTATATTAGAGTTCTTCAGAGACACAATACCAGTAGGAAAGGTATATAGTTAGATAGACAGTTAAATAGAAATTGTGAGTAATTTATCCACAAGATAATGGAGATTCAGAGGTCTATGATTTGTCGTATACTAGCTGGAGACTCACAAAAGCCATGTAATTTAATTCTGAAGGCCTAGAGACCGCTAGAGTTGATTATTTAAATCCTAATTAGGGCAGTACAAGATGAAATGAGATGTCACAGTTCACACAGTGAGGAAGGCAGAAAGGAGCAAATTCCTCCTTTCTCTGTCTTTTTTGGTGTGTAGACAATGGATTGGGTGTTTCCCAACCAGATAATGGAGAACAATCTACTTTAGGGAGCTCACAGATCCAAATGACAACCTTATCTGCAAATTCACAGACACACTAGAAACAAAGTTTAATCTGGACACTCTGGTTCACTGAGATTCACATATAAAATTAGTATGATTGATTCCATCCATCATTTAGTATCTATGATTTCTCAGACATTTCCCTGGATACTGGGAATTTAACAACATAACAAATAAGACAGCTTTTCTCTGTGGGAATTTTTTCAATATAGGATGCAGATGAATAAAAAGACTGGATTCAAGGTTCCAATGGTGAAGGTAGCTGTATTGTATACCTAAAATGTACCAATAAACTTAATGAAAAAAAAAAAAGACTTGATTTGATGTTTAATGGATATTGACATAGATATGTACTAGGAGCAGTAGGAACATGGGAGTAATCCAGCTTTTGGGTGGTAGATCAGGAAATGTTAAATGACAGAGGTGAAATTTAGGTTCTTATAAATAATAAATATTTATATAACTGATGTGAAATAACCATGATTAGCTATAAAAGGGCTGATCAAAACATATGATGTGTTTAGGTAAAAGAAAATTACTACAGTAAGAGACACATTGGAATTAATCTGCCTTAAATACTCCCATTTAATTAGAACACCCTTATCAGGTCATTCTTGCTACTTTCAGACGCAGTTCTGGAAGTACTTTTTAGTGAACATCTTCATGAGTTATGATTTTTTTAAAAATGTGAATGCTGCTGCTGAGTGCCATCCAATGGCAAAGCAGGCTCCTCAAATCATTACGTAGTAGGTGCGTCCACCTCATTCACCAGACCTGGCACTGTGCAATTTCTGGCTCTTCCCTAGAGTAAAAATAATCAAGAAAGGTAAATGTTTTAAATTAATTCAGGGCAGTAAAACAACCATGACAGTACATCTAAAGACACACATGGGAGAACTTCCAGAACTGCTTCAGAAAATGGCAAAAGTGATGAATCAAGGATTTTAGAGAGGGGGGAGTATTTCGAGGGAGATTTATGGCAATACGTCTTTTCCTGTAATATTTTTAAATTTAATTATTCACTATATATTTCAAATATACATAGTATTTGGATTTAAAAATTGGATAGTACATATATGATAGACATATCAAAGAAAGAATGATTTAGTAGCCTGATCTAACATTTCCTATTACTTGAAAGAAGAAATGTGCATATGTGAAACAAATAAAAAATCTCCCGTGTATTGCAGAAAGCATTGTTAAATTATTGAAAGTAAAGTTGAAACCAAACTTCTGTACTCACGGACTCTGGAAAATTGTGTGTGCGTATTTCTCTGTAACACATTATGCAAAACACAAGAACTATACTTACTAAAACTGACCTGTCATTTTCAAATTGTAACCTTAATAGAATAAATACACCTGAGTTGACTCAGAAGATTAAAAGGTTAACATTTTATCAGCAAAGTATTGATTTATAGACATAACATGTTAAAATTTATTGGCATAGCTGTCCACTATGTTTTTTAAAATAGCATTTTTAATTTTATGTTCTTCTGGTATCATAACCCAATATAATAGTTTGCTTTTAAAGGTTTCTGGTTGGGTTTTTTAATTTGTTCATATTATTGTTTTGCAGATGGGTAAAACTCTTTTACTGTTAGTGTCATTACTAAATTTTTAAAAATCAGATTGTTGAAGGGATGAAAAGATTTTTTTTAATGGAGCATATCTTCTTGGGCAATGATTATACTGATCAAGAGTATATTATTTGGCTAAATGTAGTCATTTTTTTATCCGGCTTAATGTCTTGAAATTATTCTTATGAAGTGACTATATAAATTTCCATTCCATTTTAATATTTTAAATGAACATGAAAGCCTAATGCAAAGTCGAATTTAACAAAGAACTGTAATATTCTGCATATTATAGGGATTAAAATAAATTTGGATGAAGGATTTTAACCATTAATTTTATATATTTTTGTGAATGTTATCTATAAAAGCATACTTCCCAAATCCCTCCCAGGAATTATCATTGAATTGTTTAAAATTTCTATTGTACTCTCCATTCAGATCAGCTATCTGGCCATTGAGTAATTTTTAGCCTGAGCCCCTGGGCCGGCCATTATCACATTACAATTCATGTAACTACCCCTGGCATGTTTAGAGACATACATTCACTTGCTTTTGGTGCAGCTTTCTGCTGTATGTGATAACCAAATTAAATTGTGGTAGGAAATGTACAGTGGGGTGGAAATAGTAGTAGAACGAGGAAGCAACACTTTATGTGTCATTTTGTGCTATTTATTTTCAGATAAATGTTACTTCCAGAGCAGTAAGACCAAGCCTAAGTACAACCATTTATGCATGGACTATCTGCCCAACATTTGTTGAACACTCATTGTTTTTCAGAGAGTATATTTAGCATGGGTAGATAAAACATTGTCAAATGGTTGTGAACAACTGAATCAGTTTAGTGAACATTCAGAGGAGAAAAAAATTGGACGAGGGGCAGGAGCAACACATACATTTGTAAAAAAATGGATTAGCCCACAAAGGAAAGCCCTTATTAACTTCAGAGAAGTTTGAACTCCATCCCCTGGGAAACACTTACCAACTCTGTTATGGTTAAGATGTTGTTTGTTCCCTAAAGATTAATATGTTAGGAGCTTGATTTTCAGCGTGGCAGTGTTGGAATATATGACCTTTAAAACATGGGACCTACTTGTGAGTCTAGGTTAATTAAGGGTTGATCTTGAAAGGATTGTGAGACACTAGGTGTTTTCTGCCATTCTTTTTTTTCTCTTATATTCTTTTATTGGTACATTTTAGGTATACAATACATTCACATTTATCATTGGGTACTTGTACCCAATGTACTTGTACCTTCAACCCCTCGACACTTCCCTATTTACAAAGACTTTGTTTCCATTTTTTCCTTTTCTTATAATATTTCCTTTCCCTTCTTTCCTTTCCCCTTCCCCTCCCACTTCCCCTACCCTTTTGGATCTTTACTTGAGATACCTCAAAGAACTAGGACAAGAGGTCCCATTTGACCCAGCTGTTCCCCTGCTGGGTATCTTCCCCAAAGAATTAAAAGAATCGAACCATAGAGATATATGTGCACCCATGTTCATAGCGACACAGTTTGTAATTGCTAAAGTTTGAAAACAGCCCAATAACTGGAAACTGTATAAAGAAAATGTAGGGTTATTTTTTTAAAAAATGGAGTACTACTCAGCCCTAAATAATGACAAACTAGAGACATTCCTAGCTGAATGGATGCATATTGAGGCCATACTGTTAAGTGAAATAAAAAGGACACATATGTGTAAATACCAAATAGTTTCTCTAGTGTGAGAAACTGAAATTGTAAATAAGGATTAAAATGATCAAAACAAATAATTGATAATTTTCTGGCATTTTATTTGGCCATATGATCTCTCCTTCTTACAAATGCTCCTGCTACCTGCCATGATGTCTTCACCAGAGCTGAGATTATACCAATGTCTTGCCCTTGAATATCTAGCACTGTGATAGATAAGTAAACTTTTCTTTATAACATTATCAAATGTCAGGTATTTCAATATAACAATGTAAAATTTACTAAGACTTATTCTGAAGGTGGCAGTTAGCGTACTAATGAGGCCCAAAATCTCAGTGCTTACACATGTATGATGTACTATAGAAATATGATACAATAGAATAATCACATCAAATTTAATGAAAGAATTACAGCCAAAGACTGACTCAAAACATTGGTTCTTAGAAAGCTGGACACAAGTTTTCATTGTGCTCTTATTTGAGGTCAATGCTCTTGCTGTGTAATGAGCTCAATTGGCAGAAACCTATGGGCTCACTGAGACGAGGTATACAACATCGACCTCACTTTTAGCAAAAAAAAAAAAAAAAAAAAAAAAAAAAAAGATATCAATCAGTAAAACAAACCACACTAAATATGATTGGACCTAACATACCGCAAACAGAAAGGAAAGGAAGAGAGAGAGAGAGACAGAGACAGAGACAGAGACAGAGACAGAAACAGACAGGCCACCGCTAAGCCTGCTGAATTTAACTTTAATATCAAAATATCCAGTGAAGATTTTTGAGAATAGAATAAAAAAAATCACAGTAGATATATCTGATTATGCATTCAATTTTAAATTTCAATGAAAATGAGAAAGTGATAATTTCCCAGGGAATTTTCTTAATTAGTGTATATTTCTAAGACTGATTTAAAATGTATTTAGAAAGTGTTTTTAAATTTGAATGACATTTTCAACCTATATTATAATGGAAGCATAATTAAAAATACTACTTTAAAATTTAATTTCAACATTTTAAAATTTAAATGTGTGGTAACTACAATTATAAAAAATGAATAATATTTTTGGATAGTAAAGAATGCTGTCTTCATTTAACATCACAATTTTCTTTATCCTTCTCAGAAACTTTTTTGTTTTTAAATTAGTATTTATTACTTATACAGAATAATGTGTTTCATTGTGGCATATTTATACATGTGTATAGTATACCATTTCCATCACCCTTCATTACTTCTCTTTTCATTATTTTCTCCTCTCTTTTATTCCCTTTCTCTTCTATAATAGTCCCCCATCTCATATCGCTGTAACACAGATATTTTCTATATGATCTGCAATATCCAGAATGGTCTGAAATTCAATTATTTTCATCAGTCTCCTTGTAACCAGTGGTTCATTTTCTAACTTTTTATTGCCTATATCTCTGATTGGTGTCTCAAACACAGTATACAAAGAAAATGAGAGTAGAAACTCTTTTGTTCCTGATCATAGGAGAAAAATACCTGATGTTTCAAAAGGAGTGTAATGTTCACTGAGCGCTTTTCTCTGATGTGCTTTAACAGGTAAGGAAGTGTAAATCTATTCTCACATTGTTAATTTTTAATAAAGAAAACATCGTGCTGGATTTCAAAGGGCGATCTTCATTTATAGTGGTGATCATTTGGTGTTTATATGCTATTAATATCTTTTTATTGATGTATTTTTATTGTGAGACAAAATTGTATTCTTTTCTAATTACATTTAATAAATGAATCACAGCCAAAGTATGCCTCAAAGCATTGGCTGTGGGAAGGCTGGGCCAGTTGATCATGGTGTTTAATGCTATTTATATGTTACTATATTTAGTTGGCTAATGTTTTGTTCCAAATTTTTATATCCATATGGAATATTAATCTAAATTTTTTTAAAATTACCTTTGTCTGATTTTTGCATCAGGTTAATACTTCCCTCATAGTAAGAGTTGGGAATTGGGTTATCTTATTATAGTTATTTGAATGACCTTGTAGAGAAATGGTATGAATTTTTGAATTGCTTTTAGGAATCTACCTAGGAACAGGTTTGGACTGTGATTACATTCAGGACAATTGCTATAAGATTTTCTTATTTGTTGTTGATTTCAAATTTCTAATTTTTTCTCCAAACCTTCAGTAAGTTTATATTTTCCTCAATTAGTCTCAATATTTTACATATTTCTAGAAATATATCCATTTTTTCTGAATTATATAGTTATTTAATATTTCATTGTTCATACTATTTCATTATAGTCACTTTTTACTTCTGTGAAGTCTATAGTAGTGTTCGGTCATGCAATATTGATTTATGTAATCTGAATTCTCTTTCTAGATTATACGGGTTAAAGGATAATCAACTTTATTCAAAGCAATTTTGTTTCTATTGATAAATTTGTATTATTTGGGGTTTTTATTTGATTAAATTCATCTTTTACCTTTGTTACTTCAATCTTGCCTCTTCTTTGGCTGTAGTTTTACAGTTTTGGTTTCTTACGTATTCAAGTTTTGAATTGATTTCATCTTCCTTCACACTAATATTTATAGTCATACATTTCCCTCTAACCACTTTTTGTCATATTATTTTTGTTGCTTTCATTTTCTTTCATCTTGAAATATTGTCCATTTTTCTTGTGACTTCTTAATTGATGCATTGGTTATTTAGAAATGTGCTGTTTAATTTTCATGTGGACGTGAATTACCAAATTTCCTTCTTATCAATTTCTGATTTTATTCCATACCTTAATAGGTAAATTCTGTCAAGCACTTAAAGAATTAATAACAAATTTTCTCAAAGTGTTTCAGAAATTTGAGGAGATTACACTTGCTAACTCATTCTGAGGTCCATATTATTCTGTTATCAGATCAAATGAACTATAGCGAAGAAAAATTGGAGTAAAATAATTTGTTATTAACATGAACACAAAAGTCATCAGTAACATATTACAAACTAAACTGAGACACTAACTCATTTGGAGGTCCATATTATTCTGTTATCAGAACAAATGAAATATAGCAAAGAAAAATTGGAGTAAAATAACTTGTTATTAACATAAGCACAAAAGTCATCAGTAACATATTGCAAACTAAATTGAGACACATTAAAGGAAAAAAAAGGATTATATATCTTGAGTGAATGAGATTTATTCTAGTAAAGCAAAGTTGGCCCTAATCTGCTAAGGTATATTTGCATCCCCCCCCCACACACACACATACCAGAAAAATTCTAATTTTGAAATCTCAAACTTCAAAAGGAAGATATTAGGAAGTAGAGATTTTCACTGATGATGAAGTTATGAGGGCAGAGATAGTGCCTGCAATTAATTTGTTTATAAAAGTAAGTAAAAGTTGACTCAGGCTGTGAAGACATAGCAAAAGCATACCATCTATGAGCCACAGAGTCTCTTCACTAGGTATCACTTCTACTTATGGTTTGATCTCAGACTGTCTACCCTTTAAAAATTGGAGGAACAATTTTCTGTTTTTATGAGTCATTAATTTCTTGTATTTTCTAAAGACAGCATAAATGGACTAAGACAACATATAAAAGTCAATTAAAGCAAAAACTATGGTTACTTCTAGTCAGGCATAGTATCACACATCTATAGTCCTAGCTACTCAGGAGGTTGAAATAGGATGCTTGTTTGATACCAGGAGTTCAAGACCAGTGAATGAAACATTATGAGACAGTGTCTCAAAACCAAACACAGAAATGAGAATTTTTCATCTCAATAGATGCTGCAAAAATCATTTGACAAAATTTGACAATATCTTTGTTTAGGAAGGATAGGAAAAATGCAAGAAAGCAAGACTAAAAGTGAGAGGAAGGAAAGAAGTGGGGAGGAGAGGAGAGAAGATGAGAGGAAAAAAGAAGATGAGAAAAATCTCAACAATGAAAATAGAAGATAACATCTTAAACCTAACAGAAGGCATCTATGGAAAATCCCTAGCTAACATACTAAATGGTAAAAGATTGAATAAATAGTAATGAGGCAAGGATGTCTGCTGTCACCAACTGCTATTTAACAATGCAATGGAGGTTTAGTCAGTAAAATCAGATAAAAAGTAAAAGACATTCAAATCTGAAAAAGTAAAAATGTCTTAATCTGAGATAACATAATATTTATGTAGAAAATATTAAGAAATTTTCTTTCTCTCCTTCTTTCCCCCCTCCCTGCCTGCCTCCTTCCCTCCTTCCCTTTCTTCTCTCTCCAGAGAATAAACAAATAATTTCAACAAGGTCAGAAAGTGTAAGAGAAATATATAAAGTTAATTGTATTTCTGTATCTTAACAGCACACAACCCCAAAATAAAATTAAGAAAATGAATGTATTCACAATAGAGGTGCTCCTGAACATATTATGGGGTTATATCCAAATAAACTCATCAAAAAGTGAAAAATTTTTCAGGCAACTCATTGTAAGTCAAGATCTGCTTCACTCATGATGGAGTTAGGTCCTCATAATCCCATTTTAAGTGGAAAAAATGTAAGTCAAACCATAGTAAATTGGGAAAGCATATAATATCAAAACTAATGAAATACTTAGAAAATAAAACTGAGACTTGACATTGTGTACTACAAAATCTTGCTGAAAGAAATTTAAGAATATGAAAATACATGGAGAAATATTCTATGTTAATTAATTGGAAGACACTATATGATTGGTAAAAGATATACCATATATATGGAATATATGTATTATATATTATATATGGAATTATGTATATGGAATATATATATATATTTTTGATGGCTAACAAGCCCATCAAAATCTCAGGTACCTTCTTAGTAGAAACTATAGTTAAATCTAGTATTCATATAGAATTTGAAGGAAACCAAAACAGTTGAAACAATAGAAATGGAGATAAGGAAGAAATTTGAAAGTTTTATATTTCCTCCTTTGAAAATTCCTTTGAAATCATCATGCTACAATAATCAACATAGTATCACAATGACATAAATTGTCCAAGGGAAAGACTGTAAGGGGTGAGGAGGAAGGGAAGGAGAAATAAGTAGAATAAAGAGATCCCGTGTATAGGAACCTAATAATCTCAATTAATATAAACATCATATATCAAACATGAGCTAAAATTAATAATATTAACAAGAATGGAAAATGGGATAGGGAAATTGGAGAAGGATGGAAGAAGGAGGAGGGAAGAGGAAAGTGCTTTTAAAAAGAAACAAGCTTGGTATGTACATGTAACCACTCCCAAAGATGATTGTAAACTGCATGAACGGCAAACATGTACTAATAAAGTTAAAAATAATCCTTCAATGAAAAAGTAAATAATAGACAGATCAATAAAATAAAATTTAGATCCCAAAATGAATCCTTTACATTTATTGTCAAACTATTTTGAAAATAATAATTAATTCAACTGGACATGAATTGTTCTTTTAACAGATGGTGCTTAGTCAATTGGATATCTGTATGCAAAAAGTGAATTTGGGTGAATATCTCATAATGCACAAATACTAATTCAAAACACAATATACATAAAATTAAAGCAAAAATATATCAGTGAATATGTGTGATTTTTCTGAATATTCTGACACTAAGGGCACAAATAATAGAAAAAGAAGCATTGTAATGAATTAGCCTTCATCAAAATTCAAAATGCAGTATTTTTGGCTTTAATATACACTATAAAATGAAAATACAAGCTACAAATCTGTTGAAAATCTTTATAACCTATGTACATATTCTATATGTGCCCTATATATATTCTTATAGCTAACATAGAATATTATATTATATTCTTATAACTAACTTATAGAATATATGAAGAACTTTTAAAAGTACAAAATAATGAAAAAAACCTTAAGTAAATAATGGCACAAAGAGTTCAGTGGACAATTCACTAAATATGATATCTTTACTGTGAACAAGCTCTTGAAAATGTAAGTAACAATCCAAGCCGCTGTAAGATAGCATAACACACCACCTAGATAGACAATATTCAAAAGATGAAAAATAACAAATGTTGATGATGATATAGTGAAACAGGTACACTGATACTTTGCTAGAGAGAGAGTGTAAAGTGGTAAAGCCACTTTGGAAAACTTTTCAGGGTGTATTTAAGAAATGAAGCCTCAGTTTACATAAACCCAGTAATCTAAATCTTAAGAGTCTACACAAGAGAAAAGAAAACCTATTTCCACATGAAAAAATGTGGTGTAGTTCACAATTACATTATTAATTATATCCAAAAGGTGAAAATTTTCATATGTTCATCAAGTTGAGAATTATTACAGTAAATGAGTTGAATACATGTGGTGGAATACTCTAAGGAAATAAAAAGGAAAAATGTGGTGATTCATGTTGCAACATGTGTGAAACTTATGCTAACTCAAAGAAACCTAATGTAGAGGACCCTGTATGCTATGCCATAATATTTTTATGAAATTTCCAGAAAAGTGAAGCCTATGGGAAAAGAAAGTATATTATTGGTTTCCTGAGTATGGTAATGAAAACAGGGATAGATATCAAATAGATATGTTTGGTTTTGAGGTGATGGAAATGTTGATAAACTGGACTGTGGTGATAACTGCATAATTTTTAAATGTACTAAAATCATCAAGTTCTACATTTAAAAAATCAGTTGCATGGCAACTGGTTACACTTCACTTGTTTTTCAAAAAGAGTGGTTCATGTCAATAATATCATAGGCTTCAAGTGTATTAACAAAATATAGTCAAAAAATTTCCCTGATACAACAGAAAAATAGAACAAAACCAATGAACAATTACCAAATAATCAACCAAAACATCACACTATGTTACCCATATATTTGGATAATCATGACACATAACTCTATTTCATAATTCCATACTTGTTGAGCTGAAAATAATCCTATGTGAATTCTCAATAATTACTACTCATACTGGATGTTTCACATTTAGATGTAATCAGAAAATAATTAAATTATTTTAAAAAACAAAGGCAAATTTCTTGGCTCACTCCTTGTGGTAGTTGCTTGTGATATCAAGTTGAATGAATTAAGAAATGTCTAGTGATTAGTGGAGCACAGTTCTGGGTGTGTCTGTGGATTATTAGCATGTAGGCCACAAACTGAGAGAAGAACCGCATGAGATAGAGGTTGCAAAAACAATAGTCTTGTAGCCTGAACGGAATAAAGAAGAAAGGAAGAAGAATCTCTTCACTTTTGCTTCTTCAGAAAATCTCTGATCTTTGACACTCATCTCCAGTATCTTCAGGCTTCAAGTACAGACTCTTCAGCCTTCCCATTGGATACCATTCAGCTTTCCAACATGGATTCACACCACCCTGTGGTGAACTCCAGGTCTTTAGCCTTGAAATGGATCTTCCAGCTCTCCAGTATGCAGATAATCCATTTTGCAGTCTTCCATCCCTGACTTGGCAGGCAGCCATTGTAAGCTTACTAGGTTCCTCTTGTGAACTTTAAATGGTACATTGCTTTATTCAAAGAGTTTTGTTAGTCATGAAATTCCTGATAGATTATTTATATGCATGCATGGCAAAGTGCAGAAGATAAACTTTCAAATACTATAGACTAAATCAATATAAACATAGAAGGAAGTGTGTTACGAGTGGATCAGTTATTCAAAAACATAATATTCATTATGTTAGTGTTAATAATCAGATTCATTAAAGTCAGCATTTTTATTTTTAAAAATTTAATACATTGAGTTTATTAGCATAGTAGATTTAATTAACAATAATTTTAGTTAACAATAACAATAAATTATGCATTGGTCAATATTCCTCTCACTGGGGGAAAATACCCAATACCAACAAATTAAAGAAGGAGAGGTTTACAATTTTCAGAGAATTCTGTCTGTGGTTGGCAGTTCCAAGTCAGAAATTGCATGGCAGAATAAAGCTCCTCACTCTATTGTAGTCAGGAAGCAGAGAGGAAGGGAAGAGCTAGGGACTAGAATACACCCTCTCAGATCACTTCCCCCATAGTCCACATCCAATCAGGTCCCACTAAGTGACAGCATATTTAGCTAAAATTCTCAGCAATGAATTAATTCAATGATTAGAATAGCATCCCCATGATGTAATCACATTCCAAACAGTGAAAATGTTGAGAGGCTTTTAAATCTAAGCCATAACATTCCACTTCTGGCCCCTAAAAAAGTAATGTCCATTTCATTATGCAAAATATGTTTATTCCACAACTACAAGTTCCCAGCATTGCTGAAAAGTCCAAATCCAAAGTGTCTTTTGAGACTCAAGGCAAGCTGTTAGCTGTTAGTGCCTGTAAAAATTACAAGAATTGTTAAATACTGTCATCATCAAATGGGTATATTGTATACCTAAAATGTACCAATAAAATTAATTTCAAAAAATAAATGAATGAATGAATATATATATATATTCATATATATATATGGAGAGAGAGAGAGAGAGAGAGAGAGAGAGAGAGAGAGAGAGAGAATAATTGGACCAAAGCAAGTCTAAAACCCCCTACAGGGCAAATATTAAATCCTAATACTGTAGTTCTATGTCTACCACCAGGGCAGGTTGTGGTCATATATGAACTCCAAAGGCTTCTGCATATCCACTCCTATAGTGCTGAGTTTCCAGCCCTCATGTCCTCTCTCTTGGGCTAGCTTTGCTCATTTCCTGTACTCTGACTTTTCTCTGCAAAATTTCCACAGAAATGGAACTTCTAATTTCCTAGAGTCTGCAGTGGACCTTTGGCTTCATTCCTATAGCTTTCCATATTGCTCTTCAGGGGTCTATTGCCTATTCTACCAGGCCTTCTTTTGAAATCTTGGTGAAGCCTCCATGACTCCACAACTCTTGCAATCTGTATCCCTGAAAGACCTACATCAAGTGAATGATGCCAAGGTCTTCCATTAGCTCGAACAGTGTTGTGACCCTCTTAGAGCATGGCTGTTGTGCTCGGTTTAGTAGCACATATACTAGACCATGGCTGCAGTGGCTTCAGAGTTCCTGGATGGCTAAAAACAAGAATCCACTACCCTCTTTGTTCCTATGAGCTCAGGGAAGCATCAGCTCCCTTCTCAAAGCAAAATCTCACAAAGAAGTTTACCTTTTATCACCTTTGAGCCTTCAGTGAGTGGAATCTGGTCAATTTTATAGATGATTTCAAACCATCTTTCCAATTGTCCAGACGCAAAAAACTTGACTTCTTTTTAATGCTAATCTTTTCCGCCTCCGCACTCTCCATTTTCCCAACTTTATAGGCATTTTCTTTCTGTCCAAGATTCCCATCATTCATCTCTGCTTTTTGCTCCTGATTCTCAAAGTAAATTTTGCTAAAGTCATCCAGCAGCAACCATGCCACAGCCTGAACATTAGGCTGCCTTACAATATCCTCTGCTAGATCTACTAGTTCCCTTCTTTAATGCTTTTATCTTATTTTCCTTCAAAAGTTCAGGACATGGACAAAACATAGATTAATTTACTGTCAAAATGAAACATGTACGGCCTGCTGTTCAACTGCCAATTGAGTCTTTCATCACAACTGAAGTCTCCTGAGCCTGGCCTTTACTGTCAACATTCTTAATAACATTCTGGACTTCTGAGCTCAGAACAGAATCTCCCATCAATCTCTCCTTACTCTTCTTACAGTATTTTAGGGCTTCTCTAGAGAGCAACTCCAAAAACTTGCAGTTTCCTCCACAGACTAACTCTACTGCCTTTTGAACCATATGGTTGTGCATAATCACAACAACTATCTCAGTCTTCATATCAAATATGTATTAGTCACCTTTTTGTCTACCTAAAGAAGGAGACATGTATTTTGGCTCATGGCAAAGGATTTATTCAACAGTTGGTGACTCCAAGACAGAAATGGCATGGCAGAGGGACAAGGTGGTGGAAGGCTGCTCATCCCATGGCAGTCGAGAAGCAGAAAATAAAGAAAGGAGATCAGGTAAAGAATACATCTTTTAATGTCATCCCCCAGTCATGCACCTCCAACCAGGTCCCACTTCCAATAGAGCAAAACTAGCTACTAAACTCATCAATGAATGAATCTACTTATCTAGGTACTGGTTACATAAGTATATCAAGTTTGTGAAAATAATTCAAACTATTCAGTTATGATATAGGCATATATATGTATATATCTATATACAGACAGAAATATAATTAAAACAGTTAAAATGAATATTTTAATCTTTATTTTCAGTTATATTTTCCAGGAACATTAACAGGTGAATAAAAATTATATTTGTAATTCTTTAAAATTAAAAATCTGGGTGAGAGTGTATTTTGGGCAACTGAGCCACTAATTCTAATATCATATAAAAAATTGGAAGTTCTTTTAAAAAAATCAATTATCTTGTTAAAAGTTCTTCTATTTGTATAAATTGTATATGTCCTGTTTGTAGCTATCTTGGTATTAGTTGAATTAACAATTACAGTCCTTGGACTGTATTCCCATTGAAAGTATTTAATTCAAATATTTTCAAAAAATGTCATTGTTATTCAAGTAGGAAATTCCAATAAAATGTATGGGTATATCAAGTTTTATTTTTATAAATCAAATGACATATATTCTGGTGACATATTGCTATTTGAAAGAGAAAAATATAACATGACCTGAATGATGAACATAAAAGATAAATTAGCATTTGAGTAATCTCATATCAAAGTGTTAACTTGAAGGTATTATCTAGCAGAATAAACTGAGATTATTTAATACTGTTTTATGGAATATATAAATATAGCTTTACAAGTTCTCCTTATCAAATATTCAGGTAAACCAACACTGGAAGAGCAATCTAGCATGCTATATTCCAATTGAAATTATCTTGACTAGCTAGGACATGGCGGCAAATTTAGGGATATGAATTTAGATTTGCTCAATTATAAAATCAAAAGATTTGGAAGACTTGTGATAGAGAAATTTTCCAATTGTAATAAAGCTTTTAAATGAATGTAATATTTTTGATTCATTCTTTATAAATATAGCAAATGAAGGATCATTTCAAAAATTGTGTTTCATGAAATGTTAATTGTCCAATGAAAAAAAGTATGTGTTGAGAAATTCTGGATCCAATAGGTGATCAGTTTTATTTGTTAATGTCTCAGACCCTTTAAACCATATTTTTTTGTCTCAAAAACATGTTAAGTGACAGTATTTCTGAGAAAGTTCTTGGTGAAAAACTGATATAGATCAAGGAATGAAGGTTTGTGATTTTCCTTCAGAAAACCCAAAGGAATCGATTGATAACATGTTGCACAATTTCCTTGCCATGCATAGCCAACTGTCAAAGTCATCTAAAGTCTTTTAAAATAGTGATGTTTCATTCTAGAACTTATCTCCAGAATGAGACAAATGAACTGCAAGGAACAATGAGTCTAAGGACTAAAACTGGTTCTTGCTACCATCAAGAAAATCATCTCCCATATTTTCCCTTCTTTTTTGATACATTTTCCAGACAGGCTTTCTCCATACTTTAGGGTAGATTGATAGCAATGATTTTGTATCAATTTTTTCCAAAATTTGTAACCTCAATGGAAATGAACTTCTTTTTTCTGGAGTCATATTACAAATTCCAAAGAAGGACTCTGGATAATGAGAGCCTCTAGAGCCATTACTATTATCTGTTAGACATAATATATTGGCAAACCAGGACTTAGTGAAATGCCCTATACCTGAAAAAAATATCCTATGGTACCATAAATGATGGTTGTGTGACATACACATGGCACCAGGGAAGAAGACATTATTTCAAATATATTATTGAAAAAGAAAACAATACACATCTACTACAATATTTTATGGTATATGCAATAAAGAAGATAATATATTAAAATGATTGTTATTATTGCAACACTGACTAAATTTTAAAAATGGGAAAAATTTCAAAACATGTAACAGAAATAGTAAAAAATAAATGTAACCTCTTTACTGAAGAGAGCCAAGGTTAGTACCTAGAGGGTTTTATTATGAAAGAGTTATAGAAACTGATTGCTTTCAAGCTGGGTTACACCAAGTAATATTTACCTATGTTACCTTATGTAAGTTTGTTGATCCCTGAATTCCAAAATTTCCTGTGTTCTACAGGCAAAACATAATAGACACTCATTCAGTTTTTATGAAGATTAAGTAAAATAAATCATATAAAGCCCTAACCACACTCTCTGAAACATATTAATTACTAAATATTTAGTCTTAGCAAGCCAGCCATAGTCCACTGAGATTCAGGCTGATTTCTCACTGAGAGGCCCAAGTTGAACTCCCTGGCCTCCTGCAGGATTGAACTTTGCAAGGTTCTACTGCAGGCTTCAGCAGCCCTTCTCCCAAGTGAGTTTGGTTTCTGATGAGAGGTTCTGATATCAACTTACCAACCAGGGTGGTCCAGCATGTGTCTATGCAGAGATTTTCTTCACTTTCCCAGAGGGTTTCAATTTTCCTCAAGGAGCCTCAGAGAGGCCCTCTCTCTGCTGTTCACTTCTGCTCTATCCTCTGGAGCTCATAACAACGGCCTTTATGGCCCCAGGTGCCTCTGTAGTGTGGATCCAAATACCAGCCTGGCCCATGCAGTAGACTGGGGACACAGACTGCTGGGTGACGTTGCCACGTATGGGTGCAATGGAGGGCAGTCCTGAGGCCTCTGCGTGACGGTGGCCCAGCACCATTTTTAAAGTGACTATCTTTCTTCCAGGGAAAGGATTTAATTCCTTTGTGAAAAATAACTTGCCTCCCACGTGTGGTGGTGTACACCCTCAATCCCAGCATTTGGGAGGTTGAGACAGGAGGATTGCCATGAGTTAAAGTCCAGCCTGGCCTACATAATAAGTTCAAAGGTGGTCTGAACTACATGGTGAGACTCTTTCCCAAAAAAGAAAGAAGTAAAAAAAAAAGAAGGAAGAAAGGAAGGAAGAGAGAGAGAGAGAGAGAGAGAGAGAGAGAGAGAGAGAGAGAGAGAGAGAGAGAGAGAGAGAGGAAAGAAAGAAAGAGAGAGAGAGAGAAAGAAAGAAAGAAAGAAAGAAAGAAAGAAAGAAAGAAAGAAAGAAAGAAAGAAAGAAAGAAAGAAAGAAAGAAAGAGAAAGAAAAGAAAGAAGAAAAAACATACCGGAGTGTAACTGGAGTTGTTTCTCCATCTTCTAATCTGTTCCATTAATCCACAAGTCTGCTGTTTTGTCAATACTATTTTTTTCTATCACTGTAGCTTTGTAGTATATCTTGAAATCTAAGATCATGATACCCTCTGCCTTGCATTTATTACCCAGAGCTGCTTTTGCTATTCTATATCTCCTCAGGTTCCATAAGAATTTTAGGATTCTTTTCTCCAGTTCCAAAAGAAATGCTGTTGGTATTATAATTGAGATTTGATGAATTCTATATAACAGTTTTGGAACTAGAGACATTTTGACTATGTTGGTTCTGCCTATGCAGGAACAGGGAATATCTTTCCATTTTCTGTTATCCCTTTCCATCTTCTTTTTCAGAGTACAATTTCAGAGTATAGTTTTCATTATAGAAGTCTTTCACTTCCTTAGCTTGATTTCTATGTATTTTTAGAAAATGCTACTGTGAAAATTATTGTGTCTCTAATTTCCCTCTCAGTAATTTTGTTCTTATTATACAAGGATGCTATTTTACTTAACTTTATATTGACTTTATATTCTGCTATGCTACTGAACTTTGTTATTAGTTCTACCCTATTTCACCAAAAGTAAGAACTAACTTGAAAATACACCATAGCTTGGTTTTTCACAATGCTCATAATATAAGCCCTACCACAAAAAGAAGCCCAATTTAAGATTGTTAGCCAAATGGGTGCATTCAGTTCATCCACTGCAACACGTAACAGACATATTGAATCATAACAGTATTCCAGAAGAAGATGACATAACTCTGTTTGAATTAATGTACATTGTTAAGATGAATAAACGTAGATTTTGTACATAGACAAATAAATGTAGATTGTTATAAATGAACATGTGTAGATTGTTATAATTTGAAAAAAAGATATCCCCTGAAAATAAGCCCCATCATGTCTTTTTGTATCCAAAATTAATATAAGACAGAGTTCTATTTTCAGGGAAATATTATAGAAGTGTGTTGGTGTAGTGTTTGGAGTCTTATACATAGAGGATCATGTCACCTGCAAATAATGATAGTTTAAATTCTTCCTTTCCTATTCTTATCACTTTTATTTCCTTATCTTGTCTAATTGTTCTAGCTAATGACTTGAGAACTATATCGATCAGAGTAGTTATAGTGGTCATCCTTGTCTTGTTCCTGATTATAGAGGGATTTCTTAATATGCTCATTTTCTTGGAAAGTATTTCTGCATTATTTTGAATCATAATTTTGCAGTGTATATTAATCTCTGTTAGAAGCTGCTTTCTTTTAAGGCTTGAAACACTTACCTGCAAGCTCTTCTAGTATTTCATATTTGTGATGACAAGTCTATTGCAATTCTAATGGGTTCAAATTCATGAGTGATTTGTTCCTTTTTCTAACAACTTTTATGATTCTATCCTTATTTATACTTTTGAAATTCTGACTATATGTCTTGGGAAGGCTCTTCTCTGATCATGGCTGTGTGAGATTCTATATACCTCACTTACCTATATGTTAAATTATTTTCCATATTTGGAAAGCTATTATTTCTATAAACAGGTTTTTTATATCTTTTGTGCTGTCTTCGGATTTTTCACTAATTCCAAAGGAAATTAGATTATTCTTTTAGTAGCTGTTGGATATATTTTTCATGACCACTTGTTTTTATGGAATCTCTGAATAACTTGTCTTCAACAGCTTTCCTATCTTCTACCTCAACTATTTTGTCCTCACACTGTTTGCTCCCCATATCACAATAGAAATCTTAATCTCCTGAATATCTGTTTGGTACTTTTTCATGGATTCAAATTCTTAACTGGTCATTCATGTTTTGTACCAATTTGTTTATTTAAGCTAGTTTTTTATTAGTGTTTTATGTAAACTCCCATATCATTTCATCTATTAAGTCCATTACCTCTCCAATTATATATTGTTTGAGCTCATTGAGCACCCTGTTAAGCTCCTTTTTATTTCCTCTTTTGTCCTTCAAATTATTTTGTGTTACTTTCAATTTCCTCCCTCTCAATGATCCATAGTTTAAGTTTGCTGTTGGGAATTTTTGCAGGCACTTTGTTTTACTATATTTTTATTATTTTTATTTTATTTGGATTTTTTGCTCAGGTTTGTGAGTGATTATAGTGGAAGACTCTGCTGCTAATATGGAGACCTCCTCAGTTAATGTGTGCTTTTCAAGAATGCATTCTGGGTATGGCTGATTATATGCCATTGCAACCACCTCTGTTTATTTGAGAGGTGAGGCTGCAGTGTATTTAGCTCAGCACTCAGTTCTCTGGGAATGGGCCATCATATTATTAACGACACACAGGTGATCCAGATATTGGCCTATTGAGAAAACCAATTAATGGTAACAACTATGCCACCTTGGCAATAACAATAAAATCAGTAAAAGAAATAGTGTAAAAGACAAACTGAATATTGACATACCTTAACTACCATTAATGAACAGCTCTTAACCATAGAAATTTATAATATAAACATTAAGAGAAAGCAAATATTGATGTTATGGCTTGTGTTTCGATGTCCCCCTAAAGCCTCATGTGGATGAGGTAGGGCTTTCTTTTTCAGAGGTGGCTGAATCTGCAGCGTGTGGTGCTGGGACTGGGGACATGTGATTACTAAACCACTATATGTGAGTGATAGGTTTGGCTCTGCCCTCATCCCAGTCTGGATGGGATAAAAGGGGTAGAAAGACCCTGTTAAGGTCCCTCTTGTTGCTTCTGCTGTCCTCTGCCATTATGAGCTGTTGATCCCCTGCCACTCTCCCTTTGATCTAGCCAGTTATGGACTGAAACCTCTAAGAACTGTAACCCAAATAAATCTTTCCCTCTTTAACTTGGGTATCAGGTATTTTGTCTCAGCCATGAGAGAAAAGTAACATAACTGGCATACAGTAAATGCCTACTAAATGCATCAACTATACTTCCACAATCAATAGGATAGTATTCAACAGTAACAGCTTAAAGTTAGCTAACTATCCAAAGATTCATAAAGCTTAATTGTCATACTAGTAAGGAGAAAGAGAATTGGGAGCTGGAGAATGAAAATGTAGAATTTGCAATATTAACCATTGGAAGATGAGAAGGCAGTGAGAAAATTGAGATCAAGGATCCTCTTCAGTAAAAGTAAATTAATAGTTTTAGTTAAAAATAGCAGAAAAGACCATATAAAAAGAAGAAAAAATAAAAGAGCAAATAAAGGAAGAAAAGAAAAATAAGACAATAAAATAGAATTAAAGGAAGAAAATCAGAAAGTAAATAAGAAAAGAAACTGGAAAAAAAAGGGAAAAACCAATTTCCCCAAATCACTGAAGGAACAAGAAAAAAATTGAGTTGAAAAATATTCCTCTGCCTTTTGTATGAGTGGTTTCTTTCTAGAATCTGCTGTATTGGAATCTATCAAGTCACAATTTTCTCTACTTACCTTTCAATAGTCTGTGATTTTGTAAGGTTCCTCCCTCATTCCAGTGACTTCTCTGTCTATACACTCCATCCAAGCCAAGGCATGACCTTTATCATATTGGTACATGGGAAAAGCCATCAGACCACTGCTCTCTTCTGGATGTAAGCAGTGGGCTGGGGATCCAAGGAGACTGCTGGACATAATGCCAGTACTTTCAGATCCAACCACATCTGAAAGCCACACTTGCTGTGTCTGACATAAAACTTCTCAGGAGTCTGTGCATATCCTGCACCCTCTCCGAGATTGGCTCCCTTTGCTCTCTCTCTCCAGTCATGGCGGGAGGGTAGCATTGGAAAGCCCAAAGTGGTGTTGTTCCATGGCTCAATCTTAATTAATTAACCCCTTTTCAAAATGCCTTCCGACAAAACACTCTCTTGCAATATGGTGGGTACTGCACTGGCTTTCTTCTTCAAATCTAGCCTGCCAGGAAGAAGTCAAAACACAAAGCAGCTTTGGATTTGGTGAGTGGCCACAATTAGGGTATGTTCTGTCCAGGGTGCTTAGGAGTGGGTTCCATCTGCAGTGTGTGGGGTCGTTTTACCCATATTTTAAAAGTTTCTGAGTTCTGTGAAAGAATAATTCATAAAATGAAAAAGTAAAAAGATACCAGATATTTAAATTTTTCATATGATCAAATATTGTAATATTCTTGTTAAAAACAGATGAAGTTTGCACTTCAGTGCCCTTAGTGATAAAGTAAAACATTAATTGAACATATTCCTAATGAATCATCCTGTATATAAAGAATTTTTTTCATGGCATGTAGAGCAGAATGTACTGACTAAGTAAGGTTTCATTGCTTGGAGAATAAATAACACTTTTGTCTGTATTCTCAAAATACTGAGAGTATATATAGTCAGTGAATACATTTGAGCTTGTGCTTGAAATTGTTCACACCAGCAAATCTCTAAAAATATTGAGTGTTTTCTTTATTCTTAATTTTAAATATTTTTTCCTTAAATTCTTTTATTGGTACATTTTAGGCAAGTAATATATTTATATTTAGCATTGGGTGCTTGTACCTGTACATGATGTATCTTCTGTCTCTACCTTTGTCCACTTTTTTTGTTTGCTTGTTTTGGTACCAGGGATCGAACTCAGGGCCTTGCACTTGTGAAGCAGATGGCTGCACCACTGAGCTAAATTCCCAGCCCCTTACATGATGTATCTTGGTTCTTATTTTTTCCCCATTACCTGTGCACCCTTCATCCCCTCCAACATTCCCTATTTACATAGACTTTGTTTCCATTTTTTTGTTCTTTTCTCATAATTTTTCATTTCCCTCCTTTCCTTTCCCCTTCCATTCCCACCACCCCTACCTCTTTGGAACTTTTCTTCCTATTTCAAATTATCAATTATTCATTTTAATCACTTTAATTTTTATTTATGCTTTCAGTTTCTCACACTAGAGAAACTATTCAGTATTTATGTGTCCTATTTATTTTTAAAAACATATTTTTTTAATGTGTGAGGGATATCTATCTGATTAAGATCTTTTTCTTTAATATTTGGTTCTGACTCATTGACTTCTGAAAATAGGCTATTAGTTAAATGGAGTCCTGGCAAGATAAAAATAACTAACAGTTAAATACTTAATACTAATTATTTTTATTCCAAAGCAATAAATATTTCCACAAACTAAATTCCTATGAGCAAAATTACTAGATCCAAATAAATTATACTTAATTGTCTCACCCATTTTATATAAATGTGGACCATTTCTATAGTCCTGTATAAATATAGTTTTTCTTCTAGTTTTTGACATGGCTTAATAGTTTTACCACCCTGATCCATGTAGTAAGCAACAGTAAATAATGTGAATTGCTTTTAAATCAGCAAAATTCTATATTAATATAACATATGACTTTTTATGCTCATCATTTCTTGTGTGTGGTGAGAAAAATTAAGATCTACTAGTTTACCAAATTTCAACAACACAATACATTTTATTAACTATACTCAACATACCATATATTTCCTCTCCAGAGCAAATTCATATTAAGATGAAAGTTTGTACCCTTTGAACAACATGTTAAGATCTGCCCTGGTTTCCAGCCACTGGTATCTAGGTTTCTCCTTTTTGCTTCTGTAACATTTTTTTTTTCAGATTCCGTGCGTAAATGAGAGTGCACAGTATTTCTTTTTTTGTGTGTGGACCTTCGTTACATGCCTTCACAATTTATCTCTGTTTTGAAAAGTGGAAGAATTTCCTTATTTTGTACAATGTAAATAATATATATCTTTATTTGTTTAGCCTTCAACAAGCATTTAGTTTATTTACATTTCTTGGATATAATGAACATGAGAGTGCAAATGTCTCTTAGACATACTGATTTCATTACCTTTGGATATATATTCAGGAGTGGGATTGCTGAATCATATGTTACTCATATTTTTATTATTTTAGGAAACTCCATACTATTTTTCATGCTGGCTATATTAGTGTACACTCTTAGGAAATACATATATTTCTGATTACATGACACACTAACCAATATTTTTTTTCTGTTTTTTTTAACATGTGCCTCAAAATTGATAAAAAATTAACCTCAGGCATGAAGAATAAATTTGGTCATACAGAAAAAAACCCATGAACATAAATAAAACTACATGAATGCATAACATAGAGAAAAAATTTGTGTTTTTTTTGTTTTTTTGTTTTGTTCTCTTTTGTTTAATTTTTAAATTTATTTTATTGGTACAATTTAGGTATACAATATAATGACATTCATTATTGGAAATTTGCACCTTTACATAATCTCTCTTAGTTCTTATTTTTTCCCCATTCCCCTGTCCTCCCTTCAACCCCTCCATCCCTCCCTATTTACAAAGACTTTGTTTCCATTTCTTCATTTTCTCATATTAATTCCATTCTCTTCTTTGCTTTCCCCTACCCTCCCACTTCCCCTCCCCATTTGCCCCTTCTCTTCCTATTTCACATTATCTATTATACAATTTAGTCCTCATTTACAATTTCAGTTTCTCATACTAGAGAAACTATTCAGTATTTACACATGTGCATCCTTTTTATTTCACTTAAGAGTATCGCCTCAATGGGCATCCATTTAGCTATAAATGTCCCTAATTTCTCATTTTTTATGGCTGAGTAGTACTGCATTTTATAAAAAATCCTCACATTTTCATTATCCAGTCTCCAGTTGATGGGCACTTGGGCTGCTTCCAAGTTTTAGCTATTACAAATGAGGGTGCTATGAACATGGGTACATATGTATCACTGTGGTATGATTCTTTTAATTCTTTGTGGAAGATACACAGCAGGGGAATAGCTGGGTCAAATGGGACTTCCAGTCCTAGTTATTTGAGGCATCTCCATTCTGATTTCCAAAGTGGTTGCACCAGTTGACACTCCTGTCAGCAGAGGAGCAGTGTTCCTCTTTCCCCACAGCCCCCCCAGCATTTGTTATTGGTTGATTTCATGATAGCAGTCATTCTTTATGGAGTGAGGTGGAATTTCAGTGTTCTTTTCATTTGCATCTCTCAAATGACCAGTGATGTTGAACACTTTTTCATATGTTTATTTGCTATTTCTACTTCTTTGTCTCAGAAATGTCTGTTCACTTCAGATGCTCATTTTTGGATTGGGTCTTTAAATTTGGGAAGTCTGATCTTTTTAAGTTCTTTATAGATTTGAGATAGTAGACTCTTGTCTGAGGAACAGCAGGTGAAAATTTTTTGTCACACTGTGGTTAATCTCTGCACACTGTTGGTGGTATCTCTTGTCTTACAGAAGCTTTTTAATAAGAAAAGATCCCACTTGTTGATAGTTTGTGCTAGTTCATGGGCAACTGAGATTTTGTTCATAAAATCTTTTCCTACACCAGTGTCTTCCAGAGTTCTACCTAACCTCTGTTCTAGCCCATTCAGCATTTCTAATTTAATATTTAGATCCTTAAACCATTTCTATTTCAGTTTAGTGCATGGTGAGAGAAACAGGTCTAGTTTTAATCTTTGCCAATTTGAAACCCAATTTTTCCAGCACCATTTATTAAAGAGGCTATCTTTCCTCCAGTGAAGGTGTTTGGCTCCCTTATCAAAGATGAGTTGACTAAATGTGTCTGGAGTTGTTTCTGCATCTTCTAATCTGTTGTCGTGGTCCTCTGGTCTGTTTCTTTTCCAGTACCATGCTGTTTTTATAACAGTAGACTTGCAGTATAATTTCAAGTTTGGGATTGTAATACCCCCTGCCATGTCTCTGTTACTTAGAATTGCTTTTGCTATTCTGGGTCTCTTCTTATTCCAAATGAATTTTTGGATTGTTTTCTCAAATTCCGTGAAGTATAATACTGGGATTTCAATTGGGATTGCACTGAAACATATAGCACTTTTGGAAGTATGGCCATTTTCACTATATTTATGCTTCCTACCCAGGAGCAGGGGATATCTTTCCATTTTCTGATATCATCTTTAATCTCTCGTTCAGAGTGCTATAGTTTTCAGAGAAGGGGTCTTTGATTTCTTTCATTAGTTTGATTCTTAGGTATTTCAGTTCTTAGATGTTATTGTGAAAGGAATTTTTTGCCTTATTTCTGTCTCAATGAGTCTATTGTTCCTGAAGAAGAAAGCTATTTATTTTTGTGTGTTGACCTTGTATCCAGCTCCTCTACTGAATTTGGTTATTAAGTCTAGAAGAATAGTTTTGGTGGAGTTCTTGGTTCTTCTCTATAGAGTATCATGTCATGTGCAAATAATGACAATTTGACTTATTCATTTCCTATCTTTATTCCTTTTATTTCTTTCTCTTGTCTAATTGCCGTGGCTAATGTTCCCAGAACTATATTGAACAAGAGTGGTGAGAGTGGACATCCTTGTCATGTTCCTGATTTTAGTGTGAAGGATTTTAGTTTTTGAACATTTAGTATGATATTGGCTGTTGGCTTTTCATAGATGGCTTCTAACAGATTGAGGTAGAGACTGTCTATTCCAATTTTTTGTAGGGTTTTTAACATAAATTCATGTTGGATTTTTTCAAATGCTTTCTCTGCATCTATTGAGATAATCATATGGTTTTTGTCCTTGGCTCTATTGATATAGTTTATTACATTGATTGATTTCTGTATGTTAAATCCTCCCTGCATCCTGGGGATGAATCCCACTTGGTCAGGGTTATGATCTTCTTGATGATATTCTGCATTCTATTTGCCGGTATATTAGTAAGGATTTTTGCATCTACGTTCATTAGTGAGATTGGCCTATAGTTCTCCTTTTCGGTTGGGTTTTTCTCTGCTTTGGTGATCAAGGTGATGCTTGCTTCCAGGAATGAATTTGAGAGTATTGCTTCCCTTTCAAGTTCATTGAAGAGTTTAAACAGTAGTGGCATTAGTTCCTCTCTAAATCTCTTGTAGAATTCAGCAGTGAAGCCATCAGGGCCCAGGCTTTTCTTAGTTGATAAGGTTTTAAATACCTTTTCAATTTCATTGGTTGATATTGGGTTGTTCAGAATTTTTAGGTCTTCTTCATTCAACTTTGGTAATTCATATGTATCTAGGAATCTGTCCCTTTCTTCTGTGTTTTCCATTTTATTGGCGTATAGGTTCTGGAAGTAGGTATTGATGATCCTCTGGATTTCCTCTGTGTCTGTTGTAATTTCACCCTTTTCATTCCTAATTGCATGGATTTAGGCCTTTTCTTTCCTTTTTCTGATAAGGTTGGCTAATGGTTTGTCAATTTTATTTGTTCTTTCAAAGAACCAACTCGGCTTCATTAATTTTTTGTATCATTCACTTAATCTCCAGTGCATTGATTTCTCCACTGATCTTTATAATTTCCTCCCTTGGATGAGCTTTGTGGTAGTCCTGCTCTTCTTTTTCTAGAAGCTTGAGGTTCAGCATCAGACTGTTTAATTGGGCTTGCTCTGTTTTCCTAATATGTGAATTCACTGCTGTGAATTCCCTTGTAAGACTGATTTCATTGTGTCCCAAAGATTCTGATATGTTGTATTGTCATTGTCATTTAAGTGAAGGAACTGTCTGATTTCTTCTTTAATTTCCTCTGTGACCCATTGGTTATTGAAAAGTGTGTTGTTCAATTTCCATGTGTTTATGTAATTTTTGTGGTTTCTTTTGCTATTGATCTCCAGTTTCATCACACTGTGGTCTGATAATATACAGGGGATAATTTCAATTACTCACACTTACTTAAACACATTGCATGAGTGAGCAGGTGGTCTATTTTGCAAAACACCCATGTGCACCTGAAAAGAATGTATATTTTGATTTTGTGTGGTGGAAGACTCTGTAAACAACTGTTAAGTTCATTTGTTCAAGAGTTTGATTGAGTTCTAGTATTTCATTACATATTTTTTCTAGTTGATCTATATGTTTGTGACAGCGGAGTGTTGAGGTCCCCCATTACTATTGTATTAGTGGATATATGACTTTTCATGTCCATTAGTATTTGTTTTATATAGTTTGGCTCACTAGTGTTTCATGCATAGATATTTATGACTGTCATCTCTTCCTGTTGGATTGTTTCCTTTACAACGATGTAGTGTCCTTCTTTGTCACTCTTAATCAGTGTTGGTTTGAAATTCACTTGATCTGCAAAGAGGATAGCTACTCCTGCTTTTTTTGTGTTCCTGTCACGAGGAGTATTGTTTTCCACCCTCGAACTATCAGTCTATGAGTTTCCTTTTGAATTAAGTGTGTTTCTTGCATGCAGCATATTGTTGGATTTTGCTTCTTGACCCATTCTGCCAGTCTGTTTCTTTTGATTAGTGAATTGAGACCATTAACATTGATGATTATAACTGATACATATTGACTTATCATTGCCATGACTTTTTCTTTTTGTTGGATTCTCCCCTTTTACACTTAATTTCTTTTCACACCCAATGGGTTCATTCTGCTGTGCTTCCTGTGGTTGTGATCCTCATTGTCTGTTCCTAGGATATTATCTAAAATTTTTTGTAGTTCTGGTTTGGTATTCATGAAGTTCCTAAGGTGCTCTTTGTCATGAAAGTATCTTATTTTTCCATCAATTTTGAAAAAGAGTTTTGCAGAATACATCAGTCTAGTTTGGAGGCTGTTTTTCTTTAGGGCTTGGAATATGACACTCCAAGCTCTTCTTGCCTTGATGGTTTGTGTTGAGAAGTCTGCTGTAATTCTGATGGGCTTTCCTTTGTATGTGATTTGTTTCTTTTCTCTAACTGTTGTGGAATTTTGTTCTTCTGTTGTGTTTCTGGAATCTTAACAATTATATGCCTATGTGTAGATTTTTTTTTATCAAGGCTATTTGGAGTCCTATATGCCTCACTTATCTGTATGTCAATTTCTTTTCCCCTGCTTGGGAAATTTTATGCCATTACTTCTGTGAAGAGTTTTTTTATGTCATCTGCACTCTCTCCTGTTTCGTTGTTCACTCTAATCTGTCTTATGTTATTCTTCTTTGCATCATCTAGCAGTTTCTGGATTGATTTCTCATGGTCCCTTACAATTTTGAAGCAATTTTTCTTTTCCTGGCCTCTAATTGCAATCTTATATTCTATATCTGAAATTCTGTCCTCACAATGGCTCATTCTGCTTTGTAGACTTTCAATGGAGTTTTTAATCTCCTGGAAATCTGTTTGTATCTGTTTTATGGATTCCATTTGTTTCCTATGTTGGGATTCCATCATGTTCCTCAGCTCCTCTCTAGATTTATTAATCATGTCTTGCACTATGATCACAATCCCTTCTGTTATGTGAGAGGTTATTTCTGATTTCATTTTTTCCAGATGCTCTTTTGTTGACAGTTCAGGGAGTCCAGGTGGTTGAGTATCAGTGTGTTCCATCTCCTTTCCCTTTGGGGTTGCTGTAGGTGATCTGGAAGTCTGGTTTTGAGACTTGCTTACATGTCTTCTCATTTTGATTGGGGGGTGCCATTGGCACCTGCACAGCTCACCTCTTCTGCACTGGGAATGGTGGAACGGTGGCCTGGAAGTCCCTTCCTCTGGGCTGGGAGTGGTGGAACCGCAGCTTGGAGTCCCCTTACTCTGGGCTGGAGCAGTGGAAAGGTGGCCTGGAAGCCCCTGCCTCTGGTCTGGGAGTGGTAGAACAATGGCCCAGAAGCCCCTTCCTATGGTCTGAGAGCAGTGGGAAGGAGGCACGGAAGCTCTTTCCTCTGTGCTGGGAGTGAGAAAAAAAATTTTAAACTACATTAAAATATTTAAGAAGTATTTTTGTCCAAAAGTCAAATACTTTGTCCCATTTTGTAAATAAAATAAAATAAAAAATAAAATACTTGTTTTATCTGGGTGTACTGGTTGCACCTGTACTTCCTGCTGGTCAGTTTTATGACTATTCAGATTATTTGCCCATTTTAAAATTTGTTTATTTGTTATTTTACTATTTAGTCACATGGTTTCCTTGGTTTCTTTATGAAGTATTTGGAAATTAACTGTTTCTCATAGTAGGTTTTATAACTATTTTATTCTATTCTGTGAATTTTATTCACATTTTTATTTGAGCTGTGTCCACAGCCTTTTTATTTTCTATTTAGAGACATTCTCATTAAGTTCCTAATTTAGTCAGACAGTGCTTAAACTCTCAATCCTTGGGGCTGGGGTTGTAGGTCAGTGGCATCTTGCCTGCCTTGCAAGTGCAAGGTCCTGAGTTTGATTCCTGGTACCAGGGAAAAAACTAACAAAGAAACAAACAAGCACTTTCAATCCTCTTGCTTTAGCCTCAAACGTTCTGAGATTACAAGAGTAAGACACCGTACCTGGATGCTTGTCTTCTATTTTAGTGATTTTTTCCATTACTCTTGTATAATTTTCACTTTCATGTATTCCCACTTGTTTATGTTTGTTTCCTTTGGTGTCAAGTTCAAAAATTATTGCCAAGATTGATATCAAGGAACTTTTGCATGTTTTAATCCTCTAAGAGTTTAGTAATTTTGTGGTTACATTTAAAGCATTAAATCTATGTTGAATTGATTCTTGTGTATGATGTGTGGTAAAGAGCCAATTTAATTGTTTTGCATGTGAATATCCAACTTTCCCAACAACATTTATTCAAAAGATTATCCTTTCCCATTGTATATTCTAGGAAACTTGCTCAATGATTAATTAGTTTACTATATTCATTTGGGTTTACTTATACAAGATGATATTATTTGGATCAGTATAATTTTATAATAGCTTCACATCAGGAATTTACCTCTACGTTTGTTCTTCTTTGCTGCCAGATTGCTTTGAATATTGACAAGTTTTACCACTCCACAGAAGTTTTAGGATGCTTCTACTTATATAAAAAATGTCATTATGATAGAGGTGACACTGAATATATAGATTGCTTGGACATTATAAGCATTTTGACAATATTAAAAATTGTATCAATCTTTTTCACTCATATTAATGGGATATCTTTTCATTTATTGGTATGTTTCATTTCTGCATCAATGTTTTATAGTTGTCAGTGTATATATATATTTATCTTCTTTGATTGAATATATTCCAATGTACCTATTCTTTCTTGTATTATTGCAAATGGTATTACTTTTTTTGTTTTTTGTGGTTTAGTATCACAATTGATTTTTATAAGTTAATTTCATAGTTTTGTACATTACTGGCTTCATTAATTGTAAAACTTTTTCTTACAATTTTTAATGTTTTTTTAAATACTGGACCATGCTATCAGTAAACAATGACAATTTTATTTCTTGCCTTTTAATTTAGATGTGTTTTCTTTAGTTTTTCCTTTTTTGTGATTCTCATTCTTGATGATTCAAATAAATCTTCACCTCTTCACTGTTATACAATTATCAGTGTGATATGTATAATCTCATTGTAATATATTCCTTCCATATGTATTTGCTGAGAGTTTGTATTCTGGACAGATATTGAATTTAGCCAAATGGATTTTTTTAAGGGAGTTAATTAATGATTTGATCTCTTTACTTAAAATTATCTGTTCAGATTTTCTATTTCTTCTTGATTCATTATTTCTTTGTCATATGTTTCTGATAATTTATCTATTTCTTTTAGTTTAAACAATTATTGTGTATATTTTTTCATAAAAATCTATTATCAAGACAATTTCTATAGTATCAGTTTTAATATATCCTCTTTCATTTATGATATTTCTGATTTTGAGTCTTTGTAATCTTGCAAAAAATCTATTTTGCTCACATTTTTAAAAAATCTTAACTTGATTTTTCAATTTTTGTATTTCAATTATTTGTTTTAATATTTTACTGCAATTCATTTGCTAACTTTAGACTTAATTTGTACTTCCTTTTCTAGATCCTTACTTTAATTTAAAATATTGATTTGCTAGCTTCTATTTAATTTCTTGATGCTCTGATCTTGTTATATTTTTTCCATTATTTTTGAGTTGCTGTCTTCTTTTTCTAGTTTCTTGAAATGTAATATTTGGTCATTTGAGAGCTTTCTTTTATCTCCTCATATTTGTTTATTGCTTTATACATCCTTCTTATGACTGTTTTGTCTGTATCCCAAAAGCTTGGTATATTGTATTCCTATTCCTGTTTCTCATAAGAAACATTTTTTTCATTTTCCTTCTGATTATTTGTTTGATCTGTTGGTTGTACAGGAAAGTGTTGTTTACCCTCCATATGTTTGTGAATTTTCCAATTTTTCCCTGTTTATTGATTTCTATTTTCATATTGTGTTCTAAAAAGGTACTTGGTATGATTTGTGTCTCTTCAAATTCATTAAGAAATGTTTTGTTGATTAACATAAACTCTATCATGGAGAATATTTCATGTATTCTTTGTTTGTTTCATGTATTCTAGAGAAAAATATGCATTCTGCTGGAGTTGAATTAAAGTTCTGTAATGTCTGTGAGAGCTTTTTGATCAATAATGCACAGATTAGCATATGTAGAATTCGACTACATTTTTAACTTTTCAAATAATTTTATATTTCCACATGCTTTTACGTTACTAATTAGTGGCATTCATCAAATTGAACAACTCCATTAACATTTCTTGTAAGTCAGGTCTAGTGATGAACTTCTTCAATTCTTGTTTATATGTGAATTTTATTACCTCATTCTGAACCGAAAATGAGACAGATGAAATAATCTTGATTGGTATTTGCTTTTTTTTATTGTTTTGCTTTTATTATTTTGAAAATATCCTATGGTTTTTCCATTCTACAATGTTTCTGTTGAGGAATCTCCTGACAATCTAAAGAGAATTCCCTTGTATATGATCATTTGTCATTCTCTTGCTGATTTAAAATTTTTTCTTTGATATTTGGCAGTTTTATTACAATGTATTTCTATGAAGTCCTCTTGATTTTAACCTGCTCAGAAACTTTAAAGTTTGATGTACCTGGATTTCCACATATCCACCAAGATTTTAAAAGTTTTCAGCTATTATTTCTTTAAATAAGCTTTCTCTTTATCTCCATTCTTTTAAAACTTACCTAAGGTACACAGTATTATGATATCTTTAGAGACTAGTTTAGGTCAGTAAATAACTTCTCCTCTTGTGTCTGTTCTAATAGGACTGTCTCCAGGATTACAGCTAAGTGAGAATGGTGCTGGTTCCACAGTTGTTGCTGTTTCTACAGGTGGCTTAGTTGATTGGCAGGTACATTACCAAGGGCACAGGATGGTGTGTTTCCTTATTAATAATCAGGTGAGGAGCCTGCCTCCAGGATTACACTCAAGAAAGCCACATCAAATAAAAGATCCACTTCTGTAAACATATTTAAGTATGCAGAGGGTGGGAATGTTCCAAAGTGAGCTGATGGGTTTGATTATTAGTGCCTGAGAAGGTTCCAACTATTTCCATGAGTGGGCTATGGAACAAGTAAGGCTGCTTCTATGACCACAGTATAACAGGACTAAAGCCATGTTAGCAGTATTTCAAGGATTGTATCTAATATCTATATCAGTGGTTCTGCTCCAGCAGCTCAACTGAGCATGATTTTTGCCAGTTTTGAAGGAGAGAAGAATGTTCCCCATGTTGCAGAAAGGCAGCACTGAACTAGAGTTCCACAGCACTTCTGACTCCACAGTGATGAATGACTTTAGGGTTCATATGCTGGACACCATTAGGTAAGCCTTCTATCAGGAGCATGGGCTTGTAATTTGTGGTCAAGAATAAGACCATGGCCAAATAATCTGGAGTCCAATCAACATGGCCTTGGTGTTATTTGAGGTATGTGTACAGCAACATATATAGTGAGTCTGTCATGAACATGTAGGGCTGCCTCCTCAAATTAATTTTCCTTGCTCTGGGACTTCTGTGGAATTTTACAGTCTACTATTTTGAGCCTCACAGATTTCAAGGAGCACTTTCATCAATTAATGCCTGCCAAATAATTGCTAATATAGAAAATAACAGATGGGAAATACTATTCTGTTATCTTACTGAACTCCAAAAATTTATATTTCACCAACTAAATGTTATGTTTACACTTGTGGAGACTAATTAAATCTGCATGTTTTCATTGTATCCAGCACACAGCACAGTTTACTTTAAAAACATACAATGATACTATTGTTGAAATAATTTATTTCATGGTTTAGTGATAAATATATGGTTTTTACCTCAGATCACTTGAGTTGTAAAAAGGGAATATAATCAACTGTAACAAACACTAAAAATAATAATCAAAGAAAACATACTCCCATCATGACTCCTCAAGGCCTCTGTTTACATATATTACTTCTTGTTTCACTGTGAAGGAAGCCAATAAAACTCATTTTGTCCCACATTCTAGCATTTACAAATAATTTTTGAGTTAAGTAAATATTGTAAAAAAATAAAGTATTTGAAGGAAATACCTGAAAAAGTGATACTTCTTTGAAATTTGAAATGGACAATAGTTTGACATTTACTATAACACTGAAATTTTCATTTAATGAGAATAAATGACAATTATAACTATGAAATATTATGACTGTCTATAAATAGGATAGATAGAAATAATTAAAGCTGAAAGTGTCCTTCTCTGAAAAAGAACTAAAAATCTTTTGGAGGCTCATATTCTCTTTCTCCATGTGATGGTTAATTGATTGCGTCAATTTGAGAAGTTTGGTTAAGAGAAGCTTAAATCAGTAAGCTCAGTAATTCCACACCCTAGGGCATGGAGGACCCACCCCTAGGGTAGCTCTTCGCCTGTGGTATAAGGGGAAAATGAGGAAGGATGGATCTGCTTCCATTCCTTCAGAGGAGCTCTAGTCTCAGCCTTAGCCATTATCTCCAGGCTTCTAGCACAGACTCTTCAATTTCCAGAGCAGATCCTTCAGCCTTCCAGTGTAGATTCTTCAGCCTTCCATTGTAGGCCCTTAGGCCTCCTGATACAGACTGGCATGGGACAATGCAGTGCACTCCAGATCATCAACTAAATCCTTCAGTCTCCAGTGGGAAGACGGACCTTCTGGACTCTTTCTCATCTGACTCTGTGGGTGGCCATTGTAAACCCGTCTTATAAATTCATATATATTTGTATATCTTGTGTTACATCTGTTTCTTTAGTAAATACTGAATGATAAACTCCATGCATAAAATCTCAATCCCACATAGTTGTGAAAGCTTTTTTTGGTCAGCTTTTCCATCATTGGACGCAATACCTGACATGCACAATTTAAAGAAGAGCCTTGAATTTGACTCATAGTTTGGGGGAATTCAGTCTACAATCTTCTGGCTTCAAGGCAGCAACATCATGGCAGAAGGGTAAGGTGGAGTAAAGTTGCTTACTTCACGGTGGCTGGGAAGCAGAGTAAGGAAACAGTGTCAGAGCAGAGTGAGTGAGGGGCCATATATAGTACCAAGACCATGCCTCCATGGCCACCCAGACATACCCAGGTACTTGCTCTACTAATCTGTTAGGTGTTTTTAATCCAATGAAGTTGATGTATCAAGAGTAATGGTTAAAAAATCTAAATGATAAATCCCAAACTATGGCAATAAAACTAAGTGTTTCTTTTTTAACTTAAAAAATGGTGTTGTTCATAAACCATCAGCTATTCTGATATTGTCTTTCTGGGAACTTGTGTTGTAAACCATGGACCTAAGCAGAGAACTGATGTCAGGGATAGAAGAAGTAAACTTTTCAAATATTCATTGTAATTTTCTTTCGTAGGGCCAGATTATAGTATAATATTTTAAGAAATGATTTTACAGTTGTGTAATTTCAGGTGTAAAATTCAATATTTCAATTCTCTTTTCATTCCAACTCATCTTTTCTCCCAGGGACCTGGTGTGATATTTATCTAAGTCATCTTTTGTCACGTTTCTTCCTTTCAGAGGGCCTCGTGGTAATTTAACTGAACTACCAACTCTGACAATTCTTCCCTGACTCATTTCTTTTCACAGAATGATTGCACTTTACTGCCAGAGTGAATCAGAGACACAGTGACTTCCATTTAGGATGTCACTTTTAGTACATTTTAACCTTTTCTGCATGAATTAAAGCACTAATGAGGTATTCAGAAACAGCAAAGCTAGTGAAATTGAAGTCATGTTTTGTCCCAGAATACCATTTATTTTTGCTCTAGGTTAAATCAAAGACAATCTATTAATATTTAATTCCTCTTAATATAAATAGGAAATAAGAAAGAAATACTAATTAAAGGAAAGATCAGAAAAGAAGGGTCACATGTCTTTATGAATAATTTTGGGGGGAATAAATAGCTACTTAAACAATTTTTCAGAAGATAACCTAATAATAATAAAAACATTCAAGTATACTGAAATATTAATGAATACCTTTGAATCATACAAAATGTATTATGGTTCTATTCAGTGAGGAACTTCAGAAAATATCAGAAGGTTAACCTCCTATAAGTGTGCATAGAAAAGTCTATAATCTCATTGTTAAATTTACAATCATTCCTGCCTATATTTTTAACCTTGACCTTGGTAGTTTTCCCCAGGACTTTCCTCTATCAATTATTCTCTCTTTGTTCCTTCAATTCCTAATTCTTAACTGGATACATCCCCTCAGCATATATTCACATGGTCGAGCACCTTCTATTTTAATGATATAATTGTTGGGGAAGCAGTCACTTAACAATCTGCTATCCTTCTCTCCCTTGTATTATGTAATTGGAACCCTGAGCCTACAATATTCTCTTGTATGGAAGCTAGGTTCCAAAATATTATTTGGCTTAGGGAAACTTTTCCCTACTCTGTATATCCACCAAACTACCCTTAGTGTGTATATGTGTGCACTATATGGCACCTGTACAGTCTCACCATGAGGAGCAAATGGGTTCTTTATCTGTAGTGTGAAAGGGTATGTGCAGTTTAACATCTTATATCAGCTATCAGCAGGAACTTGCTGGTCTTGAGGCTACTGGACAATGCAGATACTACTCTCATCTCCTTTTTGTGAGTAAAATATTTCAATTATTGCCTTGTATATCAAGTCCTCCTTGGTGGCTCTATGAATATATTAGGTGGTATGCCAAGATCTGTGGGTCCCTACTTTTGACTGACATTGTCACAATCTTAGCTGTTCAATATGGGGTGGAAATTTTCACTAGGTATTGTTTGCTGAATCTTCCTTTCTATAAAAATGAAATAAATACTTTCATCAAACAAATTTCCAACTCGCTATTCATTTTCCTTTTTTTAGCTGATCTTTATGAGTCTTTACTGTCTCAATTTCCTCACCTTGGACTCTTCTCCTGGGCACTGCTCTATGTCCTCTATGTTTACCACTCTATTGAGTCTATTTTAAGATTAGGAATCTCTAATGTCGAAAACATTCTTTAACTTCTAGAAGATAATTGACACCATAGAATATCCCTACCTCTCTGAAACTGTTCTTGCCTGGAGTTACATAAAATAATTTTTCCTTGGCTTTCGTCCTACTTCTTAGATCATTCCTGCTTAATCACATTGTGATTCTCTCTCCCATTGCAATTCTCCTTTAGCTAACTGCATCATCTAAACTACACTGCAATAATTAAATCCATTCCAGAACAACCATATCATCTTTCCACAACCAAATCTAAAGCTCACCTGCACTAGTATTCATATTTCTGTTTTCTTTTTCATGCCATAGGAAAAAAAAACACTTAGTTTTTCTTACTGAAAGCCAGTCACTGTCCTATTTAATGAAGAAAGATCTGGAAAGTATGTTGTCACTAAGACCAATAAAGGGCAGTATTCCAAGAAGAAAAGAAGGGTTATCATGCCAAACATTTTTATTCCAGTAGTTAATCCTTTAGATTTACCTTGGCTAGCTCTTCCTTATGTATCCTGTCTTAAAACTCTGTTGTACCTTGATATTGAATAACAGGAACTTCATTTCCCTCTTCTCTTGTTTTAAACTTCTCATGTATTTTTAAGCAAACTTACTTATCCATAAGTTTAGTAATTATAACTTGAGAGCTTCGAAATCCAAAACTATAATCTGAATCTTTTCCCTGAACTGCAGACATGTATACAAATTTCTAGTTGACCTTTTAATTTGGAAGTCTCACTGACAATGTAAAATCAAATATTGCTGAAACAAAATTATTAATTTCTGACTCCCCAAACTGTGCCTTGCTCAGTGTTTCTTTCCTATCTTGATCAAAAAAACCACCATCCTAACAGTTACTCAGAGCAAACTGACAAATCATTTTGGTCTCTCCCTCTTGCTTGTCTTCCACATTAATTAGCAAGTTTTATAGTATCCATATTGAACCTGTCTACTTTTCCTCTGCACTAATACTGCTTAATACCAGACATCTCTTGCATGAACTATTGTAATAACTTTTTCTTGGTCTTGTTGGTTATTTTATCTTTATCTCCCTCTAGTCTAATCTTTTGAGAGCAAACAAACTGATGTTTTTACATATAAATTAGATCATGTGACTCTAAATCTTAAAACCCTTCAATGCTTTCCTATTTTTCTTAAGACTAAAATCTAAACTACTTACTGCAGCTGGAAGGCTTCATGTGTTTTAACTTCTGCTGATTTGTTTAGTCTCATCTGATTCCACTCTTACCTTTATCCTATTTCTCTCAAATTCTTTTCACCTGATAATCCCTATTTTCATAAAATTCTCTTGTGCTTTCTTCTTTGGTTCTCAGGCTAAATATTACCAGAGTTTTCTTTCTCAACTAATTATCTAATTTATCTCTCTCAACCATATACCTTTTATCACATTTTCCTAATTGTTTCCTTCATAGCCTTTAACACAGTTTTACTTCATGCTTTTATTTATGGGTTTAAGACCTCTTTCACCACCAGAAAGTAAGCTCCATGAAAGCAGGATCTCCTGTACTTTTCACTGCTGTATTCCAACTTCCTGATATTGTGCTTGGCTTTTCTACAAATTACAAAATTACTATGGGCTAATTCTTGCTTCTACCAGATACATGTATGTCTTGGTCAAGTCTCTGAATTTCTGAGCATGTTCCTTAATGTAACATAATAATATTATCTTACATGATTATTCTAAAGGTGAAATATTATTTGTTAACTACTTAAACTTAATAATTGAACATAATGACCATTCAAGAAGTATTAACTAATTTAAATATGAATTTGAACTCACCGCTTTCCCTATACATATCTGCTTCTTCTGTAATCCATATAATGATTAAATTCCTATCTATTTCAAATTAAGAATACTTTAAGTCAATCTAGAATCATAGTCTTCCTCAAAAAATCAAGAAGTCTTAATCCATGTCCACTATAGGACATTACACATGGTAAAGAATGTAATCATATCTGGAGGTTAAAACAGAAATTTTCTTCAGAAAGGCAATTTCTTGAAGATAATATCTTCTGCCATTCAAATATCTTTGATGAAAATATTCAAGCATATAACTGATACAGACTATTTTAATCTTTTAACATTTAAATTAATAATTATAATTTAAATGAAAGTCAACTTAGCAGTTAAATATTTCAATGTTTATAGCCATCCTGTCATCAACTAATTTGTGTACAAAAACCTGCAAACTAAATCCTCCTGAAAATATGTGATTCTTTTACTTTCTCTATGAAGATTACAGTGTGCAAGTGAAGTATAAAACAAAGTGAAAATGAGTAGTAAATTAGATCTGGAAAATAGCACGAAGGTAAATGAGAGGAGAACAATTACAGTGACAATGTTTCCTCTGTTATGTCTACAGCTTGCATACAACTTCATTTCAATAGAGTTAGGAACAAAACAGTATCTTTGAAAACAATGATTTACCTTTATATGTACTTTTAGTGAACACAGTATTTACAATATGAAATATCATTAAAGATTGGTCATTGTTCATGATCATGACAACAAGAAAGAGCTTAATATTAGTTGAATTTTAAGGCATGGAAAAATAAATATAGTACTACTCATTCAGCAGAGAAATAAAACCACTGCAGATGCAATGTGTTATTGTCCTATTAACTCTTCCAGGAAAACTTGTAAAAAATTCTATGACAAAAACAGAGTCTATTATGAATTTCATTGGTGAAGATATTTTTCTGCAGACTATTTCCTAGTTTAATTAACTTCTGTGCATGAGAAACAAGCAAGGTATGTAAGAAATAGGGAGATATAAAGTTCATAATGCCCGGCGCAGTCCCGAGGTCTCCAGTCGTGCTGAAAACACCAAATTAACTCGCGCCCCGGCAGGAAACCACTGGACCCCCACCCCCCACTCCTTTGGCCTCTTCTCTGTACAGCCACCTGGTTCCACACTACAAAGACGCAGAGGACACCGGACCACCAGACTACTGTACTGGAGCTAATCAAGTACAAAGCATTTAAAGAATTCCTGCCCAGAGGTAGGGGCTTCTGAGCTGTCACCCCACTGCTCCTGGTCCAAAGGAAGGGGCTTCTGGGCTGCCAACTGTCTCTCCGCTCCCGTCCCAAAGGAAGGGGCTTTTGGGCCACCATCCCTACTGCTGCTCCCAGCCCCTGTTCCACCTCTCCCAGCTCAGAGGAGGTGAGCCTCATGGGCACCAACAGCACCCACCTGCCCCCCCACCCCAGTCAAATGAGAAAACACATAAATAAGTCTCAAAACCAGACTTCCAGATCACCTACAGCAACCCATAAGGGAAATGAGATGGAACACTGATACTCAACCACCTGGACCCGCTGAACTGGCAACAAAAGGGGATCTGGAAAAAATGAAATCAGAAATAATTTCTCAGATAACAAGAGAAATTGTGCTCCTAGTGCAAGATATGATTAATAAATCTAGAGAAGAGCTGAGGAACATGATGGAATCCCAACATAGGAAACAAATGTAATCCATAAAACAGATGCAAATAGATTTCCAGGAGAGGAAAAACTCCACTGAAAGTCTACACAGCAGAATGAGCCAATGTGAGGACAGAATTTCAGATATAGAAGATAAGATTACAATTAATGACCAGGAAAATAAAAATTGCTTCAAAATTATAAGGGAACATGAGAAATCAATCCAGCAGCTGCTAGATGATGCAAAGAAGAATAACATAAGACTGATTAGAGTCAATGAAGAAACAGGAGAGAGTGCAGAAGACATAAAAAATCTCTTCACAGAAAGAATGGCAGAAAATTTCCCAAGCAGGGGAAAAGAGCTTGACATCCAGATAAGTGAGGCATATAGAACTCCAAATAGCCTTGATCAAAAAAAATCTACACATAGGCATATAATTGCTAAGATTCCAGAAACACAGCAGAAGAACAAAGTTCTACAAGCAGTTAGAGAAAAGAAACAAGTCACATACAAAGGAAAGCCCATCAGAATTACAGCAGACTTCTCAACACAAACCATCAAGGCAAGAAGAGCTCGGAGGGACATGTTCCAAGCCCTAAAAGAAAAAAGCCTCCAACCCAGATTGATATACCCTGCAAAACTATCTTTCCAAACTGATGGAGAAATAAGATACTTTCAGGACAAAGAGCACCTTAGGAACTTCATGAATCCCAAACCAGCACTCCAAAGAATTTTACACAATATCCTAGGAACAGACATTGAGAATCACAACCCCAGGAAGCCCAGCAGAATGAACCCATCTGGCATGACAAGAAATTAAATGTAAAGGGGGAGAACCCAACAAAAAGAAAAAGTCATGGCAATGACAAGTCAATATGTTTCAGTTATAACCATCAATGTTAATGGTCTCAATTCACTAATCAAAAGAAATAGACTGGCAGAATGGGTCAAGAAGCAAAATCCAACAATATGCTGCATACTACAAATAGATAATGTAGAAGAAATCAGACACAAAATTATATGAGGAAGTTTTGGCTGTCAATTTGCCTTTTGGTTATTATATGATTCATCTATAGTGTGGATTTTCTTATACTTTTCAGAGTAAAGTATATTTAATATTGGTATAACTTCAGTCTATTTTTAGAATTCCACTTTAAGTTTCCTAGTTCTCTACTAGAGGTGGGTTTTTTTTGGTACTGGGGATCAAACGCAGGACCTTGTGCTTGCAAGCTAGGCAGCAGCACCACTGAGCTAAATCTCCAGCCCAGTTTTCTACTAGTTTTGAATTTTTATCTTTTAAAAATGTAACTTGGTGTTGACCTGATTCATTAGAAGACTTTTTTAAATATTGCTAAGTCTTTGATAACAGTAGCTTATTTTAGCTACTCTGGAAGAGAAATTTTCTGGTCACTATCCATTTTCTCTGATGTAACAGAACTAACAATAAGAGATGAAAATCACATTTAATTCTAATCATTTTGGTTTTAACTCAGTTTATTAAGCACTAGAAATGTAATTTTTGCATATTTTTAAAATGCTAAAATCAATAGATCAAGATGATTATAGTACAGCTTTCAAGTAATCTTTAGATAAATTCATGGAAACTTACTTGAATCTACATATTAGGTTCTCCTTTAAATAAACATAAGTTTAACATTAAAAGAAAAAGATGTCCTGGTCAAATGTGAGTTGAATTCTGCCAGAGTAAAACCTCCAGACTACTACCTAATAGCTTGTGTTTCAACAAAAGCCAACATTGAGATGCTAAACATTGCTAACAACTCAAACATTGAAGAAGAAAATTCAATTATAATGAATGGAGGGCTGGGCAAGGGTGAAAGAGGGGAACCAAGAGAGATTATGTAAAGGTGCAAATTTCCAATGATGAATGTCATTATATTGTATAGCTAAAATCTACCAATGATTAGAATGAACAATTGATAATGTAAAATAGGAAGAAAAGTTCCAAAGGGGTAGGGGTAGTGGGAGGGGCAGGGAAAAGGAAAGAAGGAAAAGGAAAGAAGGAAAAGGAAAAATGATGAGAAATGAAAAAAATGGAAATAAAGTCTTTGTAAATAGGGAAAGGTGGAGGGGGTGAAGAGAGGGCTAGGAATGGGGAGAAAATAAGAACCAAGATACATCATATAAAGGTACAAGTTCCCAATAAGAAATGTAAATGTGTTGTATACCTAAAATGTACCAATAAAAGAAAAAAATTCATAACACCCGTTCCACGTGAATCAGATTTTACAGAGATGATATTTAATAAGCTATGGTGTTAACAATTTTTGTAGCAATTTTTCCTTCTCATGCTACATCAGGTTACTACTTATAAGTCACTCAAATTTAAAGTATAAACTATTCTAAGTGTCCCTGAAATACTTTCCACCTTTGGACTTCATGACATCACTGTTACCTAATTTCTCTACTTGCTGTTTTCTTCTCATTCTCCTCTAAGAGTTACTTTTCTTTTACATGTTTCTTGTATGTTGGTGTTCCTGGGAATCCCAACCTTACCATGGCTGTTTGGATTGTTTCTTTTATTCCCTTCATAATTTTCTGGTTCATTTAATTGGTTTTGAGAGATGAAGATTTTTTATAAGTCCATATCTTTAAAAATTTTCTTATAAGTTAGAAACACATTGAATTAACGACATTATATATAACTTTTCATAAATTTGAAATTGATTTTCATACCAACGTCCTGGTTCTCCTCTTGTAGCCAAACTTTTCTCCTTCTGCATATTACTAAGTTATTAAATCTTATTTGTTCTACCTCATAAACTATTTTGAATCAATTTTTTCTTATAGCATACAGATAGTAATATTGCTACCAGACTTCTTTGACTTCAGCATTCCTCCCTTCCTGTGGATTCCCTGAACTGCTGTAAAATATACAAATTCCAAATCAAAGTACATCAATTATTTTGGGAAAGTTTATCAGTAACTTTTCAGGTGGCATGGGGAGGTGTAGAGAGTATAATGAGTGTCAATAATAGAGGCAGGGAAATCAGTTTAGATGAGAATAAATTCTATATATCTTAATGGACATATCAGTTTTAAAATAAATGTATATGGATCTATCTATATATCTTAATGGATATATCAAGTTTAAAATCAATGTATACATACAGATAGTTTAATTGGAATTTAATTGTTTTTAAATTGAACAATTTTACTCAAAATGATGCAAATAATAGGATAAAGATAAGAAAATACAAAAATTGTAGAAAATCAATATATTTATGTGAAGTCTGTGTGCGTAGAGAAAGAGGGAGAGAGGGAAAAAGGAAAGGAGAAGAGAGAGGAGAGAGAGAGAGAGAGAAAGCTGGAGACAGAGAGACAGAGACAAGAGAGATTGAGATTTTAATGAATTGACATACATGATTGGTGGAGCCTGAGAAACCTGAAGTTTGTAGAGTTTGTTCACAGGCTGGAAACTCAGGGAAAATCTGATGTTTTAGCATTGATTCCAAAACCTACAGGGAAAATTATCAAGCTAAAAGTCAAGCAGTTTCAAGGCGATTTCCTTCACCTAGAAATCTTAGTTTTTGCTCTTAATACTTTAATTGATTAGATGAGGCCCACTTAGATGATGAGAGGATACTTATCTAAGTGCAATTACTTCTAATAAATCCTTGCCTATCACCTAGACTGGTATTTGACTAAATAACTAAACGCCATAGTCTAACCAAATAGGCATATATACTAAGATGGCTACTTATCCATCCTCAAAATTTTGCCTAAATATTGATAATAAGAAAACAAGAACAACACAGGGAAAAACAATAGCAACAAAACTATAACATATCTATGAGTCAAGTTAATTCAGTTGCATATATTTAATAAGTTTGTGTGCTAAACAGTCTTCTATTTGGGGGGAATACACTGGTAGGCATGAGATATTCAGCCTGCCATGGTTTATATATTGTTTATAATGCACACAGTAGACTTTTATATAGAGATATTAAAGAAGTCTGAAATTAATGTGAAGATATATTGCATATTTGAAGATTATTCAGTATTATAAATATATTTGATAGCCATTAAATAAATCTGAATATTTTAAAATTAATTGAGTCCCTTGAGGAGGGTTATCATTTAGATGTAAAAGGTCTCCCAGAAGTATCATGTGTTCAGAGGCAGATCTTTTAGAAGTGATTTACTATTGCGGTGCTATATTCATCAGTGCGTTAATCCATGATGAATTCATAGCTAACTGTGGTTTTAGGAGGTAAGGCCTAGTTGGAGGAGCTGGGTCACTGGGAGAATGACCTGGAAGGTATCTCTCTCTCTCTCCCTCCCTCCCTCCTTCTCTCTCTCCCAGTCTCCCTCTTTCTTTCTCTGTCTCTTCCTCTCTCTCTCTCTCTCTCTCTCTCCCTCTCTCCCTCTCCCGCTCTCCCTCCCCCCCCTCTTGCTCTCTCTCTCTCTCTCTCTCTCTCTGGTTGTTCCTCTTTTCTGGCCCCTGGATGACATGGATAAAGCATCTTTCCTATTTTAGGTCTTCCCACTATGTTGTTTCTGTCTGGAGCTAGCTGAAAATGAACTGAATACTCTGAAACCAAACTGTGAGGCAAAACCAGCCTTTCTCCTTGAAATTCCAGCCATTGAGTATTTTGTCCCATGATTGCTAAAGTGACTAATACGTGGAGAAACATGAGCTATATGTCTAAGCTTCTCCTCAGGAGACAAACATGACAGAAAGGCAGGAAACTTCTGAAGGTGAATAATTTATAAGGGAAAAAAGAATTATCATATATTAAATGTGTGTATATTTATTTCTATTGCTGTAATTAAAATATTGTGGTTTGGCACAGAAATTCATCAACAAGACAGAGAGAATTAAGTATCATTTAAATTTATATAAACATTGCTTCATACTTAAAGCAAAATTTCCTGTAAGTGATAAAATATTTAAGCAAAAAAGTAAAAAAACCCTGAAAATATAGCTGAATATGTTTATATATTTATAATCTTGGGATATAAGAAGCTTTTTAATATGCAGCATAAAAAGCAGCAGTCACAAAAGGAAAGATTGATCCAACTGACTACATCAAAATAATCTATCTGTTCAACTCCATGCAATTTATTAATAAATGAGAAGGTAAAGAAAATATTAATAAGAAAGAACAGATATAGATTTTATATAAAATGAAAACAATCCAATAAAATAAATGCAGAATGAGAATAGAAAATACATTAAAAAGAACATAAATGGCTATTAAAATATGAAGACAGATTTGCCTTCATAAATAAACAAATGAGTAGTAATGGATAAAATGAAACATAACTTCCCTACATTATTAGTTAACATGAAAAAATTTAAAAGCACAGTGATGTGAATAATGAAGAGAAATTAATGCATTCATGTACTATCAATAGGCATGTAAGTTGGAAAATAGTTCTGGAAGGCAATATGACAATCATAAATCAAAATGTAAAATATATGTATTATTTGTCTTGAAAGCATATCATTAAATTTTAAAATAAATAAAGAGTAAGAAAGATGCATACATAAGGTGGTACAGTATATCTTTTTATTTATTTATATATTTATTTTGGTTTTTAGAGGCAGGGTCTCCCATTGTAGTTCAGGCTGGCCCTGAACTCACTATGTAGCCCAGGCTGGCCTCGAACTCGCAGTGATCCTCCTGCCTCAGCCTGCTGACAGTATATCTTTTTAAATAAAGATTAAAATTAGAAATAAAATCCATACTACTAATTTTAGTAAAGAAAAAAAGAAATTATAATATACACACCGATCATGCAAAGCATAGACTACTAAAAAATGGAAAAAAATGCAGTTCTTTATAGATTTGCAAAGATATTGAGAATATATTGCTGCATGGTTAAATCAAGTTACAGAAAGATTGCATGATTATGAACCTACTACTTGGATTATGTATATAAATGTGTACCCATACATGTGTTTTGTGTTTGAGATGAGGGTTTTGGAGTTTATGTGCCACAGTAAGTACATCTTAGGAATCATTTTATTGGTCTCTTTATCTGGGTGTTAAAAGCTCATGTGATTACGGTTCTGTTCAATAAATATTTAAAACATAAGAGAATTGAAATACTATAATATCACTAACATAACTCAAAGCCAAAATTCGAAGTGAATTATTGGCTATGAAAAACACTTCAGAAGAAATCTTCTAAAATTGTGAATAAATCAATAACCATGAAAAACTGTTAATCTTGAATGGATGAGCTGTTAAAAGATTTGTATAGAAGAGTGATCAAAATATCTTCAAAGAACAGATAAATTCATAATTTTAAAAGGCTGATGTTATGAAGAAAATGTACAATTTATTGTTAAAATTTTACAAAGGTAACAAAACTCACTCTGTGCAAAAAAAAAAAAAAGGTACAAGCTGGACCTCATCTGAGCCAGAAAGATCACAAATTCAAGCCCAGTTCAGGCAACTTTGTCAAAAAACAAAAGAAAAAAGAGTGGGGGATATGGTTCAGTGCCAAGGCCTTGGGTTCAATCCCAGTACTGCTGGAAACAAACATTACAGTCAAGCTAGTAGTAGAGAGAAAGCAATTTAAATTGACAAGAGATTGTACCTCCAAACATCAGGTGTTCTGGCCATATGATTTAATACTATTATGCTGTTTGACAACGTAAAGAAAAGAGGTATTGATAGATGAGGATAGGGTGGTAATGAATGACAGAAAATAAGCGTGAGAGGTCTTTAGGGATGATAGAAATGTTTTAAAATTGGGCTGTAGTGATAGTTGCAGATCTGTATATTTAATAAATATCATTGATTTCTACAATTAAAATCAATTATATAGAAAGTGTATAAGATATGTAACGTGTACTTTACACGTTAATGAGAACTATAACCAACATAGTATATAACAGAAATATATTGGAAGCATTTCCAACAAAATAAGAGATACAGTTTAAATATACCTTTTTTTTTCTTAAATTCTTTTATTGGTACATTTTAGGTATACAACACAATTACATTTCTCATTGGGAACTTGTACCTTTACATGATGCATCTTGGTTCTTATTTTTTCCCCATTCCTAGGCCTCCCTTCACCCCCTCCACCCTTCCCTATTTACAAAGACTTTAGTTCCATTTCTCATCATTTTTATTTACCCTTATTTCCTTTCCCCTGCCCCTCCCACTACCCCTACCCCTTTGGACCTTTTCTTCCTATTTTACATTATCGATTATTCATTCTAATCATTGGTACATTTTAGGTATAAAATATAATGACATTCATCATTGGAAATTTGCTCCTTTACATAATTTCTCTTGGTTCTCATTTTTCACCCTTGCCCAGCCCTCCCTTCAACCCCTCCATTCCTCCCTACTTACAAAGATTTTGTTCCTATTTTTCCATGTTCTCATATTAATCCCATTCCCTTCTTTCCTTTCCCCTAGCCCTCCCACTTCCTTCTCCTTTGCCTCTTTTCTTCCTATTTCACATTACCTATTACACATTTTAGTCCTTATTTACGCTTTCAGTTTCTCACATCAGAGAAACTATTCAGTATTTATACATGTGTGTCCTATTTATTTCACTTAAGTGTATCGCCTCAATGTGCATCCACTTAGATATAAATGTCTCTAATTTCTCATTTTTTATGCTTGAGTAGTACTCCATTTTATAGAAAAAACACATTTTCATTATCCAGTCTCCAGTTGATGGGCATTTGGGCTGTTTCCAAGTTTTAGCTATCACAAACTGTGCTGCTATGAACATGGGTGCACATATATCACTGTGGTATGATTCTTTTAATTCTTTGGGGAAGATCCCCAGCAGTGGAATAGTGGGGTCAAATGGGACTTCCAGTCCTAGTTCTTTGAGGTATCTCCATATTGATTTCCACAGTGCTTGCACCAGTCTACACTCCCACCAGCAGTGGAGCAGGGTTCCTCTTTCCCCACAGCCCTGCCAGCATTTGTTATTGGTTAATTTCATGATAGCAGCCATTCTTTCTGGAGTGAAGCAGAATCTCAGCATTGTTTTCATTTGCTTCTCTTGAATGACCAGTGATGTTGACCATTTTTTCATGTATTTATTTGCTATTTCTACTTCTTTGTCTGAGAAATATCTGTTCATTTCAGATTCCCATTGTCAGATTGGGTCTTTAAATTTGGGAGGTCTGATCTTTTTAAGTTCTTTATACATTCAAGATAGTAGACCTTTGACTGAGGAAAAGCAGGTGAAGATTTTTTCCTACATTGTGTGTTGTCTCTTCACACTGTTAGTGGTTTCTCTTGCTGTGCAGAAGCTTTTTAATAAGAAGAGATCCCACTTGTTGATTGTTTGTGCTAGTTCATGGGCAACTGAAGTTTTGTTCATAAAATCTTTTCCTACACCAATGTCTTCAAGAGTTCTACCTAACCTCTGTTCCAACTGATTCAGCATTTCTATTTTAATATTTAGATCTTTAATCCATTTAGATTTTAGTTTAGTGCATGGTGAGAGATATAGGTCTAGTTTTAACGTTTGGCAAATTGAAATCCAATTTTTCCAGCACCATTTATTAAAGAGGCTATCTTTCCTCCAGTGAGGGTGTTTGGCTCCTTTATTGAAGATAAGATGGCTGAGTGTGTCTGGAGTTGTTTCTGCATCTTCTAATCTGTTCCACTGGTCCTCAGGTCTGTTTCTTTGCCAGTACCATGATGTTTTCATCACAGTAGCTTTGTAGTATAGTTGCAGGTTGGGGATTGTGATACCCCCTGCCATATCTCTGTTACCTAGAATTGCTTTTGCTATTCTGGGTCTCTTCTTGTTCCAAATGAATTTTTGGATTGTTTTCTCAAGGTCCTGAAGTATGCTGCTGGGATCTGAATTGGAATTGCATTGAATCTATATACCTCTCCACAGCACATTGCTATTGACCTAACTGTGCAATAATAAAATTTGAAAACTTCATAAAAGTTGTAAAGTAGAAATTAAAACAATTTTGGCAACACCAATAATAATATAAATATAAAATAAGAATGATTTTAACTGAAAATATTGAATACTTATATTTTCAAGGACTTACCAGTTGTTTTAGTATGAAGTGTAGAAAAATATGTAAAGTCAGAAGAATTAAGAGTCAATATCAAGATTACACATTAATAAAATTGCAGCTAAAGTCCTTTCCAGTTATCATTTCTTCTTAAATTATCTTAGTTATTTAAGTATAATAAATAAAATAAGATGCTATAAATATAGAAGGCTATCAATAGATTAATTGTTGATGTGTCAGGTAATACGCAAATTAGAGTATTCTGTATTTCAAAAAATTTTTCACAATAAACAAAAATAAAGTCAAAGAATTAAATGAGGGAATAATTTTTATTTTACATGCTGGAAAATAAAATAATAGGCATAATGTAAATTAATTTCTTATATTGAGCAAGAAAAAAAAATACTCTCATATAGTACATAAATGGAAGAGACCAGAATATGCAGTTATCTAAATTAATGAGCATTCAATATATTTAGATATTAAATATTCCATTTTACAAGAATTATAAAGACTAAATAAATGCAAATATTATTTTTAATACAATTTTCTCTGACTTATTTCACTTGCCATTATGGTCTCAATTTCCTTCAATTTTTGTACCAATGATGAAATTCTTCCTTCTTTATGACTGAACAACACTTCATTATTATGTTTTATTTATTTACTTGAAGACAGAGCAATAGGCAAAAACTCCCTGAACAGAATTCCAATAGTACAAGAAATAATACCAAAAATTAAAAAATAGGATTATTTTAAATTAAAAGGCTTCTATGCAGCAAAAGAAAGAATCAACAGAGTGAAAAGACAATGCCTAGAATGGGCAAAAAAAATTTTGCCAGCTACTTTTCTGATTGAGATGTATAATATATGAAATACCTAAATATTTAGACTCCCCAAATCAAAAGAGAATCAAAAAATGGACATATGTAATAAATAAAAACTTCTAAAATGGAAAAGCAGAAATGGACAATAGGTGCATGAAAAAATGTTCTAACACAAAGGAGAGGATAGGAAATAGGAAAGCTGACATTTTGGAGATGGGGAAGGGGTTCATGAGAAAGGGGATAAGGGAGCACAGGATATAACAGGAATAAAAATTGATCAAGATAGGATATATATGTATGAATTTCAGAAATGAATGCAATTATTGTACATCACAAACATGTACCAATAAAGAAGAAAAATATAATTTACTCCACTTGCAGAAGTTAATTTAATATATAATAAACAATGTTGGGCCGGGGATTTAGCTCAGTGGTTCTGAGGCCTGCCTCACAAGCAAGGTCCTGAGTTTGATCCCAGGTACCAAAAAGAAAAAAAAAACAATGTTAGCAAGAGTGAGGAGAAATCGAGGAAAAATGTAAATTGGAAAGCAATCTAGAAGTATTCATAAACTTTATAAGGGGTTATGAAATATCAAAGAACCTAGGCATTGTTAAAATTTCTGATATCAGTATCATTTGATGCACAAACAAGGTTGAACTTCTGCTGTAGAACATTAAATAAACTAATCAATGAGGAATATTGATCAGTAAATAGTACCTATTTCAACAAACACAGGAACAAATATTTCCTGGTGTCTAAGGAGCATAAAAATAATTTTTATTTAAAAAATATTGCCATTTGCAAACTAAGACTTTAACATCACTAGTGAAAACTATAAACAAAATTGGATTGTTTTCTGCAATTGATTATTTTTTAAATGCTAGGTTTTTGGTTTATCATTTTTAAGCATTCTCAAAGATTATTTTTATAAGAAAAGAACTATTCATCATGAGTAAGACTACCTCTTTAAACAAAATTTTAGTGAGTTTTTTTGAGCTTCAATTTTGTCTAGGTCCTCTGACTCTATCCTTGCCTTATTTAGTCCAGGTTGGGCAATAATCCTGTTAAAGTAGTATGGTAAAATATCCCATCCTTATCATTTGTACAAAGTTTTACCTTTCACTCTTTATTTATCGCCACTCTGGCAACAGAAATCTCATCAGGACAATTCAGAGAGTGTACCCTGTACATTTGATGCTTCCGATTAAAAATTCTTCATCTACTCCCTCCCTCCCTGCTCCTTGGCTATAAACCTCTACTTACTAATTACCTTAATTTGATCACTGGACACTCTATGCATGAGTTGAGCTATCATATTGCATCCCATTTTTATGTATAATTATTACAAATTCAGAATAAAATCTTAAAAATTTTTAAAACTCCCCACTTGTCCTTCGTATGGTTAAATTTATGTACAATCTCTCTTCCCTTGTCCTATTCCTTCTAAATTGCTGTAAAACAATATCATAAACTGAGTAGTTTATAAGCAACAGAAATTTATTTGTCAGGAGGCTTGGAAATCTAAGAACAAGATGCTAGCAGACTCTGTGTCTGGTGAGGGATTTTTCTCCAGTAAATAGGTAACAGTTCCTAACTGTATCCTCTCATGGTAGAAAGGACAAACAAACTCACTCAAGCCTTATTAATAAGACACTCACCATATTCATGAGGCCTCTTCTCTGAAGACCTAAATACCTCCCAAAGGCCACTTTTCTTGCTATCATGACATTAGTGATGTGGTTTCAAAATATGAAATTTAACGGGACAAATTCTTCTTTTAGGAAGATTATAAAGGCATATTTTATTTCCTAGGGGATACATTCTGACCATTGATCTATAAAACCTCTTTGTAGTATGGTATTTCCCAAAATAACGGCTCCCTTAACTTCTGTAATGAGTATCATAAACAATTTTTCTTTAATAGTTATTGCTCATACTCTTGAAAATAGACAAACTTTTCCTTTAAGCACAATCTATTCCTTGCTCCTAATTAGTGAGTGACTTTGAAAATATGTTTAATTGATATGCAAATTACCAGAAAAGTTGTTGATTGCAGAAATGCATAAGATACAAAATAAGGACAATTTTACTAACACATAACAATTTATTTTCTCCTACACTTTTTTTTTAGCTAACCACACATTCTGTAAAGTATTTATCTAAATAAGCATTTCAGTTAATCTAGTTCCATGCCTTCTTTTAAAATATAACTCTTTTTAGGGAAATAGCAAATATGTCTGTTTTCTAAAATTTCTAGAGATGAATTTTTAGTTGCTTTTTTTGGTACTGGAGATTAAACCCAGGGCCTTTGCACTCAAGGTTAAACCCAGGATCATGGCATCTCAAGCTCTAAGTCACCCAGGATGGACTCCAACATTCAATTCTCCTCCTTTATCTTCCCAGAGTGCTAAGAAATACAGGCATACACCCTCATGCCTGACTCAGCTCACAGCTTTTTCTCAAAGTAACTCCTCTGAGCCCTTTGCCTCCTGCTGAGCTTTTTCTCTGGAAGAAATAGAAACTGTAAGAATCAGTTTCCTGTTGAGGATGAAAAGATAATCCCTGGCCAGCCAGAACCTTCTAAAGACATATCTGAGGTAAAACCCTAAGCGTGAGTTAAAGATATAGATACCATATTCTCTGTTTTTTGGAACCTATTTGAATAGAAAGTCTGTTTGTTGGAACATAATTTGAAATAGAAAGGTACATTCCAAAAGAATTGTTTCTTCATTTGATAAATAAAACTGAAACAGGATGATAACCATCCCATGTGTTCAGGCTTTGTAATGTGATACTTTTGTTATTTGCCCTACCCCGCCCCCCCCCAACCCTGTGAGACTCTGGGTAGGCTATTTTTCTAATCTACAGTTTTCTTGTAGGAAAATTTTATATATATATATTTCATAAAGTCATGAAAGTATTGTAATATTTTAATGCCTATACATATACATACAAGCATAGCCTAGTACAATATGTTTTTGGCACATAGCCAGTATCCAAAAATTATTTCCCTTCTTCTCTAGTCAATAAAATGGACTCCTGTAAGACATAGGTAAGCAAAAGCACTTTGGTTGACATAAATATTCCTTCTTGAATTTTGTGGAGATCATTTTACGTATCCAATGACTGGAGGTAGGAGAAGGGTTATTTTTATTCAGTACTCTGATACTAGTTATGATAAACACTTCAATAGAGAGAAATGAAAATGGAAGCAAGGAAGGAAGAAAGGGAGGGAGGGAAGAAGGAAAGGGAGAGGGACCTATTAAATTACCAAGTGTGCCCTTGTGCAAAATCAGTGAGGCCATACCTGATTATTTTTTGTGCTTTGAGAACAAGGGCCCACATAAGGCCCTTACTGTGAAAGGCTTCGAGGTACAGCTTACCTTGTCTGAAAATTCTCTGACCTAAAAAAGCAAAGAAATACTTGGTCAGTGGTCCTCACTTGCTATTTTAAATTTTCCCTTCCTTAATTTTTATATGTAAGAGGCATTTAGAGAATAGTTCTTCAGTATTCAAGTTCTGGAATCAGACTACTGACTTTAAATTCCATTATTGCCATTTCCTAGTTTGGTGATCTAACAGGAATTAAATTCTTTTGGCTTCATTATTGATATCTAAAATATGCAGATAACAATAACATCTAGATTATAAAGTTGTTGTAAAGATTCATAAGGTTAAAGTAAATATAAAGCACTTAAAATAATCTTTGTTCACTGAATTTAAAGTATTAATATTATCACTTCTGGGGGGGCCAGGATTTAGGTCAGTGGCACCACACCTGCCTCGCTCCTGAGTTGGAACCCTGGTACCACAAAACAAAACAAAACAACAACAACAACAAAAACAGATACCATCACTCAAAATATATTAGTTGAGTACCCTGACTTAAAACCTTAGCCCACTTGTTACTATAGCAAAAATACTTGAGGATGATTAGTTTATAAAGAACAGAAGTTCATTTTCACAGTTCTGAGCACTTGAAACCTCAACGTCAAGGGATTAGCAACTTTATTTGTCTGGTGTGGACTGTGTTCTTTCATGATGGTATCTTGACAATATATCCTCTAGAAGCAAGGAAAACATTACCTTCAGATGGCAAAAGAAAGAAAGACAAGAGGCCAAATACTGAGTAAAATGTCAATTTTATGAGCTCTAATACCATTTATCAGAGGACAAGTCCCCATAAACTAATTACCTCTTCAAAGCTCCCATTTTAAATATCTTCCCATTGGTTATTAAGTTTAAATATTTGAATTTTGGAGATAACACATTTAAATCTCAACACCTACTCAAACTACCATTCTCCATAAAACTACAATAAGATGAATGTTTTTAGATTCCACATATGAATGAGATCATGCAGTAGTTGTCTTTCTATATCTGACTTATTTCATTTAATATAATGCTGACCAAGTTCATCCATGGTGTTGCAAGTGATAGGGTTTCCGTCTTTTTCAAGGCTGAATAGCTTTCAGAGACCCCTGCATTGGATCCCAATATCCTGCTTGGTGCTCATACACAGGGTGAGAAGAGAGACACAGAGAGCACAATGGAGATCCAGATATGGCCAGTGCTAAGTAGCAAAGATCCTGGCCAGCCAGAGCTGTTGATATTTATTGGTGACATCATAGTTAAGTCAGAGTAAAGGGGCTAGGTATAGTTGCTAGGGATACATTGTTGATCAAGGAAGGCTTGTAAGGGAAGAGACAAAACATTCTTGAATTAGGAACAGAACAGACAAAATATAGGTTACTGATAGCAAATAACCTTGTCCTTCTAGTTAGGAAGGTTTTAATTTTAGAACAGAATTTGGATGCAAGTCACTCTGATCTTGGCTGTGTGTTATCTCATATTAAGCCCCATAGCTTCGCAGGCCATTTCTCTGGTCTCTGTCATGGCTGTTGGAGGGAGGGGGCTGATATTGGCCTGCACAACATGTGCAATGCCCTTACGAGTCACATAAGCTTTGGTTAGACTCACTTCTTAAAACATGTCAATTATGGGGTTAACTCCTTACAGCCTGCATGTTCACAATCTACTTTGGGCATAATCAATGGAGTGGTCCCCCACAAATAGTATTCCATTCTGTGTGTGTGTGTGTGTGTGTGTGTGTGTGTGTGTGAATCACATTTACCTTATGTATTAATACATTGGTGCACATTTAGCTTGATTCCATATATTAGATGTTAATGGTGTGGAAATAAACATGGGGTGAAGGAATCTCTTTGGTATGCTGATTTTATTTTCTTTGGATATAGACCCAATAGAGAAATTGTTGGATATTATAGTATTTATATTTTTTACTTTTTTAAGGAAACACCAAACTGTTTTCCATAAGGGTTGTCCTAATTTATATTCCTACCATTAGTGTGCATTGGTTCCCTATTCTCCACAGACTCACTTTCTTTCTCAACCTTTAGATATTCTAGGTATATTTGTATTCTTTGGACACTACAATTATTTCTGTCCCAGGATGTTTGCATTTGATGTTTCCTATGGAATACTTTGCCTGCAAGATGTTCTCATGGATAATTTTTCTCTTTATTTGAATGTTATACATAATTTGAGCCTCAGTCTATCCCTGAAAATAGCTTTTATATTAGTGTATGTTTATAATACAATAATATTTACATTTGTTTTGAGAAATTGATACCATGAATATTGTATTTGTATTATTGTCCTCATCTCCCCATCATATCCACTGTTACATTCTCTTATCTTCTTTCTTATAACACCTACCACAAATAATTTTTTAAAATTTTACTTGTTTATTGTGTTTCATTTAACTAGATTTTAACATCCATATAAGCAAGGAACATGTCTCATTTTCACTGAAATATTCCCAGAATATTTCAAATATCCTTTTATCTTGTTGTCTGTGCCCTGGCTCTGGTTCTTGCACTCATTATTTGGTTTTTGTTTTGTTTTGTTTTTGGTACTGGGGATTGCACTCATTATTGAATGAGTGAGTAAACACATAAAAATGCAGTCAAATTCCAGTTAAAGAAGAGCAAATGGAGTGAATTTTATGTACATCTAATCACCTTTAATAACTGTCATTAAATACATAATTAACTAGTGGCATAGCATCTTAAATTTAAATTTTATAATGCTAACCTTAAACAATACATGAATAATACTTACCCATAAACTTATAAACAAGATCTACCCATGATCACTACATGTGCCTTTTAAATGAACATATGTCAAATATCAGATTGCCAAAAGGAAATTAAGATTTATTTTTATTTTTTAAAGTGGGGAATACTTAGTTATATTTCCATCAATGATTACATGGTAATAACTCTAAAGCTAGATAGATTCTGTTGCATATTTCATAATATAGTGAATATTTGAATGGTGCAAGATTAAGAAGACAGTTTAGTAAATTATATAATCGTTTTATTTTATTGACCATTATGTAGGAAACAAAAGGGTTTTGAAACCAATATGCTAAATATATAATTAGTGATAATAGGATACCATTTTACAATGACATAAATATATGTATAGAGATAATACATAACCCTAACAGTTGCTGTGTTGGAATATGAGAAGTACAATGATATGTCTTTCACTGAAACAAAGTTTCTATAATTTTTATTCTGTTATTTGTGGCTTTGTTTTCTAAACAAACATCATTGAGGGAGGGATGGCTGATAACCTTAAAATTGTACAATTAGTATACTTTTGAGGAACCTAAATGCTGGCTGCAACACAAGTGATATTTTACATATATATATGTGTATATATATATGTATATATATGTATATATATGTATATATACACACATATTTCTGCTTAGCTTCACTTTCCTTATAAGCATATATACTATAATACATAGATTTTTGAGCATTATTTTCAATGATAAACACAGAAACAAATTATTTTGATGAGACATGACTGTCGAATCAGTTTCACCACATATTTTAAATACTGCTTATGTTCTCAATGAAGTATGAATTTATCATGATCATGAACAAATCAACTGAAAAATCTAGAGTACCTATTCTATATTAAGAGCTATGAGTATATCTACTACTAAAACCCAACTGTATGCTTTGCCTAAGTTGCTCATGTAATTGAGGATACAAAACCAAATGCAACTGCAGTAATCCAATAAGAAAATATCACCATTTGAAATAAACAGTTATGGAAACACATGGGGAAATTACATAGTTTGATCAGAAATGTTGATGTTTAAGTTGGGTCTTAAATGGTAGATAGGATTTTGACAGGTGAGAAAACAGGAAATTAAGAGGGAAGAATCCAGACTCAATCAAATGATTAATGTAAAAAATATATATATAAAATTACAGAACTGTTGAAGTACAGTTAGCATATTGACTGGTGTAAACTTGCAAGAAGAGTCCGTATGTGTATGTGTTTAAGGATTCTGACAAAACTGTTGAGAGAGAAGAAAAATGTGAATTATTAGGAAATATTAAGAAATATGATTATGCTAATTTGAATATTTTTAAACTTAAATGTGATACATAAAAGAAAGCAATGAAAGCAAGTTTGTCCTCATTTTATTGAGCGACAGTAATAAAAATAGTATGGTGCATTGGCCACAACAGAGACTTAGAATGGATAAAAAAATCTGGAAATAAACTCAAGTACATCTGATAATTTCATTTTAACTGGCATTTCATGTAATTTAGTAAAGAAAAATTGTTAAATGGTGCTTGTACAGCTTCCTGAGGATTTATTAAAAAATAAACATACATCACTTCTTTATAAAAAAGTTAAATTTGTTAATCCTCACTATAGAAGTACTGGAAAATTAGAGTGTTTTATAACATTGCAGTGAGGTAGGTCTTCCTAAGCTTGATATGAAAAGCAAAAGTGTTAAAGATATAAATAGGTTAATAGAAGTTATCAGGTAATAAACTTTTTATGAAAATTTCTATATGACTAAAATAACCAAGAACAAAGTTCAAAGATAACAACAACTGGAAAAATGAGTCCAAACTATGGCAGGTAAAGGTTAATAAATCAATTAAGCATCCTGGAAGCCTACAAATCAACAAGGAAAAAATAAGCAAGGAAAATAAGACAATATTTCAAATAAAATGCAAATATTCAATAAACATTAAAAGTTCATTTTACTGTAAATAAATATAAATTCAAGCATAAGATTCTTTTTATAAAATTCTTTTTATAAAATCTTTTCATGAAATTTAGACTGTCAAAGATTTTATATGTTTATAAAATGTATCGGCAAATAAGTCATGAAGAAGAAATACATTGTACATAACAGCAAATGGTTGAAAAATTTTAGGAATGAAAATGATCATATATGGATCTGTAATGTAATCATTCCATCTTTATTATAGTATTTTATGACAGTAATTTTATATGTTATTACATTAGAATAATTATTTCATTGCTGTTTATAATAAAATAATTAATATAAACATTTCCAGTGAGAGCTGGCTTATTAGAGTATTGCTTTAAAATACAAAAATAATCTTGATAAACAAAGTGATTATATAGCTTTCTATTTCTAACATAGCAATATTTCCACAGTAGAGATAGACATACATGCATATACAGTGAAGAAAGGGATTATGACAACATGTTAAGGGATTTTTATTCTTCTGTAATGTTTTATGGGTGAATTACCTTTATTCTTTATTGACATTTTAAAAATAATGATTATATATTACTTTGATTGGAAGTAAATCTATATTTTAAATTATAATTTATGTTATCCAAGGTGATTTATCTTTAATAATATTTTAAATTATGTGCCAATTTGCTTTTACAAATGTCATTTTTTGCTTTTCATTTGGTCTATAAATTGACTTTGGCATGAATAATTAGTCTCACTTTACAGAATGAAACGTTTACTAAGAAAATAATTCTAATTTCACTTTAATGTAAATCACTGTATGACAAGAGAAAAGATGGGTAAATGTATGGCATTATAATTGAATTTTCTTCTTCAATGTTTGAGTTGTTAGCAATGTTTAGCATCTCAATGTTGGCTTTTGTTGAAACACAAGCTATTAGGTAGTAGTCTGGAGGTTTTACTCTGGCAGAATTCAACTCACATTTGACCAGGACATCTTTTTCTTTTAATGTTAAACTTATGTTTATTTAAAGGAGAACCTAATATGTAGATTCAAGTAAGTTTCCATGAATTTATCTAAAGATTACTTGAAAGCTGTACTATAATCATCTTGATCTATTGATTTTAGCATTTTAAAAATATGTAAAAATTACATTTCTAGTGCTTAATAAACTGAGTTAAAACCAAAATGATTAGAATTAAATGTGATTTTCATCTCTTATTGTTAGTTTTGTTACATCAGAGAAAATGGATAGTGACCAGAAAATTTCTCTTCCAGAGTAGCTAAAATAAGCTACTGATATCAAAGACTTAGCAATATTTAAAAAAGTCTTCTAATGAATCAGGTCAACACCAAGTTACATTTTTAAAAGATAAAAATTCAAAACTAGTAGAAAACTGGGCTGGAGATTTAGCTCAGTGGTGCTGCTGCCTGGCTTGCAAGCACAAGGTCCTGCGTTTGATCCCCAGTACCAAAAAAAAAAAAAACCTCTAGTAGAGAACTAGGAAACTTAAAGTGGAATTCTAAAAATAGACTGAAGTTGTACCAATATTAAATATACTTTACTCTGAAAAGTATAAGAAAATCCACACTATAGATGAATCATATAATAACCAAAAGGCAAATTGACAGCCAAAACTTCCTCATATAATTTTGTGTCTGATTTCTTCTACATTATCTATAACCCACTTTAATAGGTATTTTACATTGCTATGTTATATAACAAATTTTAAAATTATATTTCAAGGTAAAATTTTAATATTTTAGTAGAGAAAATTTATAGATCTAATCTACATTTCAGTATACATGCACTCTCCTTTTTTTTCTGTATCAAAGGAGGAATGATTCTGAAAAAAAAACACAGCCACTGCAAAACTGATATTAGGAATGTACATACTGGGAAAATGGGAAAAAAGTCTTCACCACTGTAATAAAGGGACAATTATTCAGGATCTTGGATGCTTTATCACTGTGTGATAGTCATAGAGTTGATTCACCTAATATTATTAATTTTTGTGTATTAGTGGTGAAAAACTCTTGACTTTCATGAGAATTCCAAGGTTTTTATTGGGAACTTCTTCATGTTACCTTTAACACGTGTTCCTTAAAATATATAGGAAATCAGTAGAAAGTTAAAACTTGCCAATATCACTCTCCTTGACACTTTCACTCCATAATGAAACCAGACAGCAGATTCTGGGGTAATAGCAATCTCTACTACAGTGGGAATGGAAGATGCAGCACAAATTAATCTCATAAATTATTAAATATGGTTAGAAAATTCAGTATTAAATATAAAAATAAACTTAGAACTTAACTTCAATTAAAGACTGATAAGATTAAAGATTGTACCTCTTAAAAAAGCATATGATTTTTTAAAGTAATAAAATATGTGCTCTTACTTTTCTCTGAAAAAGAATGCATAAATTTTCATTTCATTTTTGTACTAGCAATTCAGTTCACTATAACAAATAATAGGCACCTACCACAAACTAGAAGGTAAATTAGTTATTGGAAATATCTCCATAAATAAGAAATTTTACTTGTCTTTTAGAAAAAAAGTCCAGCAATGTGGACAAACACCTTTAAAACTTAATATAAGAAAATATGCACACTCTGCCAGGATAATATATAAGGTGATGCTATCATTTAGATATGGACTAAACCCCAAAGGTTCATACACTGGAGGCTTAGTCACAAGTGTGTGGCATTATTGGAACCTTTAGGAAATTCAGCTTAGTGAAAGGTAATAAAGTCTTCAGGTATATGTCATTGAAGGGAATATGGGGACCCCAGGCATTTCCTCTCTCTTTCACTTCCAGGCCACCATGAGATGATTCGTTTCCTCTACCTCATGCCCTTTCTATGATTTAATAATAGAAGAGACCCTAAGAGATGATCTCAAGACCCTAATTCTCAAACATCATGGACTGAAATCTCTGAAACCATGAACCAAAATATATCTTTCTTCCTCATAATTTTTTTTATCAAGTATTTGTCAAGACACCTGAGATATCACTAGAGATAGTATATGTAGGAATATAGGATAGATTGTAGAAATGACACATTTGCTGAACAATTTTCTAGATAGACTAAATGACAATCTCAGTAGAAGGATCATCCTTTGAAGTTTTTCTAAACTATTAATGAGGTTGAATCTTTCTATATGTTTATGATTTCAGTTTATCTAACTGCTTTGACATTAATTTATATAGAACACTTTAAAGTTTGTATCATGTGCTAAGAGCTAGAGATACAGTACTATGTAAAATGCACAATTGCACCTCAAGATAGTCAAGCTTAAGAAATTTGTAATTTTATTTATTTGTAAGAACACTGCCTATTAAGAAAAGTATTCTTGTGTCATCATGCATAAAAATTTCCACTTTTCTGTTGGTGTTTTGATTTTTTTAATATATTCTGAAATACTTAATATTTTATTGTGCCTTTAACTTGACACATGTCATTTTAAAAATTGTGATATAATCTCTAATTCTTTTTTAAAATTAATTTTATTAATACACTTTTGACATGCATAATGATCATGTGAATTCATCATTTTTTCCTATCTCCTTCTTCTTCTTTTTTTCCTTTTTCTCCTTTTTAAATTTTTGATGTCAACTACTTAGTGTTTTTTACATAAATAACATCCTTAACTTTGGTGTTTTATTTAGATTTTCCCTACTGCAAACTGCTATACATTTTCATCTATAGTTTAATTTTTCCTTCTTCATTTTCTTTTAAAACATAAATTTTAAAATATGTCATGAGAAAATGAAAAAAAGAAATATAAAGAATTATATCCCACCAAACATCAACCAACAGTCCCTTTGCTCTACACCTCTCATGCCTAGATATAACTTTTTTGATGCTTATTGGCATCATTTTTATTGGAGAGTTAGAGGACAGAAATTCATGGATGTTAGGTAAAAAAATTCCTGAGAAAGATAAAATGAGCTTAATCTTTATGTAGTTCCCTATTTGGGTATCTTAGAAAAATAAATGGTCAGACAGATTAGCAACATTTTACTCACCTGCAGTACTACTGTTTTTACCTCAGACTGTCATGAGAAAATAACAAAATTGTGTGGTTTTTAACAGCAGTTATTTATTTATCAGAGTTCTGGAGTTTGGGAAGGCCAACATCAAGATCAAGGTTCTTTAGATTTGGTGTCTACTAAGGGCTCATTTCCCACTTCATGTGCAACCACCTTCTTGCCATGTCTCTTCATAGTGGAAGAAGGCAAGGGAGTAATCTGGAGGCCTCTTTCATAAAATAATTAATCTCATTGATGCAGGTTCTCGGTCTATGAATAAATCACTTCCCAAAAGCCTCACTCCCAAACCCATTACTTTAAAGATTAGATTTCAACATATGCATTTTTTGGAGACACAGGTATTCAGTTTATAGTATTCTGTCACCTGTAACCCAAGAAAGTATTTTTCCTTAAACATAAAACACATTTATTCTATCTCAATAGCTCCAAAGGTCTAAACTTGTACCATCACCAACTTTAAAGTATGTCTAAAGTCTCAACTAATGATCATCTAAATAAAATATAGGTAGGAATCAAGCTACAATTCATATGGATAAAAGTTCCCTAACATTTGTGAACCTGTGAAAGTATGTTATGTATTTCATAAATACAGAGGTAAGGAAGGAATACAACAAAAAGCCCCACTCAAAAAGGGAGCATGGGAAAGGAGTGACAGGGTCTGAAAAGTTCAAAACCAAATGGGACAAATTCTACTATAACTTAAAGGTTTAGAATAATTCTCTTTGACTATAATCTGCCCTCCAGGCCCACTGCGTCATAGGTACTACCTTCTAGACACAGTGGTTCAGGGATTCTTCTCCCTAAAGCATTGGTGGGAAGGATCTCTACTGCAAGATTTCAGGCTAAACTATGTTTAAGACTTTGCATACCATTTTCCACACAGGTGAACTGTCTGCATGGGCTCTGCCTCATTAGTTCTGCAGGATGTCTTTGGTTCCATCCTTTGAAATCTAGGTGAAGGCATGTATACCCTCAGGTTTTGTTCACTTTACATTTTGGTGGATATTGCACCAAACCGCCAAGTTGACTGCATGCCGTCTGGAAGGATGGACACCATAGTACACACTGAACTGAGACCTATTGCAGTGACATGAGCAGCAAAGATCAAGGCATCAGAGACTGTATTACAAAGCCTACAATGTTCAGCAGCTCACTAAGTTCCCTCAGGCACCAACACCTTCTCCCACTTGGATTCTTCCATTTTCCTGAATGATAGCTCTTCAATTCTATTGCGTTGGGTGACTAATCTCTAGTAAACAATTGTTTTGCTGCATTCTTGATATTCTCTCCTAAATGTCTGATATATATATATATATATATATATATATATATATATATATTTCCCAAATCTTAAATTCTTCATCCTTTTTGTTTTTAGCAGTTTTGTTCTTTAAATTATTTATCTTCCCATATTCTACTTCAAGCATTCAGGAAAAACTATAGTATTCATTATTCTTCGAAATTACTTCAGTTAAATGCCCAATCTCTTTGCTCACAAGTTTTACCTCCCACAAAATACCACAGCACAAATACAACTCAGGCAAATTCTTAGAACTTTGTAGAATCTATCATCTTTCCACTAGTTTCCAATGACATGTTCTTTAATTCCATCTGAGACCTCATCAGAATGCCCTTTAGAGTCCATATATATACTAATATTCTGTTGAGGGTTACTTGAGTACTCTCTAAGATAACTGAGGCCTACCCTACAGATCTTTCATTTAATTTTAAATTTATTTTAATTTTTTTATTATTATGTTTGTATTCCACGACAATTACATTCCTTGTGGCAAGTTGGTACATGTACATAATACATCTCAATTATTCTTTCACTTACCAGAATTGGTCTTACAGGACCATTCACAGCAATTTAGGGCTTCTCTGGCATGTTCCACCAAAGTCACTAGGGATATATTCATCATTCAGTTTCAAAGCTTCTCTTTAACAGGAATTTTTAAAAATGGCATCCAAATCTTTGTATCATTTTTCTTTCTTAGTCCATTTGGGCTACACTAACAAAAATATCATAAACTACACAGCTTATACTACAAACATTTGTAGTATAAATACAAATGTATTTCTCAGAGTTCTAGAAGTTGAGAAGTCAAAGATCAAGTTGCTAGGAGTTTTGATGTCTGGTAAGGGCTAACTTCTTAATTCACAGGTGGGAAACTTCTTTCTGTGTCTTCAAATGGAAGAAAGGGGAAGGAAATCCTCTGGAGTTCCTTTTATAAGGTCACTAATCTCATTAATGAAAATTTCCCTTTTATGAGATAATTATCTGCTAAAATGTCTTATAAATTGATTATATATATATGAAATAACTATTAAACATATGAATTTATGTGTGGTGGACACAAACATGCACTCTATAGTAGGTTGAAGGAATGTGAAGTGTCTCTATTGCAATTTCTAAATTAAACTAGTTTTTTTTTGTTTGGATTTTAGAGCTGTAAGATATGAATATTGCATATCCTCTTTATACCTTCTCAAATTCAACCCTGAAAAAGGTTCTTTCTGTGAATAAATTGCTGTCTTTGGAATAATTTCAATGGACAGATTAAATATTGCTTCCACCTGCACAGCAAAGGGTCCAAAGCTGGAGGGAGATGAAGAAAATTGAAGAATAACAAGAAGGAAAGATACATACCAATATTATGCTTGAGAGCTGGGACCAGGTGGAACCATAGCCAGATGAGCTAATGACCACCTGGAGTCCAGCATGCTCGTTATTTATAGTGTAAGACAAACAAGAGAGAAGGTAGAGTAACTTGTGCTACATAGTCTATGTAGTCTAGGCTGAACACAGCCTGACTGTCTCATGATTGGAGCATGCACAGAAAAGGAACAAGGAAAAAGGATACATAATGTAACTTTCTCCTGGAGCTGTGCCATCCAGGGACTATAATCTAGTCAAGTCTGTTTGACCATCTAGTCTATGGAGGAGAAAGGGAATAGATACTAGGTGAAAGGATCAGGCTCACCCTGTGGCAAAACATTGTCAGTTTATGCATGAAATTCTTTTGACTCTTGTTTATAGTGATATTACTACATGCTACTTTCAGAATGACTACAACATATTATTTATATTTTTTTAGAACAATTTAAGATTACTTGCAAACTCAACATTTCTGTTTCTTGAGGTATATATACATATATGAGATTTTCAGTCTTCCTGTACACCTCTAATTGGTAACAATATTTTAAAGGATTAAATTTTATATCATTTTGTTCTCCAATATACTCAATATTCTTAAAACTAACAAAATATCAAACTGACATAAAAACCAAATTACATACTCTGACAATAAACTACTACAGAAGACTTTTGATTTATTAACTTTATTTACATTTGGATATGATTTGTCCCAAATATTCCATCTGATTATCCTATACAAATTTGTAAAGTAAACCAAAACTTTAGGTTTGCAGCATAACCCATACTGTTAAAGTTAGGAACTGTGTTTGGGGATGAGATTAATCCTATCAGAAACTACTCAATATTGGAAATGTTCACTTTTTTCTTTTTTAATGAAGTCTTGACTGAGCACCTTTCATCCCTACACTTTTATATTGAATATTTTTGTAATAAATTAGGTACTGTTAGGGGATGAGTGGATCACCTGGCCAAATTAATATATTGAAGACTTAACCCACAATATGACTATTTAAAAACCAGGCTCTTAAGAAATATAATAAGGCTAAATTAGATAATAGCCATGGACCTTTAACCTGATACTACTGGAGACTACTGGATACTATCACTATCTCTCTGTTTCAGTCACTTTTCTGGTTACTGCAACAAAATACCTGACACCCACAGCTTAAAGGAGGAGAGATTTATTTTTGTTCATGACTATCATATATAAACAGTTGACTGCCTCCAAGTCAAAAATGGCAGAGTGGAAACATCTAGAAGAGGAAAACATCTCACATCATAGAGGGCAGGAAGCAGAGAGAGAAAAGAGGAACCAGGAAGGGAACTATACCCTTTCATGTGATGCCTCCACTGATCCACTTCCAAGCAGGCCCCATCTCCTCACAGGAAGTCAGCTATGGAACTCCCATGATTCATCACCTTCCAAACATATGACCCTTTTAAGGACACCCCAGATCTAAGCCATAACTTCGGCCTCTGGTTACCAAATCATTCATGCCTATCTCTTAATGCAAAATGCATTTAGTAAATCTCTAAGAGCTCTCAAAATTTTAACAATTTCAGGATTGTTGAAAAGTCCAAGTCAAAAGTCTCATCTGAGAAGCAAGGCAAACTCAGCTGTGAGTCTATGTGAAAATTAAAAGAAAAAAATTAAACACCTCCAACATAATGGTAAAGGATAAGCATTCCTCTTCCAAAAGAGAGAAATAGAGGGATAGAAAGGAATAGGACTAAAGGAAGACCAAAACCCTCCAAGGCAAACATTAAATTCTATAGCTCTATGTACACCACCAAGGTAAAATTTTGGAGATATATGAGATTCAAGTGTTTGGAAAGCCTCACCCATATGACATTGTCAGTTACAGCTCTTATGGACTCTCTCTTGGGGTATCATTTCTCACTGACTTCGGTCTTCCCCAGAAAACAGTCCATGATCCTAGCTTTTCCAACTCCTTTGAGGTCTCCAATGCACTTTCATGTCCCTCCTCATAGCTTCATGCATTATTGTCCCAAAGGCATACTGCTTGGCCTCACAGGCCTTTTTCTAAAACCTGGGTGGAAAAAAAATCCTGAATGGATCCCTTCATGATGCCATAAATTTTGCATTCTGCATGCACGTAAACCAGCACCACGTGTATAATGCTACCATCTACCATCAACTTGAGGAATAGCCATGTCCCATTAAATCATGGCTACAGAGGCTTCTGAGTGCCTGGAGGGCTAAACACTGAAACAAAATCCCAAGGAACCAACTTGCTTGGTGACCTTCTTTCCATGAGGGTGCCCTCAGGCTCTCTTGTCAAAACAAAATCTTTCAAAACAGTTTATGCTTTTACAGCATTGAGCCAGTGAGAGGTACTAAGTTTCTGATTCCAGAAATACATTCTAAGCATCTTTCCTATTGTACTGATGCAAATTACTTGGCTTCTTTTTAAGGCTAATCATTTTAGCAACCACATTCTATGTGGCTCCTACCTGGTAGGTGCTTCCCTGTTGTTGAATCTGCAAACATTTTATATCTTTTGCCTCTAATATTTGCTCCCAATTCTCAGTATAAACCTAGCTGAAAGCAGCAAGCAGTACCCACATCACAGCTGTAATGTTAGGCTTCCTTGAAATTTCCTCTGCCAAATAAGTCCACTGCTCTTAATCTCAATCTCCTACAAAATCTAAGATGGCCAAAATATACACAAATTTTCCTCTAGAATGTAACACACAAGGCCTGTAGCCCTATTCCCAATTCAGTCCTTGTTACCAACTGAAACCTTCTGCAACTGAACTTTACTGTTTGTATTTCTTTCAGCATTCTGGTGTTCTGAAGCTTGAGGAGAATTCTCTAACAACATTTTTGGATTTCTCTAGTCAACATTTCCAAACCTTTGCAAACTCTTTCTGCAAATCATTTCTAAAGGCTTCTGAACCATATAGATATAGTCATGACAAAAACCCCACTTCTCTTGGTACCACAATCTGTTTTAGTCATTTTCCTTGTCACTGAGACACTTACGTGATCCCCACAATTTCAAAGAAGAGAAGTTTACTTTGTTTTTGGTACCAGGGATTGAACTTGGGTCCTTGCACTTGTACAGCAGGTGGCAAAACTACTGAGCTAAATCCCAGGCCCGAGAAGTTTACTTTGGATCATGGTTATAGACTTTGGTAGGCTGGCTCCAAGACAGTAATGGCTTGGTAGAAGGTTCTAGCAGAGTAAAGCCGTTCACTTCATAGCAGCCAGGAATTATAGAAAGAAAAGAAGAGCCAGGGAAAGTAATACAGCCCCAGTGACCCACCTCCAACCAGGCCCTCCCTCCTAAAAGCCAGTCAGCAATGATCTAATCACCTAAGACATTCTATGAAACCTATGACATTATAATCATCTATGACACCCTATGACCCAAATGCCTTCAAAACACAGGAGGCTTTTGGGGGGCACTCCAGATCTAAATTGTAATACTCTCTCTCTCAACATATATTGAGGAAAGTCCATATGACCCTGCATATTGAAAGCAACCTTTGATCTTGGACTTAAACATTTTGTAAGTGTAAAAAAATAAATTTCTGTGGTTTAAAACAAACAAAATGTACTATTGTGTCATGGAACACAAGTTGAATAATACAAATACTATTGAGCAATCTTCTGAACATTTTTTTTTTTGTACTGGGGATCAAACTTGGGACCTCATCCTTGTGAGGCAGGTTGCAGAACCACTGAGCTAAATCCATGCCCCTGAACATTTGATATAAAACAAAGAATTCTTAAAGCTTTTTCTGCACAACATGTGTAGTATGTGTACAAGTTATTTCTTATACCTAAGTTTGATAAATCACTGTGCAAGAATATATGATAGGACTGTATGAATTTCTGCAGCTTAATATAAATAAATCATATAATCAATTCAAATGTACAGAACTGAAGAATGTGATGTTATAATTGAGAAGGGCCTTACCTTTCTTTAGTAGGAACTTAAAATTTTAAAAATGTAATAATAATTACACTAGGCATTTATGTTAAAAAACAACAAATATAAGATAAAATTTTGCAGAGTTGTTTATTGGTTTTGGGATAACTTTAATGTTTTTCCCATTGATTCTGATTTACAGGTGTTTTAATTTCTAATTGTTAGTAACTCTAATCAGATTAGCAGTCCAAATTGTAGCCACTCACATTGATAGTATGATGACCTCTGTACTTTGCTGATGTCTCTACCTCGGTTTTCTCATCAGCAAAACAGGGATGACAATAGTTTGAAATTTATATAATTGTTATAAAGAGTAAATACGTTAGTACAATTAGAACAGTGCCTGATCAGAAATGTCATTCTTGTAATAATTAATATTAAGGGCATAATAAAGTAATTGAAATAAAATAAAGAACTGTGTTAAAGAATAACACATAGTTACAAAGAAATCTTATATAACGTTTTACATATAATTGTCATTCAGTATAATGTGTTGAACTGAAAAATGCAAGATGGCTGGAATGCAGACATATGAGGGCCTAGTTAAGGATCATTTCTAGTTAAAATAGAGGAAATCAGTTACAGAGACTACTCTTTATTATATGATTTATATTTGAAATATAATATCTTAGTATTATGGGAAGAACTAGATGGAGAAGGAAGAAAGGAGGACAATGGGGAAGAAGAGGAGGAGAAAATGGAGGAGGAAGAGAAGGAGAAAAAGACAAAGAAGATGAAGAAGAGGAGCAAGAGGAAGAAGGACAAAAAGGAAGAGAGGGAAGGAAGAGGGAGGAGATGAGGAGGGTGAAGAGGAAGAGAAGATGGCAAGGAGCTGGAGGCAGAATGGAAGGGACCAGCACACCAAGCTGAGACAAATTGGATGATTACAAATGTATTCCAGATGAGAAATGAGGGTGTGTTAGTCTCAGTGATAGCTTACACATCTATTTAATATGGAAGTTCCTTAAGAAAAATATATGAAAGAAAAATTTTGTAATCTTTCTCCAAAAAGTGAAATAATTGCCCCAAAGATCGACTATTCCAAAATCATCCAGTGGATGACTTGAGACTGAAGTCAAAATTTACTTGCTATTTTGGCAATGATTCTGTCTCTTGATTTCCTATTCCCTTTGTAAGCCACAACTATGCCTATAAGAGTAAGCACAAAATGACAGTGCAATAATATTTTGGCATATTGTCTATAAAGAATTTACAGAAAAATTAATGATCCCTATTAGAACTAATTAATATACTCAGTAACATAGGCTGAAAGAAGATACAAGTAGATATTACTTTGGGTATATATTTTTCTGTAAATATAGATTGGATTTTGAACTGAAATATTGAATGAATGTTGGTATAGTGCTGTTTCTATCTGAATTTAAATAGCAGCACCAGACCAGCTTGTGACCAAGACAGGCTTGTGACCAAGACAGGCTTATGAACAAGGCAGGCTCCTGAGCAAGACAGGGTGAGGAGGACCACCCCGGGCACGCCCACCAACTACCAGTTCCCCAAGTGGGGCTGAGCGGGGCTGAGTGGGGCCAATGCTCCCGGGCACATCCTGCTGCCAGCTTGGCTGGGCGGGGGCCTCCAACAACAGGCCCTGGCAGCCTCTCACCCACCTCTGGCCTTCTGGCTGTGCAGCTACTTGGTTCCACACTGCAGAGGCACAGGGGGACATAAAAGCCTTTGTCCTGAGCTGCAAAAGTGAACAACAGAGAGAGGGCCTCTCTCAGTCTCCCTGATGAAAACAAGCCCACAGGAAAAGTGAAGAGAATCTCTGCAATAAAAGCACACCAGACCACCATGCTTGGTAAGTTAGAGGGATTATCAGCTTCCATATGAACCCAGACTTTCTTCAGGAGAAAGGCAGCTGAAACTTGCAATAGAACTTTGCAGAGGGCATCCCTGCAGGAAGACAGGAAGCTCAATTTGGGACTTGCAGCCAGAAATCTGCCTGAATCTCACGGGTGTGGGACTAGCTTACTGAGACTCACTGACTTATAACTGCACACTGCTGCCCACATTGTCTATTGAGACAGCAGAAACATACCCTGAAGGAGGCCCTTCATTTTTAAAGATGATAGATTAATAACTACCACAAATTGTCATTCTCTAAGATGTACTTGATGCTATGGTATTGCTGATTGTATCACTTGGGCTAAGGTGTTGTGATTGATCTAATCAGTTGGCCTTCCTGGTATAATGAAAATGAGACAGCCTCAGAGCCACTAGAGACTCAAAACCTAAATACCAGCTATATCTGGAAGACAGCTCTGAGAAGCAATCTTTCCATAAGGGACCTAAATACATCAACAAAGATACTTATGATAATCAACTTCAAAATATCAACCCAGGAAATAAACCAAGGGCATTACCAAAAAAAAAGGGGGGGGGGACATTTAAGCAAGGCACAAACTCAGAATTCCACTCAAAAAAAGCAAATTCTGGGGGAAACTAGGTAGAAATGTCTGATAATCCACCACATAGACACTCTGAACTGACAGTACAGGAAGTAGCAAAACAGATAAACGAGGCTATAGAAAAATTCAAAGCAGAAATAATCTTGCAGATAACTACACAGATGATGAGCAGAGTGAAAGACATTATTAGAGGCTCTAGAACAGAAACATAAAAAACTGGATGAGCTCAGAAACATGTTGGAAGCCATGAATGCCCAGCATAAGAAAAAAATGGGAACCATGATCGCCTAACATAAGAAAGAAATAGAATCAATGAAACAGATTCAAACAGATATTCAGGAGATTAAAAACTCCATTGAAAGCATGCAGAGCAGATTAAGAGAATCTGAAGATAGAATATCAGATATAGAAGACAGGATTGTGGTGAAGAACCATGAAAACAGAGATTTCTTCAAAATAGTAAGGGACCATGAGAAATCAGTTCAGCAGCTGCTAGATGATGCAAAGGAGAATAACATAAGACTGACAAGAGTCCATGAAAAAAACAGGAGAAAGTACAATTGACATAAAAAACTGTTCACAGAAGTAATAGTAGAAAACTTCCAGACAGAGGTGTAGAATTGGACATACAGATAAGTGAGGCATATAGAAAGCCACCTAGCCATGATAAAAAAAAATCTACACCTAGACATATAATAGTCAAGATCCCAGAAACCCAACAGAAGAACAAAATCCTACAGGCAGTTAGAGAAAAGAAACAAATCACCTATAAAGGAAAGCATATCAGAATCACGGAAGACTTCTCAACACAAACCCTCAACTCAAGGAGAGCCTGGAGTGAAGTATTTCAAGCCCTAAAAGAAAATAATTTCCAATCTAGACTGTTGTATCCTGCAAAATTATCTTTCAAAATCGATGGGGAAATTAGATACTTCCATGAAAAAGAACAGGTGAGAAATTTCATGAACACCAAACCAACACTCCAAACAATTCTAAGCAATATTCCAGAAAAAGGCAACGAAGGTCACAACTCCATGAGGCTCAACAGGGGGACGCTACCAGGCAAGGTAAGAAACTAAAGGAAAAGGGGGAAAAAGAAATAAGAGCCAACAACAGTAAAACATCATGACAAGGATGAGTCAATATCTATCAATAATAACTATAAATGTTAATGGCCTCAATTCACCAATGAAAGTAGACTGACAGAACGGATTAAGAAGCAAAATCCAGCAATATGCAGTATACAAGAAACACACCTAAATCAAAAAGAAATTCATAGACTGAAAGTAAAAGGATGAAAAATGGGTCTCAAAGTGACAGGAACCCAGAAAAAAGCAGGGGGAGCAATCTTATTTGTAGACAAAGTAGATTTCAAACCAAATCTAATTAAGAGCAACAAAGATGGTCACTACATCCTTGTGAAGGGAACAATCCAAGAGGAAGAGATGACAATCCTAAATATATATGCACCAAATATGAATGGCCCCAACTATACAAAATAAATATTAATGGACATGAAAAACCAAATAAGCACTAATACAGTTGTACTGGGGGACCTCAATACCCCACTGTCACACATAGACAGATCATCTAGATAAAAAATGAACAACAAAATTCAAGAACTGAACCAAACTATTCAACAAAAGGACTACATAGATATTTACAGAGTGTTCCACCCCGCAAAATCAGAATACACATTCTTTTCAGCTGCACATGGGTCATTCTCAAAAATAGATCACATGCTAGATAATAGGACATGTCTAAGTCAATGTAAAAGAATTGAAATTACCCCCTGCATATTATCAGACCACAGTGCAATAAAATTGGAGATCAATAACATGAGAAACTGAAAAACTCCCACAAACACCTAGAAATTGAATAACACCCTCCTGAACAACCAATGGGTCACAGAGGAAATTAAAGAAGAAATTAGACAGTTTCTACAAGTAAATGGTAATGCCAGTACAACATGAAGGAATCTATGGGACACAATGAAAGCAGCCTACGAGGGAAATTCATATCAGTGAATGCCCATAATAGGAAAAGAGAGAGAACTCAAATAAATAACCTAATGAAAAACATCAAGCTCCTAGAAAAAGAAGAGAATAACAAACCCAAAGCTCCCACAAGAGAGGAAATTACAAAGACCAGAGCAGAAATCAATGCAGTGGAGACTAAGAGAATGATTCAAAAAGTTAATGAATCAAAGAGTTTCCTTTTTGAAAGAATAAATAAAATCCATAAACCTTTAGCCAACTTTATCAAAAAAAGGAAAGAAAAGGCACAAATACATGCAATTAAGAATGAAAAAGGTGAAGTCACAACAGACCTAGCAGAAATCCAGAGAATCATCATTACCTACTTCGAGAACCTGTACTCTAATAAAATGGAAAACACAGAAGAAATGGACAGATTCCTACATACAAATGAATTGCCAAAGTTAAATGAAGATGTAGAAACTCTATACACCCCAATTATAATGAGTGAAATTTAAAATATAATAAAATATTTACTAACAAAGAAAAGCCCAGGTCCTGATGGCTTCACTGCTGAACTCTACAAGACATTAAAAGAAGAACTATCACCATCACTCTTTACACTCATCAAGGAAATTGAAAGGGAAGCAAGGCTTCCAAATTCATTCCTAGAAGCAAGTGTTACTTTGATTCCAAAACCAGGGAAAGACCCAACCCAAAATGAGAACTACAGGCCAATCTCCCTAATGAACATAGATGCAAAAATCCTCAACAAGATACTGGCAAACAGAATACAGAGGGTCATCAAGAAGATCATACACGCTGACCAAGTTGGATTTATCCCAGGGATGCAAGGATGGTTCAGTATTTGTAAATCAATAAATGTAATACACTATATTAACAGAGTCAAGGACGAAAACCATATGATCATCTCAATAGATGCAGAAAAGTCATTCAACAAAATCCAACACCCATTCATGATAAAAACCCTATAGAAAATTGGAATAGAAGGTCTTTATCTCAACCTGATTAAGGCTATCTATGAAAAGCCAATAGCCAACATCATACTAAATGGACAAAAACTGAAAACTTTCATGCTAAAATCAGGGACAAGACAAGGATGCCCACTATGACCACTCCTATTCAATATAGTTCTGAAAACATTAGCCACAGCAATTAGAAAAGGGAAAGAAATAACAGGCATAAAGATAAGAAAGGAAGAAGTTAAACTGTCATTATTTGCTGATGATATAATACTTTACATAAAAGATCCAAAAAACTCTACCAAAAGACTTCTGGACTTAATTGACAGATTCAGTAGAGTAGCTGGATATAAGGTCAACACTCAAAAACCGATAGCCTTCTCATACACAAACATCACACTCACAGAGAGAGAAATTAGGAAAACAATTCCTTTTATAATAGCATCCAAAAAAATGAAATATCTAGGAATCAGTCTAACAAAGGAAGCAAATGACCTCTACACTGAAAACTACAGCACCATGAAAATGGAGATCGAGGAGGATATAAGCAAATGGAAAGGCATCCCTTGTTCCCTTGGGTAGGAAGAACCAATAGAGTGAAAATGGCCATACTTCCAAAACTACTAGATAGATTTAATGCAATGCTGATTGAAATTCCAACAATATACTTCACAGAACTAGAGAAAACAATTCAAAAATTCATTTGGAGCCAGAAGAGACCTAGAATAGCAAAAGCAATTCTGGGCAACAGAGACATGGCTGGGGGTATCACTGAAGGACCCTAGTTAGCAAGACAAACTTCATATTGCTGCTTGACCCACCTGCCTCTCCTTTAGATGAACTCAGAAGGAGGAAGCTTAGAAACCTCCTCCCCTTAAAAAGTCCCTTTAGATATAACAATTAATCAACTATTGTTTTACAAATGTTCTAACAGCAGGACCTTCTGCTTCTGTACCTTTTGCTTGCTCTGCTAGTTCTATCCCATACCGGGGCCTAGAAACTGTTGGCCTCAAAGGTGTATAAAACATGTTTGTCTCCCCTCCAGTCAGGGCTCGAGTCAGATGCTCGGCTTGGGTCTCGGCCAGTAATAAACTCCTGTGTGGATTTAATATCTGTCTCTGATTGGTTCTTTCTCGCTGGGTCTAACAATCACAATACCCAACTTGAAGCTATACTACAAAGCTACTGTGATAAAATCAACATGGTACTGGCAAAGAAACAGACCCGAGGATCAGTGGAATAGATTAGAAGATGCAGAAACAACTTCAGACATACTCAGCCACCTCATCTTTGACAAAGGAGAAAACCACGCTCATTGGAGGAAACATAGCCTTTTTAATAACTGGTGTTGGAAAAACTGGATTTCAACCTGTCAGAGATTAAAACTAGACCCATATCTATCACCATGCACTAAACTGAGATCTAAGTGGATTAAAGATCTAAATATTAAGACAGAAACACTAAACTTGCTGAAAGATAAGTTAGGTAGACCTTTGAAGATATTGGCATAGGAAAAGACTTTATGAACAAAACCTCAGTAGCACGGGAAGTAGCAGAAAGAAGCAACAACTGGGATTTCATCTTATTGAAAAGCTTCTGCACTGCAAGAGAAACCACCAACAGAGCTAAGAGAAAATTTACAATGTGGGAAAAAAAATTTAGCAGCTGTAACTGAGACAAAGGGCTACTATCTAGACTATATAAAGAACTGAAAAAAATCAAACCTCCCAAATTCAAAGACTCAATTCAAAAATGGTCATCCAAAATGAACAGACATTTCTCAGACAAAGAAGTAAAAGCAGCAAATAAATATATGAAAAAATGTTCAACATCACTGGTCTTTCGAGATGCAGATGAAAACAACACTGAGATTCCACCTCACCCCAGAAAGAGTGGCTGCTATCAAGAAATCAAAAAATAACAAATGCTGGTGGGGGTGTGGAGAGAAAGGAACCCTTCTCCATTGTTGGTGGGAGTGCAGACTGGTGCAACCACTATGGAAATCACCGTGGAGACACCTCAAAGAACTAGGGCTGCAGGTCCCATTTGACCCAGCTATTTCCCTGCTGGGTATTTTCCCAAAAGAATTAAAAGAATCATACTACAGCGATACATGTGCACCCATGTTTATAGCTGCACAGTTTGTAATAGCTAAAGCTTGGAAACATCCCAAGTGCCCACCAACTGGAAACTGGATAAAGAAGATGTGGGGTTTTTTTATAAAATGGAGTACTACTCAGCCATAAAGAAAGAGAAACTAGAGTCATTTATAGCTAAATGGATGCATATTGAGGCCATACTCTTAAGTGAAATAAATAAGACACACGTGTAAATACCGAATAGTTTCTCTAGTGTGAGAAACTGAGAGTGTAAATAAGGACTAAAAGGATTAATAACTAATAAATGATACATTGAAATTGCAAAATGTCCAAAGGGGTAGGGTTGGTGGGAGGGGAAAGGGAAAGGAAAAAATGGAAAGGAAAAATTAAGAGAAAAGAAAAAAAATGGAAACAAAGTCTTTGTAAATAGAGAAGGGTGGAGGGGATGAAGGGAGCACAGGTAATGGGGAAAAAATAAGAACCAAGATACATCATGTACAGGTACAAGCCCCCAAAGATAAATGTAAATGTATTGTATACCTAAAATGTACCAATAAAAGAATTTAAGAAAAAAAAAAAAGCACAAGGTCCTGAGTTCGATCCCTGGTACCAAAAAAAAAAAAAATGGTTGGATGAATTCAACAGTAAAATCATGGCCTTTAGTATTTCTTTGATGGCAGATTTTTTTTATCACTGCATCAATCTTGTTACACATTATTGGTCAGTTCAGGTTTTCTATTTCTTTATTACTTAGTCTTGCTGAAGAGTATGTGTCCAGGAATTTATCTGTTTCTTCTAAGTTATCAAATTGTTTGGCATAAAATTAATTAGCATAACCTCTAACAAATGTTTGAATTTCTGTGGTGTCAGATATATCCCTTTTTCACCTCTGATTTTCTTTATTTGGGGTTTCTGTCTTTTTTGAGTCTGTCTATAGGTTTGTCACATTTGTTTATCTTTTCAGAAATAATTCCTTATTTAATTGCTATTTTATGTTTTAAATCTATATTTGAATTGCTTATATTCTGGTATTTATTATTTCTTTCTAGTAATTTGGAGTGAGATTTGCTCTTGTTTTTATAGTTTTTTGAAGTACAAAGATAGATTGAGATCTTTCTGCTTTCCTCTTAACATTGACTTTTCTTTAGTCCATAGTTTTGTATTATAGTGTGTTAGTTATACATAAAGGTAAACACAAGATCATGTAATATACTTTTATCCCTCCCACTCTCGGTTACGTCTTACACTTCTCTGCCTTTTTTATTGTCTTCCTCTTATCTCTCTTCTATTTTCATGTCTTTTATGTTAGATTCTACATGTAAAATAAAAATGTGATATTTGCCTTTCTGAGCCTGGATGATTTCATATGGCATGTTGATCTCTAGGTCCATTCATTTTCCATTCGATTATACAACTTCATTCCTCTTTACAGATCCATAAAATTCTATTTGTGAATGTACATACGGCACATATTTTTGTGTCTATTCATCAGCTGACAGGCAACAAGGCCATTTTCATAGTTAGCTGTGGTCAACTGTGCCACAATAGACATGGGTATGCAGTTATTTCTGAAGTATGCTGACTTCATTTGTTTTATGAATATACCAAGGAATAGTATTGCTCCAATTGGTATGTCTATTTTTAGTTTTTTGAGAAATATCTATAGTGGTTGTACTAATTTTCATTCCTTTTAAAGGGTTATAAGTATTTGTTTTCCATTTGCACCCTTGCCAGTATTTAATCTGTTTTGTACTCCTAATCATAGCCATTCTGACTGGGATCAGAGGAAATTTCAATGTAAATTTGATTTGCACTTCCCTGATGGATAAAAATGATAAATTTTCATATACTTATTGGTCATTTTTAATTTGGGGTCATCTCTTTTGAAAAGTGTCTGTTTAGTTGATTTACTCATTTGTTGATTGGTGTGTGTGTATAAGTTTTAGGGGTTATTAATATATTCTGGATATTAATCCTCAATCAGAAGAATAGATGGCTCAGATTTTCTTGAATTCTTTAGGCTGCCTTTTCAAGAGTAATTTCTTCCTTTATGTGCAGAAACTTCTTAATTTGATGTAGTCTCAATTGTCAATACTTGCTATTCTGTCAAATGCAAATGGAGTCTGATTTGGGAAGTCTTTGCTTATACATATGAATTGAGTTTTTGTTCCCATTTGAGTTGATTTTTCTACAATGTCAGAGACAAGGTATTAGCTTTAATCTTCAACATTTGTATAGGCAGTTTTTTCAACATCATCTATTTAAAAGGCTGTCTTTTCTCCGAGCTGTATTTTTGGTCTACATTCAAGAATAAAATGGCTATTCCTAGTTACATGAATTTATTTCTGTGTGCTGTATTTTATTCTATTGTTCTGTTTGTTTGTTTTTGTGCCAATTCCATGATGATTTTGATATTTTGGCCTTGTCGTATACATTGTGATTGGCTATTGTGATAAGTTCAGCTTTACTATTTTTCCTCAGGATTTCCTTGAGTATCTAGATGTTTTATGCTGCCATATGAATTTTAGGATTGTTTTTTATAGTCTTTTGAATGTCATTGGTATTTTGATAGGAATTACATTGAATCTGTCAATGTATTTTCAATTATTTTTGGTAATATAGCCACGTTAACTATATTAATTCAGTTGTTTCTTTAACATGGGAATTATTTCCACCTTCTAGTGTTTCCAAACTTTTTCTTTAGCATTTTATAAATTTTATTATAAAGATTCCTGGTTAGGTTAATTCCTAGGTATTTCATGGGGTTTTTTTGTTATGAATGAAATTGTTTTCTGGTTTTCTTTCTCAGTGGGTTCAATATTGGTGTATAGACAAATTTTTGATTTTGATATGACTTTTTAATCTTTCCACTGTGCTCAAGCTGTTTGTTAGATCTAATAAACTTCTGTGGCAGTTTTGTAGAGTCTTCTAAGCAATTGTTTTGGAGTATATCTGTACTTTTGTTTTGAGTAGTGCTTATTTTATAAAGCAGTTTTATTAACATTAAGTTTGTATATATTTACAATTGCTCTGTCTTCTTGGATTGTAGATTGTTTCCCTTACCAATATGCAGTGACTTTCTTGTCGCTTTTAATTTTACCTTAAAGTCTGCTTTATGAGGTATGCGTTTATACTGCTTCCATTAAAAATTTATTTGCATGGAATATTATTTTCTATCATTTCACTTCTGGTTAGTCTGTCTATGTATTTGTGGGTGAGTTGAGTTTCCTGCTGTCAGCATGTATTTGTGTCTTATTTTTTAATCCAGTCTGCTGGTTTGTACCTTTAATTGGGTAATCAAGACTATATATTCATGGTTGTTATTTAATTGCATATATTAATTACTGTCATCCTTTTGATTTTTCTGATTTTTTTAATTCTTTCCCAGTGTTCATTAGCTTATCTAGTTTGCTCTTCTTCATGCAGTATGCATTTAACTCCCTTCTGAAATGCTGGATTAGTGGTCATGTATCTTTTAGTTTCTGCTTATCATGAATTTCTTTAGTTTGCTTATTTTTTGAAGGTATTTATCCAATTTTAAAGGATACTGAGTAAAGGAAATTCATTTGACATATTTTTTTCATTTATAATGCAATATATTATTCCTTGCCTTAATGACCCTTAGAATTTCTGCTGGGAAATCTGATGTTATATGGGTAAATTAGTATTTGTAAGTGATTTGACATTTTTCTCCTGCATTTTTCAATATTCTTTATCTGAATTATTCTCTTGAGATTTTACATATAATATGACATAGGAAATGTCTTTTTCTGTTCATGTCTGCTGGGCTTCTAAATGTCTTCTGTACCTAAATGTCCATATCTTTCTCCGGATTTGGGAAACTTTCTGCTATTATTTCTCAAAGTAGCTTTTGTCCCTCTGGTTTGTGTTTCAGAGCTTTTCATAACTCCAAAATGTCTTAAGTTTGGCCTTTTAATTATATCCCAGGTATTTTACATGTATTTTTCATATTTTATTATTTTTCAAAAATGATCTCTGAATATGATAATCCATGTACCTTATCTTCAAGGACTGAAATTTTGTCTTCCGCTTGATCAAGCCTACTGGAACAAATTTCTATTTTATTTTAAATTGTGGTTTTTATTTCCAAGATTTCTGATTTTTCAATATTTTTATTTCTTAATTAAATAATTTTTCAACTGGTCCACTGTCTTCTTTATTTCATTCATTTATTTACTTATATCTTCTTTTATGAATTTGTTGATCACCTCTCAAATTCTTTTGAATTTTTATTAGTATATGTTTGTGATACATAATAATTACATTCATCTTGGGAAATTGGAACATATACATGTTAATTCTTGATCATTTTTACTCCCCTGTTTTCCTTTTTCTTCTTTCTAATGTAGCATCAGGGCTCTGTAGATAGGGAAAAAATAGAAATTTAATAGGGGACTCATTAGGCCTTCTAGCTAATCCTGACTAAAAGAAGTTTAATACAAATTTGAGTAGAAAAATTCCCCTAGAAAATAGGTCAAGGACAGGGGTAGAAAAAGAAAGAAAAAACAGATAAAGGTATCAAAAAGCCTTGGGATTTGCCCCAAAAGACTAGAAAGAGCTAATAGGCAGCATGCAGAGAGCACCAATTGCACAAAGCCACCCTGAGACAGCTGTTCCTCTCCACCTCTGTTATGACTTGTATCTAAATGTCCTCCCAAAGCCTCATGTGGTCATAGGGGAGATTTTTTGAAGGTGACAAATCTAGGGTGTGTGATGTGGGTATCAAGGATGTGATGCTGGGATTGACTCATGGGGTGTTGCTAGGATTAAGAGTGCTTAACATAACAGATTAAACATGAGAGACAGAAAGAGGGATGCTGTTGTGGTTGCTTGTTGCTTGTTGCTTGCTGCTTGTTTCCTTGCTACTTTGCTGCTTTGGTGCCTTCCTGTCTTCTCCCTACCATGAAAAGTTTCTCCTCTGTGATGCCCCTCTACCATTCTACCCTGCCGTGAAGCCAACCAACTATGAACTGAAACTTCTACAAAATGTGAGCTAAATAAACTTTTCCTCCTTTAACTTTGGGTGTTGGGTATTTTGTCTCAGCAATGAGAAAAGTAACTAAGACAACCTCCAATACAATACAGGGAAGACATATGGGAAGGGGGGATGACTAACTTTGGTAAAAGCTCTTATACAAGTAGGTATTCACATCTATGCACTAACATACACACACACACACACACACACACACACATATACTGAGCCAAGTCATGTATATATATATATTCACTCTAGGATCACCGTATTCATCATATAATTATAGAGTACAATTAATATTCACACACTCCCTAACTCTAAGTTAACCATGCCAACTAATTACTCTCCCCAAAAATAAGGCCTTAAAAATTAGGTCAAAGCCAAGTAAACAAACATTAAAAAAAGAAGCTGCATGTAGACACCCAGAAGAAATGACGTTAGGCAGAGATGCCTTGAAGCCAATCCAGTTATGGCAAGTTCAAGGCATGGGGGCATCACTTAACCCCTCCCCGTGTAAAAGCAGTTGTGAACAAAGGACCCATGGGCCTTCCATCTTTGCAGAACCCCCTACCCTGATTCTTTCTTAACAGGGTAGCAATCTCCTTTCCTCTTCCTTCCTTTTTGTCTTTACAAATAAAATGTCTTTCTTTCCTTAAACTTTTTTCCTCTTTTTTTTAAAATTCATTAAGTTTCTTGGTACATTTTAGGTATACAATATGATGACAGTCTTCATTGGGAATTTATACCTGTATGTGATATATCTTGGTTCTTATTTTTTCCCATTTCCCTGCCCTCCCTTCAACCCCACCATGCCTCCCTATTTACAAAGACTTTGTTTCCATTTTTTCCTTTTCTCGTAATTTTTCCTTTCCCTTCCTTCCTGTCCTCTACTCTCACACTTCTCCTTCCCTTTCCCCTTTGGACCTTTTCTTCCTATTTTACATCATCTATTACACATTTTGGTCCTCATTTACACTTTCAGTTTCTCACACTAGAGAAACTATTCAGTATTTACATTTGTGTGCTATTTATTTCACTTAAGAGTATGGCTTCAATGTGCATCCATTTAGCTATAAATGTCCCTAGTTTATCATTTTTTATGGGTTAGTAGTACTCCATTTTATTTTTTTAAAACCACATTTTTATCCAGTTACCACTGTAGCTGAGTTTATGATACCAGTGGGTTGCTTGGACAAGAGAGTATCAATGCTCCTCCCCGAGAGGCAACACTAAGACCTCCATTCCCATCTTAGCAGAGTTTGCCTCCATGTTTCCCTCCATTTTTAATTTTTTCTTTTAAAATTATTTGTATTTTGGATTTCTCACCATTAGAGAAATCATGAAATATTTAAGGATTTATGTCTAAATTATTTTACCTACTGTTATGGTATCAAGAGTCATCCATTTTCCTACAATTGATTCAAATTTATTCTTCTTTATGGCTGAGTGGTACTCCATATATACCCTTTTTTTATCCGTTCATTTGTTGATGGACATATAGGTCATTTCCACAATTTAGCTATTGTGAGTTGTGCTGTCATAAACATGGGTATACATTTATCTTGAGTTTTTTCTCTGGTATTTCATTGACTTTGATATCACTGGAGTCATTTCTCATGGATTTAACTTTTGCAAAGGTCATATAGAATTTTTTGTATGTTTATTTTATTTCTTTATTGAGATTTGTACATCTTCCAGTTATATTTGAGGGCTTTCTTAAGTAATCACATTTTTCTTGATGATGTGTCCTAAACTACTGCTTTTTAAAAGAAATTTTGGAATTAATTCTAAGTGGACTTATTAGTGTAGTTTCCCTGTGATATCTTTGCCTGTGATTGTTAGGTTTTCATACTTTTCTGTATTTGTATGTTTTCTCAATGCTGGAGCAAGGTCTCTTACATATATAATTTAGAGTAAAACAGGTATATTTTGTCTCTCAGTTTCAACCACTTCAGTCCAACTTTGGCTGGCTCCAAGGCAGAAGCATAATGACAGAAGGACATGCTAGAGGAAAGCTGTCCCCTTCATGCCAGCCAAATGTCCCCAAATTCTTACCTCACTGACTCAATTTCTCTAATTGGCCTCTCCCTGTTAATAGTCCATTCCTTATGATCTATTTCCTGGGTTTGCCTTTTAATGAGAATGGGTCATCACAATCCAATTACCTCTCCAGGAGACTCTGATTCCAGTGAAGTTGACAGTCAATATTGACAAGCACAAGTGTGTACTATGTTGAAGCCAAGGAACCCAATTTTTCAGTATGGATTGCAAGAATTGTAGAGCCTCTGGTATTTCAGGAAGTTGTGTTGTAGACAGCAGACTATGTGCCGTGCTATCTCTGTGGTCACTTGTCCAATATTCTCAAAGTTGTGTTGTCTACCAGGTAATGAAACAATCTGTTAAAAAGTGTTGTGTGTGAAATAGTTACAAGTTGTGTTATTTTTCTCTGGTAATGGTGTTCAGTTGAATACTCAGCAGTGGAACCTTAGGCCCTTCGAAGCTATTGCTACTTGGGGCTGTGTTATCAGGAGGAACTTTTATCTTTGTTCTTTAACTTGAACTATTTCCCAAGGTTTGAGCAAGGCTAGGTCATGGCTGGAGTAAGGTAAAATTTTTCTCAAATGGACTATCAGCGAAGCTCAGCAGTAACACACTCATGTACTGTGCTTGATGTTCTGGAGTTGGTCCCCAGTTCCACTTTGGAGGAAATAAACAACAGTAAAAAATCACAACATAATAATAAACAAAGTATATGAATATAGTAATAATCCCTTAAGAACTATATCAATCACAACACTAGTAACAAAACAGGAATTAAAACAGTTTAAAATGAATCAAAGTAAAATTTATTATGACAAAGGAAAAATATAACAATATAAGAGGAGAGGAATCTTATCAAAGTATAATACAGAAACTTTCAAGAATATGAAGTACTGAAAAACAGAAATATAAAAAGAATAAACAATAGAATGGATGTATGAAAGGAAGAAAAAAGGGGGAAGAATCAAAAGTTCCTTCAGTCTGATGTGCTGAGATTAGAGATTCTTCTTCCCAGGTATACATTCATTCACTCCGGATAACTTCATTCTGTGAACCCAGGGGTGTGGCTAATGTGTAGGCCCCCACATTCACTATCAGTGCTTTGGTACCACACGGTCTCTGCCAAATGGGCAGTGTACACTAAGCCTGTGTGCCCATGGATGTGGCAGGTGTTCAGGATACAGTTATCCCTTTCACAGTCACAGCTTCATTTCCACATGGGGTTTGCCATTGAACACATTTAATTCCAGACACCAGCCTGTGCACTCAATGGTGTTACGTATGTTTGGATTAGGGAAGGCCCACTCAATGCATTGTAAGTGTTGGGCCAGGCTGACAGCCCACACTCAGCCTGGGGCATGCAAATGGCATGCTACCACAAGTTATCTTACCTGCAGAACCTCAGTTTTATGTAGCCTATGCCAGCCTACAGATTTCAGGACTTCATTGTGTGCAGGAAATATGACAATTGCCCATTCCATTGCTTATACACAGGATAATTCAGAGTATGTTTGGGGAATAATCAAACCTCTGAAATTTTGTTGGGGGTGGGAGTTCGCAGAAACTGAGTGATTTTGGCATTCTGGGGGTTGGATTCTTTGGATTCTGCCCTAGCTTCTCCATGATATGCCCAACATGACCAGCCTCAGTTCATTTCACTTGTGACTGCCCTCCACTCTGCCCTTTGCTGTCACAGCCTGCACTAGTCACTGCCCACATCTCTCCACAGGACTGCAGCAGACACTTTCCCCAGCCACTTCTGTCCTGTGTGGCTGTCTTTCATCCAATGTGGGAGGGATTCCTTGGGGACCTCAACTTGTGCCTGTTCTGAGTCTTTTGCTCCCCAGAATAGATCCTTCCTAACAATAGGAACCCCTCTCCAAGATGGCTCCTGCTGCATTCCTCTGAGAAATTGCTGGACAATGTATTGAATTTTTCCACTAGAACTGGCTTGCTTTGTATGGAAAGTCACTTTCCTAACAAATTACGGAACTGTGTTTAAATGAACTGTTGATTTCTCTTGCGGTTAGAATTGCTGTTTTGTGTTTGTTATTTGAGTTTTCTGCACTGTCCAGCAGTTCAGCTTATGCTTGCAGAGACTGGCTCCACTCCCTATGCCAGAAAGCTATTTCACCTTGATTACCACTTTTCTTTGTTGCCTTTATGATTTCCTATGCCGTTAGTTTTTCCTCCCTTCTTTGTTGGTTCTTGGAGGTTTCTGTCACTTTCTCTCCATGGAATATAATCATTCCTTTGTTGCCCTGAATCTGCTCAGTCTCATAATTACTCAGAGGATACTGTCTTTTTTTTTTTTTTTTTTTTTTTGTACCAGGGATCGAATGCGGGTCCTTGCGCTTGCCCAGCAGGCAGCAAAACCACTGAGCTAAATCCCTGGTCTATTGCTTTCATTTAGATTCCATTTGCATGCAATATCCTATTGCATACCATATATGTGTGTGTGTGTGTGTGTGTGTGTGTGTTTGTGTGTATATATATACATATATAATATACTAATATATATATATATTATATATAATATATATATCATCCTCTAAGGATATATTATATCCTTAGAGGTAAAGTGAATTTCATGTAAGCAACATAAAGTTAGATCTTGTTTTGTTTTATTATCCATTCAGGTACTCTATGTATTTTAATTTAATAATTTAACTCATTTTTATTTAAAATAATTATTGAAAAGTTAGGTGTCCCTACTCTTATTCAGCTAATTCTTTTCTAGTTTTATTATAGCTTCTTACTTTCTCGTCTTACCATCTTGCTTTGCAAAATGTTTCCTTGTCATGTGTCTTGTTTCTTTGTTTATTTTCTTGTGTTTGATATTGATTTATAAATGCAAACTAATACTCCATTTTACATATATTATAGCTGGTAAGATCTCCATTTGATTATCTTAGTGGGCAATTTGTTATCAACAGTTTTAAACAATTGAAAAGAAAACAAGACAGCTTTTATAAATTGATTCTATGTCTATACTGGTGCATATTATCAACATCCCATCAGGCAGTTTACATCTTTGTGTTATCATTAACTCATATTTGTTATGTAGCCTCTTACAAAGGTGAGAGCTTAAGGTCTTCTTACATATTTCTTGAAAAAAAGGCATATCCTTGCACATATTGTAGTTTTCTAGATTCCCAGATATATGGTTCAGTTTTTCAAAATTCATATTCTCAAAACCACCTAAACCCCATCTCATCCTAATCTGGTTTTTGTTAGTTTATTGTTTGCTCCAAAAGCTACCTATTGCCCTAGTAACATTAACTCATCTTTTTTCCTATAACTTTTTTTTTTCAACAAAGTTTCCAATCCCCCAGGTGGTTGATTCAGCACTGGAAGAATTCTGATTCAGGCTTCTTAAGTCAAGCCCTTCGAGCAGTTCCTCTACACACCCATCAGGCATGTTAAAGAAACACACATTTTCTTGTAAATGAAATATTTTCTGCTCCTTTGGTACTGATACCTGTACTGGAATAAGATTCTTTTCATTATTTATTTATTTATTTATTTTTGTACTGGGGATCAAACTCAGGACCTTACGCTTGTGAGGCATACACGGTGCCACTGAGCTAAATCCCTGGATCTCATTTTTAAAATTTTATTAGTACATGGGGAGTTGGTATGTGGACATAACACATCCTAATTCTTTTTACTTCTCCTCCCTTTCCTCTCCCTCATTTTTAGTTGCATCATCAAGCTTGCAATTGAGCACTGAGATCAGCATAAATGAAAATACCACAAGACTCACTGTCCTTATAGAGACTCAGCTAGCTTTTTAAAATTATTATTATTAACTGTTTTGCTTGTTGCAAGCTTTTATTTGATTTATAGAGGTAGAGAAATTCTGTAGTCTTTCAGTTGTTGCCAGCTTTTCTTTTTTGCTTTTTGTGAGGAACAGCCTGTTTGAGTCCATTATTATATAATTTGCTGACGTTCTTTTTTACATCATTTGTTGTTTAACCTTAGTTTATGAGTATGTGTGTGTAGTACATAAAGTTTATATTCATTGTGGGAAGTTGGTGCATATATGAAAACATCTTAATTCCTTTTTCATCCACTTTCCCTTCTCTCCCTCACCACTCCAACCACTTCTTTATCTCCTTCTTCTTTGCGAACTATCTGTCTCCCTATTTCCTATTATCTATCTTTTATATTGCTCTTTATTTTACTCTGGGTTTCTCATATAAGAGAAACCATGTGAGAATTAGCTTGTATGCTTGGTTTATTTCACTTGTCATTCTTAATGAACAAAAATGTTAAAGTTCACTATGGCAAATAAAGTAAAATTGTATCTACTTTAGAGAGACAAGCAAACATTAGCAATTAGTTTAAAAGTCAGGGTAAAATGATAGCATGTATAACACTACCTGCTTCTTCAATATTTACTCCACCAGCATTAGCTTGTACCATGTTTCATGTATCAAGCACTCAAATGATGTTATATTTAATAAAAGGAAAACTCAATACATTCATTTACAAAAGGTAGATACCTGTGAGATTTTGGGAAGTTACATGACAGATTCAATTAATGTTCTGAATTTAATAAGTCTTTAAAGTAGGGCCATTGGTAACAGTTTTAGTTACCAGAAAACCTATACATACAATCAAGGAAATCTTGCCACGACTTATAATACCCATTGAAAGATTACTTTTTATAGACTTATAAGAGATTCATAATATATGCTAATGTATTCCTATAGTAATTTGCAAGGTCTATCAGACTTTCAATCTACATTCATTCCATTGGGACCTACTGTTTCTCTTAGAAAGAGTACAATATTCAGAATATTTTAATGTTGAGTAAACTGATTTGAATTTTGTTTTGCAAACTAAATAAAAGTATCTCACAGTATGCTGTTAGTGGGGGCATATACATATATTTCAAATTAGCCAAGGGAAAAATTATTTTTAAAAACAAAAATAAGTGGATCAATGTACATCTGCCAATTCCACACAAAGAATATAAACATGTGCATTACAAACATGTGCAAAACAAAGAAAGAAGAGATGGATGGAGCAGGGAGAGGGAAAGGGAAAGGGAATGAAGAAAAGGAATTAAGATATATTATGTGCCTGTACCAATTCTCTACAAGGAATGTAAAAATTATGTACTACAAACATGTACTAAAAAATAAAACTCAAAAGTCTCTGAGATAGAATTCTGTACACAATTCTAGGAGAGGTCCATTGATAGATTCAATATTGTGTACATAATGAGGGAGTATTAACTGGGGTCAGTGTAAATAATAGGCTGTGTGTTGAGCTGAGTCTAAAATGGCACAGGTAGAAATATATCTATAAAAGACATGGCAGTTGTCCATAGAACATTGCAATCTTTTCATTTCTTGTTTAAACAAATACTTTTTCTTATTTATTTGAAGAATCATGTATGGTTATTGTATTTATGGATCCAAAAGAAAGCAGCTAAATAATCTGGTTATGTTGGATGCCTTCAGGTGCATGATTAGTCCAGGTCAGTATTATCCTATTCTAGAGAAGTTATAATCATCCCATTCAAAAAGCGGGTGCTTCCAACTAATTTGGTAGGAGGACTGGGAACCAGGTAATCAAATGATCTTCCACATACAGAGGATTCATTTGGGAAAACTATCAATTTAACTGTGAAGACTACTTTTTGGAGTGAAGTAAGGATTTTATTATCCATGAGGAGAATAGCATGATTATGTTGGAAACTAAATCAAATCAGGTATGTCTTAATTCCTTTATATCTTTGGCTATCACAGAATTAGAAGCACCTTCAGTCATCAACACTTTCCTTTCATAACTAGAGTTGTTGTTTTCTTTTCCTTTACCAAATGGCTACTAATTTCTTATTACTAATTTCTAATTTCTCCAAAAGTTTTCATGTTCTATACAGCCTGATTCATTGGTTTAAATAACCAAACATTCCGTAAACTACCCATTGAATTTGCTTTCCAAATATTTCCTTAAATAATGCCTGGTGTTATCTTGATATTGCTATCTCAGAGACCCTTCCATATGGTAATTGTTTATTCTCATTTTGAAAGCCTTATAATCACAGGGTGTTTGGGGTCACATTTTTATCCTGTCCCTTGTTTAAAAGTCCTCTTTCTTTTTCTTTCTTTCTTTTTTTTTTTATGGTACCGGGGATCAAACTCGGGACCTTGCGCTTGCGAGGCAGGCGGCGGAATCACTGAGCTAAATCCCCGGCAAAATCCCTGTTTCTTAAAGTTTCTGCTATTTGGAAAGCCATGTTTTATTTTGCTTCATTTTTCATTATCAACTTTGTCCTTTTTTAATTATTGGAGGTTTTGGCAGCTAGTTCAGTCCCTGTCTAGCTAACATCAATGGTAATCTCATCACTTATGTGGATGATTATTTTGTCACTTCATAATCTATGTATTAGACCTTCTCAAGTTCAGTGACTTTCATTTGTCCCCTCCCAAGTTTGTTGAGTAGAATTTAACTTAGCTGCAATATCATTCACATTAGACTTCCACAGTAGGTGAGAATTAACTCAAAATGCATTTATCATTTCTAATAATGTTTCCTTGCACATCTTCCCTAGGGGATGTGCTGTTACTGTGACTGTTAACATGTGAGCTCATTTACCGAGCCATTTTTTACAAATGAGTGACAGTGCTAAAATTTAAATCCACACGAGTAACACCTGCTTTGGGCCTCTCCTTTCTTCTTCATTTCTTTCCTATTCTAGAAAAATAATATACCGGATACAAAGCTCCCTTAAAGGCAGGATCAATTGCTTCTTTCTTTCTCTTTTCTATTCTCTCAAATGATACATTAGACAACACTTTCTGCAAGCTCCCTATTCTATGAATTTTTTCCTCACTTGCAAAATAAATTTTTTACTTATTTATCACTTGTGATTTTGATGTATAATTTTTAGAACTTAGTGAAAAATAAAAACATTCAAAGTTATGACAGAAATGCAGAATTCAGTCTCTTCATCTCATAGACAAACCCCCAATCCAAGGTGAAGAGGAAACCCTCATGGAATTACAATTTATATGCCAGGACACACTTAGTACATGGATTGGAATGGGCATGGAGTCCACCACTTGCTGGTTGTGCCAATGGCTATCAAATCAGGGAAGGGAAGAATACTATCCTGTTCTGATCCATAATACTTTAAGCATGTGGTAAACTAAAAATAGTGCTAAGATCATGTCTTGACCCCTATCTGTGGTGAAAGGCAATTACAATCCAATCACTAAAGTAAAGGATGGCAGAGGTCTTGTGGTATCCTTAGGAAGGAGGGACTCAAGTAGGGAAGTAAGCTAACAGTTGAGAATGCATCATAGAGTGGCAGGAAGATAGGAAATACAGTTTGAGCTAAGTTGTTAAGCTTAAAAAATAACAAAACCTTAAAGGTAAAATTACTAAGGACGTCAAAATGGTAGTTGCAAATATGTGGTCCTTTTCTGAGCACAACTTCTGTTACTGCAATGGTTTCATTTCTATGAAGCCATGAATGCACCAGGAACATTACAACTTTCAGATTGGAATTTCTTTGTTTTTATTGCATGTATATTCATTCTTATTTGCTTTATCTTATACAACGTGGACAAAGCATATCAGCTTCAGATGCTTAGTAATTCTATATCAGGTTTTTTTTCTAAAGTCTAAACTGGCTCCATAAAACATGCCTCATTTCTGCCTCATGTTCAGTTAAATAACTTGATATTTTTTCTAAGGAAAGCCCTCGATTTTTTTTTTTTTTTTTTTGGTACCAGAGATTGAACTGAGGACTTTGTGGTTGTGAGGTAGGCGCCATAACCACTGAGCTAAATCCCCGCCCCAATAACTTGATATTTTTACTTACTCTTCTTATGTGTTTTTCAAAGTCAAATATATAAGCAGTGTTTGGTACACTCTCTATACAGTTTCACCTTCCAATCACTTATTCTACCAAAACCAATGTAGTCTGTCTTGTTCCTAAAGCATATTCCTATATCTGCATTCACAAAATTCTTAGTGATATTTTTGTTGTTAATGATATATCAAGTAGAGAAGAAAGGCAAAACATACATACATGGGGACAGTTATATACAGATAGAGTAACATGAAAAAGGATGGCATTTATGAGATGTTTTCCAAGTGACTTTGGAGTTAGTTGTAATATATCATGTTTTAGTTTTGGTCTCCTGAAAAGCTAACACATGAATAGGATTTGTCTTGCCATAGATTAATTCTGAGAAATGTGTATGAGTGATAAAGAGAAGATGGATCAGAAGCAGGTAGGAAGAAATTTCAGATCTCAATGAATTGCTGACAACTGTGAAAGAAGAGAAGGAAGGAGGGAGGACTTGGTTGATTGAAAGAGAAAGCTTTGAACATATCAAATGAAAGTTTATGAGCAAAGTTAACCTGTTAGATGAGTACTGTATCAAGTAGAAGTCCTCTCACTCCAGTATTTCCACCATGCTTAATCATTAGCTGAAAAATTTTCCATAGCAAATGTAACCTTTACAAAGTCAATATGAAGGTGTATCAATTACAGGTAAATTATAGTATACTATGTTCTCTGCTGTAAGTTCTCTTGAAGATAGAATCTATACAGTTAATTTTAATAGAAGCCACATTTTATCTTTTATAGTCACAGACGTACTTCTCCATTGAATTTTGAAGAGCAGCTCTGCTACAATTCTCTTGAACCTCTTTTCCTGATGAGATGTTTAGAAGAAGGTGACTAAGAGGACAAGCTAGAAACTTTGTATTATGGTTTGATCTAAAATGTCCTGCCAAAGTCTTATGTGTTCAGAGGTGAGGATTATTAAACTCATCAATGGATCAATCCATTGATGGATTCAGCCCAATTCTCCAGCTGAATGAAGGTGGGGCTCAGTTGGAGCAGGTGGATCACTGGGCCATTGCCATCAGAGGATATATTTTTCTTGTTCTCTCAGTTCTTCCAGCCACCATGGGGTGAGCAATTCATGGTGTTTCTGCCTTGGAGTCAGGCAACCATGGAATGAAATTTCTGAAACACTGAATTAAAATGAACATTTTCTTCCTTAAGCTGTATATATTAGATATTTTTTCTCAGTGTAAAGTGACTAAAATATATTGTTATTATAATTTGTGACCAGATAACAACTGCTTCTCATCTTCTCCTGCCTCTACTATTGATTTTCATTTGCCCTCATCCTTAGCTCTCATCTTAACAAGTATTGGAAACTTTACTAGCGATGTTACTCACAATTTCATGTCTAAAAATTCTAATCCCCTAGTAATCAAGTTCTTTTTAGGTAGGAGCTGCTACATGTGTCCATTCACAGTTACAAGTGAGCAAGGCAATACCAAGTATAATGCAAATGAATCATCTGGATTCCCCATATAAATCTCCTTGTCCCTACTGTTGTAACACTACATCTACTTCCTCCCTACTGTTATCAAAGTCGTTCAGGCCTACCAAAACTAATAGATCAATCTGAAGCCTCATATTATCTGAACACAGTATTCCAATGTTTCCTGGTGGCATCTGTGGATTAAAATTTATTGGCAGACAGAAAAGATGCACTCACACTGAGTCTTCCAACTCTGGAGAATTTAGAAGTGTAAGAACAGAAAGCATAATCAGGCATGGTGGTGCACGTGTGTAACCTCAGCACTTGAGAGGATGAGGAATTAGGATACACAAGTTGAAGGCCAGCCTAGGGTATATAGTGAGTTTAAGGCCAACCTAAAGTACATAGTGAGACCCTGTCCCAAAAAAACCCAAATCAAACAAAAAGAAACCAGAAAGCATAAAATCCCCCAGTAGGCCACTCCTGCTTCAGGGTACCAACATGGTCAATTTCTTGATGAGGGTTATCATCTTGGTTCATGCATGTCAGCAAGAGAAATCTCTGGTACATTAATTTCTTTATAAGGACACTAATCACATTTTTCAAGATGTGACCAACATACACCCTGATTATTTAAATACAAAAATGTTAATTACAATAAAAGATACATTGCCAATTAATCACCCTCAAAATATTCCTCCTCACTTTGAATTATTCTTGCCACTTTCTGAAGCAATTCTGGAAATCCTATATCATCATTATGAAGTATGATAAAAAAAAATACAGCAAATCTTGTTGCCAACTTCCAGCCAATGGAAAGGTAGGGTCATAAAAGTGTTAGTGTGGCTTCATCTACCTTATTTATTAGATCTGGCACTATGAGATTTCTGGCTTTTCTCCAATGTCAAAACGACCATCAAAGGTAAATTATTTGAATTGATTAAGGACATTGAAGCAGCCAAGAAGGCACAACCACAGACATTCATGGAAAGAAGGCTTCCACTTGGAAACAGTGCAATTGTCCATCAACCGGAAACTGGGTAAAGATGTGCATTTTCTATAAAATGGAGTACTACTCAGCCATAAGGAATGAGAAACTAGAGATATTTATAGCTAAATGGATGCATATTGAGACCATACTTGTAAGTGAAAGAAATAGGGCTCACATGTGTAAATACTGAATAGCTTCTCTAGTGTGAGAAACTGAAAGTATAAATAAGGACTAAAAGGATTAAAACGAATAATTGACAATTTGAAATAATTGAAATAAGAAAAGGTCCAAAGGTGGAGGGGTGGTGGGAGGGGAAGGGGAAAGGAAAGAAGGGAAAGGAAAAATTATGAGAAAAGGAAAATAAAAGGAAACAAAATCTATGTGAATAGGGAAGGGTGGAGAGGGTAAGGGTGCACAGGGAATGGGGAAAAAGTAAGAACCAAGATATATCATGTACAGGTACAAGCACCCAATGATAAACGTAAACTATTGTGTACCTAAAATGTATAAATAAAAGAATAAAATTTTAAAAAAAGAAAAGAAGACTTCCAGATCTGGTTCAGAAAGTGACAAGAATGATAGGATAAATGTATTCAAAGGAAGATGATTATTTAAGGGAGATTAATGGCAATGTGTCATTTACACTACAAAAATCTACACCTAGACATATAGTAGTCAAGAACCTAGAAACCCAACAGAAGAACAAAATCCTAAAAGCAGTTAGAGAAAAGAAAAGAAACAAATCACCTATAAAAGAAAGCCCATCAGAATCACAGCAGACTTCTCAACATAAACCCTCAACTCAAGGAGAGCCTAGAGTGAAGTATTTTGAGCCCTAAAAGAAAATAACTTCCAACCTAGATTGTTGTATCCTGCAAAATTATCTTTCAAAATGGATCAGGAAATTAGATACTTCCACTACAAAGAACACCTGAGAAATTTCATGAACACCAAATCAGTATTCCAAACAATTCAAAGCAATATACTAGAAAAAGGCAATGAAGGTCACAACTCCATGAGGCTCAACAGAGGGAAGCCACCAGGCAAGGTAAGAAACTAAAGGGAAAAGGGGAAAAAGAAATAAGAGCCAACAACAATAAAACATCATGACAAGGATGAGTCAATATCTATCAATTTTAACTATCAATGTTAATGGTCCCAATTCACCAGTCACAAGAAGTACAGTGACAGAATGGATTAAGAAGCAAAATCCAGCAATATGCAGTATACAAGAAACACACCTAACTCAAAAAGAAATACATAGACTGAAAGTAAAAGGATGAAAAATGGCTCTCCATGTTTTAGGAACCCAGAAAAGAGCAGGGAGAGCAATCTTATTTGCAGATGAAGTAGATTTCAAACCAAAACTAATTGAGAGACAGAGATGGTCACTACATCCTTGTGAAGGGAACAATCCAAGAGGAAGAGATGGCAATCCTAATATATATGCACCAAATACGAATGCCCGCAACTATAGAAAACAAATATTAAAGGACATGAAAAACTCAATAAGCACTAATACAGTTGTGGTGGGGGACCACAATACCCCACTGTCACAAATAGACAGATCATCTAGACAAAAATAGAACAATGAAATTCAAGAACTGAACCAAGCTATTGAATAAATGGTCTAAATAGATATTTACACAGTGTTCCACCCCACAAAATCAGAATACACATTCTTTTCAGCTGCACAGGGATCATTCTCAAAAATAGATTACCTGCTAGCTAATAGGACATATCTAGGTCATTGTAAAAGAACTGAAATTACTCCTGGTATATTATCAGACCATAATGCAATAAAATTGGAGATCAATACATGAGAATTGAAAAACACCCACAAACACATGGAAATTGAATAACACCCTCCTGAACAACCAATAGGTCACAGAGGAAATTAAAGAAGAAATTAGACATTTTCGACAAGTAAATGATAATGCCAGTACAACATACAGGAATCTATGGGACACAATGAAAGCAGTTCTACACGGGAAATTCATAGCATTGAATGCCCAAATTAAGAAAACATAGAGAACTCAGCTAAATAACCTAACACAGAAGCTCAAGCTCCTAGAAAAAGAAGAGAATAACAAACCCAAAACGCCCACAAGAGAGGAAATTACAAAGATCAGAGCAGAAATCAATGCATTGGAAACTAAGAGAATGATACAAAAAATTAATGTATCAAAGGTTTGGTTTTTTGAAAGAATAAATAAAATTGATAAACCTTTGGTCAACCTTATCAAAAAAAGGAAAGAAAAGGCTCAAATCCATGCAATGAAGAACGAAAAATGGGAAGTCACAACAGACCTAGCAGAAATCCAGAGGATCATCATTGCCTACTTTGAGAAACTGTACTCTAATAAAAAGGAAAACACAGATGAAATGGACAGATTTCTAGATACATATGAATTGCCAAAGTTAAATGAAGAAGATGTAGAAACTCTAAATACCCCAATTATAATGAGTGAAATTTAAAACGTAATAAAATATTTGCCAACAAAGAAAAGCCCAGGTCCTGATGGCTTTACTGCTGAATTCAACAAGTCATTTAAAGAAGAACTATTACCATCACTCTTTAAACTCATCAAGGAAACTGAAAGGGAAACAAGGCTTCCAAATTCATTCCTAGAAGCAAGTGTTACTTTGATTCCAAAACCAGGGAAAGACCCAACCCAAAAAGAGAACTACAGGCCAATCTCCCTAATGAACATAGATGCAAAAATCCTCAGCAAGATACTGGCAAACAGAATACAGAGAGTCATCCAGAAGATCATACACCCTGACCAAGTCGGATTTATCCCAGGGATGCAAAGATGGTTCAGTATTTGTAAATCAATAAATGTAATACACTATATTAACAGAGTCAAGGACAAAAACCATATGATCATCTCAATAGATGCAGAAAAGTCATTTGACAAAATCCAACACCCATTCATGATAAAAAAGCTACAGAAAATTGAAGTACAAGGTCTTTATCTCAACCTGATTAAGGCTATCTATGAAAAACCAACAGCCAACATCATACTAAATGGTCAAAAACTGAAAACTTTCACGCTAAAATCAGGAACAAGATAAGGATGCCCACTATGACCACTCCTGTTGAATATAGTTCTGGAAACATTAGCCACAGGAATTAGAAAAGGGAAAGAAATAACAGGCATAAAGATAGGAAAGGAAGAAATTAATCTGTCATTATTTGCTGATGATATGATACTTTACATAGAAGACACAAAAAACTCTACCAAAAGACTTCTAGACTTAATTGACAGATTCAGTAGAGTAGCTGGATATAAGGTCAACACTCAAAAAATGATAGCCTTCTCATACACAAACATCATACTCACAGAGAGAAATTAGGGAAACAATTCCTTTTACAATAACATTGAAATAAATGAAATATTTAGGATATCAATCTAACAAAGGAAGCAAAAGACCTCTACACTGAAAACTACAGCACTGTGAAAATGGAGATCAAGGAGGATATAAGAAAACGGAAAGGCATCCCTTGTTCCCTTGGGTAGGAAGAACCAATAGAGTGAAAATGGCCATACTTCCAAAACTACTATATAGATTTAATGCAATGCTGATTGAAATTCCAACAATATACTTCACAGAACTAGAGAAAACAATTCAAAAATTCATTTGGAGCCAGAAGAGGCCTAGAATAGCAAAAGCAATTCTGGGCAACAGAGACATGACTGGGGGTATCACAATACCCAACTTGAAGCTATACTACAGCTACTGTGATTAAAAAAACAAACAAACAAACAAAACAACAAAAAAAAAACAACATGGTAATGGCAAAGAAACAGACCCAAGGATCAGTGGAATAGATTCAAAGACACCGAAACAGCTTCATACATACTCAGTCACCTCATCTTTGTCAAAGGAGCCAATCATCCTCATTGGAGGAAAGATAGCCTATTTAATAAATGGTGTTGGAAAAACTGGATTTCAACCTGCCAGAGATTAAAATTAGACCCATATCTATCACCATGCACTAAACTAAGATAGAAGTGGATTAAAGATCTAAATATTGACAGAAACACTAAACTTGCTGGAAGACAAGTTAGGCAGAACTCTTGAAAACATTGGTATAGGAAAAGACTTTATAAAGAAAACCTCAATAGCACAGGAACTAGCAGAAAGAATCAACAACTGGGATTTCATCTCATTAAAAAGCTTCTGCAATGCAAGAGAAACCACCAACAGAGCTGACATAACCTATAATGTGGGGAAAAAATTTTAGCAGCTGTAACTGAGACAAAGGGCTACTATCTATAATATATAAAGAACTGAAAAAAATCAAACCCCCAAAATTCAAAAACTCAATTCAAAAATGGTCATCCTAAATGAACAGACATTTCTCAGACAAAGAAGCAAAAGTAGCAAATAAACATATGAAAAAATGTTCAACATCACTGGTCATTTGAGAGATGCAGATGAAAACACCACTGAAATTCCACCTCATCCCAGAAAGAGTGGCTGCTATCAAGAAATCAACCAATAACAAATGCTGGTGAGGTTATGGAGAGAAAGGAACCCTTCTCCATTGTTGGTGGGAGTGCAGACTGGTGCAACCACTATGGAAATCAGTGTGGAGATACCTCAAAGAACTAGGGCTGGAGGTCCCATTTGACCCAGCTATTCCCCTGCTGGGTATCTTCCCAAAAGAATTAAAAGAATCATACCACAATGATATATGTGCACCCATGTTTATAGCATCATAGTTTGTAATAGCTTAAGCTTGGAAATATCCCAAGTGCCCATCAACTGGAAACTGGATAAAGAAGATGTGGTTTTTTTATAAAATGGAGTACTACTCAGCCATAAAGAAAGAGAAACTAGAGTCATTCATACCTAATTGGATGTATATTGAGGCCATACTCTTAAGTGAAATAAATAGGACACACATGTGTAAATACCGAATACTTTCTCTAGTGTGATAAACTGAGAGTGTAAATAAGGATTAAAAGGATTAATAACTAATAATTGATACTTTGAAATATGAAAATGTCCAAAGTGGTAGGGGTGGTGGGAGGAGATGGGGAAAGGACAGAATGGAAAGAAAAATTATGAGAAATGTAAAAAAAAATGTAAATATGTAAATAGGGAAGGGTGGAGGGGTGAAGGGCGCACAGGTAATGGGGAAAAAATAAGAACCAAGATATATCATGTACATGTACAACACCCAAAGATAAATGTAAATGTATTGTATACCCAAAATATACCAATAAAAGAATTTAAGCAAAAAAATAATAATTTTCTCTGTGACCCATTTGTTATTCAGAAGTGTGTTGTTCAGTTTCCATGTGTTTATGAAATTCTTGCAGTTTCTTTACCTATTCATCTCCAATTTCATCATATTATGGTCTGAAACTATACAGGGGATAACTTCAATTCCTTTGCACTTACTTAAATATGTTCTATGAGTAAGTATGTATTCTACTTTAAAGAATGACCTATATGGAGCTGAAACAAATGTGTATTTTGATTTTGTGGAGTGGAACACTCTATAACATCTGTTAAGTTCATTTGTTCAAGAGTTTGATTGGGTTCTAGTATTTTGTTGTTTATTTTTTGTCTAGTTCAAAAAAATTTGTGATTGTATGATATTTAGGTGGCCCCCTACTATTGTATTAGTCCTTATATGATTTTTCATGTCCATTAGTATTTGCTTTATATAGTTGGGTGGACTAGTGTTTGGTGCATATATATTAATGATTGTCATCTCTCCTCCTTGGATTGTTCCCTTTACAAGGATTTAGTATCCTTTTGGCGTCTCTTAATCAGTGTTGTTTGAAATCCACTTGATCTGCAAAGTGGATAGCTACCCCTGCTTTTTAGGGGGTTGCTATCTCATGGAGTATTGTTCTCCACCCTTTAACTTTCAGTCTGAGTTTCTTTTTGAATTAAGTGTGTTTCTTGTATGCAGCATATTTTTGGATCTTGCATCTTGACCCATTCTGCCAGTCTACTTCTTTTGATTTGTGAACTGAGACAATTAACATTGACGGTTATAACTGATATATATTGACTTTTCCTTGTCAGGACTTTTTTGTTATTGTTCGATTCTCCCCCTTTGTTTTTAATTTCCTGTTATGCCTGATGGATTCCCTCTTCTGGGCTTCCTGGGGTTGTGATCCTTGTTGGCTTTTCCAAGGATATTGTTTAAATTTTTTGGAGTGCTGGTTTGGTATTCATGAAGTTTCCAAGGTGCTCTTTATCATGAAAGTATCTTATTTCTCCATCAATTTTGAAAGGTTGTTCTGCATAGTACATCAATCTGGGTTGGAGGTTGTTTTCCTTTATGGCTTGAAATACATCACTCCACACTCTTCTTGCCTTGTGGGTTTGTAGCGAGAAGTCTGCTCTGATTCTGAAGGGCTTTCCTTTGTATGTGATTTGTTTCTTTTCCCTCACTGCTTGCAGAACTTTGTTCTTCTGTTGGGTTTCTGGAATCTTAACTATTATATGCCTATGTGTGGATTTTTTTTTGATCAAGGCAAGCTGGAGTCCTATATGCCTCAATTATCTGTATGTCAATTTCTTTTCCCCTCCTTGGGAAGTTTTCTGCCATTACTTCTGTGAACATATTTTTTTATGTCATCTGCATTCTGTCCTGTTTCTTCATTGACTCCGATCAGTCTGATGTTATTCTTCTTTGCATCATCTAGCAGCTGCTGGGTTGATTATTTATGGACCCTTACTATTTATACTAAATTGTTCTTTTCCTGTTCGCTAATTTCAATCCTTTCTTCAATATCTGAAATTCTATCCTCACATTGGCTCATTCTGCTGAGTAAACTTTCAATGGAGTTTTTAATCTCTTGGAAATCTATTTGCATCTGTTTTATGGATTCCATTTGTTGCCTATGTTGGGATTCCACCATGTTCCTCAGCTCCTCTATTTTTTTTCTGTGTCCTCTCTAGATTTATTAATCATGTCCTGTACTATTGTCACAATCTCTGCTGTTATCTGAAAAATTATTTCTGATTTCATTTTTTCCAGGTCCTCTTTTGTTGCCAGTTCAGAGAGTCAAGGTTGTTGAGTATCAGATTTTTCCACCTCGTTGCCCTTTGGGGTTTCTTTAGGTGACCTGGAAGTCTGGTTTTGAGACTTATTTATGTGTCTTCTCCTTTCAACAGATCCATCCTTTGTGCCTTTGTTGAGGCAACTTTTGGCTCACCCAGTGGTCTTAAATTCTCAGCAAGCCACCAAGCAGCCTTCACTCTGCTGCTCATCAGTACACCAGTTCCTGGGTTGAGAGGGGTGGCCTTCTGAATCTATGAGCTGACCTGTTTTCTGGGCAGGCCTCTGGCTGGGGCCTGTGCACACTTGGGATGGTATCTAGGCATGCCTCTTACTGGGGCCCCTATGTAGCTGTTGTCTGGGAGGGCCTTTGGCTGGAGGCTGTGCACCCCAGTTCTTGTTGTCTGTGCAGGCTTCTGGCTAGGTTCTCCACACCCTTATCAATGGTATCAGGGTGCGCCTCTGGGTATTGCTTGTGTGCCTGTGTAGATCTTTTCCAGGGGGCTCTTTGACTATGGCTGATCATATGGCGAGCCTCTGGCTGTGTAGTTCTTTTCTGGGTAGGTCTTTGGCTTGGGTGGGTGTACCCAAGTCTCTGGGGTTTAGGCAGACCACTGGCTGGATTCTGCATGCAGCCATGCAGGTCTGGGCCACACACCTGCTCCCTGGGATCTATATGCACTTACTGATGGAATGGTGGGCCTCTAGCTGAAGCTTGTACACCTGTGCAGCTGTTTTCTGGGTGGGCCTTTGGCTTGGGTAGGAGTGCAGGGGCCTCTGGGATCAGGACGGACCCCTGGCTGGGATCTTCCTGCAGCTGTGCCGGTCTGAGCCACATAGCTGCTCCTCTGGATCTTCACAAACTTACGGATGGAATGGAGGGCCCCATATACTTTATATTATACTACAGGTGATCCTCTTGTTTTTAAGCATAAATCTATTATGACAAAAAGTTCAGAAAAGTCAAAGTCACTGTAACAGTACTAGAGTTCATTCAGTCATTACTAATTAGACAAGTCCATTGTATTATATGAAAATAACTCCCAGAGCAGGGAAGTCATTTTTGCAGGACACTGTTCTATCTTTTCAGGTTCTAAAAGTAGCAGAAATGGCCTCAATAAAAATAGTAAAATATGCCTTCAACCATTGAGGCATCTAGTATAATTGAGCTGTGAGATAATTGCCTTTTCCATATGCCTGTTTCAAGGTGTTAATCTAATATTGAATTTCTCTCATCACATAAGATATTTATTCATTCCTTTATCCTCAGCTATTGTTCCTCTTTCTCTCCATTTGTTTTTTGTGCTTTTTGAAACAAAATATATAAAGAACAGGAATTTATTAGGCTCATGATTCTGGTAGCTGGAAAGTCCAAACAGCATGGCAATAGTATCTGGTGAGGACCTCCTGGTTGTGTCACAACATGATAGATAGCAAAACAGGGTAGGAGTACATGAGTGGTGAGTTAGCATGTGCAGGAGAGAGAGAGAGATCACACAGTGAGAGAGGAAGCAAAACAGTGAGCCAAGAAATCAATACCAACACTGTAATAACCTATACTCTTGGTAACAAAACCAGTGCTTGTCCCAAATAAACTCCCACAAAACAGGCATTAATCCTTTTGAGGGGTAATGCTCCAAATAGCCTAATCACCCCTACCACACCTCACCATAGAGATTCCACCATTTGTCAACACTGCCTCAGTAGGAACCAAGCATCCAGCATATGATGTTTTGCAAAACAATGCAATACACACTCAAATTAAAGTGGTACTCAAACCTTCCACCTTTGGAAAGGATAATAGATTCAGCCAATGTGCTGTCCTAGATTAGAGGAAATTATACTAATCTGGCATAAATGTCTCCATCAGCACACTCCCATACATATAGGTTAGGTTCATGATGAGATATAACTAGTGGACTACTTTTACTACTAAGCAGTATAGATACATTTACTATAAAATTCCATTTTACCAGATGAAGCAATGGCAAAACTTGTCCCATCAGGTGATTAAGAGTTTTGACATAAAAATGTAAAACATAAGTCAGGTGTTGTGGTGCATGCTGGGAGTCTGAGGCAGGAGGATAACAAGTTTAAGACCATCCTGGTCAACTCAGTGACTTAGAGAGAGATCTTGTCTCAAAATTAAAAACAAAAAACCTTGAGTTTTATTTAGGACTTATCCCTGCTTTAGGCACTTGCAGTCCCATCCCCAGTGCTGTGATTGTTTCATTAGGAGAGAGAGAAGGAAAAAATATAATGATAAAACTAGCAGCCTCACTGCTTGGGAAGCATTCCATCTTCTCCCACAGTTCCTTCCCCAGTGTCACCCAAGAGGCATAGGAATATGTCTAGTGGGACTCTCCTTTAGGTCCTTTACATGTTGACTGTAAGGATGCCCTGTGAAGCCATGTAAGCTAGCGCTTCATGCCTATAATTACCTCTGTTTCAGGCAACCAAAGTTTCAATAGCCAGTTTCAAATGTCTATTAAACTATTACCCTGAGGATATTTTTCTTCCCAGTTTCAACATTATGATGGGCTATAAAGTATGTTTTGTTTTTTGACCTGAAGAAATGTGATTTAGTAGTTCATATTATTGAAATGTCTTTTGTTTTTGTAGTTTTATAGCAGTCTGCTTTGGTGTGGGTCAAAAATGTCTCCCAATATGCTCATGTGCTCAGATGTGGGGATTTTGGAAGGTTATTAGATCATGGGGTAGCTAACTTTATCAGTGGATTAATCTTTGATGAGTTCATGCTGTTATGTCAGTCTGGTTGTAGGAAACATCACTGAAGGCACTCTTTAAAGGGTAAAACTCTTCTGGTTTTTCCTTCCTCTCTCTACTTCTTAGTGGCAATGGGTTGAGGAGCTTTCCTCTTCCATGTTCTGTTATGCTGTATCTGCTTGAAACTAGAAGAAAATGGAATGAAACCTTACAATCCTAGGGCCGGAATAATCTTTTTCCTTCATGTTGCATGTATCTCAGCAACAGAAAACATGAGTAATATGCACTCTAAGTATGTGCTTCTATCCCTAAGAATGCAAAACCCATTCCAGGGTCCATGGCTATTCCTCCCCCTTTCATATATATATATATATATATATATATATATATATATATATGCACAAGGGGTTATCAGAATATAAAATGTTTGAAATTTTAAAAACTTATTACAATAAAGAACACATTACTCTTCCATTCACTTAAAACACAGTTATTCTATTGTTCTTGACACTTTCTGAAGTAGCTACAGAAGTCCTCTTTTACGTCTTTACTAGGTATGATAAAAAATGCATGAGGGCCAGGGATTTAGCTCACTGGTTCCACCACCTGTCTCACAAGTGCAAGGTCCTGAGTTCGATCCCTGGTACCAAAAAATAAAATAAAATAAAATAAAATGCATGAACGCTGATGCTGCCTGCCATCCAACGGAAAGGCAGGCTCATAAAATCATTAGAGTGTATCACTATTTACTTATTCACCTAAACTGGGACTATGCAACTTCTGGCTCTTGCAAAAAGTCAAAATGACCATGAGATGTAAATGTTTTGAAAGGATTCAGGATATCAAGGAAGCCAGTCTCTTTCCCATTTCTAAGACAAAATGCCTGACACCACAGCTTAAAGGAAGAAATGTTTATTTTGGATCATGTTTTAGAAGTTTCAGTCCTTGCGTGCCCAGCTGGCTCCAGGTAGAAGTGGCATGGTGGAAGGTTCCAACAGTGAAAAGATGCTCAGCTCATGGCAAACAGCAAGCAGAGAGTAAAGAGAGAATCTGGGGAGGAAAATATACCCTACCAGGTCATCCCCACACTGACCTGCCTCTTCCAAATAGTCGCTGCCTCTTAACAACCAGTCAGTTGCAAAGCCCCATATTCCACTCACCTTTGAGTGTTAAGGCTTTGGTGGGACATCTAGTTCTAAAGTGTGACACAAGGATATTTTAAGTTTAGTGAGTGGATAAATGATAAATCATGATGCATAGATAAAATGAATAGATAGGGCAAAATAATTCAAAAGCTATGTTGAAGGCATAAATTGAGCTAAATAATATATATTTGGACATTGAAGGACAATTAATAGTTTGAGACAAAATGGAATAGACATTAAATAGATTATGGTACACAGTAATAACAATAGATCTTGTTTATTATGAGGTAAATACAATGACCTTGATTTGGTATATCTTATTCTTCATACATAGTGGGTATCTTTAATAATTTAATAATAATAATAATTTAATAATAATTTTGTCAGTATTTATCTGGAATACAGATAGATGAAGATTTTAATGTATCTGTGCATGAACTATATATAAAGTCATTAATGGGGATATAATTTATTTGGAAAAATAGAGAATGAGATGGTGAAAGACAGGACAGTTGAGGAGCATTGATATTTAACAGATAGAGGAAGAGAAGCTACCAAAAAGGACTGAGAAGATGAAATAATAGGAGAGTGAGGCTGTAAATCAACAACAAAAATGTATGAGGAATGAAGGTTCTTGAAAGAAGATATGTCAGTTAAATGGTTTACTTAATGGGTCATTAGATTTAGCAAAAAGGAGATGTGTGGGTCAAAACTTTTGTAAATAAGGAAGGGAAAAGGATTGAAGGGAGGGGAAGGGAATGGGAAAAAAAGAAAAATTAAGATATATTATGTACAGGTACAAATTCCCTGTGATGAATGTGATCATTATATATATCAAAAATATAGTAATAAAATTCATAAAAATAAAACAATAACAAAAATAAGGGTAAAGGATGACTAACAATTTTTGTGAAGTAGTTGGCAAAAAAGCACTGCAGTGGATTGAGCAGTGAGAGAAATCTGCCTTTACTAAATACTCTTTCACAAACTTTGGTGATGAGAAAATAACCCGGGGCAATAAACTGAGGGATTTTCTGGCTCAAGGGAATTAGTACCTCATGGGAAATTTTTGTTTTGTTTTTAATGAGGAATACAGAATATTCCTATTTGACAAAAAGTTAAAAATATATATTTTAATGGAAGAAATAGAAATAAGAGGATAATAACAGTTACTCAAGGGGTCTGGAGTAGATGAGGACATCAGAATAAGAAAAAAATGCAATAAGAATAGATGTAGAAAAAATAAAATGAAGAATTTTTTACACGTGATCCATTCTAATATATTATTTCTGCTATTTTTGATGGCCTATAATAACATAAAATGTCAGTAGGAAAAGTCTAAATTGAAATATAAACAGTTTTTCTGTGTTTTCCACAGCCAACATATAAGGTTGAAAAGATAGCTATAGTAAAATATTAACACAAATAATCCAGAGAGTGGAAAAAAAGTATTACCTTCATTAAAGAAAGTAGGCAGGAGACAGATTGTTTTGAAAGTAGAAGAGGGCTGGTGATTTAGCTCAGTGGTTTTGCCTCCTGCTGTCCAAGCTCAAGGACCCGAGTTTGATTCCCAGAACCAAAAACAAAAAAAAGAAAAAAAGAAAGTAGAAGAAAATAACCACAAAAGAAAAACATGCCGAAATCAACCTTTGTAAACAGCTGCTGTTCAGAATTATTATAAGTGTATAGCTGTGGATTAGTGTTCCAACTCCTGGTACATTTTTGTGTATATGGGAAAAAAATCGTGTAAAATATTTTCAAAGCCTAAATGAGGTTATTTGCATTTTTTCTTCATCTATTTGTTTCCCTCAAAGCTTCTCAAACAGCCAAAAGTCCTTAATGTAATTTCTAGAAGTTTTAAAGTGCTGTATTAATTTCTTCATATTGAGATGCTAGCGATAGGCTTGCACTGAATTAGAGGACTGATAGAATCTGGGCGGATGAATCCGTGGTACACTGCTATGTCAGCAAACTTGCCATTTGCTGAATAAAAGCTGAAAAACAGCAATATCATTTTGAACAATCATAACAGTTAATCCATTCTAGCAAGTACTACCAACTCTAGAGAGTAGATATTAAAATAAATGCTAAAGGCTAGAAAGGGAATATTTACAATTGTTTTCCTTGGCTGTATTTTTTTCAGGCAGTTTATTTTTACTGAATAGAGATTTACAATATTTTCTAATGTGTTTAATAGTCCTAATGCAAGTCATTATCTTATGTCTATAAAATGTTACTGATAAGGGTTGCAACAAGAAGTATAGCAAGTCTAAGAAATTATTTTGATTCAAATGCTCCCTTAATTATAATGTTTCCCTATTCAATTCCAATATAAATATCTTATTAGTGGTTAAATACTCAAATATTATAAATTTTCAAACATTTTAATATTTCAAATCAAAAATACATAAAAATATCTTTTACATAACCAGTATTTTGTATCATAAAAAGCAACATGCAACGTGCAAATGGTTGAGTTTGAAAGCAAGTAAGTATTTAGGTGTACAACACATTAATAACTTCATTTACGGAGCTTTTCTTTAAAAAAACCAGATCATGTAATAATGTTTTGAAATCATGCCATAAAAAAATACTGCTTACTTGTAAAGTGTTTGTTATCCCTTACCCTTTCTTTCAATGAAATAGTTGCACCAAGGGTCAGCAAAAGGACCCCAAAGGCACAAATCATCTCTAAGAAAACTTTGAAGCAGGGTATTCATAAAGGATTTTTTATGAGTTATTAAGAAATATCAAAGCCAAAACTAGCACATTGCTCTACTGAGGATTAGGTTTAACCTCAAGATTTAACTTGGTATACACATGGATATTTTTTCAATTAAAAAAATCAGGATGCCATAGAAATTTCAACAATCACTCAATTTGTGTGAAGCAAAGCACAGTGGAACACTTTTCAGGGGAAACACAAACATATATTAGTGTAGCTTTGGGATATAGCATGTTATCAGCTCTTCTGCACGGAATAAAAATTATGAAGTATTGTTTTCTTTTTTTTATTAAATTCTTTTATTGGTACATTGTAGGTATACAACACAATTACATTTCTCATTGGGTAGGGGAAAGGATAGAAGGGAATGGGATTAATAGGAGAAAATGGAAAAATAGGTACAAAATCTTTGTAAATAGGGAGGAATGGAGGGGTTGAAGGGAGGGCTGGGCAAAGGTGAAAAATAAGAACCAAGAGAGACTATGTAAAGGTGCAAATTTCCAATGATGAATGTCATTATATTGTATACCTAAAATGTACCAATGATTAGAATGAATAATCGATAATGTAAAATATGAAGTACTGTTTTCTTCACACTATTTCTAAATATTTTTTCTGCCCACACACACAAACCTTTTCTTTCTTTGCTATGGCACCAGTTAATCTTAAAAAAATGAATCATGAAACAAAATAAATACTGTGAAAACTGTTTGCTTTGGAATATTAAAGAAGTCAAGACTTTTACTCTCACTCTTGGCTCTTAGGGTTCTTTGGGGGCATTTTTCATTTTTGCAGAGTCTGGAAACTGTGTGCTTTTATTGGTACAGAGTTGTACTATAATCTGTGTGCTTATGAATTTACCAACTAGCATCAGGGAAACTGATACAAATAAGGGTGAAACAGTAAGTGAATTTAAAAAGAATGGTACTTACCTGGGAATAAGGATTACATTGGTGAACACAGAGCAAACTAAATAATTTAAAATATCTGGAAGGAGAAAGTATGATTTCGAAGAAACATAAGCGTCACAGAAAAAAAAATTACCTGCCTTCAAGAGTGGCTACAGTCTGTCCAGTCAAATGAAAATGAGTTTTTCTTTGAAAATTTTATTCAATATGTTTATGAGAAATTCCTAAGAAATAATACAATTTAATTGCTATTATGAAATGGAACACACTTATTTACTCATCTTAGTGTTTGTAATATTACAGATGCCCAGTAGATTTTTACAGAAGAAGTTTCCTTACATTTTCATAGGAGAAATATCAGACTTAGTACACAGTGAATCAGTGATTTCACTACATATCTCTTGATCTTGATATAGGCTGAGTTGTGTCTCCACACCCCCCAAAAATTCATATTTAAGTCCTAACTCCTATTTTCTTAGAATGTAATCATATTTGGTGATCAGGATTTTAAAGAAGTAATTCAATTAAAATGAAGTCTTTAGGGTGGCCACTAATCCAGTATGAGTGGTCTTCTTACAAAGAGTAGAGATTAGGATACAGACTCACACAAGGGAAAAATTTAGGAAGACATGGGGAGAAGATTGCCATCTATAAGCCAAAGCAAGTGGCCTAAGGAAAAAAATACTTTTCTAACAGTCCTCAGAAGAAATCAAATCTGCAGACACATTTCTCTTGAACTACTAGCTTCTATAAGAGTGGAAAAATAAATTTCTTTTGTTTAAATCATGTAGTCTGTGGTACTTTATAAGGAAAGGCCTAGCCAAATAATATAGATACTTTTTCAGTGGAGTACAAATCACAAAGTCCCCATTTTAGAATATTTTCAAAATGACATTGTTATTTGGAAAAATATATATGTAAAATTAAGAAATATGACAGAACAAGAAGTGGCACATTTCTGTAGACTATTTCTCAGGGTCCCTTATGCCCTCACCCATATAAGCTACTAAGAACAACTTGAAACAATTGATGAGTTGAGACTAAAAATTGCCAAACCCTAAAATGAAAAGCCTCTAAACAGACAGACACAATGGATTAGTCATAAATAGCAGCATACATGAATTATCAAAAAATACTTAGAAAAAAATTAAAATATTTCATAACAAGAGACAGTTTGATACAGTATTTAAGAACATGAAACCCAAAGACCCATGTAGAGCTTTTACTTGTCTTGCTTAAAAGAATCTATTAGTACATATTAGTTATGGAGACTATGAGTTTCATTTTGACATATTTGTATACACATGTAACATACTTTGTTTATCCTCCTCCTCCTGTAATTACCACCTTCTCCTTCTCTTCCTCCTACCTCACACCATTCCTCTTCTCTAATAGTCTCCTTTTAGACTTAGTGGTTTTTAATGTTTTTCCACATTTTATCTTTGTGACCTAGGCAAAGGTGTGCCTTAGTTTCCTCCATTAAACTTTCAGTTAAAGATGAATTAGTTCCAGAAATCTAATAAACAACGTGGTAACTGCTGTTAATTAATAATATATTTTATATTTCAAATTTAAATATGAAATTTACACTTTAAATGTTCTCATCCCTTTTACTCCAGGAAAAGGTAACTATATGCATGGATGGATGCGTTGGTTATCTTGATTGGAGAGACCATTTCACAGTGAATATTCATATCAAAATGTCACATTGTATACAAAGAAATAGTGAATTTCCTTAGAGGAAAAACTCTTACATACAATTATTGTTAGAAACCAAATGAATACTGCTAACCATTTATATTTTCTTTAATCATGAATAAAATTTCTTTCTGAAAACATTCTTCTAGGATTGTCTATTATTTATGTAAGTGAAAATATTAAAAATGTCTTTGAACAAAATAGTACCTACGTCATATGGTTGTTGTGAAGGTTAAGTGAGTTAATACATGAAAATGTTCTTGGAGCAGTGTAATCCATATGGAAAGTGCTATGTCAGTGTTAATTACAGTTTAAAATTCATGCCATTAACATAAATTACAAAGGCATTAACCAAACAACAATATACATTTTCAAAGCTTACCTTCAAATTTAAAAATATACTAGAAGCACATTACAGGGCCGGGGATTTAGCTCAGTGGTTCCGCTGCCTGCCTCACAAGTGGAAGGACCCGAGTTCGGTTCCCAGTACCAAAAAAAAAAAAAAGAAACATATCACAATGGTGGTTATAAATAAAAGTGGAAGTATCAAATAAAAATTAAAAAGAATGAACATGTGACTAAATAAATTACAGACTCCAGAGACCCTTTGTATAGGTTTGTGATTAATAATGTGCTGTGTTTTGAAGAAGACATTTGAATGCCTATGTTTGTTTCTGCACTATTCACAGTAAAGAAGATATGGTATCAACCTAGATGCCCATTAATGGATGAGTGAATAAAGGCAATGTGATATACATACATGCACAAGCAGTATAATATTATTTGGCCATGAAAAGGATGCTATCTTGTCACATATCATGTTCTCTCCTTTAAGTGGATTTTTTTTTAAAGAGCTGAGTGGAATGTATAATAAAGACTGCTAGAACACAGGTAGGGTTAGGAGGAAAGTGGGATATTGAGAGGTTGGATGATGGCTACCCAAACGGAAAAAAGAAATAACCTTTCAGTGTTCTGCATAGTACAGTATAGTTTACAATAAATTATTATATATTTTATTAAGAACTAGAAGAGGCGCTTGAAAGCTCCAAATATAAAGTAATAATAAGCACATGGAAACATTAACTACCCTGATTTGATCACCATGAATTCTACACAGGCATTAAAAGTTCATTTTATTCAATAAATATATGCAATTATATGTTAATTAAAATTGTTTAAAATGATAGAAACATTCTGATCTGTTCTGCACACACACACACACATATATATTGAATTATTATTGAATTATTATACTCTACCCCATAAATCTGTATAATTAAATTAAAAAAATTAAAAATTAAAAATACGTTTACATCAACATTCTTTATCTGAGTTACAAAAGGAAAAGAAAGACAGCAAACAAGAAAGGAGAAAAGAAAAGAAGGGAGGGATGAGAAATGGAAAGACTAAAAATAAGGAGATTTTCCTGTTCCAGTTTACACAAATCAAAGCCCTTACATTTAGAAATTTCCAAATCAAATCCATCATTTAGGATCCTAAATTTTGAATGTCTGTGGAATGTACAACTTAAGCTGCTCCCTCCAAAGAATAGTTCAGAATTTTATACGTGTTCAAATGAATTATTCTTCCTTGGTAATCCAAACACTGTCAGAGATATTAGTCTTAGATCTTCAATATCTCCATGAAAAGGAAAATGATCATCATACAATTAATTCAAAACAGGAAGGGATAGATATTCTTATAGTAAGTTCTGATGGAAAATGTATTTCAGAACTTTCACAAAATCTAAAACCAAGCCATTTTCTTCCTCTCCTTTCCCAACAAATAATGCTTTGCAATTACTGACTAATTCATTTAGTGCTTTCCTCTGTTATTACAGATGAGTACTAAAGCTGTTTTTCTTGTGTTCTTTTTGAAATAAAGTCATGTCCAAAAATAGACACTGTATTTATTTTAAAAGCTTGTGCATTAGGAGTTTCAGGGCAATTAACTTTTACTTTTTTTCCAATTTAAAGTTTAAAGTATTTAAAGATACTTAATTGTTAAATATAAAAAGTGATGAACATAAAGGAATGATTTATTAGTTTTCCCATTATAACCAAATCAATCATGATTTATAAGTTCCCTTTCATTGTACTTTCCTGACACCTTCTCTTTGAGTTCAAATCCCTTTACAAAGGCTAGCTCATTTATCTTTATAACATCATTTTAAGGAAGATATTAGGTTATTATCACTATCTCCATTAAATAATTTGAAGAAAATAGAGTTCATAGATGGAATCTATATAAATGTCATTGGATTACTTGTGCTATACTGCCTCATGCATATCTTTCTTTGTTTTTTCATGAATATACCATACTGTTTTTTCAAGTAACATATAAGCTTCTGATGTTTATAAAGTCATTTACAGTGGGTTTTTTTCCCCTTGCTTTGGGCTTTTCATGAATCCTATTACAGTATATACAGCTAAGTATGTGATAGGTAGCTAATGAATGTCTATTGATAAATGTTAATTTGGTAAGGGTGATTGTACTCTACCTCTTAAATAAGTGATATTTTAGTTGAGAAGCCCATAACTTCATGGTCATAACTCACCCTTAATTTCCATCACAGATAAAAAGCAGCACACTTCAATTAAGGCTCATTCTAAATCTTGTAATGTGTAACATTACATCAATACATAGTTTAATAATTGGGGAAAATACATGAAGAATGATGTATTAGCATAGAGTATTGTAATGTATATTCATAGTATTGTAGACTTCAATTTCACAATAATTATAAGCATTCTTTTAGAGCCTGGAGTGATAGCACACTCCTGTAATCCCTGCACTCTGAGAAGTTGAAGCAAGAAAATCAAATATTGAGCCCAGCCTAGGCAATTTAGTGACACAGTGAGATCTTGTCTAAAAATATATATATAATTTTGAATATACAAATGTTAAATATAAATATACTGTATTATATATAATATAATATATAATTTTAATATAAAATGTTATATATAAATATGTATGCTGTGGATGTACCTCAGTGTGAATACAATAGGTTGAATTTCCAACCCTCCAAAAAATTCTTTTAGAATGTAAAGGGAAGATAATATGGTTTCCTCATTCTGTGTCTTCCTTCTCAAATTCTTAAGTTTTTGAAGTTGACAGAATATTTTAATCTTGTTTATGTCAATCTTGTTTTCCTTTCGATATTTAACTTAATTTGCATCTTGAAGAAGTCGATACAATGGAGGATATTGTACAATAATCACCAAGGATGAGAAGACTCACTGAAAATTTCATGTTAATATTAATTACCCATTTAGTTAAGGTTGTCAAGATGTCATTGTTCAAGTAATTGTTTAGAAAACTTAACATCTCATAAATGTGAGTTCTGATGCCATTTCTTCAATACTAGCCAAGAAGATTAAAAGTTGCCTTTTTATACAACTTCAGATCAATCATTGAAATGCAATGTTGCACTCAATGTGTAATAAAACATGTTACTTGTTCTCCAGTGAAATTTTAAAAGTTTATAGACCAAGTATTTGCTAACTAAAGACACAAAGTTGGAGGCATCACAATGCATGACTTCAAAACATATTACAAATCTACAGTAATCCAAACAAAATGGTACTAGAATGAAAACCTACACAAAGACTGATAGAAGAGAGCTGAGAACCCAGAAATTAATCCATGTTTACCAAAAGATACAATGGAGAAAGAATAGCCTCTTCAATAAATGGTGCTAGCAAAAGTGTATATACATATGGACAAGAATTAAAGTAGGTCCCTTCCTCTCACCATAGCCAGAAATCAATGCACTATGGCTTAAACATTTAAAATTATAAAATTACTACAAAAATTTTAACATTCTTTAAGGAATATGATTGAAAGTTACATTATCTCTTATTGGTTTTTCATCATCCTATCATCAAACTCATTTGCAGAGCATACAAGTACTCTGTAATTAATGCCCCTTAAATTTCTCCTCTCCTTACTCTATATCCTCATTATAGCCTTTCTTGGATATCACATACTAATTTTTTCTCATTTCTATGCCTTCTTATACTTTGTCCCATTAACTTATATTCCCTTTTCATATTATCTTAAATATATTCACTAGAATTATTTCAATAACTCAGCATGAAAATTTTATTTAATATCTGTAAACATCTTGGCAGTTAGTCTTGGTATTTTGATCATATCACGACACTTGAAGGTAGGTAATATCGAGAGGCTTTTCTTTTATTCATTTAATTTTGTCTTAATTTTTACAATATACCATGATCATTTAAATTTCAAATAATTTGTATCAGGTAGTTTAAGTCCATAAAGAGATTTAAGATTTGGTTTTATATCCTTAGAAATCTTGTAGCTTTTACATATCAGACAATATTCATAAACATGCTAAAATATAATTATTAATTCATTTTATTACCAAAGGCATAGTATTCTATGTAATATTCATGCTAAAATTATATATAAATATCATATCATAGCAATCATATAAAGCTGTATGAGTTGTTAAAAAACATCTTTCTCTTGATTTTTATATATTCTTCATCTGTAAAGCAGTTTCACCTTTCTGTTGCATCAGGTAGCAAGATAATTTCAAGGAGCACTGCAAAAATACAAAGATGTAAAGAATTATCATCTAACAGACATGAAGTATGTATCTATTAAATAAAAATAAATATCATATGCTGATATTAAAATATGCCTCTACAGTAGTACATGACATTTTTCATTGTTAACAAAAGTTAGATTTTAAAAATAAGGCAATATTCTTATTTAGAAATCCAGTTAATAAAAATATATTTTCTACAAAAATCAATATCAAAAATAAGATGTTACACCTTATTCTCTTACAATTTTATTTTCACATTCCCTGTAGGTGTTGATGGTAAATGGTTCTTTCATATTTTAATTAGGTTATGAATAGAGGTGTTATAGGCAGACTGAATTAACTTTAAGTAATGAAAAAATCCATTTTCAGTGGTTAATGTATTTTCAACTATAAGTGATGTGTTTGGAATGTAGTTAAAGTGAAAAGAATAATTCTAATTCATGTCATTTTACATTATTCATTTAAATGGGGTTATGAGGAATAATATAGTAAATATACCTACATGGATTGGACTGTAAGATTTCTCATGTTGGATGTTCTGTCAGCAGTCAATAAATAAATAAAATAACAACATTAAGATTTGAATGATGATGAATAATATTGGCAAAGTTAGAAAAATGACTGCTGACTAAATTATAATAAAATGAGGAAATGCATTTTATAAAAATATTTTTTCTTAGCAAAGTCATCACTTAGAGTTAATATTATTTCAAGTAAGCAATGAATACTACTTTGCTGAACAAATATTGCTAATAATAATTTTCAATACAAATGCATTGCTTTCAGGTAAAAGAAGGCCAGTATGCAATGTATACCTGTACCAAACATATGGGATCTCAATAAAATGTACAAAGTTATATTTTAGTTTATTAGTTAAAACTTGAAAAAAATTTACAGTGACTTTCAGATAAGTTATTCTGAATGAGGCAGGATTTTACCCTAGATATTAGCTGTTCTAAGTGTACAGTGAGCAAATATTTGACTGAGTAAATTAATTAGTGGAATATTGGAGTGTACCATCAGCCATAAAAATTTGTTTAAATTAAAATTGTCTTATTTTATTATGGCTTGTACTAACTGCTAGTGTGGTAATAAATATATTTATTCATATTGTGTACAAGCTTAATTTGCTAAGGTGAATTTTCCCATAATAAATTTTTACAAAATGAACACAATCACCGAAGTATAAAAACTTATGTTAAGAATTTAGAAACTATTTTGGTGAAATTGTAAGCAGGATCTTAACAAGCAGATCATAACTACTTCTTTCACCCAAGATTTCTTATGTACCTTCCAAAGAGTTGCAATTCTGAGCTATGTATACAAGTAGAGATGCTACAAATACTCCTGTAGTATGCTTATTTTGACAAAACCAAATATCTTAACCTCGTACAAATGGATTGAATGAAAGCAGTTTTCTCATGAAAAAGAAAAATCTCTCAAAAACAAACAAACAAAACCAGTATTCTATTCCAGATTTTCAGATTGCATATCATTAAAGCACCATATAAGTTGTTCCATGGAAAATAAAATGACATAATATCAAATACTACTACAGGTAAATGCACATACATTTGATTTTTAAAAATATTCTGTAAAATAACATTTAATTGGTAATATTTTATAAAATGATATTTAATGTAAGGATAATCTTTTGTTTTTAACTGACCTAGCCTTTATTAAAATTTTTCAGTACAAAATGGCTGGCCCAATCTTAATTTGCTTCTGAAGTTTAGATTATTAAAGAGAACTACTGGTATTTTTCTTGAACACTTTCATTATAATTATACTATGCCCTACTGTCACAATTTTCTCTCAGTGTCCAAATAAGATTTTCTCAGAGTAAAATCATCACTATCTTTCTAATATCTACATAAAATTTTTTATCTCAATCATAGGCAGAGAGCAACTCAGTATTGATTTCTTTTCTCTGGGTTGTGAGATCAGCTGAAGTATGCATTACACAGTGGGTAGAGATTTGGGGAGTGTCATCTAAGGAAGACCATTCAGTAGAGATGATTTGTCTTCATGGAAGACACGTTTAGTCAATAATCCTTTTGAAGAATGGTAATTTGTTTCAAATAATTTTGAGTCATATGATCGAGACCTAATATTCTTTCTCTTCAAGGCCACATTATTTTATCCAACACTATCATCTAGACACAATAAACTATAAACTTAGATATAAACTAAAATTGCCATATATAAACTATATAACTGTCATCTATAAACTTAGATGGCAATTATATGTATTTATGGATCAGTTTGCATTTGCAATGTACACAGAATCTTTCCACATAGGGGACAAACATAGGACGATATTTCCTTAACTATGTTTCTCAAAATATTGATTCAATGTGTTTCTATTTTTAATAAAAAAGACAGTTTCTCTGGTGTAGCATGTTTTGAAAATTCTGTATATCATACCGAGCTTCTAAAGATTTATGATATATAAATGACCATTTGAAAACTACTAAAAGAGAGTTGTTTGCTATTAACATGGCCTTTCCCAAACTTGTCCACAGAAAGTGGTTTCTTGTGTTGTACATATTAACATTCCAAGAGAACATGAAACTAATTAAGAAGTACTAGTTTTCCTAAAATAGTTAGGAAATAGTACTAAAATAGTACTAGTTTTCATTAAAATATTAAGTGTTGATTGATTAAATCTGATTAAAAATGAAATACACGCAAGATAAAAATGACATCAAGAAACTCAAATAACATAATAACCTATTAGTTATTCAAAAATTTTAAAAATGGGCTTTTAGAAGAATGACTGAAATCCATAGGGAACATAAAATATGATATAATGATTTTTCTAATATTACCTTAAAAAATTAAAATTAATAGGATTCAACAAATATCTGTATTATGGTTTTGATCGGGAATGTTCCCAAAAACCTCATGTGTAGAAGCCTTGGTATCAAACTTGTGGTGCTTTTGGAAGGTAACTGAAAACTTAGGAGATGTGGCTGAAGTGGAGGAAGTAAGTCACTGGTGGACTGCCTTTGAAAATTGTTTTTATTCCTGGTCTCTTTCTGCTCTCTTTCTTCTCTGGTTCCCAGTTTCTGTGAGATGAACAGGTCTACTCTTCCACGCCCTCTCTATCATTATCCTTGACCTCACCATAAGCCCAGAAACAACAGAACTTCTGAAATCATGAGCCAAAAATAAATAAACTTTTCTCACTTAAGTTGTTTTATCTCAGAAACTTTGCTTCAGCGACAGAAAGCTGGCTAACACAATCTAAATGATAGAAAATAAAACAATACAGTTTCCAAGTTTTAGTCACATTTACTATTAAAATCAATACCTAACCATTACCCTAACTTTTCTAAAGTTTAATAATATTGAGGTTACAAGGAATAAGAATTTTCATATAGTTACATGAAAACTTAACACTGTGTGATAGTTTTGGGGTGAAATTAGGTAATATACGCTAAAATTTAAAAGGAATTCATTAAAAGAGCAAAAGCAATCGACTGATAAAACATCACACTATATACAGCAATAGACAGAAAATTACATGATCTTCCTACAGCTTTGCTTGTGATAAGAAATACAGAAGCAATCTATCTCTTAAAAAAGGAATAGACATATGAATTAAAGTAAATCCATATGGTTGAACATTTGTCAACCTTGAATACATCCAGTGGAAATAATTTCAAATTGCAGGTGAAATAAGTTGTTGCCACATGTCATATGAGAGAATTTGTGATTTGTACACTTGACCTAAAAGAAATACTCAATGAAGCAACTGAGGCAGAAATTCCATTGTTCTACATTTAAACAGATACATTTGGAATGGAATAAAAAATAAATAAAAGGAAAACTATGAGTATTTTACAAAATAGTGACTTGGATTTAAAGTATATATAGAAATAAAGTATATTAAAATAAAAAGTATAGGAAGGAATATAGAAAATTAATAGGCTCCAGCACTATTACATATATATAAATCATATATCACATATAACAATAATGCATCTTGAATAACACTGCAATTAGTCATGCAAGTATGTTTTGAGTGCTAAAGTAATCATCAAACAACTATATATAATACAGTAATCAATATAGAAATAACAGAATCATTTTTGTCATTCAAAAAAATATAGAAAAGTAGAGCAAATTAGAACAGGCCAATTAAATGGAAAAGGAGTAAGATGGTGAAATAAAATCTGAGTAAAAAGGGGTAAATTTTCCAATTAAAAATATAAAATTGGTATGTGAAATAAAGAACAATTATGGAATCCTTGTATATTTTAAAGCTAATTAGAAAATTGAAGACAAAAGAATTAAATATAACAAAATAAATACGGTACTGAAAGAAATCTCTTCTACCCATAATAGTATTAAAAATATAATTTAAATTAGAATAGAATTCCTAGGAATTAAAAATGCTTAGAAATTTGGGGAACTAATCTGTTCATGAGAAAATATAAAAATTCAAATTTGTGTACATGGAATACATGTATATATTTATTAAGAAAAAATTGATAAGTATGTTTAATATTGCACTGAAACACTTAAACATACAATTATTCATTTCAAAAATGCAAAGTAAACTTAATATTTGAAAATCAGTCTATGAAATTAACCACAAAGCATGATAATTGTAGGTGGATAGATAAAATATCTTTGACCGAATTTAATATACAGTCAAGATTTAAAAAAAATCTTATCAATGGAGAAAAAGAAGGGAAGGAATGTCCTTAATTAGAAAATTGGTATCCTAAAAAATATAGTATGCATTATGTTTACTAAAATACTGAACATTTTTCCCAGAATTGGAGTACAGGAGAACTGTACAACTTCACATCAACTTATTATGAGATTAAGTCCTAAGAAAAATATTTTAAATTAAAATATTCAAAAAATATTAACTTCAAACTCCATTGATACACCTAGTCTACCAAATATCATAGCTTAGCAACATGGTATGCTATAGAAGATCATTTGTTACTTTTTGTGTGGTAGTTGGAAGCTGCAGTTACTACAACTACCTAACATCAATAGAGCAATAAAGCTCATGCTACTAGCTAAGGAAAAAACCATGATTCAGACTACAAAGTATAATCTTTACCGAGCTGAGTGCATATTACTTTTGCACTATTGTAAAGACAAAAAAATTGATAAGTGGAACAATATTAAGTGACATTTTTATCCACTATGATCATTTCTGTTCACCAGTATACTGAAGTTACTAGATGATGTAATTAAGAAAAAAATAAATAAAATATATTGAGATAGGAAAAGAATAATGAAACTCGCCACTATCCTCTACAAAATTATTGAGTACACAGATAATGCAAAAGTACCTGCTAAAGAAATTATTCAAATGGAAAAGGAATTTGGCAATTTCCCTTGATACCAATGAACAAAATCCAATTATTCTCTCAGAAACTAACATTAAAGAAACACAACATAAAATAATTAAAATACTATTTATAATTCTACTGAAAAACATTTTTTAGGAAGAAATTTAAAGAAAATTGTACATGGACTGTAGTGAAACCTATAAATATTATTGATTTATATAAAGTCTTAAATAAAAGTATATTCTATATTCAAGGAATAAAAAATGCAATACTGTATGTAAAATCATGACAGATGTGATATGATTTAAATCAAAACTGCATATTTATTTTTACTTGCCTAAGCTAGGCAGTTAAAATGAAAATGAAAATGCAATGTTTCACAAATATTTAAGGTGGTATCATAGAAAAAGCATAATTATACACAATAATATCAAATTTCAAGATTTACTATGAACAAAGATTAATTAAGACTGTTTGATGTTGGTGCAATGACAATATGAAATAAACTAATAGATTAAGAGGTTGTAAGCAAATCCACAGCTATATAGTGAAATGATTTTCATTGAAGGCTTCACTGTACTTAGTTGGAAATAAACAGAATATATACTTAAAAATTGATCATACAACTAAATATATAAGCTGAAGGAATAATCCAAAAGAACCTCTAGATTATCTTAAACATTTGTAGTGGCACATACCTACAATCCAAGCTACTCTAGCGACTGAGGGAAGAATAGCAAAAATTTGAGTCCAGCTTAGACAAATGAGCAAATTAGTGACAACCTATGTCAAAATTCTGAAAAAGAGCCTTGGAATATATCTCAGTGTGAAGGCTCTGAGTTCAATCACCAGTGCTGGAAAAAATTATCTTAAATAATGTGAGGATAGAGAAATTATTTTTCATCCGTGCATAAATTACTTACTATAGAACTTTAAAATTCCTAAGTATTTTCTTCATTAAAACATTTCTGTTCATCATAAGATATTAAGAAAATAAAGAAGAGACTAAACCACTAACCACTAAAAAAATTGATTATTCATAATATATCTATATATTTTTACAACAATCTCATATCTAGATACAATGAAATCTTTCTATAAACAAATAAGAAGGGAAACTTAATTTTTTAAATTGGGTAAGGAGCTTAGTGGACACCAGAAAAAAGAAGAAATCATAAAGATAACAAACATACAAAAGCAATAAACTCTCTTATGATTTAGAAAAATGGAAATTAAAATCACTGATTCAATTTCCAGCACTGTAAAAAATCATTATACAAAAAAAAAAATGCAATGACATACAACTGTGCACACATTGAAATAGAAAAAATTCCAACAATATCAACAATTAGTAAGGATTTGGAACATCTAGAACTGTTGTATTGCTGATGGGCTTATAAAATAGTATACATTGTAAAATAATATCAGTAACTATTATAGCAAATCATAAGCTCATTTTAAAATTCCAAAGTAAAAGCAAAGAATTTTTGAAAAGAACCCTGACTGCACAAGAATTAATACCAAGAATCAACAAATGGGATCACATCAAATTTAAAAACTTACACACAGCAAAAGAAAACACCAAGAGTGAAGAGACAACTTACAGAATGGGAAAAATATTTTGCCAGCTCCTCCTCAGAGAAAGGGCTGATATCTAGAATATATGAAGAATTAAAAATGTAGAGCCCTCAAATTTGAAGACTCAATAAAAAAATGAGCATTTGAAATGAATAGACATTTCTCAGATGTAGAAGTACAATGTCAAATAAATACTTGAAAAATTGTCCAATATCACTGGCCACTCTAGAAATGCAAACTAAAACAACCTTGAGATTCCATCTCACACCAGAAATAAGGGCTACCACCAAGAAATCAACTGGTAACAAATGTTGATTCAGCTACAGGGAAAAAGGAACCCTTCTTCATTGTTGTTTGGAGTGCAAACTCATACAACCACTATATAAATAAATGTGGAGACTGAAGATATATCAAAAAACCCCCACTAAAAATAGAAATTCGATTTGACCTAAATATTACCCTCCTAAGAATCTTCCCCAAAAAGTTAAAGACATCATACCACAGTGGTATATGCATACCCATATTTATAGCAGCAAAATTCATAATAACTAAACCTTGGAAATATATGTACAACCACTGATAAATGGATAAAGAAAATGTAATATTTATACACAATGAAAATAAAAATAGGGCTTTGGCATCCTTGGTCTAATATCCTTCAATACTAAAATACCAAAATCAATTGTGCTATAGTGCTACAAAGAATGCTATTACTGAAAATAAAAGATATGGATAGTTATACATGTAATTGAAATGATCTCACAGATATGTTTTTGAGTGAAAAATGTCATACGCATGAGAATATTTGTTGTGATTCTATCTACTTAATACTTAAAAGCAGGAAAAATTAATCAATGGCAGTGGAATCTAAACAGTGACAAAATATTATTCCAGGAAAACATTTGGAAATAATCTATAATTACATAGTCCAGCAAAAATGTATATGCACTTCAGGAAAAGAAGAATAGTATGATTTTTTTTTTTTGACAGATGGAGTTACCTTCATTTGGGAGACCCTAGAGGATATCCTATTGTAAAGAACAAAACACACTATAGGTCCTTAGAGAAGAAATTGAAAATGCATGTGGCAAGGGCCCTGCCCATACACCAGTGGCTTGGGAACATATGCCCCACCCAAAGCCCTGCCTAGAAAACAATGGTAAAGGCACACAGGCCATAGCCAGGATCCCACCAAAATATAGCAGCTTGGGCCCACAGGCCACACCTAGAGGCCTGCCAAGACACCATTGAAAAGTGCAAACAGACCCCAGCCAGAATCCTACAAGCACAACATTTGGTACAGGTTCCCAGGTCCCCAGGCCCAAGCCAAAGACTCACCCGGAAAATAGCTGTGCAGATGCACAGGCCACAGCCAGAAGCCTGCCAAGGTACCATTAGTAAGTGCATGCCACCACATCCAGAAGGCAACTCAGACACCTGAAACTGGGGTGCACAGCGCCCAGCCAAAGCCCCTCCCAGAAAACAGCTATGCAGTTGGGCAGGCCTCAGCTAAAGGCACACGCAGATACCATCACAAGTGTGGGCAGGACCCAGTCAGAACCCTGCCCAGACAACAGGGCAGTGAGGGATGCAAAAGGAACCATTCTGAACCTGGGAATTGAGGCAGTGGTGAGCAGCAGAGAGAAGGCCTCTCTGAGGCTTGCTGAGAATTGAAGCCCACTGGATGAGCAAAGAGTCACCTCCACAAAAGTGCACCAGGGTGCATCTGTTAAAAATGAGAAGACGTATAAACAAGACTCAAAAGCAGACTTCCAGATCACTCAAGACAATTCCAAGGGGAAAAGAGATGGAACAATCTGATACTCAACCACCTGGACTCCCTGAACTGGCAATGAAAGAGGATCTGGAAAAACAAATCAGAAATTATTTCTCAGATAACAACAGATATTATGTGCATAGGATAGACATGATTAATAATATTAGAGTAGATGAAGATAAAAAAATAGAGGAGCTGAGGAACATGATGGAATCCCAACATAGGAAACAAATGAAATCCATAAAACAGATGCAAACAGATTTCCAGGAGATTGAAAACTCCACTGAAAGTTTACACAGGAGAATGATCCAATGTAAAGACAGAATATCAAATATAAAAGACAAGATTTTAAAAAAAAAAAAAAGACAGGATTGTGACTAGTGACCAGGAAAAGAAAAATTCTTTAAAAATACTAAAAGACCATGAGATATCAATCCAGCAGCTGCTAGATGATGCAAAGAAGAATAGCATAAGACTGATCAGATTCAACAAAGAAGCATACAGATAAGTGAGACATATAGAACTCCAACTAGCCATGATAAAAAACCACATGTGGGCATATAGTAGTTAAGATTACAAAAACCCAACAGAAGAAAATATCCTACAAGGAGTTAGAGAAAAGAAACAAATCACATACAAAGGAAATCCCATCAGAATCACAGCAGACTTCTCAACACAAACTCTCAAGTCAGGAAGACCCTGGAGCCATAAGGTGAGGACCCCTCACCACTTGCCATACCCATGGCAGAGACCTGCTTTAGCCTGTGGGAGAGAGAGGTCCCTGGCTGCCGGGAGGCCCACTCCATCCAAACAGTGCCACATCCACCAGTGACCAGCCAGAAGGTGAGGACCCCTCATCAATTGCCACACCCACAGAGGCAAACCAAATAGCCACACAGGCACCTGAATGTCCTCACCCCAGCACTTCTGGCTGGCTGTCTGTGCCGCTACCTGCTTCCACACTACAAAGGAACATGGGACACAAGACCACTGTACTTGGTAAATTGGAGGGATCACCACCTCCCATCAGAACCTGGACTATCTTCAGGGGAAGGGCAGCTGGAACCTGCATTAGAACCTTGCAGAGTTAAACCATGCAGGAGGACAGGGAGCTCAACTTGGGACCTGCAGTCAGAAACCTACCTGAATCTCATGGGTCTGTGACTGGCTTGCTGAAACTCATTGACTTATATCTGCACATGGCTGCCTACATTGTCTATTGTGACAGGAGAGGCATACCCTGAAGGAAGTCCTTCATTTTCATTTTCATTTTGTATTTGTTATTTTCAAATTTATCATTTTTTTGCTCTTTTTGTTTTGTATATCCTTTTATGTATACATTTTAGGTGTACAATATAATGACATTCATCATTGGAGATATGCACCTTTACATACTCTCTTGGTTCTTATTCTTTCCCCCTTCCCCTGCCCTCCCTTCAACCCCTCCATCCTCCCTATTTACACAGACTTTGTTTCCATTTTTCCATTTTCTCATATTAATTCCATTCCCTTCTTTCCCTTCCCCTACCCTTCCCACTTCCCCCTCTGCTTTGCCCCTTTTCTTCCTATTTTACATTATCTATTATAACTTTTAGTCCTTATTTACACTTTAAGTTTCTCACACTAGAGAAACTATTCAGTATTTAAACATGTGTGTCCTATTATTTTTTGCTCTTATTTTCAATTTTTTTCTACTCTTTTTAAATTTTTGTATTTCTCTTCTTTTCTTTCTTTTCTCTTTCCTTTCTCTCTCTCTCTCTCTCACTCTCTCTCTCTCTTGCTGTCCCACATTGTTCTTCATCTCCCTTTTTGTTCCTTTTCAGGCCCTAATTCAGATTTCTTCTTTATTTTTCTTTTCTTCTCTTTTTCCTTCTCTTGCCTGTGTCATCTGGCCCCACTGCTAACCTTCTCCTATCCTTCTACATACCTATCCATCCCTCCCCAAATACTTTACCTCCCCATCCCGAAGGGTAAATTTGCTATATTGAAGAGTTTATTCATTATAAACATGTGTTGACTTGGTCCTTCATTTTGATTTAATTCACACAGTTAAAGTTGATGGATTAATAGTTACCACAAATTGTCATTTTCTAAGATGTACTCAATGCTATGGTGTTCCTGATTGCATTACTTAAGCTAAGGTGTTATAATTGATCTAATCAGGTGTTCTGCCTAGTATAATGAAAATGAAATAGCCTCAGAGTCATTAGAGACTCAAAACCTGAAGACCAGCTATATCTAGAAGACATCTCTGAGAAGCAGTCATTCCATATGGATTCTAATTACAAGCAATGAATATAATTACAACAAGCAATTTCAAAGTAACCCAGGAATTAAACCAAGGACAGTACCAAAAACAAAACTGAGAAGACATTTAAGCAAGGCACAAACTCAGACTTCCACCCCACCAAGGGTAAATTCTGGGGGAAATGAAGTGGAAAAGTGTGATTATCAACCACCTGGACACCCTGAACTGATAGCACAGGAAGGAAAAAAACAGATGAATGAGGCTCTAGAAAAATTCAAAACAGAAATAATTTTCCAGATAAATACAGAGATAGTGAGCAGAGTGAAAGACATGATTAGAGGCTCTAGAACAGAAACAGATAAAAAAAATAGAGGAGCTCAGAACCATGCAAGAAGCCATGAATGCCTAGCATAAGAAAGAAATGGAAAGCATGATCATCCAACATAAGAAAGAAATGGAATCCATGAAAAAGACTCAAACAGATATGCAAGAGATTAAAAACTCCATTGAAAGTACACACAGCAGATTAAGGGACTGTGAAGATAGAATATCCAATATAGAAGACAGGATTAAGGTTAATGACCATGAAAACAAAGATTTCTTCAAAATAGTAAGGGAAAAAAGAAATCAAAAGAGGAGCTGCTAGATGATGCAAATAAGAATAACATAACACTGATAGGAGTCCATGAAAAAGCAGGAGAAAGTACAATTTACACAAAAAAACTGTTCACAGAAGTAATAGTTGACAATTTCCCAGACAGAGGTAGAGAATTGGACATACAGATAAGTGAGGCATATAGAACTTCAACTAGTCATGATCAAAAAAAAAAAAAGAAAGAAAGAAAAAAACCACACCTAGACATATAATAGTCAAAATTTCAGAAATGCAACAGAAGAACAAAATTCTACAAGCAGTTAGAGAAAAGAAACAAATCATCTACAAAGGAAAGCCCATCAGAATTACAGCAGACTTCTCAAGACAAACCCTCAAGTCAAGGAGAGCCTAGAGTGAAGTATTTCAAGCACTAAAAGAAAAATAACTTCCATCCTAGAGTGTTGTATCCTGCAAAGTTATCTTTCAAATTCAATAAGGAAATTAGATACTTCCATGACAAAGAACATTTGAGAAACTTCATGAACACCAAACCACCACTCCAAATTCTAAACAATATCCTAGAAAAAGACAATGAAGGTCACAACTCCATGAGGCCCACCAGATTGAAGCCACCAGGCAAGGCAATAAATTAAAGGGAAAGGGGGAAAAATAAAAAATAAAAGAGCCCAAAACAGTAAAACATCATGATAAGGATGAGTCAATGCCTATCAATTATAACCATCAATGTTAATGGCCTCAATTCACCAATCAAAAGAGATAAACTGGCAGAATGGATTAAGAAGTAAAATCCAGCAATATGCTGTATACAAGAAACACACCTAACTCAAAAAGAAATTCATAGACTGAAAGCAAAAGGATCAAAAACAGTTCTCTGTACCAAAGGAATCCAGAAAAAAGCAGGGCTAGCAATTTTATTTGTACGCAAGGTAGATTTCAAACCAAAACTAATTAAGAGAGACCAACATGGTCAATACATTCTTGTGAAGGGAACAGTTCAAGAAGAAGAGATGAAAATCATAGATATATATGCACCAAATATTAATGCCCTCAACTATATAAAACAAATATTAATGGACATGAAAAACCAAATGAGCACTAATAAAATTGTAGTGGGGGAACACAATACCCCACTGTCACAAATAGATCATCTAGACAAAAAATTAACAATGAAATTTTAGACCTGAACCAAGCTATTGAACAAATGGACTTAATAGATGTTCACAGAGTGTCCCACCCTATAAAATCAGAGCACACATTCTTTTTAGCTGCACATGGGTCATTCTCCAAAATAAACCACATGCTAGCTCATAAGACACATCTAACTAAATGTAAAAGAATTGGAGTTACCCCCTGTATATTATCAGAACATAGTGCAATAAAATGGGAGATCAATAACATAAGAAACTGCAAAACCCCCACAAACATTTGGAAATTGAATAATACAATCCTGAACATACAACGGGTCACAGAGGAAATTAAATAAACTAGAGAGTTTCTACAAGTGAAATATAATGCCAGTACAACATACTGAAATCTATGGGACTCAATGAAAGCAATTCTACAAGGGAAATTCATAGCAGGGAATGCCCATATTAGGAAAACAGAGAGAAATCAAATTAGCAACCTAATGCTGAACCTCAAGCTCCTAGAAAAAGAAGAGCATAACAAACCCAAAACTCGTATAAGAGAGGAAATTATAAAGAGCAGAGCAGAAATCAATGCAATGGAGACAAAGAGAATGATACAAAAAATCAATGAATCAAAGAGTTGGTTTTTCAAGAGAATAAATAAAATCTATAAACGTTTAGCCAACCTTATCAGTAAAAGTAAAGAAGGTTCCACTGCTTCCAGCCCAGAGAAAGGGGCTTCCAGGCTGCCATTCCACCACTCCCGGCTCAGAGGAAGGGGCTTCCAGGCCACAGTTCCACCACTCCCAGCCCAGAGTTAGGGGCTTCCAGGCTGCTGTTCCACCGATCCCAGCTCAGAGAAAAGGGGTTTTTGGCTGCCATTCCACCGCTCACAGCTCAGAGGAAGGGGCTTCTGGGCCGATGTTCCACCACTCCCAGCCCAGAGGAAGGGTCTTTGAGGCTGCCATTCCACCACTCCCAGCACAGAGGAAGGGGATTCCGGGCAGCTGATCCACCGGTCCCAGTGCAGAGGATGTGAGCCTTTTAAACATGAACAGCACCCCCCCCCCCATTGAAAGGAGAAAAGATGTAAACAAGTCTCAAAACCGGATTTTGAGATCACCTGAAGCAACCCGAAAGGGAAAGGAGATGGAACACTCTGATACGCAACCACCTGGAGTCCCTGAACTGGCAACAAAAGAGCATCTGGAAAAAATGAAATAAATAATTTCTCAGATAAGAGCAGAGATTGAGGTGATAGTGCAAGACATGATTAATAAATTTAGAGAGGACAGAGATAAAAAAAAAAAAAGGAGGTGAGGAACATGATGGAATCTCAACATAGGAAACAAATGGAATCCATAAAACAGATGCAAATAGATTTCCAGATGAAAAATTCCATTGAAAGTCTACACAGCAGAATGAGCCAGTGTGAGGACAGAATTTCAGATATAGAAGATAATATTGCAATTAGTGACCAAGAAAAGAAAAAATACTTCAAAATTGTAAGGGACCATGAGAAATCAATCCAGCAGGTCCTACTCTATGCAAAGAAGAATAACGTAAGATTGATTGGAGTCAATGATGAAACAAGAGAGAGTGCAGATGATATAAAAAAAAAAAAACTATTCACAGAAGTAATGGCAGAAGACTTACCAAGCAGGGGAAAAGAACTTGACATACAGATAAGTGAGGCATATGGGACTCCAACTAGGCTTGATCAAAAAAAATCTACACATAGACATGTAATTATAAAGATTCCAGAAACCCAACAGAAGAAAAAATTTCTACAAGTACTTAGAGAAAAGAAGTAAATCACATACAAAGGAAAGCCCTTCAGAATCACAGCAGACTTCTCCATGCAAACCCTCAAGAAAAGAAGAGCTTGGAATGATATATTCGAAGCCCAAAAGGAAAACAGCCTCCAACCAGGATTGATGTATCCTGCAAAACTTTTTCAAAATTGATGGTGAAATAAGATACTTTTATGACAAAGAGCACCTTATAAATTTCATGAATACAAAACCAGCACTCCAAAATATTTTAGACAGAATCCTAGGAAAAGACAATGAGGATCACAGCCCTAGGAAGCCCAGCAGAATGAATCCACCAGGCACAACAAGAAATTAAAAGCAAAGGGGGAGGATCCAACAAAAAGAAAAAGTCGTGACAATGATAAGTCAAAACGTATTAGTTATAACCATCAATGTTAATGGTCTCAACTCAATAATCAAAAGAAATAGACTGTCACAATGGGTCAAGAAGCAATATCCAAAAATATGCTGCATACAAAAACCACACCTAATTCAAAAAGAAACACATAGACTGAAAGTTAAAGGGTGAAAAACAATACTCCATGCCAAAGGAACACAAAATAGCAGCAGTAGCTATCTTCTTTGCAGATCAGGTGGATTTCAAACCAACACTGATTAAGAGAGAAAAAGAAGGACACTACATCATTGTAAAGGGAAGAATCCAACAGGAAGTGATGACAATCACAAATATCTATGCACCAAACACTAGTGGGCCCAACTATATAAAACAAATGCTAATGGACATGAAAAATCATATATGCACTAATACAATAGTATTGGGGGAGCTCAATACTTCATTGTCACAAATATATAGATCAACTACACAAAAAACAAGCAAGGAAATACTAGAACTCAATCAAACTCTTGAACAAATGAACTTAACAGATGTTTGCAGAGTGTTCCACTCCACAAAATTAAAATACACATTCTTTTCAGCTGCACATGAGTCATCCTCCAAAATAGATCACATAATCGCTCATAGAACGTATTTAGGTAAGTGCAAAGGAACTGAAGTTATTCCCTGTATATTATCAGACCATAATGCAATGAAATTGGAGATCAGTAGCAAAAGAAACTGCAAAAACTTCATAATCACATGGAAATTGAGCAACACAATTCTGAATAACCAATGAGTCACAGAGGAAATTAAAGAAGAAATCAGACAGTTCCTACAATTAAATGACAATGACAGTACAGCATATCAGAATCTAAGGGACACAATGAAAGCAGTCTTACAAGGGAAATTCATAGCAGTGACTACGCATATTAGGAAAACAGAATGAGCCCAATTAAACAACCTGATGCTGAACCTCAAGCTTCTAGAAAAAGAAGAGCAGGACAAACCCAAAGCTCATACAAGTGAGAAAATTTTAAAGATGAGAGGAGAAATCAATGCAATGGAGACTAAGAGTATGAAACAAAACATTAACGAAGCCAAAAGTTGGTTCTTCGAAAGAATAAAATTGACTAACCCTTACACAACCTTATCAGAAAAAGAAAAGGCCCAAATCCATGTAATTAGAAATGAAAAGGGTGAAATTAAAACAGATACAGCAGAAATCCAGAGGATCATCAATACTTAATTTGAGAACCTATACACAAATAAGATGGAAAACACAGAAGAAACTGACAGATTCCTAGACATGTATGAATTACCAAAGTTGAATGAAGAAGACCTAAAAATTCTAAACAATCCAATATCAATGAATGAAATTAAAAATGTAATTAAAAACTTACCAACCAAGAAAAGCCCTGGTTCTGATGGCTTCACCGCTGAAATCTATAGGACATTTAGAGAGGAACTACTGCCAATATTGGTTAAACTCTTCAATGAAATTGAAATGGAAGCAATACTCCCAAATTCATTCCTGGAAGCAACCATTACTTTGGTCCCCAAAGCAGAGAAAGACCCAAATGAAAAAGAGGACTATAGGCCAATCTCACTAATGAACATAGATGCAAAAATCCTTACTGAGATACTGGCAAATAGAATGGAGAAGATCATCAAGAAGATCATACACCCTGACCAAGGGGGATTCATCCCAGGGTTGCAGGGATGGTTCAACATATGCAATTCCATAAATGTAATACACTGTATCAATAGAGTAGAGGAAAAAAACCATATGATTATCTCCATAGACACAGAAAAAGCATTTGACAAAATCCAACATGCATTTATGATAAAAACCCTACAAAAAATCGGAGTAGATGGTCTCTACCTCAGTCTGATAAAAGCCATCTTTGAAAAACCAACAGCCAATATCATACTAAATGTTCAAATACTGAAATCCTTCACACTAAAATCAGGAACAAGACAAGGATGTCTAATATCAACACTCCTGTGCAATATAGTTTTGGAAACATTAACCATGGGAATTTTAGAAAAGAGAAAGAAATAAAAGGAAAAAAGATAAGAAATGGAGAAGTCAAATTGTCATTATTTGCAGATGACATGATACTGTATACAGAAGACCCCAAGAACTCCACCAAAAGTCCTCTAGACTTAATAACCAAATTCAGTAGAGTAGCGGGATACAAGATCAACACACAAAAATAGCTTTCTTCTACATGAACAGCAGACTCACTGATACAGAAATAGGGCAAATAATTCCTTTCACAATAGCATCCAAGCAACTGAAATACCTAGGAATCAACCTAACAAAAGAAATCAAAGATGTCTTCTTTGAAAACTATAGCACTTTGAAAAAAGAGATTGAAGAGGATATGAGAAAATTGAAAGACATCCCTTGCTCCTGGGTAGGAAGGATCGATATACTGAAAATGGCCATACTTCCAAAATTGCTATATAGATTCAATGAAATCCCAATTGAAATCCCAGGAGCATACTTCATGGACCTTGAGAAAATAATCCAAAAATTCATTTGGAATAAGAAGAGACCCAAAATAGTAAAAGCAATTCTAGGTAACACAGACATAGCAGGGGGTATCACAATCCCCAACTTGAAACTATACTACATATCTACTGTGATGAAAACAGCATGGTACTGGCAAAGAATCAGACCTGATGACCAGTTGACCAGAATAGAAGATGCAGAAACAACTCCAGACACATTCAGCCACCTCATCTTTGACAAAGGAGCCAAACACCTTCACTGGAGGAAAGATATCCTCTTTAATAAATGGTGCTGGTGACACTGGGTTTCAACTTGCCAAAGACTAAAACTGGAACTACATCTCTTACTATTCACTAAACTAAAAGCTAAATGGATTAAAGATCTAAGTATTAAAATAGAAATGCTGAAGCAGTGGGAACAGAGGTTAGGTGGAACTGTTGAAGACATTGGTGTAGGAAAAGTCTTTATAAACAAAATCTCAGTTGCCCATGAACTAGCACAAACAATCAACAAGTGGGATCTCTTCTTACTAAAAAGCTTCTGCACAGCAAGAGAAACCACTAGCCATGTGAAGAGACAACCCACAATGGGGGAAAATTTTTCACCAGCAGTCCCTCAGACAAAGGTCTATTATCTCAAATCTATAAAAACTTAAAAAAATCAGACCTCCCAAATTTAAAGACCCAATCCAAAAATGGGCATCTGCAATGAAGAGATATTTCTCACGCAATGAAGTAGAAATGGCAAATAAATACACGAATAAATGTTCAACATCACTGGTCATTTGAGAAATACATATAACACTAAGATTTCACCTCATTCCAGAAAGAATGGCTGCTATCATGAAATCAACCAGTAACAAATGCTGGCAGGGCTGTGGGGAAAGAGGAACCCTGCTCCATTGCTGGTGGGAGTGTAGACTGGTGCAACCACTGTGGAAATCGGTATGGAGACACCTCAAAGAGCTAGGACTTGAAGTCCCATTTGACCCCACTATTCCACTGCTGGGGATCTTCCCCAAAGAATTAAAAGAATCATACCACAGTGATATATGTGCACCCATGTTCATCGCAACTCAGTTTGTGATAGCTAAAACTTGGAAACAGCCCAAATGCCCATCAACTGGAGACTGGATCAAGAAAATGTGGTTTTTCTATAAAATGGAGTACTATTCAAGCATAAAAAATGAGAAATTAGAGGCATTTATACCTAAGTGGATGCATATTGAGGCCATACTCTTAAGTGAAATAAATAGGACACACATGTATAAATACCGAATAGTTTCTCTGGTGTGAGAAACTGAAAGTGTAAATAAGGACTAAAATGTATAATAGGTAATGTGAAATAGGAAGAAAAGGGGTAAAGGGGAAGGAAGTGGGAGAGGTAGGGGGAAGGAAAGAAGGGAATGGGGAAAATGTAAAAAAAGGAAAAAAGGAAACAAAGTCTTTGTAAATAGGGAGGGATGGAGAGGTTTTAGGGAGGGCAGGGGAAGGCGGAAAAAATAAGAAGCAAGAGAGTATCTAAAGGTGCATATTTCCAACCATGAATGTCATTACATTGTACACCTAAAATGTACCAATAAAAGGATATACAAAAGAAAGAATCTCTAACCCATATTAATGTACCCTGCAAAACTATTTTTCAAAATTTATGGAGAAATAATATACTTTCATGACAAAGAACACCTGAGCAACTTCATGAATACCTAACCAGCCCTCCAAAAAATTGTACACAATATCATAGGAAAAGGGCCAGGGATTTAGCTCAGTGGTTCTGGTGCCTGCCTAGCAAGCACAAGATCCCAAATTCAATCCCTGGTACCCCCCCAAAAAAATCCTAGGAAAAGACAATGGGGATCACATATCCTGGAAGCCCAGCAGAATGAATCCATCTGCCAAGACAAAAAGTTAAATGCAAGGGGGAGAGTTTAACAACAGTAAAAAGTCATGATAAGGATAAGTCAATATATATCTGTTGGGCCGGGGATTTAGCTCAGTGGTTTCTCTGCCTGCTACTCAAGCGCAAGGACCCGAGTTCGATCCCCCGTACCAAAATATATATATATATATATATATATATATATATATATATATATATATCTGTTATAACCATCAAAGTTAATGGTCTCAATTTACCAATCAAAAGAAATAGACTTTCAGAATGGGTCTAGCAGCAAGATCCAACAATATGATGCATACAAGAAACACAAATAATTCAAAAAGAAACTCATAGAGTGAAAGTTAAAGGGTAGAAAACAATACTTCTTGGGACAGGAACCTGAAGAAAAACAGGAGTAGCCATCCTCTTTGCAGATCAAATGGATTTGAAACCAACAGAGATTAAGAGAGATAAAGAAAAACACTACAACCTTGTAAAGTGAACAATCCAAGAGGATGAAATGACAATCATAAATATATATACACTGAATAGTAGTGCACTCAACTATGTAAAACAAATACTAATGGACATGAGAAATTAAATAATCACTGATACAATACTAGTGGGTGACCTCAATACCCCACTGTCACAGATAGATCAAAGAGGCAAAACATAAACAATGAAATTCTAGAACTCAATCAAACTCTTGAACAAATGTTTACAGGGTGTTTCACCCAAAAAAGTCAGAATACACATTCTTTTGGGGTGCACAGGTTTCATTCTCAAAAATAGACCACATACCTGCTCACAGAACATGTTTAAATAAGTGCAAAGCAACTGAAGTTATGCCCTGTATATTAACAGACCATAGTGCGATGAAATTGGCGATCAACAGCAAAAGAAATGACAAGAATTTCACAAACACATGGAAATTGAACAACACTTCATAGAAGAAATTAAAGAAAAAATCAGACAGTTTCTACAATTAAATGACAATGCCAATTCAACATATTGGAATCCATGGGACACAATGACAGTGGTCCAACAAGGGAAATTCATAGCAGTGACTATTCATATTAGGAAAACAGAGCGAGCTCAAATACACAATCTAATGCTGAATCTCAAGCTTCTAGAAAAAGAAGAGCAGGACAATCCCAAAGCTCATACAATGAGGAAATTATAAAGATCTGGGCAGAAATCAATGAAATGGAGACTAAGAGAACAATACAAAAAATCAAAGAAGCCAAGTGTTGATTCTTTGAAAGAATAAACAAAATTGACAAACCCATAGCCAACATTGAAAAAAAAAAGGAAAGAAAAGGCCCAAATTAATGCAATTAGGAATGAAAAGGATGAAATTAAAATGGACCCAGCAGAAATCCAGAGGATCATCAATACCTACTTCCAGAACCTATATGCCAATAAGATGAAAAATAAAGAAGAAATGGACAAATTCCTAAATACACATGAATTACCAAAGTTGAACGGAGATGACCTTAAAATTCTAAAGGACCCAATATCAATCAATGAAATTGAAAATGTAATTAAAAACCTATCAACTAAGAAAATCCTGGTTCCTGATGGCTTCACTGCTGAATTCTACAAGACATTTAGAGAGGAACTAATGCCACTAATGCCACTTCAATGAAATTGAAAGGAAAGCAATACTCCCAAATTCATTCCTGGAAGCAAGCATCACCTTGATCCCCAAAGCAGAGAAAGAAGACCCAACAAAAAAAGAGAACTCTAGGGCAGTCTCACTAATAAACATAGGTGCAAAAATCCTTAATAAGATACTGGCAAATAGAATGCAGAAGATCATCAAGAAGATCATTCACCCTGACTGAGTGGGATTCATCCCAGGGATGCTGGAATGGTTCAGCATATGCAATACTATAAAAGTAATACACTATATTAATAGAGCCAAGGAGAAAAATCATATAATCATCTCAATAGATGCAGAAAAAACATTGACAAAATTCAACACCCATTCATGATAAAAACCCTAAAAAATTGGAATAGATGGTCTCTATCTCAATCTGGTGAAAGCCATCTAAGAAAAACCAATAGCCAATATCATACTAAATGGTCAAAAACTGAAATCCTTCACACTAAAATCAGGAACAAGACAAGGATGTCCACTATCACCCCTCTTGTTCAATATAGTCTTGGAAACATTAACCACAGCAATTAGACAAGAGAAAGAAATAAAAGGAATAAAGATAGGAAACAAAGAAGTCAAATTGTCATTATTTTCAGATGACATGGTACTCTATATGGAAGACCCAAAGAACTCCACCAAAAGTCTTCTAGACTTAATAACCAAATTCAGTAGAATAGCTGGATACAAGGTCAACATGCAAAAATCAATAGCTTTTCTGAACACTAACAACAGACTCACTGAGAGGAATTGGAGAAACAACTCCTTTGGCAATAGTATCAAAAAAAATGAAATACCTAGAAATTAACATCACAAAAGAAATCAAAGACCTCTACTCTGAAAACTATAGCACTCTGAAAACTATAGCACTCTGAAAAAAGAGATTGAAGAGGATATCAAAAAATGGAAAGATATCCCTTGATCCTTGCTAGGAAGAACCGACATAGTGAAAATGGCCATACTTCCAAAACTTGTATATAAATTCAATGCAATCACAATTGAAATTCCAACAGAACACTTCACAGACCTGAGAAAATTATCCAAAACTTCATTTGTAACAAGAAGAGAGCTAAAATAGCAAAAGCAATTCTAGGCAACAAAGATAAGGTACTGGGTATCCCAATCCCCAACTTGAAACTATACTACATAGCTAATGTGATTTAAAAAAATAATGTTACTGCTAAAGAAACACACCCAAGAACCAGTGGAACTGATTAGAAGATGCAGAAACAACTCCAGACACACTCAACCACCTCATCTTTGACAAAGGAGCCAAACTCCCTCACTGGAGGAAAGATAGCCTCTTTAATAAATGGTGCTGAAAAAATTGGGTTTCAACTTGCCAAAAATTTAAACTAGACTTACATCTGTCACCATGCACCCATGTACTAAACTAAAACTGAAGTAGATTAAAAATCTAAATATTAAAACATAAACACTAAACTGGCTGGAAGAGAAGTTAGGTAGAACTCTTGCAGACATTGGAGTAGGAAAAGATTTCATGAACAAACCCTCAGTCACATGTGAACTAGCACAAAGGATCAACAAATGGGATCTCTTCTTATTAAAAATCTTCTGCACAACAAGAGAAACTACCAACAGCATGAAGAGGCAACCCACAATGTGGGGAAAAAAATTTACTATCTGTTCCTCAAAGTTCTACTCTCTAGAACATACAACGAACTTAAAAAAAATCACACCTCCTAAATTTAAAGACTCAATCTAAAATTGGTCATCTGAAATAAACAGACATTTTTCTGAAGAGGATGGAGCAATACCAAACAAACAAATGAAAAAATGTTCAAAATCAATGGTCATTCGAGTGATGAAAATGAAAACAATGCTGAGATTCCATCTCTCTTCAGAAAGAATACATATTATCAAGAAATCAACCAACTACAAATGCTGGTGGGGTTATGGGGAGATACCTCAAAAAGCTAGGATTAGATGTCCCATTTGACCCAGTTATTCCCCTGCTGGGTATCTTCCCCAAAAATTAAAAGCATCATTCCACAGTGATATATGTGCACCCATGTTCATAGTGTCACAGTTTGTAATAGCTGAAACTTGGAAAAAGCCCAATTGCCATCAACTGGAGACTGGATGAAGTGTTTTTTAAATAAATGGAGTACTACTCACCCATAAAATATGATAAACTAGAGATATTTATAGCTAAATGGATCCACATGGAGGCAATACTCTTAAGTGAAATAGGATACACGTGTAAATACTGAATAATTTCTCTGGTGTGAGAAACTGAAACTGTAAATAAGGATCAAAATGTATAATAGATAATGTGAAATGGGAAGAAAAGTTCCAAAGGGTAAGGGGAAGTGAGAGAGGTAGGGGAAAAGAAAGGAGAGGAATAAATATGAGAAAAAAAAAAAACACAAAAGAAAATGCATATGTAGCAATCTGAATGACCAAGTTTACCCAAGCTGCAGTTTGCCATACTAATAAATGTCTGGAAGCTAATGGAAGCTAATCGTCTTGTAATTGTAGAGGCCAAAAGTAATTGTATTAATCTCATGATGCCTCAATAAATTTTAGTATTAAAATATTTATACAAGTCTTTATTTTCCTGAAGTGTGTATACATTATGTTGGAAGGTGCTATATAAACACTATGTCGTGGTTTGGGTGATTGTAAAACAAATGGATATAAAAATATGTATGTATATTATGCACATTTATAATTTTTATTCCTGTGTTCAGAGAAAGTGGCACTAAATGAAATTGACATAAGATGAAATGAAGAATCTTAATCACTCTAGTTCAGTTTGGTAAATTGAATCCAGGGTTTCAAATGTTTCTATGGAAATGCTCTACTAGAAAGTTGCTGCTCAATTCTTCAATACATTAAAAGGAAAAGACACCCAGTATCCCTAATTTACCTAAAGTCTTCAGAGAGTAAAAAATAGAGACTACTTCATTTCTTGTGAGACCAGCATAATTTTATATGCAAAATGGAAATCAATGATCACTATAATATTAAAAGACATATTATAAACCTATCGCTCACTAATTGATGTGTAAAAATTCAAAATAAAATGGGAATCAATAGCCCTGTGTAATGTATAACAATACAATGAAGGAACAAATGAGGATTGTTTCAGGGAAACAAATAATTTGATTTTATATTAAAACACAAGTCCATGTAATGCACCATAGTAACAGACTAAGGAACAAAAATTACATGGCTATTTCAAAATAGATACAAACAATAGCATTTGATAAAATCCAACACTACAATTGCATAGTGTCCAGTGAAAGAAACTAAACACAAACACAGACACACTGCCCCATTCTTACAAATTTGCAAATCTGTAAAATTGTTTTAAAAGTCATTTCTAAAGTTAACTTGGAATAAGAAGGAAAAAATAACTTCTTGAAGAAGACATTCAATGTTTTTTATTTTTATTTTTGAATATATCAGTATTGTTCTGGTTGCTCATCTAGTTGTTGATTACACAGATCCCTTGAATTTGTGAAAAATTTTTGAACAATTCCCTTGTTATATGTGGACATTTCTATTTGTGTAAATTTCAAAAATTTTTTACAGGAGTTCATACTGTTAAAAGAAAGGATGGTCAGGGGCTGGGGATTTAGCTCAGTGATTCTGCTGCCTGCCTTGAAAGCTCAAGGTCCCAAACTCAATCCCCGGTACAAAAAAAAAAAAAAAAGGAAAAGGAAAGAAAGGATGATCTTCAGATGTTTCTAAGAAAACTAGAATAAAATAAGTACATCGTATGGAAAATAATTCTTATAATATCATTTAACATAAATGGAGCCTTTTAAGTATGTAAGGAACATAAAAGGTGCATTCCAGTTTGTCAGTCATGAAGTAAAAATTACTGGAATAAACTTTTAGTCCACTAGTAGTAATAAAGCAGAGTTTTTCTAAAGCATTCTTCAAAGAAGTTCAGATGTTTTTGTGTTTTTCAAGGAGCCTATTAGGTTCTGGGAATACATATGGAAATGAGTATCAAATAAGTGCATAAGAGATAATATAGATCCTGAGATATAAAATTGGCTTTAAAATGAAGCATAGTTATTTAACAAATTCAAATGACTACAAGAAAAAACTTTAAAAACAAGTCCTTAGGTACAAATGCATGATAGATCATTTTATGAATCTATTCTAATACAAATAAATATGAAAATATGAACTAAGATTGATTAATATTGAAGAAAATGTAATATTTAATAAAATAGCATTTTGATGAAATCAAGTATAAGATATAATGAGTCATAGTATGCTGTTTTAAAAGAATGCAATTCAGTAGTAAAATTATGTTATCTTATTTCAGTAAAATTAATTGAAAGTATTATATACTGTATGAACTTTTCTAGGTACTGATAATTTATAGGCAAATTTGGCAAAAATGAATTACCTAGACTATCACACTAATAAGTAGGAATAAAGATGTTACAGCCAAAGTCTGAGTTTAAAATGATATCAAGCATCTAAAAATCACATCTCAGTTTACTCATTCCATGCAATTTACTCAAGTTAAGAGGAATGAGAAACATGAACTCTGAGACTAGAATATTGTAAGCTCATCCAACAAAACAGTTGTTCCCAAATTTTAAAGGGCATTAAAATTCCTGAGGGTCACTGCCTAAATTTACGTTTCTGGTCTCAACCAGAAACTTGCAGTTTGTTGAATTTGTCATGGTAAGATCTCAGGTGACTATCCTGCAGTATCAGATTTCCCAAAATATTGATCTATGTAAAGGAAATAAGTGTTAAAACACTGATCAAAAACTGGAATATATTTCCCTTATCCTTTTCAGTTCTGACTTGTAGGAAAATCTGAGTGTCTTAAACTTTATGGTGGCATTTATTTTTATTGTGGCATTTATTTTTATTTATATTTGAGAACACAAAGGGAACAAATAAGTTTTTCATTTGATAGTATCATACACAATATTATGAAGATTCACAAAAATAAAGGCAGGGGAAATAAATTATATCTTGAGCATTCACCCTTTTAGAGAAACTAAAGACAGGTACAGTAAAGGAATGTCAGAAAAAAATGACTATCAATGATCTGTTGTAAAATGATATATTTTTTTAATTACTACCATGTTTTTAAAAGTTTTCTATATCTTCAAACATATGGGATCATAAAGATTATTTTGTGTTTTAAAAACATAGTTCTATGAAAAATTTTAACAATTTATCACACAATTCACAAAAACAAAGCAGAGAGAAATAAAATATATCTTGTGTATTCACCCATTTAGAGAGACTAAAGAGATGTACTGTGCAGGATTTTTCACAATATCTGCTCTTCAAATGATTGTTTCTTTTGAAACTATTGATTTTTTGCTACAGTGCTTGTCTTTGAATTTTATTCTTATTGAGAACTAGTTAATTGAGTTAACTGCTTCATCATTTTTGTTGTCCTGCTGAGTCCATAACTGTTTTCCATATATTATAAGCCTTATATCTTTAACAGTTTATATTTTAACTTCATGCAACCTAAATAAATCCACGCAAACACCAATAAAAGCATTTTTACATAAACATTCTAAGGCTAAATTAAATTACATACGTAAGCATTTACATTTTACATTAACTTCTAGCTCTCATTCAGAAATGTGTTTTATAATTTAAAAGATTCTATCCATTTGAAATGTAATTGTTTTTGGAAAATTATATTTCAGGAATCTATTGAATGTACAAATGACATAGAAAAGAAATACCTGTGTTCAGTAGCTGATATCAAGCAAAGTTATTTAGAAATTACACAGTGGAACCTAATTTCTGAGTTGTGAAATTAGCAAAAAATGGGATAATTGATGTTTTATTAGAACTATTGTCGCACATCTGAAATAACGTTTGCAATTTACTTTAGAGTAAGTCATTGCAAGGTATCACATATTTGGAGTTATATTTTAGTTTGGTGGACAGAAATATCTAAGGAATTCCTATATAAGAAAATATGTCAAAGCCTGAGTTATGTTATAGTAAGCAATAACAGAAATGTGAGAAATGAGGTACTTTATGTGTGTGGGCATCTATAAATGGATTAGTACAGGTTGTATTACATATAAAAGTCTTGAAGATAAACTTGATCTATCTTAATGTTTTCCAGGCTTGCCATCAAGACACTGTTTTACTGACTAGAATTAATGCAAGATCTCATCTATTTCAAAGCAGTTACAATTACTACACACAGAAAAGATTGATTACGTGATTGGAATGGGTGTAATAATTCAAAATGATTTTTAGTTTTTAGAACAAAACCAAGTGCTATAACACAAATACCATTTTTCAAATTGCCATACTATTATGGATTTAATATGGATTTTCTTCTAGAAATTCAATCATGTTTTTCATTGCCTTATATTTGAATAAAAAAAATAACTTTTTGCAATATGAAAGATACATTAGCAAAGCGTTTAACTCAATGGAGTGTTAGTTCTTCAGGTTACTTCTAATAAAAATTTTCTCAAAACTAGATATAATAAGGTAGGAAGAGACAATATTTTTTCTACCTGTACATCACTACTCTTCTCATTATAAAAATGAGATGCTAAGTCACTATTTCAATATGATTTATAATTAATATGATTAATAACTAATATTACTGAGCCAAAATTACTGAAATTAAGTGGAAATGTATCTAACTTACCAGATTTGTTATGCAAACACCAGGTTACTGCTTCCAAAACAGAGTATACCAAGTTAATAGCCCAAATAACTTAGACTACCTCTCAATTCAAAATGCCAACACTAAAATGTGAAAATGTGTAATTATTTAGAAGTGTTCATATTAAAATTACATGATTCCATGGAATATATAAAGAGGTATTATTTCTAATATATAATGAAAATGGATATGTTCCTAAGAATCAACAAAGCCAGTTCAAAGAAATTTCATTTTTACTTAAAAATCAGAAAATCAATTTGAAAATATATTAGGCATTTTTTATGTCATACATTGCATTGCTGGGTAGAAATTCAAAAAACATGGCCATGTGAATAGCTTATGAAATAAATACATAAGTAAATCATTCCATAATAGTACTGTGTGATAATAATATTAGTTTAGGTTTTAGTGCTTCATTCATATTTGACTAAAAAGATACCTTTAAAAAGAAAAAAGCCAACCCTTACAAAATATTCTAATATTAATAACTATAAATACTTAATGAAAGAGATTAAAAGTTCTTTGCCATCTCACATTTGTATTCTTCCAAATGTTTATCCTGATTATAAGCATTCTAAAATAATTTCAGAATCTTGAATGAAACTAGATATTCCTAGATCCAAACAACTTAAAATGATTTTTAGTATAGTTTGTTTTCTGAAATATTCAGTAACTTAGTGATTAAAGGGCTCCATCTAGGTTATGTAATTTGACCTCTAAAGCAGACTACATGGCAAGAGGTAGATCATCTCATCCATAATTTAAAACATATTTTTCTTGCAACATACATTGCACTTGTGAAGTAGGCAGGGGCACCACAGAGCTAAATTCCCCGGCCCTCTTGCACTATATTGTAGTACTGACTTCAAAATTAACTTCACATGATCAAACTTTCTATGATGCTTTGTTCTATCAACTACCACAGAAAATAGCATATCTTATATTTATAACTTAGTTTATTTCCCAAGGTACTCCTACAAAACTTCAGGCTAAGGTCAATTGTAAAAATCACATATTCTATAGAATACCAAATCAACATTAAAATATCAGTAGTACATCTGTACTAAAAATGAACTATCCAAAAATAAAAGAAAGCAAGTACACAAATTAATTTGTAATAACTAAAATAAATGATATAAGAACATATTTAAGTTACAAGATGAAAAACCTGTACTGTGAAATCTATAAAACATTGATGAAAGAAATTGAAGAAGAAATCAAAAATGGAAAGATATACCATGTTTATGAATTGAAATAATTCATATTGTTAAAATATCCACATTAAACAAAACAATCCAGAGATTTTGTTCTACCCCTGTAAAAATTTCAATTATTATTTTCCCCAAAAAAGAAAAATAATTTTTAAAATAATTCTAAAAAGCTCCAAACAGCCAAAGTAATCCTGAGCAAAAAGAACAAAACTTTTTGAATTACATTCTCTAACCTTAAAATCTACTACAAAAGACATCAATCAAAACAGCATGGCATTGGCACAAATATTAATAAAAATCAGCAGAAAAAGAGAAATTAGAAGTAAACCCATATACATATAGTCACCTGATGTTTGACAAGAATATAAAATAGGAAGAGGAATGTCTTTTCAATAAATAGTGCAGGGAAAAATGTACACCCACATTTAGAAGAATGAATTTGAATCTCTATCTCATTCCATATACAAAAGTGAGCTCAGAATAGATTAAAGACATATATACAAGTCCTCAAACTGTAAAAAAAATATGAGAAAAATGGGAAAAGCTTCATTGCATTTCTCTGGGAAAATGATTTCTTGTATATGACCACAAAATACAAGCAATGAAAAGAATAATAGGCAAATGGGATTTTATCAAACTAAAATCCTCTTTCACAGCAAAGAAAAATTAAGAGTTAGGAGACAACTCACAGAATGATGAAAATGTTTACAAACCATATATCTGATAAAGGCTTTTATCCAATATATACAAGGAACTAAAATATATTAATATCAAAGAAAAAATATTGTAAAGGGACAAATGGCTTGTACAGATATTTCTCCAAAGAAAACATACAAATGGCTGTCAAATATATGAAAAAAAATGGTGAACTAAACAAATGATTGGGAAGATATGAATTAAAACTGCATGACTATATATTCTCCTACATTTAGAATGACTATCATTAAAAAAATTGAAGACTTTGAGAGAATTTTCAAAAATTGGAGAAAGATATGAGAAAATAAAACTTTCTACATTGGTGTTAAAAAAGTAAATTAGTATTGCCATTATGAAAAATAATACAGAAGTTCCTCTAAAGAACAAAACTGGAATCTCTATATGACCCAGAAATCCCAATCACTGCTGCCTATATATCCAAAACAATAGAAATTAGTATGTTAAAGAGATATCCATACTTCCATGTTCATTGTACCATTGTTTACAATAGCTCCTATAGGGCAACAGAAATACTCAACACATAAATGGATAATACAATGTAGTAAACATATGCAATTAAATACTATTCAACCTTACTTTAAAAAGGAAGTCCTGTTATTTGTTTTCTTTGACACGGTTGAACCTGAAGGATATTATGGTAAGTGAAGTAAGTAAGGAACAGGAAGCAAAATACCACATAACCTAATTTGTATGCCAAATCTGAAAAAGGGGAATCTGTAAAAGCAGTTTATAATGGTGGTTGGTTCCCAGGCACTAGAATGAGGGGAGATGGGAACTGGAAGATGCTGATCAAAGGGTACAAAGTTTCAGGTATACCTGAGTAACAAATTTTAAAATCTATTAAAAAGCAGGGCAAGTATAGCCAATAATAATGTGTTATCTATTTCAAAATAGTGAAGGGGTATCTCCACACTGATTTCCATACTGGTTGCACCAGTCTACACTCCTACCAACAATGGAGAAGGGTTCCTTTCTCTCCACACTCCCTCCAACATTTGTTATTGGTTGATTTCTTGATAGCAGCCATTCTTTCTGGGGTAAGGTGAAATCTCAGTGTTGTTTTCATCTGCATCTCTCGAATGACCAGTGATGTTGAACATTTTTTAATATGTTTATTTGCTGCTTTTACTTCTTTGTCTGAGAAATGTCTGTTCATTTCAGATGCCCATTTTTGAATTGGGTCTTTGAATTTGGGGTGTCTGATTTTTTTCAGTTCTTTATATAGTCTAGATAGTAGCCCTTTGTCTGAGTTACAGCTGCTAAAAATTTTTTCCCACATTGTAGGTTGTCTGTTAGCTCTGTTGGTGGTTTCTCTTGCAGTGTAGATGCTTTTCAATAAGATGAAATCCCAAAATTGATACTTTGAAATAGGAAAAGGTCCAAAAGGGTAGGGGTGGTGGGAGGGGAAGGGGAAAGGAAAGAATGGAAAGGAAAAATTATGAGAAAAGAAAAAAAATGGAAATGAAGTATGTAAATAGGGAAGGGTTTAGGGGTGAAGGGAACACAGGTCATGGGGAAAAAATAAGAACCAAGATACATCATGTACAGGTACAAGCACCCAAAGATAAACCTAAATGTATTGTATACCTAAAATGTACCAATAAAAGAATTAAAGAAAAAAATAAATAACAGTGAAGGGCACATTTCAAAGTGAGTAAGGTGATGGTTATGTTAATTAGCTTTATTTTATCGTTCCAATATATATGTGTGTGTATATATATATATATCCCATGAATGTATAATTATGATTTGTCACTTAAAATAATATTCGTTAGAAAAACAACTATAAAGAAGTTAAAAAGAGCACAGGACATCTCCACATTAGAATAGCTGCTATTAAAAGAAAATAAGCATTGGTGAGGATATGGATAAATTAGAATCCTTGCTCACTGTTGATAAAAATGCAGAATAGTGCAGCTACCTTGGAAAATAGTATGGCTGTTCCTCAAATTTGAAATATAATTATCATTGATTCAGTAATTTCATTTTGGAGTATGCATGCAAAATAAATGAGAGCAGAGAGTGGAAGAAAAAGTTGAATACCGTCATTCATAGCAGTGTTATTTACAATTGCCAATAAATGAAAGCAATCTAAGTATACATGTATGGATGGACAAAGAAACTGTATTGTACATATAGACAGTGGAATATTCACCCTCAGAAAGGAAGGGAATTTTGACACATACTACAAGACAGATGAATCTTGGAGTTGTCATCCTAAGTGAATTAATTCAGTCACAAAAAAATCCACAAAAGAATAAATACTATGTGATTCAACTGAAGGGATATAGCTAGAGTAATCACAATCATAGAGACAGAAAATAAAATGATTTTTAGGACCCACAGGGAAACAGAGGAAAGGACAATGGTTTAATTTCTACACAATGCAAATATTCTAAAAATTATGTTCAGTTTTACACAATGTAAACATTCTAAATATGTTTGCACAGTATTGTGAATATGATTAATACTATGTGACTGTTAACTTAAAAATGGCTAAGATGCTAAATTTCATTCTATAAGTATTTTACCACAATTAAAAATTTTAAATTAGAAAAGTTCTTCCTCTTTCAAAGGTAATTAAGGAAAGACGTTATTTCAGGAATCACACTTCCATCCGGTGTAATGGATACTAAAGAGTCTATTTTAAAACTAATTTAAAATTTTTATTTTGCAAAAGTTAAGAAAGTGAAGAAAAACATGTGATTATTTATTATTCCCTGGTAATATACAGTCAAACACATTTGCTTAGGGCCATCTGTAGGACAGGGTTTGGGGAGCTCCTTTAGGCATGACATATGACAGTATTTTAGAATTTACTCTGGCTTGTGATAAATATATACAGAGCAAATAAAATTATAGGATGTTTTATTTTAAGAAATTCCACTTTTTACACAAATTAATTAGAATTTAATTTATCCCATTCTGGAAGTTTCCATTAAAATAGGGGATTCTATTACAACACTTCAGGTTTTTTACTTGAAGACTGAAGCATATGTCTCAGAAGTACTAGAAGCACAGGTGGTGGCAATGGGTTAGAAACCACTGTCATTTGTAAATCAATCTGTAAAAAAGATGGCTCTTCTAAAATTATAATGTAAGCCAATGTAGAGAATATATGATTCCAGTTTCAAAAACATACTTTGTATATAATTGTCAAGGAATGCATCTACAGTATTGTGTAAAATAGGATGTAGTTTTAGTCATATAAGTTATAATTCAAAATGAAATAAGCTAAATTCTGTGTCTGTAGGTAAGTAAAGAAAAACAAAAATGAGCCATTTCTGAGGTGTTGGGGGATGTTATTTGATAAATTTACTACATCCTAGAGGAAACTAAAATTGTCCTCTGTCTGAAACATTCAAGTTTATAATTTATGTGTAACATAAAAGGGCAATTTAGATGTTAAAATTTAATCAATATGAAACATTCATGTCTAAGGTTCAAAGAGAAAATGGCACAATAATAGCATTAGAAAGGGTGAAAATAGCACCATTACTCTCAATGACATCATCGATGTATTTGCTTCAGTGAACTGTACCTCCAAAATGGAAAATTTTAAAAAATCATTTTTAAGGAAGTTATCATCAATATTTAAGTTTCTTCTTGCCCAACAGTAAAATGACCTGTATTCTGTAAAGGATGCAAAAATGTATCTAACCAAAATATAGATTTATTCATTCATTTATAGCATAGTAACATTTGACAGATTTCTTATATGTTGTTTGGATTAATGTGATTAGTTTAGAGAAATTTAAAAGTTTATCATTAACAAATGAAAAGATATACTTGGGGCCACTAAGTAATATTCAATATTCACTGATCAACATTCCCTTTGGCCATCCATCTCCAAGTTATGAATTACCTACTATGCACCAGGCATATAGTGATTCATGTGCATGTCAACATGGAGATCTATTAAAGACAGGTGAATTTAGGCAATTTAGGCAGGTGAATTTCTCCAATCAGAAGAGCTAACTTCTTCATATTACCCCCTCTCCACTTCTCCCAAATACCATTGTTACAGTGATGACTATAACATTTTTATTTCTAGCCCTAACATCTTCTTTAGGTCCAAGCACGTGTTTCCACACAGGCACTTGAAATTTTGCAAAGACAAATTGTAATAGCCCTGAATTTATACATGTGTATAGTACAAACCAGACACGCTATGCTTTGAAGCCAATATTGGTTCTTTTTCTCCACTGTTATTTTTCTTCACAGACTCCTCTCAAAAGTACCTCTTTGGGGAGCCCTGTGTGTAAGAGAGAATTAACTGCTACTCTCTACGTATTCTCATTGCACTTAGTGTATACCCGTAATTCCTTATTTAACTTTTATATAACAGTTTTTATAACTGATGAACTAGCTTTCTTCTCTCTTGCACCATAAAGCTCTAACCCAGATTATTTCTTTTCTGTCTTGATTTGCTTTTGAATGAGTAATCTGAAAATACTCAACTTTTTTTTTCTTTTTTTTTTGGTAACAGGGATTGAACTCAGGAACTCATGCTTGAAAATACTCAGTTTTTAAACTGGGAAATTCTATTATAGTCTGTTAAAGTAGATGCTTGAATACTTTTCATATTCTTTTTAAAAGTTTATATTATCTATTTTATTAGTAAATGTTTGTGGTGCATAATGGTTATATTCATCGTCAGGAATTGATGAATATAAATATTGTATCTTAATCACTGTTACTCCTCAGTCACCCCACCTTTCTTCAAAGTATGTACAAATGGTTCCGAAGTCTGAAAATAACTAAATTTAGAAAACATTTAGATAGATATTGCCATTATGATATATGTTTATGACGAACTCTTCAGGTTTAATTAAGCATGCAGTCTCATGTTTGGATAAATATTTAGTGTTTCATTTTAATGATTTCTGAGTCATGCATCAAATCATCCTTTCTGAGGTTCAGCCTATAGAATTTCATCCTTTCTGAGGTTTAGTCTAAAGCACCAAAACCACCCTGAGTATTATATACAATGAATATTCTTTGTCATGGAAAGCTGGAGTCATATGTTGAAGAAAGTTGCTTACAATATAATCTGTACAAAATGTTCTAATTTTAGTAGCAACTGAGTAAATGGGAACACATATGTACCAAAAAAAAGATCTTAAATGGTATATATTAACTTATTCACAGTAGTGACCTCTGGCTAGTAGAAATATGGTTTTTATTCTTATATATCACTTTATATGTCCAAATCTCCACAGCACGCATAAATTAATTTAAAAATAAATAACAAATACATATGCTCCTAGCATAATTGCTAGAGATCTAGAGAGGAAGGGCATTCATATCAACGTATTTCCTTCATGTGTCAAGCAATAAGCTAGCTACTCAGGATAGAAGGATTACTATGTAATGTTATGTTTATAAAAGTTAAACAACCCCCATCCCCATGATTCAAAAAAACAACTAATTGGTATATAATTCAAATCCACTTGTATATGATTCTAAAATAATATTTCTTCTTTTTTATTTTGATGACCCTGATTCAGTAGAACCCCTTGTAAAATACTTGATTCATCTTGAATTCAGAACTGAAACCATCAGTGTCTGGGCTTTTCTTTGTTGGTATTTTTTTTATTACACTTTCAATTTCATTGACTTATATTTAGAATTTTTATATCTTCGTGATTCATCTTTGGCAGTTCATATATATCTAGGAATCTTTCCATTTCTTCTGTGTTTTCCATCTTAGTAGAGTACAGCTTCTCAAAGTAGATGATGATCTGGATTTCTATGGGATCCAGTTTGATTTTACCCTATTCATTCCTAACTTCATGAATTTGAGTATTTTCTTTCCTTTTTTGATAAAGTTGGCTAAGAATTTATCAATTTTATTTAATCTTTCAAAGAACCAACTCTTCGATTCATCGATTCTTTGTATTGTTTTCTTAGTGTCAGTTGCATTAATTTCTGCTCTGATCTTTATAATTTCCTCCCTTGTACGAGCTTTGGGCTTGATTTGTTCTTCTTTTTCTAGATGTTTCAGGTTCCACATTAGGTTGTTTATTTGAGCTCATTTTGTTTTCCTGATGTGAGAGTTTACAGCTGTAAATTTTCCTCTTAGGACTGCCTTCATTATGTCCCATAAGTTCTGGTATGTTGTATCTGCATTATCATTTAATTGTATATCCTGTTTAAATTCTTCTTTAATTTCATCTGTGACCCATTGTTTGTTCAGGAGGGTATTATTTAATTCCCATGGGTTTATACAGTTTTTGTGGATTCTTTTGCTGTTGATTTCCACTTTCAGTGCACAGAGGTCTGTGAGAAATTATAGAATTTAGTTATCTAGTTGTAAGAATTGATCAGAAGAAGTTTGTTAACTGAGAAAATTAGGTCATTTCTGGGAAACTTCACAAGTCTATTTGTTAAAAGAATGTCAGAAAACTTTAAGAGATGTTGTAAAAGTCTCATGGGGGAAAAACAGGTTTTCCTAGTTTTCTTATTTACCATTTCCTGGGATCAGAGGACCGCGACCCAATGACTCTATGGGTGGTAAGAGAGATACGGCTCTCTATGCAGATCTGTGATGTTTGTGGTGGGCCGGTGGGCTTGACTTTGGCTAAAGTCCTCTTGATACTATCTGATAAGAAGAGGGTTGTGGTGTGCTCTTTGATGTATGGGATTGGTGAATGGAAACAGGGGACTTGTGAATTTGCCTGTAGCTTTTATGAGTCACTTGAAGTCATTTGTCACCAGAGGTTAAAATCAGAAAGATGATAGCCAGAATAACTAAGCTGCTTTCCTACATGTATAAAAGCCTTGCTTCTTCCCTTTGTGATTGCTGAATAGTGCCAGAGGAATTAAACTGTTGTTCGTCCCCCAGGCTGTCTCTTTTTCTTTCTTTAAAAGTCGGTGCTTTCCGGGGTCTCAGGTCTCCTTCTAGAGAGACCACCAACAGTGGTCAGATAATATGCATGAGATTATTTCAATTCCTTTGCATTTTCTTAAGCATGTTTTATGGGCTAGTATGTGGTCTATTTTGGAAAATGCCCCATGTGCAGCTTAGAAGAACATGTATTCTGATTTTGTGTGGTGGAACACTCTGTAGATAGCCACTAAGTCCATCACAAGTTTGGTTCAGTTCTGATATTTCTTTTTTAATTTTTTTCTCTAGTTGATCTATTTGTGACAATGGAGTATTGAGGTCCCCCATTACAATCATATTAGTGCTTGATTTTTCATGCCCATTAATATTTGTTTTACTTAGTTGAGTGCACTGGTATTTGGTGCATGTATATTTATGATTGTTATCTCCTCTTCCTGGATTGTTTTCTTTACATGGATGTAGTGACCTTCTTTGTCTCTCTTAATCAGTCTTAGCTTGAAATCCACTTTGCCTTCAAATAGTCTAGCTACCCCTGCATTTTTCTGGCTTCCTATCACTTGGAGTACAGTTTTCCATCCTTTGATTTTTAATCTATGTATTTCTTTTTGGGTTAAATTTGTTTCCTGCATGCAGCAAATTGTTGGATCTTTCTTCTTTATCTTTTCTGCCAGTCTGGTTTTGTTTGATTGGAGAGTTGAGCCCATTCACATTGATAGTTATAAATGAAATATATTGGCTTATCCTTGTCAAGTTATTTTCCTGCTGCTGATTTCCTGTCTTTCCCTTCTGTTTAACTGCTTGCCCTGCCTGGTGGCATCTTTCTATTGATGTTCTTGGATTTGTGGTCTTCATTATCTCTTTCTAAAATATCCTTCATGACATTTTGTAGACCTGATTTAGTGGTCATGAATTTCTTCAGTTGTTCTTTGTCGTGGAAGTATCTTATTTCTCCATTGAATTTGAAAGATAGATTTGCAGACTGCATCAATCTGGGCTGGAAGTTGTTTTCTTTCAGAACCTGCAATACTTCACTCCAAGCTCTCCTTGAATTAGGGGTTTGTGTTTAGAATTCTGTTTTGATTCTGTTGGGCTTTTCTTTGTAGGTGATTTGTTTCTTTTCTCCAACAGCTTTTAGTATTTTGTTCTTGTGCTGAATTTCTGGGATCTTGATAATTATATTCCTTGGTATAGATTTATTTTGGTCATGGCTCATTGGAGTTCTATATGTCTCACTTATTTGAATATTCATTTTTTTTTCATTTTGGGGAAGTTTCCCAGCAATACTTCTTTGAACAGGCCTTGTATGGCCTTTACACTATCTACAACTCTCTCACTGGACCCACTCAATCTAATGTTGTTCTTCTTTGCATCATGTTGCAATTGTTGGACTGATTTTTCATAATCTCTTGCCATTTTGAAGATATTTTCTTCTCATGATTGTTAACTGCATTCCTGTCTTCTACTTCAGAAATTCTGTTCTCATGTTCATTTAATCTCTTGCACATACTTTCAATGGAATTTTTAATCTCCTTGATATCTGTTTCAATCTGTTTCATGAATTTCATTTCTTTCCTATGTTGGGCATTCATTTTTTCCATCATTTTCTTAATCTCCTCTTTTTTTTTATCTGTATCTACTCTAGATTCATTGAGCATGTCTTTCATTTAGATCATAATTTCATTTTTTACCTGAGAGATTATTTTCTCCATAACCTCCTGTATTTCTTTTCTGACTTTATCTTCTATCATCTCAAAAAATCAGGTGGGTTACTTCTGATTTCCACTATCTCATTATCTCCTGGTCTTTTCCTAGGTGGGCTTGAGGTCTTGGATTGCATTTTGCTTCTGCATCTTGTCATTTTCTATATTTTTTAAATTTTATTTTATTTTCTATGCTGATGCTTATAAATTTCTTATGGCAGAGAGCTTTATCACTAGTATCAAGGCTTCTCTTGGAAATGTCTATTTTCCAGACATGTGTTGTGGGCATATGTGATTCTTGATCTTTGTGTCTGTCCCAAGACCCTGCCTTCCCAATTTATTAAGGATCAGAAGTTGCTATTTAATTGGCTCATCACCTACTCCTTTCATACTGGACTATGGTGGTGGTTATGGCCCCAGACAATTTCAGTGTGGTCATACAGGGGAGAACAACAAATTACAACAAATAGAATATCCTGGCTAAATTAGTACAATTAGCAATATCATTAGCCTCAAGCACAGCCTAGAAACTGACAAATTATAACTATTAATTTGATTCCTTTAACCATAGGAGCAAGACCTACAGTTATATAACACAATCCGTCATAAACCAAAAGCTTGTATGCAATGTTTCCCCTTAGTGGGGTGATTTTACCCTCTGGTGAGGAAATTGATGAGAGATAGGGGCGAAATAGAGAGATAAATGAAGGAAAATGTGGTAGAGGTAAGACTGGGGGACAACAGATGATCACCCCAAGTTTGAGTAACTGGAGAAGAGAGTAAGAGAGAAACCATGAAGGATAAAGGATAAGAATCTCAAAGTGAATCAGAAAGACAAAAGATGATTTTCACTCACATGAAAGTATCATAACCTCAAGACAGACAGTTAAGGAGAGAAGGAGGATAAGTAGAACAAGATAAATATAAAGGTAAAAACTTGAAAAAATGGACAGAAGGAGGAAATAAAACTAACAAAGGCAGAAAAGAAAAATGAAAAATAAAAATAAAAACTAAAATTCCTTTGAGTCCACAGTTCTATGGCAGTGCCCAAGGCAGGTAGTGTCCCAAAACTGTGCTGTGTATCCCCGCCAAACCTGGGAAGAGTTTGATCTTGCAGGAGCTGGGGCTGGTCTTCAGCCAGCAGCTTTATGGATGTCTCTCTCTGGCCCACCCAAGTCTCTTCACTGTTGCTGTGGTGCCCTCAGGCAGAGGCAGCCCAGGGCTGTTCTCATTCCTGAGTACAGTTGGCTCCACTGGGTCACTGGGTCTTTGCACAGCCTCCTGTTTCACTTCTTTATACAGTCCTGACGTGTATGGTGGGGGGCTATACTGCTCCAGAGTGCTTGTCATGGGAGGGGAGCTGTGCTGCTCAGTTTTGCTGGATCTTGGACTCCTCTCCAGGGGGTTAATTTCCGTTGCTAAAATCCTGGACACGTTTGCGTTTGTGTCTTTCTTTCAAGCCCAGGGTCACAACTCACTTTTTTCAGCTGTGCTGCAGTCCCAAAGTTGGAGAAAGAAAAGAAAAAGAAAGGGGGAGGGGAGTCTGGCAACCCTTCCGTTGCGGAGGGCAGAGTTATGGTTGGCTCTGTTTGTCACAGACAGTGATGTTCATCCGCTGCCAGGCTGGAGTGTCCTTTGTGCAGAGGAGGGCTAAAGAGACAAGAGGCCTTCTTTCCCAAACCTGTCCTGTGTGGCTTGAGTTAGCCACATCCTTTTAGTTCATCAGTTTCTAGGGTACGTCTCAGCATGGTGATTCTTGCCTGGTGCTGCCTGTGCCAATGGTACATGTGCTTAATTCTTTTTTTTATTTTTTTGCTTAAATTCTTTTATTGATACATTTTAGGAATACAATACATTTACATTTATCACTGAGTGCTTGCACCTGTACATGATGTATCTTGGTTCTTATTTTTTCCCCATTCCCTGTGCTCCCTTCCCTATTTACGTAGACTTTGTTTCCATTTTTTTCTTTTCTCATAATTTTTCTTTTCCCCTTCCCCTCCCACTTCCCTATCCCTTTGGACCTTTTCTTCCTATTTCAAATTATCAATTATTCATTTTAATTGTTTTAATCCTTATTTACACTTTTAGTTTCTCACACTAGAGAAGCTATTCGGTATTTACACATGTGTCCTATTTATTTCACTCAAGAGTATGGACTCATTATGCTGTTGGTAGGAGTGCAGACTGGTGCAACAACTGTGGAAATCAGTATGGAGATACCTCGAAGAGCTAGGACTAGAGGTCCCATTTGATCCAGCTATTCTCCTGCTGGGTATCTTCTCAAAAGAATTAAAAGACTCGTACCACAGAGATATATGTACACCCATGTGTATAGTGGCACAGTTTGTAATAGCTAAAACTTGGAAACAGCCCAAGTGCCCATCAACTGGAAAATGGATAAAGGAGATGTGGTTTTTTTATAAAATGGAGTATTACTCAGCCATAAAGAATGAGAAACTAAACGTGCTGAATTCTTTATGGGAAGTCAGACAATTTCATAAATAGGGAAAATACATATGAGTTACAGATCATGTATGTATAAGACAATCAGTAAAGAATTCTGCTGTCTAAGTACTTACTGTACACTATCAGCAACCTCCTGCAAACACATTGCCCTTTCATTGATGTCAAATTCCAGTGCTAGGTGTGTCTCTGGGTTTGCGTCAAACCAGCAGAAAGAAATATTTTTTTTAGAAAGAAATATTTTCAGGGTGTCTTTTCTGATGGTTGTAAAGTACCATCCCTTAAAGCAAACACTTGTGGCCTATGCAGCCTCTCTTTCACATTAGTCCATGTCGTTCTTATTGAGTTTAATGTAGCTGGGTTAGATAATACTTGGAGAAACTAGGAAGCTGTCAGAAAAACTTCTGGGAGGGTTTTATGAAAGATTTTCTTAAATCACTCTAGATTAGAAATTAATGGAAATTTTTGACAACTTTTTCAACACTGAATATATACAGATAAAAATCTACCTCTGGAGAATCCAATATTGTTTATCATTAATGCTAAAGTATATTTAACAAATGAGTTAAATTTATTTCTGTGGCTATCCTTTTGTAGGAAATTTATTTTTCCTGTGGTTAAAAAAAACACATATAAATCAATTCATTCCAATAAGCAAAGAGGAGGAAAATGAACTTTTGAGTCAGAAATACACCTGAAACAGAAGTATGTGACTAGCTAGTAAAATATAAACAGACCTGTCTGGGGTCTGGACTCAACTTCCAGAATAGGAGGCTGTGCTCAGTATCCTTCCACTTTCATGTCTCCTCCTCCAACCTGAAGGGCAGAGGCGTCACAGCCCAGTCCTCACCTTATACCCCGCCCAAGGATCTGCTATTGCTGCTGCCTGGAATTCCAAGGGGAGGGCTTCAGGCTGCGTGGTGGAATTGCTACCACTTTCTCTCTAATTGGCTGGAACCTGAGAAAGATTCCTTCAAAACCCAGGGGAGGCAATACATACTTTCTCCCACAGCACTCAGAGAAAAGTACTGGGAAAAGTACATGAAGCCCACAAGGGAGGACATTGCCTGCACACACTCAGATTGGCCTGGAGCCTCATCATGATTTCTTGGGGGAGGAGAGGAAGATGGAGCAGCCACCTCCAGGGCCCCAGCCTTGCCCCAGCTCTGCTCCAGTCTTGCTCCCTGATCCCTGCTTGAGTGCTGCTAGGTTAGGAACTTGCTAGCCCATCATGCTCCACCTGTACCAGGATGTGATGTGTTACCGTGAGCTGGCACTGTAACTCCTACTACCACAGCTGATCCACACACTGGATCCTGGCCCAGGCCTGGCTGAGCTCACCTGGCAAAGCATATCTTCTCAAGGAAGTTATCAAAATGGGTCTTGAGAAAGGAGACCACCCCTCCATATGGAATTGGGCAACTGTGAGTTACCTGTGTTATTAGGCAACTATAGGTTAACTGTGTTATTAGGCAACTATGGGTTATCTAGGTAACTATGCTCTTTGTAGAATGTACCTGAGTAGCCATGACAACTTCTACAATCTGTCATCAGGACGCATAATGCACTCAGGAAGTCTTGCCAGAACTCTTTGCTCTCCCCCTCTCCACACCTCTGATTTGTGTAAATCCTGCTTGCTATATTCCCAGGGAAACTCCAATAGAATTAAGCTTTGTGGATATAAAAAGAGGTATATAAGGGCCAGGGATTTAGCTTAAGTGGCACTGCACCTGCTTTGCAAGCGCAAGGTCCCGAGTTCAATCCCTGGTACAAAAAAAAAAAAAAAAAAAAAAAAGAGGTATATAAGGAAGTGAAAAGTTCTATTTGAGGCTCTTGAGACTGAAGGAGTCACTTACCGAGGCAACAGCATCATTAAAAGCCACTTTTTATTCCTATCTTCATGTTAAAGTGTTGTCTGTCTAGGGTCCTCACCATTTCCTGCTTCAGTCCTGTTTCTGGTTGAGGTCCTCAGCTATGAACAAGTCAAGACTGTACAAGGGGAAGGTTTAGCACCCCACCCAAGGAATACCAGAGCAGCCCAAGTGCATGGAGGAGTTCAGGAAATTCAAGCCCAACAGGTGAGAACCATGAGGGTGAAGAAGAGAATGCCTCAGAGGACAGAGAAGCCCGGATATGAGGTGGAGCTGAGACTGGACTGGAGCCAAATGGGTAGTGGCTCCTGCCAGCTAAGGATGGCAGTAAGGGCTGGAAGGGGTAGGCCTGGGCTGGAATGAGTTTCAGACCATTGAAGGCTAGCTTATTGGACTATGGCTTGTTTCCCCCCAATGGCCTGAGCCCAGCTGGACCGGGGTTGTATGGGGAGAGTGATGCCCAATATACAGAGCAGCAGAGGGGTAGAACTCTCCCTCCTCTGGTTGCTGGTGCCCTGTTCACTTGATTCCCCTTGTTGCTGCCAGTGATAGAAGCAGGGATAGGAAATAGGCAAGATTAGGTATTTATGCCTTCCAGCAAGCATCCAAAGCTAGAGCCTAGGGACCTGACTGGAGCTGGGGTACCTGCCTGGAAATACCAGTAAAAATGATGGGAAACTTGAAGATCCTTTGCCCTTTGCCTCACAGAGTGCCAGGATTAAAGACTTGTACCACCATGCCTAACTATTTTTATTATTGTTAATCTCCCTAGTGATGTTGTCAGCTCTGAATACAGTGAGTATCTGGGATTCTTCTGGATTATCCCTACCAGTGGCCTATAGCAGTGCTGAACCCAAGGTCAAAATACAGCCTGATGAAGGTCAAACAGATTAACTCAGGTTAAGACAGGGTTATGGTTAGAAAAGAAAGGAGACAGCAGCTGTTCCAGCTAGGAATGGAAAGGGGAATGAGAGATGATGTCTTTGCATTTCAGACTGCATAAGGAACACTTGGACTTCCTCAGAAAAATAGAGATTTCTACATTTCAGCCCTAGGAATTGAGCTTCAGTAGCTCTAGGGCCCAATAAGCTTGTTACTTTAATAAAGTTTTTTTAATGGTGGGCATATTAAGTTAAATAAGCCAGAGACAGAAAGAAAAATGCTGTATCATTTTTTCCAGCAATATGTTAAAAAATAACTAGATATCTACAAAATATAAATACACCGAGTTAGGCTAGTTATTAACAAACCAAAGCATATGTCTTACATCCAAAAAGGTACACCATAAAAATAAGAAAGCTTAGAGTGAGCCAGTGATGATATTAAGAATTGAGCCAGAAAAGAAATTAGACGACAGATGTATCTTGTATTATTCTTTAATATCCCAGCCCACTTGGAAGGTGTTATTCCTTCTGAACACATTTTTTCAATTTCCTAAAATACTTAACAAAAGTACCATAAAGATGACCTACCACCTAGAAGAAGATAGAAAACAAATAAATTGGTTGAATTCTTAAGTAACATTTCAAGAATTATTTTCAGGTATATATACTTTAAATTACAAAAACTATAAAACAAGGTCCTTCTGATTAATCACTGAAAATTTTTTGAAGAAATCTCCAAATCTAAATGTTTGTAAGTTAAAACACTGATTTCCAATGCTACATAGGCATAGGAGTAAGGTTATGAATAGATAAAATTATTATGGCCTGACTGTAAATGAAGTAGTGCAATTTTTTTAAAGTTGGGAACACAAAACAGGTTTCTATATTAATTAGAGGGGCAAAAATATTCATTCAGAAAACAACTAATTGCCTTTGATTTTCTAAGTATTAGCAGAGAAATGAGTGAATACACAATGGCACTTACATTCCTTGCTTTCAAGACACAGTATTTATCACTGAGTTGGAAACACTTACATGGACACAAATACATTTTATTGCCACATAACAAAAGTATATAAACCTGTTAAAGGAATCTCTATCAACAAAAGCTGACAGTTATGTATTTCTTAACTCATTTTCAGTACCTTTTCTCATGTAACTGATTCAGGTTTGCTATTGAACAGCATACAGTGCAGAAATACCAAGGCTATATGAGTGACAAAACATTTAAGGAAAAGCAGACATGAAATATTACCAGTATAAGGTCAGCACAACCTAGCCAGTTATGAGAAAGGGATAACCTCCTTTCTCATTTCTAATAATCTCACATATGGAGAAATAAAACATGTTTTAATAGCAATATGCTATTTGAATTTGTATGAACTCCCAATTTTTTCTTCAACCTAACAAATATATTTTTAATATCCATCTGCTCTTCTTGAAAACATTTCCTGTGTTCTTGATAATTACATACAATTACATTGAGAGTTATAATATTATTGTAAACAACATATCTATTTTACTTCAGGTACAAAACTTTGAAATTTATTGTCTTTATTTGAACTTTACAAATTGGAAGTGTTTTTTTAAATGTGCTCAATGAGCTGGGGATATAGCTCAGTGGCACCACACCTGCCTCACAAGTGCAATGTCCTGAGTTCAATCCCCAGTATAGAAAAAAGAAAAAAAATCTCATGTTAATAGAATGTACTCAATGGGATCATTTCCCTTCTTTACAGTTTTTCTTATCATTTAACTCATGAACAAAATTAGAAAATTTCAACATGCTCAAATATAATATTTAATGTTAGAAATAACAACAAAAAGTATCTAGTCTATAACTGCATCAGTATACATTTTTCCCTTCGTGCCATATGTATGCACTTAAAATCCCTGCTTTGAAAGATGCCACAGAAATTTGGTGCAAGTTCCACAAACCACAACATTCAAATATATTCAAAAGTCTTAACAATATTAAGGCAAGAAGTTAAAAAAAATACACATGCTTTTATCTATTTAAAGACAGGTTAATTAAAACTTAAATTATATTTAAAGGAGAGAAAATTTTATTTTTCAAATTAGTTTACAACATTAAAGTAAGCAGAGCCCTTGTGTTTGCAAAAATGTTCTAACCAATTGGGATTTCAATATAAACACAAGATTCTATAACAACTCTTTTATCAAAAAGAATAAACTTTACAAAATAACATTTTAGTACTAAGAACGTACAAAATATATACACTATTATTGCAAACTACAAATGAAATGTTTCTAAAAGTAGGAAATCTAGAATTAGAGTGTATTTTGTAATTGGAATAATGCTATAAAAATTATAATTAACTCCCCAGAAACAATGCCCAAACTCTGTTAGAAAATGTAGAAAATTAATGGTATGCATTATGTGTAACAACAAATTAATGGCTCTCAATATACCATATGAATATAATAAAAAATAACTAACACAATACTGTTTTAATTGTAGTAATAAGAAAAAGAATATAATCTTATGGCTATGACTGTGTGTTTCTCTTTACAGACCGAATAAGCAAATTTTTCAAGACAGAACGTAACTAAGGATTGCCCTATATTATTTGCATGAAAAGTCAAAAGATGGTGTTAGGGAAGAGAATAGATGTTTTAAAGTCAATTTTTGATTGAGCAGGGATCTGTCTCTTTTCTTAGAAGCACACTGGTTAAACTGAGTCAATTCTACCTGAAAGACAAAAGAAATACACAGTTGAATTCATAAAGACAACCTGAAGAGGGAATGTTAGACTAAACTGAAAAACAGATTTATGTACTTTGAGAACAAGGTAGCCATCCTTAGCTCCAGAGGGCTTCATAATTTCCATAGAGTTCTGAAAGGACAAGCCCTTCTGTGATGAGGAGCTTTGTCTCAGGCCTGTTGTAGCAGTACTTACAGAGGGAGCTCCTAGGGGAACTCCTCCATGCCATAAAAGTAGTTCATCCAGAGGTCACCACAGTTGAGCCAGCCTGTGTTATTACTGTAGACAGGTAAGTTAATTAGATATCTTGTAGGCAGTTAGACAGGGCCAGCCCAGGAGGAGCCAACATGGAGGACAGTCAAGGAGCCAACATGGAGGACAGTGAAGACACATTCACTGAAGGCCAGAATTGTAAAAGGAGAGAACTACCACACCCATGTAGGATGAATAGCAGGTAATTGATATTCTAAATAAGTATCAATCATCTGGGTGGAGGACAAAGATCTTCCTGACCCACTCCTTTCCACCAAAAGTTCTAGCTCAGTTCCTTGTACACTTTCTACAGGACTTGTTTCCCCATTGGATCCCCATTTAATCAATATTACCTGGGTGACTGTACTTGTAATCTTATTGGTTGGTCATGGTTTTGTCTCACCTCATGCCCACCTTGTACATTTTTATCAGGTCTTATAGTTTTGTCCCACTTTGTACCCACCTCACCACAAGGCTTTGCTGTATAAAACATCTCTGAAATGTGGGGTGGGTGGGCAATCCACTTTCTGGTCCCCTTCTGTCTCTCTTAGACAGAAGCTTTCTTTCTCTCAATACATTTTTCCTACTCTTAATCTCCATTATTCCTAGAAATCATTCTTTGATTTTAGAGAACATAAACTCATATTTTGGATATCTAGTAGGTTTGGGAGTTACATCTCTTCCCCCTATATCATTATGACTTATATCTAGATGTACCCACTCATAGGTCGGGCTTTAGGGAGGTAACTAGATCATGGGTGTGTAACACTGGATCATGGGTATGAGATATTGGATTAGTCCACTGATGGATTTATAACTTTGTATAATTTTGGGATATGAAACCTAGTGGAAAAAAGTGGGTCACTAGGGGCATGGCCTGGAAGTATTATATCCTTCCTATTCCCTTGATCCCTCCCTGTTTCCTGCCTGCCTTGCCATGAACTTGTTTTTTCCTCTTCCAGGCCCTTCTGCCACCCTGCCTTGCCTCGGAGTCAGCTGGTTAATGACTGAAACCTCCACAAACTGAGAGTCAAAATAAACTTTACTTCACTAAGTTGTGGTTATCTGGTATTGTGTCTCAACAAGAAGAAAGTAACTGAGACACTAGGTTAGTCCTGGCACTGGGGATGATTTTTACATCCCTCAGATGAATGTAGGCATGCACCAGAATCCTCTCCTCATTGTGCCCAGGAATGCTGCCATTGAACATGTCAGAGTCCCCTCCCTATACTGCCACAGTGCCATTGCAAGAATCCCTCATGGCCATGGTGTTCTTGATCCATGGAAAGGAGATCTATTCTTCATGGACATAGTGGCTGCTCGGGCACATGGATTCTAGGATGGGCAGCTGGTAGACTGTTAGGCTGTTGGGTTTTGCCCCCATTGGCAAGCTGCATCTTGGAGGGATTCAGCTTGATGGTGTGGATGCCAAGTGGGCTGTGTGCAGACACAGCCAGGCAATCTGTCCTGCATCAGGGGGAAGGGCAGGCTGTGCCCCATCTGCACACCCACCACAAAGAGCATGTTGTACTTGGTGCTGCACACCACTTGCCTGGTGATCATGAATACTTTGAGGGTCTCTAGGACCAGGTGGCATTTGGTCAGCTGTTCAGGCAGCCTCTGTACCACATAGTAGTGCAAATGGCCCTCAAAGCTCTGGAGAATGGTGTGGCCCTGTGTGGCCACTGTATGGCCCTTCAGGTAGCACACAACCTAGAAATGCACCACAAGGCCCTTCTGCTCTTTGGGTCACAAGACCTGAACAATCAGTTCCCACCACCTTTATGGACCTGGCTGGAGGATGGAGGGTGCTTTTCCCAGCACAATCCTAGACCTGTGATGGGGCCACCTTCTCTTACTTGCTGTGGCATCATGATAAACCACAGCTAGAGGAGATAGTAGTCCTGCTGTTGTGTGGTGAGGGCTGATAGCAGCAGTGTTGGATATGGTACAGAGTGGAAACTGTGTCATTACTGGGGGTAACTTTGGTAGGGGTGGTAGTGGCTGCAGAAATAGCCATGCATCTCTTCTTCAGCAAGGAGAGCAGTATCTCAAGGCCCAGGAGTCTGGGACTACTGTCAGTCACCTAGCCAACTGAGTCCTTGGTATGTTGGTGCCCATGCAGGAGAAAATTGTAGGTCTGGGTGAGGAACCTGGTGCCGAAGAGAGCCAAGGGTGGCGGGGAGCCTGGTGGCGGTGTTAAAGTAGATGAAATTGGGAATTGTGGCCTTCCAAGTGGCAGCTGGAAGGATGTCAGTGAGGGAAGTAGAAAACATGCTGGGGGGTATGCATGTAGATAGGAAAGGGAGTTCTGTGAGGAGCAGGCATGCAGGAGATGTTACCTAGGACATCTGCACTGGAAGATGGCAGGAGGACAGGGAGGGCAGAAGAGAGGAAGGGGCTGAAGGGTTGAGATTCCTGGAGAGCTCTGCTCCAAGATCTCCTAGTATCCAACACTTTACCTCAGCAGCCAATTAGGTGCTTGAATAAAATCTGAAACCTAAAATGTAGCCAAGCAAGAGGCTAGAAGGAGCCTTGACCGTGATCTATGTGTAGGTAGAAACAAATGTGCCCTGGGTGTAATCCTGAGGGAACCATGCCTAACTTTAGACATTGAACATGATAGGGAATGGGAGTGTTTACAAGTGGCAGGGAGACCCCATCCCCAGCTAGTCCATTTCTGAAGTCCCTCTTGTCTCAGCCTCTCTGTTGCTGGTGCTGCCTTAAAGAATTTCAACCCAACGTTTTACCTCTTCCTTAAATTAAGGTCTCAGAGCTCCTGTTCCACAATCCCCTGAGAAGAACATTCCAAATGCAGATCCTTAGCCCTCACATTCTGCCATTAGTGATTTCTAGGGTCCCTTGGTTGTTTACACTTTTGAGAACCAGAAAGTCTGCATTGATGATAGATAGAGAGAAAGGAGTTCTTTGGAGGTGTTGTGTTCCCTTAAACTTCAGAGCCTGAAAGAGGTGGAGAGAAAATGTTCAGAGGAGTTGGCCTCTCCCTTCCTCCTCCTGGAAGGAAGCCTAATGTCCCCATTGGCGGTCCCAGAGGTCCAGGCACTGGGCATAGTTCCTTAAGTCCTTGGAGCAGAAACTGAGGTATCAGCAGGATGTTTACATATACAGGAGACATACGACTTTCCAGAGGAGTTAGTGACATGAATATAATGAAGTGACTGTAGAGGGTTGGAGCATAGGCTCTATGTCATAGTGGAAATTTCCATTCTTCAGTTTGCTGCATTAGGCTAGCCAATCTAGTGGTACACTGATATCTAGCATGTTCAGTCACTGAAATTTACTTATATATAGCAAAAATATTCAGGAATGAAATGGAATAAAGACATCTTCAGATGAAGGAAAATGAAGAGAGTTTGAAAACTTAGCCTCAAAAAATGGCTAAAGTTTTTGAAGTAGAAAAGTGATCATAAAAAAACACTTGAAATTTCAGAAAGGAAATAACAATATCAAAATGGATAAGATTGTGATTAAACATAACAGACTTTCCTACTTTGCATATGTTTCTTAAATCATATTTAGTGTTTAAAGAAAAATTATGATGGTCTGATATTAATCTTGATACATAGAGAGGAAATACTTAAGGCAATGATAATTAAAAATAGAGTGTCATGAAAACTAAGGTTCATACACTTCATTTAAGGTGATAAAATATTGGTATATTTTATACCAGTTGGTATATTAAAAATTACATATCTGTGCAATGTTACATAGAGTGGGCATTCAGGAACTTTGCTGTCGAAGACCAGAGGAGAATTAAGTCCTGATCAGCCTCTTCTGTGAGCACAAAGGAAAAAGGTTGCACTCAGGGGTGATTGCATAACGCATATAGGGAAAAGTTAAGACAGCTGAGGTTAAGCTGTTTACCAGAGAAGGTACTAATGGATATTGGAAACCAGATGAATCTTGTGTTACTTTGGTTGCTTGTGCCTGTGTTTGGGCGAATAAGAGCCGGGTAGGCCAAAGGCTCGGGGCTCCTCTGCCTGCTAGAGGCATGAGCCCTCTGGCCGCCCGCATGTTAAGTTGGTTCCCTGTCTCTTTGTCATTCATCCTCATCCCCCCACGGGTCAGGGAGGAACAAAGCAGCAGGTCTGTGTCCCACAGCAAAGCCTTCCAGGTGAGTTGGCTACAGGTGGAGCCCCAGTGTGGGGCTCAGGACCCGGACTCGCCTACAGTTGAAACCCCAAACAGGGACCTGAGACAGGGTTGGGTCGCCTATAGTTGGCACTTGAACAAGGGCCTGAGACTGGGGTCACCTACACTTCACAAATTGATACACAAAAAACTTATAAATAAAGATGGAATCTTTATTAAAAGGTTCAAAGAACAGCAAAGTGAGAAAAGGGAATAAGAGGAATAAGAAAAAAGATGAAACAGTAGAAAAAAATGCATGGCAGACTTAAAGCTCTATAAATCAAAAATTACCTGGAATAATATGATCCCAACACACTAACTGAAAGACAGATTATCAGTGGATCAAAAACAAAGTATTCAAAAAATATGCTTTCTACAAGTAACTTTTCAAATGTGACAGATATGCTGAAAATAAAGGAAGATAAAATATATAATGCAATTATTAACCACAAAAAAAGTAGGTGAGGGTATATGAACATCAGATGAAATGGAATTCAGGAGTGAAGAAAATTGCTACAGTCAAAAAGAGTCATTACATAATATTAGAAGGATTGCTCCATAAGGAAGACATCAAAATCCTAAATGTATATGTGCCAAAATAAAGACTCTTCGAATGTATATTACAAAAACTGATAGAATTGAGAGATAAGAAAATCTACTTTCAAAAATTGTTAGAACTGCTCAAATAAAAAACAGTATGAATATAGAATTCAACAACCCAATCAAGCAGCTAGAATGAGTTGACATAATATACTCTATGAAACAAGAGCAGAATACACACTTTTCCAAGTGCACCTAGAAAAATCCCAAAGATAGATTATGTATTGAGCCTTAAAACAAATTCAGCAAATTTTAGATGTTAATGTCATAGAGAATGTTCTCTGACCATGATGGAATCAATGAACAAAACAATAACAAAAACCAAACAGGGACATTTTCAAATATTAACATACTTCCAAATCATCCATAAGTCGAGGAGGAGTCTAAAAAAGTAAAATAATGCATAGGACAGAGTGAAATTGAATGTGTAGTTTGTCAAATTTCATAGCACACAACTAAATTCAGTGCTGACCAGGAAGTTTACAGCATTAACTGTTTGCATTAAAAGCAAGGAAATGTTATAAATAATTTAAGTTCTCATTCTGAGAAATGAAATAGCAAAATAAATTCAAAGCAAGAAGAAACAGATTAAAAAGATAAAAGCTCAAATTAATTGTATTAAAAGCAAGAAAAAAATGTAAAAATGGAAAAAAAAAGTGGCTCTAAGAAATTTCCAATGCTATTAAACCCCTAAGAAAACTGACAGAAATGAAGAGAATGAATGAGAACACACCACTATGACCCTGAAGACCTCAGAGCTATAATATTACCAAGTTTTACACATATTAATTCAAAAATCTGGAAGAAATGACTAGGTTTCTCAAAAACTATGAACTACTAAACTTACCCAATTGTACATAAAAAATTTAGACAATTCTATAACTATTAAGGAAAATGAATTATGTGTTTAAATTTTCACAACAAGTGATCTTTAACAACAGATCATTTCACTGCAGAATTGCATTAAATTTTAAAGACTTAACAAATTTGCAGTCTTTCTAGGAATGAAAACTGACCTCTCACTCTCTCATTCACTGTATGAAAGAAAAAAATGAATCTTATTTGTTCTTCTGAATCTGGCTTATTTCACCTAACATAAAATATACAAAAGTAGAAGAGTGTGTCAAATATAAGAGGCAGTGAACAAGGAGAAGGGAAGAGAGATGGACAGAGCAGATGATGAATGAGTTAAATGATCCAAAGATGTTATATGCATGTACAGTTCTTCAAAAATTAAACCCATTAATCTTTCTAACTAAATTGCACTAATAAAAAGTTAGAAAAATAAAACGGAAATGTTTTAGTCTGCTCAGGCTACCATAACAAAAAAGCATAAACTGGGTGGCTTAAATAACAGAAATTGATTTTTTTCACATTTCTGGAGGCTGGAGATATGGTGACATAGGATTCATTTTCAGCGTTTTTTTATTGGCTTTAAATAACTCCATTCTCTCAGCATACACATAGGATCTCTTCTTGTTGCGAGGTTGGGGAGAAATAAATCTCTTTCTCATAAGACCAGCAGTCCTCTCAGATCAGGACTCTAACCTTAAGACCTCATTTAAACTTAATACCTCATTGTAATTCCCATCTCCAAAGATGGTCATATTTGCCATTAGGGCTTAAATATATGAATTTTGTGGAAACACATTTCACTCCATACACTTCCTTATTTCTTTCATTTGGATAGTAATCATCAACAAAATATTAGCAAATTGAACTCAACAATCTATAGAAAATTTATGCACTATGACAATTTTGGATTTATTCTAAGTATGTAAGACTGATTCAATATTCAAAAATCAATTAGTAAACTACCACATTAATAGTATTACAAAGAAAAACCTTATTATAGCAACTGACACACAAATAACATTTGACAAAATCTAACCCCACTGATGACAAAAATTCTCAACAAACTGGGAATAGAATGAACTTTCTCAATTTCAAAAATAACATGCAAAAATCTAAGCAAATATTTTATTTAAAAGTAAGAAACTAAATACCGCATTGCCTTTATCCATTCGTCCATAAAGGAGGATAAATTTGAGTCATTTGTAGGAAAATAGATGCACATTGAGACCATAATGTTTAGTAAAACATACCAGACACATAAACTTAAATATAACATAACTTCTCTTATATGAAAAACTCGAAGTATAAATAATTTTTAAAGCAAAATAACAGACATTAGAAACTGGGAGATAGAGTTCTTGCATACAGGAAGGGCTTCTAGGAGGTAGAGGGGGAGAAGGGAAATGTTTAAAAATCAAGATGTGTTAAGTAAATGCACCTACTGCCTAAGATAAACATTTAGATTATGTACTGCAAATGTGTACTAATACAAAATAAAAAATGAGAAACTAGATTCTTTCTTCTAAAATCAAAAACAAGGCAAATGTTTGTGTTTTCACTAGTTTTATCTAGCTATAACTGGAATTCTTACCCATCTAATAAGACAAGGAAAGTAAAAGGACTAAAGAAAGGAAAATAGTAAAACTATCTCTAATTTCAGATACAATGTTTACCTATGTGGAAAATTCCAAGAACCTATGAAAGGAAATTTCTTTGGCTAATAAATGAGTTCAACAAGTTCACAGCATGCAAAGTCATGAATCAAGTTTGATAGAAATCAGCTCTATTCCTATATACCAGTAATGGTGTATAGAAATAAAAACATGGTATTCTATAAATAATATACAAATAATGTGAAATATAAATATATAAACTTACAAAATATGTTCTTAGAATTAGAAAGCAAATTAGTAGCTGCAAGGCTGAGAGAGGTGGATATGGTGGGGAAATGGCTTGGATGTAAAAAGGGCAACATAGGTATCATTGTAGTGATGGAAATGTTGTATATCTTTATGCTATCAAGCCAATATCTTGATCGTGATACTTTATTATTTTTCCATTAGGCAAAAACTCTGTAAAATGGACAACAAATCTCACTATATGTGAGTCTACAAGTATTCCAAATTTTTCAAAAATAACTTAAACACCATTAGGAAAGAAATCATGGGACTTATGTAATCATTGAAGAATAATGAAGATAGAAAATTTGAAAACAAAGAAATTATAAGCACCATTTGTCAGTAAATCTAACATTAACACAATGGACTCTGTGTTTCCAACTGTAAGGCTTTACTTATAGACTGGGCAGAGGCTATGAGAACATTTGAGTTTTAGGAAGAGAAAATACTGTGTAGTAAGATAGCACTCCCTCCCACTTGATGTTCTCCACACCACTGTATATACTGCTAGGCACCCAATAGAATTGAGCAGAAACAGCCCGTTTAGCATTACAGTCACCTCATAAGTACACCTATAAAGGTTTCAAACTAACTTCAGTAGGGCGGTTAAATCATGATTCTTTTTGGCCTTTGTTACTGGAGACTGAACGGAGGGCCTTCACACTGAGCTAGATTTCCATCACTTTTTTTTTTGAGACAAAGTATTGACAAGCCTCTAAATTTCCCAGGCTGGCCTCAAACTTGCAGTCCTCCTGTGTCAGCCTCCCAGAGTGCTGGGATTACAGGCATGGCGCATCAGTCCTGGTATAAACATGATTCTTTACACAGATAGTAGTCATAGTTATTTCTAGCCATGCAGTAGGTCTGGTGTAATCATGATTCTTTAGACAGAGAATGGTCATGGTTATTCCTAGTCATGTAAGTACACAGGTTGAGTTAATATACTGTCAAGTTGCATCTTTACTAGAATCAAACCAGTGATCTATAAAGATATACACATACATGCAAAACTTAAAAGACTAAACACAGAACTGTAACAACACACAAGGCAATTAATAAATTAATGAAATAAATAGGACTTTAAAACTTGTTAAAAGTATGGTTCAATAAATGTCTTTGCCCTAAAAGAGATATTGATTTTTTCTAAATAGTCGGATTATCATTTTAATGTTTGGTTAATAATTACTAATGCAGGCAGGGTTTTATGTTTTGTTTTCAAAAATTTTGATTTTTTTTGGCATATCTGGATTAAGTGGCTATCATAGCTCAAAAATAAATTTTCTAAAATTTTGTAGATATAATTAGAAGTAATTTATTACAGGCTGAATATTGTGTTTCTTTACATGCATTCCAATCTTAGTCACCAATCATGCCCAATTAAAAAAAATAAAAACACAGAAAATTTTCTTTGAACTCCATCTTCTGTGCCTGCAATTAATGGTACAGCATTGCAATTTGTGATTTTACAACTGAGTTCATTTCTACTGAAGATCTTCATTTGGATTATTTAAAGAAAAAAAAAAACACTGTTTTCAAAGATATGACAGTTAGGGTTGGGGTTAGAATTACATTCAGGAACAAAATCATAAAGATTGAAAGTTCCAAATATTTATTTAGAAAATCATCTTTATTCCAAAATTTTTCTAAATCTGTAACTTTTTCACTTATTAGTAAAATATCATTTCTGTCTTGAAAACAAATTAACTGTTTTTTTGTTATTTATTTGGAAAGTGCTCTAATTAGCATGTTATTGAGAACCACTTGACAGTCATTTGTAAGAAAATGGATGCACTTTGACATCATAATGTTAAGTACAAGAAATCAAACACACAAGTTTAAATACAGCATGGCTTCTCTTATAGGAGAAAACCAAAATATAAATAAAGAGCAAAATAAGAGATAGATAATAGGAAATAGGGAGATAGATACTTTGCAGAAGGGATGAAGACCAATAGTTAGTGGAGGGGAAAGAGATGAAAAATGATTTAAGAGGTGTTATGTACATGTAACAACTCCCCATAAAGAATGTAATCATTATGTACTGCAAAAATGTACTAATAAAAATAAATAAACTATCCTATAAAGATATCAGCAAATTTGAAACAATTGTTTTTGTAAGACAAATACATAATTCATCTTTAAGTTATTAAAATTTTATTATGATAAAAAAAGTCCACAACAGGGCCAGGGATATAGTTCAGTGAAACTGTGCCTGCCTGGCAAGTGCAAGGTCCTGAGTTGATTCCCAGTACTGAGAAAAAGAAAGGGTCAACAACATCCATGCAAACTGTAATATACTTTTCAAATTATTTTTAATTTTATTTTGAATTTTTTTAGCATTAGCATCAATAAATTTAAAAAGTATATTTCAATCAATATAATAAATAGATAAAATCATTAAAATTTTACAAATTCTTTTTTGAATGTTTACCAAATGGGCAATTTATATAGAGAATTGCTATTTTATTCATAACTTTTCATACATCCACAATGGCAGTTAAATAGAAACTCTAAGGTGAAATGGCCTCAAAGTGCATCCATTTTTCCTGCAAATAACTGAATTTTATCCTTCTTTATGACAGACTAGTTCTTCATTTATGTGTACCACATTTTCCTTATCCACTCATCTGTTGATGGATATATGATCCACTTCCAAGATTTAGCTATTATAAATTGGGTTGTTATAAGCATGGGTATTCCCACAAGGAATGTAAACATTATATACTACACATATGTACTAATAATATAATAAAGTGAAATAGCAAGTTCCTCACAACAAATTCTTAAATGAATACTTTGCACAAGCAAACCGTATTATATAAATATTGGCTGAGATAATCATCAAACCTTTTGACATGTGGCTTCTTTCCTACTGTGGTACCTAATTGACATATGGATTTAGCGTGATTGCTTATCTTTACATTAATTATTGGTAAAGTTTAATTTCTTTTCTTTCTTTTTCTTATTCTTTTCTTTTCTTCTGAGACAAGGTATTGCTCTGAAATTCAGGCTTGCCTTTATTTAACTCACTACATAGCCCATGCTGGCCTGCCGCAGCCTCCCAAGTGTGGGGATTACAGGTATGTGCCATCATGTCAGGCACATGAAGCTTAATTTCTTTATCAAATGTAAAAATTTAAATATTTGTGTCAATAACCAGTAATTTAGGTTGAATTCCTTGGAAGCAGAGCCTGCAATGGAATTCTTATACAAGTGGTTGCTAGATAAAATACAAGAGGTTCAGGTAAATTTGAATTTCATCTATAGTGTATATATGTCCCAAATATTGCATGGGACATATTGATACTAAAGCCATTTCTTTTTTGCTGGAAATTCAAATTTAAATGGGCATGTAAATTTTGTATTTGCTAAATATAGCAATTCTACATGTAATTTGTTGAGAAAACGTTCTTTAGGAAGTCATATAAAAGAATGAAGGAAGTAAAATAAGGTCAAGAATGAAGCTGTACACAAATGGAGTTTCAGCAAGCCTGGGTCCGATTCCATGGGGAGACACAGAGTGCATGAATCACCAAAGTTGTCCTGACAAAAGCAGGTATCTTTTAAGGCTATCTAACCATTCTCATTCCTCTCTCTGCCTTAGGGAGAGCGAGCATGACTTGGCAGTTATTTTCATGGAGGGGACCCCCAATTCCTCTCAAGACCAGAGGAATTATCAGGAGATGGATGTAGCTTATGAGGTACTAAAATATTAATCATGATTCCACTCACTCAAAGAAGAATATTCTGGAAATATGGCAAACAGAATATGATTCCCTTCACCACACATCTAAACCATCTACCTCTACTAAATTTAGTGTCTACAGGAGTCTACAGGCCCATTTCGTCTTTGGGATTCCCACTGGAAAGAACTGGTATGCTTTCTAAACAAATTGGTTTCCATGTTGTTATTATTGTAGTTAAATATGTCAGTTTATACAGATGTACAAAGCCTTGAAATAAAATCTAATAAAAACAATCAAATTTAATTTATGGGGAAGGAGTGACCTTCTTCTTCACCATATATATTCTAATATATAACATAAAAATAATCTACATGAAAGGGAAAGAAGGGAAAGGAAAAAGATATGAGAAAAGGAAAAAACAGAAACAAAAGTCTTTGTAAATAGGGAAGGGTGAAGGGATTGAAGGGAGGGGAGGGGAATGGGGAAAAATAAGATATATCATGTAGAGGTATAAATTCCCAAGGATGAATGTCATCATATTGTATATCTAAAATGTACCAATAAACTTAATGACTAACAAAAAATAATCTACATGTAATAAAGCCACTGGACCAATGACAGTTTTGGGAAACACTGTAACAAAAATGCCATACTAAGAGTTAGCATCTATAATATATCAATATGTCATATATACTGACAAGAAAATTTCCAACCTGATAGAAAAAAGATAGATGAAATGAATAATCTGCCAACAAATATGTGAAAAAATTTTCATATGCAATAGACAAATTCAAAGTAAAAATGAGATATGACTTCATCCATAAGGCTCATAAAAATATACAAAAACTGGTAACATCTGTTGCCAAAAAGTTTGCAAAAAAGAATAATTTGAGGCATTGCTTGTGGAAATGTAAGGTGTTATAATATTTTCAGAAGCAATCTGCTCTATGTACTGAAATTAAAATACAGTGCTTATAATCTTTAACCCAGCAATCACACTTCTAGGAATCTACCCAATAAAATAAAGCCTCCAATATAAAAAGCCTTATCTGCTGGAATGTTGATTGCAGAACTATTCAAAGCAGAAAAAGTCTAGAATCAAAGTGAATATTATAATGGAGAATGATTGAATAAATTATAGTATAACACTATATTATAGTATAGTATAGCATTATGCAGCATTTTAAAAGTATGAGTTCAACCTACAGTAGTTGACCCAGGTACACTTTCAGTACACATTTCTGAATGAGAAGAGAAATATGCTAAAGGTGTGTATAGTATGACACCAGTTTTAGAAACTGACCAGAAACTTATGTATGTATATACATAAATGAGAAGTTTTGTGGGAAAGATCTTTTCTTTTTCAATTCATCTGCTTTGTTCTTTATAACACTGTCATGTGAGATTTGGGTTGGTAGAATTGATGCAGCCATCAAACTAAAATGAAGTAAAGAAAAGATGTCTACCTGGCATTCTAATGTCATTTAATTAATGAAGCAAGTGTGAAACTGCATGACTACTTTGTCTCCTTGTTAAGAGGGATAATTAAATTTTTTCTTGCCTAAAAGAATATTAAGTGCATTTTCTTTTTTGCAAACAAGAGTACTACTAAATTTAGAGTATGTTTACTTCTGGTAGGAAAAGAGCCAATATGGCAAAGGGAGACAGAAAGAAAAATAGATGATAAAAGCCAAACAAAAATATAAATGCCATCCGTCCCGCCATTCCCAGCCCAGAGGAAAGGCTTTTGGGCCGCCTTCTGTCCCGCTGCTCCTGGAAAAGAGGAAGGGGCTCCCGGGTTGCCATCCATCCTGCCGCTAACAGCCCAGAGGTAGGGGCTTCTGAGCTGCCATCCCACTGCTGCGGGTCAAGAGGAAGGGGCTTCCGGGCCACCATCTCCCCCGCTGCTCCCAGCTCAGAGGAAAGGGCTTTTGGGCCGGCTTCTGTTCCACCACTCCCCACCCAGAAGAAGGGGCTTCTGGGCCACCATCCCTACCTCCACTCCCAGGTCCTATCCTACCTCTCACAGCTCAGAAGAGGTGAGCCACGTGAGTGCCAACAGCACCCCCATGCCCCCCAGTCAAAATGAGAAAACGCATAAATAAATCTCAAAACCAAACGTCCAGATCACCTATGGCAACCCATAAGGGAAATGAGATGGAACACTCTGATACTCAACCACCTGGACCCACTGAACTGGCAACAAAAGGGGATCCGGAAAAAATGAAATCAGAAATGATTTCTCAGAAAACAGGAGAAATTATGTCCCTAGTGCAAGACATGATTAATAAATCTAGAGAGGAGCTCAGGAACATGATGGAATCCCAACATAGGAAACAAATGGAATCCATAAAACAGATGCAAAGAGATTTCCAGGAGATGAAAAACTCCATTGAAAGTCTGCACAGCAGAATGAGCCAATGTGAGGACAGAATTTCAGATATAGAAGATAACATTGCAATTAATGACCAGGAAAAGGAAAATTGCTTCAAAATTGTAAGGGAAAACGGGAAATCAATCCAGCAGCTCCTACTCGATGAAAACAAGAATAGCATAAGACTGATTGGAGTCAATGAAGAAACAGGAGAGAGTGCAGATGATACAAAAAAAACTATTCACAGAACTAATGGCAGAAAACTTCCCAATCAGGGGAAAAGAACTTCACATACAGTTAAGTGAGGTATATAGGACTCCAAATAGCCTTGATCAAAAAAAATCTACACATAGGCATATAATTGTTAAGATTCCAGAAACTCAACAGAAGAAAAAGTTCTCCAAGCAGTCAGAGAAAAGAAACAAATCACACACAAAGGAAAGCCTATCAGAATCACAGCAGACTTCTCAACACAAACCATCTAGGCAAGAAGAGCTTGGACTGACATATTCCAAGCCCTAAAAGAAAACAGCCTCCAACCCAGATTGATGTGCCCCGAAAAACTATCTTTCAAAATGGATGGAGAAATAAGATACTTTCATGACAAAGAGCACCTAAGGAACTTCGTGAATACCAAACCAGCACTCCAAAGAATTTTACACAATATCCTAGGAACAGACATTGAGGATCACAACCCCAGGAAGAAATTAAATGTAGAGGGGGAAAACCCAACAAAAAGAAAAAGTCATGGCAATGACAAGTCAATACATTTCAGTTATAACCATCAACATTAATGGTCTCAATTCACCAATCAAAAGAAATAGACTGGCAGAATGGGTCAAGAAGCAAAATCCAACAATATGCTGCATACAACAAATGCACTTAATTCAAAATGAAACTCATAGACTGAAAGTTAATGGGTGGAAAACAGTACTCAATGAGACAGGAACCCGAAAAAAAGCAGGAGCAGCTATCCTTTTTGCAGATCAAGTAGATTTCAAACCAACATTGATTAAGAGAGACGAAGAAGGACATACATCCTTGTAAAGGGAAGAATCCAAGAGGAAGAGATGACAATCATAAATATCTATGCACCAAACATTAGTGCACCCAACTGTATAAAACAAATACTAATGGATATGAAAAGGCATATATGCACTAATACAATTGTAGTGGGGGAACTCAATAACCCATTGTCACAAATATATAGACCAACTAGACAAAAAACAAGTAATGAAATACTAGAACTCAATCAAACTCTTGAACAAAAGAACTTAACGGATGTTTACAGAGTCTTTCACCCCACAAAATCCGAATACACATTGTTCTCAGCTGCACATGGGCCATTCTCCAAAATAGACCACATACTCACACATAGAACATGTTTAAGTAAGTGCAAAGAAATTGAAGTTATCCCCTGTATATTATCAGATCATAGTGCAATGAAATTGGAGATCCATAGCAAAAGAAACTGGGAAAATTTCATAAACATGTGGAAATTGAACAACACCCTTCTGAATAACCAATGGGTCACAGAGGAAATTAAAGAAGAAATCAGACAGTTCCTTCAATTCAATGACAATGACAATACAACATATCGGAATCTATGGGACACAATGAAAGCAGTCTTATGGGGGAAATTCATAGCAGTGAATATGCATATTAGGAAAACAGAAAGAGCCAAATTAAACAACCTGATGCTGAACCTCGAGGTTCTAGAAAAAGAAGAGCAGGACAACCCCAAATCTCCTACAAGGGAGGAAATTTTAAAGATCAGAGGAGAAATCAATGCAATGGAGACTAAGAGAACAATACAAAAAATCTATGAAGCCAAGAATTGGTTCTTTGAAAGAATCAATAAAATTGACAAAACCTTCACCAACCTTATCAGAAAAAGGAAAGAAAAGGCCCAGATCCATGTAATTAAGAATGAAAAGGGTGAAATTACAACAGACCCAGCAGAAATCCAGAGGATCATCAATACCTACTTCCAAAACCTATACGCCAATAAGATGGAAAACACAGAAGAAATGGACAGATTCCTAGATACATATGAATTACCAAAGTTGAGCAAAGAAAACCTAAAAATTCTAAGCAACCCAATATGAACCAATGAAATTGAAAATGTAATTAAAAACTTATCAACTAAGAAAAGCCTGGGCCCTGATGGCTTCACTGCTGAATTCTGCAAGGTATTTAGAGAGGAACTACTGCCACTACTGTTTAAACTCTTCAATGAAAATGAAAGGGAACCAATACAACCAAATTCATTCCTGGAAGCAAGCATCACCTTGATCCCCAAAGCAGAGAAAGACCCAACTGAAAAAGAGAACTATAGGCCACTCTCACTAATGAACATAGATGCAAAAATCCTTAATAAGATACTGGCAAATAGAATGCAGAAGATCATAAAGAAGATCATACCCCCTGATCAAGTGGGATTCATCCCAGGGATGCAGGGATGGTTCAACACACTCAAATCAATCAATGTAATGCACTATATCAATAGAGCCAAGGACAAAAACCATATGATTATCTCCATAGATGCAGAAAAAGCATTTGACAAAATCCAACATGCATTTATGATAAAAACCCTAAAAAGATTGGAATAGTTGGTCTCTACCTCAAACTGATAAATGCCATCTAAGAAAAACCAACAGCCAATATCATACTAAATGGTCAAAATCTGAAATCCTTCACACTAAAATCGGGAACAAGACAAGGATGTCCACTATCACCACTCTTGTTCAATATAGTTCTGGAAACATTAGGCACGGCAATTAGACAAGAGAAAGAAATAAAAGGAATAAAGACAGGTAATGAAGAAGTCAAATTGTCATTATTTGCAGATGACATGATACTCTATATAGAAGACCCCAAGAACTCCACCAAAAGCCTTCTAGACTTAATAACCAAATTCAGTCAAGTAGCTGCTTACAAGATCAACACACAAAAATCAATAGCTTTCCTCTACACCAATGACAGACTCACTGAGAGAGAAATAGGGCAAATAATTCCTTTCACAATAGCATCCAAAAATACTGAAATACCTAGGAATCAACCTAATAGAAGAAATCAAAGACCTCTTCTCTGAAAACTATAGCACTCTGAAAAGAGAGATGGAAGATAATATCAGAAAATGGACAGACATCCCCTGCTCCTGGGTAGGAAGGATTAATATAGTGAAAATGGCCATACTTCCAAAACTGCTATATAGATTTAATGCAATTCCAATTGAGATCCCAGCAGCATACTTCAAGGACCTTGTGAAAATAATCCAAAAATTCATTTAGAACAAGAAGAGACCCAGAATAGCAAAACCAATTCTAGGTAACAGAGACATGGCAGGGGGTATCACAATCCCCAACCTGCAACTCTACTACAAAGCTTCTATGATAAAAACAGCATGGTACTGGCAAAGAAACAGACCTGAGGACCAGTGGAACAGATTAGAAGATGCAGAAACAATGCCAGACACACTCAGCCGTCTCATCTTCGATAAAGGGGCCAAACACCCTCACTGGAGGAAAGATAGCCTCTTTCATAAATGGTGATGTAAAAATTGGGTTTCAACTTGCCAAAGATTAAAACTAGACCTATATCTCTCACCATGCACTAAACTAAAATCAAAATGCTTTAAAGATCTAAATATTAAAATAGAAACTCTGAACCAGTTAGAACAGAGGTTAGGTAGAACTCTTGAAGACATTGGTGTAGGAAAAGATTTTATGAACAAAACCTCAGTTGCCCATGAACTAGCACAAACAATCAACAAGTGGGATCTCTTCTTATTAAAAAGCTTCTTCACAGCAAGAGAAACCAGCAGCAGTGTGAAGAGTAAACCCGCAATGGGGGAAAAAATCTTCACCTGCTCTTCCTCAGACAAAGGTCTACTATCTCGAATCTGTAAAGAACTTAAAAAGATCAGACCTCCCAAATTTAAAGCCCCAATCCAAAAATGGGCATCTGAAATGAACAGACATTTCTCACACAAAGAAGTAGAAATAGCAAATAAATACATGAAAAAATGTTCAACATCACTAGTCATTCGAGAGATGCAAAGGAAAAAACACTGGGATTCCATCTCACCTCAGAAAGAATGGCTGCTATGAAGATATCAACCAATAACAAACGCTGGCAGGGCTGTCGGGAAAGAGGAATCCTACTCCATTGCTGGTGGGAGTGTAGACTGGTGCAACCACTGTGGAAATCAGTATGGAGGTACCTCCAAGTACTAGGACTGGAAGTCCCATTTGACCCCACTTTTCCAGTGCTGGCAATCTTCCCCAAAGAATTTAAAGCATCATACCACAGTGATATATGTGCACTCGTGTTCATAGCAGCACAGTTTGTGATAGATAAAACTTGGAAACAGCCCAAATGCCCATCAACTGGAGACTGGATAAAGAAAATGTGGGTATTTTTAATAAATTGGAGTATCACTCAGCCATAAAAAATGAGAAATTAGAGATATTTATAGCTAAGAGGATGCACATTGAGGCGATACTCTTAAGTGAAATAAATAGGACACACACGTATAAATACCAAATAGTTTCTCTGGTGTGAGAAACTGAAAGTGTAAATAAGGACTAAAACGTATAATAGGTTATGTGAAATAGGAAGAAAAGGAGCAAAGGGAAAGGAAGTGTGAGAGGTAGGGGAAAGAAAAGAAGGGAATGGAATTAATATGAGAAAATGGAAAAATAGGAACAAAATCTTTGTAATTAGGGAGGACTGGAGGGGTTGAAGCGAGGGTTGCGCAAGGGTGAAAAATAAGAACCAAGAGAGATTATGTAAAGGTGCAAATTTCCAATGATGAATGTCATTATATTGTATACCTAAAATGTACCAATGATTAGAATGAATAATCAACAATGCAAAATAGTAAGAAAAGGTCTAAAGGGTAGGAGTAGTGGGAGGGGTAGGGGAAAGGAAAGAAGGGAAATGAAAAATTATGAGAAATGGAACAAATGGAACTAAAGTCTTTGTAAATAGGGAAGGGTGGAGGGGGTGAAGGGAGGGCTAGGAATGGGGAAAAAATAAGAACCAAGATGCATCATGTAAAGGTACAAGTTCCCAATGAGAAATGTAATTGTGTTGTATACCTAAAATGTACCAATAAAAGAATTCAACAAAATATATATATATATATAAATGCTGCAAATATTAAAATTTATGATATGACTACATTTTTTATGTTTATTTAAAATTCTCTCTCTATATATATGTTATACATAAATGTAATGTTAAACTGAAATAAATTAATATATAAATTAAATGTCTAATATTTGGCACCTCAGTGTATTGTCTTGTCCTCATAATTTTGGAGATACGGTCTCATGGACTCTCATTTAAGGAATGCTTTTTCATATTTCAAGTGTCGTTCTTGTACTTTACATGTATTACTTTATTAAATGCCTACTATAGCAACAGGAACATGTCATTTCTCTCCCATTGAATATATGAGGAAACACAAGTATAGTAAGTTTAAGAAAACTCAGCAAATTTACATGAAATAGATGGAAGAGCTGGGATTGAAATTCACCTTGCTTCCAGAGGTCACACACCAACTACCTGATCGATTTTGGGTTGCAATTTTGCTTATAAAACAAGTGAGATAGTGAGATTTTGTTTTATTTCTTTGAATGTTAAAAATTTATTTTATTTTTAAGGCACAACATGGAGACAAATGTTGAATGTACAACTCAGGAACAAAAGCTTAAACCAACTACTGAGAACTATTACCATAAAATTAAAATATATTGAAGGTTTTATCTAAGTGCCTGGTTCTACTTGCTGAAAGTTTTTTTGGACACATCAAGTAAGTCTCAATTATTTCAAAAATCTTAAATATAATATAATACACAGTTTCAAATAAAGAAGCCAGAGAATATATGTAATATTTTCAGTGTTACTTTCATATACCTTCCCTAATTCCTAACTCATAGAATTATAATATTGATGCACATTAATAGAGTGTCTACCACCTTCATTCCTGGCTGATAATCCCTAAATTTTTGTGAACAAAGGGATAGAGAATATGCATGGTGCCTGTAAGTTGTAAGTAACTTGGCTCACATGAAGCACTTATCCTACAATAAGACTCTTGTTGGTAATGTTTTATATCACATGGCTTTGTACTGTTGGTTCTAGCTGATTGGATCAAGTGTGGGCACAGGAGGAATATAAGACAATCCAAAAAAGACAGGTGGCTGTATCTCAGGAGAAAACTGAGATAGGGCACAGAGATTCTCAGTTTCAATGATTTTATGCAATAAATACCAATTACCAGGAACTCAGTATGCATTTAATACAATTACTCATGTATAGAATTTTGAAAGCCATGATTTGTGGTGGAATGGACAAATGGATTCAACTTAAAAAACTATAGAATATTTTAATAAACGTACCCACATGAATCCAGAATATGGTTGATGGTTGAATAAGTAATAACATTCCTAGTTTTTATATTTTTCTTAAAATCTTAGCATATTTGTTTACAAATTTTGTAAACTATTAAGACACACTTGAAAAACTAGACTTGTATTTGGTTTGTGTTACAGTGAGTCCATTTTAATTTTATGTGATTACATGTATATTTTCCCATTATCACTTGTATAAATGTCCTTGAAGCATTGCTATTCCAATGAAAAACTGAAGAATTAATGAAAAAATATTTTCCTACATTTACTACTTGATCAAAGAGAATATAATTATTTTTAGGCAGAATTCTATTCTATTGAGAAATGAACTGAAAATAAGAAGCAGGAATATCTCTCTACTCTCAGAGTTCTTTCTCTCTCTGTCTCTCCATATATATATATATATATATATATATATATATATAATTTCATATGTATGGATAAGTAATTATTATATACTTGTATAAATAATGATAATTCAAAAAAGCTGAGAGGAGTATATGCAAATGTCAAAAATACAACAAAATATTCCACATTCTATGTGCCTTTCAATATATATATTCCCTACATATGAAAGTAGTAAGTTACATGGTTTTTTGAACCAGAAACCTCACTCCAATTACTTATTTTTTAAAAACTTCCCACCATACCTAGCACAAATGCTGTTAACTTGCAAGACTAAATTTTCAACTAATGACTTTTTAAAAGAAAGTCATATTTTAGGATAACTTGTTTATGAAAAAGACTTGATAATTTTTAAGTAAAACATTAGTAAATTTTAGATATACATAATGATAGCATTAATCATAGGGAATTTGTACAGGATAAGTTTTCAAACTATGATTTTTCAGTCTACTGAAAAATTCAGCAAAGATATATTTATTTATTAAAATTAAGATATGAGACTACTTGGTAGACTTTCCAGGATAAACATATAAATAGATATAGATATCCAACTCTGAAAATAGTGCTCATTATTTTTTATGAAACAAAATAACTAAGCATGAATACAATTCTTTAGAAAAAAGGTAAATTGGAGTATAGCATTATTTTTAACTAGGAAAAGAAAAAGAGATATTTTGAGGACATGGGTGTATAAAAATTATATTTACAGCCTAGAAATTGTCCTTGTGGTTCAGTTCAAGTTTCTTGGAGAGTTGGAGCTCAGTGTTATTCCTATCTATTTCAGATAACACATCTCTAGGTCTAATTGAGCCTGTTGATCTACGAAAGGTATTAGAAAATCAAAATCTCAGGAGAGCCTAGGTCTTACTTGGTTTATTACTTGATACTGATCATACACAAACAGCTGAACTATTATCACCCCCAGAAGCTCCAAGATTAATTGTGCCAGTCCAAGATGGTGTTGAACTCACTATGTACCCCAGGGTGGCCTCAAACTCATGGCAATCATCCTGCCTCAGCCTCTCTACAGATGTGCACCACTACACCTGGCTTTTGCTGGACTTAGTTTTAACAGCAATAGTTTATAAGCAAGTTCTCTAGCTGAAAGCTCAACAAAGACATTATATTTTGACCAATGTTTTCCAATGTGAGTACTCAAATCATAAATTCCCAAATTTTCAATTTATTTTAAATTCTAACTTTGAGTAAGAAACCTATAGTAATAACAGCTATGGCTGTTATTTATTTGTGGCTTAATACGTCAGGTATACACAATACTCATTACAAAACAACTCTACATATGAGATCACCAATATAGCTTTAGACTGCTTCTAAGTTTTAGAGATAAACAGTAAATTCATTTTTGTCCCAATCCCTACAAATGTACTATCTTAGTTAGCTTGCACTACCATAAGAAAATAATTCAGACTGAATGCCTTTTAAAAACCCAGAAATTTATTACTCATGCTTCTGTGGAAGTCTGAGATCAGAGTGCCAATATATGTTAGTCAGGTTTGCACTGCTGTGCCAAAATACCTGAGAAAAACAATTTAAAAGGAAAATGGCTTATTTTCATTCATGGTTGTGGTTTTATTCCATGATCAGTTGGCTCCATTGCTTCTGTCTGGGTTGGTAGTGAGGCAAAGTATCACAGAGAGGAAGAGCATGTCATCAGAGCACAGTGGCTTACTTCATGGCAGATAGAATAAGAGAGAAAGAGACAGAGAGAGAGAGAGACAGAGACAGACGGAGACAGAGACAGAGAGACAGAGAGAGAGACAGAGACAGCAGAGTGCAAAGATAAGATATACACTTCAAAGGCTCTTCTCTAGTGACCTACCTCTTCCCTCAGGGCCTCGGCTCCTAATAGCCCAGCCAGCTATGAATTTATCAAGGGATTAATCAGTTGACGAATTAAATTAACAGCCTCCTGATACATCTTCTCTAGGCTCAAATTTTGAGCACTACTATATCAAGGATCAAATCCCCAAAATTATGAGACTTTGAGAGACACTTCATATTCAAACCATAGCACTCAGGGCCAGGGATTTAGCTCAGTGGTTCCAGCACCTGCCGTCCAAGCGCAAAATCCGGAGTTTGATCCCTGTTATCAAAAAACAAAAACAAACAAACAAAAAAAAACATAGCACTCCATCCCTGACTCCCAAATCCTCATGTTCACCCCATTGTGCAAAACACATCTCATCCTTCTCCAAGAGTTCCCAAAGTTCCTGAATTGCTCAGGAGTTCACATCTAAAGTCTCTTCTGAAATTCAATGCAAACTCTTTGCGGAGAGTTCCAGTAAAATTTTTAAAAAGCTATATATTTTTGATATACAATGATATATTTATTTTGTAAACACTTGCACTCAAAAAGAGAGAAACAGGAAAATAACCAGGAGTATATAACCAAAGCAAGACCTAAAACCAGCAGAGAAAATATGAGTCCTATAATTTCAAGACCAGTGCCTGAGGCACATGATGGTGTAATGTGAACTCCAAAAGTCTTCTGCATTCTGGTCTATACGACCTAACTAGCTGCATCCCACATGGCTTCTTTCTTGGCTTGGCTCCATTATATATGGTTTGCCTTTCCATATATTCTTGTTCCATGTGCCATGTTTCTGTAACTTACTAGGATCTCTGCTGGAGCTTTGCTTCACTCTCATAGCTTAAGGCATTCCCTCTCAGGGAATGCTTGCAGGGATTCCAATGCCATCACACATTATCTGGCTTTCCAGGGCTTTCTTTGAAATTATCATGGAAAAAAATTTCATGAGCCCACATCTCTTGATTTTGCATTCCTGCAAAAACCAGCATAACATGAACAATGCCAGTATCTGCCACCAACAAGAGCAATAGGCGTGTCTCCCTTAGACCATGGTAAGAGTGGCCTCTGAATGCCTAGATTGCTAAACATGGTGAAATGAATCCTGGGTAAACACTTCCTGGGTGGCCTTCTGCTGGGAGGAGGGGGGGCTGATGTTGTCTACTCAAAGTCTTTCAAATGAGTTTACATTTTAACTCCCTAGAACCAGCAATGGATGAAGTCAGGGCAATTCCTTTGGGACAAGCCTCCTTCTTGAGTGTAAAAAGGGTTGCCTTCTCTGTGGATCTTCACATGGTAGACAAGAAGCTCTGTTTCCCACTTCTCTTTTGCTCAAGACACTAATCCTAACATGGGCTCCACTCTCATAATCCCACCTACATTTAGTTAACCCCCTAAAGCTCCACATCCTAATACCATTAGGAATTAAGGTTTCAGAAGAAGAATTTGGGGGAACATTCAGTTATAACTGAATAATATGCCACTAAAAGAGCATCCACATTTTTCTGGGCAAGATTTTCTAAGATGGAAATCTTATCAACACTTGTATGATTCATGAAACACTTTGAAAAATATAGTATACATGTATGTTTTATGCAGTAAAATGTCTTTGGCAGATAGGTACACATGATTTTTTCCTTTAGAAAAATGAAAACGCCATGTTGTCTGAATGCAGTCTCTGAGATGTTTTGCATAAAAGAAATCTATTTTACTTCAATTCGTGTTTTTTCCAAACTTGTACTATTAAATACTTTTCCACAGAACACATTTTGAAAGTTATTAGTTTCTGTCAGTCATGTTTTCTCTCAGTGTGCTTCTATGCAGGATATGACAAAAAAATTTGGGCATTATAAAATGTGTTACAAGTTATTTAAAAGTGAACATAAAGAAAAAGCAAGCTTAATTGTATTACATTTGATTCTGTCTGCAGAGAAAAAAAGCTAAGGGAGATGACAGGAATAGTATGGGTCTATATTATGCATCTTATTTAAATTATATATGCTAATGTTCAACACCTCACATAATTGAAAAATAATTTTGATGATGAAAATATTGTTATGAATGACAAAGTAAATGTGGCTTCTTTATTACTGGTGATTTTTGAATACCCAGAAAACTGATTCTTAGACAAAACTGAATTGATTCTATTCTACCCGTGTAGTACATGACAGTTTTTATGTTTATTGTTAAAGAATTTTGTTGAAAGCTCTCACTCTAAAAAAAAAACTATATGTAAAAAATTAATTGTAAAAGACTTATTTGACTAACACTTCTGCACAAAGTTTCAGAATAGAAGTGATAATTTAAATAAAGACACATGAAAGTCTTCAGTGTGAAATAAATTTCCACAGCCCTATTTTTAAATGTCATGACAGACCTAGAAAAAGTGAATATAACTAATTAAAACCAAATTACTAAATCAATACTCTATTTTAACCCAAATTAAAACTTATTTTGGAAAAATTAAAATTAAAAAATAAATATATAACTTATTTTGGCACATTCAAAATATGTAAATTTGACAATCTGACTACTGTATTTCAATAACACAATATGATACTGTTGATCAGGTATTTTTCAGAAAAATCTTTAATCTTAGATTTGAGATTATGAATGAGGTATAACAATCAGAATAAATGAAGTTTTCCAAAACTCATAATCATCCATACAAGTAACTTTCTACATTCCATAGGCTGAGGTGCTATATTTAAAATGGCACCTATGTTTAGGATAGAGCTACAAAATAGTTATACATGACTTAATTTACATGTATAAATCTTAGATTTATTCTTATAATCAGTTTCTAGACAAAATTCTTTCTGATGAAATACTGTCAACAGACCTAGAGATATGGGCCTATGAAATTCAGGAAGTAGCATAAGATTCTGAGGACCTTGCAGGCATGCTAATGAAAGAAACATGGAGTATGATACTTGGGTGAAAATGCAGAGAGAGAAGCAGTGCACAGTCTTGCTTAAGGGACCAAATGGTGAATTTATGCTACAACCATGTTAATAATTGTGAGGGTTCAGGTGGTAAATACAGTCTGATTATATGGATATACATCCAGGAAGATATGGAAGAATATAGTAGAATTATAGCAATAATCTTTCTGATTCTGATTGAGTGGGAAATATTAACTTCATCGACCCATAATTAGATCAATAATATCTTTTTCTTTTGTATATGTGAAACGCATATAGTTTATGAGTCAGTTTGTGCTGCTGTAGTTGAAGACACCACTTAATATGACTTGAATTTAGGAACGATAGCAACCACCTATGTAAGGTGATTTCATCTGCTTCTCTCAAAAACTTGCCAATATCTTTTCCTTTTTAACAATTAGAGAAGAATCTTTAACTCAAAGATACAACTGACTGACACAACATCTTGAAAATTTTATCAGGGCATTAGAAAAAGTATGAAAGTGATACACTAAGATAAAATGAGTCTCAGCTATCATAAAGCCTGCTCAGTTTGCTAATGGACTAAGGTTGGTAATAGTGCCTCTCCAGTGCAGCAAGATTCAGAAAGATCTTTTGAATGATTAAAGAATAATCAAATCATAATCAAAACTGTGAAACTTACATTTAGTTTCTTAAAATGAATTATTCAGAAATGACATCAGCCAGAGTGGACTAGGAAGCTCTGTTATTTTTTTCTCTATAGAAACATTAATATGTAAGGATAAAAAAACAAAGACTGTCAAAAGGATATTATAGGTACTCTGGAAAAGAATCAAAGCTCTGCAATAACAAAGGGTGTGCTCAATAAATTAAAAAATAGAATTTAAATAATAGGAAAATATCTGGCAGATATGTTCACTACTGGTCTCACATGTACAACACTACATAGTCGTGATTTGAAGAAAGCATAAGCCCAGTTCCTTCCATCAAATCAGAGGGAGCAAAATGATGTAATTTGTCTGGGGGCTGTCTGAATGACAATCCTTTGCCTCATCTAAATTAGAGTTCAGGCTGGCTAAACACTGTGGTGCTCTTCAGAATGGGTGCTAGAAAACTAAGATCCACAGGTGATTGGATGAGAGATTAAAGGTGAATGTATTCAGTTGTCCATTTAAGGCAGCAACCCAGTTCCAATTATTTCCTTTTAACTAGAGGAAGCAGAGAATACCAGAGTTAGAACTTCCAACATTATCTGGGGGTGTCTTAAACTCCTAGTGTAACTCAGATATCAGGCTGGGAAAGTAACAGAAAACACCATACACTGGAAATAAAAATTGTAGGAGAACTAAGTACTGACTGAGAGAAGCCTAGGGCAAGAAATTTTTGTTGGAGAGAGAAAACTGACAATCTATGCACTCAAAGAAGAGCTGGAATTACATACACTTTCTAGAAAATTGTGATTTGCAAATAAGCTATGTGTATGAGAGAATCATGAAAGTTGAGTACAAGTCAGACAAGCTGCTGCTGGAAAAAATACATGAGAAAACCAAACTTAAGCTCATCTTAAGCAGGATGAAAATTTGACTAGCAAAACAGTAGAGAACTTTCCTGGCACAGAGATGGTTTGCTAAGATTAGGAGCGGTGCTGGTTTTCAACAGACCAATTTTTAACAGCAACTATCAGACAAATTTAAAACATATAAAGAAATAGGAGACCATGGCTCACTTAAGTGAATAAAAGGAATTTTCAGAAACTATCTCTAAAGTAGCATAGAAGTCAGATTTGTAAATTAATGACTGTAAAACTGTCTTGAATATGTTCAAAAAGTTAAAGAAAAGCATTGACAAAGAACTAAAGGAAATTTGAAATATTATATATGGACAAAATGAGATTTTTAACAAAGAGAAATAAATTATACAAATGAACAAAACCAACATTCGGAATTGAAAATGTTGAATATTCAAATATTTGAATTGTAAAATCCCCTAGTGAGTCCAATTAGAAGATTTGCGCAGGTAGCAGAGTCAGTGATTGTCATGGTTAAATTTAATTGTGTCATTTATTGGCCTTGGAGACTCCTATGAGATTAGTTAAGCATACTTCTATGTGTTTGGTCCTTTGAAGGCATCTCAAAAATCACCAAGATTCCACCCATTGCAGAACTAAGGATATAAACATGTAAACATTTCATTTTAAGAGAGAGGACCCCTGCTCATGAAAGGCCCTGAGGAAATTGGTTCTTTGTGGTTAATTTTATTATGCTCAGCCATCCAATCACTCAGAGGCTGCTAATGGTGTGGTTCATGTGGGCCCATGTACTGCTCAAGCTGGCCACAGACATTGGCATGATCCATGTGATACTGAGTTTATAGGCATATAGAATTCAAGAGTTTGGAGATCATGGATGATTCCATCCAGATTTCAAAGTAAGGCCTGGGAAGCTAGGCAATATTCCTTTGAAAGAGTGATATATGAGTCTGTGAGAATGAAGCTAAAGATGCACTGAAAACTCGAGGAAGTCATTCATGCCAAGAACAAGGAACTTCAGCTGAGGAAAGCTGACACAATGAGCAAATCCAGCTCAAGAGAGAGCCCACAAGGCTATTAAAACAAGGCCATAATGATGGGGCTTCACAAGCCCTTTGGAACTCACATCTTACCACTCAGTGCCCTGGATGCTACATACATAGCTACATGATTTAATGTGCACCCTGCTGGAATTTGATCTTCTTTTCTTCCTATTCTTTTCTACCTCTCTGTCTTTTTTTTTTTTTTTTTTTGGAATGAGAATATTTATCCTGCAATATTGTGTTTTCGGATTATGTAACTTGCTTATTATTTTTGCGAATATTTACAGCTAATAGTTTTTCTTGAGTTTCAGAAGAGACTTTGAGTTGGACTTTTGTGAAAAGTTGGAACTTGAGACTCTGGAGAAGGGATTAATGTATTTCTGGCTATTCTCAGGATAAATATATAATGTTAGGTGGAATTACGAACTTGCTATTGTCTTTATTTTGAGATTAAGTATGGTTTAAGGTAATGCGCTTGAGTGCCAAGTTGACAAGGAATGGGATGGATCAGCTTAACTATGTCAACTTGATTAGCCTGGGTGTTCCCTAGGGGAATAGTCAAAGCACATTTTGGGTGTCTCAGTGGTTCATGGAGGCATGACTCTGAGTACTATACATGATTCCTGGCCCTGTCCTCTCTGCATTGTTATGCTATTCTACTTCCTGACCACCATGAACTGAATATCTTTGCTCAGCCATGCTCTTCCAGCATGATGTTTCTTTCTTGGAGCCTCCTGATACTGGACTGAATCTCCTAAAACTATGGGACAAATGAAACTTCTCCTCTTTTAAGTTGTGGATGTCAGGTATTACATATAAGTGACACAAAACTGGACTAACATAGTGAACCTAAAGTTGTAACATTTGAAATTATGCACTGTGAGAAACAATGGTCAATAATAATGAAAATTTCGCAGTCTGAAAGTCTTATTGGAAAGCATCAAGCTATCCAATATACAAATTAGGAGACCTCTGGAAGTAGCAAGAGAGAGAAAGGGCCTGGAAGAACGTTTTTTTTTAAAGTAAAGGAAATAACAAAGACCAAGTGAGCAATAAATGAAATACAGACTAGCTAAACATTAGGACAAAGAAAAATCTGCATATTTTGAAAAGATAAACAATGTTGACAAAAATTTAGCTTGACTAAGAAAAAAATGAAAGCAGACTCAAATTAATGAAATTATAAATAAAACAGGAGAATTTACAACAGACATCAGAAAAATTTAAATGGGCCATAGAAATTACTATATTTAATTATATACAAAAAAGTTTTACATAGATAAAGGCATATTTTCCTATGAACATAAGTCATACCAAGAACAAATCATGAAGAAAAGGAAAAGCTGAACAGACCAAAAAAATTAAACAATCTATGTCCCTCAATAGATGACTGGATACAGAAAACATGGTATGTATATAAAAAGGAATACTATTGTGTTAAAAAATGAAAGAAATCCTACAACTACATGGGTGAATCTGAAGGTCATGTTTCTAAGTGAAATAAGCCAGTTACCAAAATACAAACAGTCTGCAATCTCACTTATATGTTGAGGCTTTAAAGAATAACGACTCAGAGAAGCCAGAGAAAATGTTTGTTACCAGGGCATGGGTTATGGGGGATACAGGGAAATTTTGGTAAAGGGGTATAACCTTTCGGTTATAACATAACTAAATTGTGGGAACCTAATGTTTATCATGGTGATTATGGTTAATAGTACTCTGTTTTATACTTGAAATTTACTAAGTGTGTAATCATAAAACTTCTAGCTACACATACAAGTGTATAAATGATAATGATGTGATGTAATTATTTCATTAATTCATTTGATTGTAATTATTTCATTGTTTAGATATAGCAACTCACGTAATGTTTTGTTTTCCATATACCTAAGGAAAGTTGAAAGAAATAAATATCTCAGGAAAACTCTCCATGTAATTAACAGTAGGAAAATGGTTAAAAAATGGGATTTATTCATACAATGGCTACTATTCAACAATGAAAAGAAACTATTGAAATATACAGCAAGTGTGAATATTAGTGAGCTGATATCATGCTGAGAAAAACAAGCTGGAAGTAAGTGTATAATATTGCTGCTTTATGTAAAGTCATAAAAAATCAAAATTAATCTGTGGTGAAAAGAGTAAATCCATTGCCTGTGATTAGGGGAGTGGAATTGACTGGGAAAAGAAAATAAGGGGACACTCTTGGGTAAGGGAAATAATCTTTGTCTTTTTCATAAAATGAATAAAGTGCACAAAAGCATTTTTAACCACAATATATTCTTTGATCAACATGCCACCAACACGCACTCCTTCACATTGTCCCATTACTTGCTAACCACCATTCTACTCTGTTTTTCTGAGATGTATTTTATAGATTCTACATATGAGTGACATCATGTGGTATTTGTTTTCTGTGCATAGTGCACTTATTTTTTACTTAATTATAATTTTTAGCCAATAAAAAAATACATAAACAAAATAAATGAATGGAAGTATGACCAAACACGAGCTTTTAATTTTTTATAATATATATTTTAACCTCAAAATCTAATTTCTGAAAAAATAAGAGACACGAATCCTTGTTCAGATATTTCTATTTATATATTTATCTAATTATACGTTTTATCTTGGTTTTAAAACAAAAAGTGGAACAATTTTATGGACTGGGGGTTTGGCTCAGTGGTTCCGCCACCTGCCTTGCAAGCTCAGGGTCCCGATTTCTATCACCGGTGCCAAAAAAAAAAAAAAGAAAAAATTGGAACGATTTCAAATTTCTTCATTTGTAGATAGTTAGAAAAATGTGAAATGGCCATATAATGGAAAAGTATATCGCCACTTAAAATTAGACTGTAAATTTTTATTATCATGGAAAAATATCTATGAAATTTTGAATGCAACAAATGTATATTTAAAATGTAAGCAAGGTATCACTCACTAAATATAAATATTTTTGTAGAAAGGTTAACAGCAGAGAAATACATAAACAGAAAATTTTCTTCAAGAGAGACAAAACTTAAAAATTTATTATTAAGGGTTAGAATTCAAGGAAAATTTAACTTTCTTTTTATAATCTATTAACTTTTATAATTTAAATACATCATTTATATAAATAAAAAATATAAAGCTACATTCACTCAAAAATGAAATATGTTATTTATTAAAAAGCGTTGCATCTTGGTTCTTATTTTTTCCCCATTTCTCATCATTTTTGCTTTTCCTTCTTTCATTTCCCCTCCTCCTCCCACTACCCCTACCCCTTTGGACCTTTTCTTACTATTTTGCATTATCGATTATTCATTTTAATCATTGGTACATTTTAGGTATACAATATAGTGACATTCATCATTGGAAATTTGCACCTTTACATAGTCTCTCTTGGTTCTTATTTTTCACCCTTGCCCAGCCCTCCCTTCAACCCCTCCATTCCTCCCTATTTACAAAGATTTTGTTCCTATTTTTCCATTTTCTCATATTAATCCCATTTCCTTCTATCCTTTCCCCTAGCCCTCCCACTTCCTTCCCCTTTGCCCCTTTTCTTTCTATTTCACATTACCTATTATACATTTAGTCCATATTTACACTTTCAGTTTCTCACACCAGAGAAACTATTTGGTATTTATACATGTGTGACCTATTTATTTCACTTAAGAGTATCGCCTCAATGTGCATCCACTTAGCTATAAATGTCTCTAATTTCTCATTTTTTATGGCTGAGTAGTACTCCATTTTATTAAAAAAACCACATTTTCTTTATCCAGTCTCCAGTTGATGGGCATTTGGGCTGCTTCCAAGTTTTAGCTATTACAAACTGTGCTGCTATGAACATGGGCACACATATATCACTGTAGTATGATTCTTTGAATTCTTTGGGGAAGATCCCCAGCAGTGGAATAGCAGAGTCAAATGGGACTTCCAGTCCTAGTTCTTTGAGGTATCTTCATACAGATTTCCACAGTGCTTGCACCAGTCTACACTCCCACCAGCAGTGGAGAAGGGTTCCTCTTTCCCCACAGCCCCGCCAACATTTGTTATTGGTTGATTTCATGATAGCAGCCATTCTTTCTGGAGTGAAGTGGAATCTCAGCATTGTTTTCATTTGCATCCCTCGAATGACCAGTGGTGTTGAACATTTTCTCATGTATTTATTTGCTATTTCTACTTCTTGGTCTGAGAAATGTCTGTTCATTTCAGATGCCCATTTTTGGACTGGGTCTTTAAATTTGGGAGGCCTGATCTTTTTAAGTTCTTTATAGATTCGAGTTAGTAGACCTTTGTCTGAGGAAGAGCAGGTGAAGATTTTTCCCCCCATTGTGGGTTGTCTCTTCACAATGCTGGTGGTTTCTCTTGCTGTGCAGAAGCCTTTCAATAAGAAGAGATCCCACTTGTTGATTGTTTGTGCTAGTTCATGGGCAACTGAGGTTTTGTTCATAAAATCTTTTCCTACACCGATGTCTTCAAGGGTTCTACCTAACCTCTGCTCCAACTGGTTCAGCGTTTCTATTTTAATATTTAGATCTTTAATCCATTTTGATTTTAGTTTAGTGCATGGTGAGGGATATAGGTCTAGTTTTAATCTTTGGCAAGTTGAAGCCCAATTTTTCCAGCACCATTTATGAAAGAGGCTATCTTTCCTCCAGTGAGGGTGTTTGGCTCCTTTATTGAAGATGAGATGGCTGACTGTGTCTGGCGTTGTTTCTGCATCTTCTAATCTGTTCCACTGGTCCTCAGGTCTGTTTCTTTGCCAGTACCATGTTGTTTTTATCACAGTAGCTTTGTAGTAGAGTTGCAGGTTGGGGATTGTGATACCCCCTGCCATGTCTCTATTACCTAGAATTGCTTTTGCTATTCTGGGTCTCTTCTTGTTCCAAATGAATTTTTGGATTGTTTTCTCAAGGTCCATGAGGTATGCTGCTGGGATCTCAATTGGAATTGCATCTATATAGCAGTTTTGGAAGTATGGCCATTTTCACTATATTAATCCTTCCTACCCAGGAGCAGGGGATGTCTGTCCATTTTCTGATATCATCTTCAATCTTTCTTTTCAGAGTGCCATAGTTTTCAGAGAAGAGGTCTTTGATTTATTTCGTTATGTTGATTCCTAGGTATTTCAGTTTTTTAAAAATAATAATAAGAAGAAGAACCAAGATGCATTATGTAAAGGTACAATTCCCATTGAGAAATGTAATTGTGTTGTATACCTACAATGTACCAATAAAAGAATTTAATTTAAAAAAAGCATTGCTTTTGACATTAATGTGAAGAAATATCTTATTTCTTTTCTAGAGTTATTAAATACCTCTAAAGATTAACTTAAAAAGTAGAAAGCAGATTAAGAACAATTTTTGTGTTCTCTTCAGTTTCTTTGGTCAGTATCAAAATTTTGTTTTCTATTTTCATTGTTAATATATAATTCTAAAAATAAACGAAGTTTATTCTAATCAATTTGTCAAGTCATGGCACATGTGTAAATGTGTATAAATTCAGTTTTAAATACTGTACTCTTATGTTCAGTTTTCATACATGAAAGGCAGATGGTTGTCAAAGAGACAAGATAAGAAAAGACATATTTGTCTACATTCAAGCAGTGAAGATTTCTAATTAATTTTGCTTTTCCTTTACAGATGTCACTTGAGGTAAACTATCAACATTGCACCTGGCAGGCTAGCAGATGAAAATTCAAACAACATTTTCTATTTTTTTTGCACAAGTTGCTTGATATTATAATAGGGAGGAAGAAGTTTAAGGATTGATTCAATTCTCATTAGTGGAAATGTGCTACGTGCATCCTCAAGAGAATCTTTTTTTATAATACAGGTAGGTTTATTCCAAATTCTTTTATTCTAATTCACTTAAGAATAATGAATAATTGGCGATATAAATTATTAATAGAAGTAGAGATAGTATAGGCTATTATAGAAAATGACCATTTTTGACAAATCATATGCCTATTTACCATAATGAATATAAAATAAATCAAAATAAATATACTTTAGCATATTTAGAGGAACTAATCTTACTCTTAAATACATATAAATATATTCAGAGGTTTCACTAGGCATGCAGGCACTTAAAGAAATACAAAATATTCACTTATTTACAAATAATTCTAAGCATATCATATAGACTATAGATTATTTTTCAATGGACCTACTACTTTTTATGGAGTACTTATAAGGAGTAGTGTTTTTCTTACACTGGCTGAGAAAATCAAAGTGTTTTTCTCCCAGTGTTAAGTTTTATAGTTTTCAAAAATAAAAATTGATTTATGTTTAATTGTTTTTCAAATTCTAAAAGTCACAGTTTGTGTCCCTGGGAAATAGATTCAGATTTATTGGGCAGTGCTCTCAGAAAGCATCCGTGATTGGGGAAAGAAAGTTAAACAGAAGGAGGATTTGAATTGTCCTATGGTCACACCAGAGGCCTAAATTAATCTCACAGAGAGCTTTGTAGCTGTAATGGCCTTAACAGTCTGCCTAGTTTTGTAAACCCTCCATCAGCTATTCACTGGGTATGCAATGTCCCCAGGGAGCTAATATAATTTGGCAAAATCACTTTAAGCTGACTAAAATTCCTGGAGGGAATAAGCTGTGTGCCCTCATCTGCCAACATTCTTAGTAGTTTGGAGAATAAATGCTACTCGCACAAATGGATGTTTCAGTAGCATTCACTATAACTAGGAAGAAATGCATACAATGCTAGAGGGTGTAAAGAAGACAGTAAAATTTTCTTATATCCCAATGAATCATGTATAATCATTGTTAAACTTTGGATTGGACTTTACATGATACCCAGCCTACAAACCTTGAAATTAATTTTACATTTTTATTTTCCTCACTCTCACATTCACATCTGGTTAACTAGCAACCCTTGATGGTTTTATACACTAAATAGTTCTTAATATATATGTCATTGTAATTTTGTTTCCATTTCCATAACCCTAATTCAAACTTTCTTCATCTCTGGCTTCATTTATGACATTCACTATTTTATTTATTCCTCAGCTATTTGAAGGTTTTTTCATTTCAGTTTGCCCTAGCCCTTCCAGCTAGACTTGTTTTTCTCAAATTACACTAAAGAATTTTTTGTTTGTTTGTTTGTTTTTTGTACCAGGGACCAAACTCGGGACCTTGCGCTTGCGAGGCAGGCAGCAGAACCACTGAGCTAAATCCCTGGCCGTCATCACAGAATTTTTAATGATGTAGCAAGCTTGCTTTAGAGTATTTACTTTCTCATACACATAATTTCTGTGTCTAACATGGCACTGCCCTCTGCCAACTACACGTGAAGAGCATCCCCGACTCGTTTCCCCAAAGTTTAGCTCAATGGCTGACCTGTTCAATCCTATATCACATTGTCTGAATAATCATTTATGCCTCCAACTCCCACTTTAGGCTGTGTTGTCAAGTCTCCTCCAGATAGAAGTGAAAATTTAAATATACAGTGAGTGTTTAAATAAAAATAATGTATTGCGATAAAAGACACATTGCTATTAATACCCCTCAAAGACTCCTCAGGTTGAACACACTTATTCCATTGTTCTTTTTACTTTCTGAAGTCGTTTTATAAGTTCTCATTCATGAGTGTCTTTAAATGACTCGTCTTGGTTGCCTCGATGTCCTGAATAAATGCAAAAAGTTTACCTGTCATGATCATTTTAACTTTGAGGAAGAGCCAGAAGTTGCATGGTACCTGGTGTAGAGAACAAGATGAATGCTGACACACTACAGTGATGTTGCAGGCTTGCCTTTCTGTTGAATGGTTCTCAGCAGTAACAGTATTGATCATATTTTTTTATCATATCCAGAACTGCTTTAGAAAGTGGCAAGAATGATTTTGAGGGGGATTAATGACAATGTGTCCTTTACCTTTATAAATATTTTTATTTAAACATTCACTGTACATTTTGATCATTCCTTCCATAAAAAAAGAAATAATATTCAGCCATATAAAAAGTGAAATCATCTCATTTGTTATGACATGAATGGAACTGGAGGTCATTGTCAGACGTAAAATAAGCCAGGCACAGCATATGTACTACATCATGTCACTTACACATGGAATATAAAAAAGTTTATCTATTGGGAGATGAATGTATAATGTTTATTTACAAAGGAATAGCATGTAGACTGCAGAAAAGATGGGGAAAGTTTGATCAAAAAGAACTGAGTTACAGTTGGAATGTGTAGTTCTTGTGTCCTATTGCACAGTCATGAGATCATAGATAATAATATGTCAAACAGTTAAAAGAAAATAATTGGATGATTTTCCCTTTAAAATTAATAAATGAAGTGATATATCTTTCTATCCTGGTGTAAACATTCCACTATATAACCAGGCATGGTGGCATAATCATATAATCCCAGATCTTAGTGAAATTGAGGCAGTAGGATCAGCATGAGTTGATGAGTTTGAGGCCAGCTTGGACTACATAGTGAGTTCAAGGCCACCCTGAACTATATAGTGAGACACTGTCTGAAAAAGACAAAACAAAACAAAAATACACTTATATATGTGTGTGTAAAAAATGTCACTTTTTGTTACATTCATATGTATTCTATGTATGTTTTTACTTTGCAGTTAAACTAAATATAATATATAAACAATTACAAAAATTAAAAATAAACTATTATTATATATGCATTTGTTTCATTCATTATATGTACTTTTAACCCCTGCTATGTACCAGAATCTACTGATACACTGAGAACATAATAGGGAACAAAAACAGATTCAATCCTTGCCTGTATGAAACTGAATAGCAAAAAACAGCCATTATTTGAATGGTTACTCAAACAAAAAAAATGCAGAAAACAAAATTAACAACAAAATGAAGTACAATGAAGAAATCTTGATAAAAGATTGTTCTTGTTTTTTTTTTTTTTTTTTTTTAATTTTGTGGTAGTGGGTCTCCACACCTTTCCACACCTTTTTTTTTTTTTTTTTTTAATCAAACAAAATATCACTAAGTCACTTACTTGCCCATGCTTGGATCAAACTTGTGATCCTCCTGACTCACTCTTCCAAAATGCTGGGATTATAGACATGCTCCATCACACTCAGCTGGTTTTGTGTTTTTTTAAACAACAAATATAACAAATTTAAACTGTTTTCTGTATATCCAATCTGGCCCTTTTTATTTTATGTTCTCAAAGTTACTAGAGTTCTTTTAATAATATACATCTATCCTTGTATCTCATGTCTTTGCTATATACATTACCTCCCTAGGGAATCTCCATTCTCCCTCAACTAATTAAATGCTACTCGGCTTTCAGATGGTAATGGATAGATTACATTCTCATACAAGCATCTCCTGGCAACCATTATTAACTCCACCCTTGAGGCACTGGTACAGGTGATATATTTTTACATATTGAAGGTTTGTCTCTCTAAAATTCAGGTGTCAAAACTGTAACTGTTAATACAATGGTATTAGGGAATATTAGGAGGTCATTAGGATGTAACTTAGACATGATTGTGGAACCTGATATACTTTAGTTTCCTAATAAGAACAAACATATGAGCTTTTTCTAATTGTCATGTGAGAATACATTAAGAAGAAAGAACAAAAAGTATTTTTGTGTTAAAATTCAATGAAATCATTCTAACTTGACATAAGAAAATGAGCAACTCTAAAAAATTAAAATAGCTGTTATAGAGATCAATGTCCACAAAATGGCAGTATAGGAAGATATATATAGAACATTTCATTCAACAGCAAATTAATATAAATTTCTCTCAAGTATATATACAAATTTCTCAAGGAGAGACCATATATTATGCCACAAAACAAGCCTCAATAAATTTTAAAATAATTAACTTGTACAAGTTATCTTCCCTAACCATAAACCAAAAACTGGAAAATTCACAAATATGTGGAAATTGAACAAAATATTGTTAAAGAAACAATGGGTCAAAGAAGAAATCATGAGAGAAATAAGCAAATACTTAGAGATAAATGATAAACACAAAACACACTTCTATTTATTAATGAAGTGAAGAGAATACTCAGAAATTTTTATCTGTAATTCTTGCTAAAAAATTACAGATCTTAAGTCAATTACTCAACTTTACTAAATTTACATCTTGAGGAAATAAAAAAAAACAAATTCAAAATTAGTAGAAGGAGCAAACCTGTAAGGGAAAATGATATAATTGTCATTTAATGCAACTTCTAGAGTAATTAACTATAATAAATAAGGAAAAAATATATTGAAAATAATTGACAAAAAAGAACAAATAATTAAAATCATAAAGCAAAGTGAGAATATTACTTCTATCCTTTAAGAAATACAATCCTATGGAAATTTCATACCAACAAGTTAGATAACCTAGCGATGGAGAACCTTTTAGAGATTTCAATAATAACAAATAGTCCACTGAGGCACACATGCCATAGGTTTGCCACCACTGAAAAATTTATAGAGATATATGAATTATCTAAACTGACTCAAGTTGAAATAGAACATCTCAACAGACTTATAACTAAGAGATTGAATCAATAGTCAAATGGTCTCAATAAAATTCAAGCCAAATGAATGCATTCTCAAAAATATTTAAAAGGAGATACATTTTAAATTCTTCAAAAAACTAGAATAGGATAGAACATATCTTATTTAATTCTATGAGCCCAGGGTCATGTTTGTACAAAAATCAGATAAAGAAATCAAAAGAAAATAAAATTATAGGTCCAAAATCTTTATGAATATGCATGTAAACCTCTTTAACATCATATTAACACACCCAATATAACTTCAGGTTAAACAGATTATATACTATAGTTAAGTGGCAAGCATTCCAAGAATGTAAGGGTGATTCAATACAATAAAATTAATCAATAAGCTACATTCACTTTGACAAAACAACTAGAATGAAAATCATGAATTTCTCGTTTGATGCACAAGTGATATTTGAAATATATGAAACTGTTTCATTAAAAAATGACTCAGGAGACTGGGGATTTAGCTCAATTGTGTCGGCGCCTGCCTCGCAAGCCAAAGGTCCCGATTTCGATCCCCGGTACCAAAAAAAAAAAAAAAAGTATGCAAAATGACTCAGGACAGTAGAAGGGAATTTTCTTAACACAATAAATAATATTCATAAAATTTCTACAGTTAACATGATCCTCAATGTTGAAAAAAATGAAAAAAAATTCCCTTAAATCAGGAATAAAACAAAGATGTGTGTTTCACCGTTGCTATTCAACATTGTATTGTGAGTTCTAGTTAAAATAATTAAAAATAAAAGGCATCCAGATTGGAAAGGAATACTTTTCACTACATCAAGTCACAGATAACATGCTTTTATATGTAAAAATCTCAAATCCATGAGAAAAATATTAGAGCTAATAAATGAATTTAGCAATGGTATACAGAACAAAGTAAACACATATGTATATGTGCTTTTTTACACCAGCAGTGAGGAATCCAAAATGGAAATTAAGAAAATGATTCCTTTTTTCAATAATGACTAGAAGAACAAAATATCAAAGACTAAATACAAATATGGTGATGAGTGAGTTTTATACTGAAAACTAGAAAACATTGCTGAAAAAAATTGAAATGGACTTAAATGAATGAAAGTGCTTCTTAATATTCAGTAATAGACTAAAATTTAAAACAAATACCTAGTGATTACAAGGAGGCAGGGATATTGAAATTCTTATGCACTGCTGGTGTAATTGTAAAATAATGCTGTACTATACTTGTAAAGAACATTTTGGCGTTCCCCAAAAAGCTAAATATAGAATTATTGTATGTCTCAGCAGATCTATTCTTTGGTATATATTCATTAGAGTCTTAAACAAGAATTTAGAGAGACATGTATATCAATGTTTATTGGAGTATTATTCATACTTGCAACACTGGAAACAACCGAAGAGTCTACCAAAAGGTGAATGAATAAACAAAATCTGATATATAAATACACTAAAATATTATTCAGTAATAAAAATAATATTCTGATACATGCAATCATATGAAAATACTTTGAAAACATGCTGGAAAAGAAAGACACACAAAAAAACCCTTCAAGTTGCCCTTTATGTAAAATATGAAGAGTAGGCAAACCCACAGAGCCAGGAAATAGATCAGTGGTTTACCAGTGACTGTAGAAAGGAAGGAATCAGAAATTATTGCTTGCCGGGCATGGTAGTGCACACCTGCAATCTCAGTATTTGAGAGGCTGAGGCAGGAGGACCACTGCAAGTTTGAGGTGGGTCCGGGCTACATAGCAAGCCTCTGTCTCGAAATACCAAACAATTTAAAACTCTAGAAAAGAAAGAGAGAAAAAGAAATTATGGCTTAAAAATTTCAGAATTTATGTTTGAGGTTATACAAATGTTTTAGAAAGTTATCAGGGATGGATCTACAACATATATATTCATTTTTTGCAATAAATGAACCCTAATATGTTATTTGATAATAATAGGGAAAATGGATGTGATTTATATGACAACTTTTTATCTTTACAAATTTTCTTTTTCCTTTTTATTTCATTTTATTTTATTGGTATACATTTTTGATAAATAATAATTATACTTGTTTAGGGGAATTAGTAAATATATATCTCGATCAGTTTTAAAATTTCCTCCCCTCTACTATCCTCCACTATCCCCTCATTCCCCTGAATCCCTTCCCCATTTCCAAAAGTACGAAATGTCTCCCTGTTTCCAACCATCACTCTTCTATTTAACTTTTTAATTTATATTTTAAGGTTCTCATATAAGAGAAACCATGTAATATTTCACCTACCTGGCCTGTTTCACTTAATTCAGATCTCAGAATACATCCATTTTCTTACAAATGACTCAAATTCATCTATCGATCGATCGATCAATAGATAGATAGATAGACAGATAGATTTACAAACTACCCTGTTGTAAATATGGGTACACATGTATTATTACAGTATTATGTCTTTAGCACTCTAGGCAAGATACTCAGTAAAGATAGCTCAGTTGAATGGTAGGGAATCTCCATACTGATTTTCATAATGGTCATATTACTTTATGTTCTCAGCAACAATGTAGGAGACTTCATTTTTCCCCACAACCTCACCAGCATTTGTTGTTTTTAAGTTTTTGACGGCAGCCATTCTTTCTGGAATAAGATGGAATCTCAGTGTTGTTTTGATTTGCATTGCTTAATAGCTAATGGTGATGAACATACCTTCATGTACAAAAGGTGAAAAAAACAGAACATGAGTGTTTACTTTTAAGAACAATCATTACAGTAAAAGACATGTTGCCAGTAATCCTCCTCAAAATAATCCCTCTCCCTTTAAACACACTTACCATTCTTGGAACTTTCTGAAGCAGTAGTGAAACTTCTCTTCATGAGTATATTTAAAAGGTGTGATAAAAAATGAGTGAATCCTGCTGCCTAGTGACATCCAACAAAAAGGAAGCACAGAAAAATCTTATGGTGTTTTATCATCCACCTTATTCACTGGACTTGACACTGTAACATCTGGCTCTTCCTCATAGTGAAAATGACAATTAAATGTAAAAGTATTGAATTGATTCAGGGCCTTGAGGCAGCCACAGCATTGGAACTAAAGACAATAAAGAGGCCTTCCAGATCTGCTTTCAGAAAGTGGCAAGAATGACAGGAAAAATGTGTTAAAAACATGTAGGAATATTTTGATGGCAATTAATTTCAGTGTTTTTTAATGTAATAAGTTGTTAAAATTTAATGATTCATTGCGAATTTTAATCAGACCTTTTACTTTTTATCCATTTGCACTTCTTTTGAGGAGTGTTATTTCATTCCATTTACCAATATTTTGATTGGTTCATTTGTTTTTTGTTGTCTAATTTTTCAAGTTATTTGTATATTCTAGAGGTCAGTTCTCTATTAGAAGAGTAACGCCAGTGCCAGGGATTTAGCTCAGTGGTGCTGCCACCTGCCTCGCAAAAGCACAAGGTCCTGAGTTTGAGCCCTGTTACAAAAAGAATTTAAAAAAAGAAGAGTAACTGGCAAATTTTTTCCCACTCTGTAAGTTTGTCTTCCTGTTAATTGTTGTCCTTGCTGTGTGAAAGGATTTTTAATTTAATACAATCCCATTTGTTAACTTTTGGTATTATTTCTTTTGCTATTTGAGTTCTGTCTAGGAAATTCTTACCTATGCCCATGTCTTCAAGAGTTTTCTTCCTAATATATAGTCCAGTAGTTTCAGTGTTTCTGTTTTTATATCTAGGTGTTTGATCCATTTTGATGTGATTTTGGTACAGGATGAAAGATATGGGTCTAGTTTTATTCTTCTGCACTGGAAAAATCACTTTTCCCAGCATCATTTCTGAGAGGGTATCTTTTCTTCAGTGTACGTTTTTAGCAGATTTTTTTCAAAAATCAGATGATTAGAGGTGAATGGGATTGTTTCTGTGTCTTCTTTTCTATTGCATTGGCCTAAATGCTTATTTTTGTGTCAGGATCATTCTGTTTTGATTTCTATACATTTGTAGCATAACTACAAATTTGGGATTGTAATCCCTCCTTTGTTCTTTTTGTTCAGGATTACTTTGGGTATTCTGGGTCTCTTCTGGTTCTAACATATATTCTAGAATTTTTCTAGCTTTGTGAAGAATGTGTGGGCATTTTGATAGAAATTGCAATATTTCTATCTCATATGTAGATATATAATTTAGGTAATATAGCCATTTGATGATATTGATTCTTCTTATCCAAGAACAGGTGATGTCTTTTCATTTTCCAATGTCTTTTTCAATCTCCTTTTCAGAGTACTATAGTTTGCATTATAGAATTATTCATCTTATTGTTAGATTGATTCCTAGGTATTTAATTTTTTTATAACTATCAGCAGTGGGATTGTCTGCCTCTGCTCTTTTTCAGTGATTTCACTGTTGGTGTACAGGAATGTTACTGATTTTTGTGTTATTTTTATAAACTGCCACTTTGCTGAATTCGTTTATTAGCTCTAAAAACCTTCTCATTTTTTGTGTTCTGTATAAAGATTCATATCATCAGCAAATAAAGGTAGTTTGGTTTGTTCCTTTCCTATTTGTATCCCTTTGATTTCTTTCTCTTGTTTGATTACTGTGGTTTAAGTTTCTAGTTCTATGTTGAGTAGGAATTGTCACAGTGTAGACCATTGACTTGTTCCTGATTTTAGAGGTAATAGTTTTACTTCTTCACCATTTAGTATGATGTTGGCTGTGGGTCTGTTATAAATGACTTTTATCAGTTTGAGATAAGATTCATTTATACCTATTTTCATCAGGATTTTTATCACCAATATATGTTAAATTTTGTCACAAATGAATGTCAAATTTTGTCTAGCAATTTTTCTTTAAAGTTTTATTAAATAAAAAGTTTGTTTTTGAAGAAAATTAGTACTCCAGGGTAGTGTCTAGATAACTTATTTAAATCTATTTTCACTTGTATAGACGCAATAATATAAATACCAGAAATAGACCTAATTAAAAAGAGCAATAATGCATCTTATAATGAAAAAAATATGTTTACTGTCTTTCTTATTGGGGCAGGCATTTTATTTAAAGAAATCTCTGTCCTTACAATGATTGTGCAGGTGAAGTGTTAAATATATACAATTTGCAGACAAGGAGATTATGTTTCAGGGGGTTAAATAATCCAAACCTCAGAGCACAATTTGTAGTAGCAGAGCATAGATTTGAAACCAAATCTACACAATTATGAGGTCATGCTATTTTTGAATTTTTAAGTTACTGGTAAGAATCTAGATAACCTAAATATGCCCTGTTAATGCAATAACATAAGTGAATTAGACATAGTTCATGAATTATAAAAATCAAACTGGAAAAGGATTGCAATATTAATCATATTTGTGCAGAAATATTTTTACTTTAGAAAAGATCAAAATTGGAAAACAAAGTTGGCAATAGTTGAATGTAAAAATTAAGAATTCCATAATTTAAGAATAAACTAGTATAAAAGTCAAATAGGAATTGGGAAAATGTCTTTATTGCTAACAACATATTGTTTGTACCAATGTATGTAAAGAATGCAGTCAAATTTATAGGAACAGTATTAAGATTTCATTTCCAATAACTGAAAATTAGTGATTGAATATGTTGAAAAATGTGAATCCTCACTTAGTATAGTCAAATGGGAATCATATAGATATTTTATGAAAGCACAAACATTTCTCAGTGATAATAATCACTCTTGGTAAAGTATTAATATATTTCAACTCAAATCGTATTGTAAATTGGAATACATTTTCTGGAAAGTAAAATGGCAGTATGAACAGTGTACCATAAATTAAACAAACCCTTTGATCCCAGAAATTTCCTGGAAGGTACTTCTCTTAAAGTCCAACATAAAAGTAAAAAACATATCCAATTGCTGGGGATTTAGCTCAGTGGTTCTGCTGCCTGCCTCGCAAGCGCAAGGTCCCGAGTTAGATTCCCGGAACCAAAAAATATATCCAACAACATCCATTGCAGTGTTATCTATAAAAGAAAATACTGGAAATATTTTAATTATAGGTTCAATTAAATTTTTAAATTTATTTTGGTATATCAACATGTCAAGGCAGAAAGTACATTAAAATAATCATTAAAACACAAAGTATACAAATACAGTAATTAAGACAGAAAAAAATAATAGAACAGAAACTAATGTGCAGTCTGATGTGTAAATGTGTCAAAATAAATGGCAATTTGCATGAATAAAAACACTTGCGGTGTTTGGAGTGTTAGAATTAGGTGTTGATTGTTATTATTTTTTATTAGTTTTGAATGTAAATTTTTTGGAACAAAAGTTTTATGTTCTTTAAGTGTTCTTATATCAGATCTGTGATTATTCTTGTAGTTACAGATTGAAGCTCCCCAACTACAGGGAAAGGAAAGACAACAATCTGGGACCATTGTAAGATCTGATGACAGAAGTCTCTCTTCATCATTAGGGGATGAGGTATAGTGTAATATAAAAATTTGCAATTTCAAGCAAAGAATTCATGAAAGAAGTTTAGAAGAAAATGATAATTGCTAGCATGATGGAGAACATTCCAAGTTAATTTTAGGGACTTTTCATCAAAGCAGGTTTTAGTGATTCTCCGCAACTGGGTCTTGTGTCAAATTTTCAAAGATTGCCCTTGGTTACTCTCCCAGAAAAACTGAATAAATGAAAAACTGTTAAAAGTACAATTTGTGCTTATTGTACCTACAGCAGTAGGCTAAGAAAATAAAACTTATGAAGCAATTTTTTTCTTCTTATGTAGATGTATATGTATTAATCTTATCAAATGTGAAGATCTCAGTAAAAATTTTAATAAAGGTCTCGTGGCTAATGTTTATAGTTTAGTTTATTTTCTTTTGTTTGGATTGTCTTCAGTTTTAAGTTCTTGTGGTAGCTAGTCTATGTTTGGAATGAGGTTCCAGTGCATACGTGTGTGAACATTTCTCAGAAGCCTAAAGAAAACATGTTACCATACTGCTTTGTTGTACTGTTAAAATTTATCTCAGGTAATAAGGACCATAGAAATGATCCACTATGTCAGTCCCTGAAGCAAAGCAGGGAACTGGAATGTTAGAAACTCATTCACTTGGAAATGCACAGTGTTGTATCACTTCAGCAATGTTTTGAAATCTTCAATTTGCATCATAAGGACATGGGCTGATAAGAATTACCACTAGTGGGCCCAGAGTATTACCTGTGCTAACCACATACTTATTTATATATCCTAATCAATCTGGCATATTTTAATTACTACTAATTGTTTTATTATCTTATCAAGGAACAACACAGAGGCCAGGTATCTTTTTTTAAAAAAATATATATATATTTATTGGTACATTTTAGGTATAAAATGCATTTACATTTATCATTGGGTGTTTGTACCAGAACATGATGCATCTTAGTTTTTATTTTTTCTCCGATTACCTGTGCACCCTTCATCCCCTCCACCCTTCTCTATCTACACAGAGTTTGATTCTTTTTTTTTTCCTCATAATTTTTTTCTTTCCCTTCTTCCCTTTCCCCTTTCCCTTCCACCATCCCCAAACCCTTGGACCTTTTCTTATTTTAAATTATCAATTATTCATTTTAATCGTTTTCATCCTTATTTACACTTTCAATTTCTCACACTAGAGAAACTATTCGGTATTTACACATGTGTGTTCTATTTATTTCATTTAAGAGTATGGCCTCAATATGCATCCATTTAGCTATAAGTGTCTCTGGTTTCTCATTCTTCATGGCTGAGTAGTACTCCATTTTATTAAAAAACCCCACATCTTCTTTATCCAGTTTCCAGTTGATGGGCACTTGGGCTGTTTCCAAGCTTTAGCTATTACAAACTGTGCCACTATAAACATACGTGCACATATATCGCTGTGGTATGATTCTTTTAATTCTTTGGGGAAGATTCCCAGTAGGGGAATAGCTGGGTCAAATGGGACCTGTAGTCCTAGTTCTTTGAGGTATCGCCATACTGATTTCCACAGTGGTTGCACCAATCTACATTCCCACCAACAATGGAGAAGGGTTCCTTTCTCTCCACACCCCTACCAGCATTTGTTATTGGTTAATTTCTTGATAGGAGCCATTCTTTGTGGGGTGAGGTGGAATCTCGGTGTTGTTTTCATCTGCATCTCGAAAGACCAGTGATGTTGAACATTTTTTCATATATTTACTTGCTGTTTTTGCTTCTTTGTCTGAGAAATATCTGTTCATTTCGGATGCCCATTTTTGAATTGGGTCTTTGAATTTGGGAGGTCTGATTTTTTTTCAATTCTTTATATATTCTTCATAGTAGACCTTTGTCTGAGCTACAGCTGCTAAATATTTCTTCCCACATTGTGTGTTGTCTCTTAGCTCTGTTGGTAGTTTCTCTTGCAGTGCAGAAACTTTTTAATAAGATGAGATCCCAGTTGTTGGTTCTTTATGCTAGCTCCCATGCTACTGAAGATTTGTTCATAAAGTCTTTTCCTATGAGGCCAGGGACCTGTATCTCAATTTAATCAATTCTTTAATAGTCTTTCTTGAGATTTTCAGAATAAAGTTAACATTAGACTCACTTAATTAAGAACTTGTACTCTGTAAAAATTAACACTTTGGTATGAGAAGCAAACAATTCTGAATTACCCTCTGATAAATTAATGAATTAAAGACATTCCTCATTTAATGACCAAGTTATATTCCTGAGGCTATATCATAAAATGGATGGCTTGCTAAATGATGAATTGTATATATTATGTACATTACAATGTTCAGAACAAAGAAATGGTCAAAAGAAATTCCAACTTGATGATTTTGCTTATATTTGCAAAACCCTTACTTGCAGTACTGTAATGTATAACAGAACATAAAACTACAGTACCATACTTTACAATGCAATCAGTAAAAATTACAGTACTGTATCAACAAGGTACACTGTGGAAAGAAAAGATATTGAGGTTTTATAAATAAGGTGTACAGAACTATAGAAAAAAAAGACAGATTGTAAGTCCAAGCATCAGGTCATAAGACTGAACAGCATGCCTTGGTGGTACATCTGAACAGTTGCTAAATAGGTCGGTCATTAAATAAGGAATATTCTGTATTTCTTTAAATGCTAAAATATTTATTATTAAGCATTCCATAATATTATCAATGGTATGGCAGAGGGGAGAAAAAAATAGGGATTATCTTTTGAAATACAAAGTCTTTTCCAAATATAATAAAATATTTCAAAATGGTAAATTTTCAAAAATGAATTTCCTCTAAACTATTTTGGGAATTTTCTATTGAAAAAGAATCCTCTATAACTATTACATTAGTGGCTTTAGCATCTTCATCTGTACATTTAGGAAATGCATTATCATTATTCAAACATTACTTTGAACATAATGCTCTATGGAAAAAGGTCAATTGATGGATTTTTCAGAGTTCAATTTTATGACCTTTAAATTCTATGCAATGTATAAAGCAATCAACTGGCAATATTTTAACAAAGTTCTGAATATCAAGAAAGACAACAATTTGCTAAAATTCTTTCTTCAGATAAGTGCTATTCAGAAGATGTTTTCCCTATGGGTCAATTTTGTGAATATATTTATTTGAATCCAAGAACTTCACCCCAGTTAATAACAAGTATGTTCAAATTATCTCAAAGCTTTGAGGAAAATATGTATGCTTTCTAAAATGACAAGATTTCACGCTTTTTTTTTCTTTTATTTTCAATACTGAAAGTTGCAAAGGCCAAGTTGTAACTTGCTATCCTCCTGACTCAGCCTCCCAAAGTGAGATTTACAAGCAAGCACCACCATGCGCGGTAATGTCAGGCTCTTTGAGTTTTTATGGCTTAATAATATTCCATTATGTACATGCACTATAGTTCCTTTACCCATTCGATTGTTATTGAATATCTAGGTTGTTTCTATAACTTTCTTGTTGTGAATAATGTTTCAGTCAACATGAGTGTGCAAGTACCACTTTGATATGATTTAATTTCCTTTATATACATAACCAGAAGTGAATCATATGCTAGATCTGTTTTGTGTTTGTTTTTTGAGGGACATGCATACTGTTTTCCCACAATGACTATTTGCTAACTTACATTATTACCAACAATATACAAGGTTCTATTTTCTTCACATCTTTGCCAGCAGTTATATTTCAGCTTTTCTATGATACAAGTCCTTTTTTTTTTTGGTACCAGGGATAGAACTTGGGACCTTGTGCTTGCAAGGCAGGCAGTGGAACCACTGAGCTGAATCCCCGGCCCCAGCTTTTCTATGATAACTGTCAGGTAAAAGGGCCAAAGACCAAGACCAGACCAGGCCACAACAAGCCTTTATTAGGGGAACAGATCTGCCACGCTGTCTCTGAACAAAGGAGAGACAAAAGCAATATGGCCGGGGCAGGGAGAGTCTTTTATAGAGACTGGGGTGGGGTTTGTAGGGGCTGAGGTGGGGTTGAGTGAGGTAGTGACTAGGGAATGGAGGAGCCGGTGATGTTACTAGATGGTAGGAGGTGAGCGAGTATTGGGTTACTCTCTAGGCGGGAACAGGGGCATACTGGGAAGAAGGGTTTGTTCTTTGGTGGGAGCAACCATCTTGGCATGACGTCACACAGGGGAGGGGGCAAGGCACGATAGGAAGAGGGCAGCCACTATACATAATAGCTGCTGAGGTGGTGGGAGACCTGTCAATAACATGTTTTAAATAACATCTGAATGTAGTTTTAGTTATAATAAGAAAGTTTATAATTTATGAGTTATAACAAAACAATCTGTTTAACTATGAATGTTTTACTTTTAGAAATCAAAGAAGTCAATTTTGATAAGTATTTTTAAAAAGCTAAGAGAAAGACATAAAATGATGTGAAATCCTACCTCTGGAGATGATAATAAGCCATGTTCCTGTATTCGTAAGACATTGTAACCTCCCAAATGAAGAGAAGAACTACAATTGTGAATGTCACAAAATGAAAATTTTATAATAATGTTACAGTGATCACACCTTTGAATCAGGGTAAATGTTTGAGTGCAACTATTAGCTATGGTGTTCTAATAACATGAAAGTTGAAAATACAGAATTTTTCGAAGTTGGCCTTTGGGTTTGTTGTCTAAACTTTGGATATTTTTGCATAACTATTTATGAAAAGTCTATTTTAGACTTTCATACAAGTATTCAAGACTTTTAGTACTACCATTTATAGTCATCCCAAAACACTAAGCAAGATTCAAAACAGAAAACAATTTTAATAAAAAGAGTGATGAATCAGATTCTAAAATGTGTGACATTATCCAATTCTCCAACTTCAAAAAAGTATGCTTTTATTATTAGGTTACAATGGATCAAAATTTGTGTTCACACTAATGTTGCCCTCATTTCCATTTATATTAAACTGGTATTTGTTTTTAAAGGAGGCACGTGAACGAACAGAGCCTTTCACAATCTGTATTTGTTCAGCTTGTGACATGAACAATAGCAAATTCAATCTTCTTAAGCAGCTTAGTTCTTCATTGTAGAAATAACTTGAATGGCAAGAAAGTTTGAATTTACATGGGCTGTGTATTTGTGTAGAAGAATGAAGTTTTAAAGAAATTTTTTAGTTATGATTATTTGATTTCAAACATCTTTTACTCATGTCATTACTCACAGGACAAAAAATAAAAAATATGAGTTCATGAGAAAATTAAAAAATCTGAAATGTTAACTGAATCATACTTTCTAAATTTCACAAGAACAATTACTTCTTGGCATAAGTTTAAAAGCAAAGAACAATTTTCTTTGATGAGGAGTAATTTACTTTAAGTCAGATAATAAGGCAGGAGTGCATAGTCATAGAGGTCTCTTGGCTAGAAACTGTGTTGTGACACACATAATTTACTGTTACTGAGGACCTTTTCCCCTTTGAAGATTCATTACAGTCAAAGAAAAGGAAGCAAAATCTCATCAGCCAACACATGAAAATAATGTCAGCTCAATTTTGGTCATGTTGCAAGCATATATGTCACTTTAATAACATAGTTGAACACAGAAAATGCAGTTCTTACTAGATTGACTATACTACATTAGGTTGTGTGGTAATGTACAATTGCCCTCAATTGGCATTAGGTGAGAAATCTATGGAAGATACACATGGAGAAGCATGCACACATACACACAAATGCACAATAGATAAGAGAAATATAGTTTGGTGAAAAACAGCACTAAATATAGAATCACAGTATAATGTAAATTTGGTCATAGCACTTATCTGTTACAAGGCTGAACTTCATCTCATGTTTTTATAAATGATGAGATAATAATAGAAAAAATGTCTACACATTAAAGGAGACTGAAGACACATGCAACTAAATATATTGTGTGATCTTATGGCCATTGTGAGGACAGAGGTAACACCTGAATAGTTAGTATGATTGGTAGATATTTATAATTGCACGGTGCTTATGTAAGTCATTATGATTTTTACTGGGGAAGGGTTACTGAAGTATAAAGGAGCATTACATATTGAAATTATACTCTTAAATGATTCAGAAAAATGGAGAGAGAAAAGAACAAATAGTTAAGTAAATATAATAAAACATTCGCATTTGGGAAAGTTGAGCAAACAAAATAATGTAATATTTTGAAATATTAAGTTAGTTTTTCTTTTTGAAGCTACAGTTGTTGATTTGAGGGCTTCCTTTTTTAATATAGGTTAAATCCCCATTTATACATAATAGCATGTGTGCTTTCATTTTCATTAAGTTAAAATGAGTTGTAATTAATTTACAATTTGTTCTTTAACCTATGAGTTATTTAGAAATGTGTTACTTAAATTCAAAATAACTGAAAAACTCCTAAACAAAGTAGATTCATTAGTAAAACTACTAAATATTTAAAGAAGAAATAATGTTATTTTACATGAAAACAGAAAACCTTTCCCATTTCCTCACATGAACTCATCGTTACATTAATTATATTTCTTATCAACCAATACACAAAATTTATTTTTTAAACTTTATGAAATTATATCTATAAACATATTAAAAGAAGAATACATAGTGACCATGAAGAGCATGTCATAAAAATTCAAGATTAATTTAATATTTGAAAATCATTATAAGATATTTAAGAAGAGCTTTTAAAAGAAAAGAAACATATGATCATGCAAGTAAATGTAGAAAAAATATTTAACAGAAACCAACACTCATTCATTCAAAAAAAAAACACTTGGTAAAATAGAAGTGAACTCTCTCAACCTTACAAAATACTTTGCTTGAAAACATTACACTTAATTGTAAAATACTGAGTGTTTTACAATTGTAAAATTTTACAGTTGTAAAATACTGAGACTTTTGTGTTGAGTGTACAAATAAAATTGAACTTTCCTCACATTAGTTGATATTGTACTGAAATTTTAGTCAGTGCTAAAAGGCATGAAAATATATGTAGAGATTGGAAAGGAAATAAAACTGTCGATATTGCCATGCAAATGTTGAGATATTTCACCTGTTGCTAATGGACAATATGGACAGTAGTGTTTCATGAACTAATACAATGATTTTACACATCACCTAAAAGCAAAAGTTGAAAAGAAAAACCATGTTTTAGAAAAAAAAATAAGCCAAAAATAAAAGAAGAAGAAGAAGAAGAAAGCACAAGAAAAGTAGAGGATGAAAAGTAAAAAAAAACAAACAGCTGGAACGAATGAAGGAAAGAAAAAGAAAAGATAATCCCATTAAGCTTAGTTATTAGGTAAATACAGATATACTAGAGATAAGTAATTTTTAAAACAAGAAGTGGAAAATTTAGCCTTTTTCTCATTTAGACTTTTGGAAACAGTGAAGAAAATATCTCTAAAAAATGATCTCCATAACATACAAAATAAAATCTTGTCATAGCAAAATCTTATTCCATAATGCCATGTGCTTGTGTTGTGCCCAGATTGTGAAGTCCCAAAGACCACCAGGAGGCCATTTCAGATGTAAGTACACTAGGGTCATTTATTCAAGCTTAAGCAGGGACTCTCAATTGTCACCAACACAGCGGATCGACATTGAGAGCCCCGAGTTCCAAATTAGCGGGGTTTTTATAGAGGTTACAGCAAGGTTTGGAGATTTTCCACTTAGCAGTTACATGATTGGTTAACATTTAGTGAGCATGAAGTGTACATTTCTGATTGGCTGAACTCATCAGGGGTAAGGGGTGATTGTGTATAGGTTTTACAAAAGAAAAGAAGGACAAAGGTTAGTGGGCAACTGTCATGTATTGATGGTCAGCAGACACGGTGACTAATGGTCACGACCACCCAGCACTGACAGTTAGCACATTGACAGACTGTTCCTACAGATAGTGGGCTGGCCCAGGATGTTCATTTCCTGGGTAAACAGATGGCTGAGTAATTAACTTAGGAACTTTGGTTTGTTACAGATTGTATCTTTTGTCCTAGATCAAGCACATTTTAATCGTTAATGTGAGAGGACAAAGGAGACTACTCCATTTTGGGCAAAATGGAGTCATTCTGGTTTCACATAAGCAAAATGGAGTCACTTTGGTCTCACACTTGAACGTGAATGTACATCATGGATTGCCTAACTTACATCCTATACAAGTAACTTATTCAGATGTCATAATAGGTTGAGTATGAAGAAATACTGATGTAATTTATATAAGTTGCAGTATGTAAGTTGGATGTCCTGTTCTTCATTTTTACTATGTATTTTTATTAGCACAATCATAAGTCCCTTTGTCTTCTTCAAAGAGCAACATGTTTTTAATATAAAATTAGAACATTGAGAGTACAAGGTCATATTTTTAAGAAAAAATGATACTTTAAAAAAAATGAATAGGTACATTAGTTCAAAAAAATGTGATTGTAGTATCTAAATTTCAGTAATAATGTTACAGCTTAAGAAGCAGATGTTGAAGTCAGAATTTAAATTTCTATTTGTTAGGGATCTGCAGAGAAATGGAATAAATATAAATATATAGGGTAACTTTCTCACGTGTGAAACATAATACTCAATGCTCACAACTTAAATGAGGAATGGTTTGTTTTGGCTTACTGTTGGTAAAGACTTTAGTCTGTAAGTACTGGCTGGTTCCAAGGTGTTCAAAGGTCTATTTCCAGATCCGGCAGTAGCTGAGCACTTTTGCATCTTTCTAGTGGTGCAGAGGCCTGCAATTGCCTGATGGCTGTGTAAGGTAAACTGAATCTCCAGGAATTGATTCTCTTGGTGGTCCCTCTCCATCAGAGTGCCCTGTGGCTTTCTTTTCAAAAACAGACTTTTACCTTTGTAAATGTGAGTCTACAAAGAGTGGGGCCTTACTGGTTCCTCACATTCCCTGCAGGCATTTTTCCTATTGTCTTGTTATAAACTACTTGAGTTCATTTTAATGCTGATTTTTATAACAAGCAAGCTCTCTCTGAGAAGTCTCTTCCAGCTTCAACTTTCCAGCAGCTTTCTTTCTGGCCAAACTCAAAACTTTTTAAATTATTTAGCTGTGATTTTTGCTCTTGATCCTCAAGGTAAAATTGACTAAAATCCCCCAATAGTATCCATTCCACATCCTCAACATTAACTCCTTTGAAATATTCTGTGCCAGATTAATTCATAAGCTGCTCTCAATGTCAGTCTACCTTAAAGTCTCAGGATGGGAGGAAAGTATAGAAACATTTTCCACCACAGAATAACACACATGGCCTGGCATACAAATGCAGATTGAGTCCTTCCCTAGTCTTTACTTTTTATGTTACTGTCAGCCTACTAGTCTTCTGAGCTCTAACTAAAATCTCCTATCAAGCTCAGTTTATGGTATTTTAGGGCTGCTTCTCCAACTGACATCTACAAACCTTTCTAATCTCCTACTGTCAAAATGTTCCAAAGGCTTTTGAACCACATAGTGCAGCTATGACCTCACTTCTCTGGTACCAAAATCTGTTTTAATGACTTCCTTCATTGCAGGGACAAAATACCTGATACTCACAATTTAAAGAAGGAAAGGTTTATTTTGGCTAACAGACTGAAGAGGTTATACTCCATAGTTGGCTGGCCCCAAGGCAGAGCAGCATGACAGCATAGCATGGCAGAGGAGGGTTGCTCATGGCATAGAAGATATAAAACAGATCAAGGGATAAGGGAGAGAGATATACCCTTTTAAGCCGTGTACCCAGTGACCAATTTCGTCTGACCCAGCTTCACCTCTGAACATCACATTTAGCTACAAACTCATCTGAATACTATCATGTCACCATGATTCCATCACCTCTCCAAAGCCTCACCAATCAGCTCATTAGGCATTGGGGAATCATCTAGATAAAAATCATAATTGTGTAAAGATATTGAGGCAAGAGAATCTACAATGGCTTTCTACATGCTAGAGATCAGGAGTACTCAGTACTTGCTTACTCCAAAAATCTGAAAACCATAGAACAAGAGAGATCAAGGATGCAGTGCTAGTCTGAGACTGGAGGCCTGCAAGTTCCCTGTAGGGTTGTTGGAAAGAGACCTCACTGAAAGGCTGAAGAAGCTGAATTATTTTGCCCATAGGCAATTGTAATGACAAAAGATGCCCCTGGAGCTTCTGCAAATGTACATCTACTTCTATCTACTTCCCCCTTTTTTGCCATCTGGGCTCCAAGCCTACTGGTTGGTGCCTCTGAAAATAAAGTTAGGTCTTCCCTCATCAACTCCTTGGGCTTCAAGCCAGTCATCTAAGGAAATACTTCACAGAAACTTACAGAAGTGTGCTTTACTAAGTTTCTAGGCATTTCTTAAACCAGTCAAGTTTACATATTATGATTAACTGTCATGAAATCATTGCTTGTCAGTTATAGAAAATGCTTAAAAATTTTTTAATTTTTTGAGCTCATACAGATTTACAAAATCCCTAGATCACTGAGAAATTTTCTTTCTTTTTAAAGTTAAGATTTGTGTATCTCCTTATACAGAAAAGAATATCAGGGGTATAGTTCAGTGGTGCCACACCTGCCTGGGAAGTGGAAGGTTCTGAGTTTGATCCCAAGTACAAAAAAAAAAAAGTATGTATGTATGTATATATATACATATATATATATATATATATGTATATATATATGTAGGTATATATATGTATATATATATGTATATATATGTAGGTATATATATGTATATATATGTATGTATATATATGCTACCATTTAATTAGTTATTGTAAAATGTAATTTTTCCATTATATACAAGTCATCAAAGTTGACAAGGAAGTAAAATTCTAAATGTGACAGCATGAGAACTCAAATGTATTTTAAACCTATTTACAATAATTACTAATTGAACACAAATTATGACTGAAAATTAGATAAGGGTTTTTTATTTTCTTAATTTTACATTCAATATTATAAAGCAGCTGCTTTATACAGAATACATTGTTCAGTATCAGGAAAACAGTACCATTTAAGAATACCTTTAGGAAAGTAAAATACCCTGGAATAGACCTAGCCAAGATGGTGAAAGACCTCTATAATAAAAATTATAGAATGCTAAAGAAATAAACTAAAGTGGATGCTCCAAGATGAAAAGGCATCATGATACTAGTGTAAAAACACATTTGCAGACCAACAGAATAGAATAGACAACATGTAAGCAAACCCACACAGGCACTGACACCTGTTTCCTCAAAAACACTTTCCAAAAACCCTCAGTGGAAAAAAGACATCATCTTCAACAAATGTTGCTCCTAAAACTGGATACCCATATTTAGAAGACTGCTAGTAAATCCTGTTCCAGAACCAATTGAAAATGGTTGTAAAGGCCTTAACATAATACTTGAAACATTGAAATTCCTAGGAAAAAGAAACATAAGGGAAACACTTGAAGGCACGGGCACACATAACAATCTCCTGAATAGGTCTTCAAAAGCATAGAAAATAATAGCAAGCATCAGGAAATGGGATTACATCAAAATAAAACTTTTGTACACCAAAGGAAACAACAAAGTGAAAAGATCACATACAGAATGGGATAAAATGTTTGCCAACTACATTTTGAATGGAAAATTAATTTCCAGACTATGTAAAAATAACGGTTAATCTTAATTGTCAGACTGCTTGGCTTGAGAGCATCCTAGGGGCTTTGTAAAGCACAGTTCTGAATTGTCAAAGTGGGTCATTGGTTATAATATATTATCTATGACCCCTTCCACTCTGTTGCTTTTCCCTGCTCTGATTTCTGATAGCCATGAATTGAATAGCTTTCCTTGGCCATATCCTTCCACTATGTCATTTATGCCTTGGAGTAAGAGGACCACACATAGATTGAATCCTTTAAAATTGTCAGCAAAATTAAATCCCACTGGCTTTAAGATGTGGGAATTCCAGTGACAAGAAAGCTAACTAATATCCAACTTTAAAAAAGTTAACAAATAAAAAATGTAAGCCAATCAAGAAATGGGCAAGTGAACTGAACGAACATTTCTCAAAACAAGAGGTACAAATGGTCAATAAGTATAACTGTAATTAGCATATAGAAATGTGCACCATCTTTATCCATTAAAGAAATGCAAATCAAAACTACTTGAGATTACAACTCATTCCAGTCAGAATAACCATCATCAATAATGCAAAAAATAGGGCTACCCACTTGGGACCCCTCCTGGCCCTCAGGAGCTCTCCTATCAATAAATATCTTCCTACTTTTAACCACCATCATTTCTAGGACTCATTCTTTGATTTCTAGAGAACAAGAACTTGATGTATCATACAGTTAACAGGTTGGGAGATATAACATTTCATATTTCATACTTCCAGGGACATTATTGGAGGTCCCACCAAGATAATTAGGAGGTAAGAATTTAGTTTTGATTGCTAAATTATATTAAATAACCAAAACTGTCATTCTTATTTGTCACTGCTTGTGCCTCTTGTAAATGCTTTGTACTTTGAGTTCTTATACATTGTCATTTTGTTAAAATGATGATGTTTATATAAAAGGACATTTTACTTTTGTAGACAAGGTTTTATGGTTCTGTTCTCTATTGATTGCTTGATTGGCTTGTTAGACAATGCTAAGGAAAAGTAATGTTAGATCATCATCTAACTGCCTTTACCAATAATTACAAGTAAATTAGAAAATGTAGTAAAAATAGGTCTCTCTGTAAAATCTAGTTTATAGTTGAAAAATATACATGCCTATTGATAAAATGCAGGACCCCAGCTTTCAATTAATAAGGCACTAGGCCAGCAGCCGCTCTTAAGACTTGGGGGACAGGTTTCACTGAGCAGTCTGACCCAATCCTTCTCTATGCTCTAGAGAAAATGTTGAGCCATCTCTGTCTCAGTTTCCTTTCTGGTCTGATCGTTCACTGGTGGGGAGGCAATCTTAGATCTTGAGATTCGCCACTCTCACCTTTCCAGGCTAAGAGTAATGACTCAGGGGCAAGTTGTCTAAATACCTCACAGAGAGCATGAGAAGACAAAACCTCCTTTCCTGGTCTCATTTCCAATCTCTCCTGCCAGTCTTATACTCTCCTTTATAGAGGCACATAAAGTCAGAAAGGATCTCTGAAGTACTCAATGTCTTTCTCCTAAGAACCTTTAAGTTAAGTCCTTAGAAAATGAGAGTTCTTGCCAATGCTGAAGATAGGGAAGTCATTTTAGATCAGGAAACATACCCTATCTCTGGGTTAGATGAGACATCGAGGTTTTGTCCATCAAGGAGAGCACATGAACTTGATGTCCCTGCTTAATGCTCTGGGCAACAGTCTTCTTTGGGAGACTGCACCTGAGACCCCATGGAAAGAACCGACTTCTGGGTGAAACCAGAAAGAGCTATTTCCATAAGCACAACACTTAAGGGACCAAAACACATTTAGTTTAAGGGAGTTCAAGGGAGAATCTTTTCTCTCTCTCTCTCTCTCTCTCTCTTCATTTCTCTCTCTTCATTTCTCCCTCTCTCTCTTCATAGCTCTGGCTCTTATCATTTATATATGAGAAAATACTTGGCTAATAAATTGTAGACTAAATGCTGGCAAGACAGGCAGCTAGATTTTTTTCAGGAGACAGATCTCTGATTGCATGGAACTAGTGAAAACTGGTGTGAAAACTGAGATATCTTGGCCAGAGCTACTCTCTGGCAGATGCTTGTAGGTCCCCCAGTGGAAACTGGCTCCCGACAACCCAAATGGGTAATCAGTAGAAAAATCTCTGCATAATTATTGTCCCCTAACTGGACTCATCAGTGAGGTGAAAGGTAACCCTTTCAGTGATCATCAGATATCCTCTGTCTCAGAGTGACCGGAAGCAATGCTGGTAGGGCCCTTTCTCAAGCCTCCATTAAGAGGTGAGCTGCAGGATGGGACTGTTCTCTCTCTGCTAGTAAGATAGATGCAAATAGAAAACAGTAACTCAGTAGAAGTTGTTTGACAAATCTTTAATAGGCTAGAAACTCTGAAGCTTTTGGGAATTAACTTTAGAACTCTTTGGCTGCTTTACTACTAGACTGCACCTCTCTAGGAGGCCTTACATGGAACAGCCAACAGAGAAATGGTTTGCATTTGTGCTTTGCTAACTAGGAATCAAAAGGAATCTCAACCAGCTTTTCTCTTCTATGTACTTTGGAAACCTGATGAATGTGCCTTGTGAACTTTGAACAATGTGTAGTCTTTGTCTTGCTGCTGGAAGTTCCCTAGGTGATCAGATAGCATGGAGGTCTTCAGGGTTTTCTTCCCAGGTGAAGATCCCCTGAGGCTCTTGTCTGCCTCTGTCTCTAAAAGAGATCTCTTTTGCAGGAAAAAGGGAGTCCTTTAATCTATCTGCCTCATACTCTCTCTCAGAGATTTAGAAAACAGTGACTTAGATACTTTTGATTATTGGTTTGGCTAACAATGTTTCCTTCAAAAAGACGTGATTTTACAACTAAAATCAATTGTATCTTGGGCTTTTGAAATTCATATGGGAGTAAAAACACAAGTTCTCTGGGGAATATAAGATTTCCCACTGGTAAAGGGTGGCTACTTCAGTCCAATTTACCTTCTGGGTTCTCTCCAGATGGCAGCCACCTGATATGGAGTTGTGATCCTAGAGGATACTCTAGGAGCATAAGGAATCAGAATCATAGGGATGCCTTATTTCTGTTTGTTTTTTTCCAGAATATGGGGATGCCAAGTCCAAGTCTCTTACTCCTTTGGAATATATTCTTAAACACTGGCAAAAGTTTGATCCTCACATACTGAGGAAGAACAGCCTGACATTCTTCTGTACCTGTGCATGGCCTACCTATCCTCTAGAGCCAAGATGGAATGCAGAAGGAAGTGTAAGACCGAGGACCTTACCAAATGCTCCGAGGAGCTGACTGCAGTGAAGAACACCTGGGAAGGAACACACCGGACAAGTTGGAAAGTAAAACAGACCTTTATTAGTCTGGCCAGACGGCACTCTCAAAACAAAGTAGTTTAGAGAGGCAACTGGCTCAGAGTCTGAGGCTCTTTTTATAGGGGGTTGCAGGGGAAGTTAACAGGCAAAATTTACAGAAGAGGAACAAAGATTAGTGGTCAGCTGACACGTACTGATGATCAGCAGATGTTGGTAGATTGTTCTATAGATAGCGGTGTCCAGAACATCAGTTTTGAACAAAGAGTTGAGTAATTTACTTTGGGGCTTTATGGCTGCTACAGATCTTGTCTAGTGTCCCAGAACTAACAAGCATCTTTATCTATTAACTCACATTCAATCACAGCTGGGGCTAGGGGAGTTTTATGATTGCAGAGTTATGCAGTCCCACAGAAGTATTAATTATGATACCATTTCACAACTAGAATTATACTATGAAAAAGAGGGAAAATGGTCAGAATTGTCTTATGTCCAGATCTTTTTTTGCATTAAGAGATAATCCTGATTTGTGTTCAAAGTGTAAATGTAAACTGCAGGAAGACCAGACTCCTCTGGTCCTTATCACTAAACCTGAGGCTTTCTGCCCTTGCCTTTTGGACCCTGAGGATAAAGTTTTGGAGGCAATCCCAGTGAAAACTCCATCTAGCCCCAAACTTGAACTTTTTCCCACTAACCCTTTAGAGCCTGAGACCCCTACCCCTTATTCTTTAAAATCTAAGGGTGAAATTCCCAAGCCAGCTGTAATTAAAACCTCTCCAGAACTATATCCACCCATAGCTAATTTTATGCAAACCCCTCAAAGACAATATTCCCTCCAGGAAGTAAATGGCAAATATGGGACTACCTAGGTTCAAGTGCCTTTTTCTCTCAGTGATCTAAAACAGGTCAAATAAGACCTAAAAGTTTTCAGAGGATCCTGATATGTACATTGAGGTCTTTGAAGAACTTACTCAGACCTATGGACTAGAAGAGAAAGATGTAATGTTGCTCTTAAATGAAACATTGAGAGACAAGTAGTATTACAAGCTGCTATTACATACAGAGACAAATATTATGTTAATTTTGGAAGCTCATAATACAGGCATCCAAGGGAACAACTGGTTCCTAGTGGGACACAAGCCATTTCTATACAAGCCCCTACTGGCCTGTCAATCAGATAGATTAAAATACAAGACATTTTCAGGCATGTAGTCTGGAAGATCTAAGAAAGATGAGACCCAAGCCCTTCAATTATTTTAAATTGTCAACTATTTATCAGGAAAAAGATGAGGACATCCCTAGATTCTGATTTGATAAAAGAAAATACTATAGTTTTTTCCAAAGTCACAGTCTTATAATATGTAGATGGTATAGTGTTATGGGCCCCCTCAGAAGAGCTTTCTAGCCAAGACTTTGGCTTTGCTGAATTTTCTAACAGTCAGGGGTAATAATATTTCTAAATCTAAGGCACCACTTTGCAGCCTTGAGGTAAAATATTTAGGCTATATTATATCTAAGGGAACCCAAAGACTGGGGGAAGAAAGAATTAAACCAGTTCTTTTCTTTCCACAGCCCAAGACTCTAAAACAGCTAAGGAGATTCCTAGAAATTACAGGCTTTTGTGGCCTTCAGATAGCAGGATATAATGAGATTGTGTGACCCCTCCATTAGCTTATAAAACACCCAAAAGACAGCCATATTTTAACCCAGGAAGCTGGTTCCCAGACCGCATTCCAGAAGCTCAAACAAGCACTTCTAAATGTCTGCTACAGGACACCATTTCAGTTTGTATGTTAATAAAAGGTAAGACATGGCTTTGGGAGTGTTTCTAGAAGATCGGGGAGCTGCTCAACAGCCTCTAGGGTATTTCAGTCATAAATTAGATATTACAGATTCAAAATAATTTATTTAAAAAGAAAAGGCCTAAACAATATAGTTAGACACCTTTATTCTCTTTCAAGAGGCAAAAAGCAGTCATTTGGGTTCTTTGATTATTGGTTTGATTTTTCTGCTTGACAATTCAGTTGGAGTCAATCATAGCTTTTGTCTCTGGAGACATGTTTTGCTAAGGATTACAGATCCACTCTGGAAAAGCTCCTGATCTTAATTGTCCTTCTCCACCTGAGATGGTTAAGATATAGTTCTTGTGCCATACTTAAAGGCACTCTTCTGTCCTTTCTCCACTGCCCTGCTCCTGAGAAATGATGCAGTTCTCAACAGTGTTTTGTTCAAGGGACTTCATTTCTCTGTGGCCACTGGATTTCAAGACAAAGCTTCCAGAATGGTGAGTTTCCCCTCCCTGGAATCCTTCCAGAGTAAAGCTGACCTTCATTTAACACTGGGCCATATAGAAAACTGGTCTAGGTTTAATCCTGAAACTCTCAAGAAATAAATGTAAAAGTTTTAGTCCAGATTTATCTGCCTTCCTGCCCTTAGGCAAAATTAGAGAATGGTAAGAACAGGTAACCTGGCTCTGGCCACTTCCTTGCACCTCTAGTCAGCCACCACTGGCACTGGATGAGATGAAGTCTAAGGGACACCTTAGATTGAGCACAGAACAAGAGGGATAGACAGGAATGCCTTCTTTTCCTTTGTTTTTTTTCAAAATGGAAAAAAACCTGTCATAGGTAGACATCTGCAGGACAGCAGGTTGGAGCCTTGGCAGGCCTTCTTGTCTCACTGTTTAGAATTCATACTTAGCTCCAAAGAGTTTCACCTAGTCTCTTCTATGTCCAAACCTGGCCTGAGCACACTCCCCTGGAGATATTTAACAGTTTGTCCCTTTAGAGGAAACAATTACATGTGGCTATTGAACAACTGTGACTATAAAAGCAACAACGAGAAGCCTGTGTAACTGGGTATTCCAGTCAGATAAGCTGCCAGCATAAGGCTTGTCTTAAAACCATCTTTGCTTTCACAGGTGTAGAAGATTTTTATTCCTTTTAATTCTTATTGCAAGAGATCTCTGTTAATCTGCAAAGTTCTGACTAGTCTTATTTACAGTTATAAACCTAAAAATTATAAAAGTTATTATAATTCAACTTGGCCAAATACATCTGAGTGCACTTTTGTTTATAAACAAGGTGTCTTATATATGTGTGTTCTGTCTGTTCAATTTGTTAAAACACGTACAGCTGTTTGAGTTTTTTTTTTTCTTTTGGCATTTTGGATTTTTTAAGATGTCTGTCTGTAACTCAAGTTGGGTTATAAATAAATATAATTAAAGACATGCTTCCCTCAGGTTGCCAGATGATACAAATAATGTCAACTGGTTTTACAAATACAGTACATATTCTTGTCTATGTATAACTTGGAAGTCTTTCATTGGTCAAAATAATGTGTTGATTGTTATGATCTGGCTCTCACAGGTCATCTAAAAATTTGTTAAGATAATTAAATCAAGACTCTTGGGCTTAGGAAAACTACTGGACAGAACTCCAATTGGTAAATAAAAGAGCAACCACCTGGAAAAAAATTTATTCCAGCCTTTGTTCACAAAGGGGACCCCAATAATTTCTATAGCCTCATGAAAAATACATTGCTAAACATATTATTTTGATATGTATACATTAGTCATGGTCTAAGTTTTCTGTGGGAAAACAAGATTTCATTTAAAATGTTCTTGGTACTAAACAAAATTAAGGGACAAAGGGTTTCATGTAATACTCATTGTTACTTCATGCTATATACATCCATGCCTTCTGGGTGTACAGGTCTTCTAAGATATTGTTTATGGTAATGAGCTTTTTTGACTCAGGTATCTGCCCTTCTCTTGCACTCCAGCTACTTGTGATAAGAGGTACATGTAAGGCCAGCATGAGAAAACCAGTCAAATAATAGTCTCCTTAAAAACTTATGTGATGTATGTTGTATGTGTCACCACACTTAGGGATGTTCAGTTGCCAAACAGTTGAAACAATGTCACACACTAAAATTAGAGGCTAGACATTATGAACTTCTAAGGTACATTTATAGGACAATATGTGTGTTCTCTTTAGATGGCATCATACTAAAGGATAACAAATAAGAGTTTTCTTTATGTCATTTAATGACTTGTGATCAGATGGAGGTGTTTGACTAAAAGACTATTCCATACTAAGATGGACATGTACATGTTTCAAAGAAAATGTCACCATGATTGTCATGCTAAAATACTATGTATAGATCTTGATTTTAAGTTTCTCTATAATATATAACTGTTGTCTGTCAACATTCTGCAGGGATTCAACTACTAAAACAACAATGGTTGGTAAAATAACAGCCCTCTAACTGTGCTTTATACTTCAAAAGTGCTTGATGTTTTAACTGTTATAATAGTTAGGCTCACTGCCCCTGCTGAAACACTTATGTCACTGATCTTCTCTTCTGGTTGTTCAACAACTAAAGTTTGGAGACTCACTAGAAAGGTAACTGGGCTATGAGGACAGCCAATACTTTGGCCCTGGCCTCTCAAGGTCAACAAAAATCCAGAACACAAAGGAACCTTTCCTACAGGATCTTATATCTTTGGTAAGTCACTCAAACTCCTGAGCATGAAGATTGCTAGGCACCAGAGGACAAATGTACAGTGTGCCCAAGGAGGGTCACAAAAAGGGAAAAGTCTCCCATGCTTTCACTGAAAGCAACATGGTCAAGCAAGGCCATGACCCATCCTGATGGCTGACACTGACAGAGGAGCTGAGAGGCTCTATTCATGGTTCCAAAGTAATGCCCCAGTAGGCTTAACTGACCCTGATAGGCAGCAAGAGTTTCATATTAATCAACATAGGTATCACTTTAACTTGGTCTTAAACACCCAAAAGAAAAGAATAACCAAAAGATGTATAAAATAATGCCATAGTAATAAAGGTAGATATAAAAAGGGTCTCCAGTAACTGATCCCTTCTGGCAGTTTCTAGCTACAGCAGTAGCTCACCACAGTTATGGATCATTAGCAAAATTATGGTAGAATCTATAAGACCCAGCAGGTTACAATCACTGTTTCAATTTCTGAGTGTGACTTTCTTCCCAACCTACCCTTCCATTCTAGTGTGCTCATGCCTAGATTATGCATGCCCTAATTTCTAAAAAGTTTTTTTTATTCTTGCCTAGAGGCTGCCAAACTCCAGTCACACAAATGGAACCAATGACATATGTGCTAGAATTCTTTTACTGGGATCCACCAGATTGACCTTGTAAACAATTCATAACTGCTAAATTACTTCTATGATGGATTCTGAAGTCCCCTGGACCTTTTCCTTAACCTCTGTGGCAGGCTGCTACTAGTTCCTCCCAATGGAAACCCTTGTTGCCTATATTCATACCAGTCCTACTGACCTTAGTATTTGGTTCATGTATTCTTAACAGTTTCTTTGGTTTTGTTTCCTCCAGACTTAAAGCTATAAGGCTACCCAAGATGACAATGCCTGGCACCTATCAAAGGCCTTTAGATAGAGCCTCTGTAGAGTAAATCTGAATGGTGATTACCACTATCACCCACTTCAGCTGGAAGTAGCCAGATTGGTCTTTGCCCTTTGCCCCCTCACAGCAGTTAGGGGCACTTCTTCAGAGGGGGGGACTATTACAGATAGGCAATTTAATCAAATATCTTGTAGGCAGTGAGTGAGATAGGGCCAGCCCAGGAGGAGTCAACAAGGAGCACAGTCAAGGAGCCAACATGGAGGACAATCAATACACATTCACTGAAGGCCAGAATTGTAAAAGAAGAGAAACTACACACCCTTGTGCTTCCCCTGGGGATAAAGAGCAGTGATTGATATTCTAAATGGGTATCAATCACCTGGATGGGAGGTCAAGGTCTTAACCCAGCCTTTCCAGGAAATATCCCTGACCCCCACCCTTACTGAAAATCCTTGTATGCTTGCTACATGACTTGCTTCCCAATTGGACCACCGTTACCTAAGTGACTATACTTGTAACCTTATTGGGTGTTCATGGCTGTGGCCCAAGTCATACCCAAGTGGGTTTCACCCTATAAAACTTCTCTGTAAAGTGGGGTCTTTGGCTACCCACTTGGGACCCCTCCTGCCCCTCAAGAGCTTTCCTATCAATAAATATCTTCCTACTTTAAAAAAATGCAAAAAATAGTAAATTCAGGTGAGAATATAGGAAAAGAGAAACCCTTGTTGGTAGGAACAAATGTTGCTTGTAAGAATGTAAACTAGTATACTCACTAGAGAAAATCCATGTGGAGGCTTCTCAAAAGACAAAAAGATAAACATATCATTTGATCCAGGTACACCTGTCCACAGTGTATATACTTAAAGAAATAAGGTTGGCATACTATTTACATTCCCAAGTTTTTGTGCAATTCAGTCATTAAGCTATGGAAATAGTCTAGGTGACTGTCCAAAGTTTGTCGAGTTGACACTCCTTATGTTGTGTCACTAAAATCACCTAATAAAATGTTTAAAAGAATTAGTTTTGGAAAATATAAATTACCAAAAACACTTTCTCATAGTAGTCAAAAATTAGATATTAAGAAATCTCTCAGTCTATCATGTCCATAGTTCAGTGTAGGTGTGGTAATATTTGAAGACATTGTTCAAGTACTTAATGAATTCCATTTCATACATAATATTTACTGATGTGGAAAGAATACTTACTAACATGACAAATAACTCAGTGAACAACAGTACACTTTCTCTCAAACAATTCCGTCAGTCCCAATAATATCACTAACAAGTGTATGTTAGCTGAGAAATTCTGTTCAATATGATAAGGTATGAATTTAGTAAATAAGAGAGGTAGTATAACAAGTGATAATATAAAGGGAGAGTCAATATATTTGTGGATAATTTTCACATAGAAACTCTCTGATAGCAAAATAAGCGATTGTTGAAGTTTACATAAATATTCTAAAAACTTTATGTATATATAAAATAATTTAACTTCATAACAAATCTAAGGTAAATACTGTTCTTATCACTATTGTACAAATAACACAGTGGTGACATGAATGAGTTTAAGCAACTAATGTTAGGATGCATAGCTAGTGGAAAGTAGAACTAGGATTTAAATGTGGGAAATGTACCTTTAAAAATTTTCTTTGAGCCTCTGTACCTCAGAAATTATTAATAAAATAATAATAAAAAGAGTAATAGAAGAGTTTGGTAATGTGGTCTCATGTAATAAAATAAATTGATACTTATATTGGGGAATCGCTAATTAAATTAGTATTTACATATTAGAAGCTGAAAAGAAAAATATTTTACTTTAGCAGGAAAAGTTACAAAATACAAATGTTTAAAAAGAAAAAAAAGAGGACCTACATAAAAAAACAACATGATGACAAATGTAAATAAAACTATTCACAATGTTTCTTACAGAAATACTGGCTATTTTCTTAAATTAGGGTGTGTTTAATGCCATAATAAGCTACATCCTCAAAATCGTGGGTTTAAAATTTTTTTTTCTGAAACCAAAGTAAATTCAATTGAAAGAGAATATATATGTATATATGTCTGTTTTTATGCACTTTAAAAATACAAACTATCAATGAAGTCCTGTCCTGATTTAAAACATTTCCTTAAATGTTACACATCTTTTAATAAACTACTTTGTAAAAATGAGATGGAATTGATATGTATTGTAGAAACATATGTTAGTGTGCAATAAAAGCAATTATCACAAAATGGCATAAAAGTGAATTATTCAATATAAAATGTTGGTGAAAGGGTCGCCAAAGAAGGGGGCACACACGGACGTTCAAGCAGCAAGCCTTCATTGGGGCGGCAGTCTGCAGCCTGCCGCCTGCCGGGCTGACTCACAAGATGGAGACCAGCAATTGCATGGGCTGAGCTGGAGGCTGATATAGGGTTTTGCAGGTGGGAGAGCACTAGTCCATTGGTGGTGGTGGGTGATTGGGGCTGGGGTATGTAGCAACAGGTTTTGGCTGGGGGGATGGAGTAACCATTTTCAGGAAGCCTCTGTCTTACTGGAACATCTGACCATGAAACCGGTGGGGCAGAAAGTCCTTAACTAGGCAGAGTCACTGACAAAGAGAGGTCATGCCTTAGTTCTGTGGAAGTTCCCTATTCTCTGTAGCTGGAGTGGGTCAGGGGGAAAGGAGAGGAGAGGGCTTGCTCTGTGCGGGCTCTGAAATACCTAATAGCTGGGACATCTAACTCATCACTTGAAAAATAATGTAATAGAACTTTTGACAATTATTTATTTAAAATTTTGCTATTCTCAACAACATTTACAAAGCAGAAGATGCCAAATATGCAAAACATGAGAAGTTGATCCTATAGATCAAAATTATTTTCTCAATCTTCCCATAATGCAGGTAATATTTGATCACAATTGCAAGTCCGCCAAAGGCCACACTAAACATCAAAGTTACTACTCACCATATACCTTCTAAGCTACAGAAATAAATGAATTTCACTGAAAATACCATCAATTTCAAAATAAGCATTACTCAATATAAAGACAAAATTAAGCATATGACTCCAGCTATGAACATGAAATAACATACATCTTATTAATTATTGTAGTGATGAAAGAATTTTAGAAACAGAAAAGTGTGAGTTTTCAAACTTTGTTCTTTTTCTTCAAGGCTGTATTGACTGTTTCCTTACGTTTCTTCTTACACTTTAATGTCAGCTTGTCAATTTCTACAAAGGAGCCTATTATGATTTTCATTTTTTAATTTGTAGATTAAATTGGACAGAATCACTCTTTTTGATAATGTCACGTCTTTGAATTCATAAGCCTGAAGTATTCATATTAAATTTACTCCTAAGTAAGTACTTTTTTGCATTTGTAAATGGAAATGGTTTTACAATTTGCTTTGAAAACTGGTACTAATATACAGAAATATAATTAATTTTATTTTTCATATTGGTGTTGTGTTTTACAACCTTGCTGAGCTTGTATATTAGACATTGTACAGTATTTTTTGTTGAGGTACCTTGAGATTTTTCATATATAGGATTATGGCATCTGTGAATAAAGACTTTTTTGCTACTTATTTTTCAATGTAGATCTTTCATTTATTTCTTTATTTTACTAAATAGATCTTCAGTATAATTTAAAATGTAGAACAAAACTGGCAAAAGTGGATATATTTTTCTTGTTCTTAAATGTAGAAGGAATGCATTTAGTCTTTCACCATTATTATCCTACATACTGATTTTCAATAGCTGTCTTTATCAGATTAAGAAATTATTATTCTATTATTAGCTACTTGAGAGTTTTTTATTATGAAAAGATTTTGTATTATGTTAAATTATTTTTCTGAACCTATTGTTATGGTAATGTGTGGTTTTACTCGATTCTACAAATACAGTGTATTGAATTCATTGATTTTTAGATGTTAATTCAGTTTTATCATCTGGAATAAATTCTATATTGTCATAGTTTGTAAACTTAAAACATCTATCATTAAATTTTTTTGAATAATAATTCCTTAAGAATTTCTGTATAGGGCCGGGGATTTAGCTCAGTGGTTCTGGCACCTGCCTCGCAAGTGCAAGTTCCCGAGTTTGATAGCCGGTACCAAAAAAAAAAAGAGAGAGAGAATTTCTGTATCTATAGAATACGATATGGTGTATTTCCTTCTATTCTCTTTCTTATTTGTAGAAAATGGGTAATTGTTTCTTCTTTATTTGAAAGAAATTACCTGGAAGTTTTTTATTTGGTCTAGACTTTTAAATTTAATTGATTTTTAATGATCAATTCAATACTTTTGCATATTATAAGTTTGTTTATATATTTAATTTCTTGTGAGTTTTGGTAATTAATGTCTAATCATTTCTGCACTTCATCTAGTTAGCATAATTTACAAGCAGAAAGATTTTGTTTTGTTTGTTTTCTAACTACTCTTCTGTCCTTCTGAGACTTGCAATTTGTTGCAATTGATGTCCAACATGCTTGAGAAGCTCTAATTATATTTTTAGACACTTTTTTATGCTTTAGATTAGATAATTTCTACTGGCCTGTCCTTAGTTCACTGAGTATTCTATATCTCTATTTACAATGTTAAAATCATCTAATAAATTGTGTACTTCAATTTTTTCACTTATTGAGAAGATATATATTGACTTATCCTTACCATTTTGTTTTCATATTGTTGGTTCTCTTTCTTTCCCCTCTGTTTAATTTCTTGCTTTGCATGGTAGATTTATTTTGTTGGCATTCATGGAGTGGCAGTCTTTTTAGTTATGTAATATTTTTCAGAACATTTTATGTGCTGCTTTGTTAGCCAGGAATTTCTTCAGGTGTTTTTTTATGATGAAAGCATATTATTTTTCTATCAATATTTAAAGATAATTTGTCAGGGTACAACAACATGGGTTAGAGGCTGTCTTCTTTTAGGCCTTGAAATACTTCACTCTAAGCTCTCCTCGACTTAATGGTTTTGTTGAGAAGTCTCTTGTGATTCTGATGAGCTTTGCTTTATAGGTGATTTGTTCTTTTCTCTAACTATTTTTAGTATTTTGTTCTTGTGTTGAATTTCTGGAATCTTGAATATTATTTGTCTTGGTGTAGATTCTTTTTGATGAGGGCTAATTAGAGTTTTATATGCCTTACTTGTCTGTATGTCAGGTTATTTTTCCATGCTTAAGTTTTCTCCCATCCCTTCTGTGAAGAGGTTTTTTTGTGTCATTCGTGCTATCTCTTGCTTTTTCATTAACTCTGATCAATCTTATTTTATTTTTCTTTGCATCATTTTGCAGCTGTTGGATTGATTCTTTTGTGTGGTCCCTTGCTATTTTTAAAGAATCTTTCTTTTCATAGTCACTAACCACAAGCTTGTCTTCTAGATCTGATATTCTGTCCTCACATTGGTTCATTTTGCTTCATATAATTTCAATGGAATTTTTAATCTTCTGAATATGTGTTTGAATCTACTTCATGGATTCCATTTCTTTCTTATTTTGGGCATTCATGGTTTCCACTATTTTCCTAAGCTCTTCAATTTTTTATCTGTATCTACTCTAGATTCTCTAAATATGTCTTTCATTATGGTCATCATCTCTGTAGTTAACTGAAAAATTATTTCTGATTTGATTTTTTCTAGAGCCTCATTCATCTGCTTTGATAGGTCTACTGTTGTCACTACAGAGAGTCCATATGGGCTGCTTTTGATTTGTTTCAAATCATTGCCTTGTGGGTTTGTGTTTAGAAAGCTGGAAGTCTAGAGTTGCATCTTGCTTCCATGTCTTCTCATTTTCTATTTTTTTTTCTTTTTTTTAGTTTAATTTCTGTGTTGATGCTTGTAAATTACTTATGGTAAGTAGCTTTATTGTTGGTATGGAGAACCCTTAGGAAATGACCATTTCTCAGAGATGTCATCTAGGTGTTGCTAGTTTTGAGGTTTTCAGTCTGTTGTAAGATACTGTCTCTTCAATTTATTGATAATGAGAAGTTGTTGTCACTTTGGCCTAGTCCCTGGGTCTTTGACATTGTCCTATAGTATTATTTATGACTCTCAATCAATCTCAGTCTTGGAATAAGAGGAAGAACAAGCAATTAGAACAAGTATGTCACCTTGGCTAAGGTAGTACAGTCATTAATAAAAATAGCATCAAGTACAGCCCAGAAAATGACAAGCAATGGAAACTAATAATTTGCCACCTTTAACTCTGTGAACATGATTTGTAATTATATAACAAAATCTAAAACCAGAAAATTGTATACAGTATCTCTTCAATATAGCCGTTTACTCTCAGGGGAGAAAATTTAAAAATGATTAGGAGAAAAATAGAGAGATAGATAAAGAGAAAGAGATTAGATGCAAGGCTGAAGGAAGACAACACAAGCTTTGGGAAACTAGTGAACACAATGGGAAGGAAAAAAGTAAAAAACAGAAACAAGAATAGAACAAAAGAACAACAACAAAAAACTAGAAACAATGTTCATACTCATATACAAACAAGAACAATCAAGAAAAAGAGGGGAAAAAAGGAAAGTAAGAAAAGAAAAAAAAGTTCCCTTCAGTATTTGTCTCTGTATGGTATGGTGGTGGATAATCCCAGAAGCTTGCACCTTCACCCTCACTGAAGTTCAGGCTGGTTCTGATTTGGGACTCTGAAGCTGGGACCAGAGTTGTTCAACCCATAACCCTCTGGGTGTCTCCTGCTAGACTGAATTTGGCTCCCTGACCTTGGGTGTCTCCCAGGGCTACACCTCACCCTGACACTGGGAGTCAACCTACAGCTGCTGTGATTTCTGAGTTCAGTTCACCCCTTTCCCAAATGGCAACCAGTCAATCACCCTTTCCTGGAGTACTAGAACTGGGCTTGAATGAAACCACTTACCAGCCACTTCAGTATACACCATCCACTGCTCCATTCCAGTGGTGCATTTCTCCATGCAGGCTTCTGGGTCACCAGTAGTCACCATGTCTTTACAAGTTCAAGACACCCCTTCCACATCAAGAGACCAGACTCAGGGATAAAGAATAACTTGCCACCTCCCTCTTCTGAGTAGGGGCCACTCTTTTTTGCTCTCCTTATTGGCTCCATTTCTCACCTCAGATCCTTGCTGGGTCCCAGGGACCTACTTCCCTCCTTCTTCTCTTTCTCTTTTTGCTATATTCCAGTTTCCTGACTCCAAATCTTGGAGAATCTTTCTCTGCTGATTACTACTCCACCATCTTCTCAGAAGCCCAATATTTAAAATGTTTTTAAACACATTAATAATTGCTGCCTTGAAAACCTACATCACAAATGATCTCAGGGACAATAATTCAATGGCAATTCCTTTTTACTGATCGGGTGAAACAGTTTTCCTTTGCCTATCTTTCAATTACTTTACTGAAAATGAGACATTTTAAATAATATGTTTTAACAAACATAGGTCCAGATTTTCTCCCTAAAGCTTTCAGTTGTTGCTGTTTATTTGTCTAGTAATTTGAGCAGTTTAATTCTGTGAATTTTGCCTTCTTTGACAATTGTGGCTACAGTTTTCTCAGCTCAATTTAAAAAACTGATTAATTTGGGGCCAGGGATTTTAGCTCAGTGGTACCGCTGCCTGTCTTGCAAGTACAAGGTGCGGAGTTCAATCCCTAGTACAAAAAAAAAAAATGATTAATTTGTTTGTTACTTATATTTTGTTTTTATTTTTTAAAGGCTTGGTAAGAATTTGTGCTGTATCTGTATTACTTAATGGAAAGGCAATTATTCTATACAGGATATACATAGCAACTATCAGTGAATCTGTATACAAACTGGAGAATATGTTTAATTTACCTGGTCTTTATTTCTATTGGATCTTCTTGGCCCCCTATGTGCATCCACAAATTTGTCTGGTATAATGTGGTGACTTGGTTTGATCTTTGCTTCACATGCACAGAGCTTCATCTAGGAATATAGCTGTCCTACATATCATACTAATCTCAGGATAGTAGAGTCATTGGCCCTCTTTACTCACTCGTCTCAGAATACCATTTCCATCCTTTCTATCATGTGGCTATACCCTACCTAGTCCTGGCAGAACCCTGTCTGAACTGAGTCCAAATATGTCTCAAATGATCAGATTCACATTACTCAAATTTTATAAGTTTTTAAAGCATGAGTGCTGTTTCTGAGATGATTGTAAGTGACTGGTAAAATTTATGAAGCACAGAAATTTTTTTCTATCATTTTCCCATCTATAGTTTCAGTTTAAGGCAAGAATTTATCAATCTCTTACTAGAACACAAATGATAGTCCTACTTTCAAGTGCTTTTTTAAAAACTGCAGTTAGTAAAGTGAGAGGAAAATAAATTTGACTTATTTTGTGACTAAATAAGTTTTAGTGCTTTTTAAGAATTCTTGCTGACCGGGGATTTAGCTCAGTGGTGCCTCTGCCTGCTTTGCAAGCATAAGGTCCTGAGTTTGATTGCCAGTACAAAAAAAAAAAAGAATTCTTGCTGTATTTTCAGATTTCTTGCAGTTGCTAATGTTATTTTACTAGATTTTTAAAATAGATGCTAATTTTTTCTTCTGGATATAATATATGTCTAAATAATTTAAAAATGTCATCCATTCAACATTGTCTAAATTACTTTTTTGTATGGAAAATAATAGGACAAAAATCTAGTCTTATATGCATCTCTCAATTTAAAAAATTAAGAGTTTTGAAATTCTGTTAATCTATCACTGAAGATATTTATTTGTTTCTGCACTATTGGTTGTTTGTGTTACTCTTCTTAGGTTTCTTTATAATTTCTCTATCATTGTGTGCATTACTAAACAATTCATTTGCTAATACAGGCTTTTTTATTTGTTTTTGTTTTTACTTTGAAAAATTACATGTAAATTTATTATGCATGCATAATTTCTCCACAGGTAAGCATGCATATTGCTCTGGAAGCACTATTTTGCATTGCCACTTGAAATTTTCAACTTGGATCATTTTGTACTATGCAGAGTAGATTGTGTCTCCACTCTTACATTTGGTTGGGCTTGATCTTAGAAATTCATAGGATAGACATTTTTCTTTTCTTGTATCTATACAGAGCCAAGGCTGATAGTAAAGATCCCCATCATATTGCTTTTTAAGTTATATTTTTTCTACTTCAGTCCCTAATGATGATGCTGCCTTTGAAGGATGATTTGGGTTTATCAGAGTATCCAATTCAAAATTTGCGTATATTCCAGTATTTTTCTTCTTTCCTCCTGGAAGAGCTTATGAAAGTTGAAATAGTAATTCCCAAGAGAGAAAAACTGTTTATCTCTTAGTATTAACACTATATCATAGTATATTAATCTCCTAATGTATCTTTATCAAAATTTTTTATTTGTAATGGCTTCATTGAAGTATAATTGATATAGAAAGAACTGTAATTATTTAAAGTGTACAGTTTGATGAGTTAGAACATATGCATACACCCAAGATGTTACCATTAATGTGAAGGTAATAGATATATACAACACATCCCAAATTTATGTTATGTTCCTTTGTTTGATTACCTTGTATGTGCTTAGTAAGGATATTTGATGTGAGATATACCCTCTTGCCAAAGTTTGAAGACCACAATTTTGTATTATTAACTATGGGCACGTTGTTGTATAATAGATTTCTGAAACTTCAATTGACACAAGTGAAACTTTATATCCATTGGAAAAAACCCTCCTTGATCCAAAAATCTAACAAAGGCATTACAAAAAAAGAAAATGAAAAACTACCACTCTTTGATCATAGACACAAAAATCTAACAAAATATTAGCAAATGGATCTGGCAGTAGATGTAGAAATGAATAGTGTATCATGACCAAGTGGAATTTTTTGAAAGAATGAATAGTTGACCAATCATTTGAAATCAATCAATGAAATTCCACATTAACAGGAATTAAAAATAAACATCCAAATGATTTATGTGGAACGAACTACATGATGTGCATTCTAAAGGAGATTCTACATTGACATTCCAGCAATAATACTTATCAACTAACAATATATTCAAACAATAGATGCATTCAAAAAATACTTCCTAAAAGCATGTTTTGCAGGTAGAGCACTGTGATTCTCAACAAAGTCAATGGCATGTTCAGTGAGCATTTTTGAATTTGTTCTGAATGTTTTTAACTGTTACAATGATGGAGTAGCTTCTGGCATTTATTTAGAGGCAAGTGATACTAGATTTCCTGAAAAAGGAGAAGAAATATTGATCATTCTCCCTACATGCTTTTTGAATGCTCTACATCATATTCATGTATGTGAAAAATCTTTTTAATTAAATGAGATTAGGACATAACATGTCTTCCATTGAAACTTAAAGTAAATTTACCAAAGTCTTAAATACCCTAAAATTTCAATGAAAACAATTCAGTGAAATAGAATGGAATACTGTATGTTGTTTTAGATGGGATTTTACCAAAGGTTATTTGCCATTTTGAAAAAAATATATCACTAAAAGCACCATTAATGACATATTTTGGTAGCCACTGCAGTACATTTGCATCAGTCTGTACTTGTAGTTGTCATTCTTATAAATATTCATACATTTTATCCCTTATTTTAAAGATCAAATGTAAGTAACAAAGAAGAAAAATATTTAAATAATTGATATTAAGTTGTATAGTTTTTAAACAGATGAGAAGTGCCTGACTCATTTTCCCCCTGGAGGCCGGAGGGGTGTGTGGCCTTGCTAGCAGATGTCTCTCCCTCCCTTTGCTTCCTTTTGCTCCCCTTTACGCCTAATGGACTGGGACCCTTCACTGTCCTCCCTGGTTATCTAGCCATGTCATCCTTGGCTATCAAAAAGGCATTTTCTACTTCAACATGAATGCAGCCAGACAGCATGGTGCCTCTCTCTCACTCTGCCCACTTTAGACAGTACTGTTGCATTTTTGAGAACAGAGGACCCCCCGGAGTGGCTAAGATCTGGAAGACAGGGATCTGGGTCCCTTATATGTATACTCAACATTCACAGCAATTTTCAGAAGATTCCCTGGTTTCAGCCCTCAATCTCACTACTTATGTGTCAGTTTGCATAGGTCTGCAAACTGATACTTATGTAGCAGTTCCCAGGCACTTCTTGTGTTGTAGTCTAGGAGGGCTCCCTCTTCTGTACTAGCCCCCACTGTGCTACCGCATAGGCCTTGTTAAAGATTCGCTTTAGTGGTCCTGTATACCTGCTAAAAGTTTATTTCTTGGGTAGTGTGAGCTCCAGAAATTCTGTAAATCTACTTAGGATTTTCATTCTGAGTAATATGGACAGACAGAGAAAATAAACAGCTGTTAACACTGACGATCTCCAGAGACCAGCAGCCCATGGACACGAATGACAGAGATACAATGCCTGCTAGAGTCAACCTATGGTCCCCAGCACAAGCTGGCAACAGACAGTGATGGCCTACAGTGGCAGTAATCAGCTGGCTGAGACAACTCTTGACATCGAACTTTACCTGGTATTGTCTGGTGACATCAAGACTGCTTAGCAGAGCTGAACTTTGCCAATTCACAATTTCCAGTTGTATCAAGCAGAAGAAACCTATGCTTATTGGCAAAGGTTTTATCAAAATATTTCCGGTTATAATTAGTCTAACATTTTCCTCTAAATAAATAATGAAGCCATTGACATTAAGTGAATATCATATTTTACAAATATACTGTTTTGAAAAATTTTATAAATTCAACCAAATTTTTCAAAAATATTAGAATAATTATTATTTTATAAAGTAGCATGAATAAATGCAGTATGGCATAACATACAACATAGTGTTGAAATTATTTCTTATATTCTATTCAGCATTTCATTTAGAGAGGATTAATGATTGATGAACATATTGAAAGTGAGCTTTGTTATAAATTATAGCTAGTTGAAAGAATATTGCACAAATAATTAAGCTTTACATTTCACTACAAAGGTTTGTAAGCAATAAAAATAACAGGACTTTAATTAATGATAATAGATGTCAAAGGACAGTAAATATTTGCAATCCTTTAAAATTATTCTATAGAACAATTCTCCTTTCAATTTTCATTGTTTATACAACATCTGGTGCAACAAAAATGGCTTGTAGCCAACAGGAGTGTGTAGTAAGGGGAATAAATAACCTCAGGTATTTCAGCAATTCGCTCCATTATCCATCCATCAGAATTAGGCACAGACATCTTGTGATGCCTTGTATACAAGGTGAGATATGTTATTATCATTCTTGTTAACTTAATGAAGAGAAAAATTTTGAGTTATTGATTATTTCATTAATTGTACAAAGCAAGTGAAAAATAATTTGAATGTTGTACCTGATATTTATAAGACGATTTTTCCAAAGGAAATTTTTATAAAGATATTGTTTATTGGTAGATACAAAATGTTGAGAATTTTTAATTTAATTTATGTCTTTGTTACTTTTCACATTACTAAGACAAAATATCCAATACCCAAAGTTAAAGGGGGGAAGGTTGTTAATTATCAGTTTGGTAAGCTTTTTCCATGTGAGGTCAGAAATGATGACTTTCAAGAGCCTTACATGATGGATCAAAACCAGAAAGTCCATCATTGTTTTTGATTTTTATAAGGAAAGGGTGAAAAGTCTACATGAAATATAATAAATATAAAAATTATTTACTTATTTTCAGATTGTATTTTTACAAGTCTTACCCTGTTATTATTCACATCAATCTACTAGCATCTATTCAGTTTCTTAAGTACTAGAAAGCTATATGTGCTGAGATATTCAAATAGGAAATATTGTTTTATTTCTACTTCATATCTGTCATGTTTCATGTCATAATAAAAGATCAATACACCTTACTTATGATAACCAGCTTATTTGTAAGTATAGTATAGTTAGTGGTTTTCTCTATGTAGCCAATTTGTGACAACATACCATCTTTTCTTTAATTAAGGTCATTTCTCCGTTTTGCATATCATGTAGCAATAATGTGTTACTATTTCATACCTTAACAATAATTTGTAATTTAATATCATGGAATCCTCCTCTTCAACTATTTCCATGTATAGGCTGGCTTTTGTCTCTCCTACTTCTCTTAAAAGCAAATGTATAGAAGAATGGCTAAATAAAATATGGCATATATGCACAATGGAGTATCCTCAGCCAAAAAGGATACATTTGAATCATTTGTAGGGAAATGGATGCATCACTGCATGATATTCCTTAGCAAAATAAACCAGACATACAAGATTAAATATTGAAAGGTTTCTCTTGCATGAGGAACCCAAAATCACAGTAATTTGAAGAGAAAAATAAAAGATAAACAATAGGAAACAGGAAGACAGGCCTTTTGCAAATGTGAAAGTGATCTAGAAATGGAGAGTGAGGACAGTAACAGGAAAAAAGGAAGAAAAGGATCAAGACACTAAGATGATATCTGCTATATCCACACATATCAACTCTCCAGGCTGAAGGTATCCTTTATGTATTGCAAAGATGTATGAAGATAAATGTATTAATTGATTGTACACAGTTATCTTACTCGTTCATCAAACTTTATATGTAGTCATGCCTGAATATTTGTATGTAAAATGCTATCTTTTTAAAAAAAATTAATTGATTTTCATTTCTCTGTATTATAATTAAGGCATTACAATTTAGAAATTAAATGTAAAAGTATGTTACATTATGGATTTCATTTCAGTATTGTTAGAATATTCCTATAACATTCTAATTCTATAAATGGTTGAATCTGGAATTACTATCATGGAGAATCCATTGCATATTTATTTTTCAGCTTAATTATCACAAAGTCTTCATAATGTAAAAATATTTAATATCTGAAACAATTGTTTACAAAAGGTAGCACTATTTAAGAAGAAAATATGTTAATACATATTTCTCTTTTGTCTTGCTATAGCTAACAAATTGTTTTAACTAAGTTCTATTATTTACTCAGATTTTTGAAGATTATTTAATATCTAACCTTCAGCTATTTCTCACATTTATCCTTACTAATAATAATCCAGGCCAGGGATTTAGCTCAGTGGTTTCACTGCCTGCTCCGCAAGCATAAGGACCTGAGTTTGATCCCCAGTACCAAAAAAAAAAAAATACTAATAATAATCCAAATGTGAGTAATGACCATTGGCTTTAATGAAGGTAGCCTTTGCTCTACCTCCAAGACCCATGTGGAATAACAAAAATTCTTAAAGTAAATTTTAATTGAAGGATAATATATGCAAAACAGAGTGAAAATCATAAATGTACATTTTTAAAAGATTTTCACAAAAACATCTCTGCAACTACCACTACAACCAAGAAAGAAATTATTTCGGAAACAGAAAGCTCGCCCTTGCACTCTTTCAGCCAGCTCATATGTTCAGAAGAAGAGGAAATTTTGAATTGTTGAAACTAGTTCATTGCTTTTCCTAGTTATTAATTTAGAAAAAGACGTTGTGCTGCAATGATGGTCAAAGAGTTGTATGTGAAATATTTTTGAAGATTTTGGACATATATTTCTCACTTTTAGAAACAGGCCATGAAAGGCTGAAGGTGAAACTCAGGGGTCGAATGTTTGACTAGCATGCATGAGGGCCTGGTTTAGAATCCCAGGAATCTTCTCTGTGCAAAAAAGTGAGATGTGATATTTTCCTCTTCCTCCCTTCTAACTTTTGGACACTGTGACAATGTGTAAAGGTATGACACAGCCACTGCAAATATATATATGAGCAAAAAAAGAAAAACCTTAAGAATGAAATTCAACTATGTGAGAATGGCAGAGAATAAATATGGAAAGAACCTGGTTGTAGTATATCTTAATTTTTCTAAAAATTTTCTATTTCAGAATTTCTTGTTACACATGGTAATACACACTCTTCTGTCATGATGCTTCTACCTTACAGCCAGCAGACCATGGACTAAACCCATTGAAATCACAATCAAAATAAATTTCCCTTCTGTGTCATGTATGTCAAGTGTTTGGTCCCGTGATGAGAAAGCTGACCAATTTACTTATTACTCATTGCATGTTTGGTTAGGTTTCTTGTTACTTACTTCCAAGAATAATTTATTTTCTTGTAATTTCCCCTAAAATATCCATTTTGCATTAATTCCCTTCCTCTATAATCTAGGTTATCCCTCCACCATCCAATTGAAATTGCCCTCAACAAAATCACAAATTTATTACTTGTTAAATTCCATGGACATGTTTCCATGATTAAGCCTTTTGAGCTGTGGCACATTTTATTTATCTGGACAGCACCTTTTTCCTTTAACTTCTATTTAAATACCTTGGATAACTGTCTACAGTCCATTCTTATTTACTATATTCAACATTCACATACTTACACTTACATAAGAATACTTAAGGTTTCCCTTAATCCATTTATTAATTTTATAAGTACTATGTGATCTCACCCAGTTACGAGGTTTTAATTGTGATTTATATGGTAATGACACCAGTTATGGTTTCTATTTACATGTCTCCCCAATTCCATATGTGCTCATAGGTGGGGCTTTTTCAGGTGGCTGGATTTAGGGTGTGTGAATGTGGATTAAGGGTGTGATACTGGGATTAAGGATGTGGAAAATGGAATCCCTCCCTGTGTGTGGGTGGCACAAATCAATAGGTTTGTAGCCTGGATGGAATATAAAGTTACAAAAAGAAGGCAGGCTTCCTGCTGCTGCTGCTGGTGCTGCTGCTGCTGCTGCTACTACTACTATTGGCTGCTCACTCCCTTCTGCTTGCCAAGACATGGACTGTTTCTCCTGTTAAATGCCCCTCTGCCATGCTGCTTTTCCTTGGAATCAGCCAACTATGGACTGAGACCTCAAAAACTCTGAGTTGAAATAAATCTTTCTTTTCTTAACTTTCTGTGTTGGGAATTTTGTCTTTGCACCAAGAAAAGTAACTAAGACAAAAACTATGTTTTTAATTTCTCATTTAAGTTCTCTAGTCATCTCCAAATTGTCAGTGATATAGTTTTATATTCAAATGAGTACTGAAATATACTTTAGACACAATATGTCTGAAATGAAATTGTTAATTTTCTTCTTAGGTTTACCATTCCTTATATATTTCATATTTCAATCACTGACGCTATTAATTACACCTGTTTTTTCAAGAGAAGGAATATGTCACAAAATTAGTACCAATCTATCCTTTTTTCTTTAATGCATGCAATCAATTATAATATTTTGTAGATTCCCCATTAAATATTCTACACATATGCCTTCTATTTTCTATTGTCATTGCATTGTCATTGCATTGTCATTAATATTTTATTTTTTATATATTTTTGATATGTTTGTGATATGTAATAATTCCAATCATCTTGAATAATTGGCACATATAGATATTGTAGGACTGCATAACTCTGTAATCATAAAACTCCCCTAGCCCCAACTGTGATTGAATGTGAGTAAATAGATAAAGATGCTTCTTAGTTCCAGGACACTAGATAAGATCCGTATCAGCCATAATTATCCAACTCTTTGTTCCGGACACCACTATCTATAGAACAATCTACAAAGCATCTGCTGACTATCAGTACATGTCAGGCTAATTAACATGCAAATGTAAGACCAGTAACCTTTGTTCCCTCTTCTGTAAATTTCGCCTGTTAACTTCCCTGCAATCCCCTATAAAAAGAGCCTCGGACTCTGGGCTGATCGCCTCTCTAAGCTACTTTGCTTTGGGAGTGCCATCTGGCCAGACTAAGGTCTGTTTCACTTTCCAATTTGTCCGGTGTGTTCCTTTCCGGGTGTTCTTCGCTGGTCAGCTCCTTGGAGCATTTGGTAAGGCCTTTGGTCTTACATTCTGGAGGCACCACTGGGATCCCCGGGTGTGCTCCACTTCAGCTCCTTGGAGCATTTGGTAAGGCCCTTGGTCTTACATTCTGGAGGCACCGCTGGGATCCCTGGGTGTGCTTCACTATAGTCAGCTCCTCGGAGCATTTAGTAAGGACAGCGGTCTTACAATATTATATGTGAATAATTTTGACTTTTCCTTCTTATATAAGTTCTTTCCTCTCTATTCTTCCAGATCTCCTTCCCATCTTCACAAAGTCTACTTCCCTGTTTCCTTTCATCTCTATTATATATTTCTCTTTAAATTATACACATTTTGGGTTTCTCATATCTGAGAAACTATTTGATATTGAACCTTCTGTGTCTTCCTTATTTCATTTAACTTTATGGCTTCATTTTATCTTTCTTTTTAGTCAAGTAGTAGTCCATTGTGTGCAATCATCTTTTTATACTGTTTAATAAACTCCTCCTACCCAGTCTCATTCTATCTACTCTTATCTCCTTCAATTTATCCATCACTATATAGCCAGAGCATTCTTTATAGAGCAAAAATACAACAAAAACAATTTTTCTTTCTACTGGTTTTAGAGTATTTACACTTTCAAAATTTCCAAATTTCCCATTGGATAAGTAATAAAAAAAAAGTAATGTAAAACACCAATAGTTCAAAAATGGTGTTAAAAGTTCTGTCAGACAACAGGAGTCCTTTCTGTTTAAGAGAGATAAAATGAAGATATAAAATGGAAGACAATAAAAACTGAACCAACCTTATTCATTTAATCACTTCCTAATCACCCTATATTCATCAGGGGCTTCTTTATACAAATGTTGGTGATATTGTACCCAAAAACTACCATATTTCATTATTATTTTCCTTGTACTGTAATTTTCTCATACACACTCATATACAAAAATGCACACAGACATGAATACATACACATAAGTATACATGACGTGATCAAAATATATGGAGAATGTTTACATTTTTAATATCACAATAAAAGACACATTGACATTTATGCCCTTCAAAATACACCCCTTTGCTTCAAACACATTTATCCCATCATTCTTGTACTTTATGAAGCTGTTCTGAAAATTCTCTTTCTTGAGTGTCTTTAATTCCACTGTTATGATTGCTTTGATATTTTGGATTGATTCAATACATTTACCTTTGATGGTCATCTTGACATTAGGAAAGAGCTGGAAGTTGCAGGGTGCTAGATCTGGTGAACAAGATTGGAGAGAACATACTATAATATTTTAAACATATCTTTCCTTGTAGTAGCAGTGTTCACATTTTTTTATCACAACCTGTAAAGACACTAACAAAAGATATATATATATATAATGCTGTCAAACTCTACAAGAACTTTAGGAAAGATCTAATGCCAATATTCCTGAAACTCTTTAATGAAAGTGAAAGTGAACAACTCCCAGTCACTCCTGGAAACAAAAGGCCAGAAAATCACCAAACCAAAAAACAGAACTATAGGCCAATCACTTTCATAAATATAGATGCAAAAATCCTTAATAAAATACTGGCAAACTGAATCCAGCAAATCAAAAAGATTATACACCATGACCAGGTAGGATTCATTCCAAGGATGCAGGGATGGTTCAACATATGCAAATCAATAAACGTATATTCCACATAAACAGAAGCAAGGACAAAAACCACATGATAATCTTAATAGATACAGAAAAGGTACTTCACAAAATCCCACATCAATTCATGATAAAAACTCAAAGAAAATTTGGATAGAAGGCCTTATATCAATCTGATAAAAGCCATTAGTGACAAACCAACAGCTAATATCATATTAAATGGAGAAAAATAACATTTTTCTCTCTAAAATCAGGAACAAGACAAGTATGGTCACTATCACCACTCCTGGTTAATTTTCTCCTCAAAATATTAGCCAGAGGAATTAGACAAGAGAAAGAAATAAAAAGAATATGCATAGTAAAGGAAGAAGTGAAACTATCATTATTTGCTGATGACATGATCCTCTACAGAGAAGACCTCAACAACTCCATCAAAGACCCCTGGAATTAATAACTTAATTTGGTAGCATAGTAGGATAAAAATATCAACACTCAAAAATCAATAGCATTCCTCTACACTAATAACATATTCACTGACATAGAAATTAAAGAAACAACACCTTTCACAATAGCATCAAGAAAAATGAAATACTTGGGAATTAACCTAACCAAGGAAGTAAAAGACTTCTACAAAGAAAATTATAGCACCCTGCAAAAGGAGATCAAAGAAGATATCTGAAATGAAAAGACATTCCCTGTTCCTGAATAGGCAGAACAAATACAGTGAAAATGATCATACTTCCAAAACTATTGTACAGATTTAATGCAATCCCAGTCAAAGTACTGGCACCATTTCCTGTAGAACTAGAGAAAACAATTCTAAAATGCATAAGGTACCAGAACAGACCTAGGATAGCAAAAGCAATTCTGGGCAACAAGTATAAGGCAGGGACCATTACAATACCAGGTTTCAAGTTATACTCCAAAGGTACAGTGATAGAAACAGCATTGTACAGTCTTAGTAAAAATTAACCCAAACAGACTTGTGGATCAATGGGACAGAATAAAGGATCCAGAAACAACACCAGGGACACTTAGCTACCTTATTTTTGACCGAGGAGCCAAGCACCTTTGCCGAAGGAAAGATAACCTCTTTAACAAATAATGCCGGGCAAACTGGCTTTCCATATGCCAAAGATTGAACCTGGAAGGGCCGGGGATTTAGCTCAGTGGTCAGTCGCCTGCCTCGAAAGCGTAAGGTCCTGACTTCAATCCCCGGTACCAAAAAAATAAATAAATAAAATAAATAAATATTTCGGGCCCGGGATTTAGCTCAGTGGTTCCGGCGCCTGCCTCGCAAGCGCAAGGACCCGAGTTCGATCCCTGGTACCAAAAAAAAAAAAAAAAAAAAAAAAGATTGAACCTGGACACTTATCTCTCACCATGCACTAAACTACATTTTAAATGGATCAAAGATCTACATATTAAAATAGAAACACTTAATCTGCTGGAAGATAGAACAGTTACAACTCTTGAAAACAACGGTGTAGGAAAAGACTTTATGAGCAAGTGTCAGTGCCACAGAAAATATTAGAGTATCAACACGTAACATGACATTGAATTAAAAATTCTTCTGCACAGCAAAGGAAACTGCCAACAGAGTGAAGAGACAACTTACAGAATGGGAAAAAATTCTATCCTGCTTCTCCTTTTACAGAGAACTAATACCCACAATACATAAAGAACTCAAAAAAAAAAAGACCTCCTAAATTTAAAGACCAAATCCAAAAATGAGAATCTGAAAAAAATGTAATGTAATACAAACAATAAATAATATATTATTTTGGCACTAATTATAAAGTATTGATTAGTTCAAGTATGTTTATAAATGTTCAATATTTGACATGAATATATATTAAAACAAAATTCATTCTTCCTACATGATAAAGAAATAGAATATAAACTGGACATTTTTATTAAAAATAAAATAGATATAATAGATTACATAAAACAAGAGGTTAAAATAAAAACAAGAACAGCCTATCAGTCCTAAAAATATATCTAAAGTTAGTTGTTCTATTAAAAGAAAAAAATCTCTCAGATTGGCTTTAGAGATAAATTCATTTATATCATGTTTACAAGACACATTCATAAAGTAAATGGTACATCTGAGTTAAAATTCAATATTAGGCATAGATATATTAGCCAGATATAATCATAAAAAAGATTTTGAATATTATTACTAAAATTGAATTCAAGGTAAAGAGATGAATCAGTGCAATGAATACTTTTTTAACTTTTGGACAAAACATACAATCCACAGTGAAGCTATAATAGTCATAATAACCATAAATTTTTATTCTCTAAATAACATACCATCAAAATATAAAAATAAAATGCTCTCTGAATATACAATTCATCTGAGATTGCTTCAAAGGAGTCATGAACTACGAGAGCAGCTTTCAACTCTGGAGGGTATATCATAATGCTTCAGGGAACGAAGTAGTAAAAAGGTTGCTTTCTTCCATTCTATTTCGCAAGTTCTACAAACCTAGAAAATTCTAAAATGAAGGAAAATAAAGTTTAAAGAAACAAATCACAGAGGATATATTCATCATTTCTTACCCTGTGAAAATATAGTTTTCAAAGCATCAACAGGGGCATCTATTTAGAAAATTCCTGAGGGAGATTGCCCAAATAAGAGAAATATCTGGAAGTTGAGAAAGACTCACCTGGAAAATAGAATATATAATCCCAAGCAATTTCATAGCTGAAGATGTAGTGAGTGGCTAATGTGGAACAGGACTAAAAATGCCCTGACAGAGTACCAGGGACAGAAAAATATGGAGAAAGGAAAGTATTTTATAGAGAAAACATGACAATAAACTTTTTGGTATTACAAAATCCAATATTAATATGGAATTATTATTATTATTATATAATCAGGGTTAACTTTTATTATTAGTGCCAAAATTACAAAAATAATGGTTTAAAATTAAAGTTTTTTTCTGGCATAATGACTATTGTGTCAGATAATCCAAAACTCATTTGGCTTTATAATATCATTAGGAACCTAGGGTCCTCATCATCTTCCCTGATTTCCTCAGCATATACCCTTTATTCCTATTTTCATTTCATGCTTATGAGATGCTCATTCTACCGTCAGTCTCATGTCTACTTAAGGGGAACAAAAAGAAAATAGCAAGAAAGAATTTCTTCTTCAATTAGACATATAAATCCTTTCCAGAAATCCTTTCCAGACTTCCCATTATGTCTCTTTGCCCAGGATTGTGTTGTATGGTTATGCATAGAGACGAAGGAGACAAATAGTGTACTGTAACTGGATATATTGCTTTCATGAAAAGGTTGATGTTCTATAAATTAGGTATAAGGGGAAATGGATATTGGGTAAGCAACTAACAATATCTGACATAGATGATGATAATTGATATATAATGTACTTATTTATGAGAGTTTATCATATCTTTACCTGGTGAAGTAAAAAGTTAGAAACATGTTGGTCAAATATAAATTATTTATTTTATTGGTTCGTGAAAGTAAAAGATCTTAAAATCACTGATGTAATTAATTGTCTTATTCATTCCATAAATAATAATGAATATTTGAACCTATATCTTTCTAATTCCAAAGACTGCACTCTTTTCAAGAAATCAACTACCTCTCATAAATTACTAAAAGATAGCTGTTATTTCTTCAGCTTGAAAACTTTAATGTCTTCCAAGCATGCTGCATATTCACTTGACAATATATGCCACAATTTTATTTGTTTGTTTTCCCCCTGCAACTGCTCAAATGAAACAACATAACACATCACAAGGTATACATGCAGGAAAACAAATTTACAGAAGTGATCAGAAAGATAACCAGTCTCTCCTCTGGCTGTTCAAGTAAAATGATATCTGATAATGAGGTTTTTTTTTTTACTCTTATGTGTAAATACAAACCTGTGAAATGTGTTTGAACAATCAAAGAGTGTCACATTGATGGCTTCAGCATTTAGGGGCATAGAATCCTTCTAGTTATAAAAAAGAGGCTTTAATTATTTGATTCTTTTTAAAAATAGATATACTTCTTTAATTTTGTAACCAGAACACATACAGAATTTCAGTTTCTCTCCTGGTCACCAACCTGTAAGTAATTTTTTCCCATTTGTAGAAAAGAGAATTATAGCAAACAAAGAGAATAAGAGAGAATATAGCATGTAAGTTTTAATTTTCAAAGGAAAGACAACAGTGTTAAAAATGTATAGTTTTTCAAGGCAATAACTCTGAGTTAAACATTTTTTAGTAGGGTATTCTACTTTAGAATACACACAGGCAGATATGCCACAGAAAATTTGATATATAAATCAATTTTGATTGCAAGTGATCAGTGAGTTCAGAAAAGGAAGAGCAATGGAGTTTTATTGGCTAAGTCACTGTACTTTTACTGCTTTTCATTCACCAAAGTCAATAAAGGGTTAAAAAAAGCCCTTGTGGAATCAAGAAATGGCTTGTCAATGTTTTGTGATATCAGGTTTCTAATAACTTCCAGGAATGCTTATCATATAAAACAAATAAAAATGTAACAGAGTATGCTACTTGAGAAATTATCAGGGAAAAAACTCAGTTATACTAAAAATCAACATCACATATTCAAGACCTACACACTATTCAATAATCAATGTATCAGAACAAATATTACTAGAGAGCAACCTTCAAAAACTCATAGTTTACCATTAAGTACTCTATTTGCTGGTGGGAAAAACAGAAGCCAAGTCAAAGAACTAAGCCTGAAATTCATGACTGTGATTCCTTAGTTTTACATCTGCCATGAGCACTCCAATCTGTCTTGTCATGATTTGACTATCTCAGTAACAAAGTTTAGATTAAGCTCTAAGACACAGTATCAACCAATTTATTAATCTTCATGTAGATAACAAAAAACTTAAATTTCTCCCCAATATTTTCTTTGTCCACCTGAATCAGTTTAATTTACCTGGATTAGTAGTAAAATTCCTGAAAGGATTCTCATTTTTTTAATCTTCCCTGATAATACCCAATCTTGACATATATTAATAAATTTTTTCTCATCATTTCTGCTTGTCAAAATGTAATAAGTATTTCTTTGTAGTTCTAAACATTGTCAAAGACTTATTTCTAAACTATCATAGCAATTCACCAAATGGGTATTTGTTCATAGCAATTAAATTCTTCATACTAAAAAATCTAAAGGGTATATTGTTTCAAACCCATTGTTTTATTTCTTCATTTATGATTGTGAAAAATTTCAATACTGGCATACATTCTTAAGGTAATAAAGCACAGTTCAAATTCCTCTGGAAACACTCTTAATCTTCTATATATTGTAATAAGGTAAAAAAAATAGTGTATCATTTTCCTCTGCTGTCTATCATAGGCAATCAGTCTAAGATCTAGAAGCAGCTACCAGCCTGCCAGCACCTGTTTGAGTCTCTAATTAATCACAACATTTTGGAGAAGGGTTTGATTTTTCAATCAAGCAGTGATATGAATTTATTAAAAGAAAGACAAAACTGATTACTAATGGAATGGATTTTTCTTAGTCACTTTCCTCATCTCTGTGACACATTACCAACACCCACAAATTAAAAGCAGAGAGGTTTATGTTGGCTCACAGTTTCTAGAGATTTCTGTCTGTATTTGGCAGGCTTCATGGCAAGACAGCATGGCACAGGGCCATTCCAGAGGAAAGTTGCTCACTGCTGGTGGACAGGAAGCAAAGAGAGTAAAAGAAGGAGCTGGGGAGTGAGACAAACCATCCCAGGCTACATCTCCAAACCTCCTGTCTCTTAAAACCTGAACCAAACACCTAACAAGTCAGCTATAACCTCCCATAATCCAATCATCTTCCAAAATACCTACCTATAAGCACATGAGGTTCTTTATGATATCTAGATACAAACCATAACAGGATTTTAAGTGTTCTTGTTATAAGAAGTAGGTGTATGAGGTGATGAGTATGTTAATTATTTTAATGTAATCATTCCACAATGTATACCATATTATGACATCACATTGCATCCCATAACAGTGCATAGGTTTTTTTCACAATTCAAACAAACAAACCAAATCTTTTCATCAGAATATAAACACGTATTGATGGTCCATACTCCATAGAAGAAAATAATTAGACTAGAAAGTGTACATCACATTGTAAATTCCTACAATTCTACAAAGAATGTGCATTTTCAAATGGTACAAGACACTGTCAATTCAGCTGACAATGTGAGATTTTGCTTTACCACATTCCTTTTACTATGAGAGCTTAGTACAAGCAACTTTATTTATTTACTCATTTGTTATTTGCCTTTGTCCATTATGTCTTCTGGCATCATTCTGATAACTGCTGAGTGAGTAGGGTGGGGGCATCCCTGAATCAATTCTAGAAAATAATTTGGCTCAAACTTAGATTGGTAATATTTCAACGTTTATGTTTAGCACAAGAACTGCCCTAAACCAAAGCAATAGGGATATCTCTTTTGTCACATAAAGTATCACAGTATAGCCTCTATAATTGGGAGGGTGGCTAGTCTCTAATGAGGTTATTGCGTGGAAGCTTGGAAGTGAATACACTCATCTCCCTCCAGTTCACAATGATGATTCTGAGATCAGCCAATCAATAACTTTCAGAGAAGGGAGAAGATGCAGGTGCAGGCAGCAGGACACACACACACACACACACACACACACACTTATTTTCTAGCTGTGTAAAATTGGAGAAGAAAATTAACTGCTATGAACTTTAGAATCTCTATTAGCAAAATCGGAGAAAAAATATTTTGAAACTTACATGAGATAGTAAAATAAGATGTTAAGGACAGTAGTTGTCTTATACTAACTGTTCCATAAATGTAATTTCTCTTTGCATTTTGAAATATGGTGTCAGTCATTACACACACACACACACACACACACACACACACACATATATGTATTTCTGAGACTGTTCTCTAGTGATTTTCTTTTACTCATTTTTTCCCCCTCAACCACATGATGACTTCAAGAAAAAGATCAAAACAGACAAAACAGAAAATATTGATTTTATATTTCTGTACATTGGATTTAACATTGTGTTACAAACACTGTAAAAACTTAAGTAATGCTTATTAAAACAATACAATCAATAAGTTCTTGATAAATATGATGAAAATATACAATGTGTATTTCAAATGATTAAAATTTATAATGTGTAAATGATAACTTTATAAAGCTTTTTTAGAAATTAAAAAGACATCCTCCACTGCTGTATGACCCAGCTATGAGAGAAGAACCTAAGACTGAGCATTTTGTGGTAGACAATTCTATTATATTGTTTAACAACACCTGTTTACCTTTGCTTCCAAGTGCCTGGTATTAAATCAAAATCTATCCATGACACCTGCTAAAATAGTAAGGCTGATTTTATTTAGGGAGGCTACTACAATGAGCTTTTGGAGAAAAGGAGAGAGATTGGGTTAAACTCCAAATAAGACCCAAAAAATGGAGATTTGTGGCCAAGAAACAAAGCCGGCTGGCTGTCCTGGTTGAAAAAATATTTACATGGTAGAATAATTCTTTGTTAAATGGAAATAATAAAATTCTTGCTGAAGGCAGAATGGAGTGATTAGAAATTATCTGGAGACTGGGAGTAGATAAGGAACCTTATGAGATATTGAAAACATTCAGATATTGAAAGTAGAGGGTTCTGAATAAAACAACTTAGAAGACTTCTTGCTAAAATCGTTTGATGCCAAGCCAGACCTGAAAATTTAAGAATTCATGACAGACTTTAAAAAAGGATTCACAGGAACCTAAGTTTTGATCAAGGAAAGACTTTGTCAGGGGGAAGTTTCCATTTCCTTACTCCCTTAAAGTTAGTCATAGTCATTTGACTGTTAGTGGCTGTAGAAATGTGAGCAGAACTGCCTTATATTGCTTTATGATGGAATATTTAATTGCTGATTGAGGAAAAATTCTTATGTAAATATAGTAATCCAAATGGTTGAAGCAGCCAAGATTAAAGGTTGGTTGCCCTTAGAGTCACATGCATACCTGCAACAAAATGGATAAAGCAAAATATCAATATTTGTCTGCTAAAATATGTTTAGCATAATTCTAAAATGGCTTCCAATAATCCTGATCCATAATGTATATATTCTGTCTAATTCTGTCTTCTGTCTAGTGAGAGGATGTGTCACTATTAAATGATAATGGCTGCTTTGATTACTTACCTTAGATTACAAAATGATGTGATAGTAACAATCGCTACATTAAACAGATTCCACAGGAGCAGGCAAGAGTGAGATTCTACTGTTGGCATTAAAGAAGAAATCTGTTATGTGGTGAGAGGACTATATGCTAGGAGCACCTGAGGACAACCTACAGGATTTCAGACTGACTAACTAGTAGTCAGCAAGAAAATTGAGACCTCACTCTACCACTATATGAAACTGAATTTTTAAATGATTTGAATGAGCTTGAAAAAGGAATCCAGTCTTAAAATGGGATCATAACTCAGCTGACAATTTCTTTCAAATTGATGAAACCAGAAGCAAAGAAATAACTTTTACTTTTATAAGAATTCTGGCTCACAAATACTATGGGATCAAAAGGAGGAATTGTTTAAGTTATCAAGTTTATACTAATTTGTTATGCAGCAATAGATAACTAATGCATAAACCACTACAGTTCTGGTGTTGCATATTTTAGTTTATCTTGATTTGTGTAACATTCTGAGTAGATACTTAAAAGACCTTGCTCTTATGAAGGCTATGAATGACAATGCTTTCTTATTAGCTACTCCTTTTGTAAATAAAGATAGCTTGGTGTATTTTAAAGACTAATCCTTACGTTTTCCCATTCTAATTATTTACTTTTCATTTTATTGCACAGTGACAATTAGACAAGCATAAAAAATACCTACATGCAGTTTTCTCTGTTGAATAATTTTCACCAGCAATGCAAAAGTAGATTCTTTTTATTTCCATAATGCTTTTTATTGTAAAGGTATGCTGATGAAGATAACATTTATTTTTTTTTTCCTTAGATCCTTCTAATGGTACATTTTAGGTAAACAACAGTTTTACATTTATCATTAGGTCCTTGTACCTTTACATGATATATCTTGGTTCACGTTTTTTCACCATTTCCTGTCCTCCCTTAACCGCCTCCATCCTTCCCTACAAAGACTTTGTTTCCATTTTTTTCTTTTCTCATTATTTTTCCTTTCCCTTCTTTCCATTCCCCTACCCCTAATATTTCCCCTACAAGTTTGGAACTTTTCTTCCTATTTCACATTAACAATTATTCATTTTAATCATTACATACACTTTCAGTTTCTCATACCAGAGCCACTATTTGGTATTCACACATGTGTGTCCTATTCATTTCACTTAAGAGTATGTCCTCAGTATGCATCCATTTAGCTATAAATATCTCTAGGTTCTTGTTCTTTATGGCTGAGTAGTACTTCATATTATAAAAAAAAACACATCTTCTTTATCCAGTTTCCAGTTGATGGGCACTTGGGCTGTTTCCAAGCTTTCGCTATTACAAACTGTGTTGCTATAAACATAGGTGCACATATATCACTGTGGTATGATTCTTTTAATTCTTTGGGGAAGATAACCAGCAGGGGAGTAGCTGGGTCAAAGGGGACTTCCAGTCCCAGTTCTTTGAGGTATCTCCATACTGATTTCCACAGTGGTTGCACCAGTCTGCACCCCCAACAACAATGGAGAAGAGTTCCTTTCTCCCCACAACCCCACCAACATTTGCTGTCAGTTGACTTCTTGATAGCAGCCATTCTTTCTGGGGTGAGGTGGAATCTCAGTGTTGTTGACATCTGCATCGCTTGAAAGAGCAGTGATACTGAACATTTTTTCATATGTTTATTTGCTGATTTTACTTCTTGGTCTGAGAAATGTCTGATCATTTCAGATGCCCATTTTTGGACTGGGTCTTTAAATTTGAGGTGTCTTCTCTTTTTAAGTTCTTTATACATTCTAGATAGTATTCCTTTGTCTGAGGTACAGCTGGTAAAATTTTTGCTCTGCATTGTAGGTTGTCTCTTAGCTCTGTTGGTGGTTCCTCTTGCAGTGCAGTAGTTTTTAATAAGATGAGATCCCAGTTGTTGATTCTTTGTGCTAGTTCCCATGCTACTGAGGTTTTGTTCATAAAGTCTTTTCCTATGCCAATGTCTTTAAGAGTTCTACCTAACTTATTTTCCAGCAAGTTTAAAGTTTCTGTTTTAATATTTAGATCTTTAATCCACTTTGATCTTACTATAGTGCATGGTAATAGATATGGGTCTAGTTTTAATCTTTGGAAGGTTGAAATCCAATTTTTCCAACACCATTTATTAAATAGGCTATCTTTCCTCCAGTGAGGATGGTTGGCTCCTTTTACAAAGATGAGGTAGCTGAGTATGTTTCTGGATGTTCTAATGTATTTCACTGATCCTTAGTTCTATTTCTTTGCCAGTACCATGCTGTTTTTATCACATTAGCTTTGCAGTATAAATTCAAGTTGGGGATTGTTTTCTTTTTAAATTAACGGGGCTAGTGTTATTATGACTCCTTGTGTTGACCTTAAATGTATGCAAAAGAAATTCTATAATGAAGTTGTTTCCCAAAAGGTAAATATGTAATCATACATTCAGTTACTCCAAAGCATTTTTATATTATTGATATAAAAATGTACTGAATATATATCTATAAAAAGAGGACAAATTTGTCAAAATAATTGAAAAACCACAATGTATAAGGTAGAATCTGCATTATAAAGTATATGCCACCACATTCTCACAACTTCCCATGAGAGAATAGTCAACTGTGTTCATAAGATCATCTTCCAGGAATCTAATTACTCAATGATGTACCTCACTCATCACTCACATATGCCTGTATCTACTAGAGAAGAACTTGCTTACTTAAATATCCCTTGTCCTCTCCTAGTCAGTAAAATTCCTGAGAAGCATATCACTTTAATTCCAATCACATATTTCATATAAGTGTTTTAGATATTATTTCTAGAGAGGATATATTGAAAGGAAAATAGACACATATTTTTGTTTCACAATGAAATGTGGTAATATGTTGATGAGATGGAATGAGAAAAATATTGGATTGAAATGGAGGGTCAGAAATACAGAAAAGCAGTATTAATTTAAAAGAATTTTTCCTTTGTTTGCCACAGTTCTACTGGATTTCAAAATATACTTCCTAAGGCCTGGTTAATATTGTCAGATAGAAATGAAACCTGGAAATAAGTTTCAGAACTACACAAAGCAAGAGTGGATAACTAGTGCCCATGGATGAATTCTCATTATCAGTAAACTTCTTGAAATTGTAGGCAATTTTTTTCAGGAATGTGCATTTTTCTGGGAGACAGTCTATAGCTTTCATCAGATTCTCAAATAAGTTCATGACCCAAAAGATAAGAACCATAGGCATATATAAATGCTTCCTATATAAGCTGCTAAAGTTTTAACAGCCAAATTGTCCCTTAGCCTACTTTTGAAGCTAGCCACATTACAGAGGGTCCATTGTTTATCTGTCATAAGCCTGTATCTTAAATATTATTGGATACTATTTTCTACTTAACCACATTAGTTGAAAACAAAAGCAGAGAAAACGTATACAATAGTTTCTTTTCCACTCTACAAAAAGTCTCAAACCTCAAAATAAATGTCCAGTCAAGGGTCAGTAAAATGGAAATTGCCAATTTTCATAAGATAAATACATTCAATGCAACAAAACAGAAAAGGTAAATATTTACATATATCAATCACAGGAGAAAATGAAATAAAATATAACCTAATGAATTGGATTTTGGGGGGTATAAGGCTACTGGAGATTGAAACCAGAGACTTTTCACTAAGTTACTTCCCCATCCATTTTCAATTTCTTTTTAAATTTAGTAACAGGACCTTGATAAGTAGTATATTGCCCAGGCTGGGCTCAAACTTTCCATCCTCCAGTGTCAGTCTCAGCCTCTTAAAGTGCAGAGTTTAAAGGCACATGCCACTATGCCCTGCAATGATTTGATTTTTAAACAATTAGTTCTACAAAATCAATGATACATTTATCAAAATAATAAATATGTATTGTGTCTAAAAAATCATACTTTTAACATCAGTATAGTTCACTAAAAACAGAAAACAAAATATTTCAATTAAAATACTGCATGTGAAAAATTAACTTGAAATATATAAGATTTAAAAGACCCAGTAGGACTGATTCATTTACATGTAAAAAGAGTATTCAGAATAACAGTTGCTGAAATCAGAGAGAAATTTTTTCTTCTTTTATAAACTAATCCAAAGATTAGTACTTCAGAGCTGGTTAAGCTGCCTAAAACATTTCAAGTACTTAAGCTCTTTCTGATTGCTCCACTACTGTGTATGTGACTTCCATGTCGAAATCATATAAAGCTCCAGCCATCATAGTCTTAAATTTATCAGGAAGAAGGAAATTCAAAGAACAGTAATTATTTCTATGCCCTGTTTAAAGACATTTCTGAGAAATCACATTAACAGTTTAATTATGTACCTTTGAAATTTTTGTTGAAGTCTTAGAACACAGCAGTTCAGAATGTGAACTTATTTGAAAACCTAATTATTACAGATGAAATTAGATAGATTAAGTTGTTATAGTTGACCCTAATTTGTTAAGACTATTGTCCTAATAAAAAGAGAAAAATTGGCTGGAGAAACAGACCTGCACATGGGTACAATACAGCCATGTATAAGCCAAAGAGACTTCTGGGGAAAAATATGGTGGAATAGTGATCAGCAGCAAAATAATAGTTTCTCTGGGACCTGCAAATTAGATATTTGAAAACAAAACCTGGTGAAACAGAAAAAAAAGTAGACCTTTGGGAATTTGAAGTGAGCTCTCAATAAAACCAGAATCTGCAGAGAAGCCAGAGAGGTAGGGTACAACATGTGGAAGAGAATGCAGCAGTCTAGAAAGCTTTCCCCAGTTTTTGGATAGGAGGACCTGTCTCTGCAAACACCAGATACACCTGGAGAGTTGGGAGCTCCAGGGAGAAACAATGGCCTGAGCCAGCCCTCTTGGCCCAATTTAAAGCCAATGGTTATTATAAACTGCAAAAACAGAAGGGGGTTTTGCAGCCAACATGGTTGCTTCCACATGACAGGTGAGAGTAGGAGAAGTAATCCAGTGCAGCTCTCAACTTAATTGAGTGGGATTAGTCAGGAGATATTTTAAGAATGGATTGTTTAAGACTGAGCCACAAAAAAACTAAAGAACAACTTCACTTCAACGTTTCTAGTGTTACTATATCATAGTCACTGGGTGGGAAATGGAGAAGAGACAGTCTCTGAATGGGTGCAGGCTTGCCATAGACCTCCTTGAGAAGTTTAAACTCAAGCTAGGATGGAACTATATCCCCAACCTCCATGGTGAGAAGCCAGGCCCCAGTAGGTGCAGCTTTCAGACCCTGTCTGGTCTGAAAGTGCTGGCATTAAGTCCAGGAGTCTGCTTGAACCCCATCCTGCTGCCTACATCCAGCAAAGAGACCAGTGGTCTGAATGCTTTTGTAGTCTATCAAAGTAACCAAGGACATGCCTTGACTTGAAGAGTTGCCACACAGTACGGGGGGGAGGGGGGACCATAAAAACCCACAGGCCATAAACCTGGGCTGAGAATACCATGATTTACTCAATTGCAAGACAGTAAACCTTGAAAGAATTTTTTGAACTCATTTTTTTAGTCTTTTTTCATTCTACTTTTTTCTTCTTATGCTTGTGCGTTCTTTTCTTTTACTTTTAACTAATTCCATTAATTTTCATAGGATCACGTACCTCACCTTTGTCTCCTCCTTCTCACATTCTGTTGCTTAATTTTTTAAATTTTACTTCTTTCATTCTGCCATTTCCTACCACCTGTATTTTACTAATACAAACATTAAGCTTTATTAATCTTTAGATTGTTAATTAATAGTATGCCATAAATAATTTATATTGTCAATGGAGTGATAGTTGTTGCATTTAGTGGATATTGGGTGTATGTCAACATTTGGGTTGTCTTAGTGTTTATATTATAATTATAGATCTGTTTTCTATGGTTAAGGATGATACATAATTGTTCTTATGGTATGTCAGTGTCCTGTTTATCTTTGATATTTTTGTTGCTGATTGTGTTGCTAGGCCATGGTAACAGAAATGTTAACTATTAATTGGTTTGCACTGTATGACAATATTTGGACTGCATTTGTTTCATTGGTTATATTGGAGTCCATTCTGGAAGAACTGGGTGCTTAACCAATTGCACTGCACTTTCCCTCCTGAATTAACAGAAGTGGTTGGATATTGAGACAGAGACAAATACCTATAATAGCTATGCTCAGAGTGCATTACTAAAAAAGCAGGCACTCACTAAAGAAAACTTCATATTAGGAAGAATTCTTAACACTATAATTGACTCATAAACCTTAGGGAAAAAAATAGAAACATGAGAGGACAGGGCAACAAAATGCCTCTAAAAACTCAAAATACCCCACAGGTGATCCATGGGACATCAAGGAAGAGGAAATCAAAAGCCACATGGAAGAATTATATGAAATGATAAAAGATGAGATAAATAACATCAGTGCAATGATTATATAACCAAACAGGTAATGGATTTATTAAATTAGTGAATTTACAGAAAACACTACTGAAAAGCTAAATGAAAAAAAGCAAAATGATAAAAAAACATGAATGACCATGTTCTATGGAAAGAATGGCCAACAGAAGTGACCACTATGAGGATAGAGGGTCATTACTAGAAGACAAGGCAGATGCTAGTGACCAATTATTCAGAGGTGCCTTAAAACCAACAAAAAGAACATGAGCAATGGACCCAATAGCTACTTGATGAAGCAAAGAAAAATAATCTCTGTTGAATTCAAATTAATGAAAAATAAGAAAAGAGCACAAATGACAAAAACACCTCTGTTCATAGAAATAACAGAAGAACTATCCAAATGAGGGAAGGGATTTAGCATACAGATAAGAGAGACATATAAAACCTCAAATAGCCATGATAAAAAAGGATTCCATAGTCAATATTCAATATTCTACAATTCCAAAATTATAGACAGAATATTAAAAACCATTAGAAAAATATAACAAATCATCTATAAAGTTCAACCCATTAGAATTAAATCAGAGCTCTTGTCATAAACTTTAAAGAAGAGGGGAGCTTGAAGTGAAGTGTTTCAAGCCTGGTTAAAAAAGAATCTGAAAACAAAACCAAAAAATCATCTGGCATGGTGGCACACATCTGTAATTTCAGAACTCAGGAGGCTGAGGCAGGAGGCTTGCCATGAGTTCAAGGCCAGCCTGGGCTACATAATGAACTCAAGGCCAGCTTGAACTACATAGCAAGACACTATCTCAAAATAACAAACAAACAACAAACAAAAATAACAAAAAACAGAAAAGAACAACAACAACAACAAAACAATTTTCCACCTAGAGGGATATATCCTGCAAAGCTATGTTGCAGAATTGATGGAGAAATAAAGTCTTTCTATGAAAAAGAGCACCATAAGAAACTAAAGACCAACAAATCAGCACTCCAAAAACTTCTCGAGGATATTCTGAAAAAAGACAAGCCAAAAATGCCAAAATGTCTGAAAGAATGTATATACAATTCAGTATGCCTATTTAAGCAGAAGGAAAAGAAACATGAATCAGCAGCACAAAAATAATATAATGACAAGAATAATTCAGTATATTTCAGTATTAACTTTCAATATGAATGGTTTTATTTCCCCAGTCTAAAGACAGATTGGCAGAATGGATAAAAAATAACTTCAATAACAACAACAAAAACCAATCCCGATTATATGCTCTATACAAGAAACACATGTGTTATGACTTGTGTAAGACCGTGCATCTCACCAACCGCTCCGAGGAGCTGGCTACAGCGAGGATCACCTGGGAGGGAACACACTGGACAAGTTGTGAACTTAAAACAGACCTTTATTAGTCTGGCCAGATGGCACCCCCCAAGCACCAAGCTTAGAGAGGCAAGAGGCTCAGAGCCTGAGGTCCTTTTATAGGAGATGCTAGGGGGAAGTTGGCAAGCAGAAATACAAAAGCGAAGTGCTGAAGGAGAGGGATTTTACAGATTGTTCTTAAGATAACATGTTCTGTTATGGAGTTGGACGAGCATGACGGAACACTGCGCACTCAACAAACCTTCCTGGCACAATAACAAATACATTCCTGGAACTCGATGTTCCCCTGGTGATCCGTAACAGAAGCAGACAAGTTGAGGCCCTATTACAAAATGGAGTAACTGTTGTTCAGTCTTACACTTGGATCTAGATGTTTCACCCAAAGCCTCATGTGCTCATAGGTGGGGATTTCGGAAAGTGGCTGGATCATGGGGGTATTATACTGAGCTTAAGGTTTCCTGGTACTGAATTAGTCCATTAATTGATTTATCATAGTTTAAGGTATGGATATTGGGAAGGTTCACCCTGGGTGTGGGTGGCCCCACCCAAAAGGATTGTAGTTGGGATCAAATAAAAGATAAAGGGCTACTTGCTGCCTTCTGCTTGCCATTCCATGAATTATTTCTCCTCTGCCATGCCAACCTGCCTTGGAATCAGCTGACTATGAACTAAAATCTCAACAAATTATGAATTGAAATAAACTTTTCCCCCTATAACTTGTGGGTGTCAGGTGTTTTGTCTCAGCAATGAGAAAAGTAACTAAGACAGATTTTGGTACCAGGAGTAGGGTCATTGCTATGACTTTACCTGACCATGTGATTTAGAAGTGTTTGGAACTGGCTTGTGAGGAGATTTTTGGAAAGGTTTGGAGATGACAAGTGAAGAAGCAGCCTTGGAATGCTGTAAGCCAAACTTGATATGAGATTCTGGTCAGAGCTCAGAAGAGAAGAATGCTAACAGCAATGCAGACAGTAAAGACCAGACTCGGGAGGTTTAAGTTAGCAACAAGAACTGAATTGGGTGTTGGACTCCAGACCATGTGTATTATGGTTTGGCAGAAAAATCATCACTTTTCTCACGTCCAGAGATATTGTAGGAGATTGAGAATAGGGATAGTGGCCTAAGAAATCTTGTGGAAAAAGTTTCAGGCAGTTTAATGGGGACACTATGGCATGACTATTGTTGGGGGCTTTCAGCCAGCTCTAGCTTGAGAATTAAGGGTAAACAGCTCCAGAATGATTTACAACATTTTGAGTTTGACCAGAAAGGAAGCTCAGGTAAAGCTAATGTTCATTATCACCACTCTTGTTCTATATAGTACTCAAAATACTGGCCAAAGCGATCAGGCAAAGAGAAAGAAATAAAAAATATATGAACAGAAAAAGAAGTCATAATCAGTACCTGAAGATGTCAAGATTGTGTACATAGAAGAACCATAAAAGTCCTAGAATTAATAAATTCAGTAGCCTAGCAGGATACAGAATTAACACATAAAAATCAATAGCAGGAAAACAGTATCATTCACAATAATATCACAAAAACTCAAATACTTAAGAATTACTTAACCATGGAAGTGAAAGATCTCTACAACAAAACCTACAGTACTCTGAAAAGGAGATCAATAAGAACACCAGAAAATGGAATGGCATTTCTGTTTTTGGCAGCACCAATATTGTTAAATATTGTTTAAAAAACCCACATATTTTTTATCTAATCACCAGTCAATGGGCATTTGGGTTGTTTCCAAGATTTAGCTATTACAAACTGCGCTGTTATAAACATAGTGCACATATATCACTGTGGTATGATGCTTTTAATTCTTTTGGGAAGATACCCAGAAGGGGAATAGCTGGGTCAAATGAGACCTCTAATCCTAGTTTTGTTTTGTTTTTTTGAGGTATCTCCATACTGATTTCCACGGTGGTTGCACAATTCTACAGTCCCACCAACAGCAGAGAAACTGAAAGGTAAATGAGGTTCAAAATGTATACTAGATCATGGGAAACAGGTCCAAAGGGGAAGGGGAAGTGGGAGAGGTAAGGGAAAGGAATGAAGGGAAAGGAAAAAATATGAGAAAAAGAAAAAGCGGAAACAAAATTTTTGTAAATAGGGAGGGGTGGAGGGGTTGAAAGGAGGGCAGGGGAATGGGGAAAAAGATAAGAACCAAGATATATAATGTAAAGGTACAAATTCCCAATGATGAATGTCATCATATTGTAAACCTAAAATATACCAATAAGCTTAATGAATTTAAAAAACACACTCAAAAGACCTAATTAAAAAATGGACAAATGAAATAAATTGATATTTCTCAGAATTACAATTTTCCAATAAATACATGAAAATATGTTCAACATTGCTGTTTATTAGAAAAATGCAAATTAAAACAACACTGATATTCCATTTTCCTCCAGAAATAATGACTATTATGAAGAAATCAATAATAAATGCTTGAGGGGAAGCATTCCCCATCATGGGGAAAATCCTCCTACATTGTAGGTGGAAATGTAAACTAGTACAACCTTTATGGAAATCATTATAGCAATTTCTCAAAAAACTAAAAATACAAATTTCACTCAACCCACCTATAAAACTTTTAGGTATCATTCTTAAAGATTTAAAAATATTATATTGCATTGATACATGCATGTTCATATTTGTAACACGCAACTCATAATAGCCAAATCTTGGAAATGGCTTGTATGTCCATCGACAGATGAATGAATAAAGATAATTTGGTATATACACACAATGTAGTAGTAGTACTCTGCCATCATAAGGATAAACTAGAGTCATTTGTAGAAAAATGAATGAAACTTGAAACCATAATATTAAGTGAAATAAATCAGACACACAAGTTTAAATATCACAAGGTTTTTCTTATATGAGAAATCTGATAAATAAAGAGCAAAATAAAAGATAGTTAACAGGAAATAGAGATGTAGGTCATTTGCAAAAGGGAAGGGAATGAAGAAATGATGGGCCTGGGGAGGGAGAGGGGGAGAAGGCAATGATAAAAGAATTAAGATGTGTTATGTAAATTTACCAACTCCCTGTGAGAAATGTTATCATTGTGCATGGCAAACATGTACATAAGAAATGAAAGTTTATTAAAAATAAGTAAAAGTGAATGGCTTGAGACAGATCCTTTTCTCATAATTCTCACAATAAACCTAGCCTATTAAAATATTTCCTTTATACTTCTAATCTACACAACTGTGGAACAAATATTTTTCATTTTTGAGTCAGTTTGTGGCACCTTGTTAACATAAACCTAGCAAAGCAGCATATCACACAATACACTTCTGTTTACTTCACCCAACCTGCTACCACTCAGTTTCATGACCTAGTTTTCAGGGAGTTGAGAAACAGAGTCTTTATTCTGAACAGCCATGTTCCCAATCAAAAGGGCAGTGTAGGATTACTAAAGGGGAGAATAACTACTGGGGAACTAGTGCAGTGTTTTCCACAAAGTGAAAAGCAAATATCTCAAACTATCACATCACTTATTTTCTCTATGTTATAAACACAGTTTATAATTTATTGGGTATAGTTCCAGAATATGCGTTCAGCATAGGTGTTTTGAATTAACCTAAATGATACCAACATATACCCACTATTCCCTCTTTGAACACTACTAATAAAACCAATTTCAGACTACACAGTGGCTTTTAAAAAACCTATCTATGTACCTGATAAAATAAGTAAAATAAATTCCATAGCACATTTATCAATAAGGTATTCATTATAGCATCTGACATATCATATGTTCTAAATATACATTAGTTGCTATAATAAAATAGGCAGGCTTAGATGCCTACAATTTCTTTATTATTTGACAAATGATATTTCCTCTCTAAAGTGTTCATCTCTTCCTCCAGAGAAAAATAATTACTTTTCTGTTCCCACTGAACTTGTACATTATTCTATCAGTAATACCAAAATTGACTAATATTTTAATAGTATCTAAATTTACAAGGACTTCACTTCTCTCAGTTAACCCTTATATACTGAATTCACAAGAGTACAGGAAGAAAACTAATATTCAGATCACTGGAAAGCAAGATGGAGCTAGAATTTAAATACTTTCAAAAAAGCTTCAATGCCATTTGATTAAATGGAGTCATACACTGCATACTGACACTATGGTGACTAGCAGGACACATATATGACTATGTCCCATAAAGTTATATTCCTTAACCATTATATTCTGTAAACCATTGTCAGCTTGTGTAGATACTCTGATGTTTGCAAAAATGATGAAATTGCCTAAAGAAGCATTTATCAGACCTTTTCCAAATTGTTAAGTGATACATATTTGTATTATCCCTCATAATTACTCATTATGTTAGTCAAAATTTGCACCACAACAATCTCTACTTCATTGCATAAGTTACAGAGCAAAAGGAATTTTGCATGTGTATTTAAACTTACCTTAGAAAAGGCACATTATTCTGAGGTATATGGATGGACTCAACATAAACACATTAGCAAAACATAAGAAAGTGGCAGAAGGGGCGATCAAAGAGACCTCTGGAATGTGAAGAGCTCAACTCAACACGCCATTGCTACTTTGAGCTTCTATGTGTAGAGAGTATCACTTTCCCCACTCATGGCAGACAGCCCGGAAACAGTCACTTTATTTCTACGGGCTCAAGAAAATAAAATTTTCCAGCCACCTGGTTAGTCAGAAAATCAGATAATTTATTAGAACTTCCAACTAAAAGCCTAGCCTGGTCTGTTACCTTGCTTTGGCCTTGTGAGACTATGCAGAAAACCCCGGTGAGCCATGTTGCTCCTTGACTTCTGACTCCTGGAAACCAAAACCGTGGGAAGATGAATGTTGTTTGAAGCTGTTAAGTTTGAGTCAATTTATTATACTAGTAATTTATAACTAATAAAGTTGTTTACTTGCATGTATCTTCCACTAAATTCTGAGATACTATAATACTGCTATACTTTTGTAATCATCATTTCTCTACCAAACGAGAACATATAGCTTTTATTAGTAGTGGTCATTGGTAGTTGTCAATAAATTAGTGCATTTTGTTTATTGAGCATTTTTGTGCTGGATAGTAAATTTCTTACACACAAGAACATATATAATCCTTAACTCATGAAATTGGTAAATTGGTATTTGCATTTTACCGAGGAAGAACCTGAGGTTTAAGTAACATAGTGAAAGTCAAATAGCTAATAAATGATGGCACTGGAATTTGAATTTGAATCCGGGTAGTCGGATTCCAGATTCTCTGCTACACTGAAAACTACTAGCCTCTATCTTCAATTGAATAAAAACTCACTAAATATTTATTAAATTGTGGAGTTAACTTCAACAAAACTACTTCCTCTTTTAAGAGGAAGGCTACATATTCAAAATAAAGTTCTGATCTGGCAGAGTTTCTCAAATTCTCTCCAGCCTCCTTGATTAGACACTTGGGTTGAAAAAGTTGGATATGTGCCCAAGACATTTGCATCTTTTATGGCTCCAGTTAATGTTTATGATAAATTCAAGCCGGAAAGGACTGACTTATATCATTCAAGTATTGATTAGATGGATAATTGAAGACACTGGTTTTAATAATAATTTAAATTAATAAATTAAGTCTAGTAAAGAAGTTGAAGACAGCATACCTTTTAGGTCCTCCCCCCCAAAAATGTCATGGAAGCTCTGATTTTAAAAATACTATTGTATATCATAAGTGATATCATATCCAAAGTAACATGAAGTATTGAATTGAGAAATATATTGGAGTCTTAAAAAATTTCATATACTTTTAAAATGCAAGGCTATTATTTTAAATTAAATAAGACAAGGACAAAAGGATAATTATTAGACTCAGTTTTTTCTATATTTGAGTTGCTGATGACAAATTACATGACTTGTTAAAATAAAAGAGATTTTGAACAGTGCAATGGTACATTTATGTTTTATACTGAATATTTTATCACAAGCTTTCAATGAATTGTTTTATTGTACCAAATTTATCATAACAAGTTATTTATTGCAGGTTCTTTTATTCATGTTGTAACTATGCTCAGTAAAAAAATAATTTATATTTTCATGACATTTACTTGTTGATAGTAGTTTTTATAACCTTGCATTTTGGTTCTGTTCATTTTTGTCAACTAATATTTGTGATTTAAAGATTTTACAGCAGCCTTCTGAGTTTTATGCATAGTAAATCATAATACTGGCAAACTGTGTTTTTGTGTATGATGTCAATAGTAGAATGAAAATATATTACAATAACTTAGATTTAAATATGCTAGGAAAAGTTTAGTCAAATCTTAAATTCAGTAAGGAATATATTTTTATTTATTCATTTTGATAGAAATGATAGTTTCATCGTTTTACAGTTATTGGAAGGACACATACCCACTATTCAGATGACAAATTATGATGGGTTATGCTGAATAAATTTTGTTTCTACTTATTTATCTATATTTCATAAACCTAAGAAAATTGTCTTATCCAAGGGGAATACTCTATTTACTGGTAGAATTTATATTCATAATTATAGACTGAATGATAAAAACAATCCTGAAGTGTTTCCTTTATCAACAAGGAGAGAGGAAATTTTACCAAACACATATTCTATATTATATCTATTTTGTTCATATTTGAATACTATGACTAATAGTGATATATGTATGCCATATGATAAAATTGAATAAATATAAATGTCAATTCCTCCAAACACTTACATTGTGGGGAAAAATTTTCAGATCATACTCTCAGACATTCTCAATTGTTCTTCATAATTAAATCTTACTCTCCGTTCCAATTGTCAGATGTTGTTAATTTAGAAGATGCAGATGAGCTAGGTACTTTTTTAAGTGCCTGCATGAACCCTGATGAACCTGTTTTAATATATTTTTCCTACAAGATGAGTGAGGATAATAGGAGAAGAATGCGAATTTTGTAGGTATGGGACAATATTTCTCAGATACTGAAAAATGTCACCAATTGGTGTCCATTTGCCTCCATGATCTATTCATATAAAAACCAGAACAAATTTATGGACTTAAAATTTTACATTTTTCTTTTTGTTCCTTTGTACCCACCTGAAGTTATTGGGATGCTGAGGAATGTTTGTAATGACTTGAAGACTTGGAACTTAGAATTCTATTGTTATTGATTTTGTTAACATTATATCTCCTTACTTTTCACTGCTCAGATTCCCAAGGCATACCAATATGCCTTCTCTTTAGCTACATCTATATATTTCAGTATCATCTACAGTAAAGTAGGTAAAAAAGTGCTAAACCATGCCAAAACCCTCAAAATGATGCTAAGTCCACAGGCTGCTCCATGATAGCTTGTGAGACACATTCTGGATTGACCTCAGAACATTTTAATGTGTACAGTGGACTGTTTTGTTTATTTTGATTCCTGTGAAACTCATGGCTGGAATAAAAAAACCTGATAAATAGAAGTGTTAACACAATTATATTTGGTTCATCAATATAATAATTCAACTGAAAAAATCTTAGTATTGGAGGTTTTGCACAATTGTGTTTTACCACAGAAAAAAAGTATATTTCCTCACTACTTCTGCTACTGAAAGAAGAAAGTAAGTACAATAGTAAGTTATTAATGTCTTTAAAGTATATTGCTAAACAATACTGCATATATAATCCAAATAGATATGATTATGTAATGCATGATTCAGCACTAATGTATAGGTATTTTTTTCTTGTCTCAGTTGATCCTTGGTGATGAAAATACTATCATGATCACTTCTCTATTTTTTTACTTCAGTCACAGTGTATTTTATCTAATATACTAGGCACCAATGAATGTTTTCTTACTGAATGACTATGGGGGTTTTATCCATATCTCTTATAAATAATATAGCTGCTGAAACAGTTACTGAACTATTCAGATGATACTTTGTAGATATTAGCCTTGTCAAACTCATGTGTATATTTTTCTTACCTCCTAACATAGTTAATTGAACATATATGCAGCCAGTAAAGCATGTTTTGTTTCTAGACTCATGTTTTTGTGTTTGAAAGCTGAATTCTGCCCCCAGAAGACTTAGCAGTGACTCATTATCATTCCTTCATATCTACTGGATTGAAATACTGTAGACTCTGGAAAGAACCCACACATTAAAAAACACAGAGGAATTTTTTAAAAGATTGATTATTTCATTCGGTTTTTGGGGATATTTTTCTTCTTTTCACTTTTTTCTTTTATTTTTTGTCTTTTGTTTTCTTTATTTTGGTCTTTTTTTCTTCTTTATCTTATTTGTTATTTTTTGCTACTTTTAGTTAATTCTACTAATTTTCTCTTGCTTCTTAATAGGACCCATTATCTCACTATTCTCTCCTCCTTCTTATCATCTGGATTATCTAATTTATTGGAGTACAGGTTTTGAAAGTTGTGATAGTTAATTGTGTTGTCTACTTGAATAAGAAATGCCAGCTGATTGGTTTAGCACAGTTCTGGATTTGTCTGATGATGGACTTACTAAAGAGTAAGACCTACCCTGAGGTGTGTCACCATAAAATAGTCTTGTAGCCCAAGATGAAATAAAAAGGGAAACAAGGAGGAAATTTCACTCTGCTTCTTTGGAGGAGTTCCAGTCTTTGAAATCACCTTTGGATATCCAGCTCCAGCCTTCCAGCACAGAATCTTAAGTATTTCAGTGGAGAATCTTCCGGCTTCCAGAGCAGACTCTTTCGCTTCCTAATATGAACTGACACAGGATGCTTCAGTGAGCTCCAAACCTTCAACTTTTGACGGGATCCTTCAGCTCTCCAATGCATAGATGGCCCTTTTGCATTCTTCCACACCTGACTCTGCAAGTGACAATGGTAAGCCTTCTTTGCAAATCATGAACCTTAACTGATACAAAAAAAATTACAATTAATCTTCCTGATTTTGATGATGTCTATTGTGACTTCATGTTTTGTTTTTTTTTTAATTTCTAATAGCATGTATTTGGGTCTTAGTTTTCTTTTCTTGGTGAGACTGGTAAAGGGTTTATCTATGTTCTCTTTTTTAAAAGAACTAGATCTTTGGGGCCAGGGATTTAGCTCAGTGGTGCCACCGCCTGCCTCACAAGCACAAGTTCCCAAGTACGATCCCCGGTACCAAAAAAAAAAAGAACTAGATCTTTGATTCATTGATTCTTTGTATATTTTTTAGTTTCAATTTTATTAAACAGTGTTCTCATCTTTATAATTTCCTTCTTTGTACTCATTTTAAATTTTGATTTTTCTGTTTTCCTAGGATTTTGAGGTACATCATGAGGCTGTTTAGCTAGGCTCTCTTTGTTTTTCTGATATGAATGTTCAGCACTATAAACTTCCCTCTCAGGACTTCTTTCATTGATTCCCATAATTTCTGGTATATTCTACTGTCATTCTTTGATTCTAGGAATTTTCTAATTTCTTCCTCGACTTCATCTGTGACCCACTGATTATTCAATAGTATATTGCCTGATTTCCATGTCTTTGTATAGTTTTTGTAGTGTCTTTGTCCATGATTTCTAGTTTCATTGCACTATTACCTAATAATATGCATGGCAAAATTTTGATTCTTTTGTATTTACTTAAGAAAGACTTATGGGCTAGTATTGCTTTGTTTTCAAGAAAGTTTTATGTGCTCCTGGGAAGAATATTTATTCAGTTTTTGTGTGGAGGAATACTTTGTAGATACCTATTATAACGCTTTGTTCAAAAGTGTGGTTTCACTGTTGTAGTTTATTGATTTCTTATGTAGTTGATCTGTGTATTTTGATAGTGGTGTATTTAGGTCCCCCACTATAATTGTCTTGATGTTTGGAACACCTTTTTGTTCAGTAGTGTTCATTTTATGACATCGGGTGTGCCAGTGCTCAGTGTAAATATAATTGTCTCTTTCTGTTGAATTGTTTGCTTAGCCAATACGTAGTGACCTTCTTTGCCTCTTCTGTTTAGTTTAGGCTTGACATTTAATATATCTGAAAATAGGATTGCTATTCCAGATGGTTTGGGAGCTGTTGTTACATGGAGTATTGCTTTCCATCTTTTGATTTTTAGTCTATGAATTACTTTTTGTGTTAAATGTGTTTCGTTCATACAGCATACTATTGTGATTCACTTTGGTCTAATTTATTAATAAGTACATTTTGATTGAGATTTTGAGACAATTTACATGGAGACTTTTGCTGAAAGCTATTGATATTTTCCTGTCATTGCATTTTTTTCCTATTACTAATTCTAGTTTTTCCTTTCCTGCTTAAATGCTCACCATGTCTGGAGTATTCAAGCCATGAGACATTTTGTCATTTTCAAGTTCATTGTCTCTTTCTTCAAAATCCTTGAGAACTTTTTGTTCTGCTAGTTTGATGGTCATGAATTTCTTAAGGTGTTTTTTGTCATGGAAAGACTTTACTTCTCCAATTTTTAAGGATTGTTTTGTAGGATACATTCATCTGGGTTGCAAGTTTTGTTTTTCTTTAAAGCTTAAAACATTCCACTCCAATCCTTCCTGACCTTCAAAGTTTATGTTGAGAAGACTACTGTAATTCTAATGGGTTTATCTCTACAAGTTACTCTAACACACTTTAAGATTTTCTCATTGTGTTAGACTTCTGGGATTTTGACTATGGGGTATTTTGGAGAAATTCTTTTCTGATCATGGCTATTTGGGGCTCTATATACCTTACTTTATCTGTATGGTGAATTCTTTTCCCAGGTTGGGAAAGTTTTCGGCTATTCTGTTAACAGGTTTTTATGTCATTTGTGTTTTTTTTAAATTAATTTTTATTAGTACATGTTTGCAGTAAAAAATGATTACATTCATTGTAGGGAAGTGGTATATGTATATAACATATCTCCATTCTTTTATTCCACTTTCCCCCACTCCCTTCTATTTTACCAGCATCACATTCATTTATTTGTCTTATAAATTTTTATAAAGTTAATTATTATACAAACAGATTAGCCACCAGACTAATAGGCAAAAAACACATAAAGCACATAAGACAATTATACTAAATCAAGGTACACTTTTAGATACATTGTCCATGGTGGATTATAACTTTTTTCTTTCTCCCTTTTTCTTATGTCTTTTATTTTGCATTTTATTTATATATTGAATTTTTCATATAAGAGAAACTATACAATGAGTATACATGAGCCTAATTTACTTCACTTAGTATTATGGTCTCAAGGTACATTCATTTTCCTACAGATAATCCAACTTTATCCTCTGTGGCAGAGTAGTATTTCATTGTTTAAATTCCACATTTTCTTTATTCACTCATCTGTTTATGGACATGTAGGCTTCTTCCAAGAATCAGCTATTTTGAATTGTGCTGCTGCAAACAAAGGTATGTATATATCACCATGGTATGATGTTGTTCTTTTGTAAAGATAACTAGAAGTGAAATAGCTGGGTCAAATGAAATTACAATTTTTTGGTTTTTAAAGAATCTCCATATTGATTTTCATAGTGATTGTACCAGTTTAAACCCTTTCAACAATGGAAAAGTTTTCCTTTTTTCCTACAATCTTGTCAGTATTTATTATTGGTGGATTTCTAGGTAATGGCCATTCTTTAAAGAAGGAGGTGGACTCTCAGTGTTGCTTTAACTTGCATTTCTTGAATGACCAGCTATGTTGAACATTTTTCATGTATTTATTGACCAATATTTTTTCTTCACCTGAGAAATATGTATTCATTTCAGATGCCCATTTTATAATTTGATCTTTAAATTTGAGAGGTCTAATTCTTTACTAATTTATATATTCTAGATATTTCTCTTCTTTTTTTTTTCTTTTTATCGCTTTATTTTTTTATTTATTATTATTTTTTGTTGTTGTTGGTACTGGGGATTGAACTCAGATCCTTGCCCCTGCACAGCAGGCAGTGAAACCACTGAGCTAAATCCCTGGCCCTCCTTTTCATCCTTTCATTAAGGGAAGAACACCTTTCTCAAAAGCCCCCAATAGATTTTATTCCTCATGTTTCATTAGCCAGAGTTATATTGCATGTCTAACCTTCATCCAGTTTCTGGCAACCAGTAGTGATGACAGCCATTTTACATTGAAGGTGTTGAGAGCTGCCTCTGTGAGGAGCTAACAGCTCCAGAGACCTGAGGCCCTGCATCTGCTCGAAGAGTAGTCCAAGCAAGGAAATGGACCCTATGGCTCCTGCTTTCATTACCTGACCTCATAGTCATGTCTGAGAGGAAGGTAGATGAAGACTCCTCTGCCACAATCAGTATCAGAATGAGAGAAAAAAAAGTTTTATTATAACACTTTCTTTCTTTGTTTTATTATAAAATCAATATGTAATTCTTGAGGAAAAATTAGAAAAAATATAATATTCCATCACTCAAAGACACACCTTTAACATCTTTGTATTTACCTGCTTTTGAATCTATATATTTATTTACTTACTGTGGCACTAAGAGTGGAACTCAAGGCCTTCTTTTTTTTTCCCCCCCATTTAGTTTATTGGTACATTTTTGGTATGAAATACAGTTACATTCATCATTGGGATCTTGTACCATTACATGAGTATCTTGGTTCTTATTTTTTTCCCCTTCCCTTGCCCTCCCTTCACCCCCTCCACACTTCCCTATTGGCAAAGACCTTGTTTCCATTTTTTTTCCTCTTTTCATATTTTTTCCTTTCCCTTTTTTCCCTTCCCCTACCCCTACCAATTCCCCTGCTCTTTTAGATCTTTTCTTCCTGTTACACAATATCAGTTATACATTTTAAAAATTACAATATTAAGATCTAGGAGACATTACCACAGATTTTACAGAATTTAAAAGGATATAGAAAGCATATTACAAAAATCTTTTTTGAAATAAATTGGACAGCTTCTAAGAAGTAACTTGGAAGACAAATTAATGAAACTAACTCTGGAGGAAATATAAAATTTGAATAGCACCTATTAAAGAAAGTATATTCCTAGCTTGAAAACCTACCTATATGACAACAGCAGGGTCATAAACATTTTAACTGATAAATTATATCAAACACTTAAAGCAGAAAAAAGAAGGAACACTTCTCCCCTCATTCTAGGAAATCAACATTGTGCTAATCCTAAAACTGGATAAAGATAATAGAAGAGAAAAGTATGAACATAGATAGAAATTTGTTTAACAAAGCAAACTATTGGAAGTCAGATCTGGCAGGATGTAGAAAGTGGTTTTGTTATAGGGATGGCAGTGTTGGTTCAGCATTGGAAGATCCACTCCCAAAAGTCATCATTTAAACAGAGGAAAGGAAAAAGCCATATGATCCTGTCACTAGTTGGAGAAAAAGTATTGGACTAAATTCTACAGCTGTTTATGGTAAAAGCTATCAGGAGACTAGAAGTAGAACAGAACCTTCTCAACAGATTAAAGACATGTACTCCATGCTTCCAGAGAGAACGCCTTATATGAATGAAGAAGGTACAATACTTTCTCCTTAAGGTGGGGAACAAGGGCAGATATGCTTACTCTTTATCTGTCCATTAAACTTTGAAACCTAGGCCCCACCAAAATAGTCTAGCAATAAAATGACACAACTAGGATAGGATTGGCACAGCAGAAGCAAAATCTTTATATGTAGATGAAATGATCATCTACAGAGAAAATACTAAGAAATCTCTAGGAGCCCCTAGAACTTGTACTTGAATTTAGCAGGATTAGAAAACACAAGGTATATATAAAAATTCAGGTCTGTGTATACTTGCTATAAGTGAAGAATTGGATATTGAAATTTAAAAGTTATGTAGGAGTACAAAGGACCTAGAAAAATTAAAAACAAAAACAAAAACAAAAACAGTGTTGGAAGACGTTTAGTATCTAGTTTTAAGACTTCTTCTAAAGCTACAGTAATCAAGGCAGTGTTGGTGTAAGGAAAGATATATAGATCATTGGAATAAAACAGAGAATGTAGAAATAGAACCAGACCTACATGGTCCGCTGAGTTTTGAAAGATTATTTAACACTAGCATTCTATAGAATATAAACTCAATTCAAGAGCTTAGGAAAAGATAGTGTTTTCAGCAAACAGCGCTAGAACACCTGGTATCCATATATAAAACATTAACCTCAACCCTTTTTTTCAATACATGAAAATAACTTGAAGGGATCTATGAACCTATATAAGAAAGCCTAAAAGTATAAAACTTTAAGAAGAAATTATAAGGGAAAATATTTATGAATTCAGGGTAGGCAAGAACTACCTAGGATACAAAAAACATGATGTATAAAAGAAAAAAATTGATAAATGAGATTCCATCAAAATTTAGAACTTTAAATGACATCATTGAAATGAAAAGTAGTCCTTGAACAGACCATATTTACAATGCATATAACCTATGAGCAGAACATATAAAGAATTCTTAGAGCTCATTAATACATGACCCAATTAAAATGTAGACATAAGATGATAAATAACCAGTATAGCACAAGGAATGGTGTGCAAGTCTAGAATCAGAAAAATACTAATCAGTACAATAATAAGACTGAATTATACACTCATTAGGGAGATGAAGTTAAAAGTTTTAAAAGCCTTGTCATGACTTTTTCTTTTTGTTGAATTCTCCCCCTTTGGGTTTAATTTGCCACACCCAATGGATTCATTCTGCTGGGCTTCCTGGGGTTGTGATCATCATTGTCTTTTCCTAGGGTATTGTCTAAAATTTTTTGGTGTGCTGGTTTGGTATTCTTGAAGTTCCTGTGGTACTCTTTATCATGAAAGCATCTTATTTCTCCATCAATTTTGAAAGATAGTTTTGCAGGGTACATCAATCTGGGTTGGAGGCTGTTTTCCTTTAGGGCTTGAAATACATCACTCCAAGCTCTTCTTGCCTTGAGGGTTTGCATTGAGAAGTCTGCTGTGATTCTGACAGGCTTTCCTTTGTATGTGATTTGTTTCTTTTCTCTCACTGCTTGTAGAATTTTGTTCTTCTGTTGGATTTCTGGAATCCTAACTATTATATGCCTATGTGCAGATATTTTTTTTGATCAAGGCTATTTGGAGTCCTATATGCCTCACTTATCTGTATGTCAAGTTCTTTTCCCCTCCTTGGGAAGTTTTCTGCCATTGCTTCTGTGAACAGTTTTTTTTATGTCATCTGTACTCTCTCCTCTTTCTTCATTGACTCCAATCAGTCTTATGTTATTCTTCTTTGCATTATCTAGCAGCTGCTGGATTGATTTCTCATTTTCCCTTACAATTTTAAAGCAATTTTTCTTTTCCTCCTCACTAATTGCAATCTTCTATATGTGAGATTCTATCTTCACATTGGTTCATTCTGCTGTGCAGACTTTCGATGGAGTTTTTAATCTCAGAAATCTGTTTGTATCTGTTTTATGGATTTCATTTGTTTCCTATGTTGGGATTCCATCATGTTCCTCAGATCCTCTATTTTTTTATCTGTGTCCTCTCTAGATTTATTAATCATTTCTTGCACCATGAGCAAAATCTTTGCTGTTATCTGAGTAATTATTTCTGATTTCATTTTTCCCAGATCCTCTTTTGTTGCCATTTCAGAGAGTCCAGATGGTTGAGTATCAGATTGTTCCATCTCGTTTCCCTTTGGGGTTGCTGTAGGTGATCTGGAACTCTGTTTTTGAGGCTTGTTTATATGTTTTCTCATATCCACGGTGTGTGGGGGGGTGCTTCTGACACCCACGTGGCTCACCTTCACTGCACTAGGAGCTTGGGAGGGCAGCGGGAGAGCTTCCTTTCGGGTTCTGGGACTGGCTCATCTTCTCTGCCCTAGAAGCTTGTGATGGCAGCGGGGGAGCTTCCTTCTGGGTGCTGGGACCGGCTCACCTTCTCTGCCCTAGGAGCCTGGGATGGAGGCGGGGGAGCTTCCTTCTGGGTGCTGGGACTGGCTGAGCTTCTCTGCCCTAGGAGCCTGTGATGGAGGCGGGGAGCTTCCTTCCAGGTCCTGGGACCAGCTGAGCTTCTCTGCCCTAGGAGCCTGGGATGGAGGCTGGGAGCTTCCTTCAAGGCCCTCTCACTCTAGATATTTCTCTTCTGTCTGAAGAGTAGTTAACAAATATTTTTTCCTAATCTGTAGGTTGTCTCTTCATTCTGCTGGTGGTTTCCTTTGCTGTGCAGAAGCTATTTAGTTATGATATGACCCCATTTGTTGATTCTTGCTAAACCTTTTACTATAGCATCTATAATAATGAAATACTTAACAAATTTACTGCCAACATCATGTTAAAAGGTGAAAGATGAAAGCTTTCCCTCTTAAATCAGGAGCAAGACAAGGATGTTCACTATCAACACTGCTGTTTAGTGTAGTACTCAAAACATTTGCCGAGGAAATCAGACAAAAGAAATAAAAAGGATTATGAATAGATAATAAAGAAGAAATTACCATTATTGGCTATTGCCATGATCCTTTACATAGAAGACCTAAATATTTTGATCAAAATACTCCTAGAATAAACATCAAAATCAACACACAAAAAACAATAGTGTTCACATAGATAAAGAAATTATAATAGCAATACTGTTTATTTAGCATGAAGAAAAATTAAATACATAGGAATTAACCTCAACAAGGATGTGAAAGACCTCAGCAACAAAATTTACCATATTCTGAAAAAGGAGTTCCAAAAGGAAATCAGTAATTGGAAAGACATCTCTTACTGCTAGATACATAGATCCAATATTGTCAATATTTCCATTCTTTCAAAACTGATATACAGATTGAACACAATCTCAATCCAAATACCAACAGTATTCTTCACAGAACTAGAGAAATCAACCCTGAAATTCATATGGAGCCATAAGAGACCCAGAATATCAAAAGCCATGCTGAGAAAAAAAGGAAAGCAAGAGGCATCACAATACTGGATTTGAAGTTATATTAGAAAGACACAATGAAAAAAAGTCATAGTACTGGTACAAAGACAACCATGTGAATCAGTGAGGCAGAATAGATGATAAAGAAACAACCATAGGCACATTCAGCTTTCTGATTTTTGACAAAGAGCCTGAAAACAATGCTAGCAAAAAAATATCCTCTTTAACAAATGGAGCTGGTAAACTAGTTATCCACAAGTGGAACATTGAATCTAGACCCATATCTATCACCATGAAGTAAACTGAAGTCAAGATAGATCAAATATCTAAATATTAAAACAGAAACACTTAATCTGCTGGATCTTCAATAGATAAAACTCTTCAAGACATACGTGTAGATGAGGACTGTCTTAACAGAATGTTATGAAATAACATAAAGAATAAGCAAATGGGCTCATACCAAATTTAAAACAAATTCTGGACAGCAAAGGAAACAACTAAAAGAGTGTAGAAACTGCCTTCAGAATGGAAATAGAAGTTATAAAAACTTTACCAGCTAAACCTCAAATGGAAGAATAATATCTGGACTATATAAATGAGTAAAAAAATAAAAGTCCTAATCAAAAATCAGCAACAGAAATGAATATACAGTTTTCAGAAGAAGAAGCACAAATTTCCAATAAATATATGAAAAATGTTTAACATTTCTGGCCATTAAAAAATGCAAATTAAAACAACACTCAGATCCATCTTATGCAAAAACGTATAGCTATCATCATGAGATCAAATAAATTCTGGCAAGGCTTTGGACGGAAAAGAAGCCTTTCTAAATTCTTGATCTGAAAGTATGCTAGTACATTCACTATAGACCATCAGTATGGAGATTGTTTAAAAAAGTAAATACAGAGATCATATGAACCAGTTATTTTTCTTCTAGGTATCTTCTTGAAAGATTTAAAGACATCGTAGTACTATATTTATAGCAGCACAGTTCATAATAGCACAATCTTGAACATGGTCTGAATGTCAATCAACAGATGGATAAAGAAAATATAATATTTATATATAATGGAGTGGTACTCTACTATACAGAAAGATAAACTTGAGCCATTTGTAGGAAAATGGATGCACTTTGAGACCATAATTTTAACTGAACTAAATCAGAAGTATAAGCTTAAGTATCACATGGTTTCTCTTATATGAAAAATAGAAAGTTCACATAGAGACCAAAATAACCAATACATAATATGAAATAGGGAAATAGATCTTTTGCAAAAAGGAAGGAGACAAAGTGATGAAGAGTGGGGGAGGGAGGGGAAGGATAGAGGATGAAAATGAATTATGATCTTTTATGTGCATATTCACTTCGAATGATGAATATAATCCTTACATATTGTAAACATGTACTAAAAATATTTTTTTAAATTATTTTAGTTGAATGGAATTATCAATGTAGATAAAATTACTATTGTAACCAATGCCAATTGTCCCTTCTTTGATGCATGTGGTTTGAATTCACATATACTATATTCATAGGCTGCTTCTCTTCACAAATTTAGAGCAAGCACCTAGGAAATATGAGCTCATAGTTTTAAAAAGTTTTGAGGGAATTGTGCTCAGGAAAATGTTTGGTTTTGTAGAATCTCCTCAAAGAAGAAAATGAAAATGAACAGTAGCATTTCAAGGACTTTTCTGAAAGGTTGACTTTTATCTGCTGAATACAATATACTTATAAGATTTTATTTCTATAAAGTGTTTCTGGGGTTTAAAAATTGAAAACTACTGTCCTAGAGCAACTTATTATATGAAAAACAATAGAATTTGAAGTCCTTATAATCAGCAGACTATACTAGAGTTTGCCATTTAAGGATAAGTGCACAGAAAGTGAAAGAAAAGCTTATTCTTCCATTATTTTCGAACCTCTCAAAATGGAAAGTTATTTCACTTAGCTTCCTTTGATGAGAGAGATATGAATTAATAAAATGTAAATTTTTTTATGTATTGCAAAACCAGTTATAAAAATATATCCTATTAATGCATGAAAATTTAAGAGCCAGTAAATCCAAACCAAAAAAATGTTAGTTCAGTTAGACTGAATCACTTCAGTGTACTGTAATATTTCAATGACATTACAACAAAGGGTTATTTGAGTTCATTAAACAAGTATGTGTTTCTGTCTCTTTCAAAATATTAGTGCATAAAGAGGTCAAATTGTAATTTTTTTAACAAAATATGAAAATTAACTTAATGAAGCCAAACTTTCTCTATCCTATCTTTTTTAGGTATATATTTGAAGACAATATACAATAACCGAAAACATTTTTGTTGCAGGGATAGTGATACATTGGGAAGAAATGAGCGTTTATTGTAAAAGCATTCTTTTATTGCAAAGGTTTTGAACTGCTCAGTACAGCTCTGTACTATTTTCCAAAAAATCATTACTGGCCTCATGTAGACAATGAACAATTTAAATGTGGCTAGAGAAAATTGGGATCTGCTATAATTATAAAATATGCACTGTATTTCAAAAATTTATTCCAAATTTGTAAACAAGTCATTAATATTGAATTTTTTCTTAAATACTTTCATTGGTACAATTTAGGTATACAACACATTTACATTTCTCATCTGGAACTTGTACCTTTACATGATTCTTCTTGGTTTTTACTTTTTCCCCATTCCTAGCCCTCCCTTCACCCCCTCCACCCTTCCCTATTTACAAAGAATTTGTTTCCATTTTTTCCATTTCGCATCATTTTTCCATTCCCTTCTTTTCTTTCCCCTGCCCCTCCCACTACCGCTACTGCTTTGGAGCTTTTCTTCTTATTATGCATTATCGATTATTCATTCTAATCATTGGTAAAATTTAGGAATACAGTATAATGACATTCATCATTGGAAATTTTCACATTTACATAATCTCTCTTGGTTCTTATTTTTCACCCTTGCCCAGCCCTGCCTTCAACCCCTCCATCCCTCCCTATTTACAAAGATTTTGTTTCCATTTTTCCACATTCTCATATGAATTCCATTCCCTTCTTTGCTTTCCCCTACCAATTCCGCTTCCCCTTTGCCTCTTTTCTTCCTATTTCACATTACCTATTATACATTTTAGTCCTTATTTACACTTTCTGTTTCTCACACCAGAGAAACTATTCGGTATTTATACATGTGTGTCCTATTTATTTCACTTAAGAATATCGCCTCAATGTGCATCCACTTAGCTATAAATGTCTCTAATTTCTCATTTTTTATGGCTGAGTAGTACTCCATTTTGTTAAAAAAAAAAAAAACATTTTCTTTATCCAGTCTCCAGTTGTTGGGCATTTGGGCTGGTTCCAAGTTTTAGCTATCACAAACTGTGCTGCTATGAACATGGGCGCACATATATCACTGCGGTATGATTCTTTTAATTCTTTGGGGAAGATCCCCAGCAGTGGAATAGTGGGGTCAAATGAGACTCTCAGTCCTAGTTCTTTGAGGTATCTCCATACTGATTTCCACAGTGGTTGCACCAGTCTACACTCCCACCAGCAGTGGAGCAGGGTTCCTCTTTCCCCACAGCCGCTCCAGCATTTGTCATTGCTTGATTTCATGATAGCAGCCATTCTTTCTGGAGTGAGATGGAATCTCAGCGTTGTTCTCATTTGCATCACTCAAATGACCAGTGATGTTGAACATTTTTTCATGCATTTACTTGCTATTTCTATTTCTTTGTCTGAGAAATGTCTGTTCATTTCGGATGCCCATTTTCAGATTGAGTCTTTAAATTTCAGAGGTCTGATCTTTTTAAGTTCTTTATAGATTCGAGATAGTAGACCTTTGTCTGAGGAAGAGCAGGTGAAGATTTTTTTCCCACATTGTGGGTTGTCTCCTCACACTGCTGGTGGTTTCTCTTGCTGTGCAGAAGCCTTTTAATAAGAAGAGATCCCACTTGTTTATTGTGCTAGTTCATGGGAAACTGAGGTTTTGCTCATAAAATTTTTTCCTACACTGATGTCTTCAAGACTGCTACCTAATCTCTGTTCCAACTGGTTCAGAGTTTCTATTTTAATATTTAGATCTTTAATCCATTTTGATTTTAGTTTAGTGCATGGTGAGAGATATAGGTCTAGTTTTAATCTTTGGCAAGTTGAAACCCAAATTTTCCAGCACCATTTATTAGAGAGACTATCTTTCCTCCAGTGAGGGTGTTTGGCTCCTTTATCAAAGATGAGATGGCTGAGTGTGTCTGGCATTGTTTCTGCATCTTCTAATCTGTTTCACTGGTCCTCAGGTCTGTTTCTTTGCCAGTGCCAGGCTGTTTTTATCACAGTAGCTTTGTAGTATACTTGCAGGTTGGGGATTGTGATAGCCCCTGCCATGTCTCTGTTACCTAGAATTGCTTTTGCTATTCTGGGTCTCTTCTTGTTCCAAATGAATTTTTGGATTGTTTTCTCAAGGTCCATGAAGTATGCTGCTGGGATCTCAATTGGAATTGCATTAAATCTATATAGCAGTTTTGGAAGTATGGCCATTTTCACTATATTAATCCTTCCTACCCAGGAGCAGGGGATGTCTGTCCATTTTCTGATATTATCTTCCATCTCTCTTTTCAGAGTGCTATAGTTTTCAGAGAAGAGGTCTTTGATTTCTTCTATTAGGTTGATTCCTAGGTATTTCAGTATTTTTGGATGCTATTGTGAAAGGAATTATTTGCCCTATTTCTCTCTCAGTGAGTCTGTCATTCGTGTAGAGGAAAGCTATTGATTTTTTGTTTGTTGACCTTGTAACCAGCTACTTGACTGCATTTGGTTATTAAGTCTAGAAGACTTTTGGTGGAGTTCTTGGGGCCTTCTATATAAAGTATCATGTCATCTGCAAATAATGACAATTTGATTTCTTCATTTCCTATCTTTATTCCTTTTATTTCTTTCTCTTGTCTAATTGCCATGGCTAATGTTTCCAGAACTACATTGAACAGGAGTGGTGATAGTGGACATCCTTGTCTTGTTCCTGAATTTAGTGTGAAGGATTTCAGTTTTTGACCATTTAGTATGATATTGGCTGTTGGTTTTTCATAGATGGCTTCTATCAGTTTGAGGTAGAGACCATCTATTCTAATTTTTGTAGGGTTTTTGTCATAAATGCATATTGGATTTTGTCAAATGCTTTTTCTGTATCAATGGAGATAATCATATGGTTTTTGTCCTTGGCTCTATTGATATAGTGTATTACATTGATTGATTTTCGTATATCGAGCCATCCCTGCATCCCTGGGATGGATCCCACTTGATCAGGGTGTACGATGGCCTTCAGGATCTTCTGCATTCTGTTTGCCAGTATCTTATTAAGGATTTTTGCATCTATGTTCATTAGTGAGATTGGCCTATAGTTCTCCTTTTTGGTTGGGTCTTTCTCTGCTTTGGAGATCAAGGTGATGCTTGCTTCCAGGAATGAATTTGGGAGTATTGCTTCCCTTTCAATTTCATTGAAGAGTTTAAACTGTAATGGCAGCAGTTCCTCTCTAAATGTCTTGTAGAATTCAGCAGTGAAGCCATCAGGGCCTGGGCTTTTCTTAGTTGATAAGTTTTTAATTATGTTTTCAATTTCATTGGTTGATATTGGGTTGTTCAGAATATTTAGGTCTTCTTCATTCAACTTTGATAATTCATATGTATCTAGGAATCTGTCCATTTCTTCTGTGTTGTCCTTCTTATTGGCGTATAGGTTCTGGAAGTAGGTATTGATAATCCTCCAGATCTCTTCTGTTTCTGTTGCAATTTCACCCTTTTCATTCTTAATTGCATGGATTTGGGCCTTTTCTTTCCTTTTTCTGATAAGGTTGGCTAAGGGTTTGTCAATTTTGTTGATTCTTTCGAAGAACCAACTCTTGGCTTCATTGATTTTTTGTATCATTCTGTTAGTCTCCATTGCATTGATTTCTCCTCTGATCTTTATAATTTCCTCCCTTGTATGAGCTTTGGGGTTGTCCTGCTCTTCTTTTTCTAGAAGCTTGAGGTTCAGCATCAGGTTGTTTAATTCAGCTCATTCTGTTTTCCTAATATGCGTATTCACTGCTAGGAATTTCCCTCATAAGACTGCTTTCATTGTGTCCCATAGATTCCGATATGTTGTGTTGTCATTGTCATTTAATTGAAGGAACTGTCTGATTTCTTCTTTAATTTCCTCTGTGACCCATTTGTTATTCAGAAGTGTATTGTTCAATTTCCATGTGTTTATGAAATTTTTTGAGTTTCTTTTGCCATGGATCTCCAATTTCATTGCACTATGGTCTGATAATATACAGGGAATAACTTCAATTCCTTTGCATTTACTTAAACATATTCTATGTGTGAGTATGTGGTCTATTTTGGAGAATGACCCATGTGCAGCAGTGAAGAATGTGAATTCTGATTTTGTGGTTTGGAAGACTGTGTAACATCTCTTAAGTTCATTTGTTCAAGAGTTCAATTGAGTTCTTGTACTTCATTGCTTGTTTTTTGTCTAGTTCTTTTATCTATTTGTGACAGTGGGGTGTTGAGGTCCCCCACTACAATTGTATTAGTGCATATATGACTTTTCAGGTCTGTTAGTATTTGTTTAATATAGTTGGGGGCACTAGTGTTTGGTGTATAGATATTTATGATTGTCATCTCTTCCTCTTGGATTCTTCCCTTTACAAGGATGTAGTGTCCTTCTTCATCTCTCTTAATCAGTGTTGGTTTGAAATCTACTTGATCTGCAAAGAGGATAGCTACTCCTGCTTTTTTTCGGATTCCCATCGCATGGAGTATTGTTCTCCATCCTTTAACTTTCAGTCTATGAGTTTCCTTTTGAATTAAGTGTGTTTCTTGTATGCAGCATATTGTTGGATTTTGCTTCTTGACCCATTCTGCCAGTCTATTTCTTTTGATTGGTGAATTGAGACCATTAACATTGATGGGTATAACTGAAACGTATTGACTTATCATTGTCATGACTTTTTATTCTTGTTGGGTTCTCCCCCTTCACATTTAATTTCTTGTTATGCCAGATGGGTTCATTCTGCTTTGCTTCCTGGGGTTGTGATCCTCAATGTCTGTTCCTAGGATATTGTGTAAAATTCTTTGGAGTGCTGGTTTGGTATTTATGAAGTTCATAAGGTTCTCTTTGTCATGAAAGTATCTTATTTCTCCATCCATTTTGAAAGATAGTTTTGCAGCGTACATCAATCTGGGTTGGAGGCTGTTTTCCTTTAGGGCTTGAAATACATCACTCCAAGCTCTTCTTGCCTAGATGGTTTGTGTTGAGAAGTCTGCTGTGATTCTGATGGGCTTCCCTTTGTATGTGATTTGTTTCTTTTCTCTAACTGCTTGTAGAATTTTGTTCTTCTGTTGAGTTTCTGAAATCTTAACAATTATATGCCTATGTGTAGATTATTTTTTGATCAAGGTTATTTGGAATCCTATAGGCCACATACAGATTTTTTTTTATCAAGGCTACTTGGAGTCCTATATGCCTCATTTATCTGTATGTCAAGTTATTTTCCCCTGCTTGGGAAGTTTTTTGCAATTACTTCTCTGAGGAGATTTTTTATGTCATCTAAACTCTCTCCTGTTTCTTCTTTGACTCCAGTCAGACTTATGTTATTCTTCATTGCATTGTCTAGCAGCTGCTGGATTGATTTCTCATGTTCCCTTACAATTTTGAAGTAATTTTCCTTTTCCTGGTCATTAATTGAAATCTTATCTTCTATATCTGAAATTCTGTCCTCACATCGGCTCATTCTGCTGTGTAGACTTTCAGTGGAGTTTTTCATCTCCTGGAAATCTATTTGCATCTGTTTTATCGATTCCATTTTTTTCCTATGTTGGGATTCCATCATGTTCCTCAGCTCCTCTCTAGAGTTATTAATCATCTCTTGCACTATGAGCACAATCTCTGCTGTTATCTGAGAAATTATTTCTGATTTCATTTTTTCCAGATCCTCTTTTTTTGCCAGTTCAGTGGGTCCAGGTTGTTGAGTATCAGAGTGTTCCATCTCATTTCCCTTTGGCATTGCTGTAGGTGATCTGGAAGTCTGGTTTGGGACTTATTTACATGTCTTCTCATTTCAATGGGGGGGGTGTTGTTGGCACCCGTGCAGCTCACTTCCTCTGAGCAGGGAGATGTGGGATAGCTTTTCAGCTGACCCTTTTTCTGCACCAGGATTGGCAGGACGGATGCTGGCTGGAAGCCCCTTCCTCTGGGCCGGGAGCGGTGGTATGGTTGCTCAGAAGCCCCTAGCTCTGTGCCAGGAGTGGCGCGACAGATGCCGGCCAGAAGCCCCTTCCTCTGGGCCAGGAACCACAGGAGGGATGGTGGCCTGGAAGCCCCTTCCTCTGATCGGGGAGCAGCGAGACTGATGGCGGCTCAGAAGCCACTTCCTCTGGTCTGGGAGCAGCAGGATGGATGGTGGCCCTGTCAGTAAGATTGATTGCATATTGAAATGATAACATTTAAGTTATATTGGATTAAATAAAAATATCACTAATATTGATTACTTTTTAAATGTGGCAACTGAAAATTTAAAATCAGTTACATAGCACACAATTGTGGTTCACAGTACATTTCCCCATGACTGTGCTAACCTACATATTACACAAAACGTTGGGTCATATTTTTAAAAGAGAGAAAAAGTCTGATCTTTAAGTTCTACTGCTCTCTTTTTTCCGTCAATAGTGCAGATTTAATGTGTCTCACATAGCGGTCTTCTGTTTAAGAATTTTTTTCAAAAGATTGCTAAAAATTAAGTCCTATTAATAATTGTTTTGAACTTTTTAATTTATGAACAAACTACATAAAATAGCTCTTATAAATCACTTATATGATTCTCTCTGTCTCTCTCTCTCTCCTTTTCTCTTGTTCCACCTCTGAAGTCTGATTAAATAAATATACATTTTGACTTGCCTGGAAAGGTTCATATTATCCCATTTTAATTATTAACATTACCTCATTTCTCTTTTCACAAGTGTTTTAGTTTGCCTTATAAATTATATGACTGCACTACCTCTGTCCAACTCTTTCCAAATCCAACCTGAGGTACTTATATCCTAACTTCATAACATGCTTCTTACCTCCAGTTTACACCTACATAAACGGAATCAGCGCCTTTGTTCATATCTGGGCAATCAGAAATAAAAGGGAATTAAAGTCTCACGAGGGAATGTTTGCTCAATGAGAGAAAGGGGTCTTGGATAAATTATTTCTTCTGCTTTTTCCCACATTTTTCCTTTAAACAATGATTTGCAAATAGTATGCATAACATAGGGGCTCTGTGAGTAATCATTTCCAAGAATCAGGCAATTAGTAATATTTACCATTTGCCAGCTCAAAAATATATCCTCATATTTGCTCTTCCTCTTCTGATTTCTGCTTCTTGTCCTTTACTCTTGCTCCCTGAGATTGTACTCCCTAATAAAACCACAGTAGAAAAAGCTTCTGCATTATGTATGATTTTTGGTGAATATAGTCCAAAAGAGAAACAAAAACTGAAATGATTAAATATATCAGGCTCTGGCAGGTATGATAGTTTGATAGTTAGCAGTTATCAATATAACATCTCCTCAAGTAAAGCCACTTGACCTGCATTGAAAGTTCAGATATGAAAATAAGCATAAATTTAAGCAAAATAGATTTAGGAACATTTACACAAAAGAGATTAAGGGAAATATGTTTCAACATGAATCACCATCTGCCAATCCTATGGTAAAACAAGCATGATTGACAACTGGGTTTCTGTCTTGCCTTTCTTTTTTAGAGAATTCATCATCTTGAACCTGATTTGTAGGAAAAAATTCTATAGCCATGTTTTGTTCACCAATGCTTCACATTCTCTATGTGAATACATACTTACATCAAATATATTTTGTTGCCTTTCTGTCTGCATACTCTGTTACATTTGCAGATGAATTTTTAGATACTGCATTTTTCTTCTGAAATTTAATCTCCTCCCATTCCTATCTGTATCGTAAAATATAGCAAATAAACTGAAAGACGGACACAGTTACAAAAATTTGAGATGTCGTTGCTCTTTTTACTTCAAATAAATAGGAAATATTGCATGTGCGTGCGCACATCCAAAACTAATCTGTCAATAAATCACTGTACTATGAAGCTATTAAAGATATCAAAACATGAAAGGTGCATACATCAAAAGGAACTTAAAACATATCTCTCTATTATTAAATCATTTAACTACTTGGTATACAATATAAAAGGAAAATAAACAGTCTCTATGGTTAACAAAAATGTTCTTTTAGCCAAGAAGTGCTAAATTTTGGGAGATTTCTCTGCGAAATATTTCTAGGCCATGAGTTATCCAACTTTAGTGAATATAAATAAATCATATTTGAAGATTGTATCTCTAGATTCCATTCATCTGAGATCCAAATGCTATAGGTCTTGGCTAAGGCCCAGAGATCTGTGTTAACACCAAATGTAAACATATCACCTCTCCCTCCAAAATATTTATAAAAATGCCAGTGAGATTGTGGGAGTGTAAGTTAAAATAATAGCAAAAGTGGGAAGAATATTCGCATAGTTTAAAATTTAGAGATACATTTCTTAAACAATACAATCTGTGGAACTGAATTAAGAAAATATTATGTGATCTATGTGCAAATTCACTTGTGACTTCAAATGGTTAGTGCAGTTGCATTTTAATTTTTTCATAGAAAAAAGTCTCATATGAGGCTCAATGCTCCTGAACCAGTAAAACATTTATTTATATATTTATTTATTTATTTGGTACAAGGGATCGAACTCAGGACCTTGCGCTTGCGAGGCAGGCAGCAGAACCTCTGAGCTAAATCCCTGGCCCAAAATATGTTTGGATGTGTCTAGTAATTTTAGATTGTAAAGATTTTTTTTTTTGGTACCGGGGATCGAACTCGGGACCTTGCACTTGCAAGGCAGGCAGTGGAACCACTGAGCTAAATCCCTGGCCCTAGTAAAACATTTTTGATCAGGGCTTCTTGTTAGTAAGATTATAATTTCTGGCAGAATTTCTATGGTATTAAATGGTTAAATGGTTCCAAAAAGTAAAAGTTTGTGAAGCATCAGTGAGGTGTAGCACAGGGCTAACAAAAGCCTTGGAATCTCTGTAGGATGGCAAAAATACAGAGAGAAGAGTAGAGGATTGGAAACTTACAAAATTCATGGTGGTGAACCTGCCTTTTACAAATGTCAGACACCCTGGTCATAATATAGAAATGCAGAATACACAGGGTTTTTTAAAAGGAAGACTTATTGGAAATTTTTTAAAGCTTGAGAAAGGGCATCATTCTGTGACTCATATCTATACTCATATGTAAATTGGAGGTCGGAAAATGCACCTTTCATGATAATTTTGAAATTTTAATCCATCTTTGGGAATAGGGAAATAGAAACCAATTCTGGCATCATTATCTAAAGAAAAGAAAATGGAAATGGATCAAAAAGGAAAAAGGAAATGGATCAAAATATTGACAGTAGTTGTCTTTGGATACTGATATTATGACTGGCAGTGTAATGGAGGGGTTTATACACTCAAGATAGACTGCTTGTGTTTGAATCCTCACACTTACATGTGTGGTATCTTAAGAAAGATATTTAAGTTCTCTTTATGATTTGTCTTCATTATGAAAAGAAAATAATAATATCACATACCTCTAGTTTTCATATACATTAAACAAAATAATACATGGAAAACAATTAGCTAAACATCTGATCAATAGTAAGTGCTCAGCCACTATTAGCTATTATTTTCTTCAAAAATTTGCAATTTTTTTCAATAAGTGTACTTTATTGTATTATTAGAGAAAAGTTACATTAATAGACATAGCTCTATAGGTATTTTTATTATCCATGTTTCTGTGGCTATATCCTCATTTTGTAGGTCTTGCAATTTAGGAATTTGATAAGGTTTGAGATAAGAACATATACCATCAGCCATTTATTATGGAATTCAGTGAAACCAATCTGAATTCTGGACGAAGAATGCAAGCATAATCTATGTTTTAGTTTCCATATCTCTTGCTTTCCATTTTACCCAGTAACCTGGTGTGGAACCTTATCCAAGTCACATATCTTTGTAAAATGAAGATAATAAGACAGATCTTAATGCTGTAGTTGTTGTCATGTTAGATTAATATATAAATCTTATGCACAGGGTTGACACATAATAGGTACTCAATATTACTAGTTACCATGACCCCCTACCCCATATTTACCAAGTTAGATGAATTAGTCTGGCAGGTGCTACATTCCAACCATTTGTTTTACAATATAGAAATCAAATCCAGGCTACAGGATATATCTTCTTGTCAATGTTTTCATGTATACAATTCCTAGTTGTACTCAAGTTATGTGCCTAAAACACAATTGTATAAACTTTCTTCATTGAACATTAGACATTTTTCTTATCATGTCAGACAAAGGCAGCCATACTCACAAGATATTTAGAGGTTCCTCACCAGGATTTGCAGGTACTTGGCAATAGGGGTAAGCAAGAAGCCCAAACATAGGAAAGTAACTTCAAGGAGAAGCCCAGCAAATGAATGACAACAGCAGAGGTATTTAGAAAAAGAAGCAGGGTTACCACTTACAGTCCACGTGTAATGAAGATACCATTTTTGGAGAGAATCTAATCCCTTGAGGGAAGAAGCCTAGTATAACAGTGATAGCTGGGCTTATGCCTTTTTTACATGGCATAGTATGCACCGACCAGAGTCCAACTATCCTAGTTCTCTTTCTCTTGGGAGATGGAGCCCAGTAAGTGAGATATTCAGAGGAGAGAATCCTCTCTGATTAGGATACTAAGGGAGGTGCTGACCAGAGCATGACACAGAGGACAGTGAATTAGGATCAACAAATGCTAGTGATAAAAAGTAGTAGAGTACGATCCTAAATAGGCACCTGGAAACAGGCATTGCGCAATCTCTGAAAGGATGAATCTTGGAGTAAGCAGCCAATATGATCAGTGTGATCTGAGAGTTGAGAAAAGACACTGAAAAAGTGATAAAGTGAGCACACACCCAACACCCCACCAAATATCACCAACCTCTGTGTCAATGACATATCCTCCCCACTGACCACTCTCCAAACACCACAGAGTGTGATGCCTCTTCAGGATCATTTACATTGCCCATTAAAGGCTACTGAGCTTGGTTCCTGTGCGAGCTACCTTCCATTGTCTCCCAGACACTGCTGAGGACAAAGCAAAAGGGCCTTCCTCCTATGAGCACTAAACATCAATGAATTTTTTATTCTTCTTTTTGCCCCCCCATTATCACTATAAATCTGAATAAAGCAGTACTCATGCCACAACCTTGAAATTTCCTCTGTTGGATTAATCAGTCCAACAATATTAATCCCAGTCCACTGAAATTTCTAGGACGTGTATGAAATATAGGCAAATTTTCTGGCATAACATAATACCTATGGCCCCAAACAAATTGCCAATGGAGTTTTTATTCCCAAGTGAAAACTCCTGAGCCTATTCTTTCCTGTCTGCATTATTATCAGTGTTGTACTCTTCTGAGATCTGACCAGAATCATCTATCAAGCTCTCTGCAGCATACTAGGGCTTCTTGAGCTAACATCTCCAACTGTTTCCAAGATTTATCCATGAACCAGTTTTAAAGGGTCCTCAACCACATCATTAGATATACTGAAAGCAACGATCTCATTCTTGGCAACAATTTTCTGTATGTCAACATTCCTGTCACTAGATACAAAATCTAGCATCCATAACTTAAAGAAGAAAAGGTTGAATTTAGCTCATGTTTTTAGGCAATTCAATACATAGTCAGTCTACAGCCTCCCAGAAAGAAAGATTGTGATGGAAGTCTATGGAAGAGCAAAGCTGCTTAGTTCATGGTGGTCAGGAAGCAGAGCAGGGAACTCATGCTAGGGAGGTATTGAAAAGGTCCCATATATAGTACCCAAGGCCATGTAGCCATGACTCACCTCGAAACACTCAGAAGAGTGCTTTACTAATCTGTTAGTCATTTTTTAATCCAATGAAGACAAATCAGAAGTAATGGAGACAACCACTAAAGGAACATTACAGAAAGTACCTAAAGGAATCCTAGAGAAAGACTGGCAAAGTATTGTCACAAAAGACTCCAAAAGAAATAAAATATTGAACTGAGAGTGATATTAAACAAAAGGAAAAATAAAGGAATCAGTATTAGAAAAATAATGCAAGTGACAGAATTCAGTACAAATCCTTTTAGTTATAACATTCAATGCTAGTGGTCTTAACTCCCCAAACAGAAGAAATAGACTGGCAGACTAGATCACAAAACTGTGCGGCCTGGAAGAGACACACTTTATGCACAGAAAACATATAGACTAAGAACAAAAGGATGAAAAATCATATTCCATACAACCGTAACCCAGAAGCAACCACGAGTGGCTATTATCTTGTTAGACAAACATAATCCATGCCAAAACAGATCAAAAGAAACAAAAAAGGTGAGTATGTACTGATAAAGGGAAAAATTTAATAGGAAGAGAAAATAATTCCTTGTTTATATGCACCAAATATTAGCACAATCAGTTTTATGAAACAAAAACTACTCAACATAAAACATAGAGGAACATCATCGAAATCATAGAAGGGACTTCAGTACCCCCATTCTCACAAATAGAGCAAAGAGTGTCAGCACTGAACAGAAGCATTGCACAAATGGACTGATCAAGGATCTACAGAGTATTTCATCCAACAACAACAGAATACATGTTTTTCTCAGCAGCACACAGAATTTTCTCTAAAATATAACAGATCTTAAGCCTTAAAATATACTTAAATAAATAAAATGAATTAAAGTAATCTCTTACATACTGTTGGAGAATAGCAGAAAGAAACTACAGATCAACAGCAATGGAAACTATACAGACATATGGAGATCAAATAATACAGTCTTGAAAAATCAATAGACTATAGACAAAACTAGGGAAGAAATTAAAAATTTCCTAGATAAAATGACCATTGAACCTCAAGCAAGACCTGTGGGACACAATAAATAGAGTTGAAAGAGGGAAGTTTATAGCTGTGATTGCCGACCTTAAAAAATAGAGATATCAAGAATAAATAACCTAATAATTCACATCAAGTTCTTATAAAGGAAAGGGTAATCAAAACCTAAATCTTATAGAAAACAAAATAATTATAAAGATCAATGAAATCAATGAAATTTAGACTAGTAAAACAATAAAAAGAAAGATGAGTGAATCAAAGAATTGGTTCTTTGAAAGGATGAAGAAGATTGATAACCTTTAGCTAAATTTACTAAAAGAAGGAAAGAAGAGCCTCATATCAATGCAGGTAGAAATTAAAAAGGCAAAATTACAATGTATACTATCAAAATCCAGAAGATTATTTCAATGAAGTGGAGAATCTAGAAAAAATGGATAAATTCTTAGATACATATAGCTTGGCAAAATTGAAATGAGAAGATGTAAAAACCCTGAATAGATCCATATGAGGCAATGAAATAAGGGCAGTAATAAAAAATATTTACCAGGGCCAGAGATTTACCTCAGTGGTTCTGCCACTTGCCTCAGAAGTGCAAGGACCCGAGTTCGATCCCTGGTACCAAAGTAAACAAATAAGTAAGTAAATAAATAAATAAATAAAAATATTTACCAACTAGAAAAGTCCAAGACTTGATGGATTTACCACTGAATCCTACCAGAACACCAGGGAAGATGTTATGCCTGTACCTTCAAAATCTTCCATGAAACTGAAAGGAAAGGAACATTGCTAAAGTAATATTTTAAAGATGATATTATCTTGATACAAAAATGCACAAGATGAGCCAGGGGTTTAGCTCAGTGGTTCCACCACCTGCCTCACAAGCACAAGGACCAGAGTTCGATCCCCGGTACCAAAAAACCCAAAAAAATCCAAAAATGCACAAGAACTCAGCAAAAATAAATAAATAAATAAATAACCCAAAAATTACAGGCCAATTTCCTTAGTGAATAGAGATGCAAAGATCTTCAACAAGTCACTTGCAAACAGAACACAACAAATCATTAAAAAGATCACACATCATAACCAAATCAGCTTCATCCCAGAGATGCAAGGACATTTCAACATGTAGTAGAAACTCATGAATTCAATTGACTTATGAATTCAATTCATTCCTGAGAGCTGGTTGTAGCTCAAGTTGGTCAATTCCCTTCAAAGTCTCTCTCCTATATAATTTTAGGCCACTGTCTTCCAGGCAAATCTCAGTGTCCTTAGAGAAACATTGGCCCAGGATTTCTCAATTAACCCTACACAGGAAAGGATGTTGTAATGTTCCTTCCAGAACCTGCATCTGAGACCACCTGGAAGCACAGGTGGCCAGCATTCAGGTCATAACTCAAGACTTTGGTTGTGAGTTAAAACTAAAATTCCAGTCATAACCCAAGTTACATATGTCAGGCCGGTCGTAACTTGAAGGTCCATTGTACATAAATCAGTAAATGCAAGGCACTGCTTAAACAGAAACAAGGATAAATATGACATAATCATCTCAATTGATTCAGAAAAATGCTCTGCACATATTCAACATTCATTCGTGATAAAATCCCTACAAAAATAGGTATAGAAGGGTCCTACCATGACTGATCTAAGCCATGCATGACCATCCTTCTGACAGCATCATACTAACAGTGGAAAATCTAAAGCATTTCCTCAAGGATCAAGGACAAGACAAGGGTATGCTCTCTCACCAATCCTGTTCAATATGGTATTCAGCAATTGAATCAGAGCCATAAGGCAAGAAAAAGCAACAAAAAGGATACAACTAGAAAAGTAAGAAGTCAACCTCCACCAGAAGATACTTAAAACTAATAAACTCAGAGAAGCGACAAGATACAAAATAAATCCACAAAAATCAATAGCATTCCTATGCCACAATTATGAACCCATCAAGAAAGAAATACAGAAAATAATCCCATTTACAGTAGCTTACAAAATTAAATATATTAACCTAACCAATGAAGCCAAATACTGCTATAATGTAAACTATATTGCTCTAAAAAAGAGATTGAAGAGGACATTGCAAAATGGAAGTGTATCCCATTTCTGGATTGGCAGAATCAGTATTATAAAAAGGGCCATATCACCAAAAAAGAAAAATACATTTACTGTAAATCCAATCAAAATACCAATAGCATTTATTACAGAAGCAGAAAAAATAATTCTAAAATTGTGTGGAACCAGAAAAGACCCAGAGTAATACAAAGCAAACCTGAGCAAAAAGAGCAAAGGTGGAGGTATTGTAATTCCAAATTGGGTGTTTTACTACAAAGGTACAATAATAAAAACAGTATGGTACTGGCACCAAACAGACATATTGGTCAATGAAACAGAATTGAGGATGCAGAAAAAAATCCTATATACCTTTAGCCATCTGATTTTTGAAGGGACCAAAACCATATGTGGGAGAAAAATAGCCTCTAACAAATGGTGCTGGGAAAACTTGTTATTCTCATTAAAAAGAATAAATCTGGACCCATATCTCACACCCTCTTCTAAAATCAAATAAAAATAGATCTCAAGACCTAGCTATAAAAACAGAATCACTGAATCTGTTGGAAGATAAAAAATGTAAAATTCTTGAAGACATAATCACATGCAAGAGCTTTCTGAACAGCATTGGAATTGTATAAAAAATATCAGTTGCAAACAAATGAGATTATATCAAATTTAGAAGCTTCTGGATAGTAAAGGTAACCACCAAGTGAAGAAAAAACCTCTAAAGTGGGAAAAAAATTTGTCAGTTACTCATCAGAGGGCTAATATCTGGAATATATAGAATTGTAAAAATTAGACCCTCCAAAATAAAAGTCAATGAAAATAGACAGTTCAAATAAACAGACATTCCTCAAAAGAAGTGCAAATGGTCATTAAATACATGAATCAATGTTCAGCATCTTTGACCATTAGAGAAATGCAAATAAAAGCAACACCAAGATTCCATTATTCCAGTAAATACCTACTATCAAGAATTAAAGAATAACAAATACTGCCCAGATTGTAGGGAAAGTTACCATTTTACATTATTGATGGGAATATAAACTAGTATACTACTATAAAATCAGTATAGATATTCCACAAAAAGGTAAAATAGAAATTTATTTTGATATAGCTATAACTCTTCTGGTTATCTTCCTGATAGAATTAAAGCATTATACAATGTATTGCAGTAATACAAATATATGGAAGCAACCTATAAGCCCATCCATAGGGGAATAGGTAAAGGAAATGTATCATATATACACAATGGTGTACTATTTTGTCATAAAAGGTATGTTTGCATAGAAAAATTGATGAATCTTGAGATAATAATGCTAACTGAAATAAATCAGATGTAGAAAGTCAAATATCACATTGTTTCTCTTATATCACAAACTCAAAATTTAAATAATTTAAAGAGCAAAATAAAGGAAAGATGATAGGAAACAGAGAGGTAGACTTTTTGGAGATGGGAAGGTTTGTGGAAAGGTCGAAGATGTGAGGAGTGGAGAGGAAAATAAGGAAATAAAAATAAGATGTGATATGTATATAGCATTTCTTTTTTTTCTTTTTTGTACCAGGGATCGAACTCTGGTCCTTGCGCTTGCTCAGCAGGTGGCGAAACCACTAAGCTAAATCCCTGGCGACATTTCTGTAAGATTAATATAATATGTAAAACAAACATGAATAAAATGTTAAAAATAATTTGTACTGTCTAGAAGGTATGACTTTAACAAAAATTCTAGACACGGGGCAAAAATTATTTGATTGCCTCATGATATTTCTCTGAAAGATATTCATGCTTTGGTGAAATTTGAAGCCTGTCCAATATAAATTCCATTTTCTGTGCAATTTGATCAACCCAAACATGTTAGTTGAGAAGCTCTTTTCACATCAACTCTTCCACAGTGGTGACATATGATCATCTTGAGTTTTCGGTGTCTGGGTGTCTGACTGCTTATAGGACAGGGATTAATTTTGGCCTAAAACACCTGAATACTGCCACTATTATAGCATAATCAACATTGTCAGTTTATCTTGTGAAGAATCTCAAAATAGATCTGTGATTAACATAAACTGTGAACACAGCAACTGATGATATATAATGTCTTAAAATTTATAATGCTAACATGGATTTATTTCCTCAGTTTCTGATTGTTTCTATATTGTCCTTGTCAGTGGCTTTCAGAAGTTAGTAATCCATGCTTCAATTCTATCTGACATTTTGTGAATAGACATAGCCCCCAAAACATAAGATCTAAAAAATATTTTTATTTTCTATAAAATATTCAAACTGGTTCGAAGTCAGTGACTGTTGGCTAACCTCCAAAAGAACTGAAAGCTAATGCAACACCATACCCTCCCAGAAAACCGTACTCCTACAGTCCAAGTATGTGAAGTAGCTCAAAAAGAGTTACATTTTGTGAAATAATAAACTGAATAATGTTAATACTTCTGAGAATTCTATCCGTCCTAAAGACAGATTAAAACCTCATTTTATTTTGTAATTCTTTGTGAGTTATATTAAATAAACATTAGCAGCATGCTGCCATAGACTAACATATTCAAATTATCGGTCTTTTCCCCTCTCTAAACCCAAATCTCTGATATATAGTTCCTAAAGGCAGGGAAATTTGAAGTCTAGGAGACTTTGGTTTGAATTTTGCCTCCAATTTCATGTGACATTTAACAAATTATCTGGAGAAGCTGTGACTGGGGGCGTTGACGCCGACAAATGGAAGTGTAGGTGATGGTAGGAGACTTCGCAAGCTGGGAACTGGGGAGATGGCTGAGAGACGGACCCCAAGACCATGCAGGACCTAACCTTGGTGGTACAGACCCTCCTGTAGCAGATGCAAGATAAATTTCATCATTAGAAGAATTGATGATATGAGTAGTCACACTGATGATCTGGAGAAAATCATTGCAGATCTCATGACACAGGCTGGGGTAGAGGACCTGGAAAGTGAAAACAAGATACCTGCCACACAAAAGAGCTGAAGGTTGCTGATAAATTACACTGAAATCTACAACACCATTTTTCCAAGCCAAGAGAAGACAAAATGACTTTTTGCAACTAATTACTATGTGTAAACAGGTTTTATATAATAAATTGTGCATTCTTACCACATCGTATATAGTTAGTTTATAGAATGATTTCTCATTGTCTCAAACATGGTATCTTCACATTTTGACAAAAATTATTTAATCTCACTGAGTCTCAATTTTCTCATCTGTTAAATCCTAATAATCCCTGGGTTTGTTACAGCGATTAAATGAGTTTCCAGTTTCATCTCAAATTCACTAGTTTTTTGCAAAATTTTCCATTTATGGCTGAAAACTACAATTGTCAAGGTCATCAATAACCTCTATATTGCTTTTTCAGCAACATTCAACACAGGTGAGTACGTCCTCCTAAACCATTCTCCTCTCTTCATTCTTGAACACCACCCTCTACTGTTTACTCAGTGTCATGACACTTCTCAGGCCCCTTTCAGATCTCTACCTTCTTTTTTGCAGTCTTGAGTTCTTGTGTAGCTGAAGACTCAACCTTAGGATTCTTCTTTTTCTTTCTCTTTTCTCTTTCCTTTTCTGTCTTTAATGTTTTAAAATAAATTTTATTCGTACACTTTTGATATACATAATGACCACATTCATTGTAGGGAATTTGTACCTGTACATAATATATCTTGATTCTTCTTTTATTTCCCCATTCCCCTCCACTCACTTCAACCCTAGTTTCTTTTATATTTAGGATTATTAAATTTGATTTAATCACTGGAACCACAATTGAAAAGCCATGACACAAAATCCGAATCAAAATTATTTTCAAATTCATTCTCCCTATATCACATCAGTTCCTTCTTTTCTTCCTTCATATATTCAGGCATGAATATCCACTATGTATGAGGTATCATCCTCTAAACTATCCCTCATATTGCAATATTGAAGAAAACAGATAAATCTAATCCCTTAAGTGGAGCAACATCATTTGTGTTACTTAACTTGTGAAAAGTGCCTGATGGTGCTACTAAGGTATAGTGGAAAAGAAATCAATATATTTTTCAATATGCAGGAAGCCTTATTATTCTATATATTAGCACATCAGGAAGTAGTTATGGTCTTATATTTTTGTTCCAAATTAAAATTAAAGTCACTTAGTATGAGTCTTAATAGCAGTCATTTTAAATTATGATCTCGGTTTCCATGATAGACTCCTTATTCAACTATTTTCTAGGAATATTGAGAATATACATACATTTTTTCTGTAATCCTCTTTTTTTGCTAATGAAATCCAAAACTTTTACTGTAAAGCAAAAATAATAGTTTAACTAAATAATCTTTCTTTTCAGTAGTGCACTACTTTGTGTTAAACCTGGCAGAATAAAACTACAAGGATCAAAAGAAAGCAAAACACTAATCAGAACTAAAGGACATCAGAAATATTAATGTTTAAGTGCAGTTATTTTTGTTAAAATAGATTTACAAATACAAATTCAATGTAAACATTTTGTATCTACCTCCTCCTACAGTTTTTCATTTTCATGGGCTTTTGGTTTGGACATTTCTAAATCACTATACTAGTAAGACACTCAATATCCAGTCTCATTAGAAATGAATCCCATCATGGAGCAATCAAAATTTGTAGAACTGAGAATTTTAATCATTTTACCTCCAACTCTTCAGACTTTAGGCAGCATTGAATGTAGCAAGAACATGACACCTGCTATCCATAAAATGAGCAATGCAAAAGATTATATGTTAACTTCAGGGTGGGAATTAAAGTATTGTGAATAACTTGCTTCTTCAAGGAAACATTTCAAATTGGAGACTACATATAGTTACTGAATCTTTTATACAGTTTTTTAGTCATTTATATACACTATTTCTCAAAATACTTTTTTGTGAATCACTTGTTCTGATGTTTTGCAGAAAAAAATAATTTTCAGTAGTGAAATTCTACTTTTGAGTTATCCTGCACTGGGCATTCTTCTCTAGTATATTAAAGAAAAAGCCACGAACAGCAAAAATAAACAGTTTAACCTCTCTGATCCCAGAAATCATTAATTGGATCTGCCTAAAATAAAATTTTCCTCACTCACACCACATGACTCTTATTTGTTTATCCACAAGTACTGGCTATGAAAACTGGTGGTGGAAGCAACAGTTTCTCTTCTAAACCAAAATATGTGGTCATCGTTCATTTCAAAACGTAGTCATTTTCCTCTGTGTCAGGTAATTTATTCTTCAAGAACTTTTTCTTAAGGAGAGTGATTTCACACAAATTCTATCTCCATTGAAACTTGAACACTTATATGTAAATTCAAGAAAACACAAAGAGATACTACAACAATCAACAACTGCCTCCATCTCCCCACTCTACCAGCTAATTTTTGAGTCTCCCATTTATTCTGAAAATCGTTTTTTAGTCTTATTTTTGATTCGAAAGAAAAGACATTATGCCTCACTCTTTTGTATTGCCAAAGTGCCGAATGTTTAATATTTCAACTTAATCTATCACAGTATATATGTAAATACTTAAACATAATATATTTTCACACCGTTGAGCTTCCTTTTCTGTTTGTTCCACAAAGAAATCCTGTCTTCCCACTTTTCACTTACTGAATTAACAAAATAATTATTTTTCACAGTTTGTTTCATATACAACTTCCTCTTAAATATATTTATTAGTTACATTTTTCACGGTAAATCTCTCATTTATTTGCATTATAATAGCTATTGCTTGTACCTATAGCTTTGCTTAAAGCTAGATTTAATTTTACCTTTTATTAAGACTGTTTTTCCTTTTTTTTTTTTTTTTAGTGTTTTTCCTATTCTATCATTCTGTAAACCTTTGGAGAGCAAAAGGCCATGATTTATTTTTCATATTATGTAAAGAAGTTTCTTACATATAAAATGGGCATTAAATTTTCCTTTGTTGATTAAATAAAAGTCAAATAATTGAACTTTGAAGAAAAGTCTACTTTCGCGGGCAAAGATATACACTTAAATTCTAGATTTCTACAATAATACAATTTTAAATTCAGGATTTACTCTTAACCTGTATTGATTTTTCCTTAGGTTTCATACCTTTTAGTCTATTGTTGATCCTAACAACTTTCAGTATTTATCTTAGGGAAAGAGACTATATTTACCCTCTAAATGTTGTATTAATAATCCTTCTTTTGAATTTGGAATTAAATATCACCAGACTCTTCCTGTCTGTGTTTTCTGGAGAGATTCTCTGCTTGTATGATCACTGTAATTGTAGATTGACACGGAACACACAACAGATACAGTGGATTAGAACAAAAATGAAAACCTTGACACATATGAGTTAACACCACAAACAACCTTCTCTTAATCTGTCTCTCTTCTCTCCATTTGGAGCTCAGAATGCTCTATAAATATACAATATCAAAAGGTAATAATGATAAGATCCTAAAGTATAAGTTCATGTAATTAGGTAAAAACTTACTAAATATCATTTTTATTTTCTAAAAAGAACTAACAAGTATAACAAAAAGTAACAGTAGGTCCAAAGCACTGCTGAAAGTAATGACAACAAAGAACACAACATTCAGGGAATGGCATTAATGAGTTCAACTACTTACGGATTTGGTGCTGAAAAGAAATGTTCAATGAAATATCCCTAAAGGGATAATGGACATAAAGTTAATGATTTCCTGGATTGTTGTTCCTTTTCTTAACCTATACTATGAACTAGAGTCAATTATGAACATAAAACATAATGAAACACAGTCATTCTTTCAACTCAGTTCTGAAAAGAATCCAATTAGAAAATAAACTATAAAATGCAAATGTACAAATGTGAATACACACTACATTCCTCAGCAGAAACTGGTAAAAATAAAACTTTATGTTTTCTACATTTTTCAGACATTCAGTTTTGATATAAAACTAGAGAAGAATATTCTTGGTAAGGTATGTAGTAAAACATGTGGATTTTTTTTTTTACTTTGTTTATATGCTCCCAAAATATGTTTCACAGAGAATTATTTCAGGTTTTATGTATGATATTCTCACTGCCCCTTCTAACAATATTAAAAATTCTCAAGCCAACAAAATACATCAATATTTCCAGACTCCAAGACAAAAAGATTAAAATGAAGTGCTAACTAAACAAAAACAATGACAAAAACAAGTACAAAACTCTTCCGGATCCTTTTGTGAAGAAAATAAGACATCTCCCATGATGACAAATGTGTCCAAATCAATATACATACATTGGTCCCAAATCTCCAACATGTTGACGTCCTGGGAAGGAGAGGAAGCAAAATAAAATCTGTCATCTCCCCGTGGGTCACAGAACATAAATAATACCAACAGAGAGCTAATAAGTGGACTCATATTACCCTTTGCTGTGGCTTTCAGGAAACCTTTCATCAAATTTATTGCCAGAGCTGCTGCACATTATTGTGTTCTTTATTAGACATTCTTCTCCCTAAAGATTAATTCAGAGCTTTATGAAGCTGTGTGTTTCAGAGTAATAGATGATTGCAACTAAGTTAAGAGATATATTCATATCACTATAGACACATAGAATTGTGGTTAAATACTTGATGACATTCTTCACATAATACATTGGTTTAAACTAACCATGACAACTCTCTCCTTGGTACAGTGACAAAATGAGAATCTTCAAGGGGCATTCAGATCTGAGGAACACAGATAATATGGAAGAGTTTTAGCATGTTATTTCACCTATTTCTATAAGATGGCAAGATAATCTTAAGAAAATGAATGGTTCTGTCACATCACAGTGTCGTTTTCTAGCTCTTTGTTCTTTTAGCTCTGTCTTTTAGCTCAAAGAGCTCTTTTTAGCTCTTTGAGGTCATACAATTTTTTTTTAATTACCAAAAAAATTCAATTGAAATGAAAAAATTCTACTGGAATTTTTTTAAATTTTATTTTATTGGTATATTTTAGGTATACAATATAATGACATTCATCACTGGAAATTTGCACTTTTACATAATCTCTCTTGGCTCTTATTTTTCACCCTTACCCTGCCCTCCCTTCAACCCCTCTACCCCTCCCTATTTACAAAAACTTTGTTTCCATTTTTTCATTTTCTCATTAATTCCATACCCTCTTTACTTTCCTCTGCCCCTCCTACTTCCCCTTCCCCTTTGCCCCTTTTCTTCCTATTTCACATTATCTATTATACCTTTTAGTCCTTATTTACATTTTCAGTTTCTCACACTAAAGAAACTATTAGGTATTTACACATGTGTGTTGTGTTTATTTCACTTAAGAGTATCTCCTCAATGTGCTTCCATTTAGCTATAATGTCTCTAATTTCTCATTTTTTATGGCTGAGTAGTATTCTATTTTATTAAACAACAACAACAACAACAACAACAACAACAACAACAACAACACATTTTCTTTATCCAGTCTCCAGTTCATGGGCATTTGAGCTGCTTCCAAGTTTTAGCTATTACAAATTGTGCTGCTGTGAACATGGGTGCACATATATCACTGTGGTATGATTCTTTTAATTCTTTGGGAAAGATACCCAGCAGGGGAATAGCTGGGTCAAATGGGACTTCCCATCCTAGTTCTTTGAGGTATCTCCATACTGATTTCCACAGTGCTTGCACCAGTCTACACTCCCACCAGCAGTGGAGTAGGGTTCCTCTTTCCCCACAGCCCCGACAGCATTTATTATTGGTTGATTTCATGATAGCAGCTATTCTTTCTGGGGTGAGGTGGAATCTCAGTGTTGTTTCCATTTGCATCTCTCTAATGACCAGTGATGTTGCACATTTTTTCATATGTTTATGTGCTATTTCTACTTCTTTGTCTGAGAAATGTCTGTTCATTTCAGATGCCCATTTTTGGACTGGGTCTTTAAATTTGGGAGGTCTGATCTTTTTAAGTTCTTTATAGATTCGAGTTAGTAGACCTTTGTCTGAGGAAGAGCAGGTGAAGATTTTTTCCCCCATTGTGGGTTGTCTCTTCACTCTGCTGGTGGTTTCTCTTGCTGTGCAGAAGCTTTTTATTAAGAAGAGATCCCACTTGTTGATTGTGCTAGTTCACTGGCAACTAAGGTTTTGTTCATAAAATCTTTTCCTACAGCGATGTCTTCAAGAGTTCTATCCAACCTCTGTTCCAGCCTATTCAGCATTTCTATTTTAATATTTAGATCTTTAATCCATTTTGATTTTAGTTTAGTGCATGGTGAGGGATGGATTTTTTTATACATGTGTAATATACCTAACTTCTATGAGAATAAATAAGCAATGGTTTAATTTGTACTTCTGAAACTGAATTTAAATTACAATAGCATGCTGACATAAATGAAATTTCTAAATTGTCTACATAAATTTTTTCTTTTTTGTACCAGGCATCGAACTCAAGACCTTGAGCTTGTAAGGCAGGTGGCGGAACCAATGAGCTAAATCCCTGGCTTTTTACATAAATTTTAATGTTATCCATCCTTCCAGTAAATATTGAGTGCCTCCTATCTATTACCTATACTTCCAAGTATCAGGAAAGCAAACAGTACTTCAATTGGAAAAGAAGAAACTAAGTTGAGTTAATGGTTTTTTATTCTATGTAAATGTAAAATTAAAAGTAGATGAAGTTTATCATTTAAATATTATTTAAGCATCTTATCAGTACCAAAAAAAGTACTATGTTGTATAGATTCTTAGTAAATTCCTTTAGTATATCCAACACAGAGTCAATCTGTCTTACCTACACCTATCTAATTTTGATTATGTTGTTTGTTTAAACTTATTGAAAATTTAAATTGCCTCTTTATTGTTTCAAATAATGTTTTCCATATTTGGGTTTACTGTCAAAATAGAATTTATATATTTTCACTAAGAGTAGTATCTATAGAATATGCTTTCATTTTCAGTGTACATAATATTATTGTAAAGAGACACAGTTCTAAGCATTTTACATATATTACCAATATTTCTATGAGTTAGATACTTTTGTCCTCATTTTATAGGTAATGAAAACTGGAATACAAGTTTAAGCAACATGTAAAAAGTAAAGGCAGGAAAATAAAGAAGGCAGAAGATGGATTATCCTGGACAAAGTTATACTATATGGTTTAAATACATGAGGGGAAGACAGAGGGAGGCAGGAAAGAAGGGAAGGAAGGAGGGAGGTGGAGAGAGAGACAGAGAGAGAGAGAGAAAGAGAGAGAGAGATTGCATTGCATTGCATCTTGATGAATTTGAATTATGAACATCACAAATATCCTGTATTGCCTACAATCATATTTACTTGATACATTATTTTAGTATTTTATATATATATGTAAAAATAATAATTTGAGTAAAAACAGAAATTTTATTTTTACTATTCTCCTGAGATTGCTTTATAATTATGAGTTGCATAAGTCACATTAGCATTCCAAATTAGATGCACAGAGTGGTTCCTCTGCAATTCTAAATTTTAATGACTAATTTTGTTACAATTAGAAAAATAGCATCTGTAAGTGAAAAATAATGCCACATTATAATATGGAATAAAAATAAGGAGCAAAGAAGTGGATTGCCATTAATTAGTTTAAACTAAAATCTTGATATTTTGACATCATCGATTTTGTAAGGCAATACAAAATAAGAATACTTTTGTGTTTCTTCTTAGAACTATTATTCAGAAATTGTTTTCTGTAAGCTGTTTTCCCCTGCAAAACATATTCCAATAATTCTACAAACAGCTTGTTTACTGCTGAACAGGATAAATAATAACTTTAGACTTTCATATATTAAAAATTCCAACTGTATGGAAGGTATTTTTATGTAGAAATATACTCATAAAATATCTTAAGAATCTAAACAAATTAACTCTTAATCTATGTTTCTAGAGTTATTTACAAACTTCCTTCATCTTACCCTTATCTCAGTGTGGAATGTGGAATTCTAGGGCAACACTTCCTAAGTAGTTCTTAATAAGCACATCCTGAAACACTTACTAATAGAAGTGCCTTGTTAGGCTGTGAATGCAGTAGGATCCTTTTAAAATTTATAATAGTATAATTATTTAGTTCATATTTTCAGCTATTTATGAAATAAAGTAGGAAAATTTAACAAAACTTTTAAAATAATTTGTATATTAGGCCCAATTATATATTTACAAATTTTAAACATCAGACATTTCCCCAATCTTGAATCAATAGAGCAGAAATTTTAAAAATCCTATAAAAAAAAGAAATCCTATAAATAGGGCATATATTTTTTTAAAGGGTCACATGCTATTGTTGATAACATGTATTCTTCAGATATAACATTTTAAAGGTCTGAGGTATACTAAGTAAGAACAAATTTAAAAGACTCATCTGCAGAAACAGTATAAAAATCAGTTGTTATGCTACCCCTTAACTGCTGTGATAAAAATATTTGTCAGTTTTCCAATCACTGACACACACTACCTGACACCTGAAACTTAAAGGCAAAAGGTTTATTTGGGCTCATAGTTTCAGACGATTCAGTGCATGCTTCAGTGGTGTCAAGCCAGAAGCATCATGTCAGAGGCTCATGGTAGAACAAACCTGCTTAATTCATGGCAGTCTATAAGCAAAGCATAGGAGCAGCAATAGACAGAAGTAGCCAAGGACTAGATATGATATCTAAAGTCATGCTTCTGTGACTCATTCAGACACACCCAGAAGTGTGCTTTACTAATACCTTAGTTTATTGTCAAGCCAATAAACTTGACAAATCCACTTAACTATTACATTCAACTCCTTCTCAACTCAACAAACCTTCTTAAGCCATATTTGATGTCTGTTATGATTTATATTGAGATTGTCCTGCAGAGACCTCATGTACTCAGAACCAGAGCTTTTGGAAGGTGATTGAGTCATGGAAATAATGCATTGAATTTGAATTTATATTGAATATAAGTATGAGAACTCTGTGAAACTTCAAAAAACCTGCTGTCATCCTTATTATATTCTATTTTGAAGATATAAGCCTGCATTTGTTATCTCAAAAAATTTGTTTGTGTATTTTGACTAATCTGATGATTCCCTATAGATCTGTGCCTTTATGTTTTCATTTAGCCTTCCTTAAAATTTTTTCAGGGCTCAGGCAGTATATTGAGTAGTACTAAAACAATGTATTAATCTCTTATTGCCAGAGTGCATAACATTCAAGGAAAATAATATAGACTGCAAAAAAAAATTGGGGAAGAAAGAAGAGATAAAAGATGATTCCAGAAATAAGGCTATTAGAATATACCTACATGTTCTAAAGATTATACTGAACCCTTGGGGGAGTATGACTGAGTGTTTGAAAAGCTACTAAGCTCTCATTGCTAGCTGAAATTAAGGTTGTCGGCAAGCAGAAAATAAAGATTAGGATAGTTTTGTAAACTGCCCAGCTAACTGCTGTTGTGCCCAGATTACGAAGTCCCAAAAACCACCAGGAGGCCGTTTCCGATGTAAGCACACGAGGGTCATTTATTCAAGCTTAAGCAGGGACTCTCAATTGTCACCGACACAGCGGATCGAGATTGAGAGCCCCAAGTTCCAAATTAGCAGGGTTTTTATTGAGATTACAGCAAGCTTCGGTCATTAGCAGCCATATGATTGGTTAACATTTAGCAAGTATGAAGTGTAGAATTTTGATTGGCTAGGCTCATTGGGGGTTGACGGGGATTACGTATAGGTTTTTACAAGAAAAATGGGGACAAAGGTTAGTGGTCTACTGTCATGTACTGATGGTCAGCAGACATCTTGACTAGTGGTCATGACCACCTTGTGTGGATAGTCAACACGTTAACAGATTGTCCTATAGATAGTGGGCCTGGGACACTTGTTTTTAGGGCAAACAGATGGCTGAGTAATGAGCTTAGGAATCTTGAGTTACAGATCATGTCTTTTGTCTCAGATTAAGCACATTTAATCATTAATTTGAAAGAACAAAGGAGACTGATCCATTTTGGACAAAATAGAGTCATTCTGGTCTCACATTAGCAAAATGGAGTCACTTTTGGTCTCACACTGCCTGGTTTTAAACATAAAGGTATTTCCAAATGTATACTCAATCTGCAAATATTAACAGCTCTCTCCCTCTCTCTCTCTCTCTCTCTCCCCTCCTTCTCCTCCTCTACCTCTTCCTCTTTTTCCTCCTCCTTCTTCTCCTTCTCCTTCTCCTCCTGTCTTCCTTACCTTCCTTTATTTCTTCTATCTTCCAGGAGTTTCAAGATATCAACATCAAATCTCCAGCTAAAAGATTAGTTGGTCAGAGACTTCATTTACCATACTGAACAAAGAATACATATTTTCTAAAATTAATACAGAAATATTACTAAACAATAAAATCAGAAAATTAGAAAACATTATTTCAAGAAAAGAGGAGATCCTGAGTTGTCATATTATGTTAAAAATGACTTGCTTTCCAAAGCATATGGGTCATTCAATCAAATGAGAAATTATAGTCCTTTCACATTACTATCAGATATTAATGTCAACTATTCATGAGAGAGTAATTGCAGACATTAGAAGTACTTCACAAAAACTATAAACCAGCACTTTAAAATGTGCTCAGAACACAAAAGATTCCATAAAGAACAAAAGGAAAACAGAACCATGCCTCACCAAATGGAGACTATAAATGGTTGTATAAATTAATTTTTTTTAAAGTAGAAAGATATTTATTGATAAGAAAGCTTTTGAGGGGCACGAGGGATCCCAAGTGGGTAGCCAAAGATCCCACTTTACAGAGAAGTTTTATAGGGTGAAATCCACATGGGTATAACTTGGGCCACAGCCATGAATATCCAATAAGGTTACAAGTATAGTCACTTAGGTAATGGTGGTCCAATTGGGAAGCAAGTCATGTAGCAAGCATACAAGGATTTTCAGTAAGGGGGGGGGGTCAGGGATATTTCCTGGAGAGGCTGGGTTAAGACCTTGACCCCCATCCAGGTGAATGATACCTATTTAGAATATCAATCACTGCTATTTATCCCCAGGGGAAGCACAAGGGTGTGTAGTTTCTCTCCTTTTACAATTCTGGCCTTTAGCGAATGTGCCTTGGGCCACAATTGTCCTCCAAGGGGAAGGCCCAGCCCTGTGTAACTGGCTGTAATATTTATAACTAATTTAGCTGTCTGCAATACCAAGAGCCCTCAATAACCTTCCAGCAAATCCCCTTGGCTTAGGTTGGTCTGTCACTTTCTGTGTGTACAGCCAGGAAGTCTAATTGATGTGGTGCTGTGGTTTGTTTCACCTTTGTCCTGGCCTTCTTGAGGACTTAGCCCTATCTGACTGCCTATATTATTTCTACCTAGCTCATCTATCTATAATAGTCCCCCCTCTGAAGAAGAATCCCTAACTGCCATGATGGGGGAAGGGGCAATGACCGCTCGAGCTACTTCAGGCTGAAGGGGGTCATAGTTGTGGTACCCTTCAGAAGGTCTATCTAGAGGTCCTTGATAGGCGTCATGCATTTCCATCACAGGTAGGCATATAGCTTTGAGTCTGGAGGAGACAAGGCCAGAAATACAGTTAAGTATACATGGGTCAAACAATAAGATCAAAAGAAATATAGTGAGTATAGCCAAGAAATGTATCCACCAAATAGAGCTTGTAATAGCCTTCCACAGGCAGATAAAGAGAAGTCCCAGGGAACTTCAGAACCCATCATAGAAGTAATTTAGCAGTTATGAGTTGTTTACAAGGTCGATCTGGTGGATCCCGGTAAAAGAATTCTAGCACTTTTGTCCTTGGTTCCATTTGTATGACTGGAGTATGGCAGCCTCCAGGCAAGAATAAACAAAACTGTTAAGACATTAGGGCATGCATAATCTAAGCATGAGCACACTAGAATGGAAGGCCAGGTTGGGAAGAAAGTCACACTTAGAAATTGAAATAGTGATTGTAACCTGCTGGGTCTTATAGATTCTACCATAGTTTTTCCTAGTGATCCATAACTATGGTCAGCTCCTGGTGCAGCTAAAAACTGCCAGAAGGGGTCATTGACTGGAGCCCCTTTTTATATCTACCTTTATTACTATGGCATTATTTTATACCTCTTTTGATTATTCTTTTCTGTTGGGTGTTTAAGGCCAAGTTAAAGTGAGACCTGTGTCGATTAATATGAACCTCTTGTTGTCTATCAAGGTCAGTTAAGACTCCACAGGCATTACTTTGGAAACATGCATAGAGCCTTTCAGCTCCTCTGTCAGTGTCACCTGTCAGGATGGGTCAAATTTAAAAAATAATAGACATCTTGGAGCTGAAATGTTAAATAACTGAGAAGACATATTACTCAAAGAGGTTTATCACAAAAAGCTTGACCAGGGAGAAAAAACAATGAATTTGATGACATGTTGTTACTTATCAAGTCTCAAAGTCTGGCCAGTTATCATGTTTTGTTTACTCTTCCTTATGTTTTATTCTTAGGCTTGATCATTACATATCAGTGCAAGCAATAATGTAGTTCCAGAAGGTAATAACTCCAAAAAACAGAAAAAAAATAATATTGAAAGAAACAATGGAGCAAAATATCACAATCTGAGGGAAGATATAAATGATATAGCCAAAAATTTTTAAGAAGGGCCAGGGATTTAGCTTAGTGGTGCTGTGCCTGCCTGGGAAGTGCAAGCTCCTGAGTTTGATTCTCAGTACTGAAAAAAAAATTAAGAAAAAGATAAATTCAGAAAGATCAATACGAAAACACTTTAAAATCAAACTTTTTGAAAGAAAAAGAAAAAAAGAGAGCCTTTGAGGAAGAAGAGAATATAGCATTTCATCCCATGCAAGTGTTCTCCAATAAAATTAAAGTTAATTTATTGTCAAATTAATAATAATCTTCATAAGGAAATAAGATAACATATATGAAATGTTGAATGATTAAACTCTCAAACAAGAATTCTATACTGAATCTATACATCAAAAGTGAAGGAGGCACGCCCTACCGAGGTCCCGAGTAGCGCGGAAGACACTGAATCAGCCTGCTGCAGACAGGCAGGTCTGCCCATGCCCTACCAAGGTCCTGAGTCGTGTGGAAGACACCAAGTCACCCTGCTGCAGACAGGGAGCCACCTGGTTCCACACTACAAAGACACAGAGGACACCAGACCACCAGACCAAGGCACTGAGTCCCACTGTTCTTGGCCCAGAGGTAGGAGCTTCCTGGTCACCATCCCTCCCGCTGTTCCCAGCCCAGAGGAAAGGGCTTTTGGGTCACCTTCTGTCAAGCTTCTCCTGGCCCAGAGGAAGGGGCTTCCGGGCCACCATCCCTACCACCGCTCCCGGCCCAGAGGTAGGGCCTTCTGAGCCACCATCCCACTGCTCCTGGTCCAGAGGAAGGGGCTTCCTGGTCACCATCCCTCCCGCTGCTCCCAGCCCACAAGAAAGGGCTTTTGGGTCACCATCTCTACTGCTGCTCCCAGCCCCTGTTCCACCTCTCCCAGCTCAGAGGAGGTAATCCATGCAGGCACCAACAGCCCCCTGCCCTAGTCGAAATGAGAAAACATGTAAATAAGTCTCAAAACCAGACTTCCAGATCACCTACAGCAACCACAAAGGGAAATGAGATAGAACACTCTGATACTCAACCACCTGGACCCACTGAACTGGCAACAAAAGGGGATCTGGAAAATATGAAATCAGAAAGAATTTCTCAGATAACAGGAGAAATTGTGCCCCTACTGCAAGACATGATTAATAAATCTAGAGAGGAGCTCAGGAACATGATGGAATCCCAACATAAGAAACAAATGGAATCCATAAAACAGATGCAAAGAGATTTCCAGGACATGAAAAACTCCATTGAAAGTCTACACAGCAGAATGAGCCAATGTGAGGACAGAATTTCAGATATAGAAGATAAGATTGCAATTAGTGACCAGGAAAAGAAAAATTACTTCAAAATTATAAGGGAACATGAGAAATCAATCCAGTAGCTGCTAGATGATGCAAAGAAGAATAACATAAGAATGATTGGGCTCAATGAAGAAACAGGAGAGAGTGGAGATGACATAAAAAATTTCTTCACAGAAATAAGGGCAGAAAACTTCCCAAGCAGGGGAAAAGAGCTTGACATACAGATAAGTGAGGCACATAGGACTCCAAATAGCCTTGATCAAAAAAATCTACACATAGGCATATAATTGTTAAGATTCCAGAAACTCAACAGAAGAACAAAGTTCTCCAAGCAGTCAGAGAAAAGAAACAAATCACATACAAAGGAAAGCCCATCAGAATCACAGCAGACTTCTCAACACAAACCATCAAGGCAAGAAGAGCTTGGACTGACATATTCTAAACCCTAAAAGAAAACAGCCTCCAACCCAGATTGATGTACCCTGCAAAACTATCTTTCAAAATAGATGGAGAAATAAGATACTTTCATGACAAAGAGCACCCTAGGAACTTTGTGAATACCGAACCAGCACTCCAAAGAATTTTACACAATATCCTAGGAACAGACATTGAGGATCACAACCCCAGGAAGCAAAGCAGAATGAACCCATCTGGGATGACAAGAAATTAAATGTAAAGGGGGAGAACCCAACAAAAATAAAAAGTCATGGCAATGAAAAGTCAATATGTTTCAGTTATAACCATCAACATTAATGGTCTCAATTCAACAATCGAAAGAAATAGACTGGCAGAATGGGTCAAGAAGCAAAATCCAACAATATGCTGCATACAAGAAACACACTTAATTCAAAAAGAAACCCATACACTGAAAGTTAAAGGAGTGGAAAATAATACTTCATATTTTTTTAGGGAACCAGAAGAAAAACAGGAGTAGCTATCCTCTTTGCAGATCAAGTAGATATCAAACCAACATTGATTAAGAGAGATGAAGAAGGACACTACATCCTTGTAAAGCGAAAAATCCAAGAGGAAGAGATGACAATCATAAATATCTATGCACCAAACACTAGTCCACCCAACTATATAAAACAAATAATAACGGACATGAAAAGTCATATATGCACTAATACAATTGTAATGGGGGACCTCAACACCCCACTGTCACAAATAGATAGATCAACTAGACTAAAAATAAGTAATGAAATACTAGAACTCAATCGAACTCTTGAACAAATGAACTTAACAGATGTTTACAGAGTCTTCCACCCCACAAAATCAGAATACACATTCTTCTCAGCTGCACATGGGTCATTCTCCAAAATAGACCACATATTCACACAAAGAACATGTTTAAGTAAGTGCAAAGGAATTAAAGTTATCCCCTGTATATTATCAGACCATAGTGCAATGAAATTGGAGATCCATAGCAAAAGAAACTCAAAAAATTTCATAAACACATTGAAATTGAACAACACACTTCTGAATAACCAATGGGTCACAGAGGAAATTAAAGAAGAAATCAGACAGTTCCTTCAATTAAATGACAATGATAATGCAACATATCGAAATCTATGGGACACAATGAAAGCAGTCTTACGAGGGAAATTCATAGCAGTGAATACACATATTAGGAAAACAGAACAAGCCCAATTAAACAACCTGATGCTGAAACTCAAGCTTCTACAAAAAGAAGAGCAGGACAACCCCAAATCTCCTACAAGGGAGGAAATTATAAAGATCAGAGGAGAAATCAATGCAATGGAGACTAAGAGAATGATACAAAAAATCAATGAAGCCAAGAGTTGGTTCTTTGAAAGAATCAACAAAATTGTCAAACCTTTAGTCAACTTTGTCAGAAAAAGGAAAGAAAAGGCCCAAATCCATGCAATTAGGAATGAAAAGGGTGAAATTACAACAGAAACAGAAGAAATCCAGAGGATCATCAATACCTACTTCCAGAACCTATATGCCAATAAGATGGACAACACAGAAAAAATGGACAGATTCCTAGATACACATGAATTACCAACGTTGAAAGAAGAAGACCTAAAAATTCTGAACAACCCAATATCAACCAATGAAATTGAAAATGTAATTAAAAACTTATCAACTAAGACAATCCAGGGCCCTGATGGCTTCACTGCTGATTTCTACAAGACATTTAGAGAGGAACTGCTGCCACTACTGTTTAAAATCTTCAATGAAATTGAAAGGGAAGCAATAAACCCAAACTCATCCCTGGAAGCAAGCATCACCTTGATCCCCAAAGCAGAGAAAGACCCAACTGAAAAAGAGAACTATAGGCCAATCTCACTAATGAACATAGATGCAAAAATCCTTAATAAGATACTGGCAAATAGAATGCAGAAGATCATCAAGGAGATCATACACCCTGATCAAGTAGGATTCATCCCAGGGATGCAGGGATGGTTCAATATATGCAAATCAATCAATGTAATACACTATATCAATAGAGCCAAGGACAAAAACCATATGATTATCTCCATAGACACAGAAACAGCATTTGACAAAATCCAACATGCATTTATGATCAAAACCCTACAAAAAATTGGAATAGATGGTCTCTACCTCAAACTGATAGAAGCCATCTATGAAAAACCAACAGCCAATATCATACTAAATGGTCAAAAACTGAAATTCTTCACACTAAAATCAGGAACAAGACAAGGATGTCCACTATCACCACTCTTGTTCAATATAGTTCTGGAAACATTAGCCATGGCAATTAGACAAGAGAAAGAAATAAAAGGAATAATGATAGGTAATGAAGAAGTCAAATTGTCATTATTTGCAGATGACATGATACTGTATATAGAAGGCCCCAAGAACTCCACCAAAAGTCTTCTAGACTTAATAACCAAATTCAGTCAAGTAGCTGGTTACAAGGTCAACACACAAAAATCAATAGCTTTCCTCTACACGAATGACAGACTCACTGAGAGAGAAATAGGGCAAACAATTCCTTTCACAATAGCATCCAAAAAACTGAAATACCTAGGAATCATCCTAATGAAAGAAATCAAAGACCTCTTCTCTGAAAACTATGGCACTCTGAAAAGAGAGATTTAAGATGATATCAGAAAATGGACAGACATCCCTGCCTCCTGGGTAGGAAGGATTAATATAGTGAAAATGGCCATACTTCCAAAACTGCTATATAGATTTAATGCAATTCCAATTGAGATCCCAGCAGCATACTTCATGGACCTTGAGTAAACAATCCAAAAATTCATTTGGAACAAGAAGAGACCCAGAATAGCAAAAGCAATTCTAGGTAACAGAGACATGACAGGGGCTATCACAATCCCTGACCTGCAACTCTACTCCAAAGCTACTGTGATAAAAACAGCATGGTACTGACAAAGAAACAGACCTGAGGACGAGTGGAACAGATTAGAAGATGCAGAAACAATGCCAGACACACTCAGCCATCTCATCTTCGATAAAGGAGCCAAACACCCTCACTGGAGGAAAGATAGCCTCTTTAAGAAATGGTGATGTAAAAATTGGGTTTCAACTTGCCAGAAATTAAAACTAGACCTATACCTCTCACCATGCACTAAACTAAAATCAAAATGGATTAAAGATCTAAATATTAAAGTAGAAACTCTGAACCAGTTGGAACAGAGGTGAGGTAGAACCCTTGAAGACATTGGTGTGGGAAACGGTTTTATGAACAAAACCTCAGTTACCCATGAACTAGCACAAACAATCAACAAGTGGGATCTCTTCTTATTAAAAGGCTTCTGCACAGCAAGAGAAACCACCAGCAGTGTGAAGAGACAACCCACAATGGGGGAAAAAATCTTCACCTGCTCTTCCTCAGACAAAGGTGTACTAACTCGAATCTATAAAGAACTTAAAAAGATCAGACCTCCCAAATTTAAAGACCCAATCCAAAAATGGGCATCTGAAATGAACAGACATTTCTCAGACAAAGAAGTAGAAATAGCAAATAAATACATGAAAAAATGTTCAACATCACTGGTCATTCGAGAGATGCAAATGAAAACAACGTTAAGATTCCACTTCACTCCAGAAAGAATGGCTGCTATCATGAAATCAAGCAATAACAAATGCTGGCATGACTGTGGGGAGAAAGAGGAACCCTGCTCCACTGCTGGTGGGAGTGTAGACTGGTGTAACCACTGTGGAAATCAGTATGGAGATACCTCAAAGAACTAGGACTGGAAGTCCCATTTGATCCCGCTATTCCACTGCTGGAAATCTTCCCCAAAGATTTAAAAGAATCATACCACAGTGATATATGTGTGCCCATGTTCATAGCAGCACAGTTTGTAATAGCTAAAACTTGGAAACAGCCCAAATGCCCATCAACTGGAGACTGGGTAAAGAAAATGTGGTTTTTTAATAAAATGGAGTACTACTCAGCCATAAAAAATGAGAAATTAGAGACATTTATAGCTAAGTGGATGCACATTGAGGCGATACTCTTAAGTGAAATAAATAGGACACACATGAATAAATACCGAATAGTTTCTCTGGTGTGAGAAACTGAAAGTGTAAATAAGGACTAAATGTATAGTAGGTAATGTAAAATAGGAAGAAAAGGTCCAAAGGTGTAGGGGTAGTGGGAAGGGCAGGGGAAAGGAAAGAAGGGAAAGGAAAAATGATGAGAAATGGAAAAAATGGAAATAAAGTCTTTGTAAATAGGGAAGGGTGGAGGGTGTGAAGGGAGGGCTAGGAATGGGGAAAAAAATAAGAAACAAGATGCTTTATGTAAAGGTACAATTCCTAATGAGAAATGTAATTGTGTTGTATACCTACAATGTACCAATAAAATAATTTAATAAAAAAAATTACTAAAAAATAAAAATGAAAGAAAATTAAAGAAACATCTAGATAAACCATAACTGAGAAAATCTGCCACCATTAGTCCCACTTCGTAATAAATGCTATAGTGTAAATTAGTTCAGGCTGAAATGAATTGACAATAGAAATAACTTGAAAACCATTTTAAAATAAATATATCAGTAAAGATAGTAACATAGGTATATATACAAACTAACATTACATTATTTTTGTATTATAACTCATTTTTACTACATGAATTAAAAAACAATACATTAAAAATAATTGTCTATGTTAAATGATGTAGTGAAAAAGTCAGTCTGATAGTAGCAACTTGAAAGGAGATAGTTATATAGAATCAAAGTTTGTATACATTGGCCTGGGGATTTAGCTCAGTGGTTCCACTGCCTGCCTCACAAGCGTAAGGACGGGAGTTCGATTCCCGGTAAATCCCCCCCCAGAAAAAGTTTGTATACATTAAATGGCAATGAATTCAGATTATAAACATAAGTGAAATTAATCCAAGTTTTAAATTAAGGCACAAATTGTAACCTCAAAGTAAATAGTAGGTAGTAATTTAAAATATACAGTAAAACAGGAAGAGAATCAAAACTTTATGCTAGAAAAAAATCCACATGAAAGAAGGTAGTTTGAAATAATTGGGGAGCAAAATTTTTGACATATATGAAACAAATATAAAAATAGAGTGAATACTTGTTTTTAGTTCTCTAAATATAAATGGCCCCCACCCTCCCTTAAAAGACAGAAATTTACAGAATAGAGGGAAAACTTGTAAATAATATTTTTGATTAGGACTAATATCCAGAATATCTATACAATACTTGCAACTCAACAAAAAAGACTATTAATCGGGCCGGGGATTTAGCTCAGTGGTTTCACCGCCTGCTGCACAAGTGCAAGGACAGGAGTTCGATCCCTGGTACCAAAAAAAAAAAAAAAGACTATTAATCCAATTATAACATGGGCAAATATCTTGAGTTGATATTTCTTCAAAAATATGCTAATGATTAATAAGAACATAAAAGCTGCTCAGTACTATTGGTCTTTAGGGAAATGCAAATCAAAACCACAAGAATATTTCACTTTACACCCACTAAGAAATTCATTAAAATTATAAAAGTAAATGTTGACAAAGATATATAGAAATTAGAACCTTTACATGTTTCTAGTTAGTGTGAAAAATTGTACAAACACAGTAAAATCAAATGGTTCTTCAATACGTCAAACATAGAATTAACTTATGACTCAATAGTTCTGCTCTTAGGTATATACCCCTGAAATTGAAAGCTTGTTTTCAAACAAAACCTTGTTCATGGATATCCTTAGAAGATCTACCCACAAATAAAAAGGTAGAAATAATGTAAATTTTCTCTTAATGAATGAATAAACAAAATGTGATCTCTGAATAAAAATATTGCTTGTTTAATGACCCACGTATTTAATGAATTTTGGACTTATGAATGAGGCACACTGTTTAGACTTATAATCCATCTTTTTCTTATACAGTTCTTCTGTACAACTTGTTTATATGTCCTCAATGTCTTTTTTGTGCAGTACACTTTGTTTATTCTGTACTATAGTTTTTGCTGATTGCACAGTACTGTAGTTTTATGTTCTGTTATACACTGCAATCCTGAATGTTGAGTTATGCAAATAAAAGCAAAGTCATCAAGTTGGAGTTTCCTTTGTTCTGAATACGTATTGTAATGTGCATACTATATACAGTTCCTCATTTAGTGACCACTTCATTTAATGGCCTAGTCACAGGAACATGGATTGGTTATTAAATTAGAAATATATGTACAATTACATATTATTTTTATCCCTAAAATTGATGTGATATAATAACACATGTTGAAACTTTAAGTGTTAATACTAAATGAAATAAATAAGATATATATATATACACATATATATTGTTTAATTCCATTTATATGAAATACCTGCAATAGACAAACTCCTAGCGACCAACAACTAAAGTATGGTTGCCCATGACTGGGTGGCAGGAAAAATGAGGAGTGGCTGCTTAATGAGTTAGGAGGTGATCTTGTCTGAATTATATCCTCCCAAAATTAATATGTTGAATACCCAGGATCTCAGAAAGTGACTTTGTTTGGAGACAGTAAGAAGTAATTAAGATAGAATGAAGTTAAAAGTTTGGTGTCCCTAAAAGAGATTAGGACACAGACATGTATATGCACAAAGAGACTGTGTGAGGGTACAATGAGAGGAAAGTTTTATGAAAGTAATTGCAGGAAAGAGATCAGAGTAGAAAACAATAATTACTGTATTATTGATTCAGAGAATACACTAACTGGCCATAATTATACTTGAGGCATGAGAGAATTGATAGTTCTTAATAAAACAGAAGTATAGACACTTTTTTACAGAGAGTAATGAATAGTAGAATCACAATGACAACATGAACAGTTAGCAAGGCTTAATAAATCTATGGTTGTACTTGGAGGGAGTAGTACATTGAAATAGTCAACAGCTTGTAGACAGAAATAAGCAAAAAAAAGAATGAGGTAGAAAAATAACATTTGCTGAGCATCTATTATGTGTTAGACTCTTTCATATACATGGCCTCATTTATACTGGTATTTCCCTGTAAGTTTGCTCTTATTATGTGTATTCAAGGGCTGAGGAAAATGAAGTTTCTAAGATGACAAACTTCTCAAGATAAAATAGATACTACAATTTGAGTTCAGGTGAGTCTGATCTTTTTTGACTTTCCATTTACATATTTGTGTGAAAAGCTAACTTAATTTATTAAGGCGAGAGAATGAGACAGAAATCTTAATGCCTAACCTGCATTGGGATTTCTGAGCACAATACCCAGGCATCAGAATATTTTCCAAGTTCGAGAGTGATTCCAATGTTCATTCACAGTTGTAAATGGCTGTCAAAAGAGAAATAGGATTCTAAAGTGAAAATATAATAGGTCTGACAGTAAGGGGGCTATGTTTTAGCCCTATCTAATTGCACTAATTTTCATATCATATCAGGAAAGTTATCCAATCAGTTTGGCTTTCTTATCCTTTTTGTATATGAATTTCATTCCCTATCTCAATTACCTCATCTAAGTTTCAGGTTTAGAAATAAACATCCATCCATCCATCCATCCATCCATCCATCTATCCATCCATCCATCCATTCACTCATTCAGCTAATAAATATTGAGTCCCTGGTATGTGCAAGGCACTCTTCTAGATACAAGTGGTTTAACAGTCAATAAAAAAGTTAATATTTATATTTCTTTGGATTCTATATACTAAAGGGTATGGGTCGAAAATAAAAATTAGATATGTATTTAATATAGTATGTTAGAAGTTAATAGTGAAAATAGAGCAATTCTGTGGGATTCGAGGTATGGAATTGAGAAGCAAGAAAAGGGGAAAGGATTTTACTTTAAGGCCTCACAGAGATCTCATAAAAAAGTTAAATATACACTAAATGTTAGAAAGAGCACAAAGAATTTTATATGAAAATAAGATGGTGTTAGTATGTAGTTGTAGGCTCCTGATCAAAGAGGAGAAACAAAAGCTATATGCTTTACCTAAGTGAATAAATAATTTCATTGAAACATATTTGTCATTATGGAGGATAATATTCATATTATAACTTCATGATGTCAAATGAGTAGTTGGACTTTTAAAAACTATTTTGTTAACCAATTTTCACCAATTGTTTGATCCTAGCCTATTGAATGCTGATGCAATGCCAAATAGTATACTGAAAATCCAAACCATTATTTAATATACTATATTCAGGCTCAAATAAGAAAATGTGACAGTGATCATCTGATACTATATTAAGATGATAAATTCATTATCCCTTTATGGCTGTACCACATATTCAGCTAAAATATTGTAACTCGCTCTAACCTTGCAGCTTTTGATCATGTCCATAGGCCATTACATTCAAATAACCTCTTGAAATAATAAAGATGTATTAACTGTTTGTATTATCAACGTGATTTTACTATTCATTAGTCACCTTTGTGTGCTCTTCTAAGTTTCTGTATTTTAATAGAACCCAGCAATTTCTGTATACCTCCTGCATAATTATGACCATATTGTAAGTTTTCAGAATTAATATAACAGCATTTGTTGTCATATGCTTTAAAAAGTAGCAAACATTTTTTGATCTGCCTTTTTCTCTTTTCAGAATTTTATTTTTTGTCCATTTATCTCCTTCCTGCAATCCTGGTGCTAGCCATCCAGGTCCTCTCATATTCCCAGTTCACTCAGTGACCTTAAAAGGATCAAAAGCCATGTATATACCCTTGATACTGGATATGAATGGAGATGCATGTCAACATTCTAGTGGTATTTAAGGATGGCTCTCTGACTTTGGGAGTGAAGCAATCCTGATGTCAAAGAGCTATCTGTTGTACACCTGAGCTTTTAGTATTATTTTCCCTACCCAAAATTTCCTCCCACAATTGTCTTACCTGTTCTAGTCATGGGCTTTCCCTCAAATATACCAAATATACTCCATGCCCAAAATATTTGCATTTGTTGTTCCTTATCCCTAAGAAACTCTTCCCCAGTGATCCACATGGCCAACTTCATCATTTCATTTTATTCTCATGTCATCAGAGAGGCATTCATGCATAGCTCATGGAAACTATTCTACTCCTACCCTTTCAATTGTAACCCCTTAACCAGAGCAACTGGCCTGGCCATTGTGTATAGAACTGTAACCCTTAGAATTATAAGATGAAATTTCTAATAGGCAGAGCAAACATAAATACTAGGGATAGTGCCAAAACATGATCTCTGTAACAATTTCTAAAAATAATTTCATATAATTAAGGTGGTCACCAGGGGATTTCCTTAAACTTATTTTTAACTACAGAATGAGAATGCAAACAGGGAATCAATTTGTTTTCACAGTTTTGCATCTCTAAAGGTCTTACTTCTATCCTAGAAATGTCACCAGACTTTGACAAACCATGTTCCACTCTATGTACATGTAAATAACATGCATCACATATTTTATTTAGCCATTTAAAATTAGCCTATAATGATCTCTTTATAAGACATAGGGTATGAAAATGAAAAACAGTAAAATATACATTTTAAAGATGTATTCAAGATGTTTGTTTTTATGATTGTTACTTGTATATCGGTGACAACTGCAGATACTTATCAGACTCTTGTGAACCTTATTCAAGATTTATTTTAAATGTGACTCCTCAAGATATAGAACATTCTGAACCTGAGCTGCTGAAAACTCCAACTAGCCTCTATTATCTGTCTCTTTTAAGTGGACTTGCATGCCTTGCTATTCGAGAGATTGTTGTTAAAAGATGAAAATAAGAATTATTTGATTTAGTGTTGAAAAGAAAATATGGATAGGACAGATATATAATTATAGACTTTGTAAGATTTCTTCTACATGCATATAAATAATTATATATATAATTACACATATATATGCATATATTCCTATACCAAGTCACTTTTGATCCCGTACAGTTCAGTCCCTTCCATTACCCTCTTTCCATAATCAACATGTTAATGCTCTTCATAACAATTCTTCAGAACTTTTTCTGTATCGCATTCTTCATCCTTTAAAATATATGGCCTGGAACTATTCAATAGCCAAAATGTGATGATTCTGGGCTGCTGAGCACAAGTGACTGGCAAATTAAACTGCAGGAAACTTATCCCGGGCAGACAATTCTTTCCAATGTAGTCTTAAAGGGCTCTCTAGTAATGAAAAGTAATATTTTGAAATCCTTTGTACCTGTCTATTGCCAGGTAGCTCTAAATGGAGTCTCAATTGTTTTTTTTTTTCTTTTCCCATAACCAATAATAAAGCAAGTCAAATGTAAGCCAGTAGAAGTTGGAGTGTTTGACTAGAGACTGTGGCATTATCAATTTCAGAAGTATTTCAAAATCTATTCATCCCCAGGTATGACACTATAAACCAATTTGTATGGCCTGGGGATTTAGCTCAGTGGTGCTGCACCTCTCTTTCAAGCTCAAGATCCTGAGTTCGATCCCTTGTACGGGGAAAAAACAATTGTAGAAGCAAGAAAGTTGTATTTTCTTAAATAGCTATCCCTAATCGAATTTATCAGTTAAAAAGAAAATTAGTTGTGTGCACACACACACATTTTACATATATGGGTGGTGATTTTAAAAATTACACCTTTATAAACCTGATTTGTATTGTTTAAAAGTTAATTTTATTGGTATACTTTTGATATACATAATATTCTTGAACCTAAAGAAACATGTTATGTTTACTTACACTATATCCAGACTAATCTTAACTCATTTTAGAGATAAACACCCTTTTACTAGTTGAAATAAAATGACACCTGATTCAAGGATGGATTTAAAGTCATATATTTCTGATTTTTATACATTTTCAATGATAGAATTTTTTAAATCAATGACTAGCTGGAATTAATAAATATGCTGTGGAAAGGTAAGTATTTCAGTGGAAATATTAACAGAGATGAAAGAAAATGATGCTGAATTGGTTCATGTGCAACAATTTTGTGTGTTTTAATTACTTGTTGTATTCATTTACTGCTTCTGACAGTTACCTAAAGTTGCCTTATACATCTAAAATTCTTCTAAATTGTTCTAGAGAAAGCTGAATACCACACTGACAAGAGATTCATGTATTTGTAAAACACAGGAAAATTATAAGGCATTTTTATCTGGAAATATGCATGAAGACATATTGAAGTAGTTTTATTTTAAGAATTTGGCATTTCTCTAACTTGTATGTTATTTCCTTCAATTTTACTTTATTATTCTCACTTAATATATAGCAATTTCTTGCATTTAACTATGATAACTCCCTTTAGATGTATCACATTCAAGGATTTTTAATTGAGGACAAAAGTTGAGATTGTTGTTGATCTTAGGTTAATGAAGATTATATCAAATAAACATTGAGGTAGAATTTAAAGCATCTTCTTTAGTTTTATTTCCTGAAATACACATGACTCAATTTAACTCAATTTTTTTTACTTTGGAGAATCACTACAGAATTAAAAACTAATAATCTGTCATTGCATCAAGAATCTGAACAGATTCACATCCGTAAGTATGAAAACAACAGCCTCTAAATATCTATATCAGCAGTATACTACAGAAACTTACAGCAAAACAACCATTCAAAATAGATAACTAGAGGAGTAAGATGAAAAAGTATCACTAGAATATTTTTGTTTCTTTAAATATCAAGGATAAAATTAAATGTTAATATCATTTTATTACCAGTTTTTCACCTAAATGAAGCATTCTATATTGGTAGTAAGAAAAACTTTATAAAATATATAGCAGGTTGTACTTCCTGAGGTTTGGTAATTAAATCTGTATTCAAACTGCCCTGGGGGAAAAATCTTTTTTAATTTTAACATAGTTCTATTTAAGTCACAAGCACTTGGTTTACTAGTGACCAACAGTATACTAGCGATAACACATTTAATAAGATTAGTTAAACCACTAAATTAATTTTTTTATAAACCACATTACTGCCATACCCTGAAAATCATAATGTAAGTTAATTTTATATTCCTAATAAGCATACTTTAATTTTGATTTGTGAATGATTAAAGCTGCATTGATACTTAAATGGCTTCTCTGAAATGTAACTCATAAACAAATAAGAGAGTTCCAAACCTCATGCTGGAAGTGACAGTGAAAAAGAAATAAATATAGAGTGTATTTTTTGTCTTATGTTTTTGTATATATTTGAGTATTCATTTTCCTTTGTTTCAAGAAAACATGGATGTTTCAGGTAAGTGAATATGTAAAAGAATACTTGTGTGATGTCATTATTATTTCAAAGGGGAAAATTAATACCTAGAAAGACAAGGAAATTTATTCTGACCACTTAACTACTGTATTAAATGGTAGAGCAGTGACTCAAGAACAAGTTTGTTTATTCCAAAAGCCAGTGCTATTTTTATTGCATCACAGTCACACAGCCATGTGCATTAAAATATAAATTAAAAAATCTAAGACATGATGTGTTTAAATGCAATTCTAGAGAAAAAAATTTGATATAACAATGAGTTTACATAGCAAGTGTTAGTCCTGTTCCCAATTCTTTCTGCCCTCCAGGCTCTTGTCCTGAAGGTGATGAAGAATGAAGTCCATGGACACAGCAGTGGGGAACAAACCAGGTACAGCTTATTAGAATAAACAAAGGAAATCTTCCATTAACCAGGAGGGGCTCCAAGGGAGGAAATCATGGAGAAACCTCAGTCCAGGTGCATATAAACATGTGCAGACTGTGGCGGGTAATTTGGGAGGGCATCCAAAACAAAGCAGTTTGCCACTGACAGATGTTCCTTTTAAAATTTGGTGGATGATTCTGAAGGTGGGTGATTTTGATGGTGCAGCACAAGTAAATGAAGCTATGCAGTTGCTGCATTGCTAGATCTCTGACATCAGGAGGACAAATTTCATTAACCCTTTGTCTCATGCACTTCAATTCCCCAGGACTTATCTGTTTACATGGCTCATCTGTTTATGTGTTTGTCCTAACTGCCTATTGTCCTTCTATAGCCTGGCCTCAATTCCCACTAAACAGTGGTACTCCTATCTACTGTTGGGCTAAGAGGTCATTGGTTGCTCTAGCTGCTTCCAGCTGAAAGGAAGCATTGGCAGTAAGTTCCACAGCCATGAGGTTTATTGAAAGGCCTTGAGTAGAAACCAAGATAAGTGTCCATCAGTGGGCCTATCTGCACCACCATCTGTAGCTTCAGTGCTATCAAACAGGAAGTAAAAAAATTGACTAAGAGGTTGAGGATGCATGATGCAGACAATAAGACCATAAGAACTATTATCAATGGCTCCCCTAAAGGAAGTAACCAGGATATTCAATTCCAGATCCCTGACCAGGATTTCCATAATTTAGACAATTGCTGGCCATTTTAGAAGCACGGTCAGCTAGGTACTGTGTTGCATCTCTCATTATTCCAGACTGATTGGTATAAAAACCACCCACATTTCTTCTCTAGGAATTGACATAGTCCCACCTTTTCAGGAGGTCTGGACCTGTCTAGTTTTATAAAGCCACTGCTGCTATTAAATCTATTTGGTTTTGGAGGATTGTTAGGCTCTCTGTCATCAGTTGTAGACTTTCAGCAAGATCAAGGGAGAGTTGTTTGAAGTAGGTAAGAATGTAATAAGACTCATTAACCCTGTACTGGTCTCCATTGTTATCTCTAAACCTATCAAAATAAATATAAAGGGAGGCATATTGTTTTCACTAAAATCAAAGTTCTCTTTGTTTTGGTGAAGCCGTGTTCAAGAGTAGTTCCTAGGGTTTGTCAATATACAGTTGACATTTGAGGCCATTGTTGCTGAATTTACTACCATAGTTGAGGAAATCTGGATTTCCTAGATTATTGTAAACAATACTGTGGCTTAGACATAAAGAATGGGGTACCAAGCCAAAGAATGTGCAATGTCAAGCACAAAACAACAACAACAACAAAACAAGGAACAATGAAAAGACAAGGAAAGAAAATGCCTCCAAAAACTAACAACTCCACCCAAATCAGTACAAAGGGCAACGAGGAGGAGGGAATCATAAGCTCCACAGCAAATAGACCTGTAAGGGTACCAATAGCAGTAAAATAATTCTATAAGGTGCTTGGCAAATGTAAAGAAGATGTAACTAGTAACAAAATAACCATAAAGAAACAAATCATCAACAAGTCTAGAGAAGACACTAATAAACAGGTAGAAGAACTGAAGAAAGAGATGCAAAACATGAATGCCCAACATATAGACTCTTATAGGAGTACATAAGAAAGTTCTAAACAGAAATTTAGGAGATTGAAAGCATAACTTAGTGTATGGATTCAGAAGCAAACAATGTGAAGACATACTGTCAGACCTAGATGACAGGGCTGTGGTCAATGATCAATTCATGAAAACTATAGTGAAAACTACAAGGAAATATGAAAAATGGATCAAACAGCTCCTAGATTACTCAAAGAGGGCTAATAGAAGAATAATTGCAATTAGTGAAAAATCAGAAGACAGCAAAATGGCATAAAAAATCTTTTTATACAAGTAATAGCAAAAACTTTCTAGACATGGAAAAATAATTTAACATCATGAAACATATGAACCCAGAATATCCTTGAATGACAAAAAAGAACTACTCCATGACACATAATAATTAAAATGCCAGAAATATAAGAACAGAATCTTTAAAACTGCTAAACTAAAGCAACAAATCATCTAAAATGCAAAATCTATCAGAATTACAATAGATTTCTCAACACCAATATTACAAGTAAGAATAGCATGGATTGAAGTGTTTTAAGCTCTTAAAGAAAAGCTTTCATCCCAGCCAGTGTATCCCATAAAATTATCTTTCAGAATTGTTGGGGAAAGAAATTACTTCAAGGATAAAGAAAACTGAAAGAAATTTATGACCACCAAACCAACATGCCAAAAAATTCTCAAGGACATTCTACAAGGAGCCAATGAAGCTAACAGTAACAAAAGGTCCAATAAAATGAATATATCAGGTAGAGATAGTAATTAATTAGACAGGAAAGAAAACAAAATAATGACAGGAAAGTAGCAAAATGACAGGAATAAGTCAATACCTATTAATTATAACTATCAATGTAAATAGACTCAAGTCACCAATCAAAAGACACAGATTAGTGGAGTGAATCATGAAACAATGTCCAATGGAATGCTCTATTCAAGAAACAAATTTAACACAAAAAGATATTTATAGACTAAAATGCAAAGGATGGAAAACAATATTCCACACAATGGAAAGCCAAAACCAAGTAGGAGTGTCTATCCTATTTTCAGAAAAAGTAGATTTCAAGTCAAAGGTGATCAAAAGAGGCAAAGAAGGACATTGAATATTGTTTATTGGAATTATTCAATAGGAAGAGATAGTAACTACAAACATATATGGGCCAAATCACAGTCCACCCAACTTCATTAAAAAAAAATCTAATGAGAGCCAGTGATTTAGCTCAGTGGTGCCGCCGCCTGCCTTGAAAGCACAAGGTCCAGAGTTCGATCCCTGGAATCAAAAAAAAAAATCTAATAAGCATCAAAGATCATATAAATATCAATACAATTTTACAGGGGGATCTCAAAACCCCACTATCACAATTAGATAAACTAAACAAGAAAATCAACAAAGAAATATCAAAATTGAACCAAACTTTCATACAAATGGACTTAATAGGTATATACAGAATGTTCCACCCAAGAACAATACAATGCACATTCTTATTGGCCACAGATGGCACTTTCTACAAAAGAGACCACATTCAAGTTAATAAAACATGTCTAAGAAATGCAAAAAATCTGAAATTTTACCATGCACATTATCAGATGATGGTACAATAAAATTAGAAATAGATAGAAAAGGAAACAACATAAACTATGCAAAATATGGAAATTAAACAACATACTCTTGAATAATCAATAGATCACAGAGAAAATTAAGAAAACAATAAGACAGTTCATACAATTAAATGATAATGCCAGTACAACATACCAGAACTTATGGGACACAATGAAAGCAATGCTGCAATGGAAGTTTATAGCAGTGAATACTCACACCAGAAAAAAAGAATGAGGCCCCCATGAATAACCTAACAATGCATCTCAAGATCTTAGAAAAACAAGAACAAACCAAGCCCAGATTGTGAAAGGGTGGAAATTATAAAGATCAAACCAGAATTAATGAAATGAAGACTAAAAAAATACAAAAATTAATGAATCAAAGAGCTAGTTATTTTAAAGAATAAACAAAATAGGCAAACTGTTACTCAATTTTACCAAGAGGAAAGAAAAGACACAAATTAATAATTAGAAATGAAAAGGTGAAATCAAAATGTATAATGCCAAAATCCAGAAAATTATTACCAAGTACTTCACAATCATATGTGTCAAAAAATATGAGAACTCAGAAGAAATGGAAACATTCAGAGATATTTATGAACTGCCCAAAGTGAACCAAGAACGCTTAAAAATCATGAACAATCTATTTTTTTTCACCATTAACTTTATTGGTACATTTTAGGTATAAAATACAGTTACATTCATCATTGGGATATTGTACCATTACATGAGCCTCTTGGTTCTTATTATTTTTCCCCTTCCCTTGCCCTCCCTTCATGTCCTCCACCCTTCCCTATTTGCAAAGACCTTATTTCCATTTTTTTCCTCTTCTCATATTTTTTCCTTTCCCTTTTTTCCCTTCCCCTACCCCTCCCAATTCCCTTGCTCTTTTAGATCTTTTCTTCTTGCTACACAATATCAGTTATACATTTTTTAATTACAATATTAAGATATAGGAGACATTACCAAGGATTATACAGAATTTAAAAGGATATAGAAAGCATATTACAAAAATCTGTTTTGAAATAAATTTGACAACTTCTAAGAAGTACCTTGGAAGACAAATTAATGAAACTAACTCTGGAGGAAATAGAAAACTTGAATAGCACCTATTAAAAAAGTATATTACTAGCTTGAAAACCTAACCACATGATAAAAACAGGCTCATATACATTTTAACTGATAAATTATATCAAACAATTAAAGCAGAAAAAAGAAGGAACACTTCTCCCCTCATTTTAGGAAATCAACATTGTGCTAATCCTAAAACTGGATAAAGATGATAGAAGAAAAAAGTATGAACATAGATAGAAATTTGTTTAACAAAATAAACTATTGGAAGTCAGATCTGGCAGTATGTAGAAAGTGGTTTTATTATTGGGATGGGAGTGTTGGTTCAGCATTGGAAGATCCACCCCCAAACGTCATCATTTTAACAGAGGAAAGGAGAAAGCCATATGATCCTGCCACTAGTTGGAGAAAGAGTATTGGACTAAATTCTACAGCTGTTCATGGTAAAAGCTATCAGGAGACTAGAAGTAGAACAGAACCTTCTCAACAGATCAAAGACATGTACTCCATACTTCCAACAAAAAGTCCTTCTATGAATGGAGATGATACAATGCTTTCTCCCTAAAGTGGGGAACAAGGGCATATATGCCTACTCTTCATCTGTCCATTAGACTTTGAAACATAGGTCTAAAACAAAATAGTCTGGCAATAAATTGACACAACTAGGTTAGGATTGGCATGCCAGAAGCAAAATCTTTATATGTAGATGAAATGATCATCTACAGAGAAAATACCAAGAAATCTCTAGGAGCCCCTAGAACTTGTATTTGAATTTAGCAGGATTAGAAAACACAAGGTATATATAAAAATTCGGTCTGTGCATACTTGCTATAAATGAAGAACTGGATATTGAAATTTAAAAGTTATGTAGGAGTACAAAGGACCCAGAAAAGCCAAAAACAAAAACAAAAACAAAAACAGTGTTGGAAGACGTTTAGCACCCACTTTTAAGACTTCTTCTAAAGCTACAGTAATCAAGGCAGTGTTGGTGTAAGGAAAGACATATAGATCATTGGAATAAAGCAGAGAATCTAGAAATAGAACCACACGTATATGGTCCACTGAGTTTTGAAAGATTATTTAACATTAGCATTTTATAGAATATAAACTTGATTCAAGAGCCGAGGAAGAGATAGTGTCTTCAGCAAAGGGCACTAGGACACTTAGTATCTGTATATAAAAAATTAACCTCAAACCTTTTTTTCAATACATGAAAATAACTTGAAGGGATCTATGAACCTATATAAGAAAGCCTAAAAGTATAAAACTTTAAGAAGAAATTGTAAGGGAAAATATTTATGAATTCAGGGTAGGCAAGAACTACCTAGGATACAAAAAACATGATGTATAAAAGAAAAAAAATTGATAAATGAGATTCCATCAAAATTTAGAACTTTAAATGACATCATTGAAATGAAAAGTAGTCCTTAAACAGACCATATTTACAATGCATATAACCTATGAGCAGAATATATAAAGAATTCTTAGAGCTCATTAATACATGACCCAATTAAAATGTAGACATAAGATGATAAATAGCCAGTATAGCACAAGGAATGGTGTGCAAGTCTAGAATCAGAAAAATACTAATCAGTACAATAATAAGACTGAATTATACACTCATTAGGGAGATGAAGTTAAAAGTTTTAAAAGCCTTGTCATGACTTTTTCTTTTTATTGGATTCTCCCCCTTTGGGTTTAATTTGCCACACCCAGTGGATTCATTCTGCTGGGTTTCCTGGGGTTGTGATCATCATTGTCTTTTCCTAGGGTATTGTCTAAAATTTTGGGGAGTGCTGGTTTGGTATTCATGAAATTTCTGAGGTACTCTTTATCATGAAAGCATCTTATTTCTCTAGCAATTTTAAAAGATAGCTTTGCAGGGTACATCAATCTGGGTTGGAGGCTGTTTTCCTATAGGGCTTGAAATACATCACTCCAAGTTCTTCTTGCCTTGAGGGTTTGCACTGAGAAGTCTGCTGTGATTCTGATGGGCTTTCCTTTGTATGTGATTTGTTTCTTTTCTCTAACTGCTTGTAGAACTTTGTACTTCTGTTGATTTTCTGGAATCCTAACTGTTATATGCCTATGTGTAGATTATTTTTGATGAAGGCTATTTGGAGTTCTATATACCTCACTTATCTGTATGTCAAGTTCTTTTCCCCTACTTGAGAAGTTTTCTGCCATCACTTCTGTGAACAGTTTATTTATGTCATCTGCACACTCATAAAAGCCCTACAAAAAATTGGAATAGATGGTCTCTACCTCAAATTGATAGAAGCCATCTATGAAAAACCAACAGCCAATGTCATACTAAATGGTCAAAAACTGAAATCCTTCACACTCAAATCAGGAACAAGACAAGGATGTCCACTATCACCACTCTTGTTCAATATAGTTCTGGAAACATTAGCCACGGCAATTAGACAAGAGAAAGAAATAAAAGGAATAAAGATAGGAAATGAAGAAATCAAATTGTCATTATTTGCAGATGACATGATACTGTATATAGAAGGCCCCAAGAACTCCACCAAAAGTCTTCTAGACTTAATAACCAAATTCAGTCAAGTAGCTGGTTACAAGGTCAACACACAAAAATCAATAGCTTTCCTCTACACAAATGACAGACTCGCTGAGAGAGAAATAGGGCAAATAATTCCTTTCACAATAGCATCCAAAAAACTGAAATACTTAGGAATCATCCTAACGAAAGAAATCAATGAGCTCTTCTCTGAAAACTATGGCACTCTGAAAAGAGAGATTGAAGATGATATCAGAAAATGGAGAGACATCCCCTGCTCCTGGGTAGGAAGGATTAATATAGTGAAAATGGCCATACTTCCAAAACTGCTATATAGATTTAATGCAATTCCAATTGAGATCCCAGCAGCATACTTCATGGACCTTGAGAAAACAATCCAAAAATTCATTTGGAACAAGAAGAGACCCAGAATAGCAAAAGCAATTCTACGTAACAGAGACATGACAGGGGGTATCACAATCGCTGACCTGCAAGTATACTACAAAGCTACTGTGATGAAAACAGCATGGTACTGGCAAAGAAACAGACCTGAGGACGAGTGGAACAGATTAGAAGATGCAGAAACAACGCCAGACACACTCAGCCATCTCATCTTCTATAAAGGAGCCAAACACCCTCACTGGAGGAAAGATTGCCTCTTTAAGAAATGGTGATGTAAAAATTGGGTTTCAACTTGCCAGAGATTAAAACTAGACCTATACCTCTCACCATGCACTAAACTAAAATCAAAATGCATTAAAGATCTAAATATTAAAATAGAAACTCTGAACCAGTTGGAACAGAGGTTAGGTAGAACCCTTGAAGACATTGATGTAGGAAATGATTTTATGAACAAAACCTCAGTTGCCCATGAACTAGCACAAACAATCAACAAGTGGGATCTCTTCTTATTGAAAGGCTTCTGCACAGCAAGAGAAACCACCAGCAGTGTGAAGAGACAACCCACAATGGGGGAAAAAATCTTCACCTGCTCTTCCTCAGACAAAGTTCTACTATCTCGAATCTATAAAGAACTTAAAAAGATCAGACTTCCCAAATTTAGAGACCCAATTCGAAAATGGGCATCTGAAATGAACAGACATTTCTCAGACAAAGAAGTAGAAATAGCAAATAAATACATGAAAAAATATTCAACATCACTGGTCATTCGAGAGATGCAAATGAAAACAACATTAAGATTCCACTTTACTCCAGAAAGAATGGCTGCTATCATGAAATCAAGCAATAACAAATGCTGGCATGACTGTGGGGAGAAAGAGGAACCCTGCTCCACTGCTGGTGGGAGTGTAGACTGGTGCAACCACTGTGGAAATCAGTATGGAGATACCTCAAAGAACTAGGACTGGAAGTCCCATTTGACACCACTATTCCACTGCTAGGGATCTTCCCCAAAGATTTAAAAGAATCATACCACAGTGATATATGTGCGCCCATGTTCATAGCAGCACAGTTTGTAATAGCTAAAATTTGGAAGCAGCCCAAATGCCCATCAACTGGAGACTGGATAAAGAAAATGTGGTTTTTTAATAAAATGGAGTACTACTCAGCCATCAAAAATGAGAAATTAGAGACATTTATAGCTAAGTGGATGCACATTGAGGCAATACTCTTAAGTGAAATAAATAGGTCACATATGTATAAATATCAAATAGTTTCTCTGGTGTGAGAAACTGAAAGTGTAAAGAAGGACTAAATGTATAATAGGTAATGTGAAATAGGAAATAAAGGGGCAAAGGGGAAGGAAGTGGGAGGGCTAGGGGAAAGGATAGAAGGGAATAGGATTAATATGAGAAAATGGAAAAATAGAAACAAAATCTTTGTAAATAGAGAGGAATGGAGGGGTTGAAGGGAGGGCTGGGCAAGGGTGAAAAATAAGAACAAAGAGAGATTATGTAAAGGTGCAGATTTCCAAAGGTGAATGTCATTATATTGTATACCTAAAATGTACCAATGATTATAATGAATAATTGATAATGTAAAATAGGAAGAAAAGGTCCAAAGGGGTAGGGGTAGTGGGAGGGCAGGGGAAAGGAAAGAAGGGAAAGGAAAAATGATGAGAAATGGAAAAAATGGAAATAAAGTTCTTGTAAATAGGGAAGGGTGGAGGGCATGAAGGGAGGGCTAGGAATGTGTAAAAAATAAGAATCAAGATGCATCATGTAAAGGTACAATTTCCCAATGAGAAATGTAGTTGTGTTGTATACCTAAAATGTACCGTTAAAAGAATTTAAGAAAAAAAAAGAAGGAAATTGAACCAATAATTAAAATACTACCAATTAAGAAAAGACCAGGACTCAATGTATTCTCTGCCAAATTCTACAAGAACTTATGAGAAAAGTCTCATTTACTGAAATTCAGACAGAAGCAGTACTTCCAAATCAGTCTCTGAAACTAACATCATCTTGATTCCCAAGCCAGAAAAAAATCCAACCAAAAAAAGTGAACTCTAGACCAATTTCTCTAATGAACACATATATAAAAATTCTTAACAAAATACTGGCAAAGAGAATGCAACAAATAATGAAAAGGATAATGCTGCATGATTAAGAAAACTTTATCCCATGGATGCAAGGCAATTCAGCATGTGCAAAGCAATAAATGTAATTCATCATATAAAAATAGTAAAGGATAAAAATTGTATAATCATCTCAATAGATGCAGAGAAAATCTTTAACAAAATCTAAAATCCATGATAAAGAAAAGCCCTGAAGAAAATAGGTATAGAAGTCCTTATATCAACATGATAAAATCTTTTTATGGCAATTCTAAATCGGAAAAGCTGAAAGTCTTCCCTCTAAAATCAAGTACAATACAAGGAGGTCCATTACCACTACTTCTTTTCAACATAGTCCTTGAAACATTAGTCAGAATAATCAGGTAAAAGAATTAATAGGGATATGTGTAGGAAAGGACAATGTCAAAATATCATTTTTTGCCGATGACATGATCTATTACATACAAGACCCAAAAAATCTTCACCAAGAGACTGCTAGAATGATAAGCAAATTCACCAGTGTAGCAGGATACAAAATAAATGTACAATAATCAATAACATGCTTATATACTAGTAATGAACTGACTGACAAACTTGGAAAACAAATATGCTCAATATCATTAAAATTTTAAATGTTTAGTTATTAGCCAAACTAAGGAAGTGAAAGATCTTACAGTGAAAAATTACTTGGACTGAAAAAAGAATTAAAGATGGACATCAGAAAATGGAAAAATATTCCCTGTTCCTGATTAGGCAGAATCAACATAATAAAAATGGGTATACTTCCAAAACTTATAAACAGACTTAATGTGCTCCCATTCAAAATATCAGTATCATTTCTCACAGAGGTACCCAAAGCAATCCTAAAACTTATGTGGAATCATAACAAAGAATAGCAAAAGCAATCCTGCACAACAAAAGCAAAGCAAATGGCATTACAATCTCAGATTTGAAATTATATTATGAAGCTACCATTTACCCTACAAATAATGGCTATCATCAAAAAATCTAATAAATACCAGTGAGAATGTGGAGAAAAAGGAACTGTACTACATTGGTGATGGAAATGTAAACTAGTACAACCACTACAGAAATAAATGTGGAGATTCCTCAAAAAACTAAAAATAGTGTCTCAGTCACTGTTCTCATTGCTGAGACAAAATATGGAACACCCAAAGTTAGAGGAGGAAAGGGTTATTTAGCTTACAGTTTGTAAAAGTTTCAGCTCCTAGTCAGCAGGCTCTGAGGCAGGGTGGCATGGTAGAGGCGCATTGTAGAGGAGAAATAGTTCATGGCAGGTATAAGGCAGCAAGCTACGCACAACAAGCTACATACTAGCCCTCTTTTCATCCTTCATAATCTGATCCAGGCTACCCACCCTTAGGGTGGATAGCACTCACACCCAGTGTGGGGCACCCTTAATCCTATCCAGAACTATGCCAAAACAATCAGTGGACTGATTCAGTAATCACATACCCTTAATCCCAGCATCACACACTCTAGATCCAGCTACATTTTAAAAAGCTCCATTTATGGCTGCATGAGGCTTTAGCAGGGGACATTTAGATACAAGCCATAACAAATAGAAATTCCATTTGACATAGCTATCCTCCTTCTAGGAATCTTCCCAAAAGAGGTAATATAATATTACAGGGATACATGCATACCTATGTTTATAGCAGCACAATGTATAATTGCTAGATCGAGGAAACTCCATACATGTTCATCAACAGATGAATGAATAACAAAAATGTGCTATTTATACACAATGGAGTACTATGGTGCCATAAAGAAAGATAAACTTGAGACATTCCTATGTAAATGGATGCAACTTGAAAAAAAGATATTGTTAAGTGTAATAAGTCAGACACACAAGCTCAAATATTTCATGTTTTCTCTTATATGACAAATATATATATGTGTACAAAAAAGAGCAAAATAAAAGTGAGATAAATAGAAAGTAGAGAGAAGTTAAAATACTTCCCCAAGTTCCAAATTCCAATGTTTTAAAAATATTTCACGATAAATGTTAATTGACTTTATTTATACTACTAGGTTATAGTAATTCATCAAAAAGAAAGATTTGTGTTACCTTTGTTGTCTGGAAAGTAAGACCTATCTAGAACCAGTGCTAGTTGGTTTTTACCACAGTGATGGCCAATGCCATGCAGAACATTGTACTTCACTATTATCTTGCCCAGTGGCTACTATGGAAGGCAGGTAATGCAAGGATAGACTGACTGAGGCTGGCATTTTTTTTCTGGTTAGGGCTTATTTTCAGGGAAAATGATATTATCTTTCTTTCTTGTAAGAATCTTTTTGGTTTATGTCTTATACTCCGAGTAATTACTTTGAAAATAACAATGTATAATATAGTACATATTGTTATTCTCTCACTATTTGGTTATGAAATTTTGTTTCATTTTTTCATAAAATTAAAAAAAACCAATCTGAACTTTAATAGGAAAGCATTTGGGGTTGGATCACCTCAGTCTTGAAATAAAGGATTCATTAAAGCACTGTGTAACATTTTGCATCAATTTCATCCACAGTTTTACAGCATCAATTTCCAATTGGATCTTTGGGAAGATAATAATACGAAGAATGAAATGAGATAATGTATGTCAATCACGTAGCTCAATGCCTGGGATAAGTATTGGTGTTTTGTTGAATTTGAAAAATAACAATATCTTTTATTAAACCAGTTTTAAAACATTAAATAAAAATAAGTCATCTCTCCATTGACTAGGGTTGCAGAAATGAATGCTTGATTAAAGCGTCCCTGAGTCACTTAAGGAAAGCTGAGGGACTCTTTTTCTTTCCCGGGGTCACCATAGACAGTTTGGAATAATTTGGAGGTTTGACTCTGGTCATCTGGAGGCCCTCTAATATACAGGCCTGGAACTGTCTGTGTCTCCAAAATCTCAAGCCTGTTGAATCACAAGGTCCCTCTGGGGCTCCTCTTGGGGAGGTGTTAAGCCCCTGGCTGGAGATGCGTTTCAGTTGCTTGATAGGCAATGTACTTTTCATCCCAAAATGCCCATGCTTCTTGCAGAGCTACCTTTTTTCTAAGGCAGAGAAGGTTTTGTTTTAAAAGAACATCACATCCCTGTATGAGAGGTCAAAATTATGTGTCAGTGCTCTGAACACTTCCAGGTATCAAGGTGCACTGAAAATGTGCCCAGGTCTGGCTTGATCTGTCAGAGATGCCCCAGAGAAAAGGGACCTGCACCTGCCTGGAGGCTCCATCCGCTCATGCTCACATCACCTGGAGGTGAAGCAAATTGTGATGTCCCTCCTGCTCAGGCACTGGGGGCTCATGATACCGGGAACAACAGGAATCTCGGAAGTTGTTTTTGGGAGGGGGAAGGATAAGGACAGATTTCTCTTTGGAAGGGGAGGGGTCATCTGGGGTAAGGGGGGAAGGGTTCCCAACAAGGGTGAGTCTATGCTGCATGACCTACACAGGTCTGGATTGTTTCTCAGAGCAAGTAAAGCCTGTGCACAGCATAATTTGGACCACTTACCCTGCCTTATGCAAAGTAAGTCTGGTTGAAGGGTTGAATTACACTGGATATTCCCCTCTAGTGGCCAGTTCATTTCATTCCCCAAAGGATAACCAGGCCATGTACAGGCAAAGAAGGAGATCGGGAGCTTTTGCTTCAATGTCTGAAGGTTTAAACATTCTCAATTCTTAAGGATGGAGCCCAACTGCCAAATAACCAGAAGCTCTCAGTGTTCCCTATCTGTAAGAGAGGCTGTGAGGAAAGTGTATCACATTTGCATCCTCTGCTGCTCTCTTCTTCACCTCCTGCTTGAATCAGGAGGGGAGAGGCCCTAACTCTGTGGGTCTATCAGTGATAGTTGTGCTGTACGCTGATGCTGATGAATTCTCCCAGAAAGATGTGCTCTGGGCCTGGTCCTCATGGTGGATAGATGGGTTTCCATTAAATACATTTTTAGGTCCTCCCAGAAGTTACAGAATTCCACAATTTCTTGGAATACCAAGAAAAGGAATAGAGAAAGGGTGTGAGCTGAGGTCATTCTGGCACAACTTTCTGTAGAGAAGGACCTGATGTAGTTTATTAGAATAAATGAAGATAAGTTCCTACTAAACTGGAGGGGATAAAAAAGACGATGCCAAGGAGAAGCCTAAATCCAGGTATTTACATGTAGATTGGCAGGTGAATTTGGTGAGCACACTAAATGAGACAGTTTGCCATTTGTTGGTGCCATTTTAAAAATTTTGTAGTCAAGGTTCTGGTGGTGGGAAATTCTGGTGGCATGTTGTGCAATAATGAAACTGAATGCCACTGTTACTAGGTCTCTAAAGTCAGGAGGGCAAACTTCATTAAGCCTTTGTCTCTTATGCTCCAATTTCCCAGGGCTTATTTCAGTTTATTCATGTCCTTTGTCCTAAGTACTTATTGTCCCATGATCTCCTGGGCTCAGGCCCATTCCCAACTGCAGCGTTAGTACCTGCCATATGTGTAATTGATTAAAACCACACTCAAAGCTTGAGTATATCTTCCCTTATCACCCCTGCTTCAAGCAGAAACTTACTTTTTATCTCTTCTAAAGACTGAAGTTTCAAATAGTCATTTGTTTTTTAAAAAAAGCTCTACTGCAAAAATTGCTCAACATCTACTGCTCTTTTATGTATATGTATATGCACATATATATGTATATATCCATTAATCAAAATCACTGTTACAAGGTGTAAATTGGTATTATTTGTGGGCCAAAAGAAAATGTTCAAGAAAGTAATTTCCATAATTTTTTAGATATTAAGAGATTATGTAATTGTGCAATTTTTTTTTTGTACCAGGATCGAACTCAGGTCCTTGCATTTGCGCAGCAGGCAGCAAAACCACTGAGCTAAATCCCTGGCCCCTAATTGTGTAATTTTTAATTACCAATTATGCAATGACTCTTTCTAACCAAAAATATATTGCCAGAGTTAACGTTTTATTCTCTGTGCCTAGGCTTAGCTGACCTCCACAGAACCACTAGTTTACTTCAATACTTAGAAATCATGAGATATTTTTTACAAAGATGAAAAATGAACTGAGGTAAACAGATAATAAAATGTTAGCAACAATGAAAACAAGAATAGCAACAGTAATAGAATCACCATTTGTGATTTCTTGATGGTTCCCTTTTGGGAGTTGCTTGGATGATTAATTTTATGTGTCAACATGACTGAGACACTGGTATTCAAATATTTGGTCACACATTATTCTTGATGAATCCATAAGTATGTTTAAATGAGATTAACATTTGAATAGGTATACTAGGTTGATTGTCCTCCTTTGCGTGGGTGGGCCTCATGTAGTTAGTTGAAGGCTGGAATAGAACAAAAAGTCTCATTCTAAAAAGAGTAAGGGAGACCCCCTTCTTTCTGGCAGCTTGACCTGAGACAGCCATCTTTTTGTGCCTTTGGAGTAGCATTGAACCATTACCTTTTTGAATCTTTAGTTTACCAGCATTAGGACTGAAATTTATATCATCAACTGTCCTGGTATTCAGGCTTTTGGACTTGGATTGGAAATGAAGTATTTGTTTCTCTGTGTCTCCAGCTAGCTTGCTTACTGCAGATCTTAGGACTTTGTAGCCTTCATATTTACATGAGTAAATTCCTTATTATCTACCCATCTATCTATCCATCCATTTATTTGTCTCTCTGTCTTTCTATTATCAATCTCTTATTGGTTGTACACCTCTGCAGAACCCTTAAATAGTTATTTTTGACTATTAAACTTTAGCTAAACTTCAAAGAAGTAGGTCAAAAAAATTTTGGCTTACATGAAAAAGAATAGCAAGACTCAGGATTCCAAAATTAAACATTAAAACCCTTCACCACTCAACACGTTTTTCTTTTCTTTTGGTGCTAAGGATTAATCTCAGGGCCTTGTACATAAGAAGCATGTGTTCTATCAGTGAGTTACACTCCCTAGCTTACCCCCATTTTGTAGCAAATTATTTTGGATGATGAATGAAAACTAATTTGCTAAGTTTTAATAAATTCCACAGGTCAAGGGCAAGAATAAGTTTTAAAACAATCAGAAATTCAGCAGAATCTTTATTTATTTTAGGAAAATGTTGAGTAAATAATATTTACTTGTAGAAACAGGCTATGAAATTGTTATCCTATGTTTATTCTCTACTTCTAAATTAAATTTTGATCATTCACTTTAGAGAAACAAGAATTTTCCTACAATGTGATAAATCATCTCATTCATTACTTACAGAGAGAGGGTAATTACACACACACACACACACACACACACACAGAGAGAGAGAGAGAGAAAGAGAGAGTAAACACCTTTTATATGCCCTACATTATACTACATAGAAAATATACTTGTGAATATGAAAGACAAATTATGATTTCATGGAGCCTATAGTGTGGAGAGAGTGAAAGGCAATAAACAACACTAATCTTTACTATCTATGTTTCCACTGTCTTTAAGGATTCTAAAGACTTTCCATTAATACTTGTCCTCACATTTCATTAAAAATGCATTGAGCCAAGAAATATCCATATTATGAAGAAAACAAAATATTCTCTAGTCACTTTATATCTAATGGTAGTGATAGTCTATGACAAAAATAAACATTTGCCTTTAGCAGCTTTAACTTTTTGTTTTATACTGTTTATCCAAAACCTTCTCTGGCAGGTTTTTATATACCCTTGGATTATGCATGAAGACTTTTGTTTTTTGTGTATGATGCTGTCTTCTCTGAGGTAACTTCCACATACCAGCACTGAAAACTGAGCCAAAAGCACGCAGATTATTCATGGATTATGGTGAATAACCTATAGGAAGGAGAACAGACCTGAAGAAATGTACTCTCTGAATCATGGCATAAATCTTTATGAAACAGTGCTGTTACCTGCATTGCATGGGATAAAAATATGTATGAGAATGGATACTACCTTCCAATGTCCCTATTATTTTGTGAGAGTAATTACAAAGAAGCTATATAAGCATATTGTAAATAATCAAATCAGACATATTCTAGAGGATATTTCTAATCTAATGCTTTAGATGCCAAAGCAAATCGATAGCAACTATATATATATATATATATATATTTATATATATGATAAGTTCTCTATTAGCACAAATGATGTATTTTTTACCAAACATTTAGCACTTTTTATGTACTAGGCTCTATGCTGTAAGTTGAGGATATGGAACTCACTCTTTATCAAGCATATTTAAAGAACTTACATGCAAGGCAAAACTTTGGAAGTATTATAAAACAATAAAAAGAACTATACAACTAATAAAAATATGTTATAGCATTCTGTTATTCAGTATGGTAGCCACTACTTAGGTATGGGTACTAAACAGTTGAAATGTGGTTGCCAGGGTGTGCCTATAGCTTGCCCCTAAAGGTTCATTGTGGTAGAAGCTTAGTCCCAGTGTGGTAGTAATGAGCCAGGAGAATCTTCCAGAAGTGGGGCTTGTGGCAGGTAATTAGTTCACCAGGGTATTTCTTTTGGAAGGGATTAACACAGGTCTCCTATAATTAGGATTTTTTTTGTAAAAGTGAATGAGCCTACCCTCTTTATACAAATGAATGAGCCTGGCCTCTCCCTGGTGTCTAATTTCCTCTCTTGCCAACTGATCTCTGCAGCATGAACTCCTGTAATTGTGATGCCATGAGGCCTCCACAGAGCCAAAAGCAGACCATGATGTACTTTTCTCCCTCTCTCCTTTCTACCTTCCTTCCTTTTTACTTTGTCTCTTTCTTTGCTTCTTAATCTGCAGTAATATGGATTGAACTCAGGGCCTTCACACTGAACTGCATCTTCAGTGCCCCCCACCCCATTCTGATTCAAGTCCTAACTAAGTCACTAAGTTGCCAAGGCTGGGCTCAAATTTGTCAGGCTCCTGCCTTAGCCTCCCAGAATGCTGAGATTACAGGACTGCACCACTAAGCCCATTGTCTGGTTCATGACATGCTCTTAAAACTTCAGAATTTTAAGTTAAATAAATCACTGTTCTTTATGAAATACTCCATCTGAGTTAATTCTGTTTCAACACAGAATAGACTAAGATAGTGGCCTCTCTGAACAGAGGTGTGCTTCTAACTGCAAGAAATAAATACCAAAATTTGTAAAACTATCATATAAAAAGGAATAAAAATATATCACTACTAATTTTCAATACTGATGACATGTTGAAATGATAATATCTTGGATTAAACAGTTAAATGAAATGTATATTAACATAGTCATTTACCACTTTATTTTTATAATTCAATGTCCCTATTAGCAAAACTAAAATCACATATATGGCTTGTATCATGTTTCTTTGTGACAATAGTATTGGTCTAGTAGTGGAAGAGACTGCTATGTAAACATATAGTTATAATAAAATGTGCAGTGTTTTGAAACAAGTGTATATAAAAATACTCCTTGTAATAAAGACAAAAAATACCTTATTCCAGGTAAATTCATCTTTATTTTATTTTAATGTCCACATGCACTGTCATTTATGAAAGATAAAAGAAGAACAAAATCTTTGAAAGCTATTAATGCTTTGCAGGGAGTTCCATGAAAGTAGAAGGAATAGATCCAGTTAAGATCTTTGCTTTGTAATTACTCTAAGTTAAGCAGATCCTACATTTCTGAATGTTTTGAGTGTCCAGTACTTCTCCTTATGATTATGTTTTAATGTTTTCTTGAACAATAAAAATAGCATAGCTAATATTCATTGTGCATTTACTAAAATTATTGCCATACATTGTACAAAAATATTATGTTGTAGTTATTTTCTTTCTGTTTTTATTTAACATATCACTGAAAACATTGTTATACAGCTACAATTTTCAGCTTGGTTCAAAGTCTCCTTCATCCCCATGTTCCCCTTTAATTATGATACTGACTCTCAGCCAAGTATCTTGTGCCCATTTCCTGTCATTTCTGCTCTCATTATTGTATCTGTCTCATTGCCCTACTAAGAATAATTTTACTGATTTTGCACTGATTTTACTTCTCAGTAAAATCATCAATGATTTTCAAGTGGCTGAACTCAAATCAATTCTTCTTCTCTTATTTCACTTAACCTCTATTCTTGATTTAGTATCATAAATCCTCCCCTTTTCTGGAGCTATCTATTTTCGTAGTGTTGTTTCATGACAATTTATTTTCCCAGTCTCTCTCCTACATTTCTGACTGCTTCAACCCTGACTCTTTTGTAGATTTCTTTAACTTATTCCCTTCTGTGAAACCTGAAGTTTCAAATCTCTTTGATTCTCTATGTTCTTCATGAATCTCATTTGTGCCAGTGGCTTCCATTGCCAACAACATGCCAAAGGCTTCCAAATTGCTATTTCCAGCACTAAAAAACAGGTTTGTAGATCCAACTATCAACTTAGTCATTCCACTTTGATATATGAAATGTGCTTTAATCTCCACAATTGGAAACTAAACTCATAATCTTCCATCTTCTCTTTAACCTTGTTCTCCTCTGGCACCTCTTAGCAATCGCTAGTTGGGTAAACTAACGCGCAAAAATTCATTTTCCATATCTCTGTCTGAACACCTAATTTCTATAAAATTCAACTTCCAAAACACACCTTAAATTCATGCATATCTATCTTTACCTATAATCATCAAAACAGATGCTTTGAAATATTGGTTAAGTAACAGAAAAAAATCAATGAATATATTAATAATAAAAGAGGTTTAAAAATAAAGATTGAGTTTGCAAAAGATTAGTTAGTATTTTCATTCATCTGAGTTGTTTCAGTGAGATAAAGTAAAGAGGAATACTGGAAAGAAAGTTTGTATCAGGTCATGGTTAACTTGCAGCACTATGTTTTTGCATTTAAATTTTAGTTTGTAGATATTAGGAGGGCTTGTATTTTTTTCCTCTCTGTTTTTGTACTTTACTTTAGAAACATTATCCTAGAAGCAATATGTAACATGGATAGAATGAACATTTGTTATTATGCTAGACTTTAAACAATATTGAAGCATTACATGGACAGAATGGAGAAAAATTATTACATTAGACTTTTAATGATATTGAAGCATTCAGGTAAGAAGTAGTGATGAAAAGAACTAAAGATTAATGAAATCAAAAATAGATACAAGAGAATCTATGCTATTTCCCCATAGGATTTGTTTATATAGGGGGATATTAGATGGAGAAGGAATTAAAGATAATTCTAAGATTTAGAATTGGGTGATGTATATAATAACAATAATAACAAACAGCATTAATATCATGTGTTTTGATGCTTAATAGTCATCACAACCTGAGTGTTGAACATAAATGAAGTAGTTAACATATGCAGAAACAACTTTTTCTTCACCAAATTATTCTTTGCTTACAACTCCTGTTTTGGTAATTTCCATCACCAGATAACCATGATATTCTTTGACTTTTTTTTCCTACCTGGACCAAAATGTTGAGATCAACCTTGATGTTATAATTAGTAGGTAATGACTATTCAGGAAGTGAGACCTAGCTGAAGGTGGTATGTCATGGAAATGTACCCTTGGGGGTGACATATGGTCGCCAGGCACTACCTTTCTGGCTTTCTCTCTCTCCTTGCTAGTTGCCTTGAGGTGAGTAGCTTTCTTCTACCATGCCTTTTTTCCATGTTGGTAATTTTACCTTGCCATGGGCCTAAAAGCCGTGGCTCCCGGTTACCATGTTTTGAAACTTCTGAAACCAAGAACCAAAATATATTTTTCCTACATTTCTTGTAAGTTGTTTTTCTCAGATATGGTCACAGCAATAGAAAGCTAACACACTGCTTTTCCTGCCTGAACCTCTAGCAGGTTTCTTTTCTTCACTTTTTGGAAACATCTCACAGGGACGATTGCAAGAACCTCTAATTTGGATCTTGTTTCCCTTATTTTTTTTTCCAGTAAACTTACGTGTGGGAAATAATGTAGGGTAGCAGAAAGGGCTGGCCTTCAAAAGTAGAATGAAATATGTTCAAATCTTGGTCCAGTTACCTTTAATAAATTATATACTCTATTTAAGCAAAGTTTCATTAATTATAAATGGCAGTTTGGTAGTTAGGAGAATGGAAAACACAAATATATAGCGTATTTGTCTTAATTGTTGCCGAAAGTTACCAGTTAGTATCATTATCATTATTGTTATTACTCTCATTATGAGTCCGTAGTTATGCTCATTAGCATGAACTAGCTGTGACACTGGCCAAACAAAATATTATATATGGGTTTTACTTTCCTTATTTCTGAGTAAGGAAATTAATGTTTATCTTGAAAGGTTTTGGAAAGGATGAAAGTAGAGAGGGATGTACGGCAAAAACCAAAATGCTTGAGATACCATGAACTCTCAGTTAATGTTACTTTATTATTCTCCACTTTCACTGTTAATTGCTGTAATCTCTGAAAATGCTGTATGTACTATACACCAAGTAAATATTTCAAATAATCTGAAAGCTTCAGATTAGAAAGTGAAAATACTTCTCCCATGCTCATAAATCCCAATTTTAAATCTTAGAGTCTATGAATATATATTCTAGATATATGCATTTGCATCCACTTTAAGCAAAAAAGATAATACTAAACTACTTCACCTTTGACTTTTCACTTGCTATAATTTGATGATCTTTCATATCAGTACAAAAAATTTAGTTTGCTTTAACCAACATAGATGTAATTAAAACTTTAAGGACAATGTTAGAATATCGTAGGGATTTCCTATATCATTTAAATTCCTCCTGTTCATTTATTAAGGAACAAACAGTTTGTTTCCATTTTTAGCTACTTTAAACAAATTTGAAATGACTATCTTTCCAAACTTACATAAGCACATAGACAGCATAGGTTCCTAAAGTGGAATTATCTGAATCAAATAGTGTGAATTTAAAACATGCCTGGGGTTTGAAAAATAGGTTCAAGAAGTTCATATATTTTGATTACTTTTTCAATATGGTGTGTTTGCAGAAATTGTTATATTTGTCAGGCTGATAGGTGAAAAGCATCTTTTTGTTTTAATCTTCACTTCTTCAGTTTTTAAATTGTGTGTTTTCCTTGTTTATTCGTATTTAGGTTTCTGTGAGTTGTATGATAATATTCTTTGTAATGTAAAAAACTTACTTGTTTTACTTACACACTTTGTATTTTGTACAAACTTCATATATTATAGATATTAGTTTTTCTTGTAAATGACATTTAAATAAATGAATAAATGAGTAAGTTTTTTTAAACTTTGTTTATGGTATTTTGGCCGCAAAATCTGTGTTTACTTATAAAGGTTTGCTGGTCAAATAAATCAAATCATTACTGAGATGAACTAATACTAAACAAAAATCTCATGATGTCTCCAAGCTAATGATTATTTTTTCTTTAAACTAAAGGATAATAATATTAAATCTTATGGGAAAATATTCAAGGTTCCTCAAAGGCTGAACCTAACACACTAAGAGTAAATATAAAACTAATTGAAGTTTCCTTGGTGATATTTTCTATAAAAATATTCATCATCAACTGACATCAAGCTGAAAACAATTATTTACCAAGAATCCTATCTTCCTTTGACATCATTCAGTCTTGATAAAGACAATATGTGAAATCTCTTTTATTGTGACTAAACACTAAAATTCCTCTGGTGGTTCTGTACGATTTATGTGTGGCTAAAAGCATAAGTCATGAAGGACAATAAAGTATATACCACTTATAAGAATGACTTATGGGCTGCCATACTGCATGTGAGATTTATAGAGCATAACACTATTTTGTCACCTTGTTCCTAAACACATAAAAGAATTTCAGATAATACATATAGGCTAAAATTAGAGATAAGAACAGATAGGTTAAAATTAGTTGAGGTCCCCATTTTACATGTAATCACCATGGATATAAACATTCAAAACAAAGTCTTTCTCAATTGTGGGGACTTTTTTATTAAAGCATACAATTAGATCATCAAAGAAAAAGGAACATAAACCCACTAGTGCCTTGATTTGTGGGAAAAATCCAAACATTACAAATACATACTTAAAACATATAATCAAGTGTTATTGTATGGCTTGCTTTAGTGATGGGGATGATTATTAAAAATTAAACACCTTTATAAAATAAGATACAATCTTGGAGGGATTAAGAGCATATAGTTTGCATCATTTTGACCCTTAGCCTGTACAAACCTACATACTAGATGAAAATAAATCTTAAAACTGAATTTAATTTTATGAGAAAAAAATGCTCAGATATGACAAGTTTTAGGATATTCCTGTAGGACAAATAGATAATAAAATATAAAATATAAAAGCTGTTCTATGAAAGAATAATTTTTCATAACAAAAATTATTAGAGAATAACAATGGTAAATATACTGTGCATCACAATGTAAAAGAATATATTTTCATTTGCTAATATCTCAGCTCAACTCCTAATAATACTATAGCTTTTTTTTGCACTTATAACATTTTAAGTATTTGAAAAATATCTTATATTCTGTATAATTTTGAACATCTTCTTCCCATTTCACTGTATTATTATTCTAGCATCAATCAAACTTTCACAAAGATGCAGCAAAAAATATACGAAAGTTACAAGCCTGTGGAATCAAGCTTCAATGAGGAGGATGAGGTTTTCTGTCATCAGAAACATTTTGTAATGAAACTAAACATATTTGAGGGAAAGAAAAATAAGAAGTAGGATGGAGGCTATTTCCCATATACTGGCTGATATCTCTCACTGGAAAAAAACACATTAAATATGACATCTGTATTAAAATAATGTAAGAGTTGTCAAATTGCCAAAATCAGAAACTACATACTCAAAATGAAAATGGCAGGTACTTTTCAAAACATACTAAGTTGAAACTTCTTTTGATACAGTCTTGTTAAGATAATTCTAAATTTAAATCTATTTCTATAATTTATTTTTTTCAGTTGGACCCCAAGCTACTTCATTTGAAGAATTGTATGTCACATTATAAAATAAAACTGTAGAGGCAACCATACCTGTAGATACTAGACACTTTATAGTCTGCCTTTCTAAATTAAAAAAAAATACAAACATCTCATCCCAGGGAGAACTGAGTCTCTTATTTGAGGAGCTTTCATAGGGTAAGAGGAAGTGCATATCTATTTTTAAGTAATTCTAAATATAACCTCAGTAGTTCAAATATCAGGAAATATAGAAATTAATAAGTGAAGTAATGATGAATTTTCAGAGAAGACAATCAGGAAGGTGACAAATGTAACAGTTATAAATGCTAAGGTCAAAGAAACAATGTTCTAAAGCACAAAAATCCTGACAGGACAATTTTGCTAAATAGGCTTCACTTTTTGGAACAAAGGGAAAGGGGAAGATCAAGGCAGGAATACAAAAGTTAAATAAAAGGAGGAACTGATTTTTAAAAGATCTCAAATTTAACATACTGTGAGAAAAAAATCATCTGGCTATCTCCTGTGAGACTGACTCCTTACGGGTCAGTGAAATATTGCAAATCACTGGATAAAAGATGTGTTTAATTCTCCTCTATCACCTTGTTCATTCTGGCCATAAAAAAAGGTGTGATACTGGCCTAAATTTTCTAAGATTTGGAGTATCTTTTTAATATTCTTCTTGCTATAAAAAAATTAAAAGATGAAAAGATTAGAATTAATTATCAACAGTTAATATGAAATGTTTTATGGAAATTCAAGCCTTTAATGATTTTGATATTTACTGGTGAGTTACTTATCAATCACCTGTATGAATGCAGCTCAAAATAGAAGTGTATATGCTTTAAATTTTTTTCCTAAATGATAACATCCAATACCGAAATTTAATGTAGCATTTGTATACCATTGATATTTCAAATCTGTCTTTAGCTCTCTCATTGCTCCTGAGCCCTGGATTTACATATATAATTTTCTTTACTTGATAACTCTGCTTGGATATTAACTTTAGGTTGTCCATCATCTACCTAGTCACTCTAGTTAAATAACTCAGAAATCATTCTTGATTCTTCTGCTTTTCTAAATTCCATTCCTTCTAGTTCCTTATCAAATTATGTGGACTGTTCTTCTACAATATATCTCAAATCTATCTACTTATCTTCAATCTATCTACTTATCTATAACCCCATATCACCAACCTAATCTTAGTCATGCTTATATTTTCCCTATATCATCCAAATAGTCTCCTAATCAATTCCCCTGCTCCCACTGCTGTCTACACCTTATTTTCTACTCCACAGCCAAAATAATTTTTTTAAGTAAAAGAGAACCTTTTTACTCATATTATTAAAATTTTTTCAATTCTTGACTATTATCCCAGGAATACACTGCAAAGTCTAAACTATATCTGGCAATATCTTTATGCTCTACCCATGTCCTTCTTACCTCTATTCCTTGAATACATAAATCTTATTTTCAATTCAAGGCCTTTGCTTCATTACATGTAGTTTTGTGCAGGGGTACATCATTTTGTGTTTAAGATCTTGAGTAAATTACCTATAATCAAAAAGTCCTTTCTTGGCCATTGAATTAAATAGTTCTAATTCACTCTCCATCACCTGCCCATTCTCCACAGCATGTATTATTAACTGATATTGGAAAAATATTCTTCATTACTTCATTTGTTTAATGCCTGCCCCCAAATAAAAATGCAATCTGCATGAGAGAAGGGATTTTGTTTGCCTCATTCACTGCTGTATCCAGAACTAGAATAATACTTTGCACAATGTCTATATCTAATGATCGAGTGATATATAATAGCATACACTTCCCTTTAACATACAATTTAGTATTATGTCTTCTCCAATTACTACATATATACTATCCACTTTTTTCCTTATGACATTTGCCACTTTGTAGTAATTTATGATTGACTGAAATCAGCATATATTCTTATTACTTTCTTTCTTTTTCTTTTTATTCAGAACTGGGGACCTAACTCAGGGCATCACACATGTTAGGCAAGTGTTTAATCCCCAGTCAGTTTCAGTTGTTTATTATATATCTCCCTCAAATAAAATGTAAAGACAAAAAAGGAAAAGACTAATACTTTTTTCATCATTGAATATTCAATCCCTTACTGTACTGTGTTGAATGTTTGGCACATCTTATGAGCTCAGTAAGTGGCTAGAGTTTAAGTAAATTTTTAAGGAAAAATTGCAGGAGGAAAATGTAGGTATTTTGGTTTACATTCTGAAATATGTAGTTCTGTGCAATTAAAGCTTTGGTTATGAAGCAGGTATGTGTGTGGCATAATAATAACAGTTCATATGTTTAGAGAATGTAATCAAAGAAGGCCCTCTTATATGTGTTTTGCATATATTAATTCAATGTCATAAAAACTTTATGAAAAAGGTATGACTCTCAACTACATTTTAAATATGTGTAAACTGAGGCAAAAAGAGATAGAATAAAATGTCTATAACTTCTTTTCTACTGTTATTATTATTATTATTACTATTATTATTATTAAGTTCTTTCTTCCAACAGGTAGGCCAGACTTTGAAGCTAGACTATTTTAAGAGTTCACCCTCTTAAGTTATATGCTACCATGCTTTTACCATAGGACTTGAGACAAGTAAGTTTGCATAAAATTTTATTGAGAAATGCATGCATTCTCTCTTATGGTTTGCCTAGGTGTGGTTTACCTGCAGATACTTGAGAGAGGGAGAAAGTTGGTATTCACCATCTGTAGGTCATTTTTTGTCTTAATTACTTTCTTCATTGCTAGGACAAAATACCCAACACCCACAAATTGAGAAAAGAGAGGTTTATTTTGGTTCACAGTTTGTAGAGGTTCCAGTGCATTGTCAACTGACTCCAAGGCAGGGCAGAAAGGCAGAGAAGAAAGACTTCATGGCATGGCAGCAGGAAGCAGAAGGTGATCAAGGAGGAGGGAGGGATATAGACCCTGCCATGCCACGCCCCTGCTGACCCACCTCATCCAACCATGCTTTACTTCCCAGATTACATTTAGCTCTAAGACCCTCAATGGAGTAATCCACTGATGAGTATCACATTCCATGATCCAGTCACCTCTCAAAAGCTCCACATATGGGAACATGAGGCTTTGCAGGGACATCTAGATACAAACAATAACACCTTTAGTCCCACAAGCTCCATGGAAAATGTTCTTATTAAACTAATTCTAGACCTCAGGATACACTATATTTAGACTACTAATAAAAATAAATTAGTATGCCCTCGTATCAGTTTGAGTTCACTATATATGGATTTGCAGGGTAGGCTTACAATGGCTGCCTGCAGAGTCAGGTATGGAAAAATGAAAAAGGGCTGTCTGCATGCTGGAGAGCTACAGGATCCAGACAAAAGTTGAAGACCTAAAGCTCACTGGCTCACTGTATAGTACTATGTGAGTCCATATCAGGAAGCTGAAGGCTCTGTGCTAGAAGCCTGAAGACTCCTCACTAGAAGCCAGGAGACAGACTTCCAAAGGCAATGGTGTAGATTGGAGCTCCCCCAAAGAAGCAGAAACGAGGCTTCCTTCTTGGTTGGTGCCACCCACACCCAGAGTGACTCTTCTGCCTTCAGTAACTCAATCATCCACAAACCCAGAACTGTGCCAAACCAATCAGACAGGTGTGTCTTATTCAAATTCATATTTGACTTATCACAGCCTTTAATGAAAACATTAGAATATGATATTATTTCCCTATTCTGAGAAATTGTCAGTATACTCTATTACCTAACAGCAACAAAATATGTCCCTTTCTCTTAGCACCGCCTACTTCAGCTTCCTTCCTGGATGACTTAAGAGGAAATTCTAGGCAAGCAATCTCTGTAGCATTACCACAAAGTAATTCTTACTATGATGGGCTTTAATTGCCCTTAATTATTTTATATCTGAATTATCATACACTGCAGGACATTTAGAACCATACTAATAAAATACCTTATTATGGTGGTTTATTAAAGGACTATGCTTAGCTTTAACTTCTGGGAATCACTCTGAGGACTAACAGTGCCTGTAAATCATTTTAATATCACAGCAGAGGATGAACGTGCAATGGGACCCTGAATAAGATAGAAACATATAAACTTTTCAAATTATTCTTATTAAGGCCCAGGGCTCTATTCCTACTCATTTTGCTTAGGTTATTACAAAATTTAGATACCAAACTCATTCATTAGCTACATGGTAAACTACCTTTAAATTAATAATAAATCAATATTTTTATATTTTCAACAATAACATATATACACCTATAATATCTCAGGAGATAGTTTAGATAAGAAAATACAAGCTTCATTACACAGATGTTAGGTGGACTTTGATCTGAATTCTATAGATATCAAAAGAAGATTGATATTTTAACAACTAAGATTAGAATCTACCTAGTTTAAACCTATATTTCCACAAAATCTCCATTAAAAATGCAGGTTTTCAGATATGGTGAGGAGACTGAAAGAAGAATCTCAACTACATTACTTTGACAAGAGGGATAGCTTTTAATCATATCGCAGTACTACCAAGAGTTGTCTGCATTGGATACTGTAATGACTAGTATTTGTTTATGAAGATATATACAATACATACAAAAACCTCATTGAAAGAAGAAAAAGAAAGCCATGTACGTAAACAAATCAGTTTTTTTCAGATGTGAAGCACAGCATAAGGACCTGCTTTGGAACTAGGTTCTTGAGTGTATGACAGTTACACACAATCTTTCAGAAACCTGTTCTTCGCCTGTGTCACCTCTGCAAAGGTTGAAATATCTCTTGAAGGAAGTGAAGGTCTATATCAATGGAAATTTGATCAGCTCACCAAGTGAATGTTGCATGTTCTGATATCTCCTTTTAAAGCCTGTAAATCTATGAGTCAGGGAGGCTGAACCTAAAACCTCATTTCAGGAGATAAATTTCTTTAAAAACAGGGCACTGGAAAATAATGTGAACAAAATAATTATTTTTTGCCACCCTGAAAAGCCTTCAAGGTGTTAGACCCTGCTTCCCTTTTGATACTCCTTCAATATGGTGTTTCTAAGCATCCTGAGCCACTCTCTTGTGCCAAATCACCAGTAGACAAAATTTTTGTTATTTTCAACCCATGTGATTCGTCTCCTTAAAATCAGTGCAGTGTCTGCTCAATAAAGAGCTAATACAGTTTACAGATAGTAACAAGGGTACCAAATTTAGGAAAAACTTCGGATAGCTTTCCAATGCTCTATCCTTCCCCCTCTCAAGCTTTATTGATATTTACTATATTTATCTAAAACCCTTTCATGTAGAAGCACAGCTGGATGACTGAGGAGTGCTCGTTAGACCTCTGGGGGAGGCACTGGTGAAGGCAGAGTCCAGAGGGCAAGTTCCACATGCATTAGGAAGTGGCACCGAGAGAACATAGTGACAAGTTGGATGTGACAGGCAGCCAAAGGAAAGGGCCATGGGTCATTCATATAATGACTTGTCTTGCTTTCCCCAATTATGGCCTTGTGCCTGGATATAGTACGGAACCTTCCTTGTATCCCCATGGCACTGGTAATGAGGCTAATGCAGCTTGCTCTGCACCAAAGGCCTCTCCCAGGTCAGCTCCTTTCCAGTCTCGCCCAGTGGCTGCATGTCCCCTCTTCACAGCTGTCCCAACGGAGCACTTTACCTGCCAGCCACCTGCCCCCAATCTCTGTTCTCCCTAGGACACTCACCCTTTTGAACTTGCTGCTCATTTTGCCTTGGGATGCTTCTCCTCTTCTCCCATTCAGCCCACTTCCTCAGGGAAGCCTGCCAGGCCTCCCCAAGCATGCAGCCCCACAGCACGTATACACTGCAGAAAAGCTGAAAATTGGTCAAACTCAGGGCAGGGCCATAGCTGGTGTCAATGTTAGAAATTCTGAGGAAAATATACATGCCACCTTCAAAATTAAAAATAAAAAAAGCCCTTTTATGGATTCTTTTGTCCCTTTGTATTTTTGCCATTGTTAAAATTAAAATACTGTAATCATTCTATTAATGATGTATTGCACATACGAAGAAAATTTTATGTTAAAGCTATCAAATAATGACATGAGAATTCTACTCAGCATTGGCAACCTCATGGAAATAAAGATCAGAAGAGAGAAAGCAATTATATGTGTATGTTCATTATACATCAATCCATCTGTTGCACATAGATCAAATATTTTCCTGTTTAATATACATAAAAAGATAGATTTTTCTAACCCTTACTATTTTAAAGAAGAAATATATGCTGAAGAATAGAAACTATTGCCAAAATCACACAGCTAAATGTCTATCAGCCAAAATTTGAGCAAAACATTCAGAGGGTTTTTTTTTTCTTTTTCTTTTTTCATTTTTCTTTCCAGGTTGTCTTTTGAGTTAGTTTATCTGATACCTCTAAAAATCATAAAGCAATGATGTATCAAAATCAAGCACATGTGCTTCATATACATGATATTTCATGAAATATACATAGTTATACAAAGGAGCTAAGTTTAAATTCATATTAATTCTGGCTCTAATAAGTACACTTCCCAATAAATCAAATGTGAAAGTACCATGACTTTTTATCTATGGTGATCATCTCTTCTACACAGAAAATATTTGAATATAAGTAATTCCAAACACATAAAATGTTTAAGAATACAATATTTCAATAGTTAACTAAATTTTATCAAGACAGATTGGGGAAAAAAGAAAACTCAACTAAAATGAGATGGAAAGAGGAGATATTACAACAGATACAACAAAAATAAGGTGATATAATAAACTAATTTGTACAAGTATGAACACCAGCAAATTAGATAATCTAAAAGAAATGAATAAATACCTAAATTCATAGAGCATATCAAAACTGAATACTGAAGAACTGGAAAATTTGATCAAATCAACAATGAATGAGATTGAACTAATAATGTTAATGTATTCAATCAAAGAATAGACCAGGCTGAGATGTCTTCATTGCTGATTTCTCTGAAATATTTAACAAGCTAATAAAATTTCTTCCCAAACCCCTTTAAAAAAATTGGAATAAATATTTCCAAATTCATTATTCAAGGCCAGCATTTCTCTGATAACAAAGCCAGATTAGAAAACCATAAGAATCACAGGCTAGTATCCCTGATGAACATAGATACAAAAATCCTCAACAAAATACTAGAAAATATGAATTCAATGACACATTAAAAGAATTATTCACCATAAAGGGAAATTATCTTTAGAATACAAGAGAGGTCTAACTTATGCAAATCAATAAGTGTAACACACACTATTAACACAGTAAAGGATAAAAAAACATATAATCATTTCAATACATAGAAAATCTTTGGATAAAAATTAACATCCTTTCATAATAAAAACTCTTAACAAAGTAGAAATAGAGGGAATTATCTGAATACAGAAATAGCCATTTATGATAAACCTATAGCTAACATAACACACAACAATTAAACATTGAAAAAATTTCCCCTAACATCAGGAACAAGACAGTAATGTTCATCCTTAGTACTTCTTTTCAAAACAATTAGACAACAGAAAAGTAACAACATCTTAATTAAGGAAAAAAAGAAGTGAAATTGTCTTTATGTGGTGATGATATAATCTTAATTCATAAAGTTTACTCCTTACTTATCCCATCTTTGAAAAGTAAATTAAGAAAATAAAAGGCAAATATCAGAGAACTTATCTTTTAAAAACAGGAAAAGAGTATATGCCAAGATAATTTTTGTTAAAATTAAAATTTATGCCGTTTCTTATGTTAGTTTAAAAAAATATATCTTTGAGGTAAAATGAGGGCTTGGTTAGAAAGAAGTCAGTAATCTCAGAAATACTTAATACTTTATCCTGTTATAACTAATTATGAAAGAATTGAATGTGTGATAATAAAAATTTAATAGATATTTTCTCCAATTAGAAGATCCATTACTTTGTTAAACAAGACTAGTTCTAAATCCCATTTTTATGTTCTAATTGTAAGTGCTTAGAACACAGTAAACCTTTCTGGGAAAATAATACCTTGATAACATAGATGTTCATCCAACTTGTGTCTTATAAGGTTTTGCTTCTTGATTTGCATAATCTTCCTAAATTGAGAAAGAAACCTTCAGATTTTATGATTAGCAGATAATTTTATTGGGAAATCTTGTTAGAATGCAATGTTCCTAGGGAAGGATATTCATTAACCCATGACTTGCATTACCAAGCTTTTCAAAATTTATATAATTGATTTCTGACATACCAATAGCCAGATTCTAGGACAATGGTGGGGGGAGTAGGGAGTGACACCCTTAGTAGATTTTGATGGGAGATTACATTAGTAGAGGAAACACACACATCAATATCATGTGATAAATGTAAGGAACGGCAATCATGGGATAAGCACTTAATTGACAAAGCCAGAATTGATAGTTTGGATGAATGAGAGGGAAATGTAAGGTAGAAATGTCAAAACCAGCCCATGTACATGCCAACACATGGCATTAGGAACAGATTTCACAGTGTCTAACTGCGCCTCAGAAGGAACAAGAGCTGTCCTGCCAGCTGGAAATGATTCCAAGTTGCTTCTATAACTTCTGGAGATGAAAATACATATGAATGTCAGAATGAAATGTATTCCTCAAAATGAAGATGAAAAACAGCTGTGATCTCTTTCACAACAATCATCAGTCTTCATAGACATATGGGAATAGAGATGAAATGATGGACAATCAAATGTGCTATGAGCTCTTGAAGATTCTAAATATTGGCTGACTTTTGAACCTTGCATGAAAATCGACCCAATAGAAATACTACCCACATTCAATGAATATTAAATTATATTTTGCAACAGTATGTAACTCTATTCTCCTCAAGTTCTTCCTTATTTTCCTTAGATTACTTCTAGTGTCTGCTTTCTTTTTGCGTGAAAAAATAAATAGTTTGAAAGGGAAAGGAATACTATTTTAGAATAAAGCTATTTAATTTTTCTTCAACCAGTTACCAGCAGAAAAGTTCAGATTTGAGGCTAATAGAGGAAATGATCTGTAAATCTATATTAATGATTAACTGGACTGCATTTTGTTTTTCTGGTATAAAAATGATAAATATCTGTGGCTTCAGGAAGAATGCAAGTAATCCATGTGTACTGTCTAATTAATTTGAGTGACTTTCTTTTGCAAGCTTATTTCAAGAATCATTCAGATTGCTTCCTAACATCACCATCAGCAATCTATCACCTATTAATGGCACACATGTTTTTCTGTCACATTGTTAGGCTTTTTAAAATAATCCTTTAAAATGACTTCTACTGGCAGCTAAGCTAATAAGTGTGAACAAGATGCAGGAGAGCTCTACATTACAAAAGAATAGAATCACCCCTCTGCCAGTCAAAGCTCCAAGTGTGTGGGTAAAGCACTCACAGCATAATGGTTTTTTTAAGCTAAAGAGAATTATGAATCTTCAATCGTACATATGAATAATTTTGATTTGTCTTTTTATGTATTATAGAAATGGGTGATTTTTTACTTTCATGTCCTGTGGCATCATAACATATCATACTGCACATTGCACCTTCTAGAAGCTATTGTATTATGTAGGGAGACATAAAAAAAGGGAAGGGGATTACTATGTGCCATAATATAAGTATGTACTATTTAAATGCATGGGATGGTGTCTTTAAAACATGGTGATACATTTTTTTCTCCATATGCCATGTGCATTCAAATCCAGAATCATATATAATGATTTGTAAGCAGTGTGCTTCCTATGACCAACAGGTACATTCTCCTTTGTGTAAAATCAGCCAGATCAGGTTCCTGCCAATGAAATGTTCCAAATACATCTCTGTTACCTCATTCATTCTGCTAAATCAGCACTCTGTGGGCAGAGTTTTCTTTAAAGTTTCTTCAAAATATTACACACTGGAGGGGATGCTTTCACAAAGGCTGATTCAGCAAGTAGAGCAAGAAGGGAAGTGGGAGATTTATAGGGTTTTTTCAATGCTGGAAGGAGCCCTGCTGATGTATAAAAGGATAATTATGCAAGTTAGCCTATATATACTGTGTTTCCAGAGAATGAACCTAAGTCCCTTCATTTTGTTTGAAATTAACTCTCGGTAGCCTAGTCGTATATTATGCTACAGGTAGCACACACTCCATCACACTTAGCATTTCAATGACACATCTCACATCAAAATGTCTTTACATTTAGCATTTCACTTGTTCTTCTCCATACAATGATCAGATTTAAAAGTCAGGAAGAGATTAGCCAAATTTGACAAGTGAGGAAAGTAAGGAAGAGGAAATTTATGTAGCTTGTAGAAGATTGTATAGTTACTTATTAGCAAAGCTGAGACTAGGAAGCACTCAGAGTTACCTGACTTCTATTCTATGAATTTTTCGATTTACACATTTCTACATGTTTTCACATGTCCATTCCTAATAGAATGGACATGGGGATGGGATATATTTATTTTAGCCCATGAATTTTGCAAGGAGCTTTAGGTACTTTTATGAATAAATTAGTCTCTGTCCTCAAGGCAGAGTGAGAAAAAGTTTAAATTCAACAGTTTCATTTTCATACCTACTTTTGACAGTTTTTGATTTTAATATTTGAGTTTAGGCATTAATTTGAGCTTTGATGACAACTTATTTGGAGAGCTACTGAAAAATGTTTCTCTGTCTCTAAATATGTTCCTTTTCTTCTTTAAAGATTTCAAATACTGACAGAAATTTACTTTAATGTAGATAGCTGTGGTTTTTCATTTTAGATGAAAAACATAACTGAGTTAAGGAAAAACTAGAGAGCTGGTAAGACATTTTTGGGTGTGTCTCTGATTGTGCTTCTGGGGGACTCTGGCTTGTGAGTCACAGAGTGAGTAGGGAAGACCCACCCTCACATTAGGTAAGCAGACAGCATTCAATAGCCTAAGGACCTAGATAGAACAAAAAAGCATAGGAATGGTGAATGCTTTTTCTTTCTGCTGGAGCTGTCAAATTTTACTTCTCTTATCCTTGGACATCGGAACTTCAGGCTGTCTGACCTTTGCATTTCAGGACTTACAGTAACAGCTGTCAGCTTCTTGGGTCTTCTCACTGAGGGTTAGATTATGTATAAGTTTCTGTGGTTCTGAGGCTTTGAACTTGGATTGAGGCACACTACCAGCATCCCAGAATCTCCAGCTTGCTAATTTGCCAGTAAGGAACTTCTCAGCTTCCATAACTACATGAGCCAATTTCTCTAAGAAATCCCCTCTCACATCTATCTATACATATAGATATGCATGTATGCATATATGAATCTATCTATCTCTAAGTATTTGGAGAACCTCAACTAACATGAGAACTATATTTCTGGAGTTTCTGAACTCTTGATTTACACTGTCAAATATCAATATCAATTTGATCCTTTTCATGTAATACAGCACAGAATAGTAAGCCAGAGGATAAAGAATTTTTCTTAAGGTACAAAATTAAAAGCATGGGAATCAGATTAATTCTGCCCTGTTACCAAAAGTAAATAAACTTCCATTCCTACTAACTTGCCTTTATTTTCATAAGGAAAACTTTACAATCATGTATATAGATTTTTTCTAAATCAGAGAACATGCTTTCATCTTTAAGAAAATTCAATTATTTAAAACTGAAATTCATTCATTCAACAAATGATTATTATGCACAAACTCTGAATTGAGGGCATAGTTCCTATGAATTCAGGTGCCTGCTCTCATGAACTTATAGCATAACTGGGACAAAATAAATATTGAGAAAATAATTATGGACAAAATTAAAGTTATAACTATGCCATGTACAGCAAAGGAATATTACAAATGTTAAGTTTATAATACATGTATTTGACATAATCATGGGAAACACATAAAGTTTCCTGCTGAAGTGCTTCCTGAGTCAAGTGCTGAAAAGTAAGGAGTTAATAAGCACAGTTTCATGTATAGTATTCAAACCAGAGGGAACTGCAAGCATAAAGATAATATAAGAGGATACATTTGTAGACTAGATTAAGTCTTTAGCCTGGTCTGGAAGAAAATGTAATGGAAAATTTATCAATAAAAATATTAGATTTTATTTGAGTAAAAATTGAAGAAGTTAGTAGATGTTCCCTAACTTCTTATGGACAGTGTTCACTCTACAAGAACCCCTTTTTCTAAATAGATGTGCTTTCAATTATTCATTTTAATCTTTTACACCATTGTCACAATGCCATAGCACAAATTCAAATAGAAATTATCTCCACCTACCCATGAATATTTGCCTATGCCTCTCCAATCTGGTTGCCCACTGGTTACTGCCTTTGTCTGTTGGCAAGTGAAAGGTGTTTCATCTGTAATCAGGACAGAGTTCAAAGGAGGGAGTCAGATTCTTTGCAACTGATGCAATGTCTCACTGTATTCTAGAAAACATGTATAGTTTATTCTAGGCAACAAGAACTAGTCATCTTGCAATAAAACTAGAACTACATTAAAAACAACTTTATAAGTCATCAAAGCAATTTAAAAGATCAGTTTGATATTTGACAGAGAGCCGATATATATCGCTACATTTTGTGATGACATGCTGAAGTAGCAATTTACTTGGCTTTGAGCCTATGCAGCAGTCTCAGAAAATCAGTAAAATCAAATGAAAAAGTGATAAGAAAGTCATGCTGTGGATTTGAAAATAAGTGTGTAACATGGGAAAATAAATCTATAGTTAATGCACAGGGTATAGAAAAAAAGCCAATGTGAGAAAATCTTGTCTGGCCCTTTCAGCCCAGTTAGCCTGTCCAGATGGCCTTTTCTGTTTTCTTTGATTCACACATTATAGCCTTCACAGGTCATTTACACTTCACTTATTAAATCTTACTTATTATTTATCACTATAGTATCTTCTTTCACCAATGAGATCATAATGCCCTTGAGGACAAAACCTATGGCTTCTTTTTACTATCTTTGTTGTCTCACATACTTTCCATAATTCTATCTACACATCCAGTGTACACCACACTGTACTGTGCATGCTAGTTGAGTGAATGTGCATTTTATTGAAGACCAACTTACTAATTTGACCATGGTCAAGCAGTAAATAAATGGTATGGCCTATATTTGTACCTTAACCTCACTCCGTTAGTTCTGGAGTCAGAAAAATTGAGATTTAAATTCTGGCTTCATTATGTATTTAGTAGTAGGAATATGGGAAGAAAAACATAAATGCGTTAAGTATATATTAAGACAAGTACTATGCAAAAATTCTATTCTCATTAGTCTTCTCTGTAGTACTGAGACAAAAATAGTATTATTCCCATATAAAAGAAGAATATACCAAGATATATCAAGGTTAGATAAACAATCCAAGGTCACAGACCAAACAGCAGAAGTGAAACACAAACCTAAGGCTTAATTCCAATCTTATCTGTATAGCTGACATTGCCTAGCTAATTATAATCAACATTAGTGGAACACATGCTAGATCTTGAAATTGCATGGAAAGTTGTACTCTATGCATGTGTATATTTCTCCCTAGTTTGCTTTCATTAGATTATCAAAATCATGCATGCTTTTTTTTAAAAAAGCACTTATTAGAATGCTGTGTAAAAGAAGATAGGAAATAAAATAATATAGTACATGTTCACTGCACTCTAAGGGATGACTCCCTTGCAGAGTTAAGGCAATCAAAGTGGTTAAAATGGTATAGGACCTGTCTTAGTTACTTTTTTGTCACTGAGACACAACACCCAACACTCACATGTTAAAGGAGGAAAGATTTATTTTGGCTCACAGTTTGTAGAGTGTGCTGGCTTCAAGGCAGGGTGGCATGGCAGAGAGACACAGAAAGAGATCAAAGGAGGAGGGAGGGATGTATACCCTTCTGTCCACGCCCCTGGTGACCCATATGCTCTAGTCAGGCTTCACCTCCAAACATCATATTTACCTATAAATATAAACTCATCAGCTATAAATATAAACTCATCACCTATGAGTATCATGTCCCCTACTGTGATCCAAGCACATCCCCCAAACCCCACATATGAGCACAGGAGGCTTTGGGAGACATTTTAGGTCTAAACTACAACAGGATTCAAGACAACAGACAACCTGGTTGTAAGCACAAGTCTTAGAAGAGATTAAATTTAACTGAGAAAATAAGAAAAATTATCAGAACCAATAGCAAGCTTGAGTTTTGTCTTAAATGGAAGTGATATTTAGAGTAGAAAATAGACAGGACAGACTTATAACCATGGAGAAAACAGAGTGAGAAAAGGCAATGTCACATTCTGATGTTGCTGTGGTGTGTGGAATACCCAGAAATTTTCTTATTGTACTGCTTTCTGTATATGTCCTCGTGACTCCAACATGCTTGGCAGAATGTTCTGCAGAGGACCTGTCTTATGCTAGTGCTTTTCACAACCTTGCATTCAAGTATCCCAAAGCCAAAGTGAAATTAAATTAATTTGACCCTTAAAAATTACATTTGTAATAAGGAGAACTAAAGACCATAAAATGAAGATAGCACAACAAAACAGAAATCAAATTAAAGGTTGTCCTAGAGACCTTTAAGCTGAAGAGGACCTTATATGCATTGGGTGTTGTTAAATCATTCAGTTCATTTCACAGTGACTTGCTTTTGATGCAGCCTAGGATGAAATGTACTTCATTGCTCCCATGCATAATTAATATCATTCTTTAGTCTTCATCAAATAAGTCACCTCTGAATGTAAAGCAATTGTATTTTACCTGAATTTCCTCTCTTAATGAATCCTCAAAGCATAGGTGAGGGGCCATAGTGGATGTCTGAAAGACTACTGAAAATTCTGTGTTTTAGTGAATTTTTACCTTACTGTTTATTATTCATTTGCTCATTCATTCATTCTTCTATAAATTCACTCATTCAACACTTATTTATCTGTTTCCCTTGGTAGTGTGGATTAAGCCCAGGGCTTCACACATGCTAAGCAAATGTTCCACCCATGACTACATCCCCAGCACCTCTATTCATCCTTTTATTCAGTTACTTGAGCTTTTATTACTGCCAGACACTCCTATTAGGCACTAAGGATGCGTAGATAAATAATACAGCTTTCATCTTTGTTTTAAGTTCTATTTTTCTAATATAATTTAGTATAATATAATCATATCTTTCTTGGTTTAAAAGGCAGGCAAAAATAGGCATGCTAAGAAACTACTAATGAAAGCTTGCAAAGATGTTAAAATCAACCAATTAGTCTTCTCTACCTTGGAAATATTTTTCCTTTTGCCAATAATACAGCTTTCAACTTTAAATTTTTCATAGTCAAATGGGAAAATTCCATATAAGCAGATAAGTTACAGTGTAATAGATGTAGTGCAAAATTGTATTTTCATATTTAAATGGTAAAAGAATTCCTATTGCATAAAGCTTATTTATTAAAAAAGGAAATGTGTTAAAGAAGACAAATTAAGATTGTACAATTAGCATTAAAATTAACATTACCACCATAAACATCTCCCAGAACTCAGTCCCTCTTTTCAAAGATAAATGCCATTTGAAATTCCATGTTTCTCCCTGGAAAATTTGTGTGTACACATGCATGCACACACACACACATTATGTACATTCATCTGTATCTAGTTATTTTACATGGAATGTCTTGGGGACTCTTCTATATCAGTACTCATTCTACATTTTCTTTAATAACTGATGGGCATTTTACTGTATTCATGTTGCCACATTTACTTAACCAGTCTCTTTATCTTGTACAGTTTGGTGGCTACCAAATGATTTCTATTACAAAGGAAAAAACAGAATATTCTACCAAAAACATTAGTATTTTTCATTATACGCTTACATTCATAGTCATGAAATTTTCATATTACAGGATATGCAAATTTAAAATTTTGAAAAAAGATTTCCTAATTACCCCTCAAATTTTTTCTTTCAGTTTTAAGGTACAGAGGTAAAAGGGATTCATTCTTCCTGGAATACTAATGCAGACTTTTCAAAGGAGGGGAATTTGAGTAGGATATTAACAAGTGAATTTACTAAATGGAGAAGATGCAGGTGGACACAGTAGGCACAAGATTGAGAAGATGAAATTTGTAATGAAAGTTATAGTCAGATAATGAAATATTTTCTTTAGTAGTTGAGAAATTTTTGTTTTAAGTGAAGGGAAGCTTTGAATGTTTTTAACCAGAAAAAAAGACGAGATTGATTGCTTTTTGAAAGGTTACTCAGAAATGTTTAAAATGAGTGGGAAAGGGAACAAAGATTCTTGGTAGGAATGCAGTACAACATTTGAATAAAGAAATATCTTTGTTAATCGAGTTTTATTCAAAAATTACCTTTATAAAAGTCCCTTTTATATTCTGTAATCCAACCAAGCTACACACCAGAATAGGAATGTAAAGTACTTCACCATCTTCATACCTTGGTCTTGGATAGTTTATGACTGTAGATATAAGGCAAGACAAAAAACTTGGCCCACTATATTAAGGCCAAGGTCAGAGGTTTATTTAAGCATGAGCTGAGAATTAATGCTAGGTAATCATTTCTTGGTGTTATAAACTTTCAGAAATATTTTCAATTGTAGTTTGCTTTGGTTCTGTTTCCATACTAGTATAGCTTTCCTAATAGTTGTAGAATGAGAATAAATTCTTAATTGGTTGTTGTTCAAAAAAAAGTTAAGATGAAAACACTTCATTCAATATCAACCTAAGTATAAAATCATTTCTGAGAATATCTTTTCAAATAAATTTCATACCAAATAATCAATGATGAGGAAAATGACAATTACTGTAATTATCAGAATTAGAATATAAAACAGGTGTGCTTAATATTCTTACAGAAATAAAATCTAACCTTTCAAATTTTAGCAAGAAGCTGGAAACTATAAAAAGAGTTCATACAGATATGAAAATAACCATCCAAAAATTATAGAACTAAAAATGTAGCTATCAGAATTAAGAATTTATGTATGACCTTAACAGAAATGTAGACACAAAGACAAAACTAGTGGTCTAGATTCTACAAAATACATTACATGAAAATATATAGATTGAAGAACATTACAGAAAGGTTTCAATAAGTTTCAAAATATTATATGCTAAACATGTAATAGAGATAACAGCTTATACTTGCCACCACATTTAAGGAATACAAGATTACCAAAGTCACTTCAATCCTCTGTCTGTTCCTCCTTGCTATAATCTCCCGCTCCCAACCTGAAATAAATACCATCCTAAATTTTGTGCTATTTTCTTTCATTGGTCTTTGTTATGGCTTGTGTCTAGATGTTCCCCCTTAGTTGTAGGCGGGGCTTTTCAGAGGTGGCTGAATATAGAGTGTCTGATTGATTCATGGTACAATACTAGGATCAAGGGAACTGGGATTAAGGGTGTGAGTGCCACCCACCCTAAGTAATCTGGATAAGGTAAAATGGGCAGAAAAGACACTGTTAAGGTCCCTTGTTGCTTTTGCTACCTTTGGTCCATCAAAAACTATTGCCTCTCTGCCATATGCCACCCTGCCTTGGAGCCAGATGATTATGGATTGAAGCCTCTACAAACTGTAAGCTAAATAAACCTTCCCCTTTAACTTTGGGTGTTAGGAATTTTGTTTCCGCAATGAGAGAAAAGTAACTAAGACAGAAATTTGGTAATGTTATGGCTTGTGTCTAGATGTCCCCCCAAAGCCTCATGGAGTTGTAGGTAAGGCTTTTTTAGAGGTCCCTGAATCTAGAGTGCCTGATTTATTTGTGGTGCAATACTAGGCTCAAGGGCACTGGGATTAAGGGTGTGAGTGCTACCCGCCCTAAGTAGTCTGGGTAAGATAAAAGGAGCAGAAAGATTTCAGTTCCCTTGTTTCTTTTACTGTCATGTAGGCTGGGCACCATAAACTGTTTCTCCTCTGTGATGCCCCTCTACAATGTGTCAGTCTACCTTACTGTGAGCCAAATAAACCTTTCCTCCTTTAAATTTGGGTGTTGGATATTTTGTCTCAGCAGCAAGAAAAGTAACTAATGCACCCTTATTTACAATTTTATTAAATTTGTATGTATCTCTAAACACATACTATCTAATTATAATCACATATCAGACTTTCTATAAATGGAAGCATATTGTTTGTATAATTTTTGCTTATTTTTAAGTGAAGTCTTTGGTCCCAACTGAAATATCCTGAGCCTAGCCTTAAGTAGAGTCATTCCTATTAGCTTTCTGTTCTTCTAAGTTCTAACCAGAATTACCCCTCAGCCTCTGCTTAAAGCATTCTAAGGTTTCTATCCTGCATCTCCAACTTTCCAAATTCCTCCCATAAAGAAGTTTCAAAGGTAGGATTCAAAACCACATGATCAAATATAGCCATAGGAAAGACACCACTTCTGGTAACAATTTTTTATGTTAGGGTTACTATTGCTGAAATACAATATGCAGCAGCCACAATTTAAATTTGTAGAAATTTGATTTAGTTTACACTTCAGAAGATTCAGTTCATGGACAGCAGCCTCCAATATAGGAGCATCATGATGGAAATATGATGGAGCAAAGATACTTTATATGTTGGCCTGGAGGAAGAGCAGGGGAGCAATACCAGCCAGGAAATCCACCAGGGAATGTACTATATGTGGTATGAGAAGTCAAGCCTCCATGCCTCATACAGAAACAACCAGAAGAATGCTCCACCAATCCCCTGGGCAAATCCCAAAGCAGTGAACTCTATCCCCAGTGCTCTTTTATGGTTTATTTTGAGAGAAGGTCTTACTAAGTTGGCCAAGTGGTGCTTGAACTTGCAATCCTCCTGCCTCAGCCCCCTTGAAATTACAGGTGTGCACTATTACACCTGGATATCCAAGGAAATTCTAAAATGCACAAGAGTTGAAAAACGCAGTTAGGTGTAGTCAAAGATAACTGAACCTTCTATCTTTAATGGGATAAAGAGTACAACAGTGTTTTAATATATTTAGATAATTGTGTAACCATCATCTTTATCTATTTCAACTACTTGTCTCTATAATTTTTCCTTTCTGGAATATCATATACTTGGACTCATACTGTATATAATCTGTCCAGATTGTCTTCTTTTGCTTAAAAAAATGTATATTTATGGTTCCTATGTGAATTTTCCTGGTTTGATCACTCATTCATTTTTATTGTTGAAGAATATGTCATTGGATGAAAGTATCACATTGTGTTTATCCATTCTTTTATAAGACATCTTGGTTTTTTTCAAGTTCTGGAAATTATGAATGAAACCAGTATAATGCTAACTTTGGAAGAAACTCCAAAACCTTAGTGCAAAAATGGCTGTACCATTTTCTATTTTCACCAGGAACAAATGATAGTTCCTTTCGATCCACATCCTCACCAGAATGTTGAGTTATTAGTGTTTTGGATTTTCATGATTGTAATGGGGTGCAGTGGCAATTTACTGTTGTTTGATATAAAATTCCATGTTGACACATGATGACATCTTTTCATATGATTATTTGAGATTTGCGTATCTTTTTGTGTTGCGAATGTTTTCTTTTTGTATCTTTTGAGTATTTCAGATGACTTTTAACTACTTCCTATGGTTTTTCTTTGTTTATGTTATTGCTGAGTATTTAATGATGCTTTATACATATTGTGGGTAATAATACTTTATCAGACTTATATTTGCAGTGATTTTTCTGAGAAGTTTAAATTTTACTGAATACAAATTATCAAATTTTTCTTTCACAGATCATGTTTTAGTACTGTATCTAGTCATGGACAAATTCAAAGCCACTTAGATTTTTTTTCCTATGTTCCTTTCTGGAGCTTTATAATTTAATATTTTACATTTAATTCTACAATTTATTTGTAGTTAATTTTAAGAAACTTTTAATGTTAGTCTCTCTTTCCCTTTCTTTCTTTCTTTCTTTCTTTCTTTCTTTCTTTCTTTCTTTCTTTCTTTCTTTCTTTCTTTCTTTCTTGTTTGCTTGCTTGCTTGCTTGCTTTCTTGCTTGCTTTCTTGCTTTTTTGCTGTTTTGTTTTCTTGCTTTCTGATGTTCATCTAGCCTAGCACCATTTGTTGAAAACCTTTCTTCGTGTTAACAATTTTTCAGGTTACTCCTTATTTATTTGGATTTTTTAATAAACAATCATACTCTGGGGCAATAATGACAGTTTGATTTTATCTTTTAATTGTATATGTTAGGTTTCTTTTCTAAATGCACTAGCTAGGTCATACAGTACTTTGCTGAACTGAAACAATGATAGTATGCATCCTACTTTACTCTATTTTATTCATTTTGTGGAGGGGGGTTGAGACAGGGTCCTGCTATGTAGTTCATGATGGCCTTGAACTCAAAATGCAGCCCGGACTTTCCTTGACCTACTTGATTTTTTAATTTAAAAAATGATTTTTAAAAATTATATTATTTTAATTTGTACATATTTATGAGTGAAAAATTGATATATGTATGCAATACGCAATGCTTAAATCAGAGTACTAAGATTTCCATTCCCTTCAATGTTTAAACACTTTTGAGTAACATGTTATAATTACTCATGCCTATGAGGTACAGTGTAACATTAACATTTCATCATTGACCATGATATTTATGGAAGGATTTTAAAATTATTACATTGATATATATATAAATTATAAACCATAAATGTCACCTTTTGAAGTTTACAATCCAATACTTTTTAGTATATTCAATTGTGAAAACATCATCACTATCTAATTCAAGGTTATTTTTGTCATTCCAAAAATAAGCTATTAAAAGTCACTACCAAAAAAAAAAGTCACTACCTTTTTCACACTGCACCACCCCATGACAACCACTAATATACTTGCTGTCTGTATAGATTTGCCTACTTTGGACATTCCATATATATGAAATTATACAATATGAGACAGTTTTTGTTTTTTTGTTTTTGTCCTTTTTGGTACTTTTTGAGCATCAAACTCAATACCTTGTGCTCGTGAGGCAGGCGCAGGGCCACTGAGCTAAATCCCCGGCCCTACAAAGGAGACATTTTTGTTTGGATTCTTTCACTTAAGATAATGTTTTCAAGGATCTTCTATGCTGCACCAAGTTTCAGTAGTACATTAGTTTTTACTGCTAAATAATACCCTATTGTACAGATATATCACTATGTTCTTAATTCATCAGTTGATGGACATATTGATTCTTTTTAGTTTATTATTTGTAGCTATTTTGTATTATACTCCTATAAATATTCTTGTAAAAAATTTTGTCCAACATATGTTTTCAATTCTCCCAGATGTATACCTGGATCATATGGCTTCTCTATATTTAACATTTTTAAAAGCTGCCAAACTTTTTGTCCAAAGCAGCTGTAATGTAGTTTGTGCAGATTTTTTATTAAGTTAGGAAAATTCTATCTCTAGTTTTCTCACATTTAAAATTATGAATGAATGCTTGATTTCATCGAGTTTTTTTATCATCTATTGAATGATTAATATCATTTTTATCCCTAAATTTTTACTTAGTTTAGTAAATTTCATCAATAGAATAACTAATGTTGAATCAAATCATCATTCCTGAATAAATTCCACCATCTATTAAAATATATGCATGTCTTGAGTTCAGTTTGTTAATATCTTAGAATCTGAGTACTAATGTTAATCAGGTTCTCATTTTTTTTTGCTTTCTTCTTTCATCAATTCCTTGTTTTGGTACAAAGTTATACTAGCCTCATAATATCAGTTTGGACTATTCATTTTTCTCTCATTCCTTTAAAGTTCAGAACATACATTGGCTAAAAATTTTATGGAAAACACCATTTAAACATTTTGACTTAAATTTGTATGTAATGCTTTAAAATGTTGATTCAATTTTATAAGATAAATATATGTTACTTCTTCTAGCATCAGTTTTGGTAATTTCTTCTCCTTATGTTTCAAAGTCATTAAAATGGCCTCATTCATATTTTCTTTTTTATGTTTCAATACCAACAACTTTCATATTTATTTCTCTTCTTATTTTTCAATGATATAATATAATTCTCATTCAAATATTGTGGTTTCCAGTATATTTCTAGGCAAAATGCTCCTGGACTGTAGGTATGTATAAGATTGAGGAAGAAGTTTTTAACTAGAAAAATCTATGTGATTGGAATTTCTTCTGATTCCAAAAGTTAATTATAATTGTAAAAAGAAAATGATGTTCAAAAACATGATCTGAAAAATTCCATTTTCCTATTATCTTTTCCCTTGACACAATCAGGATTAACATATTGTTTATACATTTCTATAGAAATGAAAGTAGTGTAAATACACTTAATGAAAAGTTTGCTTTTGAAAAATTTGCTTAATATATATTGGGAAACTTTTCATGTTTTGCACCTTAAAATTTAAGAATTTTAATGAAAGGTTGCATATTAGAAGACCTATCAATTTTGATTTGTACAATGGATATCCTTTTTTGAATAATTCAGTGCACATTTATCATCTTTGACTTTCTTTAATATTTGCCTTGTTATTTAAGCTCTGCAATCTAGCCATTGTTTCTATACTACTCTACTTATTCTTTAATATATTGGTATTTTATTATTTTATATTAAAAAGTCCTATATTTTTAGTAAGAGTAAGATTATTTTTTTATCCCATCATCACTGCAAGATCACAGTGCATGCTCATTTATTATAAGTTTATTTTATCTTGTAAATCTGGGCTTTTGAGTTCTGCAGGGAAAGGCATACAAAGGAAATTCACATGAAGTTTTTAACAAGCCAGGAAACAGTTTTTAATTCCACTTTTTTATTATTTATATATTAATTGGTACATTTTAGGTATTCGATACATTTACATTTATCATTGGGTGTTTGTACCCGAACATGATGTATCTTAGTTCTTATTTTTTTCCCCATTACCTATGCTCCTTTCACCCACATCACCCTTCCCTATTTACATAGATTTCGGTTCCATTTTTTTTTTCATTCTCATAATTTTTCCTTTCCTTTCTTCCCTTTCCCCTTCCTTTAATTCCACTCTTAAAGAAAAGAACCATGTTGTGTTCACATTCTGCACGCTTGCCAGCACAATGGCCAATATCAATAAATGTTAAACAAGAAAAACCCTGAGATATATTAAACATTGCACTGCAGTTCATTTCATCTGCAGATGTCAGTATTTATTTTAACCAAAGCTTTGTCTGGCATGCAACTGATTGTCATAAAGGAATTCATCTGTTCATTTATCCATTCATTTTAGGCCAAATATGTTCACAAGCAGGAGTAGGGCCAAAAGAATGAATATTTTGTTATTTTCTAATGATTCTTATTCATTAACAGATAGGAGTGTTCTTACAGCACTTTAAATGCATATTAATAGTTGATAATCTTCCCCATATACTTTGTCCACTTATGCTACAACTTCATTGATATAAACAGATAAATGAACATAATTCATATATTATATAATCTGATATGCTATGTATTGAATGTTGGTAATATTACTCACAATTTTTGATATCTTTGAAAAGTATTTTTTCTTCTACTAAGACAATGGCCTCAGGCACTGATTATCCTGTTTTGAAAAACTTATTCTCTGCATTACCTCTTTCTCTATGTGACACTAATCTGTATGTGTCTTATTAATGTCTTTGAGATTTCCTTAGCTTTTGAAAAGCTGAAAAATAGTCTCTCACCTACCGATGACAGGCAAATATTTTGTACCAAAAGAAACAGGTTAAGAATGTGCTATCTTCTCAAAAGAAATGTCAGATGCATCTATGGCTGATTTTGAAGATGTGTGTCCAAACTTCTAACAGGATTGTGTCCAGAATATTTTTTCTGAAGTGTGGAGCAAAGATCTTGTAGAAAAAGGATTTACAATTCCACATAACTGAGGACTTTTATAGGTAGCCGTGTAGTTCATTATTTCTAAATGTGAATTTTGAAACTTCTCATGCAAGATCTTTCTTGAAACAGATATAGCTATATGGTGATTAAGTTCTTCTTGTTTAACTGAGGCATAAATTACCATAGTGAGATTGCAAAGTGAATTTGAGTATAATAGGTGTTCCATATACAAGATTGCTGTATTCATAGATTCCATCATCCATAAAGCAAAAAATTAGGGGTATCAAATTTTAGAAATTTCAGAAAAAAAGGAATTTACAGCATGGTGATCATTAAACTGAAACCATTCAAATGATGTGATGTGTGGGCAAACTCTACTATAGTATTACACCATTTCATAGATCCTTCATGTTTTCCAAAGTTCAATGTTGGAACATTGTTCATTTTGTTTCTCCTTTGCTACTTTATTGAGCGTAAGATAACTGCATCTATACTGAATATGTACAGACTTTATTTTTTTTCTTTGCTTTATTTCCAAAGCAATGCAGAATGGCAACTATTTCATTGCATTTATATTGTATTAGGTATAGTAAATAATCTATAAATGATTTAAGTTATAAACAGCATAATGTTAGCTATATCCAAATATTAAGCAATTTAACATAAGGAACTTAAGCATCCATGTTTTTGTTATTTGGGGGGAGTTGGTTTTCTGAAATCAATAACCCAAGGATATTGTATGAGTTAGTGCTTACTAGAGAAACAGATTTAGTACAAGACATACAAATATATAAGAATTTACAAGATACACTTACAATGGCTGCTCACAGAATCAGGTGTGGAAGAGTGCAAAAGGTTTATTTGCACACTGGGTATACAAAGGATTCAAATGAAGGCCTGGAGCTCACTGTAGTGTCCCATGGAAGTTCCTATCAGGAGATCAAACAGTCTGTGATGAAAGACAAAAGGGTCTCCTCTAGAAGGCTGAAAGAGCTGCACAAGAAGGCTAAAAAGTCTGTGCTGAAGTCTGAAGAGTTTGCACTGGAAGCCTGGAGACAATGTCCAAGGTCAAGGCAGAGACTAGAGCTCCTCCAAAGAAACAGAAACAATCCTTCCTTCTTCATTTCCCTTTTATACCATTCTGGTAACAATCCTCCCTAGGGTGAGTTTTCCACACCCAGAAATATTCTGAGCCAATTTAGATGGATGTTTCACTCTCAAGTTGATACAGTTAACCATCACAACCAACCCCTTGTCAAATTGACAACCAGAGACATTTCTTTAAACCATAGTCTCCAGATAAAAAGACAAGTTCATAATTACACCTAACATGTTATAACTATCCTGCATACAAACAATAACACACTAATTCCCTCACTGGAGTAGAAGGCACTTTTGGCGGGGGGGGATGCTTACTCCTAACGCTTCATAACTTGAAAATTATAACAGGTTTAACAACTCTTAAGAACAAATATTAAGTCTATAAACATTATAGTAGAAATATATTAGGAGAGAACTATTACAATTATAATCCTCATTTCTGTAGCTGATCATGTGGTCGTACCTGGTATTTAGAACTTTATTCTTCTACTAGCATACTGTATTCCCTTGGCCTTCAGCAAGCACTTCAGTAGGTCTTGGTCCTTTCCCTGGTGGGATGAAGCATAATTTCATTCCTGAAGGTTCTGGATCATTTGTCACTCTGCCTGTATTAGGTTGTTGTAGTTTCCTTTTGACTTTAGTAACAAGACATGATAATATTAAGAGGTACCCTGACACTTCTCCTGTACTCCAAGTATGTACTTCCTGTCCTATATTGCAGAGTAATAGTACAATTTCTACTTGATAGTCTGGGTCATTCACTACCGCTAATGCTGTGACTTCCTTTGTAGCTTGTTTTTTCAGAGGCATTTGGAGACCAAAATGACCAGAGCAAAGTCTTAGCTTCCAGGTCAATGATGTCATTGTTTTGCTTCCTGGTACAATCCTTCCCCACTATGGAACTAAGACTTCTATGTCAGCAGAGCATAAAGTCTTGGGACTAGGAAGCAAAATTTTTGCTAGTGAATCACTGTGGATAATGGTGAGTGATAACATTTTCACTTTAACCCCTTCATTTCTGGATCCATGAATTATGGTCATGGGAGACACAGTACCATATAGTGGATGCTGATTTAAACCATATAGAGCTTTTGAAGAACTTTGTCCTAGCCTGCAAGCTACTGCCACCTAGCTGGCACTGTAACTGTGTTTTCAAAAGACCATTCCACCTGTACATCAATCCAGCCCCTTCTGGATGGTGAGAAACATGGTAAGATCAGTGAATTTCATGGGCTAATTTCCTCACTTCTTTGGTTATAAAATATGTTCTGTAGTCAGAGAAAATGCAGTATGAATTCCATGATGGTAGACAAGGCATTTTGTGAGTCTATGAATGGTAGTATTGGCAGAAACTTTACATGCAGGAAAGGCAAATCCATATCCAGAATAAGCATCTATGTCAGTAATGACAAAGCAGTGTCCTTTCCCTGAAGAAAATGATCCAATATAATCAACCTGTTACCAGATTGCAGGCTGATCATCCAGGAGAATGGTGTCATGCTGGGGACCCATATTAGGTCATATTAAGCTCTGCTGCTATAATATTGGGCATTCAGTAGTGGCTGTAGCCAGATTAGTCTTTGTGAGTGGGAGTTCTTGTTACTGACCTCATGCGTAACCTGAATCTCTGCTACTATGGACACTCTGTTCATGATCCTATTGGGCAGTGAGAGAGATGGCTGAACCAAGAGGTTGACCACTATCTACAGAACAGTTCATCTAATAAACTTGATTGTTAAAGTCCTCTTCTGCTGAGGTTACTTTTTTGGAGAGCATTTATGTGGCATATAAATATATTTACATCCTTTGCCCATATGAAAAATTCTATCCACATACCTCTTCCTCAAGTATCTTTGTCACCAATTTTCCAGTTATATTCCTTCCAAGTTCCTGATCATCAGGCTAGACCATGGAGTTTATCCCATGAATCAGTATACAGTTCCAAATCTTCCCATTTCTCCTTCCAGGCAAAATGTACTACCATATGCACTGCCCAAAGGTATGCCCACTGTGAAGATTTCCCTTCATTGCTGTCCTTCAATGATATCCTGGAAAGAGACTCTAGTGCTGCAACTTTCCACTTCTAGGTGGTTCTTGCCTAACAAATAGACACATATGCAAACCAGGCCTTCACTTTAGTTTGCCTTTAACAGTTGGTCATATGGTACACCCCATGAGGCCATAGGTGCATGCTGGGAAACAGAAGACAATATAGCAGGACTAGGAGCTGTGGGCATCTGAGAAACTTCTTCATGTAACTTACTTGTACCCTCTGGACCTGCTCTGGCTTGATCATGCATATATCATTTTTATTTAATGATAGACTATTGCTATGCACGTCTAACCTTATGACTCTGTAGATCAGATAATACTTCATGCATAATAGGTAACTCAGGTGACATGGTAACCTGGTGTCTTATGGTCAAGTGTTCAGTTTAGATTAATGCCCAATAGCAGGCCAAGACCTGTTTTTTCAAAGGGAGAGTAGCTGTCTTCAGAAGATGCATAGCCTTGCTCCAAAATCCAAAATGTCTCTGCTGCAATTCTCTTTTGAGGTCCTGCCAGAGACTCCCAACAACATCTCTATCTGCTCCTGACACTTCAAGTACCATTGGATCTCTGGGAACATATGGCCTCAGTAGCAGAAAAGCCTGCACAGCAGCCTGGACCTGTAGCAGAGCCCTTTTTTCTTCTGGCCCCACTCAAAACTAGCAGCTCTTTAAGTCACTAGGTAAATAGGCCAGAGTAAAACACCTAGGTGAATAATGTGTTGCCTCCAAAGTCCAAACCAGCCCACTAGGCATTGTGTCTCTTTTTTGGTTGTAGGGGTAGCCTGATTCAACAATGTATCTTTTACTTTAGTAGAGATATCTCTACATGCTCCATACCACCGTTCCTTTAGAAATTTCACTGAGGTAGAAGGAACTTGTATTATAGTTGGATTTATTTCTCATCTTCTGGCTCTCAACTGCTTCACTACCAAATCCAGAGTGGTTCTTACCTCCTGTTCACTGGGCCTAATCAGCATAGTATCATCAATGTGATGGACCATTGTGATACCTTGTGGCAGAGAAAGACAAGATACCTGTGAACTAAGTTGTGACACAAGGCTGGAGATTTAATATAACCTTGATGTAGGAAAATGAAGGTGTATTTCTGGCCTTGCTGGTTGAAAGAAAATTGTTTCTGATGGGCTTTATGGATAGGTATGGAGAAGAAAGTATTTGTCTAATCCATAGCTGCATAGGAAGTACCAGAAGATGTGTTAATCCTCTGGAGCAAGGTACCACGTCTGGTACAGTAGCTGCAAAGTCACCACTTGATTCATGTTATGGTAATCTACTATCATTCTCCAGTACCCATCAGTCTCCTACAATGGCCAAATGAGAGAATTAAACGGGCATGTGATGGAAACATGCACCCCTGCATCCTTCAATGCTTTGATAGTAGCACTAATCTCTACAATTTCTCCAGGGATGCAATACTGCTTTTGGTTTACTGTTTTACCAGGCAAAGGCAACTCTAATGGCTTCCATTTGGATTTCCAACCAAAATATCCCTAAAACTACACATTAAGGAACCAATGTGAAGATTCTGCCAAGTACTAAATATACCTATTTTAATTATGCATTCTGGAGTAGGGGAAATCACTATAGGATGGATTCAATGACATACTGGACCAATTGTGAGTCAGACCTTTGCTAAAATTCTGTTGATCACCTAATCTCCATTGGCTTCTACTCCTATTGGAGGGTCAGAGTAACATTTCGGATCTCCTGGAATCAGTGTTAGTTCAGAGCCATTGCCCAGTACTCCCCCAAATGTCTGATCATTTCCCTTCCTCCAATAAACAGTCATTCAAGCCTTTAAGTTCCTTTGAGAAAGGATAGGAGAAAGATTGACCATATAAATTAATTTTTGTTATATGAGGGTCCTATCCCAAAGGGACCCAGCATCCATTTCATTCAATGGCTTCTGGATCTCTAAACTGGCTCAAATCCAGGAATTGGTTGAGGGGCCATGATTCCCCATTACTATGATTTAAAGTAGGTTTTGGTTCATTTCTCCTTAAATTTTTTTGATTATATAAATCAAGTAAATTTTTGTAGGCTTCCTTTCTATTTCACCTTTCACAACACCATGGCTGATCACCAATGCCATAGTTCTACATGTGTCAGACCATTCTGATCACTGTTCTGCTTCTGCTGTATATTATTCTAAGTATGGGCAACCTGCCTTTGGTGATTAAGTGCTAGCACTTGACCTCAGCCATTCAGGAAACCAATCAAATCCATTGTCCAACTGCAGTCTCCACTGAAGCTCTGGCACACAAAGAAGAACAAAGACAAGGCTCTTCTTTGTATGTTAGTGTACCACTCAAGAATCAGTTTCTTTTGGTGTTAATGAAGGGTACATTTTCTGGATCATCCCAATGTGGGAGATTAGGTTTGATCTTACACATCCAGTCCAGCATTCCCATTTCCCTAAGCCTCTGAATCCTGCTATCAATAGTAAACCAATATCAGGTATCTCTAACTCATTCACAGGTGGCCATCTTTTGATCCATAATTCTGTCAACCACCCAAATAAACTATTAACCCATTTCTTTACTTCACGAGCTGCAATGTTAATTCCAGAATCTCTGCTTCATGGACTCATATCTACAAACAGCCTGGTCCAGCGGTATGTTTTTGCCACTACTATCAGGCACCCATAAAATCTGCTCTCATACTTGCTCATTAGGCCTCTGCTCATAAGAGCTAGGAAACTCAAGAAGTTCTTTGAGAGAAAAGCGGATCTCTGCATGGTCATACTATGTACCCATTCTTAGGAGCGTACTGTGATTTGAGCCTGCTTATAGACCTAGAGGCAAAAATAGGTGGTTAGGGTAGGTCCTGAGGAATGTTAGTATTATCATGCTTGGTCAGCACAGGATTAATTTCTTCAGGTATATCAAAAGAGGCCAATACCACAGAAGCTTAGGGTTGGGATACCTCTGCCACTGTGGGTGAGAAAAATCTCTTCCTCTGGCAAAATAATCTCATTAGAATCTAGGAGCTCAACACCTTCAGCTTCATCAGGATCCTCCCAAACTTCTCCATCCCAGTTTATGGTATCCCATTCTTTTCTCATCAGTGCTGTCACCTTTACTTCAGATGGCCTTTGAGGCTGAGCATTAAACTTAAACAATACTTCAGCCAATTGAATTGTGAGGGCCTGTGTTTGGGTTTCTGCAATCTTAGCCCTGTGGCTAAAGGATAGGAGATTCTCTTTCAAGACATACTTAGAAATTTTAATTTTTTTGTGTGTCTGGAGCTGGCAATTTGAATCTTTGAGCTCCTTATTTTCCTTTATTAGTTTTTCCTCACAGTTAGATTTTGTATTTCCTGTGGATGTTTTGAGCTCATTGCTTTCCTTCACTAGTTTGTTCAGAGATGCTAAGATCAACCAGCTACCTTCATTATATTTTCCACTCTGTCAAAAATATTATATATATATATATAGAATAGTTAAATTCCTTATATCTCACAAGTCATGAACTAGGATAATCAAATGGAACTACATTGAGTATAACTTCAAATCATTTACATTAAGGACTACCAGCATTCCCCATAGTATTAGGAAGAAAAACTATGATGTCTTTAGGTATCATCATATTAGAGAGCCAAATCCATGAACTCCTAAATCCATTAAAATAATTCATTTTTATAATTCTGTTTCTCTAGAGCCACTCCTGGTACCAAAAATCTATATTAGCTCGTGCTTACTAGAGAAACAGATTTAATACAAGATATACAAATGTATAAGAATTTATAAGATTAACTTACAATGGCTGCCCACAGAGTGAGGTGTAGAAGTGTGCAAATGGTCAGTCTGTGCACTGAGCATTGGAAGGATGCAGTTGAAGGCCTTGCACTCACAAAGTCCTGTGTGAGTTCCTTTCAGGAGGCTGAAGGGTCTGCAATATAAGGCTGAAGGGTCTGTGCTGGGAAGATGAAGGTTCTATGTTGGAGGCTGAAGATTCTGCCCTGGAATCGAGGAGACAATTTTCAAGTTGAAGATGAAGATTAGAGCTCCTCCAAAGAAACAGAAGCAATCCTTCCTTCTTCATTTCCCTTTTATACCATTCTGTGACAATCTTCCCTAGGGTGGGTCTTCCACACCCAGAAATATTTTGACCCAATTTGAATGGGTGTTTCTTACTTAAATTGACACAATCAATTAACTATCACAGATGTCAAGGGACCACTGTATCTGAAGCCCTTTAGGCAAGACTCCCCCAATGAAGCATATTAATTTTAATTTGTACCTCTGAACCATCTTTTAAAAATAACATATGTTGGTCTACATGTCATGATTCTATAGATTCTAGAATAAAACCAGAAAATTCATCAGTGCCTTCTTTGGTAGATATGTCCTAGGGAAATATCAGAAATGCAGTCCTTCTTGCTATTAAGGGGATAAAGAAATCTTTGATTGTATCTTCAAACAAAATACAAAGAATATTTTTAAAGTGTGGCAGATGTGAAATGATTCCAAAGTTTATAAATGTTTCATAAATTTTACATTGAATTTTGAAAGCAATAAAGGGGCAATTCTTTTTTTTAAATTTTTAAATTTTTTCCCATTAAGTTTATTGGTACATTTTAGGTATAAAATACAGTTACATTCATCATTGGAATCTTGTACTATTACATGAGTCTCTTGGTTCTTATTTTTTTCCCCTTCCCTTGCCCTTCCTTCACCCCCTCCAACCTTCCCTATTTGCAAAGACTTTGTTTCCATTTTTTTCCTTTTCTCATATTTTTTCTTTTCCCTTCTTTCCTTTCCTCTACTCTTTACAATTCTCCTGCTCCTTTAGACCTTTACTTCCTATTATACAATATCAATTATACATTTTTAAAATTACAATATCAAGATCTAGGAGAAATTACCACAGATTTTACAGAATTTAAAAGGATATAGAAAGCATATTACAAAAATCTGCTTTGAAATAAATTTGACAACTTCTAAGAAGTACCTTGGAAGACAAATTAATGAAACTAACTCTGGAGGAAATATAAAATTTGAATAGCACCTATTAAAGAAAGTATATTCCTAGCTTGAAAACCTACCTATATAACAACAGCAGGTTCATATACATTTTAACTGATAAATTATATCAAACATTTAAAGCAGAAAAAGAAGGAACACTTCTACCCTCATTTTAGGAAATCAACATCGTCCTAATCCTAATACTGGACAAAGATAATAGAAGAAAAAGTATGAACATAGATAGAAATTTGTTTAACAAAACAATTAGAAGTCAGATCTGGCAGTATGTATAAAGTGGTTTTATTATAGGGATGGCAGTGTTGGTTCAGCATTGCAAGATCCACCCCCAAAAATCATCGTTTAAACAGAGGAAAGGAAAAAGCCATATGATCCTGTCACTGGTTGGAGAAAAAGTTTTGGACTAAATTCTACAGCTGTTCATGGTAAAAGCTATCAGGAGACTAGAAGTAGAACAGAACCTTCTCAACAGATCAAAGACATGCACTCCATATTTCCAGTGAGAATGCCTTATATGAATGGAGAAGATACAATGCTTTCTCCTTAAGGTGGGGAACAAGGGCAGATATGCTTACTCTTTATCTGTCCATTAGACTTTGAAACATAGGTCTAAACCAAAATAGTCTGGCAATAAAATAACATAATTAGGATAGGATTGGCAAGGTAGAAGCAAAATCTTTATATGTAGATGAAATGATCATCTACAGAGAAAATACTAAGAAATCTCTAGGAGCCCCTAGAACTTGTATTTGAATTTAGCAGGATTGGAAAACACAAGGTATATATACAAATTCAGGTCTATGTATACTTGCTATAAATGAAGAATTGGATATTGAAATTTAAAAGTTGTGTAGGAGTACAAAGGACCTAGAAAAGTAAAAAGAAAATGAAAACAAACAGTGTTGGAAGACATTTAGTACCTAATTTTAAAACTTCTTCTAAAGCTACAATAATCAAGGCAGTGTTGGTGTAAGGAAAGACATATAGATCATTGGAATAAAACAAAGAATCTAGAAATAGAACCACACATATATGGTCCACTGAGTTTTGAAAGATTATTTAACATTAACATTTTATAGACTATAAACTCAATTCAAGAGCTTAGGAAAAGATAGTGTTTTCAGCAAATGGCACTAGAACACCTGGTATCCGTACATAAAAAATTAACCTCAACCCTTTGTTTCCATACATGAAAATAACTTGAAAGGATCTATAAACCCAAATATGAAAGACTAAAACTATAAGACTTTAAGGAGAAATTATAAGTGAAAATGTTTATGAATTTAGGGTAGGCAAGAACTTGCTAGGATACAAAAAACATGATGTATAAAAGAAAAGAATTGATAAATGAGATTCCATCAAAATGTAGAATTTTAAATGACATCGTTGAAATGAAAAGTAGTCCTTAAACAGACCATATTTAGAAAGCATATAACCTATGACCAGAATATATAAAGAACTCTTACAGCTCATTAATAGACAACCCAATTAAAAAGTAGACACAAGAAGATGATAAATAGCCAGTACAGCACAAGGAAAGGTGTGCAACACAGAATCAGAAAAATACTAATCAGTACAATGACAAGGTTGAATTATACACTCATTGGGAGATGAAGTTGAAAGTTTTAAAGGCCTTGTCATGACTGTTTCTTTTTTTTGGATTCTCCCCCTTTGCATTTAATTTGTCACTCCCAATGGATTCATTCTGCTGGCTTCCTGGGGTTGTGATCCTCATTGTCTTTTCCTAGGATATTGTCTAAAATTTTTTGGAGTGTTGGTTTGGTATTCATGAAGTGCCTAAGGTTCTCTTTATCATGAAAGTATCTTATTTTTCCATCAATTTGTAAAGATAGTTTTGCAGGTACATCAGTCTGGGTTGGAGGCTCTTTTCCTTTAGGGCTTGAAATATATCACTCCAAGCTCTTCTTGCCTTGAGGGTTTGCATTGAGAAGTCTGCTGTGATTCTAATGGGCTTTCCTTTGTATGTGATTTGTTTCTTTTCTCTCACTGCTTGTAGAATTTTGTTCTTCTGTTGGGTTTCTGGAATCCTAACTGTTATATGCCTATGTGTAGATTTTTTTTTTGATCAAGGCTATTTGGAGTCCTATATGCCTCATTTATCTGTATGTTAAGTTCTTTTCCCCTGCTTGGGAAGTTTTCTGCCATCACTTCTGTGAACAGTTTTTTTAATGTCATCTGCACTCTCTCCTGTTGCTTCATTGACTCCAATCAGCCTTATGTTATTCTTCTTTGCATCATCTAGCAGCTGCTAGATTGCTTTCTTGTGGTCCCTTAACATTTTAAAACAGTTTTTCTTTTCCTGGTCACTAATTGCAATCTTATCTTCTATATCTGAAATTCTGTCCTCACATTGGTTCATTCTGCTGCGTAGACTTTCAGTGGAGTTTTTCATGTCCTGGAAATCTGTTTGCAACTGTTTTATGAATTCCATTTGTTTCCTATGTTGGGATTCCATCATGTTCCTCAGATCCTCTATTTTTTTTTATCTGTGTCCTCTCTAGATTTATTAATCATGTCTTGCACTATGGACACAATCTTTGCTGTTATATGAGAAATTATTTCTGATTTTATTTTTTCCAGATCCCCTTTTGTTACCAGTTCAGAGAGTCCAGGTGGTTGAATATCAGATTGTTGCATCTCATTTCCCTTTGGGGTTGCTGTAGGTCATCTGGAAATCTGTTTTTGAGGCTTGTTTATATGTCTTCTCATTTCCACGGGGGGTGGGGGTGGTGCTGCTGGCGTCCACGCAGCTCACCTCCTCTACCCTAGGAGTGGTGGAATGGCTGCGGGGGACCCTCCTCCTGGGTGCTGGGATTGGCTCCGATGGGGCAATTCTTTTAAAGGAAAGATAAAGGTGAAAATAACTTCCATTTAAGCATGAAAGAGTAAAGACAAGAATCCATTGAGCTTCCTACTATAACTCCATGAAAATAAGATTAACATAATAATATTGAAGTAAGTTGAAGAGGAAAAATTATAGAAGAAAGAACCAAGTCAAATGGGCATTTAGAGAGCTTGCCTAGTATATATAATGCTGCCCGATCCATCGCTAGTGCCAGTAAAACAAGTTAGAAGCTTAATGTCTGCAAAGAGTAGTGAAATATGTAGGAAGATAGTATAGAGTAAGTATTATGTCCAGAACCTATGAAGGGCTAAAGAAACTAAAATTAACTTGTCAGTCTCACTGTCTGGATAAGGAATATTTGAAGAAAAAAATGCAAACATATAGGAGGATTGTTTCATTATCTCTGTAGGAAGCACTTTAGACCTCATGAAACAAGATACAATGGAAAAGACTGAAACAAGTAAATTCTGGACCTGAGAACACAATTATGAAAGAGGATGCCACAGCTGACACTTGGATATTACTAAGGATCTGCATCCTGAATGATAGAATGCCCTCAGCTGCTTCTTCTTTTCCATTTCCAGAGAACTGAGAGCCAAAGTTAAAATCCCAGGAAAGTGTTTGATGGATGAAGTTTCTTCTGAGAAGGTAAGCTGTCATAGGAAAGATAATTCACATGCAAAAATTATCGTTAGCATTTTATTACCTAACCACTAAATATGGAAAAAAAAATACCCCAGCTATGGATAAGTCTGTGGAAAACTTCTAAAATAAAAATAGGATGAAATACAAAAGGCAAATTATGTGAAACAGATATCATACAGGGAAAAAAACAGCATGTCATAATCATTGTCATGATCATTAGACACAGAACAGTAAAAGAAATAAATAGAAAATTTGGAATAAAGAGTTGATGAAACTGATAGAAATTAGATAAAATATTTGAACAGCAATAAACAGGAGAGTTAACTAAGCAGATCAGTTCAGAAAGCCCTACTTTTAATTTTCAGAAAATCATAGAAAACAGGGCACAGGAAATTATCCATAAAATAATAAAAAGGCACTAACAACCTATTATAAATGAAAGATTCTAAATCAAGCCACATTCCAGTAATAATTCAGGGTATTTGAGAAATAAAATATCCCAGAACCTTTCCTGGAAGAAACAAATGAAAAAAGCAAATGACATCCAAATATATGCAACAAGAATAACATCAGTTTTTCCTTCAGAAGCACATAAAAATAGATGGCATTTGAGAAAACTCATCAAAGTTTAATGATAGAACTATTTCTAACCTAAAATTTTATGTCCAATTAAAGCATGAAAAAATGAGAGGTGGAATAAATACCTTGTTAGAAACGGAGATCTACAATCAATCAAACATGATTTCTGAAGAAGCTAAGTGTTCAGTGGAATCAGAAGAAAATAGAGATGAAGGAAGTAAAAATGTGAGGCTAATATAACCTTTAATATGCTGCTTAAGAAAATGCCTCATAGGGCCGGAGATTTAGGTCAGTGGTTTCGCCGCCTGCTGTGCAATCGCAAGGACCAGAGTTTGATCCCCGGTACCAGAAAAAGAAAAAAAAAAGAAAAGAAAATGCTTCATATTCTGTACTAAGAAATGAAGAAAAATCTAAAGCTAAAAATTAAAATATAAAAGATTAGCATGTTACTTAGAAACAGGGAAGTAAATATCAAAAGAAACATCTATAATAATCAAAAGCTATTATCCTGAGTAATGCTACTTGAGGATGAAAACAGCATTGGGAAGTAGACCATTATTTTTTTCCTTTGAGTTTTTAAGCAATGGTCTTGTATTATTTATAAAAATAAAAAAGTAGACAAAAGAGGGGTTTATTTTGAACCTCAACATCAACTCATCCCAGTCTTGATGTTACTCTATGATTGACATGATGAATTCAATCACCTATTAAGCAAAAGTAAACCATCCTGAAAAAATCCAGTAGGTTTTAAAAATATTTTCCTAGTAAAGTCAGATTTAAGCAATTTTATTTTCTCTATTAGTCACTTTCCTTTTGCTGGAGAATAAATATTTCCAAATTGAAGGGAAAGATGTTTACTTTAGCTCACAGTTTCAGAAAGTTCAGTTCATGTTTGGCTGGCTCAAAGGCACAAATATTAAGGGCCGGGGATTTAGCTCAGTGGTTCCGGCACCTGCCTCGCAAGTTCAATTTCCCGAGTTCAATCCCCAGTACCAAAAAAAAAAAAAAAAAAAAAAAAAAGGCACAAATATTAGGTTAGAAGGGAAAGGTAGAGCAAGGCTAAGGACAGCTGGCAAGCAGAGAGAGAAGAAAGGAGGAGACAGTGACAAACATACATCTTTCCAGGTTATGACACTAGTTGCACATCTCCTACAAAAAGACACCATTTCTAACAGCCCAATCATCAGTGGATTAATCCACTGTTTCCTGTAGCACCCCATGATCCAATCACTATCCAAAATACTGACTACCAAACTCATGAAAATTTTTGGAGAAAATATTCATTCTAAAATACAGCCATCAGTGATAAAGACTCCTACCTAATATTGAAATTACAAAGCATACATAAGACTCTTAGCTTCAGCAATGCTTTTTTGTATATCTTCCCAATGTATCTCTCATCAAACTCATTGTTGTTGGTTGATCCAAGTAGATTGATAACACTTCTATTTTCTGAAATGTCCTACCCTTCCCAAGGAAGAAATTACTTTCTCAAAAAAATTAACTATAATTTAGCTTTGATTAAAATATTACGGAGTCTTCAGGTCTATTATATTTTGATAATTTGGATACTCTATTTGTATAATTAACTAGTCAGGATTGTATAATATATAGTGCAAAGTGCAAAAAAAATCTGGCATTTTTGGCAGTTTAGTCTGGCGCTCAATATACTACATGACACTTTAGGAGAGAGTCAATAATTATTATTAATTATTTCTTAACTCCAATTTGAAATTTATTCTTAGAAGTGATTCATTTATTGTGTTGAATTAGCCACTAGTTACTGAAGATTGTTATTCCTTAAATCCTATTTCCATCTTTTAAAGACTTAGGGAAATGTTGTTGATATGCACTTTATCACATTCAAACAGCCTCCTCCTCTAGTCATTGAACTCTCCAGCATGTTAGCAGCACTTAACAGGATTTGAAGAATACTTTGAATACATAGCAGCGGAAATGCAGTGCAGTTTGACATATATCTGTTTTTAATAGGAATCAGACATGATTATAGAGACTATTTGCCTGGGCTACAACTTTATATCTAAGTTTGATCAATATTCCAAAGTGAGTATTAGCATTTGAAACCTTTTAGATGAAAACTCCATTCCGCCACATGCCTCCAGTATTACTCTATAATTGTGAAACATTTGAAAATCATTTTGTCTAAAATTGTTATGACTGTTAAATTTTTTCAGAAGAAAAATGTGGATATAATATAAAAGCTATGAATTTATAAAATCTTGTTTTCATCCATTCATAATGTTAGATTTTTTTCCCTTACATCTTCAGGGAATAGTGCATACTATCTTTATTATTTTTCCACTATCTGACCTCTCCTTGATTTTTTTAATCTGCCTGCTGTCCTCTGTATGTGAAACTTTCATTCAGAAAGATCTCTTATAATTCATTCCGCTGCTATACATTGTTCATAGACTTGCTATCTGGACTCATATATAATAGCAAAGAGCAGTTGCCATTAAAGGGTCTATTCAATGGGAAGTTATTGACATTAGTTGAATCCTAAAAGGTGTATTATCTAAAAAAAGACCAGTAAGATAATACATATCCTAGTGCATAGCATACTATATGCTCAATAAATTTTAGCTTTTATCATTATCCATTATAATTAATTCATCCTATTTTATTATATTGATTTTAACTATATTTAATTTCTTTTTCTTATTTGTCCTACTGTTTGTTTTCATCATCCTTTAAATTTGTTAGGCACTTATTTCAATAAAAGTAGATAACATGGGCCAGGGATTTAGCTCAGTGGTTCTGGCACCTGCCTCGCAAGCGCAAGGTCCAGAGTTCTATCCTCAGTGCACCCCCCAAAAAATAGATAAAGTGATCTTCCCTTAGTAAGTCCTCAATCAATGCTACTCTGTGGGTGATTGTGAAGGAATTCATATCTCTGCACTCATGGTGTATTTACATCCTGATTTTGTCCTTTAATATCAACTTTCTTAGGGTTTTTGTCTTACTCATTTGACTATTGGAAGAGGCAGGTGGGTAATTTATTATATATATATATATATATATATATATATGTGAATTATTTGAGAATAATTCAGAAAATTGTGGCTCTTCCATACTCTCTCCCTTATTTCAGTGGAATTTTAAGTTCACATAGTAATATCACATCTATTATCTCAACTCATTACTGGAAAATAGGTTTGTCTTTTACAAATAAAACCTGAAGTAGAGAAATTCAAATGGATTGTTCAAGGTCATTCAGGTAGTAAGTATTGAAGATGAGATTAAAGCTCCAATTGTAAGCAGAATTTTTACTCTTGGTACAAGTGTGATTTTAAGAAACATGCATTATAAATGAGACAGTTTATTTTTCAAATTTCCTCTTGAAGTGAAAAATTATAGAGATAATAAGTGTGCATGTGGTCAGCAGTAGCAAATATTTAATATAAAAGCCTTCAGTCTATTGAAAGTGTAAATAAGGACTAAATGTATAATAGGTAATGTGAAATAGGAAGAAAAGGGGCAAAGGGGAAGGAAGTGGGAGGGCTAGGGGAAAGGACAGAAGGGAATGGGATTAAAATGGAAAAATAGGAACAAAATCCTTGTAAATAGGGAGGAATGGAGGGGTTGAAGGGAGGGCTGGGCAAGGGTGAAAAATAAGAACCAAGAGAGACTATGTAAAGGTGCAAATTTCCAATGATGAATGTCATTATATTGTATACCTAAAATGTACCAATGATCAGAATGAATAATTGATAATGTAAAATAGAAAGAAAAGGTTCAAAGGGGTAGGGGTAGTGGGAGGGGCAGGGGAAAGGAAAGAAGGGAAAGGAAAAATGATGAGAAATGGAAAAAATGGAAATAAAGTCTTTGTAAATAGGGAAGGGTGGAGGGCATGAAGGGAGGGCTAGGAATGGGGAAAAAATAAGAACCAAGATGCATTATGTAAAGGTACAATTCCCAATGAGAAATGTAATTGTGTTGTATGCCTACAATGTACCAATAAAAGAATTTAATTTAAAAAAAAAGACAGTCCCTGTTTATCAGTTAAATTTGAAGTATATCTGAAGGATAGATACTACACACAGGTCATGTCAGAAATGCTAAATATGGAGTAGAACTTTAAACTCGTACATAAAAGCAAAGGATCCCTACTGTACTGCAAATTTCCTTATGTTAATGACAGCATAAAGACTAGGATATCTACATTGCTACAATGAACTCTTCTTCCTGGTCACTGAATGGCACCTTTTTGTAATCTATCCTTTTATCTTTTTACTGAAATGTCATCTTCTCTTGTCCCTTTCCAATTCCATTTCTTCTTTCAATTTTTAGTCCAACCTAGTCGGCTCAGGAGAGTCAAAATAATTAGATTCCAAGCAGTGAAACTTTGATATTCCATTCTTTATTTAGAATTTAGAAATGGTGATAGAAAAGCCTTAGCTTGATCCAGGAAAAATCTAATTTAGTTAGGACTCATGAGGCTACTTTGAGTGCTGGAAAAGTTAAAAGATATATATATATATATATATATATATATATATATATATATATATCTTCTACATTGTTTTTGAAACACTATGACTATGACATTTGACAATAATGTTGACAGTTTTACTCTTTCTGTACAACAAAGTGACTATTGTCTGAAGTCATTTTCTATGAAGATGTGTGAGAATTGGGCATTAGTTCCTTTGGTTGGTCCAACACATGCAACAGCTGAGGTGTTTTGCCCATTTTGTAATACATAAAAATTTTTGCATGGTTGAAAATTACCAAAATGAAACATTTTATAGTAGATTTTCCTGGAAGCAGGATGTCAATTAAAATATCAATTTGGCAGCCTCTTGGACAATGCATATTAGTATAGCTCAAATCTATCTAAAGAACATTTTTCCTAGCATGTGTTTGTTTAGCACCTGGATGAATTTGAAAATGCTAGAGGTGGGAAAGGGAAGAGTGGAATGAACTGTAATTAGAAAAAAGCATTTTTATTTTTTCAGTGGTTAAGCTGTAGGTTTTATTTTAGTATTTAGTACAGCATATATAGTATACTTTTATGATCATAATGGCACTTTAAAATCCTTCATGTAAAAACCTTCTTTGACTTAATGCAACTATTTTAATTTAAGTGGTTTAAAGATTAGCTGTGACTTATTACAAATTCTGTTAGTAGATGAGACAAGTCTCTGGACTTGCATTTGAAATGAGTTCACTGATTCCCAAGGATCTTGCTCCATGTCTAGAGCTATAAGAAAATATTTGTAGTGGTTTTTGGCAAAATGGAATGAAACACGAAAATCTGGAATTTGCACCTCTAGGATATTAATAAAGAGAAAGAAGTTAAGATGGTATTTGCATCTTAAAATTTCAGAATTAAACACATCCTTCTTTCTGAGGCTTGAAAGCAAAGGAACAACTAAGCAAATCTATGTAAGATTTTCCTTAGGGTTAGATCTTCTTGACTTATTTTCAGTGCTTTTCTGAAATCTACAAAACATTCTTCCAGCATTTACCCAAAAGTAACTGTAGTTCAGCCTTTCACTGATATATTAAAATGTTGAGGAGCTAAGGGGTTTTTTTATTATTAATAAACTGCATGGCAAAATGGAGGCCAGCCATCCACTGGAGAAAATTCTACTGGACTACAGATAAGGATTCATAATCTGGATCATGCTCTGCAATCAAGTGAATATTTGACATTTAGGAATTATATCAATCTCTCTATGTATCTATCAATCTATTTATCTACATCTCACATATTTTTTAAATGAAATGAATAAATTTGATGATCTCTAAAGTCTCTTTAAAGATCCTTTTGAACCTTTAAAAAAATAAATAGCAAAGGGCAAGGTATACTCCAAGCAACAGCCACAAGAAATAATAAATCTTAACAAAAGCAAAACAAAAACATTGAAAAAAACAAAATAAAAATGACTTTTTTGGAAAAATTAGAATTTCAAAATGAATAGACTAGTAATTCATTATTAAAATTACAAAAATTTGCTATTCTCTGAACCAACAGGCACTACAGTTTGCATATCATAGTCATTTGACAGATGATACACACAATTAATTGGAAATTATTCAACAATTCAGTGGAGCAAGATGAATACTGCAAGGTTACATACCAAAATAGAGAAAGATTATAGATTTAAAGAGAAGAAATAGTTGGCTATTTAAGGCTTTTCCTTTATTAGTCATTCATTTGTTGAGCTTGGTACTATGGTTTTCAACAGAAAATACTTTGGAAAGACTACTTTTAAACATACATTTTTTTGTTTGCTAATGGTCTCAATCAAGTACAGAGTCTTATCAAGAAGGATTTGAAAACAGATATCTATAAAATATAGTCTTGCCATTTGTTTTTGTATTACTGTAAATATTGCAATCTGTTTTCCACTGTCAAACAATTGAATAACACAACACCTGCAACCAGAATATATCAATGAACTCTGATGAAAGAAGCTAGGATTGCTTGTTGGTTGTCATGATCTCACTTTTGGGTTACAAGTTTGTTTTAATTCTATGGCTTAGGTCTTATTTGTCTTTGTATCATCCAGTCTTTTATGGAGTATCTGGTGTGGTTCTGTACACTCTAGGCACTAAGCATCGTGTAAGCAATAAATAAATATTTGCAATTTCAAAATTCAAAGCTGGTAAAACTTCAGCTATTTTATACTGAAATAGACTTTACTGGTGATATAACTGTAATGAATACATTCAATATCCAGAAGCATATTTACATACTTGAGTACTTTTGGAAAGTGTCTTGCTTCGTTCAAACAAACTCGGATAAATTCAGTTTATTTACCTGATTTGATTAAAAAATCTTTTTTTTATTTGCAGATTGTTGAAATGTAACTCATGTGTGAGTTAGAAATAACTAAGAGGTGTTTGAATTAGTGAGGTTCTATAAATATCTGGCACCAGATTTTCATATTAAAGAAAGGCAATGGTATGATGATACTGATGCAAATGATAATGATAGTATAAAGATTTCAAAAGTCAAATTCTACTGCCTGTTTAAAATTCTTCCTGAACAAGGTTAGGGACCACAGCAGTAGTGGTAATTGTAGTAAATGCAAATCCTCATTCTTCTTGCCCTGCTCCTAGTGGTGTGAAAGAGGAGAGGGGAGCAGGATTTAAGAAGCCCTGTGTGTGGCATGGAAATGGGTAGGAAATCAACACTCTCCCTGTACTGCTGCTGAAGGTGTAAGGAAGGAGAGAGAACTGAGATCTGAACAGCTTGGACTGTCTCTGCAGCAGAGGAAGGGGCAGTGAATTGGCCAGCAGCACTCCCTTCACCCTCCTCCCAGTGGTGTGAGAGAGGAGAGTGAAACAGGAGAGGTTTACTGTACTGGGGACTAGGAGGAGCTTTGGGCTATCTCTGTCTAAGGACACCACAGCAACTTGGAAGGAGCAATGCAGAGACAAACAGGGTAAAAAGACCTGGGTGGGCTGCCAAGGGACATCCTGAAAGTTGCTGGCTGAGGACTCTGACCCCAGCTCCCACATCTGGAGACCAAGTTCAGCCCCACACCCAGTGCTAATTCTACCGGAGACTTAGTGTGGTTACCTAGCATAGATTTGGGTTTTGACTTAGACACTGCCACAGAACGGTGAACCCTAGAGGAGTTTTATTGCTTTTCTTTGTTCATTTTGTTTTCTTTCTCTTTTTGTTGTTGTTTATATTTTTAATTTTATTGGATTTTTTGTTTCATTCATCACTTTTCTCAATTTCTTCAACTGTCTTCCTTGATTTTTTGATATTTTCATGTGAGTGAACATTGTCTCTAGTCTTTCTGGTTCAATTTGATATTCTTTTGTTTTCTTCTTTCTCTCCTGTCCTCTTCTTCAAATTTCCAAAGCTTGGGTAATCATCTTTTGTCTTTCAGCCTTGATTCTACTATATTTATCTTCATTTATCTCTATTTTTTTTACCTATCCCACTTAAATCTTCCCCACAGGATAAAATCACTCTACTAAGGACATACTCACTGCATACAAGTCCCTGGTTTATGATGGATTTTGTTATATAACTATAGATCTTACTGTTATGGTTAAAGGAACCAAATCAATAGTTACCACAGTTTTTCATTTTCTAGGCTGTGCTTGATGGTTCTCTTATTGCCAATTGTACTACTGCAGCCAGAGTATCATACATGTTGTAATAAGTTTTTCTCCCTTGCACGACAACACTGTAATTTTCTGGGGTCATAATTATTACCATAGTCCAGTACCAAAGGACTGGGTGCTGGGTCAAATAGATAGCAACTTTTCATCTCTAATGAATTAATAAGGTAGGATTTTGGCATAGACACAAAGGTCAAGAGGCAGCTAAACTAGAAGACATCTCTGAGGTATAGACATTTCCTATGGAAACTTTGAAACCACTGATAAAGCTCCTACTATAAGCAACTTACAAGCATCAAAGCAGAAAACAAATTAAAATTAAAAGTAGAAAATGGACAAGATACAGTAGCAAAATGTAATGCCAGACATCCAGACCAGCCAGGAGAAGTCCAGGGGACAATAAGATAGAAGAAATCAGAAACCAAGCACATGAATTTTCTGAAAGAATAGCAGCAGAAGTAAAAAAAAATCAGATAAATGAGGCTATAGAGAAAATCAGATCAGAAGTAATCTCTCACGTAAAAAAAAGAGATGATGATCATAATGAAGGACTTGCTCAGTGAATCTGGAGTAGACACAGATGAGAAAAAATAGAGAACCTTAGGAAAATGATGGAAATCATGAATTCTCAACATAGGAAAGAAATGGAATGCATGAAACAAATTCAAACAGATATCCAGGAGATTTAAAATTCTATCAAAGTATATGCAGCTGAATGAACCAAGGTGAGGACAGAATATCTCATATAGAATACATAAGTGCTGTTACTGATCAACAAAGGAAATAATTCTGAATGATAACAAAGGAACATCAAAAATAAATCCAACATCTGGAAGATGATGCAAAGGTGAGCAACATAAGAGTGATCAGAGTCAATGAAAAAGCAGAAGACTGTATAAATAACAACAAAAAGAGCCTGTTCACAGAAGTAATGACAGAAAACTTCATCAGCGTGGAAAAAGAATTTGACATACAGCTAATTGAGGCATATAGAACTCCAAATAGCCATGACCAAAATAAATCTATACCAAGGCATATAATAATCAAGATTCCAGAAATTCAGCACAAGAACAGAATATTAAAAGTTGTTAGAGAAAGGAAATAAATCACCTATAAATGAAAGCCCATGCAAATCACAACAGACTTCTCAACACAAACCCTTAGGAAAAGGAGAGCTTGGAGTAAAGTATTTTAAGTACTGAAAGAAAACAAACTCCAACCCAGTTTGATGTACCCTGTAAAACTATCTTTCAAAATAAATGGAGGAATAAGAAAAAAATTCGTGACCACCAAGTCAGCTCTCCAACATGTTCTGAAGGATATTTTAGAAAGAGATAATGAAGAATATAATTCCAAGAACACAAATAGAAACAACTCACTAGGCAAGGCAAGCATTTAAACAGAGGGGAAAGACAGGGAACCAACAAAAGTAAAATAATATGACAAGGATAAGCCAATACATATTAGTTATAACCATCAATGTAAATGATCTCAATCCACAAATCAAAGCAAACAGACTGGCAGAATGGATGAAGAAACAAGATTCAACAATATCCTTCATGCAAGAAACACATTTAACTCAAAAAGAAATTCATAGAGTGAAAGTAAAAGGATAGAAAGCAATACTTCATGGTACAGGAACTCAGAAAAAAGTAGAGATAGTTATTCTATTTGCAGACAAAGTGAACTTCAAACCAAGACTGATCAGGAGAGACAAAGAAGGTCATTACATACTTTTTAAGAGAAAACTCCAACAGGAAAAGATGACAAACATAAATATATATGCACCAAATACTGGCCCACAAAAGTACATAAATCAAATATTAATAGATATGAAAAATCAAATAAGCATCAACACAATTTTCTGGGGAACTCCCATACCCCATTGTCACAAACAGACAGATCAAGTGCATATAATCAGACCATAGTGTAATGAAATTGGAAATCAATGGCAAAAGAAACCACTAAAACTACATAAACACATGGAAATTAAGTAACACACTCCTGAGCAACAAATGCGTCACAGATGAAACTAAAGAAGAAATTAGACAGTTTCTACAATTAAATAATAATGCCAGTAAAACATACCAGAACATATGGGATGCGATGAAAATAGCCCTACAAGGAAATTTATAGCAGGAAATTCCCACATCAGAGAAACAGAGCCAACTCAAATAAACAACTTGATTTTGAATCACAAACTTCTAGAAAAAGAAGAACAAACCCAAAGCTCATATGAAGAAAAAATTATAAAGATCAGAGCAGAAATTAATGCAATTAGACTAAGAAGACAATACAAAGAATGAATTGAAGAGCTAGTTCTTTGAAAGATTGAATAAAATTAACAATTCCCTAGCCAATCTTTCAAAAAAAGAAATGAAAAGACTAAAATCCATGCAATTCAGAATTAAAAGAATGAAATCAAAACAGATCCTGCAGAAATCCAGAAGATCATCAATATCAACTTTGAGAATGTGTATTCAAATAAAATGGAAAACAGAAAAAATGGAGAGATTCCTGGAAACATATGAATTACTAAAGCTGAATCAAGAAGATAAAAAAATTCTAAATATCCCAATATCAGTCAATGAAATTGATGATGTAATTAAAAACCTAACAACAAAGAAAAGCCCAGGTGATGATAAATTCACTGCTGAACTCTATGAGAAATTTAGAAAATATCTACTGCCACTAGCTCTCAAACTCTTTAATGAAATTGAAAGGGAAGCAATATTCCCAAAAGGATTCCTGGAAGCAAGTATTACCCTGATACTAAAAGCAGAGAAGTATCTAACCAAAAAAAAAAAAAAAAAAAAAAAAAAAAAAGAAAAGAAAACTGTAGGCCAGTCTCTCTAATGCAAATAGATGCAAAAATCCTCAATAAGATACTGGCAACAGAGTGCAACAAATCATTGGAAGATTATACGCCTGACCAAGTAGCATTCACCCCAGGGATGTAGTGATCATTCAACATATGCAAATCAATAAGTATAATACACCACATCAAGGGAGTCAAGGGCAATAATCACATTATCATCTCAATAGATGCATAAAAAGCACTTGACAAATTCCCAACACCCATTCATGATAAAAAAAAAACTTATAGAAATTTGGAATAGATGGTCATAATCTCAATCTGATAAAAGCCTTGTATGTATGAAAAACCAACAGCCAACATCATACTAAACAGTCAGAGGTCTACCTGTAGACATCAGTTTTAGCTCCCTTCTCACATGATGGCAAATTCCTATTTCAAATGGATTCCCTTGAATATCTCCAAGTTCAGCATGAAAGCTCTCAGAAATCCAAAAGTTTGTAAAGGCCCATGGCCACTAGATTACAGGTTACAGCCAATATCCTGTCACCAAAAACAGCCCCCTATTTAGAGTTTCTGAACATGTATTTTTTCATTTACTAGAAAACTTCAAGAAGATAGTCATTTAAAGAACCAAATAGCATGCTTATATTATACACTTGCTTTATTTAGTATAAGTGCAATTCTTGGTTGAAAAACTTAAGCTTTTTGAGCAATGCCTTCTGCGTTCCTTTTCCTTTGTAATATTTTAACCTCTTAGATCCTAACACAGTCAACTAGCAATAGTTGATACACTAAATTTAATGTTGGACAAACATTGACATAGGGAATGCATATATATGGCATTTAAGGAATTTAAAAATATTCTAGGAATTTAGTAAGACTTTTGATAATATCATAGTTACTCAGAGCTTTAAATACAATGAAGTAGAGTGGATTTTTTCCAATGCTTTAATAGCATTTCAATCACTCTGTTGATACAAAATTTACAAATATCTTTCATGGCTCTGCCCATATATGTCCTTTAATTTCATCTTTTCCCATGTGGAATATTGATAGGATGTAAGGAGGTCAGAAAGAGGAATGAAAGAAGGGATAAACAGTGACCATTTATAACAAAGATTTTGTATCATTGCTAAATTAAATATCGTATGATGATAACTTTACAAAATCCACAAATTTTCCTAGGAATCTTCTAAACAACTTGTGTATGGAAAATCCAATCTCTGAGACTGATATTGAGTGATACACTTTAGAGAGGCTGCATTGAAGGTAGCATGCTCATAGCGAGAGGAATGATTTGAACCTACATTAATAGGGTGAGGATACCTCATATTCAAATACTCATTTAATAATCACATGATTGGTCAACAATCATTTTCTCACATATGGGAAGCTATAATTCCAATGTGCACAAGAAAATACTGAAATACTTTAAAAAGATGTGTGATATGTGATACAGCCAGGCACTAATAGCTTGCTCTTGGAGGTTTGAAAGACAAAGGAAAAGACCAAAATTAACTTCCACCCAGGGAGTGAGTGGTGTTTCCTGTTAATTTGAAATCAGGGACAACATAAATAATGGTTTTGTATGACCCTAAACACGCACTCACTTTATCAAAACCCAACCAGTTGTAGTTCATTATTCCAGAATGTGAAGAAATATACCATAGACTATAGAAGGTCTATGATAATATGTGCTTTCTATTGTCAGATTTGAAACTCCCCCCATTTCAATCATAAACATCCTATATCAGTAGGTTCTTACTAAAGAAACAGATTTAATGCAAGATATACAAATATATAAGAATTTACATGATTGGCTTACAATGGCCACCCTCAGAATCAAATGTGGAAGAGTGCAAAATGTTTGTCTGCATGCTGGAGATCTGAAGGATTCAGTCAAAGGCCTATAACTCAATGTAGTGTCCCATGTGTGTCCCTATCAGGAGAGTGAATGGTCTGCACTGAAAGGCTGAATGGTCCATGATTCTGAGACAGAAGGCTGAAAATGACATCCAAGATGAAGGCAAAGACTGCAGCTCCTCCAAAGAAACATAAAGCATCCTTCCTTCTTTGTTTATCCTTTATACAATTCAGGTGACAAGCCACACTAAGGTGGATGTTCGTCCTTATTAAATCCCCTCAGTTCCATGCAGAACTATGCCAATCCAACTTGGATGGCTGTTTCTTACTCAAGTTAATACAATCAGTTAACTATCACAATCCACCCTTTGTCCAATTGAAAGCAGACACATTTCTTTAAGCCAGTGTCCAGATTAAAAAGACAACTTTATAATTACAACTAACATGTTATAACTATCCTACATACAAACAGGGGCACATTAATTCACTCCCTGGAATAGAAGGCAAGATTTCTTTAGGTGATGCTTGCTCCTAACACTTCATAACTTGAACATTGTAACAGGTTTAATGATACTTAAGAACAAATACTAAGTCAATAAACATATTATATTAGAAACATATTAAGAGAGAACTGTTACAACCACAATCCTTATTTATGTAGCTGATCATGGGGTCATAGCTAGAATTTAGAACTCCCTTCAACTATCCATTCTGTATTCCCTTGCCCCTCAGCAAGCACCTCAGCAGGACTTGGTTCTTTCTTGCTTTCTTCCACTGAGGAGTAATAGTGCAATTTTCTTTTGACAGTCTGGGTCAATCACCCCTGCTAACACTGTGACTCCCTTTTAAGCTTGTTTTCTCAGAAGGATGAAGAGATGAAATTACCACGGGGAAGTCATAGCTTCCAGTTCAATGGCATCATTCTTGAACCTCCTAATACAAGCCTTTCCCCCTCTGGAGCTAAGACTTCTAAGTCAGCAGGGCATAATATCATGGGAACAGGAGCAAAAATTTTGCTAGCAAATCACTGGAGGTAATAGTGGTACTATTGCCATTTCCACCCCTTGATTACTGGACCCATGAATCCTGGCTATGGGAGACACAGTGTCACTTAGTAGACACTAATTCAAAGTATATACTATATGTCGTACAGCCTTGCCCCAGCCCTGCACACTATTGTTACCTAGCTGATGCTGTAACTGTGTCTTCAAAAGACCATTCCCCTTTCTATCTAGGCACTTCTGGATGGTGAGGAGCATGGTAAGACCAGTGAATTCCATGAGCATGAGCCCATTTCCTCATTTCTTCAGCTGTAAAATGTGATACTTCATCAGAAGCAACACTGTGCAGAATTCCATGATGTTGGATAAGGCATACTGTGAGTCCTTTGATGGTGGTATTGAAAGAAGCATTACGTGTAGGCAAGGCAAATCCATATCCAGAATAAGTGTCTATAAGGACAAAGTGCTGTACTTTCCATGATGGAAATAGTACAAAATAATCAAACTGCCAACAGGGTTGACAACAAGGTGAAAATCTTAGGGAATAGTGGCAAATCAGGGACTCAGGGTTGGTCTCTGATACTGACATATTGGGCATTCAGCAGTGGCTGTACCCAGATCAGCCTTGGTGAGAGGGTGTCTGTGATACTGAGCCCATGTGTAACCTCCATCCCTGCCATCATGGACACTTTGTCCCTGGGCCCATTGAGCAATGACAGGGGTGGCTGAAGAAAAAGTTTGACACCTGTCTACAGGACAGGTCATCTTATTGACTTGATTGTTAAAGCCCTCTTCTGCTGAGGTCACTTTTTGGAGAGCATTTATATGGGATATAAATATATTTATATCCTTTGCCTATATGGAAAGGTATATCCACATACCTCTTCCTCAATTATCTTTATCACCAATTTTCCAGTTATGTTCTTTCCAGGTTCCTGACGATCTGGCCAGACCACTGGCTACAGCCCATGAATCAGCATACAGTACACATCTGGCCATTTCTCTTTCCAGGCGAAATGTACTACTACCATGCACAGTGCCCAAAATTTTGTCCACTGTGAAGATTTCCTTTCATCACTGTCTTTCAATAATATCCTGTCAAGTAGCTATAGTCCTGCAATTGTTCACTTGTGGATGGTTTTTGCATAATGAACAGATACATCTGTAAACCAGACTCCCACCTTTTTTTCCTCCGACAGCTGATCATACGCTACACTCCATGAGGCCATAGTGCATGCTGGAAAACAGAAGGCAATATAGCAGGAGTAGGAGGCATGGGCATCTGAGCAACTTCTTCATGTAACTTGTTTGTACCCTCTGGACCTGCTCTGGCTTGATCATGCATATACCATTTTCATTTAATGGTAGATTGTGGCTGTGCACATCTAACCTTATGACTTGGTGGATCAGATAATAGCCAGCTCATGATAAGCTACTCAGGTTGCATGGTAACCTGCTGTCCTATGGTCAAGCATTCAGTTTCTACTAAGGAATCTAGCCAAGAGTTGTTATACAAAGGGTAAGTAGTTGCCTGCAGGTAATGGTATATCTTTGCTACAAAATCCAAAAGGTCTCTGCTGCAATTCACCTTTGAGATCCTGCCAGAGACTCCAAACAACATCTCTACCTGCCCCTGATGCTTTAAGTACAGCACTGCATCTGTTTAATTATATGGCCTCAGTAGTAGATCAGCCTGCACAGCAGTCTGCTGGACCTGTAACAGAGCCTTTTCTTCTTCTGGCCCCACTCAAAACTAGCAGCTCTCTAAGTCACTTGCTAAATAGGCCAGAGTAAAATACCTAGGTGAATAATGTGTTGCCTCCAAAATCCAAATCAGCCCACTAGGCATTGTGTCTCTTTTTTGGTTGTAGGGGTAGCCTGATTCAACAACTTTTATTTTAGAAGGAATATCCCTACATGTCCCATACCGTTGGACTTTGAGAAATTTCACTGAGGTAGAAGGAACTTGAATTTTAGTTGGATTAATTTCCTGTCTTCTGGCTCTCAACTGCTTTACTAACAAATCCAGAGTGGATGTTTCCTCCATTCACTGGGCCCAAGCAGTATGATATCATCAATATAATGGATCAGTGTGCTACCTTGTGGCAGAGAAAGACAATCAAATTACCTGTGAACTAAGTTGTGACACAGAGGTAAGACATTGAAGATGTATTGCTGGCCTTACCAGCTGAAAGCAGATTGTTTCTGATGGGTTTTATGGATGATATGGAGAAGAAGGCATTTGTCAAATCAATAGCTGCATAGGAAGTACCAGGAGTTGTGTTAATTCTCTCAAGCAAGGTACCACAGCTAGTATAACAGCTGCAATTGGAGTCCCCACTTGATTCTGTTTATGATAATTTACTGTCATTCTATAAGACCCATCCATCTTTTCCAAAGACCAAATGTGAGAATTAAATGGAGATGTGGTGGGAACCACCACCCTTGCATTCTTTGAGTTCTTGATAGTGTCAGTAATCACTGTGATCCCTCCAAGGATTCAATATTGGTTTTGGTTTACTATTTTACCAGGCAAAGACAACTTTAGTGGCTTCCATTTGGCCTTTCCAAACATAATAGACTTCATACTACATGTTAAGGAATCAATATGAGGATTCTGCCAAATACTAAATACATTTATCTCAATCATGCACTCCGAAATGGGGCAAATGACTACAGGGTTGACTCAGGAACCTACTGGACCAACTATGAATCATATTTTTTCCAAAACTCTGTTGACCACCTGACCTCAATTGGCCCCTACACATACTGGAGGGCTGCAATGTCATTTAGGTCCCTGAGATTCAGAATTAGTTCAGAACCAGTATGCAGTAGACCCTGACATGTCTGATAATTTCCCTTCCCCAGTTATACAGTCACTTCGGCAAAAGTTCTTAGGTCTCTTTGGGGAAGGATGGGAGACAAATTGACCATATAATTTTTCTGCTTTACTAGGGTCCTTCCTCAGTGAGACCCAACCTCCCTTTTTATACAATAGCTTCTGTGACTATAAACTGGCTCAATTTCAGGAAATGATTGAGGCACTATGATTCCCTGTTACAATGATTTGAAGTGGGTTTCTGTTCATTTGCCCTTAAATTTTTTTCAATTATATAAATCTAGTAAAATTTTCACTTTTAGGATCACCATGGCTAATCAGCCATTGCCATAAGGCGATAGGTGTCAGACCATTGTCTTCATTGTTCTGCTTCTGCTATCCATTAATGGTAAATTCACGGACCTTGCCTTTGGCGATTAAGTGCTGGCACTTGACCCTAGCCATTTGGGAATCCAATGAAACCCATTGCCCCTAAGTTTCCTGATTGTGCAACTGCTGTCCCCATTGTGAATTCTGACATACAGAAAAGAGCAATGACAAGACCCTTCTCTGTATGTCAGTGCTCCCCTCATGAATCCATTTCTCACAGTCTTAGTGAATATTGCATTTTCTGGTTCATCCCAGTGTGGGAGATTAGGCTTGACACCACAAATCTACTAAAGCATTTCCATTTCCCTAAGCCTCTGAATTCTCTCATCAATAGTAACTCATTGATTGTTAGGCATCTCTAACTTATTCATAGTGGGCCATCTTTTGACCTATATTTCTTCCAAACGCCCAAATACATTATTAACACCATTCATTATTTCATGTGCTGCAACATTAACTTCAGAATCCCTGCTTAAAGGGCCCATATCAACAAACTCAGCCTTATACAAGTGTATGCTTTTGCAACCATTATCACTACCTGTAAAATTCATTCCAACACTTGCTCATCATGCCTCTACTTATAAGAGTTAGAAAACTCAAGAAGTTCTTTGGGAGAATAGCAGACCTCCACATGGGTCACACTATCTACCTCTCTCTTGGAATCCTTCTGGAATTTGAGCCTTGTTATAGGCCTACAGACAAATGTGGATGCTGCAGGTAGTTCCTGAGGAGTGTCAGCATCACTATGCTTGGTCACAACAGGATTATTTTCCTCAGATATACTAGAAGAGGTTAACACTACAGGGTGTGACAATAAGATTCCTCTACCACTGTGGATTTTCCTCTGGCAAAATAATCTCATTTGCATCTAGGAGCTCAATATCATCAGCTTCATCAGCATCCTCCCAAACATCTCCATCCCAGTATATGGTATCCCATCCATTTCTCATCAATGCTGTCACCTTTACTTCAGATAGCCCTTTATACTGAACATTAAACTTACCCTGTATTTTAGCCACTCAAATTATGAGGGCCTGTCTGCAATCTTGGCCCTGTGGCTACAGGAGAAGAGATTCTTTTCCAAAACACACTTAGAAATTTTAAATTTGTGTGTGTGTGTGTGTGTGTGTGTGTGTGTGTGTGTGTGTGTGTCTGGAGCTGGCAATTTGAATATTTGAGATTCTTATTTTTCTTTATTACTTTGTCCTCACAGCTAGACAAATTTAGATTACTTATGGATGCTCATTGTTTTTCTTCACTAGTTTGTCCAGAGATGCTAAGACCAACCAGCCACCATCATTATATTTTCCACTCTGCCAGAAATAGTCAAAATTTCATGTATAGAGTCACTAAGTGCCTCATATGTCACAAGTCATGAACTAGGATAATCAGGTGTTTCTATATTGAGTATAATTTTAAACAGTTCATACCAAGATCTGTCAGTATTCTCCACCATATTAGAGGGAGAGCTCATGTCATTTTTAGGTCTCATCAAATTAGAAAGCCAACTTCAAAAACCTCTAGAGCCATTAAAGAAATTAATTTTACCATTCTATTTCTCTAGAGCCACTCCTACTACCAAAATCTGTATCAGTCAGTGTTTAGTAGAGAAAGAGATTTAATGCAAGATACAGAAATATATAAGAATTTACAAGATTGGTTTACAATGGCTGTCCACAGAGTCATGTGTGGAAGAGATCAAAAGGTCTGTCTGTGCCCTGTGTATCTGAAGGATCCAGTTGAAGGCCTGGAGCTCAACATATTGTCCTCTGTATCAGGAGGCCAAAGAGTCTGTGATTGAAAATTGAAGGTTTATGCTGGAAGACTGTAGGGTCTGAGTCTTTGAAGGGATGTGTTAGAAGGGAGAAGGGTCTGTGATGGAGGCTGAAGAGTCTACACTGGAAGGCTGAAGATGTCCAAGGTGAAGGTAAAGACCACAGCTCCTCCAGAGAAACAGCAGAAGTGATCCTTCTTTGTTTCCCCTTTATACTACTCAGGTGACAAGCCACCCTAGAGTGGATCTCTCTTCAATAAAACCCTTCAGTCAAACTCTGAGCTCTGCTTATCTAATCTAGTTGGGCATTTCTTTCTCAAGTTGACACAATCAGTTAACTTTCACACATGGTGACTGCAGAATCATATCCTATGACTATGGATTAGGCTTAATGATTACAGAATGTCATTACATATTATAATTAACAACAACATGACAGGGCTTTCAGTCTGCTTTTTTTTGGGGGGTCATGTCATGCAAGATTTGGAAGACATCTTTTTCCTTAGTCCCTCATTTCAGATGGGACTATTTGCTGCCCCTTTATTCTAGTACTGAATATGAACTAAAGAGAATAAAGAGAACTAAAAAAAAACAAGCTTGCACAGAGTCAAACAAAATATCAGGAAAAGTACTAAAAATAAACTTCAAGCCTACTACTAAGAAAGCACCTGATTTCATTGCTTGCTATTCTCTGGTGAGGTACTCTGACTCATCACATAGCAGACTCACTGCAGTTTTCAGTTCATTCTCTATAACTGCTCTCTAGATTGGAGCTAATAAGAAGCAATAACATATAGTGACTCTTTTGTAATACAGAACTTTGAACAGAATAAATCTCAACTGAGACTCAAATATACAGAAGAAAGAGTCAAGCTCTGCAATGCATTATTTCACCCTTCTTCCTTTAGTTTACTTGGCAAAATCAAATTCTACATTACTCCTGGAAAGTCACATCTTACTTTTGCAGGTGATCAACTTTGTTGTTAAATATTTATAACAAGACAGTAAAGTTAAATGCCAAAACAAAGTAGCTCATTTAAACTTTGTTGACCATACTTCTGAAAAAATATGTATTGCTTCAAAGTGTATTTTTAAAATAGTCACATTTAGGTTTCCATACAATGACACCTTTATGTTTACATAGTATTTACTGAAAAAAATAGCCACCTTGTCATAGTCCAGCAACACAAGCTTGTCACAGATATGATTCTAGCTATGCTGCCAAATCATGAAATATACAAATACTTCTTTTCTATTTAGGAGAATGCTCATGGAGTGTTAATAAGTACATTCTGTAATAACAGCTAGGTACATTCAGGGAGCTTGGTGATTAAAGATAGGATACTTCATTAAACTATTTCTGTTTCAAGTAGTCTGTATTGTACTATCAAATTGATTTTTTAATTATTAAATTAATTTAATGATTGTAGAGGGAAATATTTCTCTAACTTGTTTGACAGAAGTTTTAACTGAATATTTTTTAGTGGGGAGTATAAGAAACTGAACAGAGTGGGTATTTCAATACATGAAAACAAGCTGTGTAAATCATATGAATGTTAAGATAATATAGCATAAAACACTTATTGAGATTGCAGTAGTTCAAAATGTGTGTTACAATTAGTTCCCCCTCTAGTAGTATTGTGTACATTCTTAATACAAGAATTAGAGGCACTAGTAGGTTAAGGGATTCTCAGTTTTACATTCACATTTCCATTTTAATCTAGATGTTAATCAGTAAAATAAATCATTCCAACTCAGAGTTAGAAACCAGATACATTCTAAGACCATAGTGTTGTGTTAGTTTATCAAAATGTTTTACCTGCTTTGCTTAATCCAGTTTTAAATACTGGAATTTAAATAGCTCACAGTACAACACTTATAACTCTGGCTTGATATAACTTGTTCCATTCTTAATTACACTTTATGACAGATCAGATCTAAAAAGCAATCTATTGTTCCCTTGTCAGACTTACAGAAGACTGATATGTCCACATGCATGCTTCCTGTTCACAATAAATATATGGTTATGTCTACAGGAAACCAATAACACTCGATGTTTGAAATTATTCCATAAATACAGAAAAATAAATTAATACTGAACAGTCTGATTATTTGGGGAAAAATTTGTTGTTTGAAATTAATTCTGTAAGGGATTTTATAGATGTACAATGCACAAAAGCATGAAATTATCACACGCACTTCGCATTGAGTCAATAATGTAACATTCACCCTTTTGACAAATTAGATTTTGCTTCAGTGATGGAAGCAGAAACCGGTACTATATTCGGTCACTTCAGATAATAACTGTGTTTCTATTTACTTTTTATTACAAATCAATAATGCAATTAACATAACAAGATCCCAGGAGCTATTTAGGTAATTATTGCTCCTATAAAAAAAGAACCACTGCATAAAATGTAAAATAGGTTGAAACAAAATCATAAAATAAATCCCAGAAAACCACTTCCATGGAAAAATAAAAAACAAAATAGTGTAACTTTTATTAAATTTTCTTCTTTTTTTAGAATTTTGTAAGGACTATAGGTAGAATATCACCAATTAGATCAAGGAATTCACTCGATTGACTGAAAGAATTGATGTTATCTATTTTGGGTCCCCAAAAGAAAATATGTTATCTTTCATTCATGCTTATATTATTTTAAGCAATTATTTTGTTTGCTTCATTTATTAAAATTCTGGATAACTTTATCACATTATTGAGAATCTAAGTCCGATATGCATAGTTTATCCCATTCAATATCATAGCCAAAAACCCTAATAAACAACATAATCTGGCACACATTCAGTGATATTCATGAATTGTTTGTAGGATAACTAGTCATAAGTGGAACAATTAGCATACATAGTGCTAATTAATTACTATTAATATTTCCATAGACAAGTCATATTTCCTCACTACTTTTTGTGGTACTGAGAATTGAACACAAGGCCTTTGCATTAAGCTACATTCCCAGCCCCACTAAGCTACATTTCCAACACTTTTTTATTTTTTTGAAACATGATCTTATAAGTTACCCAGGCTGAGCTAGAATTTGAGATTATCTTGCCTTAGCCTCCCAGAGTACTAGGGCTACAGGAATGTGCCACCACCATATGAAGTTTTCCCTTGCTCTTTGACATATAGACATTTATATTCTTCTTGTTTCACTTTAGGTGTTGCATTTTTTAACCAATTGTACCTACATTTTAATTTCACAGGCTCTGACTATTAAACACAAGAAATTGCAATACCAGGGATTTCTGTTAAGATAGATCAAATGGAAAGATAATGATAGTTAATGCAAGCATTAGGTTTCAGTGAGGTTCACTTAGGAAGATAGGCACATCAGTAGACAATGAAATCGAATGACATACAATATTCAGAATTGGGACTCCAATATCCCACTTAGACATTCAGTAATAAATGTATTAAAAATTCCATGATTAATGCATGCTGTCAAATTGAGGGCTGTGGGGCAGCAAGAATTGTCTCAAGTTTGGGGATTATGTACATTCTTACATCAGAAATGGACTCTGTTTACAAAGATCAAAGGCATTCAGGTCCTGGTAATAGTAGGATATTACTTAAAAATCATACTTGAATTTTTTTGGACCTGATGCCTTAAAACCAACAAGCAGCCAGACTGAGCCTTATAAATACGTATAAACCAGGGTATTTCAGTACCTTGCTGGACATTTCCAATGGCTTTCTACCACACTTAGAATGTTATCTAAACTTACATGCTTTAAAATTCTTACCACTTATTCTTACTGCTCATTTCTGATATTGTCTAGATCATGTCAAACCCACCCTGTGAGCTTTTGCTCTCTGTCCCCTTTGCCTGCAACAATGGCTAATTTCCTTAAGTCATTAAAGTGTCTTTTCAAATGTCACCTTCTCAGAGATGTCTTCCCTGAGAACACTATCCTAACTAGCATATCCATTTTTCTCTATCACTCTCTCAGTTTAGTTTTCTTTGTACATGACATCATCAAATATTTGTTAATTTTATACCTCCTATACCTAATAGAATATCAGCCTCCTGAAACAGAACATTTTGCTACTGTTTCCTCTAGTATCTCTAGCACCAGAACTAAAATTATTGCTATGAAACTAATAAAAATTGAACTTCAGAGACTCTCACTTGCATAGGTCTCTTTCAAGGCACTGCATGTAATTTTGTATTTATAATTTTCTAGTCTTCTTTGTTAAGTGCTGCTATTGGCATTGTGTATGATTAGAATCTCAATAAACCATGATAAGTAGTGACATTTACTACCTGGCACTTCATGAGCCCTCAATATATATCTTTTGAATGAAAGAATAAAAATGAATGAAAATCTTAAGTACCTTAGGATGTAAATCTTTTTTAGATGTATTCTTAATAACAAGCTTTAATAAGGGTTCTACCTGAACTGAAAAGTATAAAGATGTTGGATATCCATTGAAACTATAACAAAGGAGCTGTTCTGAAGGATGTGGAAGAGCTACTACAAAAATTTGATGCAGGCTCTAAAGGCAAACTGTTTATTTCATATTTTTTCCTAAGGGTAGAAGAACAAAGTAAGTCAGAGGTGTACATTATAATTTACTGCCTTAACAAATTATGTTCCAATAATAATTGCATTCCTTGTGACACAGCCCACTTTCACTAATATTTCTTAAGATATAAGCTACCCTCTCTGGTATATACAGGACACGTTCATATTTTAAAGAAATCACTAAAATAAGACTGCCCTCTCATTAATGCACTGTGTTTTTTGTTGTTGTTGTTTCCCAACATTGTTTTTGCAGTCCCTAAAGATTTTAGGAAAGTTTATGGACTCAAGCAGGATTGTGTTGTAATGTGACATTTGATGACTGAAAAAAGACATGTGCTGTATACGTAATTCAATAATATAGTTAAAACACACATACATACACATATAGGGCACAAAAACACATACATGATGCAGGAGAGAGAGACTGATTTAGTAAGTGAAACTTAGAATTTATTTTCACTTGTTAATAGTAGCTCTTTTATGCTCTCATCCAGTTCTTCCTGTGCTATTAATAAGGAATTCATAGAAATGAGCAATTAATGAAAGAGCTTAGTGAAATAATGGATTACACTTTAAATAATGGTCAAAACTAGTTACAATGAAAATTACCTATGAATTGATCACTCTCAATTTATAGAAGACCATCTGCTTTGGTTTTTAATCTACTCAAATTGTTTTTAGGTTTTTGTTTTTGTTTTTTGGACCAGTAGCACTGCCTGAGGCAAATTTTATCAACCCGACCAAAAGCAATAGAAAACCTTGCTTTAGATGTTTTCATTGCTAAAGCTACAATACTTCTTTAAAAGCTCCAAGGTATCATAATTAAAAATGTATAAATTGTTTAACTTGTCAAGGAAGGGCAGTTATTGTAAAGCATTATTTCCCCTCAAACAGCTAGAATCTCAATGTGCATGTGTGAGTGCATTTATAGAAAAAAAAAATGCAATTAAAGGACAAATTAAACTTCTGGGAAGGAAACTTTATCTAGGTATCTCCAAAATTCTCCAGAACTGGTCCAGTGTCTGAGAAAGTATATCTATTAAGTTTCTATTCATATTCACATGCAAACCTGTACCAGCATTCAACCTGCAGGTTTTAGATGGTGACCTGACCTGAGAGGAAGAGTGAAAAGACTCCAAAAAAGCTAATTTGATTTCAATGACAAAAGGGCTATTGAAATTATTGTTACAGATACTTCCTTTTAGTAATTTCTTTCACATTCATCTTCCTGTTGCCCTTTCTTCTTTTCAATAAATGCAGAATTCAATTAGTAGCATAATAATAAAAAGTAATTGGGCACTATAGACTCACAAACAAACCATTTAGGACAAAGTCAAGCTTTTAGTATCATGTCAAATTAGAAAATTTTCTTTCTTACAAAAATTTTTGAAAGAAAAATTATCCATGTGTTCCACCAATTCCATCACAATTTGAAAAAGAAGACACATAGATGGTAAATGAATATTCTTTTATCTTGTATGAGAAGGAATAAGATCACTTCTCAAAAGATTTAAACACAAGAATCAGTTCTACTGTCTTGTGCTTGTGTAAACAAGTTGCTTTTCATAGGGAACTTTTATTTAAATTAAATAGCAGACCCAGCTCACAGCAAATAATTGTGTTGCTAATTTTACTACATAACTTTGAACTGAAACTAAGGAAAAACTGGTCATTGGTAATCAATTGCCTTGGAGGAACTGAGAGGTCTTTGACAGAGTTACATAAGGGATGAATCACAAAATGAGATAATTGGAAGCTGTTTGACCCAGAGGATGCTAAGTTTATAATTACAATTTAAAAGTTCTTTTTATCCGAATATTATTCTTTCTAAATATACATGCTTCTTGACTGCATCAATATATTTTTCTAATCTGATAATGGTCTCTTCATCTTCAGTCTGGCCAGAGATTGCAAAATTAACTGAAGTATCTAAATAATGCCAACTACTATTATAATAAACTTTTTAAGAGTTATTTTATTATTATTTAAAGATAACTCCTTAGCAAGAGAAATAAATCCTTTCTTTAATATATGACTTCAAGGTCATTCTTGAAAAAAAGTTTAAATGCCTTATTCCAAAATTTTAGACTTGCAAAATTTCAGAATTATATTCTATAAACTACTCAAGTTCCAAGTGAGTTCTCTATATTAGGATGTTAGAAAATTCACGGGCAGAAATATAATTATTTTGAGGTGCTTTATGTCAAACAGTGAACTTCCTTCTGATAAGAAAATCAAAAAATTTGTTAAAATTCTATGCCATGGGGCTGGGAATTTAGCTCAGTGGTTCTGCTGCCCGCCCCGCAAGCACAAGGACCAGAGGACCAGAGTTCAATCCCCTGGTACAAAAAAAAAAAAAAAAAAAAGATTCTATGCCATGTCACAGTCAGGACGTAATCCCTTCTCAGATAATATGGTTACTAGTACATTGTATTATGATATTTCTTTACAGAACACTTATAGAACACTTTTCCTTCCAAAAATGTCATAAGTTAGGCCATTTTTATCATGTCTATTCTTGCTATGCAAATGAGAAGATGTAGGCTTAATCAGTAGGTGGCCCAAAGAGAACTTGCATTCATGTCTTCTGACACTATAACTATATTTTTGTTGTTTAGCAATATTTTGGTAATCAGTATGATTGCCTCTCTTTCTTCTCTCTCTCTTTTTTTTTTTTCTGGTACCAGGGATCAAACTCAGCATTTTGCATTTGCCAGGCAGGTGAGGGCCCTCTTCTCCATTTCTGAATTCAGATGTCAAGACTAATTTGACTAAAACCCAGGTCTCTAGATATTACTTGTATTTGTCCTTCAATATCTAAATTCAAATGCCTCAACTGTTTGTCCTTCTCTACCCTTACCTGGATTTTTTCTAATTGAACATGATGAAGTCCAGTGTGTGTCCAGTACTGTCTAGGGGAGGTTCTTTATTCACAAACAAGAGATACTACTTTTTTGGATATCTATCAAGTGGTATAGGGGACGTCAGTCTACCTTAAGAGGCTAATAGGAAGCATTAAGACCATTCGAGGCATGCTTAGAGTTCTTTATATTTATAAGAAAAATACAGAACACTCTCCCAGTGGAAGTAAACAATTATAATGCTCATATAGACCCACTTAAACTCCCTTATCTCATCCTTCTTACATATACTATTCTTTCACTAAAATATTTCTTTTCTTATTTGCTACTTCAAAAATTCTAAGTATATTATTAATCCTCCTATATTTCAGTTTGTTCATCTGTAGAAGAGATGGTGATGAGGACAACACTTACTTTGTTTTTTTCAACATTTTAAAATTTTTCTTAGCAAATGTTTGTGGCACATGAGGTTCACAATCATCTTGGGGTGTAGGTACATGTACATGCTACAGATTGTTTCATTTTTAAATCCTCTTCCCCTTCCCTCTCCCTCCCTCCTCTAATTCCCCCATCCTGATTTTCATTGTTGTTGATATTATTAATCTTAGCTTATGTTATGGGATATAATGTTTACATTCATTGAGATTATTAGGTTCCTATATGTGGTATATATTTATTCTACTTAGTTTCCCTTCCTCTCCTCATCACCCCTCACTCTTATTTCCTTGGACCCCTTCCCTATAGCAAGAGATACATCCCTTTGTGCTCTTTTATCCATCCATTATTATTCTCTTTGTTTGTACTTTGCCTCACTCAAATGAGAGACATCATATAGCATTTAAGCTCATGCATCTGGTTTATTTTACGCAACACAATATTTTCCAGGTGTATTCATTTTTCTACAAATGTCTCAAATTTGTTATTCTTTATAGTCAAGCAGTAATCCATTATATATAGATACCACATTTCCTTTATCCAGTTGTCTATTGATGAGTATACAGTCTGCATCCAGGATTCACTTATTATGACTGTACTGCTATAAATATTGGTATGCATCCATCGCTGTAGTATATTTTAAGCTCTTTGGGGAAGTCAACTAGAAGAGGGATAGCTGCGTCATATGGAATTTCTTTCAGAACTGAGAAATCGCCACACTTTTTTCTATATTTTTCTATAATGGCTGTGCTAGTTTGCATACCCACCATGGCCACACCAACATTTCTTATTGTTTGATTACTTAATGATTGCTATTCTCCTGGAGTAAGATGGAATCTTACCATTGTTTTAATTTATATTTCTCAAATGGCCAGAGATGTTGAACATTGTTTTTATACATTTGTTGACCATTTATATTTATTCCTCTGTGAAATGTCTGTTCATTTCTCTTGACCATTTCTTGATTGGGTCTTTAATTTTAGGTAGCTTATTTTATTATTTTTTTTAGTTCATTGCATATTCTAGATATTAGTCCTGTGTCTGAGGAGTAGCAGACAAAAATTTTTCCCACTCTGTAGGTTGTATTTTAACTCTACTAAGTGATTCTTTCGCTGCAAAGAAGCTTTTTAGTCTGATATAATCCCATTTGTTAATTCTTTCTGGTGTTACTTGTACAATTGAGGTCCTGTTTAGAAAATACTTTCCTACACCTATGTTTTCAAGAGTTGTACCTATTTTAGGTAGAGTATTATAGGTATAGTGTTTCTGTTTTAATGTTTAGATCTTTGATCCATTTTTATTTTAATTTAGTATATAGTCATAGATAAGAGTCCAATTTCAATATTCTTCAAATAAATAACCAGTTTTTCCAGCACCACTTGTTCAATAGGCTATCTTTCCTCCGACAGGTTTTTGGGCCCTTTGTCAAAGATCAAATAGCTGAATGTGTCTAGTGATATTTCTGTATCCTCTATTCTGTTCCATTGATTCACATATCTGTTTTTGTTCCAGTAACATGCCATTTTGTTTTGTTTTGTTTTGTTTTGTTTTGGTACCGGGGATCGAACTCGGGTCCTTGCACTTGTGCAGCAGGTGGTGAAACCACTGAGCTAAATCCCTGGCCCTACATGCCATTGTTATTGATATTGCTTTGTGGTATAGCTTGAATTCAGGTTTTACTATGCCTCCTGCTTGCTCTTGTTGCGCAAAACTGGTTTTGCTATTCTGAGCCTTTTCTGGTTCCATATGAATTTTAGAATTGTTTTCTCCAGGTCTGTAAAGTATACTGTGGGTATTTTGATTTTGACTGCATTGAATCTGTATATCAGTTTTGAGAGTATGACCATTTTGACAATATTGGTTCTGTCTATCCAGGAGCAAGGGACATCTTTCAATTTTCTGATGTATTCTTTAATCCCTCTCTTTTTTTTTTTTTTTTTTAGTATTGTAGTTTACTTTGTAGAGGTCTTTTGCTTCCTTGGGTAGGTTAATACTTAGGTATTTCATTCTTCTTGATTCTTCTGAGAATGGTATTGTTTTCATAATTTCCTTATCATTGAGTTTATTTTTGGTGTATACAAGTGCTAATGATTTTTTTGTGTTGGTCTTGAATTCTGCTACATTACTTAAGCTAGTTATTAATTTTCAGAAGTATTTAGTGGGGTTCTTTGGCTTATCTATGTAGAGTATCATGTCATCTACAAATAATGATAATTTGCATTCTTCCTTTCCTATTTGTGTATCTTTTATTTCTTTCTCTCGAGCAATGATTCTGGCTAATAGTTCAAGTACTATGTTGAATAGAAGTGGTGATTGTGGACCTCCTTGTCGTGCTTCTGACTGTAGGGAGGATGATTTTAGTTTTCCTTATTTAGCATGATGCTAGCTATTGGTTTGTAATAAATAGCTTTTATCATAATCATGTATGTTCCTTTTAAACCATTTTTTAACATTTTTGTCATTAAGGGGTGTTAGATTTTATCAAAACCATTTTCTGCATCTATTAATATGATCATATGGATTTTGACCTTGCTCCTGTTTCTGTGATGTATTACATTTATTGACTTACATATGTTGAAGTATCCTTGAACCTCTGGGATAAAACCTATTTGATTATGTTTTATGATCTTTTTGATGATGAGCTGCATCCTATTTGCCAATATCATGTTGAGGATTTTAGTATCTATGTTCATTAAGGAGATTGGCCTATAGTTCTTTTTTTTAGTTGGGTCTGGTTTGGGGATCAGAGTGATACTGGATTCCATAAATGTATTTGGGAGCACAGCATTCCTTTCAGTTTCTTTGAAGAGCATGAAGAACATTGGTGATATATCATCATTTATGGTTTTGTAGAATTCATCAGTCAATCCATCAGGTCCTAGGCTCTTTTTATTTGGTAGATTGTTTATTATCATGTCAATTTCATTGATTGTTATTAAGTTGTTAAGCACAGTTCTGTCTCCTTGGGTCAGTTTTCCTAATTTGTATGCATCTAGGAATTTTTCCATTTCTTCAAAATTTGTTAATTTTGTGGGAATAATTTTTTTCAAAATAGTTACTATCTTCTGAATCTTGACAGTGTCTGCTGTAATTTCACCTACTTCATTTCTAATTGCATTGATGTGAGTCTTTTCTATCTTTTTCTTGGTAAGTCTGGTTAAGGGCTTATTTATTTTATTTATTTTTTCAGAGAAGCAGATCTTCAATTTGTTGATTATTTTGTACTTTTAAAATCTCAATTTCATTGTTTTCCACTGTCCTCTTTTTAATTTTTCTCCTTAATTTTGATTTTGGGCTGGTTTGTTGTTGTTTCCTAAGTATCTTCAAATTTCTCATATTATTTATTGGGGCTTTCTCTATTTTCCTAATATGAGCATTGATTGCAATGAATTTTTCTCTTAGAACTTGTTAAAAGTAGTGAATTTTAAATGATAAATTTTGCCCTTCAGATTTCATACTGGATAAGGGATTTGGCACATAGCATATTTGTAATTCCAACAAATTTATGTGTTATTTGATATTTCAGATAACATATTTAATGAGTTTCTGGATGTTTCACATACGCTGTGCCATTTTTTTCATTTCTGTTTGTGTTTTATGACCATTTGAAAACTCCAGAAACCTCTCTCCTTCTGCCTTCACTCCCATTCTTTCCTCTCACTCTGGCAGCCTTTTTTTGAAGGTGCACATCTGCTGCCATAAACACACAAATTAGCACATCAATGTTTGTGATGAAAAAAAGTGCAATAAAAGAATGTTTTGAAAGCAAGCCAGTTTGTCAGTAAATTATAAGCTTCATTACCATAAAACTCTAACAAAAAGAACCCATATCTCATTAACTGAAAGCACAATATGACTGCAGCAATATTCATCTCCCCAAAGAGTGCTTATCCATGGGAAAAAAAGATAAAAGTTTTGCTTAGAGCTGTCACTAATGACAGCATTAATTTTATTTATTAAAGAATGTCTAAACATTTTGTAAAATGTACGTTTTAGCCCTCCCCCCATCTTGTTTCCTGATTAAGTAAAGTTGCAGGTTGGAGAGTACAAGAGTTATATGATGCCTAGCTTTGTTCCACTTTAACATTATTCTAATGATTCTATAAGTTATTTTACTTAGGATGGAAAAAAATTTTCCAACCAAAGGTTCTAGGTTCTATGGCTAGTGAAATTTTTCTACATCATTTTAAGACCTAAATGTCATACAACATTTAAATCTCTTATGAGTTTATTTCCACATAGATAACAGGAAAAGAACCCATTTCATCATTTTTAAACAATAGAGAGTTTTTTTATACTTAGAATATTTAGCAAGATTTTCAAAGACTTGCATAGACCAAATCAATTTGTGTTTAATTTATTTTATCATAATTTGGTAAAAAACTTTAATAGTTATAATATTGTATGTGTTTTTGTGGATTTTTCAATAGTTTTTAAATTTTAATAATACAAGACTATTTGTAGTAAAATCTTTGTATTTCCTTATAGATAATTCAAACTGGTAAAGTGTAATGCTTCACAAAAAAGAACTAATTATAAATTAATTAAGTTATTTGATTGACACAAAAGAACAAAGATTAAGAGAGAGTAAAGAAACTTTTGGTAGAAGGTAATAAAAATGGTCAACTATTTAATTGTCAATCAAATTTGTGGAAATAATAGGCCAGATATTTAAATGGCATAATTTTTTTGGAATCCATTTCAAATACTCCAGAAAAAGACAAGGAAGATCATAGATAACACAAGATTGAAACAAATGTCCATAATTTTGGGGGTTGGGTGTTAAATAAATGGAAATTCACGATACTATTCTATTTACCTTTGTGAAATCATGAAAGTTTTCATAATTTAATGCTTCATAAGGGCCAAAGGTATTTTATGTGACATTCAGTAAGAAAATCTAACATCCTTTTTATCTGTCTTACATGCTGCAAAGAAAACAGAAAAGGTTGTAGGAGAGACAGTGCTGTGTGTAGAAAGTCATATAGTCTTTCAATGGAGTGTGGAATTGAATCCTGAATGTATTTGCTATTGATTCTATGGACACAAAGAAATCTATTAGCTTTTTTATTTATTGTACAATAGGGAAGTTTGCTCATATATCACAGGGTTGTTATTAGAATTACATAGAAAATTTGTGGACATGAAACTGGCATAGAAGTGTTCCATTTCCTTACCTGAAAGATCATCAGATTTAACCAAGAATTAAAAAAAATTTTAAAACTTCAAGGATTGAAAAAACACCCAGTTAATTTGAATTTCAGGTTAAATGTATAATTTTTAGAACAGAGTATGTTCCCTAGAATATTTGCCAAAAAAAGAAACTGAATTTATTTGAAAATCAAACATTACTTGCTGTCCTATTTGTATCTGGTGACCTTAACTAAAAAGGAAACGTTGATAAGTAAGTCTTGCAAACCCTTGCCACAAAAAACATAACTCAGTTACACACAAGAGTGCTAGCTACTATGTTATGGTTATCTTTCAACTGAGGATTACATTTCTAAAATTTTATTATTTTATTAGTATGTGTTTGCAGTAAATAATGATTATCTTCCTTGTGGGGGCTAGTACATTTACGTAACACATCTTAATTCTTTTTGCATCCCCTTCCCTCCCCTCTTCCCACCTCCATATCTTTATCTCCTTCTCCTTTGCAGAAACATTTATCTCTATTTTCTGAGCAGGATGAGACTAATGAAGGAAATTTTGACAGGATCAGCAGCCCAGGATTATGGAGAATTATAAATCTACAAGGGTTAAACATTGCTTGATATTATCTTTGAATAAAAGGAATAAAGGAAGAAGATTGAAGAAACTTGGCCTCTCACATAAGTTGTAGCAAAGTTCTCTGACTTTGAGAGAAAGAAGAATCCTATATTTAAGTTAAATTTATGTTCTCTTGTCCTTCTGTTTCTGTCTCTTTCTTTTTCCATTCTTCTGGTGATCAGCAATTTATTGTGTCTGATTTCTTATTTAATTTTCTGTAATCATTCTACAGAGGAATATATCTACTTGTGTTTTAAACATTTGGTTGTTGCTGGAGTTTCAACTATGATTTTTTAAACAAAAGACTTAAAACCATACAATTAATTTGGCTGAACTCCTTAGTAAAGGATGACCAAAAATGACTAGGCTTGAAAGTTTTGCCTACCAAGTAAATAAGCATTAATATTAAGTAAAACTGATGCAACTATTTCTCCATACTGTGCAGCGTAGCAGTTTCTCTTGGGTGGGGGCATAGTCAAACAATTCAACTGTATATACAGCAAATCAAATCTATGCATGGATTAACTTTAAATAAAAGTTTTTGAAAGGCAAATACTCCTGCAGCTAACTTAAAACAAAAAATTCACTGGAATTTATATATACATTCATGAACAGATGTAGATATAAAATACAACTCTAAGCTGATATATAAAATTTTAATGTCCATTCCCTCATAGAATCTCCATTGTCAATCACTGCCATATGGGCTTTAGCTTTCCTAGATCCAGGTATAATTTTGCTATTGTTCTCTAATTGTTTCATATAATATTAAATATTTTTTTCCTAAATGATTTATGTTTCACATATAAGCCTTTCTCCCTCCTTCTTTTTTTGTTCCCCAGGTCTCCCCTCCCCCTCCTTCTTTTATACTACTACAGAGTGACTTATTAAGATGTTTTACCCCAAAAAAGAATGCACAATGACCAATAAATGACTGACAAATATCAAATCATGCTATAATCTACCTTGTAAGTAGTTAGATAATATCCAACTCAAGCTGGTCAATTATTTAAACCAGATCAAGGCTAGAAAGAGGCAAATTAGTTATGGTGGGAAAGACTCCCTCACTTTCAGTACAGGTTTGACATTGAGTCTTGATAGTGGCCCTTTCCTTTACCATCCAAGGCACCTAACTTGCTTCATCCTAGTCTAAGCATTGTTTTTGAAAGTACCTGGGTATCTATAATAAAACCCATGTGTGTTTAAAAAGACACATTTTTATAAACAAGGATTTTTTAAAAAACTTCAAACATAACGCATCAGGAATTGTTCTAGTATAAGCCATAGGTTTTTCTCTAAGTGATATCCTGTTCATTGGTTAACATCTGCTCGCCCTCACCATCTGCTTTCAGTTTTTCAAGGTAGAACTATTTCTGATTGCCACCTGCTAGTGCTGCTCATGCTCTAAGACTTGTCATTCTTTTCCAATTTTTGCTGCTCCTCTGGGACCAACAGTAAGATGGAAGGAATTCTTTTGTATTTTTGAGACATTACATTTGAATATGTTTTTAGCATTTTCCCTCTTTGTCAGATTTTCTTTTCATAAGCATTATGTTTCATATCCCAAACTAAAATATTTAATGATATGTATTCATAAATGTTAAAATGAAAAAAAATCCAATAATAATTGATAGAATGTCAGAAATTCCTCAATATACAACACAAAATCACTGACCTACATGTGCTCAGATAGTTTTGTAATAGGTTGAAACATGCTTTCTTCTTAATTTTCTCTTTATTCTTGGAGAAGTACCCATGAAAATAAAACAAAACTGATTGCTTCAGACTAAGACTGAAGCTGTGATCTTACTATGGATGCTATGACTATAAACTGCAAGCTATCATGGTGTCTTTATGCCATTTTATATCACTAAATTATATTAGTCACATTATTTGTCTATGATAATTTTGTAAATACTTTGAGATAACCCAAACAAGTGTGTATACATGTATAGGAAGAGCAAACATGAAAAATAACATTTTTCTCTCATTGTGTTGGAGGCACATACTATCATTACTTCCCTCTGCTTATGCTAGCCTTCATCTCCAGGCTGAGGTAGGATATTCCAGTTTACTCCACTATAGAGATACTTTTCATTCTCCCTTTCCACACTGTAATTTTCAGAAGGGAAGCAAAGGAGCAGAGGCCCTGAGCACGAACCAGCTGAGCCTTTTGGGCTGCCATACCACTACCCCCAGTGCAGAGGAGCAGAGCCCCACCCAGCACTGAGGAGTTGAACCGCGGGCACCATCAGCACCCCCCTCCCCCCGTTGCAATGAGAAGACATGTAAACAAGTCTCAAAACCAGACTTCCAGATCACCTATAGCAACCCCAAAGGGAAACAAGATGGAACAATATGATACTCAACCACCTGGACTCCCTGAACTGGCAATAAAAGAGGATCTGGCAAAAATGAAATCAGAAATAATTTCTCACATAACAGCAGAGATTGTGCCCCTAGTGCAAGACATGATTAATAAATCTGGAGAGGACACAGATTAAAAAAACAGAGCAGCTGAGGAACATGATGGAATCCCAACATAGGAAACAAATGGAATCCATAAAACAGATGCAAACAGATTTCCAGGAGATTAAAAACTCCACTGAATGTCTACACAGCAGAATGAGCCAACCTGAGGACAGAATTTCAGATATAGAAGATAGGATTGCAATTAGTTACCAGGAAAAGAAAAATTTCTTTAAAATAGTAAGGGATCAGAAGGAAGTTACTATGCTCAACCTACCCTTAAGGAGTGGAGAGTTTATGTTCTTCATCTCTCAGCATAGCGTCACTAATAAATTATGTGCAATTCTTATGCAAAGAGTTTGTCTTTAGTACCCTTTTGTTTCTTCAATATTTATGTTATTAAGAACTCATGGATATTTAATTTATGCTTTGGGTTAAAATCCAATACTATTTATTTTCTTTTTTGTTCAAATGGTTTTCAGCCTCTGCTGTGAGGAACTCTTTCGACTGAATTCTGTACTACTTTGGGCATAACCTAATTTCCCTTTTTTTTCTGGAACTTGTTTCCTTTTGAAACTTGTTTCGTTTTGGAAATTGTTAATCTCATCCTGTATACTTCCTGTCCCAATCATGCCCTAGCTACATCTCCAAGGAAATCTGGTTCATTTACTGGAGAACAATATTAGAAAACATGATCTCTTGTTACTTGACCTACTTAACTGACAAAGCAAGGGGATAAACATGCATACAATAACATATGCATACACAGACTGAAAATATTTCTATACGTACCATCTGTGTTTACATTAAGCTAAACATGAATAAATACTTATGGTACATGATTTATTAACATATATTTCATTTTAGCCACCTCTTATGGGTTAACTACATTTCCATTCCAAAGAAAGAAAGATGGCTCCCATTATATGCTATGTAATTATAAATTACTTAATTTCAATATACATATACAACACCATCAGTATGTTAACCCGTGACACTGTGGGGAAGAATTTTATTCACTTGAGCACAGTGTTGCTGTACAGTTCTTCTTGCCTTTAGTCTTACAAACTGCACTCATTTAAAGTGTTAATAGATTTGCAGTGTGTTCCCCAAATTGTTTAAATAATGTTGTTTCATATGTTGACATATGATTACATGGATTTATTGCATTCCACATTTCATCTTGGGATTCCTCTGTCCTCATAAATGATGTTATTTTTAGTTCACATCCATTAAGAACACCTTGTACTCTAATACTCCATAGATTTTGACAAAAGAATACTCTTGCTTATCAAAAATTACTTTTATATTCATCAGTTTCAGTGTCCTAAACAATTTCCAGTGCTTTGCTTTTTCAATCTTCTTTTTCTTGAAAACTTCTGGTAAACAGTGGTGTGTATTCTGTGTGTATGGTTTTGTCTTTTGCACATTGTCCTATAATTGGAATAATACAACATATAGATTTCTCAAGCTGATTTATCTAACTTACAACCATGCACTTACATTTTATTCATGACTTTTCATAGCATAATATCTCATTTCTTTTTATCACTGAGTAAAATTTTAATATAATTTGTTCATTCACCCTGTTGAAGGACATCTTGGCTGCTTCTAGTTTTTATTAATTATAAATATAGCTGGCATAAACATTAATGTCCTTGTTTTCACATGAACATTAGTTTTCAAATCATTTGGGTAAATAGGGATGTAAATGTGGAATCATATAGCAAGACTATGTTCAGAGCTTTTTAAGACACTTCAAACTGTACTCTAGAGTGACTATGCCATTTGTGTTGCCACCAACAATGTTTAACATACCTGAAAGTTTTGCTATTGTTTTTTTATTTGGGGGTTCTTTGGCCATTTTAATCAGTGTGTAGTGGTGTTACATTATTATTATAATATGAAAATATATAATAAAAAATTTTATTAAACGCCTTTTCCTATTTGTCATCTATGCAACTTACTGAGAATGTCTTTTGTTGTTTCTTCTTTTTTGAGCTGTAAGTGTAAAGGCATTAAACATACCATTCAAGCATGTTGACTATTTAAGTTAAAGATTCTTGAAAGATCACTCTGACCTTTTCGTTGTTTTCTAAATTTATGGGAAGAAACTTCCAGTGAAGGGCACCCAACCAATACAAAAAGGAATAATACCATTTTCCTTAAGGATAAGAAGTCAAGACTGAAATAATTAAATACAAATTTGATAAAATGACTCATCTTTTAAGCCTCCTCACATAATTTTGTTCTTCACAACTTACTGTTCTTATTCAATTCAGTAATATAAATAACTGACTGCAGCTACCTCCTTGGCTATTCATATCCTCGTGAGGGATCCTGTATCATGTAAAACTTCTACTAAATATTTTTGCCCCAATTTTATGATTCAATTTATTTTTAATTGATATATAAAAACAAAGAAATTGCACATATTTACAGGGTAGCACGTGATGATTCGATATATGTCCACCCTTTATAATGTTTAAAAAAGATTAAACACTTCTATCTCCCCAGTTCTCATTTTTTTATGGTGAAAACATTGAAAATTGTTTCTTCTACCGTTTTGAAATATACAGCATATTATGATTATCCATTTTTACCATGTGCTGCAATAGTATCTCAAAACTTCTTGCTCCTATATAATCTCATCTAACTCATTGATAAACTTTCCCTGTCCTTCCTGTCCCCCATTCTCCCCAGTCTCTGGTAACAACCATTCTACTCACAACTTCTATGAAATCAATATTTTTAGATTTCACATATGAGAGAGAAAAAATACCTTTCTCTGTGTGTCTCTGTCTCTGTCTCTAGTAAAGACACATTGTCGTTTATCCCACTCAAAATACAGTATTCTGGGTTGCTTTGAACCCACTTAGATCACTGTTTTTGACACTTTCTGAAGAGGTCTGCAAGTCCCTTTTTCCTGAATTTCTTTAGTTATGCTGTTGTAGCTGCCTTGATACCCTGAATAGATTCAAAATGTTTACCTTTCATTGTCATGTTGACTTTGGGGAAGAGCTAGAAGTAGCGAGGCACCACATTTGGTGAATAAGGTGGATGAGAACATGTCCCTGCCTTTCTAGGAGCCTGTCTTCAATCAGCAGCACCATTCATCTTACATTTGGTCAAACTTAGTGAAGACACTCACCAGAGAGAACTTCCAAAACTGTTTTAGATAGAAGCAAGGATTGGATACATACGTTCAAAGCAAGTGGTGGTCTTTTAAGATGAATTAATAGCAATTTGTCTTTTACTGTAATTTTTTAAAAAATTGAAACATTCTCATGCACATTGATCACCCCTTGTAACACTGATATTGGTACCGGCATCAAGACTTGGTATAAAGAAAGAAAATGAGTGAAAATACGTGCTTATATTCTCTAAGAAAAATAAGAACTAACCTGTTTTTCATGTCCATGAGATCTGGGAAAATCTTCAGTTAACAAAAATCTAGTTTGTGTTTGTTGGTTTAATTAAAGCAGTTATTTCTTCACTGTGACTCATATTAAATATACAGAAGAACTATTTGAATTTATTAATCAAAAAGCTTAAATAAGCTTATGAGTTTGAAAGCATAAATTCAACTAAAGAACAACCTGTGGAATAAAAATAAATTGCTTAAAAATTTTTTCCCACATTGTAGGTTGTCTCTTAGCTCTGTTGGTGGTTTCTCTTGCAGTGCAGAAGCTTTTTAATAAGATGAGATCCCAGTTGTTGATTCTTTGTGCTAACTCCTGTGCTACTGAGGATTTGTTCATAAAGTCTTTTCCTATGCCAATGTCTTCAAGAGTTCTATCTAACTTACCTTCCAGCAAATTTAGTGTTTCTCTCTTAATAGATCTTTAATCCACTTCAATCTTAGTTTAGTGCATGGTGATAGGTATGAGTCTAGTTTTAATCTTTGGCAGGTTTAAATACAGTTTTTCCAACACCATTTATTAAATAGGCTATCTTTCCTCCAATGAGGGTGGTTGGCTCCTTTGTCAAAGATGAGGTGGCACAGTATGTCTGGAGTTGTTTCTGCATCTTCTAATCTATTCCACTGATCCTCGGGTCTGTTTCTTTGCCAGTACCAATAGCTAAAATGGATGAATATTGAAGCCATACTCTTAAGTGAAATAAATAGGACACACATGTGTAAATACCTAATAGTTTCTCTAGTGTGAGAAACTGAAAGTGTAAATAAGGATTAAAATGATTAAAATGAATAATTGATAATTTGAAATAGGAAGAAATGGTCCAAAGGGGTAGGGGACGTGCAGGGGTGGGGAAAGGAAACAAGGGAAACAAAAATTATGAAAAAAGAAAAAATGGAAATAAACTATATATAAATAGGGAAGGGTGGAGGGGGTGAAGGGCGCACAGGTAATGGGGGAAAAATAAGAACCAAGATACATCATGTACACGTACAAGCACCCAATGATAAATGTAAACGTATTGTATACCTAATATATACCAATAAAAGAATTAAAAATAATAATAAATTGCTTATGTGCATGTGAAACATGACAATGAAAAAGATATGACCTATTTTAACAGATTCTGAACAGGATTCTTTCCAGCTCATCTTGTCATACTTAAGCTTATTTCTGTTGGTATAGGTAAAGTTTCTTTCACAGGGGAATTTTATTTTAAAAAATAAGACAAAGGTCAGAGGTATCTTTTCATATCTGCTGTTTATAAAGTGTCCTTAACATACATAGCTCTCTCAATTGTACATTTTAATATGTTTTCACAAATATAATAATTAAGTCTTATAGAATAAGGGTACATCCCTGTTTTCCTATTTACTGGGAGAAATTTAGGAAATTTGGTATCTTTTCTTTCAAAATATTTAGTAGAATATTTCCCTGAAACTATCTGAAATTCAGACATTCCCTTTTAGAAATGTATTAATCATTAAGTCAACTTTTCAATAGACATATGCCTGTTTGGATTACCTATCTAATTTGATATTTTAATACTTGGGTAATTTAATACTTGTATTTCAAGGAATAGATTAATTCAATGAAATTGTAAAATTTTTGAGCCTAGAGTTGTTTAAAGCACATTTTGTTATAATTTGAATTTCTCTGATTGGTGATGATACTCTTGCTTTCCACACTGCTGCTTTGTAACTCTTCCCTCCCTTTGGTTAGATAGGGCTAGAACTTTATCTTTTATATCATTTTCTTGTTTTCAAATTTATGGATTTATACTCTATTTCTTATTGTATCTTCTGGTTGTGTTAGTGTCAAATATTTCTTATTTCTTCTGTTTTCCAAGAAGAAAACTGAGCTTATTGGTCTTTATTCTGTTGTAGTATATGCAATGCATCCTATAAATTTATTTATAAATAGTTCTTTCACTGCATTTTTTAATTTCTCTGGACACTTGTTCTTTGATCCAGCTGTCATTTGATCAATTACTTTGAAAATTTTGATTAACATGTTACTTAATTTCTAAATATTTTGTGATAGCCTTTTTATCTGTAGTGTTGCTTACTTTAATTTTATTGTGCTTCGTATTATTTACATCCCCTTAGATTTGTCAAAGTGAGCTTTATGACCTAGAATGTGATCTATCTTGGATGAATGTTCAACATGAACTGGAAAATAATGTGTATTTTGCTGCTGTTCAGTATTCTATAAATATCAGTAAGATCAAGGTGAATAATGATAAATCAAGTCCTAAACCTAAGAGTGACTTATTAACAGTTCTGTTGGCAAGAGATTATTCAACAAGTATTGTAATTAATTTAAGCTTGTTCACTAAATATGTCATATGAGAAGATTATGGGGTAGACAGAAGACTGTAATATTAATTATTTGTTTTGTTTTGTTTTTCTTCACTTATAATATAGTGGTATATTTTGCATTCTTGCTATTTTGGACCAAAAGTGAAAGTCTTTATTTGTAAGATGTATTATAAAAAATAAATGAATATATTATAAGGTCTAGAAGGAACATAGTTCGTTAAGCAGTGTACTTAAATCTATTTAATAATGAGATCTGTTAGATTAACTTGGAGTGTGTAGTGGAGTGGAAAGGGGATAAAATAAAGAGTAAGGATGTATTATGTTCATGTGCCTACTACTCACAAGGAGTGTAAATATTATGTATTATACACATACATCAATAAATTAAAAATAAATTTTAAATATTAGGGTTCTGTTTCTGAAATCATAATACAGTATTACAACAATTATTTTGTTAAATTCCTTTGTTTTACAGATGAAAAATTAAAGTTTTGAGAAATCAATTGCTCTGTCCAAATTTGCACAAGTGAATCAGTGGCACAGCTATAAGTAGAGCATATCTTTTCTCCTCCAAATCCATATTTTCTAATCAATTTTTGTCATAACTCAAATTCATATGCTGTATTACTCTGTATTATTCATACTGTATGCTACCCCATACACCAAATGATGACTAAATGTTGAAAACTGGATTGTGAATGATTAAGAGAAAGCAAGAACAGTGTACTCTGGTTGAGAGAAAACAGTTTAGAAGGATTTAATGGAGTTAATTAGAATAAAGTAATAATGTTATGAATAGCATAATCAATTTAAATGGAATAATTTTATTCTTTGCCATTCTCATCATTATATTTGAATGATCATTGTTTCTCCATCAATAAAGTGATTTGTCTCCAATTAGAAATATTTAGAAAGGAAAAATGCTATTTTATTAAAAAACAACATCTTTAATTCCAATTCTTTAAGTTTGCTCTTTTTCAAATATGCTTTATTAGTAGATACTTTAATTTGAAATTTTTATATTAATGTTCTTTTCATACAGCATCCATTTCTTCTGGAGCGAGAGCGTATAGATTCAGCACATGTCCCTTTTTCATTTTCCCAGTTATTTGAAGGTCTTCTCACAACATTCATAGCTGTTGATAGTGTAGTGACTCCAAATCTTCAACACTGAAGACTACTTCTTAATTACTTCTTTCTAAAACTTGTGTGGGACACCACATGATAATTGACTCTTAGTAGTTGCTGATAGATTAAAATATAAAAATTTCAAGATGTAATCATATATTCATTAACAATTTCAAAAACTGTATTGTTTAAGCACATAATTTGCAGGTAAAATAGCTGTATATATGTTTGTCAAAAATGGAGTTTATTCAGTGTGTACACAACCACTGGAATATATTAAGTTTCCCAGCCTCTACAGGAATGTCTTTCTCTCAACACTGACAATAAATTCGAGTTTGAATCCCTCAGGTTGAGAACTATCACTGGGGAGGATGTTGTATTTGCAACAATCTGATTTCCCCTCAGTTATCACACTATTTAAATGAGAGAAAACTTACACTCATCCTACTTCTTACTCATAATTATTTATATATTCACAAATTATCAGCTTTCTGAGGACAAAGTCTTCGACAGATATTTTCAACAGGCCCTAGAACCAGGAAGGATGATTTACTCACAGAATGTCTGAAGTAAATATTTGGTGAATACATTTTTGGTGAAGTTGCCATGTTAAGCATGTTTCCAACCAAGGAAACATGTAGGAATTACCAAAAATATACTCTCCCTCTGACAACATCTGTATTTCTGTGCCAACATCTGTTACCTATGTAATAGAATATTCAAATCTGGCTTTGCTAGCTAATCACATACTGTATGTATTTTTCATAAGTTTGGATAGAGATCAAATTCATTGTGATATAATTGGAAAGCACAGCTTTCTATTACAACAGGAAGAAATCTATAAACAAACATAAAATAATAGAGAAAATGATACGGCTTTATTACTTTCTTAAATTTAAAATTAATATTATTCAATAGGCCTTATTGGGAATCTGGTAGCTTTTTGCTCAAATCATGTACTATGTATATCAAACAATTATTATTTGTCAGGCCCAGGGCTATTTCACACGCATTATTTTATTTGATACAACAACCCAGAATCTTGGCAATACAATTATTGTTATTTTTCAAATGAAGAAACTGAAGTTCAGGAAAATTAAATAACTTATCCAAGGCCATACATGAAATTCCTGAGTCATTGCTCTTAAGTGGAAAATGAAAATTTCAGTAGCTTTTGCCTAGATAAGTTAGAACAATTCCACATTTACCTTAGCTTATTAGAGTAATAGTAACATTTACCATTTCCCATGATTCTAATTATTTAGGTGTATGTGTGTTTTTGTTCACTAATTATCTCTTTCAGTGGAGGAAGAATTGATAAGTAAAATTAAAACAGCCTTGTAAACACTGCATTTTATCTAGAATTCACACTTAATGTAGGTGAACACAGTACTAAGTGGAGTTCCATCAAAAACAAAATATCAGTAGGTAAAAAATTGGAAAAAGTGTTTGTGAATTAGTTTCACTTTTGAATGGGTTATTGGTTTTGACATACAAGCAGTTTTCATTTTTCCCTTTTTGATTCAGTGGGTTTTCCAGAGTTGTTTTAAGTTCCAGAATAAAATATTGTTCCAATTTTAGTATATGGGCTGCCGACGCAAGCATTCTAGAATAAAATAAACCAGGTACACAATGAATAAACATTTATGGAGCTTGGCCTGTAAACTCAATGCAAACATTTAATTTGATATTTTCTCTTAGCAGAGCCTGAATTTCTCTTCAGATCTTCCTACCATCTTTTCTGGTCTAGGTCCTACCTGATTTCATACTTACCAAACAGTAGAAGATGGGTGCATATTTACAACAGAATTGGAAGTAAGGAGATGTTTTTACATTGAAATTCACTTTTTATTTAAATAGGGTTTTTTTCCCCTTTCTGTAGCAGTTTTATGTAAAAAGGTGTGAGGTACTTGAGAGATCAATAATATGGCTTTTTAAAACAATTTTCAACATATTGTGGAGGAAGAGTGGGGGATAATGTCAAGGCTTTGGTAAAAAGTAAGTTTTCAAAAAACATATCAATGAATGCTTTTCCTAGACTTGTAAGCACAAAAGGTCTTCATCAGCACACTTTCTAACTCTCAACTATTTTCTTATTGAGTTAGTAGGGTTATACTTCATCCTGTATCATATTCCATAAAGAAAAACCTTTGAATGCTAATAGTTTTGTTCAGTCATTATCTTAGAACAACTATTAGTATGATTAGCTTTCTAGGCTCTGGAAGTTTGTATGTCTTTCTTAAAATTTAGATAAATCTTATACATAAAAGATTTTTGGACCCCTACTGGGAAACCAACCAATGATGAAGTATACCTCATATGTAGATATTTAATAGATATATGAGATATGTTTATGCTTATGCTTCTATTAATGCACATATTAAGCTCATGGAGTGACATAATGGAACATTTGCTTTACAAACTTTCCCTTTGGTTTTAAATACTTTATACCATCAATTTTCCTTTTTTTGGAATTTCCTAACTATTATGCTATATTCCAGTATGTTGTCAGGTAATTGCCATAAAATAAATTAATATTTAAACTATACTGCATTCTCAAGAGTCTTGAAGTTAACTGTGTATTGAGAATTTTTAATTCATCTAGACCTTAGGAAAATGATGTAGCTGATGTATCTCAGTTTGGGTTCAGAAGCTAGTTATATCTAAGATACAGCTTTTGTTACCAAATAAGAGAATGTTTGATACAATGAATACTGAGTACTTTATATTGACAATTCCAACCTCTTTCCTGTAAATGATCCAAAGCACAAGGCTAAACAAATATAATTAGATTTTGCTGTGTAAAGTTATTATTTGTTTAAATGTTGTAATCTTCTTACCAAATATACTCTGAAATTTAATTTGGTGTCAAGCAGTAAATAACGAAAAGCACACTGAGCTTTCATAAAATCTACCTTGGTATGTACCCCTTTGATAATTTATATATTAGCATAATTAAAAATTCTTTGCCCTGTTGTTTCTTCAAGTCTAGTGAAAATTTCTTGGAATTATAGGGTAGAGAGGGCAAGAAATCATACTTGTTGTTATAATCTTATGGAAACCAAACAATTATGCAACATTATACACAGTGAACACAAAGAAACAGTATTTGTTCAGCTGAATAGCCAGAGGTCCTTCAGAAAATCTTCTTTTATGTCCCTTAACAGAGCTCAATGAAAACAAATATAGCAATCAATGTGATTTCCCCGACTATAGAAATAAATTCAGATAATATTAGCAACAACAGGAGCTTCTGCTTTTGTTTCCTATTGATATAATACAAAGAGTCACCATAAGGAAAGTTTAAAGCAAATGGTACATAGCTGTTATCACTGAATAGAGAAAAGATATTGGTACTTTTTCTAGAGCATTTAGAAAAGCTTTAATACTTCAATATAGAGATCAGTGTCAGCAGTCCAGCAAGTGGACATTCCATATTTAATAAAATCTGAAGTTCCCTAGAAAGTACTTGAATTTTGCACACGGCTGTTATTCTGAAATAACCCAACCTGTTAATAATACATAAAATGGAACCAGAAAAAAAGGACAACCAAAAAACACCCAAGAGTGAATAAAAATGAGGTGGCTACACAAAGTTAAATACAAAAAGAAAATCTTATTTTTAAGTCAGCCATCGGAACCAATCCTCTATACAGTTCTACCAAAGGCTAAAGGTGAAAATAAAGGTCTCTGACAATATTCTGAGCTAATACTGCTAAAAATACCATTCCTCCTTAATATGTAAGGCCCAGAGGTAAGTTTCTTAGCCTGTTTTAGGCCTAAGTCATCCGGATATTACTTTAAATCCCTAAGCTAAATTGTATTGTTTTAAAACAATGTGATTCTTTTTAAATGATATATGTTGTTTGTAAAGAATAAACAAAGAAAGATATAAGAATGAAAGTGAAAATCCCCTCAAACCCTATCTGTAATAACTTTCTGGAAGATATAATTTAAGAACAGCTTTTCCTATTCAAATCATGTTTATCCTTAAAAGTAGAGCTCAGTTCTGCCCCTTCTGAGACACCTGTGATTAGACTGCTTCCCTCCCACACATCTGATTTCAGTTTAGTTCTAAAGAAATTAATATCAACATTCAATGGTTATTTATTTGTGATGATTTAGTTTTATTTTCCCCAAGTGAACAAAAGTTCTTCAAAATTTTAAATCATATTTACAGTACCTTGCATATTAATCATAATTCAGGAAACATTCAATAAATGTTCGTTGGCTTCTATTGGCCTACACAGTTTTGTCTTCAGTACTTATAAAAGGAGATTAAAAATAAGAATCTGAATATTTTTAAAAAGTTCAAGATTTACTTCACATCTACAAGTAGTCTTATCAATTTGTATTAACTCTTGAATATTTCAAACTGTCTTTAGTCAAACAAGTAAAAGTTCTACAAACTTTTGATCTAGAACCATTTTATATTCAAAAAAATATTGAGGATTCTGAAGAGTTTTTGTATAAATGGACTATACCTACCATAACTTACATATTAAAATTAAAACAAAGGAACATACAACCATGTATTCCAATGGGTCATCAGACAAATGACATTACATAACATGAAACTACTGGTAAATTCCAATAAACCCTCAGGAGAAACTGAGAGGGGAAAGGCAAATATATTTTCTTACAATAATTAAATGTTTTCATCTTATGAACACTTTGAAATGATCCAAGGGAAAGACAATTTTCACCAGAAAATTATTTGGAAACTATTGCTCCAGATGAGCTCAATACATCTGTTCAAAACTAATCATGTTATTTGGAGATATAGGAAAGAAAAATTAACCGGTGGCATGAGTATCATCAGTTATTTTATGTTCAGTGTTCTTCTTTGTATTCAGTGGTTTAAATCTTGAAAATGACAGTGGTCTCTAAAAGATTGGATCCATCACCAGAAGGATAGGCTACAAGATTGCATATCTAATCGGTATAGATATTTAGAATTATAATTTTTCTGCTTGATGATATTTCCAAAGTTATTTATATTCAGAAGAAATCATACTGTGAATTTTGAATTTCACTGTTTTCCTGGGCTATGAATAGGCAATAAGATCCCTTTTCTTCATTTTCTTATCACAAATCAAATCAAAATAGTTGAGTTAATTTATTTTTGTTTTTTTATTATATGTGTTTGTGAAACAAAGTAACATATATATAGTGTGATACACAGTGACACAAAGCATTCATTGTGGGAAGTATGGACATATACATATGGCATCTTAATCTTCTTTGCATCCCCTCACTCCCACTTACTACATCTCTAGATACCCTTCCTATTTGCAAATGCCTATCTCCCTGATGCCTGTTTATCTTTTATTTGCTTTTTATAGTATATATACTTTGGGTCTCTGATATAAGAGAAACCAGGAAATATTTAGTTTCTGTGTTTGATATATTTTACTGTCACGATGGTCTCAACGTACATTCATTTTCCCACAAATAAAATTTTTCCTTATTCATGGCTGATACACACACACACACACACACACACACACACACACACACACCACATAATTTTCTTCATTCATTCACCTGTTGACTGACATATAGACCACTTCCAAGAGCTATGATAATTTGTGCTGCTGTAAACTTGCATATACATGTACCAGTGTAATATGATGTCTATATTCTTTCAGGAAGATACCTAGGAATGTAATAGCTGGGTCAAATAAAATTTCTAATTTTAATTTTTAGAAGAATCTCAACACTGATTTCCCAAATTGTTGTACTATATATACTCCAAACAACAATCTTGAAGGGTTCATTTTTATTTGCACCCTTACAAGCAATTGTGGGGTTTTTTTAGTTCTCTGTGATAGCTATCCTTTCTGGAGTAAGACAAAATTTCGGTATTGTTTTATTTGCATTTCTCTAATAGTTAAGGAGATTGAAAAATTTTTAATGGTCTTATAGACAATTTGATTTTTTCTTCTCAAAAGTATCTATTCATTTCAATTACCCATTTTTTGATTGAGTCTTTTATTTTTGAGGATCAAATGCTTTTTAGTTGTTTATATATTCTAAATATTAGGCCTCCGTGTGAGGAGTAGCTGGTAATTTTTTTCTCATTCTTTAGGTTGTCTCTTCATTTTGCTGATTGTTTCCATTGCTGTGCAGAAGGTTTTAAATTTTTTATAAACCTATCTGTTGATTTTTGTGTTATTTCTTATGCATTTGAGACTCTGTTCAGAAAGTCCTTGTCTATGCTTATGACTTCATGAGTTTTACCTGTTTTATGTTCCAGTGGATTGTTTCTGTACTAATATGTATATTCTTGATCCTGTTTGATTTTGTACTAGTGCATGATGAAAGATGGAAAGATGAGGGGCTAAATTCATCCTTCTGCGTTCATAGATCCAGTTTTCCCATTATCATTTGATGAAGAGGCTACCTTTTCTCCTGTGTATGTTTTTGGACCCTTTGTCAAACATAAGATGTGTCAGTGCACCTGTCTTATCTCTGCATCTTCTATCCTACTTTTCTAATCATCGTATCAATATTTGTGCCAGTATGATGTTGTTTTCATCCCTGTAGCTTTGTAATATAGCTTGAAACCCTGGATTGTGCTGCTTATTGCTTTGCCCTCATTGCCTAGAATTGTTTTTGGTCTTACAGGTCTCTTCTTGTTCCATATACATTTTAGGATATTTTTCTAGACAATGAAGAATGCTGTTGTTATTTTCATTATGATTGTATTAAATGTGTATATCAGTGCCTCAGTTAGATTCTTGTCACAAAATGGCCCTGTGTTTATGCGAGGGTTCATCATTTTGGTGCAAATATTATCATTAAACTGTTGAGACCTTGAGACCTGCGTAAGATTCATCCATTATGATCTAGTAATTTTCTTTTTCTTTTTTTTTTTTTTGGTACCAGGGATCGAACTCAGGACCTTGTGCTTGCGAGGTAGGCCGCAGAACCACTGAGCTAAATCCCCGGCCCCGATCTAGTAATTTTTCTAACAGGCACTTTCTCATTGCTTGGCACTCCACATTATAATTCTCTCTAGTGGTGAATTCTTTCCCCAAATAAAAACACACATCAATTTGTTAGCCTAAAAACTAGAAGTGGAAGAAATAGTTTTTAAAAAGTAGATAAATGAATTCAGTACCTTATGATTATTCAAGGGCTTTAAACACGTGCACTTATTTCAACAACAAGACCATACAGAATAATTTAGACAAGAATTAAGAATGGCCTTTCTGGATAATCTTCATTATTATTTCAATTTTGGGTTTCATTAGCAAATTTTCCTGCATGCTGAATTACAGTCAGTCTATAAAGTGTTATACTTCTTCCAGTAACCCATTAATTTGACCACTTGAGAGGGGTCGAAGGGAGACTGGGGTGGGAAAAACTTTTTTTTTTTTTCTTTAAAGATCAAATCGTTGAGAGAATCAATCAATCCAACATACATTATCAGGAAAGCAAGAAACCTTCTATTTTCCCTCAGGCTTTTCTCTTTAATCATCACAGAGGCTTTCTAGGATTCCTGCTGTGAAACACAAGATTCTGAAACCAAATTAAATATGTAGTCAAATACAAAAATACAAACTCTTTGTTCTAGCACAGCTACTGCATTAAATACAACAATATGTGAGATTTGTGTAGTACCAATTTGTGTAGTACAAATTGAAAAAGAACTCTTCACACCATGGGGATTTTAGTGTAGTTAATCTTCCCCACCTTAATGATTTAAGAAATGAGAAGCAGCATTATCTGTAGATGAAAGAAGTGGCCACCTGCACAGTCCTATTTAAAATGTTTCAAAAAGTCTTTTTGTCTCATAAATATCACCCAAATTTATACTAGCCAAATGTCTGTGAAGTGATTTACAGTCTGCAAAACAATTTCAAAAGATTATCATATTTAATTCTGTCAACAACCCTGAAAGTGGTAAAGATATTTTCATCCTTGTTTTCCATATAAGGAAAGTGACACTAATATGTACAAGCAATGAAAGGATATTTTAAGCACCTGGTATGTATTGGTCAGTTTTTATAAATGAAAATGTCATTCTCTCTATAATCCAGATTTATAGATAAGAAGAAGTGACTGATAAAAGTTAAGAAACCAACCCAAAGTTGGTAATTATTAAAGCTGAGGTTTGAATTCTGATCTGTATTTTTCTAATACCATAGCAAGAACTTCTCACATAAATTTTAATAAATTGATAAAGTATTTCAAACATGAATTTCCAGTTTTTTAATTATAAATGAGAAGAAACTAAATTTTTTTGATTTTCAAACCAAGTTCTCAAGTATTTGAGCATACTTTTACCTCCTTGGCTCAACAATTATTAATTATATCTATCTATATATTTATCTCTTTATATATACTACTATAAATGGTAACATTTTTTCAACAACTTTCTCCATTTTTACTATTCTTCATTTTAACATTTTCAACAACTTTTTTATTTACTATTAATCACAGTTTTATTTTAATTTATAAGATATATCATATATACATATCAAACATTACTTTTATTTTATTTTTAATTAACATATTTACCTAATTCAGAAGGATATTCTCCCGAGTTCTTAGTACCTCACTTGCATAAGTCAAACACTTGAATTTCACTACAAACACACACGCAACACTTTTTTCCCTGTTTATCTAATAATTGAGGCTGGGTAACCTAACCTCTTGCCTCCGTCACAGCTCAAGAGTTCATGACTAATTTAATGTTACTATTGGTAATACTGGGCTCTTATTAACAGTAGTTCCTCAGGAATAACCAGTTGATGCTATTTCACACATCACCAACTCAGCTGCTCCATGACAGCATTTAACTCCATACCTCTTACTAGACCACCAACCTATATCTAAGGCTTTAATCACTTTCTGCTTCCCTGCATGGGAAGGCCTTCTGAGATCTGAGCATTAGACATTGGATGATTTCTTCCTTACAAAACTTCCTCATACCATGATATCAATGATTCTATACATTAAATAATGTAAATTAGGATTTGTTACATACACGTTTTGTTCTGAGCCACTTATGTAATTGACCTGGAACTATAACAAGGATGCTATGTGTGTAAATGTAAGAAAATATGGTTTCAGTCTGTCTGTGAATATTGCCTGCCACTCACTAGCTATACCACCGTGGAAAACAAATTATTACTTAATTTCTCCAACTCTTTTTTTTCTATAAAATAGGTATAGTAATAACTCCCTTAAAGGCTTGCTGTGATCATTAAATAAAATGTTATGTATCAAATGTCTGACGCATGGTACATGGTCAAAATCTTGTTGTTTTTTTCTTATTTTTTGTCTCATATGACTAATCCCACTGCTACTTAATTTAAAATTCAAACTCTCAGGAGAAAAAGAAAACTTTAAGCAATATATCTTGAAAGAACTTCTGACAGTTTCTGATTTGAATAATGAAATCACCTATTTTGGATTTATTGTCATGTTATTTTGACTTAAATGAATAAACAATATGAACATATATTTATGTATATGAAGCAACACACTCAAGAAAAGCAATAATAGTCTATTGAACTTCATGTCAAGCAGTAAGGGGTATAAGTTGTCTTTGCCATTACTGGTGGTTGAGAAATGGCCACATTCTCAAACATTCATGTTTATCACTTATCACACCCTGCAGGACAAGTCCCAACAGAGAGGACAGGACTATTGCCTATGGTTGTACAACAGAATAATACTGCCTGGCCCATTCTGGGTTAATGTAATGCTTTCATAAATCACATGTTTTAATACACTGAATTAGGTGGTCACGGACTTCTAAAAATACCTGTTCTATTTTCTAGAAGTACTTTTTAGATATCTTAAATTTAGACAATTTTCTACATGCACGGCTACATTTTGAAGGTGAGTTAATGAATAGGACATTTTTTAACAAGCATGTCCCCAGAGATCAAGATGACAATCTCTTTGTCACCCCCTTATTAGTTTAAATGGAAATAGAGAAATTTATCCCTACCTTCTATCTCCTGAATTCTTTTACTAACTAAACGAGAAAAGACATATTTCAAATGTCAGTTTTTCTTCAGTTACACATCTGCAAAATTTCTTTGGAAAAACATCCACATGACATTGACAGAACCACCACATTTCTAATACTCTCAATTGCTATGCAAAAGTAAATATATCCTTGAATGGTCATCACTTAGCGTATCAGTATAGTTCTCAATATCTTTGGAGAGAATATTCAGTAATATATGAAGATATGACACAAAATAAGAGGCCACTGGTAATAAATGGCCCTTATAGCTTAGCTGTTTAAACAACTAAGCTACTTTTTGGCAAGTCTTCAACCTCCATTACACATTTTCTTTTTCCCAAAGCAGTTATTCAGATGAACAAAACAAAAAGGTATAAATTTTATGAGTAGCTCAATGAGAAGCTGAATTAGCTTGACAGCTTTTTTTGTGTAAAAGTAAGTTCTAAGGTGATTCTAGTTTCATCTTTAGCTTTAAAACTTTAGTGCTTTCAAATATTCCCTGATGAGTAAAATATTACTCATTATCTGATTGATTTCTGTCTCTAGAAGGTCCAAATGTCTTTTTATATTTCTTTTTCTGACAAATATGAGCAGTAGTTAGGATTAAAACTCTGAACTACAAAATTTCATTTTCTCTTTATTCCTACCCTTATTATTTTCTTTTGGCCCAGAATGACATCTCTTGCTCTGTCCATATATATCTTCCTTCAGATCATAATTGAAGATCTAACTTCACATGAAATATGTTCAATTATTTTAACTCACTATAGTTCCTTGTCAATTTTCATTGTTTTCATAGCTTATTCCCTGACAGTAATGGCCTATGACTATTCTTTTCTACGCTACTCTTCAATTATTTTATAGATAATATCATTTTGTTTCTCTAGAAATTTTGAATATTACTTGAGGTCAAGTATTAACTTTTTTGCTAGAATCCACATTTAACATACTAGTGAATATATGGAATAGGCATTCAGTAAATATGTACTGTCTGTAAAATAACAAAGAAATTAGAAAAAAGAATCTGAGGTGCTATCTGGAAATTCATAATGTGCACCATGGCTTTCAAGAAATTTTAGGAGACATGGGTTTTGTCGCTGTTCTTAAGCATTTGGTCCCTATATTACATTTCACCCTTATGTAACAATATTAAGGTGACATCTTACTAAACACGTATTTCTAAGTAAAAATAGATTATTATTTCAATCATGTAATAAGCATCAAATTATTTCCTGAGCTTTTATTGTCATTACTCAGGCAAAACAATGCAGCCTCTCATACGAAAACTATTTATGTGAATATGACTTACCAAATACTAGTAAGCATTAACTGCAGTTGCATGTTTTCCTCTAATATACCAAGTGCTCAAATGGTTTTAAAACTCCATCACAATTATGTTTCTAAGAATAAGTCTTGTACTTAAGGACAGGAGCATAATAAACTGAAGCAAGAATAAAAACTGAAGCTGGAGAATCAAGATATTTCTTAATAGTAAAAGAGTGAATGGCTCTGGGAAACATGTTGGAAAGAGGCCATCTTCATCTTTCAATGAGATACAAACATTCAATAGCCTATATAGAGATAGACAAGGCACCCTGGTAGGAAGATGCTGACTTAGAGACCCCAAAGCCTATTACCATCATGAGTAGTGTTGCTTCACAGCTGTGGCCATTCCTTTGCCCCAGTACACTGAATTTATACATTATTCTCCTTCCTCCTCTTTTTCTCTCCACCCCTTCATGCCATTTACCTATAAATTGAAATGCATGATGTTTGAATATGGTATCTTTAAGAAAGAAAAAAGAAATATACTCACTATTGAGTTGTAAAACCATATACAGTTAAGAATAAAAAAGACAATATTCAAGGTCTAGTTTTTACAGCACAGACCTTAGGTAAATGTAAGGAAATGAACCAAGTTTATGGCTATATTCTGCAAAAATTTTAGCAATCTTAGATGAGGGGATGACCATTGTAATTTTAAAGCAATCAATCTGTAGATCGATGACAGGGAATAATAATTGTGAATGTACACTTGCTTAAAATGGGAAAGGTGGATATAATTTAGGCTGGAAGAACTGAAAGCCTCTTGTGAAAAGAAAAGCTGCAGGGCAAAATGTGAGCCAATATTCATAAATTTATTATACTTACAACTCTTATTCCCCCTTTCTACTTAGATAATAATTTCTATCACTCTATTTCAGGAAACAAGGAAACACACATACATGCACACACGCGCATACACACACACACACACACACACACACACAGCTGATAAATTGAAATTAGGGTAAAAGGAAAGAACTGCAAATTGAATGGAAAAGATAATCCTTACAGTGAATTTTTATATTGCTATTTTTATTTTATTTTCACAGTTTGAAAAACAATTTAACCTCCCAAACCTCTGTTCTCCACTAAGTTAATAGTATGCATCCCCAAATTGGAAGTTTCAATTACAAGATAAAGCATAGTACAGTGCTCAAGGATTATGTTCTAAATTCAAGGAAGAGACTGGATAACTAACTTTTATGACTAAAACTTCAGAAGTAACAACATATCATGCTTTCATGATTGCTCTAAACCCTTTTTGAAATGATATCTCTTTCCAACTGATGAGCATCAGAAATAATGTAGTAAATGCCTTTACTATCCATCTACTACTGTGGAAAAAATAGTCCCACATTTAGCTTCAAAGGGGTATCTCAAGTTTATTCCTTTCGCCTTTCCTGCTCCTTTTGTCCCTCCCTTGCCTAGCAACTGGTTACCTCAGTAACAGAATTCTAAGACTTCTAAGCATTTGGTTCCTGGTTTCATTCAAGTTGCCAAGTTTCTCTAAGGCAGAAGTGGAAATCAATTCTCCTGACTGAGTTGTCTTGTGGAGACATTCAGCTCAATTTCTATACCACCTTATGAAGACGATCCTGATCATATTTCTCCATAGCTTGTATTGAAAATGTGTAAGTAAATAATTGAGTAAAATTGTTTAATTTTCAAGGCAATATGAATTCCTTTACTGTGTAACTAAGACATGGACAAGTAGGTTGCAGTGGGTGAGGGACAGGGCACAGGTAAAAACTAGAAGGACATAAATTTAGATGTTAAGAGTACTGAACTTGAGAGTGAAGATTTTAAAAAGTATTTAAACATAATTTTGAAACAAAAGTACGAATTCCTATTCTAAACAGTGGGATTTTAAGCATAAGAACATTTTTATTCTAGGATAGGATCGGGGTTAAATGACAAGGAAATTTAATGGAAATTGTCATATTTGTTGCTTCACAGAGAGGAACAACAGTGTTTATTAGCATACTTAAAGTTTCTTTGACTTCTGTGGAGAAAACAAAGTGTTTCTTCTCAGAAGAAATTCCAGGACAATCTAATAGAATGTGAACAGTAGGCTTAATAGGTCACAAATAAACACGTGGTCATGAAAGAGCAGGATTTTCTATCATATGTCTACTATGACATATGACATATGACCGACTATATGTCGGTCATTTACACATTTTTTCTACCTCGGAGAGATAGGAAAATGGAGCAGGGCCACAAGGTTGCTATAGTGGGAAAATATATAGTACGGGGCTAATAGGGGATTTCATGTGAAAGGGTTATGGGACAAAATAAGTATTTTTCCTATGTGTAGGAGGAGAGAGAGTATTCTCTTTTTACCTATGTCAGTGAGTTTAGTCAATTACATATTTCGGGTATTTTTTGGTCACTACATGTACATTTTTAGTAACTTTTATTTCTTTTTTTTACAAGTCTTGCAGAACATGGCCCTTCATACATAATGGCAGCTATGAACAAAAACAGGACCAGGAATCTGCAGCATGATGTTCCCCTCCAGTTTCTGAACTCCATTCCAAAAAAATGATAAGGATGATGCAATGTTTTGGGGCTACCTTCATCACATACTGAGACCTCCCTTCAATCTGTTGACAGCTGTGCAAGGAGACCAACTGAATCGACCATCTGAGAAAACAGGATCCCACATTCTGGGTAGTTTACGAGCTCTCAGATATCTCTGTGGGCTGCCAACTGCTGTCATCAAAGATTTCCTAGCGAGAGCAGAAGTAAATAACTTTGAAGTTCTGGCAGACCATAGGCAGAAGGGTCAGGATTCTATTAGTGTATCCCAGGCAGTATCTTGCAGTCCTCTGTCACTGATGGTAGGGGCACACGAGTCAGCAAATGGGCTTCTGAGAGGGGTGGCAATAATACAAGGTCATATATGGCTTTGCCAAGAGGCCTAATACTCTTTCCACCTAAAGGCCTACAAATAAGAGCTCCTGCATGCCTTCCCACCCTTAGATCAGGAACAGCAATAGTGATGCCTCCAGGAAATACTAGAATAGGCTACAACAGAAGGCTGGCTGATCTTTTTTTTCCCACAAAGAGGCCCAGAGCATCCTGTGGATAATTGGCCAAGGCCTGTCCCTTTGTCTTCCTGTGCTCTGGGATTACTTGGCTCCAATGTTCATTGCTTCATATCTCCTCAACCTCTGAGTTTCAATGGAGTTCTCAAGATGCGTATTTCTTTTGCTCCTCCCCTAGTGTTTGGTCTTCCTCTGTCACCTTATTTTGCCCATCCACACTCTGGGAGAATGCCACTTCCTGAATCTGAAATAGAGCACTCAACTGAAGGCATAAAGGGAAGGAGATAGCAGGGTTTGTGGAAGAGCTGAAAGTTACATTCATGTTCTCATAAATGAGACTCTCTACCCTCTCGCACTCTGTTTTGCACTAAAGTGTTTTACAAAATGGAGATGCAATAAAGATTCCAAAGTCAGAAATGTGTCAGTGTTTTTTAAATACTTTAGTTGAAAATTTATCACCATTTAAGAATGACTGAGCTTGTTGTGTGATGACTGTAGAAACAGTTGGCTCTTGTTTGGCCAAGTCTAAGGTGAATAATTCCTACAAATCTAAGTCTAGAAGGGTGGATTTGAATTCAATAAGTAAATTCAGATAACTTTCCTAAAGGCAGCCAGGTCAAAGTTTATATAATAGAGAGAAGTGTACAAAGGATAAAAGGGGCCAAAGGAGGCTAAGATGAGAGTAGCAGAGCCAACATTTCACAGCCAGTGCGAGGAAGAAGCAGGATGAACAGTCAGGAAATAAAAAGGGAGAAGAAAATGAGAGTCTTAGATCACTGCTTCAACTTAGAAGAGTGTTTGCACCCTACTTTTCACTGTTGCTAAATCGATAGTGCAGCAATGGCAAACCTTTTAGAGCTTTCAATGATACAAACATCCTGCTGCTGCATGTGTGCCATAGGTTCACCACCAGGAGTCCAGAAAGAGGGTGGAACAGGATAGATGCTTTCAACCGTTCTTTGATCAAAGGGCTACGGTATTTTCAGAACTTTTATGTGCAAGTGAAACTATTACTAATATGGAATTTTCTTAGATATTACTGACTTTTTTCTTCATAATTGGCTGTAAAATTCCATTATAAAAACAAATCAGAGAGATTATGAAACTGCCCAGGTGAGGATTTCACAAATTCTAGTGACAAAGCTATGGCCAGAACATCAATGATGGAAGGATAGAAATTTTCACTGCTGTATGACCTAATTCATTATATAGGAAAGTGTTTTAAAACACAGTGCCAGTGTACATAACAACCACTAAATTAGAAACATCTTCAGAAGACAGTTCTTCAAATAAACATTTTTTACATCCAGTTGTAATGGTGTTGGTGATATAACAGTAAGCTAGAAGCTGACAAAAACTACAGATCCAAAAGACACCTACCTTTTAAGCAAAATCATGAATATATTTTTAGCCCCAGTAACGGACTCTTTGCTACTGCCACAAGGACACACGAATTCCTAAAGTATTTTGTTCTCCATTCATTTCATAATAGGTCATTCTAAATATACAGGTAGTGGTGTGAGGCTTAGCATGACCATCTGGATAGTGCTCGATAAAATTCCCCTCACTCTGTGTATGTCCAGAAGCTGGCAGGATTCCATCAATTCACTGTGGGGAGTTGAGCAGGAGAATTCAGCAAATAATTTGACAGCTGCTAGCTACGAGGTAGTTTAGTCCCAGCATACCAAACACTTACTGAATTTTCAGCCTTAATGAACAGAGGAGTTGTGCCTGCTTATAGTCATAAAAATACCTTTTGAGCCAGATGTTAAAAGATATTTTGACAAGAAATCAAATTGTGTCAATGGCAGTGCTGCATCTGCAGAAATTGGCAAAAGGTGTGGTAAGTGACAGTAAGACAGGATTTTCTTCCTTTCACAAAGAAAGTAACTGAAACAAATGCTTAAAAGACTTTTCTTGCAATTACAGAAATCCATTACAAATTCACTATAACAAGAATGTGCCACCAATACAGTCTGCTCCTTTTCAACCTTCTGAACTTTTTCCTAACACCCTGTGTGGGTTTATAATTTTCTATGCCATTTCAAAACACTGAAAACCTATAGTAAGCAACAAAGTAAAACTATTAGCAAATTTAGGCTTTGACATTTTATTTTTACCTTTTGATATAGGACAAATATGTTTTGTTCAGTTTACTTAGAGCTTTGTGTCTGTATAAAAGGTTTCAATGAACGTGTGTATCAAATAAGATTGGGGATCCTGATGAAAATATTTTTGTTTAATAATGACTTCTATATGGAAATAGTGTATTACTTTTCTGTCATACATGCCAGTGTCCTCAATGACAGCCAGCCATCTGTTTTAAACCAATGTTTGGCTTTAGAATTTCTATTTTCAAATTATTCTGGTGGAATTTGAACCAATATTAGTCCTATATCATAATGTTCATTTCAGAAAATGCTCATAAAGTAATATATTCAACCATCTTGAACATAGATGTTTTCTCTTTATTTTCTTAAATGGCTCATGAACACAGAAGAAAAGAAAGATAAACATCAATAAAGTAGTCTTTTCTTCTGATCATAATTGGAGTAGTTTAAGTATTTCCTCTTCTCTGTTATAACCCCTGTCACAAGAAGATTCATGTCTTACTGTTTATTATTTACAGTTCTCATTACATTCTTTGTCACAAGACTGTAGCATCAGAATTTTAATGTCCTATATATTCTCAGAAGATAATAAACAGTATAAATTTGACCTTTTTTATGTCCCTAAGTATGATTCATTAGCCATTTCTATTTTCCACTGTGTACAACTGCTGTAGTCTGGGTGGAAAAAGGATAAATTCAGCCAATCAGATTGCAGAAAACTGAAAATTTTAAAATTTATGGTCTATAAACAAAACTGACATTAAAATCTTACTTGATTCTTCTGAGGATTATTGTAACAAAAATACCAAACAGGACCAAAACATTATTTTCCTGATAGTGTTATGGTTGAGATCATAGTACTACTTTCACCTACCAATGGAACAAGAGTTTCATTGTACGGCTGTTACTAAATAACTAGGTAGCACATATATAATGAATGGAAATAATCATACTACAACTAGCATTTTGTATTATAAAAAAGGCCTCCAATTATCTGTTACTGAATGATATTTATTATTATTTCTCTAATTATAGGTCTGGGGAAAATGATTCTATTTCAAGATAAATTGGCTAAAGCCAGAGACAAAAGAAATTTTAAACAGGTAGAAAATATTATGTCGTGTCATAGGCTAAATTTCTATCTATCAAAATACTTTGCATGTCTTCTTTATAATGAGCCAGATTTGTGAAAGTCCACAGAAAGAAAAATTGATGAAACTGAAGTAAGTGAAAGAGTCTAGCCATTTCTCTGTAGTGATACTTTGCCATATAATAATAGAAGTATATGTCATATATCAAAACAGTTATAGATTTGAGAAACTGAATAACTTGGAATTCATCATGCAATACTTTTCTTTTTATTGATTGATTTAACTGATATATAAAAATAAGAACTGTGCTTATTAATTGTCATCTGATGTCTCAGATGTATATACATTGCATAATGTTCAAATAAGGATAAGCATATATATCTCCTCAAACCTTTACTATTTCTTTAGACTAAAAACTTTCAAAATCTGTTCTTTTAGCTTTTTGAAATATACACTACATAGTTGTCATGATAGTGAACATACTGTGCAATAGCACACCGGAATTCTTTCTCCTATTTGTTACTTAGTACCCATTGATTAGCGTCTCCTCAACCCCCCTTCCTGATATTCTTCCTAGTCCTCACCTTCTGGTAATCACAATCATACTCTTAACTTCTATGAGAATGGTATTTTTCAGTTCCATATATGAGTGAGAGATCAATGTTTGTCTTTCTAAAATAATTCTTTCTGTGCCTGGTTTATTGCTCTTATAATGGCTCTCATGTTTGTCACAAATGACAAGATTTAATTCAGTTTATGACTGAATGCTATCTCATTGTGTATAAGTACCACATTTTCTTTACATATTTATCAATTGATAAACATTTAGGTTGTTTCCATTTTTTGGCTATTGTGAATGGTGGCACAATAGACATGGGAGTGTAACTATTTCTGTAACACACTGATTTCAGTGCCTTTGGATACAAACTCAGTAGTGTAATTGCTGGTATATGATAGTTTTTAAAAAATTTCTTGAGAACCCTGCATCCTGTTTTCCATAAGACAGAACTAATTCAGATTCCCATCAAAATTGTCCAAGTGTTCCCTTTTCTCTACATCCTCACCATCATTTGTTAGAAATACTAAGAAAAGCTTTCTTAATATATCTATTTCTCAATGAAACACTCTATAGAATTTATTTTTATGTGACTTCATTATTAATTTTGTAGAATGGACTTCATTGAAGAAAAATAACTATATTTTAATCAACTCTGAAAATGTCTTTCCTTAAGCAAAATAGTATAAAGCATGTAAATCCATCAATCCTCCATATAAGAAGGTACATTTAATGGTGTCTGATCATATATTTTACTGTGACATATATGTTTGTGGCTGATTTCATCTAACATTCTAATGTTAAGAGCTGTGACCCAGATGCAAAATAACACTGGGACTGTGGGGTTGATGGATGGTGTTTGTGCATGTGAGAAGCAGAAAAACAGATAAAGACAGAAGATGAAAAATAGAGAGGGGAAGGGTCATTGTCAGTTGAGAAGAGATGAAATATTTTTGAAGAGGAATCAACTACAAATTAGAATTACTGTGGGAGAACTAATAAATTTGGATGTAGGATAATATAATCCACAGAAGATATAGTTCAGCGCTTTGAAAACAAAGCAAATCATGCTGTAGATTAAATGTTTCATGACAGAAATGGCTATGTGTAGGAGCCACATATTCAAGGGGGTAGAAATGAGGTGATTCAGGAAACACTATTCAGGCTTCCTAAAAATGAATCAATCTCCATTGCTTCATTCTTTCCTATAAATATCATCTGTCCTTAGATAACAATCAGTCTCCTATTTCTCATGTGAAACTGGACGTGCTTTCTGGTTTAAGTTTCATTAATCCACTATATTGGCCTTTATAAACAAACAGATCTTCAATAAGCATAATTTCATTAGTGAGAGGAGTTAGAATCAAGTAAGAACCATGATAAAGACTGAGGTAAGAACATCGTCTCTCCAAATTCTCAAATATAACAGGCAATGATTTTTTTTTTTTTTTTTTTGGTACTGGGGATTGAACTCTGGACATTGCACTTAGAAGGCAGGCGGCGGAACCACTGAGCTAAATCCCCGGCCCAAATTATTTTAATTTAAAATGTAATATCAACATAGTGAGGTACACTGATCATTTTCTAATTTTGCCATTCATCTGTTCCCCTAGATCATAACTTTCTGAAGTAGAGTTGCTGGCTTTATTTAAGCACACATCACCTAGAAACCAAGTACTCTACTATTTTTCCAGGGTAAACATTAATACCACCTTTAGCTCTAAAATTCCTACACAATTTTTTTTTCTTTTTGGATTTTTGAGACAGTATTTATGTAGTTTTGGCTGGCCTTGAACTCACTATGGTAGCCAACAATAGCCTGGAACTAGAAGTTATCCTTCTGCCTCAGCTTCCAGAATTCTGGGATTACATTCATGGGCTCCCACATCCAGCACCATACATTTTGTTAATCCTCATTTGTCCTCAACAGGTAAATAATAACATACTGTATAATAAGTAGATAAATATAATGTTTTGGTGGATTATCTGTAAGCAGAACATTTTTAGTGTTTTAAAATTTATGTTAATAATCACATTTGGAGGAAAATATTCAAATGTACTGTTTCATAATGTAAAAAGACCTCTGAGATAGTCTAAAGATCATCAGTAAAACCACAGATAATTCCATATCTATGAATAACACGAATTTAAAATAAATACTCTTCAGAGTTTAATAGGAACTGTTACCAATTTTGTGCTAGCCATTTTCATATGCTAATTTCAATTTATAGGCATTAAAATTTTCCAAGTTTATAATTAGTTAACTCTGTTGACCACATTAGTAGAATGAACCCATGAATATATCCCTTCAAAATAGTGTAAAATTTATTTCTCCTTTAGCCATTGTATATGAAGTGAAGTTATATAAAGAAAGTGCCAATTCCATCATCTAAATGTCACAAAATGGTGTAATAGCCAATCTTGGTGTAAACTTGAATAAGAAACTCAGTCTAGATTTGTTTAAGACATTTATGAGTGTGTCTGGATGAATGACTTAATGAAGAAAGAAGACCCACCCTGGGTGTAGGTGGCAGCAACCAATAGGCTTGTAGTTTAGAAGAAATAAAAAGGGAAAGATTCTCACTTCTGCTTCTTCAGAGGAGCTCCAGTCTTTGCCATCATCTTGAAAAATCTGTCTGAGGACTTCCAGTGCAGACTATTCAGCTTTCCAGTGCAGAGCTTTTGATTTCCTGAGGGACTGGCAGGGGCTCCGTAGTGAGCTGCAGGCCTTCAACTTCAATAAAATATTTTTATATAATTCATATAAAATATTTTATATAATCCATATATATAATCTGTTACTCTAGTGAACCCTAACTGACACAGTTGGCATTGTTGTTCTTTCAGTGTATTCAGTAGTGGAGACTATGAATTGCAATCAGCCCTTGATTGAAAAACTAGTAAAAGCACATTCAGTTTTGGCTTTTAGGATCATCTAGCCAAAATAAACAAACAGAGTATAAAACAGGAATCCAGGGGTTTAAAAATTAAGCTGACAAAGGTGAATACTGAACACATACCTCAAGAATAGCTCTACAATAGGTTCTGTGGAATGTAAAGCCAAGTAAACATCTGTGCAACTGACTGAATACTGAAAGAAAATTATTATTATTATTATTATTATTATTATTGCTACTGGGGATCGAACTCAGGACCTTGCACTTGCCAGGCAGGCGCGGCGCCACTGAGCTACATCCCTGGCCCCAAGAAATTACTTTTGTCAGTGATTGAAAATATACCCTTTACAATATAACAATATAGTATTTTTATGTGCTTATCATTATTTAGAATTTCCATTACCTCTGTTTTGCTAATAGGTCCTCAATTTACAGAGGGAGAAACTAAGACTTGAAAGATATTTTAATTTGACAAATATTGAATTATGACCATGTGATGAGGTTGGAATCTTCCTGTTAAACCGTATTCCACATTTTGTTTTTGGTGATTGGTCTTGAACCACAGGCCTCAAGTTATGTTAAGCATGTACTGCACCAGTGAGCTATACCTTCGAGCCATACACTATATTTCAAAATGGATTTCAAAGGTATGAAAGAAGTAAAGGTAAATAATAAAATAAAAGTCTTCATATGTATTAGAAAGCAATATAAGTAAAATAAGTGAATAGTTAAATTTAGGTTTTTGTTTCATGACAATAAATTTCAAAGAAATATAATAAAATAATTGTCCATCAAAATTTTCATAAATGGAATTGAGAAACAAATGACAAACCAAAAAATCTGCACTATTTCTAGCAAAAGATTTAACTGTTCTGATTTTATAATGTTATCTTTTTATAAATTAGAAAAACTGCATATTCCCATAGAAAAATGGGTACATTACATGAAAAGGAATTTGCAAAAATGGCCAGAAAACATGTAAAATAATTAATTTCAAAATGCGAAGTAAAATAAACACAATTTATCATCTATCAAAATAGCAGGCTGTTTCCATAATCATACTCATTGCCAGAGAAGATTTAGGCAAACAAGTGCTGTCATATGCTATCTGTGGGAGTATAAATAGCAGAACATTTATTGAGAGCAAGTTGTAATTCTAAACAAATGCCTTAAAATTGTAGTGGTATTTGATCCAAGAATTACACTTGTTGAAGTTTAGGCTTAGGATATAATCATGGATATGTATAAAGGTTTATCTAAAGTATGTTAATTTTAGCTTACAATACGTTTATTATAACAGCAAAAATTAGAACTAAAGTAAATTTTCAAAACAGGTAATTGTCTAACTAGAACTGTGGTACATACGTATAATGCCACCCTCAGAACAGACAGCTATGATTTTAAAAGTGAAAATTATTTTATATTCATCTTAAATGGAAAAAAGTTTCAAAAGAATATGACCCTATGACTCATTAATTTTATAATAACCATTTTTACTTTTTAAATAAAATTAAGATCTGTGATACATAGGAAATTTTAAAAAAATTTCTAAGGTAGCTTTCAAATTTGTGTTTCCATAATTTGAACTAGAAATAATTATATGACAACAGAAAACAGAGTTTTTGTATTTTTCATAGAAATCTGTTATAGATATTTCATGCCCATAATTATAAACAAATTAACCACTAGTGGGGGAAAATGCAAAGAATTCAAGTTAGGAGAAGTTATAAAGGTTTATACTAAAGAGTTTAGGAAAGATAAACTCAGGAGCAACTTCCTGTTTCTTAGTCTTTAGCAAAATGAGGCTCTATGACAGTGGTGTTAACCAAGACAGGGTATTTAGATATACCCCTCCCCCTTTTCATTTTCTATAAGGCGTCAAGTATCAGTGGATTAGGACTGGCCAGAATAAGCTAAGAATCAGAAGGCTGCACCAAAAAGATGTCTGGACTGTACCACATACGTAGGCAAACAAGTGGACAAATTCAGACAATTCAGTTGCTGAGTCATGGTGAAGTTCAATTACAAGACCTTTTCACATAGCCTAGCTTTTTAAATTCAAAATTCTCAATTTTCCATTCAACTGTAATGATTCTATTTTAATGCCTACATCCTGAATCAGTGTGTATTAATGTAGTCAGAAAAGTGTCAGAAGGATGTAGATGAATCATGTTTCTGGTCTAAAGAGGAATAGAGGTGGTAAAATTATCATAATTCATGGCTCTGTGTCTGTGGCTTCCTTGTACTGTGTCCTGTTGAAAATTTTTAAAAAGGGAATTAAGACAAACCAAGAGGTCTTATTATTTTAAAACTACAAATGGAAAGGGTAACTAATGAAGAAAGGGGTGAAGGAAGGGAGGCCAGGGAAAATAAAAAAATTAATGTGTTACATGCATGTACCATGTCCCCATGATGAATGTAATCATTAAATACAACAAACATATCCTAACAAACATACAAAATGAAGACAAAAATATAACACTATGTATAACCCTTCCTGAACTGTATAGCCCAGAGAATAATTGTTTTCTATAACTTAATATGACTTCACTAAGAAATGACTCAACACGAGGCCCACAGTCTATAGAGCTTGTACAGTTTGGACCACGCACAGGTGTCTCTAGCCAAAGATATACAAATGAGGATTGAAATGCTGTTTGTACTCTGCTTGCTAAGCAGTATTTCTGAGGAAGGACAACATTTTCTAATTTGCCTGACTAGAGTGAGTGCTTTTTCTAATTGGTCCGTGGAAGCAGTAAATACTAGTCATGGCTCGGGTTAATAACCAATGGATCCAAACACCTTCATATCCAACAAGACTGGAAAGTGGTTTAAAAGCATGATCCTAGTTTTAAAAACCTACATTTTCAATGTTGACTGAGTTAAAAAATAATTACCATTCAACTTGCCCTGCAAATGATCAAACACTTACAGGCTCTCAACTCTAAATTACCTGCTAGAAAGGTACCATTAGACATAGGAAATGGATTCATATGGAAAAGAAAATGAAAAATAAAATTGGCAAGTGGGAGATGCTTTAATGGCCTTTCTACAAAGGAGCAATCCTATGAAGCATCTCTCCTGCATCTGTACAAAGGAGATTTTAAATGAGAAAATATATAGAAATGTAGTGAGAACCCTGGAACCCAAGCACTAATGTAGTATTTCAAATATGTTTTAGAAAATTATTACTGAATTATGCTATTAAAATATTAAATGTAATAACAGTAAAAGCCACAATAAACATCCAATATAATAAGCCCACTGATAGAGACTAAATATGGTTTAGTATGAAATCTACCATTTGAAACACATGCTGAAAATCAGGTGTAAATATATTAATGAGGCTCTCTCCATAAGCAAAATAATTTTGCTCCCTGGATACATTTAATATGTTGTGGGCTTTTTCCTGTATTTCTTTTCACTTTATTTATAAGGATGAGATAGCATCAGTGTACTTCAATGCAAATTCATCATATAACTCAGTTGTATTCACATTTCTAGTGAAGAAGCTTATTTAACAATTTCTTAGAAGATGTCTCTTGGGTTTAGCTGTATGCAGGAAATGGTATATAATTAGCACTTTTATGTGGCATTCACAAACAATCTTGTTAGTTCATTACTTTTTAATATTTGGATCAGTCTTCTAAAGCAGATTAAGAGCAACTGTAATTTTCATATGCAAGATCTGTTAACTATAAAGCTCAGAAAATACTTTAATCAAAACCATGTTACAATACTGTGTTTTCAATTTATTTTTCTCCACATTTCTTTCAGTCTACCCAGATTCTCACATCAGATATTTCAGCATATTTTATTTTAATGAATAATGCAGGCTTTTTAGTTTGGCCTATTGTTTTCAGTAATAAAATGGACCAAAATTAATAAGTATTGTCATTTATTCATCTGCCAAATAAATATTCATGTTTTCATATATTTTCCAAGATAGTGGAACACTATTATAGATAAAACCTTTAAAGTTAAATTTTACCCATTAAGAATTCTTGGGTTTGAAAGAGAAATGATAAAAAATGATGATGTGACTATAAAAAAATAAGTGTAAAAAAGACAGATTTCAATTTACAAAAGATCTTAATTTTTCCTGGAACAACTACACAGATGCTATTTGAATTGTATTTTCTATAAAGTTTGCAAAATATCTCAGGGATTTTCAGGCTGTTTTAGGTGAACTCGATAAATCTGTTTTGCCTATGGATTCATTTGAAGACCAAAGTAGAGACCTTTGTGGATAAAGGCTTGTGGACAAAGAGTACTGCAAATTAAAATAGAAGAGGTAAGCAGGTCCAAACTATACAGAGCCTTGTGGCCATTCAGAGTTTGGATTTAATTCTTAGTGCAATTGTCTGGGCTCATTTTATTATTTAGAGCCAGGCATAGATTATATCTCTATGTATATATGGTGATGTCACATGATAATATCAACTTCCTTCCAGTTCTCCATATATAGCCTATAAAATGCTCACTGTACAATGCTGCCCTTTACTTAGATGTTACTCTACTACTAAACAAAAATTATTCAATTAATTTTATTTGATGTGTATATATTGCTAACATTAAATATGCTATTAATTTTGTACCTCTACAAATACTAAGAGAAAATTCTAATTTGATACCTCTGAAATAAGATAGTGAAAGTATAAAATCTATATACTGAAACCCAGGGAAACACTTGGGATTTAGAATCAACCACCCATTTGATGTATACAATGTAGCCACCTTTTCCTCCTTCACAATATTATTTGGTTAGAAATATAGTCTTGATTTTCACTAAGATCATTGTAACTCAGTATCATTTAATTTCAAAATAACAGTTAATTTACCTGCTTTATTTTATTTTTCAAAGTTAGACACAGAGGTGGCCTCTGAAAAATTTATCTCAGTAGATTTCACTTCGTTCATTTAAGTCCATTTATATGATACTCTCTGTGACTTGAAAAATGTTTACTCTTTAAATAATAACACCCATTTTATCCTTGTGTCAAATTAAGGCATCAAGTTTTAGATTTTTTTTTTGAAAACCACTGGTAACAGGAGATACAGGATTGATTCAGTGTAGATTCCTAAGGCACTCCACTGCTAGAGACCCCTGCAGTTAGGTTCTAGTCTCCTGCTCAGTATGTAACCCAAGGCTGAAGAAAAATATACACTACAGACAGAACTAAGAGAGAAAGTGGGGATTGGGATGGCCAAAGCTGATGAAACCAACAAAAGTGCTGGCCAGTCCAAGCCACTGATTTTTATTGGTAATAAATTGGGGTAGAGGGGAGCTTCATGAAAGGGCAGTACTATGTGCGAGGATGTGCAGTCCAGTGGTTTCCATGGAAATTAATGTAAGCAAGCCTCAAAAAGGTCAAGACAAAGCATTCTTAAATTAGTAAAAGAATAGACAAAATACATGATTATAATTAGAACATTGCCCTTCTAGTTAGAAGGTTTTAATTATGGGAGTGGAATTTGAGTACAGGTTACTGACCTTGGAATGTAGGCTTCAGCTGGGTTTACCTCTATAAACAAGCCAATTGTGGGATTAACTCTTTTCAGCCTGCACTGCTTACAGCCTGCTTTGGGCATAATCAGTATTGCCATATCCTGCACTCCACTACAGACTTTACTCACTTAATCAACATCAAGAGTATCTGGCCATTTAATCACCTATGATTGATACAATTGCATATGAAGAAGTATATATTGACATATTTCATTCAAAGATTTTAGTGTTCACACTATTAATATCGATTTTCCCCTTTAAACAGATCACATTTCAATTCATTTTGAAAATAATGATTCATGTCATCTAGAGAGGGAATAAAAGCCTTCCTTTTTCTATAATCTCCTTAAGCTATGTACATAACCACATATTATAGAGGAAAGTGCACACATAAAAAATGCAATATTAATTGAGATAGTCTTATTTGAGAAGAAAATATGCATAAATATAAAATGGTAGGCACTTAGAAATACACATGCCAAAATGTCTTCTTCTGCATTTGAGGAATATTGTGTTCACATAGATCAAGAATTCAGGCTTCCTAACTCATATTCTAGGACTCCTTTGCCTCAGAATGACTTCAGAGAAGAGAACCAATGATACCAACCTAGACACTCTCAAATACTGACTGGTAAAGCAGATACTATAGATTATAGAAAATTGTAAGAAGAAACATCTGCCTTGAAGAAGTTTAATATCCACTGGTATTATATAACACAATGGAAGGATAATGTTGCATGTAGAATTAGGACTAACAGCTAGCTCACTTGAGGAGATTAAGCAAGTTTTGAAATAACAGCCTAAATCATCACAAAGAACCTTGTCCTGAAGTTTAGCTGACTTCATGATGTGTAAGCAAACTGGGTTCACAAGGCTCTGCATTTCAGAATTTAGGGCAAAACATTCTAAAAGCATGCACAGTAAGAGACAGTAAGAGAATATTAGCATAAAAATCAAGTGTTTCCTTTGACATGAGATTCTTTATTAATTCTTATTTTCTTTTATACGTCTTACTAGCCAGTTAAAAGTACAGTGACCAAAATGTGTCTTTTCCTCTCACAATATTTCCTGAAATATTCATATTTATTTCCCACTTTCAGTAAATGAAAGTGACAGAAAATATGACTAACCTGCTCAAGAGACATGGTGAAAAGTTGAAATAACTCCTTTCCACCTTAATTTTAAAAATCTGTCATTTAAAAATTGGTACAAATATATCCTTGTATATATTTTTTCTCTGTGGAAACAAAGCTTCAGAAGATAAATATTGCTTGGAGGAATGACTCCATCTACTTATTGTCCTTTCCCAAATTAAAGAATTTTCTTTCCTGTGCTTTTTTTTTCAATTCTTATTGTAAATTTTTCTAGTCTTTCTCTAAGCCATACCTTCAATGTTTATGTTTATCTAGGAGAGCTACTTTTATAAAGTCACAATAATTCTGTTGTAATTTCCTAGAAATGCTACCAGCCTCCACATTGTCCGATTGGCTGCCTCAGAGCACATGATCATTTCCAACAGATATTTTTAATTTCTGATAATCTATCAGTAGCTGACCATTTCAGAATTTCTGGAAATTATATATATTTGAGAGTTTGGAAAATTCATCCATCAGAGTCCTGAAATGATTAGAAATAGTTTCTCTGTCTTTAATAATAAATTATCAACAACTTTTTGTAAATAGGGAGGGGAGTAGAGGTGGAAGGGAGGGGAGGGGAATGGGGAAAAAAGAAGAGCCAAGATATACCATGTACAAGTACAAATTCCTAATGATGAATGTCATCATAATGTACACCCAAAATGTACCAATAAACTTAATTTAAAAATCCAAAAAAGGAAATTAGTGATATTTCAGAAAAATGATTAGCATTAGTAAATGTGCTGAGAAGACATTATTATATCATTAACATAATGAAATATATCATTACACTGTTTTAAAAAATTGCTTTCCACTGTATTTCCAGAAAAGACCAGATTCAGTTAAGGAGAGAAGCCTAAATGGAGTCACAAATATCAGCTCTGGATAAATTCAAGGATCCTCCAGTATAGTGATTCAAATTATGTTGGATCTCATACAATATATATTATAAAATGTATTTTTTGTGGATTTCAAATCAAGTTGGAGTAATTCTGATATAAGTCAAAATGGAAAATTGACAATGGAAAAGAGTTGACAAGTCTAAAGTTGTCACAGACAAATCAGTGAGAGAGCTGGTATTAAAACCCACGGGATTAGCCAGGTGTGGTGGCACACACCTGTAATTCCAGCACTTGGGAGTTTGAGGCAGGAGGATCACCATGAGTTCAAGGCCAGCCTAAACTGCATAGTGAGACCCTGTCTCAAAACAAAACAAAACAAAACAAAACAATTCAAAACAAAACCCCCAAAGGATTATTCCTTCAGAGCTCTTTCCCATATGTCTTTTGACAGCTTATGGTTCATCTCTCTCTGTGAAATAGTCAATAAAAAATCCATGGATGTGGCCCAGTCAATTAAAGCAAAATATCATTGGAATATTTATTCTTATTTACTTCATTGTTTTCTAGGATGTAAATTCATGTATTTCATGTTTATTTAGTTACCATGGAATAGAAACAATTTTAATGAATTTTGAGCAATTTATGAGGCTCTTCTGGAATGTACTCCTTTCCAATTTTTGTACTTCTTTTCTCTAGAACCTGAAAGACTGAATCGCTTAGGCTTTCTGTATAATAATTTCCATATGAAAGACATATTCATTTCTATGAATTTCTGTATTCATTACTATGCTCTTGAGGCTTAATCTCAATGCCAGTTTTTAATGAAAGTCACATGTACTGGTTATTTATCTTGTGCTATTAAAATATATTTTTTAATTACTTAAATTCTCTTTTTGGTACATTTTAGGTATACAACACATTTACATTTCTCATTGGGAACTTGTACCTTTACATGTTGCATCTTGGATCTTATTTTTTCCTCATTTCTAGCCATCCCTTCACCCGCTCCACCCTTCCCTATTTACAAAGACTCTGTTTCCTTTTTTTCCATTTCTCATCATTTTTCCTTTCCCTTCTGTCCTTTCCCCTGCCCCTCCCACTACCCCTACCCCTTTGGACCTTTTCTTCCTATTTTGCATTATCAGTTATTCATTCTAATCATTGGTACATTTTAGGTGTACAATATAATGATATTCATCGTTGGAAATTTGCACCTTGACATAATCTCTGTTGGTTCTTATTTTTCACCCTTGCCCTGCCCTCCCTTCAACCCCTCCATCCCTCCCTATTTACAAAGACTGTTTACATTTTTCCACTTTCTCATATTAATTCTATTCCTTTCTTTCTTTTCCCCTACCCCTTCCACTTCCCCTTTCCCTTTGCTCCTTTGCCCCTTTTCTTCCTATTTCACATTATCTATTATACCTTTTAGTCCTTATTTATACTTTCAGTTTCTCACACTAGAGAAACTTTTCAGTATTTATACATGTGTGTCCTATTTATTTCACTTAAGAGTATCACCTCGATGTACATCCGTTTAGCTATAAATATCTCTAATTTCTCATGTTTTATGGCTGAGTAGTATTCCAGTAAAAAAAAAAAAAACAACACATTTTCTTTATCCAGTCTCCATTTGATGGGCATTTGGTCTGTTTCCAAGTTTTATCTATTACAAATTGTGCTGCTATGAACATGGTTGCACATGTACCACTGTGGTATGATTCTTTTAATTCTTTGGGGAATAGCGGGGTCAAGTGGGACTTCCAGTCCTAGTACTTGGAGGTAACTCCATATTGATTTCCACAGTGGTTGCACCACTCTACACTCCCACCAACAGTGGAGCAGGGTTCCTCTTTCCCCAGAGCCCTGCCAGCATTTGTTATTGGTTGATTTCTTCATAGCAGCCATTCTTTCTGGAGTGAGGTGGAATCTCAGCGTTGTTTTCATTTGCAGCTCTCGAATGACCAGTGATGTTGAACATTTTTCATGTATTTATTTGCTATTTCTACTTCTTTGTCTGAGAAATGTCTGTTCAATTCAGATGCCCATTTTTGGATTGGGTCTTTAAATTTGGGAGGTCTGATCTTTTTAAGCTCTTTATAGATTTGAAAGAGTAGACCTTTGTCTGAGGAAAAGCAGGTGAAGATTTTTTCCCACATTGTGGGTTGTCTCTTCACACTGCTGGTGGTTTCTCTTGCTATGCAGAAGCTTTTTAGTAAGAAGAGATCCCATTTCTTGATTGTCTGTGCTAGTCCACGGGTAACTGAGGTTTTGTTCATAAAATCTTTTCCTACACAAATGTCTTCAAGAGTTCTACCTAACCTCTCTTCCAGCTGGTTCAGTGTTTTTGTTTTAATATTTAGATCTTTAATCCATTTTGATTTTAGTTTAGTGCATGGTGAAAGGTATAGGTCTAGTTTTAGTCTTTGGCCAGTTGAAACCCAATTTTTCCAGCACCATTTATTAAAGAGGCCATCTTTCCTCCAGTGAGGGTGTTTGGCTCCTTTATAAAAGATGAGGTGGCTGAGTGTGTCTGGAGTTGTTTCTGCATCTTCTATTCTGTTCCACTGGTCCTGAGGTCTGTTTCTTTGCCAGTACCATGCTGTTTTTATCACAGTAGCTTTGTAGTATAGTTGCAAGTTGGGGATTTTGATACCCCTTGTTATCACATTAAAATACATATACTAAAATGTAAAGAAAATAATTTACTATAATTCCTATGCTTCACTATGAAAAGAATCTCCAAAATATAGATTTTCTTTCTCTTTGTTGCTCTTTTTCTCTTTCTATGTATTGCAGCTTACCTCCTTTCCCTTGTTTTTGAACTACACACATGCACACACACACACATATTTTGTATATGCAGTTCTATCTGAAGTATTTAATATACAACTTGAACATCTCTTATTTTTTCTCCCAAAGTATATGAAGCTTTGGAGTGTCAGAGGTTTATTTTGTCCTAGTCTCCATAGATGTAAAGTGGTACAGAAGAATTAATCTGTGGTGACACCTTTTCTCCAAGTATTTACAATGTCTTATAAAAACAGAAATAAAGGGGACTTCAATTAGGAACAAAATAGAAAATTGCCTAAAGTGGTGTTGTAAGTACTTGCTGTGGTTCAGCACAAATTTACACAAGCTTCCTAACCTACACAGTTATCTACTTCACAAGTGTCCATAGAATATAAACCCCAGCTAGCATTCAACTAATAATGGGAAAGACAAAGATAATTAATAAGATATTGTATGAGTACTTAATAAGAAGTAGAAATTCACTCTCTACCATTTGTTTTGGAATTTGCTTTTATCACTCAAATGTTTTGTCTCAACAGTTAATCATGTTCACACATGTAGCTCTAGTTATTCATTTTCATGATTTTAAATAGCATTACATTTCAAAGCATGACTATACATCAATTTATTCATTTGTAGTTTGGGCTACAATAAACAACACTCCAATTACATTCTTATGCATGAGTATTTGAGCTGCAAATTACTTCTAAATGCATCTTTAAATGTTAAAGTATTGTTTTAATTGTTTAAATTTGTAGTGTACAAAGTCAAGTGGACATTGCTGAGACTCAGAGTTATAAGTTTGTATTATATATAGATATTTTCAAAAGCACAGTTTTGCTCTGATCAAATGTCATTAGAAAATACTGTTCATCTTTAAAAGATAGTACAAAAGCAATATTTCATAATCATAGAGCAACTTCTGTTTAATAATGAAAAAGCATTTACTAGATATCTCATTCATTTATAAAAACTCAGGTGATTATTCACTCAAAGGGAATATTTGAAATACAAATTTTTAAAATCTCCTATAGTTAGTCCACATTCTTTGTACTGTGTAAAATGAAGACGTTTCCCTCATACTTTTCTGCTGGCTTTGTCTTTGTATAAACACTTTTTGAATAAAGCATGTATTACCAAGATGTCAGTCTCTGTGACAGCTGCAATGGAGATCTAATTTCCAATAGTCATTTTTCTCTCTGGGGTGTAATTTACACCATAATATTCTCTGCATGCTCCATCTCCTTTTCTGGTTGAAAAAATCATTCCTCTGATCCTCCAGTCATTGGAAGTCTCTTTCTCTTTTGTCTCAAATATTCCACCCCTGCCTCATTAGCCCCATCTGTTGGAATATAGTGGCCTCATTGAATTAAAAAATCTTCAGTTGAGAGATACTGTGTGAGACTCCATCTCCCAGGAATCATCCACTTATTTTTCTCCAGGAAGCTTCCCAGAAAATTCTCATTTTTTTCTTGTGCTTCTGTTCTCACAAATTAACATGCCATAGGTAGAAAGAATTTACTTCTTTAAAAAAGCTTTCTATGAAAACAGTCACATGTCAATTACAGAAAGTGATTATCATCACACTACACCCTTCATCATATGTATAACCTGCCATACTTTGAAAGTTCAGTGGCCTTTCAGCCAGTACTACAACAGTGAATTATGGTTGAATATTAATTGGATTTATTGATAATGTTCAACATATATTCTTTTCTAATATGTACATTTAAGACCACAAATAATTTTTCTGTATACTCTTAATTGTAACCCACAAGTTGACACTTAATGTTTTAAATATTTTCAGTTCATTTGTTCTATATTTCTATTACAATGATTTGAAACACAGATTATTTACCTTTATACCTTTTAAGTTTTCAACATGTGGAGAATAGTCAAGATATATTTACACCGTGTTAAGGAAACATAATATGCATTATGATAATCCTTAAAATAAGTCGAGACTTGAGATGTGTCTTGAGTACTGTGCCCTATGTAAATCAACTTATTAAAATATTTTTCAGTTGTATTTTTCAAATCTTATCAGTTTTATCTATTTAATTTCTCAGTTCCTTTTTCAATAAATTATTGAAGCTATGGTTAAAATTGCACCCGAAGATGACAGAGTTCTCAATTTCTCCTCAGTCTTCTGTTCATTTATCTGTTGTTTATTTTGAAGCTGAGTTATCAAATTCATAGAAATATCTAATTATTTTATGTCTTGTTGACAAGTCTTTTATTTTATTGGTACATTTTAGGTATACAATATAATGACATGCATCATTGGAAATTTGCACCTTTACATAATTTCTCTTGGTTCTTATTTTTCCCCCTTCTCCTGCCCTCCCTTCAACCCCTCATCCCTCCCTATTAACAAAGACTTTTTTTTCATTTTGTCATATTAATTCCATTCCCTTCTTTCCTTTCTCCTATGCCTCCCACTTCCCCTTCTGCTTTGCCCTTTTTCTTCCTATTTCACATTACCTATTATACCTTTTAGTCCTTATTTACTCTTTCAGTTTCTCATACTAGAGAAACTATTCAGAATATACATGTGTGTCCTATTTATTTCACTTAAGATTATCGCCTCAATGTGCATCTATGGGAAAATGTAGGATTTAGTTACTAATTGTAAGAAGCTTGTGAAATGAGAAAATTAAGCAATTCTCTGTGAATGTCCTCAACTCTAGGATTTAGTTACTAATTGTAAGAAACTTGTTAATTGAAAGAACTAAGTAAATGTCTCAGAGAACTTCCTTGGGCCTGTTTGCTGAAAGGATTGCAGAAAGCCATAAAAGATGTTGTAAAAGTTCATAGGAAGTAAACATGTTTTCCTAAGCTCTCTTAGTAACCATTGTCCAGGGTCAGAGAACCGCGGCCCCGTGACTCTACAGGTGGAGGGAAAGATTGTGGGCTTGATTTCTGCTGAAATCACCCTGCTTTCTTGGAACATCTGATAGAGGAGGGCTGCAATGTACTCTTAGATGTATGGCTCTGGTGAACAGAGACTCGAGACGTGTAAACTTGCCTGTGGCTTTATGAGTTACTTGTTAACTTTTAAGACTAAGATAAATGTGATGATGCTGTAATAATAAACAAAGGCCAGAGACATGCAGGAATGTCACAGATGTTCTTCTGGGAAAACAAAGAATAATGATGTTAGAAATGCCTGTCGAAAATGTATAAAACCTGACTGCTAGACCCAATCTGGGTCGAAACAGAGAACAGTGACCTAAAGAATAAAGTGCTATTTCATTCCCCAGCTGTCTCCTTTTCTTTCTTTAAAGGTCAGTGCTCTCCGGGGTCTCCTGCTCTCCCTCTAGAGAGACCAATGACATGCAAACATTTAGCAATAAATGTCTCTAATTTCTCATTTTTGATGGCTGAGTAGTACTCCATTTTTTAAAAAACCACATTTTCTTTATCCAGTTTCCAGTTGATGGGCACTTGGGGTGCTTCCAAGTTTTAGCTATTAAAAACAGTGCTGCTATGAACACGGGTGCACATATATCACTGTGGTATGATTCTTTCAATTCTTTGGGGAAGATACCCAGCAGGGGAATAGCTGGGTCAAATGGGATTTCCAGTCCTAGTTTTTTGAGGTATCTCCATACTGATTTTCACAGTGGATGCACCACTCTACACTCCCACCAGCAGTGGAGCAGGGTTCCTCTTTCCCCACAGCCCCATCAGCATTTGTTATTGGTTAATTTCATGATAGCAGCCATTCTTTCTGGAGTGAGGTGGAATCTCAGCATTGTTTTCATTTGCATCTCTTGAATGACCAGTGATGTTGAACATTTTTTAATATGTTTATTTGCCATTTCTAATTTTGTGTGGGAAATGTCTGTTCACTTCAGATACCCGTTTTTGGATTGGGTCTTTAAATTTGGGAGGTCTGATTTTTTTAAGTTCTTTATAGATTCGAGATAGTAGTCTGAGGAAGAGCAGGTGAAGATTTTTTCCCACATTGTGGGTTGTCTCTTCATACTGCTGGTGGTTTCTCTTGCTGTGTAGAATCTTTTTAGTAAGAAGAGATCATATTTGTTGATTGTGCTAGTTCATGGGCAACTGAGGTTTTGTTCATAAAGTCTTTTCCTACACCAATATCTTCAAGAGTTCTACCTAACCTCTGTTCCAGCTGTTTCAGCTTTTCTGTTTTAATATTCAGATCTTTAATCAATTTCAATTTTAGTTGAGTGCATGGTGAGAGATATAGGTCTACTTTTAGTCTTTGGCAAGTTGAAACCCAATTTTTCCAGCACCATTTATTAAAGAGGCTATCTTTCCTCCAGCGAGGGAGTTTGGGCCCTTTGTCAAAAATGAGGTGGCTGAGTGTGTCTGGAGTTGTTTCTGCATCTTCTAATCTGTTACACTGGTCCTCAAGTCTGTTTCTTTGTCAATACCATACTGTTTTTACCACAGCTGTTTTGTAGTATAGTTTCAAGTTAGGGGTCGTAATACCCCCTGCCATGTCTCTGTTACCTAGAATTACTTTTGCTATTCTGGGTCTGTTCTTGTCCCAAATTAATTTTTGTATTGTTTTCTCAACATCCATGAAGTATGGTGCTGGGATTTCAATTGGGATTGCACTGAATCTATATAGCAGTTTTGGAAGTATGGCCATTTTAACTATGTTGATGCTTCCTACCCAGGAGCAAGGGATATCTTTCCATTTTTTGATATCCTCTTCAATCTCTTTTCCCAAAGTGCTATAGTTTTCAGAGAAGAGGTCTTTGATTTCTTCTGTTAAGTTGATTCCTAGTTATTTCAGTTTTTTGGATGCTATTGTGAAAGTAATTATTTGCCCTATTTCTCTCTCAGTGAGTCTGTTGTTCGTGTAGAGGAAAGCTATTGATTTTTGTGTGCTGACTTTGTATCCAGCTACATTACTGAATTTGGTTATTAAGTCTAGAAGACTTTTTGTGGAGTTCTTGGGGTCTTTGATATAGAGTATCATGTCATCTGCAAATAATGACAATTTGACTTCTGCATTTCCTATCTTTATTCCTTTTATTTCTTTCTCTTGTCTAATTGCCATGGCTAATGTTTCCAGAACTATATTGAACAAGAATGGTGATAGTGGACATCCTTGTCTTCTTCCTGATTTTAGTGTGAAGGATTTCAGTTTTTGACCATTTAGTATGATATTGGCTGTTGGTTTTTCTTAGATGGCATTTATCAGTTTGAGGTAGAGACCAACTATTCTAATTTATTTAGGGTTTTTATCATAAATGCATGTTGGATTTTGTCAAATGCTTTTTCTGCATCTATGGGGATAATCATATGGTTTTTGTCCTTGGCTCTATTGATATAGTGCATTACATTGATTGATTTGAGTGTGTTGAACCATCCCTGCATCCCTGGGATGAATCTCACTTGATCAGGGTGTATGATGTTCTTGATGATCTTCTGCATTCTATTTGCCAGTATCTTATTAAGGATTTTTGCATCTATGTTCATTAGTGAGATTGGCCCATAGTTCTCTTTTTCGGTTATGTCTTTCTTTGCTTTGGGTGTCAAAGTGATGTTTGCTTCCAGGAATGATTTCAAGAGTATTGGTTCCCTTTCAATTTCATTGAAGAATTTAAACAGTAGTGGCAGTAGTTCCTCTCTAAATGTCTTGTAGAATTCATCAGCGAAGCCATCAGGACCGGGGCTTTTCTTGGTTGGTAAGGTTTTAATTACATTTTCAATTTCATTGATTGATACTGGGTTTTTTAGAATTTTTAGGTCTTCTTCAGTCAACTTTGGTAATTCATACATGTCTAGGAATCTGTCCATTTCTTCTGTTTTCCATCTTATTGGCATATAGGTTCTTGAACTAGATATTGATGGTCCTCTGGATTTCTGCTGGGTTTGTTGTAATTTCACCTTTCTCATTCCTAATTACATGGATTTGGGGCTTTTCTTTCCTTTTTCTGATAAGGTTGGCTAAGGGTTTGTCAATTTTGTTGATTCTTTTGAAGAACCAACTCTTGGCTTCACTTTTTTTTGGTATTGTTTTCTTAGTTTTCATTGCATTGATTTCTACTCTGATCTTTATAATTTCTTCCCTTGTATGAGCTTTGGGTTTCTCTAGCTCTTCTTTTTCTAGAAGCTTGATGTTCAGCATCAGGTTGTTTACTTGGGCTTGCTCTGTTTTCCTAATATGCATATTCACTGCTATGAATTTCCCTTGTAAGACTGCTTTCATTGTGTCCCATAGATTCCGGTATGTTGCATTGGCATTGTCATTTAATTGAAAGAACTGTCTGATTTCTTTAATTTCCTCTGTGACCCATTGGTTATTCAGAAGTGTGTTGTTCAATTTGCATGTGTTTATGAAGATTTTGCAGTTTCTTTTGCTATTGATCTCCAATTTCATCGCACTATGGTCTGATAATATACAGGGTATAACTTCAATTCCTTTGCACTTATCTATATATGCTCTATTAGCGAGTATCTATTTTGGAGAATGACCCATGTGCAGCTGAAAAGAATGTGTATTCTGATTTTTGGGGGTGAAACACTCTGTAAACATCTGTTAAGTTCATTTGTTCAAGAGTTTGATTGAGTTCTAGTATTTCGTTGCTTGTGTTTTGTCTAGTTGATCTATCTATTTGTGACAATGGGGTATTGAGGTCCCCCACTACTATTGTATTAGTGCTTATATGGTTTTTCATGTCTGTTAGCATTTGTTTTATATAGCTGGGTGCACTAGTGTTTGGTGCATAGATATGTATGATTATCATCTCTTCCTGTTGGATTGTTCCCTTTAGAAGGATATAATGTTCTTCTTTGTCTCTCTCAATCAGTGTGGGTTTGAAATCCAGTTGGTTTGCAAAGAGGATAGCTACTCCTGCTTTTTTTCAGTTTCCTGTTGCATGGAGTATTGTTTTCCACCCTTTGACTTTCAGTCTATGAGTGTCATGACAATCATAACTCAATACCTATCAGTTATCACCATCAATGTTAATGGTCTCAATTCACCAATCAAAAGAAATAGACTGGCAATATGGGTCAAGAAGCAAGATCCAACAATATGCTGCATACAAGAAACACACCTAATTCAAAAAAATGGAAGTATTTTATTTCTGCCTGAAATTTATGTTCTTAATTTTTGTCTGCCTTCCACAGTTTGTATTCCCAATAATGATAATTTTCTTTTGGCTATCTGTCTATTTTGTGGTGGATAGGTTTTTTTTAAATTTGAATTTATTTGCTTGGATTTCAGTAATGTGCTTTTATGTATTTTTCTCTATACCTATTGCTATTCTGTATGCCTCTTGAATATGCTGATTGATATTGACATAGAAAAAATATAACTCCCAAACAGCTAGATTTCAGATGTACTGAGTTCCTGTCCCCTGAAATTGGAGAATAAATTCCAATGGACAAAGGAGTTTAAGAGTAGGAAAAGTTTATTGTGGAATAGGAATATCTCCTGAGGGAAAGGAGGGGTCCTGAGTTGGCTCCCACTGTGGCCCTTTGTCAGAGTAATTTATACCGGAAAGTCATAATGTGGGTACAATGTGGATCAAACTACAATCAACCTATAGTATAGCTGCTTAGCTAATATCAATCCAATAGGGAAGCAGGCACAAATCAAAGTCATACTAACCTTGGCTTATTCATGAGGACTAAAACAGGAACAGTTTTGGGAAGGATTGGTTCAGATGTACTGGTCACCAGGGTGTTTGATCCATATCTGGACTTCATAGACTGGGTGGTACCATTTGCAGTACAATCTCAATTTTTCATTCATCCCTTAGGGAAGTATACAAGTCTGGCCATTGTGATTTTATCTAGAGGCCTTACCTTCTTCAAATGCACCTCCAGCCACAATTCTGATGTCTTTATTTTTCTGCTGACTTCCTAGAGAGCCCAGTTCCTTTTTGATTGTATATTAATTTCTATCTAACTTAGTTGCCTGTAATAATATCATTAATCAATTCTGAGAAAACATCAAGTATTGCCTTACTTAAATATTATCTTTACTCTATCTCCTTTTTGTTGGGTCTAATTATACGTGTTTGACTTTGTCTCTCTGATTTTCTCATCTGTATTTCTAATTGTGTTCTCTTTATGCTTCATTAGGTATAGTTTGTTTTTAGTAATTTTCCAATGCACCTTTCCTCTGTTTACTCATGTCTACTCTGGTATTAAATTTCCACACTTGGAGGGCATGCTAGGGATAGAAAGAATTTTAATATGGTGCTCAGGTTTACAGTCCCTTGTACTTATCAGTGTAGGCTAAAACTATGGCTAGCTCCTTACCAGGAAATGTAGTTGAGGTAAAGGTATTTTTCATGTTCAATTAACTTCTCAATTAATTTTGATAATCAGTTTTCATTGAGTTCGCCCAGAGAAAGACTAGCCAGAATGGTCTTTATCCAATCAGTGCAGGCCTTTAATGGAAGACTCAGATCTGACCTTAAATTAGATTCAAAACTCAGGAGAATTTCTCCACTATCATTTTTTAAAAGCAAATTTCCATGACTTCTACAAATGTAACTTATATTCAGCCAACAACACAAGAGAATTTACAAGTGGATCTTTCCTTAGTCAAGTTTCAAAATGAGAGCACAGCTCACCTATCAAGTTGATTTCAGCCTTCTAAATACCTGAGAAGAACCACCCATATGCCATACCTAGAAACTTGGCTCCAGAATCTATGGGATAATAACTGGCTTTTCAAAGCTACTATGTGTGTGGTGGTTTCTTTTGTGGCAATACGAAACTAATAAAATTGTATGTGACCTTGCTGTAGTCTTTGTATGTTTTTAGAGGCCTTTGACATCACTTACAATGTAGTTCGACTTACCTGAAACTTCCCAGTCTGAAAATGTCTCTATGGAAAAGCAATACCTGGTTTTCTCATAATTATTTATCTGGAATCTCTTGTTCGTTTTGATACTTTTCTTAATGTTTTCTCAATGTATTTTTAACTCTTAGATATTTTCATAAAGCATGCATATTTTAGCTTTAGTAAGGAATTTGGTATAATTTATGTAGACTGCTATTCCTGAAATAGGAAGAGTGATTACTGAATATGTTCAGAAATTATTCAACAGGGATCCTGATTAACAGTAGAAGTGATAAGCTAGTGATGACATTAGTTATGTTTGATGGGTAACTAGGAAAAAGATACATATATATGTATATACACATATACATACTAAGTAACAAGAAACAGTAAAAGGCACATGAAATGAATGTGTCTAATAGAATATATATAATAAGCTGGTAGATACAAATTCAAACAGATCAGTGATTACATTAACCATAAAAAGACAATAGATTTGGCTCAAAGACTAAGATTGTCAGACTTATCTAAAAAGTTTTATATCTCCAGCATTTCTTTCTCAATTTTTTGATATGGCAGGACATATTTTTTTCTTCATAATTTGTGTAATTTCCTTTACATCTTGCTTATTTCCTTTGTCACTGCTTTAGAGCTACCCTGAAGTGAGCAGCTTTCTTTCTCCATGTTATGTCTGCCTTGGAGGCAACTGACCCTGAATTGAAACCTCTGAAACTGTAAAATAATCTTTTTTGTCATTTAAATTGTATATGTCAAGTAGTTGGTCCTAGTAATAAAAAGCTGAGTTATATAGGGTATTTATGTAATGAGCAGATATATTTTAAAATTAGACATTATTCTAGACTCATATATTTCACCACACACTAACCTAAAATTTAAATGGCTCAAAGATTTAAATATTAAAAGAGAAACACTAAATCTTCTGGAAGAGAGAATAGGTAGAATGCTTGAGAACATAGGAGTAGGCAAAGACTTCATGAACAAAACACAGACAGCATGAGACATACTACAAAGAATCAACAACTGGGACCTCATCTTATTAAAAAGCTTCTGCACAGCAAGAGAAACCATCAACAGAGTGAAGAGTCAAACCACAGCATGGAAAACAATTTTTACCAGTTATTCAGATAAAGTACTGTTATCTAGAATATATAAAGAACTAAAAAAAATCAGACTCCCCAAGTTTTAAGACCCAACCCAAAAATGGGTATCTGAAATGAAAAGCACTTCTTAGATGAACAATTAGAAACAACAAATAAATATATGAAAAAATGTTCAACATCACTGCTCATTCAAGAGGTGCAAATGAAAACAATGCTGAGATTGCACCTCACTCCAGAAAGAATGGCTGCTGTGAAGAAATCAACCAATAACAAATGCTGGCGGGGCTGTGGGGAAAAATGAACACTTCTCCACTGTTGGTGGCAATGTAGATTGGTGCAACCACTGTGGAAATCAGTGTGGAAATTCCTCAAAGAACTAAAACCAGAGGCTATATTTGACCCAGCTATTCCCCTTCTTGGTATTTTCTCCAAAGAATTAAAAGCTTCATACCACAGTGATATATGAACATCCATGTTTATAGTGGCCGAATTTGTATTGGCTAAATCTTAGAAACAGCCCAAATGCCTATAAAACAACGAATGGATAAAGAAGACGTGGGAGTTTTATATGATGGAGTACTACTCTGCAATAAAGAAGGATGAGTTTCAGACGTTTAGAGCTAAATGGATGGACCTTGAGACCATACTCCTAAGTAAAATAAATCAGACACACATGTTTAAATACCACTTTGTTTCTCTGGTATGAGAAACCTAAAGTGGAAATAAGGACTAAAATATATAATAGATACTGGGAAAAGGGAAGAAGATGTTCAAATGGGAAGAGGAACAAGAAAGGAGAGGGGGAGAAAGAAAGAAAGGACAAGAAAAATGTGAAAATAGAAGGGAAAAATGGGGACAAAGCTTTTGTACATAGGGAGGACAGGGAAATTCAGGGAGGGAATGGGATAAAATAAAATAAAATTTATTTTTTTAAAAATATACATTATTTTCAGATTTGCTATCAGGATGCTATATCCTATTTTATGTTTCCAAAAGCCAAATAAATTATGTGACTTCCACATGGAATCATATTTTAGAAAATAATGTTTAATACTGAGGAAAATGTTGAGTGGATGAATTCTATATAATTAAGAGAAAAATGCATGAGTAGTATTTTATAAGTGTAAATATATTTGATACATTCTATGGGTAGGTATTTGTAGGCATAATTAGAAATACTTTCCAATTAATTAGCAGACATAATCATTACATTCCCATTTGTTATCCATTATAGATAGAAAAAATAAAGCATAGAACATCAAATAAACAATTCAAAATTAACATTAAGAGAGGTTTTTTTTTCTGTTTTTGCTGCCATCTGAAAGCACAAGGAGAGATATTGTTTTATCCTAAATAAATTATCTCTTACAGTTGGTTCTGAAGCAAACAGTTGGATACTCATGCACTGCATCTGTTTTGTCCCTCACTGGGCCCCTAATAATGATCACAGAATTTGGGAAGTAGTAAAGTTATAACTATCCATTTATTGATAGAAAAATAGTTTGTTACTTCAATTCTATCCTTAACATCAGATTCTATGTCAAATATAGAAAAGTGCTTGCTATTTCTGACATGTGCTGAAAGTAATAAAGAAAATATACTGGCAATGGAATCTAGGGGAAATTAAATATAGAAAAGGCACTTATGCAATATGATTTTGCTTAATGTCTTAATTTTTATGAAGTATTTTGATTGAAATTAACTGGAACTATCTCTAGACAAAGATTTGTTAAATCTAAGTTTAAAAAATAGATAAATCTTGTTTATGTCACTGATTGATATAACTTGATCAAAGGATTACTACATAAAGAAAAATTAAGCAATCATAGTGATTATGAATATGATTTTCTTGCTAGAAAACAAGTAGTTTAATAACTGTGGATAATTCTAATATTTGGATTCAAGGCTGAAAAGCTTTATATGTAGCTTAATCTTTCAGAAAGATTATAGACCAAATGACAACATTCAATACTGACCATACCAATATGCATTAGCATAACATTTGCATTCAAAAATAAATTATGAAACCAAGAGAACATATTAGCACTGTTTCTAAAACTGAAGGGGCTGAAAAGGGAAAAGGGGGAATCTTGACTTGCTTGAGAGAAACTTAGGGGATTAGTAAAGCACAGTTCTGTTTCAGGTGGGTCATGGGGGCATGACTTTGGGCACTATAACTGGTCCTCAGGCACTTTTTAAAAAATTTTTTTTATCAGTACGTGTTTTCAGTGCATAATGTTTATATTTCTTGTGTGGAGTTGGTACAAATATATAACACATCTTAATTCTTTTTTGCATCCCCTTTCCCTTCCATCTCTCTTTTCTCCCTCCATCTCTTCACGCCCTTCCCATGTGAGAAAGATCTATCTCCTTGTTCCTATTATCCATCTTTTGTTTTGCTCTTTATTTAAAAGTTGGATTTTCTCATATAAGAGAAGCCATGCCTATTTCATCTTGTGTGTGGACCTTTACTTTCTGAAATTCTTCTCCTGTTCTCTGTATCACAGATGCCATGAGTTGAGCAGTATTGCTCCACCACTCCCTCTGCCACAATGTTCCTACTATTAATCAGCAGATAATGAACTGAATCTTCTGAAACCATGGGGTACAATAAACCTCTCCTTTAATCATGGGTGTCAGTATATTTCCCAGCAATGCAAAAGCTCACAAACTGTAAATATCTATCTCTCTATTTCCTATTTTTTATCTTTTATTTTGCTCTTTATATATTGTTTTTAATATAAAAGAAACCATTCCATAATTAAGCTTTGTGTGATTTACTTCAAACAAGCACCAATAAAATATAAGATCAAAAATAATATTAAATAAATGGAAAATAAACCTCAACAATTCACCTGCTGTTACTGAAACTGAACCTACCTGATCTCTTGCAACAATAATTTATTTGACTTGGAACTGTAGAGTATCACTTAATGAGATGAGAGCAGAGAATGGATTAAATTTAATTGCTGTGTATGCCACAACTCTTCAGTGAAATAATGAAATAAAATTCAACATCATGTAAAAGCCACTTCAATCCTTTTAAATTACATAATATATTAAAAAGTACTTAAGGAAAGTGAAGCCCAATTTCTTGTTATCCTCAGAATGTCAAACTGGATACTGCTATGTTAGTCAAATTTGTGTATAATAGGAGTTGTCTTAGAAATATCATTATAAAATGATATATTATATTTTTCCTGTCATCTCTAATTAGTTTTGTGGTTGTTCAAAGCCAATTTAATCTCCTTGATCCTCCATAGGCAACAGGTAAACAGACTGATTTCAAAGTAGATTAGAATTTGAATCCTTTTGTCTCTTTACTTAGTACAATATTTCCCAAAATTACACTTGGAATCCCTCCCCACAATGGAATTCTGTTAATAGCAAGATTAAAACTGAAAAATTTAACTAAATTTAAGTCACAGTGTATTGAATAGAGAAGAGAGGATGCAAACATTACAAATCTTACTTCACAAATTCATTCATTTATTCATGCATAAATCAAATATGTACAGAATAATATAGTCCTATGGGCTAGGTGTTGAGAATGTAATGTTAAATAAGGCAAAGAAAGTTGCTACCTTGTAGAGGTCATATATTTTGAACAACTAAATATATAAATAAATAAATCATATAATTTAAGGTAGTGACAAGTATAATGATGTAAGTAAAGGAGGGTAAAATAAAAACGACTGGATGTCATTTTGTTAGGGTATGATGTTGACTAATTTATATTGCATGATAAAAAGATTCTTTTTTGATAAAAAGACTCTTTAAATTGATAATACTTAAACCATGATATTACTAATGAAATGAATGTAAAGAAAAAAAATTATTAGCATAGAAAACATAATGTATCAGTACTAAGGTGGCATTGATTTTGTACTTAGGCATTTGAAAACAATAAAGATTATGGCTAAATTTTATGGCCCATTGAAACAATAGTCTCAAATATGTTGAAGAAGTAGGCATGGCCTAAGACCATAGTGCCTATAGACCATTTTAAACAATTTCATTTTATTCTCTATGCAATGGGAAACCAATATGGTTTGTGATTACTCAAGGGAGCAAAGTGACCTGACTAAACTTACCGAGTACAGTGTGGAGATGGATGAAACTAAATCAGTAATGGGGACATTGTGAAAATATCATGGAAATATGGCAGCATCTTTCCACTATTTTCAGAGGAAGGCTCTAATATGGTTCCAACCTTATATGATGGAATGTATAATGTATATCTTATTAAGAGCAATTGTTACTTTTTGATAGTCATGCTTAAGCCATAAGAAAAATCTACGATCTTAAAACAGAAATGATAAAGTCTACTACATGTGTGAAGAATCACAATTTACATCATTTTTATTAATTACTGTATTTTCAGTAGGATATGTAATCTAAGATGGGTATAATTTTATTATCAAAGCCAAATTAGAGAAATTCTTGGGAAAAACTTATGTCTCAACCTTTTTGATAATCTACCAGAGTGGATTTCAACCAGAACAGATTCACTGTCTGGTACATATTTGGCAAATATGTAGAAGTCATTTTTGTTTAGCACAATTGAGGAGGGGTTGCCACAGGAATCTCTTGGGTCCAGTAATTTTGCTAAACATTCTATAATATATAAATCAATTTTCTCCATGAAAAATGAAGTATTCATCCCACAATATCTATAGTACTGAGATTGAGAAAAATGGTCTATCAGTGCCTTATTGCTTGGATTTAATTCTAATTCCCCTCTTAGGAAACATTTTTCCCTTGCAACCCTGTAAAGTGGTGGCTTCCCCAACCCAACTACTCATATTATTGGACCCATAGAAGGAGCTAAATGTCATATTTACCCTTTATTGCTATTTTCCCCACACTCCCCTCCCTTCCTCATCTCTAAAATATTCCACTTATGAATCACATTTTGTTAGCTATAGATGACTGGATCACTTTTAATTGCTCCACTTTTCATGAAAGTTCTTGAAAATTTAGTTTCAGGCTCACTGAAATACTATAACAAAATTCCTGTAGTTTGCTACAGGCAATAGATAAACAGATAAATAGATAGATAGATAGTCATTTTAGTACCATCACCTCTAAAATTTTAAATTACTCTCCTTTAATGATCTTGAAATTTACCCTACCTCACCCACTTATTCTCATCGTCAAATCCTAGATTTTGTCATTACCAGGAATGGATAACACTCCATAATTTTGGTTGAATTTGACCTGCTTTCTTAATACTCTTTCCCAAAATCTCAGCTTATTTTTCTCCTGTACTCTATTTATACATTCTTTAATACCCACTAGATTTCAAATCAATAACTCTCTGGTGCCTCTTAATTCTTCACAGTTCCAGTTTTATTTTACCATGCTTAAATTCTATGATCAATCATTATAATCACATCCTTGTACTGACTCTCTATTCTGTTTGCCTTTCATCATACACATTTGGCAACATATAAACCTGAATAATTACAATTTTCCACCTACTCTGTGGCGCTACTCATCTGAATACAGCTAGAGAAAAATTCACAAATGATTCTGCTTTAAATTCATGATTGTTAACTTTAAGTGAGCCTTGAATGACCCTTGGCAACTATTCTTCATTCCCTAGCGTATTCACTGTCCTCTGAACTCCAAACTTACATAAAATGTGTACTGGCAGCTTCACTTGTATGTCTACTGAGCACACCAAATTTAGCATCATCAAAACTAACCTCTTGATCTCCCCTCATCCTGTAGTAACTTCTTTTCCTGCAACCTTCCCTATTCAGTTATGGCAATTGAATGTTTACAGTTGTTCAAATGGGTTTGGAAACCAAGTTTCTCTTGAAGGGAGCCATCAATGAGATACAGTAGACAGAAAAGTGGCATGCAGTTGGCTGAAGAGATACAAATGTGCCTGTGGGGTTCACTTACATGAACATTAAAATATACAGCAAGGAAAGCATTCCTAAGTTTAACCATGAAATTTACCATTAAACTCTTTAATTAGAAGTCTCTTCATAGCTGATAAATTAAATTTTACTATTGTAAATAAACTTTATGAGGTAACTAAAACTAATATTATCTGTTGATTTAATTTAAAAATAAACTGTTGATTATTTATGATTTAACATAGGTCACCTGTCGGGAGAAATGCTACATAATTTTAGGGAAAAATCATTTGGTTAGCTTAGTTCTGCCTACAACCCAGCTATGAAATTCTGAGACATAATTCCATTTTGGCCTCTGGTCACAACTGAGACCTCAATAATCCAGTGATGCTGTGATTCTTCAGGACAAGAAACATCCTCTGAGCTGAAAACATCCTGGGAGGAACAAACATCTACTCAGTTCCTCCTTGTTCTTGGATTGTTACATCTTATTTACGCAGGATGTACTCAACTCTCTGCAAGTCATTTGTTACATTTGTTTCTCCGGATGTACTGAATAAAAGGTGTGGTGAGCCCAGAGGACCACTGATCAGACCCAAAGCTCAGCTTCTTCTCAGTCTCATTTTTCTACCTTTCCTGTAATTCACCATGTGCTGCCATGGGTCACAGGAGACTAGGACTTAACTGCAGAGGTTCTAGTAATGTCCCCTTTCCCTGTTCCCTACAGTCACTTTTTGTATAAAATACTTTGGATAACCAGTATTAACAGATGTCACATTTTAATAGGATGTGAGGCAAAGGTAGTAAAAGGAAAAACAATAGGAATGAATAGTAAGTATTTCATGCAGGAAATTCATCAATTATTCTCATGAAACCTCCAAATATTCCTTCTCTTTGGTTTAATAATTTACATTGTTATGAAATAATCAAAGTATTATTTATTTAATCTGTTCTTGTTCTAGCTTCAGGAATCTCTTGTCAAATTGTAAGAAACATGAGAGTGAGAACAGTGTCTTGTTCATGTCTTTATCTCCAGAATCCATATAAAGTCTGGAAGAAATACCCAGCAAATGTTCATAGCTGAATTTTATATTTTTTACATGAAATTCATTTACTGCCTGTTTATAAAGCTTCATTCTATTCTTCTAATTATGTCTGCTTCTTCATTTAATCTGTATAAATTAATTTATGCATAATCTGTTTTAGGGTTAACTAGTCTCAATGAAATGTACCTTCATTGAAGGATCTCATGTTATGTTCCCTCCCCTAAGATTTCTCAAAGACTATTTCTTGTTTCAAAGAGCACATTGTCCTTGTGGGACTTCTTATTTCATACTTGCTATGTAGGTAAAAGTAAACATTAAGAAACTAGAACTTTATGGGTGAGTAGCACTCCATTTTATTAAAAAACCACATTTTCTTTATCCAGTTTCCAGTTGATGGGCATTTGAGCTGCTTCCAAGCTTTAGCTATTACAAACTGTGCCGCTATGAACATGGGTGCACATATATTGCTGTGGTTTGATTCTTTTAATTCTTTTGGGAAGATACCCAGCAAGGGAATGCTGGGTCAAATGGGACCTCCAGTCCTAGTTCTTTGAGGTATCGCCATACTGATTTCCACAGTGGTTGCACCAGTCTGCATTCCCACCAAAAATGGAGAAGGGTTCCTTTCTCTCCATAACCCCACCAGCATTTGTTATTTGTTGATTTCTTGATAGCAGCCATTCTTTCTGGGGTGAGGCGGAATCTCAGTGTCGTTTTCATCTGCATCTCTCAAATGACGAGTGATGTTGAACATTTTTTCATATTTTTTTTTGCTGCTTTTACTTCTTTGAGAAATGTCTGTTCATTTCAGATGCCCATTTTTGAATTGGGTCTTTGAATTTGGGGGGTCTGGTTTTTTCAATTCTTTATATATTCTAGATAGTAATCCTTTGTCTGAAGTATAGATGCTAAAATTTTTTTCCCATATTGTAGGTTGTCTGTTAGCTCTGTTGGTGGTTTCTTTTGCAGTGCAGAAGCTTTTTAATAAGATGAGATCCCAGTTGTTGATTCTTTCTGCTAGTTCCCATGCTGCTGAGGTTTTGTTCATGAAGTTTTTTCCTATGCCAATGTCTTAAAGAGTTCTACTTAACGTATCTTCCAGCAAGTTTAGTGTTTCTGTCTTAATATTTAGATCTTTAATCCACTTCAATCTTAGTTTAGTGCATGGTGATAGGTATGTATCTAGTTTTAATCTATCTCTGGCAGGTTGAAATTCAGTTTTTCCAACACCGTTTATTAAATAGACTATCTTTCCTCCAGTGATGGTGGTTGGCTCCTTTGTCAAAGATGAGGTGGCTGAGCGTGTCTGGAGTTGTTTCTGGATCTTCTAAATGGATGCATAGCGAGGCCATACTCTTAAGTGAAATAAATAAGACACACATGTATAAATACAGAATAGTTTCTCTAGTGTGAGAAATTGACAGTGTAAACAAGAGTTAAAATGATTAAAATGAATAATTGATAATTTGAAATAGGAAAAAAGGTCCAAAGACAAAGGAATGAAGGGAAGGGAAGGAGAAAGGAAAAGAGGGAAAGGAAAAACTATGAGAAAAAAAAAATGGAAATGAAATCTATGTAAATAGGGAAGGGTGGAGGGGGTGAAAGGTGCACAGGTAATGGGGAAAAAATAAGAACCAAGATACATCATGTACAGGTACAAACACCCAATGATAAATGTAAACGAATTGTATACCTAAAATGTACCAATAAAAGAACTAAAAAAAACAAAAAGAAAGAAACTAGAACATCAAAGGCATTTCTGCTTAAGGCAATTAGCTTCACCAATCTTGTAATATTTGCTAGGATGACTTAGTAAGATGTTTGCAAAGGGTTTTTTTTTTTTTTTTTACAATTTCCATATTTATGTAAGGCATACAACATTGATAAGAGGATAATATGCAAAATTTCAAACATGGAATGAAGACCGTTTTCCTATAATTTGGGGAGAAAAATATTTTCTTTACAAGTTAAAAACTTACTCCAAAATTATAAAAGTGTATGATGGGGACTATAATAGGATTTTGCCTATCAGGTAGAGGAAACAAAAGTGAATTTAGGCCAGTCATCCCTACAAACTGTATTATTTTTCTGCAATTAAAAAATGATGGGTGAAATTTCCAAGTACTGAAAATTGGAACAGGAAGATTGCAGAGATTAGCTTATCACAGGGAGCTAGACCATGGGTACTAGAACTTGAAAAAAAGACACTTGGAGTTTTCAGATTTCTGTCAGGCAGGAAAAGAACTTAGGAGTTGACTCTCCCACTTACATGACAAGGAAAATAGATGAACAGACTAAAAACAACTTTTCTTAGATTCATCAGAGAAATAAGGTAATAAGATAAACTGCTGCTGACAAAATTTTAGAGACAGGCAGACAGAGATAGAAAATCATAACTTATCTCAGTAGAACAGGAACAGAAAACTTCCTGAGAACCAGTACCAGTAAAAACAAAACAAAATCCCTTAACCATAATTGACAAACTGTATATGTCATAGAATGGATAAATTTGAGGTAAAAACTCCAGAGAAGCAAATGTTAGTGAAGCCTTTGCCTCAGTTTAACCTTCAGGAGGTTTACAGTGAAGAGTGAAGCAAAACCTTGTTTCTGAAATGACATTGTGTGAAAGTAGACAATTTAAAAAATGATGAGAGAATTCTGTTTTTAATAAGGCCTAAACACAAAGGAAATTATTTTAACTGAGCCTACCTGATTAGGGTCTTAACAGCCTCTAGGGTATTTTGTCTAGCAGAAGGGAGTTACCTTACTCTAGACTCTAGCTTTCGTGTCTCACCTAAGGTGGAAAAGAACAAAAGAAATCAGAGAATCATGTGCAATGGTCACAGCCCAAAGACACTGATCAACTTAAAAATTGATTAAGTTCTTACGTTTTTCAATATTAACCCATTCTCAAATTTAAGGTTCTCATATATTTTCTTCAAAACTGTAGCCTAATTTTTTATTTTGTTGATTGTTTCCTCTACTGTGCAAAATCTTTTTAGTTTGATGTAGTCCCACTTGTTTACTTTGTTTTTGCTACCTAAGATATCCAGAAATTTTGTCTTTGTTTTCATCTACATTTTTGGTTTCATGACTCACATTAAATCTTAAATTCATTTTGAGTTGATTTTTGTATATGGTATAAGATTAGTTTGTTTTTGGAAGATGATATCCAGTTTTCCCAGCACCATTTCTTAAAGGCGCTATCCTTTCTCAATTTTATCATCTTTATACTTTTATTCAAACTTAGTTAATAGTATGCACTTAGATATATTTCTGGACTCTTTATTCTGCTATATTGGTCTATCTGTTTTTATGCCAGTTCCATTTTATTTTAAAACTATAATTTGTAAATATAATTTGAAAACAGGAAGTGTGAAGCATTCAACATTGTTTTTCTGTCTCAAGAATAACTTTAGCTATTTAAGGCCTTTTTTTGAGACAGGGTCTTGCTTTGTAGTACAAGCTGGCCTTGAATTCACTATGTACCCCAGTCTGGGCCTCCAACTTTCAGCAATTCTCCTGCCTCAGCCGTCTGAATGCTGGGATTGCACGCATTGCCCCAACACCTAGCTTATATAGTTTTACAAGGAGCATGGGATTGCAAACATTTCTATAAGGTCCTAACTTCATTTTTTGACATTTTTCAGAAACAAATGAACAATTCTAAAATTAATATGAAGCTGCAAAATCTCTAAATTGTAAAACTATTTTTTTTTGGTACTGGGGATCAAACTTGGGTCCTTGCACTTGCACAGCAGGCAGCAGAACCACAGAGCTAAATCCCCGGCCCTAAATTGTAAAACTATTATAGACAGTTAAGTTAGGTATAAATATTATAGGCAATCAGATAGGGTTGAGCCATCAAGGGAGTCAGTGCACATGATGAAAACACAAACACTGCGGCTGGAGGCACATCTGATGATTACAGTCACAATAGCCAAATTTATATACTTCATAAGGGATAAATGGAAGTTTGAGATTATTGGTATCACCCTTTTGAGATTTCCCTGTATAAATAAACCATTATCTCATTAGAGGTGAGTCATCCTCTCCCACCCAGTAAGACTAAGACTATTAAGACTAAGGCTAAAGATTATACAAAGACTATAGATTATAAACCAAAGTTAATATCATCCATATGCTCTTGCTAATATCTGATCAATATTAGCCAAGCAGCTATACTTGTAATCTTATTGGTTGATTATAGATTTGACCCATGTTATACCCACCTTATGATTTTCCTCTATAAAATTTTCTCAGAGAAATGGGCTTGTGGACAATCCATTCGGGACCCATCCTGTCTCTCAACAGTTATTCCTATTCCGCAATGAATTTTCCTACTCTTAACCTTAATTGTTCTTTACAATTCATTCTTTGACTTCAGGAAACAGAACTCAGTGTATTTGACATCTAGCAGTTTGGAAGTTACATTTTTTCCATATATCAAAACCTCTAGAAAATGTGAGCCAAAATAAACCTTTCCCCCTTTCAGTTGTGGCTGTCATTTTTTTCTCCATCAACAAGAAAGTAACTGAGACAGATTAAGGTTCTGGAGAACTGAAGTCATTGCTGTGATGCTACCTGACCATGTAGTTCAGAAGTATTTGGAACTGGCTTGCAAGAGAAGTTAAGAAAAGTTTAGAGATGTCAGCTGGAGAAGCAGCCCTAGAATGCTGTAAGCTGAAAATGATGGGAGATTCTTGTGGGAGCTGTGAAGACTAGAAAGCTGATTGATAAAAAGGCAGATCATGAAAACTAAGTTCAGGAGGTTTCAGTTGGGAACAAGAATTCCATTGACAGTTGGAATCTAGATCCTGTGTGTTATGATGTGGCAAAAGAATCATCTATATTTTTTAGGTCCTGGAACTTTATATGTGAATGAGATTAAAGACTAATTAACCTGCTAGAGAAAATCTCAAGGTAGTCTAATGTTGAGGCAGTGGTTTGAGTATTTTGGGGGTCTTTTTAGCCAGTTCCACATTGAGAAGCAAGAACAAATGGCACAGCTCAGTGATTTAAAAATTTTTGATTTGACCAATAAGGTTGGAGCCTAGGAAGATGGACTAGAGTACATCTTTTCTACTAAAAAATTAGTATTAAAAATAACCCAAGTATGTATTGAATCTGGACAATAAAAAGAAAGTTTTGAGGGCATGGGAGGATTCCAAATGATCTCATCCTTCACAGGCTCAAAGGTGGAAAAATGAGACTTTACTTTGATGAGAAAACCTCAGGGGACTGTGTTCAAGAATGGTGGCAGCTTACAGAATGAGAATTGAATTCCCAGGATTCAGTTCACCATGCATGGCCATCTAACCACTAATGATATATGGCATATAATATAGGACCTCCAGATAATCCAAACAATGTAAGGGAAATATATCTCCCAACCTGCAAGATATCCAAAACATGGAGTTCATGTTCTCTAAAATCAAAGAATGAATTCTAGAAACAGCAGAGGTTAAGAGCACGAAGAATTTATTGAAATAAAGATACTTTCTGCCTAAGGCAGACAGAAGGGGGACCAGAAAGTGGGTTGCCTGCCCACTTCACTTTCAAAGGTATTTTATGGAGCAAAGCAAGGAGGTGAAGTGGGTACAAGGTGGGACAAAACTACAGTCAACTAATATGATTACAAGTATAGTCTCTTAGGTAACATTGATCCAAAAGGAAATCATAAGGTGGGACAAAACTACAATCAAGCAATAAGACTGTAACAAGTGTAGTCTTTTAAGTAATATTGAATAAATGGGGATCAAATGGAGAAGAAAGTCAAGCGCCAAGCTTACATGGAATGAATAAGGATTTCCAGTAAGGAATTGGCTAGAGAGGTTTTGGTACCCCATCCAGGTGATTGCTACCTTTTTAGAATATCAATCACTGTTTTTCATCCCTAAGGGAAGTATGTGGGTGTAATTGCTCTTTTCCTTGAAGCTTGGCCTTTAGTGAATGAGTCTCAGGCCACAATTGTCTTCAGTGCTGAGGGCCCAGCCCTCACTAACTGCCTTATAATATTTAGTAAGTAGCTTAGGTGTCTACAATACTAAGCAGCCTTTGCAACCCCTAGAAAGATGCCAGGGCTTTCTTACTGCTCAAGGTGGTGCCAGACCTTGGAATTATTCATGTGGTGCTGGTTTTACAACAGAAGAAATGCAAGAGTTTTCGGATCTGACAGGCTTCCCTTCCACTCAGATTGCAGAAGAAGTCCTGGGAGACCAGGCAGTGTGCACCTGAAAGAGCACTGTGTGAAGCTGTGAGAGTGAAGTTGAAAGTGCAGTGCAGATCCCAGGAAGTTGGAGAAGCCAGAAGAATGGAATATCTGAGGAAAACCACTGTTATAGATGGCACACATGAATCCACTTGTCAAAAAATAGGCTTTTGGTTGTGAGAAATGAAAAGTTTATTCCAGTGAGCAGGAACTAAAATCAGGAGATTCTAGCATCTAGCTGGGAAAGATTTCATCCGTGGGTGCATGGGCTAACACCAGGAGAGAAATATTAGCACCTAACTGGGAAAGGAATTAGGCTTATATAGGTATTGAAGGGGCTAAGGAATCTGGGGTGAAATGTTAATGATTGAATCCAAGGACAGTCTGTACAGGTGTGTGATAGGTCTCCCACTACCTCAGCAGCTATTATGTATAGTAGCTGCCCTCTATTGGACTTCTCAGCTGTAGGGGCTTGTATAGTTCATTTTGAGTCCATCTGTCCTATTTACTGAGAAGCTGCTCTTGTTTGCTGAAAACAGACTTTTTGCTTTGTCTCATTTATTTAGGCCAAGTCTGACAGCCACTAGGCATGAAGAAAGCTAGCCCAAGAGAGAAGCCATGAAGGCTGTAACCAAAATGTCATAGAGGAAGGCCCACTCAAGGCATCTGGAGTTTATATCTCTTTATCACAACTTGTCCTGGGTGCTGGACATGAAATTACATGATTTGATGTTTGCTCTACTGGCTTTCAGTCTTGCATTTGTTCTACTACTTTGTATTCCTCTATTTCTTCCTTTCAGAATGAGAATGTTTGACCTGTGTTTTTGTATGTTCAAAGTGTTTATCTTGTTCTTTTTCATTTTTACAGGGGCTCACACCAAAGAGTTTGCCATAAATCTCAGGAGACACTTTGGACTTGTATTGAAACTGTTAGGATTTTGGCAACTCTTAGAGGCAGGCTAAATGCATTTTTCATAAAGAGATGCACAGGACTCTTTTGGGGACTAGGTACAGAGCCTTATGGATTATATCAAGATGTTCCCCTGCAGCCTCATGCTTTCATAGGTAGGGCTTCAGAGAGGTGACTGAATCATTGAGCCCTGACACTAATCAGTGGGTTAGTCAACTCTTGAGATTATAACTAAATGTTATGCTTGGAGGTGAATCCTATTAAGAAGATTTGGGTAACTGGGGGCATAGCCTGGAAGAGTCTATCTTCCTCCGTCCTCCCTTGACCTCTCTGTTACTCACTGCCTGGCCATGAGTAGTTTGTGCTCTGCCATGCCCCTCTCCCATGCTTCCCTGCCTTGTAAACAGTTGAGTATGGACTGGAAACTCTACAAACTATGAGCCAAAATAAAACTTTTCCTTTTGAATTTGTGATGTAGGATGCTGTGTCTCAGCAATAAGAAAGTAACTAAAACACAGACATTTTGGGAATATCAGAATTGGAAATTAAAACATCTATAATTTTTACACCAAGAGCCCTAGTCAATAAAAGCAGACAACAGGCATAACAACATGGGTATCCTCAGCAAAGTTACAAACTTCCAAAGAATAATCCAAGGAAATAACAGAGATTAAAATAAAATCATGACAGAACTGAAAACTTCCCTTAATCAGCTCCTTAATACATTGGATACAGCTGAGTAAAATTTAGGGCACTTGGAAAAATGTCAATATAAACTTCCAAGACTAGAGATAATTGTGATGGTGCATATCTATAATCTCAGCACTCTAGGATTCTGAGGCATGAGGATTTCAAGTCAATATTCTGCCTGAACAACTTAGTGACTTACTGAGAACTTGCTAAATAAAATAAAAGTCTGTAAATGTTAATCAGTATGAAGTTCCTGGGTTTAGTTCTCAGTACATGGAAAAAAAAAAAAAAAGAGAAGAAAGAAAAGAAGGAAGGACAGAATGAAGGAATTTCAAGATAAAAATGAAAAGAAAAAAGTGGATAAAATTAATGGAAAATAATACTCAAATATTGTGGGACATTTGTGTACATGTAGATGTATGCTCATAAAGATACAACAATAAGAAAAAAAATGAAGCAAAGGAAACACTTAAAGCAATAGTGACAGAGAACTTTGCAAGATTGATAGATACCAATCTGCGAATTTTAGAGAGCATTAGGTGACATAAATATCAAAAATGAACATACAGACATATCATATACAAATTCCATAAAACAGAGAAAAATTAAAATCCCTTAAAGAAGATTTAGGATAAGAATACCTTATATAAAGAGAAACAAGGATAAGAATTACATCAGACTTATCTTTAGATATGGAAAAAAAGAGAGTATAAAGAAATGAGATTCAATATCATTGTTTTTAAAGAAGCACCAGCCTAGAATTCTCTATAAATTCAAATGTGAAAATGAATTAAGAGCAGACTAAAATTGAGAGAATTTGTCATCAAAAGACCAACCTTGCAAGTAATATTAAGTGAATTCTTCATATAGAAGTGCAGTCTTTAATCCTGATTTGTCAATTTCATTTTATTAAGAAACACTTAGTAGATTAGCAAAGTACTCTCCTGAGTATGTCTAGGTGGATCACTGAGGCCTGATATTCAGCACTATATGAGACTTCCAGCCATCTTTTGCTCCCTGGCTGCCATAAACTAAGAAGATATGTCAGTGCCTTAGTTACATTCTTATTGCTGGAAGGAAATGCTTGACACTCACAATGTAAGGGAGGAATGGCGTTCTTTTTGGGCTCTTGGCTTCAGTCCATGGTAATCTGGCTCAAAGGCAAAAACAGGGTGGCAGAAGGGCATCGGGGGGAAAATGTTGTTCAACCCATGGCAGCCAGGAACCAGAGTATGGAGGAAGAAGCCAGGAAAGTCTACAAAGTCTCATAACATGGGAAAAATGTAGACAAATTTTAAACCAGAGTATAATACAGATGGTCTTAAGTTCACCTCCTAATGAATTCATTGTTCCCAACCAAACCCGCTGAGCTTGGTGTTTATTTTTGTCATTTTTATCATCATTCTGTTCTTCTGAGCACCAATATCTCCCACATATCTCAGCCTACAGAATGCCAGGCTTCCTCTAGCTGGCATCTCCAAATATTTCCAAACTCCGTCTGTGAGCCAGTTCCAAAAGCTTTTAAACCAGATGATCAGGTAGTTACATCAATGACTCCATGTGGCAAAATCTGTCTTAGTCACTAGGGCAGGCTATCCTAAACCTCCAATTTAATGGAGGAGAGATTTATTCTTGATCATGATTACAGCCCATGATCTTCTGGCTCCAAAGCATAACAAGCATGGTGGAGAGGCCTGCTGCTGAGAAAAGCTGCCAACATCAAGTCAGCCAAGAAACAGAGAGAACTAAGGAAGTAGCCAGGGATCTGCCTCTTCTGGCTAAGCTACATTATCAACAGGACACTCAGGTGCTTTACTTACCAGTAGATGATTCTACTGATGAGTAAGTGAACCCAGGATCCAATCAGCTACTAAAAGCCCCACTTGTGAACACATAAGGACATTAGATTATATTTGTGATCTAAACCATAACAGCAAGTGACTGAGAGCATTTGAGGCTGGCATTTCTCTTCTATTTCCTAGATAAAGATAAACTCAACATTAGGCATCATTTACTACATCTGCAGTTAAGAATGACTAGCTTCTTGTTTTTTATAGATTAATTTGACTACATTTGATCATAAGCATTTCAACAAGGATATGTTGGTCCATAAATCCCAGGATTAACCAAAATGTTCACATTATATAAACCGAGAGAAGTTTCCATTCAGAACAAACCCTTGTTATACTAGGACTTCTTATAATTTGCTTGGGTCTTCATAAATATCTATGACCTCATTCGAACAATTAGTACAGTCTTAAAATTCATCACTTAAATTTGAACATTTCAACAAAAACAAATTTATGCACAACAGTACACTACTTTCTCTGTGAATGTACAATTCATATTAAGCAATTGCTGCTTATTTTCATTTAATTAACAATGAAGGATAAATAACATCAGCAAAGAAATATCAGTCAAAGGGGACAAGTGTATTTTCTGAATATTGCCTCATTAGCTTGTTTCCAAAATATGTTCATCAAAGTAAAAAGCAATCGTGTGACTAGCTGGGTGACAAAACATCTGTTACGTTACCTCCAATAAGGCTATTGGGAATAGGTAAGGAAAAACTGTGTTCTTATTAATCAGGTTAAGTGAAAACTGAGAGAGAGCCTGTAATTTTTGGTCTTGTCTCAGGCTGCTATTACTTCTAAAACAATAGTAATAGAAGTTTTATAATTGTTGTGTAAGCAAATGATTTCCATTTGTTTTGTAATGAGTATAAATTCTGTAGTTTAAAATTGTAAAAGAAGCGACTGTCCCAGCTCTTGAAAACACACCAGAGACCGAGAGTACTTGTTGCCTCTAAATAAAAGATGCCCATAATTTCACATGATTGATTCTTTGTGTAAAATGTTGACCCAATTCTTAAAGCTATTAGTAAATGATGAAGATGAAAAAAGTCAAGCCCACAACTTTCATATTGTTGTCTGAATTTACATCTAAGGGAGACTATATTTAGTTACTGAAGAGAATTCCAAATAGTTATCTATATATAAAAAGGACGTTATTTTTGTCATTATTTGACATAAAGACGTTATATTTTTTACTGTGAAAAAATGACTCTTCATCAAGCTATATAATAATTTAACAAGAAAAGTAATCACACAAAAATGTACACATATATGTGAACATGAATAAATTAATATAGTTTTAGATAGACAAAAGATATCATTATTTTAAAAAGAAGAAACATTTCTCTTTACTATAGTACACTAGTAAATCATCTACTTAATCTTGGCCGATATATAAGGAGTCAGTGTGCCAAGAATCACATCAGTTCCCAGGCAATTGAGAAGAAATAATGGACAGTGCTAAAGCAATCATAAATTTCCATAAAAAGGTAAGAATATTTACAATATTTACAAGATACTGTCAAAATGTAAAAACACACTTACTCACCAAACAAAGTCACAAATCAACTCTTGCTTTGTGTTAACCACAAAATAGAATGATTTCCAATGCATTAAAGATATTTTTGATAATAAAGCAACTGTTTTCAGGCTAATAGTGTCTCTAGATTCTGAATATTCTTTTCTGTCTCCTCTCTAGACTCACTGACCAAATATTTATATGTATTATAATAATTAAATTATTGAAAAGATGACGTTTGGTACCACATAAATCCATAGGTCCATACTCAAAGAAACAACTCAAAGATTTTCTTTCTTTGAGGTAATGGCAAGAGAAAGTCAGAAAATTGTACTTTTTAATTACTAAATATACTAACAGTCCTTATTGAAAATGTATAGTGATGGCATTCTATTTGTCTTATAGAGCAGCTGTACTAAAATAGTAGCTAAAAAATAGAGTGCTCTCATGTAACTCATAGTCCATTTGTGGAAAATAGTAAAAAATAAAAGAAATGATCACAGAACAAAACACAATAACTTAAATGTTGGTAAAATAGAAGATAATACAAGCTATAACAAAATTATAAAGGAGAGCTGGCTTTAAATGTGTCACATTGATTGATGATTTTGCCTTCTCCCATTTACAGGTTCTGTTTAAACTGAAACATATGATTTAATTGGTACGCACGTCAAATATGAATTATTAATTGTGCTGATTTTCACTCTGAAAACCAAAGTCCTTTCTCATTAGGGATAAAAATCATCTTACTCTGGAGACCTCCTATCACCTGTCTGGGAAATCACTGCATGATGAGTAAACAGAAAGCAACAGTCCAGTATGTAACTGCCAAAGTTAACTTTTCCTTGTATGACTTGGTTTATTTTGATTTATACACCTGTAAAAAAATGAGAGTGTAAGGCATCAGAAATCTAAGAAAGGTCAATCAGCCCCAAATGCTGGTTGTTTTTTTCTTGTGCTGAATGTTTATAAATCAGAAGAAAGGTCATCAGGCACTTAAGATTGTAAGTGGGTGAATAATGAACCGAAGAACAAAAGTAACAAATGATCATTGAATTTTACAAGTAAAGTTGAAAAATTATATTCCTGGTTTAAATCCAATACCTAGCTTTCTTATAAGATTTTCTTTGGAAAAAATGCCCTATGCTAAATGCCCAGGTTTCCTCTTTCATGATTATTCACATGAAAAGAGGATCATGACAAAAACAAAAGTACAGGATTTTATTCTGTGCCACATTTTAACTTCTTACTTTCCTGTAATGTATTCTAATGTGAAGTTTATTCTGATTATAAGGTCATGGGTTTTTTTCCCCCCAGCTATTTTCTATACTCTTTTCTAGCTTTCACATTTCTTGAAGAAAATAAAAATATACAAACAGAATTCACTCTAAAGTTTCTTTTCATGTTTTTTATTCTCCAAATAACATGTACAAATATTTTGACAATTCTCATTGTATTGTATTTATGCTACATTCAGTAATGGGACATTTCAGAAAAATTCAGAGAATTTAGAGAATTAATTTGTCTGACACTTATTGAGTGGAAAAATGTGCTTGGCTCACTAGTTATTGAGCCAAATGTGCATAAAAAATAATTTCACCAATTTTTATATTAAAAGAAAAAATACAAGAGTGCTTTTGTTATTAACAATATTAAAATTTTCTTCCTCATTTATTGCTACTTTAAAATATAACAATGATGACAACTGCTTACATACTTGATACAGAAAAGGGAGAATGCTAACAGAAAACTGGGTAAAACAAAACGTCACATATCTATTTTTAATTCTCTCATATAAGTTAATTTCTCTTTTTAATAATAGAGACAAGTATTCATTATAATTTGATAAGGGAACATATTTTTAATAGTTGGTCTGAAAATCTGAGCACCTTTGTTTTAAATAAGTAATGTAATACATATAACAAGGAGATTTAGAAGCACAAGAATACATATATATATATATATATATATATATACACACACACATATGACTATATCAGTTTTCAATCTTTGTATTTGAAAAATAACTATTAATTTTAGGCATGTGAAAGAAGACAATATACTATGATTTTTTATCATATTTGTCCAATGTATATGCAAAGCTTAGAATTGCTCATTTTTAAACATAGAGATTCTAATTGGAATTAAATAGTTTATTTGAAATTCATTCTATTGTAAAATCTCAGAATCATTATGTTTGTAGATAATGTTTCTTTATGAAGTATTTTTTCAGGGCCCAGATTAAGAGGCTTCTGAACCACCATCCCACTGCTTCTGGCACAGAGGAAGAGGCTTTTGGGCCACCATCCATCCTGCCACTCCCAGCCCAGAGGAAAGGGCTTTTGGGCCTCTGTCCATCCTGCCACTCCTGGCCCATGAGAAGGAGCTTCCGAGCTGCTGTCCGATCTCTCCCAGCTCAAAGGAGGTGAGCCATGTGGGGGCCAACAGCACACCCCCCCATCTGGGTCAAAATGAGAAGACACATAATAAGTCTCAAAACCAGACTGCCAGATCACCTACAGCAACCCTAAAGGGAAATGAGATGGAACACTCTGATACTCAACCACCTGGACCCACTGAACTGGCAACAAAAGGGGATCTGGAAAAAATGAAATCAGAAATAATTTCTCAGATAGCAGGAGAAATTGTGCTAGTAGTGCAAGACATGATTAATAAATCTAGAGAGGAGCTCAGGAACATGAAGGAATCCCCAAATAGGAAAAAAATGGAATCCATAAAAGAGATGCAAATAGATTTCCAGGAAATGAAAAACTCCATTGAAAGTCTACACAGCAGAATGAGCCAATGTGAGGACAGAATTTCAGATATAGAAGATAGGATTGCATTTAGTGACCAGGAAAAGAAAAATTGCTTCAAAATTGTAAGGGACCAAGAGAAATCAATCCAGCAGCTGCTAGATGATGCAAAGAAGAATAACATAAGACTGACTGGAGTCAAGGAAGAAACAGGAGAGAGTGCAGACGACACAAAAAAAACTGTTCACAGAGTGACGGCAGAAAACTTCCCAAGCAGGGGAAAAGAACTTGACATACAGATAAGTGAGGCATTACAGGACTCCAACTAGCCTTGATCAAAGAAAATTTACACATAGGAATATAACTGTTAAGATTCCGGAAACTCAACAGAAGAACAAAGATCTACAAGCAGTGAGAGAAAATAAACAAATCACATACAAAGGAAAGCCCATCAGAATCACAACAGACTTCTCAACACAAAACATCAAGGCAAGAAGAGCTTGGAGTGACATATTAAAAGCCCTAAAAGAAAACAGCCTCCAACCCAGATTGATGTACCCTGCAAAACTATCTTTCAAAATGGATGGAGAAATAAGATACTTTCATGACAAAGAACACCTTAGGAACTTTGTGAATATCAAACCAGCACTCCAAAAAATTTCACACAATATCCTAGGAACAGACACTGAGGATCACAACCCCAGGAAACAAAGCAGAATGAACCCACCTGGCATGGCAAGAAATTAAATGTAAAGGGGGAGAACCCAACAAAAAGAAAAATTCATGACAATGATAAGTCAATAAGTTTCAGTTATAACCATCAACGTTAATGGTCACAATTCACTAATCAAAAGAAATAGACTGGCAGAATGGGTCAAGAAGCAAAATCCAACAATATGCTGCATACAAGAAACACACTTAAATCAAAAGGAAACTCATAGACTGAAAGTTAAAGGAGTGGAAAATAATACTTCGTATTTTTTTAGGGAACCCAAAGAAAAGCAGGAGTAGCTATCCTCTTTGCAGATCAAGTAGATATCAAACCAACAATGATTAAGAGAGATGAAGAAGGACACTACATCCTTGTAAAGGGAACAATCCAAGAGGAAGAGATGACAATCATAAATATCTATGCACCAAACACTAGGGCACCCAACTATATAAAACAAATACTAACGGACATGAAAAGTCATATATGCACTAATACAATTGTAGTGGGGGACTTCAATACTCCACTGTCACAAATAGATAGATCGACTAGACAAAAAAAAAGTAATGAAATACTAGAACTCAATCAAACTCTTGAACAAATGAAGTTAACAGATGTTCACAGAGTGTTCCATACCACAAAATCAGAATACACATTCTTTTCAGCTGCACATGGGTCGTTCTCCAAAATAGACCACGTACTCATGCATAGAACATGTTTATGTAAGTGCAAAGGAATTGAAGTTATTCACTGTGTATTATCAGACCATAGTGCAATGAAATTGGAGATCCATAGCAAAAGAAACTCAAAAAATTTCATAAACACGTGGAAAATGAAAAACACACTTCTGAATAACCAATGGGCCACAGAGGAAATTAAAGAAGAAATCAGATAGTTCCTTCAATTAAATGACAATGATAATACAACATACCGAAATCTATGGGACACAATGAAAGCAGTCTTATGAGGGAAATTCATAGCAGTGAATACACATATTAGGAAAACAGAATGAGCCCAATTAACAACCTCATGCTGAACCTCAAGCTTCTAGAAAAAGAAGAGCAGGACAAGCCCAAAGCTCATACAAGGGATGAAATTATAAAGATCAGAGGAGAAATCAATGCAATGGAGACTAAGAGAATGATACAAAAAATCAATGAAGCCAAGAGTTGGTTCTTCGAAAGAATCAACAAAATTGACAAACCTTTAGCCAAACTTGTCAGAAAAAGGAAAGAAAAGGCCCAAATCCATGCAATTAGGAATGAAAAGGGTGAAATTACAACAGAAACAGAAGAAATCCAGAGGATCATCAATACCTACTTCCAGAACCTATACGCCAATAAGATGGACAACACAGAAGAAATGGACAGATTCCTAGACACATATGAATTACCAAAGTTGAATGAAGAAGACCTAAAAATTCTGAACAACCCAATATCAACCAATGAAATTGAAAATGTAATTAAAAACTTATCAACTAAGAAAAGCCTGGGCCCTGATGGCTTCACTGCTGAATTCTACAAGACCTTTAGAGAAGAATTACTGCCACTACTGTTTAAACTCTTCAATGAAATTGAAAGGGAAGCAATACTCCCAAATTCATTCCTGGAAGCAAGCATCACCTTGATCCCCAAAGCAGAGAAAGACCCAACTGAAAAAGAGAACTATAGGCCAATCTCACTAATGAACATAGATGCAGAAATGCTTAATAAGATACTGAAAAAAGAATGCAGAAGATCATCAAGAAGATCATACACCCTGATCAAGTGGGATTCATCCGAGGGATGCAGGGATGGTTCAACATACGCAAATCAATCAATGTAATACACTATAACAATAGAGCCAAGGACAAAAAACATGATTATCTCCATAGATGCAGAAAGAGCATTTGACAAAATCCAACATGCATTTATGATAAAAACCCTACAAAAATTAGAATAGATGGTCTCTACCACAAACTGATAAAAGCCATATATGAAAACCCAACAGCTAGTATCATACTAAATGGTCAAAAACTGAAACACTTCACATTAAAATCAGGAACAAGACAAGGATGTCCGCTATCACCACTCTTGTTCAATATAGTTTTGGAAACATTAGCTACAGCAATTATACAAGAGAAAGAAATAAAAGGAATAAAGATAGGAAATGAAGAAGTCAAACTGTCATTATTTGCAGATGACATGATACTGTATATAGAAGATCCCAAGAACTCCACCAAAAGTCTTCTAGACTTAATAACCAAATTCAGTCAAGTAGCTGGATACAAGGTCAACACAAAAAAATCAATAGCTTTCCTCTACACCAATGACAGACTCACTGAGAGAGAAATAGGGCAAATAATTCCTTTCACAATAGCATCCAAAAAACTGAAATACCTAGGAATCAATCTAACAAAAGAAATCAAAGACCTCTTCGCTGAAAACTATGGCACTCTGAAAAGAGAGATTGAAGATGATATCAGAAAATGGAGAGACATCCCCTGTTCCTGGGTAGGAAGGATTAATATAGTGAAAATGGCCATACTTCCAAAACTGCTATATAGATTCAATGCAATTCCAAGAGAGATCCCAGCAGCATACTTCATAGACCTTGAGAAAATAATCCAAAAATTCATTTGGACCAAGAAGAGACCCAGAATAGCAAATGCAATTCTATGTAACAGATACATGGCAGAGGGTATCACAATCCTCACCTTGAAACTATACTACAAAGCTACTGTGATAAAAACAGCAAGGTCCTGGCAAAGATACAGACCTGAGGACCAGTGGAACAGATTAGAAGATGCAGAAACAATGCCAGACACACTCAGCCATCTCATCTTCGACAAAGGAGCCAAACACCCTCACTGGAGGAAAAATAGCCTCTTTAATAAATGGTGCTGGAACAATTGGGTTTCAACTTGCCAAAGATTAAAATTAGACCTATATCACTCGCCATGCACTAAACTAAAATCAAAATGGATTAAAGATCTAAGTATTAAAATAGAAATGCTGAGCTGGCTGGAACAGTGGTTAGGGAGAACTCGTGAAGACATTGGTGTAGGAAAAGATTTTATGAACAAAACCTCAGTTGCCTGTGAACTAGCACAAACAATCAACAAGTGGGATCTCTTCTTATTAAAAAGCTTCTGCACAGCAAGAGAAACCACCAGCAGTGTGAAGAGACAACCCAGATTGGAGGAAAAAATTTTCACCAGCGATTCCTCAGGCAAAGGTCTACTCTCTCAAATCTATAAATAACTTAAAAAAATCAGACCTCCCAAATTTAGACTCAGTCCAAAAATGGGCATCTGAAGTGAACAGACATTTCTCACCCAAAAATAGAAATGTCAAATAAACATATGAAAAAATGTTCAACATCACTGGTCATTCAAGAGATGCAAATGAAAACAATGCTGATATCCCACTTCACTCCAGAAAGAATGTCTGCTATCATGAAATCAACCAATAACAAATGCTGGCGGGATGGTGGGGGTGGGGAAAGAGGAACCCTGCTCCACTGCTGGTGGGAGTTTGGACTAGTGCAACCACTGTGGAAATCAATATGGAGATACCTCAAAGAACTAGGACTGGAAGTCCCATTTGACCCAGCTATTCCCCTGCAGGGTATCTTCCCCAAAGAATTAAAAGAATCATACTACGGTGATATATGTGCACCCATGTTCATAGCAGCACAGTTTGCAATAGCTAAAAGTTGGAAACAGCCTAAATGCCCATCAACTGGAGACTGGATAAAGAAAATGTGTTTGTTTTTTTTTTAATAAAATGGAGTCCTACTCAGCCATAAAAAATGAGGAATTGGAGACATTTATAGCAAAATGGATGCACATTGATGCTATACTCCTAAGTGAAATAAATAGGACACACATGTATAAATACAGAATAGTTTCTCTGGTCTGAGAAACTGAAAGTGTAAATAAGGATTAAAACATATAATATATAATGTGAAATAGGATAAAAAGGGCAAAGGGGGAGGGGAAGGGGAAGGGGTAGGGCAAAGGAAAGAAGGGAGTGGAATTAATATGAGAAAATGGAAAAATAGAAACAAAACCTTTGTAAATAGGGAGGACTGGAGGGGTTGAAGGGAGGGCTGGGCAAGGATGAAAAATATGAACCCAGAGGGATTATGTAAAGGTGCAAATTTCCAATGATGTATGTCATTATATTATATACCTAAAATGTACCAATGATTAGAATGAATAATCAAGAATTCAAAATAGGAAGCAAAGGTCCAAAGGGGTCATGGTAGTGGGAGGGGCAGGGGAAAGGAAAGAAGGGAAAAGAAAAATGATGAGAAATGGAAAAAATGGAAATAAAGTCTTTGTAAATAGGGAAGAGTGGAGGGGTTGATGGGAGGGCTAGGAATGGGGAAAAAATAAGAACCACGATGTGTCATGTAAAGGTACAAGTTCCCAATGAGAAATGTAGTTGTGTTGTATACCTAAAATGTACCAATCAAAGAATTTAAGTAATAAAAAAAAATTAAAAAAATAAAGTGTTTTTTCTAGAATTGTGGAAACAATAGACAGCAACAAAGTTATGCTTTGTTACAACCAGACTTTATTCATATCACTCAAATGTGATAGAAATATATTTTGGTATCATCTATCATTAACATAATTTCAGTAATTTATCTGTGAACTTAAAATGAAATTTTGCAAAGAAAAGATTTCTAATATTTAAAAGTTGTTTTTTATTAAAATACATAAAGTGTACATATTAGTGGGATTCAGTGGTTCAATATATGTACAGAGGGACCACTGGTCAAATTTAATCTTTCTTCATTCTCCTCCAAATCTCTATTATAATTACTAAGTATTTGTCTTCCTGTGTCTGCCTTATTTCACTTGTGTTGTCCACTGTTTTGATCTATTTTGCTGAAAATAAGAGAATTTAATTACTCTCTATGGCTGAACTGTTCTCCATGGTTTGTGCACATTTTTGTGCATGTGTGTGTATCTCACATTTTATTTTACTATTTATCTATTAATGATCACACAGTTTAATTATTTAACTATTGAAGTATATTTCTGATATGTTGATTTCATTTTTCTTTAAAACATACCCAGAAGTGTGTTACTTAAATCATAAAATATTTCCATTTTTAATTTTTGAAGTAACTCCATATTGTTCTCCATAATTGCTATACTAATTTACATTCCACCAACAGTACGTGAGAGATCCTTACACTCCACATTATTATTAGTATTTGTTTTAGTTTTATTGTTTTTTGTATAATAACCATTCTTACTAGGATGGGATGCTATCATTTGATCTGCATTTCCTTAACAGTTAAACTCTATTTCTCAAATTGATGAAGTATGTAGTGCTTCTCATAATTTTGTGTATGTGGACAAAGAGAAGTAGCTGAAACCAGTGTGTTATAATGTACATATTTTAAGCAACAAAATTAATAAATATGATTCTAATTCAATGATATGTTTAGAACACTTCTTGCAAAAAAGCAAAAGATTTCTGCTGAAACAAGTCAAATACAATCATGTACCACATAACTGATTAATATTTTGGGCAAATATGGACTGTATATAAGATGGTAGTCCCATAATATTACATCATCTATTGATATTGTAGCCTTCTTAGTTTGCATAATTATAGTTATGTTCACATAACAAAATCAACTAACAGCATTTTTCATAATGTACCCCTAACATTAAGCAATGCATATCTATAACAACTTCTACTCCTCTCTCTATGTATACTACTCTATCAATGTAATTAACACTGTCAGAATGGTGTCTTCATCCATTTATTTTATCTGTGTTTTTATTAGGTGTAGAAAAATGTATAAAGGGCTTTTCAATGAGTCCATTATTTTTTAAATCTATATCTTTATAATCATATTTCAAATAATCTGCCTTCTTCTAATCTGACTCTACTCCAATCATTTATTATAGAAATAAGCTCCTTAGTTTAGCACCAAGACCCTTGATAGTCTATCCCTGATCTATCTCTTCACCTTCAACTCCTGTCAAGTACAGTTTTTGCCCTATTCACATATAGTTACTTATAGTTCCTAAAAAATATCATTATATTGGTTTATGTCTATATACCTTTATATAATATAATCCCCTTTCCTGGAATGTTTTGCTCTACTTTGTTTTCTTCAATGCTATCTTTTATTCTAAATTTAGCATTCAATAATTCTTTCCTGATTCCCTACTCTTTTCTCCCTTACCACACCATAGATAACATGTAAAGAACTGCAAACTTATGGCTCCCTCCAATTATAACTCAGCTAAAACCAGCATAATTTTACAATCTGATGGGCACAATAGTTGCATTGATTCACTATTCTACCAAGAAATTGACATAGCTGTAGAAAGGAAACTAAAGAAGGAGGATAAGATGCCCACTCTCCTATTGCCTTGTGAAAGCCTGGTTAGAAAGCCTGTTGATTAGATGAGTTTACTACTTCTTTTCTAATTCCAGAGAATTTATTCTGGCCAGGTGGGAGAAGATAATAAGTGAAAGAAATTGATAAAATTGAAAACAAATGGTTAAATATTGTGTTCAAGTTACAAAGCTAATAAGAGAGTCAAAATTCCACTTTTGGCACATCAATTCCAGTGCACATATTTTTTAACTTTTATAGAAAAATTTTTTTTTAAATGAACAATGTTCAAACTTCACCAGGAGCTTCTCAGTAAATGTTGGTGTTCCTAAGTTGAGCATGACTACTAAGTGGACGATTGAATATAAATAGCTTTATATTTTAATAACTTCATTTCAAGTAAAAAGTGGGATTTGGGGCCATCTATTTTGTTTAAACAATTATGCTACTTGAGTGTTAATTTTGACTCAATAAATTTGAAGTTTTGAATTATCTTCACACTAAAAAATATAACATCTCTAGAAAGAGGTTAAAATGTAAACCTTCAAGAGCCCATGAAAGAACATAAACTGTGTCATTTGATAGGATCACTGACTGACTATGAAGCTTGGAGTATGTACGTAGACTTTGAAAGCCAATGTAAGATGATAACTGTTATTAATGCATATTCTTTTCAGTATTACATATAAGAGGATGTATATGTACAAAAATTATGAACTATTGAGCACTTACGTGTGCAAGTTGTATTTAATAGGCCCTTTTTACCTATTTGAGAGTAAAATAACTTCAGAGATGCGTTACTACTTGACTTAATGCAAAAAAATTAATGTCAATTACACATGATCATTTTGTTGTCAAGTCCTCAAGTATCTCTCAACTTTACTTTACATATGTAGGTTTTGTATGTGTAAAAAATGACTTCTATGGCAATCAAATAAAGTATTGAAAAATGAAATAATCATCTAAATGGATATTTTGATGATATCAACAAAGAAAAGAATCATACTTTCCCATTTTATTTTATTTTATCTATAATCCATGATGAGTTATTCAGAGAAACTGTGATATTTCTTTCTTTTAATTATTGTTTAAATTATTTTCTAATTTTAAATTCTTAATAAAAGTATATCAGAATTGGTTTCTCATAATTTTCTGCTTGGCTTATGTCAAAACATCAATAATTTAGGTATTTGCAACAGAAATAAGTATTATGCTATTTACCTTGATATACTATGAAGTTGATTATTGAAAAACAAATATGCATCAGACAACTTTGGAATATTTTGTTTTTGTTTTTGTTTTTTTTTTTGGTTAATAATTTTTTTGGGGGGGGGTACCAGGGCTCTAACTTGGGACCTTGCGCTTGCGAGGCAGGCACCAGAACCACTGAGCTAAATCCCCGGCAACTTTGGAATATTTTGATATTTGAGCACAGCAAATAAAACATGCTTTATGAAGAATGACTGATTTTATGTGTGATGATGACACACTATATAGAAAAGCTGTATTACAGGGTGTATATGCTAACATCATTTAAATCACATTATATTACCAAAATGTTTAGTGCTGCTTTTAATGGTAAATTTTCATTGCTGAAAAAGAGTTGTACAAGAGCAATACTTTATATGTTGAAAGATTGTGATATAGAGATATTCCTCTTTTAATGACTTACCCATTTAACAACTGCTCAGACTTAAACCCACCCACTTGGACTTAAGACGCTTTTTTTTTTTTTGTATTGTTCTGTACATCTTTTTTTTTATAGAGAATCTGTCTTTTTTTGTATAGTGCATCTTATTTATATAGTACTCTAATTTTTGCCCGTTGTATTGTACAATATTCTGTACTGTAGTTTTATGTTCAGCTATACATTACAGTACTCCATGTAAGAGATATGCAAATAAAAGCAAAGACATAAAGTTGGAGTTTCTTTTGACCATTTCTTTGTTCTGAATACTGTAATGTACATACTATATGCAATTCCTCATTTAGTGACCAATTCATTTATCCACCTAGTTTTGGGAAAGGGACTCAATGGTTAAAAGGGAAAGAGGAGTATTTCACTTGTTTCATATTACATCAAGCATCCCAATGAAGGCAAACCATTTAGAGATGGAGTGCCCAAACTGAAACCCCAAACCCATTTATTTATTGCATAGTGCCCATGTAATTAAACCTGAATACTGAGGTTTTCATTTAGAAAAAAAACGACCGTTATCTGATGCTTGGCTGCTGGGGTGACTTGGCTCACCTGCCTACAGAAAGGGCTTTGTGTCCCCGCTGCACAAGCCTATTTCTTTTAAATAGAACAAGATGCCTTAGATTTGTACATGGCTGAATGGGCTAAATTAGGGATATTTTGCCATCATGTTAGGTAGAAACAATTTCATTTGCAAAAAAGATCCAAATAACAATGTGTTGTATGAGTCTAGAGTCTTTTTTCCCCCTCAAATAACAGGACATTTCATACTGCTTCATGCAGGAGCTGTTTCCCTGACTAAGTGCAGTCATGCTGGCATTTCTGTGATTCTGTTATTGGGTACCACAAGGTTAAACAATGGTTTCCACAGCTCTAGGCATGCCATCTCATTCACAACACATGTAATGTTAAGAACTTTGTTGCTTGGCCTCACATACAAGTCAAACTTGGAAAAATTTTTTAAATATATTTTACCTCATCTAGTTTGAGGTAAATAGAATATCAAGGTTTGGGTAATAGGTATTCCACCTGCCTGAACTACAATGTCTACCAACGAGGTGAAGCTTTACAATGGAGATCTTCAGCACTAGGTTGCTAAATGAAATTATGTTACATTGGAAGGTTTCTTCCAGTGTGATAGATGCTTTGGATAATAGCCATTATATCCTCCATTAAATGTTTCTTGGATACACTATAAGAGAGAAATTGTATTAGATAAAATATTGGCATTATCCAAAGTGACATTTAACAATGGTTTGCATTTAAAACTGAGTTTGAACAGACTCCAGTTAGAGATGATTTAAATACATGTATTATGTTTAAATATAATAAAGAGATGAAGCATCATTTTTTTTGATTTAGTAACTTTTTTGGAAATGAAATCACATAGCTCCTCAGAATAAGAGTAAAATTAGTGAAGTTTCAACAAATTCTTGTTCAAGTTAAGACAGGAACATATAAAAATAAAATAAATAATAAATAATAATTAAATATTATTAAATACATAATTTAAAATAAAAATAAATTTTAAATGAAAATATGTTATCGCTCAAATGAATTTAACCACTTACCAGCCCAATTATTTAAGTACAAGAAATATAAAAATGACAACTTTATCAAATTTGTTCAATCCAAGAATTGAGTGGTTGAAATAACACCTGTCCAAACATCAGTCAGGATAGTCAGTATGTAAAATACTCTGAGTGATACCTGGAGTTTACTGTTTTGTTTTGGTTTTTGCATACATATACTTCAATAATCATAGAGTAGTATGTTTCTATAACAATATTTTAAGTGGGGATAAACTGGTTAAATTGGCAAACTGGTAAGCTAGTTAAACCGGGGGTAAACCATCAGTAATAAATTTTGTGCTTAGAAATATGGCTATGGATCAGAATCCTTCTGTAATTTGAAAACAAATTTCAGGGCTCTATCTCACTGTTGTTGAAGCAAAATTTCTTGAGGTGATATTACAATATCTCTATGGTTAACATGTCCCGAGAAAGGGTTTATATATTGGTCTTCAGATTAGTGTTTACTGAGAGGTGTGCAGACTACTTTGGTAGACCTTTTTGAAACTATCTTTTTATATATTTAATGCAATAAATTGATAATAGCATTAATGGTAAATTACTAATAAGATACAATACAAATAATCCTTATGAATAAAATTAATTTGAAACCAAGAAATTTTATTCTACAATGGATAATTTGAAGATACTAAGATGTTAAAGTATATTATGTAATATGCACTTGTAATACTTAAATGGAAAATATTTAAAGAAACAGAATAGTACTTTCAGAAATTTAAAAGTCTAGAATGTTTTGATTTCCATTTTATCAAAATTCAGTTAGGCCACTTGTCTGAAAAGAAATTTCAGTTCAAGATCTTTGAAAAGTTCAAGATCTCCTTGAGATTCAGTACTGCACAGCTACATTTCTTCATAAGAGAGCTGAGCAAGCTGATGGGTTAATTAATCACATGAGCCCAATCAGAAGTCAACAGTTTCAGATAATTCAATAGACTGTTGTCGATGCCAATGATTTCTTATTCTATACCTTAATGAATGAGAGTTTATCAATAATGAACTACTGGCCTCTAAAACATGGTTAAGAACTGCTTTAATTGGCAAAATGTTTATAATTCCTCTCCAAATTAATAAATTACTTTTACAATGAGAGCATAAAACTGAGAAATATGTTAGCAATGAAGAATTATAAATCAATTAAAAAAGTAGTATGCATTTAGGTATAAAATCATCAGTGGACTAATACATTGATAAGTATCATTCACTCGTGATCCAATCATCTCTGATAAGAACCCTTTTTGAGCATAGGAGGCTTTGGGGAGACATTTTGATATAAACTATAACACCCCCAGGCATCAAAAGGGTCATGTGTACCCCTTTATAAAAAATGCATTTATCCATTTAAGGCTTGCCAGAGTCCTAAAAGTTTTAGCATTTCTGAAAAGTGCAAGACCAAAGTCTTTTTCTGAGATGTAAGGCAAACTCTTAGCTGTAATGCTTGTAAAAAAAAAAAAGTTAAACCCTGCTGACATACAATGGCATGAGGCATACATTGCCATCAGAAAAGGGAGAAATAGGGGTATAGTAAGGAACTGAAACAAAGCAAGATGAAAACACAGCAAGGAAAGCATTAAATATTGTAGTTCCATGTCTAAATACCTGGTCAAATTGGGATGAGATGAAATTCCAAAGAGTTTGGATGGCTCTGACCCTACAGCACTGCCAGTGATCATATTCCTCATGGTCTCTCTTAGAATGGCTTTGCTCACTATGTGTGGCTTTCCTTAGACATTCCATTTTCCTGGCTTTTCCAGCATCCTGGGGTATCCACTAAAATTTCTGCCTCATTCTTACAGCTTCATTCACTGCCCTCTTAGGGGCGCACTGCCTGGCCACCTAGGACTAACACACATGGCCTGGAGTCCAACTGCCCATGAAGTCCTTGTCACTAACTATAATTTGTAGAACCTGGTATTTTCCATCTCCTTTTTAAAAAAATCAACATCCTTGTCTTCTGAGCTATGACCAGAACTCCCATCAAACTCAGCTTACAGCATTTTAGGGCTGCTTCTGTAGTTGGCACCTTCATAACTTTATAAACTCTTCTTGCAAGTAAGTTCCAAAGGCTTCTGTACCACACGGTCCGGTTGAAATAGATAGCTAAGTTAGGTAGAAATATTGTAGGCAGTCAGGCAAGGCTGGGCACTGGAAGTCAATGCAAAGGATGAGATCATATCTTGTGGCTAGAAGTGCATCTGAAGAAGATTAGAGACACAATGGACAGGTTTGCATACTTCCCTAAGGGATAAACAGAAGCTTGAGATTATTAGTACCACCCTTTTGGGTTTTCCCCATACAGATAGACCATCATCTCATTGAGGATAGGTCATCCTCTTCCACCCACTGGAACTAAGACCACTAAGACTAAGCCTACTAAGACTAAGACTATCGATCACCAACCACGGTTAATGATGTCATTCATATACCCTTGTTACTATTAGGTCAATATTATCTAAAGAGCGACTATACTGGTAATACTATTGGTTGATTATAGTTTTTACCACATTGTACCCATCCCTTGTGACTTTGTTCTATAAAACTTCCTTTGAGAAATGTGCTTCTTGGCAACCCATTTGGGACTCCTCCTGTCTCCCAGGAGCTATTCTGATTCTTCATTTCTATTCCCTATTCCTATTCCCCAATAAATTTTCCTACTCTTAAACTCTATTATTCATTAGAATTCATTCTTTGAATTCAGGGAACATGAACTTGGCATATCTGACATTTAGCCTGTTGGATTACATCTATTTCCCCTATATCAAGGTAGCATCACAGCACAAACCCCACTGTCTGCACTAAAATCTGAATTCCTTACTTCTCTCATTGTTGAGACACAATACCTAACATTCACAAATCTAAAGAAGAAAAGTTTATTTTGGCTCAAAATTTCCAGAGGTTTCAGTCCATAAGATCTAGCATCCAGACTGGGTGGCATATTTGAGGGGCATGCCAGAGGAGAAGCAGAAGGAGCATAGTAGATGTCAGCAAGGTCACTCCCCAAGGTACTATTCTTTTCTGATTAGCCTTAGCATCCTAACATCACATTTACTATAAATGTGCCCATGAAATAATCCATAGATGAATATCAACCACCATGATCATATTGTAGGCAGCTAAGTTTTGTAGATATATTATAGGAAGTTAAGTAGGGCTGGGCCCTCAAGGGAGTTGATGCAGAAGACAGTTATGGCCCAAGGCATATTCACTGAAGACCAGGCTTCAAGAAAAGGACTACATACACATACCTTCCCTAATGATGGACAGCAGTGATTGATATTCTAAATAAGTATCAATTACTTTTGTGGGGGGCCAAGACCCTAACTCATCCCTTCCAGGATAGGTCCTTGAACCATCCCTTCCCAGAAAAACCTTGTTGATTCCATGTATGCTTGCTACATGACTTGCTTCCCATTTGATCCCCATTTAATCAATATTTCCTAGGTGACTAAACTTGTTATAATCTTATTGGTTGCCCATAGTTTTGTCCCACCTCATACCTACTTCATGATTCCCTATTGGATCGATATTACCTAAACGACTATATTTGTAATCTTATTAGTGACTGTAGTTTTGCCCCAGCTTGTTCCCACCTCACCTCCTCACTTTGCTCAATAAATCACCTTTGAGAAGTGGAATGGGTGGGCAACCCACTTTCTGGTTCCTCTTCTTTCTCTCTTAGGCAGAAGGCATCTTTCTCTCAATAAATTCTTTCTGCTCTTAACCTCTGCTATTTCTAGAATTCATTCTTTGATTTTAGAGAACGTGAACTCTGTTTCGAATATCTAACTGGTTTCCTTACATTGTTTGGATTATTTGGAGATCCTATATTATATGCCATATATCATTAGTGGCTGGATGGCCATGCATGGTGAACTGAATCCTGGGAATTCAATTCCCATTTTGTAGGCTGCCACCATTCTTGAACACAGTCCCCTGAGGCTCTCTTAGTAAAGTGAAGTCTTTCATTTTTCCACCCTTGAGTCTGTGAAGGATGTGATCATTTGGAGTCCTCCCATGCCTTCAAAGCTTTATTTTTATTGTCCAGGTTCAAAATACATACTTGGGTTCTTTATAATAATAATATTTTTAGCAGAAAAACTCTTCTATAGTCCATCTTCCTAGGCTCCAACCTTATTGGTTAAATCAAATGTTTTAAAATCATTGAGCTGTGACTTTTGTTCTTGATTCTCAAGGTAGAGCTGGCTAAAAATACCCCAAAAATACTCATGCCACTGCCTCAACATTAGACTACCTTGCAATTTTCTCCACCAGGTTAATTAATATGGATTTGCTCAATAAAAAACCTTGAGAGTCAGAGTCAGTGGGCAACCCATTTTCTGAGCCCCCTTTCTGTCTCTCTTACACAGGAACTTTTTTTCTCTCAATTAATTCTTCCTAGTCTTAATCTCTGTTGTTCCTAGAATTCATTCACCTTTAGATAAAACAAACTCTTTGTGTCAGACACCTAGCAAGTCGAGAGTTATAGTATTTCCCTTGTATTATTTGGAAGTCCACATATCATGCATCCTATATCATAATCTCCAAAACCCCCACCTATGATTGCATGAGAATTTAAGGGGACATCTAGACATTAACTATAGCAGTCAGAGATTTCAAGTTTTAATTTTTAACTCATTGGTTCTCCTTAATGAGTTACCAGGAAAAAAAATTAGAGGTCAACAATCTATCAAGACATGTATATGTACCTTATTTATTGTGTAAAGGTTTTCAAAATGACTAGAATAGGTAAATATATAGAGGCAGAAAATATATAAATTATTTCCTTGATTTTAGGAATAGGAAAAAGAGGACAGTGGAGACAATAGAAAGGGAAAAAGAACTATGGATGATGATTAATAACAGTTATGGAGTTTTTTGGTAGGTGATTAAAATACACTGAAGTTTATCTTGGTGATAATGATTATGCAAGTTTATGAACACACAAAAAATGATTGTATACTTTAAAAGTAAAACTTGTGTTATATGTTAATTATATCACAATGAAGCTCTTTTAAAACTTTAAAAATTGATTTAAAAAATTTATACCAATGTAATAAACATGGTAAAAGCTGTTAATACTTAGATGTTCGCTACATGCTAGGGATTGTACTTAGTCAAATCACAACATAGATTCGGACAAGTCTTGTTTTAATGTGTTTCTTATCTGGGCAATTTTAGCAATTGATCTAAGCCTCAACATTGCCATCATAAAACAGTTATAATGTGCATAACTGCTACATAAAATGTGAGGAAGAATGTAAAAATAAATGAAAAGTGAACATAGTAACAGTGCACATGGTAAATAGTATGATGATTATAAAAAGAATGGTAGGATACAAATTCTGCCTCTTTTTAATTTTAATTGATTTATCTTTGATTTCTTTTGTCTAGCACATAGCATCTAGCACAGTAACAACTTAAAAAATTTGTTAAATTGTAAAGAGAATACCACATAGTAAACAGAGGCTATAAATGAATTTTATAAAATGAGAAATTAACAAAGCTTAAAACCACAGGATATATACAATGTTCAAATATAACCCTGCCATATTTCTGTTTTATAAACACTATTCCATGACTCAACTTGTTTATTTTCAAACTAATTGTGTACTTTTTTGAGTTTTCACTTTCTTATTACCAGTGTTCCATACACGAACGTGTCAATTCTCTTGCTTTTTTCAGAATTTTTAACTTTTTGCCTCACATAATTGAATTTATTTACAAACATGTAGTAAACAGATTCAAAATAAGCATATTTTTTTTAATGCACAGAGGAAATACAGTAATACAAACCACACCATTTGTTGTGTGTATATTTGCACTTTTCTGCTTAGTTTATATGGCTATTTTAGAAGATATTGAGAAATAATCTGTATCTTGAACAAAGGGAGAGCAATATTGGGTTGTTATTGGGAATGACATTTGTTTTGAAGTCTGAAACCTTGTACCATCAGTCTTTTAAAATAGAAATTTCATATGTGATATTCTTTGGATAAGAAAAAAAAATCACTACAAGACAACAAATCCTGCTAAATGTATGTGAAAAAACTGCATGAAGTCTAGGCAAATTTCAAATCTTAAAGAAAAATCACAGTAAGATACACTGTACACTAATTTTGGGTTTGTATTACTGAGATTATATGTGCCTTTTCTGTCTTGAAGTAATTAATATTAAATAAATATAAATGTAAAAACTGAAGCCAATAAAACAAAAAACACTTCATGAATTTCAGATAACTAATGGAAATTTTATTTTAATTTATATATATATATATATTTACTGGTACATTTTAGGTATAAAATACATTTACATTTATCACTGGGTTCTTGTACCTGTACATGATGTATCTTAGTTCTTATTTTTTCTCCCATTACCTGTGCACCCTTCACCCCCACAACCCTTCCCTATTTACACAGATTTTGATTCCATTTTTTTTTTCTTTCTCATAATTTTTCCTTTCTCTTCTTCCCTTTCCGCTTGCCCTCCTGCCATCCCCAAACCCTTGGAACTTTTCCTATTTCAAATTACTAATTATTCATTTTAATCATTTTCATCCTTATTTGCACTTTCAATTTCTCACACTAGAGAAAATATTTGGTATTTACACATGTGTGTCCTATTTATTTCACTTAAGAGTATGGCCTCAATATGCATCCATTTAGCTATAAATGTCTCTAGTTTCTAATTCTTTATGGCTGAGTAGTACTCTATTTTATTAAAAAAACACATTTTCTTTATCCAGTTTCCAGTCAATAGGCACTTGGGCTGTTTCCAAGGTTTAGCTATTACAAACTGTGCCGCTATAAACAAAAGTGCACATATATCACTGTGGTATGATTCTTTTAATTCTTTGGGGAAGATTCCCAGTAGGGGAATAGCTGGGTCAAATGGGACCTCTAGTCCTAGTTCTTTGAGGTATCTCCATACTGATTTCCACAGTGGTTGCAACAATCTACATTCCCACCAACAATGCAGAAGGGTTCTTTTCTCTCCACACCCCTGCCAGCATTTGTTATTGGTTGATTTCTTGATAGCAGCCATTCTTTGTGGGGTGAGGTGGAATCTCAGTGCTGTTTTCATCTGCATCTCTCGAATGACCAGTGATTTTGAACAAGTTTTCATATATTTATTTGCTGTTTTTACCTGTTTGTCTGAGAAATGTTTGTTCATTTCAGATGACCATTTTTGAATTGGGTCTTTGAATTTGGGGGGTCTGATTTTTTCAGTTCTTTATATATTCTCGATAGTAGACCTTTGTCTGAGGAACAGCTGCTAAATTTTTTTTCCCATATTGTAGGTTGTCTCTTAGTTCTGTTGGTAGTTTCTCTTGCAGTGCAGAAGCTTTTTAACATGATGAGATCCCAGTTCTTGATTCTTTGTGCTAGTTCCCATACTACTGAAGATTTGTTCATAAAGTCTTTTCCTATGCCAATGGCATCAAGAGTTCTATGTCACTTATCTTCCAGCAAGTTTACTGTTTCTGTCTTAATAGTTAGATCTTTAATCCATTTCGATCTTAGTTTAGTGCACGGTGATAGGTATGGGTCTAGTTTTAATCTTTGGCAGCTTGAAATCCAGTTTTTCCAACACCATTTATTAAATAGGCTATCTTTTCTCCAATGAGGGTGATTGGCTCCTTTGTCAAAGATTAAGTGGCTGAGTATGTCTGGAGTTGATTCTGCATCTTCTAATCTATTCCACTGATCTTTGGGTCTGTTTCTTTGCCAGTACCATGCTGTTTTTATCACAGTAGCTTTGTAGTATAGTTTCAAGTTGGGGATTGTGATACCCCCTGCCATTTCTCTGTTGCCTAGAATTGCTTTTGCTATTCTAGGTTTCTTCTGCTTCCAAATTAATTTTTGAATTGTTTTCTGTAGTTCTTTGAAGTATATTGTTGGAATTTCAATTGGCATTGCATTAAATCTATATAGTAGTTTTGGAAATATGGCCATTTTCATTATTGGTTCTTCATACCCAGGAACAAGGGATATCTTTCCATTTTGTATATCCTCTTCTATCTCCTTTGTTCAGAGAGCTGCACTTTTCAGTGTAGAGGTATTTTGCTTCGTTTGTTAAGTTGATTCCTAGATATTTCACCTTTTTAGATGCTATTGTAAAATGAATTATTTCCTGAATTTCTCTCTCAATGGGTCTTCTATTTGCATATAAGAAAGCTATTGTCTTTTGAGTGTTGATCTTGTATCCAGCTACTCTACTGAATCTGTCAATTAGGTCTAGAAGACTTTTGACTGAGTTTTTTTGATCTATGTAAAGTATCATATCATCAGCAAATAATGACAGTTTCACTTCTTCCTTTCCTATCTTTATTTCTTTTATTTCTTTCTCTTTTCTAATTGCTATGGCTAATGTTTCCAGAGAAATATTGAACAGGAGTGGTGATAGTGGGCATCCTTGTTGTGTTCCTAATTTTAGCGTGAAAGTTTTCAGTTTTTGACCACCTAGTATGATGTTGGCTGTTGGTTTTTCGTAGATAGCCTTAATCAGGTTGAGATAAAGACCTTCTATTCCAATTTTCTGTAAGGTTTTTATCATGAATTGGTGTTGGATTTTGTCAAATGCTTTTTCTGCATCTATTGAGAGGATCACGTGGTTTTTGTCCTTGACTCTGGTAATATAGTGTATTACATTTATTGATTTATGAATGTTGAACCATCCTTGCATCCCTGGGATAAATCCAACTTGGTCAGGTTGTATGATCTTCTTGATGACCCTCTGTATTCTGTTTGCCAGTATCTTGTTGAGGATTTTTGCATCTATGTTCATTAGGGAGATTGGTCTGTAGTTCTCTTTTTGGGTTAGGTCTTTCCCTGGTTTTGGGATCAAAGTAACACTTGCTTCCAGGAAAGAATTTGGAAGCCTTGCTTTCCTTTCAATTTCCTTGATGAGTTTAAAGAGTAATGGTAATAGTTCTTTAAATGTCTTGTAGAATTCAGCAGTGAAGCCATCAGGACCTGGGCTTTTCTTTGTTGGTAAGTTTTTTATTACATTTTCAATTTCACTCATTGTTATTGGGATGTTTAGAATTTCTATATTTTCTTCATTTAACTTTGGCAATTTGTATGTGTCTAGGAATCTGTCCATTTCTTCTGTGTTTTCCATTTTATTAGAGTACAGGTTCTCAAAGTAGGTATTGATGATTCCGGATTTCTGCCTGAATTGTTGTGGCTTGAACTTTTTCATTCTTAGTTGGATGGATTTGAGCTTTTTTTTTTCATTTTTTTATAAGGTTGGCTAAAGGTTTATCAATTTTATTTATTCTTTCAAAAAACCAGCTCTTTGATTCACTGATTTTTTGTATCATTCTCTTAGTCTCCATTGCATTGTTTCCTGTTCAGATCTTTATAATTTCCTTTCTTGTACTAGCTTTGCGTTTGTTATGCTCTTCTTTTTCTAGGAGCTTGATGTTCTGGATTAGGTTATTTAACTAAGTTCTCTCTGTTTTCCTAATATGGGCATTCACTGCTATGAATTTCCCGCATAGAACTGCTTTCTTTGTGTCCCACAGATTTCTGGATGTTGTACTGGCATTATCATTTACTTGTAGAAACTGTCTAAATTCTTCTTTAATTTCCTCTGTCACCCATTGTTTGTTTAGGAGGGTGTTGTTCAATTTCCATGTGTTTGTGGGAGTTTTGTGGTTTCTTATGTTATTGATTAATTGTATTGCACTATGGTCTGCTAATATACAGGGGATAACTTCAATTCTTTTACATTTACTTAGATATGTCCTATTAGCTACCATGTGATCTATTTTAGAGTATGACCCATGTGCAACCGAAAAGAATGTGTATTCTGATTTTGTGGGGTGGAACACTTTGTAAATATCTATTAAGTCCTGTGTTCAATAGCTTGGTTCAATTCTAGAATTTCATTGTTAATTTTTTTTCTAGTTGGCCTATTTGTGATAGAGGGGTGTTGAGGTCCCCCGCTACAATTGTATTAGTGCTTATTTGGTTTTTCATGTCCATTAATATTTGTTTTGTATAGTTGGGAGCATTCGTATTTGGTGCATATATATTTAGGATTGTCATCTCTTCCTCTTGTATTGTTTCCTTCACAACTATGTAGTGACCATCTTTGTCTCTCTTAATTAGTTTTGTTTTGAAATCTACTTTGCCTGAAAAGAAGATTGCTACCCCTGCTTTTTTCTGGGTTCCTGTAGTGTGGAGAACTGTTTTCCATCCTTTTACTTGCAGTCTATGGATTTCCTTTTGAGTTAGGTGTGTTTCTTGTATACAGCATATTGCTAGGTTGTGTTTGTTAATCCATTCTGTCAGTCTATTTCTTTTGATTCGTGAATTGAGGCCATTAACATTAATAGTTGTAATTGAGTGATATTGACTTATCCTTGTCATGATGTTTTACTCTTATTGGCTCTTTTATTTCTTATTTTCCCCTCTTTCGCTTTAGTGTCTTACCTTTCATGGTGCCTTCTCTCTGCTGGGCCTCATGGAGTTGTGACCTTCATTGTCTTTTTCTAGGATGTTGCTTAAAATAGTTTGAAGTGCTGGTTTGGTGTTCATGAAATTTCTCAGGTGTTCTTTGTCATGAAAGTATTCAATTTCCTCATTGATTTTGAAAGATAATTTTGCAGGATACAACAGTCTAGGTTGGAAGACATTTTCATTTAGGACTTGCAATTCTTCACTCCATTCTCTCCTTGATTTGAGAGTTTGTGTTGAGAAATCTGCCATGATTCTGTTGGCCTTTCCTTTGTAGGTGATTTGTTTCTTTTCTCTAACTGCCTGTAGAATTTTTTTCTTCTGTTGCATTCTGGGATCTAGACTATTATATGTCTAAGTGTAGGTGTTTTTTGGTCATGGCTGGTTGGAGTTCTATATGCCTCACTTATCTGTATGTCCAATTCTCTACCTCTGTCTGGGAAGTTTTCTACTATTACTTCTGTGAACAGTTTTTTTTTATGTCAATTATACTTTCTCCTGTTTTTTCATGGACTCCTATGAGTCTTATGTTATTCTTCTTTGCATCATCTAGCAGCTGTTAGATTGATTTCTCATGGTCCCTTACTATCTTTGAGAAATCTCTGTTTTCATGGTCCTTAACTGCAATCCTGTCTTCTATATCTGATATTCTGTCTTCAGACTCTCTTAGTCTGCTCTGCATGCTTTCAATGGAGTTTTTAATCTCCTGAATATCTGTTTGAATCTGTTTCATGGATTCCATTTCTTTCTTATGTTGGGGGATCATGTTTTCCATTTCTTTCTGATGCTGGGCATTCCTGGCTTCCAGCATGTTTCTGATCTCATCTATTTTCTTATCTTTTTCTGCTCTAGAGCTTCTAATCATGTCTTTCACTCTGTTCACCATGTCTGTATTTACCTGGGAGATTATTCCTGTTTTGAATTTTTCTAGAGCCTCATGCATCTGCTTCGTTACTTCCTGTGCTATTAGTTCAGGGTGTCCAGGTAGTTGCTTAGCAGACTTTTTCTCCTCATTTCCCCCAGAATTTCCTTTTTGTGACATGGAAGCCTGCCTTTGTGCCTTGCTTAAGTGTCTTCTCAATTTTGTTTTTGATACTGTCCTTGGTTTAATTCCTGGGTTGATATTTCAAAATAGCTTAATGTAGGTGTCTTTGTTGCTTGTGTTTAAAATCCTTGTGGAATGATTGCTTTTCAGAGGTGTCTTCCAGATATAGCTTGTGTTTGGGTTTTGAGACTCTAATGACTCTGAGCCTATTTTTTTTTCCTTATACCAGGAAGGAAAACTAATTAAGTCAATCACAACATGTTAACCCTTATGACATAGTCAGCAATACCGTAGCATCAAGCACAGCTTAGAAAATGACAGTTTGTGGTAGTTATTAATCTATCACATTTAACTATGTGAGTTAAATTAAAACTGAGGACCAACCCAACATAAGTTTATAATGAATAAACTCTTCAGTATAGCATCTTTCCCCTTCAGGGTGGGGAGTTAAAAGGAGTTGGGGAGGGAGGGACAGGTAGAAAGATCAGGAAAGATTAGCGGTGAGGCCAGAAGACACAAGAAGGTCACACGAACTCTAAGAAGTTGTTAAAGGAAAGAGAAAAAGGCCGAATGAAAGAACAAATATGTGAATAGAATCACCTAACAGCAACAGGGAGGCTAGATACCGAATTTACTTTCCTATAAATCTAAGGATAAGAGAAGGAAAAAGAGAAGAAAAGAACAATAAAGGAGAAATCCAAATTCAGTGCAGAAAGGAACAAATGGGGAAATGAGGAGCAATGTGGGACAGCGAGACGAGTGAGAGAGAGAGAAAAGGAAAAGATAAAAGAAAGAGAAGAAAGAAAAGTAAAAATTTCAAGAGTAAAAAAAAGTAAAAATTAAGAATTAAAATAAGAGAAAAAATTTTTTTTCTTTTTTACAAATAGCAATAGAAATTATGGGCCTCCGTCAGGGTATGTCTCTGCTGTCACAGTAGGCAACGTAGGAATCCATGTGCATATACGAGTCAATGAGTCTCAGCAAGCCAGCAGCAGACCAAGTACAGTGGTCTAATGTGTCTTTATTGTAGAGATTCTCTTTACTTTTCTGCTGAGCTTCAGTTTTCATCGAGGAGCCTGAGAAGCCTTCTTTCTGTTACTAACTTCTGCTCTATCTTGTGGCGCTCAGGACAAGGGTCTTTATAATCTTCTGTGCCTCTGTAGTGCGGGACCAGGTAGCAGAAAAGCCAGAAGGCCAGAGGAGAGTGGGGGTGGGGGAGTGCTGGGCCTTGGAGGCGCCAGCGTGGCTAAGTGGTCCTCACTGTGGCATGGGCAGAGCCCGGGACTGCCGCGGAGCTGTAAGCTGCTTGTCTCACCTGGCTGGTGGAGGCTTGGAGAGCGTTGGATGGGGGGTGGGGCTGCAAGATGCCCCTGGGACCTCACTGTGGCTTGGGCGGGGCCCAAGATGGCCTTGGAGCTTCAAGCTGCTTGTCTCACCTGGCTGGTCGCGGCTTGGAGAGCCAACTAATGGAAATTTTAATGGATACATAATAAATTCTTATGGCTATAACTACAGTTTTAGGGTATTATAAAGAACATAAAACCATATGATAAATTGTAAATACCGTCAAGATAATTCTTAATAGACAGATCCATCTAAAATTTCTTTCATTTCTGCCACAGGATAAACAGCACAGTATGAGATTTTTTTTGTTTTGTTTTGTTTTTTGAGACAGGGTCTCGCTTTGCAATTCAGGCTGGCACTGAACTCACTATGTAGCTTAGGCTGGCCTTGAACTTGCAGTGACCCTCCTGCCTCAGCCTTCCGACTGCTGGAATCATAGACATGCACCACCATGCCTGGCAATATGAGATTCTTAACAATTTTGTTTCTTAAAGAATTGATATTGATAGTCACTTAGTGTCTTATGAAGTTTAATTGCCTTTTTAGAATTTTATATCCTTTATTATTCATTTTTTACTATCTCCTGGCCTAATTAATCAAATAATTAACTTTAAAAGGAGGTGTTCAGGGAACTCTGACATGCTAGAGTAACTTGCAAAAATTAATTTAAACCTAAATGAACTTCTGAGCCAACACAATATTCCTTTAAAGAAGTTTCAAGGAGAATGTGTTCAATACCACGGACTTTCTATATAAACAAACTCAGTAAAGGGCCTAAAAGAGTATCTAGAGAAAAGATAAATGAAAGGCGAATAGACCTATCAAAATAAATTTTCTTCTCTAAATTGATATTGCAATGTTGTTTATTTCTATGCTTGAACCCATGAGGATCAAGCACTCAGATCAATGTCTATATTATTGAATGTCTATGGATTTGAGACTGTAGGCTGTCTTGAGAGATTTTTTTCGGTCAATCTTCTTGCCTTCAGGTGAGAGTATCTCTAAACTAGTTCAGACAGATGAGTATTGTAATTTTAATGATTTGTAGAAAAAGCAGTCTCATGACCTTCTCCTTTAATTCATTTCTTTTTTGAGAGATTCTCATTATTTAGGTATTTATTTACAGTAAAACACATCTCTGAATCTTTTAGCCCAGATACAGCAGTGTACCTAGAATGATGCAACTCAGAATGGAGCAACTCAGCAGAGTTAAGTACAGAGAGTGAAAGGCCTTATTTATTTTTTCCCTGGTTTCCTAGTATTTAAAATCTTATAGTAGAACTACTTATGTGAAAATCTTAAAAATATCTCCACAATTCTCAATTTGGAGTTCACAAATTAAACATCAAATTCCAATAACAATTGCTGGAGCAAGAGAAGCAGGAGCAAATACAATGTTTCATGGAAAATGTGATAATACAGAGAAAACACATTTAAAACAAATGTTCCCAGATGAAAGTGAAATGGAAAACACTGACCAGTATCTGGATTTCTTTACAGACATCCAAAGAACCTATAGAAATGATAATTGGCAGTGAAACAATTGGGTTTGCTCATGGAGGTGAAATCATTGAGGCCTACATGGCATGAGAAACATAGCTTAAGGAGATATTATATAGTCAATTGTAATGTATAAGCTGCTTCCCCACCAGTGCTAATATCTCTACCCACCTTAGAAATAAGATTTCAATGCTGAATAATTTTTTAAATTTTACTAAGAAAGAATGTTGAATTTTCTCTTGCCCATCCTCAATTAGCTGCCATGCTAACTGAAAAGAAAGAACAGAAACATATTCCAACAGACATTCTTAAAGTATGTTTTATAAGGCCGATAAATTATGATTTCTATTTTACCAAGTTATCAGCCAGGATGGATGGACATGAATTAAGTGACGTGTCATATCAATATTGTCAAAGAATTTTTATTCTCCAAAATGTTCCCACGTAAGAGTAAAAGAGTGAATATATATTTTATAATCTTTTCTATCAGCTGAATTTAAAATAATTTGGAAGCAAGAGTAACTTTTCAGACTAGATTACTAGAGAAATATAATTATATTACCTACCTCAACTATATTCCAAGATACAGCACTGCTAGTGTTTGTTTAACAATACACTTCAGGGGCCCCATAACTTTGAGTATCTGCAAAATATTGGAATAAGAACATAAAAAGAAAATTAAAAATTTGGCTGACTTTTTGTCACCTTTTCAATCCAGGGTTTGTGCATAGATAAGATTAAGAAGTTGGAGTAAATAAAAATGATTTAATATCTGCATTGAAATGACAATTTATTCTGTATCTATTATGTGCTCTATCAATTCATCTTTGAAGTGTTTGCTCCAAATAGGTACCATTCATTATTTCCACTACTGAAATCCAGTATCTTTTAAAAACAGATTATTTACACACATATAGTAATAAAAATAAAATGTTTTGAGCTTTGGATTAACAGAAAAAAATGAATAAAAAGTTCAGAATTCTCAAGTACCACTTTACCTCTCTACTCCACCAGGCTTCCTACTCCTGCCCGTTCTCCTCATTATTAAAATCTTGCGTAAGTATAGTATATTTCTTACAGTTGACGTAATGTTGACACATAATTATTAATGAATATCTGTAACTGAAAATAGGGTTCACGCTTGCTGTTGTTCATTCTATGAGTTACAAATGTATAGACATGTACCAACTCACAAAATCATTATGAACAGATTCTGGGCCCTAAAACTTGCCTAACCTCCATCGATTTATCCTTCTTTCCTTCTCACAGAACACCTAGCCACCACTGATCTTGTCTCCATTGTCCTCTATTTATAATTATACAATATTTAGCATTATCACATTAATTTCTTTTACTTAGCAATATGTATTTAAGTTTTCTCTCAAGTCTTTTGTTTGATAGGTTTTTTTTCAATTTTATTGTGGAATTATAAAACTTTTTATCCACTCACTTAATGAAAGAAATCTTGGTCACTTCCAATTTTAGAGAATTATGACTAACGGGGCTATAAACTTTGTACAAATTTTTGGTTTACCACTTTGGTTTCTGTTGTAGTCAGTATTTGCAAGAGAAAAAGATGTAATGCAGGACACAGAAATTCACAAGATTAGCTGACCATATCTGCCCACAGACTCAAATGTAGAACAGTGCAAGAGATCTGACCATGCTAGAGATCCAAAGAATCCAGCAAAGGCCTGGAGCCCAAGGCAGCATCAGTATCAGGGGGCCAAGGAATCTGCAATGGAAAACTGAAATGTCTGCACAGGAAAACCCAAAGGCTGGTGCTGGAAGCTAAAGAATTTGCAAGGAAAGCCAAGAACAATGCCCAGTGTGAAGTGAAAGACCAGATCTCCTCCAAAGACAACAGCAACTATCCTTGGCAAAGGTGAAAACTAGAGCTCCACTGAAGAGAATAATCAAAGCCCGTCTGAAGAAAAGCCGCCAGAACAAAGGTCTTCCAAGAAAATCAGCATGAAATTCTCCCTTCCCTTTTTCCTTTTATATCATTCTGACAACAAGCCTCCTTTAGTGGGTCTTTCCAAGCCGAGAACCATGCTGACGCAATTCTGCTGGGGGCTCCCACGGAAGTTGACAATTAATTAATTAACCACCACACTTTCCCACCAGAAGTGAATGAGAGTTCCTGTTCTCCACACCCTATGCCAGCATTTGGTCTTGTTAGTGTTCTGGACTTTGGCTATTCTAGTAAATGTCTATTCATACTGCTTTGCTATTTCATTTTACAATTCCTTGTCAACATTTTGTGTCTATCTTTTCATATGATTATTTGCATCCATATATCTTCTTTGAGGAGGTGTATCATCAGATATTTTGCTTATTTTTAAAGTAGGTCTTTTATTCTTTTATTGTTGAATTATAAGTGTTGCTTGCTTACTTTTGAAATTATTACTTTATCAGATATGTGTTCTCCAAGGACTATTTCACCAGTCTGAAACTTGCCTTTCTATTCTCTTAACATTGTCCTATAGAACAAATGTTTTTAATTTTAATTAAATCTAATTTATTCATCTTTAGATTTTATATGGTTCTCTTGGTGCTATAGCCAAGAATCTCAACATATAAATTTTCTGTTGTACTAGGTTTAAGAATTGTATAGGTTTGAGTTTTATAGTTAAGTCTATGGTTAATTTTTGGATACTCATTGTGAAAAGTATAGGCTTTGTGTTGATATTTGCTTATTTAACGGGAAATTATGTAATTTTTCACCATTAAGTAAGATGCTAGCACTAGCTTTTTATTGTTGATGATGGTATTTATATACTTTAAAAAAAAAAAAAACCCAGTGCCTCAGACAAACTAACCATATACCGTACCATGGAGCTGTATCCACAGTTCCTGTAGATATTATTTATAAAGTTGAGGAAATTTTCCTATATTTATAGTGTGCTGAAAGATTTTATCATAAGTAGTTGTATTTCATCCATTGCTTTTTCTACATCTACTGATATGTTTATATGATTTTTCTTTTATATACTGTTGATATACAGATTACATTTTTTTTTTTTGAAGAATGAAGCAGCCTTACATACAGAGACTAAATCCCACTGGTTGTGTATAAAATTCTTGTATGTATTAGACTTCATTTGACAGTAATAGTTGAGGGATCTTACATTTATCTCCATGAAAAATTTTGGTCTTTAGTTTTTCCTTTCTTATGTCTTCATCTAGCTTTGTTATTAGGGCACGTCTGCTGTTACAGAAATAAGAAATCCCCTCTACTTTTACATTCTAGAAGAGATTTTAAGAAACTATTACACTTTCTTCTGTAAATGCTTACTAGAATTTACCAGGGAACCTATCTGTGCTTGTGCTCTCATTTTTGGCATGTTACTAATTATTAATTCAATATACCTAAGACTATTCAGATTGATTTCCTCTTTGTGTATATTTAAGTATTTTTTTAAAAATTAATTTTTTGTTAGTGCATGTTTGTAGTACATCATAGTTACATGCACAATGAAAAGTTGGTATATGCATATAACATATCATAATTATTTGTAAATCTCCTTCCCCCTCCATCTTTTTGATCCCTTCTCTTTTCTGAAAGATCCATCTCTCTGTTTCTTTGCTTGCTTGCTTGCTTGCTTGCTTGCTTTTTTTTTTTTTGCTTTTTTTTTGGTACCAGGGATCAAACTCAGGACCTTGAGCTTTCCAGGGAGGTGCAGTGCCACTGAGCTATATCCCCGGGCCTCCCTGTTTCTTATTATCTAGTCTTTATTTTGCTCATTAATAAATTAATATTTTAAATTTTAGTAAATATTGTCTTTAAGGAATTGATATATATATATATTTATCTAAATTACCATATTTGTGGGCATAAATTTACTAATCATACACTTGGTTATTTATATCTCTGGGTTTTGAATCTTCAGATTTAATGAGTTGTGAATTGAAAATCATCAGCAAAAAATTATATAATTTTTCTTTTACTTTATCCCTAAAGTATATGACATAACAATTATTTCCATGGAATTTCCATCATACTATTCTTTATAGAAGAACTAGAGATGATTTAAAGTATATGGGAGGATATGTACAAGTTACATTTGAACACTATCCCATTTTACATAGAGTATTTGAACATCTATGCATTTGGTATGGGGAAAGTGGTCCTGGAGACAATTCCCACTGTATATCAAGGAATGACACAATTCCTTTTATTATTTTTTAATACCTGAGATTAATAGTAATAACTCCTCTTTTCTTCTGATATTAGTCATCTGAGTTTCTTTTTTTTAAATAGCCTAACTAGAGTCTTCTTGATTTTGTCTTTTCAAAGAGTCAGATTTTAGTTTGGTGTTTCTCATTTTCCTGTTTACAATCTCATTAATTTATGTCATAATTTAATTTCTTTAATTTTTTTTACTTTGGATTCAATTTATTCTTTTTTCTAGTTTTCTATAATGGGAACTTAGCCTATTGAGTTTCAAATCTTTAAAAAACATATATATATATATATATATATATATATATTGCTATGCATTTCTCTCCAAGCACTGCTTTTGCTCTTTTGCTTCATCTTACACATTTTGCTAAGTTCTCCTTTTATATTCATGTGGTTTTAAATATTTTTAAAATTTGTCTTATAATTTCTTCTTTTAAAATTATAACTATTAGATTTTTTCTAGATTTCACATGTGCAATATTTTTCTCTGTGAGTCTGGCTTATTTTGATTAACTTGATGACTTCCATTTCCATTCATGTTTCTGCAAATTACATGATTTTGTTAATTATGACTGAATAATACACCATTGTGTATAACCATCACATTTTTTCAAACCATTTATCTGATGATGGGAGTATAACCTGATAACTCAGTTATTTTATGAACAGTGCCACAATAAACATGAGAATACAGATACCTCTTTTGTATGCTGACTTGGATTCCTTTGGGTATATATCTAGATCCAGTAATATAGTAGTAATATAGCAGTTCTATTTTTTAGTGTTGTGAAGACACTCCCCACTGTTTTCATTGTGGCTGTATTAGTTTACAGTCAAACCAATAAGTGTATAAGGGTTCTGTATTTTCCTGCATCTCCATCAGATTTTGTTAGCTTTTATATTAATAATATCCATACTGACTGCTGTGAGATGAAATTGCAGTGAAGCTTTGACTTGTATTTCCCTGATGTCTAAAGATGATGATCAATTTTTCATATATTTATTACGGATTTTACTTCCTCTTTTGAAAAATGTTTGTTCAGCATATTTGTTCATTTAGTAATGATTAGATTACATTTTTGGGGGTGATACATTTTTTGAGTTCTTTGTTTATCCTAAATATTAACCCTCTGTCAGTTAAAAAGCTAGAAATAATTTCTCCCATTTTGTAGGCTGTCTGTTCACTTTGTTGATTATTCATTTTGTTTTGCAGAAACTATTTAATTTGATGTAATCTTATTTGTCCTTGGTTGCTATTATTTCCTGAACAATTAGAGTCCTTATCAGGAAATATTTGGTGGTAAAAGTAACTGGAAATGCTTTCCTTCTGTCTTCCTCTAGTAGTTTCACAGTTTCACTTCTTACATTAAAGACTCTGATCCATTCTGAGTTAAGTTTTGCAGGGTAGGAGTTAGTGATAGTGATCTAGTTTCAATCTTCTACAGGTGGGTGTCACGATCTCCCGGTACCATTTGAAGAAACTGTCTTTTGTCAAAAGAATGTATATTGACTCCATCTTTAAAAATCTAATGGCTACAGATGTAGAAGTTTATTCCTGGAAACTTTATTTCTGTTTTTGTTACAATGGCTCTACTATATATTTTGACATCTGGTACTATGATAGCTAGAGAATCGTTCTTTTTGCTCAGAATTACTGAAGCTCTTCAAAATGTTCTGTATTTCCATAAGAATTTTTGAATTTTTTCTAGCTCTGTGAATAATGTCATTAGTATTTTGATGGGGTTAGCATTGAAACTGTGGATCATTTTCAGGAGTATAGCCATTTTAATCTTTTTTTCATTAAGTTTATTGGTACATTTTAGGTATACATTACGATCACATTCATCATTGGGAATTTGTTCCTGTACATGATAAATATTGGTTCTTGCTTTTTCCCTATTCCCCTTTCTTCCCCTCCAGTCTTCCACTCCTCCATATTTACAAGAACATTTGTTTCTGTTATTTCCTTCTTTTCTCATACTATTCCTTACCTTCTTTCCTCCCCCCTTCCTACATCCCCTTCCCTTTTGGATCTTCTCTTTTTATTTTACATTATCTGTTGTTATATATTTTGGTCCTCATTTATACTCTCAGTTTCTCACATCAGAGAAACTATTCGGTATATACACATGTGTGCCCTATTTATTTTATTTAAGAGTATGGCCTCATTCTCCTAGTCTATGAGCATGGAATGATTGCACATCTTCTGGTGTGCTCATCAATTTCTGTTTTCAGTGTTTTATCTTTCTCACTGTAAAGATTTCCACCTGTTGCTTGGTTAGGCTAGTCCTATATTTTTGTTTTGTTTCTGAAATTTTAGGTTATTGGGAATGAGTTTATTTTCATGATTTCTCTCAGAAAATTCTTTATTGGTGTATAGGAAACCTATCAGCTTTTTAGGTTGATTTTGTACCAGTTACTTTGCTTAATTTGTTTATCAGTCCTAGGAGACTTTCAGTAGACTCTTCAGGGATTTATACTTATATAATTATATCATCTGGAAACAGGGAATATTTGACTTCTAACTTTGTTATTTGTATCCCATTTATTTCCTTCTTTTCTTTGACTATTCTGGCTAAAATCTTCAGTAGTATTTTGAATAAATATAACATTTAATTTTAGAGACAATACTTTCAGTTTTTCATTCTTCAGTTTGAAATTTTTTAGCAATTTCTCATCACAGTAGTGGCAAAATGACTGGCTTGAAAATCCACCAGGGGAATTGGGTTTGTCTGGGTGGATCAAGAAGGTATGACCTAGGTATAGTCCTAGGTCCTTCATCTTTGGTGCTGCTACCCAGCTCTACTTCACAACTAACCTGAACCAGTCACCTTTGCTCCACCACATGATTCTGCCATGGAGCTTGTGCCCTATGGACTGATTCCCCTGAAACCAAGATCTAAATTAAACCTCTCTGCTTTTAAATCATGACTCAGCAAATAGAAAACTGACTAATATCATATGTAAGATAAATAATTCTTCTACATGTACTATGTTTAGGGATTTTATCATGAGCAAATATTGGATTTTATTCAAAGCTTTTTTTTTTACATCTATTAAGATGCTCATATAGTTTTGGCCTATATTGTATTTATTTGGTGTATTACATGGATTGATTTGTGTATAGTGAACAATAATGAAGTGAAGCCCACTTGATCATGGTACATGATATTTGATGTTGAGTGGATTTGCAAGTATTTTTGAGGATTTTTACATTTTTGTATATCAATGATATTGGTCTATTGTTTGTTGTCGCATCCTTATCTGGTTTGAGTAACAAAGTAATATGGCTTTCAAGAAAGAATTTGGAGCTGGGCGTGGTGGCACATTCCTGTAATCCCAGCACTCAGGTTTTCAACTTTATTTTCATTTATGTAGGTTTTCTTTATCTTCTTTTTGATTATTTTGGTTAAGAGCTTTTTAATCTTTTTAACTTCAAAGAACCACCTCTTCATATTGTGTTTTTTTTTAACTAGGCATTTTTTGGTATAAGTTGAAACTGAGTTGGAGATGTAATACAGTGGCAAAGACACCACCAATTGTATTTGAAGGACTCACTCAGTTCATTCTTCAGCTACTTTGATAAGAAAGAAAAACCAAGAATCAAAACATTTTAAAAACAATGTATATATTAAATAAAAACAACATGTATACCACCAGTAACTGTAGAAAAGTAAAAGGCAAAAATAATACAGAATAGATTATAACTTAAAATATTAAAAATAAAATTATTACTAGAGAAAAGAGGAAAAACAAGTGAAAATGAAAAAGGAATAAAATGAGAGATTAAAAGAGATAGTTAATTCAATTAAAAACTAGAAAACACATAAACTTAGATAATCATAAAAAATAATGAGAGAAAAGCAACCAACCAACACACAAAAGACACAAAATTTTCTTCCTTGAGGCACTGAGAAACAATGATTGAGTCTGTCATTTTCAGAATCTCTAAAATTTGAATCCATTTATTATAGAGGGGTTGTGGATCATAGCCGCAGTTAGATGTCTTCATTCTTCATTCTTAGTTCCAGCCAGACAGGATGTTACAGTTTATTTCTAGATGTCCTCCCAAAGCCTCATGTGCTCATAGGTGGAACTTTTGGGAGGTGATTGGAACATGGGGAAATGATACTCATCAATTGAAACTAAATTTAATGTTAGGAGGTGGAAGCATTTCAATGGAGGTTGGTCACTTGGGGTATAGCCTGTATCTCCATCCTTCTTCCCTTGATCTCTCATTGCTTCCTGCCAGCATATCATGAGCTGTTTCTTATCTGCCATGCCCTGCTGCCATGCCATTTTGCCTTGGACCCAATTGACTTTGAACTGAAACTTCTACAAAATGTAAGACAAAATAAACCTTTCCTCCTTAGAGCTGGGGGTGTTGGCTACTGCATCTCAGTGACAAGAAAGTAACTAAAACAGAAGGCAAAAACGTTTAGGCTAGTATACAAGGTGAGCCCTGCCTACCTAGACTACTAGTGTGGGTCAAGTTACCACTGTCCATGGGAAAGCTGTATTCATGCCAGAGGCTTTTATTTGTGTACTGAGGAAGTAGCAATAGTCAGAGCTGCCTGTGAGTTCTACAACTAAGCGTATAGATTTTCATTCCATTCAGGCTACACACCTATTGAATGATGCCATAAAAAATCAGCCCATGTCTTCTCCCCTCAGTTTGGTGGTATGCATGCCAATCATCTCTGGAACCCCCCCCCCCCCCGCAACAGTCACATACAGATGTGTGCTTTACTAATCTGCTAAGTATCTCTTCATTCAGTCAAGTTGACAACCATGATTAAGCATCACACTCTGGAAACTCTTTTGCTTGGAAATAAATAATACTTTAAGTCTCACCCATATCTCATCACTCTGGACTTCAAATTGTTGAGCTGAAGCTGGGATTAGTTAAGATCTCTGGAGGCATTAAAATGGGAGGAATGTAATTCTATTGCTAGAGGGATGTGAAAATTAGGGTCTGTGAGAAGAATGCTATGATTTGAACATGTTCTCTAAAACATATGTAGTCCTAACTTAATTTTCAATGCACACTATTAGGAACTGAGGCTGAATGGGAGGTGTTTAGGTCATAAAGGCTCCAGCCTCATGAATAGATAAATGTAGATTATTAAAGAGCTTGAGCCTATGTGTTTATTCTCTTGCTTTTTCTTGCTCTCTTGTACAACTTGCCTTTTTCCATGGGATGATGCAGAAAGAAAGCCACCACAAAATGCCACAAATTTGATAGTGAACTTTTAAACTCCAGAACTGTGAGAAATTCATTTGGTTTCATTAAAAATTAATGATTCAGTTGATGTGATGTTTTAGCAACAAAAAATGGAAAAACCAACTATCCTTTCTAATTTTTTGTTCATTAAACTTGCAGATGGAGCATTGCTAAAATCTCTACCTATTATAGTGAATTTATTTTTCACCTATCAGTTTTTGCATGATGTATTTGTATGCTCTGTTATATGAGTAGACATTAAGGATTGCTATGTGTTCTTCAAAACTGTGTTCATTTATTATCACGTAATACAACTTTTCAGTCCTTAAAACTTTCTGTTCTCTAAAGTAGGCTTTTATTGAAATTAAAATAATTACACTAACATTCTTTTGATTAGTTTTAACATGTATCTTTCTCTATCCAATTATTGTTCATTGCCTGTGTCCTTATAATTAAAATGTTTTGTACACAACATAATTGGGACTTATTTTGTTGTCCCACTTTAAGAGTCTATTTTGCTTAATTGATATATATGGAAAACAGATTTTAACTACATTGTTTGGTCAATATATACCATATTTGCTTGTTATTTATTTTTACTTTATCTGTATGTTTTTTATCTTCTACTTTTTTGCCTTTGTATTTTTTAGTATTTTGTGAGTCACTGTTTCTCCTTTCTCAATATATCATTTATATATTTTAATAATTGTTTTCATAAAGAATGAGAAACTAGAGACATTTATAACTAAATTGGTGCACATTGGGGCCATAATCTAAAGTGAAATAAATAGGGCACACATGTGTAAATACGGAATAGTTTCTCTGGTGTGAGAAACTGAAAGTGTAAACAAGGATCAAAATGTGTAACAGATAATATGAAATAGGAAGAAAAGGTCCAAAGAGGAAGGGAAAGCAGGAGGGGTAGGCTAAAGGAAAGAAGGGGAAGGAATAAATATGAGAAAAGAAAAAACGAAAACCAAGTCTTTGTAAATTGGGAGCGATAGAGGGGTTGAAGGGAGGGCAGGGGAATGGGGAAAAAGTAAGAACCAAGATATATCATGTAAAGGTACAAATTCCCAATGATGAATGTCATCATATTATACACCTAAAATGTAGCAATAAACTTAATGAAAAAAATTGTTTTCAATGGTTGCCATTGCATTTACAATATAGAGTTACAAGTACCTTTCACATATTTCTACTTATAGGTACTTTTCACATATTTCTATGGCAAATCTAAAGTTATACAAGTACTATAGAGCATAGTATTTTCAACTTTGCTTTCCAGTCCCTTGCAACATTGCTGTCCATTATTTTATGGTATAGAAGATTTAATCACCTGATAAATTGTTGTTGTTATTGCTTTGAACAAATTAGAAGGGTGATCAAACCATATCATGAACATTTACATTTAAAACATTTGTTAGCGTGAAAGATACATCTTTAATAATCTCCCTCCCACAAGCTTCCCTTCACTTTGAAGATACTTACTCTATCATTCTTGCCACCTTGTGAAGTAGTTCTGGAAGTCCTCTTCTCTGCCATTACATGTGATTTTAAAAAAAATTTTTGTTTCCTGAATGCCTTTTTTTTTTTTTTCTCAGAATACCTTCTAGTAGAAAGGCAGGCTCATAAAAAATATCACAGTATGTTCATATCCACTTTATTCTGGAAAAATGTGACTTCAGTTTCTTCCCTAAAGTCAAACTCACCATAAAAGTCAAACATTTTGAATCAAATCTGGGCAAAGAGGCAGTCACAACGTTAGAAATAAAGACATGAATAAAGAAGTGCAAAAAGCTCCAGAAAGTGGCAAGAATTATAAGATTAGTGTGCTCAGCATTATGGGGAGTATTTTTTTTTCTTAAATTCTTTTATTGGCACATTTTAGGTATGCAATATGTTTACATTTATCATTGGGTGTTTGTACCTGTACATGATGTATCTTGGTTCTTATTTTTTCCCCATTACCTCTGCGCCCTTCACCACTCCACCCTTCCCTATTTACATAGACTTCGTTTCCATTTTTTTTTCTTTTCTTATAATTTTTCCTTTCCATTCTTTCCTTTTCCCATCTCCTCCCATCACTACTACCACTTTGGACCTTTGCCTATTTCAAAGTATCAATTATTAGTTATTAATCCTTTTAATCCTTATTTACACTCTCAGTTTCTCACACTAGAGAAACTATTCGGTATTTACACATGTGTGTCCTATTTATTTCACTTAAGAGTATGGCCTCAAATGCATCCATTTAGCTATAAATGACTCTAGTTTCTCATACTTTATGGCTGAGTAGTACTCCATTTTATACAAAAAACACATCTGGATAAGGGGAGTATTTTGAAGAGGATTAATGACAATGTGCCTTTTACTGTAATAAGTATTTTTTTAATTTTAACAAACACAATATTTTTCAATCAGAATGTCTATAACTTGGTAGGTAAATTAAAAATAAGAAAAAAAATAATTATATCTTCTTTCACAGTCTCTAATTATCTTCATTTATTTATACATTCTCAGACTTACCATAATTGCTTACCATCTGTCATTTTCCTCCTTCTATTAGTTAGCATTCCCATTGCTAGATACAATATCCAACAATCATAACTAGCAAGATGTAAGGTTAAATTTAGCCCAAAGTTTGTACAAATTCAGTCCAAAATCAATTGGCTCAAGACTGAAACATGATGGCAGAAGAGCATGTTAAAGCATGACTACTTAGTTCATGGTGGCTGGGTAATAGAGCAGGGGAAGATCACTAGAGAAGAACAGACTCCATAACCTTCCATGATCCACCTAGAAACATTCATGAGCATATATTTGTAATCTACTAGGGGTTTCTTAAACTAGTAAAGTTAAAAAGTCAGGATTAACAGCTACAATCAACCCTTTGTCAACTTCACACACACACACACACACACACACACATCTTCTCAAACCATACTCAAAATCCAAATAAAGATATTTAAAAGTTCATAATTCTGCCTAACATTATACAACTATCACCAGTGCAATAAAAAAGCAATAACCTTTCCCAAAATATCAAGTGTTAAAGCATCTTCCAAAATTACAAATCCAAGTCTCTTTGAGAAACCAAGCCAACACTTAACTATGAATCTGTGTAAAATTACATAATCTCAAGATTAAATGGAATAGGGTATATATGTCAATTCTCAAAAGGAGGAATAAGGGGCTAGTAAAAATTTGGACCAATGCAAGATCAAATACCAGCAGGGTAACAATGAAATTTTGTATCTCCATGTCTCACATCTGGGCACATAGTGGTAAAGTATGAGTTACAAAGGTATATTCAGCCCTGTCCTTATGGATTTGCAGGTTGCAACACACAAAGGATCTCTTTTGGGCTGGGTCCACTCACAGCCTGAAGCATTTCTCAGCAGATTACCCATATTCCTTACATCCCCAATTTCCTGAGCTCTCCACTACACCTTCAGTTTCATTCCCACAGCTTTATGCATTGCCCTCTCAGGGGCTCCTCACCTGGTCCCTGAAGCCTTCCTCTGAAACCTATAGAGAGGCATCCATTACTGCACAACTCTTGTATTATGTATGCAAGTAAAAACTGAGTCACATGACTAAAGACAATATCTGGTGTCAAAGAGTCAATAGACAGGCCTTCATGGACCATGACTTTAGTAGACTCTAAATTGCTGAACGGCTGTGCACAGTGAAATGAATCATAGAGACTCAATTACTTAAGAGGCCTTGTTGGAGCAAGGATCCTAGGGACTCTCTACTTAAATGAAAATATAATACTTTTGTACCCTTCAGCTTGCCATGGGTGGGGTCTTGATTCTTCTTGTCCTAATACAAAGTATATGCTTTCATTGTAAAGGTGCATATCACCTCAGTAGCCACAATTCTGTTGGCCCCAACTTTACACATGGTTTGTTCTGAACTGAAATTTAAGTATTTCAAATTTTTCTGTTTGGACTTTTGACCTCAAATCTTATTATACATCTGGCTAAAAGCAGTCAGTACTATCCAAGCTACAGCCTGAATTTGGGGCTGTCTTGAATTTTCTTCCATCCAATGAATTATTCCACCATTCTCAATCTCAGTCTCCTATAAACACTCAGGAAATGAGCAAAGTAGAGACAAATTTTCTGCCAGTTTGTAACATACATACCCTGTATGACTGCCCATGCAGTCCTTATTCTCAACTAAATCTTCCTGAGACTGACCTTTTATTGTCTCCATTTCTATCTGCATCCTGGTCTTCTAAGCTCAGACCAGAATCACTCACCAAGCTCTGTTTACAGCAATCAGCCACTCTCATGTTGTGAATTTTGTCAGAGTCAGCAGGTAGAACACAGTATGCTAAGTTAAATGTAAATTATATATAAGCAATGAATAATTTTTAGTGTAAGTATACCTCAAAATATTATGAGACATAAACTAAAATAACTTGTTTATTAGAAATTCAAATAGTCCTATATTTTTATTTCCTCAACTTGACAAACCTTCATTAAGTGCTACAGTCTTTGTTTCCAGCCAGTACTGTATATTCTCCCTTAAAACACTGAGTCCCATGATTAAGTCCCTAAAATTAAATTGGTTTTTTAACAATGCCATATAGAAAATGAAAAACTCTTTTAACTGTTCATTCCCTATAATACTATTTTAAATTCCATAGCTTGGTTTCCAAGGCCATTCATAATCAGATTTTGACATAGTTTGGGAGCTGCATCATCTACCATAGATCTTTAGGCCATGTGAATCTTATTCCCCATGAATTTTTTGTCACTACTTGAACTCATTTCCAGATTGTAGAATGATTCCTTTCATGTGAAAGGCCCAATTCCTGCTTTATTAAATAGAAAATGCTTCTATAATTTAAGCCAAAATTCAAATATTAATTTTCAGTAATAATTTTGTAATCACTTTTAATTACAGGGCTTTGAAATTTTAATTTTCCCAAGTACTTGTCTTATGGTAACATTTATTCCGATGCTTTGTTTATAACTGTCATACTGTGCTTCAGTGGTCTGCATACTTGTTTGTCTCCTCCTCACTTAATCATAAAATATCACAAATAAGTGAAGGCCATGCTTTTTTATCTCTTCTGCCTAATGACTAGCAGAGAGTTCAACAATCTGTAGATATTAAACAATTTGACTGATACTTTACTCACAAATATCACAGAAGTTTGATACCTTTCACATCTGACAATTGATAAAGTAATACTTAAAGAAATCTACTTTTTACTCCATTTCCCCTGTTATTACTTAATTTTATTAGTCTTCTTTTATATTTTGCTTTTACACTACCAAAGTTGGTCCAGATAACTTTCATTAAAAGCTACAATTCCCCACTGTGTTCAACATTGAATTTTATATTTGTAATGATACACAGAAATCCATTGAAATATCTAATTTAATGCAGAGGCCTTTTCTGAAACGTCTTTGCAATTGATTTGCTTCAAGGGGGGTTTATCTAAAATTGAGTTAAATGCAATATACTTTTAAAATTCAGAAAAATAATGTAGTGAAACTCATAAAGTCCAGGCAAATTGCTATTCACATTCTGATATATTTGCTAGCACTTCTCCTGAAGTGAGAAAGTTTGATTAGTTGTTAAGACCGTATTTCCCCCCCTCAAATAATAATGAAGAGACATAACTATGGATTATAAGCAGTAGCAACAATACATAGAAATTTCAGCAGACCATATCTGATTGTTTCTTTTTTCTTCCTATTTTTGCTAAGGCTGTTTACTGTATGCAAAGGCCAGTATGGCAGAGGAGATGCACAATGCATCCAGCAAAAGATTATGTACCACAGAACAGCCTAAAAGCAATAAATTCAGTAACATTGTTGGAATGATTAGCAGAATTAAAAGAGAGACCTAGACCTGGCAGTCAAATGGAACAAACCCCTCTGGTGAAGATGCAGGAAGACGAAACAGATTACCTGTTTGTTAATGGCTATGAATGAAACCACTGGTCATTTAGAGAGGGAACTCATCCAGGAATTGTCAGCCTCCAAAATCAAAGAGACTATAAATTAGTGAATTAAAAATCTATGAATTAAGTATTCTACGAATTTCAAATCTATTTCTATGAATTTATATTTTTATCACAAATATGAGGAGAATGAAAAGGGGCTACAGCCCTGTTAGTTTCAAACAACTGGCCAAAATCTTCTGTCAGATGCAGACTCAAGGAAAGTCTTATATCATGAATATAATTACGAAAGTTATTGAAAAAATTGTGCACAGGTATAGCTATTACCTTTTTCTTCTAATTCATTTTTTCCATTAAGATTATTGGTACATTTTAGGTATACAATACAGCTACATTCATCGTTGGGATCTTGTACCTTTACATGATGTATCTTGGTTATTATTTTTCCCCCTTCCCCTGTCCTCCCTTCATCCCCTCCACCCCTCCCTATTTACAGTGACTTTGTTTCCATTTTTTCCTTTTCTCATATTTTTTCTTTTCCCTTCTTTCCTTTCCCCTCCCCTCCCACTTCCCCTACTCCTTTAGACATTTTCTTCCTGTTTCACAATATCAATTATACATTTTGATCCTTATTTATACTTTTAGCTTTTCACACCAGATAAACTATTTGGTATTTACACATGTGTGTCCTATTAATTCGCTTAAGACTATGGCGTCAATGTGCATCCACTTAGCTATAAGTGTCTCTAGTTTCTCTAATTCATTGAGAGCTATTGACTCATTTGTACTCCAAGTCAAAATTTGGCAGACTTTGCAGTAGGATCAAACATATTAAATCGCTGATTCTTTTCTCCTGATCAATTTAGCAATCTGCAAATACTTTTGAAATACTTACATAAATGTTGTTCATAAGGTCTTCCATCATCCAATGATATAAAATCTCCACAAATCTCCAAAGATCTATGTCAGTGGCAAGGAGTCATAAAGTACATACATTTTGTGAAGAATTTTATTCAAGCAATAAAGTAGAAGAAAAATTATATGTTCACATGAAATAGGCATACAATCATTACTAAATGATCTACAATATTTAATGTAGCCATAAACCATGAAATTACAATTTACTTATTTATTTATTTACTTGCTTACTTAAACCAATTGAATCTACTTGATTATTTTTTTCAGGAGTATGATAACTTCACGGAATTTTTTGTTTTTAGTAAAAATGTGAAAGACAAATCATGGAAGTCAACACATCATGAATATACATACTTACTGAGATAAATGGAAAGAAATTAGTACCCCTGTGTTCATTTCAGTTTTGCATAAACACAGCAACCTCGACATTTAAGTGAATGATATCATGTTGAACGTAAAACTTAATGTCATTTAATTTATGTTGTTATGAATTATCTATACAATTTATTATGAATTTATCTACATTTCTAGACTTTGTGGTGATTGTATCTTTATTAATATGTTATGAAAAAAATTAAAATATGGGATCTGAGGTAAAAGATATTTTTTAAGACTGCCAAATTGGTCTCTACTGGCATTTTAATATATTTCATTCTCATATAGAATACTTCTTTCTAGTAGAACTTGTTTACATAAAATTTTTGTGACACATTTTTATGTGTTGAGTTTATAAAAGCTGTACAATAATAGTTTTTTTCATTTATTATATATTTGTCACTATCCAAAACTTTTAAAAATAGAAAATTAAATTATTCAGTATTTAGAGATACATGTTTTATTATGGTGCAGGCCAAAAGTTTAATAAATTTCTTACACATATTCACTCTCTATCTGTCCCCGTTTCTGTCTCTTGCCTCTGTACTCACACATAAACACATACTTAGAGTGTATTCTAGATTTCATTATAGGCTCCTTAATTGTATATATGAGTTAAATCTTTGTGAATGCAATTGAATAAGGGACATGCCTCACAAAGAGTACATATACAATGCATGAAGGTCCTTTTCCTTCATTGAGTATGACTGATATGTGGAGGGAGTAGGTATTACTAAAAATAAATGGCTTTTTATCTTGAATCATGTCTACCAAATAATCTCCATTTGTTGAGTGCTTAAAGGATACTTTTAATCACCACAGCATCTGTCCTAACTTTGACACAGCATGACACATGCCTTGATATGACTGATTATAATGTCTGAAGTCAAGTGCAGTAAACATTTTACTCTAACTTATAGAAGGTTCTTATTGAAAGCATCTTCAGTGAGTCCTTCTTAGTAACTCTGGTGGCTGGAAATTTTTAAGAGTAAATCTTTGGGCCAGGGATTTAGCTCAGTGGCATAGCGCCTGTCTGGCAAGCACGAGGTCTTGAGTTGGATCCCTGGTACCAAAACAACCACAAAAAACAAAAAACAAAAGTAAATCTTTGCCTTTTAGAAGTGTCTAATCGTTCATTAAACATAGATATTATACAACTTACATACCCAGTTGTTCAGTTCCATTTGAAATCCTCATATTCTCTACTACACGCACCTGATTCATATTAGAATTTCACATATTGGTTGATTTCATGATAGCAGCCATTCTTTCTGGAGTGAGGTGGAATCTCAGCATTGTTTTCACTTGCATCTCTCGAATGACCAGTGATGTTGAACATTTTTTCTTATGTTTATTTGCTATTTTAACTTCTTTGCCTGAGAAATGTCTGTTCATTTTGGATGCCCAGTTTTGGATTGGGTCTTTCAATTTGGGAGGTCTGATTTTTTTAAGTTCTTTATAGATTCTAGATAGTAGACCTTTGTCTGAGGAACAGCAGGTGAAGATTTTTTCCCACACTGTGGGTTGTCTCTTCACACTGTTGGTGGTTTCTCTTGTTGTGCAGAAGCTTTTTTTTTTTCTTAAATTCTTTTATTGGTACATTTTAGGTACACAACACGTTTACATTTATCATTGGGTATTTGTACCTGTACTTTCAATTTCTCACACCAGAGAAACTATTCAGTATTTACACATGCTTGTCCTATTTATTTCACTTAAGAGTATTGCCTTGTGAGAAACTGAAAGTGTAAACAAGGACTAAAAGGTATAATAGATATTGTGAAATAGGAAGAAAAGGGGCAAAGGGGAAGGGGAAGTGGGAGGGGTAGAGGAAAGGAAAGAAAGGAATGGAATTAATATGAGAAAATGAAAAATGGAAGCAAAGTCTTTGTAAATAGGGAGGGATGGAGGGGTTGAAGGGAGGGCAGGGGAATGGGGAAAAAGTAAGCACCAAGAGAGATTACGTAAAGGTGCAAATTTCCAATGATGAATGTCATTATATTGTATAAATAAAATGTACCAATAAAATTAATTTAAAAAAGAATTTTACTTAATATTGTACATCAAATTAGTTTCAGTTTTATACTTTTGAGAAAATTCAAGAATATTTTGATATCTTCAGCCATTTTTACACAATCATACATGAAACCCCAAGACAAATGGTAGCGTGGCAGATCAGAAAAGTTTGACTAGTTGTATCCTGGTGGAATTGCTGCTTGTTGAAGTTTCAGTAACTTACTATCATACTAATCGACTGTACAGTGGCCTGTTTACTTGGTCCCCATTGATTGACATATAAGTTGCTATTCTTTTTGGATATATATGAAAACTCTCATATATGATAATACTATTCAGATAAATGTGAAATAATTTTTAGCATTTTTTTGAAAATATATTCAAATGTAAATTTATGCTGGATTGTTTTCCAAACCAAAATTAAAAGAGTGGGCACATGCTTAAGTAAGAGGGAATAAAATATTTATTTCCCTGGAAATTACAAGTACAATGTCTGTCCAAGATCTGAACATGTGTATGCTTTTTACAGAGTTCCTATGTATATTACATAAAAATTGAGACCTGTTTTTTTTCATAAAGTTTATTAACCCTGAATCATCAAATGTATACAGTATAGCAATTAAAAGTAGTAATAATGACGTATTCTGATGTGGTTTCTAGGATCTAGTTACATAGATATCCAAGGAGTAACTGACTCCATCTCCAGTGAATGCTTTACACATTTACTGAGACATAACATAAGTAATTCCGCTCTTTCATGAAAATATTGTTTGTCCACGAGTAAGAAGTTTTCAATTAGGAATTCATCATAAAATATTACAGGTTACATATTGTAATTTCATGTGATATAAACTGTATCAGAATCAATTAGGGAGAAAAAAATCCAATTTCTTTTTCCTTTGCACATTTTTCATTTTTTAATGGTATGTATAATTATAAAATAAAATACCACTTCTCATCTTTGACACTCTTTATAGACAAAAATAGAAATTAAAAGATGAAAGATTATGAAGCTGTGTTATGGGCATTGTAATTCTTTCAATCAAAAGTCTCTAAATGAATTACAGTAGGAAAATGATCATAACTAGCATATGTATGAAGAGACTCAACCTCCACTTCTTAAATTACAGCTTCTTCCAGATTAAAGCAACACTCTTATAGAGAAGTGTGCTTTATATCCTCTGGAAACATCCTTTTTATTGCACTAGAAGCCAGTGTTGAATTTTCTGAATAATTACATAAATAAACCATACATTTTACTTGTGTGTCCATACTTAATGATATATTGTGCATGTTACTTTCAAAAATATGATTTATAACATTTTATATTACCACACAGGGGTGTTTACTTGAAAAATGTACTTGGAAAATATCATATAAAATGATGTTATTTGATATATATTAAGAAATGAGATGATTTTTTTTCAAGAAAAATGCATCCTGAAAAACTGTGTTTCAATTAAATTGCCCTGAGGGCATTCTTGATTGAATTTTAAGATTTAAATAATGTAACAGACTAATGAATATAAACATATAAATTATATTTATTTTATTGTATTTTATTTTATGGTGCTATGGATTAAAATAGTTCTGTAGGTGAGTGATACCTTCAAAGAGTATAAAGCGAATAGATATTGTGCAAGTCTAAGGATTTTAGCATATGTGAAGGAATATTTTAAGCAACTTTTGAAGGTCAGTAGCCTTACATTTAAATTTATACTTCTTTTTGATAATATACTTTAGTTTTGTACAAGATTTAAAACAAAGGAAAACTAAAGAATTTCTTAAAATTTAAAACGTTTTGATTTTCATGGCTCCTCTCTAATAATAAATATGAAAACTTTGGAAAGAAATAAATCCTTTTGGTCAATCAGGAAATAAATTAAACAAGTGCTACCTCAGGGTTTTAAACATATTTCAACTTCCTTCTCTGTATATTCACTAGAAAGGCAATTCAGTATGATGTGAAAGCGTCTTTGATCCTATGCATCAGATTGAATGATTGACTACTTCTTTATAATTTAAAGGAATTCTGGTTATTGAATTGCTGAAACAAAGCTAACTAGTGGTGATTTCATTCACATTAATACTACTTTTTTCAAGTCACATTTGCCCTAGTTACCCATTTATTTTGCACCTCGATCTATGCTTCTTAAGATTTTCCATTCTCTTACTGAAAACCTTACTACATATTTACTATCAGTCTTGAATTTTTAAAATGTCTTTGACTTAATTAAAATATGGCTCTCTCCTGACCATACTTCTTTTCTGGCTTCTTATTCCAGAAGAAACTACTGCCTTTCCTAGACAAAAAGACAAATAATTGACATTTTCCATCTTCCAATTATTATTTTCAGACCGTAGTTCTGAATAATTCAGCTTCTCACAACGTGAAGCCTTCCCTCCTAATTTCCTGAAAATCCTTCTTGATACGAGGAAGGTAATGTTATTTAATGGATGCTTCCTCATCCATATCCTCCTGGTTGCTTTCTAGTATTGGGTATTGTTTCTCTTCCTTTCAGCTGTCTGTGTCCTTTGGTTTTCATTCCAAGTTTGCATCTACTTGTATATGATTTTCTTTTCTTTTCTTTCTTTTCTTTTTTTTTTTTTTTTTTTGGTACCGGGGATTGAACTCGGGTCCTTGCGCTTGCATAGCAGGCGAGGAAACCACTGAGCTAAATCCCCGGCCCGATTTTCTTTTCTTTTAATATACTACATCTTGTTTTGATATATTCTTCAGTATTCTCTTTCCTTAAAAATATCATGATCTCAATTATCCTGTCTTCTCTTCTTTTTTAATAAATTCATCCACTTTCAATAATATCACACTGATGCATGATAAATGCACTTTACATATATATTTCTATTTTTCTCATTAATTATTCAACTGAGTGTTAGAGAAAACCTTAAACCAAACCCACCACAACCTGACCTAAGCTCTTTAAGCCCTGTATTGTATCTTACGACTAAGGTGCATTTCTCAGGTAATCACTTCTCTCTTCTCCAAGAAATCCTGGTTCAATATTAGTAATCCAACCTAACCACCCTTTTTTAACAGTACCTGAAAAATTGGTAATAATAAATGCTTAAATAAATCAAACTGCTATTTTAAGTTACAAGTTAACATTATAACTCATTCGGACTGTAATTATCAATGATCTTGCTAAATGTTCTTTTCTAATAATATATTTTCTTTTATTTGTACAAGTTTGCAATTCATGCAGTTTATAATCATCTTGGGGAGTGGTTACATGTACATATTACACCTTGTTTCTTTTTTCAAAAAAATCCCCTTCCTCTTTTCTTCTCATCACCCCTCCTCCTCCAGTTCCCTATCCCCTTTTTCATACTTGTTGATGTTATTTGCCTTAGCTCATATTATGGCATATAGTGTTTAGCCTAAATAGGGTTATTAGGTTCTTGTACATGACACATCTTCATTACTCTCATTTCCCTTTCCCCTCCTCCTCTCCCCTCCCCCTTATTCCCTTGGAGAACTTCCCTGTTGCAAGAGATCTGTCCATTTGCCCCTTTCTATCCTTCCTTTATCATTGTGCTTGTTTGTATTTTGCCTCAAATGAGAAATACTATACAAATATTTAAGCTTATGTGTTTGGTTTATTTCACTCAAATTCTATTTTCCAAGTGCATTCATATTTCTACTAATGTCTCAAATATGTCACTCTTTATAGCTGAGTAGTATTCCATTATATGTAGATACCACATTTTCTTTAACCAGTCATTTGCTGATGGGTACACAGGCTGATTCCAGGATTTAGCAATTATGAGTTGTGCCACTATAAAGATGGGTGTGCATGTATCACTGTAGTATGATGACTTAAGCTCTTTGGGGAAGGTAACTAGTAGGGGGATAGCTGGGTAATATGGACTTTCTAATTTCAGTTATTTGAGAAATCTCCATACTGATTTCCATAATGGTTGAACTAGTATGCATTCCCAAAATGAATACAGGAGAGTTCCTTTTCACCACAGGCATGCCAGTATTTGGTATTGTTTGATTTCTAATGATTGCCATTCTTTCTGGAGTAAGAGGGAATCTTAAAGTTGTTTTAATTGACATTTCTCTAATAGACACTGAATTTTTAATATATATTTATTCACCATTTGTATTTCTACCTCAGTGAAGTGTCTGTTCTTTCTCTTGCCCATTGCTTGACTGGTCCTTTAATTTTAGGTGATTTCATTTTTTTGAGTTCTTTTTATATTCTAGATATTAGTCTTCTCCAAACTTCTGGAGTCTCCACTGTACCTTTAGTTTAACACTCACAGCTTCACAAACAGCGGCACACTGCCTGGCCTCCAGGGGCTTCTAAGATTTGGGTAGAAGCCTTCCTGACCCCACAATTCTTGCCTTCTTCATGCACTTAAAACCAGCACCACATAGATGATGCCAGGCTCTGCTACCTGTTGGAGCAGTAGCCAGGCTTTCTTATCTCTGTTTCTTGGCTGTCGGGGTCTAGTGCCTGGACGGCTGAGTGCTCTGAACCGAATCCCAAGGAAAAAATTCTCTAGGTCACTGCCATTCTGGGATATGGAGAAGCCAGGAACATGGGTTGTGTGAGGAAAACTGTACGGAAAACTTCAAGGAAAACTGCAAAGAGGGAGTAGAGCTGGACCAAAGAAATGGGAACTACAACCCCTGGCAGTGCCATAGAGGTGGAGCCGCCTAAGCCCTTTGGAGTTCACAGCTTGCCACAGATTGCCGGGGACGTTGGACGTGGAACTACAAGGACTTAATGTTTGGCCTGCTGGATTTTGGACTTGCTTTATTCCCACTCCTTTCTATCTCGCTCTTTGTACCTTTTGCAATGGAAATCTCTATCTTGTGCAATTTGATGTTGGGAGATGTTGTACTTGGATTTTTTAGTAATGCGGACACTATTAGCAATTTGGCAACCCTTAGAGATTGACTAAGTGCCTTTTGCATAAAGAGATGCACATTAGCCTTTTTAGGGCCAGGGGCAGAATGTTATGGATTGTGTTCTAATCTTCTCACAAAGCATCATGCAATTATAGGTGGGGCTTTTTCAGAGGTGGCTGGGTCTAGAGTGTGTAATTAAGGCTGTTAGTGCTGGCCGGATAGCCTGGATACAATATAAGGGACAGAAAGTGGCTGAATGCTAGTTACTTGTAGCTTGTCACTTACTTGCTTTACTACCTTCTACCTGCTGTGAACTATTCCACTTCTCCAATTCCTGTCTGCCATGCCACCCTGCCTTGGAGCCATCTGATTATGGACTGGAACCGCTACAAACCGTGAGCTACATAAACCTTTCCTCCTTTAACTTTGGGCATTGGGTATTTTGTCTCAGCAATGAGAAAAGTAACTAAGACACAATTTACTCAAAATTTGCTGAATATAATTTTTTGAAGTAGTTAGCAGCTATCTTCTGGATTTTGATAGTGTTGTGATTTCATCTTTTTGATTTCTAATTGTGTTGATGTCAGTCTTTTTCTCTTGGTAAGCCTTTGTAATGGCTTATCTATTTTATTTATTCTTTCAAAGAATGACCTCCTCAGTTCATTGATTTTTAAAAGACTTTTAATCTCAATTTCTTTTGTTGTTGTTGTTGGTACCCGGGATCGAACGCGGGACCTTGCACTTGCGAGGCGGGTGGCGGTGCCACTGAGCTAAATCTCAAGCTGTTTAATCTCAATTTCATTGGTTTGCATTCTCTATACTTTCTCTCTGGGGCTGGTTTGCTGTTGTTTCTCAAGTATCTTAAATTTTTTCATAAGTTTATTTCTTTGGGCTTGCTCTATTTTCCTAACATGAGCATTGACTGTGATCAATTTTCTTCTTAGGACTGCTTTCATGGTGTCCCAGGGGTTTGGTTGAGTTCTGCAGTCTTTGTCATTAACTTCCAGACATTTATAAATTTCTTCTTTCATTTCTTCTATAACCCATTGCTCCTGTTTCCAGGAGCCTTTTCTTAAATTTCTTCTATCATTGATTTCTATTTTCATTGCACAGTATTCTGATAGTTTGAATGTGAACTAGTACTTTTGAAAAAAGTACCATGTGCTGCTGAAAATAATATAGACTCTGTTGTAGAAGGGTGGAATACTCTATAAATATACATTAAGTATATATGTTCAACAGTGTAGTTCAGCTCTGAAATATTTTTATTGTTTTTTCACTTAGTTGATCTGGCTCCTCATGAAAGTAGGGTGCTAAAATCCCCCTGTACAATTATTTTAATATTTATTTGAACTATAACTTTTGACAGTTTTTGTTTTATGAAGATAGGTGATACAATATTTGGTATATATATATTCGTCAATGTTATCTCTTCTTTTTTTTGGGGGGGTGGTTGGTACCAGGGATCAAACTCGGGTCCTTGCGGTTGCGCAGCAGGCAGCGAAACCACTGAGCTAAATCCCTGGCCCAATGTTATCTCTTCTTGTTGGATTGTTTCTTTAACTAGTATGTAATGACTTTCTTTGTCTCTTCTAATCAGATTTAACTGGAAGTTTACCATATCTGTTTTTGGAATGCTACCCTGGCTTGTGTTCAGGGTCCTGGTACATGAAATGCTGTTTTCCATTCTTTAATTTTTAGTCTCTCAATATCTTTTTTGATTTGATGAGCTTTTTGAATGCAAAAGGTTCTTTTTTTTGATCCAATCTGCCAATCTATGTCTTTTTATTGGAGAGTTGAAGCTGTTAACATTGAGAAACATCATTGAGATGTGCTGGTTATTGACTATCATTGCCTTTTTTATCTGTTGGTGTATCATTTGTTTCTCTTTTCCTGATTTTTTTTTTTTTTGCTGATGTTTATCCATTGGCCTCACTAGTTTCCTGTGTTTTTAGTTGTGTCCAATTTTTTTTTTCTGTCAAGAATATTCTTGAATATTTTCTCTAGAGCTGCTTTAGCACCCATATATCTTCTGAGCTGGTCATTTTCATGGAAAAACCTTATTTCTCCATCTTTTTTAAGGATTGGTTTGCTGGGTAAATTAATCTGGGTGGGAAGATATTTGCACCTAGGGCTTGAAATACTTCACTCAAAATTCTTCTGGACATCAGGCTTTGTGCTGAGAAGTCTGCAATGATACTAATTGGTTTATATTTATGTGTGAATTTTTAATTTCTCTCTTGCTTAATTCTTTTGCTGGATTCCTGAGAAATTAATGAGGATATGCCTTGGTGAACTTTATTCATCATAATTTTTTGATGCTCTATGAGTGTCACTTACTTGTATTTTAAATTCTTTTCTTATATTTGGGAAAGTTTCTTCCATAATTTCTGAGCATGTTAGTGAACCCATCTGTGCTATGCTCCAGTTTTTCTGTAACTCTGATTAGCCTTAGATTGGTCTTCTTGTTTTCATCAGTAGTATCTAGATAGTCTTTACTTGTTTTCTTTTTTTTTTTTTTTGAGGGGGGGGCTTCTTTGAGCTCTTTATCACAATTCACTCTTTTATCCTCAATATTCAACACTCTGTTTTCAGATTGGTCATTTCTGCAACGTATGAATTCTGTACTGTTTTTTATTTCATGTATTTCTGTCTGACCTATTTTTAAGGATTTCTTATATTTATTAAATCAAATTTTGAACTGTTTTGTTTAGTTCGTCCAGTTTTTTACCTATTTTCCCAAAATTCACCATGAGCATATTGAGTGTACTTGCTGTGAACTTTCAGCTCATTTCCTGTTTAAGCTCATCTATTTTCTTCATCCCTTCTAAGAACTTTTTACACATTTCTGCTACTTTGCATTTGTTTTTTTTCCCTTTGTGACCCCTTAACCTGCCTTGGGAGAGTTGGGGCATTCAAATGTCTTCTATTTCCTTGTTTCCCAACTCTCATTACTTGTATATATACTTTTTATATATGACTCCCTATTTTTTCTTCTCCTTTTTTTGTGGAGGTTACTGCAGATTGGGGACTAGATAAGTGAGGAAGGAGATTGTTGGCCTACATGGAGATTTTTTAGTAGGATGATTCCTCCCATAAAGAACTTTCAGCTTTGTATGTATAATGCTAGTATTTACTCCTTCTGTTATTTACTTGAAGTGATATCTGCCTTGTTCCCATGTTTTGCCAAACAAATTGCTTCTAATTATAACAGCATCCACAAATTTAATCTTATAACTATATGATAGTCCTTGCAGTTACTCTTCATGCCTTTGTCTATTCTCTATGCACACTATGACAATCTATTATTTTTGTTTACTCTGCAATGAGGTATGTGAGGTGGGATGGGTAGAATGGGAGGTGGTTGGATGAGTAGTGTTAGATGCTAAAGGGAAAGTTTAAAAGGAAGTATAGTGAGTATAGATGAGTAGAAAAGATTGATGTGGGGTTTGGTTTTATGGGAGTACTTTTAGTTGAGTTGAAGGTTTAGAATTGAGTTTTCAGAGGAAATTTTGTGCGGGAAAGGGTATGTAATGGCAGAAAGGGGATTCACTTTGTAATGGAGGATAGCTATGTGGTTATCAGAACTTGCTTATAGGAAGAACAAGCCAGATAAAATGAGGAAGAGCCAAAAGCTTAAGATGTGGAGGATCCAAGAATTATATTAATGAAGATAGAGGGACTGAGGGAGCTCAGTATGTTGAATTTAAAAACATGGGAGGAGGAATTTATGTGTTTCGATAAAGAATAAAGAAATGTGTTAACATTTTCTCAGGGGGTTGAAGTGAAGAAACTAGATAAAGACCCAAGATATGGAAGAGAAGCTAGACACCTATTAAATCAGAGCCAATGAAAGAACAAATGTACAAAAGTAACAACCTAATAAACACAAGAAACCATAAAAGAATATAATAATCCCACATTATTAAATAACACAAGAAAAATACAAAAACTTAAACCAATAAAATGTCCTATGGCAACAGATTAGATATTCCAATGAGACAGTGCATATGTGATTTCCAAGTAGTTTATTTGCCAGACTCTGAGTGATCATACCCCAATAACTCCTCTGATCCCTCCACCAAAATACTGAAGTTAGCTCAGACCCAGGACCTTTCTTCCAGGTTGCAGGCATTTTTGGCGAGTTTGATCCAATCTGAGTTCTTGGGTTACAGACACTTGTTGTCCCTCTCCCTGAATTGGAGGTTGGATTTTTCAGACATGTTAATTAACACTAAATTGTCCACTGAGTCTGTATTATTCCATGCAATCAATTCAAGTAGAGCAGTAACAGTCTAATCTGTTACAGTGATATCTGTCAGAGCTAGTTGAGAAATAACATACCTTAAGACCCTGCTTTGCATCTCCTGTTAGCATTGGGAATACGGAACCATTGTGAGTTTCCAATGCCCTATTACTCAGGCTGAAACTGGTCTCTGAATGCAGGAACTGATTCTGCACTCCCCCATCTCTGTCTCTCAGAGGGACTTCCCCCAGTCTTCGCTCCACCAGTCAGCGGTCTCCTGTGATTGTCCTTCTCTCATTCACCTGGAAATTTGGAATTGTGAAGCACCCAAGAGACTGCTCTGGGACACAGCTTCAAATACTCAGTCCTTCTGTCAAATGATGTCCCTGTCAGCTCTTGTTCCACATGACTGTGTCTTTGGTACTTGTACCACAGTCACTCAACCAACTTTTGACACTGGAGGGACACTCAGGAAGAGGTGTTTCATGTTCCTCCTGCTGTTTCTGACTGCATAAGATTCTCCTTGTCCCAATGCAGCTCTCCAGTTCTTTGTGAGCAGAGAAGTTGTTTCACTTTGCCTTCTGCCTAGTGGCTATTCAGCTGCTGTTGGCAGTGGTATGGTCTGTCCTTTGCAGCCTGGTCCACTTCTACCTCTTCTGTATCACTTAATCTTACTTTCTTCTCTGTCTGTTCCCTCCTGGTTCTCATGTATCCTCCTTTCACTGGGGTTCTTCTGCAAGCTATTATTTTCCAGACTCTAGATACTTTGTCCTGGAGAAGCTGAGTTGCTGCCACTCACTGCTCTGCCATTTTGTCTCCCGGCAAATTTGAATTTAATTATTTATTTAGACATATATCCCCCACATCTTACCCTCAAATATTCAAGATGACTGAAATATTATTATTTTTAATATTACTACCACTATTACTGCTATTTTCACTATTATTCTTTTGTAATTGAAAATCCAGGTCTTCAGCTTTCTTATCTATGAAATTCAATTTATATGTTACCTGTATTGCATATCAACCAGTTCTTGAAAACAAAGAGTATTAGTGACAGAAGACATCTGAAACATGTAGTGTATTTCACATCAATGAAATATCACATTTGGTTCATTCATCAATATTTGCAATTTGCGCACTATTACTTTCAATGTTTCCTTTGATGTAAAAGGACAAATCCATTTATTTTAGTATCATTCCCAGAAAGCTTGTGCTGAAGAGATCAGCTATGTTTAACACATAATGAATAGCTAGCTTACAGTAATTAAACTGATCATAAGAATAAAGGGGAAAATGAATTGTTAATTTATCTTTAGAACAATATGGTCAAGTCTTAAATGTCTAAAAGCCAATTTTTTTCTTTAGGTGATTTTGTTTATCTCTTCTAATCCAATAGGTGCTGATTTTTCACTTCACCTCTCCATGGGAAGTCTGTTTACTGTATCTCCAATTTTTTTTGTCTGGTAAGATATTATAGCCACAAAGTATATAAGCAATACCCTGTTGCACCTGTTATCAAAAACACAGCAATATCCAATGAATGAAGTAAGATTCCTCTAACCTTAAGCTGTAGGCAGTCTGGGTCAGCTTTAGTACTTTCTTTCACAAAGATTCTAATGGTTTATACCTATTTTCAACCCCCCCCCTCCCCCTCAAGTAAGAACATTTAAAGGATGAATTTAAACCATGATAAATTCAAGAGTTAAGATATTTGTAAGATATTTCTTTTCAAATATCATATTACTTTTTTTGGTTTACTGGAATCAAGTATATAAATATTTGGCTTAAAATATTTTAATTTGGACTACAGTGGTTATTTCCAAATCACATCATCTTTCTTCAAATGATTTCTATCAAGACACATGAAAAACAATTACAAAATTTAAAATATTACACTTGATTTCAAGTTGCTAAATGGGTTTCTTTTATACAAAAACTGAATTTTAAAATAATTTTTGAGCCTTTTTTTCATATTTAGGTTGAACTACCAAGGTTCCAGCAACACATTAGTACTATGCACAACTAATTTTAATTACTAACCTCACGTACTGTAAATTAGGATCGCAATAACCTACAAATGCTAATTTAAATCTGAATTTGCTTCTGAGGATGCTGCATGTAATAATGAACAAGCAGCAGATTATTCTCAGAAGGGTAATATACTGTACCACAAGTCACATGTTGCATTTCCTCCTTTTTTTTTCTGAGTGCAAAATGGGATTGCAAAAGATGTTATTAAGCTATAACACCTTAGTCATTTTCAAGCTCTAGACACTTAAATTACTGAATTTTAGATTACTTTTTAATATTCTCCCTTTGCCTAGTTTCCTTACTTTATGTAAAGTTATTAAAGCTGTCTGCTTCAATGTCTTCTCTGCTTAGGTAGATATGACAAAAAGATGAAAGAGACTACCTTTAATCTCAAAAAACTAAACTCCATTCACAAATGAAACAGGAGAATACATGGACAATAAGTGTACTTTTCAGAAGGTAGTTTACGATCACTGAGTGGTCACTAAAAAAGCACTAAACTGGAAGTATGCGACAACATAATAGTCCTGAGGCTCAATTTCCTCTCCAGATAGTTGATACTGTTTTTTTTAATGTACTATGTAATTGAAATGTCACTTGCCACACAGTGATTTGCTTGACACCAGGTGGGGGTTGAAGACATTTTTTTTTCTCTGAACTGTATCTGATGGAAAAATACATATTAAGGCACAAGTAGTAACTAGATTTAGAAATATATTTTCAAAATATACCCTAGATAATGTACTTCTCAAAACCAAAAGAGAACTTTATGCCAATATTTTTCCACAAAAAAATGGTTAAAATAATAATAGACTCAAGGGTCTAACTGATTTGTGCAATTACTTGACAACCAAATAAGGATGAGCAGTTTTTGAGGATTTGCTTTGATTTGGCACTTTTTAGAATTTATATCTATTCACTGTGCCTGGCAAATTCTGAGCTTTCTAATCACATGGATTTTACATCACAAATTCTTGTCCTTTATTGAGGATTTTCTTAGGCATTTTTGTTTTATTTGATCTATAACAAATTTCTCCCTCTATACTTTGCCTATGTATCCAAAGTAGAAATCTAGATTCATCTTTCACTCAAATATCTCCCCTTTCATTACTTCTAGACAATTACCATTTCCTGTAAAAAATAAATCCTCTATTCTCTTTGGGGTGTGCAGGTGTTTGGTTTCATTTATTACTATGTGAATCACTAAAAATCCCTTCACTGTTCTTTCTGGATCACCATCAATATTTTCCACTTATTATCATAATTGGGAGAATCCCCTTACTAAAGCATATACTAGCAAATCTTATCTTCAAAGTTAAGCAAAACACAGCTTTGGTAATGAAAACCATTATAAAGTCCTTTACTACTTTTCTATTCCGTATAAGGTAAATTTTAAACATAAAATAAAAATATTTGATGATAACTTATTTTCTACACTTACAGTCACTAGCCAGTGTCCTAATCACCCTTGTACTTTAGCCATATGATTCAAATATATTAAATATCTATTTGTACCATATTCACACACTACCACCACTACCATCATCATCACCATACTTTTTTTTCTGTTCCCAATAGCTTGGTCAAATCACCCTTATTGGTTAAGACTCGATGAGAAGTAATTTCCACTAGTAATATTTTACTTGCTGAACCTATACACAAATAGTTGTCTTTTCCATTAAGTATATCTCCATGGTATTAAAAAAGGACCATCAGTAACATATCATTAGATCATCATTTATGTTTGCATTAATTTTTGTTATCTGTCCTAATCTTTTACCCATATGTGAACATCATAGAAGTGGAAATTATAATTTATACATTCTCTATTTTCAGAACTTAGCATAATACCTGAAATAATGCTGGTACATATTATGGATGACAGATGGAGAAATAACGAACTAGAATAAAAAATAAAATTTAGAAATAATATTATAAAATGGTTAATCTGCCCAATCACATTGCAATAGTGATTGTAATCATAAAGCATGCATTAAATAAAAATTTAATTGAAAATTCTCTTGGTTTTTATAACTGTAAACTCCAAATCAGTATGCCCTCTCTTACTATAGTGAAAAGATATATTGCTGTCTCTTTTCATGATTCCATCATATTTAAAAAATAATAATGATCATGATGGTAACAATAAAGATAATAATATATAACATTCATTGAGAGCTTTCATTGTGCCAATATTTAATGTATATTGTACATAAATTGTCATTTAAAGCTCAAAAGTATTCTATAAAAGAACTACAATTTTTCTTCTCATTTTATGAATTTAAAAAAAATAATGAAACATGTTCCTTCATTGTACCTCACAGATCTCTAGTACAGTACTAGTGGATTAAAATGGAAACTGCTGCCAAACAAAGTATTTGTCTCACAAATAGTTGAAGAAACTCAAACTCAAACAGGGAAACACAAACAAGGATGCTAGAAGAATTTAATGTTATAACCAATATAAAACAAAGCTTAACTCCTAATAAAGTTAACATATAAATCCACAGCAAATATCTATTTACCTCATTTTTATCCAGTGCAACAGTATAGCACACAGAGCTTTAAAGTAAAAATTCAAACACCTCAGGGGGCAAGGTAAAACATACTCTGGAATGATACCATAAGCTTCAGAATCAAACATATATGTTGCAGCTGTTCAAGATATCAGAAAATAATTTATATGACTATAGTATCCTAAGTTTTTTAATGCAAAAAAATAGGCAAAGGGCAAGAACCAAAATGTTATTCAAGGAAAAAGTGAGAATCAAAAGGAAATCTTACCAGGGGATTTAGTTCAGTGGTTACGCCTGCCTCGCAAGTGCAAGGACCCGAGTTCGATCCCTGGTACCAAAAAAAAGGAAATCTTAGAAAAATCTCACTAACAGATGTGAATAGTGTCTCATTTTGTCTCCTTAGTAAACTCAACACAGGTAAAGATAAAAATCAATGATATCGAAGTTATACCCACAACAATCTTCCCAACTGAAAAGCAAAGAATGAATGAATAAAAAAGCAAAGAGAACATTTAAGAATTGTTGAATGCCCATGAGACTTTACACTTGTCTTTCCTTCCTGAATTCTGGCAACAATTTTCAGCTTTTCCAGGTAAGCCTCCTATGGGCCACAGTGGCCACCCCTCCAAAGAACTTCATGTGGTAAACCTTGGTGGCCTCTACATTCAGCCTTGGGAGCATAAAAGTATTAGAATTTAGGTGCCTCCATTAATATTTCAAAAGGTGGATATACCTGGGGCCTCAGGCACTGACACAGAGGGACCTGTGAAAATTGGGCAATTAAGAGAATTGTCACTAAGGGAGTGCCTAGAGGAGTTGTATGGGGAGACACTGCCCAGAGCTCTCACTAGGAAATTAATTTTTGAAACCATGGGAGCATGAGTACCTTGGAAATTCTAGAAGTATAAAGGTACAAGAATTGAAGAAGCAGCAGTATGAAATGCCTGTCTCTTCATGGCACTACAAACCCCACAAACTGTGTCATAAGCAGCACTCAGCAAGATAATGGGAGCAGGGTTGAATGGAACCTTGAGATTGCAACCCCCCATACAACTGTGTCTAGAAAGTGGAACACAGAGTCAATTAAAATTATTCTCAAGCTTTAATATTTAATGTTTTTTACTTGGTTGGATTTTGGATTAACTTAAAAACAGTTATCCCTCTCCTTTCCTATTTTCTCTTTTTAAATAAGAGTATCTATCCTATGACTGTCTCACCATTATATTTTTAATACATAATTAGTTTTATTTCAGGCTCACAGCTGGAGAGAAAATTGCTTCAGGATAAATTATGCTTTGATTCTTACCCATATATGATTCAGATTATATGTAGATGAGACTTTAGACTTTAGACTTAAATTCAATGCTTGAGTGAATTATTTTGCATGTTAGAAGGACATGGATTTCAAAGGGTTAGGGGAAGACTGGTGTTAATGTTTGTATTGCTTTGGAATTCATATGCTGAAACTTATTCCTCCATGTGATAGTATAAAGGGGTAGGGGTCTATGGGAGATATACAGGTCATGGGAATCTAGCCTCATGAATGAGATTGGTACCTTTTAACAGAGACTTGAGAGGCCTAGTATTCCCTTTGTGTAATGTGAAGACAGAGTTACAAAGCTTCTTCTACAAAAGAAAGATTTAACCCTCACAAAACACTATCTGATGCCAACATGATTTTGGACTTCATAGCATTGAGGAAGGTTAGCAATAGATTCTGGTCTTTATAATTTAGTCTGAGGTACTTGTTTTAGCAGGTCAAATGTACTAGTATGTGTTTAATTGAAATGACAGATGTGAAAGAATGTATCATAAGAAATTCTTAAAAGTACAATAGAATAGAACTTTACAAAGTCGATGACAGAAAAATAATTATAGACCAAAGAAGCTCAAATTACACTAGGAAGATAAATACCAAACAAAACAAAGCCACAAGAAATAAATATCCTTAGGTAATGTCATACAAAATTGTAGAAGATAAAGAAAAATAAGAGTATTTTTTTCAAAATGGAGGTAAAAATGTGAGAGAAATAAAAACAAGAAAAAAAATAACTTCATATCAAAAATCATACCAGCAAAATTAGAATTGAGTTAAATATGTAAGGTTTTGTAAGAAAAAAATCCACCAAAATAAAGTTATACATTCAAAGAAGTTCAGCAAAAAATAAGTACCTTTCTTCACAAACAAATAGCAAGATTCTCAAAGAAGAAATCTGTCGTACAGGGCAAAAACATTATTCAAGATGGGATAAAGGAAATGAGAATATACTGTTATAAATTACCTGTACAATTTAGCAGGTATAATGGTATACTTTAGAGTGGACTTGAGTTTATTAATATGTGTATTGTACATTTCATAGCAACATCTAAAATGTTTTAAAATAAGTGTAATCAATATGCTAGGAGAAGGCATTAAATTGAATCCTATGAAGTAATCAATGCCAGAGAATGCAGGAAAAAGAAGTTGCTCACAAAAAATAAAAAAGAATTACATTTTGGATGGCTTATATCTAGATGTTCCCCCAAAGACTCATGTGCTCATAGGTAGAGCTTTTCTGAGCTGGCTGGGTCTAGGGCATGTGATACTGGGATTAAGAATGTATGGTACCAAGTTAGTCTACTAATTGAGATTACCATAATTCTGGGAGTGGTAGAATGGATTTACTGAAAACAGAAGCCCCACCCTGGGTGTGGGTGGCACCACCTAAATTACTTGTAGTGTGGCTGGAATAAAAGGGCAAGGTAGGGTTGCTATTTGCTGCAGCTGCATCCTGCTTGCTCTGCCACTCACTGTTTCTCCTCAGCCATGCCCATTTGCCATGTCACCCTGCCTTAGAGACAGCTGACCAGGAACTGAAACCTCTACAAACTATGAACCAAAATAATCCTTCCTCTTTTAACTTGTGGATGTTGGTATTTTGCCTCAGCAATGAGAAATGTAACTAAGACATATTCCAAATAAATCAGTAATGACTTTAAGTGTAAATGAACTAGGGGTATAAAGTAAAAATTTAGATTTTTGAAGGGGATGAAATAACAGATCCAACTAAACATTGTCTTCAAAAAGTCATTGTAAATGTAAGAATTCAGGTTAAAAGAGAAGCATGTAAAATAAGATATACCTTTGTTAACACAAATAAAAGAAAGATAGACTGGTATAATGATTTAAGAATAGAAAAACTTCATAGTAAGGTAAAAATTAAGATAAAACACTACATAGTGATAAAGGTACAGATTCTCCAAGACTACAATCCTAAAAATGTATACACAAGAGAAATCTAATTTTATGAGGCAAAAACTGGAGCAACAGAAAAAAAATAGATAAATCTATTAGAATTGGATGTTAAAAGATTTGTGTTGTAGTAAAGGAGGCAAGAAGTAAATAATCAACAAGAATATAATTGGCATGAATAGCACTATTGGTCAATTTAATTACTAGGTAATTATAAAATATTCTATTTATAAGCATCAGAATATATATTGTCCTTAAGCCCTCAGAAAATTTTTCAAGATAGACGTTGTGCTGGGTAATAAAACATGTTTTAAACTGTTAAATAATATAAATCATATATTATTTCATACTACAGTGGAATGAAGCTACAAATCAATAAGAAGAGGATAGTCCAAAAATCCTGACATGTGGATATTAAACAGAATATCATACTTATAATTAATACATGGGTTAAAGTTCAATTACCAGGAAAAAAATTTAGAAAATATTCTGACATAATTGAAAATAAAGAATACAGCAAAATACCCTGCAATACAATGAAAGCAGTATTTAGATGAAAATTTATTACATTCAAAGAGTATATTAAAAATGTAAGCTTTGAGAATATGCAGTTAGAATAACAATTTGCAACTAAAACATTCAAAAAGAAAAATATGTTACAAAAGAAACTCATGAAATTTAACAGAGGAAAATTTAGAAACACGTAATGAAACCAAAGATGGGTTCTTTAAAAAGGTGTATAAAGCTGACATATTTCTAATGAAAATAAATAAAAACCAGAGGTCTACCATTACCAAATTGACAGAAGAAGCAACAATAAGCTTTTGTATTCTCAATAAAACATTGAAAAAACCAAAACTTCCAGTTTTAACTTCATAAAATCACTGAAAGAAAGCAGGTAAATAGCTACAGCAACCTGACAGGTGTTAATTAAACTAAAAAACACCTTTAAAATGTTTGCATCATTCAGAGTAAACACTGTCAAAATAAAAACTGAATAAAAGGTAAGGAACAGAGCTTTTAATAACTATACAAAAAGAAAGATTGTCTTTGTGACAATAATTTGAAGAAGTCACTGAAAAAAGATGATATCTGCTTTCAACAATAAAACAACATCAATAAAATAAACCCAGTAAACTAACGGAAAGTAGGAGAATTTGATTTTCAGAGTTATTATGCTATAATATTAAAGGGATAATTTTCAATGAAAAAAATTACAAAGCATGAAAAGAAACAGACAGTATAGTTCATTCAAATTCACAAAATAAATGAACAGAGATTATTCATTAAGTTGAGAATTAAACTTATTGGATAAAAGAATTTTTTAAAAAATTAAATATAATTGAACAAATAAAAAGGACTAAAGAAGGAAAATTACATATGAATAAGTGACAATATTAATAAAGATTGAGAAGTTATGAACAAGAAGGAAAGAGAAACTCCAGAAAAGAAAACCATTCTAACAGAAATAGAAAATTTATTAAAAGCTTTCAAAAGCAAATTTGGTCAAGCAGAAGAAAGAATAAATCAGCCTGAATGGGATTGAAATATTCTAGTCTGAATAGCAAAAAAAAAAAAAAAAAAAAAAAAAAAAAAAAATGAAGTGAACAGAATGATAAGTGAAAAGAGACATACATTTTTTTGAAGGAGGTATGGCTGAAAACTTAGATGAAATACATGAATCCAAGAATCCAAAGATATGCATAAACTCTAATCTAAATAAAATAAATGAAAAAATATCAAAAATGAGATACATTATAATCAAAACTATTGACACCTAAACAGTAGGAAGATTCATGATAACATCTAGAGGAAGACAATTGGCACATACATAATATCTTCAATATAATTTATAGTATTTTTAATTAGAAACTATGAGGCCCAAAGACTTGGCAATGCAGTGGAGTCATATTTTGAAAGTGTGAAAAGAAAAAAATATAAATAAATCATCAATTCTGCAACTGCAAAAATAATCCAAAATGAGAGAGATTTTTTAATAGAAACCTTGCAGCACAGATGGGAATTGAATAATACATTCAAGATGCAAAAGGAAGATAAACTGCAAAGATGGACATTATACACAGCAAAAGTATCATTTAAAAATGCAAGAGATTATAAATCCTTTCTCAAAAGTAATCCAAGGGAGCACATCAATACTAAACCAACATTATAAGAAATCTCATAGTTAGCTCTTAGGATGAAATGAAAGAACTCTTAACAGCAAAACTTAAGTTTGGAACTTTGATAAACAGTTACAAAATATCACATATATGTGACAGTGATGAGTAAATTGTTTCTATTTCTTGTAAAAATTTACTCATTCAGACATAGTATTTTTGGCTAAAAAAGCAGACACATAGATTAAGGGAACAGTATAGAATGCTCAGAAATGGATCCAAACAAACATTGTCAAGTGATCTTTGATTAAAAACAAAGAAAATTCAATGAAGAATCAAATCTTCTCAACAAATGTTGAAACAATTGGAGGTAGATATATGAGAAAACCCATAAAGTAAATCAAAAATATTAAATTTAAATGGCTAATAGATGCACATGTAAAATGAAAAAAATCTCTAAGCTTCTTACCCATTACTTCAGAAAAATCTAGATGGTCTGTAAATTATAAATTTTGAATACAGAAGTATAACATATTTCTTAAGATTATGTTGGATTTATTAAGATTGAAAATTTTAGGGGTCAAGGATTTAGCCCAGTGGTTCCGCCACCTGCTTCGCAAGCACAAGGTCCCGAGTTCAATCCCTGGTACAAAAAAAAAAAAAAAAAATCGAAAATTTTAGCTTTAAGTTAAAAAACTATTAATAGATGAAAAGATCAGTACCAAATGGTAGATAATATTTTGAAAAACCTATATCTGATAAAGAAATTCTGATAGTTAAGGTGCACTGCTAACTTAATTGGCTTGGCAGCTAAGCCGGGGATTAGTAAATCTCACTTCTGTGTGTGTTTGGGTCGATCCTGGTTTTGCAACCTTGAGGTCCATATAGGGTTCCTTGCCTGTTCTTGTGTGTCACTTCCTCTGCTCTGCTTACTATTTGCTGTAAATTAATCATCTTTGTTCCATCAAGCTCTTCTTCCATGATGTTTCTTCCTTGGAGGCAGCGGAACATGACTTGGAACCTTTCAAAGTGTTAGCCAAATTAAACTTCTCCTTTAAATTGCCTATGGCAGGTATTTTGTCCAGCAATATTAGAATTCTAATATTGGACTAACTAATACAGGACTAACTTCCAAAATTTCCACAGAATCCTTAAAATTGAACAATAAGGAAATAAATTATACATTTAAAAATGGACATTTAATATGAACAGACATTTTCAAAAGACATTTGGATGGCAAATAGGCATTGTAATATACACTTAGTATCATTTTTCATAAAGTAATTTCACAGTAAGACAATCATGAGATACCAGTATAAATCTAAGCACTGATGGTACTAATTACTGACAAAGATGTAAAACAACAGGAAATCTCAATAATTGCTGATGGTAAAGTAAAACAATAACAATGGATTTACCACAAGTACCAAATATCATACAAATAATCAGTTAAAATGCTTATGATCACACAGATACTTGTATGTAAATGTTTATAGAAGCAGTTTTCATAACTGCCAAAAACTGATAACAATCCAAATATCCATATAAAGGTGAATGGAAAAACTGTATTGATCTATACTTGTAGTATTATTTAATGATAAAAAGTAAACCATCAATCTATGAGAAATATGGATGAATCAAATTAATACTGCTAAGTTAAAAAAAATTCAGCAAAAGGTGAATTCTGAGTGATTCTAATGATACAACATTCTGGAACAGGCAAAATGATAGAGATACTAAATATATGTGATTCCTAGAGTTTTCAGGGAGCTGTTATTGAGTAGATGAAACAAAGGTGATTTTTCATTAATTTTAAAGAAATTATTGTTTGGGAGGCCATACTTGTGGATGAATTGTGTATTTGTCAAAACCCATCGCACTTTTCTGGAAAGAAGTTAATATATGCAAATTTTAAAATATCAGTGAGAAAGTTGATGGATATGCTAAGACATAGTGCAGAAGATGAAAAAGTAATTTGATTGTATTACAATTGTATGAAACAGTCTCTATGAAAAGTATGGGGGCATACATTCCTAACCTAAAAAGTGTTTAAATGTGTGTAATCTATAAGAATAAGGTAAAAATACCCTCTCTCCATAAGCACTGTACTATAGCTGATGAAATCATCCTAAATAAGGTGTGGTTTAATTATAAATTGCTATAAATTTATAGTGAAATTCAACAAACAAATGTATAGCGAGCAGTAGGAGCCATTTTTCTGAATTTTACATAGGGGAGTTTAGAGTAAGTAAGGGGGAAGGCTTGTATGACCTATGTGGTAATGATTTTGAGTAAGGGACAGCACTGAGAATATGTGTGTAACATAATAAAGATACAGGTGTTTATATATAGAATATATATGTACACATATACATATGTGCATATACATACATATATTAGAATTTACAGAAGTATTTCCTGGCTTTGTCTTATGATAATGGATACAGATAATGGATATTCAAACTTTTGGCTTGCTCTCTTTGCAATAAGTGAAGAAGAATTGTCTTGGACTACATACACAATATATAATATAGTTTTTTATATTAGTAATAAATCTTCCTTTAAAAATTTTAATTTATTAAATTATTTTGTGAAATAACATGACAAGCTTGACTTTAAAAATGAAATAAAGCATACATGTCTGCTTAATAATAAATACCTGACTTCATCAGCACAAACAGTGTTGGTCAGTTGAATTACTATTGTCAGTTAAAATATTATCATTGGCAATTTTACTCATCACATTGCCCAAGTGCATATAAAGTGTGGTACTTATGGGTTTCTGCTGGACTCACTGTGTGTGGCTGGTACAGAAGGTGGAATTAGCACTGCACTCAACCCTCCACTACACAGTGACTCGTTTTCACCTGTCCCATCCATTCTTGAGTATCACACTATCAAATTACAAATATAATAAACTGCATGACTAGCTGTCTGAATCACATGTGGCCTGGAGGCTACAGAATGGACATATCTGGTCTAGAAACAATGACACCTGAAAAATAGTGAGCATGCTTAGTACCCAGTTGTTGGTTTCTGATGCTCTTCTCTAAGGAAAGCAGAGTTTCTTGAAGAAATAATTGAACCCAAGGGTGAGTCATAAAATAAACACGCTGTACATGGAGTTTCTTGTAGGATACAAAAGTGAAAAAGAAAAAGTCTTAAAACATAAAAATTGTTCTGAAATTTAAACCAAACTATATAAAAATGGCCATGAGTCTCCACAAATACAAAAAATAATTGTAAATAAGACAACAGGGAAATTATGAATAAAGTATGGGTATTTGTTCATAATAATATATAAATATTGGTTTCTTAATTTTGAAAAACGTACAGTACCATAATAAAAGAAATTAAAATAGGGGAGACTTGGTGGTTGATACATAGAACTCCACATTTTCACAAAAGAGGAAGAGGAAGGTAGGTATTTATTAATTAAAAATTGCTTCAATGATTTGTAAAATAATATTGTAGTTTAACAAACTATATGAACATTTGCATATAACAAAATTCTAGAACATTCTATTAATTTTTGAAAAGGTAGAATCAGATGCCTAGTATGTAACATAACAACATGCATTGTTTTCATACAACATAGCTTTGTGAATGAACTTTCTATATTTTACCATACATCATTCATTACAGAAGAAAAAAGATATTCTTCACCCACTGCAAGCAATCTCTGTGTCAGACATAAGGAGATAGAAACAACCCCTCAGATCTGCCCAGTACTTATCACCAGCTCTCTTGAAGTTTTAGGAGGCATTAGTTCAATAATCCCTTGCCCATCTGTTATGACTTGCATCTAGATGCCTCCCTAAATTGTCATGTGCTCATAGATGGGGTTTTCATGGGTGGCTGGATTTAGGGTATGTAAATATAGATTAAGGGTGTAGGATAACTATATTAATCCATTGATTGGTTTAGCATAGTTTGGGCTGTGGATAATGGGAAGGCCCACCCTGCATGTGGATGTCATCACTCAGTAGGGTTGTAACACAGATAAGATAAAAGGGGGGGGCAGGTATTTAGCTCAGTGGTTCCTCCACCTGCCTTGCAAGTTCTATCCCCAGTACCAAAACAAAAACCCAAAAGGGAAAGAGAAGCTTACTGCTTGCTGCTTTCTACCTTTCCTGCCATGGACTTATCCACTGCCATGCCCCTCTGCTATGCCACCCTGCCTTCTAGCCAGTTGACTATGGATGGAAAAGTCTAAAAACTGAGAGCTGAGATAAACCTTTCCCCTTTTAACTTGTGAGCATTAGGTATTTTGTATCAGCAATGAGAAAAGTAACTAAGACACTATCACAAGGACAAAACATCTTAAACCCCCAACATAAAGGAGAGTTTCATTCAGCATATAGTTTCCAATGGGCTCATGCCAAAGATAATTGTCTTCAAGCCTGAAATGGCATGGCAGAAAGGCATGGTGGAGGACAGCTTTTCATCCTGTGGTGTTCAGGAATCAGAGAAAGAATGTAGAAACTGGGGACCCACTTCCAAATGGATCTCACTTCCAAAGAGCATACTTAGCTACTTATCAATGGATTAATCCACTGGTGAGTATAATGTTCCTATGATTCAATCATGTTTGAAATACAGGAGATTGTTAGTGATCATTTTAGATCTAATCCATAATATTCTGGACCTGGTTTCCTTAAGATTCATCTTATTATGCAAAATGAATTTAGTAAGTCTCTAAGAATAGCCAAACTCTTAACAGTTCCAATATTGCTCAAAAGTCTCAATCAAAGGTATCCTGAGACTCAAGGCTAACATTTAGATGTGAGCCCCTGTAAAAATAAAAAAGGAAGTTAAATACTTCCAACATGCCATAGCAAAATGTTAACATTTCCATTTATAAAGAGAGGAGCAGGGGAATAGAAAGGAATTGAAGCAAAGCAAGACCAAAACAAAGAAGAGTAAACATTAAATTCTGAATTTCCATATCCAGAACCTGGGTCAGGATATGGAGCAATGTGAACTTAAAGTCTTGAGTGACTCCACGCCTATCACCTTGCCAGTTGTACTCCACATGGCCCCTCTCTTTGGCTGGATCCACTCATTACCTACTGTCTTCCTCAGCAGATATTCTACATTCCCGGATTCTTAACTTCCCAAGGTCTCCACTGAAATTTCAGCTTCACTTTCATAGCTTCATGCACTGGCTTCTCAAAGGAACTCTAACTGGCCTCCCAAGACTAGTCCCAATTATGTTTTCAGTATTTGAATGAAAATCTTTAATATTTTTTTGCAATTTAACATATGAATAGAACCCCATAACAACTGCATTCTTCAAGCTTGTAAAACCAATACAATATGAATGATACCAAGGTCTCCAACAGCTTGACCAGTAGCCAGGCCTACTTTGATCATGAATGCAGGGACCTCTGAGTACCTGGATGACTTAGCACAATGAGCAGAGTTGTCGACAATCAAGTCCTTAGGTGGCTTTTCTTAAGCAAGAGGCTGAGGTTCTGTCTTCTGAAATGAAAGGTTTAAATTTTTACGTGGTTGAGTTTGTGATAGGTGAGGTCTTTGTGATTCCTGATATTCTCTCAAACTATCATTCTTATTGTCCTGATGAAAAGTACTTAGCTTCTTTTTAATTCTTGTCTCTTAGCAATGAAGCTCTCTTTAGCTCCAACTTCAAAGACACTACATTTCTGGCTAAGCTATAAACTATTCAAATAGTGCAACTTGGCTTTTTTGGTCCCCTTCTCATTATAGATCTGGTTAAAAGCAGCTATCAGTATCAATGTCAGTCTAAACATTGGACTGCTTACAAATTTCCTTCTCTAGAATAATTACTCCACTGCTGTCAAATGAATAACTTTTCATCACTAAAGGTAATTTTAGCTGAAAGGCAGCCTATGACAAAAAAAATCAAGTTACAAATACATTATACAAATCTTTTCATCATAAGAAATAACTGAAGCAATATATACAGAGAACACTAGTTACCACCCAAAAGAGCATGTTAAAACATAAACTTAATCTAACCTTTAGAAGAAATTAATTGTTCTTGATGAATCTAATTTTTCCATTAATAGTGTAAAAGAGACTTTATGAGTAATTTATGTAGGCAAACAACTGAAATAAATTTTTATAATTTAAAATAATAGCTTTATGGAAATATGTTTTGATATTTATTGTATAAAGTGTTTCTCAATTTGCCAAATATATATTTAATATGATCCAGAATATCTGACTATTATTACAATTTGTGTACTTAATTTGATGACCTGTTTTTATCAAATCATTGTTCTTAAAACAAGTACATATAAAAATAGAACTGAATAGTCCCAATTATGTTTTCAGTATTTGAATGAAAATCTTTAATACTCTTTTGCAAAGAATATGAGGATTTTTCAAAAACATTTTAAACTATTGAAGTTGACAAAGTGCATAGTAATTATTCTCTACATAGAAAAATAAAACAAGCTAAACAAAACAAAAAATCCCCTCCTAAATACTATTGGCAAGACACAGAACCTTGATTTGGGATTATCATTGCTCTAAATGAAATTCTTCTTTTAATAATGTATCCATATTTAGTAATAAATTAAAGATTAAAATTATCTTTTTATACAAATATATGGGTTAATGGCATAAGCCTATTATATATGGTAAGTACACAATATATTTTTCTACATGTTAAGAATGAATAGAATAAAAAATTCCCAGTTCTTTAAAAGGATTTCACTTGCTAAATTTTGTAATGATGGCCCAGCGCCCAGGAGGAGGCTCCCCTGCCGCCATTCCATGCTCCTAGGGCAGAGAAGGTGAGTCAATCCCAGCACCCAGGAGGAGGCTCCAACACCGCCGTTCCACACTCTTAGGGCAGAGAAAGTGAGTCACGTGGGTGCCAGAAGCATCCCCCCCACACTGTGGAAATGAGAAGACACATAAATAAGCCTAAAAAACAGACTTCCAGATCACCTACAGCAACCTCAAAGGGAAATGAGATGGAACAATCTGATACTCAATCACCTGGACTCTCTGAACTGGCAACAAAAGAGGATCTGGGAAAAATGAAATCAGAAATAATTCCTCACATAACCGCAAAGATTGTGCCCATAGTGCAAGACATGTTTAATAACTATAGAGAGGACACAGATAAAAAAATAGAGGATCTGAGGAACATGATGGAATTCCAATATAGGAAACAAATGGAATCCATAAAACAGATGCAAACAGATTTCCAGGAGATTAAAAATGCCATCGAAAGTCTACACAACAGAATGAACCAATATGGGGACAGAATTTCAGATATAGAAGATAAGATTGCAATTAGTGACCAGGAAAGGAAAAATTGCTTTAAAATTGTAAGGGACAATGAGAAATCAATTCAGCAGCTGCTAGATGATGCAAAGAAGAATAACATAAGACTGATTGGGGTCAAAGAAGCAACAGGAGAGAGTGCAGACGACATAAAAAAAATTGTTCACAGAAGTGATGGCAGAAAACTTCCCAAGGAGGGGAAAAGAACTTGACATACAGATAAGTGAGGCATTATAGGACTCCAACTAGCCTTGATCAAAGAAAACCTACACATAGGCAAATAATAGTCAGGATTCCAGAATCTCAACAGAAAAAGAAAAATCTACAACCAGTGAGAGAAAAGAAACAAATCACATACAAAGGAAAGCCCATCAGAATCACAGCAGACTTCTCAATGCAAACCCTCAAGGCAAGAAGAGCTTGGAGTGATGTATTTCAAGCCCTAAAGGAAAACAGCCTCCATCCCAGATTGATGTACCCTGCAAAACTATCTTTCAAAATTGATGGAGAAATAAGATACTTTCATGATAAAGAATACCTCAGGAACTTCATGAATACCAAACCGGCACTCCAAAAACTTTTAGACAATACCCTAGGAAAAGACAGTGAGGATCACAACCCCAGGAAACCCAGCAGAATGAATCCATTGGGCGTGACAAATTAAACCCAAACGGGGAGAATCCAACAAAAAGAAAAAGTCATGACAAGGTTTTTAAAACTTTTAACTTCATCTCCTTAATGAGTATATAATTCAATCTTGCTATTGTTCATGATTAGTATTTTTATGATTCTAGTGTTGCCCAACTTTATTTGTGTTGTACTTGCTATGTATCATCTTCTTGTGTCTACTTTTTAATTGGGTTGTCTATTAATGAGCTGTAAGAGTTCTTAATATATTCTGGTTATAGGGTATATGCATTGTAAATATGGTCTGTTTAAGGACTACTTTTCATTTTAATGATGTCATTTAAAGTTCTACATTTTGATGGAATCTCATTTATCAATTTTTTCTTTTATACATCATATTTTTTGTATCCTAGGAAGTTCTTGCCTACCCTAAATTCATAAACGTTTTCCCTTATAATTTCTTCTTAAAGTTTATACTTTTAGGCTTTCATATTTAGGTTCATAGATCCTTTCAAGTTATTTTTATATATGGAAATAAAGTGTTGAGGTTAATTTTTTATATATGGATACCAGGTGTTCTAGTGCCATTGGCTGAAAACACTGTCTTTTCCTCGGCTCTGGAATTGAGTTTATATTCTATAAAATGTTAATGTTAAATAATCTTTCAAAACTCAGTGTCAAAACTCAGTGGACCATATATGTGAGGTTCTATTTCTATATTCTCCATTTTTTTCCAATGATCTATATGTCTTTCCTTACAGCAACACTGCCTCGATTACTGTAGCTTTAGAGGAAGTCTTAAAATTAGATACTAAACGTCTTCCAGCACTGTTTTTTTTTTTTTCCTCTTTACTTTTCTAGGTCCTTTGTACTCCTACATAACTTTCAAATTTCAATATCCAATTCTTCATTTATAGCAAGTATACATAGAGCTGAATTTTTATATACACCTTGTGTTTTCTAATCCTGCTAAATTCAAATACAAGTTCTAGGGGCTCCTAGAGATTTCTTAGTATTTTCTCTGTAGATGATCATTTCATCTACATATAAAGATTTTGCTTTTGCCTTTCCAATCCTATCCTAATTGTGTCATTTTATTGCCAGACTATTTTAGTTTTGGCCTAGGTTTCAAAGTTTATTGGATAGATGAAGAGTAAGTATATCTGCCCTTGTTCCCCACCTTAAGGAGAAAGCATTGTATCTCCTCCATTCATATAAGGCGTTTTCGCTGGAAGCATGGAGTACATGTCTTTAATCTGTTGAGAAGGTTCTGTTCTACTTCTAGTCTCCTGATAGCTTTTACCATGAAAAGCTGTGGAATTTAGTTCAATACTTTTTCTCCAAGTAGTGACAGGATCATATGACTTTTTCCTTTCCTCTGTTAAAATGATGACTTTTGGGGGTGGATCTTCCAATGCTGAACCAACACTGCCATCCATATAATAAAACCACTTTCTACATACTGCCAGATCTGACTTCTAATAGTTTGTTTCATAAAACAAATTTCTATCTATGTTCATACTTTTCTATTATCTTTATCCAGTTTTAGTATTAGCACAATGTTGATTTCCTAAAATGAAGGGAGAAGTGTTCCTTCTTTTTTCTGCTTTAAATATTTGATATAATTTATCAGTTAAAATGTATATGAGCGTGTTGTTGTCATATGGGTACATTTTCAAGCTAGGAATATACTTTCTTTAATAGGTGCTATTCAAATTTTATATTTCCTCCAGAGTTAGTTTCATTAATTTGTCTTCCAAGGTACTTCTTAGAAGTTGTCAAATTTATTTCAAAACAGAATTTTGAAATATGCTTTCTGTATCCTTTCAAATTCTGTAAAATATGTGGTAATGTCTCCTAGGTCTTGATATTTTAATTTTAAAAATGTATAATTGATATTTTGTAATAGGAAGTAAAGCTCTAAAGGAGCAGGGGAAGTGGGAGGTGTAGGGGAAAGGAAAGAAGGGAAAAGAAAATATATGAGAAAAGAAAAAAAAATGGAAACATCTTTGCAAATAGGGAAGGGTGGAGGGCATGAAGGGAGGGCAGGGGAAGGGCAAAAAAATAAGAACCAAGATACTCAGGTAATGGTACAAGATCCCAATGATGAATGTAACTGTATTTTATACCTAAAATTTACCAATAAACTTAAGGGGGGGGGAAATTTAGTAATAATGAAGCAATTTTCTGAGTCAAAATGGTGTTATAATGCCTTCAAGAAGAATTTTAGGTGTCATAGTTTTTTTTCTTTCTCAGACAGTGGCTAAATGAATACAGAGGAGAGGTAAAATTTATGTTTTTAAAAATAAAGAAATGGAGGCATTTACTGAGAATTTATGGAAATAAATCCGACCCATTGTTACGTTTCTGCTCCAAAACTAGGCATTAATTTCATCTTAACCTGAACTTGAGTTAAGCATTAGAATGCTGGAAACTTGTTTCTTTTTCATTAACTTACTTGTCTTCAATTTGATATAATTTATACTTCTCTGCCACTAATCTTCAGACTTCTCAAGGAATTAGAAAGGACCAGGTTTAGAAATACCTTATCTCCCAATGTTTTTCAACAAAGGAAATTTTGACTAATGCGGTACCTGAAAAATGTAGCAGAGATGTTTCCAGAAAAAGCAAAATTGTTCCAAGTGTCATGATTGTCATTGCCAATTATGAAAGTGTTGTCATATTATCAGTACCTTGCCTAGACTGCTTGGTAGGAAAACAAATTAAATAGTGCATAGCATGGAAGAAACATTGAAAGGAAAGAACTAATATAGCTTTGAGTATTGAAATATAGAGTAATGAAAGACGCACTGTTTCTCTCCTCTAGAAATTCCCACAAAAAGAGAAAATAACTTGCTGATTTTAATGCATTTGTAATCAGGATATAGTTCAAAATGAAGTATGCTCTTAAAATGACACTGACAACTAGTGAAAACAATATCTAATTCTAGAAAGATCTTTAGAGAATGGATAGAGAATGAAAATATTTCCAGTTTAATCAGAAGTATGTACTATAAACAAATATTGTTCTTTCTGGGTGATGTTAAGCAGCCATTGAATGTATATCTCAGAAAATTTTGTAGATATATTAAAATTAAATTTAAGGGGTACTTATTCAGAGTACTTTCAGAAATCACACTGATGTCTTTGATCATGCAACCTTTTCATTCATTGGTCTGCTTTGTTCTGGTATTCTTTACTACTAAAACCTATCCCTTCTTTTATATGCATTGATCTTATATTTCTTTTCCTTTCTTTTTCTTTCTGATGTATGGTCTCATCATATTACCCTATCTGGTTTTGACCTCCTTAGCTTCCCATGTTGCTGTGACTATAGGCACCTTGGGTGATATTGTGTTTACAATATAATATCAATTAATTGGTTTGATATGTGAACTTCTAAGTACTTGTGCATTCTTTTTTTTTTGTATTAAATTCTTATATTGGCACATTGTAGGTATACAACACAATTACATTTCTCATTGGGAATTGTACCTTTATATAATGCATCTTGGTTCTTATTTTTTCCCCATTCCTAGCCCTCCCTTCACGCCCTCCACCCTTCCCTATTTACAAAGACTTTCTTTCCATTTTTTTCATTTCTCATCATGTTTTCCTTTCCCTTCTTTCCTTTCCCCTACCCCTACCCCTTTGGACCTTTTCTTCCTATTTTACATTATCGATTATTCATTCTAATCATTGGTACATTTTAGGTATACAATATAATGGCATTCATCATTGGAAATTTGCACCTTTACATAGTCTCTCTTGGTTCTTATTTTTCATCCTTGCCCAGCCCTCCCTTCAACCCCTCCAGTCCTCCCTATTTACAAAGATTTTGTTCCTATTTTTCCATTTTCTCATATTAATCCCATTCCCTTCTATCCTTTCCCCTAGCCCTCCCACTTCCTTCCCCTTTGCCTCTTTTCTTCCTATTTCACATTACCTATTATACATTTAGTCCTTATTTACACTTTCAATTTAAAGAATCATACCACAGTGATATATGTGCACCCATGTTCATAGCAGCGCAGTTTGTAATAGCTAAAACTTGGAAACAGCCCAAATGCCCATCAACTGGGTACTTGTGCATTCTTTATAGTCCTAAAAGGTAATACTTGTATTAATATTTTAGTTAAATTCACCTAGCAGAATTTACATGGTTTATCTGTCTTGTGTCTCATATGTTTTTAAACTCTCTTCTCTATTGCATCTTATATAGGGAGGATGATGTCAACTGTTTTATGATGTTTATTGTTAAATTAAATTTGAAAGAATTTTCTTAAATTTAATTAGCTTAGATGTGAATGTAGGGAACATGGTGGATAAAATGACAATTTCACATTTTTAACATGAAGAAACATTTTTCCCCCACTTCCCAACTTTTTCCAGGAGCCGTATCTAGAAGAAATATTGGAATTGAGCATTGTTTTCTTTTTATTTCATCCCATACACATTGTAGAGGCAATATGTAGTGATTACTTTGCTTTTGGTTATTAAAATTTTTATTTTTATTTTTACTTCTATTAGTACATGTTTGTGGTACCTAATGATTACATTCACTGTAAGGGATTGGTACATGTACATAAAACATTGCCACTACATTGATGTATGTTTCCTAAATTTCATGCAAATCAGGTTGCCTAATTACTGGCATGTATTTTGGTGGCATTTGAATATTAATGCGGAAGAAAATTATTTTCGTTGCTCCCCAAATTGATAATCTATATTTTCCTAGCATATAAGTTTCATAGAGTTTCCTGTAAAGAGTAATTACAGGTAGTACATGGGAGAAACAATAAAGGAAATGAGTTGATCTCATAAATAAACACAATTCCTAGCAACCTGTGATAGATAGAGTAAAGGAAGAAGTCACAAATTATCAAAACAATGCAGTTGGAAATAGGCTTGGGGTAAACAAACACACAAAAAAATATGTCAGCCATGTTAAAAAGTGTAAATTTGAACAGATGTCACTTCTAAAGCAGCAGCAGGCAGATTAAACAAAACTGGTTTGGATAAAATCCAAGGGAGAAGAAGTAAATATGAAGGCTGTATGAGCAGTGTCCAGCAGCTCTTTCATAGAAATCCTATCTCAGCTTGGTAGAAAGAAGGAAATACCTATTTGTTAAATAGGAAAAAATATATACTGATTAAATGAACTAAAGGAGGTAGGGTTTTAGAAAGACACAAAAAGATGAGCCAGAGTCTGCAATCAATTATCTGCAACAAAGGGAAAGATGTAGGTGAGATGCCTATTTATCAAGTTTTACCATATATCAGAACATAGATAATACAAATAGATGTGCTACTATCATGCCATTAGCCAGACAATGTTATGGAGAAGTCAAAAGAAAACCATAGAGTTTAGATTAGTTTGATAATCATTTTATATTGTTTTGTCCAGTCTGCTTATTGTTCTTTAGACACCTGAGAAACAAAGTGACTGTGTACAAATATGTTAGCACTAATCTCAATTATAAATTGCAGTATGATTTAAAGTTCCAAGTAAATTATATTTCAAAACTTACCTTTTGTATTCTCCATTTCCAAACTATGTTGAGGGCTGATTAGACCCTCCGCTACATTTTTGGGGAATGATGAGGAATGTAAAGAAAGAGACAGAGACAATTTTCAAGATATAAAGGGGGAACTGGGAGGAGGCCTGCCTCTAGCAGATAGATTTGAATAAAACTCCGTGGTTAGCCTGCTTTTATTAGATAGTGATGCACAGCGGGAGTGATAGTGTGTGTTTCATGGAACAGCAAGTATAGAGAATGGGTAGATAAGTATTAAATTAATGAAGAATCAGATTTTCTCTACACAGGATGGGCCTGCTTATCATTCCCTGAGGTGAAACTGTTCCCTGATATCTGCTCATAGGTTCTTTATTTTTTATACCGGGAATTGAATTCAGGACCTTGTGCTTTCCAGGCAGGTCTGGCACCACTGAGCTACATCCCTGACCTTTGTTCATAGGGTCTTTAAAGTTAATACTGGGCACAGAGAAAGGAAAATACTGGTGATTAGGTGGATGTAGACTGGTAGATGATCCTAAGTGCCCTAATTGAATTTGTTCTTGAACTAAAGAATGTAAGTGCTTATCTTCTCTTTATTTAGGGTCCCTTGATCCACCCAGATTGGAATATCTGTTTTCTCTTGAAGTGGCAAAGCTTCCCTGGGGGGAGGAGCATCAATGACCCCTATTAAAAACCTCAATGATGTCCTGCACAATCTAATCTAGGAGCAACTGACAGTGGCTCGGGATTAGCTTGCAAATTTTTTTCTAAACCAAAATGATTGATATTCCATCTTTTTTCTAACTTGTTTTGCCACATTAATAGATTCATTAGTCAGTATAATTCTCCATTTCTTTAAGAGATCTCTTCCCCATAATTTACCAGTATGAGAGTAGCATAAGGTTGAAAGGTCCTAGCTTGATTTTCCAGGCCTGAGTAAGGTCAAGAAGTTGTACTTTGCAATACTTGTTGAGGTGAGCCAAGCCCCACTAATGAGGTGACAACAGGCTTAATGGGCCAGAGGGGAGGCCATTGTTCACTGTCCATAACAGACATATTAGCTCCTGTACCTAGCAATCTTTCAAAATATTTCCCCTTTATTTTCATTCTACACATAGGTTTTCCCTCATCTAATTCTTGGGTAAAATAAATTTCTTTACTTGCGGTACTACCAAAGCCCCCCTCCTTTCTTTGCTTCTTCCTATATAATATTGAGGGGTTATACCAGTATTTCCCTCTGCAGGAGGCAGAACTGTGGCTCCTGATTTAGCCAGAGTGGTACACTGCTTATGAATGTGCCCTAGTTTTCCACAATTAAAACATTAGATATTATTATTTTTGTCCCCTTTGTAAGACTTAACATGGCCTGAGCAAGCATAGAGCTCTTATAAGACTCTGTTTCTGTATCTTGGCAAGCTCTAATATAATTTCCAAATACTTTTGTAGCCCCCATGGCCCAAAGGGCTTGTTTATAATTCTTATTTGCATTTTCAAAGGCCAGTTGCAATACTATTATTTCAGCTGCCTGTGCATGAGAAATCTGTCTACTAAGTGCCTCTTGCAGTCTAGCAAGAAACTGAGTATAAGGCTCTTGGGAGCCCTGTAAAATATGTAGAAAGGACTGAACTGGAGTGCCTTCCTCAGGGAAGGTAGGCCATTCCCATTTCATCAACAAACTTATCTGGTCATATGCCTCATTAGGGTAAGCCATTTGGTGTGCCAAGTCCGAAAAAGGTCCTGGTCCCAATAACATATCCTCAGTGATACCTGGCCTTCTGGTTGCTCTATTTTTGCCTTCCTGTTCTGCTGCAAATTTTTATTACTGTACATTAAAATGAAGATGATTGCTTGGTGATAAGCAGGAATGGGCAAGATGTTTAATGTCCTGTGGGGTCATACACAGAGATCCCAAAATGGAGTCCAAGAGACCCAGAGTCAAAGCCCCTTGTGTCCCATTATTCGTTACACTGTTTTAATTCCTTCAGTGCCTTATACCATATTTCCTGATGTTCATGTATCATCTGTTGAAGATCATCAGGATCTGGTCTCACTGTGATAGGAAAGCAACAAAGCCCAATCAGATCCCCTGTCATAGTAGCTTGCTGAATGAGCTCTTGATATTTAGACAAGCAAAGGTGCCCTCTGCTACTCTCCAGAACTTTAGGAGGTGTGGGCTATGAGAGGGATTCTTTATCTTCTATATGATCTTTTCCCTTTCTTTCACTGAGAGGAACAGTGTCAGTAGTGGTAGCTATAGCCATGCATAAAGCTTCCAGTACCAACTTTATCAGACTCCACACTGAAAAGTTTTCTGGGACAATTTGTTCACCCCTTGCACGGGCACTCCTTACAATTTTTCCCACTCTATTCCAGTTCTCTGTATCCAAAGTTCTCACCTGTGGGAACCAGGGGTTATACTTGATAATATTCTGCAGCATTTTTGAAAGAGAATGAGCACTAACCTAACATATACAACAGCTGTACATACCTCTGCTCCTCCGCTGACAAATTCTGCCCCATTGTCCCGGTTAAGAAAAGCTTTTCTATGGCACAGTGACTTACTTTCACCTTTTTAAACCACCAGCTTCTGGATTTGACCTATGGAGTTCCCCAATGTTTATTTCTGTCCCTTTCCCACTCTGGTGGGTCTTCCTCTCCAGGTTTCAGAGTCCCTGTTCTGGGGTTCCAGTTACTAAGGGATGATCAGACCCTCAGCTAAATTTTGGGGACAATGATGAGGAAGAAAAAAAAACAGACAATTTTCAAGACATAAAGAGGGAACTGGGAGGAAACCTGCTTGTAGTTGACAGACTTTCAACTCCACAGTTCTCCCACTTTTACTAGCCAGTGAGAAGTGCAGAGAAAGAGGTAGCATGTGTTTCATGGAACAGTAACTATAGAGAATGGGTGGATAAGGATTAAGTTACTGAGGAACTAGATTTTCTCTACATCCACACGTCTGTATACTGACTGACACAATGCTGTCTTGTCTCAGGAGTGCTGAGTTATAAGCATCCCACCCATATCCAGGGGCCATAGGATCTTCCACATACCTCCCTGTTCCCAAGGTAAGATAACACCAAGACTGTAACATCTGAATTCCATAGCCTAGTCCCCAACAAATCTACAGAAGTACACTAAACCTGTTACATTCTCTTATGTCTAGGTTTCTTATGTAAGGTAAATGGCCCATTTGTGGCTATCTTTTCTAAGGTACAATATATGTACAATATTCCTAACACATGAGTTGTGATAAAGTTATTTTAACAAAAGTTAAACTGTAAGTAAACTATAAAGTGTCCCACAATATTATGACTGATTTTTCTATGTAAAAACATAAGGGATATGAAGACTTTTTGGGGGGGGGACAGAGTCTCTCTATGTAATGCAGTACAGGCTAGTCTTGTATGCACTATGCAGCCCAGGTTGTCATTGAACTAATGGTGATTTTCCTGCCTCAGCATCTCTAGTGGTGGGATTACAGGCATTCACCACTACACCCAGCATGAGAACATTTTAAAGGCCTAACATTTAAACATATATGTTAATATCAAGTAATTGATTACCTTTTACTTATTTTTTTAAAAATTATAATATTATAAATTATAATATATTATAAATTATATTATTTTATATATATTATAAATTATAATATATTATAAATTATATTATTTTATATATATTATAAATTATAATATTATATATTATAAAATATTATAAATTGTAATATAAAATTATAATAATATAAATTATAATATAAAATTATAATATTATAATATTCTGAGGATTTGACAATTTTAATATTTTAATTGTTAAGATTTAAGCAGTAATATCACAATTTAATAATTGTCATGAAATTCTGTCTTAATATATGAAAATATCTTTATTAACAGGCAATAATTGTATATTATCAGTCATAATACGTCAACATGTGTTTATAATACGTACTGATAAAATAAGGATGATTAACATTTTTATCCCTTTATCATTACTTTGTGCTTGGAGCCATTGAGCTCTTCTCTTGTAGTTATTCATAAAATATATACTGTTTTATTATACAATATAGTCACCTACTGTGTTGTAGAACACTAGAACTTATTCATCCTATGTTGATATAATTATTATCCAACTCTCCTCTAGTCCTGCTCCCCCTACTCCTCCCAGCATCTAGTAATTATTATGTTACTTCATGCGACCTTGATGCTTGTTTTAGTTCCACATATGAAAGAGAACAAACAATATTTGCTTTTCTGTTACTCATATTTCACATAGCACAACAAGTAGTTTCCTTCATTTTTCCCACAAATGATATCATTTTTAATAGCTGAATAACATTCCATTGTACATATATATATATATCCCACATTTTTATTCTGTTTATCCATTGGGGAGCATCTAGGTTGATTTCATATAGTGTCCAATTTGAAGAGTGGACTTAAAAATGTGGATATGAAGTTATGTCTTTGTTATCATATTTGATGTGCTGATGGATTTGTTTCTTAGTATATTGTTAAGAGATTCTATATCCGTGTTAATTAGAGATGTTAGAACACATCTTTCCTTTTCTAGTATGTTGTCTAATTTTTTTATCAGGGCAATTTTGTGTTTATGAACTAAGTTTGCAATAATTCCTAACCTCTAAATTTTATTTTGGAATAGGTTGCAAAGAATTAGAATTTTTCTTCCAGAAAGTTTAGGAAGAATTCATCATTGAAGCTATTTGTTCCTGGACTTTTCCATTGGGAGAGAATTTTTTATTACTGATTCAATTTCCTTTTACATTATTTCACTCCTTAGGCTTTCTGTAAATTTATGACTCAATGATGGTAGTTATATATATTGAGAAATTTATCTATTTCTTCTTTGTTTTTCAATTTGTTTGCATGTAGTTGTTCGTTATAGCCTTTAGTGATACTTTTCACTACTGTGATATCAGTTTCAAGGTCACATTTCCACCTCTAATTTTATTTCTCTTCTGCTTTTATCTTAGTGTTGCAAAAGAATTGTCAATTTTGTTTAAATTTTCCAAAAAGCAGCTCTTTGTTTTGTTTATCTTAATTTATTTTCTGTGTCTGTTCTATTTATTTCTGCTTTGTTCTTTATTTCTTTTCTTCAAAGTTTGGGCTTGGATTTCTCTTGTACTTCCTAGTAATTTGAAATTAATCATCAGGTTGCTTTTTTAATTATTGCATATTATATAAACATCTAATGCTGTAACTATCCTCAATACTGTATTTGTTGTATCACATAAGTTTTGGTATGATATGTTTCCATTATGATACGTTTTAATAAAATTTTTTTATTTCCCTTTAATTTCTTCAGTGAACAAAGGTTTTCTAATTCACATATATTTGTTACAAGAATGTGTTTGTTTCATTCTATGTATATTCCACTTTGGTGAGAATAGATGCATAACATGATTATAACTGTTTTGAATTTCTTGAGACTTGGATTGAAGCCTTATATAGGGTCTACTCTCAAGAATGTTCCATGTGCTTAGAAGAAGAATGTGTATTCTGCATCCATTTGATGAAATGTCCTGTAAATATCCATTAAGTCCATTAGATTTATAGTATTAACTCTATTCTTTATTTGTTGATATTTTCTCTAGATAATCTCTTCATTGATGAAAGTGGGGGTAGTGAAGACCCACTATTATTGTGTTGGTTCTTTTATCTCCTTTTAGATTTAATTATGTTTATTTTATGAAATTGGGTATTTATACATTAAGTTCACATAAAAATCATTATGTCTTTCTGTTGAATTGATCACTTGATCATCAAATAGTCACTTTCTTTGTACCTTTTTCAGTTTATATATTTTGGTCTATTTTTTCTTATTTAAGAATAGCTTACTACTGCTTACTTTTGATTTCTGATTTCACAGACTATATTAATCTGTCCTTTTCCTTTTGTCTCTCTGTGTCATTTATATGTGAAATGAACTTCTCATAGGCAGTGTGTGTTTGGGCCTTATTATTGAATTCATTATCCAGTACATATATTTTGCTTAAGGAATTTAGTATTTTTAAGGTCTGGGATGTTATTGATAAGTAAGTACTTATACCTATAATTTAAAATGTTTTATTTGTTTTTAATTTCCTTCTCTCTGTTTCTTCCTACGTTGTTCATCCTTGTGGATTGATGGCTTTGTTGTATTAATAAGGTTTGATTCTTTTCTATTTCTCTTTTTTGCATTGGCTTTTCCTGTACATTCTATATTTTATGATTGTACTTATCTTTGATTTCCATCTGGTGGTAGGACTTGCTTAAGCATCTTTTGTAAAATTGCTTTAGTAGTAATGAATTTCTTCAGTTTTCACATGCCTTGAAGTCATTTCTCCTTAATTAATGAAAGATAACTTTGATAGTGTGGCATTATTAATTGACAAGTTTATTGTATTTCAGAACTTGGAATATGCCATTCCACCATCCCTTGTCAGTCTGGAAGCTTTCTGCTGTGAGATATGCTATTCATCTAATAGGTATTCTCACATAAAGAATTTAGTGTATTCCTTTTACTGATTTTAAAATTTTATCTTTTTCTCATTCTTTTGACAGTTTGATTATGATATGCTATGGTAAGAAATTTTTTTCTATTCATGCTAATATTGGAGTCCCATGAGCCTTCTGAACCTTGATGTCCATATCTTTCTAAAGATTTGGGAAGTTTTCAGCTATTATTTTATTAAATATTTTATATACCCATTGTTCCTTTTCTTCCCCTCTAGGTATTCCAAAAATACCTGGCATTCCAAAGGTCTTAATTCTCTTTTTTTTGTCAGATAGGTTATCTCAAAATACTCATCTTCTTCATCGCTTCTCAGCCTTTTGGCTAAGATCAAGTGTAGTATTAAACACTCATCTTCAAATTTCATATTTCTTTTTTAGCCTGTGCTACTCTGTTGTTTAGGCTTTCAATTTTATTTTTATATGGCTTCTTGAGCTTTACATCTTTAATAACTTCTATTTGGTTATTTTCCAAGATGTTTATATTTTCAGTACACCTCTCATTAATATCATTTACGTTAAGTTTGATCAACTATAAATCTGTGCTCTCTTGACTCACATTGATCTTCCTTTATCATTATTTTCAATTATTTATCAATACATTATCAATATTTTATTTGTGATGTATCACAAGAGATTTACTTTGTTCTATTTATGGCATGGTGTTACCTTGGTTTTTTTTTTCACATTTCTCCTACACTAGATTGCAATTTGGACAACTAGTAAATTAGTTATCTCTATCACTTTTATAAGGTGGCTTTTGTAGTGAAGTGTTTTCTCCTGACAATGTGTCTTGGATCCAGAAAGATGTTAGCTTTGTTTCCAGCAAAAGACTGTAGTATAATATCCCTGCAGTACTTTTTTGGGGAGCTTGATTTGAGGTGGAATTGGAGAGATCTACTATCTCTGAGGGTCATGCAGAAATGGGGACACTCTAGTGGGCAAGGAAGCTTTGGTGTACACTGGAGTAGGATAACCCCTGTGTGGTTGATCTCTCTGTGGGGGTACAGATACTGTGTGCAGAGTGGACCTTAGGCACTTCAGGAGAAAATTCTGCTGCCTGCAAGGTGCTTTATCACTGGAAGCTCCAGCAGTGATGGAGGGCATGCATACTTTCCTTCATACCTGGTGGTGGTACTGGTGTATAGCAGTTAACTGCCAAGGAAGGTGGTGGAGAACCACAGCACCTGTTTCTCTGCCCCAGCAGTACTGCAGGTCTACCAGCTGCTGGCTTATGGTACAAGGTGTCAAGTGGCTGAATATAAGGGGGATGTAGCAGCTCTCTATCCTGGAAGTAGTGTCATTCCAAACTTGGCTTCTGCTGCCTTAGGTCTAGAGGACAAATGCTTTCATTTCTAATTACTTGGAAGCAGTATCCCTCCATCTTATTTGCTAAAACACTTATCTTCTATGGTGCAGGGTGCTATGTTAGCTTTTGTAATGAGACTCACAAATTTTCTTCTTGGTCAAATTAGTTCCATGAGATGGTAATCTGCTATGGCAGTGTAGTGAAATGTCTGTGGCATTTTATGGATTGGAGTACAAAAAAGTTTCTGACACCTAGAGGAGTATGAATTCAAATAATAGTTCCCTGATCAAGGTAGTATCAAGCTTGGAATCTGGGAGTTGATGAAGAGACAAAGTAAATTCCTTCTCCAAAGCAAACTATGTTCAGATTCCTCATTGCTGAAGCTTAATTGAGCTACAGAGCTGAAACATTTGTGAAAGTCATCATGAGCTAAAATTACCATTCAAATTCTTCTTTGCAAAGGGAAGCTTCCTGCCAAGTTAAGAAGGCAAGGTCATAATTGTCAATATGCTTTGTTCCTCTTTTTGGCAGCTGTCTCAAGCCACAGAGCCTTAAAAGGTTTCAACATTTCTCTTACTGAGATCCAGCACTCTCCTATAGTCATTAACCTCCAAAATGCACCTATTCACTGGTTGCTTTGGTTCTTACTTATGAAAGAAGAGACTAATGATGGGCATTTAAGCTCAGCCCTCTTGGAAGCTCCTAAATACTTTCACTTTTGTGTTGCTAGAAGTTGAACCTGGGGCTTTATGAATGGTAATTATATGCTCTATCACAGAGATACACTTCTAGCCTCTTAAATCCTTTACATATTTATCTCACTTCGTTCTTACAGTCCTTCAATGAGGCTTGTACTGTGACTTTCTAATTTTACAAATGAAAAAAGAAAATGAAACTTATGATGTCAAAGTAACATCTGTAAAGGCAAATAGCTAGAATGGCATGTGTTTGCAGTTCTGTATGAATCCAAAGCCCTTGACAATTTCAGTTGCTTCCACAAGTATGAATAATATCAAGGTATGTGTAAATAAAATACCTCAAAGAATCAGAATTCAAATATTTTACTCTTTCGCTCTCATCTGTCAAAAGAAAAAATACTTAATTTTCTGTTGCCTTTTATAATTTTGGGGTAACTTCTAAAAGCTTGCACTCTGTATCCTTAGAGAAGAGTGTTGTTTCTCTTAACTAGAAGTTCATATCAGCATTGCTTGAGTTATATTTTATTTATTTATTTATTTTTTTGGTACCGGGGATTGAACTCGGATCCTTGTGCTTGCAAGGTGGTGGCAGAACCACTGAGCTAAATTCCCAGCCCTGAGTTATATTTTAAAAGCACAAATACTGGGGAATCACTAACAAAGGTAATTTAGTATTTTTGGTCGAGTACTATTGTCCTCTACAAAGCCGGTATATCCTAAATTATACATATAAATACAAGAAGAAGAATAGGAAGAGTAAGAGGAAAAGGAAGAGGAAGAGAAAGAAGAGGGAGGTTTCATGGTTGTAACTATTTTTTGAAAGAAACATAAAAGAAAGTAAGATTCCCGGTAACTGACAGATATTAGATAAATATTTTAGTTTTTTTTTCACCAAAAGCATGTGATTGTCTTTCCATTAAGAGAAAGATGACTATAAAATGAATTGGCAGGAGTGGGGAAAAGTGACATAATTTACCTATAAATGGATAAATGATAGATAGCTAAAGGTTTATTATTGTAATGTAGGGGACTATCATAGTTATATACTAAACATAAATATAAATATAAAGTGAGAATTTGAAGAAATGGGCATATATTGGCTCTATGGGTAAGATTTTAGAGGAAGTAACAGTTGTGGAGAAAAGAAATACAAATGGGAACCATCCAAAGAAAATACAGTGATCAAATTAATGATATAGGTGACATTAACTGTCCTCAACTCATTGTGATATTTAACCACAGTGATTTGTTTCAATTTACAAATATTCACCTGTAGAAGTGACTGCAGCATAAGTTTTAGTTGATCTAAAGCACACATGAATAATTAATCTAAATGCAGGACAAGTGGTCAATGTAACTAAGGGAGATGATAAGAAAATGAAATGACTATTCATGAAGAAAAACATCGGCTAGAAGAGGAAATAAATGTGTGAGGGGTTCTAAAGGGAGAGAAAATGAAATTTCAACTAATTGTCATTTTTAAATGAGGCCATACAGCATATGTAGTTGGGGAAAAAGAGACCAGGAATAAAAAGAAGGTTTTATTTTTACAATTTTATTTTTATTATATATGTTTGCAGTACGTAATGTTGACAAACACAATTTATTTCCTTTTTTTCATCCTATTTCCCTCTCCTTCTCCTGCAACCCAGCATCTCCTGATCCCTTCCCATTTGAGAAAGATCTTTCACCCCACTTCTTGTTATCTATCTTTTAGTTTGCTTTTTATATATACCCATGTGTTTTTTTGTTTGTTTGTTTGTTTTACCAGGCATCGAAGTTGGGTCCTTGTGCTTGCAAGGCAGATGGCAGAATCACTGAGCTAAATCCCCGGCCCCTTATATACCCATGTTTATAGCAGCACCTTCATATTACCTTAATCTTGGAAGCAACCTATATGTCCATCAACAGATAAATGAATAAAGAAAATGTGGTGTTTATCCACAGTGGAATGCTGTTTTGCCACAAAGAATGATAAACTTCAAGTATTTGTAGAAAAATAGATGTACCTTGAGACCACAATGTTAAGAAGTTTTAGAAAGTGGGTTATTTGAATTCACTATTTCAGAAGTGGAACAGTTATATGTGCTGGCAAGATTCAAAATGAAGGATGAAATGGCTAAAGTTTCATTAACAATAAAAATGTAACCCCCTTTGTCATTTTTTTGGTTCTGTTTTAAGTACCAATACATTTAGAGTTGTATCAAAAAAGTCATTTCTCAAACTAATGTCTGAAGCTTTTCCCTTATATTCCAATAGTTTCATAGTTTTCAGTCTTACACTTAAGACCTTATCCAGTTAAATAGCTTTTGTGCAAAAAAGGAAGTAATCAACAGAGCAGAGAGACAACCAACACAATGGGAGAAAATATTTGCAAACTATGTATCTGATAAGGGATTGATATCAAGAATATATAAAAACTCAACAGCAACAAAATAAATAGCCCAATTAAAAATTGCCTAAAAATCTCAACAGATAATTCTTAGAAGAGAAACAAATGTTCAAGAGTCACATGAAAAATGTTGATATCACTAGTTATTGCGTAAATGCAAATGTAAACCAGAGTAAGGTAACAACTCATCCTAGTGAGAATGGCTGCTTTCAAAAAGACAGAAGGTAAATCCTGGTGAGGATGTAAAGAAAGTGCAATCATTGTGTATTCTTGGTGAGAATGTAAAATGATATAATAAATATGGAAAGCAGTGTGGAAATCCCTTAAAAAATTAAGACTGGGCCAGGGAGATTTAGCTCAGTGGTTCTGCCGCCTGCCTCGCAAGCGCAATGTCCCTAGTTCTATCCCCAGTACCAAAATAAATAAATAAATAAATAAATAAATAAATAAGAAAAAAATTGGGACTGTGGCATGACCCCAGTATCCCATTTGAGTAAATATCTAATGAAAATTCTATCATGACATCAAAGAGATATCTGTCATGTTTATTGCAGCACTATTCAATATAGCTAGATACGGAACAAACAGAGATTTTATCAATAGATTAATTGACAAAGAAAATGCGCTCTCTCTCTCTCAACATATATACATATATGTTTATATTTCAGTCATATAAAATCAAGAAATCTCATTGTTTGCAATAGCATTGTCGGGGTTAGAAGATGTTATTTACATAAAATAAGCCAGCACAGAAAGACAAAGACTTCATAATCAGTGGAAACTAAAGAATAGAATATAGAAGATCATAACCAAGTAATAGTTATCAAATACTGAAGAGATTAGAGGTAATAGAATGAAGAGAATTTGATCTGCAGGTACAACATTATTATTTGATAAGAAGAATAAGTTCTGGTATCCTATGGCACAGCAGGGTGTATATAATTTACAATAAATAGTATATATCTCAATACAGAATAGAGGAATCTGTACTCACCATGAAGAAATATTAAAAGTTTAAGGTGAGGTATATGCTAGCTAAATATGAATAAAAGTATTACATTGTTACTAAAAATATGTGCAAATTTTTAATCCATCAAAAATAAATTATTTTAAACATGAATGTAGAAAAAGACTTCATAGCAGGGACTAGAGTGGTGAGGAAATCTTTAATTACTGATCACTTTAATGAATATATTCTTTTAATTCATTAAGTTTAGTGGTACATTTTAGGTGTACAATATGCTGACACTCATCATTGGGAATTTGTATCTTTACACGATATATCTTGGTTCTATTTTTTTCCCTATTCCCCTGCCCTCCTTTCAACTCCTCCACCCCTCCATATTTACAGACAGGGAACTTTAATGAATGAGTGTGCCAAGTTTTGTGTAAGGTAAGAAAGAATAAAAGAGATAAAAAAATGGATGTCATAGACATCAGAAAAGTGTTTTAACATAATAATTGAGAAGTTACAGATTGAAAAAAATATTAGTAATTAAAAATATACAGTTTTGAATATGAAACTTATATCCCAAAGCATTCATCCTTTTTTAATTTTTTATTTTATACCTCTACATTTTACAATTATATTTTTACTTATGTTTTTGTGCTTTTTTCTCTTCGCTTGGAAACCCAGATTTCAAAACATTTATAAAATAATGTTTATCTACCACAAATTTTCAGTATCCCTCAAATGAATTTTTCAAAACTTTCATTTTTTTCACATTTTAATTTCAGTCATTTTTTTCCTGTTTACTTGTAATTGTTTTCCAATCCTAAGAGATCAAGATTCAAAATAGATTGTCTTCCCTCCTAGTTTCTTATTGGAATCCTAATCTAGTGTCAAAATTTTAGGGTGACATGCTCACATTTTGCAAGGGATCTTATGGCTGAAGAATGTACTTTGTAATCAATGAAATGTCCTAGTAGCTCTATTTTGTAAATATTTTCTTATTTTATTCAGTGTTGGGTCACTTGTGTTTTTATTAAGGCATGCCTTGGTGCAAAGATATAGAGTGCATATTTCTATTTGATTCTAGAAATTTGGGAGCTAAATAAGCATTTTTTTGAGCCACACTTTGCTAACACCTGACATAATGGTGGACTACAAAAGATATTTGTATAAGAACATATAGTATATATAATTTTGGGTTTTGATTTTAGGTATTGTTGCTGAATTTTTTTGTTATTTTTACAGAAAAATTTTAGAAAACAATAAGATAGGATTTGGGGCATTTATTGTCTCCTATTATTCCCAGAAGGTGAAATCCATATTTCAGTTGTATAGTATAAAAAGAAACACTGTTTTTGCTAATGCCTGGTAAACTTCTAATTGTAATAGACCTACTAATAGAGAACAAAAAATATACAGTTTTGGGCCTCAGTCCCAAAAACTGACTTATTGGATAAAGGATATGCCCTTAAAATTATTCATTAAAAAATCCAAGTGGATCCTTATATTTTCACAGGCTTAGTAACACTGTGTCACATCAAATAAATCTGTAAGATTAGAGACATGAATATCTTGAGTGAACACAAATACCACCATATAAGTAGAATTAACTTTGGCTATGTTTATTTAGTTCCACATTTTGGTCGTAATTAATGAATTTACTCATACACAATATGTATTAAGTTAGTAGGGGATATATTTTTATTTACCAATTTTATTTATTTATTTATTATTTATTTATTTTTTAAGTTCTTTTATTGGTACATTTGATATACAATTCGTTTACATTTATCATTGGGTGTTTGTACCTGTACGGATATGTCTTGGTTCTTATTTTTTTCCCCATTACCTGTGCGACCTTCACCCCCTCCGCCCTTCCCTATTTACATAGATTTCATTTCCATTTGTTTTTTCTTTTCTCATAGTTTTTCCTTTCCCTCTTTTCCTTTCACCTTCCCATGCCTTCACTCCTTCGTCTTTGGACCTTTTTTCTTATTTCAAATTATCAATTATTCATTTTAATCATTTTAACCCTTGTTTACACTATCAGTTTCTCACACTAGAGAAACTATTCGGTATTTACACATGTGTGTCCTATTTATTTCACTTAAGAGTATGGCCTCGATATGCATCCATTTAGCTATAAATGACTCTAGTTTTTCGTACTTTATGGCTGAGTAGTACTCCATTTTATAAAAAAACCCACATTTTCTTTATCCAGTCTCCAGTTGATGGACACTTGGGCTGCTTCCAAGCTTTAGTTATTACAAACTGTGCCACTATGAACATGGGTGCACATATATCACTGTGGTATGATTCTTTTAATTCTTTTGGGAAGATACCCAGCAGGGGAATAGCTGGGTCAAATGGGAACTCTAGTCCTAGTTCTTTTAGGTATCTCCATACCGACTTCCACAGTGGTTGCACCAGTCTGCACTCCCACCAAAAATGGAGAAGGGTTCCTTTCCCCCCACAACCCCGCCAGCATTTGTTATTTGTTGATTTCTTGATAGCAGCCATTCTTTCTGGGATGAGGTGGAATCTCAGTGTTGTTTACATCTGCACCTCTTGAATGACGAGTGATGTTGAACATTTTTTCTTATATTTGTTTGCTGCTTTTACTTCTTTGTCTGAGAAATGTCTGTTCATTTCAGATGCTCATTTTTGAATTGGGTCTTTGAATTTGGGGGGTCTGATTTTTTTCAGTTCTTTATATATTCTAGATAGTAGACCTTTGTCTGAGGTACAGCTGCTAAAAATTTTTTCCCATATTGTAAGTTGCCTGTTAGCTCTTTTGGTGGTTTCTTTTGCAGTGCAGAAGCTTTTTAATAAGATGAGATCCCAGTTGTTGATTCTTTCTGCTAGTTCCCGTGCTGCTGTGGTTTTGTTCATGAAGTTTTTTCCTATGCCAATGTCTTCAAGATTTCTACCTAACTTATCTTCCAGCAAGTTTAGTGTTTCTCTCTTAATATTTAGATCTTTAATCCACGTCAATTTTAGTTTAGTGCGCGGTGATAGGTATGGGTCTAGTTTTAATCGTTGGCAGGTTGAAATCCAGTTTTTCCAACACCATTTATTAAATAGGCTATCTTTCCTCCAATGATGGTGGTTGGCTCCTTTGTCAAAGATGAGGTGGCTGAGCATGTCTGGAGTTCTTTCTGAATCTTCTAATCTATTCCACTGATCCTCAGGTTTGTTTCTTTGCCAGTACCATGGTGATTTTATCACAGTAGGTTTGTAGTATGGTTTCAAGTTGGGGATTGTGATACCCCCAGCCATGTCTCTGTTGCTTAGAAGTGCTTTAGCTATTATAGTCTCTTATGGTTCCAAATGAATTTTTGGATTATTTTCTCTAGTTCTGTGAAGTATATTGTTAGAATTTCAATAGGCATTGCCTTGAATCTATGTAGTAGTTTTGGAAGCATGGCCACTTTCACTACATTGGTTCTTCCTACCCAGGAGCAAGGGAAGTCTTTCCATTTTCTTGTATCCTTTTCCATCTTTTTTTTTCAGAATGCTGTAGTTTCAGCGCAGAGGTCTTTTGCTTCCTTTGTTAGATAGATTCCTAGATATTTCATTTTTTTGAATGCTATTATAAAAGGAATTATTTCCCTAATTTCTCTCTCATTGAGTCTGTTATTTGTGTACAAGAAGGCTATTGTCTTTTGAGTGTTGACCTTGTATCCAGCTATTCTACTGAATCTGTCAATTAAGCCTAGATGTCTTCTGGTGGAGTTTTTTGGGTCATCTATGTAAAGTATCATATCTTCAGCAAATAATGACAGTTTAACTTCTTCTTTTCCTATCTTTATTCCTTTTATTTTTTTTTCTCTTTTCTAATTGCTGTGGCTAACGTTTCCAGAACTATATTGAACAGGAGTGGTGATAGTGGGAATCCTTGTCTTGTTCCTGATTTTAGTGTGAAAGTTTTCAGTTTTTGACCACTTAGTATGATGTTGGCTATTGGTTTTTCATGGATAGCCTTAATCAGGTTGAGACAAAGAGCTTCTATTCCAATTTTCTGTAGGGTTTTTATCATGAATGGGTGCTGGATTTTGTCGAATGCTTTTTCTGCACTATTGAGATGATCATATGGTTTTTGTCCTTGACTCTGTTAATATGGTGCATTACATTTACTGATTTACGAATATGAACCATGCTTGCATCCCTGGGATAAATCTGACTTTGTCAGGGTGCATGATCTTCTTGATGACACTCTGTATTCTATTTGCCAGTATCTTGTTGAGAATTTTTGCATCTATGTTCGTTAGGGAGATTGGGCTGTAGTTCTCTTTTGGGGTTGGGTATTTCCCTGGTTTTGGAATCAAAGTAACACTTGCTTCCAGGAATGAGTTTGGAAGTATTGCTTCCCTTTCAATTTCCTTGATGAATTTAAAGAGTAATGGCATTAGTTGTTCTTTAAATGTCTTGTAATATTTAGCAGTGAAGCCATCCGGACCTGGGCTTTTCTTTGTTGGTAAATATTTTATCACATTTTCAATTTCACTCATTGTAATTGGGGTGTTTAGAATTTCTATATCTTCTTCATTTAACTTTGTAAATTCTTATGTATCTAGGAATCTGCCCATTTCTTCTGTGTTTTCCATTTTATTGGAGTAGAGGTTCTCAAAGTAGGTATTGATGATCCTCTGGATTTCTGTTCGATCTGCTGTGACTTCACCTTTTTCATTCTTAATTGCATGTATTTCTGCCTTTTCTTTCCTTTTTTTTTGATAAGGTTGGCTAAACATTTATGGATTTTATTTATTCTCTCAAAAAACCAACTCTGATTCATTGATTTTTTTGTATCATTCTCTTAGTCTCCATTGCATTGATTTCTGCTCTGATCTTTATTATTTCCTCTCTTGTATGAGCTTTGGATTCATTATGCTATTCTTTTTCTAGGAGCTTGAGGTTCTGCATTAGGTTATTTATCTGAGTTTTCTCTGTTTTCCTAATATGGGCATTCACTGCTATGAATTTCCCCCATAGAACTGCTTTCATTGTGTCCCATAGATTCCTGTATGTTGTACTGGCATTTTCATTTACTTGTAGAAACTGTTTAATTTCTTCTTTAATTACTTCTGTGACCCATTGGTTGTTCAAGAGGGTGTTATCCAGTTTCCATGTGTTTGTTGGGGTTTTGCAGTTTCTTATGTTATTGATTGCCATTTTTATTGCACTATGGTCTAATAATATACAGGGGGTAACTTCAATTCTTTTACATTTACTTAGACATGTCCTGTGAGCTAGACTGTGGTCTATTCTGGAGAATGACCCATGTGCAGCTGAAAAGAATGTGTATTCTGATTCTGTGGGGTGGAACACTGTGTAAACATCTATTAAGTCCATTTGTTCAATAGCTTGGTTCAGTTCTAGAATTTCCTTGTTAACTTTTTGTCTAGATGATCTGTCTATTTGTGATAGTGGGGTATTGAGGTCCCCCACTACAATTGTGTTAGTGTTTATTTGGTTTTTCCTGTCTACTAGTATTTGTTTTGTATAGTTGGGGGCATTCATATTTGGTTCATATATATTTAGGATTGTCATCTCTTCCTCTTGGACTGTTCCCGTCACAAGGATGTAGTGACCATCTTTGTCTCTCTTAATTAGTTTTGGTTTGAAATCTCCTTTGTCTGCAAATAAGATTGCTATGCCTGCTTTTTTTCTGAGTTCCTGTCGTGTGGAGAACTGTTTTCCATCCTTTTACTTTCAGTCTATGAATTTCCTTTTGAGTTAGGTGTGTTTCTTGTATACAGCATGTTGCTGGGTTTTGCTTCTTAATCCATTCTGTCAGTCTATTTCTTTTGATTGGTGAATTGAGGCCATTAACATTGATAGTTATAATTGATAGATATTGATTTATCCTTGTCATGATGTTTTACCTTTTTTGACTCTTTTATTTCTTATTTTTCCCCCTTTCCCTTTTGTGTCTTCCCTTGCCTGGTGGCTTCCCTCTGTTGGGCCTCATGGAGTTGTGCTCTTCATTGCTTTTTTCTAGGATATTGTTTCAAATTGCTTGTAGTTCTGTTTTGGTGTTCATGAAATTTCTCAGGTGTTCTTTGTCGTGGAAGTATCTAATTTCCCCATCAATTTTGAAAGATAATTTTGCAGGATACAACAGTCTAGGTTGGAAGTTATTTTTTTTTAGAGCTTGAAATACTTCACTCCAGGCTCTCCTTGATTTGAGGGTTTGTGTTGAGAAGTGTGCTGTGATTCTGATGGGCTTTCCTTTATAGATGATTTGTTTCTTTTCTCTAACTGCCTGTAGGATTTTGTTCTTCTGTTGGGTTTCTGGGATCTTGACTATTATATGTCTAGGTGTAGATTTTTTTTTATCATATCTAGGTGGATTTCTATATGCCTCACTTATCTGTATGTCCAATTCTCCTCCTCTGTCTGGTAAGTTTTCTACTGTTACTTCTGTGAACAGTTTTTTTATGTCAGTTGTGCTTTCTCCTGTCTTTTCATGGACTTCTGTCAGTCTTATGTTATTCTTCTTTGCATCGTCTAGCAGTTGTTGGATTGATTTCTTGTGGTCCCTTACTATTTTTAAGAAATCTCTATTTTCATTGTCTCTTACCATGATCCTGTCTTCTATATCTGATATTCTATCTTCAGATTCCCTAATGTACTGTGGATACTTTCAGTGGAGTTTTTATCTCCTGAATATCTGTTTGAATCTGTTTCATGGATTTCATTTCTTTCTTATGTTGGGCAATCATGGTTTCCATTTCTTTCTCATGCTGGGCATTCATGGCTTCCATTTCTTTCTCATGCTGGGTATTCATGGTTTCTGAGCACATCTATTTTTTTTTATCTGTTTCTTCTCTAGATCCTCTAATCATGTCTTTCACTCTGCTCACCATCTCTGTAGATATCTAGGAGATTATTTGTGCTTTGAATTTTTCTAGATCCTCATTCATCTGTTTTGTTATTTCCTGTGCTATCAGTTCAGGGTATCCAGGTGGTTGGTTATGGGACTTTTCCATCTCATTTCCCCCAGGATTTACCCTTGGTGGGGTGGAAGTCTGAGTTTGTGCCTTGCTTAAATGTCTTCTCAGTTTTGTTTTTGGTGCTGTCCTTGGTTTAACTCCTGGGTTGATAGTTTAAAATTGCTTGTTTTAGGTATCTTTGTTGCTTGTAATTAGAACCCTTATAGAATGATTGCTTCTCAGAGGTGTCTTCCAGATATTGCTGGTCTTTAAATTTTGAGTCTCTAATGACTCTAAGGCTATCTCATTTTCCTTATACCAGGGAGGTTCATTGACTAGATCAATAACAACACCTTAGCCCAAGTGATACAATCAGCAACACCGTTGCATCAAGTACATCTTTGAAAATGACATTTTGTGATAGTCATTAATCTATCACCTTTAGCTGTGTGAATTAAGTCAAGATTGAGGACCAACCCAACATATAGTGAATAAACTCTTCAATATAACAACTTTACCCTTTGGGATGGGGAGTTAGAAGGGATTGGGGAGGGAGAGACCGATGGGAAGAAGGATAGGGGAAGGTTAGCAGTGTGGCCAGAGGACACAGGTGAGAAGGAAAAAGAGAATAATAGGAAAATAAAGAGGAACTCCAAATGAGGACCAAAACAGGGACAAAGAGGGAAGATGAACAATGTGGGAGAGCAAGAGAGTGAGTATAAGAGAGAGAGAGAGAAAGAAAAGAGAAAAGAAAGAAAAAAAGAAAAGAAAAAAAGAGAAAAATATTTGCAGAGTAGGAATAAAATTAAAGATAAGAGGAGCAAAAGAGAAGAAAAGAGAGAAAAAACAAACTAATAATACTAATTTTGGGAATAAAAATAACAGTGAAGATGAAGGGCCTCTTTCAGGGTATGTCTCTGCTGTCACAATAGCCAGTGTGGGTTGCAGTGTGCAGATATAAGTCAATGAGTCTCAGCAAGCTAGTCGCAGACTCATGAGAGATTCAGGCAGATTTCTGGCTGCAAGTCCCAAGTTGAGCTCCCTGTCCTCCCGTAGGGTTGAACTCTGCAGAGTTGAATTGCAGGTTCCAGCTGCCCTTCCCCTGAAGATAGTCTGGGTCCTGATGGGAGGTGAGGATGACTCCAACTTATCCAGTACAGTGGTCTCGTGGTCCAGTGTCCTCTGCATCTTTGTAGTGTGGAACCAGGTGGCTGTACAGAGGAGCGGGGTGGGGGGGGTGGGGAGGGGGTGTCCAGTGGATTGCTGTGGGGGTGCGGGCTGATTGGGCGCATTCGGTGTGACTCGCCACTTTGCTATGGTGTCCGCAGACCTGCCTGTCTGTAGCGAGCTGATTCGGCGCGTTCCACAGGACTTGCGACTTTGGCTCGGCATCCTATTTACCAATTTTAAAGGCATCTTATCATTTAACTAATCCATATGGATTCTTTTCTGTGTTGTCTTTGTCAAATGATTCTGAGGACATTTTCTTAAATGTTGACTCAGTTTCATGGAGTGTTTTCCTGGAGAGTACAAAATTGAATGAAAGTTTTTAATTTTTCAGAGGTAATTAATATCAATTTTTCCTAGTTAATTCGAAGCCCCATGTGGAAGAGGCAAATATATCTTGCTTCATTTAATATGCATAACAGATGCCATTATACTTCTACATATCTGAATAGTGTTTTCATATTGTTAAGATTTGAGTGTGCTTTTTCAATTTGGATTGTTGCAAATTTTTTTTAAGTCAGTAATACAAGCTTACAAAATTAAAATGCAGTACTTGTGTCAAACACAACAAAATCATTGTTTGTTTATTTTTAAGGTGCAAATAAAAAAGATTAATGATACTGTTGGATAATGAAACAATCTGCCAGGAGGAAGCCCCAGAATATAAAGTGGCACAGTAGCAAAGAAAGCAAGGAAAAAAAAATTACTTTTCTCTCTGAATACATTCAACAGAATTATTTTTACTGCTTGGCTTGTATTTGGGGTTTAAAAGAGTTGGCTTTCTTTTTATGTGCTTTTCAAATATCTTGGATTCTATTTACTTCCAGACAGAAAGCATTTACATTTGAAGATATTTTTGTCAAAAAAAAATCAGTGAGAGATTGGACCTTCATAAAAACTATTTCCTAAACAACATACACTCTTGAATATATTATACACAGTAACATCAGCAATGCAGACCCTAATAACTCTAATTGATGATAGTTTAAACTACTTTCTTTGAACATGAAGAGTTTTACCAGAAAGTTTTTTAAGCTCAGTGAATTAAAGAGGAGTAGCTAAATTTTTTACTTTAATTAAGAAAATACTTCAGTACCTTTCAGTAGAACTGAATTTCAAGTTTTTGTTTGCAAAAGAAAAAACGAAACAAAAAAGGGGGGAGATATCAGGGAAAGGGAATGAAAAAAGAAATTAAAATGTTTTAGATACATGTACCAACTTCCCCCAAGGAATGTAAACATTACGTACCAATACACTAAAATAATAAACCTCACAAATCAAAAATCAAAAAACACTGATTCTTTCATTTTTAAGTAAAGCTGGAGAGTGCCTAGCAAGCTATACTTGTTTAATAGTCTTCTGTGTCTCATGAATCAGAATACTTAGAAAATCAAAATAATAATGATAATTATTAATGCCAATGATGGTAATTATGTATTACTTTCCTTAGGCACCTTGAAAATAACTCTTCATTTATTTCTACATTGTTACCCTAAATTCAAATAAAGTATGTGCTATTATTTACAGAGGTAAAAACAAAGGCCAAAAGATTTGGTGAAGATCATAACCTTATGTGAGGTATCATTTGGCTTAAAAGCCAATGGGCTACAACAATACTTTTTGTAGTTTGGTACCTGATCCAGCAGTGTGAGCAGCTCACAACAATGCTCAGGCCTCACCTGCTGAACAGAAACTCTATGGATTGGGCCCAGACATTTGATTATAAAAAGCCCTCTAGATGATCTGGACACATACTAAAATTTGAGTACCATTGATGTAAACGATTATAGTTATGACATTATATATATATATATATATATATATAAATATATATATATAATCACTATATTAAACTTCTAGCTAATACCTAAGATAGGCTTTTATCAGCTTAAACATTTTATTTCTTAACATATTATTTCTTCCCATTGTCAAAAACTGGGCCTTAAACTCTGTATCATATGAGGATCAAGAAACTGGAAAAAAGAAAGTGTGATTTCTCATTTCATAATTATGAACTAATGTATAAGGGCCACAATTTATCTGTACATGAAAAAGTTGGCTTAGATGGTCTCCAAATTTATTTTGAGCACTGTGTCTTCTTAAACTTTTGCTGCTAAAACAGAAGGCCTGATCTGCCTAATGGATAAAAACCATTAAATTATTCCTAGAAATTCTGGAGGTCGAGAAGACTAAGATCAAGGTGACAGTAGGTTCAATCTTGTAAATGTTGTTCTCTGTTTGTGAGATGATGCCTTAATTCTTCCTTCTCCGAAGAGGAGGAATATTGTCTCTTCACGCATAAAAAGATAGAAGGGCAAAAGTTGACAAACTCCATTCGCCAAACTCCTTATGGTTATAATGGCATCAATCAACTCTTGATAGCAGAAACCTCATAATTTAATATCACCCAAAAGGCGCAATATGTCAGTACTGTTGCATTTGGGATTAAGTTTGCAATACAAGAATTTTGAGGGAGCATAGTGAGACTATAGTGCTTGGTCAAATGCAGCTCTAGGGAGGGGCCAACTGAACCCAGGAGTCAGAGTAGCTAAAGGTTGACTTTATTTCAGAGCTTCTAATATTATACTCTCACAGTGATTGAGTGAGGTATAGCCTTGAAAGATGTCCATGGTCAGGGGGTGTGGTCAGGCAGACAAGAGACAACCAGGGTGTTTAAGCTAAATGACTCAAGACTTTCCTCAATGACCAGAGACCAGGTACATCCTGAATTTCCCGTGAAAGGCTCAGAACTGCCACCCAGGCCCAATACTACTGTCAGCTTAGTGGTGATTACCCAGCATGGATCTGGGCTCTGGCTACCTCCTTTATCTACCAGTAAGAGCAGAGACTTGTCTTGAAATGGACAATTCCATGAAACAGTAGGCCCTAAAAGATAACAGCGGGCTCAAAATCACAGAGACATTCCTTTTCTTTTCTTTTTATTATTTTGGTGGTTTATTTTTTGCTCTTGTGTTTTTTGTTTTTGTTCATTTGTTTTTCATTTCTCTTCTTTCCTTCCCTCCTGTCTTTTTCAACAGTTTCCTGGGGCTTAGGTCATCAACTTTTGTCCTTCATCCTTGCTTCTAACTGCTTTTTTTCTTTTTTTCTTTTATTTCTTTAATTTTCCCTTTCTTGCTTTTAAATTGTTTCTGCTTAATTACTTCTTTTTTACTTTTTCTATGTAATTCCTTTCATTTTCCTCAATCTTTTTCTTTTATCTTCTATTTTTTGCCAGTTATTTGTCTTACCTTTATCTAATTTTACAGACATCCTTTTATTCAGCAATAAGATCTTTTGTACACTTCGCTCTCCTCCTACTCATATTATAAAGCTTAAAGTTTTGGTTTTCCCCATTCCAAAACCATACATCTTTAAAAGTATAACCATAGAACTGTTAATCTTTTCATAGTTAGCTCTGTAAAATTACTATTGAGTTCTTTTCTACCATTAGAAGAGATATAGCTGTTGCATTTAGTACATACTAATTTTGTCAATACCTGGGTTGCTTCAATGTTTGCATCATAATTGCCAGTTTCTCTCCATATTTAAGGCTGGTACATACCTGGTTCTTATGGTGTGTTAATATCTAATTTTTCTTGTGTGATACTATTATAGATGTTTTGCTTGATATTATCAAGATCACATAATAGCCACTATTTCTCTGTAAGACAACATGCAGATTGCCTTTGACATTAAAAATTGAATTATAGAATGTATTCACAGAGATCTAGGTTGCTTGGCTAAATACACTTCATCCTCCTCTCCCATAATAACCAAGGTGGTTAAATCCTGGTGCTGTGGGTAAGCATTATAGTTAGCCACACCCAAAGTCTATCATTGAAAAGCAACCAAAGATATTTCTATTTTTATACAAGCAACGAAGTCTTTATACTGTAAACATTCACAATCCTCAGCACAAAACAAAATAAAATAAAAAATAAAAAAAATAGAAATATGGGAAGAGAAGGCAACAAAATACCTCCCCAAACTTCCAAATTCCCCAAAAGCAATCCAAGGGGCACCAAGGGGGAAGAATAGTATAAGCCACACACCTGATTTACTTAAGAGCATGGCAGAGGAGTTTAGAAAACAGCTCAAAAAGATACTCCATGGAATTAGAGAAGAAATAAGTAAACAAATAATGAAAGTAGTAACAAAAAAAGATGCAAGAGTGCTCAGAAGACACTAATAAAAAGATAGATGAGTTAAGAAAAATGATACAAAATGTGAATGACCAATTTACCAAAGAAATAGAGTCCATGAAAAGATTTCAACCTGATATCCAGGAGATTAAAAATCTTACTGAAATTATGGGCAGCAAGACAGACAAATGTGAGGACAAAATGTGAGAATTAGAAGACAATGATGTCTTCAAACACAAACTACTGAGTGTTTTTACACCATAAAAACAGCAGGAGAATATGTTAAATTTATCCAACAACTAAGATGATACAAAGAAGAGTAATCCAAGAATAATTGGAATAAGTGAAAAATCAGGAGACAACACAAATGATATTAAAAAACTATTCAGAAAAATAATGGCTGAAAACTTCTTAAATATTTTGAAAGAAATAAACATACAGATAAGTGACACATGTAGAACACCAAATAACTATGACCAAGAGAGTACCTCTCCAAGACATATTATATTCAAAATTTCAGAAGTCCAACATGGGGACAAAATTTTTAAAAGCTGTTAGAGAAAGTCAACAAATAAAATACAAAGGTAAATGCATTAGAATCACAGCAGACTTCTCTAAAAGCACCTTTGTAGATCAGAGGGGCTTGGAATGAAGTGTTTCAAGCCCTAAATATAACAACATCCAACCATGAATAATGTATTCCCTGAAAATTTCCTTTAAAATTAATGGAGAAATAAAGTGTTTTCATGACAAAAAGCACCACAAAAATTTATGAGTACCAAACCAGCATTACAAAAAAAATTCTGAAGGATATTCTAGAAAGAGACAACCCAATGAGGTTAATAAGTTGAAAAGAATTTGGCAGGATGAACAACTAAGCAAAAGGGGAAAAACGAGAAAATCAGCAACAGGAAAACAATGCAATGACAGGAATAAGTCAATACTTCTCAGTAATAACTCTCAATACAAATGGTCTCAATTTCCCAATAAAAAGGCACAGATTGGCAGAATGGATCAAGAAAGAAAATACAACAATGTGCAATATACAAGACATTAATTTAAAAAGATACTCACAAATAAAAAAGCAAATGATGAAAAAAATATTCCATGCAGTAGAACACCCCCCCCCCAAAAGCTGGGGTTGCTATCCTACTTTCAGACAAAGTGGATTTCAAGCTAAGATTGATCAAAAAAGACAAAGAAGGTCACTACATATTGGTTAAGGGAACAATTCAACAAAAGAATTAACAATTATAAACTTATATGGACAAAATACTGATGCACCCAACTTGGGAAAAAACACTAAGGGACATGAAAAATGAGATAAACACTGATACAATTGTAATGAGTGACTTAGATACCCCACTATCAAAAAGAGTCAGATTAAATAGATAAAAATTCATCAAAGAAATATCAGTGTTGAACCAATATTGAAAAAATAAAATTAATGGATTTCTACGGAGTGTTCCATCCAACAACAGAATATATATTCTTCTCAGCAGCTCATGGTACTTTCTCCAAAATAGACCACATACTAGCCAATAGAGCATGCTTAAGTAAATACAAAGGAATCAAAATTATCCCATGCATATTATTGGAATAGAATGTGCTGAAACTAGAAATCAATGGCAAAAGACACCACAGAAATTATGGAAACATATATAAATTAACACCCTATTGACCAATCAAAAGATCACAGATAAAATTAAAGAAAAAATTAGACAGTTTCTACAACAAAATGATAATGCCAATATGACATAGTGGAACTATTGAATGCAATGAAAGCAATCCTAAGAGGGAAATTCATAGCAGTGAATTTCCACATCAGAAAAACATAATGGGCTCAAATAAATAACACAATTATGCACCTCAATGTTCTAGAAAAAAAAGAACAATCTAAACCAAAATCTAATATGAGGAAGGAAATTGTAAAGATCAGAGTAGATATAAATGAAATTGAGAAAAAAGCAATGAATGAATTGAAAAAACTGAATGAATGAATGAAGAAATTGTTCTTTGAAAGATTAAACAAAATAAACAAACTCTTAGCCAATCTTACCAAAATAAGGACAGAAAAGACCCAAATCCATGCAATTAGAAATGAAAAAAGGGAAGTCACACCAGAAGATTCTGCTAAAATCTAGAAGATTATCAGTAACTACATTGAAAACCTGTACTCTAATAAAATGGAAAACTCAGACAAAATGGATAAAATTCCTAGCTAAATATGAATTACCAAAGCTGAACCAAGAAAATGCAAAAATCCTGAATAAGCCAATACAAGTCAGTGAAATTGAAGAAGTAAAGTAAAAAACTACTAACACAGAAAAGCTCAGGTCTTGATGGATTCACTGCCAAATTCTACAAAAAATTTAGAGAAAATCTAAAACGAATACTCTGCAAAGTCTTTAATGAAATCAAAAGGGAGGCATTACTCCCAAGTTTACTCCTGGAAGCAATAATTAACTTGATTCCAAACTAGAAAATGACCCAACACCAAAATAAAACTAAAGGCAACTCTCTTTCATGAACATAGATGTAAAAATCCTCAATAAGATACTGACAAACAGAATGCAGCAAATCAACAAAAGGATCATACACCATGACCAAATAGGATCATTCCAGGAATGCAAGGATGGTTCAACATACATAAATCAATAAATGTAATATATCAGATAAACAGATGCAAAAACAAAAATCTCATGATCATCTCCATAGACCCAGATAAAACATTTGAGAAAATCCAACATACATTCATGATAAAACCCTAAAGAAAATAGGAACAGAAGGTTCTTATCTCAATCTGATAAAAGCCATCGCTGAAACACCCACATCTTATTCAATGGAGAGATGCTGAAAGTTTTCCCTCTAAAATCAGGAACAAGACAACGATGTCCTCTATCATCACTTGTGTTCAATATAGCTCTTAAAATATTAGGTAGAGCAATAAGACAAGAGAAAGAAATAAAAGAGATATGGATATGGAAGGAAGATGTTAAATTATTATTATTTGCTGATGACATGATCCTCTACACAGAAGATCCCCCAAACTCCACCAAAAGACTAGTAGAACTAATATCCAAATTTGCTAGCTTAGCAGGACTTAAAGTCAACACTCAAAAATCAATAATCTTCCTATAAACAACAATAAACTGATTGAGAAGTAAGTTATAAAAACAATATTCTTCACAATAATATAATAAAAAATGGAATACTTAGGAATTGACCAAGGAAGTGAAAGACTTCTACAATGAAATCTATCATGCTCTGAAAAAGGAGATTAAAGAGGATATCAGAATATGGAAAGATATCCCCTGTTACTGAATAGGCTGAATCAATATAGTCAAAATGACCATACTTCCAAAACTGCTATATAGATTTAATACCATCTCAAGCAAAATGCCAATAACATTCCTTACAGACCTAGAAAAAGCAATCCTAAAAGTCATATGGAACCAGAAGAGCCCTAAATAGCATAAACAGTTCTGGGCAATATGGGCAAGGCAGGGAGCATCACAATCCTGGATGTCAAATTATACTACAATACTACAGTGATAAAAACAGCGTGATATAGGAAAAAATGATGCATGGCTCAATGGAACAGAATGGAAGATAAATAAATAAGTCCAGGCATATTCAGCCATGTTATCTTTTTCAAAGGGGCCAAATCACGTCACTGGCAGAAAGATAACCTTATTAACAAATGGTCTTGGGACAAAAATAATCATATATCTGTATATCTATAGATATATAGATATATATATTTTAAAAATGGTCTTGGGAAAAGTGGATATTCACATGCCAAATGTTAAACCTACACCCACCTCACTTGCCATGTTCTAAACTAAAAAAAATGGATCAAAGATCTAAACATTATGACAGAAACACTTAATCTGCTTGAAGACAAAATATGTAAAATTCTTGAAGCCACAGGTGTAGGCAAAGACTTTCTGAACAAAACCCCAGGTGCAGAAGAAATAATACTGTGAATCAACAAACTAGATCACATCAAAATAAAAAAGTTTTTGACCAGCAAAAGATACCATCGACAAACTGAAGGGTCAACATACAAAATGAGAAAAAATGTTGCCAGCTATTCCTCAAAGGACCAATATCTACAATATAAAAATAACTCCGAAGAATTATACCTCCAAATTTAAAGACCCAATATAAAAATGGGAATCCGAAATGAATAGACACTTCTCTGCTGAAGAAATACAAAAGGACAGTAAATATGTGAAAAAATGTTCATGCTTTCTGGCCATTCAAGAAATGCAAATTAAAACAATGCTGAGATTCCACCTCACTCCATAAAGAAATCAACCAATAATAAATCCCAGTGAGGCTGTGGGGAGAAAGAAACCCTTTTCCATTATTGGTGGGATTGTAAACTGATACAACCAAAACCACTATGGAAATCAGTATGGAGATTCCTCAAAAAACTAAAAGTAAAAATCATATTTGATCCTGCTATTATCCTTCTGGGTAACTTTCCCAAAGAGTTAAAAACAGCATACCATGGTGATGCATTCATACACATGTTTATAGCAGCACAATTCATCATAGCTAAATCTTGGAAACAGCCTATATGTACATCACTGGATGAATGTATGAAGAAAATGTGGTATTTATAGACAATGGAGTACTACTCTGGCATAAAGACAGATAAACTTAAGTCATTTGTAGGAAAATGGATGGACCTTGAGACCATATTAAGTGAAGTAACCCAGACACAGAAGTTTCAATATTTCATTGCTTCTCTTATACAAAGAACTTAATATGTATGTGTGATATATATATAAAGTATGAAATAAAAGACAGATACTAGGAAAAAAGAGAGAGAGAGAAAACAGTTATTGTAATCCAGCATGGAGAATATATCTAAAAGTTTACTCTGACTTAGTTCAATTATCTTACATTTCTCATATATTGTTTTGGCTTATTAACCTGGTGTTCAATCTGTATATATGATAACTAAATTTATATGGTCTTAGAAGATAAAAAAAACAGATCTTATGCTGGAAAATTAAAGCAGGAGTAGAGGTAAGGGAGACTAGGGAAAAAATGAAATGCATTATCTACATGTACTAATTCTCTACAGTGAATGTAATTATTATGTATGGCAAATATGTACTAATAAATGACAAAAATATTCTTTTTCAAATATCCCACAATTCATAATTTTAGCAATTCAGATGGATCTTCTAACTGCTGATAATGAAGTGAACATTTACTACGTGTGAAAGTAATCATTTTGCTGTTGTTGGCATATTTTAAAGTTAAGCATGTTAGGTAAGAATTTTGTAATGACAATGTTGTTTTTCAATAAAATTCAAGTTTAATGACTCTTCGAATACCATAAACTACTGAAATTTTGCAGTATTTAATTTGTCAAATTTCACAATAGTTGCCTTTCACATCTCAAATTCTACACTTCATAACCATATAGTTTCCCATGCTATATATGGCTTTAGGATCTTTAGAGATATTCTTCCCTCAGCCTTAAGTGCTTTACCTTTCTCTTCGCATTCCTGAATCCCTTTGCTGATCTAACATATATTTAATTCTGTTTAGCCATTATGATCTATTGGATGAATCACTAGGCCTTCAGGTGTGATAAGGAATCTCTTTTGTGTGCTGCAACTAGATATTGCATTAGTCCTTTGTATGCATCCTCTAGATGGACCAAGTTGGGTACTATGGGAGTAGCCTTTATAACCATCATTCTTCATTTATACAGGCTTTCATATTTCATAGATAGGGTAAGTATGTACTATGTGATATGACCTCCTTTTTTATTAAGTTTATTGCTACATTTTATGTATAAAATACAGTTACATTCATCACTGGGATCTTGCACCTTTACATGATGTATCTTAGTTCTTATTTTGTCCCCATTTCCCTACCCTTTTTTCACCCCCTCCACCCTTCCCTATTTACAGAGACTTTGTTTCCATTTTTTCCTTTTCTCATATTTTTTCCTTTCCCTTCTTTCCTTTTTCCTACCCTTCCCACTCCCACAACTCCTTTAGACCTTATCTTCCTATTTCACATTATTAATTAAGATGAAAGCAACACTGAGATTCCACCTTACCCCAGAAAGAATGGCTGCTATCAAGAAATCAACCAATAACACACGTTGACAGGACTGTGGGGAGAAAGGAACCTTTCTCCATTATTGGTGGGAGTGCAGACTCGTGCAACCACTGTGGAAATCAATATGGAGATACCTCAAAAAACTAGGATTAGAGGTCCCATTTCACCCAGCTATCCATCTGCTGGGTATCTTTCCAAAAGAATTAAAAGAATCATACCACAGTGATATACGTGCACCCATGTTTATAGCAGCACAGTGTGTAATAGCTAAAACTTGGAAACAGCCCAAATGCCCATTAACTGGAGACTGGATAAAGAAGATGTGGTTTTTCTATACAATGGAGTATTACTCAGCCATAAAGAAGGAGAAACTAGAGACATTTATAGCTAAATGGATTCACATTGAGGCCATACCCTTAAGTGACCTCCTTTTTTAATGACAACTTATTTGAAGAGCATCTCCCTTGAGGGGGCCTGAAATCTTCAGTTGGTAAGGAGACATCATGATTTCTTAATGGGAGATTCTTTCCTAGTAGCCTATAGATTAGTGAAATTGAGTTTACTATGGTAAAAATAGAGAATTTAGTGTTTGATGATAGATGCCAAAGTAAAATGATCCTAAAGTGACAAATCTATGTAGATAACATGAAATATCAGAAGCTGTGCAGGTAAACAAAGGATTAGAGACTAGAGAATAAAAAATAATGGTAGTAGTGCTTAAAATGAGGGGAAAAGAGAACTAAACAATTCTTATAATAATGTTTCTTGCTTAGGAAGTAGCTAACTGAATAATTAGGTGGAAGTCTTCTAATTTTTTGGCTATGTTCTAGATCCAAGAATATTTAATTACATGGATAGTCTTATGATTCCCACCAATCTGCCCAAAATCCCTAAACAAAAAAGCTATTACTAGTTGAAACAAATAGAATAAAATGTTCTTGCACTCAAGAATCAAATTTATTACATCTCTTCATGGCAGATATCGGTATCACTGAAAGTTGACTAAGAATCAGATATATTTGAAAAATTAACTTTCTAAGGAAAAAGCAGCTTAGTAAATAAGAGGCGGGATTTTAACTTTCCATAGCCATGACTACAAAACGTAGCTCATAAGCACAGTTTTAGTTACCTATGTATAATTATTAACATATATTATTAATTTTTCACCATGAGATTTTAAAAAATTATTTTATTGGTATATTTTAGGTATACAATACATTTACATTTATCATTGGGTGCTTGTACCTGTACATGATGTATCTTTGTTCTTATTCTTTTCCCCATTACCTGGGTGCCCTTCACCCCCTCAACCTTCCCTATTTACATAGATTTTGTTTCCATTTTTTTTCTTTTCTCATAATTTTTCCTTTCCCTTCTTCCCTTTCCCCTTCCCCTCCCACCACCCCTACACCTTTGGACCTTTTCCTATTTCAAGTTATCAGTTATTCATTTTAATCATTTTAATCCTTATTTACACTTTCAGTTTCTCACACTAGAGAAACTATTCGATATTTACACATGTGTGTCACCATGAGATTTTTAAAAATATAGAAGACAATAACACCTGTGTATATATCTCCCATTTAATATACTGTTGTATTTACTTTATATCTTTTTTTCTGAAATTACAATATAGCTGAGGCCCGCCCTCCATCAATTTATTTTTTCCTTTTTACATCATAGAGACTGCCTTGTCTTGTGGAGAGTATGTTTTGTTTCCTTGCATTTATCTACATTCTGTTTTGTTTTGCTTTTTTGCCATGCTGGAGATTGAATCCAGGGCCCCACACATGCTAGGTAAGTGCTCTACCACTGAGATCCATCCACAGCCCCCATTTATCTACATTCTTATAATGTATTTATGCATACAGAAACAAGGATGTTCAAAAATGATGAAATGATCTTCCGAACAATAGTGATTCTCTGGTCCTTGAACTTAATGGAGGAGGAACAATTTTAAATAAATGGATAAAACTATAAATGATAGAGGTTGCCAAAAAGTATGTCCACATATATCAAATTTAAAAAGATTAAAATGACATCTAGCATCTACTAGACTTATTGCCATGTACTACAAGACATATATATTAATACAACAATTAGAAACTATTCATTTGAATAGTCCTCTATTTTGTCCTTACTTGTAATGAATAAAATGTTTAACAAGGTTTGTTGTTCTATGCAGACCAACTTCAGGGACTTGTAGAGACAACTGATGAATGTTAGAGCTGGTACTGAAAACCAGGATTCCTGACTTCCTTGGTGGAGTGCTCTTTTCTCTAAAACATATTGTCATTAGTCACCTTCTTTCTGATGTTGACATGCAGCACTAAATGATCAACTTCATAAACTTATAATAGTCTTACAAAACCAAATCCTTCAAGTAGGATATTTAAAGGCCCTATTTAAAAGTTAACTGTGCTATCTGGATATGAAAACCATTAATCATTATTACTTGTTTAACATTAATTTGTCAGATTTTCTGATTAATTGCATGTCATTGTGAGGTGTGTAAGTATAACCAAGATTTGGGGACCTCTGGACACAGAGTAAAGAAAAGAAGGACTCATAACATTAATAACCACAAAAAGAAGGTCTATTGATACACATATTGAAGTTAACTAACAAAAGCAAATTTTTTATGAACAAAATACATTGAAGAACAGTTTCTTTGAAAATGTTCATAACTTTGTAAAGTTGGAAGGCTCCATGACTCATCTACACTAATCCTTTTGGTGGTCAGATCTATTTCAAGGACTTTAAATACCATCTACATGTTGAATACTCTCATTTGTTGCCACAGCCTAGGTCTTTTTAAAAATTAATTTTATTGGTACATTTTAGATATACATAATGATAACATTCATCATGAGGAATTTGTACCTGTACAGGATATATCTTGATTCTTCTTTTTTCCCTATTCCCCTCCCCTCCCCTCAATTCTTCTTCTCATTCTTATTTACATAAGCTTTGTTTCCATTTTTTTTCTCTTTTTTCTTTTTTTTCCCTTAAATTCTTTTATTGGTACATTTTAGGTAAACAATACATTTACATTTATCATTGGGTGCTTGTACCTGTACATGATGTATCTTGGTTCCTTTTTTTTCTCCCTATTAACTGTGCGCCCTTTACCCCCTCCACCGTTCCCTATTTTACATAGACTTTGTTTCCATTTTTTTTCTTTTCTCATAATTTTTCCATTCCATTCTTTCCTTTCCCATTCCCCTCCCACCACCCCTACCCCTTTGGACCTTTTACAATTTCAAAGTATAATTTATTAGTTATTAAAACTTTTAGTCCTTATTTACACTTTCAGTTTCTCATGCTAAAGAAACTATTCGGTATTTACACATGTGTGTCCTATTTATTTCACTTAAGAGTATGGCCTTAATATGCATCCATTTAGCTATAAATATCTCTAGTTTCTCATTCTTTATGGCTGAGTAGTACTCCATTTTATAAAAAAACACATCTTCTTTATCCAGTTTCCAGTTGATGGGCACTTGGGCTGTTTCCAAGCTTTAGCTATTACACACTGTGCTGCTATAAACATGGGTGCATATATATCTTTTAATTCTTTTGGGAAGATCCCCAGCAGGGGAATACCTGGCTCAAATGGGACCTCTAGCCCTAGTTCTGTTTTCTCTTCCATTCCCCCTTTTCCTAGCTCCCCTTCCCATTTGAAAATTTTCTTCTTATTTCACAATATCTATTATCCATTTTAGTCCTTATTTACACTTTCAGTTTCTTGGACCAGAGAAATTATGCAATATTTGAACATGTGTTTTAGATTTATTTCACTTAAGATTATGGTATCAAAGTGCACCCATTTACCTAGAAAAATCTCATACTTATCCTTCTTTGTGGCAGAGTAGTACTTCATTGTATAAAAAACCAAAATCTTTATCCATTCATAAGTTGATGAGTATTTGGGCTGTGTCCAAGACTTTGTTATTACAAACTGTGCTGCCATAAACATGGGTGTCCATATATTGCTGTGGTATGATTCTTTTAATTCTTTTGGAAAGATACCAAGAAGAGGACAAACTGGGTCACATGGAACCTCTAGTTTTCATTTTTTGAGGAATCTCCACACTGATTTCCGCAGTGGTTTCCCCAGTCTAAACTCTCATCAATACTGGAGAAAAGTTCATATTTTCCCACATCCCCACCAGCATTTGTTATGGTTAATTTCTTGATAATAGCCATTCTTTCTGGAGAGAGGTGGAATCTCAGCACTGCTTTAATTAGCATTTCTTGAATGGCCAGTGATGTTGAACATTTTTTCATATATTTATTTGCCATTTGTACTTCTTTGTCTGAGAAGTGTCTGCTCATTTCAGAAGCCAATTTTTAGATTTGGTCTTTAACATGGGGGGTCTGATTTTGTTTTTGAGTTCTTTGCATATTCTAAATATTACTCCTTTGTCTGAAGAAGAGCTGGCAATAATTTTTCCCCACTCTGTGAATTGTCTCTTCATTCTGTTGATATATTTCTTTTTGCTGTACAAAATCTTTTTTAATAAGATGAGATTTCAGTCTTTGATTCTTTGTGATAGTTCCTGCTCAATTGGAGTTTTGTTCATAAAATCTTTACGTACACCTATGTCTTCAAGAGTTCGACCTATTCTATCTTCCAGCAAATTTAGTGTTTCTGTTTTACTAGTTAGATCTTTGAGCCATTTTGATTTTAGTTTAGTGTATGGTGAGAGATATTAGTCTAATTTTAGTCTTTGACATAAGGGAAGTCAGTTTTTTCAGCATCATTTAGTAAAGAGGCTATCTTTCTTCTAGTGAAGGTGTTTGTCCCATTTACCAGCCTGGTACAACTCAAAAGCAGACTTCTGAATTCAATTGATCACTGAGTATGTCCACTTTTGGATGTGTACCACTTATATCTTTTTGGGGTCCATTAGTAGTAACTCAATCCTTCTGGTTACTCAGGCCAAAAACTTTTGAGTCTTTTTTTTTGTTTCTTTTTTTTCATACTCTACGTCATCTTATTTTTCATGGAATTGTGTTGATTTTATTTTCAAAATATATTCACACTCAGAGCACTTCCCATCATATCCATTACCATCAAATCAACTCAAGCCCTGAAAACCTCTCACAAGAATTAGTTTAATAGTCTCATGACTGATATCCCTGCTTCCATTGTTGCCTTCACATTGTGTTTTCAGCAAAGCAGCCTGGATAATCCTTCAAATGTAGAAAGTAAATAATCTGTCTTCATATTCAGCACCTTACAATTTTTCTTCACTTATGGGTAAAATACAAAAGCTTTAAAGTCACACTCAAGGAAACATATAGGGCACTGCTCTCCAGTAGAAATCTTATGTAAAGAATTTAGGAGATGTCATATCTTCTAATGTCCACATTAAAGAGGCATAAGGAAACAACCAAAGTTAAATTTAATAAATTAAGACTATTATACAATATTATAAAATACTATTAATTTATCAGGTAACTAACATAAAATATTAGTAATAAAATATTTATGCCCATATTTTATACTGTCTTTAAACTGTAGTGCCAGTTTTACACAGCCATTTTAATTTGAGCTAGTCACATTTCAAATGCTTAGAAATCACATGTGACCATAACTATGGGCAGCCAAGTGCTAGGTTTTTTAAATCTCATCTCCTATAATTGGGCCCTTCTCATTCATCTGGATGTTATTCCAGTATTCACCTACTCAAACACTGGGAAAGCTCCACATTCATTATTCTTTCTCTCTAGATGTTTTCCTGAATGTGGAACCTAAATGATTCCTCCTTTAGCTCTGTGTTCAAATATCACCTTGTCTTTGCATCCTTCCCTACTTCATTTAAAAATGTGACACCACCATGTTTCTCCCCTTCTGAGATTTTATCTGTCTAAACATATCAATATGTTAATAAAATATATAATTTATATTTTTAAGATTAGTGAGTTTCTTAGAATAGAGTTTAATTCTAGAGAACCAGGATTTTTTCACTGTTGTTTGTTGCTGCTGTAGCTTCAATACTTTACTTGGAACAGTACAAATATAGTTAAAAATTAATAAGTTTTGAATACATTTATTTAAAAATACAAAAAATTAAATATTTAGAACTTGATGTGAAGTCATGTTAACTAATTCTAGTTTGCCATAATCTGTAATGTCAGTTTTTTCTTCCATAAATATTTAATAAATTACTACCATGTAATAGGTGTTGTAAATTTAATGATAAATATGGGAATAATTATTTTTGCCTTAATGGCTTATACAATCTAGTTACCGAGAGACATTAGTGAAATTAAGAATAAATGGATAATTACAAACATTGGAAAATGGTACAAAGTTTGGAATACTCTTCAACAATAAATATGAGCTAAATATTATTAAGTGGGACAGCCTGGATTGGGTGAATCACTAGTGAATTCTCTGTAGTGAAAAAAAATCCAAGAAGATCATGCACCGTATTATTCTATTTACATAGCATTTTAAAAGCAATACAATTGTTGAAATTGTAGCTGATTAGTCTTCCAAAGGTAGTGAGAGTGAGTGACAGCAGGTGTGAGAATAAAATATATTCTTGTAATGATGGAAAATTTATATATTTCATGGTGTCAATATCAATACTCTAATTGTGCTATTCCATTATGGTTTTGCAAGATTTCATGACTGGGAGAAGTTGAGTGAAGGATATATTATTTTACAACTGAATGTGGATCTATAATTACCTCAAAACAACAACAAATGTTTCAGGTTGCTATGAAAGTACAGAATAAATTGACAACTCAAGAAGATCTCTTTCAGGTAGTGATACTTGGACTGGAGTCTGATTAAAGTATAGGAAATAACTGGAGATGTTAGAAGGGCATACTTTCCAAGCATCAGCACTATTCTGCTGTGTTGTGGAGGGTGAATTACAGGAAGATCAGTGGTTAATGTAGAAAGAGGGATTGCGTGTCTGTTAAAGTTGTCTAGACAAGAAATAATGATAGCTTCGTCTTATGTGGTGTCTATTAAGTCACAATTAAATGAATTTGATCATTATTCAGGAATTGAAATAAAGTGACAGAAAAGCCTTAAAGATAGATGAAAATAGATTATTTTGATTCATACAATAGTAGTTCATATATTTAGTAGCATTGCAAAACAACAGGTCATTGTAATCTCTGTAAGAGTTGTAAGTAACCAGTACAGAGTAATATATAGCTTTCAAAAATTACTTTACTTTGCAATGCATGAAATTTACCCAAACATTAATTGATGCCAATTCACCTGTCACAAAAAGTAAAACTTGTCTAAAACTTTCTCAATATATAGAGCACCTAAAAGAAATAAAACTATCCCTGCATACTTATGCATTCTTTTAACATACTGAACAATAAATATGTTCCAGATACTGAAAAGATATTGAAGAAAAAGTATTTCAAGAAAGCATGAACTCTGAAGCACTTGAGACCTAAGGTTTTTATTAATTTTATTTTATTTTTAATGTATGAATTTGTATGTATTTACTATGCACAGTATGATGTTTTTGAAGTTTACATACTTTATGGCAGAATTAGATTTAAATTCTGGCTGTTTAATATTAGAATTGCATTAGGTATATTACCTATCTTCATTAATTTCCTCATATTTAATGATACTGTCTACATTGTAGGTCATTTATGCTGCTGCATCTAACAGGTATTTCTCAGTCACAATTGGCCTGGTGATCTGTATTAATTAAGAGATGACCACTTTCTTGTTATAATTTCGCTCCACTGACACTATGAAACATATATCTTTGTGTTCTCTTAATACTTCCTGCAGTTATTTCTCCTGCAGTTTTGTGGATATTCTTTCCTTAACCACCCAATGAAATTTAATTTATATATACTTTTACCCTCAGAAGAATGACTACTTCATTGTATGCAATCTCTGAAGGTAGTCTCACAAAAGCACATCAGATTTTCATTGGAGTCATATCAATCATGGACAAAAAATCCCTTTCACTAGCCCAGTTAACTGCACTGACTGTATATTCAGGTTCTTATTAAATGCTTGCTGGAGTTCTCATCTTGGATTCCCCAAGGTTCCTCAAACATAATATGACCTGAAGAAATTCATCATCTTACTTTCAAAATATGTTCTACTCCATTTGTTCTCTATCTTGGCTGATGTCACAATTATACCATCCATTCATTCTAGATAAGTGTGAAAATATCCTTGAATTATCCCCCAAAACAACTGTTATAAAAATTCAGATAATAAGAAAAGTTTAAAATGTCATATAAAATCACATATATTTTAAGTCACCTTTATAATTACTTAAATTTTGATCTCACTTATTTTAGATCTTTTGTTTTCATGAAGAAATCTTTGGACATAGACACGTAAATAAAAACTTTTAAAATTTTATCCCGCCCCTTTCTAGATAAGATTACTATTTGCATTTGGTATTCATGATTTCCATGCACGCTTTTTTTGCTTTCATAACCCACTAATATATCCACAAACCCAGATTTCATGAATATATACATGATTTAAATTTTAATTAGAAGAATTCAGTAAATATAGTTATAAAAAACTTTATATTTTTGTTCAGCCTTATAATTACATTTATCTATAGTTTTGGTTCTTTTCTATTTATAGTACTATTTTACTAAAGAATAAAAAGATAGTAAACTGTAAAATAAATATGGTGTACTATGATCTGCTTTCATGATTGAAATTTCTATTTCTCTTTTTCTCAAACTTCTACTTCAAATGCTGTAAAATATTACTCTAAAGAAATCTCCCTGTGTATACATATTCAGGCTCACCTAAGAAATAGCTAGGAGTGTAGCTGCTAGGTATGTTCATCTTTCTCACTACTTGTAATTAATATGTGGCTCTCCAAATTGTTTGAAATCAATTATATATCTGCAAATAGTTATGTGACACTCTTACTGTCTTCACAACTTCAAAAAATCTGATATTGCCAGATTTGTACATTTTTCTCGTTTGATTTATATGTAACACTGTCTCATTTGTTATAATGTACATTTTCCTAATTTCTACTTTACTTGAGTAAATATTGATATCTACATCAGCTGTCCAAATTTATTCCTTGGTAAATTACCTTTACAAATCACTCAGATATTCACTTTTAACTTTTGTTTTTTTCTTATTTATTTATGAGATATATATATATATATGTGTGTGTGTGTATATATATATATATATATATATATATATACATATTTTTTTACACTGTTAGGTAGATGTTTTGCACAGAACTTTTTCATTCTGAAGTGTGTTTTTCTAATTTTAATATTTCTTTTGTTGTATAGTAGTGCTAAATTTTAATTTATCTAAATGGGTTAATATTTTTTAAAAATTGTATATTTTATATGTAAAACATATTCGCATCATGAAGTCGATATATCTTTCTTACTAAAAGTTTTAGTTTGCTTTTTATACATAAATCATAAAGTTAGAATGTGTGACCAGGGCATGTGGGTTTATGTGAGCAAGAACAAAAGGTTGGCATAAACAGGGAAGAATAAATGGTGCCAGGACAGCAGGGGAATGAGGGAAGAAGATAAGTTAGGCTGCTAGATTTCAAATGCCTAGGGAGTTTCTCATTTGTCTCTAAATACGATTGACAGAAATGTTTGACAGGGTGCTGAGTCATCTCAGGGACATCCAGTGTGCATGGGTCTCCCACAATTAATCACATGTGTGACATGGACTCCCTCTGTCTGAACCTTTAATGAAGTTCAAATAGTGGAAAGGTTACTGTAGATCTTGCCACAGGATCTAACATGCATATGCTCTGGCCTGGAGCTTTAGAGATTTCCTGAGACTTTGTTATTCTTTTTTCTGCTTCTGGAAGGAGGATTGGCTCTGGAGTGTGGCCAAAGGTAAAGTGTATAGAGAGGGAGTGGTCCCAAAGCCCTGATTGTGCTTCCTAAACTAAAAAGTCACTATCAGATTAAAAGGTACTTCACAAAATTGGAAATTCTTGCAGATCACATAACTATTAGTGTTCTAATATACAACTAACTTACACTTTGAGATAGTCTGCATCTAGAATGTTCCCCAAAGCACCATGTGTTAAAGGTTTGGTCTCCTACCCATGGTACTTGAGATGTGGGAACCTTTATGAACTGAAACTCAGTGGAAGAGCTATAAGTCATTGGGAGTATGACTTAGAAGGGGATAGTGACAGCCAAGTCTCATCCTTTTCTTATCTTTTGCTAACCAAAAATTAACAAATTGACTCTGTCACATATTCCCATCACAATATATCACTAGAGAATCAAAGCCATAGGGAGAATTGACCATAAACTGAAGCCTCTAAAACTGTGAGCCAAAATGAATCATTTCTCTTTATAAGTTGGTATATCTCAGGCATTTTTGTAGTTATGGAAATCTTACTAACACGCAGCTCAACAACAAAAAGACAGTGAAACAAATTTTAAAATATACAAAAACAATAAAGACATATTTCTTCAAAGAAGACATAGAAATGGCCAAAAGGCCCATGAAAAGATGCTCAGCATTATTAGGCAATGGAAAAATGCAAATCAAAACAACAACAAGATACAACTTAAACCCACTAGAATAGTTTTGATCTGTCAAGGTAATATGAAAAATATTTGGAGAAAATGAAACTTTGACATAGGGCTAGGGGGCATGTAAAATGGTACAAACACTTTGGTAAGCAGACTGGCTTTTCTTTGCATGAACCAGAAATGCCACTCTTCTGTAAACATCCAAGAAAATGGCAAATTTATGTCTACATAAAAATGTGTACTTTATAAGTGTTATTCACAATAGTCATTAAAGGAAAATACATCACATTCCCATTAGCTCATGAATAAATAAAAACAATGTGGTACATCCAGAACAAAGGAATATTTACTCACCAAAAGATATGGAATAATAATGCATGCTATGACATGCATAAACCTTGAACACTAAATTAATGAAGTCAATCACAAATAGCCACATATCGTACAGTTCCATTCATTTGATACATACAAAATTTTGCTTCCATTCATATGAAATGTCCACAATAAACAAACCTACAGAGACAGAAACAGAATAGCCACTGACTGGAACTGTAGGTAGGAGAGAATGGAGAATACTTTCCAATCAATATGGAATTTTGGGGGGTAAGTATATAGCTCATTGGTAAAACACATGCCTAGATTTGATCTTCACTTACTCTTAGCCAAAAGGCCAAGAAGTCATAAGATTTGATCTTCATTAACTCCCTACAAATATGTAGTTTCTATTACAGCGGTGAAAAAATAAAATTAAAAGAAAGTTAGGCTTGCAATATCCACTGGTTATATATATAAGCACTGTTTCATACTTTAAAAGGTTAAATTTTTTGGTATGTGAATTCTATCATACTAAAAAAGAAAAAAATGTAAAGTATGGGTTTCATAGATGTTTGCTGTAAAACTATATGGTCTTTGACCACCCGGGTCAGCAGAGAGGAGGTAAGCCACTCCCAGCACACAGTGAGAGGAGGCTTCCAGGCCACTGTACCACCCCCAGCAGGACAGAGAAGGTGAGCCATGTGGGCACCAGTAGCAACCCACCCCCACTGAAATGAGAAGACACATAAACAAGTTTCAAAACCAGACTTTAAGATCACCTAAAACAACCCCAAAGGGAAATGAGATGGGACACTCTGGCACTCAACCACCTGGACTCCATGAACTGTCAACAAAAGAGGATCTGGAAAAAATGAAATCAGAAATAATTTCTCAGATAACAGCAGAGATTGTGCCCATAGTGCAAGATATGATTAATAAATATAGAGAAGACACAGATAAAAAAAATAAAGGAGCTGAGGAACATGATGGAATCCCAAAATAGGAAGCAAAAGGAATCCATAAAACAAATACAAACAGATTTCTAGGAGATTAAAAACTACACTGAAAGTCAACGCAGCAGAATGAGCCAATATGAGGACAGAATTTCAGATACAGAAGATAAGATTGCTATTAGTGGTCTGAAAAAGAAAAATTTCTTTAAAATTGTAGGGGACCATGAGAAATCAATCCAGCAGCTGCTAGACAATGCAAAGAAGAATAACATAAGACTCATCAGAGTCAATGAAGAAACAGGAGAGAGTTCAGAAGACATAAAAAAAAAACTGTTCACAGAAGTGATGGCAGAAAACTTCCCAGGGAGGGGAAAAGAACTTGACATACAGATAAGTGAGGCATATAGGACTCCAGCTTGCCTTAATCAAAAAAAATCTACACATAGGCATATAATACTTAAGATTCCAAAACCCAAGAGAAGAACAAAATTCTATAAGCAGTTAGAGAAAAGAAACAAATCACATACAAAGGAAAGCCCATCAGAATCACAGCAGACTTCTCAATGCAAAAGCTCAAGGCAAGAAGAGCTTGGAGTAATGTATTTCAAGCCCTAAAAGAAAACAACCTCCAAACCAGATTGATGTACCCTGCAAAACTATCTTTCAAAATTTATGGAGAAATAAGATACTTTCATGACAAAGAGCACCTTAGGAATTTCATGAATATGAAACCAGCACTCCAAAAAGTTTTAGACAATATCCTAGAAAAAGACAATGAGGATCACAACCCCAGGAAGCCCAGCAGAATGAATCCGTTGGGCAAGACAAGAAATTAAATGCAAAGCGGGAGAATCCAACAAAAAGAAAAAGTCATGACAATGGTAAGTCAATATGTATAAGTTATAACGATCAATGTTAATGGTCTCAATTCACTAGTCAAAAGAAACAGAATGGCAAAATGGGTCAAGAAGCAAGATCCAACAATATGCTGCATACAAGAAACATATTTAATTCAATAAGAAGGTCATAGACTGATAGTTAAAGGGTGGAAAACAATATTCCATGCAACAGGAACCTGCAAAAAAACAGGAGTAACTATCCTCTTTGCAGATCAAGTGGATTTCAAATGAAAATCTGAAACAATCTGGTCCTAAGAATTTCAGATAAGGGATACTCAACTCGTATGTTCAAATCAATTGTTAACATGTGTTTTCATTTCTCTGAAGTAAAAACTTAAGAATAGGACTGTTAGTTCTTAATAGCAATATGAGAAATTTCTATATTTTTTTCCAAAATGATTTTATCATTGTGCATTCACATTACCAGTATTAGAAAGTTCTAACTGGTTCACACCTAAGTTGACATTTGTTCATTTAAAATTTTTAACTTCATCTCCCTAATGAGTGTATAATTCAATCTTGTTATTGTACTGATTAGTAATTTTCTGATTTTAGTGGTGCACACCTTTCCTTGTGCTGTACTGGTTATTTATCATCTTATGTCTACTTTTTAATTGGGTTATTAATGAGCTGTAAGTGTTCTTTATATATTCTGGTCATAGATTATATGCATTATAAATATGATCTGTTTAAGAACTACTTTTCATTTTCTTAATGATGTCATTTAAAGTTCTAAATTTTGATAGAATCTCATTTATAAATTTTTTTTCTTTTATACATTATGTTTTTATATCCTAGGAAATTCTTGCCTACCCTAAATTCATAAACATTTTCCCTTATAATTTCTTCTTAAAGTTTTATAATTTTAGCCTTTCATATTTAAGTTTATAGATCCATTCAAGTTATCTTCATGTATGGAAATAAAGTGTTGAGATTAATTTTTTTATATATGGATACCAGGAGTTCTAGTGCCATTTGCTGAAAACACTGTGTTTTCCTCTCCTCTTGAATTGAGTTTATGTTCTATAAAATATTAATGTTAAATACTCTTTCAAAACTCAGTGGACCATATATGTGTGATTCTATTTCTAGATTCTCCGTTTTATACCAATGATCTATTAACACCAACACTGCCTTGATTACTGTAGCTTTAGAGGAAGTTTTAAAATTAGGTACTGAAAGTCTTCCAACACTGATTTTTTTTTGTTTTTTTACTTTTCTTGGTCCTTTGTACTCCTACATAACTTTTAAATTTCAATATCTAATTCTTCATTTATAGCAAGTATACATAGACCTGAATTTTTATATATACCTTGTGTTTTCTAATCTTGCTAAATTCAAATACAAGTTCTAGGGGCTCCTAGAGATTTCGTAGTATTTTCTCTGTAGATGATCATTTCAGCTACATATAAAGATTTTACTTCTATCTTGCCAATCCCATGATATTTTTTTATTTTTATTGCCAGACTATTTTATTTTGGCCCTATGTTTCAAAGTTTAATGGACAGATGAAGAGTAGGCATATCTTACCTCTTCCCCACCTTAGGGAGAAAGCATTGTATCTTCTGCATTCATATAAGGCATTTTTGCTGGAAGTATGGAGTACTTATCTGTTGAGAAGATTCTGTTCTACTTCTAGTCTTCTGATAGCTTTTACTATGAACAGCTGTAGAATTTAGTACAATAGTTTTTCTCCAACTAGTGACAGGATCATATGGCTTTTTCCTTTCCTCTGTTAAAAGGATGACTTTTGGGGGTGAGTCTTCCAATGCTGAACCAACACTGCCATCCCTATAATAAAACCACTTTCTACATCCTGCCAGATCTGACTTCTAATAGTTTGTTTTGTTAAACAAATTTTTATCTATGTTCATACTTTTTTCTTCTATTATCATTATATAGTTTTAGTATTATCACAATGTTAATTTCCTAAAATGACAGGAGAAGTGTTCCTTCTTTTTTCTGCTTTAAATGTTTGATATAATTTATGAGTTAAAATGTATATGAGCCTGTTGTTGTCATATAGTTTTTCAAGCTAGGAATATACTTTTTAAAATAGGTGCTATTCAAATTTTATATTTCCTCCAGAGTTAGTTTCATTAATTTGTCTTCCAAGGTTCTGCTTAGAAGTTTTCAAACTTGTTTCAAAAAAGATTTTTGTAATATGCTTTCTATATCCTTTTAAATTCTATAAAATCTGTGGCAATGTCTCCTAGTTCTTGATATTGTAATTTTAAAAATGTATAGTTGATATTGTGTAATAGGAAGAAAAGATCTAAAGGAGTAGGGCAAGTGGGAGGGGTAGGTGAATGGAAAGAAGGGAAAAGAAAAAATACGAGAAAAGGAAAAAAATGGAAACAAAGTCTTTGCAAATAGGGAAGGGTGGAGGGGGTGGAGGGAGGGCAGGGGAAGGGGAAAAAATAAGAACCAAGATACTCATGTAAAGGTGCAAGATCCCAATGATGAATGTAACTGTATTTTATACCTAAAATGTACCAATAAACTTAATGGAAAAATAACTATATGGTCCTTGTCTACACATGTGCACCTGTGTGTGTCTGTGCATTTGTGTGCCACTGTGAACCACTGATACTGGTTCTTTATTTGTGACAATTCTATTATTTTTTCCATTTTATATTGTCAACTATGAAAAGCTTTTTCAAGAAATAGACTAGTTTTTACTTTATTGGTACACAACCATTCATAGTATTCTTTAATAATATATTATGTTTTTCTGTTATATATTTAAGAAAATCAGATTATGTCTCCTCAAGATATGACTCTTTAACATAAAACTTATTTTCAAGCTGTAGACATTTAGGAAGCAGCAAATGCAAAAACAAAAAACCAAAATAAAATCCCCCAAAACAAATAGACAAACAAAAAACTGCTGCTCCCATCATTTTCTGCTAAAAGTCAGGATATAAATTCTGCTTTACTAGTGACAACTCCAGACTCTTATCAACCCAGAGCAGCAGAGAAATCTGCAAACAAACCTTACTCTATTAGCTTACCCCAAAATATTTACTTTCTCACAATTTCTCACCCTCAGATGCTTAAAACATTTTCCTTTGTCCTGTCATTTATCCACAAATTTATTGTTCTTTGTTGAAGATGCTGTATAAGCTAAAGAGCTAAACTACTGCTTGGACTACTTTTCTTTGAGCTTTCTCCTGTGTGATCTACACAGCACATATTAATAAACTAGATTTTTTCTCTTATTAATCTTTTTTGATACAAATGTCTTTCCCAAATAAGAAGTCATGAGTTTTGAGGAAATATTGCTCTTACAATAGTAGATTTTATTCAGGATTTGTTGATTCTTAGAGTAGTAGGATTTCCGCATTTTTTTACTCTGCATCATCTCCAGAAATGCAGGCCCACTCACAAGTTCTATTATTCATATGCCTTGAGTTTTTTCAATGCCTTTTTGAAGACATTTTCTCTTTTTTTATCTATGACAATATTATCATTTCACATTTCATAATACCTTTTGTAAACAATGGCATTAGCTTCTTAATGAATTTTCCTGTTTCCAATCTTTTAGACATTAAATTCTCTACATGTCTATCAAAGTTAATTTGTTCATAGAGTATATATTTATTACTTACCCACTAAGATAAATATACAACAAAGCTCACTTTAAGTCTTTTGCCTATTCTTTTTAAAGCCCACCAGTAGAGATAGAATGATAGCATACCTCTGTCATAATTTAGGCTCTGTTTGAATTTCCAACCCCATTGACTTTCACTCTTTGCTTTAGGCTTTATACTTCAGCAAAACCAAACTACTTTAGTCATTTGCATATAAGAGGTGATCAAAATATATGCTGAGTAAAAGACACATTGCCATTAATCTTCAAAATACTACTACTCAAGTCAAATACACATATCTCACCATTCTTCCCCTTTCAGAAGTAGTTCTGGAAGTCTTTTTAGTGAGTGTATTTATGAAGTGTGATCAAAAATATGAATGCTGCCACGGAGTTCCACCCAAAGAAAGGCAGGCCCATAGAAACATTACAGTGTTATTACAGTGTTACAGTCCTTATTCATCTTCTGTTTTGGTTTACATCTGGGTGTCCCCGCAAAGTCTCATGCTCTCATAGCTGGGGGTTTTGAGAGGTGATTGGATCATGGGGACATGATACTCACCAGTGCAGTAGCTCCCTGATGAGTTTATAGGCAAATGTAATCTTGGGAGGTGAAGCCTGGTGACAGAAGTTGGGTCACTGGAGTCATGGCCTGGAAGGGTCTACCTTCCTTCCACTTCCCTTAATCTCTCTCTGCTTCCTGCTTACCATACTGAGTAATTTCTCCTCTGCCATGCCCCTCTGCCATGCAGCCCAGGCTTGGACCTGAATATGGGCCTCTACAAACTGTGAGACAAAATAATCCCTTTCTCCTTAGTGGTATGGGTGTCAGATGTTGTGTCTCAACACCAAGAAAGTAAGTAAGACACTTTCTTAACCTGATCTGCACAGTATGACTCCTGGCTCTTCCTCAAAGTCAAAATAACCACGAAAGGTAAATATTTTAAATTGATTTAGAACATTGAGATCACCAAGAAAACACAACTAAAGAAGCATACAAAAAGAACTTCTAGAACTGTTTCAGCAAGTAGAAGAAACGTGGGATAAGGAGAAGTATTTTGAGCCTGGCTAGTGACAATGTTTCATTTACTGTAAATTTACATATTCACCATACATTTTGGTCACACCTCATATATGGTACTATTTCTCATTTCTGCACTTTTGCTCATGGTTTGTTTTCATCTGGTTTGCCCTCCCACTCTTCTCTATATATCTCTTTATTAAGTTAACTCTAACTTATTTTCTGCAGATTTAACTTCCTCCCTTATCTCCTCTCTGAAGATTCTGCCTATCCACAGATCACATTTGGTTTCAAATTTTCTATAATTTCCAAATATTCTGTGCATCTTTCAATGGTTGGACTTCTTAATTGCATTATAATCCTGAAGTTAAGTGTCTTTTTATTCCTTCACATCTTAGAATACTTGTGCTTCAGATACCTTTCTTTCCACATTTTTATTCCAATTGATTAGATTGCTATTTGGTAAATTGAAACATATTGATGTAAGTTTTGAATAAATGAATAGTTGGGGTGTAAATTTATTGACTTTGAAATAAAGTTATTAAGGAAAACCAGATTGAAATGTTGAAGGCCAATTTGCACAGGGTTTTTAATGAAAGCTGAATGTACATCACAATTTCGCACAGAATTTTTCAAAATTTAGAAAATTAGAACCCTTCAATTCGATGGCTTTCATAACCCTAAAGTATTCACTTTTTATTCAATGGTATATTTTAAGAAAAATTAATTAGCATATGTTTTTATATATGCTTTATAAATATTTAGTATTACTACATAGTAAAAGCACCACAATGTCCCACAAAATGGCTATGATGTATCCCACGAATGCAATACTTGATCAAATTATGAGTATTTTTTTATATGTTTGTCATACACCATATAGATATATGTAAGGTTTTTGTGGTATAGAAATTGAAATCTTTTCCTCAGGAAATTTTGGTAAAAGAAAAATTTGATAAAACTGAATTTATATATTTCAAAAATTTAGCACTGTGGAAGAGGCTTTAAAAATGAAAACGCAAATTATATAGTGGAAGAAAATTTTTCAAACCAAGTACTGTAAAAGGTCTAGTATCTATTACATATAAAAACTCTCAAAATTCAACAGTTAATTAAAAAGGAAGTACGTAAAAAATATTAAGAAACAATTCACAAAGCAGGACACATAGATGGCTAAGCATATAGAAATGCTCAACATTATTAGCCATTATGCTAGTACATAATGAGATATTACTGCACATCTTTTTTAACAATTAAAATACAAAAACAGGATAAAATCAAGTGCTGGCAATAATACTGAAAAGCTACATTGTTTATACATTTACAGTGAAATGTAAAATGATACAGAAACTCTAGAAAATACTTTTTAGTTTTCTTTAAAAAAATAAACATGAAACTACCATGTGATTCAAGAAATTTATTCATGTTATGAGAAAAGGAAAAAATGGAAATAAAGTCTTTGTAAATAGGGAAGGGAGTACAGGAAATGGGAAAAAAATAAGAACCAAGATACTCATGTACAGGTACAAGTACCCAATGATAAATGTAAACATATTTGTATACCTAAAATGTACCAATAAAATAATTTAAGCAAAAAACCCCAAATTTATTCATGGATATATATCTGTAAGAAATAAAAATTATGTTCAAATAAATTTCTGCATATTTATTACAGCATATACAATTGGAATTGCAAAAACTAGGAATACCCAAATGGCTTTTGATGAATGAATGAATGATTAAAAACTATTAGGCATTCCATACCATGTAATACTACTCAGCAATAAAATGAATGTAATATTGATACATATAACAATCTGAATGAATGTCCAGAGAATTTTGTTTGATGAAATAGAACTGACAATAGAATATCATATATCTCCATTTATATAACTTTTTTGAAACTAAAAATTACTGAAATGCAGTATTGATTCCTGGTTACCAAAGATCAAAGACAAAGCAGAATGTTGAAAAGGGAAATGGATGTAGCTATAAAAGGAAAACTAAGGGATTCCCATGGTGGTGCAAATGTTTTCTGTCTTGCAGTACTAATATCAAAATCTTAGCTATAATACTGTAGTTTAGTTTTGCTAGGTGTAAAGGGAAACTGTGTAAAATATACATAAGATCTTTTGGAATTATTTAATTTCATGTAAATCTAGAGTCATCTCTAATTAAAATCTAATTCAAGCATATTAATGCATCTAGAATAACCATATGAAAAATAAGCAATTATTCTTAAATAAATCATTCTAGACATTCATCATCAGAGCGATTATAAATAGAAAATATTTAATACATACTGCACAGAGAAGATACCTAAATACTTTAGAATTCTAAGTCAGTCATTTGTTGGGACAAGGGGAAATGAAATGTTTAGAGATTTCCTATATAGTGCCAGGACAAAATTTGTCTATATGCTATGAAAAAGAAGACCGGTAAGTGGAAAAAGGGATTCTGGAAGAGGAAGAGAAAAGCAGAGTGTTGGGAACTGAAGAGAGGAACATGGTAGACAGATAAACATGGAGAAGGAAGGACAAAGAGACAGGGGGAAAGAAAGTGATAAAAGAGATAAAGACAGGAGAGAGAGAATGATCTTTTTGTAAATCCTCCATACAGGCAGAATAAGTATTAGATTACATGTTAGCAAATGTGTAATTTCACTGTAAGAAGTACCATCATATACTCAAGAAACAGTATGAAGATTGATTAGAAACTTGTGTCTTTAAATTATTATTCTGCAAGGACAAGACTACTTACCCTCTGGAAAAGCAATATGTTGCTCGTTTCAATATCCAAATTCTGAGTAATACATCAATTACCCAGAGGATCTAGATGAAAGGGAATAAAAGTGAGCAAATAAGAAAGGAGAGTGTATGTAAAACCTAATAGCATTTGTTTCTCACTAAATTGAGGAAAAACTAGCAACATTAGTTCTAAGTTATGTTAGTGAATAAATTTAGGATGAGCATTATATGAGAGGTGGTGACTACAGGAAGGTAAGGTCATGGAAAAGTGGAGTGTGAAAATCAAAAAGTCAGTGTTTGCACCATATGACATTTTAGTAGATCAGAAGTGTATGGGTAAAGGTAATTTCTTGTGGTTCTACTTAGTATATGAGGAAGCACTTTAGTAATACTGAAACTGTATGAAAATGGAGGCCATTAGTCTAAGGCAGGTGATAATCTAAAATGTAAAAGTGATTAGTGATAAAAGAGACCTCTCTTATAGTTTTAGGCTTGTCACCTCCTCTTTATGTCACACTTAATGTGTCACTTCACCTCTTTAAGTCTTTCCCTGTCTAAAAAATCAAAACATAACATTTATCCATTGTGGGCCCAGTTTTTCTGTAAAAACAAAATGAGATAGTTTATTTAAAATTGCATTACAAACTACACAATTCTATCTAAATGCAAATGAATCTGGGCAAAAGCTGCCCTATTCATATGTATAAAAATATTTGTGTTACCTTTAGATGTAGATTTTTATTTTTATTTAAGTTTTGTTTTTATTTTGTTCAGTGGAATTTGAGAGAAATATCTTAAGCATTACAGTAAATTTGTTTTTGGGTTTTAGGTTGCAGACTTTTTTCACAGGTTAGGGGAAGAAAGAACTATGATTCCATTCTTGCTTTAGGAGAAAGTTGAATTCAATCTATTAAATTAATGGCAGGAATCCCAGATCTCCTTGCTAACTCTAAACAAAACATCTGTATGTTGATTTTAAGCCTGAAGATTAAACTAGGTTTCCTATTCAGTATACTTAAGCTCAAGTACTTCTGAGCTTCCTTTTTTTTTGAGGGTGTATAATTTTTTTTCTAATGACCTGGAAGGTTATTTACTGTGTCCTTTGATTATTTGGCAAGCCATCAAATGCCATGCAAGATTTTCCACTCTCAATCATTGTCAAGAAGATTGCTTTTCTTGATGCTTGTCAAAGTTAAAAGAGTTTTAAAAGTACTTAAATGGATGAGTGAAATGTTTAATATAATTGTAGATTGTTCTTTATTAATAAAATATGTTGTTAATTTTATCTCATCATCTGGGAGGTTTAGAGGAATCCATTAGCATTTAATTTCCAATGTGTTTTTTAATTATTGCATTAGCTTGAAGATGGAGGGATTGGGATGTAATGGCCAGTACTGCTGGCTCCAGCCAAAAGAGAAACTGAAATCTGGTAAGATTTTGCATGAATAAAAGTTCACACTTATTTAACATCAAACAAAACACATTGTGAAAAAATATCAATTGGTACAGAGCAAAGCTGCTTATGTAAAAAGTAAACATAAATAAATATGTTTGAGGCACCATGACTGTCCTAATTGGTTAGATAAACTAATTAAAAGAGAGAAAAAATCTGCCTTTCGGTTGCCTAAGAGCCAAATGTGTCACATTTAATTAAGCAATAGATAAATAAATAATTAAGAAAATGCCTGTTATTTTTTGCTCAGAACCATATATTTTGTATTACTCTCAAACACAGCCCATGCATTGCATATGTCATTTATCCCTCACCCCTTTTCAAAACCATGTTACTACCCATCTCTCGATGCCATTATTCTATTATTGATCCCATTATTTTTCTGCTTGTATCATTATTGTTTTATTTCTACATGTGCTTATTTTTTTCTATATCTGCTTATGAAGTATTTTTTTAATTCCTTCAAAAGTTGGCTTATAACCTACTTTTCTAAGATGCACCACTCATTATATCAAAATGAGTTTGATTGCTGCTTTATTCTACATTTCCTATTAATTATTTCCTTATTGCCAAGTCATTGTTTTTAAGGGTTTTTTTTATGTGTTCTTCAATGATGATAATTACCTAAAATTATTAGCTGGAATTCATTTGATACTTCACTTAAGAAAAAAAATTTAATTGCCTGCATATGTAAAATGCATAGTTGCAAATTATAAAGGGTAAAAAGGACATAATAGATGCAATCATAAAAGACAGAATTAAGCAATCATTCGATAATCTGCAAAATTTTATGAATGGATAGAGGTTAAAGAAACTAATAATTTCATTCCTGTAGGTTATGTTTTCACTTTCTTGATAATGTACTAAAATGCACTAATATTTTAATTTGATGAAGTCCAGTTTCTATAGTTTTTTTTTTCCCTTACTTCAGTTTTGGTGTCATAAGAATCCATTGAGAAATATCCAAGCATGAAAATTTATTGCTATGTTCCTGCTAACCATTTTATTATTTTAACATTTAAATTTATATTTATAATTAATTATGAATTAAGTAATTTTAGGGTTTGATGTAGGAAATCAAATTCATTGCTTTTTGTGCAAATTCAGATATTTCAGCCTCACTTGTTCAACAGGCTCTTTTCTCTAGTGAATGATCTTGGTACTCATCAAAAATCACTTGAGCATACATGTATGTGTTTATTTCAGGACTCTTAGTTCTATTCTATGGATCAATATACATTGCATGCCAATATTAAACAGTATAGATTACTGCAGCATTGGGGTAAATAGAAAGTGTTTGTCATCTTTGTTTTCCATTTTCAAGATTTTTTTGGCTATTTGAGATTTCTTGCAATTCTACATGAATGCAAGGGTTAGTGTTTCCATATCTGCAAAAAATTTGAAACTTGATAGGACAGACAATAAATCTGTAGACTGCATTGGTTAATACTGTCATCTTAATAATATTAAACTTTATTGTATATGAATGCAGTATATTTTCACTTATTTAGTTCTTATTAATCTCCTGCGACATTTTATAGTTTTCAATGGAAAATGTTTGCACTTCCCTAAATTGATTATTGAATATTTTACTATTTTTTATCATAAAGTAAATGAAATTATTTTCTTAATTCCATTTTCTGACTTCTTATTGTTATTGTAGAAAATATAATACCAATACATGAATTGTACTGTGTTCATCATATGGTCAAAATTTACTGATTTGATTTATTCACTCCATGAATTCTTTAGGATTTTCCACATATAAAGTAATTTCATCTGCAAATAAATATGCATTTAGTTCTCTTTTTCAATTTATACATACTTTGATCTTTTTATCTTCCCCAACATTTCTGACTAAAATTTTACTACAATGTTCAATTGCAGGATGAAAGTAGGCTTTCTGCTCCTGTTTGCGATATTAAAGGAAAAGCTTTCAGTCTTTTATCATTGTGTATAATGTTAGCTGTGGGTTTTTCATGACTGGCTTTTATCATGTCGAAGAAGGCCCCTTCTATTTATAGTCATATCAGTGTTTTTCTCAAGAATGTGTATTGGTTTTGTCATGTTTTTAAAATTGAAAAGATCATTTTTTCTCTCAACTAATTAATATGGTGCATTACATTGATTGTCAGATGTTGAACTGCACTTGGATTTTTGGGATAAATCTCACCCAATCATGATATATCATCATTTTATTATGCTTTTGGATTCTCTTTGTTAGTATTTTGTACAAGATTTATACATGCACACAGATACACACACACACACACACACACACACAAGCACAGAGAGAGTGCCAAAACATTTATGCACACTTCAAGAAAATAAAAATGTATAAATATTTTAATACTAAATTTATTGAAATATCATGAGTTACCTTTGGCCTTTACAATTACAAGAGGTGTTCAAAGTGGTGGCCATTAGCTTCCAGCCATTTGTTAGTACTGCAAACTGTTGCTGGTTGGGTAACCCTGGTCATTGACATTGCTGCACGTGTTGAAATTTCTTCTCTAAGGTCTGGCAGTTTAGAGGTTTTTCTGTATATAAGGCATCTTCTAGAATCCCCCATATGAGGGTTACACCATGTGTTGCAAAACATATTATTTTTCTTTTCCTAAAGTTTTTTTTATTCATTAAGTGTATTGGTACATTTTAGGTATATATTGTGATCACATTCATCATTGGGGATTTGTATCTATATATGATATTATCTTGATTCTTGTTTTTCCCCCTTTCTCCTTCCCTCCCTTTCATGCCTCAACCCCTCCCTATTTACAAAAAATAAACTTTGCTTCCATTTTTCCTTTTTTTCTCATATATTTTTTCTTTCATTTCTTTCCTTCCCCCTACCCCCTGCCACTTCCCCAACTTCCCCACTTCCCCTTCCCCTTTGGACTTTTTCTTCTTATTCCACATTACCTATTATACATTTTGTGCTCTCTCTCTCTCTCTCTCTCTCTCTCTCTCTCTCTCTCTCTATCTATCTATATGATATTGGTCTATACTTATGATATTCCTTTCTAGCTTTGATAACAGGAGAATGATGGCTTCAGAGAATAAATATCCTCCAATTTTTTGAAATTGTTTAAGAAAGCTTGGTTTGTTCTTATTTAAATACTTGGTATAATTCATCCGTGAAGCTACTTGGTCCTAAATTACTTATTCAATTTCAGTAGTCATATTAGGACTAATTCTTCTTAAATCCATTCATGTTGTTTATGTGTATCTAGATATATGAGTATTTAATCTCTTATTGTAGCTAAACAATTGTTCACAACATTCTTATATAATCTTACCCTTTATTCTTATAAGATCAGTAGCAATGTCTCAACTTGCATTTTTCATTTCAGTTGTGTTTTCACGTTTTATTTCCATGGTCACTTTAGACACAATATTCTTTGAGATTCATGGAAAAGCTACAGAAGTAGAACAAGGGATTCACACATATTGTAATCCAGTTTCTCCTAAACTTAGCATTTTACATTACCATCATACATTTTAAAAACAAAAAATAGCATGTATAATTTATTATTACTTAAACTGTATACATTATTTAGGGTTCATCAGTCTATTCTTTCTGTCCTACTCTGTTTCTTCTTTCTTTTTTTGTTTTAGTTTTACAGTGCTAAGACTTGGAGCTAGAGCCAGAATCATGCTAGACAAGCAATTTACCACTGACCTACATTCCCAGCTTCATTACTATATTTTTTTGTCTCCCATATTCTTATCTAAGGTACCATATTAGATTTAGATGTCATGTCTCCTTTGTAATGTCTTAAATTTTGACAGTTTCATGGAGATTTTTCTTATTTTTAAAATTAATTTTATTGGTACTTTTTAGGTATACAATATAATGACATTCATCATTGGAAATGTGCACACTTACGTAATCTCTCTTGGTTCTTATTTTTTTCCCCCTTCCCCTGACCTCCCTTCAACCCCTCCACCCCTCCCTATTTACAAAGACTTTGTTTCCATTTCTTCTTCTCACATTAATTCCATTCCCTTCTTTCTTTTCCCCTACCCCTCCCACTTCCCCTTCCAGTTTGCCCCATTTCTTCTTATTTCACATTATCGATCATAACTTTTAGTAATTATTTTCACTTTCAGTTTCTCACACTAGAGAAACTACTTGGCATTTATACATGTGTGTCCTATTTATTTCACTTAAGAGTATCTCCTCAATGTGCATCCATTTAGCTATAAATGTCTCTAATTTCTCATTTTTATGGCTGAGTAGTATTCCATTTTACTTTTAAAAAACCCCACATTTTCTTATTCAGTCTCCAGTTGATGGGCACTTGGGTTGTTTCCAAGTTTTAGCTATCGTAAATTCTTCTGCTATAAACAGAGGTGCACATGTATCACTGTGGTATGATTCTTTGAATTCTTTGGGGAAGATACCCAGCAGGGGAGTAGTTAGGTTAAATGGGATTTCCAGTCCTGGTTCTTTGAGGTATATCCATACTGATTTCCACAGTGGTTGCACCAGTCTACACTCCCACCAGCAGTGGAGCAGTGTTTCTCTTTCCAAACAGCCCCACCAGCATTTGTTGTTGGTTGATTTTTTGATAGCAGCCATTCTTTCTGGGGTGAGGTGGAATCTCAGCATTGTATTCATTGGCATCTCTCTAATGACCACTGATATTGAACATTTTTTCATAGGTTTATTTGCTATTTCTATTTTTTCTGAAAAATGACTGCTCATTTCAGATGCCCACTTTTGGATTGAATCTTAAAATTTGCAAAGTCTGATTTTTTTAAGTTCTTTATAGATTCTACATAGTAGAACTTTGTCTGAGGAACAGCAGGTAAAATTTTTTCCCACATTGTGGGTTGTCTCTTCACACTCTTGGTTTCTCTTGCTGTGCAGAAGCATTCTAACAAGAAGAGATCCCACTTGTTGATTGTTTGTGCTGGTTCATGGGCAACTGAGGTTTTGTTTGTAAAATCATTTCTAACAACAATGTTTTCAAGAGTTCTACCTAAGCTCTGTTTCAGCCGGTTCAGAGTTTCAGTTTTAAAATTTAGATCTTTAATCCATTTTGATTTTAGTTTAGTGCATGGTGAGAGATATAGGTCAAGTTTTAATCTTTGGTAAGTTGAAACCCAATTTTTCCAGCACCATTTATTAAAGAGGCTATCTTTCCTCCAGTGAGGATGTTTGACTCCTTTTTGAAGATGAGGGGGCTGAGTGTGTCTGGAGTTGTTTCTGCATCTTCTAATCTGTTCCACTGGTCCTCTGTTCTGTTTCTTTGCGAGTACCATGTTGTTTTTACCACAGTAGCTTTGAAGTATAGTTTCAAGTTGGGGATTGTGATACCCCCTACCTTGTCTATATTGCCCAGTATTGCTTTTGTATTCTAGGCCTTTTCTTCCTCCAAATGAATTTTTGAATTGTTTTCTCCAGGTCGGTGAAGTATGCTGCTGGGATTTCAATTGGGATGGTATTGAATCTATAGAGCAGTTTTGCAAGTATAGCCATTTTCAGTATGCTGATTCTTTCTACTCAGGAGCAGTGGATGTCTTTGCTTTTTATGATATTGTCTTCAATCTCTCTTTTCAGAATGCTCTAGTTTTCAGAGAAGTCTTTGATTTCTTTTGTTAAGTTGATTCCTCAGTATTTCAGTTTTTTGGATGCTATTGTGAAAGGAATTGTTTGACCTATTTCTCTCTCAGTGAGTCTATTTTTTGTGTAGAGGAAAGGTATTGATTTTTGTATGTTGACCTTGTATCCATCTACTTTACTGAATTTGGTTATTAAGTCTAGAAGACTTTTGGTGGAGTTCTTGGGGTCTTGTACATACAGTATCATGTCATCTGCAAATAATGACAAGTTGACTTCTTCATTTCCTATCTTTATTCCTTTTATTTCTTTCTCTTGTCTAATTACTGTGGTTAATGCTCCCAAAACTATATTGAACAGGAGTGGTGATAGTAGACATCCTTGTCTTGTTCCTGATTTTAGTGTGAAGGATTTCAGTTTTTGACCATTTAGTATGATATTGGTTGTTGGTTTTTCATAGATGGCTTTTTATCAGATTGAGGTAGAGACCATCTATTCCAATTTTTTGAAGGGATTTTATCATAAATGCATGTTGGATTTTGTCAAATGCTTTTTCTGAATCTATGGAGATAATCATATGGTTTTTGTCCTTGGTCTTCTCATATAGTATATTACATTTATTGATTTGCATATGTTGAACCGTCCCTGCATCCCTGGGATGAATCCCACTTGGTCAGGGTGTATGATCTTCTTGTTGATCTTTTGCATTCTAATTGCCAGTATCTTATTAAGGATTTGTAGATATATGTTCATTAGTGAGGTTGGTCTATATTTGTCTTTTTTGGTTGGGTCTTTCTCTGCTTTGGGGATCAAGGTGATGCTTGCTTCCAGGAATGAATTTGGGAGTATTGCTTCCCTTTCAATTTAATTGAAGAGTTTAAACAGTAGTAGCAGTAGGTCCTCTCTACATGTCTTGTAGAATTCAGCAGTGAAGGCATCAGGACCTGGACTTTTCTTAGTTGGTAACTTTTTAATTATGCTTTCAATTTCATTGATTGGTATTGGGTTGTTTAGAATTTTTAGGTCTTCTTTGTTCAACTTTGATAATTCATATGTATCTAGGAATTTGTCCATTTCTTCTGTGATTTCTATCATATTGGTGTACAGGTTCTCGAAGGAGGTATTGATAATCCTCTGGATTTCTGCTGGGTCCTTTATAATTTCACCATTTTCATTCCTAATTGCATGGATTAGGGCCTTTTCTTTCCTTTTTCTGATAAGGTTGGCTAAGGGTTTGTCAATTTTATTGATTCTTTCAAAGAATCAACTCTTGGCTTCATTAACTTTTTTGTATCATTCTCTTAAACTCCATTGGATTAATTTCTGCTCTGATCTCTATAATTTCCCTCCTTGTATGAGATTTTGGTTTGTCCTGCTCTTCTTTTTCTAGAAGCTTGAGGTTCAACATCAGGTTATTTAATTGGGCCTGCTCTATTTTCCTAATATGAGTATTCACTGTTATGAATTTCCCTCAAAAGACTGGTTTCCTTGTGTGCCATAGATTCCAATGAGTTGTATTCTCATTTAATTATATGAACTGTCTGATTTGTTCTTTAATTTCCTCTGGGAAATTTTGTTTCCATTTTTTTTGAAGATTTTGTTTCCATTTTTTTCCTTTTCTCATATTTTTTCCCTTCTTTTCTTTCTCCTAACCCTCCCACTTCCCCTTCTCCTTTAGACCTTTTCTTCCTATTACACAATATCAATTACACATTTTTTAAATTACAATATCAAGAACTGGGAGACATTACCACAGATTTTACAGAATTTAAAATGATATCAAAAGCATATTACAAAAATCTTTTTTGAAATAAATTTGATAACTTCTAAGAAGTACCTTGGAAGACAAGTTAATGAAACTGACTCTGGAGGAAATATAATATTTGAGTAGCACCTATTAAAAAAGTGTATTCCTAGCTTGAAAAACCTAACCACATGACAAAAACGGGCTCATATAAAATTTTAACTGATAAATTATATCAAACATTTAAAGCAGAAAAAAGAAGGAACACTTCTCCCCTTATTTTAGGAAATCAACATTGTGCTAATACTAAAACTGAATAAAGACAATAGAAGAATAAAATATGAACATAGATTGAAATTTGTTTAACAAAAAAAACTATTAGAAGTCATATCTGGCAGTATGTAAAAAGTGGTTTTATTATAGGGATGGCAGTGTTGTTTCAGCTTTGGAAGATCCACCCCCAAAAGTCATCATTTTAAGAGAGGAAAGGAAAAAACCATATGATCCTCTTACTACTGGGAGAAAAAGTATTGGACTAAATTCTACAGCTGTTCATACTAAAAGCTATCAGGAGACTAGAAGTAGAACAGAAACTTCTCAACAGATCAAAGACACATACTTCCAATAAAAATGCCTTATATGAATGGAGAAGGTACAATGTTTTCTCCCTAAGGTGGGGAAAAAGGCCAGATATGCCTACTCTTCATCTGTCCATTAAACTTTGAAACATAGGCCCAAACCAAAATAGTCTTGTAGTAATATGATACAATTAGGATAGGATTGGCAAGGTAGAAGTAAAATCTTTCTATGTAGATGAAATGATCATCTACAGAGAAAGTACTAAGAAATCTCTAGGAGCCCCTAGAACTTGTGTTTGAATTTAGCAGGATTAGAAAACACAAGGTATATATAAAAATTCAGGTCTATGTATACTTGCTATAAATGAAGAATTGGATATTGAAATTTAAAAGTTATGTATGAGTACAAAGGACCTAGAAAAGTAAAATGACAAAAAAATCAGTGTTGGAAGACATTTAGTGATTAATTTTAAGACTTCCTCTAAAGCTCCAGTAATCAAGGCAATGTTGGTGTAAGGAAAGACATATAGATCATTGGAATAAAACACAGGATCTAGAAATAGAACCACACATATAAGGCCCACTGAGTTTTAAAAGATTATTTAACATTAATATTTTATAGAACATAAACTCAATTCAAGAGCAGAGGAAAAGATAATGTTTTCAGCAAATGGCACTAGAACACCTGGTATCCGTATATAAAAAATTAACCTCAATCCTTTATTTCCATACATAAAGATAACTTGAATGGATCTATGAACTTAAATATGATAGGCTAAAATTATAAAACTTTAAGAAGAAATTATAATGGAAAATGTTTATGAATTTAAGGTAGGCAGGAATTTCCTGCGATATAAAAACATGATGTATAAAAGAAAATATTTGATAATTGAGATTCCATCAAAATTTAGAAATTTAAATGACATCATTATTAAAATGAAAAGTAGTGCTTAAACAGACCATATTTATAATGTGTATAACCTATGACTAGAATATATAAAGAACACTTACAGCTCATTAATAGACAACCCAATTAAAAAATAGACACAAGAAGATGATAAATAGCCAGTACAGCACAAAGAAAGGTGTGCAACACTAAAATCAGAAAAATACTAATAGGTACAATAACAATATTGAATTATACACTCATTAGGGTGATGAAGTAAAAGTTTTAAAAGAACAATGACAGCTTAGGCGTGAACCAGGTAGAACTTTCTAATACTGCTAATGGGAATGTAAGATGATAAAACCATTTTGGAAATAAATATAGAAATTTCTTGTATTACTGTTAAGAACCAAGAGTCCTATTCTTAAGTTTTTACTTAAGAGGAATAAAAACACACATTCACAATATATTTGTACATACGAGTTGAGTATCCCTTATCTGAAATTCTTGGGGCCAGAGTGTTTCAGATTTTCCTTTGAAATGCACTTGATCTTCAAAGAGGATAGCTACTACTGCTTTTTTTCGGGTTCCTGTTGCATTGACTGTGGTTTTCCACCCTTTAACTTTCAGTCTATGAGCTTCTTTTTGAATTAAATGTGTTTCTTGTATGCAGCATATTGTTGGTTCTTGCTTCTTGATCCATTCTTCCAGTCTATAGGTCTTTTGACTGGTGAATTGAGACTATTAACATTGATGGCTATATCTGATACGTATTGACTTACCATTGTCATGACTTTTTGTTGGTTTCTCTCCTCTTGCATTTAATTTCTTGTCATGTCCTATGGATTCATTCTGCTGGGTTTCCTGGCATTGTTTTCCTCATGTTTTTCTAGGATATTGTCTAAAATTTTTCTGGATTGCTGGTTTGGTAATCATGAATTCCCTAAAGTGCTCATTGTCATGAAAGTATCTTATTTCTCCATCAATTTTGAAAGATAGTTTTGCAGGGTACATCAATCTAGGTTGGAGGCTGTTTTCCTTTAGGGCTTGAAAAACATCACTCCAAGCTCTTCTTGCCTTGAGCTTTTGCATTGAGAAGTCTGCTGTGATTCTGATGGACTTTCCTTTGTATGTGATTTGTTTCTTTTTCTCAACTGCTTGTAGAACTTTGTTCCTCTGTTGGTTTTCTGTAATTTTAACAATTATATTCCTATATGTAGATTTTTTTTGATCAAGGCTAGTTGGAGACTTATATGCCTCACTTATCTGTATGTCTGTTCTTTTCCCCTACTTGGGAATCTTTGTGCCATCACTTCTGTGAACAGTTATTTTTTATGTCATGTACACTCTCTCCTGTTTCTTCATTGACTCCAATCAGTCTTATATTATTCTTCTTTGCATCATCTAGCAGCTGCAAGATTGATTTATCATGGTCCCTTAGAATTTTAAAGCATGTTTTCTTTTTCTGGTCACTAATTGCAATCTTATCTTCTATATCTGAACTTCTGTCCTCACATTGGCCCATTTTTCTGTGTAAACTTTCAGTGGAGTTTTTCATCTCCTAGAAATCTGTTTGCATGTGTTTTATGAATTCCATTTGTTTCCTATGTTGAGATTCCATCGTGTTCCTGAGCTCCTCTTTAGATTTATTAATCATGTCTTGCACTATGAGCACAATCTCCACTGCTATCTGAGAAATTATTTCTGATTTCATTTTTTCCAGATACTCTTTTGTTGCCAGTTCAGGGAATCCAGGTGGTTGAGTATCAGAGTGTTCCATCTTGTTTCCTTTTGGGGTTGCTGTAGGTGATCTGGAAGCCTGATTTTGAGACATGTTTACATGTCTTCTCATTTCAATGGGGGGGGGGGTTGCTCCTGACGCCCACACAGCTCACCTTATCTGTTCGGGTGGGGTGGTGCAGTAGCCTGGAAGCCTCCTCTTGTGTGCTGGGATAGTGTCACCTCCTGTGTGCTTGATTTGTATTTTAGAAAGATTTTTTGTTGATAATTTAAAGAATAACTTAGAAAGATATATCTTAATAGCATATAGGCAGGATTTGAAATGAGGCAGAAAAATCTTGAATTATATTACACAGAAAATTTTAAAAAATTATTGAATATCTACAATATTACATGGATTCTAGTCAATGATTTCTGATTATTGCATGATATGTCTTATTTGAAGTCATTTCTACTTTCTGGTTTCTATTTTCCTCATGGATACAATGTAGTGGCCAACTAAAATAATCTTAAATCTTTGCCAAATTACCCTTTGCAGACAAGGAATATAAGTGCGATATTTTTGTAGATCATATTGTATTACAGCAACTCTCTCCAAACATGTTTTTTTTTCTTTTTGGTACCAGGGATAAAACTCAGGACCTTGCACTTGTGAGGCAGGCAGCAGAAACACTGAGCTTAATCCCTGGCTTCCAAATATGCTTTTTGAAAATTTCTTATTTCATTTCACAAATTCATGTGAATTTTCTGCATCCATTTACTATGTACCTTTATTTTAAGATAAAATATTTTCATGCAGTAGTTTTTAGTAGATGTTGTGAAGAAATATGGCCTTATTTAATCTGATATTTGTTTTTATGCCTTGGCACAAACACTGGTAATAACTTTCTTAATTTAAAAAACATTTTAATTTCTATTATATTACTGTCTGGGATAGGTCTATATTGGTGTTTAAAAAACTATATAATAACTAAGAATGAAACTGAAGAGCTAACTTATTGACTCAGAATTTTTTTTTTATAAAACTATACTCATTCATCAAAATTTTCATGAATACATATAAAGTTCTGGATACTCTCCAGAATTGAATCTCTAGCATTAGCTTTATAGTGTTTCTTGACATTCACCCTCCTTAAAAAGATCACAAAGCTATGAGCTACCTCATGCAACAATAAGCTCTGAGATTATCTGTCAGGAGGTTAATTACAGTATTACCACTCTTTAGTGAAGCCCTGATAGAAACAATTGAACTTCTGAGAATTATTTTCTATACAAACTCTTATATAATTATATATATATATATATGTGTGTGTGTGTGTGTGTGTGTGTGTATATATACACCTGTTATATAAGGTGTACTTATATACTGATTGTGCCACTGGAGCTCCACTCGTATGTGTATCTAAACATTGAAATTAGAATCTAAATTTCATGAAGGCAAGGTTAAGTCCTACAATCTAGGTAGTTTCCAAATGATGCTTGTTTATTCAAATACGATCATAAATAAAAACAATAAATCATTATATCATTAAAAAATAAACATCATCTTTACTAAGACTTGTTTTTTCAAGCATTGAGAATATATTGGGATAACTTTATGGTTGTGTTAAAAATAATCTCTTATAACATCATAATTTTTCACCAAATAATCTGTAAACTACTTAGAAAATAAGTTTTATTTGAAGATTCAGTGGAATAAAAAGTGTGTGTTTAGAATTTTGCTATATTTACTATTCAGTGTCAAGATACAAAATGTTGAACTATTAAATAATGAGAGATATGTTTTGTTAAACTATTAATGAGAGATATGTTAAACTATTAAATAATGGTTATTTAATGAGAGATATGTTAAACTATTAAATAATGATTATTTATAATATTTTACTTTTCTAGGAATTTTTAATAAAGTCAAGTCACACTGAAGATTACAAAGAAAGTCTTAGGAAAAGAAAAAGTGATTTTGAGGAGAAATATTTAACATGTAATCTATTAAAATTTTGTTTAGACTCTTGAAATCATCTAAAGTTTACTTTGATTGATATTTTTAGAATTTGAACAAACATCCATCATAATTGCAATTTTCCAGTTAACTTAACAGCCCTCTAGTATCCAATTTATAAATTTTAAAATCAACTTTGAAAGTAATTATCAACATACATTTTATATTATACAGCTTTATATACCTGGGATAAATATTTCACCTACACTTTTGAAGGAGAAAAGATTTATTTTGACTCACAGTTTTAGAGGTTTCAGTCTATGTTCAGGTAGCTTCTTGACAGAAGCACCGTGGTAGGATTGCTGAAAGAAATCTGATCCACTTGTGTTATCTGGGAAACAGAGAGCAGGGGAAGAGCACCGAAGAGAAAGAGAATAGGGACCAGATACAGTCCCCTAAGCCATACTCCCAAGACCTATTCAGACACACCTAAAAGTGTGCTTTACTAATCTACTAGGGGCCTCCCAAACCAATCAAATTGACAGTCAACATTAACCATCACACATTTCTTTCCTTCTTAAATTATTTGTTTTAAAAATGATTATAAAATGGCAACTCCATTCTATTTTTATCAAATAAAAATTCTATAGTAGTTTATAAATATACCTTCAAAGTATCATCTCCTTTCAGGCATTCATCTCCCAAAGTGTTTAAGAAATCTGTCTAGGAGACTCAACACAGCTGACTAGAGGAGGAGTTGGGTCAAGATATTCAGGTAAGATCAACTAAATGCCCAGGTAACTGAAAGAGTGGGAAAGACATATTCTTAGTGATAATGAAAATCAAATTTAAAAAAGATACAGGTAGATCAAACCAAGCACCCAGATAATAGTTAAATAGAGGGGAAGCTGTCCCGTCAACCTCTTACACATGGCCTGAATGCTCACTTATGTCTGGATCAGCCATCTGGAGAACTTTTCAAATAGTAGAGGGACTCAAGGTGTACTGTAGAGATTAGTCTCCCGGGATAGACTTGGGATATATGGGACCCACCACCCCATAATTCTCTCTCCAGTCACTGAGGTAGCTGCAATCCTGCAATATTCTTGGGAGCACTCACCAAGTACAGGGGAAGCTCCCTTGCCATACACTGGACTTTAGGCATCAAGAGGATGGATAAGTGAATGGTGATCTCCCAGTCAACCCAGCTGTTTGTACCTTCCTGAGTTACCATCTGGAATCCTGCATCAATACCAAGCCAATCTGAATTCCCAAAGAGTGTCCTGGGCCAGCCTGAGTCACGATTGAATGCTTCAAATTGGTCCCATGCCTTCCAGGATGATCTCCATCTGGGACTCAACACTGACACTTGACACATTTGTGTCCTTGCCTGATGTCCCAGGGCTATCAACAGTGTTCACTGCCCTGCACCCTCCCTGAAATCTCTGGAGACCCAGTCTGTTGTCCAGCACCAGTCCTGGGATGCCTAGGTCTCCATGGGGTCCCCCCCCACATGAGCCTCTGCCTGTTGCTCTGGGCCTGCCAGTGCCCCTGATCAGGGCCATGCACCCTATCCTCTTCTTGGGCTCACTGGAGTCTCCATCTTGTACCCTGCATCAGTCTTGGGTGGATCTGGGTCTCTGCTGGGTGACCAAACTCTGCCAGTGCTTCTGCCCACAGCACATGTCAGTCCCACACTCACTGGAGTATCTTTCTGGCATTCAGCACTGGTCCCAGGCCCACCTGATCTTCCTGGTCCCCTGGGCCTGCTTGAGCCTCTATTGAGTGCCCAGTGACCTCCCTGGGCCCACCAATCTCCCTGCATCAGTCCTAGGCACAATAGTTTCTCTCTACTGGGCACCTTGAACCTGCATGAGCCTTCATCTGGTGTTTTGAGCTAGTGTGGCCACCATAGTCTCTGTCTGGCACCCAGTGCTGATCCTGGGGCTTCGAGAGTCTACACCAGTTTCCCCAGGTCTGCTGAAGTTTCTACTCATTGCCTAGCACCCCACACATTTGCTATGCCTGTTGGAGTCTCTGGATGGCACCAGCCATCAGTCTGAGGCCTATCTGAGGGCCCACTGAGCACCTCAGGCCTGTGTGAGTCTCCGTTTGGCACCTAAAGTTGGTTCCAGACTTGTTGGAGTTTCCGTCTGGCACCCAGCATTGATCTGTGGCCACCAGCGTTTGCCAGGAACCTCAGGCATGCTTCATCTTCACCCAGTGTCCACATTCCACACCCTCCTTGGTCCCATATCCTGGCTTTGAAAGTGATCATATACTGGGGTTTACAGATGAGGGAACCTTAGAACAAAGGGCTTAATGCCCAATCCATGGGCTATAAAGAGTGTCAGAGAGGGACGTGGCTTATTGGTTTCAAAAATAAAATGTAGGTTCTGGAAGAAAACCACTCTTGCTTCTTTTGACCCAATTCTCCCACATCACTTCTTTTTGTTTGTTTGTATGTTTATGGTCAAGTTAGGGATTTTATCACTCATTTTCTTTCCTCCATTTTAAAATTATTATTTCATTTAATTTGTTTGATTATGTCCTCCTTTTCTCTCTCTCACTCTTTCTCTCTTTTCTTCTCATCTCACTTTCAATTTGTGTCCTTTTTTTTCCTTTTTTCTCCTATTTTAATCTCTATGTTTTATTATTTATCTTTTACCTTGTTGGTTTATTATGTTACTGTTATCTAATACTTCTTTCTTTTACTCCTAAATGGGATACTTTATGTAAATTTTATCACCTTCTGCTCATCTTTCATTGCCTAACTTTTTAAATTATATTTTTTCATTCTCCCATTCCCTACAACCTCAATCCTTATTAGTATAACCATTAACCTTTATGAATCTATGGATAACTTAGTACAGTTAAACACTGTGATATTATCATTGGAGGTACAACTGCTGTATGAGTAGATATTTACTGTATATCAATATGTGGTTTGTGTTAGAGTTTGTACTATAACTATAGATCTTGTTTCTACAGTTAAGTATGGTACCTTATTAGTTTTGGGGGTTTGTTGATGTGCAATTTGTATTTGATGTTATTGTTGTTGCTGATTTTATTATTTTAGCCAAAGTGACACAGTTGTTGCTATCAATTGGTTTTCTCCAAATGACAATATATAGATTGCCTGGGCATCATAAACAACTCATTCCCAACTAACTGAACTGGGCCAAATAGGCTGCAAACTCTCATCCCAAATAAAAGGAGGTGATTGGATCCTGGGACAGAACCAAAGGCTAATAGTTAGCTACACCTAGAGAATATCTCTGAAAAGTAGGCATTAACTAAAAATGTCTCCATACCAGCAATAAAGCTACCCACAATAAACAATTTGCAACCTTTAGCAGAGAAAGAAAACAAATAAACAAATAGAAAACAAATAAAAAATGAAAAAACAAGGCAATAAAATGCCTCCAAAAACTCCCAATTCCCCCAAAGCCTATCAAGGGGGCATCGAGAAAGAAGAAATCAAAGTCACACAGATGAAATATCAGAAACAGTCATAATTGAAGTAATAAAAAATCAACAATTAGAGAATTCAAAGCAGATGCAATTAAAGAGATAATGATTTTAATAAAACAAATGATCAGCAAATCGAGAGAAGATACTATTAAAAAACAAGAGGAGCTAAAGAAAGAAATGCAAACCATGAACAATAAGCATAGAAAGAATTGGTGTGAATAAAAAGTTTCAAAGAGGAATCCAGGAGATTGAGCAATGTATTGAAATTATGGGTGGTAGAATCTACCAATATGAGGTCAGAGTGTCAGATCTAGAAGACAAAGCTATGGTTGGTGATCAACTAATGAAAGATATTTTGAAAACAGCAAAAGAACATGAAAAATGGATCCAGTAGGTGCTCAATGATGCAGACAACACTAAGATTAATTGGAATAAATGAAAAATCAGAAGATAGCACAAAGGGCATTTGTTTACAGGAGTAATAGCAGAAAACTTTCCAAGCATGGAAAAAGAATTTTACATACAGGTAAGTGAGGCATATAGAACTTCAAATAACCATGACTATAAAAGAAGTGCCCCAAGACACACTGGTCAGGGTTCCAGAAATCCAACACAGGAACAGAATTGTAAAAGCTGTTAAAGCAAAGAAATAAATCATTTATAAAGGAAAACCCATCAGAATTATAACAGAATTCCCAACACAAACCATAAAATCAAGGAGAGAATCGAGTGAAGTATTTCAATTCCTAAAAAAGATCAGCTAAAGAAATTCATGATCATCAAAACATCACTCCAAATAATTTTCAAGTATATCCTAGCAGGAGTAGAAGGGAAAGAAAGGAAATCAGCAAGAAATAATGTAGGGACTGGGATTAGTCAATACTTAAGAGTTATAACCATCAGGGGCTGGGGATTTAGCTCAGTGGTTCCGCTGCCTGCCTCGCAAGTGCAAGGTCCTGAGTTCGATCCCCGGTACCAAAACAAGAGTTATAACCATCAATGTGAATGGTATCATTCATTAACCAAAAAGACGTGGGTTAGCGGAATGGATCAAGAAACAAGATCTCACAGTATGCTGTATAGAAGAAGTACATTTAACCCCCCCAAAAATTCATCGACTGAAAGTCAAAGAATTTAAAACAATATTCCATGCAATTAAAATCCTGAAAAAAGCAACATTAAGTAGCTATAATAGGGGTAGTGGGAGGGGCAGGGGACAGGAAAGAAGGGAAAGGAAAAATGACGAGAAATGGAAAAAATGGAAATAAAGTCTTTGTAAATAGGGAAGGGTGGAGGGGATGAAGGGAGGGCTAGGAATGGGGAAAAAATAAGAACCAAGATGCATCATGTAAAGGTACAATTCCCAATGAGAAATGTAATTGTGTTGTATACCTACAATGTACCAATAAAATAATTTAATAAAAAAGTAGCTATAATAATTGCAGACAAAGCAGATTTCCAGCCAAGACTCATCAGAAAAGACAAATATCACTACATATGGGCTATGGGTACAATTCAACGGAAGAGATAATAATTATAAACATATATACATAAAATACTGGCACACTTACCTTCATAAAACAAACAATACTGGACATGAATAGTCACACAAGCACCAGTACAATTGCAATGGAGGACCTAAATACATCACTGTCACAAATAGCCAGACCAACTATACAAAAAAATCAACAAATATCAGAATTTACCCAAAACTTTGAATAAATGGACTTAATAGATATCTATAGAGTGTTCCAGAAAGAAACAAAGTATATATTCTTCTCAACAGCACATGGAACTTTCTCCAAAATCACCCATATAGTAGCCCATAAAACATGTTTAATAAGTACAAAAGAATTCAAAATTTTCCCATGAGTATTATCAGATCATAGTGCAATGTAACTAGAAATCAATGGCAAAAGATGTCACAGAAAATATGCAAACACATAGAAATTAAATAAAGACTTTTTAATAATCAATGGGTCACAGATGAAATTAAAGAAGAAAACACATTTCCTGCGATCAAACAACAATGCCAGTACAACATATTAGAACCTATGGGACAAAACAACTAAAGATACTTATGAAAAATAATTTCCAGATTTGCTTCATAAACTGACAAGAATGATGCAATAAGTGTGTTTGAAAGAAGAAGGAGTATTTTGAAGGGGATTAATGACATTTTTTTTACTGTAATAATTTTTAAATTTAAATATAGTTTTTTTACCCTCACCTTATAATTTTATCTCTCATCTGATTTCATATACAAAATTCTCAATAAATATTGATGGAACTGTTTTTCTATAAGCTATCCTTAAATAAAACCATTCAAATTAGTAATGTTCTAGTAATTTATCAAATACTCATTGCTTACATACTATGAGGCAATTGTGAAATATCGCAACTATTTCTACCATAGGAGAACAATGTAAAACACAAAATAGTGTATTGATTTATTACATCATTATTGGCCTGAGAGTAAAAATATTGTTTTCTTTTATTCTATCATGAAGTAAATTTAATTTTTCCTTTACATTTTATGCTTAGCATTCTAAAATACATACCCTTTCCAGAATCAATCTTTGTCCAACTGCATTTACCTTCCTTATAGGGAGTCAACAAATGGATGCATAATTATAAATAGACTCTCTCGTTCCTGTAAGATCAGACAGACAAAATTGAGACTACTGAGGCAGGCAAAGTTCAAGCAACTAGCAAAGAGTTTATTGCTGTCTGGTTGCAGATGGCCCAAGGGCAAAATGGCCATTGGCACTGAGAGGAGGGTGCGTGTGGTTGACATGGGGGGGTTTAGATAGAGGAGGGGCACTGTTTGAGAAGGTGGAAAATTTTAGAGTCCCATGGGTGATGGGGCAGGCTGATAAACAGAGCAGTGGTAGGAGCAGAAGGGCGGTGGTGTGTACAGCAAGTCTCTTGTGGTTTTTCATAGAATCAGCTTTCCTGTAGCTGGGGTGGGGGTGGCTGCTGGCTTCCTGCTATTGCTATTCTCCTGTCGATGCAAGTGGCAGGCCTGCTTAGGTGGGGGTCAGACTCAGGGGGCTTGCCATCCCTGCCTATTGTGTTATAAAGAAGAAATTTAAAAGGGTAGGGGTAGGGGAGTGTAGATTCTCATAAGTCCTTTGAGCATGGCTCGGGGCTTGTGCGAATCCTTGGTTTAATTCCTGGGTTGATATTTCAAAATAGCTTAATGTAGGTATCTTTGTTGCTTGTGTTTAAAACCCTTGTGGAATGACTGCTTTTCAGAGGTGTCTTCCAGATATAGCTTGTGTTTAGTTTTGAGACTCTAATGACTCTGAGCCTATTTTTTTTTCCTTATACCAGGAAGGAAAACTAATTAAGTCAATCACAACATGTTAACCCATATGACATAGTCAGCAATACCATAACATCAAGCACAGCTTAGAAAATGACAATTTGTGATAGTTATTAATCTATCACATTTAACTATGTGAGTTAAATTAAAACCGAGGACTAACCCAACATAAGTTTATAATGAATAAACTCCTCAATTTAGCATCTTTCCCCTTTAGGTGGGGAATTAAAAGGAGTTGGGAAGGAAGGGAAAAGTAAACAGAACAGGTAAGATTAGTGGTGAGGCCAGAAGACACAGAGAGATCACAAAAACTCTAAGATGTTGTTAAAGGCAAGAGAAAACAGCCAAATGAAAGAACAAAGATGTGAATAGAATCACCTAACAGCAACACGGAGGCTAGATACCGAATTTACTTTCCTTTAAACCTAATGATAATCAAGAGAAGCAAAAAGAGAAGAAAAAAATGATAAGAGAGAAATCCGAATTCAGTGCAGAAAGGAACAAATGGGGAGATGAGGAGCAATGTGGGACAGTGTGAGAATGAGTGAGAGAGAGCAAAAGAAAAGATAAAAGAAAGAAATGTAAAACTTTGAAGAGTAGAAAAAAGTGAAAATTAGGAATTAAAAATAAGAGTAAAAAATATTTTTTTCTTTTTTGCAAATAGCAGTAGAAATCATGGGCCTCCTTCAGGGTATGTCTCTGCTGTCACAGTAGGCAACATAGGAATCCCTATGCATATACAAGTCAATGAGTCTCAGCAAGCCAGCAGCAGCCCAAGTACAGTGGTGTGATGTCCCTTTATTGTAGAGATTCTCTTTACTTTTCTGCTGAACTTCAATTTTCATCTAGAAGCCTGACAAGCCCTGTTTCTGTTACTAACTTCTCCTCTATCTTGTGGTGCTCAGGACAAGGGTCTTTATAATCTCCTGTGCCTCTGTAGTGTGGGACCAGGGAGCAGAACAGCCAGAAAGTAGGAGGGACACGGGGTGGGGGAGGACTGAGCTTTGGAGGCACCCGCATGGCTAACCAGACCTCATCGTGCCATGGGCATGGCCCAGGACGGCCACAGGAGCTTCAAGATGCTTGTCTCACCAGGCTGGTGCCACAGCTTAGAGAACGTGGGTTGGGAGTGGGGCTGCAAGATGCCTCTGCGACTTCACCATGCCATGGACATGGCCCGGGATGGCCGCAGGATCTTCAAGCTGCTTTTCTCACTGGACTGGTCCCCGCAGCTTAGAGAGATTCTTTTAATTCTTTGAGGAAGATACCCAGTAGGGAAACAGCTGGGTCAAATGGGACCTCTAGTCCTAGTTCTTTGAGGTATCTCCATACTGATTTCCAAAGTGGTTGCATCAGTCTGTACTCCCACCAACAATGAAGAAGAGTTCCTTTCTCCGAACTCCCATGCCAGCATTTGTTATTGGTTGATTTCTTGATAGCAGCCATTCTTTGTGGGGTGAGGTGGAATCTCAGTGTTGTTTTCATCTGCATCTCTCGAATGATCAGTGACGTTGAACATTCTTTCATATGTTTATTTGCTATTTCTACTTCTTTTTATGAGAAATGCCTTCTAAACTTAATTGAAAGATTCAGAAGAATAGCTGGATACAAGGTCAACACTCATAAAACAATAGCCTTCTTATACACAAATAACAGACTCAGTGAGAGAGAAATTAGGAAAACAATTTTTTTACAATAGCATCCGAAAATATGAAATACCTAGGAATTAATCTAACAAAGGAAGCAAAAAACCTCTACACTGAAAACTACAGCACTCTCAAAAAAGAGATTGAAGAGGTTATAAGAAAACGGAAAGACATCCTTTGTTCTTGGGTAGGAAGAATCAGTATAGTGAAAATGGCCATACTTCTAAAACTACTATATAGATTTAATGGAATGCCAATTGAAATTCCAACAATATACTTCAAAGAACTAGAGAAAATAATACAAAAATTCATTTGGAAACAGAAAAGACCTAGAATAGCAAAAGCAATTCTAGGTAACAGAGACATGGCAGGGAGTATCACAATCCCCAACTTGAAACTATGCTACAAAGGTACTATGATAAAAACAGCATGGTACAGGCAAAGAAACAGACCCAAGTATCAGGGGAGTAGATTAGAAGATGCAGAAACAACTCCAGACAACTCATTTGACAAAGGAGCCAGCCACCCTCATTGGAGGAAAGATAGCCAATTTAATAAATGGTGTTGGAAAAACTGGATTTCAACATGCCAAAGATTAAAACTCGACCTATATCTATCATCAAGCACTAAACTAAGATTGAATTGGATTAGAGATCTAAATATTAAGACAGAAACACTAAACTTGCTCTAAGATAAGTTAGGTAGAACTCCTGAAGACATTGGCATAGGAAAAGGCTTTATGAACAAAACCTCAGTAGCATAGCAACTAGCACAAAGAATCAAGAACTGGGATCTCATCTTACTAAAAAGCTTCTGCAGTTCAAGAGAGATGACCAGCAGAGCTAATAGACAACCTGCAATGTGGGAAAAAAATTTTTACCAGCTGTTCCTCAGACAAAGGACTACTATGTAGAATACATAAAGAACTGAAAAAAATCAGACCCACCAAATTCAAAGACACAATTCAAAGATGACCATCTGAAATAAACAGATATTTCTCAAAGAAGTAGAAATAGCAAATAAACATATGAAAAAATTTTCATCACTTGTCATTCGAGAGATACAGATGAAAGCAATACTGAGATTCCACCTCACCCCACAAAGAATGGCTGCTATCAAGAAATCAACCAATAACAAATGCTGGCATGGGAGTTCGGAGAAAGGAACTCTTCTTCATTGTTGGCGGGAGTACAGACTGATGCAACCACTTTGGAAATCAGTATGGAGATACCTCAAAGAACTAGGACTAGAGGTCCCATTTGACCCAGCTATTCCCCTGCTGGGTATCTTCCCAAAAGAATTAAAAGAATCATACCACAGTGATATATGCTCACCCATATTTATAGAAACAGTTTCTAATAGCTAAAACTTGGAAAAAGTGTAATTGCTTATCAACTGGAGACTGGATAAAGAAGATGTGGTTTTCCATAAAATGGAATACTACTCAGCCATAAAGAATGATAAACTAGATTCATTTATAGCTAGGTGGATGCACATTGAGGTCATACTCTTAAGTGGAATAAATAGGACATACACTTGTAAATACTGAATAGTTTCTTTGGTGTGAAAAAGTCAAAGTGTAAATAAGGAACAAAATGCATAATTTATATTGTGAAATAGGAAAAGGTCTAAAGGAATGAGGGAAATGGGAGGGATAGGGGAAAGGAAAGAATGTAAAAGAAAAATATGAGAAAAGGAAAAAAATGGAAACAAATTATTTGTAAATAGGGCAGGGTGGAGGGGTGAATGAAGGGCCAGGGAATGGGGAAAAAATAAGAACCAAGATACATCATGTAAAGTTGCAAGATCCCTATGATGAATGTAACTGCATTGTATACCTAAAATGTACCAATAAATAAACTTAATAAAAAATTAAGTGAGACATAAAGTGGGCCAGATTTATTTATTTATTTATTTATTTATTTATTTATTTATTTATTTATTTATTTTAAAATAGCTTCTTTCTGCCCCCCAAGTGTAGGGGACTGGACTGGAGTTTTATCTTGTGTTTGAGTAATTTTCTTTAATTTGTCGTAATTAACTGATTTATGAGGAGTCTTTTTTAGGCCCTCAACCAGGCAAGTTATCATGTAATCTTGGCATTGCCTTGTCGAAACATGCCCCTGTGCATCACTGTGATTGAAATCTCATGGAGTCTTGGCCTTGGGAATGGCTGTATTTCCATCTTCTAAATTGGGCTCAAGCTGCCTCCATTTGTTGGCATAGGATTGAGCTAGGGACAAACTGCATTCCCCCTCCTCTGGAGAGAGTGCAGAAATAAATATATGCCCTCCTAGTTTAAGTCATAAGACTGAGTGAGATATTGACATTTTTTAACATATTTAATGGGGTCTGTGAAGAAGGAACCCAGCTATTGGTTAATGTGAGAAAGATCAGAGAAAAAGGGTCATGAACTTGGGCTATTTCCCCCACCCCTGCCACCTCCTGAAGGAGAAACTGAGGAACACGGGATAGGGGAAAAAATGCCAAACTGCAGTTCAGACCTGTGTGACAGCAGGTTGGAATGATCTTGTTAAGTTAAGGAGGAGTGTTGGAAGTATCAGATAAATGGGAAGAATAGGATCTGGAGCAGAGCAAGTTACAGTAGGAGGTCCTAAAGGAAGCTGAGCAGTTGGAGGGGGAGGGGGACTGGATCAAAGACAAAATGGAGACCAGGCCAGTGTGGGAAGGGATGGGGAGAGTGGGTAGGGAGGCAGGGACAACAGGAGGCTGTTGAGGTTGGGGTGGGTTAGTAAGGGCTGAGGTTGTTGGGGCGGGCGGGGGGGCAGAACTTGGAAGGAAGGATCAGCTGTCAGAAAGGAGTTGTAGTAGGGAGGTGAAGGGGAAGGAACTGATGGAGGAGGTGAGATGAGAAGTTCAGTGGGGTCACAAGAGCCACAGAGAGAGTGGGGATGGCAGAGAGCGGAGAATGCCTAGACATATGGCACCTCAGATCGTTTTCCTCACCAATGAAAGTAATTGTTTCGATCTCAGAATTGAAAAGTCAAAAGTGCCATTTTCAGGCCAATGTGATTCATTATCTAATTTGTATCAAGGCCAGGTTGTATTGAAACAGAATATTAGGCATTTTGGCTTCAGATCAAGGGTGAGATGGAGGGGTTTGAGATTTTTAAGAACACAAGCCAGGGGAGAAGAAGGGAGAATAGAGGAAGGGAGATTGCCCATTATGATATCTGACACCAGGAAGATGGGGGCCTTGGAGAAAAGGAAGGGAAATCTCCAACTTATTACTCAAAGCCAAGAGAGTGGGATGGTGACCAAGTCAGGCATCCCTGAAATTGGGTGGCCATCAGGGAGTCAGACTCCTGGGAGTGTGACCAGCCCTGTGTTTGAAGCACAACTCTGGCTGGGTCAGACAGAGCACTCCAGGCAAGAGGGATGGCAAGAAGAAGGAGAGAGTTGTAGTAAGAATGTCATTTACACAACCTGAAGGGGAGACCTGGACAAGCAGTAATACGTGGCAAGGGAGGACCAGAGGTTGGATGTCAATAGCAGCCTCAAGGTGCCCCAGTGGGATTCAGGAGGAAGACTAGACCATAGTGGGAGGGAATCTCAACCTCTCCATATAGGCCACCAGATGTAAGGTCAGACTGAGGCATAATTGAGACCACCAAGGCAGGCAAATTTCAAGCAACTGGCAGTCTTCTGGGTGCAGATGGGCCAAGGGCAAAAAGGGCATTGGCACTGAGAGGAGAGTGTGTGTGGTCGATATGGGGGAGTTTAGGTAGGGAAGGGAGCACTGGTTGAGAGGGTGGAAAATTTTAGAGTCCCATGGGTGATGGGCCTGGGACTGGCTGATAAACAGGGTGGTGGTAGGAGCAACAGGGCAGTGGTGAGTACAGCAAGTCTCTTGTGTTTTTTCATAGAATCAGCTTTCTTGTAGCTAGGTGGCTACTGGGGTGGCTGCTGGCTCCTGTTATCACTATGCTCCTGTGGATGCAGGTAGTGGGTCTGCTTAGGTGGAGGTCCAACTTGGGGGACCTGTCATTTCCTATAGAATCCTTGTACTCCTTCATAATTTTAGCAAACAGAGGAAATAGTATATTCTGCCAAAAAACTAAAGTTTCATTAAGTTCATGACCTAGTTTAAAAAAAAAAAGAAAACTGACACGAACATTTTTAGTTGAATTTCAAAACTTTCTGTCATCCTTGTGATGGCATTTATTTAGTTTTCTACATCCTAAGAGATTATTGACGAATCCTGACTAACTCAAAGCCACCACCTGTTTTTGCCCTAAGTGTTTTTGATTTCCATTCTCTTCTCAAGATAGGGCTGAGGGAATAAAATGGAGCAACTCTTTTGTCTGGGATTTGATAGGATCCAGGAATATGACATATATTTTTTTCTTCCCTTTGTGGGATCACACAACCACAATCAGTATTTCTTTAGAATTTTTTAGAAGAAAATATGGATAATTCAAATCACAAAACAGTCAAAGAGATTGAAGATAAAAATTGAAAAAGAAGAACTCTTTGCTTCCATCCAAGTGATACACTAATTTCTTGTAGAATATATGTACTAGTAAAAAGATTGCTGCTATTATCATTGCTTTTTGTGTATATGTGAGATATATACATTATATATGTGTGTGTGTGTGTTATTTACATATAAGAACCTTGCTCTTTGAGTGTTTATTAAGTTGATATTTATGGAACATTCATTGATTTAAGGTATACATTAACTTTAGCAGCAATTCTTTGAGTAATTTATTATTCTGATCTTACAAATAAATAACATATTTATTCTACACCTAGATAGAGGAAAAGCAGAATATAAATTTCTTTACATTTGATTCATGGAACACTATTTCTGAACCACTGCATATCACTGCTTCAGTTACCATAATCTTGCAATAAGCTAATCCAACCTAATATTTAAAGATTATTACCTGTTGATCTAACATGTTGCAATATAAATTATCACTCTAAATGCTGTATATATTGAAACAGGTATTCTGTATATAATATCATGTTTTTATAAAAGTGTAGATGTACTGACCTTAAAAATAAGACACAATCAAATTTTGAATACACCAAATTATTGAAACTTTTTGGGGTGTTCTATTTTATTTGAATCAAGAAAGAGCGAGAAGAAGGCCCAAGGGTGACCAATAGTGGAAAGAAAAACTACTTAATAAAAAAAAGATTATTTGATTACAGCCATATAACTGTCAAGTGTAATCATTTTAAAAGTAAATATCTTGGCAAAACAATACATTTGTTTTGAGGATAATATTTTGTTTCATCTTTGCCTTAAGGAAAGTCATTTATGGGAATTTTGTGAAGATTTTCATAGAAGCAAAGTAAGTCCCATGCCTGTGCAAATGAGAAGGAGTGTTCACCTTCATGGTGTGTTCACCTTTTAAGGGACTATGTTTAAAAAAATAGTATATTCTTTTCTATTTTCTAAAGTGCCTAAAAAGTGCTATTCTCGCTATTCTCTCACAGGTATCATGGTATTTGAAGTAGTGCACACTATTTACCATAACTTGCAAGATTGGGTTAATTTTAGTTATCTATCTAGAACTGAACCAACTAGGAGAAAGCAAATTATCTGGATTGAAGTATAAACAAGCAAGAGATAGAAAGAGAGGCTGAAAAAATTTCAGCTCCCTCACATTTGGACTGTGATACAGGACACCGTAGGGGGTTGCAGGTCTTTTCACAGGCATGTTGATTGTGATAAATATGACAGACAGGACATAAAGGTTTAGGAATCAAGCTGTGCTTTGAGAGCAAGCTGGCCCTCATGGCAATTTTATGAAACCAGTAACCTGAATTCCATTTGTGATGATGTTGTTATATATGTTAATATATATAATATATATATTAGAAGGTGGGGGAGGAAAGTTGATTATCCTTTCATATTTTCTTTTTGAGATGATAATATTTATTAATACTATATTTCTTGTTTATGCATTTCTGATGAAAATCTGACAAGGACAATCTGTCATTTTTTTTTCTTAAATTCTTTTATTGGTACATTTTAGGTATACAACACAACTACATTTCTCATTGGGAACTTGTACCTTTACATGATGCATCTTGGTTCTTACTCTTTCCCCAATCCTAACCCTCCCTTCACGCCCTCCACCCTTCCCTATTTACAAAGACTTTATTTCCATTTTTTCCATTTCTCATCATTTTTCCTTTTCCTTCTTTCCTTTCCCTTGCACCTCCCACTACCCCTACCCCTTTGGACCTTTGCTTCCTATTTTGCATTCTCGATTATTCATTCTAATCATTGGTACATTTTAGGTATACAATATGATAACATTCATCATTGGAAATTTGCACCTTTACATAATCTCTCTTGGTTCTTATTTTTCACCCTTGCCCAGCCCTCCCTTCAATCCCTCCATTCCTCCCTATTTACAAAGATTTTGTTCCTATTTTTCCATTTTCTCATATTAATTCCATTCCCTTTTTTCCTTTCCCCTACCCCTCCCACTTCCTTCCCCTTTGCCCCTTTTCTTCCTATTTAACATTACCTATTATACGTTTTAGTGCTTATTTACACTTCCAGTTTCTCACACCAGAGAAACTATTTAGTATTTATACATGTGTGTCCTACTTATTTTACTTAAAAGTATCGCCTCAATGTGCATGCACTTAGCTATAAATGTCTCTAATTTCTCATTTTTTATGGCTGAGTAGTACTCCATATTATTAAAAAACCACATTTTCTTTATCCAGTCTCCAGTTGATGGGCATTTGGGCTGTTTCCAAGTTTTAGCTATCACAAACTGTGCTGCTATGAACATGGGTGCACATATATTTAGCTCAGTGGTTCCAGCACCTGCCTTGCAATCGCGAGGTCCAGAGTTCGATCCCTGGTACCAAAAAAAAAAAAGGGATAAAGAATACTTAGGTTTAGCTCAATGGTTTGGCCACCAGCTATCTTTTTTTTAAAGCGTACTCCTCAGAGATAAGAAAAGAAAGCTTAGTGCGATGTAAACACAACAGACAGAATCAGAGAGAAAGTCAAAATGAAGAGTACAAGGAAAGTGAGAAACAGCTTCTATTTAGTCTTCTTGCCCCATATTCTCTCTCAGCTTTTGTTATTTCTAGTACTGAACTTGAAGTTCAGAATATGAGATTTGTAGTTAAAAGGCTGACATTAAAGTTAATGCAGGTTTTTTTTAAGGATGGTCCAGGATGGAGAGATGAAATATTGGTTACATAAGTTCCAAAAATATTTACACACAAGTATCATTGAAGCATAAGATTCTTGTAAAATTATTATTGATTACTACAATAATTAGCTATACTAAAAATTAACAGGCAAATATTAATTTTAAGAGTTTCATATAAAAGTGTCAGAAGAATTTCCTCCAACTGCTGTCTTATAGTGGCCATCATGCCAAATCTTCTGAATTCTTCAGTGGTTTAAAAACACTCAGGTCTGTAATAACATGGTGGTACCACAAAATGCACAATGTAAATATGCAATAAACCATTTTAATGTCATTCAATCTGAAATAGTAGAAAATAGCTATTCTTTGATATTTGCATATGCAATTCAGGCAATAATGATGAATTCAACCTTTACTTAATAGATAGGAGGTATTCAAATGTCTAAAAACTGTTATATGAATATCAATAATTCAATGAATGCCTGGTCATGTCCATCCTTAATGTAAATATATATATATATATATATATATATATATATATATATATATGCATGCTTATGGAAGAAATTTCCTATTACTTATCCTTTCAGGGACAAAAGAACAACTGAGATATTTTTAAATGGAAGTACACAGAGGATATAAGGAACCATATGAGTTCCATTTTAATAGATTTTTTCTTCTCATAAATATATGGAGAAATTTCTGCACATATTTATCAGTTGTCTAGCATGTGCTCATAAATGTACTAGTCACTATAAACAATGCACTAGAAGACAGATTAAGTGGAGACAAATAGATGGAGTGACAAAAGGGTGAAAGAATGACTTGTGACAGACAGTTCCTGCATATCTTCTCAGGGATGTAGTGCCCTGGCAGTAGAAATAGCATTGGTCTGGCACTTAGGTGAGGTTTTGTGTGTTCTCAGGCTGGTGGTATATGTCTGCAATTCCAGAACTCTGGGAGACTGAAGGAAGAAGATCTCAAGTTCAATTTCTACCTCTGGAACTTAAAAAGACTCTATCTCAAAATTTAAAAAATTCAGAGTAGATCTGAGATGTATTGCAGTGCAAAAGCTCTGGTTTCAATCCCCAGTGCTATTTTAAAAAGCAATAAATGAAGATACTTTTGTGAAATTAACATTTCCAATGCAATTTGTCTAAATTATAGCTTTATTTTTTACTTTCAGTTTTCAATTGGGATTCAACTAAATCATAATGGTGACACAATATTTAGTATTGAGAGAGAGCTAGGACTTAGTTAAAATTGTTAGATAAATGAAGTAAATGTTCTAATATTATTTTGATCATAAGAGTATAGAGGGATACAATTGTTTTGTTCATTTTTAAAAAAATTTTTGGTACATGTGATTGAACTCAGGACCTTGTGCTTGCGAGGCAGGTCCCGGAACCACTGAGCTAAATCCCTGGCCCTTTTTGTTCATTATTTTAAGGTATTGAAAGAGAAAATTTCTTTATACTCATACTAGGTGTTATAGAAATAAAAACAACTCCAGAAGTTCTCACAGAAAAGAGGTTTTTTGGTTTTTTGAGGCAGAGTTTCCCTTTGTAGTTCAGGCTGGCCCCGAGCTCACTATATAGCCCTGGCTGTCCTGGAACTCACAGCGATCCTCCTTCCTCAGGCTCCCGAGTGCTGGGACTACAGGTGTGTGCCACCACACCCAGCTGAATTTTTTGTTACAAAAATGAATATTATGTCTTCTCATATTGTAAGTGTGTTGCAGATTGTAGCTAATTATTCCATTCTAAATTATTTTTTTAAAAAACTTACAACTAGGAAAATGTTTCTAAAACTTTTTCCGACAAATTCAAGAAAAATCTGTAAGAAAAGGTCAACACAGTGACAAAGGAGTTGATTCATAAACTCAGAACAGTTTAAAATATATGTGCATGAAATATTGAACTACATAAATATTTAAAACAATTATGAACAGAACACAAGGGAGAGTTAACATTTTGGTTGGCTTTTATTCATTTTTCTTACATATTTTTTTATTAGAACTTTTACAACAATGGCAGAATGGTAGTGGTGAAATTAATTATTCTTGCCTTGTCAAATATAGAGCAAAGTTTTCTTTATGTTAACATCAAATAAATTGTTAACTATACATTTTTTTTACAGATTTCCAAAAATAAGTCAAAGTTGAATAATGAAGTTGAAGAATTAGTCTCCTAAATAAAATATTGAGAGTTCTTTATTATGAAATGGATTTTTCAAGTGCTTTTTCTGGATCTACTCAGATGATTGATCTACTGTTCTGTACATGTGGTTCCTTGTATTGATTTATTTTCATATGTTAATCCAACCTTATATTCCTGGGATAAGTAAATCACACAGACACACAGACCAATATTATACCTCAAGGAAGTTAAGAAAATAACAAATTTGGCCCAGAATTATCAGAATGAATGAAATAAAGATCAAGACAGAAAAAAATGAAACACAAATTCCCTATGATGAATATGATCATTATGTATATCTATACACCAATAAACTTAATTAATTAAAAAACAAAAAATGAAACAAAAAATAGAATAAAAGAAAACACAATAAAACTAAGAGCTGTTGAAAGATAAAGTCACATAATCTTAGTTGCTGTACTATGTAAAAACGAAAGAGAACTCAAATGAAAGAGAATGAAAGAGACATTATAATTGATACTACTAAAAAACAATAGCTCATAGGAAAGTTTATGAATATGCCAAGAAATTCTTCAAACTAGAATAAATAAATGAATTCCTAGACAGAGCTGAATGTAATTGAGGAAAGCAAGTGTAGTCACATCTATTTTATTATATTTTATTGCATTGCAAAAATACCGTAGTTTTAAAAACTTGCATATTTGTGCCAATCTTGCACCAAGCATATCTTTTGGCATCACTTTTCATCTAGAGTGCTCATTTCACATATCTGTGTCACATTTTAGTAATTATCACAATATATCATATTTTATTATTATTATAACTCATAAGTATTCTTGATCAGTAATCTTTGATATTAATATTGTAATTATATTTGATTGTCACAACTGTACTCATACAAGATGGTGAACTAGTGCTAAAAATGGTTATGTTCTGTTTGTTGCAGTGATTAGGGATCTCTGCTCATCGCTCCCTTTTTCAATCTATTCTCTGAGGTACAATGATATTGAAATTAGGACAATAAACAATGGTATGATGAATTCTACACATTGAATTGAAATGAAAAATAGCATGTCTCCACTTTAAATTAAAAGTTAGAGTTATTTAAAGATATTGAAGAGGGCATGAAAAGCCGAAAGCTAGGTCTTTTGTACCAAAGAGTTAGCCAATTAGTGAATTTAAAGAAAAAGTTCTTGAAGGAAATTAAAAGGGATATTCTGATGAAGACATGAAATGATAAGAAAGCACAGTAGCAATATTCCTTATATAAAGTTTTGCTTGTATGCATAGAAGGTCAAACAAGCCAAACATTCACACAAGGTAAAGGATAATTCAGAGCAAGACCCTAAATGTCTCGAATTTTATGAAGGCTGAGAGAGATGATGAAGCAATAAAACAGAAATTTGAAGTTAACAGAAGTTTTTCATGAGGCTTAAAAAGTCACATCCATAACATAGAAGTATAAGGTGAAGTAATGAGCGCTGATGTAGAAGTTGCAAGTTATCCAGAAAGTCTATCAAAAATAATTGAGGAAGGCAGCTCCATTAAACAAAAGATGTTCATTTAGATGAAACGCCCTTTTACCGGAGGAGATGCCTTCTATTATTTTCATAACTGGAGAGAAGATATCACTGCTTAGACTCAAAGCATGAAATGACAGACTGATTCTCTCATTTATGACTAATGCAGCTGGTAACTTTAAGTTGAAGTCAATGCTCATTTACTATTCTGAAAATCCTAGGGCTCGAATAATTGCAATAAATCTATTCTGTCAGTGCTCTATAAAAGTAACAGCAAAGTCTGGGTGACATCACAGCTGTTTACAACATGATTTGCTGAACATTTTAAGACCAATGTTCTGATCTACTCAAGAGAAAAGATTCCTTTCAAAATATTAGTACTTATAAACTTAGTCACTCAAGGACTTTGATGGAGATGCACAATGAGATTCTTATTGTTTTCATGCCCACAAATACATGTATTTTAAAATACACAGATCAAGGAATAAGTTTGACTTTCAAGTCTTATTATTTAATAAGTATATTTATTGGGATATAGCTGTCATAGAATATAATTCCTCTGGTAAATCTTAGCAATGTAAGTTGAAAATTTTCCAGAAAAAAAATGTATCTTTCTGGATGTTATTGTGAACATTTTTGATTTGTGGGTGAAGTAAAAATAGTAACAATAGCAAGAATTTGGAAGAATTTGATTCCAACACTTAAGGTTACTTTGAGGGGTTCAAGAATTCAGTAAAGATGAAAGCAAGAGGGTTAGAATTAAAATTGAAATATGTTGATGTGACTCAATTGCTTCAATATCATGGTGAAACTTTAACAGATGAATAAAAGTTTCTTATAGAGGAAGAAACAAAGTAAAGTAGTGCATTAAGTTGGAGTCCACCGGTAGTGAAGTTGCTATGAGCATTTTGAAATGAGAAAATATTATACACAATATTACACAATGTTAGCTGATAAAATACCAGCAAGATTTGAAAGAAAGTTATACTGTGGATAAAAATGAAATCAAGCATCATCATATAATACTAAGAAATCTTTTTGTGAAAGGAAAAGTAAATCAATGCAGGTAACTTCACTGTTGTCTTATTTTAAGAGATTGTCACATCTAGTTTAATTTTAGGCAACCACAACACTGACCAGTGAGCAGCCACTAACATTGAGGCAAGACACTCTCCCAGCAAAACAACTGTTGTTCTTTAAACTATTTTAAAATCAATATATCTACATTTCTTAGGTATAATACTATCTGAGTCACTTTCTCCTTGTAAAAACACAATTCCTGTCAGAAGTTAAAGGTGAAGAGGTTTATTTTGGCTCAGTCCTTTTATGGTTGACCAGATTCAATCTAAAGAGGAATAGCAAGACAGAAGGGCAAGGTGGGAGAGTTGGCAGAGTGAGAAAGGAGGAGATGGGGAGGGAAGTATGATCTTCTGGTCAGGCCTGCAGTATCCACCTCTTCTGACCAGCTAGTAGCAGCACACTGAACCAGGGACTCATGAGTGGTTTAATCCTGTGATGAACACAGCACCACCATGATTCAGTCACCTTTCAAAAGCCCCACCTCTGAACACATGAAGCTTTAGGGGCACATTCCAGATCTAAAACATTTTAAATAGCGGTCTGGTACCAAATCCAAAATATTGTCAAGGTACACATTTGCAGGTATAATAGGGAGATTACCATAGCGAAGCTTTCTAAAATCAGAGAAATTTACCTAGTATTTCAAAGACATACACGTACCTACATATTTATTGCAGTACTATTCACAGTAGACAAGATATATGATCAGAAGTGCACACAAAGAAAATGTTATATACATAGAAATAAATACTATTAAATATCCAAAAATAAATTATGTAAATTATACCAACAGTGACGAAGCTGTAGGGCATTAAGTGAAATGGGTGTATTATCTCACATATGTGTGGAAATTAGGGTGAAATTTCAAGTCAATTGGTTTCTGGATTTGCCCAGAGGATTGGTCGGGTAAAATTCTATGTGTGTCTATGTGTGGCATGGAGGCATTACCTTGATGGTCTACCCTTCACCTTTCCCTGTGTCATTATGTTACTGCTATGCTTCTGGGCTGTTTCCTAAACAGCTTTGTTCCATTGTGTTCCTCAATCTTGATGTCTCTGTCTTGGAAAGTTGATTATGGACTGAAACCATATACAAATTAAACATTATTGATATTCAATTAATTGTGGATATTCAGTATTATGTCTCAGTGAAAACAAAGCTGACTGATGGAGAAAATTGATACCAGAGATGTGGGGTTGCTGTTGTGACTGTATATGACTTTGTGGTGTAGAAGCCTTTGGAATTGGTGCATTGAAGGAGATTGGAAAGATTTAGAGATATTAGCCAGAGAGACCTGGAATCCTGTAAGCAGAGTTTGATGGGTGATTCTGGTCAGAGTTCAGCAGACCAGAATGCTGATAGGGATGCAGACTGGAAAGCACATGTTCTGGAGATTTTAATTGGGAACAAGGACTTCATTGGAGTTGGACTAAAGGTAATGTGTATTATTCTTTCCCAGAAAATTTGTCTAAATTTTGCCTATGTCCTGAGACTATTGGAGACTGAAATTAAGGATAGTGGTCAAATGAATCTGGAGGAGGAAATTTCCAGACCACCTAATATTCAGGCTGTGACATGAGTACTACTGGCTAATTTTAGCCAGATTTATAGTAAGAATCAGGGGGGTGGGGAAAGACAAATTTTGGCCTGAAATAAACCAGGTATAAAGTTGTAGACAAAGGAGGTGTGGTCTTCTCATTCCTTGGGAATGAGGAATGTCAGCCAAGGAAAGCTGCAGGGTATAAACATATTTACACCACTAAAATGAAACCACAAACTTTGTACTGGGGAAAGAGGAAAGATGCCTTTTTGCCATCTCAGTAATCAGCAAGACCCCACCCATTGTAGGCTTAAGGATTCAAAAGTGTCAACCTTTATTTGAAGCTCCTCAGGCTCCTGGTAGAATAAGCTCTTCTAGGAAACTGGTTCCTGGTGATGCATTTCACTGTACTCAGTCATCTAGGCACTCAGATACTGCTGTATCTGTGGTCCAAGGGAGCCTGACTACTGGCTCTACTTATAACAGATATTGTCATTATTTATGTGATTCTGGTTTTACTGGCATGCAGAAACAAAAGTTGTGGGACCAGGGACACTTCTACCCAGATATCAGAAGAAAGCCTTGGAGGATAAGCAAGGAGATGCAGAGGGGAAAATGCATAAAGTAATGGGAAAGAAACTGAAGGTACACTGCAGATGCCAAGAAGATAGTGATATCAAGAATGTGGAATGGCAGCCAAGAAAAGCTGCAAGGCATGAGTGAAACCAACCCAAGAGAGAGATTATTTGGGCTGCAAAACACAAGACCATAGAGATGGGGCTCACCCATTCCTTTCAGAACTCACCTTTTGCCACGGTGTACCCAAATGCTGGACATGGGACTACATGGTTTAACACTTTTTCTGCCAGAGTTTGGCTTGCTTTAGTCTGCTTCTTTTGTATCCCCCATTCTTCCCTTTTGGAATGGAAATATTCACCCTGTGCTCTTTTATTATAGACAGCTAAGCTAGTTAGAAATATTATAGGCAGTCAGACAGGGCTTAGGCCCTCAAAGAAGCCAGTGCAGAAGATAACAATACATGTAGTGGGTGGAGGTGCATTTGTTAAATGCCAGACCTTAAAACAAAGATGAAATGACAATGTCTACTTCCCCATGGATAAAGAACAATGAGTGATATTCTAAATAGGCATCCATCACCTGGGTGGGGAACCAAGACCTTGACCCATCCTGTTCAGGAAAGGTCTATGTTCTTTACATGACTTGCTTTCCCATTGGATCAATATTACCTAGGTGACTATACTTGTAATCTTATTAGTTGACCATAGTTTTGTCCCACCTTATACCTGTCTTGTGATTTTTCCATTGGGTCAATATTACCTAAGTGACTATACTTGTAAATTTAATTAGTGGACCATAATTTTGTCCCACCTTATATCCAACTCATAATTTTGTACCCACCTCATGATTTTGCTTTATAAAGCCTCCTCTGCAAGTGGAATCCATGGCAACCCTCTTTCTGGGTCCCCTTCTGTCTCTCTTAGACTGAAGCTATTTTATCTTAATAAATATTTCCTACTCTTAACCTCCATCATTCCTAGAATTCATTCTTTGATTTTAGAGACAACAAACTTGGCATATCAGACATCTAACAGGATGAGAGTTATAATATTTCCCTTGTCATTTTGGAGGTCCCTATATCATCCCTAGATCAATTTTACCTTGGAATTATGCAATTTTTTTTAAAAAAAGATATCCATAGATAATACTTTATGTTGAGTCACAGAAATGAGTTGGACTTGAACTTTTGAAAAATGCTTGTATTGTTGAGACTTAGGGTATGAGATTATTGTGTTCCAAGTTGTACCTGGGATAGTGGTATGATGTTAGGTGGAATTATGAACATATTGCTGTCAATTTGAAGATTACATTTAAGGAGATGTTTTTGTGTAGCAAGTTGAAAAGAGGTAAGATATGGTTGTTAGGGTGAAATTTTAACTTGATTGGCTTTGAGATCAACTTCAGAAATTGGTGGAGCTCACATCCATTTGGGTCTGAATGGGTCACTAAGGTATGGCTTTGTGGTCTAAGATCTCTCCACCTTTCCCTCTAGCACTCTTCCTCTGTAATGCTCCATGCTGTCTCTGCCTTGGAGCAGGCCTGTTATGAACTAAAACTATGAGCAAATTAAATCTCTCCCCCTTTAAATGTAAGTGTTTGGTGTTGTTTCTCAGTAATGAGAAAATTGACTAACACAATATGGGATCTAAACATGTTTAAGTAATAGATGTAGGCAGCATAATGTTGGCTACCAGATACAGGAAGAGGGATTGAATAGGGAAAAGGGAAATGTTGATCCAAGGTTATAGTTTATTTAGACAGAAGAAATAACTTCTAGTGATCAGTAGTAGAGCATGTTCTCTAAAGTTATTAATAATGTGTTGTATATTTATATCATTAACATAATTTTTATTAATAAATCAACACACACGCACACACAATGTGGTGGGGGCCGGGGATTTAGCTCAGTGGCACAGTGCCTGCCTCACAAGCACAAGGTTCTGGGTTCGATCCCTAGTACCAAAAAAAACAAAAAACAAGACATAAAAAACAAAACAAAACAAAAACCAATGTGGTGTGATTAATTCAAACTAATTGATATACTTAACATATCACCTATAAATTTTATGATGAGATATTTGACATTACAGTGCTATTTTTAAAACTAGAATACATTATTATTGACTATTGTCACCCTACAGAGCAATACATCCCAAAAGCTATTCTTCCGGTCTATCTAAAAATTTGCACCTTGTGACAACAATGTGCCATTCTCACCTTCCAAATTCCCAGCTTCTGGTGAGTCATTCTACTCTGTACATCTACGAGTCCAAATTATTAGATTTCCCAAATATATATTATCATTAACACTTGCATTTCTGTGCTTGGCTTATTTCACTTAATGTAACACCCTCAATTTTCATTCAAGATTTTGCAAATGATAAGATTTCATTTATATAGCTGAAAAGTTTTCCACAGTATATATACTGTACACTGCATTTTATTTATCTACTAATCTATTAATACATATTTAGGTTGTTTACAAATCTTGTTTTGTGTAAATAATGCTGCAGTGAACATGGGAGTTCCAATATCTTTAGACTTACTGATTTTAGCTCCTTTTGACATATATCCAACTAGGAATGACAAATGATATGGCAGTTCTACCTTTCAATGATATCAGTGATTCTATTTTTAAGGTTTTTTTTTTAAAAAAACTCCATACTATTTCTTTCATGGTTCTATTAATTTGTATTCCAACTGACATATATAGATGTCGTCTTTTCTCTGAATCCACTCAAACACTTGTTTTCTTTCTTTCTTTCTTTCTTTGATCTTTCATTTACTTTCTTCCCTTTGTTCTTCCGCTTTCTTTCTTTCCTTCCTACCTTCCTTTGTATTTCTTTTCTTTTTTGAAAAAGGGTACTTTAATATATTTGATATAATACCTCATTTTGGTTTTAATTTGCATTTTCCTAAATATGAGTGATGCTGAGCATGAGTGTGTATGTGACTATGTGTACCTAATAGACACATTGTGTGTCTACATTTGAGAAATTTCTGCTGAGATCGTTTTATCTTTTTGAATTAAGTTATATTTTTTCTTGCTGTTTGATTTGAAAATATTTTCTCACATTCCATTGGTTGTCTTCTTTGGTAATTTCTCTGTGCAGAAATTTTATATTTTGATGTCTTTACAGTACATCTCTCTAAGGTTGTGTTTGTTGCCTGTGTTTTCAGTCATACCCAAAACAATAACTATCCAGATGAATATCCTGAAGCTTTTCTCTTACACTTTTTTCCTTATAAATATGTAGTTTCAAATCGTATGTTTAAGTCTAATCCAGTGGTAGTGAACTTATGGCACGCATGTCACAGTGGGCTGTTTTTGTCATTGAAAGCTCTAAAAAGTTCACCATCACTGGTCTATTTGTAGTTAATTTTTTCACATGGTGTAAAATAATGTTTCAATTCATTATTTTGTGAAAAGTAAGTTGGTTATAGATAGTGTCAATTTGAGGCGGTTCATATTGTTTCATTAACCAGTGTATCTATTTTTATGCCAGTACTATGCTGTTTTATGTTAGTTTATAATATGTTTCATAACCATGAAGTGTGATGCTTCAAACTTTAATTTTTGGCTATTCAGATATTTTTGTAGCTTCTGATGAATTTAAGTATTTGTTTTATTTCTGGAAATAAGAGAATTTGGATTTTGACAGAGCTTGTATGAAATTTGTAGATTGCTTTGGGTAATATTCTCATTTCCACAGTATCAATTCTCCCAATCCACGAACATGCGTATCTTTATATTAAATCATTATAATTTTTATTCCTTTTTATTTTTATTCCTTTTTATCAACTTCAATTTTATTCCTTTTTATCATTTTTATCCCTTTTTATCAACCGCCTATGCTCTTCTCTTACCCTCTTTCTTCTATATAAGTGTAGGTACAAGTTGATGTATATATTGAACACATAGCTTAGAAAGCTAAACTGTGATGGCAGAAATAAAAAATAACTTCAATATATTATTATACATTTAAAAAAATAGCAATGGTACAACATTTGTTGTCCATAACCTTTTCATTTAAGCTAGAACTAAAATATTCATTCTTCCAACTCTTCTGAGCATTGAGGTCAGGTGGTTTCAATTGGATTATTTTTCAGGACTTATGCTATGATCATTCCACTTTCCAGAGGCGGGCTACATTCTTTTTAATGCAACACAAATTGAGTGGTCATATGTAATCCAAATTTCCCACATGAGATCATCTGAGAATTTTGGTGTAATTATTTCAGGTTTCTTCTCTTTCTACTCAACACCGAATCTTTCATTCTCCAACATGTGCTGTTACCAGTAATACATCTGAATAAAATTGGAATTAAAAGTTGAATATTAGAATTTGTTTTCCAGGATACTTAACTTGCAACATTCCTATAGATAGATGTTCTAAAGGGTCAAATAAATACCTAAATCTTGACGAAAGTACTCTTATTTTTAAAATACTATCTGTAAAATTTTGTTATACAGATTTTCTTCTATAGTCCCAGAATAATTCTAATTTACTTTGCACAATTTTGCTTTGTGTGTGAAGTGATAGGTACAGAAACCAAAATGATCCGTTATACTAATTATACTAACAGAGAGATAAACTGCACCAGAAATTAAATCTATGCCAACTATCAATGACATATAGAAACATAGAGACATTGTCACAATTTCAAAATATATGTGACATCCCAAAAACACACAAATATAGGGAAGCAGAAAAGTAGAGATATGGCACACTGTATTTCTTTTTTCTTTATGTGCAACATCACTAAGCTCATCCTGATCACCTGATACATTTCACTGGCAAAATATCCATCAGTAAGCACGATGACATTGCATATAATCTTTCACTTAAATCATCCAAACATGGGTTTATATTACATTTATCTGCCATGTTGCATTATCTGAGACTAGATTGACTTAGTGATAATCTGTCAATATATGCGGACCTAACTTTGTTCATTTTCCGTCCAATTTCCCGAACAGTTTTTTTTTTTACTTTCCATTCATTCCCTACTATTTTCTGCCCACAGTTTTCTTTGCATCTCATAGTCTAAATAAAGTCAGAAATCTTCAAGAATTATTTGTTTTGAACATGCCTGCATAGCCAGTAAGAGAAGCACTGGAGAGTTAAAAGACAAAACTTTCTACATAACCTCTTCTATAAACATTATGAGGTTTGGTAATTTGGTCACAACTCAAAGATACTAGGATTGTGTTGAAACTTCTGTTAAAATATCATTTCCTATAGTTCACAAAAATTGTACCCTGTAAAAAGTTTAAATTTTGAATTAAGGAGACTGGAGAGTGGAAACAGAAAGACTTTGTGTCCCATGCATTTGCTCTCTTGCCTAGACGAATAAAGTGACATAAATAATTTTTGTAGAAAAAAATGATTACATAGGTAATATGAGCAGAGGATTATCATTATTGTATAAGGCCAAATGAAAGCTAGTAAAAGGAATTATGGTAAACATCAAGTTTTATACTATTGTTTTGCATTAATGATGTTATCTTGCTGAGTTTAAGGACTGAAATTTATATTTTCTTTAATTATTGTTATAAAAATAACAAACCTTGTGCAAAACATGGAATCTGCAAAAGTAAAAAGAAGAAAAAAAACCCTATATTTCTTCCATACACAGACTACAGCTATCACTTTCATATATTTATTTCATTCTTTTCATGTCCTTTTGTCTACCATATTTTTGTTCACCATATTTCACAAAAAATAAAACCTAGTCTTATATTAATATTTTCCCCAAAAGACAAAACAGGGCTTACTTTCAGGGCATGTCTTATTTTAAATGAGCACTTCTTGTCTATGTAGTCTGCTCATTGTGCATTGGCAACATAGCTGTCAGTGATTTTATCCCATGACTTCTTTAACCAAGTCACGCCCTCTTGCAAGCCAGGCTTCACAAAGTTTTTGTTAAATCAAGTGTTAATTTATGGAATATGAGATCAAAACAACAAAAATGATGACTGTTTTTCTTTTTTTTTTTGGACAGGGGATTGAACTCCAGACCTTGCGCTTGCGAGGCAGCAGAACCACAGAGCTAAATCACCGGCCCCTGCTGACATTTAAAAATGATGGTCCCCGAGTAACAAACCTGCAGGCAATGCAATTCAGAAAACATTTCTTTATTTCATACTAGTGCATTAAATACGTTCATTACAACACATGATGTGTTGTATTATGAAGATTCATATTAGACACAACCACATCCATTCATTATGAAGTGCACATGTTATTTGTACATTATGTCTGTACTTCAATTGGTCACTTGGCAATCCATCTCGAGTTAGCCTGCTTGAGTATTTACAAATACTTAATAATTTATATCATGATTTATTTTAAGTATTAATGTCAATATCATTTATTTATGTTTAACTATGTATTAACATCATTATTGTATAATTCATTATGTCCATTGTGTGTTGCAGTGGAAGTACAAACTGCTTCCATCTGGCTGATGATGTTAACTGAGGCTTACTTTTGGAGTGGGGCTTCTTTTTGAAGTAGGGCTTATATTACAAGCATCTTGAAAAGTCATATTAGGACTTACCTTCTGGTTAGGTCTTATTTTGGGGGGGAAAACTGTAGATAAGATCATAATGCTTTACAGTGTTCTCCACATGTTTTGCTGTACTATTTTTCCTTTTAACTATACTTCTATTTATGGGCATTGAGGCCGATTTAATACTTTGGTTATTGTCAATAGTGTTATGATAAGTATAAGTATGCAGTCATCTCTATTGCATTCTCACTTGGTTTTCTTCAAGTATATACCCATAGCTTGAGTGACATAGCTGGACCATATGGTGATTTTATTTTTAGTGGTTTTGAGTATACTAATATTCACAATGGTGCTACTAATTTACCTTTGCACCAAAGTGTGCCAGTGTTTCCTTTTCTCCATATCATTGCCAGCACTTTTTTGTTTCCTTGATAATAGCCATTCTGATTGAATGAGGTAGAATTCCAATATTGTTTTGATGTGCATTTTCTTCATGGCTAAAGAGGTTGAATTTTTTTCATATCATTGCTGCGCATATGCACTTTTTCTTCTCTGAAGTGTTTGGTCAGCCTATTTGCCTGATTATTAATTGGATCACTTATTCTTTGATGTTAAATTTTTTGAGTTCTTTATGCATTATGGATATTTACCCTCTGTCAAGTAAATAGCTACCAAAGATTTTCCTCCATTCAGTAGGTTATCTCTTTAATCTGCTGTTTCCTTTACTGTGCAGAAGTATGTTTCATTTGATGTAAGCCCATTTGTCAATTCTTGTTATTATTTCATGTGCTACTGGAGTCCTTATAAAGAAATTGTTGTCTGTAACAAACATTTTGAAGTATTTCCTATATGTTTCAAATTTTCAGGTGTTAAGATCTTTGATCCATTTTTCCTTGATTTTATACAGAGTGGGAGATAGAAATGTGATAACAACCTTCTACAGATAGATGTCCAATATTTCTTTCACTATTCATTGAAGATATTGTAACTCCAATTTATTTTTTGTGTTCTTTTTTAAGGAATCATATTGCTACTGATGTAAAGAGGCTGTGCACAGGCTATAAGCCTGTTAACTCTAATCTATTCCATTGGTCTATTTATCTACTTTTATGTCAATACCATACTCTTTACTGTTCTTTGAAATCAGGTATTATTATGTCTCCAGAATTATTTTTCAACAAGATTACTTTGGCTATTTGGGATACATTGTTTTCCATATGGATTTCAGGATAGTTTTGTTAAGAGTGTCTTTGGTATTTTAACGGGAATTGTACTGAGTCTCTAAATCATTTGGTTGGATGGTCATTTTGACAAATATGTATTCTCCCAAGTCCAAGGTTATAAAATATCTTCTACATTTTAGTATATTCTCCAAATACATTCAATTTTTATAATTTCTTGTAGAGTTTTTTTTTTTTTTTACTTTCTTGAGTTGATTTATTCCTAGGTATTTCATTTATTCCTGTAGTTTTTGTGAATGGTATTGTTTTCCTGATTTATTGGTCAGATAGTTCATTATTGATGCATAGAAACCTTGCAATTTTTATACTTTTATTTTGTGTCCTGCTATTTAGATGAATTTGTTTATCAATTCTAAAAGATTTTTGGTAGTCTTATTAATATTTTCTAGGTATAGAATCATATCATCTGCAGCAAGAGAAACTTGAGTTCACTGTTTCCTGTGTGCAACCATTTATTTATTTCCCTGGCATGACTGTTCTAGTTAAAGTGTCCAGAAATATATTGAATAAAACTGCAACAAAAGGAGACCCTTGTCTCAATCCCAAGTTTAGAGGAAATGCTTTCACTTTATCTTTATTCAAAATGATGTTGGCTGTAGGTCTGTCATATATAGCCTTTAGTATGTTGATGTATTATCCTTCTTTACTGATTTTTTCACTGACTTTATCATTAATGATGTTGTTTGAATACTAGATGCTCATGTGAGTTTTATCCTTGATTCTATTTATGCAGTAAAGCAAATTCATTCAACTTTGTATCCTTGGTATGAAGGGAATGTGACCATGGAGTATGATCTTTTAAATACGATGTTGGATTCAATGTGTAAGTACTTTATTGAGGCCTTTAGTATCTATGTTCATCAATGATGAACATAGATAGCATCATTATTTGTTGTTGTTATTCGTTTTTCTTAGGTTTTGCTGAGAGGGTAATACTGGCTCCACAGAATAATTTTGGAAAAATTCTTTAACTTTTTTATTTTATGAACTACTGTGATGGTATTTGGCATTAAATCTGCTTTAAAGGTTGTGTAAAATTCAGTAGTAAATCCAACTAGTCCTGAGTTTTTCTTTGTTGGAATAATTTTTATGCTTGCTTAAATCACATTGCTCGTAATTGTTCTCTTTAAGTTTCTATAAGTCTCTTGATCCAAATTTGGTAAGACATGTGGGTGGAGAAATATATCATTTTTCTCTAGATTCCCCAACTTATAGTAATACAGTTTTTCAAAACAGTCACAAGTTATCCTCTGGTATGTGTTGTAACATCCAGTTTTTTTTTACTCTAATTTTTTTATTTGAGTCTTCTCTCCCTTTCTTTTAATTAATTGAATTAAGATTTTGTCAGTTTTAAAAAATATTTTCAAAGAACAAAGATTTTTGTTTCATTGATACTTTATATTGTTATTCTAGGCTTTTTAAAATTTATTTCTGCTCTGATCTTTATTCTTTACTTCTATAAATTATGGGTCTGGTTTGTTCTTTTATTTTTATGAACTGAAAGTACACCATTAGGTTATTTATTGAGATCTCTCCGTTTTTCTAATGTAAGCACTTATAGTTATCAACTTTCTTATTAGGAATGCCTTTTATTTGCCCCATCGATTCTGGGAGTTTAGTTTCTATTATTGAATTTCCATCTTTATTTCTTCAATGACTCAACTGTTGTTGAAAACTCTATTAATTTCTGCAGTTTCCCTTGCTTTTGATTTATAATTTCATTCCATTGTGGTCTGATAAATTGAAAGCAACTATTTCAATTTTTTGTATTTCTTAAGATTTGCTTCTTGGCCTAAAATCAGATCTATTTTAGAGAAATTTCTGTTTACTAATGAAAAGAATATGTATTCTTCAGCTATTGTTTGAAATGTTCTGTATATACCTGTTATGTCCATTTGATTCATAGTCTGTTTTAACTGTTGGTTCTTTGTTTAGTTTGCATTTGAAAGATCTATCTATTGATAAGAATGGAATATTGAAATCACCCACTATTATTGTATTGGGGCTTCTCTATTATTTAATGTCCTGTACAGTTAGTAATATAAAATTAGATGTTCCTATATCTGGTACATATAAATTTACTATTATATCTTCTTGAAGAATTATTGCCTTTTTCAATATATACAAACATTTTTGTCTCTTTTGATCAATTTTGGCTTGAATTCTTTTTGTTGGATTTGAGTTTAGCAACTCTTGTTTGCTTTAGGACTTCATTTAATTGAAATATCATACTCTATATTTTCTTTTTCAGTTTGTGTATGCTTTTGCCAGTGAGATGAGATTTTTTGCAGATAGAAAATAATTGAGTTTTTTTTTACTCCATTCAGCTTTTCAGCATTTTCAATCAGAATATTCAGATATATTATTGTGATAAATTTACTAGTTCCTATAATTTTTGGTCCTAATATTCCATGTTCATTTCTGTCTTCCTTTTTCAACTTAGAGGTCTAATGTTTTTGAACTAATCATATTTGATTATTTCCTACTTCTCATTTGCTTAAATTCTTTTGTAGTAAAATTCTATGTTTTCCTGAGCTCTTGTAGTTGTGTTTATCTTGCTTTTTCATCTGGATGTAGAATTACTTTGTGTATATTCTGTAATGCTGATTTAACAGTCATGAATTATTTTAGTTTATGCCAATGTTGGGAAAGTCTTTACTTTTCCTTAAATTCTTAAAGATAACTTTGGTGTCTATAGTGACCTGCATTGACAGCTATTTTCTATTAGAACCTGAAATACACTGTTATTTGCCCTTCTGGCCTTCACAGTTTGTGCTAAGAAATCTGCTTTGTAATTGTGATTGATTTTCCTTTAATAGTGCTTTAGTACTCCTCTTTTCCAGCTTTTAATATTCTTTCTTTGTTCTATATGTTTAGAAGTGTATAATATGTCATTGAGAATTTTTTTTCTGATCATGTCTATTTGTGATTCGAAAGTTCTCCAGTACCTGCACGTCCATATGTTTACTAATATTTGGTGATTTTTCCTCTGTTATTTCACTGAATAATTTTTCTATGCCATTAGCTTTGATTCTGATTCTTAAATCTAAATATATGTTTTCAACATTTAATCACTTTATATTTCATAAATCTACTAGTGGTGCTTTCAACTACATCTTTTATTTAACTTATTAAGCTTTTCAATCCCATGATTGTTAGTCAGTACTTTTTGAAAATCTTTTATCTCTATATTCAATTTTTCTTTCACATTTTTTGCCAAGGTATTTTAAAATAATATAGTCACCCCTTTCTGGAGCCTCTCATTTTTGAATCTGCCAGAGAGGGTGGGGTAGCAAGTCATTTATGCAGTCCAGTGTATTCCTTCTTAGTTCCAGTCAAACAGGGCAAATCAAACTAGTGCTGGGGTGGATTCAGGTAATGTCCGTGACATGGTTATATTTTCTCCAGAGGACTTGCCCTCTCAGGGACACAAGGCAGTGGGAGCTTCCTGTGAGCCCATTTCACTCCATCAGCCCGTGTACCCATTGGATAGGTACTCTTTTGCTCCCATGATTCTCAGTGCAGCTGTGTGCATTTCAGATATGCAATCTGCAATGGTGTATCCTCAGTTCCTCAGAGTATGAGATAGTGACCAAATCAATGTGATCTGTGCTGGGAGAGAGGGGTCTGCACATAACTTCTCTTGCTCAATGTCACAAATATTGAACCCCAATTATAAATGTGTCTTTAACTTCCCTCCACATTGCAGATCATGTTTCACATCACATAGAATTCTCAGCAGATGAGTGTGAACTTACTTGCCTGGGCCCACACTAGGAGTGGCTACCAGTTGAGACAGTGAAGGGAAGAGGCCACTGGACACATCTTATAATGACTCCCAGTCATAGCACTATATACATGTGCGGAGAAGTGCAGAGTATCCCTTCTCCAGTGACACCTTGCTATGCAGATCCCACAACTTTTGTCTGTGTGGATTTTATGCTGGCCAGGTGTTGGATTCTGAGCTTACCAGTTTCTCAAAACTGCCTGTTTCATCTATATCCCCAGTGAATAGGCACTTTTCCTCTCTGAGTGAAGTCACTGAGCATTAGATGCTGGGTTGTTCTGTCTTACTATTCTAATATCCATATTTGTATGTTCCACCTGGTTGTTGACTCTCCCCTCTTGCACAGCAGTACTTTCATATGACCCTTACCTCATTATACAGGTCCACATCTGTTGTTGTAGTTCATTCTCTTGGAGACATGAATGAGTGCTAGATTTTTCTAATTAAACATTTTTTCATTCTTTCAGATTCATTTTATGCCTTTTGTTTTGAATCTTATCTCAAAAGTTATAAATATATATGGTAAAAGTGTATACTTCACAATATTATAAAATGTCTTTTTTATTTATTCCAACCCTATAATTCATAACTAAAGACTTTTATAGTGTTTCATTTTTAAGTATTCAAGTACTATATCATTTATTTCAAATAAAAGAAAGCAAACTATATAAACGCTCACACATACACATATACATAATTTCTTAGAACAAGAGGAGATGAAAGAAGAATTGTCGACACAAGTACCAATATGCATGCACATACACACAAAATTTCCTTCTTATTACTTCATAAGAACATTCAAATAAAATTCTTAATTACTATAGGCTATAAAGCTTAGGGAAATTTCTTTTTCGATTTTTCTTTCCTTTTAAAAATGACAATTATTTTGACTCTTGTTTAATCATATGCTTTAATCCCCAAATTTCATATTTTTTCCTAGTAATTTCTACATCTTACATTCTATGTTGTAGAAAGTTTTTCTCTGCTTTTCATTTTTATTTAATTTGCTTAATTAAAAAATAACTTTACAGCATATAATATTAAAGTAATGTATTCTTTTGTTCATTAAAAGTAACAGAAACTGGACATGGTAGTCTCTCATTGCAGCACTCTGAGAGGATGAGACAGGCGGATCATAAGTTTGAGCCCAGCCTGGGAAACTTAGAGATTTAGCAAGACCTTGTCTCTAAATAAAAAATGAAAAAAAGGGCTGAGGATGTAGCTTAGTATGAAGGTCAAGAATTCAATTCCTGATACCACAAAGAAAAGGAAAACGAAAGTAGCAGGGCTGTGAACATTCTTATACATATCTTTTAATATTTCTGTCATTTTTATATGTAAGGGTATAATGTTAAGTTACAGGATATCTGTATGTTAAGATTTAGTGTATATTGTATAAGAGTTTTCTAAAAGGTTTTCTGATCAACATTTTATTAAACAAAACATTGCACATCATGCCTATTATTGATATTCTTGGTTTTTAAAATCACTTTTAGAATATACAAACATGATATGTGTGAAAATTACTTTTATTTTTACTTTCCAATCTGCATATCTTTCTTTTCTATTGCATTGCTTTAAATCTTTACAAAAATGTTGAATAGAAATTGTGATAGTGGGTATTCTTCTAATTTCTAATTGCAGAGTGAAAGCTTTCAGTATTCTATCATAAAGTATTTTATTGCTGTAGTTTTTACACAACTTTCAGTATAGGAAAAATCTTTTCTATTCAGAGGTGAATAAGAATGTTCCTTAAAAATTAAGGCATAGAATTTTACAGTAGAAAGGGGAAAATGGTATTGAGTTTCTAAAAAAATATTTGGGCATGCATTTATAGGAAAATGGATAGATTGTGAGTCTATAATGCTAAGTGAACTCAGCAAGTTTCTGAAGGTGAAATATCATATGGTTTCTCTAAAGTGAGTGACCCAATATATATGTAACTAAAACAGTGGAATAGACATATTCAGAAAAAGGGAGGTAGATTCTATAGAGATGGAAAGGGAATCTGAGGGAAAAGGGACATAAAGAGGGGACAGGAGAAGTAAAAGTGATCAAGATATGTATATGTATCATTGCACCAATCTGAATGTAATCACTTTCAAAAATATACTAATAAAAATTTTGTAATATTTTGCATAAAATAAAAGTAATATTCCCATAACTTTTCCCTTCCACCTTACCCAATTTTATATATTAATTACATCTTGTTTTAATGTGAAGAATTAGTTAAAAGCTGGGCCAGAGATTTAGCTCAGTGGTTCGGGCACCTGCCTTGCAAGTGCAAGGTCCAGAGTTTGATCCCTGGCACCAAAAAAAAAAGTTAGTTAAAAATTGATGAACAATATGTATACCTTATTATTATTTTAAATTCATTAATTTTATTGGTACATTTTAGGAATTTAATATGCTGACATTTTTTACTGGGAATTTTTACCTTTACATAATACATCTTGGTTCTTACTTTTTCCCCAATCCCCTTCCCTCCCTTCAACCCTTCCACTCCTCCCATTTCTTTTTTTCGTATTATTATTTATATATTAATTGGTACATTTTAGGTATACAATACATTTACATTTATCATTGGGTGTTTGTACCTGAACATGATGTATCTTGGTTCTTATTTTTTCCCACACTACCTATGCGCCCTACACCCCAACCACCCTTCCCTATTTACATAGACTTTGTTTCCATTTTTTTTCTTTCTCATAATTTTTCCTTTCCCTTCTTCCCTTTCCCCTTCCCCTCCCGCCACCCCTTCCCCTTTTTCTTATTTCAAATCATTAATTATTCATTTTAATCATTTTCATCCTTATTTACACTTTCAGTTTCTCACACTAGCAATAATATTCAGTATTTACACATGTGTGTCCTACTTATTTCACTTAAGAGTATGGCCTCAATATGCATCCATTTAGCTATAAATGACTCTAGTTTCTCATTCTTTATGGCTGAGTAGTACTCCATTTTATAAAAAAACCCACATCTTCTTTATCCAGTTTCCAGTTGGTGGGCACTTGGGCTGTTTCCAAATTTTAGCTATTACAAACTGTGCCACTATAAACATAGGTGCACATATATCGATGAGGTACGATTCTTTTAATTCTTTTGGGAAAATACCCAGCAGGGGAATGAATAGCTGCGTCAAATGGGACCTCCAGCCCTAGTTCTTTGACGTATCTCCATACAGATTTCCATAGTGGTTTCACCAGTCTGCACTCCCACCAACAATGGAGAAGGGTTCCTTTCTCTCCACACCCCTGTCAGCATTTGTTATTGGTTGATTTCTTGATAGCAGCCATTCTTTGTGGGGTGAGGTGGAATCTCAGTGTTGTTTTCATCTGCATCTCTCAAATGACCATTGAAGTTGAACATTTTTTCATATATTTATTTGCTGTTTTTACTTCTTTGTCTGAGAAATGTCTGTTCATTTCGGATGCCCATTCTTGAATTGGGTCTTTGAATTTGGGGGGTCTGACTTTTTTCAGTTCTTTATATATTCTAAATAGTAGGCATTTGTCTGAGGTGCAGCTACTAAACATTTCTTCCCATATTGTAGGTTGTCTTTTAGCTCTGCTGGTAGATTCTCTTGCAGGACAGAAGCTTTTTAATAAGATGAGATCCCAGTTGTTGATTCCTTGTGTTACCTCCCGTGCTACAGAAGTTTTGTTCATAAAGTCTTTTCCTATGCCAATGTCATTAATAGTTCTACCTTACTTATCTTCCAGTAAATTTAGTGTTTCTGTCTTGATATTTAGCTCTTTAATCCACTTTGATCTTATTTTAATGCACGGTTGTAGGTATGGGTCTACTTTTAATCTTTGGCAGGTTGAAATCCAGTTTTTCCAACACCATTTATTGAACAGGCTATCTTTTCTCCAGTGAGGGTGATTGGCTCCTTTGTCAAAGATTAAGTGGCTGAGTATGTCTGGAGTTGATTCTGCATCTTCTAATCTATTCCACTGATCTTCGGGTCTGTTTCTTTGCCAGTACCATGCTGTTTTTATCACAGTAGCTTTGTAGTATAGTTTCAAGTTGGGGATTGTGATACCCCCAGCCATGTCTCTGTTGCCTAGAATTGCTTTTGCTATTCTAGGTTTCTTCTGCTTCTAAATGAATTTTTGGATTGTTCTGTGAAGTATATTGCTAGAATTTCAATTGTCATTGCATTAAATCTGTATAGTAGTTTTGGAAGTATGGCCATTTTCACTATATTGATTTTTCCTCCCCAGGAACAAGGGATGTCTTTCTATTTTCTTATACCCTCTTCGATCTCCTTCTTCAGAGTGCTTTAGATTTCAGTGTAGAGGTCTTTTGCTTCCTTTGTTAGTTTGATTCCTAGATGTTTCATTTTTTTAGATGCTTTTGTAAAAGGAATTATTTCCTGAATTTCTCTCTTAATGAGTCTGCTATTTTCATATAAGAAGGCTATTGATTTTTGAGTGTTGTCCTTATATCTAGCTACTCTACTGAATCTGTCAATTAGTTCTAGTAGACTTTTGACTGAGTTTTTTGGGTCTTCTATGTAAAGTATCATATCATCAGCAAATAATGACAGTTTCACTTCTTCCTTTCCTATCTTTTTTCCTTTTATTTCTTTCTCTTTTCTAATTGCTATGGCTAATGTTTCCAGAACAATTTTGAACAGGAGTGGTGATAGTGGGCGAGCTTGTCTTGCTCTTGATTTTAGCATGAAAGTTTTCCATTTTTGACCATTTAGTACGATGTTGGCTGTTGGTTTTTCATAGATAGCCTTAATCAGGTTGAGATAAAGACCTTCTATTCCAATTTTCTGTAGTGTTTTTATCATGAATGGGTGCAGGATTTTGTCAAATGCCTTTTCTGCATCTATTGAGATGATCATATGGTTTTTGTCCTTGACTCTGTTAATATAGTGTATTACATTTATTGATTTATGGATGTTGAACCATCCTTGCATCCCTGGGATAAATCTGACTTGGTCAGGGTGTATGATCTTCTTGATGACACTCTGTATTCTGTTTGGCAGTGTCTTGTTGAGGATTTTTGCATCTATGTCAATTAGGGAGATTGGTCTAATTTGGGTTGGGTCTTTCCCTGGTTTTGGAATCAAAATAACACTTGCTTCCAGGAAAGAATTTGCAAGCCTTGCTTCCCTTTAAATTTCCTTGATGAGTTTAAAGAGTAATGGTTACAGTTCTTCTTTAAATGTCTTGTAGAATTCAGCATTGAAGCCATCAGGACCTGAGCTTTTATTTGTTTGTAAATTTTTTATTGCATTTTCAATTTCACTCTTTGTTATTGGGGTGTTTAGAATTTCTATATCTTCTTCATTTAACTTTTGCAATTCGTATGCATCTAGGAATCTGTCCATTTCTTCTGTGTTTTCCATTTTATTAAGAGTACAGGTTCTGAAAGTAGGTATTGATGATTCTCTGAATTTCTGCTGGATCTGTTGTGGCTTCACCTTTTTCATTCTTAATTGCCTGGATTTGAGCCTTTTCTTTCCTTTTTTTGATAAGGTTGGCTAAAGGTTTTTTGATTTTATTTATTCTTTCAGAAAACCAGCTCTTCAATTCATTGAGTTTTTTGTATCGCTCTCTTAGTCACCATTGCATTGATTTCTGTTCAGATCTTTATAATTTCCTTTCTTGTATGAGCTTTGTCTTTGTTATGCTCTTCTTTTTCTAGGAGCTTGAGGTTCTGCATTAGGTTATTTAACTGAGTTCTCTCTGTTGTCCTAATATGGGCATTCACTGCTATGAAATTCCTGCATAGAACTGCTTTCATTGTGTTCCACAGATTCCTGTATGTTGTTCTGGCATTATCATTTACTTGTAGAAACTAATTTCTACTTTAATTTCCTCTGTCACCCATTGGTTGTTCAGAAGAATGTTATTCAATTTCCATGTGTTGGTGGGAGTTTTGTGGTTTCTTCTCTTATTGATCTCCAATTTCATTGCACTATGGTCTGGTAATATACAGGGGATAACTTCAATTCTTTTACATTTACTTAGATTTTCCCTATGAACTAGTATGTGATCGATTTTGGAGAATGACCAGTGTGCAGCTGAAAAGAACATGTATTCTGATTTTGTGGGGTGGAACACTCTATAAACATTTATTAAGTCCTTTTGTTCAATAGCTTGGTTCAGTTCTAGAATTTCATTGTTAATTTTTTTCCTAGATGATCTGTCTATTTGTGATAGAGGGGTATTGAGGTCCCCCACTAAAATTATGTTATTGTTTATTTGGTTTTTCCTGTCTATAAATATTTGTTTTGTATAGTTTGGGGCATTCGTTTTTGGTGCATAAATATTTAGGATTGTCTTCTCTTCCTCTTGGATTGTTCCCTTCACAAGGATGTAGTGATCATCTTTGTCTCTCTTAATTAATTTTGGTTTGAAATCTACTTTGTCTGCAAAGAAGATTGCTACCCCTGTTTTTTTTTTCTGGGTTCCTGTGACATGGAGAACTGTTTTCCATCCTTTTACTTTCAGTCTATAAATTTACTTTTGAGTTAGGTGTGTTTCTTGTATACAGCATATTGCTGGGTTTTGCTTCGTAATCCATTCTGTCAGTCTGTTTCTTTTGATTGGTGAATCGAGGCCATTAACACTGATAGTTGTAATTGATAGATATTGATTTATCCTTGTCATGATGTTTTACTCTTGTTGGCTCTTTTATTTCTTCTTTTCCCCCCTTTCACTTTAGTGTCTTACCTTGCGTGGTGTCTTCACTCTGTTGGCCCTCATGGAATTGTGACCTTAATTGTCTTTTTCTAGGATATTGTATAAAATTGTTTGGACTGACGGTTTGGTGTTCATAAAATTTCTCAGGTGTTCTTTGTCATGAAAGTATCTAATTTCCCCATTGATTTTGTAAGATAATTTTGTAGGAAACAACAGTCTAGGTTGGAAGTTATTTTCTATTAGGGCTTGAAATACTTCACTCCAGGCTCTCCTTGATTTGAGAGTTTGTGTTGAGTAATCTGCCATGATTCTGATGGGCTTTCCTTTGTAGGTGATTTGTTTCTTTTCTCTAACTGCCTTTAGAATCTTGTTATTCTGTTGGGTTTCTGGCATCTTGACTATTATATGTCTAGGTGTAGATTTTTTTTATCATGGCTGGGTGGAGTTCTATAAAAATATGGAACACTTCATGAATTTGCATGTCATCCTTGTGCAGGGCCCATGCTAATCTTCTCTGTATAGTTCCAATTTTAGTATATGTGCTGCTGAAGAGAGCACCACCCCTCCCATTTCCAAAGACTTTGTTTCCACTGTTATCTTTTCTCATATTTTTTCCGTTCCCTTCTTTCCTTTCTCCTACCCCTTGCACTTTCCCTTTGGAACTTTTCTTCCTATTTCGCATTATCTGTTAAATGTGTTGATCCTCATTTACACTTTCAGTTTCTCACACCAGTTAAAATATTTGGTATTTACACATGTGTGTTCTATTTATTTCACTTAAGAGTATGGCCTCAATGTGCATTTATTTAGCTTTAATGTCTCTAGTTTCTCATTCTCTGTGGCTGAGTAGTAATCCATTGTATTAAAAAAACATTTTTTTTTATCAAGTCTCCAGTTGACGGGCAAATGAGATGTTTCCAAGTTTTAGCTATTCCAACCTGTGCTGCTTTGAACATGGGTGCACTATTATCACTGTGTTATGATTTTTAAAAAAATCTTTTAGGAAGATTCCCAGCAGGGGAATATCCGGATCAAAGGATACATCTAATCCTAGTTTACTGAGGTATCTCCATACTGATTTCCACAGTGGTTGCACCAGTCTTTTTCTGCACAGCCCTGCCAGCATTTGTTATTGGTTGATTTCATGATAGTGGCCATTATTTCTTGGGTGAAGTCTAATCTCAATGTTGTTCTCATTTGCATCTCTTGAATGACCAGTGATGTTGAACATTTTTTCACATGTTTATTTACTATTTCTACTTCTTTGACAGAGAAATGTTTGTTTATTTCAGATTTCCACTTTTAGATTGGGTCTTTAAATTTGGGAGGTCTGATTTTTAAAAATTCTTTATATATTCTAGATAGTAGACCTTTGCTGACTAAAAACTTGTAAATATTTATTACTACATTGGGGAATGCTGTTGGTGGTTTCTCTTACTGTGCATAAGCTTTTAAATAAGAGATCCTACTTGTTGATTCTTTGTGCTTACTTCACCTGTGCTGAGGTTTTGTTCATGAAATCTTTTGCTACACAAATGTCTGAAAGAGTTCTACCTAACCTCTCTTCTAGTTGGCTTAGTGTTTCTGTTTTAATATTTAGATCTTTAATCCATTTCAATTTTAATTTAGTGCATGGTGAGAGATATTGGCCTACTTTTAATTTTTAGCAAGTTGAGACACAATTTGTCCAGCACCATTTATTAAAGAAGATATCTTTCCTCCAGTGAGGGTGTTTGGCTCTTTTGTGGAAGATGAGGTGGCTGAGTGTGTCTGGAGTTGTTTCTGCATCTTCTAAAATGTTCCACTGATTCTCAGGTCTCTTTCTTGCCAGTACCATGCTGTTTTTATCACAGTGGTTTTGGAATATAGTTTCAAGTTGGGGCTTTTGATAAGCCTACCTCGTCTTTGTTGCCTAGAATTGATTTTGCTATTCTAGGTCTCTTCTTGTTCCAAATGAATTTGTAGATTGTTTTCTCAAGGTCTGTGAAATATGCTGTTGGAATTTCATTTGTGATTGCATTGAATCTGTATAGCAGTTTTGGAAGTATGGCCATTTTTACTATAATTACTCCCCAGGATCAAGGGATATCTTTGCATTTTCCTATATCCTCTTCAATATCTTTTTTCAGAGTGTGGTAGTTTTCAGGCTAGAAGTTTTGATTTCTTTTGTTAGATTGTTTCCTAGGAATTTCATTTTTTGGATGCGATTGTGAAAGGAGTCGTTTCTCCAGTTCCTCTGTTAATGAGTCTGTTGTTCATGTAAAGAAAAGTTATTGAATTTTGTGTGTTGCCCTTGAATCCAGCTAATCTGCTGAATTAGGTTATTAAGTCTAGAGGACTTATGGTAGAGTTCTTGGGGTCTTCTATATAGAGTATCATGTCATCTATAAATAATGACAATTTAACATCTTCATTTTCTACCCTTGTTTCTTTATTTCTTTCTCTTGTCTAATTGCTGTGGCTAATACTTCCAAAACTTTATTTGAACAGGAGTTGTGATAGTGGACATCCTTGTCTTAATTATCATTTTAGAGTGAAGCATTTCAGTTTTTGACCATTTAGTATGATATTAACTGTTGGTTTTTCATAGATGGCTATTATCAGGTTGAGATAGAGACCATCTATTCCAACTTTCTGTAGGGTTTTTATCATGAATGGGTGTTGAAATTTGTCACTTTTTCTGCATCTATTGAGGTGATCATATGGTTTTTGGCTTGGCTCTATTAATATAGTTTATTACATTTATTGATTTAAATATGTTGAACCATCCCTGCATCCCTGGGATGAATCCCACTTGGTCAAGGTGTATGATCATGTTGATGATCTTCTGCATTTTATTTGCCAGTATCTTATTAAGGACTTTTGCATCTATGTTTATTAGTGAGATTGGCCTATAGTCCTCTTTTTCGGTTGGGATTTTCTCTACTTTTGCCATCAAGGTGATACTTGCTTCCAGGAAAGAATTTGAAAGTATTATTTCCCTTTCAATTTCATTGAAGAGTTTAAACAGTAGCAGTAATAGTTCTCCTCTAAGTCCTTTAGATTTCTGCAGTGAAGCCATCAGGGCCCGGGGTTTTCTTCATTGTAATTTTTAATTATGTTTTCAATTTCATTGACTGATACTGGGTCATTTAAAATTTTTAGGTCTTCTTCATTCAACTTTGTTAACTCATATGTATCTAGATATCTGTCCATTTCTTCTGTGTTTTCCATCTTATTGGTCTATAGGTTCTTAAAATAGGTATTGATGATCCTCTGGATTTCTGCTGGATCTGTTGTAATTTCACCCTTTTCATTCCTAATTGCATGGATTTGGGCCTTTTCTTTTCTTTTCTTTTCTTGATAAAATTGGATAAGGCTTTGTCAATTTTGTTCTTTGGAAGAATAAACTCTTTGTTTCACTGATTTTTTATATCATTTACTTAGTGTCCATTACATTGATTTCTGCTCTTCTCTTTATAATTTCCTGCCTTGTATGAGCTTTGTTTTTGTTCTGCTCTTCTTTTTCTAGAAGCTTGAGGTTCAGTATCAGGTTGTTTATTTGAGCACACTCTGTTTTCCTAATATGAGTATTCAGTGCTATGAATTTCCTTCATAAGACTGTTTTCTTTGTGTCCCATAGATTCTGATATGTCATATTGACATTGTCATTTAACTGTAGAATCTGTCTGAATTCTTCTTTAATTTCCTCTGTGATCCATTGTTTATTCAGAAGTGTGTTATTCAATTTCCATGTGTTTATGAAATTCTTGTTGTTTCTTTTGCTATTGATCTCCAATTTCATTACATTATGGTCTGATAATATACAGGGTATAGCTTCAGTCCCTTTGTACATACTTAAATGTGTTCTATCAGCAAGTATGTGATGTATTTTTGAGAATAATCCATGTGCAACTGAAAAGAATATGTATTTTGATTTTCTGTGGTGGAACACTCTGTAAACATTTGTTAACTCCATTTGTTCAAGAGTCTGTAGTATTTTCTTTATTTTTTGTCTAGTTGATCTATCTATTTGTGAAAGTGGGGTACTGAGGTTCCCTACTACTATTGAATTAGTGCTTATTTGATTTTTCATGTCCGTTAATATTTGTTTTTTATAGTTGGGTGCAGTAATATTTTGTGCATATATATTTATGATTGTCATTCTTTCGTCCTGCATTGTTCCCTTTTCAAGGATGTAGACCTTCTTTGTCTCTCTTAATTATTGTTGGTTTGTAATCCACTTGATCTGCAAAGAAGCTAGCTACTTCTGCTTTTGGGGGGGGGGTTCCATTCACATGGAATATTGTTTTCCACTGTTTAGCTTTTAATCTATGAGTTTTTTTTTTTAATTAAGTGAGTTTCTTGTATGTGGTATATTGTTGGATCTTGCTTCTTGACTCATTCTGCCAGTCTATTTCTTTTGATTGGTGAATGGAGACCATTAACATTGATGGTTACAACTGATATTTATTGACTTATCCTAGTCATGACCTTTTTCTGTTGTTGGATTTTCCCCCTTTGCATTTAATTTATTGTCTTGCCTGGTGGATTCATTCTGCTGAGCTTCCTGAGGTTGTGACCCTCATTGTCTTTTCCTAGGATATTGTTCAAAACTTTTTAGAGTGCTGGTTTGGTATTCATGAAGTTCCTAAGGTGCTCTTTCTCATGAAATTGTCTTATTTCTCCATCAATTTTGAAGGATAGTTTATCAGGGCACATGAGTCTGGGTTGGAGGCTGTTTTCTTTTAGGGCGTGAAATACTTCACTCTGGAGTCTTCTTGCCCAAGGGTTTGTGTTGAGAAGTCTGCTGTGATTCTGATGGGCTTTCCTTTGTATGTGATTTGTTTCTTTTCTATTACTGCTTGTAGTATTTTGTTCTTCTGTTGGATTTCTGGAAATTTAACTATTATATGTCTAGGTGTAGATATTTTTTGATGATGGCTAAATAGAGTCCTATGTAACTTACTTATCTGTATGTCCAATTCTTTTCCCCTGTTTGGGAAGTTTTCTACCATTACTTCTGTGAGCAGTTTTTTTTTTTTAATGTCATTTGCATTGTCTCCTGTTTCTTCAATGACTCTGATCAGTCTTATGTTTTTCTTCTTTGAATCATCTAGCAGTTGATGAATTAATTTCTAATGGCCCTTTACTATTTCTAAGAAATTTTTCTTTTCCTGGTCACTAATTGCAATCTTGTCTTCTATATCTGATATTCTGTCCTCACATTGGCTCATTCTGCTACATAAACTTTTAATCTCCTGGATATCTGTTTGCATCTGTTTTATGGGTTCTATTTTTTTCCTGTGGTAGAATTCCATCATGTTTCTCAGCTCCTGTATTTTTTATCAGTGCTCTCTAGAGTTATTAATCATGTCTTTCACTATGGACACAATCTCTGTAATTACCTGAGAAAGTGTTTCTTTTTTTAAATTAATATTATTGGTAAATTTAAGGTAGACAATATAATGATATTCATCATTAGAAATTTGCATCTTTATGCAATATCTGATGGTTCTTATTTTTTCCAATTCCCCTGCCCTGCCTTACACCTCTCCATCCCTCCCTGCCTTTTTTTTTTTTTTTTTTTTTTTGGTACTGTGGATTGAACTCGGTTCCTTGCACTTGTGCAGCAGGCAGCAAAATCACTGAGCCAAATCCCCGGCCACATCCTTCCCTATTTACAAAGACTTTGCTTCCATTTTTCATTTTCTCATATTAATTCCATGCCATTCTTTCTTTTTCCCTACCCCTCCCATTTCCCCTTCCCCTTGCACCTTTTCTTCCAATTTCACATAATCTATTATTCATTTCAGTGCTTATTTACACTTTCACTTTCTCACACTGGAGAAACTATTCGGTATTTACACATGTGTGTCCTATTTATTTCACTTAGGAGTATGGCCTCAGTATGCATTCATTTAGCTATAAATGTCTCTAGTTTCTCGTTCTTTATGGCTGAGTAGTACTCCATTTTATGATGAAAACCGCATCTTCTTTACCAATCTCCAGTTGGTGTGTAATTGGTCTATTTCCAAGTTTTACCTATTACAAACTGTGCTGCTATAAACATGGGTGGGCATATATCACTGTGGTATGATTTGTTTAATTCTTTGAGGATGATACCCAGCAGGGGAATAGCTGGGTCAAATGGGACTTCCAACCCTAGTTCTTTGAGGTATCTCCATACTGATTACCATAGTGGTTGCACCAGTCTACACTCCCACCACCAGTGGAGCAGGGTTCCTCTTTACCCACAGCCCTGTAGCATTTGCTATTGGTTGATTTCATGATAGCAGCCATTCTTTCTTGGGTGAGGTAGAATCTCAGTGTTATTTTCATTTGCATCTCTCCAGTGACCAGTGTTGTGGAGCATTTTTTTCATGTACTTATTTGCTATTTCTACTTCTTTGTCAGAGAAATGTCTGTTCATTTCAGATGCCCATTTTCGGATGAGGTCTTTAAATTTGGGATGTCGGATTTTTTAAAGTTCTTTATAGATTCTAGATAGTCGACCTTTGTCTGAGGAACAGCTGGTGAAAATTTTTTCCCACATTGTGGGTTGTCTCTTCACACTGTTGGTGGTTTCTCTTGCTGTGCAGAAGCTTTTTAATATGAAGAGATTCCACTTTTTGATTGTTTGTGCTAGTTCATGGGCAATAGAGGTTTTTCTCATAAAATCTTTTCCTACACCAATGTCTTCAAGAGTTCTACCTAGCCTCTATTCCAGCTGGTTCAGCATTTCTGTTTTAATATTTAGATCTTTAATCCATTTTTATTTTAATTTAGTGCACAGTGAGAGATATAGGTCTAGTTTTAGTCTTTGGCAAGTTGAAACCCAATTTGTCCAGCATCATTTATTAAAAAGCCTATCTTTCCTCCAGTGAGTGTGTTTGGCTTCTTTGTAAAAGATGAGGTGGCAGAGTGTGTCTGGAGTTATTTCTGCATCATCTAACAGGTTCCACTGGTCCTCAGGTCTGTTTCTTTGCCATTATATTGCTGTTTTTATCACAGTAGCTTTGCAGTATAGTTTCAAGTTGGGTGTTGTGATACCCCCTGCTATGTCTCTGTTGCCTAGAATTGCTTTTGCTATTCTAGGTCTCTTCATGATCCAAATGAATTTTTGGATTGTTTTCTCAAGATCCATTTTGTTTGCTGCTGGGGTTTCAATTGAGATTGCATTGAATCTATATAGCAGTTTTGAAAGTATGGCCATTTTTACTATGTTGATTCTTCCTACCCAAGAGTGAGTGATGTCTTTCCATTTTCTGATATTATCTTCAATCTCCCCTTTCAGAGTGCTATAGTTTTCAGAGAATAGGTCTTTGATATCTTTTGTTAGGTTGATTCTTAGATATTCCAGTTTTTTGAATGTTATTGTTAAAGGTATTCCTTGCCCTATTTCTGTCTCAGTGAGTCTGTTGTTCATGCACATGAAAGCTATTGATTTTTTGTGTGTTGACCTTGTATCCAGCTACTTTACTGGATTTGGTTATTAAGTCTAGAAAACGTTTGGTGGCATTCTTGGGCTCTTCTATATAAGGTATCATGCTATCTGCAAATAACGACAATTTGACTTCTTCATTTCCTATCTTTATTCCTTTTATTTCTCTCTCTTGTCTAATTGCTGTGGCTAATACTTCCAAAACTATATTGATCAGGAGTGGATTGAGAAATTGTTTCTTATTTCATTTTTTCCAGATCCTCTTTCATTGTCAGTTCAGGGAGTCCAGGTGGTTCAGCATCAGATTGTTCCCTCTTCATCTCGTTCCCTCTTTGGGTTGCCTTACGTGTTCTGGAATTCTGATTTGGAGTCTTGTTTACATGTCTACTCATTTCACCTGATGCAGCCTGTTGCAACTTTGTTGAGTGGACTTTTTGCTACCCCAGTGGGCTTCAATTCTCAGCAAGCCACAGAGAAACCTTCTCTCTGATGCTCACTAGTGCGCCAATTCCTGCATTCAGAATGGTGGCTTTCTAGATACCTAAACTGTGCTGTTTTCTGTGTGGGGTTCTCTCTGGCTTCTGTGCACATTTACAATGGTATCTGGACATGCCTCTTTCTAGGGCTTGCCCACCTGTGTATCTGTTGTCTGGGAGAGACTTTTGCTGGAGGCTGTGCAGCCAAGTAGCTGGTGTCTGAGTGGGCTTCTAGCGGAGGTATGCATGTACTTACCGATGGTATTTGGCCAGGCCTCTGGCTGTGCCCTGGTGCCTGTGCAGCCATTTTCCTGTCAGAACTTTGGCTTGGGCTTGTGGGCTTAAGTTGCTTGTGTCTGGGAGGGGCCCTGGCTGGGACCTGGACACACATTCTGCTCTTGTGCATGGCATGCATGATATACATTATTATTAATTAATTCTACAGTTTACATTAAGGTTAATCTTGAGTTGTATCATTGTGTTTTGACATGTATGTGATAACTTTCATCCATCATCATAGTTTAATACAGAGTAGTTTTTTCAGTACTCAAAATCCACAGTTCATTCTACATTCATGTTTGCCACTTTCACCACAAAATTTCTGGCCATTACTTGCTTAATTTTCTGCCTCTAGGTTATGGCACTTTCCAAAGGTTCTAGTGTTTTGGAATCCAACAGAATTTAGGGTTTTCAGACTGGCTACCTTCACTTATCTTTATGCTTTTATGATTACATCTTGTTTGTCAACTATGGATATCAAATATGGATCATTTTATCTTTAGTTCTGAGTAATATTCCACAGCATGTAAATGCTACATTTACCAGTCAAGGGATACCATTGTTGTTTCATTTCTCCCAATTGTAGATAACAAAGGCATAAACATCACCTTTTGTAAAAATATACATTTTCAATATATTTGGGGATATTCTTGGAGCAAAATTTATTCATAGTATGGTAAAACTGTGCTTAGTTTTGTAAGACAATGTCAAAGTATCTTCCATACACTCCTATTGTATTTTGTATTGATTAGGCTGAATGGTGTGTGTCTGTTTCTCCACATCTTCTCTAGAATTTGCTTTTGTCAGTAGTTTACATTTTAATCGTTTTAACAAATACACAGTGATGATTCACTATTGTTTTAATTTAAAAATTTGTAATGCCATATTATGTCATACAGCTTTTATATGCTTATTTTTAAAGCATGGGTATCCAGTTGTTCTAGCATGTTTATTTAAAAAATCTGTCCTTTCTCCATGGATTTACTTTTCTTTCTTTCTCAAAGATGACTCGGCTATATTTATATGCTTTTCTCTTCAGACTTTCTATTCTATCTCATTAAGATTTGTCAATTCTTGGGCCAGGGATTTAGATCAATGACCCCATGCCTGCCTTTCAAGTGCAAGTTCCTGAGTTCAATACCCAGTTCTAGAAAAAAAAAAGGATTTGTGTACTCTTTCATGAATATAAAATTGATTTCCTTACCATAGGTTTATACTAATAATTGAATATGAACACTGTGAGTCAGCCATCTTGGTTTCTGTTTGATATTGTATGATAATTTGGAGTCATTTGCCTTTCCATATGTGTTTTAGAATCAGTTTGCTCACATTCACAAAGTGACTTGCTAATATTTTTATTGGAATTTTATGGAATATTGGATCAACTCAGGAAGAATGTATATCTTAACAATATTTATTATTCATATCTATTAATATACCATTTTTAAGTCTAATCTTTCTTTTATTTTCTGGTCTCATTTGCTTTATGGAATAATTTAATTTAAATATTTTTCACTATATATACACCACATATCAGCCCTCTTTCCCAGGGTGATGGCTACCTACAATATTTTGGTAATACACATTTTTAAAGTATTTAATGGTAGTGTTTTTTCCCCCCATTAACTTTATTGGTACATTTTAGGTATACAATACAGTTACATTCATCATTGGGATCTTGTACCATTACATGAGTCTCTTGGTTCTTATTTTTTTTCCCCTTCCCTTGCCCTCCCTTCAGCCCTTCCACCCTTCCCTATTTGCAAAGACCTTGTTTTCATTTTTGTCCTCTTCTCATATTTTTTCCTTTCCCTTTTTTCCCTTCCCCTACCCCTCCCAATTCCCCTGCTCTTTTAGACCTTTTCTTCCTGTTACACAATATCAGTTATACATTTTTAAAATTACAATATTAAGATCTAGGAGACATTACCACAGATTTTACAGAATTTAAAAAGATATAGAAAGCATATTACAAAAATCTTTTTTGAAATAAATTTGACAACTTCTAAGAAGTAACTTAGAAGACAAATTAATGAAACTAACCCTGGAGGAAATATAAAATTTGAATAGCACCTATTAAAGAAAGTATATTTCTAGCTTGAAAACCTACCTATATGACAAGAGCAGGCTCATAAACATTTTAACTGATAAATTATATCAAACAATTAAAGCAGAAAAAAGGAACACTTCTCCGCACATTTTAGGAAATCAACATTGTGCTAATCCTAAAATTGGATAAAGATAATAGAAGAAAAAAGTATGAACATACATAGAAATTTGTTTAACAAAACAAACTCTTAGAAGTCAGATCTGGCAGGATGTAGAAAGTGGTTTTGTTATAGGGATGGCAGTGTTGGTTCAGCATTGGAAGATCCACCCCCAAAAGTCATCATTTTAACAGAGGAAAGGAGAAAGCCATATGATCCTATCACTAGTTGGAGAAAGAGTATTGGACTAAATTCTACAGCTGTTCATGGTAAAAGCTATCAGGAGACTAGAAGTAGAACAGAACCTTCTCAACAGATCAAAGACATGTACTCCATACTTCCAACAAAAACTCTTTCTATGAATGGAGACGATACAATGCTTTCTTCCTAAAGTGGGGAACAATGGCATATATGCCTACTCTTCATCTGTCCATTAGACTTTGAAACATAGGTCTAAACCAAAATAGTCTGGCAATAAAATGACACAACTAGGATAGGATTTGCAAGGTAGGAGCAAAATCTTTATATGTAGATGAAATGATCATCTACAGAGAAAATACTAAGAAATCTCTAGGAGCCCCTAGAACTTGTACTTGAATTTAGCAGGATTAGAAAACACAAGGTATATATAAAAATTCAGGTCTGTGTACACTTGCTATAAATGAAGAATTGGATATTGAAATTTAAAAGTTATGTAGGAGTACAAAGGACCCAGAAAAGCCAAACACAAAAACAAAAACAGTGTTGGAAGATGTTTAGCACCCAATTTTAAGACTTCTTCTAAAGCTACAGTAATCAAGGCAGGGTTGGTGTAAGGAAAGACATATAGATCATTTAAATAAAACAGAGAATCTAGAAATAGAACCACACATATATGGTCCATTGAGTTTTGAAAAATTATTTAACATTAGCATGTTACAGAATATAAACTCAATTCAAGAGCCAAGGAAGAGATAGTGTCTTCAGCAAATGGCACTAGAACACCTGGTATCCCTATATAAAAAATTAACCTCAACCCTTTTTTTCCATACATGAAAATAACTTGAAGAGATCTATGAACCTAAATAAGAAAGCCTAAAAGTGTAAAACTTTAAGAAGAAATTATAAGGGAAAATATTTATGAATTCAGGTAGGCAAGAACCTCCTAGGATACAAAAACCATGATGTATAAAAGAAAAAAAAAAAGATGAGATCCCATCAAAATTTAGAACTTTGAATGACATCATTAAAATGAAAAGTAGACCTTAAACAGACCATATTTACAATGCATATAACCTATGAGCAGAATATACAAAGAATTCTTAGAGCTCATTAATAGATGACCCAATTAAAATGTAGACATAAGAAGATGATAAATAGCCAGTATAGCACAAGGAATGGTGTGCAAGTCTAGAATCAGAAAAATACTAATCAGTACAATAATAAGATTGAATTATACACTCATTAGGGAGATTAAGTCAAAAGTTTTAATAGCCTTGTCATGACTTTTTCTTTTTGTTGGATTCTCCCCCTTTGCGTTAAATTTATCACACCCAATGGATTCATTCTGGTGGGTTTCCTGGGGTTGTGATCCTCATTGTCTTTTCCTAGGGTATTGTCTAAAATTTTTTGGAGTGCCGGTTTGGTATTCATGAAGTTCCTGAGGTGCTCTTTATCATGAAAGTGTCTTATTTCTCCATCAATTTTGAAAGATAGTTTTGCAGGGTACATCCATCTGGGTTGGAGGCTGTTTTTCTTTAGGGACTGAAATACATCAGTCCAAGCTCTTCTTGCCTTGAGGGTTTGCATTGAGAAGTCTGCTGTGATTCTGATGGGCTTTCCTTTGTATGTGATTGGTTTCTTTTCTCTCACTGCTTGTAGAATTTTATTCTTCTGTTGGATTTCTGGAATCCTAACTATTATATGCCTAGGTGTAGATTTTTTTTGATTAAGGTTAGCTGGAGTCCTATATGCCTCACTTATCTGTATGTCAAGTTCTTTTCCCCTCCTTGGGAAGTTTTCTGCCATCACTTCTGTGAAGAGTTTTTTTATGTCATCTGCACACTCTCCTCTGTCTTCATTGAGCCCAATCAGTCTTATGTTATTCTTCTTTGCATCATCTAGCAGCTGCTGGATTGATTTCTCATGTTCCTTTACAATTTTAAAGCAATTTTTATTTTCCTCTCACTAATTGCAATCTTATCTTCTATATGTGAAATTCTATCCTCACATTGGTTCATTCTGCTGCGCAGACTTTCAGTGGAGTTTTTCATCTCTTGGAAATCTGTTTGTATCTGTTTTATGGATTCCATTTGTTTCCTATGTTGGGGTTCCATCATATTCCTTATATCCTCTATTTTTTTATCTGTGTCCTCTCTATATTTATTAATCATGTCTTGCACCATGAGCAAAATCTTTGCTGTTATTTGAGTAATTATTTCTGATTTCACTTTTCCCAGATCCTCTTTTGTTTCCAGTTGAGAGAGTCCAGGTGGTTGAGTATCAGAGTGTTCCATCTCGTTTCCCTTTGAGGTTGCTGTAGGTGATCTGGAAGTCTGTTTTTGAGGCTTGTTTATGTGTCTTCTCATTTCCATGGGGGGGTGCTTCTGGCGCCCATGGGGGCTCAACTTCTGTGCCCTAGGAGCCTGGGATAGAGGCGTGGAACTTCCTTCCGGGTGATGAGATTGGTTGAGCTTCACTGCCCTAGGAGCCTGGGATGGAGGCGGGAGCTTCCTTCCAAGTGCTGGGACTGGCTGAGCTTCACTGCCCTAGGATCCTGGGATGGAGGCGGGGGAGCTTACTTCCGGGTGCAGGGACTGGCTGAGCTTCACTGTCCTAGGAGCCTGGGATGGAGGTGGGGGAGCTTCCTTCCAGGTGCTGGGACTGGCTGAGTTTCACTCTTAATGGTAGTTTTGAATAAGCGTAATCTATGGTACATTATCATTATTTGCTCTCAGTATTAACAGAAAACCATGGCTTAGTTTGATAATTAGGTGAATATTAATATCCATTATAGATTTGTTACACTACACTGTGTTTTTTTACTGTGTGACACATTAAGTAAAAGTCAATCAAGCCAGTAGACTGGGAAATATTTTCTTTGTCCTCCAGAATGATGATTTAGTCCTAGTTATTTCACTTTGAATATCAGAGGATAGTGAATAAAACTTTATTTTTCATGTGTGCAGTTTGTAACTTCTATAATACTCTAAACCCCAGAGCTCTCCAAAGGTACTCAATAAATGTTAATTATTTGAGTGAAAACCAATACCTTTGTTGTGTCTATCTATGCTTTATTTATGTTACTAAGGAGATATCAGTCAAATTCAATCTAACTATGGTTTTCCTAGCATAGCAAGTCTGATTTTGGAAATGTCAGAAGAGAGATTTATGGTTTAAGATTAGTGAGATAATTTATCAGTGAAATGTGTCTTCACTTACTGACATTGGCACAGAAAGTTTGATGCATGTCAATAGTAGATGACTTATTCTCATTCTTAATACAAATAAGAAAGGTACATTGCTTTTTGCAAGTTTTATAATCTAGCCTGTTTAATTTGGAAAGGAAATATGAGTGAGATATAATTTCAAGCTACTCAGAAGATATAAAAGTTCAGGTTCAGAAAGTATACATTTTTTTTGTGGTACTGGGGATTTAACTTGGGTCCTTGTGCTTGTGAGGCAGGCGATGGAACCACTGAGCTAAATCCCTGGCCAGAAAGTATAGATTTTAATATCCACTAACTAAAATCAAGAAGTTAGTCACATATTTTCATAATTGGTTCAATGTGTAAATGCTAGTACAATCATGGTGAGTTTGCTTTTTCTAGTAGTCAGTAGTGGAGTCATATATTCCTTCAGTGTCATTATGTTTCTGTCTGATCTTTTGAAATAAAAATGCATTTGAAAATTTTATAGCTGAAAGCAAGAAGAGAGAATGGAATATAATATCAAAGCATTTAGATATATGCCTAAGAAACAAAAAATTTTTGCTCATATGTCTCAGATCTATAGTTCTTTCAATAACTAAAATTTACTAATTCAGCAATCACACTAGAATACAAGCTACTTTGCGTGTTCAGTAAAATGTACATGAAGTACATCAAGTTGAAAGAGGAAAATTCTGTCATATACTAGTCAACTCACCTTTCTAATGATATCACTTGAAAACTGTGAGCATAAGATTTAAATTAAGTGAATAAATTTTGCCTGTGCTTGAGCAGTTATGTAAAACTATGACCACAGCCAGCAATTCATTGACTATTAATAATCCACTAACTAGGCTGTCCTTTTAAGTAGCAAAATCTGACCTTTAAGTGGGTACTATACTTTTAAATTGTCTTATATTGTATTTTCATAACATTATTTTTCTTTCATAGCACATATAATCTTTCCTAGTTTTGAAAAGCACATATGCATTTTCTGGTATATAAGTATCAAACATTAAAAGTAGAAATATATACTTAATTTCAGTTACACAAACCAAAGAGATATAAAGAAGGATCTTGTTTGCTGGATTTATTATCTTTCCACTAAGCTCATTATGAAAGATTCCAGCAAAGGGCTGAGGTCTCAATTAATTTTAATGGGCATGACCAAAGTTTAATAGAGTGTGTATTTTAATTGCATTGAGATTAGGTTAAATTGTAGCCTAGTTTGCCATTGATAAAAATTAGATTTTGATCAAGAGGTATAAAATAGTTTTCTAAGAGAAATTGATAATTGGTCACCTATGTAAAAAGCACTTTTTCTTTAAAATATTCTTATGAATATATACTTCTTAATTAAAAGGAGAAAAACAGCTATAAATGAAACATCATGGAACCAGTTTATATGTCTAAAACCTGATACAGATATAACTGGTGATGGAGACCCATCTCCCATCACATTTTTTGTGAATAAATATGTAACTCATCCAAGGCTCAGAATGTTAGTGTCATGGATGTCAAGCAGTATAATTCAAAAGTGGCCTAAAATGTTTTTCTAGCCTTTGTTCATCAAAGTAATCAAATTTTTTTGACGTGTGTTTATTTTTCAAATTGCAATTGTTTAAAGTTATCTTTCATTTTAATCACCTTTCAGTTTTATTCAGGTACTTTTGTCCAGTTGCCAATAAGGTGAATTCAGGAATGAATAAATTCATCTTCAGTGCTATTAGGTATGCAAAAATGTCTAGCATTTTTAATATTTTGAAAACTCAACTTCCATGAATGATGGAAAAAAGAAAATAACCTACTCATGGGATGAATTTGGTCTCATCCTCAGTAGAAAAGCCCAGTAAGTCTCATATAATTATTTTCAGTAAAACAACATATATCTTTCTGAGAAAAAATTGAAAAATTCTATATTGTTAAGGATTGATGTAATTTAATATTAAAATTATTTATTAAATTTTTTAGTTAAGTAACAAACGTAATGTGCTTAGTTTAGAAGAGAGTGATAATGAAGTCAATTTTGTGTGCTTGTGTGCATGTGTGTGTGTGTGTGTGTTTGTGTGTGTTTGTGTGAAGCAAGAGTGATGGTCAATTTTATGTTTCAAATTGCCAATTGTACCATGCCCAATTATTTGATCAAACATTCTCTAGGGTTTTCCATGAAGACATTTTCATTTGGGATTAAGATTCGTAAACATTTGAGTTTAAAGTAAGTTATTTTCTATAATTTCGGTGCACTTAATCTCTTGCAGGCCTTAGGAGCAGAGACTGAGATTTCTTAAAGAAATTAAGGTTGTAGAGAAAAAGGAATCCTTGGAAACTATTATTTTGTGAAGGAAATTAATATAGCCATTATTGAAAATAGTATGGAATTTTATTTTTGAAATTAAAATAAAATTATCACATGATAAATATCTTAGTTACTTTCTTGTTACTGAGACATAATACCTGACACCCATTACCCTAAGGAAGAAAGATTTACTTTGGCTCACAGTTTATGCAATTGTTACTTTATAGTTGGCTGCTTCAAGGCACAGTAACATGGTAGAAATGCATAGCAGAGGAGAAACAGCTCATGTCATAGCAGGCCGGAGACAGGGAGATATACCCTCCCAGGCCACACCCCCAGTGACCCACCTCCACTGATGAGTGCCATGCCCCAGTGATCCAATCGGCTCTGCAAAACCCCATCTATGAGCACTTATGGCTTTCCAGGACATCTAGATATAAATTATAACAATACAGGAATCATAATACTTCATATTTACCAAAGGAAATAAAATCATTGTGTCAGCAATATATCTGTGACCACACATTTAATGCATCACTCCTCACAATAGCCAAGATATGAAATCACCTTAAGTATCCATCAACCAGTGAATGGATAAAGAAAATGTGGTATATATATATAAAAATTGAATACAATTCAGACTAACAATGATGGAATTCTGTCCTTTGTAACAAAATGGGTGAATATGGAGGAAATTGTGCTAAGTTAAAAGAGCCTGGTTCAGAAAGACGAATAGCACATGATCTTATTCACATTTAAATTATAAATCCATTTCTACAGAATTATAGAAAAGAAAATTGATAACCAGTAGCTGTGAAGAATAGGGTGGATGGACAGAAGTTGGTCAATGAGTATATGGATAGAACTATATGAGAGAAAATTTCTGATGTTCTGTTGTACAGTAGTGTGACAATAGTTAACAATAGCATATTGAATATTTCAAAATGTCAAGAAGTGAAGATTTTTAATGTTCCCTCATAAAGAAACAATACATGTTCAAGATGATGGATGTACTACTTACACTGATTTGATCATTACACATCGAATACATGTACTCTACAACTAAGTTCAAATATTATATAACAAATAATATTTCTTTAAAATTACTGAGTAGAAATCATATCTGAGTATCTACCCTGCTGAATTACATTTTGACTCAAGACTACAACATCAATACTTCCCTGAATTTTCAGTTTTCTGGTTTGCCCTGTGAATTTAAGGTACTCTATTCTCTGAAATCATGTGATCTTGTGAAATGATTTCTTAAAATAAGTCAAGCAAAATGGATAGGTGAATTAACATTTTAATTACAAATAAACACAGATAGACATAAATACATGTTTAGGTTTTATAGATGTAGAAGTAAATATATAAATGAATATATCTCATTGGTTTTATTTCTTCAGAGAATTTTGACTGCTCTATGGGTTATGTTTATTTTCTCATAGACATAAACCTTGTATAAATAGGCAATTGATCTAAAGGGATTGTGCTGTGAGTATAGATGTTGTGGTAAAAACCAACAATAATGGACATAAATTCTCCATGATTTTGTTCTCCCTACATAGGGTCTGGAATGGCAAAAAAGTAGAAAAAAATAATAAAAGATTTTGAAAGTAACCTGAAACTCTAATGTAAATGAGTCTTCTCTTAACATCATTTATTATCTAAAAAATCTTAATATTCTTAATATGTATGGGTGAGAATAGTAATTTAAATATTTTGGAAAATGTGTATATTTGTGTCTAAAATTCGCATACTTATGAAAAATTTTATCTTTATGTATTTTGACCACATGTTACAACTCCCACAATGCCATGGACTTATTTTGAATTAATATTTCTACTTAACTTCCTTTAGCAAACACAAATAATAATTAGTTCTGGGGGAATTTATATTCTAAGTCCAGACTTCTTCAGCTTGTGGCTTAGTTTGTGGAATATACTTGAATTATTGTGCAATAACTGTGACACCGTCAAATGTGTGTGTCCATAAGTTGTTGTGTGTATCTTTTTGGCACACAGGCTGAGCTTGGTAATGAGTATGGAATCAACACAGCTAGTTGTAAATGATGTATGAAATTAAAAAGCTTTGGCCAGTGCACTTAGAGAATGCAAAGTAGAGAAGAACTGCTGTGCATAACTGCTTTCTATTTTAGCTTCTCTATATCACTATATGTTGTTAACGAATGAAGAGAGGAAAATCAAGCAAATTTGAGAACCCTAAATTTTATAGTATTGTAGTTTTTCATAGTTTTAATTTAAAATATTGTATATAGAACATACATTATGAAGTTTAAAATAATAGCAAATACTGATGCCCAAATGTTTTGAAATAAAAGAGGGAAATAGAGTACACTGAGTTTTTGTCAGATGTGGTTAATTCCCTCTCACAGGGGTCTTTTGCACCATATATATATATATATATATATATATATATATATATATATATATATAAATGACCTGAATATTGTCTTTTGGTCAGTATATCTCCAATTATTTTCTCATCTTTAATTCCATTATCTCTCTGTATCTGATCAATACAAATGCAGAATATGGTTAACTCTATATCTTTTGATTCTGTAAATTGAATGAAATAAGCAGTACATTTGGAAGAAGAAAGTAAAAATGCTATTCTTTAAATCACTAATTTCCTTAGCCAAAAGTCACAACAGAATTTTTGAGCAAGTTTGCTTTTTGTTATCTCAGAATACTATAGGTATTCTGACTTTAAAATTTGAAGTCAGACTGCCAGTGTTTGAATTCTCATTCCAACACTTACTAACTATATGCCATTGAGAAAAGAATTTATATTTTGTGCTTGATTTCTTTATCCATAGAATTATAAGTATTATTAATTATAATTTTATTGCGAAGATTACTACTTTGATGGTAAAATAAATGATATATATGACATAGTTGGATAATAAAGAACTCAAAATAGTAGAAGGAATGATAGCCATCACTTCTACTAAAACTTTGTGATGTACCAGGGATAGCAAACAAAAAAGACACATAAAATGAGATATAAATTCTAAAATATTTACTTCACAGATTTTTAGTTCTACTTTATTTTTAAAAATTTTATTAGCATAAATTTGCAGTACGTAATGATTATATTCAGTTTGGAAAATTGGTACTTGTACATAACACATCTTAATTCTTTTATCTCCTTCATTCCCACTCTCTTTTTAAAATTTTTTGCCAGCATCCGATTCATTTGTTTATTTTATAAGCCTTTATCAAGTTAATTATTATACCTCCGAATTAACAGTCAGATGAACAGGCAAAAACCCATAAAAAACCATATAGGACAATTACACTAGATCGAGGTATACATTTAGATAACATTATCCATGTGCTGAATTACAATACTGTTTTTTCTCACAGTTTTCTTCCAATTATCTGAGTTTTATTTTGCACTTTACATATAAATTAGGCTTTTCATATAAGAGAAGCCATGGGATATTCAAGCCTGTTTGTTTGTTATACTCCACGTAATATTATGGTCTCAATTTGCTTTCATTTTCCACAAATGAATTGGGTTTCTGCTTCTTTATGGGAGCATATTACTCCATTGTGTATAAATACCACATTTTCTTTATCCATTTATCTATTGATGAACATTTAAGATACTTCCAAGATTTAGTTGTTATGAGTTGTGTTTCTATAAACATAGGTGTGCATACAATGTGCTATGATGTCTTTAATTCTTTCAAGAATATATTTAGAAGGAGAATAGTTGTGTGAAATGGAATGTCTAGTTTCACCTTTTTGAAGAATCTCCATCCTGATTTCTAAAGTATTTTTACCAGTTTACTTTCTCCCCAACAGTGAAGGGGGGGTCCTTTTCCCCTGCAGTCTCTTCGTTGTTTGTTATTGGTTGGCTTCTTGATGGCAACCATTCTTTCTGTTGTTTTAATTTGTATTTCTTGAATGGCCAGCAATGTTGAAATTTTTTTCATATTTTTAGGGGGCACTTGTAATTCTTCAACTGAGTCATGTAAAGTGAGGGTATTTGGCTCCTCTGTCAAAGATGAGGTGGCTGAGTATGTCTGGAATTATTTCTGCATCTTCTAATCTGTTCCATTGATCCTCAGGTCTGTTCTTTTGCCAGTATTATAAAATGGAGCACTATACAGCCATAAAGAAAGATAAACTAGAGTCATTTATAGCTAAATGGATGCACCTTGAGACCATACTCTAAAGTGAATTAAATAGGACACACATGTGTAAATACCAAATTGTTTCTCTGGTGTGAGAAACAAAGTATAAGTGAGGACTAAAACATATAATAGATATTGTGAAACAGGAATAAAATTTTCAAAGGGGAAGGGGAACTAGAGAGGAGGTGGGGGAAAGGAAAGAAAGGAAAGAAAAATGAGAAAAGAAGGGAATAATGGAAACAAAGTTTCTGTAAACAGGGATGGTGGGAAGGGAGTGCAGGGGCATGGGAAAAAATATGAACTAAGATATATCATGTAAAAGTATATATTCCCTATGATGAGTGTATCATAATGTATATCTAAATTATACCAATAAACTATGAATAAAGAATGATTGATATCTAGACTATATAAAGAACTCAAAAAAACAGACCCCCAAATTTAAAGACCCAATCGAAAAATAGGCATTTGATATCAATCATTTTTTATGAGTAGCTTGCAAATCTTTTTTCCCATTCTCCACATTGTTGTCCCTTCAATCTGTTATTTCTTTTGTTGTACAGAAGCTTTTTAATTTGATGTGATCCCATTTGTTATTTTTTGCTATTAGTTCTTGTGCAACTGTGGTTTTGTTCATAAACTGTTTGCCTACCCCTATATATTCAAGAATTTACGTATTTTGTTTTCTAGAAGTTTAAGGGTTTATGTTTTAATATTTAGATCATTGATTTATTTTGATTTTAGTTTAATGCATGGTAAGAGAGATGTGTGTACATAGTATCAATCTTTGGCATGTGGATAGCCAGTGTACTCAGCATCTTTTGTTAAAGAGGCTAACTTTTCTGCAGAGAAAAGATTTGGCCGCTTTGTCAATGATAAGGCAGCTAAGTATAACTGGAGTTTGCTTCTTCATCCTCTATTCTATTACATTGACCCATAAGTCTGTTTTATTGAGGGTTTTTTGTTTTGTTTGTCTGTTTTTGCCAATACTGTGCTGATTTTTTCATTGTAACTTAGTAGTATCACTTGGAGTCTGGGATTATCATGCCTCTGGATTTGCTTTTGTTGTGCAGGATTGCTTTTTCTGTTCTAGATCTCTTCTGTTTACATATGAATGTTGGGATTGCTTTTTCTAGTTGTCAGAGGAATGCTGCTGGTGTTTTAAAGGGGATTGTGTTAAATCTGTATTACAGTTCTGGAAGTACAGCTATTTTGACCCTATTGCTTCTGACTATAATGGAACAGAGGATATCTTTTAATTTCTTTATATTTTCTTCAGTCTCCTTTTTCATAGTACTGTAGATTTCATTTTAAAGATCTTTCACTTCCTATGTTAGGTTAATTCCTAAATATTTCATTTTTCTTGATGCTGATGTGAAAGGTATGTTTCCCTAATTTCTCTATCAATAAATTTCCTATTGATGTACAGGAACACTTTATTTTTGAGTGTTGACATTGTTTCCTGCTACAATACTCAATTTAGTTATTAATTATGTGAGACTTGGTGGAGTTTTTGAGTCTTCTCTGTAGAAGAACAGATCATCTGCAAATAATGATAACTTACTTCTTCCTTTCCTATTCATATCACTTTTATGTATTTCACTTATTTGATTGCTCTGACTAATATTTTGAGGAATATATTGATCAGGAGTGGTGATAATGGACACTCTTGTCTTGTTCCCGATTTTACATGGAATGCTTTTGACTTCTGTCTTTAGTTTGATGTTGGCCATTGATTTGTCATAAGGTGGTTTATATCAGATTGAGATAAAGACCTTCTCTTTCTATTTTCTTCAGTTTTTTAAAATAATAAATGGATGTTGGATTTTCTCAAATACTTATTTTGAGATGAACATGTGATTTTTGACCTTGCTTCTGTTTATGTGATGTATTACATCAATTGATTTGCACTTGTTGAATCATTCTCTCAACCCTGGAATAAATTCCACTTGCTCATGATGAATGACATTTTTGATGATTTGTTGCATTCTATTTGCCAATATCCTGTTGAAAAATTTTGCATCTACTTTCCTTATAGAGATTGGCCTGTAATTCTCTCTCTCTCTCTCTCTCTCTCTCTCTCTCTCTCTCTCTCTCTCTCTCCCTCTCTCTCTCATTTTTAGTTGTTGTACTTTCTCTTTTCTGAATCAGAGTAGTCACTGATTCCACAAATTACTTTGGGAGTACTGCTTCCCTTTCAAATTAATTAAAGAGTTTGAGTAGTATTGATGTTAGATCTTCTCTAATGTTCTTGTAGAATTTGCCAGTGAATCTATCGAGAAGTGGAAATTTCTGGGTAATTTTTTTATTATGTCTTCAGTTTCATTGACTGATATTCGTTTATTCAGGACTTTGATATTTTTTGGCCCAGCTTTGATAGTTCATATGTATCTAGGAATCTATGCATTTCTTCCGAATTTTCTGTTTTATTAGAGTACAGATTCTCAAAGTAGTTACTAATGATCTTATGGATTTTGACAGAATCCATTGCAATTTCACCTTTTGCTTTTCTAGATTCATGAATTTTAATATTTTCTTTCTTTATTTTGATAAAATTGACTAGGATTTCTATTGTTTAATCTTTCAAAGAACAAATTCTTCAATTTATTGATTCTTTGTGTTGTTTTTCATTAATTTCTGCTCTGATCTTTATAATTTCATTCCTAGCTTTGACTTGGACTGTTCTTGATTTTTCAGGACATTAAGGTTATTAATTTGTACATTCTAGGGTATTTAGCTTCCTCATTATAGCTATAGATTTTTATCTGATTGTTCATCTTCATTAGTATTTGTTTTATTAAGTTGTGTGTACTGGTATTTGGTGCATATATGTTTATACTTGTTATCTCTTCCTTTGCAATTGTTCTCTTAACCAATATGTAGTGAATGTCTCTATATCTCGTGGTCAGGCTTGGTTTGATATCCATTTAAAAAAATTTAGATAGCTATTCTTGTGTTTTTCCTAGGTTCCCATTGCATGGAATATTGTTTTCCAGCCCTAGAGTTTTTCAAACTGTCATTTTTTTAATTAAATGTGTTCCTTCTGTTCTTCATGTATTTGGGGTTTTTTATCCATTCTGCTAATCTGTGATTTTTGATTGGAGTATTAAAATCATTCGCTGCATAATTACTGAGAAATGTGACCTTATTCTTGTCATTGCAGTATTTTTTTCTGTTGATTTCCTTATTTTTTCCTTTTGTTTAGCTGCTCATCCCTCCAGAAATGTTCATTATTTTTGACACATTTACATTGTTGGCTTCATTGTCTCTTTCCAGGATATCCTACAGAATCTTTTGTAATTCTGGTTTGGTGATTATGAATTTCTTGACCTGCTCCTTGTCATGGAAATACCTTATTTCTCCATCAAATTTGAAGCAAAGATTCCCAGGATACATAAATCAGGTTTGGAAGTTGTTAACTTTAGGGCTTGAGAGACTTTGCTTGAAGCCCTCCTGGCCTTTAAAATTTGTGTAGAGAAGTCTACTGTAATTCTAATGGGTTTAGCTTTATATGTTATTCATTACCTTTCTCTAACAGCTTTCAGATTTTGTCACTGTAATGGTCTTCTTTTACTTTGGGTATAATGTGGTGCAGAAATGTTCTCTTTTGGTTGTGTCTATTTATGGTTCTGTATACCTCACTTATTTCTTTCCCTATATTTGGGAAGTTTTCTGCAATTAATTCTCTTAACAATAGCTTTTAATGCAATTTGCATTGTCTTATGATTTTTCCTTTATTACAATTACTCTTAGGTTGTCATTCTTTGCATCATCTAGCAGCTGTTGGACCCATTTTCATGTTTTCTTATTGATTTTTAAGGTGTTGTTGAGTAATTGGTCTTTGAAGACATCATTATCTTCTAATTCTGAAATTCAGTCCTCACATTTATCACTTCCACTATTCATACCTTCAATATGATCTTTAATTGGGATTTCTGATTGAAACCCTTTCATAGACTCCACTTTTTTTGATAAGCTGATCGTTCATGTTTTGTCTTCTTTTGTTTAGCTTATCTAGCTTTTCATTAGTGTCTTCTGAAAGCTCTTGCATCATTTGAGTTATTAATTCTGTTATCTATTTTTAGTTATTTTTCTGCAATCATGCTGAATACATCTTTGATCTGTTTTGTCATCTCCTTCGTTTTCCTTTTTAGTAATTTAGATATATGGCTTATGCTAGTTTACCCTTCAATTTCCTCTGGATTGGTTTTGGGAGAGTTTGGAGTTTGGGTAGGCATTTTGTTATCTTCTCATGTTTCTGTTTTTGTTTGTTGGTTTGTTTTGTGTTGATGTTTGTGGATACTTATCCGGTAAAAACTTTATTTGTAGTATACCATATTTCCCCCAAAATAAGACTTAACTGGAAAAGAAGCCCTAGCATGATTTTTAGCATGCTTAATATAAGACCTGCACCAAAAATAAACTTCCAGTTAAGGTTATGAGCCAGACAGACACATTTAGTATGGACAGTGTAATATATGATGTGTGAATTGAATTATATAATATAATGTTTAATTAAATATTAATACATAACAATAAGGACATTAATATTTACAATGAGTGATAATATACATTATAATTAAGTATTTGTAAATACCCAAGTGGGTGCCTTTGGACAGAGATAAATACCTTTTTAAAAGGATGAACTCAGGACTTATTGCTGAATGACAAATCAGAGTACAGACCCAATGGATGAATTCATGCACACTTGATAATGAGTGGACATGCTAGTGTCTAATATGAATCTTCATAATTCAGTATGTTGTGTGTTGTACTTAATGCACTTTATGTTAATTAAAAAATGTTTTCTGAATTTTGTTTCCTGCAGATTTTTGTCACTCTTGTGTTGACCATAATTCTTAACTATCATCATTTTCATTGCCACTGCTATCTTGTAAGTCTTCAATTAACACTTGATTTAATGGAAACTTTGTGAAGTCTCACCTGCAAGAGTTCCTGACTTCGGTAAAGAATTCATGAGATAAAACCACTAACAGCTATATTGCTAATCAATTAGAAGCAGGCTGCATGAACAAGTAGTGGTCATTTAAGGAGAGCTTTATTGGCCAACCTAAAATATTGGGGTCAATGTTTCTATGGGAAACAGAGTCATAAGAAATTCAGGGTGGAATTTGATATTTGTGGAGTTATGATAATGTTCTACCAGAAGATGACATGACTGTATTTGAATAAATGTTGTGTGCATGAATAAATGTAGATTGTTATACATGAAAAAGAAAACATTCCCTAAAAATAAACCCTAATGCATCTTTTGGAGAAAAAATTAGTAAAAGTCTCAGTCCTATTTTCAGGAAAATGTAGTAGAGATATCTTTAGCTTCTTTACAGTGATGTAGTTTGTGTGTGGCTAACGATAGTCTATTACCTCTGCCCTAAAACTCAAGCACCTTGGTTAATTTGGGAGAAGAGGGTGCAGGATACTTAGCCCAACAACAAGTTCTCTGGAAATGTGCTCTAGTAGTGTTAATGTTCCAAAAGTAATCACACAGCAACAACTGTGTCACCCTATAATATCAAGCAAATCATCTACAGTAGCATCATCCAAAATAAATTGGATATTAACATACCAGAAGTACCAACTAGGTACCACATTTAACCCCAGAGCAAAAACATATAATTATGATATAAACATTAGGACAATCCAGGCATTGACTTACAGTAATATGTACTAAATATATGAAATACTAAACAGCTATATCTCTGCCAATGAGAAAAAAGTATTCTACAGTAATGCTACAGAGTTAACTATCAAAGGATTAACAAAGTTTACTGTTTATACTAATAAAGATACAGGGTTTGGAAACTGAGGAATCCAAGAGAAAATTTTGAAACCTCGAATTATGATATGAGAAGGAAGAGAGAGAAGATGTACAAAGGATCCTTTTACGAAGTAGAAGGATCTTTATTGAATTAGGTAGAAGTTAGAGAAAACATTGATAAGAAATACAAGATAAAAGAAAAAGAGAGAGAAATGAAGTAAACTATATAGAGTAAAACTTAGAGAGACAAAATTAAAGGCATAGAAATTAAAAGGGAGAAGAAGAAAGAAAAGGAAGAAAAAAGAATTAAGAAGAGATTTGAAACAAAGAACAAGGACAAAGGAAAATTTCCCACCCTCCAATAATAAACTAGTAAGAAAAAAGAAGGAAAGGAAAGAAGAAGCAAACTTTTTTTTAAAGCAAAAACAAAACAAAACAAAAGCAATCTAAATAAACAAACACTGGAAATCAGTGCACATATTCACAAAATACAGATGCAGAAACAACAACAACAGCAACAACAACAACAAAAAACTCAAAAAGACAAAAAAAAAAAAAAACCCCAAAAACATAACCAAAAAGGAAAAAAATCACAAAACAAAACAAAAAGAAATTCCTCTGTGATTTCAAACATGTGGTTTTATTCTAGGAAGTACATTTAGAGGGCAATTTCCACATCAACATGTAACTCTCCTCAGAGTGGAAGATAAAGATGGGAGTCAGGACCTAGATCCCTGCTGGATGCTGATACCAGGTAGCAACAGGACAAGGATGAGGTCTGCCACATGGGCCCCAAAGCACTACAGGCCAATCCAGGGACCCTGTGGTCAACAAGGCAAAAGCATCTTAGTTTACACTTTAAAAGTTATTTTAATGCAATATTTTAATTTAATATTTTAGGCATATATGGCACTGGTTTTAGCAGTCATGTCCCCCTCTTTAACAGTTTTCTAGTAGTTGCAAAAACAAAACAAAACAAAACAAAAAAATGTAGAGCAATTCAGGCTGATCCTGGCCTCTGGCTGTGGATGTCGGTCCTGTTTTCATTAGTTTAAACCTCTCAGGGGCTCTCTTAGCAGCCAAGTTTCGGCTTCCTGACCACAACTGTCCCCCATGGCTGTCTCTTACCCGGTCACTCTGGGGATGTAACACTGACAGCCTAGAATTAATGTTGTCTCCAGCTGCTCTGAGTCCTGGGTTGAAATAATTAACCCTTCCCCAGAATGGCATCTGATCAAGCACTATGTCCAGGGCATATGGTGTGTCCTTGGACTGGAGTCCCTCACTAGCTCTTGCTTGTCAAAGGAGTCTCATGGGGGAAGAATCTTACTCTTTCCCTGCAGTTTACAAGTACCATCAGTCCATTCCACCCCTATAATTTTTCCTGAAATCCTCTGGTGTCTCTAGCTTTCACTTTGTCTATGGATTTGGTCTCCCTTCCTCATGAACCACAAGCCAGGAACCAGGGAGAAAGTGCAGATTGTCCCTTCTCTTCTCTGTTTTGTGTTCTGCTTCTTCAATTTCTCTGTACATTTTAAATTTTCTGTCAGATTCTTTCTGATTCTGAGGATCTACTTCTCCTTTTTTATTCTTCTCCAAGTTTTTGTTTTCTACTGCTTTGATTAAAAATATTGGAGATGCTGAGCTGTTGTTGCTTACCACTCTGATTTTCTGGGAAATAATTTCTACTTTAATAATCTATACAGTTAAATCAAGTATGTGAATCAAAGGTTCATCACATTTGTTATTTTATTTTGTGTCTGAATTAGGTAGAATGCAATTATAACTTAAATTGGGCTATGGGTTTAACTCTTTTTAAATTTTTGAATATATTAAATTGATTCAAATGTATATGATAGAAATTGAGATTAGATATGGCTGAAACATAATTGCAAATTCAATGGAGTAGGACAAATTCAAGATTCATAAAATTCTTCAAGTTCAAAATTAAAATGTACATTTTGTAAACTTCGATGTGTTCCATTTCCTAGAGTATATATTAAACTGTTAAACTTATTATCTAGAGAGAATTCCCATAATAAAAGCATACTTATTATACAATAAGAAATTTATAGATTAGTAAAGACAAAATGGCATTCAAAAAATAGAATGAAATAAAAGGAACATATGCTCCTCTTGACTAGCCAGATATTTTAGATCAGTCTTTCTTAACTATGATGAAGACACGTAACATCTACAATAAATATCATGTTTCACAGGCTCATAATTTCTCTAAATTTTCTGATATTACAATACTTTCGGCAAAATGAAAAATAGTTCCTTTGCAAATACATACAATGATGCATTTTATAGGCTGCCAAAGTGCTTCATTTTCTTTCATAGATGCAAAGATGTTAATCATACTCTGAAAAAGATGTAAATGTTTTTTTTTTTTTTTTGCTTAAATTCTTTTATTGGTACATTTTAGCTATACAATACATTTACATTTATCATTGGGTGCTTGTAACTGTACATGATGTATCTTGGTTCTTATTTTTCCCTATTACCTGTGCACCCTTCACCCCTCCATCCTTCCCTATTTACATACTTTGTTTCCATTTTTTTTCTTTTCTCATAATTTTTCTTTTCCATTCTTCCTTTCCCCATCTCCTCCCACCACCCCTACCCCTTTGGACCTTTTCCTGTTTCAAAGTATCAATTATTAGTTATTAATCCTTTTAGTCCTTATTTACACTCTCAATTTCTCACACTAGAGAAACTATTTGGTATTTACACATGCGTGTCTTATTTATTTCACTTAAGAGTATGGGCTCAATATGCAAGATGCAAATGTTGAGTTAGGAGAATATATAAAGAACTAGAGAAAGGGTGTCTTAACAAACACAGATCATTATTAAATGAGAAGACCATTTTTACCCGAGAACTTGAAGGAATACCCATATAAAATATCACAGAGCTTTGGTACAAACCTTCCAAAATTATCTCCACAAAATAAATGAAGCAATATCTAATCTTCTGTTAAAAATTTTATTAGTGTATGTTTGCAATACACATTAAATACATTCGTTGTGGGAAATTGGTACCTATTGCATTTTGATCTTTTTTAGTTCTTCTCTCCCTCCTCACCCTCCTGTCTCTAACTTTGTTAAAATTATATCATGCAAGTTAATCATAATTCAAATTACTGCCTATATAGATTATTTATAATTTTACTACTACATGTAATGTTTATATTAACATGATTAAGTCATTTCTACATTTTGGATCAGTTTCCTTGTAATAGATTTCCAAAAGCAAATGAATGAATATAGGTTCTGAATTCCTAAAAAACTTATTTGAAAATTACTTAAGACATCTTTCTCTATGCTCATATCATCACCAATATTGAAAATATCTTTCTAAATCTCAATAAAAATACATGGTAGATTTAAGACTCAGCATTTTTATGACACCTGAAGTGTCTAATTCTAAGAGTTCAAGAAAAATACTTAGGTATCCTTATAAAATGTTACATATATTATGACTCTTTGGCTGCAGTTTATCAGCTTGAATTAGTGTAAGCAAGAAAAAAATACCACAAGTTATTGTAAATAACCTGAATTTCTCAGGAAACCCAAGAAGGAAATCATGAAGCCAAAGGAACCAAGGATGCTTGAAGGCTTTCATTTGCATTTTTGTATAAGTGATTCTGTTTTATAATTTTTTCCCCCAAAACAAATTTCTTTGCCTCATCATTCCACATAACAGTGTTTACATTTTGGAGATACAACAATCTAAATACAACCTTATGTCATTTCTTTCATTTGCAGTTACAATTTCCAGAGAAAGGTGAATGGTTTGTGCAGGTTACATCAGGTGTCCATTCATCACCCATTCAACTGTGGCTGTGGTGGTATCACATTAGAAAATCTGTCAAAATCTTGACACTCTAAAAATAATAGTCCCAGAAAATTGCTACCAGACCACATAATTCAGTAGTTTTCCGATGTGAAAAATTCAATGATGAGAATCCTAGTAGCATTATATGTATCATTTGTCCTTAAAACCTTTCCTTTTACTGAAAAATCCAGTATTTCTTGATTAGCAAAGATTAGGTGAATTTTGTCATGAGTATAAAATTTGTCATAGTGGTGAGTCCTTATTTTCCCAACTCTCTTGAGCATGATGTGGCTATCACTTCCAGAAATTATGTATTCAAGCATCAAATTAAATCTGTCTGCTGTGTTTCAAACTTTATATTTCACAATGAAATAATAAGATATTATACTTTTGAAATAATTCATAGAAAAAATTTTAGAACTAAAATGTAGCATGGATGTATATTTGTGATAGCCAGTTTTTCATCAGTATAATGAACTATATGAGATATTAAGTTATAAGGACAAAGGGTATATTTTGACTCCCAGGTTTGGAAGTTCTACTCTGTAGTCATTTGACCCTGCTGAATTGGGCTTGTGCCGTTGCAGCACATCACAATAGGAGCATGTGTGACAGCAAAATTACTCACTTCATGGCTATGCCATGAAAGAAATATAAAGGGCCTGGGGATGTGCATTTCACTTTGAAAGCATGTCCCTAATGACCCAAAGACCTCCCATAAGTTGCACTTCTTCCCAGTTCTCCCATTTGTGAATCAAGTCTTTAATACATGCACTGTGAAGGGATATTCAGCATTTAAACTATAGGAATCTTTGTAGAAAATATTGAAATATAATCTTATAATTTTTAATATGAAAAGATTTAGTCCTGTCCTTTTAGTTTCACTTCTGCTCTTATTCAGGCTCCTCTACAACCAAACCTTATTTTACAGAAAGAAAACTAAGATAGAAAGATACTAATGACAACCAGGAATGGTGACACAAGCCTGTAATCCCAGCACTTGGAAGGCTGAGACAGGAGGATTGCTGTGATTTTGAGGCCAGCTTGAGCTACATAATGAATTCAAGGCCAGCCTGAACTACATACCAAGACACTGTCTCAAGAAATCCCCCCCCCCAAAGACACTAACGATTTACTCAAAAATACACATATGTTTAGAAGCTGTTAGGACTAGAACTTTGTTATTTAATATTATGTCTCTGTATTCTCCAACATGTCATAAATTTTTTTCTGATCCCTATTTTGAGAAAGTACCTTTTGGATGCCTAACATATTTTAATTAAAATTTTAAGTAATTTAATGGAGGCATATACACAGAATTCATAGTTACAGATCACTATCCAGTAAAAAGAAAATATCTGATTACATCATATAATGATGAATGATGAGAATCCTAAATATTTCCTCCATTTGGTTTTCAGAACTCTTGTAACTGGCCCTTCACTTTACTATACTTTCATTATAAACTAAGTACACAAGACTTTCATATTAGATCAAAAAGTTCAGATGACAAAAGGAGAATGATAGTAAAGAAATGATAAACGATAAATAATTGAGATAGATATATTCAATTATTTTTAAACATTACACAATATATACGTGTACCGTGTATTGAAATAAAGCATGCATTATACCATTATTATATATATTTTTGTTTTTATATATCAGTTAAAATAAAATATGCTAAATGCTTTCTTCTTGAAAAACAGCATCTCATTCCTGGAAAACACATTCACCTATCTTTGAACTATGATATTGTTCTAATCTAATTTTAAGTATTTGCATGGATTGAATCTGAAAATGAACTCACAAGAAATGGAAAAGAAAAATAAGGAAACAGATATAATTTGCAATTGGACATATTTTGAACATGGGAAGATGAAAATGGCATGCCTGACCTTAAAATGCAATGGTCCTTTTTATAGATCATTCTGTTTGTTTTAAGAATGTCAATCAAGTATCTCATGAATATATTTCAGCAGCTGTAAAATTTGATTAAAATTTAATGTAGCCTTACTTCTTCCCTAAGTCTGAGTGAATTTAGATGGTCAACTATCTGTGAAATTATGGCTTTACTTGTTAATTGTTCATTATCTTTATAAGAAGGGAAGTTACTTTTACTTTGTTCTAAAAACTGATGAATATTATATTAACTTGATCAGTATTTTATTACTCACATATTCTTAACACAGTATCTAATAAGAAAACAGCTATTAGTGGTAAGTACATTTTCTTCAGAAAGGTCAAAGTGTACACTCACACACAAAAGCACAAGCATGTACCTACAGAGACTTCTGAAAATTCATTGTTTCCGGAGTACCCTTATCTAAAATATGACTAAGAACAATCCTTGCTTATTGAATAAGATATTTTAAAAATTAATCAATATTTGTGACTTCTGCGACAGTGAAATTTAAAAAATTTCTCTGTGACATTATTACGAGAATGTAAGGAAAGAAAGCCACAGGGCAGTTAACTAATCATGGACATGAAATAGCTATCTTCTCACATTGGGTAGTAAATAGAGAGGAAATGTATCATTCATCCTAAGTGGCACTATGAAATACTTGAACCCTCCCTCAAATAGGACATTTTACCCGAGTTTTATTAAGTCACACTATATGTAAAATATAGTTCAAAATAAAAATATTTGTCAATAGTACATCTGAGGAGTCCTAGCTACAATATGTAAAGAATACTTACATTCAATAATTTAAGTATAATATAATTTGAAAGGGGCAGAGTCTGAATATTTTTCCAAAGAGGTTATTCAAATGCCCAATAAAAACAGAAGAAATCTTAACATCATTACTCTTCAAGATATAAGCCAAAATCAGAATGAGATAATGTCTTAGACATACTAGGATATCTAAAATCGCAATGACACATAAGATTTTGAGAAGTATGTGTAAAAGTAAAATATTTCCTACAATATTGTTAAGAATTTAAATTTCACCAGTGCTTTAGAAAGTAGATTTGTAGTACCTCAAATGACTTAATGTATAATTGTCATATGAGACAGAAATTCTCCTTCTACTTATTGTTTTTTTGTTTGTTTTGGTACCGGGGATTGAACCCGGGTCCTTGTGGTTGCACAGCAAGCGGCAAAACCACTGAGCTAAATCCCCGGCCCTCTCCTTCTACTTATATGCCCAAGAGATATTGGAAATTTAAGCCCACATATAAACATGCACAAAATTGTTTGTAGTGGCATATTTCAACAAAAGGTTGAGGCAATAAATGTCCATTGATGGATATATAAACAAAATATGTTATGTGCAATTGAATTATGAAGGCATATGAACAGTAAATGATGTCAGAGACAAAAAGCCATGTATTATATAATTCTGTTTATATGAAAAATACAGATAAAGTAAAATTTACCCAGATAAAAAATGTTTTACTAGTGCTTAGGGCTCAGAAAGATGGTCTGATGAGGAGTTTGGGGATTGTTTTTTGAGGTAAAACTAATGTTCCAAAATTGACTTTTATGATGTTTCACTCTAAAATCATGGAAATGGACATGTAGTAAAAATCATTTTAAATGGATGATGTATGGTACGTGAAATTTATTTCAATAAATTGTTGTTCAGTTATAAACAAGGAAACAAATTTAAGGGAAATAAGAGATAGAGTACTTTGAATGAGTTATGGACATTCTTACTAAATGTTAATCTGTGTCTTATGCTTAGATTTTCCCCTGGGCAAAAGAAAGTTATTTTTGTCATTCAACACACAGCTGCTCAGCAGAGCACAGAAGACTGTTGTCTCAGACAAGCTCATTTTGTGACAGCCTCAGTTTGTTCTAAAACTAGACCCCTGCTTTGTTGTTTAAAGCCTGTCACAGCTGTGTGTAGTGATAGTGTGCCTTCCCATGCTTCATGTCTCACTAAGTAGGTAATGCAGCTGGCTCAGGGGCCTCACTCTTCTGATTCACTGTAGCTCACTGGGAGCAATTGTGACCTCGACTATATTGTGACATACCAGGCCAACGGTCATGAAATAGCCTCATAAGCCCCTAGGTCTCCAGAAGGGAGACAGCATTCATAGACAGGTTATTCTGATGAATTGGGTATAACCTGCTAATTTTACAAGGTGGATAACTTGAGAACTTCAAAATCCTGTGGCTTAAATACTTCCAAAAGGACGGGTTGTCTCACAAAATGGCCCAAGTGCTTCTTTAAGTTATTATTTTTAAGTGCAGAAGGTCATGTGCAGACTGTCTACTCAACATGAATTAGATATCTCAGCAGTGATTTTTGACAGTGATTGAGGAATCTGCCAAGTGGGACTATATGGCAATACTGGCTGCAGCCTTACCATCAACTCTGTTATAGGTCACCCTAAATTTAACATACCTTCAGCAAGAGCCAAACAGAAGAAATACTCTGTGGGAGAAGGAGACCATCACAAGTATGAGGCCTTGTGTTTGCACTAACCTGTTGACCTAGGACGGTTACAAAATGGATGACATGGAGAAATTCTGGAAGAACCTATTCAAGTGGGAGCTGGGAGTTAAACAGTGAACAGCCAGTACTGAAGACTGAACTCCCTTTGAATCTAAGAAACACTTGAGAGAAGACCACTGAAATCATGTTTGAAAAACAACTCAATTTGCATGCCTGCCTTCTACTTGTGCAAGCATGCAGTTGCAAAAACCCTATACTGGTGCCTCTGATATAGGCTTGGTTTTGGACAGGGAGGATGAGTTCACCTCATCATTGAGGATTATTCTCTGCCTCATTTGGTCATCAAGTTCTGCATCTTAGAAGGGATATCAGAGAGCACCTCATCTGGCTCCTCCTGGCCAGAGGATGTGCCTACCTCGGATCCTCAACAAGGCCATGGTGGATGAAATCAAAGAGCAGCTGTGGTACATTGCCTTCTAACCAAGGAAAGAGCCATACAAGTGGTGGCAGGAGTTTCTGACAGAATAACAACTGCCAGATGGGAATATAATCAACATTGGGGGGACCACCAGTGCCAGTTACCTGAGGTGCTTTTTTCCCCTGACTGTCCGGGCATCCAGGACCCAGGACTTTCAAAAAGGATATGCAGCAGCTTCACAAAATGTGACACGGAGAACCAGAAGAGCCTTTTTGCAAAAACTGTGCTGCCCACAGGCCCCACACTCTCCCCTGGGGTAGAGGAAAGTATCATGGAAGAACTGGAACATTTGGCTCCAAGAAGGATCCTCATCAAGATCATGGCTCCTCTTCATAGATGTTTCTCTGCCTGAATTGGAGCATTCATCATGCCTTCCACGAGTAGCTTCAAAAACGTGAGGGTCGCTTTTGGATTTCAAGGTGTTTGGGAATTTTTGTGGTACAGGGATAGGAGAGCATCTTGAAATGCCAGTTTACAGGAATAGCAGTAGGAGGTACCATGTTCCCTAAGACTATAGTAGAATGTTCAATAAAACAACTGTCCCATTTGAGGTTTCAGTTTGTTCTCTGAAGCTCCAGAGTAATTTCTGACTCAAGTCATGAATATTTGAGTGGTTCTAACCCACCATGCTTGCCCAATTGATCTGTTAAATTGTTTTCTCTTCAGTTATTTGTTAGTGCTGTTTCCACTTATGGGGAAGGCATCTGAGCCTCACCTATTATCTAGAAGCTTCATCTATTATGGTTCCTATTGTCTTTATTTTATGTTACTGTCTTTGAAGGTTCTGATTGACCCACTGCAAAGGAAACAGAATTACCAAGGAAAGTGTGTGGAGTGCAAGGAATGAAATAAAAGCAGGCATATTACTTTGGGGGACTTGGCCAGAGGAGTAAATGAAGTCTTGAAGGAATCTGACAGGCAAAAGCACATAGGCTTTCCAAGCAGTGAAGGGTTAAATTAAGTTTAGATTAGTGAAGCATGTTGTTTATGGTCATTGTCTTTCCCCTTTCCCCAATAAACTGCTTAGCCTTGAAACATTTTCTTGCCCAAACTGTTTTTCTTCTGTTTTTTCTCTTACACTGATATTCTAAATAAAAGCCAGAGAGCTCTCAGCTTCAGGCTGCTCCTGGGATTCTCTCTCTGTCTATTCAGGATAGTCCCTCTGGGCCTCTTGGTGTTTGGACCAAGTGTCATCTCTGAGCAATCTTTTGATCCTCTGTGCTGCCACAGTTTCACACAGCAACATATTACCCCTTTCGTAGGACTCAAAAACCATTTCATTAGGTTGATCTTTTGTTATCACAGAAGCCATTTTTGCTCCAAAAGATGAAGCTGGTAAGTGGATGGAAAGGAATGGTGGGCACAGAAGTTAGAACCTGTTTTAAGTCTGTTAAACTCAGTGACTCTTTTCCCATTTGGGGCACTAATAGTCAATAACTTCGACTGGATTATTGTATTTTCTGTTTATTTTTACTTTCAAGAATAGCCATAGTACCATTTGGCTAAAATAAGGGTAATAGAAAATGATTGCCAGAAAGTAACTGTTGAGCAAATTATAAATACATATTCTCTTTAATTAATATCATGTTATTTTCCCAAATTGTTAGTGAGTGATAAATTTAAAATGCAAAGAAGTCTTTGTAATAAAATATGTTTTTTCTAAAAAAATCCCTTTCATATATTTATTTCTATACTTATCTATATGTACATATAAAATGACAATTTCTATAATATAGTAAACATTTGGTGAAAAGTAGGAAAGAATAAACATCATGAGGGTAATACAAATTGCGAAGGATGTATGAAAAGAATGAAAATACAGGTTGAAGGGAAAGAGGAGAGCAAATCCAAAAGAAAGAACTACTCTGGGTATTTCTACCTGAATGAAATTAAATCATTATCTAACAAACATCATACTTTGCACATATCTTCCAAACTGCATGTTGAGTAATATTACATTGTTGGCTTGCAGTAGCAAACAATAGTGATAACTATAAATCAAGTCTCTTTATGTTCTAATTTATTTGAGAGTTAGCTTACCAGCACAACTCAGGTCATTGGCTACTTATCACAATCACAGTGGAACAGAACTTATTGAAATGATGCCTCAAAGGGAGGTAGAAAAACATTATGATAAATATAAGTTCCTAAACAGGAAAGAGTTCCAAGAATGATAGTGAAAAACTAAGATTTTTCTTTTTCTTTTTTTTTTAAATTCTGAGAAAAGGTCTCACCCTGCTCTATGCTGCCTAGGCTGAGGTCAAACTTGGGATCCTCCTGCCTCAAATTCCCATAGTCATGGTATTGCACGTGTGTGCCACCAAGCCCAGCTGATATTTTCTGATAATAACTGAAAGTGTTTGCCATCAACAAATGCTCAGCAAAGGACATTTTGTAAGATTAATTAAAGCCATATAGAAATAATCTCAGAAATAGCTATATATACATATATATGTATATATGTACATATGATGTAAGAAGCAATAATTAGCATTGTTAAAAAGGGTGTTACTTTAGAAACATTTACTGTATGACAGTGTAGTATTTATAAACAAATTAAATGCTGTAGTCCAGAAGGATATAAATTCTGCGTACTGGTTGAATTTTCAACTCTTGAATATACTTGCATGATTCTGAAAGAGAAATATTAGTTAAATTTGAAATCATTCTGTTGAAACTGAATAAACTCTGAATAAAAGACTCTAAAATAGAAAGAAAACCTGTAAATAACTCTTGCATTTGGAAATATTAGAATGCAGTTCTAAACAACTAATGTATCAATGAAGAAGTCTTACTGGGATTTACAAATTAATTAAATGTGAATTCTAACAAAATATTTAATATTAAGGGATAGAAAAGAGCTAATATTGGAGTAAAATGTACACTCTTAAATTATTAAGTAAATGGAAAAGGGTGAATATAAATGAGTTAAATATTACCTATGTGGAGCCACATTTATGTCTCTGAAATGAAAAGAACTTGATCATGGTGTTTAGTCTTCTTGATGTGCTGTTGAATTCAATATAATAGTATTATGGTAAGGATTTTTGTATGTATGTTTGTGAAGGATATTCAACTACAGTTTTCATTTTTTTTTACACTGCCTACATATCCTCTTTATCAATTATGTGGCATAGTTTGACAGGAATTGGCATTATTTATTTAAAATTTTGGTAAGATTCACGAGTGGGACCATCTACTGAGAGTCTCTTCTCTGGTGACTTTTTATTTCTGATTGACTATCATTATTTCTTATTGGTCCAATCAGATTTTTTTTTGTGCTGGGGATCTAACTCAGGACCTTGCACTTGTGAGGCAGGCACAGTGCCACTGAGCTAAATCCCCAGCACCTAATCAGACACTTTATATACTCTTGGTTCAGTTTTTGTTTTTTTTTAGCAATAACAATGTTTATTATATCATTCAGCCGAGGAAACAAACACTCTTAATTTAAGGAGAGTAAGAAAACATTAGGAATTCCTAGAGTACTACTACAAATGCTATGTCTACAGTAAAAATTAACCCAGTCAATCATTTTGGTCATCATCCCAATCTTTCTTCCCACTTGGAGGCTTGGGTTCACCAGCTGGTTTTGCCATGATGATTTGATCAACTCTAAATACAATGACTGCAGCATTAGTAGCCAATTTGATAGTCCAGTATTTTCCTAGGTAAGTATCTAGAACACCAGCTTCCAACATGTCCTTTACTGCAGGAATTTCTGCCTCAATATCTAATCCAACATTTTTGTTTCCTTCTTGATGTACTACATAAAGCTTAGAGATTATTTCATTGGCCTTAACTCCAGAGTTCTCTGCCAGTGCCTGTGGGATAGCTTCAGAAGCCTCAGGAAACTTCTTAATAGCATACTGTTCAAGTCCAGGACAAGTCTCTCCATATGATGTGATCTGTTTGGCTAATTCAATTTCTGTTGCTCCATCTCCAGGTACAAGATGTTTATCCCTTGTTAGAACTTCAAAAGTGTTAATGCCATCATCTACTGCCCTTTCAATATCATCCATCAGATTGTCGGTAGAGCCTCGAAGTCCTTTAGTAGAAATGGCACCATCTTCTTTTTCATGGTTAAAAACCACCACCTGTGTGTCACCAACTTCTGAGAGGTAAATGTTGTCACAGTGCCCCATTTCTTCAAGGACAGGAGGAGTCAACCTAGGAAGAGCTGTAGCACCAACTGTTTTACATAGTCTTCTGAGATCCCATTTTGAGTTAAGCCTCACCAGCATGATATTGTATTTGTTTGCATAATGAAGAGCCATGTCTGCCACTATGCCACCTGTTACTACAACATTTGCACCAGTATTAGGAATAGCTTTGACTTGTGCATCCATGATATTTTCTTCTCCTTTACTAAAATTCATCAATTCTTCTGCTGTCTTTATCAATACTGTTCCCTTAGTTTCTGTTATCATTCCATCAAAAGGGCATGAATACACTATGATTTTTGCATCTTTGACAGATGTTACATCACCTTCAGTTTCCTTCTTAAAAACTCTGCCGTGCAATACTGAAGAGGAAAAGATACCAGAGCCCAGAATTTTACAAACTCTGATATTATCAACATTGAAATAGCCGGAGTCAGGAAAAATAGATACATATGCCTGAGCAATAAACTTGGCTAGAAATGCTTCATTACCATATTGTTTAATCATTAAGGAGGTACAAAGTAGAGACGACACCTCTTGAACATCTCGAAGGTTTTTTGCAGAACAACATACCAAATCAGGAAGAATTTAATGAGCTTTTCTGCAGGCTATTTTATAACCTTCTATAACCTCTGAAACTGACAGGCCGGTCCTCAGAAGTTCTTCAGCCAATTCCAGAAGAGCTCCAGCAAACACCAAAACAAAGTTTGTGCCATCTCCAAACTCTTGCTCTTGCATATGAGAGGCCATTACAATCATTTTTGCAGCAGAATGTTGCACTTCCAGCTCTCTTAAAATAGTTGCTTCATCCTTTGTCACAAACAACTTCTCCAGGTGGTTGATAACCATTTTGTTCATTCTATTTGGTCCATATGCTGTACGAGTGGTTTGGGCCAGTTCCTTGCAAGCTTGTATATTTCTATACACAGCCTCTTCTAATCCTGAAAAACGTTTCACTCCCTCCTTGAGCATCTGGGCAAAGCCCCCGGACCTTGGGGACATGAAGGGCCATGGCTAGGATGCAGGCAGTGGTTCACGCACTCACCCAGAAGAACTGGAGGAAGGAAGGCTCAATTTTGGTATGTAATATGTTTCCAGAAATACATCTATTTGTTGTAGGTTACCAATTTGATAGCATATAGTTTTTCAAAATAATTCCAAATGATCGTTTGTATTTCTTGGCTTTGGTTATAATGTTTCTCTTTGAATTTCCACTTTTACCTATTTAAGTAGTTGCTTCCCCTCCTTGGTTACTGTAACTAAAGTTTTGCTGTTTTTGCTTAGCTTTTCAAAGAACCAATTCTCTGTTTCAGTGATACTCGGTGTTTTTGTCCTTCTTTTGCTATTTCTTCTCTGATGTTTCTTTTCTTTGATTAGTTTTAAATTTGGTTTGTAATGGCTTTTTGAAGTCCTCAAGATGCATTGTTAGGTTTTTTATTTGAAATCTTTCTGTTTTCAGCTGTAGATATTTATTGCTACAAACATCCAATTAATACTGCCTTTGGTGCATCCAACAAATTTGGTATGTTTACATTTTCATTTATGTCAACAAAATTTTAATCTTGTCTTATTTCCTCAATGACTCATTATTTATATAAATATTAGTATGAATTTGTTTTTCTTAAATTCTTTTATTGGTACATTTTAGGTATACAACACATTTACATTTCTCATTGGGAACTTGTACCTTTACATGATGCATCTTGGTTCTTATTTTTTCCCCATTCTTAGCCATCCCTTAACCCCCTCCACCCTTCCCTATTTACAAAGATTTTATTCCCATTTTTTCCATTTCTCTTCATTTTTCCTTTTCCTTCTTTCCTTTCCCCTGCCCCTCCCACTACCCCTACTCCTTTGGACCTTTGCTTCCTATTTTGCATCCTCGATTATTCATTCTAATCATTGGTACATTTTAGGTATACAATATAATGACATTCATCATTGGAAATTTGCACTTTTACATAATCTCTCTTGGTTAATATTTTTCACCCTTGCCCAGCCCTCCCTTCAACACCAGCATTCCTCCCTATTTACAAAGTTTTTGTTCCTATTTTTCCATTTTCTCATATTAATTCCATTCCCTTCTTTCCTTTCCCCTACCCCTCCCACTTCCTTCCCCTTTGCCCCTTTTATTCCTATTTCACATTACCTATTATGTGTTTTAGTCCTTATTTACACTTTCAGTTTCTCACACCAGAGAAACTATTCGGTATTTATATATGTGTGTCTTATTTATTTCAATTAATAGTATGGCCTCAATGTTCATCCATTTAGCTATAAATGTCCCTAATTTCACCTTTTTTATGGCTGAGTAGTATTCCATTTTATAAAAATCCCCGACATTTTCTTGATTCAGTCTCCAGTTGATGGGCATTTGGGCTGTTTCCAAGTTTTAGCTATCACAAACTGTGCTGCTATGAACATGGGCGCACATATATCACTGTGGTATGATTCTTTGAATTCTTTGGGGAAGATTCCCAGCAAGGGAATAGGAAGGTCAAATGGGACTTCGACTCCTACTTCTTTGAGGTATCTCCATACTGATTTCCACAGTGCTTGCACCAGTCTACACTCCCACCAGCAGTGGAGCAGGGTTCCTCTTTCCCCACAGCCCCTTTAGCATTTGTTACTGATTGATTTCATGATAGCAGCCATTCTTTCTGGAGTGAGGTGGAATCTCAGCCTTGTTTTCATTTGCATCTCTAGAAGGACCAGTGATGTTGAACATGTTTTCATGTATTTATTTGCTATTTCTATTTCTTTGTGTGAGAAATGTCTGTTCATTTCAGATCCCCATTTTTGGATTGGGTCTTTAAATTTGGGAGGTCTGATCTTTTTAAGTTCTTTATAGATTCTAGATAGTAGACTTTTGTCTGAGAAAAAGCATGTGAAGATTTTTTCCCACATTGTGGGTTGTCTCTTCACACTGCTGGTGGTTTCTCTTGCCGTGCAGAAGCTTTTTAATAAGAAGAGATCCCACTTGTTGATTGTTTGTGCTAGCTCACGGGCAACTGAGGTTTTGTTCATAAAATCTTTCCCTACACCAGTGTCTTCAAGAGTTCTATCTAGCCTCTGTTCCAGCTGGTACAGCATTTCTGTTTTAATATTTAGATCTTTAAACCATTTTTATTTTAATTTAGTGCACAGTGAGAGATATATGTCTAGTTTTAATCTTTGGCAAGTTGAAACCCAATTTGTCCAGCACGATTTATTAAAAAGACTATCTTTCCCCCAGTGAGTGTGTTTGGCTTCTTTGTCAAAGATGAGGTGGCCGAGTATGTCTGGAGTTATTTCTGCATCATCTAATCTGTTCCACTAGTTCTCAGGTCTGTTTCTTTGCCAGTACCATGCTGTTTTTATCACAGTAGCTTTGTAGTATAGTTGTAGGTTCGGTGTTGTGATACCCCCACCATGTCTCTGTCACCTAGAATTGCTTTTACTATTCTGTGTCTCTTCTTGTTCCAAATGAATTTTTGGATTGTTTTCTGAAGGTCTGTGAAGTATGCTGCTGAGATCTCAATTGGGATTGCATTGAATCCATATAGCAGTTTTGGAAGTATGGCCATTTTCACTATATTAATCCTTCCTACCCAGGAGCAGGGGAGGTCTGTCTGTCCATTTTCTGATATCATCTTCAATCTCTCTTTTCAAAGTGCTATAGTTTTCAGAGAAGAGGTCTTTGATTTCTTTTGTTGGGTAGATTCCTAGGTATTTCAGTTTTTTGGATGCTATTGTGAAAGGAATTATTTGCCCTATTTCTCTCTCAGTGAGTCTGTCATTGGTGTAGAGGAAAGCTATTGATTTTTGTGTGTTGACCTTGTAACCAGCTACTTGACTGCATTTGGTTATTAAGTCTAGAAGACTTTTGGTGGAGTTCTTGGGGTCCTCTATATAGAGTATCATGTCATCTGCAAATAATGACAATTTGACTTCTTCATTACCTATCTTTATTCCTTTTATTTCTTTCTCTTGTCTAATTGCCATGGCTAATGTTTCCAGAACTATATTGAACAAGAGTGGTGATAGTGAACATCCTTGTCTTGTTCCTGATTTGAGTGTGAAGGATTTCAGATTTTGACCATTTAGTATGATATGGGCTGTTGGTTTTTCATAGATGACTTTCATCAGTTTGATGTAGAGACCAACTATTCCAATTTTTTGTAGGGTTTTTGTCATAAATGCATGTTGGATTTTGTGAAATGCTTTTTCTGTGTCTATGGAGAAAATCATATGGTTTTTGTCCTTGGCTCTATTGATATAGTGTATTACATTGTTTGATTTGCATATGTTGAACCATCCCTGCATCCCTGGGATGAATCCCACTTGATCAGGGTGTATGATCTTCTTGATGATCTTCTGCATTCTGTTTGCCATTATCTTATTAAGGATTTTTGCATCTATGTTCATTAGGGAGATTGGCCTATAGTTCTCCTTTTCAGTTGGGTCTTTCTCTGCTCTGGAGATCAAGGTGATACTTGCTTCTAGGAATGAATTTGGGAGTATTGCTTCCCTTTCAATTTCACTGAAGAATTTAAACAGTAGTGGGAGTAGTTTCTCTCTAAATGTCTTGTAGAATTCAGCAGTGAAGCCATTAGGGCCTGAGCTTTTCTTAGTTGGTAAGTTTTTTATTACGTTTTCAATTTCATTGGTTGATATTGTGTTGTTTAGAATTTTCAGGTCTTCTTCATTTAACTTTAGTAATTCATATGTATCTAGGGATCTGTCCATTTCTTCTGTGTTTTCCATCTTATTGATGTATAGATTGCAGAAGTGGGTATTGATGATCCTCTGGATTTCTACTGGGTCTGTTGTAATTTAACCCCTTTCATTCCTAACTGCACAGATTTGGGCCTTTTCTTTCCTTTTTCTGATAAGGTTGGCTAAGGGTTTGTCAATTTTTTTGATTCTTTCGAACAACCAACTCTTGGCTTCATTGATTTTTTGTATCTTTCTCTTAGTCTCCATTGCATTGATTTCTCCTCTGATCTTTATAATTTCCTCCCTTGTATGAGCTTTGGGGTTGTCCTGCTCTTGTTTTTCTAGAAGCTTGAGGTTCAGCATCAGGTTGTTTAATTGGGCTCATTCTGTTTTCCTAATATGCGTATTCACTGCTATGAATTTCCCTCCTAAGACTGCTTTCGTTGTGTCCCACAGATTCCAATATTTTGTATTGTCATTGCCATTTAATTGTAGAAACTGTCTGATTTCTTCTTTAATTTCCTCTGTGACCCATTGGTTATTCAGAAGGGTGCAGTTCAATTTCCACATGTTTATGAAATTTTTTGAGTTTCTTTTGCTATGGATCTCCAAGTTCATCGCACTGTGCTCTGATAATATGCAGGGGATAACTTCAATTCCTTTGCACTTACTTAAACACGTTCTATGTGTGAGTATGTGGTCTATTTTGGAGAATGACCCATGTGCAGCTGAGAAGAATGTGTATTCTGATTTTGTGGGGTGGAAGACTCTGTAAACATCTGTTAAGTTCATTTGTTCAAGAGTTCGATTGAGTTCTAGTATTTCATTACTTATTTTTTGTCTAGTTGATCTATCTATTTGTGACAGTGGGGTGTTGAGGTCCCCCATTACAATTGTATTAGTGCATATATGACTTTTCATGTCCATTAGTATTTGTTTTGTATAGTTTGGTGCACTAGTGTTTGGTGCATATTTATGATTGTCATCTCTTCCTGTTGAATTGTTCCCTTTACAAGGATGCAGTGTCCTTCTTTTTCTCTCTTAATCAGTGTTGGTTTGAAAACTACTTGATCTGCAAAGAGAATAGCTACTCCTGCTTTTTTTCGGGTTCCCATTGCATGGGGTATTGTTTTCCACCCTTTCACTTTCAGTCTATGAGTTTCATTTTGAATTAAGTGTGTTTCTTGTATACAGCATTTTGTTGGAGTTTACTTCTTGACCCATTCTTCCAGTCTATTTCTTTTGATTGGTGAATTGAAACCATTAACTTTGATGGTTATTACTGAAACGTATTGACTTATCATTGTCATGACTTTTTCTTTTTGTTGCGTTTCCCCTTTTACATTTAATTTCTTGTCATGCCAGATGGGTTCATTCTTCTTTGCTTCCTGGGGTTGTAATTGTGATCCTCAATGTCTGTTCTTAGGATATTGTGTAAAATTTTTTGGAGTGTTGGTTTGGTATTCATGAAATTTGTAAGGTGCTCTTTGTTATGAAAGTATCTTACTTCTCGATTAATTTTGAAAGATAGTTTTGCCGGGTACATCAATCTGGGTTGGAGGCTGTTTTCTTTTAGGGCTTTTAATATGTCACTCCAAGCTCTTCTTGCCTTGATGGTTTGTGTTGAGAAGTCTGCTGTGATTCTGATGGGCTTTCCTTTGTATGTGATTTGTTTCTTTTCTCTCACTGCTCGTAGAACTTTGTTTTTCTGTTGAGTTCCTGGAATCTTAACAATTTTATGCCTATGTGTAGATTTTTTTTTTGATCAAGGCTATTTGGAGTCCTATATGCCTCACTTATCTGTACATCAAGTTCTTTTCCCCTGCTTGGGAAGTTTTCTGCCATTATTTCTGTGACGAGATTTTTTGTGTTGTCTGCCCTCTCTCCTGTTTCATCATTGAGTCCAGTCAGTTTTATGCTATTCTTCTTTGCATCGAGTAGGAGCTGGTGGATTGATTTCTTGTATTCCCTTATAATTTTGAAGCAATTTTTCTTTTCCTGGTCATTAATTGCAATCTTATCTTCTATACCTGAAATTCTGTCCTCACATTGGCTCATTCTGCTGTGTAGACTTTCAGTGGTGTTTTTCACCCCCTGAAATCTATTTGCATATGTTTTGTGTATTCCATTTGTTCCCTATGTTGGGATTCCATCATGTTCCTGAGCTTCTCTCTAGATTTATTAATCATGTCTTGCACTAGGAGCACAATTTCTCCTGTTATCTGAGAAATTCTTTCTGATTTCATATTTTCCAGATCCCCTTTTGTTGCCAGTTCAGTTTGTCCCAGTGGTTGAGTATCAGATTGTTCCATCTCATTTCCCTTTGGGGTTGCTGTAGGTGATCTGAAAGTCTTGTTTTGAGACTTATTTATATGTCTTCTCATTTCAACCCGGGGGTGTGTGGTGTTGTTGACCCTCACATTGCTCACCTCCTCTGAGCTGGGAGAGGTGGGACACAGGCTGGGAGCAGCAGGAGGGATGGTTGCCCAGAAGCCCCTTCCTCTGGACCAGGAGCAGTGGGACGGTGACTCAGAAGCCCTTACCTCTGGGCTGGGAGCAGCGGGATGGAAGGGGGCCCAAAAGCCCTTTCCATTGGGCCGGGAGTCAACATTAATATGTATTATCCATCTTTCATGTATTTGGTTAATTTCTAAAGTTTCTTTTGTTGTTGACTTTTAATTTTATTTTTTTGTGAACAGAAATGCATAAGATATTCCAAATTTTTATTTGTCAGACTGTCCTTGGGATTTAATATATTTTCTATTCTCGAGAAAATTCTATGGCCTGTCAAAACAAAAATATGCGATCATCTTAATAGATGTAGAGAAAGCATTTCGTTATACTCAGCAGCCCTTCATTATAAAAGCCCTGGACAAAGTGAGTACAGAATAAACAAACTTCATTGAAACAAAGGTGATATGTAACAAAGCCACACCTCACATCATATGAAATGGGGAAAATGCAATCATTTCCTCTAAGCTCAGGAGAAAGACAAGGATGCCTGATGTCACCACTTTTATTTCACATTACACTGCAAATTCCAGCCAGGGTATTTAGTCAAGAAAGAGAAATAAAATGAATGCAAATTGGAAAGGAAGACATAAAATACATTTGCTGATGAGATGATAATATAAATATATAATATGCATTTATATTATACATATATAAATATATATGTAAATATATATGCACATCAAAGTTAACTAAAATCATTACTGCATATTAAGAAATAAGTTGAGTGTAGTGATATGTGCATGTAATCCCAGGACTTGAGAGGCTGAGGTAGGAGGATCATCATGAGTTCCAAGTAAGCCTGGACTACATAGTGAGTTTAAGGCCAGCCTGAACTACATAGTGAGACCCTGTCTCAAAAATACAAAAAAAAAAAAAAAAAATCAACAGTTTCAGGGTAAAAATCAATATACAAGATAAATTGTTTCTCTCTACCCTTGCAATGTGTAATCTAAAAATCAGATTAAGAAATTAATTTCAAGTATAAAATATAGGATCAAGATATAATATATATACCAGTTCTCCATGACAAATGTATTTATTATATATTATCAACTTACACTATTAAAAAGAAATTTGACAAATTAGTACAAAAGTTTTACTCTCTAAATGAAAATATTGCTTAAATAAGTTAAAATTGTTCTCAATAAACTGAAAAATATCTCAATGTTTATAGATTTGGAGAGTTGACAGTGCTAAGATACCAATCTCCCTGATTATATCTAGTGATTGATTCAAGGTAATCCCTCTCAAAATTCCAGATGAATTCTTTATAGAAATTTATAAAACTGACCCTAAAATTCATATGAAATTTCACAAGACCCTGAACTGCCAAACAATCTGGGTAAAGAAGAAGAAAGAATGAAGAGGTGCATTTCCTAACTCAAAATGTATCATACAAATGACATGTACAGTATATATGCATTACAATTTGATGAACATACTTATATTTAGTGATTTATGCATTTGTCTTTAAATAATATAAACTAACAGTTTAAAATAAAAGATCAATAGTTTCTTGTATATTTACTTACATAGTTACATTTATCGGTATTAATTTTATTGTTATCCTTTTGAGTATTTAGGATGACATCTTATGTCCTCTATTGTCAGCCTGAAGAACTTTAGTTTTTCTCATAAGGCTTATTAGTGATTTGTTCCCTCAGTTTGTGGTTATTCTGAAATGTTTCCATATTTTTTAATTCATGAAGGAAAATTTTGTTTGATGTAGGATACTTGGGTAATTGTTCATTGACCTTCTTTTTTTCCCAAAACTTTGAATATATAATTTTATTTTCATATCCATGATTTATATTGAGAAATTGATAATGTTTTATTTGTTAGTTATTCTTTACTTTTTCAATATTTTGTAGTTTTACCATTGCATAATTGGTTTACCTAAAATTTCACACATCTGTTAAATACATCTTGATGAATTCAGGCATACTCATGTTGCCTGATAATCTAACTGACGTTCTTTTATACATGATAAATTATTTTCTTTTGATGGAGTCAATATTCTATGCTTGCTTTTAGAGGTTTCAGGTATGAATTTATCTAATTGTATGCTACTTCAGTTTGGTGAGATTTTGAGATGAGTACTTTAATTTTTGTGACAGAAATTTGAGTTGGTATAGACTATCATTTCTAAAAATATTTGTTATGTCCATTTTTCGCTCTTGTTTATATTGTTATGGTTATTTGATTGTGTCCCACAAATCTCCTTCTTTCAGATTGAATAATCTTATTTAATATATCTTCAAGTTCTCTAATTGTTCTGACAATTAAACTCCACTCAAGTTCCACTAGTGAAATTTTTCTTTTAAGTATTACATATTTCAACTAAAGAATTTACATTTGGCTTATTTTTATAATTTATCTTTATATTAATAAAAATTGTTGACTTTTTTCCTGTGTATGGTCCACACATTCTCTTTTCTTCAAGTCTCACAATTTTTGGTTAGAAACAAGACTTTAAAAATAATTAAGTGTGCCAACTCTAGAAATACAGTTTCACTCCTCTAGGGTTCATTGTTGTTGGTCTTTGTCATTTTGCTGTTGTTGATATTTGGCTTTTCAGTTATTTTCCTGAGAAACTCACTGGAGACTTTATTCCTTCATGTGTGTGGAATAAAGACTCTAATCATTTAGCTTAATGACTAGCTAATGATTGGCTAGGAGTTTCATCAAATGTCATGAACCAATATATCTTCCCCTCTGCCAAGCAGTTCTGTGTACATGTTCAGAAAGGTTTTCAACACTTGTTAGGCAGCTGACATTTTTGCTTTAGCTCTTACTTTTTTCTCTTAAATATCCCCAGAGTCAGCTAGTGGTGTGGAATTTGGGCCTTTTCAGGACTTTTTCTGAACATTTACACAAGCATAAATGCATATGTTATTTGGCCTCTAGATAAACAGAAGCATGTTCTAATTTTCAAAGACATTGATGTAGAACTCATTGTTTAGACCTTCTTTTTAAACTATGTGGACAGGTTCTTGTTTGCCAGTGTGTGTCATCAGTACAGGCAGCTATAATATTAAGCAATTATTTTTTGTTTGCTTTTTAAAAAATGCCCAAGGAAATGTGATTTTCACAATGAAAGAAATCTAAGTCAGATCAAATTACAAAAACAACTGCATATGGATCTTTTTCAGGGAACTTCAAAAGTCAAATAGGAAGAATTCTCTTTAGATAGAACATTCTTATGCTGATTGAATACTGTTCTTTCCATTTCAGTGGCTGCCAGACTTCTAGTTTTCATAGCTATTTTTGTTACAAAGTTATTCTTTTTTATCACTGTTGTGAAGCGGGGAAGAAGAATGAGAATAAGACAAGTTAAAATGTCACAAAATCATCAAGATTTGGATTTTCTAAAAAAGAAGTATGTAAAAAAGGAATATACATATTCCTATTATGGCAAGCTAAGCTTTTACTTTCTTTCCAACATTATCAAGGAATTGATTTTCACAACTTTTGCCACTGTTCTTACTGTTTTTTTGTAAAAGAGGTCATTTTCAGAAAATCTATTTCACAATTTTGGCCACTTGTCATATATGTATCACAAATATATATATATATATATATATATATATATATATATATATATATATACACACATATATAGTTTTCTTTCCTAGTTGATGGGTTGACCCATTAAGGATTATGAAGTGTTCTAAAACATACCATATCTTCAGGTATATGTTAATTGACATAAATGTAGTTTAGTTTTCTCTTGTTCTACTGCATAAAGCGTTCTTTCTCATTTATTTTCAGTATACTTGTATCTCTGTTTTTAAGCCTGTTATAGAAAACATGCTACACTTACTGTATTTGTATTTCTGCCGAACATAACCTGGTTTTGTTTGAAGATTTAGTTTTATTATTCTCCTATTTGCAGCTCATTTGTGTCACTTTTTATGATCCTCTTACTCTCCTTTTATTTGGATTAAACCAATTTTAATATTCCATTTTAACTTTTCCTTTGGCTGTCCAGCAGTATCACTTTATTTTGTTATTTAACTGTTATTTAAAGATTTTCATATGTATATTTGAATCTGATACAGGAGAAATAAAACTCCCAACCTGACAGATGTCTTATGTGCCAAGTTCATGTCTCCCCAAATCAAAGAATGAATTCCAAAGAACAATGTACATTAAGAGTTCATAAGGTTTATTCAGAAATGGCTCCTGAGAGACAGGATGGGGTGCCTAAAGTAGGTTACCACTGAAACCCTTTGTCAGGGATAATTTATATATTAAAGTCACAATGTGGGTAATAGGTAGGTCTAACTACCATCAACCTATAGGATTAAAAATATAGCCACTTAGCTAATATTGATGCACTAGTGAAACGAGACAAACAGCAGGGGTATATGGCAAGGTTCATTGATCTTGACTTATCTATAACTTCTAAAACAGAAACAGTTTGGGGAAGGGATGGGTCCAGATGTTCTGGTCACACACTTGGGTGTCTGATGCATATCTGGACTTAATTAATGGTCCAGGTGTTATTAATTACAATATAATCTCAAGTTATTGTTTATCCCTTAGGGAGACAGGTAGGCCTGGGTATAACATCTTTATCTTGGGACCAGGGATTTAGCTCAGCGGTTCCGGTGCCTGCCTCACAAGCACAAGGTCCTGAGTTTGACCCCTGGTAGAAAAAAAAAAATTCAAACATCTTTGCCTTGGGCCTGGTCGTCTTCATATGTGCCTCCAGCCACAATTCTCATGTCTTTATTTTCCACTGACTTCCTTGAGAGGCCAGTTCTTCTCTGACTGTATATTAATTTATATCTAATTTATCTAATAATAAACAGATACAATTTATAGCCTTTAATATTCAAAGAATTACGGGAGTCTTAGGTATATATCCATTTAACCTCAATTCTTAGCACTATTATCATTATGGATGTATTATAATCATAAATGATTTATAATTTCTTCAGTATAGTTATAATTTTGCTATGAAAAGTCATGTCTTTTAATTGCCTGAATGAAAAAACAGGAAGCATATATAATGTATTATATATTGATATACATATTTGTCACAGTCCATAACTTTCATTCATATAAACTTTACTTTGTGTCTAGTCTCTTCAGCCTGAAAAAAAATTCCATTAGGATTTATTATGGTGCTAACTATCTGGCAAAAAGAATTGCTTTTTGTTTATCTGAATATACATGTTTTATTTTCGTTTTCGAATAATTATTTATTTATATATAGAACTGTTGAATGAAATTGGGTTTTTTCCAACTCTGAATGTCCTTTCTACATTTTGATACTCCATTTTTGTGATGATATGTCACACTCCAATTATAATATTTTCTCATTTTTGTAATGTGTTGTACTTAGGTACTTTTGGGATGTTTGCTTTATTTTTAGATTTAAGAAATTTGCCTATGAGGTGTCTAGGGTGTAAGTTATGTTTGCTAACTTTAGAATTTCTAGTTTTAATAATTTTTTTAAATTTAGATTTGCTTTCCATTCACAGAGTTGAATTAATTTTACTTTTTAAAAATACGTAGGATTAATTTGAATTTGACTTGGATTCATTTCTTCCTACTAAGTTTTCTTTTCTTAAGGATATATCCCACTTCCCTGTACTTTTTTTTTTCTTTTCATTTTTTTTGTTTCTGTGGTGTTGGGGATTGAATCCAGGACCTTCACACTGAGCTACATCCTCAACCCTATCTATTTATTTACTTATTTATTTATTTGTTTGTTTGTGTTTGAGACAAGATTTCACTAAGTTGCCCAGTTTGGGTTTGAACTCACCATCCTACTTCCTCTGCTTTCCCACAGTGCTAGGATTCCAGTGTTATACACCACTAAGCCTGCCTTCCCTGTATCTTTGGAACTCAGTGAACATTTTGGAAACTAGATAGTTTAAGTAATATATTTTACTGAATTCAAGGTCTGTTTTGCTATTCTGGGAATTTTATTGCTATTCTGGTAAACAGTTATCTTGCTTGGACTCTATCACGCATCTATGTCTATACTACAATAGCAGCAGCTGCTCTCTGTTCTTACAGCTTTTACTTGGTTTACTTTTTAATAGGTTTCCTGGATTTTCCCTTAGAAATATGTAGATTACACTCAGCCAAAAATTTATCAAAGCTTTGGGTTGGAATTTTAGGCAAATATTGTGGTTAATATTTTCTGTGGTTTCCCACCAACAGTATATAATAGTTTATTTTTCTTCACATCTTTGCCAGTATTTTGTTTGTTTGTTTGATAATGTTGATTTTAATAGGGTAAGTTTTTGTTTATCAGTTTGTTTTTGAGCAGACATATTTTTCCTGTGTTACCATAGTTGCTCTTCTGCACCTGTCTAGTTTAGTGGATGCACATAGTTTACAGTCAGATTTTTGGCTTCACTATTATGTCTCTTTATTTTAGGATTTCTACTTTAAATTTTGGCTTCTTTATAAGTTCTGAAATCTATTCCATTCTACTTCCAACTAACAAGGTAACTGGATTCTTCCTACTATTGCTATATGATTTGGGGAGCTACATTAGACAAGAAAAGTACAAATTTCCATCTCTATCCCCTCTGTACCCTGTTTTCCAAAATAAAACTCTGCATTGATCTTGTTCTGTTTTTGTATAATTTTCAATATTTTAAAACAGGTGTTTCTTGTGTTTTATCCACATTTTCTCATTGTTATCTTAACACAATCCCTTCACTGCTTTTTTATTGTGAAAATTCCACCCAGGTAATTTCAGAAAAATGAGCTGTGTATAAATAAGTTCACTGTAGTACTATGTATATTAAAATTTAAATAATAAAGTAACATGACCAGTCATATTGGTGAAATATTATGCAGTTAATTACATGCTAATTATGAAAATTGCATTAATATAAAATGTTTTTTATAATAGTAGGTAATGAGAGAATACAAAATTATATCTTCATTTAAACATATTGATAATAGTAAGGCAAATGAAAAATTAAATTATTTTATGAAAGTAAAATAATGAGAAGCTTTTAAAAATTCATTTATACTTTCATTCAAAAATATACTCAGTTCTAGCAAATAGTGCAATACATATATAATTGAAACAAAATATTCCCATTCTCAAGGAATTTGAAGCCAACTGAAAATACACATATAAAACCAAAGTATTTTTATAATGGACAAAATGTGCAAATATAAGTTTTACAATATGCACTGTAAGCAGAAAAAAATGTAACCTAGTTCTCTAACTCTTTTTTCTATTTGAAATAATATTTCTGTTTCAGGAAGTAGCATATATTCATTTTAATAAAGGAATAGAAGATATATGATTTCAGAGTAAGTCCAACATTAGCTGATTTGTGAAGAAAGATTAGATTTTATTAACTTGACTCTGAATTACAGAACCAAGACACTGTTTAAGGACTTTATGCATTGTATTAAATTTTTATAACTGAACAACATTTTAAAACTTCCACATAATGATATGAAGTTTCATCTGGTGGAAACTTGGCATGTTGTGAAGCAGATCTCACATTCATCATTCTGTCTTTTAGTTGTTTATTAGCAAACCGTACTCATTTGAGTACAAGTAATGTATGGCGTAGCACACAGAAAATGCAAGATTTGGAAACTGAAACATGAGTAGCAAGATGTGTATGGACACAGATATAAAGTCTGTTAGTTTTTTAATTAAAGTAAGACCTCAAATATTACTTTAATAGGGAAGAAATTCCTAAGAAAAAGTTGATTCCAAAATTATTAATTTAAAAGCAAAAGGAAATTGGGAATGCTTTTAATCCCAGCACTAAGGAGGCTGTGGTAGGAGGATTGCTGTGAGTTTGAGGCCAGCCTGGGCTACATAATGAGTTCAAGTGCAGCCTGGACTACACAGAGGGACTCTGTCTCAAAACCTAAAAAAAAAAAAGTACAATTCTACAGGTTATGTTGTGTTATACATATTAGCATGCATCTTCAGTCGTATAACCCTCCTTTTCATGGTAAGTTCTTTGAAGAATTGAGCCACATTAGAATCATATCCTTACTGTCTATGTGGCATTTGCACATAAAGTGCATTAAATAAGTATTTTGCTTATAATATTATATTAAAATTTAAAAATATGCTTCCTGATAAATATGAAGCAGAAATAACCTTTTTGATTATTGGATTTATTTTTTAAAATGCAGCTAATCATTTGAAACAATTTTCACATCTAACTACCTTTCACCTGCTTTCTTTTCTCTCTTCCTCTGTTTCCATTTTAAACTACAATCAAATGGCTAATCTTATAAACTGCACACATGCAGTGAGAATAAAAAGAATTTAATGTGGCTTACACTCAATTGAGCAATGTGATTATATATGAAATAAATTCAAAAAATTAGTAAATTGTCAAATTCAATACACCTTTCAAGGATACTTAAAAAGAAAGATCCATCCCTGGTACCAGTTTGTACATTTGTAAAGTAAAAACTCTTTTAAAATGGAAGAAATAATTTTAAAGTCATTTCATACTAAGAATAAGCCCAAACATTAGGCTATAAGACCCCAAAATAAAGTCTACATTTTTTAATCTATGTGATAAAACGTTTAGTTTCAACTCAACCTTGATAAATTAGTATAATAGATTTAATTCTGGCTACAAGTGATGCATAACTCTCAGTTAACAAATATTTACTAATATCTCATATGTATCATCTTTGGTATTAATTATGTCTTTGTCATCAAAGAGTTTAAAATGTGGCAATTATTTAAAATCTAATAATTACCCTTAGTCATGAAAATTGATAAAATAGTGCCTTTAACCCTGAAAAGTTAGTATATATCTAGAAATAAACAATATTTACTGGAAAAATATAAATAGATATGGTTCTACTGGAAGGCATATTGAAACTAGTTTTTCTATTTGTTATTATTTCAATTGCTGCATTTTATTGGTTGTTTAAAATGTTCACATATTCACACAGAAACAACTTGAAAATTATTTTTCAAATGCATCAAGGACCATTGAAGAATGCATGTGCATTCTTAATTTTATGAGAAGACAAATTCAAATGCATGTGTATATGCATGTGGATTTAACATATTGTAATTCTAACAAATTCACTTCTTTGTTAAGATTTATATAAATTATAAATAATATTGCCAATTAATATAAATAATATTATAAATTATTATAAATAATGTTGCCATTTAATATAAATACTCTAGGTGAAAATAAATGTCCCAGAGTATTGTAGAGATTTAGTCATTATTTGTGTATGTACATACATATTCTAACTCATTACACAGACTTGTGTGATGAATGTACTCCATACCTATAGGTAGCATAAAATAAGTTTAGAGGTTAGGAAAGTAAACAGGGAATCATATTTCACTTATGTGAATGCTAATGAGGATCATGGGCCTCCCGTATTTGATCATGTAGACTTCATAATTACTATTCTTTTAATAAATTTTAAGTTTTACAACAATTTTAATTTATGGAATCGTTACAAAGATACTAAAGACTCTTCATACACCCAGTTTGCCCTATTATTAACATTGTATATTAGAAGAATGTATTTGTCATAATTAATGAGTAAATATTGATTCATTATACTTACCTAAACTACACGATTTATTTAAAATTCTTCAGATATTGTCCTGTTTTTAGACTTTTTTACCAATCCACAATAAATTTACATTTTACATAGTGTATTTTTAATATTTTTAACATTTATTTTAAGGTTATTTTAAAATTTTTATTAGTACATGTTTGGAATACATAATCATTAGATCCATTATGGGGAGTTGGTATATGTATATAACATATCTTAACTATTTTTATGTCCCCTTCCCCTCCCTCTTTCTTTCCTTCCTCTGTCTCCTGGTCCCTTCTCATTAGTAAAATGCTTTTGAAGGAAGCCACAAGATGAATTCACAGAAAACAAGTGAGTAGTTATGTGCCACTTCCTTGAAGATGAAGTACCCCACACAAATTATATGGATCTTTTCTTCAATGGAGATTTGACTTACCCACTTCTTCCTCCAGCTTATGTATTTATTCAATAAGCTATTGTATCATTACAATAAGTATCAATTCATGTACATTTATTTTATACTTTAGGTCTTATATTAATATACTTGTACTTTATACAAAAATTCAATACCTTGGGTAGCTTAAATAATATATTGTTTTGGGGGGTCTTTTTGGTACCTGGGATCGAACTTGGGTCCTTGCGCTTGTGCAGCAGGTGGCAAAACCACTGAGCTAAATCCCCAGCCCTAAATAATATATTGTTACTAGGAACATTTCTGAAGGCTGATAAATCTAGTAGTGAAGGGCCAATTTGGTTTCTGGTGAGGATCATATTTTTTGGCTTCAAGATGGAAACCTCCTCTCTGTCTCTCTGTCTCTGTCTCTCTCTCTCTCTTTTTCTTTCTTTTTGTATAATGAAACTAATATCATCTGCTTATTTTACCATAATTACCTCCTAAAAGCCATCTCTGTAAATATCAACACACTGGAGTGTGAAGACTTCAACATATAAATTTTCAGGGGAAATAATTCACTCCATAGTGGATTTTTAATATAAATCAACATTTATGCAAAAATTAAATTTCACTAAAGTAGTTACTTAACCTAAAAACGTCAAAGGTATTTAAAACCATTCCAAGATGATATCTATATGTTTTTTGTCAATTTGGTTTCAAATAAAATACAGTGTGGTTCCACAAATAACAACAAAACATTATCTCAAATGCTACCATATGTTAGGTAAATTATATTCTAGCAAGAGGATAACAGCTGTCCAAATAGAGCTTGGACATATATTTAAATTCTGCTTGTGAAAGTACACTTGTCAAGCTTTCAAAAAGAAAATCTTTCATAGTAGAGGTGAAAACTGACTTATTTAGAAACTCATTTAATACAGATGCATATTCTTCCTAATTACTTTAACAGATGTTATTAACAAAATTAGTGGATATGGATGTTCTAATATTTCCTGAAAGTGATGACAGTTCCATCTGCCAATGGTAGCCACTGAACTCACTATAGATATTTCAACAACCAAAAATCATGCAATTCAATTTTCCTTTTCAATTATTATTGTCCTCTTAAAAATATCGTACTAGACAATGCACATAATGCATTACACATTTCCAGAAAATTCCTAGTTATAAAAGGCATCTCCAATTTCACAATATCTCTTATACATTTTGGTCCTCATTTACACTTTCAGATTCTCACACCAGGGAAGCAATACGGTATTTACAAAAGTGTTTATTTATTTCACTTAAGAGTATGTCCTCTTAATTCTTCTGGGAAGATACTCAGCAGGGGAATAGCTAGGTCAAATGGGACCTCTAATCCTAGTTTTTTGAGGTATCTCCATATTGATTTCCACAGTGGTTGCACCAGTCTGTACTCCCACCAACAATGCAGAAGAGTTAAAAGAATCAGACCATAGTGATATATGCAGACACATGATTATAGCAGCACAGTTTGTAAGTTTGTAATAGCTAAATATTGGAAACAGCCCAATTGCCCATCAACTGGAGACTGGATAAAGAAGATTTTTTTTTTTATAAAATGGAGTACTACTCAGCCATAAAGAACGGGAAACTAGAGACATTTACAGCTAAATGGATGCACATTGAGGCCATACTCTAAAGTGTAATAAATAGGACACACGGGTATAAATACAGAATCGTTTCTCTGGTGTGAAAAGTGCAAATAAGGATCAAAATGTATAACTCATAATGTGAAATAGGAAGAAATTGTCTAAAGGAGTAGGGCAAGTGGGAGGGGTAGGGGAAAGGAAAGAAGGGAAAAGAAAAAAAATATGAGAAAAGGAAAAAAATGGAAACAAAGTCTTTGTAAATAGGGAAGGGTGGAGGGGTTGAAGGGAGGGCAGGGAATAGGGAAAAATAAGAAACAAGATACATCATTAAAGAAAGGTACAAGATCCCAATGATGTATGCAACTGCGTTGTATACCTGAAATGTACCAATAAACTTAATGGGAAAAAAAAGAATATGGCCTCAAAGTGCATACATTTAGTATAATACAGTGAACAGGAAGAAAAGTTTCAAAGAGGAAGGGGAACTAGGGAGGAGGGGACGAGGGAAATGAAAGAAGGGAAAGAAAAAATGAAGAAAAGAAGGAAAAATAGAAACAAATTTTATGTATATAGCGAGTGGTGGCGGGGTTGAAGGGATGGCAGGGGAATGGGAAAAAAATAAGAACCAAGATATATCATGTACTGGTACAAATTTCCAATGATGAATGTAATCATAATCTGTACCTAAAATGTACCGATAAACTGAATAGTACAGTTCCTTAAACAAAAGGATATCTCCACAAACAATAATTATTTCCCATGATTCAGGTGCTTCTTACTCTGTGCTACTTATAAATATTCTTCTAGAACAAGAGGAAAGTCATATTTCATGAGTGATTTTATAGCCTTTTTTCACCTGAAGATGGGAAGATAACAGAGTGATGTTTCCCTTCAACATACAGTGCTGGAGAGTTAGCAATATATAAACTCATGTTTTAAATATGAATTTATTTTCTATTGGTACATTTTTGTAGCACATAATTATTACATAAATCATGGGGAGTTGGTATATGAACATGATATTTCTTAATTGTTTCTTTAACCCCCTCTCTTCCCCTCACTCTCCTTCCCCTTTTATCTCTTGGACCCCTTCATATATATATATGTGTGTGTGTGTGTGTGTGTGTGAGTGTGCATGTGTTAATTTTATACATGTTTGTACTATAGGGTGATCACATTCCTCATAGGGACTTGGTGCATGTACACAGCACTTCATAATTCCCCCACATTTTTATTTTTAAAATTTCATTTCCCTTCAACTCTCCCTCTTCTCTCAGTCTCCTTCCTACCTGCCAAAGATCCTTCTTGCTATTTTCTATCGCCTATCCTTTCTTTTGTATTTTATTTTTATATTGGATTTCTTGTATAAAAGAAATCATCTGATTTTTAAGCTTGTGTATCTGATTTACTTCAAATAATATTATGCTCTGAAGGTCTATCCATTTTGCTACAAACTCAAGTTTATCCTTCTTTACAGAAAATTAGTACTCCATTGTGTAATACGTTCATCTGTTGATAGACATTTAGGCTGCTTCAAAGACTTAGCTATTATGAATTGTGCTGTTATAAACATTGGTATGCATACATCGCTGTAGGATGAAGGTTTTAGTTTGGTTCAACTGTAATATTTCTTTGTTAATTTTTTTGTTTAGCTAACCTATTTGTGACAGTGGTACATTGAGGTCTACCATTACAATTGTAATGGTTTTCATATAATTTTTCATGTCCATCAGTGTTTGTTTATGGCATTGGCCATGCCCGTGTTTGGTGCATATATATTTATAATTGTTATCTCTTTCTGTAGAATTGTTTTCTCTACCAATATTTGGTGGTTTTGTCTATTCTGATCAGTTTTTGATTGAAATCCACTTGATCTGAAATTAGGATAGCTATTCCTGCTTTTATCTTGGTTCATGTTACGTAGAATATTGTTTTCCATTCTTTGCTTTTTATTTTGTGTTTCTTTTTGAATTAAATGTGTTTCTTTTATACTGCATATGATTGAGTTTTATTTTTAATTCATTCTTCCAATTAATATCTTTTGCTTGTAGAATTGAGACCATTCACATTGCATCTACTTAGTCCTATCATTGCATTATTTTTTGTGGTAGATTCATTATTGTTTTTCCTTTTGCTTACCTCCTCATCCTGCCAGGTGTATTCATTCTTTTTTATTTACTGACATTGTTGGATTCATTATCTCTTTCTAGGATATCCTTGAGAACTTTTTATAATGCTCATTTGGTAATTGCTAATTTCTTGAAGTGCACTTCATCACTGAAATACCTTATTTCTCCATCAACTTTGAATAAACTTTCCAAGGATACATAAATAGGAGTTGGAAGATTTTATCATTTAGAGCTTGAAATACTTCACTTCAAGAAATCACCTTTGTGGCTATGTTAATTTCTTCACACATTCACAGGAAAAATAATGTGATTATGAATACCTATCACTTTGTATCGTCATATTTTATCCTGGATTATAATATATTGTCTGTGGAATTTTCAAAGAAAACCATGATCTGAAAAGTGAAAAATAAAGCATATGCAATACAGTACTGTATATTTCAAAGAGATAAATAAAATAATTTTGGAAAATTTTACCATAAAGAAATAATAAATATTTGAGGAGATAAATCTACTTAATCTGCTTTAAACATTATGCAATGTATGCATGTCTTAAGCATAAATTAAAAAATATAAAGCTGCTACACAACAAAAGGTGAAGAGACAATCCAAAGTGACAAAAATATTGCCCAATTACTCATACAAGAAAGCAAGAATATACAGAATATATAAGAAATTCAAAAACAAGCACAAAGAAATAAGTAATCTGATTAAAAATTGTTAAATTAGCAAAATGTACATATCTAAAATGACAAAATGCAAATGGTCAACAAATATTTGAAAAAATACCATCAGGCAAGAGAGTATCAAAACCTAATTCAATTCTAAATCACAACAGTTAGAAAAGCTGTTATAAAAAAAATGCTGGCAAAGATGTGGAAAAAAAAGAAATCTGTATACTATTGGTGAGAATGTAAATTAATGCAGCCATTTTAAAGGAAATTGGTGTAAGTTCCTTAAAAAACTAAAAGTAGATTTATCACCTAATCCAACTCTAGTACTAGAGAGCATATATATGAAAGAAATGAAGTCAGTAAACAAGCATACAAACAAAATACCTTCATACTGATGTCTATTTTAATACTATTCACAATAACTAAGGCATGCAATCAGCTTAGAAGGCTATTAATACTTGAATACATAAATAAAGTATTGTAGATAGATGGAGAGTAGATAGATGATAGATAGATAGATTTAATGAAATGTTTTTCAGCCACAAAGAAAGCTAAAATTTTGTCATTCACCACAAAAGGGTAGATACTGTGTTAAGTACAATAAACAAGATGTCAAAAAATAAATACCATATGTCAAAATGTAAGAAAGAAGAGTTGACTTGAATGTGAAATAGTGATTACTTGTGACCATGAGCATGTACAAAGTAAGACTGAATTTGATCAGTGTACACTGTATGCATACAATTAGGTACCCCATCAAAATGTAAAATTAATATATGTTAATAAAATATAACCTAAAAATGTGAAAAACTAAAACAGGTGCGAAAAACTGCAAATACTCAAACTTACCAATCCAAGATTGAAATTTTTGAAAGTTTTCCCTTTTTTTTCTACTTATAGTGAATTTTTTTGGAAGGAATTGGATCTGCTAGACATAATTCTCACTTTCATTGAATCTATACATCAGAAAATAAAATATTTTCAATTAAGTATTATTGTGAATCTAATGAATTTCAAAAACATAAATATGAGTGAAGCTTCGTGTATCATGGTCTTTAGATCATTTTTTTTTCATTTATAATCTATGATACTATGATAGATCTTAGTTCTAGTAAGGACACAATCAGCCACAGAAAGAATGCAAAATAATTTAGCTTTCTATTTTTTCAAAACCAAAATATTTTATTACATATAGAACACTTAACTACTTTTTGTCATATTCAAAGACAAAATGACCCATTAATATGTTGTTTTGAGTGTTATTGCTTCCCTAGTTCAAAAACCAAGAGGGAATGTGTATTTTTTTTTCTGAAATATGCAATCCATTAAGCAGGAAGAAGGTAATTCAGGTTTTTTGAAGTGAAGTAGTTTACACAGCTTGAAAATATATGCATCTGTCTGATTTGATGACATTTGTGTGTACAGTACATTATCTTTGCCTGTATACTCAATTGGGCAAAATACCTTTAATCTGAGGGTGTATCTAATGAACTTTCAATTTGAGTAAATTTCAAATGAAAGTGAATGATGTTATCTCTGGCAACCACAAAAATATTTCTATTTTATACATAGTGACACTTTCTCTTTATAGCCATGACCAATGGACAAGAATATTAGTATCTTTCTTATTTTGTATCTATGCAAAGATAATTCAAAAATAAAATAATGTTTTCAACATGGACTTGTTAATTTATTCTTTAGACAATTAGGAGACAAAAAATATGAAATATTACTGCATTAGTTTTTTTCTCATTGCTGAGTAAAATATCTGACACCTACACAATAAGGGAGAAAATATTTCTTTTTTTTGTATTTAAATTCTTTTATTGGCAAATTTTAGGTATACAACACATTTACATTTCTCATTGGGAACTTGTACCTTTACATGATGCATCTTGGTTCTTATTTTTTCCCCATTCCTAGCCTTCCCTTGACCCCCTCCACCCTTTTCTATTTACAAAGACTTTGTTTCCATTTTTTCCACTTCTAGTAATTTTTCCTTTCCCTTCTTTCCATTACTCTGCCCCTCCCACTTCCCCTACTCCTTTGGATCTTTTCTTCCTATTTCACAATATCAATTATTGATTCAAATCATTGGTACATTTTAGGTATACAATAAAATGACATTCATCATTGGAAATTTGCAACTTTACATAATCTCTCTCGGTTCTTATTTTTCACACTTCCCCTGCCCTCCCTTTAACCCCTCCATCCCTCCCTATTTACAAAGACTTTGTTTCTGTTTTCTCATATTAATTCCATTCCCTTCTTTCTTTTCCCCTACCCTACCACTTACCCTTCCCCTTTGCCCCTTTCTTCCTATTTCACATTATCTATTATATCTTTTACTCCTTATTTACACTTTCAGTTTCTCACACTAGAGAAACTATTCGGTATTTATACATGTGGGTCATATTTATTTCACTTAAGAGTATCCCCTCAATGTGAATGCATTTAGCTATAAATGTCTCTAATTTCTCATTTTTTATGGCTGAGTAGTACTCCATTTTACTAAAAAAAACACATTTTCTTCATCCAGCCTGCAGTTGATAGGCATTTGGGCTGTTTCCAAGTTTTAGCTATCACAAATTGTGCTGCTATGAACATGGGTGCACATATATCACTGTGGTATAATTCTTTGAATTCTTTGGGGAAGATAACCAGCAGGGAAATAGCTGGGTCAAATGAGACTTCCGGTCCTAGTTATTTGAGGTATCTCTGTACTGATTTCCACAGTGGTTGCACCAGTCTACACTCCCACCAGCAGTGGAGCAGGGTACCTTTTTCCCCACAGCCCTGCCAGCATTTGTTATTGGCTAATTTCATGATAGCAGCCATTCTTTCTGGAGTGAGGTGGAATCTCAGCTTTGTTTTCATTTGCATCTCTAGAAGGACCAGTGAGGTTGAACATTTTTTTATGTATTTATTTGCTATTTCTACTTCTTTGTCTGAGAAATCTCCGTGTATTTCAGATGCCCATTTTCAGGTTGGTTCTTTAAATTTGGGAGGTCTGATATTTTTAAGTTCTTTATAGATTCTAGATAGTAGACCTTTGTCTGAGGAACAGCAGGTGAAGATTTTTTCCCTCATTGTGGGTTGTCTCTTCACACTGCTGGTGGTTTCTCTTGCTATGCAGCAGCTTTTTAATAAGAAGAGATTCCATTTCTTGATTGTTAGTGCTAGTTCACGGGCAACTGAGGTTTTGTTAATAAAATCTTTTTCTACACAGATGTCTGCAAGGGTTCTACCTAACCTCTGTTCCAATTGGTTCAGAATTTCAATTTTAATATTTAGATCTTTAATCCATTTTGATTTTAGTTTAGTGCATGGTGAGAGATACAGGTCTCGTTTTAATCTTTGGTAAGTTGAAGCTCAATTTTTCCAGCACCATTTATTAAAGACGCTATCTTTCCTCCAGTGAGGGTGTTTGGATCCTTTGTCGAAGATGAGATGGCTGAGTATGTCTGGCGTTGTTTCTGCATCTTCTAATCTGCTCCACTGGTCCTCAAGTCTGTTTCCTTGCCTGTACCATGCTGTTTTTATCACAGTAGCTTTGGAGTAGAGTTGCAGGTTGGGGATTGTGATACCCTCTGCCATGTCTCTGTTACCTAGAATTGCTTTTGTTATTCTGGGTCTCTTCTTGTTCCAAATGAATTTTTGTATTTTTTTCTCATGGTCCATGAAGTATGCTGCTGGGATCTCAATTGGAATTGCATTAAATCTATATAGCAGTTTTGGAAGTATGGCCATTTTCACTATATTAATCCTTCCTACCCAGGAGCAGGGGATGTCTGTCCATTTTATGATATCATTTTCAATCTCTCTTTTCAGAGTGATATAGTTTTCAGAGAAGAGGTCTTTGATTTCTCTTGTTAGGATGATTCCTAGGTATTTCAGTTTTTTGGATGCTATTGTGAAAGGAATTATTTGCCCTATTTCTCTCTCAGTGAGTCTGTCATTGGTGTAGAGGAAAGCTATTGATTTTTGTGTGTTGACCTTGTAACCAGCTACTTGACTGCATTTGGTTATTAAGTCTAGAAGACTTTTGGTGGAGTTCTTGGGTTCTTCTATATACAGTATCATGTCATCTGCAAATAATGACAATTTGACTTCTTAATTACCTATCTTCATTCCTTTTATTTCTTTCTCTTGTCTAATTGCCATGGCTAATGTTTCCAGAACTATATTGAACAAGAGTGATGATAGTGGACATCCTTGTCTTGTTCCTGATTTTAGTGTGAAGGATTTCAGTTTTTGACCATTTTGTATGATATTGGATGTTGGTTTTTCATAGATGGCTTCTATCAGTTTGAGGTAGAGACCATCTATTCCAATTTTTTGTAGGGTTTTTATCATAAATGCATGTTGGATTTAGTCAAATGCTTTTTCTGTATCTGTGGAGATAATCATATGGTTTTTGTCCTTGGCTCTATTGATATAGTGTATTACATTGATTGATTTGTGTATGTTGAACCATCCCTACATCCCTGGGATGAATCCCACTTGATCAGGGTGTATGATCTTCTTGATGATCTTCTGCATTCTGTTTGCCATTATCTTATTAAGGAGTTTTGCATCTATGTTCATTAGGGAGATTGGCCTATAGTTCTCTTTTTCAGTTGGGTCTTTCTCTGCTTTGGTGAGCAAAGTGATGCTTGCTTCCAGGAATGAATTTGGGAGTATTGCTTCCCTTTCAATTTCACTGAAGAGTTTAAACAGTAGTGGCAGCAGTTCCTCTCTAAATGTCTTGTAGAATTCACCAGTGAAGCCATCAGGGCCTGGGCTTTACTTCATTAATAAGTTTTTAATTACATTTTTAATTTCATTGGAAGATATTGGGTTGTTCAGAATTTTTAGGTCTTCTTCGTTAAACTTTGGTAATTCATATGTATCTAGGAATCTCTCCATTTCTTCTGTGTTGTCCATCTTATTGGCATATAGGTTCTGGAAGTAGGTATTGATGATCCTCTGGATTTCTACTGGGTCTGTTGTAGTTTCACCCTTTTCATTCCTAATTGCATGGATTTGGGCCTTTTCTTTCCTTTTTCTGACAAGGTTGGCTAAGGGTTTGTCAATTTTGTTGATTCTTCCGAAGGACAAACTCTTGGCTTCATTGATTTTTTGTATCATTCTCTTAGTCTCCATTGCATTGATTTCTCCCCTGATCTTTATAATTTCCTCCCTTGTATGAGCTCTGGGGTTGCCCTGCTCTTCTTTTTCTAGAAGCTTGAGGTTCAGCATCAGGTTGTTTAATTGGGCTCATTCTGTTTTCCTAATATGCATATTCACTGCTATGAATTTCCCTCCTAAGACTGCTTTCATTGTGTCCCATAGATTCCGATATGTTGTATTGTCGTTGTCATTTAATTGAAGGAACTGTCTGCTTTCTTCTTTAATTTCCTCTGTGACCCATTGGTTATTCAGAAGTGTGTTGTTCAATTTCCACGTGTTTATGAAATATTTTGAGTTTCTTTTGCTAGGGATCTCCAATTTCATCACGCTATGGTCTGATAATATACCTGGGATAACTTCAATTCCTTTGCACTTACATAAACATGTTCTATGTGTGAGTACGTGGTCTATTTTGGAGAATGACCCATGTGCAGCTGAGAAGAATGTGTATTCTGATTTTGTGGGGTGGAAGACTCTGTAAACATCTGTTAGGTTCATTTGTTCAAGAGTTCGATTGAGTTCTTGTATTTCATTACTTATTTTTAATCTAGTTGATCTATCTATTTGTGACAGTGGGGTGTTGAGGTCCCCCTCTACCATTGTATTAGTGCATATATGACCTTTCATGTCTGTTAGTATTTGTTTTATATAATTGGGTGCACTAGTGTTTGGTGCATAGATATTTATGATTGTCATCTCTTCCTCTTGGATTCTTCCCTTACAAGGATGCAGTGTTCTTCATCTCTCTTAATCAGTGTTGGTTTGAAATCTACTTGATCTGCCAAGAGGACAGCTACTCCTGCTTTTTTTCGAGTTCCTGTCACATGGAGTATTGTTTTCCACCTTTTAACTTTTAATCTATGAGTTTCCTTTTGAATTAAGTGTGTTTCTTGTATGCAGCATATTTTTGGATTTTGCTTCTTGACCCATTCTGCCAGTCTATTTCTTTTGATTGGTTAATTGAGACCATTAACGTTGATGGTTATAACTGAAATGTATTGACCTGACATTGCCATGACTTTTTCTTTTTGTTGGGTTCTTCCCTATTACGTTTAATTTCTTGTCATGCCAGATGAGTTCAGTCTGCTTTGCTTCCTGGGGTTGTGATCCTCAATGTCTGTTCCTAGGATATTGTGTAAAATTCTTTGGAGTGCTGATTTGGTATTCACAAAGTTCCTAAGGTGCTCTTTGTCATGAAAGTATCTTATTTCTCCATCCATTTTGAAAGATAGTTTTGCAGGGTACATCAATCTGGGTTGGAGGCTGTTTTCTTTCAGGGCTTGGAAAGTCACTCCAAGCTCTTCTTCCCTTGATGTTTTGTGTTGAGAAGTCTCCTGTGATTCTGATTGGATTTCCTTTGTATTTGATTTGTTTCTTTTCTCTGACTACTTGGAGAATTTTGTTCTTCTGTTGTGTTTCTGGAATCTTAACAATTATATGCCTATGTGTAGGTTTTTTTTTTGATCAAGGCTGTTTGGAGTCCTATATGCCTCACTTATCTGCATGTCAAGCACTTTTCCCCTGCTTGGGAAGTTTTCTGCCATTATTTCTGTGAAGAGATTTTGTTATGTCATCTGCACTCTCTCCTGTTTCTTCATTGAGCCCAATCAGTCTTATGTTATTCTTCTTTGCATCATCTAGCAGCTGCTGGACTGATTTCTCATGTTCCCTTATAATTTTGAAGCAATTTTTCTTTTCCTGGTCACTAATTGCAATCTTATCTTCTATATCTGAAATTCTGTCCTCACATTGGCTCATTCTGCTGTGTAGACTTTCAATGGAATTTTTTCATGTCCTGGACATCTATTTGCATCTGTTTTATGGATTCTCTTTGTTTTTTATGTTGGGATTCCATCATGTTCCTGAGCTCCTCTCTAGATTTATTAGTCATGTCTTGCTCTAGGGGCACAATTTCTACTGTTATATGAGAAATTATTTCTGATTTCATTTTTTCCAGATCCCCTTTTGTTGCCAGTTCAGTGAGTCCAGGTGGTTAGTATCAGAGTGTTCCATCTCATTTCCCTTTGGGGTTGCTATAGGTGATCTGGAAGTCTGGTTTTGAGACTTATTTACATGTTTTCTCATTTCGACTGGGGCGGGGGTCTGTTAGTGCCTGCACGGATTACCTCCTCTGAGCTGGGTGAGGTGGGACAGGGGCTGGGAGCAGCGGTAGGGATGGTGACTCAAAAGCCCTTTCCTGTGGGCTGGGAGCAGCAGGGGGGATGGTGGCCGGGAAGCCCCTTCCTCTGGACAAGGAACAGTGGGATGGTGGCTCAGAAGCCCCTCCCTCTGGACCAGGAGCAGTGGGAGGGATGCTGGCCTGGAAGCCCCTTCCTCTGGGCCAGTAGCAGCAGGACAGGAGATGACCCAAAAGCCCTTTCCTCTGGGCTGGGAGCAGCGGGAGAGATGGTGAACAGGAAGCCCCTTCCTCTGGACCAGGAGCAGTGGGACGGCAGCTCAGAAGCCTCTACTTCTGGGCTGGGAACAGCGGGACTCAGTACCTTGGTCTGGTGGTCTGGTGTCCTCTGCGTCTTTGTAGTGTGGAACCAGGTGGCTGCCTCACTTTGTGTCTTATATGGCCTGTTGAGAATTCTAGGGACATTTTTTCTCCCTAGAAGATGGTTTCTATCTCTGTAAATATCTTTTCTTCAAAAAAGAGTTACATGGGCAACTGTTCTAATTCAGACATCCATGGCACAACTGTCTTATTAGGTTTCATGTGGCTATCACAGAATACCCAAGACTGAGTAATTTCCAATGAAGACAAGTTGATTAGTTCATTATTGTGAATGCTAGAAATCCAAGACTGAGAAGCTGGTATTATTCTCATTTGAGGAATTCTCTACTGTAGTAATGAAACCACTTATGAAATAGTAAAATTAATGCATTCAGGAAGGTGACACATCCGTGATCCATATATCTCACTTTAGGTTGCACTTGAAAACATTGATGTACAAAGGGGGTATTCAAACTGTAGCAGTAATTCAGGAACATACTATAAACTGAGTATTTCTTTTAAGGGATGCTGGAATCAATATGTTGAAAGAAAGTATTTCAGGATATATTAGAGATTTTGTTTTTTTTATAGATAGAGAAATAGAACATACATTAAACATTTATGGTGGTATTAAAATACATTAATTTTCTTTGCTTTTCTACTTTCAGTGGATTACTTTCTTAAATGTTATGACTCAATTCTTCATCTGACTTGTTTCCCTTTACATAATATTTTAAGAATTGTACTTGTTTTCTGTATTGTTTATTGGGGTTTTCACATTTCTTTATATTTAAGGTGTACAGTTTGAAGTCTTGACATATGTCTATATTGTGAAATGATGGTCACGATCAAATTAACTAGCATATCCATTACTTCTCGTGTGTGTGTGTGTGTGTGTGTGTGTGTGTGAGAGAGAGAGAGAGTGCTTGGTTAGAACCTTTAAGATAGAACATTAATGATTCTGTTAGTAACTCTTCAGAATATATTATCTGTAGTCACCATGCTGTAATTAGATCTCCAAAACTCATTCATATTATAACTGAATGTTTATATTCTCTGGCCAGTGTTTGCTGTTTTTAAACTTGTGATACTTCTGCCTGAGCCTCCCTGAGTGCTGGGATTACAGGTTTGTAGCACTGCACCTGACTGTTTCAGTTTTAGAACTGAAAACCTCACATCATGGGATCTTTTTCAATGCACAGGAAAGCAGATTACTTAATTAGAGGCTCCTGAAGTTCTTTGGCCAAATTGCCCAGTTAAACCCCTTCTGGATCCTTACCTATAAATACTATGCTTTGGTAAATATTCATTGTTTTAGACAGCTCTGTTTTGAGGTAAGCTTTACACAGCAACATATCATTAATGCAGTATCCATTTTCAATGAAGATCTGAGGCAGATATTTTGTTTTCCGAATAATTCCCAATTATAGAATTGTAGAATGGGGGTATGTGTCACTGGTAGAGGACTTCCATAGCATGTATGAAGCCCTGATTTCAAGCTGTAGTACTAAAAATAACAAAAAGAAAAATAAACAAGAACAACTACAACAACAGCTAAAAAAATATAGAGTTGCTCAGCTCAATTATTTGATACTCAATGTGATTGTAGACCACAATAAGCTATAAGTTGTACATTTTAAATGTGACACAAAATTTCAAAAATATAAACCAGTCATAATTCAGCCCTTGGCAAATAATTGGAATGTGGAAGACCACAAATATCATTGGTCTGGTAAACATCAAAACCTTCTGAAATGATCAACCTTTACTACTCAGGAAGCTGATTACTCAGCACAGATTTTAAGAAGTAAGAAAACTTGCTCTAAGTCATAAACACTTTGAATAAATTATTCCATTCAAGACCTTGAGTCTTTCTTTAGACTGCTCAAGCATTGAAATGGCTTACGTATGTTTGTGTTTAATTCAATGAGGCTTTCATAATAAGCCTCATTTTCCTGTAAGTGTTTTGAATAAACAATCAAACCTCAGAATAGATGCAAATTTTCACAGGTACTCTGCCTTTAATAGCCCAATAATGAAGGTTTTATTTGCAGTAATATCATTGATTGCATTGTTTTATTCTTTTATTTTACATATAAGAATATGGCCAAAGGCTTTGTAGCACTCAAAGAAATTAGAAAAAAATCTACCTTTTGAAGTTAAGTAGTTGGAAAACTGATAGTTTGGTATTTTCTATTCTCCCTGTGTGAAACTAAGATCTGTATTAAAATTTCACTTGTTTTACAAAGGCAATACAAAAAGTAGTTTACATTTTAGTCAATCAGAAGATATTAAATTTAATGAAGTTTAGCATTTAGAAAAATATATTTTTATGTTCAAGTTCAGATTACATTGGATTTGCATGTCAACTTAAAGATGTTGGGTTTTGATTTGCAGTCCAAAAATTCCCAAGTCTTGCCTATATATGAAAATGCCCTAACAGCTTTAAAGTATGTTTTCTAGTACTTCAACACAGATTTGAGTAGCCAAGGTACCCATTTTGTTTTGTTTCATTTTTTACAGTAACAGGATGAAGATGACAAAGTATTGTGGAAAGATAATTATTCCAGGTGCAATGTGCAGGATGGCCTGAAGTGAAGAGATGGTGGAGAGGGAGAAGTCTGTTAAGAGGTAAGGTGTTATTGTGATAGTCTTTGGTATGAGAGAGAGTGCTACTTTCAATAGGATGGCGATGCTGAAGGAAAACCATGCTATTAATATCACACACATCCATAAGGCTTTCCTCATAGGTATTTTTGGTTTGGTTTTCCCTTGCTCTCATATGGTCTTCCTTTAAAGGCCAGATAATGTTAAATTTACATCTGTATAAAATAAGTCCCCACAAATTCAAAGTTAGAAATGTCATCCTATCAGCTTGGATTCTGCCTTGAAGAGCCTCACAGTCACAAGAAAAGCTAAGACTTCCTCTGAGATTTGTTTGATCTTCAAATCTTTCTCTCCCCACCAAAAAGAAAAAAGTTAAAAAGAGATAAATATCCTCAACAAATGCTTTCTTCAAACAACCAGAACCCAAAGAAGAGGAAGAGAATGAGCAATACAAAGAAAGTTCTCAGATAAGAGCACCCATTTACTTGCAAAATTATTTTAGACATCACTCTTCAGATGAAGTTGTTTTAAATGAAAGCAGTCTTAATTCTTCTTAAGGAACAAGGAGCCCCAAACCACTCAAGGATGTCTGCCCATGCATGTTGATATTGAATAACAACACTCTATTGTCTCTGTTCAATCAGGTGTTTTAGTGTAATGCTTTTTGAATGACAATCCTGAGTAATCTTTGTCAAGTTCATTAAGGAAATATTGTGACATGCAAAAAAAAATCAACCTCAGAAAAGAGAAATGTTAGCTTGCTGAAAATGATGAACCACAATCCAAAGACTTTAACGTTTTTTGTCTTGCAAACAATTTGTTATGCCATTTTATCAATAATGTCACTCCCAGTTTTCCAGTAACTGCATGTGCTCTCATGTTATACTCAGAAAAAATATTGGGAAGATAGGTAAGAGGCATGTCTGTTGGCTAAAGGATATCTAATACACTGCTCAGTGGTAGACAAGTTAAAATATCTTTTGTGGTTATGGGAAGATTGTTCATTGAATACTTGTACCATCATACTGAATGTTTTCTTGCTCATTTCTTTCTATTTTTTGAGAGTTATGACAGCAACTACCTTAATGAGTCAACTAAAGTAAATGTTAATAAGAGTAAAAGCAGTGACAATACCAAGAGTAATGGTGGAAGGTTTTTCAAAATCCATTTTGTGCCAATTGTCCTTAAGTTCATAAGTTCTTTGAAAGCAGGAAGTTTTCTCTGATTACTGTTATGTTCTCACTGCTTAGAACCAAGCCTTAGGCTACAATATAGGCTTTATAAATAGTAGTTGAATAAATAATCATCTACTACATGCTAGAGGTTATGCTAAATAATAAGGATAAAAAGTGAATAAGATGAATAAGGTTTCTATTTTCATGAGCCATAAAGTCTATCTGAATTTCCCTTGAATATTGTATATAACAAAAATATCATGAGAAGTCATGGGTCTTCTTTATAATTTTAAAAATTCAATAATTTGTGATTTTCTCCATTAGAATATATGTTCCATGGGGAATAAGTACTTATTTATCCTGTTCCCCACATTTCCTAACATTTAAAAGAGTGTCCTGCATGTAATATTCAATGAATAGCAACTCAGTTTTAAATATTTGATAATTCTGTCCAAACTGGAATTAAATTTCTCAGGCATTTACTTACAAGGCCCTCCTATAGCATGCTTAATTTCTATTTTCAAAGAATTGAAAGAGACACCTCAGAAACCTAACCAACAAGTTCTAACATAAGACACAGTAGTGTGCTCCATAAATGTGTTTGTTCTACCCATCACTGTTTCAATGAAAAATACATCTAAAATTCAAAAGGTCATATTTTGAAGTTATTCGCAAACCTACTGGCAGTTATAGCTATTTGTAACATTGATTCTCAGTCTGAAATGTGTGCTGAACAACCTGAATATGGGCCTGGGATTTGCCACGTAGGTCTGTTCACTCTTTTCAGTGATTCTGGATGATATCCAAACAAACTCACAAATGTATTCAGAGAATACGCATTTTTTTCTCCTCACCCTTCTCCCAACATATGTCATTTTCATGGGTATGTATTTGGATTCTTCCCACTTATCCTCATTATTATTATTTTATATTTATTACAATTTAAATTTATTTTTAAACTGATACAAAAATGTATATTTTCTAGGGGTACTAAGTGGTGTTTCACTACAAATCTACATTATATAAAATTTAAGTCAGGATAAAAATACCTATTTCTGTAAGTACTTATCTTTTCTTTTGGTAAAAATATTTAAAACCATTTAATCTACTTTTTTAAAATGTATGGTACATTATAGTAAAATATAGTCCTTCCACTGTATAATAGATAGTGGTCCAGAATATTCTCCTTACTTTAAATAAGAAAGGTGTGAAAACTTTGCAGATCCTCTGGATCAATTCATATAAAAATTCTATGAAAAAAAGACCCATTTTTTAAATGAAAATCTGATGCATATATTTCTAAAACTTTGTGGTCTTCAACTCTGGCAGCAATCTTTATCTTTTGTGTTTGTTTAGTAGCATAGATAGTTATTACATGAATATAAATATCTCTCAATCCTTGTACCAATGGTCCATCCAATCTTTTCTTTTTAAAATCTTACATAAAGTTATAAATTAACTCCTCGAGCCTGCTTTTGCATAAGGTGAACTCACATGAGTAACAAAGTCATTATATATATATATAATTTAATCAATACATATACTGTGTGAAAAATGCTTGATTTGTGAAACTACTTTAAAACTATCATATTTAATAAACATTTGAATGTAATATTTTGTTATTTTAGTTAAAAGTTTCTGTTTTTACATTGCTTCTATATACTTACAAAATGGGTGTATGTTTATGATTGTTAAGCTGCTTCAACCTTATTAAATTCCAAATTTGTTTCTAGTTAAAACTAATATACCACCTTCTATAATTTTATAACCTACTGTAGCACCTGAGAGAAGTACAAATTAGCCTTTGAGAATTATACTTTTTATATACCTCTTTCACAATGATTCTTTAAAACTTCATTTCCAAATATAAATATAATATATATTCACTGGGAAAATATGTAAAACAGAAAAAGGTGAAATAACAGATAGTCCCTATTAAAGTCCCCATTAGCTTTTTAATTATTGTTTCACATACTTACATATGCATACATACATGTGTGTACATATAGAAATGTATATATAATGCATTTTATTTTAGTGCATCATGTTGAATATTACCAATATACAGGGAAAAATATGCATTTTCAGTTAAACATAAAAGACGTACTGTGTGACTATTGGATAAGTTAGTCACTATGAACTTCATTTATTGCATCTGTACTATCAGGATGATATTGTTGACCTCTCCATCTTATTTTGAGTATTGTATAAAATAATCCATGCAATATTAATTTCACAGTATTTGGCTTTTAGTAAGAACTCAATGAATAAAGCTGCTGCTCTTGTTACTACAGTATTTTCTAGTACTCCTAACAGCGCTATCAGTAATTCATCAAATTTGTGTTTCAGAATTCTTTTCCTTAACATTAACATAGCAAACATTTCCCCAGGATATTAGTAACTGTGTATAAACATAATTTGTTGAATAAGTATAAATATATGTCATTCACTTTATCGTTCCTGGTTGGATGTTATAAGAGCAACACCTTACAAATATCTTTGGAAATAGAATTTATTTGAAACTATAGTTTTAGTATTTTGAAAATAACCCATAAACCACTAAATATAGTGATCCTAGAAAACTATATTATGTACAAATTAAGTAATTTTTGATTATAAATACTAAGGTAAATAAGCACCTTAGAATCTAACTAATGAATAAAGTACAAACTGTATACAGATAGGAGTTTGAAGTTTGTTTTTATGTTTACATGTATATGCATCCCATTTTATTTATTTCTAGAAAAATACCCTTGTATCTTTTTTAGCATGTCTGTTCATCTATATATTTAGCAATCTGTCTATATCTATATACACACGTGCACTTTCTTACTGTTATAGTTAGGCCATTCCATAAAGAGTTACTGGAAGTAAGATTCCATCTACAGTTTTAAAGAAAAAAATTTATTCTGTTAAAGATCTATTTTCTATGCAAAGCTATTTTATGTTGTTCAATGACATTTTGGAACTAGGCCACAGCTAGCAGCAGTGATGAAAAGAAACAACTAAAAAAGGAAGAAACTGGCAAAGCTGCTAATGAACTGATTCAACAAAGTGTTTAGAACACAGAGTTCATTATAAACTCTTAGGTGACAGATATTTAGACAATTCTGTGTGACAGCATTAAGAAGCAAATAAAGCAGAGTTTGTACCTGATGTTGCAAAAGTCATCTACAATGTTGAAAAGGTCATTTATAATTTGCACAACTATACATCTCTTAATAAACCATGAATACAGAGATAAGGTTGAATAAACTGCAAGATTACACATAGAATTATTTTCCTTACTAGAGGAAAATATATTAGACAAAAGTTTTGTACCATGTTAATAAATGAACCTAGAAACAATCAGAAAGCTCTAAATTTAAGTTAGTTATTGAATATATTTTATTGTAGATATATGAAAAGTCAAACTAAAGCTACTCTAAAGTGAAACAAGTGAATGGACTGAGAAATGTCAAAATATAAATAATGAGTCTCTTAGAGTTCAAGATTTAAGGAGAAATATAGGAAACAACACCCATTGTATTAAAAAAAATCATTCCAAAATAATTTTCCTGTTAAAACAAATTTTATTAAATTTGCAAGATGTCTATAATACTGAGCCACAGTATGTGAGGAAGGGCTTCCAAATACAGAGAAACTCAGAAGACGAGTTGAAACACACTGAAGAAGAAAATTGGCAGGTATAAATTTCAAAGTAGCAAAATTTAATTTAGCAAAATGTATGACATGCCCTGAAGAGCAAAAGCAAAATTTATTGTTTAGAAAGGTGAACATGGTCATTTATAGAATATTTCTTTATAATCCATATATTCAATTAGGGATAAACTGAAGTCAGGCTAATTGAAATAATAAATAGGAAGCAGACTGGCTAGATCAAGACAAGTAAAATGTTAAATAACTCACATACCACCTTCTGTAATAATTAAAAGAACACTTTAGTAGCACCTCTTCCACATTAAATTTTGCAAACTGCAGTGAAGATTTTCTTTATTAAATAAATATAAATAAAAACCAAATATAAATATAAATCATAACCAAAGAGCAGCCAAAAAAGATCTAGAAATATATACAATACTCTGACACATATAATGAATGGAACAGGAAAAACAAATGGCAGGCTAAGAGGACATACAGAAAAATATAGTGTAGTAACAGTTGGTATAACTGTATAATTGTAAATTCATTTGGCACAATTAAACAATCATGTCTTTAAAATAGGAGCTCAAAAATGCATATAAGAAAACAGAGAAGATGCAGCAAAACAATAGAAGATAAAACATGTCTGAAGAACTCAAGTAAAAAAACACAAAGAAAAACAAAACAAACCTGTCCTATGTTTGAAATAGCATAAAAGAAAGTAAACGGATAAGCACAAAGCAAGGAATTTGAAAAAAATTGAGAAAATTTAGTTAAAAAGTGGACACTAGTGAAGTTAAAACATATTTATTTTAAATAATAAATATAAGGAAAAACAAAATAGAAAATTTAGGAATAATTGGTGCCATTGAAGAAAACAATCAAATGAATAGAATATGAAATCAATGTTTAAAGTTTTAATTTATAAGCCACTTCTGAGATTGATAAAATTTTATTCATTCATTCATTCATTGAGACAGGGTCTTGTTATATATTTCAGGCCTGCCTTGGAACTCACTATGTAGTCCAGGCTGACCTCCAGCTCGTGGTGATTCTTCTGCTTTAACCTCCTGATTTCTGGGATTACAAATGTGCACTAACATGCTTAGGATAAAATTTAATTAATATACTTTTAAAGGCTCACTGAAGACTAGGAAGTAACTGACACACAACCATTAGCACAAAAACACATCTTAATCAAATTTTTTGGCTTTAAAGAGGAAGGAATATCATTTGCCAATCCTAATAAAAGAAAAGGAAATTATCTGAAGAAGGGAGGAATAAGGTAAGTCTCAAAGAAATATACATTATCTTTCATACTGGAAACCAGTAGAAACATACACACTGAATCTTCAACCAAAAAAAATACTAAATTTTATTCCAACAAATATTAATTCAGATATAATGGTAGCAAAATTATGATATATGAATTTCCAAATATTCATGAAGTGTAGTTCTCACAACTCCTATTGAATTAAACTAATAGAATAAAAAATTTGGACAAGCGGAAAATGAAAGAAAAGATACAAAGTGTGATCAAAATACATGGTGAATGTTTAACTTAAAAATTTATTGCAGTAAAAACACATTGCCACTGATCCCTTTCAAAATCACCCAATACTTTTGAACATACCCTATTGTTCTTGACATTTCCTGAAGCAGTTCTGGAAGTCTGTTTTGTGACTGTCTTTACTAGATGTGATCAAAAGTACAGTGAGTGCAGCTTCCTAGTGGATCCAGTGAAAAGACAGTTTTACAAAAAGCACTACACTGCATCCTCATCCACCTTATTCACTAGTTCTGGCACAGTGCTACTTTTTTCTCATCCCCGCAATCAAAATGACCATGAAGAGTAAATGTTTTGAGTCAACTCAGAAAATCAAGGCAAGCACAACACACCTAAAAACACTCACAAAAGAACTTCCAGAACTTCTTTAGAAAGTGTCAAAAACAATGAAAAGGATAAATGTATTTGAAGAAAGTGGGAGTATACATTTGGCCATATATGTGTGGTTCTATTTCTAGATTCTCTGTTTTATTCCAATGATCTGTATGTCTTTCCTTACACCAACACTGCCTTGATTACTGGAGCTTTAGAGGAAGTCTTAAAATTAGGTACTAAATATCTTCCAATACTGTTTCTTTTTCTTTTTCTTTTTACTTTTCTAGGTCCTTTGTACTCATACATAACTTTTAAATTTCAATATCCAATTCTTCATTTATAGCAAGTATACATAGACCTGAATTTTTATATATACCTTGTGTTTTCTAATCCTGCTAAATTCAAACACAAGTTCTAGGGGCTCCTAGAGATTTCTTAGTACTTTCTCTGTAGATGATCATTTCATCTACATAGAAAGATTTTACTTCTACCTTGCCAATCCTATTCTAATTGTATCATTTTACTACAAGACTATTTTGGTTTGGGCCTATGTTTCAAAGTTTAATGGACAGATGAAGAGTAGGCATATCTGGCCTTTTTCCCCACCTTAGGGAGAAAGCATTGTACCTTCTCCATTCATATAAGGCATTTTTATTGGAAGTATGTGTCTTTGTTCTGTTGAGAAGTTTCTGTTCTACTTCTAGTCTCCTGATAGCTTTTAGTATGAACAGCTGTAGAATTTAGTCCAATACTTTTTCTCCCAATAGTAATAGGATCATATGGTTTTTTCCTTTCCTCTCTTAAATTGATGACTTTTGGGGGTGGATCTTCCAAAGCTGAAACAACACTGCCATCCCTATAATAAAACCACTTTCTATATACTGTCAGATCTGATTTCTAATAGTTTGTTTTATTAAATGAATTTCTATCTATGTTCATACTTTTTCTTCTATTATCTTTATCCTGTTTTAGTATTAGCACAATATTGATTTCCTAAAATGATGGGAGAAATGTTCCTTCTTTTTTCTGCTTTAAATGTTTGATATAATTTATCAGTTAAAATGTGTATGATCCTGTTGTCATATGGGTAGGTTTTCAAGCTAAGAATATACTTTTTAAAATAGGTTCTATTCAAATTTTATATTTCCTTCAGAGTTTGTTTCTTTAATTTGTCTTCCAAGGTACTTCTTAGAAGCTGTCAAATTTATTTCAAAAAGGATTTTTGTAATATGCTTTCCATATCCTTTTAAATTCTGTAAAATCTGTGGTAATATCTCCTAGAGCTTGATATTGTAATTTTTAAAATGTACAATTGACATTGTATAATAGGAAGAAAAGATCTAAAAGAGCAGGGGAAGTGGGAGTTGTAGGGGAAAAGGAAAGAAGGGAAAAGAAAAAATTTGAGAAAAGGAAAAAAATGGAAACAAAATCTTTGCAAATAGGGAAAGGTGGAGGGCGTGAAGGGAGGGCAGGGAAAGGGGAAAAAATAAGAACCAAGATATTCATGTAATGGTACAAGATCCCAGTGATGAATGTAACTGTATTTTATATCTGAAATGTACCAATAAACTTAATGGAGAAAAGGCCAGGGATTTAGCGCAGTGGTTCCACCACCTGTCTCGCAAGCACAAGGACCTGAGTTCCATACCTGGTACCAAGAAAAAAAAAAAAAAACTTAATGGAGAAAAAAAATAAAAGAAAGAAAGAAGGAGTATATTGAGGGGGACAAGTAGCAATAAGTCTTTCACTGTAATAATTTTTAAACCATTTACTCTATTCTTTGTCACACCTTGTATGTTAAAGCAAGAGATGTTGAGCCTTATATTCTTTAAACTAGGTGTTAAACCAAACAAAATTATGGTTTCAAACAGAATTGAAATATTATCAATCATAATAATGTACTAATAATATAACTATATAATGGTGATTGTAGTATGAAAGACATAAAAGGAAATAAATATTTTTTTTACTCTTTTATCTTCAGAGTTAAAAATTGTAAAGCTAGTAAGTCAAGGAATATCTAACATACACAATGACATAAAACCAGGTAAATGAGAACAAAAATATTTAAATAATGTGGTGGGGAATTGATAAGATATATAGAGTATTAAGATTAAAATTATAGTCATAAAATAATGTTTTACAGAATAAAAATCAAGGCATTTTATATATATATATATATATATAGAGAGAGAGAGAGAGAGAGAGAGAGAACTTCAAACACAATGTAAATGAGAGATAAAAGAAGAAAACACAGGTATAAAATATTGTGACAGAATTAAGATGAAATTCTACCAAATGTAAACATGAAAAACTGACCTCTACAAAAATAAAACATATTTTATTAATATCACAAAGTAATATCTCTATACAGTAGTTATATTGGAAAAATAATTAACTCAAAGAACTCAAAATAAAAGGTCAAAGTCCTCTAGATGTAAAGGAAAAATCTCTATAGTCTTATTAAGCTCAGAAATAAGGACAAAAGTATTATCTTTTTTTGTGTTACAGACATCCTAAAATAGTAAGATGTAAAGTGTTAAGTTGGAAATAAAGAGACCAACTATTATTTGCAGATGATATACAAATATACATAGGAAAGTGAAAATAATCAAGTGAAAAATATTTACAACATATTTTAGCAGAGCCTCCCAACAATGGTAGTGTTGGCATTCTAGAGCCAGATCATTATTTGATGGTGGCTGTTGGGAGCTTTCATGTGCATTGCATGAATCTACATCTCTAGATTCTAAATGCTAGTAATACCCTCACCCCCCCCCATGACAATCAACATTATCTCTGGACATTGTGTAATATTACCTGGGAGAAAACAATGATTGAAAACCACTGAATTAGACAATGAATAATATTGTATACTAGGAAATATAAAATATGAGCCTGTGGACATAAGAGAGAAGAGACTCAGTTTACAACAGTAACAGTAATGATAATCTTCCTAGCAACACATGAATAAAAATAAGATTTATATGAAGACAATTTAAAAACGTCAATGAGAAGTTAGTGAAATTTACAGATTAAGGAAATGCAAATGTACAGTTGTTTATAAAAGCAATAGAAAACTGGTGTAACAAAACCATTAGAAGACATTCTCAGTATTCTGAACATGACCTAAAATTTTTTAGGTAGCAAAAGAACATTTACTCAAGGGAAATAAATCAACTGAATTTTTCCAAAAAAGATAACTTTGTGACTTTTAATTTATTCCTATTCCTTTGCTTGTTTACAGCTTCACAGTTATCTTGAGACCAATAGCACATATTTTTTTTCCAATAGCACATATTTTTGATACAGATTCCAGTGTTGATAGAGACAATGGATATAATTAGCAAAGAATCGAGGTAGCTACCATTGTGGTGGCTCCCTGGGTGACCTGCTCTAAAGACTTGTCTTTATGTTACCTAATCTGGAACTTTCTCATTGCACAGGTTAATATCTGTGGGTACATTACAAAAATATTTACAGACAAATATATCAGTAGTTGCAGGTTGAAATAATTGATACCAGGGCAAAAAGTAGACTGAAAAGGTCAAGAGAAAAGTCCAGGAATTGAGATACTTGAGGGAATAATGCTTTTGTTAACCTCCAGTGTATTCCTGGGAACACAAAATGCTGGAAATATGACCAATAATTTAGTAAAGTTAAGAAGCAAGTGGAGAAAGAACTGAGCTATCACATCTAGATGACTTCTAGTAACTTTAGAATTAAGAAGTTAAGGCTAAGGTAGAGTTATAAACTTCCAGCATGTGTTGAAGATGTGCAGAAACACAGAGAGCATTTCATCAAAGAATGAGTGATTTCAGGAGGGAAATTCTATATATTTTAGGATTGCCAAATCACTTCCTGAAAACTAAGTAAAAAGATCAATGCTTCTGTGGCCACATGTGAAAAATAAAGATTAACATTTAGTTTACAAAAGGCTTAGCTAAAAAATAAAAAAGCTATAAATCAGTAACAAAATCTAGGAGAAAAGAGGAAGTGAAGACAAATTCCAAAATTTCCATGTTATAATATTCAAAATATCTATTCTAACAATAAATCATCAAGCATCAAAACAAAAAGAAAATATGGTCCACATACAAAAAGGAAATTAATAGAATATGAACAAAATTTGGAGCTATGTTGCACAACAATGAGATTATAATTACTGTTACTGAGATATACATTTAAAAACACTTAAGATGGTAAATTCTACACTGTGTGCATTTGACCATGGTTAATATTTTATTTTTAAATAATTTTAATTTTTATTGTATATCAAAATTATATATGAATTTTTTTGTTTGTTTTTAAGAGTGAAACTTTTCTCTTTACAATCAATAGCAAGACAAGTGCTCTTGCCACTTCCAGTGAATTTTAAACTAGTTCTTGTTGGGACAATTAGATAACTAAAAGTGTTAAGACACTTCCACATGAAAAATGACTTAGCTATTTTCTCATCACTGAAAAAAATACCTGTCACTCAAAAATTAAAGGAAGAAAAATTTATTTTTGGATCACACTATGTAGGCCATAGTTTTTGGCTATAAGGCATGGTAGAATGACAGAGGGTACATGGCAGAAGAGGGCAGCATGGCAGAAAGCGCTCATGGAATGGGAGGCAGGAAGGAGAGAGAGAGAGAGAGAGAGCACTATCAAGGAGGACAAAGGTAGATAGTAGCACCTTCCAGGCCATGCTACCAATAACTCACCTCCTCTGACCAGGCTTCACCTCCTAACATCACGTTTAGCTATAAACTCATCAGTGAACTAATCCAAAGAAGAGTATCATGCCCCCATGTTCAACTAACATCCAAAAATCTTCACCTTGAGTGCATAAGTCTTTGAGAGGAATATCTGGATATAAACCATAACAAGAAATTAAGAATTAAAAGTATATTTACAGAAGATATAATCTCTCTATATGCATATATATTATAATTTTTAAAAACTCACAAAACACTATAAGAAGTAATAAAATGTTCACCAAAGTTGCCAGATATTAGATGAATGTACAAAAATCAGTTACATTTCTATACATTAGTAATGAAAATATATAAAAATATTTTAAAAACCTTTATAGTATTACCAAATTAACAAAATGATCAGAAATTAGTCTTCACAAAGAAGAGTAGAACTTATACAATGAAAACTAGAGAATTTTGCCAAAAAACACTAAAGAAGATTCAAATAAGTGGAAAGACCTCCCACTTTTATATTTTGAGGGCAATATTGAAATGTTAATATTCTTGTATTCAATGTAATTCAACTGGTTAAAAAGTACCAATTCATTTTTTTTAAATGTTGAAAATGATCACCCCAAACTGATATAAAATCTCAAGGTACCCCAAATCGAAAAAGAAAAAAGTTTAAAATAAAAACATAGTTAATGGCTCACTTTTCCTGACTTCAAAAATATGCTACTTAACTACTGTGGTCAAAACAATATAGTAACAGAATCAGGATAAGTATATAGCCAAATGCAGTAAAATTGAGATTTCATCAATAACTACATACATCTCTGTTGTACTGGAAAGCTTTCCCATTGCTGGTATAAAATACCTAATGCTCACTACTTAAAGAAATACAAGATTAATTTGACTCATAATTTCAGAAGTGTCAGTCCATGGTTAGCTGGCTCCAAGGCAGGTACATCACAGCAGAAAGGCATAGTGGAGCAAAGCTGCTCACTTCATGGCATCTGGGAAGCAGAAAACAGGGACAGAGCATCAGCAAGAGATATACCATCAAAAGGAGTACCTTCCAACTGGACCGCACCTTGAAAATGCACATTCAGCTCTGGGAAAGATAGAGCAGCCATGATTTAATCAACTCTCCAAGGGTCTCTTCATCAAGTCAAATTGATAATTAAGATTACCTGTCAGGTATGGTCTATTGATTTTCAAGAAGGGTGGTGAGATCATTTAACAATGAAAGTATATTCTTTGCTATAAATTGTGCCGGGACAAGTGGACATCCATGTCCAAGCAAAAGAATTTAAATCCTTGCCCAATAGCACATACAAAGATTACAAAAATAAAGACGTACCCTAAGAGTTAATACTATAAAACTATTGGTATGATCATGACATCTCCCTTGCCAGGTAAGTATAACTATTGGAAGGAAACATATAAAGATCTTCATTACTTGGGGGGAGAAAACAGTTTTTCAAATAATATTAAAAAACACAAGTGGCAAAGGAAATGGAGATAAATTTGTCTTAGGATACATTATTTTTCACAGTAAAAGAAACAAGCAATGAAGTGAAAAGACAAGCTGCAAAATTAGAGAAAATTATTGCACATCATGAATCTTTTGGCTTTTAGGCAGTTATTTTATAGAATTTATAAATTTATAAATGGTTCATAAAATGGAACATTGAAAAGACAAATAATTCAATAAAATGGGGAAAAATTTCATAGATATTTCTCAAAAGATATATAAATTGTCAATAAGCAAGAGAAAAGATCATCAATATTGCTATTCACTAAGCAATACAAATGTAGTAAATTGAAACCACAGTGAAATGCAAGTTCATATAGTCCAGGATAGCTATAATACAAATAAAAAGAAGAAGAAAGTAAGAAACAATTTTTTTAAAAACTAAAAGCAATGGAAAGAAATATCATTCATACATTGCTCATGGGAATGTAAAATACCACAGCTGACATAAAAGTTTAGACATTCCACAAAATCTTAAGCATAAAGTTACCATATGACCTAGCAATTCCATTCTTAGACGTATGACCAGGAACTGAAAATATGTGTCCACATAAATTTCTACACTACTGTTAGCAGCAGAATTATTCGTAAAAGACAAAATTTGCAAATAAAAATGTGCCCTTGAACTGGTGAATGAATAAACAAAATGTGGTATGTTAATATAGTAGAATATCATCAGCCATAAATTATTTACTGCTAATCCATGCTACAACATAGATGAACCTTGAAAATCTTATCCTTAGTGAAGTAAGTCAGATACAAAGTGTCACATACAGAGCAATTTTATTTATATGAAAAGTCCAGAATAGGTTATTCCATAGGGAAAGAAAGTAGAACAGTGGTTGTTAGGGACTGGAGTAATGGGAAAGTGCAAAGTGACTACTTACTGTGTATGTTATTTATTTTAGGGTGGTTGAAAATATTCTAGGATTAGATAGCACTGATGTTTGCACAAGATAGTAAATATACTAACAGCCACAAAATTGAATAATTTAAAAGGTTAATGGGTTGCTTTTTGTTATGTGCATTTTATCTCAGTAAAAAGTAGAAATCTTAAGTAACACAAGAAAAGAAGCCTTCCCAAAACTGACTATGATATCCTGTTCTTGGATAATTAGACATAATACCATTTTGATTTAATTTATCTAGGAATTGATGCATTAATGTAATGCAATTCCAATCCATAAAGTACTAGGTTTAGATTTTGAAAAAAGAGATATGCATTATTTAGAATTTGTTTGAAAAATAAATAAGTGAGGTTAGAAAAATTTCAAATATGTAAATACTAGAACAATTTATTTCACAAAAATGAACAGAGTTCAATACACATAAACATAGAATATATATATATATATATATATATGCTTATTTTTCAATAAATGTGATAAAGGTGATTACTTAACAAAAGATGATTTGGGAATATGCGGGCAGCCAAATAAAAAAATTAATTAAAATACATCTAGATGGATAACACATTCTTAATAACAAAAACACTTTAAGAAGGATGCAAGGTAAAATGTTTAAAATAATAACAGGATTATTATAACACAGAATACTATTATTAGTAATTATATAAATTATAATTTTTTCTTTTTTTAATATTAAATTCTTTTATTGGTACATTGTAGGTATACAACACAATTACATTTCTCATTGGGAATTGTACCTTTACATAATGCATCTTGGTTCTTATTTTTTCCCCATTCCTAGGCCTCCCTTCACTCCCTCCACCCTTCCCTATTTACAAAGACTTTATTTCCATTTTTTCCATTTCTCATCATTTGTCCTTTCCGTTCTTTCCTTTCCCCTGACCCTCCCACTACCCCTACCCATTTGGACCTTTTCTTCCTATTTTACATTATTGATTATTCATTCTAATCATTGGTACATTTTAGGTATACAATATAATATCATTCATCATTGGAAATTTGCACCTTTACATAGTCTCTCTTGGTTCTTATTTTTCACCCTTGCCCAGCCCTCCCTTCAACCCCTCCAGTCCTCCCTATTTACAAAGATTTTGTTCCTATTTTTCCATTTCCTCATATTAATCACATTCCCTTCTATCCTTTCCCCTAGCCATCCCACTTCCTTCCCCTTTCCCCATTTTCTTCCTATTTTATATTAGCTATTAAATATTTAGTCCTTATTTACACTTTCAGTTTCTCACACAAGAGAAACTATTTGGTATTTACACATGTGTGTCCTATTTATTTCACTTAAGAGTATCGCCTCAATGTGCATCCACTTACATATAAATGTCTCTAATTTTTTATTTTTTATGGCTGAATAGTACTCCATTTTATTAAAAAAACACATTTTCTTTATCCAGTCTCCAGTTGATGGGCATTTGAGCTGTTTCCAATTTTAGCTATTACAAACTGTGCTGCTATGAACATGGGTGAACGTATATCACTGTGGTATGATTCTTTTAAGTCTTTGGGGAATATCCCCAGCAGTGGAATAGCTGGGTCAAATGGGACTTCCAGTCCTAGTATTTTGAGGTATCTCCATACTGATTTCCACAGTGGTTGCACCAGTCTACACTCCCACCAGCAGTGGAACAGGGTACCTCTTTCCCAGCAGCCCGGCCAGCATTTGTTATTGGTTCATTTCATGATACCAGCCATTCTTTCTGGAGTGAGGTGGAATCTCAGCATTGTTTTCATTTGCATCGCTCAAATGACCAGTGAAGTTGAACATTTTTTCATGTATTTATTTGCTCTTTCTACTTCCTTGTCTGAGAAATGTCTGTTAATTTCAGATGCCCATTTTTGGATTGGGTCTTTAAATTTGGGAGGTCTGATCTTTTTAAGTTGTTTATAGATTCAAGATGGGAGACCTTTGTCTGAGGAAGAGCAGGTGAAGATTTTTTCCCACATTGTGGGTTGTCTCTTCACACTGCTGGTGGTTTCTCTTGCTGTGCAGAAGCCTTTTAATAAGAAGAGATCCCACTTGTTGATTGTTTGTGCTAGTTCACGGGCAACTGAGGTTTTGTTAATAAAATCTTTTCCTACACCGATGTCTTCAAGGGTTCTACCTAACCTCTGTTCCAACTGGTTCAGAGTTTCAATTTTAATATTTAGATGTTTAATCCATTTTGATTTTAGTTTAGTGCATGGTGAGAGATACAGGTCTAGTTTTAATCTTTGGCAATTTGAAACCCAATTTTTCCAGGACCATTTATTAAAGAGGCTATCTTTCCTCCAGTGAGGGTGTTGGGCTCCTTTATTGAAGATGAGATGGCTGAGTATGTCTGGCGTTGTTTCTGCATCTTCTAATCTGTTCCACTAGTTCTCAGGTCTATTTCTTTGCCAGTACCATGCTGTTTTTATCACAGTAGCTTTGGAGTAGAGTTGCAGGTTGGGGATTGTGATACCCTCTGACATGTCTCTGTTACCTAGAATTGCTTTTGCTATTCTGGGTCTCTTCTGGTTCCAAATGAATTTTTGGATTGTTTTCTCGAGGTCTATGAAGTATGCTGCTGGGATCTCAATTGGAATTGCATTGAATCTATATAGCAGTATTGGAAGTATGGCCATTTTCACTATATTAATCCTTCCTACCCAGGAGCAGGGGATGTCTGTCCATTTTCTGATATCATCTTCAATCTCTCTTTTCAGAGTGCCATAGTTTTCACAGAAGAGGTCTTTGATTTCTTTTGTTAGGTTGATTCCTAGGTATTTCAGTTTTTTGGATGCTATTGTGAAAGGAATTATTTGCCCTATTTCTCTCTCAGTGAGTCTGTCATTTGTGTAGAGGAAAGCTATTGATTTTTGTGTGTTGACCTTGTAACCAGCTACTTGACTGAATTTGGTTATTAAGTCTAGAAGACTTTTGGTGGAGTTCTTGGGGTCTTCTATATACAGTATCATGTCATCTGCAAATAATGACAATTTGACTTCTTCATTACCTATCCTTATTCCTTTTATTTCTTTCTCTTGTCTAATTGCCATGGCTGATGTTTCCAGAACTATATTGAACAAGAGTGGTAATAGTGGACATCCTTGTCTTGTTCCTGATTTGAGTGTGAAGGATTTCAGTTTTTGACTATTTAGTATGATATTGGCTGTTGGTTTTTCATAGATGGCTTCTATCAGTTTGAGGTAGAGACCATCTATTCCAATTTTTTGTAGGGTTTTTATCATAAATGCATGTTGGATTTAGTCAAATGCTTTTTCTGTGTCTATGGAGATAATCATATGGTTTTTGTCCTTGGCTGTATTGATACAGTGTATTACATTGATTGATTTGTGTATGTTGAACCATCCCTGCATCCCTGGGATGAATCCTACTTGATCAAGGTGTATGATCTTCTTGATGATCTTCTGCATTCTGTTTGCCAGTATCTTATTAAGGATTTTTGCATCTATGTTCATTAGTGAGATTGGCCTATAGTTCTCTTTTTCAGTTGGGTCTTTCTCTACTTTGGGGATCAAGGTGATGCTTGCTTCTAGGAGTGAATTTGGGAGTACTGCTTCCCTTTCAATTTCATTGAAGAGTTTAAATAGTAGTGGCAGGAGCTCCTCTCTAAATGTCTTGTAGAATTCAGCAGTGAAGCCATCAGGGCACTGGCTTTTCTTAGTTGATAAGATTTTAATTACATTTTCAATTTCATTGGTTGAAATTGGGTTGTTCAGAATTTTTAGGTCTTCTTCATTCAACTTTGGTAATTCATATGTATCTAGGAATCTGTCCATTTCTTCTGTGTTGTCCATCTTATTGGCATATAGGTTCTGGAAGTAGGTATTGATGATCCTCTGGATTTCTGCTGAGTCTGCTGTAATTTCACCCTTTTCATTCCTAATTGCATGGATTTGGGCCTTTTCTTTCCATTTTCTGACAAGGTTGGCTCAGGGTTTGTCAATGTTGTTGGTTCTTTCAAAGAACCAACTCTTGGCTTCATTGATTTTTTTGTATCATTTTCTTAGTCTCCATTGCATTGATTTCTCCTCTGATCTTTATTATTTCCTCCCTTGTATGAGATTTGGAGTTGTCCTGCTCTTCTTTTTTCTAGAAGCTTGAGGTTCAGCATCAGGTTGTTTAGTTGGGCTCCTTCTCTTTTCCTAATATGCGTATTCTCTGCTTTGAATTTCCCTCTTAAGACTGCTTCCATTGTGTCCCATAGATTCCGGTACATTGTATTGTCATTGTCATTTAATTGAAGGAAATGTCTGATTTCTTCTTTAATTCCTCTGTGACCCATCGGTTATTCAGAAGTGTGTCGTTCAATTTTCACATGTTTATGAAATTTTTTGAATTTCTTTTGCTATGGATCTCCAATTTCATCACACTATGGTCTGATAATATACAGGGGATAACTTCAATTCCTTTGCACTTACTTAAACATGTTCTATGTGTGAGGATGTGGTCTATTTGGGAGAATGACCCATGTGCAGCTGAGAAGATGTGTATTCTGATTTTGTTGGGGGGAAGACTGTGTAAACATCTGTTAAGTTCATTTGTTCAAGAGTTCGATTGAGTTCTAGTATTTCATTACTTATTTTTAGTCTAGTTGATCTATCTATTTGTGCCAGTGGGGTGTTGAGGCCCCCACTACAATTGTATTAGTGCATATATGACTTTTCATGTCCATTAGTATTTGTTTTATGTAGTTTGGTGCACTGGTGATTGGTGCATAGATATGTATGGTTGTCATCTCTTCCTCTTGGATTCTTCCCTTTACAAGGATGTAGTGCCCTTCTTATTCTCTCTTAATCAGTGTTTGAATGAAATCTACTTGATCTGCCAAGAGGATAGCTACTCCTGCTTTTTTTCGGGTTCCTGTCACCTACAGTATTGTTTTCCACCCTTTAACTTTCAGTCTATGAGTTTCCTTTTGAATTAAGTGTGTTTCTTGTGTGCAGCATATTGTTGGATTTTGCTTCTTGACCCATTCTGCCAGTCCATTTCTTTTGATCGGTGAATTGAGACCATTACTATTGATGGTTATAACTGAAATGTATTGACCTGACATTGCCATGACTTTTTCTTTTTGTTGGGTTCTTCCCTATTACGTTTAATTTCTTGTCATGCCAGATGGGTTCATTCTGCTTTGCTTCCTGGGGTTGTGATCCTCAATGTCTGTTCATAGGATGTTGTGTAAAATTCTTTGGAGTGCTGGTTTGGTATTAGCAAAGTTCCTAAGGTGCTCTTTGTCATGAAAGTATCTTATTTCTCCATCCATTTTGAAACATAGTTTTGCCGGGTACATCAATCTGGGTTGGAGGCTGTTTTCTTTTAGGGTGTGGAATATGTCAGTCCAAGCTCTTCTTCCCTTGATGTTTTGTGTTGAGAAGTCTCCTGTGATTCTGATGGGCTTTCCTTTGTATTTGATTTGTTTCTTTTCTCTAACTGCTTGGAGAACTTTGTTCTTCTGTTGAGTTTCTGGAATCTTAACAACTATATGCCTTTGTGTAGATTTTTTTTGATCAAGGCTATTTGGAGTCCTACATGCCTCACTTATCTATATGTCAAGCTCTTTTCCCCTGCTTGGGAAGTTTTCTGCCATTCTTTCTGTGAAGAGATTTTTTATGTCATCTGCACTCTCTCCTGTTTCTTCCTTGACTCCAGTCAGTCTTATGTTATTCTTCTTTGCATTGAGTAGGAGCTGCTGGATTGATTTCTCATGTTCCACTATAATTTTGAAGCAGTTTTTCTTTTCCTGGTCACTAATTGCAATCTCATCTTCTATATCTGAAATTCTGTCCTCACATTGGCTCATTCTGCTGTGTAGACTTTCAATGGAGCTTTTCATGTCCTAGAAATCTATTTGCATCTGTTTCATGGATTCCATTTGTTTCCTGTGTTGGGATTCCATCATGTTCCTGAGCTCCTCTCTAGATTTATTAATCATGTCTTGCACTAGGGGCCGAATTTCTCCTGTTATCTGAGAAATTATTTCTGATTTCATTTTTTCCAGATCCCCTTTTGTTGCCAGTTTAGTGGGTCCAGGTGGTTGAGTATCAGAGTGTTCCATCTCATTTCCCTTTGGGGTTGCTGTAGATGATGTGGAAGTCTGGTTTTGAGACTTATTTACATGTTTTCTCATTTCAACTGGGAGGGTGGGCTGTTAGCACCTGCATGGATTATCTCCTCTGAGCTGGGAGAGGTGAGACAGGGGCCAGGAACGGTGGTAGGAATGGTGGCCCAAAAGCCCTTTCCTGTGGCCTGGGAGCAGCGGGAGGGATGGTGGCCAGGAAGGCCCTTCCTGTCTACCAGAAGCAGTGGGATGGTGGGTCAAAATCCCGTACCTCTGGGCCTGGAGCAGGGGGACTCTCTACTGCTATCTGGTGGTTCGGTGTCCTCTATGTTTTTGTAGTGTGGAACCAGGTGTCTTCCTGTCTGCAGCAGGGTGATTTGGCGTCTTCCATGTGACTGGGGATCTCGGTAGGGCATGCACAGTCCTGCTTGTCTGCAGCGGGCTGATTAGGCATGTTCTGCGGGACTCAGGGCCTAGGTAGGGCATGCACAGACCTGCCTGTCTGCAGCAGGGTGATTCGGCGTATTCCACTCCACGGACGATATAAATGATAATTTGACCTAACCTTCAATATGAAAAGAAGTAGAAGGCTTAATATTGAAGAAATTCTTCTGGAAGGGAAATTATGGGAAATAATGTAGCGCAGACTGGAAACAAGAATGGAAAATGGAATGTTTCACCCAACAGTTGGTGCTACTTTTAACCTCTAACAACGCTATTAAGAACATACTTAGAAATGAAAATCTTAATAGTTATTGACATTTTAGAAGAGCTAAGAAGTACAAAAATTGTAATAAAGACTTCCCAAATAAAAAGACCCTAGTAAGCTCTATCATTCCATTTGAGAATTCTTTGCTATATCATAGAAATAAAGTTGAACCAGAAATATACAATCACATCTACTGACTAAATTACAATTTAAAGTTGTCTAAATGCTTCAATAGATTCAAAAATTAGAAATTAATAATTTACAAAAGAAAACTTCAATGGTCTTTCAGGAAATTTATAAAATACTAAATATCAACTTGTTTAAAACTAAAGAAAAAAATCTTCAGAAATAAATCATAACCAGACATATGTGAGAATAAGAAAATATGACCAAAAATAGAGAGAAAACCCAGAAACAGAACGAAGTGCACAGAGAGGATGAAAAATAGAATTTCAAGTAATCCAGCTTTTTGATTAATTAAACAAAGACATATATATTGAAAAAATTAAAAGATAGTTGAATATTTTAATAGAAATCTGTAAAGTATGAAAGGAGTAAAATTGAAGTTATATATATACACATACATTTATACATATATATATATACACATACATATACATATATATGTACATAAAGGACAAAACTGAGGAACGAGATAAAAAATAACTAAAAAAATCCCAAATGAAATATACAAGGATGAAAACCACAGAAAAACAATATAATGTTTACAAACTGAAATGGCCAATTGAAATGGTCAATTCTAGAAATGGCAATTCTAGAAAGAGAAAAGAAGTGCAAAAGAAGCAATATTTCACAAGACAATATATGAAAACTATTTTCTAAAATGAACATTCGAATTGAAGTGAAAATTCAACAATTCTGCAAATCCAAAGATAATATAAAGTGATCTGCACCAAAGTAGATCATACAAAAAATGGTGGAAATAAAATGTGATGAAAAAGTACTGAAGGTATCCATAAGACAAAATCACATATTGAAAGAGGCAGACATTAAATTGGCAACTAAGTTCTCAATAGAAAAAATGGAAGGTAAAATATAATGAATGATATTTTTAAACTACTGCAAAAAATTAACTGTCAGCTAAAAATTTAATTTTGAAGAACATCCTTAGTAAGAAAATAAATTAAACATGTTTAAATATAGCAAAATGTAGGGAATATATTACCATAAAATTCACATTAATAGAAAGAGTGAAATATATTCTTCAGGCAGATGAAGCAAGATTAAAGGCTGAGATAGTGAAAGAAAGAAGAATCATTGAAAAGCATAAAGGTGTAAACAAATCCATTTTTAAATTAATTTTATTGGTACTTTTAAGGTATACAAGATAATGACATTCATCATTGGAAATTTGCACCTTTATATAATCCATCTTGGTTCTTATTTTGTCCCCATTCCCCTACCCTCCCTTCAACCCCTCCACCCCTTCCTATTTACAAAGACTTTGTTTCCATTTTTCATTTTCTCCTATTAATTCCATTCTCTTCTTTCCATTCCCCTACCCCTCCCACTTCCCATTCCCCTTTGCCCCTTTTCTTTCTATTTGACACTACCTATTATATCTTTTAGTCCTTATTTACACTTTCAGTTTCTCATGCTAGAGAAACTATTCAGCATTTGTACACATGTGTCCTATTTATTTCACTTAAGAGTATCGCCTCAAAGTGCATCCATTTAGGTATAAATGTCTCTAAAGTCTCATTTTTTATGGCTGAGTAATACTTCATTTTATTAAAAAAAACCCCACATTTTCTTTATCCAGTCTCCAGTTGATGGGAAATTGGGTTGTTTCCAAGTTTTAGCTATTACAAATTGTGCTGCTATGAACATGGGTGCACATATATCACTGTGGTATGATTCTTTTAATTCTTTAGCAGCAGGGGAATAGCTGGGTCAAATGGGACTTCCAGTCCTAGTTCTTTGAGGTATCTCCATGCTGATTTCCACAGTGGTTGCACCAGTCTACGCTCCCACCAGCAGTGGAGTAGGGTTCCTCTTTCCCCACAGCCCCACCAGCATTTGTTATTGGTTGATTTCATTATAGCAGCCATTCTTTCTGTGGTGAGGTGGAATTTCAGCATTCTTTTCATTTACATCTCTCAAATGACCAGTGATGTTGAATATTTTTTTCATGTTTATTTGCTATTTTTACCTCTTTGTGTGAGAAATGTCTGTTCATTTCAGATGCCCATTTTTGGATTGGGTCTTAAAATTTGGGAAGTCTGATTTCTTTTTAAGTTCTTTATATATTCTAGAGAGTAGACCTTTGTCTGAGTGACAACTGGTGAAAATTTTTTCCCTCATTGTGCATTGCCTCTTCACACTGTTCGTCATTTCTCTTGCTGTGCAGAAGCTTTTTAATAAGAAGAGATCCCACTTGTTGATTGTTTGTGCTAGTTCATGGGCAACTGAGGTTTTCTTCATAAAATCTTTTCCTATACCAATGCCTCATACAAGGGAGGAAATTATAAAGATCAGGGCAGAAATCAATGCAATGGAGACTCAGGAGAACAACTCCAAAAAAAAAAAATCAATGAAGCCAAGAGTTGGTTCTTCAAAAGAATAAACAAAATTGACAAACCTTTAGCCAACCTTATCAAAAAAAGGAAAGAAAATGCCCAACTCCATACAATTAGGAATGAAAAGCATGAAATTACAACAGACCCAGCAGAAATCCGGAGGATCATCAATACCTACTTCCAGAACCTATATGCCAATAAAATGGAAAGCACAGAAGAAGTGGACAGATTCCTAGATAGGTGTGAATTACCAAAGTTGAATGAAGAAGACCTAAAAATTCTAAATGACCCAATATCAATCAATGAAATTGAAAATTTAATTAAAACTCACCAACTAAGAAAAACTTGGGTCCTGATGGCTTCACTGGTGAATTCTACAAGACATTTAGAGAGGAACTACTGCCACTACTGTTTAAACTCTTCAATGAAATGGAAAGGGAAGCAATACTCCCAAATTCATTCCTGGAAGCAAGCATCACCTTGATCCCCAAAGCAGAAAAAGACCCAACAGAAAAAGAGAATTATAGAACAATCTCAGTAATGAACATAGATGCAAAAATCCTTAATAAGATATTGGCAAATAGAATGCAGAAGATCATCAAGAAGATCATACACTTTGACCAAGTGGGATTCATCCCAGGGTTGCAGGGATGGTTCAGAACAATAAATGTAATACAGCATATCAATAGAGCCAAGAGACAAAAAACATATGATCATATCAACAGATGCAGAAAAAGAATTTGACAAAATCTAACACCTATTTATGATAAAAACTCTCCAAAATATTGGCATAGATGATCTCTGCCTCAATCTGATAAAACCCGTCTATGAAAGACCAACAGGCAATATTATACTAAATGCTTAAAAACTGAATTCCTTCACACTAACATCAGGAACAAGACAAGGATGTCCACTACCACCACTCCTGTTCAATATAGTTTTGCAATCATTATCCACAGCAATTAGACAAGAGAAAGAAATAAAAGGAATAAATATAGGAAAGGAATAAGTCAAATTGTTATTGTTTGCAGATGACATGATATTCTATATAGAAGATCCTGAGAACTCCACCAAAAGTCTTCTAGACTTAACAACCAAATTCAGCAAAGTAGATGGATACAAGGTCAACACACAAAGATGAATAACTTTTCTGTACATGAAAAACCGACTCACTGAAGGAGAAATGGGGCAATCAATTCCTTTCACAATAACATCCAAAAAATTGAAATACCTAGGAATCAACCTTACAAAAGAAATCAAAGATCTCTATTCTGAAAACTATAGCACTCTGAAGAGATTGAAGCGGATTTTAGAAAATGGAAAGACATCCCTTGCTCCTGGGTAGGAAGAATCAACATAATGAAAATGACAAATGTTAATATGTATATGAAATAGTAATTATAATACTGTGTGGAATATACCATATATATGACATTTAGTTTTTGAATGGGCAATATATAAATTTTTCAAAGTATCAAAAATTAGGTGATTAAAGGAACAACTATAAGTTCTTTTCTTTTCAGTGCTGAAGATGGAACCCAGGACCTTCTTATTGAGGTACAGCCTCAACTCATTTATTAATTTTTTATTTTTTAGGTAAAATTTTGCTAAGATGTCCATATTGGGTTTATATTTGTAGTCCTTCTGGCTCAGTCTCGGAGAGTACAAGGAAATGCAGGCATGTGCCACTATGCCTGGTAATGTCCTTATCTTTATAGTAAACACAAAGAAAATAAAAAAGAATGTATAACTAACAACAAATAAATTAAGAAGTGAAAACAGAGATAGTAATCAATAAATCCTAAAGCAAAATAGAAATGAATGCAGAATGAACATTGAACAGATATGAAAAAAACATAAAAACTACTGTGAAGATATATTAAAATTATAATATCTTACAAATTAAATGGAATATGTGTTCTAAATAAAAATTAAATATTTAAAAATGGATAAAATAACAAAACCCCATTACATGCTTCCTATTAATAGTTCATGTAAAAGTTTATACAAAATGTATATAAAATTAAAGCATAAAATGTGTATTAGAATTTATTTAATCATTAAAGTATATCCCAGGAAACAACTAAGATAGAGAAAGTAGCTGTATCTTACTTGTATCAGGAAAATATCTTTTATAGCAAGCAGAAGTGATATTAAATATAAAGAGTTCAAAAGTAAATTTCAACTCATGTAGATGATACAAAACAGTAAAATTTTCTAAACCTGACAACACTTTAATATACATGAAACAAAAATTAATAAAAGTTTAAAGGTAAATAGAAAATTCAAACATTGGGAATGTTCACATACCCATTAATGGTAAGCAAACAAGTAGACAAAATATGAGTCACATCAGAGAAGACTTGAACGAGTGTCTGCTCATATCACTCTTCATTAGGATCATACTCACAACATTAGCTGGCAATCAAGCAAGAAAATAAACAGAAAGCACATCGATAGGAAATTAAGAAGTCAAATTTCTCTATTTCCAAATAATATATCTTTTACATAGATCCAAAAATTTCACTAGAGGACTCAGAACTATTAAATTCAACAAAGTGGTAGGATACAAAATCAACACAGAAAAATAAATAGCGTTTTTATACATCATTAATGAACCTACTGAAAAAAAACCTCAGCAATATAATCCCATTCAAGGTAGCTTCAAAACATTATACACCTAGGAGTCAATTTAATCAAGGAAGTGAGAGAACTCTATGATGAAAATTAGTGTACTATGAAGAAAGTAATTGAAGAGAACACTGGTAAATGGAATGATATTCCCTGTTCTTGAACAGATACAATTAATATTGATAAAATGGCCATATTATCAAAAGTGTTTTATAGACTTAAGACAATTCTTATTAAAATACCAATAACACTTGTGACAAAATTAGATAAAGGTCCTAAAATTTATATGGAACATTAAGAGACACAGAATAGTCAAAACAATCCTGAGTAAAAAGGACAAAGCCACAGGCAATAAATCCTGGATTTTAAGTTATACTATGAAGGTATTGTGACAAAAACAGCATGGAACTGCACAGAAACAGGTATGGAGACCAATACAATAGAAAAAAACACATAGAAAAAAATCCCACATGCTTGTATCCATCTGGCCTGTGACAAATGGGTTAAAACGTCTTGGGAACAAACAGCCTGTTTAACAAATATTGATGGGAAAATTGACTACTTACATGCAGAAGAATCAAAGTAGACATCTTTCTCTCTTCCTATATTAAAATCAAATGAAATGGGCAAAGTCTTATATAGGACAATGAAACTCCTGGAAAATAAGGTAGGGAAAATACTTGAAGACACAAGCATAGTCAAGAACTTCCAGTATAGACATCCAAGAGCCAATGAGGAGTACCAAAAGTTAACAAATAGGTTTATATTAAACTAAAAGGCTTCTGCATACAAAAGTAAATAATCAACAGAATGAAAGGAAAACTGTTAGATGGAAAAAATTTTACCATCTACTCTTCTGATTGAGGTCTAATATTTTGAACATATAAAGAACTCGAAAAAATTAGAGCCCCCCAAATGAATAATTCAATAAAAAAAGATGAAAAGAATAGACGCATCTCAAAAGATGAAGTGCAAATGGTGCATCCAAAAATGTTCAACAGGTTTAGCTATTTGGGAAACATAAATCAAACAACACTGAGATTCCAACTCACTTCAATAAAAATAACAATCATCAGCAATGCGTACATTTACAATGGTTTTGAGGATCTGGGGAAAGAGGAGACCTTCAATACATTTGTTTAGAATGAAAATTAGTGCAATCGTTATGGAAAACTGTGTGGAGAATTCTCAAAAAATTAAGAACAGATATTCCATTTTGAGCCAGCTATACATCTTCTGAATATAATTTTAAATTATTCTTTGTGTGGAGTTGGTACTTGTACATAACACATCCCAGTTCATTTTCCCATCCTCTAACAATCTCATCCTCTATCTCTTGATCCCTTTTCCCCTTTGATAAAAATGTATCTCCCTACATCCTAGTCTCTATCTTTTATTATGTTCTTTATTTATACTTTGTTTTTCTTACAAAGAGAAGCCATGAAACATTTAAGCTTGTGTGCAAGGCAAATGATAAAGATTTTGGATAATTGAATAAGAGCTATCTTCAGGATGGGTAGAGAAAGCATGTTCTAACTACATTGAAATTAAGAACTACTATGACTTGCCCTTCAGATAATATAAATATATACCATAGAGTGAAAGAATATTCAAAATACTAGCAGATAACAAGTATATCAGACTTACTCCTACAAAAAGGCAGAACAATACAAATGAAGGACATTTATCAAAAAGATAAGCAAATTACTGACAGGCTAAGAAAAAGTACTCTAGTAATCAAAGATATAAAAGTATAAACTAGATAGTATACATACCCTTTGGAGTGTTCAAAATTAAAACAATTGACAATTTCTGGTGTTGTGAATGCACAGGAAAACATTAATGTAGTACAGGTAGGAGTATAATTTGACACAATTTTTCTAGAAAATAATGTCATTACATATTAAAATTAAAGATGCAAATGCCCTATGCCCAAGCACATACATTTCTAAAGCTATGTCATATATATATATATATGTATATATACACACACACACACACACACTCACACATGTGTAAAATATATAATGACATTCAGTAAGGATTATTTATTCAGGTAAAAGACTGAAAAATACTGAAAAAAAGTTCATCGATAGGAATTGGTCAATTTTGCTGCTTCTGTGCAAAGGAAACCATATATTTGTTGAAGGGAATGTGGGATTTCTATATTGACCAATATAAAGCCATACACATAATATGTAAAAAAAAGCAATGTGGAAACCACTTTGTATTTCTTACAAGTGAGGTATCTTTAGACATATTTCTTTCTGTTAATTACTTCACAAAATTACAAAAATATTTGCCCCTGGAGAAGAAAACTTTTGGCGGAAGAATGTATTATTTGATTTTGGTATCATATGTATATTTTGCCTACCTAAAACTAAATTTTAAGAGGGTTAAAAAATAGGAAATAGTAGTTTACCACTATATTACTGTGATAACAATAGAACTCATAGAAATATGCCAACTGTAGGCACCATATGCAGTGTAACATTTGAAATAAGCACAATCTTCCAAATTGGAAATTGTCTATGAGATAATTGATTAGTTGCTTGAATTTAATATTGCTACCTAAAATAGATATTCTATAGAGTAAAGAGAATTAGAAAGCTTAGATTAAGAAAGTAGTGAATGTAATACTTTGACTAGAGGAATAAAAGAGTTTGCTTACATTGTGATGGGACAGTTCAGGAAGGTTTTACTCCAACCCACATCTTCTTTTTCTACAGTATAAATGCACATTGTGAAGCAGATTTACTTGCTATTCTTAAAATGCAACGAAATGTTGAGTAGCCACTTGACTTTCTTTTTCTTTCTTTCTTTCTTTTCTTTCTTTCTTTCATTCCTTCCCTCTTTCTTCCTTTCCTTCTTTCACTCCTTCCCTCTTTCTTTCTTTCTTTCTTTTTCTTTCCTTCTTTCTTTCTTTCTTTCTTTCTTTCTTTCTTTCTTTCTTTCTTTCTTTCTTTCTTTCTTTCTTTCTTTGCACCAGGGATCAAACTCAGGACCTTGTGCTTGTCAGGCAGATGGAGGTGGCCACTTAACTTTGCAGTAGGGACCAGTGACATACTCCATGTGAAACTAACTCTGCAGCCTAGTCTGCCTTCCCTAGATCATCCCAAAATATGTTTTCTAAAAAATAAAAATTTCTAATGTAAGCTGGGAGGAGCGCGTGACTTTTGAAAAGCAATGAGAAACGTAAGTTTGAAAATGGAAATGACATTCTGTATTTAAGGGCTTTGGTAAAATGTAAGATTTTTATATCCAGTAACAGCTAAGATATCTTCTTTCTATTCTTTTAGTATACAGTTTAGAATTTTTATTTTTATTTATTTATTTTTTCTTAAATACTTTTATTGGTACATTTTAGGTATATAATACATTTACGTTTGTCTTTGGGTGCTTGTAGCTATACATGATGTATCTTGGTTCTTATTTTTTCCCCATTACCCGTGCGCCCTTCACCCCTAAACCCTTCTCTATTTACATACTTCGTTTGCACTTTTTTTTCTTTTCCCATAATTTTTCCATTCCATTCTTTCCTTTCCCATTCCCCTCCCACCACCCCTACCCCTTTGGACCTTTTACAATTTCAAAGTATAATTTATTAGTTATTAAAACTTTTAGTCCTTATTTACACTCTCAGTTTCTCACACTAGAGGAACTATTCTGTATTTACACATGTGTGTCTTATTTATTTCACTTAAGAGTATGGCCTCAATATGCATCCATTTAGCTATAAATGACTAGTTTCTAGTTCTTTATGGCTGAGTAGTACTCCATTTTATAAAAAAAACCACATCTTCTTTACCCAGTTTCCAGTTGATGGGCACTTGGGCTGTTTCCAAGCTTTAGCTATTACAAACTGTGCTGCAATAAACATGGGTACACAAACATCTCTGTGGTATGATTCTTTAAATTCTTTTGAGAAAATACCCAGTAGGGGAATAGCTGGGTCAAATGGGACCTCCAGTCCTAGTTCTTTGAGGTATCTCCACACTGATTTCCACAGTGGTTGCACCAGTCTGCATTCCCACCAACAACGGAAAAGGGTTTCTTTCTCTTCACACCCCCGCCAGCATTTGTTATTGGTTAATTTCTTGATAGCAGCCATTCTTTCTGGGGTGAGGTGCAATTTCAGGGTTGTTTTCATCTGCATCTCTCAAATGACCAGTGATGTTGAACATTTTTTCATATATTTGTTTGCTGCTTTTACTTGTTTGTCTGAGAAACGTCTGTTCATTTCAGATGCCCATTTTTGAATTGGGTCTTTGAACTTGGGGGGTCTGATTTTTTGCAATTCTTTATATATTCTAGATAGTAGTCCTTTGTCTGAGGTGCAGCTGCTAAAATTTTTTTCCCACATTGTAGAATGTCTCTTATCTCTGTTGGTGGTTTCTCTTGCAGTGCAGAAGCTTTTCAGTAAGATGAAATCCCAGTTGTTGATTCTTTCTGCTAGTTCCCGTGCTGCTGAGGTTTTGTTCATAAAGTCTTTTCCTCTGCCAATATCTTCAAGAGTTCTACCTAAGTTATCTTCCAGCAAGTTTAGTGTTTCTGTTTTGATATTTAGATCTTTAATCCACTTAGATCTCAGTTTAGTGCATGGTGATAGGTATGGGTCTAGGTTTAATCTCTGACAGGTTGAAATCCAGTTTTTCCAACACCATTTATTAAATAGGCTATCTTTCCTCCAGGGAGGGTGGTTGGCTCCTTTGTCAAAGATGAGGTGGCTGAGTATGTCTGAAGTTCTTTTTGAATCTTCTAATCTATTCCACTGATCCTCAGGTCTGTTTCTTTGCCAGTACCATGGTGATTTTATCACAATAGCTTTATAGTATAGTTTTAAGTTGGGTATTGTGATACCCCCAGCCGTGTCTCTGTTGCCCAGAATTGCTTTTGCTGTTCTAGGTCTCTTCTGGTTCCAAATGAATTTTTGGATTGTTTTCCTCAGCTCTGTGAAGTATATTGTTGGAATTTCAATTGGCATTGCATTAAATACATATAGCAGTTTTGGAAATATGGACATTTTCACTATATTGATTCTTCCTACCCAGGAACAAGGGATGTCTTTCCATTTTCTTATATCCTCCTAGATCTCCTTTTTCAGGGTGCTGTAGTTTTCAGTGTAGAGGTCTTTTGGTTCCTTTGTTAGATTGCTTCCTAGATATTTCATTTTTTGGATGCTATTGTAAAAGGAATTGTTTCCCTAATTTCTCTCTCAATGAGTCTGCTATTTGTGTATAAGAAGGCTACTGTTTTTTGAGTGTTGACCTTATATCCAGCTATTCTCCTGAATCTGCCAATTAAGTCCAGAAGTGTTTTGGTAGAGTTTTTTGGGTCTTCTATGTAAAGTATCTTATCATCAGCAAATAATGAGAGTTTATCTTCTTCCTTTCCTATCTTTATTCCTTTTATTTCTTTCTCTTTTCTAATTGCTGTGGCTAATGTTTACAGAACTATATTAACAGGAGTGGTGATAGTAGGCATCCTTGTCTTCTTCTGATTTTAGCATGAAAGTTTTCAGTTTTTGACCATTTAGTATGATGTTGGCTGTTGGCTTTTCATAGATAGCCTTAATCAGGTTGAGATAAAGACCTTCTATTCCAATTTTCTGTAGCGTTTTTATCATGAATGGATGTTGGATTTTGTTAAATGCCTTTTCTGCATCTATTGAGATGATCATATGGTTTTGGTCCTTGACTCTGTTAATATAGTGTGTATGTATGTTGAATCATTCTTGAATCCCTGGAATACATCCGACTTGGTCAGGGTGTATGATCTTCTTGATGACCCTCTGTATTCTGTTTGCCAGTATCTTGTCGAGGATTTTTGCATCTATGTTCATTAAGGAGATTGGCCTGTAGTTTTCTTTTGGGGTTGGGTCTTTCCCTTGTTTTGGAATCACAGTCACACTTGCTTCCAGGAATGAGTTTGGAAGCCTTGCTTCCCTTTAAATTTCCTTGATGAGTTTAAAGAGTAATGGCATTAGTTCTTCTTTAAATGTCTTGTAGAATTCAGCAGTGAAGCCATCAGGACCTGGGCTTTTCTTTGTTGGTAAATTTTTTATTACATTTTTCAATTTCACTCATTGTAATTGAGGTGTTTAGAATTTCAATATCTACTTCATTTAACTTTGCCAATTCATATGTATCTAGGAATCTGTCCATTTCTTCTGTGTTTTCCATTTTATTAGAGTACAGATTCTTGAAGTAGGTATTGATGATCCTCTAGATTTCTTCTGGTTCTGTTGTGGCTTCTCTTTCATTCTTAATTGCATGGAATCAAGTCTTTTTTTTTCCTTTTTTTTATAAGGTTGGCTAAAGGTTTATCGATTTTATTTATTCTTTCAAAAAACAAACACTTGATTCATTAATTTTTTGTATCATTCTCTTAGTCTCCATTGCATTGATTTCTGCTCTGATCTTTATAATTTCCTCTCTTATGTGGGCTTTGGGTTTGTTATTCTCTTCTTTTTCTAGGAGTTTGAGGTTCTGCATTAGATTATTTATCGGAGTTCTCTCTGTTTTCCTAATATGGGCATTCACTGCTATGAATTCCCCACGTAGCACTGCTCTTATTTTGTCCCATAGGTACCTAAATGTTGTACTGGCAGCATCATTTACTTGTAGAAACTGTCTAATTTCTTCTTTAATTTGCTCTGTGACGCATTGGTTGTTCAGGAGGGTGTTATTCAATTTCCAGGTGTTTGTGGGAGTTTTGCAGTTTCTCATGTTATTGATCTCCAATTTTATTGTACTGTAGTCTGGTAATATACAGGGGGTAATTTCAGTTCTTTTACAATGACTTAGACATGTCCTGTGAGCTAGCATGTGGTCTATTTTGGAGAATGACCCATGTGCAGCTGAAAAGAATGTGTATTCTGATTTTGTGTGGTGCAGCACTCTGTAAATATCTATTAAGTCCATTTGTTCAAAAGCTTGGTTCAGTTCTAGAATTTCATTGTAAATTTTTTGTCTAGATGATCTGTCTATTTGTGATAGTGGGGTATTGAGGTCCCCCACTACAACTGTATTAGTGCTTATTTGGTTTTTCATGTCCATTAATATTTATTTTGAATAGTTGGGGGCATTCATATTTGGTGCATATATATTTAGGATTATCATCTCTTCATCTTGGATTGTTCCCTTCACAAGGATGCAATGACCATCTTTGTCTCTTTTAATTAGTTTTGGCTTGAAATCTACTTTGCCTGCAAATAAGATTGCTACCCTTGCTTTTTTCTGGGTTCCTGTCATGTGGAGAGCCATTTTCCATCCTTTACTTTCTCTCTATAAATTTCTTTTTGAGTTAGGTGTGTTTCTTGTATACAGTATATTGCTGGATTTTGCTTCTTAATCCATTCTGTCAGTCTATTTCTTTTGATTGGTGAATTGAGGCCATTAATATTGATAATTACAATTGAGAGATATTGACTCCTCCTGTCATGGTGTTTTACTGTTGTTGGCTCTTATTTCTTTTTCTCCCTTTCCCTTTAGTTTCTTCCTTGTCTGGTGGCTTCCCTCTGTTGAGCCTCATGGAGTTGTGACATTCTTTGCCTTTTTCTAGGATATTGCTTAGAATTGTTTGGAGTACTGGTTTGGTGTTCATGAAATTTCTCAGGTATTATTTGTCATGGAAGTATCTAATTTCCCCATCAATTTTGAAAGTTAATTTCGCAAGATAAAACAGTCTAGGTTGGAAGTTATTTTCTTTTAGAGCTTGAAATACTTCACTCCAGGCTCTCCTTAATTTGAGGGTTTGTGTTGAGAAGTCTGCTGTGATTCTGATGGGCTTTCCTTTATAGATGATTTGTTTCTTTTCTCTAACTGCCTGTAGGATTTTGTTCTTCTGTTGGGTTTCTGGGATCTTGACTATTATATGTCTAGGTGTAGATTTTTTTTTATCATATCTAGGTGGATTTCTATATGCCTCACTTATCTGTATGTCCAATTCTCCTCCTCTGTCTGGTAAGTTTTCTACTGTTACTTCTGTGAACAGTTTTTTTTATGTCAGTTGTACTTTCTCCTGTTTTTTCATGGTCTCCTATCAGTCTTATGTTATTCTTCTTTGGATCATCTAATAGATGTTGAATTGATTTCTCATGGCCCCTTACTATTTTAAAGAAATCTCTGTTTTCATGGTCCTTCACCGCAATCCTGTCTTCTATATCTGATAGTGTATCTTCAGATTCTTTTAATCTGCTCTGCATGCTTTCAATGGAGTTTTTAATCTCCTGAATATCTTTTTTAATCTGTTTCATGGATTTCATTTCTTTCTTATGTTGGGCGATCATGGTTTCCATTTCTTTCTTATGCTGGGCATTCCTGGCTTCCAGCATGTTTCTGAGCTCATCTATTTTTTTTATTAGTTTCTGTTCTAGAGCCTCTAATCATGTCTTTCACTCTGCTCACCATCTCTGTAGTTATCTGGGAGATTATTTCTGCTTTGAATTTTTCTAGAGCCTCATTCATCTATTTTTTTACTTCCTGTGCTATCAGTTCAGGTGTCCAGGTGGTTGATTATCAGACTTTTGCACCTCATTTCCCCCAGAAATTGCCTTTTGTGGGGTGGAAGTCTGGGTTTGTGACTTGCTTAAATGCCTTCTCATTTTTGTTTTTGGTACTGTCCCTGGTTTTGTTCCTGGGTTGATATTATGAAGTTATTTATTTTATGTATTTTTGTGGATCTGTTTAAAACCCTTATGGAATGATTGCTTCTCAGAGGTGTCTACCAGATATAGCTGGTGTTTAGGTTTTGAGTCTCTAATGACTCTGAGGCTATCTCATTTTCATCATACCAGGAAGGAAAACTGTTTAGGTCAAACACCACACCTTAGCCCAGGTCATACAATCAGCAACACCATAGCATCAAATAGCTCTTAAAGAATGACAAGTTGTTGTAGTTATTAATCTATCACCTTTAAAAAATAAAGGGCCTCCTTCAAGGTGTGCCTCTGCTGTCACAATAGACAACATGGGCAGTAGTGTGCAGTTTCAAGTCAATGAGTCTCAGTAAGCTAGTCCCAGAACCATGAGATTCAGGCAGATTTCTGGTTGCAAGTCCCAAGTTGAGCTCCCTGTCCTCGTGTAGGGTTGCACTCTGCAAGTTTCTACTGCAGGTTTCAGCTGCTTTTCCCCTGAAGAAAGTCCAGTTTCTGATGGGAGCTGATGATCCCTCCAATTTACCAATCACGGTGGTCTGGTGTGCCTTTATTGCAGAGATTCCCTTCACTTTTCCAATGGGCTTGTTTTCATCAGGGAGCCTGAGACAGGCACTCTCTCTATTGTTCCCTTCTGGGGCTCAGGACAAAGGCTTTTGTCCCCCTGTGCCTCTGCAGTGTGTAACCAAGTAGCTGCACAGCCCAAAGGCCAGAGGGCAGGTGGTGGTGGTGGTGGTGGTGGTGGTGTATTGCTGGAGGCATCCACGGGGCCCAGCAGTCAGCTAGTGGGCCTGCCCATTGCTGGGGGGGGGGGGGGAGGGGATCCTCCTCACCCTGTCCTAGTGGCTGGTGGAAAGCCTGTCCTGGTGGCTCTGGTTTAAAATTTTTAAATCTCTGAAAATCACAGTTCTTCCTTCTAGTGAAATATCAGAATTAACTGAACAATTGCTATGCAAAGAAATGTAATTAACAAGTTTATGTGGGGCTTATATTTCCCATAAATGTTTCCCTGAAGAATACCTTGAATTTTTGAAAATTAAATCTCATTTTATATGCAGTGAGTTAGCCTTCTACTCTAGGACTATCTTCCATTTGTCATTTGAGTTTATCAGACTTGCTTTATTAAATTTAGCATACTAGATATAAAATTATTAGTACCTGGCATTGTTACCCACTACCCAAACCAGCATTTAATATAATTAAAAGAAAAAAATCTTTCAGATGATTAAATTTATCAATTTATTTCACAGAATTGATTAGGTACCCACTTGATGAAATTCTGATGTGAAATAAAGGCTGTGGGAGACTATAAGATCTATACTTTTGTGAAACTTACAGTCTGCACTAGGGAAAAGAAAATAACTTCTTTCCTCAAAAATAACAAATATTTAGCAAGCAATATTCAGGGCAAATATCTATGCAAAAGTATATATTCTACAAAATTTGGTAAAATACATGGTACAGTGAAGCGAAGACCATAAATAAGTTTAATAAAAGGTATTCATCAAGAAAAGTTTATCTGTTGACCAAGCAATAATAGTACATGCATACACAAAATAATTCTACATAGGTAGCATCAACATTTGTACTTTCTTCATATCAACATATATACTTTCAGCCTCTTACCTCCTCTCTCATTATCTCTCTGTCTCTGTCTCTGTCTCTCTCTCTCCTTCTCTCTCTCTCTCACACACACACACTCACAATCTTTTACTATAATTACAAGCATTTTTTTCAACAATAAATTTTCAAGTGTAAACTGAGTTTATGCTAAAAGTCGTTAAGACCATGGTAGCATTTTTGATAGATATTTCTCTGGTGTATTTGACCTAATTTCTAGAATCTATTTATAAATCTCAGCTGTCTACATGAAACTTTTGTCCTTATTGCTCATTAATAATTCTACAAAAGTTAAACATATGATCTTCTGCACTTGAAAGAGCTAAACTATTTGCTCTATGTATTTGATACATAGCTGGGTACCATAGTACTAAAAGGAACATAAGGTCACAGTGTCAATTTTACTTGCTCAATTTTTTCATCTTTTTTGCTACTATGTGTTAAGGATGCAAATTTCTACTAGAATACACCTACCACAAATGGCAACAGAAATACTGTTGCGGTCAAGGACTAATTTGAGAAAATAGATAATATTCATGCATGTAAGGTTTTACTGTGTTAGATACTTTATATGTACTATCACATTTATAACATTTTAAATTTAAGTAAATCATCACTGTCATTTTAGAAATAAAAATTAGCAGGTAAAAGCTCAATGACATTCCCAAGTTTATACTGTTAATAAGCAATAAATCTAATTCTGAAACCAAATTTTTCAAACTCTCAACATAAATTGGAGTTAGATAATCTAATTTTGTATCACCTCCTTGCCTCTAAACTCTGTGACCATGCGAATGGCACCTAACATGATTTTATCTCATTATTGCATCTGTAAAAGAAGCATTATAATAGTACCTAGCTTATGGATATTCTTGATAATAAATTAGTTGATATATGTACTGCATTTAGAAAGTACCTGGCTATCACAAGCATGGAATAAGTATTAGCTATTATATTAACATTATCATTGCTATAACAATTATTAATTGAATAAAAAGTAGATGAATCACCTTGTTTTTATTTTCTGAGAAAATAACATGTGACCACTTCCTTTTGCCAATCACAGTTGTGATGTTCTGGTTAACTTACTATTCTTTTCGAGTAAATGTAATGCAATTCATCATATTCAGATAAAAGATTTCTTAAATATTAAGACCCTAGATACTGTATGTTAAACATACTGAAAAAAATATATTTTAAATGAATCAATGCTTTAATATATTTTTGGATTTTAATTTCATAAATGAGACATGAATTTACAGCTGGTACTACATTAGTGAAATACATGTATAATGAGGCAATGTAACGTGACACAAAGCAGAGAATAGAGTTTACTCTCAATGAACAAACACTCTGATACTTTCATTTTTGTCAAGGGACTTACTTGAAATGTAATTGTTATATTAAGGACAATACTTGCTAGTAGAAAAAAATGAAAGGTGTCAAACCCTGTCAATGAAATACATAATGTCATAGATATAGGCAAATTTCAAGAGAATACAACCTTTCCATGTAGAAGCCACAAAGTTCTTCAGTTCTATCTGTTGTGGCTTGCCATCATGGCAAATTTAGAGTTTTGGTTTCAAACAAGTTTTTTCTACCTAGACTCATACACAGAAAAAGAAAAAAAAGAAAAGTGTTGGAACTAGGGTATATTAAGTTCATATTTATTAAGCACTCCTTAAATTGTCTCTATACATTAAACATATATAATATACAAAACCGCTGTTTTTTAGGATTAATGAACAAGCCATTTTATTTAATAACCATTGAAATGGCAGTTCATATTCTATAGAAGGCTGGATAGAATTTTAAATAAATAATTCATGTATTAAAATGATTTGCATGAAGATTTCTTATTGAAACTCCATTAATCTCAAGAGAGTTCAAATGTTGGGAGTTTTATTTCAGGACAAAATGAAGTTACCACTGGAATTACCACAGAAACTGAATTTATCACCACTTCCTCTAAATAAAAAATTGGGAAATATGAAACAAAAACCCAATCATATATATGAATGATAGTTTATAAAACAAGAGATATCAGGTAACTGAGGACTCAGGAACATAATTCAGAAGAAATGGAACAAAACAAAACATAACAAAATAAGTCCTGTGACTGTGTTTCTCTTCTCTGGGAATTTTTGTGTATTGTTTCATATAGTTGGAACACCATCTAACAAATGGTTTGAGTTCAGGAGATGCAACAGAGTCTGGGGAAGCCAGGGTGACTAAAATGCACTTGACAGTATATTGATTTAAACATGCCTTTAAGGAAACTACTTGAAAGCAAGAAAAGAGCTAACTAGGAGGATTAGAGAAAATAGTGTTTAGCAATCCTGCAGAGCAGGAATAGAACCTGTTCTAACCAGCCAGAATGGAAAAGGCTCTGAGAGAGTTTTTGCTTTTGTTTTCCAGCACAGCAACCATTTCTCTAAATTCTTTGAAAACTGGGTATCCTACAGCTCAGTTCAATTTTGATAATATCTGGTAGTTATGCAGAATCTACTAGTTAAGGCCTCAGTCCTACAAGACTGTTTCCATTTCAGATGCAAGCTTCAAATTGATTCCCCTGGCTACCTATATTTTTCCACTTCTAACTCAATGTTCAATGATTCCATTACCACTGTCAAGTTTGAAAATCCACTACAGTGATCTACAGAAAATAGAAAAATTCTTTACTTACTATTGCCAGCTTATTATAAAGACAATAATTTTTGAAAAGCAATAGATATAATGCATAGAACATGATACAGATTAGAAAGAATGGTGCAGAGCATATATACTGTTTCTAAGTACACTAATCTCCCAGTACTTTGTGAATTCACCAACATAGAACCTGGTTGACCTCCACCATTTAGTGATTTGTATGGAAGTTTCATTATGTAGAGGAATTAATAGAATCATAGCTAATTAGTGACTGTGAAGATATGAGTCTTGCCCAACCCAAAACTATTTAGAAGCTCACTAAAAATCTCTTCATTAGAATGAGTCATTCAATACTCATTCCTCCCAGGAAATTCAAAGGGTTTAGAACATTTGTGTCAAAAAATCAGGGACAAAAACCAAGTTTAGTTGCTACATACTTCAGCCAATAATTCATGGGACATTAGGTAGAGAATTCAGAAGAATCTTGTCTCAGTATTGGGAATAAATAGATTTGATCTATTTGTACCTAACTGATTTCACAGGCGAGATCCAAAGGAGAAAAGCTGTTTCAAAGTAGTTTAAATGAATCCCATAAGAAAGCTCCACAATATTTATAGGAGTGTAAAAGTATGCAGCACCTAACAAAGTAAAATTTTCAATTGTCAGCATCCCATTAAAATTGCTAGGTATAAAAAGAAGCAGAATGAGGGTGCAATAAAATGATGCATTAGCATTTATCTTTGCACAATCTATACAAAAAAGTGTTTTCTGACAAATTAATAGAGGAAAGCAAAGAACTCTCAGAAAAATGTTTGAGTGAAGGTTTTTGGGGGCATATTTGCTGCTGTCACTGTTACTTCTTTATTTTTGTTTTTTTGACACTTCTTATCACTGTTTGATTAAAGTTAAGTTAGTTACAAATCCTTACTCTTTCCTGATTATCAAACTATATTTCTTCAAAATAAAAAAGTCAGGAACATATGACTTGTAATGAGAAAATAATTAAACAATCTAAACCAATTTCTGATTGACATAGATGTTGGAAATAGCACATAAGGACATCAGAAGAGTTATTGCAATGTTATTCCAGGTATTTAAAAAGCTATAACAGGGAAAATATGTTTTTAACGCCTCAAATCTCACTTCAATGAGATAAAAACTATTATGTGTGACATTTAATAATAATGAGGGAATTAATGGGCTATTATACATTGAAAAAGGAAACTTTAATAAATTTGAACATACTATGAAACCATACCTAGAATGCAAAAGAAAAAATAAGGTGGAAAATATAAGTGAAAAGAGTACTTGTATTAGACCACTTCAAGTGACTTAAAGTTTTTTAATTAGGGTCCCCAAAGGAGAAGTGAGAAAGAGAACTGAAAAATTAACTGAAGAAATTATGACTGAAAAATTTCCCAATTTGATGAAAACAATAACCACAGATTTAAGAAGCTCAGTGCACACAAGCAAAAGAAATACGAAGAAAAGCACTCCAAGAAACAACATAAACAAATGGGTCTAAGCTAAGTGCAAAGAGGAAAGTTAAAAGCAGCCAGAGGAAAAACATCACATCACAGAGAATTATAAAATAAGAACAAGAATTCTAACTTCTAGTCTTCATTATATTGGAGATTTTAGTGTGTATACTTAGGGATTAAAGAAAAATTAAAGGAACTCCGATTTTAAAATATTGTTTTTATCTCTATAAAAGTCTCATAGTATCCATCAAAAAGCTATTGGAACAAATAATTTTAGGATGTAAGGTAAAATACAAAAATTATTTTTGTTACCTTATTCTAGCTGTTAATAAAATTATCATTTACTACAGCTATCATGATTTACATAATTCTTAGAGATAAGTGTAACATAACATCTGCACAAACTTTACACTGAACACTTCAAAACAGAGCTCAGAAAAGTTAAAGAATCTCTAAATAATTGGAGAGGTAAGGCTTCTCTATGAGTTAAAAGGAGTAATGCCAAATCCCTTCCAATTTGATGTAATTCTATGTCATAATTTTAGATTTTTTAAAAAAATTGACAAATTGACTCTAAAAGTCTTAATAAATTCAAAAGACCCAGAATATCCAAAAAGACTTTGCAGGAGAAGAAAAATGCTAGAGGACTAATATTATCTGATTATAAGAGATCTTCTAAGCTAAGTAAATCGAGATAAGATATCCAAATAGATTAAGGGAATAGAAAAAAACAGAATCCAGAGATAGACATGCATATATACATGTGGATATGGATAGCAGGTTTTCAAATTTAAAAATACATTAAAATATACATTACATAAAATGTATCAACTTAATTATTTTTAAATGTGATATTGATTACATATTCTTATTGTGTAACCATAACCACCATCAGTCACCAGAACTCTAGGCATCATCAAACTTAAAGCTCTCCACCTGTTAAAAAACAAACCTTCATATGCATCCATTTAGCTATAAATGACTCTAGTTTTTCATTCTTTATGGCTGAATAGTAATCCATTTTATAAAAATACCACATTTTCTTTATCCAGTTTCCAGTTGATGGGCACTTGGGGTGCTTCCAAGCTTTAGCTATTACAAACTGTGCAGCTATGAACATGGGTGCACATATATCACTGTGGTATGATTCTTTTAATTCTTTTGGGAAGATACCTAGCAGGGGAATAGCTGGGTCAAATGGGACCTTTAGTCCTAGTTCTTTGAGGTATCTCCATACTGACTTGCACAGTGGTGGCACCAGTCTGCACTCCCACCAGCAATGGAGAAGGGTTCCTTTCCCCCCCACAACCCTGCCAGCATTTGTTATTGGGTGATTTCTTGATAGAAGCCATTCTTTCTGGGGTGAGGTGCAATCTCAGGGTTGTTTTCATCTGCATCTCTCGAATGACAAGTGATGTTGAACATTTTTTCATATATTTGTTTGCTGCTTTTACTTCTTTGTCTGAGAAATGTCTGTTCATTTCAGATGCTCATTTTTGAATTGGGTCTTTGAATTTGGGGGGTCTGATTTTTTTCAATTCTTTATATATTCTAGATAGTAGACCTTTGTCTGAGGTACAGCTGCTAAAAATTTTTTCCCATATTGTAAGTTGCCTGTTAGCTCTTTTGGTGGTTTCTTTTGCAGTGCAGAAGCTTTTTAATAAGATGAGATCCCAGTTGTTGATTCTTTCTGCTAGTTCCCGTGCTGCTGAGGTTTTGTTCATAAAGTCTTTTCCTCTGCCAATATCTTCAAGAGTTCTACCTAAGTTATCTTCCAGCAAGTTTAGTGTTTCTGTTTTGATATTTAGATCTTTAATCCACTTAGATCTCAGTTTAGTGCATGGTGATAGGTATGGGTCTAGTTTTAATCTTTGGCAGGTTGAAATCCAGTTTTTCCAATACCATTTATTAAATAAGCTATCTTTCCTCCAATGATGGTAGTTGATTCCTTTGTCAAAGATGAGGTGGCTGAACATGTCTGGAGTTTTTTCTGCATCTTCTAACCTATTCCACTGATGCTCATACTCTTAAGTGAAATAAATAGGACACACATGTGTAAATACCGAATAGTGTCTCTAGTGTGAGAAACTGGTAGTGTAAACAATAGTTAAAATGATTGAAATGAATAATTGATAATTGGAAATAGGAAAAAAGGTCCAAAGATGAAGGAGTGAAGGGAGGCGAAGGGGAAAGGAAAAGAGGGAAAGGAAAAACTATGAGAAAAGAAAAAATAGTGGAAATGAAATCTATGTAATTAGGGAAGGGTGGAGGGGATGAAGGGTGCACAGGTAACGGGGAAAAAAATAAGAACCAAGATACATCATGTACAGGTACAAACACCCAATGATAAATGTAAATGAATTGTATACCTAAAATGTACCAATAAAATGTACCAATACAAAAAAACCCCTTCATTTTCCCTCCTCCCTACCTCTTGACAATCATCATTCTTTTCTAAGAATGTGCCTACTCTACCTAACACCATATAGGTAGAAATATATAGTATTTATAGTTTTGACTGGCTTTCTTCTCTTCATCTAATGTCCTTAAAGTTCATTTATATGGTAACATATGAAAGAATATCTTAGTTTTTATAGACATTTTAATTTTTCTTTGAATGTATACACTTTCTTTAATCTGTAATTTTTACTGTTCACAGGCCCTTGGGTCACTTCAGCTCTTGGCTACTGTGAATAATATGGCTATGCACATGGGTGTATATGCATTTCTTTGAGACACTGTGTTCAACTCTTTTAGGCATACAGCCAAAAGTAAGATCTCTGGATCACAGGATAGTTCTGTTTTATATTTCTGAGGAATTTCTCTATTGTTTTCCACAACACCTGCACCATTTTTGATTCTCAGCAGCAATGAATAAGGGTTTCACTTTCCTTACATCTTGTCAACACTGGTTATTTTCTGTGTTTCTTGTAGTAACTATCCTAGCATAGATTTCATTTGCTTTCCCCTTAATATTTACTGATATGGTACATATGTTCACATGTTTATTTGAAATTTCTATATTTCTGGAAAAATGTCTAAAGTTCTTTGCCCATTTCAATGAAGTTATTAATTTTGTTGTTATAGTATTTTAAAAGTCATATACACTGAATATTAGACCCTTATCTATATAAGTGAAAACATTTTCACCTACTCTACATTGCCTTTTTATTCTGCCAATTGTCTCTTCATGCACAGATTTTATTTGTTTGTTTGTTTCTTTATGGTACTGGGGACTGAACCTAGTGCTTTTACATTATCCTACATGCTCAGATCTATTTTAGTTTCTGAAGCAGGGTCTTGCTCAGTGGCTTAGGCAGGCAGGATGCCTTCTGCATCCCCTCCCTAGTAGGGAGGGTTACAGGTGCTATGTCACTGAGCCTGGACCCAGATTTAAATTTGTATATAATCCAATCTATTTATTTTTTGTCTCTTGTTGCCTCTGCTCTTGCACCATATTCAAGAATTTGTTGTCATTCCAATGTCATGAATCACCATCCCTAAGTTTTCCTTTAAGATTTTGATATTTTTAACTTTTATGTTTAGATCTTTGATCCTTTTAAGTTAATTTTTGTGAATAATGTGTGGTAAAGTTCTAATTTCATTTGTTTGCATGTGGGCATACAATTTCCCCCAAACCATTTGTTTAAAAGACTATCTTTATCACATTAAATGATCTAGGCACTTTGCTTTTGTGTTTTCTGTTTTGTCTTATTCTTCAATCTGTCTGTCTTTATGGCAGTATCACATTCATTTGATTTTCACAAATTTATATTAATATTTATAGAAAAATTATGAATAAGCTAATTGAGTCTTCTCTTTCAAAGTCACTTGGTTATTCAGGATTCCTTGAATTTTTCCCTACTAAGAAACAAAGTTTTTGAGCTTTCAACTGATAGTGCACTGAGTCTATATCACTTCAGGTAGTATTGATCTCTTTAGTCTTCTAATTACTAAACACAAGATATCTTTACATTTGTGTATTTTAATTAAATTTCTTCCAGCAAGGCTTCCTAGTTTTAATTGCATAAATATTTTACGTTCTTGGTTAAATTCATTTATGATTATTTTATTCAATTTGATGGCATGGTAAATGGTATTATTTTCTTAATTTCATTTTTGGATTATTCATTATAAGCTTATAGAAATAAAACTGAGTTTTGAAGATTTGTTTTGTCTCTTGTGACCTCACTGACTTCTTACTGTTTGTTAATTCTAAAACCTTATTGAAGTCAACAACATAATTGATCATACTATGTGCAAAGAGATATAATTTTACTTTGCTACAATTTGGATGCTAATAAGTTAACTAATTTTTGCCTGCATTCTCTGGCTAGAATCTCCAGGGCTGCGTTAAATAAGTGGAAAGCTTGGGTATCTTTGCCTTTCTTTCCCATAATAAATGAAAAGATTTTAAATTAATGTCAATTTTTATGTATTATGTCAGTTGTGCATTTCTGTATGTGGCTTTTATAATGTTGACACATTTTCATTCTGTTACTGAATTTTTATATTTTTTTATTCTAAATGAATATTCAACATTTCTAAATATGTTTTGTTTGTCAATTGACATGATATTCTTTATTCCTTCATTCTATGTGGTATAATGTATTATTGTTTTGTATGTATAATACCATTGCTTTCCAGGAATAAAACCTACTTAGTAATGGGGTGTAATTAATCTTTGTAATGTGCTTACAAATTCTATATAAGATTATTTTATTGAGGATTTTTGCTTCAACATGTTGAGCAGATATTGCCATGGAATTTGCTTAATTTTAGTGTCCTAATGTAGCTTTGAACAACAGCTATATAGCTTTGAATAATGGTCCAAACATTGCTTTGGACAATGAGTACCTTCCAAATGAATTAGGAAATATTCTCTGCCATTCGTTAGGGAATTTTGGGAATTATTGACGTTAGCTTTTCTATAAGTTTTAGGAACAATTCCCCAATGAATCCATAAAGTTAAATATTTTTCTTTGTCAGGAGGGTTTTGTTTACTATATCAATCTTATTACTAGTTATTCATGTATTCAAATTTTCTACTTCTTCATCATCTACTCTGCTGGGTTTTGTGTTTGTAGATATCCGTTCATTCCATCTTGTTGTCAATTATATGGGCTTACATTTTTCATAATACTTTCTTATCACTTTTTATTTCTGTAGAATTATTATTTTTCCCAAATGTATCTTGGATGTTTATACCCAGTTATTCTCTCATTATACTCTAATTTAATAATTCTAGCTAAAGTTTTGTTAATTTTGTTAATCTTTTTGAACATCTACCTTTGGCTTTATATTCTCTACTCTTTCTCTGATCACTATTTTATTTACCTCTCTTCTAATCTGTATCATTTCTTTGTTTGTCTTAGGTTTGGGTTAAGCTTATTATTTATTTTTTATCATTCCCTAAGTTGTAAAATTAGGGCACTCATATAACATCATTTTTACCTGTAATGTTGTAAAGTTTACTAAAGGCCTTTCATTTGCTAGATAGGTGCTCTAACATTAAACCTCATCCCTAACACTGGAATTGATTTTTAAGTAATCAGTTATAACACTAGATATCCTTCTTAGTATTGCTGTTTCTGTGTTCCATAACTTTTGATATATTTTTATATTTTTTCTTTTTAAAGAATTTTCTGTATGATTTCTTCGATCCATTGTTTAAGTGTTTGGTGTTTAACATCCACAAAGTCATTATTTTTCCAGTTTCCTTTTGGTGTTTATTTCTAAATGTACACCACTGTGACAAGAACAGGTAATTTGTATGATGGCTATCTTTTAAAAGTACTAAACCTTAATCTATGGTGCAAATTCCTATTGTAGAGAATTCCCCATATATATTAAGGAAGAAGCTTTGATGTTGTTACTGATTTGCATGTAAAGTATATGTCTCTTGGATCTAGTTATTTGACTAGATTATTTAAATCCTTTTTCTCTTTACTATTCTCTGCTTGTTCTATCCATTATTAAGAGTAAGATTTTAAATTCTCCAACCTTATTTTAAAACACTCTATTTCTGTCTCTGATTCTGTCAATTTTTGCATCATTTATTTTGAAGGTTTATCATAATGGATGTTAATGTTATAATTGTTACACCTTTCTGTGTTGAAGTTTTAATATAATATTCTTCTCTAACTCTTCTAACCTTTTAAGATTTTAGCTCTATTTTTCTGATGTCAGTATGTTGGGAGCAATTCTACTTCATTTAGGGGAAAATCATTTCATAATAAATCATGATTAGGGCCTACTTTTACTGTCTACAGGCCAGCTATGGCATATCCACACATAACTCTGTTTTGGCTTCCAGTCACAGCTAAGACCTCAATGGTTCTGTGATGCTGAGATGGTCCAGGGCAGGACTACAGCAGCTGGAGACATCCTGGGAGGAAGCAAATCTTCAACTGCATAGTTCCCCATTGTTCTAGGATCATTGGTGCGCCCTGTTTCTGTTGATGTTCTGAATAAAGGTGTGACAAGCTCGGGTTCTGGGGTTTTTGGCACCCAGAGCGGCATTGATCAGGCCAAAATCTCAGCTTCTTCTCTAAGTCTAATTTTCTGTCAATATGTTTATCGATTCGCCTTGTGCTGTCGTGGCTCACAGGAGACTATGACTTATTGCAGAGGTTCTAGTAACGTCCCCTTTCCCTGTTCCTTACATCAGTATATACATCTGTCTTCTCTTTATTTTATTTTATTTTATTCATGGAATAATATTTTAATTACTTTGTCTTCAACTTTTATTTGTTTTTGGACCTAGTGTGAGTCTATTGTAGACAGCATATACATTGGTAACTCGGTTCATGAACTTAATTCTTTCCATGATTCTAGTCTCATTGTCTCCTAAATCATATTGTAAGAAAAGATGAAGAGTGAAGCAAGATAGAGCCTATGTAAAATTCTCTGATGATCTCTTTCTACAGATACAACTTGAATAACAATCAATGTAAGCACCTGTCTTCACGTCAGTTAAGGAAATCACATGAGAGGCCATAGTGCTTGCTGTTAATATAACAAAACTAAAAGCACGCCTTGAAGAAGGCAGCAAGGGAACAGTTCCCTGCATCACCCTTACACCAACTCCAAGGAGTCCCATGTGGAGAGAGATATCTTACTATTGGGGGAAGCAGAAAGATATAAGTTAATGTCTTAGACATACACAGGTCAGAGATCACACAGCCTTTATTTATAAAAAATATATCTATGCATGCATATTTAAAATGTCTTATTAATGTACACTTGCAATGTAGAATAGTGATGTTTGCTTTGAGAAATTGGTGTATGCATATTATATATCTTGATCACTTTTTACCCCTTCCTCCCCCCTCCTCAGGTTCTTTTCCTCATCTTCAAAAGTCTTTATTCTTGTTCCTTACTATCTCTTCTTTATTTATTTCATTTACTGATTGATTCATATTTTAGGTTTCCCATAAAAGCGAAACCGTGTGATATTTAACCTTTTGTTATAGACAGCTTTTAGAGCAGCTCTGGCATCAGGAAGAATTTTATGCACCTAAAAACCAGACATGAATCTCATTTAATCATTTCCAACCTTGAAATGGACCTGGGAACACTGTCTTCCCAAGTCTGTGCACATCCTTGTAGCTGTGATATATAGGTAGAACCCAGTTTATGATCACCACAAGTGGATTAGTATCTCTCCCTTCCCTAGCACTGCTTCAATCATAGGGTAATATAAGACCGTATGATGCAAGACTTTCATTCCCTGAAGTTAAAGAGGGTGGTAAGCATAAGATGTTGCCCTGGAACTTATTGTTGATCTAATGATTCATCCATGGAGACTCAGCTCAGAGACATGCAAAATACTGCAGTGTCTGACAACAGGCTAGTAACTTTGGATGAGGCATCTAGGCCTATCCTGGCCATAAATAGAGGGTTTGGTGAGTAGAGTATGTCCTGGGTCAGTGATGGCAAACCTTTTAGAGCGTTCAGTGATAACAAACAGCCTGCTGTCACAAGCGTGTATAGGTTCCCCAGCACTGTTCTAGGTACTCTCATATTTCAGAAGAATAAATGAACAGAGTATTTGGCACAAACCTAGGCTTAGGTTCCCCTCTTGTACTGGAACAGTTACAACACACCAAAAGCAGATTCTTGGAAAATCTGGATGAGTTCCATCAACTTCTAAGATAGTGGAAATGACTATAAACTCAGAGAAAATAAACAATCTACCTAGAACTGGAGACAAGTACAAACAAAACCAAATTAGGAACAGTGGATAAACACATCATTTTTCAATGCCCAGATGGTGTTTAATGCCAACAAGCATCACAAGCTTTCAGGAAATCATGATCTCATCTAGTATTCAAAATAAGGTGCCAATATCTGATCAGGTAATAATTAGCATGAGAGAAATCTCAGAGAATTTAAGATAATTGTTTTAGGGAAATTCAGAAAACTTTAACGAAGTACAGGGAATGCGACAAAGCTATAACAGAGACACTTACCAAAGAGATGGATATGGCATTTTAAAAAAAATAAAACAGAAATTATTGAACTAAAGATATATACTCAGAATTTAAAAGCATGATGGAAGAATAGAACAAATGAAAAAAATTAATGTGCTCAAAGGCAAGCTATTCTAAAATACACAGTTGGAGAAAAAAAAGAAACACCAATTAAAAGAAATGAAGAAGGCTTAAAGAAATTTTAGGACAAGAAAAGCTCAAATCATTTAGTTCTTGATTTTCAAGAAGGACTTGAGTATCTCAAAGGGGCAGACTGAATATTCAAAAAACTAAAAACAGGAAACTTCCCAAATGTAAACAACGATACAAATATCCAGTTATAGCAGGGTCAGAGGTCACTACTAAAATGTAACTTTATTAAATTTACCCTAAAAATCTTATAATCAATCTCTCACAAGTGAATGATAAAGAAAAACTTCTCAAGGCTAAAGCAGAAAAAAATAGAAATAACATATGGGAGTGCCCAATTTGCCTGACAGCAGATTTCTTTGGAGAAACGTTCTAGCCCAGAAGAAAATGGGATGAGACTGTCACAGCATTGAAAGAAAAACCTGTCAGTCAGGAATACTATGCCCAGGAAAGCTCTATTTTACAAATAAAGTAGTGGTAACTGCTCTGTTAAAAAAAAAAAAAAAAAAGCTGAGAGAACATAAGTTTACCACTCCTGGTCTACAAAAGATCTTAAAGGAAGTTCTTCAAATTGAAAGAAAGAGATATTAACCAGTGAGGAGTAAACATAGGAAGGCATAAAATATTTGGTAAGAATAACTATACACAAAATTATTATTAGTCCTGCTTTCTTATGGTTTCTACTTACATGAAATATCTCATTCTATTCCTTTACTGTAGCCTGAGCATGTCCTTAGAACTATTTTTTTCTTATGAGAAATTTCATCTAAGTAGAAACTGTAAGAAAGCAGAACTAGCCATACTAATAATAAACTAAATAAACTAATAATAAACATATCAAAAACAATAAAAGTCAGAAAAGTCATCTAGTGAAAATGGGCCCAATTAAAAAGGGAAAATAGAAATTCTAAACATTTATGCACCAATATTGAAGCACCAAATGTATAAAGCAATCATCAACAGACTTAATGGAAGAATGAGGTTTCATTGTAATAATATTGTACACTAATTGCTTCAGCAATGGATAGATAAAGACAGAAACTTAAAATTAGAGTTAAATTCACCCTAGATCAAATGTACCTAATAGCCATTTTCAGAATAGTGTATCCAAGAGCTGCCAAACACACATTTTCCTCATGAGCACATGAAACATTGTTCAGGATATTCCATACAAGAGGCCACAAAATGAAAATTAAGAAAATTTAAAAAAAAGGAATTCATAATGCAGTGAAGCTGGAAAACAATAAGAAAAACTTGAGAATCATACAAATGCACGTAAACCAACTTACTTTTGAACAACAAACAAACTAAAGAAAAAATCAAGAAGGAAGTTAAAACATTTCTTGAAATTAATGAAAATGGTGATACAACGCACCAAAACCTATAGGACACAGCAAAAGTAGTACCAAGAGGGATGATTATGATGATCAATACACGAAAAACACAGAAAAATCTGAGATAAATAACCTATCTCAATGTCTCAAAGACCTGAAAAAAAAGGAAAAACTAGCCAAAAAATTAGTAGATATTAAGAAATAATAAAGATGCAGGCAGAAATAAATTAATTAAATGGAGTTTATAAAATCAAGAAAAAATCAATAAAGATCTGATTCTTGGAAAAGATAATCAAAATAGACAAATCTTTGTTTTCATGTTTATTGGTACATGTTACATTTATCATAGGGAACTTGAACCTTTACATGATGTATCTTGGTTCTTATTTTTCCCCATTCCTCTGTGCTCCCTTCAACCCCTCTACCCCTCCCTATTTACAGAGACTTTGTTTCCATTTTCTCCTTTTCTCTTCTTTTTTTCTTTCTCATATTTCTCTTCCATTACCCCTCCCACTTTCCCTACCCCTTTAGACCTTTTCTTTCTATTTCCCATTATCAATTAAACAAAAAATAGACAAATCTTTTGATCAACTAAGAGAGAAAAGACTCAAATGCAATCAAAGACAAAAATGGAAACATTGCAACAGATAGGAGAGAAACACAAAAATCATTAAACATTATTATGAGCAACTACATGCCTATAAATTTGATAATCTAGAACAAGTAGACAAATTTCTATACATATTCAACTTACCAAGAATGAATCATGAAGAAATAGAAAACCTGAATAGATCAATCAAAAGTTACAAGGTTGAATGAGTAATAAAAAGCTTCTCATCAAAGAAAAGTTTAAGATCACTTAGCTCCAATGCTGAATTCTACCAAATGTTTAAAGAAGTATACCAATTCTCCATAAGTTATTCAAAAATAGAAGGTAGAGGTATTCAAGAAAGATTCTTTGTGGCTAGCAATATTCTGACACTAAAACCAGATAAGGACACAACAAAAGAAAAAAAAACTCCTACAGGCCAATAGCTCTGATGAACATATATAAAAAATTCCAAATACTAGTAAAATGAATGAATTCATCATCATGAGCAAGTGGGATTCATCCTATGAAGGCAAGGATTTTTCAATATACAAAAATCAATAAATTTGATATACCCTAACAACCCAAAAGAAGAAGAAACTATACAGGCATCTCAATTGATGAAAAAAAGGCATGTAATAAAATTCAACATTCCTTCATAATGAAAGTACTGAACAAATTAGTCATACAAAGAATCACTCCCTACATAATAAAGGCCATTTATAAGAAGCCAACAGTTAACATTACACAGAATGCGACAAAGTTAAAAAAAAAAATCGAAGATCTGGAAAAAAAAGAAGAGTTTCTATTTCCCCCTTCTTTTCAACATGGCACTGGAAGTCCTAGCCAGAGCAATTGTGCAAGTGAAAGAAAAAAAAAATCCAAATTGGAAAAGAAGTCAAATTGTCACTGTTTGCAGATGACATGCATTTATCTTGATACGTTTATCTTGATTTAAATATGATCAAAATACATTTACCTTGATTTAAATACGATGCAGTAATGCATTGAATATTATAGGGTGCTCCATTAATATGTACAACTTTTGTATTTTTGAATATCAGTTAAAGTTTCTAAAAGCATTAAAAACCTGAGTTACAATATGTTTGGCTGATATAATGCCCATGTAATTTCTTTACCAAGATCTTTATTTCTTTATACAACTTTGATTTATTGTCTAGTTCTTTCCACCTGAAGGAGATGCCTAAGTATTTCTTGCAGGGCAGGCCAACTGATAACAAGCTATCTCAGCTTATAGTTATCTGGGATGTTTTAATTTACTACTCTTTTTTGAAGGACAGTTTTTCCAAATGTAGAAATTTTGGTTGGCAGATTTTTTTTTCTGTGCTCCGAATAAGTTCATACACTGTCTTTTGGTCATCAAATTTTCAGATGAGAAATGAGCTGATAAATATATTGAAGATTTTTGGTATATGATAAATCATTCTTTCTGTTGTCTGGGGACAGTATGATTACAACTGTGCCTTAATGTGGTTTTTGAGCTTATTTTATTTCTATAGTCACTTACTTAGTCAAATTTCACATGTTCCAACCATTTTTCTCCCAATAATGTTTCTGATATCTCACTTGTCTCTTGTCTCCTTTAGTAACATCCACTGTAAATATATTGGTCTGCTTAATGGTGCCCTTCATTTATCTTGATCTCTGTTTATTTTTCATCAGTTTTTTTTTTCTGGTTTTTGTACTTGATCACTTTAATTTTCCTATCTTCATCGCTTCTCTGCCTTTTGGCTAAGATCAAGTGCAATATCTGTTCTTATCAGCTTAATTTTCCTATCTTCAAGTTCACTGATTATTTTCTCTGCCTGCTCAAATCTGCTTTTAAATCTTTGTATTGATAAATATCTTTAACTATTAGAGAGATGCAAATTAAACCCCTAATGAGATAATATGACAAATAAATCAGAATGAATAAAAACTGATTATTCTAAGTGTTGATGACATGGAACAATTTGAACTCATTCCATGCAGAAATGTACAATGAGGTAATTGCACTGCAACATAAATTTCTTAAATAAACAGTCATCTAGGTTTTAACCTAGCCTTTTAACTTTTACATATTTATTCCAGGAGGAAAAAAGCATGATTTTAATAAATATTTGTACATGAATGTTCATAACACCTTTATTTGTAGGTGCAAAAAATGGAAATCACTCCAAAGTCTATCAATAGTAAATAAACAAAAAGAAGTTTACCCATAAAATGGAATAATATGGAACAGTTAAAATAAGAAAACATTGGTACCTATAGCAACATGGATAATGTCAAAATAATTATGCCAAGTAGAATTGGTTTCTCTTATATAAAAGTTTAGAAAATGCCAGGTAATCTACATACTAGAATTTAAATCAGGGTTTTCTAAAGGATAAGGAGAAAAGATGGCATAAAGGAATTATAAAAATGTCTAATAATTTGGGGAGCATGTGTTTGTTATCTTGATTATAGTGGTAGTTTCTGGATAGCACATCACCTTTCAAAATTTAAACTGCAAACTTTACATATCTGATATTTATTAATGCCAATAATGCCTCATTGAAATATTTCAAGTATAGTTATCATTACTCAAAACATCTTAGCATAAGGATGTTCCATATTTCTATGATTTATATATAGTAATGAAACTCAAGGTTTCTATTTTAGAAAATTTAAACTTTGAGCTGGAAACCTGTACATACGTACTCTCAGTACCACTGCACAGAATTTCAGGAATTATTCATTGCATAGTGGTGCTTTTTTTCTACTTTACAAATAGTTGTTCTTTGATTTTGTATATTATATACTATATGCATCCTGAGTTTGTGTTTTTTTCATATTTTAAATTGTATCTTAGCTATCTACCTTCTTTCATTTGATACAGTGAATAAACTACAATTACAATATCAGCACAAGCACATATCTGTTACAATATGCATTACTACATATGTTCCTCAAACATTTACAATTTAATGAAGAAAGTACTTGAAACTGTAGTTTCAAACTGTACTCAACTTCAGCTCTATTTGAATTTTAGGCTGAATAATTTTTTGTTGTGGAGATTTTCTGGTGCACTGTTGTTTATCTTAGCAGTATGCCCTATGTTCTATTAGTATACACCTGTAGTATCCATCTGGTCAGTTGTGATGATCAAAAATGTTTCCAGACATTATCAAATTTCCCCTAGGGTTTGCAAAATTATCAGTAGTTGGAAACCATTGACACAGATTAAGTATTAAAGGCATTCATTTTCTTAGAGCCTAAACAAATACAAGGCTGGAAAATACTTTAGCAAATGGTAAGTAATTTTGAGAAAACTAGTGGGAATTAAAGAGAAATATGGGACACTAGGATTAGAATACAGCAAATTTGCGTAGATAATGGACTCATGACAATGGCTTCCTTAGTAAATCAAATGAAGTATTTGATCTAGTCTGTCTTAATAGAGCTGTTTAAAAAGTAGTGACGATTATGGAGGTACGTAAAATAACAGTTCTCACATTATCAATACTGGAGGTAGAATTCTGTTACCAACATTAAGAAAACAAGGCAAAGCCCAGAAAGAAAGTAGAGTAATAATTCTTAGATACTAGAATCATCTTGTAAATTATTTGCTTCTAGGAAGTTCCTATTTTGTCAATAAATAAAAGGAAAGTAATAGCAATGGCATACTCAAGGTTACCCAAAAATTATTCATAAACTCAAGCCTTTCTGGATTGTATTATTTCAACTGGTACAATTAATTTAAATACCAGATATATTGACTTGGTGGTTGTGAAGTAGGACATCAATTTACTGATCTTGTTTTTTTATTGCCAGATTCCTGCAATAAGTCTCTAGTCCCCGCCTGCCCAGTGTGTGACACAGGCCTGAGAAAAAAAAAATACACTAAGAGACAGAACTAGGAGAGAAAGTGGGGTGCCATGACAGCCAATGCTGGTGCAACTGACAAAGGCGCTGACCAGTCCCAGGCACTGACTTTTATTGGTAATCGATTGGGTTCAAGGCGAGCTACGAGTGGTTTCTATGGAAATTAATGTAAACAAGGCTCACAAAGGACAAGACAAAGCATCTCAAATTAGGAAGAGAATAGACAAAATATATGATTGTAAAGAGAACACTGTCCTTCTAGTATGAAGGTTTTAGTCGTGGGGATGGAATTTGGGTGCGAGTTACTCTGACCTTGGCACATAGACTTCAGCCAGACTCACTTCTATAAACAAGCCAATTGTGGGGTTAACACTTCACAGCCTGCTTCGGGTATAATCAATATTATGGTCCTCTGCAGCTTAGTTTTTATTGGATTAGCTATCCATCTAAAATGACCAGGAATTCTGGGAGGAAAGAGAATTGTTGCATGTGATAAATATTCCTAGTGTTATGACTCAGCTTGGGTAAAACTGTTTTCTCTGAGCCTGCAGTTAACTTCAAGTTTGCAAAGTAACCCTGCATATCAAACATTCTACTTATTACAATGTTTGTATAAAACATTATACTTATTACACTGTTTATATAAACTTTCCACCAAATAAAATATTTATATAAAACATCATTCAACTGATTGCAATGTTTATTATACATATAAATGTGAAAAGCAAGACAAACACAGATTATCTAACCAAGTATCTCTCTTAAGCAATCTTTCGATACAAGCTTAAAGAAGTGGGGACAATTCTAGAGAACTGTGTACCTATAATATATAAAGTATATGAAAGAGATCAAAATATGGAAATTCTAAGAAAGACATTTCCATTTGAAATACTTTATCGAAGTTCAGCCTGAAAGCCAAAGGGGGGAAAAAACTTGAAATGTTATTGAAACAGAAGTGATTTCCTTATATAAATCCTAACCCTTGGTCATGGATAGGAGCATAACGATTTCATTGAAAGGAAGAAAGAGGAGACTATTTCAGGATCTCAAACATCTCCCTACCACTCTTGCTGTAGAAGGGATCTCTCAGCAAGGTCAAAGCATTCTTGATTGGCAACTAAGACTGACAGTTATAAGTAAAAGTGAAAAAGGAAATAAGACAATAAAACATATTTCAAATGAGCTCTAAGCTATAAAGCTTTAGTAGTTAACAATGAAACACTGTCATTATTAAGAAGAACCAATAGCCACTGTCTTGATTTATCTCTCTGTGTGCTGTGAGAGGAGGACATAGATGATTCTTTCTTTCTCCTTAATAATAGATCCTTAAGTAGTCATTTAAAAATTGGTGTAATAGTACTTACTTCAAATAACTAAGTAAAACAGCTTACCTGTAGCAGCTATCACAGTAGAACCTCAGTTCACGAACTTAATTCATTCCACAATTCTGGAAAAGATGGCCATGTTTGTGTTCATCACCCAATGCAGAGTTCACAAATAAAACCAAAATTTTGCCAAATGCTTCTGTTTGCGAACCAAATTGTTTGCAAACACAAGAGTTGATGAACCAAAGTACCATTGTATCTGTAGTACATCAACATCTAGTGATAAATGAATGACACAAATGATTACTTTTTAAAAGTCATACTAATATTTTGAGGTCATTCCCTTTAACACACTGAAACTACCAATCAAATATGACCAAAAATCCATTGCTCTGAACTTCATCCCTTGTATATCCTTTTCTTTTCTTTATTCAATTAAATTCCATGGTTAGTTATCTCTGTAGTGATTTCTGATGTACATTTCCTCTACTATGTCCTCCCTTCCTTAAGCTAAATTGACTAAGCCCAAACAAACTATTTATTAGTCTTCTGCATTCATACAGCTGATTTTCACTGGAGAAATATACAGTCCACAAGCTCATCTCCTTATAAACCCAAGACCATATACCAAAAAAAAAAGCCATTTTTCTTCATGATACTTAATTTATACCTTCTCTCTTTTTAAATTATAGTATCTATTCCCGTATGTCACTCTTAGTTGATGATTTTGCATTTTATTATACTAAGGAGATTGACGTGATTGAAAGAAAACTGTATTTTAATATGATAGCAAATAAATATTATCAGATACACAAATGAATATGAAGTTTATCTGAATGAAGGAACCAGAATGAACAACATAAAAACTATAATAAAGAACATTGTGAGTGGGATAACCTTAGAAGACCTTTAAACATTCTGTAAAAACTTCTTTTAAAATAATATGGCATTAGTTCTTGAGTAGATAAATGAAACAAATTTTAAATTTTGAAGCTATATCAAGTTCATAGAGATAATAAAAAATGATAAGGACAAATGTACAATCTGTGAACTAAAAACATTTTTAATGAGTAATAATTTAAAACGTGGATGCTCATATGAAATACTATAAAACAGAAAAAATTTCAACTTGCACTAATATAAAGTGCAAATGAATCAAACATTTGCGAGTAGAGCTTGCAATTATGCATATATTAGAAGAAACTAGGAATCAATTCCTTTTTAAACAGATGATATTATAATATTCAATGACCCAAATTCAAAAGTAATAAGGAAAATAATTATCAGTAATCTGTTTCTTAAAAGATTTCACAGCAAAAATGCCATAAGGAATTATAAATTATAAGGGAAAGAGAGGAAATCTTACTGATTATTTTGATATTACAAAGGCCTATATTTTCATACACAAAAATCCCTCAAATTAGAAATTATGAATCCTGATAAAAATGGTGAAATAAACATACAAATTATAGAAAAATAAAAATGAGCATGAATATATGAAAAATTCCAAACAGCATTCTTCTCATAAGAAATGAAAATTTATGAATTTTACCTATTAGCATTTATCAGATTACCAAAATTACTAGTGTTTGAACAACGTGCTCTGTTAGAGATGTATATTGATGTTTATTGTTGTTAGGAATTGAAAACAGTGAATACTTCTATAGTAGAAAACTTGGTAATAACTAGATAAATGTATTTGATTTATCTTTGACCAAGGAATCTCATTTATAGAAATCCTTCTCAATGTTATTCTAACAAATCACTAAATGACATTTTTTTTAAATGTATTAAATTATTTTATTGGTACATTGTAGGTATACAACACAATTACATTTCTCATTGGGAATTGTACCTTTACATAATACATCTTGGTTCTTATTTTTCCCCCATTCCTAGCCCTCCCTTCATGCTCTCCACTCTTCCCTATTTACAAAGACTTTGTTTCCATTTTTTCCATTTCTCATCATTTCTCCTTTCCCTTCTTTCCTTTCCCCTGCCCCTCCCACTACCCCTACCCCTTTGGACCTTGTCTTCCTATTTTGCATTATCGACTATTCATTCTAATCATTGGTACATTTTAGGTATACAATATAATGATATTCATCATTGGAAATTTCCACCTTTACATAGTCTCTCTTTGTTCTTATTTTTCAACCTTGCCCAGCCCTCCATTCAACCACTCCAGTCCTCCCTATTTACAAAGATTTTGTTCCTATTTTTCCATTTTCTCATATTAATCCCATTCCCTTCTGTCCTTTCCCCTATCCCTCCCACTTCCTTCCCCTTTGCCCTTTTTCTTCCTATTTCACATTACCTATTATACATTTAGTCCTTATTTACACTTTCAGTTTCTTACACCAGAGAAACTATTTGGTATTTACACACGTGTGTCCTATTTATTTCACTTAAGAGTATCGCCTCAATGTGCATCCACTTAGCTATAAATGTCTCTAATTTCTCATTTTTTATAGCTGAGTAGCACTCCATTTTGCAAAAAAAAAACCCACATTTTCTTTATCCAGTCTCCAGTTGATGGACATTTAGGCTGTTTCCAAGTTTTAGCTATTGCAAACTGTGCTGCTATGAACATGGGCACACATATATCACTGTGGTATGATTCTTTTAAATCTGTGGGGAAGATCCCTAGCAGTGGAATAGTGGTGTCAAATGGGACTTCCAGTCCTAGTTTTTTGAAGTATCTCCATACTTATTTCCACAGTGGTTGCACCAGTCTACACTCCCACCAGCAGTGGAGCAGGGTTCCTCTTTCCCCCACAGCCCTGCCAGCATTTGTTATTGGTGGATTTCACGATAGCAGGCATTCTTTCTGGAGTGAGGTGGAATCTCAGCTTTGTTTTCATTTGCATCTCTCGAATGACCAGTGATGTTGAACATTTTTTCATGTATTTATTTGCTATTTCTACTTCTTTGCCTGAGAAATGTCTGTTCATTTCAGATGCCCATTTTCGGATTGGGTCTTTAAATTTGGGAGGTCTGATCTTTTTAAGTTCTTTATAGATTCCAGATAGTAGAACTTGTCTGAGGAAGAGCAGGTAAAGATTTTTTGTGGGTTGTCTCTTCACACTGCTGGTGGTTTCTCTTGCTATGCAGAAGCCTTTTAATAAGAAGAGAGTTGATTGTTTGTGCTAGTTCACGGGCAACTGAGGTTTTGTTCATAAAATCTTTTCCTACACCGATGTCTTCAAGGGTTCTACCTAACCTCTGTTCCAACTGGTTCAGAGTTTCTATTTTAATAATTAGATCTTTAATCCATTTTGATTTTAGTTTAGTGCATGGTGAGAGATACAGGTCTAGTTTTAATCTTTGGCAAGTTGAAGCCCAATTTTTCCAGCACCATTTATTAAAGAGGCTATTTTTCCTCCAGTGAGGGTGTTTGGCTCCTTTGTCAAAGATGAGATGGCTGAGTGTGTCTGGCGTTGTTTCTGGATCTTCTAATGTGTTCCACTGGTCCTCAAGTGTGTTTCTTTGCCAGTACCATGCTGTTTTCATCGCAGTATCTTTGTAGTAGAGTTGCAGGTTGGGGATTGTGATACCCCCTGCCATGTCTCTGTTACCTAGAATTGGTTTTGCTATTCTGGGTCTCTTCTTGTTCCAAATGAATTTTTGGATAGTTTTCTCGAGGTCTATGAAGTATGCTGCTGGGATCTCTCTTGGAATTGCATTGAATCTATATAGCAGTTTTGGAAGTATGGCCATTTTCACTATAATAATCCTTCCTACCCAGGAGCAGTGGATGTCTGTCCATTTTCTGATATCATCTTCAATCTCTCTTTTCAGAGTGCCATAGTTTTCACAGAAGAGGTCTTTGATTTCTTTTGTTAGGTTGATTCCTAGGTATTTCAGTTTTTTGGATGCTATTGTGAAAGGAATTATTTGCCCTATTTCTCTCTCAGTGAGTCTGTCATTGGTGTAGAAGAACACTATTGATTTTTGTGTGTTGACCTTGTAACCAGCTACTTGACTGAATTTGGTTATTAAGTCTAGAAGACGTTTGGTGGAGCTGTTGGTGTCTTCTATATAGAGTATCATGGCATCTGCAAATAATGACAATTTGACTTCTTCATTACCTATCCTTATTCCTTTTATTTCTTTCTCTTGTCTAATTGCCATGGCTGATGTTTCCAGAACTATATTGAACAAGAGTGGTAATAGTGGACATCCTTGTCTTGTTCCTGATTTGAGTGTGAAGGATTTCAGTTTTTGACTATTTAGTATGATATTGGCTGTTGGTTTTTCATAGATGGCTTCTATCAGTTTGAGGTAGAGACCATCTATTCCAATTTTTTGTAGGGTTTTAATCATAAATGCATGTTGGATTTAGTCAAATGCTTTTTCTGTGTCTATGGAGATAATCATATGGTTTTTGTCCTTGGCTGTATTGATACAGTGTATTACATTGATTGATTTGTGTATGTTGAACCATCCCTGCATCCCTGGGATGAATCCTACTTGATCAAGGTGTATGATCTTCTTGATGATCTTCTGCATTCTGTTTGCCAGTATCTTCTTAAGGATTTTTGCATCTATGTTCATTAGTGAGATTGGCCTATAGTTCTCTTTTTCAGTTGGGTCTTTCTCTGCTTTGGGGATCAAGGTGATGCTTGCTTCCAGGAATGAATTTGGGAGTATTGCTTCCCTTTCAATTTCACTGAAGAGTTTAAAAAGTAATGGCAGCAGTTCCTCTCTAAATGTCTTGTAGAATTCAGCAGTGAAGCCATCAGGGCATGGGCTTTTCTTAGTTGATAAGATTTAATTACATTTTCAATTTCATTGGTTGATATTGGGTTGTTCAGAATTTTTAGGTCTTCATTCAATTTTGGTAATTCATATGTATCTCGGAATCTGTCCATTTCTTTTGTGTTGTCCATCTTATTGGCGTATAGGTTCTGGAAGTAGGTATTGATGATCCTCTCGATTTCTGCTGTCTGTTGTAATTTCACCCTTTTCATTCTTAATTGCATGGATTTGGGCCTTTTCTTTCCTTTTTCTGACAAGGTTGGCTAAAGGTTTGTCGATTTTGTTGATTCTTTCAAAGAATCAACTCTTGGCTTCATTGATTTTTTTGTATTGTTCTCTTAGTCTCCATTGCATTGATTTCTCCTCTGATCTTTATAGTTTCCTCCCTTGTATAAGCTTTGGGGTTGTCCTGCTCTTCTTTTTCTAGAAGCTTGAGGTTCAGCATCAGGTTGTTTAATTGGGCTCATTCTGTTTTCCTAATATGCGTATTCACTGCTATGAATTTCCCTCATAAGATTGCTTTCATTGTGTCCCATAGATTCCGATATGTTGTATTGTCATTGTCATTTAATTGAAGGAACTGTCTGCTTTCTTCTTTAATTTCCTCTGTGACCCATTGGTTATTCAGAAGTGTGTTGTTCAATTTCAATGTGTTTATGAAATTTTTTGCTTTTCTTTACTATGGATCTCCAATTTCATCCAACTATGGTCTGTTAATATACAGGGGATAACTTCAATTCCTTTGCACTTACATAAACATGTTCTATGTGTGAGTACGTGGTCTATTTTGGAGAATGACCCATGTGCAGCTGAGAAGAATGTGTATTCTGATTTTGTGGGGTGGAACACTCTGTAAACATCTGTTAAGTTCATTTGTTCAAGAGTTCGATTGAGTTCTTGTATTTCATTACTTATTTTTAGTCTAGTTGATCTATCTATTTGTGACAGTGGGGTGTTGAGGTCCCCCTCTACAATTGTATTAGTGCATATATGACTTTTCATGTCCATTAGTATTTGTTTTATATAGTTCGGTGCACTAGTGTTTGTTGCATAGATATTTATGATTGTCATCTCTTCCTCTTCGATTGTTCCCTTTACAAGGATGTAGTGTCCTTCTTCATCTCTCTTAATCAGTGTTGGTTTGAAATCTACTTGATCTGCAAAGAATATAGCTACTCCTGCTTTTTGTCGGGTTCTTGTTGCATGGAGTATTGTTTTCCACCCTTTAACTTTCAGTCTATGAGTTTCCTTTTGAATTATGTGTGTTTCTTGTGTGCAGCATATTGTTGGGTTTTGCTTCTTGACCCATTCTGCCAGTCTATTTCTTTTGATTGGTAAATTGAGACCATTAACATTGATGGTTATAACTGAAACATGTTGACTTTTCATTGCCATGACCTTTTCTTTTTGTTGGATTCTCCCCCTTTACATTTAATTTCTTGTCATTCCAGATGGGTTCATTCTGCTTTGCTTCCTGGGGTTGTGATCCTCAATGTCTGTTCATAGGATATTGTGTAAAATTCTCTGGAGTGCTGGTTTGGTATTCGCAAAGTTCCTAAGGTGCTCTTTGTCATGAAAGTATCTTATTTCTCCATCCATTTTGAAATATAGTTTTGCAGGGTACATCAATCTGGGTTGGAGGCAGTTTTCTTTTAGGGCTTGGAATATGTCAGTCCAAGCTCTTCTTGCCTAGATGGTTTGTGTTGAGAAGTCTCCTGTGATTCTGATGGGCTTTCCTTTGTATGTGATTTGTTTCTTTTCTCTGACTGCTTGGAGAACTTTGTTCTTCTGTTGTGTTTCTGGAATCTTAACAATTATATGCCTATGTGTAGATTTTTTTTGATCAAGGCTATTTGGAGTCCTATATGCCTCACTTATCTATATGTCAAGCTCTTTTCCCCTGCTTGGGAAGTTTTCTGCCATTCTTTCTGTGATGAGATTTTTTATGTCATCTGCACTCTCTCCTGTTTGTTCATTGAGCCCAATCAGTCTTATGTTATTCTTCTTTGCATCATGTGGCAGCTGCTGGATTGATTTCTCATGTTCCCTCATAATTTTGAAGCAATTTTTCTTTTCCTGGTCACTAATTGCAATCTTATCTTCTATATCTGAAATTCTGTCCTCACATTGGCTCATTCTGCTGTGTAGACTTTCAATGGAGTTTTTCATGTCCTGGAAATCTATTTGCATCTGTTTTATGGATTCCATTTGTTTCTTATTTTGGGATTGCATCATGTTCCTGAGCTCCTCTCTAGATTTATTAATCATGTCTTGCACTAGGGGCACAATTTCTCCTGTTATCTGAGAAATTATTTCTGATTTCATTTTTTCCAGATCCCCTTTTGTTGCCAGTTTAGTGGGTCCAGGTGGTTGAGTATCAGAATGGTCCATCTCATTTCCCTTTGTGGTTGCTGTAGGTGATCTGCAAGTCTGGTTTTGAGACTTATTTATGTGTTTTCTCATTTTGACTGGGGCGGGGGGCTGTTAGCACCTGCATGGATTACCTCCTCTGAGCTGGGTGAGGTGGGACAGGGGTGGAGAACAGTAGTAGGGATGGTGACCCAAAAGCCCTTTCCTATTGGCAGGGAGCAGCTGGAGGGATGGTGGCCTGGCAGCCCCTTCCTCTGGGTCAGGAGCAGCAGGACAGAAGGTGGCCCAAAAGCCCTTTCCTCTGGGCTGGGAGCAGCAGGAGGGATGGTGACCGGGAAGTCCCTTCCTCTGCACCAGGAGCAGTGGGATGATGGCTCAGAAGCCCCTACTTCTGGGCTGGGAACAGCGGGACTCAGTACCTTGGTCTGATGGTCTGGTGTCCTCTGCGTCTTTGTAGTGTGAAACCAGGTGGCTGCATGTCTGCAGCCGGGTGACTAGGTGTCTTCTGCATGACTCAGAACCTCGCCAGGGAGTACACAGACCTTCCTGTGTGCAGCAGGCTGATTTGGCGTGTTCTGTGTGACTCAGGACCTTGATAGGGCGTGGGCAGACCTGCCTGTCTGAGGTGGGCTGATTCGGCGTGTTCTGTGTGACTCAGGACCTTGGTAGCCACTAAATGGCATTTGAATAAACATATTGATTGAGATCCTATTGCTAATGGTAAAGGTATGGCAATAATGTAAATGTTTCCATTTAAATGTAAAGTTAAATAATTTATAAAATTCCACACAGTTAAATATATCAAGCCTGTAAAAAACAATTGAATATATATGGAATGATATTTAGGTTATGATCTGTGAAAAACCAAGAGGCAGAACATTGAGTATTAAAAGAAAAATAATGGAGTATTTAAATCACAATGAATAAACTTGCTGTTATGGAGAAAAATAGCAAATATCCCTCCATTTATAATTTTGAGTTCAGAATTCTGTTTATAGTTTTTATATTTGTAAATAGAAATGGATCAGAGAAAGAAAAAAAGCCTAAAGAGTGGAAAATAAAATTAAACAAACTGTCCTGAATGTATATCAAGAAGATTCCTTGACCACATAGAGAAGAATTCATTGATGTGATTTTAAACAAGCTATTTTTTTTACTTTCTGTCTGCTTGAAGAATTACAAAGAAATCTTAATAGCATTTCATAATTTTACTATTAGTATAATTATTATTTTGAAGTTATTTTCAAAGTACTGGACAATTAATCACATAATTGTGCTTGATAATATAGGGAATAAACATGTGCAAAGAAATAAAAATAAAAATATAAAATGAAAGAAGAGAGGCAAAACTCCACGATCTTATTAAATACAAATATCAGAATGTTTTATAATTCATTTAAAAAAATTATGGGACTGAAGATGTAACTAAATAGTCTTATGTTTACCAAGTATACATAATTCCCTGGTTTTGATCACCTACAGTGTAAAAAAATGGAATATTCTAGTTGCATTTCCAGAGATACTTTACAAGTAATAACAACGCAATGATAATCAGCACTTTGGTTTCCCAGTATGTGATATTTAAATATTACATCTCACTACAGCAATCTAGAGCTTCCTGGACAAATTGCCAATTCCATATGTGAAGCAGGAAAATTGCACAATGAACCTGATACTTTGCCCGTAAGTAAATTATTGAATCGGTCATTCCACAATATATACATGAACCAAAATATCATATTGCATTATATAAATATATACAACTGTCATTTGTTAATTAAAATAAAATAAAAATTTAAAATGTTAGCAATGGTATCAATAAAGGAGAATATAGGATCCAAATTGAAGGGATTCTCATTATCACAGATGGGACAATATGACCATGAAAAAAATGACAGGGAAGAGCTGAAGCACATTTATTGCAGTTTAAATTCTAAAAGTTTATCATGATTCTTAAAACAGGTATCTCAGAGGTAGTCATTAGTGGCTACTAAAGGTACCCGTCGGTTATTTTAAATATTGATACAGAGAAATGAGTTTTCTGTCTTTCTATATGCAAGGCAATCAGATTATTAATAACAGAAAATTAATTCATATTGAAGAATTCCAGTCAATAAATACAGAAAGGATGGTAGAAACAGTCATTTTGCTATCCATAATGAAATGCTGGATCTGGACAATGCATACTACTGGGTGCCATTAAGCAAAAGGGTGATATTTATAATGAAAGAATCAAGTAAACCCTGCTTAATCTCATTAATCAAATTTAAAACCAATAAAAATGGAACAATAAGAAAGTATGACCTTATGTTTAAATTCAACATAGCAAAACACATTTCAACACAGTGAAATATATTTGGCATTCTTGCTAAAGAGGAAAACTAGAATCTGAAACAAGCAAGTATACAGGTTCAACTACTGATGAAAACATGTACCCAAAAGAAGTTACTACGTGGTTTTACAATGCAGAAATAAATAAATCCAAAATATGGAAAATTGTATAACAAAAAAGACTCCAAAACATAAGTGGTAGTACAATGATGCTCGGTTTAAAACATGTTTAAAAAATTCCTTAGCCACATGAAACACAGAGATGTTGTTTGGATCATGTATATACAATCAAATGTAAAAAGACGATTTTGTAACAATTGGAAAAATTTTAACATAAAATGGAAATTAAATAAGGTTATTGAATCATTCTTATATTTGTTGTTATGACGATCATATGACTGGTCCAAGAAGTATTTGATTGCAATGAGTCCCGATTTACAAACAAGTTCCATTCCAGAAGGTTTGTAAATTGGATTCATTCATAGGTCCCACAGACAGTCTTATACACCACTGACACAAATAGACAATGTAAAACATAAAAAAAAAGACACACACACAAATGCTGTAAATAAACTTTTTAAAAAATTACTATTATTATTATTTTTGGTACCAGGGATCAAACTCTGGACCTTGCGCTTGCAAGGCAAGCAGCGGAACCACTGAGCTGAATCCCCGGCCCAATCATTTTTATTTTTACAGTTACCTTAGCCCTAAGCACACACTAGCACAACTGTAACAAGCCTGGCAGACACGTGAGCTACTTTCTCTATTTGTTCTCATTTACAAATGCTTATAGTGTGAAGTCTGTTTATATCAGTGAAAGTTCGCAACTAGAATTTTCATAAGTTGGGGAGTTACTGTATTAATTGAAATACTGATAAATTTTTGTTAAATGATGTGACTTTATATTTTAAAACCAAAAGTCAACCAATAAATGTTTTGATGAAATGAAAGGCAAAATAATGCTATATATTTTCTACTTTTCTCTATAATTTTAATTTTCTATTAGACAATATTTAAAAAACAAATATCTGCAAATTCCCACTGTAGTGTCTACATACAAATTATGTGTATGCCCATATATACCTTGTTTCCATACAGGAACTACAGGTGTGCCTGTCCAAATCCGATCCCTTCCATCTATGCAGTAGATTCTATTTCTATTGCCTGCTAAAAGATAATGCATCAATAGTTTTCTATTTTCTTTATCATTAACCACTTGGTTTCTTATACATTTTCATTAGTATAGAAGGACATATACATTTTTTTTTATTTCTCCACTTTTAACAACAAGAGTCACTTATGGCCTTTGCCAGCTATTGTTTCATCTCTTTGCTACTCACGGGAAAGAAAATTTCTTGAAACAGTTGTCCACAAATAGTACCTCACATCATTCCTCTCTCCCTCTCTGAATCCACTTCCACCAAGCTTTTACTCTCTTTACTTCACCAGACCTTTCTCTATTGCCCAGTTCAAGACTCAGTTCTCAATAATCGTTTCATTTGATCAGTCCTGCCTCCTGATGAATGAGTATTTTCATTTAACTTCCAGGACTTCACACTTGTTCAATTTTTCTCATGGCTATTCTCTCTAAGTCTCTTGCTTATTCTTCTCCCTTTGTGACTTTTTAACTTTGGAGACACCTATGGCTGAGAATTAGGTCTTGTTCCCTTCTATACATATTCATTCTTCTGTTTTCATATTATCTAATCAACACCATGACTTTATTCCTCTTTCCTGGTAATGACTCCCATACTTCGAATTACAGCTAACATGTCTCTCCAGACTGTTATATCCAACTATTTACTTAACATCTCCACTTGAATATACAACAGATATCTCAATGTCAACATGTCCAAGACACAAGTCCAAAAACCCAATTCTCCTGGAGGCTTGTTAATTTAATTTGATGGTAACTTTGAACTTCAAGCCTCTCCTGCCCAGAATCTTAAATTAACTCATGACTTTTTCTTATTTTCCTATTCCATATCTACATCAAGTTTGTCCTACATAACTTTCAAATTTTATCCACAATCTGACCATTTGTCAGCACCTCTATTGCTATGATCCTATTTCAAGTCATTAATATCCCTTGCTATAAATATGTTTACATTATTCAGTACTATTTTATCTATGAGTGCAAGAGTGTTTGCCTTTCTTTCTTTTTGATTCTATTGGTGGACCCCAAACACCTAGAAGAATACTTAACATGTAGTAAGTGATCAACAAATTCATGTAATTACATTATTTTAAAACTTGAGATTGTCTTCCTAGAATTCTTTTGTTTCTTTCTTCAGTACCAGGGATTGAACTCAGGACTTTGAGTTTGCAAAGCAGCCATGGTGCCACTGAGCTAAATCCCTGGCCCCCTCCTAGAATTCTTACTCCAAATTTAACTGTAACTTCCTGCATGCAGAGTGGGTACAGCAAAATTTCTGTTGTAGTTGGTATAATAATAATTTTTCATAGATTAAAAGTATGAAATCCTAGGAATCAGGCTTCTATAATTAATAAATTTGTTCATATCTTTACTATTGATGGTGAGCCAAAATAATAAATATTTAAATAGCCTAATGATACTTATTATCAATAAACTGATAATAAAAAATAAGATTAAAATATTATCACCAACAAAATCTTCTATAACCCTTATCACAGCCTAGTTTTTACTAAAATGTAAGTCTTATTATGTTACAATCTGCATCAAATATTTCAATGATAGGGGCCACGTAGTGCATGTGCTTAGCATGCATAAGATACTGGGTTCAAGACCCAGTACCACCAAAAATAAATATATGTAGAAATGATTCCTTTTGATCTTTAAATAATACATAAGTCCCTAATAATACAAACTGCAATGATATTAGCAAATTATAAGATTTTTTGAGTACTTATGTTTTAGTTATTTTGATTAGGATTTTATATTTGAATGCTGTCATTTAATAATCACAATAATCCTAAAACATAGATATTACTTCCCATTTTATGGGTAGGAAAGATGGGTTGTCAGAGTTCAAATACTTGCACAAAAAAATTTTGAATTTATAATATTCTATTTATAGATTATTCTATTCTCAAAACAGCACAGTTAAAAGAATATATTTATACAAGTAAAAAATGGCAAAAGACTTTTAAAAATTCATTATTTTCACTTTGAATACTTATTCATGTTTAGTATGTCAATTTATGTCATAGGACTCTCACTTTACTACCTCGAACTCTAAGGTCATTGTTTCTTTAATTTATACATTACTTGCTGGTCTTAATACATCACTGAATTCCTTGATTGCAATGGCCCTTAGCTGCCTTTTTTTTTTTTTGGTACCGGTGATGGGGATCGAACTCTGGACGTTGTGCTTGCGAGGCAGGCACCAGAACCACTGAGCTAAATCCCTAGTCCTGATTGCAATGGCCCTTGAATAAAAGCTAAGCCTGAATATGCATTGCAATCTTATGTCATTTGTTTTTTTCACCTATCTTAGAATAGTGATAGAGAAAAATAGTAAAAAATTAAAATAAACAAACAACATAAAAAGCATTTTGTTCCAGGCTTAAACTCACTAAGCAAAGTGGAAAAGGTCTTGTGAATAACTATAAAGTGAGTAATTCCACTGCAGAATATTGAATGGAGATTGTCATTAAATGGGTGTTATTATTATTTCTATAATTGAGTAAGGCAAACTACAAATAAGGCCCAAACAAAAGAGTGATAGAAGAAAACAGTGAGGTACATCTTCTGCAAATGGGAAGGCGTCCAGGGGACCTAGGATAGGATAGAGGTGTAGTAGAGATAAAAAGATTTAAGATGTGTCAGGTACTTATACCTACAATGAATATAATCATTAATTGTCATAAATCTAAATTTAAAAAATAATAATAACAATAATGAAAATGAAGACAGGAGATATAGAAACGGAGGGAGAGAGGTGGGTAGGGAAGGGAAGGGGAATAAAAAAAGAATTAAGATATATTATGTTGTGTACATGTACCTACTCCCTAAGATGAATATAAATTTCATGAACAGCAAACGTGCTAATAAAATGATACAAAGAATAGAGTACCAGGTACATCCATAAATAACCCTTTTGATGGGGGCTTCTTTATTATCACATTGTGATCATTTGCAATACCTTTTCCTCCATCCCCTCTTCTCTCTGCCCTTACCCTGCTCTCCTTCCTGATGAGGGCTTCTTGAGCTGGGGATCCAGAAATGCTCAAGAGTCCCATGGATACATTTCAGGTATTCCATTATTAGTTCCTCATTATGAATATAAGCAACAAACGACAGTATCATTGGTAGTACCTGTGATTTTGTTACTAATAAAAATAGCTTTTATATTCCTGTCACATTTAAGTTTTAATATATGATTTATGTTCATTATTACTTTAAAAATATAATAGAGACTACCCATTATTTGGAGCCACACACTATTGCAAAAGCTTTAGAACAGTCACATGCGTTGCAAAAGAACAAGACAGTTTGGGGAAAGCACCAAGGAAAACATTGGAAGTGATTATTTACTCACAAGTTGTGATACATTTTTGAGGCAAGTCATCAAAGAATTAGCATCTTCAACACTTACATTCACTATATAACTTGATAAAACTGTAGCCATATTTCTATGTATCCAAAAGCTTGGTTTTATTTATGATGTTCATACTGACACCTTCAAATAAAGAAATCATATTTTGTGAGTCCCTTTTGAATGCTGCAAAGGCTGTTGTTTGGAAATGGTGAAAAGTTATTTTGCCAAACAAATATTTGACTGGAATGAAAAGCTACATATTCTTTGCACAGATGGAACTTTTACAATGACCTGTAATGCATCTGCTTCTGCTACTCTAGTGAAAACGAAAGGAATCTCCTGATGTCATTTTCACAACCTGACTTTATGGAGAAATACACTGGCAACAAAGACCTTTGTAGAATGCCTGAAAGATGTTTTGTCAATAGCTATAAATATTATTAATCAAATCAGATGCTGATTCTTTGAATCAACACATTTTAAATTCTTGCTTTAGAAAATGGAAGCAGAATAATAAGTATGACTCTATCACAGGAAGGGAGGTTCAATAACTTTTAAAATGAAGCTTGCAGGGCTGGTTCAAACTATAGGTATAAGTTTTACTATTTCTGGAAAAAAATCACTATTTAATCATTTTCAAAGAAAATATTTTATCCATTGGTTAATTTACCTGACAGATACTTTTGAACATGTGAATATGACAAAAGCTTTCAAAATCCGTAAGTCAATATTGTGCATGTTTCTGTAAAATTCCAAGTTTCCTTGACTAAGCTGCCAATAAAAAAGATAACAGATTCTAACATTTTTGTAAAGTTTAAGTGTTATGACAAATGCTCTATCAAAATTCAGTAGTGATACAAGATTCTCAATTTATTTGAAAAACATAATCTCCAAACACCTGAAAACACATCAGAATATTTTCAAAAGATATTTCTGCATCAGTATCAGTAAAGTTTAATTATGGATGCAAAATTTTTTCTTTGATATAAAATGCTTCAAAGGTATTAAACTAGGCAAAGATGAATGGATTGATGTTAGAATTAAACAATTTAATAGAATTAACCCCCAAACCCTTGCACAATACTTGTATGCATTGTGAGAATCTAATCCTTGTGTTTTAAAGTGAGCGATGAAAGCTTTAATATTATTGTAAAAATATATCTTTTCAAATAGATATTATCTGCTATTGTAATCATCAAAGTGAATATAAAAATAAAAAATAAAAATTGGTTGAGTGTTCAGTATAACATGTTATTCCACTTTATATTGGCCTTATGCAAACTAAGAAACTAACTTCACATTCAAATACTGAAAAATTAATATTCATTTACTTGTTTAGTATATATTATTTTGCTATTGATATATCAATAAACATGGATATTACGATAGAATAAATTTATTTTTTAATATGTGGAAAAATGATTTTATACAATTTTTCTGTAATATCTCATCTATTTTTGTGCATTAAAAATATTAGACTGTAAAGGCTAACAATATACCATTTTAGATATTTGCTCGTTGTAAAACTTTTTGTTTCAGTGTCTATCTCTGTCAAAGGCAGTGTTAACAGATTGCTATAGCTCAAAAATGCTTAAGAACTCCAGCACTAGACCTCATTTTTATTGTTATTTTCTATATATTTTTTTAAATTTATTTTTTCCAACCAGTGTATTATATGTTCCTCTGATTTCATTTTTACTAAACTGAACAAAGATACATGCACATCACTCTCCACATTGAAACTTTTTTTTCTGTCGGTTCAGTGCAGTTATGAAAAATAATGAGATAAAAATATGTGGTTATTTATACAATATTTCCAGGCCCCCACCTATCCCAAGTATCAATTTGCAGTAAGCGTTGAAGAGAGTTCACAGGCATGTTTGTATTTTTTGTCTGTCCATTAGATGGTTTTATTATTAATTTTTGGTCTGAATCACGTTAGCATTTTTTCCAAATGAGTTCTGTGGCTTGACCTTGAAAAAAATCTTAATCTTATTTCTTCAGTTTTATTCTAATTGCTGTTATTCCTCATGGACTGCACCACACTAACCTGCCACTCATGAAATCCATTTGTCTCTGAATTGACTTAATTAAACATCTCAAATCCAATTAACTTGATCCTCCTACCATTAATGTGGAAAATCCTATCTGTCACTTAAAATAGGTAGGTGGTTAAAACCGACAACAAAAATAAATGAAAAAAAAAAGGTTTTCTTACGGAGTTCAGTGGCATTGCTCTTTATAGTTAAAATAAGATTTGTAAACTGTAAAATAAAAAGAGTAATTAAAAAGCCATATAAAATAGCTTTGCTATGAATGTATTATTCTCTTTCTGAAAAGGTGAAAGAAAAGTTAAAGGAAATAAGAAGTCATACTTCTTTCTCTCAAATGCGTTTATGTCTAAAATAAAATCTTAAAATCCTATTTATGACTCTTCTTTTCTTTCACATCAAGCTTGTAATTGAGCATATGTTTTAAATTATATTCCTTTTCTATTTTCAATCCATTTTTTTCAACTTTCACTCTTCTTAGCTCCTTTGCTCACTATAGTCATTATTCCCCTAAGCAGTTCTCAAAATGTGGTCTCTGACACAGAAGCAGAAATAACTTTTAGGAACTATTAACAAATGCAAAATTTGGGACCCACTCATCTTACTGAACTCAAAGATTAGACCCTAACAATCTGTATATTAACATTCTTTGTTTTAAATAGACAATTCTTATGCATACCCAAATAAGAGAATCTTTAGTAGATAAAGGAAATCCAGGTGTAACAGTGGTGTTGTAATCAAATCAATCATCACTTTGTTGGCTTTCACATGTTACAGCAACTCTCTGGGTTTCAGGTTCAACCCTGGTAAATAGAGAGTTGTAATACCTTCTACAGTGTCCAAGAATTCTGAAGATTGATAAAACTTTTCTTCTTAACCTTTCTGAGTCTAGGTTTTCTCAGATAAATGAATCATCAAGAAAATGTCAGTGCTACATGACAAATATTTAACAAAATTAAGTGTTAATTTGATGACCTGCCACATGGTAGATGTTGGAATCAAATTGAACAGTTTCAAATGGTTACTTGTAGTGTTACTTGAATTTTAAATCTTTTTATTAGTATACATTTGTGATACATAATAAATAAATTTGTTTTGGAGAATATATAGATATATACATATTATATATATATATATATATAATTTCTCATTCATTTTTTATCCTCTTTCCCACATTCTCCCCTTTATCTCACTTCCCGCATTCCCTATCTCCAAATAGTTCACTTACCTGTTTCTTATTGTATCTCTTTTATTTTGCTGTTTAAATTACTTATATTTTGGCTCTCTCAGAACAGAAACAATGCAATATATAACCTTCTTATTTCCCTTAATATTATGATCTCAAGATCCACCAATTTTTCTATAAATGATGAAAATTTATCCTTCTTTAAGGCTTTTTCATATTCCATTGTCTATATATACCACATTTTCTTTATCCACTCGTCTTCTATTGGGAATTTAGGATTTTCTACAATTTAGCTGTCATGAATTGTGCTGCTGTAAATAAGGGTATACCTGTATCACTGTACTATGATGACTTTAACTCTTTCAGGAAGATAACTAACAGAGCCCTTCTGCCTGGAATTCAGTAGCATTTGGGGTCAAAGGGAAAGGATCCTCATGGGCTCTGGCACTGCTTCTGCGTCTTTTCTCCACCCCTAGATCACATCTGTCACAACCACTGCATGCTCCCATGACTGTCTCATAAGTCCATAAATGTACTTTGCTAGGTCTCTAAGCACCCCATACCCTTCTGCCCTTAGAACGCACTGGTACTCAGTCTCTGGCTTCTGAATGACTCACTGACTTGGGATTTCCTTACTGCCCTGATCTGAGAAGGCTCTCTCTTTTACATATCTTGATCACTGAAAATTGTCCCACAGAGGGAAGAGAGATAGGCCAAGTATACACTGCAGTATGGCTCCTAGGCTGGGGACCATGTCACAGGCCAGCTGTCTCCACCTTTGGCTTCTTCCCTCAGAGGGATCTGAATGTTTCCCAGAGTAATGTATTTGCTGGACCTGAGCTGTAAACAGTGATCAAACAGCAGCTCTGCTTATTTATTTATTTATTTATTTATTTATTTATTTATTTATTTATACCAGGAATCAAACTCAGGGCCTTGCAATTGCCAGGCAAGCGCTTTGCCACTCAACTACATCCTTGGCCCTCTGCTTCTTATTCTAATGACTTTATTACTAGATTTAATATGTTGAACTTTTCTTTCAATTTGTATTTTCATTGTTGATTTTTGTTCACCTCACCATATCTGTGTACCTAAGGACCTTGGTGAGTGTTTCCCAAGCAATTTGTGAGTGCTTCTGCCTCTTATACACTGTGATCATCTCTCAACTAAATTAAAGAGAAAGTTCTCATCTATATATTTCTAGGTTGGAAATTTTATTTGTTTTTTAAGTTATTTAACATCTGCATATTTTAGAAATATGTTTTGTTTCTATTAACGTGTTGATTAAAAATTTCTCTACTTATTTAAATTTTAAGTAAAACGTGATTACTTAAACAAATTAGAATCTCCTTAATGTAGCCAATCATTTTAAATTTTACTGTTGTATGTTCAAAGCACAATATTTATATTGAAATCATATTGAAATAGTTCTGTGTATTTGTAATCCATAATTTCTGAACGTTGGTCTGGAATTTTTCATTAATGAACAACTCTTACATAGGATTCATGTAATTTATATTGTTTAGAAAACTGAAGTCACAATAACTCAATACATGGGTTAGATATCAACATTTTCTTGTCTACTTCCTTCACAGAACATAAAACAAATTCAGGTTTTCTTTAGGAATCATGTGTCTATGTAACACTTGACAGTTTATTTTCCTTAATGTCAAATATTTCCATTATTCTTTTCAAAATTCTTCTCTAGCTCTTCCTCCACAATTGTCCCACAACCTTGGTTAGGACTCTGATAAATATTTTATTATTAGAATATTTTGCAAAATTAACTGTGTAGCTTTGAGATTAATGGAACAGAATTTGGAAAATATAAACCATGAGTTTCTTTGGAAGTGTGCTAAAATGAGAATGTGTCATATAAGCAAAGCAGATGTACCCAAAAAATAAATACATCTGTAACCTTGGGCAGATTTCTTAACCTATATTAAGACTTTACAGGTGTAGAATGAGTTGCTGCAAGGACACGATGGCTCAATGTGAGTTGATAAACTACATATAAATGTATCATTTTGTTTCAGTTGTTCTTTGGCTTACATTAAATCTCATAAGACTGTAGGACATCTGCTCATCCTTTTCACAAATTATATATATGAACATGAACACATTTATCTCAAAATTTCTACCAAATTCCTAGTTAAACATGATTTTAAATGGAATAGCTAATTAAGACACTTTTGTTTTTATTCATACTACAAAATTAATGCAGAGGCTGAACAAACCCACAAGGGTATGCAGTTTGTTAGATGATAAATTATGATATGTTAAATTTAGTTACTTGTAGTAGCTTCAATATTTTATATCATTGATTTGCATATATGAGAGTATGTACATAGTATAATATGTATGATGTTTTCATAGTCTTATATACTTCACGATTTTTAAAACATTTTAGAGTTTTCTTAATTGTCTTCTACTAAGGATATTCAAATCATCGAAAATATTATAATTATACATGAACTCCTAAAGTTCAAGGTAAAATCTGTAAGCCAAAAACTCGAAGTGAATCAAAAAATTAATAGATTTTAAAAAATTTCCCACATGAAGTAAACAAGGAAGACTTAACAACAGCAAAAATATAGCTTTTCTGAAAATACTAATCCTGTGCTTAGTAAGAAATGGGATGGATTTATCTAAGAAAAATATTCACATGGTTAGAGATTTTAATATATAGAGAAATAAAACATACTTGGTTAGGAAGAGTGAATAGTTAATACCAATTATCACAAGATTAATAATAAAATATATCTGTTTGATTTTGTATATTTACTGTAAAAAAGTGAAAGATAATTAGGATTCTCTTTCATAGGTGATATTTTGAACTGACATAAGTTTATATAGAATAACAAGGCAGGGACATAGGCATTTCTTTTGTGAAATCATAGATATTTGCACCTGACATACGTTACATGGAGAAATATTTAGATGCGAATAAATTTGTCATAATAATACAATAGTGAAAATTAAGAGTATGGGAAGGAACCAATGATAAGAGATTGGTTATATGCATTAAATTATACTCACTGGATCATTATATAGCTTTGAAGATATTATGTTGTAGAATAAAACTTTGACATGACAAGGTAGTCATGCTAATACTGACAGCTTATACTTCCCCAGGGACTGTTAAAAGTACATCCCATATTTTAACCAATACAATCCATATGAAAGAACACAAAAGTTATTATTTGACATTACCAAGTTAATATTACATGAAGGAGCCTGGCTATAGTCTAGCTACAGAGTTTGTACTTTTACATTTTACATTATGAGATATGATCAAACACTACTGTGAATGCATAATTTTGTAAAAATAATTATGATAAAAGACACATTGCCATTAATCTTCCTCAAAATTCTAACTTTCTTCAACCACAATTGTCCCATTGCACCTGACACTGCAATAGTGATGATAAATTTGTAAATTGATTAGGTATGTGCATATGCAGAACTATGCACATAGGTATAGGGAAAAATTTTGAAGCAATATAAATCAATATTTTAAGAGAAATTATTAGTGCTTTTTTTTGCTTAAATTCTTTTATTGGTACATTTAAAGTATACAATACATTTACATTTATCATTGGGTGCTTGTACCTGTACATGGTGTATCTTTGTTCTTATTTTTTCCCCATTACCTGGGTGCCTTTCACCCCCTCCACCTTTCCCTGTTTACATAGACTTTGTTTCCATTTTTTTCTTTTCTCATAATTTTTACCTTCCCTTCTTTCCTTTCCCTTTCCCTTCCCACTTCCCCTACCCCTTTGGACCTTTTCTTCCTATTTAAAATTATCAATTATTCATTTTAATCTTTTTAATCCTTATTTAAAAAGTTATTTGGGAAACTTTTCTTATGGTAAAACTATATTTCCTTGCAGAGAATTTTTGAAACACTAATATTGAAAAATTCTGAATCTTGGTATTCAAATCCATATCCTGAAGAGTAGTATTTGGCCCAATGTAAGCAATTAAATAAAAATTTATTTGGTTTAGGAGTATCTGATTGCATTTGTCATAGATCCATTAAAGTTTGTTAAAGTGTGAGTGGAAGGGATAAAATAAGAATGTGAAAACAAAAAAATGGCATCCCTGACCTAAAATAACTCAACAGTCATAGATAATTTAATAGAAAAGCAAACTTAGAAAAGAGAGATACATCATGATTTTTCATGGACAAATTAAAGATATTTTGAGGTGAGAATCTTGTTTAATTATCAATTTAAAATTTTAAAGAGTTGAGTAAATTTTAAAATTAAAAAAATTCACTGTGTTATAGAATTATATCAGAACTGATTTTCTTTGCTACAAGTCAGTCACATTCTCATTTTTGTTTTACTAATGTTAAACTTCACACTTCATCATATTTGGATGTGAAGAAAATAATGTGTTTACTTTAAAAATGAAAGAAACTCAACAAAATTAAATTTGTGAGGAACACTTAGAGAATTCAGTCTTTTGTTTTAAAATTCCACCTGCTAATGTTATCTAGAGGATTTTTATGCTGTGAGAAAAGTTAACTAGATGACTCTGAGGGGGCAAAGTTGGAAACACTATGATTATAAATATTAGCAAAGAAAGAAAAATGATACTGGTGCAATCATAATAGTAATATGCTGATAGTAAAACTAGTAATGATATCAGTAGTGACGCCAATACAAACATTATTCAGTCCAATATAATCTTAAGTAATTCCAGCTAATTACCATGTTACCATCATGCATCATGTTAAGATTTTTCCATACTCTATCATTAAACCATCATAAATATTATTTTACTAAGTAAGAAAACAATATCTGTGTAAATAAGTAATTTGTCTGAGATTTCATGTCTAGAAAATGATGACATCCGGATTATAAATTTTTTCTTATTTTAAAGACTATGCTTCCCCTGCCAAGCATTAGTATTGGTTCGGGTCTTCTTTTGACACATATTCACTGCCACCCTTTAAACTTCCTAATATTACAACTTATCTTTTATTCTACTGAAAACATCTACATTAAATTTTATGAAAATTATTGTAATATTTTATTTTATAGTTTTCATTATAGCTATAATTTCCTCCCAAGATTGTCCCTACAATTTTCTATTAGCAATTTGAAAAATAAATAATGAACTTGAAAAATATTTTTAATAATACAATTCTTTGGTTCATAGAAATACTAACAGAATTCTGTGGCAGATACCATAAATTCTTACTATTTGTTGACATTTCACTAATAGCTTTGCTCTAGAGATTCTGCTTCTTAACCTGGAATTACTATTTTTCATTCTCTGCTACTTCTTGTGTTATTATTGTGCTACACTTACTAAAGTATTTTCTAGTGTTAATAATGTATGTGTGAACACTCCTAAAATTTTATATGATCATAGTTGTCAAAATATTGATTGGCTGGTCAATTAGAATCAATTCAGTAATTGAGTTGTCTGAGCATGTATATCTTCTAAGTCAAAGATCAGGTTCCTTTGTTTTTTAATTGCCATGAGAACTCATTTTGATTTTGACTCAAATGTGTAGGGATCAATGTGTGCGTAGTCAATGTGCATAGCAAGACTTGCATGTCACTCACTCTATTATCCTTAAAAAATCACCATTTCTTTATCATATTTTAAAATAATTTAAAGAATTAAATAAAAGATAGATCATAGGAATTGGGGAAATTGGCATTTTGGGACTGAGGAGGGGACCTGGAAATGGGGGAAAATATAGAAATGGAGAAAAGGGGAAGGGGTAATAAAAAATATGTGCTATAAGATATATCAATTCCTCACCAATATGTATGGTATGTATAGCATACAAGGTAAAAATGACACAAAAATAACATCTTTAATATAGGATAATGGGTAGGTATTTAATATCTGTTTTATGGAATATTGTCATTATTTTTTGCAACATTCAGTAAGAAAGAATTGTCTTTATTCTAAGAGACTGGTGGCATTAAATAGAACACATTATCTTTTTTGTCGGCAGTTCCATGTGATCAATAAAAGGTATGTAAAGAGATAACTGTTCCAAGACTTGTGTGCAAATTTTGTCACGAGCAGACCAAATCTCTTGACCCATTTGGTAACTAATATATAACATTGGTCTCATTAGTCTCAATATAAGAAACTGAGCTAAACAGCTACAGATTGTAAACAATTTTTTCACTCCTTTTAGAGCGTATATACTTATGACCCTATAAACGTTGATGTTATTCTTCAATTTGAGACATATATACAAACATGTCCTCATCTTCATAAATTTCAAGGTTTTTTTGTATTTTTAATGATCGCTGCCTTCAAATATAATCTAATATGAAAAGAGTGCCATTGTACATGTATTTCCAATGTTTTTGCTGCTTCACAATCTTGAAACAAGCACTGACTCAGCTTCTATATTACTTGGCATTACTGACACAAGAATGAATTTGTTGTTCAGATTTAAATGAAAACATGTCACCCCAAGCTCCATTTCAATTCAACCTGTGAAGCAGACAGGGTAATTAGCCTCTCCGTACTTCCTTTTTGTGGTCTGTGAAATGGGGATGATTATAGTGATGTGATACGTGGAATTATTTTGAGAAATTTCTGCAAAATACTCGGAAAGCTGCAAAGTGTTATACAAATTATTACCAGTTATAGTAATTATACTACATGTAAGCATCCTATGGACAAAATCATATTCAGAAATGTTGTAAATATGATTACTGAGAATATCTACTGATGATTTGTCTTGGTAGACTAAACAGAGTCAAGTTAGCATTTTTGCAGCAGATATAAACCAACAGAAATAGCTGTCCATTAAACAGGAAAATGTATTTTAAAATGGTAAAAAAATCAGGCAGGATTGAATGAGAAAGACAAACCTAAATTCTGCAGCTGTAAATTATATTAATCTAATGTTTTTCAACAGTCTCTGAAGATAGTACTAATTATTATAACTCTATAATCATTGCATACCATTCTGGGCCCTTATTCTATTGGGGGGGTCAGTAAAAAATGGAAAGAATCCCAAGTATCTACTAATATTTTTGTCTTCTTTTATCCATAATAAATAGGAATTTTTTTTTGCTTAAATATTTTGACACTCCTTACCTGTGGACTTTTGTGTCTGTGGATTTAACCTCACAAATGGAAAATACTTGAAAACATGTCCATCTAAACTGACCATGTACATACTATTTTTCTCCATTATTCCCCAAACAACACAGTATAACACCTATTTATATATTATTTACACTCCATGCAATACTATAAGAAACTTGAAATGATTTATAGTACATTGGAAGATGTGAGTAGTTTATATACCAATACTACACATTTGACGAAAAGACAAAATTCTAATTCATTAACATTCTGTTTCTATTGTCTTTACTCGCAATAAAACTACACATTTGATGAGCCACTTATATGATCTTGTGAGTCTATTGTAAAGATTTTTGTCCGCTGTAGAATAAAAGTAGTTATATCACACTAAACAGTACTGTTTATCTACTTCCATAGACAACAAAAGAATTAAGGAGTACACCCAAATGCACTAATGACAGAATAATAATTTGAACCATAAATACTGTCTGGGTTTTACCTTCATAATAAACATCAATTATGCTTTAATTTTCTTATTTATTTCATATAGCTCCTTTACGCAAGACTTGTCAATTTTAATTCAAATTCTTATAAAGTCTAATAATGAGCAGATTTCAAAATGACTGCTACTTGATGCTTTTCAATATTAAAACTCTTTTCAGACTATATGATGCAAAGAGATATAAATATGTGAATCAAAGATGGTAGTTACTTGACCGTGCTACTTCTCATCAGTCTTTCTGTTTTCTAGAATAAGAATATTATCCTCTGTTATGAAATAAAATAAATCGAGACACGATGAAATAATCATATAGTACTGCTTCTTTTGTGGTCTAGAATATATCTTTAAATATTATTTCACAGCCACAACATACTACTTTCTTGTTCATATAAATCCAAAACAAATACAAAAGTTGACTTCAGAGTACATGGTAAACTCTCCCTGACAGAATATCAAAATACTTGGAAATTTTATTTTTTCCCAATATGTGATATTAAAAAACCTTTAAGCTTAATGGAAGCTTATACATCCATAGTAAATCATTATGCCTGTGTTTAAGAGATGCTAGTACATGTGCCCATTATTAGTAAGAAGGGAACATAAAAGAAAATATACACACACACACAAAAAGAAAATATACACAAAATTTTACCACTTACAAATAAGAGATAAAATATCCTTCACATTTTAGAAATGATAACCCAATTGAAGGCACATAATGTACTGTTTAGATTCATTTTTTCAGGCTTTGTGAAGACAGAGGTTATTATTTGTGATAACCCCTCTAAATTTGGTTCTATTGATACCTGTATGACTTACAAAGTATGGTGAAATCTTATAAACAGGGTACAAAATATTATTTTGGAAAAAATATTTCATGGAAAATACAAAAAATAAAAATAAATAAGATTCTCAGATTCTGTATGAACTGTGTCTAAATTATCTCTGGAGTTAGAGGAATCTCAATGATTCCCTAGCTTGTTAGAGACAGCGGATAGATGTTATGAAAGAACAATTGCTAGAAGGATTGACCATTACAAATCAGAAACTGTTTTCACAATATCTAAGTCCCTATAAAATTTTTTTATTATCAAGTAGTCGCTCAGAAGAATGACTGGAACATGTGGTCTTCATTAATGACCGTAGGTCAGAAAACAAGAATATGCATATAGTGACATGAAATACAAATAATACAATTGATAATACAATTGATACAATGTTAAGTAGGATTGAATATGGATAAATGAAAATGTATTGGATAAAAGATCTAACAAGTAATATTGCCAATGAGAATAAGATCTCTCCTGAAATCCTTGATGTTATCTAAATAAGGCACCAATACAGGGACTGATTGAAGATGCTGACAGCTTTATATGCAAGTGCATAAATGGGTAGAAAAATCAGTATTCTTTGAATTCAGATGTGTTTGAAATGAAAGAACTTGGAATAAATTTTAGATATATAAATGAACTTTCATGTTTATGTGTGTATGTGTATACACACATTTATGCATATATGTTTATATTTATATAGACATGCCTTTTCATATATATATATGTATACAAGCATATACATTTATGTGGTGTATATATATGCATACACATGTGTTTGGGTATTTATATTTATAAATACATATATGCACATATAAACATATACCCACAATAATATATATACAGAGAGAGGGCAAAAGATAGTTTTGTCACAGTGCTGAATTGGATCTAATAGAATAATCACACATCAATCTGAAAATTCCTGCACATATTTTCACAGATTTCAGTTTTTCAAGTGTTCTCATTCTAATTGGATTTCTCTTGCTCCAGTGATTTCTATTTCAATTTTAAAACTTTATGCATCTATGGAAAAAGTCAACCCAGCCTTCTATCAAAACAAAAACATTTCACTAATGGATCTACCAAGATAATTTTTATAAAATTTTGATTAAAATGCCTTTCAACCTTTGGAAGAGGGCATTATAGAGTCATTTAATTTAGGAAAAAAAGTTTTTAAAGTTTGTTTTTAAATGTTTTTTCGAAGAGTACTAGACTCACTCTGAAGATCAATATTCTATCACTACACTTTTGTGCAATTTTAATTTTTCCAAGCAAAATAGCTAGGGATAAAAGTTCCTTATCTTTTTTGGGGAGCATTTTGTTGTTTACCATGTTACCTATACTACATAGGCCATACTGCATAAGAGAGTTGTAATTGCCTGCCTGATTTAGTGCAAAGATCTATAGTACTCCCTATTCTATTTTGCAAAGTGACAACCTTTTAAATTAATGGAATTTTTATAAGGCTCAAGAATTCTTGGTATCCAACTACCTGAACTTAACATATGTTAATTTTTTAAGACTTTCTCCCTGAATTTGTGACTGTAATTTTCTATTTGACTGATGTGTTTCTTCATTTTTATTCGAAGTCCTTTGTTACTGTCATCCCTTTAAAATTATAAGCCAATAATAAGCAGAATGTTTTAAACATTTAATAAACACAACACATATACACACTACAATAAATACACATAAATTTTCAATCAAATGCTTGATCATAACATAAATTTAATCTCAGTTTACTACATGATTATTAAAAAGTTTTTACTTTTATACTTATATTTCTCCACAAGTTTACTTTAGTAAGAATCAAAAGGAAACAAATGGAGAATCCATACCGCTAATCAAATCTAAAATCAAATCTCCTTCCTCAAAAACTATCCGTAATAAAAAAGAAATTGAGAAACAAACAAAAACCTTTTAGAAAAACCTCCACCTTTGTAGCCTAGGAAGAATTTCCACTAACTGGATGGCTGAAATTTCAAGAATAAGAGCAGCAATATCAATAAACTCTTCATGTTCACTACTTGAAAAGAAGTGCTTGTGAATTGTTGCAGTGAAGCAGAAACCAATTTGACCCATAAGTAGAGAAGAGTGTGTACCAAATGCTGTGATTTTATATCACTTAGAAGTTAAATTTGATTTCTTTGTTTAAAAGTATTTTTTTCAAAATAAAGCTGATTATTTTGTTCTACTCCCATATCAGTCTATAGTAAATTTTTTAAAAATTACAGGAAAGATAAAATATGAACAAGTTTAGAGGAGGAAAAGGTAGAAGTATGAGAGTGAGGGAAAAGAGATGTGTTCTGGTTTGTGTCTAGCTGTCCCCTCAAAGCTTCATGCAGTCATATGTGGGGCTTCTTCAGAGGCGGCTGAATCTAGACTGTTTGATGATTCAGAGTGCAATGCTAGGATTAAGGGTGCTAGGATTAAGGGTGGGTGATTATTAAATCAGTCCACTGATGGATTTGGCCTTGCCCTAATCCCAGTATTCTGGATAGGATGTAAGTGTCAGAAAGAGTCTTGCTTTGTCCCTTGTTTGATCTTGCCTACCTGTTTGCCTCAGAACTATTTCTCCTCTGTGGTGCCCCACTGTCATGCTACCCTGCCTTGGAACCAGCCAACTATGAGCTGAAACCTCTACAAACTGTGGGCTAAAAAAACCCTTTTCCTCCTTTAACTTTGGGAGTCTGGTATTTAGTCTCAGCAGCGAGAAAATAACTAAGTCATAATGATGATAAACATGGTTTTCTTTGTTTCAGCAGGGGTAGTTATAACAAGTGAAACAAGATTGCATGATTAATGCAAATGTTTTGGTGTCTGCTTATTTTAGATTTTGTGTTCTTCATAATTTTGTGTTCTTCATAATTTGAAACTATCACCAAAGAAGACACTGGTGGTGAACAGCATCCCGTAAAATACTGTAAAAATTCACTGGATGAATATTATTGTTGAATATCATTGTTTTTTAAGACGGGGTCTTGGTATGTAGTTCAGGCTTGCATTGAACACATTATGTAGCCCAGGGTGACCTTGAATGTGTGGTGATGCTCTTGCCTCAGTTTCTCAAGTTTTGGGATTAGAGGCATGTGCCACCATGCTTGGATAAAAAACCAAATATTGGCCGATGAAATAAGGATATCAGTTGCCTCTCTGGCCTAAAGATATGTTAAGGAGCTCTGTAACTCTTACAGTATAAAGTGAATTGACTCAAGGGAATTCTGTAGATCACTCTCCATCAGAAGATTGATAAGGAGACACAAAACCAAAGACTCTATGAAATAAAAACTAAGAGCAAAAATAACTAAAACATTCCTTAACAAATACAGATCTATAAAATATATACAGCAGAAGAAGGGAAAATAATATCTGGAAAAAGTTCACAGGAATTTCTAGAAAATAGTGCACATTTTAATGCCTGAGACAATGTGTGTATGATTTACTATGCAAAAGTGAATTAAGGTTGCAAATCAATTGATTTTAAGATAGATTATCTAGTATTACCCTGGTGGGTCAATGTAATCACAATAGTCCTTAAATTTGGAAGTGAGAGACATAAAATGGGTCACTATTAGAATGACACAATGTGAGAAAGACTAGATCAGTCATTATTAACTATGAAGATGGAAGATTAGGAACCAAGGAAATTGGATAGCTTCTAGAAACTGGAAAAATGATATGAACAGTTTCTTCCCTCAGGCACAAGAAGAAATGGAGCCCTGATTATATCTTGATTTTAGCTCAGTAAGACTCAATACAATCTTATAACTTCAAAAGAATTGTAAGAGAATAAATTTTTAAGACACTAACTTTACAGAAATTCACTACGTAAGCAATAGGAATATAATATATTTGGAGAGAAAAAGGAAATTTGTCCCCCGTTTACATGTATACCTGGTAATGTGGAGATGAATTAAAGTTTTTTATGTTATAAGAATTGTAGTAAATTTACTATAATAGCAAACATTAAAATAGAAACAATGTAAAGCAGGAATTCATATTTAACTACTATTAGAATAAGTAAGAAATTCTTAAGTATTAAATCAGTTTGACTCATTAAGTTAAATACTTTTATAATAAAATTACTTTGAACTAAGTCAAAAAACAACTGGAAACTGGATAAAGAAGATCTGGTTTTTTTTATACAATGGAGTACTACTCAGCCATAAAGAATGAGAAACTAGAAATATTTATAACTAAATGAATGCATATTGAGGCCATACTCTTAAGTGAAATAAATAGGACACATATGTGGAAATACTGAATAGTTTCTCTACTATAAGAAACTGAAAGTGTAAATAAGGATTAAAATGATTAAAATGAATAAGTGATAATTTGAAATAGGAAGAAAAAGTCCAAAGGGGTAGGGGAAGTGGGAGAGGAAGGGGAAAGGAAAGAAGGGAAAGGAAAAATTATAATAATAGAAAAAAATGGAAACAAAGTCTATGCAAATGGGGAAGAGTGGAGGGGATGAAGAGCACACAGGTAATGGGGGAAAAATAAGAACCAAGATGCATCATGTACAGGTACAAGCACCCAATGATAAATGTAAATGTATTGTATACCTAAAATGTACCAATACAAGAATTTAAGAAAAAAAAAAAAAAGCAACAACAAAAAAACCCAGAAAGCTAGAAAAATGGCCTGAAGTGAATGTTAGAAAAGGGCCAATACATTCAATATATATTTATATTCAATTAAAATTAATTCTATGCTCCCAGGAGAAAAATATATGAAAAACATGAATTAACAATTAAAAGAATAAAATAAAATAATAAAAATTAAAAGTTCCATATAAAAATATACCAAAAGTAGCCCATATGAGTGATTATAACCTTGGTTCTGGAATTAGATTTTGTATGCTAAATCTAAGGCATGTTACTCAGTATTTGTGTGATCTACCATAGATTACCTAATCTTTCTGAGCTTTAACTTCTTTACCTATAACATAACTGTAAACAATAGTATTTTCATGTTGATGTGAAAAATGAAAGATTGAATCTTTGTAAAGGGGTTATTAAAGTGCATAGTGCATGTAAAATTTTAAAAGTAAATCCACAAGTTACTAACTATATTGCCAAATGGGTGTAATGGAAATGTTACAGAAAATGTGCACAGTACTGGCAAGCAAACAAGATATCCATTTTCATTTACAGGTTGTATAAATATAATTGGTTCAGTCTTTGTGCAAACATATTGGTGATATGCATTAAATTATTTTCAAACTGAAAAATTGAATAAATATGTAATTAATATAGCATTTCCTTTAGTAGGTGAGTGGATGATAAAAACAGGGGTATACTCATATAATGGAATGGTACACAGTAATAAACAATAGAATGAGCAAACTTTTAATGTTTTAAAAACAAATGCAATTCACATGCTAATTACTCTGATTTTGATCACACATGATCTACATGTATAACAATACATCATACTGTGCTAAATTAATATGTACAATTAATAGCTGGTTATCATTTTTAGTTATGTGGTTAACCTCTACTAAGATCACAGTTTTATGACAACGTCAATCAAACTCCCTTCATTCATCTGCCCCAAATTAACAAATCTCCTGTCTTCTGATGATGATCTAAAGAAGCCTGGATCATCCTGGCAAAGACAAATTTCAAAAGGGAAGAATAAATTATTGGTACATGTAACAGTATAGGTGGATTTCAACATGATGATGAAAGAAGTCACAATTATTACATACTTTTAAAAATTACATACGCACATAATTACATATTTTGTAATGAAGTGTAAATGACACAGTATGTAATTAAATGTTTCATTTATCTGATATTTCACTAATGTCATTCCCTTCATATGAAAATGCAAACTATAAAGATGATTAATATATATCCAGGTCTTAGATATGGAGAGAAGCTGTACTGCAAAGAGGAAGTGCGGGGTGATACTTTTAGGTATTGCAATAGCCTGTGTTCTTTGTGTTGTGGTAGTGGTTACAAAGATACACGTATCCATTAAACCTATAAAATTTGTGCACCACAATAAATTAATTATACTGTATATAAATCTTTTGAAATATTTAATCATGTTTTCTGAAAATGTGTAATAAAATAAGAAATGTTTACAGCATAGAGCTATGTGATGAAGCACGAGGTAAACTTCGATTTACAGTTCAGTTCTATGCTGTATTAGTAGAAAAAGCAGGTGTTGGCTATTTAAAATGCATTGTCACTTCTATACTTACCTTATATGCACATTCCCCTCCCTCCTCTTTTTGGTAACAGCCATGTTATATGATTGCTGTCTTAAGTGTATATAGCTAGGGTATTATAAAATAGGAAAGAATGAGCCAGACTAGAAAAAAACTGTATTTTGAATCAGAGATCACATTCAAATCACAGCTTTTCCACTTACTAGCTACATTACTGCAACATAAAGTCTCATTTTCTTCATCTGTAAAACAACTATAGTACGAATGTTTACCTCAGTTTTGTTTTGTTTTTCAAGTGGATCATGAAGAACATTGCCTGGAAACAGTACACATTCAATAATTATTAGCAGATAGTAGATCAAGGGTTCTATGGATCATTTCATAAAAGACTCAAGAATAGAAATTATAATAATATTTTAGCATTACATCATATTCCATTTTAGTTTTGTTGAAAAATTAATTTATCCAATATATTGGTAAAAAAGATTTGAGTTTTTTCCACTTTTGTCTCTTAAAATATTGAATCTACCTATTTTAAATGATGTATTATATATTTTGATCCTTATTTACACTTTCAGTTTCTCAAACCAGAGAAGCTATTCGGCCATTACACATGAGTGTCCTATCTATTTCACTTAAGAGTATGGCCTCAATGTGCATCCATTTAGTTATAAATATCTCTAGTTTCTCATTCTTTATGGCTGGGTAGTACTCCATTAAAAAAAATGCATCTTCTTTATCCAGTCTCCAGTTGCTGGGCAATTGGGCTGTTTCCAACTTTGAGCTATTTACAAACTGTGTTGCTATAAACATGGGTGCAGCTATATCGCTATGGTATGATTCTTTTAATTCTTTTGGGATAATACCCAGCAGGGGAATAGCTGGTTCAAATGGGACCTCTAATCCTAGTTTTTTGAGGTACCTCCAAGAGGGAAGGTAGGGAAAAGGAAAGAAGGGAACGGAATAAATATGAGAAAAGGAAAAAACAGAAACGAAGTCTTTGTAAATAGGGACGGGTGGACAGGTTGAAAGGAGGCCGGGGGATGGGGAAAAATATAAAAACCAAGATATATCATGTAAAGGTACAAATTCCCAACGATGAATGTCATCATATTGCATACCTAAAATGTACCAATAAACTTAATGAAAAAATATTGAATCTGTACACTGGTACATACATCTTGCTAAAATGTACATAAAATTTTAACATTATAATTTCTAGGTCATAAGTTGTTTTTATCCTCACTGTCAATAGACATTGTCAAATTGCCTCACAATGTGGTTGTACAAGATTACATACTTGCCAGAAATGTATGAGAGTGTCAGCTGTCTTGCATTTTTGTTTACTGTGGTAATTTAGGTCTTTATACATGCCATTTCAGTAAACATTCAATGAGATTCACTATGACCATAATTTGCATTTTTCTCACTGCTGATGTTTTGCTTGCTTTTCATAATAATATTGACCATCTGAAATCTAAACATTCTTGTTTTTTTTTTTTTTTTTTTTGGTACCGGGGTTCGAACACAGGACCTTGTGCTTGGGTGGCAGGCAGCGGAACTACTGAGCTAAATCCTCAGCCCTGAACATTCTCCTTTTAAAAAAAATGTCTATTTAATCTATTGCGTGCATTATTGTTAGTTTCACTGAATTTTTTATTGATATGTGGGAGTTATTTCTGTGCTCCATGCTTGTACTTTTGTTATTTGTCTTTCATTCTGTGGTTTTACTTTCCATTAATCCAAACATATCATTGTTATTTTTATCATTATTAGCGTAGATTAGTTACAGAGAATCATGGGCATCATTTAAACATATTCTTACAAGCAAATAACATACTGTATTTTGATCTATTGCATTCCCCACCTCTCTCTCTCTCTCTCTCTCTCTCTCTCTCTCTCTCTCTCTCTCTCCTTGTCTCTCTATTTTAGATTCCACACATAAGAGAAAGGATGTAGTATTAGATGTTAAGTGACTAGTTGATTTTGCTTAACATGATATCTCCAGTTCCATTCACTGTTCTACAAATCCCATTGTGTCTGTTAGGGTACACTAGAGGAATTGATTTCATATAAAATATTTACTAAGTAGATTTATAATGGCCACCTTCAGACTCAAGGGTAGAAGAAAGAAAAATGGCTGCTTGCACACTGAAGAGCCAGAGGATCCAGTCCAAGTATGAAGTCTTGGAGCTCACTGCACAGACTGGTTCAAGTCCACGTTGAAAAGCTGAAAGGTCTGCCTTGGAAGGCTTAAAATACTATACTGGAACCTTGAAGGAACTGGACCTTAATATCCAAAGTCAATAACAAAGACTGGAACTTCTCCAAAGAAACAAAAGGAAAAATTCTTCTTCTTTTCCTTTTTATCCAATCAGAGTAAAGACCTATTAGTCATTCCACCTAGACTGGGATGAGTTGGCCTTCCTCCATTTGCAGCCTACATGTTGATCATCCACACACTCAGACTTGTGTTACATTAATCTTCTAGGACTTTCTTAATTGATTCAAGTAGATATATCACAATTAATGATCACAGCCATGATTTCATTTTTTTACTGATTGAATCACAAACTATTATATACATATACTGCATTTTCTTTATCTATTCAGCAAGTGAAGAAACCTACACTATTTCCATAGCTTGGTTATTGTAAATTGTATCTCAATAAATATGTATATGCAGGTATCTCTACAATATGCTGACTTTACTTATTTCAGGAATATGCTGAAGAATGATAAATTTGCATCAAATTGGAGCTCTATTTTCAGGTTTCTAGTTTAGAAATCTCCAAATTGATTCTCATAGTGGCTGTACTAATTTACATTCTCCCCCAAAAAGAGCATAAAGGTTCTTTTTCCCTACATTCTTTACCCATTCATTATTTTCTGTATTCTTGACATTACCCATTGTGACTGGAGTGAGATGGAATCTCAATGTAGTTTTGATTTGCATTCCCTGTGGCTAAAGGTATGGGATATTTTTCATAGACTTATTGGCCATTTAAATTTCTTTGTTTAAGAATCAGTTCAATTGTTCATTTCCTAGTTGGCTAATTTTTCTAGGCTTAAGTTTTTGAGTTCTTTATATCTTCTGGATCATAATCTTTTGACGCAAGACTTAATGGTAAAAATTTTCTACAATTTTGTAGACTATTTCTTCACTCTGTTATTGAATCATTTGCTGTGAAGAAGCTCCCCCCCCCATTAAGTTTACTGGTACATTTTAGGTATAAAATACATTTATATACATCATTGGAATCTTGTAGCATTACATGAGTATCTTGGTTCTTATATTTTTCCCCTTCCCCTGCCCTCCCTTCCCCCCCTCCACCCTTCCCTTTTTGGAAAGATTTTGTTTCCATTCTTTTCCTTTTCTCATATTTTGCTTTTCCCTTCTTTCTTTTCCCCTACACCTCCCACTTCCCCTGTTCCTTTAGACCTTTACTGCCTATTACACAATATCTATTATACATTTTTAAAATGAAAATATCAAGTCCTAGGAGACATTACCACAGATTTTACAGAATTTAAGAGGATATAGAAAGAATATTTCAAAAATCTTTTTTGAAATAAATTTGACAACTTCTAAGAAGTACCTTGGAAGACAAATTAATGAAACTAACTCTAGAGGAAATATAAAATTTGAATAGTACCTATTACAGAAAGTATATTCCTAGCTTGAAAACCTACCTATATGACAACAACAGGCTCATATACATTTTAACTGAAAAATTATAGCAGACATTTAAAGCAGAAAAAAAAAGGAACACTTCTCCCCTAATTTTAGGAAATCAACATTGTGATAATCCTAAAACTGGATAAAGGAAATAGAAGAAAAAACATTTTTTAAGAATCTTAAAATTGTATAATTCCATTTTCACTCCTTACCCCTAAGTCTTTTCTAAGAAAATTAATGTATCATATAATGGAGCAAGAATGTAAATTATGCCAAACATCTCATCATAAACAATATGGGCTAGAATACAATTTAATGACATCTTTAAAGGACAGGAAGGAAGGAAAACACAAAAACATGTCAAGAAAGAATTCTATATTCATTAAAAATATCCTCTAATATTACTGGGGAATAACATTTCAAATTATCAATTATTCATTTTAATCATTTTCATTCTTATTTACACTTTCAGTTTCTCACACTAGAGAAACTATTCAGTATTTACACGTGTGTCCTATTTATTTCACTAATGAATATGACCTCAATGTGCATCCATTTAGCTATAAATGTCTCTACTTTGTCATTCTTTATGGCTGAGTAGTACTCCATTGTATCACAAAACCACATCTTCTTTGTCCAGTTTCCAGTTGATGGGCACTTGGGCTGTTTCCAAGCTTTAGTTATTACAAACTGTGGTGCTATAAACATGGGTGCACACATATCGCTGTGGTATGATGCTTTTAATTCTTTTGGTAAGATCCCCAGCAGGGGAATAGCTGAGTCTAATGGGACCTGTAGTCCTAGTTCTTTGAGGTATCCCCACACTGATTTCCACAGTGGTTGCACCAGTCTGCAATCTCACCAACAATGGAGAAGGGTCCCTTTCTCCCCACATCCCTGCCAGCATTTTTTATTGGTTGATTTCTTGATAGCAGCTGTTCTTTCTTGAGTGAGGTGGATTCTCAGTGTTGTTTTCATTTGCATTTCTCGAATGACCCATGTTGTTGAATATTTTTTCACATATTTATTTGCTGCTTTTAATTCTTTGTCTCAGAAATTTCTGTTCATTTCAGATTCCCGTTTTTGAATTGGGTTTTTGAATTTGGGGGTGTAGAAGCTTTTTAATTTGATCTAGTCCCATTTGTTGATTCTTGATATTATTTCTTATGCTATTAGAGTAGGATTGATCAAGTTTTTGCTTATGAAGTGACTTTAACTGTTTCCCCTATGTTTTCTTTTATCAGTTCAATGTTTCAGATCTTGCACCTACATCCTCAAATTCTTTTGAATTGATTGATTTACATGGTGAGGGATAAGAATCTAATTTAAATTTTTGACATATGTATATCCAGTTTACCCAGAACTATTTGTTAAAGAGTCTGTATTTTCTCTAACATATATTTTTCGCTTCTTTTCAGGAATCAGATTGCTGTAGCTATGGGTTTTGGTTCTGTGGCTGCTATTCTTTGTTATTGCCCTATACAACTGTTTTTATGCTATTACCATTATGTTTTAACTATAGCTTTTTGGCATATTTTCAAATTGTGTAGTATGTGATGTATCACTGCATTTTTTCCTTGAGATTACTTTACCTACTCTGAGCTCTTCTGTTTCTATATGAATTTTAGGATTTTTTCCTAGTTCTGTGAAGAACTTTGTTGGTGTTTTGATAGGAGATTGGATTCAATCTATAGACTGTTTTTGGTAATGTGCAATTTTAACAGTATTTATTCTGCAGACCAATGAACATAGAAAGTCTTTCTATCTTTAGTGTTTTCTTCAATTATTTTCTTCACTGTTTTTCAATTTTTATTGTAGTTGCCTTCACTTCCTGGGTGAGACTAGATATTTTTTCAAGCTATTGAGAATGAAATAGTTTTGATGATTTCTTTCTCACAGTTTATTACTGATATATAAAAGGATGTTGTTTTTTTCTTGTCAACAAGTTAAATTTATTCAAGATAATAGATGATATTTACAGAAGATATACATACATACAATTTGTACACATTATTTATAGTTCAATTGTGAAAACAGAAAAAAGTCCACTCCAAAATAACATACTAAATGAATTTTTTTTATGTTGATTTTGTATCTTGTCATTTTGCTGAATTTCTTAATGAGATCAAATTATTTTGGTGGAGTTTTTAGATTCTTCTCAGTAAAGGATCATATCATTTGCAAATAGGGATAATTTGATTTCTTTTTATTAGTATACTTTTTATTTCTTTCTCTTAACTAATTGTACTGGCTATAATTCCAAGTATTATGTTAAACAAAAGTGTTAGGAGTGGACTTGCTTGTCCCATTCCTGAAAGTGACTTTAGTTTGTCCTTATTCAGTATGCTATTGGGTATGATTTTGTCACATATCATTTTTATTATATCAAGGAAAGATTCTTCCATACTTAGTTTCTTTAAGGTTTTATCATGAGTCAATGTTAAATTGTGTTGAAGGATTTTTCTTTTTTTATTAAGCTGATATCATGACTGCCTATGTGGTGTGTTAGTTTATTTATTGATGTATGTTGAACCATCCTTATAACTCTGAATGATACTAACATGATGAAGATGTCTGATTCTTTTTCATATCTCCATGAATTCTGTTTGAAAACATTTCATTAAAATTTTTACATGTATAGTCATCAAGAATTTTTGTCTATAGTTTTCTTTTTTATTGAATCTTTATACAGTTTTGTATCAGCGTGACATTGGCTTATTGGAATAAATTTGGAAGTGTTTTTGCCCTTGATAATTCATTGAATAGTTTGAGGTGCACTGGTGTTAATTGTGCTTTAAAAATCCTGTTATTTAATATTGGAATATGTTATTCTTCTAAATTCCAGTGAATTTAGAATGCACATATTTTTTCCAACTTTTCTAATATTTGATTAAGCAATCTTACACTGTAGTATTAGGATTCTATGCAGTTAGCCCTTATTTGTGTACCAATACTATCAAAAGAAAGAGTGAAAACTTCCTTATAAATATGTTTCAGGAAACCTGCTTTCAATTGGATTGTCAATGAAGATTACTCGGATACATTTTGTGTGTTTTGTATTTAATCACCTAAGTAATAGACTATTAGCAAATCTCATTTAGCTAGGATTAGCCTTGTAAAGAATAGATATTATAGCAGATTTCTAGAAATTCCTTCACATTTATGAACTTTTAAAGTGCAGCAGTAGCCTTTTGATCTTCGTAAGTGCATTCTCATCCCTATATTAATTTTAGCATTTAAAATTATAAAATGGAAAAATACAAGTTACAAACAAAATATTTTCTTGAAAATACTATTTAATATTTAAATACTAGCTAGTTCTTTTTGGTTGTTTGGCCTGAGTGGGAATTGAGTTTGGAAGCTGGTACTCTTGGGTGTTGTGATGTAGGTTTTATTTGGAAAGTTCTTTACCACCTGTGTGGGTGACTCAGCCAGATGCCTCAGTTCTCCAAAGTTAATTAAAATATAGTCATATTAGTCTTAGAACTCATTGAATGTAGGCTCTTTGAATTCACTCAATTTAAAATAGAAAATTTGAAAGACTTATAAACTACCTTGGAGAAATGAGTGCTAGTTTCCAGGACGGTTTTTCAATTGGCCAGTTATTTCTAGATAAATGTGGGCTTTTTGCTGATCTCTGCTTTAATATATTTCCCAATCATTTTAACTAGAGAAGATATGTATATTTGAACTAAGGCCTTTTCTTTCTGGGCCAGGTTTTCATGCTGCGTTACCCTTTGTATACTTCTGGCTACCCTGTGTTCCTAGATTTGTAATGGAGAACTTGCAGTGTTGTAACTGAAGTTCATTCCGTCCACACCAGCAAGGTGACCTCACACTGGGTAGTAGCAAAAGACAGAAGAATTGGATAGATTTTTATTTCCACAGTAGTTAAATTTTCCAACTATAATTTTACACACTACACTATATTACTATAGCTAATTGGACACAAATGTCCTCAAAGAGTACTTTATTTTATTTAAAGCATCTGTTTAATTCAGTTTTTAATGATTTTGCAAAGAAAGGCATGTGTGTAATTTTAATAGAGCCTGACCTGAATTTATATGTTTTTAGCTTTACTATTTAACATTTTATAACAAATAAACTTTTTTTAAAAACAAGTTTAAAAAAGTATGGTAAAATTGAGAAGTAAAATAGTCCAGTAGTAGACTTTTCTTTGTTGGGAGTCATTTTTCCTGTTTTAATTTCATTGTTCATTACTGATTTGATGAGATTTCCTAAAAAATATTTTCTTGGTTCAATTTTAGTAGTGTATGTATCTCTATTTCTAGATTTTTCAACTTACTGGAATGTAAATTTTTTAAAGTTTCTAATGATTCTCTGGATTTCAGTGACATGTCATAATATGTCCCTTCTTGTCTAATTTTATTCATTAGTGTCTTCTCTCTTTTAGTTTTGGTTAGTTTGCCTAAGGATTTATCAATCTTGTTTGTCATTAAAAAAACTTCTTTTATATCGACTCTTTGTTTAAAGTTATGTTAGCTTCCATTTCATTAATTTCAGCTCTCTTCTTTATTCTTTATTTCCTTCTACATATTTTGGTTGTTTGGGGGTTTTTTTAGACTTTAAAATGCATCATTAAGTTATGTGAGATCTCTTATTTTTTAATGTAGGTACTTACACTTGCAGTCTTACTTTGCATAATTTCTGGTATATCCTAAATATTCAGGTATATTGTGTTTCTATTTTTGTTTGATTCTAGGAATTGATTCAAAATTTCCTTTTGATTTATGCAATGACCCATGTAACATAAAAAGTGTACTATATATTTTGAATATTTATTTAGCTCCAATGGTCTTTTTTGGTGTTGATTTCTTAATTAAATTGATTATGATCTGATATGATAGAATGTATGTTTGTTTCACTTTTTTGGTATTTTTTAACATTTGCTTTATGGTCTAAAATACAATAAATTTTGGAAAAAATTCCATTAACTGCTGAAAAGTATGCATTTCACTGTTGTTTGATGGGTCAGTTTGTATATATCTGTTAAGATTTTTTTATCTATAGTTTAGTGTATTGGTGTTCCCTTTTTGAGTTTTGTCTGGATGACCTATTTATTTGTGAGAGTTGGTTATTGGAACTGCCGACTATTATTTTATTAGAGTCTATTTTTCTATTTATATAGAGTAGTGTTTGTTTTATAAAATTATTTAAAAATTTATAAAATTTAAGTGTATGCATATTTAAAATTGCAGTCTTCTTGGTTAATTGTTTCCTTTTGCAAAATGTATTTACCTTCTTTGTCTGTTCTGAATAACTTTGGATTAAAGTCTACCTGGTCAGATATAAGTCTAACTACCTCAGTTTATTTTCCATTTGTTTTTTGTGTGGAATATCATTTTTCATCACTTTTCTATTGGTCTTAGTATGTCTTTATGTGAGACATATGTTTCTTGCAGGCAATGTATACTTCCGTATTTTTTCAATCAAATCCTCCAGTCTGTATCTTTTAATTGGAGAATTAAGATTGCTTTCATTCAGGGCTATTATTAGAAAGGTATGTATCAATTCCTATTACTTCACTATTTTTCTGATGTTTGATTTTTTTTCCTAATATTCATCCATTTGTCAATTCTTCCTCTTTTCTGTGTATTGTTCTTTTAAGAATCTTCTGCAATGCTAGCTTAGTGGTCACAAATTCCTTTAGTTTCTGTCTATGGCTTTTATTTTGTCTTTGACTCTGAACAGTAGCTTTGCTGAATGCAGAAACTCAGATTAGGATTTATTTATTTTCATAGATTAAAATCGATTATTTCATGCCCTTATAACCCTTAGAATTTCTGCTAATAAATCTGTCATTGAGATGGGTTTAACTTTATTAGTGGCTTGGAATTTTTCTCTTGTAGATTTTAATATTCATTTACTGTTTTGTACTCTTTTAACTATAATGCCATGGGGAAATTTATTTTTTTCATGTCTGTTTGGGGTTCTAAATGCTTCCTAGATCTAGATGTCTATTTCTTTCTCAAGTTTTGTGAAGTTTACTGCTATTGTTTCTCTGAGTAGATTTATATGCCTTTGTTTTGTATACTGGAGCTCCTTTCTACTTCTAAGACTCGAAATTTGATGTTTTTATTGTGTCCCAGAAGTCTTTAATTTTTTTCATAATTTTTTTGATATTTTATTGATGCTGATTGTGATAATTCATTTACAATCTTCAAGTCCAATAAATTTCTCTTTCTTTTGGTCTATCTTGTTTGTGAGGCTTTCCATTGAATATTTTGCAGGCTTTTTGAGCTTTTCATTTCTAAAAGTTCTGTCTATTCTTTTGAGAATCTCTTTCTTTTTTACTAAAAAAAGATATCTTTTATATACTTCATATTTTGAATTATATTCTTCATTTATTCAATTGTTAATTTTACTCTTTCAGTTCATTTTTGTAATCATATCTCTCTGGTGTTTCATCTAATTTAGTATTATTGGGATCAGTTTCTATTCAAGTATTAACTTTCAGAGAATTTATGTTGCTTTGTTTTTGCCATATACTAAAGCTTCTTCAATACAATTTATGTATGTGATGGAATGGTATTCTTTTACCTTTTTATTTGAGTGCCTTCATATGTAGTATTTTTCTCCCTATAGTCTGTCCTCTGGTATGTGTCTGTTGTAGAGTGTTCAATTCTAAGTAGCTTTTGCTGTGTATTTTTCCTGCTACGTTTTGTTGTTGAGGTTAGTGCGAATTGATTAGTTTTCTCTTAATGTCCACTTAGTCTTAAAATAGGATAGCTATTCCCACTTGTTATTTTGAGGGGAGGGCTTCTGTTGAATGGAATATTGTTTCCATCTTCTTTCAGTCTATTTCTTTGCATGTGAGACCTATCTTGTAGGCAACATGTAGTTGGGTTTTATTTCCTAATCCTCTTGCCAATCTTTTTTGGTTTGGGAATTAAGAGCATTTACATTGAGAGCTGTTATTGAAATGCATGTACTGATTCCTTTATTTTTCCCTCTTTGTTTAACAATTCACCCTGTTAGATTTATTCTTTCTTTTAGTCACTTTTGTGATTTTAGCATCACTCTCTCTGTCTAGGATTCCATTACGTACTTTCTACAATACCAGTTTGTTGATCATAAAAGTGTGCAGTGTGTCACAGCCTGAGTTATTATCTTTCTCTGGAAATCTTGTCACTGGTAGTTAAGTCAGATGTGCCTTAAATTGCAGAATATGTAGGCTGGAAATTCTGGGGATACTTTAAATTTTTCAGCACAGTGGAATCTGAAATGGTATAAGCATGATCCATGTTTTAGTACTTCCTAGGTATGGTCTCTACTAAAGTTGTAAGAAAACTCTTTGTTGTTGGTATGGGAGTAAATCTTCAGAAGCATCATTGCAATCTGCCCTACTCATGGCTACTAGGGGTCAAATTGTTGGGTGGAAGCTTTTACTATGCATTTTGTTAAGCTTTTTTAAGCCTGTATGCCTATGTAGACCAAGTATCAGGTGGAACTAGGTCCTTGTTATGTTTTATATCTAAGTGTTCCCCAAAAGTGTCATGTGTTTGGAATGTGATTGGATCACTGGGGTGCTATATTCATCAGTTCATTCATTCATTGATGAGTTCAGTAGCTAAATTTGGTGTTTTGAGATGAGACCGGGTTGAGCGTGGGTCACTGAGGAAATGACATGAAAGGTGATATGTTTATTTCCATTGACTTAAGACAGAGAACCAAAATAAACCTCTCCTTTAAATTGCAGGTGTTGTGTCTCAGTGACAGAAAAGTGCCTGGTATAGATGTGTTTGAAATAATGTGCTCTTTCTTCAAAATCTTTTGAGAGTGTTTTGTTCAGTGAGTCTGGGATCTAGGGGTCCCCAGACTCACTCTCACTGGGCTTGTCTATCTCTCTGACACAGAAAGGGAAAGGGGAGTCAGAAATGATCAGTGCAAAGCAAAAGTAATTTTATTGTAGGTATTGCAAGGGGAAGTGGTAAAGAGACACTCCGGAGGAATGGAGGGATCTAGACCTGGGGCACTGCTGAATCTGGGCCTGTGATCCTGTTTGGGGGTCTAGGGGCCCCATCTCCACCGCCTCCAAGGATCACTACTTGATTGGTTATAGGACTTGCTGCTGGGAAGTAGGTTTGGTGAGCTAATGGGGAATTTTAAGGTAAGAAGTAACCTACTTAAAGAGGGGCTTATGTGAGAAAGTGAGATTACACAGAAGAGGATGTCAAAACCACAAGCTGTCAGCTCAGTGTAACTACACAGAAGCAGCTCTCAAAACCACAGGCTGTCAGCTCAACTACTGGCTGAGATGCAAAGACTATTTACTTTCTACTTCTTAAAAGGGCCCAGTTCCCTAATCTAATCCTACCTAAGGATTCCAACTGTTCCTACAAGGGTGTAGTTAAAAGGTACAGTACCCTCCCTGGAAGCTTGTAGTGCCTGGTTTAATCTACAGCACTGCTTACAAGGAAGACAACAGAGACAATCCCCACGTAACAATAAATTCAATTCTAGCAGTACAACAAAAACCTAAGTCAAATAATCATAACCACAACATCCATAACCATTATTACAGAAAGAAGCAAAGATAGCATATAATATATTAAGAAGTTATAATTAATTTAAAAACACATAACAAAAGACATGTAAGTGAAATCAAAAGAAAAAAAGCATTGCAATACTCTTCAAAAACAAAGAAAAAGAAATATCTAAGAAGAAAAGTCTAAAAAACTAAAAAGTGGCAAAGAAGAGGAAAAAGGTGCAAAATAAAATCTTTTATAAAAAGATATGACAAAATAAATTAAATATAAGGAAAATAATGTGAAAAATAAGTAATATTTAAATGATAAATAGGAAAAATATAGATGATTGAAATTAGGATTGTTGAAGGAAAGAGGTGAAAAAAAGAACAAAAACAGAAAAAGCATCAACTAAAATGAAAGACCAGTCAGAAATTTCTCCTGGCCAATGAATTTCATTTGGAGAAGCAGAGTCTGCCAGGTCTGAGTTAGATAATGTGAAGCAGCTTATCTGTCTGATAATGAGAAACAGCATGTCTGTCTGCTTCTGAGTTCATATCAAACCTGGTGCCTGAGTAAGTTGACAAAGATAACTGTGCCTGTTTTTTTTTTCCCCTTTGATAGGGCTTTTTGCACATATCCAGGAACATGGCAATTGACTTAATGATAGCCAGAAGCCTTGTCTTCAACCAAGATTTAGGGGAATCTGGAGCATGCAAGACAGGTGGACATTCATTCCAAGTTATTTGTCTGGTGGTCCAACAGCCTGGCAAGTGAACAAGTGTCTACTAAAATCCATCCTCACTGTCTATGTTTGGTGGCCTCCACGCCACCCAAAACAAGCTTTGGGCACCTTCTTAAGTCTTCTATCTGTGTGGTGAGGGGGAGAGCCTGATTTTTGCATGCAGCATGCCCTATTCAGCAACTGTATCTTAATCATTTGTGTCTTGTCCCAGTCAAACAAATTCTCAGTCCATATGAATCTAGGCAGCGCACTTCAGGGAGCAGCAGGTAGCAAATGACCAATCTGAGGTATGGATGCACATCCCTGAGAAACCTCAGAGGATTAGAGGAGTAATAATGTCACTGATTTATGCAATGGAGAAGTGAGCATGACCAAAGGAAACTCTTTAATCTTCTACCTCAAATGCAGAATCTTCTTAAAGACACTGCTTTCAGTTCTACCTACTGCACTCTCCACCCAACTTTGAATAATAGTCCATGCTCCTCACTGCTTAAAACTCCTGGTGAGTTCTTGTGTCACACTCTCTTCAGCCATTAGTGTTTCACATGACCTTCTCCCAAGCTAGTGTATCACAGTAGCCACCAAAAGCCACTCTGACCTTTTCACTTCCTAAATGGGTGAGACCTCTTTCAAGAAAACTTCTGTTTACAGTCCTCTGTGCGATCCAGTCTAATGTCAGATTTCTGTGTGGCTTAGATATCCTTTTATTTTTGTGCATATTTCTAGTACTCTACCTAACTTTTGCTCCATTGGAAATGGTTTCTCTTTTATGACACTTCTCAATCACTGAGTGGCACAAATGATATTTTCATTCCACCATCTACCTAGCTTTCTACAATGATCTTTTTGATAAAAAAAATTCTCACTGTACTATAATTTGGTTCAATTTATCAACTTTACTCTTACTGTTCTCTATATCTTTTTAAAGGAATTGTATAGAAAGTCATGACAATATACTTGCATTATCTATTAGGTGTTTTATTGGCTTGTTATTCATTTTGTGTATAATCTATAATATTTTTTCCTTTATATCATATTTTTATTTAAAATGTGTTTGTTTTACTCTCATTTGCTTAAGAAATTTAGAGATAAAAAACTCATATTTTATATTATTATCTAGACTGCTATCATATAGAGTTTCTTGTTCCTTTTGTATGTTTGAAATATATATATATATATATATTATATATATATCAGATATTTTTTAGCTTGAAGAACTTCCTTTGTGGTTTCCTTTTACATAGGTCTGCAGGCACAACTTATTTTAGATTTTATTTATTGATAACATGTTTTTATTCCCCAGTAATATTAGAGGATATTTTTAATGAATATAGAATTCTTTCTTGACATGTTTTTGTGTTTTCCTTCCTTCCTGTCCTTTAAAGATGTCATTAAATTGTATTCTAGCCCATATTGTTTATGATGAGATGTTTGGCATAATTTACATTCTTGCTCCATTATATGATACATTAATTTTCTTAGAAAAGACTTAGGGGTAAGGAGTGAAAATGGAATTATACAATTTTAAGATTCTTTTAATGTAATGAACAATTCTATTGCAAACAGATTATGATAACTAAGAACATATAGTGTAATTCCAAAAGCAACACATGAACTAATAAGGATAATAATAGAAATGGTATAAAAATACAGCTAGATTTAATGTGGGATAATGTAACAATGTATATCATATAAACAATAAATGATAGAAAACTTCTGTGGTTATAATAATATCAGATTAAAGTTGACCTCAAAAGAAGCATTATTAGTAGAAATGAATAAATTATATCATTAAAGGATCAACTATATAGAGCAGTGGTGGTAAACCTATGGCACACATGGTCTTTGTTTTTTAATACAAAAGATTTTAATGTCTGAGTTATTTTTTTTTCTAAACTAAAGTTTCACTATTCAGGTTTAATTGGAGTGTTGGCATTTTGCAATAATAAGTGGCTTTTGGGATGCAGTTTGCGTACCCATCATTGATATAGAGGAATGTAATATAGTAAGTTTATTTTCAACTATTAAACACCTTCAAAATGCACTAATCATAAACTAATAAAATTAAAAGGAAAATAGAAAACCCTATTATCATAATGGCAGCCTCCAGCACTCTCTGTCAGGGGTTGGGGTATAAACATCTTTGTAAATCATTCTCATCTTGTTTTTATCAGCCATGAATAAATAATGCCTTAAACTGGGAAATTCTGATTATTCCCTGAATAATGTTATGCTAAGAAAGGATATAGAGAAAAACAGGGCTTTGCTCAATGGTAGAGCATTTGTCTAGTGTGTGTAGGATACTGGGATTTGATGTCCATCATTGAAATGAAAAGGAAAAGATAAAAATAAAGAGACTAATACATCAGAAATGTTCAGTAAAATTTGTCCTTTAAGTTTCTGTAGCAATTGTAGTACCGGAACATTTCCTAAAATCTTACCAATCTTTTTAATGCATCATGGTACAGTGGAAACTGTGAGATTTGTTGCCAGAACTACCTGGCTTACAATCCCAAGCCCTTTAATTACTGACAGAAACTAGTTTATACAAATTGCCCTCCCCAGCTTCCATTCTCTCAATTGTAAAATAGGGGATAAATATGAAGATTATATTTAATATGTATCATGTATAAAACAGAGAAAAAGTTCTAAATAAATGAAATATAAACATTTTTTATGTTTTATGACACATCTTTTATTTAAGGTCTAAAAATTAAGAACTAATTGTAGTTTATAGCAAAAATCAGTCTTTCACATTTCTGTTTTAGTTACCAAAATATTAGTCATTTTTAATAAGTCTTCAGAAAAAGTCACAGCAGTTTTTTAAAAGTGGAATTCCCATGGACTACTTCTTACTTGGTTTCACCCATCAAGCATTCCCTTTTGAATTCTGTTGGCTAGATCCACTTGTGTTGCTGTTTAATTTTTTTCTACAACTCAGAAGTATTTAACTTTCAAGCATATAACATCATTTAATGTGGATTGGTTAAAGTATTACATCCAAAACTCAAGATAACTACTTAAGAATTTTAATCCAATTACTATCAAATTCAAGTGGTGTGAATAAATCTTGAGCAGTAGGAAAAGGCTTAGAAGAATATTATATGATATCTGACAATAACTGGATTCTCCTTCCCAGGGACCTTCACACTGGGAGGAATTGTAGCAAAGGGAATTGAGTTTGGTGCCTCTGTCTGGAAGGACATTGTAGCTTGAAGACCATCAAATAGTTGTAAATCTAATAGCCACTGTCTTGATTTTTTTCATTTTTTCATCCCATTATTAGGTAGGTTAGAGGCAGTGAGGTGTCAGAGAATTCCTTGAGATGAGAGACTATATTTTAGTTGTAGTTGTATTTTCTATAACTTAACATAGAGCCAAGAAGATGAAAAGCACTTACTTCATGTTTATCAAAAAGTAAAAGGAACAGAATTACAAGAAATAGTGTCATCAACACGGGAGAAGACAGAACTCTACACACATGCTCATGGTTTTGCTATTCAGACTAAATATACTAATCAATGTGTAAAATAGAAGAGGATAATGATATTGGTAGAGGGGGGAAGGAGAAAAGGGAAAGGAATTTAAAACAGGAATTAAGATATATTAATTATGTACATGCACTAAATCCCCACAAGAAATGTAAACATTATGTGCTACACACATGTACTAATAAAAAATGAAAAAGAAGAAAAATTATCTACAATTAATGAGGAATATGGAGTTTCAATTTATTTTCATGACACCTTTGATGTGTTTGTTACAGTTAGCACTACCATATAAAGGGCAGAAGTTTCATTTACACAGAAAAAAAGAGCATTGTTAATAAATTCCACATGCATTAATAACTGGAATAATCTCACCATTTTGTTCTTTTGGCCCTTTTTGTTACAGTAGGTTGCCATTATTGACTTATTTATTTCTATTCATACTTTTATAGATGCTTTGGTAGCAAAGGATTTCCAGAAATGTTGTTGTATTTGAAGAAAATATTTTGTCTTACAAAAGGAAGGATTTTATCTTGTACATTGACTTATAAAATAAAGAACAAACTCAGAGTAGAAGCCAATTGAAGTTTAGTTTCTAAACATAAACAGTTTGACATATTTAAATCATGTATACACTGTAAATTTCTTGTCAAGTGATTATTTGTTTCAGCTTGTATGCATAACTTACTTTTCTCTCACCAAAATTGGAAGCCAAATTTAATATGAAATAAAGAAAAAAGAAAATCTTCCTCCTTCGCAGTGACACATGATTCATTATACTAATATTTTTACAGCTGAATAAACACTACAGAGATTCAACTTCAACTTTTTGATGACTTTAGACATATGGCCAAGAAAAAGCTTGTAGGCATCAGTCTCTTGTTTTAGTATAATTTGGTTTCCTAAAGACCAAGATGTCTTTGAACTGGAGGGGCCATACTTTTGTAAAACAGCAAATGCGATACCTGTCAAGAAGGATAAACATGGTATTAATGAGTGTATGTTAATGCATTAAACTACTGGGATATCAGCAGGATATCAGTTTTATTGCCAACTGATTTTTAGAGATGATCCACCATTTGAATTAGTGTTAGTGATAAATTATTTCCAAGTAGTATTAATCATACTCACTGGGAAATTAAAATGTCATAAAATGATAAAGTGTTAAAGAAACAGTTTCTCACATCTACACCTGCATATGCATCATAATATCACCAGAGTGTTTTCTCAGAAATATTCATGTAAGACCTTATTTTAACATGATATGAAGTATTATAAGTCATTTAAAATTCTATTCCTTGTTTTAGCAATTTTTAATAAAATTACTTTATGTGAAAAATGATATATGCTATATTATGGTCATTCTTAATTAAAATTCACTAACTGAATAAAGAAGCTCAACTTTTTCCCATTGGCTTAGTTCTGTCAGTGTTCTTTTTAAAGAAAATATGATTTTAAAAATTTTACATTTGCAAATATCCAAATTGAATAAGGCCTAGAGATCACTCAACAAGTGAATTCATCTTTCCATAGTTTCCTGTTGTGGATTCCTGTTGTGGATTTAACTTGTTAAATAAGGCATAGGTATGCTTTTCCACAACTAAAATGTATGTTCTTTGGAAATGAAATAGAGTACATCATTAATATTCATTTCAAGAGTATTCCTTTCCCTACATGATTATATTTTGGAATACCTGATTAGTATAATTTAAATTCAATTTTCTCCATATATGTAATATTATATTCATTCTCCAGTCTTAAATGTATAGATAACTGACTACATCAAAAGTGAATTCAAACCTCAAAGAAACTGAAAATGCTGCTACACAGCTCTCCTTCCAATTCAGTAAATTAACATGAAATAATACCCTAAAATATTTAAAATATATATCATAAATAGAAAACATTCCAACGAAGCAAAGTCCCTAATGATGAATTGTGTAAGTGAATGTATAGACAGGAGAATTGTTCAGATTTTAAGTTATGCTAGTGAAATAAGAAATCTATGAATATTAGACGAAGTTTCTAAAAAACTAAAAAAATGGTGGTTTGCATTAGTAACACTATATCCTCAAAATATCATTTATCACAAGAAATGTTGACTTGGATACAAATATATGTAATACCACAAAAGTCATATGGCATTCACATTTGACTTGCTTCAAGTTCTGATAATCTTTGTCAGGATATACTCAACTTAGTCTACCTAAAGTCTCATTTCTGCCACTAAAGTGTTATGACTTTATTATCACATGGCTAAATAGCTTTGCCAAAACATACCATTTATATCAGAAAATTAATAACCCCTTAAAAGTGCTTTCTCTGAAAAGTGAAAAATTTAATATTGTTAGTTGTGAGGCTGTTGCTTCTACAATGTAGTACATTTCTTCATGAAAACATAGAATATGTTATACATTGAGTTTTTTCAAACAAAAATTAAACTCATTTAAAATTTATTTTAGTTTTAAATATTCAAGATGTTTTCAAACTATTTGATGAATGTTTAAATTTCAAAAACACATTTCAATAAAATACGCATTACCATTAATACTTATTCATAACACTCCCCTTCACTTTGTACACACGTACCCATCATTCTTGCCACTTTCTAAACCAGTTCTGGAAGTCCTCTTTAGTGAGTGTCTTTACCAGTTGTGCTAAATATATATATATATAATGAGTGTTTCTTTCAACTGTCATTCAACAGAAAGGCAGGCTCCCAAAAATATTATGGTATGTCCTCATCCACGTTACTCACGGGACCTGGCACTGTGAATTCTGGCTTTTCCCCAAAATAAAAACCATCATGAAAGTAAATACTGTAATCAATTTAGGACATCAAGCCAGCCACAACAGCTCAACTAAAAAAACTCATAAAAAGGAGTTCCAGAACTGCCTTAGAATGTGGTGAGAACAGTGGCATAAGTTGTTCAAAGAAAGGGGAAGTATTTTGAGAGGATCTAATGGTAATGTTTCTTTTCCTGTAATAAGTTTTTTTTTAAATTTCAACATTCATCATATTTTTGTCACACTTCATGTCTTGCATTTTCCTACCTAGTGAAAAAAAAAGCAAAGGAAAAAATAACTTTTATTTACCTAATCACCAATTCTAAAAATGTCTCTTCCTTTCTCTGTTTAATCTCCATCCTTTGTTCATTTTTCTCATCACCCAAACTAAGATTTGTTTCCTGAATCTGATTTGAGGTCTCAAACCTGGCTGCCTGCCGACTATTACTACAAGGTCACCAGTAGCAACAAACTTTTCTCTTATCTCAACATCTTATCAACATTTGTTAGTTTGAAGTGTTGGGCATTTTGGTGTTTTTTGACTTCCTAATTCTCCTTTATCTTTATGAGAAGATGTAACCAACCTACATTTTGGTGTAAAAATTGTCTGCTATTTCAAGTATGTTCAAAATATAAACATTTGGGGGGCTATGAGTCCTTTTGGAAGAAGGTTTTTGAAATGAAAGTAGACTTAAGTCACAACAAACCTTAATCAGCTATTCTCTGAATCCTAGAATACCTTTTATTCTCTTTGATGAGAGCTATTCTCAAGTTTTTGTGCTTTTCTATATGTGTATCAAGGAGTGAATGTCACCAAAGACCTTAAAGAGATATGTCCACCACTGACTCTTCAGGATCCAGCAGAATTTCTAACTCAGTAAATACTCAATAAATATTTACTAGCTAAACAAAAATATTAGAGAAAAAGCTTGTTACATTGGATAAAGAATTAACTATCTTATTAAATCTGAAAGCCAATGGAAATTTGTAAGAACTTGATTTTTTATAATGTAGAAAAGAATTTAAAATATCAACATAAGCTGTTTCAAAAGAGGCTGTTGAAATATTGCTATGAAAATTACTATATTTTACTTCAAATCATTCCACCTTAGCAAGTTGCAAGAATGTATTTTAGTAGGAAATTGTTCAATCATAAGGATGCAGTCTTTTTTCTGAAATAAACAAATATTTATGTCTCAAGGTAAAACAGAAATGTAAAATTTAATTATATTTTCCTTCATCTGAGATGAAAACCTTATCTAATGTACTTTATAAAAATCAAAAAAGACCCTTCTAGACTCTTGGATCCCAAAGGGAGAAATAAAATATCTTTTTGCTTTCTTTGCTACTGGGGATCAAACTCAGGTCCTTGTGCTTGCGGGGAATAAAATATCTTTTTGATTAACAAAATCAGGTGGATAAACAGACTTTATTTAGCCAGAGTTAAATTAATGACAGCTGCTAAAAACAAAAGGTTTTTGATTCCAAGATGGCTTGATGTTGTATAGTTGCCGTGGCAGAAGCATACTCCAAGCTAATCATTTAAAATAAACTTGAATGAGGGAATCTAAATCAAACATGAAAATTCTAAATCAAATATCAAATATGGAAATAGGAAATAGGACTAGATAAAGATAAATAATAAAAAAATTACCAAGACATACATCAAATAGTATGCATTTACGTTTTGTCTCATAAAAATGTGTTTACTAATGTTCAACTTCAATTGATTTAGAAACGCATTAATTTTTTCCATTAATACAGGAAAATTATTTCAATTTTATGTAAAATATCTTTAGCCTGCATCACTGTGGCTGAGGCACATCTACAATCTGCTGGTAGTAATACTCAAATCAAAAGGTTGAATTATTGTAAGAGCATGAGGACACCTTGAAAGTTTATTACACAAACTAATATATAAAACTATTAATATCAAATATCTTAGTTTTGTGTTAGTTACTAATTCATTTAAATATTTCCTTCAAATTAGGATTACGTGTTTAAACAGGCTACTTATTGTTAAATCCTGTTTCTAATACCCTTGTACCACAGCCAGGAAACTTCTAGCAACTTATGTTATTCTCCACTATTTCCTGTAACATCAACCCTGAATTTTCTGATGTTTTTTATGTTTAAACCAGTTTTTCTCTAATTCTACATTCAACATCCTCCTGAAAGTATGTCCTCTGATTGCTTTCACACTGATATCCTATGCTCATTTGTAAATCAGTAACGTTTTTGCAATGTTTAGGACCTACTGCATAAAGTGCAGCCCTCTCTGCCTCTGCAGAGTATCATATTTTCACTGAAATATGGAGCAAATTCCACCTTCTGATTAAACACATCTTCAGGTACTTTGGGTATAAATTATTTGGTCTCAGAACCTGTGCAACACTTAGAGTTCATAATCTATTTCTATGCTGACTTTATCTAATTTTCTAATACATTGTTTCCATCACGCCAGCCTTCTCTTTCTAAATGTATTTCAGACTTCTTCAGCATAGGGAAAATGTATAATTTTTTCTCTGAATCCTTCACCATAACTTGAATGTTAAATAATATTTACATAATGAGAAATTTGCTATTCTGTTGTACTGAGTACACAAAAATTATGCATGTTCTTCTAGAAAGAATTTTATAATATTCAAACCCTTTTCTTTATATAAGGGTGATTATTGCAGACATTAAAAAATGTCTTTTTTAAGACCTCAATAGTGTTGTTGCCTCCACAACTGACAAATTTCTGGCAACATAAACCTTTTTGTTTTGAGAAATTCATTATGTGTTCACCTTGAAAAACGTTCACTGTAATTTAATAATTTTGGAAAAGCATTATATATGTTGCTGAATTCTTTTAAAAATGACAAAACTAAAACTTTGGGAACTTTTTATTTGATTATAAGATGCTGATGTTATGTTTTTTGAGGGCAAGAATTATTACTGCCTCTAAAATTGGAGAAAACTAGGTATGTAATGGTTAAGTGACTTGTGTAATTTTATGTGTCGTATCTCTAGAGGCCATCTTGTAGCGACTTTAATCAGATATTTAATAATTTCTCTTTATGCAATATATCAATATCATTTTAGCTCTAATATTCAAAAATTTTCTGAGTATTTCACCATCAATAGAAGATACAGTTGTATTTATATCTCCAGTAATGTCAATGGCTCTGTACTGAACATTCATATTGTTTTGCTTAGAGTCCCTTGAACAAAAGTGCACATATTTTCAAGATGAACTTCGACAGTTAAGAGAACACTATGATACAATAAATTAAAACAAAATTGGATATAGATATACAGGATTATTTATACACATCAGGAGGATAAAAGGAAATTGGCTTTTTTTAATGTTTAATATATGTGAGGCACTCTGTTCAACTGGTGTTTAAAAACTAAAATAATATTATCAAATAGAAATTGTGGTCTGCATTTAACAAACAAAGGAACTCAGGCTTGAAAAGAACACATAACTTACCCAAACACACTTAATAGGTGACAGGTCAGATTTTAACTCAGTCTATTTGATTTTAATGTGTTCATCACATTTTCTTAAAGACATTAAATCATGGAAGAAATTTGCCATTTGCTACCGTCTGGAATCCCTGATACAAACAGAATATTAGTTGGTGGGGGTCTGTATTTTTTTCTCAGAACCATAGCCAACTCTGTCTTATATCATCTGATCGTGATATGCTCAGCCTGAAAGATATAGCAATGCCTGTGAAAGGGAAATAATAAGTAGATTATCTACAGTGGAGAATAACTTAGTCCACAGCTCCTTTACTTGATGTTTAGTAGCTAAACAAAATCTGCTTAGCTCTTCCAGGAAAAGTTATGTCTTTACATTCTATTCACTTATAAGTCAATTATAAAATTAAGATATGTACCAAAAATTAGCATAGCAACTTTGTCCAAAATTTTCTATTATATTAATAACCTATTTGTTGTTTGATATTCTATTTCATGCTAAATATTATTCATGATGTAGGAAATCCCTAATGTTTCTCAATAGGGCATTTTCTCCTGCAAGATGGCATCCCTTTTGTAGAGAGTGATCATGTTTTCTCTTTCTCCCAAAATATTAAGCTGAACATGCTTACTTTTACATATTAAGGGTGAAGTTTCACTGTACCTGAAAAATGAAATTAAAAATTTTGCAACAGATCAATTTGGTGATGCTTCAATCACATTCTCTGGCCTTTGGGTTTCTTTCTAATGTGAAGGCATATCTAATCTTCATCGCCCCTGACCCTTGATAGCTAGTCGGAAGAAAAATAAAATTATCCTGACCTTTATGACTTTCCTTTCTTATTGGTAGTACAAGTTTAAATAAGTTATTACTATGTATAACATTAATTAAAATTGTATAATCCTCCAAGAAATATAAAAAGTATTTCTTAAAAAGGAAAACTTCAGTTGGCGGTGGATTTAGCTCATTGGTTCCGCCGTTTGCCTTGAAAGCACAAGGTCCCAAGTTCGATCCCCGGTACCAAAAGGAAAACTTCAGATGTGAAATAATATGCCAGATTTACCCTGTATTACAAATAAATTGAAATCATAAAAAAGAGCTCTGATATTGATGCCAAGAACAGTTATTCTGTGCTAAGAATTCTCCAATTTCTTTTGATTGAGCATTGTTCAAATAATATTTTGATTAAACATACAATAAAGTGGACCTACATTCAACTTGATATGTGACAAACTTTTCTCTGTTTGTGTTCTTTTTTTAACAAAGAAATGATGGTTTTATCTTTGGCATGTAATTCAATGTGAGTGACAGCCGGTGTCTAGAGGGACAAGTACTAAAATATGTTAGCTTAAATTTAAGTAGAAATTTAACTCTGAAAGTATGATTTAACGTGGTTTATCTTGGGCAGGTGGATATTTCTGACATAATTTTGCTTAGTCACTACTATTCTAGCAGTCCAGAATTGCAATTATGTGACAGACAAAAACATAATTAAATTTTAAATTAACTTCATCAATTGATCATAATTCTTAAAGAACTACTGAATGTAGAATTCTAGGTGCATGGGGGTCAAATGAGTCAATTTTGCCACAAGGCATAAAACAATATAATCTTTTTTTTATAGATGAGGAGAGATTCAAAAGTCCTCCAATTGGAGCTTCTCAAAAAATTAATCTTCAGAACTTGAGCAGATGCTAAGTATTTTTTACTAAGTTATGTCTGTCATATACCCTTCATCTCATTGTTTCTCTGTCCCTTGCTAATTTTCTCTCATTCCTCATTCTCTGCTTTATTTTAACCTCAAGTTATTTTACCAGCACATTTGCTTCAGTTTTTTATATACCTGGAGTTTTTGTTGGACACAATGCAATCAATATATTTTGCACTTACAAAAATGTACATGTTCTAACCAATCAAATGATCTTTCAAATAGAATACATATGTATGTTAATAAACAGAGATAGAATTAAACACTGGAGATGTAGCAAATACCTTGGACTTGACAAGCTCAGTATAATGAGAACACTAAAAAATAGATGGTTATTATACAACGTGTATTAGCATGATTTTTTTGTTTGTGGTGGAACTGAGTATTGAATCCAGGGCCTTCACCTTCAGTTACATCCTGAGTCTGTCTGTATGTATGTATATGTATGTACGTATTTTTATGTCAGAGTCTTGCTAAATGCTAATTTTCCCAGTCTGGGCTCAAATTTGTGATCCTATTGCTTCAGTCACCCAGAACATTGGTGTTACAGGTATGTGCCTCCTTTCCTGGATTATTAGTTAGCTTTGTAACCCAATATTTGAGACAAAGAACTTAGACTATGATTTACTTACTTTCTCATCATTGGGACACAATATCTGTCACCCACAACTTAAATAAGGAAAGGTTTATTTGGGCTCATGGTTTTTAGAGGGTTCAGTCTGTATTTGCCTGCCTCCAAGGCAGGAAGAGCATGGTGGAAGGGACTAGAGGAGGAAAGCTATTCACATCATGTTAGCCAGGAAGCAGAGACAAAGGAGGAGCCAGGGAGAGAGATATATACTATACACTTCTACATCTTCCCCACAGTGATCTATCTCTTCTGATGAAGCCCCACCTATTAATAGCACATTCAGCTATGGAACTCATTAGAGAATGAATCCACTTAAATTGGTTGATGAGTATAGCATCTCAATGATTGAATCATCTTCTAAACACACAAGGATTTGGGGGAACATTCTAAATCTAAAACATTACAGAAGGGGAAAATTTATTTTTCATCATGATTTCAGAGGTTTAAATTGACAATTGGCTGGTTCTAAGACAGAAACATCATGGCAGAGAGCACAGTGTAGGAGAACCACTAACCTCACAGCATCCAGGAAGCAAAAAAGAGTCAGGAAGAAGCCAGGGACCAGATAAAGTCCCCAGTGTCACATCTCAGTGTCCTATCCAAACACAGCCATAAACGTGAATTACTAATCTCCTAGGTGTCTCTCAATCCAATCAATTTGAATTGAAGATTAAGAACTACACAATTTATCCCATGGTTAACTAAGCTTTAACTAAAGATTGTGAGAGAGTAGAATAAGGAGAATCTCAGTTAGCTTAGAAGATTGGAAGAGGCCTCTAAAAAAATTGAGAAGAAACTAGAGGGATGAGTAGGCATTCATTAAACTGTAAAAGAAGTCAGTTGACATTTTTGGCAGCTCCCTGATACAGTCTGTATCCGGGTACAGAATTTGGGAAGAGCAAGTAATTTTGGAGGAATGACAAAGAACTTGAAAAGACCATATAAAACGAGTAACAGGAATTTAAGGGTTTTTGTTGTTGTTGTTGTTAAATTCTTTTACTGGTACATTTTAGGTATACAACACAATTACATTTCTCATTGGGAATTGTACCTTTACATGATGCATCTTGGTTCTTATTTTTTCCCCATTCCTAGGCCTCCCTTCAACCCCGCCACCCTTCCCTATTTACAAAGACTTTATTTCCATTTTTTCCATTTCTCATCATTTCTCCTTTCCTTTCTTTCCTTTCCCCTGCCCCTCCCACTACCCCTACCCCTTTGGACCTTTTCTTCCTATTTTACATTGTCGATTATTCATTCTAATCATTGGTACATTTTAGGTATACAATATAATGACATTCATCATTGGAAATTTGCACCTTTACATAATCTCTCTTGGTTCCTATTTTTCACCCTTGCCCAGCCCTCCCTTCAACCCCTCCAGTCCTCCCTATTTACAAAGACTTTGTTCCTATTTTTCCATTTTCTCATATTCATCCCATTCCCTTCTATCCTTTCCCCTACCCCTCCCACTTCCTTCCCCTTTGCCCCTTTTCTTCCTATTTCACATTACCTATTAAATGGGCATCTGAAATGAACAGACATTTCTCACACAAAGTAGAAATAGCAAATAAATACATGAAAAAATGTTCAACATCACTGGTCATTCGAGAGATGCAAATGAAAACAACGCTGAGATTCCACCTCACTCCAGAAAGAATGGCTGCTATCATGAAACCAACCAATAACAAATGCTGGTGGGGCTGTGGGGAAAGAGGAACACTGCTCCACTGCTGGTGGGAGTGTAGACTGGTGCAACCACTGTGGAAATCAATATGGAGATACCTCAAAGAACTAGGACTGGAAGTCCCATTTGACCCCGCTATTCCACTGCTGGGGATCTTCCCCAAAGAATTAAAAGAATCATACCACAGTGATATATGTGCGCCCATGTTCATAGCAGCACAGTTTATGATAGCTAAAACTTGGAAACAGCCCAAATGCCCATCAACTGGAGACTGGATAAAGAAAATGTGTTTTTTTTATAAAATGGAGTACTACTCAGCCATAAAAAATAAGAAATTAGAGACATTTATAACTAAGTGGATGCACATTGAGGCGATACTCTTAAGTGAAATAAATAGGACACACATGTATAAATACCAAATAGTTTCTCTGGTGTGAGAAACTGAAAGTGTAAATAAGGAATTTAAGTTTGAGAAGTGGATTCAAGTCAACTAATAAATGTCTTTGGAATTATACACAGAAAATGACAGAACATCATATGGCACTATGTGAAGCGACCTACTCAACTCAGTGGTGAGGGAGATTAGGTAGGGTTCTCATAAAATAAAGTAATGCTTTAAGTGAATTCATAACCTAAAGAAGCCCTCCATAACATTCAAGTGAAAGGTTCATGTATTCAAATTTTCCAAAGATCTAAATACTATGATTAGAATACTGCATAATGAAGAAAGCTGGATGAGCAGTATTTGAGGGAATAGTAATTGACTTGGTCTTATTATGAACAGGACATGAGTACCTCACTAGCTATTACATAGGGACAACACTCTGAAGCTCGTTTTTGTTTGTTTTTATTGTTTTTTAAAGAGTATGTAAATAAACACAGTTGTTCTACTTGGAAGGAGTTTTAAGATCATCTGGCCCAATCTTCTCCCAGAGGTAAATTCCTGTAGAAGTGCATACTGTGAGAAAATTAGGACTCTGATTAAACAAATTCAACAATACACAGAAAATAACTTCTGCATAAAACCAATCTATTATTTGGTAATTCAGACCACTGAAATTATTTCTCTTACTGATTCATTGATTTTCCACATGCATCTAATTCTGCCATTGAGAGAATGACAAGAGTCCACTGCTTTCTTAAATAAAAATTTAATACTTGAAGGGAGCTATCACATTTTTCATCGGTGTCCTACTGTGATGGTTAATTTTAGGTGTGAGCTTGATTAGATTAAAGGACAGTCAAGTAACAGGTAAGTCATTATTTCTTTTTATGCTTGTGAGACTGTTTCCATAAGAGATTGGCATTTGAATCACTAGATAAGAAAAAAAGATCTACTTTCACCCAATGTGAGTGAGTATCATCGAATCAGCAGAGAGAGTGAATAGAAAAATAAAATCCAGAGAAATGAAAAATTTACTCTCTCTTTTCTAGAGCTGGGACACTTTTCTCTTTCCCTGGAACAGTAGGTCTTTGGAACCTGGAACTTTGTCAGCAAGCATTTTTGTTGTCAGGCATTTGGGCCAGACTTAGATTTGAGCTATTGTTTTCTATGGTCTTCAGGTCTTGGTACCCCACTCTACTAGCTTCCCTTGTTCTTCAGTTTGCAAATGGCCTATTGTGGAGCTTTGTAGCATTCATTGTTATGTGAATAAACTCTCTAACTATCTTCTTTCTCATTTTTCTATCTCCCATTCCTTCTGTATCTCTAGAAAACTGATTAAAACAACTACTATATTTATCACAGACATTCTATTATAATATATTTAAATAAAAAAGAGTTGAATTTGGGGCAGGTTTTTCTACACCCTGTAGACAAAGCCTATTTTCCTGATAAATATTTATTTGCCTACATAGAAGAACAAGAAATTTGAGTGACCATTTTTATGATTATTTTCAAATACACTGTTCACCTTCCCATTTTCCACAAAAACACAAGGAATATGTAGCATTTCATAATCTTGACCTTCTTTGCTATTCTCATATGGTAGGTAATTAGAACAGAAATATATAAAATTCACCATCTTTTGAACAAATCTGAAATCTAACATGAACTGGGTGAAAGAAAAGTGTTTTTTGTAGACTTTCTTGCTTGATATTCCATGCAGAGCAAGGTATCTGAATCATACATATATCTACAGGAGTTTGATTGTTCTTCTGTACAAATTAACTTCCATGACAATTTTAGTAAAATGAAACAAGAGGCTAGTTTTCTTCATGCTTTCAAAACAATTACACTAAGCTACTTAAGCAATATGGCACCATGTGAATTTTCTAAATATTTAAATTGGAAATCTACAGATGACAAAACTAGTAAATAGAATTAAATTTTGGTAGAGGAAATGATCCAGATGGACCATTAACCCATTAGAAAGCTATATAAGGATAAAAGTGAGGGGGAAAGGCAGTAGAACAACTCTTTAACATAATGTAGCAAATTAAAATGCTAATAGCAGTTCAGGCAACATTTAACTGGTCAAATGCTCATAAATTGATTTAAATTTCTTATATGTGTGCTAAGATACAGAGAAAGACCTATATTGCTATGAATGATAGAAATGATAAGAGAAGTTTTAGTTGAAGAAATATTTAACTATGTTAATTATATATCTAAAGGTACGTTATTCACAAATTTTATTTTAAATGTTAGAAAATAATTAAATATTATTATACCTCAATTTATCTACTTACTTCCTATTGATAGATGCAGCATAGTTTCCCATAAACTATATAAAAATTAAGATGCAGAGATTTGACAGAAGAAAAATGCAAATCAAATATTACCAATCTATTGTTAAATTAATGTTATTTTTCTTTTTTTACACTGAACATTTTGACATAATATTTCTTTTAGAATTTTGTGTTTATCCCTTTTAGTTACAGCAACAATCAAATCACTGTTAATTCCTATTTCTCTAATAAGTCATGTATTGGTCACTTTCCAAATGCTGGACGAAAATATCTGATACCCACAACATAAAGAATGATAAGTTTATTTTGGCTCATGTTTTCAAAGGGCTTAGTCTATGCTTTATCAGTTCCTAGACAAAAACAACAAGGTAGAAGGACATGGTGGAAGAAATCTGTTTAATCCATATTTAGAAAGCAGAGAGAGAAGGGATGACCTGGGGACAAAAATATACCTGTCCAGGTCATGTTCCCAGTGACCCACCTCTTCCAATTAGGCTCCAGTTACTAAGAGCACATTCAGCCATAAACTCATCAGTGGGTTAATCCAGTCACCTTCCAGAGGTGATCCAGTCACCATCTGCAAACTACACCTACCTCTATAGCCACGAGATTTTTTAGGAACTTTTTAGATGTAAACTATAACAATTCACTCCTGGCTCCCAAAAGGCTTGCATAAATCTCATGCAATTTAAGTCTACCTCTAAGAGTTGCCAAAGTCTTTACAGTTTCAACATTGCTCAAAAGCCCAAGTCTAATATCTCCTCTGAGGCTCCGGGTAACATCTTAGCTGTGAGCACCTGTGAAAGTGTAAAAGTAAGTCAAAGAATTTCAATATACTGTGCCACAAGGAAAATATTTTCATTCTGAAAGGGAAAAGGGAAGGAACAGAAAGGAATTGGACAAAAGCAAGTCCAAAATCAAGTATGGTAAACATTATATTCTGTAACTCCTTTACCAGTACCAAAGCCAGGTTGTGGTGAGATGTGAACTCCAAAAGAGCTTAGTCAACCCTGCCCCAGTGGCCTTGCTCAGTGAAGCCCACATGGCCTCTCCCTTGATCTGGATCTACCTAATGTCATCAGATTTCCTTTGCAAATGTTCCATGTTCTTGGTACTTCCAAATTCCTGGGTTCTCCACTTTACCTTCAGTTTTACTTTTACTGCTTCATGCATTGTCCTCTCTTGGGCACTTGGCTAGGACTGTTACCCTGTTACACCACATTGCATTTCCTTCCAGGTTTTTCTCTACAATCTAAGAGGAAGCTTCCATGACCCTATAATTCTTGAGTTCTGCATGCTTCCAGAACTAGCAACATGTGGATGATCCAAAGGTCTGCTGCAGGCTCTAGCAGTAGCTGTGCCCTCATGGATCATGGCTGCAATTACCTCAGATTCCATGAATAGCTAAACTAAGAAATTCACTTCCCTAGGGGGCTTGATTGATCAGGGATATATAGGGGTGTCTTTTCAAAGCAGTCCTTAAGAAGTGATTACCCTTTTTCATTCTTAAACCTGTAATGGAGAGGATTTGGCCAATTACTGAGATACCTTCATGGCATCATTCCTTTTGTTCCAATGCAAAGTATTTGGGTTGTTTTCATGGTTCTATTTTTTTCAACCACCACACTCTTTCACTCCAACTTTACTGATGTTTCCCTTCTGAAAAATTTGCACATGTTTTCACTTGCTTTTTGTTCTTGATTTTCATTATAAATCTAGCTGACAGTAATCAGCAATACCTTTGCTATCACTTGCACAGGAGGATACCTCAAAATTGGCAGCACCAGATCAATTAGTTTGCCACATTTAAATTCAGCCTCCCCACAAAGTCTTGGGACATGGAAAAAATGTGGACAAGTTCTTTGCCACAGTGTAACATGAATAGCTTCTCACCCCTTTTCCAATAGTGTCATAATTTGCATCTGAAAGCTCATGAGTCCAGCCTTTACTTTCCACATTTTTATCAGCACTCTGATCTCAGCTCCCATCACTATTTTCCAACAAAATCTGTTTACAGCATTCTAAGGCTTCTCTAGCCAACATCTTCAAAGCTTTCCAATCTTCTGCAAACCAGTTAAAAAAGTTTTGTATCACATGGTCAGTTATAATCATAGTAGTGATCCCATTTCTCTGGTACCAATTTGTTGTGTTAGTCATTACCCCATTTCTGGGAGAAATTATCCAATTATTGCAACTTAAAGGAAGAGAAGTTTACTTTGGCTCAAAATTTCAGAATGTTCGGTCCTTGATTGGTCTTGTACAAGACAGAAACAATATAGAAGAGAATTGAAGAGGAAATCTTGTCAACCCATGGAAAACAGGAAAAATAAGGGAGGAACCAAAGACACAAGTCATCCTCAATAATGCATATCTTTGGTGGAGACCACAGTTAACAGATCAATAGAGCAATTTATTGATGATAATAGAATGCCAATGATCCATCACTTCCAGTAGGCCTGCTTCACAACACATATGACTTTTTTGTGACACTAACATCATAAGGGGAAGTTTAAGTTCAAACTGGTCAATGATGGCTTCAGCTATTCTAAACATGTTGATATCATTGACCTATGGCTCTCAAGTGAATCTACTGTTGCAAGTATTAAAGTCAGCAATAAATATCACAAGAATGGTACTCTCAAAAATTCAGAAACTGTCATTTATGTATTTTCAATTAATTTCTGAATCAGATATGAAACAGAAATAGAGAACCTACAAAGAAGCACATAGGGACACATTGACAAAAAAGTAAAGTGTATTGAATTGTATAAAGAGTGATTTATCTCCAATGTTTTGCATATAGAAAATGTTCAATAAACATTTGTGAAATTATTCAACAGCATTTAATTTCACAGATTTCAAATAATGAAATTTAAATAATATTTCAGATTATACAGTCATGGGATAAAGACAGTCATGGACTCTGAGCTTCTATTCATTACTGCCAAATACATCATCTAAGGAACTGTTCATGAAAGTAGATCCCTAGCTATACAAAATAATTATTTATTATCTTTAATGACAGCAGAAAATGATGTTCATGGTATTTTCACTAAAATAAAAAAATATATATATTAAGATGCTTTGGGTGTGGAGAGGGAAATGTCTAATGCTAAAATGACTTAAATAAATGTGATAGTCATAAATTTCTCTTTTTCTAATTGTTGATTTTTTTCAGTGAAAATGACTGTGAGCTTTTCTTGCCCTCAGAAAGGCTAAGTTAAACAAAAGCTTAAATCTCTGCTGAAAAAAAAGCAAAAATTAAAATTAAATTTCAAGTTTAGGTTTTAAAATAAATATTTTATAAAACAAATTTAGAACTCACTTTCAGAAAAATTCCACTAAATTGACCACCTCTGAAATCTGTTTTGAGATATTATTTTCCATGTCCAAAATCTGTGAAAGAAAATATGCTATATTTCATGAAGCATCATTTCTGAATACCACTTGGATTTTCTTTATTCCATTTATTCACCTAAATTTACATAAGCTTTGTTTACTGAAATATTTAGTTGAGCTATATAAAATCACAAATAAAGTATTTATGAGCAAAATACACATTTAGATCTAAATTTAGATAGTAGGAAATGGAAAAATTAGAAGAGAAAGTTAAGTGTAACGAAGAAATAAAATCAAGTTCAAAACATAGAAGAATCTATAAGAAAACTTTCTAGTTTCTGTAATGTTTTGTTAAACTTAATTGTATCAAAATAACTGGCTTGGAAGTCACCCCGGGTATTACTTGTCACACTTCTGGCTGTGATTGGATTGGACATGGAGTCCCTCTCACCTTTCTTTATGTCATTGTTTCCAGGCTCTATTTTCTGGATGTTATGAACTGAGCATCAATGCTCTACCATACCCTCTTCTGTGATGTTGCTGACTTGGGGGCAGCATACCACGGACAGAATCCTCTAGTAGACCCTAACAGATACAGCAACTTCATGCAGAATTTTAACTGACTTAGACCCTTCTGTTATGGAGAACTTCATTGGGAAAATTGCAAAATTTAAAAGGTTTCTCAAGTGAGGGGATGGAGTGGTGTTCAGGAGCTTTTAGTAAAGTCTTGTAAATATTCTGAAAGTTCAAAATAGTATAAGTATGAAACAACTGCTAATTCTCGTTGCAAAAAATGTTGAAAAAATAATGAAACATCCTGAGTTACAACAATGCTATGATTTACATCTAAAATGCTCCCCAAGTCTCATGCGCTCAGAGGTGAGGCTTTCAGAACAAGATTGGGTCATGATAAAATAGTCTCATATTAGAAGTTGCCATTTAGAACTTTCATAGTTAAAGAAAAGAAATTAATGCTTGGTTTCAAACCCTGAAATGACAAGTTGACTCACTTTTTTTTTTATTAAATTCTTTTATTGGTACATTGTAGGCATACAACACAATTACATTTCTCATTGGGAATTGTACCTTTACATAATGCATCTTGGTTCTTATTTTTTCCCCATTCCTAGCCCTCCCTTCACCCCTGCCACCCTTCCCTATTTACAAAGACTTTATCTCCATTTTTTACATTTCTCATCATTTTTCCTCTCCTTTCTTTCCTTTCCCCTGCCCCTCCCACTATCCTTAAACCTTTGGACCTTTTCTTCCTATTTTACATTATTGATTATTCATTATAATCATTGGTACATTTTAGGCATACAATATAATGACATTCATCATTGGAAATTTGCACCTTTACATAATCTCTTTTGGTTCTTATTTTTCACCTTTGACAAGCTCTCCCTTCAATTCCTTCATTCCTCCCTATTTACAAAGATTTTGTTCCTATTTTTCCATTTTCTCATATTAATCTCATTCCCTTCTAACCTTTCCCCTAGCCCTCCCACTTCTGTCACCTTTGCCCCTTTTCTTTCTATTTCACATTACCTATTATACATTTAGTCCTTACTTACACTTTCAGTTTCTCACACCAGAGAAACTATATGGTATTTATACATGTGTGTCCTATTTATTTCACTTAAGAGTATCGCCTCAGTGTGCATCCACTTAGCAATAAATGTTTCTAATTTCTCATTTTTTATGGCTGAGTAGTACTACATTTTATTTTAAAAAACCACATTTTCTTTATCCAGTCTCCAGTTGATGGGCATTTGGGATGTTTCCAAGTTTTAGCTATTACAAACTGTGCTGCTACGAACATGGGCGCACATATATCACTGTGGTATGATTCTTTTAATTCTTTGGGGAAGATCCCCAGCAGTGGAATAGTGGGGTCAAATGGGACTTCCAGTCCTAGTTCTTTGAGGTATCTCCATACTGATTTCCCCAGTGGTTGCACCAGTCTACACTCCCACCAGCAGTGGAGCAGGGTTCCTCTTTTCCCACAGCCCTGCCAGCATTTGTTATTGGTTGATTTCATGATAGAAGCCATTCTTTCTGGAGTGAAGTGGAATCTCAGCATTGTTTTCATTTGCATCTCTCGAATGACCAGTGATGTTGAACATTTTTTCATGTATTTATTTGCTATTTATATTTCTTTGTCTGTGAAATGTCTGTTCATTTCTGATGCCCATTCTCGGATTGGGTCTTTAAAGTTGGGAGGCCTGATTTTTTTAACATCTTTATAGATTCAAGATAGTAGACCTTTGCCTGAGGAAGAGCAGGTGAAGAGTTTTTCCCACATTGTGGATTGTCTCTTCACACACCAGGTGGTTTCTCTTGCTGTGCAGAAACCTTTTAATAAGAAGAGATCCCACTTGTTGATTGTTTGTGCTAGTTCACAGACAACTGAGGTTTTGTTAATAAAATCTTTTCCTACACTAATGTCTTCAAGGGTTCTACCTAACCCCTGTTCCAACTGGTTCAGAGTTTCTATTTTAATATTTAGATCTTTAACCCATTTTGATTTTAGTTTAGTGCATGGTAAGAGATATAGGTCTAGTTTTAATCTTTGGCAAGTTGAAGCCCAGTTTTTCCAACACCATTTATTAAAGAGGCTATATTTCCTCCAGTGAGGGTGTTTGGCTCCTTTATCAAAGATGAGATGGCTGAGTGTGTCTGGCATTGTTTCTGCATCTTCTAATCTGTTCCACTCGTCCTCAAGTCTATTGCTTTGCCAGTACCATGCTGTTTTTATCATAGTAGCTTTGTAGTATAGTTGCAGGTTGGGGATTGTGATACCCCCTGCCATGTCTCTGTTACCTAGAATTGCTTTTGCTATTCTGGGTCTCTTCTTGTTCCAAATGAATTTTTGGATTATTTTCTCAAGTTCCATGAAGTATGCTGCTAGGATCTCAATTGGAATTGCATTAAATGTATATAGCGGTTTTGGATGTATGACCATTTTCACTATATTAATCCTTCCTACCCAGGAGCAGGGGATGTCTGTCCATTTTCTGATATCATCTTCAATCTCTCTTTTCAGAGTGCCATAGTTTTCACAGAAGAGGTCTTTGATTTCTTTTGTTAGGTTGATTCCTAGGTATTTCAGTTTTTTGGATGCTATTGTGAAAGGAATTATTTGCCCTATTTCTCTCTCAGTCAGCCTGTCATTGGTGTAGAGGAAAGGTATTGATTTTTGTGTGTTGACCTTGTAACCAGCTACTTGACTGAATTTGGTTATTAAGTCTAGAAGACTTTTGGTGGAGTTCTTGGGGTCTTCTATATACAGTATCATGTCATCTGCAAATAATGACAATTTGACTTCTTCATTTCCTGTATTGCTTTTATTTCTTTCTCTTTTCAAATTGTCATGGCTAATGTTTCCAGAACTATATTGAACAAGAGTGGTGATAGTGGACATCCTTGTCTTGTTCCTGATTTGAGTGTGAAGGATTTCAGTTTTTGACCATTTAGTATGATATTGGCTATTGTTTTTTCATAGATGGCTTTCATCAGTTTGATGTAGAGACCATCTATTCCAATTTTTTGTAGGGTTTTGATCATAAATGCATGTTGGATTTTGTCAAATGCTTTTTCTGAGTCTATGGAGATAATCATATGTTTTTTTTGTCCTTGGCTCTATTGATATAGTGTATTACATTGATTGATTTGTGTATATTGAACCATCCCTGCATCCCTAGGATGAATCCCACTTGATCAGAGTGTATGATCTTCTTGATGGTCTTCTGCATTCTGTTTGCCATTATCTTATTAAGGAGTTTTGCATCTATGTTCATTAGTGAGATTGACCTGTAGTTCTCTTTTTCAATTGGGTCTTTGTCTGCTTTGTGGATCAAGGTGATGCTTGCTTCCAGGAATGAATTTGGGAGTATTGCTTCCCTTTCAATTTCACTGAAGAGTTTAAACAGTAGTGGCAGCAGTTCTTCTCTAAATGTCTTGTAGAATTCAGCAGTCTAGCTATCAGGGCCCGGGCTTTTCTTAGTTGATAAATTTTTAATTACATTTTTAATTTCATTGGTTGATACTGGGTTGTTTAGAATTTTTAGGTCTTCTTCATTCAACTTTGGTAATTCATATGTATCTAGGAATCTGTCCATTTCTTCTGTGTTGTCCATCTTATTAGCATATAGATTCTGGAAGTAGGTTTTGATGTTCTTCTGGACTTCCATTGGGTCTGTTGTAATTTCACCCTTTTCATTCCTAATTGCATGGATTTGGGCCTTTTCTTTCCTTTTTCTGACAAAGTTGGCTAAAGGTTTGTCAATTTTGTTGATTCTTTCAAAGAACCAACTCTTGGCTTCATTAATTTTTTTGTATCGTTCTCTCAGTCTCCATTGCATTGATTTCTCCTCTGATCTTTATAATTTCCTCCCTTGTAGGAGATTTGGGGTTGTCCTGCTCTTCTTTTTCTAGAAGCTTGAGGTTCAGCATCAAGTTGTTTAGTTGGGCTCATGCTGTTTTCCTAATATTCACTGCTATGAATTTCCCTCCTAAGACTGCTTTCCTTGCGTCCCACAGATTCTGATATGTTGTATTGTCATTGACATTTAAGTGAAGGAACTGTCTGATTTCTTCTTTAATTTCCTCTGTAACCCATTGGTTATTCAGAAGTGTGTTGTTCAATTTCCACTTGTTTATGAAATTTTTTGAGTTTCTTTTGCTATGGATCTCCAATTTCATCGCACTATGGTCTGATAATATACAGGGGATAACTTCAATTCCTTTGCACTTACTTAAACATGTTCTAAGTGTGAATATGTGGTCTATTTTCGAGAATGACCCATGTGCAGCTGAAAAGAATGTGTATTCTGATTTTGTGGGGTGGAACACTCTGTAAACATCTGTTAAATTCATTTGTTCAAGAGTTTGATAGAGTTCTAGTATTTCATTACTTATTTTTAGTCTAGTTGATCTATCTATTTGTGACAGTGGGGTGTTGAGGTCCCCCACTACAATTGTATTAGTGCATATATGACTTTTCATGTCCATTAATATTTGTTTTATATAGTTGGGTGCACTAGTGTTTGTTGCATAAATATTTATGATTGTCATGTCTTCCTCTTGGATTCTTCCCTTTACAAGGATGTAGTGGCCTTCCTTTTCTCTCTTAATCAGTGTTGGTTTGAAATCCACTTGATCTGCCAAGAGGATAGCTACTCCTGCTTTTTTTCGTGTTCCTGTTGCATGGAGTATTGTTTTCCACCCTTTCACTTTCAGTCTATGAGTTTCCTTTTGAATTAAGTGTGTTTCTTGTGTGCAGCATATTGTTGGATTTTGCTTCTTGACCCATTCTGCCAGTCTATTTCTTTTAATTGGTGTCTTGAGACCATTAACATTGATGGTTATAACTGAAATGTATTGACTTGTCATTCCTATGAGTTTTTCTTTTTGTTGGATTCTCCCCCTTTACATTTAATTTCTTGTCATGCCAGATGAGTTCATTCTGCTTTTCTTGCTGGGGTTGTGATCCTCAATGTCTGTTCCTAGGATATTGTGTAAAATTCTTTGGAGTGCTGGTTTGGTGTTCACGAAGTTCCTAAGGTGCCTTTTGTCATGAAAGTATCTTATTTCTCCATCCATTTTGAAAGATAGTTTTGCAAGGTACATCAATCTGGATTGGAGACTGTTTTCTTTTAGGGCTTAGAATATGTCACTCAAAGCTCTTCTTGCCTTGTTGGTTTGTGTTGCTAAGTCTGCTGTGATTCTGATGGGCTTTCCTTTGTATGTGATTTGTTTCTTTTCTCTGACTGCTTGGAGAACTTTGTTCTTCTGTTGAGTTTCTGGAATCTTAACAATTATATGCCTTTTTGTAGATTTTTTTTGATCAAGGCTATTTGGAGTCCTATATGCCTCACTTATCTGTATGTCAAGTTCTTTTCCCCTCCTTGGAAAGTTTTCTGCCATTATTTCTGTGAAGAGATTTTTTTATGTCATCTGCACTCTCTCCTGTTTCTTCATTGACTCCAGTAAGTCTTATGTTATTCTTCTTTGCATCATCTAGCAGCTGCTGGATTGATTTCTCATGTTCCTTTATAATTTTGAAGCAGTTTTTCTTTTCCTGGTCACTAATTGCAATCTTATCTTCTATATCTGAAATTCTATCCTCACTTTGGCTCATTCTGCTGTGTAGACTTTCAATGGAGTTTTTCATGTCCTGGAAATCTATTTGCATCTGTTTTATGGATTCCATTTGTTTCTTATTTTGGGATTCCATCATGTTCCTGAGCTCCTCTCTAGATTTATTAATCATTTCTTGCACTAGGGGCACAATTTCTCCTGTTATCTGAGAAATTATTTCTAATTTCATTTTTTCCAGATCCCGTTTTTTGCCAGTTGAGTGGGTCCAGGTGGTTGAGTATCAGAGCATTCCATGCCATTTCCCTTTGGGGTTGCTGTAGGTGATCTGGAAGTCTGGTTTTGAGACTTATTTAAGTGTTTTATCATTTTGACTGGGGTGGGGGGCTGTTAGCACCTGCACGGATTACCTCCTCTGAGCTGGGAGAGGTGGGACAGGGACCAGGAGCAGCGGGACTGATGGTGACTGGGAAGCCCCTTCCTCTGGACCAGGAGCAGTGAGACGGTGGTTCAGAAGCCCCTACCTCTGTGCCAGGAGCAGTGGGAGGGATGGTGGCCTGGAAGCCCCATCTCTGGGCCAGGAGCAGTGGGGCAGAAGGTGGCCCAGAAGCCCTTTTCTCTGGTCTGTGAGCAGTGGGAGTGATGGTGACCGAGAAGCCCCTTCCTCTGGACCAGAAGCAGTGGGACAATGGCTCAGAAGCCCCTACCTCTGGGCTGGGAGCAGCGGGACTCATTACCATGGTCTAGTGGTCTGGTGTCCTCTGTGTCATTGCAGTGTGGAACCAGGTGGCTGCCTTTCTGCAGTGGGGTGATTCATTGTCTTCCACTTGACTCAGGACCTCAGTAGGGCGTGCACAGACCTGCCTGTCTGCAGCGGGCTGATTTGGAGTGTTCAGTGTGACTCGGGACTTCAGTAGGGAGTGTGCAGACCTGCCTGTCTGCAGCCGGCTGATTTGGCATGTTCTGAGTGACTCTGGACCTCAGTAGGGTGTGGGCAGACCTCGACAAGTTGACTCTTTTGTTGGTGATTCATACAGTTGATAACTATAGTTGAAGACAATATTCATTTACCATTCAAAAAATCTAGGGTCTGTGTGAATTACAATGAATTGATACTGTGCTTTATAAAAGGATAAATAAATGTCTACATGATACCACAGTTGTTTGCAACCTGATTTACTAGATACTGTATTAGAGTTGAACCAAATCTTTGAAAACATGGACCTAATAGATATCTACACAGTGTTCTATCCACCAAATGAATACACATCATTCTCAGCAGCACATGAGACATTCTCCAAAATAGACCACATATAGCCCATAAAGCATGTTTAAGTAAATTGCATAAGAACCAAAATTATCTCATTCATATTATCAAATCAGAGTGCAATGAAAATAGAAATCAATGGCAAAAGACACCACAAAAACTATCCAAACATCCAGAAATTAAACAATATTCTCTTGAATCCTAAATAGGTCACAAATGTAATTAAAGAAAACATTAGACAATTCCTACATTTGAACAATAATACTATTATCTATAGGATACAATGAAAATAATTCTAAGAGGTAAGTATATAGCAGTGAACACAAAAACAGAACAAGCTCAAAGAAATAACCTAATGATGGCCCACAAAATCTCAGAAAAATGAGCAATACAAACACAAAGCTAATATGAGGAAGGAGCATGTAAATATTGGAATAATAATTAATGAAATTGAGCCCAGCACAGTGGCACACATCTGTAATCTTAGCACTCTGGAGGCTGAGGCAAGAGGATTATCAAGTTTGAGGGCAGCCTGTCCTACATACTTAATTCAAGGGCAGCCCAAACTGCATACACAGGCTCTGTCTCAAAAAAGAAAAAAATAACAGAGAGAGAGAGATACAGCAAGAGAGAGACAGAGAGACTATAATGGAAAGAATCAATAAATTAAAGTTACTTTTTGAAAGAATAAAATCTATAGACAAACACCTAGCCAATCTTATCAGCAAATAAATGACCTATATCCATATAATTAGAAATATAAAATGTGCAATCTCAATGGATTCTGCCAAAATCCATAAGATCAATTGTAAAATTACTTTGAGAAAATGTAATCTAATAAAATGGAAATTTCAGCAGAAATGGATAAACTCCAAGATACATGTGAACTAACAAAGCTGAACCAAGAAGATATAAAAATCCAGAATCTTCACTATCAGTCAATGAAATTAAAAAAGTAATAAAAAAATTACCAAGAAAAGTCAAGATCCCAATGGATTCACTGTCAAATTGTACAATAACTTTAGAGAGGATGTAGCACAAGTACTGCATTCCTCAAACTCTTTAATGAAATCAAAATGGAAAAAGTACTTCTAAAGTCATTCTTGGAACCAAGCATTACCGTGTTTTAAAAACCTGAAATAGACCAAACCAATAAAGAGAATTACCAGCAAATCTCATTAATGAACATAAATGAATAATCCTCAATAAGACACTGGAAAAAATAATACAGCAAGTAATAAAAAAATCATGCATCATGATCAAGTAGGATTGACTCAAGGGATGCAGGAATGGTTCGATATATGCAAATCAATAAATGTAATACTCCATATACACAGAAGCAATGACAAAACCACATAATCATCTCAATTGTTGTGTAAAAACCCTTTGTAAAAATGTAACATCCATTCATGATAAAAACCCAAAGAAAATATGTATAGAGGATCTTTATCTCAAACTTATTACATGATCCTCTCAATAGATGCAGAGAAAGCATTTGATGAAATCCAACATACATTCATGATTAAAACCTTAAGAAAATAGGAATGAATGGTCCTAATCTCAATCTGATGAAGCCCTTCTATGACAATCCTATAGCCAACATTTTACTAAATGGAAAGAAGATGAAAGCTTTCCCTGTAAAATCAGGAACAACACAATGATGTTTGCTATTACCACTAATGTTTAATATAGTTTTCTAAACATTAGCCAGAGCAATTAGACAGAGAGAGAGAGAGAGAGAGAGAGGGAAAGAGAGAGAAGGGACTTAGAAATAAGCCTAATCAAGGAAATGCAAGGCCTCTATAATGAAAACTTCAGTACTCTGAAGGAGATTGAAGAGGATGACAGAAAATGGAAAGATAGCCACTCTTTCTGGATAAATAGAAGGAATAAAGTCAAAATGGCCATAATTCCAAAACTCTTGTACAGATTTAATGCAATCCCAATCAGAATACCAATAATATTTTTAACATAACTAGAGAAAGCAATCTTAAAATTCATACAGAACCAGAGGATATATAGAATACCAAAAGCAATTCTGAGTAACAACAGCAAGGCCTCAGGCATCACAATCTCAAACTTTATTATACTACAAAGCTACAATGATAAAAACAGAATTCAATTGGCAGGGAAAAAACACAAGGTACTGGATCGGTGGAACTGAAAAGATTTGTAGAAACAACTACAGGCACACTCAGCTACTGCATCTTTGAAGAAGCAGCCAAATTCTTTTGCTGGAAGAATGATAGCCTCCTTCACAAATGGTGCTGGGAAAATAGGTCATACACATGCCAAACATTGAATCTAGACCCATCTCCCTCAACAGGCCCAAAAGTAAAACCAAAATAGATCAAATATCTAAACATTAGGAGAGAAACACATAACCTGCTGGAAGATGAAATAGATAAAACTCATCAGCATAGGTGTAGGCAAAGACTTTCTGAACAGAACCCTAGTTGTATAAAAAATAATAGCAAGAATTAACAAATGGGGTCATATCAAATTAGAAATCTTCTCCACAGCAACAGTAACCACCAACACAGTGAAGAGACATTCTATGGAATAGGAAAATATTTTCCAGGTACTACTCATACAAAGAATGAACATCTAGAATTTTAAAGGAACTAAAAAAATTAGACCCACGTATTTAAAACTCCAATAAAGATGGGAATCTTAAATGAATAGAAACTTCTCAGGTGAAAAATTACAAATGGCCAATAAATACATGAAAAAAGAAGTTCAGTGTTACTGGCCATTTGAGAAGTACAAATTAAATCAACACTGAGATTTTATCTCACTAGAGAAAGAATGACTATTAAAAAGAAATAAATGGATAACAAATTCTGAACAGGCTGCAAGGAAAACAATACACTTTCTCATTGTTGGTGTGACTGTAAACTAGTACAACCACTAAGGAAATAAGTATGGAGATTCCTCAAAAAAATAAAACTAGAAATAGAAATTTCATTTGTCTCAGCTATTCCCCTTCAAGTTAACTCCCCCCAAATTTAAAGACATCACCCCACATTGATTTATGTATATTCACATTTATAGGAGCAACAATTTAAAAGCAGCCTATATGTCCATCAGCAGATGAATGGATAAACAATATATATATTTATACACAGTGGACTACTACTCTGTCATAAAGAAGAGTAAACTTTGATCATTGTCATCAAAATGGATGCACCTTGACATAATTTCATGTGAAGTAAATTTGACACATAAACTTAAATATCATGATTTGTTTTAATATGAGAGTCCAAATCTAAAAATAAAGTACAAAATAAAAGACAGATAATAGAAAAAACTAGAAAGATAAAAAACTTATTGTGAGAGAGCATGGACAGTGTATCTAAACCTATATTTTGATCTAATGGAGTTGTCTCTGTGTGTTTTGTAGGTTTTTTTGGCTTCTTAATCTGGCTGTTATTCTGTTTGTATGATAATTATCTTTATAAGAATGCAGAAGATGAATAAATAAATGTGATTCTGGAAAAAAAATTAAAGAGTGGGGTGGAGAGGAAGCAGAAGAAAAAAAATGAGATGATTTAAGTATTTATACCAATTCCCCACAATGAATGTAATCATTATTCACTATACACATGTAGCACTAGAAATAAAAAATAAAGAAATTCACCACATGAGAAAAGTGATCATCACATGCATTTCTAAAACTTTAAGAGTAGAAACAGAGAGGACCACTGCTTCCAGTCTGGAGGAGGCTTCCGAGAAGGTGTACCATGGCTCCCAGCCCAGAGAAGGGTTCTGGGTCAGACCGCCCCAGCTCCCAGCCCAGAGGAGGCTTTTGGGTAGGTGTGCCATTGTTCCCAGCATGGAGGAGGCTTCCAGGGCAGCGTGCTGCATCTCCCAGCCCAGAGGAGGTTTCCGGGTAGGGATGCCTTGGTTCCCACCATGGAAGAGGCTTCTGGATAGGCATGCCACAGCTCCAAGCATGGAGGAAGCTTCCAGGTAGGTGTGCCACAGCTCCCAGCACAGAGGAGGTGAACTGTGTGGGCACCAGCAGCACCCTATCCCCCACTGAAATGAGAACACACATAAACAAGCCTCAGAATCAGAATCCCAGATCAATTACAACAACCCCAAAGGGAAACAAGATGGAACAATCTGATACTAAATCACCTGGACTCCCTGAATTGGCAACAAAAGAGGATCTGGAAAAAATGAAATCAGAAAAAATTTTTCAGATAACAGCAGAGATTGTGCCCATAGTGCAAGACATGATTAATAAATCTAGAGAGGACACAGATAAAAAAATAGAGGAGCTGAGGAACATGATGGAATCCCAACATAGGAAACAAAGGGAACCCATAAAACAGATGCAAACAGATTTCCAGGAGATTAAAAACTCCATTGAAAGTCTATGCAGCAGAATGAGCCATTGTGAAGACAGAATTTCAGATATAGAAGATGAGATTGCAATTAGTGACCAAGAAAAGAAAAACTTCTTTAAAATTGTAAGGGAACATGAGAAATCAATCCAGCAGTTGCAGATGATGCAAAGAAGAATAGCATAAGACTGATTGGAGTCAATGAAGAAACAGGAGAGAGTGCAGATGACATAAAAAAAATATTTGCGGAAGTGATGGCAGAAAACTTTCCAAGGAGGGGAAAAGAACTTGACATACAGATAAGTGAGGAATATAGGACTCCAAATAGCCTTCATCAAAAAAAATCTACTCATAGGCAAATAATGGTTAAGATTCCAGAAATCAAACAGAACAATAAAATTCTACAAGCAGTGAGAAAAGAAACGAATCACATACAAAGGAAAGCCCATCAGAATCAAAGCAGACTTCTTAATGCAAACCCTCAAGGCAAGAAGAGCTTGGAGTGATGTAGTTCAAACCTTAAAGGAAAACAACCTCCAACCCAGATTGATGTACCCTGCAAAACTATCATTCAAAATTGATGGTGAAATAAGATATTATCCTGACAAAGAGCACCTTAGGAACGTCATGAATAGCAAATGAGCACTCCAAAAAGCTTTAGACAAATTCCTAGGAAAAGACAATGAGGATCACAACCCCAGGAATCCCAGCAGAATGAATCCACCACGCACAGCAAGGAATTAAAAGCAAAGGGGGAGAATCAAACAAAAAGAAAAAGTCAGGACAAAGATAACTCAACATGTATCAGTTATAACCATCAATGTTAAAATTCTCAACTCACCAATCAAAAGAAATAGATGGGCAGAATGGTTCAAGAAGCAAGATCCAACAATATGCTGCATACAGGAAACACACTTAATTCAAAAACAAACTCATACACTGAAAGTTAAAGGGTGGAAAACAATAGTCCATGGAAAGGGAATCCGAAAAAAAGCAGGAGTAGCTATCCTCTTTGCAAATAAAGTGGATTTTAAACACACACTGATTGCGAGACAACAAAGGACACTATATCTTTGTAAAGGGAACAGTCTAAGAGGAAGAGATGAAAATCATAAATATTTATGCACCAAAAACTAGTGCACCCAACTATATAAAACAAATACTAAAGGAGATGAAAAACCATATAGGCACTAATACAATAGTAGTGGGGGACCTCAACACCCCATTGTCACAAATAGATAGATCAACTAGACAAAAAGAAAAGCAAGAAAATACTGGATCTCAATCAAACTTTTGAACAAACAAACTTAACAGATATTTACAGAGTGTTTCACCCCACAAAATCAGAATACACATTTTTTTCAGGCGCACACTGGTTGTTCTCCAAAGTAGACCACATACTCGCTCATAGAACATATCTAGGTAAGTGCAAAGGAATTGAAGTAATCTCCTGTATATTATCAGATCATAGTGCGATGAAATTGGAGATCAATAGCAAAAGAAACCACAAAAACTTCAAAAAACATGGAAATTGAACAACATACTTCTGAATAACAAATGGGTCACAGAGAAAATTAAAGAAGAAATCAGACAGTTCCTTCAATTCAATGACAATACCAATACAGCATATCAGAATCTATGAGACACAATGAAAGCAGTCTTACAAGGGAAATTCGTAGCAATGCATACTCATATTAGGAAAACAGAGCGAGCCCAATTAAGCAACCTGATCCTGAACCTCAAGCTTCTAGAAAGAGAAGAGCAGGACAAACCCAAGGCCCATAGAAAGGAGGAAATTATAAAAATCAGGGCAGAAATCAATGGAATGGAGACTAAGAAAACATTACAAAAAAATCAATGAAGCCAAGAGTTGGTTCTTCAAAAGAATAAACATAATTGATAAACCCTTATCCAAAATAACCAGAAAAAGGAAAGAAAAAGCCCAAACTCACGCAATTAGGAATGAAAAGAATGAAATTACAACGGACCCAGCAGTAATCCAGAGGATGATCATACTTACTTTAAGAATCTATACACCAATAAGATGGAATCACAGAAGAAAAGGACAGATTCCTAGATATGTAGGAATTATAAAGTTGAATGAAGAAGACCTAAACATTCTAAACAACTCAATATCAATCAATGAAATTGAAAATGTCATTGAAATCTTACCATCCAAGAAAAGCCCGGGTCCTGGTGGCTTCACCGCTGACTTCTACAAGACATTTAGAAAGGAAGTACTGCCACTACTGTTTAAACCCTTCAACAAAATAGAAAGGGAAGCAGTACTCCCAAATTCATTCCTGGAAACAAGCATCACCTTCATCCCCAAAGCAGAGAAAGACCCAACCAAAAAAGAGAACCATTGGTCAATCTCACTAATGAATAACGATGCAAAAATTCTTAGTAAGATACTGGCAAATAGAATGCAGAAGATCATCAAGAAGATCATATACCCTGACCAAATGGGATTCAGCCCAGGTATGCGGGGATGGTTCAACATATGCAAATTGATCAATGTAATACACTATATCAATAAAGCCAAGGACAAAATCCACATGATCATCTCCATAAATGCAGCAAAAGCATTTGAAAAAGGCAACACACATTTATGATGAAAACCCTACAAAAAATTGGAATAGACAGTCTCTATCTCAAGCTGATGAAAGCATGTATGAAAAACCAACTGGCAATATCATATAAATGGTCAAAACCAGAAATCCTTCCCACTACAATCAGGAACAAGACAAGGTTGTCCACTATCACCAATCCTGTTCAATGTAGTTTTCAACATATTAGCCACAGCAATTAGAGAAGAGAAAGAAATAAAAGGAATAAAGATAGGTAATGAAGAAGTCAAATTGTCATTATTTGCAGATGACATGATACTCTATATCAAAGACCCCAAGAACTCCACCAAAAGTGTTCTAGACTTAATAACCAAATTCAGCAAAGTAGCTGGATACAAGGTCAACAGACAAAATTAAATTGCTTTCCTCTACATGAAAAACAGACTCACTGAGAGAGAAATAGGACAAACAATTCCTTTCACAATAGCATCCAAAATCAAAATACCTAGGAATCAACCTAACAAAAGAAATCGAAGACCTCTTCTCTGAAAACTATAGCACTTTGAAAAAAGAGATTGAAGACAATATCAGAAAATGGAAAGACTTCCCTTGCTCCTGGGTAGGAAGAATCAGCATAGTGAAAATGGCCATACTTCCAAAACTGCTATATAGATTCAATGCAATTCCAATTAAAATCCCAGTAGCATACTTCATGGGCCTTGAGAAAACAATCCAAAAATTCATTTGGAACAAGAAGACACCCAGAATAGCAAAAGCAATTCTAGGTAACAGAGACATGACATGGGGTATTACAACCCCCAACTTGAAACTATACTACAAAACAACTGTGATAAAAACAGCATGATAAAGGCAAAGAAACAGAACTGAGGACCAGGGGTACAGATTAGAAGATGCTGAAACAACTCCAGACATACTCAACCATCTCAACTTCGACAAAGGAGCCCAACACCCTCACTGGAGGAAAGATAGCCTCTTTAATAAATGATGCTGTAGAAATTGGGTTTCAACTTGCCAAAGACTCAAACTAGACCTATATCTCTCACCATGCACTCACCTAAAATTGAAATGGATTAAAGATCTAAATATTAAAATAGAAACACTGAATGGGTTGGAACAGAGGTTAGGTAGAACTCTTGAAGACATTGGTGTAGGAAAAGATTTTATAAACAAAACCTCAGTTGCCCATGAACTAGCACAAACAATTAACAAGTGGGGTCTCTTCTTACTAAAAAGCTTCTGCACACCAAGAGAAACCATCAGCAGTGTGAAGGGACAACCTACAATGTGGGAAAAAATTTTCACCAGGAGTCCCTCAGACACAGGTCTACTATCTCAAATCTGTAAAGAACTTTAAAAAATCAGATCTCCCAAATTTAAAGAACCATTCCAAAAATGGGCATCTGAAATGAACAGACATTTCTCACACAAAGAAGTAGAAATGGCAAATAAACATATGAAAAAATGTTCAACATCACTGGTCCTTCCAGAGTTGTAAATGAAAACAATGCTGAGATTCCACTTCACTCCAGAAAGAATGGCTGCTATCATGAAATCAACCAATAACAAATGCTGGTGGGACTGTCAGGAAAGAGGAACCCTGCTCCACTGCTGGTGGGAGTGTAGACTGGTGCAACCATTGTGGAAATCAGTATGGAGATGCCTCAAAGAACTAGGACTAGAAGTCCCATTTGACCCAGCTATTCCCCTGTTGGGTAGCTTCCCCAAAGAATTAAAAGAATCACACCACAGTGATATATGTGCAGTCATGCTCATAGCAGCACAGTTTGTGCTAGCTAAAATTTGGAAACAACCCAAATGCCCATCAACTGGAGAGTGGATCAAGAAAATGTGTTTTTTTTTTAATAAAATGGAGTACTGCTCAGGCATCAAAAACCAGAAATTAGAGACACTTATTGCTAAATGGATGCACATTGACTGGATACTCTTTAAGTGAAGTAAATAGGACATACATATATAAATACTGAGTACTTCTTCTAGTGTGAGAAACTGAAAGTGTAAATAAACACTAAAAGCTATAATAGATAATGTGAAATAGGAAGAAAAAGGGCAAAGGGGAAGGAAGTGGGAGGAGTAGGGGAAAGGAAAGAAGGGAATGGAATTAATATAAGAATATGAAAAAAAGGAAACTAAGTCTTTGTAAACAGGGAGGGATGGAGCAGTTGAAGGGAGGGCAAGGGAAAGGGGAAAAAATAAGAACCAAGTGAGTATGTAAAGGTGCGTATCTCCAATGATAAATGTCATTATATTGTATACCTAAAATGTACCAATGAAAGGATATACAAAAAAGTGTAGAAACAAGTTCTGTAAGTAAATACTCTAGTAGTTTTTATATTTTATTTTCACATTTAATGCCAGTCAGATTTACTTCAACCTCAAAGAACATATTTATATGAAATTCAATGAACACTGGCAGTTTTCTGACTCTTTTTCAGAGAAATGGATTAATATAATAAAAGCCTTGAAATACTACTAATGGTCCAGAATCTTCATAAATGGAAGTTATATCACACCAATAGGCAAGAATTCTAACTGAGTTGTTTGCTGAAGACAAAGAGGATAGAGAATGCTTTGGAAAAGAAGGACATTATATATAGCAGCTACAAACATGTTGTCAGTTATAGAAATGAGGACTTGTAGTAGTCATGAATCTTTCCTTCTTCTTCTTCATTTATATGTGTGTATAAACTGAATACTTTCATTTTCTTCCCCCTCATTACCTTTTCATGTAATACATGATATATTGACTTTATATCAGAGTATCTAAATATTGTTAATTTACATCTCAGTATTCATGCAATGTGGTAATATGTAGAAGAATAAATTTTACTTGAACCTTCACCTTCTCTTTGTGGGGTGGTTTTGTATGTGTGTTTTTCTTCATACAAAAGATAGTTTTACATATTAGGTGGAATTAGGAACTTGTTATTTTCTTTATTTGCAGGTTAATTAAGATTTAAGGAGATTCTTATGGGTGCCAGGTGGACAAGGATTAAATTTTGGAAGGATTATTTCATATGTCAATTTGAGTGAACCATGAAATTGCCAGAGGTTTTATCAACCATTATTCTAGAAATGCCATTGAGGATATGCCAGAATGAGACAAACAATTGAATCACAGAGAGAGTAAAACATACCCTTCCTTATGTGGGTTGGAGCTATCCCATGGGTTGAAGACCCAAGTAGAAGAAAAGTGCTGATTCTCCCATTAGTGCATAAGAGGAGATTCCTCTTTCCTAATACTTTTGACCTGAGACATTAATCCCTTTCCTGCCTTGGAACTCAAATTACAACTTTGCTATTCCTGGGTTTTAAGTATAACAGCATTCAGACTAGAATTAGAACATCAGCTCTCCTGTTTCTCAGACTTTCAGAATTAGGCTGAAAACATGCCACTAGATTTCCTGGATTTCTATTTTGTAGATAGCAGAAGAATAGGAGACTTCTCTGCCTCCATATCTATGAAAGCCACATAACTCTGTATAATTCCTGATTATCCTTCTTGCCATATATGTTTGTGTATATATACCCACATATTCTTCCCCCCTCTATATATACACACTTATATGTTGTCATACATATATATGCAATAAATATATGTGCTACATGCATGTATTTCTATGTATAATACCTATATACATTTGTACACTATTATTGGTGTTTTACTGTTTCATCAGTGCACAGAGTAGATTTTAGACATTCTCAGCTTCCATATGCCAATTCTCCAAATTAAATCTTCACATATATGTGTGCACACACACACACACACACACACACACTTTGACTTACAATAGTATTGTGTCCTGAAGAACCCATTGCAAACTTAAATATTATTAAGTTGAAATTTCATTTAATATGCCTAACCTACCAAATGTAATAGCTTTGCAACATAGTACACCATAAGGTATCTATTGTTTTATCTTGCCATTGAATGTGAATAATTGCTACTGTGTTGAACTGAGCAAATTTAAAATGGCAAAAATAAGTGAAATATTTTTTCACACTCAATTTCAATTATATATTTAAAGTTGAAATACGAATTAAACTAAAAGTGCATCTTTTTAAAATTAATTTTATCGGTACATTTTAGGCATACAGGGAAATGGGGAAAAAATAAGAACCAAGATATATTATGTAAAGGTACAAATTTCCAGTGATGAATGTCATTATATTGTCTATCTAAGAGTGCATCTTTATACCAGAGCAATTCCTTATTTTCTTTAAAAATTACATCAAACTCTATCTTATCTATGAAACAAAATTCAAAATCTTTAGCTGAATTTATAAATTATTCCAAATTGCACCTTCATGAAAAATCGTAGGTTCAAAAATCTGATGAAAACACATTTTTGCTGAAACCACTGTGGACTACCAGTCATTTTTTGAGGAAATTAAGGAACTATGATTTAGAGAAGTTAGTTTACTTATTCCTAAATCCTAAGTGCAGTTCTATGTGACACCCATAAGGAAGCGCAGCTTTCCAGGGGCCAAAGCATTCAAACATTCCCAGGTAACCTTAAGAGTCTCAGTTTACTTGAGGACATTTGGGAATAGAAAGGCCTATGATGGATCAAGACCCTCCAAAGTTGACCCAGGGATTTAGCAATGGAAAAACAATCCAAGATGTCTCCTGTCTAACTTTAGTTACTTTAAGTCTGTTGCTTCAGACCAGGTCTTCACATAGGACACTATGACTGCATGAAGTACCAGGGCATATGTGTATTCATGTGGATTTTATGACCTCTTTCTAGCCTCCCCATGCTCACTATCCCCTTCTTTCTTCACCTTGATTAATAGATTTTAAAGAACTCAGGTATACAAGTGGTCCTGACTTAGCATGCTTTAACTTACAATTTTCAATTTATGGTAGTGAGAAAACTATAGGACACTATACTTCAAATTTGGATTTCCCAGGAAAGCAATATGTGATATGATGCTATTTTATGTTATTGGGCAGCAACATCAAGCTGCAGCTCCACTCAGACAAATAATCATGGGGTAAGTAACCAATACTCTACAGTGCACTGTGTTACTAAGCTATGATTTTCAATAGATTAAGTGTATCCGATGTATTTTTTTTACTGATAATATTATCAACTAATTATGGGTTTAGACATGACCTCATTTTAAGTTGAAGAACATCAGTTATACATAATCTATTGGTTTTATTTTTCTGAAGAATCCTGACTAATACAGATGAATATACTATGACAGATTATATAAAAACTAATATATGAATTTCATGATTCATAGCTCAAATGATAACCCAGCCTTATGTATGCTAGGTATTGAAAAGTTGCTGTACAATGTAATGTTACCTGAAATACCAATTGAAATATAGAAGAATTCAGATTGTTTTTCTTTGTAAAAACAGTATGTGATACATATTTCAAAATATGTTTTTAAATATGATCTTCAGACATACATTTCAATAAGTGATTATTCATTAAAAGTTAGTATAGACTAGTATTTAACAGTAAAGCCTTCAGAGTTATACTTAAGTTTTAAATTATTTTTATACATTTTATCTGTGTGTCTTTCTTTTTTTCCTGGTACTAGGGATTAAACTCAGAACCTTGTACTTGTGAACCAGGTGTGGGGTCACTGAGCTAAATCCTGCCCCTTATCTGTGTTTCTTTAGGCATGTTACCACATGGTTCTGTCTAACATAATTTTTTTTGTAAAATGAGAATTAAAAAATAAATGTTAAACACTGATAAATGATCAAGTGCTCTGTAGATAGTAGTCACTACAGCTATCAATATTAACCTCATTTCTACTCAATTAGTACTTTATCTTTATTAAAAGAGAATTATTTTCATTCATAGACTAAAATTCTCACCATAATTTAATGGTCTGTTCTATATTTAAAATGGTCAATATCTTACATTCTAAATCTGCTCCCAAATCTAAACCTTAAACAATTCACACACACACACACACACACACACACACACACACATGCACAATTTATTTCCTCTAAAGTGAAAGATCACCAAATTCTATTTCGATTCATCATATCTATGTCATTATCACTTTGAAACAAAATATATTGTCCATTCCACATACTCTGTCATTGAAAGGAGCACAGAGGAAAACAGAAGAAAAAGAAAATAATCCCTCTAATCACTCAATTGCTTCTACCCCAAAGCTCCATAATTCTATGCCAAAATCAAAAGCAATAAACACAAACACAAACACACACACACACACACACACACACATGCACACACACACCAACATGGATGATGGTTCCCTCTGACTGAGCTATAAAACATGAAAAACAAATCAAGAAATGAATCCTTAGAATTACTGAATGTATGTTAAACTTTGTAGCATGCATGCATTAACAGACTTTTGTTTAATTACTACACTTGGGTAATATATTTTACTATAGTGAAAATAAACCAAGCATTCATCAACTCAGATTTTTTTCTTTTTCTAACCTTTATTGGATAATAATTGTCAGAGAGATGCTGTTTAAATTTATTAAAACAATATATTTTACCTTGTCATTACTGTTACACAATGCAGTGTTGAGTACAAATATCCACCACAATTCCTCAAATGAGAATATAAAACTGGCCTTGCTTTAGGTATATGTGTTTCAAGACTTCATGTAATTTTATTCTGCTTGAGAAATATTTCTCTCTAAATTCTACATAAAAAATGGTGTTTATGTAAATTTTATATGCATTATATATATTTGTTGTTACTTTGATATCAAAACCCTCTCTGAACAAAATCCTTGAGTTTGAAGGAAATTACTTTCACATAATTAAACAATATAAGAATTTCTTTGAAGTCTACAAGATTCCCAACAGAAATTTTAGTATCTCAGGAAATAATATTTAGACAATGGGACTCATTCCTATGCAGAATCAAAATAGGTTTCAAGTAATATTATGATTTATATATGGAGGTCCCTGTAGAACTTTTGGAAATTGATTAAATTTTGGGGGCGTATAGGTAACTTGCTATTAGGAGGTGGGTTCTGATTGGAAGAGATAGATCATTGGGATGATAGCTAGGAAGAGTTTATCTTCCTCCTCATTTCTTTCCCTCTCTTTCTGCATCCTGGCTATAATAACATGAACAGCTTTCCTTAACACTACACACTTCCACCATACTGCCAACCTTGAAAGGACTGAAATTTAGAAAACATGAGCAAAAATAAACCTGTCTTTCTTTAAGTTGCAGGTGCCAAGTATTTGTCTCCGTAACAAGAAAGTGACTAAGATTTTGGTATCAGGAGTGGGGCTGTTGTTGTAGTACTACCTGAACATGTGGTTCAGAAGTCTTTTGAATGATATTCCACAGGAGTTTGGAAAGTTTTGGAGGTGTCAACTAGAGAAATTCTATAATGTAGTGAGGTGAGTTTGATAGAAAATTCTTATGAAAGCTCAAAAGAATGGAATGCTGATAAAAATAAAGACAGCAAAGACAAGGCGCAGAAGTTTTCAATTTGCAACAAGGATTCCATTGGCAGTTGGACTCCAGGCCATGAATGTTGCACTCTAGAAGAAAATTGGTCTACATTTTGATCATGCCCACAGATTTTGTGGGAGACTGAGATTAAGAGAAGTGGACTATGAATCTGTTGGAAAATTTTTCAAAGGAGCCCAGTGTTCAGGATATAGCATGGTTACTATTTGCTCCATTTAGTAAGATCTACTATGAGAAACATGAGCAAAAAGCCTATTTAAAGTGTTATTGGTTTTGCAAGAATGGAAGAACCCCCAAATCTGAATCAAAGGAGAGCTTGGTTGCAGAAAATAATAGCAGTAAATGAAGCCAAGTATTTTTGATTGGGAAAATAGAAAAAAAATTAGTAAAAGCCAAGTAAAAAATTAGCAATACCTCACCCTAAGGGCCTCAAGCATGCAAGACTGTAAACTTTCATTTAAGAAGAGAGTCCTGGGAGCACTACCTTAGAGAAAGGCCTCATAGGCAATTTGTTCATAAAGAATTTATTCACAGTGCTGGGCCACCCAGGCACCTAGAGGCCTCTGCCACAGTGGTCCAAGAAAGCCAGTCTACTGCACAAGCAGGCATAATCCACATAAAGCAATTTTTATATAGACACACAAAATGCAATACTTGGAAGTCAGGAAGGCTTTTACCAAGATTTGAGAAGACATGGGAGCAGTTTGTCCCTGAGAGAGCAGTGCATGAAGCTATAAGAATAAAGCCAAATGTGACTGGAGGCCTTAGAAAACTGTAGAAGATAGGAATGCGGAATATCTAAGGAAAGGTGTTAAAAAGTTAGCAAAGCCAGCCCCCCCCCCCCAAAAAAAAACCATGAGAGTTGCAACCACCAGCAATGTAAAGGGGCAGGCCCTTTGGAATTTATATCTTGCTTCTGACTGCTCCAGGTGCTAGACATGAAACTACAGTATTTAGTGTTTTCCCTACTGGGTTTTGGTATTGATTTGGTACTATGCCTTTCTTTTTCCTGTTCCTCCCTTTTGAAAAGAGAATGTTGATTTTGTAACATTGTATATCAGCAGTGTTTAAATTTCTTTTTTTAATAAGTTATTTTATTGGTAAAATTTAGATATACATAATGATCACCTTCATTATATAGAATTTTCACCTGTACATGACATATATTGATTCTTTTTACCTCATTCCCCTCTCTTACCTTCACCCTCTCTTCCCCTCCTGATTTAAAAAAGGTTTTTTTCCATTTTAACTTTCTTTTTTCTTTTCTTTCTCTTCCCTTCCTTCCTAGCCCCCTGCCCCCTCCATAGTGTCCCTTCCCATTTGAACATTTTCTTCCTATTTCACAATGTCTATTAAATATTTTGGTCCTTATTTACATTTTCAATTTCTTACACCAGGGAAATACTGTGATATTTACACATGAGTGTCCTGTGACCAGCAACCTGAGAGGAGCCTGGAAAGTGAAACGGAGGAGGCTCTTCAAGGTTCAGGAGGGGCCAACCGTACATGGGACCAGGAGTAGCCTCAACCTGCCTCTGTCTGAGGGTGCCAAAGCAACAAGGAGGGCAACACAAAGACAAACGGGTAAGGAGATTTGAGTGGGACACCAAGGGACATCCAGAAAGCTACTGGCAGAAGACTGACCCCAGCCCCCACATCCAGAGGCTAAGATCAACCCTGAATCCAGTACTAATCCCATTGAAGACTTGTCCGGGTTACCCAGCACAGAATTGGACTCTGAGTGGGCAGCAGCATGGGAATTTTATTTTTTTATCTTTCTCTTTATTCCATTTTTCTTTTTCTCTCTGTTTTTTTGTTTTTTTTTGTTTTTTTTTGTTTTTTTTTTGTACCGGGGATCGATCTCAGGACCTTGCAATTATTGCAATTCCTTTGCACTTACTTAATCATGTTCTATGAGCGAGTATGTGGTCTATTTTGGAGAATGACCGATGTGCAGCTGCAAAGAATGTGTATTCTGATTGTGTGGAATGCAACACTTTGTAAACATATCTTAAGTTCATTTCTTCAAGACTTTGATTGAATCCTATTACTTTGTTGCTTATTTTTTCCCTAGTTGATCTACCTAATTGTGACAGTGAGGCATTTAGGTCACCCACTACTATTGTATCAGTGCTTATTTGACTTTTCATGTCCATTAACATTTGTTTTATATTGTAGGGCACACTAGTGTTTGGTGCATATATATTAATGATTGTCATCCCTTCCTCTTGGATTGTTCCCTTTACCAGGATCTAGTGTCCTTCTTTGTCTTTCTTAATTCATTTTGGTTTTAAATCCACTTTATCTGCAAAGAGGATAGCTACTCCCGGTTTTTCTTTGGGGGGGGGGGTTCCTGTCCCATGGAGTATTGTTTTCCACCCTTTAAATTTCAGTCTATGAGTTTCGTTTTGAATTGTGTTTCTTGTGTGCAGCATATTGTGGGATCTTGCTTCTTGACCTATTATGCCAGTCTATTTCTTTTCATTGGTGAATTCAGACCATTAATATTGATTGTTATAACTGTTACATATTGACTTATCATTGTCAGGACTTTTTCTTTTTGTTGGATTCTACCCCTTTGCATTTAATTTCTTATGCTGGATTCATTCTGCTGTGCTTCCTGGGGTTGTGATACTCATTTTCTTTTCCTAGGATATTGTCTAAAATTTTTGGAGTGAGGTTTGGTATTCATGAATTTCCTAAGATTCTCTTTGTCATGAAAATATCTTATTCCTCCATCAATTTTGAAAGATAGTTCTGCCGGGTACATCAGTCTGGGTTGGAGGCTGTTTTCATTTTGGGCTTGAAATATGTCACTCCACACTCTTATTGCCTTGTGAATTTGTTTGCAGAAGTCTGCTGTGAAACTGATGGACTTTCCTTAATTTGTGATTTGTTTCTTTAATCTAACTGCTTGTAGAATTTTGTTCTTCTGTTGGGTTTCTGGAATCTTAACTATTATCTGCCTAGGTGAAGATTGTTTATCATGGCTAGTTGGAGTCCTATATGCCTCACTTATCTCTATGTCAAGTTATTTTCCCCTTTTTGAGAATTTTTCTTCCATTACTTCTCTGAACAGTTTTTTATGTTGTCTGTACTCTCTTCTGTTTCTTCATTGACTCCAATCAGTTTGAAATTATTCTTCTTTGTATTGTCTAGCAGCTGCTTGATTGATATCTTGTGGTCCCTTACTATTTTTAAGAAATTTTTCTTTTCCTGATCACTAATTGCAATCCCATCTTCTATATCTGAAATTCTATCCTCACATTGGCTCATTCTGCTGTGTAAACCTTCAATGGAGGTTTTAATCTCCTGGAAATCTGTTTGCATCTGTTTTATGGATTCCAGTTGTTTCCTATTTTTAGATTCCATCATGTGCCTCAGCTCCTCAATTTTCTTTATGTGTGTCTGCTCTAGATTTATTAATCATGTCTTATACTATGGACACAATCTCTGCTGTTATCTGAAAATTATTTCTGATTTCATTTTTTCTAGGTCATCTTTCATTGCCTGTTCAGGGAGTCCAGATGGTTGACTGTCAGATTGTTCCATCTCATTGCCCTTTGTGGTTGCCTTAGGTTATCTGGAAGTCTGGTTTTGAGACTTACTTACATGTCTTCTCATTTCAACAACCTACTGTGTCTTTGTTGAGGTGACTTTCTGCTCACCAAATGTTCTTGAATTCTCAGCAAGCCACCAAGCAGGCTTTACTCTGCTGCTCACCAGTACACCAATTCCTGGGTTCAGAGTGGTGGCCTCCTGGGTCTCTGAGCTTACATGTTGTCTGGGCAGGCTTTTGGCTGGGGCCTGTGCACACTTGAGATGGTATCTAGCCACGGCTCTTACTGGGGCCCCTATGAAGCTGTTGTCTGGGAAGGTCCTTGATTGGGCACTGTGCTCCCCAGCTCTTGTTTTCTGCACAGGCTTTGACTAGGTTCTCCATGCACTTATCAACAGTATGGGGGCAAGCCTAAGGGTATTGATTGTGTGCCTGTACAGCTCTTCTCTAGTTGGATCCCTAGATGTGGCTGATGGTATGCTAGGCCTCTGGTTGAAGTCCTGTGCCCCTGCAGCCCCTTTCCAGGTGGGCCTTTAGCTCCTGTGGGTGTGTCCAAGCCTCTGTGGTCAGGGTGTAGCCCTGGCTGGGATTCATCCACAGCTTCTCTGATTTGGTCCACACAGCTGCTCCCTGGGATCCTCATGAACCTAGGGATGCAATGGTGGGCCTTCAGCTGAAGCCCATGCTCCTGTGCACCTCCTTTTCAGGTGGACTTCCAGCCTGGGTTGGTGTGTAGGAGCCTCTGGGGTCAGGGTGGACCCCTGACTGGGATTGTCTGCAGCCACACTGATCTGGGCCACACAGCTGCTCCCTGGGATCTGCATGCACTCACTGATGGAATGGTGGCCCTCTGACCAAAGCCAACAAGCCCATGTAGCTCCACCAGGTATATAGTACATTTACATTTATCTCTTGGAACTTGTACCTTTACATGATGTATCTGGTTCTTATTTTTTCCCCATTTCCCTGCCCTCCCTTCAACTCATCCATCCCTCCTTATTTACAAAGACTTTGTTTCCATTTTATCCTTTTCTCATATTTTTTCCTTTCCCTTCTTTCAGTTCCCCTACCTCTGCTGTTTCTCCTACCCCTTTGGACATTTTCTTCCTATTTCTCATAATCAATTATTCATTTTAATCGTTATTTAAACTTTCAGTTTCTCACACCAGAGAAACTATTCGGTATTGAAAAATCTACATTTTGAGCCAGAAGCAAATATATACATAACTGGGCCCAAAAGAATTGGAGCTGCTAAAAAGATTAGTGGCATTAAAAAGAAACAATATACTTTACATAGGAACAAGGAGAAAGCTGCCTTGAAGGCATTTCAAGATTAAGCAAAACCCCATCCAGGGAAGCATTAAGGGTAAAAAAGTGTCAGAATTTCGTTGGAGAAGGGAGTGCCTGGGATGCTTAGTTGAGAAGATGTTCCTAGGGAATATCTTCAATGGTCTCATTTTCCCTTTCTCAACCTTCCAGAAAATGAAGGGCTTCTGCAACCACGGGTGAAAAGAGTCAGACTACTGCTAGTTAGGTTTTGTCCATATACTTCTGGTTTTAGTACCATGTAAAATGCCAGAGTCATGGGATTAGGGAGGGATTTACATGAATTTCAGTGGAAGACCTGGAGGAGAAGGAAGGAGTACCAGAGGAGGTAATGCATTAAAGCTGTAGGAATGAAACTGATGGTGTAGTGGAGACCACAGAAAGTTTGATAAGCCAGGAATGTGGAGCATTAGCTTAGAAAATGTGCAGGCCATGAGTGGAGCCAGTCCTGGACAAAGGCCTTATGGACTAGAACTGGCATAACCATAGGGATGGGGCTGCTCAAGCCCTGTGGAATTCATATGTCACCATCATGCACCAATGAATGTCAAATATTTAGCTATAAGATTTAATTTTGCCGTAATGTGTTTCAGTCTTGCTTTGGGCTGATTTTTTTTCTATCCCCCTATTCCTTTCTTTACATGGGAATGTTTACTCTGTGCCATTGTACTTTGGAATTCTATGACTTTTTTATTTTCATAAAGGTGCACAATGAAGAGTTTGTGTTGACTCTCAGAAAACACTTGGACTCTGGCTTTTGAAAAATGCTGAAACTGTGGAGACTTTGTGGAAGGGTTTATTGGGTCTCCTACTGTACTAGGGATATTTGTATTATGTTAGGCAGAATTATGAAGTTCCTAATTTCTTTATTTGGAGATGAAGTAAGGCTTAAGGTCGTGGGTTTGGATTTGAAGTTGACAAGGGGTAGGTTATGATCATTAATGCTAATATGCCAGCTTCATTGAATTAAGAAACACATCATATATTAATAAAGGATGGTTCTGGATGTGTCTGGGTAGATCATGAATACATGACATTAGGTACTACATAAATTCATTAGCTTTGTCTGCTCTAATGCTGTTCTTCTTTGTTCCCCAGGTTCCTGGTGCTGTTTCTCTTCTTAGAACTCTTAATTAAGAAGTGTTGCTCCACCATGCCCTTCTGCTATGGCATTTGTGCATGGAGCCAGCTGACTATGGATTGAATGGCCCCAACACATGAGCTAAATTAAATCTTTCCTACTCTAGGTTCCAGGTGTCAGGTATTATGTCTCAGTGAAAGGAAAGCTGACAAATACATGACTCTATCACATAATTAATTCTAATTATAGATATCAACTATTGAAAAACTTGTACATATGCTTTAGCAGAAATAGAAGAGAATGTCTATTCAAATATTTTTAAACAAAAACATAGAAACAATAAAAATATTTAAACTTGGAAGAAAAAAAGGTAGTATATTCAAATAGTTGTATATCATTTCAAAGTTAATTTGTATACACAAATTGGAAAATTTGTCTACAATTTCAACTTAAAAGTTAATTTCAATGCAGAAATTAATTTTTATGCTTTGATATTGAAAAAATTTAAAAGCAAAAGTGAATGAAAATATTATGATATAGTGTTACATTTTATTTTCATTTCAAAAGGTGAACCAAAGAGAAAAAATTTTTTACACCTTGCTGTGATTTTGGTTTTCATGAGGAGGCAGAATAAAGAGGATCATGAGGAACTAAGCTTGCTCTTCAATACTGTACTGCATTAATTACAGAAAGTGTCTGAAGCATAATGACAAATAGCATTTATCCATTTTGCAAGGTAGTGGGATTTTGTTGTTTTATGATATGTACTTTTCTAATTGCTAAAACTTTTACCATTGAAAATAAACTAATGATTCAGAAATTTTTCCAAACTTCAGAATTTGTAATGCAGCCATGAAGTTGAGCCCCACAACTTCAATTATCCAGGATGTTCAATAGTATATTTGTCAACATTTTGGTTTTAAGAGAAGAAAATATTCAGCTTAAACTAGGGTGAGGAAATTACTCAAAATGTAATCAAAAGTCCTCCAAACATTTGTGTTTCAAATTCAGTCAATATTCCATTCCATTTCATCTTCAGTTTTGGATCTCAATAAGTTTTGTAATAAAAACCCATAACTTCATAGATTCACCCAGTATAATAAAACTTTACATAAAAGGGGAATAAAACATGTTCAATATCAGGAAGTGTCTTTCCTCCAAAAAAGGAATTTAGCATTTTTCTAAATTCATTAGTAATGTAAATTAACCAGAATGTTCATCCACTCAGTACTATTATCTTCAATGTATATTTTACATTTGAAATTAAGTCTACAGCAGGTGTGCTTGCATTTCTAAGCTGTTTCATGCACTCCAGAGAAGTTATTTCCATATGAACAATTAGTATGTTAATTATAAATGGGTCATTTATTCATAGAAGTAAGTTCCAAAGCTCCTCTATTTGGTAACAATGTGCTAGTCATGAGTTTAAAGATATCTAATGTACTGGAAAATAATAAAACTCTATTTCATTAAGAATTGTATTTAATTCGGAGTTTTCACGAACCCTGGTGTTCTTTTCATTTACTTTATTTTTATGCATGTTTTCCCCTCTCAGTATAGATACAGGTTTTAATATAGACCCTATTCTATATTACTGATTTACCAAAGAAAAATATCCAGTATTATGTTAAAATGAAATAAGATTTTTCATTTATATTTCTGATTCTCTAAATTAAATGTTCTTAGGCATTTAGATTTCAGAGCAGTGAACTTATTTATTAGAGAAAAAAAAATAGAGTGCCAAAATTGAGTTGCGACCTTTTTGGGGTTTTTTTGGTTTTTATTATATACTTCTTTACCAAGCTTTATAATCTACATACATATCACATTCATTACTTTTACACAAGAAATGTTTTGTAAATAAATGAACATCATTTTAGATTTTAAAAAATACAAATATACAGATTATCTATTGGCTATTACTAAAAAGTCACAAAAAAGTGTTCTTTTAAAATTCAAAGAATAAGAAAAATATAATGATGGGGAAAATAGGTTAAATTGAATAAATTAACTTTATGAAAATATACTACATTACTCTTTCACCTTTGATTTAACTTTCAATCTGTGAAAATTTAATTTTTTTGTGAGAGACTCTATGGTTTATGAGTTTATTTTGATTTCCAAGAAAATAAGGCCTCTGTTGGTAAACAACAACATATATATATATTCTGTTTTTTGTTTATCCCTTTTTCTAAACATACAATGATTTTAGACATTGCAATGACTGAAAGCAATTTGCCATGATTAAATCTCAATGAGTGTAGTAATAAGGAGAGATAATACAGTTGACCTACAAATGATATTCTCATTATATCCTGAATTCAATATTTTATTATAATCATTGATGCTTCTTAGTAACAGGATAGTGATCATTATTAATTATCCCATATACATCTAAATTGATACAAAAGGCCTGGAAAAGCAAAGCACCTACCTGAAAGTAAGACTCAAAATTCATATGTGCAAATAGTTTTTATTCGTACACTATGAATAGCAAATTTACAAAATACACAACACTGTTACTTTGGTAGCTGACTAAATTTTTGTTCCTGTTGAATTTTGGATTCCATACTAAATGAGATTAAATTTTATAGCATTTAGTTTCTCTATAGTTAAACTAACTTATTTTTTTTTTATTCCTTAGACAGAGAAAAAATGGATACCCATCACACATCTATATATTTAAATCATTGTGAGTCATATCAGAAGGTCATGACTTCTTTTTTTGGGGTACTGGAGATCGAACTCAGGACCTTGCACTTGTGAGGCAGGCAACAGCACCACTGAGCTAAACCCCAGCCCAAAAGATCATGATTTCTAACTCATTTGTCTCATGGAAGGAACAAATTAGCAAGTAGGTTTTGATATCAAAGCATAGCCTGTGTATATCTCAGAAGATCAAAGACTTATTTGAATTTGAGTTGGACAGCCCTGAACAGTAATCCAGAAAACTTGCTAAGGATCTACTCAATATCAAAGCTCTCTCCTTTTTCTTCTTCATTAAAATATTAGTCTACCTAATCCAGGATTTTTCAATTTTGTCTCTAAAACAAATTATATATATATATATATATATATATATATATATATGCATGCAACTAGCAGTTTATCCTTGATGATGTCACAGACTAGAAAACTTCCAATGTAATTCATAGCTTTATTGCATAGCTACCATCCAAATATTTATCTAAATTTATATAGAATTAATTGATCATGCTACCCATATGACATAGGGCCCTGAAAGCATATTTCTACCAGAAATGGTGATGAGTACTATACATTTTTGTTGCACCCAGTGAGAGAGAACCAACCAGAGACCGATATTAAATCCACACAGGAGTTTATTACCGGCCAGAACCTGAGCCGAGCATCAGACTGGAGCCTCAAATGGGGGTTGACAAATGTTTTATACATCTTTGAGGCCAACAGTTCTTAGGTCCCCCTATGGGATAGAACTAGTAAAGCAAGCAAAAGGTACAGAAGTGGAATGCCCTGTTGTTAGAACATTTGTAAAACAATAGTTGATTAATTGTTGCTTCTAAGAGACTCTCTAAGGGGAGGAGGTTTCTAAGCTTCCTCCTTCTGAGTTCATCTAAAGGACAAGCAGGTGGGTCAAGCAGCAATATGGAGTCTGTCTTACTAACTAGGGTCCTTCATTCCCCACTGGTTCTTGTAACTTAATCAAATCTTTGATTCCTGTATTTACTCTTTGAATATTTTTTAAACGTCTTTTAAAATCTCATAATTTTGTCTCAACACCATCAGTTTAACTGCACCAACCCTCTGTCTAACATATTTAGTCAGAGCATTTAAAATGCTAGGTCTCAGGAGCAAAAGCAGAAGTAAGATAACTAGGGGGCCTGTTACAGCAGAAACTAGGGTAGTTAACCATTAGCATAGAAGCAACAGGTTTTTTTTAGGGCTACACATAACCTTCCTTGTTTTATGAACAGGAGATCAAGTCTCCTTTGATTTTGCAGGACCATTTCAGCTAGGGAATCAACCTGGTTTTTTAATCTGAAGATCAAGTCTTTCAGGTGACCCAAATCTCTGGCTACTTGGTGGCTTAGGGCTTTAAAATTTGTGTCCTGAAGGATCAGGGATGAAGTTCCAATAGCCACTGACCCAGCTATTTCTAATCCCACCAGAATGGGCACTAAAAAGGGGGCAGCCCATTTACTCCTATAGTGTTCAGTGGTTAATCCCAGATGTTCACAGCCCCCTTTTTTATTATAATACAAGACTTGAGGAACAACATACACAGTGACACAAAATAAAGCGGCAGATTGGGTAGCCAAGATTGATTTGGGAATGTATTTAGTCAAGTCCTCGGTGCAAGCAAACCAAGCATATCAGGACCAGGTCTCCTGGCTTGAAACCATGGGGCTGGAATGTCGCAAAGGGTTTTTCTCGAGCCTGTTGTATTGTAGCCTGGATCTCACTCTGAAGAATCTGTAAGGCTTGAAGAGACTGAAGTAAAGAGACACAAGAACTCTCTGTTATCTGTTCAAGGTTTAACTTAGGGAGAAGTGGTGGCGGCCTCTTGTACAGGATTTTAAAAGGGGTAAACTTGTCACATATGGGGCACATCTAACTCTTAACAAGGCTAGAGGAAGCAGATCTGGCCACCTACTGCCAGTTTCTAGAACATATTTAGTCAGAGTTTCTTTCACAGTCCTATCTATCCTTTTTACTTGCCCTGAACTTTGTGGGCGATAGGCACAGTATAACTTCCAATCAATATGTAGTGCCCTTGTCAACAATTTGGATATCTGTGCTGTGAAGCCAGGCCCATTGTTGGACCCCAGGTAACAAGGGATGTCAAATCAGGGAACTATCTCTTGGAGTAAAACCTTAGTTTCTATGTTGGCTGATTTTCCACGAGTGGGGAAAGCTTTTACCCAACCTGCATAGGTGTCAACCAATAAGAGTAAATATTTGAACCTATTGCTGGATTTTATTTTGGTGAAATCAAGTTCCCAATGTTCCCCCGGCTTTCTTCCCCATAGTCGATTACCTTCGCTCCTTGGTCTTGCCTTGGAGTTTAACTGTGTACACACCTGACACCTGGAACCGATGTCCTGGACTATAGAGGTCAATTCTGGGATTGAAAACTTAGAGCTCATTAGTCTTTTTAACTTTGATTCTCCCAGGTGAGTTAAGTGATGTAACTGATGAACAAGTCACCCCAGAGCTCGGGGAAGAAAAATTTGTTCATTTGTCCCTTTCCTCCAGCCTGAGTCCAGTTTTGTACCCCCTCGCTTTTGGTTTTTTTCTCTTTTTTTTCTGGGGTATATGTGGGTCTTTCTGACAGGTAGCCAAAGGGTCGGATGGGAAGAATGTCTATTGGCCCCACTGGTCCTCTGGCCACTTGTCAGGTCACATCATTGGCCTCTCAGTTACCACGGGCCTCAAACCTGTCTCCTTTTTGGTGGCTTTCATAATGAATAATGGCCAACACCCTGGGTTTCCAAATTGCCTCCAATAAGGCCAAACATTTTTTTTTTGATAGTTTTCCCTTCTGATGTCAATAGCCCTCTCTCTCTGTAGATGTTGCCATGCACATGAGCAGTGGCAAATGCATACCGGCTATCAGTGTAGATGTTTACAGCCTTGTCTCGACCTAACAGGGCTTGAGTTAAGGCTATTAGTTCAGCTCTCTGCGTTGAAGTCTTTGGCTTAATGCCAAAGGTTCAGTGTACCCATTTACCTGGACTGACTATGGCTGCCCCTGCATACCTGACCCAGTCTTCCATGAAGCTGTTTCCATCTGGGCTTTGTAGGGGAACATCAGTCAGATCTGGGCAGTTGGTGGTGGAAGTTGTCAGAGTGTCCAGACAGTCATGGAGGGGCATGCATAGTCCGGGAATAAGGTGGCCAGATTGAGGGTCATTTCTCAGGTGAATTTGATATGTGGAGCATCCAGCAACAGGGCCTGGTACTGAGTCAGGCAAGCATTGGAGAGCCATCAATCTGGGGCTCCTCTCAGCAATGTTTCCACTGCATGGGGTTTGGTGATGACTGGGTCCTGCCCCAGGCTGAGTTTATCTGCCTCCTTGACCAGGAGGGCAGTGGCTGCAACTGCCCTCAAACAAGTAGGCCAACTATTTGCCACAGGATCAAGTCTTTTAGACAGGTAGGCCACAGGTCTGTTTCAAGGCCCTAATGCCTGAGCTAGCACTCCTTTGGCTATGCCCCCTCATTCAGCTACAATCAAAAGGGCTTGGTGACATCAGGTAGGGCCAGGGCTTGTGCTGACACTAAGGCTTTCTTTAAAGCCAAAAAGGAGCTTTCTCTTTTTCTGTCTGGAGGGACTGTGTCTTGTGCCTAGAGTGGAGCAATAGTGACTTTCCCCAGTTTTTTGGCTAGGACTTCCTCAGGGGCTTCACGGTTATCATAAAATTTCTGGGCTATGTTCAGCAGTTTAGTCCTATTCTTTGCCTCAAATCTCTCCAATTTCTGTAATTTTTTTTTCTAATATCTGCGGCCGACTGGGAAACAAAGGCCAAATTTAAAGCTGCTGCATTTTGGGGAGCCTCTGGGTTCATAGGAGTGAAATCTCTATAGACTTCCAAGAGTCTCTCTAAAAACACAGCCAGAGACTCTGTTTTTCCCTGGTGAACCTCACTTACCTTACTCAAATTAGTGGGCTTTCTAGCCACTGCTCGGAGTCCCCCTAATAAGTGCTGGAAGTAGGTCCCCAGCCTCCTCTTACCATCATCTTCATTGGGGTCCCATTTGGGGTGTCATGATGGAACTACTGTTTCAGCCTTGGCCTAATGCCCCAGAGATCTGGGAGTGACACTGGGGTTTCCCCCAGGGCCTCTTTGACTGCCTGTTGATAAAGGCAGTCCTACTCCTCAGTGGTGAACAGGATCTGTAAAAGCCACTGGCAATCATCCCAGGTTGGCTGATGGGTATGAAAAACAGACTCAAGAAGAGATGAATGCCTGAGGTTTTTCAGAGAAGGGGGGATTTTGATGTTTCCAATTGTAAAGATAAATCAATCCTCCCCCGGGCTCTGTCTGTTTTAAAGGAAAAAGGGAGGAGGAAAACAGGGCTGATGGACTGTTAGTTCTGTCTGGATCGAGTGCCAAAGGTCGATTGAGACCTGTGGGGCCCCAACTCCTGTGACCACATTCCAAACCTTGTGACCAACGTGCACAGAATAAGTTCCCACCAGGGGCCAACTGACTCTGAAACTTGGCCATTCTGATTGACAGAGTTCGCAATTTGCCTTTAGAAATTTTCATGCCATATTCATCTTCTCTGTCTGTGGAATACATTTTTTTGAAGATATACAAAACACAATCAAGTGGAGTTCTTTCTGTGGACTGTGAGGAACCCATAATTTTAGCCTGTGAAAACGCAAAAGGCACACAAAGCAAGCAGGTAGACAGACAACGATAAACAGACAAAAAACAAACTTTGGCCACATAAACCTCTGGGGCTGAATGGATTCGGACCCCACCCAGGGAGTCACTCTTCTGAGGACTCCGACCCAGTTGAGTCTTGCCGTCGTGAAGAGACTCTAGATAGGGGAACCTATGCAGTGTTGGTCTTCCTCCTACCTACCCACAGTGCACTAAGAATCATTTGATTCTTATGTCTAGAGGCTTTCCCAATAAACTCCTGTGGGTCGGTTGATCAGTGATAGGGCCTGACTGGGACTGGTCTACCCAGAGCCCCAGAATACCATCAGTCAGGGTAGCCTCTCCTTCTGCAGACAGGGGTCCAGAGGGGTCAAACGCCGCTGATGTCCAATCCTGGTCTCTCCTAAAAAGAAACAATGGCTCCAACATAATAAGCTCCAGAGCAGCTGGCTATCTCACTGGGGCCTCCAAGAATGTTGCACCCAGTGAGAGAGAACCAACCAGAGACCGATATTAAATCCACACAGGAGTTTATTACCAGCTGGGACCTGAGCCAAGCATTGGACTCGAGCCTCAACTGGGGGTTGACAAACATGTTTTATATATCTTTGAGGCCAAGAGTTCCTAGGCCCCCCTATGAGATAGAACTAGTAAAGCAAACAAAAGGTACAGAAGTGGAATGCCCTGTTGTTAGAACATTTGTAAAACAATAGTTGATTAATTGTTGCTTCTAAGAGACTCTCTAAGGGGAGGAGGTTTCTAAGCTTCCTCCTTCTGAGTTCATCTAAAGGACAAGCAGGTGGGTCAAGCAGCAATATGGAGTCTGTCTTGCTAACTAGGGTACTTCAATTTTCTTTACTGTATCATTGAAAAATTTCTCAATTTGAATTGAAAATTTAAATTGCCTTTAAACATCAAGAAAACTTTTCTATTTACATAATGTCTGATAACTACTTTTTCATGCATTCAGTCTGCAAATATTACATTTGACCCTTTATACTTATTATATGTGATTCTCTTAATGATGATAATGAAGGGTAATTTTTTGAATAACTAGAAGTATTTTACCTCAGTCTTCTTTAATTCTTTCTCAATATTTTGCAGTGACTATTATGATAATTTTCACTGAAATTACTATTGTGGGGGAAGCCAGTCTCAGAAATGTTACAATTTCAGCAACACAGAACTACAAGGTTTAAAATTTTTAAATTTTTTTAAAGCCTAGGGAATTTTTAAAAGCCCTGGGAAGGTGGCAGAGTGGTGACCAGCGGAAAGAGCTCCTTTGAGATTTGGTGTTCTGACATTGAAATATAGCAGTGCAAGAAGGAGAAGGAGAAGGCAAGTGGTTCTTGTGGGACCCAGGAATTTTCTGAGGTGAGAATTGAAGTCTACAGGGACAGTGAAGAGAGAGACTTTAGCAAAGAGGAGGGAGGTACCAAACAGCACTCTCTCACAGAGCCCAGACTCTCCTCAAGGAATGGGCTGAATCTGCAGATGCAGTGACTACTGATGACTCCCAGAGGCCTCCATGGAAAAATGCACCAGTGGAATGGAGCAGTGGATGTACCAGACTACAGTGGCTGGTGAGTTATCTGGGTTCAGACATCACCCAGGAGAGGATGATTGGCTGGTAGCCATCTTGGAGAGGGGCCAACTGAGCTCAGAACTCAGAATAGCTGAGGGCAGACTTCACCTAGTGGCTTCCAGTGCCTTGGTGTGAGAGCTGAGTTCAACTCAGCAGGATGTCAGAGAGTGGAGTCCAAGCCAGCAGGAGACACATTGACTCTTTTAGGCTCAAGGAATCAGGTTCCAGCTTCATAGCCAGAAACTGACCTGAACTTCAGAGGAACTAAAAGGGAAAGATGGCTGGGGTTATCCACTACCCTACACTGAAGGTGCAGATAGCTTGCTGGAATTAAAAAAATTGACTCTGAACTCCCTTTGCCCACATTGCCTAACAGTGACAGCAGAGACACACCTTAAAATGGATGTTTAGGTGGTTTTAAAAATCTTTTTTCTTTTTCAATTTCTTTTTCCTTTTTTCCTCCTTTCTCATTCTTGTGAGATTCTTGTGTTTTGATTTTTCTTGATTACTGGAACATAATTTCTAGGGGTTTTTTTTATTATTGTTGTTGTTGTGTTCTGTTATTGTTTTTATTTTTCCCTTTTGTCTTTCCCACCTGTCTTCAACAGTTTACTAAAGTTTCTCTTTTTTTTTAATTTAATTCTTTTATTGGTACATTGTTGGTATACAACACAATTACATTTCTCATTGGGAATTATACCTCTACATAATGCATCTTGGTTCTTATTTTTTCCCTATTCCTAGCCCTCCCTTCAGGTACTCCACCAATCCCGATTTACAAAGACTTTATTTCCATTTTTTCCATTTCTCATCATTTCTCCTTTCCCTTCTTTCCTTTCCCCTGCCCCTCCCAGTCCCCCTACCCCTTTGGACCTTTTCTTGCTATTTTGCATTATCGATTGTTCATTCTAATCAATGGTACATTTTAGGTATACAATATAATGACATTCATCATTGGAAATTTGCACCTTTACATAGTCTCTCTTGGTTCTTATTTTTCACCCTTGCCCAGCCCTCCCTTCAACCCCTCCAGTCCTCCCTATATACACAGACTTAGTTCCTATTTTTCCATTTTCTCATATTAATTCCATTCCCTTCTATCCTTTCCCCTAGCCTTTCCACTTCCTTCCCCTTTGCCCTTTTTCTTCCTATCTCACATTACCTATTATACATTTAGTCCTTAATTACACTATCAGTTTCTCACACTGGAGAAACTATTCGATATTTATTCATGTGTGTCCTATTTATTTCACTTAAGAGTATCACCTCGATGTGCATCCACTTAGCTAAAAATGTCTCTAATTTCTCATTTTTTATGGCTGAGTAGTACACCATTTTATAAAAAAAACACATTTTTTTTTTATCCAGTTTCCAGTTGATGGGCATTTGGGCTGTTTCCAAGTTTTAGCTATCACAAACTGTGCTGCTATGAACATGGGTGCACATATATCACTGTGGTATGATTCTTTTAATTCTTTGGGGAAGATCCCCAGCAGTGGAATAGCAGGGTCAAATGGGACTTCCAGTCCTATTTCTTTGAGCTATCTCCATACTGATTTCCACAGTGGTTGCATCAGTCTACACTCCCACAAGCAATGGAGCAGGGTTCCTCTTTCCCCACAGCCCTGCCAGCGTTTGTTATTGATTGATTTCCGGATAGCAGTCATTCTTTCTGGAGTGAAGTGGAATCTCAGCTTTGTTTTCATTTGCATCTCTTGAATGACCAGTGATGTTGACCATTTTTTCATGTATTTATTTGCTATTTCTACTTCTTTGTCTGAGAAATGTCTGTTCATTTCAGATGCCCATTTTTGGATTGGGTCTTTAAATTTGGAAGGTCTGATCCTTTTAAGTTCTTTATAGATTTGAGATAGTAGACCTTTGTCTGAGGAAGAGCAGGTGAAGATTTTTTCCCACATTGTGGGTTGTCTCTTCACACTGCTGGTGGTTTCTCTTGCTGTGCAGAAGCCTTTTAATAAGAAGAGATCCCACTTGTTGATTGTTTGTGCTAGTTCATGGGCAAATGAGGTTTTGTTCATAAAATCTTTTCCTACACCAATGTCTTCAAGGGTTCTACCTAACCTCAGTTCCAACTGGTTTAGAGTTTCTATTTTAATAATTAGATCTTTAATCCATTTTGATTTTAGTTTAGTGCATGGTGAGAGATACAGGTCTCATTTTAATTTTTGGCAAGTTGAAGCCCAAATTTTCCAGCACTATTTATTAAAGAGGCTATCTATCCTCCAGTGAGGGTGTTTGGCTCCTTTATCAAAAACGAGATGGCTGACTGTGTCTGGTGTTGTTTCTGCATCTTCTAATCTGTTCCGCTGGTCCTCGGGTCTGTTTCTTTGCCAGTACCATGCTGCTTTTATCACAGTAGCTTTGTAGTATAGTTGCACTTTGGGGATTGTGATACCACCTGCCATGTCTCTGTTACCTAGAATTGCTTTTGCTATTCTGGGTCTCTTCTTGTTCCAAATGAATTTTTGGATTGTTTTCTCGAGGTCTATGAAGTATGCTGCTGGGATCTCAATTGGAATTGCATTAAATCTATATAGCAGTTTTGGAAGTATGGCCATTTTCATTATATTAATCCTTCCTACCCTGGATCAGAGGATGTCTGTCCATTTTCTGATATCATCTTCAATCTCTCTTTTTAGAGTGTCATAGTTTTCAGAGAAGAGGTCTTTGATTTCTTTCATTAAGCTGATTCCTTGGTATTTCAGTTTTTTGGATGCTATTGTGAAAGGAATTATTTACCCTATTTCTCTCTCAGTGAGTCTGTCTTTGGTGTAGAGGAAAGCTATTGATTTTTGTGTGTTGACCTGGTAACCAGCTACTGGGCTGAATTTAATTATTAAGTCTAGAAGACTTTTGGTGGAGTCCTTGGGGTCTTCTATATAGAGTATCATGTCATCTGCAAATAATGACAATTTGACTTCTTCATTACCTATCTTTATTCCTTTTATTTCTTTCTCTTTTTTAATTGCCGTGGCTAATGTTTCCAGAACTATATTGAACAAGAGTAGTGATAGTGGACATCCTTCTCTTGTTCCTGATTATAGTGTGAAGAATTTCAGTTTTTGACCATTTAGTATGATATTGGATGTTGGTTTTTCATAGATGGCTTCTATCAGTTTGAGGTAGAGACCATCTATTCCAATTTTTTGTAAGGTTTTTATTATAAATGCATGTTGGATTTTGTCAGATGCTTTTTCTGGGTCTATGGCAATAATCTTATGGTTGTTGTCCTTGGCTCTACTGATATAGTGTATTACATTGATTGATTTTCATATATTGAAACATCCCTACAGCCCTGGGATGAATCCCACTTGATAAGGGTGTATAATCTTCTAGATGATCTTCTGCATTCTGTTTGCCAGTATCTTATTAAGGATTTTTGCATCTATGTTCATTAGTGAGATTGGCCTATAGTTCTCTTTTTCAGTTGGGTCTTTCTCTGCTTTGGGGATCAAGGTGATGCTTGCTTCCAGGAATGAATTTGGGAGTACTGCTTCCCTTTCAATTTAATTGAAGAGTTTCAACAGTAGTGGCAGCAGTTCCTCTCTAAGTGTCTTGTAGAATTCAGCAGTGAAGCCATCAGGGCACTGGCTTTTCTTTGTTGATAAGTTTTTAAATACATTTTCAATTTCATTGGTTGATATTCGGTTGTTCAGAATTTTTAGGTCTTCTTCATTCAGCTTTGGTAATTCATATATATCTAGGAATCTGTCCATTTCTTCTGTGTTTTCCATCTTATTGGCATATAGGTTCTGGAAGTAGGTATCGATGATCCTCTGGATTTCTCCTGGGTCTGACGTAACTTCACCCTTTTCATTTCTAATTGCATGGATTTGGGCCTTTTCCTTCCTTTTTCTGACAAGGTTGGCTAAAGGTTTGTCAATTTTGTTGATTCTTTTGAAGAACCAACTCTTGGCTTCATAGATTTTTTGGTATCATTCTCTTAGTCTCCATTGGATTGATTTCTCCTCTGATCTTTGTTATTTCCTCCCTTGTATGAGCTCTGGGGTTGTCCTGCTCTTCTTTTTGTAGAAGCTTGAGGTTCAGCATCAGGTTGTTTAATTGGGCTTGTTCTGTTTTCCTAATTTGCGTATTCACTGCTATGAATTTCCCTTATAAGACTGCTTTCATTTTGTCCCATAGATTCTGATATGTTGTGTTGCCACTGTCATTTAAATGAAGGAACTGTCTGATTTCTTCTTATTACCCTCTGTGATCTTTTGGTTATTCAGAAGTGTGTTGTTCAATTTCCACATGTTTATGAAATTTTTTGAGTTTCTTTTGCTATGGATCTACAATTTCATCACACTATGGTCTGATAATATACAGGGGATAACTTCAATTTCTTTGCACTTACTTAAACATGTTCTATGTGTGAATATGTGGTCTATTTTCGAGAATGACCCATGTACATCTGAGAAGAATGTGTATTCTGGTTTTGTGGGGTGGAAGACTCTGTAAACATCTGTTAAGTTCATTTGTTCAAGAGTTAGATTGAGTTCTTTTATTTCATTACTTATTTTTAGTCTAGTTTATCTATCTATTTGTGACAGTGGGTTGCTCAGGTCCCCACTGCAATTGTATTAGTGCATATATGACTTTTCACGTACATTAGTATTTGTTTTATATAATTGGGTGCACTAGTGTTTGGTGCATAGATATTTATGATTATCATCTTTTCCTCTTGGATTCTTCCCTTTACAAGGATGTAGTGTCCTTCTTCGTCTCTCTTAATCAGTACTGGTTTGAAATCTACTTGATCTGCCAAGAGGATAGCTACTCCTCCTTTTTTTCGCATTCCTGTTGCATGGAGTATTGTTTTCCACCCTTTAACTTTCAGTCTATGAGTTTCCTTTTGAATTAAGTGTGTTTCTAGTATGCAACATGCTGTTGGATTTTGCTTCTTGACCCTTTCCACCAGTCTATTTCTTTTGATTGGTGAATTGAGACCATTAACATTGATGGTTATAACTGAAAAGTATTGACTTCACATTGCCATGACTTTTTCTTTTTGTTGGGTTCTACCCCTTTATATTTAATTTCTTCTCATGCCAGATGGGTTCATTCTTCTTTGCTTCCTGGGGTTGTGATCCTCAATGTCTGTTCCTAGGATATTGTGTAAAATTCTATGGAGTGTTGGTTTGGTATTCACGAAATTCCTAAGGTGCTCTTTGTCATGAAAGTATCTTATTTCTCCATCCATTTTGAAAGATAGTTTTGCAGGGTACATCAATCTGGGTTGGAGGCTGTTTTCTTTTAGGGCTTGGAGTATGTCACTCCAAGCTCCTCTTGCCTAGATGGTTTGTGTTGAGAAGTCTGCTGTGACTCTGATGGGCTTTCCTTTGTATGTGATTTGTTTATTTTCTCTGACTGCTTGGAGAACTTTATTCTTCTGTTGAGTTTCTGGAATCTTAACAATTATATGCCTATGTGTATATATTTTTTTTTGATCAAGGCTATTTGGAGTCCTATATGCCTCACTTATCTGTATGTCAAGCTCTTTTCCCCTGCTTGGGAAGTTTTCTGCCATTATTTCTGTGAAGAGATTTTTTATGTCATCTCCACTCTCTCCTGTTTCTTCATTTTAGGGAACAGGGGAAGGGAACTTTACCAGAACCTCTGCAGTTAGTCCTGGTCTCCTGGGAGCCGCAGCAGCACATGGTGAATTACAGGAAAGATAGAAAAATGAGACTGAGAAGAAGCTGAGCTTTGGGTCTGATCAGTGTTGCTCTGGGCAGCAAAAACAAAAATCCCGAGCATACAACACCTTTTATTCAGTACATCAGGAGAAACAAATGTAACAAATGAAATATAGTGTTTAATAGTTCACATTGGGATAAACAAGGTGTAACAAAGGCTTGCAGAGAGTTCAGTACATTTTGGGTAAACAAGATGTTAGCAGTCCAAGAACAATGAGGAACTGAGCAGATGTTTTTTTTTCTCCCAAGGTGTTTTCAGCTCCCAGGATGTTTCTTGTCCTGGAGAATCACTGCATCATTGGATCAGTGAAGTCTCAGTTGTGACCAGAGGCCAAACTGGAGTTATTCTGTAGCTGGGCTGTAGGCAAGAGAACTAGGCTAACTAAATGATTTTTCCCTAGAATTATATAGCATTGCTCCCAATATATCTCCCTTTGTTTTTTTTTTATGTGAAGGGGTTTTATGAAAAGCAAGCACACCCAACAATGGCTTGTCCCTATGTAGTGTGAGGATCTATAGTGTGTTTGACTGGCTTAGCTGTCTATAATAAGCATAATTTCTCTCCATTGGGGTTGTAAAAGGATGAAAAATCAAATAATAAATTTATTTTTTTAAACAATGTTGGCCAAAAATACCTTAAAACTTTTGCTGAACTCAAATAGCTATTGTCTTATATAGTTATATTTTTCTACTGGATGTTCAAGACCAAGTTACAGTGAGATCTATATTAAATAAAGTCAATCTCTTGTTATCTAACAAGCTCAATTAAGTCTCCACAGGCACTGTCTTGGAACCATGCATAGAGCCTCTTAGCTCCTCTGTCAGTGTCAGCCATCAGGATATGTCACAGCCTTGCTTGACCATGTTGCTTCCTGCAAAAGCATGGGAGATTTTTTCCTCCAGGTGACATTCCTTTGGCACACTTTTTGTTGGATCTTTAATGTTTTGGTGTTCAGCAACCTCCCTGCTCAGGAGGTTGGGTGACTCACCAAAAATGCAGGATCTTGGAGATGGTTCCCTCATGTCCTGGATCTTTTTGCTATTGTTGTTGACCTTGGAGGGCCAAGGTCAAAATATTGGCTGCCTTCTTAGCCCAGATACCTCTTCAGTTTTGGTCTCTAAACTTTGGTTGTTGAACACCCAGAAGAGAAGATCAATTAACATTAGCATTGTAAGAGGAGTAGTGAACTCAACTATTATAATTTTACCTGGATATAAGCATTTTGGAATAAAAATATAGTTAAACTTTTATTATTGTCAATGATAGTTGTTCTTGTGGTTGAATCCCTGAGTAGCTTTTTATAGGAAGTCATCTAAGGAAAATATATCAGCATACAAGTGTGCCCATTATCATAGGTGACTGGAGCATAAGAGAAGGGCAAATACCTGAATCAAAAGGTTGTAACCATAAGCAATAAATATGTTGGAAGACCCATACAATTAGAGGGCATGAATACATTTTGAACACCAGAAAAGGAGCAGTAATAAATATCACAGTCACATAAAACCTTATGTTCTTCACTGTAGTTTGGTACCAAAACCATCTTTCTAATAACACTCTCTTTTTTATGACACAGAAATTAAGCTTTTGAAGATGACCAATGTGGACATATTGCAATAACATATTCAGAACTTAACCAATGTAAACATTTTACAATAACATATTTAGCACTTAAACATCAATGATAACCAATGTAATCAATTTATAACATATTTAGAATTTAAACTTCAATGATAACCAATGTAATCAATTTATAACATATTGAGACAATATTTGTGGTGGTGTGTCTCCCATAAAATTATAAAAATTACTAAGGGGTCCCTTTAGTGAATTAAGACCAGAATAATTATTTTCTGGGTGGCCACTTCTTTATTCACCAAAGGGAGTACCCACAGTCTCTATTTATTTTGGCAAACAAAGTATAAGAATATATATATCTTCTTATTTTACAACTGCTTATTGCAATTTGATTATTGCATGTAGGTGACAATACACATTACTTTTATAAAATAAATCTTGGTGGCACTTTGATCAGTTAGCAACTTGGGGGAAGAAAGGCATGCCTTTAATTTAATAATATTTACCTGTAAGCCAATCCAATAATAGGCGAATATCTTTTAAGGAAAAAAAAATTTTTTTTCAAAAGGTGAAAAGAAAAAAGGGGAAAAAAATTGAGTTCAACTGTACAAACAGACAACAGACAAACATATAAGACAATTTATAAAATTAGAGTGCATTCAAATATATTTGGCCAAATTGAATTATAATATCCTTTTTATGATTATTAGATTTATAATTGTATATGACTGGTCAAAAACTTTGGAATATTCAATTAACAGAGATCTCTTGAAATTAGAATCAGGAGGAATGAAAGAACTTTTATACCTGTAAATATAAAAAGAGAATTTTGAAGTTGTCCCCCACCTTTATAAAATTTTTACCATAAATCTATAATTATTATTCCTCTGGGGGCATCATCTCAATCCTGGACCCTGCCATGGATTTGTTGGTTGTTGCTGGTGAGGTGGGTCCCTGAGGTGCAGCTGGCTCATTGCTTTCAGCCAGGGTGTTATGACTCATTCTTCGAGATGTTGGCGGTTCCACCAGCATGACCCATGGTCTCACGTTCTGGGAGGGCAGCCACAAGGTTTTCTCATTATCTGTTAGGACACAGGCGAAACCTCTCCCCCAAGTTATTAAGGCAGGAGGAATTTTTTGACATATGGCCTTTTGTAATCTTAAAAACAAGTTTAATAATTTAGGTTCTAAGGTAGAGCAGACCATAGCTCCTTTCAGTCTTTGAGTCAACCAAGCTGCATAAGAGGAATAACTTAAATTATTAAGAGGTTGGGGAGGGAAGTTTTCAATCACAAATAAAATGGCTAGCAACTCTGACCTCTAAGCAGAGTGGACTAAGGTCCAAGTGGGGAGCATTCAGGGAAGAGATGACCACCCCTTCACCAGGCCTTATGGAGAACTGTACCTACACATTCCCATGCTATTAAGTTAGTTGTCCCTTCCTGGGGAAAAGATGGGACATACATTTGCATGTCTTTTAACAAATCTATCACAGCACCCTTAGGTACTGGGTACATAGCTTGGTTTAACAGCGACTTAAGTAAGTTGGCAAAGTTACACTGCTCCGATGACAGAGACTGACCCATAGTTGTAACTCAGCAAAGATAGAAAATTACCCCCAGCTGGACACTCTTACCACCAGTGTCCCTCATCCGAGTCCGAAAATCGTCCTGGGAGATCCGTGTGCTGTCTCTTTTACTCCGAGTTTGTCTCACAGGCGAGTTCACCCTTGGATCCGATTCACATCCAAGTTGGGCGCCAAATGTAGGGAACAGGGGAAGGGGACGCTACCAGAACCTCTGCAGTTAGTCCTGGTCTCCTGCAAGCTACGGCAGCACACGGCAAATTACAGGAAAGGTAGAAAAATGAGACTGAGAAGAAGTTGAGCTTTGGGTCTGATCCGTGCTGCTCTGGGCAGCAAAGACAAAACCCCCCAGCTTACCACACCTTTTATTCAGTACATTGGGAGAAACAAATGTAACAAATGAAATATAGAGTTCAATAGTTCACATTGGGATAAACAAGGTGTAACAAAAGGCTTGCAGAGAGTTCAGTACATCTTGGGTAAACAAGATGTTAGCAGTCCAAGAACAATGAGGAACTGAGCAGATGTTTGTTCTCCCAGGATGTTTTCAGCTCCCAGAATGTTTCTTGTCCTTGAGAATCACAGCATCACTGGATCACTGAAGTCTCAGTTGTGACCAGAGGCCAAACTGGAGTTATTCTGTAGCTGGGCTGTAGGCAAGAGAACTAGGCTAATCAAATGATTTATCCCTAGAATTATGTAGCATTGCTCCCAACACTTCATTGACCCCAATCAGTCTTATGTTATTCTTCTTTGCATCATCTAGCAGCTGCTGGTTTGATTTCTCATGTTCCCTTATAATTTTGAAACAATTTTTCTTTTCCTGGTCACTAATTGCAATCTTATCTTCTATATCTGAAATTCTGTCCTCACATTGGCTCATTCTGCTGTGTAGACTTTCAATGGAGTTTTTCATATCCTGGAACTCTATTTGCATCTGTTTTATGGATTCCATTTGTTTCTTATGTTGGGATTCCATCATGTTCCTCAGCTCCTCTCTAGATTTATTAATCATGTCTTGCACTAAGGGCACAATTTCTCCTGTTATCTGAGGAATTATTTCTGATTTCATTTTTTCCAGATCCCCTTTTATTGCCAGTTCAATGGGTCCAGGTGGTTGAGTATCAGAGTGTTCCATCTCATTTCCCTTTGAGGTTGCTGTAGCTGATCTGGAAGTCTGGTTTTGAGACATATTTATGTGTTTTCTCATTTCGACTGGGGTGGGGGGCTGTTAGCACCTGCATGGATTACCTCCTCTGAGCTGGGAGAGGTGGGACAGGGGCCAGGAACAGCTGTAGGGATGGTGACCCAAAACCCTTTCCTGTGGGCTGGGAGCAGTGGGAAGGATGGTGGCTGGGAAGTCCTTTCCTCTGGACCAGGAGCAGTGCAACGGTGGCTCAGAAGCCCCTACCTCTGGGCCGGGAGCAGCAGGACTCAGTACCTTGGTCTGGTGGTCTGGTGTCTTCTGTGTCTTTGTAGAGTGGAACCAGGTGGCTGCCTGTCTGCAGCGGGGTGATTCGTCATCTTCCACATGACTCAGGACCTCAGTAGGGTGTGGGCAGACCTACCCACCTGCAGCGGGGTGATTCCTCATCTTCTGTGTGACTCAGGACCTCAGTAGGGTGTGCACAGACCTGCCTGTCTGCAGCAGGCTCAGTTTACTAAAGTTTGTCCTCCAGCCTTGCTTCTAATTTCTTCCTCTTCTTCTATTTCTATTTTTACCCCCCAGCCCCTTTTAAATATTTTTCCCCAAAGGGTAAAAATGTCATATTAATGGCTAAAACTTTGTCATTCTCTAGGCTGTATTTGATGCTATTGTAATTGGTGATTGTACTTCTTTAGCCAAGGTGACATAATTGTGTTAATCAGTTGCTCCTCCTGGTATACCAAGACTGAGATTGCCTAAGGGTAAAAAATAAAACCCAAAACTACAGACCAGTGCCAAAGAACTTGCAGCTTGGCCAAGTAGGCACAAACTTCTCATCCCCAATAAATCAAAGTGTCAGCATCCTGCAGCAGACTCAAACCCCAAAGCTAGCTATACCTGGAAGATGCTTTTGAGAAGCAGTCATTTCCTGGGGATTCTGAATGCTTCCAATAAAGGTACAATCCAAAAGCCACCTACCTGGACCTTCTGCAGTGATAACAGAGTAAAGTGATAACAAAACAGATGAATGAGGATCTAGAAAACATCAAAGCAGAAATAATTTTCCAGGTAATTACAGAGATGGTGACCAGAATAAAAGATACAGATTTTAAAAATAAAGCTCAAGAGCATGAAGGAAACCATGAACACCCAGCATACAGAAGAAAAGGAATACATGAAACAGATTCAAACAGGTATCCAGGAGATTAAAAACTTCATTGGAAGTATATGCAGCAGAATGAACCAATGTGAGGACAGAATATCAGATATAGAAGATAAGACTGTAGTTAGTGATCATGAAAATAGAGATTTCTTAAGAATAGTGAGAGACCATGAGAAATCTATCCAGCAGCTGCTAGATGATGCAAAGAAGAATAACATAAGATTGGAACAAATGAAAAAGCAGGAGATAGCACAAATGGCATAAAAACCCTGTTCTCAGAAGAAATGACAGAAAACTCCCCAAACAGATAAAAAGAATTTGACACACAGATAAGTGAGACATATAGGACCCCAATCAGCCATGTTCAAAAATTTCGTCCACTAGGCATATAATAGTCAAGATTTCAAAAATTCAAAACAAGGTCAGAATATTAAATGCTGTTAGAGAAAAGAAACAAATCACCTATAAATGAAAGCCCATCAGAATCACAGCAGAGTTCTCAACACAAACTCTCAAGTCAAGGTGAGCTTGGAGTGAAGTATTCCAAGCCCTAAAGGAAAATAAGCTTCAACCCAGATTGATGTACTCTGCAAAACTATCCTTCAAAATTGATGGACAAATAAAATATTTCCATGACAAAGAACACCTGAAGAAATTCATGACAACCAAACCAGCACTCTAAAGTGTTCTGAAGCATATTCTAGAAAGTGAAAATAAGGAATACAACTCCATGAATCCCAACAAAATGAATCCACCAGGCAAGGCAAGAAATAACAGAAAAGGAAAGAAGGAAGCTAACACCAAGCAAATAACATGACAGAGATAAGACAATATATATCAGTTATAACTATCAATATTAATGGTCTCAAGTCACCATTGAAAAGAAACAGATTGGCAGAATGGATTAAGAAGCAAGTTCCAGCAATATGCTGCATACAAGAAGCACATTTAATTCAAAAAGAAATTCACAGACTGAAAGTCAAGGAATGAAAAACAATATTCCATGTGACACGAACCTGGAAAAGAGCAGGCATAGCTATTCTACTTGCAGACAAAGTGGATTTCAAGCCAAGACTGATTAAGAGAGAAAAAGAAGGTCACTACATCCTGGTAAGGGGAAAAATCCAAGAGGAAGAGATAACAATTATAAATATATGAACCAAATAGCAGTGCTCCAAAATATAAAAAACAAATATTAAGGTATATGAAAAGTCATATACACACTAATACAATTGTAATGCAATACCCCACTTTCATAAATATTCAGATCAACTAGACAAAAAAATCAACAATGAAATATTAGAATTAAACCCAGTTTTCAAACAAATGAAAAAATGAACTTTGTAGATGTCTACAGAGCATTTCGCCCCACAACATCAGAATACACATTCTTCTCAGTTGCACATGAGACTTTCTCCAAAATAGAAAATATACTACCTCACAGAACATGTTTAAGTAAATGCAAAGGAATTAAAATTGTCCTATGCATATTATCAGACCATAGTGCAATGAAATTGGAAATCAATGGCAAAAGAAACCACAAGAACTTCATAAACACATGCAAATTTTAAATAGCACCCTCCTGAACAACCAAAGGGTCACAGATGGAATTAAAGAAGAAATCAAACAATTTCTACAATTAAAGGATAATGACAGTACAACATACCTGAACTTAAGGGAGGGAATGAAAGCAGTTCTATGAGGGAAATTTATAGCAGTGGATTTCCATATGAGGAAAACAGAGCAGGCTCAAATAACCTAATATTGAACTTCAGCCTTCTACAAAAAATAAGAGCAAGTCAAGGCTAAAGCTTATACAAGAGAGGAAATTATAAAAATCAGAGTGGGTTTTTTTTGAAAACTTAAATAAAATTGATAAACCATTAGCCAACCTTATCAAAAAAAGGAAAGAAAAGACTCAAATCCATGCAATTAGGAATGAAAAGGGTTAAATAACAGCAGATCCTGCAGAGATCCAGAAAATCATCAATACCTATTTTGAGAAACTGTATTCTAATAAGATGGAAAATACAGGAGAAATGGACAGATTCCTAGATAAATATGAATTACCAAAACAGAATGAAGAAGATATAGAAATTCCAAATAAACCAATATCAGCCAATGAAATTAAATATGTAACTAAAAAACTACCAACAAAGAAAAGCCCTGGCCCTGATGAATTCACTGCTGAATTCTACAAGAAATTTAGAGATCAAATGCCACTAACCCTCAAAGTCTTCAATGAAATGGAAAGGGAAGCAATACTCCCAAATTTATTCCTGGAACCAAGCATTACCCTGATTCTAAAACCAGAGAAGGATCCAACCAAAAAGGAGAATTACAGGCCAATCTCCCTAATAAACATAGATGCAAAAATCCTCAATAAAATACTGGCAAATAGAATGTAACAAATCATTAAGAAGGTTATACACTGTGACCAAGTTGGATCCATCCCAGACATGCAGGAATATTTCAAAATATGCAATTCTATAAATGTAATACGCTATATTTACAGAGCCAGGGACAAAAACTATATGATCCTCTCAATAGATGCAGAAAAAAACTTTTGACAAGATCCAACAACCATTTTTGATTTAAAAAACCCTACATAAAATTAATATAGATGGGGGCCAGGGATTTAGCTCAGTGGTTCTGCCATCTGCCTAACAAACACAAAGTTCTGAGTTTGATACCCTGTACCAAAAAATAAAATCAATATAGATGGTCTTTATCTCAATCTGAAAAAAGCCATCTATGACAAACCAACAGCCAACATCATACGAACTGGGAAAAAAAAATGAATGCTTTCACTCTAAAATCAGGGACAAGACAAGGATGTCTGCTGTTAACAACGTTGTTCAATATGGTTCTGGAAACATGACCCAGAGCAATTAGACAAGAAAAAGAAATAAAAAGAATAAGTATAGGAAAGAAAGAAGTTAAATTATCATTATTTGATGATGACATGATGCTCTACACAGAAGACCCCCAAAATTCTACCAAAAGACTTTTAGATTTGACAACCAAATTCAGTGGCATAGCTTGATATAAAGCCAACACTCAAAATCAATGGCCTTCCTGTACATGAATAACAGACTCACAGAGAGAGAAATTAGAGAAATAATCCCTTTCACAGTAGCATCCAGAAAAAATGAAATACCTAAGCATCAATCTAACAAAGGCAGTAAAAGAGCTCTACATTGAAAACTAGAGTACTCTGAAAAATGAGATTGAGGAGGATATCAGAAAATAGAAAGATATCCCTGTTATTGGATAAGAACAACCAACATTGTGAAAATGGCCATACTTCCAAAATTGTTATACAGATTCAACACAATCCCAATCCAATTTCCAACAGCATATCTCACAGAATTAGGAAAAACAATCCTAAAATTCATTTGGAACCAGAAGAGACCTAGAATAGCAAAGACAATTCCGGGCAGCAAAGACAAAACAGGGGTTATCACAATCTCTGACTTTAAACTATACTATAAAGCTACAGTGATAAAAACAGCATACTACTGGAAAAAGAACAGACCTAAGGATCAATGGAAATGACTAGAGGATGCAGAAACAACTCCAGACTTACTCGTCAACCTTATGTTTGATAAAGGAGCCAAACACCTCCACTGGAAGAAAGATAGCGTCTTTAATAAATGATCCTAGAAAGACTAGGTTTCCACATGCCAAAGACTGAAACTAGACCTAAATCTTTCAGTATACACTAACCTAAAATTGAAATGGATCAAAGATCCAGATATTAAAACAGAAACACTAAATCTGCTGGATGGGAATAGTTAGAATGCTTGAAGATATAGGAGTAGGTAAAGACTTCATGAATAAAACACAGACCACATGGGAATACTACAAAAATCAACAACTGGGACCTCATCTTATTAAAAATCTTTTGCATAGCAAGAAAAACCATCAACAGAGTGAAGAGAAAACCCACAGAGTGGGAAAAATTTTTCACCAGCTATTCAGATAAAAACTATTATCTAGAATATATAAAGAACTCAAAAAAATCAGACCTCTCAAATTTAAAGACCCAATGCAAAAATGGAAATCTGCAATGAAAAGAAACTTCTCAGATGAATTATAAATGCAAATAAATACAAGAAAAAATGTTCAACATCACTGGTCATTCATGAAATGCAAACTAAAACTATGCTGATATTCCATCTCACTCCAGAAAGAATGACTGCTATCAAGAAATCAACCAATAACAAATGCTGGAGGGGCTGTAGGGAAAAAGGAACCCTTCTCCACTATTGGTGGGAATGTAGGCTGGTGCAATCCCTGTGGAAATCAGTGTAAAGATTTCTCAAAAAACTAAAACTAGTGGTTCCATTTGACTTAGCTATGCCTCTTTTTAGTATCTTCCCCAAAGAATTACTAGCATCATACCACAGTGTTATTTTTACACCCATATTTATAGCACAACAGTTTTTAATAGCTAAATCTTGGAAATAGCTCAAATACCCATCGACTGGTGAGTGGATAAAGAAGATTTGGTATTTTTTGTACAATGGAGTACTACTCTGCCATAAATAAGGATGAGTTTCAGACATTTATAGCTAAATGGTTGGACCTAGAGACCATACTCTTAAGTGAAATGAATCGGATATACATGTTTAAATACCACATTTTTTCTCTGGTGTGAGAAACCGAAAGTGGAAGTAAGGACTGAAATGTATAATGGATGTTGGGAAATGGGAAGAAAGTGTGCAAATGGGAAGTGGAATGTGGAGAAGAGAGGGAGAATGGTAGGGACGAGAGAAAAAGTGAAAATAAGAGGAAAAAATGGAAACAAATATTTTGTACATAGGAAGGGGGGAAATGGGATAAAATAAAAGTTTATTTTTAAAAATTAATAAAATAAAAATAAAGCCTATTTGACCACTAAGAATAGGTTCTTCTCACAACTTTATTCACACAATGCAATAGAAAAAAACTTTCAAAATAAAACTCAAAATCATGGTTTTTGTCCTAGCATTCCACTTAAGAGCTGTATAACCATGGGGGTAAAAGTGGAGTGTAATAGGATGAAAAAAAGGTAAAATGTGTTATATACATGTACCGACTCCTTACAAGGAATGTAATCATTATGTACTACAAACATGTATCAATAAAAATAAAAATTTAATAAAACATCATGTGCTTATAATTAAACAAATCTGATCTTCAGTTGTTTATTCTTTTTAAAAATGGAGCTAGATGTCAAATCAAATAAGATAATGTGTGTGAAGATTACTACAAGTTATTATATACCTGTAAAGGAAATTAATAATAATGACTATAGATACTATGCTTAACAAAATGTCTGACACATATTTGATGCTCTTCCTCTCCTTTGCTTCTCTGCTTCCATAAAGCAAGCAGCTTTGCTATACTATGCCTTTCTATCATTATGTTTTTGATTTGGAGCTAGCTGACCATGGACTGAAGCCTCTGAATCTGTGACCCGAATATGAAGCTCTCTTTCCTTAACAGGTATTTTTCCAAGTGAAGGGAGAGTTAAATGAGTCAGAGTAGGTAAAGGCATTTATCATGTTAAATTGGGCTTGGTATGAGAGAAATTTAAGATCAACTTGAAATGTGGCAATGACTTAACTAATCAAAATGATGTATTCCTATGTACAAGATTATGTGATGACTTATGATGATTAGAGAGAACATATGTAAAGTGCCCATCCTGGTACCTAACATAAATTAAGACTTTATAAAATAATGATGTTACAGCAACTTGTTAGATATGGGCACCCAACACAAGTGTCCCATTATAAACGGATTAATGAGAAGTGAGTTGACATTCCATTAGGCAGTAAGGACAGCACCCCCCCAAATGGAATCAGTAAGCCCAAAATGGAATCTGCCGAGTCCTTCCCCTCCAGGCATATTATAAAAACATCTTCCAGGTGTACCTCAGCTATCAAGGACCTTCCTAGAGCGTGATCAGCCAGGCCATTGGCTCAAACACACACATGGGCCCTGCACGGACACTGTTTAAACAATGGATAGGTTATACTCTAAAAAATATGTAGTCTTTTATAAAGAAGGGATTATATTGCTTATGCAATGGCCCGACATCCATTCTAAATTCCTTAAAAGCTTCTAGACAAAGACCCCTCATGGATACCCTACTCAGAATACCCTCTCAGCTAGCAGACGTACTTCCTTGCTCTTACTTGCCTTTTTTACTTTTTTACTTTCTTGCCTTTATATTATTTAAATAAATCTGATTTGACCCTACATCCTCCATCCTCAGTTTCATTCCATCACCGTAAGACGTGACCCTGGTGTTCTGATAACATATTTGTGAACCCATCCAGGATTCCAAGAGGAGGTGAATAAAGTCTACACTTCTCTATTTCCTCCTTTCACTTTGTGGTTTTCTGCTCAAAATGATATTCAGATCCCCATTAACCAATTAAAAAGTGATCTTGAAGTCTCGGCAGACAGGTTTCACTGATATGGGCCGAGCTGATCCCCCCTCAAACATGAGTGTTGGCCCAGCCTCCCCTCACTTTTCCTTTCTGATTCAATCCTTCCTCTGGCAAGGGAGTGATCTCTGTCCTTGGTCTTCTTGGCTCTCTGTGGCCAGAAGTCCTGGACATACTGCTCCTTTAAGTCACTGCAGGTGTTAGAGAGAACAATTAACCTTTCTCTATCACGATGCTCTTTCTTGACAGGCTGAGCCAGGACATAAAAAATACCTTATATCTTTTCATGTCTTAATTGTCTGATTGCACTCTTGTAGGCACAAGTTGGATAGTTAAAAACCATTAGGGCATTGACTATTTCAAAGACTTCCTTCTCATGAAAGGATAACTCAGTCATATTACAGAGTATTGCAGTCTCCGCTGTGATCAAGACAACTCCCATGCATCTGCTCAGTTTATATTTTATGTTTATACAACAAAAGGATAAAATGTCTTTTCACATAATCTTTTTTCTAAACCCTAAATATTTTCTCCAGATTTCTTCCAAGTTCTGGGAGTCTTAATGTGTAATTCTTTGTCTCCCTTCTGAGTCATATTATTCCTCTCATTCAACCTCTTCATCCACCACTCCCATGTGCTAAATTCCTCTCCTAGCCTCGAAAACATCAGAAAAACTTCTGCTTTTAGACAAAGATTATAACTTTCATTTTGGGGGTTGATGGGAAAAAGAGCTCTTAAACAATATGCAGCCCAAACTGGGTCTTAATGGATAAGTTGGAGTCTAGAAAGGAGTCTAGGAAGGTCTAAGAAAGTCTTAGAAAGGAGTCTAAGGATATTAGGGGAGGAATCAAGCCTTCTTAACAACCTTCAAGGAGTTAACAAGAGGCCATTGGGGCACATCTTGGCTGATTAAAAAATTTACTTTTAGATTCCAATTTGCATTTTTATTTTTTGTTTAATTGGTATGCTTAAAACAATTCTTGTATATTGAGATAATTCTTAAATTGGAATCACATGGTTATCTTGCTCTTCTGTTGCTTTCAGATTGGACTAAGTTAAGGATACTGCTCAAGACCACTTTGACCTCTATTGGTGAGCCAGTCCTTTGTTGCTCAAAGGTGGCTAAATCCCTATAGCACTGACTCTCAAATCAGCAATCACTCCTCCCAAAGTCCCTGTTCATCTCTCTAGTTTTACTGTCTGCAATGATTCTTCATTTTCTCCTGTGCTGGGAATGCAAGGGTGAGGTACACTACAGATGAGTAGAATGTTGTTCTTTAAAGAAGAGGATAATATAAGGGGGCACATGCTGGTGACAGCCTGATAGAGAACACCAAGGTCTAGTTAAAATCTCTGCTTTGAGTTTGAGTTTGATGACAAATATGGCTCTAAAGGAATGCTTAAATGATTATGTTTTTCTATTTTCATGGTTGTCAGAACCTTACCTCATTTTAACCATGATTGCACTTTGGCACCTAACAGAGAGTCTAGCAGACAATCTTCAGTTTCAATTACAGAGGTATTTCAGTTCTTTGGGGTACTTCTGTTCACGAGCAAAGGCCTTCAGAGAAAAAAGAGAGGGCAATGGACAAGCATCTTTTCTTATGAGAACTTGAGCAAGATTTCAATACATGGCCTAGATCTGACATTAGCCTGAGGTATGCAATCTCAGCACTGCCTCTCTAGACTCATATATAGAAGTTCTCAAGGGCTTACTCAAGATTTGGACAGTATAGAAAGATACAGATGCCAAAGAGAGCTTGCTTTAGTGGTTTGCATCATGATATCCTGCCCTGTATTCTCTAGAGTGCACTTTTATTTTGGTTTTTCCTCTTTTACTAGGCCCAAGTTCACTCTGCAGAGCCAGTTTATCCCTTACTCTTCACTTTTATGTTTGTAAATAAACTTTGTCACTGCTTTTACTCATTTTGTTCAATTATTTGTTGGAGATGAGAAGAATTAACTCCAGAAAGAGAGGCAAGCAACCCAGAACACAGTAATGTTTATTTGATGAGCCACTTTTAACACTGGCACATATCAGAAATATACCTCAGACTTTGGGACTCATTCGCTTTAAAATGTTGTACTGGAATCCTTTCTAACCAATGATTTCTTCATAGATCAAGAAATTGCAGCTGAGGTGAGAAACATAATAGCATGGCCAAGATTCAGCATATTCTCCAACAATTGTCTGAAGCCTGTCCGAGGAAAGTGGGACACCTTATATTCCAACCTGGAGACCTGGTCTTAGTGAAGTCTTTCTCTTTTTTGTTCCCTTCTCTGTAGTCAACATGGGAAGGATCTCACAGAGTGATCCTGTACACCCTAACTGCTCTCAAGATGACAGGAATGGAGTCCTAAAAACATTATTCCCAATTCAAACAATGGACTTTATCATAACCTGAAGATGTAGAGACTGAGCATTACATCTGTGAGTGACCTTCAACTCTTCAAAACAGTTGCCTCACACCTTAAAAGATGGGTCACAATAAATAGGTTTTAATTCGTCCCCAGTTTTAGCTAGTTTTACTCATAAAAATCGTTATGCTAATCTTTTAATGGCTCAGTTTGATACGCCTGCTTCCTCTGGAATAAAATCACTTCAGATATTATCCTGGTGATTAAATAGTTACACAGTACATCTCAATGCCAGATATTCTTCACCCTGGGAATAATTAAATTGCTGACTTTTTTTGCCAGTATGACTAGACCCTGACTTTCACTTCTTATCCTCTTTCTCACTACAACTATTGGGAAAGGCTCTTGCCAACATCCAATAGTAGCAGCTCTGAACATGATGACAATTATTACCAACATATTTTGATGCTATCTATGTCCTAAAATAAAAAAAATACATCAAACCAAGCTCTCCTTCCAAATATTAACAATAAAGACAGGAAATAAAATCAAACTGTTAAGAAAATGTCAAGATACTCTTAATACCACTGGGAATAGTGTCACATGCCTGTAATCCCAACACTCAGGAAGCTGAGACCAGAGGATCACTGTGAGTCCGAGGCAAGCTTGTGCTACATAGTCAGTTCAAGACCATTCTGAACTATATAGCAAGACACCGTCTCAAAGAAAGAAAGAAAGAAAGAAAGAAAGAAAGAAAGAAAGAAAGAAAGAAAGAAAGAAAGAAAGAAAGAAAGAAAGAAAGAAAGTCCTATACTTTATATAACCTCACTCACTGGGATGAAATTTGAGGAGGGCTTAGGCCTCATTTCCACAATTGCAGCAATACTCTCTCAGGACAAAACTATCAGCCTGCAGGACCTGCACTGAGGTACATTATACTGTCTCTTCAGTGTCCTTTTCCTATATGTATAATACTATGATGAAAAATACAGGAGACCTCATTAGGAACTTGAAACAGAGCAGAATTTTGGGTACTATAAGATTTCATCTTTTCTCACTCCTCTTTTGGGTGGGGAAAGAAACCATAACTATTCAGAAACATGGAAAGGACCCATGTTAGAAACAAATGAAACCAATAATCATACTTAGGGTCATCTTTCCCAATGTTTGGGCCTTACACTCAATGAGAAAGGACATTACCTAGCTCTTCTCTTTTCATTCTTATCACTTGAAACATTACATGTCAAGCCCCCCATCACACCATTGAATAGCCCTCATCTGTACATAGTCAACCAGTTTTCTAAAATCAGGTCTTCTTCCATAGTCTCATGGTCATCCTGGGATACCAGCATCTCCCCCACTGACAAAAGCTTACAATCCACCATTGAGTTTGCCTGGCTACCAGGCAAAAATCACTGCTATCTCCCTCACAGGAACTGGCCTCTATTTCCTCGGTGGGGAGCTTTTATTGTATTATACCTTTTTCAGGAAGGGTGTCTTAGTTACTTTTCTCATTGCTTGGGCAGAATACCCACCACCCACAAAGTAAAGGTTTATTTCAGATCACAGTTTTTAGGGGCTTCAGTTCATAGTTGTATGATTCCAATGCAAGGCACCATGGCAGAGGGGCATCAGAGAAGAAAAACAGTCCATGGCATGGTAAGCAAGAGGGAGTGAGCAGCAAGCATCAGCAGCAACCCTGCCTTTTTTCTGTCCCTTTATGTTCCACCTAGGTTTCAAACCTATTAATTGGTGCCACCAATAACCAGGGTGAGGCTTTCGTTATCCACACCCTTAATCCCAGTATGGAACCTTTAATCAATCTACATTCCCACACCCTAATTCAGCTACATTTGAAACTTCCCACCTATGAGCACAGGAGACTTTGGGGGGATATCTAGACACAAGCCATAACAGAGAGGAAGATGTACTGTTTCCAGTGCCTTCCCTGATATCAGATTCTTTAACCAATCCACCTCAATGTCTGGATCCATCTCCAATCTGTGCTCCTTTCAGTCTAGGTTCAAGAGCTCCCTTTTCAAATCCCTAGGGGTGATGGCCTGGACCCTTTATATCAGTACTCATGCTTTTCTTACTCTTCCAAATTTATGGACCCTACTTATTCAATTCCCTTGTTCATTTTGTTTCCTCTCACCTACAGTCTAGTATACTTCAGATGGTCTTACAGATATAACTCACCAATATCTGAAGGTCCCATCAGACTTCTATCGCAGGCCAATCCACAAGCCCTATAGAGGATTCCCCTGATTAATAACCCCATCCTACTGCATCTATAGAGCCCTAAGCAGCCAGAGTGATCTTTGTCTCTGCCTAATGGCAATAAAGGTCACCTCTTTAGAGGGGATAATGTAACAGGATTACTGATGTAGGAGTTAGTATTCAATTAGGTAATAAGGACAGTGGATCAAAAATAGACTCAGCAAGCCCAAAATAGTCTTCATGACCCTTTAATGATCTTCCAAAATCATCTGCTGGGTGTATTTTTGCTGTCTGGGACCTTTCTAGAGCATGGTCAGGAAGGCAATTGGCTGAAGTGTACATGGGCCCTTCATTAGCACTGCATAGATTGGACCTGCAAAATATGTAGTTTCCTATAGGGTAGAGATTATATGGCTTATACTATGGCCTGACCTTCCTTCTAAATCCCTTAAAAACATCTAGACAAAAAAGTCTTCATGGGTATCCTACTCAGAATTTTTCAGCTAGCAGGAGTTTTATTTTCTTGCTCTTATATTTTACTTTCTTTTGCCTTTATATTATTTAAATTACTTTGCTTGCATCCTACCTCCTTCATCCTTGGTAACATTCTTCATCACCATGAGACAGAACTCCATCTTTCATGTAAGAATGCTATCCCAAGCAATGAGGTGCAAATGGTTGGCTTATGAATATGCCATGATTATTAATCACCAGTATTATTGTCATCCATTAATTCACCATTCATTAAGCCCCTGATCTTTGTGACATTATTGGTGATCCAAAGTTACCAAAACAAGGTCTGTAAGTCTGAAATGCTTAGGAGATAATTATTAAAATGTCTGAAAAGAAGAAATAGAATCTAAAATCAAACTTGTCAGAGCACGAAATTTGTGTGTCACATATTTAGTCCTAATTTCTTGGTGTTAAGCTAAAATATTATGTGCAGAAAATATCATTATCTATGCATCTATCATCTATCTATATCAATATCTATATTTACATCATCTCTTATCCAATGTTAAATTCACCACTCTCTCCTTCAGTCCTTGTCATTCTTCTGTAGCTTCTGAGATTTTAGAATGAGTTTATAAAATACTATCATTTACTATGACTTTGGTTATGTTTGATTTCAAAAGGAAAGGAAAGGAAAATAGAGAAAAATCAAAGATGCCTCATGACTTAGATGAATTTTCAGGTGTATCTTGGGTAATGTTACACATCTATAGCACAGTCTTTCACTTGACTGAGATTCAAAATTCTACATTTCTAAGATTTAACCAGAATACAATTTTGAGCATTATGATTATAGAGATAATTCTCTCTGCAATTTTGCCAAAGTCAATTAATGTTACATTTTTTCTTTATTATCTTACAAAGACTTGTCAAGTACATTACTTTTTTAATCACATCTAATTCTCATGATTACTTTTAAAATTGATATCATTTTGTTCTTATTCTGAAGACAAAGGGAAATGAGGTTAAAAGTAGTATCTAGAAATATATCAGTATAGGAGAAAAGTATTAAGATAAGAATACTTCATCTTAAAATCAATCCCTATCTCCTACTTTTTTCTTTGGTACCAGGAATCAAACTTGGGGCCTTGTGCTTGTGAGGCAGGCAGTAGAACCACAGACCTAAATCCCTGGCCCTCCTTCTTATTTTTTAAACTTGAACAAACTGTGATATATTTAAATTTCTTATGTATAAAATGAGGACACTGCACTGGATTTTTCTTCTAGTCCTAAAGTTATAATTAATTACCCTATTTTGACTAGATTCAAAGTAAATAAAATTTTGTGTGGTATTTTATTAAATTAACTCTTTATGAACTCCCAATTTAAATTAACATATAAAACCTATTTATACAAAAGCTCAATAGCATTATTTATTTAAAATGAGTATAGATAAACTCTGTAGGGTTGTGAACTATGAATTTCAGATATTATTTATTTTCAATTGACTGCCATTATAATTATCATTCATAATCCATGGAACAATAAGAACTTCAAAACATTCTGTGATTTAAATGCACACATAGCTCATTGCAATGGATTCCAGGAATTTGTATTAAAGAGAGAAAAGGATATTCAGAACTACCTACTACTGAAAATATCATAAAGATAAGATGAATTCTGTGACCAACATTACAAATCATGCTCATTGTTTATATAAGAATAGGAGAAATAACCTTAAGTACTGCTCTAGCTAACATTTTGACAACACTATACATTCCAAAATATTTGTAGTTGAGTCAAAGAGGTCAAAGACCTCAACTTCATGCACCATCATTTTTGCAGTTATGTCTATGGCTCCCTTCCCATTTTATAGATGAGTGCAGGGTAATAATGCCAACTTTCCATCACATCCAGAACAGTAGACAAGTGTTCCATCTTGATATACTATAACAAAATGAACCTTAACTTATACTCTTAATTTTAGCGTCTCTCCACACTTATCTATTTCTAAAAGCATCAGAGCTCCTATGACTCTTTTTAATTATACTGAAAACCCCTCTTTTATGAAAGTATTGTATCTTTCTTCAAGTAAATTCCTTTGTTTATAGATGTTACACTAAATTATTCAATTTAAATACAAATAAAGTAAATATAAGTCTATAGTGAGCACTGGATTTGACCATAGTGAACTTGTGCTAAATTTCCTGGGCAAAACATCATGTAATTTTTCTAAGCAACTTCACCTCAGACTCTATGTATGAGATTCAAGCTCTAACATTGTTTAAAAGTCACTAAAGTAGCGAAGACATTGCTCATTTGCCTGGATTTCAGACAAATTGTCTGACAGTAAGGAGATCTATAAACTCAAATCAAAATATTTCCTTCAGGTCAAAAGCCTTATTTTAAGGTGTAGGGCATATCTTAACACACACTGTAAGGAAATGAAAATACATTTAATTAGTCCCTATGTTTCTCTAAAGTTATAGAGAACGAAACTGTCATATCAGAGGGCTTCTGCTTCATTCACTAACCCTTGAGAATATGTTTGTTGAAGAAGAAAACAATTAGACTTCTGATGAACAGTTGAAAAGACTTAAATAAGGAAAATTCACAAAGACAACTGATTTTCAAAAAGGCATACATGGTACAAAGAAACACAGGAAAATAATTTATCATTTTTAGGTCAGTTATATACAACATAAGGCTTGATTATCTCTACACAAACATGTTTATAGGGGCACATAGTTTTCTGTTCCTATAAGTATGATCGTACATGAAGAATACACATTCAATATTTATGTTAAACAGAAGTAATGGTCTCTTTTGATTATGTTGCTTAAAAGCTTCCACCCAAAATGTCCCTTATGGAGACTATGGGATTGTAATTATTCATTGATTCATATTTAAAATTATAGTAGACAATTGTTCTTACAAAGGTTTTTGAGTACATACATACTTAAACATATAAATAAAATTATACTATTATAAAGTTGATAAGCTGTCCATATCTTCTTCTTTTTTGTGTAGACTAATCATATTTGAAAGTAAATTAATTAAAATCAATGATCCTTGTTTGTGTCTTGAAAGCAAAGTGTCATAAGACATCATATTTTCATTTCCTAGAAAGACTAGTACAGTTTTAGATATGAATGGGTTATATTACATTTCTTTAAAAACAGTTTGCTCTATTTTCTGGTTTAGATCTGAGTTGTGCCCAAATCCTCATATATTCAGAATTGGGGCTTTTAGAAGGGTATTGAATCATTGGAGAATGACTTGAATGGGGGTATATCTCTCTCCTAGGTTCCTTCCTTCTCTATCTCCTGGCTTCCATGTATTAAGAGCCTTTTATTTTCTGCCATTCCCCTACTGTTCTGTTCCTGTCTTGGACCCAAAATGACCATGTAGTGAAACTCTTGGTCAAGATAAATCTCTCTTCCTTCAAGTTCTGATTGGTGGGTGTTGTGTCCAGTGATATGATAGTAACTAAAACATTTGTCATACATACCAAAAAAGTGGGAATAAAGATATCTATTTTGCTGTTCTTTGAGAAAAAATTTTAAAATATTGTTTTCAAGACAACAGCAAACAGTACTTTCAAGAAATTCCACTTTAAATTGATTTACACATATATGGAATAATTTTATTTTCCACTTAAATATTCACATAACAATGAGGTTAAATACAAATGTAAGTGTTTCATATGCATCACTCTTCCTTTAAAACCCATTCTCTCCACTTTTGACAAGAAAGTACTGTAAAATGTTAACCTAACTACATCATATATTGCTGAAGAATTCTGATCCAGATACATGAGAAAAAGAGTGCTTTAAGAAAAATCACATTGCTCCAACTCATCAGATTCACTTGAATATTCTGGATGAAATTTATATGCATAATAATATTATATGATCAGAACATCTCTCAGGAAAGGACATATTTATTCCTTGAAAATATACTTGCTGGCCTGGGGCTGTACATAAACAATAGAGCATTTTCTGTCACAGGTGAGGCCCATAGTGCCATCTCCAGTACCACAAGAAATTCACTTTCTCTTACATCCCATATTTTAATTCAATTTGCAGTAGTTGATAATAGAAGGTGAAATAGTCTGCATGACTCCACAGAGCATCATGGTACTGGGGAAAGATGTTTGCACATGAGTATTATGTTCATTTCTTGACAGAAAGAGTGAAATGTTCTCAAAGCAAAATGTACTGTTTATTTCAATCATAATTTCACACTAACACTTGTGAAGAATTAAATTCACCATCTCTTGTAAATATACCGTACAATACCAAATCTTCATTTAAAGATTAATAGTGATAACAATTGAAATTCTATTATAATATTTTCTTAAATGTTCTTTCAAATTCACTTTTCTGTTCAACTATACATCAGTAATCATTAAATGATTAACAGCTTTAAAAGATACTTCTGAATAATATAAAAATAACTCATGAAATTTCAGACTATTGGTAAATCTTCAGTTTATTCTTATTTTCTATCAAAGGTCATATTGGATTTATATGAGACAACCCAAAACCTAAAAGATAGCCATCTGGCTATTTAGAATTCATATCTTTAAAATATGGCAAGAAGAAGTGGCATGAGAAAGCTTTGAAGTTGGAGAAAGGATGTTACTGAAAGATAGAGATAGTGAAAAAAATTGGCTTGAATACTAAACAATATATCCATAGAACAGATATGTTTGAAAACAATAATAACAACAAACCACCATAAATTAAAGATTAAAGAAAAATAATGCACTATCAGTTAATTACACATAATGTCTTTTTGCTTAGAAATTAGAGGCATTGAAATCTATTCATTAATGATAATAAATAAAATTGTGGACTGGTATAAGTAGATACTGCCATGGCGAGAAAATTAAATACAGTATTATTATGGCTTGTATCTAGATGTCCCCCAAAGACATCATAAGGTCATAGGTGGGGTTTTTCAGGGGTGGCTGGGTCTAAGATGTGTGATGCTGGGAGTAACAGTGTGATGCTAGGATTAATGTTGTGATAATAGGATTAAGGGTGCCCCACTCTGTATATGAGTGCTATGCACCATAAGCGTGGGTAGACTGGATGGAAAATAAGGGACAGAAAGAGGACTGCTTCCATTGATTTCTCCTTGCTACTTTGCTGTTTGCTAACTTCTGCCTGCCATGAACTGTTTCTCATCTGCCATGCCCCTCTGCTGTGCCACCTAGACTTGGAGCCAGCTGATTATGGACTGAAACCTCTACAAACTGTGGGCTGAAATGAATCTTTCCTCTTTTAACTTTGGGTATTATGTATTTTGTCTCACAATGAGAAAAGTAACTAAGACAAGGATTATGCTCAGGTAAAACTCATTTATTTATTAAAATACTAGCATAGAAATTTTTTTTATAAACTAAGATTTATATTGCAGATGTAAGATTGTATTATAAGAATATGCCTCTAATTCACAATACTGTCAGCCTTTATGGTCCTGTTAATATTTTATCATCCTTTAAACCTGAACTAACCTCATAAACTGTTATGGTTTGTATCTAGTTATGCCCCCAAAGACTCATGCACTTATAAGTGGGGCTTTTAGGAGCTGGCTGGATCTAGGGCATGTGATACTGGGATTAATGGTGAGTCTTATGAAATGAGTCTAATGATTGGAATTACCATAGTTCTGAGTAGCACCACCCAAAAAGCTGTTAGCCTGAATAGGATAAAAGGGAAAGGCAGGCTAGCTGCTTTTGCTGTTGCTGCTGGTTGCTGCTTGCTGACTTCTGACTGCCACACCATGAACTATTTCTCCTCTGTGATGACCTTCTGCCATGCCACCTTGCCTTGGATCCAGCTGACTATAGATTGAATTCCTGGTACATGTGGTAACAGCTAGATTAATAAAGGTGACACATTTGGGAATATAGGTATTTTTCTTTTGCTTCAAATTTGAAGATATAGTGTTATCATGAAGTATAACACTCAGAACAGCACCTTGTAGGCAGCAGGAGTTTAGCTTTTTTTTTTGCTTACTGATCCAATCAACCACAAATCTTCAGTTCTTTATGTAGGAATTTCTTAGGTACAACGTTGTGCAGTACATATTCATTATAATGCCATTTTTCTGAAGTTTCTGTATGTATGTACATGCAGGTGCACATGTGTTATTCATAAATTTACTTATACAGACAGTGACTCATATAGATATTGGAACAAAAGCTGTGAACAAACAAGTCAAAAAGCCTTGCCATTATTTTGTTAAAACAATACAATAAACAAATAAACAAGGAAAGCACATGGCTTGTTAAATTGTAACATGTTTGGTAAAGGAAAATAAAGCAGGCAAGGAGTAGGAGAGTGCTAATATCTTAAATGCAATAGTCAAAACAAGGCCAAATAAAGTCAAAGTTAAGAAAAGATTTGAAATTTGAGTGAAAGGAAGAGGCTCCAGTACTACAGATCAGTACTGAATATTTTAAAAGCCCAAGAGATCCATTAAAATTGTTCAGATGCTAATTTTTTCTCTCAGTCTATCTCTGCCTCTCTCCTTCATTCACTGTTCTCTTTCTCACTGAAGTTCTCATCCAGTTTTTTCCCTCTTGTTCTGTCCGTCTAATTTTCTTAGCACTTTCACATACATTCAATCCATTTATACCATCTGCATTCTCCTGATCATTAAGTGTTAAAAAGAATATATTGCTGAAATTTTGCTTCCATAATTGTGCTACTTCACTATTCTGAACTGAATTGTCTGCCCTGCACACTATTTGCTTCACTGTGGTCATTCTCCCTTTTGTTTTGGTTTCTGGCCAAGAATTTTGATTTTTTAAAGTTTAAAACAGTAGTAATGAGACAGTCCCAAGGAAAAAATTCCAAGCTGGTTTTTAACACATTTTATAGTGTGTAGAAATATATTCAGGAAAATGGTGAAGAAAACAAGGTAAAAATCAGCAAGTAAACAGGGCCTGGGGAAGCCTTTTGCCATTACAAAATGTATAACAACCTATGGAAGTTTCTCTTTATTTACAGGAAATATCTAAGACAGTGGTGCTTGAAGCCATGAATATTACCAAACCAAATAATTTAATGTTTTCTCCATTTTTCCTGAGAATTTATTATACACTGTTGCCAAAACTTTTTTTGGTTGAAAGATAACAACAAAGCTAGCATCAATTTCTTTTTCCTCTTTACTGTTTCACAGATAAAAGATTGATTCTTACTATATATTTTGGCAACCTCAAGATATGATTTTTTTTTTATTAAGTCAAGAACTTTCATTTTTCACTTAAAATAACTTATTTACAGTTTCTCTTTACAAAGATGAAATGTCACCATCCCTAATCTTGTAAATATAAGGGGGTGTTATTAAATGAAATAACAGATACTTGAATCCAGCCACCAGAATGCCATGAAAACTGATCAAATAACTGAGATAAGTTCTAAGTTACTAATGGACAGGTGGCATATGCAACACAGATATGCTAGTCAAACAGATGACACAAGTCTTTGGCAGGATGATGTGGGATGATGTGAAATTTCATTATGCTGCTGAGAAAGGCATGTTATTTAAAAGGTAGAAATTATTTATTCCTGAAAATTTCCTTTTCATATTTTCAGATAGTAGATGACTGCATGTAACAAACTTCAGATAGTGAAATCATGAATAAGTGGCTACTATACTGCAACTGAGGAAGACTGATGAATATTATGTCAAAAGTAGCTGGAATAAATTATCATTTAGATCCAATTCATGACCTCAGGGGACTTAAAGAGAACAAAAAATTTGTTTGTTAATACATTTCTAGACCCTCCTCCACAGCCTGTATGCTGAAAAAGCTCTGGTTGATTCAATTAGTATACCTATTTCCAAAAATACAATTCATATATGTGTTTATATTTCTGTTGGTTAGAATAAATCAATGTTTTCAATAGAAATGTTCCTAGTTATTAATGAACATTCTCCTTTCCATTCCAAATCCATATGTCATTTGAATTGAAATGTATTTGAGATTCATCTCAAAGTGGCATATGGTCTTAAATCTATCCAATCCAAACTTGTTATCTTGCAGTTGATGAAACTGAAGTCTACAGAGGAACAATAACTTGCCAGCAGTCATTATATCACTTCAGTGATAGGCCTAGCACTTTAATTTGGGTCTCCAGACTTCCTCTGCCAGCAGAAAATTATAATAAATAATACAAAGCAGAAAATCCTATTTTTATTCACCCTTTAAAATCATGTTCTTCTTTCTGGAAAATTCAAATTTGCATTGCATACAAATAATTATGTAACATCTTAGTATTACTTAGCTATTCACAAGAGAAAACACTAGTATACAATTTTTGGAAAAGAACTATATCTTATTTACCTTTTCCTATTGCTCTAATAATGAAAAATATTCTAAATATTTTGAATAACCATTAAAAATTAATTGCCTGAGTTACTTGAAACATTATACAAAAAGTGAATCACAACACATGAACCTTATAGTTTACTTTTCATTAAGTAATAACTGCTACTTTTATTTAGTGTTAAGTATTATGCTAAAAGATTCACAACTTGATTTCAATTTGTCTTCATAATAACACTATGTGGTAGGTGTTACTAATATTATTTTATATATTTAATTTTTACTTTTTACATTTTTGTTAATACATATTGATTATGTTTGTCTTGGAGAGTCGGTACATGTATATAACATCTAAATTCTTTTTACTTCCTCTTCCCTTCATCCTCTTTTTCTCACTTTCCCTTTTGCAAAAGATATATCTCCCAGTTTTTTATTATCCATGATTTTTCAATTTAATTTATTTGTACTTATTTATACTGATATTTAAGCTTGTATGTCTGATTTATTTCATTTAAAATTATTTTCTCAAGGTGAAAAATGTAGTTGAACCAAAGTTATGCAAATTTCCCAGGTTATATATCTACCATTTTGAGATGACTGATTCCAAATCTTGGGCATTTAAGTGTAACACTATACTATCTCCAAATCAAAAAGAAAAAAAAATAATGAGAAAATTGTTCAACAGAATATAAGACTAAAAAGCACCCTAGCATATACCAAAATAAACATGTGACAGCAGGAGTATGGAATTTTTCTATATGAGCTTTTGGTCTTTTTTTCTTTAATAATTTTTCAGTGCTTTTGGATTTTAGAAATGAGTACAATGATTTATGCTCAAAATAACAGGTAGCATAGAAGCCTAACCAAAACGAACCACGACTCCAGTGGCAGTTATATAACTGAATAGAGTAAATCTATTGGCTCTTTAATAGCAGTAATGAAATCCTGGGGAATGATTTCAATGAAGTGTATGACAAAAGACATCTAAATATTTGGCAAGTCGTGCCTACAAAAATAAATATTAAATCAATTCCTGTTTTATATACTGAGTATCAGTGTATTTTTACTGTTTAGTTTCTCTTAATAAGGTTTATTTCTATGGAGATATGCTTTATAATGACCACTAATAAGAAAACGCAGGGTAGTTAGCATCTAATCTTCAGAGTAGGCATGCAAGAATGTGTTATAATTTTGCTTAACAGAAGTATAAGTGCCATAAAATTGTTTTCAGTTCAAAATGACAATGAAAAGGCAGACTGTGTGTTTATGACACTAAGAATTTCAGACAAAAATGGGAAAAGAATAGTCATAAATGTCAGTGATTTAGGCAGTATTGTTTTTCACATCTTATTTATAATCATGCCTTATGTGTTGTCCTATCCCTTTTGCAAATATTTTCTAAAGAATTATTCTTCAAAAATAGATTGTGAGATGCACTCAAGTAAACTATATTGGAAATTGTCCCTCCAGAGTTTTCTAGAAATGTACCCACTTGCCTTTCCAGAATATCCTGGCAGTAACCCTAGAAACTTCCACTCTTCTGATATGCCCATTAAAATTCTATGCTTTTTTTTCATTAAATATGAGGGACTGACATCACCTTTAGAATTTTTCTAAGAGTGAAAAGTAGGTTCAAAAAACATATCACCTTGATCTATCCAGAGATGCTAAAGCACCATATATTGGGAAGCAGCTTCTTTGGGGAACCCACCATAAGTGAATAATATTCCAAAACTTCATACCTGCCAGTTCATCTACAACTTGGATGAATCGAAGAAAATTAGATTTTTGTACAGTGACATCTTTATGGAATCCAAATGATCAAACACATAATGCTGACCCAATTTATATTGTATTACTTTTCTATTCTTCATTCCCCTCCAATAAATGAACATAACAAACAACACTACTTGCCAAACCTTATCTAAACATTTGTAAATTTATGACAGCAAAATTTAAGTACCTCCTATAATAACCACATTCATCGATTAGGGAAAATTCTGCTAGAATACATTTTTCATTTCTCTCTCTCCTCTTGCTCTCATCCATGCTTTTTCTCTTTTTAGAGTTCAGTTTGTAACTGTTGATTAGTGTGGGAAGAAGCCATGTGAAATCTAAATATCTTTGATGAGAATTTAATCAGAAAAAAGAAAGAGGCTTAAAGTTTTAACATGATTAATGAAATTAAATAGAAAATTGCAAATTTATCCTTTCACATTTGTTGGAAAATCTATAATGATTGCGATAGAAAAATTTGAAAAATCTATTATATAATATTTGTATAAGTAGAAATCATATTGATTCTTCAAGACTCATATAAAAATCTTACCTAAGACATCATTTAAAAAAACTAACAACTTTTATTGAAGGTCTATGATGTATTTTAATATTTCAGAATGTGAGATTCTATCTATGTATACTTACCATATAACTTGATTATAGTACACAAGGCAAATTGATATAGAAATTGGTAAACAGAATCAGTAAAATAATCATTAAGAAATGTATTTATTAATCAAATTCTATCAGTAAGCAAAGTGTTGTGGAAGACTGGATAAAATTCAGCACAAACCTGGAGAAAAGATCACCTAGGAGCTTCTTTCTATGTTTCTATAATAACATTTATGACTATTCTTTCAGCTATGTTTTATAAGATTCATTGTTCAATGATTATCAGTTTATGCAGTAATCTCCTTTAAAAAAAGTCATTACAAATTGAAAGACAAGGATATTGTGTTAGACTGAGCCTCACATCTTATTAACACAACAAGTAATTAATAAATGTCACCTAAATCCTATTTCTTTGACTAGTGGGGATTAAATCCAGGGTCTTCTCACTGAGTTATATTTCTAGCATGTTTTAAACATTTTTTTGAAACAGATCTTGCTAAGTCACTCATTTGCTCAAGCTTGGTCCACTGAATACTTCAATAAAGAGTATGAATGAGCTAGGTAAAAAGTGATAGTTTTAATTAAGAATGGACTTTCACTGTTTTATGTGGATTTTGAAAATAAAACATCATTAAAACATCACAGGCCAATATTTTGTTATTTATTTTTTCTTATTAGGAAGAAATAAGATTTTCAACAGTCCATTGGAATATTTGATTAAACCTGTCTTTGGTTTTGAGTATCTTATTTCTCTCGGAGAGAGTGGTGACCTTGTAAATAGGGTTTAGGCTTTTTGAAGTAAGACTATTTCCCAACCATATGTTTCTCTTTATTTCTTGTCAATAGAGATCCAGTTCTCATGGCAACTGAGTTATGTAGAATGTTACAGAACAACAGTTGTTGACAGTTTCTAGTAGGATTACTGCCCGACCAGGCTCTTAGAAGAAAAAAAAAGTGCATATTCTATTTCTGTAGTTAAAAAATACACTCCTTGGTTTAATTTAAACATATTTCTTATCTAAAATGTCCTTGCTATATGAATCAACTTTCATTTTTTTGGAAGGGGTATTTAAAAAACAAATGTACTTAGCCGTTAAGGGATGATTTGACTACATAACTGATGCATAAAATGTGCGAAGCCTTATGGCAAACAGCCTTGAGAAAGTGACTTTTGAGTCTTTCTGAGGCAGGAGATTGGGGCGTGGCAGGCTGTCTGGGAAAGTGGGCATAACCTGTTAATTACAAAGTTCCAGGACACATGTGCAGAACTGTTCCCAAAGCCCTGCATGTGGATTTCTTGGGAAAACTTGAACATTTTTGCACAGGACAGCCTAGACCTGAAATCAGCATGAGAAGTGGGAGATACAAAAAGACAGTCTATTGAGCTCTGAGCTATTGTGTTCTTTTGCAACAGTTTGCTTTCATGCTTTAAAGTATACTTCTTTTCCTACTTTTACTTTGCCCAAACTTGATCTGCAGAGGATGTTCCTTTACCTACCTTGAATAAATGTAGAACCTAGCTACCTTTTACATTTTCTTAGTCAGTTCTTCACTCATGACAGGAAGAAACCTAGAAATCACCTGTAGAAGGAGATTCCATTATTCCAAAACCTGGTAACACATTTGACAGTGTCAGGCAGGAAGTAAAATCCTTTTGGACACTTTTATCTGTTTTTCTCTCTCTAAACTCTATGGCTAAGAAGGATTTTTTTCTTTTCTTCTCTCTTCCCACTACACTCAGGAACTCAGAAAGCTTTCTCATTGGGCTGGAAATTGTTTCTTAGTGTGTCCCACTATATGGGAGAGAAGAGGAGCAGTGCATGGAACTCTGTTTTTCCTAGCTGGTAAGAGGGTGATAGGGCCACATCAAGTTTATCTTCCCCTCTTTCTAATATTTCCTGTTTTTGATCAGCCACTGTGGATAGGGGTCAGTAAGGGTTACAAAAGAGCTTGTGACTAACTTAGTCACAGAAAAGATCATTCATGTTTCATGTGTGTAAACTATATTTGAGTATGCCTTTTTGTGCTCATGTTTCTGTTCTCCATGATACTTTGCCCAGCTTTCTCATTCTTTTGGGAAAAGTATCTATAGGTAATTTTGTCTCCTACTTTAATCATCTACCCCTTTTTATCCCTTTTTTTCTTCAAAGTCCTATCTGTGCTTTTACTCTAGGTGGCCTTTATGTCTGGGTGTGCTTAGTGAGTCACTTTCTCAGAACCTTGTTTCATCCCAGTCCACCTTTTTTCCATATTTGTCAGCCATGGTTCAACATGAAAGTTAGTCACATAGGTTAGATATTTTTTCATGCTGTAGGTGAGCCACATGGATTCTACCACATAGGTCTGCCATTTTGATACTTCCTATGGATTGGTCACATGGATTTTGCCATATTTTTCAGTCATTTTGCTTGGTCACAGCCGTTGCTCATGTGGTTATGCCATGTTTATATCCAATTTTCTTTTTTCAATGCATCTCATGGACACCAGAAAGTCTCTGTTATAGATAAGAGAGGAAGCTTCCATTTTTAGGGAATACACGGGCCTCCTCCCCTCTTCTATTTTGTTTTTTTTTGGTACTGGGGATCGAACTCGGGTTCCCCTCTTCTATTTTGAATTGGGTAATGTCTCTTCCCCATGCAGTCTAACAGAAATACAGGTAATATAAAAATGTCTGTCTGATGGTCTGAGCAGAACAAAGGAACAGCAAGTAGAAATCAAACAATAACAAATGCTGGTGTGGTGTGATGAAAAAGGAACACTCCATTGTTGTTGTTGGGAATGTAATCTAACACAACCAGTATGGAAATCATTATGGAGTTTTCTAAAAGAAACCAAAATTAGAAATTCTATGTGACCAAGCTATTCCCCTTCTAGGTATCTTTGCTGAGGATTTCAAGATATCATATTATAGTGATACATGTACACCAGTATTTATAGCAACACAATTAGTAAAAGGCAAATCCTGGAAGCAGCTTGTATACTCATCAACAGACAATTGGATAAAGAACATGTGGTAACAATATATAATGGAATACTACACAGCTATAAATGTGACAAATTTGAGACATAGGTAGGAAAGTAGGTGTGCTTGGAGGATAAAATGTTGAGTGAAATAAATCAGACACAAGAGCCTGCCTCATTAATTTGAGTGAGGCAAAGTGCAAACAAAAAGAATAAAGAACGGATAGAAGAGAACAAGGGGACAGATCTCTTGTCATAGGGAAGTGGTCCAAGGGAACATGGGTATAGGGTGAGGATAAGGGGAAGAGAAAATAAGTAGAAGTGATATACCATGTACAGGAACCTAATAACATCAATGAATGTAAACATTATATTGTATAACATGAGCTAAGATTAATATATCAACAGGAATGAAAATCATGATAGGGAAATTGGAGGAGGACGGAGGGAGGAGGGGATTAAGGGGAAGGAGATGAGATTAAGAAAAAGAAACAAGCTGTAGTATGTACATGTGTCCATTCCCAAAGATGGTTATAAACTGCATGCACTGCAAACATGTACAAATAAAAAAAAATTACAAAAGAAGCAAATCAAGTGACTATGAATATGGAAAAATAGAGCAATCCTCATTCTTATAACTTTTTAAGTTTTTTTTTTCTTTTTTTGAGACAGGGTCCCATTATGTAGTTCAGGATGGTCTTGAGCTCACTATGTTGTACTTCTCGTGATTTTGCTCTATAAATCTTCCTCTGTTAAGTGGGGTCTGTGTGAACCCACTTGGGTTCCATCCTGTCTCTCTCAGGAGCTATGTCTTTCTCCTTCAATAAATATTTCCTACTCTTAACCTCTTTTGTTCCTCAGAATTCATTCTTCAATTTTGGGAATATGAATTCAGAGTATCAGACATGTAGTAGGTTGGGAGTTATATTATTTCCCCTATATCATTTGGAGGTCCTATATCATTTTGGAGGCCCCAGTGGAATAATTGGAAGAAGATAAGAGTTTACTTCTGTTTCATGGATCCTGGATTATGATTTTTTAGGTAATTAGAAATTGTCATCCTTGTTTGTCAGTTGTTTAAGACAAGGCATAAAAATTCTTGTCCTTTTTATGCATTTTTTGTTGTCGAAATGATGATAAATTTAAGGTGAGAACATGGGAAGATTATGGTATTTGTTTGATGGGACATTTTGCTTTTGCAGGCAAGGTCTTATATTCCTTTTTTATATGCTGCATTTGGACATACTATTTGCTGAATTTATTGGTGCTCCTTGCTTGACCTTTCTGAGTTGTTATACAACAGCACTAAGGAAATTAAAGTGAAAATGTCCCCTAGTGGATTTTGGTACTAACCAAAATGTGAATTTATGAAGTGCTGTAAAATGGGTCTTTTTATGAAATCTGGTTTATATTTGGAAATATACATGCCTATTAATAAATCATGGGGCTCCATAGCCCAGTAAAAGACAGTAAGTCAGCTGCCATTCTTCAGACATGGAGGATGGGTTTCGCTGGGATAGTCTAGCCCTGATCCCCCTCTACACTCTATAGGCAATGTTGAGCCTGTTCTATCTTTCACTGATGAAGAGGTAATCTTAGCTCTTGAGATTACCCACCCTTGCCTTTCCAGGCTGAGAGTAACAACTCATGGACAAGTTTTCTCAGTAACTCACCAGCATGAGAAAAAAAGACTTCTTTTTTCTAATCTTATCTGTCACTTGGTACTTTCCTTTTTTTGGAGGCATGCTTTTCTTAAAGATTACAGAGGGAAGAACCTTGAACTATCTCAACTTTTCCCTCCTATCCAACAACTAAGAACTTTTAAACTGAGCCCATAGAAAATGAGTGTTAACTAATGCTGCATACAGGAAAGTTATCTTAGATGGGGAGTACATACCCTGTCTCTGGGCCAGATGAGACATTAGAATTTTACCCATCCAGGAGAACATCCATAAAAGCCATATCCTGGCTAAAATGTTTTAGGCAGCAGTCTTCCTTGGGAGAATAAACATGAGACCTTGTGAAAACAATCAACTTCTGGGTGAGACTAGAAGGAACTATTTCCCAAGCATGACATTTAAGAGATCAGAACATATTTAGTTTAAGGGAGAATATGCAACTTCTTAGCTCTCTCTCTCTCTCCCCTCCTATGTCATCATTTATATGTGTAGGGGAGGGAAATACTTTCATTAATAAGTTGTGGACTTTGAAACTATTATTGTAAACTTGTAAAAAGCTATGTGATGATTTTTGATGGGTTTTTAGACAGGTTAATATGAAACTGTCCCTTATAGAACTCTAACAAACAGTGATTACTGGGCAAGCTAACCAGCTAGTTAAATGCTCGTAGATCAGCTGCTACTTTTCAAGCAGAGGACAGGTTTCTCCAGCACCATCTGGTTAACTTCCCCCCTAAAGCCAGTGGAAATGTTGGCTGGACAGGCAGCTGGATTCCTTTCCAGAGACAAATCTCTAATTGTTTGGAACTAGTGAAAGCTGAGAGGACAACTGAGGGGTCATGGCCAGGTCAACTCTCTGGCAGATATCCAAAGGTTCCTCAGTAGAGCTTGGGTCCTGACAGCCCAACTGGGTAACCAGCAGAAAAACCTCCACTTGTCTATCATCCCTACCTGCACTCCTCAGTAAGGTGGGACATAACACTCTCCGTGATCTTCTGGTATCCTTGGTCTCAGAGTGATCTAAGGCAACACAGATAAGGCCCTTTCTTAATCCTCCATTAAGAGTTCAGCTAGAAGTCTGGACTCTTCTCTCTCTGCTAGTAAAGTAGACCTCTTCTTCATATATGTCCTGACACATTTATGGGGGCAGGCACAGACAAAATCAGTAACTCTCTAGATACCTTGACAAAACTTTGCTAGGACAAGGTCTAAGTTAAGGCACCTCTCCCCAGTTTTTTTCATTCCAACTCACTAGGAATTAATGTTAGAGCTCCTTGGCTAGCTAGGGCACCTTGTCACCAGACTACCTCTCTTCCAGAAGGTCAGGCTGAATCAGCTTGCAACAACTGTATAACTTTCACAGAAAACAGCTACAGAGAATCACTTTACACTTGTGCCTTGCATATGCTTACTAGAAGTAGAAAAAAAAGCCTTTTAGTCAGCCTTTCTCTTCTTTCATGTGCATGTAAAAACTTAAAAATGTGCCTTTATTAATTTGTAATTTATTGTTGCTGGGTAGTGAGTATAAGTTTTAACTTGTGAGCTTCATAAGCGTGCTGGAGATATAGGAACATAGAAATCTTAGAGTGGATTTTGAGCAAAACTTAGCCTTGTCTTGCTGCTAAGGAAAAAAGCCTAGGTGATTGGGTAGATAGCATGGATATCTTAGAGACTTCTTTTCCCTAGGGCCCAGGGTGGGATCTTTCCAAGCCATTACTCAACTCTATCTCTAGAGGTGATCTCTTTTGCAGGCTGGAAGGTCATCCAACCACTTGAAATTTGCCCTTTGATCTTTTTCCCTCACTCTCTTTCAAAGAATTGGAAAGCAGTTGTTCAGATCTCTTGATTAGTGGTTTAATTTGGCTAACAATACTTCATTCTTTAAACATGACTGCTTAGCTTGCACTTTTGGAAGCATATGCTAGAGTTAGGAGTGTGAGCTTCTGGAGAAGACAGGGGCATAAGACAGAAACGGTGGCTAGTCTGACCCAACTTATCTTCTGGTCACACTCCAGAGAGCAGCCACCGGCTCTGGAGAAAGTCACCTCACGGAATCCCTTGAGAGAATATAGAAATGAAAATGGATGCCAATTTCTTTCTCTTATATTTCAGATAAGAATCTCAATGTCAAATTCTCTTAATCCTTTAGAATCTATTCTTAAACAATCCTCATATATTGGAAAAATGTGGTTTAATATTTTTCAGTATCCATGCATGGCCAGCCTATCCCCTAGAGGCAAAGTGTAATACTGAAGGAAGTATTGATTATGATACTATTTTCAACTTGAATTGTCTGTATGTGAAAGGGAACATGGTCAGGAATACCTTATGTTCAGAGTTTCTTTCCATTAAGAGATAATCCACATTTGTGTTCAAAATGTAAATGTAAGCCACAGGAAAACCAGGCACCTCTGGCCCTTAAGGCACAATCAGATGCACCCACTTTCACTGAGCCTGAAGGTCCCTTCTCTTACTCTTCAGAGCCTGAGAGTGAGGCTTCTAATCCAGCCATAAATGAAGCTTCCACTCGGGTATATCCATTCTTAGCTGAGTTTTTTTCAAGCTCCTCAAGGACAGTATTCCTTACAGCAAATAAATAGAGTTCAGCAGTACCCATGTCCATATGTCCTTTTCTCTCAATGACACTAAACAGATCAAACAAGATCTGGAAAATTTTCAGACAACCCTGATAAGTATATTGAGGTCTTTAGGGGACTTACTCAGAATTATGAAGAAGACTGGAAAGATGTAATGCTACTCTTAAATCAGAAATTAACTTCTAATGAGAGAAAAGCAGTCTTATAAGATGCTATTACATTTGGAGATGACTATCATATTGTTAATATTAGAAGGCCAGAAGACAGGCCAGTTCCTACTGGAGCTCAAGCATTCCCTACACAAGATCCCTACTGGCCTACCAACCAGATGGGAGATTGGAATGAGACATCTTCAGACATATATTCTTGAAGGTCTAAGAAGAATGAGAACTAAGCTCTTCAATTATTTTAAGTTGTCAACTATTCATCAGAAGAAAAAGGAGAATGCCTCTGATTTCTTAGATCATTTATGAGAAGCACTGATGAAACATACATCCCTAGCTCCTGATTCCATAGGACAGATTAGTCTTAAAGACAAGTTTATTACCTGTCAGCCTCAGATACTAGGAAAAAGCTTTGGAAGACGGCTTTTGCTCCAGATATCTCACTTGATAACTTTAGTGAGAACTACCTCCAAAGTATTTTATATATGAGACCAGGAGGAGGACAAGGAGAGAAAACAAAGAAAAATTGGCTGCCTTGATTGTGACCTGAAAAGGAATAGACTCAAATCTAATTTTCGAGTCTCCAAGAAGAGCTCAATGACTAAACACACCTGCTACCACTATGGAAATCCAGCCCACCGTAGGAGGGCCTGTGATAAGAACCACCAAGACAAGAGGCCTCCTGAGCCATGCCCTGACTGGAAAAGTGACCACTGGAAGTAAGATTGCCTCCCAAGGTATAGGCCCCAGGGATCAGACCCATCTTAGCAGCTGGTCCAACAAGAATGAAGAGCCCAGGGACACTCTCTGCCTTCTCCCTTGGGCCAGACTGTCATTTTCAAGGAGGAGCCCTGGGTAATCATGACTATAGTGGGAAAAGAACCCAGCCTATTGCTGAACACTGGCATGTGTCACTCAGTAACTTCTTTTCAAATCTAGCCTTTCTTCAAGCCTTCAAACTTCAGTGAAAGCAGTCTTTGAAGAGTAGGTGGCTCACTATTTCTCAAAACTCTTAGGATGTAACTGTGATTGCTTTCTTTTTACACATTTTTGTAATTATGCCTGATAGTCCAGTTCCCCTCCTGAGGAGAGATAACTTCCCCCAGGTCAGGTACACTGCCTTCCCCTCATGGAGATAGAAATAAATCCTGAAGTATGGGCAACTAAAAGTAGAATAGGTAAAATAATAAGAGCTACCCCAGTGCAAATACATCTCAAATATCCTACTGTTTTTCTCATCAGAGATAATACCCTCTAATCATTGAAGTTAAAAGAGAACTATTAACTATAATCAATAACTTAAGGGAACAAAGTCTACTTTGAAGAAATGCACCTCAAATTCTAAGCCTCAGTCAATTTGAAATGCTTTATGGACACTCTTTTCTCACTAACAATTTTCTCTTTGATAACAAAACAGATGCCTTCCTAAAAGATGTCACATCACTGGCTAAATTCCAACAAACACTTCAACAGCTAACAGAAGCTCAACCTAAAGAGAAGAGAAATTCTATATTCCACCTGGGATAATTAGTACTGGTAAAGAATTTTCTTTCATTATCTCCATCCCTAGGACAAACTTGAAAAGACCATACACTGTAATCCCATCAACTCCATCAGCTGTCAAGGTAGCAGGCCTGGACTCCTGGAATACACCACACTTGACTTAAGCCCTGGGAACCAGAGAGTGTCATTGAATGTGGGCAACCATCTGAATACTCCTGTGAATCCATGGAAGAGTTAAAATATTTGTTCAAAAAGAAAGGAATGTCTTCAGATAAGCAACCTAAGATGTTGCTCATCCATTTACTAATTACTTTACCCCTTAAAGTAGAGTGCAATTTCTTTCTAGTATGGGCACAAGAATATGCAGAGTCATTACAACAAATATCTTGCTGAATATGTGGTGTGCTCCCCTTGTCAAATACATCAGGACTTCCTTGATGAGTATCTCTACTTCAAGGGAGATGTTTGGAAAAAGCTAAAAGACTACATTCATGAGGTATGAAAAAGTTCAGTTGTTCATAGTTTAACCCGCCATCACAAAGTAACTGAGTGCACTATAAACTACCCTTAACGATCCTGGGCATAAAGATTTTTTTAGACTGCCATTGAAGTCTCTTTACAGACTGTAGTTGAACTCCTATTAAGAAAAAGTAAATGTCCTATCATGAGAGCCAACAATCAAAGATATCAAGATGACTACTTTCAGATATGGGATGATTATATGTGGTTAATTCTAACCATAGGACACCTTAGTACAAAGGCCTCCTTAGGGTAAGAACAAAGAAATTACTCCTACACTCATTAGTTTAACTCTACCACATACCTGAGATGGACACCCCCTGAGCAGGGTATACACACCATAACTTTACAGACTGTTTTACAACAGACTTGTTTCCTCATCCTGGAATTAGATGGGAAGCCCCCAATGGCAATCATGGGTCCTGTGGAATCAGTTTGTGGCCCTGGCTACCCCTTGGATGGATAAGGAGATGCACACTGGGATTTGCATGTTTACAAGACAGGAGTGTGAAAAACATTGAGAAACCCACAAACTTGCCCCATCTATGATATCAATGGTCTAGTGTGTTTTTCTCGTATGATAATTTGGCTTCTATCTTTATCTCTTCCCTAGTATTGGAGGATGCAACACATCAAAGTTGACTAATTATACTCAACAGGCTTTAAACAGCACCTCAACTACTCTCACTCTTCTAAATGAAGAAGTAAAATTAATGAGACAAGCTGTCTTCCAAAATTGGATGGCATTAGACATCCTAACAGCAGGACAAGGGAGCACTCATGCAATTGTAAAAGCTGAATGTTATGTATACATACCTAATACTTCTGCTAATATCTTGATGGCTGTTCAAGATATTAAATTACAGGTTAATGCCATGTCAAATTCTGAATTTCCTTGCACCTTCTTCTTATGTTTTTGGGGGAAGCTATAACTGGATCTTCCTGGTGGAAACATTTGTTGGTTATATTCATAATAGTCTTGTTGATCTTATTTGGCCCATGCATGCTTAACTGTTTCTTTTGACTTGTCTCCTCCAGACTTAAAGTTATATGCCTAGTCAAGATGAGAATGTCTGGCATCTATGGAGGCCTCTTAGGTAGACCCTCTGTAGAGTATCTATGACCACCAATCACAACTGCAACCTCCATAAGCCTGAAGTAGCCAGAACAGACATCACCTCTTGCTCCCTCATGGCAGTTAGAGGTACCTCTTCAGAGGGGAAAATACTATAGAAAACTAAGTTAGGTAGATATATAATGGGCATTCATTTAGGGCTAGGCCCTCAAAGGAGTAAGTGCAGAAAATAAGAACACATTGCAACTATGGCTGGAGGCACATTCATTGAAGGCTTGGCCTCAAGATAAAGACGGAATGCCCATATACCTCCCCAGAAAGCCGACCTCCACAAGGGATAAGCAATATACTATGATTAGTATTACACTGTCCAATAAGTCTAGATAGACATCAGTCACCTGGTTGGGGAACCAGGACCTCCTGATTCATTTTTTTAAAGTGGTCCTTGTTCTTTCCATGTACACCTGCTATGTGACTTGCTTCTTCATTGGATTAATATTATCTAAGCAGATATATTTGTAATCCTATTGGTTGATCATAGTTTTGTCCCTCATTGTACCAATCTTGTGATTTTTGTACCTACTTCATTATTTTGTTCTGCAAAACTTACTCAGCTAAGTGAGGTTTGAGGCAACCCATTTGAGTTCCTTCCTGTCTCTCTCAGGAGCTATATCCCCCCATAAATATTTCCTACTCTTTACCTCTGTTGCACCTCAGAATTCATTCTTTAATTTTGGGAATATGAACTTGGTATAGTGGATATCTAGCTGATTGGAAGTTATATTATTTCCCCTATATCATTTGGTGGTCCTATATCAAAGGGATCATATGGCCATCTACTTGGGACACTTCCTGGAAGTGAAGGAGCTACTCTTCTTATTATTATTTCCAATAAAATCTCTCCTAACATCCTCCTTTCATTCACGACTTGATATTTGTTGAACCATGATATCCAGGCATACAGTAATATCTAGAGATCCCACCAAGATATGAGATTAGCAGCAGGTTAGCACAAATGGGGAATTTTTATTGTCTTTTTCCTCTTGCAATATATTTTTTTTACTATAAACCATGATTTCATTTAGTAAGTAGACAGTTGTGTTTTTTTCTGGATGGCTTCATAGTCATAACTTTTATATCATTTTCTTGGTGGTAGAGTAGATATGTGGAAGAATATGGTTCATATAAAAACACACAATTTCCCCATCCATTTTACCACTTGATGCTCTTTCTTTCTATCCTTTGGGACTGACAACAGTGGCAATTCATAGGCAAATTGTTTTGTTAACTTGTCACAAGCATAATGAGGGGAAAAAACCCTCTGTCACTGTCTTGTAAGTGTATTGTAAGACACTTAACTCTAGCTTTCTCCTCCTACTTTCTTCTTTTCTTTCTTTTGGAGGCATGTTTTTACTGAAGACTAGAGAGAAAATTGCACAATGAGAAAAGTTTTAGTTCCAATTTTTCTGTCTTCCTGCCTCTGGGATAGGGGTGGAAACCAGGAAGGAGCTGTTCATTCTCCTACATCCTTCTTCAGGATTACTGCTCAGGTAGAGTGGACTGCCTGAATGGATAGTTTTTTTTTTTAAGGTGGGGCCATCTTAGCACAGGCGAATATATTAGCAGATCTTAAAACAGCTTTTAAGAGATCTGCATGGGCAAATGGCAGCTTTATGTTGAATGGACATTAAAGAAATCAGGAACTGCTCTGGAGGAATTCCCTCTACAATTAGTCTGGAGCATGTCACTAGATTGATAAATTTTAAATGAGCTTGATGTTCTGCTGTTGTTAGTATCAACCAAAGAACCACAAGGAAGTAAATGTGAGTAGATGCTGGTTAGAGCAGTATTTTGCCACTGTCACTTCCTTGGGTAATTCCAGTGGCTATCACTACCCCTGTAAGCATGTAGCTGGGGGATTCTCCAAGCTATAGACTGAAACAGCCTGGTGAAAGGGATGCTCCTTTCCACTTGTTTTTCATAATGGGACACACAAATTCTGCAGCTTCCTGTATACTTTGGAATTGTATACTAACTCACTGGTACTCATATGAATCCCAAAATTCAAACAATGATTGCCTAATCTTCTTTATGAATTATGAAACCATTCTTCAGTGAGATAAATTTTTGAAGAGAGAAGGATAATGATCCAAAGGTCCCTATGTCCAGGCATATTTTGCTTTAAGAGGATACCCAAAACTGCTCCAAAAATGCAGGTGGGATGCTCAGTTATTTGTGATCTCACAAAGCCCTGCTGAGTCTCAGACCATTCCATCTAAGCATTCTAGTCCACCCCCATAATCCTAGCTGCTTCTTAGACCACAATAATCCGCCACAAAGTGAGTATACACTCTTAAGTAGGTGAACAGGGGACAAATGTCTATTCTTTAAGTTCATGTTTCCTTTTCTTTGACAGATTTAAGACAGATAAAACAGGACATAAGGTTTTCTGAATGTCTTAATGTATATGTAGAAATATTTTAAGGTTTAGTTCAATCTTTTTATCTAGCATGGAAGGGTATTATGCTCCTTTAAAATCAAACATTAACTCAGTGAAAAGCAACTGGACTTATATGCAGCAGAGGTCTTTGGAGATGAATTACATATGATTTATTATGAAAGGACTGAGGAAAAAAACAGGAGAAAGAGCAATTCTCAGAGAGAGTCAGGCAGTGTGGGGAGAGGACACCCATTGGGACCCTGATGAAAATGAAGAGAAGAGGGCATATAAATATTTCTGTTTTAAACAACACCAGACATACTAAGCCACCTCGTCTTTGACAAATGAGCCAAACACTCTCACTGGAGGAAAGATAGCCTCTTTAAAACATGGTGCTGGAAAAAATTGGGTTTCAACTTGCCAAAGATTAAAACTAAACTAAAACTGAAGTGGATCAAAGATCTAAATATTAAAACAGAAACACTAAACCAGCTAGAAGAGAACTTATGTAGAACTCTTAAAGACAGTGGTGTAGGAAAATATTTCATGAACAAAACCTCAGTCGCACATGAATTAGCACAAAGAATCAACTACTGGGATCTCATCTTATTAAAAAGCTTCTGCACAGCAGGAGAAACCATCAATAGAATGAAAAGACAACCCACAATGTGGGAAAAAAATTTACCAGCTTTTCCTCAGACAAAGGTCTTGTATCTAGAATATATAAGGAAATTTTAAAAAGTCAGACCTCCCAAATTTAAACATCCAATCCAATAAATGGGCATCTTAAATGAACAGACATTTCTCAGACAAAGAAGTAGAAATAGCTAATAAACATATGAAAAACATGTTCAACATCACTGGTCATTTGAGAGATGCAAATGAAAACAATGCTGAGGTTTCACCTCACCCCAGAAAGAATGGCTGCTATCATGAAATAAACCAATAACAAATGCTGGTGGGGCTGTGGGGAAAAAGGAACCCTTCTCCACGGTTGGTAGGAGTGTAGACTGGTGCAACCACTGTGGAAATCAGTATGGAGATACCTCAAAAAAACAGGATTAGAGGTCACATTTGACTCAGCTAGTCCCCTCTTGGGTATCTTCCCAAAAGAATTAAAAGAATTATACCACAGTGATATATGTGCACCCATGTTTGTAATAGATAAAACTTGGAAACAGCCCATTGCCAATCAACTGCAGACTAGATAAAGAAGATGTGTTTTTTTTTTAAATAAAATGGAGTACTATTCAGCTGTAAAGAATGAGAAACTAGAGATACTTATAGCTAAATGTATTGCACATTGAGTCAATACTCTTAAATAAATAGAACACACATGTATAAACATGGAATAGTTTCTCTGGTGCAAGAAACTGAAAATGTAAAATGAGGATCAAAATGTATAATAGATAATGCAAAATAGGAAGAAAAAGTCCAAAGGAGAAGGGGAAGTGAGAGGGATTGGGGGAATGAAAGAAGGGAAGGGAATAAATATGAGAAACAGAAAAAAGTCTCTGTAAATAGGGAGGGGTGGAGGGGTTGGTGTGAGGGCAAAGGTATGGGGAAAATATAACCAAGATATATCATGTAAAGGTACAAATTCCCTATGATGAATACCACCATATTGTATACCTAAAATGTACCAATAAACTTAATGTATACATACAAAAAAAAATCTTCAGTTCAAAAAAATTTTTTTCAGGTTCCGTATCCTAGAAGAGTTGGAAAGGAGTGTTATTAACCATCTTATTTATTCCAAGTTATCAACAATTGACCAGGGCACTAAAGAGAATTCCTCAGCCTTTTCAGAAATACTCCAGGAGGCTTTTACTAAATTTGCCCTTCTATCTCAAGACATAGAGTGTCAGGTCATCCTTCAGGATATTTCTATCCAAATGTACTCATATAGAAGGAGAAAATTACAAAAGAAGGTATTTCGGCCTGATAGAACTTTAATCGCCCTTGTCAAACTAGCCAGTGAGGTTTTTTTATAGCCAAAAAAAAAAAATGTCACTGAAAGAAGTCCTAAGTGACTCTACCTAGAGAGGGGAAAGTAATTAATTTCCTCTTAGATTTGGGAGATCCTATCTCTATTCTCCTTTCCAATCCTGGCCTGCTTTCCTTAGTCAGTACGATTGTTTGAGATATAACTGAAAAAACCTGTAATCAGATATTTCTCACCGACACTTTGCTGTGGATGGGATGATTTTTAATCTCTTATGCCTTTCTGATTATGCCACAAAGCCCCACTCCCTGAGCTAGGATGTAATATCTTATCCTGAATAAACACCATAATTTTTATGCATTGAAAATAAGCACTTTATCTTTTGCTAATGGCCACAGAGTTTAATCCAGAAGTCTTTGCAGTTCAGGAAAGAATAGTGTGAATAGTAGAGGCAACACCTGTATCCTTCTTTTAAAAGACCCAAACTCTTTCCCCCACATCCTTGGAATACATAATAAGACTCTTAAACCTGAGGGTCAAAAGTGAAAGCTAGTTGGTTTTTTTCCCATACCTATATCTTGCTGGAGGATCCATTAAAAAATTTTTTAAAAAAAGTGGTTGCCAAAGGAAAATGTATAAATTTCAAGAAGATACCTTTAGTGTTCTGTCCATTTGAAATAAATATTTACATAAAAAAATCAGCTGCTAACTCTAATCCATAGGGCCCCCAAGAAGCTTGTACTCTGGTAGCAACTATTCTAAAGATTAAGGCAAACCATCAGCCTAGGGCCCTTTTTAAACCAGTCCTTGCTTTCTCGGTGATAAAAGAATTTTTATCTTTCTCCTTCTGATTGTTATTGTTGTTAACTTATTACAAGAGATATCAGTTATTCTTTACTTTAAAAAGGACAAATTAATGAGTAATAGAGAAAATTCTAAATTGTCTATTTTGTTAAAAATCTAAAACTGCAAAATGGTTTATGCAGTTCAACTTGGCCAATACATCTAAGAGTGCACTCTGATATAAAAGTAATTATTTTATGTGTTATGTGTTTCTTATTTGTTCATGTCTGTTTAATCTGTTAATATCAGAATAAAGTACATGCAGCTGCATTATTGAACAATTTTTGAGCTCATATCAATTTCATTTTTCCTTTTATTTTTGTCCTTGTATGCTTCTGGCTCTTTTGGGGTTTTCCATGGTAGATCAACTGTATAGATTTGAGGGGTAGCCATCTAAACCACTGGCTACAGCCCATTACTTGCTTCTTCCTGGTTCTGACACTTTCTTCTTCCAGTAATAATCACTCTTTATTCTTTATGATATATCCATTTTCTGCACCGGTCATATAGGTGAGTTAAATTAAATGTGTTCAAAACACTCTTACCAAGGAAAAAGCTAAATAAACCTTCTAGCTTTACTTCCTTTTAGTTGACTTAAAATTCACCAATTGTGGAGGTCATACATTTCAGCAATATATTATTAGTCTCACCCCAGCTTTTCTGTAGATAGAGTAGTACTGCTTTGATGTGGGTTATAATTATAACAAATGCCCAATTTACCTTTCAGGGACTTGAAAGCCACTTTAGCTGAAAATACTGCCTTTTCTCTTGGGCCTGCAGTCATCTGATGAGGGTCTTAAATAGTATGAAACTGTTTGGCATCTCTGTCTTCATATTATTTTTGTCTCCTTTTCTGCTTTAATCTCGGTCACATTCTCAAATAAGAAGCTATATATGCTGATTATTTGAGAAATGTTTTCCTTCCATAGCCATAGTAAAGGATTAACCTGAACTAGACTTGTCTAACTTCTCCCTTCCCCCATTCAAATCTAAAGATGCCTACCTGTCCCCATTACTGGAAGAGTAGAACAAGGAAAGTCTGAGAAGAAATAGTGCCTAAATTTCTGACAAGTCTCCACTTAGTTTCAGAAAAGTTATCAATATTCTTCCCCTTTATTAGATTATATTGTTACTCCTATCTTATATCTGTAAAGCTTAATTCTCTGGAGTTGAAAAGCTGATTGGTAAGCAAAGCTACCTCTTTTCCACCTTTTGCTACAGAATGCCTTTCCTTCTCCCTAACACTCATCTCTCAGACATTGGTTCTTCCATAGAATGAACTTCCAAATCTGAGTTCAGTAACAGCCCTACCTCATCATCATTCAAGCCCTCAGTTATGGGACTATCTGTGAAGTTTCTCCAGGAATGAGGACCAGTTTTGTTCACTGTTTTCCTCAGTAGAGGAAGTTCTCTTTGTTTCTACTTGGCCTATGCACACCAAATGAGGCTGTTGATTCAAATTTTGAATTTTTGAACTGAAAAATTAATGATAGGATTAACTGGGGACTCTTTGTACTGGTCATGTGATATATCTGAGCTAAAACTCTTTTGACAATCTGAAATTAACAAACCATAAATTTGACTGCTGGATGATAATGATCATCAGTACCCATTAATTCCCCAAAAGTCCAATTATTTCCTTTTTTACCAATGGATATTCACACTGACAAAAGGTAGTAGGTACATTTGGGATAGTCTGAAAGAAAGAAGAATGGAATAAAATCTGAAAGGTTACAGGGGTCTTTCTCTAAGATTCATGGCTTTCAATTCATTCAAAAGAACTGGGGTCACTAAACAAGGTATAGTGTCAAAATTGAATGTAAGATTGTGAATTTCTGTTTGGACAAATTATATTACACTTTTCTTCATAATATCTATAACTCCCTTTATGTAAATCAAGAAATAATTTAGTAGGCTATTTCTCTTTTATGAACACCACGATTAACATGATATGACTCAATAAGTCAGATTTCTTATTAATCCTTTGACTTCTTTGTCAATTATTGTAATAATAATCACATTGCCTGTGGCAATGAAGTGTCAGCACTTGGATACTGCCATCCCAGATCAATTTAAAGACTTATATTCAGTGGCCAGCACATTGTGTTTAAAGATTCCTATTCAGGGGCAGCAGTTTCCACTATATATATTTTTTTAACTATAGAGGAGAACAACTGGAGAATTTTTCGTGATGCTGAAGCTTGTCTCATATATTTAGCTCTCAGAGTTGTGATGAAAGATATGTCCTCTGGACTCTTCTGGGATGACTAAGGTTGTTTTACATAATAAATGCATTTTAAATTTCCAAACTCTGTAAGACTAGATATTTTTTCTATATAGTACACTGAGGCAGTTCTGGCATTTGTCTTTTTTATTTAATGTAGATAACTTTTGGCTTATATTTCAGTAACCAAACAAACAAATTATTAGACTTCTCTGCCCTCAGGCTGAAACAAAGAACATGCTATGTTTAGTAGCCCCATATCATTAAATTCAATCTCATTAAACTTCATGTTACTTTTCACATTATCCAACATCCTTAATATCCATTTTCATGTATATTCTCTGGACTTTTGCCTATATAAATTGGAAAATGTGCAGCTTTTTAGGAAAATAATGCACTTTATTAGTGTTCATAATTTTTATCTCACCCTCTCAGGCTTGTTTGAGCTCATGTCTAATTACAAGTCTAAAGACCGAGAAAGTTGTTAGTGGTAGTCCAGAGGAGAACCTGCAGTGACTGGCAAAGTAACTATATCAGAGTAGGCCATGACAATTTTCTCAAGCAAAGACAGATTAACCTCTTCAGCCATGGAAGACCTGTTACCACTGGCAAAGAAGAATCATTGAAATTTTGGTGTTCAATGTTCCCAGCTTCATCAAGATCTGTCTGTATATGCCCATTCCAATTTTCATACCCCAATCTTTCTCAATTATCAACCTTACATTAACAGAAAATACTTTATGAAGTTGATGGTTCAAGTCGCATTGTAATTCATCCTCTAGCAGAATGAGTCTCTGCATATGATTTTTGGCAATTTCAGCTCTGTGGTTATGGGAAATAAAGATTTTTTTCAGGGAATGTATAGAAGCTTTTAGTTAATTTATATGGGCATTTATCTGGAAATTAGAAACCATGACTTCATCTTTCCTTTTCCCCTTCTATTACTTCTACATAGTTAGGAGCTATCAGCCAATTTCATTACCCACATTAGCTTGCAAAAAATGTCCTAAGGCAGAAAATTAATTATTACCAAGAAATTTGCCTTTTATAAATAGTTGATTAGGAGTGTCCAAGGTGATATTTTCCACATCTCTATTGCCACAACATTTCATGGACTATCAGTGTCCTCTTTTCCACTGAAAAGAAAATTATTAGACTCCTACAACTAAACTAGTTTAGAGAGCCCATTCCAGAAAAAAATTTAGAAAAACAAATCCTCAATATTATGTTTCTCTAAATTTCTCTTGGTACTAAAATTCATCTCAGAATTGTTGGGAGAAATAGATAGATTGAATATATAAAAACAGTACATGGACAAATATATAAGAACAGAGATTTATAACTTTAATAATTAGGTCAACAGATAGATATAGCTATAGAAAATTTACTTATACAATGATAGTTATCTTTATATAGCAGTGTATACAATGGTAGGCACTGGGAAATCTGAAGTCAATAGTGCACCCAGGGAAGCGGGATATTGAAGGAGGAGTGATTGTAGTCTTAAGGCAGAATTTTTTCTAGGTAATCTCAGATTTGGTACTTAAGGCCTTTGAACTAAATGCATAAGGTCCACTTGTAATATCAAGTGTAATCTCCTTTACTTAAAGCCAATTGATTGTAAATGTTAACTACATCTACAAAATACTTTTGCAGCATTGCCCAAATTATTGTTTGATTAAATTAGTACTGTCTTCTAGCTAATTTAGTACATAAAACTAATCATCATACATAGTATTAACCTCAAATATTTCTATTTTTGTAAAAAAATTTTCTTTCATTTTTTGAAGGTTAAATGTTGAATAAACTATATTGTTTAATAAAACATATATTGATATCCATAACTGTATTTATTTTTTTGAATTATTACAGAATAACCTGGAGATTAGAGACATGAAGTGTTATGAATTGAAATGCATGCCTTCACAATTCATATGTTGAATTTCTAACACCCAGTCCCTCAAAATTAGACTTTTTTTCATTAAGTTTATTGGTACATTTTAGGTATTCAATACAGTTACATTCATCATTGGCATCTTGTACCTTTACATGATATATCTTGGTTCTTATTTTTTCCCCAATTCTCTCCCCTCCCTTCAACCCCTCCATCCTTCCCTATTTACAAAGAATTTGTTTCCATTTTTTCCTTTTCTTATATTTTTTCTTTTCCTTTCTTTCCTTTCCCCTACCCCTCCCACTCTCCCTGCTCCCTTAGATCTTTTCTTCCTATTTCAAAATATCAATTATACATCCTCAAAATGTGACTTTATTGGTATAAAAGGTATTTAGGGAAATAATAAATTAATATAGAGTCACTAACATGAACTATAATCCAAAATGACTTATATCCTTATAAAATAGGTAAATTTGGGTAGAGAGGGTAGAACATTAGTGAAGACAGAGAAGATAATCATCTATAATTCAGGGCTAGAAAGTTTGAAAAAATATTTCCGTAACAGTTTTAAAAGGACTATGTCTCACTTATACCTTGATTTTGCACATATGTACTTCAGAACTGTGAGACAATAAATTTCCGTTGTTTAAGCCACCAAGTTTGTACTGCTTCTTGATGTCAGTACTATCAAACTTAAATTGTACTGTTTTACTATGAACCAGTTCAGTGCATGTTTTCTAAACACATATATACACAAATAATTGTATACAATACATTTTACAGTTATCAATACTCAGAGTACAATTACCGGTATTCACATATGTAATATGCAATATAGATAAATTACCACAACCTAATCAACTGGCCATAATAAGTTTCCACAATAGTTTAAATAATTTCTGTCAAAGCTATACATTTTTTCTGTGTGGTCCAATCCAGGAGCATGCATGACTCTTCATTCTCTTTTACTTTCAATGAGTGAATTCTTCACTTTCTTTTTCCAACTCCTCATAATTTTATTGAAATTCCAGAATTTTTGGTTTGAAAAATATCATATATTTCTTCATAGTTCATGTATGTATAGGAGAAATGCCAGAAAAATTATATAACCTTTTCAATGAAAACAGGTGATACTATTTTCTTTCAGTGATGATGATTTTAACTTTGGTTGCATAGATAAGATCTCTCATGTTTCTCCAGTATGAGAACACCATTTTCTACTCTTTAAGTATTTAAAGGACCTATTTTGAGAATATGTTCTTCATCAAATTATGACTCAAACCTTTGGATTTCAAAGATTATTTATTAACCTCATACCGTCTTCATTTTTAGTCGCCATTCTACTTATAAGAGGTTTCCTTCTCCCTAATTTACTTATGCAAATATATGAGTTTATGGATTCTTAATTTATTCAATAAATTATAACAAGTTAGTATTATTATTTATTTTCATGCAGAAGTGCCTCGATTAGCCCAAAATAAGATCTTTCAGGCTTACTCTCTGTCTTTTTAACATATTCCTTTGGGATTTTATGCATTTCCTTAATTGCTAGCATATGAAGATATCTCAGAATAATACTCCCCATTTCCTTCCCCATTCCTTCTTGCAAAAACTTTATATTTAAAAATTTTTTGATAAATATGCCTTTGACAAACCATATTACTCAGATATATGACCTATGAAAATAATCTACATTATCCTTATAGAATAATTTTAGAGCCCATTGAATACAATAGAGACTAGGTCCTCTCATTCTTAATATAGCATTCATTAAACAATTTTAACCTTAAAGATATTTAAGGAATGTGTAAGCAATACATCAACTTAACTATAAGTATCCTAATAAAATAGGCATTAATAATGCTTATCATGTGAGTGCCTTGTTGTCCTTTACTGAATTTCTTCTGACTAAATGAGAAACCCATTGATCTTATATTTTCTATCCCTAACAGTGTCTTACACAATGGTGAATATACAATGATTGAAGTGAATTGTTTATATGCAGTATTGCTATAAACAGACATGCTGGTACAGAATTACTTCCTTATAATTCTTCTTAATCCTATTTTATTAGAATAATTTTATGGTTAATATTGATATTGGTTACACGTGCCTTAAATATTTTCTAAGATAACTTTCTTACTTGTATTCTCTAGAGCATCCTACATTCCACATATAAGAATATTATATGTATTTTGGGAAATCATCACCTCAAAATAGATCCTGGTGGGAGTGGCAGGGAGAGTAGAAAGAAATATATCAAAGATTACAGTGATAGTTTTATTATAGATTCAGAGTTTTCAAGAACCTAAACATTAAAAACTTCCTGAATCAATTCAAACAGTTTTGGTCTTTTGGCATGTACTAAATGCCAAAACTCATCAGATCTAATGTCCCACTTCCCTGCCAAGGCAGAAGTTTCAAGCACTGAGTTAAGCAAGTAGCATGGAGTTTCCTGTCACAACAGGGAATTTTTCCCTCTCAGATAGCAAATACTTTGCAGAAGTGCAAGTATGTCTGTGTTTCTTCTTTGCACTCAGCCTATTATTTGCATTATTACTTTAACTTCATTCTTTCAGCCTTCACTGACTACTCTATATTATCAGCTCAGTCCTTTAGAAGATGGCAACTCTACAAGTTCAGATGTTCCAACAGTTGCAGAGTGCTAGATCTTGCAAATCACATTATATTTGAAAGCTTGGGAACTTGTTATTACAGTAAATGGATAGTATGACGGATTTGTACTCAGTAAGTTTTCTTGGTGGGTCATTGACTCTATGTTGTACATTACTTGGGCGCATCTGACATTTGAGTTTCTATCGACTTATTTGCAAATATATCATGTTGACATCTCAGTTTCAATAGTAGCCTCCTGGGACAAACTTTGAAAATATTGTCCCTTTTCCTTTCTTGAGGACTTCTTTCTCAGTTATTTAAATTCAAAACTCTCCTTAAAATAATAGAGCCTCAGAATAAAAATGCTGTCTAGAAAGGTTTCTGTAGATCTATGAGTAATATATACGATTTAGTTCAAGAATATAGAGATGTTTGAGACCCTCTCAAACTTTTGAGGTCGTTATGTCCTGGTATCATAATTAGTGAAAATAATATCTCCAATAGTGTAACATTTATTATTTCAAAAATGTATGTACTTTGAAAAAAGTATCACATTTAGAGATTTTATTGTATATACTAGTAATTATTTTCTCAAGGGCAGAGCAAACATCACTGCCAGATGACTGTAGTCAGTCATATTCACAGACCTTCGCAAAGAGGTCATAATATTCAGAATAGACAAAAAATTATGAATTAAGTAGCTGAGAATATTTTGAATTGTGCTGAAACCTGTTACTTTTGAATATTACTTTTATATTAAGGCATATAACAATGTCAAGAAGGACAACACAATAGAATGATAAATCATAACTTTTACCACGGTGTCTAGTCATTTGAATAGCAAATATAGATCAATATTCTATGTGTCTATGTATTTCAAATAGCATTTTCATTTTATGTCAGCATTAAAAGTATGCCAGTCATCCCCCTCATGATATTATTCATTCTCTGCTACATGTCTAAATAATAATATAACATGGAATTTATAGATAAACATATCTACACTGTTGAAATCTGTAAGTAATAAAAAATGGTTTACTTCCTGGATATATCACAGTCAACTTATACCTATTGCTAAACCAGGATACATTTTAATACTTGCTTTAAAATCTAGAATTAGGAGAAATTACAGGCAATTATATCTTGCACTAAGGCTAAGGCTATGTTTAAAACATTTGGGACCTTTATTGCAAGTTAATCATAAATAAAATGGGATTTTTTTGCAGTATTTAAGGTGTGCTGAAGATATTTAGGCATCAGGCCCTGAATATATGGTAGATGTTGTATATATAATCAGTGCAAATTACATCATTAAGATATATGTCATCAGGTACTAACTCCCCATAAAGAAAGTAATCATTATGTACACAAACACATATTACTAAAAGTGAAAATAAAAGGATATACATAATACACTTGCATTAATTTAGCATGGAAATCTAAACTCAGTAGTATTAATTGACAAATATATCTTGAATACACAAGACCAAAGTTGTTTTTTTTTGTTGTTTTTTTTGTTTTTGGTACCGGGGATCGAACTCGGGTCCTTGCGCTTGCGCAGCAGGCAGCGAAACCACTGAGCTAAATCCCCGGCCCCAAAGTTGTTTTATAAGTCAATAGAGAAGGCATAATAAATAGAGCATTAAACCAAGAGAGAAGAATTGTGGATAACAGTCCTTTCTGTCTGACCAACAGAAATTTCAGGTTTTTTTTTTAATCTAAGTAAGTATGATACTAGATACTCTCTGCTACAAAGCTATAGATATGATCAAATGGGATGATGTATATGAAGTTATTTTGAAAAGTATAAAGTGTTATATTAATGTAAATAATCATCATGTGGAATACTCAGGAGAAAGATCAAATCTTATAAAAATAAGTGACTAAACTATTATTAAACAGTAAATGACTACTATGTTAAAAAAACAGGTATCATCAAAAGAGAAATAATTCTTCTAAGTAACTATACTGTCAACACAGTAATCCGAGATTTTATAGATATAAATATAGATATAAATATAGATAGTTATAGTCGCTAAATAGTCCTGAAGTGACAAATAAAATCTATCAAAATTCCAGATTTCACAGAGTATTTTTTACAAGGCCTATTTAGGCTCTACTGTCAATCAATTCAGTCAGTCTTCAGAAGGATTTCTAAATTGTATTTGGGTGTGCCAAACAGAAATTTCATTCATTTTAACTACAACTGGGTTCTATGTCATGAGATATAGCACTAAATCATGTCTTTATTAAACTTGAAGTCAGAACACAATGCAAGCAATTCATATCTCCTAATTTCAGATCAATAGAGTAGAATTATTTATAAAGCAGCAATACTTATATATGAACATGGAAAGGCAATAATCCTGTGCTAGTAATAATTAAAAACCTATCAGGCACTGTTTGCCACTCATGTGAAAACTGACAATTGTCAGTACAAATTGATCTATCAGTTAGTGAAGATAATTATGGATAACTTTGTATATATGCTATTAGATTAGAATTAATATTATCTATTTATTTGATTAGTTGTTTATTTTTTCTGTCTTTTTTATCTTAATTTGAAACATAACTTTACAGGATTATACAAAGCCATCAAAAGATATATTTTCATTATATCAGTCTGTTTTCTGTTGCTATAACAGAATATCTGAGCTTCAGAATTTTATAAATAAATGAGGTTTATTTAACTCACATTTTTTGAGGATAAAAGTCCAATGTCAATGATCCCATCAATTCTGCTTCTAGTGAGGCCTCAAAGTAGATGTTATTACAATGGTGAGGACACATGTGAAAGGTGTTAAGGTGTTAGGACAGGAGATAAGAGAAATTCAGACATTAGACCCTCTTTGTATAACAATTTAGCCTTGTGGGAATTAAACAGAATTCTGAGAGAATTATGTTATACTCCCTTCCAATTAAATCACCATCAATGACCTATTTACCTTCCACAATGCCCAAACAGTTGAAGGTTCCACCACCTCTACACTGGAGACCGAGCTTCCAGGATAGGAACCTTGGCCACGTTTAAGGGATATCCAAATCATGGAACTCATTTTGGAAGACCAAGATGATGTGTACCAATGTGCAATTTCACATTTTATATAAAGTTTATGTATATTTTCTGGGGATAGAAAAATTGGAACTTCAATATTTGGAATAAGACTTCCCAATCCCTAGAGGATAATTTGAGTTTTTAAAATGTTATTGAAGGAGTTGAAAGGAGGGCAGGGGAATGGGGAAAAGATAGGAACCAAGATATACTGTTTACAAGTACAACTCCCAATGATAAATGTCATCATATTGTATACCAAAGATGTACCAATAAACTTTTTTTTAAAAGTCTTTTATTGGTACATTGTAGGTATACAACACAATTACAATTCTCATTGGGAATTGTACCTTTACATAATGCATCTTGGTTCTTATTTTTTCCGCATTCCTAGCCCTCCCTTCACCCCCTCCACCCTTCCCTATTTACAAAGACTTTATTTCCATTTTTTCCATTTCTCATCATTTTTCCTTTCCCTTCTTTCCTTTCCCCTGCCCCTCCCATTACCCCTACCCCTTTGGACCTTTTCTTCCTATTTTACATTTTTAATCGAAAATCTACCAATAAACTTAATGAACAAAAAATTGTTCTTGGTGTTTCTACTGGCACTTTCTTTCTACCTTATATAAGAACAAATTTCTTATTGATCTAAAATGTTGACAGATCAGTCTAGGTCTTACAATTAAAATGGGTCAGAACAATATTTTTCACTATAATAAGTGACACTGATAAAGTATTATCTGTGAAAAAACTAAGGGATAAAATTTATAATGACTATTGTGGTGAATACTGATTTTATAAAGGAAGAAAAGCATTTTAATTTCATTTTCAGTGCCTTATATCTAAAATTACAAGTTGTTAATACTTAATAACATGTTTCACACATTCTTCTTTTCTTCCCATTGGAGTAGATCCTCCAATTTTAGGTTATCTCTTGTCTTCACTAAATGAAAAGGATCAGAAATATCAAAATTCACAGACATTTTCAGATGCAAATTTGAAAACAATATATTGAATTTATACCCACACAAAAATCTGTTAGTGTCTTTTTATTGGACAAGCATGTATAAAAATATAATATTGTATAGATGGTGATATAGAATATTTTCTGATTTATTGTATACATAAAATTAAGTAATTTTGACTGAGCTGAAACAAAATAAAACTGAATTAAGTAGTTCTGTGTTTCAAGTTCTTGATCTTCAAAAAAGAAGTTCTACAATAAAGCTACTGCTTTAAGTTTCAGAAATGAGTGGGTATGGTCCAGTGTGGAGGTGGGTATAAACATATGACGCATAGCTTCTTTTCCTTGATGAAACTTATCTGAAATATTGGTTTTGAATTATTTCATGGATATTTAGTCAATGATTTTAGAAAAGACTAAAATATTCTGGAGGAAAATGTACCAAGTAAAAAGATAATGCAGTAAAACCTAACAATGGACAGTCCATGAGAATTAGAGATGGAAAAAACTAAACAATAACACGGAATGAGGAAAAATGTTTAATTGCTTTTTCAAACTAACCAGTTGGTTTTGGCATCTAAGGGTGTGAAGAATTATTTGATAGTATCTGAGATCAACCAAATATAATATTATGATGAATTAGATATAATTGCTTAGTGTTTCTTTATCTGAATGTCAATTCATTGCCTCTTTTAATAACACTTTAAAGCTCACACTGTGTCAGAGACAGGTTTAGAATTCCAGACTCTTGACTTAAATTTCCTTATATTTTCTTCTATGTGATGATGTCTTAGGTAGAAGAGATTTTTGAGGTCTGATGTAGAAATGTAAAACCACCACCTCAAAATTCTATTTATAAGAGGAAGAAAAATAATTTTAAAATAGTATTAAGGGATTTTATATAGGCACAACCTTTTCTCCAGGTATGTATCATTTGTCACAGTGCTATGTAGATTTACTGGAAAGTATAAATTAGGGGATTATTATTTGTATTACAAAAATATATAGAATCTATTTAAATAACCACTTTTTCTCATAAAAATGCAGCTTACAAAACACATTGAAAGGAAGCATCTGTTGTTCTCTCATTAGAAAAGGAAATGGTTTGATAATGGATGACATCAAACAATAAAGGCATTGGATTTAGAAAAAATAAGCAAAAATTCCCCTAACAGCTGAAAACTGGCCTATAAGTTACCTAGATTAGAAAAGAAGATATGCTCTAAAAATAATATATAAATTTGAACACATTCACATCACCAGGCTCAAAGATAAAACTAATCAATGAATAAATCTGCTGTCATAATTACTTTCTACTCACTGAGAAACAGTACCTGGCACCAACAATTTAAAGGAGAAGAAGTTTATTTTGCTTCACAAGTACTGTTCCTGGTTGGGTAGCCCCAAGGAAGACATGGCATTGTAGAAGGACCTGGCCAATGGAAAAAACCTAGTCACATCATGGTGGACAGGAAGCAGAGAGACAGGAGGATCCTAAGATGGAGGAATACACTTCCAGGTCACATCATCAATGACCCACCACAAATTAGGCCCCACCTTCTAACAATATACTCAGCCACTGAACACACAAGTGGATGAATCTAAGGATGAGTGCACCATCTCCATGATCCAATCACATTTGAAAATCCCCAATTTATAGAGCATGAGATTTTGTGAGATATGCTAGTTCTAAACCATAGTATTCTAACACTGGGCCTCAGAAGACTCATGTCCATATTTATATGCAAAATGTTTTTAATCCATTACTAAGCAGAGGCAGTCTTAGCATTTCCAGCATTGATATAAAGTCCATGTCCAAGTCTCCTCTGAGACTTAAAGAAACTCTTACCTTTGAACACCTGCAAAACTCAAAAATTAAACCCAGCTGACACACAAAAGCACCAGGAAAACATTCTTAATTCAAAAAGGAAAAAGAAATTAGAAAGGAGTGAGACCAAAGCACTACCAAAACTCAGCAAAGAAAACATTAAATCACCTAGTTTGTGGTCCACTAACTGGGGCAAGTTGTAGAAAGATGAACTCAAAAGGGGTTGGATGTCCCATACAGCTTTGCTGGTTGCTGATTTCATGGCCTCTATATTTAGGTGATTTTGGTTCCTATGTGCACCTTTCCTCACCAGACATTTCATACCCCTAGTTTTTCAACTTCCTGAGGTTTGCTATTTCAGTTTCACTCTCACAGATTCATGCAATGCACTCTCAGGAACACATTGCCTGGCCTCCTAGGCCTTCTTCTAGAGTCTGGGAGGAAGTCTACCTCACCCTACAACTCTTGCATTCTGCAGGCCTCTAAAACCAGCATGATGTGGGTGTGGCCAGGGTTTACTGTCAGCTCTAGCAGTACCTGAGCCCCTGAGAACATTGGATGCAGAGGCCTCTTGATGCTTAAATGACTGACCACTGTGAACCAAATGCCAGGAAACCAATTCTCTAAGCAGTGCCTGGGGTTCTCTTCTCAAAGAAATTACTTTCATTTCTGCACCCTTGAGCCTATGAAGTTCAGTATCTTGCTTATTCCTGAGATTCCCTCAAGCTGTCTTTCTATTGTCTTTAAGCAAAGTACTTAATTTCTTTTTGATGTGAACCAATTTAGCAGCCTAACTCTCCTCTGTTCCAACTTTGTAGGTGTTTCTTTCTAGGAAAATTGAAAACCTTTTACTAAGCTTTTTGCTTCTGATTCTCAATGTATATCTGGGTAAAAGCAGCAAAATGTTCCCATACCACAGCCTGAATGATGAACTGCCTTGAAATATTCTCTGCCATTAATCAGTTCACTGCTGTTAAATTCATTCTCTCACAAAGTTATAGCACATGAGAAAATACAGACAAGTTTTCTGCCAGAGAGCAACACTTATGGTCTGTAATTCAACTGCAAATGGAGAGTTCTCAAACCTAAATGAAACCTCTTGAGCTTGGTTTTTACTTTGCTTTTTTCTAATAGCCTTCTGGTCTTCTGATCCTCGCCAAGCATCATCCATAAAACTTAGCTCACAGCTTTCTAGAGCTTCTCTAGCTGACATCTCCAAACTTTTCCAATTGTTCCCACAAACCAATTCCCAAAGCTTTCAAGCCACAAGTCAGGTAGTCACAACAGTGGGCTCATTCCTGGTATCAATTTCTTCCTTAGTCACCGTCTCCCTTCTGAGACACAATACCCAACACCTGCAACTTAAAGGAGGAGGGTTTATTTTGGTTCATGATTATAGTCCCTTTTCAGGAGACTCCAAAGCAGAAATGGCATGCTGGGAGGGCCTGAATGGAAGAAAACATCTCATCATGGTGGTCATGAAACAGAACAAGAAAGAAGGAACTAGATTGGAACTATTCCCTTGCAATTTATACACCCAGTAACCTGTCTCCAACCAGTCACTACCTGCTAAGAGCATACTCAGCCACTGAAGTCACCAGTGGATGAATCTACTAATGAGTACGGTACCCTTATGATCCAATCACCTTCCAAAGGTCTGAATACAGGAGGCCTTAGAGGGAGATTCCAGATCTCAACTATAATAACCTCTAAATTTTAAATGGCAGAAACACTGTCTTAATGGAAGGAAAAATAGTGTAATTTCCATGTTTCAATAAAGCATAATAGTATTTTTAAAATAAGACATTCATTTGCAACAAGTGAATCAACAAATAGATGCATTAAATATTTATTATTAAATTATCCCTTATCCCATTTTGTCTAACTTTCTTCCTGATATATCCAACATTAAGACCCTGTTTCAGGGCTGGGAATTTAGCTCAGTGGGGCCACACCTGGCTCACAAGTGCAAGGTCCTGAGTTCAACCCCTGGAATGTGTATATATATATATATATATATATATATATATATATATATATAGTTTCATGTATTTTCCCTGGTTCATACAACTCTGTGTGTGTGTGTGTGTGTGTGTGTGTGTGTGTGGTGTGTGTGTGTATGTGAGAGACAGAGACAGAGAAAGACGAAAGGTATGGAATTTTTCCATTTGTTTTTATAAAAACAAATTACTCTGAAATTATTGAACACATTACTCTGAAATTTTCTCTTTTTGCTTAAAAATATATCTTGTTCATCCCTAACTACCAGCAAATAGACAAAACTTTAGTAAAAATGGAGACACTTGGCCTCAATATTTCTGAGATGCCATCTTTTCTTACTTTGTTTATCTTTCCCAGGTTGCTCATCTCTAATTTTCAACAATGGCACAGCCACCACTTCAGACTGTTTGTGGAAAGATGATTCACAAGCATTGAAACAGATGAGTACTGTTTGTTTTTTTATTTAATTTAACCATCACTTAACTGAATGTTAGGTGGATATAGTCTTAAGATACCTTATTTCCTGTCACAAAGATTGTGCTATCATTGGTTCATGGAGCTAGGGATATAGGGATATAGGGATATAAGCTCAGTGGTAGACCACATTTCTACCACATACAGAATCCTGGGTTCCATCACAAACATCACAAATCAAAAACAAAATATTTTGTTTTTCAAGAACATTTGGAAATTCCTCCATCTCAAATGGTATATTTCTTATTAATTCTCTTAATGGTTATATAACATTAAACATTGCAGCTATATCAAAATTTAAAATAAATACATGAAAATTAGCATCATGTTGATGTATATGCATATATATCACTATAAGTGATTTTTAAAATATTCTTAAATGTGTATTGTTCATTTCAGTTTTCTCTATTGACTTTTAATATTCTTTCCTTTATTCTATAAGTATGCTTTTATCTCTGTTGACAAACTTCTCAGAGGTTCATTATCAGCATAATCTGTGTGCTGTTTGAAAATATCCCACTTGTAAACAACAATCAACTATATCAAAATCCACAGGTAATAAGATTAAAGTTTAAATTTTTGAGAATAATTCATATTAGTCCATTTTGTGATGCTGTAATAGAATACCCGAGACTAGGTAATTTACAAAGCACAGAAATTTAATTCTCACAGTTCTGGAGGCTAATTGTCTTAAGATAAAGGCATTTGGAAGTTAAGATTTATGCTCTCTGCTTTCAAAATGGCATCTTAAATGTTACATGTTTTTGAGGGGAGCTCTACGTAATTCTCCCTCCGACCATTAAGTTTATTGGTATATATAGGTATAAAATACATTTACATACATCATTGGGATATTGTACCATTACATGAGTATCTTGGTTCTTATTTTTTTCCCCTTCCCCTGCCCTCCCTTCACTCCCTCCACCTTTGCTATTTGCAAAGATTTTGTTTCCATTTTTCTCCTTTTCTCATATTTTTTCTTTTCTCTACTTTCCTTTCCCTTACCCCTCCCACTTCCCCTGCTCCTTTAGACCTTTACTGCTTATTACACAATATCAATTATACATATTTAAATTTACAATATCAAGATCTAGGAGACATTACCACAGATTTTACAGAATTTAAAAGGATATAGAAAGCATATTTCAAAAATCTGTTTTGAAATAAATTTGACAACTTCTAAGAAGTACCTTGCAAGACAAATTAATGAAACTAACTCTAGAGGAATTATAAAATTTGAATAGCATCTATTAAAGAAAGTACATTCCTAGCTTGAAAACATACCTGTATGACAACAACAGGGTCATATACATTTTAATTGATAAATTATATCAAACAATTAAGGCAGAAAAAAGAAGGAACACTTCTCCCCTCATTTTAGGAAATCAACAATGTGATAATCCTAAAACTGGATAAAGATAATAGAAGAAAAAAGTATGAACATAGATAAAAATTTGTTTAACAAAACAAACTATTAGAAGTCAGATCTGGCAGTATGCAGAAAGCGGTTTTATTATAGGGATGGCAGTGTTGGTTCAGCATTGGAAGATTCACCCCCAAAAGTCATCATTTTAACAGAGGAAATGAAAAAGCCATATGATCCTGTCATTAGTTGGAGAAAAAGTATTGAACTAAATTCCACAGCTGTTCATGGTAAAAGCTATCAGGAGACTAGAAGTAGAACAGAACCTTCTCAACAGATTAAATACATGTACTCCATACTTCCAGTGAAAACACCTTATATGAATGGAGAAGATACAATGTTTTGTCCTTAAGGTGGGGAACAAGGGCAGATATGCTTACTCTTCATCTATCCATTAAACAATGAAACCTAGGCCCAAACCAAAACAGTCTGGCAATAAAATGACACAATTAGGATAGGATTGGCAAGGTAGAAAAAAAATCTTTATATGTAGATGAAATGATCATCTATAGAGAAAGTACTAAGAAATCTCTAGGAGGCCCTAGGACTTGTATTTGAATTTAGCAGGATTAGAAAACACAAGGTATATATAAAAATTCAGGTCTATTTGTACTTGCTATAAATGAAGAATTGGATATTGAAATTTAAATGTTATTTAAATAACATTTAAAGAGGACCTAGAAAAGTTAAAAAAAAAAATGTGTTGGAAGACATTTAGTACCTAATTTTAAGACTTCCTCTAAAGCTCCAGTAATCAAGGCAGTGTTGGTGTAAGGAAAGACATATAGATCATTGGAATAAAACAGAGAATCTAGAAATATAACGAAACATATATGGCCCACTGAGTTTTGAAAGATTATTTAACATTAACATTTTATAGAATATAAACTCAGTTCAAGAGCTGAGGAAAAGATAGTGTTTTCAGCAAATGGCACTAGAACACCTGGTATCCATATATAAAAAATTAACCTCAACCCTTTATTTCCATACATAAAAATAACTTGAAAGGATCTATGAACCTAAGTATGAAAGCCTAAAAGTATAAAATTTTAAGGAAATTATAAGGGAAAATGTTTATGAATTTAGGGTAGGCAAGAACTTCCTAGGATACAAAAACTTGATGTATAAAAGAAAAAAACTGACAAATGAGATTCCATCAAATTTTAAAACTTTAAATGACATCATTAAAATGAAAAGTAGTCCTTAAACAGACCATATTTACAATGCATTTAACCTATGACCAGAATATATAAAGAACTCTTACAGCTCATTAATAGACAACTCAATTAAAAAGTAGACATAAGAAGATGATAGCCAGTACAGCACAAGGAAAGGTGTACAAGTCTAGAATCAGAAAAATACTAATCAGTACAATAACAAGATTGAATTATACACTCATTAGGGAGATAAAGTTAAAAGTTTTAAAAGCCTTGTCATGACGGGGTTTTTTGTTGGATTCTCCCCCTTTGCGTTTAATTGTCACGCCCAATGGATTCATTCTGGTGGGTTTCCTGGGGTTGTGATCCTCATTGTCTTTTCCCAGGATATTGTCTAAAATTTTTTGGAGTGCTGGTTTGGCATTCACAAAGTCCCTGTGGTGCTCTTTATCATGAAAGTATTTTATTTCTCCATCAACTGTGAAAGATAGTTTTGCAGGGTACATCAATCTGGATTGGAGGCTGTTTTCCTTCAGGGCTTGAAATATTTCACTCCAAGCTCTTCTTGCCTTGAGGGTTTGCATTGAGAAGTCTGCTGTGTTTCTGATGGGCTTTCCTTTGTATTTGATTTGTTTCTTTTCTCTAACTGCTTGTAGAATTTTGTTCTTCTGTTAGGTTTCTGGAATCCTAACTATTATATGCCTATGTGTAGAGTTTTTTTGATAACGGCTAGCTGGAGTCCTATATGCCTCACTTATCTCTATGTAAATTTCTTTTCCCATGCTTGGGAAGTTTTCTGCCATCACTTCTGTGAACAGCTTTTTTATGTCATCTGCACTCTCTCCTCTTCATTGACTCTAATCAGTTTTATGTTATTATTCTTCACATCGTCTAGCAGCTGCTGGATTGATTTCTTGTGGTCCCTTACAATTTTAAAGCAATTTTTCTTTTCCTGGTTACTAATTGCAATCTTATCTATATCTGAAATTCTGTCCTCACATTGGTTCATTCTGCTATGTAGACTTTCGATGGAGGTTTTAATCTCCTGGAAATCTGTTTGCATCTGTTTCATGGATTCCTTTTGTTTCCTATGTTGGGATTCCATCGTATTCCTCAGATCTGCTATATTTTTATCTTTGTCCTCTCTAGATTTATTAATCATGTCTTGCACTATGGGGACAATCTTTGCTGTTATGTGATAAATTATTTCTTATTTCATTTTTTCCAGATCCTCTTTTGTTTCAGGTTAAGGGAGTCCAGGTGTTTGAGTATCAGATTATTCCATCTCGTTTCCCTTTGGAGTTGCTGTAGGTGATCTGGAAGTCTGTTTTTGAGGCTTGTTTGCATGTCTTCTCATTTCCACAGTGGAGGGGTGCTTGTGGTGCCAGCGTGGCTTACCTTCTCTGCCATAGGAGCATGGAATGGTGGCGCAGGAGCCTCCTCCTGGGCCCTGGGATTGGCTCACCTTCTCTGCCCATGGAGTGTGGAATGGCAGTGGGGGAGCCTCTTCCTGGGCCTTGGGATTGGCTCACCTTCTCTGCCCTAGGAGCCTGGAATCTGTCATCATTTTTGAAAGCAGCAGTGAGAGACCTCACTCCTAGAAGCTCATTTTATAGTGCACTTATCCATTCACAAGGACAGAACCCTCATGATTTAAGCACCTAACAAAAGGTCACACCTTCTGAAATGGCTATACTGGTAATCAAGTTTCCAACACAAGAATTTTGGAGGATGTACTAAAACCATAGTAACTCTGGTATAGATATTGCTTCATCCTTTTACTTAACTCCTTTATCATTTTCTAATTTATTAGTTATGTATTAACTTTGCTTAATGCATTATTTGCTTTAGCAAAGTTATTAAAATTTTCATAAATTAGTATTTGTATTGTTTTCATTTACAAATTTGGGGTTTTATTTCTTAGTATAGAACTTCTATACTCCTAGGTAATAGATTTAATATTGTATGTATTAGAAAATACAATGGACACTTGACTTACAAACTGAATTTGTTCATGAGTGCTGGTTGTAACTCAAGTCAGTCAATTGAATGCTCAGCCTCCACACAGGCTTCAGCATTTCTTTCCTGTATACAGGCAAATCTCAGTGTCCTTAGAGAGACACTGGCCCAGAATTTCTCAATTAACCCCTCAAAGGAAGGGATGTTGTAATGTTCCTTCCAGTACTCTTTATGAGTTAAACCTGCATCTGATACCATCTGGAAGCACAAGCAGCTGGCATTCAGGTCATAATTCAAGACTTTGGTTGTAGGTTAAAACTAAAATTCTGATCATAACCCAAGTTGTTCATATATCAGGCCTGTTTTAACTCAAGGGTCCACTGTATTTGGTTTATTTTAAACAATCTTTATTTTCATATACTGAGCAATATAATTCTAATTTATTTCCTAACAGATAACGACTAGCAATTTATGCTTATACCACATATTAATAAACCATTGTTTTGTCACTCAGTTAACAAAAAAAATCTCTGTACTATATTAAGATCTCCTATATTGTAGAATCTCTTTCTGAATATTTTGGCCTCAGCAATATATTTCTATGCTCCTGTGCTAATATTGCATGTATATGATTATGATACATTTTGAAAATATTCTGATATCTAGTAAGACAAATGATTATTCATTGTTTTTATATAATTCTCTTAGTTATGTTTATCCTTTCTCTTTCCAAATAATACTAAAATACATTTTTGCTTTTAAAGAATAAACATGCCTACTAATATGTAACTCCAAAGTATCACAGTGGAATTGCATTAAATATATTAATTTTAGGATAATTTGCATTTTATGTTGTGTCATTTTCTCAGGTATAATCTTGGTATCGCTTACCATTATTTCCGTTAATTGTTGAAATATAATATTACTTTTCAAATCATTATATTTTGTGCGAAAACACTGTGTCTCAAACAAATACACCCACAGTACACTACAGCAAGGAACAAATTCATATGTCAAGAGCAGCAGTAAGGTATATTGAAAACATAAGCTTTGGAGAAAGGAGGTCTGATTTTTACACTCCTCAGATAAAACTGTAATTTATCATAACAGAATTGCAGCTTACTCATCTAAAACATGTGTGTTATATTCAAGTTACAGTTTTGAGAAGGCTGTATTATGACAAGATAACTTTCAAGTACATGATAAATACATAAAAAATATTAATCATAAATACATAAGTATTCTTTTATTTTGCAATCTTGAAATTTGACAAGGTTCTGTTAGTTTGCATACTTCTCTATTGGTTAATATATGAATTTTGAATTGATCACTTAAAAGAATGTTTTCACTGAATCTGATTCCTTAATAAAATATAATATTTGTGAAAATAAATGTATACTAAGGAATTTTCAAATACATTTTCATCATACTGAGGAATGATTTATCTTAATTAACTAGAATTTTTACACAAAATATCTTTTTTATTTTTATTGACTGCTTGTAGATATAGGATTTTTTTCACATGAAATGTACACATATAAAAAAGGCTTTGGGAAGTTTATAAATTAGACAGAACTAGTATTTTGACCCCATTTTCTAAGTCTCATTCATTATTTGAGAATATATTTGCTGTGTAATTACAGTGGACCAGAGAATGTGCTAGGCAGTGGAGATGAAAAGATAAACATCAATGAGTAGTTCCTGACTTCATGGAGCTTATGAAATATCATGGAAGGCAGAAGAAAGGAATAGCTAACTATAAATTATTTTAGCACAATCATGATGAGTGATAAGAATTAAGAAAGCCTATAAAAGGACTTAAGCAGTGAAATAATGAATATTAACATTGTAACCTGAAAAACAGTTAGATATTAAGCAAATGAAAAAGGAATGAAGTCAGCAAGGCTGAAGAATGGAATAAGGAACATAATGGAAAATTAAATTTGCAGAGTTAAAAAATGGGGGAGATTTCTGTTCTCTCCCTAAGAAAGTCATTAAGTTAATACAGAATTTTAAGAGATTGTTATATAATCTATTATTTTTAAGAAAAAAGAACTTCATAAAGAGGGGAAAATGAGGACAGGAAAAGATGTGAAAAGATCCACAAAGGGTGATTATCCACTGGCATTGTAAGAACTAACATTTTAAGCAAAATATATGGGGATAATTTCAAGTGAATAAAATTATATTAATCAATCTGATTTTCTATGGACTAGGAATAACTCACAGTTATTTTATTAACAAAGAAACAAACAATTCAAATTTTAAAGTCACTTTTGTGTTATAAAATCACATTTGGAAAACTTCTAGCATGAAGGCTACAATTGAATATAAATAGGTAACATTTTAGGTTTTCTGAATGTACTCCTTGTGATAGTATATGATAAATAATGACATATATTATTTTTAATTTATATACTAATGTTTAGAATGATGACATACCTTGAAATGTCCTGGGAAGACTGTATGAAGGATAATAGTTCCATCACGAGAGATTTGTAATTGAGTCACAACACTTTTACTTCATGGCTGGCTCAGTGATTGTCAGCTTGTTATTCAATCTTATTTATCCTTGCCTTCCTTGCCTATAAAATAAAAATAAGCTTTTACAGATGTAATATTTTACAGCTCGTTACTGAAATCTAATTCAATTCATATATTATGGTGGTGAGAATACTGCAATTGGTCAGAAAATTTTAGTTGCTAGATTGTTAAAGGTGAAAGAGGAGGGAGGGAAAGTGAAGTAAAAATATTAAAATGCAAAATGTCTATGTACTAACTCCTCATGGTGATTGTATTCATTATTTGTCACAAACATGTACTAATAAAAACTGTTAAAAGAAGAATGATAATAGATTTGTTTGTTATTTTGTACACATTGTCACACTGGGTCAAAGAAAGATCTTATCATGACTCTCAAGAGAGGAACAAAGAATACTTAATGGTAGAAAAGTGAACGCATAGTGCCTTGAGAAGCTTTCATCACTGAGCCATTAGAAGAACAGACAAGAAAAAACTGCTCCTAACCTGTGACATACAGAGAAATTCTTCATTCAGAAATTAGAAAATCTAGCTTTAGTAGAACAGAAATGTGAAGAGAGATGTTCAAAGACAGTCCATTTGCAAAACAGAAACAGAAGAAAAGGGAGTCTTTCTTGTTATTCATGGCCATTTTCAGAGGGAATTTACCCATTTTGCTATATTTCAAAAATCATTTATAATACTGCATAGTATATACAGTGGCCATCTTTATTGGTTATTTTCCAGAAAAATATCTTTCAAATGTAAAAAAATTATTTTTAATTTTAAAATGAGCAAAATGAGTCACAAAATTATTAGGAAAATTTTCCAAAATGATAAAATTTGTAGACAACAATTCTTCAACAAGTAAAATAGAATCACAGTCAAAATTTTAATTTTCTTCACTGTATGTTAATGAAAATTGAAACCCCATAAAACATAGGAGATAGCTCTAATAAAACCTTGCATACAATTTCCAGAGTTTCTTAGGAGCATTGCTATTGGTTATCACTTATCAGGTATAATCAAGACTTGCTTTTCAGACAATTTATTAGCATAAACTGAAAAAGAGAAAAGAAATGAGAATGATCTCTGAGGATCAAAATATATGAAGCAAATGAACACATATATCTCCCATTCTTTGACTGTTTGTGACATGGCAGGCCTATAAGTGCTCACATTCAAAGGGAAGACCAGAGAGGAACTTGAGATCTTACAATCTTTCCTTTTCCTCATCTTCCCTCCTTCTCTTCCACAAACATATTTACCAATATTAAGTTTGATCCATTCATTTTTTAAATTATATCCCAGTTCCATTTGCTCTGTCTCATATCCACTAACAATGTTTTAGTCTAATACGCCATCATTTTTCTCCTTTGATTTAAAAGACTGGAGTGGTCTCTCATAAATCATCTCCCTTTTTACTATTGTTCCCCTCCTATCCATTCTGTACACAATTACAAGAACGTTTCTAAAACACCATTCACTTCTTCACATTTCATTCAATTGTCAATTCCTCTGAATGAATTTCCTTGAACAAGCTAGTGTTTTTCTCCCCTGTGGTGTCTAATTGTTATCACACACTATCTTGCTTTGATCCAAAACTTGTCTCCATAATGTTTGACTTCTTTTATTTTCATCGTTTATTGGTACATTTTAGATATACAATACAGTTACATTCATCATTGAGATCTTGTAAATTTACATGATGTATCTTGGTTCTTATTTTTCCCCATTCTCCTGCCCTCCCTTTACCTCCCCTTCCCTATTTATGAAGACTTTGTTTACATTTTTCCTTTTCTCATATTTTTTCTTTTCCCTTTTTTCCTTTCCCTTACTTCTTTATTTATATACACTACTCATTCATTTTCTGTAGTCTTCTTCTCCTAACTCTATTAACTTAAACATAAGCTTTGGGAAAGTAGAAATACCTTTTCTATATAGTAGGAACTAAGTAAATATTTGGTTAATCATGGGCTGGAGATTTAGCTCAGTAGTTTGGCCACCTGCTAAGCAAGTGCAAGGACCCAAGTTCGATCCGATACCAAAAAAAATTTGGTTAATAAATCAGTAAATATTTTACAACTATTATTCCATGTATGAGTAATGTAAAATCAGATTTTAACCCAGAAATGAATAAGGTCTGTGACTCTAACTTTTAAAATTTATGGCCCTTTCTCCAATGTGTTCAGTTAGTCTTACTTCTTGCAATGCATAATTTCATGGTTTGAGATATCTTGAAGTTTTAGTCTGCAATATGCAAGATTAATAATATAGGATTACTTTAAGATATATAATAATAGAATTATTAAATTGGCACGGTGGCCTATTCTGTGATCCCAGCTCCTCAGGAGACTGAGGTAGAAGGGCTGCAAGTGTTAGGCAGGTCTGGGCTACTTAGTAAGACCTTGTCTCAAAAGAAAAACTAAAAAGACTAGGGGATGCTGATCAGTATCAAAGCATTTGCCCTATAAAAATGATGCAATACACTCAATCCCTAGCACAAAATATGTAAAGATTATTAAAATTTCTGAAGAAATCATAAAATTACAGCAGCTATGTATAATACTGATTGTTGAATAGAATGACTAGTCATATATTATATCAAGTTTTTGTGAAACAAACGATAAATATTAAAGTAGCTTCAAGCTTTACAGATAGAATTTCATTTCTGGTTAATTGAAAGCTATCCTGAAAATCTCTACTATAAATTTTATCATAGAGAACTTTTACAAGATATATAAATTCATTTTCCAGCCTCTCAAAGCTAGTTATAATGAACATAGCCTCTGTAAACCAATTATGATGAGCATAATGAAATTGTTCTTTAGTGATTTAGAATCTTCTAATACCTTAGGATCCTTGCTTGACTATTATGTGTTGCAATCCCAATTATATTATATCAAGAATATGATTATGACCATTATGATGGAGGACAGGAGAAAAGATCAACTACCAGCTTCTGACTGTGTTGAAGGGCCCATGCCAGGTAAATCAATATCTGATCTCATTTATTTTTGCAATGTTCCTGAGAAGTAGGTTAGTGAACAACAGAAAGAGACAAACATTCAAAGTAAAAAAAAAATCAAAGGAGAAAAAAATAGATAATGAATTTCCCTTATGGAGGTGATCATAGAGAGGATTGGTTACTCTGTGGTGTTTTATTGTAGTAGACAATTAAATATCAAATGAATATTCATGGTAAATGACTCATAAAATACTGAAGATACAAATATTATCTGATCTGAGAGCCTTCCAAAACTGAATATATGGAAGTTCTAAGATACATTAATCCAAATATGTATTGATCCAAAGTCACAAACCTAAATTGTAATGATAACTTGTTTTCATATTATTTATTTCTGTTTCTCCTAAGAGTGAGTTGAGGCAATGGAGTCACACTTGCTCAGTGTGAATAAACTGAAACTGTGTCTTTCAGATTTGCTTCTCTATATAATTGCCTCCATACTACATGAACCACAAGAAATATTTTACACAAATTTTTGCTGAAAGATTTCAAAGAAGAATGAAACAACAAGATTCTTTCTTCTCAGTAGCTCAGTTCAGGACATGGTGTTGTGTTGCATCCCATGGTGTGTTTTTGATGTTCCTTATCTGTTAGCCCACCTGGTTGTCATGGGCAAAAAGTCAGGTCCAAAATTCTGTCAATTCTCACCAGCTGTTTATTTAACTGTTTAGCTGTTTGTTTTTCCGTGTAATGAGAGAAATCAGCTTCTCTTGCAAGACACTTCATATCAACATTGAAAACTTCCTGGTACTGAGTAAAAGAATCATCCAGGTTTCATTCAATCATTGCAAGTTTCCATTAATTGTTTAAGTGTCAAATTTGACATTCTTACCTTGATTATACTTCTAGATTCTTTTCCCTCTTTACCTTAGATACCAACATTAAATACAGCAGTGTAATAAACTATTTAAGTATCTATCACAGCTGCATGAGGGAAAATACTTTTAATCTTGTAATTAAGATGTATAAATAAGAATCAAAATGTATAATTTATATTATGAAACAGGAAGAAAATGTCTAAAGGTGTAGGGGAAAAGAAAGAAGGGAAAAGAAAAAAATATGAGAAAAGGAAAAACATGGAAACAAAGTCTTTGTGAATAGGAAGGGTGGAGGAGGTGAAGGGAGGCCAGGGGAATGGGGAAAAAAATAAGAATGAAGATACTCATGTAATGGTACAAGATCCCAATGATGAATGTAACTGTATTGTATACCTAAAATGTACCAATAAACTAAATGGAAAAAGAAGATGTTTATATGTATAATTTAAAGTAAGATATATATTTCACCTTATATATTCTATCATTTATCTATCTATCTATCGTCTATCTGTCTGCCATCTATACATCTATCTCCAGTCTCCTTACTATTGAAACTTCACTGATACAGTCACAAACAATTTTAGTAGTTTGAAAGTTCTTGTTGCTTTTTTTCTTATTAATAGATGGTACATATTGCATTAAAATACAAGAAGTACACCTGCCAGCACAGAGGAGGTGAGCCACTCCAAACACATAAGAGGAGGCTGCCAGGATGATGTACTCCCCCTGTCAGCACACAGGAGGTGAGCCATTCCCAGCACACAAGAGAAGGCTTGCGGGTCGATGTATGCCCCCTCCCACCAGCACACAGGAGGTGAGCTTCATGGGCACCAGCAAAACCCCCTACCCCCGTCGAAATGAGAAGACATGCAAAAAAGTCTTAAAACGAGACTTCCAGATCACCTACAACAACCCCAAAAGGAAACGAGATGGAACACTTTGATGTTCAACCACCTGAACTCCCTGAACTGGCAAAAAAAGAGGATCTGGAAAAAATGAAATCAGAAATAATTTCTCAGATAACAGAGAAATTGTGCCCCTAGTGCAAAACATGATTAATAAATCTAGAGAGGAGCTGGGGAACATGATGGAATTCCAACATACAAAACAATTGGAATCCATAAAACAGATGCAAACAGATTTCCAGGAGATTAAAAACTCCATTGAAAGTCTACGCAGCAGAATGAACCAATGTGAGGACACAATTTCAGATATAGAAGATTGCAATTAGTGACCAGGACAAAAAAAAATGCTTTAAAACTTTAAAGGAACATGAGAAATCAATCCAGCACCTGCTAGACGATGCAAAGAAGGATAACATAAGACTGATTGGAGTCAATGAAGAAACAGGAGAGTGCACATGACATAAAAAAACTTCGCAGAAGAAATGGCAGAAAACTTCCCAAGCAGAGGAAAAGAACTTGACAAATCAATAAGTGAGGCATAAAGGACTCCAACTAGACTTGATCAAAAAAAAAAATCTACACATAGGCATATAATAGTTAAGAATCCAGAAAACCAACAGAAGAAAAAACTTCTACAAGCAGTTAAAGAAAAGAAACAAATCACATACAAAGGAAAGTCCATCAGAATCACAGCAGACTTCTCAATGCAAACCCTCAAGGCAAGAAGAGCTTGGAGTGATGTAAAAGAAAACAGTCTCCAACCCAGATTGATGTACCCTGCAAAATTATCTTTCAAAATTGATGGAGAAATAAGATACTTTCATGACAAAGAGCACCTTAGGAACTTCATGAATACCACACCAGCATTCAAAAATTTTTAGACAATATTCTAGGAAAAGACAACGAGGATCACAACCTCAGGAAGCACAGCAGAATGAATCCATCGGGCACAACAAGAAATTAAATGCAAAGGGGGAAAATCCAACAAACAGGAAAAGTCATGACACTGATAAGTCAATATGTATAAATTCTAACCATCAATGTTAATGGTCTCAATTCACCAATCAAAAGAAATAGACTGGCAGAATGGGTCAAGAAACAAGAACCAACAATATGCTGCATATGAGAAACACATTTAAATTAAAAAGACTGAAAGCTAAAGGGTGGAAAACAACAGTCAATGCCACAGGAACCCGAAAAAAAGCAGGAGTAGCTATCCTCTTTGCAGATCAAGTGGATTTCAAAGGAAAATCTGAAACCCTCTGGCCCCAAGAATTTCAGATAAGGGATACTCAATTTATATGTACAAATCTATTGTGAATGTGTATTTTCATTCATCTCAAGTAAAAACGTAAGAAGAGGACTGTTGGGTCTTAATAGTAATACAAGAAATTTCTATATTGTATTCCAAAATGGTTTTATCATTTTACATTCACATTAGCAGTATTAGAAAGTTCTAACTGGTTCACACCTAAACTGACATTTGTTCTTTTAGAACTTTTAACTTCATCTACCTAATGATTGTATAATTCAATCTTGTTATTGTACTGATTAGTATTTCTCTGATTCTAGTGTTGTACACATTTCCTTGGGCTGTACAGACTATTTATCATCTTCTTGTGTCTACCTTTTAATTGGGTTGTCTATTAATAAACTGTTAAGAGTTCTGTATGTATTCTGGTCATAGGTTATATGTACTATAAATATGGTCTGTTTAAGGGCTACTTTTCATTTTAACGATGTCATTTAAAGTTCTAAATTTTGATGGAATCTCATTTATAATTTTTTTTCTTTTAAACATCATGTTTTTTATATCTTAGGAGATTCTTGCCTACATTAAATTCATAAACATTTTCCCTAACAATTTCTTCTTAAAGTTTTATAGTTTTGGTCTTTAACCCTAACCCTAACCTAAGTTCATAGATCTTTTCAAGTTATTTTATGTACAGAAATAAAAGTGTTGAGGTTAATTTTTTATATATGTGGATACCAGGTGTTCTAGTGCCATTTGCTGAAAACATTATCTTTTCCTCGGCTCTTGAATTGAGTTTATGTTCTCTAAAATGTTAATGTTAAATAGTCTTTCAAAACTCAGTGGGCCTTATATGTGCAGTTCTATTTCTAGATTCTCTGTTGTATTCCAATAATCTACATGTCTTTCCTTACACCAACACTGCCTTGATTACTGTAGCTTTAGAGGAAGTCTTAAAATTAGGTACTAAATGTCTTCTAACACTGTTATTTTTTCTTTTTCTTTTTACTTTTCTAGATCTTTTTTATTCCTACATAACTTTAAAATTTCAATATCCAATTCTTCATTTATAGCAAGTATACATAGACCTGAATTTTTATGTATACCTTGTGTTATCTAATCCTGCTAAATTCAAATACAAGTTCTAGTGGCTCCTTGAGATTTCTTGGTATTTTCTCCGTAGATGATCATTTCATCTACATATAAATATTTTACTTCTACCTTGCCAATACTATCCTAAGTGTGTCATTTTATTGCCAGACTATTTTGGTTTGGGCCTATGCTTCAAAGTTTAATGGACAGATGAACGGTAGGCATATGGGCCCTTGTTCCCCACCTTAGGGAGAAAGCATTGTATCTTCTCCATTCATATAAGGCATTTTTGCTGGAAATATGGAGTACATGTCTTTGATCTGTTGAGAAAGTTCTGTTCTACTTCTAGCTTCCTGATAGCTTTTACCATGAACAACTGTGGAATTTAGTCCAATACTTTTTCTCCAACTAATGACAGGATCATATGGCTTTTTCCTTTCCTCTGTTAAAATAATGACTTTTGGGGGTGGATCTTCCAATGCTGAACCAACACTGCCATCCCTATAATAAAACCACTTTCTACATACTGCCAGATCTGACTTCTAATAGTTTGTTTTGTTAAACAAATTTCTTATCTATGTTCATACTTTTTTCTTCTATTATCTTTATCCAGTTTTAGGATTAGCACAATGTTGATTTCCTAAAATGAGAGGAAAGTGTTCCTTCTTTTTTCTGTTTTAAATATTTGATATAATTTATTAGTTAAAAAATCTATGAGCCTGCTGTTGTCATATAGGTAGGTTTTCAAGCTAGGAATATACTTTCTTTAATACGTGCTATTCAAATTTTATATTTCCTCCAGAGTTAGTTTCATTAGTCTTCCAAGGTACTTCTTAGAAGTTGTCAAATTTATTTCAAAAAAGATTTTTGTAATATGATTTCCATATCCTCTTAAATTCTGTAAAATCTGTGGTAATGTCTCCTAGATCTTGATATTGTAATTTTAAAAATGTATAATTGATATTGTATAATAGGAAAAAAAGGTCTAAGGTAGCAGGTGAAGTGGTAGGGGTAGTGGAAAGGAAAGAAGGGAAAAGAAAAAATATGAGAAAAGAAAAAAAATGGAAACAAAGTCTTTGCAAATAGGGAAGGGTGGAAGAGGTGAAGGGAGGGCAGGGGAAGGGGAAAAAAATAAGAATCAAGATACTCATGTAATGGTACAAGATGCCAATGATGAATGTAACTGTATTTTATACCTAAAATGTACCAATAAACTTAATGGGAAAATATAAGAAGTACTACTTGGCCAAAATATATAAAAATGCACAACATAATATACTCTCTAGAGTAAGATTCTAACTTAAGTGATTATATATTTTCACTACATATATCGCATGCACAATAGATGTAGATATTAGAGATGAAGTCTGGATAATATATTTGGTTCAAATATTTATTACTAAATAGAAGAATTTTGTCTTTTTCTAAAATCTTTTTGGCTTCATGGGCATTCATCTAATACATCAATGAACATATGGTTTATATCACAAAACTGACAACAAACTATGTATGCATAAATTAAAACCTCATTTTCAGTGTTTCTGGGGAAATAACAACAGTAATCTCCTTGATTATGAGAGACATAATGTTCCAGCTGTTTGTGTGAGTGCTTCAGAGCTAAAGTTAGCTTTTTAGCTGTCAAAATGAAAAATACATGCAATGTACACATTCAAATGTGTACACATATACTCACACTAACACTAAACTTTACAATGATTGTCCCCAAAACCAGGTCTCTTGCACCTGCTGAAATAGAATTAAGCATGCTGGAAACCCCAGATCACTTAAAACTTTTTCTTCTCTTTTATCTTTCCCCTAATAAAATATAGAGCGTCACCATTACTTGACCAGTTCCCATGCCGTGTGAAACAGGTTCTTCCTCATTCACAAATGAACCTGTCCCACAGCCATACTATTGAGTCATTTTGGCCCAGATGCTAAAACAGGCGATAAAACTATAGTGGATTTATCCATGGAACTGCATTTTTCCATTGAAGCAAATCACAGTTTCTGCAGAGCATTCACTGAGCAAAGTCTATGGGGACAATTTAGTAGATGACTCTTAAAGTTGGACGGAAGCTTTTGTTATCTGTATCACCTCTTTATATCTGCTCAATTATTGTATTATTCACTTTCATATTTAATTTGGCTTTCCCCATAAGTATGTGCTTTATGCCCCCTTTCTTACAACTTATGACTCTTGGTATTAAACATTTATCTTCCTAAAACTCTCTAGTCTTTAATTTTAATAATACTTAAGGCTGACAGTATTAAGATTAACTCTTTTTTTCAGTGCTGTCAGTATGACCATAGTTTAAGAAGTGTAATTGATGAACTGCTCTTGTTCTTTGCCTGTTCTAATTGCTTTATTTCTCAAAGACTTGGTAATGATGTCTTTATTGAGAAATTCTACTTTGATTTACATCAACTTTTCTAAGTTTACACATTCTCCCTTATCTTGTTCAGTCATTTATGAGTCATCATGTACAGATCTATCATTTTCTATTAGTATTAATTTTCCACAGGGTAAATATTCAGTATTAAGGGTTGAATCTAAGGCTTCACAGTGCTAGAAAAGTACTCTACCACTGAGTTACATCTCTATCCCAAAACAAAATCTTTTCTTTCCTTTTATTATTACCATGGTTTGAACTCACAGCCTTAGCAATGTGCTACATCCCCCAGCCATTTAAAAAAAACAAAAACCTTTGAGACAGTTATCACTAAGTTTGCCAGGCTTGGCTCAAAGTTGGCATCCTCTTGCCTCAGCCTCTCAGAAGGAAGACATTAAAGTCTTGTGCCTCCAGACCCTGCTCATCTCTTTATTCTTTTAAAACTCTATTGAAATGGGCCTCAGAATTTAAGGTGCATACCGTGATGTTTTGCTATAGACAGTGAATTTATTATTTTTAGAACTGGAGATTGAAACCAGGGCCTTTATTCTGAGATGCATTCCCTGCTATTCATTATATTTTTGAGAGAGTGTCTTCCTAAGTCTCTATGTTTCCTGGAGTACTGGAACTGCAGGTATATACCACCAGGTTCAGCTCCAAGAAAAACCTTTTTGAAAAATGTTCTTTGAAAATTCCTCTCTGCTTTTGGTCTTTAATTTTTCTATTTTTCCACTTCATTCTTTTCGTTGTTACAGTGTTGAAGGATCCATGTATGCATTTGTAACTCGATATCCCTATCAAGTTCATGAACTATAGGAACCATGTGCTGGTCATGTTGGAGTCTCAATCACTAGTGTGGCATGTGGTATATTGTAAATGATTTAAGAGTATTTTTGAAGGAAGCTAAACTTCAACGAACTGATAGCTCCAGGAATAAATGTTTACCTGTCCTTACTGTCTTTATTTAATCTGTTCTTAAACTCTTCAATAAATGTAGACATATCCCGGTAGTTAGTATCATAAGATGCTTTGTACAGAAAATTACTAGGGATAAGCTATTGCATGAAATATTCAGTATATCTTGGGAACTGTTTGAATAAGTAAAAAAATGTGCTCCTCTACAGAACAAGTATTCCAGGAAGCTTTATTTTTTTCTTTTCTTTTCTTTACTTTTCTTTTCTTTTGTTTTTCTTTTTTTGGTTTACTGAGACCAGGTCTCACTATGTAGTTCAGGCTAGCCTTGAACTCACTATGTAGCTCAGACTGGCCTTGAACTCTTGTAGATGCTCCTACCTCAGCCTTTTGAGTGCTGGGATTGCAGGAGTAAGCCACCATGCCCAGTGTATCATTTTCAATCTAGTTGTGATTTCTCATCTCTCCCATATTTTCCCTGTTGTGGGTACATTTCCTCCAAATCAACTCTTTAGTTTTTTCACTCTATTTCCTCCTAGGAACATCAAATGTGTTTTGGAAGAAATGATGATGCCATCCCTGACCCAATCCAGTTGCTTATTTTTCACTAACAACTGCTTCTACACTTGGTATGGTTCTCACATTAGAACTTGTGAATTTACCTTTTTTTCCATTTAGTTTATTGGTACATTTTAGGTATACAATACAGTTACACTCATGATTGGGATCTTGTACCTTTACATGATGTATCTTGGTTCTTGTATTTTTCACCATTCCCCTGCTCTACCTTCACTCCTTCCACCCTTCTCTATTTACAAAGACTTTGTTTCCATCTTTCTTCTTTCATCATATTTTTTCTTTTCCCATATTTCCTTTCCCCTACCCCTCCCATTTCCCCTACTCCATTAGACATTTTCTTCCTATTATACAATATGAACTATACATTTTGATCCAGATTTACACTTTTAGTTTTTTATACTAGAGAAACTATTTAGTATTTACACATGTGTTTCCTATTCATTTCACTTAAGAGTATAGACTCAATGTCCATTTATTTACCTACAAAGGTCTCTTGTTTCTCATTCTTTTTGGCTGAGTAGTACTCCATTTTATAAAGAAAACCAAATCTTCTGTATCCAGTCTCCAGTTGATGGGCAATTGATCTGTTTCCAAGTTTTAGCTATTACAAACTGTGGCGCTATAAACATGGGTGCACATAGATCACTGTTGAATGATTCTTTTAATTCTTTTGGGAAAATACCCAGGAGAGGAATAGCTAGGTCAAATGGGACTTACAATCATAGTTGTTTGAGGTATCTCCATATTGATTTCCACAGTTGTTGCACCAATTGGCACACCCACCGACAGTGAAGAAGGGTTCCTTTCTCCCCACAACCCCACCAACATTTGTTATAGGTTGATTTCAGGATAGTGCCATTCTTTCTGGGGTGAGGTGGAATCTCAGTGTTGTTTTTATCTGCATCTCTCAAATGACCAGTGATGTTGAACATTTTTTCATATGTTTATTTACCGTTTTTAATTCTTTGTCTAAGAAATATCTGTTCATTTCAGATGCCCATTTTTAAAATGGGTCTTTATATTTGGGGGGGTCTGATTTTTTTAGTTCTTTACATTTTCTAGATAGTAGACCTTTGTCTGAGGAACAGCAGGTGAAAACTTTTTCCCACATTGTAGATTGTCTCTTTGCTCTCTTGGTGGTTTCTCTTTCAGTGTAGAAACTGTTTAATAAGATGAGATCCCAGTTGTTGATTTTTTTTGCCAGTTTACATGCTATTGAGGATTTGTTCATAGTCCTTTCCTATCCCAATGTCTTCTAGAGTTCTACCTAAATTATCTTCCAGCAAGTTTAGTTTTTCTTTTTTAATATTTAGATCTTTAATCCACTTCAATTTTTTGTTTAGTACATGGTGAAAGATAGGGGTCTAGATTTAATCTTTGGCAAGTTGAAATCCAGTTTTTTCAACACCATTTATTAAAGAGCCTATCTTTCCTCCAGTGAGGATAGTTGCCTCTTTCGTTAAATATAAGGTAGCTGAGTATGTCTGGGGTTGTTTCTGGATCTTCTAATCTATTCCACTGATCCTCGCATCTGTGTCTTTGCCAGTACCATGCTGTTTTTATTACAGTGGCTTTGAAGTACAGTTTCAAGTTGGGAACTGTGATACCCGATTCCATGACTCTGTTGCCTAGAAATACTTTTGCTATTCTAGGTCTCTTCTGGTTCCAGATGTACTTTTGGATCATTTTCTCTAATTTTGTGAAATATGCTCTTGGGGTATTCAGTCAGGACTGCATTGAATCTGTATAGCAATTTTGGAAGTATGGCCATTTTCACTATATTGAATCTTCCTAGCCAGGAAAAGGGGATGTCTCTCCATTTTCCTATATCCTCTTCGATCTCTTTTTTCACAGTGCTGTATTTCTCAATGTAGAGTTCTTTTGGTTCCTTCATTAGCTTGATTCCTAGATATTTCATTTTTTGGGGTGCTATTGTGAAAGGGATTGTTTCCCTAATTTCTCTTTCAGTGAGTCTTTTGTGTATGAGAAGGCTATTGATTTTTCGGTGTTGACCTTGTATCCAACTAATCTACTGAATCTGTCAATTGATTCTAGAAGTCTTTTGGTGGAGTTTTTTTGGTCTTCTATGTAAAGTAGCATATCTTCAGCAAATAATGGCAGTTTAACTTCTTCCTTTCCTATATTTGTTCCTTGTATTTCTTTCTGTTTTCTCATTGCTGTGGCTGAGGTTTCAAGAACAATATTGAACAGGAGTGGTGATAGCGGGCATCCTTGTTTTGTTCCTGATTTTAGTGTGAAAGTTTTCAGTTTTTGACCATTATTGTGATGTTGACTGTTGGTTTTACATGAGATAAAGAACATCTATTTCAATTTGCAGAAGGGTTTTTATCATGAATGGGTGTTGAATTTTGTGGAATGTTTTTTCTGTGCCTATTGAGATGATCATATGGTTTTTGTCCTTAACTCTGATAATACAGTTCATTATATTTATTGATTTATGTATGTTGAACAATCCTTGCATTCCTGGGATAAATCCAACTTGGTCAGGGTGTATCATCTTCCTGATGACACTCTGTATTCTGTTTGCCAGTATATTATTGAGGATTTTGTATCTCTGTTCATTAGGGAGATTAGCCTGTAGTTTTCATTTTTGGTTGGGTCTTTCCCTCATTTTGGAATCAATGTAACACTTATTTCCAGGGATGAATTTGGAAGTATTGCTTCCCTTTCAATTTCATTTAAAAGCTTAAAGAATAGTGGCAACAGTTCTTCTTTAATTGTCTTGTAGAATTCAGCAGTGAAGCCATCAAGACCTGGGCTTTTCTTTATTGGTAAATTTTTAATTACATTTTCAATTTCACTGATTGTAATTGGAGTGTTTAGAATTTTTACATCTTTGTTCAACTTTTGTAATTCATATGTATCTAGAAATCTGTCCATTTCTTCTGTGTTTTCCATTTTATTAGAGTACAGGTTCTTGAAGTAGGTATTGATGATCCTCTGGATTTCTGCTGGATCTGTTCTGACTTCACCTTTCTCAGTCCTAATTGCATCGATTTGAACCTTTTCTTTCCTTTTTTTGATAAGGTTGTCTAAGGGTTTATCGATTTTATGTAGTTTTTTTAAAAACTAACTTTTTGATTCGTTGATTTTTGTATCATTATCTTAGTTTCCATTGCACTGATTTCTGCTCTGATCTTTATAATTTCCTCCCTTGTAAGAGCTTTGGGTTTTCCTTGTTCGTCTTTTTCTTGGAGCTTAAGTTTCAGCATTAGGTTCTTTATTTCAGCTCGTTCTGTTTTCAGTGTGGGCATTCACTGCTATGAATTTCCCTCATAGAACTTCTTTCATTGTGTCCCATGGATTCCTGTATGTTTTATTGGGAGTATCATTTATTTGTAAAAACTATCTAATTTCTTCTTTAATTTTCCCTGTGACCCATTGGCTGTTCAGGAGAGTGTTATTCAATTTCCATGTGGTTGTGAAGTTCTTGCATTTTCATATGCTATTGATCTCCAGTTTAATTGCACTACGGTCCAATAATATACATGGGATAACTTTAATTCTTTGCATTTACTTAAACATGTTCTATGAGCTAGTATGTGGTCTATTTTGGAGAATGACCCATATGCAGCCAAAAAGAATGTATATTCTGATTTTGTGGGCTGGAACACTCTGTAGACGTCTATTAAGACCATTTGTTCAAAATCTTGGTTCAGTTCTAGTATTTTGTTGCTGATTTTTGTCTAGATGATCTATTTGTGACAGTGGGGTACTGAGATCCCCCACTACAATTGTATTAGTGCTTATTTGGTTTTTCATGTCCCCTAATATTTGTTTTGCATAGTTGGGGGCATTAGTATTTGGTGCATATATATTTGTGATTGTCATCTCTTCCTCTTGTATTGTTCACTTTACAAGTGTGTAATGTCCTTCTTTGTCTCTCTTAATTAGTTTTGGTTTGAAATTTTCTTTGTCTGCAAATAAGATAGCTACCACTGGTTTTTTTCTGGTGTCCTGTCACTTGGAGAACTGTTTTTCATCCTTTTACTTTCAGTATATGAGCTTCTTTTTGAACTAGGTGCATTAATTTTATACAGAATATTGTTGGGTTTTGCTTCTTAATCCATTCTGCCAGTCTATTTCTTTTGATTGGTGAATTGAGGCCATTAACATTGATGGCAATAACTGATATGTACTGACTTATCATTGTCATGTTTTTTTCCTGTTGTTGGTTCTTGTTTATTGTTTCCTTCTCCTTTCAATTTTTTGCCTTGCCTGGTGGCTTTGCTCCGTTGGGCCTTGTGGAGTTGTGACCTCTGTTATCTTTTTCTAGGATATTGTTTAGAATTATTTGGAGTGCTGGTTTGGTATTCATTAGAACTTGTGAATTTTCAAGATTATATGATTATGCCTCTTAAATAATTAAAATAGAAATGACCAAAAGAAATGTTTAATTGATTACAATGGATAACTGAGTAACAATATCTTGAATGTATATATCATTTCATATGTACCAAAATGTTTTCACAAAAACTGTCTCATTCGAACTTCACAATAATTCTGGGAGAAAGGTTAAGGAGGCATTATTTTCTTCTCCAGTTTTCAGATGATGAAATTCATGCAATGAAAAGTTTAATGGCTTCAAAGTGTCATATGACATCATTTTATCAGGAATAGAATCCTAAAACTCATGTATATGACACATAAATTAGTCAATTTCTGTCACAGTTCTGTTTGATAATACATAAAAGTTCTTACTGTTTTATATCACATATATGCATGTGTTAAAATTTTGACTAATATTTTTACAAAAGGGTAAATTGACAGAAATACAATGCCAAAATTTAAGTTGAGAAATAAGTACCATTGAGCATAATTTCACTGCAGTTTATTTGAGAGAAAGTAGAAAGTGAATTTTGCAATGTATATTAATGAATGAGATCATCTTTGGAATTCAACAATACAAAACACTGAAAATTTTATAATTTTTCATTTAATGATCAATTAACACTGATTTAGAGTTTAGTAGAAGACTGGAAGAAGAATTTTATATGCAAAATTTTAAAAATACTATTAAGACAAAGTATAAGGTGGAAGTTAAATAATATTTCTATGCTTACAAAAATATAAATAAGTGGCTGGGGATTTAGCTCAGTGGTGCCATAGCCTGCCTCACAAGCACAAGGTCCTGAGTTCGATCCCCAGTACCAAAAATAAATAAATAAATAAGGATTCTTGAATAGTATCTCTGAAACTCCATAGGTTTCATTAAATATTAACTTTTATTTTCTTCTTAATATTATGACTAAAATGTCATAAATAAGAACAATAACCTCGAGGGAAGAAGGAGGAGGGAAAAAGATTTTAAAAAGAAATAAGCTGTATTATGTACATGTACCAACTTCCCAAGATTACTGTAAAATGCATGTACTTCAAACATGCACTATTAAAAATCAAAGAACCTGAAAAAAGAATAATAGCTTCATTTCTGAAAAGTAGAAGGGATAATTTAAACATAATAATAATAGTCATGAAATTTAAACTTTACAAAAAAAATCAAGCAAATTCACAAATTCTCTTTATGTGATTATGTGCCTCGTGTGAGCATGTGTATTCATTTTAATTTCACCAGTACCAGATGTATGACACTATAATGGCAGTTAATGTTTATTTTCTTCCAAAATTCAAGGGTTGAAACATGAATCCAAGGATAGTAAGTGATGAGGCCTTTGAAGATGATTCAATAATACGTGTGAAACCCTCCTGAATGATCCCATGAAATGGAGATCCCAGAGCCATCTTTCTACTGTGAGAGAATGCAAGAAGTCAACAGTGTGCAGATTGAAAGAGAGCCCTGATAAAACACTTATATGAAGATGCCTTTATTTTGAATTTTCCAATTGCCAGAATTGAGAAATATATGTTCTTTAAAGCTTTTAGTTGATGAAATTTTTGTTCTAGAAGCCTGAAATAATTAAGATAAAACCATAATTTAGAAAGGAAAAGTCATATGATTACTTTCCTTATAAGGGATATATAAATGTCATATGCATACCATAGGATCTGTAGCTATGCAAATATTTTTATTTGATGTAAAGATTTGCTCACTGCACCTGAGTTCAGAATGATAGAGAACAGTCTCATAGTTATTATGACATCTAATACAATGATACTTCCATTCAGGAGCTAAATCTGTTACACAATTCTGAGGAAGATGGCCATATTAGTGTTTGTCACTTAATGCAGAATTTGTGAACAGAAGTAAAATTTTGTCTAACTCTTCTCTTTGCTAACTGAATTGCTCATGTTTATTTCTAAAAAAGTAACATTATTCTCTATAACTAAACAAACATTTATTATACTGATATGATTTTCTCATGCAGCAAGGAAATTTTCCTCAATACTTTGCTCAAAATAGATGTAATAAGCTTATTTTCAGAGTGTTTTTTGACCCTATGTATGTCCAGACTTTGACTCTAAACAAAAGAAATAAGGATGCAACTTTGGTGAATTAACATAACCTTATACATAAGATAAAAGTAACCATTTGATGCTTTTTATATCACTGACTTAGGGAAAAATTTGTATTATAAGATTAATGTGTTACTTTAAGCTTTGATTTATAAGCATTTTCATGGGGCAACATTGATTTTGAGCAGAATATTTATACATGCTGAAAATGGAAGCATCTCTTTGAGAACTTGGCCCACACTTTGTATTTTTAAGGAATATTTCAGCAATTCATAAATTTCTTCTGGAATCCCAGCAGAAATTTTTGAAACAAATGTCCTGAATTCTCTAAAAAGTACATGAATAAATAAAAACAAGCTGAGATAAGATGGGAATTAACTGTATTCTCTGAGTTTATCTTTGTTTAATGAAACATCTGCTGTTTATTTTCAGGGTGACTTATTTATAATATTCATCATTATCTTTCATGGAAGATTAAGGTCTCTTCTCACAAGTCATTGACTTCCATTTCAAAAAGGGAATTTTTAAGCCCACAGGTCTAACCATTTTGTAAATATCAATAGTCTTATACACTCTTAGCAGAAGACAGTACAGTAATAAAAATAATAGCTAGATTTTACTGAGTGCTTAGTATGTGCCAGATACTGTAAAACCCTAATACCTGAATCCTTTGGAATTCCAATCTACATAACAACTCTTTAATCTGTTATAGCTAAGATTAATAATCTTATTATTTCCATTCATGCAAACAAGAATACTGAGGCACAATAATGTTAAGTAATTTAGCAAAGATGGGGGATAGAGTTTAGAGACAGAGGACTTATGTATCATGTACTGGGGCCTGGACTGAATGTCCCCCATGGCAAAAAATGATGACAACAACAACAGCAACAACAACACAGTTTTTAAGAAAGTAAAATGTAATAGAGCTAAGATAAATGGATGAACATTTTGGTCTAAATGTCAGGTTCATAATCTCCACACCTTATTGTTTGTATTAGACCCTTGGGCTCTTCCAATTACAAGATGCAGGAACTATATTTTTAAAAGATACAATAAAATAATGGGGAAAGTGAAGCTTGTGGAATATCTGACTGTTGTTCACCCCTTTTATTAGCTAAATTATCAAGAGTGGATCCTATAATCTGTTCAAAGCATCACTCTCATGATGACATTCCTCTTTGCAGAAATTTCACAATTCTCTATAGAAATAAAAATAAATCAGTCACACATGCTTAAATACCATATTGTTTCTCTAGTGTGAGAAACTGAAAGTAGAAATGAGGACTAAAATATATAAGATATTGGCAAATGAGAAGAAAATGCTCAAATGGGAAGGGGAACAATTGAAGGGGAAGGGATTAAGGAAGGAAGAAACTTGAAAATAGAAGGAAAAAAGGAAACAAAGCTTCTGTATATAGGTAGAGGATGGTGGCTTGAGAGAAGAGAGAATAAGGAAAAAAGAAGAATCAGTATATACCATGTACAGGTGCAAATTCCCTCTGATGAGTGTTATCATTATGTATTATCTAAAATGTACAATAAATGTTTTACTTAAAAAAAGGAAATGAACCCACAAACCTACCTCAATCTGTCTTTCAAAATTAATTATATTTTGGTTTATTTGCTTTGTCTACCTAATATTCTGTTTAGAGTGATAAGAATCCATGGTTCTAATCAATATCCTCTTCTGGTAGAAATTTTAGCCTCTACACATTTTCTCATGCCATTTTTCCCCAACTGAAATACTGCTCTCAAGCAAAATTCTAAGCTCCTGTCAATGTTCTTGCAACCTAATCTTTGTCTTAGGTATTAAGATTTCATGGCTTTGAAATAATTTACCATTGTAGTTGGAAAAAATGTACTTATTGTTTTATTTAAACATTCTTCTTTAAAGATGCATTTTGTCTTCTTAATCATGTTAACTTAGAAATAGGGACAAGATTTTCTTCTCCTGTATTTCTTGTGTAAGTTTTTGTATATATAAGTTGCAGCTTTGGAATGTTAAATATTCAGCAGGTGCTTAGTAAGGATAAAACAATTGTATTTAATTACTATATTATATTGAGAAAAATTATCTTAATCTTCAGAAAAACAGAACACTCCTCTAAAACACTGAAGTACCAATAATTTTTTGTATTTAATAATTAGTGATATTGTGGGGTGCTGGAGACATGGGTCCCAGGTCACTGGGAGCCCCACCCCATCCAACCCCAGCCAAGCACACTGGCCAGGACCAGACAGAAGGTGAAGAGCCCTTGCTATGGGCCACGCCCATGGTGGCAATCCACTTGGCCGCTTGGGCACCTGCAGGAAAACCCCCCACCCCCCACCCCCACCTCTGGCCTCTCGGCTGTACAGCTACCTGGTTCCACACTACAAAGACACAGGGGACAATAGACGACTGTAATGGGTAAGTTGGAGGGATTGTCACCTCCCATCAGAACCTGGACTATCTTCAGGGGAAGGCAGCTGGACCCTGCAATACAAACTTGCAGAGTTCAAACCTACAGAAGGACAGGGAGCTCAACTTGGCACTTGCCGCCAGAAATCTGCCTGAATCCCACAGGTCTGTGACTGGCCTGCTGAGACTCACTGATTTATATCTGCACACTGCTGCCCACATTGTCTATTACAACAGCAGGGACATAACCTGAAGGAGGCCCTTCATTTTCATTTTTATTTTTTATTTCCAAAGTTATCATTATTGGCTTTTTTGCTCTTATTTTTAATTTTTTTCCTACTCTTTTGAAATTTTTATTTTTCTCTTCTATTTCTTCTTTCTTTTCTCTCTCCTTTCTCTCTCTCTCATACTCACTCTCTTGCTATCCCACATTTCTCTTCATCTCCTTTTTTGTTCCTGTTCTAGCCCTAATACAGATTTCTTCTTAATCTTTCTTTCATTCTCTGTTTACTTCTCTCGCCTGTGTCCTCTGGCCTCACTGCTAACCTTCCTCTATCCTTCTACCAATCTATCCCTCCCTCCCCAACTCCTTCTAACTGCCCATCCCAAAGGGTAAAGTTGCTATATTGATGAGTTTAATCACTATAAACATATGTTGGGTTGGTCCTTGATTTTGATTTAATTCACAGAGTTAAAGGTGATAGATTAATAACTTGCACAAATTGTCATTTTCTAAGATGTATTTGATGATTTGGTGGTGTTGAATGTATCACTTGGGCTAAGGTGTTGTGATTGATTTAGTCAGTGATCCTTTCTAGTATAATGAAAATGAGAGGCCGGCGCCGGAAATTAAGGTTCACTTGTTTTTTTTCTTTTTTCATGCAGGGGATCGAACTCGGGACCTTGCGCTTGCGAGGGTATAATAGGTAATGTGAAATAGGGAGAAAAGTGGCAAAGGGGAAGCAAGTGGGAGGGCTAGGGGAAAGGATAGAAGGGAATGAGATGAATATGAGAAAATGGAAAAATAGGAATAAAATCTTTGTAAATAGGGAGGACTGGAGGGGTTGAAGGGAGGGCTGGGCAAGGGTGAAAAATAAGAACCAAGAGAGACTATGTAAAGGTGCAAATTTCCAATGATGAATGTCATTATATTGTATACCTAAAATGTACCAATGATTAGAATGAATAATCGATAATGCAAAATAGGAAGAAAAGGTCCAAAGGGGTAGGGGTAGTGGGAGGGGCAGGGGAAAGGAAAGAAGGGAAAGGAAAAAATGATGAGAAATGGAAAAAATGGAAAAAAGTCTTTGTAAATAGGGAACAGTGGAGGGCGTGAAGGGAGGGCTAGGAATGGGGAAAAAATAAGAACCAAGATACATTATATAAAGGTACAATTCCCAATGAGAAATGTAATTGTGTCGTATACCTACAATGTACCAATAAAAGAATTTAATAAAAAATAAATAAAAATAAAAATAATAAAATGGTGTGGAAGCAATATGCAAAAAAAAAAAAAAAAAGAAAAGAAAATGAGATAGCCACAGAGCCATTAGAAACTTAAAACCTAAGGACCAGCTATATCTGGAAGACACCTCTGAGAAGTAATCATTCCATAAGGGTTCTAATTACAAGGAACAAAGATACTTAAAATAAGCAATTTTGAAGTCTCAACTAAGGAATTAAACCAAGGATAGTACCAAAAACAAAAATGACAAATTTAAACAAGGCACAAACTCAGATGTCTACCCCACCAAGGGTAAATTTTTGGGGAAAGGAGGTGGAAAAATCTGAAAATCAACCACCTGGACACCCTGAACTGATAGCACAGGAAGGAATAAAACAGATGAATGAGGCTCTAGAAAAATTCAAAGCAGAAATAATCTCCCAGATAACTACAGACATGGTGAGCAGAGTGAAAGGCATAATCAGAGGCTCTAGAACACAAACAGATAAAAATATAGATGAGGTCAGAAACATGCTAGAAGCCATGAATGCCCAACATGAGAAAGAAATGGAATCTATGAAATAGATTCAAACACATATTCGGGAGATTAAAAACGTCATTGAACTAAAAAATAATCAGACCCCCCAAATTCAAAGATACAGTTTAAAAATGGGTACCTGAAATGAACAGACATTTATCATACAAAGCAGTAAAAGCAGCAAATAAATATGTGAAAAAATGTTCAACATCACTGGTCATTCGAGAGATGCAAATGAAAACAATGCTGAGGTTCCACCTCACTCCAGAAAGAATGGCTGCTATCATGAAACCAACCAATAACAAATGGTGGCGGGGCTGTGGGAAAAGAGGAACTCTGCTCCACTGCTGGTGGGAGTGTAGACTGGTGCAACCACTGTGGAAATCAGTATGGAGGTACCTCAAAGAACTCGGACTTGAGGTCCCATTTGACCTAGCTCTTCGCCTGCTGGGTATCTTCCCAAAAGAATTAAAACATTCATACCACAGCAATATATGTGCACCCATGTTTGTTGCGGCACAGTTTGTAATAGCTAAAGCTTGGAAACAGCCCAAGTGCCCATTGACTGGAAACTGGATAAAGAAGATATTGTTTTTTATAAAATGGAGTACTACTCAGCCATAAAGAATGAGAAACTGGAGACATTTATAGCCTAATGAATGCATATTGAGGCCCTCCTCTTAAGTGAAATAAATAGGACACACATATAGGACACAATATTTTCTCTAGTGTGAGAAACTGAAAGTGTAAATAGGGGTTAAAATGATTAAAATGAATAATTGATAATTTGAAATAGGAAGAAAAGTTCCAAAGGGGTAGGGGTGGTGGGAGGGGAAGGGGAAAGGATAGTAAGGAAAGGAAAAATTATGAGAAAAGGAAAACAATGGAAACAAAGTCTATGTAAATAGGGAAGGGTGGAGGGAGTGAAGGGTGCACAGGTAATGGGGAAAAAATAAGAACCAAGATACAGCATATACAGGTACAAGTACCCAATGATAAATGTAAACATATTGTACACCTAAAATGTATCAGTAAAAGAATTTAAGAAAATAAAATGACTGATAAAAATGTTAGTATAAACTGATAATCTAAGGTTAATAACTATATTTAAAATAAATGTTAATGGCAATACTAACATTTTATTAATTTTATATCTATATTTTCTTGACATTTCTGAGGAAATGATTATTATTTGTTAAAAGATAAATTTTCTCATAGAATTTTTTTTTTGTAGAAGAAATCTAACTCAGGGACTTGCTCTTGCCAGGCAGATGGTGCATCACTGAGCTACATTTTCAGCTCCATAGTAAAATTTAAAAAAAATTATTAGAGGACAATCAGGCAATTCCAAAGGAAAAATCCTTTAGGGAATTGAAAGGAAAGCTTATGTAAGGTGAATGTGGAAGGTGAGCAAAGATATTATTGGTTAAAATTAGAGCAACTGTCTTACTTGGAATATTCCAGACGAAATAATACCCAGATGGCCATCACTGATAGGTTGAGCTTAAACTCAATTCTCTTTTAAGTTAGCTCTTATAGAAATGAGTCTGAGTTGGGCTTTTGTTTTGTTTTTTGCTTACAAAAACTCTTCAGAATATTAGAGTCACCTCAGTCTAGTGGCTTCTCATTTAATTACTTTAAATTATCAGATGAACTGATCTCTTCCTGGTTTTAAAATTTGTTAATTTTTTATAATTTTCCCCTTTTTAAAATCTTAGATTCAAACAATACCTCAAAATATAAAATACATTTCAAATATTTGAGAAAATAAATAAGTTTCTCATTTCAAATGAAAATTACTAAATGAATTTATTCAATACTTATTTAGATACTACCTAAATTGTTTTATAACTTCTTAAAGACCTATGTTGACTTTGAAATACTATAACGTGAAAGAGTGCTACCCTGCCTCATTTAAATATTTACAGAAAATGATATTATAATTACCTGGTAGGAGAAGAGTGAAGAAGCCCCATCTATATTCCACTTTTAGATTCAAATGTCTTCATTTCTTATATTAAAATGTTTATTTCAATCTTTAAAATTTACCTAGAGATTGTTAAAGCAAGATTTCTTTATCTATCTGGTTTTTTGTTGTTGTTGTTAATTCATGCTCAGCTTCTTTTAGTAGAAATGACTCGGAAGATAAAGATTTTTCTTTTTTAAAGTACTCATTTGACCCCCATAAATTAACCAACAGAAAGTACAGAGATAGAAACTACTATTCAGCCTTCTCTGTCACTCTCTCATATACAACATAACAAGCTTTATCAGGTAAGAAGGACACCAAGAACAACCATAGTTCACAGAAAAAATACATAGTTGTTATTACCACTTAATAGATGAATTTATTGGAATACGTATATTGTGCTATTTTGCTCTAGGAACATCAAAGCTATGTTATATAAATCAGAAAAATGAAAAGTCTAGAATTAGTAGTTTTATTTTATAGGTGGAAAAAAGTGAAAAATAATGGACTGTATCAATTGTCACAGCACTAGTTTTGGATGAAGTTAGGATAATGAGTATCTAAACTGATAATAAAATATTCTCATTGGACCATGCCACAATGACATAAAATATCTGTCAGGAGAATCCATTGATAGTTCTTGCTATTTTGTGTGATAATTGGTGCAATCGTAAATTACTAGCTAAATTTTCTTGTTTGTATTAGGCAGTTTTTCCATTGCTGGGACAAAATACCTGAGATATGAAACTTTAAGGATAAAAGGGTTATTTTGGCTTATGATTTCAAAGATTTAAATCCCTGGTTCTGAGGTAGAAATATTATGAGAGAATGGTGTGGTGGAGAAAAGTTCTTCATAAGAGCAAGCAAGGAAGACCCAGAGACAATGGGGTCAATCACAAGAATCTGCCCTTCAGAGGTTTCCCACCAGTGATCAACTTCCTCCAACAAGGGCCAACTTGCTAAGAGTACATTCATGTATGAAGTCATTAATCCATTGTTACGTTTAACTTCCTTATGCTCTTGCAGCCTTCATAAAACCCAACTTCTGAACACATGGAAATTTATGGGGATTGTTTATGTTTATATATTTATTTTTGCACCTGTTTTCAGTACAAGCATTTTAGAATCATCATGGGGAGTAGGTTCAGATACATAATACAGCTTGATTGTTTTTTGATCCCCTTCCCCTTCCCTCCTGCTCCCCTCCTTTAAATCTCTTTCTTCATTTTAGTTCTTATTGATATTGTTAATCTTATCTAATGTTTATGACATAAAATATTTATATTCATTGAGGTTACTGAGTTTCCAAAAATGGGATATCTTTATTGTACTTATTTCCCCAACCCTTCCCCCTCTCTCATCCTTGGTCTCCAGGAACTCTTCTCATTTGCAAGATATCCATTCCCTTGTCTCCTCTACCCATCATTTATTCTGGTCTTTGTTTCCACTTTGCTTTTTTGAAATGAGAAATACTGTATGTTATTGAAGCTTGTGGGTCAGATTCATTTCACTCATCTTTATATTTTCCAAGTGCATCCATTTTCCTACCATGTCTCAAATTTGTTCTTCCTTATAGCCAAGTAGTATCCCATTAGGTATAGGTGCCACATTTTCTTTAAGCAATCATTTCTTGATGGGTGTACAGGCTGTTTCCAGGATTTAGCTATTGTGAGTTGTGCTACTATATACACCAATATGCATATATCATTGTAGTATGGTGTCTTCAGCTTTTGGAGGAAATACCTAGAAGGGGGATACTTGGATCATATGGAATCTCTAATTTCAGTTCTTTGAGAAATTGCCATACTGATTTTTATAATCGTTATACAAATTTACATTTGCATCAACAAAGTAGGAGGGCTCCTTTTTCGCCCCAGCCATGCCAGCAATTGTTATTCTTTGACTTCTTTATGATTGCCCTTCTTTCTGAATGAAATCTTATTGTTGTTTTAAATTGCATTTCTTATAGTGTCAACTTGAGCAAGAAACACCAAGTTCAATTGGATCAGCATAGTTTTGGGTATGGCTCAGGGGATTTACAGAAGACAGAGGATCCACCTTGGGTAGGTTTGTCACCTGAGTGTTTTAAAGGGGAAATGAAGAAGGAAAGCTGGCTTCTGCCTCTTCAAAGGAGCTCCAGTCTTCACCTTCACGTTGGATGACATCTTCAGCCTTCCTTTACTGACCCTTCGGCCTCCTGATATAGACATGCATGGGAAGCTCCAATGAACTCCAGGCCTTCGACTGGATCTTCCAGATCTCCAGCCTATAGACAGACCTTTTACACCTTCCACACCTGATTCAGTGGGTGGCCATTGTCATATAATTTTGTAAATTCTTATTCATTTATGTATCTTATATTAAATCTTTCTCTAGTAAACACTGACTGATACAGATGTTAAACATTTTTTCACATATTTGCTGGCCACTTGTACTTCTCCATCTGAGAAATGTCTGTTCATTTCACTTACCACTTTCTTGATTTGGCCTTTTGTTTTAGGTTTTCTGATTTTTTTTTTAGTTCTTTATATATCATAGGTATGAGTACTCTGTCTGAGGAATCTTCCCATTCTGTAGGTTGTCTATTCCCTGTACTAATTACTTTGTTGGGCAAAGGCTTTTTAAATGTGATGCAATCCTTCTTGTTGATTCTTGCTGTTATTTCTTTTGTAATTGCAGTTCTTTTTAGGAAATTCTTTCCTACACCTATGACTCCAAGTATTTTACCTATTTTATCTTACAGTTGGTTCAATGTTTCTGTTTTAATGTTTAGATATTTGATCCATTTTGATTTTAGTTTAGTACGTGGTGAGAGATATGGAGGCTGCTTCACTCTTCTGCAAACACATGTGCACTTTTCTCATGACCGTTTGTTGAATAAACCATCTTTCCACCAATGTATGCTTTTGGCCCCTTTGCAGAAAATCAAATAGCTGAATTTCTCCGGGAAATTCTTCTGTATTCTTTATTTTGTTCCATTGATCCACAGGTCTATTTTTGTTCCAGTATTTTGCCATTTTTATCACTGTTGCTTTGTAGTGTAGTTTGAAGTCATGTAATGTGATGCCTCCTGGTTTACTCATGTTGCCCAAGATGTCTTTTGCTGTTCTGAGTTTCTTCTGGTTTCATATGAATTTTAGATTTGTTTTCTCTAGGTCAGTGAAGTAGGCTGTTAGTATTTTGATTGAGACTGTATTGAATCTACATAAAAGTTTTGGGAGTATGTCTATTTTGGCAATTTTGGTCTTGCTCCTTCAGGTACAGGGAAGGAACACCTTTCCATTTTCTGATATCCTCTTCAATCTCCTTTTTCACAGTACTATAATTTTCTTGGTGGAAATCTTTCACTTCCTTGGCTAGGATAATTGCTAGGTACAGTGGACCCGTAACTTAAAAATTTAGAATTTAATTCATTCACAAGGGCTGGTTGTAACTCAAGTTGGTCAATTGAAGGCTCAGGCTCCTCTACACAACCTTCAAAGTCTCTCCTATATCCCGGCAGATCTCAGTGTCCTTAGAGAGATATTGCCCCAGAATTTCTCAACTAACCCCACACAGGAAAGAATGTTGGAATGACTTTATTTCCATTTTTTCCATTTCTCATCATTTTTTCCTTTCCCTGCTTTCCTTTCCCCTGCCCCTCCCACTACCCCTACCCCTCTGGACATTTTCTTCCTATTTTACATTATTGATTATTCATTCTAATCATTGGTACATTTTAGGTATACAATATAATGACATTCATCATTGGAAATTTGCACCTTTACATAGTCTCTCTTGGTTCTTATTTTTCAACCTTGCCCAGCCCTCCCTTCAACCCCTCCAGTCCTCCCTATTTACAAAGATTTTGTTCCTATTTTTCCATTTTCTCACACCAATCCCATTCCCTTCTATCCTTTCCCCTAGCCCTCCCACTTGCTTCCCCTTTGCCCCTTTTCTTCCTATTTCACATTACCTGGTCTTAGAAACATTACAGAATAAAAGCCCAGACATTTTCAAAAAAAAATATTGTAATGTTCCTTCCAGAACTCTTGAAGGGTTAAATTTGTATCTGAGACCATTTACAAGCATAAGCAACTAGCATTCGGGTCATAACTCAAGACTTTGGTGGGAAGTCAAAACTAAAATTCTGGTTGTAATCCAAGTTGTTTGTATGTCAGACCACTTGTAATTTGAGGCTCCACTGTGTTTTATCTTTCTTGATGCTACCATGAATGATATTTCTTTTCATAATTTCTTTTTCACTGAGTTCATTTTGGTGTACACAAATGCTATTGATTTTCACTTGTTGATTTTGAACACTACTACATTGCTGTAATTGGTATTAATTTTAAGCGATTGTTGGTGTAATTCTCTGGGTGTCCTATGTAAAGCATCATATCCTTTGCAAATAATGATAATTTGAATTCTTCTGTTTTTATATGTATTCCCTTTATTTGCTTTACTTGTGTGATTGCTATAGCTAATATTTCAAGTACTATATTGAATAGAACTGCTAAGAGTGGGCATCCTTATGTTGTTCCTGATTTTAGAGGAAACGTTTTTAGTTTTCTCCCATTTAATATGATGTTAGTCATTGGTTTGTCATAAATAACTTTCACCAAATACCAAAGTGATTCTCCTATACATATTTTCTTCAAGGTTCTTATCATGAATCAGCTTTGGATTTTGCCAACAGCCTGTTCTGCATGTATTGATATTATCACATTGTTTCTGTTTTTTTTTTTTTTTTTAAACCTGGAGAACAAATTATAATGGTCAGATAAAATGAAATATATGTAGAAAATATAGAAATATTCACTCAGAATAGATTCCATACTTTCCAAACATTTAATGATCATGTGGCTTCTGAACTTAGTTCAGTTTATGTTATGTATTATATTGACTGATTTTCTTATGTTGAGCTATCCTTGCATCACTAGGATGAAACCTACTTGACTATGATGTATGATCTTTTTGATGATGTATTTCTTTGTGTTCACTAATATCTTGGTGAGGATTTTTGCATCTATGTTCATTAAGAACATTGGCTTATAGTTTTTTTTTAAGTTGCGTCTTTATCTGGATTTGTAATCAATGTGATGCTTACTTCCATAAATGAATTTATAAGCACTCCATCTTTTTCAATTTCTTTGAAGAATTTGAGGAGTATAAGTACTATAACATCCTTAAGGGTTTTATAGAATTTAGCAGTGAATCTCTCAGGTTCTATGCTTTTTTTTTAGTTGGTATATTCTTTATTGTGGTCTCATTTTTATTGCTTTTTATTGGACTTTTCAACATATTTATGTCTTCTTGGATTAGCTTTGTTACTTTGTATGAGTTTAGGAATCTGTCATCCTTTTCAAAATTTTTTGATTTGTTGGAGTACAATTATTTATGGTAGTTACTATCTTCTGGATTTCAACAGTGTCATGTAATTTTGACTTTTAATTTCTAATTGCACTGATGTGAGTCTCTCTTTCTCTTGGTAAATTTGGCTAAAGTTTTATCTATTTTGTTTATTCTTTCAAAGAACCAGCTCTTAGATTTGTTGACTGCCTTTTTATTAGTCTAAAATTTTTCTCTAATCTTTCTGATTTTGCTTCTTAATTTCAATTTAAGCCTAGATTGTGGTTGTTTCTTTAATGTACTAAGGTCTCTAATAAGGTAATTTATTTGAGCTTGCTCTAGTTCTCTAATGTGTACATTAATTGCAGTGAAATTTCCTCTTAAGACTGCTTTCATAATGTCCCAATGGTTCAGGTGAATTGTACAGCCATTGTCATCAAATTCCATAAACCATTTAATTTTTTCCTTGATTTTTTTGTGTAACTTGTTGGTTGTTTAGGAGGGTTTGTTAATTTTCTTGGTGTTTCTATATTTTCCATGATTTTTTCTGTCATTGATTTCCATTTTCATTGCACAGTGGTCTGATATTACTCATGAGGTGATTCCAGTTCTCTATATTTATTTAAGCAGGATTTGTGGACTAGTATCTGTTCTATTTTGGAGAAATCGCTCTGTGTTGTAGAAAACAATGTATACTCTGTTGTATTAGAGTGGGAAACTCTATAGATATCTCTTAAGGCCATATGTTCAAAGGTGTAGTTCAGCTGTGATTTTTTTTATTAATTTTTGTTTTGTTTTGTTGATCTATCTCTTAGTGAAAGTGAAGTGGTAAGCTCCCAAACTATGATTGAATTAGTATTTATTTGATCTTTTAGGTTCAACAGTATTTGTTTTATTTAGATAGATGGTCCAGTCTTTGGTGCATAAATATTTGTATTATTACTCTTGTTGGCTTATTTACTTAACAATAAATAGTGACCTTGTTTGTCTGTTCTATTCAATTTTAACTTGAAGCTTACTTTGAGATTAAAATTGCTACTCTTGGCCTGGATTTAGCTCAGTGGTGCCGCTGCCTGCCCCACAAGCTCAAGGACCCGAGTTTGATCCCCGGTACCAAAAAGAAAAAAGAATTGCTACTCTTGCTTGTTTGAGGGGTCTTTGAGTATGAAATACTGTTTCCATCCTTTGATTTTTAGCCTATGTTCGCCTTTTTGTATTAGTTTCTTGAATTCAGCAAAATGTTGGATTATGCTTTTCAACAACTCTGCCAGTCTGTGACTTTCAATTGGAATGATGAGACCATTAATGTTGAGAGATATTATTGATATATGTTGATCATTTACTATCATTGTACCCTTTCTCTGTTGGGAACTCCATTGTTTTCTATTCTTGTCATTTTTTGCTGTTTATCTATTGAGCTTGCTTGCTGTTTTCATTTTATCTGGGTTTTAGCTTTATTAGTGTCTTTTCTTCTGTCTAGGATATTCTTGAGTATTTTCTAGAATGCTGGTTTAATATTCATATATCTCCTGAGCTGGTCCATTCCATAAAATGTCCTTATTTCTCAGTCTATCTTTTCAGAAAAGCTTTGCTGGGTATGCCAATCTGTGTTGGAAGTTGTTTGCTCTTAGGCCTTGAAATACTTCACTCCAAACTCGTCTGGCCTTTAGGGTTTGTGTTAAAAAGTCTGCTATAATTCTAATGGGTTTACCTTTATATATGAACTTTTATTTTTCTCTAAAAGTTCTTAAAATTCTTTTTCTTTTTTTTTGCTATGTGGTAATTTAATAAAGGTAGGCCTTAGTGAGCTTCTTTTTTATCATAGTTATTGGGTGTTCCAGAAGCCTTGCTTACTTGTATGTTGAACTCTTCCTTCATATTTGGGAAATTTTCTGGTATGATTTCTGTAAACATATTAGTAATTCCACCTGTGTTATCTTCTAGCTTTTCCCTCACTCCAATTAGCCTTAGCTTGGTCTTCTTACTATCATGTAGTAGCTACTGCTGGATGGTCTTTTCATGTTCTTGTGTGTGTGTGTATGTGTCTTGTTTAAGTACTTAATAATTTTCTATTTTTCCCTTAATTCCAGACATTCTGTCTTCATATGAGTTATTTCTTTAATTTATTAACTCTATACAGTTTTTATTTCAATTATTTATGTTTCATATCTTTTCAAAGATTCCATATCTTTGGGAAGTTTTTCATTCGAGTTTTGAAGCATTTTGGTCAACTCTTCCAAACTTTTACTTATTTTTCCTGAATCACCTTTGGGCATTTTTAATGATATTTACATGATCTGTTGGTTTATTTTCTCTTTGAACTCATCTAGATTCTTCATCTCTTCTATAACCTTTTCAAGGATTTCTGCTATGTGGCATTTACTTTTTTTTCTATTTGTGCTCCCTTGATCTGCCTTATGAAAGTTGGAAGGCTACAAGTGTTCTGTTGCCTTGCTTTCTCATGATCCTGTGTTTATGTGTATCCATTTTTATTGTTTATGATCTCCAGGCAATCCAGATATTGGGATAGAGAGAGGGCCAATTGTCAGCCAGTCACTTCTATGTTACCTTGATTATAGTAGTAAATTTGACAATGATGGCAGTGATGTCAACTTGATATTGACAAAACCTACTTATAAACAGCCCTTAACCAGAACAAAGAGGACTATGAATTTAGTGAAGACAATTAGATGACCCATATATTGACCTAAAAATGCTGCAGATAACTGATTTCTGCTAGAGGTAGGCAGCAGTATCAGAGCTCAAACATATCACTAGTCTAAATGCCTTATTGTGGACTGCCTTTTCTTTTTATTTTGACCTTCATAACAGTAATTTTATATATTTATTTATTTATTTTTGTTAAATTCTTTTATTGGTACATTTTAGGTATACAACACAATTTCATTTCTCATTGGGAATTGTACCTTTACATAATGCATCTTGGTTCTTATTTTTTCCCCATTCCTAGCCCTTCCTTTATCCTGTCCACCCTTCTCTATTTACAAAGACTTTATTTCCATTTTTTCCATTTCTCATAATTTTTCCTTTCCCTTCTTTCCTCTTCCCTGCCCCTTACACCACCCCTAACACTTTGGAACTTTTCTTCCTATTTTGCATTATCGATTATTCATTCTAATCATTGGTATATTTTAGGTATACAATATAATGACATTTATCATTGGAAATTTGCACCTTTACATAATCTCTTTTGTTTCTTATTTTTCACCCTTGCCCAGCCCTCCCTTCAACCCCTCCAGTCCTCCCTATTTACAAAGATTTTCTTCCTATTTTTCCATTTTCTTATATTAATCCCATTCCCTTCTGTCCTTTCCCCTAGCCCTCCCACTTCCTTCCCCTTTGTCCCTTTTCTTCCTATTTCACATTATCTATTATACATTTTAGTCCTTATTTACACTTTCTGTTTCTCACACCAGAGAAACTATTCGGTATTTATACATGTGTGTCCTATTTATTTCACTTAAGAGTATGGTCTCAATGTGCATCCACTTAGCTATAAATGTCTCTAATTTCTTATTTTTTATGGTTCAGTAGTACTCCATTTTATTAAGAAAACCACATTTTCTTGATCCAGTCTCCAGTTGATGGGCATTTGGGCTGTTTCCAAGTTTTAGCTTTCAAAAACTGTTCTGCTATGAACATGGGCACACATATATCACTGTGGTATGATTCTTTTAATTCTTTGGAGAAGGTCCCCAACAGTGGAATAGTGGGGTCAAATGGGACTTCCAGTCCTAGTTCTTTGAGGTATCTCCATACTGATTTCCACAATGGTTGCACCAGTCTACACTTCCACCAGCAGTGGAGCCGGGTTCCTTTTTTCTAATGTTCATCCCCCCCCAAAACCTGGCCTTAAACAATGGAATAAAGAGTCTATGATCTTCCTGGTCTGATCCTGTGCCTTACAGATCACAAGAGGTTCATGTTTAGTTCACAATCTCTCCAAGCCTATCTCACAAGGCTATCTCTTACCCAGTTTCTGTGGTAGTGTAATAGTTTAGTCTTCCAGCATATTTCTCTTCCTGGGTGTTTTTCTCATTTTAGGTTGGATTGGTCTTCTGGTTGTAACCTTTGTTTCCATATGGTGTGGACACCACAGAACCAAAGGTGGCATTGACTGGGGTGAGGTGCCTTGTCCCAGGCCCCTCCTCCTGAGTCAGCAACTGGTAACAGGGCAAGGAGTTCTGGGTTTCTCCTTGATGGGCACATGGGGTAACCTAGGTGGCTTGCCTGAGTTATTTATTTATTTTTAAAGATTTAAATAAAGTTTTATTTATGTATACAAATACTCAGGAAAACTCGAACATCTACCATAAAATGGGAAATCAAGCAGTTATAAGAAAAGGCGTAAATTAATGAATGTTGTGACAGTTAAAATTTTTCTTCATTTTTATTCATCCATATTGACTGTACAGAGTATTGATTTTCAGTTTGCCAGATTTGTACATGCATATAATACCCATTAGTCATTAGCCCCGTCACCACTCTGGCCCCAATAACCCCCTTGGTTTCACAGTTTGGGTTGGCTTCAAAGTGTATAATGTTTTTTAATCCCAGTCATGCCCCCATTACCCACTCTTTCATTCTCTCCCTCTCCCTTTTTTTCTTCATCTTATCTAAATATCACCTTGCTTTTACTTTCTTTTCATCTTCTTTAGATTCCACATATTAGGGAGGACACATGTGATATGTCTTTCTGAGTCTGTCTTGCTTTGCTGAGCACTATAATCACCAGATCCCTTCATTTTTCTACAAATGACAAAATTTCACTCTTTTATGACTGAATAGTATCCCTTTGTGCATGTATACCACATTTTTATACATTTATCTATTGATGGACATTTGAACTCCTTTCATATCTTGCTTATTGTAAGGAGTATTATGCTCCAATAAACAGGGTTTTGCAGTTGTACCCATGGTATGCTCACTTTAGTCCCTTTGGGCATATAGCAAGGATGAGGCATAACTTGATCAAATGGTAGTTTCATTTTGGTGGGGGAGTTTTTTGTACCAGGGATAGAACTCAGGGCCTTGCACTTGCGAGACAGGTGCAGCAGCACTGAACTAAATCCCCGGCCCCCAGTTTGGTGCTTTTTGAGGATCTTTCCATATTGATTTCCATAGAAGCAGTATTAATTTACATTCTTTCCAGCAGTGTAGAAAACTTTGTTTAACCTTGAATACTCGGTAGCATTTATTGTTTTTGTATTCTTAATGATAACAATTCTGACTGGGGTGAGATGAAATCTCAATGTAGTTTTGATTACATTTTCCCACTGGCTAAAGATGTTGAATATTTTAATAGAGTGTTGGTCATCTGTACTTCTCTTGAGAAACATTTATTTAGATTTTTTTCCCATTATAAATTGGGTCTTTTTAGTTTTTTGGTGTTAAGCTTTTTAAATTCTTTATATATTCCAGATATTAACTCTCTGCTGGAAGTATTTAACTATAACACTCTTTTATCAGGAATCCTAATGCTTTCCACTGAGGGAATTATTAATTTCACAAAGCCATGTATTATTGTGATATGCCAGGAATTGAGTTTTCACACTATTTACTTGTGCTCCTCTACACACAGAAGCTACACACAGAAGGACTACACATCTTAGTCCTTTTTAATCTAGGATATGGCATATAACCACTTCTGGACAATGTAATATGGGTATTGATGTAAGCCAGTTCCATACTTCCCTGGTAAACACTCTCTCTCTCTCTCTCTCTCTCGCTCGCTCACTCTGTCTCTCTCTCTCTGAAAGTGTGTGCATGCCCACACAGTAAAATGTTCATCATCTAGTGCAGTATTCTAAGGAAGCCTTTGGCAATGACAGAGCCAATGAATAGAAGGAGCCTGCAGCTCTGAATCACTGATTGAGGTAAAGTTGTTTAAGAGAGATGTTTATCAATAAACATCTGCTTTTTCATAAGACACTGAAATTTTATCTTTTTTATTTTAGAAAAAAGTATAAATTACCTAAATTATACAATCATTCAGTATTTATGATTGAGGAGGAATATATTAGAAACATAAAATTCAGTGGTCACTATTTTCTGGAAAACACAGTTGTATACAAGAGAAATGTCAACCTTTTCAATACCACTTGTCATAAAACAGTGACTATGGTATTGTAAATATTGAACTATGCACATTTCTCTTCACTTTTTGCCTTCAAATCATGCATACATTGATTTCTTAAGAAAAGCACGTTTTTATTCCAGTTAGAACTATAATTCCCTTTAACTGTCAGTGGTGCTATAACAGTTTACTCTTGTTAAGACAACATAGTTTGCAACAGTGAATTGTAATTACAGAATTTAATGGCCAGGGAATGAGCCAAAGAAATGCCCTAGCAGCTCTTAGAGTGATTGTAATATAATTACAAACATTTACAGCATTTACACATGATGTAACCTCTCTATAAAAGGTGCTATTCATCAATTTGCCTGGTAGCACCCACACATCCTCCAATACTTTGCTTTAATAGTAGTTATGCCTATATTTTGGTTCTCTAAAAGTTTCTCAATAGCTGATGTTTAGACAAATGAAGTTTTTGGCTTCTAAAAACAACAATTTTCTGATTTAACACAAAATGACTCACAACTAAAAGGCGAACACTAAACAAAGCAAAACAAACTAAAACAAGAAATAAAAACACTTGGGTGTGTGCAGAACTAATTGCCAAACCTCTGAGTTCCTGGAAAAATTTCTCAGATGTGATCACTATTAACTTGCCCTACAATTATTTGTGAAAGTTTCAAATATTTAACTTTATAACGAAAATACTTCTCAAATAATTTTTATAATGTTGTCTGTTAATAAATAACATTTAAATCAATGTAGAGAATGCCACTGATTAATCAACTTTTGATTTAGACTTTATCTTAGAAACATATGGACAGATACATAATAATAAATTGCTTTTAGCACCTCATCACAAAATTATTAAATTCTATGACACTCAGTTCTTCCACAATAGTGTGATATCTAGTTTTCTTCTTTTTCTTTTGTTCTCCGTATTTCCATCCCCTGTGTTACATGATCTACCTGTCAATTTCAACTGTGTAATACTTTTCTTATCTCATTTTCCTATTTTCATTCTTTATGCCTCAGTTGTGGACCTACTTCTAACCTTAGAGTCTATTATAATAATACTTATTGCCTTCAGTTTTGACTATTTTGGAAATATTACATTTCTCTAAATTTCAAAATTAACCATGACATACACTAATACTGTCTGTGGTCTTTAAAGCAATATCTAAATTTCTCATCATGACCTTCAAATTCTGCATCATCTCTCTCAACATACCTCTTCAGCCTTCATTCGGACCACTTCTCCTCTGCTCCATGCACTTTATTTTGCACTGGTTTCAGTCTTTTTATCCTTCCCACCATTCCCTATCTTTGGATTGATGTCTCTTCTATATCTGACTGTCAAAATCCTATCTATCATTCAATAACTTGAAGTTACGTCCTCCCTTAAATATTCCTATCCTTCATTTCAATCGCTTTGTTATTTTGGCTTTACTATAATTTGTATGGGTTTTATAATATTAGTGTTTATATTATGATTTTAATAATTATCTGTGAACTTCCATCTGTTGTGCATATATGTATGTCTCTTTTTCTGAACTGCAAGCAAATTAAGAGCAACAGCTTTTTTTATTCATGTCTATAAAACCTAAAATACAGATACAAATATACATACATTCTAATTAAATTTTCCTGCAAACCCTTATGATAACTTTTTCCTATGTTGAATCACAAGGTGAAATTTCCATAAAGGCATGCATGAAGTTCAACAATTATGTCCAGTTTTAGGCCCAATTCTTTTTGCAACTAAACAATAATACACTTGTTTACATTTATGTCTATTTACCAAGATAAAAGATCTCTTCTGGACGTTGTAGTTATACAGTGTCTTGGCTGCAGATTACTCACTATTGTGTGCACAAATCTACCTTACAATCAAGAAAATCAAACCATATTTTTACTTTTATCTCTTATAAGCAAATACTTGTCAATGAAAAAATTGGAAAAAATCAGAAAAGCAAACATCTCTTGGGTCAATTGCAATTTAGAGCTGTTGACGCCTGCACGGATTACCTCCTCTGAGCTGGGAGAGGTGGGATAGGGGCCGGGAGCAGCGGTAGGGATGGTGACCCAAAAGCCCTTTCCTGTGGGCTGGGAGCAGCAGGAGGGATGGTGGCCGGGAAGCCCCTTCCTCTCGTCCAGGAGCAGTGGGATGGTGGCTCAGAAGCCCCTACCTCTGGGCTGGGAGCGGTGGGAGGGATGGTGGCCTGGAAACCCCTTCCTCTGGGCCAGGAGCAGAAGGTGGCCCAAAAGCCCTTTCCTCCGGGCTGGGAGCAGCGGGAGGAATGGTAGCCGGGAAGCCCCTTCCTCTGGACCAGGAGCAATGGGACGGTGGCTCAGAAGCCCCTACCTCTGGGCCAGGAGCAGCAGGACACAGTACCGTGGTCTGGTAGTCTGGTGTCCTCTTCGTCTTTGTAATGTGGAACCAGGTGACTGTACAGAGGAGCGGGGGGGGGGGGTAGTCCAGTGGATTGTTGCCGGGACGTGGTCTGATTCTTCTAGTTTCATTTTTACATGAATGAATCTGAGAACTACAGAAACAGTACGGGCAATGCTAAGAGAAAATTTGATAAGTAGATAACAGATATAGTGAGAAATATCTACCTTATTTCATTATGACCAGAGCCCAATTGTAATTAGAATCACAAATTTTAATATCCCCATTTTTATTCATTACATTAGTATTCCCCTTTTCAAAGCTACATAACACTTTGCATAAAGCAGAAGTTTTTAACTGAATGTGTATTAATATGAGATAGGGAAGAAAGATAATTAGAAAAATAAAGGTTTGAGCAGTTAATATTTAAAAGGCAAATATTGTCTCAGTCATCCAATTGGACATTTATTAATGTCAATTTATTAAATTGTTGATTATGTATTCAATAATGAAATTGACTAATTTATCTAGGAACTTAATACTCTTTGGAACAACAAGGAATTATACAAAAGGTGGGAGATATAATCCATGATCTAATATTCAAAACCTATGAACTGTAAGATATCATTAATCACTGAAATATATTTCTATGTAGATTCTTTCGCCTGTGGTTTCTTTTATGTATTCTTCCAAGTTTTAAGAGTTGCCATATGTATATATATTGAATATTGTATGTTTTTACCTAGGCCACATATACAATTCTATTCCCAGAAATACAACTTTGTGCAATAATATCTTCTTATGGACGTGTTATAATATGACACTTACTGAGGACTATCCTTCCAATCTGCCAGTTTCTGTGCCACATTATATGTACACACAAGGCTAAAAATATCATGAATCTCTGTTTATTTTCCAAAGATCTAGTAGAAGAAACTGTTAAATATAGCAGCATGTACTAAAATCCACTCTATACTATTTAGTATGCTAAATATTTTACATGCAACCTGTAAATAAAACATGATGAGTTGCATCATAGAGTCCAAGATCCACTGAATCAGGATCATTCCCCTAAATCAAGCTTTTTATTTAGAAAATGCAGAAAAATCTGAAGCTGCCAATGGACATTAATAGACAAAATACTTAAATGGCACTAAGATTATACACATCTAATAGTGAAAATTGCATGGATGTAAGGTCACACGAACCTAACACTTCCCAATTTACTACACCTTATAAAAACTAGTACCTGTTTTAAAGGAAAAGGCAGTTAACAGGTTATGATGGCTGTAACCATAAAATAAACAGGAATCCAAGAAAAAGTACAATTTCTCTGAATATCTTTAGCAATCACATAGGCTATTTAATGTACTACTGTGTAAATAATAAGACTTGTTCTTTTCTATTATATCTTGGTTCTATCTATCCCTTTCTGTTCTCAACCAAGATTATTTGGACACACACACACACACACACTCAGGGATTAGGAAATTCTCATTTCTATTTCTTTTTCAAATTAGTATACATATCATTTCTTGATAAAATGACATTGAATGGGTAAACTAATATGGAATGTCACATTGTAGTTTGAGACTGACTATACGATGTCAAATAGTGTTAAGACTTGGATCTAAAATGTTCCCAAAAGTCTCATGTGTTCAGAGTGGGGCATGGTCAGAAGAGAGGGCTAGAGCAGCTGTGGCTTGGGATAGTGTGCTATTCTCTGGCTACTCTCTTCTGTTTCTGCTTCCTAGTTGCCATGGGGAGAGTGGCCATCCTCTGACAGGCCCTTCTACCATGCTGTTTTGTCCTTGAAGACCACCAGCCATAGAGCAAACACCATGGAAAATGTGACCCAAATAAACCTTTCATCCTTTAATTTTCAAGTGTTGGGTATTTTGTTTCAGTGATGGGAAAGAAATTAATTCATAAACTAGGTCCAGGAGTGGGGCCCTGTTGTGACCATTCCAGAACATGTGGATTAGAGGCCTTTGGAACTGGTTTGAGGTTACATGGCATCTAGACAAAAGCCATCACAACCTTTGCACTTCTTCTCCCCCCCCCCATCTTGGTCCCCTTCCTATTTGTAAAAATCTAACTCCTTGTTTTCTATCATCTATTTTTTTTATTTTGCTCTTTAAATTATTTTTACTTTGGGATTTTCATGTAAGAGAAACAAGGCAACATTTAAGTTTGTGTCTGAGATTATTTACTTAACATAATGGTTTCAAAGTACATCTACTTTCCTATAAGTGACTCAAATTTATTATTTTTTTATGGCAAAGTAATACTCTATTGTTCATTTTGTATCCATTCACATGTTAATAGACCAATTTCAAGATTTGCTATTATAAATTGGGCTTCTATAAACATGCATATGAATGCACCACTATAATATAATGCCTTTAATTCTTTGGAAAGACACCTAGAAGGGGAATAGCTAGGTCAAATAGAATATTCAATTTTAGTTTATTGAATAATCTCCATAGGCATTTCCATAGTGGTTGTATGAGTTTACATTGTCTCCAACAATATAGAAGGGTTCCTTTTCCCTACAGCCTGCCAGGGATTCTTATTATTTGATTTTTTGGTGATATCCATTATTTTTGGAGTAAGATGGAATCTTAGTGTTGATTTAATTTGCATTTATCTAATTACCACATATGGTAAACATTGTTTATTGGCCATTTGCACTTCTGACAAATGCCTATTTCACTTTCCCATTTTTTGATGGGGTCTTTTTTTTTTGAGACAAGGTCTGGCTGAGCAGTTCAGACTGGCCTTGAACTCACTATGTAGCCCAAGCTGGCCTCAAATGGTTGTCAATCCCTCTGCCTCAGCCTCCTGTGTGCTGGGATTATAGGCATGAAACATCACGGTCTTTCTTTGGAAGTTGTAGTTTTTTTAATTCTTTGTAGATATTAGTCTTGTGTCTGAGGAATAACTGGCAAAGAAATTTCCTATTCTGTAGCTTGTCTCTTTACTTTGTTGGTTGCTTCCTTTGTTGTGCAGAAGCTTGCTAATTCAATACAGTTCCATTTGTTGATCCCTGATGTTATTTTATGTGCAAATGTGGTCCTATTCAGAAAGACTTTGCCTATGCCTGTGTCTGGAAGACTTTTTCCTTTTTTTATCTTCAGCAGATTAGGTGTTTCTCTCATATTTATGACTTGATCTGTTTGGATTTTATTTTAAAACATGGCAAGAGGTATGGGCCTGGATTCAACCATCTGTATATGTGTTACCAGTTTTCCCAAAATAATTTGATAAAGAGGCTGTCTTTCATTTAGTGTATGTTTTATGGCCTCTTTGTCAAAAGTCAGATGACTGAGTGTGCCTGGTGTTCTTTCTCAACCCTCCCACCTATTCCATTGAGCCACATGTGTATTTTTTTTGCTAGTACCATGCTGCTTTTATCACTGTGGCTTTGTTATATCACTTGAAATTTTAGATGAATGTGCCTCTTACCTTCCTCTTGTTGCTAGAGATTTATTTTGTCACGTTGAGGCACCCTCGGTTCTGTCACAGTTCACAACTATGGCACAGCACAAAAGATGAGAACTCCAAGAAGGCCTAGAGGCACTTCCCTTGACTGAAATCACTCAGCATGAGAGTCTCATACAAACAGCCCCAAACTGAAGCTTTTGAGGATATTTAAAGATAGAATCAGGAATCAATGATAAAGGACAGAAGAATGACATCTGTGCAGGAATTCCTGTAGGGGACAGGAGAGGGATAGGGGAAGGTGAGAGTAGTCTGTTACATCATTGACCTTAGGGCCAGTATCAGTGATAAAACAGAGTATGGGGTGGAGAGGGACAGAGCAGTCATTCCTTAAGGCATTGTGTTTTGATCCTACTTGGACCTGGAGCCCAGTAGGCTATCCTTAACCATGCATTCTGGGAGGTTTTTGAGCTTGTGTCTCCAAAAATCCCTTATTTTTGCTTATCTATTTCATACATACCTCTGGCCAGCTACCTCACATTGTTCTATATACATTTCTGGATATTTTTTCTACTTCTGTGAGGAATTTTTTTGGTATTCTGATTCATATTTTATTAAATCTTTATATCAGTTTTTGTAGTTTTGCAATTTTGACAATATTGCTTCTGCTTATGGAGGAATATTGAATATCTTTTCTGATGTTCTTTTTGATCTCCTTTTTCAGAGTAGTATAGTTTTTGCTATAGATGGTTTTTAACTTCTGTTCTCAGGTTAATTCCTAATGATTTACAGTAGACCCTCGAGTTATGACCAGCCTGACATACAAAAAGTTGAGTTATTGCTGAAATTTTAGTTTTAACTTATGAACAAAATCTTGAGTTATGACTCTAGTCCTGGCTGCTTTTGCTTCCAGATGATCTCGAATACTTATTTAACCTTTAAAGAGTTCTGGCAGGAACATTACAACATCTTTTCTTGTGTGGGGTTAATTGAGAAATCCCAGGCCAATGTCTTTCTAAGGACACTGAGAGATGCCTGTACATAAAAGAGAGATTTTGAAGGTCATGTAGAGGAGCCTGAGCCTTCAGTTGAGCAACCTGAATTACAACCAGCCCTTTTGAGTGAATTGAGTTCGTAAGTTAAGGGTCCACTGTAATTATTTTAAGAGCTATTGTGCATGGTATTGTTTTCCACTTATGTTCAGGAACTGTATTGATTTTGATGTATTTATTTTTTATTATGCTACATTTCTCAATTTGGTTATTAGTTCTGGAGGCTTTCAGTTGAATTTCTAGGTCTTCTATGTGAAAGATCATGGCATTTGAGCAAGGATTATTTGAATTTTTCCTTTCCTATAAGTACCCATTTCATATCTTTCCCTTGCATGATTGCTCTTTCTAAATTTTTTAGTATTGTATTGAACAGGAGTTGTGATAGTGAGCATCCTTGTTTTGTTTCTGTTTTTAGAGTAAAAGCTATAGTATTTCCCTATTTAATATGATGGTTGCAGTAGGTTTATAACAAGTGGGCTTTATCAGATTAAGATAAAGTCTTGCTATATCTATTTTCTTCCAGGTTTTGTTTTTTCTTAAGGAATAGATGTTGAAGTTTGTCAAAGGCTTTTTCTGCATCTCTTGAAATGATCATGTGATCTTTGACTTTGCATTTATTTATGTGATGTATTAGTTCTATTAATTTTTGTATGTTGAACCACTCTTGAATCACTATGATAGAGGCTACTTGGTCATAATATATGAACTTTTTATTATTTGTTGTATTTTGTTTGCGAGTATAGAGTATATTGTTAGTATCTTTGCATAAATATTTTCATTAAAGAGATATGCTGGCTGTTCTTTTTTGGTTGGATCCTTGTCTGGTTTTGAAATCTAGCTTCCGAGAATGAGTTCTCTTTCCCCTCCAATTTTATAAAAGATTTTAAGGGACATTGGCCTTACATCTTCTCTGAAGTGCTTGTAGAATTTAGTTGTGAATCCTTTGTTTCTTTCTGCCTTTACTTAGTTGGTAGGGTTTTCATTATTGCCTCAATGTCATTGCCTGTTATTGGACTCTTCATAGTTCTTAATCTTTTTTAGTTTAGTTTTGGTAATTTATATATATATATATATATATATATGAATATATTATTTCCTCTGGATTATTCAATGTATTGAAGTACATGTTTTCAAAGTAGTTACTAATAATCTGAATTTTGGTTGTGTTGCTTATGATTTCATCTTAATTTCTGATTGAATTGATATGGTCTTTTTTCCATCTCTTGGTAAAAGTGGGCTAATATTTTGTCTATTTTGAGTATTGTTTTGAAGAACTACATCTTTGATTCATTAATTCTTTGTATTCTTTTAGTCTCAAATTCTTTAATCTTTACTTACATCTTTGTAGTTTCTATTTTTGTGTTAACTTCGGATTTAGATTGTTTTTGTTTTTCAAGTAACATGAGATGCATCATTTGGTTATTTATTTGAGCTTTCTCTGTTTTTCTGATGTGGACATTCATACCTATAAACTTCTCTCTTAAGACAGCTTTCAATTTGTCCCATGATGTCTTGTACTGGCATTATCATTTCATTCTAAGAGCTCTCTAATGTCTTCGTTTATTTCTTCTATGATTCCACGATTATTCAAGATTGTATTGTTTAATCTCTATATCCTTGTCTAATTTCTGTGATAGCTTTTGCCATAGATTTCTAGCTTCAATCGTCAATGATTTGACAACATGTATATGAATGGCTATTTTCTTTTTGTTATTTTTAAGCATGCTTATGTCTAGAATGTGGTTTAGTTTAGAGAAGGTAATGTATGCTCCTTAGAAGAATTCGTATTCTCTTGTTTTCTTCAGGGGAACACTGTAACTCTGTATATACCTATTAAATACATTTGTTCAAAGGTGTGGTCCAACTGCAATATTTCATTTTTTATTCATTGGATAACTCAGCTGTCTAATTTGGGAAAATTGAGTACTGAAATAGGGTGTGCTGATATTCATTGCATATATATTTAAAATTGTAATCACTTCCTGTTGAATTTTTCCCTTAATCAATTTGTAGTGACCTTATTTGCCTCTTTTGATCAGTTTTAGCTTGATCTCCATTTTATAAATAGCATAGGCATTCTTGTTTTTTTTTTTCTTGTGCCCACTGCATGGAATTTTGTTTTCCATCTTTCTTTTTAGTCTATGAATTTTTTTTGGATTACATATGTTTCTTTTACACAGCATAACATCAGGTTTGTTTTTTTGGTTCAGTCTGTCAATCTTTGTGTTTTGATTGGGGAGTTGAGACTTTTCATATGGAGAGTGATTTCTGAAAGGTAATGACTTATTCCTATAATTGCATTATTTTCCTATTGCTGATTGCTTTTTCCTCCTTTCTGCTGAGCTGCTCACCTTATCTGATATATTCATTCCAGTAGAGTTGGTCTCCACTAGATTTGTTGTCTTTTTCTAGAACATTCTTGAGAATATTTTAGAATGCTGTTTTAGTAGCCATGAATTTCTCAAGAGTTCTTTGTTTTGGAAAAACTTTACTTCTCCATCAATTTTGAAACTTATTTATGCAGGATATAATAATGTAGGCTGGAAATTGTTTTATTTTTGGACTGAAACACTTCATTTCAAGCTCTCCTGGCCTTTAAGTTTTGTTTTAAGAAGTTTACTGTTATTCTAAGGATTTTATATTTATAAGTTATTTGTTGCTATTCTCTAACAGCTTTTAAGATTCTGTGCTTGTATTGGACTTATGGGATTTTGACTCTAATATGTCATGGAGAAGTTCTTTTCTGATTCTGGCTATTTGGGTTCTATATGCCTCACTAATCTGAATGTTAATTTAATTCCCAATACCTGGAAAGTTTTTGGTTATTATTTCTGTAAATAGGTTTTTAATCCATTAATGCCATCTTCTAATTATTATAAATTTTAAATTAGTTTTCTTTGTGTCATCTTGCAGGATTCCAATGCACTTACTATAACCTCTTGTTGTTTTTAAGGTACCTTTGAGTTTATTGTCACTTGTATCAGCCCTATCTTATAGTTCTGACTTTCTCCTCACATTAGCTAGTCTATTGCATATATAATCAATAAGGTATTTTGTCTTTTGTATTTCTGTTTGACACCTTTTCATGGACTCTGATTCTTTGCTAAACTCATTATTCATGTTTTGTATCATTTTGTTTAGCTTTGCTAGATTTTTTGCTAGATTCTCTCTAAGCTAATTAATCACTATGTTTTATCAGGTTCATTCATTGTTATATCAATTTAGTGCTCACTGATCACATTACTTATTTATTTTAGTTATTTATTTTTTTGGTTTCCTCTTTTATCCCTTCGTGTAATTTAGCTTTTTGCCTTTTGATTTTCTCCCCATTAATGCCTCAGGGATTAGTTTTGGGGAAGTTGGGAGATATTTGAGGTAATTTTTTGCCTTGTTTAGTCTTGTTTATATTTGATTTTGCTGAGAGTTGAGCATTGATTAAAGTGGAAAGACTTTGGTGTTAGTATGGTGATCTGTTTAGTTAGTGTTTGATTTCTAGTGATCTGTTTTAAACATAGTTTACTTTACACCTTTGGCCTTTTTCCAATATTTGACCCTGTCCAGTAATTTGTGAAGGGGAGTGTGCAGTGTAATTAGCCCAGTACCTAGTTCTCTGAAAACAGCAACAACAACAACACTTCTGTAATATTGATAACACAAAGACAAACCAGTAAATATAAATGAATAGCAGAAAATATGCCGCCCCTGCCATTATCAAAGAAATCAGTGACGATAATACAGTCAAAGACAAACTGGATATTTGCATACCTTAAGAATCAATAAAAGATACCAATATTTTACCCTTAGCAATAAAAAAGAGATCTGCATTAATAATACAGAGACAAATGTTGATACATACACTAAATAACTACTAAACACAAAAGTCTAACACTATTAATAATAGAAAAGAACTTGACAATAATAGCAGAGTCAAATATCTAATTACTTACACAACTTAATGGTAGTACAAATAAATATATTATGAGGTAGAAATGAAAAAAACAAAAGAAGTAAATTTTATAAAATAATAGGATGATGAGAAGAGGAGAGAAAAGTGAAAAGACTCCATTAATTATAAAAATGAAATAAGTAGAATTAGATAAAAACAAAAGAACACAGATAAAAGAGAGTAAAAAAAACAAAGAGCAAATGAAAGAAATGATTTAAAAAGTACACAGGAAAAATCTCCCAGATCCCTAAAAACTTAACAAGGGAAAAGAGGAATGAGTCCAAAAATTTACTCCATGTGTGTGAATGAGTGGTTTCTTTCAAGGGAATATAGTATTGTAATCTACTACATTTGGGCAAGGGATCATGAGCCATTACTAAGTCCTATTTTGTCTCCATACTCAGTCTTTTGTGAGAGAATCTAGAGTCCTGTCCTGCCTTCACGCTGGACATGATTAGCCAATGTTGTCTTCCCTAGGACTATATTTGATTCAGCAACTCCTAATTTTCATTCCCTCTGTGTACCCAAGTAAAGGTTTTTCTCCACCTTGTTTTATGGTCTGAATTTGTGACCCCCCCTACACCCCCAGAGGTCCTTCTGTCCATATACCCCATCTAAGCCAATGTATACCCCTAATCACTTTAGCAGATGGAGCAAGCAAATAAACCACTGTGCTCTGTGCTGGATGAGGACAGCAGGGCCAGGGGTGTGGGGAGTGTCAAGGTCTGATGAATTTAAAACCAGCCCTCTCCAAAGATCACAGTTGAATGGCCTGGGGATCTCTTTGTCCCTCATGGCCAGAGCATAATCTGCTCAGGGGACATGTGTCTAGGCTGTATCCTCTCTTCTACTGTTTCTTGTGGCTGTCTCCCACCCAGTTGCTGTGGTATGAAGACTCTAGAGTCCCTGGGGTGTAGTTTTTCTGTCTTTTGACTCCCTGAGTTGCTCAGTCTTAAATATTTGATACTTTCCCAAAATGTCTCCTAATTAAACACTCTCAAATACAATGAGCACTGCACTGGTTTTCTTCTTCAACTCTAGCCTGCCATATGAGCACAGTTGTTTTCAGAGCAAATCTTTGGATTGTTTTTGCAGTTTAAAGTAATCCTGGGCTTTTCTTGGGATGAGTGCTTCTGGCCTGATCCATTCTTTCTCCTTGGGGCTGCCTACACTGTCTGAGGTGACCTGTGTTTCCAGATACATGCTCCTCCCTGGGAGCTAGGGTTAATATTCTAGATTGTTGCCTTCTTTTTTCTGTTTCCTCAGTTTGTCCATTTTATCTTTGATTTCTAGTTTTCCTTTCAGCATTTTCTTAATTTCTGTAGCTTTTTTCTCCCTTTTCTTTTCAGTAAATTATTTTCCAGATGTCACAAGTCCAGGTCCCAGAAATACTGTGATATAGTGCTGGATTTTACAACAACATCTTTCCTTCCCTCATAAATTTATTTCTTTACATTTTATATTATTGCTTTTTTCCATTAGTGCATGTCAATAATGTAGAATGATGAGTTTTATTTTGTGAATCTGGTAAGTGCAGGTGATATACCTTGATCATTTTTAATTCCATTAACCTCCTCTATTTTTCCTCTTTCTGCTGATCAACTTCCTCATCTTCAAAAGCCTCATATTCTTTTAATCTCTCTCGGGAACTTAAAAACTAGATCTTAGTTATCTTTATTTTAAAAATTGCATAATTTCACTAGTGATCGGTTTGAGAGAGTATTTGATAAGCATATAATTCTACATTTTGAAATGATTATGCTAACTCTTCAAGAGGTGCAAAATCCAGACATGCTTTCCATCACAAAGGTGTTGCTAATATCCCTGACTAATGCTGATATACACAGATTTATCTTTCTCCACTATTAAAATGTTGGTTAGTATGTAACACTGAAACATAAATATAAGCTCATATGCATAACTGCACAATTATCAATTATGATTAAACATAAATTATGGAATCCTATAAGGAAATATGTAACCAGTGGAGGCCAATCAAGTTTGCATGTCATTGTCTGTATGATTTTTGCAACTTCCTGTGAATATATATGTAGTTTCAAATAAAGAACTTTAAAAAAATCATACAAAATTGTGAGACGATGATTAAGCAAATGAGTATAATAATCTAGCCAGAGGTATTAAAATTAATGATAGCAGTAATTAATAATGATGATGTGCATATTTTTAAAAACCTTAAGCAAATACATAACTTAGAGAAAGAAATAATATGAAAAGTTGATCTCTTCATTATCATGAATTGCTATAAATTTTATTTCAGGAGATAAGACAATAAATATACTGTTAAAATCCATATATTATTCTTTTCAGCGAAATATTAAACCATTATCTTACTACCACAGACTGATATATAAGGGATATCTAAGCCTAAAGTAAATGGCTGTTAATGGTTCCTCAATGCAACCATAGATTCAGGATCCTCTTACAATGAAGTACAATTGTCAAGTCCCAACAATGTAAATAACCATTGGAATCAAGATTTTACAACCTCCTCTTAGCTATGGTAGACCATTAAGAATGACTAAATCATTACAAAAATTTCTAATATGAGCAAAAAACAAAACAAGGACCCCTTGAATATTAATGATATTCTGTGAAGATAAAATAAGTTATTTACTTTGAGAAGCAAAAAGGAATGCTATACAACAGATGAGACAGAGAGACAAAAAGAAAGACCAAGTTTGAATGAAACAATAAAATTGATGAGTTCAAGTAGACCTTTAAAAGGAAGAAAAGAATGCAGGCAAGCAAGCTTAGAACACTGATGAAGGAAATAGAGGGAAGATAATAAAAAAATTGAGAACATTTGACAGATTGTAAAAATATGAGTTTCCACATTGAAGTTGCTTAAAATGTATCCATGACAATGATTGAAAACTACACCAAGACACATATCATTAAATTTTGATCATAAAGATGAAGAGATGGACCTTAAAGCATTCAGGAAGAGAAATACAATTTAATCACATCTAAAACATCACAAATCAGAAGAGTATCAGACTTCTCACAGCACTATTGAAGCTGTAAAACAAAAGAGAATAGCTTTTAAGTATCTGAACAAAAATGATTTACGCTCTGTACCCACCATGCTATCAATCAAAAGTGAAAATAGAATGAGGAATTTTGAGACAGAAAAACAATTTTAAAAACAACTCATTCACCAATTTTAGAAAACAACTTAAAATATACCCAAGAAATAAGTACACAAACAAAACTATGAGAATTCAAGGATAAGGAATTGAAAATGATATGAAGTGAATTTTCAAGATGATGACAATGGGAGCTATGTAAAAAACTGTGTTGTAGAGCCGGGGATTTAGCTCAGTGGTTCCACTGCCTGCCTTGCAAGGGCAAGGTCCTGAGTTAGAGCCCCAATACAAAAACAATAAAACAAAATAAAACCTTTAATAAAGGATAAACAACTGCAGAAAGCTGTTTTCTACATTAGAAAAGAAGGAAAAAATCAAATCACTTGCTATTTTTGAATGTATTGCAATGAGATTTACATTGTTGTAAGAATAGATAACTATGGACAGCTTATATGTTCAAAGACAATTGAGACAATATAACAAAAAAGAAGCCATTTTTAATTTGAAGGAAAATAAAGTAGTCATAACAACAGGACTAGTGAATACTTTCTTAATGAAAAATACTAGGATTTAAATACTATATAATGGAAAGAGGAGAATTTCTGTATTTACTGAAAGTGGAGAACAAAAAACTAAACCTTCAAATTAAAAAGTACAAAATAAATCAGTAATATAAATATAGAAAAATAAATATTGTTGGTATAAGCACATTATTTAGACCTACGGAAATAATAGTTAATAGTAAAACCTATTCCTAGAAAAGAATCAATCAAGAGGGACAAGACAGAAGACTGATAAATATTATTCCATTATTACCATAAGGAACAATTGACTTTTAAAACTTTGTGCATATATAATTTTAATTAAAATAGAATTAATAAAGCAATACTTCATATTGCACATCTTTCAAAAGCTACTATGTACATTCACCTTCTAAATGGTTGCTGTTTTGTTGTTATTCCGTCAAGCTTCTCCTTTTTTTTGTATTTTGTTTTCAGCAGTATGCATTATATTAACAAAATAAATTGCTATATTTCCCAAAGCCAATTGGCCCATAAAACATAGCACATATTATCCAATTCATTAAGAAAAATCTCATTTATAATTCTGTAATCAATGAGAATCCTCCCTAGAGTCTATTAAATTATTGCATGGCTTTTAGATCTTTGTTGTTTCTTTCTTGTATAATCACAATGACCTCCTGAATTGTCCCACTCTTACATCTTTTTTGAATTTATGCTATTTCTTAAAGGTAGATGTGAATATGTAAAACACTAATTGTATTGACAATAGTGATCTATTTGGATTTCATGTACATAGATAAAGGTTACAATATATTTACTGAGTGACAGGCTTCACAAATTTATGGAGAGTTAATTAAGCTAAATAATGATGACCAGCTCAAAAAAGGACTGCAAATCAAACTGTAACTAATAAGTGAGCATTTAATAGCTGATGACTAATTCTAGACAATTATATAAATCCTTTATCAGTTATATAGACTTGACATATCCATAGGATATTATTGTAGATAGGTAAGTTAATCAGATATCTTGTAGGCAGTTAGATAGGGCCTCCCTCAAGGCACCAGCCCTCAAGGTGCCAGCCCTCCAGGAGTCAACACAGAGAGGAGCTTACATGGAGAACAACTGAGGTGCACTCACTGGTTAGCATTATAAAAAGAAGAGGCACCTTCCCCTAGAGATAGATAGCAGTGATTGATATTCTAAATGGGAAATTCCTTGTATGTGACTTATTTTCCCATTTGATCCCCTTTTAATGAATATTACCTGGGTGACTGTATTTGTAATCTTATTGGTTGGTTGTGGTTTTGTTCCACTTCATGCCCACCTTGTAAATTTCCATTGGGTCTTATAGTTTTGTCCCACTTTGTACCCTCCTCACCACATGGCTTGGCTGTATAAAACATCTTTGAAAAGTGGTGTGGGCTGGCAACCCACTTTCTGTTCCCCTTCTGTCTCTCTTAGACAGAAGCTTTCTTTCTCCCAATAAATATTTCCTACTCTTAATCTCTGTTGTTTCTAGAATTCATTCTTTGATTTTAGAGAACACAAACCCGTGTTTTGGATACCCAGCAAGTTTGGGAGTTACATCTTTCCCCCCACATCATTATGATAATAATACTGTAAATGTCACCTGTAAATACACGTGTCTTTTTTCCTTGGCCACATAAAACATTATTTTAAGTACCAAATTTGTAGGGTCTATATTATATACTATTAAAGAGATACTTTATAATAATACCTTCAGTTTTATTGAAATAATCTACAATGCATTTTAAAATATCATTTAAAATATCAAAGTCTAATTAGTAAGGCTTACTGCAACTCATTACCTCCTATATATTAATTCATACACACACAATCACCCATGTGCACATTTATTTTACAAATCTTTTTTGAGCTGGAAAAAAATATATTTATATTTTTACTGTTTTTATAACTTAATTTATAAAGTATTTCCAAGTTTAGTCATTTGTTTGTATTCTTGACTCTTAACAAGAGTCTCTAGATATCTCAGGGTAATACCTCATTGTGTGTTACATCATGTCTGATTACCTCTGTCACATTGCATTAGGCTGTGTCATTAATGAAAACAATATGACTGAAGTAACTGGGCATGACACATCATAGCACTTGGCTTGCTGATCTGTAACATCCGATGCAATTTCTTGAGGTGGAGAAGAAGAAAGTGGTAGTGAGTTAAAGTGTATGAATTCCAAATGATACAGTTTCTCCATATCTCTTTACAATGGGAGTGAACTAAACAGACTTACCAAATAGAGCTACTGTAGCTTTCAGAAATATGTAAAAATCAATATTTTGTACAATCAGTGTTTGTGAATGGATTTTAATATTACTCTGTCAATCTTGTCCTGTGATCAATTTTATTTCTGTTTCATGGTGAAATGATTTTGAGTTGTTTCATCCTTATTGTACAGGATAGTGACAAAAATATGTAAAAATAGGATTTAACCCTTTTGCAAATACCCCTTTACATATAAGCTCCCTAAAACCTGTGATTCAAACTTGAACTGGACACCTTCCAGAACTGTGAGAAATACATTTCTCTTCTTTCTAAGTTATCTAATCTGTGGTACTGTATTATGGGAAGACAAAACACACTGAGGGGTGATGTATATTATCTACTTACTACATAGGTTGACTCATGAGTAGCATTAAAAAATAAAGATTGTTTACCTACCTACTGTTTATGAAGTCTGAGCTATGAATCCTTGTGTAGTTATGATCTTACCTACATAAGTATTGCAAACAGAATACTACCCAAGAACTAAGTGCTCACTGTACATTTGATGAGTCAGTCAATGAGTATTGCCACAGTTAGCTATTCTCCATATCAAATATTACTTCCAACCAAATTTCAGCAACTGATTTACTTGAGTATAATCTTTGACATCACTAGCTGGCTAAGTGACAATGGTTAGGCTGCCTAACTCAGGTTTTCTTATATAGATAATCATAGGTATATTACCTACCTTATAGAATTTTTGTTCAGATTTAATGACATATTCAAGTAAAGAGCCTAGCAAAGTGTCTGGCCATAGCAATCATATACACAACTGGTGCCAGATGAAGAGAGTTTTGTGTAGCTAATTTATACTGGTAGGGAAATAATAACTAATGGTGTTGGATTAGTTATTAATAAAATGTATGGCAAATAGTACATTTTGTTTTTATGTCATTCCATGGTCAGAATTTTGAAGTTTTCTAGATAGGTTTGGGTGTTATTATTTTTAGTTAACTGAGTTATTTGGTGGCCAAAATATAGACTATTAAAGAAAACTTGTTCTTCTCTGAAGAAAAGACAAGAAAAATCAAATAAATGTCATTAAGAAGAAACAAGATTCAAACAAACCACTTTCTCCTAAGGAACTGAAAATCTATGTGAAATACAAAAGCCTCAAGGTTTCCTATCATTGAGCTGCAAACTATTTAAAACCACACTATTGCAGTAGTTTTTTTATACACTTAAGTTATAGATATTTGTTCTACTCTTAGACATTAGTGCTCAGTCGCAGTATTCTTCTTTAAAATGTGAAGGAAAGGCACAAGTAAGAGTGAGAGGGACAAAGCACCCCAATACAAAGCTGGGGTGACCCTTAAGTATTTAAACAGATCTTCAGCTACGAGCACAACAAAGTCATCAGAACAGAAAGGCAACAACTGACCTAGATGCTAGTGCTTATGAAAGGTTATTCAGGAGCTGTTCATTCTGGCTCAAAGCCGTCTAAACCCCTGGCAATGTCGAGCCAGTAAAGAGGTTTTTTTGCAGGATGAGGGCAGATTATGACACAAAATTGTCTTGTCAATCAGAGAGAAACTAATATATGAATCATTGTATTTCCTATATTTCCTAAAGAAGAAAAGTGTGGGCCGGGGATTTAGCTCAGTGGTTTCGACTCCTGCTGCGCAAGCGCAAGGACCCAAGTTCGATCCCTGGTACCAAAAAAAAAAAAAAAAGGAAGAAAAGAAGAAAAGTGAGATCATAGCAATACTCAGGCATATAATTTCAGGATTTTTAATAATAAATATTTGAATCTTTAGTCTAGGGATTAAGTAGATACATTGATTGTAAAATTGAAATATTATAGTAGAAATTAGATATTTCAAACTGAGGTTTTCGCACTTTAATACTAAAGGAAGTGTCCTAGGAAAAGGAAAGGAAAAGAAAGGAAAGAAATAATAAAGAAAGAAGGAAGGAAGAAAAGAAAGAAAGGTGCCAAATAATGAGAAAACAGCTTAGCACATTATTGTGTTTTACTTCCAGAATCCCCTGAGAAGGCAAAGGCTGGCCAGATACTTGGTCAAAAGCCTTGTGAACTGCTGCAGCAAAATTATCGTAAAATTTGAAAGGAATATAAAATGAGGTCTAAGTGATGCTGAGAATAAGGAGTTAGAACATCAAATGACTGCTCCATAGGCCACTTGCCTGGCTTGACTTGATGAGGGAAGGGATAAACACACTTGGGTAAGTATACTCAGGGAGAACAAACACGCACAGACAATATTATCATTAAGGTATCAAGTAGAATATTTACAAACACAACAGTTGGCACATATGATTATAACTTTACTATTTGAATATGTTCAATCCTGTCTGCTCTGATTGCTTCTTGTTAATTAGTTCAGAGTTATACTAATTCTATTTGTGCTTCAAAATATCCAAATTTTAGTATGGATGGTGGTCACATTGGAATAGTATGTGTTCTTCATCTGCAAATGAGCTCTTAAGCCCCTAGCCACAATACAGAAAACAGTAGTGCATTCTTAGTACTGGATAACATCATGGTGGATTGTATCAAATAGAAAGAGAATTGGGTCAGATTCATTGATATTTTTGTGTAGAAAACTAACATTTCATCCTGATAGTAAAGTGTCAAATATTTTGCTTGTTGGATTTTAGTCCCTAAAACAAATGTGTGATACAAAATAAAGTAATGCTAGACATCTAGATATACATATTTATATATTTCTAAAATCTAACCATAACTTCATTTTTACTCCCATTAATAAAATTCCAACTCAGAGAGATAAAATATTGCATATATTTAACATGTACATTGGTATATTTATATATACATATATATAATGATATATAAATTGGCATCATTCCTACAATCAAGCTAACTAATATATTTATCACTCCACATAAGTACAATAAGATTTTATATTATGAGAGCATTTAAACAAATTTCAAGTATAAAAGACAGTTTCATGAATTATAGTCACTGTGATGTGCATTTGATCTTGAAAAATTATTCTTTCTGAAAACTTAAAGTTTGTATCGTTTAAGCAACATCTCCCTCATTTTCCCCAAATCCCACTCCTAGCAAACATCATTATACTCTGTGTCTATTAGTTCTCTTTTTCAGATTTGATCTGTAAGTAAAGTCATGCAGTATCTCAGTTTGTCTTCCTGTGTCTGCCTTACTTCGCTTAGCATAATATCTTCTAGGCTCATCTGTATTATTTGTTTTTTTTTGTTGTTTTGTTTTGTTTTGGTACCAGGGATCGAACTTGGGACCTTGCGCTTGCAAGGTAGGTGGTGGAACCACTGAGCTAAATCCCCAGGCCTCATCTGTGTTATAATGAATGACAGGATCTCATTTTTAAGGCATATAAACTTCCACTGTACAAATATACCACATTTTCTTTATCCATTTATCCATCTGTGGACTCGGGTTTTTTCCATATCTTGGGTATTATGTATAATGCTGAAATGAATACAAGAATGCAGATGTCCATTTGACATATTGATTTTTATTTGTCTTGAATATATATCCAGTAGTGGGATGGTTGGATCATATGCTGTTATATTTTAAGTTTTTACAGAAACTTCCAACCCCCATAATGGTTATATAAATTTTCATTCTCAAAAACAGTACAAATAGGCTCCCCTTTCTCCATACAGCATCTGTAATTTGTTTGTATTTTTCTGTGATCATCATCTTAAAAAATGTGAGGCGATATCTCGCTGTGATTTGGAATATCATTTCTCTGATAATTATTGATTTTGACATTTTTCTTGTACCTATAAGCCTTTTGTATGTCTTCTTTTCAGAAATATCTATTCGAATCTTTTGCCCAATTTTGACTGAGTTGTGACTGACATACATATATATATATATATATATTACATTTATTAACTCCTTATCTGATATTTGGCTTGTGAATATTTCCTCAAATCTATAAGCCACCTTTTCCTTCTATTATTTCCTTTGCTGTAGATACTTTTGAGCTTAACACAACCCATTTTTCTACTTTTAACTTTGTTGTATGAGGTATTGAAATTATGTCCAAAATAAATGTTGCCCAGACCAAAATTATAAAATATCTCTCCTATGTTTTCTACTACTTTGGCTGTTTCTAGTCTTAGGTTAAATTTTTAACTCATTTTCTGTTTAGTGTTTTTGTATATTATATGAGACAATGGTCTAATTTTATTACATGGTGTCTACATCACTTTTTTTTGAGAAAACTGTCATTTCTCCATTGTGCGCTCCTGGTAACTCTGTTGAAAATAAATTACCTATAAAAATGTAGGTTTATATCCAGGATTGCTGATCCATTCCACTCATCTCTATATCTGTTTTTATTCCAGAATCACACTACATTGACTATTATATACTTTTAGCATATATTGACATCAGGTAACAGGTTGTTTCCAGCTTTGTTTTCTGCTCAACATTGTTTTATCTAGTTGAGGTCTTTTAGAGTTTCCTATGAATATTAGGATTATTTTTCTATTTCTTTGAAAAGTGCCACTGGGATTTTGCTGGAAATTACATTGAATATGTATATCTTTTTGGATGATATAGATATTTTAATGATACTAATTTTTATGATGTCTGAACATTGGACATTTTTGGACATGTGTGCATTTTCTCCAATATTTTTCATTAAATTTTTACACTTTTCAGTGTATAAATCTATCTCTTTTTTGGTTTAACTTATACCAAAATATTGAATTATTCATGGTATTGTAAATAAGATTTTCTTACTTTCTTCTTTGGATAGTGTGTATTCACTTTACAGAATTGTAACTGATATCTTATGTTGATTTAACACAACTGGTTGTTGTGTTTTCATTTTGTCTCCTGCAATTTTTCTGAATTTATATTTTCTTTAATAGTTTTTATAGGATCTTTCAGGTTTTCACATATAGACATATCATCTGTAAGTAGAAAAGTTTAACCTTCTCCTTTTCAATTTAGGTGTATTTTTTATTTGTTCTTGGCTAAGTTTTCTTGTCATGTCTTTTAGTAATATGTTGAAAAGAAGAAATGGGAATGAGCATCTTTGTATGTTCCTCAATTAAGGGAAACAGCTGTTTAAACATTGACTATGATATTAAATACAGGCTTATTATATATGATATTTGTTGTGGAAAATTATATTCCTTCAATACCTATTTTTTTACAGTTTTCATTAAGAGAGTATGTTGATTTTTTCAATCACTTTTTCTACATTCAATTATATGATAATATGATTTTATTTTTCCTTTTGTTAATGTTATATTTCACATTTATTGATTTCTGTATGTTGAACCACTTCTGTGTTCTGGAATAAAACATAGTTGATAAATAGTATTTTGTCCATTTAAAATGATGCAAAGCCAAGAAAATTATGCAAGAGAAATGCACCACATTAATAAAATTGGATATTGTTATGGTTTAGGTCTGGATGAACACCCTGCCTCCAGCCTCATATGGTAATAGGCTTGATCTAGAGTATGTGAAGCTAAAATTGGGTCATGATGCAATGCAAGGCTCACGGGTTCTAGGATTAAGGGTGTTGAGTGCTACCCATCCTAAGTAGTTTGAATAAGATAAAAAGGGCAGGGAGATGCTGTTAAGCTTCTCTTGCTACCTTGTGGATGCCATCTTGATTTTCCTCTGCTATGTTTGTTTGCCATCCCAGCCTCAGAGCTAGCCAATTATGGACTGAAATCTCTACAAACTGTAAGCCAAATATGCCCCTTCCCCTCTAACTTTCAGTGTGGAATATTTTGTCTCAGCAATGAGAGAAAAGTAACTAGCACAGATATATAAAAACATGTTTATTTCTATTCATCGAGAAAAAAAACTCTTAACAAAGTCTATCATTCTTTCACGTTAAAAGTCACATAAAACTAAATATGCAAGGATCATATGTAACAAAATAAAGGCTATGTACATAAAACCCAAGGCCAGCATCATATTCAATGGAGAAAAGATGAAAGCCTTACCTCTAAAATCAGAAATGAGACAAGGCCAAATTCAAAAGTGAGCATCTGAAATGAACAGACATTTCTCAGACAAAGAAGTAAAAGTAGCAGATAAGCATATAAAAAAATGTTCAACATCACTGGTCATTCGAGAGATGCAAATGAAAACAACATTGAGATTCCACCTCACCCCAGAAAGAATGGCTGCTACCAAGAAATCAACCAATAACAAATGCTGGTGGGCTGTGGGGAAAAAGGAACTCTTCTCCATTTTTGGTGGGACTGCAGGCTGGTGCAACCACTGAGGAAATCAGTATGGAGATACCTCAAAGCACTAGGACTACAAGTCTCATTTGACCCAGCTATTACCTTTCTGGGTATCTTCCCCAAAGAATTAAAAGATTCATACCACAGCGATATACGCACACCCATGTTTATAGCGGCATAGTTTGTAACAGCTAAAGCTTAGAAACAGCCCAATTGCCCATCAACTGGAGACTGGATAAAGATGTGTGTGTTTTTTTTTATAAAATGGAGTACCACTCAGCCATAAAGAATGAGAAACTAGAGATATTTATAGCTAAATGGATGCACATTGAGGCCATACTGTTAAGTGAAATAAATAGGACACAAGTGTAAATACAGAATAGTTTTTCTGTTGTGAGAAACTGAAAGTGTAAATAAGGATTAAAATGAATAACTGATAATGTGAAATAGGAAGAAAAGGTCCAAAGGGGAAGGGGAAGTTGGAGGAATTGGGGAAAGGAAAGAAGGGAATGGAATTAATATGATAAAAGGAAAAAATGGGAACAAAGTCTTTGTAAATAGGGAAGGGTGGAGGGAGTAAAGGGAGGGCAGAGGAATGGGGACAAAAGTAAGAACCAAGATACTTCCTGTACAGGTACAAGTTCCCAATGATAAATGTAAATGTATTGTATACCTAAAATGTACCAATAAAAGAATAAAAAAAAAAAAAGAAATGAGACAAGTGTGTCCATTCTCACCATTACTGATCAACAGAGTACTTAAAATCTAAGCCAGAGCAATTCGGTAAGTAGAAAGAAAGGAAACAGAGATAAATAAGAAATAAAAATTATCCCTGTTTGAATATGATATGATAATTTACTTAGAAGACCAAAAATACAAAAAAGTCAGCAAAGTAGTAGAATACAAAATCATCACACAAAAATCTGTCTTCAAGCTCATCAATTCTTTCTTCTGCTTGATCATAGCTTGTTGAGGCATTCTGTGGAAATTTTTCTTTCAACCATTGTAACTTTTCAGGTGTAGAATGCCTGATTTTTTTAAAATATGATTTTTATCTCTTTGTCAAACTTTTCTTTTTATGTATCATTTCTCTGATTTTATTTTATTGCTTATCTATGTCCTGTTGTAGTTCAGTGAACACTTTAAAGGTAATTATTTTTATTTTTCTGGTAATTCATAGACCTTTACATTTATGTAGTTGTCTATGAGTGTTTTATTTTGTTCCTTTGGTAGATTACTGTTATCCTGACTATTCATTGTATATGTGTCTTGCAATGTTTTTTGCACATTTAAAGTAGGTATTTTTTAGAGACCAGCTTTGGTAGGGAAAGTTCTTCAACTATTTGCCATGGCATGGCAGAAATTATGAGCAATATACCCTGGGTGCCAAGGCTAGTGAAGATGTTCTGGTCCTGGTGCAGGTGCAGAGCCTGGGTCCACCAGGTATCAGATAGAACCTGAGCCTAGTGGTACTAGCCTTAAGCTAAGGTAAATCTACAGCTGATGTCCATGGCCCTAGAGGCTGGAGCTATGAGTGAGTGATTGATCTCTACTGACATAAGGCAAGCTTTGATTCCAAAGCTTTCAGTCCCCGGGTATTTGTGCATGCTGGGAACCTGTGTAGTAAAGACTGGGTCCAATCCTGATTCTACAAGTGTAACATGCTACCAGGGTCACTGGAGTGGACATAGCTCCTGATCCCATGGAAGTAACCTCAAAGCATGAGTCTGTGGTGGGAGATCTGTTGCCTCTATTGTGGAGCTGTGTTTGGAATCTGGGTTTTTCAGGACAAGTTTGGAGTTTAGTCCCTAAGGGCCAAACTGCTTGCTGGATCTGTGGGGTTGACATTAATCTAAGGCTGACTGGTTTAGTTACTTTTCTCTTGTTGAGACAAACACTCAAAGTTAAAGGAGGAGGTTTACTTTTGCTCATAGTTTGTTAAGGTTTCAGTCCATAATTGACTGATTCCAAGGCAGGGCAGTAGGGCATAGGGACATGGCATAGAAAAAACAGTTCAAGGGAAGGCAGAAAGCAGCAAAGCAACAACAGCAAGTCGGCCCTGCCTCTCTCCCTTTACATTCCATCCAGGCTATAATTCTATTGATTGGTGCCAGTCACCTTCTTGGTGGGACTTCCATCCACATCCAGAATTATGCTAAACACATTTAGTTATCACACATCCTCAATCCCAGTATCCCTCACCTCAGATCCAGCCACATCCAGAAAGCCCTATCTACTAGTGCATGAGGCTTTGGGGGGACATCTAGATACAATCCATAATGCTTACCCATAGACTGAATCCACAACAAATAACATGGAACATGGAATGAAGTTGTTGTTCTTGAACCTATGTTAGATTTTCACTCTCTGTTCATAAAAGCCTGGTAGTGCTAGGCAAAGCATGACACCTGGATCCATGGAGGCTGAAATGATACTATTTCAGGTGTGTGACCTGAGTCTAGAGTGATATTTCTGCAGTCTTGTTTCATACAAGTTGACCTGGCACTTGGTTGAACTTGGAAACTAAGGCTGTGATGTCTGCCTGAATCCTGTATTTATGGGTGCAAACCTGGTACTAGTGGTGAAGAAGTTGACCTGAAGACTAGTTCATCTAAACTCTGGGTCCATAGAAGGCAGCTTGTAGCATGAGGTCATGAATATCAGCTGCTTCCTGGATCCATGGCAGAAAGCCTGGGGCCTGAGGCTGCTAGAACTGTTTTTGTGCTGTGGAACACATAAAATTGGAGTCTGCATTGTCCTACTTGTAGCCTGGGGTCATGGATGTAGGCCTAGCATAAAGCTGGTGCTAAAATCAGTGGTAAAGACTGGTGCCCACTTCAGTCTCTTTCCAAGCTCGATTGAAATAATTATATTCATTACCTCATATTAATTATATAAAATAATATTTTTACCATACAAAATACACATATTCCTCAAACAGAAAGTAGAATATTTTTATTACTATAGTGAAATTATTTGCTTTATTTATGCATCTTTTAAACATGAATAATTAAGGAACAAATCAAACTTGGGCCGAAAAGTGACATCAGCATGATGCCTGTGCTGACACTACAATATTTTCATTCCACCAAAGAAACACTGAAAAGCAAGAAAAATATCAGAAGCAACATAGATGTCTGGAAAGCAGTTGAATGTTTATAGCAAGTAAGTGAACAGTGAGTGAAGTAAATGACAACTTGAAAATGGTCTGAAAATTTGAAGCATTTTTTTTGCCCTTACTACTCTCATAACCTTGTGTGCAGGCAGTCTAAAAGTAGTAGCATTTTTAAAGAAACAACAACCTATATTACCAATGTGGTAACCTATTCTGTCTCCAGAGAAAGCAGAGAAGATATTACTTACAAATTATCCTTAATGTCTGTTATAATAGAGCTCTCTGAAGGACTGACAAAAGACACTTCTTTATGTATTGCCTAATTTCCAACACAGGCAAGGAAAGTGGTGAGCATTGTTGAAAAACACTACCAGTTGAATGAAAAAACACAAACGCCTGAAGGAAAAGGTAACTGGTCAATACTTGTAATAGTCATATAAAAGGCAAAGAGTAAAAGCTGAGAGATTCTTTGGGCAATTAGGTACATCAAAAGCACTGTGTGTATGTGAGAGCATTGAAAGCCACATGTATGCTGAAAGCAATCTTACACATCAGAATAGTTAAAAGCAAACCATAACCTTACAACTCCCATAGATCATTGCACTCAGTGTAAGACTGGATAAGAGTTGAAAAAGTGTCCTTTACAAAGCAAGTATTTAAACATTGAGAGAGGTGCTTCGTTTATTGGTATTTTTTCCATTTTTTGTTCTACTTAGCTCTTCAGAGTCAAAAAAATTGCTAATTATTAGCTAAATGTGCACTAATACAACAGGCACTTCACTGCCCACACATGATGAAGAATACATTTTTAGAGATTGAAAAATACTTAAACAGGATTTGATACAATAACAAATTAAAAATACATGCAGTGAAAGGGAAGAGTTTGTTCTTAAGAGTTACCACGTTAGATTACCCAAGTAATCCAAAAAAAAAACCATTATAGATCACACAAAGAAACAGAGTAATATGCCCTAAACAGAGAGGGAGTTTTAGTTAGAGTAAAACAGTGAAATCAATACATTGATCATGAACTTCCAAGATTCTAGAATTATGAGCAACAAATTTCCTCTATGTTTAAATGAATAAAATGAATAAAAAGAATAAAGGAAAAAAGTAATAATTAAAATAATCAAGGTAAGTAATCAACCTAAATTTCCATCAATGGATAAATGGATGAAGAAAATGTGGCAAAGATATGCAATGGAAGACTAGTCATCCTTTTTTCTTTCTTTTTGTTTGTTTTTTGGTACCAGGGATCAAACTTGGGACCTTGCACTTGTGAGGCAGGTGACAGAACCACTGAGCTAAATCCCAGGCCCTTCTTTTTCTTTTTTAAGGGAATCTTGTCATTTGCAATAACATAAATGAACCTTGAGGATATTGTGCTATCTGAACTAAGCTAGAAAGACAATACACATCATGTTACTTATATGTGGAAACGAAGAAAATTTCATAGAAACAGAGAACAGAAAAAAAATTATGGAGGTCTGAGGGAGAGAAAAGAGGAAATTTGGATATCAAAGGATGCAATATTTCAATTCAGTAGAAGGCATAAAGTTCTGGAGATAATAATGACTATAATCAACTTTGGTACCATAGTCACTTTCCTGTCATTGAGAATGCCAAACAACTCCAACTTCAAGAGGGAGAGATTTATTTTTAAAAATTTAAAGTTCCTGATTAGCTGGGTCCAAAACAGAAATTGCATGGTGGAAGGTTCTGGGTAGAGGAAAGCTGTTCACATCATGGTTCCCAGAAATCAGAACAAAAGAAAAGCTAGAGAGAGATATACTCTTCTGGGTCATGCCTCCAGTGACCAATCATATCTGAGCAGAGCCATCTCCTAACAACACATTTAGCTATGGAATAATAAGTGGAATAATGTATCAGAGGACTAGTGAAGTATAGTGCCTCCATGATCTAATCACTTTCTAAACAACTGTGTCTTTTGGGGACACCCCCAGATCTAAACTATAAAAACTGGTAATTATAGTAAAAAATAATATATTTTTTACTGAAAATTGCTGAGTAGATTTTAAATGCTCTCACCACAAAAAAAAGTATGTGATATAATGTAATATAATGGATATGTTAATTAGCTTAATTAAGTCATCCTACAACATATAAACGTATCAAATATATTGGGCACTATAAATATACAGATAAGGAGAAAAAGAAATAAAATGAATAATTAATAGAATGGTTTGGTAGTAGATTTGAGCAGGAAGAGGAAAAACAACAAATGTGAAAACAGGAAAATAGGTATTTTTTAATTTTGAAAAGGAAGAAAGAAATGAAGATATGTAAATAAAATTAATCATATAAAATAAAAATAATAAAGTGAATGTAAAGCAGTAAAATCAACCTGTAGGAGTCCACTAATTGAACCAATCTATGCATCATAGAATTTCAGAAGGAGAGGTAAAGCAGAATATTTGAACAAATAGTGGCTAAAAACGTCTCAAATTTGATGAAAGACGAGTTTACAAACCCAAGACGCTGAATGAATTCAAAGAAAATTTCAGAGAGATGTATATAACATACATTTTCATAAACAAAGAATCTTTAAAACAGCAATAAAGAAGTGATTTTTAATAAAAAACTTAGATAACAGATAACAAATTTAAATTGTTAAAATGTCTATAAACTTGGATAGAAGAAAACAGAATTGTTGATAATTCTATATCCAGGAAAACTGTCTTTCAAGAGTGAGAAAAAATGTATACATTTAGAGATAGAATGAGGTTTAAGTGCTTATTACCAGCAGATATGCCTTACAACAAATGTAGAGAATGACCTTTAGATTGAAATGCGAGAATATTAACATAAGGTCTAATGAGAAAGTGAATAATGCTGAACATGTTCAGTGTATGGGAAAATAAAAAAAAAATCAGTTTAGTTGTTCATTCTATTTTCATTGCCTTAGTATAGCTATAAAGTAATATTTTTAATCCTCATGACAAATTAAAAATGTATGTGTATATATATAAAATGACAAAGGAAATAAAATATCTCTAAAATAAATATAAGTTGGGTGTGTTGGTACATGTTATCTCAGGAACAAGAGGGTTGAGGCAGCGGGACAGTTATGAGTTCAAGACCAGACTGGGCTATGGGTTTCAAGTCAGCCTCAAATGCATAGTAAGAGCCTATCTTTAAAAAAAAACAAAATAGGGTGATCCACTTAGCCTGCCAGAGACAGAGGTTCCAGGTTGCCAGGTGTCCTGCCTCATCCAGCCCATGCCACACACACCTGTGGGGTCCAGCCAGAAGGTGAGGAGCCCTCACCACTGGCCAAATCCATGGCAGGGTAGCAATGCACTTACCTGAGAGGGCGCCTGCAGGACACCTCACCCTCCACCCACCCCCAACCCCGCCTCTACACTCCTGGCTGTACTGCTACCTGGTTCCACACTACAAAAACACAGGGGGCACCGGACCACCATACTGGGTAAGTTGGAGAGATCATCACCTATCATCAGAACCTGGACTGTCTTCAGGGGAAGGGCACTTGGAACTTGCAGTACAACCTTGCAGAGTTCAACCCTACAGGAGAACAGGGAGCTCAACTTAGGAGTTGCTGCAGAAATCTGCCTGAATCTCATAGGTCTGTGACTGGCTTGGTGAGCCTCACCGACATATAACTGTGCACTGCTGCCCACATTGTCTATTGTGACAGCAGAGACATACCTTGAAGGAGGCCCTTCATTTTCATTTTTACTTTTTATTTCCAAAATTATTATTGGTTCTTTTGGCTCTTATTTTTAATTTTTTTCCTACTCAATTCAAGTTTTTATTTTTCTGTTCTTTTCTTTTTTTTCTCTTCCCTTTCTGTATCTCTCTCACACTCCCTCTCTTGTTGTTCCACATTGTTCTACATCTCCCTTTGTGTTCATGTTCTAGCACTAATTCGGATTTCTTCTATATTTTTCTTTTATTTTCTTTTTTTTCTCTCACCTACGTCCACTGACCTCACTGCTAACCTTTGCTTATCCTTCTACCTATCTATCCCTCCCTCCCCAATTCCTTCTAACTCCCCATCCTGAAGGGTAAAGTTGCTATATTGATGAATTTAATCACTGTAAACATATGTTGGGTTGGTTCTCAATTTTTTTCTCAATTTTGATTTAATTCACACAGTTACCAGTGATAGATTAATAACGCACAAATTGTCATTTTCTAAGATGTACTTGATACTACAGTGTTGCTGATTGTATACTTGGGCTAAGGTGTTGTGATGGATGTAGTCAGTGTTCCTTCCTGGTATAATGAAAATTAGCCTCAGAGCCATTAGAGACTCAAAACCTAAAGACGAGCTATATTTGGAAGACACCCCTGAGAAGCAGTCATTCCATAAGGATTCTAATTACAAGCAATGAAGATACTTACAATAAGCAATTTCAATGTATGAACCCAGGAATTAAACCAAGGACAGTAAGAAAAACAAAAATGAGAAGACATTTAAGCAAGGAACAAACTCAGACTTCCACCCAACAAAAGGCAAATTCTGGGGGAAACGAGTTGGAAAAGTTTGATAATCAAGCACTTGGACACCCTGAACTGATAGCATAGGAAGGAATAAAACAGATGAATGAGGCTCTACAAAAATTCAAAGCAGAAATAATCTCCCAGATAACTACAGACATGGTGAGCAGAGTGAAAGACATGATTAGAGGCTCTAGAACACAAACAGATAAAAAAATAGATGAGCTCAAAAACATGCCAGAAGTCATGAATGCCCAGCATAAGAAATAAATGGAAACAATGATCACCCAATATAAGAAAGAAAGGGAATCCATGAAAGAGATTCAAACAGATATTCAGGAGATTAAAAACTCCATTGAGGGCTGGGAATTTAGCTCAGTGGTTCTGGTGCCTTCCTCACAAGCACAAGTTCCCTAGTTTGATCCCCAGGACCAAAAAAAAAAAAAAAACTCCATTGAAAGTGTGCACAGCAGATTAAGGGAATCTGAAGTTAGAATATAAGATATAGAAGACAGGTTTGTGGTTAAGGATCATGAAAACAGAGATTTCTTAAAAACTGTAAAGGACCACAAGTAGCCAATCCAGCAGTTGATAGATGATGAAAAGAAGAATAACAGAAGACTGATAGGAGTTCATGAAAAAGCAAGAGAAAGTACAATTGACATAAAAAAATGTGTTAACAGAAGTAATAACTGAAAACTTCCCAACCAGAGGTAGAAAATTGGACATAAGGATAACTGCAGCATAAAGAACTCCAACTAGACATAATAATAAAAGATAAATCTACATCTAGATATATAATAGTAAAGATCTCAGAAACCCAACAGAGGAAAAAAATCCTACAACAGTTAGAGAAAAGAAACCAATCACTTACAAAGTAAAGCCCATCAGAATCACAGCAGACTTCTCATCACAAACCCTCAAGTCAAAGAGAGCCTGGAGTCAAGTATTTCAAGCCCTAAAAGAAAATAATTTCCAACCTAGACTGTTGTATCCTGCAAAATTATCTTTTAAAATTGATGGGGAAATTAGATACTTCCATGACAAAGAACACCTGAGAAATTTCATGAACACCAAACCAGCACTCCGAGCAATTCTAAGCAATATCCTAGAAAAAAACAAAGAAGGTCACAACTCCATGAGGCCCAACAGAGGGAAGCCACCAGGCAAGGGAAGACACAAAAGGAAAAGGGGGAAAAATAAGAAATAAAAGAGTCAAAAAAAGTAAAACATCATGGGAACCCGAAAAAAACTGGGGTAGCTATCCTCTTTGCAGATCAAGTAGATTTCAAACCAACACTGATTAAGAGAGACAAAGAAGGACACTACATCCTTGTAAAGGGAACAATCCAACAGGAAGTGATGACAGTCATAAATATATATGCATCAAACGCTAGTGTGCCCAGCTATATAAAACAAATACTAACGGACATGAAAAGTCATATTTGCACTAACACAACAATAGTGGGGGACCTCAGTACCCCATTGTCAATAAATAGATCAACTAGACAAAAAATAAGAAATACTAGAAAATAAGAAATACTAGAACTCAATCGAATTCTTGAACAAATGAACTTAACATATGTTTACAGAGTCTTCCACCCCACAAAATCAGAATATGCATTCTTTTCAGCTGCACATGGGTCATTCTCCAGCGTAGACCACATACTCACTCATAGAACATGTTTAAGTAAGTGCAAAGAAATTGAAGTCATCCCCTGTATATGATCAGACCATAGTGTGATGAAATTGGAGATCAATAGCAAAATAAACTGCAAAAATATCTTAAACACATGGAAAGTGAACAAAACACTTCTGAATAACCAATGGATCACAGAGGAAATTACAGAAGAAATCAGACACTTCCTTCAATTTAATGAAAATGACAATACAGCATAGCAGAATCTATGGGACAAAATGAAAGTAGTCCTATGAGGGAAATTCATAGGAGTGAACGCACATTTTAGGAAAACAGTGCAAGCCCAATTAAACAAGCTGATCCAGATCCTCAAGCTTCTAGAAAAACAAGAGCAGGACAAACCTAAAGCTCATACAGGAGAGGAAATTATAAAGATCACAGCAGAAATCAATTCAATGGAGACTAAGAGAATGATACAAAAAATCAATGAAGACAAGAGTTGGTTCTTCAAAACAGTAAACAAAATTGGCAACCCCTTAGCGAACTTTACCAGAAAAATGAAAGAAAAGGCCCAAATCCATGCAATTAGGAACAACAAGGGTGCAATTACAAAGGACCCAGCAGAAATCCAGAGGATCATCAATACTTACTTCGAGAACCTATACACCAATAAGATGGAAAACATAGAAGAAATGGAAAGATTCCTAGATACATATGAATTATGAAAGTTGAACAAAGAAGACCTAAAATTCTAAACAACCCAATAACAATCAATGAAATTGAAACCGTAATTAAGAACTTACCAACTAAGAAAAGCCCAGGTCCTCATGGCTTCACTGCTGAATTCTACAAGACATTTAGAGAGGAACTAGTGCCACTCCTGTTTAAACTCTTCAATGAAATTGAAAGGGAAGCAGTACTCCAGAATTCATTTCTGGAAGCAAGCATCACTTTTATTCCCAAAACAGACAGAGACCCAACTGAAGTAGAGAATTATAGGCCAGTCTCACTAATAAACATTGTTGCAAAAATCCTCAATAAGATACTGGCAAATAGAATGTGGAGGATCTTCAAGAAGTTCATGCACCCTGACCAAGTGGGATTCATACCAAGAATGCAGGGATGTCTGAACATATACAAATCAATCAATGTAATATACTACATCAAGGAAAAAAAGCATATGATTATCTCTTTAGATGCAGAAAAAGCATTTAACAAAATCCAACATTCACTCGTTGTAAAAACACTAAAAATGATTGGAATAGATGGTCTCTATCTCAATCTGATAAATGCCATCTATGAAAAACCAGCAGCCAATATCATAATAAATTGTCAAAAACTGAAATCCTTCACACTAAAATCAGGAGCAAGATAAGGACGTCCACTATCACCACTCTTGTTCAATATAGTTTAGGAAACGTTAGCCATGGCAGTTGGACAAGAGAAAGATATAAAAGGAATAAAGATAGGAAATAAGAATTCAAACTGTCATTATTTGCAGATGATGTGATACTTTATATAGAAGACCCCAAGAATATCACCAAAAGTCTTCTAGACTTAATAACCAAATTTAGTAGACTAGAGGGATACAGCACCCCAAAATCAATAGCTTTCCTCTACACAAACAACAGACTCACTGAGACAGAAATAGGGAAAAACAATTCCTTTCACAATAGCATCCAAAAACTGAAATACCTAGGAATCAACCTAACAAAAGAAATCAAAGAACTCTTCTCTAAAAACTGTAGCACTCTGAAAACAGAGATTGAAGATGATATCAGAAAATGGAAAGATATCCCCTGCTCCTGGTTAGGAAGGATCAATATAGTGAAAACGACCTTACTTCCAAAACAGCTATATAGATTCAAAGCAATCCCAATTGAAATCCCAGCAGCGTACTTCATGGACCTTGAGCAAACAATCCAAAACATCATTTGGAACAAGAAGAGACCCAGAATAGCAAAAGCAATTCTAGGTAACAGAGACATGGCAGGGTGTATCACAATCCCCAACTTGAAACTATAGTACAAGGCCACCGTGATGAAAACAGCATGGTAGTGGCAATGAAACAGACCTGAGGACCAGTGGAACAGATTAGAAGATGCCAAAATAAATCCAGACACACTCAGCCATCTCATCTTCAAAAAATGAGGCAAAACACCTTCTCTGGCAGAAAGATAGCCTCTTTAATAAATGGTGTTGGAAAAATTGGATTTCAACTTGCCAAAGATTAAAACTATAAATATATCGCTCACCATTCACTAAACTGAAATAGAAATGGATTAAAGATCAAAATATTAAAATAGTAATGCTGAGTCGACTGGAACAGAGGTTTGGTAGACCTGTTGAAGACATTGGTGTAGGAAAAGATTGGATGAACAAAACCTCAGTTGCCAATGAACTGGGGCAAACAATAAACAAGTGGGATGTCTTCTTATTAAAAACTACTGCATGGAAAGAGAAACCACCAACAGTGTGAAGAGACAACCCACAATACGTGAAAAAGTATTCACCTGCTGTCCCAAAGACAAAGGTCTCCAATCTATACCTATAAAGAACTTAAAAAAATCAGACCTCCCAAATTTAAAGACCCAATCCAAAAAATGGACGTCTGAAATGAACAGGCATTTCTCAGTCAAAGAAGTAGAAATAGCAAATAAACATATGAAAAAATGCTCAAGATCACTGGTCATTCGAGAGATACAAATGAAAACAATGCTGAGATTCCATCTCACTCCACAGAGAATGGCTGTTATCATGAAATCAAGCAATAACAAATGCCGGTGGGGCCATGGGGAAAGAGGAACCCTGCTCTACTGCTGGTGGGAGTGTAGGCTAGTGCAACCACTGTGAAAATCAGTATGGAGATTCCTCAAAGATCTAGGAAGTGAAGTCCCATTTGACCCAGCTATCCCTATGCTGAGCATCTTCCCCAAAGATTTAAAAGTGTCATGCACAGTGATATATGTGTACCCATGTACATAACCACACAATTTGTAAAAGCTAAAACTTGGAAGCAGCCCAAAGTCCCATCAACTGGATACTGGATAAAGAAAATGTGGTTTTTAATAAAATGTAGTACTACTCAGCCATATAAAAAATGAGAAAATAGAGACATTTATAGCTAAATGGATGCACATTGAGATGATACTCTTAAGTGAATGAAACAGGACATGCATGTGTAAATACTGAATAGTTTCTCTATTGTGAGAAACTGAAAGTGTAAAGGAGAACTAAAAGATGTAATAGATAGTGTGAAATAGGAAGAAAAGGGGCATAGGGGAATGGGAAATTGGAGGAGTAGTGGAAAAGAAAGAAGGAAATGGAATTAATAGGAGGAAAAGAAAAAAATGGAAAGAAAGTCTTTGTAAATTGGGGGCATGGAGGGGATGAAGGGAGGGCAGGGAATGGAGAAAAATATGAATCAAGAGACATTATGTAAAGGTGCAAATTTGCAAATATGAATGTCATTATATTTTATACCTAAAATGTATCAGTAAAATAATATTAAAAAAAGAAACACACCTAACTCAAAAAGAAATTCATAGACTGAAAGTGAAAGTAAGGGAGACAGTTCTGCATGACACAGGAACTCCAAAAAAAGCAGATTTAGCTATCTTCTTTGTAGACAAAGTAGATTTCAAACCAAAACTAATTAAGAGAGACAAGGATGGTCACTACGTCCTTGTGAAGGGAACAATCCAAGAGGAAGAGATGACAATCCTAAATATATATGCACCAAATACAAATGCCCCCAACAATACAAAACAAATGTTAATGGACATGCAAAACCAATTAAGCACTAATACAACTGTGGTAGGGGACCTCAATAACCCACAATCACAAATAGACTGATCATCTAGACAAAGAATTAACAAAGAAATTCTAGATCTGAACCAAGCTATTGAACAAATGGAGTTAATAGATGTTTACAGAGTGTTCCACCCAACAAAATCAGAATATACATTCTTTTCACTTGCATATAGATCATTCTCCAAAATAGACCACATCCTAGCTCATAGGACATGTCTAAGTAAATGGAAATGTATTGAAGTTACCCCCTGTATATTAACATAACACAGTGCAATGAAATTGGAGATCAATAACATAATAAACCACAAAACCCCCACAAAAACATGGAAAATGAATAACACCCTCCTGAACAATGAATGGATCCCAGAGGAAATTAAAGAAATTAGTTTCTACAAGTAAATGATAATGACAGTACAACATACAGGAATCTGTGGGACACAATGAAAGCAGTTCTATGTGGGAAATTCATAGCAATGAATGCCCATATTAGGACAACAGAGAGAACTCAGTTAAACAACCTAATGCAGAACCTCAAGCTCCTAGAACAATAAGAGCATAACAAACCAAAAGCTCATACAAGAAAGGCAATTATAAAGATCTGAGCAGAAATCAATGCTATGGAGACTAAGAGAACGATACAAAAAATCAATGAATCAAAGAGTTGGTTTTTTGAAAGAATAAATAAAATCAATAAACCTTTAGCCAACCTTATCAAAAAAAGGAAAGAAAAGTCTCAGATCCATGCAATTAAGAATGAAAAAGGTGAAGCCACAACAAATCCAGCAGAAATTTAGAGAATCATCAATACCTACTTTGAGAACCTGTACTCTAATAAAATGGAAAACACAGAAGAAATAGACAGATTCCTATATACATACAAATTGTCAAAATTAAATGAAGAAGATGTAGAAATTATAAACACCCCAATAACAATGACTGAAATTGAAAATGTAATAAAAAACTTATCAACAAAGAAAAGCCCAGGTACTGATGGCCTCACTGCTGAATTCTACAAGACTTTTAAGAAGAACTATTGCCATTACTCTTTAAATTCATCAAGGAAATTGAAAGGGAAGTAAGGCTTCCAAATTCATTCTTGGAAACAAGTTTTACTTTGATTCCAAAACCAGGAAAAGACCCAACCCCAAAAGAGAACTACAGGTTAATCTCTGTAATGAACATAAATACAAAAATCCTCAAGAAGATACTGGCAAACAGATTACAGAGGGTCATCAAGAAGATCATACGCCCTGACCAAGTTGGATTTATCTCAGTTATGCAAGGATGGTTCAACATATGGTTTTCAATAAATCCAATACAGTGTATTAACAGAGTCAAGGACAAAAACCATATGATCATCTCAATCAATGCAGAAAAGAAATTTGACAAAATCCAATACCCATTCATGATAAAAACTCTACAGAAATTTAGAATAGGAGGTCTTTATCTCAACCTGATTAGGGTTTTCTATGAAAAACCAACACCATACGTCATAAAAATTGGTCAAATACTGAAAACTTTCAGGCTAAAATCAAGAACAAGACAAGGATGCACACTATCAACACTTCTGTTCAATATAGTTCTGGAAACATTCTCCACAGTAGTTAGAAAAGAGAAAGAAATGAAAGGAATAAATATAGGAAAGGAAGAAGTTAAACTGTCAGTATTTGCTGATGATGTGATACTTTATATAGAAGACCCAAATAACTCGGCCAATAGACTTCTACACTTAATTTACAGATTAAGTAGAGTACCTGGATATAAAGTCAACACTCAAAAAACAATAGCCTTCTTATACACAAATAACAGATTCACTGAGAGGGAAATTACGGAAACAATTTCTTTTAAAATAGCATCCAACAATGAAATATCTCAGAATCAATATAACAAAGGAAGCAAAAGACCTCTACACTAAAAACTGCAGCACTCTGAAAATGGGGATCGCAGAGGACATAGGAAAATGGAAAGACACCCTTTGCTCCTGGATAGGAATAACCAATATAATGAAAATGGCCATACTTCCAAAACTACTGTACATATCTAAAGCAATGCTGATGGAAATTCCAACAATATATTTCACAGAACTAGAGAAAACAATCCAAAAATTTATTTATAAGAAGAAGAGACCTATAGTAGCAAAAGCAATTCTAGGCAACAGATATGCCTGGGGGTCTCACAATCCCCAACTTGATACTATACTACAAAGCTACTGTGATAATAACAACATGGTACTGACAAAGAAACAGACCCGAGGATCAGTGGAATAGATTAGATGCAGAAATAACTCCGGACATACTCAGGAACTCATCTTTGATAAAGGAGCCAAACACCCTCATTGGAGGAAAGATAGCCTCTTTAATAAATGGTGTTGGAAAAACTGGATTTCAACCTGCCAAAGATTAAAACTAGACCCATACCTATCACCATGCACTAAACTAAGATCCAGGTGGATTAAAGATCCAAATATTAAGACAGAAACACTAAACTTGCTGAAAAATAAGTTAGGTAGAACTCTTGAAGACATTGGCATAGGAAAAGACTTTATTTCCCACAACTATTACACTCTCCTAGGGGCAGAGATGGTGAGCCAGTCCCAGCATCCGGAAGGAGCCTCCCCTGACACCATTCCATGCTTCTAGGGCAGAGAAGGTGAGCCAGTCCCACACCTGGAAGGAGGCTCCCTGGCCACCATTCCACACTCCTAGGGCAGAGAAGGTGAGCCAGTCTCAGGACCCAGAAGGAGACCCCACCCCCGCCATTCCATGCTCCTAGGGCAGAGAAAGTGAGCCAGTCCCAGAACCTGGAAGGAGGTTCCCTCACTTCCATTCTACACTTCCAAGGGCAGAGCAGTAAGCCAGTCCTAGCATCTGGAAGGAGGCTACCCTGCCACCATTCCACAGTCCTAGGGCAGAAAAGGTGAGCTGTGTGGGCTCCAGAAGCACCCCCTCGCAAACATGGAAATGGGAAGACACATAAACAAGCCTCAAAAACAGACTTCCAGATCACCTACAGCAACCCCAAAGGGAAACGAGATGGAACAATCTGATACTCAACCACCTGGACTCTCTGAACCGGCAACAAAAGAGGATCTGGGAAATATGAAATGAGAAATACTCAGATAAGAGCAAAAATAAACAGACTTCCAGATCACCTACAGCAACCCCAAAGAGAAACAAGATGGAACAATCTGATACTCAACCACCTGGACTCTCTGAACTGGCAACAAAAGAGGATCTGGGAAATATGAAATGAGAAATACTCAGATAAGAGCAAAAATTGTGCTCATAGTGCAAGACATGATTAATAAATCTAGAGAGGACTCAGACAAAAAAAATAGAGGATCTGAGGAACATGATGGAATTCCAACATCGGAAACCAACAGAATCCATAAAACAGATGTGAACAGATTTCCAGGAGATTAAAAACTCCATCAAAAGTCTGCACAGCAGAATGAACCAGCATGAGGATAGAATTTCAGATATAGAAGCTAAGATTGCTATTAGTGAAGAGGAAAAGAAAAATTGCTTAAAAATTGTAAGGGAACATGAGAAATCAATCCAGCAGCTGCTAGGCAATGGAAAGAAGAATAACATAAGACTGATTGGAGTCAATAAAGAAAGAGGAGAGAGTGAAGATGACATAAAAAAAACTGTTCACAGAAGTGATGGCAGAAAACTTTCCAGGCAGGGGAAAAGATCTTGACTACAGATAAGTGAAGCATATAGGACTCCATCTTGCCTTGACCAAAAAAATCTACACATAGGAATACAATAGTTAGGATTCTAGAAACCAAACAGAAGAATAAAATTCTACAAGCAGTGAGAGAAAAGAAACAAATCATGTACAAAGAAAGCCCATCAGAATCACAGCAGACTTCTCAATGCAAACCCTCAAGGCAAGAAGAGCTTGGAGTGATGTATTTCAAGCCCTAAAGGAAAACAACCTCCAACCCAAATTGATGTACCCTGCAAAACTATCCTTCAAAATTGATGGAGAAATAAGACATTTTCATGATAAGGAGCACCTCAGGAACTTCATGAATACCAAACCAGCACTCCAAAAATTTTAGACAATATCCTAGGAACAGACAATAAGGATCACAACCCCAGGAAACCCACCAGAATGTATCCATTGGTCGGTGACAAATTAAACGCAAAGGGGGAGAATCCAACAAAAAACAACGTCATGACAAGGCTTTAAAAACTTTTAACTTCATCTCCCTAATGAGTGTATAACTCAATCTTATTATTGTACTGATTAGTATTTTTCTGATTCTAGAGTTGCACACCTTTCCTTGCGCTGTACTGGCTATTTATCATCTTCTTATGTCTACTTTTTAATTAGGTTGTCTATTTATGATCTGTAAGAGTTCTTTATATATTCCGGTCATAGGCTATATGCATTGTAAATATGGTCTGTTTAAGGACTATTTTTCATTTTAAGGATGTCATTTAAAGTTCTAAATTTTGATGGAATCTCATTTATCAATTTTTTTCTTTTATACATCATGTTTTTTGTATCCTATGTAGTTTTTGCCTAACCTGAATTCATAAACATTTTCCCTTATAATTTCTTCTTAAAGTTTTATACTTTTAGGCTTCCATATTTAGGTGCATAGATCCGTTCAAGTTATTTTTATGTACAGAAATAAAGGGTTGAGGTTATTTTTTTATATACGGATATCTGGTGTTCTAGTGCCATTTGCTGAAAACACTATCTTTTCCTCACCTCTTGAATTGAGTTTATATTCTATAAAATGTTAATGTTAAATAATCTTTCAAAACTCAGTGGGTCATATATGTGTAGTTCTATTTCTAGATTCTCTATTTTATTCCAATGATCTATATGTCTTTCCTTACACCAACACTGCCTTGATTATTGTAGCTTTAGAAGAAGTCTTAAAATTAGGTACTAAATGTCTTCCAACACTGTTTTTTTTTTTTACTTTTCTAGATCCTTTGTACTCCTACATAACTTTAAAATTTCAATATCCAATTCTTCATTTATAGCAAGTATACATACACTTGAATTTTTATATATACCTTGTGATTTCTAATCCTGCTAAATTCAAGTACAAGTTCTAGGGGCTCCTGGAGATTTCTACTTTCTCTGTAAATTATCATTTCATCCACATATAAAGATTTTGATTCTACCTTGCCAATCCTATCCTAATTGTGTCATTTTATTGCCAGACTATTTTGGTTTGGGCCTAAGTTTCAAAGTTTAATGGACAGATGAAGAGCAAGCATATCTGCCCTTGTTCCCCACCTTAAGGACAAAGCATTGTACCTTCTCCATTCATATAAGGCATTCTCACTGGAAGTATGGAGTACATGTTTATAATCTGTTGAGAAGGTTCTGTTCTCTTTCTAGTCTCCTGATAGCTTTTACCATGAATAGCTGTGGAATTTAGTCCAATACTTTTTCTCCAACTAATGACAGGATCATATGGCTTTTTCCTTTCCTCTGTTAAAATGATGACTTTTGGAGATGGATCTTCCAATGCTGAACCAACACTGTCATCCCTATAACAAAACCACTTTCTACATACTACCAGATCTGACTTCTAATAGTTTGTTTTGTTAAACAAATCTCTATCTATGTTCATACTTTTTTCTTCTATTATCTTTATCCAGTTTTAGGATTAGCAAAATGTTGATTTCCTAAAATGAGGGGATAAGTGTTCCTTTTTTTCTGCTTTAAATGTTTGATATAATTTTTCAGTTAAAATGTATATGAGCCTGTTGTTGTCATTTAGGTAGGTTTTCAAGCTAGAAATATATTTTCTTTAATAGGTGCTAGTCAAATTTTATAATTTCTCCAGAGTTAGTTTCATTAATTTGTCTTCCAAGGTACTTCTTAGAAGTTGTAAACTTTATTTCAAAACAGATTTTTGAAATATGCTTTCTATATCCTTTTAAATTCTGTAATATCTGTGGTAATGTCTCCTAGGTCTTGATATTTTGATTTTAAAAATGTATAATTGATATTGTGTAATATGAAGTAAAGTTCTAAAGGGGCAGTGGAAGTGGGTGGGGTAGGGGAAAGAAAGAAGGGAAAAGAAAAAATATGAGAAAAGGAAAAAAATGGAAACAAAATCTTTGCAAATAGGGAAGGGTGGAGGGGGTGAAGAGAGGGCAGGGGACTATCCCAATGATGTATGTAAATGTATTTTATACCTAAAATGTACCAATAAACTTAATGGGGAAAAATAAAAAAAAAAGAAAAGACTTTATGAACAAAACCTCAGTAGCTCAGTCCTAGTTCAAAGAATCAACAATTGAGATCTCATCTTATTACAAAGTTTCTGCACTGCAAGAGAAACCACCAAAAGAGGTAAGAGACAACCTACATGGCAGGAAAATATTTGTAGCAGCTGTACCTTAGACAAAGGAGTGCTATCTAGAACATATAAAGAACTGAAAAAAATCAGATCCTCCAAATTCAAAGACCCAATTTGAAAACGGGCATCAGAAATGAACAGACATTTCTCAGACAAAGAAGTAAAACCAGCAAATAAATATATGAAAAAATGTTCAACATCACTGGTCATATGAGAGATCCAGATGAAAACAACACTGAGATTCCACCTCACCCCAGAAAGAATTGCTGCTATCAAGAAATCAACCAATAACAAATGCTGGCTGGCATGTGTGGAGAAAGGAACACTTCTCCCTTGTTGGTGGCAATGCAGACATGTGCAACCACTGTGTACATTAGTATGGAGATACCGCAAAGCACTAGGACTACAGGTCCCATTTGACCCAGCTATCCCCTGATGGGTATCTTCCCAAAAGTATTAAAAGATTCATACCACAGTGATATATGTGCACCCATGTTTATAGAAGCACAATTTGTAATAGTTAAAACTTGGAAACAGCACAAGTACCCATCAACTGGAAACTGGATATAGATGATGTGTTTTTTTTTATAAAATGAAGTACTACTCAGCCATAAATAATGAGAAACTAGAGACAGTTATAGCTCAATGGATGCCTATTGAGGCCATACTCTTAAGTGTAATAAATACGACACATATGAGTAAATAACGAATAGTTTTGCTGGTGTGAGAAACTGAAAGTGTAAATAAGGTTTAAAATCATTAAAACTAATAATTGAAAATTTGAAATATGCAAAAGAGGTCCAAAGGTGTAGGGATGCTCTAAGGGGATGAGGAAAGGAAAGAAGGGAAAGCAAAAGTCATGAGAAAAAAAATTGGAAATAAAGTCTATGTAAATGGGGAAGGATGGAGAGGTTGACAGGCATACAGGTAATGGGGAAAAAATAAGAACCAAGATACATTATGTACAGGTACAAGCACCCAATGTTAAATATAAATGTATTGTATACCTAAAATGTACCAATAAAAGAATTAAGGAAAAAACCCTCAAAATAATAATTGCAGTAAAATAAAGTAAAAATAAATGATTACAAAAGAAAGTTGTAATTCAGGAAAGAAGTAGAAAAGTTTATGTGAAATATAGTATCTATCTTTATGAGTTTTATAAATGTTAGTGAATTGTAAACTACAATCAAAAGATAGTAGGCATAAAATCAAACACAGAATATAATCCATCCTTATGTTGTGCAAAAATTATTCTGTTTACTACCAAAGTTATGAATAGTGTTACATAAGTAAAAATTACTCCGTACAAATTAGTATCAAAAGAGAGCTAGGGTAGCTATATCATATCTGACAATACAGGTTTTAAATCACAAACTGTTGCAAGAGCCAAAGGGGACATTCTATAATGATAAAAGTGTTAATTCCCCATAAAGATATACAATCTTATATGAATTAAGTAACAGAGCTCCTAAATATATGAAGCAAACTTTAACAGAATTGAAAGGATAGACAGAAATCACTTTGTTAGTAGTTGTAGAGAATGTCAAAATGATAGACAGATATTTCAAAGAAGTAACAGCAGAAAACATCTCAAACCTCAAAGACATGAAATAATGAAACTACTGTGAAAAAATTTCGAAGAAAACTTTAGAACATTGGAATGGGCAAAGATTTTTTTGAGAAGATCCCCAAAGTGCAAAAAACAAAGTAAAATTACCTACCTGTGATTAAGTTAAACTAAGAAGCTGCACAGCAAAGGACACTCTCAAGAGTGCAGTGATAACCCATAGAATGACATAAAATATTTGCATATATATATCTCACAAGGCTTGATATCTAGAGTACAGAAGAACTCAAACAATTCTAATGCAAATAAAAGCAACCACTAAATGTATTCTGATCAAAATTAGGCAATATATCCAAAAAGACATTTCTTTAATGATAGAAAACATGGCTAGGGATGTGGCCAAGGATGCAAGCCTCAGAGCAGAAAAGATAAGGCCCAGAAATGATCGACAGGTATATGAAAAGTTCTCAGTATTGCTATTCATAAAGGAAATATAAACCAAATCCACAATGAGATATTATATCACCCCAGTATGAAGGTCTATAATAAAAAACCTAAAGATAATTGCTGCTGCCAACAATATAGAGAAAAGGGAACAACTGTACCCTGTTGATGGGACTATGAATTAGAATATACATTATGAAGGATTTTTAATAATTAAAATTTACCTACTACATGATCCAGCAATATCACTATTGGCATATATATAAAGGAATTTAAGCCTATATGTTCAAAAGTAAACTACACACTCATCATTATTGCCACATTATTCACAAGACCAAAGAAATATAAACAATCTATGTCCATTAACTGATAATTGTATAAAGAAAATGTGGTATATATAGATAATGGAATAGTAGTCCTCCATGAAAAATAATGAAATTCTGTCATTTGCTGAAGCATGGATGATGCTAGAAATCATGTGAATTGAAATAAGTTCTTCACATAAAAACAAGTACTGTGTGACTTCACTCATGTGTGGAATCAAAAATATTAATCTCATAGAAGTTGAGAATAGATTGATCAATACTAGAGTCTGGACAGAAATTATTTTAGTAGATATGGAAAGATGGAGATATGTTAATCAATGAGTACTGAGCTACATTTACATAGGTGTAAGAAATTTGATGTACTATTTTACAGTAGAGTGAGTTAGATGAGGAGAATATACTCTACACTTCAAAATGAAAATTTAAATATTTTTATGGAAAATAAAGGGTAAATGATGATATAAACATATTTATCATGATTAAACATTATGCAATGGATACGTGTATTAAAGCGCTAAATGCTACTCCATTACATTGTATGAGTTTTATGCTTTTATGAATCACTTAAATGCAAACAAGTCACTAAACAAACTTCTAAAATCAGTGGCAAATAATATTAAAATGGTGGGAGGATATAATTTTGAGTAGGCCACATTATAATATAGAAATGTCCACTTTCTACAGAAAAATAAGAGAGAGAAAATGAAATGACATCATTACGTAGTTAAATGAGCAATAAAATTTGTGTCTATTAATATCTAGACATTTCATTTTTAAGATAATCTAGAATGTGTGCAAGAATATATCTCACCTGACTGATAACATCAGTAAAGAAAGTGATATGATAAAAATTAATCAAATAAAAATTTTCAGAAAAGAATTGAAATTAATAAATGTCTAGAATACTTCAACAGCAAATTTGAGTATGCCAAAAAATAAATGAATAATCTTCAAAACATGAAATTTTGAATATATGGCTCAAGGAGCAGAAAAACATATATACTTTGCAATAGGAAAATGAGGTGGTATATTCAATATGCTAACTACAAGAAAGTTATACCAGAACACTGCGCATAATTAAACTGTCTGCTATTGTTTAAAACTAGACCATGATCTAAAGTCTTGGTCATCAGGCCTTGGCATTAGGTGGATGAGCCTTTGGAGGTGAGGCCTAGTAAAAGGAAGTTAGGTCACTGGGATGTGCCCTTGAAGGGGATATTGGGACTCTAGCTCCTCCTCTTCCCCTTCCACTCCCCTTTCTTCTCTCCTTCACTCTTCCTTTGCTTCTCACTTGCTGTCTATTTCATGTCTGGCCTGACATAAGAATCTCAACTGCTATTTACTCACATAATGAACCACACTGCCACAAAAAGTCTAAAGCAATAGGGCTAAGTGACCATGTATGGAAACCTACAAAACTGAGCCAAAATAACACTTTTAGCTTTTGAAGGTTATTAATATTACTCTTTCTTTATTTCTTTCCTTTTCTTTTTCTTTTTCTTTTTTTTTTGAGAGAGGGTCTTGCTGTGCAGTTCACACTAGCCTTGAACTCACTATGAAGCCCACACTGACGTTGATTTTTGGCAATCTTTCTGCCTCAGCCTCCTGAGTGCTGTGATTATAGTCATGAACCATCAAGCCTGGCTAAAGGTGATTATTTCAGACATTTTGTCTCATCAACAGAAAGCTGATATATTCCTTCCAAATTAAATATATTCCAATACAAATACATTCCCAGGTATTGAAAATCAAGTTTCATCCTCATGATACTGGTGTGAAAACAAATGCCCAAATGAGTTCTTTGAATGGAGACAAAGGGATAAGTAAAAAATATAAAACATAATAAAGAAAATATATAAAAGTCTAAAACTTATTCAATTCATAAGGGTAAATATATAGTAATGATCTTAATTTTCTAATATTATAAAGGTATTATGAAATCATCCTTCACTCTATTATGAATTAAGAGAAAAGCTAAATCCAACAGTTGGTTAAGATATAAATAAGCGTAAACTCTGAGATCAATACCATAAAATGTGTGTGGGCTGTATAAAATGTAGAATCTCTTTCTGTGTCTATCACTTGCCTAAAGACACACACACACACACACACACATGATTGGATCTAAGGCGTTACCAGCTAAAATCAGGATATTGCAAACACAATAATTTTTATGTAAGACTCATGGCAACCAAAAGTACAAAAATCTCTTGTAAAAATGCAAATGATAAAAACAAAAGAATTAAACAATAATACAGTAAATATACAGAGGACAGAAAGCTTGAAAGTAATGAGAAAACTACAAAAGAATTATTAAAAATATTAAAGGTACTCAACTAGCAAGTACTTACCTTAAGTTAATCATAAAATTGCAGAGTAACTAAATTGATATAAAATAAACTACTTACATTTAAGTCTTAAATGTAAGCTCTGCTCACGTAGACTGAGAGTGAGCAGTGGTGGCAGTACTTATGTTAAAAAAATATAAACCACAGTTAAAAAGTATAAAAAGAAAAAAAAACAATCATTGAATTACGATACATGGATCAGACTATCAAGAGGTTATAACAACTTTAAATAAACATGCACCCAATATTTGAAGACCTAATTATGTAAAAATATTTTAGTATATCTGTGCATTGGAATATACTTCAATTCAGTGATAATGAAGAACCTCAAGAATATTCTTTCAGTGATGGACTGATCATCCAGTAGGAAATTAAACATGAAAATATGTAATAATATTTTCAGCCAAATATATCTAACACAAATATATAGAAAAGTCCATAAATTAGTCTCAGAATACACATTCTTTTAGTTCATATTAAATATTTTCCAAGATAGATCATATTTTAGGCCACAAAGTAAGTTTAAAAAATATAAGAATATTGAAATGATATTAATTATACTATTTGGCAACAATGGAATGATATATAAATGAATAACCAGAGGAAATCTTGAAAATACAGAAGTACATGAAAATTAAATACTATTCTACTCAGTAACCAATTGTCCAAAAATAAATAAAAAGGAAAATTAAAAATTACCGAGAAGAAAAATACAAATGGAAACACAATATACCAAAACATATGGGATACAGAAAAAGAAGTTATAAGAAGAAATTTTATAGGAATAAAATGATTGTATCTAAACATAACAAATTTCTCAGATGAATAAATTACTGTTATACCTTACAGAACTAGAAAAAGAACTAAAAGTAAGAAAATAATGAACATCCAAAGAATGTGGATGTTCCCTTTACTCCTTTCCCTTAACAGTTAAAAGAACTCAAAATGGAGTTCATTTAACAATTTAAATAAAAGAACTGAACCTATGACAGTAAAAATAGGAAATATATAATATTATATTCTTCAAGATGTTGGAATGGGCCAGAATTTTTTTCAATAAGATCCCAAAGCACAGGAAGCAAAAGTAGAAATAGAAAATTGGGATTCCACCAAACTAGAGAGCTTCTGCACAAAAAAAATAACAATATACAGACTGAAGGGATGACCTACAGAAGGAGAAAAATATTTCTATACATCTGACAAAAGATTAATGTGCAGAATCTATATGAAACTCAAATGAATTGGTAGTTTAAAATTAAATTAAAAATGGGCAATATGGCCACTGGCTTCTCTCTTGCATGGTGGTCCAAGCTCATGCTATAGGGTGTACTTCTTTTTCTACTGTTACTTGAACCAAACTTACTCCTCAGAGTTTCTTTCTTTTCCTACTTCAATAAAACATTGCTACCGTTAAACTGGAATACATGGTAGAGAAAATTTCTAAGGAGCAAAAATATCAGGAGATTCCTGAGTATTACTGGCTGTATTTAGTGAGATTTACACTGAGATGCAAGAACAAAAGTAAACCGAACAGAATAATTGGCAAATTTCACAGCATGACCAATAAAGGAAAAAATAAAAACCACTTGGTGGTGTGATGAAGGTCTGGATCAGCCACTGCTTGCTAAAGAGATTAGAATTAATGCTGACTTCCAAAACAATGGACAAAAGGCTTTGACAGCATCTCAAAAATCTTTGAGGCCACTCCTACCTCTCTGGCTCTGAAACCTATGGGGAGAATTCCTTCAGGGAATGGCACCTAGATTCCTATGCAGAGAATGAAAAGAGAAACATACCTCATAATATTTTTAAAAAATCAACAAAAGATACATTAAAAACGTTTAGACCTGAAATTGTAAGCAAAGAATAATAAAGTAAAACATGGGGGAAATACTTCATTATAGAGATCTCACAAAAAATTCTTGCATGACTAGAAGCGCAGTAAAAAAGCAATGTAAACAAATGGATTGTCACAAATTTAAAAAAGCCCCTGCATATTGAAGAAATATATACAGTGAAAAGACAAACCACAGATTGAATCAAGATTTTTTTGTATTAAATTCTTTTATTGGTACATTGTTGGTATACAACACAATTACCTTTCTCATTGGGAATTGTACCTTTACATAATACATCTTGGTTCTTACTTTTTCCCCATTCCTAGCCCTTCCTTCATGCCCTCCACACTTCCCTATTTACAAAGACTTTATTTCCATTTTTTCCATTTCTCATCATTTCTCCTTTCCCTTCTTTCCTTTCCCCTGCCCCTCCCACTACCCCTACACCTTTGGACCTTTTCTTCCTATTTTGCATTATCGATTATTCATTCTAATCATTGGTACATTTTAGGTATACAATATAATGACATTCATCATTGGAAATTTGCACCTTTACATAACCTCTCTTGGTTCTTATTTTTCACCCTTGCCCAGCCCTCCCTTCAACCCCTCCAGTCCTCCCTATTTACAAAGATTTTATTCCTATTTTTCCATTTTCTCATATTAATCCCATTCCCTTCTATCCTTTCCCCTACCCCTCCCACTTCCTTCCCCTTTGCCCCTTTTCTTCCTATTTCACATTACCTATTATACATTCAGTCCTTATTTACACTTTCAGTTTCTCATATCAGAGAAACTATTCAGTATTTACACATGTGTGTCCTATTTATTTCACTAAAGGGTATCCCCTCAATGTGCATCCACTTAGCTATAAATGTCTCTAATTTCTCATTTTTTATGGCTGAGTAGTACTCCATTTTATTAAAAAACCACATTTTCTTTATCCAGTCTCCAGTTGATAGGCATTTGGGCTGTTTCCAAGTTTTAGCTATTACAAACTGCGCTGCTATGAATTTGGGTACATATATATCACTGTGGTATGATTCTTTTAATTCTTTGGGGAAAATCCCCAGCAGTGGAATAGTGGGGTCAAATGGGACTTCCAGTCCTAGTTCTTTGAGGTATCTCCATAGTGATTTCCACAGTGGTTGCACCAGTCTCCACTCTCACCAGCAGTGGAGCAGGGTTCCTCTTTACCCACAGCTCCACCACCATTTTTTATTGGTTGATTTCATGATAGCAGCCATTCTTTCTGGAGTGAAGTGGAATCTCAGTGTTGTTTTCATTTGCATCTCTTGAATGACCAGTGATGTTGAACATTTTTTTATGTATTTATTTGCTATTTCTACTTCTTTGTCTGAGAAATATCTGTTCATTTCAGATGCCCATTTTTGGATTGGGTCTTTAAATTTGGGAGGTCTGATCTTTTTAAGTTCTTTATAGATTCGAGATAGTAGACCTTTGTCTGAGGATGAGCAGGTGAAGATTATTTTCCACATTGTGGGTTGTCTCTTCACACTGCTGGTGGTTTTTCTTGCTGTGCAGAAGCTTTTCAATAAGAAGAGATCCCACTTGTTGATTGTTTGTGCTAGTTCATGGGCAAATGAAGTTTTGTTCATAAAATCTTTTCCTACACTGATGTCTTCAAGGGTTCTACCTAACCTCTGTTCCAACTGGTTAAGAGTTTCTATTTTAATATTTAGATCTTTAGTCCAATTTGACTTTAGTTTAGTGCATGGTGAGAGATACAGGTCTAGCTTTAATCTTTGGCAGGTTGAAGCCCAATTTTTCCAGCACCATTTATTAAAGAGGCTATCTTTCCTCCAGTGAGGGTGTTTGGCTCCTTTGTCGAAGATGAGATGGCTAAGTGTGTCTGGTGTTATTTCTGCATCTTCTAATCTTTCCCACTGGTCCTCAAGTCTGTTTCTTTGCCAGTACTGTGCTGTTTTTATCACAGTAGCTTTGTAGTATAGTTGCGGGTTGGGGATTGTGATACCCCCTGTCATGTCTCTGTTACCTAGAATTGCTTTTGCTATTCTAGGTCTCTTCTTGTTCCAAATGAATTTTTGGATAGTTTTCTCAAGGTCTATGAAGTATGCTGCTGGGATCTCAATTGGAATTGCATTAAATCTATATAGCAGTTTTGGAAGTATGGCCATTTTCACTATATTAATCCTTCCTACCCAGGAGCAGGGGATGTCTGTCCATTTTCTGATATCATCTTCAATCTCTCTTTTCAGAGTGCCACAGTTTTCAGAGAAGAGGTCTTTGATTTTTTTGTTAGGTTGATTCCTAGGTATTTCAGTTTTTTGGATGCTTTTGTGAAAGGAATTATTTGCCCTATTTCTCTCTCAGTGAGTCTGTCATTCGTGTAGAGGAACACTATTGATTTTTGTGTGTTGAGCTTGTAACCAGCTGCTTTACTGAATTTGGTTATTAACTCTAGAAAACTTTTGGTGGTGTTCTTAGGGTCTTCTATATAGAGTATCATGTCATCTGCAAATAATGACAATTTGACTTCTTCATTACCTATTTTTATTCCTTTTATTTCTTTCTCTTGTCTAACTGCCGTGGCTAATGTTTCCAGATCTATATTGAACAAGAGTGGTGGTAGTGGACATCCTTGTCTTGTTCCTGATTTTAGTGTGAAGGATTTCAGTATGTGACCATTTAGTATGATATTAGCTGTTGGTTTTTCATAGATGACTTCTACCAGTTTGAGGTAGAGATAATCTATTCCAATTTTTTGTAGGGTTTTTATCATAAATGCATGTTGGATTTTGTCAAATGCTTTTTCTGCATCTATGGGGATAATCATATGGTTTTTGTCCTTGGCTCTATTGATAGAGTGTATTACATTGATTGATTTACGTATGTTGAACCATCCCTGCATCACTGGGATGAATCCCACTTGATCAGGGTGTATGATCTTCTTGATGATCTTCTGCATTCTATTTGCCAGTATCTTATTAAGGATTTTTGCATCTATGTTCATTAGTGAGATTGGCCTATAGTTCTCTTTTTCAGTTGAGTCTTTCTCTGCTTTGGGGATCAAGGTGATGCTTGCTTCCAAGAATGAATTTGGGAGCATTGCTTCCCTTTCAATTTCATTGAAGAGTTTAAACAGTAGTGGCAGCAGTTCCTCTCTAAATGTCTTGTAGAATTCAGCAGTGAAGCCATCAGGGCGTGGGCTTTTCTTAGTTGATAAGATTTAATTACATTTTCAATTTCATTGGTTGATATTGGGTTGTTCAGAATTTTTAGGTCTTCTTCGTTCAACTTTGGTAATTCATGTGTATCTAGGAATCTGTCCATTTCTTCTGTGTTGTCCACCTTATTGGCGTATAGGTTCTGGAAGTAGGTATGGATGATCCTCTGGATTTCTGCTGGGTCTGTTGTAATTTCACCCTTTTCATTCCTAATTGCATGGATTTGGGCCTTTTCTTTCCTTTTTCTGACAAAGTTGACTAAAGGTTTGTCAGTTTTGTTGATTCTTTCAAAGAACCAACTCTTGGCTTCATTGTTTTTTTGTATCATTCTCTTAGTCTCCATTGCATTGATTTCTCCTCTGATCTTTATAATTTCCTCCCTTGTATGAGCTTTGGGGTTGTCCTGCTCTTCTTTTTCTAGAAGCTTGTGGTGCAGCATCAGGTTGTTTAACTGGGATTGTTCTGTTTTCCTAATATGCGTATTCACTGCTATGAATTTCCCTCCTAAGACTGCTTTCATTGTGTCCCATAGATTCCGATATGTTGTATTGTCATGGTCATTTAATTGAAGGAAATGTCTGATTTCTTCTTTAATTTCCTCTGTGACCCATTGGTTATTCAGAAGTGTGTTGTTCAATTTCCACATGTTTATGAAATTTTTCCAGTTTCTTTTGCTATAGATCTACAATTTCATCACACTATGGTCTGATAATATACAGGAGATAACTTCAATTCCTTTGCACTTACTTAAACATGTTCTGTGTGAGTATGTGGTCTAGTTTAGAGAGTGACCCATGTGCAACTGAGAAGAATGTGTATTCTGATTTTGTGGGGTGGAAAACTCTGTAAACATCTGTTAAGTTCCTTTTTTCAAGAGTTCGATTGAGTTCTTGTATTTCATTACTTATTTTTAGTCTAGTTGATCTATGTATTTGTGACAGTGGGGTGTTGAGGTCCCCCACTACAATTGTATTAGTGCATATATGACTTTGCATGTCCATTAGTATTTGTTTTATATAGTTCAGTGCACTAGTGTTTGGTGCACAGATATTTATGATTGTCATCTCTTCCTCTTGGATTCTTCCCTTTCCAAGGATGTAGTGTCCTTCTTCTTCTCTCTTAATCAGTGTTGTTATGAAATCTACTTTATCTGCCAAGAGGATAGCTACTCCTGCTTTTTTTTGGGTTCCTGTTGCATGAAGTATTGTTTTCCACCCTTTAACTTTCAGTCTATGAGTTTCCTTTTGAATTAAGTGTGTTTCTTGTGTGTAGCATATTGTTGGATTTTGCTTCTTGACCCATTCTGCCAGTCTATTTCTTTTGTTTGGTGAATTGAGACCATTAACGTTGATGGTTATAACTGAAAAGTATTGACTTGTCAATGCCATGTCTTTTTCTTTTCGTTGGGTTCTCCCCCTTCACATTTAATTTCTTGTCATGCCAGATGGGTTCATTCTGCTTTGCTTCCTGGGGTTGTGATTCTCAAAGTCTGTTCCTAGCATATTGTGTAAAATTCTTTGGAGTGCTGGTTTGGTATTTGTGAAGTTCCTGAGGTGCTCTTTATCATGAAAGTATCTTATTTCTCCATCCATTTTGAAAGATAGTTTTGCAGGGCATATCAATCTGGGTTGGAGGCTGTTTTCTTTTAGGGCTTGGAATATGTCACTCCAAGCTCTTCTTGCCTTGATGGTTTGTGTTGAGAAGTCTGCTGTGATTCTGATGGGCTTTCCTTTGTATGTGATTTGTTTCTTTTCTCTGACTGCTTGGAGAACTTTGTTCTTCTGTTGTGTTTCTGGAATCTTAACAATTATATGCCTATGTGTGGATTTTTTTTGATCAAGGCTATTTGGAGTCCCATATGCCTCACTTATCTGTATGTCAAGCTCTTTTCCCCTGCTTGGGAAGTTTTCTGCCATTATTTCTGTGAAGAGATTTTTTATGTCATCTGCACTCTTTCCTGTTTCTTCATTGAGCCCAGTCAGTCTTATGTTATTCTTCTTTGCATCATCAAGCATCTGCTGGATTGATTTCTCATGTTCCCTTGTCATTTTGAAGCAATTGTTCTTTTCCTGGTCACTAATTGCAATCTTATTTTCTATATCTGAAATTCTGTCCTCACATTGGCTCATTCTGCTGTGTAGACTTTCAATGGAGATTTTCATGTCCTGGAAATCTATTTGCATCTGTTTTATGGATTCCATTTGTTTCTTATGTTGGGATTCCATCATGTTCCTCAGCTCCTCTCTAGATTTATTAATCATGTCTTGCACTAGGAGCACAATTTCTCCTGTTATCTGAGACATTATTTCTGATTTCATTTGTTCCAGATCCCCTTTTGTTGCCAGTTCAGTGGGTCCAGGTGGTTGAGTACCAGAGTGTTCCATCTCATTTCCCTTTGTGGTTGCTGTAGGTGATCTGGAAGTCTGGTTTTGAGACTTATTTATGTGTTTTCTCCTTTCACCAGGCCTGGGGGATGTTAGCACCTGCATGGATTACCTCCTCTGAGCTGGGTGAGGTGGGTCAGGGGCCGCGAGCAGCAGTAGGGATGGTGACCCAAAAGCCCTTTCCTGTGGGCTGGGAGCAGCAGGAGGGATGGTGGGTGGGAAGCCCTTTCCTCTTGACCAGGAGTAGTGGGATGGTGGCTCAGAAGCCCCTCCCTCTGGGCAGGGAACAGTGGGACTCAGTACCTTGGTCTGGTGGTCTGGTGTCTTCTGTGTCTTTGTAGTGTGGAACCAGGTGGTTGCTTGTCTGCAGCGGTGTGATTCGTTGTCTGCCGTGTGACTCAGGACCTCGGTAGGGAGTCCACAGACCTTCCTGTGTGCAGCAAGCTGATTTGGAGTATTTTGCATGACTGGGGACCTCGGTAGGGCTTGCACAGACCTGCCTGTGTGCAGTGGGATGATTCAGCATGTTCTGTGTGACTCAGGACCTCGGTAGGGCATGGCTAGACCTGCCTGTCTGCAGCGGGGTCAGAATCAAGATTTTGCACACGTATATCTGGGCATAATATCCAAATTATATATAGAATTCAATAACTCAATTGTGAAAAATTTAAAAATCCAATCAAATCTGGCCAATAATCATGAAATAACACTTCCCAAATTAAGGCATTCAAATGACTCAACAGATATGTGGAAAATTATAGTCATCATTGAACAGCAGAGAAATGTAAGTTAAAATTACAATTAGTACCACATATTTGTTAGAATGGCTATTATGAAAAGACAAATAATAACTGTTAACAAAAGTGTGTGCAGAAAATAGAAATATGTGTGCACTGTTAGTAAGAATGGAAATTAATACAGCCATTGCAGAAAACTGTATGAACTTTCCTCAGACAACTAGAAATATAATTACTATATGATCCAGCAATCCCACTTTTGGGGATATATTTAAAATAATTAAATCAGTATGTGCCAAAGAAATACTTACACTACCATGTTAGTATTAGGACTAGTTACAGTAGGTAACATGTGGAAGGAACCCAGGTGTTCACGATCAGATGAATGACTACAGAAAATATGGTACAGAAAACAATAGAATAATATTCAGCCTTAAAAATGAAGAAAATCCTGTCATTTAGATAACATGAATGTATTCAGAGGACATGCTAAGTGAAATAAGCCAGGCACAAGGAAACAAATACAGCATCATCTCCCTTCTTTTGTGGAAGTTAACAATGATTAAATTATAGAGGTAGAAATTCAAATGATGAAAAAAAGAAATGTTGATATGAGGGCTCAAAATTTAATTAGGAAAAATATGCTTTAGTGATAGATTGCACAAGAAGTTGATTATGATATTAACGCAAATATATTTCAAAATTGCTTAATGAATAAATTTTCAATATTAACACTACAAAAAATAAGTAATGGAAAGTGATGGATTTGTTATTAAAGCTGATTTAATCATTTCATATTGTAAAAGTACTAAAACTCCTTCCATCCCATAAGAATCTGTAACTATCATTGATCAATTAAAATATATCTTTCATCTAGATATATTTAAACATTGTGACAAACAAAATAGTTTTACATACTTAATTCAGGTAATTGGCTGCCAGTTTAGAACTCTTGCAAGCTGTATTAGAAATAATTTCCACTTTGAGATTCATACCTCTTTTCCCGATCTTATCTAGTGTCAATTGTTAAAAAAAAAAATTTTGCTTTGTTTTCCTTTGTTATTCTTTTAAAGTTGTTGTACATTTAGCAATTATTTTACTATGACTAATTTTAAATCATATAAGATTTTCAATGCATAAATACTTAAAATGTATACAAAAACTGAAAATATGATATGCATAAGAACAAAAGGGTAAAAAAATGACAATATTCTATTTAGCTGAAAGAATTTTAGAAATATTATGTGCCAAGGATTATGTGTCAAATACTGAGTCCTCAAAAAAAAATGTATATACACTTCAGGAAGAGAAAATACTATGTTGTTTTTACAACAGATGATGTTACCCTCATATGTGAGACCCTAGTAGGATGTCATATATCTCAGAAAATCCACTGCACTGCCAGTCCTTAGAGAAGAAATTGAAAATGCATGTGCAGCAATATCAATGACCAAGGTTACCAAGCAGCAATTCGCAGTACTAATAAATGTCTGGAACCTCATGGCCACCACTTTGAGTACCGCTTGCAATTGTAGAGGCCAAAGGTAACTTGTATTAGTCTTGTGATGTCTCAATAAATTTAGTATTAAAATATTTAACACATATTTCTTTTCCAGAATTGTGCATATGTTTCTTTTGTGGACTCTGTATTTTTCCACTTCTCAGTGAAATCAGAGTTTAACTATATATCGCATGACAGAGTTAGAGATTAATGAAAAATAACAAATGCTAGATAATGTATTTGCAAGGAGATCAACAAAGAACTACCTGTTACATTACAAAGAAATATTAACCTGAGGTGGGAGTGATAAGTGAAGAAAAAATAAAAGCACAAAAAATTTCCTGACAGAGATTCTTTTTTCTGATTATCTCCATCTGGTAAGAATGAGGTCAAAGACAAAGTTTGAAGAGTAAAATGTAATCTGATATCAATTGGCTAATGCCTGATAGCTAGGGAAAAACTGAGCTATCCAGAAATGAAGCAAAAAACTATATACAAGACATGGAACTACCACTTCTATTAATAAGAAAAGAAGATGGCTCTGATTTTATAAAATAAGCCATGGTAAGCTATCGTTAGGTTTAATATCACTGATCTAAAACAATATGGAATGACAAAGAAGGTCAGGTTAAGAAGTGGCTCACAAATCACTTAAGATTTGTAATGTTTCAGTACTGCCTTGAAATTCTTTTACACTTGCCAGAAAAATGCAATTATGATTCACTCTTAAAATTCAAGCATAATACTTTAAACCTTAAGAAAGAATGTTGAAGAATAAAGTTAGTTATATTGATGGCTGTAAGATAAATATCTTTAAGAATTCAGTACAGATGAAACTGATATGTTTTGTCCTTTACATCTGTGATTTTCTCAAACATTTCATAGACTAGCACACCTCTTTACTTCTATTTATGGTCTAGACTGCTGACACTGAGAAATAAAGTACATATAGAGCCCTTTAGAGAATGTAAGGAAGTGATGATAATAATGAATAGATTTCCACCCTCTGATGTCTTTAACAAATTCCAAGGGCCAAAGTTTATAGAAAATGAGAAGCATTTTGTTGTAATCATTTGTGCTCTAATAAGGGGATGTTTCTTCCTATATAGTGCTTGGAAGCAATGCATACTATCTTAGTAAGTTCAATTATCTTTCCTTTGCTTCAGCTGTTTTTCCAGCTGTGGGGAGCATGAGCCTGTATTTTGCAAAACACCTGCCTTTCTCATTCATGTATAATGGACTGCCATGTCAATGAATGGCAGAATTGGATGTGGGATAAAGCCACTTCTTTGTGTTTGTTTGTTTGTTTTTGCTATTATTGTATCATTGGCTTTAAGATATTTTGTTTTTCTTTGCAGTTACTGGAAAATTTTTTCAAATTTGCTAAAATGATGCATGAAAGATGATTTTCCACACTGAATAGATCAAACATTTCCGTGAATGCCTCTGGTTGTGTGTTTCCTTTCTATTGATAAAATGCTGATATTGTAAAATAGTTTCTACACTTATAATACAGGAAATCTATCTCAAAAACAGATTGCACAATTTTCAGTCATGTTTTAAGGAAATAATAACCTAACCTATTTTGTACTCGAAGACATTTTAAATCACCCAGTTTAACCCCTCTCCTCATTGTATTTTATAAGAAATCATGGCAAGTTTCTTGATTTACCTAAGGATCTCATGTCTTCATTTTGCTACTAGCATTTCTACTATTGTCTACCAATAAGATATAGTGACCCATGTTGACAGATATTCCAAAAGAACAGTAAAGCAGGATGCAATTTCAGAAATATATTAGTAAAGTGTTAATAACAATGATGGTGTCATTTTTGTATTAGCAATAGTTGTTCTTAGAATTTTCTGAAGAGATCCAGAGTTGTTTCAGTAAAACAGATAAGGGTAAGATGAAAACAATCAAAAATACTTTTCATCTCACATAAATAACTTTGTGCTTTTTTTGCAATTTCTTTTGTTTTCATTTTAATGTAATGTAAGTAGACATAAATAAAGAAAACATAAAAAGCACTCATTGCTTTTATAAAAAAAATTAAAATTTGAGAACAAAATAGTGAACAATAGTTAATACACTGTGTATCATAATTTTAAAAGAATGGCCAGAATGTTACTCAGAGTACAAGTAATAGATAAGAACAGACTTTCTTACAAAGATAAAACAGACAAAAGCACACAAATTTCTTGTCAATGAAATGAAAAAATATATATATATTAAAATATTTTTGAAACAGATAATTTGAAGTAATTATTTGGACTTCTCCCTACATTATGTTTGTCTTCATAATATTTGTCTTCTCTTTTGCTCCCCCCATAAATATATGTATATTTTTTATGTAAGAGAAGACATGCAACATTTAAGATTGTAATTCTATTTGACTCAGCTTCTCCCTTCTAGGTGTCTTCCCAAAATAGTTAAAGTTATCACCCATGTTTATACCAACAGTAGACCTTGTAAATAACATATATGTCCATCAATAGATGAATAGATAAGGAAAATGTGATACTTATACACACAGGAGAACTACTCTCTGCCATAAAGAAAGATAAAATTTAAACATTTGTAGGCAAATGGATGTAACTTAAGTCCAACCACTTTGAACAGGAAAGAATGGTTACTTCTTCATAAAAGAATTTAAAACTGTGATCCACAACAACTATCCCAAGGCAAACTGGGAACTGTCAAATTTTGATTAATATACAAAATATATTTTTTCCTTCTACAAAATAAACATGCTCTTAGAGAAAATTTCTTCATATTTAAACTCAAAAATCAAAGAATAGTTAGGTATTTCTTGAAAACAGAAAAGCAAGTTCAGAGTATTAAGTAGCTTTAAACATATGGACAACATGCTTATATTTCCTCCTCCAAATATTATGAGACATCATATTGTTGCAGTTATTGATTTTGTCATAAATGTACATTATTTTTTCAATATTGTTTTGTGTATTTTTATCCCCTTATGTTTGTTTCTGGTGTTCTCAAAATTACACTACACACAAATAAAAAGTTAGAAATCATTTTCTTATAGTATTTATTTTTTGAAAGTCAATCCTATGATTCATATGCACAGAAAGCCACAGTGATTTCCCTTTGACATTTTACACTTTTTTGTTTGATAGACCAGCCACCCAGTTGTGTTTACTAGTGAATAATGAGAATGATGCACCTAAGAGAAGATAGTAGTTAGTGAGACATCTGAGATTATTTTGCCTACCTTTTACTTATTGTTCTTTATTGACTAATCCATACAGAAAAATGGAACATGGCAGTGAAATGTTACCATAACATTAAAGTTTATTTTTCAGCTTACATTAAATTAGCCTTAGGATACAACGAGGAATTGTTTGGGGTCTTGTGTGAATATTTATTTGATTTGGAAGAAATTATTCATCTTTCCTTTGTGTAATGGCAGGGACAATGGTATTAAAAAGACTGAAAGACCCTATCAGGAAAAGAGTAAATCCACAAAACACTGTTTTTTTGCTCAAAAACAAGCTTTTACTACTTCATCAGGAAAAATGAGAATTAGGGTAAAATGTTTTGTGGCCCAAAAGATGCTAATACAAATAAGAGAAATAATAGTCCATGATGAAACTTAACGATTCATATAAACCTCAAATATAATAGCTATTACTCTTTGGTCACTTGCTTTTTGTAATAGCTTTGTAATTTTCATTTTAGTTTATTCCAGTTTTCTTTCTTGTTAGTGTTTGTGAATAAAATCATTAACTTAAATTGTATGAATTAGAGCTAAGAAGCAGAACTAGTTGCTGAAAGGTGAATAACATTTTCAATTTATACCAAAAGAGGAGCAATCCTTTTGAGTGAGAAAATGAGTAGATATGAGGTATACTTAAAGGACATCTATTTTAGTCAGAGTAGCTAAAACAGTGTCCTCAAGGCAAATTCAAGTAGGATGTTTTCTTAAAGAAGTTTATAGAAAAGTATTTAAATGCTATGTAAATTTTTGTAAAACCAGCTTTTTCTTAACTCATTTCCATAACTGGATTGATAAAGTAGAATATTTCACATAATAGCTGAATTTTAGATCACTTTAACAGACACTATATTGTACCATAAGATAAATTATATTGAAATTTAAAGGGAAATTCATGTTGTTTATATGCAGAATTACATCAAATCAACAGTTTTGACCAAAATGCGTGCTCCTTTATAATGATTTCATACCTTACAACAGTTGACATACTGCTAGAATTGAACATTTTTCTCATTCATTGGAAATGAATCATCTGCAAAATTGAATTATACAGTTTGAGAAAAATCTTCTGCAGTCTATTTTATTGTATCCCATACTGAATCTGCAGAGCACTGTCATGATTAGAATAGTGACAAAGTTAACTTATTTATCTGGCCTCTGCTAGTTAAGAACTAAGTTTCAACTGCTATTTTTTTGTAGAATTAGTTTGTTAGTGTGGAGGATGTCTCCATTTCTCCTTTAGAATCTACTGCATATCATTCAATGAACAACTTTGAATTCTTCCAACATATTAGTACATTTTACTGTGTGTTTTCTTAATATATGTGGAAATGAAGAGTTCACTTCCAGGCAAAAGAATATTTTAAATGTAGTTCTCAGTATTTCTTGGATTATCACATAGCTGAATTTATCTAACCTAAGTCATTCTATATTTAGGAGGTTATACTCTATTTAATAGCTGGGCCATTACATTATACAGTACAATATTCCTTAATAATATAGCACAAGAAAAGAATTTAGGCTTTTGAACTTAGAGAAAAAAATGTTTTTGAAACAAAACAAGATGAGATTCTTACAATAAATAGTAGTGTGCATTAATCACCCACTCAAAATTGCATCCTAAAACACAGGCTAAAATATAAACATTTGATCTTGTGTATATAAAATATTTTAATGTAAGAAGTTTTACATTGCATCTGTTTCTATATAGACATTGAAGTCCTTTACAAGAAGATTGCACATATTCAATGTAAGAAAGCAGAGAAAGGTATTACTTAGAAAACAGTTTTCTAACCACAGCTGATCAAATTTCCTAGGCTGATGTGAAATGTAGTAATGAATCATGTTCACTTGCATGAGTCTTGTTGTATTATTTTATTGTCACCTAATCCAAAATAAATGCCTGCAATGAAATTGAGCATGACACTAGGGAAGAGAGCAGCCGGAAATTTTTAAAACATTGCAATGAGAAATATGAGCCTGTAGAATTATAGTGTATTGGGGAAACTGCTTATCTAGTTATGCTTAAGAAAACTTTACTTTCTTCATAACAGAGGGAAGAATAAATATGTTTTTCAAAAATAAAGTATTAAACTCAGAATTTTTTCCTTAGCTATTCTGCGTAGATATGATTATCAAGTCATCATTCACAGTTCACCTACTGTGTGTCAGTCATTATGATATCATTTAAACTTGAGTTTATTTTTTAAGTAAAACAAAAGTAACCAGAGGAAAACCCCTTAAACTATAAGGAAAACAAGTTAAACATTAAAAGATGAAGCACCATAAGCATGAAAACTATAAGGAATAACATAATTTTACAGTGTAACACCTTCCTTAATGTCTCTTGAGATTTGTGTGGACTTATTTGATGACTAGAGTACCATCTCTATGAAGATGATGTGATATAAGCATGAAATGAATTTATCATTGTTAGTTAATACAAAAATGCTATGAAAAACACATTAATTTTTATCAAATAAGCTAATACTTTTGTAAGCAACACTATGAGTTTTTATGGTCATCAATACACCTAAATTAATTTGAAACTGTGAATGTATTTGAATTGCATAGTGCAGGCCACTATGCAATTCCACTTTTAATGGATTTCTGTGGACTCACCTCATTGCATGGCCAAATAACATGTAGAACTTTATAGTGAAATATGTGTAGTGGTAATTCATTATTTTTATATATGTATTGCCATCCCTAATAGGATAATCACACTATGCCATTTTTAGCAAAATTAAAGGCAAATAACAAATAAAATATATGAGCACATACAAAACACAATTTAAAGTAACATTTTTATCTCAATCTTAGCACCACATAAACATAACTAGTTTTAAGTTGTTGCTTTTTTTTCTAGTAATAAAAAATATTTTGGAAAGAGTGGAACTGTTAGTACCAGGGCTTTCTAAACCAATGCGTTGTAAACTGAAAGTGGAAAAACACTTGAATTGTGCAATAAATTAAGTGTACTGTTATTAACAATTATAAAGAAAATGAGAACTGAGGATGTGGCTCCGTGGTTGAGCATTTGCCTAGCATACATGAAGCCCAAGACTCTATTCTCAGTAAGAAAAAAGAAAAGAAAATAAATAGAAAATGACAAAGAACACTACACATAGTAAAGGTTAGTTTCCTTAAACAATTTTCAGTTATGGATATGTTTCTAATTCTCTATATGAAACATATTACTATTTCTTGCTATGGGACAAGGTAAAAACAATTTTGAAAACCGCTGGTCTAAGCCATATAAAGTAGTTTTGTTATCTTTAAACTTATGTCCAGGCAAATGTGACCTCAGCGTGAGGGAAAATTGGTTTTGATAAAGATATTTTGTGCTTGTTCATGTCCATTTTGAGTACAGTACAAAACAGTGAGAGTGAACCCAAGGAGGTAATGCATCCTCAGGGCAACAAGTCATTTCCAAGTAGTCAACAGAAAAATGTCACATTTTTCACGCTCTTTCACAGCTGCCTTCATTCACTAAAACTACTCCTTCCAGTGCGAATAGTTGGGTGACAGTGACAGCAACTCTGCCATTTACAAGAATGCAAGTGGGATTCCTTGGTACTAAGAAGGTGCCCTCAGTCCTTCTAACTTCCATCGTTGCTAATATTAAAAGCCCGTATTGTTGAAAGATCTGGCCTACCTCAAAACCTCATTGCTTTCTGTGTATTGAACCAATTAGTAAAAGTTTTACAATGAACAATATTCTCGATATTATTTTCCTTAAGTGTGTCTGAAAATCTTATAATTTTTATTTGGTTATGTTAATAAACAAAAACAAATTCAGCACATTATGCATTTATAAACTAAACCAAAATATCTCACATTGATAACTGTATGAACCATTTAATTTTTACTGAATAAAAATGCTATTTTGTACTTTCTGTTATACAAGTTCTGGTAGAATTTTAATGTAACAATATACATGGAATCAGTGATGAGTTCATTTGATATTCCAGAAAAAGCACCTTGAGACTGCAACATCTGTTGCTTTGGAGAGTTTTCAAATAAATGAACTGAGGTAGTCTTCCTTTATATACAGCTCTTTTCTAATTATGTCCTGTTATTATTAATATTTGATACTACCTTGTGGTTTACCAGGAAATACGACATTTTCATTTCCTATGGACACTAAATTAATTACACCTGCTCCAAAACTGTTTATATCTAAATTAATGTATGTTAACTTACTCCCTTTAAACAGCCTAAAATTTTCAACATTGGGTTTAATTCCTACTGCATTTTTATTTAGTATAATAGGATTGATTGTTCTCCAGTTGTTTCAGGTATGTTTATATTATTGCTAAATTTTTCCATCTTTAACTGTAACTCTCACAACTTCAGACAATCTCTGTTGTTAAAAAAAGGTTATTTCCAATCCACACTAAGTCATAGGGAATGTGATAAGTTATTGTTGTGGCTTGCATTTAAATGTTCCCCCAAATCCTTGTGCTTTTCCAGGGCTGGTTGAATCTAACGTATGATTGATTCATGGTGGGGCTAGGTCCAAAGGCACTGAGATTAAGGGCATGGGTGCTACCCTCCCTAAGTAGTCTGAATAAGATAAAAGGAGTATGAAGACACTGTTAACTCATGCTGCTTTTGCTGTCTTGTTGCCATTGCTGATTATGGACTGAAACCTCTATGAATTGTAAGCCAAATAAATCCCTTTGCCCTCTAACTTTGGATGTCAGGTATTTTGTCTAAGCAACGAGAAAAGTAACTAACACAATTATCTTTCTTTCCTTATAATTAACATGTTGAAGAAAAGGATAAGCATTATGGTGATAATTCATCTACTTTATTGAGATTTGGAGAGACAGTTTTAAGGTGGAAAGCAACCTTGTCAGAAGCTAGTATGAGTCCTCATATACAACAATAGAGAGGGTACCTTAGACTCACTCAGCATTGCCTATCTGTCCTGTCCTGGCTTCTAGAATTATTGGAAAGGCAAATGAAATAAAACATTTGAGAATACTCAATTAACAATAGCATTCTAAACTGGGTGTGGTAGTGCATGCTTGTAATTCCAGCACTTGGAAGGCTGAGGCAGAAGGATTGCCACAAGTTCAAGGCAACCCTGGGATACATAGCGAGTTCAAGGTCAGCCTACACTACATGGTGAAACTCTGTCTCAAACAAACAAACAAACAAACAAACAGAATTTAAACATATTAATAAATATTATTGCTTCACTACCTTCATGTTAATCTGTGTATATTTATTAAAAATATTTACCATCCTCACTTTTTTCTTTGTTCCTCAAGATTTAGATATTCATTGAAGAATTAATTCTGCTTTATTCTCTTTTAGTTTCACTATTGTTTGTGCTACTGTCCCCTTAGAGTTGGATTAAAATATAAATAATTTAGGAATGAAGAAAGTATCACGTATTGCATATTACCCGTTATCAAATGTTGATCATCCTAACCTTAAAATGTCTTCAATGAAAAATGATCTCTGTAACTTCTAAAAGTAATGCTGCTTGTTTTACCTAGAATATCTTTATCTCCTGCCATGTCATCTCAGCTACCACCAAGCAGTAAATCTCTACTTACTCCTCATTTGTCATCTACTTAAAAATCACTTTCTAGGGCAGGGGATTTAGCTCAGTGGCACTGTGCCTACCTTGCAAGCACAAGGTCCTGAGTTCAATCCCTGGTACAAACAACAACAACAAAAAATTCCAAAAAATCACTTTCTACATGAAATATTTCCTGAAAACTTAGACTATCCAAGGGATCTCTCCAAGGTATGTTCAACCACTTTTTATTATAGTTGCCTATGTATTAATCTATATCATCTATTATATTCAAAGATCTTTAAGACCAATCCCTCTCTCATTCACACATTTATGCAACATATATTAACTGAATGCCTCATTCATGGACACATATTTCTTAATACATTTCCTCTTAATATTAGCTGCTCAGTGAACACATAAAAACAGTAATTCAAATTAAGACTTTTGTTTCATGAGAAGAAAAATAGAATTTAAAAATTTCTCACATCTTGTCATTATATTAGTTATGATAAATTCTAATTATTATCTATTCATAGATATGAATTAAAGATACATAAATGTAAATAGCATGCTACAAAATTCTTCTAATTATGTAATTTAGTTTTTAGAATTTCTACACAAATAATAATATTAATTTAATAATTCACTACTACTTCTGGAAAATACTTTCTATAAATGTGTATATATTTATAGAAATATTTTGAGAAAGTCCTATAGTAGAATATTAGAGATGGGAAACTGTTGTTTTTGTGAACATGGTTGGATAAAAATTGTTCATTGTATAAATAAGGTAAAAAACTGGTAAAAAATTAAAAATAGAATATATACAGTTATAAAAAACAGACCTACATACTAGGTTCAATTTATGAAAATATAGTACTATAAACTATACTTTACTGTAGTATACTTGCTATACTACAAACTATACATACTCTACTATAGTTAAGTGCATTTACACTGCAAGGGGTTCTTTTTTGAAAAAAATATTAAAATAGAAATATTAGCATGTATAAAATATGTTAAAATCTCTTATTTTATTAATTTTCATGCAGCCTATATAATTTTTTATTATTGTGTCTGTAAATGCATTCCTTAATAGATAAAATAAGATGAAACATAATCTTATAGTTCAATTTAATTCCATTAAACCTATTCATGTTCCCGTGAGCACAGAGAGGGTGAGCTGCTCCCAGTACACAAGAGGAGGCTTCCAGGCCACCACACCCCACCGCGAGCACAGAGGAGGTGAGCCACGTGGGTGCCACCAGCACACCTCCCCATTGAAATGAGAAGACACGTCAACAAGTTTCAAAATCAGACTTCCAGATCACCTAAAACAGCACCAAAGGGAAACGATATGGAACACTGTGATACTCAACCACCTGGACTCGCTGAACTGGCAAAAAAAGAGGATCTGGAAAAAATGAAATGAGAAATAATTTCTCAGATAACAACAGAGATTGTGGCCATAGTGCAAGACATGACTAATAAGTTTAGAATACATAAGACAGATGTAAACAGATTTCCAGGAAATTAAAATCTCCATTGAAAGTCTATGCAGCAAAATGAACCAAAGTGAGGACAGAATTTCAGATATAGAAGATAAGATTACAATTAGTTACCAGGAAAAGAAAGATTTCTTTAAAATAATAAGGTACCATGAGAAATCAATCCAAATGCTACTGGACAATGCAAAGTATAACATAAGACTGATTGGAGTCAATGAAGAAACAGGAGAGGGTGCAGATGACATAAAAAACTTTTCAAAGAAGTGATGGCAGAAAACTTCCCAAGCATGGGAAAAGAACTTGACATACAGATAAGTAAGGCATATAGGACTCCAAGTAGCTGTGATCAAAAGAAATCTACCCATAGGCATATAATAGTTAAGATTCCAGAAACCAAACAGAACAAAATTCTACAAGCAGTTAGAGAAAAGAAACAAATCACATACAAAGGAAAGCCCATCAGAATCACAGCAGACATCTCAATGCACACCCTCAAGGCAAGAAGAGCTTGGAGTCATGTATTTCAAGCCCTAAAAGAAAACACCCTCCAACCCAGATTGATGTACCCTGCAAAATTATCTTTCAAAATTGATGGAGAAATAAGATACTTTCATGACAAAGAGCACCCTAGGATCTTCAGGAATACCAAACCAGCAGTGGAAAAAATTTTAGCCAATACCCTAGGAAAAGACAACAAGGATCACAACTCTTGGAAGCCCAGCAGAATGAATCCATTGGGCACAACAAGAAATTGAAAGCAAAGGGGGAGAATCTAACAAACAGAAAAAGTCATGACAATGATAAGTCAATATGTATGAGTTCTAACCATCAATGTTAATGGTTTGAATTCACCAATCAAAAGAAATAGACTGGCAGAATGGCTCAAGAACCAAGATCCAACAGTATGTTGCATACAAGAAACACATTTAATTCAAAAAGAAACTCATAGTCTGAAAGTTAAAGAGTGGAAAACAATACTCTATGTGACAGGAAGCCAAAGAAAAAAATCAGGAATAGCTATCCTCTTTGCAGATCATATGGATTTCTAATGAAAATTTGAAACACTCTGGTCCCAAAAATTTCAGATATGGGATAGTCAACTTGTATGTACAAATCTATTGAAAACATGTGTTTTCATTCCTCTCAGGTAAAAATTTAAGAACAGGACTGTTGGTTCTTAACAGTAATACAAGAAAATTCTATATTGTTTTCTAAAATGGTTTTGTCATTTTACATTCACATTAGCAGGATTACAAAGTTCTAACTGGTTCACACCTAAGCTGAAATTGGTTCTTTTAAAACTTTTAACTTCATCTCCGTAAAGAGTGTATAATTCAATCTTGTTATTGTACTGATTTTCTGATTCTAGTGTTGCACACCTTTCCTTGTGCTGTACTGGTTATTTATCACCTTTTGTGTCTAGTTTTTAATTAGGTTGTCTATTAATGATCTGTAAGAGTTCTTTATATATTCTGGTCATAGGTTATATGCATTATAAATATGATCTGTTTAAGGACTACTTTTCATTTTCTTAATGATGTCATTAGAAGTTCTAAATTTTGATGGAATCTCATTTATCATTTTTTTCTTTTATATATCATGTTTTTATATCCTAGGAAATTCTTGCCTACCCTAAATTCATAAACATTTTCCCTTATAATTTCTTCTTAAAGTTTTACACTTTTAGGATTTCATATTGAGGTTCATAGATCCTTTCAAGTTATTTTTATGTATGGAAATAAAGGGTTGAGGTTATTTTTTTATATATGGATATCTGGTGTTCTAGTGCCATTTGCTGAAAACACTATCTTTTCCTCTGCTCTTGAATTGAGTTTATGTTCTATAGAATTTTAGTGTTAAATAATCTTTCAAAACTCAGTGGACCATATATGTGTGGTTCTATTTCTAGATTCTCTGCTTTATTCCAATGATCTAAATGTCTTTCCTTACACCAACACTGTCTTGATTACTGTAGATTTAGAGGAAGCCTTAAAATTAGGTGCTAAATGTCTTCCAACACTGTTTTTTTTCCTTTTTTACTTCTCTAGGTCCTTTGTACTCCTACATAACTTTTAATTTTTAATATCCAATTCTTCATTTATAGCAAGTATACATACACCTGAATTTTTATATATACCTTGTGTTTTCTAATCCTGCTAAATTCAAGTACAAGTTCTAAGGCCTCTTAGAGATTTCTTAGTATTTTCTCTACAGTAGATCATTTCATGTACATATAAAGATTTTACTTCTACCTTGCCAATCCTATCCTAATTGTGTCATTTTATTGCCAGACTATTTTGGTTTGGGCCTATGTTTCAAAGTTTAATTATGAAGATGAAGAGTAGGCATATCTGCCATTGTTCCCCACCTTAGGGAGAAAGCATTGTATCTTCTCCATTCGTATAAGGTGTTTTTTCTGGAAGTATGGAGTACATGTCTTTGATCTGTTGGGAGGGTTGTGTTTTGCTTCTAGTCTCCTGATAGCTTTTATCATGAGTGGCTGTAGAGTTTACTTTTTCTCCAACTACTGACAGGATCACATGACTTTTTCCTTTCCTCTGTTAAAATGATGACATTTTGGGGTGGATCTTCCAATGCTGAACCAACACTGCCATCCCTATAATAAAACCACTTTCTACATCCTGCCAGATCTGACTTCTAATAGTTTGTTTTGTTAAACAAATTTCTATCTATGTTCATACTTTTTTCTTCTATTATCTTTATCTGGTTTTAGGATTAGTACATTGTTGGTTTCCTAGAATGAGGGGAAAGTGTTCCTTCTTTTTTCTGCTTTAAATGTTTGATATAATTTATCAGTTAAAGTGTATATGAGCCTGCTGTTGTCATATAGGTAGATTTTCAAGCTAGGAATATGCTTTCTTTAATAGGTGCTATTCAAATTTTATATTTCCTCCAGAGTTAGTTTCATTAATTTTTCTTCCAAGGTACTTCTTAGAAGTTGTCAAATTTATTTCAAAAAAAGATTTTTGTAATATGCTTTCTATATCCTTTTTAATTCTGCAAAATCTGTAGTAATGTCTTCTAGATTTTCATATTGTAACTTTAAAAATGTATAGTTGATATTGTGTAAGAGGAAGAAAAGGTCTAAAGGAGCAGGGGAAGTGGGAGGGGTAGGGGAAAGGAAAAATAGGAAAAGAAAAACTATGAGAAAAGGAGAAAAAATAGAAACAAAGTCTTTGCAAATAGAGAAGGGTGGAGGTGTGAAGGGAGGGCAAAGGAAGGGAAAAAATAAGAACCAAGATACATCACTTCTTGGCCTTTTGGCTAAGATCGAGTGAAGAACCAAGATACATCCTGTAAAGATACAAGATCCTAATGATGAATGTAACTGTATTTTATACCTAAAATGTACCAAAAACCTCAATGGAAAAAAACCTCATACATATTTTAGAATTTAAAAGACAAGGAATTTTTGTTTTTATACATTTAAAGAGATACGTGTTTTGAAATAAACCTCCAATGTTCCAAGCAAGGAATTTAATGATTTAGGTGGAATCCCAGAAATGTTAAGGAGTATGAACTTTTGTTGTTATTTCTTTGAAGATTTGAGTCAAGAAATTGATAAACTCAAGGTGACACTATTGCATAATTGATATCAACGTTATAAATTGTGAGGCTGTCAAATGTGGCATGAATAATGTTTTGTGATAGATGCAATTTTTCTAAACAAGAAGAGTAGTATTGGTTAGAAAATATTCTTATACTAACATATAATACTAAAACATAGCACAAACAACAACAACAAAAAACCCCAACCAAATAACAACAAAAAAGAAAAATAAAAAAAAAGGCGACTGGATACATTGCCTTTCCGTGTTCCACATGGAAGAAAAAAATACCTAGGTATTTCATCCACAATTTACTTCTAAATCAGATCTTCAGACTTAACAGGAAGTAAAACCATAATTGTTTGAATGCAATTAAAAGAAAAACAAAATAGTTGTTAGTTTGGAAGTCATATTAAAAACATGATTTAATAAGTGCACACTAAAAATATAATTCTGATTCCATGAAAAGTATTATCACTATTTTAAAAATACATGAAATGTTTATTTCCTTTTCTAAATAAACAAAAACATTTCATTCTATATTTCCCTGCACTTACCAGTGACTACATTTTAATCTAAGCCAAAAGGGCAGTGTCATATACCTCAAAATAAGAATATATAGTAGCTGTAATAGGTACAATGGTAGCTGTAAGGTACAGTTAACTGAAGAAAGACTAAAAGCCAGATATTAGTTAAGCTATTATCTATGGAAAAGTAAGTCATGGATCTAAGAATATGTCTAAAATAGAAAAAAACAGAGTCAATATAAGCCATTTGCCCTTTTACACAAGAATGTTAAAAATGGAAGAAAGAAGAGAAATCCCTCAAATGTAGTTCAAATCTCTCAAACATACATATGCAAGAAAAATAAAGCCCAATGAGGAAAACTTCAAGATTGCCTAAATAGTTATTAACAGAGCCAGGACTAGAATCTAGTTTTCTTGTTCCTAACCCAGGCTTTTCCATCACATCAATGACAGTTTCTCTCTATCAGTGTTCACCAAGGCCAACAGGAAATATGGCGTTCCATTAGATCTTGTGGTAACAATTTCTCTGGCTCCTTATGCTAGCCCTAAATGATGGAGCAATATAATTCTGCTTTGATACTCATTCACTAATTAGGTCCTATGAGCAGTTATATTGATTATGTAATGCTCAGGTTGGTGACCAAATGAAAAGTCAGGCTTGCCATTCAAAACTTATATCCTATTCCTGACTCTTTTTCTTCTTTCAACCATTGTTCCACCTTCAGGCATTAGGTCTTTGCCATTTTTTTAATGCTTGAATGACTAAACTGGTGTCTAGGCCAACAGGTGTTTTATTCTATCATCCTGAAGACTGGTGCCTTACTTCATGGCTCATACTGAGTCTCAACTGAATCAATCCCTTCTTGAGTTCTACTGCTGTCCTTCCTTTGCACTTCCTTATTTATTAAATCAGCTATACATAAATTCGTTCTTCAATAAATAATATCTACAAATATATGAGAACTCCCACTGGTCACCCTTGTTAACATTGCCCATTCTTCTAAATTTTTTTGCATTTCATAGCGATAAAGTTGTTCTGATCTCTTGTCTAAATTCCAGTTGATCTGTCAAAATTTATTTTTGTGGCTGAGCCCTGTCAACTGACCATTTTCAAATCCTCTGTTTGAAGGAAAATTTCTGTGGAGTTATTTACTATTCTATGCTGGACCATGAAAAACCTTAAGCAGGAAGAGGAAAACTGTTATTTGAATCTGTGATATTTGATATTCTATTTTGTATATTTCTTACTAATAGACATATACATTATTCATCTGCACTTTCCATGTGCCCAATATTCCCCTCAAAATAAAAAAGTCAGGAAAACTAATCATTGAATTAAAATTAGCACTAGTATTTTAGTTGGTCCAGTAAAATCACACTGTTCTCATAGGCACTGGGAATCATTGGAGAGATACACTCAGAAGTGAAAAAAATTAAGAAAAACATCAGTACTTTTGCAATTAAAAGCTAAATTGGAAGATGTGACTTAGTTTTATTGCTGCTTGCTGCCACTCTCTATATTTGTTTGAACTTGTCCACTCAGTAATAAACAGCTCTAAGAAATTGCCTCACATACCTTCAGAGAGAGTTGTTCTCCCTAGGTTTACCATAAGACCCAGAAAGCAGGACAATGTGCACCTGTTCTGAACCAGAGAAAGTGAAATAAAAGTTAAAATTATAGTTAAAAACCAAAAAATGAAAAGAAAAGAAAAGGAATGGAAAGAAAAGAAAGGAAAGAAAAAGAAAAAAAGGAAAAGAAAAGAAAATGAATGACAAAAAAATGTGGATAAAAGACCCACTCCTCCTACAGAAGTGAAGAAGTAGTGTTGGTTGATAAAAGATAGATATAGCCTTAAATGTAATATTTGTTAATGCAAGCAAAATACCTTTATTAGAGCAGAGTCACACATAATACCACATAAGAAATGATTTCATGTACGCTTTGTGCAGGTGAGCAGATCTAGGATTTTGCTTTGTTCTACCACTTATCAGAGTACTTAACCCATCTAAATTATTTCTACATCAGTTATTTCTACATATATTTGAGTAAATATATGTCACTTATATCTACTGGTGTGTAAATAAAATTAACCATTTGATTTGATGACTGAAATAGCCACACATGAAAGGGGGCTATTACTTCTGCAGAAAGCACAGATGGGAAAATCCACATCAGAATAAATCTCCAAAAGGGAAAAGTTACATGTTCATATTTTTATAAATAATTGTGAATATATTTTAATAATTGGATAGTGTAGCCACATCTTATTTGCATTAGGGCAGAAACACATTTTTAATACAATCTCTATGTCTCCTTCAGATATCTTTCATAAACTTTGTTTCCTATCCTTCCAAAAGCAATTAATCACGCAATTAATATATACTTGAAATAGAGCAGCTACTGCTATTACCTAATCATTATTAATCAAATTATTTATTCATCCCTGAAAATTCAATGTACACAACACAAATCTCGAGCATTCCCTCATATTATCAAATTTATCACGGCAGTATTTATAGAGAAGTTTATTAGGATTATATAAAACATCATTTTTCCAATTAGTCTCTGGAGCCTTAATAGCTACTTCTTAAACAACATTATCTTATTTTTATGTAGTTTACAAAATCTTTTAAAATAATATTTCAGTCAGTTTTCCAACTTGGAATATGATTTTAGTATTCAGAATCAAAGTTTTAAACATTATTATTCCAGGTTATTTAGGTAGAAAATATTTACATTATCTAATTCAATGTCCTCAGTTTCCAAGGAAGCAAACTAGAGACTTAAAGAGAATTAATTCTTCAATATTATAGTATACAGGAATATTTGACCTGAGAATGCTTGAGTTCATGCCACTACTTTCTAATGTGATAATTTCTATTGAATGAGCCTTTTAAATTTTTTATTTGTTATGTAGAATTACCAGGAATACCAAAAATGCTGATCTTGCCAAAGCAAAGTATTTCAAATTTTTTCAGCCCAAATTCTCACTGATGAGCTCAATTTGGTAAAATGCATATCAATAAGTACATAATGAAATGCCTTGTACAAAGTGGGTATTAAATAAGAGTTTGTTAACAGTAATTTTTATCCTTTCATTCTGTAGTTGAAATAGTTTATATCCCTGCCATTGAACTTCAGATCATCCAATGATATTGTAATTGCATGGTCACTGAATTTTTACCAATCATAAGTATGATATCACAATTCATTTGAGAAAAGTTTGTTAATATTTACCCCAACTAGATGTATAGCAACATCTTCAGCAAAGAGAAAAGGCATACACTGAACTATCATACTATATTTTAAAATTAAAGATTGAACTGAATTGACTTTTTAAACAGAAAATTCCTAAAAGTAGCCACGAATTTTTTCATAAAGCTTAAAATGTATCATCTGCTTCTCATGTGTATTTAATCAACATCTATTGAGATCATTTTGATTTAGAGCCCATTGCTGAGTGTCATTTGGTGATAAAAATAAAGTAACCAGACAAACTTTATACTTAGAAATTGTACCCTTGTCAGTCTGCTTGTTTGTATGTGGAAAAAAATATCTTGTAGAAGTAAACGAATTGAAGCTACTGTTATTATTTTCCAATATTTTTCATTGGCTTCACTTGTATACTCTAAAAATTAACAATTAATTATCAGAATATATTATTTTATCATTACTCTCATTACTAAATATTTCAAACATGAAATGTTATCATGTGTAGGATAAGAAACACAAGTATAATTATACAGACTTTAAAAATATCAACATCATAGAACCACTGTGAAAAATAATAATTTAATACATGTAAACTTAAGAAAAGTACCTGCTTAATACTAAATATTGAATAAATATTAATGAATATGATATCATATTCATTTACTACATTTTCTTGTGAGATTTTAAGGAGAAATAACAAATTACTGTTACAAGTAAAGAAAATACTTTTGCAAGATTCTTCAGTCCATATTTTTATAAATTATCACATGTATATCTTTCCATAAATAATATAAAGTACCTTGAGGTTTCATAGTTATGTAAATTATATGGAAAGTGATTCCATTTTTTATAAAGTTATCATGCTTTTCTGTCTGTTGTACTCAGAGTTTGCAAGGGAATAGATTTAATACAGGACACATAATTTATAGGGTTATTTTATAATATTTGCCCAAAAACGTCAAATGAAGAGGAGTGCAAGAGATCTGTCCATGCATTAGAGACCAGAAGAATCCAGCTGAGGGGCAGAATCCCATGGCAATGTCCCACACAAGTCCAGCTGAAGACCTAGAGTCCAAGGCAATGTCCTCCACGAGTCCAACCAGAGGCCTAGACCCCACAGCAATGTCTCATGCTAGTCCATATCGAGGATTTGCACTGGGAAAGACCAAAAGGCAGTGGTGAAAGCTAGAAAATCTGACCTTCAAGGTTAAAGGATCAGTGCCACCAGGCTGAGGAATCTGCAGTGGACCATGGAAGCAACACTTAAGGCAAAGAGCAGAGCTCCCCTGAGGAGAAGAGCAGCCATTCCCAGTGACAGTGAGGACCCAAGCTCCTGTGATGATAACATCAAGAAAACCAGCTACAGCAAGCTTCTCTGGGAAAATCAACAGCATACAGGCTTCCTCTTCAGCTCTCTTTTTATGCCATTGGCAACAATCCTCAGATGGGTCTTCCATGCTCAGAACGACACTGACTCAGTTCAGCTGGACATTCTAAGTTGACTGTTAGTTAATTCACCACACTATCCATGTTGAAATGACAGGTAGATAGATGGACAGAGACAGAGATATAAAGTTGATTTATAAACTATAGACTATTACATCCTCTACATCAATATGCAATTGTTTAGTACTATTGATACTACCATGATGCATTTTAAAAATATTTACTCATTTGTCCTCATTAACATAAGTCTGGCATTTCTGCCTGGCATTAATTACTAATTTTACTTGGTGTTATTACTGCAAAATTGGACTAATTTTTAATATCAACCTTTCAGTTTTAATTTACCATATTTCTCTGTTCTTTTGTTTTTTACCATGTATCATAGTGATTGTCTTAGTTACCTTTTGCTTTTCTGAGATAAAATACACAACACCCACAAGTTAATAGAGGAAAGGTTAATTTTAATTCACATTTTGTAGAGGTTTCAGCCTATAATTGGCAGGGTAGCATGGAACAGGGGCATGGCAGGGGAGAAACAGTCCACAATAAGTCAGGCAGGAAGCAGCAAGCAGCAAAAAGCTTGTATTTCTTTTAGTTTTCTAGTATTTTAGATGAATGCTATATTTAAACCCTGCAATAAAAGTTATTATTGACTCATTTTTATTAGTACATTTTTGAAGTACATAATGATTATATTTATCATGGAGAGTTGGTACATGTATATAACCCATCTTAATTATTTTCTTTGTCCCCTAAAACTCCCATCCTGCCCTCCTTGCTCCAACTCTTGGTCCCTGTCCTATTTACAAAAGCTATTATTTTGAATGTAGAATTACCCATTGCCTTTTAGTATTTACCAACATATTTTCCAACTTCTTTCATCATCATTGCTCTTTACTCTCAACTCTTCATTAATTTCTTGCTGAAGTACACTTTAGAAAATTGAACTCTCAAATTTTCTAAGAGTGATCATTTCTTTATTTCAATTTCATTGTTAAATAGTACTTTAAAATGAGTTTATAGTTTTAGATGAAAGTTATGTACACTTGGCACTTTGAAGACATTATTTCATTTATTACTAACGTTTGTTTTGGTAGATAATAAACTTTGCGTAAATTTGATTATGGTTCCATTGTGTATAATTAGTCTCTTCTCTCTGGTTGAATTTATCTTTTTCTCGTTGTCTTTGAAATTTCTCATTTCAATGACCATATGACTCTAGATGTAATTTTGATGTTTGTTTGTATCATGCTCAAAACTATAATAAACATTTTGTCTTTCTACAATTCTGGAAAGCTGTCAGTTAATTTTAGAAAATTATCCCTTTTCTTTTTTATTCTCTCCTTCCATAACTTGTATTAGATATTACTTGATTGTACTTTCTGTATTGACCTCCACATTGTATTTGTCTTTCATAAAGTCCATATATTTATTGCTCTGTGCTGTAATTGGCTGATTTCTTCATATCTATATTTGATTCGACTAAGTCAAAGATGGCAAAAATTTTAAAGTTTTCAACAATAACACCTTGCTGTGGCACACATGCCATAGGTTCACCACCACTGAATTAAATCTTTCTTCTGTCATGATTCATTTACTTTTCCTCAAATATTTTATTCAAATGCCCGAGTCTTAATTTCAATAATATTTTTTATGGTGTTCTCATGTTGCCTGTGTAGTTTCTGTGCTTTCATTAACTCTTGATTATTATAAGCATACTTTAAGACTTTTCTATACTTTGTTCTATCATATTTAGTTCACAAAATATTACAGGTGACTTTTATTTGCTTATTCTCTTATGGTGGTTTCATACTGATCTCATGGTAAGCAACTTTAACTGTAACTTCATCTGCAGAATAATTTTTATAGAATTTTTCTCTAACTGTGATTGTGAAGATCTACTTCAAACAGATTTATATTTAGTTCCATTAAGCATCTTATCAGTCTCGATATTTCTAAGCCACTACTAAGAAAATTTTTTATTCTCAATTTTAGTTATCTTTGCTATGGTGAGTCCACCATTTTTCTGCCAGTGACACTGGCTTGAGGTTTTATTTTTTGGGGGAAATATTTTTACAACGTTAACAAGGTAACCATTTGCCTTAGTAAGTTTCTAAGTATCTAGTATCTTAGTGTCTTAAGTAAGTGTCTCTCTCTAGGGGATAAAGATATTCTATTGCCTGTTTTACTCAAATTTGCCTCCAACCATTTTTCACAGAACTCAGACACTCAGGAATCCAAAACCTTGCCATCTTCATTAATATAAGGATTTAAACAACAGTATTTATTAAATATTTTTCTGAATCTGTTATTCTCATTTGTGCTTCAGTCTCATGGTCTATATACCTATGGCCATACAATTGCCAAACATTTAGTTTCAACATAGGCTACATTCCTACATTTATAACTACTTACTAATATTCTTATGCAATAGTGTCCACTATTAACTCAAATTATATTTCTAAATCAAGATTGTTTCTCTTATGCCAAAATATTCATTTACTTTCTAGAATTTCCTACAAAAGTCCTTTTACTGTAATGCATACCTTATAGTATGCCAAGGCAAAATTATCTCAAGCCAACAACCAAATGTTGTAATATACATGGGTTTATAGTCTTAAAAAATTAAATCCTGAAATATAAATTATGTTCGCATACATACTTAATTGATATATTTGTAGCACATTTTGTTTCTTAGCCATGTTTTTCTTTCACAATTTGACGCAGATTTAAATCAAAGAAGCCCAGAGATGGATGTCTTCTGATTTGATTTGTATCTTGAGGTTTGGATTCATTTATGGAAGATGTGCTTTTTGAAAAAAAAAGTGTCATAACTTTCTTTTTTCCTTCAATTTACCTCTTATTTGTCATAAAAAGAAATTGAAATCTACTTAAGTATTGAAACATTTGTAGCAACAGGTGCTGCTCTACAGACACTGATGAATATTCTACTACAACTAAGTTGCTATCTGGCAGGTAGGACCAAAATGTAGTATTTCATAATTATTATTTGTCAAGTGATATACATATGCCTGAATTAAATTAAAGAAAGTTATTTTAGGGTGTGTAATGTTCATGAAATTGATGACGACTTGAAAACTAATTATAGCAAGTCTTACATTTCTTATTAGGTGCTTATCTTACCCAAGGAGCATACCTTTCCTTTTATCTTCTTAAATAAACATATCCAATTGATCACAAAGATCTATCAATATTTTACTGGATATGTTTCCTGACTTTTAAAAAAATTTTACCGTCTTCCTTGTCTGTTTTAAATCAGGATTTAATTGTCTCCCATAAAGCCATGTAATTCATCCCTTTGATTTCAAACTGCTCACCAGACTGGGATCAGAGCATTCTTCCTCATTGCACGGTATATGTGATTTTCTTATTCTGTTTTCCTCTTCCTTATTATGTCAGCCATTGTCTTGATACCAATCAGAACTATATACTTATTAATATCAAGCTCTATTACTTAAGACTTTCCATTATTATGCTAAATTAAATTGATTTCTTATGCCATTTAATTATTGTGTTACTTGGTTGACAATCATAAGATAATGCCTTGCATTGTGATGAGTATATAAAGATAAATTCAAAATCTCTAAGGCAAATTTTAAGAATGACTAGAATTCTGTCAACACAAGAGTCTTTAAAACTACTTGGAATGAGATCATTTTAGCCAGATATTTTTAATTTACTTCAAATATCTACTTATACTTCCTAAAATGACTGTAGCTTTCAGTTGGTCATAATACACTAACAACGTTAGTCTTTGTTACGTGTTTCATCAAACTCTACATGTCCTTTTTTTTTTTTTTTTTTTTTTTTTTGGTAGCAGTGATGGAACTTGGGATGTTGCCCTTGCAAGGCAGGTGGCAGAACTACTGACCTAAATTCCCAGCCGCTACATGTCTCACCTTTTATAAAGCATACTGATATTCCTTTGGTTCCTTGATTACATATCCTAATTTCTGTGAACACCAGGCTTTTCTGTTATCTTTTCTATTCAGAACCTGTCACTTTCTAGCTCATAACAATAACTTGGGTGATTGCTAGTGATCTTTGATTGTTAGCTTGCCATGACCTGCATAGTGCAGGGTCTGAAGCCAGGGAGAGCAGTGGGAAATGAAGACAATTGAAGAAAAACAGGAAAGAAAGATACATACCAAAATTAAGCTTGAAAGCTGGGACCAGGTGAAACATTGCCTGATGAGCTAATGGCCTCCTGGAGAGTAAGACAAAAGAGAGAGAAGGTGAGGTAACTCGTACTACTTGACCTATGTGGTCTAGGCTGAACGCGGCATCATTGTCTTGTGATTGGGGCATGCTCAGAAAAGGAAGAAGCAAGACAGATACATAATGTAACTGTCTCCTGGGGCTGTGCCATCAGGGGTCTACAATCTAGTCTATGGAGGAGAAAGGGAGTAGGGATTAGGCAAAGGGTTGTCTTCAGGCTCGGCCTGTGGCAAGTTTAACATTTCTTTCTCAGGGAAGCCTTCCCTAAACTCTCAGGTTGGCTTTGGCCTCTTTGTTGTACACTTTGTAACACAGTGTATTTTACTGTATAGGTCTCATAAACCGAGTTTACTGTCTAGTAGTGATTAATATAAACACTATCCAAACAAGAATTGAATTTCCTACCTTCCCACAAATCTAGAGGTGTAAATAGGTCTATATATTCTCTTCAGAATGACTCTAGTTAAACTGTGCTATCCTCGTATAATATCTATCATCTGTAAACTCAGGGTTGTCTTGGCTTTTAAAACAACAATCATTCAATTTATAGCCATACTGTTTGATTAAAGGATCATAGTCCCTTGATCTTCCTCCCCCAGAATATGTGCAGCTCTTTACAGTCAATTCTCTGCCCACATGTCATTCACTAGAGTATCATTTAACCCCTGGTAGGTATGGGGTATAATTTTTGTCCATTTTAATAATTTTCTGTTAGTATTCTACTTATAATAAATGTTATGACTTGTTTCTTTGCATATAATTGGAAGTGGCAAATTTAAAATTATCCAAATTTGGTAATTTATATATATATATATATATATTTCACATATATATGTATATATGAAATGTGTGTGTTTCAAATCAATTATCTATATTCTCAAGAAAATGATGTGTTCGTCACCTATTACTGTAAAAAATACTAGAGAAAAACAACTTAAAAGGAAGAAAGATTAAGGCCTAGGATTTAGCTCAGTGGTTCCGTCACCTGCCTAACAAGTGCAAGGTTCTGAGTTCAATCCCTTGTACCAAGAAAAAAAAAAAAGAAGAAAGATTTATTTTAGTCCACAGTGTGAGTTTATGGTTTGTTAGCTCCATTTTGCTTGAGGCTGATTGAAGCAAAATATACTTAGTGGCATTTGAAGGAACAAAGCTGCTCATGTCATAGAAGCAAAGAGAGAGAAGAAAGAGCTAGGGTTTCAGTATCATCTCCAAAGGTATATCTCCTACGACCCAACTCACTTTCACTAAGTCTCATCTCCTCATGTTTTTGCCACCTCCCAATAATATCATAAGAGGGTGAACAAGTCTTTAACACATGGCCTTTGAGGGACATTTAATATCCAAACCATAACAAAGAGCTCCACAGAGGTAAAAACACATTACCTAATTCGGTTCAATACATCCCTACTACCTGCCACTGTATTTTGCACTTAGTTTTTGATAAGAAACATACTTGAACAAATGAATTGTGAGCAAAAGTCAATGAAATCATTGCTATGTAGCTGAAATCATTAGAGCAGAAGTGTGAAGTGGAGATTATAAAGTGGAATGTGAAAGTTTAGAAAGACATAAAGAAGAGAAAAAATTGTGAACATTTATGGATTAAAAAAAGAAAACTAAACCATATCTTATTAGTTTGTTGTTGTTGTTTTGGTACCGGGGATCAAACTCGGGACCTTGCACTAGCTAGGCAGGTGCAGAAACCACTGAGCTAAATCCCCGGCCCCCTATATCTTATTAGTTTTATTTCTGTATTGAAGACTTTACACTTTTTCATACTTTTTACCATTATTATCTAAATTGAGATACATTGTTCAGTATGGAAAACATAAAAAGAATAACAACCAATTTTTTCAGTAGATATGAATGTGTCCAATTTATATTTTTACTCGCATAGTCTTCTCATAATTTTCTGAGCGATGATCTTGGGATGACTTTTGCATCATCTTCAATGAATATAGTTCGTAATTTTTTCTTGATCTTAATTTCATTGAACCAAAATATTCTTCAGAATGGAAGAAAACATTTCTTGGCTATTTTGATTAAAATTAACTTTACCCTCAAATTTCTTGCAGTTTTCCATAATAAGAGGGAGTTTTTACACTCATATATTACTCATTTTTATTAACCAAAACATTAATGTTTTATTCTCTTGTATAATTTAATCAATTTATTGATTCTTGTTTTAAATTTTGTTTCCCATTATTAAGTCTTAGATCTTACCTTTTATATTTGTTTTAAGACACTGGTGTTTAGGTTTCCCCTATTTTGCTGTACATGATTTGTTCTATAATTTCATATACACATTTTTAAAGTTATAAATATTTTAATATACATGTAAGTTTTATTATGAAATTATCATTACTAAAATATAGTTCATGTTTGCCTATCATGTTACCAATTGGAGTTTCAATACTTTCACATTATTTTCTAAAGGCACTGAATTCAAACCAAGCAGAGATTGTGCTTGTTTTCTTTTTGCCAATTAGATCTTTCAAACTGTCGCTTTCTTTTGTTCAATGATGTTGGTTTTAATATTATATATGCTAAAAGATTTTTAGCTTGTAGTCCTTCATACATTAGTTGTTTAGGTAGTAGTCCAGATCCATATTACATTGAAATGCATAGAAGTTGTTCTGTATTGGTTGCTAGGTTGAGTTTGATAAAATCTTGTCAGCTCCTTCCTGTGTGTTTCTGAGATTGGCTTGGGGCTACTTAGCAGCTTTGTTCTTCACTGCTTGTTTCCTCAAATTCTCTGCAGGAAGGAAATTTATGAACGTTTTATGAAATTCAAACATATAAAAGACTGTAATATGATAAGTGTAAATATGCTATAGAGATTTGAACAGATTTGAGACACAACACACCAATCTACAAATCTATAACTGGTAAAGAGACAATCTCCATAAATGCAGCTGAGGTAATATCCAGGATTCCAAACTGCTGAATGGGATCACCAAAGGCTTTTTCATCCAACAAAATGAAAAAAAATAAAATAGTGCTCTGTAGACCACCGAGCCAAAGCCTTTTTGAATTGGACCCATCCCATTTTCTGGCTTTGTAATTAGGAACTGGATGTTTTAGGTCTAACAACTTCCTCATCTGAAAAATTGTGATAATAATAAAAAGGTACCAGGAGCCTTTCAAAGGTGTTACATGATAATTGTAGAGCACAAAGGGCATTTAATATATTACAGAAAAATATGACATTAATGTGTACAAATTCCTTGGCATAGCACTTTGCAAACACAGTTAAGTGCTTAACAAACATTAGTTGTTACTGTTGTTGTCATGTTGCTTCTGCTGCTATGTGGTTATTGTTAATTTTATTGTTACATTTAGTGAAAGAGTCCCATAAAATATATGTAGAACATTTACGACGTAGATATTATCTTACCCATGGTCTGACTATTACGATTCTATTTATGAAGAAAACTAAAGAAATTACTGGAAGTTCAAAAAAACTGAGGCTCAATAAATCTAGCCTGCAAGATTAACTCATTTTTTATTTATTTACAGGCTGAGGATCCAATAGTAAAGGTGTAGTAGACTTAGAGATTGTTCATGGAGTTGCAATTTATTTTGACCTGAAAACAGCACAAGTGCCATATTTAAGATGTCAAAATTGTACTCATGCTTTGATGTATTTCTTGTGATTTGTCATATCACATTGGGAGGCAAGACAGTGATGTGCATGAATTGTTTATTCATTTCACAACTGATCAACCAACTCATAGCTCAGATAGTATCGATAGGCGAGTCTTGGAAATCTTTCTCTGTATAAGAGTGGCACTGTATGACTTAATTAATGTACAATATTTTCAGTATCAGAATTTCCCCAAACTACCTTTTATTTAGGATAGTCCTTGAAGGGAGTTGTATTTATGATTTGAAATGTAAAATTTTTTTTGTACTGGGAATCGAACTCAGGACCTTGCACTTGTCAGGCAGGTATGGTGCCACTGAGCTACATCCCTGGCCCTTGCTAAATGTTTTTTCATTGTCTGTTTTCAAACATTCTTTCAATTCACTTTTATTTACATAGTATCATGATGTAAAAATTTTACTCTTAATTTTTTTCTTGTAAAACTTCTGATTGCTGTGTTTTCAATTTCATGTTACATGGAATACTGATAGTTATTATGTGCAATTTGAGCCAGTAATAAAATTCTGTTGACCTAGATAATTTTAAATCTTTTCTACAAGACCCACAAACAGTTCTAGATCTGTCATTCAACTTTCAAAAACTTGGGCACCTTTTTGGTTGAAGTAGTTTTCAGATTCCCTAAATAACTTTTTATCATTTTGTCTGAAGAAGCATCTTCTTAAAATGAAGTAGTTTTATGAAGCTAAGTAGTAAGACAAAAAGGCCCCAGAAATTCAAGAATGTTAGTATAGACAAAAATTACAAAACTTCAGTTACTGTCAGAAGCCAATCAGAAAACATAAATTAACCTTCCTGACAGTCCTGTTATAAGGAAAGACAGTTTTCATTTTAAGTACCTGCTGACAAGGCTGCCATGTTATTAATAAAAAACCTGCTATTTAGTTATGGGCTCCACATTTTGGCAGCTTCACAAAATGCAGAAGAGTTTACAGCTACCTTTCACTATTGCACCATGCAGTCTTCAAGCATATCTTGAGCTCCTAGTATGTGCATAAAATACTGTGTAAACTCTGTTAGAGGTTGTGGAAGAAATCATAGACATGAGTTTTAGTCTTAAGGACTTTACATTCCAGTTGGAAAATAAGGATTCAATCCAAGAAGTCAACTTGAAGGAAATTACAGCGGAATATACTAATAAGTGAAAACCAAAAAACAAATGCAAATTGTCTTTGTAAAAGAACAAGTCTGTTGATTGTATAATAACAAGACTAACAATTGTGTGATATTTTTCAGATATTAAACTCTTTCTGTTTTACTCTAACCCTTCTGATTTATACAGGAGATCACATAGAAACACAATTACACACCAGAAAGGAGGAAGATGAAAAGATATCCCACTTCAATTCATACCACTTTTGCTCTGCATCATCTTTCACCTTAGATATCAAAGACCAGGGCCAGTTCTGTCTTTTAGTGCATGTATTTTACATTTTTTCTCTCTAAAACCCAAACAATGACCAGGTGTATAAATTTTACTACTATTTTTCATATGCTCAGTATTCTTCCTAAAGGATCCTACTGAAACCAGATTTCATATTATTGAAAAGAGTTTCCTGAGCCTAACTTTCTAGGGTAAAATGCAAATATTTCTTCAATTCAACCACTGATGAAAAATACCAGGATCAGTTTCCTTTGCGCCTCATAAAATAGTGTGGATTGAGGCAGAGGCCTTTTGCTTTAGGTTTCTCTTGTTTTTGCAATGTGTTATACACATTAAACTAATAGAAGAATCTATTGTTAAATAGAAATCTGGAGTTTGCTAAATAAATAATTATTGAACTTCCAGCCCTACACCTTTCATTTATGCTTCCATCCTTCTCTTTTGTAAACACTTTAGAGGATTCTTTATTTGCTCCCACTCTCTTTCACAATCCTCTCTCATCATGTGGAAAGATTCACTCATCACATCCCAACCAGTAGTTGTATATATAGTCATACCAATTCAATCCAAGAACTACTGATTAATGTGTTATCATTTAAACATTTGCATTTTAATGAATTGGGGAATTCATTTAGAAATAATTACTGGACCCTATCTCAGCTCTATTGAATTAGAATGGCTGAGGACTACCTTTGGGCATATTGTTGCCCCATAACGGAATGTCCTTTCTCTTTGCAGAAATCTTATCTATGTTTCAAGGCTTAGCTTAAATACAGAAATATTTTGAAGTCATTTTTGATCCACTTTGTTTAAATATATGTGATCTTCCTTGAATTGATATCACAGGAAGTCAGAAGACATCAAAATTTGGTTAAACAAGAGTTTTGGGAAAACTGGGAGAGGTAATCTAAGAGAAATGTAGTACGAGTCAACTAAGTTTTGCACTTAAACTTGCACTAGTGTTTGGAAATCTGGGGTGAAAATGCTAGAAATAACCAAGCAATCCATTACATAGAATCTATGTTGGAGGAGGAGATGCGTGGCACAATTTCTCAAAGGAACCTTAAAGTAAGATTACATAACTAGCCTTCTAGGCTAAGGCATGTACAATAAAACCTTCAGGGATGGTCAATAATATCCAATTAAGCATGTGCAGCTATGAAAATATACTTTAGGGACATGTTGTAATAATATTGTAAGGAATGAAAATAGGAAGTTCATAAAGATATGAAAAGCAGGAAAAAGGATAAAGTTCTATTAAATACCAGATATAGGATATGAATTCTAAAGTTTAGGACTGGCTATAAAGTCTATGCTCTGAAACTCTTAATTGTGTCTGTGTTTAAATCAGTGTTTCACCCTACAATGTCTTCTCCATTTTTGCCTAAGGAAACCTTACCCTGTCTTCTACAGTAAAGTGCTGGATCCGTATTGCTAGGCCACCTCACTTTGAGAGTAATACTTAATCTTTTCTTCTCCTTTCATATGAACAACATGGCTGCACAATTTCCTGACTCATCTGCTGGAATATAAAAATGCTCTGGAGTAGAAAATATCAAGGAACAGTTCATATTGTTGAGAAACTCAAGCCTACAGGAAGGTCTATGTGGAAAAAAGGGAGACTGAGGTCCATCTGTTGGAAAGGCATAATTCTGGGGCTCACTCTACATCTATTTCATCAGAATCTTAGGTCAGAGGAGAGAAATTTATTTCTTTGATCAATAAGTGTCCCCTGTAATTTTGATGTACAACCAAATTTGTGAGGCAGTAATTCTAATTCTTCTAGAGGGATGACCAACATGCTAAGTTCTTGCTCATTTCAAATCGTTACATTTTATTGAAACAGCCCATATGCCAAAATCTATTTCTTTTATTTAGTATGGAAATCTGAAAGGTGAGAACTTTAGTTATTTTATCTGTATCAAGCATCATTGAACAACACCTGCTCTCTCTATGTAGCTGTCTCAATTTTGACCAGTTACACCAGTTTTACATGTAATTCTTAGGAAAAGTCCACTGAAGAAACTTCAGGAGAAAATAAACAGTAAACCAGCTCAAACATTAGCTGAATGGAGAATTTTAGCTTATTTCCTAAACATTTTTTATAAGTAAGCAGCCATTAAATTCCAAAATAAATTCCATTTGATGAATTTTAGAATTATACTAAGCTTAATTTTTGCCATATTCCAAAAATATGAATTCATCTGATTGTAATGTGTATAAATATTTTCCAATTTTTGACAACATTGAAAGAAACAAAATAAAATGTAATTTTTGCTTCAAAAATAAAGGATAAAAATCACTAATTTAAAAAACATAATGTATTGAATAACTCCTACCAAAAAAATGTTCCCTTGATTCATACAAATGTGATTCAGCAAACTTCCTGTATCTTGTTGGAGAAAAGTAACACATTTTTTCTTGAGCTGCCAACTGTCCCCATGAAATTTCATAGATTAATTCTAGGATATTCACAAACAAGATTTGAAGCAATTCAGATGTTATTTACAAAGGAAATCACATTACAGAATTTTTTAAAAAGTTTATTCTACTTTCTGAAGAAGCAGTTTCATACTACTCACAGTCGGAGGCATATTGAGTGGGACAGGGCTCATGATTATATACTGGGAATATATTTTCTGTTCTTAAGGCAATGAAAATCCTTGATATTATCATAGTTTTCATGTTCTCTCATTTTATATCTTTTCATTTACATTATATTTCCCTTATCAGTATTTATTTTTGAAAGATGAAGTCACATGTCCCTAGTCCCTATTCTTGTATTAGTTCTGAACAAATGACAAAGGTGTGCATCTTCCTTATAAATGACTTTCTGACAATAACTATTAATTATTGAACGTATACTACATATATTTTTTCTAACACAAGTATGCTGCTGATAGAGATTATTAGCATTTGTAATATAGTATTGTATTAGTGGCAGCAAATGAGCCATGCCTTCTTGAATCTGGGCCTGTATGTATGCCCCTTCTACTATGGGCTTGGCCAAGTGACTCACTTTGTTCAATAGGTCAACAAATGTGTTGTAGAAGTTTGACAGATACCTGTGTATCTTGTCTTGCCCATTTGAAACTCTTCATCTTGGCAGCCTCCTGCTGTGCAGTAATAGACAACAGGTTTTGCAAGGAGAGAGAGGGAGAGAGAGAGAGAGAGGAGAGAGAGTGTGCCAGAGACAGAGATAGAGACAGAGAGACAGAGACAGAGAGACAGAGAGACAGAGATAAGGACCAAGAGACAGAGAGACAGAGAGAAAGACAGAGAAACAGAGAGGGAAACAGAGAGATACAGATAGATCACATAACAAATTTCTGGAGGCTGAAACGGCCAATAATACACAGAGAAGAACTAACTTTGTTGCTGACAGAATTATGAAGAACAAATAGCTATTTTAAAAGATGGCACAATAGAAATAGTCTTTTTGTGATTGTAAAATTCAGAAGAGCCAACTGAAAGAAGGAGAAACTATTCCATTCAGTGAAAGAGAGGAAGACCTGCAAACTAACAGAAAAGTGAATGAAAAGCTAAACCTCATGGAGATTATGAAAAGCAACACAGAGAGGTACAAAGCCATTCATAAGTTTAAACATGGATCACCAGACTGTGGCTAGGAACCAAACACCATATACATAAGTAGATATTGCATGCAATTCCTGAAATTAACAGATGATCAGCAGACTTATCAAGAATGGTCCATATAAATTTTCAATGGAACTCAAGAGATTTGTTCTGAAAGTGACTTCACTCACATGACACCCAGACATTGCAGGAGAAATTCTTTACATCACTCAGCAAACTCTCAGAGGTCTATAACTAGAAGCAGTCTTCAGACAGACTTTATTATTAGGGAATAAACTCCTCTAAACTCAGAGCAACTACAATTAAAGGATCCCATGTAAGCCATATTGTGTTGACTGGGTGCAAGGCCATGCAAAATAATATGTCTGAGGGGAATGTAGGACAAGAAACCACCAGGATGTTTGACCAGTAGAGAAAAGGGAACACTATGCAAACAGGAATGGAAAATGCAAAGATAAATGGTTTCCCCCTGGGCATCTAGAAGCAAGAATCATATGCTTGAGAAGTGTGCTTCTGTGATGGAAGCTGACAGAATACTCAGTTCCCAGAGTCACTTCTGCAGTGCAGAACTTAGTGGTTGATTTGATCTTCTACCCTCTGAATCTTCTCAGGAACTTGCCCCACAGTATAGCTTGTTCATTAACCATGCCCCCTGTGTACTAGGGTACGCTTGTCCACAAAAGCAATCAGGACATGCCTGATTGGAGCCGTCCATAAGTAAGATACCAAGTTGTAGTTGCTAAAGAGGCCTTGCTGCAACTCCAATAAAGGCTCTATTTCTGGATATGGATACCAAAGATTTCCAAAGAGGCTGAACATCCATCTATCCTTTAAGCTCCACGTAACACTGAGGTTAAGTCAATTAGAAGGGGTACTGGCTATTGACTGAATCATTTGGTATGCACCAGGTATGCGCACAAAATCCCACACCAGAATCCACATGCTGGGGGCAGTCAATATTTCCTCAACCTGAAAAGTGAGACACTTGTCCCACAGCCTATAAACTGCTCTAACTGATTTGATACAACCTGAGAGGAAACAAAGCAGAGTGTAACCTCTTCTTATCCCTCCAATGCCTCCAAGATTCTACTTCTCAAAAGCAACTACCTTTTCCAGGAGAAGTTTACAACTGGACTTTTCTTTTAGTTTCAGTTTTTTTGTTTTTTCTTTTCATTTTTGTCCTCTTTCTCTTTATCTTTTTACATATTATCTTTCATTTTATATTATTTTTAAAGTTTTATGTCTATTTTCCATATTTTCAACTTACTTCAATGTTCTTTTCATTTGTCTTCTTCAGTCAGATTGTGCCTCATTATCTACTTTTCTTCTTCTGGCCCTTTTCCCCATTTTTCTGTCTTTCTTTTTTCTTTATCCTTTGCACCCCTTTACTTATTTATTCTTTTTTTTAGGTTTTTATTCATTTTTAAATTTTATAATCCATATTATATTTCCCTTTGCTTTTCTACTGATATTGGTGGTGTTATTAAATTGGATTTGGTTATAAAAATATAGCTATATCTGATCTATTCATATTTGGGGGTTATTACTGTTTTTGTCATCTTCCTCCTGAGAAGTATTAGGGATTAAGCCTGGCACAACAAGTACACTGGATATGTGCTCTGCCACTGACTTACACTCTTAGCCCATTTGAGAGAATTTACACATTATTTCAACCCCAACCTAGTTCAACATGCAACTTGCTGGATACCTCAATCAAAGTGAATGGGGAAAAAAAAGAAAAAGGAAAAAAAAAGTGAATGGGAAAAAGACTTCAGCTAATGAACTAGCCCCAGGAAATAAGACCTTCCAGACCAAATTTAACTAATAGACAAAATTAATGATGCATTCAGAGGGTGCCACTCATGTACTCCACTGTTTTGAGCACATTTTTCTAAAATAAATGAGGGAAATCACTGTTATGAGATTTACGGAGAAAGTGGGTCACTCAGGTTAGGTCACAGCATGTGTTGCATTAATTCTGACTAATCAAAGATAAAGAAAGCAGAAGAAAATTTTACCAAAACAATCTACTTGGAACTTAAATTCAACACTACACAAAAGACTGATACCCTCAGGAAAATCATGAATATAAGCTGGCTCTCTAAGAAAGCCAATTGAAACAGAAGCCCAAATCTCAAGTCAAATACATTTAAAAAAACACATAAGCCAACATAACTCCTACAAAATCTAATATTTCCATTATAACTGAGTCCATAGATAATGAAGTTTGTAAAATACTAGAAAAAATAATTCACACAAATAATAACAAAAATGATCAATAAAATCAGAGAAGAAAAATAAGAAATTTAATCAAATAAGAAAAACAATGTCTGACATGAATGAGGATTTTAGAAAAGAAATTCTAAAACAAGCAGAAAGTTCAGAAATGAAAAGTTCAATAAGCCAAATAAAAACTCAATGGAGTCCTGCCACTCCCAGACCAGAGGAAAGGTATTTGGGGCTACCATCCATCCCGACACTCCCGGCCCAGAGGTAGGGGCTTCTAGGCTGCCGTACCACTGCTCCTGGTCCAGAGGAAGGGGCTTCTGGGCTACCATCCCTACCACTGCTCCCAGCTCCTGTCCCACCTCTCCCAGTTAAGAGGAGGTGAGCTGTGCAGGCACCAACAGCATCCTGCCTGACCCATAGTTGAAATGAGAAAACACGTAAATAAGTCTCAAAACCAGACTTCCACATCATCTACAGCAACCACAGAGGGAAATGAGATGGACCACTGTGATACTCAACCAGCTGTACCCACTGAATTGGCAACAAAAGGGGATCTGGAAAAAATGAAATCAGAAATAATTTCTCAAATAACAGGTGAAATAGTGCTCCTAGTGCAAGATCTGATTAATAAATCTAGAGAGCAGCTCAGGAACACGATGGAATCCCAACATAGGAAACAAATGGAGTCCATAAAACAGATGCAAATAGATTTCCAGGAGATGAAAAACTCCATTGAAAGTCTGCGCAGCAGAATGAGCCAATATGAGGGCAGAATTTCAGATATAGAAGATAAGATTGGAATTAATGACCAGTAAAACAAAAATTGCTTCAAAATGACAAGGGAACATGAGAAATCAATCCAGCAGATGCTTGATGATACAAAGAAGAATAACATAAGACTGATTGGAGTCAATGAAGAAACAGGAGAAACTACAGATGACATGAAAAAACTCTTCACAGAAGTAATGGCAGAAAACATCCCAAGCAGGGGAAAAGAGCTTGACATACAGATAAGTGAGGCATATAGGACTCCAAATAGCCTTGATCAAAAAAAATCTACACATAGGCATATAATTGTTAAGATTCCAGAAACTCAAAAGAAGAACAAAGTTCTACAAGCAGTTAGAGAAAAGAAACAAATCACATACAAAGGAAAGCCCATCAGAACCAGAGCAGACTTCTCAACACAAATCATCAAGGCAAGAAGAACATGGAGCGACATATTCCAAGCCCTAAAAAAAACCAGCCTCCAACCCAGATTGATGTACCCTGGAAAACTATCTTTCAAAATGGATGGAGAAATAAGATACTATCATGACAAAGAGCACCATAGAAACTTCATGAATACCAAACAAGCACTCCAAAAAATTTTACACAATATCTTAGGAACAGACATTGAGGATCACAACCCCAGGAAGCAAAGCAGAATGAACCCATCTGGCATGACAAGAAATTAAATGTAAAGGGGGAGAACCCAACAAAAAGAAAAAGTCATGGCAATGACAAGTCAATATGTTTCAGTTGTAACCATCAACGTTAACTGTCTCAATTCACCGATCAAAAGAAATAGACTGGGAGAATGGGTCAAGAAGCAAAATCCAACAATATGCTGCATGCAAGAAACACACTTAATTCAAAAGGAAATTCATAGACTGAAAGTTAAAGGGTGGAAAACAATACTCCATGTGATGGGAAACTGAAAAAAAGCAAGAGTACCTATCCTCTTTGCAGATCACTTAGATTTCAAACAAACACTGATTAAGAGAGATGAAGAAGGCCACCACATTCTTGTAAAGGGAAGAATCCAAGAGGAAGAGATGACCATCAAAAATATCTATGCACCAAAACTAGTGTGCCCAACTATATAAAACAAATTATAATGGATATGAAAAGTCATACATGCACTAATGCAATTGTAGTGGGGGACCTCAACACCCTACTGTCACAAATAGATAGATCAACTAGACAAAAATTAAGTAATGAAATACTAGAACTCAGTGGAACTCTTGAACTAATGAACTTAAAAGATGTTTACAGAGTCTTCCACCCCATAAAATCAGAATACACATTCTTCTCTGCTGCACGTGGGTCATTCTCCAAAATAGACCACATACTCACACAAAGAACAAGAAAGGAATTGAAGTTAGCCCCTGTATATTATCAGACCATAGTGTGATGAAATTGGAGATCCATAACAAAAGAAACTCAAAAAATTTCATAAACACGTGGAAATTGAACAATACACTTCTGAATAACCAATGGGTCATAGAGGAAATTAGAGAAGAAATCAGACAGTTCCTTCAATTGAATGACAATGACAATACAACATATCGGAATCTATGGGACACAATGAAAGCAGTCTTACAAGGGAAATTTATAGCAGTGAATACACATATTAGGAAAATAGAACAAGCCCAATTAAACAACCTGATGCTGAACCGTGAGCTTCTAGAAAAAGAAGAGCAAGAAAACACCAAAGTTCATGCATGGGAGGAAATTATAAAGATGAGAGGAGAAATCAATGCAACGGAGACTAAGAGAATGATACAAAAAAATCAATGAAGCCAAGAGTTGGTTCTTAGAAAGAATCAAAAAAATTGATAAATCCTTAGCCAACATTACCAGAAAAAGGAAAGAAAAGGCCCAAATCCATGCAGTTAGGAATGAAAAGGGTGAAGTTAAAACAGACCCAGAAGAAATCCAGAGGAGCAACAGTAACTATTTCCATAAACTATGTGCCAGTAAGATGGACAACACAGAAGAAATGGACAGATTTCTAGATACATATGAATTACCAAAGTTGAACAAAGGCGACCTAAAAATTCTAAACAACCCAATATCAACCAAGGATATTGAAAACATAATTAAAAACTTATCAAGTAAGAAAAGTCTGGGCCCTGATGGCTTCACTGCTGAATTCTACAAGGCATTTAGAGAGGAACTACTGCCACTACTGTTTAAACTCTTCAATGAAATTGAAAGGGAAGCAATACTCCCAAATTCATTCCTGGAAGCAAGCATCAGCTTGATCCCCAAAGTAGAGAAAGACCCCATTGAAAAGGAGAAGTATAGGCCAATCTCACTAATGAACACAGAGGTAAAAATCCTTAATAAGATACTGGCAAATACAATGCAGAAGATCCTCAAGAAGATCATACACCTTGATCAAGTGGGATTCATCCCAGGGATGTAGGGATGGTTCAACATATCAAATCAATCAATGTAATACAGTATATCAATAGAGCCAAGGACAAAAAACATATGATTATCTCCATAGACACAGAAAAAGCATTTGACAAAGTCTAACATGCATTTATGATAAAAACCCTACAAAAAATTGGAATAGATGGTCTCTACATCAAACTGATAAAAGCCATCTATGAAAACCCAGCAGCCAATAACATATTAAATGGTCAGAAACTTAAGTCCTTCACTTTAAAATCAGGAAGAAGACAAGGATGTCCAGTCTTGTTAAATATAGTTTTAGAAACATTAGCCATGGCAATTAGACAAGAGAAAGAAATAAAAGGAATAAAGATAGGAAGCGAAGAAGTCAAATTGTCATTATTTGCAGATGACATGATACTCTATAGAGAAGAACCCAAGAACTCCACCAAAAGTCTTCTAGACTTAATAATCAAATTCAGCCAAGTAGCTAGTTACAAGGTCAACACACAAAAATCAATAGCTTTCCTCTACACCAATGACAGACTCACTGAGAGAGAAATAGGGCAAATAATTCCTTTCACAATAGCAGCCAAAAAACTGAAATACCTAGGAATCAACCTAATGAAAGAAATCAAAGACCTCTTCCCTGAAAATTATAGCACTCTGAAAAGAGAGATTGAAGATGATATCAGAAAATGGACAGACATCCCCTGTTCCTGGGTAGGAAGGATTAATATAGTGAAAATGGCCATACTTCCAAAACTGCTATATAGATTCAATGCAATTCCAATTGAGATCCCAGCAGCATACCTCATGGACCTTGAGAAAACTATCCAAAAATTCATTTGGAACGGGAAGAGACCCCCAATAGCAAAAGCAATTCTAGGTAACATGAACATGGCAGGGGGTATCAAAATCCCCAACCTGCAACTCTACTACAAAGCTACTGTGATAAAAACAGCATAGTACTGGCAAAGAAAGAGACCTGAGGATGAGTGGAACAGATTAGAAGATGTAGAAATAACTCCAGACACTCGCAGCCATCTTATCTTCAATAAAGGAGCCAAACACCCTCACTGGAGGAAAGATAACCTCTTTAATAAATGGTGCTGGAAAAATTGGGTTTCAAATTGCTAAAAATTAAAACTAGACCAATATCTCTTGCCATGCACTAAACTAAAATCAAATTGATTAAAGATCTAAATATTAATAGAGAAAAGCTGAACCAATTGGAACAGAGGTTAGGTAGAACTCTTGAAGATATTGGTGTAGGAAAAGATTTTATGAACAAAACCTCAGTTACTGGTGAACTAGCACAAACAATCAACAAGTGGGATCTCTTCTTATTAAAAAGCTTCTGCACAGCAAGGGAAACCATCGACAGTGTGAAGAGACAACCCACAATGTGGGAAAAAATCTTCACCTGCTTTTCCTCAGAAAAAGGTCTCCTATCTAGAATCTATAAAGAACTTAAAAAGATCAGACCTCCCAAATTTAAAGACTCAATTTGAAAATGGGAATCTGAACTGAACAGACATTTCTCAGACAAAGAAGTAGAAATAAAAATAACTACATGAAAAAATGTTCAACATCACTGGTCTTTTGAGTGATGCAAATGAAAACAATGCTGAGATTCTACCTCACTCCAGAAAAAAATGGCTGCTATCATGAAATCAACCAATAACAAATGCTGGTTGGGCTGTGGGGAAAGAGGAACCCTGCTCCACTGCTGGTGGGAGTGTAGGCTGGTGCAACCACTGTGGAAATCAGTATGGAGATACCTCAAAGAACTAGGACTGGAAGTCCTAGTTGACCCCACTATTCCACTGCTGGGGATCTTCCCCAAAGAATGAAAAGAATCATACCACAGTGATATATGTGTGCCCATGTTCATAGCAGCACAGTTTGGGATAGCTAAAACTTGGAAGCAGCCCAAATGCCCATCAACTGGAGACTGAATAAAGAAAATGTGATTTTTTTAATAAAATGGTGTACTACTCAGTCATAAAAATTGAGAAATTAGAGACATTTATAGCTAAGTGGATGCATATTGAGGCCATATTCTTTAGTGAAATAAATAGGACACACATGTATAAATACCAAATAGATTCTTTAGTGTGAGGAACTGAAAGTGTAAATAAGACTATAATGTATAATAGGTAATGTGAAACAGGAAAAAAGGGGCAAAGGAAAGGGTAAGTGGGAGGGGTAGGGCAAAGGAAAGAAGGGAATGGGATTAATATGAGAAAATGGAAAAATAGGAACAAAATCTTTGTAAATAGGTAGGAATGAAGGGGTTGAAGGGAGGAATGGGCAGGAGTGAAAAATAAGAACCAAGAGAGACTATGTAAAGGTGCAAATTTCCAATGATGAATGTCATTATATTGTATACCTAAAATGTACCAATGATTAGAATGAATAATCAATAATGCAAAACAGGAAGAAAAGTTCCAAAGTGGTAGGAGTAGTGGGAGGGTCAGTGGAAAGGAAAGAAGGGAAAGGGAAAATGATGAGAAATGGAAAAAATGGAAACAAAGCCTTTGTAAATAGGGAAGGGTGGAGGGGGTGAAGGGAGGGCTAGAAATGGGGAAAAAATAAAAACCAAGATGCATCATGTAAAGGTACAAGTTCCCAATGAGAAATGTAATTGTGTTGTATTCCTAAAATGTACCAATAAAAGAATTTAAGAAAAACAAATCTCAATGGAATGCTTCTCTAATAGACTAAATGAATCTAGGGAAATTTTAAGAGCTTGGAGAAAGGTTGATTAATTATCACTATCACACAACGTTAGTCTTTAAATATGAAGTGTTCTCCAAAGATGTATTTACTGAAATTACTACCATTGTCAGTTAAATTATTTATTGATGAGTTTCCATTTGAATGCACCATTAAGAGATAGGTAGGGGAAGTAGGAAACTAGGGAGCATAACTTGGAAGTGTATATTCTTATCCTTGTCCCCCCTCCTTTCTGTGGCTCATTCCAACCCACTCCTCTTGACTGATATGAGATGAGCAACTTCCCTTTATCATGCTGTTCTGCCATGATATTTGTGCATTATAGCAGCTCACCATTGGCTGAAACACTTGGAACCAAATGAAAAATAAACTTCTTATTCTTTAAGTTGTACATGTTAAATATTTTGTCCTAACAATGGACAGGTGACTAGTACACTAAATAATGAAACAGTAAGAAAGTAGGAACCAAATACACAAATCATCTTGGACATGATAAAAGCATCAAATTTGCAAAGTTTTGATATATAAGAAAGCATCTGGGCACAGACAAAAGTTTAAAAATCAGTGAAATAATAGTAGAACATTTTACTAATATTGAGAAATATATGGACATACAGTACACACATGTATGGAAGGCATTTAGAATCCCAAACAGACATGACCAAGGGAAAACTTCCCTCTAATATATTATATTTAATCTCTCAAAAGTACAAAACAATGAACACTAAAAGCTGTAAGAGAGAAATATTGAGTCACCTATAAAGACAAAAACATCCAAAGATTACTCAGAAGAATCTCCAAAGGAAAGAGAGGATGGGAAAATGTATTTCAAAACCTTAAAGAAAAGAAAAAGAAAATTGCACACTAGGTTGCTCTATCCAAAGAAGCTATACCACAGAGCTGAAGGAGAATTAAAGACCTTTTAAATTAAGTATAAATTAAAGAAACTCATAACTATTAATCCAACATAGTGAAAATAATTAAAAGAATCCTCCACACAGCCAATGAAAAGTAGACAAGGAAATGATAATTAAGATCAAATCAAAAAGTAAAATAAAATGACAAGAATTGGCACAAATGATTTGCAAATTATTCTTAATATAACTGGAAATAATTCTCCAATAAAAAGACACAGGCTAGTGAAATAGATTTTAGAAATGTATCCAACATTTTACTGCCTACAAGAAACCAACTCAGCAACAAAGTATTACAAACCCATAGCCAATATTATGGTAAATGTAAAACTATTGAATGTCTTTTCCAAGTCAGAAATGTGTAAAATGTGTCCACTCTCATCACTTCTTTTATTTTTGTTTTTTTGGGTTTTGGGGGTTTTTTTTGGTACCAGGGATTGAACTCGGGTCCTTGCACTTGCACAGCAGGTGGCCAAACCACTGAGCTAAATCCCCGGCTCCATCAACTGTAACTTTTTTTTTTTTTTTTTTGGTACCGGGGATCGAACTCAAGTCCTTGCACTTCCGAGGCAGGCGGTGGAACCACAGAGCTAAATCCCCGACTCATCACTTCTTTTAAAAATTTTTATTAGGACATATTAGCACTAGAAAATTTTTACATTCCTTTTGTGGAGTTAATACATATACACAATACATTTTAATTTCTTTTTTCATCCCTTTACTCTCCCTTTCTTTCCCATCCCCTTCATCTCTTAACCCTCTTGCCATTTGAGAAGTATATATCTTCCTATTTCTTATTATATATATTTTATTTTGCCTTTTATTTATACTTTGAGTTTCAAAAATTTTAGATGCCCCAAAATGAAAGACCAAATTAGAAATTCCCAAATGAAGTGAATAGATACTTCACAGAAGGCATACAAATGGCCAATAAATACATGAATAAGTGTTCAACATTGTTGTCATTAAAGAAATGTGAATTAAAACAACACTTAGATTAGATCTTGTCCAAGAAAGAATGGTCATCAAGAAATTAAACAATAGGGGCCGGGGATTTAGCTCAGTGGTCCCGCCGCCTGCCCTGCAAGCACAAGAACCCAAGTTCGATCCCCGGTACCAAAAAAAAAAAAAAAAGAAATTAAATAATAACAAATCTAGGCAATGCTAGGAAGAAAAGGAACCCTTTTACTTTGTTAATGGGAATATGTAAATCAGTACAATCACTCCTAATCAATGTTAAAATTTTAGACACAGCAAAGAGACTAAAGAAATAAAGAAATAAGGGATCATAAATAGATGAGGAAGTCCACTATTCCTGTTTGCAGATGCAGTGATACTATATTTGCCAGGCGCTAAAGACTTTTCCAGAAGATTTTTAAATATGATAAAGAAATTCAGGAAAATTCAAAAATCAGTATAAAAATCAATATTTCTCTATATATTAATAGAAAAACCATTGCGAAGGAAAGAAAAAAAACAGAGGCAGTTACTTTCCCAGAACTTTGAAACAGTCCCGGGTCCCACATGAAAAGTAAAAGGGAGCAGACAGGGTTAGGAGACTTTAGCTAAGCTCAAGGTGACAGAAGAGAAGGGACATGGGGGCTATCGATGAATCAGTGATTGCACTTTAAAGGCTGATGACAGACCTCTAAAGGCTGAGTGGATCTTTGAGTAACAAGATGGCACTCAATGAGACCATGGTGGCCTACAGCTGGGACTTTAATGCAGAAGTTTCAGCCCTTGATAGTTGGCAGCATCTTGGAAGGAAAGAGAAGGGCTGTTCACATCATGGGGGTCACAAAGCAGAGAGAAAAAGGATGATCCAGGAGGAGGGCTGCACCCTTCCAGGTCATACCTCAAGCAATCCCTACCTCCTCTAGCCAGGACCTACTTCTTAACAGTAAATCACCTATAGTAGGGAGGCTTTCGCTAAGCTCTCCAGGATGGCCTCAAACTTGTAATCTTCCTGCCTCAGCTTCTTGAATAAGTGGAATTATAAGTGCGTGCTACCATACCTGACCTGAATTATTAAATTTTGTTATGGTTTAAATTTAAAATGTCCTTCAAAATCTCATGTGTTTAAAGTTGGTGCCTTGGAAGTTAATTGAATTATGAAGGTGTCATATTCATCAGTAGATGAATCCATTGATGAGTTCGTTGCTGAATGTGCTGTTGGGAGGTGGGGCCTGGCCAGACCGGGTGGGTCACTGGGAGCATGATCTGGAAGAGTGTATTCCTGTCCCTAACTCATCCTTTTCTCTGCTTCCTGGCTTCCACGAGATGAGCAGCTTTCCTCCATCATACCTTTCTACCATGGCATTTCTGCCTTGAAACCAGCCAAACATGGACTAAGCCCACTGAAACTGAGAGCTAAATAAACCTCTCCACCTTTAAATTGGGGTGCCAAGTACTGGGTCTCAGCAACCGGAAAGTGCCTAATACAACACTTAAGGGTGTAGACAAGAAGATGAGAACACAGAAAAGGAGAAGAAATGATTATAGAACAACAACAAAAAAAGATAATTATGTAGAAGAGTTTTGGAGGAAAGACAAAGTAAAGTAAAATGCAACCAAAAAAAAAAAATCCATGGATTTGCAAATGAGTAACAGTTTCAGTGGCATAGTGGGAACAGAACCCTGAAGAGTGCTTAGGTGGCCGAGACAAAATAATATGTGAACTTTTGAGATGTTTAGCTATGAAACAAAGGAAAGATACATAGGGAAAGTTAGTAAAGGATGGCAGATTGAGGGTTATTTTTCTTATTACTATTAAAGGGCTTCAGGCATGTTTATAGCCTTGTTGAAAGGTGTAAGAACAGGAAAGGAGAGTAAATATACTGCTTAGAAGAGGATAATGAAGGTACAAGCTCCTTACAGGAACAGAATAGCAGATGTGAAAAACAGTGAATAAATTAACATTGATATTGACAAATCTCTTTCTTTGATAAAAATGTGGAAATAGGAGGCATGGATGTATTTGAATCAATTTTAAGTCTGTAGGTTCAAAGGTAAGGTGGTATGAAAGTTCATGTCTGATAGCTTTATTTTTATTTTATAAATTTAAGGAATATGATCATCAGTAAAATTTCTGTAGCAGTGGAATACGGATCCATCTTTACACTGCATTGTGAAATGTAAAGAAACTAAGGACTAACCTTTATGAGAAATAGAAAAGAAAGCTAAGTGGTAGTAGAGAAAGTGTTAAACAGTACAAGGCAATTCACTGAGTTGGTGACCATGCATTTCTAGTGGCAATTATACTTACAGATTTGTAATATCACTTTACCAAAACTCATCCATCCAAATGCATGTGTGGAGAAGGCATGATGCTGGAATTATCAATGGTGGTGAATTGATAGATGGTAGGTCCAGGTGGTTAAGGTCTATATTTTTGAAGTGCTGGTGAGAGATTCACTGTGGATCTAGGTTCAGTAGGAAAAAAAGAGAGTAATAAACTCAGAAGAAAGATTTAAGAAAAAAGTTTCAGTGAGGTTGAAAAGAAGGTCAACATTTGAAAATATAATAACTAAGGATGGGAGATAATTGTCAGATCTAGGAATAATAAAGTTTACTCTTCCAGAGATGAGGTTATTCCAAGGTCTAGATTCAGCTATATGCTTGCATTATTGAAACAGAACTCTGAGGTCAAAGGAGTCTAACATCAGGCTGTTAGATGGATATATGCCTGGTGAAATCATGGGTGATCGTGACAGAATCTGAAGCCAATAAATTTGTGAATCATAACAGAGTGCTCAATGATGACAGGTTTGTGGTGCAGGATATCGTGTAAGTAATGAGGAAATGAGCTTTCATTCAATTTGGAGCTTACATGTTATTTACAGATAAGATTTTACTTAATCTTCACAACCTTTGAGGTGGAAATGAATATTATTGTAATTTTATAGACAAAGAAACTGAGATTTAAGTTGAGACTTGTCAAACAACAATCACTGAGCCACTGTTAGAATTCAAGTCCACAATTTCTGACTGTAGATCTCAAATTCTTCCAGGAAACATGCTTTCTTAGCTGAGATAAAAGTTTATCCCTTGGAGCACATGTTTCACAGAATTACTTTAGTCAAAACAAATGACATCATAAATGTGAAATTTGAATGGATTAGTAGATTAGGTAGTGCTTTCCTGGAAGTCACTAGTGTCAGGGAAGAAAGTATTTTCTCTGTGCTAAGGAAGCAGAAAGCTTTGCACATACATTAATCAAATCTCTCCTCCACTCCCCCAAGGTCAGTGTAGAACTTACCCTCTACCATACTGTAGGTGATTCTTGAGTATAATTCCAAGTACACCTGGATAACAATGTCAGGTATTATGGTTTGGGTCTAAAATGTCCCTTTAAGGCCAGCTGATGGGCTTTTGAGAAGTAGTTGAGTCATGATTGCATTAAGCTCATTAGCAGCTTAGTCTATTTTTCAGTTCATAGCTGAATGGCTTATTAAGAGGTGAAGGGAGTGTGTCATGGGAAGTGCATGTGGAGACCATATCTTATTATCAGCCCCTACCTCTCCAGCATATGCTCTTTCCCTCTCTCTCTGCCTCCTTTCCATAAAGTGAGCAGTTGTGCTCGACCACATGCTTCCTGCCATTATGTTCTGCCTCACCATGGGCCCAGAAGCAACAGATCCAAGTGACCATAGACTGAAATTTCTGCACCAAAATAAACCCTTCCTTCTTTAAGCTATTATTCTTAGTTATTTTGATCACAGAACACAAAGCTGGTTCTTGATCACAGAAACATTGATGCTCTAGAAACATTTTGTTTAAGCAATTATTAGTACTTTTATTTTTGAGGCGATATGACATCCTTGTTCAGTCAAATGATGTGAACAATAAAATATGAACCATCAAAAAATAAGAAATAAGAAAACAGCCCTATTAATAATAGATGAAAAATACCCATAAATTTACCTGAATATGGAGTTGAAAGACATTTACAATGAAAATTATGCATTAAAAATAAACTGGGGCCAGGGATTTAGCTCAGTGGTTCCACCGCCTGCCTCTCAAGCACATTGCCCTAAATTCCATCCCTGGTACCAAAAAAAAAAAAAAAAAAAAAACACAAAAAACAAACATGAAGCCATTAGAGGATTGAAAGACCTTCCTTCTTCATAGATTCCTACAAATTTTATTGTTAAGTCAAAAAATTACTGAAGACAATCTACAAAGTCAATGCAATCTCCATCAAAATACCAATGACATTCTTCAAAGAACAAGGAAAAGCAAACTTAAATTTCATACAGAATCAGAAAGGACCCAGAATACCCAAAGCAGTACTGAGCAAAAACAGCAAGGATGTAGGTATCAAAATACCCCTTTTCAAATTATACTTCAGATCCACAGTGACAAAAACTGAGTTATCGGCATGAAAATAAACACAAAAGCAGAGAAATGGGGAAAAAAAGGGCCCATAAATAAACCCATCAGCTACAGCCATCTGATTTTTGATAAACGTACCAAAAGCATCTGTTTGTGAAAAACATCCTCTTGATCAAAACTGGATGTCCACATATAGAAGATTGATATTAGATCCTTATTTTTCACTCAGTAAAAAAAATGAATTTAATGTATATGAAAAACCTAAACACAAGGCCTGAAATGTTAAAAATAAGGAAACAGAGGAAACACTTTAATTAATGGTCCCAGGAAATACATAAATAGGATTACATAAAATTAAATATTCTCCACAACAAATAGAACAAATAATAGAGCAAAGAGTCTACAGAATGGGGGAAATTTTTGCTAGGTACTTATCCAACAGAGGATTAATAATTTGAATATATAAAAACTCAAAATTTGTCAACAAAGAAAATATATTCCAATCTATAAATGGGAAAATAAATTGAAGAAACAGTTCTCTAAAAAGTCTGAATGACCAATAAAAACATGAAAAAATTCTGCCATATTTATCCATTAAAGAAATACAGATCAAAACTATACCAACATTCTTTCTCATCCCAACAAGAATGGCTATCATTAACAGTACAAAAAAATATTTGAGGATTCAGTAAAATAGAACCCCCATATGCTGTTGATGGCATGTAAGGCAGGCTGCTAATATTGAAAGCAGGATGGAGATTCCTCAAAAAACTAAAAATAAGGCTTCCACATAATCTTCCTGTACCACTCCTCACTATATACTGCAAAGAATTAATATCAGCATGCTCTACAAATACCTGCATACCTATATTTATTGTGGCACTATTCACAGAGACAAGTTATAGAATCCACCTAGATGACCTACACTGGATGAACGGACAAAGAATATGTGCTACCTATGCACAATGAAGTATTATTCAGTCACAATAAGATTAGAATCAATTCATCTGCAGGAAAATTGACAGAAGTAGAGATTATCCTGTTAAATGAGATGAGGCAGGATAAGAAAGATATTGCAGATTTCCCTCCATATGTAAAATCTGGAAAAATAAAAATATGAAAATAGAAGAGACAGGAAAGAGGAGGGAGATGATGGGGAGAAAGAAGATGAGGGCAAGAGAGGAATGGTTATGATCAAATTATGACGTGTATTTGTAATTGTCACAATGCAATTCATTATTCTATGTTATTAATATTCAATAATGAATAAAATATATAGCAATTGCTATAGATCACTTAATTTTAGGTTGCATTATATACAAATAGACCCTTGATATTTCCATTTCATTCATAAGAATTTTGGGGCCTATGTAAAGTTGTTAAAAATTTGTTCAAGTCTGGACAAATTAGTACATGATCCTGTGGTAGTCAATCTCTGAGAGTGGAACTAATGGTACTTCATAGTAGTCACATTCCTATGTAGTCCTCCATTACACAGAATATAACTCATCAATGTAATCAGTAGACTACTGAAAAAATGCCAATTTTTTACTTCTGAAGCTGGACTGTAAAACATATTGTAATATACACATTGCTCTCTTGAATTACTTGCTTCAGGAAAAACCAGCTGCTTTATTGTGAGAATGTTCAAGTAGCCCTATGAAGAGGCCCAGGAGGAAAGAAAGTAAGGCCTCTTGCCATTAATTAACATACTAGGAATATGAGTGAGCTAAACTGGATGAAAACTGGATTGAAATCATGAAAGGCTCTAAATTAAATACTAATTAGGAAAGCAATCCTAAATTCCTGACCCTCAAAAACAAGTGGAGATTTAAAAAGAAATGTTTATTAATTAAAACTGTCAAGTTTTACAATAATTTATTGTACAGCAATAGATAATATAGGCACTTAAATACTTTCTCTAGAACAATACTACTGGTAAGAAGCATCCTCTTCCACCAATTTATTAACAATAAATGGTTAGATAGTTTTGTAAATTTATACTTACATTAATGGTCAACCAATATACAATAAGGTATCTTCATTTTTCTAGGAGGAAAATCCATACAAGCTCATAAAGATAATTTACTGTTTTCTTTGGTAAAAAGGGAACAATCAATATTTTGGTCAATTAAATAGTTCCCAATACACTTTCTCCAATTTTTACATAAGTACTTATTCAACAAAAATATACATACACATATAACTTGCCATGACTGGTTGACATTTTATTAGAGTTTCATGATTAATTTTTTCACATGGCCAATTAATTGTTCTCAATCTCAAATTTATTATTTCATTATATCACAATTTATCACATAGGGGCAGAGAAGATGAGCCAGTCCCAGCACCCAGAAGGAAGCTCCCCCACCACCATCCCAACCTCCTAGGGCAGAGAAGGTGAGACAGTCCCAGCACCTGGAAGGAAGCTCCCCCACCGCCATCCCAAGCTCCTCGGGAAGAGAAGCTGAGCTGGTCCTAGCACCCAGAAGGAAGCCCCACCACCACCATCCCAGGCTCCTAGGGCAGAGAAGCTGAGCTGGTCCCAGCACCTGGAAGGAAGCTCCCCTGCCTCCATCCCAAGCTCCTAGGGAAGAGAAGCTGAGCTGGTCCCAGCACCAGGAAGGAAGCTCCCCCACTGCCATCCCAAGCTCCTAGGGCAGAGAAGGTGAGCCATACGGGTGCCAGAAGCACTCCCACCTGGAAATGAGAAGACACATAAACAAGCCTCAAAAACAAACTTCTGGATCACCTACAGTAACCCCAAAGGGGAACAAGATGGAACAATCTGACACTCAACCACCTGGACTCTCTCAACTGGCAACACAAGAGGATCTGGGAAAAATGAAATCAGAAAAAATTACTCAGATAACAGCAAAGATTTTGCTCATGGGGCAAGACATGATTAATAAATCTAGAGAGGACATGATAAAAAATAGAGGATCTGAGGAACATGATGGAATTCCAACATCAGAAACCAACAGAATCCATAAAACAGATGCAAACAGATTTCCAGGAGATTAAAAACTCCATCGAAAGTCTGCACAGCAGAATGAACCAATGTGAGGATAGAATTTCACATATAGAAGATAAGATTGCAATTAGTGACCAGGAAAAGAAAAATTGCTTTAAAATTGTAAAGGAACATGAGAAATCAATCCAGCAGCTGCTAGATGATGCAAAGAAGAATAACATAAGACTCATTGGAGTCAATGAAGAAAGAGGAGAGAGTGCAGATGACATAAAAATTCATTCACAGAAGTGATGGCAGAAAACTTCCCAAGCAGGGGAAAAGAACTTGACATACAGATAAGTGAGGCATATAGGACTCCAGCTTGCCTTGACCAAAAATAATCTACACATAGGCATATAATAGTTAGGATTCCAGAAATCCAACAGAAGAACAAAATTGTACAAGCAGTGAGAGAAAAGAAACAAATCACATACAAAGGAAAGCCCATCAGAATCACAGCAGACTTCTCAATGCAAACCCTCAAGGCAAGAAGAGCTTGGAGTGATGTATTTCAAGCCCTTAAGGAAAACAACCTCCAACCCAGATTGAGGTATCCTGCAAAATTATCTTTCAAAATTGATGGAGAAATAAGATGCTTTCATGATAAAGAGCACCTCAAGAACTTCTTGAATACCAAACCGGCACTCCAAAAAATTTTAGACAATACCCTAGGAAAAGACAATGAGGATCAAAACCCCAGGAAACCCAGCAGAATGAATCCATTGTGTGTGACAAATTAAACCCAAAGTGGGAGAATCCAACAAAAAGAAAAAGTCATGACAAGGCTTTTAAAACTTTTAACTTCATCTCCCTAATGAGTGTATAATTCAATCTTATTATTGTACTGATTAGCATTTTTCTGAATCTTAGAGTTGCCCACCTTCCCTTGTGCTATACTGGCTATTTATCATCTTCTTATGTCTACATTTTAATTGCATTGTCTATTAATAAGCTCTAAGAATTCTTTATATATTCTGCTCATAGGTTATATGCATTGTAAATATGGTCTGTTTGAGGACTACTTTTCATTTTAATGATGTCATTTAAAGTTCTAAATTTTGATGGAATCACATTTATCAATTTTTTTATATACATCATGTTTTTTTGTATCTTATGTAGTTCTTGCCTACCCTGAATTCATAAATATTTCCCTTATAATTTCTTCTTAAAGTTTTATACTTTTAGGCTTTCTTATTTAGGTTCATAGATCCCTTCAAGTTATTTTCACAGATTGAAAAAAAGGGTGGAAGTTATTTTTTTTATATACGGATACCAGGTGTTCTAGTGCTGTTTGCTGAAAACACTTTCTCTTCCTCGGCTCTTGAATTGAGTTTATATTCTATAAAATGCTAATATTAAATAATCGTTCAAAACTCAGTGGACCATGTAGTTGTGGTTCTATTTCTAGATTTTCTGTTTTATTCAAATGATTTATATGTCTTTCCTTACACCAACACTGCATTGATTACTGTAGCTTTAGAGGAAATCTTAAAATTAGATCCTTAATATCTTCCAACACTGTTTTCTTTTTCTTTTTACTTTTCTAGGGCCTTTGTACTCCTACAAAACATATTAAACATATTAATTTTCAAAAAAAAATTTATCACATAAAGCTGGGGTTGTAAGTTCAGTGATAGGGTGCTTAGCTAGAATGTTTAATGCCCTCTTTTTGAACCACAAACTGCATAAAAAATTCATATAGCATTTAGAAGCTATATCTCATGAAAGAAGTAGGAATATCCCAAATATTTCTCTCATTTATTAAAATTTGAACAGAGCCAATTTCTATCATTCAAAACAATATAATAAACTTAGAGAAGGTACCCTGAAAAGTCTCCACTGTACTCAATGACTGTGTAACTTTGAACTAGCACCAAATGTTTTACTATTAATAAAAATGTCATTATTTTCATCCAAGTCAGTAAAACAAACTCATTTTTAAAAATATGTCTTGATCACTAGCTGCTATATGAGATCTCAGAGCTTGTGTCAGTTGAATACAGTTACCTCAAAAGAATGTCTTAGGGTTATTTATATGTAAAACACACCTGTTTATCTTCAGAGTACTTTTCAGGCATTAACCAGTCAATTATTTGAATAACTCTGAGATAAAGTAAGAATATATGTTACAAATAGTATTATATCCTATGTCATTTAATATTATACGATGGGGTTTCCAGATTGGGGGGTGGTGGATGGCAGGGTGGGGTAGGGTGGGGGGGTAGGGGGGACTGAGGTTTTTTTTTCTGGCTACCACCTTCCAGCTCTGGGAAGTGGCGGGACCTCAGGCCTTGGCCGCCCCTCTCTGGGACCCTTCCCTCGGGATCTAGCTGATCCCTACTGGAGGCTGCTGCCTGCTCTCTAGGCTTGAAAAAGTGGATGAGTCCTGATTTCAAGAGAAGATGATTTTTTTAAATTTCTTTCTTTAAAATTAATTCTTTTTATTGCTACATTTTAGGTATACAATATAATAACATTCATCAGTGGAAATTTGCACCTTTACATAATCTCTCTTGGTTCTTACTTTTTCCCCATTCCCCTGCCCTCCCTTCAACCCCTCCATATCTCGCTATTTACAAAGACTTTGTTTCCATTTTTTCATGGTCTCATATTAATTCCATTCCCCTACTCCTACCTTTCCCACTTCCACTTCCCCTTTTCCCTTTTCTTCCAATTTTACCTGATCTATTACACCTTTTAGTCCTTATGTAAACTTTCAGTTTCTCACACCAGAGAAATTCGGTGTTTACACATGTGTATCCTATTTATTTCACTTAAGAGTAAATCCTCAATGTTCATCCATTTAGCTATAACTGTCCCTAATTTCTCATTTTTTATGGCTGATTAGTACTCCATTTTATTAAAAAGCCACATTTTCTTTATCCAGTCTCCAGTTGATGGGCAACTGGGCTGCTTCCAAGCTTTAGCTATCACGAATTGTGCTACTATAAACAAGAGGAGATGACTTCTAACAGTTTTGAAGAAACTAAGACTTGTGTACCTGGAGGCATCAATAAGGATGAAGAATTTGTAGAAAAGTTTAATAGATTAAAAAGCTCTGCTAATTTTCCAAGTACTAGTCCTGTTTCAGCATCAACACTGGCCCGAGCAGGTTTTCTTTACACTGGTGAAGGAGATACTGTGTGGTGCTTTAGTTGTCATGCGGCAGTAGATAGATGGCAATATGGAGACTCAGCAGTTGGGAGACACAGAAAAGTATCTCCAAATTGCAGATTTATCAATGAGTTTTATTTTGAAAATAGTGCTGTGCAGCCTGCAAATCCTGGTGCCCAAAATGGTCAGTACAATGCTGAAAACTACCTGGGAAGCAGAAATCATTTTGCTTTAGACAGACCACCCGAGACTCATGCAGACTACCTTTTGAGAACTGGACAGGTTGTAGTATATCAGACACTATATACCCAAGGAATCCTGCCATGTGTAGTGAAAAAGCTAGATTGAAGTCATTTCACAACTGGCCAGACTATGCCCACCTAACTCCCAGAGAGTTAGCTAGTGCTGGACTCTACTACACAGGTATTGATGATCAAGTGCAGTACTTTTGTTGTGGTGGAAAACTGAAAAATTGGGAACCTTGTGATCGTGCCTGGTCAGAACACAGGCGACACTTTCCATACTGCTTCTTTGCTTTGGGCCAGAAAATTAATGTTCAAGGTGAATCTGATGTTGCGAGTTCTGATAGGAATTTCCCACATTCAACAATTCTTCCAAGAAATCCAGCCATGGCAGAGTATGAAGCTCGGATCATTACTTTTGGGGTGTGGACATACTCGGTTAATAAGGAGCAGCTTGCAAGAGCTGGATTTTATGTTTTAGGTGAAGGTGCTGAAGTAGAGTGCTTTCACTGTGGGGAGAACTATCCAATTGGAAGCCCAGTGAAGACCCTTGGGAACAACATGCTAAGTGGTATCCAGGATGTAAATATCTGTTGGAAGAGAAGGGACAAGAAAATATAAACAATATTCATCTAACCCATTCACTTGAGGAGTCTCTGTTAAGAACTGCTGAAAAAACACCTACACTGGCTAAAAGAATAGGTAAATATGCTTATTAAAATAAATATGCTTTTTTGTAATAGCTAAATCTTGGAAACAGACCAAATGCCCATCAACTGGTGACTGGATAAAGAAGTTATGGGTTGGTTTGTTTTTTTTATAAAATGGAGTACTACTCAGCCTAAAGAATGATAAACTAGAGACATTTATAGCTATGTGGATGCACATTGAGTTGTTACTCTTAGGTGAAATAAATAGGACACACATGTGTAAATACCAAATAGTTTCTCTGGTGTGAGGAACTGAAAGTGTAAATGAGGACCAAAATGTATAATAGATAATGTAAAATAGGAAGAAAGTGTCCAAAGGGGATGGGGAAGAAGGGATAAGCAGTAGGGGAAAGGGAAGAAGAGAAAGAAAAAAATATGAGAAAAGAAGGAAAAAACAGAAACAAAGTTTTTTTTTTAAGATAGGGAGGGGTGGGAGGGTGGAAAGAAAGGAAGGGGAATGGGGGAAAAAACAAGAATCAAGATATACCATGTACAGGGCTGGGGATTTAACTCAGTGGCACCATACCTGCTTCTCAAATGAAAGGTCCTGAGTTTGATCACTGGTACTGGAAAAAAAATGATGTACCATGTACAGATACCAATTCCCAATGATGAATGTGATTCTAATGTATACCTAAAATGCACCAATAATGAATCAAAACAAAACAGAAACAGTCATGTAAATTTTTATACCTTAAAAAAGCTGTCTACATTGAACAAAGAATAGCTTATCCCCCCAAATGGAGGGGAAGTTGAGAAGAAAAAAATCTCTACTTAAAAATCTGACTAAGCAATGACCAAGATGTGATATGTATATGTACTAGTTCCGCACAATGAATGTATTTATTGTGTATTGCAAACATGTACTAATAAAAAAGGGACAAAATCTGAAAAAAATAAATAAATACGCTTTTACTATTGCAAAAAAATGCTATACTATGGTTTGGTAGTAAAGAGCTTCATCCTTGGAATTTTAAACAAAATTTATGTTTTTAATCAGAACTACAATACTTACTCTAGACTTCTCATACTTCATAAGTTAATTAATCTCTCAAAGAGTCAAAATTTTATTATCAGCACAATGCAGAATGTTATAAATAGCACCCTCATAGGGCAGTTTTGAAGATTGAATGAATATATGTGATTCATATAATTAAAGAATGTGAAGATAGTTTTACACTGTATATCAGAAAATAAGCTTTCAGTAAATGTTAGTTGCTATTATTGTTATTTTGCTAAAAGTGATTACACTTTGCTTCTATCAAATTTTCTGAAGCTTTCTCAATTCAAGTGCAATTTGATGAGATATAATTAGTATTATTATAATAACAGGTAATTTGTATCTTTTCTAAGATAAATACTGAACAAATTTTTTATTAGAAGTCAGATAATCTACAGTATTATAGAGAAAGAGGTACAGATTAAAAACTAGCATTGTTTTGCCTGTTTTATGATATTGTCAAAATAATGCTAGTTTTTAATTTTTCTGTTGCTCTTCTCTCTTTAATATCCTTTCCATCTATGAGTCCCCTCAAATATATAGGTACATACAAGTTAAAATAAAAGATAAAGTATTAAAAATAGTCAAGATGGTAAAATTTATACCTATTTATCTTTCTGAGTGATAGAGTAGGTATTTGCCTTTCTATAAAAGGAAAACTATATCTACAGTTCATTTTTACGTTTTCAAATGTAAACTTGATGTTTGAAACTAGATATCAGCCCAAATAATTCATTTACTAGGAACTTTACACAAAATTAGAGTTTATCAATTTTCCTTTTGTGATTAATTATACCTGTATTACAATGTGAATTACTTCCTACCTCTCAATCATCAGTGATACAGTGAGTGATGGGTTTGCAGGAGATAGATTCCAGATTCTTCAGCACTATGAGCAAAAAATTGCAAATCACACACATGACAATAAAGAAAAAGCAGCTACATTTAATGAAGTTAATGGAGGAATGTGCACTCAGAGTGAGAGAGTTCCTGCCAGCAGAAATGAAAAATAATGGCACATGTCGGGAGAGAGGAAGCATGAGGCAGTTGGGAGAAAACAGGAATGCAATTGGGATAGTTATGCTTTTGAGTGTGAAAAATGTGTGTCCTGCCTAGGAAGCTACTCATTGGGTCTTTCAGGATATGAATGAATGACAGGGGTATTGAGTGATGTCAACTGGATCTACTGCATGTGACCTTTTCCATAATTTGCTTGTTATAATTACACACATGATATGCAGTGTATATGTATAAACAATTAATGAATTTTGAGTGAGTGAAGGTCATTTTAGATCATGTCAATGTATCTAACAACCATGTGCCCTGACCTGAAACTTGAGAAATTTCTTAGGGCTTTGATATTCTTAATTCTGCCTCCCTCGTTACAAGGAAAAGGAGTGCTGCACTGGGAGATTGCTCACACTTAGGTGAATGGAGGAGAGGTTGCACAGCCACAAATTTTATTATCTTATTGGTTATTGTATCTTTTTATTTCACATTGTTTCAACATACCCATTTATCACATAAGTGAAAAGTTATATTAATGTTTGTGTATTAAAATACATTTCAATAAGTTACTAAAAAAATCTCGTCATGGGTAATCATGCATTTTAAATACTTTACAGAAAACAATCCTGTTGCCCAAGAGATCTTTGGAATTAGAACATTCAAGCATATTATAAAGCTAGAATTGTATTAATTCCATGAAATTAATTTTTGAACAGTGTTGATTTATAGTCTCTATTGTGGCAAAGTGAAAAATTAAAATAAAAAATTGCTTTCAGCATAAGAGTTAAGTACTAAATTGAAGAAATGCACTAAGAGCTCACAATAAGTATAGTGTACAACTTGCAATTGAAAACATTTTGTAAAAAAGTCATTTCAGGAAATAATACTGTATACACGATACAGAAGCTTATTTTAAAATGTGTTTATTTGACTTCATTGAAACTCCAACCATCCACAAGAGGAATGTAATCATTATGTACTATAAACATGTAGAAATAAAAAATAAAAAAAATGAAAAAGAAACTTATCAGTGGTTGATTTAGAGGGTTTAATATTTAAGAGAGGTATTACTTACTTGGGGAAAATTGAAATAATTTCATTCCTCATCAACAGAAATATAAATTGAAATATGTCCCAGAAAATTTTAGTTTAGAGAGTGCTTTTACACACATGATTTCATTTGCATTTCATAAAAATCTGGTGACATAACCTTTACAAATTTCATTTTGCACATGAGGGAGTTCAAAGGAATATTAACTTGTTCAAGATCATATTGTTAACCATTGGTGAATGTGAAACTCATAATCAGATCTTCTAAATTAACTACAACATAAGACCAATGAATGTTGCATACTTAACAATCATCTTTGATGTCACCCTCAGTTTTTCTTTTTTTCTTTCTTTCTTTTTTTTTTTTTGTATGGGAATTGATCTCCGGAACTTGCCAGGCAGGTGCTGGGCCACTGAGCTAAATCTCCGGCCCTCACCTTCAGTTTTAACTTCAGTATTATTTCATTTTTCAGCCAGTAAGTCTACAGAGACAACAGAGAAATCATCAGTTCAAGTTCCAGCCCCAAATTTTGTCATCATGTCTTCAAAAGAACAGATTTAAGAAACATTTTAGTCACATCTTACTGTGTGGCACAGATGACATTCAACTCTTCATTTCAGATCTCATATATTTTATCAGATTCTTTACCAGAGGTCCTGATATTATTCCTCAATGTGAAATTTTCTTTTAAATAAAAAATAGCTAGCACTTATTTATTATGATGATCTAAACCAGTTATCAAAAGTATTGCCATGTACACTTCAACCTTCAAAGGCAACACAGATACAATAAATAGCTAGTGTTTTGCATTTCAAAGTTACTTGTTCATTAAGTTTTTGATGGAATTTTTATTATCCTCCAATGTACATTGTTAGTGAAAAAATTTAATTTACATGAAACGTATACAGAATTTATTATAAATATATATTTTAATACTTTTAAATGTACTAATTATGTGAATGTTATTTAGTATCTAACTTATATAACATACACAATTATAATGCTGAGGGCCGGGGATTTAGCTCAGTGGTTCCGCTGCCTGCTTCGCAAGCACAAGGTCCTGAGTTCGATCCCCGGTACCAAAAAAAAAATATTATAATGCTGAATGTATTTAATCAAAAGGTGAGATTAATGTGGTGTCCATTTGCAACCGTTGGGTGGATCTAAAAGATACATTCGAGACTCTTATGTATAATGAGCAAAGAATTGCAAGTGCATGGTCGAAATGGCAAATGAAAAGTAAATTAATTTATTGAAGATCATGAGAAGACAAACATGCTCAGGACAAATGCACGCCAAAAAAATATGGCACAAACACAGAAGTTGTGCCAGGGCAATAGGAAAGTAAAAAGTAATGCACACAGATAAATCAGGCACTCAGAATTTAAAGGACATACACCCCAGCCTGGATGCCTCCCACTGAGTCTTTAGGTAAGATTGAGAGAAATGATTGATAGGGTCCTGAGTAACTTCTGAGTAACTTTTTTTAAACTTTAAAAAATTTTATTAGTATATGTTTGCAGGACACACAGTTTACAATCTTCTTGAGGATTGGATACATGTACATACAACAGCTTGTTTCTTTTTTATCCCCTTCTCCTTCATTCTCCCCTTCCTGCCTCCTTCTCTAATTCTGCTCTCCCGATTTTCATTCTTGTTGATATTAACCTTAGCTCATGTTATGGCATATAATTGAGGTTATTAGGTTCCTGTATATGGCATATCTTTATTCTACTTATTTCCCCTTCCCCTCCTCCTCAATTCTTGCCTTTGTTCCCCTGGACCCCTTTCCTATTGCAAGAGATTCATTCCCTTGTCCTCTCCTATCCATCCTTTATTATTCTATTTGTTTTTACTTTGTCTCACTCTAATGAAAGATACCATGTGGTATTTAACCTTGTATTCTAGTTTATTTCATTCAACATTATACTTACAAGGTGGATCCATTTTCCTACGAATTTATCATTCTTTATACCTGAGCAATGTTCCATTATATTTAGATACCACATGTTCTTTATCCACTTGTCTGTTGATAGGTATACAGACTGCTTTCAGTATTTAGCTATTACAAATTGAACTGTTATAAACATAGGTATGTATTGATCACTGTAGGATGATGTTTTAAACTCTTTGGAGAAGATACCTAGAAGGAGGATAGCTGGGTCATATGGAATTTCTCATTTCAGTTCTTTGAGAAATCTCCATACACTGATTTTCATAATCGTTGTACTAAGTTACATTCCCAACATCAAGGAGGGTTCCTTTTTCACCACAGCCACACCAGCATTTGTTATTGTTTGATTTCTTAATGACTACCATTCTTTCTGGAGTAAGATGAAATGAATGTTGGTTTTATTTGTGTTTCTCTAATGGCTAGAGATTTTGAATATTTTTTATATATTTTTTGATCATTTGTACTTCTGTGAAGTGTCTGTTCATTTCTCTTGTCCATATATTGACTGGGTTTTCAATTTTAAGTGGTTTAATTTTTAAAAAATTCTTTATATATATTCTACATATTAGTCTTCTGTCTGAGAAATAGCTAGAAAAACTTTTCCCACTGTTTAGGCCATCTTTTCACTCTATTGATTGTTTTGATGTACAGAAGTCTTCAGTCTGATATAATCCTATTTTTTGTTCTTGCTTTTATTTTATGTGTAATTGAGGTTCTGTTTAGAAAATCCATTCCTACACCTATATTTTCAAGTGTTTTACCTATTTTACTTTCCAGTAGGTTTAATATTTCTGTTTTAATGTTTAGGTCTTTGTTCCATTTTTATTTTAATTTACTATATGGTGAGAGATATGGATATAGCTCCAATCTTCATTAAACAGATAGCCAATTTTCTCGGCACCACTTGTTGAATAAGTTATCTTTTTTCCAACATTTTCTTTTGGCCCTTTTATCAAAGCTCAAATAGCTGAATGTGTCTGGGCATGTTTGTATCCTGTATTCTGTTCCACTGATCTGCGTTTCTATTTTTGTTCCAGTACGATGCTGTTTTTATAACTGTTGCTTTGTAGTATAGCATGCAGTTGACTATTGTAAGGCCTCTTGCTTTGCTCTTGTTGCCCAAAATTCCTTTTGCTATTCTGGGTCTCTTCTGGTTCCATATGAATTTTAGGTTTCTTTTCTCTAGTTCTATAATTATGCTATTGGTGTTTTGATTGGAACTGCATTTAATTCGTATAACAATTTTGAGAGTATGGCCGTTTTGACAATATTGGTTCTGCTTATCCAGGAGCAGGTGACATATTTTCAATTTTTGATGTCTTCTTCAAACTCCTTTATTAGAATATTGCAGTCTTCTTTGTAGAAGGTCTTTCACTTCCTTGGTTAGGTTAACTCTTAGGTATTTCATTTTTCTTGAAGTTACTTTGCCTGTCCCAGAATTCAGTCTGATGTTAATTACATGGTGCATATTTATGAACCCTCAATAAGGTTGGAGTAGGATAAAGGTGATGAAAGGTCAGGCCAGGAGATCCAACATGTATGTGCTCTCACTTAGAAGTTCAAAGTTTTCCTAGGTTTTTATTTTGCTATTTTCTATCTCTCTTAGGGCAATGGAAGGAGGACTGGCTCAAGGGTGCTTTCCAAACACAAATGGGAGGAGGTGAGTGATTTCCTCTGCCCCATTATTGTAACTGCAGCATGTTTATCCTCTACTTAAATTGTAATTCGGTTTTAGCTGCACAAACTCATTGGAACATCATTTCCAGATTTTCCTAATCATAATACTATAATTACATTTTTAATATTTTTATTCTTGCTGAGAGTTACAATATTATGAAATTATATAGTAGGTTTATGAAGTGTACCAAAGTGCCATTAATCCAATTTCTAATCATGATCTACTCTAGAGAATTAAATGTCTGTTGATTAAGCAAATAAATACAAGTTTTGGCAGTATATAATATTTTTAAATACAATATTTCTGATGTCAAAATTAAGACTCAATTTCATTTGTCAAACACACAAATTCCTTGGTTAATCTAGAATGATATATTAGTTTGGAATACTAAATTTGAGTTGATCACTTGCATTTATAAAAGCAGGTAGGTATTTCCTCAAATATAAGTCTCAGGTTGCCATTTAAAGAGACCATATAATACTCACCAAGTATTTTATTATATTTTATTATTATTATGAAAAAGAATTATGTCTTACTATAAATTGTGCAAGCTTTCTGCTTAATCTCCTTTCTCTTTACCATTTTTTTTGTCATTTTGAGAGTTGCTTTTAGAAATCCTCAGATTGGATATCTCCACCAATCTATTTAACAATACTATAGAAAGAAAAATTCTTCCACAGTATCAAAAATAACCTTAACCAAACTCACTTCTGTTTTCATTTAAGTAAGTAAAAGTGTAGCTTACTACCCATTGGAGAACTTAAAATAGAAAACAAATTTAACTTGTTTAATTTTTTAATGGTTTATTTATTGGATATGAATAATGAATTAGAATTCAGTGAGATGTGTTTCCCTGAACAAATATATTAAAACACTCTGAACAACTCCCATGTTTATGATAAAACCAACTACTTAGAAGTTTAGTTCCATTCAATTCCAGAATTAGGAGTGATCAAATACATAATACTAATAACTCGGTTTAACTGGTGAGCAGTATTTTTTTAATTCCAAAGCTCTGTTACATATATCTCTTTGCCCTGGGACTGCCCAAAGCCATATATGCAGATATCAATCATCAATGTGATTACAAATCATATTTACTTACATTCATTATAGCCTCAGCTTTGTTGTGATGTTCTGTATAGTGTTTATCTCTACATCCTAGGCAAGAAAAAGAACCAATTCCATAAAAGCGCCCTGATATCACCAGTCATGTTTCTTCATATAATGAAATATATTGTGAAAGAATACTTTCTTAGATTGTGAACTTAAAAGTTACATGAAAATATCGTGATGAGTAGAGAAAGTAATTAGCACACTAATAAATATAAATACTCTGTCACAGTTAACTGCAATAGCTATATGAATCAGGACCTGAAAAATTTATATCACAGAAATATTCTAATCTTGTGGGTCTCACAAGTTTTCTTTCAAAAGAATCATCATAAAAATCTTTCTGAGTCCAATTTCTGCATCTTAGTTTGAAGATTATGTGAACTAGAACTGGAAATTTGTACCTATAACAAGTTATGTACAAGTGGCCTTTGTGATTTTTGAAATGAGACCATATTTTCAAGAAATAGACATGCCTTCTGAAATCTTGCAGTCTATTGGAAACATGATCATTGTGTTCAATTTACAAAAAAAGTGAGGAAATCCATTTAAACAGAGAATCTTTGCAAATGAATATAAGAAAATAATTACACCTCAAATTTTAGATTGACATGTTCTATTTACCTTAAAAGGAATTAGTGAATATACATATATATATATACATATACATATATATATATATATATATATATATTTGTTAAAGCATAGAAAGTACTGGAGAAACAACCATAGAAATATTAACTGAGGGGTATTTCATTACGTTGGATAAAATATAGCATGCATGAATATATTTAATAATATTTTTCTCGAGTCATACATTTAATAATAAATAAAAGACCAAATGAAGATATCTAGACACCAAATTGAGTAATTAGAGCACAGTAATTGGAAATTTAAGGTAAGCTATACTTCAAGGTCATGGTGAATACACTCCAAATATAACATCAGTATGCCTTTTAGCAGAAGGGTCTCAGATTTATGTTAAAGTACGGGCTGGCCAAAACACAAAAGAAATTATTATAAAAAATATAATACTTTTACTGCAAAAACTTGCTACAAATTTGATGTCCCATTTTAAGTTCTTCAAAAAAATTTCTGAAGCATCTATCTCACGACTTTTGTGCTCAATTCTCTCTTAATGAACATCTTTCATTATTTTTTCTATATTCTTATTTGTATGTGTCATCCCTCATTCAACCTATTACTTCATTTTTCTGAAAATCAGTAATAAAAGCAATGTCTTCCTATGTAGTAGGAAAGTTTATATTTTAAATTCTCAGTTTTAGAGTAGCCATTCATCAAAGTAGACCAAAATAAGTCAATTATTTTGTGGCCTTTGTTTACTCGTTTCTGTTTTACTTGAATCCTCAATTATCTCTGGCTACTTCACTTTAATCACTTTCTTTCCCTTTTTTGTCCTCCTCTCTCCTTCACATTTGCATATGTCCCACTCTATTCTTATTATGTTTCTTCTATTCTAACTGAGCCTTCCTATTTTGACAAAGTGCTACTGTATATTAGCCTTTTATTGCTCTATAGAAAAATTATGACACACAATGTTTTAAAACACACTCATTATATATTTTCTTACTGATTTTATGTCTAGGAGTCTATGCATGAATTGAATACATCCCCTGCTTGACTTAAATTGTTATTGTCCATGGCTAGGGTCTCTACTAAGGTCTAGGCTCTTTTTCCAAGTTTATAAGTTTGTAGCAAAAGCCCCCTCCCCCTTTTCTGGGAGCTCTAAAACTCATAAAAATGTGCATTTTCACACCAGATGCTTTTAACATTCCACTTTTAAAAGTTATTCTAAAACTTCAGGGCTATCAAGATTAGCATTCTTTAGTTTGACTCAAAGTTAATTTAGTATCCTAATCAAGAGCACAATATCTGATTACATTCACAAATTCCACTGATCTTTAACTGAAGAAAATAACATGGATCTTTCAGACCTGGTGACAGGAAATTTAAAGGCATCTTAAAATTCTGACTACAATGAGTCTCCAACTTATGAATGAGTTCTGTTCCAGGAGAAGGCTTGCAAGTCAGATTCATTCGCAAGCTGATAAAGTGAGTCTTGTGAAACTTTGAAACTTAAATGTTCCTATGTTGGGGACTACTGTAGCTCAAAGAGAGTTCATAGGCCTCACCTATTCAATCCTTAGATGAGCATCTACTCACCTCACATGTATCCACAAGTAGGATATGGGATCCAGGCAGGCTAGGCCTCTACAAAATAATCTAGAAATATAACCAACCGTACATTAGTGTAGAACTTTGCTAATCTTATCTGAGGGATTTCAACATTAATATCGGATAAAATAGTCTACAAATCTTATCTCATCCAATGACAGAAACATATAATTTGTATCTGGACACAATAATGTATAGCTTGGGAACGATATTATTTTACTTTACTGCACCTTTAATTTATCTCCAGTCATTATTCACATAGTACTCTATTTTGTTCCTTCACTTTCATTTTTCTTAATTATTTTTGCTATCTACCCTGTAACATTCCCTACAAAGTATCAACCTTTTAAATCATTGGGAATATATCATTTTTTTTTGTATTTCTTGAGTTTTTCAATTTACTCTGTTAGTATTTTCCCAGTTTTATGAACAGAATGCAATGCTCCTTTATTTCCAGACCTTCTTATTTTCTCAAATGTGTATTTAATGCTATAATTTCTCCTAAAAGATTGTTCATCTGAATACCACAAACTTGGATATATAAAAGTGTCATTTAGCTGCATTTAGTAATTTATATTATACTTCTCTGATTAAGTAAAATTATTTATTATTATATACATTTCTTTGCTTTGATACATATGTAGATATTATTTTCCCATTACTTCATCAATCTCAGGTTAGACAGATTGTGTTATATCTCTAGTTATTAGGTCAAACAAGTTACCTATGCCTCACCTATGTAGTCCATATGAAGGAAAGAAAGGGACAATATCATCACTTGATATTTTGTAAGCATCTCAAAATTAACATGCATAAAGCTGTATTTTCTCAACACTGCTCTTCTCAGACTCCCTCATATAAATTAGTATCAACCTCCATCCTTCTAGTTATTTAAACCAAAATTCTTCAGTATCTTGACTTATCCCATTTTATATCACCCCAATTAAAATCCATCAGCAAATCATGTTGCCTTCACCTTTAAAACATTCCCATAAAACAACTTCTTTCCATCTATTTCCATCTGCTATTTCCAGAAACAAGTTATTTCCACTACTCAGGATGGTTTTGCCCTCTAGAGGACATGAGGATATATTGGCAGACCTTGTTTGACTGTCACACCTGGGTGTGATGTGGTGGTGGGTGTGGGAGTGCTACTGGCCTCTACTGGTTAGAGGCCTGAGAAGCTGCTAAACTTCCTATAATGCACAAGAATGTCTACCTCTCTTGATGTAAAGAACAAGAAATTATTGGTGCCAAATATGTATCACGGAAAGATTGAGAAATTTTGTCCTAGATGAATAGCCTATTATTGCTCAACTAAATTATACTAATAACTTTCTTACTATGCATTGTTTGTCTTACCTGATTTCTTCTCAGCCTAGAGTTTACGTACCAGTTAGAATAACCATGATTTAGATTGCCATATCTTGTTATTCCCTCTTTTAAGTTCTCTGATAACTTCCCATTAAAAAATTTCAGTACACTGGTACCTTGGTTCATGAATTCATTTCATTCCAAGATTCTAGGGAAAATGGCCACATTAGTGTTCTGGCAAAAAAGATGGGTGTGGTCATGTTTGTCACCTTATGCAGAGTTTGGAAACAAAAACAAAATTTTTCCAAATGTTTCTGTCTGGGAACCAAATTGCAAGCAAAAGCCTCCATGAACAAAGGTACCACTGTAATTACTCAGATTAAAAGTCAAATTTGACATTGTTCTACAAGGCTATAAAAGATTTTTCCCACTCATAATTATCTTTCTAATATCATGTCCTATTACTCTTTCCCTTAATCATCCTGTAACATTTATATTGGCAACTTTTCTATTTCTTTAAAGCATACAAGACAAACTGCCACCATAATGTGTTTGATTAGAATTATTTTCTTCTATAAAAATGTAAGGCTATTCCATTCACAACTATGTCTTCATTCAAATATCATTTCCACACATTCCTTTCCAAATCACTTTATCTAAATTTTCATACAGTCCTTGCAACCCTTTGTTCTCGTCTCTGCTTTATTTTTCTCTTTGTTACTTATCAACAACTGATATGTTTATTGTTTTAGTTATTAATACATTGTTTGACTCCTTCTATTAGAATGTAATCTTCATTTTGGTGGGAATCTTTGTTTTCCTCACGACTGTATCCTCAGCACTTAGAGCAGCAGCTGCCACATAGTAGTTATGTAAGTTTATGAAAGTGTGAATTACAATGTTTCTCCCAGTTATCTTTATCTGTGGTTTCTATTCCTTTTCTTCTATAGTCCACAATTTGTTGCAATGAATTCAATCCTTCCTCCTTGGTTTTTCTGGGCATATTTTTCAATATCTTTGCATTATTTCTAATTGCCATTTTGAGAACCACCAGTTTCCATTCTTTGAAGGTTTATGGTTTACTAAAAAGAGTTCAAAGTCCAAATAGTTTTCTATATTATTCAAAAATGGAATTCTACTATGTATATAGTATCACTCGAGTGATTATATACTATAAATATAGGAACATAAGAAATGTTGAATAGATGAGTAAAGAAATGAATAGTTTAATGAAACTTGACTTAGAAAATGTCTTTTTCTTGGTAGAATAACAAATAGCATTTTTAATTCCAGAGGAATCATAGAATCAGTTCAGTAGCCTCAGAAAGAAAAATTATCCAAGCCTTCCTTACATATAATGTAATTTCAAACAATGTTTGAAAAACACTCAAACAATATTTCTAACACATCCAGACTAATATCTATGTTGTCATGCTATGCCATTCTGCCCAGACTCATAGAAACATTGGTTTGCAGCCTACAGATCACGGGAAGAATATCTAAGGATCATCTAAGCAAATTGCTTCATTCAAGTTGACAGCCAGATTATGCTGGAAAATAATCTCTTCTTTTTCTTATGAATCTCAAGATAAAAGAATGAGTCAAATTCATGATTCATTCTTTTTCATTTTTACTTGAATTTTTATGTAAAATAATTAATTATACTAATACTTGATAAGTTTAAAAAATGACATTTGTGAATTCATCCACTTCTTTTTAAAGAACTATAAACTATCCAGGCATAACCCACCAAGATTATTGAGAAGATAAAATGTCTTTCTGAAAGGATTCTCAACAAACTTCAAAATGGACCTCTACTTCAACCATTGTCAGTACAATAGTCTTCAGAGGTAGAAGAGTAGAAATAGGAAGGAAGAGAACAGTGGTCTCAGTAGCTGTCACTGGGAAGAGAGAAGAATAGTGGAATTTGAAGATGTTTTGATATGGTGAAAAATTTTAAAGCTGTACCATACAAATTCATATCTGTATGCAGCTCAACAATATGTTGTTTAGCATTTCATATCACAGGTTTTAAAATGGTACATACAACGTATAAAATAAAGGAAGTAGGACTGAATGAACTCTATGTATAGCTGATTTCTATATGGTGTTTTGGTTAATGGAGAGAGAGAAATCACTCATTTTTAATTTCATAATTTATCTTCATAGTCTCACAGTTTAGAAGTTCTAAAGTGATTATTATATTTTACGATACACAGCCAAGCTTTTAAATACAATATCAAATGATTAAATGTGAATTATTTTAAAGAAAATTTATTTATGCCTTCCTTTTAATCCTTTGAAAACAGTTTGAAATATTTAGCAGATTATCAAACATACCACTTCATGTTAAAGCAGAACCAATTAAGGTAAAATTATAAATTAATCCAAAAATAAAATCATCACTGTGTGTGAGAAGAAGTTAAATTATAACCAAGAGATATTAGCAAATGACACAGTAAACTTTAATAGGGAGAGAGGAGATAGACTGGCTAGGAGTAAAAAAAAAAATAGCATTGTAAATGATTTATATAAATAGAGATGGCTATAGTTGATGATTTACAACAATATTTTAATTTTAAACTACTATATTTGATTTACTATATTGAAAGGCAGTTATACATTACTGAAACCCGGAACCTTGGAAATGTACTGTAAAATTTGTATGTATCAATTTACTGACATCAAGTACAATCCTTTATGAGACAAAAAAACTATTAGAAGAAAAAAGACTACATTAAGAGTCAAATTAATTTAAATATTTAAAAAATCTTTTAAAGGAAGACTCTTATCTGAAACTTTGTATTATTGCAGTTGATATGAATTTGAATGATAGAAAAAATTCTATGTAAAAATAAGAGTTCTGATCCTAATTATGTTAGTATATAAGCATGTAAAATTGTATAAGTTATTCTACTCTCTTGGATATTTGTAAAAAGAAAGTAGGAAATATGACAATCAGAATCTTTCAAAATATAAAGTTCCAAGTATAAAATAAGTATTTTAAATCTATCTTTTCTTTTCATTTTACTTTATAAAACTCATTAATTTTTATGTCCAGAATTAAATAAAAAACTTTTCTCAGTCAATTTCATTATGGATTAATCAAGATACACTTGAGTTCTAACAAATATACACTCCTTATCTAATTCTGTTAATGTGAGAAAGCTCTACTCTGTGATAATGTAATGCTGAAAAACCAGGACTACATCCTTTGGTATATGTTTAAGAAGGTAATTTATCAACATCAATTATTTCTTCAGTACATAAATAAGAAGCATATTTTACTAGAATAAGTACAATGTTTACATTCAATTGGTAATTTCCTTTCAAATAATCAAGTTAAGATATATGTACAGATATGACTCCTACTTTATCAGTGGCTCATAATATTTCTTTCATTTGTTTATTAATTCAGCAAATATGTATTGAATAATTATGAATCAATAGACAATTTTTTTCCTAAATTCTTTTATTGGTACTTTTAGGTATACAAAACAAATACATTTCTCATTGGGAACTTGTACCTTTACATGATGTATCTTGGTTCTTATTTTTTCCCCATCCTAGCCTTCCCCAAACCCCCTCCACACTTCCCTATTAACAAAGACTTTATTTCCATTTTTTCCATTTCTCAGCATTTGTCCTTTCCCTTCTTTCCTTTCCCCTGCCCCTAGCACTACTCCCACCCCTTTGGACCTGTTCTTCCTATTTTGCATTATTGATTATTCACTCTAATCATTGGTACGTTTTAGGTATACAATATAATGACATTCATCATTGGAAATTTGCACCTTTACATAATCTCTCTTGGTTCTTATTTTTCACCCTTGCCCAGCCCTCCCTTCAACCCCTCCATTCCTCCCTATTTACAAATATTTTCTTCCTATTTTTCCATTTTCTCATATTAATTCCATTCTCTTCTTTTCTTTCCCCTACCCCTCCCACTTCCTTCTCCTTTCCCCCTTTGCTTCCTACTTCACATTACCTATTATACATTTTAGTCCCAATTTACACTTTTAGTTTCTCACACCAGAGAAACTATTTGGTACTTATAACTGTGTGTCCTATTTATTTCACTTAAGAGTATGGTCTCAATGTGCATCCACTTAGCTATAAATGTCTTTAATTTCTCATTTTTAATGGCTGAGTAGTACTCCATTTTACAAAAAAAAATCACAGTTTCTTTATCCAGTCTCCAGTTGATGGGCATTTGGGCTGTTTCCAAGTTTTAGCTATTACAAACTGTGCTGCTATGAACATGAGTGCACATGTATCACTGTGGTATGATTCTTTTCATTCATTGGGGAAGATAACCAGCAGTGGAATAGTGGGGTCAAATGGGACTTCCAGTCCTAGTCTTTGAGGTATCGCCATACTAATTTCCACAGTGCTTGACCCAGTATACACTCCCACCAGCAGTGGGACAGTGTTCCTCTTTTCCCACAGCCCCGCCAGTATTTGTTATTGGTTGATTTCATGATAGCAGCCATTCTTTCTGGAGTGAGTTGGAATCTCAGCGTTGTTTTTATTTGCATCTCTCGAATGACCACTGATGTTGAACATTTTTTCATGTATTTATTTGCTTTTTCTACTTCTTTGTTTGAAAAATGTCTGTTCATTTCAGATGCCCATTTTCAGATTGGGTCTTTAAATTTGGGAGGTCTGATCTTTTTAAGTTCTTTATAGATTCTAGATAGTAGACCTTTGTCTGAGGAAAAGCAGGTGAAGATTATTTTCCACATTGTGGATTGTCTCTTCACACTGCTGGTGGTTTCTCTTGCTGTGCAGAAGCTTTTTAATAAGAAGAGATCCCACTTGTTGATTGTTTGTCCTAGTTCATGGTCAACTGAGGTTTTGTTCATAAAATCTTTTCCTACACCGATGTTTTCAAGAGTTCTACCTAACCTCTGTTCTAATTGGTTCAGTGTTTCTATTTTAATATTTAGATTTTAATCCATTTTGATTTTAGTTTAGTGCAAGGAGAGAGATATAGATCTAGCTTTAATCTTTGGCAAGTTGAAACCAATTTTTCCAGCACCATTTATTAAAGAGGTTATCTTTCCCCCAGTGAGGGTGTTTGACTCCTTTATCAAAGATGAGATGGCTGAGTGTGTCTGGCGTTGTTTCTGCATCTTCTAATCTGTTCCACTGGTCCTCAGGTCTCTTTCTTTGCCAGTACCATGCTGTATTTATCACAGTAGCTTTGTAGTATAGTTGCAGGTTGGGGATTTTGATACCCCCTGCCATGTCTCTGTTACCTAGAATTGCTTTTGCTATTCTGGTTCTTTATTGTTCCAAATGAATTTTTCAATTGTTTTCTGAAGGTCTGTGAAATATGCAGCTGGGATCTCAATTGGAATTGCATTGAATCTATATAGCAGTTTTGGAAGTATGGGGATTTTCACTATATTAATCCTTCCTACCCAGGAGCAGGGGATGTCTGTCCATTTTTTGATATAATTTTTAATCTCTCTTTTCAGAGTGCTATAGTTTTCAGAGAAGAGGTGTTTGATTTCTTTTGTTAGGTTGATTCCTAGGTATTTCAGTTTTTTGGATGCTATTGTGGAAGGAATTATTTGCCCTATTTCTCTCTCAGTGAGTCTGTCATTCGTGTAGAGGAAAGCTATTTATTTTGTGTGTTTGACCTTGTAACCAGCTACTTGACTGAATTTGGTTATTAAGTCTAGAAGACTTTTGGTGGAGTACTTGGGGTCTTCTATATACAGTATCATGTTATCTTCGAATAATGACAATTTGACTTCTTCATTTCCTATCTTTATTCCTTTTATTTCTTTCTCTTGTCTAATTGCCATGGCTAATGTTTCCAAAACTATATTGAACAAGAGTGGTGATAGTGGACATCCTTGTCTTGTTCCTGATTTGAGTGTGAAGGCTTTCAGGTTTTGACCACTTAGTATGATATTGGCTGTTGGTTTTTCATAGATGGCTTTTATCAGTTTGAGTTAGAGACCGTCTATATCAACTTTTGTAGGGTTTTTATCATAAATGCATGTTGGATTTTGTCAAATGCTTTTTCTGTGTCTATGGAGATAATCACATGGTTTTTGTCCTTGGTTCTATTGATATAGTTTATTACATCTATTGATTTGCATATGTTGAACCATCCCTGCATCACTTGGATGAATCCCACTTGATCAGGGTGTATGATCTTCTTGATGTTCCTCTGCATTCTATTTACCAGTATCTTATTAAGGATTTTTGTCTCTATGTTCATTAGTGAGATTGACCTATTGTACTCTTTTTCAGTTGGATCATTCTCAGCTTTGGGGATCAAGCTGATGCTTGCTTCCAGGAATGAATTTGGGAGTATTGCTTCCCTTTTCATTTCATTGAAGTGTTTAAACAGTAGTGGCAGTAGTTCCTCTCTAAACATCTTGTGGATTTCAGCAGTGAAGCCATCAGGGCCCAGACTTTTCTTAGTTGATGGGTGTTTAATTACGTTTTGAATTACCTTGGTTGATATTGGGTTGTTCAGAATTTTTAGGTCTTCTTCGTTTAACTTTGGTAATTCATATGTATCTAGGAATCTGTCCATTTCTTCTGTGTTGTCCATCTTATTGATGTAGAGGTTCTGCAAGTAGGTATTGATGATCCTCTGGATTTCTGCTGGGTCTGTTGCAATTTCACCCTTCTAATTCCTAATTGCATGTACTTGGGTCTTTTCTTTCCTTTTTCTGACAAGGATGGCTAAGGGTTTGTCAATTTTGTTGATTCTTTTGAAGAACCAACTCTTGGCTTCACAGATTTTTTGGTATAGTTCCCTTAGTCTCCATTGCATTGATTTCTTCTCTCATGTTTATAATTTTCTCCCTTTTATGAGCTTTGGGGTTGTCCTGCTCTTCTTTTTCTAGAACCTCGAGGTTCAGCATCAGGTTGTTTAATTTGGCTCATTCTGCTTTCCTAATATGCTTATTCACTACTATGAATTTCCCTCCTAAGACTGCTTTCTTAGTTTCCCATAGATTCTGATATGTTGTATTGTCATTGTCATTTAATTGAAGGAACTGTCTGATTTCTTCTCTAATTTTCTCTGTGACCCATTGGTTATTCAGAAGTGTGTTGTTCAATTTCCACATGTTTATGAAATTTTTTGAGTTTCTTTTGCTATGGATCTCCAATTTCATTGCACTGTGGTCTGATAATATACAGGGGATAACTTCAATTCCTTTGCACTTACTTAAACATGTTCTATATGTGAGTATGTGGTCTATTTTGGAGAATGACCCATGTGCAGCTGAGAAGAATGTGTATTCTGATTTTGTGGGGTGGAACACTCTGTAAACATCTGTTAAGTTTATTTGTTCAAGAGTTCCATTGAGTTCTAGTATTTCATTACTTATTTTTAGTTTAGTTTATCTATCTATTTGTGACAGTGGGGTGTTGAGGTCCCCCACTACAATTGTATTAGTGCATATATGACTTTTCATGTCCATTAGTATTTGTTTTATATTCTTGGGCACACTAGTTTTTGGTGCATAGATATTTAAGACTGTCATCTATTCCTGTTGTATTGTTCCCTTTAAAAGGATGTAGTGTCCTTCTTCATCTCCCTTCATCAGTGTTGGTGTGAAATCTACTAGATCTGCAAAGAGGATAGCTACTCCTGCTTTTTATCGGGTTCCCACCTCATGGAGTATTGTATTCCACCCTTTAACTTTCAGTCTATGCGTTTCATTTTGAATTAAGTGTGTTTCTTGTATGCAGCATATTGTTGGATTTTGCTTCTTGGCCCATTCTGCCAGTCTATTTCTTTTGATTGGTGAATTGAGACCATTAACATTGATGGTTATAACTGAAACTTATTGACTTGTCATTGCCATGACTTTTTCTTTTTGTTGGGTTCTCTCCCTTTACATGTAATTTCTTGTCATGCCAGATGGGTTCATTCTGCTTTGCTTCCTGGGGTTGTGACCCTCCATGTCTGTTCCTAGGATATTGTGTAAAATTCTTTGGAGTTCCTAAGGTGCTCTTTGTCTTGAAAGTATCTTATTTCTCTATCAATTTTGAAAGATAGTTTTGCAGGGTACATCAATCTGGGTTGGAGGCTGTTTTCTTTTAGGGCTTGGAATATGTCACTCGAAGCTCTTCTTGCCTTGGTGGTTTGTGTTGAGAAGTCTGCTGTGATTCTGAATGGCTTTCCTTTCTATGTGATTTGTTTCTTTTGTCTAACTGCTTGTAGAACTTTATTCTTCTGTTGAGTTTCTGGAATCTTAACAATTCTATGCCCTTGTGTAGATATTTTTGATCAAGGCTAGTTGGAATCCTATATGCCTCGCTTATCTGTAGGTCAAATTCTTTTCCCCTGCTTGGGAAGTTTTCTGCCATCACTTCTGTAAACAGCTTTTTTATGTTATCTGCACCCTCTCCTGTTTCTTTATTGACTCTAATCAGTCTTATGTTATTCTTCTTTACATCAACTAGCTCATGATCTAGCTCATCCAACCTAGATTGCTGTATTCTGAAAAATTATCTTTCAAAATCGATGGGGAAATTAGAAACTTCCACGACAAAGAACACCTGAGAAATTTCATGAACACCAAACCAGCACTCCAAACAATTCTAATTAATATCCTAAAAAAAGAAAATGAAGATCACAACTCCATGAGACCCAACAGAGGAAAGCCACCAGGCAGGGTAAGACACTAAAGGGAAAGGTGTGGAAAAATACAAAATAAAAGAGATAAGAACAGTGAAACATCATGACAAGGAGGAGTCAATATCTATCAATTATAGCTATCAATATTAATGGCCTTAATTCACCAATAAAAAGAAATAGACTGACAGAATGGATTAAGAAGCAAAATCCAGGAACACTGTGTATACAAGAAACACAACTAACTCAAAAGGAAATTAATAGACTGAAAGTAAAAGGATGGAAAACTGTTCTCCACTTGACAGGAACCCAGTAAAAAGCAGGCATAGCAATCTTATTGCAGATAAAGTAGATTTTAAACCAAAACTATTTAAGAGAGACAAAGAAGGTCACTGCATCCTTGTGAAAGGAGTAATCCAATAGGAAGAGATGACAATCTTAAATATATATGCACTAAATACGAATGCCCCCAACTATACAAAACAAATATTAATGGACATGAAAAAACAAATAAGCACTAATACAATTGTAGTGGGGGACCTCAATACCTCACTATCTCAAATAGACAGAACATCTAGACCAAAAATTAACAATGAAAGTACCGAACTGAACCAACCTATTGAACAAATGGACTTAATAAATGTTTACAGAGTGTTCCACCCCACAAAATCTGAACACACATTCTTTTCAGCAGCACACTGGTCATTCTCCAAAATAGATCACATGCCAGCTCATAGGACATGTCTAAGACAATGTAAAAGAGTAGAAGGTATCCCCTGTATATTTTCATACCATAGTGCAATAAAATTGCAGGTCGATAACATAACAAACCGCAAAACTCCCACAAACACCTGGAAATTGAAAAACACACTCCTGAACAACCAATGGGTCACAGAGGAAATTAAAGAAGATATTAGACAGTTTCTACCAAGCAAATGATAATGCCAGTACAACATACAGGAATCTATGGGACACAATAAAAGCAGTTCTATACAGGAAATTCATAGCAGTGTATGCCCATAGTAGGAAAACAGAGAGAACTGAGTTAAATAACCTAATGCAGAAGCTCAAACTCCTAGAAAAAGAAGAGAATAACAAACCCAAAGCCCACACAAGAGAGGAAATTATAAAGATCAGAGCCAAAATCAATGCAATGGACACTAAGAGAATGATACAAAAAATTAATGAATCAAAGAGTTGGTTTTTTGAAAGAATAAATAAAGTGGATAAACCTTTAGCCAACCTTACCAAAAAAATGAAAGAAAAGGCTCAAATCCATGCAATTAAGAATGACAAATGTGAAGTCACAACAGAACCAGCAGAAATCCAGAGGATAATGAATACCTACTTTGAGAACTTGTACTCTAATAAAATGGAAAACATAGAAGAAATGGACAGATTCCTAGATACATAAGAATTGCCAAAGTTAAATGAAGAAGATATAGAAATTCTAAACACTCTAATTACAATAAGTGAAAATGAAAATGTAATAAAACATTTACCAACAAAGAAAACCCCAGGTCCTGATGCCTTCACTGATGAATTCTACAAGACATTTAAAGAAGAACTATCTCCATTACTCTTTAAACTCATCAAGGAAATTGAAAAGAAAGCAAGGGTTCCAAATTCATCCCTAGAACAAGTGTTACTTTGATTCCAAAACCAGGGAAAGACCCAACCCAAAAAGAGAAATACAGATCAATCTCCCTAATGAACATAGATGCAATGATCCTCAACAAGATAATGGTAAACAGAATACAGATTGTAATCAAGAAGACCATAGACCCTGACCAAGTCGGATTTATCCCAGGGATGCAAGGATGCTTCAACATTCATAAATCAATAAATGTAATACACTATATTAACAGAGTCAAGGACAAAACCACATGATCATCTCAATAGATGCAGAAATGGCATTTGACAAAATCCAACACCCATTCATGATAAAAACCCTACAGAAAATTGGAATAGAAGGTCTTTATCTCAATCTGATTAAGGCTATCTATGAAAAGTCAACAGCCAACATCATACTAAATGGTCAAAAACTGAAAACTTCCATGCTAAAATCAGGAACAAGACAAGAATGCCCACTATCACCACTACTGTTCAATATAGTTCTGTAAACATTAGCCACAGCAGTTCGAAAAGAGAAAGAAATAAAAGGAATAAAGATAGGAAAGGAAGAAGTTAAACTCTCATTATTTGCTGATGATATGATACTTTATATAGGAGACCCGAAATACTCAGTTAAAAGTCTTCTAGACCTAATTGTCAGATTCAGTAGAGTAGCTGGATATAAGGTCAACACTCAGAAAACAATTGCCTTCTTATACACAAACAGCAGACTCATTAAGAGAGTAATTTGTGAAACAATCCTTTCACAATAGCCTCCAAAAAAATGAAATATCTAGGAATAAATCTAACAAAGGAAACAAAAGATTCTACACTGAAAACTACAGCACTCTGGAAAAGGAGATCAAGGAGGATATAAGAAAATGGAAAGACATCCCTTGTACCTGGGTAGGAAGAATCAATATAGTGAAAATGGCCATACTTCCAAAACTACTATATAGATTTAATGCAATACCAATTGAAATTCCAACAATATACTTCACAGAACTAGAGAAAACAATCCAAAAATTCATTTGGAAGCAGAAGAAACCTAGAATAGCAAAAGCAATTCTAGGCAACAGAGACATGGCTGGAGGTATCACAATCCCCAACTTGAAACTATACTACAAAGCTACTGTGATAAAAACAGCATGATACTGGCAAAGAGACAGACCCGAGGATCAGTGGAAGAGACTAGAAGATGTAGAAATAACTCCAGACATACTCAGCCACTTCAATTTTGATAAACAGCCAACCGCCCTCCCTGGAGCAAAGATAGCCTCTTTAATAAATGGTGTTTGAAAAACTGGATTTCAACCTGCCAAAGATTAAAACTAGACCCCTACCTATCACCGTTCACTAAACTAAGAGCGAAGTGGATTAAAGAGCTAAATATCAAGACAGAAACAGTAAACTTGCTGGAAGATAAGTTAGGTAGAACTCTCAATGACATTGGCATAGGAAAAGACTTCATGAACAAATCTTCAGTAGCATGGGAGCTAACACAAAGAACCAACACCTGGGATCTCATCTTATTAAAAAGCTTCTGTACTGCAAGAGAAACCACCAACAGAGCTAAGAGACAGCCTACAATGTGGGAAAAAATTTTTAGCAGCTGTACCTGAGACAAAGGTCTACTATCTAGAACACATAAAGAATTGAAAAAAATCAGATCCCCCAAATTCAAAGACCCAACTCAAAAATGGGCATCTGAAATGAACAGATATTTCTCAGAAAAAGAAATAAAAGCATCAAATAAATATATGAAAAAATGTTCAACATCACTTGTCATTCAAAAGATGCAGATGAAAACAACACTGAGATTCCACCTCACCCCACAAAGAATGGCTGCTATCAAGAAATCAACCAATAACAAATGTGGGTGGGATGTGGCGATAAAGGCACCCTTCTCCATTGTTGGTGGGAGTGCAGAGTGGTGTAACCTCTGTGGAAATCAGTATGGAGATACCTCAAAGAACTAGGGCTAGAGATCCCATCTGACCCAGCTATTCCCCTGGTGTGTATCTTCCTCCAAAAATTAAAAGAATCATACCACATCGATATATGTGCACCCATGTTTATAGCGGTACAGTTTGTAATAGCTAACACTTGGAAACAGCGAAAGTGCCCATCAACTGGATACAGGAAAACGAAGATGTGTTTTTTTAATAAAATGGAGTACTACTCAGCCATAAAGAATGAGAAACTAGGGACATTTATAGCTAAATGGATGCATATTGAGGCCATACTCTTAAGAGAAATAAATAGAACACTTGTGTAAATACCAAATAGTTTCTCTAGCGTGAGAAACTGAACGTGTAAATAAGTATTAAAATGAATAATTCATAATTTGAAATAGGGAAATGTCCAAAGGTGTAGGGGTGGTGGGAGGGGAAGGGTAAAGGGAAGAAGGGAAAGGAAAAATTTTTGAGAAAAGAAAAAAAAATGGGAATGAAATCTATGTAAATAGGGAAGCATGGAAAGTGTAAAGAGTGTGCAGATATTACACTGATAATTTCATGTTCATGTTTATAGCAACACAATTCATAGTATCTCGATTTTAAAAGCAGCTTATGACTCCATAAACAGATGAATGGATAAAGAAACCATAGTATTTTTAGGCAATAGTGTCCTACTCTGTACTAAAAGAATAAACTTAAGTCATTTTTAAGAAATTGGATGCACCTTGAGATCATAATATTAAGAGAAGTAACTCAGACACAGAAACATATATTGCATGGTTTCTCCTATATGAAAAGCATATATGTATGTATATATATATATGTGTGTGTGTGTGTGTGTGTGTGTGTGTGTGTGTGTATGTATATGACTGACCGATAAATACATGAAAAAAATTGTGGCTATTAGAGAATTGCAAATTACAACAACACTGAGATTCCATCTCACTCCACAAAGAATGTATATCTGTAAAAAAATTAAATAATAACAAATGTTGGCAATGCTGCCAGAAAAAAAAGGTGCACTTCTACATTGATTGTGAGAATGTATATTAAACAACCACTATGGAAGTCAACAAAACAAAATTTAGTTTCCTCAAATAACTACAATGAGAGAAATATGGAATATTAATTTTGCTATTTTCATACATTGAGTTATTATACAGCAATAAAAATTAATAAAATGTCAGTAAATGTTTAGTAAGGTGGTAAAAAAGAACACAATGTATTTCTACTTATTTGCATTTTAACGACAAGTGAAAGGAAACCATGTTGTTTAGGAATGCATTCATATCTGATAAAACTGTAAGTATAGAAAATAAATCATTTTCATAAAACTCAGGGTAGTCATTTATCTTTAAGGAAATGTCATGTTTTGATGAGGAAGGACCAGATCAGATATTAGAAGATGCAGGAGTGGTTCTACAGTTTCGTTATTTAAACATGAATGTGATTATATTTGTTTTACTGCATGCCAATTTTTTGAATTTAGTCTGTATTTGGTTGGCTCATGTGTGTTTGTATGTATGTAATGTTTTTTAATTTTTTTAGAATAGAGCGAATGGAAGTAAAGGAAGATTGCAAAAATAAATAATTCATTCTAGGGTGTTGTCTTTTAAGGGCTACAGTGACATATTTTGGTAGCTGAAGTAATATACAGGAACAAGAAAATGATACATTATAAAGGAAGGATAACCTTATATTTATAGACAGGTAGCAACAATGAAGGATAATGGGAACATTTCATGATAAGAAGAAAAAGAAAACAACTTATTGAAATTTTAGTTAAGTGGGAGGGGAAGAATCTATTTCATAACAGAATGATTGTCTTTTTTAAGGAACAAGGATAATTTATATTAAATATCAGGATAAAATTGCAATATGGACAGAAACGTTAGTTTCATACATTTAAAGGCAATTGTTGGGTGGTTATTTTCTCATTGTTTCTATTATGCTGTAAGGTAAAAATAAATTTAATCACTTTAGACTGTGGATAATTAGTAAAGTGATGGAAATTTGAGTTGATATCAATCACCCAGGAAAGAGAGATAAAAATGTTAAGTAAATACTGCAGTTTTGGAAAGACCATTTGGTATGAGTAGTTATTATGTTTAAGTAAAATTAGTCACATTATTGGATTTCATCCCAAGGCATGCATCATCTCTGTTTTAATAGAAAAGTTAGGCATTCAACAAGCCCTTCTATAAGTCACCTACTCATTATAATGCTTAGTGCTTGAAAATTTAAGGTTTTTTCTTAAAACTTTTAAAGAGTTAGAGCAACATTTTACTGAAAATTGTAGTTTTACTTCATAAGTTATGATTCTTCTCCACTTGTTTTGTTACATTTGCCAGGTAATCTCACTTTATCTTCAAATCACAGCCTACATAGAGTTACTTTAGAGGTCCCCAAATTAATATTCTGCTTGTGCTCTATATGTCAGTGCCTGGAAATATCATTCAACTCGTCATTCAAATTTTTAAAAAGCCCACATATATATCATCTTGGTATCCTTCATTTCTTTATCTAATCACTAATTCATGCCGAGTTTAACACTACATAAATTTCCAGAATTTGGAACAAATATTAGAAAGATTTTAGATAGGAAGCTACACAATATAGAAATGAGAGAATAGTATTTTAGATTAGGAATGTGAGACATTAAAGAGGTATAGGAGAGATCATATTCCCAAGGCTACATGGACAAATTCTAGATATATGCAAGAGTAGAAATCCCCAAAGTCTACCAGTTTATGAGATTAATGGGGATAAAGAAGAGTGAACTGTCAAAAATAGATGGACATGCCATTTATTAGGGAATATTGAGAGGGGGTTAGAAATCTTCAGATAGTTGGCATCATGAATTTGGCAAACATATCTATAGCTATGTCTATACAGGTATTGATATATGTATAGGTACAAATATGGATATGTTGAATTTGAGATGACAAGACATGGTATTAATGGGGCAATTAGATATGCTATTTGGTATTTTAAGAAGAGGACAGAGGTTGTGATATTCATTTGAGTTCACTAAATCCTTAGAACATATGAGAGGTTTTTTTGAAAGAAAACAAAGGGTGAGAACAGAAGAAAGCTGAAAATTCATCTTGAGGAACATGACCTGTTAAGAAACAGGTAAATCAGAAAAAAAAACAAAACAGAGATAGAACAGTTGTATAAACAAAAGAACACTAAGAGAACATTGTGTTTTGGAAGACAGAGGGAAAATTGAATGAAGAGTAAGTATGCAATGCAACAAATGCTTCTGAGATATTAATTTGAGGACTGAGTAATGACTATTTTCTTAGTGAATATAGGGGTCACTGTTGATTTTAAAACAAAAATATATTTGACAAAATTCGGACTGGATAAATCAAGCAATGAGGTGGAATTGAGGAAATCTGTGGAAGTTTGGCTGTGAAGGGAAGTTTTGGTGACAACACATTTACAGAGTTATCTATTTTCTCTTTGGTAAACTTCTAAAGCAGGGCACCTGAGGTGGAAGTATATAAAACTTATGTAAACAGGGTCTTTCAGTTTAGGATTATTTTTGAAAGTGAAAATGAAACACAGACAGTGAAATAGTTTGGAATTTTGGTAATAATGATGTTAAAATGTGAAATATGGAATGTAAATTTAATATGTAGGAAAGTGAAAAGAAGAGATTTGATGAATTTAGATAGAATGACAGAACACATAGGTGTGGATTATAAGGGTGGAATACTAATCAGAAAATAATTATTTCACCAGTTATTGTGGAGCTGGCAATTATATGGATGACAAGATCCAAGGTATGACTATGGGAATATGTTGCTAAAAGAAAACTGAGGAGGACTGGATGGAGACCAGAAGGTCAAAGAACTGAAAAGCTTCAAATACATCATGAGAGAAAAATATGACACCCTAACAAAAATAGAGATAGAGTAACAACTGGGAGCCATGTGGTAAAGACAGGAAAAATGAGGAGGAGGGTAACTAGATGAAATGTGTATCAAAAGATCAGAGTATTTTCTTCATTTTTACACATTTCTAGTCATTATCAGAGTACTGAAGAAAAAAAAAAGGGAACACCAAATATCCAGTGGCACATAGAGGGTGAAAGGGCTCCAAGATTACACAGTAAGATACTTGAGGGTGGTGTGTTTCCATTTCTAGGTTGAGTCTTTGGAAAAGTGATGAAAAATGAACAAATCTCTGCTGATGATACAATAAAAATACCGGAACCATATCAAAATGATTTGGGAATTGAGGTAAGGATGAGGGTAGGTAGCTTGGAAAAAGACTGCCTAGAGCTTCAAAGTGCCAGGGAAATTCAAATGGCCAGGATGATCTATTCTTTGGACAAAGAATAGACATGCATGGCAAAGACAGAGAGCGAGAGAGTCAGGTACATCAAATCTCTGTGGGGTCTTTGAAAATATTGTTTATGGCCCTAGTTTGAGAGCTTGTCTAAATTTTTTGGATTAATATCCCACCCAGAAAATGTAGCTTCTGAGACCATAAGCTCTGAACAATAGAAAACATGAGTATTTGCTTTCTATTCCAGCCGGAGGGAACTAATCTTTTCAGTCCCTAAAGATACCAAATTGTGTTGCCTATGGGCCTTTGTCCTTCATTTTCCCTCTACCTGGGGTGGTACTCAGTCCTTTGCTATCTGTGCTCTCGGTGATCCTTTTACTTTCCCCCCTTAGCACTTACCATACTGTAGGGAAATCACCTGTTAGCTTGTGGCCTATTCTACTAAACAGTGAGCCTTGCAAGAGAAGAAAAGGATCTTTACTGCCAGTGTAGGTTGAGTACTTAGTGGAAGGCTTGACAAGAGAAAGTACTCCAAAATATTTGTTGGATAAACTTTGAAGATGGTTAAGGTATATGACAGCTATATTGAAAGTCAAATAAAATTTCATTTGTTAATTCAACACTAATCTCCTATTACTTGTGAGACATCGCTAGTGTTACGGTTCCTTCCCTCACTGAATTTACAGATGCCTGAGAAGACAGTATCATACTTGTCAAACATAGTGTGCTCTATTGGTATCTTCATGGAGAGAATCACAGAGCACTGTCAGCACTCGGATGAAAGATTCTATTACAGCCAGGCATGAGGAGTGAGGTTGGAAAATACTTCTCTCAGTGATAGAGATAAACTAAAAAAAGGATTCTATTTAAGAATGGTGGTCCTTGTTCTTGTGACAATAATACTTTTCTCTTTTGGCCCAGAAAGTAATGGACTCAAAAGCTGCACTTCTAAACTATGTACAAATGTATAATGCTGAACAAATAAATCAATGGAAATAATGTAAAATTACCCCAATTATAAATTCCTATGTACATTTCTCTAAATATATGCCTTTATCCTCCAAGATAGATAAGGAGTATTCTTTTTTGTTCTCCCTTAGCACATTATAACAATTTTCACTATAGAATTTATCACATTACTGTAATTACATTTCTCCTTCTAGACTTTGATCATCTCTAAGGTAAGCAAATGTGAGACTCTATTTTAGTTTGTCTCCAGGACAAAATAACCAACATTGAAAGTTGATGAATAATAAGAGAGCCAACAGTAGAAATTAGTTTAATTAATCTGTCATGGCTCTCTCTAAGAGATTAGAAATTGGCCAATTAGAATGCACCATTAACTACTGGTGGGTTAAAGAGTATCCATGACAGGATAATGGAAATCCATTTCAAGTGTAAAATGGGATTACTGGTGTCCAGGCTTTTCTTTGACACTAACCAGCTAGATAATTTTGACTGTGCTAAATAACATATGGTGACTCTAAATTTACATTTATGAAATACAGTGGAATACACTAAATTATTTAATTTAATATTTAGAATTATTTAACTTAAGAACAATTTGATCTGGAAAGTTGGGGAAAAAGTAAACAGTTATTATTTTTAAAATTATGAGAAAAGAAAAAAAATGGAAACAAAATCTATGGAAATAGGGAAGGGTGGAGGGGGTGAAGAGCACACAGGTAATGGGGAAAAATAGGAACTAAGATACATCATGTACAGGAACAAGCACCCAATGATAAATGTAAATGTATTTTATACCTAAAATGTACCAATAAAAGAATTAAAAAAAAATAAAATGTGATTGGAGAGATAAAAGTGAACACAAATAACAAAAGGACTAGGTAACTCAGTAAAATTAAAACTTATTTATAGTATTAAATGATGGTATATTTTTCTATGAATAAATTTATCATTATTCATCATTAAATTCCATTTGAACAAAATAACTTTATCAAGTTACCTTAGTTCATTATGGCATTTTGACAGAGAAACAATGTCTGGGCTATTTGGAAAACTGTAATTTGTTACATTTTATGTGTTATTACAGTTTGAGAGGCTGTGCTATGAGGTTATACTAGAAGGAGACATAGCTTATAGCACTAGAAAGCATCATGTTTCCACACAGACATTCCATAGAAATGTAGTAAAATTTAGATTACACATTTGCACAATTTCCCAGTTGGCTTTGAAAACAGTAAACTGATATTATTGAACTACTGCCATCTCATTTCCTCTTCTATATTTTCATTTCATCAGAAAAAAAATTTCTAGCCCACAATGTATATTGTTTATCAAAAATAAGATCCATTTCATTATGTAAAATTCTTACCATAGGTTCAATAGATTTAAAATATATGCTATAATTAATTTGCATTTATATACACATATCTACATAATACTAATAAAAAATTAACTCATATAAGTGAAGGAAGAAATATAGGGATGTAAAGGGGATGGAGAAATATCTATCACTATCACCAAAATTATTCACAACCATGCATACTTTGTTTTGGGAGGGAGCTTGTGGGGCAATATGGGAGATCAATATAGGTAGAGCTGCCAATATAATGAAAATGGCCATATTTCCAAAATTGCTATATAGATTCAATGCAACCCCAATTGAAATTCCAACAGCATACTTCACAGACCTTGAGAAAAAAATCCAAACATTTATTTGGAACAATAAGAGACCTAGAATTGGAAAAGCAATTCTAGGCAACAAAGATAACATAGGGGGTACCATAATCCCCAACTTGAAACTATACTACAAAGCTACTGTGATAAAAACAGCATGGTACTGACAAGGAAACAGACCTAAGGATTAGTGGAACAGATTAGAAGATGCAGAAACAACTCTAGACACACTCGGAATCCTCATCTTTGACAACGGAGCCAAACACCCTCACTGGAGGAAAGAGATTCTATAATAAATGGTGCTGGAAAAATTGGGTATCAATGTGCCAAAGACTAAAACTAGACCTATATCTTTCACCATGCACTAAACTAAAATAGAAATAGATTAAAGATCTAAATATTAAAACAGAAATGATAAACTGACTGGAAGAAAGGTTAGGTAGAACTCTTGAAGACATTGGAGTAGAAAAAGATTTCATGAACAAAACCTCAGTTGCCCGTGAACTAGCACAATCAATCAACAAGTAGGATCTCTTCTTATCAAAAAACTTCTGCACAACAAGAGAAATCTCCATCAGTGTGAAGAGACAACCCACAATGTGAGAAAATACTTTACCTGCTGTTCCTCTGACAAAGGTTAAATATCTAGAATATATAAAGAACTTAAATAATCAGATGTCCCAAATTTAAAGACCCAATCCAAAAATGGGTATCTGACACAAACAGATATTTCTCACACAAAGAAATAGAAATAACAAATAAACATATAAAAAATGTTCAACATCACTCGTCATTGGAGAAATGCAAATGAAATCAATGCTGAAATTTCACCTCACCCCAGGAAGAATCGCTGCTATCATAAAATCAGCCTATAACAAATGTTGGTGGGGCTGTGGAGAAAAAGGAACCGTGCTCCACTGTTGATGGGAGTGCAGTCTTGTATAACCACTGTGTACATCAGTATGGAGGTACCTCAAAGCACTAGGATTAGAGGCCCCATTTGACCCAGCTAATCCCCTACTGGGTAGCTTCCCAAAAGAATTAAAAGAATCATACCACGGTGATATATATGCACCCATGTTCATATCAGCCACAGTTTGTAATAGCTAAAACTTGGAAACAGCCCATTTGCCCATCAACTGAAGGCTGGATAAAGAAAACATGTGTGTTTTTATAAAATGGAGTACTACTCAGCCATAAAGAATGAGAAATTAGAAACATTTATAGCTAAATAGATGCACATTGAAGGTATACTCTTAAGTGAAATAAATAGAATACACATGTGTAAATACCAAATAGCTTCCCTGGTGTGAGAAACTGAAAGTGTAAATAAGGATCAAAAGTCATAATAGATAATGTGAAATAGGAAGAAAATGTCCAAAGGTGAAGGGGAAGTGGGAGGGGTAGAGGAAAGGAAAGTAGGAAATGGAATTAAAATGAGAAAAGGAAAAAATAGAAACAAAGTCTTTGTAAATAAGGAGGGGTGGAGGGATTGAAGGGAGGGCAGGGGAATGGGGAAAAGTAAGAATCAAGATAGATCATGTAAAGGTACAAATTTCCAATGATGAATGTCATTACATTATATACCTAAAATATACCAACAAATGACTAAATGAAAAAATTGGTAAATCAACTGAATCAACACTTCTCAAAATAAGAAGTACAAATGACCAATAAATACATGAGGAAAAAAAAAAAAGCTGCTCATGGGTTGCATAAAGCAGACAAAATGCCATAGTAAACATTGATCTTGGGGTTTCAAAGCTCCACTTTCTCAAAAATATTTAGTTTCCTTTTTCACTCACTTTTGAGGCTGACCTATTGGCTACTTAATACTATATTTCTGGCAGTGGATACTGGTACAGAAGGTTTTTAAATCAATGTTTTAAATCAATGATTATGATAAGCCATTGGAATCTTCAGAAACTTCTATCCAGAAGTCTTAATTGTGCAAACATAATTGAAAGAGATAGTCCAAAGTGTTAAAAAAAGATAATTTGGAGGAAAATTTCCCTTCAAAATTATATTTGTGAAAAATAAAAGCGACCTTTTGCTGAATGATTTATGAGTGATTGAGTTAATACCTTTAAATTCTCTGAATGAAATATTGCATAGTACTTAAAATGGTTTATGTGCTTTTAAAATTTCTGTAGTAATATACCAAACATTCTTTGAAATTAACTTGAAACTGTTTATGGTCTTATATGCAGTATAATAATATAAATGTTAAATTTAAATTATCAGTGAAAACCAGGAGGTAATGATATAATTTTAAGTAGAAAAGGATAAAAGCTTGCATATATAATGTGATGATATGGTCAGCTAGAAAAGAACTGAGAAGGAGATATTATTAGTGATTGTGTTGTAATGGTGAGAATATTAATGAATTCTATCCATTTGCAACTTTGCCTAAACATTTTATACCGGATAGGTATATATTCTATATACATATATGTTATATGAGACACACATATACATATATACGTATAAAAAGTTGTTCTTTAATGAGGAATTTGACATAAAAAGTATAAACCAAGAGAGTAACAAAGAGCACAAGATTTAATTGTCTGTTTCTTATGCTACTGAAAGATCCATGGTCAGTTCCAATTATTCTACAACACTGAAAGATAGTATCTAGTCTCACTTGCAGTGATTCAAATGTAAGTATGAGTGTGTTTATATGTATAAGCTCGTAATATTTTCAAAGTAGCTTAAAATATCTCAAAAGATGTATTTTTTCAAATTTATTTTTAACTGAAACTTGGAAACATAAAAATTGAACAAATTAACAGTATGCCACATAATGTTTTGACATACACATACAATGTACAATGTTCAAATTAGGTGAAATAGATCTATCTCCCCAAATATTTAACATGATTATGGTAAAATTCTTTCAAATCCCCTTAGATTTTCTTACATTTTCAGTCCTTTAAAATTATTTATAATCATCTTACTTGATAATAACACATCAGAAATTCTTACCCTTATCTAACTATAACTTTGATTGACTGATTGATTAACATTTCCCCACCTCGTTTAACTGTCAGATGATATAATGGATTGCTGTTTATCTTGAAGATTCATTGTTATAAAAGGCAGTTTAGCCATCTCTTGGATGTACCCATCTCACCATGTGAAAACCAACATCTGGTTTCCAGAATTCTGCAATCTCCTTCATTATGAAGGTCTTCATAAGATGCTGCTGCTTGACCTTGGACCACTCAGTCTCCAGGACAAAGAGTCAAATATACTTATTTTTTAATTATTAGCCTCTATATGGTACTCATTTATAGCAATGGGAAACAGAATAAGACAGAAATATTGCTGGGTTTTGGGGTATATGTATTTTTAAATTTTTTAAGGAAACTCCAAAACTTTTTAAATAGTGGCTGATTTATTTTACATTACCACCAATAATGCACAAAGATTCTGATTTCTATGATTCTTGACCAGTACATGTTATTTTCTCTTCTTATAATAATGGTCAAGCTACAATATATGAAAAAATATATCAATATTTCTGCCCTACAGTGAACTGATCATGAACTGAAATCTCTGAACCTGGGAACCACAATAAACCTCTCTTCCTTTAAAATGTGGATAATCAGGCATTTTGTTCCATCAGCAAAGAGGTGATGAATATAGGATTATTAGGAAAAATAGGGAGGAACCGAGGGCAGCAAAGAAAAGGGACAGAAAGTGGGAAATGTGTAAATTATGAAAACATATGTGTATAAGGAAATGTTAGAGTGAAAACTTAATTTGTACAATTAAGAAGCAATTTTAAAGAATAAATTTGCTAGTGAATTTTGTGTACATTTACCTTGATATTTACCAGGTATATTGGTGTGCAGACTTTTTGTAATATTCTCCTCTAGCTTTGGTTTCAAGATAATGCTGGCCCCTTAAAATCTGAAAAAATAATCCCTCTTTTTCAAATTTTGGTGGAGTTGAAGAATTGTATTAACAGTATTTCAAGTGTTTGATAGAATTTTCTAATGATGACATCTGGTATTAGGTTTGGATTTGTCAGGCTGTTTTTAATTAGTGATTCAATGTCCTTTCTAGTTATGGGTTTGCTCAGATTTTCTGTTTCTTCATGATTCAGTTTTAAAAAATTGTATGATTCTAGTTTATGAATTTTTTCTAGGTTATAAAATTCATTCACCTATCTGCGTTCACAGATTTATACTCTTTTCTGTGTTATCCATTGTAATGTCTCCTCTTCTATATATGATTTTATTTACTTGAATCTTTTCTCTATTTTCTCAGCTAGGACAGCTAAATATCTACTATTTTTAGCTTTAAAGTGCAAGTTTAGTTAAAATTTTCCATTGTTTTCTTAATCTCTATACCATTCATTTATGCTCTGATCTTTGTTTATTTCTTCTACTGAACTTGGGCTTACTTTGTTCTTTTTCCTTTTAGTTTATTGGTATACAGTTACTGTATATCTTGGTACTCAACTGCTTTGGAGAGTGATGAATCTAGTACTCAACACATCTTTTTCTTCTTAAAACAGCTTTATTTACAATAAATTATACATATTGGAAGTTAATACTTTAACAAGCTTGGACTTGTGTATATATATCCATGAAAAAAATCACTGTAATCATTTGGTACTCAACACATTGACTCAAAATTTTTTCCCACTACTTGTACGTTGTTTGGTACAAAACATACAAACTTGAATATGTCAGTGCCATTTGCCTCATAACTTGCTATCCTTTCAAGTTAAAACAATTTGTTTTCACTTCCTGTTTTGAGAACTCTGGGCCTACTGCAGTCAATTCACTACTAATATTGTTTGATATCTATTTCTCCCTTCTGTTGTGTCAAAGTTTCCTCAATATGGTAGTATTATGGTATCTAAAATTATTCTCTCTTCCTGTGTTTTGACCTTTTCATAAATGTGTGACAGTTTTTCCTTTCTTTTGGCAATTTTTGAAATAAAGGCAGTTTTTTAACCACTTTTTTCAATTGAATATCTTTTCCTTACATTTCGTTCTCACTTAGGTATGTCCTTAAGGCTAATATGAGTTTTTTGAATGCAGCGAACAGTGATATTTTGCATTTATTTTCATCCTTTTAGCAATTATATGTCCTTTGATTGGAGAATTTCATCAATTTATAATTAAAGTAATTATTTATAAGAACTTACCTGCCATTTTGTAAATTATTTTCTACGTATTATGTAGCCTCTCATGTTATTTTCCTCTCTTGCTGTTTTTCTATATAATTTGTTGATGCCTTGCAGTTACAAAGTCATTTTAATCATCATCATGTGATGTACATATTTTTAAATCAATGACTCCTATTACTTTTTCAATTCATATCATAGAAACTGTAATACTCTTCAAACCTTAAACCTGCTGACCACAATAAAATTCCCTCATTTAACTAGTCTAATAATAAATAAAACCCTGATTTCAGAAGGAGTGCTATCTCATGTTTACAGGAAAGAATGCCGAAGAGTCTGAAGATACAAGCCTTTCTGTGTTTCCCCACTCAGTCTTAGAGCATTAGATGTGCAAGGAAGACTCCATAAAAATCCAGGACAGAGTTCTAGAATAAATGGCACACCCAGAGAGAGCATAGAAGATCTACATCCCTTTACCCATACCTCCTTACTCTATATACCTATCTCATTTGCCTCATGACTTCATTTGTATCATATGCAATATCATTTACAATAAACCAGTAGATTTGTGTAAATGACTGCCTGAGTTTTGTAAGCTAATCAAGCAAATTAATTAAGCTTGAGGAGAGTGCTATGGAAACCTTGACTTAAAGCCAGCAGCTCTGAAACACAGGTAGAACAAACCGAGTCTTGTAACTGGAATCTGACATGGGGAAGAGACAGTCAATTTTGGGACTTGAACCCTCAAACTGTGGTACCTGATGCTATTTCCAGGTAGATAGTGTCAAAAATATTGGCAGATATCCAGGTGATGTCTGCTGGCATACTGATCAGTTGCTGGTTGGATGGAGAAAATCCCCACACATTTTTGGATTGCAAAATTTTTCCAAGTTGATTGTTGTGGTGTGATATCAGAAAAAACACAGATAATTAATTTTTCTCATAGTCCTTTCTCATTTTCTTTTGGATGTCTTCTAGAGTTTTTGTTTGTTTTGCAATTGCAATGAAGCTTACAGAAACCAACTAACAGTTTTCTTAGTTGATTTAAGCTGGTAATATTTCCATCAAAATGTTGCAAAATTTCACTTAATTGCATGACATTTTATTGATGCTACCAATTTTATCTTTTATATCATGAATCCATTAATATGTCTTAATATATATAGTTTTTCATACTCTTTGTTTTTAACTTTTCTATTGGAATGAAAAGTAATATATGCACCAGTACTTCAGTATTACAGTACAGTGTGTATTTGTCTATATCACGCAAATCCTACCTTTTGGCTTACCTAGAATGCATAGAGAAAAGAGAAATTTTCCTGGGCCATATGAAAATATGCAATATAGTTCATGTACACAAATAACAAAATTTCATCTTTTACGTTTTTACATTTTAGATTATTTTACACAATAGCACAGGCCCAAGTTTAATAATTAAATAGGAAAACTTAGATATCTGCTTAATAGCAATGCCTGCCTTCACAGCCATACACACGAGTAGAAAGGTCTAATCATTGTTGGTAATACTGCATCTGACTCACCAAGTCACCCATATGTAATGTATGATATAGATGGGTCTTGATTTTACTTCTGTGTGTGATGGGTATGGGAGGCAGTTAGCAATGCACCGTGCCCCTTCTTCTCTTATCTCCTACTCATTTTATGCTCCAGCCCTGAACAAGAGTCATGAAAATATAAAGCTAAAATCTTCTCATTACAGCTAAGTCCCTTTATCATTTCCTGTCAGACAGGTCTAGTGGCGATAATTCCTTCAGTTTTTGTTTATTTGAGATGTTCTCTAAGTCTTCCTTTATTTTTCTAATGATAGTTTCTGTGGATGTGGTATTGTTGGTTGAAAGATTTTTCTTTTCTTTTTAGAAATTTGGATCTATTGGGCTCTGCCTTTCTATCCTCTGTATTCTCTGCTGTGAAGTTCAAAACAGTAGTTCTCCCTTATCCATTCACTTTTTCCAGTTTCAGCTACTTGCAGTCAATTGTGGTCTAAAAATTTAAATACAGAATTCCAGAAATAAGTAATCCATACATTTGGTATATTTTCTGAAGATAACTGTTTAACGCTGTATCAAAATATCTATGTAGCCAGGCATGCTGGCACAAGGCTGTAGTTCCTGTACTGTTTGAAGTTGAGACAGGAAAATCATAGGTTCAAGCCCAGCATGGGCCACTTAACGAAATGAGACCTTGTCTCAAAGTAAAAAATGAAAAAAATGGCTGGGTATGTAGTTAGGTCTGAAAGTGCTGGTGTCAAACCCAATTACTGCAAAAAATACTTACGTGATTTACCTTACTTCATTTCATCACATAGATATTGTATCACTTCACATCATCACAGAAAAAAGAAGGGTGTGTATAGTACAATGAGATATTTTTAGAGCAAAAGGTAGACCACATTTACATAACGTTCTGTGTGATATATTTATTTTTCTCTTTTATTATGAGCTACAGTTGCTACCTTTTAATTTTTAAAGAAATCTTATAATAGGTGTATATGAACAGAAAAACTATATTAGAGTTCGGTACTATTTGCAGTTTCAGCCATTCAGTGAGGATTTTGAAAGGTATCTCCTCTGCACAAGGAGTATTCTGGATAGCAGCTGTGTCCAACCAGAGGCCTATGGGCTATTTTCGTTTTTTAAGGGAAATAATACCATTATAAAATATAAATAGCTTGTTATTTATATATATTACATATATTACACATTTTATATGTGGCCCAAAATAATTTCACTTGACTCAATGCAGCCCAGACAAGTGAAAAGTTTGGATATGTCTGCTACCTCTATAATCTTATGAGGGCTTACTTGTGTGAGAGGAGGCACCGTTCTTTTGCTGTTTGCAAAATTCTTTGCCTTTTGACCGTTGGTACCTTGGCTTGGATAAAATCTGGCCATCATTAGGATTCCTAAATATGAATATCATTTCTTGATCATATTTGGGAGGTTCTCAGCAATTATTTCTTTACATAAACTGCTTGCCATTTTCCATTTTCTCCTTCTGAGATATCTGTAGCACATTAATTGATTGGTCTTACAGTATCCCAATAATCTCAGAATTTTTTCACTACTTCATTTGTATTCATCCCCCTGCTCTGTCTCTCTTGGGCTCTTTCTCTTTATCTCTTCCTCTGGCTGGATTATTTCAACTAATCATCAATTCTTTCTTCTACTTTACTGAAGCCTACTGTTGAAACACTACTGTATATTTTTCAATAGAGTTATTATATTCTTCAACTCCAAAATGTATTTCTTTTTATATTTTCGATCTCTTTGTAAATATTCTACTTGTGTTCATGTTTTGTATATCTCATTGATCATGTTTATTATAGTTATTTTTAATTCTTTGTCAGAAAATTGATATACCTCCATTTGATTATCATAGATATCTCTCAAGATTTACTTTGTTCCATCAATTGCACCATTTTGCCTTTCTTCATATTTTTGTAACTCTTGGGTGGAGTGCTCACTTTTTAAAACCAGTTACTTCTACCCGTAATTGCTGACTGCCTTTGTGCATAGAAGGTCATTTGTCATCCCTATTACAAATTTTAAGCCTTAGGTCTTCTGTGGGTGCATATTGTCTAGAAATGTATTTTCAAATACACAGGTAAAAGAATATGCCACTTTCTTTTCAAGGCACTTGTAAGCTCTCCTTTCGTCTGTTTTCTGTCTGTAGTACAGAAATACCTCTGAAACTGCTGCGAGCTGCCTTATTCTTCTTTCTCAGTGCCATCTAGACTTCTACAGTATGCTTAGTATTGTCAATACAGTGAATTAGACAAGATGGAAAATAGTAATACAGTCAGTCCACCAAAAACTTTGGGATGTTGGACAGGTGCTCTGCTCTTGCTTGTAACCCATAGAATAAAGGGCACCATGTTGTACTGGCCTCATTTTCCTCTTCCACAGGTCCTCAGAAGCACTAGCAAGACACCAGCTATTTGTATGTTCTCAGTTGCCCTTGAGCATCAGGAGCATGTTAAGTCCCATCAGTAACCTTAATCAGATGAGACTGAAATTCAACCAAGTAGCCCCACTATCATGCAATGAAGCTACACCTTTGGATTCTCTCCCACCTCAGAGAGAAACACTTAGCTGGGGGACTTTCTATCACTTTTTTCAGGGTATTCAGGGAATGGACTTTGGCAAGTAGTGTATGGTATGCAAACCAACCCCTTTGTTCTTAGTAGACACAAACGTGTCTTGTGCTTCCATCAGCACTTTAATTCAAGTAAGACAGAAGCCATTGTTTCTACAGTAAACTCCTGAAAAGTCAGAAACTTGGCAATAGATTCCTTTTTTTAAGAGTTTCTTCTTAAAGTTTTCCTCCAAATCATGCCATGTGAGTTGGGAGAAGGGATTCTGGTGAGTGACTAGCACATATTTTTTTTTACCACCTTCCTTGAACCTGATTTCACATATTTCTGTGTTTCAAGAATATCTTGACTTCTTTTTAGATTTCTCAAAAAATAAACCATTCCATGTATTTTTATTAAGACAATGTCTTTGTAAGGAAAAGGAAGTTCTAAGTTTCCCTAATTCATCATCTTGTTTATAATACTTTTGAAAAATTTAGAGACCTAAAGATATTATATCTTTTGAAAATGAAAAAAATAAAACTTCTGAACTGAAATCTAAGAAACTAAAGATTGGTTTATAGCTTTAGTGAGTAAAAATTAATTAAATTAAATTAATGAGTAAAATATTTTTATCTGTAATAAAAAAGGAAATATAAATATATGTCAGGCTGACATTCTTATGTAATTAAAAAGGCCAGAACTTTTGCTTTTCTTCACCTTGACATTTTCAAAACAAAGTCAAATTTCATTCTGTAAAGTAATTCCCTGGATTGTTTCTGAATCGTCATCATAATATCCCGTTCCTTTCAACAGCATTTCTGGCCCTGATGGCCCCCTCACTACATTAGTAACTCAAAAGAAATAAAAGACTTTAATATTTTTCTTTTAATAATGAAAAATTAAATACTTGAACTTTGTAAGCCTAAGTGACCAATTACACCTTTGGTCAGGCAAATTGATTTTCAAGAAAAGTATTTATTTTGAAAAGAATATATTGAAATGTAATCATTTAAAATGATTATTTCATTTTAAAATTTTTATGTATTTTTTAGTGTAATTAATGTCATTATATGAATCTAATTTATAAGCAGATACACATATATTGGCAAAGTGTGCTCAAAGATTATTTTTTTCCATATTTTTATTAGTACATATTGATTTATACAGGTTAATACATTTCAATTTGGCAGATTTGTATATGCACATAACATACTTTAATCATTTCCGTCACCTTGCTTCACCTTCCCCTTTAGTTTCACATGTTTTGGGGTAGGTTCAATATGTATAATGTATTTTGATCCTATTTATGGCCTGTATTACCCACCCTACTAAACTGCATTTTTTAAATCATACAGAATTCTGGAAAATACTAGTGCATATATATTGATTTCACAAGATCCAGCAATGGCTTATTTTATGTAAGATCTATGATAATTAGCAATTTTAAAATAACTAGAAAATTGAGTAATGTAAACATTTTATACAGTGAAATGTAAATATAAACTTATTTTGGTAAACTGAGAAATGATGAAGTTCCGTGTTGGACTCCCAATTTCTTTCACATAAAAGATGTACACAAAAATATTTTATTTACCATTACTCAGAAAATTGTAGTTATCTGACTCAAATTTTCCAACTTCAATCTTCCTAAGTCTTTTACAGTTATTTTTCTATATTCATTTATTCCTTCTATTTCAAGTGAAGAAAACTGGCTACTTAAAACACTTAAAAAGCCACATTGGACCTATAAAAACAAAATATATTTTGGGTTTTATAATTGTTCACTGTAGAAAAGTATCTTCATGGTAGAAAGTGAAAGAAATGAAGTATGCACAGAAAAAAATAAATACTACCACGAAAGCCATGACCTGGAAATAGTATTATCATTTTCATATAAATCTTTGCATGGTTTTTTTTAATATATATAGTACATTTGCAGAAAAAATTATCCCAATTTTTGTAAAAGCTGCTATATTAAAACTAGTATCTTATATTTTCTAAATATTATAGATTCTGAAAATTCATTGTTACTTGAAATATTATTTGAAAATATTTTAAGTATTTAAGCATATATCATTTATGATTACATCATAATATATTTATTTTCCTAAAGTTTAACATTTAGAATCATTACAGTTCCTTATTATTAGGGTTATCAGTACAAAGAACTACATTTATGTCTATTCTTACATCTCTAAGTATGGCCTTACATTAAATTAATAAAGTTTAATTGTAAATTTAATGGTATAAATTAGAGCCTTTAAATCATTATTATGGCTACATTTCTTTACAGAGTGGTCTTATCATTTCATACTCCATCATCAATAGAATGCCTCAGCTACTAAATTTTTGCTAACACCTAGTAAAATTTTTAATGTTTCTTTCAGTTTCAAAGATGTCTCAATTTAATTTATATTTTGATATCTAATGCACCTTCAAAAATAAGTTGAAAAAAGATACATGTTTATTACCATGTGTACTTCACTTGTGGGATTTAATGTTTATATCCTCAATCTGCAATATATTCATATTGGTATGATCACTTATTTATTCATACACAAAGATTTTTCTCTACCTTAAACATAGTAGGTCATTATCAAATATCATTTTAAGTGCTTTTGGGTCATTTTATTTTGTTTTTGATGTATTTTCAAATGAGTGTTTATGAGCTTTTTTATATATTTGAAAGTTTCTTTGCCATTATTGGGATAATTTTTACTTTTATTCTAATTCATTAATAATACTCTTCTCAAAAAATATCTGTTTTATTTTTAGTGATATAATTAAGCTTTTCTGTCAAATGGTAATCAATTTTCCAGGTGTTATGTATTAGACAATCTTTCCCTCTGTGCTCTCTTAATTTGTTTCATCTATTGCCAGTTTAAAAAAAAAACTAGTATATTTTGCACATTGATTAGAAGTGAAAATGCTATCCTGTAGACTCCATACATATGTGCACATTTAGTATTTCTTCTTTGACACACTGACTATATCTATTGTGGTGTAGTGTGATACTATTGAAATTAACTTGATTTTGTAACCCATTTTAGTAAATAGGTGATATTTTACTTTGTATATCCTCACCTTCTCTGTGAAAATTCTTGTCAGTTTTCACTCAGTTATATTTCAAGATCATCCATGAATCACTTCAGAACATAACAAAATAACCACACAGGGTTTTAAATAATATTACCTAAAACTTATGCATTGTTTCACAGTGGATTCATGACTTTGCAAGTTCAGCCTTTACATTCATAGGTATAATATGTATTTTGATGCATCCACCTGTTCTTTTATTCCTTTTATAATATTTTGTTGTGATTTTATTTATGTAAATTTTTTTTTTGGTACCAGGGATTGAACTTGGGTCCTTGCACTTGTGCAGCAGGTGGTGAAACCACTGAGCTAAATCTCCAGCCCCTGTTGTGATTTTATTTATATACTCCCTATGATTTAAAATTTAAACAAAATATGCAGAATAAAAGGCTATAAAATATATACTGTAAATATGAATATAAACAAGAACATATGCATAATTATGCATAAAATGATAACATAATATGTAATATATGTTGGAATTTGCTTAATTCACTAAAATGTTTCAGTTCTTTGCTGTATGTAGAAATAATACTGTTTGCATATAATTATCATTATGCCTTGTCTAAATAGTTGTATATCTTTAATATCTTTTACTTGTCTTTTAATAGATAATAACTTACAGATTACTATTTAAAAAAATATTTTCCTAATGGACAAGCCTGGGTTATCTCATCCTTTAATAAGAATGCCTCAGATTCTCTTAAATATGATGTTGTTTTGTAGTAGTATTTGTCATGCATTCTTCTATTTTCCATCATTTCACATGAGTATTATTTATTCATACAAGCAACCTAAACTATCAGGATGTCATGTGTTCTGAATTGTGCTGAGAGCTTTATATAAAAACCTCAAAAAGGGCCCAGGATTTAGCTCAGTGATTCCGCTGCCTGCCTCGCAAGCACAAGGTTCGAAGTTCGATCCCCGGTACCAAAACAAAAACAAAAAACAAAAACCTCAAAAAATGAGATCCCCAAGAAATAAAATAAGTGACAAAAAAATGGGCAATTAAAATGCATAGACATCTCTCAGAAGAATTATAGATGACAAATGAATCCATGGAAAAATGTTCAAGATAACTGGCTATTAGAGAAATGCAAATGAAAACAACACTGAGATACCATCTAACTCCAGAAAGAATGATTATCATCAAGAAGTCGAATGATTATCATCAAGAAATCAAATGATAACAAATGCTGGAGAGGCTGCAGGGAAAAAGGAATTCTTCTATATTGTTGATGGGAATATAAACTAGTACAACCCTTATGGAGATCAGTATGGAGATTCCTGAAAAAATGAAAACAAGAAATTTCATTTGACCTGGCAATCCTCCTTCTAGGAATCTTCCCAAAAGAGTTAAATATGTCATATTGCAGTGATATATGCATATTCATATTTACAGCAACACAGTTCATAATAGCTAAATCTTGAAAGCAGCCTATATGTCCATCAACAGCTGAATGGATAAAGAAAATGTGACATTTATACACAAGAGAGTACTGCTCTAACATCAAGAAGAATAAACTTCAGGGCAGAGAAGGTAAGCCGGCCCCAGCACCAGGAAGGAAGCACTCCTGCTGCCATGCCAAACTCCTAGGGCAGAGAAGCTGAGCCACGCAGGCACCAGGAGCAGCCTCCCGCCCTGGGGAAATGAGGAGACACGTAACCTAGCCTCAAAAACAGACTTCCAGATCAACTACAGCAACCTCAAAGGGAAATGAGATGGAACAATCTGATACTCAACCACCTGGACTCTCTCAACTGGCAACAAATAGGATCTGGGAAAAATGAAATCAGAAATAATTACTCAGATAACAGCAAAGATTATGCTCATAGTGCAAGACATGATTAATAAATCTAGAGAGGACACAGATAAAAAAATAGAGGATCTGAGGAACATGATGGAATCCCAACATAGGAAACAAATGGAATCCATAAAACAGATGCAAACAGATTTCCAGGAGATTAAAAATTCCATCAAAAGTCTGCACAGCAGAATGAACCACTGTGAGGATAGAATTTCAGATATAGAAGATAAGATTGCAATTAGTGACCAGGAAAAGAAAAATTACTTTAAAATTGTAAGGGACCATGAGAAGTCAATCCAGCAGCTGCTAGACGATGCAAGGAAGATTAACATAAGACTGATTGGAGTCAATGAAGAAAGAGGAGAGAGTGCAGATGACATAAAAAACTGTTCACAGAAGTGATGGCAGAAAATTTCCCAAGCAGCAGGGGAAAAGTACTTGACATACAGATAAGTGAAGCATATAGGACTCCAGCTAGCCTTGATCAAAAAAAAAAAAATCTACACATAGGCATATAATAGTTAGGATTCCAGAAATCCAACAGAAGAACAAAATTCTACAAGTAGTGAGAGAAAAGAAACAAATCATGTACAAAGAGAAGCCCATCGGAACCACAGCAGATTTCTCAATGCAAATCCTCAAGGCAAGAAGAGCTTGGAGTGATGTATTTCAAGCCCTAAAGGAAAACAGCCTCCAACCCAGATTGATGTAGCTTGCAAAACTATCTTTCAAAATTGATCTAGCAATAAGATACTTTCATGATAAAGAGAGCCTCAAAAATTTCATGAATACCAAACCAGCACTCCAAAAAATTTTAGACAATACGCTAGGAAAGGACAATGAGGATCCCAACCCCAGTAAGCCCATCAGAATGAATCCACGCAAAGGGAGAGAATCCATCAAAAAGAATAAGTCATGAGAAGGCTTTTAAAACTTTTAACTTCATCTCCCTAATGAGTGCATAATTCAGTCTTGTTATTGTACTGATTAGTATTTTTCTGATTCTACTGTTGAACACCTTTCCCAGTGCTGTACTGACTATTTATCATCTTCTTATGTCTACATTTTAAGTGGGTTGTCTATTAATGAGCTGTAAGAGTTCTTTATATAATCTGGTCATAGGTTATATGCATTGTAAGTATGGTCTCTTTAAGGGCTACTCTTCATTTTAAGGATGTCATTTAAAGTTCTAAATTTTGATGGAATCTCATTTATCATTTTTTTTCTTTTATACATCATGTTTTTTGTATTCTTGGCAGTTCTTGCCTACCCTAAATTCATAAACATTTTCCCTTATAATTTCTTCTTAAAGTTTTATACTTTTAGGCTTTCATATTTAGGTTCATAGATCCCTTCAAGTTATTTTTATGTATGGAAATAAAGGGGTGAGGTTAATTTTTTATATATGGATACCAAGTGTTCTAGTGCCGTTTGCTGAAAACACTATCTTTTCCTTGGCTCTTGAATTGAGTTTATATTCTATAAAATGCTAATGTTAAATAATCTTTCAAAACTCAGTGGACCATATATGTGTGGATCTATTTCTAGATTCTCTGTTTTATTCCAATGATCTATATGTCTTTCCTTACACCAACACTGCCTTGATTACTGTAGCTTTAGAAGAAGTCTTAAAATTAGGTACTAAACGTCTTCCAACACTGTTTTTTTTTAACTTTTCTGGGTCCTTTGTACTCCTACATAACTTTTAAATTTCAATATCTACTTCTTCATTTATAGCAATATACACAGACCTGAATTTTTATATATACCTTGTGTTTTCTAATTCTGCTAAATTCAAATACAAGTTCTATTGGCTCCTAGAGATTTCTTAGTATTTTTCTCTGTAGATGATCATTTCAACTACATATAAAGATTTTGGTTCTACCTTGCCAATCCTATCCTACTTGTGTCATTTTATTGCCAGACTATTTTAGTTGTTACCAGGTTTCAAAGTTTAATGAACAAAGTGTAAGCATATCTGCCCTTGTTCCCCACCTTTAGGAGAAAGCATTGTATCTTCTCCATTCATATAAGTCATTCTCACCGGAAGTATAGAGTACATGTATTTAATCTGTTGAGAAGGTTCTGTTCTACTTCTAGTTTCCTGATAGGTTTTACCATGAACAGCTGTGGAATTTAGTCCAATACTTTTTCTCCAACTTCTGACAGGATCATATGGCTTTTTCCTTTCCTCTGTTAAAATGATGACTTTTAGGGGTAGATCTTCCAATGCTGAACCAACACTGCCATCCCTATAACAAAACCACTTTCTACATACTGGCAGAACTGACTTCTAACAGTTTGTTTTGTCAAACAAATTTCTATCTATGTTCATACTTTTTTTTTTCTATTATCTTTATCCAGTTTTAGGATTAGCGCAATGTTGATTTCCTAAAATGAGGGGAGAAGTGTTCCTCTTTTTTTTCTGCTTTAAATGTTCGATATAATTTATCAGTTAAAATGTATATGAGCCTGTTGTTGTCATATAGGTAGATTTTCAAGCTAGGAATATACTTTCTTTAATAGGTGCTATTCAAATTTTATATTTCTTCCAGAATTAGTTTCATTAATTTGTCTTCCAAGGTACTTCTTAGAAGTTGTCAAATTTATTTCAAAAAGATTTTTGAAATATGCTTTCTTATATCCTTTTAAATTCTGTAAAATCTGTGGTAATGTCTCCTAGGTCTTGATATTTTAATCCTAAAAATGTATAACTGATATTGTGTAATAGGATGTAAAGATCTAAAGTAGCAGGGGAAGTGGGAGGGGTAGGGGAAAGGTAAAAAGGGAAAAGAAAAAATATGAGAAAAGGAAAAAAATGGAAACAAAATCTTTGCAAATAGGGAAGGGTGGAAGGGGTGAATTGAGGGCAGGGGAAGGGGGAAAAAAATAAGAACCAAGATACTCATGTAATGGTACAAGATCCCAATGATGTATCAAATGTATTTTATATGTAAAATGTACCAATAAACTTAAGGGGGGGGGAGAAATTTCAGTATTTTGTAGGAAAATGGATGCATTTTGAGGCCATAATGTTATGTGAAATAAATGACACATAAGCTTAAAAATCATAGATTTTCTCATATGAGAAATGCTAACAATAAATAAAAAACAAAATAAAAGATAGACAATAGGAAGTTGGGAAACAGATCTTTTTCAACTTGGAATGGTCCCTAGAATTTGACGGAGGGAGTAAGGAGCAGAAGCAAAAATGATAAAAATAGTAAGATTGTCTTATATACCAATCCCCAATGCACATTGTAATCATTATGTCATACAAACATATATTAATGAAATAAAAATTGAAATAAAATTTACATTAAAAATAAAATAAATGGTCACTTTTCATGTGAACACACCTGTTCAGGAGGAAAAACTTTTTGTGTATTTGGTTCAATTATTTCTACCACTGAGACCTAAAATTCTTATGTTTCGTTTGTATTTCTAGTCTATGATGTTATTCTAATCAATTACTTCAGTTTATGTTTTTCCTTTCTCCCACATTCTTTGATAATTTTCACATAATAAACATTTTAGTATATTTCATGTATTTTTAACTTGCTCTTTACTAAATCTATATTGTATTTAATTTTGATGTTACACTTAACATTTCCTTTTAAATATTTATTTCTGTAATGGAGACTGAACTCAGTAGTTTTGCACTACGCTAAGTATCCAAAATTTTTCATTTGCACACTGGATCTTCTTAAATTGTCTACACTGATCTCCAAATTGTGGTTCTCCTCCTTCACCCTCCTGAATAGCTGGATTTGCACGCATTCACAAACACATCACCATACCTGTCCTTTTGCATTAAAGTGTGTTGTTATTAAATCTCTGCAAATCCTTTCTTTTTATCTTCTATTTCTCCTTTATTTAGAACTTACCTTCCTACCATCTGATGAGGGTATTTTATTCTTTCTTGTTGTTGTTCTTAAAATGAATAATTATTAAAGGCACAAACTTGTGTGAGATGTCATTTCAAGGTTATATTCTTTTTATTATGCTGTAATTTTCAAAAGCACTGCACATTAATATTTTTTTCTTTATCCTTCATGGAAAACTCTGTTGACACTTGTTGTATGATATTGTTAAGTTCCCATCACTCTCCTTTATTCTTTTATTTTCATTCTAATTGACAAAATAATTGTGTGTATTTGTGGAGTGCAGTGTAATGTTTTGATATGTAGTTGTATTCTAGAGTGATTAAATCAAGCTAATTAACAAATTCATCCCCTAACATAATTACTTTATTGTGGTGAAAATATTTGAAATCTGTTATTTAGCAGTTTGGAAATAATGTACTACCATTTATTATGGATACTATTTTTAAATAGATAAGTAAAAATTATTCATCAGTTCCTTATGAAACTTTGTATGTAGATATTTTTTACTGTCCTTTTATTTGATGATCTACCACCATTTGAAGTACAGAGCTTTCAATCAGTTCCTACTTTAAATCATGCACATTTGCTCCTTAAAACAGAAAAACATCCTGTCCTAATGTCTGATTCTGACACTGAAATCACCCATAGAGGAAATATCCCAATAGTCTCCATCACACATGTTCATTAGATCTGTTATGGTTTCTGCACGTGAACATAAAGCTTTCCTCACTTGAATTATACCTCTCAAGATGTTAAAATACTACTGTCTCATTGATGTATTATTTTCTGGGATTTAGTGTCTCTGAATTCAGGGGAAGGGGAAGAGGAAAATGAGAGAAGAAGCAATACTTTGTCACTGAAAAAATGGGATTCTTGCAGTAGAATGGTGATTTTCCAAATGTTACATTCTCTGGGATGCTGTTGAGAGACAATGATGGCAAAAAAATTCAATCCTCTTTCTTTTCTTTGCTTGCATAGATTTCTTTCTATTTTCTCTGAAAAATAGAGATAACTCTACATATTTTTAAAACTGAGGATACAAATGATCAACAAACATATGCAAAGATAGTAAAACTCAGTAATGTGAATGTAGAGCTAGTGAAATTATAATACACTGCAAGTTAGAACTTAAATTGCTAAGCTGACTTTAGAAAACAATTTGATGTTATCTGTGAGAATTGAACTTATGCCAACACTATTATACAGAAATTGCTCTCCTTAAAACTATACTAAACAGAAATGCATAGTGCATACTTATGTTCACCAAAAGACATATTCAAAATTTGTAGAAAGAAGCTTGTGAAAGACACAAATTGAAAGCAATTTAAATGTATATCAAAAGTACACTAGATAAATAAATTGTGATATACATGAATATAAAATCATAGTAGGTTAATACAGTGGAATATTATGCAGCAAAGGAAAATAAATAACTAAGTATACAAAGCATAATGGATGAATTTTATAGTAAAATATTATAAATATAAAATAACAGAATATATGAATTCGATGATAGAAAGCATAAATAATGAAAATTTAATGTTAGAAGTTAAAAAGTAAGAAAGCATAGAGGAATAAGTAGAGAAGGAGAAATGAAACTCATTGGAATGGACACAAGTGTCTTTGTCAAGTACTGGCAATGTTTCATTTCTTCACTTTGATACTGGAAACACAGACATTTATATTGTAACAATTGAGCAGTTACTTATGTTTTGTTGTTTTCATCTGAATGCTATAGTTCATAATAAAAATGTTAAAAATGTTATAGTATAGTGAACTGCTATTTTTAGACATTCTACATTCTTTATACATTCATTATTTCATTTATTTCTCACAATCTTTTTAAAAAGGTAAATAAGATTTTAGCATGGTAAGCAACTTAAGTCTAAAATGTTATACTAGCAATATTCTTCTTTTAGTCATATATATTGACACGAATAAGTCAATGAATTTTATAAAAACAAACCTACAAATCTCTAAGTTCATTTGCAATAATCTAATGATATTAGTACCATGGGTTTTAAAATCAAATAAAGATACATAGAATCTAAGGTTTGATACTGCAGTATTATTTTAATAGATCATAGATTAGATTTAGTATTTTACTTGCAGTACAGTGAGTTGTAGGATTCTCTTCAAAAAGAGAAACCTAAAATTATAAAAGAAGAGCAAAATAAAACATAGGTGATAAGAAATAGGGAGAGAAATCTTTCTCAAATGGGAAGGAAATCAAGAGATGAAGAGGGGGAGGGAAGGGGATGAAAATAGGAATTAAGATGTGTTGTGTACATGCACCAACTCCACATAAGGAATGGAAACATTATGCCCTACAAATGCACTAATAAAAATAAATGTAAAAATTGCAAAAAAAAAAAAAAAAAAGCAGATTCCAGGAGTCTCCATGGGAGAGTGATCCCAATAAAAAGGAGCTGTAGACCAAAATCTACCAGTACTTCTCTTTTGAATACTCCCTACTCATACAGAGTAGCAGTCTCTCCTCTCTCCTCTCTCTCTCTCTCTCTCTCTCTCTCTCTCTCTCTCTCTCTCTCTCCTCTCTCCTCCTTTTCCCCCACATTCAAATAAATTGTTTTCCTTAATTTTAAATTCTGCTTCTTTAGTTCTTTACCAATGCTGGGTTTTGGATTGTCAGGAACTGCGTGTTCCAGCAGAGCAGTGGCGTGGCATGGTATGGAGCTGCGTAGTGTACACCCCTCCTGTTACAAAGTTACAGATGTTACAAAGTCCTGTTCCATCTCATTCCTGTGGCTCAATCAAATCAGCTTCCATCTCCACCCCTGAAAAGAGAACACACATTTGATGACAGAAATTTCAAAAGAGTGTACGGAGAAGCTCCAGTCTTTATCTTCACCTTGGATGTCCTCTCCTGGCTTCCATCACAGACTCTTCAGCCTCCTCATAAGGACTTCCCCAGGACACTACAGCAAGCTCCAGGCCTTCCACTGTATCCTTGGGATTCCCAACGCACAGGCCCTACACTTTTCCACAACTGACTCTGGGTGACCATCAGAAGCCAATCTTGTAAATTCATGTGTGTGTGTATATATATATATATATATATATATATATATATATATATATATATGTCTTGCATTAAATCTGTTTCTCTAGTACAAAAAAAGATTTCAGAAGCCCAATAAAATTGCATTGAATATATTTTAAGAAAATATAATGAAAACTTTATTGAAATTGTAACAACTTATCACATTTGTTAATTGCTCTATATCTCTGTCAGATTAATCCATACTACTGTACTTCTTCACCAAAATGCCATCTTTGTAAAAACTTTCCTGTACATTAAAATATAAACATACATTTGAGAATATCTTTCAGTTATTCATCTGCCTTCTCTAAGTTTGCAAAAATTCCATATTGATATATGTCCTTAATTCTAACATTCTATTCTTTCCACTTACATGGAGTTGTGATTTCTCTTACTTTCTCCTCTTTCCCTTAGACTTTCTGTTCCGAGTAAGTGGAAGCTGGGCCTTATTTACCTATTTATTTGTATTATCTGTACTATGTAGAGATCTAACCATTAGCAATTTTTCAATGAAGTTTACATGAATTAAGAAATTTATATTTTTTGTTCTGTATTTCTTATTGGGCCTACTATATTTCATACAAAAACACTTAAATGGTTCTATGAACAAATTCATTTTGAGGGCATGCACTTATTTCTTTTGATATATACCTAGAAGTGGAATTTTGAATCATGTGATAGTTCTATTTTAAATTTTTGAGAAAACACCATACCATTTTCTGCAGCTCTTATTTCATTTTACGTTCACAAAAGCAATACACAAAGGGTATACTTTCTTTACATCCTCATCAATATTTGTTATTTTGGGATTTTAATAAATTATACCCTAATAGATGGAAATTAGTATTTCATTATTCTTTTGGTTTTCATTTTCCTTAATTTTTTTTTTTTTTTTTTTTGGTACCGCAGATCGAACTCGGGTCCTTGTGCTTGCGCAGCAGGTGACGAAACCACTGAGCTAAATCCCCAGCCCAACATTTTCCTTAATTATTGATAGGCATCTTTCCATTTGCCTATAAATACCCACTAGTAAATCTTCTTTGAAAACGGTGTTCATATTTTTCCTCATTTTTAATAAGATTATATGTGGAGCTTTTTTTCATTATTTGGTGAACATACATTATATTTTTTAAATATTAATCACTTACCAGATACAAAATTTGCAAATGTGTTATTATATTCCATGGATTTCCTTTTCATTCTCTTTTTAAAAAATATTATTTTATTGATGAATTTTAGGTACACAATATAATGACATTCATCATTGGAAATTTGCACCTTTACATAATCGCTCTTGGTTCTTATTTTTCTGCCTTACCCTGCCCTCCCTTCAACTCCTCCATCCTTCCCTATTTACAAAAATTTTCTTTCCATTTTTTCATTTTCTCATATTAATTCCATTCCCTTCTTTCCTTTCCCCTACCCCTCCCACGTCCCGCTCTTCTTTCCTCCTTTTCTTCCTATTTCACGTTATCTATTATACCTTTTAGTCCTTGTTTACACTTTCACTTTCTCACACTAGAGAAATTATTCGGTATTTACACGTGTGTCCTGTTTATTTCACTTAAGAGTATGGCCTCAACATGCATCCATTTAGCTATAAATGTCTCTAATTTCTCATTTTTTATGGCTGAGTAGTACTCTATTTTATAAAAAAAAAAACACACATTTTCTTTATCCAGTCTCCAGTTGATGGGAATTTGGGCTGTTGCCAAGTTTTAGCTAGTAGCTAGTACAAATTGTGCTGCTATGAACATGGGTACACATATATCACTGTGGTATGATTCTTTTAATTCTTTAGGGAAGACACCCGGTGGGGAAGAGCTGGGTCAAATGGGACTTTCAGTTATAGATTTTTTTTGCGGGGGGGGGGGGGGCTACGGGGATTGAACTCAGGACCTTGCGCTTTTGAGGAAGGTGGCAGAACCACAGAGCTAAATCCCTAGCCTGCAGTCATAGATTTTTGAGGTATCTCCATACTGATTTCCACAGTGGTTGCACCAGTCTGCACTGCCACCAGCAGTGGAGTAGGGTACCTCTTTCCCCACAGCCCTACCAGCATTTGTTATTGCTTGATTTCATGATAGCGACCATTCTTTCTGGAGTGAAGTGGAATCTCAGCATTGTTTTCATTTGCATCTCTCGAATGACCAGTGATGTTGAACATTTTTTCATGTATTTATTTGCTATTTCTACTTCTTTGTTTGAGAAATATCTGTTCATTTCAGATGCCCATTTTCGGATTGGGTCTTTAAATTTGGGAGGTCTGATCTTTTTAAGTTCTTTATAGATTCGAGATAGTAGACCTTTGTCGGAGGAAAAGCAGGTGAAGTTTTTTCCCCACATTGTGGGTTGTCTCTTCACACTGCTGGTGGTTTCTCTTGCTGTGCAGACGCTTTTTAATAAGAAGAGATCCCACTTGTTGATTGTTTGTGCTAGTTCACGGGCAACTGAGGTTTTGGTCTTAAAATCTTTTCCTACACCGATGTCTTCAAGAGTTCTACCTAACCTCTGTTCCAACTGGTTCAGAGTTTCTATTTTAATATTTAGATCTTTAATCCATTTTGATTTTAGTTTAGTGCATGGTGAGAGATATAGGTCTAGTTTTAATCTTTGGCAAGTTGAAACCCAGTTTTTCCAGCACCATTTATTAAAGAGGCTATCTTTCCTTTAGTGGGGGTGTTTGGCTCCTTTGTCGAAGATAAGATGGCTGAGTGTGTCTGGTGTTGTTTCTGCATCTTCTAATCTGTTCCACTGGTCCTCAGGTCTATTTCTTTGCCAGCATCATGCTATTTTTTTTTTTCACAGTAGCTTTGCAGTTTAGTTTCAAGGTAGGGATTGTGATACCCCCTGCTATGTTTCTGTTGCCTAGAATTGCTTTAGCTATCCCGAGACACTTCTTGTTCCAAATGAATTTTTGGATTGTTTTCTCAAGGTCCATGAAGTATGCTGGTGGGATTTGAATTGGAATTGCAATGAATCTATATAGCAGTTTTGGAAGTATGGCCATTTTCACTATATTGATCCTTCCTAACCAGGAGCAGGGAATGTCTGTCCATTTTCTGATATCCTCTTCAATCTCTTTTTTTCAAAGTGCTATAGTTTTCAGAGAAGAGGTCTTTGATTTCTTTTGTTAGGTTGATTCCTAGGTACTTCAGTTTTTTAGATGCTATTGTGAAAGTAATTATTTGGCCTATTTCTCTCTCAGTGAGTCAGTTTTTCTTGTAGAGGAAAGCTATTGATTTTTGTGTGTTTACCTTGTATCCAGCTACTCTACTGAATTTAGTTATTACATGGGGATCTTCTATATATATAGCATCATGTCATCTGCAAATAATGGCAATTTAACTTCTTTGTTTCCTATCTTTATTCCTTTTCTTTCTCTTGTCTAATTGTCGTGGCTAATGTTTCCAAAACTATGTTGAACAAGAGTGGTGATAGTGGACATCCTTGTCTTGTTCCTGATTTTAGTGTGAAGGATTTCATTTTTTGACCATTTAGTATGATATTGGCTGTTGGCTTTTCATAGATGGCTTTTATCAGATTGAGGTAGAGACAGTCTATTCCAATTTGTTGCAGGGTTTTTATCATAAATGCATGTTGGATTATGTCAAATGGTTTTTCTTCATTATGGAGACAATCACATGGTTTTTGTCCTTGGCTCTATTGATAGAGTGTATTACATTGATTGATTTGCATATGTTGAACCATCCCTGCATCCCTGGGATGAATCCCACTTAATCAGGGTGTATGATGTTCTTCATGATCTGCATTCTGTTTGCCAGTATCTTATTAAGGATTTTTGCATCTATGTTCATAAGTGAGATTGGCCTATAGTTCTCTTTTTCTGTTGGGTCTTCCTCTGCTTTGGGGATCAAGGTGATGCTTGTTTCCAGGAATGAATTCAGGAGTATTGCTTTCCTTTCAATTTCATTGAAGAGTTTAAACAGTAGTGGCAGCAGTTCCTCTCTAAATGTCTTGTAGAATTCAGCAGTGAAGCCCTCAGAATCTGGGCTTTTCTCAGTTGGTAACTTTTTAATTACATTTCAATTTCATTGATTGATATTGGGTAGTTTAGAGCTTTTAGGTCTTCTTCATTCAACTTTGGTAATTTATACACATCTAGCATTCTATCCATTTCTCCTGTGTTTTCCATCTTATTGGCATATAGGTTCTCGAAGTATGTATTGATGATCCTCTGGATTTCTGCTGGGTCTGTTGTATTTCACCCTTTTCATTCCTTATTGCATAGATTTGGGTCTTTACTTTCCTTTTTCTTATAAGGTTGCCTAAGGGTTTGAAATATTTTTTGAAAATATTTTTTAAAGGATTAAATTTTTTTAAATTTTCATGAAGTACAAATTATCTATCGTTATGCTGTGTGTGTGTGTATTTAGTGTTACATCAAGGAAATATTCTAATCCAGTATCTTGAAGATTTTCCCCTATTCTTTTTCTTTGGAGCATTTTGTAGTTTTAGACCCCACATCTAAGTACTTGATCTATTTGGAGTGGTTCTTGTAAGATAATGATTAAAATTCAACTTGGCCTGTCAGATACTGAGTTTTCTCAGCATAATATTAGTCCTGCTGTTAGTATCACCAGTGTACACTAATCTGTTTCTGGGGCTTTTACTATGTTGATTTTCCACCTAAAGTTCTCTGGCTCCAGATACTCACAAAATGTATTGTATTTTATCATAATGATTCAATTCAAATATTAAATTGTCAGATAAATGTCCTGTTCTCAGAAAGCCTTTTTATTATCACCATAGGATATCTTGAAGGTATTACCTTATTTTCATTTCTTCATTGAATTTTTCATTTCCAAAATTTCTTAGCTGGGTTCTGTGGCCCATGCCTGTATTTCTGGCATTCTGAGAGTTTGATTTTGATCAAAGAGCCCTGAAACTTTACCCACACCCTGAACACCTTATTGAGACCCCCTGTCTCAAACTAAATTATCATCATCGTCATATCATCATCATCACCATCATTGGAGATATAGCTCGGTGTGAAGGATAAAAGCCCTGGGTTTAATCTTTTCTACTGCAAAAGATAAAAGTGCGTACTGGATACAGAGGGAGGGTGGAAGTGCTAAGTAGCAGATATGTATAATGCAAAAGTCTGGATATCTAAGATTAATCACAACTATAGTAATAATACTGTATATTATCATGGAAATTTGCTTAGTAAAATTAGATGCTCTTACCACAAAAAAGGTAAATATGCAAAATCTTATCTATATTAACTTTCTTGAATATAGTAAAAAGTTCATTGTATGTAGCAAAACATCATATTGCACACATTAAATATATGCACTAACATTCTTTTATTGACTTATTTAGCTTTCTTTGTCTTCCTGTAACCATCCTACTTCTTATCCTCATGCAGTATAAATTCTATGTGGACAGAGTCCCTTTCTATTTAACTCATCACTCACTACACTCCTGGTAAAAATAAGAGGCTAGCACTCAATAGAATATCAATAAATGTTTGTAAAATTTTCAGTGAATTATGATTGTCAATAATAATCTGGAAAATATTTATCTGCTTCAGCATTTGTTCTATATTTAAATTCACACAATTTGACATCACATGCAGATTCATGATGTTATCCAAAATGTGCATAGATGTTTTTCTTTTTTTAGAGTTAAATAACCCTATTTTACCTTCAAAACAAAATCCAAAGGAAAAATAATGCAACGTAAACTAGTTACTATCCTTTTTTTCTGTGTGAATCTCTTCCTTTGTCCTATTACTTTTGAAGAAAATGCCATATGCTGTAAAGTTTAATGGGATGGTGAAATGACATGTATACAAATTGTTCTGTATCACTTAGAAAATACATCATTAGGTGATGTAGCTTCCCTGAATGATATTTTGGAAAGTGTTTTTGTATATTTACTGGAAATACTAATTTAAATTGGACCATGTTTCTCAATAGGGTGCAGATATGATTTTCAGCCAAAGCAGTTATCACAGTATCTTGTTTCAGGCTATTTATTCAAGAAGAGAGAATAGAGGACAATTCTCTAATGGGAATGAAAATGTTTCATAATGATGTTATAAAACATTAACTTAACAGTAGGGAGTAGCACTTATGAACCACTGTAAGTTTTATTCTCCTGGGTTTAATATTTTAACAACAGTAATAAATACAATAGATATATAATTTCTTTATTGAGTCAGAAATTTTATTTGTTTTCTAAAACTAACAACTTCTACTAGCACAGATACATTTTCACAGACCACGCACATACAAAACACATGAAACATCCAACATATTTTAAAAATTAAAATGTCCTAAGACTATTACAATATTAAGTATTTATACAGATTATAGATTAAATTAATTTTTTTTTTACTTTCAGAATGCAAGGATTTGTAAAATTTGAAAACACCATCTTAATAGTCATTCTTGGTCTCTTATTGCATAGGTCTATATGTTATAAAGTAGTGGAAAGATTTTTTGTCTCACTGAGATAATTGCCTGTGTATTAGTGTATGTTTTCAAGGTGGGATGAAGCACAAATGTGTTTTCTCTTTATTTGCCTTATATACATAGCAACTTCATGTGATAACATAAACCCTCTTGTTCCTAGAAATCTCAATACTAGGATTTCTTAAGTATGCAACGGTAGTTCCCCTTAAAGCTTGAGCATCACAGATTTTAAATTTCTCCAGATTACCAGAAGAGTTACCCAGATTATTAAATGTCATTTAATTTTATAAAAGACCTTAGTTCTAAAATACTTCAAATTTTTAAAAAACTTTCTCATTTTATTCTTCACAAGCCATTATCTATCCTTCTGGAAACTAATATCATACCATTGACACTTCTACTTTCTCAATTGATTATTTTTGTTAATCTATAGCCCTATAGTTTCAATCATTTTCTTTGATTTTCTCCTTTGGCACAGAGTTGGGTGGAGGGAGGAGAATAAAGAAGGATAGAGGAGGTGAAAGTCAAAGGGGAAAAGGAAAAAGAAGATGAGGAAAAGGAGGAAAAGAATCATTCCCCTCCAAGTCACCCCTAATAACTAGCCTCTGACAATTTGGCCTCACCTCAGACAGTACAGTCAGCTATGAACTCATCAAAGGACTAATCAACTCACGAGGATAGCATGCCATGGTGCAATTATCTTCCAAACACCCTACCTCTGAGCAGGAGATTTTTGGAGGACATTTTTATCTAAACCATAGTAGTGTAATTAGACAGCTATGTCAAATGTATACAAATCATCAGGTAATTAATTATAGAAATATGTTTAAGCATTGAAGGGAATTTCATTGTTTATACAACATTGTAAATTAAAACCAATTTTTCCAATTATCAACTCTGGAAATCATTTAGGTATCCCAATAACATCAGTAAACATCTACTGGACTCTACACCTTAGTTCTGAATCTAACGAAAATTAAACCTATCTTAATTGCATGCTTATTTCATTTAGCTCATCAACCTCTAAAGAGGTTACTAGAGAATGTGTTGTGCAATCATATTCTAGACCATGATTTGACTAGTAAAACAATTATCTTTATGTTCACAAGCACTTGATCATGAGTTGTATAAATAGACATACATAATTGTGGCTATACAAGAGAAAGGATAAATATATCCCCACAGTAATTGTTCAAACAGACAATGGTGAAAACATACACTTGAGAAAATATTCTCAGCAGGATGCATTTACCAAAAACAAAATTGTTCAGTTTTGGGAATGATACTGTTATGAATCTGCAGGGTTAATTGTCAAGTTTTATCAAGATTTAAGTTCAGAAACACCACAGTTCTAAACTTATCGCCTAGTCAGCTAATTGGTTTACATAGGAAGTATTCACTGGCTTGCATGTAAGAATAATTTATTTCATCAGAAAATGTAAGAAAGCAAAAGCACAGAAAGAGTAACTTATCCTCAAGGTGCCATCTTTATAGTCTGACCAAAATCTCAAAATGCTTCATTCACAATTCTTGCAAGGCTGGCAGTTAATTTTCTAATCATAAACACCTCATAGATGTCAAATGATGGAGATAAGGGTCATGATAGTAACATCAAGCATCAAATATGGAAGTTTTAAATCCCTGTGGTAAAGTAGCATGCAAAATATGTTTAGTGTGGGGAGCCACCCCATTGATCATGCCCAAAGAAGTCTGTAAGCAGTGCAGGCTGTAGAGTTAAACCTGCAATTGACTTATTTTAAGAAGTGAGTCTGACCAATGCATATGAGGTAACACACAGCTGAGGTCAGAGTGTCTTTAACTCAAATTTTGTTTCCAGCCTAACACAAAAAAGCTTTGCCTCTTCCATTACAAGCCTTGCCTGCATCACCAATGTTCCCTAGCAACTACATGTAGCCCCCTCACCCTAACTTAGCAATGATTGTGTCACCCATAAATATTGACAGTTTTGGCTGACCAGGGCTTTTGCTTGCTCAACCCTGGTCATCCCAATTCCCCATCTTTGTCTCTTTAATTCTGTCTCTGAGTCTTCCTTCATGCCATACTTTGCATCAATGAGTAGGAGATTGAGATCCACTGCAGAGGTCTCTGATAGTTTAGCTACCATGTCCTGGTATAAATTGAAACTCTTTGCATAACCACAATTTACAAAATAGTTATAGGCAGAGTTCACCTTAGTAAAATATACCACTGGAACTTATTTCTTCCATCTAAATGAAACTTAGTATCCTTTGACCAATGCCTCCTGTTTCCCCTTTCAGCCTAACTTCCATCAGCCTCTGGTAAATACAATTTTGCTCTCTACTTCTAAGATAGATTGACTCCTTGGATTCTACATGAGGAATCATACAGTATTCATTTGGCTGTGCCTACCTTATTTTATTTAACATAATGATCTCCAGTTTCAACTATTCTGCTACATATAGTAGTAAGATTTTTGATATTTTTAAAAGAATATTATTCCATTGTTTATATATACTACGTTTTTAAATTCATTCATCCACTGATGGGCATTTTGGTTGATTACTTAGATCTTGTGAATAATGCCGCAATCATGGCAATCATAGTTAATAATAATGTATATTTCTTAACTGTTGTATGAGTGCATTTTGAATGTCCTCACCACAAATGATAAGTACATAAGGTGAGGGATATATAAGATAGACCGATTTGTTGATTTTATAATGTATACCTGTATCAAAATGCTACACTGTACCCTCATAAATATAAATGATTATTTGCTAATTATATAGAAAATGTTTGTTAAAAAGCAGGGTTGTTTAGATGGAGCCAAGGGAAATCCTTTCTTCTTCACTTAAAAGCAGTAGAGGCTTCATTTCACTTACAAAAAACATTCTGAAGTGACAGACCTGTCTACTCTTGAAAAGCCATTATCTAAATAAATGACTCTGAGGAAATGTGAATGGTCAACTTAGATGATCCGTTCTTTGTAGTGGCAGTAAAATATTGTGCAATGAGAATTTATCTCTGACATGTTTGTAGGCCAGAAAAAGGTCTGTCATCATTTTACAAAGAATTAATCCCCAGAAAAAAAGCTTCAGATTTTTCTCCTATTTTAAAAGCATATTTTGCTTGTAGAGTAAAAATCCATTATACATGATGATATTTGATGCTTAGTATGTCTTAGTATTATTTTTTTCCATGTAAAAATGCTTTCAAAATGTATCTTCCATGTTAAGAGTTTGGAATCAATCATTCCTCAGGGTATACTTCTACTCTAATAGTCTCATGTTTTGGGAAATCGCGACTGAGGTGAGATTCTCCCAACCAAAAATTTATAATTTTAACCATCGTAAGGTGAAAAATTCAATGGTGTTTAGTACATTCATAATATTGCACAACCATCATCATTGATTCCAGGATCTCATCACTCAAACAAGAATCTCTGTACCTTTAACTGGTAATTCCCTCTCCCCTAATCTTCTTTCTTTCCCTATACATTTGCTTATTCTCAACAACAATAAAGTCATAAAATATGTGACACTTTGTGTCTGCGTTATTTTAGTTTATTAGTCCACTTTCTTGTTGCTGGATAAACATAATACTCAAAATATAAAGCAAGAAAGATATAATTTCGCTCACAGTTTGGGGGATTCAGTCCATATTCAGCTTCTTCCAACGCAGAAACATCATGGAAAAAGGACATAGCAGAACAAAGTTGCTTACTTCATAGTGGCTGGAGGGCAGAGCCTGGGAACAGCACCGGAGAGGAACGTGGGAGGAACCATATGCACCAGCAAGTCCACAACTTCACAAGCAACAGAGACACACCCCAGGACACTATTTTTCTAAGTGTCTCTTAATCCAAAAATTTTGACACGTCAGAATTAATAGTGACACTTAGCAAAATGTTTTTAAGGTGCATCTTTGAGGTAATATGCCAATTGTCTTTTAGCAATTTATAATATGCCATTGCATAGATACACCTTACTTTGTTTAGCAGCTGATGTGAACTTAGATTGTTTCTACTTTTCAGTTATAATTAAAATTCCTGCAATAAGTATCCAGAACAAGTTATTGTAGAACCCTATGCTTATATCCAATTTGATAAAGTCAAATTTATCTATTGTTTTCATTGCTTATGTTTTTGGTGTCATAGCTATATATACATTATCTCGAGTATACTCATTCTGACTCACAAGTGTTTACATTTTAATTTATAGCCAAAATGATTTCCACAGTATCTGTACCTTCTTACATTTCTCCCAGCAATATTCAAGGATTCTGCTTTCCCCACACCTTCCCATTACTACTTTGTATTTCATTGGTTTTTTTTTATACGTTCAATCTAGTGAGTGAGAGATCTTATTTTATTTTTTAACTGATACATAAAATTTTTACTTATTTGTTGTTGTCATCCAATGTTTTCATGATTTACATTTCTTTAATGACTAAATGTTTTGAGCATATATCCATGTAATTGTTGGCCTGTTGTTTAGCTTCTTCGGAGAAATGTCTATTTGAGTCCTTTTACCAAGTAATAATTGGAAAGGAGAGTTTGTCTTTTGTTGTTGAGTTACAAACATTCCTCCTTGTTGCTGCTTTAGGTTTTATTTTGCTTTTCATTAACATAATCATTATACATATTTATGTGATATATCATGCTGCTTTGCAACTTACATGCATTATCTAAAGTGAAATATTTATCTTATTCATAACTTCAAAAATTTGTCATTGTTTTGTAGTAAGAATGTTCAACTTTCTATTGTTTAGTTTTTTTACAAATATACAATAAATATGTTCAACTTTAATTATTGTACTATAGAATCACATAACATTTTCATTCTAAATATAATTTTATACTCATTGACCAATCTCTCCTTATAATGCCTTACTCATTGCTCTAGTAAGTCTTTGGTAAGCATTATATTAAATTATAATTTATGAGATCGCTTTTTTTATTTCTTATTTGAGATATTGTGTTATTTCTCTTTCTGTGTCTGGGTTAACATAATGTATTCCAAATATATCTATGTTGCTGCAAAAGTCAGGATTTCATCATTTTCATGACTGCATAACATTCCATTTTGTATATATTCATGTGACAGTTTCTTTGTTTATTCATCAATTTATGGACAAGGGTTATTTCCATATCTTTGATGCTGTGAATAGTGCTACAGTAAAGATGGCAATATAGCTATCTGTTCAACATATTCATTTTCTTTTCTTTGAATATATTCCCATTAGTGTGGTTCCTAGATAATATGGTAGTTTTTCCATTTTTTAATTTTATGAGGAATCTCTGTACAAATTTTTTAATGGGTTTGATAACTTAAAACCCCACCAATAACTTACAAGTTTCCTTGTTTCTCCATAACCATGACAGCATTTGTGATACTTTTGGCTTTTGACAATAGTCATGCAATTTTAAATGTTTTCTTTACATTATCTGGAAAATATTGATAGTGTCCACTGGGTCACACAACTTTTTGAATTTGATGAAGTCCAACATTACTTTCTTTCTATTGCTTGTTTTTGTTTCCTTCATTATTTATTAACAAATCCAAGGAGATGATTAAGTTCTATGCCTTAATTTAAAAGTGTCATAGTTTGCTCTTATATTTACTTTTTTTTTACTGATTTTATACTATTTCTTTGGGTATTATGTGAGGTAATTGTTCATACTCATTCTTTACTAGTGAATCATTGTGACATCAATTTAAAAATTTTTCCCATTAAATCACAATGGCAAGATTTTTAATATCAATTAAGGACAGATATAGAAATTTATTTGTGAACTCTCCATTATGTTTTATTGATTTATATGTTTATCCTTATGTTAGCACTACTGTTTGAATTACTATAGCTTTGTAATTTATTTCAAACCATAATATGTGATTCACCAGCTTTGTTCCTTGTTTTCAAGATTATTTTTGCTATTCAGTGTTTCATATTTTTCCATTTAAATTTTAGGGTCAACTCATCTATTTTTGCTAAAAATGGTAGTTGGAATTTTGATAGAGATTGTCTTTGTTTCTTTTTTTTTTCAACCAAAACATTTATATATATATATATATTATATATGTGTGTGTGTGTATACATATATATACACACATATATATTATATAATGATAACACTCATCATAGGAAATTTGCAACTTTACATGATATATCCTGCCTCTTCTTTTTCTCCCATTTCCCACTCCCCTCATGCTCCCCTCCCACCCTATACACAAAAGTTTTGTTTCCATTTTTTCCTTCTATTTTTACTTTTTTGGTCCCTTCTTCATTTCTCCCTCCCCTCTCCCTCTTTAATCTATGTGTAGTCTAGAAAGTATTGAAATTTCAATAACTTTTCCTTTCAATCTGTGAACATGGAATATTTTCCTTTACTCCATCATTTTTAATTTCTTTCAATAACTTTCAAAATTTGTGCAAAACTTGCACCTATTTTGCTAAATTTATTCCTCAGTATTTTGCTATTTTTTATGCTCCCATCAATGAAAATTTTTTATTTCATTTTAAACTATATTCTTGTGTGTAGGAATATAATTGATTTTTATATATTCATCTTGCATCTAGAACGTTGATAGTTCTTTTAAATGTGTCTAATGTTTTCATTAGGTCTTAGGATTTTCTATATGCATAATCATATCATCTTTAAGTAGAGACAGTTTTATTTTTATTTTGCAATTTGAACATATTGATGAAACTCTATACCAATTTTCTTAATAGATTTACTAATATACAACTGACTGATAACTACCTGTAACATTCAGCATAATGTTGATGATGAATGATAAGGGAATACATCCTTATTTTGTTAGGGAAGCATTCAGTATTTCCCCATTGGATATTATGTTAAATGTGAGTATTCATATGTAATATTTATCAGGCTGAAAAATATTATTTTTCATATTATCTTGAGGGATTTTTACATAAGAAAATATTGGATTTTATCAAGTACTTTCTTTCCATCTATTAGATTATTTTTAACTTTTCATTTTATTAATATATGATGTTTATAAGTTCACATAAAATAAATAAATGAATCTAACACTGGAAAAATGAAAAAGGGGTAGAGGGAAAGAGAGATAAGTAATTGAAAGGTGATGTACAGGTACCAATTCCTTGCTATGAATGTAATCATCATTCATTGCAAATGTGTACTAATAAAAGTAAAAAAATAAATGAAATTAAAAATTAAAAAATATTACACTGATCTATTTTCACATGTTAAATATATTTTAGTTTTGAGAAAATGTTGATGTTCATCGTTTTGATATGTCGTTAGATTTGGTTTGTTGATTTGTGTTGAGCATGTTTACAACCATATTCATAAAGGATCCTATCTGGTATTTTGTGTTCTTGTGATATCTTTGTCTGCTTTTGTTGTCAAGGTAGTATAGACCTCATAGAATGAATTAAAAATTTCTCTCTTCTCTATTATTTTTAGAAAACTTTATGAAATATTGGGATCAATTTTCTATTTGATATTTTATAGAATTCATGAGTGAAAGCATCTGATCCTATATAGAGAACGTTATTGAAGATCCCTGCGGTGGGTCTCAGTCTCCTACAAGACTGTATGACATAAGCAAGAGAGAGAAAGAGAGAGAACAAAAGACATAGACATATACAGTTGAGAGGGCTAGATCTTGGGCTGATTTAAGCTGTTCTGGACAGCAAAGACAAAAGGCACTGAGAACATCAAGTATTTATTCATTACAAGTGTGGAAAGGAGGGGAGCATGACACCTGGTGATAGCGAGTATCACAGGCAGGGCTGTAAAAAGCGAGACACTTGCATATATTGCTAAAGAGAACAAACAGTTAATTCAGAGGGATAGAATTTAGTTGGAGTTGAGCTGACCTTGGCTGGAAGTTGATTTGGCAGGGCCCTGCCACTTCATAGACTAGGACTTAAATTTCAGTGACAACCATATGGCATAGGAGCATGCTAGACCAACTCTGCCACCTGACATGCCCATTTGAGTCATGTAGAGCTTTTGTTGGACCCCCTAATATAAAACAGCCAATTACAGAGAGCCAAGAAGCTTGTGACACTTATAGCCTTCTTTTTTTTTTTTGATACTGGGGATCGAACTCGGGACCTTGCGCTTGCGAAGCAGGTGGCGAAACTACTGAGCTAAATCCCCGACCCCTCGTGGCCTTCTAATACTGGGCAAGGATCTCTGCTACAATCCTAGGCCTTTGCCTTTTCTTTTCTTTTTTATTTTTTTGGATGGGTACCAGGGATCAAACTCAGGACCTTGCGCTTGCAAGGCAGATGCTGTGACACTGAGCTAAATCCCTGGCCTCCTAGGCCTTTTCTTGTTAAAACTTTGGTTATTATTTTAATCTCTGACTTATTATAAATTTACTCAGCTACTATATGCAGATACTTTATTTGTTAAATAAAATCATAGCTAGTGGGTTTTGAGGAATAGTTAATTTCATCTAAATAATCTATTATTTGACATAAATTTTGAAATTCTCATATGCTCTCATTTTATTTTACAGTATGACCTTAATGTTCTTATTTATTTTCTGAAGTTAGTAATGTGACTTAAAGTCTATTTTATCAAAATAGTTATAACTGCATCTAATTTCATATGATTTCCATTTTTATGAAATATCTTTTTTCTTCCTCTCACTTGAAGCCTACGTGTGTCCTTACAGGTGAAGCAAGTCTCTTAAAGTGAGCATAGGGTTGGTTAGTGATTTACTTATCCATTTGGCCTCTCCCTTTCTTTTATATTTTCGTATTTTCGAAGCTGGTGATTGAACCCAAGAAAATACACGTTAAGCACACACTCTGTGACTTAGTGAAACCTCACTCTCTTATCTATCTTTTGATTGAAGGGTTTCTTTTATTTACATTCAAGTTAATTATTGATAGGTAAGTACATAATACTGTTGTTTTGTTCAATATATCCTTTGTTCCATTCTTCCTATTCTGCTGCCTTTCCTGTTATTATATGACTTTATTGAGTGATAGTTGATATCTTAGTTTTTGTGTATTTATTATAGGTTTTTGCTATGCTGTTATCATGAAGTATACAAAAACAACTCATGATTACAACACATTATCTTATAATGTTAAACTTGGCTTTATTTGAAAAAGTTCTGTATTTTTTTATTTAATATAGTTTAGATTTAAAAATTTTGCTGCAACATGATGTATTTTTATATGGCATATTGTATCACTTAGGATTTACTAAAGGAATGGATTTACTATAAAATACATACATGATTATTCACGTGATTTTCTAAATAGGTTAAAGGATGGGAACCAGAAGACCACTGATGGCCATCTGCCAGACTAAAGGTGAAAGAATGCAAAATGACCATCGGTACACAGAAGGCCCGGAGATAACAGGTAAAGTTTGAATGCCCAGAGCTTGCTGTTGAGTCCTGTGCAAGTCTGTGTTGGAAAGGTAAAGACTAAAGTATCTACACTGGGAGCCTGAAGGAAACGAAGATGAGAATAGAGTTCCACCAAAGAAAACAGAACAGATTTTCTACTTATGTACCTACTTACTGTGTCCAGGCTACAAGTCTACTGGATGATGCCACCCACCTCCCAGGTTGATCTCTCTCCTCAGTTTGTGGCCTACATGTCAGTCATTCTCAGATATATCTAGAGTTTTACTAATCTAGATGATTGAATCATGTCAAATTGACATATTACAGTTAAAGATCACAGATATTCTTCTTCAAATTATTGTATGAAGTGTTATTTTAATGGTTTTGTTTTGACACGTTAACCTAATACGTGTCTTTGTCAACTATCAGTATATATTAGAGTATATTAAATTCGAATTTTACTGATGAGTTCTGTTCATTTTGGTACCTTCATGTTACTAACAAAGATCATTTTATCACCCTGAGGAGCTGTATACATTCTTTTAGACAGGTCTGGTACTGGTTAACTCAATGAATTTTATGGATCTGGAAATGTCTTTATTTCTCCTTGATTTATGAAAGACATCTTTGATCAATAAAGTGTTCTCTTCTGTAAATATTTTATTTCCTTGAGCATTTTTAATAAGTACATCTTTGTGGTAAAGGACAAATATTTTGTGGGTAGTTTGTACATATATATAACACATCTTTTTTTTTTTTTTGGTACTGGGGATCAAACTCTGGACATTGTGCTTGTCAGGCAGGCACTGTGTCACTGAGATACATCCCCAGTTATAACACATCTTGATTACTTTTATGTCTCTTGCTCCTTCCTCCCTCTCTTCTCTCAACATTTCTTGGTTCCCTTCCCATTTGCAGATCTACCTCCCTGTTTCCTATTATGTATCTTTTATTTTGCTCTTATTTATTTATAATTTGTATTGCTCATATAAAATGGTATACAATATCTAAGCTTGTGTGTCTGATTTATTTTTCTTTATTTTATGAAGTCCAGTTGCACTTATTTTCTTACAAATGACTCAAATTTATCCTTCTTAATAGGAGAGTAGTACTCCATTGTGTGTGAATACTACATTTTCTTTATCCTTTCATCTGTTAATGGACATGTAGGCTGCTACCAAGATTTAGTTATTATGAATTCTGTTGTTATAAATAGGAGTGTGTATCAACGTAATATGATGTTTTAAAACTTTTGGGAAGATACCTAGTAGGGGAATGGTTGGGTGAAATAAAATTTTTAATTAATTGTATTGGTACATTTTAGGTATAAAATATAATAATATTCATCATTGGAGTTTTGCACATTTACATAGTATATCTTGATTCTTATTTTCCCCGTTCCCCTACCCTCCCTTCAACCCCTCCACCTCTCCCTATTTACAAAGACTTTGTTTCCATTTTTTCATTTTCTCATATTAATTCCATTCCCCTCTATCCTTTCCCCTGCCCCTCCCATTCCCCCTTTCCCTTTGCAGCTTTTCTTCCTGGTCAAAACAAATTTATATTTTTAGTTTTATGAGGAATCCAAATGCTAATTTCCACAGAGGTCACAGTAGACAAATTATGTAGAAGAGGCCATTTTTCCCTGCACTTTTGTCAGTATTTATTATTTTATTTCATGATAATTGCATTCTCTCTGCAGTAAGATAAATTTCAGTGTTATTATTATTTATTTTTGCTTAAATTCTTTTATTAGTACATTTTAGGTATACAATTCAATTACATTTATCATTGGGTGCTTGTACCTGTACATGATGTATCTTGGTTCTTATTTTTTCCCCATTACCTGTACGCTCTTCACCCCTCCACCCTTCCCTATTTACATACTTAGTTTCCATTTTTTTTCTTTTCTCATAATGTTTCCTTTCCATTTTTCTTTTCCCCATCTCGTCCCACCATCCCTACACCTTTGGACCTTTTCCTATTTCAAAGTATCAATTATTAGTTACTAATCCTTTTAATCCTTATTTACATTCTCAGCTTCTCACACTAGAGAAACTATTTGGTATTTACACGTGTGTTTTATTTATTTCACTTAAGAGTATGGCCTTAATATGTATCCATTTAGCTATAAATGACTCTAGTTTCTCATTCTTTATGGCTGAGTAGTACTCCATTTTATAAAAAAAATCACATCTTCTTTATCCAGTTTCCAGTTGATGGGCACTTGGGCTGTTGCCAAGTTTTAGCTATTACAAACTGTGGTGCTATAAACATGGGTGCACATATATCTCAGTGGTATGATTCTTTTAATTCTTTTGAGAAAATACCCAGCAGGGAAATAGCTGGGTCAAATGGGAGCGCCAGCCCTAGTTCTTTGAGCTATCTCCACACTGATTTCCATAGTGGTTGCACCAGTCTGCACTCCCACCAACAATGTAGAAAGGTTCCTTTCTCTCCACATCTCCGCCAGCATTTGTTATTGGTTGATTTCTTGATAGCAGCCATTCTTTCTGGGTTGAGGTGGAATCTCAATATTGTTTTCATCTGAATCTCTTGAATGACGAGTGATGTTGAACATTTTTTCATATGTTTATTTGCTGCTTTTATTTCTTTGAGAAATATCTGATCATTTCAGATGCCCATTTTTGAATTGGGTCTTTGAATTTGGGGGTTCTCATTTTTTTTCAGTTCTTTATATATTCTCGATAGTAGCCCGTTGTCTGAGTTATAGCTGCTAAAAATGTTTTCCCACATTGTAGGTTGTCTGTTAGCTCTGTTGGTGGTTTCTCTTGCAGTGCAGAAGCGTTTTAGTAAGATGAAATACCAGTTGTTGATTCTTTCTGCTTGTTCCCGTGCTATTGAGGTTTTCTTCATAAAATCTTTTCTTCTGCCAATATCTTCAAGAGTTCTACCTAACTTATCCTCCAGCAAGTTTAGTGTTTCTGTATTAATATTTAGATCTTTAATCCACTTTGGTCTTAGTTTAGTTCATGGTGATAGATATGGGTCTAGTTTTAATCTCTGACAGGTTGAAATCCAGTTCTTCCAACACCATTTATTAAAGAGGCTATCTTTCCTCCAGTGAGGGTGGTTGGCTCCTTTGTCAAAGATGAGGTGGCTGAGTGTGTCTGGAGTTCTTTCTGCATCTTCTAATCTATTCCACTGATCCTCAGGTCTGTTTCTTTGCCAGTACCACGCTGTTATTATCACAGTAGCTTTGTAGTATAGCTTCAAGTTGGGTACTGGGATACCTCAAGCCATGTCTCTGTTGCCCAGAATTGCTTTTGCTATTCTAGGTCTCTTCTGGTTCCAAATGAATTTTTGGTTTGTTTTCTCTATCTGTGAAGTATACTGTTGGAATTTCAATCAGCATTGCATTAAATCTATACAGCAGTTTTGGAAGTATGGTCATTTTCACTATATTGATTCTTCCTACCCAGGAACAAGGAATATCTTTCCATTTTCTTATATCCTCTTTGATTTCCTTTTCCAAGGTGCAGTAATTTTCAGTGTAGAGGTCTTTTACTTCCTTTGTTAGATTGATTCCTAGATACTTCATTTTTTTGGATGCTATTGTAAAAGAAATTGTTTCCCTAATTTCTCTCTCAATGAGTCTGCTATTTGTGTATAAGAAGGCTATTGTTTCTCGAGTGTTGACCTTATATCCAGCGACTCTACTGAATCTGTCAATTAAGTGTAGAAGTCTTTTGGTAGAGTTTTTGGGGTCTTCTATGTAAAGTATCATATCATCAGCAAATAATGAGAGTTTAACTTCTTCCTTTCCTATCTTTATTCCTTTTATTTCTTTCTCTTACAGAAATATATGGAACAGGAGTGCTGATAGTGGGCATCGTTGTCTTGTTCCTGATTTTAGAGTGAAAGTTTTCAGTTTTTGACCATTCAGTATGATGTTGGCTGTTGGTTTTTCATAGATAGCCTTAATCAGTTTGAGATAAAGACCTTCTATTCCAATTTTCTGTAGGGTTTTTATCATGAATGGGTGCTGGATTTTGTTGAATGCCTTTTCTGCATCTATTGAGATGATCATATGGGTTTTGTCCTTGACTCTGTTAATATAGTGTATTACATTTATTGATTTACGAATGTTGAACCATCTTTGCATCCCTGGGGTAAATCCGAGTTGGTCAGGGTGTATGATCTTCATGATCACCCCCTGTATTCTGTTTGTCTGGATCTTGTTGAGGATTTTGCATCTATGTTCATTACGGAGATTGGCCTGTAGTTCGCTTTTTGGCCTGGGTCTTTCCCTGGTTTTGGAATCACAGTCACACTTGCTTCCAGGAGTGAATTTGGAAGCCCTGCTTCCCTTTCATTTTTCTTGATGAGTTTTAAGAGTAATGGCATTAGTTCTTCTTTAAATGTCTTGTAGAATTCAGCAGTGAAGCCATCAGGACCTGGGCTTTTCTTTGTTGGTAAATATTTTATTAAATTTTCAATTTCACTCGTTGTAATTGGAGTGTTTAGAATTTCTATATCCTCTTCATTTAATTTTGGCAATTCGTATGTATCTAGGAATCTGTCCATTTCTTCTGTGTTTTCCACTTTATTAGAGTACAGGTTCTCGAAGTAGGTATTTATGATCCTCTGGATTTCTGCTGGTTCTGTTGTGACTTCCTCTTTTTCATTCTTAATTGCATGGATTTGAGCCTTTTCTTTCCTTTTTTTTTTGATAAGGTTGGCTAAAGGTTTATCCATTTTATTTATTCTTTCAAAAAACCAACTCTTTGATTCATTAATTTTTTGTATCATTCCCTTAGTGTCCATTGCATTGATTTTTGCTCTGATCTTTATAATTTCTTCTCTTGTGTGGGCTTTGGGTTTGTTATTCTCTTCTTTTTCTAGGAGTTTGAGCTTCTGCATTAGGTGATTTAACTCAGTTCTCTCTGTTTTCCTACTATGGGCATACAATGCTATGAATTTCCTGTATAGAACTGCTTTTATTGTGTCCCATAGTTTCCTGTATGTTGTACTGGCATTATCATTTACTTGTAGAAACTGTCTAATTTCTTCTTTAATTTGCTCTGTGACGCATTGGTTGTTCAGGAGGGTGTTGTTCAATTTCCAGGTGTTTGTGTGAGTTTTGCAGTTTCTCATGTTATTGATCTCCAATTTTATTGCACTATGGTCTGATAATATACAGGGGGTAATTTCAATTCTTTTACATTGACTTAGACATGTCCTGTGAGCTAGCATGTGGTCTATTTTGGAGAATGACCTGTGTGCAGCCAAAAAGAATGTGTATTCTGTTTTTGTGGGATGGAGCACTCTGTAAATATCTATTAAGTCCATTTGTTCAATAGCTTGGTTCAGTTCTTGAATTTCATTGTTAATTTTTGTCTCAATGATCTGTCTATTTGTGATAGTGGGGTATTGAGGTCCCCCACTACAATTGTATTAGTGCTTATTTGGTTTTTCATGTCCATTAATATTTGTTTTGTATAGTTGGGGGCATTCCTACTTGGTGCATCTATATTTAGGATTGTCATCTCTTTCTCTCTTATTGCTCCTTTCACAAGGATGTAGTGACCATCTTTATCTTTCTTAACTAGTTTTGGTTTGAAATCTACTTTGTCTGCAAATAAGATTCCTATGCCTGCCTTTTTCTGGATTCCTGTCGTGTGGAGAGCAGTTTTCCAACCTCAGTGTTATTTTGATTTGCATTTCTACAGTGGCTGGAGGTGGTGAACATTTTTCATGTATTTACCATTCATTTACACTTCTTCTGAAAATTGTCTATTCATTTCAATTAATTTTCTATGATTAAGTCTTTTATTCTGAGGTGGTCTAATTTTGAGTTTATATATTTTAAATATTAATTTTCTCTCAAATGGGTAGATGGCAAAGTATTTTTCTCATTCTGTAGGCTGTCCCTTCACTCTGTTTCTTTTCTTGTGCAGAAGCTTTTAAATTTGATGTAATCCTATTAGTTGATTCCTATGTTGTTTCTTGTGCAGTTGGGGTTCTGTTCAGAAATTCTTTGCCTACATCTATGACTTCAAGAGTTCTGTCCAGCATGTTATTTATTTCTGTTTTAATATTTAGATGTTTGAATCATTTTATGTTCCCCTCCAACTTGAATTTCTATGAAAATAACATTCTTAAATTTTATGCTGTCTTTTAAATTCATTAATTTTTTTGATTTCTTTATAGTATTGTCAACTTTTTCTCTTGTATTCCTTCAAATAATCTATTATTTGGTTCTCAGATATTTTTCTGATTTCTGTTGTTGGTGTGTATGAAATTTTCATTTTTTCTTATTGTGCTTCTTAGTTTAAGAAAATTTTGTTTGATTTTACATGTACATATGATTTAAATTTTCTGATTAAGTTCATCATTTTGGTCATTTTTGTGCATTTCAATCTTTGGTCATTTACTTTTTCTGCATTTAAACAATTCTTTCTCGGTGTTTTGTTGAAGTTACTGACATAACTTAAAACATTTATTTTGAATTATATGTCAGTAAGTTTATATATCTTTATTTCTTTAAAGTTACTCATTGCCAAATTATTTTGTACTTTTGGTGATAACACCAAGTGATTATTAACGGAAATGTGTTGCATATCAACACAATTGTAGAAGTATCTGCTTAATGCAATGTTTGAGGATTTTGTAATATTGCTGATGTTACCATTCAATATTTCTAATATTATTAAAATATTTCTAGGCTATCATTGTTGGTGTGATCTCCCATATTCTAAAAGATACTGATAATTTTTTTCTTTTAGCTTCACTGGGTGTTTCAAATTTTTTTGTCATTGTTGATAATTTTAATTAATACTATATTAGAGCAAAATTTGTGGTAAGAATTGTAGTACTGGCTGGGCATAATGTTGCACCGTTTTTTTTACTCCCGTTCTCTGGGAGATTGATGAAGAAGAATTGCAAGTTTGAGCAGAGGGTTAATTCTCCATTCTGACCATAAAAAAAATCTCATCCTGGAGTTTAATTTCATTGATATTTTGAAGAAATTTTATGTCTTATTTATATTAGTTATATTTGAAATCTATTTTTATTCCTTTAACCTTAATTTTCTTCTGTTGCAAAATATAAATAAGAAAAATAAATGATACTTAGGATAGTTATATAAATTAAGGAGATAATGAATGCAATTGTCTTACTAAATGATATGGCATTTAATAAATATTTTTATTACTATAAAAGAAAAAATTTTGAACAAAAAGGTAGACAGAAAATACTATTATTTGGATCATTGAATAGCTATTCAATCAATGTGATTCCCAGGCAGAATTTGCTTATGGACCAAAAATCAGTAGTTTATAGGGAAACTGTTTACAAGAGAAATGACCCTAAATTTTTAGTAGTCATGGGGAATGATAGTCAATACTGGACATGTGGACTCAGGTAGGCTCCCTATTTTCTTCTCTTGTGTGGGCTGAGTAAGAACTAGAGTAAAAACGGGAATCTGGAATATGTAAAATTGATACTCAGATATTAAATTCTTGATTATACAGGTTTCTTAACAATAATAAATGTAGCCAGTAGTTTTCCAGAGGATGCCCACATTCTTTGTATCATTATATTCTGAGCTCTGACTAAAATCATAAATCAAGTTCTATTCACAGCACTCTAGTGCTTCTTCATCTAGTATCTCCAAACATTAACATACTCCTCCTACAAACCAGAAGCAAAGACTTCTACACCATATTGTCTTGTACAGTCAGAGAGTAACCCAATTCTCTGATACCAATTTTTTGTATAGATTAGACTTTACATCCCTGAGATGCAATAGCTGACACAAGTTAAAGGAGAAAAGGTTGAATTTATCTGGTGATTTGGGGAGATTCAGTCTATAGTCAGCAGGCTCCAAGGTAGAAATATTATGGCTGAAGGGTGTGGGAGAGAAAAGCTGCTTAGTTAGTTCATAATGGCCAGGAGCAAAGAGAGGAAACAGCATCAGAGAGTAATACTTGTACAGTACTCAAAACTATGCCTGCGTGACACTTACACACAAGGCTATGCTTCATTATTCTGCTAGGTATTTCTTAATCCAAATAAAGTTGACATATCTGGATGAATTGTCACACCAATAAAACATCCAATAAAAAATTGTTCTCTCTCTCATTCACACACACCACATACCACACACACACACACACACACACACAATCTTTATGTTTGATATAGGAAAATCAAAAGAATCATGGCCCCTCTTATGTTTTACTTGGGTAATGGAGATGAGAAATGAAATCAAGAAAGGACAAGAAAGAGGTAAAAAGGCACATAAAATACAAATGGCTTAGGAAGGTTATTTGCACTCAACAGCATGGAAGGATTATGTAACTAATAAAAGAATGAAGCCATTATATCATATTCCATTCTGAGAGCCATCCGGGCTTTGTCTAACTCACTTGCTCCCTGCTTATATCAATCTCTGCTAAACTCATACAGCACAGTGACCTTATGGTCCAGGAAGACTTCCAAAAGTTATGTATTCAATGAGCTACATGTTGAAGTTGAAAATCAGAAAAATCTGAAGAGTATTCTTCTAAATTCTGGTCTACAAAACACTTTAATGTTCATGTGTTTGTATTCTTCTGACTTATTTTGAACTCTGAATAATGGAAATTTAGAAACCTCAGATGTGTTTATCAATAATAATTGAAAAAGATTCAATGAGTTTCTATAGAAAGAAAAATACCAAAAGATAGTGATTATTTCCAATGTCTATATAGCATTTCAAATTCCCACTTCAGCACCATTTGTATACCACCATAACAATGCACCAAGACAATGCAGTCCAAAATATGTTATCAATAAACAGTACATTCAGTTTTGAGCAAAAGTCAACATTTGCAAGATTGACTAAATAAATTTTATTTAGACAACATGCATGCTTATCAAGTGAGGTAATCACCAACCTAATGTTTTAATTTTCTTTTTTAAAATTCTTAAACCAGCATTATTTCTAGAATGTGGGAAATGACACACATGTCAACATTGGAAAATGACAAAAATAAAGAATGACTTTTTAAAATATACTAAGGGAAATTTGCACTCTAGTTGAATTTACCTCAATGTTAAATTTTATATATAGTCAAATGAAGTCATTATGTATGTATTAAACCTGTAATTATAATATACATTGATGTGTAGAATTCTACAGATGCTGTCCACCTTTTATAAGGAAAATAAAGACAAGAACAGATATTTGATCTAGGTTGAAAATATTTAGCATAGATTTTAAATACTATATAAGTAATCAAAAAGGAGGAAATAATTTTGATGTATAAAAATTGAAAAGCCTTTCATGAAGAAATTAAATATACAGAATTTATGCTAAAGGTTTAGGATAGAAAAAACAGTTGAAATAGAACCATTTCAGGTTGTCCGTACAGCAAAAACAGACGTACAGATGGAAAACAGCCTAGACATTTTTTAAAGAGATATGAAGAAATGTATTAGGAGAAACTGAGAATAAAATTATATGTATAAAATAGCAGTGCCTGTGCATTCAATTATCTCTTTATTTATACAAAATTTTCTGACTCAAAAATTCAACATGTATTTATTGCTTAATATTTTTAATATTGTGTTTTGAACTCCACTAATAGTAGAAGGCTTACTGAGATTGCTACTGTGACCATCTTGAATTCTGATGTTTATGGATATCTGGCTCTCATGTTGCTGCTGGAAGAGATAGTTCATAGACTATCAATTGGGAAAATTTGTCATTTTATTAATTCTGTATTTGAAATCTTTGTGGCATTTGACAATCTTGTTTTTACCATTCTTTTGGTAACTTTCTTCTTCCTTGGTACTTCATGTAGTATAACCCAGGTTTTTGGTTTCTTTTGTTGTTTTTTTTTTTCTTTATCAGTACTGGAGATTGAGGCCAAGGCCTTCACATTGAGCTGCATGTTCAGCCTTTTTTAAATTTTTATTTTTTGAGACAAGCTCTCACTAAATTCCCCAGTCTGAGTTTGAACTTGGGATCTTCCTGCCTCAGCCTTCCAAAGTATTATTATTATAATTATGTGCCACAATGTCTGAAAATACTTTATGCCTGATATTCAATCTCAGTGTGAGCCTTCTAATAATTCAGGTAATAATTCTCTTTTCTTCTTTCACCACACATACTCTATTAGGCATTTTATCTGTTCATACCATGCTGCAAACCACTTAAGGCAGGAGGATCATTAGGCTTTTGAAAAATTATATTCTCCATATAAATGTTTTAGTCAGCTTTCTTATTGCTGGGACAAAATACCTGATAAATTGTAAAGAAGGAGTTTATTTAGTTTACAGCTGCAGAGGGTTCAACCCATGATCAGCTGGCTCCAGGGCAGAAATGTCACGGAAGAAGTTCATGGTGGAGGAGCGTTTCTCTGTGGCAGCCAGATGACAGTGAGAGAAGGAACAAATCAGAGCAAAAGATATATCCTTCAAAGTCACACTTCCAAGTGCCTACTTCCTCCAACTGGGCCCCACTCCTAACAGTACATTCACATGAGAATTTATCAATGAACTAATCCACTGGTGAGTGTAGCACCTCCACAATCCAATAAGTTTCCTAAAGCCCAACCTCTGAGAGCATGAGATTTTGAGGGAATATTTTATATCTAAAACATATCAATCAGTGACAATGACAGTACATATGCATTAATTATTTGTTGAATATATAAAAAAAGTTCTAGGTAACATCTGGTCAATTCCAAATATGTCTTTACATTCTCATTTTCTTTATTAGAATAAAGACCAACAGCCCAAACTGATTAATGTAATTTGTATGAGAAATAATAATAATAGAGATAAAGCCTTTCATAGGCTATAGTGATAATATGGTGAATAAAGGCGACAAATGTTGTTGCTACACAAAATTAACACTTTAGGCATATGACTTCTTCAAAGTAAGAGGACATAAATGTTAAGGTTTATTGTTAAGATATGAACTTGTGTAAAGAATTATGCTCTTAAACTACCTTAGATTCATCCCTTGTAAAGTGGTAATAATTATAGTATCCAATGTATTTGGTGTTTTAATGAATTACAAAGCTAATATGAGGAATATAATTAGATCTAACAAGGAGTCAATAATTATTTTCAATTATTGGTTGTAATTATTAATCATCTGGATTAGCCTGGATTGGCAATGGAGTGCCAATTCTGCGATGAAATATAATTATGAGAAGCCAGCATAATCCTGGTACCAAAAACAGACAAGGATGTAAGAACAATAACATTACAGATTAATAACTTTGGTGAATATAGATGTATAAAAAAAACTCAGCAAAATACTAGTCAGCCATCAAAGTACAGTGGCACATGCTTGTAATTTGGGTGGGGCTGGGTGGGGCTGGGGTAGGAAGGTTGCAAATAAACACACTTCTAGATTGCCTAAATAGAATTAACTTTTGTGCAACTCAACAGCTGAGGAGAGAGCAAAACAAAGAAGAAACTATATTACCAGGCACCAAAAGTGAGGAAGTGTTCTGACAACTGATCAACAAGTTAAAGGAAACCTAATTAGCACAGAAATGTAGCAAAAGGTACACAGAAATTGCCATGACTTCAACAGGTGCTGTTTGAAAGGGGAGCAATGAAAACAAAGTGTGAACTATAGGATTGTGGAAAATTTCAACAATTCTAGATATTACAAATTCACTAATAGGCTTATCTATGGGACAAAGCCACAGGCCATTCAAGCTTTTGCCCAAGCATGGAATTAGGTGTAGATATGACTCATTAAAAGCAATCAAGTTTAGTGCCTTGCAAAGTCTCAGAGGCCTACAACCAGATCCATCTCGAAAAGGGTCTTATTATTAGGAATTAATCTCCCCTGGGGATTGAAAGGCTTAACACAACAACAATTAAGACACCAGGTGGGCCATTTACTGCACTGACTCTTTGGGGAAAGGGCCTTATGAGACAGTTATCCTTGAAGGGACTGAGATATGGTATCTCATCAAGAAGTTTCAGCAGCAAGGAGCACAGGCTAAAATGGAGAGATGAGTGGAGATTGCACATGGCGAAGCCCTCCGTAACTAGAAATGAAAGCAGTGTTGTTGAGAACAGTATGTACTTGAGACATATGGTTAGAGTTTACATGCTCTTGGACACTTATTCAGTGCAAGACTTAATTGTCTACTCTTTACATCCTCTAAGTCTTCTAAGGTATTTAGAACCATGATACAACTTGGTCATTTGTCATGTCCACCGGGTACACATTCTAGCTTCATATGGCATAAAGAAAAACCTTTTGGGGACAGTACAGACACAAAATTGCAGGTGCTAAAAGGTGAAGGGTATAGTCTGAGCACAGAAACCACCATTGACCATGCAGACCAAGGAACTTTGGAGAAGCAGAATATTTGCCTTGCTTGAACCAGAGGCTGCCAATCCAAACCATTAAAAAGGGCTAATATTGTTTCTTGCTCATTTACTACACTGTCAAAGATGATGAACAAACATGTGGAATGACTGTGTACCTGCTCTTCATCCTCCAGATACTGCTGAGTCTGAGCTGGGGTACAAAGGACCCTGGCTATGTCTAGGGTAAAACCATCCTTATTGCAGCTTGTTCAGAAAAAAAAAATCATGGAGCATTCTGGACACAAGCACTAAATTCTTCTAACTTCTTTGACACAAAGTGAGAGGAATTGAGCAGAATTGACCATTTTTTTATTTGTTCTATTTTTTATTTTCAATTTTTTAATCCACTGGCTTCTACAATCATGTATATTTTTCTCATTCTCTTTTAAAATTCTCTCTCATTTTCTCTTGCATTTAATTGACTTTGTATAGTTTTTCTCTCTTCTCCTTCAAAATGATTTTACTTTTCCTCTTTTATTCTTTTCTATGCCATTTAACCCATTTTCTAATATCTTCTTACTTTCTTCTTTTTTTCTCCTTCTCTTATATGTCACTTCTGCTATTCTTTTTCTTCTTTCATTTTTTTGAATTATTGGTTTGTTTTGTTATGCTTTGTTTCATTAATCCTTATCTTTTTAATATGTCATATGCTCCTTTCCCCCTTTTTCCATTTCATCATTATTGGTGATATGGTTATGGTGTTTTTATTTTTTGTGGTTGTATTGCTACATTGCTTTTATTTATATTTGGCGATTCACACTGTTGATATTATCTTTGCTCTGAAAAGTGCTAGGGGTCAAGCCAGGGGCTACAATCATTCTAGGAGGATGCTGTGTAACTTAACTACACTCCCAACCAAATTGAGAGAATATTCGTATTTCTTCATGACAATGTTATCACTCTTCATCCCACAATGAATAACTCAACCTATAGGAATAGGTAATCAAAACACACAGCCAATACACTTGTCCCAAGTAGGCATGGGTAGAGGGAAAATGAAAACTTGCTACAGGACGTCTACCAACAAAGTATGAGTAGTAAGAAATGACACTTAAGTAGACACCACACATACAAAATGTTCAGCTTTGGTTGAATCCACTGTGCTGGCAACATCAGAGAAGTTTTCATGGAGGGTCCAGTACCACATACCCTGCTGTTTCAAGCATACCTGATTTAACTACCAAAGACTCAATATGTATAGGATTGATAGAGAAAGAAAAACACATAAGCTATGATGTGCTTTGTGTCAACTCCCACTAGTCACAGAGATGCCAAGGGATAAATAAACAGTGAAACCAATTTAGATCTAAAGTTAACACTATGCAGCAGACTGATAGCCCAAGGAATATACTCAGCACAAATCTGCCCCCGAAGAATGTTCACACATCAAAGGGTAAGAAAACATTATCCCAACTGATGCACAAATCTCTATATAGAAACTTGAAAAATTTGAAAAACCAAAAAAAAGAAAAAGAAAAATCATGGCCATGACACTTTGCAAAATTAATTCCATAGTAACCAACCCCAATAGTACAGAAGTAGACAAAATTTCAGATGAATTTGAAATAATAATAAAATTTGTCAATGAACTCAAAGAGAATACAAATAAAAAACTTAATGAAATGAGAAAGACAAAGTGAAATTTTAATAAAGAAATAAGATTCTAAAAAAAATCTAAAGATTATTGAAACAGTAAACAAAATAAAAATTCAATAGAAAACAAAGCCATCATTCTCAAACAATCAGAAGACAGATGCTCTGGGCTAGAAAACAAAGTTTATGAATTATTACATTCAGACAACAAAAAGAAAAGAATGTTAAAAAACATTAAAAACCTCTGGCATATAAAATAAAATTAAATTTAAGAATGATTGGCATGCAAAATGGGTTTGAAATTTAGACTGCAAGCATAGAAAATGTATTCAGTGAAAACAATGCATAGCATTTTTAAAATCTAGAGAATGATGTGGACACCTAGGAATGGAAAGCCTTTAGAACCACAAATACATAAGAAAACATATTACCTACCACAACTGAATAAAAAGTATAAAAAATATTTAAAAAGGGCAGTAATAAACAATTATGTTAAATAATAAAAGTTTCCCAACAAATTAAAGCCTAGGATTGAATGGATATACTGTTGAATTTTACCACACTTTTAAAAAAGAACAAACACCAATGGTCCTCAAACTTATCTAGGAAATAGAAATGGAAGGAATGCTTCCAAATGAATTTTATGAAGACAGTATCACTTTTATATCAAAAGTGGATAAAGACTCAGAAATCACAATAAGTATAGGCAAATATCATTGATGAAAATAAACAAAAGATGCTCAGTAATATTTTTGCAAATAGAATTTAATGACACTTGAAAGGTCATACAATATTACAGAGGTGGTTTCACTCTAAGGGTGCAAGGATCTTTCATGATACGTAAATCAAAAAATGTACTACACTATGTAAATAGGACCAAAGATAAAAATCACATGAAAATCATCATAGATGCAGAAAAGCCCTTTGACAAAATTCAGCATCACTTTATGATAAAAATCTTTAAGAAAATATATGAAGAAATATATTTTCACAATATAATAAAATGTTATACAAGAGACCTGAAGATAACATCATATTGATGCAGAAAAACTGAAGACATTTGCTCAAAAGTTAGGGATGACACCAAGATGTGCACTCTCATTGCTTCTGTCCAATATAGTACTTGAAACTTTAGAACAATTATATAAGGGAAAGAAATAAAAGGTATAAAAATTAAAAATAAAGAAGTCAAATTATCCCTATTTTCAAATAATATAATCCTTTACCTAAAAGACCCTAAAAACTCCACCAGAAGATTTTCAGATCTGACCAACAAATTCAGTAAAGAGGATAGATAAAAAATCAACATACAAAATTATATGGCTTCCATAAACACTAATAATGAACCCCCCACACACACACTCTGAGAAAGAAATTCCACTCAGAATAATTTCAACAACTACCTAGAAATTAATCTAATCAAGGAGATGAAAGGTCTCTACATAATTCTGTAGAAATTTAAGAAAATACTAGCAGAAAGGGAAACATGAACATGGAAAGATCATCCATGTTCATGTTAAGGAACCTGCAGAATTAATATTGTTAAAATGGCCAATACAAAAAATTGATCTAGAGATTCAATCCAATCCACATCAAAATTTCAGTAAGTTTCACCACAGGATTAGGAAATATAATTCTAAACTTTAATTGGTACTACAGAAGGCCCCAAATAGAGAAAGCAATCCTGAGCACAAATAGCAATGCTGTGAGCATAACAATATTCAATTTCAAAATACTCTACAAAGTGGATAGTAGCAATAACAACATGGTAGTAACATAAAAATAGACACATAAACCTGTGAAGTAGAAAGGAGACCACAGAATCAAACCGACACAGTTAGATATCTAATTCTTTTTTTTTTTTTTTTTTTTTTTTTGGTCCCGGGGATCGAACTTGGATCCTTGCGCTTGCACAGCAGCGGTGAAACCACTGAGCTAAATCCCCGGCCCTAGATATCTAATTCTTGACAAAATGACCAAAAATTTATGCTGGAAAAACAGAGCTTCTTTAACAAATGGTGCAGAATAAACTTGATATTAGTATGTTGAAGATTGGAAGTTGATCTATATTTCTCACTCTGTACAAAAAGCAAATCAAAATGTATGAATGACATAGGTATAAGTCCTAAAAATTTGAAAGTTCTAGAAGAACTTCTGGGGAGAGCCCTTGAAGTCAAAGGCATAAGAAAAGACCCTGGGACATATTCCATTAGCACAGGAAAAAGTAGCAAGATCAGCAAACAGAACTACATCAAATTAAAAAGTCTCTTAACAGCAAAAGAAGCAATCAACAGAATGAAGAAAAAGCATAAAGAATAGGAGAACATGTTTGTCAGCTACTCTCCAAAAGAGAAATGATAGTGTATAATGTATTTCAAAAAATAACACCAAAAAATGAATAACTAAAAAAATTAAATGGACAAATAAATTGGAGGCACTTTTTAAAAGGACAAATGGTCCATACAGGCATTAAGATTTCAACATCTTTATCAAGAAGGGCCATACAGTGCCAGGGATTTAGCTCAGTGGTGCTGCCCCCTGCCTCACAAATGCAAGGTCCTGAGTTCGATCCCTGGTACCAAGAAAAAGAGGAAAATACAAATTCAAACTATATTGTTATTACATCTTACCCTAGTCAGAAGGGAACTAAACAAGAATACAAAATACATTATAATTACTATTGAAGATATGATGAAAAACTGAACACGTGTACACTGGTGATGAGATTATGAATTAGTACAGCCACTGTATAAATCAGTATGAAGGTTCTATAGGAAACTAAAAACAGTGACACCATTTGATTCAGCTGTACCACTCCTCAGTATATTCCCAAAAGAATTTTAGTCAACCTACTGGAGTGAAACCTGAATAATCATATTTATCACAGTGCAATTTATAATAACTAAGTAATGGAAAGATTTAAGTGCCAGTCAACAGATGAGTAAATAAAGAAAAAATGACATATACACACAATAAAATATTCAGCCACAAAGTAAAACAAAATCATGTAACCTGAAGAAAAGAGTAAGGAATTGGAGACCATAATGTTAAACATAGTAAGTCACGCTCAGAAAATTAAATATTGAATGTTTTCTCTTATAGGAAATATCTTTAAAAAGAAGTAAAAGAGAAAAGAGAGACAAATGGAAAGTGGAAGAAAGATTAGAAATCAGGAAGGGGATAAGAAGAAAAAGGAAAGGTAGAAAGAGCTAATTTGGGTATGAAAATAGTCAAATTATGTTATATGCATGTATCAATAAGTCAAAATAAAGCCCTTTATTCTGTGTAACTAATATACACTAATAAAAATAAGACAAAATAAAATGGAAGGACTGGGGATGTAGCTCAGTGGTAGTTATTGTCTAGAATGATTATTTTGCTGGTTTCAATCCACATTTCTGGAAATACAAAACAAGAGTAATCATCATAATCAAGTTTGATTTATCCTAGTGATTAAGGGGTGTTTAAATATGCACAAATCAATAACTGATACAAAATATGAACAGAATGAAAGAAAAAATATGTTTATCTCAATTGATGCATAATAGAGCATGTGGTAAATTCAAAATCTCTTCATGATAGAAATGAGGCAAAATTAGGTATGAAAGGATCATACCTGAATATCACACAGGCCATTCATAATGAGAAAACAATTGACACTATATTGAATAAGGAAAAGCTGAACGTGTTCTCTCTAAGGTCTAGGAAAGACAAGGATTCCCACTTTCAATACATTTATTCAATACACTACAGAAAATCTTAACTAGAGCTTAGGCATGAGCCAGAAATAAGGGGATATATGTGGAAAAGAATTCAAATTGTCACTGCTTTCAGATGGTATATTCTTATATAGAGAAAAACCCAAAATCCCCCCAAAACTATTAGAACTAATAAATACATTCAAAAAAATTGCAGGCTATAACATCAACATATAATAAAAAATTGCAGCTATATATCCATAGCTAATTGTTCGAAATTGAAATAAAGAAAATAACTCCACTTAAATAGCTACAAAAATACATAGGAATAAATTTTTAAAAAGAGGTCAAAGACTTCTAAAGTATAAATTATGAACCACTGATAAAGGAAACTGGATGGACATAAAAATGTATAAAAATATCTTGTATTCATGGATCAGAAGAACACACTATTAAAATGTCCACACAAGGCAAATGATGTAATCAATGAAGTCCCTATCAAAATAACTGTAGCATTCTTCACAGAACTAGAAAAAAGTCTAAAATGTGAATGGGACCACAAAATTATAAATAGACAAACCCATTTTAACTAAAATGGTCAAAGCAGAAGGTGTTAAATTATCTGACACTAAAACATACTACAAAACCATAGAAACAAAACATCATAGTTATGGTATACAAACAGATCCATAGATGAATTGAACAGAATAGAGATCCTAAATTCTAATCTATGCATATACCACCACTTAATTTTCGACAAAAGTATAGTCATACCCTTTGGATGAAAAAAGGTATTTTCCTGGAATGGTACTGTGAGTATTAAATATCCACATATAGGAAAATGAAGCTATCACTCTATCTCTTACTACTCACAAATATTAACTCAAAGTGGATTAACAGCTTCAATATGAAACCAGAACCTGTGAAACTAATAGAAAAATAATAAATAGAAAAATCAATAGAGAGAAGATTTCGCGGTTGTAGGATACATGCAAGCTTTACTTTATAAGAGATTGCCAAAAATTTCCCCAAATAGTCAAACTTTTGCACTTCAATCAGCAGTGTATGAGAATTCCAGTGTTCTGTATCTTTTCTAATACTTCACACTGTCGCGTCTCTTAAACTTCAGCCATTTGAGGCAGTATATATTGATATTCCAGTTAGTGATTTTAATTTGCTTTTTATCACTAATTAATGATGTTGAGTAACTTTATATGTGCTTATTTGATGTTTATATATGTTTTTGATATATTTTTAAATTAAGTTCCTTGGTCATTTTTTGGAATCGTTTGTTTTCTTGCTACGGTTCTTTGCATATCCTCAGTACACATCTCTTTTCTCAGATATGTGTGCTGTAAAATTTTCCCAGATTGTAACTTCTCTTTTCATTTTATAAAGAGCATATTTGAAGAGCAGTTTTTAATACTAGTAATATTCAACTTTACATTTATATTTTTGTGATTTTTACACTCTGTCATATCTAAGAAATATTTTTTTCTAAACCTTGTTCACAAAGCTTTTTTCCTATTTTTTTTTTGCTTAAATTCTTTTATTGGTATATTTTAGGTGCACAATATGTTTACATTTATCATTGGATACTTGTACCTGTACATGATGTATCTTGGTTCTTATTTTTTTCCCATTACCTGTGCACCCTTCACCCACTCCACACCTCCTTATTTATAAATACTTTGTTTCCAATTTTAACTTTTCTCAGAATATTTCCTTTCCCTTCTTTCCTTGAACAGTCTTTTGTCAGGAGAATGGTTCACAAGCCCCATGATTTCTTCTATGGTTCATAAGCCCCATGATTTCTTCTATCTGAAACATGACTACTATTGATAATTTTACCAAATAAAGTATGTAGAACTTTTAATAAGTCATCATTTTAATAAGAAGATCTGAATCTTTGAAAATTATTGAGCCTTTTTATTATTTTTTATTTTCAGCTTATGTGAAATAATATTAAGCATATATTATGCACTATGTGTCCTATTTATTAACTTATATTTAATACATTGATATTTGACATCAATTAATGCTTAGATAAAATTTAAGTAGCAATAATAGGCATACAAAGTTTATGAGAAGTGTCAGTCTCTTTTCTTCTATTCTACAAAATTTAGGCAAAATTTGAGTCAGTTAATTGATAAGAACAGGTTTCATTATTCTTTAGTCACAATTGATCTATCCTGACTTCTTTGGAACTAAACTCTGAAAAAATTGATAGATTTTTTTGAAAATTGCATTCCAATAAAATCTCTGTGCTGATAACTACACCCATGGTTATTTTCTGGATAGTCTCTTCTTTAAATCTGTTATATTTATTTGCTTTCTTATCTCTATACAACTATTTGTCAACCTAATTCCAGGGAATCTGTAATCACTGTGGTGTAAGAGCCAAATATTTGATTCCTTTTCTGTCAGCCATTTTTTTCAATGGAAGGAATTCAATGAATGACAATTGAATCAACTGAAAGTTTGAATAATAGATATGACAGTGAGACCTTCAATTTGATTGTTGTCACTGGAAGGAGTAAACGGGGGTGTAACATTTAAAACATTCCTTAATTTTATGTTTTGGTGTGCTTGGGGTTGAGAAGTATTTGCCTCTTCCAGTTTTACAAGTCATTGAATTTGTAGAATCTTTGAATTCTCTTCCTTTCTACCTGCAAAAGCAGCTTCTTTTCTAAGCCCATCTTTTTCTTGTAATAGCTTGAAAAACAGAGCCGACAGCAAGTAACAAGTTGCTGTTGTTTTTAAACTCTTTCTCTAGAGTCACCAACATTTTCTGGCACAGTCTCCTTTAAAATTGTTTTCAAGTGGGTGTTCATTAGTTTTATTAATAATGTGCTGTTAAACAACTTGAATCTCTTTCAAGTTTCCCTTAACTCATGGCCTGCTAGCTAATCTCTTAAGTTGTTGCCACATACTTTATTTTGTACATGTGTATGAAAGCAACACGACAATGATTAGAAATAACCTCTAGTAACAATTGCTTCATTAATTATGATAAACTGGATTATATTGCATTAATGCATACCCTGACTTCTATCACTTAAAAGAATACTTTATTAAAGTTTCTTGCTCATGTCCTATGCCAGTGATAAATTGTCTGGACCTTTTAAAGTTGACGTAAGTCTATGCCCTAAAATGATGGAGCATCTGCATTCTAGCAAAATGCTGGTTATTATGAGAGAGGGGGAAAAGGAAACGATGGGTTGTACACTACCTTAGAAGCTTTGAATTGTAGGTATCACACCATTAACAATGAAGATTCATTGTTCAGGGTTAATTATTGACCAGGCAAACCTCACAAAGGAGGAAGATGTGATACTTCCATGCACCTGAACAATAGTGATAAAAATTGGTGAAAAATTCTAATGACTACTTAGATATTTTTCGACTTCAGACTACATGATCTTAAGAGGGAAACCAATATATGGTTCTAAAGAATGTGTCCTAGGTAAGAAAGAGATTAGCTATCATTTATATGAAGAATTGAAGAAATATTTTATCAAAAGAAGAAAGTGCATGATTATCATTCCCTATGTGAAATATAAGATTAATAAAATGGCAAAAAAAGTATAGGCTCTGTGGCAACAGGTACATATTTCAGGTGTCCACAAGAAATCAGTATAGTAGGACACTTAGTCATATCCACACGAGACAAAAATTCTGCATCAATCCAAGAAAAACTGTATCATTGTGAAAGCATTGACACTGTGAAACTCTGGTAATGTCCAAGATCTGGAAGGGTCATTTTGAGGCAGTAAACTCAACAATCATCTTCTTTTCCTCTGACCTGTAAGCAACCCCCTCATCTGAATGGCTTAGCTATAACCCAATTTGGCTTTGAGCCTGCTACCAAAGCTCTCTGCCAAAGTATTCAGGCAGAATCATGCACATGTGTCTTGGAAGACTAGATCATCTGCTCAGAAATATAGATCTCAGCAGTAGACTCAAAAGTTATTCTCTAACTCCAATCCAGTTCCCCATAGTTATGATTCAAGTAAGTACTGCTTGTACAGTGATGTAGAGGGAGACTCACTGATCTGTGCTACTGACAGGCTTGATAATCTTTATCCTATAGCAGATTCTTTAGAGGTCAAGTTTTGGCCCCAGAACTACTTTGCTGCAGCCTCAGCATTTTCCTCTTTGTGCAGGTAATGTTGGAAGACACCCATGACTGATTTTCCAGCCTCTACCACAGAGAGCTTCTCATAAAGACCTTGAGTCTTAGTTCCATCCCTTTTTAGTTATGGTCTGTAAGTAATTTTACCTGTATAGGAAACTGCTGAGATTCCCACCAGCCAGTCCAAAGGGTTGGGCTTCACAAAATCAGTCCTACAGTATATTCAAAATTAGCTTTGAAATTTGATTTCAACACTTCCCTGTTGAGGTATTGAATGAACTCTGCCCAGCAAGCATCTCATCAGTAACCTTTCCTATCAGAGTCACTTGGCTGACATGTCAAAATTTGTCCATTAGTGAATACTCATGTGGCCCTATATTTTGATCCTGAACACTCACATTTCTGCCTTCCTGGGGATTTGGAAGGAGACATTTAGAGCAATAATCCTGAAGACTGATGGTCTGACATTAAACTCATAGTGGAGCTTGAAATTGACCAATAATTCCTTCCAGTTATTCTCAACCACATTCTGAGGACAGAGATGCTCTGTCAGGAACCCACTAGGTAACTCACCTATTGATGATTCCCGAGTCAGGACTAATATTCTCATTCACATCTGGGATCCTGAACTAATCTTGTCTCAGTTTCAGTACACCTCATCCATCGACTGAGGCATCACAGCCATCCAAAGAACCTCTCCAGTGATCCATCAGGAGACTTCCTGCAGACCTAGAAGAAGCCATCCCAGTCAGCACATCTGCTAATAAGCCCTTTGTCTCTGAACCCCAAACCAGACCCTTATCTCAGCACTAGCACCACAGATCTATCTTCTACACACAGTCAAGTACTTCCAGGAAAAAGGACTCAAATCCAGTAGAAACCTAGAAACTGTTGTCTCCACTGTGGTCCCAGCATGAGCTCCATGTCTGATACAACCCCAACCCAACTGCAATCCAAAGTCAATCTCTTCAGCCTAGAGACCTAACAAGAAAACAACTTGTTAAAGCAAATCTTAAAGGTTGAAAGAAGTTGGAACATTGAATGCCTAATGACCAAATCAAAGCTATATAGAAAATAATCAGGACAACATGAGACCATTAAAGAAAACTCATAAAATTATAGCAAACAATAACAAAGGAACGGATATTTACAAATTTCCTGAAAAATTACTCAAAATAATCATCTTTGAAAACTTCAATAAGATGTATTCTGCCATAAAGAAGGATAATTTTGAGTCACGTGTTGGAAAGTGCATACATTTTGAGAGCATAATCTTAAGTGAAATAAATCAGACACACAAGCTTAAATATCACATGGATTCTCTTATATGAGAAATGCAAGTATAAATAAATTCATGGGCAAAATAAATGAGAACAGGAAGCAAGGAGATAGATTTTTTTAAAAGTGAGGAAATAAAAGAGACAGAAGTGAAGTGGGGGGGTCAGAAAGGGATGAGAAAATAATTAAAATATATTATGCACCAATTCCCCACAATGACTGTAATTATCATGTACTACAAATATGCTCTAACATAAATTTTAAAAAGTTAAAAAGATGCAAAAATACAGATATATAGCCAAATGAGTTAGGCAAATGATATATGAAAGTAGTAGAAGTTCAGTAAAGAAACAGAGACCATAGAAAGGTACTCAACAGAAATTCTATAGGAAAAGCATATTACAGAACTGAAATTTTTGATGAAGTTATAATAACAGACTGGATCATGTAGAATAAAGAATTAATGAACATGAAGACAGATCATTTGAAATTAGCCAACTGAGGGAACAAAAAGAAAATATATTGAAAAGAGTGAAGAAATATATGTTACAACTGTGATACCACCAAACATACAAACATATGAATTATGACTGTGTCTGATGGGAAATAAAATGATAAAAGGGGAAGAAAGATTATTTAATGTAATAATGTCTGAAAACTTTCCAAATCTTAGAAGGGATATGGGCATACTGTTCAAGAAGCTCAAAAGCTCTCAAACGAGATTAATTCTTTTGAAAAGTACAACCCAAGGCATATTATAATAAAATTGTCAAAATTCAATGACATGAATATTCTTAAAAACACTAAAGGAGAAGAAATTCATTACCTACCTATAAAGGATCTCAAAAAAGATATTAACCTTTACCCTCACAAAGAACTCTGAAAAATAAATTAAGAAATAAATTTGATTTACAATAGCTTGAAAAATTAGAAATTTTAACTAAATTTAACAAACAATATAGAAATTTTATGCAATAAAAAGTATAAATTATGGGTGAAATAATTGTAGATGATAAAAATCAATGTCCAATGGTCTTGAGTTAGAAAAGTTAACCTTGTTATGATGTCCGTCCTACATAAAGCAATACATAGATCCTATACAATTTGTATCAAAATTTCAATGTCATTTCTCAAAAAAAATTTTAAATACTTTCACAAAATATATGCCATGTCATAAGACACAAAATAGCCAAAGAAATCTTTAGCAAAATGGACAAAGTGGAAAGAACAGTACTATTGGATTTTAAAGTTTATTACAAAGTTGTTATAAAATCTGTTACAAAGTTATTGCACGATGCTGGCATGAAAAAACACACATGAATTAATGGAGCAGGATATAAACCTCAAAAATTAATCCGTATATTTATAGGAAATTGATTATTGATAGAGGAGATCAGAAACCACAATGAAGGAATGTAAAAAGTAAAATGTCCTTTTCTTTTGGTTGAAAAAAAGGATATTCAGAAGAAATTCTTTAAGAAAAAGCTAAATTAGACTCATGTCATATAAAAAGCAAACTCAAAATTGACTAAAAGTTTAAATGCAACACCTAAAACTGTAAAAATACTGGAACAAAACAGGGAAAATATTTCATGACATATATTAGAATGATTATTATCAGAAAACCCAATGTTGGTAAAGTTGTAATGAAAAGGGAACATTTTTTCACAGCTACTGAAAATGTAAATTAACACTACTAGCATGGAATACAGAGTGGAGATCCCTTTGAAAACTAAATATAGAATTTAGGTATCATTTAGAAATCTGACTTCTAAGTATGCATTCTAAGAAATTGAAATCTGCATGCCAAAGAGTATCCTGCATTCCCATGTTCATTACAGCATTATTCAAAATAGTAAAAAAAAATAGATGCAACTGAAGTGACCATCATCAGATAAATAGATGCAAAATGTAGAATATATTTACAATAAAATATTATTCAGCCATAAAATAAGCATTTTTCATTTGGAATAACATGGACAAATCTGGAAGATATTATTTTAAATGAAATAGGCCAAAAGAAATATAAATGTGCCAAGATGCCATTTGCAAGTTGTTTTAGTTACTTTTCTTGTTGCTGAGACAAAAACCCGACACCCAATATTAAAGGAGAATAAATTTATTTAGCACACAGTTTGTAGTGATTTCAGTTCATACTTGACTAGCTCCAAAGCAGGGTGGCATGGCAGTGAGGAATCACAGAGGAGAAATAGTTCATGGCAGACAGAAGGCAGCAAAGTAGCGAAGTAGTAAAGAAGCAGCAAGCAACAAGAAGTAACTAACAGCAGGCCTCTTTCTGTCCTTTATATTCTTACTTTAGGGGAGGTAGCACTCACACCTTGGGTGGAGCATCCTTAATTTTAGCATCACTGCAAGAATCCATCCCAGTATTACATCCTTAATCCCAGTATCATACAGTTTAGATCCTGCCACTTCCAAAAAGCTTCATCTATGATCACATGAGACTTTAAGGGGACCTCTAGATACAAGCCATAATACAGTATATTCTAAAAAAAACCTGGAACCCATTGCAATAAAGGTTAAAATAATAGTCACCAATGGCTGGGGAAGAGAATAAATGAGGCAAGGATGTTTTTGATTCCAGGTATGTCTGTGAGGATGTTTCTGGGAGTGATTAATGTTTGAGTCAATGAACTGAGTCAATAAAATCTACTCTCACTTGATTTAGGTGGATTCGATCCAATCAACTGATGGCCTGAATAGAAAAAAAAAGGCAGAGGAAGGATAAAAGTTTTCTCTCTCTTCCATAGCTGAGCACTTACTCTCTAGCCCATGGACATCAGAACTCCAAGTTTTTTAGCCTTTGAACTCTTAGACTTTTACCAGTAACTTTCCTCATTTTACAATTTGCAGAGGGTCTATTGTTTGAATTCTTGGCCTCTAAAATGTGACCAATGTCACTAATAAATTCCTTAAAATATATCCATTTCTATGTATATATCCTATTGAAACTGTCTCTCTTGATAGCTCTCACTAAGGAACATGTGGATGTTGAAATTATTCGCATTGAAAATATAAGAGGTACTGAAAATAATTTTATGCACAAAAAAGACCTCACGGTTTTCCAGCAGCAACTACGGGGCATTTTCATAGAACCTAAAATTCTTTAAATATTTCAAGACATAAATATTACTAAATGCACATATTCTTTACTTGGAAATACACTTTTTCTGAAGAATTTTTATCAATGGAAGAGTCTTAGTTGTAGCTTCATCATTAAAATATTAAACCCTATCATAAGCAAAATATGGGCGTTTGGAGAAAGAAGTTCATGAATGAAAAGAAAATAACTCATTCCTTACTCTAGAGCCCACGAGAAATACTAGTGAGTGAATCTTTGCAGCCTACTTTTCCGCAATAACAATGGTAATTACATCTTGCCTAATTCAGGCCACTATTTCTAAGTCATCCTGGAAACAGAACAATGTGTTATACAATACTTGTTGAATGCATAGTAGAAAATAACAAGAAAGAAAGAGAGAGCGAAAGAGAAGAAAGAAAGAAAGAAAGAAAGAAAGAGAGAAAGAAAGAAAAGGGGAGGGAGGGAGGAGGGAAGGAGGAAGAGTGGGAGGAAGAGGAGGAAGGAAGAAAGAGAAAGGAAGAGAGGGAGAGAGGGAAGGAAGGAATAAAAATAGACAAAAGTGAATATAAGTTTATATACATTTATTGTGTGTTGATAATAGTTATTTTATCTATGTCTACATACTGTATATTTTCATGGTAGAATAAATCTTAACTTTTAGAGAAAAATAACTTTTTGACCACTGTACTTTAATCATTTCAAGATTAATCATATTTTAGCAATCAGGGGCTAAAATTAAGACTGATTACTTGCGGAGTTACTGACTCAAATGAAAATTTTCAAATGATTACAACAATTTTTGTGATTTGTGTGTTTCTTCTTTAGTAAGAAACTCAGTTTAGAAGTATCTTGTTAAAATAAATCTGTTGAAACACAATTCAATGTCCTTTGATCAAAAGGTTGGTTTCTATGCTATTTGCTCCAAAATTTGAGAGCTGTCCTCTGTATAGACTACTTAATATAAATATTGAATGAACGTGGCATAGAAAAAGTGGAATGTTCCTTCTGACTAAACACACACATAAATATATTTGTATATCTACCTATATGTATATATAGACTACTTAAATGACTTACATAGAACAATATTACTAATGTAAGAGTCAGAACAAAATATCATTACATATTTCATTTTTCACCCAAAGTAATTGATATGACTTAAATTTCAGCGTGTAGGTTTTCACCTGACTGCACGCAGTTATATATTATTTAGAAAAGCCTGCTTGCTCTTCAAAGGCAATTTGCATAAATAATTAAAGCATACTGGCATTCATAATTACATTAGTTTCATATTGATCATTTTTATTGCTATATTTCACCTTTTACAAAATAATTTATAGGACACAATAATGAACTTGAACTGCCTTATTGCATTATTTGGTAAACAATAGAGACTAGAGAACTAAAGCAATAAAATTAAGGTGATTTAACAATAAAGCAATTCCCTGGATTTTAATTAAATCATGTAATGTTATTTTCTAAATACACTAAATTGGGAGTCTAAATTATAAGTCTGGAGTTTCACACATTGAGAAATAACATTCTTAAAATGTTTATCATTAAAATTTGTAATTGATTTTTATTATGTATTTTGGATACAGAGACAATAAGAGATAAGTAATATTTACAGATTTTCCTTATACCATGAATAGGTATTATTTCAAACAAAGAGAGATTCTGACATCTTATAGAATTTAAATGATTGGTTCTGAATAAATGATTACAAAGGTACAATAATATCATTAATTTATTTTAATTATTTTTATTTAAAAATTTAATCTGTCACAAAAAGCTAACATCTGCACATATTAATGGGTGCACCATGTAAGATTCCATGCATATATATAATAATGAATATATTAAATAATATATAATGTATTATTATATATACATTATATAACTGATAAGATATATATTAAATAATAAATGATGCATTATATATTATACAATTAATAATATGTATATTAAATAATATATATAATTTAATGATCAAATCAGGTTAAGCATATTTATCTATTTAAGCATGTCATTGCTTTGAGAAAAAAGTTTTTTAAAAATCCTTCTTCTGACTTTTTGAAATATAAAGTACATGATCAATAACTTTAGTCTCCATATTTTGCAGAAGTACCTCAGAAGTTATTGCTCCTATCTAAGTGTAACATAGAATTCATGGATCATTTTTTTCTCCATCTCTTCCCCTGGTATTTGATGCACATATATTTATAATTGTTATCTCTTCCTCTTTGATTGTCCCCTTAACAAGTATGTACTAACATTTCTTTGTCTCTTTTGATGGGTCTTGGCTTATAATTCACTTTTTCTGCAAATAGATTACCTACCCCTGCTTTTTTTCAGGGTTCCTTTTGCATGAAGAATTGTTTTCCACACTTTGACTTAGTCTATGACTTTCTTTTTTAGTTAAATGTGTTTCTTGTATGCAGCATATTGTTGGATCTTGCTTCTTCATCTATTCTGCCAGTCTGTTTCTTCTAATTGGTGAATTGTGATCATTTACATTGATGGTTATAACTTATATGTATTAACTTATTGTTCTTATTATTTTCCTATTGCTGATTCCCTTTCTTTCTGCTCTGTTTAATTACTTGGCTTGCATGGTGATTTCATCCTATTGGGGTTCATTGGATTGTTGTATTCATTGTTTCTTTGTAGAATATCCTTCAGAACTTTTTGCAGTGGTGGTTTGGTGATCATAAATTTCTTCAGGTGTTCTTCATCATGGAAGTATCTAATATCTCCATCAATTTTGAAGGATAGTTTTGCTGTGTACATCAATCAGGGTTTGAGTTTGTTTTGTTTAAGAGATTGAAATATTTCACTTTATGCTCTCCTTGACTTAAAGGTTTGTGTTGGAAAATTTCTGTGATTGTCATGTGCTTGCCTTTATAGGTGAGTTTTTTTTCTCTAACAGCTTTTAATATTCTGTTCTTGTGCTGGATTTCTGGAGTCTTGACTTTTGTATGACTTGGTGTAGTTTTGTTTTCTGATCACAGCTAATTATATTTCTGTATGCCTCACTTATATGTATGTCAAATTATTTTTCCATGCTTTGGAAGTTTTCTGTCATTACTTCCGTAAACAGGTTTTTTTTAATGCCCTTTGCCTCTTCTTATGCTTTTTTACTGATTCTGATTAATCATATGTTATTCTTCTTTGCATCCTCTCATAGCTGTTAGATTGATTTCTCATGGTCCTTTTCTGTTTCTAAGAAGTCTTTCTTTGATGATCACTAACCACAAACCTGTCTTCTAGATCTGATACTCCGTCCTCATGTTGGTTGATTCTGCTTCAAATAGAATCCTGCTGCATACTGAATACTGTTTTTAATCTTCTGGGTATCTGTTTGAATGTGTTTCATGGAACCCATTTCTTACCGATTTGGGGCATTTATGGTTTCCATCACTTTCTCAGGGTCTTCTATTTTTTTGTGTATCTACGCTAGATTCATTAGGCATGTCCTTTATTATGATCATCATCTCTTTGGTGATCTGAGAAATTATTTCTGATTTTTTTCTAGAGCCTCATTCATCTACTCTGTTATTTTTGCTTGTACCATTTCACAAAGTTCAGGTGCTTGGCTTTTGATTTTTTCCATATCACTGCCCCCTGGATTTTCCTTGGTTGAACTAGAAGTCTGGTGATTGCATCTTGCTTCTGTGTCTTCTTATTTTCTATTAATTTAAAATGTGTTCTCTGTGTTGATCTTTGTAAATTGCTCATGTTATCTATGTGCTTTACTAGTTTCAAGACTTCCATAGGAAATGACTACTTTTAAGATATGTCTTTTAGGTGGAGCTGGCTTTTGGCTTTTGAATCTATCTCAAGATACTACCTCTTCAGATTGTTAGGGATGAGAACTTGCTGATGATTTGGTGCAGCAGCCTGTTGTTTGGTACTGAACTATGATATTGTTTATGGCCCTCAGACAATATCAGTATTGTCATACAAGAAAGAACAACTGAGCATAAAAACTGTGTCACCTTGGCTAAAGTAGAATGATTGGTAATAACAATAATATCAAGAACATCCTAGAAAATGACAAACTGTGGTTAACTATTAATTTGCCACCTTTAGTCAGAGGAACAAATTTGATAGCCATGTAATGAAATCTTAAACCAGAAAATTATATAAAGTAAATGTCTTCTCAATAGAACAATTTTACCCCAGGGGAGAAAATTTAAAGGGAATAAGAGGGAAAACTAGAGAAATAAATGAGAAAGATATTAGAAGGAGGTTTAAGGACAATGGAAGATTACCCAAGCTTTGAGAAACTGGTGACAATGACTGGAGGGAAAAGAAGAAAGAAAGAAAGAAAGAAAGAAAGAAAGAAAGAAAGAAAGAAAGAAAGAAAGAAAGAAAGAAAGAAAGAAAAAAAGAAAGAAAGAAAGAAAGAAAGAAAGGAAGGAAGTATGAAAGAAAGAAAGAAAGATCAAAAACAAGAACAAAACAGAAAAACTAAATGTTCGCACTCATGAAAAAACAAGAGCAATCAAGAAAAATAACCAAAGAAAGGGGAAAAAATGTCAATTTCAGGGTGTGTCTGTGGTGCCACTTCTAGACAAAGGAGGCAGACAGAGCCCAGATCCATGTTGGATGATCAGAGTGAGCCTGTGGTAGAATTAGGGTGGGGTGGTGGATAATCACAGCAAGCTTACACTTTCAGCTCCACAGAACTTAAGGCTGAGGCTCCCAGGGATTTAGCTCAGTGGCACCATGCCTGCCTTGCAAGCACATAATCCTGAGTTCAATCCCCAGTGCCGCAAAAACAAAAACAAAACAAAACATAAAAGAAGTTAAGGCTGATTCTTATCGCTGGATGTGAGGCTGAGATCCAAGTTGTTCATCCCATAACAATCTGGGTGTCTCTTTTCATCTTGGACTTGGCTCCCTGACCCTGGAGATTGCCCATGGCTGCACCTCAACCATACACTAGGAGCCCCAAGATGAAGCATACCATGGATAATCTGAGTTCCAGGTTCAGATGGCTCTTTCACAAAATGGTGTCTGCCCAATTGCCCTCTCCTGGATAGCCTTGGACTGGAGTCACTCTTCTCCCACTGTAGCCCACAGTATCTGCTGCTCCTTTTCATGGGTGTGTTTCTCCATGGAGGCCTCTGGAGTCACCCGCCATCACCGTACTTCTAGATTCAAGCTATCTCTCTCCTGCCTAGTGCTAGGACTCAGGCAGAAAGTGTCATTTGCCACCTCCCTCCTCTGCATTGAGGTCCCTTTCTTCACTCTCCCCATGGACTCTAATTTTCCCTTCAGATCCTTTTTGGCTCCTCTGGAGCCACTTCCACACTTCCCTTCCTCAAGTTGCTACACTCCAGCATCTGAACCTTGAATCTCATAGAGTCGAATTTGCCACTGCCTGTCACCCCACCATCTTCTGGGAGGCCCAAATTATACCATTTTGAATTATTTATATCATTATTTTTGTTAGTACTGCTTTAGGTTTCTATTGCTTGTTTTTACTCCTTAAGATCTTTTGCTTTCAATTTAGAATATACTTCTTTCATGATTTTTTGTGGACATTATTGGTGAATATATATTCTCTCGGCTTTCATTTGCTTGGAAAATTCTATACCCCTCCTTTATTTTTAAAGGTTAGCTTTGCTTGGTAGACTCTTCTCAGATGAGAAGTTTTTTTCTTCTGTAATATGAGACATCATGTTCTTATTTCCTGATCTGTAAGGTTTCAGCCCATATCCCTGTTTTCAGGTGAATAGGGGCACCCTGCTGTGTTACTTGTTTCTTTGTTTCTTTTTACTTGCTTCCTTAAGAATATTCTATTTATCTCTCATCAGTAAAAGCTTGATTATAAATTGTTTTGGGGTAAAGCAAGGGGAAGTTTCAGAGAAGATTGTAGAGCATTAGTGTCATTTATGTGAATCAGTCAGAAGAGTTAAAAGTCAGAAAGTAGAAAATATATTCTAGGGATAGAGAAAAAGAGGAAGAGCTTCAGGAATTTAAAAAAAAGGTGAAAGGAAAACTAAAAAGCATATAGAAACAAAAAGTCAGTGCACAGAAAATTATCAAGCCATCTGCAATGACAACTGTAGCTTCCACAGGGGAAGAAAGCCTGACACCACATGCACAAGATAAACCTGGAGGAGATTGGGAACCTCAATGATACGCAGTAAGTTAGCAGTTATAGCCATTGAAGAAACTCATGGTCATTGCAGACTGTAAATCCAGTGTGGAGATTTAGTGTGAATGTTACTCCCCTCACTTCGTAGGCTATTTTTGGAGATGAAATCCACTGCAGTATTTACCACATCTTGGAGTGGTTTCAACAGCAGCCAGGTTGAGAAAGGCTTATTTTTTTGAGACAGAACTATTCCAAGTTTGAGAAGTGATAAAACAGCCATGCTTCGTGGAACCTGGGGAAACCTGTCACAGTGACTGAATCAGATAGAACTACAAGAGAGTGTCATGGGTAATAAGAGGATTATATGAAGACCCTCTGAGAAGGTTAAGCTGTGGAGACATCAGGCTGTGGAATACAGGATTGTCAGCAGCATTGACTTCTGTAGTGAGCAGCAAGGGCCATTGTATGTGGTTTTCTTAGGGACCTAAGTATGAAAGTGATGGGATCAGGCTACATGGAATGCTTGGTTTTTCTTAATGCCTCCTTCCACCACAGAAGTCAATGACAATTTTTGTCTTCTCCATCCTCTAACATGTTTGAGGATATGCATCTGATTGGATATTAGCCACATCACTAGGTGCATAGACAGGAGTGTCTCTGGAGCAAGAAAAATACTTTACTTATGTACATGCTGCAAAGATATTTGGTGATAGCAGAGAATCCCAGTGCACAGAAGGAGAAAAACACTAAAATACTCTGGAATGAATATGTCACAGAAAGACACAACATAAAATTTACTTGCCCCATCCACTGGAAAATGTGGGTCAGGGCTCAGCATTCACAAAAATCTAACTTGTTAAATGAGTGGGGAAAGAAAATTGATCAGGAACCAAGGGTGGTTCAATATCACTTCTTTATATCTAATGAATTCCATTATTGTAGGTCCTAGAAAGAAAATTTACCAGTGTTGTTAGGGTGGGGGAAAATTTTTGGCTCATTTTTCTTGGTTTTTGTTAGTTTCTTTGTTTTATTTTGCTTTTTAAATTCTTTTCATTTTTCCCTTCTGTTTTGTTGTTTGTATTTATTTTGTTACTTTTATCTAATTTTATTTAATTTATATTGTTTAATTTGGTACTTTATAACTTCCTCTTACCAAATCCTTTTTCACATTTTATTTTCCTTCTTTTTCTAAATCTTCCTTTTCCTTCCTCAATTTAAAAATTGTTATTATTTATTATTAATATTAACTTTTAGTCTTTCAGTTTATTCTATATTATTGCTGTTTTAAATTTTTATTGATGGTAAAATTGGGTTTTTTCGGTGTATTTCATTTAATGTATTTTTATTTCTGCTTTGTCTTTCTGTTGTTGTTATTTCAGCTGGTTTTCTCCTTTCAGAACAGACCTAAGGAAAGAGCCCTCTAAAACATACTTATCACTAAGAAGACACTCATAATAATGGAAGACATTCCATTCCAGCAGATACAAAAATCTTAACACAGTATCCCAAAAGTATGAGAAAAGCAACAGGAATCTACCAAGGGTCGATAACTTGAGAGTAACTGAATACAGACATCAAAATTGGTAAAATACCAGACAAAGAATTCAAATGACTGATAATTAAAATGATCAATGACTTGAAAAATAATCCAAATAAACAGCAAAATGAATTAAGGAAGACAATACAGGATATGGATGAATAATTTTGAAGACGGAGATTCTGAAGAAAAACAAAACAAATCTTGGAAATGAAAAACATGAGAAATCAATTTGACAACTTAGTGGAAAAATTCATTAATAAACTGATTTAAGAAGAAGACAACATTTTAGGGCTTGAAGATATTATTCACAAATTATGACAGAAAGTTATAAAAATAAATATGATGAAAATATGCAAGTGCTCTGAAGCATTGTTAGAAACAAACTTCCAAATTTTTAGTATGGAAGAAAATACAGACTAAAAGCATAAAAAAAATCTATTCAATTAAATAGTTATAGAAAAATACTCACATACTGTGAAAGATAAAACATCCAGATGCAGGAGCCATTTAGTACTCCAAACAGACATGACCAGAAAAGAACACCCTCATAACTTTTTTAAAAATTAATTAAGTTTATTGGTACATTTTAGGTGTACAATATGACATTCATCATTGGAAATTTGTACCTTTACATGATATATCTTGGTTTTTATTTTCCCCATTCCCCCTCCCTCCCTTCAACCTCTCCACACCTCCCTGTTTACAAAGACTTTGTTCCCATTGTTTTCTTTTCTCATATTAATTCCATTCCCTTCTTTCCTTTCCACAACCCCTCTTACTTTCCCTTCCCTTTTGGACCTTTTCTTCCTATTTTACAGCACAGTAAAATGCCAGGAGTATGGAAAGAATATTCAGTGCTGCAAGAGAAATGCTTAGTCTCTTAAAAAGGCAAACACATCAGAGCTTTATATTTCTCTGCATAAATGCTAAAACCCAGGAAGGCATGAAAGGATGTATTTCAATCTCTGAAAGAAAATAATTTTGAAACTAGATTACTACATATAGCAGCATATATTTCAAAATCAAAAGGAAATAAAGATCTGTTATAGTTCATGACTGTGCCACTGTGCAAAGGATGAAAGATTACTCAGAGTCAATGCCCAATTTGAACTCCAGAAATACTCAGAGGGACTACCCTTAACTGAGATACCTCCTCATGAGGTGTTTAAAAGTGGGGTTTTTTTGCAAAACTCAAGGGAGAAATTTTTTAAAATCCTAGACTTAACTGAAAATAAAAAGACAATATCTCTGAATTTCTTGGATACATCAAAAATGGAAGTCTGTAAGTGTCTGTATAAAAAAATTTAGAGAGCTTTCAAATAAATAAGCAAAACAAATATCAGATAGAAGCTAAAAAGGGCCAGGAATGCAGCTCAGCAGCCCAGCACCTGTCTCACAAGCATGAGGCCCTGAGTTCAATACCTGGTACCAAAAGAAAAACATTTAAGATAAATATCTTAGTCTTAGGAAAACAACAACATCTAATTAATAGGATAGAAAAATAATTAAAATCACAGCTTAAATTAGAGAAGGACTAAAAGAACAAGAGATCACTAAAATGAAGTTACTTCTTGCATAATATAAACAAAATTGATAAATTTTAAGCCAAACTAATGAGAGATAGAGAAAGAGAGCAGAGTAAAGTCAACAAAATTAGAAATAAAAAAGATGATATCAAAACACCTGCATTACCTAGGATAATTAAGGACTATTTTGAAAACCTATATTTCAACAAACTTGAGATTCTAGAAGAAATTGGTAAATTTCTAGATACATACTACCTAAACAACTGACCGAAGAGGATATAAAAAAACACAGACTAATAATAACACACAATGAGATTGAGGCAATAATAAAATATGTCCAATAAAGCAAAGCCCAGTATCAATCATATATACTACTGAATTTTAACAGACCTTTCAAGAAGAACTAATACTAGTGTGCCTCAGGTAATTTCCTGAATTAAAAAGGGAAAAGACACAGTTTACCACAAGGTCAATAACAAATTGATAGTAAACCATTAAATATACACAATAGCAAAATGAAATGATAGACCAATATAGCTGATAAAAACAGATGGAAATCACCCATAAAACTGGAAATGAAATTCCAAAACATATTAAAGAGATCATACACCATGATCAATGTGTTTTCATTCAGGTTTGTGAGGACAGTACAACAGATGCAAATTAATAAACACAGTAAACTACATTTATTGTACCGAAGAAAAAATAACAGGATAATATCAGTTAATGTAGATAAAGGCTTTGAACATCCAGCAGCTCTTGAAGATAAAAAAAAACAACTAGTTATGGAAGGATCATGCCTCAATACAATAAAGTCTAAACATTACAAACCCATAGCCAATATCACATTGAATGGAAAAATTGGCATCCTTTCCTCTAAAGTCATAAATGAGACATAGTAATTAATATTTTAGCCAGAGAAATTAGGTAAGTTTAAGAAATAAAATGGCTACAAATAGGAAAGAATCAAATTATCTTTATGTTCAAAATATGATCATATATTTACAATACTGTAAATACTCTACCAAATAATTTTCAGATCTGATAAACATATTCAACCAACTAGTGAGGTAAATGTCAAAATTAAAAATCATATCTTGGTAATTGACTCAGTTTTGAAGCACACTTCTAGTCTCCCAACACTAAAAGTAAAGGATTTTACATGCCTGACTAAAAGAGGAATGTTGCAGAACAACTGCTAATAATACTTGAAAATATTCTATGAGTATTGCAGAGTAAAACTGGAATTGCAAGGTCAGTGTTATATAAGTTTTGTATGATTGGATCTGTTGATGTGGTTATAATGAGAAATAACTAATTCAAAATCTAGGGACAGACTCAAATTCCATGTAAATTAAATGAAAGGGGTAAATACTGTCTGTGGACATATAAACATGAAAACACATCATGACAAAGCCATATCTTACTAAAATTCTTCATATAATCTACAAGCTATACCCACTTTACCAGATCTTAACTCACAATACCAAGAAAAGAGAAAAAAATGGGAAAAACAAAAATAAAAAATAGATATACATACACACAGAATCTCTTCAAAGAGTTCAAAGAGGACATGACCAAATAATTTATGGAATTATCACTCAAAATGCCCAAGGTAGATATGGAGAAAACAAATAAAAACTGGAAGAACTGAACAAGTAGTTCAAAAACATGAATTACATATTCATTTTTTAGAGACATAGAATCCATGCAAATGTATAAGAAAAAAATATCAGATATTTTAAAAGACTGTATAGAATTCATAAAATACAGAAATGACCATTGTGAAGGCAATGTTTGAAATTGAAGAAAAATGATACTTTCTGATGAAGTACTTAGAGAAGCTACAAAAATGAAAGAACAAGAAAAATAATTATGAATCAGATTGATTGTGTCAATTTGAGTAAGCTCCACTAAATTGGCTCAGCAATTCCACACCCTAGGGTGTGGGAGACACCCCCTGCCCCCCCGGGGCAGTTTTTAGCCTGGCTGGTATAAAGTGGAAATGAAGGACAGATCTGCTTCTCTTTGTTTGACAGAGTTCCAGTCTTCACCTTCACCTTACACATTTTCTCCTGGCTTCCAGGAGACTAATTTCTGGTACAGATCCTTAGTCTTCTTGCATAGGCTTTTCAGCCTTCCATCACAGACCCACCAGCTTCCTGATACTGACTCACACATGACACTGCAGTGAGCTCCAGACCTTCAACTTGATCCTTCAGTCTCCAATGAGCAGGCAGATCCTCTGCACTCTTCCATATCTAACTCTGTGGGTAGCCATTGTAAGCCAATCTTGTAAATTCTTATATACATGCATATCAAGTATTACATCTATTTCTCCAATAAACACTGACTAATACAGTCACCCTCAGGCTAACTGAATTTATAAAAGCTAGATAGCAACACAGGCAGAATTATTAATCATTTTACAAAAATCATGATAGAAAATTTCCTAGATAGGAGAAAAGAAGTTGAACATACAGGAAACCAAGGATTCTAGAACACCAAATAATTTTTTTATTCATTAAATTTATAGGTACATTTTAGGTATACATTATGATCACATTCATCATTGGGAATTTGTACTTGACATGATATAACTTGGTTCTTTTTTTCCCATTCTCTTTCCTTCCCTTCCACCCCTCCACCCCTCCTTATTTACAAAAGCTTTGTTTCCATTTTTTTCCTTCTCTTGTTTTCTTTCCCTTCTTTCCTTTATCCTTCCCCCTCCCTAGTTCCCCTTCCCCTTTGAATCTTTTCTTCCTATTTCACAATATCTATTTTACATTTTAGTACTCATTTATACTTTCAGTTTCTCACACCAGAGAAACAATTTGATATTTACACATATATGTCCTATTTACATCACTTAAAAGTATGGTCTCATGGTGCATCCATTTTGCTGCAACCACTCTGGAAATCAGTGGGGAGATTCCTCAGAAAACTAAGATTAGAGATCTCATTCAACCCAACTGTTCCCCTCCTCGGCATGTTCCCAAAAGAATTAAAAGCATCATACCACAGTGATGTGTGCACACTCATGTTTATAACACCAAAGTTTGTAATAGCACCAAATAATTATGATAAGAAAAATTCCATCAATCAGTGTAAAATTGTCAGATGTTAAAAAAACCCCAAATTTTAAAGGCACTCAGAGGAAACCAAAAAATATATATATAAATGTAAACCTATTAGGATTATAACAGACATTTCAGCACTAAATCCAAAGACCAACAGAGCTTGCAGCGAAGTATTTCAAGGCCTAAACACAAACAACTTTAGACCCAGATTGAAATACCTAACAAACCTTTCCATCAAAATAGATAAAAAGGGCATTGCATGAAAAAAAACCAAGTCAACAGATTTGTGAATACTAACTCAGCACTCCAGAAAATACTAAAGAATATACTATCCAGAATGATGAAACGAATAAAGCCACAATCTCAGAATGAAGACACCAAACAAGGTTAATAAATAAACAAAAACAATAAAAAATGCAAGAAAAAAGGAAAACCAAAGAGTAACAGAGAAAGAATGCAAAGACAATAATTAATCAATACCTCCCAGTAATATCTCTCAATGTTAATGGTTAAAATTCTTCAATTAAAAGATACCGATTGGCAGACTGGATAAAAATTAGAATCCAAGGGCTGGAGATTTAGCTCAGTGGTGCGGCCATCTGCATCAAAAGCAAAAGGTCCTGAGTTCAATCCCCGGTACCAAAAAAAAAACAAAACCCAAAAACCAAAAAAAACCCCCGAAAATAGAATCCAACAGTCTGTTGAATTCAAGAAACTCATCTGATCCATAAAGATATTCATAGATTAAAATTCAAAGGATGAAAAAATATTTCATGTGTCAGGACCTCCAAAACAAAATGAGGTAGCAATTTTAATCTCATAAAATGTAATCTTCAGCTAAAACTGAGATGAAGAGACAAAGAATGGTGCTACATACAAGTTAAAGGAACAATCCAATCAGAAGAGATAATGCTTTTACATACATCTATGCACCAAATACTGAAACACTTAGGTTCATAAAACAAATAGTGGTGAACATAAAAGGTAAAATAAATAATAATACTGTCATAGTGGGTGATTTTAATACCCTAGTGGATGATTTTTCCTAGCCTAGTGGTTTAATACCCTAGGGATTGGTTACTAAAGAAAATAATTAATAGGAGCTAAACCACACCCTTGTACAAATGAACTTAACACATATCTACAGAGCATTCCCTCTTACTACAAAAGAGTATTTTTTTTCTGCAGCACACAGTAATTTCTCTGAAGTAGATTAGGCACTAATCCACAAACCATGTTTCTATAAAAATAAAAGAATGGAAATCAACCAATATTTACTATCAGACCACTATCCATTAAAAATAGAAATGAACTACAGAAGAAACCACAGCAAATTTAGAAGCAACTGCAAAATTAATACCACATTCTTGAACATTCAATAGGTCATGGAAAAAGATCAAAGAAGAAAGTAAACAATTTCTGGAAGTTAATAGAAATGCCTGTATAACACACAGAAACCTCTGGGACACAATGAAAGCAGACTTAAGAGGATATTTCATTGCAGTCAATGTTCACCTTAGCAATACAGAGAGCACAAATAACCTTATTAGGAACCTTAAAATACTTGAGAAATAGCAGCATTCCAGGCCCAAACTGAAATTAAGGAGGGAAATCTTAAAGACTAGAGGAGAAATTAGTGAAAGAGAGACTAAAAATACAAAGATTCAATGAACTGAAGAGGTCATTCTTTGAAAGAATAAACAAAACAAACACTTAGCCAAGCTTTCCAAGAGAAAGAGAAAAAATACATATCAATGCAATTTCAATTAGAAATGAAAAATGCGTAGATACTGTAGGTACTATCAAAATCCAGAAGATAGTAACTACTATGAAAAATTGTTTTCAAATAAATTGGAGAATCTTCAAGAAGTAGACAGATTCTTAGACTCATACAAATGACCAATGCTGACTAAAAAGACACAAAAATTCTGAACCACCAAATAACAAGAAATTAATTTGAGACACTATTAAAATACCTGACATCTAAAAAGAGCCCAAGATCTGATTGATTCACTGCTGAATCCTACAAAACCTTTATGGATGTTGTATCACCAATATTCCCCCAGCTCTTTCAAAAATTGAAAGGGATAGAGTGCTCAGAATCTCATTCATGGAAACTAGCATCACTCTGACTCCACAACCAGATGAAGGCTCAACTAAAAAAGAAAACCACAGGCCAATCTCCTTAATGAACATAGGTTCAAAAATCTTCAACAAGATATTAGCAAATAGAGTGCAATACATAATCAAAAAGATCATACATTATGGACACATAGGTTTAATACTAGAGTTACAAGGGTGGTCCAACATATGTAAATCAATAAATACACCACATAAACAGAAGCAAGAACAAACACCACATGATCATACCAATAGATGTATAGGTGATTGTCAAAACTCAACACTGATTCATCATAACAACTCTTAAGAAAATAGGTATAGAAGGCTCATATTTAATGACCAACATCATAGTAAAGGGAAAAACTGAACACAATTTCTCAAAATCAGAAAAAAAAGGAGGCTCACTATTACAACATTAGCCAGAACAATCAGACAAGAGAAAGAAATAAAAGGGATACATATACATATATAGGAAAAGAAGAACTCAAATTTTTATTATTTGCAGGTGACATGATATGCTACATAGAAGAACCCAAAAAATTCTACCAAATATCTCTTAAAATTAGTAACCAACTCCAGCAGTGCAGCAGAATAAGTAATCAACACAAAATTTAATAGCGTTTTTGCACAACAATAATGAACCAAATGAAAAAGAAATTATGAAAATTATACCGTTCACCATAGCATCAAGAAAAATTAAATACGTAAGAGTTAACCTGCAGAGTACCTCAATATTGATTATGTCCGAAGCATGCTGTAAGCAGTGCAGGGCATAAAGAGTTAACACCTCAACTGGCATGTTTTGAGAAGTGAGTCTCGCCGAAACCTATGTATTAAGGTCAGAGTAACTGGCACTCAAATTCTGTTCCCACAATTAAAACCTCCTTAACTAGAAGGACAAGGTTCTAAATACAACCCTATATTTTATCTATTCTGTTCCTAACTTGAGAATGCTTTGTCATGTCCTTTATAATCTTTGCTTGCATTAGTATCCATAGTAACTGTACGAGGGCATGTCCTTGCATATAGTTCCCCTTTAGCACATACTTTGCCTTTACCACAATAGATTACCAATAAAAAAAAAACAAGAAAAAAAAACAGTGGCTTGGACTGACCATTGCTGGATGAGCATCATTGGTCCTCCTGGCTCCCCAGTTTCTTTATCTTTTTACTTCTGTCTTTATTTTTTTTCTCAGCCTTGCACTTCAGCACTAAGGAGGAGAGCAAAACCTACTGCAGAAGTCTCTGATAACAACCAAACCAAGGAAGAAAAAGACATCTACAAGGAAAACAGCAGTACTCCAAAAAGGAAATTGAAGAAGAAATCAGAAAATGGAAAAACAACACTTTTTCTTTATTGAGTCTCCAGTTGATGGGCAAACTGGGATGTTTCCAAGTTTTAGCTATTACAAACTGGGGTGCTGTGAACATAGGTGCACATATATTTCTGTGGTATGATTCTTTTAATTCTTTTGGGAAGATACCCAGTAGGGAAATAGTTGGTTCAAATGGGACCTCTAATCCTAGTTCTTTGAGGTATCTCCATACTGATTTCCACAGTGGTTGCACCAGCCTACACTCCCACCAGCAGTGGAGCAGGGTTCCTCTTTCCTCACAGCCCACCAGCATTTGTTATTGGATGAATTCATAACAGTAGCCTTTCTTTCTGGGGTGAGGTGGAATCTCAGCATTGTTTTCATTTGCAACTCTAGAATGACCAGTGGTGTTGAATACTTTTTCACATAATTATTTTCTATTTCTACTTGATTGTCTGACAAATGTCTGTTCATTTCAAATTGCCCATCAACTGGAGACTGGATAAAGAAAAATACGTTGTTTTATTATAAAACGGACTACTACTCAGCCATAAAGAATGAGAAATTAGAGACATTTATAGCTAAATGGATGAACATTGAGGGGATACTCTTAAGTGAAATAAATAGGACAGGTATGTGTAAATATTGAATAGTCTCTCTGGTGTGAGAAACTAAAGGTGGAAATAAGGATCAAAAGGCAATGCGAAAGAGGAAGAAAAGGTCCAAAGGGGAAGTTGAAAGGGGAGGAGCTGGGGAAAGGAAAGAAGGGAATGGAATTAATACTAGAAAAGGAAAAAAGGGTTACAAAGTATTTATAAATAGGGAGGGGTGGAGGGGTTGAAGAGATGGCAGGGGAATGGGAAAAAATAAGAAACAAGATATATTATGTAAGGGTACAAATTTCCAATAATGAATGTCATATTTATACCTAAAATGTACCAATAAAATTAATTTAAAAAATAAAAAATAGAAAGATGCCACCTGTTCCTGGATAGGCAGAAAAAATATAGTCAAAATGACTATAGTCTCAATACTCATATGGATTCATTACAATCACAATCAAAATACTAACAGAATTTTTCTTTTTTGTCTCATTAAGTTTATTGGTACATTTTAGGTATAAAATACAGTTACATTCATCATTATGATCTTGTACTATTACATGAGTATCTTGGTTCTTATTTTTTTCCCCTTCCCTTGCCCTCCCTTTGCCCCCTCCACCCTTCCCTATTTGCAAAGACTTTGTTTCCATTTTTTTTCTTTTCTCATATTTTTTCTTTTCCCTTTTTTCCTTTCCCCTACCCCTTCAAATTACCCTGCTCCCTTAGACCTTTTCTTCCTGTTACACAATATCAATTATACATTTTTTAAATTACAATATCAAGATCTAGGAGACATTACCACAGATTATACAGAATTTAAAAGGATATAGAAAGCATATTACAAAAATCTCTTTTGAAATAAATTTGACAACTTCTAAGAAGTACCTTGGAAGACAAATTAATGAAACTAACTCTGGAGGAAATATAAAATTTGAATAGCACCTATTAAATAAAGTATATTCCTAGCTTGAAAACCTACCTATAGGACAACAGCAGGCTCACATACATTTTAAATGATAAATTATATCGAACATTTAAAGCAGAAAAAAGAAGAAACACTTCTCCCCTCATTTTAGGAAATCAACAATGTGCTAATCCTAAAACTGGATAAAGATAATAGAAGAAAAAAGTATGAAGATAGATAGAAATTTGTTTAACAAAACAAACTCTTAGAAGTCAGATCTGGCAGTATGTAGAAAGTGGTTTTGTTATAGGGATGGCAGTGTTGGTTCAGCATTGGAAGATCCACCCCTAAAAGTCATCATTTTAACAGAGGAAAGGAAAAAGCCATATGATCCTCTCACTAATTGGAGAAAAAGTATTGGACTAAATTCTACAGCTATTCATGGTAAAAGCTATCAGGAGACTATAAAAAGAACAGAACCTTCTCAATAGATTAAAGACATGTACTCCATACTTCCAGTGAGAACGACTTATATGAATGGAGAAGATGAAATGCTTTCTCCTTAAGGTGAGGAACAAGGGTAGATATGCTTACTCTTTATCTATCCACTAAACTTTGAAATCTATACCCAACCAAAATAGTCTGGCAATAAAATGACACAATTAGGATAGGATTGGCAAGGTAGAAGCAAAATCTTTATATGTAGATGAAATGATCATCTACAGAGAAAATACTAAGAAATCTCTAGGAGCCCCTAGAACTTGTACTTGAATTTAGCAGGATTAGAAAACACAAGGTATATATAAAAATTCAGGTCTGTGTATACTTGCTATAAATGAAGAATTGGATATTGAAATGTAAAAGTTATGTAGGAGTACAAAGGACCTAGAAAAGTTAAAGAAAAAAACAAAAACAAAACAAAAACAAAACCCCAAAAAACAAAAACAGTGTTGGAAGATGTTTACTACCTAATTTTAAGACTTCTTCTGAAGCTACAGTAATCAAGGCAGTGTTGGTGTAAGAAATGGCATATAGATCATTGGAATAAAATAGAGAATCTAGAAATAGAACCACACATATGTTCCACTGCATTTTGAAATATTATTTAACATTAGCATCGTATAGAATATAAACTCAATTCAAGAGCCAAGGAAGAGATAGTGTTTTCAGTAAATGGCCCTAGAACACCTAGTATCTGTATATAAAAAATTAAACTCAACCCTTTATTTCCATACATGAAAATAACTTGAAGGGTTCTATGAACCTAAATATGAAAGCCTAAAAGTATAAAACTTTAAGAAGAAATTATAAGGGAAAATATTTATGAATTTAGGGTAGGCAAGAACTACCTAGGATACAAAAAACATGATGTATAAAAGAAAACATTGATAAATGGGATTCCATCAAAATTTAGAACTTTAAATGACCTTATTAAAATGAAAAGTAGTCCTTAAACAGACCATATTTACAATCCATATAACCTATGACCAGAATATATAAAGAACTCTTACAGTTCATTAATAGACAACCCAATTAAAAAGTAGATATAAGAAGATGATAGCCAGTGTAGCACAAGGAAAGGTGTGCAACTCTAGAATCAGAAAAATACTAATCAGTACAATATCAAGATTGAGTTATACACTCATTAGGGAGATGAAGTTAAAAGTTTTAAAAGCCTTGCCATGACTTTTTCTTTTTGTTGAATTCTCCCTCTTTGCATTTAATATGTCACGTCCAGTGGATTTATTCTGCTGGTTTTCCTGGGGTTGTGATCCTCATTGTCCTTTCCTAGGGTATTGTCTAAAAATTTTTGGAGTGCCTGTTTGGTGTCCTTCTTCATCTCTCTTAATCAGTGTTGATTTGAAATCTACTTGATCTGCAAAGAGGATAGCTTCTCCTGCTTTTTTTTCAGGTTCCTGTCGCATGGAGTATTGTTTTCCACCCTTTAACTTTCAGTCTATGAGTTTCCTTTTGAATTAAGTGTGCTTCTTGTATGCAGCATATTGCTGGATTTTGCTTCTTGACCCATTGGGCCAGTCTATTTCTTTTGATTGGTGAATTGAGACCATTAACATTGATGATTATAACTGAAACATATTGACTTGTCATTGTCAATACTTTTTCTTTCGGTTGGCTTCTCCCCCTTTACATTTAATTTCTTGTCATGCCAGATGGGTTCATTCTACTTTGCTTCCTGAGGTTGTGATTCTCAATGTCTGTTCCTAGGATATTGTGAAAATTCTTTGGAGTGCTGGTTTTGTATTCACGAAGTTCCTAAGGTGCTCTTTGTCATGAAAGTATCTTATTTCTCCATCAATTTTGAAAGATAATTTTGCAGGGTACATCAATCTGGGTTGGATGCTGTTTTCTTTTAGGGCTTGGAATATGTCACTCCAAGCTCTTCTTGCCTTGATGGTTTGTGTTGAGAAGTCTGCTGTGATTCTGATGGGCTTTCCTTTGTATGGGATTTGTTTCTTTTCTCTGACTGCTTGGAGAACTTTGTTCTTCTTTGGGGTTTCTGGAATCTTAACAATTATATGCCTATGTGTAGATTTTTTTTGATCAAGGCTATTTGGCGTCCTATGTGCCTCACTTATCTGTATGTCAAGTTCTTTTCCCCTCCTTGGGAAGTGTTCTGCCATTATTTCTGTGAAGAGATATTTTATGTCATCTCCACTCTCTCCTGCTTCTTCATTGAGCCCAATCAGTCTTATGTTATTCTTCTTTGCATCATCTAGCAGCTGCTGGATTGATTTCTCATGTTCCCTTATAATTTTGAAGCAATTTTTCTATTCCTGGTCACTAATTGCAATCTTATCTTCTATATCTGAAATTCTGTCCTCACATTAGCTCATTCTGCTGTGTAGACTTTCAATGGAGTTTTTCATCTCCTAGAAATCTATCTGCATCTGTTTTATGGATTCCATTTGTTTCCTATGTTGGGACTCCATCATGTTCCTCAGCTCCTCTCTAGATTTATTAATCATGTCTTGCACTAGGAGCACAATTTCTCCTGTTATCTGAGACATTATTTCTGATTTCATTTGTTCCAGATCCCCTTTTGTTGCCAGTTCAGTGGGTCCAGGTGGTTGAGTACCAGAGTGTTCCATCTCATTTCCCTTTGGGGTTGCTGTAGATAATGTGGAAGTCTTGTTTTGAGACTTATTTACATGTTTTCTCATTTCAACTGGGGGGAGCCTGTTGGCGCCTGCATGGATTACCTCCTCTGAGCTGGGAGAGATGGGAAAGGGGTTGGGAGCAGCAGTAGAGATGTTCGCCCAAAAGCCCTTTCCTGTGGGCTGGGAGCAGTGTGAGGGATGGTGGCTGGGAAGACCCTTCCTCTGGACCAGGAACAGTGGGATGGTGGCTCAGAAGCCCTTACCTCTGGGCCAGGAGCGGTGGGAGGGAAGGTGGCCTGAAAGCTCTTTCCTCTGGGCTGAGAGCGCGGGAGGGATGGTGGACAGGAAGCCCCTTCCTCTGGACCAGGAGCAGTGGGACAGTGGCTCAGAAACCCCTACCTCTGGGTCAGTAGCAGCAGGACTCAGTACCATGGTCTGGTGGTCCGGTGTCTTCTGCGTCTTTGTAGTGTGGAACCAGGTGGCTGTACAGAGGAGCGGATGGGGTTGGGTCCCTTGAAATATAGTTTTGCAGGGTACATCAATCTGGGTTAGAGGCTATTTTCCTTTAGGGCTTGAAATACATCACTCCAAGCTCTTCTTGCCTTGAGGGTTTACATTGAGAAGTCTGCTGTGATTCTGATGGGCTTTCCTTTGTATGTGATTTGTTTCGTTTCTCTCACTGCTTGTAGAATTTTGTTCTTCTGTTGGATTTCTGGAATCCTAACTATTATATGCCTATGTGTAGGGTTTTTTTGCTCAAGGCTAGCTGGAGTCCTATATGCCTCACTTATCTGTATGTCAAGTTCTTTTCCCCTCCTTGGGAAGTGTTCTGCCATCACTTCTGTGAACATTTTTTTTATGTCATCTGTACTCTCTCTTCTTTCTTCATTGACTCCAATCAGTCTTATGTTGTTCTTTCTTGCATCGTCTAACAGCTGTTGGATTGATTTCTCATGTTCCTTTTAAATTTTTAAGCAGTTTTTCTTTTCCTGGTCACTAATTGCAGTTTTTTCTTCTATATCTGAAATTCTATTCTCACATTGGTTCATTTTGCTGTGCACACTTTCGATAGAGTTTTTAATCTCCTGGAAATCTGTTTGCATCTGTTTTATGGATTCCATTTTTTTCCTATATTGGGATTCCATCATGTTCCTCAAATCCTCTATTTTTTTATCTGTGTCCTCTCTAGATTTATTAATCATGTCTTGCACCATGAGCACAATCTTTGCTGTTATCTGAGTAATTATTTCTGATTTCATTTTTCCCAGATCCTTTTTTGTTGCCAGTTGAGAGAGTCCAGGTAGTTGAGTATCAGATTGTTCCATCTCCTTTCCCTTTGGGGTTGCTGTAGGTGATCTGGAAGTCTATTTTTGAGGCTTGTTTATGTGTCTTCTAATTTCCACAGGGGGCGGGGTGTGCTTCTGGTGCCAGTGCGGCTCATCTTCTTTGTCCTAGGTGCTTGGGATGGAGGCATTGGAGCATCCTTCCGGGTGCTGGGACTGGCTCACCTTCTCTGCCCTAGGAGCTTGGGATGGTAGCAAGGGAGCTTCCTTCCAGGTGCTGGGACTGGCTCACCTCTCTGCCCTAGGAGCTTGGGTTGGCAGCAGGGGTGCTTCCTTCCCAGTGCTGGGACTGACTCAGCTTCTCTCCCAACAGAGTTTTTCACAGATATAGAGAAAGCTATCCTAAAATTCCTAGAGATGCATAAGAGACCCAGAATAGCAAAAGTAATCGGGGCCACCAAGGGTAAAGCAGGAGGCATCACCATACCTGATTTCAAATTATACTACAAAACAATAGTGATAAAACAGTATGGTAATGAAACAAAGGCAGACATGTGGATCAGTAGAACTAAATGTCAGTAGAGAAAAGTCCCCAGAACCACTCAGCTATTTTATCTTTTACAAAAACATAGGTTTGAGGGAAGATAGCCTAGCCAATAAATGATACTGGGAAAATAGACACTTGTTTGCAGAAAATTGTAGCTGGATCCATGTGTCTCACCATGTACTAAATTCATCCACTGTTTTTGTTTTTTTCTTCCCCCAGTATGGGGCTAAAACTCCAGACCTTGCACTTTCCAGGCAATTGCAGTACCACTGAGCTATATCCTCAGCCCCCATGTACTAAACTAAAATCAAAATGGTTCAAAGAGATAAATATTAAGACTGAAATATTGAATCTACTGGAAAATAAGAGGTAAATCACTTGATGGTATAGGTGCAGGACAGGACTTTTTCAACAGAACCACAACTGCACAAGAAATAAAAGCAAGTATCAACAAGTGGGATTACATCAAATTAGCAAGCTTCTGCACAGCAAAGGAAACAATTAGTAGAGTGAAGAGTAAACCTACAGAATAAGAAAAAAAAATGCCAGCTTTTCATCAGACAGAGGCCCTGGCACTGGACTTAATGCCAAAGCTCCATGGTAGTTTCAATATTATGTTCTCCAGTGGGTGTACTCTTGATCTGCACATTGTAATTTAAACTTAGATTAAATTTTATGCAGGCCATTTCTTTGCCACATAGCCTAATGCCATTCCAGTTGCATAGTCAATATGTATTGATATGATGTTTGGAATCACTGAACTTTTCCCAGTGATGGATTTTACTATGACAGGCCTTGTACTATGTTTCAAGTCTAAAGCATGCACTTAATAATTTTTCCCTTTCCAAAGTGGGAGGTGCTTTTCTCCACACTAGAGTGCTTGGAGTTAATATCAGAATTACATAAACAACTATGTCCTACCTGTCTTCTTCAATACACCTTTTCATTTTGTTATGCTAAAAGCAGGCACTATGTTTTCTCACTTGGTATCATAGACCGAGTTGATAGTCTAAAGTGTGAATAGATATTTAATGTGGTATGTTTTGGGGAAGAGATTGCTAGAAGATATTGACCATCATGTTTCTCCACTATTGTGTTTACAAGTTAAAAATATATCTTTGAATCAACTGCCTTTTAGCTCTTCGGTGTTCAAATTCACCTTTTAGAATTATCCCCCCCCCAAAAAAAAGAATTATTTCCCAAAATATATTGTATAGAAAGAGTATAAATATATATAGATGTTTATGAGTCAGAAAAACTGCTCAATATTTAAAGTGAAATTTGAATATATCAAATATTTGGAGGCTGTAGAATAACTTGTTATTTGTTAAGTATTCAAGAACATTAAAATATCTATTATTATTCCAATAATATTTTAAATACTGATTCTTTTTAAAGTAATTAATCTAAATTCAGAAAAAGATATCCTCGTGTTTATTATATCTTCAAAGTCAAAGTCTCCTAATTTTGATTAACATGAAAATAAATATTTGAATATATGCAGAGAGATTTAGAATAGATAGCATATGACAAATGACAATCTACCTAAAATCTCAAACAGGAATACATTTATTCTCACTTGTAGCCAGGCATCAGATGACTAAGAAGACTAAGAACAAGTTGATTTAATAAATGTAAAAGTTTATGTTGGTAGTAAATGAAAGTGTATAAGTTTATGTTGGAAATGATCTAAGAATATTGCTTCTCTTCTTGACAGAAATTTTAAATAATTTTACAGGTGATTATAAATCTTAAAGTTACTCATAAGATTTCTTAAAATACTCTCTGACGTTTTTTAATTCACATTTTTCTTGGACATAAGTTTAGATCTTACTCAATGGATATTGATTTAGTTTGACCTCAAGGGCCTGCAGATATCAAACAATCTCTTCAAAGGTAATTTTCCTTGAGGATTTACTTTTGGAACATTTTATACAGATATTTCATTATACACACTTTTGTCTTTGTGTTCTTGTCATTAAATATATTACATGTCTATGTAGTATTGGCTCACCAATGCTTCATACATACTACAAGGAATGACCAAAAGATACAGTGAATATTTAAATTTTTAAAAATGAAAGTAACAGACTCATTACCAAGAAGGATGGGATAAATATGTTTGAATTAAGAGAATTTTAAATATTTTCAGGATGATTAATGGCAGTGTCTTATTGTAAAATTTTTTTAAATTTAAATATTTACCATATTTTGAGAACCCTTTATTGATTAAACTTTTATGGCAATATCTATCAAATAAAAATATGTTTTGTCCTCATCAGCTTAATTCAAATATCTGGCACTATGTGATCTCTGGCTCTTCCCCAGTGAAAAATTACATTAAAAAGTTAACATTTTGAATCAATTCTGGACATCAAGGTAATCACAACATTGCATTTAAAGACAGACACCAAAGAGGATATCCAGAGCTGTGTCAAAAAGTAACAAGTAAAAAGAATAAAAGGATGAGTGTATTTGAAGTGGAGTAAGTTATTTTCAGGTGAATTATTGGTGATTACTGTAATAAAATTTTTAAAAATTGAAACATTCACTATAATTTTGGTAATATCCATGTATGAATATTGTTTTATATAATTTTACTTCTTCCTACCTCTTTTACTCACCTGTGTATGGGTAGCATATCTTTTCATTAAAAAAACACTCTTTGATAGATGAAAAAATAAAGAAATGTGACATTTATACACAGTATAATACAATGGTGCTCTGCCATAATGAAGGATAAACTTGAGTCATTTGCAGGAAAATCGATGCACCTTGAGGCCATATGGTTAAGTAAACTAAATCAGATGCACAAACCTGAATATTGTATGGTTTCTCTTATATGAGAAATCTGAAATATAAATAAATTAAAAACAAAATAAATAATAGATCTTTTGCAAAAGGGAAGGAGAGCACGAGATGGAGGGAGAGGGAAGTAGAGGACAGGAAGAGGATGAAAAAAGAATTAAGATGTGTCATGGACATGAACCAAATTCCCATGATAAATTTTTTTAAAATGCATATTTTAGACAGTGTATTATAATACTGAAAATTTATCCTTTCTTCCTTCAAACACTAGATTTTTTGGGCGGAGTGATATATGTTTATTGATCAATTTTTTTGACTAGAATATTTTAGTAAAGTTTATTTCTTACAAAATGTAAAATAAAGCTTCTGATTTTATTCCCTAAAGTGATTATTGGCATGTAGGTAGTCTTACTGGGATACCAATGTTTTTGGAAAGGTTTTCTGTGATTAATTGTAGTTTCCAATTAAGCTGTCTGTATTCTTTGTTATCACATCCAGCTGTTTGTCCCCACTTCCAATACTCGGTAGATTTCTGTCATGATTTTTGATATTGTCTTGGTATAAAAATGTTTCCACATGCTGATCCAAAAATATTTGGTAAGAGTGAAATTCTTATGTCCTTGGGAAAACTCTTTTTAAATATTTTTCTGGTTATCTTTCAAAAATGTTTTAATTAAGTAATTCATTTTTTTGTTAGAACATGTTTGCAGTACATAATCTTACATTCCTTGTGTGGAGTTGGTACATGTACATAACACATTGAAATTCCTTTAAAAAGAGCTGATGAATTGTTTACCTTTCTGTTCTCTTACAGCTATAAGCTTCTTTATCCTTACAACCCAAAATTGCTAGTGATTTTGAGAGCTACGCTATTAGTTGTATTTAGACAAGTGAAATTGGATAGGAATATTACTCCACGTAGTAGGTCCTAAACAGTGAACAAGATAAAATAGGTTGTATTATTTAAAATAATGAGAAGTTATAGTCACCATTTAATTATCTGTATACATTAATTTTCAGATAAAGATATTTAGACACCATGAGAAGACAGTATGATTATGTTCTGGAAGTTGAAATGTGTAGTCAGTATTTGATGATAACTCAACAGTAGAATTAAAATGGGGTAGGTTTCAAATTTGTGTGAGTTTTTTTCCCAAAGATTCTTGCACATATGATTCATTGTCTCTTTAAAAGAAGCAAAAATTCAGGTCCAAAGACAGCATAAAATAGTTTTATTTCCTCACAAAGCTTGGGTCATTTTTCTCCAATGCACAGAAATCCAATGGCACTGTACTGCTTTTTTTTTTTTTTTTTTTTAATAAAACAGTTTATAATTTTGGGAGGGATTAAGGAACATCTCCAGCTTCCATCAGCAAGAATTGTCATGCTTTTATACTTGATAATATTATTCAAAAACTAAATTTTCATGGAAGATAGAGTATGTAGACTGTTTTGTATACTCACTTATTTCTTCTTCTATCTAAAAAATTACATGGTATATAAATTCAGAAAAAATATGCTTATTTATCCATTTATCTGTTGATGGGCATATAAGCTGCTTCCAATATTTAGCTATTATGAATTGCTCTGCTATAATATAGGTAGGCATATATCACTGTAATATGATATCTTGGTATTTACGCACAATGGAATACCATTCTTCTCTAAAGAAATACAAAATTGATTTATTTATAGGAAAATTGATGCATCTTGAGATCATAATGTTAAGTGAAATAAATTAGACACACAAGCTTAAATATCACATTGTTTCTCTTATGCTAGAAACCCATAGTAAAATTAAAGGCCAAAATAAAAGCTAGATCATAGGAACACAGGAGAAATATCTTTTTTAAAGGGAAGGGGGATCAAGAGATGGAGGGAGGGGGGCAGGAGGTGAAGGACACGGGAGACAGAAAGGAATTAGGATGTGTCATGTACATGTAGAAACTGCACAAGAGGCACATAAACATTGTATACTGCAGGCATGCATAAAAATGAAGGGAATCAAGAGTTGTGTAGAAAGTAGAGAGAAGGAAAAGGCGTGATAAAAGGAATTAAGGTGTGTTATGTACACGTACCAATTCCACACAAGGTATGTAAACATTATGCACTACACATATACCGATAAAATATGTTCTAATTGAGTAAATGATGATTCACAGATTTCTGTGATTTTACACTTTGAGGAAGTTACAGAAACACATTCAAATTCTAAAGCATAACATATTTCATTGGTAAGAATAGTTTAATAGAGTAACCCATTTTATTTTAGTAAAACTTTAAGCATCATATAACATCCCTTTAATAATGACAAAAATCTAGTAAATATCTATGGATCAAGATAAAAAATAATTGGGAATAATTAACCTATAAAAATTATCTTGTTTGATAACCTAATAATAATAATGATGATAATAATAATAATGGCACCAACTGGTAAATATACAATATCTGCAATCTGTTAGGCACTGCATTTGGTATTGCTCATATCATCTAACTGAAAACTCAGAAATAACAATATTAAGTATAACTTATTATCCTTATTTTGTAGATGAGGACACTGAATCCCACATAAGGTAAGTAACATACTCAATGCCACAGAAGTATAAAAATTTACATTTAATCTAATTATCTACTGATTGTGAGGCCCATGTGAAGAATTGAGAAACCTGTCTATCATAATATAAATGGAAAAAATTAAATTTTTATGTATCAGAATAAAAGTTTTAAACCTGAGAAGTAACCAAATTTTGTAGCAAACCATTGTTGCCAAAGTAAGTATTTCAGGATGAAAGGAAAATTCAGTAGCATATAACCCAATTTCATATGCAAAATTAGACATTACTGAGACAATTAAATAATTGACATATACAATTAGAGCTTAATCATGTTTCACTTGTAGCTCTTTATTTTCTATTTAATTTAAAAGATAGCCACAAAATAAAAATTATAAAGATTCAAACATTGATAATAAAATCCCTAAGGTGGTGTTAGAAATACTATATAGCTAAATGTCTTTATGGTTTATTGAAAATTAAATTCATATCAATCAATTTAGACTGGTAAGATAAAATATTCATTGCAATTTCCATGGAATTACTAAGAATATCTCAAAAATATGGTGCTATGCACTGAATTGTGCCCTTTCCAATACATATGCAGAAGTCTCAACATCCACTACCTTACAATCTAACTGTATTTGGAGATAGTCTTTAAATGACTGATTGAGTTAATATGAGACCATTAGGATGTGGCTGTTATTTGAGTGGTGCTCTTATGAGCAAAAGAAGTGACACACACACGCACAAAAAAAGAAGTGACACCAGGAATGCTTGCAGAGAGAGACAAATCACAGAACAAATATCAAGAACATACCCATGTTTAACTCAGGAAGAGAGGCCTCACTAAGACAAGCCCTGCTTTTATCTTGGTCTTGGACTTTTAGCTATTAGAATTGTGAGTCTACAAATTTCTGTAGTTTAAACCACCCAGTCTTTGGTACTGTTTATGGTAGATATTTTATGGTACATGATAAAAGAAATGACAAGGATATTCAAATGTTACAGTAGAAAACATCTATTTAATATAAAAGAAAGCTTTAGAGAAATCAAAGGAGAATGTGTAAGACATATAGAAAATAATTAGCAAAACAGCAAAAGTGAGCTCCTTATTAGTAATTACATTTAATGTAAACTTTCCAGTTAAATGCAGAGATTAAAAAAATGGTCTGACTATAGAATTTCTATAAAATGATCTATTAATATTGATTTAAATTCACAAATGAGTTGAAAGTTTAAAAAAGGAATACTTCCATTCTATGCAAGCAATAGTCAAAAGAGTTGTGGTGTGTCAGTACTGAGTTTGAAATAGAATTGAAGACAGAAGTTTTTTCAGACACAAAGAAGGATGTCATATAAAAGAAGAACCTTGTAAAATGATCCATCTATCAAGAAGATACAACTATTATAAATATGTGCACAATGTCAGGGAACACCCAAGTACTTGGAAAAATAACTGGCAGAACTGATGGAACAACTATCCTCAAACACTGTAGATATAATTACTGATAAAAACTACACAGTGCTCACCAAATGAAGACTCACACATCACTACAAACAAGTTCAGCCTAACATGCATCTATGAATCATTGCACTAAACAACAGCAAAATACATGTTTTGGCATTGTTACTGCTAATCCGCTCAGTATGTCCTTCTCTGGCCTCAAGTATCCTCTTCACATGCTTGTGCTTACTAATATTCATGTGAATACTTGAAGATGAACTTCTGACGATGTCTGTATGTGCAACTATCTTACATTCAGTAGTTTGTCTTGGTAATTGTAGTTGTTTAGTCTTGCTATATTCTCAATTCTATCTTGTCAACTGAAAAAAATGTGCATTTGTGATACATGGATTCTTCCTCTTTGCACTGTTGCTTTTAATCTTTCTAGAGGCAAGAAAGTGGCTCAATCATAAGACACACTTTATTTGTTTTCCATCAGTAAGGGATCATTGTCCTTTTCATTTGATATCCAGAGACTTAAAATCTCTCTCTCTCTCTCTCTCTCTCTATATATATATGTGTGTGTGTGTGTGTGTGTGTGTGTGTGTGTGTTTGTTTTCTGTTTAAATTGCTGGTTTAGGAGGGAAAATATAGTTCCCATTGTTCTTTATTAGTTACCACTGGAAGTATAAAAATTACAATTATATTCATCACTGGATTTTTCACATGTATACTTATTTCTAAGTATTTGTTCACAAAAGAGGATAAAGTATACAGTATATGCAACTGAAAGTAACACTAAAACATCTAATTCTAAGTTTCATTATGAATAAATCTTCTAAGGAGAAGTATGTATTTATTTTTTAATTTTTAATAGTGCTTATTAGTTATGCAGAATTATGGGTTTTATTTTCCCATAGTGGTACATACATATTACATGCTTTGATATATTTATTCCCATTACCCTCTTCTTGCTTCTTTCAATTGGTGCTCATCCCCCTTCTCATCTCTAAGAATTTCCTTTTCATTTTCCTATAATATTTCCTTTCCTCTTTCCTCTAATTAACTATTTTAGAGTCCACACATTTGATAAAACAAAGAGTATTTGGCTGAGTCTTGCTTATTACACTTAACATGAAAATGTTTCCTTATTGCTGAATAAAATCCATTGTTTTATATAGCACAATTCCTTTGTCCTTTCATCTGTTGATGGATAACTATGCACTTTCCATATCTCAGCAATTGTGAATTGTGCTGGAATAAACACGAGTGTGTCCATATATTAGTATAATAAGATATCTTCTTTTATTTTTAGGCGTATACCAAAGAGATCAATGATATCGATACATTTAGTTTTTTTAAGGCAACTTTACACATATTTTCATAGTGCTGTCCTAGTTTAGATTCCCACCAACAGAATAGAAGGGCTCATTTTCTCTTCATCCTTGCCAGGATTTATTATTCTTTGTATATATGATGATAGCCATTCTGATTGGAGTGAGGTGGAATCTCGAAGTACTTGATTTGCATTTCCCTAATTACTAGAGATGTTGAACATTTTCTCATATTCTTATTGGTGATTTGTACTGTTTCTTTTCAGATGTGTCCACTCAGGTAATTTGCCCATCTAATTGTTTAGGCTTTTTTGGTGTTAAATTTTGGGGGATTCTTTATATATTGTGATATTAATCTTCTGTTGGAAGATTTGTTTTCTAATCAATAGGCTGTCTTTTCACTCTGGTGCTTGTTGCAGAAGCTTTTCATTTTTATGTAGTCCAATTTGTTGTTTTTTCTCTTATTTCCTATGCTATTGCAGTAATATTCAGGAAGCCTTGGCCTGTGTTTATGAATTTAAGTGTGTTTCTTAATTTTCCATTTTTACTTTCAAAATTTCAGATTTTAAACCTCTGTCTTTGATCTATTTTGAAAGGATTTTAGTACAGGGTAAAATTATACAGCTAATTTTAATCTATGTATGATATTCATGTTTTTACTTTTAATTGTGCTTGTTTTTAGATGTTTTTCATTTAGACAAATAGGCTATTCTTATAACATACTAGCGATTTACACTGAATAACATCAGAAAAAATTTTAGTTGTATACACCAAATTTGTATAAATTCCTAAAATTCTATTGCTTTCTTAGAAATAAAGATGAACTCAATTGTCTATTGCATTTCAAATATGAGTAACAAATTCATATATCATTAAAATATGACACGTGAAATGTCCATTAAAATAAAAGTATGTATTAATTATTATGAAAGTTAAATAAACTTTTATGCCTTCTTAAGAAGATATCCTATGTACATCACACGAGAGGGTGACTAAACCTCAGTACAGACAGAAATTAAAATATACTAAAGAGGAAATGATGGAAATATCTGAGAATATCTCAGTTTAAAATTTTTCACTTCTTATAATATGTGAAATAGAATGTTGACTTTCAAAAGTCTTTGGCTCATCAGGGGGTATGAACAGTAGAAGGTAATTAAGTTTCTCTCCATCATAAACTGAGAGAAATAATTATTTTTGTTAATGAGAGGAGATAGTAAGTAAAATAGGGAGTGTGGATATACTAGGAAAGTCAAGGTAGAGAGCCAACAGAAAAACATGATCATTAAAGATCACATCCACATAGAACCAAAATTTGAATAAAATGTAATATAGGAAACTCCACCAATACATCTTTTTATGTTGTGGAATGAGAGTAGGGATTCATAGGAAGATATTTGCAAACTCACTTTAGATTTTTAATCAGACATACAGTAGGGAAACACTGTTGTAGATGATAAATGAGACAAGAAGGATCTAACCTTGTTAGTAACCGTGAGGATTTCAGTGCCGCAATTTGATCCTTATTTACACCTTTAGTTTAAAAAAAACAAAAGCAAAAGATTTCAGTGCAGCAAGAATTCACAGAAATCTTGAGGACAATATTAAACTTTCTAAAGAGGTATAATGATCCATGTCTTCTATTCTTAATGGACAAGGTTGCCAAAGCCAACTACAATTTTACATTAAAGTACTTTCAAAGGTTCACACACATAATAACCATTAAAAAAGAGAATTAAGAAATAAATATCTTGTTTGTTGAACTTCAAACCTATACCTCTTTTTAATATGTTTATCTGCCTTTGTGTTTAGAACTGTATCTCCAAATGTAAGAGTAAGCTCAAAAATTTCACTGTTATCATTAAGTATATATAATTAACATTCTATGGTTTGAAAAGGAGCTATGTTTTAATTGTTTAAAGAAAAAACTGAATGGTGTAACTGAAAAAAAAAAGCGGGAAAAAGAGCAATTCAGAATAGTCATCCAAAATCTACCACTAAGTGGTTTTAAAGTGCTGAAGATTACCACTCTCTTTCCTGATAATGGTTTTTATCATCACTTTTCTTAAAATGTGTTTCTAGGAAAAGAATTACCTCAAAATATGCTTTTTCATCAAAGCACATACTATTGTAAAATTAAATATGTTCTAAAAATGCTGCAAACTAAATTTTCACTTAGAGATTTGTAATGCATAGTCATGTAGCTTGTAGGTTACATAAACTTAAGATTTTAAGCCTGCTTTTTTTCTAAATTGCATCAGACATGCAAATATACTCCTTTATGCCTTATCCCAAATCTTGTGCAAGATGTGTTCACTAGAACTAATTTTGTGAAATATTGGAGTATATTCTCTCTGAGGAACACATTGTAAATAAATATAAAGGAAAAGTTTTGAGACTCTAGTTTCTATTGTCGATTCTCACAGTATAAAAAATGTGTCTTGGGAAAAATGACTAAAACAACTGAGCTTCAGTTTCTCTAATTAATAGGGTCACTGTTAGTTGTCTACCATTATTCAAACAGATGTAGTGATGATATAGAGTAACAGATATAAAAGCTTTCTGCAAATAAGTTTCATCTTATTTTAAAAGATAATATTTAATTGCCTTTGAGAATGAACATTCAAAATTTCATATGTTACAGACACAATCCTTTAAAAAGATAAAGAGGAAAATTTATGTCAGAGCTTTTATAACTTTGAAAGTTTTCTTTTGTATTGTTTTGAAAGATTCAATAAGTTATACAGTCTTAAACCAATCTATTTTATTAGTGAGATGTCTTCACAATAGTTGTCTGTATATTTGATGAGTTTGCAGGCAAGAGAAAGTCGGGAATTTAGCAATCTAGAGTTGATGCAATGCTTACAGTAACATAAATGACAAAGTGTCAGTGATGACTGAGATGACAAATGACAACATACATATTAATAAGCACTAGATGACATTTAATCACTGTCCAATATTCTTAGCCATGTTGAAGGACAATACAGTCGTCAATCGCTGGACCCATAATAGTAGTGTGACTGTCACCAAATAACTTCTACAACATAGAATGTCTGCAGAATACAGACAAGGTTATGCCTACCTTTGTGAAGGGGTGAATGACGCCTGATATTTTTTATCCATAATAAAGGGCAAAAACAATAGCCCCAAAATTATTTTATAGAAGTCATACCTGCGAACACCATTAATTCGGGCTTTTCAATTGAATTTAGTAATTAATCTTACAGAAATTTGTCCTTATTCTCTCCTCTCCATCTCTCCTTTACTCCCTCCTTCCCTATTTATTAAGTTATTTATGAATTGCTTGTTTGGCTGATCAATCAATTTTATAAAGGTAGTAAATCTAGATGGACCTATGTGTCCTTGTGTTATTAGTCTAGTAGTAGGATTCAGGTACTATTTATGTGTGTATACCTGTGTATATAGGGTACACACATAAGTAATAAAGAATTTATTATCTACATATAATAAATCCCAACAGTGTATATACTTTAGAAAACACTCAACAGAACAAGAAGTAAGCCCTGATGTCAATAGTCTAGTCCAAATGCTAATATTTTTGAGTATTAGAGCCTTAATGCTTTTCAACATATATATTTGGGCTGAATGTGAAAATCCATGCAAAACACCTGATTGTGTTCCTAACCCTCATTATAAATGTATACAGAAGCCTCAATCTTCAGTTCTTATGTTCACTCCTTTTCTGTTGAATATCAACAGGTATTTTTCTTTGTTTCTACAAAAACAGCAAGTTATATTCCAGACATAAGTGGTTGTTACAAATGTACTTTCTTGAACTAATAATGTAAGAATGCTGATATTAAATAAAACTAAAACTTACATTGCCTTGGAGATAAGAAATTAAGTATCAAAAAAATTACAAAGAATTTATTTTTCTAAGTATTTATCTTAGCATAGTATCCTAGATGCTTTGCCTATCATAATCTGATTGAATGAATTATAAAACAGAAATTTATTTCTCATACTTCTGGGGGCTAAAATTTCCAGAGAAATGTGCCAGTAGATTTGGCTTATCTGGAGTCCTTTATCCTTGTCTTGCCAATAGACTCCTCGTTGTGTCCTTACATTTCTTTTGCTTTGTGCTTTCACACTATTACTATCTCATCCCCTTCTTATAATAACATATTCCTATGGGATGAGAGCCCGACCCCTATCATTTCATTTCACTTTAATTACCTTCTTTTAAAAGCTCTATTTCCAAGTCCATTTATGATTAAATTTGGGAATTCTACCTATGGATTTCGGTGTATATAATTTAGTACATAACTCAGAGAAAAGTTTTTCATCTATTATAAGGAAACACTTGCATTATGTCAGCTCAATTCCATTTAATTAAATGAGTATCTATTCAACATAAATCCTGTGATAAAGTATGAAAATCACTTACCATATGTTCTGGCGCATTGAACATACACAGCAACTATTTTTCTGGTGTGGAAAAGTGAAACAGAGAATGTAATAAGAGATTGGTGATTGTGTGCGTTAGGAGGAGGTGGAAATCTCAGCCTTAGAAGAACTTAATAATAGTAATAGTTAAGGAGGGAAGGGCAGACATATAAAATGAAACAAAGAATGTTCTGATATTAAAAGAAGCGTGAATACTATTAAGCATTACTAAGAAAAATAAAAGTAGGAATCTTGTGAGCAAGAATGTGTGAGAAAGGTTCTTGAAGGAATTAAATTTGTAAGGAGACTTCAATAAGAAATACTATGGAATTTGCAGGCAAAGAAATCTCCCACAAGCAAAGGCACAGAAATGGGAATGAGTTTATGGCATTATAGAAGTTTTATACTCTGTACCACCATTGCTCCTCAAGATCCCAAAACAGCCTGATACATAACACTTAGTCTTTTATTGTTTATGTTTTATGGTCATCACCAAGCTCAGATACCATGAATAAATTATTATTTGCAGTGTCAAAGCACATGTCTTCCATATTATTAAATCTGATTGTACTTTTGATTCATGTTGATCTATATTCTCTTGTTAATTTGCTAGCATTATAACTATAGATATTCAGTCACATGTAGAAAATTGTTAGGGATAAAAGCAATGTATCTGGATGAAGTTACAAATCCTTTGGGAAACTGCAAATAATTAGGCATCAGAAATGCAGAATCAGGCCAGATGATGTATATTTTGTGAAGATTGCTTTCCAAATAAAGAAGGCTGAGTTCATTGAGTCTTTTTTTTTAAATGTATTAAATTCTTTTATTGGTACATTGTAGGTATACAACACAATTACATTTCTCATTGGGAACTGTACCTTTACATGATGCATCTTGGTTCTTATCTTTTCCCCATTCCTAGCCCTCCCTTCACGCCCTCCACACTTCCCTATTTACAAAGACTTTATTTCCATTTTTTCCATTTCTCATCATTTTTCCTTTCCCTTCTTTCCTTTCCCCTGCCCCTCCCACTACCCCTACCCCTTTGGACCTTTTCTTCCTATTTTACATTATCGATTATTCATTCTAATCATTGGTACATTTTAGGTATACAATATAATGACATTCATCATTGGAAATTTGCACCTTTACATAGTCTCTCTTGGTTCTTATTTTTCACCCTTGCCCAGCCCTCCCTTCAACCCCTCCAGTCCTCCCTATTTACAAAGATTTTGTTCCTATTTTTCCATTTTCTCATATTAATCCCATTCCCTTCTTTCCTTTGCCCTATCTCTCCCACTTACCCTTCCCTTTGCCCCTTTTTTTCCTATTTCACATTACCTATTATACATTTAGTCTTTATTTACACTTGTCTTAAATACTACATTCAGTTTTTGTCAAGCTTTGCTCACAGTCACTAATTATATTGATAAAACAAATTCAGAGTCCTTAAGGAAAAGTTTATGCATATTCCTGTAAGTAAAATTGGAGTAGTTTTGTGTTAAAATTGTGTGTTCAGTTAAAATAGATTGGAATTGAAAAAATTTTGCAATGTGGATTGAAGAAAAATGATACATAATATTATTTTTCTTTTCCATTCATTCCATTTCAGATTGTTAGAGTAATAGATCAGCAGGTAGGATTTTGTGTTGTGTGAATCTATGCTTTCTTTGTTAGGATTGTACCAGGGCCATCTGCCTGATTCAAACCCTGAAAATATGATTTCTATTGTTCAAGAAATTTGGATTTAAGCACAAGAGTCGAAGTTCATCCAAAAGTGTTGGATACTTGAACTTCAAATGTGAGAACAAATATATATGAGACAGAGATAGTACCCATGGTAACATTAAACTACAAGCAAGATCAAAATTAAAGCTCTGTAGAGAAAGCTTGTCTTTAGAGAAATGGATGGACTCTAAATATACAGAAAAGAAAGAACGCAGAATACAGAGAAACACAGACATACAGACTACATTTGAATTGTTGACATAATTTCTGAAAAACATTTTCTAATTCTCAGCAATATTCTGTACTTATAAGCAAGATGTTTTGTTTCTTGTAGAGTCCCTGACTAGGAGAATTGTTTATAACTGCTTTTGGATGCTCGTACTCTACACCAGAAGCGAAGGTGCTTGCTTTGCTTAGAAAACAATAATGCCTTTGACTGTTTTACGAGGTACAAAGTGCAATGACTATTGTATACTCTCAAAAGATACTGAACAGATTGGAAAAAAAAACCTTCATTTTACATTCATGCAGGAATTATAGAATGTAAGTAAGATATTATAGAATTTAATCCCAATATAAGCCCCCACTTACAAAAGCTGATTAAAAGTGACCGTAACTTAGAAAAGTACAGTATAATGTTAATTCTGAATTCTTAATTCTTAATTTGTACATAACCACTGAAAATGATTCTTTTTTAAAATTACTGTCTTTGAGCCATAGTTCATTGGAGAGGAAATAGTTAAAATGACAAAAGTGTTTACTGTCTAATCCATGACTAACTTAGTATATGTTTTAATTTAATGTATGTTGAAGAAACAAACTTACTTAGAATCCTAGGTTATTTTTTTGTAAACTGTCCTATAGTTTGTATTTGTAAGTTGGCCTTCTGTTTTCTGTTTCTAGTAGATGCTTTATGAGGAAGAAAAAGGTGTAGAGTTAAACTCTATCTTCATTTATTAAATTTTCTCATTATATTTATTTTCTATAAAACAAATGCACAAAATATTATTATAAGATGATTTATTATGCATCCTCAAAATCATGTTTGTAAAAAATCAAATATAATCAATACTTTTGAAAAATGAACAGTTATAAAATCCCTTGTTGCAAGAAAAGTGTAGCTAAAGTCATGGGGCACTAGAGCTGGAAGAAATCATAGAAGTCACCTAGTAAGAGACTTCTTATTTAGCAGATGAGGAAAGCTGAGGTTCAAATGATTTAAACTATTCACTTTAAACTGGTTTAAGTCCTCACAGTGGCAACATCTGCATCTAATTCTATTTGTGTAAACTATGGATTGTCCTTCAATATCTTTTCTCCCTTTTCCATAGTAACAGGATTTGCAATTTGATTCTGCTATTGAGAATGAAGACAATATTTCCTAGCATTCAAAGCAGCTTTTCTGGGTAAGTGGAATAAATTAGGAGCAGTGGACATAAACATAACTGTTGTTTCGTTCCTTCTGAGAAGTTCCCCTAGGCTTTGTCTGTTATCTTCAGTTCCTCCCTTTTTACTGGCTGGACCATTCATCACATATCCAGAGCCAGAGCAGTCATTAGGTGGGAATTTAAAAATGAAGAGCCCACCTGGAGGAGCATCAAGGTCAAAGAATCCCAAGCTTCTTGGAGGAGTGTCCTGCAACTCATGCTTCTAGTCTTTTATGAGAGAATACATAAAAACAGAAAATCATCGCTCCTATGCTTGGTGCCACCTCCTGCCTGCTCTGTCATGGACTGATTCTCCTCTGCTATGCCTCTCTTCCATGACACCATGCCTTGGAGCAAGCTGACTACGGATTCAAACCTCTACAAACTTTCAGGCTGGCCTTGAATTTGTGGTGGTTTTCCTGTCTCAGCCTCCCGAGTGCTTGGATTACAGGACAGCTGAGAAGAAGGAAACCAGATCTAGGCTAAGGGCTGCGGCAAAACTCGAGAGTCGATCCGGGACAGTTAAGACATCCAGAACTGAATTCAGATGTTTCATCACTCAAGTGCAGCTGCTTGTATTCATGTATTTTAGAAATTTTTCTCTGTCTTACGATGTTTTGATGTCTTAGGGCCCTTGTGGACCTGGGGAAAAACTCTCCATCCCAGGGCCGGCTGAATGCTCAAAACAGTGGACAGCAGGCTTGAGAGCACTGCCTCCTGGGCCACCCATTCCACATTCTCTCTGTGCTGTCACCCTAGGGTAAGGCCCACTCCATTACCCCAGTGGCCACCTTTGGGTTTGCCAAGACCGGCCTTGCTTTCCCACAGCGACCCTATTTAGAGCTCCTGCCAAGACTTCCTACCACACTGTGCTTCCCACAGGGCCCAATATGGTGTGCTGTACCCGCTTTGTCAGAAAATATAAGCAAGAAGCACCTGGCTTGGTGATGAAAGCGTGTAGTCCCAGCCTATGGAAGGCTGAGGCAGGAGGACTGTGTCAAATTCAAGGCCAGCCTGAGCCATCTAGTGAGACAATGTCTCAAAAAATAGAAAGTGCTCCAAGTTCAATACTAGTACTACAAGGAAAAAAAACAAGAAAAGAAAAAGATATATAGAATAGCATTACTGTAAATGTGGGAGAAAAATCTTAAACTTACTAGGTAAAATTAATTCGTCCATAGGAAATATTTTGCCTCTGATTTCATCTTCCTCTAATAAAAATATGCATAGTTGTATTTATTAACATACCAACCATAGCAAAAATTCAGATACTGTATCTTAACTAGCAATCACTAAAGAAAACTAGCAATAAACAAAACATGTAGTTCAGAAACTGTCTCACAACCTCCATTAAACCGACACATGAATAGATAAAGAAAATGTAGAAGCCAGACATAGAGGCATAGACCAGTAATTCCAGCACTCTGGGAGGCTGAGGCAGGAGAATTGAAAGTTCACAACTTAGTTGATTAGCAAGACCCTATCTCAAAATTAAAAATAAGAAAGGGCTTGGGATGTAGCTCAGTGTGAAGGCCCTCAATTCAATCCCCAGTATCACAAGAAATAAATAAGTAAATACATTTTACAAAATAGTACACCCATAGGTATTTTGGCATACTATTCAGCCTTAAAAAAGGAAATTCTGCCACATTGGACAAAATGAATAAACCTTGAGAACATCCTGTTAATGAAATAAGCCAGTCACAGAATAAGTACTGATGATTCCACTGAGAGCACGTATCTTAATGGTCAAATTCATTGAATGGAAGAGTAGATGGTGAATTCCTGGGGCTGGGATACATGGAAAAGGAGAATTACAAATCAATGGGCATAAACTTTTAGTCCAGCAAGATGAGTACGCTTTAGAGTTGAACATTACAGTACATTGAGTCAACAATAATGTGTTGTGTACTTAATATTTAAGAGGTTGAGCCAGGTATGTTGATGCACACCTATAATCCCAAAATTAGGCAGGCTGAAGCAGGAGGGTTGGTATGAGTTGGAGACCAGCCTGAACTACATAGTGAGACCCTGTCTCCAACAAACAAACAAACAAACAAGATTAACAGGGTAAATCACACATTGTGTTCATGCTATAACAAAATAAATTAAAATTTTAAATCTTTACACCTAATAAAGATGAATGAAGATGATAGAGTAATAATACACAATAAGGTAGGTTCTTTCCTTGCCCTTGTCTTATCTCTATGTTTTTTTCCTCAAAATGTTTTGTTCCAGAAATGTAACAGTTTGTGATGCTGGGCAGCTTTCTTCTGCCCAACGTATCAAAATGTTTTGTAACTGTTTGAACTGTGTGACCTTCCAGGAATGTTCTGTTAGCTCCAGCCCCTTGCAGGAACGTTCTGTAACTCTACCCGTCTGCTTCAGTGAGCATGCTTGCCTACTCTGTAGGTCCCTATAGAAGGAGGCTCTCATTTCTGGTGAAGCACTCCGACTATGGAGTATGAACTCTTCTGAGCCAGCTGGCATGATAAAGGCTTTCTCCACCTCTTCAAATGACCTTCGGATTCTCCAGTTTTCAACTTTTGAGAGCTGTGACCCAGAACTGCAACACTGAGCTGTAATGCTAAGCTGCACCTTAGAGCTGTAACACTTGACTATAACACCAAGCTGTTCCACTTTGCCACAACAAAGACATAAAAATTCTCTCCAACATTTTGTTTATTTAATTGAATGAATATTTCTCTGGACAATAAAATTGTAACTTACATACAATCAAAAAAAAAAAAAAGAAAATCATCACTCCTATTTGTGCACTTGGCTCTATTTGTTTCCACCAATATGAGTTGAAGTTCCCACTGGTCTTACACTAAATCCTTCTGAGTAGTATAGCCAACATGATATCACAAACCCAAAATATAAATAAAGAGCAAAATAAAAGATGGATAATAGGAAATAGGGACATAAGTCTTTTGCAAATTGGAATAGAAATAAGAGATGGAGAGATGGGGAGGGAGGGAAAAGAGATGAAAAATAATTGATATGTGTTATATAGGCATACCAACTCTCTACAAGGAAAGTAGTCATTATGTACTGTAAACATACACTGATAAAAATCAACAAAAATAATACAGTTTTTGAATATTAAATTCTCTTAATTTTTTTTAAATTTAGGATTTTATTTTTTTTAAGATAAAAGCTCAAATAGACTGCAGTCCTCATTTCTCTGGCCAAATTTCATAGCATTTCAGTTTTCCTATTTGGGCTCTTCATACCCATCCCACTTCTATTACATTAATCTCTAGGAAGTCTTCAATCCTTCCTTGATCTTTTGCTCAGAGATGACCTTCCTGGCTCTGAAGTCAGTCTTCCATAGTCCACTTATAGCTTCACATACTTCTTATTAACTTCTATTCTTTCAGAAAATTTTAATTCCAGATTTAACTTTTTTAAAATTTGAGAATAATATAATTATGGGCATAAGATTTATGACAAATTCAACCCTATACAATGCATTGCTAAAATGAAAATCCCCTCTCAAATCCCATCTCTTTTTTTGTAGAAAGGAGACAATAAATATATTTTAGACTCTATCTTTGGGATTAGAGGGTCTTTTTGCATCAATGATATACAATTTATGTAAAATAATTCCTCAGACATTTGTGTGGTGTGACTTTGTAGATAAGAGCACCTGTATTAAGTATTCACCTCTATCTTCCTATGCTGAGTCAAATTTATGAGATGTATTAACTCTCTATAACTGGTACAAAATACCTTAAACACAAATTAGAGGAGGAATGATTTATTTTTTTAATTCATGTTTTCAGAGCTGTCTGTCCATGGTCAGTTGTCTCCGAGGAATAAATATGGCAGAGGATGTGGCAGAGGAAACTTGCTTGCCTCACAATGGCTAGATGCAAAGTGAGGAAGAGAAAGAGTGCAAGAAGAGATAAACCCTTATGAGGCACGTGCCACTAGTGACCTACCTCAAACTAGGCTCCAATTCCTAAGAGCCTACTCTTCTAATGAATTCATCAATGGATTAATCCCCTTGATATATTTAGTATGCTCCATGTGTGCTACTTTTGGGAAAATTCATATTGAAATCATGAGATATCAGTGCACAAAATGTATGCTATTCTCATTTGTCAAAAGAAATAAATTTTCCTTTGTAAAACATAGATATTCAAACATATTTTAATGCAGACAAAACTAAGCCCTACATTATGATAATTTAGATCTCCTATCGAAGGGTAGTAATAAAAATAACAGTGATAATAATTTTTAGAAGACATTTAATGTGATTTTCTTTTTATCCTTATTTTTATTTAGCACCTATGAATTATACATATTATTGTTGGAATAGTTTTCCATAGATAAATACAGAATGCAAGAATCAAATCCAACCACAGGTTATTCATTCCTCCAACACACTTTTCAAGTTCTAGTAATCTCTATTTACTTTAAAGTTGACATTTATGTAGATTCCACATATTACAAAAATTGTGCTATAATTATCTTTTTCTGGTTTATCTTGTTTAACCTAATGTCTTCCAGTTCCTTTCTTTTCCTGAAAATTGTAGGATTTGATTCTTATTCAAGGCTTAATAATGTCACATGTGTCCATATACCACATGTTATTTATCTATCATCTATTGCCTGACAGCAAGACTGACTCTATATCTAAGCTATTATAAGTAGTACTGTAATAAAAATGGGTATGTGATTGTCTCTTTAGTATACTGCATTCATTTGCTCTGGATATATGGAAGTGGGATAGTTGGATCATATGGTACAACTAATTAGCAATTAGAAAGAAACAACCATACTGTTCTCCAAGATATCTGTACTAGTTTATATTCCCACTATCAGAGTGTGAATTCCTTTTTTTCTACATCTTGACGAACATTTTTTGCTTTTTGTTTTAATTGTGTTACTAACCATTCTAACTAGAGTGAGATGTTATTTCCTTATAGTTTTGCTTGAAGTTTTCGTAATGGTTAATAACACTGAGTAATTTTTAATACTTAATGTGCATTTACATTTTTTGAAAAGTATCTGTGTTGAAAATTTGCCTATTTCAAATTACATTGTATAATTTTTGCTGTATTTTTGAGTGCCTTATTCTGGATATTAACATTCTATGAGATGAAGAGTTAGAAAATACTTTGCTCTATAGTGTATGTTGCCTCTTTATTCTTTTTTATTGTTTCCATTGCCATACGATGCTTTTTAGTTTGATATAATCACATTTCTTAACTTTTCCTATTGTTTCCTATGCTTTTTTGAGCCCTAGCCAAACCATTCCCTCTACCAGTGTCTTCAAGTGTTTCCTCTATGTTTCCTTCCTGTATTATCAAAGTACCAAGTCTTAAATTGAGGTCTTCAAACAATTTTGAATTGAGATTTATATAAGACGAGGTATAAGGGTCAACTTTCAATCTTCTGGTTGTATGGTATACAAATTTTCCAGCACCATTTATTGAAGAGTCTGTTCTTTTTTTCAATGCATGGTTTGGGTGTCTTTGTTGAAAATTAGTTAGATTTAGATTTAGGAATTTATTTCTAGGATCTGTAATTCTCATCAATGTTTTTTGTGTGTGAGTTTTTTGCCAATATCACATTTTAAAAATTACTACAGCTTTGTACTATTTTGAAGTTTGGTGTAATGCATTAATTTGTTTTTGTTCATTTTATTCAAGACTTTTGTGGATACTTGAGGTGTTTTGTGTTTCTGTTTAAAAAATTTAGAATTTTTTCTCTTTGTATAAAGAATGTTATTTTTATTTTCATGGGAATTACACTGACTGTAGAATAATTTGCATGATATGCCTATTTTTACAGTACAAATTCTGCCAATCCATAAACATGGAAGCTTTCTTTTTTTAGTAATTCTTTTGATTTATTTCTCTAAGTATGCTATAATGTTAATTTTAAAAGTTTTTCACCTCCTTCTTTAGGTTTATTTCTAGATATTTTAAGCTAATTTAAATAGAATCATATTATGTCTTCCTCAGTAGGTTTATTATTGATGCACAGTTATTTTTTATATTGACTGTATTTTGCTAATTTGCTAAATTTGTTTATCAAATCTAAAAGTGTTGTGGTGGCATCTCTAGGGCTTTCTATATATCGAATCATACCATCCATAAGTAGCCCTAATTGACTTTGTGCTTTCTTATTATATGACCTTAATTCTTTCTCTTGCCTAATTACTCTAGCAAAAATTTCAATATTGAATAGGAGTGGTGAGAGTGCATATCCTTATCTTGTTCCTAATTTTAGTGGTAATGATTTCAAGTTTTACTCATTCAGTAACATGTTGTTTATGGGTTTGTCATATATTGCTTTTAACATACATTAATACTGAATTTTTTTTTTTTTTTTTTTTTTTGCACCAGGGAATGAACTCAGGTCCTTGCGCTTGCAAGACAAGCAGTGGAACCACTGAGCTAAATCCCTGGCCCAGGAATACTGAATTTTTGAATGTTACTTTTTCTGTGTCTTTTGAGATGATGATATATCTTTTATGTGTAATTCAATTTTTGTGGTGTATTACATTTATTGATTTGTTTATGTTGAACTATCTTTGCAATTATAGAATAAATCCAACTGATCATAGTGCATCAATTTTTGGGGGGTGGGGGAAGAATATTGCCACATAGTCCAGGCTGGTGTGGAACTAGCTATGTAACACAAGCTGACCTGAAACTTTCAATCCCTTTATATTGTGTTCACAAGTCCTGGGAATACAGATATGCCTCACCCAGCTGCATGCTTTTTTTAATATGTTGCTGAATTTTATTTGGGAATATTTCATTAAAGATCTCTGCAACTATTTATATCAGAGTATTGGTTATTAGTCTTTATTTGCTCTAGTGTCCTTATCTAGTTATTTTACCAATGTGATACTGGTCTTGTAGAATGAATTGGGTATATTCTTCCCCTGTCTCTTTAATAGAACAGCTTTAAGAGTGGCGCTATTAATTCTTTCTTCAGGCCATAGAACAATTTAGCAGTGAATCTATCTGGTCTTGAGATTTTCGGTCTTGGACGATTTTTATTACTCCTTCAAGTTCATTGATTATTATTGTTATATTTAATTTTTATATGCTCTTGGTTTAATGTTAATAGGTCAAAGGTGAGCAGAAATATATCTGTTTCTATTTCCCATTTATAGGAATATATACATTTTCAAAATATCCCATTTTCTTTTTATTTCAGTGTTATATGTCAAAATTTTCCCTGCTTCATTTCTAATTTTATTTGGGCCTTCTCTTGCTTTTTTATGTTTAGTTTAGTTAAAGTTTTATTATTTTCATTTATGTTATTTTCTTAGTTACTTTCTTGTCACTGGGACAAAATACCTGACACCTGCAACTCTAAAGCAGAAAAATTTATTTTGGCTTACAGTATGTAGAGGCTTCTAGCCAGGATGGCATGGCTGCAGGACATTGCTGTGGGAACAGAAAGAGGTGAAGAGAGGAAGGATGGAGATAGATCCTTTTAGGCCACACCTCCAGTGACCCAGGTCCTCCAATCAGGCTTCAATTTCCATTCACTTATAGCTGTAAATTTATCAGTGGACTAATTCACTGATGAGTGTCATGACACCATGATCCAATCTCCTCCCAAAAGCCGCACCTATGTGTACACGAAGCTTTGAGGGGATATTTAGATACATGCCACTATACTTATTAAACAACAAACTGGTTAATCTTCACTATTTTTCTTTTAAATTCTATTTTACTATTTTCAACTATGAATTTTATAATTTATTATATCCTACTGATTTTGAGTTTGCTTGCTCCTTCTTTGCCTAAGTCTTAGAGATGAATAAATACGTTATTCATTTGAAATATCTTTAATTATTCAATGAAAGTATTCATAGCTATAAGCTTCCCTCTAAGAACTGCCTTTCTTGCATCTCACATATTCTGGTATTTGTGTTTCTAGTTCCATTTAATTCTATGAATTTTTAGATTTCCCCATGATTTCTTCTATGATTCACAAGAATATTGTTTAGTCTCTGTATATTTGCATATTTTCTGCTTCTCTTACCTTGAAGTCTAGTATTACCTTTTTTGGATAAGGTTCTATAAGCTGCAGATAAAAATGTTATTATTCAGCTACCCTAGCTGTCTTAGCTTTCCACTTGTTTGGAATATCATTTTCCATCCTTTCACTTTTGGTCTGTGTGTATCTTTACATAAAAGTGAGTTTCTTGTATGTAGTGTATTATTCAATCTACTTTTCGTTTTTTAAATGTGTTTGTCTTGTTTAGCCATTCTGTATCTTTTAATTGGATAATTTATTCTGTCAATATAAAAAGTTACTATTAGTAGGTAAGGACTTCTGCTGTGATTTTGGTGATATTTTTTTCTAGTTGTTTGGCATAGTTTTTGTTCTCCCTCTCTTATTCATTTCTGGAATTTTATAGTTTATTTATAATATATGATTGAATTTTAGTTGTAATTCATGTATTTACTTTTCTGATTGAATTTATACTTTCACATGATATCATAATGGTACTTTTCTCTCATATCTGAAGGTAGTACTGCCTTGAAAATATTTTGTAAGGCTGGTCTGGTAGTCATGAATTCCCTGTTTTTGCTTTTTTTGAAAGGCCTTTATTTCCTCTTCCATTTCTGAATCATAGCCTTGTCGAGTAGTATTATCTTACTTGACAGTTATTTTCTTTAAGGTTTGAAATACCTTAATCCATTCCCTCTTGCACTGAAGGATTTTAGCTGAGAAAGTTGCTATTAATTTAATGAGTTTACCCTTAAATGTGAATTAATGATTTCCTCTTGAAGATTTAAAAATTCTTCCTTTGTGTGTCTTTTAACTTTATATGCTTTGGCAAATATTTTTTCTGGTTTTATGTGTATTTGAAGTTTTATAATCTTCCTTTACATGAGTTTCCTTATCATTCCCAATATTGAGAAAGTTCTCTGTTATTAATTTACTGAATAGATTTTTGGAGCTCTTAATTATTTGATTTTCATTTTGGGGTGTTATAAAATGTGGAACATTCCTTATTTAATAGTGTCTTACACTTTTTTAAGATTCTCTTCATTTCCTATATCCTTTATTTTATTGTCTATCTGTTTTATTTCAAATGACTTGCCTTTAATTTTAGATGTTCTTCTATTTCTTGTAGTCATTTATTAAGGCTTTGAACTGTTTTGTTGTTGATGACTTGTTGAACTTTTTATTTCCAAGATTTGTATTCATTTCTTTTACAAATCTCTATTTGTTTAATTTCTTGTTGATGGCCATTAGTGTTTTCCTAACTTCTTTTAAGTGATTATCTGTGTTCTTTTGGATTTTATTGTGCACTTTTAAAATCATTCTTTTAACTCTTTTTCCCCCCCATTAACTTTATTGGTACATTATAGGTATAAAATACAGTTACATTCATCATTGGGATCTTGTACCATTACATGAGTCTCTTGGTTCTTATTTTTTCCCCTTCCCTTGCCCTCCCTTCACCCCCTCCACCCTTCACTATTTGCAAAGACCTTGTTTCCATTTTTTTCCTCTTCTCATATTTTTTTCCTTTCCCTTTTTTCCCTTCCCCTACCCCTCCCAATTCCCCTGCTCTTTTAGACCTTTTCGTCCTGTTACACAATATCAGTTATACATTTTTAAAATTACAATATTAAGATCTAGGAGACATTACCACAGATTTTACAGAATTTAAAAGGATATAGAAAGCATATTACAAAAATCTGTTTTGAAATAAATTTGACAACTTCTAAGAAGTACCTCGGAAGACAAATTAATGAAACTAACTCTGGAGAAAATATAAAATTTGAATAGCACCTATTAAAGAAAGTATATTCCTAGCTTAAAAACCTACCTATATGACAACAGCAGGCTCATAAACATTTTAACTGATAAATTATATCAAACTTTTAAAGCAGAAAAAAGAAGAAACACTTCTCCCCTCATTTTAGGAAATCAACATTGTGCTAATCCTAAAACTGGATAAAGATAATAGAAGAAAAAGGTATAAACATAGATAGAAATTTCTTTAACAAAACAAACTCTTAGAAGTCAGATCTGGCAGGATGTAGAAAGTGGTTTTATTATAGGGATAGGAGTGTTGGTTCAGCATTGGAAGATCCACCCCAAAAAGTCATCATTTTAACAGAGGAAAGGAGAAAGCCATATGATCCTGTCACTAGTTGGAGAAAGAGCATTGGACTAAATTCTATAGCTGTTCATGGTAAAAGCTATCAGGAGACTAGAAGTAGAACAGAACCTTCTCAACAGATCAAAGACATGTACTCCATACTTCCAACAGAAACTCCTATGAATGGAGATGATACAATGCTTTCTCCCTAAAGTGGGGAACAAGGGCATATATGCCTACTCTTCATCTGTCCATTAGACTTTGAAACATAGGTCTAAACCAAAATAGTCTGGCAATAAAATGACACAACTAGGATAGGATTAGCACAACAGAAGCAAAATCTTTATATGTAGATGAAATGATCATCTACAGAGAAAATACTAAGAAATCTCTAGGAGGCCCTAGAACTTGTATTTGAATTTAACAGGATTAGAAAACACAATCTATATATAAAAATTCAGGTCTGTGTATACTTGCTATAAATGAAGAACTGGATATTGAAATTTAAAAGTTATGTAGGAGTACAAAGGACCCAGAAAAGCCAAAAACAAAAACAAAAACAAAAACAGTGTTGGAAGATGTTTAGCACCCAATTTTAAGACTTCTTCTAAAGCTACAGTAATCAAGGCAGGGTTGGTGTAAGGAAAGACATATAGATCATTGGAATAAAACAGAGAATCTAGAAATAGAGCCGCACATATATGGTCCACTGAGTTTTGAAAGATTATTTAACATTAGCATTTTATAGACTATAAACTCGATTCAAGAGCCTAGGAAGAGATAGTGTCTTCAGCAAACAGCACTAGAACAACTGGTATCCGTATATAAAAACTTAATCTCAACCCTTTTTTCCATACATGAAAATAACTTGAAGGGATCTATGAACCTAAATAAGAAAGCCTAAAAGTTTAAAACTTTAAGAAGAAATTATAAGGGAAAATATTTTTGAATTCAGTGTAGGCAAGAACTACCTAGGATACAAAAAACATGATGTATAAAAGAAAAAAATTGATAAATGAGATTCCATCAAAATTTAGAACTTTAAATGACCTCATTAAAATGAAAAGTAGTCCTTAAACAGACCATATTTACAATGCATATAACCTATGACCAGAATATACAAAGAATTCTTAGAGCTCATTAATAGACAACCCAATTAAAATGTAGACATAAGATGATAAATAGCCAGTATAGCACAAGGAATGGTGTGCAAGTCTAGAATCAGAAAAATACTAATCAGTACAATAATTAGATTGAATTATACACTCATTAGGGAGATGAAGTCAAAAGTTTTAAAAGCCTTGTCATGACTTTTTCTTTTTGTTGGATTCTCCCCCTTTGCGTTTAATTTGTCACACCCAATGGATTCATTCTGGTGGGTTTCCTGGGGTTGTGATCCTCATTGTCTTTTCCTAGGGTATTGTCTAAAATTTTTTGGAGTGCCTGTTTGGTATTAATGAAGTTCCTGAGGTACTCTTTATCATGAAAGTATCTTATTTCTCCATCAATTTTGAAAGATAGTTTTGCAGGGTACATTAATCTGGGTTGGAGGCTATTTTCCTTTAGGGCTTGAAATACATCACTCCAAGCTCTTCTTGCCTTGAGGGTTTGTGTTGAGAAGTCTGCTGTGATTCTAATGGGCTTTCCTTTGTATGTGATTTGTTTCTTTTCTCTCACTGCTTGTAGAATTTTGTTCTTCTGTTGGATTTCTGGAATCCTAACTATTATATGCCTATGTGTAGATTTTTTTTTTTATTAAGGCTATCTGGAGTCCTATATACCTCACTTATTTGTATGTCAAGTTCTTTTCCCCTGCTTGGGAAGTTTTCTGCCATCACCTCTGTGAAGAGTTTTTGTTATGTCATCTGCACTCTCTTGTCTTTCCTCACTGACTCCAATCAGTCTTATGTCATTCTTCTTTGCATCATCTAGCAGCTGCTGGATTGATTTCTCATGTTCCCTCACAATTTTCAAGCAATTTTTCTTTTCCTCCTCACTAATTGCAATCTTATCTTCTATATGTGAAATTCTATCCTCACATTGGTTCATTCTGCTGTGCAGACTTTCAATGGAGTTTTTAATCTCTTGGAAATCTCTTTGTATCTGTTTTATGGATTCCATTTGTTTCCTATGTTGGGATTCCATCATGTTCCTCAGATCCTCTATTTTTTTATCTGTGTCCGCTCTAGATTTATTAATCATGTCTTGCACCATGAGCAAAATCTTTGCTGTTATCTGAGTAATTATTTCTGATTTCATTTTTCCCAGATCCTCTTTTGCTACCAGTTCAGGGAGTCCAGGTGGTTGAGTATCAGAGTGTTCCATCTCCTTTCCCTTTGGGGTTGCTGGAGGTGATCTGGAAGTCTGTTTTTGAGGCTTGTTTATGTGTCTTCTCATTTCCAAGGGGGAGGTGGGGTGTGCTTCTGGCGCCCACGCGGCTCACCTTCTCTGCCCTAGGAGCTTGGGATGGCAGTGGGGGAGCTTCCTTGCGGTTCCTTCAGGGTGCTGGGACCAGCTCAGCTTCTCTGCCCTAGAAGCTTGGGATGGCAGTGGAGGAGCTTCCTTCCAGGTGCTGGGACCGGCTGAGCTTCACTGTTACTCAACTTTTGAGAGTGAGGAAGGGCAGAGAGAGCTGGAGACCTCGCAGGAAAACAGATTAAAACAACTTTCTCTGCAACTCCTTTCAAGATCTATACAGTGAATCACTTTTCCTGTGAGCTACCACAAACCACAAGTATCGGTAGACAATCACAAGTAGACACCTCTGTCCTCTGTTAGAATTTGAGTTTTGTAGAAGTCATCTCTCTGCACACTCCTCCGTGCCTTTCGACTGAGACATTTTCCCCTTTTCTTTTTTGGGGGGAGGGGAGCACAAAAGACTTTGCCTTGGTTCTCTTCTGTAGCTAGTTTTGCAACAAAGATGCAAGCTGCAGGCGTGCAATCTTCATGCAAGTGGAGTTTCTCTTGACCGATGCAGCAGATGGACTTTCAGGGAATCAAGGTGGAAATGCACACCTTGCAAAACAGACTGGAAAGTGATTTTTCCTCCAGTTGCAACGTTAGAGAAGGCTGTGCTGCAGCTATATGATGGGCCAGGGCTGGCAGCTCTCTTTTAACTCTTTATAAAACACTTCATTCATATTATTCTTCAGAACATATTGCTAGGGAGTTAGTATGTTTTTTTGGAAATGTCTTATTTTTTTTTAACTTTTTTGTACTCTTTAATTGAAAGTTGTGCCTCTGATACATATCTATGCCATTTTTATGTGCTGGTCTTCTTAATAAGCTGCTCTCTTGAAGAAATTTCTTTGGCCATAGGTCTATTATATTTATGTTGGATTTAATTCTAGTTAGACACCTTAATGTAATGATGCTATAGCTTTGTTGACTATGACTAATAACTTTGGGCAAGTTGATACAGTTATGGAGTCAGAAAGCACCACTGTATCTGTGAGCTTTACCTGAGTGGGGACATTCTAGTAGTTCAGGCTGGTGTGGTGTAGAAAACAGTAGTTGTGGGATTCTCAACATGTGTGCATTCCTACAATGAAAGTCATGATGCCTATTTGGTAAGAGGGACTTACTTATGTACTGTTTGTGCTAGCCCTGCTTTCTTTCTCTCTCTTTTTGAGACATGGTCTCTCTATATAGTTCAGGCTGTCCTTGAACTCACCATGTAGCCCAGGCTGGCCTTGAACTTGAACTTACAGCAATCCTCCTGCATCAGCCTCCTGAGTGCTGGGATTATAAGCATGCGCCACCATATCCAACATATATCTGCTTTCAAGGTCCTCTAAAACACTTTTCTTCTAACCAATTCATTTTTATACACCAAGAAGCAACATGAGAAATACTGGTGGTAGAAACCACAACACCCTCAGTGTGGTCTTCACCTTTGATCTTAACAGCAGTAAATGGTCAGACAAGGTATGGGCGAGAGCCAGGAGCCAGAACTGCATAAGTAGGATGGCAGCAGTAACTGTGTTGGTCCATTACACCACTTTAGTGACTGCCTGTCTGTCCCAGAATGGGGTCATGGACAGAACTTGATAAAATTATCTTCAGGGGGCTTTTTGGCGATGTGTAGCCATGATTGCCAAGGTAATATCTAGAGACACATAATTTTTCAAGGCCACATCAGCATACCTCTGTAGCAGGGCAGTACGATGAACCACAATGTTTCTTCTCCACTGTATTAATAGGCACTTACATTCAATACAGGGATGATGGGCAGTAGGAACTGTGTGGGCATCCACCTCCAGTCCTGAGAGTGTTACAAATCCACACAAAGGTGACCACACCCTTGGTCTCAGAGGAAAAGTGTCCTGATATCCTAGTTCTCAAGGTGATGGTTTTCATTCTCTTCTCTGTCACAACACCCAGAACCAAGAATGTATGACACACATTGTGCTTATGTCATGGTTGTTCTGCTGGACCAAGTTGGATTTACAAAGCTACTCCCAAACCCTTTGACTCTTTGGAGTCATTGTGGTTGGAACATGCAGGAGATTCAGACACCTACACCAGCCTAAACTCAGACAATAGCTTCACTCTCAATGTGACTTGGTGCTCCTGCACCCTGGGTGTTTAATTGGAGATTTTTTTGTGTGATCTTTTTTTCAAAGTGAGGTTATTCAAGATTTTGAGTTATTTATCTAAATAGGGTGCAAGCTTAAGAAGACTGAGAAACCTTCTAGCAGCTAGGATTGCCACAATCTGCCCTTAAAAAGTTTTCTGAAATTCTCCCCTTAACCCTTAACCATAGAAGGAGATTTCCATTCCTCTAACTATGGAGACAGGGTGGCAGATATTGGGGTATTTTGCTTCTCTTACTGTGCTGCTGTCTCAGGTCTCTGAACCTTACACTGTTCCTGTCTCTTTCTTGGTGATTTATAATGTTCTTCACAGTCAGTATTCACAGATTAATACTTGGTATCAGTATTCACAGATTAATACTTGGTATCTTTATTCAGCCATATTGAATATATTTTATGTGAATTTTAGGGAAGATCATCCTCCCTAATCATTGCATTAAACTTTTAGATATAGTTCATATATCATAATATTCCCCCTTTTCAATGGTTTTTAGTATATCCATATATATTTTAAATACAGTCAATTTTTCAAATTTTCATTCAGAAAGCCCCCTTACACCCTTTAGTTATTGCCTCAATATTCTATGATTCTCTTGGCCATAAACAACAACATTTTTTTGCCTCTGCCAGTACAAGGTTTTCTATTTTGGACTATTTTATGAGAGGGATCATGGAATAGGTGATGTTTTGTGACTGCTTCTTTCTCAAACCATGATATATTCAAGCTTTTTCCATTATTTAATATCTGACAGTACATCCTTCTTTTTTTCGCTAAGGGAGTTGTAATTTATTTATTTTTTTCATTAAGTTTACTGGTACATTTTAGGTATACAATACAGTTACATTCATCATTGGGAACTTGTACTTTTACATGGTGTGAGAAAATAAAAGTGTAACTAAGGATCAAAATGTATAATTGATAATGTGAAATAAGAAGAAAAGGTCTAAAGGGTAGGGGAAGCAGGAGGGTTAGGGGAAAGGAAAGAAGGGAAAGAAAAAAATATGAGAACAGTACATCCTTCTTTTTAAGGAATGAATGATATTCCATTATAAATTTATAACACTTATTCATTCAACAGATGATTTGTATTTGTCAATTTCCATCTTCTTTGAATTATAATAATGTTGTTATAAACATCCATGTAAAACTTTCAATAAGGTAATATATTTTGATTTCTTTGGGGATTTTAATCAACAGTGGAATTAGCCATATTGTAAGTAGACATTTAGTGGATTAAGGAACTAAGATTGCTTTCCAAACTGGCTTTGCCATTAGCATTGCTTTTGCCATAAGCAGTGGATAGGGTTTTTTTCTTTTTTCATTCTGACCAACACTTGGTATTGGACTTTTTGATCTTAGATATCATAATAGAATACTTTAATGGTTGTGATTTGCATTTCCTTGATGACTACCAGCGTCAAACATATTTCCCTGTGCTTGTTCATCATATTTTTATCTTGTTTTGAAATAAATTTCTTTTTTTTGGTGTCAGGGATCGAACTCAGGTCCTTGCGCTTGCACAGCAGGCAGCAAAACCACTGAGCTAAATCCCTGGCCAAAATAAATTTCTATTCAAAGATTGTGCTTAACTTTAAAACTTAGGCTAATTATCTTTCTGTTATTCAAATACATGAGTTCCTTGTTTATTGTGGATATGAAACCCTTATCCGACATATATCATTTACAAATATTTTCTCACGTTGTATGAGTTATTTTTCTGGATAGTGTTGTTCTATTTTTTTGTTTGTGTGATGACAAAATAACATGCCAGATAGTGGGTCTCTTCTATAATCATACCAAGACACTCCAGCGGTTGTTCCTCAGCAGAGCATCAGTTTGAACAACTCTTCACAAATGAACATAATTTCACAAAATCTTAGGAAACCAAGTGAAAATTTACAACAACTGGCTTTAGCATAACAAAAATGCATTAAAGCTAATAGAAGAGGAATTTTATATCACACATGGAATCCCAGAATGCACCAGCCAGTATATCATGGTGAAAAACACAGTCTTTTGAAGAAAGGAAAATCAATGTGAAATTTAAAAAAATTATCCTACCAGAGTAAATCCCAGTCCTGAGAAAAACTCCATGATCTCTGAATATAGGCTAGTACTTGAAGAAAGAGCCTCAAGATTCCCATAGCCCCTGCAAGATGAACTGGATTCCTAGCTTGCCTCACTGCCAACTAACAGCAGTATCTGGAGGATACTAAACAAATATAAGGGGTAGGTAGGTCTTAGTAACTATGAATTTGGGATGCTTTCCAGGATTCCTTCAGCCTTGGAAGCCATGAGATTCTCATTCACATGGCATTGTGTTAGTCTCAGACATCAAGGGATTCCAGCTTAGAATTTGTTGATTTTAGCAGTTGTGGGCTTTGAGTGCCTCACAGCATTGAAATGGTTCCAGTGACTATGGTCTTAGGGAACATACCAGATAGCTGTTCTAGAATTTCTGAATGGACTGTTGTAGACCTTCACAAATAAAATCATATTAGGAAGACTGGAATAAAATATTTAATTCATGAATATGCAAACATTGATGTACAATTGACAAGGATAAAGAAAAATCAAGGAGACATGACATATCTAAACACAAAGAATCAGTAACTGACCATAAAGATATAGATGATAATGAACTGGCTGAAAAAAGTTTGAAATAGCTGATTTTAAAAAGCTTAGAAAATTTTGTGAAAACATAGAGAAACAATTCTGGAATTTATCATTGAAATGTAACAGAAAAATTAAAATAATAAAACAAGTCAAGAAGAATATATGTAGCTGAAAAATAAAATGAAGAATATAAAAATTCAATAGATAATCAAAATCACAATTAGTCAAGCACATGGCTCTGCACTCAGTGGATAGCTATTTGAAAATACAATTGAGTAAAGATATAAAGGAATGTAAATGAGTGAAGAAACCTATTGAATTTGGGGGACCACAAAAGAACAAATGTGTATCATTGACCTTCAAGAAGAAGAGAATAGAGATAAAAGGGAAAGTAATTTATTTTAAGTAATACTATCAGGAAACTTTCCCATACTGCAGAAAAATATAAATGTCGATATATTGGAAGGTCAAAGGTCCCCAAACATATTCAATCCAGATAAGACTACTCTAAGACATATTGTAATCAAAATGTCAAATATCAAACACAATGAGAAGATCCAGAGGGCAACAAGAGAGAAGAATCAAACATAGAAAGGAGGGCAAATATATAGCTCTTCACATTATTCTCACCAAAAAGAGTGGACTGATATGATAATGTACTATATGAAAAAAACTGCCAATCAGTAATACTGTATTCAGCAAAACTTTCCAGTAGTAAAGGAGAAAGACCTTCTGAGACAAATCCTGAGGAAATTCATTAATACCTACTTTACAATAAATGATAAAGGGAGATATTTAATTTGAAAAACAGGATGTTTATGGGCAACGCAAAACTATATGAAAGTATAAAACTCACAAGCAAAGTAAGTAAACAATTAAATCCATAATACTCAAATACTCTAACGGTAGAATGCAATTCAATTGTATTTGGTAAAACATAAAAATGCTAAAAATAATAACTATAATATTTTGGCAAGTGATAAGCAATATTAAATGATCTAAAATGTAATATCAGATTTATTAAATGGAAGGCAGTGAACATGTGTACGTTTTCTGTATTTGATAAAAATTTAACATTTTCATTTTAAAATAGCATGTTATTATTATTGAAAAATTTTCAGCTACATGTAACCAAAAATGTATAAGTCAAAAACCTGTAATTGAAATATTAAAAGATAAAAGCAGGCTCTAAAATCATACCACTATAGATAATCACTTAAGCAGATAGGAAGACAGTAGGAGACAAAGAAAGGAAAAAGGATTCTACAAATAATTATCAAAACAAAAGTATTAAATGCTATCAATTAAAAATTACTTTGAATATAAATGAGAAGTATTCTCCAGTTTAAAGAAATACAGTTTGATTATGTTTTTAAGGACTGAATAAGATTCTGCCTACATGAGACATACTTCAACTGTAAAATCCACATAAACTGGAAGTAAACTAATGATAAAATGATATTTCTTACAAATGGGCACCAAAAGAGATCATGAGTAGTTATACTTTTGTTAGATGAAACAGAGCTTAAGGCAAAAACTATAAAAGAAAGAAAAAAAGATCATTATATAGTGACAAATGGATCAATTCATTAAGAAAACATACCTATTGTAATTATATGTGCACCCAACATCAGAATACCTAAATATATCAAGCAAATAATTATAATTCTAAAGAGAGAGATAAACTGAAATACAATAAAAATAAACAACACTACAGATTTAGCATTGGGCAGATAATACAGAGAAGAAATCAACAATGAAATATCAAATTTAAATTGTACTCTACATTATTTGGAACAGATATTTGCAGAATATTTAGCAGCAGTAGAATATATATTCTTCTCAATGACTCATGGAAATTTTTTCAGAATAATTCACATTACACCTCAGAACAAATTCTAACAAATTTAGGAAAATTTAAATTATATCAAGAATCTTTCTAACCAGATATAAAACTATAAATCAGTAACAACAGGAAATTCAAAAGATTTACACATATGTGGAAATTAAGCAGCATACTCATGAAAACACACTATAAATAAAAGCATTAAAAGGGAAATTCAAAATTTTTGAGAGACAAAATGAAATCGAATGCTATGGAATACAGCAAAAGAAGCTTATTTTCAAAAGAAGAAAAACTTCCAATAAAAACCTCATATTGCATCTGAAGGAAATAGAAAAACACAAATGAACTAAACCTAAAACTAGTAAAAGAAAGAAAATTATCAATATCAGAGAAGAAACAAATAAAATACACAATAGCAAGATGACAGAAAATATAAAAAATACTGAAAGATAGTTTTTGAAATGAAAACATAATAAACTTTTGACTATGGAAAAGAACACTCAAATAAAAATCAGGTAGGAAAAAGAATACATTGCAAGTGATACCACAAAGAAATTATCATAAGAGACTACTATGACCAAATATATTGCAACTATTCCAGTTGACTGTGTCAATTTGAGTAAGCAATGCCGATTAAATTGGCTCAGCAGAGTTCTAGGTGTGGAAGACCTACCCTAGGGAGGATTATAGCCAGGATGGTATAAACTTCTCTTTTCTTTGGAGAAGCTCCAGTCTTTGCTTTCACCTTGGACGTCCTCTCCTGGCTTCCAGTGCAGACTCTTCAGCCTCCAGCCACCCATCCTTCAGGGTTCCATCGCAGACCCTTTGGCCTCCTGATTGGGACTTGGACAGGATACTAAACTGAGCTCCAGGCCTTCAAATGGATCCTTTGGATCCCCAGTGTTCAGACGCATCTTTTGCACTCTTCCACACTCAACTCTGTAGGCTGCCATTGTAAGCAAATTTTGTAAATTCTTATATATTTGTATATCTTGTATTAAATCTGTTCCTCTAGTAAGCAGTGACTGATACAACAACAAATTGCATAACCTAGAATAAATAAATTCCTGGAAACATACATCTTACCAGGACTGAATTATGAAGAAACAGAAAATCTGAACAGATCAGTTATAAATGAGGAGATGGAATCAGTAATACATATATTTCCCATTAAATAAAAGCCATATATCTAATGGTTTCATTGCTGAATTCTATCAAACTTTAAATGAGAACTAATTCTGATACTTAGGAAATTTTGAAAGAACTGAAGAAGTGAACCACTTTCAAATTCAGTCTATGATGGTAATATTTTCCTGATTTAAAAAAAAATCAGACAGAGTAGAACAAAGAAATTAAACTATAAGATGATAGTTCTAATGAAATAGAATCAATATTCCATACAAATTCAACAGTACATTAAGAAGATGGTTCACCATGATCATGTGCCATTTATCCCAGGGAGGTAAGGATGCTTCAATATACAGCAATATACATGATGTATACATTTAACAGAATCAGAAAAAAATAACGTAGGTCATTTCCATACATGGAGAGAAAACATCTGACAAAATTAATTGTCCCTTTCTAATAAAAACTCTCAACAAATTAGGTAAAGAGGTAATGTACTTCAGCACACTAAAGGCTACATATGACAAACCCATTGGTTACTTGGTAAGTATGGAAAAGTTGAAAGTTTTTCCTCTAAGATTTACAACAAGAAAAGGATATCTACTTTGGTAACTTCTATGCAACATAATACTTGAAATCTTGTCCAAAGTAATTTGTATATGGAATAAATAAAATGTACCCAAATTACAAAAGAACAAGTTAAATTGTCCCCCTTTTGCAGATGACATGATCTTATATATAGATTCTTTAAAGATTCCATTAAAAAAAACTTTCAGAAATAATAAACTAATTCAGTAAAAGTGCATGGTAAAATCAACATACAAGATCCAATAGTATTTTCATACATTAATAGCAAACTATCTGCAAGAGAAATCACAAAAATCAATGTCATTTAGAGTAGATAAAAATAAAATATTTACAAATAAATTTAATGAAAGATACAAAATATCTCTACCCTGAAAATTATAAACATTGATTAACCAAGTTGCAGTAAAAATAAATAATCAGAGATATGTTACATGGTTTAGAAGAATATTTTTTAAAATATCCTGCTGTGAAAAGTTATATGCAAATTCAATGCGATCCTTATCAAAATACAGATGAGATTCTTCACAGAAATGGGAAAATATCCTGAATAAGTAAAGCAATCTAGAACAAAAATACCAAAACTGGAGGCCTTATACTACCTGAATTCATATTAATAGAAAGATAAAAAGTGTAAAATCAATCACTTCATAAATAATTTTAAGTGGAAATAAATGCATTGAAGTGAAAATGTACAATAGAAATAACATTTTTAGTAGAAATAGAAACAATCCCCAGCTATATGCTGTCTACGAGAAATCTACTTTAAATGAAAATAACAGTGATGTAAATAATATGGAAAAATCTAATTTACACACTACTTTAACTGAATTATCAACCTCACAAAGCTAGTACTGTGTATCTTTAAGGAGATGCACTGCAAAATAGATGTCATTATTTAAAAGCTACTTCTGCCAGGGCCAGGGATTTAGCTCATTGGTTCCACTGCCTGCCTGGCAAGAGCAAGGTCCTGAGTTTGATCCCCAGTATAAAAAATAGCTACTTTTGCCAAAAAATGTTTCATCTGAATTTAATCAAACTTCTACACTAAGTTCCAGCTTATAAAACATAAGGGGTACATAGGAAAAATCTTTTTTAAAAAGTCAAATGGGGGGCCGGGTATTTAGCTCAGTGGTTTAGCTGCTTGCTGCACAAGAGCAAGGACCCAAGTTCGATCCCCGTTACCAAAAAAAAAAAAAAAAAGTCAAATGGGAGCAATCGCATACAGAAAATGTATCATTTTATAATACAACTAATCTAAGTATCATTAAAAAGATTTATGAACAAAAAATGAGAATAGAGGTCTTTCAGATAGACAAATAAATGCAAAATGGTAATATCGATTGACTGCATCCTGGTTCAACGAGTCTAAAAATAGGTGCTAATTCTGGAATAATTGAAGAAAATAAATAGTTAGATATTAGGTGAAATAATGTAATTATTGGTTATTTCCTCAGGGGGTAATAATACTGTGGTGATTTTCTAGAAGAATTTTTTTTTCTTATTAGCCTTATAGTGAAATATTTATGGAGAGAGATAACAGTAGTGTCAGTGAAAACACAAGGAAAAATATAGTAATATGATGAATACGGTTGAATTGATAACAGGATACATGTTTGTGAATTATTCAATTTGTTATCTATCCTGAATTATAATTTACAAAGATGACCAATATGTGCTATATTATTACACATAATTGACAAATTACAAAATGAAGTTGTAAAAAAGTTCATATGACAGAATACCATTTGTGTAATACTTCATATAAAATTATGTTATGAATTATTTCACAAATTGGTCATGTGTTGCAGTAACATATGTCAATTTCAGGTACTTTGGAAGATACGTGGGCTAATGGTAAAGTTTATATTTTATTTCTTTTTCTAAAAGCAAAAGGAAAGATAACAAGATGCCAATGCAAAAAAAAAAAAGAACCAAGATATATCATGTAAAGGTACAAATTCCCAATGATGAATGCCATCATATTGTATACCTAAAATGTACCAATAAATTTAATGAATAAAAAAATGTGTGATTCCAAAGAAATTCATGACCACCAAAGCAGCACTCCAAAAAATTCTCAAGGATAACCTAAAAAGAGAATGAAACCAAAAATTACAAAATGCCTACTAGAATGAATATATCAGGAAGGGTGACCAGTTAAGTAGAAGGGAAAGATAGGGAATCAACATCCAGAAAATAAGGCAATGACAAGAATAACTTAATGTTTATCATTAATATCTCTCAATATGAATGATCTCAATTCGCTAATCAAATGACCCAGACTGGAAAAATGGATCAAGGAAAAAACCCAACAATATGCTGTATGTAAGAATCCAAAAAGAAACTCATAGACTATAGTCAAAGGATTGAAAACAGTGTTCCATGCAACAGTAACCTGAAAAAAGCAGGAGTAGCTATGTTATATTCAGACAAAGTGGACTTCAATAAAAAACTGATCAAAAGAGTCAAAGAGAGTCACTACATATTGGTTAAGGGACAAATCCAACAGGAAGAGGTAACAATTTTTATCATATATGCACTGAACAAGGGAGAACCGAACTTCTTAAAACAAGTACTACTTGAAATAAAAAATCAAATAGATATAAACACAATAATAATATAGGATCTCAATACCGTACTACCACAAATAGATCAACTAGACAAAAAACTCAACAAATAAATATTAGAGTTGAATGCAAACTCTGAACAAAGGGGCTTAATAAATATTTACAGAGTGTTCCAAACAACAACCACAGAATACACATTCTTTTCAGAAGCATATGAAACTTTCCCCAAATTAGACCACATACTGGCCTATAAATGAGCCTTAATCAAATGTAAAAGAATTTAAATTATACCATGCACATTAGTAGATCACACTGCAATGAAATTAGAGATCAATGCCAAAAGAAAACAGAAATTATGCAAATGCATGAAAACTAGACACTACACTCTTACAGAATAATGGCTTACAGAAGAAACCAAGTAAGGCATAAGACAATTTCTAAAACAAAATAATAATGACAGTACAACATACCAAAACACGAGAGATACAATGGAAGCAGTCCTATGAGGGAAGATTATAGCTCTGAATGCCCACACCACAAAAATAGAGTGAGCCCAAATAAATAACCTAATGTACCTCAGGGTTCAAGAAAGAAAGAAAGAAAGAGAGAGAGAGAGAGAGAAAGAGAGAGAGAGAGAGAGAGAGAGAGAGAGAGAGGAGAGAAAGAGAGAAAAAGAAAAGGAGAAAGAAAGAAAGAAAGAAAGAAAGAAAGAAAGAAAGAAAGAAAGAAAGAAAGAATACAATTTCAAAGTAAGTATAAGGAAGGAAATTATAAAGATCAGAGCAAAAATGGGCATCTGAAATGAACAGACATTTCTCAGACAAAGAAGTAAAAGCAGCAAATAAACATATGAAAAAATGTTCAACATCCCTGGTCATTTGAGAGATGTAGATGAAAACAACACTGAGACTCCACCTCACCCTAGAAAGAGTGGCTGCTATCAAGAAATCAACCAATAACAAATGCTGGCGGGGATGTGGAGAGAAAGGAACCCTTCTCCATTGTTGGTGGGAGTGCACACTGGTGCAACCACTGTGGAAATCAGTGTGGAGATACCTCAAAGAACTAGGACTAGAGGTCCCATTTGACCCAGCTATTCCCCTGCTGCGTATCTTCCCAAAAGAATGAAAAGAATCATACCACAGAGATAAATGTGCACCCATGTTTATAGCGGCACAGTTTGTAATAGCTAAAGCTTGGAAACAGCCCAAGTGCCCATCAAGTGGAAACTGGATAAAGAAGATGTGTTTTTGTTTTGTTTTGTTTTGTTTTTTATAAAAAGAAGTACTACTCAGCCATAAAGAACGAGAAACTAGAGACATTTATAGCTAAATGGATGCATATTGAGGCCATACTCTGAAATAAATAAGACCCACATGTGTAAATTCTGAATAGTTTCTCTAGTGTGAGAAACCGAGAGTGTAAATAAGGATTAAAAGGATTAATAATTAATAATTGATACTTTTAAATAGGAAAAGGTCCAAAGGTGTAGGGGTGATGGGAGGGGAAGGGGAAATGAAAGAATGGAAAGGAAAAATTATGAGAAAAGAAAAAAAAGGGAAATGAGGTCTGTGTAAATAGGGAAGGGTGGAGAGGTGAAGGGCGTACAGGTAATGGGGAAAAAATAAGAACCAAGAAACATCATGTACAGGTACAAGCACTCAATGATAAATGTAAATGAATTGTATACCTAAAATGTACCAATAAAAGAATTTAAGCAAAAAAAAAATACAGTGAAAAAAAAAAAAGATCAGAGCAGAAATCAATGAAACCGAGACCAAAAATTTTAAAGATTTAATTAATCAATGAGTTGGTTTTTTGGAAGGAGGAAAAAGAGCAGACAAACTTTGAGCCAATCTAACTTAAAAAGGAGAGAAGAGACCCAAATAAATAAAATTAGAAATAAAAAAGGTGAAATCACAAAGGACAGTGCTGAAATAAATGCGATTATTAACAACTTTTTTACAAACCTGTATGCCAATAAATTGAAGAAGTCAGAAGAAATGGATAGATTCCTAGAAACATATTAATTACCAAAACTGAACCAAGAAAATTTTAAAACCCAGAATAATCTAATAACAAGCAATGAGTTTTTTTTTCCATTCTATGATTTCAGTGTCCTTTATGTTACCTCATCTTATCTTCAAGTGATGGCCAGAAAAGAAAGCACAATTTTGTTAGGTCTTATCAGAGATTAAGGGAATCCAATTAACATTCCACTCCACTAATATGCATCTCATCTTGCTGTTTTTCTTTGCATTCTTTGGCCTTAAAAAATAACTGTTTCAACACTAGTATAGAAACATATTTCCAAATTAATCATTCAGAATTAATAAATTCTTCCCCACCTATATCCTTTGCTCCTCCTACACTAGTTTATTCATAATTGACACACATGACAAAATGGAAATCTGTATTTGATATAAGTAAGTTTACTCCTGAGTAACATACCTTCTGGTGTGTTTACAGATTTCTTTTTATTTATATGTATCATTACCATGGACTAACTGATTTCAATGCATCATATCACTTTATCACTGTTTTTAAAAGACAGTTTTTTGGAAGTAAACAAAGTTCAAAAGAAAAAGTGAATTTTATTTCATAATTTTATATTTAGAGTTACTGCTTTAGTATATTTATATTTTCTGGCCCAAATTTTGAGTCATAACTTTACATATGAAGTTCAACAAAATATAGATTTAGTAGGTATTGTGACCTATCCACTATTACCAACCTAACCTGTAATTGGAAAATAATGAGCAAGGGTTTTGTCAATTACATGATGTTGACTATGAAAAAAGTGTATTGTCCAGAGTGTGTCACATTCTCTTTATACAGTTGCCTAGGAAGCCTGAGTGCCTGTAAGGTGACTAGTCTTTCATTGAGTGCTAGGGCAAATATTTTGGATTAAAGTGGCTTTTAGGAACCAAACCACTTCATCATTAAAGTCATATCTGACATAGTTTAAAATAGACTATATGTTCTGCTTCAAGTTTTTCTTCCCCTTTAAGTTTCATGCCAAAGTTGTCTTGGTAAATTTTTCAGTTTTCTTTAATTATTGATTTTTTTCTGAACATATAGGAAAAAGGTTGAAAACACACATAAATATCAATACCATAACAAATTTTCAATGACAGAATGATAAATTATTCATAACATTTTGGATGAATTAAGTAGAGATTTAAACTGAATAAACATGCAAAGTTTTACAAGTCTGTTTAACCACAGGTGTATTTCTGATATTTGACCTCTAAAAGTGCAGACCTTTTCTATAGCAGAAATGTGATATAGACATTGAGGGGTTGGTGATGAAACACTATTACAGTTCTCAGGGAAAGTGATCCATCTTTGCCTCCACATAATCAATGACCAAGCGATTTATTCAAATCAATTAAGTGGCTGACATAATAACCATCTTAGACACAGGGAATGCTCAATGTCCAATTTTCAAGATAAAAGCTTAATAAATAACTCAGATAACATATGTTCAATATGAACAGTGAGTTTCACAAAACGGTTGTTTTTACTGAAACATTTAATGTCTAATAAGTTATCATATAATTTACATATCATTTCTTCATATTATCATTACCTGTTGTTTATACAACATTCACAATGATTCTAAGATACCATTTTCAAAATTCATGGTTTGGTATGATCTTATTTAAGGCCTTGAAACATGTACTTTTTGGATTTATAATATTTTATAATATTTCCTTCAGCTTTAATCACTTTATATGCACAAGTCCTAGGCCTGAGTTTGCATGAGGGTCTCTACAAACTATCCATTCTTTAATTTTCCTATTCCAATCTTTTGCAGCTGAGTTTTTCTCCACAGACACTGTTGTAGTGCTCCATAATAAAGTATCAAAGAGAGATGCTTTTCCAAATAGTTACTGTCAAACACCTCATCAAGAAGCAATTATTTCTTTATCAACTACTTATTTTAGCTCCTGCCAGGGTATGACAGTGATTAGCTATTCAAGTTGTGTAGTCATGATTGCTTACTTGGCATCTATAAGTAAACAGGAAGTAAAAGGAAGAAATTGTCTGAGAGATAAGTACAATTTTACTAAGTAAATTTGTGAGAAAATTATACTTAAAGATAAGCGTCAGCACTAGTGTCTAAAATCCAAATAGCTTGGAATAATTTTCATGAGCAGGATGTATAAAACACAAGCAATGTTTAAAATTTTTGAAAGTAACTGATCCATCTTGTTAGACAAGATTTGGTTAAGCTAAGCAAAGTTATATGCTTTAAATATACAGTGTTTAAAGTATTGGATTTATAGTTTATTTATAATTAATGGCAAATGAAAATCAGATAGCATTTAGAAAAACAAATGTAATATTAAAAGAGAAATCAAAAGTTTAGTTTGAACTGTGGATCATTTACTACTTACTCGATTGTTAATTTGTTCCATGACCTTCAATCAGTAACCTCATTGTGTCTCGGAGGATATAATAAACCTGACCTGCTTCACAGAGGCGTGCTGTACCTTAATTGATGTGTGTTAAGCTCCTGGAGGAACTTTAATGAAAGCCATTATTGAAATGCAATTATTAACATTTGGGATAATGAAGTTAGCTTAGATGGTTTAGCCAAGCCTGGTGTGAAGATGCTCTCTAAGTTCAACAGCACAAAAGTTCGCTGTTGCAAAACTTTTTAAGAAAAGGACTAAAAAAGCAAAAATAGAAAATGAAACCATAACTGCCTTATTTGCTGACTTTAGCAACATCAGGGCCTGCAGTTTATTGCTTTGTCTCTGATCAAGTGCATTGCAATCAATGCGAATTACTACAGAGACGCTAGAAGATAATTTTGCAAAAATGTCAAAAATGCAAAGTTTGGAAGCGCTGGATAGGCTAGAAATGACTATCGATTTTCTAAAGGTTGGTAAATTATTTCAATACCACCTTTCTCTAAGGTAGATTGCAAATCTTGCATTTTAAGCAAGATCCACTCTAATTTTATACTTCAAAGAAAGGCTTTAATGTACTACATACATTAGTTTCAACCATGAGAAATTTAAAAGCTATGTGCTTAATAGTAGAAACTCACTCTGAAATTTCCAAAATGGTCCACCCTTCTGCTCAACAATTCCTACCTGACAATACATTTCATGAAGATTTGTGTTTACATTCAAACAATAATTAGACAAGAATAAAATGTTTAAATTTAACTCTGTGTTCTCAAGAAATCACAAAAATATACAAAAAGGTTTTTCCTAAAAATGGTCCCAATAATGATCTTTCAGAAATAATACATAAGCACTTATATTTCTTCACTAATGCTATTTTTTAAATAATAACAATTGCATACAAAAAGGATAATTACCTGGGATAATACAAACTGAAAAATCAAGACTTATGAAACTTCTCCAATTTTATCTTAGTTTACAATTACTTTGGTTAAAGCTGCAGTGCTCCTATTTTTATATAATATAACCATTTTGTTAGAGTTCATATTTGACTTTATTCTCTGAAAACTTTAGAAAAGATACCCTAAAACTGCAACAAACACTCATAATATCATATAGAAACAAAGACATAATTTTTTTAGAAGGGAATTCTTTTATTCTTATTAAGCATACCGACCAAAAACAAATTAACAAACACACATAAACAATATATGTAATATATATAATATATAATGAAAATAGGCATAATACATATTATTGTCTTATTTGCATCTTACAGGGAATGCTTTTAACATTTACCTTAACGCACATTGTACAAACACATAATATTATATTAGCAAAATCATTTATTATTTTTACTTCATATTTTATATATTTAAACCCATTTGTTTTCCTGAGTGCAATTCACCTCCCAAATTCATTAAAAGATAACAACATTGTGAGTATTTTGTACTTATAACATTATGTAATATTTATTTTCTATACATGGATAATATATAATACTGGGCTTTTGTATTTGTTTTATAATGTACATTAATGGCATTAAATCCTATCTTTATGCAACTTGTTTTCTCACTTAATACAGTATTTTGTTCTTCACATTGTATTCATATTGATGAATTTTACTCTGCTCATTTTAATATATTTAATAGTATGCATTTGATTCCATGTTACTCTCATGTAATCCATTTGATAGCATTTAAATTTATTTTAGTAGATTTTTATCTATTGTTCAAAATTTGTTAATAACTAAACTAACATATGTATAATATGGTCCCCCATTCTGCTATTTTTTCATGTGGCATTTCTTCTGAGTGCACATATCCCTGCTGTCTCATTCTATCTCCAAAATTTCCTGTTCTTGTAAAGATAGCAGTCATTTCATGATGAATGACATCATATTGTATACCTAAAATGTACCAATAAACTTAATGAATTAAAAAAAATAGCAGGCAGATTGGATTAAATGACTTCATTGAACTTTAATTATCATATTAAAGCCCTTATCTACAAACAAAGTCACATTCATTTGTACTAATGGTTAGGACATTAATATATGATTTTTAAGTATATAATTTATGTCATAATATTATACATATATGTCACTTAGAGAAAGTATTGTGGAAATATTTATTTATCAAACAATAGATGATGGAAATCTATTTTTGAATAAAATCAAATTTCCACTTTGAAATGTAGCTAATACAGAAGATACTAGTTCTTTTTTGAGAATGTACTTTCATCTGTTTTTTAAAAATATAATCCATCCTATTTAGTTAGTAAATAAATATTTTATATATTTATGGGATACAATGCTATGTTCCGATATATATGTTTACATTGTATAATAAATATCTATCACCTCGCATAATGTGTATTTTTTGTGGTTAGATAATTCATGAGACTCCTTTTGTATTTTAATTCATCCATCAAAACTCTTTCCAAAGAAACCATGAATGGGATTGATTTAAAATTGCAGGGTTGTTATCTGATATTCTAAAACACATTGCTAATAAACTAAACTCACTTCATAAAACTAGTTGAACTACAGAGTTTTACATTCTAGTGAACAAAAATAGTAAAGTAACAAATGAGATAGTGAATACAAAGATACTTTTAACTGTCTATAACTTCTAATCCCTTAGTTTGATCAATAAATCATGGAATTCCTCCACATACAAGCAACACAAACCTAGAGGAAGATTTTTCCAAGTGAAAAAGGTGGTGATATTTTAATAGATAAATAAAAATTCAATAATATTTCATTTGCTTCATTTTTGTTGACATTCCAACTGAGATCCTTTTAAAATCTAGGTGTCAAAAGAGCTGTTATATAGACTTTTCCAGATAACAAGGAAATTTCACTTTGTCACACACAAAAAAACAAAACAAAAACTTAGTTACAATGGCTTGAAAGTCTCAGATATAAAGCCTTCCACTTACCAAAAAGCAACTTGGTTGTATTATTATGTCCTAATATTCTTATTTTGTTTAAGCTAATTTGTGATTCTAACATATAATTCTGTAACCCACTGCATTTATTTTCTTTTTAACTGATTGGTTTGATCATTTTCATAAATAACAGACCCTAATCTCCAAATGTTATATTTATAAAAGTAAATGTCTTATAGATCCCAGTCTTGCAATGATAAATATGACAAATCACCTCTCATTTGAATTCAAAATGTACCTCATAGACTTATTCTCTTCTTCTTTTTTTTTTTGGTACTGGGGGTTGAAATTGGGTACTTGTGCTTGCTGGGCAGGAGGCAGAACCACTGAACTAAATCCCTGGCCCACTCTCTCCACACTCTTCTAATTGGTTACAGAGAGAGGATAAAATCTTTCAATAATTAGAGATGGGATTTCTATGGAAATGCGATGCCATGTTAGCAAGATTTTCAAGTAATGGAAAAATCCTAGTATAAATCAATTAACTTTATATTTCCAGAGAGTATAATAAATAGAAAATAAACTCACTACCTTTTTTATATGTAAAGTGTATTCATAAAATACAAATTTAATCTTAAAGATTTATAGATTAAATTTTTGCAAATGAAAATATATGTGGCAAATATATTGAGTTCATAAAATCATTACTGCTCAAGTATTTTGAATTCTTATGAACCCAGAGCACTCTACATACAATCAATACATTTCGAATCCTAGACATTTTATTATAAAAATATCCAACTCATTATAAAAAAATAATTTTTACTAGTTTTATTAAATTCAACAACAGTCAATCTTGTAGCTTGATTGGATGATTCAGATTGCATTTGGTAAAATTATTTGGTTAGAGAGCAATCATCATTATTAGATTAGAGGGAATTTAATTACAATTACAAAAAATTACAGGTAATTATAATACAGCTTAATTTTAAAGCCAAAATCATCCTCCAAGAAATAACATTTAGTCTACGTGCTTAAATATGCCTGTATATCTATTAATGTGATGCATAATAATGGCTTTGGTCATTTGAAAACTAAAAGTATGTAATTGAACAATTATTATAGCCACACTGCCTGAAGGCACTATTTGTCAAGAGAGTTATATGATGACCAATTATATCCACTCAACCTTGAAGGATAATTCTGTCTTCTGATGGGAACAAATTACCATTACACTTCTTTCCGCTCTCCCTAAAAGTTTAACAATTGACTCTGACAATTTAAATTTCCTAAAGCGAACTGAACTCTTCTTTAAATACCAAGCTGGCTTTGATTTAAATAAAACTGTTTAATATATACATTATTAGAATATTTTATATAAATGTTCAAAGAAATGAAAATATGAACTCAGGCCTAACAAATATGCACATAATCCTAGAAATATGGATAACATTTTAGTTGCTAAAATGTTTGGCGAAAACCTGGCCCTGAATACATTTTTTCTCATTTAGAAACATAGTGGATTTGCTTTCATATATAGTCTATTCAACTGATTCTTAGCTCAGATGTTATAAGTAACAAACCAAGAAGAAAGAAGATACATATAGTTTTTGGTACCGGGGATGAAACAAGATATTTTTAACAGCAATTATAAAGGCAGAAGAAGTAGCAGTTGAAAATGTGAGTTCCAAAAAGGAAATAGAATACCTCAAAAGTAGTTGTGGACCTTACACTTCCACACATAATCCCCTACCTTGTCTTTGTTGCCTAGAATTGCTTTAGAATTGCTTTTGCTATTCTAGGTCTCTTCTGGTTCCAAATGAATTTTTGGATTGTTTTCTCTAGCTTTGTGAAGTATATTGTTGGAATTTCAATCGGCATTGCATTAAATCTATACAGCAGTTTTGCAAGTATGGCCATTTTCACTATATTGGTTCTTCCTACCCAGGAGCAAGTGAGGTGTTTCCATTTTATATATCCTCTTTGATCTCTTTTTTCAGAGAGCTGTAGTGTTCAGTGTAGAGGTCTTTTATTTCTTTCATTAGATTGCTTCCTAGGTATTTAATTTTTTTTGGATGCTATTGTGAAAGGACTTGTTACTCCAGGTCCCATTTCAGTGAGTCTATTGTTTGTGTACAGGAAAGCTATTGAATTTTGTGTGTTGACCTTGCATCCAGCTACTCTACTGAATTTGGTTATTAAATCTAGAAGACTTTTGGTGGAGTACTTGGGGTCTTATATAGAGAATATTACATCATCTGCAAATAATGACAATTTAAATTCTTCATTTTCTATTTTCATTTGTTATATTTCTTTTACTTGTCTAAATTCAGTGGCTAATATTTCCAGAAGTATACTGAACAGGAGTGGTGTTAATGGACATCCTTGTTTTGTTCCGGATTTTAGCATGAGGTATTTCACTTTTTGACCATTTAATATGATGCTGGCTGTTGGTTTTTCATAGATGGCTTGTATCAGGTTGAGATAAAGACCATCTATTCCAATTTTCTGTAAGTTTTTTTTTTTTTATCATGAATCAGCGTTGGATATTGTCAAATGCTTTTTCTGCATCTATTGAGATGATCATATGGTTTTTGTCCTTGTCTCTGTTAATATAGTGTATTACATTTATTGATTTGCATATGTTTAACCATCCCTGCATCCCTGGGATGTATCCCACTTGGTCAGGGTGTGTGATCTTCTTGATGATCTTGCATTGTTTGCCAGTATATTACTGAGGATTTATGTGTCTATGTTCATTAGGGACATTGGCCTATAGTTCTTTTTTTCAGTTGGGTCTTTCTATGCTTTTGGGATCAAGGTGATGCTTGCTTCCAGGAATGAATTTGGGAGTATTGTTTCCCTTTCAATTCAATTGAAGAGTTTAAACAGTAGTGGCAGTAGTTCTTGTCTAAATGTCTTGTGTAATTCAGCAGTGAACCCATCAGGACCCGGGCTTTTCTTTGTTGTTATGTTTTGTTTTTTTTGGTTTTTTTGGTACTGGGGATTGAACTCGGGTCCTTGCGCTTGCAAGGCAGGCACCAGAACCACTGAGCTAAATCTCCGGCCCCCTGTTGGTATGTTTTAATGACATTTTCAATTTTGTTGATTGATATTGGGTTGTACAAAATTTTTAGGTCTTCTTTGTTAAACTTTGGTAATTCATACATAGCTAGAAATCTATTTCTTCTGTGATTTCAATCTTATTGGTGTATAGGCTCTCAAAGTAGGTATTGATGATCCTGTGGATTTGTGATGGATCTGTTATAATTTCATCCTTTTCATAAATGTAGGCCTTTTCTTTCCTTTTTTTTTTTTTTTTTTTTTGGTACCAGGGATTGAACTTGGGACCTTGTGCTTTCAAGGCAGGTGGGGGAGCCACTGAGCTAAATACCCACCCCTCCTATTTTTTTTTTTTTTTTTTTTTTTGACAAGGTTGGATGAGAATTTATCAATTTCGATTATTCTTCCAAAGAACCAACTCTTTGCTTCATTGATTTTTTTGTATTATTCTTTTTTTCTCCATTGCATTAATTTCAGCTCTGATCTTTATAATTTTCTCCCTTGTAAGAGATTTGGGTTTGTCTTGCTCTTCTTTTTCTAGAAGCTTGAGTTTCAGCATTATATTCTTTATTTGAGCTCACTCTGTTTTCTTAATATGGGTATTTACTGATATAAATTTCCCTTGTAAGACTGCTTTCATTTTGTCCCACAAATTCTGATATGTTGTACTGGCATTGTGGTTTAATTGTAGAAACTGACTAATTTCTTATTTAACTTCTTCTGTGATCTATTGGTTGTTCAGGAGCATATTGTTCAGTTTCCATGTGTTTATGAAGTTCTTGTGGTTTCTTTTGCTATTCACTTCGAATTTCATCACACTATGATATGATAATATACAAAGGATAACTTCAATTTATTTGAATTTACTTAAACATGTTCTATGAGCAAGAATGCAGCCTATTTTGTAGAATGACGCCCAGTGCAGCTGAAAAGAATGTGTATTCTGATTTTGTGGGGTGGAACACTCTGTAAACATCTGTTAAATCCATTTCTTCAAGAGTTGGTTGAGTTCTAGTATTTCATTGTTGAGTTTTTGTCTAGTTGATATGTCTATTGGTGACAGTGGGGTATTGAGGTCATATTTGTTTCATATAGTTAGGTGCACTAGTATTTGGTGTATATATATTTATGATTGTCATCCCTTCATCTTGGAGTGTACCCTTTATAAGGACGTAATGACCTTTGTCTCTCTTAACTTGTCTTGGTTTGCAATCTATTTTGTCTGCAAATAGCATAGCTATTCCTGCTTTTTGGGGGGGTTCCTGTCACATGGAGTATTGTTTTCCACCCTTTAATTTTCAGTATAGAGTTTCTTTTTGAATTAAGTGTGTTTCTTTTGTTCAGCATATTGTTGAATCTTGCTTCTTGATCCATTCTGCCACTATTTATTTTGATTAATAGATTGAGACCATTAACATTGATGGTTTTAACTGATATGTATTGACTTATCCTTGTCATGATCTTTTCCTGTTGTTGGATTTCCCCCTGATGCATTTAATTTGTTGTCTTGCCCAAAAGATTCATTTTGTTGGCCTTTGTAGGGTTGTGACCCTTATTGTCTTTTCCCAGTATGTTGTTTAAAAATTTTTGGAGTACTGCTTTGGTATTCATGAAGTTCCTGAGGTGTTGTTTTTCATGAAAGTATCCTATTTAATTTCCTGGATATCTGTTTTTATCTCTTTTATGTATTTCATTTGTTTCCTATGCTGGGATTCTATCATGTTCCTGAGCTCCTCTATTTTTTTAATCTGTGTCTGCTCTAGAGTTATTAATCATATCTTTCACTATAAACAACATCTCTGTTGTTATCTGAGCAATTATTTTTCATTTTATTTTTTCTAGATCCTCTTTCATTACCAGTTCAGGGAGTCCAGGTGGTTGAGTTTCAGATTGTTCATCTAGTTGCCCTTTGGAGTTGCCTTTGGTGATCTGGATGTCTGTTTTTGAGTCTTGTTTAGGTGTTTTCTCATTTCTATTTTGTTGTTGTTGTTGTTTTTGATGTTGTTTTTGTTTTAATTCCTGGGTTGTTGCTTGTAAATTGCTGATTGCCAGTATCTTTATTGCTAATATTTAGAACCCTTAAGGAATGGCTACTTCTTGGAATCTTCCAGGTTAGTTGGCCTCTGTGGTTTGAGCCTGTAATGGCCCTTATGTTATCTGTCTTGTTATACCAGAAAGGACAACTGACTAGAACAATCATATCACCATGGCCCAAGTAATACAATCATCATCAACAAGAGCATCAAACACAGCCTAGAAAATGACAAACTGTAGCAACAATTATTCTATCACCTTTGACCACGTGAACCAGACTTGTGGTTACATATCAAAATCTAGAACCAACCAGAAATATATGTGCAGTAAATATGCCCTTCAATATAGCTAATTTGCCCTCTGAGAGATTTAGAGGGAGTGTGGTGGGGTAGAGAAATAGAGAGGGAAAGTTTAGAAGTAAGGCTAGAGGTCACAGGAAGATCATGTGAAGTTTAGAAAGCTGGTGAAGACAGAAGGAAAAGAGAGAATTAAGGAACAAAAACAAGAACAGAACAAACTGACAGCAACAGAAATACCAGAAACTGTATTCTGGCTCCTATAAAAATAAAAACAATTGAGAAAAAAACAAGACAAAAACAGGAGCAAGAAAGGCAAGAAATGAAGAAGGAGAAAAGAAAAGAAGAAAAGAAAATGTCCCCTACAAGGAGTGTCTCCATTGTCCCCAGTAGAAACAACATGGGTAACATACAAATCTGTATCGACTGATCTTGGTGAGCCAGCCATAGTCCACTGTTCAGGCTGGTTTCCAGCTGAGGGGCTGGAATTTAGCTCCCTGACCTTCTTCAGGTTTGACCGCTGCACAGTTCTACTGCAGGTTCGAGCAGCCCTTCTCCTGAAACAAGTCTGGTTCCAGTAGGAGGTGTTGACCCCCAAAACTCACCAACTGCTGCAGTCTACTGTGCCTTTATTGAAGTAACTCTTTGCTCTCCCAGTGGGATTCAATTTTCAACAAGCCTTGGAGAGTCCCTCTTTCTACTGCTCACCACTGCACCAATTCCTGGGCTCAAAATCATGGCCTTCTGGATCCCAGCACTGTGCTGCTGTTCTGTTGGACCTCTGCCTGGGGCCTGTACACCCTTACTGATGGTATCCAGGCAGGCCTCTCACTGGGACCTGTGTGCCCATGCCATGTTCGATATTCTTTTTGGGTTACCAAGGATTAGAATGGATATAAAATTGGATTTTTTTTTTAGCAAAAATGAGTATTTTTTTCTTTTATTGGTACATTTTAGATATACAATTCGTTTACATTTATCATTGGGTGTTTGTACCTGTACATGATATATCTTGGTTCTTACTTTTTTTCCCCATTACCTGTGCACCCTTCACCCCCTCCGCCCTTCCTTATTTACATAGATTTCATTTCCATTTATTTTTCTTTTCTCATAGTTTTTCCTTTCTCTCTTTTCCTTTCCCCTTCCCCTCCCTTCACTCCTTCATCTTTGTTCATGTGTAAATACCAAATAGTTTTGCTAGTGTGAGAAACTGATAGTGTAAACAAGGGTTAAAATGATTAAAATGAATAATTGATAATTTGAAATAGGAAAAAATGAGTATTTTAATCATATTTTAACCTACAAATTTAGCTGCTCACATTCATCCTTGAAGCCAAATAAGCATTAGTCTACATATTAGTTATAGAAACTATGATTTAATATTCCAGAAAGAATAGTGCTTTTGTGATATTTTAAATTTATATTTTCTATATAGCATTTAAGTATTTTAAAACAAGTTTAGAATTTCAATATTTGATAAAATTAGTAATAATTTCTGCCTTGCAAATATGCTTTGTATATAGGAACCTGTTTATTCATCTCTGAGATTTTAACATAATTTAAGGTACCATTTGAAAAAACATATTAAGGAAAAAGCATTTAAGAAAATAGTTTATATCAAGTCTTTTGAAATTCTGTTATTTCAGTCTTGGTAATAATAGTTATAAAATTATAAAAGGACATTGTTTATTTGCTGTGTGAAGTAAAATTTGGGAAACATTGAATTACTTTCTTAAAAAAACAGTATTTTCAATTATTCTGATTAACTCAAACTAAAAAAAAAGAAGAAAAAATGAAAATCAAAAAGACACAATACCCCACTGAGAATTTTGCATGGAATTTTGTATTATTACAAGTAAGTTTCTGAGACCTGAAATTCTCATAAAAGTCTTCTCATGGGGTCATAATAGTTTGGGAAATGTTTACTATGAAACTGTGATAAAATATGCCTCAGTATATCTGAGTTTATTCAATTGGAGGTAGATATGTTTTCCCTTTCTTCTTCAGTATATGATTTATTCAAAAATCCCTTGATCCATTTCCTGTCAGTCTGAGTTGTCTCTTTTTATTCTATGATACAAATTCATCTGAAAAAGTCACTATGATTTTTGTGTAGCTCTTTCTATTAGTATTCTTGGATTTACTTTTCTCAATTGTTTGTCCATATGGTTTATTTATTGAACTCCATTTGTTTTCCAAAGGGAAGCCAACATCAAAGAGTAAATTCCTTTGTGAAAAAATGTTTCTCACCCGACCAGAGAAGGCTAATCAGAGACAGTCTTTTTTTGAAGCATTGAAAGATTGGGATTTTTTTTTTCATTTTTGCATATTTTTTTTCTTAAATTCTTTTATTGATACATTTTAGGTATACAACACATTTACATTTCTCTTTGGGAACTTGTATCTTTACATGATGCATCTTGGTTCTTATTTTGTCCCCATTCCTAGCCCTCCCTTCACCCCCTCCACCCATCCCTATTTACAAAGACTTTATTTCCATTTTCTCCATTTCTCATCATTTTTCCTTTCCCTACTTTCCTTTCCCCTGCCCCTCCCACTACCCCTACCCCTTTGGACATTTTCCTCCTATTTTGCATTATCAATTATTCATTCTAATCATTGGCACATTTTAGGTATTATATAATGACATTCATCATTGGAAATTTGCACCTTTACATAATCCCTCTTGGTTCTTATTTTTCACCCTTGCCCAGCCCTCCCTTCAACCCCTCCATTCCTCCCTATTTACAAAGATTTTGTTCCTATTTTTCCATTTTCTCATATTAATTCCATTTTCTTTCCTTTCCCCTACCCTCTCCCACTTCCTTCCCCTTTGCCCCTTTTCTTCCTATTTCACATTACCTGTTATACATTTAGTCCTTATTTACATTTTCAGTTTCTCACACCAGAGAAACTGTTCGGTATTTATACATGTGCGTCCTATTTATTTCATTTAGTATTTTTTTAACTTTTGTCAGTACTTGTTTGCAGTACATAATGATTATATTCACTGTAGGGATTGGGTGTGTGTACGTATGATACTTGGAATGCAAATTGAAGTTTGTAGTAAATTTCTCCTTTTAAAATGAGATATTATGAATATGACGGCAAAGTATGGATTTCCATATTTTTCTATCTTAATCATGTAGTTTTCATTAATCACTTGTGACTATTGAACATGTATAATAGAAAATGCTAAATTAACATTCATTGTAATTGAGGTACATGAACAGAAAAATAATTATTTTATTTAATTTTTCAATCAACTATCATTCTGTCTCAAGGATATACCAATGTATCTAAATGTTAACTATCATTCTCTAAATCATTCTCCTGCTCATCATTCAATATATTCTAATCCAAGTGCACTGTGGAAGAAGGGTGAATTTTGGGTTAATAAATCGTTGTAGGAACACTTGAGAAAGACTAGTATGTGCATTCTGAGATTAATCCCTAACCCATTTTAGGGCTTAATTCTTGCCACCAATCACAGCAATTGCATTTTTCCTACTTCTAATAGCTTACAAACAGTAAATTAGCAACTTAGAAGTAAACAAAATATGCCCTTCTGCAACCAAGAAGATGCATACAATTAAAACTCTGAGTAAAAAAAGAGCATAATTAGAAAATGCATCATACTGAATACAAAATATAAAATATTGTCTACTTTTAGCTATGAGGGGATATCAATGTTATCTTTGTGTTTTAATTAACTTAAGAATTAGGCAAAGGATATAAAACATTGAAAATCAGACAGATGTAAACAAACATCATAGAATTGTGGTACCTGAGAAAATAATCATTCAAAGCAAGAACTACACTTAATTTGGCTTTCAACCTAGAGCTAATCAGACCATGGTATGGATTGGGAAAACCTAAATAGATCCCTGAGATCTCAAACACAGAACTCATGACAACATGTGATTGAAGAGGCCACAGTGGCTAGAAGTTTCAGGGAAATACTTCAGAGAGAGGGAAGATGCAAAGAGAAAACACTCCATAAATTAGTATAATAATAACCTACTGTGGGGTACCACTTCTGATTAGACTCAAAGCCCAGGAAACATAGGGACACTTGAGGAAACTTAGGGACACGACTCCACTACCAGGGGCATGCCCATAATGGATCACAGTTTTATAAGAATGACAACATACTCAACCCCACATGCACCACACGACCCTGCAAGGTCACCCAGGTGTTTTGTCTCTCTATGTCCCCAAAAAGCTCATAACAGACATTATAACTGATGTAAACTAAAGAACCCTGTAGCTGTTTTTGTGGTTTTGCTGAAGAAATAGACAGGCAGCCCCTGAGCTGCTCTGGAACTACCATTTGGTGATAATTGGCTCTGCATCCTGTTCTTTATTGGGGAACTAACTCACTCATGGTACCAAAGATTATATGAACTAAAGGAATCCCTCTCTGGTACCCCTATAGAGGCTCAGAATTGACACCTACACTAGATATTTGACTCAAATCCATGTTGTAGGCATTTTTGAAAAACTGCGCAAAGTTAGGAAAATGTTAATTTCCAAAAAGAAACATACCAGGAGGGTGTAAGATTAACCTTACCCAAACTCAGTTGTATCCAGGAATTATTCAACCTTCAGAGTAAATACACAAGAGATTCAGTGGCAATCAAAACAGGATGCACCTTGAGACCATAATGTTAAGTGAAATAAATCAGACACACAAGCTTAAATATCATATTGTTTATGTTATATGAGAAACCCAAAGTATAAAGAGCAAAATAAAAGACAGATAATAGGAAAAAGGGAGAGACATCTTTTGCAAAAGGTAAGGGAAGCAGAAGATGGAGGGGGAAGAAGGGAAGGGAAGAAAAGGGGATGAAATAAAAATAATAAAGATGCATTGTGTACATGTACCAACTCCCTATGAGGAATGTAATCATTATGTACTACAAACATGAACTAATAAAAATAAAAACTGAAAAAACAGGAGTACACATTATTTAGAGGAATACACCCTGTATCATCAACTATTCTAGGTTTTCCATAATAAAGTTTAAAATTATCCTTAGAAAAATCAAATTTATTTCTAGATAACTTCAAGTCAAAATAAATGAATGCAAGACATTCTGACTCTCACAAACATAAATCATGTCCATGATTCAACAAATAATTACTAGGAAATTACAGAAAACTGTGACAGAAATTTAAGAAGGAAATGATCCAGAAATCCAGAAATTACAGAGACACTGTGTTTCATAGATAAGATTTTTAACACAGACATTGCATATGTAACTAATATGCTCAAATATTCAATAGAAAACAGACATACTAAAGAACAAAATAGACTATGTTACAATAATAACTAAGTGCAATTTCAAGAAGTAGAAAAGATATATGGTGTGCAAACTTTACTGGGTTGAATTAACAGTCGTTTAGAAACTGCAAAAAGAAAAATGTTTTGATCTGATAAGAATAAAATCTAATAAAGATTGACTGAAAGAACAATCAAAAGAATTAATACATCCTTAGTGACTTGCCAAACAATATCAAAATCATATACCTGGAATTCAAACATTAGAAGGAAAAGAGACAGGTGATAGAAACAAAATTTGAAAAATTTTCAAGTTTGATAAAAATTATGAAAGGGTACATCCAAAAACTTAAAAAGAAGGGGCCATGCATGTATCTCAGTGGCACTGGGCCTTCCTGGCAAACACAAGGTCCTGAGTTCAATCCCTGGCACAGAAAAAAAAAAAAAAAGAAAAGAAAAGAAAAAATAAATGCAAACAAAAGCAAAGTCACATCAAATTCAAGTGGCTAAAAAAGAGAATGATAAACATATACCGACCTCTTAAAAACAATCAGAAGAAAAAAATCACACACACACTGTGTATACAACATAGGAAAGGTATTATACTTCTTTTTGGAAACTAGGTAAGATAGACAAAAATAAACGGCATACACAAAAGGTGGAGGTGAAAAAACTCTAATTTTGAAAATCAATCATTATACACCAGTGCAAACTTATTTGAAAAATTTTAAAAAATCTAAATTTATTTTTTAGGACAATAAATTCAGAGAGAGCTATGGTCAAGAAACACACACTACGCTAGCTGGAAGGAATTTCTTTAGAAGGAAGGAAAGTATTATCACATGTAAAATTTTAAGTATAAAATTTAGTAAAGACAACCTAAAATGGTCTAAAAAATGGTGAAATATTTTAAAGTATTTTAATTTCTATATTTTAAAGTATATAGCAAAAAACTTATGTGTTGCTACTTGATAACCAATGTATAAGTGAAGAGTATCACTAGGTACTGGAAATGAGGAATAAAATAATAGCTAGTAAACCAATTATGGAAATAGAATACTAAAATATGCATTTAGTGAAAAATAAAGCAGTAAAACAGAGAAAAGAGATAAAAGAATTAGAAAAATCAAAATAAGAAGAATTAAATTGCTATATAAATACGTGTATTAAATATACATGCAAATTTCCAGTTTAATGGATGGGGTTATTGATTTGTTAAAGAACATAAAAGAAAAAAGTGTATTCTACAAGGAACCTACTTTAAATGCAAAAGAAATGTAGATGACAAGCAAAAGAATTTTAAAATATATTCTAAACAAACATCAAACATAAGAAAGTTGGAGCAGGTACAATAATAACAAATAGAGAGTTTAGAGCAAGAATTGTTACTAGGTATAGAGAAGGTTATTTCCTAATGACGTAGAAGACATATTATCAGTAATTCATGAATTTGGATTTGAAATTAAGAAGTATGCCCTCAGCCACAACATTCTTTGTAGGAAAGAAAAAGTGATCAGGAGCTCCCTGTGAGAATGCTAACAAAGATCCAACATTAACTCTATTATAACAACTAGAAGACAGAAGTGTTTGAAGTAATTATAACAATAATAATTTGTTAATGGATATACAATATAAAACATGTAAATTTAGGCAATTAAACATAAAGTATATATGAGGAGTAAAAGGCAGAATTTTTGCACGAAGTTGAAGTTTTTCTCAGCTTAAAAGGCAGAGTTATAGTATATTTAATGTAAGCCTCATAGTAATCACACAAAGAAAATTCCTACAGTAGTTACACAAAGGACAGAGAAAATAACAAAAGTACACCATTGTAGAGAATTATCAAAATGCAAAATTACCAGGAGAGGAACAAAGAAACTATGAAATGGCCATTAAAAAGAATAATGCAACAAGAAGTCTTTACCTATTAAAATTACCTTAAATGTAGACAAATCACAATATCGTGACAAACTACATAGAGTAACAGAATAAATTAAAAACTAAGAACCATTATATATTGCTTACAAGAGAGTCACTTCACCTATAAGGACAGATATAGTCAGGAAGTGAAAGGATTTAAAAAATCTTTTCTGCAAATGGAACATAAAGAGAGTAGGAAGAGTTATGCTTAAGTCAAAAGAAGAGGTCATGTGAGCACACATCAACATGAAGGCTGCCTACAAGCCAAGAGAAGACTTAGAATGATGCTTAATTTACTGTCACCTTGATCTGAGAATTTCCAATCTTCATAATTGTGAGTAATAAAAGTATGCCACTTCCACAAAAAAAACCACTTTAAATTAAAACTTATAAAAGGTAGCCAGACCTGGTGGTGCATGCCTGTAACCCCAGCACTGCGGAGGCTGAGGCAAAAGGATCACTGTGGATTCCAGCCCAGCCCAGGCTACACAGTGAGTTCAAGGACAGCCTGAACTACAAATCAAGATCCTGTCTGAGAAGGAAATAGAGGTCATCATATAATGATAGAGTATTCAAGAAGATATAAAATTTGAATATAAATTCATCCAAAATTGAAGCATCTAGACATGTATGGCAAATATTAAAAGATGTGCAAGAAGAGACAGACTGCAATACAATGTGTCATCAGTGGAGAGATAATCTAGTCAGAAAATCAGTAAGTAAACATTGGGCTTAATGTGTACATTAGGGAAAATGTTCCTAACGAATACATGCAGATTATTCCTTTCTAACAACATCAGGATGCACACTGTGAGGCACACAATGAACACTCTCAAGATTAGATCACATGTTAGATCATAAATTAAGTTTGAATAAATTTAATGAGAATGAAATGATACCAAGTAACTTTTCCAACTACAATGATCTGAAAATATACATCAATAGCTGGAAGAATATTGGAGAAATCACAGATATATTGAAATTAATAACACAGTAGCCAGAATCAATGCATTACTTTAATGCCATATAACAAAAAGGAAATTCCATCATTTTTTTACCATGTGGATAAGGCTGGAGAAAAGTATGCTAAGTGAAATAAGCTAGTTCTATAATAACAATGCATGATTTCACTTATATATGGAATATAAAAAGGGATCTCACAGAAGCAGAGAGCAGTATGTTGGTCATGAGAGGCTGGAGAAGGAAATGAGACTGTAAAAAGGAGAAGTTCCTCAAAGAGTGCAAAATTTCAGGTAGACATAGAGAAGTCTTATATTGCACAGCATGGTGATCATAGTTAGTAAATTATATATTTCAAAACAATTAAAAGTAGGCTTTTAAAGTTCTTAACGTAAAAATACAAAAGTGAGGTTCTGGAGGTGTTACTTAGCTTAAATTAATCTCATATATACCACTATATCTCACATTCTAACCATCCTTTAGATAGATAGATGATAAGTACATGATAATTGCTATATCTTACATGATACCCATAATTGTATAGAACAATGCTTGCTTTGTTGTTTTTATAATGTAAGTCATAAAAGTTTTAAATTGTCATGCAGATGATATATAAATCAGCAATAACATAAGTAGAAAAAGGAATAATGAAAAAATAGAGCTATTTTTCTTTCTTCTAAGTAAGTGATAGACAGAAAATCAATGGAAGTATATTATGTGCCTATATACCACTATAAAGTAATTAATTAACATTTGAAGAACAATTTACCCTAAAGCATCAACCGCAGAATAAAAATTGTTTTCAAGCTCAGAATTTCAGGATATTCAACAAGATAGATGGATGGACTGAATACAAAATAGATCTAAATAAATTCAAAAGATATAGAATCAAACAATGTATATTATCTTAGAAAACAATATCATTAACCTAGAAAACAGTGACAGAAATATATATTTGGAAATTGTCAAGTATTTAAAAACTAAGCAACACAGTTCCAAAACAGCTCATAAAATAAAAAGAAAATCTCCAGGAAAACAAGAAAACCCTTTAAACACAAAAGATACTGCAAATGTAACATACTAATGCTTTGTATTCAACTAAATAATGTTAAGAGAAATATTTTTAGATTTAAATATTTCATATTTAGAAAAATTTCAAAAATCAATATTTAAGCTTTGACCTTATTATTGCTAAAATAGAAAAGAATGAACCATAATAAAAGTAAAGTGAAAGAAAGATATAATAAGATGTGTGGGAATCAGTAGAACATATTGGTCAAATAATAAAAAAAATAGAAAACTAATAAATGGTTCTTTGAAAACTTTAATATAATTTTTAAACTTTAGTGAAATCAATTAAAGAATGAAGGAAATGCAAGTCTTTATTTATTTCATTCCCTAAAGGTAATATATATATAGTATATACTGTTTCATTTTAATAACAGAAAGACCAAGTATTTATACTTTTTATTCCCAAAGCATTTTTTTATTCCTTAATTTTACTGGTACATTTTAGGTATACAATATGATGACATTCATCATTGGGAATTTGTATCTTGACATGATATATCCTGGTTCTTATTTTTTCACCATTCCACTGCCCTTCCTTTAATCCGTCCACCCCTTCTTATTTACAAAGACTTTGTTTCCATTTTTTCTTTTTTCATATTCTTTCCTTTTTCTTCTTTCCTTTCCCCTACCCTTTCCTCCTCCTACTTCTCCTTCCCCTTCCCCTTTGGACCTTCCTTTCCTTTTTCACATTATCTATTATACATTTTTATCATCATTTACACTTTCAGTTTCTCACACCAGAAAAACCATTCCATATTTACACATGTGTGTCCTATTTATTTCAGTTAAGTGTATGGCCTCAATGTGCATCCATTTAGCTATAAATGTCTCTAGTTTGTCATTCTTTATGTCTGAGTAGTACTCTATTTTATAGAAAAAAACACATTTTCTTTATCCAGTTACCAGTTGATGATCATAAAGGGAAAATTCATTGTATATGGGCTTATATCAAACATGTTTATTCTCATTTGTTAATAAGGGATTTAAATAACAACTTCTCAGTTTATTTATACATTCACTTTAGCAAACCCAACTGTAAAGGTTTTGTGTTTATAGAGTTGAGCTGAAAATTTGTTTACTAATCCATATAACACAACATGTTTACAATTGGTTTTCCATTATTTTAATGAACAGAAACAAAGTTAAATGTAGCATTAACTAAATGTGAACTGAAACAGATTATTCTTAGTATACTTATTTTAAAGTAGATACATTTTGATGATTCAAACATTATTATTTGATATTTCTTTACTGAAAATTGTGGGGAAATTAAGAGGACAAAATGGAATAATGAAGTTATTGGAGTTCCATAAATAAGATTTTAAGTGTCAACGGAAAACAAATCTTATTACACAACAAAGATTCTAGGGACAGTAATTGGCAAGTATTTCAAGGTTTCTTATGTTGTAGAATGAAAAAATTTCTCTTAATGGACAGAAACAGAATTCATCTTGAGGGGAAGTATTCTTTGTATAGGAATATTTCACAAACCTTCATAGAAAGGAAGATAATATTTGGAAGATGTATTTTAGCAAAAAGGGCAATAAACAGGCCAGCATAAACTTTCCTATGATTGAAGAATCAAGAATTTGAGAGCAAGTAAGAAGAGAAAAGAAAAACAGTGAAGAGTGAATTCACAATATAGTAAAATAGCTATATCAATCTTATATAAAATATATGTCCAATATTTAAATTTATGTTGTGAAGTGGCTTGTGAATATGACACTTGAGAAAAGATACTTAGCTCCAATTTTAGGAGCAAGCAAAGGATGAGTGAGAGAAAAGGAAATTCTACATTCAAGAGAGAAGACAGTTACTAAACATGGCAGTTATTTTGACACAAATGCATGCATGACAATGGAAGCATTTTTGCCTAGAAATTTGCAGAAATACTACAAGACTACAAAATTGTACTTGGCCAATTCAAATTTAGAGATGCTTCTGAGGAAAATTTTGATAGAGAAAAATTAGACATTTTAGTTTACATGAAGAAAAAGAACTGTCTACATGTATTTTTTGTGAAATACAGTGTTTGTAGAACAGAAGAGAAAGTAATTGGAACACATTTGCCTAAGCTACACCCTCCATATTCAGATATTATACCTTTTTTATTATAACCAAAACTGTCACTTATTATTTTTAATTATGAGACATTTGTACATACCAGTTTACTTTTATTTATGTTATAATTTTACTTAAATTCACTCTTTACTTTGTAAATGGTCGGCTTCATATTTTAAAATTTATTGGTATATGTTTGTGATACATGAACACATTCAATTGATAAATATACATATCTCATCTTAATGAATTTTATTTTTCCTCCCCCTCCCAGAAATAACACTAGCAACATCATAATACCATCAAATTCTTCTATAGTTCTTGTATTGTAGAGATTTTGCAGTATGAAGGCAAAAGAAACAGAAAAGCAAAGCAAAGGTAAAAGACCTACTTTGTAATTCTCCCCTCACTTTAGCCAATGATGTTAAATAGAAGAAGGGGTCTATATTCTTCTCATCTTTCCCCCTCTCATGAGAACAAAATCTTTAGCTATTTCAATAATTCCTGATAGTTACAAGAAAAATATATGGGGACATATTTGTATAAAAGACTAAACAGAATATTTAAAATCCATCAATGTCTTCCTTCTCTTCCCTTTGAGTTATCTTGGTGGAAGGGGAGATGGCCAACTCAAGAAAGGCTTGTCTTGTGATAAGAATGTTCCAGGTGTACTTGATAATTACCAAATTGAGTGAAAATTATATAATATCTTACTATGTAACAAGGTGCATGACCAAAATATTTTCCAATTTTGGCAAATATAAATCAGTATACCATATGAGATTCTTCTTGAAACTTAAAATTTTAGCTTCCCAAATCAAAATGTTTGACATATCTACATTTATTTGATAGACATCTTTAATTATGTTTTCAATTTAAAAACTAGATTTGGGTAGTATAAAGCAGATATCCCTAAAATAAGTATTTCTTACATCAGCCTTTAGTAATTTTAACAATAACAGTTTTGAATATATTTTGAGCCAAGTACACTGCTAAATATTTAATTGAACCATCTTATATAAACCTTACACAAAGCTTTGTCATCTGCATAATTCAAATGAGAAAATGAGACATAGAATAATTTACAGAATGCTCAATGCTCCAAGGTAGTAACTGATTGAGGTATATCATTTACATGTTTGCAGATAAGTAGGTGTATTCTTATATGTGTAAATCATGTATGTTTCTGGATGGAGTTTCAGGGAACAGGAAAAGCCTTGATCATGAACAAAAAGTAGGAAAATATAGGATCATGGAGGGCCTTGTGTTTTATTCCAAAAAGATGACAATATACTTAATACTTTATAGCACCTTATACTTTTGTAGTACCACATCCACAACTGCTATGATTCTGATTTGGTAAGTGTATGCTGGTCTTAAGAATATGCATTTTTCAAATGTGTTTATTCAAGATACATACATTTAAAATATATGTTGTTTTGAAAGAAGAAGCAATGGTTCAAAAATGAAAAAGTTAAGCATAAATTTAACGAGAGCTGAGGTTTTTTTTAGGATCTACTACATTTTCTTTTTTTATTAATGTACTTTTATTAGTACATGCTTGCTGTAGATAATGATTGTCTTTATCTTAGGAAGATTGTACAATAAGGAACAAATCTCAGTTCTTTTTTTTTGTCCCTTTCCTCTCCCCTCTCAGTTCCCTCCAACTCTTCATCCTCTTCCCATTTGAAAAATCTCTAGCTCCATTTTTTCTTTGATTCTTTTCTTAATCCTTTTTCCTTTTCTGCTCTCCCCTCTCCATATCTCCTCTTATATGAGAAACCCAAAATATTAATAAAAAGTAAAATAAAGGATATATAAGAGGAATTAGGATGGGCTGAGTTTCTAAAAGTAACACATTCTTGAGAAAATAAACAAATTACATTGGAAAAGAGTAACATGCTTACTATGCTTTGAGGTATTCCAGTTAATGAAGAAAGCCACAAATAAGTTGAAGAAGTAGAGGGGAGATTTGAAATCAAGGGATTATTTTGGTGTTATTAATGGAGGAAATACAGTAGTCAATAACATGGATTTCGGTTAAGTTGCAGCTCTCCCCAAAATTTGGAGTGGAATAGTGGAGTTCATACTTAGGAAGACTAATTTATGGTTCTTTTAAGTGTGAAATGAAGATTGTGAATTATTACATTTAGGCAATGATAATGAAAAATGTGAATAAACAATATTATCAGTGAGGTAGGTTCCACCATCATCGTCATTATTAGTATTATTGACAAAGGCAAAGAGAAATTAAAGATCATTGTTCAAAATCAAAGAGTCAATTAATCAATAGTCAGAATTTAATACAGGTAATTGGAATTGTCCATTTTAAATTTATTTGCTAAAAATGAAAGTCAAGCCATTTTCTTATCAACGATACTATGGAATAACAGGAATTTTGAAAAAAGAAACCAACAAGATTAAGACCTAACATTTATATAAGTTTTTTATCCCAGATATTCTTCTATAAAATATATATATATATATAAGTAATATTAGTTTGTAGATATTCAACATTAACATCATGTTAAAGATGAGAAACTTGAATTTGGGAAAAGTAATCTGCCAGCTACAACCTAATAAATTGCACAGCCAGGATTTAAACATTCAAACTACTCAATCATCTCATACATGTGTGTACTTTTTCTCATGATTCTGATTTTCTTTATATGTTGTGCACTTCACAATGCATATTCTAATTGGAAATTTTAGCCATTACTCTCACCATGTTTTAGCAAATTGACTTGTAAAAACTATCTATGACTTAATTAAAACAACCCTTATTAATGTCCCATTTATAAAGAGACCCTTTAGTGAAATAAGTAGCCTCCAGCTTAAGAAGCAATCACAATTAAGTCTGTCAATGCTCATTAACTGTTTTATGTACTAATGACAAAAATAAGTTGCCAAGTACTCTAAATGTTAGAACAGTCCATAAAATACGGTAACCTCTTTGTGATCTAGAAAATATAAGAATAGTTTAATTACCTAAGACTGTGAATGAGTGAAACATGAGAGGTTTGAAAATTCTGGATTTCTTTAAATCTAATTTAGTTTAAGGCTAGTATGGCAAATGATGTATCTGGGATTGCCTTTATCATAGGAAAATCCAAAAAAAAATTTGATATGAAAGGGAAAATATTTTTGTAGAAATATTTTTGTAGAAAACCTGGATTCAGACTCATTTATTGGTTCTAAGTCTAGTTTCTTTGCTGATTGAGTTTAAACAAATCACTTAAATTCTGTAAAATTGGAATAATTTATTTCCTTTTTACAAACTGTATTATTCAGAGATTCGAAAATAGACTTTTTCAACAATTTAGCTCTTTTAAGACCTCCTTATCACTGTTAAAATAATCGTTGATTGGTTCCTGCATTTTCTTCCCCTCATATGCACAAATTACATTCTACCTGGTACCTATTCCTGTTGATACTTCACCTGTCATATTTCTTGAATATGTACATTCTTTTCTGCACTGACACTATCTTAACAGTGTCATCAACTGACACATAAGCCAACTAGAGTAACTTTCCTGCCCATATTTAATCACTTTCACCTTCTAGTTCCATCTAAACCATTTCAGTATTAATTATTCTAAACTTCCATTTAGTCATAATCCTGTCTCAAAATCATTAAAACCTACAGGATGATTCCAGTATAAAACTGAAACAACATAGCATACATTTATAATCTTGCCACTTAATGTACTTGTTCAAAAATTCATCATTTTCAATATATAGCCTAGGATTTTTATATAAATGTTAAGATTATTTGAATTGTCCCTAATGTCCTATTAGCTACTACATAACTTTAGTCCCACATAGGCATGTGGTCAGTAATTAAAACTATCTTTCTCCATCCAGTTTTCACTCTGAGATATCTACTACTGTATTTAAACTTCAAATCTGCTCTCACTTCTTTTGTTTGTCTAGATCACTCCTGCTTTTTGTCTTCCACACAACATCACTTCCTTTCAGAAATGTATTTGCTGAATTATTAATGCATCTAGATGAAACTTTCATATCCTGGTTCCATTACCCATGGATGCCAGACAGATTTTACCCTCCTGTTCCATTCCTTCCAGCCTATCATATCATTCTTCTATTAAAATTAAACAGAAATCATCTTTATTTTAATTATTTATTTTTTCCAGTACCAAGGATTGAACTCAGGACCTTGCCCTTGTGAGCCAGGCATTGTGCCACTGAGCTAAATCCCCAGCCGTGAACAGAAATCATCTGTTTGATATTGTTCTCTCCACCTTTTTTTCAATATTGAGGATTGAATGTAGGACCTTTTACTGAGCTAAATACACAGCCCTTTTATTTATTTGAGACAGAATATCACCAAATTACTAAATTGCCTTGGCTGGGCTTGATCTTGCAATTCTTCTGCCTCAGACTTCAAGAGTACTGAAAGCATAGATTAATGTCACCAGGCTCAGCTTATCTTCAATTTTTGGCCTCCATTTTATCCATCATTTCCTCCTGAGTCCTATGTTTTTTCCCTTGACCTTATTGTCTTTCCATTAATAACCACCGCTATTCTATATTCTAAATTTTCTATTTATCAGCTTATACATATCATGAAATCTTTATTACCCTAAGGTAAAAAATGGAATTTTAACACATCTGCACATAGAAACATATACAATCTGTTTTAAATAGGCAATCTCAGGGCCAGGGATTCAGCTCAGGGGTTCCACTGCCTGCTTTGCAAGCACCAGGTCCCAAGTTCAAACCCTGGTACCAAAAAAATAAAAAAATAAAATAATAAATAAATAAATAAATAAATAAATAAATAAATGAGAAAACACATCACCAGGCCGGGGATTTAGCTCAGTGATTCTGCCACCTGCCTGCTAAGCGATAGGTCCCAAGTTCGATCCCTGATACCAAAAGGAAAAAAAAAGTAAAAAGGCTCTCTCAGTAGTTGTGAAATAAATTTATATAGCAATTTAAATGAGATACAATAATACCTATCAACATTTTAAGTGATCCTATTTGGTAACCTAATATATTGTCATCTTGCTGACTTTATCTTCCAGAAATGTCCATACAAGTACACAGATATTTATGTTCACTTCAATGAATTTTCAGATTGCATGCAAAAGCAATAGAATAGAAAAATCCTTTAACTAATTGGCCCTCCATTGGAGAATGTTTAAGAGCATAATATTTCACTCATAGTATTGAATGCTCTTACTTTAAAATAATAAAAGAGACATATCAGCAAAATGTTCAAATAGATCAGTCCAGCACTTCCACTTCCACAGAACATTAACTTTGGCAAATATCTACAAATAGAGCAGACTATATGCTAATGCAGGAGTCTAGTGGAGACATTCAAGTCTAGAACATTGAGTGTACTAGCATGAGAGAATACTAAAAAGAAACAGAAATCTGAAATGAGGGAATGGGTTAGGGTGCACAGAGAAAACTTCACACCTGTAGAAACTATTAACTGACTCATCAGCTTCACCAAGAGGCTCACCCACAAATCCCTAGTGCTGCCTATTTTGTAGCTCCCTGTTGGCCATCTGATCACTACTTCCCCCCACCACACTGAACATGCTCCCACCAGATGTTGGCACTTGCAACCCATGCCCCAGTTTACTTGACTGTTTGGTATTGGGAGAAGGCATACAAATTTGAATACGATATGGAAGAAGTACATTGTGATCTCTCACCACCCATACAAACTTTGCAGGATTGAAAGAAGTCATACAATTCTAAGAATTATCTGCCAAGAAGAAAGAAGAGTTAGGTGGACACACATATAAGAAAAGACTGACAGAGACCCATTAAATCTCTAACTGGTGAAACTTTTTCTCGCCTAAGGAAAATGAGTCAAGACCAGAGAAGAGGACTGACTACTTCAAATGTTAGGACAGTAGTGGAGTAGTTAAAGGAATAAAAAGGATCAGAGAAACCAAATGCCCCCTGAGTGAACAAAATACAAATCCAGAGGCCAATTCCAAAGACAGATTTATGAACTTCCTGAGATGTATTGGAACAGAGTGAAACCATGAAAAGATTACACTAAAAATGGGAGATTCGGTGAAGAGATAGAAATCCTACAAAAAGAACAAGACAGGCATTCTGGAGCTAAAGAATACTACAATATAATTGAAATATTCAATGGAGTTACAACAGCACATTTGAGCATACAGAAGAATGAATGAATTAAAAAAACTCGATTGAAATTATCAAGTCATAAAACCAAGAAAAAAATGAAAATGAGAGAAAAAAGTTTATAGAAATTACAGGACATGAAAAAACAAAACAATTTACAATTTATGAAATTTCCAGAAAGAGCAGATAAATGACACAAAGCTCATTTAGAAAAGTAATTTCAGGGACAGTATCAAATCTGGAGAAAGAATTAAAGCTCCAGATAAATACTGCTCAAAAAATCCCAGCACATTGAATGTTAAGAAATTTTTATGTCAAAAGTTAAATAGAGAGAGTATTGAAATCCAAAAGACAAAGTGCATTTTCACAAAGAAAATATCCCCAGAAGGCTAAAAGATTTCTCAATAAAACTTTACAAGACAGAAGAGAATTGGATAGTACATTCAAATGCTGAAAGAAAAAAAAAAACTACCAACCACGGATATTTTATCTGGTAAATTATCCATCAGCAACAAAGCACATATAGACACTCAGACAAAGAAAAGTGAAGTTTTTTCATTTGTTTTGTTTTGTTTTTACCATTAGTCATTCCCTATAAGAATAGCTACACACACAAAAAAACTATGTAATGTGATGCATCTATAAATTACTAATATTGTCATAAAATGTCACAATATATGCATAAATCTAAACCTCATGGGGTAAAAGTGCTGCTCAGAAGCAGAATATTTGGCTATGACATCCACAAGTCTTGAATTAAATCCCCCAGCATCAAACAGAAAAGAAAAAGAATGAACAAAAAGGGAAAACATGCTATATACCTAAAATATTGGATGTAGGTGGTTTGAACAGAGAGGATTGTAGCCTGGATGAAAAGAAAAAGGCAAAGAGAAGGAAGTCTTCTCTTTTGCTTCTCCAGAGGATCTCTGGTGTTTGCTCTTGCCTTTGGATGTTCATCTTCAATTCTTTCAGTCCTCCATCAGAGACTCTTCAGCCTTCCAATGCAGACCCTTTGGCTTTCCAACACAGACTCACACCAGACTCTGCAGTTAATTCCAGGCCTTCGATCTTTGACTAAATCCTCCCACACGTCAGTGCACAGACGGTCATTTGACACTGTTCCACCCCTGATTCCACAGCCTGAAATTGTAAGCCAACTTAGTAAATTATACACAAAGCTGTTCCTCAAACTATGTAGATGTAGCAAAGCAGATCTAAGAAAGATGCTTATATTTCAAACTGTGTACATTAAAAAATGAAAGCTTCAAATATTCAGGCTAACTTTTTATCCCCAGGAACTAGAAATAAGAGTTAAACTCAAAGTTACAAGAGGGAGTAAATGATAAAGAAGATAGCAGAAATAAATTAGACTAGAAAAAGAGTAGTAGAGACTGGTGTCACTGAGTTGTCTTTTAAACAGATAAAGAAAGTTGAATTTTTCACGGGACTACCTAAGAAGAGAAAATATTCAATCAAAAAATATAAATAAAAAAGAGACATTAAAATTGACATGAATAAATGTAAAAGATCATAACAGATTGCTATGGCCAATTGTATGCCAATATACTTTATATCTTAGAATTAATAAATTTATGAAAAAATAAACCTAAAACTGAATCATAAAAATAGAAAATCCAAGTAGCAAAAAGATTGAATCACTAAACTATTGGAACAACAAAAATCTCAGAATCAAAAGACTTGACTAGTGAATTCTGTCAAACGTTTCTAAAAACTGGCTGTTAGTGGTTCACAAAAATCCTAGAACTTTGAACAGAAATACATTTAAGTTGATTTTCTGAGACTAACACTACCATTGCAAAATTCAAACAACACTGTAGAATAAAAGAAAATCACAATTTAATTGGCTGATTCTTGCTGCTATTTCATGAGCTACTGGAGTCTACTCAGGAAATTTTTGTCTGTGCCTATGCCTTGAAGTATTTCCCATTTATTTTCATATAGCAATGTCAATGTTTCAGGTCATATGCCTAGGTCTTTGAATTATTTTGAATTGATTTTTGGTACAGCTTGAGAGATAGTTATTTAGTTATAATCTTTTGTATATGGACTTCAATTTTCCCGATATAATTTCTGAAACAGCCTGTCTTCATTCCAACATATGTTTTTGACAGCTTTGACAAAAATCAGATGGTTCCAGCAGTGTGGGTTTGTCTTTGTGTTCTCTGATCTACTACTTTTGTCTAAGTCTCATTTTTATGCCAGTACCATGATGATTTTGTTGCTGTGGCTTTGTAGTATATTTTGAAATCTGCTGTTGCAATGTTTTTAGCATGCTCTTTTCCTTAGAATTGCTTTAGTAATTCAGGGACTTTTGTGTTTTCATATAAATGTTAGCACTGATTTTTCTAGTTTTGTGAAGAGTAGTATTTTTATGACAATTGCATTGAATCTGTAGATCACTTTTGGTCATTTTAACAATATTAATTCTGATGATCAAATTACATGGGATATCTTTCCATCTTTTAGTATCTTGTTCAGTTTTTTCAGTACATTATAATTTTCATAAAACAATGATGGGAGTAGAAATAATCAAGAAAGTCAAACATACACACACAAATATCTGACAAATTAAGGTTGATTATTTGAAAATATAAAAAAGAAAGCAAAACTGACAAAATTATAAATAAACTAATGAAAAAAGAAAAAATAAAGCTAGAAACAATAAACAGATATTACAGCCCGTATTACCAAAATACAAGGTATCATTAAGGACTACTATGAAAAACTATACACAAAAAATTGAAAAGAGTTTAAATGGATAAATTTTTAGAAAAATATAATCTATCAAAATTCAACAATTAAGATAAAAATCTGAAAAGATCAATAACATTTAACTGGTAATAAATATCTCCCAACAAGAGTTCATGACTGAATTAATTACCTGATGAATTTCATCAAATTTTAAAGAATTAATTCCAATTCTTCACAAACTACTCCAAAACAATGATAGAGAATATGTCCACACTTTCTCAGCTAAGCTCACATTACTTTGATACCAAAAACAGACAAAGGGACAACACAAACAAAATCTATAGGGCAATATCTCTTATAAGCGTAGTTAGAAAATTCTCAAAAAATACCAAGAAAAGACTATACCCAATTGTAGGATTTATACCAGGGATGTATGAATGACTCAACATATACCAGTACATCACATCCACAAATTAAAAGCTGAAATTCCTCTAGTCATAAAAAATAGTGAAGCAATATCCACTTTCAGCACTCATATTCAATACAGTATTGCAAGTCTTAGCTAAGACCTATTATACAAAATAAATAAATAAATAATGTGCATCTAAATAGGAGAAGAAGAGATCACTTTTTTCTATTTGCAGATTACATGGTTTTAGACAGAAAAACCTACTCTACCCAAAAACCATTAGAACTGATAAACTAATTCAATGAAGTTTGAGGATACACAATTAACATATACAGATCAGCAAGGTTTTATAAAACAATAAATAAATACCAAGAAAGGAATTAAGAAAGCAAACTATTGACAATACCTACAATAAGTGAAATATTTAAGAATAAATTAATTAAGGAATTGAATGATCTTCTCAATGAAAACCTAAAAGCAAGGTTAAAATCATTGAAGAGAACACAAAAATCAAAAAGTCATCTCATGTTTATGATTAGAAGAATTAGTATGTCCACAATAGTCAACATAATTTACATATTCAATTCAATTGCCATCAAAATTCAATGGAATTCTTACAGAAATAGAAAAAATGTTGTAAAATTCATAAAGAGACACAAAAGCCCCTAAATGACAACATCAAAAAAATCTTGACCAAAGAGAACAAAGATGAAAGCATCACTATACCAGACTTCAAAACATACTATTGTATGGGCCGGGGATTTAGCTCAGTGGTTCCGCTGCCTGCCTCGCAAATGCAAGGTCTTGAGTTCTATCTCTGCTACCAAACAAAATAAAACAAAAAGAATCAACAACAAACAAACAAACAAAAAACATACTATTGTATGTTGTAGTATGCAGGTTAGTGGCTTAAAAATTGACACATAAACAGAAATACCTAGAAATTAAAAAATAAATCTTCACATTTACATCGATTGATTTTGGAAAGTCTTCAGATACGTGTATTGAAGAAAAGACATTCTTTTCAACATGTTGTCCTCAGAAAACTAGATAACTATATGTAAAGAAAATTATATCCCTATCTCAAGCCACATGTTAAAAATAAACTCAAGATGGATCAAAGACATGAATTTAATTCATGAAACTTTAAAACTACAAGCATATGTATATGAGAAACAGTTCAAGATACTAGTACAGATAATTATTTCATTGGATATTACAACCAACTGAAGTTAAAATAGGTAAGTGGGATTATACAAAACTAAGAAGCTTCTGAGGAGCAAAGGAAACAACGAATTACAGACAACCTCCTAAATGAAAGAAAGTACTTGTAAATTATTTATCTGACAAAGGATCAATATCCACAATTTAAAAGGCATTCTAAAACTTTAACATCAACAAAGTTAAATTAACATACTCTTATTAAAATGGGCACCAGAACTATCATCTGCCTTTCAAACTCTTAAATCTACCATTCTTACTGCTATAGTTTGGATCTTGAATGCTCTCCAAAGTAACACAGTTGGAATGCCATTAAGAAGTAGGGCCTAGAAGGAGAATTCATTATATTATTTTTTAAAATTATTTTACTGGTACATTTTAGTTATACAATACATTTACATTTATCATTGGGTGCTTGTACCTGTACATGATGTACCTTGGTTCTTATTTTTTTCCCCATTACTTGTGCGCCCTTCACCCCCTCCACTCTTCCCTATTTACATAGATTTTGTTTCCATTTTTTTTCTTTTCTCATACTTTTTCCTTTCCCTTCTTTCCTTTCCCCTTCCCCTCCCACCATCCCTACACCTTTGGACCTTTTCCTATTTCAAATTATCAATTATTAATTTTAATCATTTTAATCCTTACTTACACTTTCAGTTTTTCACACTAGAGAAACTACTCGGTATTTACACATATGTGTCCTATTTATTTCACTTAAGAGTATGGTCTCAATATGCATCCATTTAGGTATAAATGTCTCTAGTTTCTCGTTCTTTATGGCTGAGTAGAACTCCATTTTATATATATATAAAAAAACACATCTTCTTTATCCAGTTTTCAGCTGATGGGCAATTGGGCTGTTTCCAAGCTTTTGCTATTACAAACTGTGCCGGTATAAACATGGATGCACATATATTGCTGAAGGTGTGCTCTTCAAGGGGACTGTGGAACCTTCAACTCTTTCTTACACTTTTTTCTTGTTTCCTAACCATGAGATAAGTGGTTTTGTTCTTCCATGAACTGCCACTATGATGTGAAGCTTTGCCACAGGCCCAAAACAAATTGCACAATTGATCATATACTGAAAGCTTCAAAGCTGGGGACAAAATAAACCTTTTCTCTTCACAATGCATAATGGCTACTTTTCTCAGATGGCTGCTATCATAATGGGAAGCTGGCAAAACCCATTTGTGACGTTTTACAAGAGTAACTTTTCTTCTCACTTTAATTCTTTTTCTTATTTCTACAAATTATATTCCTCCTGGCTCTATTTTTTTATGACTGTTATGCTCCTCTTTTAGATTATTTTGTTAGTGTTATAATTCAAATATTGATGGTTTTCAGTTTCTATATAACCATTATTTTATGTGGCTCACCAAACTTGGTATATTTTTATATATTGATTATTTTTCTTCTTCCTAATCTGTCACATATTTTCAGATTTTCACTGATGTGTTTCACCTAAATATTTGACAAGTAAAGCAAACAAATTACCTTTTCAACCTCCTAGAAATAGCATTTCATCCTATAAATTTTAGCTTGGTTAATGACACTCTCACGCATTCATTCTCCCTAGCTCAAACACTTGAAATTGTCTTTTACGCTTATCTCCCCGCACACCGAGTTACTGAGTATCATCAATTATAACTCCTAAATGTCTCTTTTCTATTGTATCATCTCTAGTCTCAAGGATACTGACTTTATCATCTCTTTCAGTTGTTTCTTTATTGGAATCTCATTTTAAGGACTTTCCCCTTGCTTTATGACAACTTTTCTGGAGATTATGTAATTTTCATAAAATACACTATTCCTACTGCATTAGAATTACTCATTTTCATTTCTTTGCAGTTCTAGTTATTAGAGAAAAGCAGGTGTCTACTCTGAACACTAAATATATGAGACTCATTTACATATTATTGATATAGGACCTCCAAATGATATAGGACCTTCAAATGATATAGGGGAAATAATATAACTCCCAATCTGCTAGATGTTAGATATGCTGAGTTCTTCTTCCCCCAAATCAGAGAATGAATTCTAAGGAATAACAGAGGTCAAACTAGGAAATATTTATTGAGAGGGAGAGGTTTTAGAGAGACAGGAGGGAATCCATATGGGTTGCCATGGACCCCACTTCACAGGGCAAGATTTATAGAGCAAAATCACAAGATGGGTACAATGTGGAACAAAATTATGATCAATCAATAAGATTACAAGTATAGCTGCCTAGGTAATATTGATCCAATGGGGAAATAAGCCACATAGTAAATATACATGGAAAGAATAAAGAATTTTTGGGGAAAGGATGGATCTGGAGGTCTTGTCACCAAGTGGGGTGACTGATGTCTACTTAAACTTTATTAGATAACAAGATAAGTGTTACCACTTATCTTATCCCTGGGAAATATGTAGGCCTGGTTATTCATCTTTATCTGGAGGCTAAAACAGCCAAAAATAATATTAATAAGTGCAAAATTCACATTTAAAATAATCACTAGCAAAAAGCCTAAAAATACCAAGTTTTTAGGCATTGAGTCTATGGTCATTTTTTATAACCTCATATCAGAAATCAACTGTCAACAAGAAAGAAATGTATTCAGTTAAGAACAAACTTATTCTTGAACGTAGTGTCATAAATAAATAAAAAAAATAATATAAATTAGGATTTAAAAGTAATTTTCATTATAAGATCATGATTGTAGTTTTGTAGCCAACTGCAGAAATACTATAGAAAATAAAGTCCAAAAGGCAAAAGGACAATAGAATACTCTTGAGGCAGATGTACTGCACAAGTCTAATCCCAGAACTCAGGAGGCTGAGGCATAAGGATGGCCAAGAGTTTGAGGCCAACCTGAGATACATAGTGAGTTTAAGGCCAACCTGGAATACATAGCTAGATTCTGCCTCAAAAAAGCACTATTCTGGGCCAGGGATTTAGCTCAGTGGTTTCGCCGCCTGCCTTGCCAGCGGAAGGACCCGAGTTCGATCCCCGGTACAAAAAAAAAAAAAAAAAAAGCACTACTTTTCCTGTTTATAACTATCTGATTGGCTAAATACAGAAGAAATATAATTAAAATAAGGGAAAATTAATGAAGAAAAATTTTAAGAGAGGATGAAATCCTAGTTTACTTTAAAAATGGGAAAATCTAGCGCACTCAAAACATCATATTATAGCATCCATTTGTAACTAACAGCACTTCAGGGTTATTTAAAAACAGTTTTTTCAAGTTTCTCTTAGATTTGAAGGAATCAAGAACTGTAGCTAGAGTATTCTTTCCATAATGAGACAATATTGAAAGGTATTATTTCCAGTGTCTTCAAAAAACTCTTATGCTGCTCTACTATCTATCCCTAGATGAAAATGTTCAAACATAAATGCAATGACAAATTTTAAAAAGTAGAAAATTGCTCAAGTTTCATACTGTGTCTGTCAGAAATTATTCTAAAGACTCCTTCCCATAAACATCTCTGATTACAGTATTCAGATAAAAGTACTTGCATCAAACTCAGTGCTAAGAAGAAAACTCAAACAAATAAAATATGAAATATAGGGCCAGAATGCAACAAGTGTGAACTAGAGTACTGTCTTTTAAGACACAAATTAAAGGCACTTTAATTTGAAACTGCTAATAGTACAATTTCAGAGATTGTGTCAGCATCAGTACTCATTAAAAACTCATGTAGAACTCGACTACTGTAAAAAGCAATGTTCTTCTCATTTGTCAAGAGGACAGAAAGAAAAGTCTTAACAACAATGAAAGCACCCATCAACTCAGGTATTTGAAGAGATTTTCATTAAGAATGTTCTTTTCAAAGTAGATGCATATAAGGCTATATTTTGTGTTTTTTTCAAAGAAAATAGCATTGACCCTTTCTATCTTGTCAGAAAATTTTAGAGACAATACATTTAATACAAAATAGAAGATTAGACTTGACCACATGCATTTATTTGTAGAAGGCTAAATTATACATGTATAGTAAATAAGCATGCATGATTCAATCACCAAGTAATTTGGAATTTATAATCACTTGAGTGTCATTGGGTAAAATTTGTCATTCTCTATTTTCAGAAAATCAAGAACAGATAAGAAGGGCCGGGGATTTAGCTCAGTGGTATCGCCGCCTGCTGTGCAAGTTCAAGGATCCGAGTTCGATCCCCAGTACCAAAAAAAAAAAAAAAAGATAAGGAAAGGGCTTCCCGTATTTAAGTGTAAAGCCTGAAATTCTACTAATTTAGAAGTAGCATTTTCAGACAAATTTTCTCTGAGCTATTTAATTCCACCTATAATAAATGAATTTTTTTTTTGAAAAAGCAGACATTAATATTTAATCATGTCTTGAAGGTTATATAGGATGGGAATAATAATGATTTTGGACAGAGAATAAAATGAGTAATTCAGGATGGTGAAGTAGCAATAAACAGGATTTGATGGAAGATGTCCCATATTATAATCTGGCTATCCTATTTTTCTAACAGTGTTTCAGGGAACTAGTATGAAGTACTAAGAGTTATCACTATTGACAGTACTATTTTATATACTCGAAGAAATGATATGCATATTGCATGGGAGGATAGTTGCCCAGCTGAGCTTCAGATGAGATTTCATATGAATGATATTTATGATAAACTAGGTAAAGTTATGGAGATCTGTGTCAGGCAGTTGTTGAAACATTAGTATTGTTACCTTGTACAACTTCAGTTCTAAACTTCTTGTTTTGTTGTCATATCTAATGGGTGACATTCAGTTGGATAATGCATTTACATGGGTTTATCAAATACGTTTAGTTACTACATAGGCACCCTGACTACACTCCTTTTTCTCTCATATAAGCAGCATTTAAGAATACATGTGAAAATGTTGTAATGGAATTATTGTAAATTTAGTCACAGTTACTATTTAAATATTTTGTAAATGGTAACAGTATTAATGAATAATTACTAACTAATCTTAATATTCTGAGAGACAGAGCAGAGGCAGGGTGATCACAAGATTCAGTCCAGCCTGGGCAACTTTGTGACTTACAATCTGACTCTAAATAACAACAATAAAAAATAATAAATGAACAGGGCTCAATGCAAAGATTCTGGATTAAAACCAAAAGAAAAGATTATTTGTGATACATCTTGTGAGTGACCATAGTTTTAAAAAAATGTCAAGGTTCCCACTTCTCTAAACTATAGGTGGTGGAGACAGGAGAATCATATGTTAAAATCCAGCAGCCTGCACAATGTAGTTGATCCTGTCTCTTAAATTAAAAAAAAAAAAAAAAAATGAGGCGGTGACTGGAAATTGAATCCAGAGCCTTCACATTGAGTTTCATCCTCAGACCCCCCAAAACAAAAACAACAACCAAAAAATGTCAAGGTTGCTTTAATACTTTGTAGGGGAAGCACCAATGTGTGAACATATTTAGTTATCAAAGTATCAAGGCAATAAATCAATTAAAATTCAAATCTAAGCCTTGAGACTTCAGGTGCATTTTAGTTATGATAAATCACATAAAATTCTGACATGCACATTTTGAGTTCCAAAAATTATAACTTTATATGGTTAGGTCAAATATAATCCCTGTTTTTGTAGCAATATAAGGCTTATTTCTAGGATGAAGTATGGCCTTTGATCAAGTAAAGTCTGACCAACTATGAGGTTGCACTATGTGGAAGATAAATGGATAAAAAGCACAAATTCTCAAGGAAGGAGAGATTAAACGGAAGGCATAAAAAAAGGAACATTGACTATTAAACTATTTACAGCTACGCAATACTAAAAAATGTAAATTGAAAATCCACTTTAGTGATGATTTCCAACTACCATAAAGATGAAATATATCAGATAAATAAATATTCTTTTGTTTTTCCTCTAGATATCTAGAGATACTCAAGATAAGTTGGGATTTCAAGAGTAAAAACTACTTATTTCCATAAAATCATACAAAATTAAACATTATGCTAATTTTATATTTTATTCTTAAAGAAGAAGCATACAGGCAAGAATACTATAGGATGCAGAAAATTGATTTTTAGAAAACTAGATTGCATAACCTTCTCCTATGCTGAAATGCTAAGCAACAACAGATGATCTATATACTAAGTAAAGAGAACAAAGAGTCAGTTAAAAAATGTATTGTTTTGCCTGTAAATAATAGTAAAGTTTTTAGTTAACTAATAATTACTATTAACATTATAGTAATTCTTTTGAATACAGTTTCATTGTGTAAAAATTGAGTGTTCTCACAATTTTTATTTCTATCCTATTTTGAAATCTTGATAATTGCAGCAATTTTAACCTCATACTTCCAGAAGATAAGGATCAGTTAAAAGTAAGGAAAAAAACACCCTCTTTACATGAGTCAAGAATTCTGATTTTTCTGGACACCCTTCCTAGTTTATTTCCCTATATTATCTTTGTTTTCTCTCAAGTATTTCAGTTTGTGTTCCTTAACTTAATGTCTCTGTATGAAATATTAGTGACTAGGAAAGATTTAGGGCAAAAGGATGAATTATAATTCAATGATGATTTTATTTTCCTGCATTCTCTCACTGAAGTGGAGTAGAAATGTATGTATGATTCAAAATTAATGATGACATATAAAAGGATGGATTAAAAGATAGAGTAACTTACATTTGCATGTGTAACTTCCATCTATCAAAAGGTTATATTAGTAGAGGGAAAAGGAGAGAATTTTTCAGAGCTTTTCAAATAATATTGTATAGATATTCACTTAGGCCATCTTAGGCCATAAAATATGAAGTAAAAGCTTCTATTTCAATGGTGAGATCGAGACAACAAAGGGAAATTTTTATAAATTAATTGACTCTTAGCTTTCTTTGGGATTGAAAGAAATGGCAAGAGTTGGCTGAATTCTAAAATAGCCAAAAAAATGCCTATGAATTTGAGATGATGAGAGTATAGAATGAACTCCAGAAGTTGTAATGCTTCAAGATCAAATTAAGACGGGATGTACCCATTGTGAAACAGCAAGAGTGACTTCAAAAAAGTGGCTTTCAATAGTCAATATGTTTTTCCAATCTAATGTTTTTGCAGTTATTGCTGGCCTTAATTTTATTAGAATTTATTAAGCATTACTGTCTATATTCAACTGTGCTTTGGTAAATAGACATGTCTGAGCTGCATTTCCTAGGAATATAACCAAATTGGATGAGCAGGGTAAAATACTAGCAGTTTGAGATGAATTATAAGATAGAGGAATGGTAGAGAAGTCCATATCACAAATTCAAAATGAGAATTTAAATCAACCATTAGTGTAATATAAGCTTAACATAGAAATGCTTAGAGTTCACAAAAGAAGAAATAGACATTTGTGCAGTCACTTAGGTTATTTTTAAAATATAATTCGGGGAAAAATGAGGAAGACAATAGGCTCAGAATTTGTGGACACTTGACATTACAGGTTTAATATATTTTAATGATCATTTTTATGAGATTAAATTCAGATACTGATTCTCATTCATTTCTGTTCTCATATTTGCAACTGACATGGATTAGAACCCTTAATAAATATTCTTAAATGGGTAAGTAATGTACATATTTAGGGTGAGAGTATGGTAAATTGGAAATAACCCTGTTTGAGAATATTTAATTTGTCATACTCAAATTTATTATTTCAAAAATATAAAAACAGATTGATCCTCTCAAGAAAATTTTAGAAGATTGATTCCAATGTCTTAAGTATGTATGGGAAGAGCTAAAATTCATTCTGTCAAAAGGCTTACAAAAAAACACACATAAAATACATTGTAAGTTACAGTGACAAAATCTGAAAATTCACTTCCAATATTGGGCCTTTAGTTTCCTGACTTTATCTTCGTCCATTATGAATAAAGTATACTAAAATAAAGGTATTTTTATATTATGTTGCAACCTGATTGTACTGCCTTTATGTAATCTTGTCCCTTTTCTTCTTTTATTTTTTATGTTTATTTTGTGTGTGAGTAGTTTTCAAAGCATTTTTCATTTGTTGCACAGTTATTCATATTTCCTCAAGGTTTTTCAATTCAGGGTAATGTTTAGCCAATCTTCACTGTGGCTGGAAAGAAAGGTAGTCATCAGACAATGAGGTAGAAAGCCAAGATATTTCTTAAATAATCTTGTCTATTTGCAAACAAAGTATATATACTTTCCTGGCTCAGCGGTCACAAAAGTCCCATACAGTGCTTTTGCTGTGTGTAGTCTGCTGTTTTTTACTCTCCCCATTGAAGTAACTTGTCTCATCATCAAAGACAAACTGCTCTAGACACAAGATAATCAGATTGTTGTCATTTGTCGGAGATTGTGACTGACCAGTCTAGGTTCTTGGAGTCACAAAGAAAGAATTGAGCAGAATACACAGAAGTGGAAGAACAAGTATAAATTTAACAAAACTAACACATTTCAGGGTGGGAGCAGGCCAGTGAAGAGCTCATAACCCCAAAGAAGTCAGGTGTCAGAAACTCTGGTTTTTATGAGGAGAGAATAACCCCTGGCACTGACACAGTACTTTGCTCCAACCAGGAAAATGTCTCCTCCTCTTTGCTGGAGGGGGCAGCTTTTGTTCTTGGATAGAAATTTATGGAACTGTCATGGTGTCCAAAGCCCATCAAAGCCTTGTCAAAATCATAAGGTAAATGAGATTATAATATTTTATAATTAAGTTGAGGTTACATTCAGTTGTTCAAAATATTTTATAGGTCATATGTCATTAGATATGGCCTAGTTAGGGTCAGGTGCTCTTTGCGGATTTTAAAGAGCTATCTTAGGCCCCCAAAAGCTTATAGTGTATGTGTTCTCTTTGCCTTTACCAGGTGTGGTCTACTCTTTGGAATTGGATGCTTTCTGTGGGTTTGGAGAGCTCATTTCCTCTTTTGTTCTGTACTCTGGGAGTTTGTTTGATTGTTTGATGGGTTTTTTTTTCTCTCTCTCTCCAGATCATCAATATCATTCATTTTGCCTTTGCTTTTTCTCAGTGTTATACAATTCAGCTGGGGTAAAGGAAGGCTGTATTTTGCCACGTACGCATCCAATAAATAGATGTTCTGTTTATGGAAATTTAAAAAAAATACTCAAACAGAAAAAAAATAGTTCAGCTTCTATTTTTATTATGTCAGCATTTACAAACATTATCATGACAAATTAGCCCTCCTGCATGTGTTGACTTCTCCTACTGCCCCTCCCATTTGTGGCACATCACTGCTTTTTTTTTCTTTATAATTTTTCCTTTTTAATTTAGTTAACAAATTGCTTAGAATCATGGACACAAAATCTGGACTACTGGAGTTCAAAGACCAAATCTACCACTAACTATGTTTGCTTTTCCAAATCACTTAACTAGTTGTAGATGCATTGATAACATCTATTTCATAAACACATTGTCATAAATTAATGACTTGTTTATAGTAGTTCTTATAATAACTAATATATTAGTTATTGTATCATAGTATTAATAATATAATATTATTAATTTGGGAAATTTTTTGAAAATAGGTAGAATTATCCTAAGATTTTATTAATTTGAAATTTGGTTGCCGCAATATTTGTCACATTTTCATTTCTTCTGGATATAATTGCAAAACTCAATGATGAAGTAGAAGAAACTGACCCTTTTCATATATTTTACTAACCTGAGTATCAAAAGAGGAGCCACTGAAAAGAAAAAAAATTTGCACAGAAAATCTCATAGGTTATCATTTGGGTATTTATGGAATGCCTACTTTATCTTAGATACTGAGAATGATACCAATATCATCTCTACCCTTCTCATTTAGTAGACTCTGGTGGACAAGCGTAAGTCATGTCAAGGTTTATGTATATAGAAAGTCAAACCTTTATTAACAATGGGAGTCATTGTTTATGGACCAGAAAATTATTTTTCAATATTATATCTTCACATGATTTCCCCATGTAGGATTTCAAGAAGCCATTGATTATTTCTGAACATTGTTAGTTAAGATGAATTGTAATTATTAGTGGACAAGAAGTTATCTAAATATTAATTGAATAATTTTTAACAGGAACTCATAATACAGCAATAAAATATTAAAATCTTTAAGAGATAGTGACCTTCAATTATATTAAAAGAATAGATAAAATGCTGTTTTAAATGGCCTATTTGATAAAATAGTGCAAAATAAGTTTTTTGCTATAATTTTGTTACTTCTTTTAAATAAATTTCTCATATTTCAAAGTTTAGAATGACTTTCACGACAACAAAACATGTTTATGAAGTAAAGCAATATTATCTCAGATTATTATTGTTTGTTTTAGTCTAGAATTCATATTCTATGGGTTAAACGGATCAGCTGGATTTATATCTATTTATTAAAAAGGCCTATTGAGATAATCAATAAAATGATATAGTACAATTAATTTATTTTTTAGAAAATACAAAGTGAAATTTCTTTAATTTTGTAGAAGACAAATGGGGCACTTAAATAGGTGTGATACTTAACTAATTGTGTCATTTGAGGAAGAAATGCCCAATTAAATGGACTCAGCATAGTTCTGAGTGTAGAATATTCACCTAGGGAGGATTGTCATCAGAATGGTATACAAGAGAAACAAAGAGAGAAGACTGCAGCTTCTGTTTCTTGAGAGGAGCTCCAGTATTTGCCTTTATATTGGACATTATCCCCTGGTTTCTAGCACAGACTCCAGCCTCCAGCACAGACTCTTCAGCCTTCCAATGCAGACCCTTCAGCCTCCTGAACAGACTCACATGGGAGACTAGAGTGAGCTCCAGGCGTTTACCTGGATCCCTCCAATCTCCAGGGCACAGACATACCTTTTTCATTCTTACACATCTGTCTCTGTGGGTGGCCATTGTAAGCCAAACTGGCAAATTCTCATATATTGGTATATCTTGCATTAAATGTTTCTTTATTAAGCACTGACTGATAAAGATTTTTGTACTGGGAGTGGCTGTAGAGAAACAATTGTAAGATGAAATTCTTTAATGGCTTTTGGGGTTCCTGGAGTTGGCTCCCCAATTTGATGAGACCTAAGGACACCATGGTCTCTCTATCTAGTGCTGTGAGGAATCCTGGTAGCCCTTGGTGTAAACTGTTTAAAGTAATATGCAATGTAAATCCATTTGACTATTCTAATTTATCACTTTTGATATGTAAGAAATTTAGCATCTCCATATATGAAACCTTTTAATTTTTTGGGCAGAGTGGGGAGTATAATGATGCTGGCTGGTTGCTCTTAGTATCTCTAGACAAACTAGTGAAGGAAAACAATGAGCTCAAAATATCCATAGGAAATCTAAAGTCTTCTAACTGCGAGGTCAAATTAGAAGGAAAATAAGGAGCTCCAAGATTCCAGTTCCCAGCTTCAGACACATAAAAGATTTTAAAGTTTCTAAATGTGTCTTGAAAGAAAATCTCCCATCATTTAACCACATGCCCGAGATTGCTGAAAGCCAAACACAGGCCCTCATAATACACCTGGCTGAAATACAGCATGAGTTTAATGCTCAGTTTCAAAACGTATCTGAAGTAAACGTGAGAACTCTGATCAGAAAAGAATGGGAACCTGTAAACTGGGATGGAGATGTGTGGGAGGATCCTGATGAGGCTGAGGATGTTGAGCTCTTAGAATCTGAAGAGATTATTTTGCCAGAGGAATAGATTTCCTCACCCACAGAAACAGAGGCATCCCCACCCTCCAACCCCTGTGGTGATGGTATTTTCTTGTATACCTGAGGAAACTAATCCTGTGTTGACCAAGCACTATAGTGCTGAAACTCCTGTGGCACCACCCTCACCACCCACTTTTGTCTCTAGGCCTATAACCAGGCTGGAATCGCAGGAGGCTCCTAAGGATGAGGTACATAGTGTGACCCATGAGGAGTTCCGCTACTGTCCCAAAAAGCTTATTGAGTTTTTTAACTCTTATAAGCAGAGGCCTGATAATCAAGTGTGGTAGTGGATTTTACAGGTATGGGATAATGGTGGCAAAAACATACACCTGGATCAGACTGAGTTTGTTGCTATGGGCCTGTTAAGCAGAGATTCTGAATTTAATATTGCTACTTGTGGAGTAAAGAAAGGTGTCACTAGTTTATTTGGGTGGTTGGCAGAAATATGGATTAAAAATGGCCCACTGTGAATGGAGTTGGAGATGCCTGACATTCCAGGGTTTACTGTTGTTCAGAGGCTTAGGAAAAAGGGGGTACTGGAGTGGATTTGTCATGTCAAACCTAATCTGCCGCACTAGGATGACCAGAAATTTTCCTTCAATAACACCTTGAGGAACAGATTTGTGAGGGTAGCATCAGCATCGCTGAAGAGCCCTGTCATTTCTCTTCTCTGTATGTCTGATATCTTACAGTGCTCAATTGGGAAATTTAAGGGCAATGGGTTTGATTGGATTCAAGTGGCATGGGTCAAGTGGCAGCACTTAATCACCAAAGACAGGTTGTACGCATTTATTCTAATGGACAGCAGAAGAAAAGCAATGATTAGAATGATCTGACACATGTAGACCTATGGTATTAGCTGATTATCCATTGTACCCAAAAGTAAATTAAACAGGAAATCTACAAAAATTTTACTATATTTATATAGTTGAAAACATTTAAGGGCAAATGAACAGAAACCTGCTTCAAAGAGTTGTAACAGGGAATCATGTCCCCTCAACCAGTTCCCAGATTTGAGCCAGTTTACAGACCCAGCACCCCTCAAATAAAGGGAAGGGTGAGTCCTTGAGGAAGGACCCTGGTGCACTGCCAAAAATGCATGTAGTCAGTCTTTCTTCCATCCTTCCCCAAGGGGACCTGAGGCCTTTTGCCAGAGAAACTGTATATTAGGGAAAGGGAAATAATCAGGCATTTTGGGGGCTACTGCACACTGATTTGAACTGACACTGATTCCAGGGGATCCAAAATGTCATTTTTGCCCTCCAATAGGAGTAATGGGCCTATGGAGGTCAGGTGACCAATGGAGATTTAGCAAAGGTCCAACTCACAGTGGGTACAGCACAATCCTTGAATCCATTATGAAGTCATTTGCCCAGTTCCAGAATGCATAATTAGGACAGATATATTTAATACTTGGCAGAAAACTCACATTGGTTCCTTAACCTGTAGTGTGATGGCTATTATGTTTGAAAGGCCAAATGGAAGCCATTAGAGTTGACTTCACCTGGTAAAATAGCAAACCAGAAACAATATTGCATCCCTGGAGGGATTGCAGAGATTAGTGGTACTCTCGAGGTCTTGAAGGACACAGAGGTTGTGGTCCTCAACACATCTCCATTTAATTCTCCCATTTGGCCTATACAGAGTCAGATGGGTCTTGCAGAAGGATGAAAGATTACCACAAACTGAATCAAGTGGTGACTCTGATTGTAGCTGCTGTACTAGATGTGCTTTCTTTACTTGAGCAGGTTAACACATGTACTGGTACTTGGTATGCAACTACTGATTTGGTGAATGCTTTCTTCTCCATATTTATCCATAAGGACCATCAAAAACAATTTACTTTCAGCAAGGCCAGGAATAAACTTCACTGTCCTACCTCAGGCTAATATTAACTCTCCAACTCTGTGTAACAACCTAGTTTGCAAAGATAATGATTGCCTTTCTTTCCCAAAAGTATCACACTAGTTCTTTACATTGATGGTATTATGCTGATTGGACAAAGTGAGAAGGAGGTAGAAACTATTCTGGATTTGTTAGTAATCTATTTGAGAGGCACAAGATGGGAAATAAATCCAACTAAAATTCAAGGTCCTTCTACCTCGATGAAATTTCTAGGAGTCCAGGAGTGTGAGGCATGTAGAGATATTCCTTCAAAAGTAAAATATAAGTTGTTGCATCTGGCTCCCCCTGCAACCAAACTAGAGGCACAATGCCTAATGGGCCTGTTTGAATTTTGGAGGCTACACATTCCTCACTTAGGTGTTTTATTGTGTGACTCAGAAAGCTGCTAGCTTTGAATCCGGCCCAGGGCTACTGTGCCAGATGTTCTGCCACTGTGGGTATATGATCCTACAGGTCAAATGGTACTTGAATTGTGAGTGCCAGTCAGGGATGCTGTTTTGAGTCACTAGCAGGGACCCATAGTGGAATTGCAGTAAAGATCTTTAGAGTTTTGGAGCAAGGCTTTTCCATCTTCTTTAGATAATTGCTCTCTTTGAAAAACAGCTTATAGTCTGCTACTAGGCCTTAGTGGAAACTGAATACTTGACCTTGAAACAATAGGTTACCAACTGACCTGAGTTGCCTATCATGACTAGGATATAATCTGATCCATTGAGTCATAAGGTTGGATGTAAATATCTATCATTAAATAGAAATGGTATATATGTGATCAATCCTAAGTAGATCCAGAGGGTACAAGTAAGTTACATGTAGAAGTTTCCCAGATGTCTATGGCTCCTCTTCCTAACTATTCCTCTTCCTACTACTCCTCTTCCTAATATTGTATTGTGTTTCCCAGCATGCAGCTATGGCCTCATGGAATATGTCATATGATTAGGTGTCAGAGGAGGAGAAGGTTAGTGTCCGATATACAGATGGTTCTACTCATTATGCAAGCACCACCTGTAAGTGGATAACTGCAGCATTGCCGCCCCTTTCCAGGACATCCCTGAAGGACAGCAATGAAGGAAATTCTTCACAATGGGCCAAACTTCAGGCAGTGCACCTGGTAGTACTTTTTGCCTGAAAAGAGAAATGGCCAGATGTGCAATGTGTATGATTCATGGGCTGTAGCCAATGGTCTGGCTGGATCCTCAGGAACTTGGGGGGAACATAACTGTAAAATTAGTGACAAAGGGCTTCTGCCAGAGGCCCGCCATTCCACTGGCGAGTGGGTGCAGATACCGGGGAGCAGCAGTGTGCACCATATCTGTGTGGCAGCAGACAAATCCCAATCAGGGATCCACCCCAACCTCAGAAGCTCCTGTACTACTACCCAGGCCTGGGATCTGCCCAGAAAGGACCTGCACAGGTGCGAGGGCTTCCACCAGAGTCCCACCATTCCCATCAGTGAGTGCGTGCAGATCCCAGGGAGCAGCTGTGTGGCCCAGACCAGTGCAACTGTAGGCAGATACCAGTTGGGGTCCGCCCAAATCCCAGAGGCTCAGGCACACCCACACAGGCCAGGGTTCCACCCAGAGAGGAGCTGCACCGGCTCACGGGCTTCAGCCAGAGGCCTGCCATACCACTGGCCACATCCAGGGACAGGCCTGGAGAAGAGATGTACAGGCACACTAGCAATACCCAGAGACTCACCTCGATACCAATGATAAGTGTGAGGAGACCTGAGCCAAGGGCTGTGTAGACAACAGGAACTGGGGTGCACAGCCCCCAAACAAAGGCCCTCCCAGACAACAGGTACATAGGGGCTCCAGTGAGAGTCTCACCCAGATACAATCCCAAGTGTGCACAGGCCCCAGACAGAAGTCTGCCCAGACAACAGGTCAGCTCAGAGATCTAGAAGGCCACCACTCTGAACACAGGAATTGGTGTACTGGTGACCAGCAGAGTAAAGGCTGTTCGGTGGCTTGCTGAGAATTCAAGACCACTGGGTGAGCAATAAGTCACCTCAACAAAGACACAGCAGGCTGCATCTGTTGAAATGAGAAGACATGTAAATAAGTCCCCAAAACAGACTTCCAGATCACCTAAGGGAACCCCAAAGGGCAATACGATGGAACAATTTGATACTCAACTACCTGGATGCTCTGAACTGGCAATGAAAGGGGACCTAGAAAAAAATGAAATCAGAAATAAATTCTCAGATAACAGCAGAGATTGTGCCCATTGTACAAGACATGATTAATAAATCTAGAGAAGACATGGATAAAACAATAGAGGAGCTGAGAAACATGTTGGAATCCCAACATAGGAAACAAATGGAATCCATGGAACAGAAGCAAACACTTTTCCAGGAGATTAAAAAGTCCATTAAAAGTTTACTCAGCAGAATGAGCCAATGAGAGGATAGAATTTCATATATAGAAGATAAGATTGCAATTAGTGACCAGGAAAAGGAAAATTTCTTAAAAATATGAAGGGACCATGAGAAATCAATCCAGCAGCTACAAGATGATGCAAAGAATAAAAACATCAGAATGAAAAGAAGAAACAGGAGAGATTGCAGATGACATAAAAAAAAAAAAAAACTGTTCACAGAAGTGATGCCAGAAATCTTCCCAAATAGGGGAAAAAAGAACTTGACATAGAGTTAAGTGAGGTATATAGGACTCCAACTAGCATAATCAAAAAAAAATCTGTACATAGATAATAGTTGAGGTTCCAGAAACAAAACAGAAGAACAAAATTCTACAAGCAATTAGAGAAAAGAAACAAATCACATACTAAGAAAAGCCCATCAGAATCACAGCAGACCTCTCAACGCAAACCCACAAGGCAAAAAGAGCATGGAGTGACATTTAAAGCCCTAAAGGAAAACAACCTCAAACCCAGATTGATATACTATTCAAAACTATCTTTCCAAATTGATGGAGAAGTAAGATACTTTCATGGCAAACAGCACTTTAGGAACTTCATGAATACCAAACCAGCACTCCAAATAATTTTAAACAATATCCTAGGAAAAGACAATGAGGATCACAACCCCAGGAAGCCCTGCAGAATAAATCCATCAGGCAGGACAAGAAATTAAATACAAAGGGGGAGACTCCAATAAAAAGAAAAAGACATAACAAGGATAAGTCCATACATATCAGTTATAACCATCAATGTTAATGGTGTCAATTCACCAATCAAAAGAAATAGACTGGTGGATGGGTCAAGAAGCAAGATCTAACAATATGCTGTGTACAAGAAAAACACTTAATTCAGAAAGAAACTCATAGACTGAAAGATAGAGGGTGGAAAGCAATACTCCATGCAAAAGGAACCACCTCCCCCCCAGAAAAAGTAGGAGTAGCTATCCTCTTTGCAGATCAAGTGGATTTCAAACCAACACTGATTAAGAGAGACAGAGAAAGAAAGACACTACATCCTTGTAAAGGGAACAATACAAGAGGAAGAGATGACAATTATTTATACATATATATATATATATATATATAAAACACTAGAGCACCCAATTGTATAAAAAAAATACTAATGGACAAGAAAATTCAAAGAAGCACTAATACAATAGTAGTTGAGGACCTCAATACACCACTGTCACAAACGGATAGATCAACTAGACAAAAAACAAACATCAAAATACTAGAACTCAATCAAACTCTTGAACAAATGAACTTAACAGATGTTTACAGAGTTTTCCACCCCACAAAATCAGAATACACATTCTTTTTCTTTCTTTCTTTTTTCTTTTTTTTTTTTTTTTTGAACTGGGGATTGAACTCCAGAACTTGCAGTTGCAAGGCAGGCACCGGAACCACTGAGCTAAATCCCCAGCAGAATACACATTCTTTTCAGCTGCACATCAGTCATTCTCTAAAATAGACCACATGGTCTCTCATAGATGTTAAGTAAGTGCCAAGGAATTGAAGTTATTTCCTGTGTATTATCAGATCATAGAGGGATGAAATTGGAGATCAATAGGAAAAGAAACCACAAGAATTTCATAAACACATGGAAACTGTACAACTCACTTCAGAATAACCAATGGGTCACAGAGGAAATTAAAGAAGAAATCAGGCAGTTCCCACAATTTAATGACAAAGCCAACACAACATATTAGAATCTATGGGACACAATGAAAGCAGTCCTACGAGGAAAATTCATAGAAATGAATACTCACATTAGGAAAGCAGAGTGAGCTCAATTACACAACCTGATACTGAGACTCAAGCTTCTAGAAAAAGAAGAATGGAACATAATGAAAGCTCATACAAGGGAGGAAATTATGAACATCAGGGCAAAAATCAATGCAATGGAGATAAGAGAACAACACAAAAAATCAACGAAGCCAAGAGTTGGTTCTTCAAAAAAATAAAAAAAATTGACAAACCCTTAGCCAACCTTATCAGAAAAAGGAAAGAAAAGACCCAAATCCATGTAATTAGGAATGAAAAGGTGAAATTACAATGGACCCAGCAGAAATCCAGAGGATCAATATCTACTTTGAGAACCTATACACCAATAAGATGGAAAATACAGAAGAAATGGAAGATTCCTAGATACTTGTAAATTACCAAAGTTGAAGGAAGATGACCTAAAAATTCTAAATGACCCAATATCAATCAATGAAATTGAAGACATAATTAAAAATTTACCAACTAAGGAAAGCCCAGGCCCTGATGGCTTCTACAAGACATTTAGAGAGGAACTACTGCCATTACTATTTAAACTCTTCAATGAAATTGAAAGGGAAGCAATACTCCCAAATTCATTCCTGGAAGCAAGCATCACCTTGATCCCCAAAGCAGAGAAAGACCCAACTGAAAAAGAGTACTATAGGCCAATCTCACTAATGAACATAGATGCAAAAATCCTTAATAAGATACTGGCAGATAGAACGCAGAAGATCATCAAGATGATCATACACCCTGATCAAGTGGGATTTATCCCAGGGATGAAGGGATGGTTCAACATATGGAAATCAATAAATATAATACATATATCAATAGAGTCAAGGACAAGAACCATATGATCACCTCAATACATGCAGTAAAAGCATTTGACAAAATTTAACATGCATTTATGATCAAAACCCTACAAAAAATTGGTATAGATGGTCTCTGCCTCAATCTGATAAAAGCCATCTATGAAAGACCAACTGCCAATATCATACTAAATGGTCAAAAACTGAAGTCCTTCATACTAAACTAAGGAACAAGAGAAGGATGTCCACTATCACCACTCCTGTTCAATATAGTTTTGGAAAAAAATTAGCCACAGCAATTAGACAAGAAAAAGAAATAAATGTAATAAAGATAGGAAACAAAGAAGTCAAATTGTCATTATTTGAAGATGACATGATTCTCTATACAGAAGAACCTAAGAACTCCACCAAAAGTCTTCTAGACTTAATAACCAAATTCAGTAAAGTAACTGGATCCAAGATCAACACACACAAATCAATAGGTTTTCTGTACACCAAAAACAGACTCACTGAGAGAGAAATGGGGCAATCAATTCCTTTCACAATAGCTTCCAAAAAATTTAAAAACCTAGGATTCAACCTAACAAAAGAAATTAAAGACCTCTACACTGAAAACTATAATACTCTGAAAAGAGAGATTAAAGATGATTTCAGAAAATGAAAAGACATCCCTTGCTCCTGGGTAGGAAGAATCAGCATAGTGAAAATAGCCATACTTCCAAAACTTCTATATAAATTCAATGCAATCCCAAATGAAATCCCAGCAGCATACTTCACAGACCTGGAGAAAACTATCCAAATATTCATTTGGAACAAGAAGAGACCTAGAATAGCAAAATCAATCATAGGCAATGAAGACGAGGTAGGGGGTAGCACAATTCCCAACATGAAACTATACTACAAAGCTACTGTGGTAAAAAAAAAAACAAAAAACAAAACAGCATGGTACTGGCAAAGAAACAGACCTGAGGACCAGTGGAACAGATTAGAAGATGCAGAAACAACTCTAGACACACTCAGTCATCTCATCTTTGACAAAGGAGCCAAACACCCTCACTGGAGGAAAGATAGCCTCTTTAATAAATGTTGCTGGAAAAATTGGGTTTCAACTTTTCATAGATTAAAACTAGACACATATCTCTCACCATGCACTAAAGTAAAACTGAAACTGATTAAAGATCTAAATATTAAAACAGAAACGCTAAACCGGCTGGAAGATTGATTAAGTTGAACTCTTGAAGACATTCGTGTAGGAAAAGATTTAATGAACAAAACCTCAGTTGTTCATGAACTAACACAAACAATTAACAAGTGGGATCTCTTCTTACTAAAAAGCTTCTGCACAGCAAAAGAAACCACCAACAGTGTGAAGAGACAACTCACAATCTGGTAAAATTTTTTCACCAGCTCTCCCTCAGACAAAGGTCTACTATCTAGAATCTATAAAGAACTTAAAAAAATCAGACCTCCCAAATTTAAGGACCCAATTCAAAAATGGACATCTGAAATGAACAGACATTTCTCAGGCAGAGAAGTAGAAATAGCAAATAAACATATGAAAAAGTGTTCAACTTCACTGGTCATTTGAGAGATGCAAATGAAAACAACACAAAGCTTCCACCTCACCCCAGAAAGAATGGCTGCTATCATGAAATCAACCAATAACAAATGCTGGTGGGGCTATGGAGAAAGAGGAACCCTACTCCACTGCTTGTGGGAGTGTAGACTGGTACAACCACTCTAAAAATCTGTATGGAGATACCTCAAAGAACTAGGATTGGAACTCTCATTTGACCCAACTATTCTGGTGTTGGGTATCTTTCCCAAAGAATTAAAAGTATCATACCACAGTGATATACGTGCACCCATGTTCATAGCACCACAATTGGTGATAGCTAAAACTTGGAAACAACCCAGTTGTCTATCACCTGGAGAGTGGATAAAGAAAATGTGTTTTTTTTTATAAAATGGAGTATTACTCCTGCATATAGAATGAGGAGCTAGACACATTTGTAGCTAAATGGATGCACATTGGGGCAATACTCTTAAGTGAAATAAATAGGACACACATGTAAATACCGAATAGTTTCTCTAGTGTGAGAAACTGAAAGTGTAAAGAAGGACTAAAAGGTGTAACAGATAATGTGAAATAGAAAGAAAAGGTGCAAAGCGGAGGGGGAAATTGGAAGGGTAGAGGTAAGGAAAGAAGGTAACTGAATTAATGTGAAAAGAAGAAAAAATGGAAACTAAGTCTTTATAGATAGGGAGGGGTAGAGGGATTAAAGAGAAGGCAGAGGAATGGAAAAAATAAGAACCTACATGGATTATGTAAAGGTGCAATTTTCCAATGATGAATGTCATTATATTGTATGCATTAAATGTACTAATAAAATTAATTAAAAATGTTAGAGAAAGGTATGTAATTTTTTGTGGAGAAATATTTTGCTTTCTCTGATACTGAGATTTGAAGGTGATAAATAATAGTATAGGTATGGTAGGGCCATTTATCTTTATACTAGATTTTCTAGCATTTTCTATTAAGACCACACATAAAAACCTAAATGATGCATTAAAATGTTGGATATATGAAAGAAATATGAATGTTTTCAGAATCAAAATGGAGTTCTTTCTGTCAACCTTAAATTTTTCTTTTTTTTTCTTTTCTGATACCAGGGATTGAACTCAGGTCCTTGCGCTTGTGCAGCAGGCAGCGAAACCACTGAGCTAAATCCCCGGCCCTTAAAATTCTTTAAAGAGTAGTTGTAATATTATAAAGAAAACATTCTTAATGCACAATAGTAGCCATGACATGTGACATTGCCAGAAGCACAGATTTGCACACAAGACATTACAACTTTACACAAAGTATACTTCTACAAGGATTCTGTCCAGCAATTGTGTGTTCAAACTCAGACCAATGCTGCTCTTGTTATTAACCAGTGTGGACAAGGATTATGTTTTCCAAAGATCTGATATAGTCTTCCTTGTTGGTCTTCAAAAACTTCTCTTTGCTTCAAACTCTTTGAAGCATACAATATTTTCTGTCATGTATACATCCTTTACAAGGTTCTCTGCTGGTCCCAAATAAACATCATTTTCTGAGAAAAAAAATTAGTGACAAAGATATTTGCAGAAGAGGAATGTGGTTAGACATATCCATATGGGCGAAGGAAGTAAAAAATTTTGCTTCTGCTAAAACTAGCATCCATAGACTCACATAATGCCTACTCCACTGTCATGAAATTCCACACAGTACTGCTTCTGACCAAGAATCATATTTTATTGCCAAAGATGTGCAGCAATGGGCTCATGTGGATGGGATTAACTGGTCTTACATGTTCCTCACTATCCAGAAGTGGATAGATTGATACAATAGTGGAATGGTCTTTTTTTTTATTCATTGCTTTTATTGGTACATTTTAGGTATTCGATATGCTGACATTCATTATTGGGAATTTGTACCTTTACATAATATATCTTGGTTCTTATTTTTTTCCCTTTCCCCTGCCTTCCCTTCAACCCCTCCACTTCTCCCTATTTACAAAGACTTTGTTTCCATTTTTCCCTTAAATGGGTGCACATTGAAGCCATACTCTTAAGTGAAATAGATAGGACACACATGTGTAAATACCAAATAGTTTCTCTGGTGTGAGAATCTAAAAGTGTAAATAAGGATCAAAATGTATAATAGATAAAGTGAAATAGGAATAGAAGTGAAAGGAATAATTATGGAATGGTCTTTTGAAGATACACTTACAACCACCATTTAGGTGGGAATAGGTTGCAGGGCTGGAGTAAGGTTCTTAAAAAGACTGTATATGCATTGAATCAGCATGCACTATGTGGTACCGTGTCTACCATAGCTAGGATTCATGAGTCCAGAAATCGAGGGATGAAAGTGAGAATGGTATCACTCACCTTTACTCCTAGTGATCCATTAGCAAAATTTTGCTTCCTATTCCTGAAAATGTAGGCTCTGCTGGCTTAGAAGTCTAGTTTCCGGAGAAGGGAAGGCTTATACCTAGAAGAATATCAATGATAATATTGAGCTGGAACCTAATAGTTCCCCTTGTTCATTTTGTTCTCCTCATGTCTCTGAGGAAACAAGCTACAAAGGGAGTTATGGTGTTGGCAGTGATGACTGAACCAGGCTGTTATGAGGAAATTGGACTATGACTCCACTATGGCGGGAAAGATGAATATATGTGGAGTACAGGATATCCCTTAGGCTGCCTCCTAGTATTATTATGCCCTGTTTTTATAGTCAATGAGAAACTGCAATAAGCCAATCCAGGCAGAATGACAAATGGACCAGAACCTTCAGAAATGAAGACATTATGGAATGGGCAGCAAAAGAAGATAGTTCTAAATACAAGCTATGATATCACAACCAGCTACACAAATGAGGATTGTAATTGTAATAGTTCTCTCCTAATACACGTCTAAGGTAATGTAATGTTGACGGACTTAATATCGATTCTTAAGTATTGTTAAACCAATGTTCAAGTTATAAAATGGTAGGAGTAAGCATCATCCAAAGAAAACTTGCTTTCTATTCTGGGGAGGAAATTAGTGTGTTTCCGTTTGTATGCAGAATATTTATAACATGTTAGGAGAAATTATGAACTTGTCTTTGTGGCAAGAAAGTTTCTTGAAGGCAGAGACTATGGTTTAAAGAAATGTATCTAGTTGTCAAGTTGACAAAGAGTGAATTGTGATAGTCAATTGATTGTTTCAATTTGAAAAAGAAATGCCTCGGGCCGGGGATTTAGCTCAGCGTTTCTGCCGCCTGCCTCGCAAGCACAAGGTCCTGCGTAGGATCCCTGGCACCAAAAAACAAAAACAAAAACAAAAAACAAAAAGCAAAGAAATGCCTAACTAAACTAAGTCATATTTCTGGGTGTAGAAAACCCAAACTAGGGAGGACTGAGCTCTAGACCTTCAACTGAATCCTTTGGATCTCCAGCAGTCAATCCTTTTGCACACTTCCACATCTGACTCTGTGAGCAGCCATTGTAATCCAAACTTGGAATTTCTTATATATTTTTATATCTTACACTAAATCTGTTTCTCTAGTAAGCACTGACAGATACAATATGTAAATCAAAATAATGGAATATATATATATTTTACATAATCTTTCGATTTCTTTTTTATCTTATATTCCAAAATAAAATCAGCAAGTATTTTTCTAGGGGTATTATTTTATGAATGTGAAATGTAACCCATTCTAAAAATAATGGTTCTTTGCATGAACTGCAGGTAGCGTGTTTGCAAATTAAATTATAAAGAGACAAGAGCTTAAATTAAAAATGCTCAAATGCATATTTACTTTTAATAAAGCATTAATTTATCTTTAAAATTGCAGATAACATATGATTCTACAGTTTAATTTGTGTTTTGTATCATTGAACTGGTATTTCATAACTAAATATTTGGAGCATAGGGAAATAGGATTGTAATTAACATTCCATGCCTTCAAATACTTTGAAATTTTTCTTTTATTCTTGATTAAAGGTAAAAATTGTCTGAGACTTAAAGGCAGAAAAAAGAAGTAACTTGTGCTGACATGAATATGTAGATGTTTTCTTGAGTCTCTGAACCAAGTTCAATGTTTATGGTGTTACCCTTCCATATGGAAACATGCTTTGGCAATGTCTTAAGTGCCCTGAGGAATTAATTTGAGTATTTATGTAATTCAATTAACGAGAATTTAAAGACGTCCATTTGGGACTTTAGCGTTGTAATATGCTTACATTTGTATGGATTCACACTGACTGCTATGAGTTTGGTTTTGAAAAACAAGTGTAGCTTTATTTTACAGAGACATTGTAGATGTTTTCTAAGATGGCTTCTCATGCTATTTTCAAAACTTGAAGATTATCAGATGAATTATTGGAATATTTTTCTAATAGGGAGTATATTAGAGTTTTTCTTTTAATTTCCTCCACTGAATCAAGTGTTTCCACTAAGTCTTATACTGATATTAAAGGAATTTATTTTGCTAAGGTAAAACTTCATAAATAAAAATTCAATATTTCAATACAAATATAAAATTATTACTCTATAAATTTTCTCATTATTCAAAGTGAATTCATGGCGATATGTATATGTAAGAATAAAGACAAGAACAGGAATGGTTTTGTAGCTGAACATAAAAGTTAGTTTTTACTGGGATACAGGAATGTAATAGATTATGTGACTTTCCTACTTTATTTAGGTATTATTTCCTGTAGCAACTTTCTCCCACTTCTTTTTTTTTTTTTTTTTTGGAGAGAGCCCAATAGGAATCTAATTTCAGTCTACCTTGGAATATGTTATATCATGCTGACAGATTTTTTAATATAAATTAATTGGTACATTTTAGGTATAGAATACATTTACATTTATCATTGGGTGTTTGTACCTGAACATGATGTATCTTAGTTCTTATTTTTCACCCATTACCTATGTGCCCTTCACCCCCACCACCCTTCCCTATTTACATAGACTTTGTTTCCATTTTTTTTTCTTTCTCATAATTGTTCCTTTCCCTTCTTCCCTTTCCCCTTCAGCTCCCACCATCCCTATTGCTTTGGATCTTTTCCCATTTCAAATTATTAGTTATTAATTTTAATCATTTTCATCCTTTTTACACTTTCAGTTTCTCACACTAGAGAAACTATTCAGTATTTACACATGTGTGTCCTATTTATTTCACTTAAGAGTATGGCCTCAATATGCATCCATTTAGCTATAAATGTCTCTAGTTTCTCATTCTTTATGGCTGAGTAGTACTCCATTTTATAAAAAAGCCCCACATCTTCTTTATCCAGTTTCCAGTTGATGGGCACTTGGGCTGTTTCCAAGCTTTAGTATTACAAACTGTGCCACTATAAACATAGGTGCACATATATCCCTGTGGTACGGTTCTTTCAATTCTTTGGGGAAGATACCCAGTAGGGGAATAGCTGGGTCAAATGGGACCTCTAGTCCTAGTTCTTTGAGGTATCTCCATACTGATTTCCACAGTGGTTGCACCAGTTTGCACTCCCACAAACAATGGAGAAGGGTTCCTTTCTCTCCACACCCCTGCCAGCCTGTGTTATTGGTTGATTTCTTCACAGCAGCCATTCTTTGCGGGGTGAGTTGAAATCTCAGTGTTGTTTTCATCTGAATCTCTCAAATGACCAGTGATGTTGAACATTTTTTCATATATTTATTTGCTGTTTTTACTTCTTTGTCTGAGAAATGTCTGTTCATTTCGGATGCCCATTTTTGAATTGGTTCTTTTAATTTGCGGGTTCAGATTTTTTTCAATTCTTTATATATTCTAGATAGTAGATCTTTGTCTGAGGTACAGCTGCTAAAAATTTCTTCCCATTTTGTAGGTTGTCTCTTAGCTCTGTGCTATCAGTTCAGGGTGTCCAGGTTGTTGATTATCAGACTTTTCCACCTCATTTCCCCCAGAATTTCCTTTTTGTGGAGTGGAAGCCTGTGTTTGTGCCTTGCTTAAATGTCTTCTCATTTTTGTTTTTGGTACTGTCCTTGGTTTAATTCCTGGGTTGATATTTCAAAATTGCTTAATGCAGGCATCTTTGTTGCTTGTGTTTAAAACCCTTGTGGAATGATTGTTTTTCAGAGGTGTCTTCCAGATATGGCTTATGTTTAGTTTTTGAGGCTCTAATGACTCTGAGACTATTTTATTTTCCTTATACCAGGAAGGAAAACTGATTAGATCAATCACAACATGTTAGGCCAAATGATACAATCAGCAATACCATAGCATCAAGCGCAGTTTAGAAAATGACAATTTGTGGTAGTTATTAATCGATCACACTTAACTATATGAAGTATAATCCCCTGTGCCTCTCTAGTGTGGGGCCAGGTAGCAGAAGAGCCAGAAGGCAGGGGAGGGGGGAGTGGAACTGGGCCTTGCAGGTGCCCAAGTGGCTAAGCAGAGCGCCAGATGGAGGTGGGGCTCCAAGCCGCTCCTGGGACCTCACCGTGGCATGGCCAGGAACTGGGATGCAGCCGAGGAGTTTCAAGCTGCTTGGCTGACCCGTGGAGAGGAGCACCGGAAGGATTCGGGGCTCCAAGCCGCTCCTCCTGACAGAATTAATGTATCTAGACAATTTACAATTAGTTTTCTGGGTGTATTCTATTATAGAAAGTTTAGGCTCTTGTTCCTAATCCTATATGGTCCTCTTAATGTAAGAGATATTAGCAATATGTAAATATATATTACATCTTTGCTACATTCAAGTGACCAGGGACTTAATGAACAGTTCTCATGGGGCATAATTATTCTTTTTTTTAATTGAGGCTGGTTGAAATTTGTTCCATTTGGTATTTTAATGTTCAATAAAATGTGCCATTTAACAACAATCAGTATTATTAAAGAAATCTGGAAATTCTACAGTTAACTCATCTACTTTCCTATTGAATAATCTGTTGTGTCCAAGTTTTAGTAATTATGAATAAATCTTCTAGAAACATCCATGTGCATCTTCTTTCTTTCTTTCTTTCTTTCTTTCTTTCTTTCTTTCTTTCTTTCTTTCCTTCCTTCCTTCTTTCTTTCTTTCTCCTTTTGTCTGGAAATAAGTTTTCAACACATTGTGGTAAATAACAAGGAGTATCATTGGTTTTCCGTATAGTAAGAACAGGTTTAGCTTTGTGACAGCCAAACTTACAAATTAACATTCACATTTTGCATTCCCATCAAAAAATAAATACATTGTTGCTGCTTCACAGTGATGCCAGCATGTAAAGTTACCACTGCTTTAAAAATTGGACATTTTAGTAGGTGTACCATAGTATCTTAATGTTGTCCAATTTACATTTCCCTAAGAGCACATGATGATATTATGTATTTTATATACTTCTTTTAATGTTTACATATTTTATGGAGTAGTGTTTGTTCAAATATTCTGCCTGCTTGTAATCATCTTATGCTGGTCTTTTTTGAGTTAGGTCAGGTCTTTGTGTATTTTGAACAAATGTCTTTAGAAGATAAGTCTTTCACAAATATTTTCTCCAAATTTGTGGCTTTTCGTCTCATTCTCTTGACATTGCTTTTCTCAGACTAGCAGTTTTTAATTTTATTGAAGTTAAGATTATCAATTACTGTTTTCATATATTGTGCACTTTGTATTGTGTCTAAACAACTTTACCATACTCAAGGTCACAATTCTTCTAAATTTCTGCTAAGATTTTTATGATTTTTTATTTTACCTTTAAGTCTATGATCCCTTGTGAGTTAGTTTCTGTAAAGGTTAGCAGGTCTGTGTCTTGGTTCAATTTTTGCACGGGGATGCCCATTTTTTCTAGCACTATATGTACACTAGACTTTCTTGATTACATTGTCCTTGTTTCTTTGTCAAAGACCAGTCAACTATGTTTGTGTAAAGCTATTTCTAGACTCACTATTTTGATTCATTGACCTACTTGTATATTCTTTTAGAAATAACACCCTTTATTATCATTGATTTATATTAAATTTTAAAGCCAGTTACTGTCAATTCTCAAACTTTATTTTTCCTCATTTCTGTCAATATTGAGTTTCTATTCTGTATCTTTTACCTGTCTACATAAATGTTAGAATCAATTTGGTAATATACACAAAATAATTTCCTGGGATCTTTATTGTATCTAAAGATCAAAATGGGAAGACCTGATGTTTTGAAAATATTGTGTCTTCCTATCTATGAACGAAGACTGTCCACTTATTTAGTACTTCTTTGGTATCTTTCATCAAGGTTTTGCAGTTTTCCTCATATACATAGTACAAATTGTATTAGATCTATAATCATGGCTTTTAAAATCAGTTTTGAGAATATCTGAATTTTGTTTAGTATTCTTAATGTATTTGGATTTAATATATTACTGATGAAGTGGAATTTATACCATGCCGTGTGTTACATTTTTCTCTCTCATAACTTTTTTTTAACCTCTATTGCTTTTTTAATGATTTCTTTGAGTTAAGAATTTTTATTGTGCCATGTTTATTCACTTGTTCTAAATTATTGTTATGGATGACCTAGGGAAAGCCAATTAATATCAAAACTTATAAATATAAACTTAGACAAATTCTCATTTAATTTAAATAATATATAAAAATATTGTACTGTAATAACTTTATTTCCTCTTCCTCCTTTTAGTTAGTAAAATATAGTTACACTATATACAATGCAATCCCATTAAAATACTTTTTTGAAATACTAGACATTTAACCCAGGAGTGTTCCCTCACTGAGCAACATGCCCCACCTTTCATTTATTTTTATTTTATTGCAAGATCTCACTAAGTATCCCAAGTTGACCTGGAACTTTCAATCCTCCTGCCTTAGCCTGGGAATAAAAGTGTGTATCATTATATATGAGTTAAAATACCTTTAAAATGATACCTTTCTGTCATTAACTTTTCAGTCAGATTAGAGAATAAATATACCAGAAATAAAACACACACTAATCTGCATTATTTTTCACTTGAGTGTTACTTTTACTGATCAACTTTCATTTTCTCATAAGAAATCAAACACTCCTTGGTATACTTTTATTTTATCTTGATGCACTCTATATTTCTTGTTTTGTAGATATGAATGAACAGCAACAAATACCTGTTGATGTTTCTATGCTGATTTTGTTTTACTTTTTCTTTAAATTCTGAAAGTTTCTATTACTGTATATAGAATTCTTGGTTGGAATTGTTTATCTTTCAGCAACTTAAGATATCACTGTGTCCTTTGCTTATAATGGTAAATTATTAGTATTCTTAAGTATTCATCCTATACTTATGATTATTCATTCAACAAGATATCAGTTTACAGAATATATAAGGAACTTAAAATGTCAAGTAATCCAATAAAAATTTTGATGACCTGAACAGACATTTCTCAAAAGATATACAAATGGCCACAAGTTTATGAAAAAATGCTCACCATCACTTTCATCTGAAGAATGTAAATAAAAAATATGTTGCAATGTATGTTATTTCACTTAGAATGACTATTATCAAAGAGACAAAAAATACAAATGTATGTAAGGATATAGAGAAAAGTAAACTCTCATACATTGCTGCTGGGAATGTGAATTATTACAGCCATCATCCAAAACAGTATAGAAGTATAGCAGAAAAATAAAAATATAGTAATCACACTAATGGGTGTGTATCAAAAGAAATGACATCAGTATGTCAAATACACACTTGTACTCTCCTGTTTATTGTAACTCTATTCACAAAAACCAAGATAGGGAATCAACTCGTTCACTGATGGATCAACAGGTAAGAAAATGTGGCATGTGTATATGATGAAATATTATTCTGTTTTTTAATGAAATTCTGACAATTTCAGCAACATGAATGGAACTGGAGGATATTATGTTAAGAAAAATAAGCGAAGCTCAGCAGGGAAGAACAAATATTGCATGTTTTTTCATGTGAAACCTAAAATAGTTGAATTTATGGAAGTTGAAATTGGAGTAATGGATGTGGAAAAGAGATGGTAGACCCAAGATGCAAAATTTCTGCTACACAGGAAGAATATACTTTCGGTTACAAATAAATGTGATTATTAGAAAATAATGTATTATATATTTTAGAACTGCTAATGAAGTAGATTTTAAATCTTTATATGTGGAAGCCAAAAGTAATCCTCAAGGAAGACAACAAAATTGGTTACTGGAGCCTCGGAAGCATATGAGGGGGAGAAGACTGGAGACAATACGATCAGCGAGTACAGAGATGCAGTTAAATAAGAGGAATAAGTTGTAATATTCTACAGCAAAATACAGTAACTATTGTAGGGAACAGTTAATTATTTCAGAATAGTATAGAGGACTGTGAATGTGCATGCACAATGATATATGTCTAAGATAATGGATATGCCAGTTACCTTGATCTTACCATTTACGTGATCTGCACATGTATTTAAATATCACTGTTCCCTATAAATATATACAGTTGCTACTGTGTTAATTAAAATAAAAATTTATACAGAAATAAAATCTTTGTCTACTCAAAATAATGTATGCCATACATTGAGTATGGTTCCTATTGACCACTTTTATTTTTCCTGGATATATGTCACCCATTGCCATATCTTGGCATGTCTTATGGTTTTAAGGCTGTTGATCAAAACTGTGCATTTTATATGAGACTAAATGGTAGCTATGGTAACCAAAACCCACTTTCATTTTTTTTTCCGGGTGCTTGTTCTTTCTTTAGTTATTCTTTAATTGCCTTATGTCATTAATTGTGTGAAGTCTCTGCTATTTGTTACAGATACTTTTGCAATCTGTGGTCAGTGATCTTGATATTCACATAAGGATTTGGGAAAGATTTTCTCGATCACCCTCAATGAATATTCCCTAGCCTTTAATTAGGTGCACTGTATGTGTGTTGGCTAACATTTTCAATCCTCTGGCAGTATATAACTGTGTTTTAGCTTTCATTGTCATCTTTTTCAAATGTTCAAAGTCACCTAGAGGTAAGAGTTCAGAGCCTTCTCAGTTTTCTCCTGGGTATGCATATAAGCATGTATGTGTATTTGTACTTCTAGAGTTTGGGGTACGTGTGACTTTAAAAACAGAACTTGTGGCTATCATTCCCAAATTTTTCTTCTTGGTTTTTGTTAAGTCTCCTGTGTACTTCCACTGGTATTATATCTCAGACAGCTGAAATATGAAACTCCAACTGATTATTTCCTAAACAGCCTCATAGAAAAGCTTTTCATGCTGAAAGATTTGTGAATCAGATCAAATAAAGACAATCCTGTCGATTTTGGTGTTTTCAGGAAACCACCACAAGGGTCAAAAAATGACAATCCAGGCCGGGGATTTAGCTCAGTGTTTCTGCCACCTGTCCTGGAAGCTTAAGGACCAGAGTTCGATCCCAGGTACCAAAAAAAAAAAAAAAAAAATAGACAATCCCATGAGTGTGGCATAACAGCCAGCAAGAAATTTGCCCTTTGTCTTCCAGTGGCTGCTACACTGTTGAGGATAGTAGAAGGCTAGGTTGCAAAAGATCTGAGGAGAGAGAAGAAAGGAATGGGGAAGACAAAATGTTACAAATTTCACTTGTCTTACCAAGTTTCAGCCATTTTTTTTGAATAAACTTTCCTCACTTGTTGCAAATTGTGTTGGTTAGTATCAGAGATGCACAAAAGCTATTTTTGACATTTTTTCCAGGGTGTTTATTTATTTTTTGAAGAAGTTGATTTTCAGAGGGCCTTACTGCAACATTCTAGAAGTGCTTCTCCTCTCATTTTTGCATAAATAAGTTTTTGCCTGCATTGTCCATCAAAACTACACTGACAGATTGTTCCTTACAAAATCATCAAAGATGTTCTATGAAAAAGTATGTCAGGTTATGGAATGTTGCAGCTAAATCTATAATGGCTTCCCACATCACTCAAATAACCCAAACATCTTACTCGGGTTTACATTACATTGGTATTTCTGTCAGTTTTTACCTTTCTACTTTTCCTTTTAGCACTTGAATTTTTGTTTACGCCTCTGTAGTCACACTGGCCTCCTTCTATTCCTTGAATATGCCAGGTATGCTCTTGTCAATTAATATGCCCTATGCCTTATCTGTTAGATAACCATAGCATTTATTGCAACACATTCTAAAGATACCTTATCAAATATTATGTCAGAAGAGGACTTATTTGACCACATTTTTTCTTATGTCCTTTATCCCATTAGAATGTGTACATGGTGACACTAAGAATGTCATTTTGAAAATTGCTGTATAGCCAATTTTTAAATTAACCACAGGCATTTAGTGGAACTTTCAAAATTTTGCAGAACATCTAAATTAAGTGTTATCTAAAGTTAATGGAAATAAATGAATGTTCTTTTTTGCACAAGGATTCATTTTTTAAGTGCATTGGAGGTCTTAAAATGAGATATTTTTGTGACCTGGAAATAGTGAATATTAAATTGTCTTTGACAGATAAAAAACTTTTAGAAAAGAAAAATAATTTTCATTATGAAAGATAGAATGATAAAGACACAGAGGCAGGAGTAAAATTTGAGCTTTTAATGATAAAACATCCATCTGTACTGGGAAACCACACAGCTTTTTTAAATGAAGATGTTGAGAGAAAAAAAGGCCTGACTGTAAATGTTTCCCTTTGCCTTAACATTGGTATGGATATGATGCAAGTCTGTGGAATTAGTTCCAAATTTACAGAGAAAATTTGTAACAATAACTATGCTTTCATCAATTTCAATTAGACATTTATTGCCAAGGTTCATTTGGCTATAGATACTATAGTGAATGAAAAAATTAAGAGAATTTTTTACATTAAGATATTTTGATACAGATCACTAAGAAGTAATTCATTAGCAGTACTCCCATAAGCTCTCATCAAAGCATATTTATATGGGTTAGTTTATAGGTGCATCTTCCAAGAAGTGCAGGACAGTGTACTTAAAAATGAAATGTTGCTTCAGCTTACTGTATTTTTAGGTCACCTTTAAAAAAAAGACAGCCCTATTTTTCTTCCAAGGAAACACATTTTGTGTTACATATAACAGTGATTTAAACAGTCAATTTACAGTAGTGAGAAATGTAGTGCAATAAGATTTCATGAGTGAATTTTACAGAATCAGTAAAGAAAAATAATTTAACTTTTTTTCTTCTTGTTCTATTGACATATCAGTGTCTAAAAAAGGAGATACCTGGCAAGAGTAGATATTAAGTCAATGAATGAAATGAACAAATGACAAAATTGTGAGTGAAGATTACATTACAGGGCACTGATGCTAGACAAAAGTTTAAGTTAATTGTTAAATTCTTTCTCAAATATTTATTTCTTAATTGCTATAGTTTGGAGATGTGTGTGTGTGTGTGTGTGTGTGTGTGTGTGAAAGTCTTTTCTATTATCAAATTGATCCTAAAAAACAAATTACAAAACTCGGGTTTTCTTTAGCAAATTCTTTTTTTGTTGGCAAATTCTTAACAATTTTAGGTCATAACATAATGTGTGAATGGAATGGAAACTATGCAGTTTGTTCCTTGAAATGGAAGCAGGAAAACCAGTAGACAAAATCCTGTATACAATTACAAGGGATTCATTAATATAGCAAAGCTTATCCTTTAGCCCCCAATTAAGTACTCCTGAAATCAAGGACAATATTTATTCACATGGAATTATCCTAATGTGTAATTCTTCATTTTGATGAGTTTATAACTTTGAAAAGTGACTTAATGCAAAAGACTAGAGGAAATTACTTAAAGGAAATCTGTTTTTGTGTGTATCATTTAAGGCTTTGCTAAACACAGAAGTTAATCTTGTATGATTAAACACTTACCAGGCCATGCACATTTACCTTTGAGAAACGTAGATTAATAAGACAAATTCTTTAAATATAAAACAACTATAATTCTATGCAATGATGAGTGAACATTTATCAACATATTTATTCATTCAAAATATTTACTAAATTCCTAATGTCCATAAGACAATAACAAAATAATACTTCAAAAACTCCAGCAAGATGTTGTCATGTCCTGAAAGCCCAGTAATGTAGTGTATTGTAAAGGACATAAGATTGAAATATTTTACTACAGTCCAAAGAGAGAAACAATTTGTAACTTGAAGAGGGCAGAAAAAGTTAGGGAGCAAGACAATGTCCTGGTCCTTGTTATATTTGATGAAATTTTAAACAGTCATGGAAAAAATAATGTGGTTTAGATCAGGACTCACGTAGAGGCATAGAGACTAGATTTTAGAGTACATAACATATATTTTGTCGTTACTGTAACGTATAATTTTATGACCAGTATAACAAATAAAGGTTCATATGAAAGGAGGATGAAGTTCAATATAAGGTTTTGGTTTTGCAGCTGAAAACTGGATTACACACAAAAAGTAAAGCATTACAAAGGTAAAAGAATTATACTCTAATAATGATTGGATATTGAATAATGATAGACAAGAATAGGAAGGGGTGGAGGGGTTGAAGGGAGGGCAGGGGAATGGGGAAAAAATAAGAACCATGATGGATTATGTAAAGGTGCAAATTCCAATGATGAATGTTATTATATTGTATACCTTAAATGTACCAAAAATTAATAAAAAATAATAGATAAGAATCAATAACAATGCAGTATATGTTGTGACAAATGTTAATATATACAGAAAACCAGGAAAGACCTGGAGGAAAGGCCTATGGGAAACCTATTGTATTTGATGAATTCTGAAACCTGGTAAGAATTGTCAAGCACCTTATATCAAAGGGGCTCACCCAAGTCATCAGAGTTCTGTTAATATTAGATTAACAAGGCACTCATTTTATACCATAGAGCATTCAAGCTGTGCAAAGTTTCTGTTTTCAGTGCCCTAGAACAAATTTTCTGTTAAAGTGAATAGTGACACGCATAAACCATGACAGGAAACGAATTACAATTGAAAATCTGAAGTACAGAAGGACAAAAACAATTTCTCCACATCTCTGTTAGGCCTGAGATTACTGGAACTCTAAGATATTTACATTTAAAGCATGTTAGATATATACCAGGGCCTTGATCTATTTGTGAGAGAATTGTATCATACTTACTTATTTCCATTGTATACACTACACAGGCAGAAAGTCAGGGAATAATGGGAAAGCAAGGAAACTCTTAAAGAAAATTTCTGTAACTATTCAGTCCTTTCCTCTGTACATACCTATGTGCACAAAGAAGACAGGTTATCTTATCTTCACCTACAGTTAACACTTTCCGTTAGGATGTAACAGCATAAAACAAACTATATTTTAAAAATTAATTTTAAAAAGATATATGAGAAAATAAAAGAAAATATTGATGATACTTCTTTAATAATAAGAATTATTAACATATGCTACAAAAACACATAAATACTACTATGAAATGCACAATCTATGTTAGGATATAGAGGAAATTTTTCACAAAGGAATACTGGTAAAATATATCATTACCAATAAAATTCAAGACATATTGGTTCAAAAAGCACTGGATAAATAATATAATTTATAATTTATATGAGAAAAGTAGATATAAATTTGGATTATTTTTCAATTTGACTGCCAGATACTCCTGACCTTTAGAATAAATTTGCCATTGTTAGTTTCTCATTAATATTGAATGTTCCAAACTAGCTCTCAAGTAGATTTTCTCAACTTTTGATCTTGGATTCATTTGCTCTTGATTGTGTTGCAGTTCTTATTTAACCTGCAGATGAAGCACACATTCAAAAAATATCATTACTAAATTCCAATTAAAATTTTTTTATTTGTAATTTAATGTTCTTAAAAATCTGGAAACAAGTTTTGAAAAAGTAAATTAGTTCTTGATTTAAATTAAATTCTATTGATTTTATTAAATTCTATACTTAGATAAAATAAAATAAATTAAATTAATTAAAATAAATGAAATAAATTAAATTCTTTTGATTTTATTAGTCTTGATTTTATTAAATTCTATAATTCTAATCCTTTATTTTACTGTTATTAATATCTATGTAGTTTTTATTATCTTAAAAGTTGTTCACATAATATTAAATAAAATTAGATGTAATATAATTCTATGTATTATTTTACTTGTGTCAATTTGATCAGAATTGCCAGCTCTGAAAATATTTTGTCAATTTTTTCCTTTTGAATTCATTACTTTCAAAGTTGAAGCTGGTGTTTTGATGAATAGAGATGTATCTGAGAATGAAGAAAGTCTTGAAAGCCAGAGAAAACAGAGAAAATACTTTAGTTTAATAGTCAGAGAAAGTATGAGTGAAACGTCTAACTCCTCCTTTTCATACAAGACACCTGCATTAGAAAGGCTTGTTCTTACACTAGGGAAACTTTTATGTGAGATCAAGTGAGACATGACTGCCAAAGATCCTAGTGGCCTTTTGGTGCCCTTCAAATGCATATGGTAATTGCATGCCAGAAAGACAATGCATTAAAATGCATTTTCTTTGCCTCCTATTACTCTATATATGTCTATTAATAAGCTTACCTATATACAGATATATAAAATCATTCTCTTTATTATGCCATATATTCATATATATTCATACATATATGTGTGTTTATGTATATGTGAAAAAACAGCTTAATATAGTTTGGGCTCAATTCATGCAACCTAGGTTTAAATAATGGTTCTAATTATTAACTACTATGTGGCTTTGAGTAAGCAATTAACTGTTTAAATCTCATTTTTGTCATCTGTGCAATGATTCTTCATAAAATTATGAATGATTTTACTTAATTGTAGAGGGTATTCATGATAAATAGTACATATGTAGAATGTTAGTTATTTCTCATATATACAAGATACACAAAAATACTCCAAATATATAGGATTATATCTAGAACATAAAGCACATAACTATTTAAAAATAAATGTCATCCTTTCCTATATGTACCCCTTTTATTTATTTTCTCTTGCCTAACTGCTCTGGCTAATATTTTGAATACTACATTCAATAAAAGTGATGGTAATGGGGATCCTGGTCTTGTTCCTGATTTTAGAAGAATTGCTTTTAGGTTTTCCCCATTCAGTCTGACATTGCCTGTTCATTTCATAAATACCTTTTATCATATTCATTTATGGACCTTCTATACCATTTTTTTCAGAGTTGTTGTTTTGAAGGGGTGTTGGATTTTTACAAGAGCATTTCCTGCGTCTATTAATATGATCGTAAGTTTTTTATGTGATCTATTACAGTTTTTGAGTTTCCTTTGTTGAACTATCCTTGCATCTCTAGGATGAAACTCACTTTTTAATAATGTATGTTTTTTTTATTGTGAGCTACATTCTATTTGCTAATATTTTGTTGAGGATTTTTACACCTCCGTTTATTAAGGAGATTGGTCTGTAGTTTTATTTTTCAGTTGGGTCTTTATCCAGTTTTGGAATCAAAGTGATGTTTGCTTTTATAAATGAACCTGAAAGCACTATGTCATTTTCAATTGTTTTTCAAGAATTTGAGGATTATAAGTGATATACATCCTTAAAGGTTTTGTAGAATCCATCAGTGAATTAATCAATTCCACCAAAAACATCTTAGAATTAATAACCAATTTCAGCAATGTAGTAAAATACAAAATCAACACACAAAAAACAATAGTATTTGTGTACATCTATAATGAACCCAATGAGAAGAAAATTATGAAAATAACATCATTTATAGTAGCATCAAGGAAAATGAAATATCTGGGTATTAATCTAACCAAAGAAGTAAAATATTTCTACAAAAAAACCCACAATACTCTGACAAAGAAGAGTGAAGTGGACATCAGAAAATGGAAAGATGTCCCCTGCTCCTAGACAGGCAAAACCAATATTGGAAAAAAAAAATCATACTCTCAAGACTGTTATACAGGTTCAGTGCAGCTCCAATCAAAATAACAACAGCATACTTCACAGATGTAGAAAAATCAATGTTAAAATTCATATGGAAACAGGAGAGATGCAGAATAGCTAAAGCAATGTTTTTCATTTATTAATTAATGTTTGCAAAACATGAATTTTGCAATCATCTTGGGGAATTGGTACATATACATAATACAGCTTATTTCATTCTTTGAATGTCTTTCTCTGCTCCCTCCTTCTGCCTCTATTTCCCTTTTCTCTTTTCATGCCTGTTGGTATTATTAATCTTATTTCATGTTTATTGTGCATAAAGTCCACATGAAGATTATGGCATATAATATCCACATCATTGAGATTATTAGGATCTTGTAAATGGCATATCTTCTTTCTACCTATTTGCCATCCCCTCCCCATCGCCCCTCACACTTGGTCTTCTACACATTCTGATCTGCAAAGAATCTATCCCCTTGTCTCCTTCCTTTATTTTTCTCTTGGTTTATACTTTGCCTCACTCAAATGAGAGATACAATAGGGTGTTCAACCTGGTGTGTCTGATTTATTTAACTTAACATTATATTTTTAAGGTGCATCTATCTCCCTAAAAACATCTCACATTTGTTCTTCTTTATAGCAGAATAGTATTCCATTATATATAGATACTATATTTTCTTTATCCAGGGATCTGTTGATGAGTATATAGTATGCTTCCAAATTTTACATATTATGAATTGTACTATGATAAACATTGTGAATTAGAACAATGAGATTTCATCTTACAGCAGAAAGAATGACAATTATCAAGAAATCAAAGAATAATAAATGTTGACATGGCTGTGGTGAAAAAGAAATGCTCCTACATTGTTGGTGGGAATATGAACTAGTACAACCATTTTGGAAATCAATATGGAAATTCTTCAAAAAATAATATTAGAAATTCCATATGACCAGCTATCCCCCTTCTAAATATTTTCCCAAAAGAGCTTAATACATCATACTACAGAAGCACATACACGTTTTTAGCAGCACAATTCATAATAGCTAAATATTGGAAGCAGCCTGTATATCCATCAATAAATGATTGGATAAATAAAATATGGTATCTCTACATAATAGAATACTTCTTGCCTATAACAAAAGACAAATTTGAGACATTTGTAGGAAAATGGGTGCACCTGGGAAATATAACATTGAGTGAAATAAATCAGACACCCAAATTTAAATACCATATAGCATCTCTCATTTTATTATAGCCAAATAAGGAAGGGACAGAAGGTGACAAGTAATTTCCTCTAAAAGAACACTGTTTTACTCTTCTTCAACATCCTTTCTTCTTGATTTGGTTAACTTTCCTTTTTTTGTTTTTTCAGAACTGGGGATTGAAACCAGGACATTTTCACTGAGGTCTACCCCAGGCCTTTTTTTTGTTTTTGTTTTTGTTTTAGAGGATCTTCCTAAGTTGGCCATACTAGGCTCTGTCTTGCAATCCTCCTGCCTCATTTTCCCAAAGGGCTGGAATTACACGTGTACACTACCCTGCCCAGCTACTTAACTTTTAGGACTTAACTTAAATATTGTTTTGGGGAAAATGTCCTCAATATACTCACATGTTCATTGTGTAACAGTGTCACTGTGGTATTATTTTTGCCTTTTGTTATTATTAATTTAGAGGATTCTGAGATAGAGTTGGTTAAAATAATCAGAGAAGTTAAAATCTAAAGATTATGGGCTATGTTAACTCACTACACCTACAGTAACAGCAAAACACAAATAGCATATTAGTGTTTGAAGACATAGATAATTACTAAAAATATGAGGTGCTTAATAAGATAGGAGATAAAGTTGAGTCAAAATGAGCAATTGTTTTACTGTAAACTACATTTTGTCAAAAGAAAACTTGTTTTCATTATAAATATGTGGATAGGAATATAAATGCATTTAGAATAACAGTCTCTTCACAATGTGCACAAAAATAAATATTTTGTTTGGTGAATTATTTTTCTTATAAAACTATAGCATTTCATTTGAATTTGAATTTGAAGATAAATTACACGGAAGAATGTCAGATTTAACTATTAATTTTCCTAAACTTCTTTAATCTAAAACTATATTTATTTTTTCATCCTCCTATGCATGTTAATAAAATATATATCATAATGATATCTAGTTTATTCTCTTTTCTGCAAATGATATGATTTCCTTTTTGCTTATGAGTAAATGATAATTCATTGTGTGTATCACATTTTCTTTATTTACCAGTTGATGGGTACCTAGACATTTTATATAGCTTATATATTCAGAATTATACCACAATAGACAAGGGTATCTAGTTATTGTTATAGTATGCTGATTTTAAACTCTTTGGGTATATCTGAGGAGTGGCATTAACTGGATCAATTAGTACCCTTAGTTTTAGTCATTTGTAGAAACTCCTTACAGATTTCCATAGTAACTGTACTAGATTGAATTTGCATCCACAGTGCAAATGTGGATCCACAGTGTTTAAGAGTTTTGTTTCTCCTACATCCTCACCAGCACTTATTACTTTTTGTATTTTTGATAATAGCCTTTCTGGCTGGGGTGAGAGGAAAACTCAAGGCAGTTTTGAGTTCTTTATATATTCTGAATATTGATCTTCTGTCATAAATGTAACTGACATAGGTTTTAATCCATTCTGTAGATCCTTGATGATTCTTTTAATTGTTCCATTTCCTGTGCAGAAGCTTAATATGTAAGTAAAAGGGGTACTATATCTTATTAATATTTTGTATAAATTACATTGAAGAATGAAAATATTTTGACTACATTAAATTAGATAAAATATTTTAAGATTGAACATACTTTTTTGTTTCTTTTGTGCTATGAATACCAAAAATTTTAAATTACACATGAGTTTGCATTACATATCTATTGGACAATACAGATTTAGACCCTTTCTTCTCTAGCATTACCCGGAAGTTTGTTAGAATGATAGAATCCTAAGTTCTGTTCCAGAAGACTGAAATAGTTCCTGACGTTTAATATCGTACAATATAGTAGGAAAAGCACTGCACTTATTGACCTAAAGACACAGATTAGTACAATGGTATTTTAGGATCTATCCTATAAATCTACATATGACTATATGATCAGTGTCTTTCGAAGCATGATCTGGATAGAAGCCAGGTGGCCTGAATTTTGTTTTTTAATATTTTTCCTCTTTTGTTATAATTTGTAATTTCTCCATAGTTAAGAGCAGTAATTGGGTGACTGGTCAATAAAATATAATATAATTTACCTATGAGGATTTTCTTTGTGAGTCCTGGGCACTCTGGTGGGTTGGGGCTGAGTTCTTTCAGGAAATCTGACTTTCTGGCTATAAACTAAAAGCATAAAATATCACAGTTTATTGCTGTGACAGAAAGTACCTTATGCTATTCAAGTTCTTTTAAGACAACAAATTACACTTGAAAAATCTTACATTTTTCCCATGTAAAATGAAAATAAAACATCTGAATGTAGACACTTCCATAGTAGGCCCATTTTCATTTGAAATAGTCAAGAAAAACATCAATAATTATTTTATTTCAGAATCAAAAATATAATAAATTATGTCAGGAAAGTCAAGGAAATTCAAACAAATATATGCAAAGTAGAGAATGAAATACAGAATCAAAGACACAGAAATAAAGATCTATGAGATTTTTATTCAAGTCAATATTAAATTAAGAAATGTGAATTCTGAAAGTAAGGTAGAGGAAGATTCTTGGGGTGAAAAAATTGACAAAAGTATGAATGTACTATTCAAATTACCTGCAAGGACATGATGCTAGGCTGAAGATGCATGGTATTTCAGCAAAGTATTTAATGAATAACAAACTTAACAAGAGCATATATTGAGGAACAATTCTGCTATACTGTGGAAACTGTATCATGTAAATAGAGGCTGCCAATTTCCATTTGGGCTGGTATAATATGTTGGCTCCCAAAACTAAACTTTATTATAGAATTAATTTTTGAACAAAAATAGTCATAAGGTCATAAATACTGTATGATTAATGTACCATATGATTGTATGAACTGTATCATTGCCAGAGTAAGTGTATCATGTAACTGCATGAATAAATGTAAAATTATACTATTAAAAATAAGTCCCTACCCATTGTAACTTATTTTTATGTGGACAAATGAGTCAGCACATGTCATTTCTCTTCATTTGGGGTCATCACACTCTGCAAAGCAGGTCTATACTCTCATATTTGTAATCAGTTTAGCTTCTTTTTTCACTTCATTTCATGGCTAAGATTGCCAAATTTTGCAAATGAAAATATAGGACACCAACATAAGTTGGAATTCCACATAACCAATGAATAGTATTTAGTTATATACAACAACATTTTGTTGTATATTTATTTATCTGAAATTCAGATTGAACCCTGTGTTCTGTACTTCAATGGGAAACCCTACCTCCAGGCCTTTCAGGACACTTTTTACTAATCCATCCTCTCTAAATCACTCTGTTTTGGTCTTCTCATCATACCTAAGTTCAAAACACCAGATTTACTTATGTGTTAATGGTTAAAAACTTACCTGATACAGGCACATAAAGATGCTAGCAGGGATTTTTCTTATAGCAAACATATAAGACCACATCTGCGTATTTTGTTTTTAAATATTTTTTTAAAAGATAATGAGAGTAAAACATAAATCTTCAAAAAAACAGATCTAATTTTTATGTATATGCTTATTTTTGAAAATATTTTATTAATATTTATTAATACTATTGCCTATAGTATAAGATACATTAAAATTACTGTCTGCCAAACACAGAGAATTAACCCTGCTTTTTTATTCCATATTAATAATATAGATTTAAGTAGAAATGGCTAAGAAACATCTGAAATATAAAAAACAGTTCAACGTCAGGAAATGCACATCCAAACTACACTGAGATTCCATCTTAATCCAGTTAAAAGGGTATCAACAAGAATAAAAAACACAATTTTTGTGAGAAAGAGGAGGGGACACTTTTATACTGTTGCTTGGAATGCAAACTAGTACAATCACTATGGAAATAAAAACCCACAGGGGCCTGGGTGCACGGGGAGGCCTGATGTGGGATCTGGGTCAACACCAGCCAGTGAAATTGTTGTTTCTCCTCAGGGGAGCAGGGGAGGGACATGGTGAGATGGGGTCAGGAGTTCAGAAACCTTGGAGGCCACAGTCCACCCCCTGAGTCATCACGTGGAACTGTGGGTGATCTCCTGGATGTTGATGCCATTAAACCAACGTGTTGCCTGGCAAAACAAAAACAAAACAGAAATTCCTGGGGGTGTGGGACACTGAAGGCAGAGATACGGTTTGATTCAGCTATACCACTTGGTATAGTCTCAAAATAACTAAAGAGATTATATGATGGTGATATCCACTTTCCTGGGCATATTGTGGCACAAATTACAACACCTATACTGTGGAGATTGACCTTTTATATGGAAGCCTAGGGATAATCATTAACTCAATTACAGTCGCTATTTTTCTTCTATTCTTTAACTTGTCTTTTAGTCTCTACAAATTATATACTATTCTCCTAAAACTTCTCCCATGAGATTTTGGACACTTTTTTTTTTTCCTCTTAGTGTTTCAGTTGTGACCAAACTTTTTATAATGTTCTCCTCTTTTTGTACTCTGCTAAGATACTGTGATTAGTGAGTCACCTTCCCTGTATTTCTCTCTCCTTTTCTCTCTTTCTCCTTCCATTACCACTTATTCCTTTATTTTTTGTGGTAAAAAGACACTATTTTAGGCAAGTGTTCTTTCATAGTTTCCCTTAGATTAAAGCAAGACTATTTTTCTTGCAAAAGAAAAGTACATTTTAGAATATATTTTTTGTAATGGACTTACATCAAGAAGGTTTCTGTTACTGATCTCAGGACTTGTTAAAATAAAGGACAGAGAAGTTATCTTGTTTTCTTTTGCAGCGAATATGTTGTATCACAGGAAGTTGTCATTTTTAAGAATCATTGTCACTTCATTTGTCTCTTTCTGTTTCTATTTCTGACCCTGCTGTGCTTTTGCTGCCAGAGGACTTTAATGTTCTTAGCAATTACTAAATTGGGACTGGCCTACAAAAAAATCAATAACATATTTTAAAGACTAACTTAAGCTCTTCATATATGTTAGTAAAGTGGCTTCTTTCTACTTTTTGAGTTCCACTTCGAGCTTTCTTTCCCATGTGCCAGTGACTGAACTGTCATATAAGTATACAAATAATTGAAAATTTCTGTATGACAGAGGTTCCAAAGTATTAAAAAAAAATACCTAAGGTACATGTAGCACAATGCCGAAGAAAATGGCTAAGAAATTTAAAAATTTAAAATTTTGAAAATGTATTTAATTTTGGTTTATATTTTACATTATTCTTGAGATAGTATATATTAGACAGCAGTTGTCCCAGGCATATCCTACAGTCTGATCTATTGAAAACTTTAGTAAATCCCTCAATCTTGGAAGCTTTCACATCATCTTACATCACTTTAGTACCTTTGTGTTTGACGAAGGACTTTGAGTTACTTAATCTCCTCATTCAATGGTGTTCTTTTACTGATCGCAGATTTACTCACTAATCACAACAGAATGCAAATAACTGTCTCATCTAGCAGTTTCCAACTGCCAATGTCTGTTTTACTTAGCATTCACTAGTAAGAAAAAATCAATAGAAAATGTATGTATAATTATGCAAGGAAATTTGTTAGGTAGGTTTACAGGATTAGAGTTAGGGGAGTTCACAATATCTTCCTGCACATTGGAGAGCCAGAGAATCCTTTAGGTGCTCAGTCCTAGAAGATTGAAGCCACAGAACAAGGGAGATTAAGGATGCAGCTCCAGTTCAAGGTTGATGGTTGAAAGTTCACTGAAGGGTAACCCATTTGGGCCTGCACTGGAAGGCTGAAGAAACTAGAGGCCAATATCCAAAAGTGATAGTGAAGACTAGAGCTATTAAAAATGAGAACACTTCCTTCTTTCTATTTTTATTCCATCCAGGCTATAAGCCTATGGGTTGGTGCCATTCATACCTTGGGAAAAAATTCTACCCTCAGTTTGCTGGCCTACATATCATGTCATTCATAGACATCCAAAGCAATGGTTTACCAGTCTTCTAGCTATTTCTTACTTTATTCAAATTGACATATCATGATTAAAGGTCACAATCCATCTTATGTCAATTTGACAACCACACACATTTCCTTGAATCATACTTAATCTCCAAATACAATACCAAATTCATAATTATGCCCAATGTGATATAATTATCCTGCATTAAAATGGAAATGCACTAATTTCCTTTTCAGAAGAGAAAATAGAGTTTTGCTTTAGGTGATGCTTATTCTTTTCCTCACATTAGACAACTTAAATATTATAATATATTATATTATAAAGAAAGAAAAATATATATATTTAAAATATATATATATATGTACAAGCGTATTAACAAAATAGGAAAGAAATACTCAACACAATTACAATTCTTATTCTTGTAACTGGTAACCTGAACAGAGTTGGTATTTATAAATACCTTCTACTACTTTCTGTATTCCCTTGACATTGAGCAGAAATCTCAGCAGATTGTCATTTTTTTGCCTGGTGTGATGATTCATACCTTCATTCCTAAAAAGTGTCTAGGTCATTTGTCATTCTACCTTGATTGGTTTGTTGTACTTTCCCGTTCGGGCATGGTAATACTAAGAGACACCCTAGGGAGTATCTAGCACACCAAACATGCTTCCTTACCTTTGTTGTGGAGTAGTACTCTGATTTTCCCTGGTAGGATGGATCAGTTACCTCTGTGAATATAACACCCTTTTTACTTTGTTGACTCAGAGGCATGAGGAACCCAAAATAACCAAGCAGAAGTTTTAGCTTCCAGTTTAATGGAATCATTTCTGTATCTTCTGGTACAAGCTTTTATACCTCTGGAACTAGGACTTCTTGGCCAATAGAGAGTAAGGTCATGGGAGCAGGAATCAAATATTTTTCTAGTGCATCACTAGAAATGGTGAATGGTATCACTCCCATTTTTATCCCTTAAGTATTGTATCTGTGAATCCTAGTTATAAGAAGACACATATTGTACACTGATTTAGAGCATAGATATACGGCCTTCTGGCAAAACTTGCCCAAGCTTTGCAAGACCCTGCAATCTAGCTGGCACTTTACTTACATCTTTAAAATGTCATTCCACCTTTTTAGCAATTAGTCTGCTTATGGATGGTGGAGAACATGGTAAGACTAGTAAGCTCCATAAGTATGAGTGTATTGCCACATTTCTTTGCTTGAGAAGTTTATTTTTTGGTCAGAAGCAATGCTGTGTTGAATGCCATGACTGTGGATGAACCATTCTATAAGTCCATAGATGGTAGTTTTGGAGAAAGAATTATGTGCAGGGAAGGTAAAAGCATAAATGGAGTAAGTATCAGTTCTAGCAAGGACAAAATGCTGCCCTTTCCACTATGGAAGTAAACCAATCTAATCAACCTGCCACAAAGTTCACAGACAGATCATCCCAGGGAATGGTGCCTTACTGAGCATTCAATGTTGGTTTTTGCATTCAGCAGTGGCGGTAACCAGGTTAGCCTTGGTGAGTGAAAGTTCAGGTTGCTGAACTCATGGATAACTTCCATCCCTGCCACCATGGTCATATTGTTTATGGGCGTGTTGGGCAATGACAAGGGTGGTTCAGAAAAGATGTTGACTGCTAGCCACACAATAGGCCATTCTATCTATTTAATTACTAAATTCTTCTTCTGTTGAGGTCATGTTTTGGTGAACACTGACACAGGACACAAATATCTCCACATCATTCACTCATGTGGTGAGCTCTATCCACATGTCTGTTTTCCAATTCTCCAGTCACATTACTTCCAATTCCTTGACCATCAGGCCAGACCATTTGCTATAGCCTGTGAGCCCATAAAGAAGTATATATTCACATATCTAGTCAATTTTTCTTCCAAACAAAATATATGGCCATGGGCACTGCTCAAAATCTGCCCACTGTGAAGATTTCTACTCACCACTGTCTTTCACAGATGTCCTGGAAATTAGCTGTAGTCCTACACCTGTCCACTTTCAGGTGGTACCTATATAATGTTCAGAACAATCTATAAACCAGGCCATAGACCTTTCTTCCTTTCTCAATTGTCAAAATCTCATGAGGCCATAGGTATATGCATAGGGACAGAAGGTGATATAGCAGGAGAAGGAGCCATGGCATTTGAGCCACTACTTCATATAACTTACTTGTATTTTAAGGACATGCTCAGGGTCAATTATGTATATACTATTTCCATTAGAAGATAGGCTTTTGTTATGTAGAGTCAAATGTATGATTTCTTGGGTCAGATAGAACCCAGTTCAAGATGGGCATGTAAGGTTGAATGTTAACCTGGTGTCCCATGTTCAAGCATTCAGTTTCCACTAAGGTTCGGTAGCAGGTCAGGAGATGTTTCTCAAAGGGAGAATAGTTGTCTGCAGATGATGGTAGAGACTTGCTCCAAAATTCCAGGGCCCTCCACTGTGATTTATCTATGAAGGCCTACCAGCGGCTCCAAGCAGTTTGTCACTGGCACCTCAAGTACCATTTGGTCATCTAGATGATATAAACCAAGTAGCAAAGGAGCTTGCACAGTAGCATGAGTATGTTGCAGACTTTTCTTGTTCTGGGCCTCATTTAATATTAGCAGCTTTCTGAATCACTAAGTAAATGAGTTGTAGTAACCCATCTAACCATGAATGTATTGCCCCGAAAGTCCAAATTAGGATTTTTACTAAATTAGGCATTTTACTTCTTTCTTGGTTGTAGAAGGGACCAGAATCAACATCATATTCTTCATTTTAGAAGGGATATCTCTTCAGGACCCATAACACAAGAGTAGATGCTTTATTGAGGTAGAAGGCCCATACATTTTAGTTGAATTTATTCCCCATTCTCTGACAAGCAAATGCTTCACCAGCAAGTCTAAAGAGATGGGTCCCTCCTGATCATTTGGTGCACTCAGTATGTCATCAGTGTAAGAGATTATGATTTCCATTATGGTTGGCAAGTCTTTAGGTAGAGATAACGTGGTTAAATGGTCTGAGAGACAAAAGTTCTTCACATCATGTTAATCAAGAAGCAGAGAAAGAAGGGAGGAGGTGGAGAAGGAGATGTACAGTTCACTTCCAGGTCAAACCCCCAATGACCTGCCTGTAACCAGGCCTTTACACTGCATAGCAATTCAGCTGTAGTACACTCATAATCAAACAACCATACACAGTCTCTGCTTCTGAGAACATGAGGCTTTTGGGAGACATTCTAGATTTAAACTACAATATTCAAGAACCACTAAACTAATTACAGAAGCACATACTTAATTTTGTTTCTTAGAACCAGTAGTGGTACAAAAACCTGTATTAGTTCTGATTCTGCAGAGGAATTGAATGACTAGAGTGTATCTATATATATCTATATATATATGTATCTATATCTATATAGTTATAGAACCAATGTCAAGATAATACGTAATAGTCATTTTCAGGATCAGAGGTGTGGAAATTCATAATGGCTGTCTGCACTCTGTAGAGCTGGAAGATTTAGTCACAGTTTGACCCAAGAAGATGGAACCTGAAGAGTAGAGCAATCAAGGATGCAGTCCCAGGCCAAGGATGATGACTTAGAAACTCATTGGAGCGTCAGTGGTGCAAGACTTCATTAAAAGGCTAAGGAAACTAGAGAATGATATCCAAAGAAAATGATGAAGAATGAAGCTCGTCAAAACAGGAACATTTCTCTTTTTACTCCATCCAGACTACAAACTTTTCAGTTGGCACCACCGATATTCTGAGTGAGCCTTCATTCTTTAGTTTTCTGGCCTACATATCAATCATCCATAGACACACCAGAATTGTGCTTTACAAATCTGCCAGGATTCAGTGATGGCAAACCTTTTAGAGACTGAGTGTCCAAACTGTAACCCCAAAGGCACTTAATTATCACAAAGTGCCAACACTGTAATTAAACCTTGATATTGAGGTTTTGGTTTTGAAAAAACAACTGCAATCAGATGTTTGGCTGCTGGGGCAATGCTGGGGCAATTTGGCTCATGTGCCAACAGTGAGAGCTCTGCATGCCACTATGGCAGGTGTGCCATGGGTTTGCCTCCACTGTGCTAGGTGTTTCTTAAACCATTCAAGTTGCCATTTTATGATTAACAGTGAAAATATTCCAGTTTTAGATGTTTTTCTATGCCAGCCCTACTTTCTTATACTATTGTTCCTATAGGTAAGTGGTGATGAACCTATGGCACACCTGCCGCAAAAGGCTGTTTGGATCATTGAAAGTTCTAAAATGTTCCCTATCACTGCTAGAGATGCTCGTAATTCTGTACTGCATTGGTCAACTTTCCCATTGCTGGACAAAGCACCCAATACCCACAACTTAAAGAGAGAGTGGTTTATTTCTCTTAGGGTTGTATAGGATTCAGTACCTGGTCAGCTGGCCCAAAGGTAGGTGCAACATAGCAGGAGGACATGATAGAGAGAAGCTGCTTATTTCATGGCATCCAGGAAACAGGAGGGAAATAGATAAAAGAGAAAGGAGTCAGAGACCAGATATATTCCCCAAAGACATGCCTCCATGACAAACACAGACCATCCGGAAGTGTGATTTACTAATTCCCTGGATGGCTTTCAAGCCAATAAGTTTGAAAGTACAATTCAGCTGTCACCTTTCATCCTTTGTCAGCTTCACACTCAAACATGTTCATTTAAACCATGCTTAAATTCCAAATAAATACAAGGTCATAATTGTGCCTAACATGATATGACCTTCTAGTAAAAAGTGAAAATGTAGTAATGTCCTCCACAAAATTTCAACAAATCCAGAATTGTCCAAAAGTCCAAGTGCAAAGCCTCTTCCAATTCTGAAGGTAAATAGTTGCAATTCTTTGTTTTGTTTTTTTGTTCCGGATTTCGAACTCAGGACCCTGTGCTTCCAAGGTAGGCGGTGGAATCACTGAGCCAAACTCCAGGCCCTGGCTGCAATTCTTTAAAAGATTACATGTTCCCAAAACTAATGATACAGGATAAGCATTCTCATTCCTAAAAGGAGGAATAGCAGGATAAATAAGAATAGGACCAAACTAAGACTGAAACACAGCAGGGAAAACATTAAGTCCTGTTAGTCCTTATTTACCATCTTGGAACATGTTGTTAAGATATGAATTACAAAAGGCATGGGTGGTCCCACATGTACCGCTATGGCAATTGCAGGCTGCATGGCCTATAACTTTGGCTAGCTGTATTCATAGCCTGTAGTTTTCTCAGCAGATATTCCACATTCCTCTCATCTCCAATTAACTCTGGCCTCTGTTGCTCTTCCTGTCCCTAGCTACATGGTTTCCCTCAAAAAAATATATATTTCCTGACCTCCCAGGCTTTCTTTTGAAATCCGGGTGGAAGTCTCTCATAGGCTGAAATTTTTGCATTCTCTTTGTTAGTAAAATGCCACATCATGTGGATGATACTATGTTGTACCACCAGGTTGACCAGTAGCCAGGCCCACTTGGATCATGCCTACAGCACACTCTGAGTGCCTCATTCACAAGACATGATAAAGTGAATCCTGGGGAACGAATTATCTGGACACACCTTCTTGAGCAGAGAGCCCAAGGGCTTTCTACTCAAATTAAACATTTACACTTTTGTACTTGTAAACTATGATGGATTGAGTCTTTCTAGTTTCTTAGGTGCTCTCAAAGCATTTTTCTTCTTATCTGTGAACAAAGTACTTGGTTGTTTTGTAATGGTATGTAGTAAGAATTGTCCTCCAAACTTTTATCAAAATAACTTCATCTTTTAGTAGGGCCCTATTTAGTTTTCCACCAGGTGCTGAGGCTATGTGCCAGAGTGCAACATATCAAGGCCATTGACTACCGTGGATAGTTACTACTTGCTGAACTGGAAGAGTTTTTTTGATAAGGATGGGAGAGTAGAGCTTTTCTCAAGGACCCTTCTTTCTTTTGACTCTGCTTTTGCTCTTTTTTTGTTGCTGTTAGTCACACAAGAGGCATTGATCCTTGATTTATTAACACAGCCTTATCCAAAATTAGAAATCCTTTGGTATAGATACAAAATAAGGAAAATGGGAGTCATAAACAGCAGCTGAGCTCATCATGGCAGTGGTGGCAACACAACCAGTATACTGCCCTATAAAATCAGGAATCTAGTACAGGGAGATGGGCTACTTGGGTGGTGCTATAACCTAAAATTTATACACTGCTCTGTAAATAAGCCCTAATAAATGCATTTACTCACCAAGTTGAACTTGTTCAAGTTATTGTTTGGACTATCTGCTCCTTCTTGGTTTAGAAGTAGATATTTCCTTTACATTTTTCTGGGAAATTCATCCAACAGTATACTAATTTCTTTAACAACCATACTGCTTTTGTTTCCTGGTTTACACCTCTTTTTTTTTAGTCTTCAATTGTTTTTCCAGTACTTCTGATCTGCTTTTTTCCCCTCCTGATTCCTACTATTCTTCTGGCTATAAGAAGCTAGTGGTACCCATGTCACAGCCTGAACATTGGGCTGTCTTTAAATTTTCTACACAAGGTCAATTTTCTCCATTGCTGTTAAACTCAAACTCCCAACTCAGGACATGGACAAAATGTAAAGACACTATTTGCCACAATATAACATGAATGGTTTCTAATCTAATTCCCCATAAAATCCATGTTCCCAACATAAAATCTCATTAGCCTGGTATTTACTGTACACATCCCTCTCAGCATTCTGTTACTCGCATCTCTGACCATTACTACCCATCAACCTCTGTTTACAGCATTCTAGATCTTCTCATGCTTGCATCTCCAAACTGTTCCAAACTCCTCCCACAAATTAGTTCCAAAGGCCTCTGAAGTACATGGTCAACTTAGTCACAGCAACAGCTCCACTTTTCTACTATCAGTTTTCTGTATTGGTCAGCTTTACCATTGCTGGACATATTACACGACAAGCATAATTTAAAGAGGATGTTTATTTGGCTCAGGTTTCCAAAGGATTAAAAGTTCATGGTCATCTGGCTCCTAGGAAGAAGCATCATGTAGGGAGAATCCAGTGGAGTAAAGATGCTTAGTTCATATCAGCCAGGAAGCAGAGGAGGAGAACACTGATGAAGAAGGAGTGGCCAGGGGCCGTATATAGTCCTCAGACATATGCCTCCATGATCCATCTGGATCCACCCAGAAATGTGCTTTGCTAACCTCAGGGTAGCTCTTGAGCCGAATAAATTGACAATCCAGATTAACTGCCACATGTTTCTCTCACTAAAACTTCCTTGTACTGCTCCTGACTTCTGTATAACTGCTAACCTAGATTCAATCATTTCTCTGAGAATTTTATTCACTTCTTATTTGTAACTACAAACAACATTTTTCATTAAGAACAACATTGACTATCACTTCACGGCCTTTTGTCTAAGATCAAGTGAAAGAACAACATTGCCTCTATTATCCATCTTAAATGGAGATTTTTCTGTACATATTCCCCCTCTATTATCTCAGGATTTAGATGTGGGTTTCATTATCTAGTCACTTCCTAGTACTATTTTCCAGACTCATAATTCCCTAAGTGCTTTTTTTTTTCAGTGCTGGATATCAGACCCAAGGACTTGTGCATATTAGACAAGTGCTATACCCTGAGCTACATTCTCATGTGGCAAAACTCTTTTTTTAAAAAAATTTGTTCCTTCAAAATCTATAATATTTTACTATGATTTCCTTCTTGCAATTATTCATATCTTAATAATTTTCCTCACCTCTATGTTCTCTCTCTCTCTTTCTCTTTTTATTTCTTTCTTTTTTTTTTTTTTGAAGCTATGACATCTAGGGACTCATAAATATTGGAAGGACTGCTGCCTTGAAGAATTAACTAATTCCTAGAGACAGTAAATAACTCACCCAGAAACACAGCTTTCATATGCAAATCAAGCAGTCTAGACCTCATATCCTCAGCTACATTCTTTATCAGATTTTAGCATATCAAGTTAGGCTTCAACTGCCACAATCATCCTAGGCCCTACAGCAAATAACTAAAGACAACACCTGTGCATTAGTGCAAAACTTTCTTACTCTGCCTTACATGTACATCCCCATGGCAACCACAATAATGACTCTTGCTTACATTTTCCCCGTTCTTCTTTCATTTAACTTATTCTAGTACCTCTCTTGTTGGATGTACGACATTGCATACTTGATCTTCTTAAGAATCTATGAGTATAATAAAGACGTTTTTTTTCAATACACTAAACTCTTGATCTGTTAAAACTTTAAGTGAAGAACTTGTAAAATTTTTCTCTCTTGTTTTCAACAAATTTGAAGCATTCCAAGTCTCTGTGGATATCCTCAACATCAGGATGACATGACTAAGATTGAATTTATCACCCCCTCACCATGCACCCACTATTATTATCACATACTGTACAGTACCTAATATACTCAAGTATCCAACTACTACTAATATTTGATATACTAGTATTCTCTGGGTACTGTGAGAGAAAATAATAGAACACTGCATATCTTTAAAATAAATTCATTAATGTCAATTTTAAAAAGTAAACCACATCATTTTCAACTCAATCATTTGCTCATATACAACTTGCTCTCTAATATACTGCACTATTTATGTCAAACTTTCATTGTTCTTCTAAACTTTAATCCTCCACTCAATAAATTTTCTCTCAGCATATGACTGTCTTATACCTCACAGATAAAGTACAAACTATCATATAGGAATCACCTATTAAATGTCTCAACTTCGCTACACCTGCCTTCATCTCACTCTCCTTGTCCTACTTTGTAAAAGAGGAGGAAATCTATCTCCTCCATGTAAAATCCTTTTGTCCAAAGTTTTTAATCTTATCCTCTATTCCAGAAACCTTATAATAATCAGTATACATTCTTGTTTTTTAAAAAAATTCTTTTATTGGTAAGTTTTAGGTATACAACACATTTACATTTCTCATTGGGAACTTGTACCTTTACATGATGCATCTTGGTTCTTATTTTTCCCCATTCCTAACCCTCCCTTCACCCCCTCCATCCTTCCCTATTTACAAAGACTTTCTTTCCATTTTTTCCATTTCTCATCATTTTTCCTTTCCCTTCTTTCCTTTCCCCTGCCCCTACCACTACCCCTACCCCTTCGGACCTTTTCTTCCTATTTTGCATTATTGATTATTCATTCTAATCATTGGTACATTTTAGGTATACAATATAATGACATTCATCATTGGAAATTTGCACCTTTACATAATCTCTCTTGGTTCTTATTTTTCACCCTTGCCCAGCCCTCCCTTCAACCCCTCCACATTTATAGCTAGATGGATGCACTTTGAGGCAATACTCTTAAGTGAAATAAATAGCACACACATGTATAAATACCAAATAGTTTCTCTGGTGTGAGAAACTGAAAGTGTAAACAAGGACTAAAATGTATAGCAGGTAATGTGAAATAGGAAGAAAAGGGGCAAAGGGGAAGGAAGTGGGAGGGCTAGGGGAAAGGATAGAAGGGAATGGGATTAATATGAGAAAATGGAAAAAGAGGAACAAAATCTCAGTACACATTCTTGTCTTGAGTAATATACCTCTTCCCCTCAACTGGATCCTTTTCATTTCCATTTAAATATGGTTTTATCTCTTCCTTCAAAGTAAAAAATGAAAGCAAATGGCTTTGTAGGCCACATTTAACATATAGCTACCATCACTCATACCTTCCTGGTTTTTTTTTTCCTCCAAATTAAGTTTGCTTATTTCCTCCAATTTCTCCTTTCTACTCAATCCACAAACCATTTCACTGTACCTTTTATTTCCATTTATCACTCCAAATTGTTACTAATGGAATCAAATTTTCAAATGTCAATGGTTTTTAAATCTATTACAAAGAAGGATTATAGAAAATAATAATGTATTATATATTTCAAAATAACTATCAATAAATGTCTCACCATAAAAACATGATAGGTAAAGAAAGTGGTGGGTATTTTAATTATCTCAGTTTAATCATACCATTTTGAATATATATATATATATATATATATATATCAGAACATTGCACCACATGGGTGCATTCAATTATGATTTATTAATCAAACAGTATTAATAATGAATAAATTGGTCTAAATGCAAATCCAGTATACTAGATTTCAGAGGCCATAAATTTCTATTAAAATAGTTTGCTCCTCCTCACCAATCTGTTCCTTATATTTGTCTCCATTGCTTTCATCCATCCCAGATTATTACTTAATCCCCTTAAATAAACTAGAAAGAACTACAAGAACTATAAAATTAATGCTTGTATTTATTAAAAATATCAAATAAGCAGTCAAAACAGAAATTGGTGAGAAGTGGCATGGTAGGAGATGTTCACTAATATGAAATATCAACTTCATTTCTTTGTTTTGGAAATGATATATGCTTATTTTACTAATCTTGTCTACTTGAAATAAGTTTGGGAATATACACATTGCGATATTATCTGGTCAACATCAAAGAATTCTTTAGTTTTTCACAGTACGTTTACATGTATTTTAAAGTAGAATATTAAGCTAGTTAAAAATCTTCTGTAAATTAAACATTTTATTTTTTGATTTTTCAGTCATTTTTCAATCAATCTAAAGCTGTTGTCTGAAAGAAAGAAAGGTATACTGGTATACTTGGAAAACCGTTAATCCAAGAACTCTCAAGATAGAGTTTGACATCTCCTTGCTAATTCTTTATGATCTTGGGAAATAATAATTTAAGATAAAATAAATTCCCCATCCCAGTGCTCACTTCTGTAATCAAGTGTATGTGTCAAACATGAAGGCTACTGTGATCATTTTGACTGGCAATCTCAAATGAAAACCAATTCAATTAAATAAAGTTAGTGATACAAGTTATATAGTTTTATGGATGTAATTACATTTTGTTGCCTGTTTATTTTTCAAGCAGTTTTTTGATTGTAAAGCACATTGGACACTGGTTACCAACTTGTGTGAGCCCAGTGAGAAAAAACACATTAATATACACCGGGTTACACGCAGCAGATATATTATTTATGGATACCTATCAAGGAAAAAAAAACAGCCTATGTTCCATTGTGAACTGGTCCTTCAAGGCCCAAGAAAGCTGCCTAGGGTAGATTGACACTTGAGTTTGTGCACCTCACTTATGCCACAGCTAAGGGACACAAAAGGCAAAATTTTCCCCATGTTATATACTTCAGCCTCCATAGTACTCACTGAGAAAAATCTGTGCAGCAAATCTTGCTTGTATGTAAGAGAGGAACGTTGCCTGGGTAAGAGCAGTTCCTTCCTATCTCAGCATGTTACATTGCCTATGAGGGACAAGAACAAGCCCCTATTTCAAGTAGTTCCCCGTGGTCTGAGAATATTCATGAGAGCTACACAAGGCCACCTATAGGACTATTTTGCAGGGAAATGAGTAGGATTCAAGCCTAGTCATGAAATTCTATACCTATTGGAGTTCTAGTACATTATGCACCTAATTTCATAACATGTTTCCCAGAAAGTGAAGTATATTGTGAAGATTACTTTCAAGACTATACTTGCCTCATGAGACAGATAAAGTAGTCATAAAAATTTTAGAGAGCTATAGAAATGATGCACTTAAAAAAAACCTGTACTATCTCAGTGAAAAATTCATTTTGAAAAATTTGGAGATAACCTTTAAAATATCTAAAAGAGTTTGATTGTTATACATATGAGGATAAGAAACAGGTGTTTTTTTTAAAAAAAACAAACCACATTTATTGAATCAGAAACATTTCTTATACTTTGGTTTATCATGTATATAAATCACTCTAATTAAGAATTATATTTACCATATTCTCGGCTAGCAAGACTTAGTACAATGATTGGTACATAGTAGGAAATTATTAAGGTAGATAATGATAATAATACATTAATTCACTCATTTACCAAGCACCTGCTGTGCATAAGATAAAAATAGAGAAAGCCTCCACCTCTTTCAAACTTAGAGAGTAGTAGGAAAGAATGTGTATGAAATGTAATTATTTGAATTCTACTGTGAAAAGGTCAAGACAATTACAGTGCCGCTAAGAATGTGAAAGAATAATAATTACAATAAAAAGAGTAATGATACAGATGTTGAAGTGTCCCAGAATATATATGCTTTCTGGCTTTAAATTCTTTAAAGGTTGTGAAATTGACAATTTTATGTGTGTGGAACCAGATTTCAAAACAAATTGGCTTTGACTTTGCTTAGGAAACTTTGAAAATTCAGCAATGACCATGGGAGGTAGTAGGAGGTAGAAAATATTTTATTTTTTAAAGTTTATATCGATTTCTACCCAGCTTTGGGGAACATTAAGGACAAGTGATAATTAACTGAGAAATACAAAACATAAATTAAATATTAAAATATATGTGCAAATAACTCCAATATTCATGTTATTATGTTTGACATGGTAATAACTAAAACTATGGTTTTACTGAAAAGAAATAAATAAAATGTTTACCTACCTGTTTAAACAAAGATGCCAATTTCATGCATCATATAAGCTAAAGGCTGGACACAGTGACAAATACCTGTAGTCTTAGCAACTGTAGAAACTGTACTGAGAGGGTTCCTTGAACTTAGGAGTTGTAGGGCAGTCTAACCAGAAAAAAAATCATAAAAAATGTATAAAACAACATGTATTTTTGTTAACAAAAGTTTCACATTTTTAATAAATTAATTTTGTGACTGTCTTCATGTTCCTAAGTATGAAAATAAGCATAACCACCAGAGTCATGTAGCTAGCAGTACTATCATGAATGGTTTCTTGACTGCAGGGCTACAAGGTTACTAAACACCACGACATTCTGCTTTCTCCTAATTCCTTTTATTTCTCTCTCTAACATTAGGTAAATTAAGGTATTACTAGTTAATTAGTTTGTGAATATTGAAACTTGCTTTGAAAATATACTTCTAGTCAGAATTTCTTTGTTTGCTTGTCATAAAAATTGAGTAGTTTCTACTTTTCAGTCATAATGGCCCATCCACATAAAGGAGTGAATCTCTAATGATGCAGCTTATTTTTTTCTTGTATACTAAATGTTTCAAAATAAGTTTTGTAGTGTAGAAAAAGTTGCATTTCTGTAAAATGGAATTCACAGTATAAAATGCTAAAATATCTTCTCAGTCCCTTAAATCTTAATTCCATCACAAGTGAAAGTTGTTTTCCACTATATTTTCTGCTAATAAAAATCAATATGTAAAAAATACTTTCTACTTAAATTGTTCTAAGAGAACTAGTACCATTTTAATTTTTTTCAAATTTAATGGGGTATGATTTTTGAAATGTGAATATTGATATTCTCACATATGTATATTTTTTAAATGGTTAACACAATCAAGATAAATTAATGTATCAATCACTTCACAGTTATCATTTGTGTGGGTGATAACAACACTTTAGATCTATAGTCTTCAAACGTCAAACAAACAGTATGGTACATTATTAACTGTGTTCACTATGCTGTACATTGAGTATCTTGTGCTAATTCATCTCTTTTCCACTATGTAAATTACTTAATTGAATGTCTGTGTTTTTTGAAAACACAAATAATATTTTCTTACCATTAGGAATTTTCAAGATTCTGAACATTTATCTTTACAACCAGTCCAACTAAATAGTAAACTAATTATGTAAAATATTTTGTTTTATAACTGGCCAACACTGCAGTAGCTTCCATTAATTTTTGAAATATTCATTTATTTCCTCAGGGATGTCTTCCTTATGCAGATGATCAAATTTTTACTACACTTGATCCTAGCCAAAAGGCCATGAAGTGATGATAAAGCTTTTAATATGTACCTCCTCTGAGTCCTTTTATGGAGGTAAACATGATTATCTATATTACTATTATTACAATTTTGTGGTGCCGGGGATGGAGCCCAGGGCTTTATATATGCTATGCAAGCACTCTACTACTGAGCCACATCCTTACCTTTGAAATTAGTGCTAAAGCAAGTAAAATCCAGTAATCTGAGAAAAAAATGATAGCTACAAAATATAATTTAGAATATTCATCTTATAAATAAAGATTTGTGCCCTTTGACCAACATCTCTGCTTTTACCTCAAATAATGGTAATCATTCTACTGTATGTTACTGTGACTCTCATTTTTAAAAACTTACACATTTAAATGATATCATTAATATTTCTCTTTTTGTGCATGGACTATTTCACTTAGTGTAATCTCTTTTAGTTTAATTCATAATGATATAAATGCCAGAATTGGGTGAATATATTTCATTTCATGAAAGTTACACATTATCCTTACATATTGATCTGTATGTGGACACTTAGATCATTTCTATTCATTTGTTGGGATTAATGTTGTAGGAAATAAGGGAAGTATTTAAGTACAGTAAAGTTATTTCATTTGTAAATACATAAGAAACAAGATTTCTGAACAATATATGACATCTATTTTTAATGTTTTGAAGAACTTCCATAGTTTTCCCATAATAGCTCTACCTATTTATATTCCCACCAACAGACCACAAAGGTTTCATTTCCTTCATATCTTCACCAGCATTTGTCTTTTGTTTCTGTGATAACAGCTTTTTTTAAAAGGATTGTTATATCGTAATATGTTTCATTTTCATTTTTCTGATGATGAATGATAGCATATTTTTATGTACTTGTTGGTCATTTGTAGGTTTTCTTTGAATAAATGTCTACTCATGTCTTTTATCTATTTAACTGGGTTATTTGCTTATTTGCTATTAATTTATATGAATTGGCTTTATCTTTTGTACATTAAGCTGTTATTACATCTATATTTTATTTTTCCCATCACTTAGGTTGATTTTCTCTTTAGTATGTGAAAAATCTGTTTAATCACACTTGTTTGCTTTTGATTTTTTTTACCTATCCTATCAAATGAAAAGAATCATCAACAACACTAAAATCAAGGAGGTTTTCTCCGGTGCATTTTTTAGGAATTTTATGTTTTCTCATCTTATGTTTGAGTTTTCAATTAATTTTTATTGATTTTACTACATTGTGTATGATAAGGATATAACCATATGTTCTGATATTTTCAGTATTTCCAATATTAAATATCTATGTTTGAAAAAGTTACTAAGATATGTTATGTATATGTTTACATACCACACAAGGAATGTAAACATTATGTACTGCAAATAGGTACAAAAAAAAAGAAAAAAAAATACTTACCAACTCAGAAAAGCCCAGGTCCTGATGGCTTAACCGCTGAATTCTACAAGACATTTAGAGAGGAACGACTGCCACTACTGTTTAAACACTTCAGTGAAGTGGAAAGGGAAGCAATACTCCCCAATTCATTCCTGGAAGCAAGCATCACCTTGATCCCCAAAACAGAGAAAGACCCAACCAAAAAATAGAACTATAGGCCACTAATGAACATAAATGCAAAAATCCTTAATCAGATAATGGCAAATAGAATGCAGAAGATCATCAAGAAGATCATACACCCTGACCAAGTGGGATTCATCCCAGGGATGCAGGGATGGTTCAACATATGCAAATCAATCAATGTAATACATTATATCAATAGAGAGAAGGACAAAAATCATATGATTATCTCCATAAATGCAGAAAAAGCATTTCAGAAAAACCAACATTCATTTATGATAAAACCCTACAAAAATTTGGAATAGATGGTCTCTAATTCAATCTGATAAAAGCCGTCTATGAAAAACCAACAGCCAGTACCCTAGTAAATGGTCAAAAACTGAAATCCTTCACACTAAAATCAGGAACAAGACAAGGATGTCCACTATCACCACTCCTATTCAGTATGGTTTTGGAAATATTAGCCATGACTATTACACAAGAGAAAGAAAATAAAAGAATAAAGATAGGAAATGAAGAAGTCAAATTGTCATTTTTTGCAGATGACATGATACTCTATATAGAAGACCCCAAGAACTCCACCAAAAGTCTTCTAGACTTAATAACCAAATTCAGTCAAGTAGCTGGTTACAAGGTCAACAAACAAAAATCAATAGCTTTCCTCTACATGAACAACAAACTCACTGAGAGAGAAATTGGGCAAACAATTCCTTTCACAATAGCATCCAAAAAACTGAAATACCTAGGAATCAACCTAACAAAAGAAATTAAAGACCTCTTCTCTGAAAACTATAGCACTCTGAAAAGAGAGATTGAAGAGGATATCAGAAAATGGAAAGACATCCCCTGCTCCTGGGTAGGAAGGATCAACATAGTGAAAATGGCCATACTTCCAAAACTGCTATATAGATTCAATGCAATTCCAATTGAAACCCCAGCAACATACATCAGGGACCATTAGAAAAAAATCCAAAAATTCGTTTGGAATAAGAAGAGACCTAGAAAAGTAAAAGCAATTCTAAGTAACAGAGACATGGCAGGGGGTATCACAATCCCCAACTTGAAGCTATACTACAAAGCTACTGGGACAAAAACAGCATGGTACTGGCAAAGAAACAGACCTAAGGACCAGTGGGACAGATTAGAAGATGCTGAAACAACTCAGATACACTCAGCCATCTCACCTTTGACAAAGGAGCCAAACACCCTCACTGGAGGAAAGATAGCCTCTTTAATAAATGGTGCTGGGAAATTTGGGTTTCAACTTGTCAAAGATTAAAACTAAACCTGTATCTTTCACCATGCACTAAACTAAAATCGAAATGGATTAAAGATCTAAATATTAAAATAGAAACAATGAATCAGCTGGAACAGAGGTTAGGTAGAACCCTTGAAGACATTGATGTAGGAAATGATTTTGTGAACAAAACTTCAGTTGCCCATCAACTAGCACAAACAATCAACCAGTGGGATCTCTTCTTACTAAAAAGCTTCTGCATAGCAAGAGAAACCACCAGCAGTGTGAAAAGACAACCCACAATGTGGGAAAAAATATTCACCTGCTGTTCCTCAGACAAAGGTCTACTATCTAGAATCTATAAAGAACTTAAAAAGATCAGACCTCCCAAATTTAAAGACTCAACCTGAAAATGGGCATCTGAAATGAATAGACATTTCTCGGCAAAGAAGTAGAAATAGCAAATAAATACATGAAAAAATGTTCAACATCATGGGTCATTCGAGAGATGCAAATGAGAACAACACTAAGATTCCACCTCACTCCAGAGAGAATGGCTGCTATCATGAAATCAACCAATAACAAATGCTGGCAGGGCTGTGGGGAAAGAGGAACCATGCTCCACTGCTGGTGGGAGTGTAGACTGGTGCAACCACTGTGGAAATCAGTATGGAGATACTTCAAAGGACTAGGACTGGAAGTTCCATTTGACTCAGCTATTCCCCTGTTGGGTATCTTCTCCAAAGAATTAAAAGAATCATACCACAGTGATATATGTGCACCCGTATTCATAGCAGCACAATTTGTAATAGCTAAAACTTGGAAGCAGCCCAAATGTCCATCAACTGGAGACTGGATAAAGAAAATGTGGGGTATTTTTTAATAAAAAGGAGTACTACTCAGCCATAAAAAATGAGAAATTAGAGACATTTATAGCTAAATGGATGCACATTGAGGTGATACTCTTAAGTGAAATAAATAGGACCCACTTAAGTAAATGACAAATAGTTTCTCTAGTGTGAGAAACTGAAAGTGTAAATAAGGACTAAATGTATAACAGGTAATGTGAAATAGGAAGAAAAGGGGCAAAGGGGAAGGGGAAGTGGGAGGGGTAGGGGAAAGGAAAGAATGGAATGGAATTACTATGAGAAAATGAAAAAATGGAAACACAGTCTTTGTAAATAGGGAAGAATGGAGGGTTTGAAAAGAGGGCAGGGGAATGGGGAAAAATAAGAACCAAGAGAGCTTATGTAAAGGTGCCAATTTCCAATGATGAATGTCATTATATTGTATACCTAAAATGTACCAATGATTAAAATGAATAATTGATAATGCAAAATAGGAAGCAAAGTTCTAAATGGGTAGTGGAAGTTGGAGGGGTAAGGGAAAGGAAAGAAGAGAAAGGAGAAATTATGAGAAATCGAAAAAAAAGGAAACAAAGTCTTTATTAATAGGGAAGGGTGGAGTGGGTGAAGTGAGGGCAGTGAATGGGGAAAAATAAGAACCAAGATACATCATGTAAAGGTACAAGTTCCCAATGATAAATGTAAATGTATTGTATACCTAAAATGTACCAATAAAAGAATTTAAGGATAAAAAAACAGAAGAAGGAAAGAAAGATAAAAAGAAATCCATGTGACTGAAGCATAGAAAGCCAATAATACTATAGTATGAGATTAGGGTGAAGAATTACACAGAAGTCAGATCATGTACGAACTTGAAATCCAAATATATGAACTTTTACATGTTTTGCAATAAAGATGGGAGAATCTTCACGCATTGTAAACACAGAGGAAAGAGGAGCATCATAGAAGTCAGGTATGCATTTTTATACATTGGGAAATGGAGAAGTAGACATGCATTTTTATTCATAGATATTGCTGTTGGATGGAAAAATACTTGGAAAAGGGGAAGAGTATAGAGCAGATAATAGGGTATTGCAGTTACTCAAAGGTCAACAGATTTGGAATATATTCAGGACTTCCTTTTTAGGAGTATCAGACCACATAAATAAACTCTCTCATTGATAATAAGTAGGGTAACTTAAGAAAATATAATTTAAAATGTTGCTTAATGGTATTGCAGAACTGCTTGGCTAGTGGATAACTCTGCAGAATCTAGGAAAAGGATGGAAGCCTAGGAAGATGAAGCTTTTATCTGGAGGACACTTTTGCAGAGAATGTGTCAATAGAGGAGATGCTGCAAGAATGACCATGGGGAAAAAAAAAAAGAATGACCAAAGGTTCCTTAAGTGTTCTCATAGCCTTGTGAAACCAGACAACAGGAATGTGAGTCCAGCCCAATCATGAGAGGATAGCTGAGGAAATCCTCATAATTTTTTGGTCCCTGAATTAACCTGTGTGGTAAGTTAGAATCAGATACAGACAGATTCTCATAAGTAAGTCACCCCACTCTAGCAGGTTCTGAATCTCTGAAATGTATGTGATATTGTTCTTGATTTCTAGTGTGCCTAGGCCGAAGAAAAGTAACTGATTTAGTGTAAAAGACAACTTTATCAGCTCAATGTCTTGTGGATATATCTGGTGGACAACTGAAATCAACAGGCAAATTAAGAGATTAATAATATGAATAAACAGCAGCAGAAACAACTGACAATAGAAATTTGATTCCCAGTGCCTCCAGATAATAAAGTTATCAGACATGAGACACAGCCTATTTGCTATGTTACAGTAAATTAAACCAAAGATTGAGTAATTAAACAGATAATTTGAAATCATTTTTAAAGCAATAGGCAAAAATGAAATTATAGAATGAGAATGTATAAAAACTAAAATTAAAATCTCTTAATAGCAAGAAAGCCAGGAGATACATATTCTGATTTAATTCTCCTCCCTTATTCTTACCTCTTCCTGGAGTGCTCAACTGGATGAAACTAGTACAGTCAGAGGTCAAAATCTTGCCAATATACTTCATATACCATAGTCATCAGAGATAGAGAAAAAAGATAGAGAAGGAATTTGCTAGGGTAAGTGGAAATTATATAATACAAAGAGTGAGAAATATGGAGGGAATTAGAGCTAAGAAATTCTAAACAAAACTGCTGAAAGCTATCAAGATAAAGGTTCACATAGGCCTATGAAGCACAAACAGAATTTTTTATTTAAAAAATATACCCATTCCTGTCCTTATCGTAGTAAATTGTCTTAGTGTAAAAAACAAAAAGGAGTAGAGCAAATAGATTGTTTTCAAAGGAACAACCAATTAAATGATGGCAGTCTTTTCATCAGGAACAATGGAAGATACATGAATTTGAAATAGTTTGAGTAATTAACATCTCACCGAGATTTTCATAGCAGTGAAATCCTATTCAAAAAAATGATAAAATAAGGATTTGTTACATGAGAAAAAGTTGAATGAATGTGGCACCAGTAGATCTGCTTTAAAGGTAGCAATACAGGATAATCTTCAGTGAGGAAAAGAACAACACTGCCAGAGGGAGGTTCAGACATTGTGTTAGTTAGCTTTTGTTGCTGTGACTATATATGTGAGAATAACAACTTAAAGGATAAAAAGTTTATTGTGGCTCATAGTTCCAGATGCTTCAGTCCATGGTTAGTCAGCTCCATTACTTTTGGCCTGGTAAGAGCCAGAGCATCATGGCAGGGAATACATGGTGGTGAAAAATTGCTCACCTCATGATAGATAGGAGGCAGAGAGAGAAAGAAAAACAGCTGGAGAGGGAGGAAGGGGCTTGGGACAAGATGTGCCCTTCAAGGATACCCTCAATTACTAACCTCCTCTAATTGTGCCCCACATCTCAAGAACCCCTGCAGCTGTTAACTCATCAATAGATTAGAGGTTATTTCTCCATGTCTTTTTTTTTTATTCATTAAGTGTTTTGGCTCATTTTAGATATACAATATGATGACATTCATTAGGAATTTGTATTTTTACATGATATATCTCGGTTCTTATTTTTTTCCTCATTCCCCTACCCTTTCTTCAACACCTCCACCCCTCCCTATTTACAAAGACATTGTTTTCATTTTTTTCCTACTCTCATATTTTTTTCTTTCTCTTCTTTCCTTTCCCCTACCCCTCCCATTTCTACTTTCCCTTCCACTTTGGATCTTTTATTCCTATTTCACATTATCGGTTATACATTTTGATAAGCCTCACCTGTGAACATTGCTATATTGGAGATCAATCCCTCAATAAATGAATCTTTGGGGAAGACAATATATAAGACATAATAGAATTGTAAGAATGAATAAAAGAATTTGAAAAAGTTAATTTATAAGTAACTAAGAACAAAACTTTGTAATGTAATACAATGGTAATAATCCATTGGTGAATTTGAAATATTTATAATACAATATATGAAAATTGAATAACATCTGTATTTGAGGGAGGTAAAATCAGTTTAATTACTTTCCTAGGAAATAATTTCCTAGGAAAATGTTCAATGTACTAACTAGCAATAAACTTTCATGAATCAAACATTAAATTGTAATCCTTTTGGTGTAAAATGTATATTTTTCCAAGGAAATGCATGGGGGAAAAAGAAATATAATTTAGTCAAAAGGATTCAAGTAAGAAAAATAAGATATAGAATAGACAGAATACAGATATTTTAACAAAATGGAAGATTTACACTAATCGATTAAATGCAAAAGACTAATATGTGCCAATTAAAAGTTAAAGACTGTCAGACAATAAAAGTCACAAAATTTAGTACAATCAATGAACAAACAACACTAAACACTGTTTATAAGATGTCTATCTGAAATTAAATATATGAATTTCAAAATAAGAATGAAAAATGATATGTGAAGAAAACACTGACCCCAGCAGCCCTGATGCAGCTATAGTAATAGAACAAAAAAATAACTGAAGTCAAAATCACTACCAAGTAGAAAAAGGGATATTAAATAATTAATATGTTTCATTGTCTAGGAATAAGCAACAAATAATATTTCATGAACCAGAGATCATAAAACTTTGTAAAACATATAATGAGAGAACTACAGAATAATTCTGTAATGTTTTAGTTTTCTCATTGTGTAAAAATTATCACAAATAGACATTTAAATCTATCCCTATTTATTTGCCCATAGTTCTGTGGATCGTAAGTCCAGATGGGCTTACTTGGTTTTTCAGTTAGTCTCACAAGGCCAAACCCTAACCCAAAGTCAAATTGTCAGTTGGGTAGTCTCTTACATGCAAGCTTCATAGAAAAATTCACCTCTGAGTTTATTAATGTTTTTGGCAGGTTCAGGCCCTTGCACTTGTAGTACTGAATTTCCCATTTCTTTGCCGACAGCCAGCCAGGTACCACTCTCCTCTCCTAGAAGACATTTTCAGGCCTATTCCCTGTGATCCCCTTTACCTCAGCAGTAGAAGATCTCCTTATTTCAACTCTTTCTCACACATCTATGTCGCTAAATTCCCTTTGTGTTACTATCCAAAAATTCCTTTATTTTAAAGTGCTCATCTGATAGGTTTGGCTCATCCAGATATCTCCCCATTTTAAGGTCTACTGATTAACATAATAACATCTGTAAAATCCCTTTTCTTACTGCTACAGTATGGATCTTAAGTATGCCCCAGAGGCCCATGCACTCAAGGATTGGTCCCCAGCTTGGGACCATTGGGACTTGGTGCCTAGACTTGAAATGGATTGTGCAAACTTAGTCTTTTCCTCCTCTTCCGTGTGGCTTATTTCCAGGCTATGATGTAAGCAGCTTTTCCCTGACACACATTTCTGCTATCATGCACTGCCTCATCACAGGCCTAAATGCTGACTGATGATTGACTGAAACTACAAAACTGTGAGCCACAATAAATCTTTATAAACTGATTATATCAGGTATTTGTTACTGTAATGGAAAACTGATTAATGGTCAAAAAGTATAATTTAAGGGTAACTCCAAGGAGTTAAAGTCATGAAGAGGAACTTATAATTCTGTAACACAAAACAAAAAGGAAAATGAAAAATAAGGTGAAAGTAAAGTAATGGTGAATAATGGGTAAAGTAAGATTTCAGATTTTAGGCAAAGGATAATTTTAGGAAGCAGGAAAATGTATATTTTTGTGAACACCCACAAGCTAGGCTTAATATAATTAAATTTTGAAATTGATAAGCATGATGAATCATGCTTTATTCTCAATCTGACATCTACCAGACAAATTGTTAAATAGGTGGTAATTATCTAGGGATATGTTAATTTATTAACAAGAGAATGAATAATAACTTTGCCAATTTCATGCACAGCATGGGCTGTGGAACCAGACCAGCATACAGACTTAGTTGTTAATTTCAAGGTCCATTGAAAGTGTAGAAAATAAAAACAAGATAAACAGTCAAATAAAAATAATAGACACTATATTATTGAAGAAAAGAAATAATAAATATGAGGCAACTCTAAGACAAAAATTAAGTCCTTAGGTCTGTGAATTTATTTTTATTTTCCTTTCCTATTAAGAACAGATAATTTTCATATACATTCAAGATTTAGTAAATCCTTATACACAGTTTTGAGGATAAAACATAACACCACCATTTCTTAAGAGCTGCTAGATCTTCTGAAATGCCAGTTGGAATCAAAAGATTGTATTTTAGAATATAGCTATTTTGCTTGCAACTTGTAGGAAGGTTGACCTTCACAATGTGATCCATCAAGCTTCTCCATGAAACAGAATGTTTCTACCAAAAGAAAAGCTTTGCCTGTTTGATTTGACTTTTTTTGACTTGGGCTATGATCATTGTTCCAACACAATATTGCTAAAATATGTTGTACTCCTTGGAACTAGTCTTCCACAATAAAAAAGACTACTATTTGGAAATCTTCAATGATTATATGATTTTAGACATATAATGTTCTATTAATTGTGATTATAAGGAGTAGATTGTTTTCCATTGTTTAGGATTAGGAAGATAATGTTAGTACAAAGAGCAAGAAAAAATTTCTTTATAGTGATGGACTTGTTCAGTATCCTGATTGTTGTGATGCTTGTATGAAGCTATACAGATGATAAAATTTCATAAAACTTTAGAACAGCAAGAACATAATGAACACAAGTAAAGATTGATGAGATTAAGTAGGTCATTCTATTAATAGTATTACAATAATATATATTTCTGAGTTTTGATAATTGTATTATGATTATGTAATTTTTTATAATTAGAGAAGGCTTAGTTAAGGTTACAGTGAATTCTAGTAATTTTTCAACTTCTATTTGAATTTAAAGATATTTCAAATAAACTTTTTAAGAAGTCATAAGTTTATACTACATTTTAAATATCAAAACTTATGTGGCGAAACTATTGTTATTGATCATGTCTAGATTTCCCCCCAAAGCTTCATGCAGATATAGGTGGGAGCTTTTCAGAGGTGGCTGGATCTAGACTGCGTGGTGCTGGGATCAAGGGTGTGTGATTACTAAATCAGTTCACTGATTGGTTTGGCATAGTTCTGGCTAAGATTAGGGCTTTCAGTGTTGTACAAAAGATAAGGGACAGAAAGAGGGCTAATGTGCTCTCACCTGCCCACTTGCCATGGAATATTTCTGCTCTGCAATGGCTCGCTTCTATGCCACCCTGCCTTGGAGCCAGCCTACTATAGACTGAAATCTCTGCAAATCATGAGCCAAATAAACCTTTTCTCCTTTAACTTTGGGTGTCGGGTATTTTGTCTTGGCAATGAGAACAATAACTTAGATAACTATAAAGAAAATAATCAGTATAATTTTAGGCAGGAGGAAATTTCAATTAAGATTAGTCATACAAGAGGGTATCTTGCGTGTTCTTTATAATTAGTGTTCTTGTATAATTTAATACAAATGTGCCCAAGATAACTTACCTAGTATTTCCACCAAACAAACACAATCTGAACTGTATTACAAGCACACCCTAGCAACTGAAATTCAGAACATTTTACAAAACAACTGGCCTGAAAACATCAAACCATGAGAGAAAGGAATGGCTTTAAAAAGATTTCCAGAATAATGGAGAAAAACAGTACTGGTAAATTACTGTAACATGTAACCCTATTTTGAATTCAAAACTAGGAAAATTTTTGGTGAGTTAGACATGACTTGGAGAAGAGATTTGTACTCAGCTGTTTCCCTATTTCTCTGCATTATATCTTTTCCATTTTTCAATACTTCGCTAAAATAAAGTCCCTTTTTCCTGTTAAAAAGATATTGGAATAATGGAAAATGTGAAATTTTGAAATATGACATGATGATTAGGTAATTCTATTTAATCAGAATTAAAATTCTTGAATTTTATAATTTTTCTGTGATAATTTTTTATTTTTCTCAGAGGGCATGTTTTCTTTTCATTTATAAAGCATAGTTTTGCTGAACTTAATACTTCTCTTCTTTCAGCAATTTCAAAATATTTTGCCACTTCCTTTAAGCATCTGTGGTTTCAAAGGAGCTGTATGCTGTCATTCATTTTGATATTCTACTATAAGTAATGTGTCTGTTGCCTTTATTTCAAGAATTTTTCCTTTGGCTTTTAGAAATTTAAATGTAATAGTGCTTAATTTATTTTTCTTTGAAATTAACTTACTCAGTTTTCTTGACTATTTAAATCTGTGGCCTATGTATTTCACCAAATTTGAGTTTTCAGCTCTTATTTCTTTGAATACTCTTTTAGCCTCTAGAGACATTCTATTTCTGCTTTCCTTCTTGAATTCTGATAACATGAATGTTGGACAATTAGAATGTTCACTCAAGTACCTGAGGATATTTTTCATATATTTTTAAATCCAGTTTCTTTCTGTTATTCAGTTCAGGCAATTTTCTTCATCTGGCTTCAGGTTTGCTGTCAATTCCCATCCAGTAAGTCTTACATTTTGGTGACTGTGTCTTTTACTTCTATAATTTGTATTTTGGTCTTATTTTCTAAGCTCAATTTCTTTGCTAAAATTCTGTTTTCATTATTTCAGGAGATTTTGTAATTGCTTTTAGAAGCATATCTATGATGGATACTTTCAAATTCTTGTCAGATATTTCTAGAATCTGATTCATCTTAGTTTCTCAGCAAAAAATTGAATTTCTTTTGATTACAAGTTTATTGCACAATAGTTGATTGGAAAACTGGTTTTCCTGGCACCTGATATAGTACTTGGAAAATTTGGCTATTATATAAGGGCATTTTAGGCCAGAATTTCATCTTTTACTTTAGCAAATAGCAATAATGTTTTGGTTTAGCATGCATGTGCCAATAACTGCTTGTGGATTGAGGTTCCAATGACAATTTAATTTTCTGAAATGCTGAAGTTTTATTTTATTTTATTTTAATATGTTAAAATTTCCTTTGCTTTTTGCTTGTTCTGCCTGCAGTAGCAAAAGCATTCTAGATTAGGATGTTCATTGCTGGGGGATCCTCATCTTCATCCCACTTTACCAGTGTCTCTCAGTGGACTGGGCATGATGGGTACAGACTCAGCAGAAGAAGGGCTCCTGATCCATCCTCCTTATTAATGGTGTTGCGCTTGCCATGAATTATGAGTAGAAATCTTGGTCCATTCAAAGGAGGAGATTGCCTAACTTCCTGTTAAGCTACTAATCAAAAACAGTAAAAGTTGAATACCATTTTCTGCTGGGTAGATGAGTATAAGATATCCTATTTCATTGTTCTTCTAGCCCTTGGATCACGAACCAATTTTCTTCCTCTTTCCATTGTAGTTTTCTTTTTATTATATCTTGCATTGTTTCAAGGGCTTACAATTTTTCTTTATGTAGAGAAACAGAGAGAAATAACCTCACATTCTTATAACCATATCAGAAGTTGAAATTTATATTTTATATTGTTTACAAAAGTTTCCTTTTATTTTAAATTAGTTATATCACATTCACTTATTTTCTTATCAGATTATTATTCAAAGGATTTATTATGCCAAACTATAGCTAAAAAAATCAAAATTAAAACTGTTACTTAAATATACAAGGTATTGCTGTCTCGATATTTTCTAAATTATTCACTTTTCACATATTTATTATACCTTTTATGTTGACATAATTATAGTTTCACTGTCCTAATTTCTTTGAATGCCACAATTGCTATGATTAATTTGAAAATGATAAATTTTTCATATAGAAAAGATATGTTTTAAAAGAATAATTTTATCTAAGCATTAAGCATTCAAAGTATGCCATGTATGGTATTGTCTATTTGTTAGTCTGTACAGTTTTTATATTTATTCACTCATTGATTCATTTAAAAATACTTAATGAAGAATTTAAATGTGCGAGGTAGTGTGATTCAAGTTAAGTATGTAGAACACAAAAATTAATAACATGATTTTTTTCTTTAAGAAATTAAAGTCCGTAAAGAAAATAGTCATAAATGGACAATTTCAATAGAGTATGAGGAGTTCCTTGACAGTCATAGCAATGGAGTCAAAGAGAAAATGTATCAAATTTAAAATAAAATTAGTGAAGAATAGTTGGGTGCTTCCTAAGAAGCTTATAGTTGCTGTGAAAAATGATACTAAGAATATTTTAGGCAGAATGAAAACTATGTACAAAAACAGAAGTCATGAAGCAATTAAGACATTCTCAGGAATATTAAATAACATTGGAAATTACATCAGGGAAGTGACAACAGATAGAGATATAGAAATAAGCAAGTAGTGAATCACACAAAATTAGTTATCTTATCTTCAAGATTTTCACTTTAGCTTTAGGGAATCAAGCTGAACCAACACTGCCATCCCTATAACAAAACCACTTTCTACATCCTGCCAGATCTGACTTCTAATAGTTTGTTTTGTTAAACAAATTTCTATCTATATTCATACTTTTTCCTTCTATTATCTTTATACAATTTTAGGATTAGCACAATGTTGAGTTCCTAAAATGAGGGGAGAAGTGTTCCTTCTTTTTTCTGCTTTAAGTGTTTGATATAATTTATCAGTTAAAATGTTTATGACCCTGCTGTTGTCATATAGGTAGGTTTTCAAGCTAGGAATAGACTTTCTTTAATAGGTGCTATTCAAATTTTATATTTCCTCCAGAGTTAGTTTCATTAATTTCTCTTCTAAGTTACTTTTTCGAAGTTGTCAAATTTATTTCAAAACAGATTTTTGAAATATGCTTTCTATATCCTTTTAAATTCTGTAAAATCTGTGGTAATGTCTCCTAGATCTTAATATTGTACTTTTAAAAATGTATGACTGATATTGTGTAACAGGAAGAAAAGGTCTAAAAGAGCAGGGGAATTGCGAGGGGTAGGGGAAGGGAAAAAAGGGAAAGGAAAAAATACGAGAAGAGGAAAAAATGGAAACAAGGTCTTTGTAAATAGGGAAGGGTGGAGGGGGTGAAGGGAGGGCAAGGGAAGGGAAAAAAAATTAGAACCAAGAGACTCATGTAATGGTACCAGATCCCAATGATGAATGTAACTGTATTGTATACCTAAAATGTACCAATAAAGTTAATGGGGAAAAAAAGTCCATAAATAATGTTGATGTGATACAATTTTAGTTCTGGAAATATGATTGTGGAGTACACATTAGATAAAGACAAAATGTAAGGCAGGAAAACATGTTAGAATTTGGTTAATGGAGTTATGTGAGGATGACCTGAGCTAATGTAATAATAGTGGAATTAGAGAAAATTAGATGGGTTTAAAGATGTTAATGATGATTTAAATGTGATGGAAGAGGGAAAGGGAAGATTATCAGAAGGGTCCTAATTTTGATTTGAATATCTGGAAGATAATAGGGTCATTCACCAGATAGGACAGAATTTGTACTTTTCTTCCAAAGGCCCCAATTTTTGGTGGAGAGTCTTCTTTTAGAAATGAGATTTTCCTCTCATTTCTCCACTGCTGCTTCACCCTCAGTAAAAGTCTTACACATACTTTAATGCACCATCGACTTGCTTTACAGTGTCTTTTTCTTCAACTGAACTTCCACCCACATTATTCATATTGGGTCTATTATTATATTTATACCTTATCATTCAATTTTCTTGCAGAATTGTATTGTCCTTCTACATAAATGACTATTTTTAATCTTCTGATCTGTATTTTGTTATAATTTCCTGAAATGAACTTTAAACATCTTGAGAGCAAGAATGTGTACTTGACACAGCACCTGTGAGAGATATCAAACGCATGCGTTTTGAATGAATTAATGAATAAACTAGATTAGATTAAATTAGATTCGTTCTCATTGCGTATATAGTAGAACAGTAATAAAAAATGAAATATTTTTCCTAGCACAGGATATTCTAAATGCATATTCCATAGAAATGTATAAAAACAATTCTGTATATAGCATATATACTACACACATATAAGTGTAATCACAGACTAAATAACACTATGCCTTACCATTCTTTGTATGAGTATGTTATATTTATCTTGACAAAATCTTTTATAATTTTTAGGTTTTATGGATTTTTCAATTTATATTACAAAGTAACAATTTTCTATGCAATTTCTAAATCTGCTGCAATGGTTAACTATATCTGATGATTAACAAAATCTGGGTAGTTATAAAGTAAAGAAAAGTTGTGTCATGTTTTTGGAGGGTCAAATCTAGAATTGAGCTGCACCATTGTTTTGGGGCTTTGTCAAGGATGGGGGATGGCAATGGCAATGGCAATGACAGGAGTACATAGTACAAGGAGTAGTATTCATGTCTTAGGAAGCAGAGGGTAGGCCTGGGGGGGGGCAGAGAAAAACATTTACTTTCAGTTTTCTAAGCCATAATTGTCCCAATTCATCATGCTCTCCATCCATATCACATTATTTAAATATCTTTTCATATCTTTTCATATGACACATTTGTTCATGCTTTTTTTTTTGGCACCGGGGATCAAACTCTCGACTTTGCTCTTGCAGGGCAGGCAACAGAACAACTGAGGTAAATCCCCGCCCCCTCGTTCATGTTTTTAACATTTGCCCATGCTATTCTTGTTACCTGAAATAGTCACTTTGCTGTCTCTATTTTGCCAATCTCTACATATACTTTGTAGTTTCTTTGGTAAAGCCTCCCCTAGCATTTTTTTTCCAGCATTTTTGCAAAGAATGTTACTACCTTTTCTTTGTTTCCATTATATTTGAAATATAATTGGATTAATATAATCCATTTTGTAGATCACACTTAGGAAATATGCATATGAATTTCTCTCTTTAGTGAATAGTAAATATATTGCATATGATTATTAACACTTTTCATTTGTAGGATAACTATAATTGCATGTTTCCTTTTCATTAGATTTGAGGGAACTCTCAGCTAAATTATTTTTTCCTATTATCATATCATTTTAGTAATTAGTCCATTAATCATTTACCTATTTTATTTTGTAGGCTTGAGAAATATCCTACTCTAGATATTATGTCATTAAATGAAATTTCAAATATTTGTGGGAAGTATATAAGTATAAACTATAGAAAACAAAACCTGAAATGTCTAATATGTTGCACTTGTTAGTTTAGGAAAAAGTTATTGCTCAGTTTCAACACCAGATTTTGGGCTAATAATTTTTAGAATTCATATTTTCTGACTTAAAAAATAAGTAGACAAATATAGGAGGTGTAAGTTGAGGTATTTTTATGTAGCATCATCAAGTTTTAACCTTACAAAAGTGGATATTGCCGCATTCCTAGGTAACCTTCTCTATTTAATTTTTCTCATAAAACTTTAACTTTATTATGTGCTTTATATTATTATGCCTACTGTCTGTCTCTCTCAGGTTGATATTTAGCTTCATAAGGGAAAAAATCATTTCTTTGGTTCATTTTTATTCACTGGTATATGTTAAGAGCCCAAAATAATGCCTGTGACAAAATAGAAACGCAATAAATTTTAGTTGAATGAATGACTCAATTCTTTAACTTGGTACCCCATCCCTGGTTATGAATCTCTCCTCAATCATGTCATAATTGTCTTGCTTTCTCAATTTATTTTCATGAAATAAATCATGCTTTTAACTTTCTAGCCTAGCTATTGTGTTAGAAAAAGTTTATGAACGGTTTCAGTGCCCTAATAAATACTCAGTGCCATGTGCATATGTCAGCCATATGATTACCTTTTAGCCTAAAATTGATGATATTGACTAGGTCTACTTGTTGAAATGTGTCACTTTCTTTCCTTTCCAAGATAATACACTCTTTTCTCTCTCTCTCTCTCTCTCTGATTGCTACTTCTGACTCCATCCTAGGTTTTTCTTTCTCCATGTGCCTCATGAGTATTAATAATTACCTCTACAGATATATTCTCAGCTCACTGCCCTTCTTGATCTAAATATTTTCCATTAGTACTGATCATACTGACACTGAGCATTTTGTAAGTAATTCTTATGATAGTTACAAAACATGTCTTTCCACAAAGCTTCAGAATCATATATGTGACATCTTGTTGTATAACACCTCCAGGAAGGACCAACATTGCACTAGCCTCTACCACAAAAATACTAAATCTCTTCTATCTTCCCTAACAAATGATATCAATCATTTTGTCACTCACATTAGAAATATAGAAATTATCCAAGAATCTCATTTTTTATTACTTACTCAATTATTATAATGATTTATCACTATTTTTCTTTGCTGATCCTAATTACCATCCGTATTAACACTGTACTGTTTATCCTCCTTCCATGTGTTACCTAGGTGGTTTACCAGCTCTGAAATATAAATAAAGGAGTCTAAAATGGTGATTATTAACCATGATATGTCAACTTGATTAGATTTAGAAACACAAAGATTAGTAAAGTGCATTACTATGGGACAGTCTATATGGCTCGTGGAAGCTTGATCTTAGGTACTATATCTTGTTGCTGACCCCTTTTCTCTGGCACTTTTCCCTGCTGCCATGATCAAAGCCTATTTGTACACCTCACTTTTGCTGTTGTATTTAAACCTTGGAGCCAGCTGACCATGGAATGAATTCCCTTAAACCTTGTGCTAAATTAAATATTTCCTGTTTTAAGTAGTAAGTGTTTAGGCTGGGGATTTAGCTCAGTGGTTCTGCACTTGCCTGGCAAACACAAGGTCTTGAGTTCAATCCCCAGTACTGGAAAAAAAAGGCAAGTAATGAGTATTAGGGATTGCGTCTCAGTAAACAGAAAGCTGAATAATAGAAATGGCATTCAGTATTTATTGTGCTTATCTCTTCCTAAAATGATGGTGATGTTCTAATCAACCTTAAAATGGTCTTCCAGTTCCCAGAACTGTCCTGGCTTCAATCCATTCTTCATTTCTTCTGAAGGAATATCTTGGAGTTTTCAGTGTAGAGCTGAGAGTTAAATGAACAAATTTGATGAGAGCATCCAGGGAGAGGGTAAAAATGGAAGAAAGCAATAGAAGAGTGCATTTGTGAGGAGATGGTGGCAATTCTCTTAGTGACAGAATGAAGTAGAAACCAGATCATTAAACTCGAAAGATGCCATTTTCTTTAAATTCCTTTTCCTTTCTTTCCTCTCTATCTCTTGTTCCACCCCCCAATTTAAAGAGCCAATAAAAATGGGTATCTGAAATGAATAGACACTTTTCAAATGAAGTACAAATGGCCAATAATTACATGAAAAAATATTCAACATAGCTGGCCAGTTGAGAAATCCAAATTAAAACAACACTGATATTTCATCTTATGGCAAAAAAGAATGGCTATCATCAAGAAATCAAGCAATAACAGATCAGGCATGGTGGTGCAATTCTATAATCCCAGCACTCGGGAGGGAAGGGGATCACAGCAAATTCGAAGCAAGCCTGGGCTGCATAGTGAGTTCAAGGCCAACCTGCACTACAAAGCAAGACTCTGTCAAAAAAAATAGGAAAAGAAAAAGAAAAAGAAGGGAAGAAAGAAATCAAACAATAACAATGGCTGGAGAGGCTGCGGTGAAAAAAGGAACATGGAACCCTTCACTATTGTTGGGGGAATTGTAAATTGGTATAATTGCTATGGAAATCAGTTTGGAGATTCTTCAAAAAATTAAAAGTAGATTCTAGGTATCTTCCCAGAAAGAGCTAAAGTCATCATGTCATTGTGATACATGCATATCCATGTTTATACCAGCACAATTTATTATAGCTAAATCTTGGAAACATCCTATATGTTCATCAACAGATGAATGGATAAAGAAAATGTGGTATTTAATACAATGAAGAACTGTTCTGCCATAAAGAAGGATAAACCTGAGATATTTTTAAATAAATGGATATATCTCAAGACCATATTCTTAAATGGAATAAATCAGGCATACAAATTTAAATACCACATAAATTTTCTTGTGTGAAAAACCAAACATATATATAAAGGGCAAAATGAAGGATAGGTATTAAGAACTAGGAGAAACTTTTTCAAAGGTTATTTTCAAGAAAGTTGAAGATTAATAGTGAATTCAGAGCTCTAAGGTGAGAATGATATCAGATAAGTTAAATAGTGAAGGGAAAACCAGACCATACATGATGTACTGGTAATCTTTATGTGTTTACTTTTCATTATTATAATGAGAGATTCAAACAAATTTGTATTAAAAATATCACGATATCTGCAATTCACAGAATACAGTGGTATCTCAGTTCACAAACTTAATTCATTCTATGATTCTGGAAAAGATGGCTATGGTCATGTTTGTTTACAGAGTTTACAAAAAAAATACCCAAAAAAGTTGCCAAATGGTTCTGTTTCCACACCAAATTGTTCACAAAGAAAAGCATCTGTGAACTGAGGTACCGCTGTAGTTTGTAGTGGGGCAAGGATGAAAGTAAGAATATTTATCATGCTTATCATAGCACATTGTGATGGAGTAGAGGAAAGACGTTAATATTTTACGGAAGGGTAGTGGCAGTAGTAATTGAAAAAACATTCAATATTGAAATATAGATATTTGAAAATATATTCTAGGTAGGAAGTTAGGCCTTATGGAATGAAATCATTCTTATTTGAGAAGAGACTTAGATATACAGTTTAACAGGATGAGAAGAAGCCACTATTATCACCATAATAAAAAACGTAAAAGAAAGATGAATTTAGATTTCTAGAATTTTATGAGTAGAATTTTGAAAATGTAGTCATTGCGATGTTTATAAGGCTTCTAGCCATGTCAAAAACAGTTGAATATTTTAACCTTTACTTAACAAACAAAGGCATGGCAGAGATAGTGTTTTGAGAAGCAGTAACACTATATTTGTAAATGACATAATAGCAGTTATTAATATCACATGGATTTTTGTAGAGTGAAACAGAGGTTCTAAGACAAAACTCTGGAATTTATATAATAGGTAGAAGAAGGCAATAAGTTAAAAGATTAGAAGCAATTTTGGTGTCATTCATGAGAATGTGATTTATATTAACTAGATGAGACCCAAGAGGAGAGTTAGAAAAAAGTAATTTGTATGTACTTGTTGTCATATATATTATGACTTGCTGCAGGCAATTTTGCATTGTAGAAATGTGTGTCATTTAATTACTCATAAATGTTTTTGAATTCCTGTGGTAAAGAAAGAGCACTTTTTTATCACTGTGTCTTCAACAGTTCTTTTCAGAATGATTTTTATGTTGTCACTAAACCTATATTTAATTTACTAAATTATTTGCTTAAATGTAAAATGATAAAGCTATCTGGTAGCTTATTTTTAAATTTTCTAGTCATTATGAATTGCAGAAAAAGGAAAAGAGAACCTAAATATATATATATATATATATATATATATATGTATATATATTATTTGTGTTCCTTTTTCTCTCTCTTCCTTTAACACTGTAGGTTACTCTGCTATCTGGATAAAATAACCATAGTGCAAACAACAAGAAAGAGGGGAGAGAATGTAAGAAGCTTCTTTAATTTGAAATTACATTTGGAGAGTGTCATTTACTTTATTTATTTCTTTTTCTAAACAAGTAAAAGTACTTCCAATGTTGGAGATATTCAGCAACTACAGAAAAATATATCCTCACATCTTGACAGGGAAGCAGTACAGTCTTTGAAAGCTTTAGAAAAATATAGCCAGTTTTCCTTCTACAGTTGCCTTTATGTAATCAATATTCTTAAGAAGTGGACAAACATAAAGCTAGGTCACTGTGATTTGCCATCATGATAAGGGGCTATACCCCCATATTTTCTAGCACACAACATATATATTTTGTTTATCAGTACACCAATGTGGACCTAAAATGGAGGTATCTATGATATAGACAAAAATGTTTCTGAAAATGAGATCAAAAGTTGTGATAGAAGAAAGATATTGAAAAAAATATAAGCACTTATCAGGAGTAGCCTAGGCAAATTTTAATAGATAATTTGTAGTGGAGTTCTTCTACTTGCCCAAAAGTACTCTCATAATTATCTGCCTATATTGAATTTATCCATTGCTTTAAGGTCTGAAATGTATGAAGTTAAAACTCTTCATAAAAATACAAGGAGAAGCAAAACCATAACAAATCATTACAGTATTAGCTAGAACTGTGTCATCAAATTGCTAATTGAAAGTGATGACCCTACTAGGTGGGGTATAATTTTACAGAACTGCCTGTAGGACATACCTAATACATTATCCCTGTAACTGAATAGTTGATATTTGTAAATGGTTTAGCCAAGAATTTTTCAGATCATTTTCAAAAATAACAATCCTATTAAAATTATTAGATGGGAAGATGATCTTGGGAATGAGGTTCAGGAAAAATAGGATAAAATGATCATTATGCAACATTTGTATGTATCAATAACCAAAGTTGAATGTATTTATTATATGTCACAAACATTTATTAATAAAATAGCATGAGAGATGATCATTGTCACTGTCTTATCAGTTCTAGTACTTATTGTGTCTTTTATGAAAGATAAATTTAAAACCTGATTCTGAAACATAAATAAAATAGGGATATTATAATATTATATTATGTTAGAATTAAAAATGTCATATACTTTGATGAAAATTATGAAGTACTTTGTTTAAATCTGTAAAAGCTTATTTCTCAGTTGGAAAAAAACCTGTTCATAAATGAATATTCACATATCATTTGATTATCTTGGCCCTCCATACTTCACCATGTGACAAGATAACATTCTTCTCTTCCAAAGGATACAACAATAAGACACCATCTTGGAAGGAGATTGGAGCCTTTATCAGACAACTATACCTCCTAGTGTTTTAGTCTTGGACTTCTCAGGCATCAGGGTTTTGGGAAAATAAATTTGTGTTCTGTATTTTAAAACTATTCACTAACTAAAGTTAAACTGATCAGTAAAGTCCATTTTAATTATCTTCTCTGAGTTTTGATCATAGTGATATCTAAAAGGGAAGAAGGTTTGAATTGTAGGATGTTGACTAAAGGTACATTTTAAATGCATTTTTGTGAAAATTGGCAAGCAATGACTGCAAAGATAAATAGTGTAATAATAAACATGCTGGAAAGAGGATCTTCATGAAATTTTTGGAAGACAAAAGCTGAAAGTAATTTGGAAAAAAAAACAAGTAAAGAAAGGCAATCTAAATACACAAAGCGACTGCAAAGTAATAGACTGTATATGCTTACAATTGGTAGATATAAATATTATAGTTTTCCATTACTATAACAAGACACTGTAAATAATCAACTTAAAAGTTTATTTTGGCTCACTGTTTTAATGATTCAGTCCATGAATGGTGTGCCTGTCACTTTTGGGGATATAGCAAGGCAGTGTATCATTATGGGAACACATGACAGAGGAAGCTGCTTAACTCATGGCAGCTGGATACCAAAAAGAAAGAGAGGATGACATCACTGTTTAAAAATTTCCTTTGAGGTAATGCCTGTAATCACCTAAAATGTCTCAGTAGGTCCCATCTCTTAAAGGATTTCATCACCTTCCAATAGTGCCAAGCTGAGGATCAAAACTTTAACAACACCAGGTCCTTCTAGAATATTCCAGATCTAATCTACAGCAGCACAAAAAAAGGAGAGAGTCCCCTGTCCCAGTGGGGATGACTTAATTACTGTCAGGCTAAAATAAATTCCAGCATCTTTCTCCTTTTCTTGTATACTTATGTAGGGTTAGTTAGAGAGGGAGATAGGTAGGGATGTAGGGCATAAAGTGGCTGATGTGGCACTGTTGATGCGGCAGGTGTTTATAGAAATGATCATCTGCTTACTGGAAATTGCCTTTTGTAATACCTTTGCAGGTGTGGAACAGGTACTTTTAGGGGCCAGTTTGCGTGCATTCACTGTAACCCCCTAGACCTCATGAGCCTTAGGTCACCTCAGCAACAACTCGCCCCAGCAACCAGGGCTGAGGCCATGATTGGCTAGAGTACACAAAGCAGTAAAGACCCCATAATGCTTAACTCACCCCAGCAACCAAGAATAAGACCCTGTTTGGCCTAGAGTACACCAATCAGTGAAGACCCCATAACCCTTAACTCACCCCAGCAACCATGGCTAAGGCCCTAATTGGCCTAGAGTGCACTAATCAGTGAAACAGTTAATTTTTAGGGATCAGCTTATGCCTATAAATATGGGCAAAGGAAAGACATCACGTTGTGAAACTCATTCCAGCTACCCCTGGCAGTGCAGCTTGCTGCTCTGCAGCAGCAGCTTTGTGCTGGCCTTTTTAGTATTATATAGAGGCCTCTGCTTAGCTTTTTGTTTTTGACTTCCTTGTTCTCCTCCCTTGGAATCTTGGGCTTTGTGGTAGCCTCGCCTCACTTTTGCATTCTCCCCTGAGTGAAGGAGTAGAGACATAAACCCAAATAAGTGGAGGGCCTTTTTACAGGAGGCTCACTAGCTCTCCAGAACACCCCCTGCCCCCGATGCTACATTTAGAATCCAGGTAGCTAAGCAGTTTAGCTCTAAACGAATGTGGAAGAACTTTTCCTAAAAAATGTAAGAGATTAAGTTGAGAATTAGAATTCTTAGAGTAAATGTGTGTGCTCATGAGCACACTATCTCCCTTTCTAGAATTTGAGAGCACCCTTGTCTAAAGTTTTCTGTAAGAACTGCTTTCCTTACAATAAAATCTGTCGTTGGATAAGCCCATTTCACATACACAGAATTCAATGTGATTCATAAACAGAGGGAAACCGTATGTAGAAACAGGGCACTGAGTAATATTAGAAAATCTACCTATTCAAAAATGTAAACCAAAACAGAGATGAAGAAAATTAATAATATAAAAGACATAGAACAAAAAGAGCAACCAACCCAAGTATTGATTCCTGAGGAAAAATTTAATTATGTAATTCAAGAAACAAAAAACTAAACGAAACAAAACAGAAATCCAGAGGCTTCAAACTTGCATTGTCAAAGGGACTTGTAAAGCAATATTATTCATAAAAAATAAAATGAAACAAGAAAATTTACCATACATAAAAGTGAATATTTTCAAAAAAGTATAATTTCCAAATTAAAATTTATATAGAAACTTGAAAGTTAAAGTTGAAGAAATATCCTAGAGGAGACACAAAACAGCTAATGTGTACCAATATAAAAAGAAATAATAATTTTTAAAGAAAATAAAAAATACATACATAAATAAAAAGCTTCAATTAGGTAGAAAATTAATTCATGAGAAGCTATTCAGTCCTGAAAAATCTTAAAGAAAAGAGTATTTTGGTGTTTTCAAAATTAAAGATTTAGCCCCTACTTCCTCCCTCCTGATCTATTTTTCCCCAATAAACTTTACCAGCTTGAGAGAGAGAGAGAGAGAGAGAGAGAGAGAGAGAGAGAGAGGAGAGAGGAGAGAGAAAGGAATAAGGTAGGTAGGTACAGTAGCTAGTGGAGAAAGCAATTATCTAAGCAGAGTTATTGAAACAGATCTCTTTTAAGCATATCATTTAAAGGTACCAAATAAAGTTTAGGAAAATGGCATTGACTTAAAACCTTGCCTTTTGGAGTAGAATGGTAATTACCAACGCATTACATCAAAAAAATCAGTAGGAACAACATAAACATATTTTTATTTTCAAATTTCCATCTACAAAAAATAAATAATATTTTTAAATGTATCTCAGAATGTTACTCAATTTCAAGCTTTGGCTATGACTTTTTCCTATAAAAACTTTTGTGAAATTTGATTTCCAGTAAAACATTTTTGAGAAACAGCAGTATCTGTAAACTATAATTAAGTGATAAAGGCTTCTGCTTCATAAATAGATTGATGCCTTTTTTGTAAACAGTAGTTTAGGTCTTTCAATACTGAATTAGTGCTCATGGTAATGATTGGATTTTGTGCTACTAGATTACTTACAAAAAGAGTGGCTTGTTATAAAGAAAGGTTAGCTCTAAAAAAAAACAAAAAACAAAAAAAAGAAAGGTTAGCTCTGATATTTCACCTCTCCCAGCCACAGCAGTTGTATGGGCACTACCACATCATTCCATCCATCCCAAAGCCTTCATCAGAAACTGAACAGTGGTTACTGCCACACTGCTGGACTTTGAGAATTCTGAGATAAATAAATTTATTTCTTTTTCAATTTCCCAACTTCAGCTACTTTGTTATAAAAAGTCAAATGGTACTAAGATACTCCTTAATACGAAAAAACATAACATGCTGTTATATTTAATAGCATGAGTGGACGTTTGTAACAATATTATAAATAAAAACGAAGCAATAAAAAACAATGAGCTACATGTTGTATGTTTCTAATTGAATGAATTTTTAAAAATACAACTTTATAGTAATAGAAAAGGAAGTACTTGTTCATTGTTAAGAAACAGAATGCACTGGAAAAATTGCAAAAAGTTGCAGTAAATTCTGGGTTGCTGAATACATTAAGTATATCAAATATACTGATTATATGATTGTATACATTTGTCAAAACTCTTCAAATTGCACCCTCAGATTTAATTTTACAAATATATTTTAGACAAGCTGATTAAAATTTTTAAGAAAAATTCTTTCGAAGAACCAACTCTTGGCTTCATTAATTTTTTGTATCATTATCTTAGTCTCCATTGAATTGATTTCTGCTCTGACCTTTATAATTTCTTCCCTTGTATGAGCTTTTGGATTGTCCTGCTCTTCTTTTTCTAGAAGCTTGAGTTTCAGCATCAGGTTGCTTAATTGGGCTTGTTAAATTTCCCTAAAATGAGTATTCACTGCTATGAATTTCCCTCGCAAGACTGCTTTCATTGTGTCCCATAGATTCCGACATGTTGTATTGTCATTGTCTTTTAATTGAAGGAATTGTCTGATTTCTTCTTTAATTTCCTCTGTGACCCATTGATTATTCAGAAGTCTGTTGTTCAATCTCCACATGTTTATGAACTTTTTGCGGTTTCTTTTGCTATTGATCTCCAATTTCATCACACTATGGTCTGATAATATACAGGGGATAAGTTCATTTCCTTTGGATTTACTTAAACATGTTCTATGAGCGAGTATGTGGTCTATTTTGGAGAATGACCTGTGTACAGCTGAAAAGAATGTGTATTTTGATATTACAGGGTGGAACACTCTGTAAACATCTGTTAAGTTCATTTGTTCAAGAGTTTGATTGAGTTCTAGTATTTCATTACTGATTTTTTTGTCCAGTTGATCTATCTATTTGTTACAGTGGGGTATTGAGGTCCCCTACTACAATTGTATTTGTGCATATATGACTTTTCATGTCCTTTAGTATTTGTTTTATATAGTTGGGCACACTAGTGTTTCCTGAATAGATATTTATGAATATCATCACTTCCTGTTGGATTGTTTCCTTTATAAGGATGTAGTGTCGTTTTTTGTCACTCTTAATCAGTGTTGGTTTGAAATCCACTTGATCTGCAAATAGAATAGCTACTCCTGCTTTTTTTTGGTTTTCCAGCTCATGGAATATTGTTGTCCACTCTTTAACTTTCAGTTTATGAGTTTCTTCTTGAATTAAGTGTGTTTCTTGTACACAGCATATTGTTGGATCTTGCTTCTAAACCCATTCTGCCAGTCTATTTCTTTTGATTGGTGAAATGAGACCATTAACATTGACGGTTATAACTGATTAGTATTGGCTTATCCTTGTCATGACTCTTTCTTTATGTTGAATTCTCCCCTTTTGAATTTAATTTCTTGTCGTGCCTGATGGATTCATTCTTCTGTGCTTCCTGGGGTTGTAATCCTCATTGTATTTTCCTAGGATACTGTCTAAAATTTTTTGGAATACTGGCTTGATATTCATGAAGTTCCTAAGGTGCTCTTTGTCATGAAAGTATCTTATTTCTCCATCAATTTTGAAAGATAATTTTGCAGGATACATCAATCTGGGTTGTAGGCTGCTTTCCTTTAGGTCTTGGAATACATTACTCCAAGCTCTTCTTGCCTTGAGGGTATGTACTGAGAAGTCTGCTTTTAATCTGATGGGCTTTCCTTTGTATGTGATTTGTTTCTTTTCTATGTTTGTAGAACTTTGTTCTTCTGTTGGGTTTCTGGAATCTTAACAATTATATGCCTAAGTGTAAATTTTTTTGATCAAGGCTAATTGGAGTCCTATATGCCTCACTTATCTGTATGTCAAGTTCTTTTTCCCTGCTTGGGAAGTTTCCTGCCATTATTTCTGTGAACAGCTTTTTTATGTTGCCTGCACTCTCTCCTGTTTCTTCATTGACTTGGATCAGTCTTATGTTATTCTTCTTTGCATCATCTAGCAGCTGCTGGATTGATATCTCATGGTTCCTTACAATTTTGAAGCAATTTTTCTTTTCCTGGTCACTAAGTGCAATCTTATCTTCTATATCTGAAATTTCTTCTATGCAGAAATCAATGCAATGGAGACTAAGAGAATAATACAAAAAATCAATAAATCCAAATGTTGGTTCTTCAAAACAATAAACAAAATTGACAAACCCATAGCCAGCCTTATCAGAAAAATGAAAGAAAAGGTGCAAATCCATGCAATTAGGAATGAAATGGGTGAAATTACAACAGACCCAGCAGAAATCCAGAGACTCATCAATAAGTACTTCAAGAACTTATATGCCAATAAAATGGAAAACACAGAAGAAATGGACAGATTCCTAGATACATATGAATTACTGAAGTTGAAAGAAGAAGACCTAAAAATTTTAAACAACTCAATATCAATTGATGAAATTAAAAACATAATTAAAACTTACCAACTAAGAAAAGCCCAGGTTCTCATGGATTCACTGCTGAATTTTAAAAGAAAATTAGAGAGGAATTACTGCCACTACTGCTTAAACTCTTCAATGAATTTGAAAGGGAAGCAATACTCCCAAATTCATTCCTGGAAGCAAGCATCACCTTGATCCCCAAAGCAGAGAAAGACCCAATCGAAAAAGAGAACTATAGGCCAATCTCACTAGTGAACATAGAGGCAAAAATCATTACTAAGATACTGGAAAATAGAATGTAGAAGATCATCAAGAAGATCATATACCCTGACCAAGTGGGATTCGTCCCAGGGATGCAGGGATGGTTCAATATATGCAAATCAATCAATATAATACACTATATCAGTAGAGCCAAGGAAGAAAACCATATGAACATCTCAATAGATGCAGAAAAAGCATTTGACAGAATCCAACACACATTAATGATAAAAACCCTACAAAAAATTGGAATAGATGGTCTCTACCTCAATCTGATGAAAGACATCTATGAAAAACCAACAGCCAATATCATAGTAAATGGTCAAAAGCTGAAATCCTTCACACTAAAATCAGGAACAAGACCAGGATGTCCACTATCACCACTCCTGTTCAATATAGTTCTGGAAACATTAGCCATGGCAATTAGACTAGAGAAAGAAATAAAAGGAATAAAGATAGGAAATGAAGAAGTCAAATTGTCATTATTTGCAGATGACATGATTCTCCACATATAAGACCGTAAGAACTTTACCAAAAGTCTTCAAGACTTAATAACCAAATTCAATATAGTAGCTGCATACAATGTCAAAACACAAAAATCAATAGGTTTTCTGTACACAAAAAACAGAATCACTGAGGGAGAAATGTGGAAATCAATTCATTTCACAATAGCAACAAAAGTTTGAAAAACCTAGCAAACAACCTAAGAAAAGAAATCAAAGGCCTCTACTCTGAAAACTATAGCACTCTGAAAAGAGAGATTAAAGATGATTTCCAAAATTGGAAAGACTTCCCTTGCTCCTGGGTAGGAAGAATAAGCACAGTGAAAAGGGCCATACTTCCAAAACCTGTATATAAATTCAATGCAATCCCAAATGAAATCCCAGAATACTTCCAAGACTTGGAGAAAACAATTCAAAAATTCATTTGGAACAAGAAGAGATGTAGAATAGCAAAAACAATCTTAGGGAATGAAGACAAGCTAGGGAGTAAGTCAATCCTCAACTTGAAACTATACTGCAAAGGTACTGTAATAAAAGCAGCATGGTACTGGCAAAGAAACAGAGCTGAGGACCAGTGGAATAGATTAGAAGATGCAGAAACAACTCCTGACACACTCAGCCATCTCATCTTCAATAAAGGAGCCAAACACGCTCATTGGAGGAAAGATAGCCTCTTTAACAAATGATGCTGGAAAAATTGGGTTTCAACTTGTCAAAGATTAAAACTAGACCTATATCTCTCACAATGCACTAAATTAAAATCAAAATGGACTAAAATCTAAATATTAAAATAGAGACGCTGAATCGGCTGGAACAGAGGTTAGGTAGAACTCTTGAAGACATTGGTGTAGGAAAAGATTTTATGAACAAAACCTCAGTTGCCCATGGACTACCACAAACAGTCAACCAGTGGGATATCTTCTTATTAAAAAGCCTCTCCACAGTAAGAGAAACCACAATGTGGGAAAAATCTTCACCTGCTCTTCCTCAGACAAAGGTCTACTATCTCGAATCTATAAAGAACTTTAAAAAGTCAGACCTCCCAAATTTAAAGACCCAATCCAAAAATGACCATCAGAAATGAACAGACATTTCTCAGACAAAGAAGTAGAAATAGCAAATAAACATATGAAAAAATGTTTAACATCACTGGTCATTTGAGAGATGCAAATGAAAACAACACTGAGATTCCACTTCACTCCAGAAAGAATGGCTGCTATCATGAAATCAACCAATAACAAATGCTGGCTGGGATGTAGGGAAAGAGGAACCCTGCTCCACTGCTGGTGGAAGTGTAAACTGGTGCAACCATTGTGGAAATCAGTATGGAGATATCTCAAAGAACTAGGGCTGGAAGTCCCATCTGACCCAGCTATTCCACTGCTGGATATCTTTCCCAAAGAATTAAAAGAATCTCACCACAGTGATATATGTGCAAACATGTTCATAGCACCACAATTCGTGATAGCTAAAACTTGAAAGCAGCCCTAATGCCCATCAACTAGAAACTGAATAAATAAAAGGTTTCTTTATATAAAATGGAGTACTACTCAGCCGTAAAAAATGAGAAATTAGAGACATTTATAGCTAAATGGATGCACATTGAGGGCATACTCTTAAGGGAAATAAATAGTCCACACATGTGTAAATACCAAATAATTTCTCTAGTGAGAGAAACTGAAAGTGTGAATAAGGATGAAAAGTTATAATAGATAATGTGAAATAGGAAGAAAAGGGGCAAAGGGGAAGGGAAAGTGGGAGGGATAGAGGAGAGGATAGAAGGGAATGGAATTAACATGAGAAAATGAAAAAATGGAAAGAAAGACTTTGTAAATAAAGAGGGATGCCTGTTTATTTTATTTATTTATTGAAAGGAGGGCATGGGAAGTGGGAAAAATAGAAACCAAGAGAGATTATGTAAAGATGCAAATTTCCAATGATGAATGCCATTACATTGTATACCTAAAATGTACCAAGTTAATAATATTTAAAAAATGAAGTATGATTGTCTCTCCACCTCTCTCCAGAAAGAATGGCTGATATCAAGAAATCAACCAATAACAAATGCTGGTGGGGTTTTGGGGAGAAAGGAACCCTTTTCCATTGTTGGTGCGAGTGCAGACTGGTGCAACCACTGTGGAAATCAGTATGGAGATACCTCAAAGATCTAGGCCTAGAGGTCCCATTTGCCCCACCCAGCTATTCCCCTTCCTGGTATCTTCCCAAAAGAATTAAATGAATCATACCACAGCAATATATGTTCACTCATGTTTATAGCAGCACAGTTTGTAATAGCAAAAGCTTGGAAACAGCCCAAATGCCCATCAACTCGAAATTGCATAAAGAAGATGTGTTTTTTTATAAAATGGAGTACTACTCAGCCATAAAGAATGAGAAACTAGAGATATTTATAGCTCAATGGATGCATATGAGGCCATACTCTTAAGTGAAATAAATAGGACACACATGTGTAAATACCAAATAGTTTCTCTAGTGTGAGAAACTGAAAGTGTAAATAAGGATTAAAATGATCAAAACGAATAATTGATAATTTGAAATAGGAAAATTTCCAAAGGGGTTGGGGTGGTGGGAGGGGAAGGGGAAAGGAAAGAAGGGAAAGGAAAAATTATGGGAAAAAAATAATGAAAACGTAGTCTATGTAAATAGGGAAGGGTGGAGGGGTTGAAGGGCACACAGGTAATGGGGGAAAAAAAATAACCAAGATACATCATGTACAGGTACAAGCACTGAATGATAAACGTAAATGTATTGTATACCTAAAATGTACCAATAAAAGAATTTAAGGAAAAAAGAAGAAATATGATTATCTCTTTGAAGTAGAACTGGGAATAGGGATGGTGAGTCATAGAACATTTGTAATTTATTAATTTTTATATATGATTGAATATTTTAATCATATTTATATATATTACTTCAGTAAAATTAAAATAATAAAAGAAACACAGCTATATACAGCATAAAATATCTATGGGTAGAAGGGAAATATCTATAAATATTACCACAAATAGATTGTTTTTCTTGGTATACTTTTTTTTTTCTGCCAGTACTAGTGATTAAACCCAGCAACAACACATTGAGCTACATACTCAGCCCTGTTGTTTCTTTTACTCTCTATTATGAGACACAATCTCACCAAGTTGAAAAGTAGCCCAGGCTGGGCTTGAATGTGGTTATCTTTCCTCAGCCTCCTAAGTGCTGGGATTACAGGTTATACATTTGCATTAGTATCAAAATGCAATTTTTTAAAGTCATGATAAAGGATTACCTGATTTTACTAAAGATTACAAAACAGTGTTTGAAACAGTCAAAACAATACATTGCACTATATTTTACTGTATTTTAATTACAATGTCCTGTGGCTATTAAAGGCTTTGTTTCATTTAACAAATTATTATATTTTATGGTTAATTTTATTCTTATTGTGAAACTGGTTAATCACCCATGTAATAAACATAGAGAAATTCTTATACAGCCTTATAAGAGAAAAATTGAAAATATTTCTTTACACAGAGAATATTATTCTGCTGATATTATATGTTTATTTACCCAGTTTTTCAGGACAATAGCCATGTCTATGTTGTTCATCATCTTATATCAACAATGAAGTAAAGTAAAATTCATAAAATTAAGATTTCATAAATATATGTAAAATGAATTTATCTGAGAGGGAATGTAGTATGATTTATTTTTCAATCAATATGAATTGTGTGAATGTATACTATATGCCCTGTATTTCATTGGGGGTTATGGGGAAACAATATTAAAGAAATTTTGACATCCAGGAAATGTGAATTCTTGGAAAGACATCTAAGAACAAAATACATAATATTATATGATAAACTTTCATTTTAGACATTCACATCGACTTTAAGAGCTTAGAATGTAATTGGATAATTTTTCCTAAAATAATTGAGGAAAGCGTCAATAAACAAACCAAATTTAACCTGAGGTGTTTTGATGAGTTAAAGTTGAAGCTGAAATCTAAATAATTCCATTGGAAAGAATCAACATATGCAAAGAGTATAAGAAATAGTGTTTCACAGAAAGCTGAATGATGGGAAACCAAGTATCTTTATGTAGCAAGAACATAAATGAAGAACCATTGTAATCAAGTGCAGAGAAAATACCACAGGAACTATGATTGGAACAAGTTCAAAGCCTTTCATTTATACCTACTGCTGAGGTATAGGAGGCTTTTATTAGGGAGGTACTGATTAGACAGTGATATGAAATTAAGATAGAAAAGAGGCCCAAGCTCTAGAGAGACAACTCAGTCAGGAAGAGATTATTGTTGTATAAGTATAGATGTGTAAAAATACAATAAATTTAAAAGATTTTACTTGGGAATAAATTTGCCTAGAAGAGGGTAGCCTTTAATTTGTCCTTGTATTTATGAAGCTGAATCCATTCTTTCACAGATATAATACATAATTATTTGGCTTTTCCATTTAAAAAATTATATAGGAAATATACTAAAATATTTTATACATGTATTTATAGTTGTTGTATGTTTGTTTTTAAATTTGTTTATAATGACTCAAATCTGAGGAATACTCCAAAACAGATTGTAAACTGTGTGAAGAAAATTCAAAGCTCTCCTTTCTTTGACATAGTAACTCAAACCTTTGAATTAGGGCAAAATTTTCATAACAACTAAGGAAAACCATGTACAACCTATTTTCTTGTTGCATATATCCCATCCACCATGGCCTCCCATCAGTTTTTACTTTACAAGAAGTCTCAGGGAATCTTGACAATTATTTCTTCTCCACTCTTCAGAAAAGGAAAAATTTATTGAAACAGAGTGAAGGGGGAAGGGTTGAATTTAATGTGGCAAGATTATTTAGTCAAAATAGAATGTAAAAATGTGTAGATGCTGTTGCTTCACTTTGAATCATGGTTTCAAGTCTTCTTGTATCCTGCCATTATTTTTAGCTCTCTGAAAACAAGAATAATGTTTATTCATCTCTATATCTCAACAACTTTTCACTCCATGGGCTTTAAATAAATACATTCCCTAAGTGTTTTCAGCAATAACAGAATTATTAATGGGTAGCAGCACTAATATTCTTGATGAAACTTTTATGCAGTCGAGCTGCATTGATATTTTTCCAGTGAACATAAACAAACCCTAATATGGAGAAGGTACTTGTACCAGACTTCTCACTTATTATGATTCCCTTTACACTCTTGTTATTTAGATTGGATTGTCATAAAAAATTGTATGTGTGAGACCTGTTTATCTGAAAATGTCATAGAAACATCTATCACATTATTCTGTATGTCTTGGCTAAAACATCTGCACCCGTTTATTCCTTGATTAATTCTACCAGCATCTCATGAATCTTATCTTAATTGCTTTAGGATGCAATAACAAAAATACCATAGAATGGATGAACTTAAACAACAAAGACTTATTTCTTACAATTTTGAGGTCTGGGAAGTCCATAAAGAAGGTGATAGCATCACAATTATTGATGAAATTCATCTTGCTGGTTTACAGAGAGATGTGTTTGCTACATGCCCACATAGCAGTGAGAGGAGGAGCAAATTCCCTTATAAAGGCATCAATCCCATTAAAGAACTCCATCCTCATGATGAAATTACATCCCAAAAGCTCCATCTCCAAATACAGTCATTTTAAAGACTAAAAATTGATAAAAATAGAAGCATAAACAGACAATAAAAATTACTAAAGTTTAGGATCATACAAATAAATAAAACACAGGCCATGTCTTTGATGTTCTCAGAAAAGGCAGAGGAGACTAATACGTGAAAAAGAAACACTACATTACAAATAGTGTATATAATAATAGTTATTGATCTAATGTGTTAAGGGCACTCAGATCAAGAAATTATGTGTCACGGAGAAAATAAGTTAAAAAATAAAAAGGGACATTTCAGGTGTTTTTTGAAGAATGATAGTTGTTTAATAGGCAAGCTGAATGAGGGACAATCACATTTTGTTATTGATAACAAGACATTTGAGGTGCATACAATTATGCAAGAATATAATGTATTCTAATAGTAGCAAATATTATAGTGTGGTAGCAATTTAACATGCATGTATGGTCATCTTGATATATTAAGACAGAAACATAAATGAGTATAGGCTTCCAATACTCTAAGGTGTCATACTAATGCAAAAGGTTGAGCTTTTAGAGTGCACGTGACAGAAAACACTAGGAATTTTTGCAAGGGATATTAACACATTTGTGCTTTCTAATCCTACTTTAGAAGATGCTATAGATGAATATTGGTGAAGGTATGACTATGAATTAATGACAATGCTTAGGAAATTTTTATAGCAGTCTAGATGAAAGATTATGAGTGACAAAATTAAGACAGTGCTGGAAGAAAGAGATTAAATTGAGATTTAGAAAGGTTTGTATTTCTAGATTTTAAAATTCAAGTGAGATCAAAACAGCATGTAGGTTAGAATGGAAGGGCAGTGATTGAGAAAATGAGACCTTCTCTGAAGTCAAGTGGAGAGGATGAATAGCACTAGCCTTTGAGAAAAACTCAATAGGAAACAATGCGTGTGTGTGGGGGTGGTTGTGGTTGTGGAGGTGGTAAATACTGAGTCAAAGTGCTCATAAGGACAGAGGCAGAACTATAGTGAAAGGACCATGTAAGAAATCAACAGAGGAGAAATTTCTAAGAAAATGTAAATGATTTCAAAGGTGAAAGTAAGTCCAATAAAATAATGTTTGGTCAAATCCACTAAATTTCACAGAGTAACTTATCAACCATCTCTCTGATAAGAGATTAAAGACTTACGATCAAAATTAACTTTGTATTGGTTGAAGAATGAAGAGCCAGTGAAGGAGAAGATACTAAGTGGAAAGGTTTTTTAACCTCAAATTATATATGTATTTGGATCCATCTCCTACTCTTTTTAGTATGTTTGTGATACATAATATTTACAATGGTACTTCCATATTCATAGTTAATTGATTCTGAGAGGGATGTAGGCTACAAAAACTGAGAAGTTCTGCACAAATTGTTTTGGTTGGAAAGGGTAATGAGCTGTATTGAGTGCCAAGCAAATGATGAGTACATGAGCAAACATTTCACATCAAAATGTGATGAGTTTCAAAACAGTAGAGTACCAAGGTACAATTGTATACATATTTTTGGGAATTGGTAGATAAATGTACCTCATCTTGATCATTTTTACTCCCATTATTCTTGCCCTCATCCTGGTCCCTCCTCCAAATCCACTTTTCAACTCCACAAATTCTCTCTTCCTGTTTTCTATAACTTCTCTCTTATTTTGATCTTTAAATTGTTTATATTTGGGAATTCTCATGTAAAGGAAACCATCCACTATTTAACCTTCCATATGTTATTTGTTTCATTTAGAATTATAGTCCCAGGATCAGTCTATTTTCCCACAAATGACTGAACTATATCTGAGTAATAGATATAATTTTATTTATCCATTCATTTGTTCGTGGGCATATCGGCTGGTTTCATAATTTAGCTGTAGTGAAAAATGCTACTATAAACAAGATTAAGCCCTATCACTGTAATTAGCTGAATTCAACACTTTTAGGACTATATCTGAAAAAAGAATAGCTGGGTGGAGTGGAATTTATAGTTTTTGAGGAACTTCCAGAATGATTTCCATAGTAATTGTACATTGCAACCAACAATGGAGAAGTGGTCTTTCTTCCCATCAACTTTGCCAGCATTTCTTGTTTTGTGAATTCTTGTTGGTATCCAATTTTTACTGGAGTAAGATAGAATGACAGTTTTTTTAATTTACTTTTCTCTAAGGGCCTAAAATGCTGAACATTTTTTCACATATTTATTGGCTATTTGCATTTGCTCATTTGAGAAGTGTCTACTTAATTCATTTGCCCAATTTTAGATCGGGTCATTTATTTTGGGGGGCCTAATATTTTTTGAGATTTTTTTAAATATTCAAAATGTCAGTTTTCTGTCTGAGAAGGATGTGGCAATTTTCCCCCATTCTATAGGTTGTCTCTTTACCCTGTTGACTCCTTTCTTTACTGTACAGAAGATTTTTTGGCTTTTTCTTTTGAGACAGGATCTTGCTATGTAGACCAGGCTGGCTTTGAACTCACTATGTATCCCAGGCTGGCCTAGAACTTATGGTGATCTTCGTGCCTCAGCCTCCTGAGTGCTGGGGTTACAGGCATGTGTCATCACATCCAGGTTGTACAGATTTTTAATTCAATATAATACCATTTGTTGATTCTTGGCTTTAATCTTTGTGCAATTGTGTTCTGTTCAGAAAGACCTTTCCTCTGCTTATTTCACCATAACTTTTACCTATTTTATATTACAGTTGGTCCAATATCTGTTTTTATGTCGATTTCTTTGTTCTATTTTGATTTGTTTTTAGTACAATGTGAAAGATATGGGTCTAGACACATTCTTCTGCACATGTATAACTAGTTTTCTCAGTAACATTTATAAAAGTGGCTGTCTTTTCTCTAGCATTTGTTTTTGGTGCCTTTGTCAAAAATCAGATGGCTGAAGGTAAGGGGCTATTTCTGCCCCTTCAATTTGATTCCATTGGTTAACATGTCTATTTTTGTGTCACTATCATGTTGTTTTTATTACTGTAACTTTCTAATGTAACTTGAAATTTGGGATTGTAATGCCTCTTGTTCTGCTCTTTTGCTCAGAACTACCTTGAATATTCTGAGGATCTTCTGGTACCATTTAATTTTAGAATTGTTTTTCTCTAGTTTTGAGAAGAATGCTATTGATACTTTGATTGGAAGTGCATTAAATCTATATATCATTTTTGGTAATACCACCATTATTTTTTTACTGATATTGAAAAAAGAATGGTCTGGAGAAAAAATTATAATTAACTAGTAGACTTCACATAGGCCAAATTTTTTAAAATTTAAATTTCAATATAGTCATGTGACACGTGATGGAAATATAATCTGAGAAATATGTTATTAGGCAATTTCATCATATGAAAAAAAGTGCCACACAGAGTGCCAACTTCTAAGTGCAAACTGAAAAGGTATACGTCAATCATCTGTGATGGCCCCTTGATATTATCCAAATACACAGTTAAACATGAGATACATGAGGCTACCACTGGCCTAGCAGCACACTGTTTTGCAGTGAACTCTTTTATATGAGTAGGATTATGATCTAAAGAATTAAAAACACAGCATGTTATGATAAGTACTTAAAACAGTAATAGTCATTTATCACACTATCGAGTACTGTGTACTATACATAGTTGTATGTGCTGCTTCTGGAAATATACCCTTCTCTCCTTTGATCTCAGTGACTCTTCCTTCCCAACCCACTGATGAGCTCCAGCCTAGACTCTATCTACATCTCTTCCTACAGTTTTAAACATAATCTATATATGGATTCTATCCAGATTCCAGAATGTAACTCTGATCTCTCCCCTTCCCCTCCTGCCACTCCTACCTCTTTGAACATTTTCTTTATATTTCAAATTATCAATTATTCATTTTATTCTTTTTAATCCTTGATTACGTTTTCAGTTTCTCACATTAAAGAAACTATCAGGTATTTACACACGTGTGTCGTATTTATTTCATTTAAAAGGATGGCCTCAATATGCATCCATTTAGCTATAAATGTCTCTAGTTTCTCATTCTTTATGGCTGAGTAGTACTCCATTTTATAAAAAAAACCCCACATCTTCATCCAGTCTCTGGTTGATGGGCACTTGGGGTGCTTCCAAGCTTTAGCTATTACAAACTGTGTCACTATAAGCATAGGTGCACATATATCGCTGTTTTATGATTCTTTTAATTCTCTTGGGAAGATACCCAGCAGGGGGATAGCTGGGTCAAATGGGACCTCTAGACTAATTTCTACAGTGCTTGCACCAGTCTGTACTCCCAACAACAATGGAGAAGGGTTGCTTTCTCCCCACACCCTGCCAGCATTTGTTACGGGATGATTTCTTTATAACAGCCATTTTTTCTGGGGTGAGGTGAAATCTCAGGGTTGTTTTTATCTGCATCTCTAAAATAACCAGTGATGATGAACATTTTTTCATATATTTATTTGCTGCTTTTACTTCTTTGTCTGCAAAATGCCTGTTCATTTCAGATGTCCATTTTTTAATTGGGTCTTTGAATTTGGGGGTCTGATTTTTTTCATTTCTTTATATATTCTAGATAGTAGTCCTTTGTCTAAGGTACAACTGCTGAATAATTTTTCAAACATTGTAGGTTGCCTCTTAGCTCTGTTGGTGCTTCTCTTGCAGAGCAGAAGCTTTTTAATATGACGAGATCCCCATTGTTTCTTTGTGCTAGCTCCCATGCTACTGAAGATTTGTTCATTAAGTCTTTTCCTATGCCAATGTCTTCAAGAGTTCTACCAAACTTATCTACCAGCAAATTTAGTGTTTCTGTCTTAATGTTTAGATATTTAATCCACTTCGATCTTAGTTTAGTGCATGGTGATAGGTATGGGATTAGTTTTTATCTTTGGCAAGTTGAAATCCAGTTTTTCCAACATCGTATATTCAATAGGCTATCTTTCCTCTAATGAGGTTAGTTGGTTCCTTTGTCAAAGATGACGTGGCTGAATATGTCTGTAGTTGTTTCTGCAACTTCTAATATGTTCCACTGATTCTCGGGTCTGTTTCTTTGCCAGTACCATGCTGTTTTTATCACAGTAGCTTTGTAGTATAATTTCAAGTTGGGGATTGTGTTACCTCCAGCCATATCTCTGTTGCTTAGAATTGCTTTAGCTATTCTAGGTCTCTTCTTGTTCCAAATGAATTTTTGGATTGTTTTCTCTAGTTCTGTGAAATATATTTTTGGAATTTCAATTGGCATTGCATTAAATCTATATAGTAGTTTTAGAAGTATGGCCATTTTCACTACATTGGTTCTTCCTACCCAGGAACAAAACTAAAGATAGAAATTACATTAAACCCACCTATACATCTTCTAGGTAACTTTCCAAAGTGTTAAAAATGCCATATAACACTGAGAAATGCATACAAATATTTATAGCAGAAAAAAATCTTATTAGCTATATCTTCCAAGCATGATGCAAATACATCAACAGATGAATGAATAAAGAAAATGCTATATCAACACAGAATGGAATATTACTCAGTTATTAAGTAGGATAAATTTTAGAAAAATGAATGAACTTTGCAAACATAATGTTAAGTGATGTCATGTACACAAGCTTCAGTACATTAAGGTGGCTCTCATATGAAAATCTCAAACTAAAAATAAACAAAGAGAAAAAAAATATTGATAAATGGAAACAGAAACACAACATATTATTTTCAATTGGGAATGGGACCAAGAGTCCAAAGGGGGAACAGGGGAAATGAAGATGACAGAAAAAGATTTAAGATGTGTCATGTACATGTGCCAATTACCCACAATTACTGTAATCATTACATGTCATGCACATGAACTAAAAAATATTTAAAAATGGGAAAAGAGGATCTGGAGAAGAGACAGAGGACCATGAGGAGGGGAAAGGAAATAAAAAGAATTAAAATAAGTTAAATACATGTACCTGCTCTCTAAGATGAATGTAACCATCATGTAGTACAAATAATTTTGGTGCATATAAATTTACAATTGTTATCTCTTCTCATTGAATTCTTACATTTAAGGGACATTATTTATGATTTCTGATAAGTTTCACTTGGAAATTTACTTTTTCTGAAAATACAGTAGATACCCATGCTTGATTTGGGGTTCTGGATGCATGGAATTTTCCATCCTTTCATTTTTAATCTATGTGTTTCATTTTGAATGATATGTGTCTCTTGCCGGTAACATACGACTGACTTTTATTTTTTATCTAATTTCCAGGTTGTGATTTTTTTGATTGGGGAAATAAAACCATAGACATTGATAGTTTTTATTGAAGGGTACTTACTGAATATTGTCATTGCCTTATTTTTCCACTGCTGATTCCTTTATGTCCTCTTCCTTTTGTTAACTTATCTCACAGATACATTCTTTTCTTTGGGATGTTTTGTGATGTTAGCCTCACTATCTCTGACAAGGACAAGCTTGAGTATTTTATGTAGTGCTGGTTTTCTGGTTTTGAATTTCTGTAGATTCTCTTCATCCTGAAAAGTCATTATTTCATTTTTAGATTTGAAAGTAAATTTTGCAGGAAGTAGTAATCTGAATTGGAATTTGTTTTTTTACAGAGTTTGAAATATATCATTTCAAGTTTTCCTGTCTTTTAAAGTATGTATTGAGAAATCTGTTATTCTAATAAGCTTGTCTTTATATATTATTTTATATTTTTCTCTAACAGTTTTTAGTATTATTTGTAATAAATTTATGAGAAATTGATTATGAAATATTGTAGAGAAGTTGTATGCTGGTCAGACTCTTATTTAGCTGATTGGTCATTTATATTTCTAAATTTTGGGGGAAAATTCTATCATATCAATGAATACTTTTTTTATACGTTTGGTATTGTCTTTTAATGGTTCCTTAAAACTATAATTCTTAGGTTTCTTTCTGTTATGCAGCAACTGTTAGATCCATTATTCATGATTCTTGCCCTTTTTAGGCTATCATTGACTACATGATCCACTACGTCAACCTTCTCTTCAAGTCTTGACAGTCTCCTGATATTCAGCATCAATTTTATCCATACTTTCAATTAAAGTTTTCCTAATGAATATACTACTTCTGCTTGAATCTTTTTTCTAATTTCCAATTCTTTAGTCATTCATGTCTTGTATAATTTTTTTAATTCAATGTTTTGTTTCTCTCTTCTTTAAGTTCAATGAACATATCAATTACTTCCTTTATTTGTTTAGTTACATCCTTTTTTGCTCTCTGAATAGCTTCCACATTTGTTTGTTTTTTTCTTCCTTAATCTCTTCAAACACTTTTAACATCCCTCTGCTGTGGATGTTTGAATAAAACACTGGGCTCCTTATCCTAGTAGGAGGAGAATAAGAATGTTTTGGAACTGGGTGGAAGCTGATAGGGTTGATGTTCTTCACATCCTGGCAGCCAGGACTACACTCATCTTCAATCAGAAGATTAGATCTTTTCCCACAATGGTATGTTCACAGGACCTGGTCTGTGAGCAATGCAAGGATCAAAGGATGACCCTGCTTCTTTTTCTAAACACAGGTGATACCGGAAATCATCTGATGGGCTTCTCTTTCAAGTTGTCTTCCCATTTGGAAGTTTTAGTTCACTCACTACCTGCTGACTTTAGTCAGCATCTTACAAGAATCTAATGAGCCCTTCTGCCTCTAACCAACCATGATGATCCTTGCAAAAGATGCTTTTCTTAAGTGTGTTCGTCTAAGAGTTGAAATAAATCAGTAAGTAAAAAACAAACATCTGATATAAACTGTCGTGTATTCCTCTACTTCTCCTCCTCTCACTTGTTCATTCTTTTTTTGTATTTTTCTTTTTAATAAGAAAGATTTAGTATCACATTAGGGAAAGACAATTGAATGAGACATATTTGAGAACTCAAAGTCACAGAAAAAATAAGCTAAATATTTATAACACTACAATTTAACACTTAGGACTGCAAAATATGGAAACTGGAAAACCTAAGTTCATATCCCAGATCTGCATTTAATATTTGTGTAAATTTTAAAATCTGTTAAAGCTTTCACATTTAGTTTTTCATGTATAAAATGATAGCAATAATAACCACAATGTTATGGCTTAGATATAAAATATCCCCTAAATGTCTCACATTTAGAAGGTAGGGCCTGGCAAAAGTTGAGTCACTTGGGGCATGACCTGGGACAGTGTATTCTTGTCCCTGGCTCTTCCTTTTTTCTTTCACTTTCCTGATTGCAAGGGGTTGAGGAGCTTTTCTCCACCAAACAATTTCACCATGATGTTTCTAATTTGAAATTTTAAAAAATACATGATACAATTTCAGGAATGCTGTAAGCCAACATTGTAAATAATTTCAATATTAGAGAATTAACTTTACAAAATGAATAAGTCACAAATTTATCTAAAAATAAAATAAATGAAAGTGAGGATAAAGACATAGAAAATTTTCTAGTTATAAAGTGCCTGGTTGAAATTATTTCTATGGTAATTGTCGTCATATGCCCATATGCTTTTAAAAAATGTGAATTTTATTTGGGAAAGAATATCTGGGAAGGCCAAATTAATTATGAGTCACACACTTCTGTTTGATCAAATATTTAAGTCCCTATACAAATATTTAATCTTCTAGGTTGAGATATAATAATTAGAGTTAATAACGACACTTGTGTATCTCCAATTCATTCCTGATCCTTTCCGCATAATAGATAAATTCAAACATATCCTTCTCCTTTATAGTGACAAAGGAATATGGTCAAATACTTTTTAAAAATTGAATTATGCAATGTCAAATTAAGCAGATATATGAGATCTTAGCATGCTAAAATAATCCTTAGAGTCTCCCTTCACCTATGATTTGTTCACCAATTAATTTTTTATAAAATATTTTTCTAATATTTGAATACTTTTTCCAATGTTGGCACATTAAAACTGGCAGTCAGTGATTCAGGACCACAATAAGTCCACAAAACCTATTACTAGCAGAGTGATTATCTGCATGTCTATTTCCTTTTTTTTTGTTCCCGGGGCTCGAACTCAGGTCCTTGCACCTGCAAGGCAGGAGGTTGGAACCACTGAGCTAAATCCCCAGCCCTTGCATGTCTATTTTAGATAAACAAAAATTCAAATTGAGGAATTGTAGTTTGTAAACCACTTATGGATGTAACTCTGCTGAAAAACTGGTCAGTATTTTCATTTCTTATGTGTGAAGTAGATTATCTAGAAGTTAAATCTATTCATGCAATTTTAAGAATTAATATTCCTTGTTTTGTTTGCCCTGTGTTCATTCTGAGGCAGCTGTGACAAAAAGAGTTTTCATTGTTCTATAGGGAGATGCTGATTTGCTATGTTACATCTGTTCCTGAAACCCAGGGACTCTTGGTGGCAGGTCAGGCAGGTAAATCTGTCAGATATGTGTTCCGGGTTCCAGGGACCCAAATTATCTTCATCTCCTGGTCAGTGTCATTAATGATTACAATACAGGTAAGACACAGATGAAGTCACCTGCTCAGACCTCACTTGCATGTTAATTGTTTAGAATTGAATATCCATGATAAAATTTTCCACAGCAATGAAAATTGTCACCCTGCCAACTTGATAAATTGTAGCCCTAACTAGCAAAGCCATTTGCCTTGCAGTAAGCACAAAATGACAGATCTTTGCTGAATATACACTATAATGTTTGCACCCTTCACAGCTGGGTTAGCTTTGTAAACACAGCAGAAACAAAAGCTTTGATAAAAATTGAAGATTATGTACAAATGAGCTCCACAACTAACTTTATTTTAGTTAAATACTATCACCTCTGTTATTGGAGCATGACCTAAAAGACCGAAAACACTTGATGATGATGATTCAAAACTATAATTACCTGTTGATTTCCAATATACTTTCAACTAACTTACCTTTAAACAGTTTTTAGTTTTATGCAAAATGTTTTTCTTTCATTTTTCATTACTTTCCACTCAGAACTTTAATATTTACCAGTATTTGGCATAAGTACCATACCGTTTCTAAATTTATTGCCACCAAGTTCATGCATATTGGTCATGAGAGAATTCCCTGTTATTTTTAAGATTAGATAATATTCCACTACATGTATACACTTCATAATTTTATTGATTCATTCATTGGTGGATGCTACATTTGTTTTCATATTTTGATTAATGCATGTCATCTGCAATGAACATGGGAGTGCAGAAATGTTTTTGAATTGCTAATTTCAATACTTTTGGTTATAGACCCACAACTGGAAGCATAGCTCAAAAAAAACCAAACAAAACAATAAAAATGAGCAAAACACTTAAATAGACATTCCTCAAAATGGCAACAGGTACATGGAAAGACACTCAACTTCACCAATCATAAGGGAAAAATATGTGAAAATTACAATGAGAAATTGTTACAATCAATTTTCTGTTTCTATAAAAATATCACAGATTGGGTACTTTGTAAGGAATACAGGTTATTTAACTCAAATTTCTAAAGGCGGGAAACCTAAAAGCATTATCTGGGCATTTGGTGAGGACCTTCTTGCTCCATGATAACATGGGAGAATATATCACGTGGCAAGACATCACGTGACAGTTTAGGTGTCTCTTCGACTTCTTATAAAGCCATTAATGTCATCATATTGGCCTCAACCTCTTCACCTTATCGAGGGGCTATTCATTTCCCAAAGATTCCCCCCCTCAAAATATCATTAACATATGAATTTGGAGATTAAATTTCCAGCACATGAACTTTTCAGGGTCACATTCAAACCATAGCACTTAATTTCTGGTTTTCAAAATCTATGCTTTTCTTACATGCAAAGTACATTTACTAAACTCCAATATACCAAAGCCTTAATTCAAACTAGCACCAACGCAAAAGTCTGAAATCTAGACTCTCAACTGAATCAGATATTGGTGAGCTTCAAAGCACCATTAAGCATAGTCCGAACCCACTCCACTTATAACCTTGTGAAACTAAATATCTAGCTCACAGTTTAAATCCATTGTAGGTCATTGACAGAATGTACATTCTCATTAAAAAATGGAGATATAGGCAAGAATAAAGGAATAACTAACTGGTCATAAGGAAGTCCAAACCTAATGGGGAAAAGAATATTTAACCTTGAAGCTGAATAATAAACTCCTTTGACTCAATATCCTACATCCTGTGGGCAGTGAACAGGATTCAGCCCATACTCCAGCTCTCTTGGATTAAAGTCTTAAGTCTGCAGTTTCTCTAAGTTGATGTTTCATACCGGTAATTCTCTAACTTTGACGTTGTATTGTGATTCCTGTTACTATGGCTCCACTACATGTTATATTAGTTATTTCTGGAGTGAAATGGAATCTCAGTGTTATTTCAGTTTCCATCTCTTGAATGACCAGTGATGTTGAACATTTTTTCATGTATTTATTTGCTGTTTCTACTTCTTCATATGAGAAGTATGTATTCATCTCAGATGCCAATTTTTGGATTGGGCCTTTAAATTTGGTTGGACTGATTTTTTTCAGTTCTTTCTATGTTCTAGAGATCAGCCTTTTGTCTGAGGAACAACTGGCTAAATTTTTTTCCACTCATAGGCTGTCTTTTCAGTCTGTTCATGGTTTCTTTTGCTGTGCAATAGCTTTGTAATAAGATGGGATTCCAGTTATTGTTTCTTTGTAGTATTTCCCTTGTGATCTGGGTTTTGTTCATGAAGTTATTTGCCCACACCTATGTCCTCCAGCATTCTACCTATTCTCTCCTCCAGAATATCTAGTACTTCTGTTTTAATGTCTAGATCTTTGATCTATTTTTATTTTAGTTTAGTGCATGGTGAGAGACATGGGTCTACTTTTAGGCTTTGGCATTTAGAAAGTAATTTTCCAGCACAGTTTATTCAAAAGACCATCTTTCTTCCAGTGAATATTTCTGGCCCTTCTGTCAAAGATTAGGTGGCTGAATGTGTTTCCAGTTGTTTCTGCATCTTCTAATATGTTCCATTGATTCTCAGGACTGCTGTTTTTGCCAGTACCATGCTGTTTTTATCACAGTAGCTCTGTAGAATAATTTCAAGTCAGGAATTGTGATGCCCCTGGCCATGCCTTTGTTGCCCAGGATTGCTTTGGCTATTCTAGGTTTCTTCTGATTCCAAATGAGTTTTTGGAATTATTTCTCTAGTTCTTTGAGATATACTAATGATATTTTGATTGAGATTCCATTGAATCTGTATAACAATGTTGGTAGTATGGCCGTTTTCATCATGTTGGTTCTTTTTTTATTTATTCATGTATTTATTGGTACATTTTAGGTATAAAATACATTTACATTTATCATTGGGTGTTTGTACCTGAACATGATGTACCTTAGTTGTTATTTTTTCTCCCATTACCTGTGCACACTTCACCCTCTCCACCCTTCCCTATTTACACAGACTTTGATTCCATTTTTTTTTCTTTCTCATAATTTTGCCTTTCCCTTCTTCCCTTTCCCCTTCCCCTCTGGCCACCCCCAAACCCTTGGACCTTTTCCTATTTCAGATTATCAGTTATTCATTTTAATCATTTTCATCCTTATTTACACTTTCAGTTTCTCACACTAGAGAAACTATTCTGTATTTACATATATGTATTTATTTCACTTAAGAGTATGGCCTCAATATGCATCCATTGAGCTATAAATGTCTCTAGTTTCTCATTCTTTATGGCTGAGTAGTATTACATTTTATAAAAAAACACACATCTTCTTTATCCAGTTTCCAGTCGATGGACACTTGGGCTATTTCCAAGCTTTAGCTATTACAAACTGTGCCGCTATGAACATAGGTGCACATATATCACTGAGGTATGATTCTTTTAATTCTTTGGGGAAGATTCCCAGTAGGGGAATAGCTGGGTCAAATGGTACCTGTAATCCTAGTTCTTTGAGGTATATCCATACTGATTTCCACAGTGGTTGCACCAGTCTACATTCTCACCAACAATGGAGAAGGATTCCTTTCTCTCCACACACCAGTCAGCATTTGTTATTGGTTGATTTCTTGGTATCAGCCATTCTTTGTAGGGTGAGGTGGAATCTCAGTGTTGTTTTCATTTGCAACTCTCGAATGACCAGTGACGTTGAACATTTTTTCATGTATTTATTTGTTGTTTTTACTGCTTTGTCTGAGAAATGTCTGTTCATTTTGGATGCCCATTTTTGAATTGGGTCTTTGAATTTGGGAGGTCTGATTTTTTTTCAATTCTTTATATATTCTCGATAGTAGACATTTGTCTGAGGTACAGCTGCTAAAAATTTCTTTGCACATTGTAGGTTATCTCTTAGCTCTGTTGGTAGTTTCTCTTGCAGTAAAGAAGTTTTTTTAATATGATGAGATCCCCGTTCTTGTTTCTTTGTGCTAGCTCCCATGCTACTGAACATTTGTTCACAAAGTCTTTTCCTATGCCAATGTCATCAAGAGTTCTACCTAACTTATCTTCCAGCAAGTTTAGTGTTTCTGTCTTAATATTTATATCTTTAATCCACTTTGATCTTAGTTTAGTACAAGGAGATAGGTATGGTTCTAGTTTTAATCTTTGGCAGATTGAAATCCAGTTTTTCCAACACCATTTATTAAATAGGCTATCTTACCTTTAATGAGAGTGGTTGGTTCCTTTGTCAAAAATGAGGTGGCTGAGTATGTCTGGACTTTTTTCTGCAACTTCTAATCTATCCCACTGATCTTTGGGTCTGTTTCTTTACCAGTACCATGCTGTTTTTATCATAGTAGCTTTGTAGTATAGTTTCAAGTTGGGGATTCTGATACCCCCAGCCATACTCTGTTGACTAGAATTGCTTCTGCTATACTAGGTTTCTTCTAATTCCAAATGAATTTTTGAAATTTTTTTCTCTAGTTCTATGAAGTATATTGATGGAATTTCAATTGGCATTGCATTAAATCTATATAGTATTTTTGGAAGTATGGCCATTTTCACTATATTTGTTCTTCCTATCCAGGAACAAGGGATATCTTTCCATTTTCTTATATTCTCTTTGATCTCCTTCAGAATGCTGTAGTTTTCAGTGTAGAGGTCTTTTGCTTCCTTTGTTAGGTTGATTCCTAGGTATTTCATGTTTTTAGATGCTATTGTAAAAGGAATTATTTCCCAAATTTTTCTCAATTGGTCTGCAATTTGCGTATAAGAAGGCTATTGTGTTTTGAGTGTTGACATTGTATCCAGCTAATCTACTGAATCTGTAAATTAGGTCTAGAAGACTTTTGACTGAGTTTTTTGCACCTTCCATATAAAGTATCATATCATCAGCAAATAATGACAGTTTCACTTCTTCCTTTCCTATCTTTATTCCTTTTATTTCTTTCTCTTGTCTAATTGCTATGGCTAAAATTTCCAGAACAATATTGAACAGGAGTGGTGATAGTGGGCATCCTTGTCTTGTTCCTGATTTTAGTGTGAAAGTTTTCAGTTTTTGACGATTTGGTATGATGTTGGCTGTTGGTTTTTCATAGATAGCCTTAATCAGGTTGAGATAAAGACCTTTTATTCCAATTTTCTATAGAGTTTTTATCATGAGTGGGTGTTGGATTTTGTCAAATTCTTTTTCTGCATCTATTGAGGTGATCATGTGGTTTTTATCCTTGACTCTGTTAATATAGTGTATTACATTTATTGATTTACAGATGTTGAATCATCCATGCATCCCTGGGATAAATCCGATTTGGTCAGGTTGTATGTTCTTCTTGGTGACACTCTGTATTCTGTTTGCCAGTATCTTGTTGAGGATTTTTCATCTATGTTCATTAGGGAGATTGGCCTGTAGTTCTCTTTTTGGGTTGGGTCTTTCCCTGGTTTGGGGATCAAAGTAACACTTGCTTCCAGGAATGAATTTTGAAGATTTGCTTCCCTTTCAATTTCCTTGATGACTTTAAAGAGTAATGGCAATAGTTCTTCTTTAAACGTCTTTTAGAATTCAGCAGTGAAGCCATCAGGACCTGGGCTTTTCTTTGTTGGTAAATATTTTATTACATTTTCAATTTCACTCATTGTAATTGGGGTGTTTGGAATTTGTATATCTTCTTCATTTAATTTTGGCAATTTGTATGTATCTAGGAATCTGTCCATTTCTTCTGTGTTTTCCATTTTATTAGAGTACAGGTTCTGAAAGTAGGTATTGATGATCCTCTGGATTTCTGCTGGATCTGTTGTGGCTTCACCTTTTTCATTCTTAATTGCATGGATTTGAGCCTTTTCTTTCCTTTTTTGATAAGGTTAGCTAAAGGTATATTGATTTTATTTATTCTTTCAAAAAAACAACTCTTAGATTCATTGATTTTTTTGTATCATTTCCTTGGTCTCCATTGCATTGATTTCTGCTCAGGTCTTTATAATTTCCTTTCTTTTACAAGCTTTGGGTTTGTTATGCTCTTCTTTTTCTAGGAGCTTGAGGTTCTGCATTAGGTTATTTAACTAAGTTCTCTCTGTTGTGCTAATATGGGCATTCACTGCTATGAATCTCCCACGTAGAACTGCTTTCATTGTGTCCCAGAGCTTCCTGTATGTTGTACTGGCATTATCATGTACTTGTACAAACTGTCTAATTTCTTCTTTAATGTCCTCTGTGATCCATTGGTCGTTCGGGTGGGTGTTCTTCAATTTCCAGGTGTTTCTGAGTGTTTTGCGGTTTCTTATGTTATTGACCTGCAATTTTATTGTACTATGGTATGATAATATACAGAGGATACCTTCAATTCTTTTACATTTACTTAAACATGTCCTATGAGCTAGCATGTGATCTATTTTGGAGAGTGAACCGTGTGCAGCTGAAAATAAGTGTATTCTGATTTTGTGTGGTGGAACACTCTGTAAACATCTATTAAGTCCCTTTGTTCAATAACTTGGTTCAATTGTAGAATTTCCTTGTTAATTTTTTTCTAGTTGATCTGTCTATTTGTGATAGAGGTCCCCCACTACAATTTTATTAGTGCTTATTTGGTTTTTTCAAGTCCATTAATATTTGTTTTGTATAGTTGGGGGCATTCGTATTTGGTGTACATATATTTAGGACTGTCATTACTTCCTCTTGGATTGATCCCTTCACAAGTATGTAGTGACCATCTTTGTCTCTCTAATTAGTTTTGGTCTGAAATCTACTTTCTCTGTAAATAAGATTGCAACACCTGCTTTTTTCTGGGTTCCCGTCATGTGGAGAACTGTCTTCCATCCTTTTACTTTCAGTATATGGATTTCCTTTTGAGTAAGATGTGTTTCTTGTATGTAGCATATTGCTGGGTTATGCTTCTTAATCCATTCTGTCAGTCTATTTCTTTTCATTGGTGAATTGAGTCTATTAACACTGATAATTATAATTGACAGATATTGACTCATCCTTGTGAAGATGTTTAATTTTTGTTGGCTCTTTTATTTCTTATTTTCCCCCCTTTCACTTTAGAGTCTTACCTTGAGTGGGGCCTTCTCTGTGTTAGGCCTCATGGAATTGTGACCTTCATTGTCTTTTTCTAGGATATTGCTTAAAATTGTTTGGAGTGCTGGTTTGATGTTCACGAAATTTCTCAGGTGTTCTTTGTCGTGAAAGTATCTAATTTCCCCATCGATTTTGAAAGATAATCTTGCCAGATACAATAGTCTAGGTTGGGAGTTATTTTCTTTTAGGGCTTGAAGTACTTCACTCCAGGCTCTACTTGATTTGAGGGCCTGTGTTGAGAAATCTGCCCTGATTCTGATGGGCTTTCCTTTGTAGGTGATTTGTTTCTTTTCTCTAACTGCCTGCAGAATTTTGTACTCCTGTTGGGTTTCTGGGATCTTGACTATTATATGTCTTGGTGTAAAATCTTTTTGGTCATGGCTAGTTGGAGCTCTATATGCCTCCCTTATCTATATGTCCAATTCTCTACCTCTGTCTGAGAAGTTTTCTACTATTACTTCTGTGAACAGTTTTTTATGTCAATTGTATTTTCTCCTGTTTTTTCATGGACTCCTATGAGTCTTATGTTATTCTTCTTTGCATCATCTAGCATCTGTTGGATTGATTTCTCATGGTCCCATACTATCTTTAAGAAATCTCTGTTTTCATGATCCTTAACTGCAATCCTCTCTTCTATATCTGATATTCTGTCTTCAGATTCTCTTAGTCTGTTCTGCATGCTTTCAACGGAGTTTTTAATCTGCTGAATATCTGTTTGAATCTGTTTCATGGATTCCATTTCTTTCTTATGTTGGACAATCATGTTTTCCATTTCGTTCTTATACTGGGCATTCCTGGCTTCCAGCATGTTTCTGATCTCATCTATTTTCTTATCTGTTTCTGCTCTAGAGCCTCTAATCATGTCTTTCACTCTGCTCACCATGTCTGTATTTATCTGGGAGATTATTTCTGTTCTGAATTTTTCTAAAGCCTCATCCATCTGCTTTGTTACTTCCTCTGCTATCAGTTCAGGGTGTCCAATGGTTGCTTATCAGACTTTTCCACCTCATTTCCCCCAGAATTTCCTTTTTGTGGCATTGAAGCCTGCTTTTGTGCCTTGCTTAAGTGTCTTCTCATTTTTGTTTTTGGTACTGTCCTTGGTTTAATTCCTGGATTGATATTTCACTATTGGTTAATGTAGGTATCTTTGTTGCTTGTGTTTAAAACCCTTGTGGAATGATTGCTTTTCAGAGGTGTCTTCCAGATATAGCTTGTGTTTGGGTTTTGAGAATTTAATGACTGAGCCTGTTTTATTTTCCTTGTACCAGGAAGGAAAACTAATTAGATCAATCGCAACATGTTAGCCCAAATGACATAGTCAGCAATACCATAGCATCAAGCACAGCTTAGAAAATGACAATTTGTGGTAGTTATTAATCTATCACATTTAACTATGTGAGTTAAATTAAAATTGAGGACAACCCAACGTAAGTTTATAATGAATAAACTCTTCAATATAGCATCTTTCCCTTTGGGTGGGGAGTTAAAAGGAGTTGGGGAGAGAGGAACAGGTAGAAAGATCAGGTAAGATTAGGGGTGAGGCCAGAAGACACAGAAAGATCATGAAAACTCTAAGAAGATGTTAAAGGCAAGAGAAAATGGCAGAATGAAAGAACAAAGATGTGAATAGAATCACCTAACAGCAACAGGGAGGCTAGATACCAAATTTACTTTCCTTTAAACATAATGATAATCAAGAGAAGGAAAAAGAGAAGAAAAGAACAATAAGGGAGAAATCTGAATTCAGGGCAGAAAGGAAAAAATGGGGAGATGAGGAGCAATGTGGGACAGTGAGAGAATGAGTGAGTGAGAGAGAGAGAGGGAGAAAGAAAGATAAAAGAACAAAAAGAAAGAAAAGAAAAAAGAAAGAAAAGTAAAAATTTGAAGAGTAGAAAAAGTAAAAATTAATTAAAAATAAGAGAAAAAAAATTTTTTTCTTTTTTTTGCAAACAGCAAAAATAAAAATTATAGGCCTCCTTCAGGGTATGTTTCTGCTGTCACAGTAGGCAATGTAGGAATCTGTGTATATATACAAGTCAATGAGTCTCAGCAAGCCAGCAGCAGACCAAGTACAGTGGTCTGATGTGCCTTTATTGTAGAGATTCTCTGTAGTTTTCTGCTGAGCTTCAGTTTTCATTGAGGATCCTTAGAAGCCCTCTTTCTGTTCCTAACTTCTGCTCTATCTTGTGGAGCTCAGGACAAGGGTCTTTATAATCCCCTGTGCCTCTGTAGTGTGGGACCAGGTAGCCGAAAAGCCAGAAGGCCAGAGGCACAAGGCGCGGGGGGGGGGGGGGCGGGGACTGGGCCTTGGAGGCGCCCACACAGCTAAGCGGACCTCACTGTGGCATGGGCGGGGCCCGGGAAGGACTGGGAGGTTCAAGCTGCTTGTCTCATCTGGTGGTCATGGCTGGGAGAGTGTTGGATGGGGGCGGGGATCTAAGCTGTGCCTGGGACCTCACTGTGGTGTGGGCATGGCCTGGGACAGCCGCAGAACTTCAAGCTGCTTGTCTCACCTGGCAGGTTGTGGCTGGGCTATGTTGGTTCTTACTCATGAGCAAGGATGTCTTTCCATTTTCTGATATCCTCTTTGATTTCCTTTTTCAGAGTACTGTAATTTTCAATGTAAAGATCTTTTGCTTCTTCTGTGAGAATAATTACTAAGTATTTCATTTTTTTGATGCTACTGTGAAATATGTTTCCCCAATTTCTCTCTCAGTGAGTTTGTTATTTTTGTACAGGACTGGAAAAGAGAATGCAGCAAATTATCAAGAAGATTATACACCATGACCAAGTAGTATTTATCCCAGGGATACAATAGAGTCAAAGACAAAAATCACATGATCATCTCCATGGAGGCAGAAAAAGCATTTGATGAAGTGTAACACTCATGATAAAGCCTCACAGAAAATTGGAATAGATGGACTTCATCTCAATCTGATAAAAGTCATCTATGACAAACCAATAGCCAACATCAAACTAAATGATCAAAAACTGAAAGCTTTCCCTCTAAAATCAGGAACAAGACAAGGATGTCCACTATCATGACTCCTATTCAATATAGTCCTGGAAACATTAGCCAAAGCAATTAGACAAGAGAAAGAAGTAGAAGGAATAAAGGTAGGAATGAAAGAAGTAATTATCATTATTTTCAGATGACATGATACTCTACATAGAAGACCCCAACAACTCCACCAGAAGACTTCTAGATTGAACAATCAAATTCACTAGTGTAGCTGGATACAAGCGAACATTCAACAATCAATACCATTCTTGTACACAAGATTTTAAATTGTACTTTACTGCAGCTTCAAGACACAAGTTACTCAAGCCTTTTGCCTGTGGAAAATTGTAGAATTTAGTTATCTAGTTGTAAGCATAGATCACAAGAAGTTTGTTAACTGAGAAAATTAAGTCGTTTCTGGGAAACTTCACAAGTCTGTTTGTTAAAAGAATGCCAGAAAACTTTAAGAGACATTGTGAAAGTTTCATGGGAGAAAAACAGGTTTTCCTAGTTTTCTTATTTACCATTTCCTGGGATCAGAGAACTGCGACCCAATGACTACAGGTGGTGAGAGAGATACGACTCAGACTCACTATGCACATCTGTGATGTTTGTGGTGGGCCGGTGGGCTAGATTTTGGCTGAAGTTGCCCTGCTCTCTTGGTATCATCTGATAAGAAGAGGGCTGCAGTGTGCTCTTTGATGTACGGGATTGGTGAACCGAAACAGGGGACTTGTGAATTCTCCTGTAGCTTTTATGAGTCACTTAAAGTCACTGGTTATCATGAGATGTAAAAATCAGAAAGACAATAGCCAGAATAACTAAGCTGCTTTACTACATGTATAAAAGCCTTGCTTCTTTCCTTTGTGACTGTCGAATAGTGCCAGAGGAATTAAACTGCTGTTAGTCTCCCAGGCTGTCTCCTTTTCTTTCTTTAAAAGTCAGTGCTTTCCGGGGTCTCAGGTCTCCCTCTAGAGAGACCACCGACATTTACCCTTCTAGAAAACTCATTTAAAAGAATTTCTAAAGGAATTACAGATGCAATAAGCCTGTAAATCCATGCTCTAGACCTCTGTTTTTTACCTCCAAATTGTTCTTTCTCCAACTTCAAGGAAGCGGCAGTATCAGTGGGCAGCATATCTCAGCTGCGAACACATGTAGAAGGCTTGGATTCAGACATAACTTTCCAGGTGTGTAACATCACGGACAGTAGGAATAAATATCCTCAATTGCCCATCTTGAAGCCAACTCTCAGACTCCTTGAATATATCCAGCTCTGTCTCACAGTGCATGTCATTTTTCTCTGAATGCCCACCCTTCACTATTGAGTGCATCTTAAGATCTCTGCCTAATAAACTCTTCTCATGCCTCTTACTGATGTATCCTGAAAATTCTGTTTCAGCAATGGCATTTAGTAAAACTACAAACTTCTACAAAATGGACCTGTCATACCTAGCCCAGTGATATTGCCATATATTAAACCAAAATCAAAATGGTTCAAAATTATAAATGTTAAATCAGAAATAGCCTGCTGGAAGATAAAGGAGGTAAGACTATTGAATCATAGTCAAAGCCTTTCTGAAAAGAACTCCAACTGCACAAAAAATATCATTAAGAATAAACAAATGGGATCATAGCAAATTAAAAATGCTTCTGCACAACAAAAGAATCAACAGATTGAAGAGACAACTTACAAAATGGGAAAAATAAATTTGCAAGCTGTACCTCAGACCGAGAAGTAATAACTAGAATATATAAAGGACTCAAAAAACTTTAACCTCCCAAAATAAAAGACCCAACAAAAAACAGGCTACTGAAATAAATAGATACTTCTCTGAAGTACAAATGACCAATAAAGACATGAAAAAATTTCAGCATCTCCATCTATTAGAATAATGCAAATTAAAACAACACAAAAATTCTGTCTTATTCCAGAAAGAATGACTGTCTGGAAAAAAATCAAATAATAACATATACTCGTCAGGCTGCATGAATAAAGGTACACTTTTATATTGTTGGTGGCAATGTAACTACTACAGAATCTATGGAAATCAACATGCAGATTCCTCACAAAACTCAAAATAGTAATTTCATTTAACCTAGCTGTTCCTCTTGTAGGCAACTTCACATAAGGTATGATGTCTCATATTAAAGTGACATATTTCCATGTTTATAGCAGCATAACTCATAAAAACTGAATCATGGAAGTGGCCTGTATGACCATCGACAGATGAGTAGATAACTAAAATATAGTATTCATACACACTGAAGTGCTACTTTGTCATAAGAAAGGACATATTTGAGTAGTTGTAGGAAAATAGATGTCTGTTGAGACCATAATGTTAAGTGAAATAAATCAAGCAAATAAACTTAAATATCACATGGTTTCTCCTATATGAGAATCCCAAAATTTAAATAATTTAAATAGCAAAATAAAAGATACAAAATAGGAATCAGAGAGATAGATTTTGTGTGAAAGGGAAGTGAACCAAGAAAAGAAGGGAGAGTGAAGGGATGTTAAGGGAAGGGGATGAAAAAAGAATTAAGATATGTTATTTACATGTACCAACTCCATTTCATGAATTTAATCATTATGTATTACAAAGATATACTTACAAAAATAAAAATTTTAAAAGATGATGGCAATATTACCTACCTTGATAGTAATTGTTATTTTAAAAAGCATATGTACACTAAAACATCAGCTTATATTCAGTAAATATATAAAATAGTATCAATTTTACTTCAAGGATGGAATAAAGCATTACTAAAGTTTTTAAGAATGTAAATACCTTGCAAAAGGTGAATGGATAGACTGTATTACAAACATGAAATGAAGTATTCTTAATTAAGAAAAATAAATTTTGATAAAATTTAAATGTACACTAATTTGTTAAATGAAACAAATCCAAAAGATTATCCAAAAGATTCTATATTATTAATTTTAATTAATTAAATTTATTGGTACATTTTAAATATACATAATGATCACATTCATCATAGGGAATTTGTACCTGTACATTATAGATCTAGATTCTTGTTTTTTCCATTCCCCTACCCTCCCTTCAACCCCTCTTCTCCTTATTTACAACAGCTTTGTTTCTATTTTTTCCTGCTTTTATCATTTTCTTTTCCTTTTCCTTCCTTCCTTTCCCCCATTCCCTTTCTGGTTCCCCTAACTATTTTTTAAAAAGTCTATATTATTTTTTAAACTCATATTCAAGAAAAGACACACTATAGGGATAGAAAAGGGTGACTGTTTTTTATTTAATTTATTGGTACATTTTTGATATGCATTATGATCACATTCATCATAGGGATTTTATACCTGTACCTAATATAACTTGATTCATCTTTTCTTTTTTTTTCTTTTTGAATGGGTGAAAATTGTTCACTCATTTTTAGTAGAAGGCTGTCAACAGAAGAAAGACCACACTCAAAAAATTGTAAATGAAATAATAAAATTAGATTTTTATGATAATAAAAAGAAATTGTGGAAAATTGGGAGATGTGGGAAATATTCTGTAAGAGAGTGTGGTAATGGTTACTCTATAATTTTGCAAAAGTCATAGAAATAAGTATGACAAAAACTGCAATTATTACATGCAAATAAAACTTTATCAGTATATGGTAGAATACAGACTATGATCAGTGAATATTATTCTTCAAAAACTGAGTCACATAATTATACCAGTGGAATGGGGAGGAAAGGGGATACCCTATGCATTCTTTTGAAAACAGTGTTTTTTGTTAAAGAATGTAAAATTAAATAAAATAGCAGTTATATGGAAACACACCCTTTTTTGCTAGATATTTCTTCCAGAAAATATAGGCTAGAAATTACAATACTGTTTGGTTTCATGTTAAGATTGAAAAAACATTAACAAATGTTTAGAATATAGCATAGAGGTAAAGTATTTGTGTACCATGTAAGAGGTCCTGAGTTTAATACTTGGCATTGTAAAAATAAATAAATACAGTGTAGATTATAAGATCCATGTTCTTAACTATTAGAGAAAGAAATTATAAATAAAAGGGGATATTCTTAAATAAAAAATAATGGTGCTAGATTGCATTAAGAGATATTTGTATGACTGTGTCTATATATATGTGACTGTGCCTATGTGCATGTATACCCATGTACAGAAACATAAAGATATATATGCACTCCCTGGTTAGTATTTTGTAACTCAATCCACAGAGGTTGCCTACGAGCAGTGATTTTTCAGTAGATATGATTATATATATATACGTTAATCTGATATGTGTTTTCAAAAATCATTTGTCATTAAAAGGAACTAGGGCTCTTTGGAGATTTTGTTGACTCGCACATGTGGTAAATACTTTTGTGGTTGAATTTGGAGCATCTTGTGACTCCAGAAATAGGAATGCACTAAAACACATATTCGTAAAGTTCCAGCAAAAAGGTGTAGTAGTAATAAACCTGTGAGCTAAATAAACCTTTCTTCCTTTAACTTTGGCTGTACTAGGTGTGAACAAAATATATGAAGAAGGTTTAAATTAAAATAATTTATCACAGTAAAAGATTCATTGCCATCGATCACCGTCAACATATTACCCCACACTTCAAGCATGTTTATCCCATAATTCTTGCCCTTATATGAAGCATTTCTGGAAATCTTTCCTGAGTGTCTTTTCAAGATATGATCAAGAATCTGGTGAATGCTGCTATAGCATGCCATCCAGTGGCTCATAACATTATGGTGTGTCTTCCTCCACCTTATTTACTGGATCTAGCATCATACAACTTCTGGTTCTTCGCCAAAGTAAAAATAACCACCAAAGGTAAATATTTTGAATTGATTCAGGGCATGGGGGCAACCCACGCAGTCAGTGAATTAGAATTGTGAGAGAGCACAGTTAAAGACACTCATTAAAGAAGACTTCCAGAAATACTCCAGAAAATGGCAAGGATAATGGATAAAGTGTGTTTTTAGCTAGGGAGAATATATTGAGGGGGATTAATAGTGACCTTTTACTGTAATATTTGTTTTAAATTTAAACATTCATCATATTTTGCAATCAAGTCTCATGTTTATATAAATATTCTATTGCTGTATTTCTCTGGAGAACACTAAGCATTAATACAGATTTTAGTATCAATACTGGTTTGGTAGTTAAATCATTTAAAGGATGAATTTTCAGTTTTGTTTCAGAGGCTTGTAGAACTTGGTCTCTAATCTGACTAAAGACATTACTATTTCCAATAGTAAAGAGAAAATTGATAGCTCTAGCAAAGGTTATATGCAAAATATCACAACTGAATACCCCTAAACAAGTACTTAAAAGAAGCAGAGAGCTGGGTGAATCTTTATGTGACACTTTGGAACATTTTTATCTAACAAATATATAGAGATTAGCTACTTACTTCTAATGTTACTGGACAATGTGAGGAAATAAGAAAATAAGATCAAGGATTCATATTTTCACTAAAGCACAGATCTGAAAGTATAGAAATATGTGCTGAAAGAGACTCTTCCTGTAGCTGCAAGGCTGATTGCCAAATACGTAATGCTGAATATAATTCAATAATTGCTGAAATATAGTGCAAAAGTAATTCTCACTTTCATATTATGTCTATTGTTATAATTAGGATATTGTTATGACTTGGATCCAAATCATCACCCAAAAGTTCATATGTAGAACATTTGGATGGCATTGTAACAGAGCCCAAAGGTAGATGACTTAATCATGAGACCTCTAATACTATCAGTGGATTAATCCTTTAATAGATTCATAGTTTAAGGGGCTATTAGGAGATAGAGTAATATTAGGAGTTGGAACCTAGATGGATAAATTAGGTCATTGGGCACAGAAGTGCCTTTGAAGGGAAAACTTTGTCTCTAGTTTCTTTCGCTTACCCTTCTTTTTCCTGGCTGCATGAAGTGAGAGGTGTTGCTCTGCCATACCATCCTATTGCCTTGGTGTTCTGCCTACCACAGGCCCTGAGACAAAGGATCCAAGTGATCACAGACAGAACAAATATTTCTGATCTAAAACAAATATTTCTTAAAATTAAGTCATTTCTTTCAGGTGTCTTGTCACATGGACGAAGTAGAAAGGGTCCCTGGAAAATTTCAGTGGGGATAAGTGGTAACACTTTAATGAATGTGGTAACACTTTAATGAATGTGGAAACACTGAGCTCCCAAATAATGATAAATATCCTTTGCCAGCTAACGAGTTCTCTCCAGTCCAACAGATACGGTGTCTCCACGTCCAGAGGAGGTGGTCTCCTCATTCTCAACTCTAATGACCTCCATGTAGGCACTTCCCATACAAGACACTGTCCATTCTCTTCAGAATCCACTCCCACCACACCTCTTTACTTCAAGACCAATGACAAGACAGAAATTCCAGCCAGCTCTCCAAACTGAGGTAAAATATGATCCTTAAGTTATAATTTATATAGAAAAATGATGTTAATATGCATAGCAATAGATACTAGGGACATAGAAAATATAATAAATAACAAGTATTTTTTCTAATTCCAATCACCCTAAACCTTTAAATTCTATCACCTACATTAAACCAATGTAGGTGTACAGGATAATGGTGAAATGAGCATAAAGTCAGAATATGTTAAATAACTTAAAGTGGGCTCACTGAATAAATGTTCTACTGTTAATATTATAGCTCAGGGAGTTAGAAAGGATTTTAACTTTTTTTCATTTGGTTTTCCAAGACATGGAATAAAAAAGGTGCACAACAGAGAGAAAGCTGGAAAATCTGTATCTATTTTGGTTTAATGTAGAGGATGGTATTTAAAGGCTTACAGTGATGAGAATTAGAAAAAATATTTGCCATTGAAAGAGTCGAGAGAACACATCTTTTTACAATTACTGTGAAAAATATATTAGGATAGAGTTCTGTTAATTTTTTTAAATTCTGTGATTGTTCTCTCAGTAATTCAGTCTTTACAGTGGAAATGCAATCAGTGAATTAGGATTGAATCCTGGGATGCCAGAAAACAAGGAGCAACAGAAAACTGCCAAGGATGAGATGGAATTAACTTGAATTTATAGAATTCTTTATCCACTCTATGTTATTCCAACCAGCAATTTCTTTGATTAGTGAAATCATTTAACAATAAATGAAGTGTGGCAGTGGATTCACACTAATGAGATGTGCTGGTCTCATCATGTTCCCCACCATTTGGAAGCAACTGGTTTAATATAAAAGTGGGGTGACCTCTGGAAGACTATTAGAGCTCTAGCTAATTTGCAATTCCTTGAAGGGCTGGGACAAGGTTCTCCAGAATGATACTCATGCTCTGAATAATCATCCACTATATGGTGTTTTAACTCCTATAGCCAGTATTTTTATGTTCAAGAAAAAGAAGTGGAAAAACAAATGGAAAGAATGCAAATATTGTTAATCATTGGCAACATTTTTTTGCTTCCTCTTTCTGTAACCTTTCTGCTGTCCTAGAGGTTTAAATCCAAATGACAGAATCCTTCTATCAGAAAACACAGCAATGATTCCATGGATCTGGAAGTTAAGCCTGCTACCCAGACACTTTGCCCTACTAATGCCTCTGAATCAACAGACCAAGAAGGTCATTAAATTGTTTGCTGAGATGATTAATCTTGACTGTCAAGGAGAAGTTCACATGGTGATCTGCCATAGAGGTTAGGGAAGAGCATGCCCAAAATACAGGAAACTTCACATCCACTTCACATACACTATGAGTAAAGCCAATAAAAAACTGAAGTAACCTAGTCCATGTAAAACTACTAAAGGGTCAGATACTTCAGGGATGAAGTTTTGGGTCATGTTCTCAGGTAAATAACCATTACCAGCTGAGTTACTTATTGAAAGCAAAAGGAATACAATATGGGTAGTGAAAGAATGCAGATAGAATTACCAGCTAAATGTATCTTTTTTTCCTTATTTCTTTATCCCAGATGTATTGACTTTTTATCATAGCATTAAGTGTGGTAAACTTTATTTTATAATATGTAAGTTTTGTAATATCAACAAAAGTCAAATTCACTCAAACACTTTGTGTCCTCTTGTGGCAAAGAGATTACATATTTTGGGTTTTATTCAGGATAGATATATCATGCGATGTGGAAGGGTGTTTATTTATTTGTATATTAAACATAGTTTAAGGAGATCTGTGTGAGTGCTGAACTGACCAGGTATATTCCTAAAATGGTTAACTTTGTATCAACTTGACAGGGCTACTAAGTGCCCTGCCATTTGGTCATACAATATTTTAGATTTGTCTGAGCAGGTGTTTTTGGATGAGCTTTATATTTGAATTAAGAGGCTAAATAAAGCAAGTTGTTCTCCCTAAATTGTGTTGAGCTCATCCCAACAGCTGAAGACCTGAGCAAAACAAAATGGCTGAGTGAGTAGGAGCAGCTCTTGCCTGACTGAGGGAGAACATCAGTAGTTTCCTGTGTTCCAACTCTGAATGGAAAATTGTCTTTCTAGATTTTTTTTGAGGAAATAGAAATTGAACCCAGAGCCTTTGCACTGAGCAATAAGTCAATCTTCCTTACCTTTTTAAAACTATGAGACAAGAACTCACTAAGTTACTAAATGGTCCAGGCTGGGCTTAAAATAGCAATCCTCCTGTCCCAAAATGCTAGGATGACAGGCATGCACCAGCACACCTGGCTTAGTCTATAATTTGTAGCATCATATTTCCTCTTACTCAGAACTTCTGTCTTGCTCTTTATACCATTGGCTTTCCTTGTCTCCTTGTCTCCTTTTTGGTGACTATAGATCTTGGAAATCTAAGAGTTCATAATAGTTAGAGCCAATTATAATAACTTACTTTTAATTATTTTTATGGAACTCCACTGAAAAAATTCTATGCCTGTAGAATTAATCCTAGAGAAAATGAAAAAAACTGGATTATTCATTCATAAATTCTAATTCCAATTAAGTTTTGAGAATTGCCTCTTTTGAGTATTAAACTACAAACATCACTTTCTTTCACTATATGCAAAAAGAGAAAAGTTTAGCAGCCAGAAGTGTTCTCAGGTAAAACGTTGAACATACTAACTAGAGGAATTTGAGTAAGAATACATAGAAATAGTATGAGCCAAAGTAATATATACAATGCACTGAAGTCATCTGCTATAAAAAGAAATAGGATAAATAGGACTACAGCTCAGCATGTATGATGGGCTACAAACCTGTGTTTGGAAATCACGGAAATATGTAGGTCATTTGAATAGATTGAAACTTTTGAGTATGTGTTAAGTAAATAGTAGGCTATCCTAGGTCAGATTTTTTTAAAAAGCCAATATTTAAGAATGTTAAAATAGTAGAAACTAAAACAAACAAACAAACAAAAGGAATGGGAAAATGATTCAGAGAACTAAGACGAAAAGGACAGTATGATATCATGGAAGTCAATGAATCAGAGAAATGTATCCCCTAAAAAATATGTTTTCAATAATTTCAAATGTTACCTTGAAGAAAGGTGAGTTCTAAGAATTGTACATTGGAATTAGTCACATAGAGAAAGCTTGTGATCTCGTAGAGTATCTTACTACAAAGTCAGACCCCAGTGTACTGAGGAATGCTCGGTAAAACGCATTTAGTTTCAGTCTCCATTTTTTGGTTGTTGTTGTTACTGGGGATTGAACTCAGGACCTTGTGCTTGCTAGACAGGCGGCAGAACCAGTGAGTTAAATCCCCGGCTGCAATGTTTTTTTGTTTTTTTGTTTTTCTGTACCAGGGATCGAACTTGGGACCTTGCGCTTGAGAGGCAGGTGGCGGAACCACTGAGCTAAATCCCCGGCCCATTGCATTTTGTTTCAGAATTTCGTGATAGAGGGAGATAATAGGTTAAGCAGAAAAATGGGATAAAATATTTTACGTCTTGATTTTATTCATAATAGTAAATATGCAGTAGACCCCCGAAATTCGCGAGAGTTAATTCCTACAGTAAATCGTGAATTGTGAAAAACTTCAAGTTTTAGATATGGTCAGAAAATGGCAATAAATGCCTATTTTTAAAGTTTATGCCCTAAATATGCTATGCTTCTGCAGTTATGTAATTTAATTTAATAAAATACTATATCTAGGGCATTTTGGCAGCATCTTAGAGAATTTTAGGGCTTTAAGAAGAACAAGACCTAGAACACTAAAGAACACAGTGTATGGCAACCTCTTATGATGTGAGAACTCTACTGGAGATGGGTTACAGGGCAGCAGCCAATCAGCAGCAAGGCAAACTGAATAATGCTTTCTGATTGACTACTTGCAAACCTCCTGACAAAAAAAAAAAAAAAATTGGGCAAGATATTTGCAGTTTTCACGAAATTGCAGGAATTTCTGAGAGCAATTATTACTTAAATTCTAAGGAAATACCTGCAAATGACTGAGGCCACAAACTCTGAACCATGATTTCATTGGGGTATTCTAAATCTCTTAACCTTTGATGGGAGATGCATTACAAGATAGGTGGCAAAAGAAAAAGGTAATGTAGGGGATAACTCCTTTAACTCAGAACACTGACTGAAGGACACTAATTAAGGAGTGGAAATTTTGATTCAAGTTACACAGTTAAGGCAGGGAATTAATATCTGACAGTGGCTTACACCTTTCACATGAATGAGGTCATCAAGGGAAGCAAATCATGAAACTATTTTAGTGAATGCTCAATCCAGTGCAAAAATATTATTCAAGTGATTAAACATGGTAATGAATTTGAATAGGCACTAGAAGATCTTAATGGAAACATTATTCTGAGAAAAATGGAAGTCTATATAAATGTTATCATATTTATAAATTTGGCAAATGCTTTAGAGTTCCTATCCAATTGACCTTTATTTTCTGCTGCATTTTATGTGAGAGGTAATATTCTACAGTGTTACTCAAGAATTTGGATATTTGCAAAGTTCTTTTGGTACATTCTTCATTATTTTCAGCAGTCAAACATTTTTAACCTTTTTATTTAGTAGAACAAATTATAATTATTCATTTATGTGCCTATTTTGTTCATTCTACTGTGAACTCATTTAGAATTTGAGACCTTGTTCAATTAATGTATAGTTCCCCAGCAGCACAGAAACTGCTCTAAAGTGAATGACAGTGTTTATTTAGTGAGTTAACAAATGTATAAATAATTGAATGACAGAGGAATGTCTTTCCTCGATTGGAATAAGAGAAAATCCTTGTGCATGTAAATATATACATTTTAAAAAAGAAGAGAGTACAGAAGCAGAAAATTCAACTTTTTATCAGAACACAGTTGCTTTCCTAAACCAAAGAATACAGGTGTAAGAAAATTTTTGGCTGTATAGATCTCCATCAAATAAATGATTAAATTTCTACTTCTAAAAAGATGTCTTTACATAAAATAATAAATAAAGCTAAATGTATCCCGTGTTTTGGAAATGCAAATGCACCATTGGAACATTAAATTCTGACTGAGTAAATGATAATATTTAAATGTATGACCACTATATATCAGTACATAAACTATATTTTGTGTCACTATTATATTTTTATTTTGCACTCTAGTTTGGTTTTCATTTATTTATTACATTAAAGCACAATTTTCAATAAATTGTAAATATCTTGAAATAGCAAAAAAGAATGATTTTCAAAAAGAAGCCAAAAATTCTCTTAGAATCTACAACAATCTGTAAATACACATGATGGGAAAAGGCGACAAAGCAAGAAAACTCAGATGCTACTTCTTTCTTGTAGCATATCTTCAAAACTAAGGCCATTTTCCAATTCCTGTGTGAAAAGTTTGATATTTGACATTTGCACTGGATATAAGTATCTAATTTACTTGGTTATCCTACCCTCCTTTTCACAACTAAGGATGAGCATACTCTAACAATTTTCTTTTTCCTGACCCTGCTCGGTCTAATTGTAATTGAATTCACCAAACTAAATTCTGCTACCTCAGCAGCAGCCTACTCATGGAAATCTGCCACCTATAAAAAAAGTTACACTGTATTAAGATGCACAAACGTGATTCTGTCCTCTCTCAAAATAGAGCTGCTGGTGTAGAACATCATTAAGTGCATCTTAATAATAATTTATTATTCTTAACTATCTTTTATAGATAGCTCAAGAAGTGACTTGGCATACTGCCTTAGTAACAAATACATAATACAGAAGTGGAGCTAACTCATTTAACTAGAATAAGAATAACAGCAGTGAAATCAAGTAGGTAATGAGGTCTATTTAATGACTTTCCACAAAGTAAAATAGGTGTGCAGTGATTAAAATACAGAGAAGAAAAGGAGGACACATTATTTTTCAGTTATTCATGTACTTTGTCTTTGATCAAGAGCACAGAGGTTATAAGGACATGTTTTAATAAATCAAAGAGAAATTTTGTCCTCTAAGTTAAATAAGTAAAAATATTCTTATATATGGATGATTTGTATTAATTGTTTACTCTTCTAGGTTTTTTCAACTACATTTTGGAAATGCTATTGTGGAAAAAGAATTTAGAGCAATAAGTGGAATATTATGAATTCTTCTCTTTAAATTATCCATTGAATTAATCTTTTTAATATTTTAGTGAGAAAGTATTCACAAAGGAAATGACACAAAGCAATACCCTTTACTGGTAAATTTCCAAGACAAATAACTTTTAAAAGTCATTTTACAAAGCTTTTCTACCAAACTTTCTGATGCATTTAGTGTGAAAGGTGCATCTCTCTTCCTTTGCTCAAAAATATTGGATTATGCCAGAAAACATAATGATGATCATTTAAGGTGGATGAGAACTACTAAAATGCTCAGAGGGTTTTTTTTGCATCACTATCATGAAAAATATACATAAAGAAATACTTTTCTGCATTTCTATTCAAGAAAGTAGCCCAGTTGCTCTTCAGAAATCATCTTTGCATATGACCCTACTGAATATTTCACAACTGAATATCTGCCACTTGAAGATAGCTTAAAGGAAGAAAATAAGCTATTGTTAAAATGTCATTCAATAGAATAATTTGAATATTAAAACTTTTCTTAGAGCAAAAATGATCTCCCAAACCTAACGTCTAAGAAAAATAATTATATTTTATTAATTTATGAAATTTTTATAAAATATATGTTAATTCCTGTTTATGAATCATGGAGATAGATAAAAATATATAGACATGAATGTGCACTCTATAAGAGCTCACGGTCCAAAAGTAACTAACATATACACCAAAATTTATTGTAATATTACAATGAGGGAATAAATAAAAGAGGCAATGTTTCACCTGGCTGAAAAATTACAAATAGTTTACCAGATGTATTGAGAATGAGGAGGCCTCATGCCCCAAGTTTATGGAAGTAAGACCAATGTTGATATGAACAATATCAGAGTTTATGGCACTTAGGGCAAAGTTAACAAGATGGCTATAGGAGATACTGTAGAATTTAAGGAGTCCGATCATGAAAGGTTTTCTTGACATTTTAACAAAGAAGGAGTTATCCTGTAGTAAGTAAGTTATACTGTAGTAAGTCAATTGTGTAACTGCACAATTTAAGCACTATTAATCATAACTAAATTAAAAGCCATTTAGGATAGATTGGAGAGAGTGAAGTGAGGCAAAATCAGAGGCAAAGTGACTGATTAGTATTGTACACTATACTTTGAAAACCAGTTATGAATGCATAGCAGTAGAGTTGAAAGGAAGTCACTGCCACAAGAAATATGAAAAAGTATGCAATTAGACTTCCAGATAAATTTATACCTAAAGATATGATGTGAAACTCTTCCTATATTAGATCCATTGAATAAAGAAGATCCAAATTCTAAATTTTCTGAGTTAGCAGTAGAGAGTAGTCTAATTTACCTGTGCATTGGTTTCCAATTGCTGATTTAATAAGTGACCAAATTAGTAGAATACAAATTTATTATGTTATACTTCTGGAGATCAGAGGTTCAAGATGGATGGGGTGAGTTTATAATCAAAGATTGCATTTTTGCCTGGGAACGTTAAGGTAAAACTGCTCTTTAGATTCGACAGGCTCTGTGTGTTTCTGTATCTTGAGCACATAACTCCAATCATCGCTTCTGGTGTCACATATTTTTCCCTCTTTCTGTTTCTGTCATCAAATCACTTACCCTAATGGTTACACCCTTGCATCTCTCTTATAAAGTTCCCTGTGAATATGTTGAGCCCCCTGTAAAATGCAGGAAAGTGTTCCTATCTCAAGATTCTTAATCATGTATCCATAGTCCTTCTTATCAGGGAAAGTAACATTTTCAAAGGTTCCAGGGATTAGTGGGTGGACTTCTTTGAGAAGAAATGTATTGTAACTTGTCATTAATTTGAGGTAGTTATGATTAGATAAGATCAAGCCAATTTTTCAAATGAAGCTTAACTGGAAACTCTCCTTACTGAGAAAATGACTCAATTCAGGCAAATGAAGCAGAAGTTTTCTGGCACAGTCTTCTTTGCATGCATTAATTTTGAAGAGTGATGGGAGAAGGTGAAGGAAGGTCAGGGGTCAGATAACTTTCCACTAGAAACAATTTTAAGCTATAGATTAAATCGTCAAGATATTTAAAAGCAACAGCATTACATATTCCTAGAAGGAATAAATCTACCATTAAGTGAAGGATGAGGTTGGTCTTGGCTTGTTATTGATATGGTGGATATCAGTGGCAAAAATGAGGCCAGATACTGCCACTCTGTGTATTATGAGATTGAATGAAAAATAAAGAGCAACTTAAAGGGAGGAAAAAAGGAAGGAGGAGGGAAAAGAAAGCAAAAGAAAGAAGAGAGGAAGAAAAGAGTACAGAATGAAAGGAAGGAAATTAAACTAGTTTTACAATGAAGGCAAACAGTAAAAACTTAATGTGCTGAGATCAAGCTTCCCTACTGGAAATGACTGATGACATGTCAGTTCTCTTCCCTCCCATATCCCACATTTTACTCAGGTTTCTCAACCCCCGAGTTGATTATATAATGTGACATCAATCAGACTCTTCCCTAAGACTGAAAGAATTGAAACAGTTGAAGGCTGTACCTAAGGGCAACCAAGGAGAATAAATTCACATTGCCTTTGAGTGAATATCATAGTTGTATTCACTATCACAGTTCTTGTGAAAATAATTTGTTATACAAAACAAGTAACAAAATAAAGTGTATACTTTAAGTTAGAGAACATATTCTGAGTAGTTTTTCTATAATAAACAAAATAATATTTAAAAAATCCTCAGTGCAGTTGTTCCAATGTCTTTCTGATTCTTCAAAAATGATTTTCTTCTTATTGATGCAAACTTCTTTCATTTGATCTACTATATTTCATTACAACCACGTGGTTGTCAAAGATATTTTCATATTATTTCATGACACGGCCTATCTTGATCCCAAAAAAGTAGTGCAAGTATTCACTGAGAGACCAAGAAAGTAAGGTCCATTGCATGTTTTTTCCAATGTAGAAACAAGAAAAACAGAGAGAAAAGCTTTAGTAGTGAAAGTCCTACATTTTAATTTGGTAGTTGATTAAGTGAGTAAGAAGAGAATAAGAAAGAAGTTAATAAATACTATTCAGAGATGAGGAGAAAAGAGGAAAAGGAATAAGAGGAAGAGAGAGGACAAAAACAATATTATCTGACAATAAACTTAATGTAGGAAATATGAGTCGGTAAATGGAGAGGAAATTTAGACTCTGAATCATGCAGTTTCCCTCCTTCCCTCTCTTTCTCCCCCTTCCTTTCTTCCTTTTCTGCCCATTTTTCTGTCTTTCTGTGACAGTTAAGCTTAATTGTGAACTGGATTGGTTAGAGAGACAACCTCTCCTTTAAATTGCAAGTGTCATTTATTTCATTCTAGCAATGGGAAAGCTGACCAATTCATTTCCTTTTTCATTTATTGGCTATTCCTTTACTTATAATGAATATTTAATTGTCATGTAACTTAATGCATCAATTCTTATTTTTTCACATTTCTTTCTATATATACCTAAAGTATCCTAATATCCAATATATATCTTCATGCATTTGTTGTATTCCAAATTTCTTTGTTTCCATTTTATAAAAAATGATGCATGTAGTTCCAAGTTGGGATTTAACTTTTTCTCCTAATTTTTTCCTCTACATTAGTCATAATTAATCCCTGATTAATAAATATAATCTGAATTATATGCTAATTATATATGTGGATTCCGAACCACTTGTCAATTTACTGTAGCATTCACTACACATGAAAGAATGAAATGCGATGTTAATTCCAAAAATGACTGCAGAATTTATACAGTACATTAAGAAACAGAAAACACTGTTGAACCACAAAAATAATTACAAAATCTAGACCAGAAAATGAGCAGGAAAAGAGATTTAGGAATTAAGACTGTGTGTGAATTGTGTGTGAAGAATATGGCCAGTCACACGGGTCAAAGTCTTGATTGTACCCTGAATATCACACAAAGGGTTTTGTCTCAGAGCAAGACTCCTTAGGCTTTGAAGACTTACACATTGAAATCAACAAAACATTTTTGAAATCAAATAAAGTCTTAAATAAATAGAAAGTCATTCTTTGTTTATAGGTTGGAAGAATATATTTTATTAACATGGGACTACTCACCAAACTTATTAACAGATTTAATGGAATCTCTACACAAAGTCGAACTTCTATTATTTTTCAGAAATGAGAAAAGGATGCTAAAATTCAAAAAGATTTGCAGGGTCTCAAAATAGCCAAAATTTGTTGAAAAGAACACACATAAGAAATTTCCTAGTATTAACTTCAGAATTTACTATGCACCTAAAGTAATAAAGAAAAGCAGGGTACTGACATAGAGACATGAAGTGTCAATGAAGTAGAACTGAGGGTCTAAAAATAAAATCAAGTATCTATGGTAAATTTTCTTTGAACCACAGTGTCAAGACCACTCAAAAGAGAAAGATCACTCTTTTCAATCATGATGCCAGAACAACTGGGAAGCTCCCTGAAAAATAATGAATATGAATCCTTAAAACACACTGTGTATTAAATTAATCCAAAAAGGATCAAATTCATAAATTAATAGGTACCCTATAAAACCTGCAGAAGAAATACAGTAGTAAATATTCATGACTTTTGAGTAGGCAATGATTTCTTATCAATGAAATGAAAAACAGAATTTAAAAATATATATTTAATTTCCTTAAACAAAGCACTCATCCTATGTAGGAGTACAAGATCAAGAATACAAAAATACAATTTACACATGGGAGGAAATACTAGCTTATCATATATCTGATAATGGCCTTTTTTAAAGGGTACATTTTCCAAGGTCTTTACCATTCAAGAAAGAAAACAGAAATAACCTAGTTTTTTTTTTTTTTTTAATAAAAGAAAGGAAAAAAGTCCAAAGAGATTGAGGAGGCATTTCTCCATTGAAGATGTACAAATGGTTGACAAACACTCTAAACCACACCTAAATATTACTTCACACCCTCTATGAAGGCTAAAATTAAAAAAAAAATCATAAAAGCTAATATTCACTGACAAGTATGTAGTGGAATTGGAACCTATATACATTACTCTTGGGAACCCAAAATGATATATATGTTGTCAAAAGACATGTGATATTAATTTAAAAGCTGAACAAAAACATAATCTTAATCTATCAGATAGGAAAGTTAAATATAGCCATATAATCCATCAATTCCACTACTAGCTACATATGCAATAGAATAGAAAATAAATGTCCCTACAAATTCTTGCTCATGACTGCTCATAGCAGCATTATTCTCAATAGCCAAAAAGTAGAAAGAACCCACATGTTCATCAAATTTTGAATGGATAATGAAAATGTGGAATATACATTCAAAAAATATTAGCCATAAAAGAACAAAATGTTTACATATGCCATATCATAGATGAATCAAGAAAATAATGTGCTATATGAAAAATTCCAGACACAAACATATTTTCATTCTATTCATATGATATGTGACTGGATCATTTTTCAAGTGATTACACTGCTATTGTTACTGAGATTGAAGTTTTCTCATGTGAGTATTTATTTTTTTCTGTGCCTTATGCATTTTCCAGAAACCTTAAATATCTGAAGTTTGGTTCTGCGGTGCTCCTCATGCCACAATTCCAGAAGCCAGCCATAATATTTACATTTTTATGTTTAATATAAAATTTGTATTAAAATTGTTTCATCTCTTCTGTTTTCATATCATCTTACTTGCTTTAATTGATAGTGACATTTATATAACCAAGTAAGTAACTAGTAATTTTTCTTCACTTATCATAAAAGATTTGCTTTGCTGGTGGTAATACAATACTTCTCTGATAGAGGATGAATCACTGAGGTTGGTGATGTTTCAAGAGCCCACAGTCTGATCCTGCAGGAGGTAATAAGAGAAGGACTTAATCTACTGACTGACAGCCAAAAGATGACCCTTCACATGTCCCTCAATCCCACTGGAGTAACTCACAGTGTTCAATGTAACAGTCATCTCTACACAGCGCTTCTGAAGTTTTCATTTGTGTCTCTGGGCAGAAGATTACCTTCTCATCACAAGCTATTCATACAACAGATTTGTTTGTGACGTGTGATGCTATGCACATGACTCTCACCATACCAGAATTTCCTTGGAATCTGACATCTGTGAAGATTGAAAACAGCAGCACCCCTATGAGTCAGCTGTATGACAATGGGATCAAAATGGAAGTAACAAACGCCTTGAGACTACACTTTAGCAAAACTCTTCTCAAAGCCAAATTCTCTGAAAAGTGCCTACTCTATCAGTTATACTAATCTTCACTCAAGCTGACCTTTTACTTTCAAGTAGATACAGTATTCATGATGATACACCCTGAGTGTCTCTTCGAGTTACCAGTTTCTGTAGTTACAGAAGAGCTATGTGTCCAAGATGATCTGCAGCCACCAAAAAACTACCAGCTCTCAACTTGGGTACACTCAAAGGGGGAGACTCATCCTACCAGCCTCTCTTCACAGCTCAGTCTCAGGAGCTGGTATGGTTTCAGATTCCCCTGAATGGATGTGGAACAAAGCATAAGCTTGAAGATAATAAAGTCATCTATAAACATGAAATACATGCTCTCTGGAAAGATCTTCCTCCAAGCAAAATATCCAGAGATAGTGAATTTAGAATGACAATGAAGTGCTACTACAATAAGGATGACGTCCTACTAAATGCCAATGCCAAAAGTCTTTCTCTTCCAGTGGCCTCTGTGAAGCCAGGTCTGCTTATGTTGATCGGGCAAACCTACCCTTCAAATCTTACAGACAACCTTACAGAGACAGTGAGTACCCTATGGTGAGACACTTCTGCCAACCAATTTACATGGAAATTAGAATCCTAAACAGGAATCACCCCAACGTCATACTGGTCTTGGATGATTGCTGGGCAACATCCACAATGAACCGAGCTTCTGTCCCTCAGTGTACTACCATTGTGGATGGCTGTGAATACGAGCTGGACAACTACCAAACCACCTTCCACTCAACTGGCTCCTCCATGACCCATCCTGATATTATCAGAGATTTGACATGTAGACCTTTAATCAGAGGCTCAGTTGCTCTCTACCCTGCTCTATTTCTACTGTGGTGTTTTAGTCTGCAATCAGCCCTTTCCTGACTCCCCTCTGTGTTCTGTGACTTTCCTTGCCTTATCTAGGTACAGATGAGCCACAAGGGCCACTGAAGAGGACAAAATGACAGTCAGCCTCTGGGACCCATTCTGCTGTCAGATGGCTCTTCATTTTAGAGATACTGAAGATGCCAAAGAGGATGGGATTGCTGCAGATGCTGCTTCAAAAGCAGTGGTTGCTGGGGCTGGTGGAAACTCTAGAATTTGTCCATTACCTGTGTAAGAAAAGAACTGTGATGTTAAATCTCTAATTGAACTTGCAAATAAAGTTGAAGTAAATCTATAAAAAAAAGAAGAATAACATGTGTAAGTAAAATCTTAATGTGTGGCTAAAATTACTTTATATAACAGTGGTAAAAGCTGAATTATTCATCACCTACAAAATATTGTAATGGGTTTGTTAATGACTGAAATTCCTCTTAAATGAAATAATCATACATTTTTGGCTCTGCATACGCCTTGAAAGAGTAAAATATGAGGCTATGTAAAAATAGTAGTAATATGTTGTGCTTCATTTTTCATATGTAATTTTATTAAATTGTGTTAAAAAATCTTATGCCTTATGTTTTTTGTGAGTACAAACTCAGAACCTGTCATCCTGTGTAATGTTGAGAAAAGTAGTTTATTGAAAGTTCTGTGTTACTAACCATAGAGCATAATGGAAGGCCTTGAGGATATCCAGAAAATGTGTAGAGAATCAGCAATAAAAAAGTGTTTTTGTCCCCGCTCTAGCCTTTCCTGCATTACGTATACTGCTCCTTGAATTCATGAAATAATGCATGTAAAATAATTTTGCAATATTCAATATAACCACCAGTTTATTTTTCTGATTTTCATCTGATCATCTCATACTAAACAGACTAGGAAGAAAATGGTTGATATGATCGAGCTAAATAAAGTTAACACTATTGTTGACTATCTCTGGCCCATAATAGAATTTCATTTCCTTTGACATTTGGTGTTATACTACAGGTAACTTCCAGGAGCCAATCAAATATGAGTAGAAATGGCATGTGTAACATCTAGGCTAATGCTCAAGACTCCAGCCTACCTTTTTGTCTACAGCAGCAATTGTGAAATAGCTTTTGAAGGAATTCCTCCATTAGAATATGTTTCTGAGTGACTAAGTGAGCAGCCATCCCTGGGAATTCACTTGACCTTAGCCAAAAGGCCAAGAAGCAATCCATCCCAGGAATTAAAAATCAAACCACACTGATACCATGAATGAAGAAATAAATTTGTGTGTAGAAAATTCTAACTTGCCTTGCTTAGTTGAGATTTATAGTAATTGAAATGAATTGTTGCTTAAATATATATTATATAGGTATATTTGTGTGTGCATGTGTATATTCACAGAATAGAGACAAAGAGAGCTACTCATATAATGAAGTTTATGTGTATGTATACAACTATATAACTACAACTATGTAAATATAATTATAACTTTACATATATATATATATGTTCGATGTTACTATTCCCACTTAATTTCAGTATTACTTCCTTTTTCCAGGTCAGATATCAATTTTTCTAGTAGACACTCCTGACCACTTTCAATCTATGCCAGGTGTTTCTTATACTGCCCCGGTAGAATTTATACGCTGTACATTGCACTTAGTTAAATCTCACACACCATGTCTTCAGGACTCTAAGCTACATGAAGAGCATAGCTTTGTCTACTTTTACAATATAAAACAATGGCTGGTACACATAAGTTATTTAATCCATATTTTTAACCTAAAATGTGTTTGTAATAGTATATTGAAAATTAATATAAACACCCATACTTACTATTATTACTGCTAATTACCTTTAATTATTCATTAGAATCAACCTAAAACACAGATTTAGAAGATCCAATTATTTTGCAACATATTTTAATTTTATTTCCTCCAAAAATTGTTTTTCTTATGGCATAGAAAATTTAGTTTGGATTTGTCTTTAAAAAGAACCATTAAAGAGAAACCGACTGACGTTATGTAGATATTTCCTAAAGAATATGAACCTTGATGTTAATTAGCCTTTTTTGAAGAATTATAAATAAAGTCTTTAAGATTTTTTTTACTTTTTTATCAAGGTTTGGTAGCAGTTATACTGTGAAGACAGATGTCAGAGCACATCCCACCAATGTGACAGATGGGCTGATTAAAGTATTCATTACACTAAACAGTGCAATGAAGTCAACACTTTGAGCTGAAAATGTTTCCAGACAGCAGATATTAATTAGGGAAATGTCTGTATGGGTTTAATATTAACTTGTTAGTCAATCCCTTGTAAAAATAGTTGACAAGTCCCTTTTTATACATTACTTTTAAAATTTCCCTCTAGGAGGACACTCCTATTATATCTACTTGAATTTTGCAAAGCAAAAGACTTTTTAATGACAACCATATTTTCAGAAATGTACTAATTAAACGATGTGCATGAAACATAAACATTTCTTTGGGTGATTTGTTAGGGATATATGTAGGTGGATAGGAAGGGGAAATGATTCAATTTTCTGTTTAAATGAGTGTATGAAACTAAAATATTTAGTGAAGAATGAAATATTCAGCAAGTCACCCATGATAAACTTTAGAAGATAAGATGGTGTTCAGTAAGCATTCTCTTTTTCTTTTATTAAGTTTATTGGTACATTTTAGGTGTACAATATGATGACATTCATCATTGGGAATTTGTACCTTTACATGATCTATCTTGGTTCTTATTTTTACCCCATTCCCCTGCCTTCCCTTCAACCCTTCCACCCCTCCCTATTTACAAAAACTTAGTTTCCATTTTATTCTTTTTCTCATATTTATTCTTTTCCCTTCTTTTCTTTACCTTATGCCTTCCACTTCCCAGTATTTTCCTCTCTTAATAAAATAATAAATCAAAATTGAAAATTTTTCAAGTCAGTTCTGAATGAATTCATGTATAATTTTCTTAGGCTATTATATAGAATCATAGGATATCACAGTAGAAAGAAGCTTAAAAGATTTCCTGGAATTTAACTGTTTTTTTCACACCAACTTTTTCTGCTTGATTTATATAAGCTTTTTATTATGACCATTTTAACTATTTCTTCCCATGTTACCTTGTAGATGTTTTCTTGTTGAAACAGTTCTAGTGATATTTTTAAAATTTAGACATGTATTTCTTTTTGTGTTTATTAACACATTTGCAGTCAGTGGTCATATTCATCAAGGGGAGATTTTATGTGTACATAACACATTTTTAAAGCAATTTTTTAAACTTTATTTTTCATTCATACATATTTGTTATACATACTGATCACATTCCTCATAGGGAATTTGTGCCTGTACAAAATATATCTTTATTCTTTTTTTACCCATTCATCTCCTCACCCTTGAAGCCCTCACCCCTCCTCATATACAAAAGCATTGTTTCCATTTTCTTTCCTTCCATTTTTTCCTTTATCACCCCCCCACACCTTGCCTTGTTTCCCTTCCCATTTAAACACTTTCTTCCTACTTCCTAATATTTATAATTCATTTTGGTCTTTATTTATGCTTTTGGTTTCTCACACAAGAGAAACAGTGTGATATTCACACATATGCATCTGATTTATTTCACTTAAAAGCATGGCTTCAGAGTGCATCCATTTGCCTATACACATCTCAAGTTTATCTTTCTTTATGGCAGAGTACTACTCCATTTTATATAAAAATGACATTTCTTTATTCATTCACCTATGTATGGGCATCTAAACAGATTCCAAGATTTGGGCTATTACAAATTGTCCTGCTGTAAATATGGGTGTGCATATATTATTGTGATATGGTGCTTTTAACTCTTTTGAAGATAACTAGAAGGGGAATAGCTGGGTCAAATAAAAACACTACATTCAGTGTTTTGAGGAATCTCTATACTGATTTCTAAACTGGCTGTACCAATTTAAACTCCCAGTAACAGTGGAGAGGGATTCCTTTTTCCCCACGCTTTTGCCAGCATTTGTTATTGGTTGATTTCTTGATGAATGCCATTCTTTCTGGAGTGAGATGAAACCTCAAAGATATTTTAATTTGTGTCTCTCAAATGACCAGTGATGCTGAACAATTTTTCATATGTTTGTTTGTTGTTTGTACTTCTTCATCAGAGAAGTGTGTATTAACCTCAGATGCCCATTTTTCGATTGGGTCTCTAAATTTGGTATATCTGATTTTTTTAGTTCTTTATATGCTCTAGATATTAGTCCTTTGTTTGAGGAATAGCTGGTAAAAGTTTTTTTTTTCATTCTGTGAGCTGTCTCTTCATGCTGCCGATGAGGGTTTTCTTTTTTTTTTTTTGCTGTGTATAAGCTTTTTAATATGACATTTTAATTATTTTTGCTTTCACTTTTCCTCTTCATCCTCTCCCTTTCCTCAATCTATCGGTCTCATTTTCATTTGCAAAGAATCTATCTCCTTATTTTGCAGTATCTGTATTTCATTTTGTTCTTTAAATGATTTGTATTTTGATTATTCATGCACTTGTTTAAAATATGTATTAAAATTTACTACATGTCAAGTTTTATTATTAATTGTGATTGCTTATTTGATTGTAATACCAAGCAGCTTCTAACATTAAGCAGAAAAATGAGTTCTTTTATTCATGCATTTAAACCATCTGTGTTAGATTTAGCTGTGTATTATTTTTTTAGAGCCCCCATAGCAATGTATCACGCACTGGATGGCTTATATACCAGAGATTTACTTTTTCACAATACCAGAGGTTAAAGTCTCACACCAATGTTTTGGTAGAGTTCATTTCTTCTAAGGCCACTGTCCCCTGTGCCTTCACATAGTTTTCTCTTGTATGTGTTGGTGTCCTAATCTCCTATTCTTATAAGACACCAGTTATACTGAAGTGCGCCCCACATCTATGTCCTCATTTTAAATCAACTGCATCTTTGAAAATCTTATCTTCAAATGTATTCACATTCTGAAGCACTGAAAGTTAGGATTACAACATATCATTTTTTAGGAGACACAATTCAGTTCACAAAACGTGTAATAAAGGAAGGAAAAAAGTAAGAAAAAGCAACAAAAACAGATTTAAAATGTTAGGAGTTAAATGTCCTTTCCCATAAAAAATACAGGTGGTAGACAGTCAAAGAAAGTTATGTCATTATTATTAACCTCCTTCCACTTTTTTTGTCCATCAGCTCTAAAGTCTTTCCCTGTTCTTCACTCACAATTTGGTTGTCAGTCTATCAGCTCCCATGTTCACATTATAGTCAGGAGGGAAAAAAATCTCCAAAACAAGAAGAAGGGAAGATTTCTAAGTATAATCCATGGCATTAACTTCCACTCATGTTTTATTAGCTAGACTGTCCCAGTATACATCCTTTGTGAAGGTGAGTGTAATATGAAATATTTTACATTGTGTTTGCCTTGGTCAAAAACATAAGGATTCTATTAGTGGCAATTTTAGAAGGATAAGGATTAGGAGGCCAACTAGAAATATGTTTAAGATATAAAGATTTTTTTAAATGTATTATATAATTGAGAAGAATTAATGAATATATACATATCTTAGATTTTCTTTCTTCTTTCTTGATTGAGAAATTCAGTTAAAAATTTAGAAAGTTTTCATTGTAGCAGCCACTAGAGTACCTTTACAAAATTCAGAAGCTATATTGGCAAAATACGGGGGAAAAGGTCAACATATAATACATTCTCTTCATTTTGTAGATTAAAAATCAACATACTACATTTTACTCTTACAAAACACTTTAGTGAATAAAGCAGGTATTCAGATGGTAAATAAATGGAGCTTTTAAATGTTTTATATCTTACACAAAGCCAGTAGTACTATGTAGAGTAGAAATTAGCAGGTCTTAACTATGCATTTATTATTGAATTACACAAATTTAGAATAATCACAACAAATTTGAAGGAAAATATATAAATTATAACCTGATTTTCTCAACATTAACAAATATAAAAGGTTTAGATCATTTTAACTACATACTAACTTGAGTTTTCCTTTAATATGGTGCTAAAACTCCCACCGAAGGCTCATAATTTTAATGTAGTAGTATTCACAATTGGTCCTTAAACATTAACTTCACTTAGGAACTTGTTAGAAATGAAAACTTTCAAACTTTCCAAAATTTGTGGAATAAGGAACTCTGTTGGTAGAAAAGTGTCCTGTGAATTAACATACCCTCAATGCTATTCTGATGCCTATGCATGCTGAAATTTAAGCGTAGTTCTTTTAATATAAAAATGCTTATTGTGATGTTGTTGCCTTTTTCTCTATATTTTCAAATCCTATGTTTTAATGGCCTACTTGTAATGCACATTCTCCAAGACAATATCTACAAATATTTCGGTAAACATAAAACACTTGTCATTTGAAATATAGATATTGATTACAACTAAATACTTAAGTAAAAATAAAATTAGCCACAGAAAACTGGGCACCTGGGAGTAAATCACCAAATATGTACAGCTCCGCTTTACAGTAGTGCCTCAGTTCATAAATTTAATTTGTTCTGTGATTTTGGAAAAGATAGCTACATTTGTGTTTGTGTGGGAATGATGGTCACTGTTGTGTTGATCACCCAATGCAGAATATGCCAACAAAAACAAAATTTTGCCAGACTCTTCTGTTTGTGAACCTAACTGCAAACAAAAGTGTTCATGAACTGAGGTACCACTGTATTTCCTAATTGAAGCCTTATCTATAGTTTAATGTGTCGCTTCTCCACATCTTTCTTATGACCTCCCATACCTGACCTTCTAAACCTCAGAGATCTACCACCATTTCCCTTTCAAGCCCAAACCCAAATATTTATAGGACCTGCTTATTGTGGATACTCTGGGGCTTTATTCCATCTTGGAATTTTTTTAAGACCAGATATTGTTCACAATTTTTCCAGTCTAACCTCCAATTTGCTCTCCTCCTACCTCAGTTTCATCAGTGCTTGTATTACAAGTGTGCACCACTACACCAAGCTCTAGACAGCCTGTCATAAGCTTAGAGGACTCAAGTTTCCCAACCTGTCCAGTATCATTTGGGATGAAACCAAGGCATGTTGGTGGTGTCAGAGTTTCCTGTCTCACAGGTTTTGTTTTTCTTTTAACTCACTGGAGTACATGCAAATGTGCAAATCTTGGATATAAAAATGCTTACTATTTTACTTTAATGCTTGATAAACTCTTTTTATCTCTCCTCTTTCAAGAATTTGAAAGAGGAAGAGAGAATGAGAGAGAAACTGCTTTAAAGTCGCTTGAATTTTAGTCATTGAAAAAACTGAATTTATTTATACATATGTACAAGTTATATGTAAATATATTTCTAAGGTTCCAACTTGCAATTTTATAGCAGTCAAGGAACAATTCACTGCCTAAGTGCTTTCATGATTCTGATAAAGTGTATTTTTGTAAGACACGGTTACGTGTGAGAAAATGTAACATATAAACCATCCACACATATTTATGAAATCCAAGCATGTCATGTTCTACTCACAGACAACAACAACTGCATTAAATAGATAAGCAGAAATTAATTGAAGAAAATGTTTTTTTTTGTTTTTTTGTTTTTTTGGGTTTTTTTGGTACCAGGGATCGAACTCGGGTCCTTGTGCTTGCAAGGCAAGCAACGGAACCACTGAGCTAAATCCCTGGCCAAAGAAAATGTATTTTTAGTTGAAAAATTGAATTGCAAATATGACAAATATATAGATATTCTATATATTAAGTGTAGTCTTATGGTATTTTTACTCTGCCTTCTTTATCTTCTAAGCAATTACCTCTTTAAAAATGTATATTTGCATATAATGTTTCTCTGCTAAAATGTAAGCGGTATAAGTACAGAGGGTAGTTTTTCTGGGCTGCTATATTCTAAGAACCTAGAAGAATGCCCATCAGAATCATAGTAGACTTCTAAAAACAAATGTTAGCCAGAACAATTAGAAAAAGAAGAAATAAAAGAAATACAGGAAGGAAAGGAAGAAGTTACAATGTAATTTTTTATGGATGACATGAGTCTACATAGAAGACGCCCAAAACTCTAACAAAAGACTGCTGGAATTAAAATTCAATTCAGGAGCATGGCAGTATAGAAGTCAACACTCAAAAATCAATAGCATTTGTGTACATGAATAACTCACTGAAAAAGAAATTATGGAAACAACACCTTTCACAATAGCATAAAAAATACTTAGGGATCAATTTAATGAAGGAAGTGAAAGACCTGCATTGATAATAGCTATAGTACTCTGAAAAAGGAAATCAAAGTGGATATCAGAAAATGAAAAGATATCCACTCTTCATGGATAGGCAGAATCAATATAGTGAGAATGGCCATACTTCTAAAACTGTTAACAGATTTATTGCAATCCCAATTAAAATCACAATAGTATACCCAAAGTACTGAAGAAAACAATCCTAAAATTCACATGAAACCAAGAAAGATCTAGAATAGCAAAAGCAAATATGGGCCAGAAATTCAAGGAAGGAGGCACCATGATCCCAGATTTGAAGTTATAACACAAAGCTACTGTGATAAAATCAGCATGGTCTGGCAAAAATAAACAAAGAAAATAGACCCAATAATCAATATAACAAAATAGAAGATGCAAAAACAACTCTAAGCACACTTAGCTACCTTATCTTTCACAAAGGGGGCAAAACAGCCTCCCTAAAAGAAAGATGGTCTCTATAATAAGTGGTGCTGGGGAAACTGTCTTTCTACATACTGAAGACTAAACCTAGACCCGTATCTCTTACCATGAACTAGTGTAAAATCAAAATGGATGAAAGGTCTAAATTGAAAAACATAAATACAATCTTCTCGAAAATAGAGTAGGTAAAAATGTTGAAGACATAGGTGTAGGCAAAGACTTCATGAACAAAACGCTGATCTCACTGGAAATATTCAACAACTGGGATCACATCAAATCAAAAAGCTTTTGTATAGCAAAAGGAACCATCCACAGAGTGAATAGACAACCCACAGAATGGGAAAATGTTTTTACCAGGTACTTCTCAGACAAAGGACCAATATTTAGAAAATACAAAGAATTTAAATAAGTCAGACCCCACAAATACAAAGACCCAATCTCAAAATGGGCATCTGAAATGAACAGAAACTTCACAGATGAAGTACAAATAGCAAACAAATAAGGAAAAATGTTCAGTTTCACTAGTTGTTTGAGAAATGCAAATTAATACAACACTGAGATTCCATCTCACTCTGGAAAGAAGGGCTATCATCAAGAAATTAACCAATAATAAATGCTGATGAGGACTTGGAGAGAAAGGAACCCTTCTTCATTGTTGGTGGGAGTGTAAATTGGTATATCCACTATGGAAATTGTTATGGCGATATCTCAAAATCAAAACTAGGTGTTCCACTTGACCCAGGTGCTACCCTACTAAGTATCTTTCCAAAAGAGTTAAAAGCATCATACCACAGTGATATATACATACACAAAATGTGTATGTATATATCACTGTGGTATGATGCTTTGGTACTGGGGATAGAACTCAGGACCTTGCATTTGCTAGGCAGGTGGCAGAACCACTGAGCTAAATTCCCAGCCCTACATACACAGTTTTATAGAAGGACAATTTATCACAGTTAAATCTTGAAATAAGTCTAGGTGCCTATTAACAAATGAATGGATAAAGAAAACATGGCATTTATATACAATGGAGTAGTACTATGCTATAAAGAAAGATAAACATGAATCATTTTTAGGTAAGTGGATACACCTCAAGACCTTAATTTTGAGTGCAGTAAATCAAACACATATGTTTAACTATTGCTTTGTTTCTCTTGTGTTAGAAACCGAAAGTGTAAATAAGGATCAAAAGAGAGGATAGATATTGGAAAGTAGCAAATGGGAAGGAGGACAAGGAAGGGAGAGTGAGAAGGGAAGGAAGGGGAAAGGGATTTTAAAAAGGGGGAAGGAATCAGTGGAAACAAAGCTTTTGTAAGTGGAGAGGGGAGGAAGGTTTGAATGGAGGGGAGAGGAGTGGGAAAAAAGAAGAATTAACATATATTATGTATAGGTATAAATTCCCTATGATGAGTGTAAACATTATGCATGGCAAATATGTCCTAATAACAAAAAAGAAAGTGTCATTAATACTGTAGGTTTAAATCAAAAGCATAAGTTGATAATACTGTAAGGAGAAACAAGAAAATTCACACTTTTGTTCAGCAGTGTGAAGATCACTCTTCAGGTAATTGAGAAATAGACAGCAAATCGGTTATGACATAGAAGAACTACTTTCTTTCTTTTTTAATGATTTCAAACAATCCCATCATATTGATATTTATGGAACATTTTATCTAACAATATGAGATGTAAATTATTATCAAGTGTATAATGCATATGTAACATTAACAAAAGTTGACCATATGTGAGACCATAAACCTAAGGTCAAGGACTATAAAAGAATAGAAAATATAGAGCAAATGTTATTAGACCAGAATTAAAGTTAGAGATCAATCAGAAAACGGTATTTGGAAAGACTCTGTAAATACATGAAAATTGGAAAACATGTTTTTAAGTAACGTGTGTCAATGAAAATATCAAAATCACGAGAGGAAATATCATTATTTGAAATGAATGACATTAAAAAACAACATATCAATATCTACGGGTTAAATCTGAAGATTTAAAGACAAATAAATGTTTGATTGTTTATCTGAGAATAGGAATATTCTTTAAAGACAAATGATCAAGGCATCCAAGTTAAAAATCTAAAAAAGAAATGAAAATTCAAGAAAAAAATAAGTAGATATAAAAAGGTAAATAAACAGAATGGAATTTAATGAAATAGGAGATAGATAAACAATAGAGAAAACTTATTTAATCAGACCTAATTGTGTGAAGACAATAATGAAAGTCATAACTTTCTACCTAGACTTATCAACAATAAGGAGATACAGACAGATTTGATAGAAAAAAGGCAATGATAAAAGAGAAAATGTTTGATTCTCCATTATTAGCAATAAAAAGGACTATGAACCCTATAGACACTTAAATGATAAGATATCATTATCATTAAATCCAAGAGAATAAATTTGATACACAAAATACTAAAATTATTTGAAAAATTACAACTCACCAAAGTTGACATCATATGCAATAAAAATATCTGGGGAATTATGTAAACATACCTAGTTTATGAAAAATATTCCCACAAAGACAACTCCAAACACAAAATACTTTCTGGAAAACACTAACAGATAATGAAATTAATAATAATTCTATAATTACTTTATATATTTCAGAAAATAGTAGAATGCATACTGTACTTCCTAACATATTTTAAGAAGACAAAATTATCCTAATACAAAAATTCAGGCAAATACATTATGAAAAACTAACTCTTGAAAATATATCCCTAATGATGATTAATAAAATGCCTTTTCAAACTATTAGCTAATTAATCACAAAATATTTTTTCCCTGAAGTTTATTAGTACATTTTAGGTATAAAATACAGTTACATTCATCATTGGGATCTTGTACCATTACATGAGTATCTTGCTTCTTATTATTTCCCCATTCCCCTGCCCTCCCTTCACCCTCTCCACCTTTCCCTATTTACAAGCACTTTCTTTAAGTTTTTTCCTTTTCTCATATTTTTTTCTTTTCCCTCCTTTCCTTTGCCCTAATTGAAATAAGAAGAGGTCTAACTAAAAATATTTTTAAAAGAAAATATATTTCAGAATGAGAAGTCGGTTTAACATTAAAATGAAATATGTGATTATCTGCATTAACAACATAATGAAGAAAAATAAAATATTTGACTCAAATAATGTTCAATCGACATATGATAAAACAACAATTCATGACAAAATAAACAAACCAAAAGATTTCAGCATACAAAGAACGAAAGAGACTTCTTCAATCTGATAAACGTCATCTTAAATAAAACTAAGAATTGCAAATTTAATGGTAATGTCTGGATGCTTTTCAACTAAGACTGAGAGCTAGTCTATGATACCTGCTCTCAGGAACTACATTAACATTTAATGAATGTCTCTATACTGCAGTAAGGCAAGTCAAAGAAATAAAAGGCAACTGATCAAAGAGGAAAGAGACAACATTATCCTTTATATAGAACATCCTAAGGAGGTACCAAGAATCTACTGAATCTGTCAAATAAATCTTTTGGCCGAGTTTTTTGGGTCTTCTATGTAAAGCATCATAACATCAGCAAATAATGACAGTTTAACTTCTTCCTTTCCCATCTTCATTCCTTTTATTTCTTTCTCTTTTCTAATTGCTGTGGCTAATGTTTCCAGAACTATATTGAACAGGATTGGTAGTAGTGGGCATCCTTGACTTGTTTCTGATTTTAGCTTGAAAGTTTTCAGTTTTGGACCATTTAGTATGATGTTAGTTGTTTGTTTTTCTTAGATAGCCTTAATCAGGTTGAGATAAAGACCTTCTATTCCAATTTTCTGTAGATTTTTTATCATGAATGGGTGTTGGATTTTGTCTAATGTTGGATTTTGTCTTTTCTGCATCTATTGAGATGATCATATGGTTTTGTCATTGACTCCGTTAATACAGATTATTGCATTTGTTGATTTATGAATGCTGAACCATCCTTGCATCCTGGAATAAATCCGACTTGGTCAAGGTGTATGATCTTCTTGATGATCCTCTGTATTCTGTTTGCCAGTATCTTGTTGAGGATTTGTCATCTATGTTGATTAGGGATATTGGTCTGTATTTCTCTTTTTGGGTTGGGTCTTTCCCTGGTTTTGGAATCAAAGTAATACTTGCTTCCGGGTATGAATTGAGAAGCCTTGCATCCCTTTCAATTTCCTTGACAAGTTTAAAGAGTAATGGCAATAGTTCTTCTTTAAATGTCTTGTAGAATTCAGGAGTGAAGCCATGAGGACCTGGGCTTTTCTTTTTTGGTAAATTTTTTATTCCATTTTTTTATTCCATTTTCAATTTCAATCATTGTAATTGGGATGTTTAGAATTTTATATCTTCTTCATTTAACTTTGGCAATTTGCATGTATCTAGATATCTGTCCATTTCTTCTTTGTTTTCCATTTTATTAGAGTGCAGGTTCTCGATGTAGGTATTGATGATCCACTGAATTTCTGCTGGATCTGTTGTGACTTCACCTTTTTCATTCTGAATTGCACAGATTTGAGCCTTTTCTTTCCTTTGTTTTGATAAGATTGGCTATGGGTTTATCGATTTTATTTATTCTTTTGAAAAACCACCTCTTTGATTCATTGATTTTTTTGTATCATTCTCTTAGTCTCCATTGCATTGATTTCTGCTCTGGTCTTTATAATTTCTTCTCTTATATGAACTTTGAGTTTGTTATGCTCTTCTTTTTCTAGAAGCTTGAGGTTCTGTATTAGGTTATTTATTTGAGTTCTCTCTGTTTTCCTAATACAGGCATTCAGTGCTATGGATTTCCCACATAGAACTTCTTTCATCATGTTGCATAGATTCCTGTATGTTGTAGTGGCATTATCATTTACTTGTAGAAACTAATTGCTTCTTAATTTCCTCTGTGATCCATTGGTTGTTCAGGAGGATGATTTTTAATTTCCATATATTTGTGTGAGTTTTGTGGTTTCTAATGTCATTTGTCTCCAATTTTATTGCAGTATGGTCTGATAATATACAGACAGTAGCTTCAATTCTTTCAGTCAAAATATCTGAGCTCATTATGTCAGATTTTTAAAGTATCAACTTATGATATGGTTTGTGTCTAGATTTCCCCCTAAAACCTCTTGAGGTAATAGGTGAAACTTTTTGGAAGTGGCTGGATCTAGGGTGTGTGATGCTGAGATAAAGGGTGTGATGCTGAGATAAAGTGTATGATGCTGGGATTAAGGATGCGAGTGCTACCCGCCCTAAGGGTGGGTAAGGTGTATAAATTATAAGGGACAGAAATGGAATTGCTGTTGGTTGTCTCTTGCTTGTTGCCTTCTGCCTGCCTGCTCTGCTATGCAGCTCTGCCATGGCACTCTGCCTTGGAGCCAGCTGATTATGGACTGAAACCTATACAAACTATGAGCTAAATAAACCTTTCCTCCTTTAATTTTGAGTGTTGAGTATTTTATCTCTGCAAGAAGAAAAGTAACTAAGACAATTTATATGGTTGAGTGCACACTTCTTTAACAAGAGATAGAGTGGGGAAGAGTGGGAGAGAGACAGAGAGAGACAGAGACAGAGAGACAGAGAGAGGAGATTATAAGGCTCATTGTTCACTTAAGTGAGATAAATGGTTTCTTCTTCAAAGACAGAATAGCAACAGTGAAAAATATTAGAGCCAAAAGCAAGTACTTAGTGAACCTGAGGCTAACTCTTAAGCTCTTTTAGCATATTTAGATACACAAGATTCTACATCTAATACAAATAGTCCCACCATTAGAATGTGCTTATATGTTAGAATGAAAGTCTTTGTGTATCTGTAATAGATAATTTTCCCTAAACTAAAATTTCAATTTAAGAAAAATAATTATTTTAATTTTCCCTTTTTTCCCTTTATTTTTTCTTGTTATGATTTAATAAGGCTGGGTACACCCTCACATTGCAATCTATTATATATTTATAAAATTATATATCCATATATACCTATCATACACATATGATACATTCAAAAATGAAAATAGTGATATACAAATATAAACATATCTATATACAGATAGATGATAGATAAAAATATGCATTGATGTAAGACTTTTATTTCCCATAAGCCCAATCAAATTATTTGGTAAAGGAAACAGAGCTAAAGGAAACCAGTTAACACATTAGGTAGCAAATTTGAAAGAGAAAAAGATGACATAAATTAACACAAAGTGTATAAATATGAAGGTACACATCCATAAATTTTTTTACTATACCCATTATATTTGGCACAGTTCTTAGTCTATGGAAAGTGGCTTCTGGCAAAACAGCATTTGCTATGCTTAACTACTTCTCTTAACACTTATGTGTAACAGTTATGTGTATCTCTTGGCATATACCTTAAATTATAAAGATCTACACTTCTTTCTAAATTGGCTAGCTCCTTTTGTATCTCAGATTTCTAAAAACGTAAAACAAACTCCCAAATTCTTTTCTGTCTGGGCTAAGAGCTCATAAAGTGCTATCTTAGGAGGAATTTAAAGGAGAAACCCAGTACCGAGTAGCAACAGAAACGGGACTGATCAATGCATCCTCAGCCTCACACTTAATATCAGTAGATTGGCACTATTCCACCATCATCAGTACTTGTTATCTTATCCCAATTTTCCACCATCAGCAGAAGGTGACCCAGAAGATTCTTTCAATCCTTCACTCAATGTCAGAGAAGAATCCTAAATCAGCACTCTCAGCCCTCTACCCCATAATGAATCTGAGATATCTGAAGAATCTACCAGTTGGCAGAAAGTCAACCGTCCACTTACACTCCTGACAGAAAAAATGACTCAGGTTACTGTTTGTCTCCTCAAGCAACTCGAGAAGAAATAAAATGGGAAAATCCATCAGTACTCAAAAGCTGAAACACAGAATGGAGGGAAGATGTTGCAAGAGACCTGCATTTCCCCAAAGCTTACTTAAAAGCAGAGAACCACATGTGGAAGTGCTTTCCACTCTCATAGTTTCTATCAATAAGTGATCCAGTGGAAACTGAAGTGGCAACAGAAGAATATAGTATTACAAGGGCTTAGGAAACTAAACTATCATTTTTTCTCAGCCCAAAAATCACATCATAAGCTACATGCTAAACTTGAATATGATGACATCTTGCTAAAATAGAATATTTAAATAATATCAAGAGTCACCTAGCGTAATACACAAAATACACTAAACTCAGGAAAAAATCATTCATCTTACCACAACCTAGAAAATCACATGAATTAAAAATATAAAAACAGCAGGCACTAACAAAAGATGAGTTTCATGATGTAAATATAGGACAAAGATTTTACAACAGCTTCACAAAAATGCTTCAGAAACCAAGGGTGGCTTTTATTGCAATCAAATTAAAATAATAGAATATATTAGCAAAGAAATAGTATACTACACATAAACAAAATGAAAAAAAGTCAATAAAATCTATAGATGAGCTCAATATAAGAGTGAAGATGATAATGAATAAAATCAGTGAACTTGAGAACAGAACAATAGAATTTATTCATTTTGAATATTGGAAAGATTTTTGTATTTATTTTTATTTTTATTGTATTTATTTTTATTTTAGTTTAGTTTTTTAGCACATGTATGTAGTACTTAATGTATACATTCCTTTTGAGAATTTGGTACTTGCACATAACACATCTTAATTCCTTTTTTCTTCCACTTTTCCTTTCCTCCCTACCCCCTCCATCCATCATTTGATTCACTTCCTTTTTTCAATGCATGTTTGCAGTACATGTTTGTATTCCTTGTGTGGAGTTAGTACAAGTATATAACACATCCCAAGTCTTCTTTTTTCCCTTATCCCTGCCTTTGCTCATCTCTCCTTCCATCTCTTGTTCCCCTTCCTCTTTAAGAATGACCTGGGCCAGGGATTTAGCTCAGTGGTGCTGCCACCTGCCTCATAAGCGCAAGGTCCTGAGTTTGATCCCCAATACCAAAAAAAAAAGAAAAGAATGACCTATCTCCCTACTTCCTATTTATATTTTATTTGCCTTTCATTTTTACCATAGGTTTTTCATGTAAGAATAACCACATATTTAATTTTGTTTGTGATTTATTTCATTTAATATTATGCTCTCAAATTGCATCCATTTTCCTACAAATGACTCAAATTTATCTTTCTTTATGGTATAATAGTACCCTGTTGTGTATAAATACACATTTTCTTCATCCATTCATCTGTTGATGGGCATATGGGCTGCTTCCAAGATTTAATTCTTATGAATTGTGCTCCTATAAATATGGATATACATGTATAATTGTAATGTGATGTCTTTAACTCTTTGGGGAAGATTCCTAGAAGGGAATAGCTATGTCAAATGGAGTTTATACTTCTAATTTTTTGAGGAATGTTTATACTGATTTCCATGGGGATGTACTAATTTACATTCACACCAATAGTGTAGAAGGGATATAATATTTTGTAGGAAAATAAAAAATAATTCCAGGGTCCAGTGTGACATATTAACAAAATTTGTTGTCCAAGAGTAGAGGAGAAAAATATTGGACTGATGAAAATACTTTAAAAAATGGTAACAGAAAATTTTCTGAATTATGGAAAACATATGAACTTTCAAGTTCAAAATCTAGGTCAGCAATAAATAGATTAAGAAGGTTGCTGCAGTACTTGATTGTAATCCCAGCACTCTAAAATGGAGAATTACAAGCTCACACCCAGCTTGGGCAATTTAACATGTTTCTCAAATTAAAAAGAAAACAAAACATGTGTGTGAAGGTCCTGAGTTCTTTCACCAGTACTGAAAAGAAAGAAAGAAAGAAAGAAAGAAAGAAAGAAAGAAAGAAAAAAAGAAAGAAAGAAAGAAGGAAAGAAAGAAAGAAAGAAAGAGAAATTTGCAAAAATGCATATGATATCATACCTAATGAAAATCAAAAGTAAAGAACTTGCTAAGGGCAGAGTGAAATGGTAGATGACCTATCTAGAAGCAATATTTTGAATGATAGTAAATTATTATCTGTAACCCTAATGGACACAAAGAAGTGATAAAACATTACAAAAAAGATGAAAGCAAAGAATGATAAATGAAAAATTATAGGTTTGGTGAAACTATCCTTAGGTAAAAATACGGAAATAAAGGCATTCTCAATTTGTGCTACTATTCCTATTATTTAATGAATAGCTAAATGATATTCTGAAAAAAGAAAAAAATGATATTAGAAGAAAGCATGGAACTTCAAAACTGAAAGAATTGTGATGTGAGTTGTTATGGATTGTGTCTACTTGTCCCCTAAAGCCTCATGTGCTCATAGATGGAGCTTTTGGGTAGTGGCTGGATCATGTGTGTGTGATACTGGGATTAAAGTTGTATAGTACTGCATTATAGTACTGATTAGATCAGCATGTAGTTCTGGGTATGGCTGAAAAATTTTACTGAAGACCAAAGCCCACCCTGGGTGTGGTAGAACTGACCATTAGGCTTGTAATCTCCATGGAAGATAAAAGCATGAAAGGCAGGCTTGCTGCTTCCTGGTTGCCATCCCTTGGATTGTTTCTCCTCTGCTATGCCCCTCAGCCATGCCACCCTGACTTGGATCCAGCTGCCTATGCACTGAAAGCTCTACAAACTGTTTGATAAAATAAACCTTTCCTCCTTTAATGTGCAGATGTTGGGTATTTTGCAGCAACAGAGAGAAAAGTAAATAAGATGTGAGTAAAAAATAGGATCAGTGTCACAGACTATCATTCTTATATCTGATGGTTGAAAAGATAAATGTGCTGCACAGAGAAGATTTCTCCAATTCATATTCAAAACTGCGTAGTCTGAAAGGGTTTATTGGAAGTATGGTTCAGTACCACATGCTATTGCTAATTTACTTCTTGTTTTTACCATAAAGGCATGTTGAATTTTGAAAAATCCTATTCATAATTGTCTACAATTCATAGACTTTTGCACATATGCACACACATTGCCATTCATCATACCATGTGGGTAAACTGAAAGATTGCTTCCTGTGTCCGCCACGTGCAGCTACTGAGACACACAGCTGGCTATTATGCTAAAGTAAAAATTTATAGTAGAAAAGTTTGGAATGGGTTGTTGTAACCCATTGTTATGCCTGTAGGGTACAAATATATTTTTGATGTATCACTTTAATTTTTTTGTCATTTTTCAGACTTGAAAGATGTTTTCTTAGTGGCTTCCCTAGGAATTACAATTATCTTCATTCAAATCAACCTAATTTGTTTTAATACCAAATTTACATCAATAGTATTCTGAGTCATGTCTGGTTCCATTTAAATTTTAGAAATTTTTTCTAATTCTGTGAAAAAATGTATCTGGTTATTGATTAAAATTGCATTAAAATTATATGTCAGTTTTGATAATATGGCCATTTTGACTATATTCATTCTACCTATCCAGGAAAACAGAATATTTTTCCATTTTCTGATACCCTCTGCAATCATTTTTCTCAATAATAAATTTTTTAATAGAGGTCTTTCACTTCTTTGGTTAAGTTAATCCCAGAATATTTAATTTTTTATAAAACTACTACAAATGGGATTGTTTTCCAGATTTCTTTTCAAGGGGTTCATTGTTGGTGTATAGGAATGCTATATTGATTTTATATCCTGCCACTGAAAAATTTCTTAGTTCTAGGAGTCTTCTGGTATTTGGAGGGGTATCTGTTTAAAGAATCACATTATTTTCAAGTAAGGATGTTTGATGTCTTCCTTTCCTAGTCATATCTCATTTATTTCCTTTCCTATCCTGATTGTTCTGGCTAAAGTTTGTAGTACTATATCGAGCAGGACTGGTGAGAGTGAACCTTATTTTAGAGGAAATATTTTCAGTTTTTCTTCATTTAATATGATGTTGATAGTGATTTTTTCATAAATGTGTTGTATCAGTTTTTGGTAAGATACTTCTACACATATTTTCCTCAGGAGTGGATTTTGGATTTTATCAAAGGGTTTTCAATCTATTGAGATGAACATGTGATTTTTATCCTTACTTCTCTTTATGTGGTGTATTACATACACTAATTTATGTATGTTGAACCACCCTTGCATCACTGGAATGAAGCCAACTTGGTCTTGTGTATGAACTCTCTAATAATTTGTTGCTTTTAGTTTGTAAGGATTTTTGAGGATTTTTGCATCTATATTCATTAATGCAATTAGTCTTAACTTTTCTTTTCATTTTGTTTTTCCTTGTGAGACCTTGCTCAGTTTAAGTATCAGAGTAATTCTGGCTTCAAGGAATGAATTTATCAGTGTTCATTCCCTTTTGATTTCATGAAAAATTTTGAGGAGTATTGGCATTAGTTCTTCTCTGATTTTCTGATAAATTTCAATGGCGAATCCATCAGGTCCAGAGCTTTTCTTAGTTGGTAGGGTTTAAATAACTGTCTCAAATTTATTGCCTGTTACTCCCCTGCTAAGGTTTTTATATTTTCTTTGTATTTTGGAGTTTTATAAAGATTTTATATACATCTCATACCTCAGTGTTTCTTTCCAAGATTTTTAGTTATGTTCTTGTTTCGCTCAATGGTTTTGCATGTCTTCAGACATCTGTGATCAAAATATTTGCCTGCATATGTTGCACCAAATACCCATCATATAGTGGCTTAGCACTCCATAAGTTATGAGTCAATCAAAATAAAATAAGTTTTTCAAGTGTTCTTTTAGGGAGCCACCAGACAGATCAAATAATGATTCCTTGAGAATGAGGTCCATTTTGCTGCCTACAGTACTAAAAATTTGTGTTTTTGTTTTCAGTGTTACTGCTGAGTTTGGAAAAATGCAAAAAGACTAAGGTAAATTTAAATGTTCCAAAGCTCACACTTCTTAATGATATTCTGGCATTTTTTCTCAAAAGTGGATTCCTTCAAGCTTTTGAGTTGATGCATTTGTTTGGTTAAGTTTTGAAAATGTTATTCTGACATTATTTTTGTAGATTTTTAAAAGTATTTACAAAGTTTCTTTAAAATTAAAATTTAAAAATTTTAGCTCTTTGTGCTACAGTGTACACTTACATCTTGTATGATAACCAACACAGGATATGTAGGCTATTGACCATCTTAAACCTTTATCATTTCATTGTGATAATAACTTTAAAATTTCTCTCTGCTAGTGATATTTAATTATAAAGTGCAATATTGTTTACTGTAATCACTCATCTGTGTAGTAGAACACCAAAACTGCTTCCTCTATTCTCCCTGTGACTTTGTGTGTGTTTACAAATCTCTTTCCATCCTTCATGTCTCTACCATTTCTGGAATCTGGCAACTACAATTCTCTTCTCTACCTTTATGTGTCTAGTGTTTTTAGATTCCTCATATGAATAAAATCATGTGGTATTTGTCTTTCTCCTCCTTGCTTATTTTAATTAACTTTAGAATCTCTAGACTATCCATGTTGCTGAAAATTGCAGGATTCCACAATTTTTAAGGTGAATGCTATTCCATGGGATATATATATAACCCTTTCTCTTTATATCTTCATTTGTTGATGGTCACATATATTGATTCCATACCTTGACTATTGTGAATAGTCTTGCAGTAAACATGGTAGTGTTGATATCTCTTCAACATGTGATTTGTTTTGCTTTGAATAAATACCCAGTAGGAGGTAATATGGTAATATAGTCTAATTTTATTATTTTGAGAATCCTGCTTTCAGGTTTCTGTAGTGCCTATACAAATTAACATTCGAATTAATTGTGTATGACTCTTTCTGTAAGTCCTAACCATTTGTTATTTTTATCTTTTTCATAATATCCCTTCTTACATGACAGAGGTGATATCTCATTTTTAAAAAAGTAGTTGCCAGGTGTTGAAGTAAGATAAGGGAATGCATATGTATGTGGTTATGAAAGGGCAGCATCAGTGGCCCTTGTGCTCATTGAATGGTTCCTTGTTGATTATGATGGTAAATATATCAATACACTTTCATCTTTCTAAACATACATGCACAGAAATAAATACAAGTCATACTATAAAAAATAGGAACAAGTAGATAAATTATATCTGTTTCAAGAAGCTGGTTGTGACATTGTACTATAGTTTGCAAGATATTGTTAAGGGCATCTAGGTACATAACACAGAGTATCTTTACATTTTATTTATTAAGACAGTATGAAAATATAATTTTTAAAATATTTCTAAAAGTTTACATGGAATTCTGTAATTTTCAACAACAAAAGTGGCCCCGGAGATCATTAATATGGATTCTAAATTAGAAGTAAGTTCGAACAAAACAAGATAATTTCCCGAATAAATTAAATTTCATCTCTCATGAGTGATTCAATGAAGTCCACTGTTGGATATGTGCTGCCCACTATTTACAGTATTTAATAGCAAAAAATGCATACAATGTATGATGTTTTAAAATGTGATCAACAAGAAGCTAAAAATATATGTTTATAATAAACTATTTTGGTTTGTGTTTTTTTATTCACTTCACATAAAATTTTGATATAAAATATATAGAAGCAAAAGTAAAAGAAAAATCAAAGAAGAAAAGATATACATAACTGATACCAATTTTATGCCACAAATGTAGAGTCCTAAATAATCAAGCATTGAAATAATTCAGTGGTTTGCTTTAATAATTTATTTTCAGTTCCTTAAAATATTATTAATTTATTATTGACCATTTGAAACCCAGATTTTGTCATAGGTATTAAGGTTTGTTCTTATGTCTCAAGTGAAGTCTCATACATATGCTGCTGAAAATCAATGTTCTTGGTTCTATGGTTTTCACTTAAAGCTTTACTATTGTTTGCTGGATGATTTCCACTTGTCATTAAAATAGTTCTTCCAAATTTCTTTAGAAAGTATGGTTTTATTAGTTAGAAAGTCTCTTATCTCTTGCTGTGCAAAAATAGTTCTATCAGTGATTAAATGGGTACAAAATGTTACTTGTGGCAGGTCTGGTGGCATTTAGTATCTTTTCACGCAGAGCAAATGGGACTGGTGGACTTTCTACTGAATATTACTTCTGGGACTCCTCAAAAAGAAGTCAGGCTGTGTAATCTATACATAGATGTGCTCTTTGGTTTCCTCAGAGAAGCAGAAAAAAATAATTATTTTTCCTTTTGCTGACAAAATTGAATAGGTCCAGATTATTAGCATTAGTCACTTTTACTGTTTTCCTGATTTGTTCTGTGTATATTTTCACACAGATATCTTTTCTTATATTTTTCATTTTGTGTGTTTCATTGATCAAAACGACTCAAAAATTGACTGGAAAACTATTTGCAAGAGGAAAGAAAAACTGAAAAAAAGAGTGGTTTACAAAAATGATATGAACTTACAGGGTAAGAATTTATATGTATATTTTTTACACATCTTCTCTGCCAGTGTATTGTGATATATGATTAGATATTTAGTACTTGTATTTTGGAGAGAAGAAAATAGTAAAAGAAATAGTAATGTTAATAGTGATACTCTACGTTTTATTTTACACTTTAAGAATTTAATGCTTCCTTATCATACACCAATTATTTCATGCTTTAGATTTTACACTCAACAAAATGCTGTGAAAATTACACTCACATGTTATAGTTTTAAAATCATAATTGTTACATATAGGATTGAACAATTCAATAGCTGTGTACATCACCATAGACCTTAGTTGCTTTCAATGATATCACATAGTCTACAAAATTAACTAGTCACAAACAAAAAATGTCAAATAGTGAAAATGTATATGAAATAAAATTAATTTATAATGACAGAAAGGAAAGTAATTTATCCTCTATATTTATCAGAATTTTAAGGTTTTCATTAGTGGAAATCATGGCCACAGTCAAGGCACTGAGCAAGAAGAGATGAACACAGCTGTCTCTAGGAGTTGGAAATGTATATACAATCACTCATGATGTATGTATGCAAAGGATTTAAAATGGCTCAGGCTTATTATGTATTTTGAAATGAGTTAAAAGAAAATGTGATAGTTTTCTCCTAGAATTTGGATCTTGATCAAGTCTACAGTTTTATTACATTGTACAGAAGATAAAATTCTATACAGAAGATAAAATTCTCCAAAAGTACACCAAAATATGCATAAGGAAAATAAAATATTTCATTGATTTCAACATTTGGTTTTCCCTCCTGGATTAAAACTATCTGATGGATAAATTGAGTATTTTAAAAACTAATGTCATTGACACAAGGAAGACTTGTTACATAGACACCTAAAATTTCAAATTGACCCTTACACCTGAAAGATGTAATGTTAGAGTACTGAAATTTCTGGTGATCTTTTAAGAGCAAAAGCATATTTAACAAAGTTTAGGTCACTTCAAGTTGATTTCCTTTAGTTTGTTTTTCTTCTTATATCGGGGTAAATCAATTTAACTTTATCCCCCAGAGCATTTAAGCATTTAAATTCATTCCTTTTCTCTCTCTCTCTCTCTCTCTCTCTCTCTCTCTCTCTCTCTCTCTCTCTCTCTCTCCTCTCTCCTCTCTCCCTCCCTCCCTCACTCCTTCCCTCCCTCTTTGTCTCTCTCTCTTTCTTCTAGGACAGCTTCAGTTGTGTAGCACATAAATCCATATCATAGGTTACTTCTTCAGTTATCCCTAGTAAGGACTTTTTAATGTTCTAAATGTGTAATAGATTCCCTAAACTTTGTCTTCTGATCTTCTACAATTTCTTCTTCCATTTCTACAATTTGTGAGATAGCGTCAGGAAAGTATACAATTGTTGGTGAAATTTTTAAAAAATTTTTCTCACAAAAAAATTTTAGATTACTCCTCTGAGAGGAATGCCCCCTGTCTCACTTTCTCTAAAACTCATTGATCTGGATAATTTGGTGGATGGCTCTTTATTGGATAGACATCACCACACACAATGCCAGTTTTCTCATCCTATTTGCATATCTTAAGCTATTTAAAGTTGTTTGCCAAGATGTGACTCCTGAAAACATTGTGGTAAACATGCAGGTATGAGGGTTTTCACATAGGAATACTGCAAATCTGTTAACACTTCAATTAGTTCACTTGGTTTATTTTTACCAAAGCCTCCAGACCACATTTGTGAGTGTGTGTGTGTGTGTGTGTGTGTGTGTGTGTGTGTCATGCTGAAGATTTAACTCAGGGCTTTAAATGGGTGTTACATGCGCTGCATTTTTAAAAATTTTTAAACTTTGACAGGATCTTGATAATTCACTAAATTGGCCAGACTTGGCTCAAACATTCATATCAGTGAGTTCCAGTAACTTCTCATGCATTTAACTTCTTCTTCCTAAAATCCCACCATTTAAACCCCAAATTCCCCATCTCCTAGCAATTATAATTTTGTTTTACTATGTATTCATCAATGAAATCTTCTGTTGTTAGTGATCTATAATCCAAACATCCTTTAAAAGTCTCTGCATTTACATAACTTCACAATTTGGATTTATATAATCAACACCCTGGGCATTCTATTTCTTTAAGTCCTTACAATTGTAGGGGGGTTTTTTTTGCATTTCTTGTTATTTCCTTGTTTTCACACAATTAGATTTTCTGCATCCATTCTGTTCTGCATGCTACTGTTACTCTTCAGGATGTCGAATAAGCATGCAGAGGTAGAACTAAGCACTCTATTATATCTTGAAGGAGGGTCATTATTAATAGTAATCACAGTGCATTAATTCTTTACAATTTCATTTACTTTGATTGAGCATGTTGAAGATGAAAATGTTTCTGCACTTGGTTCAACTCTACCAGATTCAAGGTCAGGGTTAATTGAACATGTTCTTCAGGTCAATCTCTATCCATTTTGCATCTCTATTTTCTATTTATTCAACACTTATACTTGATTATCATTTCAGGAAGTTACCACTGCTTGATGATTTACATAATCTCTTCATGATCCCAATCTGGACCTTGTTGATGTTGGCTATTCAGAGAAAATTTTAAGAGGTGGTTGAATTCAAAGTAATATATTTTTTTCATCATCCAGATTGTGTACATATATTTGACATAGTCTACCAAAAGAGACTCAATTGGGGCCAGAGATTTAGCTCAGTGGTTCCGCTGCCTGCCTCGCAAGAGCAATGACCCGAGTTCAATCTCCGGTACCAAAAAAAAAAAAAAAAAAAAAAAAGATTCAATTGACAGGAACACCGTACCACCCTAGGTACACGTTTATATATGTTTGTACATGTTTGTATATGTTTGTATAAAGAAAGTATGTTAGGATATGTCAGTTAACCTATTGTTTTAGATATATTAATATTTATGTTCATCCAATCAAGCTTTAACTTGGCTTCTCAAGATTCAGCTGGCTGTTCTAAATTTGTTTCTATAAAAAATAACATCATCTTTCCTAAGGTAAATATGAGAGGAAATAGAAAATTCAATCAATCTAAGTGCCTAAAACACATTACTCAAAAAGCTACAAGTCAAAAAACTAAAAAATGAGAAGAGTTAGATAAATCGATCGACATAATCTTTGATGTGGATGGTACAAAGAAAATACATTGTGTTTATATTGACTTTTTATAATAAGGAAAAACTAGGCCCCTCTCTGTCCTAAAATAATTATTATTCATGTTAATGGGTGAAAAAATGGTGCTAAGCAAGTTATAGCTGGTGAATAATTATTCTTTCCTAGTTTAAAATATTTATTATATCACTTTCTCCATCCCTCCTCTTGTTACATTTCTCTGGCCCATTAACTGTGGTCTTGACAACATAATATTTGTTATATTTGAACAAAAGTTTTAACTGCAATTATTTAATTTATGGCCTTCTTGCTCAAGCCCTCCATCATTAAAATTGTAGGTCTCAGATAATGGATACATTGTTGTCAGTATCTAATTGTTAATTAATATTGACAGGCAGCTAGGTTTAGGAAAATCTAGCAGATTACAGAATATGATGGCCCACTGGAGTTTGATGAGTCCAACATATTACACTAAAACTCAAAAGACCAAGTAGAGCTGGGAGTTACCTCCAAATCAAAAATAAATTAAGTAAAATGTCAATAGTTGTTTTTTGAAGTGTCTGAGAATGTGTGACTGTTTGTTAACGTCTAGTGAAATTTTTATAGCCTTCTGATGGTTCCATCAAGAATTTTCAATAAGGATTTACAAAGTCAATTCAGTCAGCTTAACAATTTGATGTAATCAATTTATATATTACTGATCTTTAAAGTAACCTAAAATGCACAATTAATGTGCCCATAGTTTTGTCAAACTACATTTATATAACATTAGAAAATTAATAAAAAGAGAATACTCATATATAGTAAAGAAGATAATCTCACCCTTAGTTGTAATCAAAGTGATGTAAAAAATTTGATAAAAGAAATAAGAAAAATATCACTAGCAAAGCATTTTTTGTTTTTAAATGTGAGCCATAGATTGAGACACATGTCATCAATTCCTTAATACATTCTTAAGGAGTTAGACATCAAGATAACTTCATTTATCAAGTACAATTTGGTACTTTCAGTTTTATTGAGATAATGGCAATCACTAGAGTTTTAGATAGAATTTATCAATATTTATCGCCTAATCACAGCTTGAAAAGATATTTACAGTTGTAAATCTGAAAATGACTATTTTTCAAAAATTATGACAATTGTTATAATTTCTAGCATGTTTCTTTTCTAGTTTTTATTTTTATTAGTGCATGCTTGTAGCACATAATAATTACAATCACCTTGAGGAGTTGGTGCAGTACAATTCATATCTTAATTTTTTTATGTGCTTTCCCCCTGCCATTTCTGTCCCCCATCTTCATCTCTTGGTCCCCTTCCCTTTTATCAAAGAGCTATATCACTGTTTCTTATTATTGATCTTTTATTTTGTTAATGTATACATTAGGTTTCTCATATAAGAGAAATTATGCAATATTTGAGCTTTTGTTTCATTCATTTCACTTAACCACTTTATTCATATCTTTAATATATGCTAGATATAAGGTCAAAAAGTCACTCCAAATAAACAGAATAAAAAATAACGAATGTAAGGGAAACAAAAAACAAGCAAATTGTAATAATAATGAAAAAATAAATCTTTGGAAATGTTACTAAATGGTCATTAAATGAAAGATTGGCAGTTAACTATACCAAGATTCACAATTCTAATCTCTATCAGCATATAGCATTCAGGACATCTAAAGTTAAAAATGAATGAATTCACAGGAAGCAATAGAAGGCCTATAGGATTACCTGAAACTCACCAGTGTCATGTAACAATAGCCTTCATTTACTATTTATTTTTAAAAATCTATCTCATACTGCTTCCCAATATTGGCTTTGCATTTATTTATTTTACAAGAAACAAAATCCAACAGAGTTCTTATCCAACACCAACTGTTAGAGATAATCATGCTTAAATGCACAACCATAAATGGGGAGTTTTCCAACTCATTATTGATACTGGCTCACATACTGACAAACTGTCATTACACAAGCATATTTAGAGTGCTATTTACATTGAAGTAACATGACACATTTCTGAGCCAAATTCGTGGAAAATACTGAACCAAATCAGAATATCAGACAGACATCAAATCATAAATTTAACTTATATAGCAGGTAGTCTTCATTCACTCTTTCACTTGTTTATTTTATAAGTAATTACAGAGAACCTATTGAGTGCTGATCATTATTCTAGGAAAAGTGATACAGAGCTAAAGTAAAAAGAACTCATGCTTTCATAGGATATTCTTCATTTTCTAATTGGGAAGATAGATTTATTATTTTTATTTATAGCCTATACTAGGCAGATTAAACAATGAAGTAAGTAGAAAAAATACAGGAAGGCTACAGAAGTATTTTGATATTTTGTTTCTGGCTTGACATGTACGGAACTTGAAAATTGTCATTCCATAAGCTGAAAATAAAAAAAAAATCTTTTTAGATTTATTGGACAATTGTGGTCACAAAACATACCACTGTCTCCAAAGGTGAAGTTAGGCAGGCAAATACAGAGAATCACAACTGATCTGAGCAAAAATCCCGAGGCAGAAACCCAAGAGGGAACTAGTAACAGGCTAAGAAAATTTAATTATAATTGACAAACACCTGGAGGTTCAATATAGGCAAGTATGAGAGTTAAAAATTCCAGAGAAGTCAATATCATATATTTCTAAGTTTTATTTTACCTGGTTCTCACTGAATGATCTGAGAAAAACTGCCTGATGCCTCTGGCAGAGGAAGAGGAAAAAGAAAGGCAAGCCTTTGCAATAGGCCAGAGAAATTTGTTCATTTAATAAGATGTACACTCAAGATAAACTACTTTGCCACATTTCACAAATGTATTATTAAATATATAATATATAATATATATAATGTATACATATATCTCCAGTATATTATATAAAGCTTTAAGTTAAATACAACAACACATTCTTAAAGGAAACAGTTTTATGAGAAAGATCAAACTTCAAAACCAGTTAGGTATGGCAGACATTTAGCTGAGTATGTGTGGAGTTGTTTCTTCAACTTCTAGTCTGTTCCACTGATCTTCCAGTCTGTTACTTTGCCAGTACCATGCTGTTTTTATCACAGTGGCTTTGTAGTACAGTTTCAGTTTGGGAATTGTGATACCCCCTGCCATGACCCTCTTGCCTAGAATTGCTTTTGCTATTCTAAGTCTCTCCTGGGTCCAGATGAACTTTTGGATTGTTTTCTCTAGTTCTGTGAAATATGCTGTTGTGAAGTCAATTGGGATTTCATTGAATCTGTATAGCAGTTTTTGGAAGTATGGACATTTTCACTATATTGGGTCTTTCTACCCTGGAACAGGGGATGTCTCTCCATTTTCTTATATCTTATTCAATCTCTTTTTTTCAGAGCATGGTAGTTTGCAATGTAGAGGTATTTTGCTTCCTTCGTTAGATTGATTCCTAGATATTTCATTTTTTGGGGTGCTATTGTAAAATGAATTGTTTCCCTAATTTCTCTCTCAGTGAGTCTGTTATTTGTGTATAAGAAGAGTATTGTTTTTGAGTGTTGACCTTGTATCCAGCTACTCTACTGAATCTGTCAATCAAGTCTAGAAGTCTTTTGGTGGAGTTTTTAAGGTCTTCTATGTAGAGTATCATATCATCTTCAAATATTGACAGTTCAACTTCCTCCTTTTCTATCTTTATTCCTTTTATTTCTTTCTCTTGTCTTATTTCTGTGGCTAATGTTTCCAGAACTATATTGAACAGGAGTGGTGATAGTGGGCATCCTTGTCTTGTTACTGATTTTACCATGAAGGTTTTCCAATTTTGACCATTTAGTATGATGTTGGCTCTTGGTTTTTCATATATAGCCTTTATCAAGTTGAGAAAAAGACCATCTATTCCAATTTTCTGCAAGGTTTTTATCATGAATGGGTGTTGAATTTTGTCAAATGCTTTTTCTGCGTCTATTGAGATGATCATATGGTTTTTGCCCTTGACTCTGTTAATATAGTGTATTACATTTATTGATGTACATATGTTGAACTATCCTTGCATCCCTGGGACTAATCCAACTTGGTCAGGGTGTATGATCTTCTTGATGACCCTCTGTACTCTGTTTGCCAGTATCTTATTGAGGATTTTTGCATCTATGTTCATTAGGGAGATTGGCCTGTAGTTCTCCTTTTGGGTTGGGTCTTTCTCTGGTTTTGGAATCAAAGAAACAGTTGCTTCCAGGAATGAATTTGTAAGTATTTCTTCCCTCTCTATTTCATTCAAGTGTTTAAACAGTAGTGACAATAGTTCTTCTCTAAATGTCTTTTAGAATTCAGCAGTGAAGCCATTAGGCCCTGGACATTTCTTTGTTGGTAAATTTTTAATTACTTTTTCAATTTCACTGATTATAATTGGAGTGTTTAGAATTTTTATATCTTTTCTGTTCAACTTTGGTAATTCACATGTATCTAGAGATCTGTCCATTTCTTCTGTGTTTTTTATTTTATTAGAGTACAGTTTCTCGAAGTAGGTATTGATGATCTTCTGGATTTCTGCTGGATCTGTTGTGAGTTTACCTTTTTCATTCCTAATTGCATGGATTTCAGCCTTTTATTTCCTTTTTTTGATAAGGTTGGCTAAGGGTTTATCAATTTTATTTATTCTTTTGAAATACCATCCCTTTGATATGTTGATTTTTTTGTATCATTCTCTTAGTCTCCATTGCGTTGATTTCTGCTCTGATCTTTATAATTTCCTCTCTTGTGTGAGCTTTGGGTTTGTCATGCTTTTCTTTTTCTAGGAGCTTGAGGTTCTGCATTCTGTTGTTTCTTTGAGCTTGCTCTATTTTCCTAGTGTGGACATTCACTGCTATGAATTTACCTCGTAGAACTTCTTTCATTGTGCCCCATAGATTCCTGTATGTTGTACTGGCATTATCATTTATTTGTAACAACTGTCTAATATCTTCTTTAATTTCCTCTGTGACCCATTGGTTGTTCGGGAGAGTGTTATTAAATTTCCATGTGTTTGTGAATTTCTTGCAGTTTCTTATGATATTGATCTCCCTTTTAATTTCACTATGGTTTGATAATATACATGAGATAACTTAAATTTCTTTGCATTTATGTAAAGATGTTCTATGAGCTAGTATCTGGCCTATTTTGGAGAATGACCCATGTGCAGCTGAAAAGAATGTATATTCTAATTTTGTGGTGTGGAACACTCTGTAGACATCTATTAAGCCCATTTCTTTAAAAGCTTGGTTCAGTTCTAATATTTCATTGTTTATTCTTTGTCTAGATGATCTGTCTATTTGTGATAGTGGGGTATTGATGTCCCCTACTATAATTGTATTAGTGCTTATTGGTATTTCATGTCCCCTAATACTTGTTTTGTATAGTTGGAGGCATTAGTATTGGGGGCATATATATTAGTTTTTCATTTCTTCTTCTTGGATTGTTCCCTTTACAAGGATATAGTGACCTTCTTTGTCTCTCTTAATTAGTTTTGGTTTGAAATTTACTTTATCTGAAAATAAGATAGCTATCCCTGCTTTTTTCCAGGTTCCTCTTGCATGGAGAACTGTTTTCCATCCTTTTACTTTCAGTCTATGAGTTTCTTTTTGAACTAGTTGCATTTCTTGTATACATCATATTGTTGGATTTTTCTTCTTAATTTATTCTTCCAGTCTATTTCTTTTAATTGCTGAATTGAGACCATTAACTTTGATGGTTATAACTGATATATATATATATATATATATATATATATTCTACTCATTGTCATGTTATTTTCCTGTTGTTGGTTCTTTTTTATTTTTTTCCCTCTCCTTTTAATTTCTTGCCTTGTCTGGTGAATTTGCTCTGCTGGGCCTCATGGAGTTGAGAACTTTGTTATCTTTATCTAGGATATTGTTTAGAAGTGTTTGGAGTCCTGGTTTAGTATTCATGAAGTTTGTCAGGTGTTCTTTGTCATGGAAGTATCTTATTTCCTCATCAATTTTGAAAGATTGTTTTGTAGGATACATCAGTCTAGGTTGGAGGGTTTTTTTCTTTTGGGGCTTGAAATACCTCACTCCAGGCTCTCCTTGACTTGAGGATTTGTGTTGAAATATCTGCTGTGATTCTGATGGGTTTTCCTTTGCACGTAATTTGTTTCTTTTCTTTAAAGGCTTGTAGTATTTTGTTCTTCTGTTGGGTTTCTGGGATCTTGATTATTACGTGTCTAGGTGTAGATTTTTTTTGATCATGGCTAGTTGGTGTCCTATATGGCTCACTTATATGTATGTCAAATTCTTTTGCTCTGTTTGGGAAGTTTTCTTCCATTATTTCTGTGAATAGTTTTATGTAATTTGTACTTTCTCATGCTTTTTTCATGGACTCCTATCAGTCTTATATTAATCTTCTTTGCATCATCTAGTAGCTGTTGGATTATTTCTCATGGTCCATTACTATTTTTAAGAGATGGTTATTTTCTTGGTCACTGACCACCATCCTGTCATCTATATCTGATATTCTGTCTTCAGATTGGCTCAGTCTGCTGTGTATGTTTTCAATAGATTTTAATCTCCTGGATATCTGTTTGAGTCTGTTACATGGATTACATTTCTTTCCTATGCTGGGCATTCATGGTTTCCATCATGGTCCTGATCTCATCTATTCTTTTATCTGTTTCTCTATAGTCTCTAATCATGTCTTTCATTCTGCTCACCATTTCTGTAGTTATCTGGGAAATTATTTCTGCCTTGAATTTTTCTTGAGCCTCATTCATCTGTTTTGTTACTTCCTGTGTTATCAGTTCGTGGTGATCAAATGGTTGATTGTCAGATTTTTCCACATAATTTCCCCCAGAATTTCCCTTTGGTGGGGTGGAAGTCTAGGTTTGTGCCTTGCTTAAATGTCTTCTTAATTTTGTTTTTGGTACTGTCCTTGGTTTAATTCCTGGGTTGATACTTCAATATTGCTTATTGTAATTATCTTTGTTGCTTCCATTTAGAACCCTCATGGAATGATTGCTTCTCAGAAGTGTCTTCCAGATATAGCTGGTCTTTAGGTTTTCACTCTCTAATGACTGTGAGGCTATCTAATTTTCATTAAACCAGGAAGGATATCACATTACATCAATCACAACAGCTTAGCCCAAGTGATAAAATCAGCCACACAATAGCATCAAGCACAGCTTAGAAAATGATAATTTGTGGTTGTTATTAATCTATCACCTTTAGCTGTGTGAATTAAATCAAAATCGAGGACCAACCCAACCTATGTTTATAGTGAATAAACTCTTTAATATAGCAAATTTACCCTTCGGGATGGAGACTTAGAAGGAGTTGGGAAGGGATTGACAGGTAGGTAGAACGATAGGGAAAGGTTAGCAGTGAGGCCAGAGGACACAGGAAGATCACACAAACTCTAGGAAACTGTTGAAGACAAGAGGAAAAGACAGAGTGAAAGAACAACGATGAGAACAGAACAACCTGACAGCAACAGGGAGGATAGAAACTGTATTTACTTTGCTTTAAAACTACTGACAATTGAGAGAAGGAAAAAGAGAAGAAAAGAAAAAGAAAGAAGAAATCTGAATTAGGGCCAGAACAAAAAGGGAGATGAAGAACAGTGTGGGACAGCAAGATAATGGGAGAGTGACAGAGAGAAAAAAAAAAGAGAAAAAGGAAAAAAAAGAAAAACAGAGAAAATTTGAAAAGAGTAGAAAAAATACAGCTTAAAAATAAGAGAAAACAATAATTTTGGAAAAACTAAATAAAAAATAAAAATGAAGGGCCTCTTTCAGGGTATGTCTGCTGTCACAATAGACAACGTGGGCAGCAGTATGCAGATATAAGTCAATGAGTCTCAGCAAGTCAGTAGCAGACTCGTGAGATTCAGGCAGATTTCTGGCTGCAAGTCCCAGGTTGAACTCCCTGTCCTCCTGCAGCATTGAACTCTGCAATGTCCTACTGCAGGTTCCAGGTACCCTTCCCCTTAAAATAGTCCAGGTCCTGACGGGAGGTGATCCTTCCAACTAACAAAGTACAGTGGTCTGGTGTGACTTTATTGCAGAGATTCTCTTCACTTTTCCAGTGGGCTTCAATTTTCATCAAGGAGCCTGAGAGAGGCCCTCTTTCTGTTGTTCATGTCTTCTGTATCTTCTGGAGCCAGGACAATGGCATTTACGAACCCCTGTGCCTCTGTAGTGTGGAACCAGGTACCAGAGCAGCAAGGAGGCCAGAGGTGAGCATGAGGGGGTGGAGGGTGGGAGGTGCTGCAGCTAAGCTGGTCGCTGGGTTGTGGGGTGAGGGCGGGACAGAGCCCCTCTCCAAGCAGCTGAGATCCTCACCTTCCACTTGCTGGTCACAGGGAACTAAACATTAAAGATCTTAAAACAATCTAAGAACTTCAGATAACAACAAAAGTTGTAACTAAGGGAAATGCAAATAACAGAAATAAAAACAAAGAGCAGAAGAAACATTTGAATAGTGACTCTCTCTATATATATACTCTCAAATTAATTCCAGGCATGAAACCACATACTCAGTAAGCTCAGACAACACTGAGCAGAATAAATGAGAGGCTGAACAAAACAAACCTCACAAAAAAACAGGAAACAAAATTACAACTAGGAATATGTTAAAACTATATTAAAATCACATATAAGGAATTAACTTGAAAGAAGCTGGTAGAGGGTATGTTTTTATAGAGGAAAATGGTAAGAGTTAAGTATGACTCCTCACAAAAGGTGAAAGCAAGAACAGAATAGAGTGAATACATAAACTGCTCAAAGTGACAGAAGAATAATAAAAACACCAAACTAGAAGTCTCTACCTATCAACTTATCCTCAAGAACTGACGGAGTAATAAAGACTTTCTCAGAAAAATATTGATGAAATTTGTTGCCAGTAGATGTAGCTTGCAAGAAATGTTAAAAGAAACTCTTCCTAAAGAATAAAAACAATACTAATTAGAAATTCAAGCCCACATAAAGAAAGGACGAGCACAAGGGAAAATGACTTAAGTTAAAGTTTTTCAGTATTAGTGTTATTAATTATTCTAACAGAGTATAGTTTGTTCAAAATACAATAGCACTGCTGCTCATGATTATTTATTATATATAAATGAAGTAAATGATGACAATCATTGAGAAATGGGGAGGAGGAATTACAAATACCATATTACTATGACATATTTACCTTGAGAAGTGGCATAATATTATTTGAGTTTAGACTTCAAATAGTTGCAAATGTGTCTTACAAAAATCCAATTGTTTAAAAAAAGAAGTATAATTGCTATGCTAGTAATCAGAGAAAATTAAATTATATATACTGTCTAATTAAAACAACAAAACATGGAAAAAGAGTAGTAGAAAAATAGAAATAAAAAGTCAAATAGAAACAAGTAACAAAATGGTACAAAGTAGTCTTAATATACCAATGATCATTTTAAATGCCAATAATCCATCTATATCAATGCAAAGACATTGATTATCAATGAAGAATTAAAAACAAGAATCAGCTAAGTGGTTTCTATAAGAAATTCATTTTACATATAAGGATATATGGACAAAAGAGATGGAGAGAGAGATATTAACATCATAAAAGAAAGTTGAATCCATTTAAGACAGAAGAGATTTCATAGAAAGCAAGTTATCAGGGATAAGTAGAGGCAATGGATAATGACAGTGAGGAGATTTTCCAAGAAAGCACAATAATTCTAGCCAAAGAACATTAAAATACACAAGGCAAAACAGATAGAAAGTCAAGGAGAATTGTATTACATTACTATTATAATTGAAGTGTTTGAATCTCATCTATTAGAAATAATCAGATCCATCAGGCAGAAAATCACTAAGATCTTATACCAAGTGAATAGTTCTATCAAACAACTAAATATAATTAGAATTTATAGACTATAAGCAGTAGAGTACCTATTCTTCTCAAGCTTCACATAGAAAACTCACCCATGTAGGCAACATTGTGTGTCATAAAATACATCTTAAACAATTTTAAATAGATAGACATCATAAAGTATTCTTTCAACTTAGAACACACTTAAATTAGATATCAGTAATTGTGAGATAGCTGCAAAATCTGAGTATATAGAGATTAACACTACCTTTCTCAAGAAATCAAAGAAGAATCCTCAGATGAAGTTTAAAAATTTTTGAAATTAAATTAAAATAAATATACAACTTAATACCTGTGATTAAATGAAATCAATGTTAAAGGAATCTATACTACTGAATGAATATATTAAAACAAAATATAGATCTCCTAGGGCCTCAGACCTGGAGATCAGGCAGTGCTGCAGGCAGCTCGGGAGAAGCCCGGGAAGATGGCGGCCTCCTGGAGGCTAGGCTGTGACCTATCTCTGCTGCGGTATCTCTTTGGCTTCATCCACCTGCGAATCTTAAGGCTGGCTAATGTTGTTGGCTTCTCTGTCTGCCGTGGATCTAGCTGGAGATGGTTTCACAGCATACAGGGGCTACGGGTTGATCCTATTAAGATACTAATGCCATCACTGCCTCCTACGATGGAAGAAGGAAACATTGTGAGATGGCTGAAAAAGAAAGGTGAACCTGTGTGCGCCAGAGATGCATTGTGTGAAATTGAGACTGACAAAGCTGTGGTTACCTTAGATGCAAGTGATGATGGCATCTTGGCCAAAATCGTGAAGAAGGAACTAAAAATATTCGACTAGGTTCACTGATTGGTTTGATGGTTGAATAAGGAAAAGATTGGAAGCATGTTGAAATTCCCAAAGATGTAGGTCCTCCACCACCAGTTTCAAAACCATCAGTGCCTGGCCTCTCACCAGAACCACAAACTTCCCTATCTGTGCAGAAAGGACATACACCGGGTACATTGCAGTTCCGTTTAAATCCAGCTGCGTGCAATATTCTGGAGAAAAATGCGCTGGATGCCAGCCAGGGCACAGCCACCGGCCCTCGGAGGATATTCACTAAAGAAGATGCCCTCACCCTGGTCAAATTGAAACAGACAGGCAAGATTATTGAATCCAGACCAGCCCCAGCTCTTCCCTCCACTCCCACAGCATCCGTAGTCCCACAGGTCACCTCTGGGCCATCTTATCCGCTTTCAATGATCCCACCAGTATCGACTCTTGGCCAACCTAATGCTGAGGGGACATTCACTGAAATCCCTGCCAGCAATATTCGAAGACTTATTGCCAAGAGGTTAACTGAATCTAAAAGTGCTATACCTCACGCATATGCTACAGTTAACTGTGACGTTCGTGCAGTTTTAAAAGTTAGACAAGACCTGGTCAGAGATGACATTAAAGTGTCAGTAAATGATTTTATCATCAATGCAGCAGCTGTTACTCTTAAACAAATGCCAGGTGTTAATGTAAACTTGGATGGACAGGGCCCGAAGCAAATGCCCTCTACCGACATTTCAGTGGCTGTGACAACAGATAAAGGTTTAATTACACCAATCATAAAAGCTGCTGCTGGTAAGGGTATAAGGAAATTGCTGACTCTGTAAAGACTCTATCAAAGAAAGCAAGAGGTGGAAAATTGTTACCTGAAGAATACCAAGGAAGATCCTTTAGTATTTCCAACTTGGGGATGTTTGGCATCAATGAATTCACTGCGGTGATCAAACCTCCCCAGGCCTGCATTTTGCCTGTTGGGAGATTAAGCCCTGTGCTGAAACTCACTGAGGATGAAGAGGGGAACCCCAGACTGCAGCAGCGCCAGCTCATAAGAGTCACCATGTCAAGCGAAAGGCAAGTGGTCAATGAGGAACTGGCGACCAAATTTCTTGAAAGTTTTAAAGCAAACCTAGAAAATCCTGTCCGACTTGCTTAGTTTTCAGAGACAAGAAGTTAACTGAATACTTATTACCAAGAAACACTGTATCAGAAAACAATTGAGTATTTAAGTATGAAGTGAATGAAATGTTTATTTATTTAAAGTGAAAGCATTTGACTCAAGCTGTCTTCATTTTCAACTTGGGTTTATTGTAGGAATAAATGATGATTATACTATAGTAAAGGAAAGAAAACATTTGGTTAGATCCATTTTTTAACGTCTAGTGCTGTACAAAATGTTTATTAAACTAGATGTAAATCAAATTATACGTTTTGCTCATTTGAGCATTTTAGAATATTTGAGAATGTATTGTAAAATCAAATCATTGATAGAACTCTACCTTGATTGTGTTAAAGGTAGAAGTGGTCTTCAAAGATACACCTGTAAATTAGTGAGAACTCTTTTTTATAAGTACTGATCTAGGTATACTTGAACAACTTAATATGTACAGAAGTTTATTCTGGATGATAAGGATTACATTGTTTCAGGGGTTAAAGCCACACTATTAAATTTTTATGTATATAAATCCATATATGTTCTAGCCATATAAGTTTCTATCAGTCTTATTTTTCACTTCTGTAGCACTGTGACTTTCCAGAGAAAAATATAAAAACAAATAAAAATGAAGTAAGAGAGACCAAAAAAATTTTTTTAAATAAAGATCTAAATCATATTGCCTGATTTTAAACTTTAGGAAATAAAAAATATGGCTCAACTAGAGACGCAAATTAAATGTAAAAGATAAAAATTATAGAGCAAGATAATGAAATTTTCAGAAAAGAAATATACTGAGAAACTCAGTGGAACCAAACTGCTGTTCATATAAAAGATCTATGACATTGATAAAATTATGACATTTTAAGAAAATAAAAGTTGAAAATCTAAATTACTAGTATCAGAAATGAAATGGGGCACACCTACAGGCCAAACTCCTTAATCAGCACAGATGCAAAAATCCTCAAAAAGATACTGACAAACAGAATGCAGCAAATCATCCAAAAAAAAAAAAATACACCATGACCATGTAGGATTCATTCAAAGAATGAAAAGATGGGTCAACATAGGCAAATCAATAAATGTAATATACAACATGAACAGAAGCAAGGAAAAATTACATGATCATCACAATAGATGCACAAAAAGTATTTGACAAAATCTATCATCCATTCATCATGAAAACAGAAGAAATAGGAATAGGAAGTCTTTTCTTCAAATTGATAAAAGCCTGCTATGACAAACCAATGGCTAACATCATAGTAAATGGAGAGAAGCTGAAAGCTTTCTCTCTAAAATCAGGAACATGACAAGGATGTTCTTTATCACCACTTCTGTATAATACAATTCTCCAAATATTATCTAGAGCAATAAGACAAGAGAAAAAAACAAAAAGGAATATGGATAGGGAAGGAAGGTGCTATCATTATTTGATGATGACATGTTCCTCCACATAAAAGACCCAAAAAACTCTACCAAAAGACTCCTGGAACTAATGTTCAAATTTGGCAATGTAGCAGGACACAAAGTCAACACTCAACAATCAAAATATCACTCCTGTATGCCTATAACAAATTTACAGAGAAATAAATTGAGGAAAAAATATCTTCTACAATGGCATCAATAAAAATGAAATACTTAGGACTTAATCTAATCAACTAAATAAAAGACCTCTATAATGAAAACTATAGTACCCTGAAAAAGGAGATTGAAGATGTCAGAAAATGGAAAGATATCCAGTGTTCCTGGATAAGCAGAACCAATGGAGTCAGATGGCTATACTTTGAAAACTGTTGTATTGACTTAATGCAATCATAGTTAAAATAGAATAACCTTCCTTTCAGAACTGGAGAAAGAAATCCTAAAATTTATATGGAGCCAGTAGAGAGCTAGAATAGCTAAAGCAATTCTGGGCCACAAGGGGAAGACAGGGTCATCACAATCCCATACTTCAAATTATACTATAAATCTACAGTGATAAAAACAGCATGGTACTGGCAAAACAAAAACAAAAATAAAAACAAAAACACTCTTTTATCAATGGAACAAAATAAAAGATACAGAAACAGCTCCAAGTACACTCAGCTACATTATCTTTGACAAAGGGGCCAAACACCTTCTCTGGAGGAAAGCTAGCCTCTTTTCGGTGCTGGGAAAACTGGGTTTACACATGCTGAAAGTTAAAACTAGACCCATATCTCCTACCATGCACTAAACTAAAATCAAAATATATCAAAGAGCTAAAGATTAGAACAGAAACACTTAATCTGCAGGAATGCAAAATAGGTAAAACTTGAAGAAATAGGTGTAGGCAAGGACTTTCTGAATAAAATCTCAGTTGCACAAGAAATAATACCAACAGTAAACAAAAGGGATCGCGTCAAATTAAACAGCTTCTGCACAGCAAAGGAAACCATGAACAGAATGAAGAGACAACATACAGAATGAGGAAATTTTGCCAGCTACTCCTCAGGCAAAGGAATGATATCTAGAATATATAAAGAACACAAAAATAAGCCCCTCGAATTTAAAGACTCAATTAAAAATTGGTATCTGAAATGAATAGACACTTCTCAGGTGAATAAATACATATGGACAGTAAGTATAAGAAAAACTGTTCAACATTGGAGGCCATTTGAAAAATACAAATTAAAACAACACCAACATTCCATATCACTCTAGAAATAATGGCTACCATCAAAAAAAATAATCAATAACAAATGCTGGTAATGTTAAGAGAAAGGGACCCTTCCCCATTATTGGTGGGACTGTAAACTGATAAAATCACTATAGAAATCAGTATAGAGATTTCTCAAAAAACTAAGAGCAGAAACTCTACTTAATCCAGCTATTCCCCCTCTATGTATATTCCCAAAAGTGTTAAAGACATCATACATAGTGTTGTATGCATACCTATGTTTATAACAGTGCAATTCCTAATAGTTAAATCTCAGAAACAGGCTGTATGTTCATCTACAGGAGAATGGATACCAAAATGTATTTATACACAATGGAGTACTACTCTTACATAAAAAGTATAAAGTTGTGTCGTTTGTATGAAAAGGATGCACCTGCACATCATAATGTTAAGTGAAGTAACTCAGACACACATGCTTAATTATCACATGGTTTCTTTTATATGAAACTCTCTCTCTCTATGTATATATATATATATATATGCACTATATATATACACACTATATAATAAAATAAAAGACAGATAGTAGGAAAAAACAGAAAGAAAAACGGTATTGTAATCTAGTGCAAACAATGTATCAGGTTTTCAATATGAATGTATGATAACTAACTTTTTTTAAAGTTCTTTATGGATAAATAAATGAATCTGATGCTGGAAAAATAAAAGGGGGTTGAGAGAGAAAGAAAAAGGAGGGACTTGAAATGTGTAATGTACTTGCAGCAATCCCCTACAATGAATGTTCTCCTTGTACTGGAAACATGTACTAATAAAAGTAAAAAATATGGAGAATATAAAAATAGTTAATGATTACTATTAATAAATCTCTATCAATATATTTAATAACCTACAAATGGAATAATTTTGGAAGATACAATCTACCGAAGTAACAACTAAAAAATAAACAAGCTGAATCTGTGTATATCTATAAAAAATTTTATCAATAATACCAACCTTCTGAAAAACCACCTAGTCAACAAACGTGTATGGTGAAGTCTACCAAATATTTTAGGAAAAAATTATCTATTCATGTACTCATTTCAGGAAGACAGAAACAGAAATAATGCATTCTAATTCACTCCTTGAGTCCAGAATTTCCCTAATAATTAAACAAAGATATTATAAGAGCACAAAAACTGTAGACCAATATTTCCAATGAATGTAGATGCAAAAATAATAACAAAATATTAGCAAGTTGAATTTAATAATACATTAAAACAAATATACATTATGGCCAAGTGATATTTATGTCAGATATTTAAGGGTGGCTCAAATCTCAAAAAACTAATGTGATCTGTTCCATCTGAATGCATCTCCCAAATTCCTTGAGTGAAATCGTACCTCTCAATATGATTTTATTAGTCAAAGAGTCTTCTGGGACATGATTAGGTCACGAGGGCAGAACTCTCATAAATGGGATTAATGTTCTTATTGATGCACACTCAAAGAGTTCCCTCATATGTTTCCCATATGAGATGTCTTAATCACTTCCTTCCTTTCTGGGACAAAATACTCAACATGTACAACTTAAAAGAGCAGAGGTTTATTTTGGGTCATTTTTATTTATTCAGGGTCACCTGGGAAAAAAGAAAAGACAGCATGGCAGAGGGACAGGATGGAAGAGAGTTACTCATGGTCCGGTGGACAAAGAAGTAGAGAGAGAGTCCAGGTAGGAGTCTGGAAGTCTGTCAGGTCCTGCACGCAGTGACCTACCTCTTCAGACCGAACCGCACCTCCAAACACCAAGTCAGCTAAAATGACTAATCCAAATCACATTCTGAATCCATGAGGTTTTGGGGGCCATAACATGAGGACATAGCTAGAAGTCAGCCAGGTATGGACCTGGAAACAGGCCCTCTCATCAGACACTGAATCTACCAACACCTTGATCTAGAACTTCTCAAATTTTAGAACTGTGAGAAATAAATGTTTATTTTTATGTTACCCAGGCTATGACATTTTCATTAAGCACCACAAATGAATTAAGACAAAGTTTACCGTATTTTCTCTAGCAGGAAAATCATACGATTATATCAATAAATACAAAAAATTGACAAAATGCAATGCTGATTCACTATACAATACTCTTTGCCAACTAGGAAAGAGGGTGCTTTTCAAAATTAACAAAAACATGAATAAAATCCCTACAAATAATATCATAATAGTGAAATATTTGCTACTTTCTCCCTAAGATCAGGAACAAGGAGAGAAAGTGCCCCTTCACTTCTGCTTTTTATTATCCCAGTTAATGAAACAAAACAAAAAAGTAAGTAAAATTTTATGGATTTTGAAAGAGGAAATTATTTTTTGTTAGTGAAATATATGGTTTTCTGGAAGAAAAACTGAAAGAATAAAAAAAATCTCCTGTAGCTAAATATCAAGTGTACAATGATTACAAAATACTAATTCTATTTGAATGTCAACTAATTTCTATAGAATCAGTGAAAACATGGAATTTTAAAGTAAAATATATCAATCAGAATCATAAAAACTAAAATACTTTGGTATTGATATGAGAAAATATGTTCAAGATTTATGTGAGGAAAACTGCAAATCTCTGATGAAAGAAATCAAGGAACTAAATAACTGGAGAAATAGTCCTTGTTCGTGTAGAAAGACACACTATTGTCAAGATGTCAGTTCTTCCAAGTTTAATCCATAAATTCAATCCAGCCCCACTCAAAATCTCATTAAGTTTTATTTTTGATATTGTTAAATTGATTCCAAACTGTATAGGGAGAGTCAAAAGATCAAGAATAGCCAAAAATACTAAAAGAGAAGAATAAAGTTGAGAAATGGCACTACCTGACTCAAGACCAACTATAAGATTGCAGTAATCAAGACAGTGTGGCCTTGGTAAAAGACAATGAACAAATACATCAATGGAACAGAATAAAGGGGCCACAAATAGATTCACACTAGTGTAGCAAACTGAATTTCAGCAAATTAAATCTTAATATACAAAAATTCAGTCTTCTCGAGAAATGGTACTATAACTGCATATCTACACTAAAAAAGTGAATCTAAATATACCCCATACACAATCTATCAAAATGCCTCAAATTGTGTCATATACTTACATATAAAATATAATGTAATAAGACATGTGAAAAATAGTGTAAAAAAAATCTAGGTGACCTTGGATTGTCTATGACATGTTGGAATCAACATCAAAGGCATAATTCATGAAGGGAAAATAATAAACTAAACATCATCAAAAGTAGAAAACCTTGTTTAGCAAAAGAAATTTTATAAGAATCAAAGCAACAAGCTACAACCTGAGAGAATGTACTGTCCTTATAAAGGATACATTTAATAAAAGAATCATCCAAAAATATGAAAAGAACTCTTGGAGTCAATAAAATGAATATAAAGAACTTAATAAAAATGGACAAAATATCCAACCAGATACCTACTTAAAAATTCAAATTGCAAAAAAAGCATATGAAAAGATGTTCAACATCCTGTGTTAACAGATAATGTCAAAGAAAACATATATGTGATATCACTACCAGTCTATTAGAATACTATGAATTCCAAACTCTGACAAGACTAAATGCTAGTGAGAATTTGGGACAATGGGAAATCACAATTTTTGCTGTGGAGAATACAAAATTGTACAGTAACAATGGAAGATAGTTTGATGGCTACTCAAAAATACAAAAATACCATTATTATATAGTCTAGTCATCATGCTCCTTGTATTTTTCAAGAATTAGTTGAAAATTATGCCCATACACCAACCTGCCCACCAGTATTTATTGCAATTACACTCATAATTTCCAAACCTTGGAAGCAACCAAAATGTCTTTCAATATGTGAATAAACAATCTGGAGTGAATCTAGCCAAGAGTATATTATTCAGCTCTAACAAGAAATAGTTTGTCAAGCTATTAAAAGAGGAAGCTTAAAATACATTACTAAGTGAAAGAAGCCCTATATGGAAAAGGCTACATACTTCAATATGTTTTTAATGTGGAAAAAGTAAAACAGAGAGATCATAAAGAGTGGTTGCCAGATTTTAGAGAGGAGACATGGATGAGCAAATGGAACATAGTATATTTTACATCTACTCTACTAGAAAAACATTAGAAAATGTCCTACACTTAGAATATGCTGAACTCCGAGCGAGACATTTTACTGAATGGGTTCTAGAAATTTCAGAAATGAGAAATATGAATTCTACCTATGTTTCCTAATTATTTCATATAAATATGTAAGTTTTGCATTTAACTCAAGTTTTCACATGCTCTTCACAACTATTTTTTGTGGTGATGATTAGTAATGCTTAAATTTGACATAATGTGATACATGAAAAAACACCTGAGAAAGATGAGAAAGAGTGAACAAAACAAGGTTGGATTTGATAACTGTATTGCTCTATATAGATATGGAATGGCACATTGAACTCCATTAATAACTATAACTAATATATCCTAATAAAATAAAGTTATAGAAATTAAAATAGAAATGAATATAACCTACAGCAGGTTAAAGTAAAAATTTATGGAAAGAAATCTAAATAAATGTTATGGATTTATTTTTATTACATAATCTGCATACCATATGCAAATGTTGTAAAAGTTCCAACAATGTTCTTTAGGTATATATCATATATAGATTGATTTTTTGTAAATATAAATATATGTATAATTCTAAGAACCAACAAATGGTCTTCTACTATATGTAAAGATAATAAATAGAAGAGAGAATTTTTAGGTCAGTGAAACTGTTCTTCATGATACTACAGTGGTACCTGTGACATTCATTTGTTAAGACTCAATGGACAATACCAAGAGTGAATCCTATTGTAATGTAGGTGTATGAATGATAATGATTAGTCAATGTAAATTCTCAAAGTGTAATTAAAAGTTACTCCTGTGTGGGAAGTTGGTAATGGAGAAACTGAGTGTGGAGGAGTTCAGGAGTATTTTGAAACTGAAATTTCAACTCTATATTTTGTAAACATAAAATGTCTGTAAAAAATAAATCCAATTTTTAAAAAGTGTAACAAGGGAGCAAAATAGAAAAATATTTGCCAATTATTTCTCTGACAAATATCTAGATCACAAACTCAAGAAATTTAACTAACAAACCAAAAACCTCAAATAATCTAATTAAAATAGACAAGAAATCTGAACAGACACGTTTCAATGAAGAGATATGAATGGTCAACAAATGTATCCAAAACTTCAGTATCATTAACCATGAGGGAGATACAAATATTATGTCACCTTATTTAGAATACTTATTAAAAGTATTCTAAGAAACAAAGCAAAATCCTGATAAGGACATAGAGGAAATAGAATTTTCATACATAGATGATTGGAATATAAATCAGTATAGCCATTAGGGAGAATGCTACAGAGGTTTCTCAAAAAATTAAAAATTAAATCTACCATATAATCGAGCTATCTCACTTTTAGGTCTGCATATACATGAAATGAAATTTGCATACCTAAGATAGCAGCATGCCAATGCTTATAGTGAAATTATTCACAATAGATCAGACATCAAATCAGCTGATGTGCTCATCAATGAATGCATGGATGAAGAAAATGTGCTATATATTAAAAGCATGAAATATTAAATCATCAAGAAGAATGGAATTCTTAATTTGGCCTAAAATGTATGGAAATAGAAAATATCAGTTTAAATAAAAGAAGTCATACAAAGAAAGACAAGTATTACATTTTCTTTGTTAAATAAAAACTTTTAAAAAATCAACTTAAACATAGAATAATGATTACTAAAGGTTTGGAAAGAGCACAAGCTGGATTTGACTAATTTACACTGTATGTATGTGTGAAATATTACACCAAACTCCATTAATACGCAAAACCTTTATGTTCTAATCAAAAATAAAGTAAAATATTTTGTTAAGACAGAAAGAAAAATATTCTCTCCATTTTTATAGATTTGATATGTTCAAGGAATAGCAAGAAAGGCTTGGGTATGGAACAGGGACATATGAAGCCTACTCATGGGTCAAAATGATAAAGATTTCATTTCCAAAAACGCTATTTGTATTACCAGTTAATACTGAAAAACAGATTTAAATTTCATAATTGATCTGACTCTACAAACACAAATGTACCGATGAAGGTTTTTATTTTGATTTTGATTCATTATGTTATTTCATTTTGAATTCCTACACTTTTCTGAGTCTAAGAATGCATAAGAATATATGAATGGCAGTTACTATTTCCGTGAGGCTGAAACATCAGTATGACATATGAGATAAAACTAAAAAATACATTGCTGGAATTAATATGAGAAAATGAAAAAATGGAAACAAAGTCTTTGTAAATAGGGAGGGATGGAGGGGTTGAAGGGAGGGCAGGGGAAGGGGGAGAAATAAGAACCAAGAGAGATTATGTAAAGGTGCAAATTTCCAATAATAAATGTCATTATATTGTATACCTAAAATGTACCAATAAAATAATATTTTAAAAAATACATTACAGCTCTAAAAGAGGTAAAGGTGAAATACTATGAGGATTGAGTGAAAGAATTTGCATATTCATTCAGTTTAAATATATTTCTTGAATATCTATTCCATACCATATAATGTTCTAGGCAATGGGTATAATCGTCAAACAAGACAAACCTAAGTATCTGTCCTCACAGGGTATATATTCTCATCAAGGGAGACACACACTGTGAAATGTATTTAATAAATAAAGGAGCTATATGTATGTTGGGAGTTGATGATTGTTATAGAAATAAATACAGCAGTGTAATTTACAGACTGACAAAAGGTTAAGGTGATAGTATAATTTTATGTAGTGTGTTTAGGTGAATTCTAACAGCAAGGGTGATGTATTATAATGACTTGAAACAAGTCAGTAGAATTACTTATTGAGGTATCTATTGAAGAACACCCAAGACAGAGGAAATAATTTCCGACATAATAAAAAAGAATATAGGCTTCCTTTTAATATATTATTTTTTTAAATATAGGTTATTATCAGGAACAAGACAAAGATTTTCTTTATCATTACTACAATATGATATTATGTTGAAGTAGTCAATGCAATTAGACGAGAAAACAGCTAAAAGCAAACTATTGGAAAGGAAAAGTTAGTACATCTTAATTTGACATATGGCTTATACATCTATAAAGCCTAAAATAATCTGCCCCAAATAATAAGTTAGACAAGAGAATTTAATAATAACCAGAAAAAAATAATAATGTGACTAAAACTGAAAACTAATTTTAAGAGATAAGAGAATGTTCCACTTATCAAAATAAATATCATTAAAAATTAAAGAAAATAAAAATAGAAACTACAAATAAATAGTCATAATAGCTAACTGCAGAACAGGAGCAATAAATATACAAGAGGAAATTAGAGTATCTCTTAGTGCCAGACAGAAAGGCAATGTTCAATAATCAAAACTAAGTTTAAAATGATGTGACTATGTCAAAGAAACACAAGAGCCAATGAAGAAATTTTATGGCCAAAGTGCTAGAGCTTGAGTAACCAAAGTGCTATTGTATAATAATCCCAAATTTAAAATAAATATCTGTAAGTCTGTACTGATATAAAGAGTTAAATACAGTATTATTAGAGAAACCAAATCTCCTATGCAATCTATTTCCAAATTTCTTATGGATATTAAACTCACCCAAAGGGGTAAAGCATAAATTTGTATTTCTTAAGCGTGGCAGGAACACACTGATTTCTTTACAAAAATTATATAATAAATAGTGGGAAAAAAGAAATACCTCTGCAGTGAAGAAACCTGTTGAGTACTATCACAGCATGTGATCAAGCTTATCAGCAGCAGTGATAAACTAATCAGGCTGAAGTACTGTATGTACTCTTGATAAATGTCATGTTAACTATATTGTTTGCCTCTCAAAAGTACACACTCTCAGTCTAATCATGAAAAAAAAAACAAAACAGGCAAATTCTGCATGAGGACCTTCTCCAATGTGTTTGAGGAGTTGTAATAAAAACTGTCAAGGTCAGAAAAAAGAAAGAAAGTATAAGACCTTGTCATAGGCACCAGAAATTCAAGGAGGCACAGTGACTGAGGGATGGCATCTTCATGCGATGCTGTGACAGAAAATGACAATAGGAAAAAAGTAATAAAATGTAAGATATTGAGCTCATCTAATTATATATATATATATGATTGTATATATATATGATTATATATATATATATATGATGAATTGTGGCAAATAGCCCTACAAAACTGATGCAAGATGCTAATAATAGAAGGGACTGTATGTGAGGAATATGAGAACTTTTTCATTACCCTGAATTTTGTTCAGTTAATCTGTAACTAGTCCAAAAAGCATTTTTAAAAATTGGGTATAGGGCTGGGGGTTTAGCTCAGTGATTCCAGCACCTGCTTTGCAAGCGCAAGGACCTGAGTTTGATCCCCGGTACCAAAAAAAAAAAAAAATTGGACATAGACTGAATAATAATTATATAATGCATATATAATGTTTTGGATATTTTTTCTATATTTGTGTACTTTAGGCTTGGTCACCAGTGTGGTTACGTTGAGGTGGTGAAATCTTTAAAAAGTGTGTCCATTAACAGACACACAGATGAAGACAATTTCCCATATACATGTATATTTAATATTATTAACAATAAAGAAATATGAAATCCTGTCTTTTGCATGAAATTGGATGGAACTTGGGATCATAATGTTAAATGAAATAAATCATACACATGAAGTTAAATATTGCAGTTTTCTTTTATATGAAAAACCTAAAATGTAAATAAATAAAAGAGAAAATAAAAGAGCAATGGTTGGAGACATTTGGAGGTGGGAATGGAATCAGAGAGGGAGGAGAAGGAAAGAAGAGAGGGGCATAAGGGATTGAAATTGATCAAGATCATATACATACATTATATATCCATCCCCCCCAAAAAACAACACTATTGTGTATTGCAAATATACACTAAAATTGCTCATATGTTAATCTACTGTGTAAGTATTCCTTAGTGTAGTAAGAAATGCTATTATTTATTAGCATTTAAGCTATTTAAATTATTCTTTTTTAATTTTTAGTTTTATTTTTATATGTTATATTTATTAGTTCATGTACATTTATTAGTACATGTATACTGAACATAATGAAGATATTCATCATGGGAGCTTGTCACATGTACATAATATATCTTTGTTAATTTTACTTCTCCCCTCTATCCTCCCTCCCTTCATCTCTAGTTCCCCTTCCCTTTTGAAAAGAATCTATCTCTCTGTTTTCTATTATCTATTGTTATTAGAAGCATTTGATTTGAATATCACTGTACAAATGGAATCATTCAATCAAACTGAATGGACACATTTATCATGTTACATATTAACATTGTTTTCAAGAAAATTAGACTTACTTTGTAGTACTACAATATATAACCATTCACTGTTGCAACTTTATATAGTATATGATACCTCAAAATATTTGAATCCATGTTATAAAAATTTCCAGTAGGCAAATCTGAGCATGTTTCCTTCTAATTATTTATCTTCTTCTTCTTTGAGAAAAATATTTCTTCACTGTGACAAAAGAAGTTGTACCAGTTAATTAGGTCACAGTGCAAAGCCTTCAGAAGGGATTTGATGTAAGGCTCATGTTACTAGATGAGTTTCCATGAGAATGCATTGTTAAAATGGAGTGTAATATCTCTCTTGAATCCTTCTTCCATACCTGAAGCTACTTCTTTCTCACAAGCTCCCACCACTGTGATGCCATCTGACATGAGCTCTTCACTAGAGTCAACAGATGACAGCACTATGCTTGTGAATGTCCAGAACTGTGACAAAATAAACCTCCTTACTTATAAAATATCCAGCAACATGAACTGGACACAGACATCATGTATGAGAAATAAATAAAATCCCTTTATGGATGCCCCAGTAGACTGAAAAACAGGAAAATCAGTACCTATCTAAAAAAAGAAGACAACTTAATAAACACTCATATACTTTAGGTAGATTAATTTATAAATTTTACTGTTCCCAATAAATTTACTCTCTGATTCTTGTTTCCATGATATAACTAGAAGAATTTGCCAAAAAATACATTTGGAGGGACAAACTTACCAGTTAGGAAAAAATGAATCGTAGTAACAATTGGAGTAACTCTATCTCATATTAAAACTATCTATAAAGACTACATAATTAATACATGTTAGATTTTTATTAAGAGTGAATGAAGTAACAATAGAAAATGTAGAAATAAATTCAATAAATATAATAATTTAGATTATAATAAAGAAATGTAAGATTTCTTCAGACGACATGAAAATTGTCAGTAAATATTAAGATAACTATATAACCTTTGAAGACAATACTATTAATTCTACCATCTACTTAATAAATCAAGATAAATAAATCAATATAAGATCCACCTCTAATTGCAGGATCAGAAACACTCCAAAACAAACAAATATATCCAAAATTATGCTAAACATTGTCTGTGAAAATGTCCTTTTATTCTGAAATTGTTCTTAAGGCCACACATCAAATAAACATTTCTCACCTGGGTGTGGTGGTGCACCCCAGTAATCTCAGAACTGAGGGAGGCTGGGGTGAGGCAGAAGGATTGTAAGGATTGTAAGGCTGAATCTCACCTGTGCAATTTAGGAAGAATTTGTCAGAAGAAGAAGAAGGAAGAGGAAGAGGAGGAGGAGGAGGAGGAAGAGGAAGTGCAAAGCCCTAAAAATGTTCAATGAAGCTCCCTTGGGTTCAATCCCCAGTACTGAAAAATAGAAAAAAAAAAAATTCATTTAAGAAAATCTACTCAAACTCAATAAATACAGTGAAAATCTGAGATGTGATCCAAGACTATTCCTTTTAATACATGTTTGAGATATATAGCATTTGCATTCAGCTTGGAAGTTTGATAAACATGGATATCACAAGCCTCTTGATCCTTTTTTCTACCCTGCCTCCTCATTCTTACTGCCTCCTCATTCTCACTTCCTCCTTCCCCTCTGTCCAATCTACCTCCCTAATTCTTAGCATAGCACTTTATTTTACTGAAGTTGTTTATATTTTGAGTCTCACATATTAGAAAGACCAGACCATATTCATACAATTATGACTGACTTATTTCACTTAGCATTATTCTTACAACTTTTCAGTAAGTCTAAAGCTATTACAATTTCAAAGTATATTTCTTAGTCTGTTGTGGTTTAACAAAGTATGTAACATTGGATAATTTATCAAGAAAAGAAATGCATTTCGCATCGTTTTCAAGGTTAGGATGTCCAAGATCAAGGCACCAAAGGCAATAACATGTTTGATCTCTGGTGGGGTTCTCTGTGATTCCAATATGGCAACTTGTTGCCGTGTCCTCTAAAAGAACACTGTATTAGTCAAGGTTTTCTTACAGGAACAGAATCAATAGAAAATATATGTATAAATATGCAAAGGGATTTATTGGATAGGCTTTAAGGATAAGTGGCAGGGAAGTTCAAAGTGATTGTGCACTGGAGAGTCAGAGGATCCAGTAGTACCTCAGCCAAAGAAGACAGAAGCCACAAAAAAGAAGAGATCAGTGATGCAGCACCCATCCAGGCTCAAAGCGTGGAATCTCACTATAGAGTTACAGGTGTAGGTCTGCAATAGAAAGCTAGAAAAACTTCATGTCCAAAGGCAAGGACAGCAAAGGGCATATCTGCTCAGGACCAGTTCCACTCTTCAATATGGGCACATTTTCTTCTTGTCCTTTTTATTCCAACCAGGCTACAAGATTTTTGGTTAGTGCCACCTACAACCAAGGTGGATCTTCTGCCCCCTCAATTTGCTGGTCTGTATGCCATTCATTCACAGACACACTCATATCTGAGCTTTAATATTTTGCTGGATACTTCTCAATCTATTTAATCTGACAAGTTAGGATTAATGGTCATAAATCACACTTCTCAACTTGATAACTAGGCATATCCCCTTAAACCATACTTAATCTCCAAACGCATCAGCAAGATTACAATTACACGAAATGTGATGCAGTTGTTCTGTGTACAAATGGAAAAGCACTAATTTCCTACCTAAAATAGAAGACAAAGTTTTTCTTTTGGTGATGCTTTCTCTTCTAATATTTCATAACATAAATATTATAAGGTAGATTTATCAATTCTTAAATAAGAATATTAATGAAATCAGCATGTTACAAAGAAAACAGCAAAGATATCTGCTTAATATTTTTATATTTGCAGAATATACACAAAGTAGGAAAGAAATACTCATAACAATTGCAATACTCACTTCTATAACTGGTTACATGGTTGTAGCAGTTATTTATAACTAAAGTCTTCATGTAATACACTTTCTGTATTTCCTTGGCCTTCAGCAAGCATCTGAGCAGGTATTGGTTCTTTACTTGTTGGGTTGACCCATACCCTCATTTTTGAAAGTTCTGTGATATTTGTCTTTCTGCCTGGATTTGGTCGTTGTAGTTCCCCATTAATCTCAGTAGTGCACATGGATATTCTAAGTTACACTTTAAGCAATCTCCTGCACTCCAAACATATTCATTCTTACTTGGACTGTGTAGTAGTAATGTAATTTCCCCCTTGTTATCTGGATCAATCACGCCTGCTAATACCACAACTCCTTTAGCTTCTTGGGTCAGAGGCATGAGAGTCCAAAATGACCAATGGCAAGTCATAGCTTCCAGTTCAATGGAAGTAATGTTGTTCTTAAAGACTTCTTATCAACAATTGCAATAATAATGTGATTTTTGTCCTTGATTCAATATGTGGCACATCATGTTTATTGATTTGTGTGTGTTGTACCATCTTCATTGCTGGAATGAAACCAACTTAATCATGGTGTACAATCATTTCAATATGTTGCTGAATTCATTTGCTGAGTACTTACTTTGTTAAGAAGTTTTGAGCCTATGTTTATCAAGGATATTCGTCAATAGTTTTCGGTTTTGTATGTCCTTGTCTGTTTTTAGTAGAAGTGTGATGTTGACATTGTAGAATTAGTTTGGAAGTGTTACTTACTTTTCTATATTATGTAATATTTTGAGAAACATTGGTGTAAATTCTTCTTTAAAAGTCTGATAAAATTCATCAATGAACCCTTCTGATCTTGGACTTTTCTTCATTTGGGTTATTAATGCCTCAATCTCATTGCTCGCTACTGAATTGTTGATTTTTCATATTCTCTTGGTTTGGGTTTGGGAGGCCGTATGTGCCTAGAAATTTATTCATTTCTTCTAGATGATTAAATTTCCAAGAATATAGGTTTTTAAAGCAGTCTAGTAATGCTCTAGATTTTAGTTGTTTCTGTTTTAACATTTTTTTTTCATCACTTATTGTATTGATTCTGGTCTTTTCTTGTTCTTTTGCTTAGTTTGGCTAAGAGTTTATCAATTTTGTTTATCTTTTTACAGAACTAATTTTTGTTACCTTGATCACATTGTTTTATCTCTATCACATTAATTTGAGCTCTGATCTTTATTATATCTCTCCTTCAGTTGGGTTTGGTGTTGGGTTTTACTTGTTTGTCTAAAATCTATGATATTTATTTGAGATAGCTTTAATTTTGTGATCTATGTACTCCTAGCTTTAAACTTCACTCTTAGAACTACATTTGATATATCCAAGAGATTCTGAAATGTTGTGCTTTCATTTAAATTTGATTTTAGGTATTTTTAATTTCATCCCTGAGTTTTTCAATTAACCTTTTATCTTTCAAAAGTGAGTTGTTCATTCTGTATATTTTTGTATAGTTTCAGTGGTTTCTCTTGCTGTTTTCTTCTAGTTTTATTCTATTATGATCTGATGAGATAAAAAAATTTCAGTATACATATTTTTTTTTCAGTTTTTTGAGTTTAGTAAAGCTTTCTGTGTGGCTTAAAGTATGACCTATTTTGGAGAAAGCTCCGTGGGTTGCCAAGAAGAACGTGTATTCTGAATAGATTGCTCTGTACACCAATTGACCTGTGGTGTAGTTGATGTTGCTTTGTTGATATTTTTGTCTAGATAACCTATCTAGTGATAAGATGGATTGTTGAAATCATCTACTATTATTCTATTGGGATCCATGTCCTTTTATGTCTAGAATATTTGTTTTATGAAATTGTGCACACTGGTATTTTTTGCATATATATATGAGATTTGCATATATATCTGAGATGTATTATATATATATATATATATATATACATATATATATATATGAGATGTATTAGGTTGGATTACTCGATGAGAGGCAGGAGCATTTACAATGGCTGTCTGCATGCTAGAGAGGTAGAGGATCGGGTAGAGGTTCAGTCCAAGTAAATGCAAGCCACAGAATAAGAAATAAGTCATGTACGACAGAGAATTTCTCCTCCAAGTTTAGCTTGCCATGTGGAAGGAGTAACTTTCAGAGTAAAACCACACACTGTATTTTCAGGATACAATAATTGTGTCCTTTTGCTGTGGATAGTGCTGCTGACTTCTTTTTAATTCCTTGGGTTGGTAGCCCTCTTTGGCCTTATTCTGTCTTTACCCTCTCAACCTTTTCGGCTGGGGTAAGTGGTCCAGGCTGCTTCATTCTTTTGTCCGCACTGTTTTCCCTTTTCCCATGATTTTTAGATTTTTTGCTGGCTCTTTGTTAACTCTGTGAGCTCTGTTTCTCTTTCCTCTCATTAAGTAGTCGTTTCTCAGTGTCTCAATTCCAGTTCCTGGAGAGACTGTGACCTGCGGCCATTTTCTAAACCATCATATTAGAGATTAAATGAATTTTTATCCCTGACATTGTGAAGAAAGAAAAGAATGGGTGTTTGGCAACTGGCCTTTCAAATTGCACCAACTATGATCACAGGATGTAATAAGTGGTTAGTCAAGATGGATGAAGCTGATCGATGTTTCAATGAATCTACTGGGGATCTTGGAATATATTCTTCACAGAAAAGGAGGGAACTAATTTTCAATGTGGAATATTATTCAGATTTTTAAAACAATTACTGCAGTTTCTTTGTAAATTTATGACAACATGAATGAATCTGGATTACATTGTGCCAAATAAGTGAAACTAGGCAATAAAAGAAAAAAAATACTACCTGATCTTACTTTAAATATGAGGTAATTTTAAAAATTCAAATTCATATTATAGAAGCCAAGTATAATGGTGGCTACCAGAAGCTGAAGGAGGGATTGGAGAGATATTGGTAAAATGATATAAAATTTTAATTAGTGAGGAGGAATAAGATCAGGGGATCTATTGCACAAATAGTGATTACAGTTAAAAACAATATATTGCATATTTGTAAATTGGTGAAAGTAAAATATAAATGCTGTAAATACAAAAATTATACTCATTAGATTGATTCAGTCATTCTATAATGTGTCTATAATCAAAATACATTATACATCATAAATATATACATTTTTGTAAATTAAATTTTTTTTAAAAAAAGCAAAAAACACAAAAATACTGATTTGGGTGACAAAAATAGAAATTTGTGGCAAAAGTTTTGGCCTAGCATAATCACTTATTAATAAAAACAATGAAACACTGACTTCAACTACTTCTGACCTAAAAGTATTGAAGTGATTGAGAAATACACAGGGAAAAGAAGAATAAGCCATACTTTTCCTTTATGTATATGTGTTTTTCACATCTAGAACTTTACTGTAGGAACTAAAAAAAAATGGTAAATTTAGCAAACTATAGAAGTGGAGCGGGGATAAGTAGAATAGTCTTTATGCACTTAGAACTTGCATAGGAGGTATGTTTAACATTGACCTTGAGGGACTGGTAAAAATATATAATATTATTTGGGTAGTATAATAAATGCAACACAGGGTGAAAGTTCATTCTTTATTTCATACCACCCTAAATGCGATGCCAGTGTATAATTTATACAATAATTAAATTTATTTCTTAGTTAAAATCACCACTGTATCTCCTTAAAAGTGCTCTTTTTGGCAGCATGCTAATAGACATTAATTTATTTTATACAGTCTGTCAAACAAAATACAGCATTTATTCTTCATTTCAATATTTTCTCAGTCTCTGGAATTAGGGTAGAAGAGATTAAAATTTATTTCTAAGCCACCTTCTCTTGAGAAATTATTTGTAACAAACAAAGCAACAGTATACAAATGTAACAGATACAAAGGAGTGTCATTCATACTTACTAGATTTTTTTTTTCTTCCCTTATGATGGTCTAAAGCTAAAGTCTTCAATGGAAAAACTGCAACAACAACAAAACAACAACTGTTTTCATTTTATTTTGATTATAAGTGTATGAGCAGTAAATTATTGTATTCATTTCTCATTTTTTTGGTGAACAGCAAATAATTCTAATAACAGATACCGTTCTACTTTTCATTTGAGCATGATAGTGTGAGACTACTAAAGAAATTTTGCAAGTAGTAGAAATTGTAATTTAGAAGATAACTTTTTAAATTCTTCTGTAAATGCCTTAAAAACATGCTCTCAAACACCTTAACAAAATAATGATAAATATACACATATATATGTGTGTTTGTAAATGTGTGTGCATGTAAGGTACGTGTGTGTGTGTGTGTGTGTGTGTGTAATTAAAAAAAAAGTACTTGCCTCAATGGATGTTGGCTAACTGGGATTCAAATAACAATAAAAATCATCCCATCCAATAGATAATTGATTTTAGACTTCTGTTAACTCAGTATCAGTAAACTACTTCCTGTAGTAACGATGGATAACTGTTGAACTTTATCTAATTTTTTATTTTTAGTACCAATCTTATCCAGCTAGTAGTTACCAGCAAGCAACTTGAGTGGTATGAGTGATAGTTCTTTACTATGACACTTGATTATAAGTGATTTATGTCACTTCTGGGCCAAGGCTTTTAAGAAATTAGTTTGCTTTATCCATGAACTTTTCCGTTTCTCACCTAGTTAACAATCTTCTAGATAACATTGTGAACCCACTTTTAGGAAAGAAAAAAAAAACACAGGACTAACTTACCTGGAACTTCCGCAGACATTCAGGTAACCAAGAAACGAACTATTATTTTATTCATCATTTCATATTTAATTCATCATCACTTTCTAGCCTATTGTAATCTACATATCCTCAGTTTTTTGATACCTGAAAATAAGGCAGATGTATTAAACACTATTTTCACATCATGTCTTAGAAGTAACTATTATTTTCATGGCCATAGTGTTTTCCAGTTGATAAATTTAATTTGTATTCTATATGCATGTGCAGTCTTCAGTACATCGCAAATTCACAGATATTAGAAATCATATATTTCTGGGTGTCAGGAGCCTTCCATTGGTACTCCACTTTGTCACATTCTAGTTGTATTACTAGGCATATTTTTTAACTTCTAGGGCACAATTTCCTAATCTGAATAAAGTCTGATAATACATCCATCACAGTTGAATGTGTTTGTGCTATAGAAAAAAATGAGATAGTATTTAAGCAAGATTCAATTATATACTTGGCATTCACTAATATTATTGTGACGTGATTACCATGAGAATAAAAAATGAAATAAGTAGGCATTACCCCATTATTTAAATGGAGATCATGAAGCCTAGATAATTTAAAGAGCACTGGTGAGATTAAGGAGAGGTTATCACTTTTACTTGAAACGTGTTTTACCTGCCCTTTTTCAGTGAACATGAATACTTATTGAGATTAAAGTAAAGATTTAATGAAAATAATGCTTGAAGAATCAACACATAGAACTTTTCAGCTAGTAATGAAGCTAGACTGAACTTTCTGAATCATGAAAGTTAATTCCTCATAATAAACTTATGTGTGTACATATATATGCTGTATATTACAATTGTTTGTTATATATATATTACATTGATATATTTGTTATGTATTATATATTTATTATATATTTGCTAGACTTTTCAAGTTCAGAATGAACAAATAATGAATATCAAGTGTATAATATTCACACTGAGCTTTTTCATCTTTTTCAGGTTCTAGAGGTCACACATTCTCTGGTTGCAGCCTCTTCTCTCTTCCTCCATCTTCAAATGTAGTAGCACAGAATTATTTTTCTTCTCTTACCTACTTATTCCCTTCTACAAGAATACTTATTATTGTATTGAGCTTGCCTAAATAATTCCAAATAATCTCCCTATCTCAAGATATTTAATTTAGTCACACCTGCAAAGCCTCTTTTACTATGTAAATTAAATATTCACAAGTTCTAGAAATTAAGACATGAACACTCCATAGGACTGCTATTTGGTAGGGCTACCATAATGATTTTTGTTGCAGAAATATAATCAATACAGAGTTTTGCAAACTTTAGTTGAGACATAACACAAGCAGGTAAGGCATTCAGATTGCAGGAATATTCAACATTCCTTACTTTACTAAAAGTTGGGACTTTACCAGGAAATCAAGAGAAAATGGTACTTAATAACAGTAAGAACATTATATAAATAGTTATTACTGTGTATTATGGAGAAGGAAAATATCAAATTTTAGTACTAGGAAAGTAAGATAGAAGCCCTTGAAATAGAAAAGAAAAACATTGAAAGAAGGACTTAACATTGAGAGAAAAAAAATTGAGATTTTGATTCTTGACAAGTACTACTGGGACAAACAGATCTGAAAGAATAAGAGAGAAGACTTAACTGAAACTTACTACCAATTGAACTCAGACAGCAACAGTATTTTTCAAAATAAGATGCTTGAGAAAGAATATGTATGAGCATTGTTATGGTTTATATCTAAATATCCTGCCAAAGCCTCATGTGCTCATAGTGAACTTTTTGGGTAGTGACTGGGTCATGGGTGTCCACTGAAAGGTTTGTTATCTGGGTGCAAGGTTGGGAAGTGAAGCCTAGTGGGTCACTGGATGTGGCCTGGAAGAGTGGATATATGTATCCCTCCTCCTCCTTTGATGGCTTTGCTTCCTGCCTGCCATGTCATGAACTGTTTCTCCCCTGAAATACCCCTCTGTCATGCCTCACTGACTTGCATCCCACTGACTATTTTGTCCCAGCTACAGGAAAGTAATAAGACAGGCATATTAAGATTATGAACTCATGTTTAGGCATATTTAATTTGAAATGCTAGTAGAATATGTTCATAAAAATGTTCACCATAGAGCTAATTAATAATCAGTTATACTGTCAAGAGGCATATCAAAGTCTTATGCTCTGAAGTGATAACTGAAGTCATTGGTGTGCATGAAGTCACTGAAGGAGTGAGTAAACAAGAATAGTATGGATATACAAATATATATATATATATCACATAAATAATACAGATTATAGATTTAGAATCACAAATTTCCACAATACCTAACAGTATATAGCATGTAAGATCCTTTTTTATATGCTACTGTGAAGAATATTTACAGATTAGTTTAAGAGAATTATTTTGCTTTAACTGATAATACTACTTGAAAACATAGGATGATACAATGATATAATATATGATATATGATATATGATATATTATATATGATATAATGCAAGACCTTAGGGAAACAGGCAAAGAAATTTCTATTATTAAAAAGAAAAAAGAAATGTTGGGAGGGCCAGGAATTTAATTCATTGGTGCCACGCCTGCCTCACAAGCTCAAGGTCCCAAGTTTGATTCCCAGTAAGAAAAAATAAAAAAGAAATGTGGGGAAATTTTATCCTCACAAAAATCTCACTGAGAAAGAGAATGCATATATTTCTGCATTGAATCTTACTTCTGCAGATATCAGCCCATTTTGCTTTATTCTGGGGGCCCTATAAATATCCATAGAGACTACAGTTACACAAATATCTTTTCAGATTCCACAATGATTGGAATCATGAAATTAGTGGCACTCAGCTGCTGTAGTTCTCTAGGCATATGTATTTATGTCTCCCTGAATCAGCTTTCTGTTACGGATACATGCTTGGTTACCCTTTACCCAGATTGGGCCGTTGTTTAAAAGAAAACTATTCAATAACATAATGCACAGTTTCACCTCTTTAGGGCATATTTTGAGCCACGTACATAACTATGTTAGTACATTATTTTATGAAACTTATCTCTGGGGAGAATTTTGCAATCATTCTATTCTTTATGGAGAGTCTAAAAGGAATTTCATTGCTATATAGAAAATCGAATGAAAACCACTCTTATTGATGTCATATGTTTTCAGTTAGTTCAGTGGTTTCTAACAAAAATTATGCTCATAAGTCTATGGAAAATACAAAATCTAATGGGAAGACAGATGATCCCTGTTTTCACTTTTCTTTGGCAAGTGTCACATGTGTTTATTGCTAAATGTATTTGAACAAAATATTTAAATGTGGTTGTATCATTTAATGCAATAACTAATTATATAGAATATTATAGCTATTTCTCAATTACAAATATGTAACCAAAACATTTATATAAACATACAGTTTCTGTATAATCTTTACATTTTTGACTCATTTATATTTTTTATGGAATTCAAGTCAATAAAACAGTTACTGAGAAAATGATTGTGCGTTTTCTAAACTCATATACTTCCACATTATTCTTTCTTGACCAATTGCTAACTTCTTTAATATCATGGCATGGCATTCAAGTGTGTAACATACAAAAATTATTTGCTGGAATGTGTTGCTCATATAATAATTTACCTTTGCCTTGTATTTCGATTTTCCTAGTTGACACTTAAGTAATTCATAATAGGCCTAGGTTTTTGATTACTGAGCCGGGAATATATATCTAACATTAGGAAAAAGAACAGTACATCTCCTCTTAGTACTTCCATTAAATACTGTGGTTCTTTTAGCATAGCTAGTAAAATAAGAAAAAATAAGAAAAACTGGAAATAATAAATAAGTTATATTTATTTGTTGATGGCATTGTTGTGGAAAAAGAAAATCTTGAAAGACCTTTGGAAGTTATCAGAATAATGTTTATATTAACAATACCATAGACATGTGAATTGATTGAAAAGTCCAAATGTATTTCAATATACATGACAAATAAGTAGAAATAGAAATATTACTTAAAATAGTAAGAAAAATATATTACAAAATGAATATCATCACTTCAAAAATATATTTTAACAAGGCAATATAAGGGGAAAATATATGTATAAGAATGGAAGTCGTAGTATTCTTAAGACGTCAATTTCTTTCAAGTTGATTAATAGATGCAATGCCTCAGCAATGAAAATCTATTTTGAGGAAGAAATTAGCAAATTAAATTATATAATTTATAGGAAAATGTTAGTCCTAGAATAGTTAAAACAATCAAGAAATATAACAAAAATCTACTGTCTTAAATTATGTAATATAAAGAGTTAATGTACATTTTTACTTCCAGCATAATAGTATGAAAAGCTGTGCATACATACTGTACAGAAAAACTGATGAAAGTCATTAAAAATCAAAAGTCCTTGATTTTTTAAAAATACTATCAACCAGATGGCAAAGAATGAGACACTAGCCCTTTATCCCTTTACTATGTATGTATGTATTATATATGTATGTATGTATGTATTTATAACTACCCACGAACAAAAGTAGCCCTCAAAGTGCTCAAGTGCCAAGTGAAGAATACGTGGTCATGTACCGAAATAGAAACGCAGAGAATATGAACACAAAAATGACTGCTAGTATGATCAACACACCTGATATTCCTGTAGACAGCTAAAAACAATGAAGGAAGGAAGAGGTTGTTAGTCATAGAGTGGAAACTATCATGTTCCCTACAGTCTGCTCTGCAGAAGATATCTGCAGCTTTGCCACTGAGATAATCAATAGCTATTCCTAATGAGCTACTCTAGAAAAAGAGGTGCAGCTCAACACACACCCACTGAAAAAGCAGCCCCAAAGATGCAGCTCCAGGATAGGAAGCACAAACCCTCCCATGTCTGTGGGTTGCCTTATCCCCCAGGACTTGGCCTTTTCACGAGTAGTCCAGTCCTCAGTTCTGTGAGTATACTGTACCTTCCCATGTCTCAGACACCAAGGACACAGCATTTATATAGAGCAGGAAGATAGCTAAATCCACATTACTATAGTTTAAATAGAGAGAAAAAAGAGGCCAATTAAAAATTAGGTGAATGGATGAACAAAAAAGAACATCTATCAGTATGCTCCCTACAAGAGAGATTCTCTTAAAGTTTAAGGATACATAGAGACTGAAAATGAAGAGATGAAAAACATTATTGCATGCAAATGTAAACAGGTTTCAATATATAGAAGGGGACTTCAATGTTAAATTTTCAACAATGGACGGACCATCCTAGTGATAAATCATATGGTGGTGCACAGATCATTTTTAATTTTTTTGAGAAAGATTCCTACAGGCTGAACTAGTTTACATTCCCACCCACAGTAGACAAGGGTTTCCTTTTTCCCACATCCTCACTGAGACTTCCTGTATTTTTTTAACTTCTAATTCAAGTTATTCATACTGGAATGACATGATATCTCATTTTGGCTTTGATTTCAATTTTCAAAGGCAAGATTCTTAATCAACTTAAGAAGGATTTGATGATGGAAATATTTTGAGAGGTCTTAGAAAACTCAAAAAACAGACTTCTAAGAAAACAGGTATACTGCAGTGAAGATAAAAATAATTCATTGTGTATATTTCACTTTCTGAAGAAATTTTAATTAAATCATTTAGTTGCATTCCATTTATCATCAAAAATATATACTTTTTCTGCAACTACTGACAGGATCATATGGCATTTTCCTTTCCTCTGTTTAAATGATGACTGTTGGGGGTGGATCTTCCAATGCTGAACCTACACTGCCATCCCTATAACAAAACCACTTTCTACATACTGCCAGATCTGACTTCTATTAGTTTGTTTTGTTAAACAAATCTCTATCTATCTTCATACTTTTTTCTTCTATTTTCTTTATCCAGTTTTAGGATTAACACAATGTTGAGTTCCTAAAATGAGGGGAGAAGTGTTCCTTCTTTTTTCTGCTTTAATTGTTTGATATAATGTATCAGTTACAATGTTTATGAGCCTGCTGTTGTCATATAGGTAGGTTTTCAAGCTAGGAATATAATTTCTTTAATAGGTGCTATTCAAATTTTATATTTCCTCCAGAGTTAGTTTCATTAATTTGTCTTCCAAGGTACTTCTTAGAAGTTGTCAAATTTATTTCAAAACAGATTTTTGTAATATGCTTTCTATATCCTTTTAAATTCTGTAGAATCTGTGGTAATGTCTCCTAGATCTTGATATTGTAATTTAAAAAATGTATAATTGATATTGTGCAACAGGAAGAAAAGGTCTAAAGGAGCAGGGGACGTGGGAGGAGTAGGGGAAAGGAAAAAAAGGGAAAAGAAAAAATATGAGAAAAGGAAAAAAATGGAATCAAAGTCTTTGCAAATAGGGAAGGCTGGAGAGGGTGAAGGGAGGGCAAGGGAAGGGAAAAAAAAATAACCAAGATATATCATGTAATGGTACAAGATCCCAATGATAAATGTAACTGCATTTTATACCAAAAATGTACCAATAAACTTAATGGGAAAAAATATATGACAATACAAAAATGTCCAATTAATAGAATAATCTGGAGAATTGTTAAATTACAAAACTAATTCTCTCTGTAAACTGTAGCTATGATCACAGAAGTCTAATCTTTGTTTTACATAGAAGAAAAACCTCAAGAAACATTGTGTAGGGCTGCAGGGCAGTCTGATGAGTCAACATATTAAAATGAAAATAGGATCTATTTACTACAGAGTCCAGTCTAAAGTTAGTGAGCAAATGTATACCTTGGGATAATTTTATTCCATTACATCTCATTTAAATTTTTCTTTTAATTTAATTTCATATATTCTGAATGAATTATGCTTCTTTGGTCTGTTATATCTATCTCCTGTCATTGTTTGCTATGAATATGCTACCAAAAATGCAGTGCTTATTTTATCCTTTGAAAATAGGCTTTTTTTTTCAAAGAGGAAAGGTGTAGAGAAATTAGGAAAAGCAGTTTTCTTCAGAGGACCAGTGTTTCAGAGATTTTGATAGAAATACAACTTTTACTCAACCCTATTTTTCAATTTCTGATATATTGAAATACTATAACTTCTACTTAAAATAGGAATCACATTCACACAGTAATGAGATATTTTTCTAAGAAAAATATGGCAAATTTAATGCATCATTTTTACTGCTTGTACTTTAATATTTTAATGAAATGTAAGTGAGTTTTAAGTGTAAGGAAACAATTTCAAATTAATTGTATATAAAATTAAATTGGCTGAAATTATATAACCTTTAAAACTCATCAAATACATGTATCTAAATACTGAGAATGGAACAGAATTTCAAAGTGTTTTTAAATGTATTCACGGTAGATTTATATAAAAATTTCACATATATGATAACATTACATTCTCCTTAGGAAAATGTATTTTAATTTTCAGTCTTATTGCTGTTCAGGTTTTATAACCTGGGGTTCAGCTTTCTTTTCATTGTTGTTATTAAAAATGATATATGTTTCATACTTTTAAAAGTAAAGATTGTTGTATATTTTGGGTAGTTTTCCTGTTTCAAATCTTCACATTTCACTTAAATTCTTACTTTTCTATAAAATCCATCTTTAAAACATTAGAATTGTATTTTCTAATTTTTAATTGTCATAATTTCAGTCTCAGTCTATTCAGATGATGTCAGAATACAAAAGAATAATATGGTAGTGCACAGATCGATCGGTTTTGGCAATGTTTTGACTTACATGGTGTCTTAGTCACTTTTCTAATTGTTGAGACACAACACCCAACACCAACAATTAAAGGAAGAAAGATTTATTTTGCCTCCCAATATTAGAAGTCTCAGTCCTTGCAAGGTTGGCAGAGGACAAGGCGAAAACAGCATGGTGTGTAGAAGGGTTTACCATTTGGAAAAGCTGCTCACATGGTGGCTGTCAGGGAGCAGAGACAGAAAGGAGCCAGAGCAGGAGATATACTTTCCTCCAGTGACCCACTTCTTCCTGACAGGGCCCCATCCAACAGCACACTTAAGTGCTTTAACTCACCAGTGAATGACTCAACTGATGATACAGAACCTGTGATTTCATCACCTTCCACACCCATGCCTGTGAGCACATGAGGCCCATGGGGATATTCTTGATCAAAATCAGAGCACATAGTGACATAAGTAGGATGTTAACAGTTTTAGGAACTTTGCAGGGCAACTGAATTTACAATGAGGCATGTTACACATGGTATTATAATTTGTGGCTTCCATATTTCTTATAAATACATGGAATAAGAAAATTAGACACTTATTTTAATATTTTTTCTCTCTCAATTTGTGGATTGCTTTCATTTTGAGGATACTCTTTCAATACACATCAGAGGATTACCTGAAATGTTAGAAGTGGAAAATAAAGGACTGTTCTTATCATTAATTCTTTATATTCAAAGCGACATAGATCCATTCAAGTTGATATAAGTACTAATTTATGAGAATGGGCTGAATACATAATGAATAATTTCATAAAAATTCAAAATAATGAGTCTTTTCCATTTGGGGCTGCTTTCTAGACTCGCTAATGCATGGTTTCAGGCTGATGCAGCTGTCAAAAAATTTCCAGGAAACACTGTGGCAATTTGTTGTGATTTTTCATTAGTAATCTTTTTAAAATCTATTCAGCCATATATGCCTTTTTAATTCACAGGATTAATGATTGTGTGGCAAGTGCATTAGAAGTATAAAAATTTGGAAAGGCACCAAAAACAAATTTTTCCTAGTATATGAATTTTGTTTAGGTTTCAGCAAAACTAGAGTATTTGTTGTGCAAATTAATGCTTGGTGTGGGGACATAGGATAGAGGTAAGTACAAATGGGAAGATCCACGTAAAACTATAGATTTTGATTTATTCCTCTATATCAGGGATGAAGAGAATAAAAATGATTATGATAAGGAAAGAAAACACTTAAGTATTGTAGTACTTACATTAAGCAATCAACTTTAGTCCAATTTACTTTTTACCCTACATTTCAGATTACTCAACTTCTGTGTTTTAAATAGTAGAGCTTTGAAGTGATATGTGTACATCTTTTCTTGCATACTTCAAAAAGTAGCTTCTTAAACATGGTTAATACCTTCTACAATTCTTAATGTCAAACTAAGACAAGAGGACAAAGAGTTAAGAATTTCTTGGCTCACTTAACAATTTCCAAACATAAGTTAAAGACCAAAAGAATAGATATAGTCATTATTGTTCCCTAAATCTACTTTTATTTGAATCATTTTGAAGAAAATTGCCAAATTAGTGATCAGTTTTGATGCAAAATTGCAAAAGTGACTTGTGTGTAAACAAAGTAATATGGGCTGGATTAATGTTGCTGATTAACTGGTAAGGAAGAAAGTGATAAAAAGCATCATGAACGGAAATTCCAGATAATTTGAGAGTTGAGTACTTTTATATTTAGATTATAGATTGTCAACTCACTTTTTATCGAATTACATTGAAGATCAACTTTTCTATGTGACTTAGTATTCATTTTCTCTTCCAAGTCCTTAAAGTATATAATCAAATCTTTAGGACATGAATTGCCTCTAAATTAGAGCAAAAAGAAAATCTGGCATTTGATGATAGTGTCATAGTGCCTTTTATTTTATGCCATTTCATTATCTCTAAAATGGGCTGGCTATCTAAAATCTGACAGGTAATTTATGTAAAAATTATAAATAATTGTAAAATGCAAATAACATAATTCATTACTTTTATTTAAAAACATATAATTGTAAGTATAAAGAAAAGTCTTTATTCAATTTATACTTCTTAAGAGTTTTGATCCCTTAGAAACTTGTTTCTGTAAATGGTATGTACATTAAGGAGCTATTATCATTTGATAATTTCAAATGTCTCTTATGATGAATAGGATGCTTTTGCTGTTACATAAGATGCTTTTGCTGTTACATCTGCATCCTAAAAAGGAAAAATGAGTTGGAGATAACACAGAATAAGACACAGCTGTATGAATAATTATATTCCAAGAATCACTTTATACATAAATTTAGGAATCACTCATGGTCTAAAATTACTTCATTATACAATACAAATGCTTACCATATTATTATTTGCTAGAATATCATTTTGTCTTACTCTAAAATGAAATACTTTAACTTTTTTACCAATCACAAGATATAAACTTAAGCAATTGTTAAATAAATTTACTTATAAAAATTACATACATTATAAATCTGATGATACTTGTAATTTTCCCCAATGTTCATCCATGTCCCAAGCTGAGTCTTTCACATTTCTAACTTGTGATTAGTGTTTGGTTCTAAAACTTGTGTTCATTTGTTACTGATCAGTTTATATCTTGTTTTAAATTCTTGGCAAGAAATTTTAAATAATTAGCAAGAAAGAAAGCAAACTAAATATACAGATTGTATCTGATAATTAATTTTTTATCAGATGTATATCTTATTAATAAATGCTAGAAGACTTCCTAAAAATTTAACTTATTCAAGAAAAAAAGATTGCATGAGGTTGGAGAAATACTCACCAGTGTAGCATTAGTAAAAATTGTGAAATAGGAAGCACCTCAAGACCATACTGCTAAAAAAGTAAGAACATAATTGTTAAAGAGTAATTATTTTGGTTTATCATAGCTTTATTCATAACCACATCAAACTGGAATCCAAATATCCTTCTATGTGAATATAAAATAAAATGTGATATATCTATACAAAATACCATAAAATACAGCATGGGAGAATCTCAAGGACAGTATGATGATTGAAAAAGGGAATCTCTAAGTTATAGGCTAGATGATTTTATTTATGTAACATTCTGGAAAAGGCAATCCTATTGCGGTAGAAAGCAGGTAAATGTTTATTGAGTTTGCAGTGGGGAAGCATGCCAGGATTCTTTTAGGTGATATAACTGCTCTGTGACCTGATTCTAGCATGTGTAAGAGCCTATACATGTTTAAAACAAATAGAATTGCACATCCAAAACAGTTAATCATACAGTATACTAATTTATATTTTTTAAAAATGAAAAATACGTTAAGTTCTTAAAGCATAAAATAAATAATAGATAACAGTCAATCAGGAGAAAAGATCTTTTATAAATGGTAAGGAACCAAGACACAGAAGGAGGGGCCAGGGGAGGAAGATGAGGGGAAGGGGATAAAAATGAATTAATATGTAGGGCTGGGGATTTAGCTCAGTGGTTCTGCCACCTGCCTCGCAAATGCAAGGTCCTGAGTTTGATCCCTGGTACCAAAAAAAAAAAAAAAAAAGAATTAAGATGTGGTTTGAACATTAAAAAAAAGAAAAAGAAAAAAATTTTCCATGTGGGACTCCAAGAAAAATTGCATTGCGGGGTATCTGCCACTCCAGGCCCAGTGTATTATAGGTTTCTTCTTTCATCTGGAAAATAAGATGATAAATGTAGAACAGTGATTTTCTTCTTTCCTGAAACCTCCATACTGTACCCCTGGGTGTTCTAATTGTGAACATGGAGTGTACGTATGCTTGGAGAGAAAATGGCATCATGTTTCCACTGGGCCCTGGACTCACAACTCAGTGACAAGCCATCAAATGGAGCAGTTGTGCTTGTCTGTCTTTTATATCATCTGAAAAACTCTGAATTAGAAAATGTGGTCTTGAGCCATATTTGGGGACTGAAGATCTGGAACAACCCTGAATTCCAGGGTCTAGTGTTGGCACACACACATTTGTCCCTTTGATATGCACCCCTGTGGATTCTGGTAGTCAACCAGACTGGGGTGTTGGTTCTCATGGTCAGTGATCCTAAGCAAGGACTTTTGGGGACCACTGTAATCATGTTCTTGCTTCAGGACTCTTAGGAAACATCTGGATTAGACACAATGTTAACTCTAAAATGGCTTCTATGTCTAGGCCTCTTCAGAGTTAGTACTTAAATAATTCTTTTCACACAGGTTGACTTTTAGATTACCCTATAGGTAACAAAGGAATATGCACAGATGGGAGAATTAACTTTATGAAAAAGATTTGTGCTGCTCTGAGACCAATAGGGCGAAAGAGTCTGTCATTCATCTTAGTCACTTTCTTTTCGCTGAAGCACAAAACCTAACACTCACAATTTAAAACAGGAGATTTATTTTGGCTCACATTTTCAATCCATGTTCAATCCGTGAAAGGGCCTGCCATGGAGGAAATCTGCTTATACTCTTTTAGACCACAATCCCAGCGATGCATCACCTAGAATCAGGCTCCACCTCCCAAACAACCCTCCAGCACTGTGGAGAACACTTTGAAATAAGATGGAATTGTATAACCCTAAGTGTGCTGTAACCCTAAAGTGTGCTGTGACTTTAAGAGTGCTGTAACCTAAGTATGACACAATCATAAGAGTGATGTGTAACCATAAGATATGAAAGTAGAACCTTAAGTGGTATGGAATTGATAAGGGTGTGCCCTGAACTGGACAGGGTGTACCCCGAAATGGACAAGGTGTACCCCGAACTGGACAGGGTGTGCCCCGAAATGGACAGTGTGATAAGTCTGAACCAATACCACAAACGCCCAGTTAGAAGAGTATAAAAGGAGCTGAAGACCCCAAGGAAGTCGTCGATCCATCCAGCGACCAGTCGACCAGTCACTCTGCTGATCTGACTATCGACCGAGACATCTGCACACCTGATCCCGCTGGAAGGAGCATCGCCTCCGACCAGACGAGACCAGAGGAGGAGGCCAGCAGAGAGGCGGACAGCCTAGCGCCGGTTCGACGCCTTTCGTCTATGGATCGGACCCTCTGACCCCACGGGAGGAAACCTAGCGCTCCCATAAGGACTTGCGCAGTACAGGTACAGGGACGTGGTAATTGGCAGACTTAATATTGTGTGATAACTGTATTGAAGTGAATTATGATAATATAAGATAAGTGTGTGAACTGCCATCTGAGTCCGAGTCCTCTTTACCCACGGTACCTGCTCGCGACAAGCACTGAACTCACCAGTGGATGTATTATGGATAGCTAAGTTAGTTACAAATATTATAGGCAGTCAGACAGGGCTAGGTCCTCAAAGAAGTCAGTGAAGAAGGCAACTGTGGCTGGAGGTGCATTCATTGAAGGCCAAGCTTCAAGAAAAAGAAAATTGACTACACCCACATACTTCCCCTAGGGAAGAACAGCAGTGATTGATATTCTAAATAGGCATCAATCACCTGGATAGGGGACCAAGCCCTTAACCTATCCCTTCCAGGAAAGGTCCCTGACCCATTCTTTCCCAGAAAATCCTTGTTCAATCCATTTATGCTTGCTACATGACTTGCTTCCCCATTTGATCCCCATTTAATCAGTATTACCTAAGTGACTATACTTGTAATCTTATTGGTTGACCATAGTTTTGTCCCACTTTGTACCCACCTTGTGATTTTCCATTGGTTCAATATTACCTAAACAACTACACTTACAATCTTATCAGTTGACTATAGTTTTGTCCTGCCTCATCTCTTGTTTTGCTCTATAAAGCTACATTGAGAAGCAGGGTGCATGGGCAACCCACTTTCCGGGCCCCTTTCTTTCTCTCATAAACAGAAGCTATCTTTCTCTCAATAAATATTTTTTTACTCTTAACTTCTATTGTTCCTAGAATTTATTCTGCAGTTTTAGATAACATGAACTCAGCTTATCAGACATCTAGCAGGTTGGGAGTATATTTTTCCCTTACATTGTTTGGAGGTCCACCTATTAGCCCTATGTGACACATAATATATCAGATGAATCAACTCATGAGTATAGGGATCCCATGATGCCATCACCTTCCAAAAGCCCTGTCTCTGAGTACATGAGGCTTTGGGAGGACATTCTCTTTCTAAACCATAACACTTATGATAAAAGCTGCCCCTTACATTAAGTATGCACATTGTACCAATCACTGTGCTATGGAATTGTTGAATCTTCACAGATGAGGACACTGATGCTTACAAAGGACCAAAGTCAAAATTAGAGGAGATGATAGAGCTGAGTCATGGTCTACAGCTCCATTCTTCTAAACCACAGCCTGTGAGAACAGCCCTTATGACTCAACATCAGGCTTGCCTTACTCATTGAACCTGGAGAAGAAGACTGATACCTCCTTGCTTCCAAGGCTGGTGGGGTACTGTTGAGGGTCCCTTAAGCCTTTGACCTATACAACAGTACTCAAAATTGTAAAAATATTTTAAACAATGGAATGCTTTCTTTTTCTTCCTTTTTCGTGTGTGTGTGTGTGTGTGTGTGCGCGCGCGCGTGCGCATGCAGGTGTTATTAGAATTGAATCCTAGGCCTTCACACTGAGTTATATCCCCAGTCCTTTTTATTTGGAAACAAGTCCTTTGAAAGTCACTAAGTTATGTAGAGTGGGCTCAAACTTATGATTCCTTTGCTTCAGCCTCCCAGAATGCTAGGATTACAAATGTATGCCATCCCACATCTGGCTTGGAAAGCTTTCTTTGAATATTATGTTTTTATAAGTTCCATAAAGAAAACCAGAGTGGGGCTACTGTTAAACATGGACATGGGGTCAAGTGATGTACTAGGGTGCTGGGAGTACCACTAGAAGGTCAGTTATCTAGCAAGTTGCTACATACTCACAGAATATCAGGGGTTGCCATGATGCTTAACTCTCTGGTTTGGATTTGAAGGAGTACGGTGGGGTTATGTCAGACTTTTCTGACTTGGTCAGTCTGGGGGAAGGCTGAAGGATTCCAGGCCTATTACATCCATTAGATTCTGTTTATTTTTTCTTTTCTCCAGGCAAACATCTCCCTCACCCCACCCACCCTCTGACCAACAGTCATTGCCTACCACTCACTTATATTTTTTCCCTGCTCCTCTAAACGGCATCATCTACTTGTTCCTGGGTCAGCAAGACTAGAGTATTTAAGCCAGATCTTTGCATCTGATCAATAACAGATCTGTAGTGCTGACCCCAATGGAGAGGCTGGCAGTATGGTTCACAGGGGGATCATCAAGTAAACCTCTTTCTCATAGATATCTTGGATCACTCCCATCAGGGAAGGGATCTTATGCACAATTTTCTTGCCAAATAGCTAGAACTCACAGTGGATGAGCTGCTTTCAGAAGTCATTGGTGGGTAGGATGATGGGCCTGCAACTTGGTCCATGTGTGGATGTTGTAGTCAGAAGGATTCAACAAGGGAATACATTAAATACAGGACACATAACTTATAAGGTTATTTTATGATAATTACCCAAAGAATCAAATGCAAAGGAGTGCAAGAGACTAACTGCACATTAGAAGCCCAAAGGATTAAACTGGGGGCCTAGATCCCAGCAGTTTCCCACATAAATCCAGCTGAAGGCCTAGAGTCCAAGGCAATGTCCTCCTCAAGTCCAGCCAGGGCCCTAGGACTCACAGCAATGTCTCATGCTTGTCCGTATTGAGGATCTGCACGTGGAAGACCCAAAGGCCAGTGGTGGAAGCCAGAAAATGTACGCTGGTGAAATGAAGGATTTCTGCCACCAAGCTGAGGGATCCACATTGGAGCCAGGATGATGCTTACAGTGAAGGTCAGAGCTCCCCTGATGAAAACAGCAGCCATTCCCAGCAACAGCCAGGCCCCAGGCTCCTCTGATGAGAACATCTTAGTTTGCATTAGGAAAACCATCCGCAGCAAGCTTCTCCTAGCAAATCAACAAGCCAAGATCTTCCCCTTTAGTTCTCTTTTTATGGCTATTGGTAACAATATTCAGATGGATCCTCCATACCCAGACTATGCTGATTCAGTTCAGCTGGGTGTTACCTGTTGACCATTAGTCAATCCACCACAGTGGGCATCCAAAAGGGACATGACAAGATACTTCATGAGATAGGCAAGACATAGGGCAGTTTAGTGGCTTATGTTGCTGAGGCAGTGCAGCAGCTACTGCCCTGCTTCTTCTCCTTTTAATGAATGTGGTCAACAATGAGGTTAAGTCAGAGACAAGAGATGGGTGAATTGGCCATAGATACCTGCATATATTGGCTATCCTTTTAGCAGATGTTACAATTACTTGGTAATTATATGATACAATTTTAAATAAAGTAACAATAGTAGAAAAAATTTTGAAATAAAAAATAAAATACATATTAAATCCTCCAAGATGCAGTAAAAGAAATGTTCAAAAGATTTATAGCAATAAATTGCATCATTTACTATTAAATTTCAATTTATTACCTAAATCTTTACCTTAAGACATAAAAAGACAAACTAAATTCAAACCCAAAAGAAGAAAGGAATGAATGAGAATTAGAATACAAGTGTGGAATAAAGAATAGAAAATAAAAGAGAAATTTTTGAAGTTTTTCAAAATAAATGAAAATATTGCTGAATTTTTAGCTAGAGTGACCAAGAAAAGAAAGAAGATGCAGATCGATAAGAATGTAGAGTAGGACACTACTCTTTATTTCATAGAAATTAAATGTATTATAAAATAATAGTACATGCAACTATATACCAACAAATTAATGTGAGTGAAAATGAAAACTATAAAAACAAACTACCAAAACTTACTGGGGAAGACAGTAAATTTTAACAGACCTTTAAAAAAGTGAATCAGTCACTAACAATATATCTCCAGTCAATAGTTCTTTGACAGTGGTGCCAAGACCATTTGATGGAAAAAGAATAGTCTTTTAAACTAATGCTACAAAGACTATATATCCCTATGTAAAATAGTTAATGTAATTGAGACCTAACTCACACTATATGCATCACACAAATGGGAAGAAACCTGTTTACATTCAGACCAACAAGGAAATAAAACTAATACAGCACCAAAATCTGTTTAGACATAACAGATATAGAATAGACCCCTCAACAGAATCAGAATAACGTTACTCCAAAATACACAAAGAGCATTCCCTAGTATAGATTACATATTAGGTCAAAAAAATGAATCTTAAACTTAAGAAGATTGAAATAATATCAAGTAGCCTTACTACAATATAATGCAGCTATAAATAGATAGTAGAAACAAAATTTGCAAAGGAATAAAAAAGAACACATTTTTAAACACTTGTGTCAAATAAAATCAAACTTTGCCTTGAAAGAATTAAAAAAAAAATCCTCACACCATACTAAATCTTTTGGAATCTAGCAAAATTAGAACTAAGAGGAAAATATTGTGTTATAAATACCTACATTGACATAAAAGAACAATCTCAAATAGAAAACTGTTTCTAACATTTTAAAGTTTAGACAAAAGAAAAAAGAAAGCCCAACATTTTCAGAAAAAAACAAATATTAGACAAGAAATAAACAGAATTAAAATAGAAACTCGGTAAAAAATCAAATGCTGCTTTTATAAAAGATAAAACTAGAAATTTAGACTGGTTAAGAAAAAGAAGATATAATTAAATAAAATAATAAATAAAAAAGAAATCTATCGCTGATGCTATCAAATGCCATCAAAATAAACAGTTTTATGTCATCAAATTAACAATAGCTTGGAAGAAATGTATAATTTCTAGAAACAAAACTTACCAACACTGAATCATGAAGAAATACAAAATCTGAACAGAACTATAACTACTGTATTAGTTGAAATAGTAATTAAGAACCTCACATGAAAGGAAAACACTAGAACAATTTGGCATCACTTGTGAAGTCTTCAAAATATTTAGGAAGAATTTATTCCAATCATTCTCAAAATCTAGCAAATTAAAGAGGATAGAAAATTTCTAAGCTGATTTTATGTGACTAGCATTAATCTGATATCAAGGCCAAGGTGAATTATCAGAAGATAAAACAGCACTCAAATACCTGTGATGAAGATAGATACAAAAGTCTATAACAAAATAATAGCAGACATAATTCAGCAGTAGATTCAAAGGATAATTCACTATGACCATATGAGATGTACTTCTACCTCTGGAATACAAGGATAATTCAAAATAACCACATCAACTAATATGTAGTGCCACATTAATAGGAAAGATAAATCACATGCAGAAAAGGTAATGGAAACATTATCAAATTTTCATAATAGAAGCCCTTAGAAATCCAAGAATAGAGAAAATTTAGCTCAATGTAACAAAGGCCATAGATGAAAGTCTAATAGCTACCATCACACTCTATTGAAACTTTGTCTTCTTAGATCAGTAACAAAGCAAGTTATGCTCACTATTATCATTTCTATCCAACATGCTACTGTCAGGTACAGCCAGAATAATTAGACAAAGAAAAGAAATTGTAAAAATCCAAATGGGAAATAAAAAAGTAAATTTATCTGTATTTGCAGATGAATAATTACTTTTATGTACAAGATTTAGATTTCATAAAAAACTGATTGAACTGACAAAGAAACACAGTAAATTTAAATGATACAAAAATTAACAAGATAAATACGTGGACCAATAATAGGTAATTTTGAAAAACTTAGTAAGATAGTTCCAGTCACAAAAGTATCAAATATTATGTATATAATAAGTATATTATATATGATGAAAGACTTCTACTTTAAGACTACAAAATATTAATAATAGACTATATAAGTCAAAAAACAAAGAGACTGTGTTCAGGGATTTCAAAAATTAAGGTTGTTTAAATGTCCTTCTTACTCAAAGGGATCTAAAGATTAAGTGCAAAATCTGTCAAAATTCCAATGGATTTTTAAATATAAATACAAAAATAGTTATAAAATTCCTATGCAATCACAAAAGAAAACAAATAGCCAATTCAATCTTGAAGAAAATAAAAAGTCAGAAGAATATCAATTTTTTTAGTTCAAAATATATAAAAAGATATATTTATGTAAATAACAAAGGATTTCCAAAACAGATATGCATGTAGACCAATGGTAAATATTAAAGTCTACATAAATAAATCCCACATATATAGTCAACATTTCTGTGACAAGAGTTCTAAGAAAATACAATGAGAAAATTGTATTACCTTCAACAGGTAGTGCTCAGAAAAGTGGACAGTTACATGCAAAACAATGCAATTGGACCCCTGTATTGTAGTGTCTACAAAACCAAATGAAAATGATTTAAAAATTAATGATAAAACCAAACTTGTGAAACTTCTAGAAGAAAATATGGGGGTGAATTTCATGACATTAATTTGTCTATGATTTTATGAATATGATACCTGAAAAACCCAATACATCTATAAAGTGCAAAACAAAAGGTAGATAACAGGAAGTAGGGAGATAGATATTTCTCAAATGGGAAGAGGATCAAAAGATGGAGTGAGAAAGAAAGTGGGGAAAGCAAAATTGTGCACCTCCTATGAAAAACAATATGGAGCTTCTTGTAAAAATTAAAAACTGGGGGTTGGGGATTTAGCTCAGTGGTTCCACTGCCTGCCTCGCAAGCACAACATCCTGAGTTCGATCCCTGGTACCAAAAAAAAAAAAAAATTAAAAACTGGGCCAGGGATTTAGGTCAGTTGTTCCATCGCCTGCCTCACAAGCGGAAGGTCCCGAGTTCTATCCCCAGTACCAAAAAAAAAAAAAAAAAGAAAGAAAAAAATTAAAAACTAAACTACTGTGTAATCTAGTTCTAGAAATGTATTCAAAAGAATTGAAATTAGAATCTTGAAGTGATATTAGCACTCATGGGCCATGTGTTTCTTGCAGCACTAATCACAATATTAATAGTGTTGAAAAAACTTAATTGTCATAGACAGATGAACAAATACATAAAAAATATTAGGATATTATTAAATCATAAAGATGAAAATGTTGCGATATTGGGGAACATGGATGAACTTTAAAACCATAGTAAGAGAGATAAGCCAAGCACAGAAAGACAAGCACTATATTATGATACTCATATGCAATATCTAATATTATCAAATTCACAGAACCAGAGAATGGAATGGTGTTTGTCAGAGAGGCTAGGGAAAGGGGAAGTTATTACTTTCCTTTTTCTTTTCTCTTATTTTTCTAAGAGGAAATGGGAAGTTATTACTAAATATGAGTAAAGTTGCAGCTAATCCATATGAATAAGCTCTAGAAATGTTTTGTAAACTATTATGATTTTAGTCATAATTAATTTATACCACACTTAACAATTGTAGAGAGTAGATTTCATGCTATACTTTTATCATAATAAAAAATAATTTAAAAGTACCCCAAAACGTCAGAAAATATTTTCACATCATATGCATTATAAAGATCTGATATGTACAATGTACTGAGAATTCTTACAGGTCAATTAGAAAAAGACAATTATTCTAATTGAAAATTAGTCTTTACATGTCAATACATATTACTCCATAGAGAATTTTAAAAGCAATACATGAAAATAAATGCTCAATACCATTAGTCTTTATGTAAATGTAAATCAAAACCAAAATGTGATACCACTTGAAACCCCCTAGTGTGTCTGGAATAAAATAAATTTTACAAAATGAGTATTATGGGTGATGTGAATAAATTGAGAGAATCATCCCTGTATGTTGGGAACATAACATGATGCAGCCACTTGGAAAAATACATTGGCAGTTCCTAAAATATTTTAAAATAGTTACTATATAATTCAACAATTCAATGCTAGGTATAAACTCAAATAAATTAATAACATGTTCACACAAAAATATAATGAAGACTGTTCATAGTGCTAATCATTATAACCACAAGGAGGAAATAAATGAAATGTCCAACAACTCAATTAATAGATGAACATATTATACTATATCCATACACTGGAATATTGTTCTATCCTAGGAGTGTGAATATATATGCATATATGTGAATATATATGTATATTCATATTATATATAGTGCCTGACTTTTAACTTTATATATATACATTATAAAATATGTATTTTATAAATATATAAAATTTCATATATAATAAATATATTGTATAATATATAAGATATATTTATATTCTATAATACCATATTATAGAATATATAATAAAGATACATAGTGAAAATCCAGGCACAAAAACCATATATTTCATGATTTCATTTATATGAAATATGCAGAATAGGCAAATGTCTAGAAACAAAAAGATTAATGGTTGCTTAAGACTATAGGTGAATGTAATGGCTAAAGATTCACAGCTAAGCTACACAGAATTTCTTTCTGGGGTAATGAAAATACTCTAAAATTAATTGTGATGATGTTTACATAACTCCATGAATATTCTACATGAAATTTTATAGTTCAAAGGAGTGAATTTTATGTTATAATATTTTCAAATAGAGCTGTTAGGAAGAAGCAGTCATTGATAAAAACAGATTTTTTAAAAAGCTAATAATAAAATTGTTCATTTCATATTGACTTCTGAATATTTGAAGGAGAAGCATTAAAGATAGTGTAGTTGATAGTAACCATTATAATTTAAAATTATATCACAAATATAAATTAGAACAGGATAGGCTTTATGAATCTCACAGTGTCTTACTCACTCTCTGTCCCTGGGACAAAACACCTGACACCCAGACAAGAGGGAGAGGTTTATTTTTGCTCATGGTTTCAGTCCACGGTTGGCCAGCTCCAAGGCAGAAATAGCATGGAGGAAAGGTCTACTCAAAAGACAGCTGCTCATTTCATGGCAACCAGGAAACAGAGAGACAAGAGAAGACTGGGACCAGAACATTCTGTACCTTTCTAGGTAAAGTCTCAGCTGAACTCTAAGCAGGCCCCACCTCCTAACACAAGTCCAAGATCCAGTCACCTTCCAAACACATGAGGCTTTTGAGAGACCTTTTAGATTTAAGCCATAAAACATAACTAAATTTGTTAACTCGTCATTTGAAAGATTATTGTCAGTGTGGAGTGATTAGAATGGATAAAAAAGAAAATATTTCTTAGAAATATTATATAATGCCCTGAATACAGTAATACATAAAGTTATATGTACATACACAATAAAATGTCAAGATGATGAGAAAGTGTTGGTAGAATTTATATAATGTGAATAAACTAATTCATTATTTTATAGTGAGATTTTAGTTACATAAATCCATGAACAAAAATATAAATAGATTATTCACAATTTTGACTGTCACCACCAGAAGAAAAAATTTAAAACACAAGAGCAAAATAACAATCACAACTGATAACAAGGCTTATCTCTTGAGACTATGATTTTGAGCAGAGAATAAAAACTTTTATTTTTAGTTTATAGCTCCTGATATTATTTTATATTTTCCCTTCTTTCCTACCTTTCTGTCATTCATCATCTGCTTTTTTCTTCCTTCTTTATTTCTTTTTCTTCTTTTATGTGTAGCATTATTTCTATAGGATTATAAATATTCTGATATATATTATACTTATATAAAATATGCAGTATCAGCAAATTCATAAAGTAGAAAATAGATTAATGATTATTGAAGTCTATGGCTTGATCGTGATATTGAGGCTTGATGGTTTAAGGATGCAAGGTTGATTTTACCAATAAAGCTGAACTAAAAGTTTAAGAAATATAAAATCTTCAAATGTAATGTTAAGTAGAAAAATCAGGATGTAGTAAAACATGAAATTTTCATTCAATTCATGTAAAAATACTGGAAGGAAATACTTCAGATTACTAGATGTGATATTTATGATTTTTAGAATTTTGCTTGTTTAGAATTTCTCTTTGGTTTTAAAGAAGTTTACCAAATAATCTACAATTAATATTTGTCAACATTTTCTAGAGTACAGTAATTCTATCCTATCTATGGGGGATATGTTCTAAGATCCCTAGTAGATGTTTGAAGCCTCAAATAGTACCAAATCACGTATCTTTATATACACACACACACACTCATAATTTTATGTGCAACACTATAGACATATATATTTATACTATTTTTCTAATACAGACATATCTATTATAAAGTTTAATTCCTAAGTAAAAAGTGAGGGGTTACTAATAATAATTAATAATAAAATATCACAATTATAACAATCCTCAGACAAAGGACTACTATCTAGAATATATAAAGAACTGAAAAAAATCAGACCCCCAAAATTCAAAGACCCAGTTCAAAAATGGGCATCTGAAATGAACAGACATTTCTCAGACAAAGAAGTAAAAGCAGCAAATAAATATATGAAAAAATGTTCAATGTCACTGGTCATTCAAGAGATGCAGATGAAACCAATACTGAGATTCCACCTCACCCCAGAAAGAATGGCTGCTATCAAGAAATCAACCAATAACAAATGCTGGAGGCATGTGGGGAGAAAGGAACCCTTCTCCATTGCTGGTGGGAGTGCAGGCTGGTGCAACCACTGTGGAAATCAGTATGGAGATACCTCAAAGAACTAGGACTAGAGGTCCCATTTGACCCAGCTATTCCCCTGCTGGGTATCTTCCCAAAAGAATTAAAAGAATAATACCACAGCGATATATGTGCACCCATGTTTATAGCGGCACAGTTTGTAATAGCTAAAGCTTGGAAGCAGCCCAAGTGCCCATCAACTGGAAAATGGATAAAGAAGATGTGGTTGTTTGTTTTTTTTTTAAATATAAAATGGAGTACTACTCAGCCATAAAGAATGAAAAACTAGAGTCATTTATAGCTAAATGGATGCATATCTAAGCCATGCATTTAAGTGAAATAAATAGGGCACACATGTGTAAATACCAAATAGTTTCTCTAGTGTGAGAAACTGAAAGTGTAAATAAGGGTTAAAATGATTAAAATGAATAATTGATAATTTGAAATAGGAAAAAAGGTCCAAAGAGTTAGGGGTGAAGGGAAGGGAAGGGGAAAGGAAAAAAGGGAAAGGAAAATTATGAGAAAAGAAAAAAAATGGAAATGATGTCTATGTAAATAGGGAAGGGTGGAGGGGTGAAGGGCGCACAGGTAATGGGAAAAAAATAAGAATCAAGATACATCATGTACAGGTACAAACACCCAATGATAAATGTAAACGTATTGTATACCTAAAATGTACCAATAAAAGAACTTAAGAATAAAAAACAAAAACAACAAGAACAAAAAAAACAATATACTTTATTGCTGCAGAGCATATCTGGTTACTTCCTTTCACCACAGACAGACTCCATTATCTTAACTATGAATCATTTAAAAGCTTTCTGTCAAAAGGCCAATCATGTGGTAATTGATGAAGTTCCTCCTTGAGTAAATGGCTGTTTTTGCAGCATGAATCTTTCTCACAGCAGGGCTATTTCGACAGTGGGACAGCCAGCTGTTTTCTTTCCCTATACCACTGCAAACCTGACTTCAGCATAAGCTTTGGGACTATCTTAAAACAAAATAAAAGTTCCTTGAATGCAAAAACTGAAATGCTGTAACAGTCAATCCCAAAACTGAGACAGTTAATAAATGACTAGTAGGTAGGTATCATGAATACCCAATAAAGGGCTATAACTCACTCCCTGAATGGAATGGCATGGGCCAGCACAAGTTTTAGCACACTGTTCAAAATGTCAAATAATTTAAAAGCATTTTATTTGGATTTTCTATGCATTATTTTTGGACCATGATTGACAGACAATTGAAACTATGGAAGGAAAAGCCACATATAATAAGGGATTCCTGTAGAGTGTTGATTTTATGATGAAGAAAATTAGTCGCCTGTTAGTGATTCTTCACTATAGTTCGGGAATTCAACAGGTATGGAATAACATTTCAACCAGTGAGGGCATAAGGTTGTTGGACTTACTAATTTTTACATGCTATTTACAATATTTTGGGGTAACTGAGAGAAAAGGAGAAAATAGGCTTCTTGAAGAGCATAGCACCAGTCAGAGTTGTTTTCCGCCTTCCCAGACAAACAAATGCACTATAAAAATGAATACTTCTAGGGATATGGAAGGATCAGCATTGATTTTAGTCTTTATTTCTATACCAAATTATAACTAGTCATTGTCAGTTTCATTCTAACAAAAGCATGCCCCCATGGATATGTAATCTTAAAATAAAATGTATAAAATTTAATTTCATACTGTTTTAGTTTTTCAATTTTTATTAGTACATGTTTCCAGTACATAATGATTACATTCATTGTAGGGAATTGGTACATGTACATAAAACATTTCAATTTTTCCCCCTTCCATTCACCTCTTTGTATTTCACCAGTTTCAGGTTCATTTATTTATAAGACCTTATAAATTAATTATCCTATATACAAATAAAAAAACAGACTAATAGGCCAAAGTACACAAAATGTTTAAGATAATTTTATGTATTAAATATCATACTGTTTCCATAGAGATATTTTTCTGTTTACATTCAAAATATTTCTCACTGAATTAAGTTCTTAAATGCAAGCAATAATCCTTTTGTCTTTATAGCAGGTTATAAAAATAAAATCTATTAATAGGGACAAACTGGTTTAATTTTAGTGTTTATGAGGACACACAGATTTCTGTGTCAAAATCAGAGAGTGTTATATGGAACTTGAATGAGTTTTCTTTACAGTATTTTTGGATTCACTGCTTCTTTTGCCATCAATGCAAATGTAAATGAGAAAGATCAATAATGGCATAAGATGAATAGTCCCTAGAATTCAAACAGTTCTTAATTTTTGTGTTAAAGGGGTAAGTTTTCTTTTGTGATTTTGTTTTTTGGTAACATTTAGGATACATTGAGTATGTTTTGCTTTAGTGATTAAAACATACAAGCTCTAAAAACTAATCATTTAGTGAAATAATTTTATTGTCAATGCAATAATTTGTAAACTTAACTATTTTTTCAAGTAAGCAATAATGGACAGGTAAATAATTGGAGAATACACTATTCATAATGTTACCTGCAATATAAAAATGTTTAATATTAAAGGACTAGCTTAACAAGGAATATGCTGAACAAATACAAATAGAACTACATGACTTTACCCAAGGACACAAAAAGTTAAAAATAAATTCAGACCCTTACCAAACATATACTGAATGACTTCACAGAAATGTTACTTACAGTTATTGAAGACTAAAAATTTTCCATAAGCTGTTATAATGTTTTATGTCTTTAACTCTATATCTATATAGAGTTATTTATATATTTATATATTTATCTCTATATCTAATGAAATCATAAAGGCAATATCTAAGAAATTAATTTATAAAATAATGAATTATTTCTAATATTCATCAAGATGAGATGAATATATACCTAATATACTATTGAAGATAAAAAACTGATAGAGTTTCTTGTCATGAATTTAAGTCTTTAATTAAATAAGACCAGAAGGTAGTAAACATTTTCTGTAAAAGGCTCAGATAGTAAATGTTTTTTATTTTGCCAGGCATATGGCCAGTCAATGTCAGAGCTACTCAGTTCTGCTTGTGTAATGTGAAAACAGCAGAGAAAATGCATCAACATATGCATATGGGGTTTTATTCCAACACAATTTTATTTACCAAAAAAATGAAGCTGTCCAGAAGCGTATCATGTTGATACCTGAATTATACCAAAATGTCCTAAAAGTGGCATTTTAATTCTACATTTGAGACAATAAGCTATTCCATCATTAATATTGATATATAGCTGGCAGTGAATTGAAGGGAAAGTTAGAAACAAAGTTATATTACTCAGCCAGAGTATTTAATATAGATTATGTATTAAATGGCCATATTTAAAAAGCTCTGGAAAATATACAAAAAAGCTATACGTATATAGAATCTGAGTTTAAAGGAGCTAATAAACAGGAAAAATGGCAAAATCTTAATGGGAAATATTTATGTTTTCACATGAAAATAAATGCAGTTAAAGGAGTGATCTGAAAAAATAATTTGTTACATACGTGAAAGCCAAAAGGCTAATAGTCTTACATAGACAATATAATACATAAATACTTTGTTGTAAGTAAAAATGTTAGATATAAACAGAAACAAATTCAGGTAGCTCATTAATATTTGAAATAAAAACGAATCAGCTTTAATAATAAAGAATTAAAAATTTAACGCAATGAAGGGCCAGGGATTTAGCTCAGTAGTTCTGCAGTCGGCCTCGCAAGCGCAAGGTCTCTAGTTCGATCCCTGGTACCAAAAAAAAAAAAAAAAAAAAACACAAAAAATTTAAAGCAATGCATTTTTCACTGATCAGATTAACTAACATTTGGGAATTATAACATACTGTTAAAATATTAGCAAAAGTTAGCTACTTTCTTACACTACTTGAAGACTTGTAAATTGTCATAAATTTACTAAGGTTATTTCATCTATTAGATTATAAAATTAATATCTGCAAAAAATTTACATGGTTATTCTTCTTAAATAACATGTGCTGATATTGACAAAAATGTGTAAAAACTTCTTTCCATGATATCCATTACAGAGTTGTTTACAAGCACGAAATACCAGAGCAAATAAAGATGTCAAACAGCAAGCATTCAATTAAATAACTTGTGGGGTATTTATAGAATGCTATGTCACATAATCTTGAAAATGTCATTGTTTTCAAGGGTTACGTATATAATTGGAGAAAGTAAAATTTAAATGAGCATTAACATGTTTTCAAAAATACAATTCTAACTTAAAAATTTTAACAGCTTCATTTTTATGTTCAGGTATATGGGCCATGTTAATTTTTATATATTGTTCTGTATTTTTGTAAATGTTTCATAATGAGATCATATATTACTTAATCAGAAAAAAATCAGTACACCATCTTTCAAGAAATTGATATTTCAAGTAAAAATTGTTCAACTACTAACATAATGTATAGAAGAATATTTAGTGAGATGCAAATGTTTTCCACATGATCTATAATAAAAGACAGTATCAAACATGTACAACAGAGACAGTATTTTGTAAGAGTATTAAAAATTGCTTTGCATAAATAGAGAGCAATAAAATCATCTCTGGGTGAATGGATTATGAATGATATTTCTTTGCTTTTTGTTTTACATTGTGTTCTCTGAATTTGGTAGAGCAAACTGGTATTGTTATAGGAAGAAACTAAGTTTGGAATAAATATGAAAGTGCATTATTTTATCAGTTTTAGTGATATCCACAAATAGTAAAATTGTAAAATTTCAGGGGAAAATATTTAGAACACTCATCATTATCCACCTTATCCCTCTGCCTAACTGTTCCCTTCATATTATTCCAATTCAGACTGTCAAACTGAGACAAACTATAAGAAAAGAATGGAGAATATAACATCTTTCTCTGTAAATTAGATCTTTAGTCACCTTCGTCAGCATTTTGAAATTTTAACATCGATTTTGTGCATTTGAGACAGAATCTCTAGCAAACTGAGAGGTTAGTTAATTGTAAAGATTTCAAAGTGCTTTCTTCTCAGATAAAAGCTATAGGTGAAAATAAAATAAGCAAAGGTAACAGGGGTGGTAGAAAAAGAAAAATTAAAGTAAGAAAAAGACACAAAAAAAGCTTATGACTAAGCAAAGCAAGTGTTCCATACCCCCTTATGGATATGATAAAAAAGGAAGCATGAGCTAAAGTGGTTTTTTGCTAAAATATAGATAATTTCACAATATATTCTACAAAGAAGAGACAGTGAAAACCTAACAGTATTATAAATAAAAGTAATATAATACTTATGTAGAGAAATAGGATTTTATTTCAGGGAACAATAATTTTAAATCTAAATATTAATTTAATATATATATATTTTTTTGGTACCGGGGATCAAACTCGGGTCCTTGCGCTTGCAAGGCAGGCGGTGGAACCACTGAGCTAAATCCCTGGCCAGTAAATATTAATTTTAGACTCAAAGTAATAGTTATCTAAATAATAGGGATTCTATAATACATTTATGAAAAATGTATTATTTCTGAAAATTTCTAATTAATTAGTACTGAGTGAGTAGTAAATGAAAATAACTTGCTAAGTGTTATTAATTACAATAAGTTTTATACAGAAACACACATATAACATAGCTTTAAGTTTTATTTAATCTTATTTACCAACAATCATCATTTTATGTTTGTAATAATGTGAATATTACAAGTGGCTTATAATGTGGATTTGAATGAAAATAATCTCTTTTGCATCTCTTAATTTATTCTTTGCTCAGCTCAGGAAAATATGTTATTAGTATAACATATTCCACATAAGAATTTGCAAAGTTTTATAAAATGGTTACAATTAGTTTATGAATTCTTCAATTATGAACTATCATTAAGTTTCAGATAATTTCCATTAAAAATAAACACACATTTTTGTCATTAACTTTATTCATGGTGATTTGTTTCCTCATATATTTTCTTGTTGTGCCCATTCTCATAAAGTTCCTTGTGGTTGTTCCCTGGTTCAATAAAGACTGTTCCTTTCTCCTATAGATTTATTCATTCTTCTCCTAAGTACTTGGAACATTACACAGTGTGAAGCATTCCGACCTAATGTTGGTAAAGACCATATTAGATTCCCCATTGTGTTGATCCTATGTCTGAGTTAATTGATACATATAATGGGAAAGTACAGATTAAGATTTATTTTGAAGGTCTAAATATATCAATGCATTTGTTGGAAAAGACACCTTTTCTCCATTGATTTGCTTTTTCATCGTTGTATAGATATCTCATAGCCAGAGTTCTGTAGGTTTACTTATGCATTTCCATTTTATTTCATTAATATGTTTGTCCCTTCTTCCACCAATGTCACACAGTTTTGACTACTAGAGCTATAAATCTTGTAATTATATATACTTATTTTTCTCACACTATTCTTTTTTATAAAAAAACTAACTTTTAATTAGGCTATATATATATATATATTTCTTTGCTGAGATTTTCTATTTTTAACTTTCTTGAAATATTATTTTATCTGGTTTAAAATACTTATCAGATAATTTTAAAATTTGTTCCACTTCTGTATTTAAATTATTGATCATCAATTTTAATAAATTTTTCATCTTCCTGGTTCTTGATATAAAAAGCATTTTTTCTTGAAACCTAATACTTTGTTCATTATGTTAGGACACTACACATCTTGCTTAAATATTTTGTTTTAGATGGCTTTATTTGATATCAAGTGTTTCATCCAAAACCTCAGAAGAATGGACAGTGTCATCTTGCTGCTACAAATGAGGAGTGGGATTTCATGTTTCTCACTTAGTTTCCATTGACAAGGTTTACTGATGGCCTCTTTTGTTCTGAGCGAAGACAGAACTGGATTCTACAACTGTTCTCCAAGTAGGCTCCATGGATAATATATAAGGAAATGACCTCATTAACACTGGAAAATGATGAAAGTCCTAACTTTCTACCAGACTCCTGTGACACCACCTCAGTGAGGAGGTATGGTGTCTCAATACAGTCAGGAATAGAAGTTGGGTCTCCCTCCATGGACACTGATAGCATGCACTCACATGATTCTCATCATCCTGACCACACAGACTCTCTTGATGTGATGACAAATGTACAGTACTTGCTTCTTCACATGCACAAATACTAAACTTAGGCTATAAGAAACACAAAAAAACAAGGAAGAAAAACAATAGCAACAGTGCATAAGAAAGCATCTGTTGCAGATCCTAAATAGAGCTCTGTGAATTCCCTGAAAAAAAAAATCAAAATAATAATCTTAAAGAAACTGATAGTGATAAAAAGAACAGATAACTAAAACAATCAGAAAAAGTATACATGAAAAAAATTTAAAGTTCAACAAAGAGACAAAAACCATAGAAAATGAACCAAATAGGAATATTTGGACTGAAGCACACAGAGTAACTGAACTGAAAATTTAAATAGAGCTTCAGAAACATACTCGATCAAAACAAGGAATCACCAAACTTGAAGACAGGTCTCTTCAAACTATCCAATATGAGGGAAAATATTATTTTTAAGTGAAAAGAGTAGAGAAAGTAAACCTATGATAAGACAGAATCTTAAGAACACTTTGAAGTGAACTAGTTAACATAATTTCCAGAAAGAGATAAAAAGAGAGGGGCAAGAAGCATATTTTAATAAATAGTATTAGAAAACTTTCCAAATCTGGAGAAGAAAGAAATATGCAGATCCAATAAGAGTAAAGAAATCCAAACAGATTTAAAATAAAATATCTTCAGCAACACATTATAATCATATTTTCAAAAGTCAAAAACAGCAAGGAATGTGACCATTATGTACTGCAAACTTGTACTAATGAAAGTAAAAATTGAAGACACTGTCAAAGACAAAGAAATCTTTGAAAACAGCAAAAGAAAATTGCTTATTATGTTCAAGGGAACCTTCAGAAAATTGCTAGCATGTTCTTCATTATAAACTTTGCAGGTCAGGAAAGAGTAGGACAAAATATTCAAAGTGCTAAAAGGAAAATGCTGCTAATGAATGGATCCAGTACAATTATCATTCAGAAATAAAGGAGAGACATTTTCCCAATCAAATTAAAGGTAAGAAAATTCATTACCATGAGACTTACCTTACAAAATTCACTAGAAACAGCTAAAGTTGAAGTATAAAGTGTCTTACAACATGACAAAAACATATAAAAGTATAAAACTTATTTTATAGAAATTCATATAATCAAATTTACAATACTCAAATATTGCAATTGTACTGTTAATAATTTTAACTGTAATTCACCAAGTCACATGTATAATTTATTTGAAGCACTTGAAAACATTCAAACGAATACTCCACTAGGAGTACTGGATTAATAATTTTATGTTGGAGCCCAAATGTCTTACAATACAAAATATTTAGTAATTCTAGCCCACTAAATATACTTAATACCATCTTTACCTTAAAAAGTTGGACAATATCACATTTTACATTTTGTCATTTTCCCCTTAGATTGTAGTTGAAATGCTTAAGAATTATTGACAAAATAATAAGCAAATATCCAATTTATCTACCCATACATTTATATTTATATCATTTAATGTGTAGAACTAGATCAACCATGGGCGAATGAATTTATTTTCAATATTTTTAAATTTCTTATCTCTGTAGTAACTATAATTTGCAATCATATGGAATGAAGAAATAATATTTTCAACAAATAAATATTTATTATAGTTTTTATATTTTTTAGGGCCTATATTTAAATTTGGGGATACAAAGAGGAGAACCAGCTCCTGTATGGAGTTTGCAGAGTAGTGGAGGAGATTATAAAACTACTATACCACGTGACAAGTAAAAGTACAATATATGTCATGCAGTATATTTTTGAATACTGAGTCACTGAGCTTCTAATATTACTGATACTTTACTTAGTATGGAAAATACAACAATGTGAGAAAAAATAGGATATTTTGCTTCATGGAGCTTACATTACAGTGGGTTAGATAGATATTGATTCAATAATAACACAGTAATTGTTTAATCACTACCATATTAAGGGATGTTGTAGAATCTAAAATACTCTAAGTTGTAATTTTGATTAACCACAAAAAAGAATTGTAAGTAATTGTATTTGATAGAAAGCCTTATAAAGTAGAGGTAATACAATTGTGAGAATGATTATTGTGAAAACTATTGCATGCTGTGAAAAAGTTGTTAGTATAGGAAGGAAGGTGAAAATAGATTGTGTTACTCTACAATGGCAAAATAAAACAAGAACATCATGAGGTTCTAGCCATGTGGAAAAAATCTTTTAAAATTAAACAATAATGTTTCACTTTATGTATTATCTTTCAATATTAAATGGTAATACAATGAGGATAAACCAGACTTCTCAAGATTAGATTATGATGGCTTATGTTTGACTTGCTGTTAGGAGGTAGAGTCTGATGGGAAGAGGTGGTTACTAAATGCTTGGCCTGTAAGGTTTTTATCTCTTCCTGGATTCTCTCTCTCTCTCTCTCTCTCTCTCTCTCTCTCTCGCTCTCCTTTCTGTCTTAGTTACTTTTCTCTTGTTGCTGAGACAAAATACTCAATGCCCAATGTTAAAGGGGAAAGGGTTTATTTAGCTCACGGTTCCTAGATGTTTCAGCCCATAATCAGCTGGTTCCAAGCCAGGTGGCAGAGGGACAACAGTTCATGGCAGTGGAAGACAGCAAAAGTAACAAGAGACCTTAACAGCATCTTCTAGCTCTTTTTTTTCCATCCAGACTACCTGGATTGGAGTGGTGCCAAACCAATCACTTCAGTGTGGTGCTTTACAAATCACATGCCCTTAACCCCAGAATCACACATTCTAGATTCAGCCACCTCTGGCAAAGAAATCCACACCTCATCCACATGAGGCTTTGGGGGACATCTAAACACAAGCCATAACTCCCCCCCCCCGCCCGTTTCTCACTGCCGTGCCACAAGCAGCTTCTCATCTGCCATGCTACTATGACGCTATCCTGCCTTGGAGCCAGCCAACTATGGTCTGAAACTTCTGTAAGCTACTATCCAAAATGCAGCTTTTCTCCTTTACATTGAGAATGTCAGGTATTTTTGTCCCGGTGATGAGGAAAGTGTATAAGACATATTTTGGTACTGGGAGTGTTATCATTGCTGTGAAGCTACCTGACCATGTGCTTCAGAAGTCTTTGGAACTGATGCATGAGAGGAATTTGGAAAGGCTTAAGATGCAATCTGGAGAATCCTACAATTCTCTGAGCCAAGTTTGATGGGAGATTCTGATTTGAGCTCAGAAGACCAGAATATTGAGAAAAGATTAGGTTCTGGAGTTTCCATATGAGAATAAGGAGTCTATTGGCAGTTGGACTCCAGCCCATGTGTGTTCTGCTCTGGCAAAATAATTATGTACAGTTTGTTCATGTCCAAAAACTGCAGGAGTCTGAGATTAAGGAAGATTTATTAATTAATCTGATAGAAGAAATTTCTCAGCAGCCAAACGTTCAGGCTGTGGCATACATATTTTTGGAGGCTTTTAGCCATCTCTACTTTGAGCATTAGCAAAATTTCATTTTAAAAGTTTTCAATTTCTCCAGAAAGTTAATAATTTTAATGTGGTAGGCAAAGTTTGAGCAGAAGAGAATTTCATCACTGGAAATATTGGGATTTAAAAGAAGTCAAGTACTTTGGATCAGGAAAATAGGGGAAATGGCCCAAGAACAAATCAAGAAGGAAAAAGACCCCACCCTTCAGAGTGCAAAAGTGAAAGGCTTTAAAAACAGCCTCATGGCATACTTTTGAAGAAGGACCAGTGAAGAAATTAATTTTCTAGAATAGTTCACCGTGTTCAACCATCCAGGCACTTAGAGGCCTATACAGCCACCATTCAAGGGATCGGGCTACTGGTCCAGCTGGCACCAGACCTTGTATCCACATGTTGCTGCTTTTGCTAGTATGTAGAATGCAAGAGTTGTGGGATCAGGAAGATTTCAAATAATCAACTAATCTATCATTTTCATTACAAGTTTTTGTACACTTGACACAATTACACTAGCAATGAATATGCATAATATTTAAATTAAAACATTTGAATAATTTTCATCAAATAACTTCACAAATATATTTGGCTCCAATTGTTAAATATATAGGTGTTGGAAGAACATTCTGAGACCCATGAAAACAAAAGAATAGCTATAACAGATTAAATGATTTATTCCTATCTTGTAAAAATACCATATTTGTAGTACATAATGAATATTTTCATGTGGTGAATTGGTACATGTACAAAATACATCTTACATTTTTTATTCCCTTCTCTTCCTCTCCCTCCATCTCTAGGTTCCCTTCCCTTTTGCAAAAGATCTATCTCAGAGTTTTCTATTATCTTTTATTTTCTGTTTCAATTATTTATACTTATAACTTTGACTCATTGTTGTCTAATCAGTTACATAGATTTCTTTAATAAAATATTAATATATTTCTAAATGAAAAATAATGAATGCCACTGTGGAACTGAAAATCTTATTTTTAATATTTAACCTGGTATTTCCCAAGTTTATTTGATCCTTCTACACATTTCACTAACACACATTAACATTGGCTGAAGTGAAAGGATTGATTGAATACAGTATTTTAAATGATATGATTTAATCTTAATTTACTTTTAACTAAAATTTTTGTATAAATGAATAAATCCCTATGAACACATAAACTACCAAAACTGATTCAGGGAGTATTTGGAAATCTGAAGAGACGTCTAACAAATAATAAAATTGAGTTAGGAATATCTACTCACATGAATTCCATAAAATATTTTTAAAATTGGCATCAATAGCTATCAAATATTTCTATGAAATAGAGAAGGAAATTCCATCTCACTTATTCTATAATTATCACTATTACATTGACACCAAATACAAATTTAACAATAAAAAACAATTTCAAACAATAGGCACTATAAATATTGATGCAAATATTCTCTGAGAATAATATTAAAGTAGATCCAAGAGCATATCATAAAAAATGTACATCATTAAAATTTGGAATTTATCCTAGGAATGAAAGAGAAGATTAACATAAGAAAATTAGCACCGAGTACCTCATTAATTAAATGAGAGAACAAAACTCAAATGATATTAAATACACCTAACAAAATCTAAGGTCATATTAAAATAAAAATATTCAGATAGCTGACATCATAAATCAATGCTAAAAGATTGAATGCCTCCTGCTGCAGTTCAGGAATGAGAAAAGCAAGCCTTTCCTTTTCAATACCATTTTAGCATTTTCCTGGAAGCTCTATCCAGAGAAATTAAATAAGAAAAAAAGACATTTAAATGTTTCTATTCTCATATTATAAGAGTTTAAGTATAGGAAATCCTAGGGCTGGCGTTACATCCCACTGTTAGAGCACTTACCTGCCATGTACATAGTATGGGTTCAATCCAATGCAGAAGAAAAAAATACAAAAGCAAAAATCCAAGAAATTTTTTTAAAATGCACAAAAGCAAAGTAGAGCTGAAAAGCAAATTTGTCAAGTTTGTATGGTATAAGATCAACCACAAAACCTCTTTTTCTATACATAGAAATGCATTATCTTCAAAGAAAATTAAGAAAACAATTTAATGACAGTAACATACAAAAATAACATGCTGAAGGAAAAACTTTCTAAGGACATAAAAACTTTCACATTGACAACTACAAAATGTTGTTAAAAGAAATTAAAGAATACCTAAATAAATGGGAAGACATCCTGTATTTTTGTAATGGAAGACTTAATATTGTTAAGATTTCTATAATTTTTAAGTGTTATATACATTCAATGCAACTGCTATAAAAATCCTCATAGGCTTTTTTGAGTAAATAATGTTATTTTAAATCTAAAATGTCCTCCAATAATCTCACTTGCAGAGGCGGAGCCTAGTTAGAAAGAGTGGGTCAATGAGGGGGTGTCTTGGAAGGGTTTATTCTTGTCCCTAGGTCATCCCATCTTTCTCTACTTGCTGGCCACCATTTAATTATCAGCTTCTCACTAGCCTATTCTTTCTGGCTTGGAGCGAGCAAACAATGGACTGACCTCATGAAAACTGCAAGCCAAAATAAATCTCAACTATTTTAAGCTTCAGGGGTCAGATATTTTATTATATAGAAGGAAAGTGACTAAAACAAATAAGAAATACTTATTCTCCAATTTATACAGAATGTGAAAGGATTCCAAATAGCCAAGACAACCTTGAAAACACCAAAGATTTTACTCATAATCCCTCGACCTAAAAAATTAGTAAAAAGTTAAAATAATAAAAACAGTGTATTATTGACATGAATTCTTTAAGTAGTCCTGGGACAAAGAAATTGCAAAATAAAAAGAAGGGAATATGGTATATTTTTTCATACCATGAAAAATTTCCACTCAAAATAGATGAACAACTAAGAGATCAGAGATAAATAGATAAAATTTTTATTATTAGAAAGCTCGAGGCTAAATTTTCATGATTTTGATTGCCAATTTTTATGATGTCATCAATATTAATATCAACAAAATTTAAAAGTTATATATATTAAACTTAATAAAGTATTTTGTGCAAGTTAAAACACTGTTAAGAAAGTCAAATATAACCTACAGGTAGCGCTAATGTATGTATAAGTCAAATATCTGATAGAGTTATCATACTCAGAATATATAAAATATCCCGAAATCTCAAGAGCAAAAAGTTAAACGACCAATTACAATGTTGGTACTAGACTTGAACAGTGATTTCTCCAAATAATATATGCAAATGATTAATAAGTAGGTACAAGTACAGTCAACATTATCAGTCAACAGGGAAATGCAAATAAATACCACAATGATGTACTACTTTATATCCATTAGATTGGTTATAATAAAGATTTAAGAAAAAAACACATTTATATGGAAAAATATATACATATGTGGTAGGAATGCAAAATATTTCAGTTTCTGGGTAAAACAGTTTTGTCATTTTTATATATTCTAACAATATAGTTATCTTATGATCTCAGTTTACTTGGAAAAATAACCTAAATGATATCATATAGTATCCAAACTAATGCACCACACATATATTTGTAACACTACTATACATGATAGCCAAAATGTGAAAGTAGAAGAATTTCCCATAAGCCAAGTAGTGGATAAACAAAATGTGATATATACATACAATGAAATATCATTTAATCTTGAAATTGAAAAAAGGATACTGAAATGAAGATGAACCTCAAAACCTGTTAAGTGAAAAAAGCCTAATATAAAAGTACACTAATTGTGTTTCTTTTCAATTTTTACTTTTTTATTATTTCATGTTTAGCAGCACTTGACACTTTCGATAATTCTGTCTTCCTTGAATAATTTCTTCTTTTTCTTCCTGAAAACCATCTTTCCAGTATATAATGATCACATTCCTTGTTTGGAGTTTGTACATGTACATAACACATCTCAATTCTTTCTCATTCCCCTCTCCCCCTCCCTCAATCTCTTGGTCCCTTTCCCATTCTCAAAAATTCTTTCTATTTCCTATTATCTACCTTTTATTTTTCTCTTTATGTATAATTTAGATTTGTCATATAAAAGAAACAATGTAATATTTAATTCTGAGTATCTGATTTATTGCACTTAACATTATGGACCCAACATGCCTGTAGAGGAGGAGATGAAAAAGGCGGAGGAATCCCTCACTCCAAGTGAGATGAGGGAGATGTGTGAAAATGTGTAAAACAGTGTAAAATTTGTAGAAAGTGCCACCCCAATAAGTATGTAGCAGTGTGAGTGATGAATTTGTTTAACACCAGTGAAATATCACATTTCACGGAATCCTCAAAAAGAGGCAATAGCAAGTGTCATTGGATAAGTTCCTTGTTAAAGTTGAATGAAAAGAAAAGATATCAGTGATTCCATTAGTGATAGTGATATTTCCCCTACACAATAACCCTCCTCTCTCATTTCCCTTACACGAACCATGAAAATTTTCAAAGGTTAATGCAGGTAAATTTGTTCATTTTTCTTTATATTTGTATTTTTCATTATTTTCTATTATATTACAGTATTATAATCATTTTATATGAATATTTTTGGGTTGTGGAATGAATCATCTGAGTTTCCATTATTTCTGATGGAAAATTTGCTTTGATATACAAGTGCTTTGGATTACAAGCATGTTTCCAGTATGAATTCTGCTCACAAACCAATGTTTTACTGTATATGTTTTAAAACTAGATAAAGTTTTTGTTACACAACACTATGAATACACTAAATTTACTAGGTTGCACTGAACTGGCTAATATTATATCACGTGAATTTCAGTTAAACACTTATTAAAATTACACACACATATTTGTCTTGAAACTATAATAATCTAAAGAAGATAATAATGTTTGCTTTGCTTTTGTTGTTTAGATTTCACAGAAGTTCAAATAACTATCTACCCGATTGGTTTCTAGAAACAAAAGATAGCTTCTCAAAACTATAGGCCTCCTGGGAACCAATATGGAGCTTCGTTCAATTAGTGATCTGGTGAAAAGAGTGGTGACCAAAATTTCTAGAGCAAGGATGTTTTGCTCAGCTATCCACTGAAGAATAAATATGGGCTGGGGGTTTAGCTCAGTAATTCCACAGCTTGCCTCGAAAACGCAAGGTCCTGAGTTCGATCCCCAGTACCAAAAAAGAATAAATGTGAGAGTTGGTAAAGTATGGGTGAAATAAGGGAGGTCATAAGTTCATAGTAGTTGAAATCCCAGTAATGATACCATGGTGCTCATTCTATTAGTTGAACAATATTTTACACATTTACAAATTTTAATGACAAAATTACTTTATGAAAATGAATATAGGTCACATATTGTCCCTCATAATTTGAAGGACTTCTTTTATTCTGATAAAATCTCTTCTACAAAATTGTTTATATCATCTATGCTTTTGTTCTTCAGATTCCCTTGTGAATCCATTCCAGTCAATCTTTCATCATTACCACATCAAAAAATTACTTCTGTATTCCATATTGGCTTATTGATTTTTCTCAATATGTGTCTCATATGAATGTTTAGCAGTACTTGACACTTTAGGTAATTCTCTCTTCCTGGAATAATTTCTTCTCTTTCTTTGTGAAAATCATACTCTACTAGTTTATCTCACCTCCCTGAATGGTCATTTGCAAATTCTTTTTATGGTTCCACTTAATGTTCTCTAGATTAAGAAGAGCATTATTTAGACTTTTTCACATATCATGAAATTCACCATATTTATGTATCTTATCCAATATTTTTAATTTAATGTAATTTTTAGTCCTTTTTTTTGAGACAGGGTCTCACTATGTATTTCAGACTGGCCTTGAACTCACTACGTAGCCCATGCTGGCATCAAACTCAGTGTTCTTCCTGCATAAGCCTCCCAAGTGCTAAGATTATAGGTGTGCACCACCATGCGTACCTCTAATTTTTTTTTTAATTATAGTCGTAAGAATTATATGATACTCAGCACTGTTTAAGTCAAGAATCTTTTCGTCACCCCCAAATTAAACTTATATCCATTAGCATTCACTCCTAATGCACCTCTTCTTTTAGCCACTCAAAAAAACCCAACTAATTTACTGTACTTTCTATTTCTGTAGAGTTGTATATTTTAGATATTTCATATGAATGGAATCATTCATATGATAACCTTTGTAACTGCATTCAATTTTCATATATATATATATATATATAGCCTAGTTATTATATCTAACTGTAGCTTCAAATGTTACTGCTGAATTTTTTGTTTGTCCTTTTTAAGCCCTTTTAGTTCTTCATTTATTTTTGAGATTTAATTGATAGCTTTATAATTTTTAGCATTATAAGGAATTGAAACATCTGTCATTAAAAAAAACTACCTCTTTTTCTCTAATGATATGTTTTGTTTTGAAGTCTATTTTGTCTGATATAGTATAAACATGCTAGCTTTTGTAAGGTTGAAATTTATCTGAAATATCTTTATAATAGCTTCTTGATTGCCTCTTCTTATCACATACTCACCCCATCTGCATTCCATTCTTTAAACACAGCAGCTAAAATGATTTTTATAAAACATAAATCAGCTCAAATTATTATTTTATATATAACCATCTATTGCATTTCCGTTTAATTCAGAACAAAATACCATGGAAACTTGAGTTATGACTGGCTTGAGATATGAAAAACTTGAGTTACAACTGAAATTTTAGTTTTAATTTAAGAACAAAGTCTTGAGTTATAACCCAAATGCTGGCTGCTTGTGCTTCCAGATGGCCTCAGATTTACCCCTTAAAGGGTTCTGGAAGAAACATTACAACATCCTTTCCTGTGAGAGGTTAATTGAGATACCCTGGGTCAATATTTCTCTAAGGACACTGAGATCTCCCTGTATACAGTAGAGAGACTTTGAAGGCTGTGTAGAGGAGCCTGAGCCTTCAATTGACTGATATGTGTTACAACCAGCCCTCGTGAACAAATTGAGTTTGTAAGTCAAAGGTCGACTGTATAAGTTTTATATCTGAACCTACAATGCTCTAAATCGTCTGACTCCCAAATATTTCTATGATCTGCTTTTTTACTACTCTGTTATTTACATGACTCCCACTATTGGCCTCCTTGAATTACTTTGAGTATACAAATTAACCTCTTGAGGTTCATGACACATTCTGCATTCTTCACCTGTAATGAATTTGCCAGATATCTGCAGGACTCTCTGTCTCACTTCATTCAAATCTCTGCTCAAATATCACCTCTCCAAACAGGACTTTCATGTCCATCCCTTCAAAATAACATTTTTAGTGCATCTACCTTCCATTTGCCTTCTGCTTCCTTCCTCAATTTTCTTGTCACTCTTATCTCAATGTGTGAATATAATTATTGTCTATTTCTTCTCAAAAAATTTTAGCTGGATGAGAGAAACTGCTTGTTTCCTCACCACCCAAGGTCAGTAAAGAGCATGTGGAAGGGGTTCAATAAATATTTGATGAACATATTGATAAATACATAGATATGACTGAATTAGTTGTTATCTTCTTTGTAAAAACTTGAAAAAAAAGAGAATAGCACATGTTTCTTGTTTCTTACCTCCTTTATGGGTCCAAAATTTCCTTACTAGTGTTTTTCTTCCTTATATGGGGATTATATAACTATGAAGTGTAATTTATAAAAAACTTTCTTTTAGGTAGTGAACATGGGTTTGTATTACAGGTCTTTATGATTAAAGTGGACATTTAACAATTATTTTTTCCCAACTCTGAAAGCAAAATTTGTATATTACATAACGTCTCAGGATATACACATGAATGTTTTGACAATGAAGCTATGATTTTTCATTTTATGCTCATTCTCAAAGGCTTACTTTGCCCAAAATTGTAAAAAGAGAAAACAAATGTCTTCTCCATAATTCCAAGTGGCTTACTTAACCTTGAAGAGCCATGTTATATGCCTATATTAATGCAAAGAAAGAATATATGAGTAGAAAAAGGAAATATTTTTCTAAAAGACTCATTTTTTATACTCATAATCTCTGAAGAGTAATCACATAATAAAAACTCACAGAACATTTTCTCTCCTTGAAAATTTTGTATTATTTCTTTCATAACACCTACCGGAAAAAGGAATGATATCTCTTTAGTTAATGAAGCTTTTCTACTCCTGGGATATATTTTGGTAATATGAGATATGTTTCTGTTCTACATTCAAAAAAACATTGACTGGTCTTCCTTATTCAGCAATTATCTTCTCCTATTCTGTTTTAGTTTTCATTTATTTTCATGTACATATGCAGCAAATCTGGCCATATTTCTCCCATTAGCTTACTAAATTCCAAAGTTGAAATTTGGAGACTTTTATTTTCCCTCAATGAACATTTTAAGGTTTATTAAAGATCAAATAATAAGATTCAGAACCCTGGAACAATTATATTTTAAAAATCATTTAGGGCTGGGGATTTAGCTCAGTGGTTCCACCTCCTGCTGCGCAAGCGCAAGGACCTGAGTTCCATCCCCAGTACCAAAAAAAAAAAAAAAAAAAAAACATTTGAAGCCTTCTCTTATCAGTAACTTTTTAATGTGAATCCTTTTAGTCTTTTCTTGGATGTGCTATCACTTTGCTCTTTAATACCAACTAGCCTCTGTGAAAAAGGAGACACTTTGAAATTGGCAGCCATATTAAATTACTGATCAAAATGGACCATAGATTGTTTCCAACCACCATATCTGCATCTATGACCATTGGCATCCAAGAGACATTTCCAAAATGCAGCAGTAAAAATGACTCCAACAGTGGTCACTGGTCAAATTCCCACAACTTTTCTTCTTAGATGGCTTCTATCAAAGCCTCTGAGAACTTTTTGGTTGCTCTTTGGCTTCTATCACAGCACAATAAAAGAGGAAGTTTATAATCTATTAACCATTGGATCTATGGAAAAGTATCGAATTAAGTATTTTCCAAGTCAAGGAATCCTAATGTATGAATGCTATGCATAACTATTTTTCTGATATTGAAAACTGAGTCAAAAGAAGAAATCACGTATTTCCTACAGATAAATAAATTTTAAAACTAAATTTATGAGTGTCTTTTTATCTCAACTTATTCTAAGGTTTATGTAAATATTCATGATCCATCTGAATTGTGCTTCTCTTGGTGTCCCTCTTTACAAGTTTTTGGTTTATTATTTTGACTGAGGCTATGATTACCATATCCATATCAACACATAAATGAGCTTTTAAGAAAAAAATACAAAAAAAAATCTCATAAAGTTAGGTAAAAAACCAAAAATAATCCATGTAGTAAAGCCTCTAATAAGAAAGATTAACCAGATAATATGCATTCAGTGCAATGGAGGATATTTACAGATATTTCCCACAGGTCTAGTGAAGCATAATATAGGCACCTCAAAGTAATTACAAATGGGTATGTAGACATTCTATATGAATCAAATGACTAAGACATGTATTCTGCTTTTAGATAAATTCTAAGGGAATATAAATATATATGGAGAAGATAAATAAGCTTGTACATTTATACAAAGTCACTAAAAACCAAGTAGTATTCTTCTGGAGAGACACTAATTTTCAAAGTGATCATAAATTCTAAAGAAATTATTTGGGGAGAAGTAGTAAACATAAAATAAAATCTGTGTCTCATGTTTTTCTAAATTTAATTTAACTCAATATTTACTCTCATGCCTCTAAAAGTTCTGTCATAGTTGATCAAATGAAATATTTGTGTCAAAATCTCTATGCTGAAACCAAATAAAAAGATATATAATGAAAAGACATGTTTTTTAGTTTTGGTTATAAACTGGATATTTGTACCATCAACAAACTCATATGTTGAAACCTAGCTCTCAATGTGACGGTATTAATGAGAAAATTGGATTTAGGCATTTTGAGAGATAAGCAGGGTTACAGGACATCATTAGTGTGGAGCCCTCAGGATAGGATGGGTATGTTTTTTAAGGAACCATAGTATACATCTCTCTCTCTCTCCTTCTCTCTGTCTCTCCCTCCCTCCCTCTTCCCCTCACCCCTCTCCCTCTCCCCCCTCCTCTCTCTTTCTTCTCTCTTTTTGTCTCTCTCTCTCTCTCTCTCTTTCTCTATCTCTCTCTCTCTCCAACATGATGTACCAAAGAAAGACTATGGCAACACGTAGCAAAAAATAGACATGTAAAAACCAGGAATTAAATTATTTGGAATTTCCAGCCTAAAGAAAACTAAATTTCTGTTGTGCAATTTAGCCAGTTGATGACACTTTGTTACGCCAACTCACCTGACTAATACAATTTTTTATTTAATATTATTTTAAATAAAAAGTGATAACCATATATATTTATGAGATACGATGTGATATTACACATCTAGAATGCATAATGATCAAATTCAGCTACATATTATTTTATGGTGCTATACTTAAAATTTGTTCTTCTAGTTATTTTGAAATATACAATAATTTATTATTGACTATAGTCACTAAAGTATGCAATAGATTTAAAATTTATACTTACTGTTTACCTAATACTTTGCATCCTTTGATCATTTCTTCATTCACTCTATCACAGCTTAGGCAAATACTTCAGTTCTCTGGGATATGAGGTTCCTTATTTTTTTCCTACTGTAGATACTATGGCTTGTTTCTAGATATCCCCCCTGAAAGCCTCATGTGATCATAGGTGGGGATTTTCAGAGTTGAATGGATAAAGGCTGTGTGATTCTGGGTTTAAAGGTATGTGATTACTAAATTAGTCCACTGATTGTATTAGTATAGTTCTGGGTGTAGAGAATGGGAAAGCCAATTCTGGGTGTGGTTGGCACCACCTAAAAGGCTGGATGGGATAAAAAGGAAGAGGTAGGTTTATAGCACTTGCTGCTTGCTGCTTGCTGCTTCCTGCCTGCCAAACTATGAACTGTTTCTTCACTTTGATGCCCCTTTGCCATGCCATCCTGCCTTGAGCCAGCTCTCTATGGACTGAAACCTCCACAAACTGTGAGCTGAAATGAACCTTTCCACCTTTAACTTTTCATGTCCAGTTTTTTTGCCTCAGCAACGACAAAAAGTAACTGAGACAGGCATATTTTTTATTTTGGTTTGTTTTCTAATCAATTTTGGTTTGATTTTAATCAGCGTTGAGTAACTTCTTCAAACACGATTCTATTATTTCATGAAAACCACCACGGCTTCCAGCAGTAAGAAGAAAAATGGCACATTATGGATGAATATTGAATATTGATATCATTAAGAGGCAACAGAATAAATTGACATTAATTACTGTGTTTGAGGTATTGTACTTCTTTATGTTTTAATAAATTTATTGTACTTAATAAATTTATTGTACTTTTAATAAATGTATTGTACTTCTTTATGTTTTAATAATATGTTTAATCCTTTAAAAGCCTCTCAAGAAAGATACCTGTATTTAGATATTTTAAAAACCCTAAAATTTAGAAAGGTAGAGTAGCTTATAAAACTATAAACCTAGTATGCAAGTACCAGAAATACAATTTATGGCATCCCAAGCTCTGTTTTTTTCCACATAACTATATTAACACTCATAAAATGCAGACTATGTTTTAGTTCTCACTCTATCCTGCATTTAAGAGCTTACTTGGAACTAAATATTTTATCCTTCTCCGAAAATGACACTATTTGTAAGGTCCTTTGAATACTACACTTCACAATTCATTGCACTGTCACCCTGATCTCAAGTTGTTATAGCCTGAAGCTGATAGGAAACTCCATTATTAAAAATGTCATTTTATGTAGTTATCAATAATAAAAACTAATGCAACCTCCTGTATTCAAATCTCAACCACATATTCATTTATACTGCAATTTATCATTCATACCTCACATCTGTAAACTGGGTACAATAATAGTACATAGCTAATTGAGTTGTTATAAGGATTAAGGAGGCAATATATCTAAAGTATTAAAAGAGTACACGATTAGCCCACAGTAATTTCTGTATAATGACTAGACATTGTCATTGTTATAAACAAAACAAAAGAAATAGAAAGAGAAGACACATAATTTAGAAATGGATGATGTTAGAAATTAGTGAAGGTATTTTGGTGTGAACTATTTGGAAAAATCACCTTTGTCAAAAGAATACATGCTTATAGATTGACAACTTTATTGTAAGTTTAGGTATTTCTTGAAACAAGGAAAGGGACTTTATTCATTGTTTCATTACCAGGGTCTCAAGTAATGCTTGGTGTATATGTATTTGTGGAATGAATTCAATCTGAATGTTTGTTTTTATTACTTGTAGGCAATGTAGATTTGTACATGTTTGTATAGGGGAAGTAACTTGAAAAATCTTTGAACAGGGCTCAGAGGAGTTGTATTTCAAAACTGCTCAGGCCTTTGTATTCTGTCTGCATTTAAGTAAATGCTTCAACTTCTATAAGCCTCAGTTTCCCTATTCATAAGGTAGAAATAATATCTATCTCCTTCTCTCAATACACTCCAGGTTTCTATTCACAACTAATTCAGGACTAGAAACACTTCATAAGTGATAAACACGTATGTGATTATAAGTTGTCCAACGCATACTTATAGAGCTAAGTTTCTAATCAAGAATGTATAATATAATCTCTTTGTGTGCATAAAACAGGAATTACTTCTGATAATTAACTTATTAAATATATATTTATTAACCATAGGCTCGAATTTCTTCAAAATTTCTTATTTCAAGCTTTTATTACCAACAGTATGATAATTATTTTATTGTATTTTAAAAGTCAAGTTTTTGAAGTGCGAACTAAAATTCACTCTTTTAGGTGTGCAGTTCCATGATTTTTGACAAATGCATAAACACCATCATGCACATAGAATATTTCCATCACCCTTATGAGTTCTCTCTGTTGTTTTGTAGTCATCACTCTGCCCTATCTGAAACTCTAAAACTGTGATGTATCAGAGGATGTTTCTGTGACCCAGATCTCTTTGGAAGGGTTTATATCTCTTTGGAATTCAGAGTGATTTGCTCTAGGGCTATGTCTATTTGGAATATGGATTACTTTGATCCATTTTTCCCATAGGCCCTGTGACTTCAAGAATTTTGATAAGTTTAATCAAATAATTCATTATTTTAGATATTCTTAGATTTTCCCCCCTCACTCTTACTCTCGTAGAAGAATATATATATATATCTATCTATATATATATATATAGATAGATAGATAGATATATCTCCTACATGGAACGTCTTTATAAATCATTTATAAATCATTCACGGAAATAGACCGATGTCTTTGTGTGAGATAGATTAATTTTGTACAGATGTATTAGAAATAATTTTTCATTTCGTCTTCAGAAAATAACCCAATTTTTTTATCCCAAACATTTATTTTATTTTGGTTGTCCTATATCTATCATGCTAATTCTCAATATTTGTCCATTTTTTTACATATTGCTAATATATTTCTCTTTATATACTTGTAGAATTGAATGTTACTTTACGTTCAGATTCACTATAGGAAAACCTGTAATTTTTCTAAACAATGCAAGCTTGAAAATTATATTCATTTAAGAATAATTCCAGTTTTTCTGGTGTAATTTCAAGTAAAGAAAAAAAGAAGAGAGAGAAGAGGAAAGAGTGGTAGAGAAAGGGAGAAGGAGAGAAGAGAGGAGAAAGAGAGAGGTGGGGATGACAGAGACAGAGACAGAGACAAAGACAGATTGAGATTGACCACTGGATAGAGCCAAGATATCTATTCAAACAATAGTAAATTAAAGTCGTTTTAATGCTTGTTTTAAAATTTGTAGGAATCAGCCTACAAGCTCAAACCTGACCAACAAGGACAAAGGTGAAAACGGATGAAAAATAAAAAGACACAGAAACAGGTTAAAATCTGGGGGTCCAGGGAGCTCATGTCTCCCTTCGACACAGACCCCCAAGTGATTGGTGCACCTTGGCTTTATTTACTTAGACATGGGAACAAGCAATTAGAGTTACATAGGAGTTATCTATCTCCCACCCTCCATGGTAGCAGTCCGGGTAAGCAACTTCACCTCAGGTTTTTACTTTGCCTTGCAGAGTGTTAGCATGCTTGCATGTTCTGTTTCTTCTAGTGTTCACTGAGGAGGCCAATTAGGCCTCGTTCTTCCCATCTAGTCTTCCACAGATATGACTATATAGTCAACAAATACTGACTTATAAATTAGAACAATATTTAACTATAACAAAAGTATTAAGGAAATTACCACATTAAATTACTGTTTATTGACAATGAAATTTATTGAAACTACCTGAATAAAAACTCCATCGATTTAGCTTGCAGAAAAAAAGGAACATGGGAAGGTGTATTATTTATCAAATAATATTATTTGGATGCTGCTTCCCTAACATAGAAACATATTGTCCTCTTTTATATTCATCGCTCTATCATTAATCAAGTATAGCCATCATGTTCCAAATATAAGGGATCTAGAATGCTTTTGGATTTTTAAAAATTCATCACATTCATCATGAGTATCAACTGGGCCCTTAAAATATATTATAATTATATAACCTATGGACTTGATTTCTATTTTCATTTTCTGAAAGCACAGATTTAGAACATAACATTTCTGTAGTCTAACTGTAAACTACATACAATGGAACAAAAAATTTTCCTTTTGAAGATCTGTAATTCTATTAAAGAAAAAAAGAATAAAAATTCTGATGCTCTTATCATTTCTTAATTATTTAGATGATTTTATTAAATCATTGCCTATCATATCTTTAAATCTCTTAATACCCATCTTGAATATTATTCAATGTTTTTAGATTTAAGTATACATGGAATATAAAAAATATGTTTTACAATAAAAATTCAATGTTAGCTAATTTATGGTAGTGCTTTAGAACTGTTCCCCTGTTTCCACTTAAAATAATATTTATTTAAGTACACTCTTGTAGTTGACTAATGGATTCCAGGATGATTTGCTTCAGCTTGAGTTTCTGATATTAAATTTAGGAATTGTAATTTAGCTTGGGTTTGTGGCCTATAAACAAATTTTCTGGCTCTGACAATTAGACAAATCACTTCTTTCTTAGAGCCTCACTGTTGTCATTTATGAAAGGAATGTTTGAATCTTTATTATTGTGTTACTTTCTAGCTATAAGACTATTTAGATTCCATTGAAGGACTTAATCCTCTGAATTTTTCTGTTAAACAGAAGATAACTCATTGATTTACTAAACTTTCTTTATTGCTTTGATACATATTTAATTTTTTTCACACAAGTACAATTGTAAAAAACTCTACCTGGCTCTTCTCTTTTCTAACTTTCAAGAGACTGTGAGTAAAAATTGTGAAATTGAGGCAAGTAGCATTCCCTGGGGTAGTGCGGAAGCTTGTATGAGATTTTTCCAATTATTTCAGGAACACAAGATGCTTTTTAGCTCTATGAGAAACACATTTACTCCATGAGATGTCAAGTCTTACTTACAGACTTATTTTATTCAATATAGATTTGAACTCTTATAATGGAATGATAAAATAATGCTTTACTTTCAGAGATGTGCACAATTAATCAGCCAGATAATGAAAGAACTGCCAAGCTAATATTCTCCACTGCTTGGAAAATTGAAAATTAAATTACCATTGAAGAATTTTAGAAATAAGGAATACTATCACTCCCCCAGCTAAAGCCATCTGAATACTCTAATGTTACTACTCAAATTTCAAATTGTGAGATTTTGTAAGGATTCAGAAATAAATATATCTTGTTTAAACCTATGGAAATGGAAAAAATTTTCTCAAGGGTGAGAATTTTGTTTCTGACTAAAAGGATGCTTTGAGCCCACGAGTACAAAACTGAAGGCAGAAGAGCCACCATTGGAGAGGAGAAAGTATCTCTGAGACAGTCAAAATCATTAGATGCTTTTCCTGCAGAGCATAAGGGTAGCCCAAGTTATCTGTCGCTTGACTTTTCTCCTTATCTCATCACAGTTTTGTACTAACTTTCCTTCCTTCCACATGAAAGAACTTGAAATTAACCCCAAATTTTCATGTTTTGGTCTTGGATAGGTTGAGAGGTCAATGTAGTAGAAGAAAAGGATCTTAGTTTAACATATTCCACTTGAGCTCTAGCTGAGAAGAGCAATACCCCTATAAGGTTGTTTGTTAATTATAGGTGGTGATATAGTGCTCAGTGTTCTTAATGAACTCAATGTCAATATTTGTCTCATATGAAAATATGAGAAATGTCAATATTGTCTCATATGAAAAGTATTTTTTATTTTTAGTTGACAAAATAGTATGTACTTATGTCATACAATATTGTGCTTTTATATCTCTGGGAAATGGAAAAATTATACAGAAATAATTACATCCACATTATTGATGTAAGACAACTAAAAATGAATTGAGTAGAATCTAGATTATTATGTTTTATATTTTGAAGAAAAAACAATCAATCTTTATATAGATCAGAAATTCCAAATATAATAAACTTTCTTCATTCTTTTTTTGGCTGCTCACCACCTCCCTGTGTTTGGCAATATTCTGTCATATGAGGAAGGAATTTCTCTCATTACAAAGATTTAAAATCCCAGATTTCAAGTTTTCAGATTCAGTTGTATCTAATGCGCAAGGATAAACCAAAAATTGGAAAATAATGTGCATTGTCTCAGATTTTGAATCAGAAACAATTGGCTAGAAGTACAGCAGTGCAAAACCCATTATGACAATGATATTGTAATGACAGACACACCCAATGCTAGAGTGCAAGCATTTTCACATTATCATTCAACTGTTTTAGTGATTAGTAATTTATGGTGTCTGATCAGTAGCAAGAGCAATGCTATCTTCATAAATCTAATACTAGGGCATTATATGGGTGATGTTATCTGGCTTCATAGCTGCTAAATTTGCTTCTCTTGCCTTGCTGTAAATCATTTGATCTTTTAAATTATCCTCAAATGTTATTTTCTTCTAAAATTAATACAAAAATTATTTCTGTTGTTTCAATCAAAAGACTGTGATGGATACATTAATCAAAGATAGAACCACCTATTCTGTCTCCATTCAAACCATATTAATGATGACTGAAACTCTTATTATGTAGTTATTTGAGTAGGACATATTGAATTGAGTCTTATAAACATTAATTGTATCTATGTCTCCAGGCATATTTTAGAGTCTTTCTTTGGAAATAATCTGCAATAATTGTATGTAAGATTGAATATTATAAAAAACAGTGAATGAAACTCACAACATTAGTAAAATTTTTAGGCATAATACTGATACCAACAAGGTAAAAAGTTCAGTGTCTTTAGTTGCCTTGAGAGAAAATCCATTCTTTCTGTCATTTTCTCTATTTCTCCCTAATACTCCAGATTATTAATATTTCATCATGCTAGTAGCAAATATTTCTACAATCTTTTCAAAAAATATTGCTGAATTCTAGTAGTTCCAAAGACCAAGATATAAAAGGATGAGTGGATAGATATAAATGGATAGACAGACAGATGATAGGTAGATGGTAAATACATAGAAGAAACACATATAGATAAATAATCTCGAGGTAAGTTATTAAATATCAATGAAAATCAATATGACTTCTAACATGTTCATACCTGTAGGAATATATCAAAAGATATTGTAATTACAAAATAATAGTTTTTTATTCTCATAGAATTACTATTAAATTTCTTTTGTGATTTTAGCTTCTTATGTAGAGGTAAAATTGACAATAAAATAACTGTCTTTTAAGATAATGAAGAAAAAAATTCCTGAATATGTATGTTAGTAAGATTTTGTCACTGTGAACAAATAACTGAGAAAAACAACCTAAAGGAAGAAAGGTATACTTTTAGCTCACATTTCAGAAGTTTCAGTATATATATATGCAGTTGGCTGCTTACATTGCTGTAGGCCTGAGGCGAGGCAGTGTACCATGATACAAGGATATGGTGGAGCATAGCTGCTGGAAAGAGGAAAAGAGAATGAGGAAGGGGCTGGAGACAAGACTTATACTCCAAAGCTGTGCTCACTGGGAGGTATTACCTCCAGCTGGTTCCCTTTTCTAACAGTCCATTCAGCAATGAACTCATAAATAGATTAACCTATTGATGAAGTTAACACCCTCATGATCCAGTTCACCTCTGAACTCTGATGCACTGGGGATTATAATACTGATATGTCAATCTAGCTGGGTTAAGAAACATATAGGAGATTAGTAAAGCACGTTTCTGGGTGTCTGGGTAGGTCAAAGTGTGACCTTGAAGTCTATATCCACTGCAGTGCCACTTCCTCTCTGACACTGCTAGCCTGCTCTAGTTCCAAACTGCCATGAAAAGAGCACTGTTGTTCCACTATACACTTTTGCCATGATGGGTCTGCTTTGGAGCCAAGTGACCATGGCCTGAATTCCCTGAAGCCATGTGCCAAATTGAAAATTTCCTCCTTTAAATTGTGAGTATCAGACAGTTTGTTTATCAATGGGAAAGTTAATACAAAATGTGTGCATTTGTCAGCAGTCTTGTTGCTGGGAAAAATACCTGACACTCACAATTTAAGGGAGAAGACGTGTACATGTCTTATCATTTCATAAGACTCAGCCCATTGTCGAGTGGACCCAAAGTAGAAACATCATTGTATAAAGGCTTGCAGAGGAATGTTGTGCACTTCAAGTCAAGCTGAAGCAGAAAAAGAAGGGAGGAACAACAGTGAGAAATCTATCCCCCAAGGTAATTCCTCCAGCGGTAGCCCTCTTCCCACCAGGTCCTATCTCTGAAAAGCATTTTTTTATTCTTTTGCAAGGCTAAAGAAAATTTCATTATACATATGCATATATATATATATTATATATATATATAATATATAATATATATATAATATATATATATATTAGGGTATCCTTTCTATCATTGAACATTTATTTTATCTTCCATATTTTAATTATTGTAAATAACACTGCAATGGTCATAAATGGCAGATACCTATTTTCCAATTTTTGTTTTGTTGTTTGTGCATGTGATTTCATAGCCAAGAAATCATTGATTAGAAAAATATTGATATCTTTCCCTTTGGTTTATTCTGGGTTTGTCATGTCATAAATTTAAATTGTTAATCAATTTTAATTTTTTATACATGTGTTCAATGTCATTCTTTTTCATGTGGCTATTTAGTTTTAAAAACACATTTTTTGGGACCGGGGATTTAGCTCAATGGCGCCGCCGTCTGCCTCTGAAACACAAGGTCCTGAGTTTCATCCCTGGTATGAAAAAACACAAAAGAAAATAACAGCAAAACCCCACGTATTTGTTGAAGAGGTTACCTTTTCACTTTAGAGTATTCTTCAATTCTTCATTGAAGATAAGTTGACTGCTTAAAAAGGATTTACTTCTGGTCTACCATTTTCTGCTTGTTTATATGTTTATTTTTTTCTTGCACCACATTTTATAAATACAATAGCTGTGTAATGTTTTGAAATCAGGACTTAAGGTGTTGCCAGCTTTGGTCTTTCTCAAAATTGCATTGCAAATCATGGTATTTTGGTATTTCATATGAATTTTGGATTTTTAACCTAGTTTTGTAAAATATGAGATTTACATAGGGACCATTGAATACGTAGATTTGTTGGGGATATATACACATTTTTATAACATTAAAGCATTCATAGATGAATACAAGGTATTTCCATTTATTTATGTTCTCTTTCCTTTCATTCGTGTTTTATTGTTTACAGTGTATGCTTTCTGCATCCTTGATTAAGTTTATTTCTTATATTTATTGTTTTTGATGTTACTGTAACTGGGATAATTTTCTGCTTTCTTGAAATGTCTTAATGTATAGAAATAGAACTAATTTTCATATTTTGACTTTATATCCTTCAGTGTTACTGAATTCATTCACTAATTATCAGATTTTTTTTTGTAGTACCTTCAGGGTTTTCCACATATAGTATTGTGCCATGTACAAAAAGAGATAATTTTATTTCTTTCTTTCTGAAATGAGTATTTTATTTCTTTCTCTTGCCAAACTGCTCTAACTTTTCTAGTACTACACAAAATAAAAGTGGTGAGTGTGGGAATATTCACAAATAAATAAAAAATAAACAACACTTTATTGAAACTAAGTAGGTGAAAGAAAACTCAACTGAGAAAAGACAAAATATCTCAAAACTAGTGAAAATGAAAACAAGACATACCAAAACTTGTGAGGTGCAGTAAAGCAGCAATAGCATGGAAGATTGTGCAAAAAAAAAATAGCTTCATTAAAAAAGAAATATCTAGGGGCCAGGGTTTTGGCTCAGTGGTTCCGCCGCCTGCCTCACAAGCGGAAGGAACCAAGTTTGATTCCCGGTACCCCCCCCCCCAAAAAAAAAGAAATATCTGAAAACATACCCTTTATAAATTAAGAAATTAGATAAAGAACAAACTAAACCCAAAAATAGCAGAAGAAAGGGAATAATAAATAATGAGGGCAGAAATAAGCAATTGAATCAAAATAGAAAAATAGCAAATGAATATAAGAATTCATGTTTGAGAAGAGATATAAAATTGTGAAGCTTTATTTACATTAAAAAAATAGTAACAAGACTCAAGAAAATAAATAAGAAAGTGAAGGTGTATACATTACAAATGATGCCAAAGTATCAATAAGTGATTTTAAGAGACTACTATGAAAAATTATATGCTAATAAATAGAATATCCTAGAAGAAATGGATACATTTCTAAAACCATACAAACTAGCAAGAACAAATCATGGAAAATAGAAAAATGGAATGAAGCATAATAGATAAGTTAAACTATTTATCAGAAAACTCTTAACAAAGAATAGCCCAAGAATAAACGGATTTGTATATTAATATATTCATTCTATCATATATTTAAAGAATTAATAGCAGTCTTTTTCAAACTCTTCCAACATTTTAAACTTCCTAAAATGATCTAACTTCAACCACCTTTGACTAAGCGCAATGTATTTTATTTGTTATTGGTGAATTTTAGTTTATATATTTGTTGTTATTTACAATTGGCAATTTTCAAAACACAACCCAACACAACTTTGTAGCTTGACCCACATATATTCAATTGGCCAAACTTTACCTTCTACAATAAAAAAATACTATATACCTTTGACTTTGAAGTCATTCCACTACCAAACACATATATCCTCTTCCTACCTACAACCATTATTTATTGCATCTGAACACTTATATATAATAAACATTGAGTATTTATTGACCTTCTCGATGAACTACAAATACTTGATAAAATGGATTTTTCTACTTCCACAACATTATATCTTTATTACATAGCACAATATCTGAAAAATAGAAGGCACTAAATATATATTAACTGAATGATGACAGAAATGAGTGTTATAACACTTTTCTCCTGAGAAGTGACAAGTGAGGACTCTAATAAAAAGATTAAAATTGTTATGTGTAAAGTTGGGTTTATTTAAAATGACAAGAAGGAATATTCTGCCTGGCATAAAATGAAGAATCAGGTGACTTTTTCTATTTGAACAGAAATTCTAAGTTGTATTAATATATATGGGATTGATTATTGTGATGAGACTGATCTAAATTACTGAGTGATCATGAAAATAATGAAGCAAAAATTGTACTTATGCTAATTGATGTTTCAATAAAGAAATGAGAAATCTCTCATCTCAGATTACTGGCAAAAATAGCAAAGAGAAATGCTTACTGAGGACAAGTTTTGAAGAAGTCGAGAAATTAGTAAGTGCTGTGAACAAAACTCAATAGTATTATGAAGATAATACAGACAAGATTTGTAAATGATAACCTATGAACTTTTATAAGGCCCTTTGCAAAAGATACATAAAATTGAAAGAGTAAGCCACAAGTTGAGAGTCAGTTTGATGAAAGCATGTAATTAAGTCTAAAGGTATATAGGACATAAAAAACAATATTTTCAAACTATCAACTATGAATAACTACAAAAGTATGTGAAATATTATTAAATTGTGTATGAAACAGAAATGATCTTCTGTCATGCATTTAATTAAATTTACATTGAAAATTATACCCTGCTTCCCTACAACAAAATGTGTCCACCATTAAGGAACTATTCTTACTCTGGAGTATCCTTGAGAAAAAGAAATAATTTATATGTGATTGGATAAATTTTCATGGATAAGTAGAGTTAATAATGTATGAGTTTATGAAAAATTAAAACCAGTGTACATTGATAATTTTTAATAAAAATTTTTTCTGAATACTCTATTTCTAAAATTTGCTATTTTACTTTCTGTTTGGTATCTCTACTCAAAGAAAAGGACAAGGTGATGTTTTAGTTTTTTTCTTGTGCCATGATTCAATATTATATAATCCAAGTGTTTTTATGCATGTCTCATATTAGTTAACAACCAACAAACCCAAAGCCTTAAACATCATATTTAGAATTCATAATGTGTTGGAAAATAACCCTGATATATTGGAATGTTTCCCAAAATAGCTATGTGTATTTTCTGGAAGTCTATTAGCAAATATTCTGTTGCAATAAACCAAAAAACCCCACATCATTTCTATTATTTATATCACCATCTCTTCCATAGTCTCGATGCACTATTAGGTCAAATCTGATCTTTTTAGGCTATTTATAATTTTCTCAGTCAGTTGCTTAATAACTTAGCTGAAATTTTACCAGCAACTATGGTATTTAATCACTAAATACAATTTCTCAAGCTCCAATTTGTCTATTATATTTTTACTCCCTTCTTAATATCACATACTTTTTTAAATAATTCAGTATTATTCTTTCCCTTCTTGTCAAAATTTTCAAATTATTTTCCTGACAAAATGAAAAAGATTCCTCAGACTTGTAAGAAAAGAGACAGAATCTCCACCCCCTTTTTCACAGAACAGTAAGGAAGCAGCATATGGATAGGTGAGTATGAAAGAAAATCTACAGATGCCCTTGGTATCTCTCTGCCAATGCAGACAGAGGAATATTTGAAACAATGACATTTGCCATAGAGAGTTATCATGCTTTCCTGAAATATACTTCTGGAATGTGGTGATGTGCTTAAAATGTTTGTCAACAATCAAAATTGCTTCGTAGGTTTTGAAATTTAGTAAACATTGTACCAGAAGAACTCTGGGAAATATAGTTACAGATTATTTTAAAGTCTATAAATTAAAGTTCTGCTATAAAATTCAATTCTTACCCTAGTTTAAAATAAGAGACACGTGTCCCAAGTAATCATTATTCTTGATATGTCCCTTGTCTAATAGAATACAGTTCTAAATATACTACATTTATATATCAAATTTTGTTCAGATAAATACAAATGAAGAAAAGACTGCATTAAAAATCCCTTAGCAACGTCTTCAATTATGGTTTGTTAGTGAGTATGGCCTCACCAAAAGAGATAAGTAGATGTAGCAATATCAAATAAAACATTATTAAGTACAAAACACAAACAAGTTGAGAATATGGCTCCCATTTTTTTCAGTCATATGGATCACTGTTTTTATGACATCCAAGTAATGGATTTTTAGATAAAAATCAAGCAACACAAGATATGCCCTTGTGTGTTCAGAGATATTCTTTTTTGATCAAAAGAATATAAGATAAAAAAGGAAGTCAGAGGAAGAAAAAATACTGAAATAAAATTGCAAATATTGCAATGGAAGTTATGAAGTATGACTTCAAGACAATAAATAATAGGAAAATTATACTCATAGGACTTTACAGGAGAAAGTTACTGTGAAAAAGAACTGAAAGACATAAAAAAGAACTGAAAAATATCTACTAACGAGTGCACAGAGAATCACTATAAAGGAAAATTAAATTTAGATTAAGATGTACATATAATTCCCAAAGAGACAGTTAACATACTAAGATGTACTATATAAGTGAAATTTAACTAAAAAATAAAAACTTGCTCAATATATACAAACATGTTCGAAAAAAGTTATGTATCGCTGTATATTTCTAATTTTATAGATATAAAAGCCTGAGAAGTTTTCCCACCAATCTGGTCCTAACTTTACAGCCCTGACTTTCCTTTCCTCCTACACTTTTTAGCAGCCGATGACAATTATTCAACACTGAATGTCTACAAAAACAACTATTTTAGAACAACTGCACATATGAGTGAGATCAAATGGTTCCTGTTTGTGACGGGAATATTTCAGTTAATATAATTGTCTCTAGTTTCATCCATGTTACCACAAATGACAGAATTTCATTATTTTTATGGCTGAATATTTTTCATGTTTGTATGTGTGCCACATTTTTTATCCACTCACTCACTAATGGGAACTTAGTTGTTTTCATTTCTTGGCTATTGCAATAGTGTTGCCATGAACGTGGCAATAGTGATATCACTTCAACATACTGATTTCATTTTCTTAGGATACATACCTTAGTATTGCTATATCATATCATAGTTTTATGTTTAATTTTTGAGTAGCTTTTATATTGTTTTCCATAATGACTGTACTAATTTACATTCTCACTATGTGCAAAGTTTCCCTTTCTTCTGCATCCTGGCCAGCAACTTGTTATTGTTACTTGTTTTGAGAATAGTAATTCCTACAAGATTGAGATGATATCTTATTGTTGTTTTGATTTCTAATTCCATAATGAGTAATGTTGGTCACCATTTTTTGCCTTTACTGTATCTGTTTGTATATCTTTTTTTGTTCATTTATACCAATTACTTATTTTTAAAATTAAATGATTTGGGTTTTCTTTTTGCAATTGGGTTTTTGGAAATACTTGTATATTCTGGAATCCTTTTCAAATAGTTATTTTGCAAATACTTTTCCCATTCTGTAGGTTGCCCATTCACTCACTTGATTATTTCTTTCACTTTGTAGAAGCTTTTAACTTTGATGCAATTATACTAAGCTACATTTAAATTAAATAGGAGGAAGAATTCTGGGGTAATATTGTATAGAAGGATTACTATAGACAGTAATAATGTTCTGTACTTTTGTAAAATCTAGAAGTAATGATTTTGAAAGGTTTCCACATGAAATAATAAATTCTGGAAGAGATACACATGGTTAATGTAACACGACGTAACACAATTTGTACATGTATTAGAATATCACATTAGTCTATTCATAGGTACAAGTTTATGTTTTTGAAGTATTAGTTAAGGTAAGTGTTATTAAAACAACTTTTCAAAACTTACAAAGATGGGAGAATGCAAACATTTCTAATAATGAATTGTCTGAATAAAACATGCATGAAGATGAATGTAGAGAAGACTTCAACTTCCAAAGTTGTAGGCATATTCTTTGCAATCATAATGAAAATAAAATGTAGATAATAGGTTTCTCACAACAAAATGTGGTACAAAGACAAAAATATAGAATTATGGACAATTTCAGCAATAAGAATATCTGTAACAATTCATAATAATGTAAAATCAGTTTTGTGATTAATTTTTCCTCTATTTATAAACAGAAAAATAACAAAGGGAAATAGATATGATCAATATTCTGAGTATAAAATTAAACTCAGTTGATTAAATAGAAATGAAGTGAATTTACAGAAAACAAACAGGTTGTGAAGAATAGGGTAAAGTGAATATGGTAAAATATTTATCTGTGTTTTTAAAGATGCATAGCACAACTTTTTAATCTATAGTTTCACACTCTTAAAAGTGAATATAAAGACTGACAATTTCTTCACTATAATCCTCAGTATACAGGTATAATTGGCCCTTGTGTGAAACATAAAACCCCTATTTTTAAATAAATGAGTAAAAATTCATATAGAGGTTCCCAGACCATTCACTTGCAGAAGAACATGCACAAAAATGTGTAAAAGTATCTAATCAACAGATAATAGAAAAAGTGAGAAAGATTGTACTTTTTTTTAGTACAATGTGAGGAATGTACCAAAAGAAACTGAATAAATAAATATCTAGAAAACAAAACTACTCTATATTTATATCCAGACCAAGTAGAAGAATAAATAAGACAAATGATCTCTTTTTGAGGTTTATATTAGTCAGCTTTCCTGTTGTTGGACACAATACCTAACTCAGTTTAAAGAAGAAAAGTAATTTAGCTCATGGTTTCAGGAGATTACGCCACATGGTCAGCAGGCTACAAGGCAAAATCTTCATCAAAAAAGGACATAGCAGAGCTAAGCTTCTTAGCTCAGGGCAGCTGGGTAGCAGAGCAGGTGGACAGTGCCAGAGAGAACAGATGGAGAATCATATATATTACTCAAGAGAAAGCTCCATGACCCATCCAGCCACACCCAGGGCACACTCTACTAATCTGCTTGGCGTTTCTTAATCCAGTGAGGTTGACATATCAGGATTAATAGTCCCAGGGTGGCTGAGGTCCTTAAAATAAATAACAGAAATAACGCAATACTGCTCAATCTTAATATAATACCTGCCTGTAAAATACTCATCTTCTGGCTAAAAGATGTGGAATGAGAACTTCCAATAAAATTGAAGACTAAGATATTGGACTTTATTGTAAGTAATCACTCAAATCCAAGGTCACAGTTTACCAAAATATTTCCCAGATAACATTATCAAAGCTCCATGTAAAATCTCTTGGGAATGTGATAACTGGAACTAATAAAAATTTAATAGTCACAAGGAACAATTTTTTTTTTCAAAATTATGGATTCCACAATGAATGAGTTTGATGGTAACACCAAAAATGATCCTAGATTTATAAATAACTTTGTATTAGAAGTATATTACATCATTAAATAGCATCCAAAAATGTGTTAATACCAGTATCAAACCAGCAAAAGAAAGGACGGTGGACTGTTTTAATTCTCTAGGCATTGTCTCCAAGAAAGATGGTGTGCATTCTAAAACGATCCAGGACATTCAAGTCTAATTTGAACTAGCTGCAATATCTACTGGATTCTTTACAGTGACAATACATTGTTGTCAGTACCTGGATCAAAAATTATGTGCAATTTTTCATGTCTGATCATGTAGATTATAAAGTCTTTAGTGAACATTCCTCATGGGGGGAAAGGTGTTTACCTCACACAAGATTTAGTATACAATAAATGCATCACAGTTTCTGGAATTGCAGTCAAGCATTCAAGCTTTCTTTACACATCTCTTGCTGAAAAATCTTTCATTTCAGGCTTTGTAATAATCTGAATTTTACCCTTCCAAATTACATATGTTTAAGGTTTGCTAGCCTCCCCAGCAGTTCAGAAGGTGACTATAGTTGAAAATAAGGGATTTAAAAATCCAAAGTACATGATGTCATAGAGTGGCTGTAATCCACTCTGTTAATATCTTGCCATCAAGACAACTGAAAACAGACATTCACAGAAGAAAAATCATGTGAAGTCATACACAGAGTATGGCCATCTGTTAGCCAAGAACAGAGGCCTTAGGAAGAAACAAACTGTTCCTGTATCTTGATCAGAGACTTCTATCCTCCAGAACCATTAAGAATTATTCTTTTTCAAACCACTCAGACTGTGGCACATTCTCCTTCTTGATATGGTGTCTTACTATGTTGCTCAGTCTGGGCTGAGCCTCTTGTGTAGCTTAGATTATAGGTATGTGCCATTTCAAACAACTGTTAAGTAATATTCCTTGTGGCAGCTATTTTAGTTTGCTCTCTCTGCCAGAAAAAAAAATGCCTCAGAAAATCAGACTAGGTGGTTTATAATACAAAAATTTATTTTCTCATTTAACATGGCTGGAATTCCAGTATTACAGTGTTGGCAAGTTTGGATTCTCCTGTGGCCTCTCTCTTTGGTTTGTAGATAGTTGTCTTCACATAGATTTTCCTCTGTGTGCATACATCCCTGGTGTTTTATGTATGTCCCAATCTTCCCTTCTCATAAGGACACTAGTCAGATTGGATTAGAGAGTGCTGTAATTAACTTCTTTTACTCTACCACTTTAAGGATCCTATCTGCAAATACAGTCACATTCTGATTTTTAAAGTTCTAACACAAACACGTGAAATTCAGCTTATAACAGCAGTTTTATTAAGCTAACATAGGCACTCTAAATCGTGAGATTTCCCTTATGTCTGTAATAATCATCGTGACCTTTCAGCACACAGAACCATAAGGGAGAATAGATTATAGGAGTGAGTATTTTTCTGATTTTAGCCTCATCTGTTATGGAAAGTAATTAAAGACTTGGTTGTTGATTTCATTTTTGCCTTGTTGCTTTAATCAGCTACTATTTCCCCTCAGTATCCTCTCTATTACACCTGAGTTCCTGACAAGGATATCGTAGTTGAAAAAAGATCAGAGATGTTCACTGAGAGTATAAGAACAATGATTAAATGTTAATCACCTAACTGAAAAGAGCCTCAAAGGCTGAAGATGGGCAGAGACACAGTCAATCAGATGAGGACTCAATGGAGAAACAGAACCTAATAGACAACACTGAAGTCCACTGATTGAAAATCATTATATTTACCAGTAACTTGAAAAGGCAGGGGCCACTATAAATCAGTGTTCAGATGCATTCATACAAGACACTCCAGATTTAATGCCAGGAATTTAACTCCCAAACCTGTAGTCTTATGGTAACTTTTCAAGTACTGACATGATGTCTCAGGAGTAGGTAGGGTGCAGTCAGACATGCATTTGGAAATGAAAAGTCTGACATTGAGATTTATAAATAAAATAATCTGCTTTATTAACAATAACTAATTTGCTGAATCATAACAATACAATGAAAATTATGCATATTTGGATTCAAACAATGTTTAGATTCAAATGTTTGATGATGAAATTTGAGAAAGGAGGAAAAAGTGATGGAGTAATGGATGTTTTGTAGAGTTATAAGTAGTTGAATATCATACCCAAGAAGCTCTGATTAAGAAATAACTATAAAGTTAAGTATTTTTTAAGGCAGTGAAGCATAATGTTAATATCAGTGTTGAGTAGGTAAGCCGGAGTTTTGTTGCTGATTCTTTGTATTGTAACATTTTATGACATATTAAAGAAGTAGATAAACGAAGTATTTAGACATGCATGTAGCAAAATTTACTTTTCACTTAAATCAAAATGATGAAGAGTATGTCATTGGAAAATAGGAATATTTGCATCAAAATAGATCAATTTGGAGGACATGTAATCGTGAATGTTTGGCTGAGAAAGATTTGGTCTCATTGAACTTTATCACAATGTATATTTTTACTTCAATGGAAAATAAAGAAATGAAATTCATTTTGTCTTTGAGAAGCCTGAAACTGAGATAATGGAAGAAATTTTACTTATTTGAGTGTCAAAAAAAAAAAAAGAAGAATTTTGGAAGAATTGATGGATTAGAGAATTTTGATCCTGTAAATATTATTTTTAACCTATGTTATCTGATTTTCTAAAAATAAATAACTCCAAGAGAGGCGCTGAGAAAAATTATCCAATATGTATGGTGGATGTGGACCTATACATCAATTAAAGCAAGGAAGAAAAACTTCCTGAAGTCGTGAAAATTTCAAATTCTTTTAAAACATGTATTTGACATAACAACACACTCTGCCCAACAAGTGGCCTTCTTTTTTAAATGTTCATGAAACAATATTTAGAAGGCATTACTGTAGGGGGCCCTGCCCCCCCCCGCTGGAAATCTTGAGTGCCTTTTATGGACATATCCGGGCCTGCTACAAATCTACCCGGCAACAAGGAAGTAGCCCCAGTACCCTCCTCTTGCTCCTCCCCTCTAGCCCTACGGTATATATGTTGTAACAGCTTCTGCAATAAACGAGACTTGATCAGAAACCTGTCTTGTCTCCATCTCTCGTGTCCCCTGTCCCCTCTCATCCTCGCTCCCCCTCTAGGGTCTCCGTTGACTTACCCGCGGGCCGGGACAAGTGGCGCCCAACGTGGGGCCAGAGAATGGGGGATCCAGTGAAGGATGCTGCTCAGGGGCCCTAAGATTAAGATTGAGGAACAAAGAGCATACTCGACATAGAAGAGGCTTGCGATTGACGTGGACCTGCCGTCTATTTGCACCTCGGTAAGTTGAGCAGTGATTATGGGACAGGGCATTAGTCAGCACGAACTGTTTGTGCAAGGTCTCAAGAAGACATTACAGGCACGAGGGGTAAAGGTTACAGTCAAACAATTGCTGAAATTTTTTGATTTTATTAAACATCTCTGTCCCTGGTTCCCTGCTGAGGGAACCATTGACGAAGAGAGATGGAAAAAGGTGGGGGAGGCTCTCCAGGATTATTATGCCACTTGCGGACCCGGGAAGGTCCCGATTGCGGCGTTCTCATATTGGAATTTGATTAATGATATTATTTCCCAAAAAGCAAGGGATCCACTGGTAGCTCAGGCTATACAGGTTGGGGAGGTAGCCCTCCGTAGTGGTGAGGAGCTGACACCCGCTGGTGACACTGACGCAGTTCCCCGGGACGCCAATATGGCGCCGGGACCCAGGCCAGTTAAGGCCACGCCTTCCTCGCCAGACGAGGAAGAGGACTTGATGTCCTTTGACAGTGATGATGATCCCGCCCCCGACGGACATAACGTTCCCTCGGACCAATCCCAAACGGCCGCGATCCCTGCCAAGCCCTATAAGGCAAAGCCTTGCCGGACCCCCGCTTCCTCTTCTTCCATCACTGCCTCTAAGGCAACCCCACCCTCGCGGGAGGTTCCGCCCCTATATCCCTCCCTTCAAGCCTATCGCTGCTTGCCTCCGCCCCCAGATCCACCCCAAAAGGACTCCGGAACTGACGAGTCTGTGGGGGAAGCATTGCGGGGCGGCTCTGGGTGCCCCCCTCCTTATATCCGTCCAGGCCCCAGCACTCCCGCTTTGGCCTATCCTGTTGTTGATCCCCAAAAGGAACTCCGGGACAAAATAGACTTTCTAAAAGAACAGATAAGGTTAGAAAAGGAACATCAAGAACTTATTACCCAGCTTGAGGGCTTAAGAACAGGCAAGGCTCATGGAAATGTCCCTAGAGAGGACACCCATAAGCCACGACCCCCCATTAGAGGGGCGACCCCCAGGGTGCCGTCCGGGTCAAAGGTACCCCTAGAACTTGAGCCCGTGGAAGCCTTCCCTGTCACTGAGACTGTTGACGCACAGGGTCAGGCATGGAGACACCATGGCGGCTTTGATTTTAAGGTTATTAAAGAGCTTAAAACGGCTGCGGCTCAGTACGGGGCCACTGCACCTTACACCATGGCTATTCTAGAATCGGTGGCAGAAAATTGGCTCACCCCAATTGATTGGCAGACTCTGGCCCGTGCCACCCTTGCAGGAGGTGACTACTTATTATGGAAATCTGAGTATGTTGAGAATTGTCGAGAGACCGCTAGACGCAATGCTCAGGCGGGGAATGGTTGGGTGCTTGACATGCTTCTTGGGGAGGGGGCCTACGCCGCTAACGACCAGCAAATGCAATTTGACGTGGGGTTGTATGCCCAGATTCAGACCACAGCCACTAGGGCCTGGAGGAAACTCCCTTCCAAAGGAGACGTGAGTGCCTCCCTCACTAATATCCGGCAGGGACCGGACGAGCCGTTTGCGGACTTTGTCCACCGCCTTCTCACGGCGGCAGGCCGGATTTTTGGGAGCGCGGAGACAGGGACAGATTTTGTTAAACAGCTTGCTTTTGAGAACCCCAATGCCGCCTGTCAGGCCGCTATCCGCCCCTATAAAAAGAAAACTGACCTTTCCGGCTACATTCGCCTTTGTTCTGAGATTGGGGCCGCCTACCAACAGGGCCTTGCCATGGCGGCCGCCATGCAAGGCTTCACAGTCAAACAATTCTTACAACGCCACGTCGGCAATAAATGCTTCCGGTGTGGGGCCATCGGCCATTTTGCTAGAGAATGCCCGACCGCTAAAATGCAGGGCCCCGACGCTCCGCCCCCAGGGCCCTGCCCCCGATGCAATCGGGGGAGGCATTGGGCAAGTGAGTGCCGATCCAAGACTGATGCCCAGGGTCGACCCCTCCCCCCTCTCCAGGGTTTGAATTCGGGAAACGGGAAAGGGGGCCAGCCCCGGGCCCCCAATTCCAAACAAATTTACGGGGCGCTCAATTTTGCTCCAATAAACAGCAATCCATTTCAGACCTCGTCAGAGCCACAAAAGGAAGTGCCGGATTGGACCTCAGTGCCACCACCCACACAGTATTAACCCCAGAAATGGGAGTTCAGGCCCTTGCTACGGGAGTCTTTGGACCCTTACCTAAGGAGACCTTTGGCCTCGTAATAGGCCGAAGCAGCAGTACCATGAATGGACTGCTGGTTTACCCAGGAGTGATTGATAGTGACTACTCTGGGGAAATTAAAGTTATGGTTTCTTCCCCCAAAGTTATTAATACCATTCAATCAGACCAAAGGTTTGCCCAATTGTTACTCCTTCCCCTTCTCTCCACCTCTAATAAGGCTCTTAAAAATGCCCGAGGCAGCCAGGGTTTCGGCTCATCTGATGTCTACTGGTCGGAGGTACTTTCAGCACAAAAGCCTCTCATGACCTTGTGGTTAGATGGGAGACAGTTTTCTGGGTTGGTCGACACTGGTGCCCATGTAACTATCATAAAGGGAGAGGATTGGCCTCAGGCGTGGCCATTGAAGGACACCCTCACCCATCTCAAGGGTATAGGGCAGAGTCAAAATCCTAAACAAAGTGCCAAAGATCTGACCTGGAGGGACCAAGATGGTAATCAGGGCACCATTCAACCTTATATCATCTCAGGGTTACCCATTAATTTATGGGGGAGAGACCTATTATCACAAATGGGGATAATTATTTCCAGCCCCAATGAAATTGTCACTATGCAGATGTTTAAAAATGGGTACATTCCAGGAACAGGGCTGGGAAAACACCCTACTAGCCTTACTCACCCCATTGAGCCTGTCCCTCGGCCCCCTCGAGCAGGGTTGGGCCATTTTCCATAGGGGTCGCTGACACTCCTGCGGTCCATGCTGAAAAGATCACCTGGCTCTCGGATGATCCAGTGTGGGTCGATCAGTGGCCCCTCTCCAAGGAGAAGTTGTTAGCAGCTCAACAGCTGGTGCAGGAGCAGCTTCATGCTGGCCATATCATTCCTAGCCACTCCCCTTGGAATACTCCCATTTTTGTCATTAAAAAACGGTCGGGAAAATGGAGGCTCTTGCAAGATCTCAGAGCAGTTAATAAAACTATGGTACTCATGGGAGCTTTACAACCCGGTCTTCCCTCACCGGTAGCCATCCCCCTTGGATATTATAAGGTTATTATTGATTTAAAGGATTGTTTTTTCACCATTCCCTTACATCCTGCAGATCAAAAACGCTTCGCTTTTAGCCTCCCGGCGACCAATTTCTGTGCCCCAATGCAGCGCTTTCAATGGCTAGTGCTACCCCAAGGCATGGCCAATAGTCCCACCCTGTGCCAGTCATTTGTAGCCACAGCACTTCAATCCACCCGAGACAATTGGCCTCAAATGTATATTATCCATTACATGGATGATATTCTCGTGGCGGGACAATTGGGAAGTGAGGTTTTGGCTTGTTATGCTGACCTTCGGCGGGCCCTTGAATCTTGTGGCCTCCAGATTGCCCCTGATAAGGTTCAACTAAAAGACCCTTACAGTTACCTCGGATTTCAGATGAAGGGACGTCATATTTCCTCCCAGAAGCTCACCTTGCGGCTGGACGGTCTTAAAACTCTGAATGACTTCCAAAAACTGCTCGGAGATATTAATTGGCTTATGCCCTATTTAAAGCTCACTAAACATGACCTGAAGCCTCTCTATGATACCCTGCAAGGTGATAGCCACCCCACTTCGCCTCGGGAGCTCACTGCTGAGGGGCGCAAAGCCATTAGCACGGTAGAACAAGCCATTCAAAATCAGACAATTACCTTTGTAGATTATAACTCTCCTTTACAATATATCGTTTGCAGAACCTCTCTCTCCCCCACCGCTGTCTTTTGGCAAACCGCTCCCCTTTTATGGGTTCATCTCCCAGTTTCCCCTAAGTGGGCCTTTTACCCTTATTATGTTGCAGTTGCAGACCTGATTGTTCTAGGTAGAGACCATGGAAAGATGTACTTTGGAAAGGAACCTGATGTCATTATCCAACCCTACCTTAAAGATCAAATCGATTGGCTTATGCAGACTACCGATTCCTGGCCAATTGCTCTCGCTTCTTATTCAGGATCATTGGACAATCACTATCCTCCCAACAAACTTATTGACTTTGCTAACAGACATGACTTCATTTTCCCAAAGGTCACTTCTTGTTCTCCTCTGCCAGAAGCCCTATCCGTTTTTACAGATGGTTCTTCCACTGGGATGGCTGCCTATGTGTGGGACGATAACATTGCCCAGTTCCAAACCGCCCACTCTTCGGCCCAATTAACCGAGCTGCAAGCAGTTATAGCGGTCTTTTCTACATTCCCTGCCCGAGCTTTTAATCTTTTTACTGACAGTGCTTATATTGCTCAATCTGTCCCCTTATTGGAAACATGTGGATTGATCAAACTTGCTTCTCAGACTGGTGGTCTCTTCCTCCAATTACAAGATTTAATCAGAAAGAGATCCGAATCCTTTTTCATTGGACACCTTCGTGCCCACTCTAACTTACCTGGCCCACTCACACAGGGCAACCGCTTAGCAGACCTAGCTACAAGACCTCAAGTTTTGGCCTGTTCAATAAATACTGATGCCCCCATTCCAATTGACCAGGCACAAAAGGCACACCAACTGCATCATCTTAATGCTCACACGCTTCGCCTTATGTATAAGCTTACTAGAGAACAAGCTAGACAAATTGTTAAGGCCTGCCCTACGTGCACTCTACACCTTCCTACACCTCATCTGGGAGTTAATCCTCGTGGCTTGATTCCAAATGCCCTCTGGCAAATGGACATCACGCATTACCCTGAATTTGGAAATCTTAAATATATACATGTCAACATTGATACCTATAGTGGATTCATATTTGCCACCCTGCAGTCCGGGGAAGCTACTAAACATGTCATCGCTCATCTCCTCATTGCCTTCTCAGTACTTGGATGTCCACAACAAATTAAAACAGACAATGGTCCCGGCTATACCAGCTCTGGCTTCTCCAACTTTTGCAAACAATTTGAAATAACACATATAACGGGAATCCCATATAATCCTCAAGGACAAGGCATTATAGAAAGGGCTAATCCCACACTCAAAATTACTTTAGACAAAATAAAAAAGGGGGAATGGTACCCTACCAAGGGGTCTCCTAGAAACCTGATATCACATGCACTATTTATTCTTAACTTCTTAAATTTGGATGCCAAAGGTTCATCTGCAGCCAATCGTTTCTGGCAACCAGAGACGCAACGACAATTTGCTTCGGTGATGTGGAAAGACCCCCTGGACCACTCATGGCACGGGCCCGATCCTGTACTTATCTGGGGCCGAGGATCGGTGTGTATTTATTCCAAGGAAATGAAGTCAGCCAGATGGCTCCCAGAACGCCTAGTAAAACAAGTTGATGGGCGTGCTGATGATGCCGATGACCTGACGTTGTCCAATCCTGATCAGTTAACAATGGCGCCCACAATTTCAATTTAAAATGAGCAAGGATATAATTCAGCTTATCTAGTAATGTTTGGGTGCACCCTGATGTTCTACACTGTCTTACATGTTTGTCTAGTGTTTGTTGTTTGTGGTCATGTAATTGAGCTCAAAATGTTCTTTTCTCTTTAAGGGATATTCACCCATTGTTACATTGATGATGTTATTTTGTTAAAGATATGCTTTTCTCTTGGATCAAGGTATCACTGGAATTTATTAGATTAAAGTGATTTTTAGATGGGAACTCCCTTTGATGAATATAGAAGTGGCCACCCAGAAAATATTGTTCTGGTCTTAATTCCTCAAAGGGACTCCTTAGTGAAATTTATATCATGTGATCTTAGGGAACATCGTCATCATTTAAAGTTTGGACCTCCGGCGCACAATGAAGAGGGAACTCATGAAGGACATCTGGCTGAATGAACGATCCGAAAACAAGAATAGGATGAGCTGGAAATGCCTAGTTCCCCTGATGTTGCTGACCAGGGTATGGGTGGAGTCGCCTTCAGAAGGGTTAGACCACATGAAAAATATATGGATTCAGTTGGCAGGCTCGCTCAACTTGTCTGAGTTTTGTCTAAGTGCTGATGTAAACTTTCATTATATGTTGGGAAGTTGCCTCGTTCCTGTATGTACCCCATTGGAATCATTGCGGCCTTATACTCTGTTTAAAGATATCCCAGGAAAAAATCTCACATATGCAGATAGTTACAATTGGGGATCTGCTACTTGTCGCAGGCCCAAGAATGCTGTCAAATTATATTCACCTAAGGTAATTATGTCTAATAAGACCGAATGTGCTGTATACAGAAATTGTACAACTAAATGTCTGCAAGTTAAACGTTTGGAAAACATGTCCTGCCGTGTTGAACAAGAAATTATGTATAGTAATTGCCATGTCTCTTTGCCAATGGGTTGGTTTTACACTTGTGAAAGGGAAACTTTTAATTACATTCCGGCCAACTTGAGTGACACTCGTTGTTGCTTGAGTCGGTTGGCTGTGATATTACCAGACAGAACTGATTTGATTGTACCTAATCGAATTAGATGGTGGTCGCCGTATACCGCCCCGGGATGTAATGATGATGTGGGTCTATTGACTGATGCAGAAGTGTTAGTCATGATAGGGTCTTTTGTTGCTCTGCCGTCCATCGGGGTGCACGCGGAAGCGGCAGTATGAAGATTAGCCTGTAAAGTGGTAAAAGGATTGAATGCCACCTCCACCGCCCTGGCGTTGATTAATCAAGAATTACAGGAACAAAGACAAGCTATTTTGGATAATCGAGCAGCAATAGATTATTTGTTGCTTTTTCATCACCAGGGCTGTGAAAAAATAAAAAATATGTGTTGTTTTAATTTGACTGACAATGGAGAAAAAATCGATGATACAATAAAACAATTGAAAGACCTGGCTAATAAGGTGCACAATGAGGATGGCGGAGACCTATTTAAATGGTTGACCTCATGGCTACCCAACCTACAATGGGTAAAACAATTGTTTCTTGCCATTGCAATTGTATGTGTTTGTCTGTTATTGTCATGCTGCTGCATACAATGGATACCAATGCTTATACGTAGAAATCGCTTTGATTTTTAGATAAAAGGTTCAGGCTGATATGATTTAAAAGCCTTGTATTCCCCTTTGTATTTTAACCTATGTTAATCTTAGTAACTAAAATGTCCTCGGATAGTTCTGATTTTGTAAGGTTGTGATTTCCCCTGGAGCTATAGTGGAGACAAAGATGTACGTCAAAATCAGCGGTAAATTACTGTCAGGATGTTGGCTGGACATACGCTACATGGGCCGATTCCATCTCTGCCACGGCGTAAAATTCTCGCCCCACCTGGTGAGCGGGCTGGCAAGCCAATGACGGGCAACTGAGCAAGCGTGCCATGCAATGAGAGAGCCCTCGTGTGCCGCCTAAGACAGGTGCCAGAGCCTTGATTCTCTGGTTAACCGATGACGGGTAAGGTGCACGGTGCAGACACGTATGTTGCTCTGACCCAAGACAGGCTCAGCCCCCGCAGGCTTGATTCTCCTGACGCTTTTCTAAAAAATAATTTTAAAAGGGAGGACCTGTAGGGGGCCCTGCCCCCCCCCGCTGGAAATCTTGAGTGCCTTTTATGGACATATCCGGGCCTGCTACAAATCTACCCGGCAACAAGGAAGTAGCCCCAGTACCCTCCTCTTGCTCCTCCCCTCTAGCCCTACGGTATATATGTTGTAACAGCTTCTGCAATAAACGAGACTTGATCAGAAACCTGTCTTGTCTCCATCTCTCGTGTCCCCTGTCCCCTCTCATCCTCGCTCCCCCTCTAGGGTCTCCGTTGACTTACCCGCGGGCCGGGACACATTACGTTAGTAAATTTTGAAGGTGCATAAGCACCTCTCTTGCAGTTATTGCTGTAAATGGCAGAATTTCCTTCTTTTTATGCTCAGTAATTGCCTATTTATTCTACATTTTATTTATCCATTTCTTAACCTGTGAACTCTTTCCATCTTCACTGTTATAAATAAAGTTGCAAGATATGTGGGAGTTCATATATATCTACATGATATGATTACATTTGCTTTTTGGTATATTTCCATAAGTGGATTGCTACATCAAATAGTAGTTCTATTTGCAATTTTTTTAAAGAAACCTCCACACTGCTTTATATTATGGTTGTACCATTTTGTTTTCATGAAATGAGAAGAGGGAAATCCTGCCATTTGTACTGACATTGATAAACCTTTAGAAATATATTATGCTAAGTGAAATAAAAAGACAAATACTGTATGATACCACTAAACTGAAGACAAAATATTTTCAGTTATGCAGGGTGAATCAGTTCTGGGGATTTAATGTAGAGCATGGAAATTATAGGTAATGATACTGAATTTCATAACATGTTTGATAAGGGAGTAGATCTTATCTATACTCTTTACATAAAATTAATGGTACTGATGTAATGTGATGATGACCTTGATTGCTATACCTTTGTAAAACTATAAAAATCAACATAAAAATAAAATATTTCTGTACAGTATTAAAACTATCAAAAAAGATTTAGGAGAATCATACATATGTTAATCACTTTTCTCTCATTTCTGAGACAAAATACCCGACACCCGAAGTTAAAGGGGAAAGGGTATATTTACCTTACACTTCATAGAGGTTTCAGTCCATAATTGCCTGGCCAGCACCAAGCAAAGGTGGCAGAGGGGAAACAGTTCATGGTAGTGGAATACAGCAAAAAGCAACAAGAGAGTTTAACAGCGTCTTTTCCCCCTTTTATCTCGTCCAGACTACCGCGATTAGGGAGGTGCTAAACCAGTCACTCACATGTAGTAGTTTAGTAATCACACGGCCGTAATCCCAGCATCACACATTCTAGATTCAGCCACCAGTGAAAAACTCCCACACCTACGACTACATGATGCTTTCGGGGAACATCTAGACCCAAACCATAACAATATAACTTACATTATTACCAAGAAAGAAGAAATATTTAGGAATAAATTAAACTATGTTCAAGAAACATTTGTTCACTGAAAACCACAAAACATCAGTAAAAACAAAAGGAAAGATAGCCTGTATTCCAGCATTGAAAGGTTTAGTATTGTTAAAATAACCATACTACCCAAAGGGATCTAAAGGACAATGTAATCCCTATGAAAATCCCAGGGGTTAGTTTTTAAAGAAATAAGAAAATGATTCTAAAGTTCATTCGGAACTATTGTACACAGAAAAAATACTTTGAGCAAGAAAAAATGTGGAGGTACTACACTTTCTAATTATAAAACATACTACAAAACTAGAATATTTAAAACAGTCTAGAAGAATAAAGGCAAAAGCATAGATCAATGGCATACAATTATACAGAGATCAATCCACATATACATGGTCAATTCACCATTGACAAGAATATACTAGAAGCATAATCTTCTCAAAAACTTGTTTTAAAACTACATCTCCATTGCAAAAGAAAGTAGTTGAATAATTACATAACATTATCATACACAAAAATTAACTCAAAACTTATTAAAGATATTTTAGACATAAGGTCTCAATCTGCGAATATTTAGAAGAAAATATGGGAATAAATAATAATGACATTGGTTTTGGCAATGATTTCGTGAATATGACAATAAAAGTGTAAGTTAAAAGACCCCAAAACCAAAAGTAGACAAATGGGATTATACCACATTAAAATGCTTTTATATAGCAAAGGCAGAATGGAAAAGTATTTGCACATCACATATAAAACAAAGCATTGACTTTCATAATACATTAGATTTTCTGCAACTTGGTAGTAAAAAACTAACAACCCAATTAAAATAGGCTAAAAGTTTCAACAGACACCTCCAAATAAAACATAAAATACTTTAATATGCAATAGGTATTATGAAAAGATGCTTAGTTTCATTAAAGATCAGGGAAATGCAAATCAAAATCCAAATGACATATTACTACATCTTTGTTATGATGATACTTTAAAAACAAAATTTATTTCACTTAACATAATATCCTATAGTATGATAAATATTATCATAAATGGCAAAATTTACTTCCTTTTATGGTTAATATCTATATCTACAGTTATCTGTATCTATTACATTTTCTTTTTCCATTCACCTATCTATGTATATTTAAGTTTTTCTATATTTTGGTTAATGTGAATAATACTGGAGTAAACATGGAAGTTCAAAAATCTCTGCAATATACAGATTTCATATCCTTTGTACTTATACCCAGAAGAGAAATTAGTGAATGATGAAGTAGATTTTTTAAGGAATCTCCATACTGTTTCCATAATGATTTTACCAATTTATATTTCTAACAACAGTATATAAGCTTTCCAATATTTTCAAAACTAAAGTGACATCTTTTTTAATAACAATTTTAACAAGTTTGAGATAATCTATAAATATAATATTAAATTGCATTACTCTAATGGTTAGTAATCTTGAATAGCTTATTATGTACCTATTGACAACCTCTATGTCTTCTGTGAAAAGAATATCTATTCAGGTAATGCATCCATTTTTAGTGGAGTTATTTGTGGTTACTTTTACTATTGTGTTGTATGTGTTCTTTTTATATATTGGATATTAACATCTTAACACATATATGGTTTGCAAATATTTTATCCCAATATATAGGATGCATTTTCATGCTATTGTTTCCCTTGCTGTACAGAAGTATTTCATTTTGATATATTCTCACTTGTTTATAGTTGCTTTTGCTGATTATTGTATGGGTGTCATATCCAAAAATGAATTATTGACAAGACCAATGTCAAACAGATTTTACCTATATTTTCTTCTAGGAGTATAATGCTAAGTGAACTAAGCCAAATACATAAAGACTGCATGATATCACATTTATGATGAATCTTACAAAAGTCAAATAGGTAGAAGCAGGGAAAAAATGATGAATAATATTGGGAAAGGGAAATGGGAGGATAATGGTCTAAGGATATAAATTTTCAGGTTTATAGGATAAAAAATTTCTAGAGATCAACTGAACTGCATGATATTTTTAAAAAGTACTACTGCAATAAATGAGATCTTGTTTGTTCTCAGTTTTTATTTTTATTAGTACATGTTTGCAGTACATAACGTTTCCATTCCTTGTATGCAGTTGGTATATATGCACAGCACATCTTAATTCCTTTTCTCATCCCCTTACCCTTTTTCACCCCTTCCCTCTATCTCTTGATCCCCTTTCCATTTGCAAAAGATCTATCTCCCTATTACTTATTATCTATCTTTTATTTTACTTTATTTATATTTTAGGTTTCTCATATAAGAGAAACCATGTGATATTTAAGCTTGTGAGTCTGATTTATTTCATTTAACAGCATAGTTTCATTTAATATTATGTTTCTTACCATGCAAACATGGTAACTATGTGAGAAGTTGAGCATATACCCTAGTTGCCACCTTGACATACAGCAAAATATAATGCTGTACAATTTAAGTAAATACATATTTTATAAAAATTAAATTAAAATAATATACAAATGCAACTCTCCCAAATAATGAATAGTTATTGTTGGTGAAAATGTAGAAAAATTACAATCCTCGCACATTATTACTACAAACTTAAAATGTTAACATGATTTTCAAAAACAAATTTGAGATTGGTGAAAATAAATTCAAAACATAACTACCATGTGACTGAGAATTCCCATATCTCCTCTGTGTATGCAATGTGATCAGAAAAGTACAATGGATGTTTAAATTTAAAACACTATTACAGTAAAAGGCCATTACACCCCTCAAAATACTTCCCCTTTATTTTTTTTTTTTTGCTTAAATTCTGTTATTGGTACATTTTAGGTATACAATATGTTTACATTTATCATTGGGTGCTTGTACCTGTACATGATGTATCTTGGTTCTTATTGTTTCCCCATTACCTGTGCGCCCTTCACCCCTCCACCCTTCCCTATTTACATAGATTTCGTTTCAATTTTTTTTTCTTTTCTCATAATTTTTCCTTTCCATTCTGTCCTTTCCCCATCTCCTCCCACCACCCCTACCCCTCTGGACCTTTTCCTATTTCAAAGTATCAATTATTAGTTATTAATCTTTTTAATCCTTATTTACACTCTCAGTTTCTCACACTAGAGAAGCTATTCATTATTTACACATGTGTCCTATTTATTTCACTTAAGAGTATGGCCTCAGTATGCATCTATTTAGCTATAAATGACTCTAGTTTCTCATCTTTGTGGCTGAGTAGTACTCCATTTTATAAAAAAAACCCACATCTTCTTTATGCAGTTTTCAATTGATGGGCACTTAACCCAGAACTCTTGCCACTTTCTGAAGCAATTCTGGAAGTTCTATTGTGTATGTTTAGTTGCATTGTCACAACTGCCTTGAGGTCCTGAATTATTTCAAAACACTTACTTTCATGGTCATCTTGCTTTGGGAAAGTAAAATTCATACAATGGCAGATCCAGTGAATGGGGACACACTGATATTTTTACAATCCTGCCTGCCTATTGGATGAGACTCCACAGCAACATTCACCAATTTTATTTTTTATCAAACTTCACAAAGACACAAAAAAGAACTTCCAGAACTGCTGCAGAAAATGCCAAGAATGATGGAATAAGTGCTTTTGAAGTGAGAGGGATTATTTTCAGGGGGACCACAAACAATATGTTTTATATTTTAATTTAAATATTCACCATATTTTTGATCATATCTCATATTTATCCAAAATATTTCATAATAGTATTTCTAAAAGACATTATCACTCTTGTGTTCATTTCAGCCTTCTTTACAACAGCCATGAATCATAAACAATTTAAATATCAACCGATGGATTATTGCATACATTCAGTGAGATATGAACTGGACTTATACAAGCAGAAAATTATACAATATATGACAGCACTGCTCTTATAATTAAAAATAATATATTTTACACTTTTAAGAGGTAATATCTCATGTTACTACTTTTAATACATATAATAAAAATAAAAGAATCACTATTACAAGTGAAAATTTTTTGAAAGCTTTCTTATTCCTTTAGCCTTCAATTTGAATGTATATATCAGCTAAGTGATGTAAAACAGAATCCTTAGTAACCCAGTGGACCTAAATTTCTAGGCAAGAAACTGAATATATAATGGCATTTTTTCTTCACTGTTTTACTTAATTATACTGTACTCTGGGTCTACAATTTTTTAGTTAATTTGTCTATATATGGTTGCAAGTGTATCCTACAGAATACAGTGCATGATGAAAAAAATAGATTAACTCTATTGTGAAAATTCAGAGTAATGCTTCAATTCAAAATTTTGTAAACATTTTTGTGTGCTACTTCGTTTAGAATATTAATTTTGATATAATTTGAGAGCTAAAGTTAGCACGAGTAGGTAACATGAACAATAATAATGCTAGACAACATTTCTTGGATGACTACCATTTTCAAATCACTGAGATCACATTTGTGAGTAAATTAGCTATCTGAATTTTTTATGACCCTAGGACATAATGCTATTATTATCCACATTTTTCATATGTGAAGCGAAATGCGCAGACAGTAAACACCCATCCAACTTGTAAGTTTTAATATTCAAAACTATTTTTATCAGGTTCCAGAACTAAAAAATTGTAAACATATGCTATGCAATCTAATTTCAGATCAATACAGGACTATCTGGTAGTTAGAGGGGTTCAAGAGTCCACAGAGAGGTTATCCCTCTTATTTTTAATGAGACAAGTGAGACTGGATAACCACTTGACAGATATAATGGATATAAGTGTTGTATAAATGGTAGTTTCTTCAAGTGATGAGATTCTCTTATTTAGATATGAAATTAGGCCTCTGCACTAAAGACAAGGCAAAAAGTGCAGAATATTTATTGAGTTCTGTTTCTGTATGAGCTTATTTTAACTACTTTATAGATGAGGATTCCCTGAATCTTTTCTTAAGTGAAAGAATAGAAGTCTCTTGCAGGACCAAGTGCAATGTAATTGGGTGACATCCCACATTTCTTTAACACTACCTTCTGTTAATGTAGAAAATCAATAATGAAAAAATGAACATTTCCAGGAAGAGTCCAAGAACAATGAAATAGATTCATGTGAGCTATCATATATTCTTATTACACACATATGCTAGATGCCAGAGCCTCTAAATGCACTGGTAATCAGGTACTTGCTTTCAAGAAAGTTTTTTATTTAAGGTGTGCAAAATGTGTTTTTTTACTAGAGAAAATGGATTATATCATATGAATAATTCAACTCTAATGTCCACCTCTATGCACTATTTCAGCACTACTGCTTTACTTATCAGTCACTTTATTTAAAGGATTAGTATGGCATAGTGAACAAAGAAGCACGTTATTGTTTGTATTGATTAATTCCTTCATAATAATAGTCTAAATCCATTTTAAGAGTTGAATCATTCCAAAGGTTCTTACTCATTGACTGGGAAATACAAACACAGGAACAAAATAGTCTCATCGTAAAATACATAGAATATTCTGTTTTCAACTGGATTCACCCACTAAGTGGATTACCTTTCTCTATACATAGTATAAATGGATTATCCTTCTCTATACATGGTATAAATGAATTACCCTTCCCTATAAATGATATAAATTTCTATGCAGATATCTCATTCAAAATAATTGTTCACATTTGCAAAAGGAATACTCGATAGTTTAAGATAGATCATTCATAATAATGCCATTATTATGTTTTATTAGGACTTAAGTAATGAAATGGTGATTATGTTTCAAATCCTACTTTTGAAAGCAGTGATCTGTTTAAGCTCAATTCAAATGCATATTAAGGTTAAATGATCAGTCACTGTGAGAGGAAGAACAAAATACTGGTTATAAAAAATATCATTTCATGTATGAAAATAATTCAACTTTAGAATTTATAAGGTAATCAAATCTCACTCTTAACCAAAATTACAGCTTGTAGATGAATACCTTACTTTGCACAATGACAAGATATAAAAATTTTGATCTGCTTGTGTAGATATTGCAAGCATACAGAAAATGTAGTTTATATTTTTTTGAAAAAGGGGAATATAAATTGCAGTCATGAATAATAGAAATAATAGCATTCTTCATTTTCTTCACTTGCATATAAGATAGTGTTACTGTTGTTTCAAAGAAGAATTTACAAAATTCCTTTTAAAATGATATTTAATGGTTTACTACTATAGGCAAAATGAATTGAAAATTATTAAATATAAGTGTGCTTATTAGAAAAAATATATTGTAACAATCTTCTCACTAAATGCTTATTACAGTCACACCTTTTATATAGGTCATGATATAGAAGGAAATAATGATATTTTCCACATGATCTTGAGAATTATATTCTACAATGTTTCTGACACTTCAGTTGTTCTAATCATAGTATCAAGTAAACGTTTTTATTATTATTTGTTTTTAAATACAAGAAGCTGTAAAAAGAAAGTTGTTCAATGGGTTCAAAATTTCAGTTATAAAAAAAATTCAGTTATGCAAGATGAATACATTTCAGTAATCTCTTATAAAATATTTGTTAAAAATATAGAACACAGGAATTCCAATCACTATAATTATATTGTATTTATCAATGTATGGTGTTTATATTTTGCAGAACACATGAATATTTTGTTTTGTTTGCATCAAAAACAGGGTGACCCCATTTGTATATTGCAGAAAATTTTTAGAAAAAATCTTTAGCAAATCTTGAAAATTCCAGTTCTGAAGGATGGTCTTAATTTTATCCTCATTTGTTTCAGTTAGTGTATTTCAAAAAATGAATCATTTAGTAATGCATTTTTTTCTTTGTCCACTTAAGACTATTCATGTCAATAAAATTTCTGCTCTTTTTTAGTCTTTTTTCCCCAGTTTTATTGAGATATGACTGGTACAGAAAAACTGCCTGTAAGTAATATACACAGTTCTGTATATTTGGTTATATGTTTACACTCATGTTAGTATCACCATAATCCATTTAAAATATTTATCATTTCAAATAGTGTTCTCATGTCTGTTTTTGTATTTTCTTCGCTTGTTCTTTAGTAGGAATATTTATTATCAGATTTTTACTGGATAAAACTGTAAATACACCATTCTTGTTAATAGTAGGCACTGTATGGGACAGTATATCATTGGAACTCACACATCTTAGACATGTATAATTTCATATGGGTTGAAGAACAATTCCTCTTATCTTCTTCCCCCCATTTCCAGATAATCACTGTTTAATTGTTTACTGCAATACCATTGACTGTTTTAAATGCCTCACAAAAGAATAATCATGCCCTGTTTGTGACAGTCATGTAACTTAACATAATATCATCTAGATCAATCCATGTTATTATACCTTGTAGGATTTTCTTCTTTTTAAATAATAGTATCCCATTGCATGTATGTATCATATTTTCTTTTTCCATTCATTTTTCTGAACATTTTTGGTGTTTGCAAGACTTCAATATTGTGAAAAATGCTCCATTTATTGTGGAAGTTCAGATATCTCTTAGACATACTGATATTAGTTCTTTTTAGATATATATCCAGAGACAAGTTTGCTGGATGAAGTTTGTATTGTAGCTATATCTTTTTAATTTTTGAGGAAAGATGACACTATTTTCCATAATGGCTGCACCAGTTTCTTTTCCCATCAACAGTATGTCAGGTTTTCTTTTTCTCTAAGTCCTCACTAGCTATTGTCATCTTTCTTTTGTTTCTTTTTTCTGTTTTATAATAACAATCCTAATGTGTGTGAGATGGCACCTCACCATGGTTGTGATTTGTGTTTTACTGATGCTTCATAATGATGAATATCTTTCCATATTCCTGTGGGGCTAGGAATTCAATGCAGCCCTTGTTTAAATCCCAAAGAAATTTTTTATAGATACAAATAAAACATTCCTTAATTCATATGGAATTTTATCAAGTCTATTCCTATTAAACTGTGGCAGGTGATTTAGCTCAGTGGTGCCACACCTGCCTGGCAAGTGCAAGGTCCTGGGTTAGATCCCTGGTACCAAATAAACAACAACAACAACAACAACAACACATAAGAAGGGAAAATAAAAAATATGAGAAAAGGAAAAAAATGGAAACAAAGTCTTTGTAAATAGGGAAGAGTGGAGGGGGTGAAGGGAGGTTAGGGGAATGGGGAAAAAATAAAGAACCAAGATACATAATGTAAAGGTACAAGATCCCAAAGATGAATGTAACTGTATTGTATACCTAAAATGCACCAATAAACTTAATGAAAAAAAGGAAAACATAAAATGTCCTTAAATACAAAAAAAAAACCCACATAAAAATCCTATTAAACTGTGAAGAGTAAAGCAATTTTGAGCCAGAAGAACCAAACTCAAGGCATCACACTATTTGATTTTAATATATATTGCATAATTACAGTAAATAAAACAGAATAATGTCATCATAAAATGGATATATATGGAATTTTAAATTTTAGGGTTTTTTTGGAAAGCTCCAAAAGAAAATGTGACTTACATGCCCAGTTGAGTACTACTCAGCCATTAAGAAAGATAAACTTTAGTGATTTATAGGAAAACAAATGGACCTTGAAACCATAATTCTATGTATAATTTATTGTTAGTCATCCAATGATTCCATAATATGAGAGAATGAAAATATAAATCATTTACAGAGCAAAATAAAGAGATATGTTCAGAGATATGGAAATAAGCACTATAAAGAGGGGAAGGGATTTGGGGAAGGAAGAAAAGGGAAGGGCAGAGAAAGGAGGAGTAGAAATGATCAAATGTGGTATGCATATGTATTAAATTCCCAGGCTGAATGTAATTACCATGAATCACAAACATGTACTAACAAAAATCTTTTTAAAAGTCTATGTATACAATAGTGAACAGAGCACAAAGTTCAGAAATAACACCATCAAAATATGTTCAAATGATCTTCAATCAGAATGCCAAGAATACATTATGGGAAGAACATAGTCTCCTTAATAAATGTTGTTAGAAAAACTGGATAGCCAAATCTAAAAAAGTAATGCAGACATAGTAAATTCATTAATTACATAAATTTTAAGACATACATGTGTGTTAAAATTAATGTTCAGATATAGACAGATTTTGGAAGAACAATTAGGATTCATAATATATTACTTCATTAAATTGAGCAGATTATTGCCTTATTTGGAAAAATAATGGCAGATTTTTATTTATGTTTTCTAATCATACTTGTATGCTCCAAAAAGATACTCAGGATCAGTTATTTCTCCCATAAAATTACACCTGTAACTAACGATTTCAATTTTACTTATGTAGAACTATTTCATCAGGACTTTGAAACAATATTCATGAATTTGTTATTTGTTCTTCTATGTGTATTGCTTAGACCTTATTAAAACTTTAGTCATTGAGCAATTAGAGACATTAATAGCTAAATGGATGTACATTGAGGCGATACTCTTAAGTGAAATAAATAGGACACACATGTAAATACTGAATAGCTTCTCTATTGTGAGAAATTGAAAGTGTAAATAAGGACTAAAACGTACAATAGATAATGTGAAACAGGAAGAAAAGGGGCAAAGAAGGGGAAGTGGGAGGGGTAGGGGAAAGGAAAGAAGGGAATGGAATTAATATGAGAAAATGGAAAAATGGAAACAAAATCTTTGTAAATAAGGAGGGATGGAGGGGTTGAAGGTAGGGCTGGGAAAGGGTGAAAAATAAGAAAGAAGAGAGATTATGTAAAGTTACAAATTTCCAATGATGAATGTCATTATATTGTATACCTAAAATGTACCAATGATTAGAATGGATAATTGATAATCCAAAATAGGAAGAAAAGGCCCAAAGGGATAGGGGTAGTGGGAGGGGCAGAGGAAAGGAAAGAAGGGAAAGGAAAAATGATGAGAAATGGAAAAAATGGAAAGAAAGTCTTTGTAAATAGGGAAGGGTGGAGGGCGTGAAAGGAGGGCTAGGAATGGGGAAAAAATAAGAACCAAGATGTATCACGTAAAGGTACAAGTTCCCAATGAGAAATGTAAATGTGTTGTATACCTAAAACGTATCAATAAAAGAATGTTAAGTAAAACAAAAAACAACAACAAAAAAACTTTAGTCATAGCCTGCTGAGCAAGCGCAAGGACCTGAGTTCAATCCCTGGTACCAAACAAACAAACAAACAACAACAAAAAAAAACAAAAAAGCTTTAATAGCATCTATAATAGGCCAGCTTTTAAGTTCTACAATCAGAATAGAAAGTCTTTGTGAAATAATTAATTTTCACCCTTTGAAGATACCAGTATAGTACCTACATATTACTAATGACCCTGAAGGCATTTGCTAGTATTTATTAACTGAACAAAATTTTGGAAAAATCACAAAAGCATGAATATTATTGTGCATCAAAATATAAAATTATTAGATTTGTAAATGACTTTAACTCTTAGTTAGCTGTGTTCATTTACTGTAGATCTTCTCCAAAGACTCTGTTCTTAAAAAATCACATATTGTCAACAAAGAAACATTTTAATTTTTGAGGCCATCAGTGAGCTGTTTGAATATTTAGCTGGAAATGAAACAATATACTTATGGAAATGATGTAGAACTCAATCTAAATTAAACAGTTTCAGAATGTCAAAAATACTGGCATATACACATTTTAAGTTAGCAAAAATAATGAGGTCTAATTTCTGTTTAAATAAATGCAATTCAAAATTTAGCCCTCTAAAGTAAATGTAAAATATAAAATGAAAGCCTGAGTATAATTAAGTGTATAAATCACATTAATATGATAAATATGAGAGGGAGAACTAAAAACAATTATCAAATTAAGAACTTTGTAAAAAATTGCTTCTTTTCTATTTAAGAATTTAAAAAATTAATTGTGACAAAGTGAATAAATTCAATAATGCCTTCTTAAATAAGTCAGTAACTAAAATAAATAGAAAATAATACATTATTTAATATATACATTGGAAAGGGCAACAATATTAATTTTTTTTCAGTGAAAAAGAAACAAAATATAAAAGAGGCATAAAGAGTCCAGGAACCTAAAACAATAAATTAATCTATGGAATATCTTTGAGTACCCTTAGCCACTTTAACCTACTGTGCAGAACAAAACATACGGCAGTATGTTTTACAAAAGCTATTGCAACAGTGTTCCTAAATAAACAGGCCAGCTGTTTCTATAATTGCAAAACAGCTAATCTTTAACTAATTTGGGACATGGGTTCATCGATAGTCAACAGCTGCAGTTTTGCCAGCTGCATCTTAATGTTCCACACCTACCTCTACTTGAAAAGATAAAAGTAGATACTGCCTCCTTTTATTACACTAAGACTCCTCTCCTTTCACAGAAATAACCTGAAGACTAATAACAATGAAGCTTTGCCAAGGACTTTTTTTTCTAGGGAAAAGTGAATGATAAACACTAGATTTCTGGAAGTCAGTATTAAGATTTTACCACAGAAAATCGAGAGTTAGAAGAATGAAAGAGGACAGAAATGACCTCCAACCTGATATAAGTTGCTACTTCCTCTCACAACCCAGAACCCAAGGGATTGACTCTTCAATTTAATTATTGAGAAAGCATTTTTAAATAAGAATTGGGAAAATAAAAAAATAGTTTTATTATTGTTATCTTCTTGAACATGATTGCTTGATATTCTCTCTATTCTCACTCTTTTGTCCCTATTTGTTTTCTCTCCATTGCAGAACAGTAGTTTAGAAGGAGAGTAACAGTGCTTATTCTGGTTCCAAGGATTTACATTTGTGTGATAACTGCTTGCTCCCTGCAATACAGTTGGCACGATATGGTGTGGATACCACAGCAGATTGTACCAGGCAAGTATTAGCCGAGCCAGTTTCCCAGGCACGAAGTTTTCTATCACAAGAGGACTCGCTTTCCAGAAAACTGATGTACTTGGACACACACATACACACACACACACACACACACACACACACGCATGCACACATGGATGCAAAAACAGCTCAGAAGGCTAATAACTGTTGATAGGAAAAGGATTTTGAGGTTGTGTTTACATCCTAGGTAAGCAGAACTGTCCTTTTGCAACCCTGATGTCAGTTTTACAAAAATACAGTGCTCTCTATTTCTAAGTGTTATCGAATGTGGCAATAATTTCTGCATGTAAAAGATCACTGATTTTGGCTTGCTAATACTGTAATGCTATTTTTTAAAAATTAGCCATCCAACTTTCCAGTAAATAATGCTCATACAATCTGTAATCTAAGAATCATTGATACTTCCTTAAACCTAATGCACAAATAATACTTTAAAAAGTACAGTGAAGCTAGGTGTGGTGACTCACTCCTGTAATCCCAGATATCTGGTGGTTGAGGCAAGAGAATCACGTGAGCCCAAGTGTTTGAGACACTCTGAGGTAAAAATATCCTGCGTTGTTTTGTTTTGGCAAATATCAGCGAAAATTTAACATGTACAATAATTTTCAACACATATGCAAGTACAAAAACTTGTACATATGTTCCAACATTTCTGTATAAATTTTTAAAAACTAATGATTGTATGAATCTTAGTTTATGAATATCTTAGTTTTCTCACTGTTATGGTTTGGATCTGAAAACTCACACAAAGGTTCAGGTGCTAAAGGCTGGCTCCCTAATACAGCACTGTTCAGAGCTAGGGCTTTGGGGAAGTGATTAGGTCATGAGATCTCTGAACTCATTGATGAATTAATACATTTATGGACTCATAAAATGGTGGAATTGTTGCAAGCTAGTAGAAACTTAAGAAGATGGGGCTTACTAGAGGACCTAGTTTACTGTTTGTATGCCCTGGAAGGGGGGATCTCCCCCCGCCCCCGTCTCTCTCCCTCTCCCTCTCCCAGATAGCATGAGGTATACAGCTTTCTTCTACCATCCCCTCTCCATCAGGATGTTCTGCCTCATCCCAGATTCAGAAACAATGGAGCCAAACCCCCATGGACTAAAACATCTGAAACCATGAGCCAAAATAAATGTCTTCACCTAAGTTGTTTATATCAAGTATTTTGTTACAGTGATGGAAAGCTAACATAGTGAAATTTAACAAACTTAGAGAAATCAGAAATCACATTGAAATAATATCAGTGTTTGAAATGAATATGATTTAAATGTCAGTGTTGAACATTATTGTACATGTTAAATTTTCACTGATATTTTCCTAAACAAAACAATAAAGAATATTTTTATTTCAGAGTATCTCAAATGTAATGCTCTTAACATTTTAGATATATTTAAATGTGATTAATATATCAAACTGAAATAGAAAATTATGTAAAACTTAAAATGGAAAGAATTTATTCACATATGTTATACATACAAATGTTGCACAGAATTGTCTGCTATATGCTTCAGTTACAATTGTTCATTACTTAACAATTTAAATGGCTCATTTAAATATCATTTCTCTAAATAGTATTATTAATCAAGGATTATTGTTTAATATTTCATTCTGTTTAGTACTTGGAGCCTTACTCAGGCTCTTGACATCTCAGTTGGAAATGGTATTATCTAAAAAGTCTATTAATTCATTAATGAAGTTCCCCAGAATATATGTTACACCTGAATCCCATTTCAGTTTTTGCATTATCTGTATGACTAGTAAATACCTGGTAACTGAAATATTATTTTCAATGATACAGCTGACTTTCATTACCTCAAAGATTTTTACACCAAGTTTCCATCATCCCTCTTCCTTCAGCCAAATACAATGGAGGTTATATGACATGTATATTATAAGCATATTTAATGTTTAATTTCTAAACTTTAAAGATATTAAAATAATTTTTAGTTTTTTATTTTTTATGATAGGCTCACTTAGCAATTTTGACACATCATCAAACAGACAGAAATCAGGACAATTTACACTACTGACAACTAGTCAGAAAATTAGTCTCTAATAGTACTAAATTCTAATTTCCAGAACCTTGATATAGTAACTTTTCAACAAAATCAATCTTAAGCCCTAAAATGTGAAAATTCTTCATAAAACAAACATATTTCATTGCAGTGGGGAACAAAGATGACAACACAATAAAGAATTCCAAATCTGAGCCTTATATAACTAGAACCCATAAATAAATCTTAGTATACCTTCTCAAAAAGCATTTGTAAAAATTTGATGATTCACACATGCAACTATTAAAAACAGATTATAACCTCTGCATCAATCCTTCCCTGAAGAAAATGATGATTATATTTTAGTGGCTGTAGACTTCATCTGGTGCTTTTTGATTTTGTTTTCGATATTAGGATTGTTTCAACTGTGCTTAACTGTATTTTTCAATACACAATAAGAAGGTAGCACAAATGACCCTTCAGTTTTGTGCTGCTTTTTACCTTGAGAATCATATATTATATTGAATTCTAGAAAATAGCTGCAGCTGAATTATAAATTTCTCTTGAAAATAATTAAATAAGACACCTAGGCCAATGGAATCAATATTTTCACAAGCTGACTTATGGGAAAGTAAAAGCCTTCTTTAATGGCACAATAAACACACTTTACTTATAGATGTATCTCCTTTTGGAGTTTTAAAGACATAGAAGTGTATAAATCTGGGCTATTTCTAGGAAATTTTAAAAGCCACATAATATGAAAAAATACTCGAATTAGGAAAAGCTTTAAAAATCATATTTTAGCCAGGCATGGTGGTGCAGTCCTGTAATCCAGGCACTTTGGAGGCTGAGGCAGGAGGATCACTGTGAGTTCAAGGCTTACCTGGGCTACATAGTGAGACCTTACCTCACACGCAAAAATTCATATTTTATGTCAAACTGTCATCAGCAGTCAGTAAATGGCTTACAATACAAAAAAATAAGAAAGAATGAAATGATTTGTCGCAGAAATTCATGCAGCTCTTTTTCAAATAGTATGACAGACATATATTTTCAGCAAAATAGGAATGATATTTGGTTGCCAAAAACACTATATGTAATTGTGCTAAAATTTATTATTTGTTACCATTGAAAAAGTTCCTGACTTTCACTGTGCATACATTCTCCTTTAGCTTTTCTTCAGCACCACGATGGAGTTTCACTTCTTTAAACTTGGGTGACTAGAGCCAAATTAAATTTTTCTAAGGTCACTAATAAAAATCCCTGGAATTCCTACAAGCAATCTAGGGATAGTATACAGCAGAACAGAAATTTTAAAAAGAACTGAAGTGATTACAGTAAGTCCTTGACTTATGAGCATGTGAATTGTGAACTTTCACAGATATGAATGGACCTTGCATCACAAACACTCGTAGATGTGAACAAATCACAAATGTAGCTCATATGTCTGCCAGACATTGTCACAGTTGTGCCACTGTGCTCACTGTACAGTGTGATGGTGTACAGCACAGAGGTCAGTCAGAGTCCCAGATGTCCAGAAGTAAGAGGAAAAGCAGTGGTGATGTGGAGGGGACTGCTAGGAAGTGTGAAGTGCAAAGCAATAACTATGGAAACAAAAGTGAAAACAATTGAGAGACTGGACAGAGGCAAAAAGATGGTGGATGTTGCTCAGTCTTCTAACATGAATCATTCAACCATTGGCACAATTCTAAAGAACAAGGACAAGATCATGGAACATATGAAGTCTGCTGTGCCAATAAAGTGAACAATAGTATGCAAAATGAATGGTAAAGTGATAGAGGAAATGGAGAAACTTCTCAGTGTATGGATGCAGGATTAATATCACTGTCAAGTCCCACTCAAGTGAATACTTATTTGAGAAAAAGCTAAAAGCCTATTTGAAGACTTGAAGAAAAAATGGGTTGAACAGGGTCCATCTTTTACTGCCACTCATGGGTGGTTTAACAGATGCAAGGCTAGTCAACCTTCACAAGGTAAAAGTAAGTTATGAGGCTGTGAATGCAGATAACATAGTTGCCCAAGAATTTCCAGGAACACTTAGAGAAATTATTGATGAAAGTCCTTATTTACCCCAACAGGTTTTTAACATTGATTACACAGGCCTGTTCTGGAAGAGCATTCCAGATCAGAGTTACATCAGTAAAGAGGGAAAGTTGATGCCAGGCTTCAAAGCAGCAAAGGGCAGATTTACTCTGTTGTTTGGTGGCAATTCTTCCAGTAATATGAAAGTAAAGCCTCTCTTAGTTTACCATTACAAGAACCCAAGAGCCCTCAAAAACATAGCCAAGTTCTCTCTACCTGTTATGCTGAAGACTAACTCCAAAGTTTGGGATTAACCAGGCCAATTTCCAGTACTGATTTTTATACTAATTTATCCCAGAGTTAAAGAACTATTGTTTGTAGAAAGATAGCCCATTCAACATTCTTTTGCTGCTTGATGATGCACCATTTCGACCTCAATTCATGGATGACTTTCATCCCAACATCAAAATAGTGCATCTGCCACCGAATGCTATGGCACTCATCTAAACTATGGACCAAGAAAAATTATTTACATCACACTTTTCATCAGGTAGTTGATGCAACTGATGAAACAGGAAGAATCTTGCAACAATTTTGGAAGGACTTTGCCATCTACAAGGCAATAAAAGGAAAACATCAATTTTGCTTGCCATTGTCACCAAATATGAGGTTTGGAAAAACCTTTACCTGCAGTTTGTTCATGAAGTTCATGGACATGAGAAGATGGGTAAGGAGTGCAAGAAGGTCTTCAACAATTTAGTGACTCTTAGCAAGAAGCTTGAGGTAGTTCTTCAAGAGGATGACTTCATTGCACTCCTTGCTATGCAACACAAGGAGCTTACTAATGAAGATGTGATGGAATTAGAGGCCCAGTAAGAAGATGAAGAGAGCCAAGATGAAGATGAAAACAAAAGAGATTCACAACACAGGAAACAACAAGGAATGTTTTTAATTGAAGAGGCACTGTTAGTTTTTGAGGCACAGGACTCCAATGTAGAATGGTATGCAAAGTTGTCGTAGCCATTCAGAATGCCATCGAGCACTACAGAGTCATCTATAATGAGAAAAAAGAGCTACTACTCAAACACTACTGGATCATTTTTTCAAGAGGGTAGATAGAATTTAATCCATAAAAATAACCCTGTGTCATTGACATCAGGTACAAGTGAAACTTCATCTTGCCCTCCATCTCGTATTGCTGATGATCTTTCAGCTCCATCATCTCCCACCTACCTTCCCTCCTCTTCTTGTCCATTCTCTCCATGTCGTGCCCATTTTAAGGTAACTTTAAAAATAAAAATAGTTTATTTACAGTATTTTTGTATGTTCATTTTTTATGCTTTATATTATGTATTTGTGTTAAAGGTGTATAAGGCTCACTTTGTTGGACATATGAATGAATGCAAATTATGAATATTCCTCTAGAATGGAACTCCTTTGTAAGTTGGGGACTTACGGTATTGTCATATTTTTGTGAATGTTTCAGCCTAGAAATAAGTAGAGCAGTTGAATTACCATATACCCATTGCTTTATTTTGATAATTATCAAGTCCTGGCTGTTCTTAAGATTTTTATATACCTACAAACATGCACACACACAAACACACACAAATGTGTGTGCACATACAAATACTCACCTTCTAGATAATTTTGTTTTGTGTTTTTTTCAATGCTGAGGATTTAATTCATGCCATTGCACAAATTGCATTCTAGATATTTCTGAATCTAATTCCACAAATGGTATGTCATAGAATTTGTAAATATTTGAGTTCCTGTGTATATTAGTCACACTTCCACTGCTGAACACAATATCTGACATGCACCACTGAAAAAGGAAAGGCTTTAATTGCCTCATGTTTTAAGGGAATTCAATCTATGCTCAGCTGGTTCCAACACAGAAACATTATAACAGAAAGCTATGGTGGATCAAAACTTCTTAGTTCAGGGTGACCGGAAAAAGAGCAAGGGAACAGTACCAGAGAGAAAAGGGCAAAGCCCAAGACATAAACATCAAGCTCAGACCTTCATGATGCAACAAGATAAACCCAAAAGCGTGTTCTACCAATCCCCTGGTCAGATTAGAAAGTCAAACAAGTTGAATACCCTCCAGACCATCACATCTCACCCCCAGTCAATAAACACAACTTCTTAAAATATACTTAGTCTCATAAAGATAGCAGCAAGTTCATAATTCCACCTCCCAAACTGTCACATACACAACCTAAAATCAAATAATTCCTTCTCCAAGTCTTAACAATTTCAGCATTTTTAAAAGTCTAAGTCAAATTCTCATCTGAGACTCAAGGCAAACTCTTACCTATGAACTACTGTAAAAAGTCAAAACCAATTTACATAATCCTAAGGTACAATGACACAGGGTAAATATTTCTATTACAAAAAAGAGGAGTAGGGGGATAGAAAATAATCATACCAAAACAAGATGGAAAACTAATAGGCCAAATATTAAAACTTGGAGCTCCATATGCAATACCATGGGCTATTGTCAGCAGATGTGAACTCTGAAGGACTTGAACAGGCCCTCCCATATGGCCTTGCTGCTTGCAGCCAACATTGCCTCTCTCCTGGGTTGTCTTTACTCATCGACTAGCTTTCCTCATAAAAGATCCACATTTCTGGCATTGCCAAATCACTGTTTCACACATTGCTCTTTCAGAGTCACATTGATTGGTTTCCCAGTTCCTCTTTTGAAATCTGAGTGGAAACCTCCCTGACCCACAATTCTTGCCTTCTGCACACTGGTAAAGTCATGTGCTTTACTCCAAGGTCTGCTGGCAGCAGGAGCAGTAGTCAGGTTCCATGGCACCATGTCTGCCATTGTCTCTGAGTGCCTGCATGGCTGAGTAGAGTGAAACATGCCTCATAGAAGCAATTCCCTAGGAGAGTTGATGGTGAATCTCTTAGAACCCAAGTGTGCAAACTGCAAGCCAAAACCCATTTATTTATTGCAAAATACCAGCAGTGCAATTAAATCTGAATAATAAGGTTTTGGTTTAGTAAAAACAACTCATACATTAAAATAAAAGCATAATAATAGAAGTTTCAGTGATGCAAGCAGCCCACTGTGTCATGTTTACCATAGGTTCACCACCATTGCCCTAGAAGGCCCTTCTTGAACAGGGATCTCAAGGATTCTCTTCTCAAATGAAAGGTTTACACCTTTGAGCATCAAGGTGTGATTTTTGTGATGCCCTCAAGAACTCTTTCATCCTATCCTTATACAAAGTACTTGGTTTCTTTTTTATGGCACTGATCTCTTCAGCAGCCAGATCTCCTTTGGACCCAACTTTACACGTGATTCCTCCTGAGCCGAAGTTTAAATTCTTCAAATTTTTATGCCCTGACTTTTACCCCTGATTATTACTATAAATCTGACTAAAATCGGCCAGCACTACACATTCCGCAGCCTGAATATTGGGCTGTTTTGAAATTTCTTTTGCCAAATCAATTAGGTCACTGCCCTCAATCTTAATCTTCTGTAAACTGTAAGGACATGGGCAAAATGTAGACAAAATTTGGCCAGAATGCAACATGCATGGTCCTCTTCCAATTCCCCAAAGAATGCTCATTCTCAGCTGAAATCTCATGAGCCTAACCTTTACTATGTTCCTATTGCCATTGTGGTGTATTAATCTCTGACAAGAGTCATCTATCGAGCTCTGCTTACAGTATTAGGTTTTCTCTAGCCCTCTTCTCATATCCTTTCGAAATTTCTCCTGCAAAGCAGTTGCAAAGATTTCTAAACCACATGACCAGTCATAGTGATAGCAATAGCTTTCCTCTAGTACTACTTTTCTGTATTAGTGACTTTCTCCTTTTTTGGACACAATAACTGATGCCCACAATTTAAAAGAAGAGATATTTACTATGGCTCATATTTTAAGGGAATCCAGTCCCTGGTCAACTGGCACCAAGGAGCAAACTTCAGGACAGTAGGACATAGTGTAACAAAGTTTCTTATGCTATCTCAATGTGGAAGTAGGGCAGAGGAAAGCTGTCAAAGATAAAGAGAATAGATAAAGGGAATAGATATAGACATACATTCATCATATCATTACTATATTAGTAAATTATTATAAGCTATATAGAGTTACTATTCAAATATTCTTAATGTGTAATAAATTTTATTTTGTATAGTTTTCAAAATTTATACATTATAATTGTCATTATGTCTTCTACCTCATAGGATTCTATCTAAAGAGGTAAAGAGCTCCAAGGCACGATTTTACACAGGAAAAAACTGAAAATCTAAACAAAACTCTTATACGCATTTCATTGGAACTCAGGACGATAATTACATTTTACAATACGTAAATAAATGCTATGTCAAAATAAATGTTAAAGGTTTGTAGGGATGTGTAACTTCTTCAAATCATACTTAAGTAAAATAAATTAAGCACATATATTCACAATGCTGGTAACAAATTACAGTAGATTAACTTGATAATACTTTCTTTAAAAATGTCTTTTTAAAAAAGAACCATAATTCACTACTGTAGAATGTTGAATAGAGTAAGTTATATTTATCATAGTCTTCACAGTGGATGAGTCAGAGGCTATTCCCCCAAAGAGGAGATGGAGACCTCAACTTATCCCATGGAGTAGGTCCTTGATTCTCATCATAGGAAAAATTGTCAAGATGTGTCAGTGTGGGGCATAGACAAATTAACTAGGCAGAGTTAGCAAATAAGAAAGAATTAGAAAGGACTCCAGCTTTAGTAACTGGGGTGGGGGGGGCACTCTTCTGAAGAGCTTTAGAGTCCAGCTTGCAAAGCACAAGGCTAGTTTTTATGGAGTAGCTGAATTGCACCATAGTTGACTTCACCATTACCTTAGTTCTGATTTCATAGCTCCAAACAACTCCTTGTGGCTTGAGAGAAAATTCAGTTCCCATGAGATTATTATTCTTACTTTGGAGGGATGATATCATGACAGGATGACTTGTGTAACTATGCTTTTCCTGGAACCCCAGGCGTTTGTAGGTTTGGAGAAGTCCAGGCATCACTCTAGAGGTGTCTGGAACTGCACATTGTAAAAAGATGGCAATTGTGTGTCTCTGCAAACCTCGAATATCATTTTAGTTACTTTTATCTTGGTGCCCTCGGCATTGAAAAGGAATGAGATAGGATAAGTAAATTTAGAGGTAATAGATGTTTCAATACTGGCACTCTATAAATGGGTAACTTGCCCACATGCAGAGATAAAGAAGGATCTGATTCAAAATTTTAAGATAATAAGAGAGACATAAAATTAAGGTAGAGGTGCAAAGCTTAGGACTATGGTTTTCTTGTCCCCTTTACACATATCTTCATTTCTTCTCTCCTACTTCAGTCTCTCTAGAATTTTATATGTAAAAAATTTAGCACTGATCAGAAAAACTGACCATGTGAATTGGGAGGGGATATTTATAATGGTTTAGGAATAGAAATTACAACAGCTCTTAATTCCCCACGAAAGCTCGGTTTTAAGCTAATGCAGACCTTCCTCATTTATTTAATAATATTTTCTCTCTTGGTTCAAGATTAAAATTTCCTGATTTAAAATAATCATCAGGAAATATGCAGACCTATACATGGAGACAGACTGCAGCATATTGAGAGGGGAGGACAACTGTGAAATGTAACTCAGGAAAATTTGTTTTTCACAAAAAACAATTATAATCTTATTGAATGTGTCAACTAAAATGTGGAAGTATGCTAATAAGTATATATTAGGCAAAGAAGTAAAGATGCACATTTAAACTGAACTGATATCACTGATATTTTATACTTAGCATAAATTATGTCCAATTTATTATTTCAAACAACTAAAGATGTCTCTTATTGAATGATTAATTTGATAAATCCATTGTGAACTTAATAGTAGCTCATTAAATTAATATATCCAACTTATCATAAATTATATAAGGCTAAATATTATGATATTGGTTGGGTCGGAAATTGTAATGAATCTATGTCTTATGACTCACTCACTTATGGTCTATTACACTTCACTAGAAAATGCACAGGATTTTCTCTTTTCTAAAACTTTGACAAATACAATGTCAAAAGTAATTACAGAATCTATGAGAAGTACTATAGCAGAGTTTTAATTAATAAACCTAATAGATAACATATTTTGAGAATTTAATATGTTTGAAAATCCGTTTGGATTCTTTACCAGTATTATCTATTTTGATTATCATAGGCACTATTGCTAGATGAAATTACTTCCACATTTTCAAAATTTAGACAATTGTACAAACACTTGACTTTGCTCAAGATTTCACACTTAATGCCACCCTCTGATTCCAGATTCTACAGTTTGAATCACTAAGGCCTATTGTAGGAATGAGAAGCAATAGTCCCTGGGGTTCTCTCAAGCAAAAGAGCAAATCTTCAGCAAAATCAAATCATTCTGGAAATTATGAATTATAACCACCACTAAAAGAACCAATTATGAATTGAAACACCATTGAAATATGCTTAAGAGATATTCACATCATAACTTCTGTTAAATACCAGCACGCAACTGTAGAAGTTTGTGGAAGTAACTGCCATGGTGCAGTTTTAATTATTTGAGGAGGCAGCGGCCATGTTTGCTATGTGCTGAAAAGCGGAAGTCTCTCAGGATGTTTCAGCTTTCTTTTCTGACCAAGTTATGAAATCCAATTTTCTTAAGATCTCTTTGAATAACCTCCGAATCTGGCTCTGACACCTCAGAAAAAGAGTCTGGACACTCCGGGGGTGGTGCGGAGGGAACCGGCTCAGCATAATAAACCAGCAGCAGTGGTTTTTGGATGCTTTTGACTTGGGCTGAGTTGGAATTTTTTTCCTTGTACAAACTCATGAACGGTAGCCTTTAAGGCACCAACATTGCAATCGCCTTTTGACTACCCTGATAGGGATCTAAACTTTTGTTTATGAGAGACCACAAAAAGAAAGAAAATATAGGGATATTATCTGGTCCTTCAGAAGTATATCTGTCTCTCAATTTCTGGCCCACCTTTGCCAAGTATCTAAATTTATGCTACCCTGTTAGGGGAAACAAGGACAAGTATCGTGAACAAATTGAAGAAAAGTTTGAAGCTGATCTCGTTTTACATTGGTTCCCATGCCTTCAATAAGGCATGCAGGGTCTGAATGTACAGATGCCTTTCTTTAGAATCACTTTGTCCCGTGCTTTACACCCATTGGTCCACTCACCTCCCCTCCTTAGTGTATGCAAATAGGGGTGTCTTCTCGTCTGTCTAATGCTTGTTCCCAGTATTCAGGCCCCACGTTGGGCACCAGTTGTCATGGTCTGTGCAGCCGCAAGGGTCTGGGGCCTGAGTAGGGCAACAGAAGATGAAGAATTACAAGAGAACTATAGTGGGACTGGGTGGAGCCTCACTGCCTGCTGAGCCGAGAAGACTGCTGCCGCCTGAGAATCACTTTATGAAAGGCATAAGGAGGGGAAGTACAAACAAGGAAATGGGGCAGGATGTCCTTGGTTTTTGTTGTTCTAATGCATTCTGAAAACTTCTCACTGATAAGACTGGTGGAAGCAGGGACATACAAGCTTAATGTTCCTAAGACCATGTCAACTAGAACTACAATAAACAGAGGACAAAGGTTTCCCTGTATTCTGGGCTATTTTGGCAGGGTTAATCAAGGAACAAAGAGAAGGAAGTCATGAGGTGCAGGAGGTTGGCAAGATGCCTCCTGATCTTGCCCCCATCCTGAGCTGGCTCCCGACAGTTCTGTCCCTTGTCATTTTTTTAATTTTTTTTTTTTCTGTTTTGATGCTTATACATTTCTTATGGTAGATAACTTTATCACTAGTATCTAGGGTTCCTTAGGAAATGTTTATTCCTCAGATTTGTCTTCTAGATGTAGCTGACTCTTATTCTTTGTGTCTGTCCCAAGATTCTACCTTCCCAATTTATTAGAGATGAAAAGTTACTCTTTTTCTGAGTACCTCATCCTCCGGTAGTGGACTATGATGATGATTATGACCCCAAACAATCATAGTGTTGTCATATAAGAAAGGCAGCTGATTACAACAGGTATGGCATCCTGGTTCAAATAGTGCAATTAGCAATAACACTACCATCAAGCATAGCCCATATACTGACAAAATGTGGTATCTAATAATTTTTTAACTTTAACCATAGGAGCAAGATCTACAGTTATATAACAAAATATAACATAAACCAGAAATTTGTATCCACTGAGTTTCCCCTTAGTACAGTGATTTTACACTGTTGGGGGGAAATGTAAGAGAGATAAAGGACAAAACAAAGAAATTAACAAAGAGAATTATAGTAGAAGTGAAGTTTAAAGAAAAAGTATTATCACCCAAGCTTTGGGGAACAAGAAGAGGACAGAAGAGAAAGAATGAAAGGGAAAGCAAAAGAATATCAAATGAAATCAGAAAAACTAAAGACAATGTTTGCTTGCATGAAAATATCAAAAAATCAAGAAAGTTGAGGAAATAGAGAAATAAGATGAACAAAACAAAACAAGCAATAAAAATGAAAACCTTAACAATCCCCAAGAAACAGACAGATAAATGAATATGAAACAAAAAAAGAGAGAAAATAAAATTCCTCTGGGGCTCACAGCTCTATGGTAGTGTTCGGGTCAGAGCCTGAATCCATGCCGTGATGTCTGTAGCAGGATTAGTGCTGGTTGCAGGCTGGTCTTGGCCTCCAGATGTGGGGGATGTGGCCAGTCTTCTGTCAGCAGCTTTCTTGATATCCCTTGGCAGCCTGTCCATGCCTCCTTACCCTGTTTATCTCTGCATGGCTATGCCAGTTGCTGTGGTACCTTCAACAAGAGACAGCCTGGGGCTGCTCCCTGTCTCATGTACAGTTGGCACATCCTGGACTTTATGCAGTCTCCTCTGTTCCACTTTTTTGTCTCCTTTCATGCTGCTTTTCACAGCATTGAGGAGTGCTGTCTTCCCACTTGTTGCCCCGTGGGTGGCCCAACACATCTTGAATCTCACCTCTGCAATCCACATTCTTCTCTTGGGCTGCTGGCCACAGGATAGGAAGGGTGCACTCTTCTACTTATTATTCTCTGTGGTCCTTAAACTTGTTGTTACTAGAGGTTCCAGTTAGCAGCTATGACACAGGACAAGAAAAAAAAGCCTGTGAGGAGGGAGCAGCCTCTGGGTCACTGGCCCCTGGGTGTTCCTGCAAAATTTGTTGCCAGGCTACAGCAGCTTCTGTTTTCAGGAAGGCAAAAGTGTTGAGGGGCCTTATATCCCTGATTTATCCTGTGTCAGTTGAGTTTGCCATACATTAGCAGTTTGTTTGAAACATCCCAGAATGGTGATTCCTGTTCCCTGTGCCACATGCTAGTGGTAGCACCACTGGCAGCATGTAATCTGGTACACTGTTTTATGAAGTCCTGTGCCTATGTTTTGTTTGATCTACAAGTCTGTCATTTCAGATTGATTTTGGCATCAGGACATATGTTCTTCCATTTCTTCTAATTACCTGTGTTTTTAGTTGACTTTCTCTGAGTCACTCTAACATGGCTCCTCCTCTATTCAGCCATGTTGAAAGCCTCTGTATACCATACACCCTTTTCTTCACTCTCTCATCTTATATGGTATAATATACATTGACTCTATGTCATCATATTTCAGTATTGCTTAATTTACATCACTGAATTTAAACTATGGGATATCAAATCAATGAGTAAACATCATTCAAGGATTTTGCATCCTCATCTAGGGAAAGTTTTAACGAGATTTAGATTGTGGGTAGGACAGTTGCATCATGTTGGGAGGACATACGGCTTTGTTATTTTCTTTGGAGATTAGGTATGATTTAAAGAGATGCATGTGGGTGCCAAGTTAACAAGGGGTTATTTGTGATAGTTCATTTGTATGGCAAACTGATTGGACCAGGGTACCTAGCTAGGTTGTCAAACATTATTCTGGATATTTCTGGGAGATAGTTTGTGTAACAGAAAGACTATAAATTGGTGGAATCTGAAAAACTGATTATCCTTCATAACCTGGGTGAGTCTAATCAGATTAGTTGTTGGTCTGAATAGAATAAAAGACTGACCTCCCACATTTTCTTTCAGAAAATGACCTTTAGACTTGAAGTGAACATTCTGTCTCTAGCCTTCTAGCTTATTCAGCAGATTTCAGTCTTGTTACACTCCATATTCATGTGAAATAATTCTTTAAAATATCTTTCTTTCTCTCTCTTCTGTCTCTCCAAACACACACACACACGCACACACACACACACACACGTACATATTTTATAACATTTACTAGCACAATATTAATCACCATGAAATACGTAAGTCAAATTACATATTTATCTGCTTATTTTTAATCACTACAATGTAAGTTCCACAAAAGGACTGATATTTTACTTTTTTTGTTTTACTGATATCTCCTAAATATTGATGTATACCTGGAACATTTTCTTATTCTATAAATAGTTGTTTAATACATTACTGAATGGTTCATTCCTTTTTTCACTTCCAATACTTTTGTTTATTTATTATGACAAGAAAAAGGTATATTTTATTATAATTTGAAAATATAAACTAAAAAGCCAGAAGTCAGTATTGCAAAATATAAGGAAGTTAATTTGATGTTTTCAAAAGAGGGGAATATACTTTAAAATTTTCCTTTTTGTACTTTTATGAAAAATAGATTTTAAAAAGTTTCCTCATGTTTTTAACAGAATGTAGGTTAATTTTAGCAATTGTATGCAAGTATATGGGTCTATATACAAACAAAATAACTCATATACCCATGAGCTCAAGGCAAAGTGTCTTCCACACTGATACATATTGCCAAAATATTTTTCAAAGATTAAAAATGTTCTTTGCACACTTAGACATGGAAATGAAATTGATTTACATGAAAGAAGAAACAAAAGAATAAATCTGTCTTCTGATTTCTACTTTCCAATATTCTGACCATGAAGTCCAAAAGGAAATATTCTTAACATTTTGGGCAGATAAAACATAGAGTACAAGCAATTCTAAACACCAAGGTAGACTTAATGAATGAAAATAACAGAAAACAGACTTTAATATATAAAGTATTGGAAAGTATACTAGAAAACTAGTTATCTTGAATATAAATATTATTTAAAAATATTTATTTTTACTGAGAAATAATGGAAAATGATGAAGTTATGTCTTGGAAGAATTTATAATAAAAATGTAAAATGTTTAAAATTGTTTTAAAATGCATTTTAATTGCTAAAAATACAATTTTTAATTGAGGGAAAGATGATTACTTTATAAAATATTTTTAAAGTATTGACTGTATTTCTATAATTTACTTGAGCATGATTTTGTTGTCTTTATGTTGACCCTGCTTTCTATCTCTTCCCAGATTTCACTCAAGTTTATCTCATCTGAATGCTCTTTCTTGTGCAGCAGAGTCTTCTGGATGTGACACGGTTTGGGAGCTTACAGGATTTTTGACTTTTAATTTAGAAAAAATCCTCAATTTCAAGTGAACTACCAATTCTAGTGGATTGAATGTACTAGAATTCAGATCATTTTACAGAGTTTTGCTACAAGATTCAGAAATGGTCACACTCATTTAAGAACAAGAGCTCAGAAGCCAGATGATTGATTCTTCCTTTCAAAAATAGCAGCTCCTTTGGTCTGATTTATAATTTTCCCCAAAATGAACAGTTTAGCTCAATCAAAAATTACACAGTCCTTCAGAGAATCACAAGAAGAAGGTTATAGTTAATGATTCTGGTGTTTCGCTGTTCTGCTTCTCAAGTTGGTTAGCTTTCTTATTGTAATTATCTCCATTCCTATTCTGTTTTTTGAGAAATATATGCTCAATAACCACTTCAATAAAATAATAGTACTGACTACTCAATTTTCTCACCTCCAGAAAGATAAAATTACATTATCTGATTTCTACAGTCTTCCATACTTTTAAAATATGGTGAAGATTATAGTGTCAAAGATATACCTTTCATTTACTATTAGATATATTATAACATCTTTATAAGTCAATATTTTAGCTAATTCATTTCACAGAAGAAAATGTGTGGAAAAGAGACACAGTTTACTGGATATATCAATTTTCACTTTTCAACAACTTGTATTTGCATCATACTAACACAATAGGAAAGAAAAACTAGGGAAAATGATTATGTTCATTGAAAAAGAACTGATTGCATATATGTGTGTAAGCTTGTGTTGTATCTGTTTATATATGTATATATACATTTATATATGTATATATAAATGTATTTAACATCAAATGAGTCTTTGATTTTAATTTGAATAATGTGCTTAAATAAACAATATTTGCTATTGAAGGAAACAAAGAGAAATTTGAAAATATACATAAGCAAAAAAAATACAAAAGAGAAATTAAATTGGAAAAAATATTTTAACTCAGCCATCTGGGATAATCATTGTTTATTGTGCATTTTCTCTAGTCTATCTTTTTTTCCCCCTACCAAGGACAGATTGTACAAGTCATTTGTATCCTGAATAATTATCTCACACATTTATGTTAATATAATAAGATTCTATTCATAAGCCTCTTCCACAGAGAAGTGTTATTATTGATAACAAAAATACCCTGATGTGTTATTATTGATTTAACTCATCTCCTCTTTGAGATTTTATTTTTTCCTTATTGTTTATTCTAATGAACAAGGCTTTGAGGAATATTTTGAGAGAGTTAAAACATTTATTCTGTTATGTAGCTCCTGGATGTAGACCACTGCTTTAGCTCATTTAACATCCATTGAAATATAAAATGTGAAGTCAAAATACCACATCTATATTACAAATGACTTTTTATTTTCATATATTTTACTGAATACTAATTTTTCTGTTCCAGCTTGATATGGTCTATTTATCATATAACAAATAATTGTCTTCACTTTGTCCTTCCATAATTGTTATTATGTTCAATTAATCTATATACTCATACTTCCAATGGTATCATACAATTTGTATTATTGTTTAATGCCTATTGATTTTACATTAATTAGTCAGTTGCTATAATTGTTGGTGTGTACATTACATCAGAAGAATTAAATGAGATAAATATTCAATATATATGTCTACTGTCCTGATGTAAACACTGATACCCTTCAAATCCATTTACTTTAATTAATTGTAATGAAATACTTTTGACTATCTTTGAACTGGTGTGTAACTTGACCTACTGCTCTCAATTAAAAATGAAAAGCAAAGAAAGTCACCCTAGAAGTAGAAATGATATCTTCTGTAGATAACTACAATTTTTAAAAATCTAGTTAATGACATGTTTTGTTTGTTTGCTTGTTTTTGGTTTTTGCTCACTAGTCAGTGCAAGGGTAATTTGATAAATTACAACTCTACATATCTTGGTATGAATGCTTTTCATGATTTAGGAATGCAATAAATAATTCTATAAATTCTCTATTGAAGAAAAGACATTCTACTCAATTTTGTCATTTCATCATCAATAATAGAACACCAGAAGATGGATAAATAAAAATGGAGTCATATGATGAATTCATCACTTCATTAAAGAAAGATATAAGATACATTAAGTACATGAAAAATTAGTAGAAAATCATGTCATGAGTTTTAACTTAGAACATTAATTTGATTTTGAAAATATTTTAACTTGTATAAAATTCAAATTATGTTCAATGAAAAAGGAGAGAGTAAGAAACAATTACAAGGTAAAAAGTCAGAGAAGTATTTTTTCTTGAGAAAGTGCATAAATATCAAAATAAACTATCATTTATGAGACTAGGTAAATGATGCATACACTATTTTTATTGATTTTCTTAAATGTAAGATAGTATTGTGAAACTATTCTAAGTTTGAAACTCTCCCATTTCTCCAGTCAAACTTGAAGAATTTCCCAACTGTTACATCTCATTAAGGGTTCGATGAGATAAATTAACATTAAGAGAGTGAATTGATCATTTTTCACAAGACAAAGTAAAATGGTATCATTTTTATCAATTATACAAATTTAAGTATAATTTTCAGAAAAGTGAGAACAATAAAATAATTATAATAATTAGCCATGTATGATCTCATAAATTTATTTGTTAACACTTTTCATTATAAGTAGTAGGGTTCAAAAATACTATTTTAGGGCCCGAGATTTAGCTCAGTAGTTTCGCTGCCTGCCTTGCAAGAGCAAGGTCCTGAGTTTGATCCTCGGTACCAAAAAAAAAAAATTACTATTTTAGAGATTGTCTTTAGGGACTAGCTAAAAGACCTTCAGTAATTATGTGCCCCATTTTTGTTATAATGCAATTATCCTAATGAGAAATTGTTAAATTTGCATTATATTCAGTAAAGACAGCCACTGAATGACATTGGTATTTTTAAAACACTATCATTTCTCCACCCATTACATAATTCCCAATGCCAATAGAGTTCTCTCTAAAACCAATTTTGACCATGTGATCCAGAACATTCTTTTTTCTGGGCCCATAATAACATGGAAATAAATTTGGACTTCACCTGGTTAGTTTGAAACTCTAATTTTCCAATTGTCTAATAATCCATTTACTTTCAGGTATTTAAATCCTTTTCCAAAATATTTTTTTTGTGCAAAAGATCATTCTTCCTCTTTACCCTTCATCAAATTCTTGTTAGGTACAACATTTCCATTTATATATCAAAGGTTATTTAATCCCTTATGTAGAAATAAAACCCTTGCTGATGCTACCATAGGATTTTTGTTTATGTTTCTATGTTGAATACAGTACAACATAAATTTACTGTACCTTGTCAGGCCCTTACATGCATTTGCAAGTACATTGTGAGTATAGTGGAAGGTGAAGCATAATGTATTAATCCTTGTAATTCTGCAAAACAGGTATATTTTTGTACATTAATGGAATTTTATTTCCTAAGTATAAAGTTTATGATACAATCAATTCTTACTATATTATGACAGATCATGATGTGGAATAAAATGAGGCAATCTTCTATATGATCAAAGTGTCTTTGTTATAAAATGTAAAAAGGTGTTTGTCATCAAGGACTGAGGAATGCAATTTCTTTTATAAGATTATAAAAATATGAAATATTGTACAACTTTGTTATAACAATGAAATCTAGTGTTCAGGAGACTGTGCATACAACTGAAGTGTGTCAACATAAGCTGCTGCAAGCATTCATATTTTCCATTATATTTAAGAAAAAAACACAAACTTTAAAAAATAAGAAGAATGTGTTTGCTGAATTGAATAATTCACATAAGAAGATATTTTTGAATTGTGCTTCTCAAAAGTAGTCATCTCAAATCTAATAATGAAACTCTATCAATAACTTGTATGGGACATATATATATAATTGTATAAATTTCCAAAAACATGAGATTTATTGCAGGCACTTAGGTACATACAACCAAGGAAAGGTATGGAAGTCAGTTGTAGGGCAATAGCAGCTCTCAGATTCACTATGGCAATATGGTCAAGAAACTGTAGGAAACAGCTGAAAATGTCATATATTCCCTGCAGCTCTGACATATTTGACTTACAAGGGTAGATGGAGTCTGACTGACAGACAATTAGTCATGTCTGACAAATCCAGTATCAACAATTGCTGCCTCTTGTAATGAAGAAAAATGCCTTACATCACTCTTCTGCTTTCTAAATCCTTTTCAAGTGCATCTCATTGACAAAATATAAATTATATCTATAAACTTAATAGCAGAGATATGAAAATCATACCTCAGAGTGATATCAGTAAGATGGCAGAATAGGACATTCTAAAACTCATTCCTTCATACAAACAATGATTTATACAATTATCCACATACAGAAACAAGTTCACAAGATCAAATGAATGCAAAAGACAGATTACAACTTTTAGGTGAAGCTGAGAAATAAGAAATAAACAATGAAGAAGATAGGATGAATCATGTTACCTGCATCACTTCTCCCACAAGCAGAGTCTTTGAAATAAGGGAAGGACAGCAAAGTGAGTGCTCAGTCACTATCAATCACATTATCAGGCCTTTCCAGTAAACTCTAGCACCAGGTAGAAACCCAGAGCCACAGATTCAGGCCAGTAGTAACAATCATAAACTCAAATTCCCGGACCATCCTAATACCACAACACACTCTGTGGTCCCAAGGCATGTGTTCTGCCCACTGCTAGTCTGGCCTTTTACCCCCATGCTGCTGGTCAAGCCCTGAAATCCCAGTAACTATTCCTACTACAGCATAAAGTCATGCTCTATGGGCACAGGTTTAAGCCCCATGCACGTAGACAATATTGGTCATTTTCTTGCAGCTAGGACCAAATACATGACACCCACATGTAATGAAGAAAATTCTTTACTTGGCTAATGGTTTCAGAGCTTTCAGAGTATTCATAGCATCCAAGGATGGTTCTAAAGTTGAAATGGTGTGGGGGAAGGGCATAGCAGAGGAAAGATGGTCACTTCACAGCAGCCAGGAAATGAAGAAGAGAAAGCAAGACCTGAAACCAGAAGATACCTTTCCAGATCCTATCCTCAGTGATCTGACCCTTCCTACCAGGCCCCAACTTCAAACACCTTAAGTTATTAACTCATCAACAGTCCTATCTGATGAGTATAGCACATTCATGATCCTACCGCATTTCAAAATGTCCACCGGTGAACACATGAAACTTGTGGGAGACATTGCAGCTCTAAACCGTAACATTTCCCCTGTGACCTCATGACTAGCATCATATCCATCTTATTATGTAAAACATATTTAGCCCATCTGTAAGAGCTGCAAAACTCTTCACAATGCCAGTATTTCTAAAAACTCCAAGTAAAATTTTTTTTCTGAGACTCAAGGCAAACTCATTTGTGAGTCCCTAAAAATATTTTAAATAATTAAAATTCCAAAATACAATGGCATAGGGTAAACATTCGTATTCTAAAATGGAGGGAAAAGGAATAGAAAGCAATTAGACCAAAGCAAAATGAAAACCAGGAGAGCAAATAATATGTCCAAAACCTTGGGCAGATTCCAGTGAGATGTAAATTCAGAGGAGCCTGGGCAGCCCTGCCCCTATGATTTTGCTGATTGTAGCTCATGTAGCCTCTGTCCTTGGTTGATCTGCTCCTGGCCTGCCCTGTACATCAGCAGATGTTCCACATTCCTGATATCTCTAATTTTCTGAGGTCTGCATGGCAGATCTGAGTTGATGCTCACAGCTTCAAGTACTGTCCTCTTAGGAGCTCTTGGAAGGGATGGTGTCATTTTCACATTTTCTTCTTGGCCTCTCAGGCATGCTTTTGATACCTAAGGGGAAGTCTATATGACCCCAAACTATGGCATTCTGCATGTGAGTAACTACCATCACATGCATGATGCCAGCATCTGCCACGAGCCTCAACAGAAACTGGTCCCATAGGACAAAAGAGGAGCACCTGAGTGTCTGAAATGGCTGAACGTGGGGAAACACTGTCCTAGGTGGTGTCAAATAAGCAGGGTGCTTTGGGGGCTCTTTTCAAAGTTCATAAAATCTTTAGAAGGAATTTACCCTTTTTACACACTCGACCCTGAGTTGAGTGGGTTTCGGCCATTTCCTGAATTGCTGCCAAGGTATTGTACCTATTATCCCAACGTAAAGTTCTTGGCTTCTCTCTTTTTTTTCTTTCTTTCTTTCTTTCTTTCTTTCTTTCTTTCTTTCTTTCTTTCTTTCTTTCTTTCTTTCTTTCTTTCCTCCTTTCAACTTTTATTACTACGTTCATGTTTACAGTACATGATGACATTCACCGTAGGGGTTGGTACATTGACGTAACATAATTTTATTCCCATTTTATTCCTCCTTCCCTCCACCCCCTTTTATTTTTCCACCATCATATTCAATCATATACACAGACAGAAAACCAGAATAATAGACTAAAAATATGTATGAAATATATAGGACAATTGTGCTAAAGGTGCACTTTTTGACATTTAGTCCATGCGCTGGATACATCACTGCAGTCTGATGTCTTTAACTCTTTTGGGAAGATAGCTAGAAAGAGAACAGCTGGGTCATACAGAATTTCTATTTTTAGATTTTTGAGGACTCTCCGTACTCGTTTCCATAGCGCTTGTATCAGTTTACATTCCCACCAACAAAGGAAAAGTGCTCCTTTCTCTCCACAGCCTCACCAACATTTGTTATCAGTTAATTTATTGATGATAGCCATTCTTTCTGGAGTGAGATTTGGACTGTCAGTTTTGTTTTAATTTGCATTTCATGAATGGCCATTGACATTGAATATTTTTTCATGTATTTATTGCTAGTGTGTATTTTTTCATCTGAGAAATGTCTATTCATTTCAATTATTAATTGGGCCTTCAAATTTGAAGGGTCTATTTTTTCTAGTTCTTTATATATTCTAGCTATTATTCCTTTGTCTGAGTAATAGCTGGAAATTTCTTTCCCATTCAACTGGCTGTGTCTTCATTCTGTTAGTGATTTCCTTTGCTGTGCAGAAGCTTTTAAATTTGTTGTGATCCTATTGGTTGATTCTTGGTATTATTTCTTGTGCAGCCAGGGTTCTGTTCAGAAAGTTTGTGCCTACACCTATGGCTTCAAGATTTTTACCTATTTTGTTTTCTGGCAGATGAAGTGTTTCTATTCTAATGTTTAGGTCTTTAATCAGTTTTCTCTTTAATAATCACTGATACAAAAATAAGATACAGGCAACACTCAAAAATCAATAGCATTCCTGTACCTGAATAATAAATTCACTGATGGAAATTAGGGAAATAATACCCTTCACAATAGCATCAAGAACAATGAAATACTCAGGAATTAATCTAACCAAAGAAATGAAATAGCTCTACAATAAAATTGATAGTAATCTGAAAAAGCAGATTGAAGAGGTATCAGAAAATTGAAAGACATTCCCTGTTCCTGGATAGGTACAACCAATATAGTCAAAATGGACATAGTTCCAAAACTGTTATATATGTTTATTGCAATCCCAATCAAAATACCAATAACTTTCCTTATAGAAGAAGAGAAAGCATTTCTAAAATTCATATGGAACCAGAAGAGACCTAGAATAGCAAAAGCAATTCTGGGCAAAAAAGGCATGGCAGGGTGTATCACAATCCTGGACTTCAGTTTATACTACAAAAGTACGGTGATAAAAACTGCATGGTATTGGCAAACAACAGAATCATGGATCAACAGAACAGAAGAGAAGATGCAACAATAACCCCAGGGACACTCAGATGTATTATTGTTTTTAAAAGGGCCAAATCTTTTTACTGGAAGAAAGATAGCCTCTTTAACAAATAGTCCTGGGAAAAATGGCTATCCACATGCTGAAGGTTGCATCTAGCCCCGTATGTCTTACCATGCACTAAACTAAAATCAAAATTGGCTTCTTTTTAATGTTGATCTTCATCAACTACACTCTCATTGGCCCCAAGCATACAGGTGATTCACTCCTGGACAAGCTGTAGAATTCTCCTGATTTTCTTCTGTGCTTTTTGTTCTTGATTTTCAGTCCAAATCTTTCTAAAAAGAACTAGCAGCAATTATACTATAGCTTAGTCATTGGGCAGCCATGAAATGTCTCCCACCATATTAATGAATTAGTCTCCCATCTTTAAATTAAAGCTCACACAAATCTTAGAATGTGGGAAAAATGTAAACAACTTCCTTACCAGAATACAATGTGCATGGCTTATATTCTAATTTCCAAGAGTATCTCCAAGCCTTTCCAAATTCCTTCTACAGACCATTTCCAGTCTTATGTACTATATAGTCAGATGCAGTCACAATAACCCAACTTTTCCAGTACCAATTTTCACTTTTTTGTTAGTCACTTTCCCATTACTGGGACTAAATATCTTCCACCCACAAATTTAAAAAGTAAATTATTTGACTCAGTGTTTCAGAGGAGTCAGTCCACAATTGGCTGGCTTTAATGCAGAAACTGAATAGTGGAAGGACCTCCCAGAGGAAAGCTGCTCACCCTATGAGTTTCAGGAAACACAGAGAGAAGAAATGGCCCAAGAAGTTCAAGAATATGCCTTTCCAGGTCATGATCCCAGTGACCTGTGTATTCCAACCAGGCCCGACTTCCTAACAGCACATTCGGCTGTGAACTCATAACTGGCTTGATTTACTGATCTAACCCCTTCTAAAAAACTCACCTCTGAAAACATGAGAGATTAGGAGCACACTTCATATGTAATTCATAACATGGATCCAGGTTTTAGTCTTTTTCCAACACCAGATAGGCCCCTAAATTACTGGGATTCAAGACTGAACCTGTACTGAAAAGCTCCAGAATGACTTCAGAGCCACAGGTGTCTCTGCTTCCACGCAGTAGACTGGAAAGTTTATACCCAGGCTTCATGTTTGTTTCTATATACACAAGCTCTGCATCAGAAATTTTGTGTCCAGGGTCTGCTTGACCCTGGGACTAGGATTTCTTAAGCAAATGAAAGATCTGTGCCTTCCTCATACTACTTTGTTTCTGGTCATTCATTGCATAAACATGTGTAAGAATATGTTCTGTGGAATGAAGCTCAAGGTTGATCCCGACTAACCAAAAATCCAGAGTAGTGGTTCAAATCATAACCAGTCAACTCTCTCCAATCCAGAATCCAGGCCAGCCCATGTATTCCTAGTCTCAGGTCATCACTTTTAGACAGAGGCCTCATATCTGCAACCATGGGTCTAGGTTTCACCTGACCAAGAGTCCAAACCTATCCCACAAGATCCTAGTGTTGGCCCTGTTGCTATAGGATTAGTTGACGGACAAAATTAATGGACCAAGATGGTGGTTTTGTACAGAAAACCCAAGTTCTATACCTTCTCTCATCAACTCTGTTATCAGGCACACCATACTTGAGCATTGTGCCACACTACAATTCATGGACATAAGCATCAAATTCACCCAATGGAACAAACAGAAGGACCAATGCAGTGGAGCTCCAAACCTCTCTACCACAGACTGAGCTACTAAGCTGAGTCCTATGGACTGAGGTGCCATTTCTGATTGCCTGATACCAAAAGCTCCAAGACAATCCATACAGTAAGTTCTGTATTTGTGTAGTTCCCAGAAACTACACAAGCTAGCTGGTGAAGGACTTTCACTATGAAAACTAGCCTATAAAGACTGAAATAGATGTTTGTTATTTCACTGTACTGCCACCAACTGAAAGCTATGAAAACACAAAGAGTTGGAAGAAAATGACACCATTAAAGCGACCAAATATTGCACTAGTGACTGACTCTAAAGAGATGTAGATTCATAATTGCTTAACAAAATATTCAAATATTGAAAGTAATGTTTATAAACAATTTTAACAAGTTACAAGATAACAGCAAATACAGGTATGTATCACTTAACAATAGGCATGTTTTCAGAAATGCATTGTTAGGAAGTTTTGTCATTGTGAAATCATTATAGAGTACACTTACACAGGCCTACATGGTACAGATCAATCAATCAACATGGCCTATTCAGATAGTCAAAAGACATGATAAACATAAGATATATAAGGCAGTTATTGGCATAATATGGTATGCTGTTTTATGGTAAACGTTTTATAAGCAGCAGAAGTAAAATCTAAAATAATGAAAAAGTATAGTATAGCAACTACACAAATGAATAAATGAATAACATAGTTCTGTATTATCATAATCAAATACTATGCACTTGATATACATACAGTATAACATGAATTTTTCTATACCAGCATGACTAAAATACATAAGTAATGCATAACAATACATTGTTACAATGGCCATGATGTCACTAGATGACAGAAATTACTCCTTTCCATTTAAAATAGTGGGATATACATATGTAAATGGGATATAAGAAAATACTGAATAAACAAATTATGAAGTTCAACAGAGAAGTAGATATCATAAAATGAATATAAAAATTTCTAAATTTGAATAACAATTACAAAAATGAGTAATTTAATAGAGGTCAAACTACAGATTTAATTAAGCAGAAAAACCAAAAAGCTAAAGATAGATCATTTGAAATAATGTAGTCCAAAAATCAAAAATGAAAAAATGTAAAGAAAAATGATGAAATCTGATGAAATTATGGAACATCTTCAAGCAAGCATATCTATTAAACAGGTTCCTAAAGAAGTAAATGGGACAAAAGTCTTATTTAAATAAATAATGCCATAAAACCTCACAAGCTGAAAATATATGAATCCAGGTCCACAAAGTCTAAAGAATCTAGATAGATTAAACATAAGATGGTTTTCACTGAGATATATTATAATCAAATTTTCAAAAGTACAAGAAAGAATGTTAGCAGCATGACAAAAACGACTCATTGTACACGAGGAATTTTATTAGGGTCTCTATAGCTTTCTCAGCAGGAACTTTCCAGGAGAGGACAATGGGACAATATATTCACAGTGTTGATAAAAAAATATTTCCTTCAAGAACATTATTTCAGTAAAGTTATCATTTAGAAATGAAAAAGAGTGCCAGAGATTTAGCCCAGTGTCACCGTGCCTGCCTCACAAACACAAGGTCCTGAGTTCTATCCCCAGTACCAAAAAAGAAAGAAAGAAAGAAATGAAAAAGAGAGAAAATAAGAGCCAAGGGAAAGTCTGAAAGTTAAAAGTTAATCAGAAATCCCATGCAAATGGTAATCAAAATAATTTATGAGTGGCTATATTTAATTCTAGAAAACAGTTCTGAAGTTAAAAACTTTAGCAAAATATAAAAAGGGTCATTATATAATGAGAAAGGGGTAAATTCAACAAGATATAATAACTAAATTTATAGACACTTAACATTGGAACATATAAATATATGAAGTAAATATTAACAAAATTGGAGAGTGAAATAGAAACATTTTAGCAATTGAATTCAATACTCCACTTTCAACAATAGAAAAATCATTCACACAAAAAATGATTCAAGAGTGAACTTGAATTACACGCTAGACCAAATGGACATTACTGTAATATACAGAATACTCCACTGAGCCAAAGCAAAATACACATTCCTTTCAAATACATGGGGGAGATTCTCAAGTTGTATAATATGTTAGATCAAAAAATATGTTCACAAATTTAAGAAGTTTTAAATCATATTAAAAATGTAAGTAATGACAGTGGCACGAAACTAGAAAATCAATAGCACAAGGTGATGGAAAAATTTTATAATATTTGGAAATATTATAAACACTTATCAGCAACCAATGAGTTAAAAAGTAAATCAAAAGAAAAATGAACAGTGAAAAAAATCCAAATCCTGAACAGACTAGTAATGAGAAAGGAAAATGTGTCAGTGAATTAAAACATCACAATGTAGAAAAACCAAGAACTAGATGGCTTCAATCGTGAATTATATGAAGAATTTTAAAATGAATTAATGCTAATAGAACTAAAATTATTCCTAAAATTTTAAGAAGTTACATTTTGGGAGTTCATTTAAATGGCAAGTGTAGTGTGATAGCAAAGGCAGAAAAATGCACTATAAGAAAAGGACTTAACAAAGTCAATATATTTAAATCAAACTTGTTGCATATTAAAAGAAATATACACTATAATAAAGTTAAATTTACTCCTGGTGCATGAGTATGTTCCTAAACATGAAAACCAATTACTGAATATAAGCCAAGTACAGAACAACAAATAATTCATGATCTCACTTGTATATGTACTTTAGAAATATAGAACCCGTAGTAGAGAGTAAAATTCTTTTTGTCTTGAGCTAATGAGTGGAGGAAAGGGGACATATTGATGACAAGATACAATTTTCAGATACCAAAAGAATGAGTAAGTTCTGTAGATCTAATGTACAACAGGGTGACTATGGTGAAGAATACTATGTTGTTGCCAGGAACTTGCTAAGGGTAAGTTTTAATTGTTCTAACTGCTAAAACTGATAATAATGTAAAGGGATATGCTAAGGAGCTTAAATGTAGTAATCTCATTTAACCCAGCTATTCTCCTTATGGAAATCTGCCTGAAAGAGTTGAAAACATTACACCATAGTGATACATGAGCACCTACGTTTATAGCAGTACAATTCATAATAGATAAATGTTGAAAATGGTTTATATGTCCAACAACAAATGAATGGAAAACAAAATGTAGTATATATACAACATGGAGTGCTATTTAGTCAAAAAGAAAAGCAACTTTTTTGCTTACATTCTTTTATTGGTACATTTTAGGTATACAATATGTTTACATTTATAATTGGGGTGCTTGCACCCGTACATGATGTATCTTGATTTTTATTTTTTCCCCATTACCTGTATGCCCTTCATCCAGGCCACCTTTCCCAAATTACATAGACATTGTTTCCATTTTTTAATTTTCTCATATTTTTTCTTTTCCCTTCTTTCCTTTCCCCTTCCCCTCCCACTTTCCCTACCCCTTTGCACATTTTCTTCTATTTCAAATTATCAATTATTCATTTTAATTCTTATTTGCACTTTCAGTTTCTCACACTAGAGAAACTATTCAGTATTTACACATGTGTGTCCTATTTATTTCCCTTAAGAGTATGGCCTCAATATGCATCCATAAATGACTCTAGTTTCTCATTCTTTATGGCTGAGTAGTACTCCATTTTATAAAAAAAAACCACATCTTCTTTATCCAGTTTCAAGTTGATGGGCACTTGGTCTGTTTCCAAGCTTTAGCTATTACAAACTGTGCCACTATAAACATGGGTGCACATATGTCGCTCTGGTATGATTCTTGTAATTCTTTTGGGAGATACCCAGAAGGGGAATAGCTGGGTCAATTTGGAACTCTAGTCCTAGTTCTTTGGGGAATCTCCATACTGATTTCCACAGTGATTCCAACAGTCTGCAATCCTACCAACAATGGAGAAGGGTTCCTTTCTCCACACACCTCCACCAGCATTGGTTATTGGTTGATTTCTTGATAGCAGCCATTCTTTCTGGGGTGAGGTGGAATCTCAGTGTTGTTTTCGTGTGCATCTCTCAAATGACCAGTGATGTTGAACATTTTTTCATATGTTTATTTGCTGCTTTTACTGCTTTGTCTGAGAAATGTCTGTTCATTTTAGATGCCCATTTTAAAATTGGGCCTTTGAATTTAGGGTGTCTGATTTTTTTCAGCTCTTTACATATTCTAGATGGTAGTCCTTTGTCTGAGGTACAGCTGCTAAAATTTTTTTCCCACAATGTAGGTTGTCTCTTAGCTCTGATAGTGGTTTCTCTTGCAGTGCAGAAGCTTTTTAATAAGATGAGATCCCAGTTGTTGATTCTTTCTGCTAGTTCCCATACTGCTGAGGTTTTGTTCATGAAGTCTTTTCTTATGCCAATATCTTTAAGAGTTCTGCCTAATGTAACTTCCAGAAAGTTTGGTGTTTCTGTTTTAATATTTAGATCTTTAATCCACTTCAATCTTAGTTTAGTGTATGGTGATAGATATGCATCTAGTTTTCATATTTGGCAAGTTGAAATCCAGTTTTTCCAACACCACTTATTAAATAGGGTATCTTTCCTCCAATGAGGGTGGTTGGCTCCTTTGTCAAAGATGAGGTGGCTGAGTATGTCTGGAGTTGTTTCTGCATCTTCTAATCTATTCCACTGATCTTCAGGTCTGTTCTGTTGCCAGCACCATGCTGTTTGTATCACAGTAGCTTTGTAGTATAGTTTCAAGTTGGGGATTGTGATATCCACTGCCATGTCTCTGTTGACTAAAATTGCTTTTGCTATTCTTGGCCCCTTCTGGTTCCAAAAGAAATTATGGATTTTTTTCTCTAGTTCTCTGAAGTATATTTTTGGAATTTCAATTGGCATTGTATTAAATCTATATAGTAGTTTTGGAAGTATGGCCATTTTCATTATATTGGTTCTTCCTACCCAGGAGCCTATCATTTTCTTATATCCTCTTTGGTCACTTTTTTCAGAATGCCAGAGTTTACAGTGTGGAAGTTGTTTGCTTCCTTTGTTAGACTGATTTCTAGATATTTCTATCTTTTGGATGCTATTGTAGAAGGAATTGTTTCCCAAATTTCTCTCTCAGTAAGTCTGCTATTTGTGTATAAGGAGGCTATTGTTCTCGAGTGTTGACCTTGTATCCAGCTACTCTACTGAATCTGTCAATTAAGCCTAGAAGTCTTTTGGCAGTTTTTTTGGGGTCTTCCATGTAAAGTATATCATCAGCAAATAATGACAGTTTAACTTCTTCCTTTCCTATCTTTCTTCATTTTATTTCTTTCTCTTTTCTAATTGCTGTGGCTAATGTTTCCAGAACTATATTGAACAGGAGTGGTGATAGTGGGCATCCTTGTCTTGTTCTTGATTTTAGCGTGAAAGTTTTCAGTTTTTAACCATTTAGTATGATGCTGGCTGTTGGCTTTTCAGAGATAGCCTTAATCAGGTAGAGCTAAGAAACTTCTATTCCAATTTTCTGTAGGGTTTTTATCATGAATGGGTGTTAGATATTGTTGAATGCTTTTTCTGCATCTATTGAGATGATCATATGGTTTTTGTCCTTGGCTCTGTTAATATAGTGTGTTACATTTGTTGATTTAAATAAGTTGAACCTTCCTTGCATCCCTGGGATGAATTCAACTTGGTCAGGGTGTATGATCTTCTTGATGACATTCTGGATTCTGTTTGCCAGTATCTTGCTGAGGATTTTTGCATCTATGTTTATTAGGGAGATTGGTCTGTAGTTCTCTTTTTGGGTTGGGTCTTTCCCTGGTTTTGGAATCAAAGTAACAGTTGCTTCCAGGAATGAATTAGGGAATATTGATTCCCTTTCAATTTCCTCGATGAGTTTAAAGAGTAATGGTAATAGTTCTTCTTTAAATGTCTCATAGAATTCAGCAGTGAACCCATCAGGACCTGGGCTTTACTTTGTTGGTAAATTTTTTATTACATTTTCAATTTCACTTGTAATTGGGGTGTTTAGAATTTCTATATCTTCTTCATTTAACTTTGGCAATTCATATGTATCTAGGAATTTGTCCATTTCTTCTGTGATTTCCATCTTATTAGAGCCCAGGTTCTCAAAATAGGTATTGATGATCCTCTGAATTTCTGCTGATTCTGTTGTGGCTTCAACTTTTTAGTTCTTAATCGCATGGATTTGAGCCTTTTCTTTCCTTTTTTGATAAGGTTGGTAAAAGGTTTATCAATTCTATTTATTTTTTTGGAAAAACCAACTCTTTGCTTCATTGATTTTTTGTATCATTTTCTTAGTCTCCATTCCATTGAATTCTGCTCAGATCTTTATAATTTCCTGTCTTGCATGAGCTTTGGATTTGTTATGCTCTTCTTTTTCTAGGAGCTTGAGGTTCTCCGTTAGGTTATTTATTTGTGTTCTCTCTGTTTTCCTAATATGAGCATTCACTGCTATGAATTTCCCATGTAGAACTGCTTTCCTTGTGTCCCATAGATTCCTGTATGTTGTACTGGCATTATCATTTACTTGTAGAAACTGTCTAATTTCTTTAATTTCCTCTGTGATCCATTCGTTGTTCAGGAGTGTGTTATTCAGTTTCCATGTGATTGTGGGGGTTTTGCGGTTTCTTATGTTATTGATGTACAATTTGATTACACTGTGGTCTGATAATATACAGGGGGTAACTTCAATACATTTCCATTTACTTAAACATGTCCTATGAGCTAGCATGTGATCTATTTTGGAGAATGACCCATGTGCAGTTGAAAAGAATGTGTATTCTGATTTTGTGGGGTGGAACACTCTGTAAACATCTCTTAAGTCCATTTGTTCAATAGCTTGGTTCAGTTCTAGAATTTCATTGTTAATTTTTTTTCCTGGATGATCTGTCTATTAGTGATAGTGGTATATTGAGGTCCCCCACTACAACTGCATTATTGCTTATTTGGTTTTTCATGTCCATTAATATTTCTTTTGTATAGTTGGGGACACTCGAATTTGGTGCATCTATATTTAGGATTGTCATCTCTTCCTCTTGGATTGTTCCCTTCACAAGGATGTAGTGACCATCTTTGTCTCTCTTAATTAGTTTTGGTTTGAAATCTACTTTCTCTGTAAATATGATTGCTACCCCTGCTAAGAAAAGCAATTTTGAGAAATTTTTAAGAAAATTGATGCAATTTTGAACTGTAATATTAAGTGAAATAAATCAGACACATAACCATACACATTTCAAGGTTTCTCTTATATGGGTTAACTGCATATCAGTAATTTAAACACAAAAATAAAAGCTAAGTATTATCAAATAGGAAGAGAGATCCCACGAATAGAAGAAGGGGAACTAGAGATTGAGGGATGGGATTAGAAAGGGTATGTGCAAAGGGAATGAAAAAGAATTAAGATGTGTTACATACAGCACTAACTCTCCACAATTGGTGAATTTATTGTCAGCAGAAAACATATATTAATAAACATAGAAATGCAAAAAACATCATTGAATTGTTTTGGATATATTAAAACATGATATCAGTTTTACATTGTTTGCTTTCTCCACCTTGACTTCCATATAAAATCTTGCAGTTTTTATAATAATGATGAGAAAATATAATATTACCTTCATTTCATTTTCCTTTCTTTGATTGGGCTCCCCAAAACAAATACTGAGACATGTCTCATAAAATTGTACTTTAGTATTTCTTCATATTATTGGTGTAAATACAATTTATTTGTATTGGAAATGTTTTGTGACCAAAAATATAGAATGTTACCATTCCTTTTCAAAGCTTTCTAGATTCTCTTTTTTATCATGTTTCGATAAAAAATCTCAAATGATGTTTTACAGATTGAGTCACTGAAAAATGAAGCTTCTGTAGGTAAATATTTAAGATTTTGCAGAGTTGTACTCTAATGAATAGTGCTGTGCTTCTCCATCTTCCTTCTCAGTACAATGAGAAAAATGTGTTACCTGACATATTTACACAGAACAAAAGGTTTGTCTTTGTGTTTGTGTGCTCTTCTGTATCCTGTAACTTCATATTTCAAGTATATTCCTTTTCTAAGAAACAGATAAAATAAAGCATTGTCTACAAACTTCAGGTCCTGATTTCATTTTGGGGAGTATTATTCATTAATTTCTAAAGCTACAAGTCCTTCTATAATTGTGTTCTGAAATTCATGCTATTTTTTTTGTAAAATCAGATATTATTGCCCCAAAAGATATAGAATATCTATCACTAGCAACATAATTAATGTAGGCCATCCAAGTACAAAAAGTACTATTTTCAGCTGTTTTATAGCACATGAATAACTGTTATTATCTAGATAGTATAATCACTGTACAAAGAACACAATGTACAAACATTCTTAATAATTAAAATATAATTATGTAAATTTAATAAAACAAAAACTGTTATAGCAAAGTTAAAAGTAAATATTATTTTCAATTGTTCATATAATGCATTAAAATAATAATGTAACATAATGTGTTCACATAACATTAGAAATAAAAACACTACAGGAAACATAAAAGGCTATATATATGGAAAGATCCATTCGTGGATATGTAGATAAGAAATAGTAACAGTTTTATAAGTATTACTCTCTAAAGAGAGAATTAGAATTTACCTAAGTGGATAAATTTGTAAAAAAATTAATAAAATTCAACTCAAGTATATAGAGTAAGAGCAATAAAAGAAGCCCAATAGAAGAGTGAATATGGAAGCAATGTAGTCAATTTTGGTTTAGCATTTGTCATAATGTTTATGGAAAAATATAGATACAGAAACATTCACAAATCATAAATATACAGCTAAATGAGTTGTGGGTTAATACATAGGCTTAACCATTATAGATCACAAAATATATTTTCACCATCATAAATGCACATTCAGAATGTTGACCTCATCCAAAGATTACCAGTATCCTTACTTTTAGCATCACAACTTACTTCTCTGTTGTTTAAAATTTATATACATCAATTTACATAGAGTAAAACAAAAATGAAATTTTATTGTACTCAAAAAATGAAAACTATACAGCAATTAATATTCACACTACGAGAATGAAATAGAATTCCTTGGCTATGGGGTATATTTATGGCCAACTAAAAAAGCTATGGCTGAGTAATTGTCCAAAGTGGATTTTCCAATTTGTTCTTCCACCAGAAATATGAAAATTCAGTTAGTTTTATATCCTCACTAAAACTTGGTATTTTTGTTCTAAAATTTGAGGAATATAAGTTATTTGTTTTGTAATTTTACTCCAATTAGAATTTCATTGATGACTTGTTAATATCAAACACATGTTAATATGTATCTTGATAATATGGAACATAACCTTCTGGTAAATAATCCAACGTTACTACTTACCTAAGTATTATAGTCCAGATGACTTGCAAATTCTATTCTAGCATGATCACTAGTAGAATATAATGTTGTTATTAAAACAACAATATTAATAATAATGAAAATAGTTGGGAGCCCGCCTGGGCAATTTAGCAAAACCTTGTCTCAAAAAAACAAACTGTGAAACCAGTTGGGGGGTGCAGACCTCTGCCTGGGCCTTGCCCACACAACCTAGGTCAGAGCCTCAGGGTCAGAAGGATTCCTATGGACCCTGTCTGCCTGCACTTCAGGACTCTGAGACCAGAAGGCTTGAAAGCACCCAGAAACTCCTGCAGCTAAGGTGATGGGTGCACACCTGTAATCCCAGCTACACAGGAGGCTGAGGCAGGAAGATAACAAGTTCCAGGGCAGATCCGGGCAATTTAGGCCCTGTCTCAAAAACAGGGAAAGGGAGCTTCTTGACTTTGTTTCGGTTTCTGTCCATGTCACGGTAAGGTCCCAGGAGCGGCTTGGAGCCCTGCCCTCATCCAGTGCTCCACTTAGCCGCACAGGAGCCTGGAAGGCCCAATTCCACCCCCACCCCCACCTTACGGCTCTTCTGCTACCTGGTCCCTCACTACAAAGGCACAGAGGATTATACTTCACATGGTTAAATGTGATATATTAATAACTACCACAAATTGTCATTTTCTAAGCTGCACTTGATGCTATGGTATTGCTGATTGTAACATTTGGCCTAACATGTTGTGATTGATCTAATCAGTTTTCCTTCCTGGTATAAGGAAAATAAAATAGCCTCAGAGTCATTAGAGCCTCAAAACCTAAACACAAGCTATATCAGGAAGACACCCCTGAAAAGCAATCATTCCACAAGGGTTTTAAACACAAGCAACAAAGATACCTGCATTATGCAATTTTGAAATATCAACCCAGGAATTAAACCAAGGACAGTAGCAAAAACAAAAATGAGAAGACATTTAAGCAAGGCACACATGCAGGCTTCCATGCCACAAAAAGTAAATTCTGGGGGAAATGAGGTGGAAAAGTCGGATAACCAACCACCTGAACACCCTGAACTGATAGCATAGGAAGCAACAAAGCAGATACATGAGGCTATAGAAAAATTCAAAACAGAAATAATCTCCTAGATAAATACAGAGATGGTGAGTAGAGTGAAAGACATGGTTAGAGGCTCTAGAGCAGAAACAGACAATAAAATAGATGAGATCAGAAACATGCTGGAAGCCATGAATGCCCAGCATAAGAAAAAGATAGAAACCATAATTGCACAACATAAGAAAGAAATGGAATCCATGAAACAGATTCAAAAAGATATTCAGCAGATTAAAAACTCCATTGAAAGCATGCAGAGCAGACTAAGAGAATCTGAAGACAGAATATCAGATATAGAAGACAGAATCACAGTTAAGGACCATGAAAACAGAGATTTCTTAAAGATAGTAAGGGACCATGAGAAATCAATCCAACAGCTGCTAGATGATGCAAAGAAGAATAATATAAGACTCATAGGAGTCCCCAAATAAAACAGGAGAAAGTACAACAGACATAAAAAACTGTTCACAGAAGTAATAGTAGATAACTCCCCAGACAGAGGTGGAGAATTGGACACACAGATAAGCGAGGCATATAGAACTCCACCAAGCCATGATAAAAATAATCTACACCTAGGCATATAATAGTTAAGATCCCAGAAACCAAACAGAAGAACAAATTCTACAGGCAGTTAGAGAAAAGAAACAAATCACCTACAAAGGAAAGCCCATCAGAATCATGACAGATTTCTCAACACAAACCCTCAAATCAAGGAGAACCTGGAGAGAAGTATTTCAAGCCCTAAAAGAAAATAACTTGCAACTTAGACTGTTGTATCCTGCAAAATTATCTTTCAAAATCAATGGGGAAATTAGATACTTTCACGACAAAGAATACCTGAGAAATTTCATGAACACTAAAACAGCACTACAAACAATTTTATGCAATATCCCAGAAAAAGACAATGAAGGTCACAACTACATGAGGGCCAACAGAGAGAAGACATCACTCAAGGTAAAGCACTAAAGGGAAAGGGGGAAAAATAAGAAAAGAACCAACAACAATAAAACATCATGGCAAGAATGAGTCAATATCTCTCAATTATAATTATCAATGTTAATGGTCTCAATTCACCAATCAAAAGAAACAGACTGACAGAATGGATTAAGAACCAAAACCCAGCAATACGTTGTATACAAGAAATACACCTAACTCAAAAGGAAATTCATAGACTGAAAGTAAAAGAATGGAAAACTGTTCTCCAAGCAAAAGGATCCCAGAAAAAGGCATGGGTAGCAATCTTATTTGTAGACAAAGTAGATTTCAAACCAAAACTAATTAAGAGAGACAAAGATGGTCACTACATCCTTGTGAAGGGAGCAATCCAAGAGGAAGAGACGACAATCCTAAATATTTATGCACAAAATACAAATGCCCCAACTCTACAAAGCAAATATTAATGGACATGAAAAACCAAATAAACACTAACACAATTGTAGTGGGGGAACTCAACCCCCCTCTATCACAAATAGACAGATCATCCAGGAAAAAAAATAACAATGAAATTCTAGAACTGAACCAAGCATTGAACAAATGGTTTTAAGAGATGTTTATAGAGTGTTTCACCATACAAAATTAGAACACACATTCTTTTCAGCTGCACATGGGTCATTCTCCAAAATAGATCACATGCTAGCTCATATGGCAAATCTAAGTAAATGTAAAAGCATTCAAGTTATCCCCTGTATATTATCAGACCATAGTGCAATAAAATTGGAGATCAATAAAATAAGACAGCGCAGAACACCCACAAACACATAGAAATTGAACAACACTCTCCTAAACAACCAATGGGTCAGAGAGGAAATTAAAGAAGAAATTAGACAATTTCTACAAGTAAATGATGATGCCAGTACAACATACAGGAATCTGTGGGACACAATGAAAGCAGTTCTACATGGGAAATTCATAGCAGTGAATGCCCATATTAGGACAACAGAGAGAACTCAGTTAAACAACCTAATGGAGAACCTCAAGCTTCTAGAAAAAGAAGAGCATAACCCAAAGCTGGTACAAGAAAGGAAATTACAAAGATCTGAGCAGAAATCAATGCAATGGAGACTAAGAGAATGATACAAAAATCAATGAATCGAAGAGCTGGTTTTTTGAAAGAATAAACATAATCGATAAACTTTTAGCCAACCTTATGAAAAAAAGGAAAAGGCTCAAATCCATGCAATTAAGAATGAAAAATGTGAAGCCACAACAGATCTAACAGAAATTCAGAGAATCATCAATACCTACTTTGCGAACCTGTACTCTAATAAAATGGAAAACACAGAATAAATGGACAGATTCCTAGATACATACAAATTGCCAAAGTTAAATGAAGAAGATATAGAAATTCTAAACACTCCAATTACAAGTGAAATTGAAAATGTAATAAAAAATTTACCAACAAAGTAAAGCCCAGGTCCTGATGGGTTCACTCCTGAATTCTATGAGACATTTAAAGAAGAACTATTACCATTACTGTTTAAACTCATCGAGGAAATCGAAAGGGAATCAATATTTCCTAATTCATTCCTGGAAGCAACTGTTACTTTGATTCCAAAACCAGGGAATGACTCAACCCAAAAAGAGAACTACAGACCAATCTCCCTAATAAACATAGATGCAAAAATCCTCAACAAGATACTGGCAAACAGAATCCAGAATGTCATCAAGAAGATCATACACCCTGACCAAGTCAGATCTATCCCAGGGATTTAAGGATGGTTCAACATCCATAAATCAATAAATGTAATACACTATCGTAACAGAGTCAAGGACAAAAACCATATGATCATCTCAATAGATGCATAAAAGGCATTTGACAAAATCCAGCACCCATTCATGATAAAAACCCTACAGAAAATTGGAATAGAAGGTCTTTATCTCAACCTGATGAAGGCTATCTCTGAAAAATCAACAGCCAGCGTCATACTAAATGGTCAAAAACTGAAAACTTTCATGCTAAAATCAGGAACAAGACAAGGATGCCCACTATCACCACTCCTGTTCAAAATTGTTCTGGAAACATTAGCCATAGCAATTAGACAAGAGAACGAAATAAAGGAATAAAGATAGGAAAGGAAGAAGTGAAACTGGCATTATTTGCTGACGACATGACACTTTACATAGAAAACCCAAAAAACTTGGTCAAAAGCCTTCTAGACCTAATTGACAGATTCAGTAGATTAGCTGGATATAAGGTCAACACTCAAAAGACAATAGCTTTCTTATATGCAAATAGCAGACCCGTTGAGAGAGAAATTCGGGAAATAATTCCTTTTACAAAAGCATCTAAAAAAATTAAACTTCTAGGAATCAACCTAACAAAGGAAGCAAAAGACCTCTACACTGAAAACTACAGCACTCTGAAGAAGGAGATCAAAGAGGATATGAGAAAATGGAAAGATATCCCTTGTTCCTGTGTAGGAAAAATCAATATAGTGAAAATGGTCATACCTCTAAAACTACTATATAGATTTAATGCAATACTGATTGAAATTCCAATAATATACTTCACAGAACTAGAGAAAACAATCCAAAAATTCATTTGGAAGCAGAAGAAACCTAGAATAGCAAAAGCAATTCTGGGCAACAGAGACATGGCTGGGGGTATCACAATCCCCAACTTGAAACTATACTACAAAGCTACTGTGATAAAAACAGCATGGTACTGGCAAAGAAACAGACCCAAGGATCAGTGGCATAGACTAGAAGATGCAGAAACAACTCCAGACTTACTCAGCCACCTCACCTTTGACAAAGGAGCCAATCGCCTTCATTGGAGAAAAGATAGCCTGTTCAATAAATGGTGTTGGAAAAACTGGATTTCAACCTGGCAAAGATTAAAACTAATCCCATACCTATCACCATGCACTAAACTAAGATTGAAGTGGATTAAAGAGCTAAGTATCAAGACAGAAACAGTAAACTTGCTGGAAGATAAGTTAGGTAGAACATTCAATGACATTGGCATAGGAAAAGACTTTATGAACAAAACTTCAGTAGCACGGGAACTAGCACAAAGAATCAACAACTGGGACTTCATCTTATTAAAAAGCTTCTGCACTGCAAGAGAAACTACCAACAGAGCTAAGAGACAACCTACAATATAGGAAGAAATTTTTAGCAGCTGTACCTCAGACAAAGGCCTACTATCTAGAATATATAAAGAATTGAAAAAAATCAGAACCCCCCCAAATCCAAAGACCCAATTCAAAAATGGGCATCTGAAATGAACAGACATTTCTCAGACAAAGAAGTAAAAACAGCAAATAAATATATGAAAAAAATGTTCAACATCACTGGTCATTCTATATAGATGCAGATGAAAAAAACACTGAGATTTCACTTCATCCCTCAAAGAATGGCTGGTATCAATAAATCAACCAATACCAAATGCTGGCAGGGGTGTGGAGAGAAAGGATCCCTTCTCCATTGTTGGTGGGAATGTAGACTGGTGCAACCACTGTGGAAATTCGTATGGAGATACCTAAAAGAACTAGGACTAGAGGTCCCATTTGACCCAGCTATTCCCCTCCTAGAGATCTTCCCCAAAGAAGTAAAAGAATCCTACCGCAGTGATATATGTGCACCTATGTGTATAGTGGCAAAATTTGTAACAGCTAAGGCTTGTAAACAGTCCAAGTGCCCATCAATTGGAAACTGGATAAAGAAGATGTGATTTTTTTATAAAATGGAGTACTACTCAGCTATAAAGAATGAGAAACTAGAGGCATTTATAGCTAAATGGATACATATTGAGGCCATACTCTTAAGTGAAATAAATAGGACACACATATATAAATACCAAATATTATCTCTAGTGTGAGAAACTGAAAGTGTAAATAAGGATGAAAATGATTAAAATGAATAATTGATAATTCGAAAGAGGAAAAGGTCCAAAGGTGGACAGGTGACAGGAGGGGAAGGGGAAAGGGAAGAAAGGAAAGGAAAAATTATGAGAAAAAAAATGGAAATGAAATCTATGTAAATAGGGAAGGGTGGTAGGGGTTAAGGGCGCATAGGTAATGGAGAAAAAATAAGAACTAAGATATATCATGTTCAGATCCAAACACCCAATGATAAATGTATATGTATTGTATACCTAAAATGGACCAATTAATATATAAATAAAAAATAGAAAAAATAGAAAATAGTTGTAATACCAAAATTTCCTTACTAATAACATATAAATGAAAGTAAAATAAAATAATAAATGCAACATGTTATATTCTCTTATCTGAAGATAAACTAAAATTACACCTTTCTTCTGAAGGATTTTTCATTCTTCATACTCCCAGTATGAATTTTGAGGTAGTGTTTTAAAAATACTTTTATTTGAGTATAGTAAAATTAAATCAATATAATCTGTTGGCATCACTTGATGTGTTTTAATTTCAAAAAGTAAAAGGCTCTGTGTGTCACTACATATTAACCAATTTCAAATTCATATATTTTGAATATATGAATGTGGTAATTATTATAAGCTTGCTTTAGAGCTTTCTTACTGAGAAAGTAAAGTAAATATTATGTGGTCATTATAGAAATATATTTGATACTAATTTAATTTCACTGGAATTTGAACATACTTGAATATGTATCAAAAAAGACTTATTAAAATATGTAGAAATATGTGACTTTCTGATGAACAGTTTCATCCTAGGTTAGCATGGATTGTTAAGCAGAGTGATATTCTTTTACAGCTGTTCAATGTCCACTGACTACAGTATATAATTAATTAAAAGATTTAAGATGAAATTGTTTGCTAATCAACTGATCTTGAGTGAGCATATCATCCTGGATTACCTAGATGGTGTCAGTATAATGCTTGTAGGCAAAAAAGGGGTACCTAGAAAGTCAGGGTAATAAAATGCAAGAAAAACTCAACTAGCAATTGCTTACTGTGGTGTACAAGCTCAATTATGTCTGCTTAATTGTCTTGGGAGCTGCCTAAAGAACTAATAAGACCTACTTATGATAATGTCTGCTTGGGTCATGGAGGCTTGATCTTTATTTTACTGTAGTATATATGGTCTTGTCCTCCCTTTTTCTGGCCCTGTTTCCACGCTCTGTTTCCTGTCTACAATGCTTTTTTTCCTTTGAGATAATGGTCCATGAATTGAATTCTTGGAAACCATGATTCAAATAAACCTCTCTGCTGTAAGTGATGGGTTTTGGATATTGTGTCTCAGCAGTGGGAAAATTGACTAATACATTTACATTAAAAGTGAAAAGCATCAACTAGCAAGAAACATAGGCAGTATCCAAAATTAAGAAACTTAATAGATTATTCCTGTAGTTCGTTGAAGAATATTCCTCCAAAGTAGATGTATAGTAAAACCATGAATTACAAGTAACTTATTTTGCAAGTGTTCCTCAAGATGTGCAAACATTTCTAATAAATTTTAAGTTGAAAAATGAGCAATGTCTTGCAATAAGAGTAGTACTTGGTGCTGAATGTCACATGTTCACAACTAAGTCAATGATTCTCTCTCTCTTTCATTGTGGGTGATTGTCTTCAAACAGCAAGACATTATGGAGGAGATCTCATCTGTGGAGGAATCCTTTGCTTCAAAGGAGATTAGGGAATTGTGTAAAATGTGGGAAAGAGAGCAAAATTTTGTAGAAAATCACAGCCAAAACAAGGCTGTGGCAGGGCAAGCAATGAATCTGTTTAACAATAATGCAATGTTACATTTCCACTAAATCCTCAAAAGGAGACAAAAGCAAGTGTCATTGGATAGGTTCCTTATTAAAGTTAAATGTAAAGAAAAAGTTTTCATTGAGCCAATACATAGCACTGATTTCATTAGTGATAGTGAAAACCATACTACACAATACAATAACCCTCCTCTCTCTTGACTCCCTCACACCAGCCACTAAGGTTTTCAAAGGTAAGTTCAGGTTAACTTTTTTATTTTTCATTATATTTATATTTTATTTATTATCCTGTATTATATGGCAGTATTATAATCATTTATATGAATATTTTTGGGTTGTGGAATGAATTTTCTGAGTTTCAATTACTGTGTTTCTTATGGGAAAATTCACTTTGATATACAAGTGATTTGAATTATAAGCATGTTTTCAGAACTAATTATTCTCACTAGCCAATGCTTAATAATATATGTAAAATCCTTAGAGGCCATAAAAAATGTGAATGTTGCCTTATTTTAAAAAAACAGTCTTTCAGATGTAAGTAATATCTTAAGATGAAATCATCTGGAAGCATGTGTGTGATACCTAAATACAATGATAAAAGTTTTTAGAATAAAAAAAATATAAACATGAAGAAAAGAAACAGTTATTAAAGACCACCACCTAATCATTATATTTACATTGAAAGCATATTCAAAGGGCTAAATGCATTCTTAAAGCTAAATTGCCCTTTACTGTTGGATGTAGATATATGGCTTTAATTCCCAGCTCCATTTTCTGTTTAATTTCTTTATCCATTTGTTTTATATATCAATATTATTGGGGGTTTTTTTTACTATAGATATTAGTACATTTGAAGTCCCATAACGTAATGCCTCACACTTTTTTCTTTTTGCTCAAGATGGTTTTAGCAACTCAGAATATTCTGGGGTCTCTCAAAAATTTTACAATTGCATTTTTTCTATTTTTGTTAACAATTTCATTGATTTTCTAAATAGAGATTCCATTGAATGCTTGGGTAGTATGTACATTTTAACTATATAGATTCTTTCAACTCACAATATATGAAGACAAGATATGATTCATTATTTTGCAGGTCATTTACATTATCTTTTATCAATATTTTATAATTTTCATTACTTTTACTTTTTTCCCTGAACTCCCCTAATGAATTCTATTTATATTTTTGAAAAGGATCTGAAAATCTTTTCAATTTTGAGGGCTCAGATCTTTTGTTGCTTTACCACCGCTCTGATATATTTTCATTTCTGTTTTTTCTCTCACAATGGACTCCAATTATTGTCTTCTATCACCCACAGATGCTCACCTTCCCCAAGATTATTTATCATCCCAGGTACACTTGCTGTAACAGTTAAGGAACATTCATTCATTGATTTATTAAATAGTTAATTATTGTCATTACTTAGACAGGAGTGTAACTACATATTTTTTCAGAGTAGTCTTCATTTGTTATGCTATCAAATAGTTCTTTATTGATGTTATTTGATTTTTTTAACATTTAATTACAACACAACACTTTGATCATTTTTTCCTCTCCTTACTAAATGGCAAGTTTCAGGAGGGCAAGAGGGACACCATAAATTTTTTACTCTATTGTATTTCTTGTTTTTATTACATTCCATATAGATATGAAATACATAACTTTTCAGTGATTGAATGATGGAAAAAAGAAATTAATTAAATATTAGGTTAAATTAATATATATTAAATTATTGAAATAACTATATTATTTATAATTTCTTGGATTACTCATATAATTGCATATATATGAGAAGAAAATGGTGTGTCCAATTTTATCAGGAACTATCATACAAACAGTTGGACAGCATCTTTTACAACTGAGATTAAAAATGGTGTGTCACATAAAAATAGACTTAAATTAATCTCAATTCATTCCCATAATCACACTTATTTCACAGTGTCACAATGAGTAATGTTAAAGGTAACTTACTGTTTATTTTTCACCATAAAATAATTCCCTCTTTAAAAACTAATGAGATATAATAGAGTTAGAAATAGTAAATGTGACTAAAGGAAGTAATTATTGAAAGAAACATACAAATAAATTTAACATTAGTTGCATTTTTAAATAGTCATTGAAACCAAGTTGGGTGGCACATACATCAACAAGGAAAGAGGTGGAAGCAAGGTGATAGCAAGCTTATGACCAGTCTGATCAACTTAGTGTGACGCTTTTTAAAAAAGAGAAAGGAAAGCAGGGTGTAGCTCAATGGTAAAGTGCTTATCTAGCTTGTGTGAGGCCTTAGCTTTAGTCCTCAGCACCACACACACACACACACATACTTGATCAGTAACCCGGTCTTGCATCATATAATTAAATGTATAATAAAAGTTTAGATATTTATTTCAACTCTAGTAGAAACAGTAATGGCCTCCAAAATTGTCTGTGTTCTAATCCCCAGAATTTGGAAATTTTTAAAATTATATGAAAAGTGGAATTAAGTTTGCAGATGGAAGAGGGTTGCTCATCAAGTGAATTAAAATAGGGTTATTCTAAATTATCTATATTGGTCCAAATCATAGAAGTTTTTCAAAGAGGGAGGCAAAAGTGTAGGTTACTGACATAATGGGAGAAGGACTCAAATCAGTGTTACTGGTTTTGACTGTGTAAGAAGACAGCCATGAATTGGAGAATGCAGCTAGTCTCTAGCAGCTGAAAAGGGCAAAAAAAAAAAAAAATTCTCCTATACAGCCTTCAGAAAGAAATGCAGCTCTACCAAAACCCCAAAACCTTGATTTTAGAACAAAGATAACTGTTATATTTCTGATCTGCAGAACTGTAAGATAATATATTTGCATCATTTCAATTCACAAAGTTTGTGGCAATTTGTTACAGCAGTAACAGAAAATTAATACAAATTAATGGAAAAATAATATCTAGACATGTCAAAGGTCAGAGTTACAGCTGAGTAATAAAACAAGTTGAAGTATATCAAGATCCTAGCAATTAGACTTGGATATAAGAAGTCAGATTTTAAGCAAGGAATTTCAACAAGAGCATGATTAGTAAGAATAAAAATATGATTTATGCTAAGGAGTTTTGTTATATTTTCCAATATACTTTTTGTCAGTGGAGTAATTAGGTTAACATGATGGTCATCTTCCAGAGGAAGAAAGGTGTAGGTACTTAACTAGGTTACAAATTAACCTACTAAATGCTAATAGACTTTGTACAAAGTTAGCTTACTAGAGTGTTACAGATGCAATGATAATACATATTACTGAAAATTGTAATATATGAATTACAGTACTACTTACTAGTCTCAGTTTTAAATATTTTGTTGTCAGTCTTTATATGGTATTTTGAGAAGAGCAATAAATATTTCATTTTATGGACTGAAGAGAAATGGATACAAGCAGAATATAGAGCTTTATAAAATATACATATTGTATATATTTTTTCTCACTAATAAGACATCACTCATCAGTTAAATGTATCATTCAGCTAATGTAAGCATAGGCATGATTATTCACTAATTGGTATCAATTTATGATTTCTAGAGGATATAATGATTTCCAGGGCAACTTACGATATCATGTGTCTCAAAAAACAGGAAATTATTTTTCTAAGAATCATCAACTAGTATTGAGATATTGCCAATGGAAATAAATCTTTGGTGGCCTAGAAGTAATGATAGTAGTTATTAAATTACACTTATTGTTTCTTATCCCACAGTAACCTCTCAAAAATTATGTTTAACCCTCATTTGTTGTCAGCATTCAAACCTGTCTTCCTCTCAATGAATAGGACTATAATTGTTAAAATGTTATTCTCTTATGAAACACCGGTATCCAGGCTAATGTAAAAATGAAATAACTCAACAATTAACCATTGTGTCACAACAACGATATCCTCAAAATCAGTGAAAAGATAATATTGCTGTATTAATAACATATTTTTCTCTATCATAGAACAATGGGAGAATGAATTTGTTTGACAATACCTGTGTGTATGTAACTGTGGTGACAGATTAAAAAACTAATGATGAGAACAAGCTGGAGAAGATTTTACATGCTTTGAATATGCATTTTAAGTACTTTAAGTAGCTTTCCAAACAAAAAGTTGTACACATTAAGAATTACAGTCAGGTCAATTGGGGTCAGAAAAGACACTCATGATTAATCAAGTAAGTCTTCCACTGAATTGTTAAATTTCTTCCCAAGAGTAATGAAAGACAATTTTTCTAGCTCCTACTTTAATAGTTTCCAGGTTGGCATTCATGGGCCTCATTAAATACACAAATTCAGCTAAATGTTCCCACAACCACATTTGGTTTCTAAATAAATAATCAGCTTATCAACAATAACATATAAAAAAGACTGACAGAGCTGTATAACTTTACATATACCTGTAATAAATTTTATCTGAATAGGTTCAACTAGCACCTTGATCTATCTGAAATATTTTTTTTTTGTTTTTGTACTGGGTATTTAGATCAGCGGTAGAGCTCTTACCTAGCATGCATAAAATCTTGGGTTTGATTAAAGTGTCAAAGAAAATGGTTGTGACACACTAAGACTTATTTTTAACTGAAGATCATATACATAACTAAATGCTATAGATATTCTTAAGAGCTTCTGTATACTATTAGGAGAGATATCCATGGTATGATGATATTGGTGAATAAATTCCAGACTGATAGAGAAGCAGAAATCTCCACTGTCTGGATGAGGTAAATTTCTTCAACCAGTAGGGAGTTAACAACAATATTAAATAGCCCAGATCTTTCAATCTCTTCCAGAATGACCTGATGAAACAGTGATTAAACAGAGATGTAACATATCTACTACTACTGCATTACTCTGATGTATTTGCCTAGAAGTCTAGTCAAAAGGCCAGTAGAGCTCTTGAGTAGTGCTCATGTTCTCATTTCAACATAGTTCAAGAAAAAATGTTTTATTTTATAATTTTTACTGAAATATATATCCAACTAAAATGCTTTTTTTATCAAAATGTGTATAATTGTTGTGATGCATAATTTCAGTTATGATTCTTGTGAGTCTATTGTTATAAATGTTACTACATTTTTGAGGTAGAAGATTAGGGCTGGAGCAAATTAGTTAAATCCCTGGGTAAAATCTGTCGAAGTTGTGGAGATCCAGGGAAATGAGCAAAAACACAGGATCCAGGATGATTTTGTAGCTCCTGAGCATTGTACACAGAACCAATCAGAAAAGTATTATTTTCAATTCTTCATTTACATCTAGCACTAAGTCAAGCAAATTTTTCAATATGAAAGTTTAAATCTGGTGCCAGACCAAGTGAGTTTTGATAGGACAACTGTCTCAATGCCTTACTTATATGAGAGAGAAGCCAATCCAGGAATTCTTAACAAGAAAGAAACCCTTCCTTTATTATTTTGGCCACTATGAGTCTACTCACCAGCCTGCTCTTACTCTGCACAGTGTATTTCTTTTTTTGCCTTCAATAACTGTACATTTCCACTACCTTTTCTGTGTGTCTTGCCCAGCTCTTTCCTCTGGACACCAAGAAGCTTCAAAGAATTCCACCAAGACCCAACATCTGGTAATACTCCTTGGCAAGCCAGTTAGCAAGTAAGACTCCTTTGTGGGAAAATATTTTCTTTCTTTTTAAAATTTTTATGTCTGATTACACAGTGTAGTCATGAGTCAAACAGTTAAAGGCCTCTAGGGAATCTGCCTCTAAACTGGTCATAGAATGGACATTTTAGGCTCCACCAGGTGCAAGGAAATTTATGCACACTATCTAGGTTCCATGTGAATGGGATGTAAAGTTTAATATGTCTCTTTTGCTTCCACATTTTTTCTCTTTCCAATAATTTATTCAGCTTTCTAATTTGGGAAGTGGAGTATAGCTATCAGTAACTTTGTCTCCTGCTTAAGTAGCCACCTACCCAGCCTGCCCCATTTTGTGTTTACCATGATCAAAGTCTCATTTGGGTTTTTACCCTAGGTGACCTTTATCTACAACTGTCCTTTGTGAGTCACTTGCTTCAGGGCTCCATTTTCTAAAACCTCAGGGAGCCATCACAGTTCAACTTTTAATCCTGTTTCCTAATTTTCTTCAACACCAGAAATCTCATCCTTATAGAAAAGAGATGCCATCTCTACTTTCAGAGAACAGTTGTGCTTCCTCCCTTTTTCACCTCTAAATCTGGGTAGATCTACTCTTTTGTTTCTTCTAACAAAAAGTAGACTAATTTCGGAACATTTGTGTTTTGACAGCCTGAGAAGAACAAAGGAAATAGACAAAGCATGTCAAACCAACTGGCTGTGACCATGCAGAAGTAGAACTGGAGTATTTTACTCCATAAATAAGAGATTGATCTTTTCATAATATTGGGGAATTTCCAAGGCTTTTTCTTAAATGCTGATGTATAGGCTTCTGTATTTACTGCCTTAAAAATATTACCAAAGTAATTTGTTATTGGAGTAAATGGTATAGATACTGTTTTTCAAGTGATTAGTTAGATCCAGCAGGTGGGATTTGCCATGATCTTTAAGGAATCAGAATGGGCCATGGGCTATGGGGAGGTCAAAGGAGCTAAAGGGCATTGATGCTATTGGCTCAATGAGTCTTTGTCCTTCTGTGAAAATGTCCTCAAAAGGACTCAAGAACTAGTCTTCTCTTTTCATAGGCCCCATGAAGCACCGTGGGAAACACCCCACAGATCCCACTAACCTCATCATTAGGCTACATCTTTAAAAATTGGAAAATAACTTGATCCTAATATCTGGGTAAAAATCAAAACCATATCTTCTCTTGTAATTTGGTTCCAGTACGAAGTAGAAAATGGTGAGAGATGGGTTCTGAATGGCAGTCAAAATTACAATATTATTCTTCAGTTACATCTTTTCAGAAAAATGACAAAACAGTTATCTGAAATTCCCTATGTTCAGGCTTTTATGACTTTGTGTCAGAAACTGTCCTTTTACAATGGCCCAAAAGATATTACACTAAAAGAGGCCTCCAAACAGGAGGTTGATATCATTGAAGATCTTCTCCTCAGACCCCCCTACTTGTTTCTCAAGGGGATATAGATCTCTGTCATTTGTGTAATGTAAGTAACCACATTGGGAGGCCTCCTCAACCTCCCACTTCTAATCTTCAATCCATTAAATCAGTCTCGCCCTCTACAAGTGACTCAGAAATCCCATCAGTGGCTAACTTCACATGCTCCTCAACAGTTTAAGCTCTGCAGGACATACTTGGAATAGCTTCCTACTGTTAAAATTCATAGTTTAAGAGAGTTCCCAGGAGAAGAAGGGACTACTGGAGTCCAGTTTCCTTTTTCAGAGGCAGATATCTAACAACGCGAAGAATATTTAGGCTGATTTTCAGAGGATCTTTGTAGGTTTACAGATGGGTTTCAAAGTTTTATCCTTGCTTTCGACCTCTCATGATGAGATGTCCAATTTCTCTTGGTCATTTGCTGTACCCCAGATGAAAAACAAAAAATTCTAGAACAGGCTAGGAGATATATAAATGAACAATATGCTCTACGAAGAGAAGGAAATTGCCCCAGATAGGTGATTATTCCTTCAACAACATCAAGTTGAAAACAAAAAAACCCAAAAAAACCCTGAAAAAACCGATCCCTGGTACCAAAAAAACCCACAAAAAAACAAACAAAAAAACAACAACACCAAGTTGGGACTATAATACTGCAGATGGACTAGACATGAGCTAAAATCATGCCCACTCTTATCATGGGAATAAAAAGATACATTACAAAACCTGTTAATTATGAAATGCCAAGAGAGGTTACACAGAGCAAATAGAAAAATCCAGCAGTATTTCACAACTCGTTTCAATAACTTTTCCATAAATATGCATACTTAAATTCATCTTCCAATGGGGGATAGATGCTAAAGGGACAGCATTTCATTAGTCAATCAGCCCCAGATATTTGAGACAAATTACAAAGATTTCACATGCGTTCCCAGATCTCTTTGTTTCAATTGCTAGATGTAGCCTTTTCTGTGTTCAACAAATGAAATCTGGATGAACATGAAAGGGAGAGCAACTGAGAACACAGACAGGGCAAAATTACGGGTGTTGCAAATGGCTGAGCTTTAAAAATACCCAAGTTGCCCAAGGGAAAACCCTGGGCTAATCAAGGAAGAACTCTTCTTTTAAATACAAGGAAATTGGACACTGGGCATGCCACTTTATGAGGCTGCTGGCCAGGCCCTGTTTTTTGTCAGATGGCTGATGTGATTGATCCATGGCACTGTGGTATTGACTATCCTTGCTCCCAGACAGGGCCTAGCCCATAAAAAGCCCTCACTGCCCACTCTGACAAAGACAACTGAAGGAGTCTGGAGCAAACTGTAATGTCCCTGTCCATGGACATCTCCATGTCCTGTGAGGAGCTCAAGTGACCCTGTATGTCATTTGTAATCAAATTTAATTCCTTATAGTTATATAAATGGCTTAATTCTTTTCTCCTGATTTGATATGTCAATTAAAATGTCATTTGTTAAACTATGAGTTTGTAATTGTCTCTATTCTCTCACTAAGAAGATATTTACTGTTAAAATTGGGAGCAATTCTCCAAGTCTGGCAAACATTTTAGGAATAAAATACGATTTCCATTCTGCATGCAGACCTCAGCCCTCTGGAAAGGTTGAAAAAGCCAACTAGATGTTAAAGCGAACTCGGGAGAATTTTGCCATGAGACTTCAGAGTCTTGCCTCTGATTATTGCCAGTAACCCTCATGATGATTCAAAACATCCCCAACACTGGGAAAAATATCAGTCCTTTAGAGATGCTGTGTGAGAGGCCTTTTCTATCAGCTGATATGGTAATGGTACCACAAGCCTTGAATAGTATCTTATTAATCTGGGCTAAGTACAACAAGCTGTATAACTATAGGACAACCAAATCCTGCCAACTCTTGGCCCACAGTAGTGGGAACCACTTAGTGTCTGACCCAGAGACCAAATATTTATTTTAATGTTGAAAGAAGAGACTCCTACATACCTGTATAACAAAAAAGGAAGGGTCTCTTTTCGGTGATCCCACTGCAATAAAGGTGGAAGAAATAGGTAGACAGATTTACATTTCCAGGATAAAACTGGTCTTACCTGAAATGCCTGAGGCAAAGAACAGCCCAACATAGGAAAACTATTTTTGTGAACCTCTGGAATATCTGAGGCTCCTCTTCAAAAAGTCAGACTCCAGTACTCCTCTGGGTACAGGTAAGTAGAATCACTAACAACCCTTGACCCACCACAGCATAAATGCACACCTGTATTGAAATATCTGCTTTTAATTGGATTCATAATGTGGGTGATCTTGCCAGTACTATGACTTTCAAGCTCTTGGTAGTATCTAAGTTTATCCCTCTTTACCCTGCTTTCCTCTCCACAGGGGGAATGGGACTAAAACTCCTTTAAAAAACTTCCAAATGATAAAATGGCAAAATAATCTCTCTAATTGATGGATCTATCATAGTCCATCTTATAAGGCAGAACACAAAATATTCTCACCTACACCCCCCTTTATTGTGTGTCTTATCCAGTTTTTTTGTTCCGGACACCAAGAACCTGGAAAAAATTACCCTTGGACCCACCATTATGTAACATTTCAACAGCACTAACTCCATTTTCAGATTTTCACTGTAAATGAGCCAAGTGGATTACTGGCAACTGGATACTGATGTACAAATAAGATTATGGTATTGGGACTTTGTCCTTCAAGATAGACACCTGAAAGCTGAGATAATACTTCTTTTTGTATTATAAATACCTGTGCCTTTATACTACCACTTGAGATGCAACTCACTGTGATTCTTCTTTTTCTGAGTATCCATTCTGAACTGACAATGGTCCACAGAGGCTTCATCTTACTGAAATATCTTTCTCTCCTTTTTCTGACAATCTAAAAGCATTCTTGACATTCAAGTGTCACCTTGGAGACACTGATCACCTAGACCATTGGTGGCTAACCTATGGTACACATGCCACAGCAGGCTGTTGGAATCATAAAAAGTTCTAAAAAGTTCTCACGAAAGATCATTTGGACAATTTCTTCTCTAGACACATGGTATATACTTTATCACGAGAATAATGTGCATGGATGATTTTCTCTTATTTATTTTTCCTATTTCCATATATTTCCTTGATTTACTTTTGGTTATTCTTTTGTGCATTTAAAAATGAATAATTAAGGAACTATCTTTGATTCACTTGACTTGACATTAGTTTAGAGAATGATGACTTTGCTTCTCTTGGAGGAATTGTAATCTTTGTGGTAAAAATTATTGCCAGGTGTCAGGGAACCATACCATAACTTCATGTTTCAGTGCAACAAAATTTTTTTTCATATACAGCTTTCTGATGCCATTCAAATATTTTACAATGATAAAAAAAGACTTTGGCACACTAAGTGATGGAACTGCTAAAACCACTCAGGGTCATTTTATATAATTGATTTGGGTGAGGAATATTGACTCTATCCCAGGTGCCCTCTTATATTCTCTTTACATTCATACCTATGGGTGGAATTTTCTATTACCAATGTTGATTACATATTTTCTAATTTGAAATATATTCATCTTGACAGACAATTAAAACATAATAAAAATTGAATATTTTTGTATTTATTCATTATCTACACATATCACATTCTTTAGGCATCAGGCTTCTCTTGATTTTTGAGTTTCACTTTATGCCATCATTTTTACATTGCAAAAGCAATTTTAAAAATTTGACTTACAACAGAATCTATGCATAAATCATATATCTCTCCCAAAAATTAACTCAAAATGAATCATAGATGTAAATGCAAATTTCAATAATATGAAATATTTAGACTATAACATAAGAGAAAATCTAGATGATATTAGTTTTGGTGATGAAATTTTAAATCAAATGCCAAGAGGAACACACATGAAAACAATTCATAATTCAGACTTTATTTATATTTTATTCTATGTGAAACATGCAAATAGTGGAATGAAATGACAAACCACAGAATGGGAGAAAATCTTTGTAAACCCTACACCTGATAAAGGTCAATAACCAAAATTATAACCCTCAAAATTTCTCAAAACTCAGTAATATGAAAATAATCCAGTTAATATGTGGGTAATAATGTGAATAGATACCACAACAAAAAAGATATGCAGATGAAAATTAAGATATGAAAGATGCTCAAGATCATAGGATACCACACAATTGCAAATTGAAATAACATGAAAATATGAAATAGAACACCAACTACTGGCTAGAAAATAGAACAGCAATAATTAATTCATTCTAATCTTAATGTGAATGGTTAAGCCCCTTTTGAGGCTAGTTTGGCTGTTTCTCACAAAATTAAACATACTTTTAACATATCACCTACCAATTTTACTACTTGTATTTATGCAAATGGTTTGGAAATATATGTTTACACAAAAACCTACAATATAATTTTTTAAAAGTTTTATTCACAAATATCAAAACAAGAATTAATCCAGATGTCCTTCAATAGATACATGGATATATGCAGTGATAAATCAACACACTCACATATTATTCAGTACTAAAAACAAATAAACTATTAATACATAAAAAGACAAATAGGAACATTGAGTATGTGTGCCTCATGAAAGTTATAAATTTGAAAATTCTACATACTTTGATTCCAACTAAAATTTCTCCTTGACTTAAAATGACATAACTTTTCAATAAAACAAGTAGTAAGTTGAAACTCTGTTAAGTCAAAAATGTATTTAATATACATACTCTAACAGATATCATATCTCAGCAACACAATACACTGCAGCAGACTATCGGTTGTTTCCCTTTGGGTCTCAAGGCTTCCTGGGACCTGTGACTTGCTGCTGTTGCCTAGTATCATTAAATAATTTGGTACCACATACAGCTAGTCTAGGAAAAGAAAAATAGATCAAAATTAAAGTTCTAGTGAACTGGTGAACTATATTTCTAGTGAATACATATTGCTTTCTAATCATTGTGAAGATCAAAAGTCATTAAACAGAGCCATAGTAATTCAGGGACTTAAATTTGGGAAAAATAAAATTTTATCAATACTAATATCAGGGGTTTGCAATGATTCAGGGCAGGGGAATGGGAAGAGGAAAGGGAAAAATGAAGAACAAACATAAAATGGAACACAGGGCAGTGAAATGACCCTTATGACACTGCACTGGCACACGGATGTAAACATTCAGCCTGTTGAATGTGCAGAAGACAGTGAAAACTAAATGAAAAGTTATTTCTTTAATTACCAATTACTACATCATCATTTTAAATACACAAATGCAAAATATTAATAATAGGGGAAATTTGTTGAGAAGGGAGCTCTGGCTTTGTGCTCATTTTTTCTGTAAACCTAAAACTGCTCTGTAATCAGAAATATACAAATTTTATGCAAATGGCAAAATTTTTCTTGTGCTTTGTACACATTCAAGGAAAAATAATACATTGTATATTTTCATTTTAGAGAGCATATATGTGTTTCTGTGAATACTATATTTTAAGCAGAAAATATGAGGAAGAAAATATAGATATGGTGAAATTGTGCTACCTCTTTTGTGTCCTGCTCCCCCAGAAAACAAACAAAAAATCTTATCCTTTACAAAGAACTGTGGGGCCAGGGATTTAGCTCAGAGTCACTGCCTCCTGCCTTGCAAGCACAAGGTCCTGAGTTAGATTCCTGGTACCAAAGGGAAAAAAAACCCCAGAAATACTGTGAACTGTTTTACCCATGGATTTGGGGTGAATGAATTTGGGATTTAGAAAGAATGTGTGACTAAAACAATAGTGACTGATGGAGACACACTTTTAGGTAAAAAGACCAACTTGGGGGCTATTAAAAAAATCAAAACAAAGTTTTAAAATAGAAAACATGGTTCAAGTCATATGTGAAATAGATTTGAAAGGGCTTGGCACCCTAAAATTACAAAGTTTAAAAAAATAATTTCAGATTACTTCAGTGAGAAACTCTGAGGAACAGTTAAATAAAGAATTATGAGTACATTGCTTAAAATATGTAAAATTATGAATGGTAGAGTACAATGTAATTTTTTTCCTAATGTCAGATTTTGTTAGCGCCCCATCATCTGAGTCATGTTATTCTTTTCTTCTTTTACCTCCTGCATGAACTGCATTTCAGAATTTATTTAAGATCCATCTAAAATTCCTTTCCTCTCAAATTCTTCCTGAATACACTAACTTGAGCTGTTTTCTTCATCCAAAAATTTTGTTCAGTAGTCTATTTTCATTCTACACCATGATTATTAATTTACATGTTTTTCTGTCTGTTTTAGACATATGGGTTTTTCTAGGAAAATATGTTGTCCCCTGTTTTACTCAGTGCTCAGATAATAATTTGCACATAGAAGTAATTCAACTCTTTAAAATGTTTTAAGTTGTAAAAAAATTAATCCTTTTGAAATAATGAATACATTAACACAAATTATTCCATATTAAATCAATATATCATGAGTTCACTTTTTATTCCATAAATATATACAACTATAAATTATCAATTTACAATTAAACATAACATTACTTTAAAAAGCTGCTACATTTGTTTTCATTCCAACTGCATGATTTAAATAGGTTGTTTTTCCTTTTTTATATTATAAACAAGTGACTAATGAAGAAATTTCACTGAACATCTGAAATACAAGTACTCTATGTTATTATGCATTGCTTATGCAATTACTTTGAAATTGTACCTAAAAATGTTATTTTCAGGCATTTATACAAATTATTTCAATAATCATGCAAAATGTAACTACAGCATCCTAAAGAGTTTAATTAATACATTAATTCCAATTCATTTACCTAATAGCAAATCCTTTTTATAATTCTGTCAAATATTTTGTCATACATATGTGATACTACAGTGTTAAATAATTGTATATAAATTGATAGTATGCCAGTATCGACCACATTTTCCCTACTTAAGGAGAATTTATTTTTCTTTTTTTTTAAGGATAACATATCTAAACATGGAAAAAATACTTCAGTCACTCAATAGTGTGATACCACTGGAAAAATATAAGAATAGAAATTTTTATTAAATTAGTCACTGAAATTTTGAAAGTCTATCAAATTATTGGATGTATAGAACAAACTATCCATAATATTAAAATATGCATTACTGAAAAAATTCTGTATATATTTTAATATTACAGATGGGGTTTTTGTCTATATATCCAATAATATGATAGTTCCTTTCACACTGGTGGACTTGAACACTGGTTGAATTATTATATGCAAATCTTTTTGTCCCAGGTTTATAGAAAATAATAGTTAAGTGTTGGGTAATATTATGGTATGGTAAGGTGTTAGAAAATCTTAATCATTTCTTATACATTACTTGTAGTTTCTCACTGTTAAAAACAATTTTAGATAGAACATGTTTGATAACATAACCTCAAGCCTTCTAAAATTTTATTAGAAAATGAATTATTAATCTAAGAATATGTGAATTTTAAATCTTAATGTACTAAGTTCCTTCTAAAAAGACATCAGTCATTTGTTGAAAACTTTTATATTGTCTGGATAAAACTTCTCAATGAAGTTACAGAATCTATAAAAATGTGTAATTTACAGAGACTAAAATCCTTAACATGTGATTCTAACTAAAAAATACATGCAGAGAATTTATAATTGTAGACTACCCTCATATAGATAGGTGATTCAGGGACAAAGTGCATATGAGGCATAATAAATCTATCTCCAAGAAATGAATGGAATTATCTTGACTTGATAGCACTGTGGGATATAGAAGAAACTTTAAAAAATAGATTCAGTAAATGGGGTACTCATAATTCCGATAATGTAAAGTTTTCAAATTTGAAGTCACAATTAAATATTTCAAAATGTCAAGACTCAGAAGAAAGTAGGAAAACATGAGCAGTAAAGGACAAAAATAATTAATAGTAGATCGCAAAAATTTTGTTAGTTGCTATATTACAGAAAGTAGCATGTAATGATATAAAATATGTAATGAAACAAAAATAATAATTGGAAAAATAGCTTATGATGGAAAACAACAATAGATTAATGTGAAAACAAGTGATATTAGTAGAATAGAAACTAGCATTGTTAAAAGTAATTTCCAGTGACAACTGATTCAACTCAGAGCTATAATATTATAATAAGAACATCATTCATATAAAGGTAGACAAAATGTAAATTAATATCTTGATACTTTCTCAGAGCAGTGCGCTCTGGAAAAATACACCAATCAACATTTAGAGTAAATTAGGTACTTGGAGAAATATTACTTAAACATTTATTTATTGTAAACAGAAGCCTCCTAGTACCATATAAAACAGCAAGGAGACTGAGCTAGACATTTGTAACAAATGCTTATAGACTGATTTTGTTCAAATATGTGAGTCTAAATCTCCCAGTCTAAACAGGAATAGAGGGGTGGGTATTCTTGTTTCAGAGTTTTTCTCCAGGAATTCCACAAAAGTTTCAAAAGACAAATGACAAGATTCCTCAGTTTCTACGAAGAATTGGCTTGTGGAACAAAACAAGACCTACTGTCAAAGTTACTCACTACTTCATATCCCTTATCTCTTCCAGGTAAAATCATCATGAATGCTCTGTGGGCACTGGCAAAAAACAACAACATTTTATGGGGAGTGGAATAATTGAATCAAAGCCTGAGGAAGGGAACAGAAAAAAAATTTCACCCTTGAGGGGAAAGTGAAAAATACATTATGTGTTGTCAAGGAGGCACTGTCAGTTCCTAGAAGCTACTACAGTTCTTAGCACATGTTCTCCAACATAGAAGTTCATTTCTTGAGATACAGAAAAGATTCTCTCTCTGTGTCTCTGTCTGTCTCTGCTCTCTCTCTCTCTCTTTCTCTCTCTTTCTCTCTCCCCCCTTCTCTCTCTACTCACTTTTAAATGTTTTCATTAGATAAAATCAGTCCAACTCAAAATAATCTTCCTTTTGCTTAACTAAAAACCAACTGATTTGTACATATATATTATGTCTGCAGAAAGCTTTTAAATTGGCCCCATAAGATGACCTAATTAGAGGTGTAAAATCCTGTGATATTCACAGGTCCTGCCTGGATTCAAGAAGATGAAGTCGCTTCATTTCATTTGCCCATTTATTGATTGGGTCTTTTGTTTTGGGTGATTTATTATTTGAGTTTATATTGTTGGTTGGAATGTAAACTAGCACAACTATTAGGAAAATAAGTGTGGAGATTCTGCAAAATTTAAAAATAGAAATTCCATTTGATCCAGTTATCCCCCTTTTATATATCTTCTTAAAAGAATTAAAGTCATTATGTCACAGGGTTATTGCATACCACGTTTATAGTAGCACAATTTATAATAGCATATACATTCATCAACAGATGATTAGATAAAGAAAATGTGGTATTTATAAACAATGAATTACTACTGCGACATAAAGAAAGAAAAAATTCAGGCATTAGTAGGCAAATTGATGCAACTTGAAAACATAAAGTTAAGTGAAATAAGTCAGACACACAAGCTTAAATATCACATAGTAAGAATTTCCCTATAGATCTACATATATGTAGATATATATAATATTTTTGCTAACTAGTATGTACACACTAGTTAGCAAAAACATTAAGGGTCATCATAAAATTCTGCCTGCCATGGCCTAATATATGATTTGACTTACCAGTCCTATGAATGGAAGATGGAATACAGTGCAATGTCTTTTTTTCCTTAAATACTTTATTGGTACATTTTAGGTATACAATACAGTTACATTTATCATTGGGTGATTGTACCTGTACATGATGTATAAATACTAAGGAAAATACATTGGGAAATCTAAATTTTTTAGCCTATACAAACTAATAGGAAAAATGAATGAGACTGATGATGATATTTTTGGAAAAATGGATAAAAAATATTCATATGCAACAGATTTTCATAAAGAAAATTTGAATTTGAATTTTTGGAAGAAGGGAAACAATCCCTAAAAGAAGTCCTTAAATGAGAGTATGAAAAAATAAGCACATAAATTAGTAAAAAATAAAAATAGTTTTGAAGACTGATAAAATCTTATTTTATTTTAATAAAGTATATATATTTTTATGATTAAGAAACAAGGTATAGCCAAATGAAATGAAAATATTATGATAGGCTTTTGGGCAAAGTGTACAAAAACTTTGTATTTTTTAAAATTATAAATATATTGTTATAATTCTACAACATAGAGCTAAATATACATGTGAAAAATGTCTGGTGTAACAAGTAAATGAATAAAAATAAATTTTATAACTTCTAAAGTAGTTGAGAGAGTAAGGAAAACATGAATATATTACATTGCCAATATCCCATTTTACAACTGAATTTCACCTACTGTTGAAATTCACAGATTGTTTCTGAAATAATAAGATAGAGAGATGTACCTAGAATCATGGAGGCATACTTAAAACTGAAGGATGAAGATGGGGGCTTGCTAGACAATATTTCAAACTGTATTTAAAGCTGTTATAATTAACATAATGGAATATTGGAAAATAAAAAAAAACTCATACAGTAGAATAGAAAATGAATTTAGCAAAAATTTATTCTTACAGTGAGACTATAACAGACCAAGGTGGAATGAGAATATTGTAAATGAATAATGAAGGTGATATAATACTAACCACAAAAAAAGTAATGAGATAGTTAAACAATAAAAAGAAAATTTGTATTTTGGGAGGATAATAAAAGTAATAAGGAATTTTATTTCTCAAGTGAAAAATAATGAATGTAAAATTTAAAGGAAGTCTCTACAACAATATTAATAGAAATTATAGGTTCATTAAAATCATTTTTTTAAAATAATAAAATACAAAAGAAGAAAAAGCTATATGTATAAATAATTTTTGTTTAGTAAACATTATATAAACAAGTAGGCTAAATTTCAAATTACATTAGTATACAGTAAAACCTCTTCAGCTAGTTGCAAAATATACTTATATAGATATAGATGCAGAGATATTGCCCTTCTCAATATTCACAAAAAGTTTTTCCTGAAAGACAAAGGGGAAGAATCAATTTAATAATATTTGTTACAATCTTTAAAAAAGAAATATTCCTTTACAGAAAATTAAAGTCTTCATCTTGAAAAGAAACTCAATGTTAGTCATTGTAATAAAATATCAATTATAAACATCTTGTACACGAGCAACAAACTCACTGAGAGAGGAAGTGGAGAAACAATTCCTTTCACAATACCATCCAAAAAAAAAAAAAAAAAAGAATTACCTGGAAATCAACCTAACAAAAGAAATTAAAGACCTCTACTTTGAAAACTATAGCACTCTGAAAAAGAGAGATCAAAGAGGATATCAGAAAATGGAAAGACATCCCTTGCTCTTGGGTAGAAAAAAACCAATATAGTGAAAATGCTCATACTTCCAAAACTGCTACATAGATTCAATGCAATGCCGATTGAAATTCCAAAAATATACTACACAGAACTGAAGAAAACAATCCAAAAATTCATTTGGAGTAAGTAGAGACCTAGAATAGCAAAAGCAATTCTAGGCAACAAAGGCAACATAAGAGGTATCACAAGCCCAACCTTGAAACTATACTACAAAGCTACTGTGATAAAACATCATGGTACTGGCAATGAAACAGATCTATGGATCAGTGAAACAGATCTATGGATCAGTGGAACAGATTAGAAGATCCAGAAACAACTCCAGACACACTCAGTCACCTCATATGTGACACAGGAGCCAAACAACCTCACTGGAGGAAAGATAGCCTCTTTAATAAATGGTGCTGAAAAAATTGGGTCTCAACTTGCCAAACATTAGAACTAGACCTATATGTCTCACCATACACTAAACTAAAATGAAAATGTGTCAAAGATCTAAATATTAAAACAGAAACACTAAACTAGCTGGATGAGAGGTTAGGTAGAACTCTTGAAAACAATTTTTAGGAAAAGATTTCATGAACAAAATCTCAGTTGCAGGTGAACTAGCACAAAGAATCAACAAGTGGGATCTCTTCTTATTAAAAAGCTTCTGCACAGCAAGAGAAACCACCAACAGTGTGAAGAGACAACTCACAATGTGGGGACAGATTTTTACCAGCTGTTCCTCAGACAAAGGTCTACTATCGAGAATATGTAAAGAATTTAAAAGATCAGACCTCCCAAATTTAAAGACCCAATCGAAAAATGGGCATCTGAAATGAACAGACATTTCTCATACAAAGAAGTGGAAACAGCAAATAAACATGAAAAAGTGTTCAACATACAGGTCCTTCAAGATTTACAAATGAAAACAATGCTGAGATTCCACCTCACTCGAGAAAGAATGGCTGCTCTCAGGAAATCAACCAATAACAATTGCTGGTGGGGCTTTGGGAAAAAGGAACCCTTCTCCATTGTTGGTGGGAGTGCAGACTGGTGCAACCACTGTGGAAATCAGTATGGAGATACCTCAAAAAAATAGGATTAGAGATCCCATTTGACCCAGCAATTCCCCTGCTGGTTATCTTCCCAAAAGAATTAAAACTGTCATACCATAGCAATATACGTGTGCCCATGTTTATACCAACACAGTTTGTAATAGTTAAAACTTGGAAATAGCCCAGTTGCCCATCAATTGGAGACTGGATAAAAAATGTGTTTTTTTAATAAAATGGAGTACTACTCATCCATAAAGAATGATACACTACAGAGATTTACAGCTAAATGGATGCACATTGAGGCCACACGTGTAAATATAAAATAGTTTCTCCAGTGCGAGAAACTGAAGGTTTAAATAAGGATCAAAATGTATAACAGATAAGTGAAATAAGGAGAAAAGTTCCAAAGGGGAAGGGGAAGTGGGAGGCATAGGGGAAAGAAAAGAAGGGAAAGGAAAAATATGAGAAAAGGAAAAAAACAGAAAAAAAGTCTTTGTAAATAGGGAAGGCAGCAGGGATTGAAGGGAAGGCAGGGGAATGGGGAAAAAATAAGAACCAGGATATATCATGCAAAGTTACAAATTCCCAGTGATGAATGTCATCATATCGTATACCTAGAATGTAACAGTAACTGTAATGAATTTTTTAAAGTATAAATATTATGTAAGTATACATATCATGTAATTTTTAAAAGTATAAATATTATTATATTCAGTATGAGAAAACCTGGTATAATTTTTCATTTTCTGGATTAATAAGAAAATCTTTTAGTCTTTAAGAACTGGAATAATAGGAAATCTTAGAAAAAAGTTTTAAAAGTTCTCTTATGGAACACTACAAAATAATAAAAAATTGAAAATTAGACTTAAAAATATTCAATATAAAATAATGTCATTCAAATACTAAGTTAAAACCTATCTCTAAATTTAGAAACCTGCAAATATTAACAGTATTTATAAAGAATATATATTTTCAAAAATGTACTATTAAAAACATAAGTGAAAATAATGAAGATTGAAATGTAGAGTATACAAAATAATGAGGAACCAGTTAAACTTAAAACTATGTCAATTATCATTTGCTTAAAAAATGCCCCAGTAATGTTACATGGTTGAATATATCACTAAACACATTTACTAGAACCTCAGAATTATGATGAAATATAGGTATGAAAAGTATGTGCTTAACGTATATAGTTATAATAGGCAGCTTTATTTATTGAGACATTCTACCCAACACCCCTAAAATAACATAGGGGAGATTAAATTTAGCTCATGGTTTCAGGGACTTCAGTCCATGGTCAGTTGACTCCAAGGAAGAAATCTCTTCCTAGAAGGGCGTGACAGAGCAAAGCTGCTTTGTTTGTGTACATCAGAAAGCAGAGCAGAGGAACAGTATTAGAAAGGGAGAGGCCAAAAACTATATATAACACCCAAATTCAAGCCTCCATGAGGCACACAGATACATTCAACAGAACTGAAAGTATGCTTTCCTAATCCACTAGGGTCTTTGAGACAGTCAGATTGACACAATTAAACTTAACTATTACATTCCACTCGTTGTCAGCCTGATACCCAAACACATCTCCTTAAACCATACTTAGTTTTGAAATAAACACAAAAATATAATTCTGCCTAACATAGTAGAACTATCCCATATAGAACTGAAACACAGTAATTCCTTCCTTAAATTCTCAATAGTGCCAACTTTGCAATGAAGTCCAAGTAAAACTGTATTTTGAGCTTCAGGGAAGACTCCCAGTTTTCACTGTAAAAATTTTAAAAAACAAGTTACATAATCCCAAAATATAATGCTCAGGGTAAACATTTACATTCTAAAATGGATGGAGAGGGGGATAGAAAAGCAAGACTGAAATCTGTCAGGACAAATATTAGCCTTATGCTCGACAGATGGGTTATATTATGGTGAAATGTGAGTTCTAGACTGCTTTGGAGTGTCCACTCCTATGGCCTTACCGGTTGCACTCTACATGGCCTGCCTCCTATGGCTGCAGCTAATCTTGGCAGACATTCTATATCCTTGGGTTCTCAGACTTCTTGGAGTATCTACTGTACCTTTTGCTTCATCCCCACAGTTTCACACACTAAGTTCTCAGAGGCTTCCGTTGACATCTGGTTGGAAGCCTCCCTGAGTACACATTTGCATTCCTCATGCTAATAAAACCAGCATCATGTGTGCCAAAGACTGCTGCCAGTAAGAGCAGTAGCCAAATCCCCTTGGATCACAGTTGTAGTGGCCTCCCACTGCCTGGATTGCTAAGCATGATGAAATTAATATGGGGGAAACAATTCCTTAGGTGGCTAATTCAAACCAGGGTTCCCAGGGCATCTCAAAGGAAATGTTTACACTTTTGCACTTTTCAGTCTGCTATGAACAGTGTCTTGGTTTTTCCTGACCTGTCTTCAAGGAATCTTTATTTTTGTCCCTTTTCAGAGTGCTTGGTTTCTTTTTAATAGTGCTAACTTTTTCATCAACCCCACTTACACTGGTACAACTTTACAGAATGTTCATTTTGGACCAAATATATGTTTTTGTTCCAAATCTCTTTGCTGTGCCTTTTGTCTTTGATTCTTAATATAAATCTGGCTTAAAGCAGCCAGTAGTACTTATGCCACAACTTGAGTATTCCAGGCTCTAAATATTGAGTTGTCTTGAACTTTTTGTTTTGTTTTGTTTTTGTACTGGGGATTGAACTCAGGACCTTGTGCTTGCGAGGCAGGTGGTGGCACCACTGGGCTAAATCCCCATATCTTTGAGCTATTTACCTTCAGATTATTAATCTTCTGACCTTGATGTCAGCTTCCCACACAGTCTCAGGACATGGGAAAACATAGTCTTTTTTTCTTTTCTTTTCTTTTTTTTTTTATTATAATGTAACACACATGGTCACTAGTCCAATCACCAATAAAGACTGTATTCCCAAATGCAACCTCCTGAACTTAGTCTTATTGTTGGCATCACTATTAGCATTCTGGTTTTCTTGGATCTGACCAGAATCACCCATTGAGTTTTGCTTACAACTTCTTATGTCTTTTCCAGCCTGATTATTCAAACTTTTCAAAAGTCTTTCAGCACACCAATTCCACAGACTTCTGAACTCCGTGGTCAGATATAGTCACTACAATAGCCTCAGTACTGGTACAATTTTTTGTATTAGTCAGTGGTTTAACTGACTAATTGCTGGGACACAATACCTGACACTCACAATTTCAAGGAAGAGAAGTTTAGTTTCACTCATCGTTTCAAGGGATTTATCCCTTGGTCAGCTGGGCTCAAAGCAGAAACATCATGGCCAAAGGGCATGGTGGAGCAAAAATACTTAGCTCATGGTAGCCAGGAAGCAGAGGAGGGGAACAGCAAAATAGAGAAGGAGTCCAAGGACCATATACCATTGCCAAAGATAAACCTGTATGACCCATACCAGACACACCCGGAAGGTGTGCTTTGCTAGTCCACTGTGCATTTTCTAAGCCAAACAATTAGACACAATTAAGTGTATTCACCACACTGTTCAAAAAGTTCTGAGCAACTGAAAAGAAACTGTAGTTTTTAATAGAATTCTTCACACAGGATAGAAAGCCTAGATTTTTCATCTAGCACAGCTGCTGCCTTTGAAGACTATCCCAAGAAATAGACACTTAACCAACTTCCTGTATTGGAAGTACAATACATTTCACAATTAGTCTTGAAAAATAAACATCCTGCTTCAAAACAAAATAGAAAAGGGAAACTTTTTGAAAAGAGTTGTAATAAACATTATGGCAAAAGAATATTCAGTCTATATTTAAGCAGAAAATCAGAAAGAATTACTGTATCACTAAATTTTTAAAATTAAAGAAAGAATGATTGGAACAAATTTGGGTGATGTTACCAATTTTTTTTGAGCACTTGTCCTGAGCAAAATGCAGAATGAAGCTGATGAACTCATAAGTGAGGAATGTACCAAGAGTAGTTTATTAAAGATAATAAAGAGAAGCTCTCACCAGTTGAGTAGGGTTCTAAGGATGATGCAGAGGAAGTATTCAAATTGAGAGCTATGTGCACTTTGTTCCACTATTTTAGTGGGAGTAAAGAATGAAACAATGAAACAGTGCAGCTGCTGTTTTTAGCTAGGATTCTGACATTAGGAGAACAGAATTCCCTTGTACCCCAATTTCCCACAGCATACTTTAGTTTACCCAGGCCTTTGCTCTTTGAAACAATGCAGTTGCCATTTTTAGTTCAACCTCTGACATCAGGGAAACGATTTTCCCTGTCCTCTATTTTCCTGGGGAACACTTCAATGCAGCTGTCATTTTTAGCAGGCCTCTGACATCAGGAGAGCAGACTTCCCCTGGGCTCTAGCTTCCTGGGACACATTTCAGTGAGCTTTTTTCCCCCTTGTGTTCCAATATTCTCAGGGCTTATTGAGGTTTACTGTGGTCTCTATCCTAGTGGCCTAAAGTTCATCTATCTCCTGGTCTCAATGTGAAACTGAGAATGACGGGATAATAAAAAAATGAAAACTAGAAAAAGCCCTGCAGATAATTGCCTAGACAAATTCCATATAGATTACTTGCAACTATATATAGGTGAAATTGATGTGATTAAAAAAAAAGTTCTTAAGGAACGTAAAAAGCAATTTCTCTGAGTAATATTTTTTTTTTTTACTATATTCTGTTTTGGTATCTCTTGTGACTTTAGAATTCTTTAGGGTATTTTGGAAATTAAGTAAATGTGCAGAAGAAAAGGGACCATCAAACAGAGCAATGGTAGGATTAATTCTAATTTAAAATTGTTTTAGAATAATTGTACTGTAAGTCAGTATAGTTTTTAGTATAAATGCAGTAGAATGCCCAATTTCCCTAAAAATGTATTTTAAATATCTTTGTTTCTGAGTAATATGCATGGAAAGTATTTTGATTGGGTGAGAGTTAGTTAACATCATAATAAAACTTCAAAGAAAGCATTGTATCTTACTTCTCTTATTCATGTACTACTTTTATGCCCTCCTGTGCAACCTTATTCTTAAAGTTGACGTCTTTGAGCTTTAACTATAGTTACAAAGTGCCGACTACAGAACTATTAACTGAATCAGTTGCTTTTTAATCAGTCAATCACTCTCTGAGAGTCACTACACATAATTTACTTTAAAGTATCCTTCAGAATATTCCCTAAGGAAGACCTTACCTACTATGTCCTATCTAAATAGGGATGGTGTTTATTGTATTTTCCTTCAAATTACATTTCAGAAAGAGCTTTTTTGAAATTTCATGTGGCTAATAAATTTCTGAAATTTTGGATTGCACTACATAAGTAAAAATTTCTTCTATTATGTAGTATTACCTATTGTCTGAGCCTTTGTAGTCCTGTCCTAGTTTGAGAGCTGAAAGCTCTGCATAATAAGCAACTCCTGAGTTTTGAGTGGTCCTTCATGATATGGTTTGACCAAATGGAGATATATGACATGACTGGGAGGGCAGATGCATGGATTCCTAATCAGTGAGCAACATACAAATTGACTGTCAATCAGTTCCCACTATGATAGCAATAGGAAATGGGTACTTAAAGAAGTGATTAGGTCAATAGGTTTCTTGTCTTATGAATGGGTCAATACAGTTATTGCTAGACTGAGTTGTTTATCCCAGGAAGTGACTGTTAGCAAAGTGATTTCAGCTTCCCTGGTCCTCTCTTGCTCTCATATTGTCAAATACTCTCTTGACATATGATGCCCTCTGTCATGTTATGAGGCAATGAGAAAGTGATGAGAAGAAGCTAGACATGATGTCCATGCTACGTTATTGGGATTCTCAGCCCCAGATCTGTGAAAAATAATCTTTAAATTATCTATTATTTACCCAGTTTCAGGTAATCTGTTCCAGCAACACAAAAAGAACTAACAAAGTATGCTGCAAAACTTTATCATTTTTCAAGTCATTGAATTCAAATATTGTACACATGCTGATGAGAGATACCTGCAATATAAACATTGATAAGAGAATGAGGTAAAGTTAAAATGGATAAGCAAAATCTTGATCAAGGTTCTAAATTATAGAGCTTTCTAAATTCTTGGTAAGTTTAAAGTCCTGTAAAGCATTTTAAAATAAAAAATAACATTCTACAGTGAGATTTGTTATAATTGTGTCACATTTTAAGAAGAGCTTGCTTGACCATCTGCATCCAGTAATGCTCTGTCTTTTCTAGTAAATCACAGAGGAAGCCTTGAACAAAATCTGCAGGAATCAGAGATTCAACATTGCTCAATAAAGGAGGAGTCACATTGGAGTTATTCAGAGAAAATCAACTAAAAACACTGGTAATTGGAAGAAAAGGAGGAACATACATCGATATGATGGCAACATCAATATGAAAGAAGACATAGGTAGATCAAAGAAAACATGGACATAGGACTTTATAAAACAGCAAAGCAGCCAACAGGGCTGCCTGTAGGACCTCTGCCTGTGTGCAGAACACGAACTGCCTTTTTGGGAAGTTCCCCCCAAAATGAGGGACAGCAATAGCATGGCAAACTAAAGCCACGTAAGATAGATTTTGGGTATAAGGCTCCTCACCTCTTTTTGCCTTCCTACAAACAAAGGATGTGGCAGGCTGGCAGCAAATTTCACTGGCACAGAGATGGGTAAGTGACAAGGAAGATGCTCCCTTCCCTATGGGCCTCGAGCTTTGTTTTTTTGTTGTTGTTTTGTTTTTTCTCATGCAGCATAACAGCTAACAGGAGCCTCTAGTGACACAAGGTTAGAGATCACAGTGGCAGTGCTGGAAGTAGTAAGTGGAACAGCACCACTCCTGCCCTACTCCCAGTGGCAGAGAAAGGAGAGGGATGAAGGTTTTAAGCTACCTTGGGCTGCTGTGGGGCAAGTAGTGGGAATTTGGCACTGCCCCACCCTGCTCCTAGTAGCATGAGCATGGAGAAAGACATGCCAGCAGAGTGGAACAGAGGAGGCCATGCAAGGGCTATGAGCCCCACAGGACTGGAAGCAGTCTAAAGCTATGTCTTCTTGGAAGCCCTGTAGCAACTGGGAGAGTGATGCAGAAACAAACAAGGTAAGGAGACCTGGGCAAGCTGCCAAAGAACATCCAGAAAATTGCTGGCTGAAGACTCTGGCCCCAGTCCCCAAATCCACAGGCCAAAATCAGCCTTGCACCCAAAATTAATCTTACTGCAGACTTGACGTGGTTAGCACAAATTTGGGCTCTGCCTTGGACCACCACAGAACTGTGAACACCAGGGGAAATTTATTGTTTTCTGTTTGTTTATTTTGATTTGTTTTCTTTTTTAGGTTGTTTAAGTTTTACTTTTATTCTTTGGTTTGTTATCTGACTTTTTTCACTCATACAATTTTCTTTCTTGATTTTTTGATATTTTTATATGAATGAACATTGTCTCTATTCTTTCTGTTTTGCTTTGATATTCTTTCCCTTTCTCTTTCATTCTTTCCTCCTGTACTCTTCTCCAGGTTCCCAAAGCTTGGGTGATCATTATTTGTCTTTTAGCCTTGCTTCTACTATATTTCTCTTTATTTGTCTCTCTATTTTTCCCTTATCCCTCTTAAATCCCCCCTCTACACCCCCCCACACACAGTAAAATTATTCAAGAAACTCACTCCATATGAGTTCCTGGTTTAAGTTGGATTGTTATATAACTGTAGATATTGCTTGTATGATTAAAGATACCAATTTTGTAGTTACCAGAGTTTATCAGTTTCTAGGTTGTGCTTGATGCTATTGTTATTGCTAATTGTTCTACTTTAGCCAGGCTGTCATACCTGTTATACTCAGTTGTCCCCCCTTGTGTTACAATGCTGTGATTGTCTGGGGTCGTAATCATCATCATACTCCAGTACCAAAGGACTGAGTGCTAGACCAAATAGATAGCAACTTCTCATCCCTAATAAATTGGGAAGGTAGGATCTTGGGACAGACAGAAAGGCCAAAAGCCATCCACACCTAGAAGACATCTCTGAGGAATAGACATTTCTTAGGGAAGCTTCCATACTAATGATAAAGCTATGTACAATAAGCAATTTATTAGCATCCACACAGAAATCATATTAAAATTTAAAAGTACAAAATGACAAGATGCAGAAGCAAAATGCAATCCTAGAACTCCAGCCCACCCAGGGCAAGTATAGGAGATAACAAGGTGGAGAAAATCTGAAGATACTCACCTGAATTTTCTGAAATGTTAGCAACACAGTAGAAAAACAAATGAATGAGGCTATGGAGAATCAGATCAGAAATAATCTCTCAGATGACCAAATATATTAAACATTTTTTCATATATTTATTTGCCATGTGCATTTCTTCATTTTAGAAGTGTCTTTATTTCAAATGCCTATGTTTTTATTGGGTCTTTAAATTTTTTTAAGTTCCTTTATTGGTACATTTTAGATGTACAATTCATTTACATTTATCATTGGGTGCTTGTACCTGTACATGATGTATCTTGGTTCTTATTTTTCCCCATTACCTGTGTGCCCTTCACCCCCTCCACCCTTCCCTTGGGTCTTTAAATTTGAGAGATCTGGCTTTTTTTATTCTTTGTATGTTCTAGATATTTCTCTTCTGTCTGAATGACTACTGGCTAAGATTTTTTCCTACTCTCTGTGTTGTCTCTTCACTCTGTTGGAGATTTCTTTTATGGTGTAAAAGCTTTGTAATGAGTTTCCCAGTTGTTGATTGCTTATATTATTTCCCGTGCAGCCTTGGTTTTGTTCATGAAGTCTTTGCCTACCCTATGGCCTCAAAAGGCCTAACCATTCTCTCTTCCAGCACATTTAGTGCTTCTGTCATCTGTTGGCCAGTCTGAACAGGATGCTCCTGACTGGGCTTGGTTTGAACCATTAATGTTGATATTTGAGTCCTCATTATTTGTTGGGCCTGGGACTGGGCCCACTTCCCATTACCCTGAAGAAATGTGCCATCTTTATGATATATAGAACAGCAATCTTTTGCCCAATGATCACCTTTCATACATCTTGGACAAGGTCTAAGAGGTTTATCATATTGTTTTCTTAGAGACAGGAGTATCTCTCCCAATTGTAGCTGTTTTAGGGTGGACAGGGCATGACTTACAGACATGTCCCATTTTGCCACAATTAAAACAAGTGACCAAAGGAAAATTACCCTTGATAGATCGAGAAATTGCCTGGAGCATAAGGGCTAAATTATGAGAAGCAGAGCCAATATTTTGACTGGCTTGAATATACGTAGTTAGGTCATTAGTAGATAAGATACCACTCAAGGCACTTTTGCAATCATCATTAACATTTCCATAAGCCAATTTAAGAATAACAATATTTGCTGCTTGGCTATCAAAAATTTGGTGGCCTACAGTCCTCTGAAGAGGAGCAACAAATTGAGTATGGGGTTCTAAGGGTCCTTGCAAAATCTGAGTAAAATACTGATTGGGGTACCTTCTTCTGGAAATGAAAGCCAAGCACAATGAAAAAGATCACTGATCTGTCTCAAGAGTAGGGAAGGTGCACCAGCCTGAGAATGTAAATCAGCAAATTGACCAGTACCAGCAATATTTCATGAGTTATAGCTCTGGCTGCAGCATCAGTACCATCTCTATTCTGTTGGACCTGTTCAGATATTAAAGCCTGCAATTGAACATGAAAGTGCAAATACTGAGTGGCTGATAAACCAGTACACCCTAAATGAACCACATCACCTGGAACCAACAAATCAGACTGAAGCACGTTATCAATAAGACCAATTGTATAGGGACTCTGAACTCCATTATTATGAAAACTTTGTCAAATATCCTTTAAAATTTTTAAATCAAAAGCAGCATGTGTATTATGACCATGATGATCAGGCTCAGTGTCAACTGGAAAACACAAAAGTGCTCCCATTTGTTGCCCACAATATGTAGTTTCTTGCAAAACCTGTTGGAAAAAAGGTGTGCCATGCAGTTGAAAAGGGGCAAGTCAGAAGGCAGTGGAAAAGGAAGAGAACCAGAATTCACCTCATCAGGAAAGGGTGCAAAAAGAGAAACAGGAGATTTAGACAAAACACCACAAACTGATTCTGAGGATTCTTTGTTTTCTAAAAGATGCTGTAATAATGAAGCCAATTGTAAAATTTGCTTGTAAGGTTTAACCTGCTATTTTAGCTTATCCAAATGTGCAAGCTCATGACAATTTAGCATCCTTTGGAGGGTGAGGAGCAGATGTCCCAGGTGACTTTATGATGTTTTTAAGTTTCTGTGGCTCTGTTAACCCTAACACTGAGCCACAAGAATTCACCTGCAAAGGCAAAAATATAGAGTGGACTACGCTCAGTGTGGTTAAAATGTCAGGGGAGGCATACTTTCCATAGCACTAGGCTTCCTGAAAAATTATACCCACATGCTCCCATAGGTCTAGATCCAAGGCTGCAATTGATTGGAACCAAGAATTGAGTCTCACCATGTGTTGAAGAATCTTAGTCATCCTGCTGACTGGCACCATGAATTTAGCCTTTTGAAAGAGAGAATGTAGCAGCTGAATATACTGCTGCTCTTCTGCAGAAAGAGATCGCCCCATTGCTTTAAACTCAGTGAAAGCTACTCCAGTCAAAACACTTACTGGTGCTCTACTCCAGACGTCTCCAGGGATCATCATGTGAGACCTACACTCCATTGACCACGAAGCTTACATTGAGCAGTCAGGAATTTGGGATTCATGCCAGTTTGTGGCCCACGTTGGGCACCAGTTATCAGGGACCATAGTTCCTGAATACCCGTGTGAAAGGTTCAGTCTCCTACTCAGTGATGTGGCACACAGTTGAAAATAAAACCAAGAGGAAACTGCAGTTGTAAAAGGGGCCTGGGGTGACCAATTGCTCTGAGTAACAAAGGCCAAAATCCACAGGAGCTCTCAGCTTTTATTGAATGTACAAAGAACAGAAGCATAAGTGGGATATATAGAGAGGTTCATGGTTGAGTGCACTGGAACAGTGACTTCTGCAGAGAAGCCGGCAAGAGAAAGACAAGGTATTTGTGTATCAAGCACAAAACCATCAAATTTCGATAAGAACTTAATGGATAACTTAGTATGCTGCTATAAGCAACTTTTTACTGCTGAGAAAAAGACTGTTCTGAGTCTTATGCTTCAGTGAATATGTGATCCCCATATCTCAGCCCCATCCCCCTTCATTGGCCACTTATCTGACCTCAAGGGTGTCCGTTAAAGGGGCAGGGTGCCAGCCCATGCATTACCGCTTTGCCTCCATGAGAAATGGCACTACATAGGTTGAACTCCATTTGCATTCTTTAGGTCAATTAGAAAGAAATTATCCCTATGCAGCTAGCACTGCCTGTGCTTCTATAATTATCATGCCAGAGTTAAGTAAGGAGGCTATAGTGAGGAGTGCAGACCGGGGTCTTTAATGTGGTAGTTCTCCACAATATTTAGATCTTTCCTCCATTTTGATTTTAGTTTCTACATGGTGTGATACATGGGATAGTTTTAGTCTTCAGCATGTAGAAAAACAGTTTTTCCATTACCACTTATTAAAGAGGCTATCTTTCTTTCAGTGAATGTGTTTGGCCAATTTGTCAAAGGTAAGGAGGCTGAGTGTGTTTGGGGTGGTTTCCACATTTTCTAGTCTGTTCCATTGATCCTCAGGTCTGGTTTTTAATTTTTTTTATTTTTTTTGCCATTACCATGCTGCATCTATCAAAGTAGATCTGTAGTATAATTTCAAGCCAGGGATTGTGATGCCCAATGCCTTGCCTTTGTTGCCCAGAACTGGTTTTGCTATTCTAGGTTTCTTCCACTTCTAAATTAATTTTAGGAAAGTTTTCCCTAGTTCTCTGAGGCTTGCTAATGGCATTTTAATTGGGATTGCATTCACCTGTATAACAACTTTGGAAGAGAAGCAATTTAAAATAATACTGAGATTCCATTTCACCCCAGAAAGAATGGTGAGTATCATGAACTCAAGGAACAGCAAATGCTGGCAGGGCTGGGAGGGAAAAGAACCCTTCTCCAGTGTTAGTGGAAGTGCAGACTTGTGCAACTATTGTGGAAATCAGTGTGGAGATTCCTCAAAAAACTAGAACTAGAGGCTCCATTTCACCCAGCTATTCACCTCCTCCACATCTTCCCAAAAGAATTAAAAGCATTGTATCACAGTAACATATGAGCACTCATGTTTATAGCAGTGCTGTTTGTAATAGGGAAATATTGGAAACAGCCCAAATGCCCATCAATGAATAAATGAGAAAATAGATGTGCATTTTTAATACAAAGTAGTAATACTCAGTCATAAAGAAGGATACACTGGAGACATTTATAGTTAAATGTATGAACCTTGAGACCATACACTTCAGTGAAATAAATTGGACATTCATGTGCAAATATTACATTGTCTTTCTGGTGTGAGAAACTGAAAGGGTTAATAAGGACCAAAACGTGTAATAGATAATGTGAAACAGGAAGAAATTGTTCAAAGGAAAGGAGAACTGGGAAGGGGAAGAAAAAAAGAAAGAAGGGAAAATATCCCAGTGAGAAGCTATTGTTGATGAGAGCACTGGTTTTGGGCAGGTCCCAGTCAGGGCCAAATCCCGACCCCAGCAGCTTGGATCCACAGGCCCAGTCAAAGGCCTTCCTGTGCACAGGTGCACAAGCAACAGCCACAGGCTTGCCAAGATACCATTGGTAAGTGCCAGCAGACCACAGCCAGAAGCCTACTCAAACACAAGCAATTGCAGTGCACAGCTCCCAGCCAAAGGCACTCCCAACAGCTATGTCAGGGGGCAGGGCAGGCCTCAACCAGAGGCACACCCAGATTCCACCCCAAGTGTGCACAGGCCCCAAACAGAAACATGTCCAGAGAACAGGGCAGCACAGGGATCCAGAAGGCCACCACTCTGAACCCAGGAATTGGTGCAGGGGTGAGCAGCAGAGCAAAGGCCCCTCAGTGGCTTGCTGAGAATTGAAGACCACTGGGTGTGCAAAAATTTGCCTTAACAAAGACACAGAAGGCTGCATCTGTTGAAATGAGAAGACACATAAACAAGCCTCAAAACCAGACTCTCAGATCACCTAAGACAACCTCAAAGACAATGAGATGGAACAATCTGATACTCAATGACCTGGACTACCTGAACTGGTGACAAAAGTGGATCTGGAAAAAATGAAATCAGAAATAATTTCTCAGATAACAACAGAGATTTTGTCCATAGTGCAGACATGATTAATAAATCTAGAGCAGACATAGATTAAAAAAATAGAGGAGCTGAGGAACACAATGGAATTCCAACATAGAAAACAAATGGAATCCATAAAACAGATGCAAACAGATTTCCAGGAGATTAAAAACACCACTGAAAGTTTATGTAGCAGAATGAGCCTATGTGAGGACAAAATTTAAGATATAGAAGTCAGGATTTCAATTAATGACTAGGAAAAGAAAAATTTCTTAAAAATAGCAAGGGACCATGAGAAATCAATCCAGCAGCTGCTAGATGATGTGAAGAAGAATAACATAAGACTGATTAGACTCAATGAATAAGCAAGAGAGTGTTCAAATGACATTAAAAAAAAAAACTGTTCATAGTAGTACTGGCAGAAAACTTCCCAAGCAGGGGAAAAGAACTTGACATAAACATAAGTGAGGCATATACAACTCCAACTAGCCATGATCGAAAAATATCTACACTTGGCATATAATAGTTCCAGAAATCCCCCCCCCAAAATGAAATTCTACAAGTAGTTAGAGAAAAGAAGCAAATCACAAACAAAGGAAAGCACATCAGCATCACATCAGACTTTTCAACACAAACCCTCAAGGCAAGAAGAGCTTGGAGTGATGTATTTCAAGCCCTAAAGGAAACAGCCACCAACCCAGATTGATGTACTCTGCAAAACTATCTTTCAAAATTGATGGAGAAATAAGGTACTTTCATGACAAAGAGCACCTTAAGAACTTCATGAATACCAAACCAGCAATCCAAAAACTTTTAAACAATATCCTAGGAAAAAACAAGGATCACAACCAAAGGAAGACCAACAAAATGGATCCATCAGGCATGATAAGAAATTAAATCAAAGGAGGAGAATCCAACAAAAAGAAAAAGTCATGGCAAGGATAAGTCAATATATATCAGTTATATCCATAAATGTTAATAATGTCTCAATACACTAATCAAAAGAAATAGACTGGCAGAATGAGTCAAGAAGCAAGATCCAACAACATTCTGCTTACAAGAAACACACTTAATTCAAAAAGAAACTCACAGACTGAAAGTTAAAGGGTGGAAAACAATACTCCTTGTGACAAGAACATCAAAAAAAGAAGGAGTAGCTATCCTATTTGCAGAAAAAATGGATTTCAAACCAACACTGATTAGATTAGATTACATTACACTAGAACTGTACATCCTTGCAAAGGAAACAATCCAAGAGGAAGAGATGACAATCAAATATATACGAACCAAATACTAGAGCACCCAACTATATAAGACAAATACTAATGGACATAAAAATCAAATAAGTACTAATACAACAGTAGTGGGGGACCTCAGTAGTGCACTGTCATAGATAGATCAACAAGACAGAAAATAAACAAAATACTAGAACTCACACTCTTGAACAAATGAATTTAAAAGATGTTTTCAGATGGTTCCACCCCTTAAAATCAGACCACACCTTTTTTTAGCTGTACAGAAGTCATTCTCCAAAATAGACCAGATACTTGATCATAGAACATGTTTAAGTAAGTGTAAATGAATTGAAGTTATCCCCTGTATATTATCAGATCATAGTATGATGAAATTGGAGATCAATAGCAAAAGAAGCTGCAAGAATTTCATAAACACAAGGAAACTGCACAACACACTTCTGAATCATGAATGGATCACAGAGGAAATTAAAGAAAAAATCAGACAGTGTCTACAATTACATGACAATGTCAGTACAATGTATCAGATCTATGGGACACAATGAAAGGAGCCTTATGAGGGAAATTCATAGCAGTGAATACTCATATTAGGAAAACAGAGTAGCTCAAATAAATAACCTGATGCTGAAACTCAAGCTTCTAGAAAAAAAAGAGTAAGATAAACCAAAAGATCTTATAGGAGCAGAAAGTGTAAATATCAGAGCAGAAATCAATGCAATGGAGACTAAGAGAAAAATACAAAGAATCAGTGAAGCAAAGAGTTGGTTCTTCAAAAGAATAAACAAAATTGACAAGCCCTTAGCTAACCTTATCAAAAAGAAAGAAAGAAAGAAAGAAAAAAAAGGAAAGCCCAAATCCATGCAATTAGGAATGAAAGGGTGAAATTTCAACAGACCCAGCAACAATCTAGAGGACTATCAATACCTACTTAGAGAATCCATAAGCCAATAAGATGTAAAACACAGAAGAAATGGATGGATTCCTAGATATGTATGAATTACCAAAATTGAATTAAGTAAATCTAAATATTCTAAAAAGCCCAATGTCAAACAACAAAATGGAAAACATAATTAAAAACTTACCAACTAAGAAAAGCCCAGGTCCTGATGGCTCCACTGCTGAATTCTGTAAGGCATTTAGAGAAGAAGTAGTGCCACTACTGTTTATACTCTTCAATGAAATTGAAAGGGAAGCAATACTCCCAAATTCATTCCTGGAAGCAAGCATCACCTTGATCCTCAAAGCAGAGAAAGACCCAACTGAAAAAGAGAACTATAGGCCATTCTCACTAATGAACATAGATGCAAAAATCCTTAATAAGATACTGGCAAACAGAATGCAGAAGATCATCAAGAAGATCATACACCCTGACCAAGTGGGATTTATACCAGGGATGCAGGGATGGTTCAACATATGCAAATCAATACATGTAATACACTATATTAATAGAGCCAAGGGGAAAAACCACATGATCCTCTGAATAGATGCAAAAAAAGCATTCAACAAAATCCAGTGTGCATTCATGATAAAAATCCCACAAGAAATTGGAATAGATGGTCTCTACCTCAATTTGATAAAAGCCTTCTATGAAATAACAACAGCCAGTATTGTACTAAATTGTCAAAACCTGAAATCCTTCACACTCAAATCAGAAAGAAGACAAGGATGTCCACTATCACCACTCCTGTTCAATATCTTACTGGAAACTTTACCCACAGCAATTAGACAAGACAGACAAATAAAAGGAATAAAGATAAGAAATGAAGAAGCAAAATGGTCATTATTTGCAGATGACATGATATTCTATTTAGAAGACCCCAAGAACTCCACCAAAATTCTTCTAGAGTTAGTAAGCAAATTCAGTAAACAGATGGATACAAGGTCAAAACAAAAATCAATAGCTTTCCTGTACATGAACAACAAACTCACTGAATGAGGAACTAGAGAGACAACTCCCTTCACAATAGCATTCAAAAAAATGAAATACCTAGGAATCAACCTAATCAAAGAAATCAAAATCATCTACTCTGAAAACTATAGCACTTTGAAAAAAGAGTTCGAATACAATATCAGAAAATGAAATGACATTTTTGCTCCAGGGTAGGCAGAATCAATTTAGTGAAAATGGCCATATTTCCAAAACTGGTATATAGATTCAATGGAATCCCAATTGAAATTCCAGCAGCATACTCTACACACTTTGAGAAAATAATCCAAAAATTCATTTGGAACAAGAGAGACCTAGAATAGCAAAAACAATTCTAGGCAACAAAGACAAGGTAGGGCGTATCACAATCCCCACTTTGAAACTATACTACAAAGCTACTGTGATAAAAACAGCATGGTACTGGCAAAGAAACAGACCCAAGGACCAATGGAACACATTAGAAGATGCAGAAACAACTCCAGACACACTCAGCCACCTCCTCTTTGACAAAGGAGCCAAACTAACTCGCTGGAGGAAAGATAGCCTCTTTAATAAATGGTGCTGGAAAAATTGGGTCTCAACTTCCCAAACATTAAAACTACACCCATATCTCTCACCATGCACTAAGCTAAAATCAAAATGTGTCAGAGATCTAAATATTAAAACAAAACACTAAACTGGCTGGAAGAGAGGTCAGGTAGAACTCTTGAAGACATTGGTGTAGGAAAAGATTTCATGAACAAAACCCCAGTTGCATATTAACCAGCACAAACAATCAACAAGTGGTATCTCTTCTTATAAAAAGCATTTGCAGAGGAACATAAAACACCAATAGCGTGAAGAGACAACTTGCAATGTGGGAAATAATTTCTCCCAGCTGTTCCTCAGACTATATAAATAATTTTTAAAAATCAGACCTCCCAAATTTAAAGACCTAATCTAACAATGGGGATCTGAAATGAACAGACATTTCTCAGACAAAGAAGTAGAGATAGCACATAAACATATGAAAAAAGGTTCAACATTACTGGTCATTCGAGAGATGCAAATGAAAACAATGCTGAGATTCTGCCTTATCCCAGAAAGAATGGCTGCTATCAAAAAATCAACAAAAAATGCCGGTGGGGTTGTGGGGAGAAAGGAACCCATCTCCATTGTTGGTGGGAGTGCAGACTAGTGTAACCACTCTGGAAATCAGTATGGAGATACCTCAAAGAACTAGTATTAGCAGTCCATTTGACCCAACTATTCCTCCCCTGGGTATCTTCCCACAAGAATTAAATAATTATACCACAGCAATATATGTGCACCCATGTTCATAGTGGCACAGTTTGTGGATCCTAAAATTTGGAAGCAGCCCTATGCCCATCATCTAGAGACTGGATAAAGAAAGTGTGTGTGTGTGTGTGTGTGTGTGTGTGTGTGGTTGTTGCTTTTTTTTATAAAAAGGAGTACTACTCTGCCATAAAGAATGAGAAATTAGAGAAATTTATAGCTAAATATATGCACATTGAGGTGATACTCTTAAGTGACATAAATTGGGCACACATGTGTAAGTACCAAATAGTTTATCTGGTGTGAGAAACTGAAAGTGTAAATAAGGATCAAAATATATAACAGATAATGTGAAATATGAAGAAAAATTGCAAAGGGTTGGGGAAGTAGGAGTGGTTGGAGAAAAAGGAAGGGAATGGAATTAATATGAGAAAGTGAAAAAATGACAACAAAGTCTTTGTAAATACAGAGACATGTAGGGGTTGAGGGGAGGACAGGAGAAATGGGAAAAAATAATAATCAAGATGTAGTATGTAAAGGTACATATCTCCAATGATGAATGTCATTATATTGTATACCTAAAATGTACCAATAAAATTAGTTTATAAAAAAGAAAGAAGGGAAATAAAAAAGTTTACAATAGAAACAAATGTTTGTAAATAAGAAGGGGAGGGGTAGTTGAAGGTAGCAGAGGTGATTAAATGGAAAAGAGGAATCAAGATATACCATGTACAGGTACAAATTCCCTATCATGAATGTGATCATTATGTATATTTAAATTGTATGAATAAAATTAATTAAAAAATAATTATAGGTTTGTTTAGGACCTGTCAGTATAGTTCTTGGCACATAGTGGTTGTTAGCATATCTTTATTATGTGTTTTCTTTTAATTGCTACCAGATTGTTACAAGATGATCCTGAAATAATTTATTTTCAGCTTGACATATAATTGCAGAATTACTGTTCAGACCTCAAATGTTAAATTATATAAGAATTATCTGTGAGGAAGATAAAAATGGTTGGTCATACTGATTTTACATACTGGTGTAATGATACCAATGCTTGCCATACTTATTTTTACAGTGAGAACATAACAATAAAAAAAACAAGCATAATATGAAAAAAAATGAAATAATCTCTCACTTAAAAAAAGAAATGATGATCATGAGGGACTTGCTTGATTAATCTCGAGAAGATACAGATGAAAAAAAACAGAAGATCTTAGAAAATTGATGGAAACCTCGACTGCCAAACATAGGAAAACAATGCAATCCATGCAACAGATTGAAACAGATATCCAGGAGGTTAAAAATTGCATTGAATATACACACATCCTAATGAACCAGGGTGAAGAAAGAATATCAGATCTAGAAGACAGCATTGTAGTTAGTGAAAATGAAAAGAAACACCTCTTAAAAATAGTAAGAGAAAACAAAAAATCAATCCAATATCTATAAGATGGTGCAAAGAAGTACAACATAAGTTTTATTAGAGCCAACAAAAAAGCAGGAGACAATGCAAGTGACATAAAAGAAAACCTGTTCACATAAGTAATAACAGAAAACTTCCCAAGCATAAAAAAATTTGACATACATATAAATGAGGCATATAGAACTCTAATTATCCATGGCCAAAATAAATCTACAACAATGCATATAAAAATCAAGATTCCAGAAACTCACCAAAAGAACAGGATGTTAAAGGCTGTTAGAGAAAAGAAAAAAATCACTTATAAAGGAAAGTCTTTCAGAATCATAGCAGACTTTTTAACATCAATATTTAAGTGAAGGAGAACTTGGACTGAAGCAATTAAAGTCTTGAAAGAAAACAACCTCCAATCCAGATTGATGTACCCTGCAAAATTATCTTTCGAATTCAGTTGAGAAATAAGATACTTCCATGAAAAAGAACAACTGAAGAAATTCATATCCACCAAACCAGTTCTTCGAAATGTTGTGAAGAATATAGTAGAAAGATATAATGAAGATCACAATTCCAAGAACACCAATAGAAGAAATCCACAAGGCAAGGCAAACAAAGATAGGAGAAAGACAGAGAACTAAGAATAGGAAAAGAATATGACAGGGATAAGCCAATACATATCAGTTATAACCATCAATGTAAATGGTCTCAATTCATCAATCAAAAGAAACAGACTGGTAGAATGGATCAAGAAAAAAGATCCAACAATATGCTGCAGACAAGAAACACATTTAGCTCAAAAAGAAATTCATAGACCAAAAGTCAAAGGATGAAAAACAATACCTCTAGTGACAGAAACCTGGAACAAAGCAGGGGTACCTATTGTATTTGCAGACAAAGTGAACTTCAAGGCAAGACTAATCAAGAGAGACAAAGAAAGTCAGTGCATATTTGTGAAAGGAAAATTCCAATATGAAGAGATGACAATTATAAATATATATGCAACAAATACTAGTTCACCCAACTATATAAAACAAATATTAACCAATATGAAAAATCAAATAAGCACAAACAAATTTGTAATAGGGGATCTAAGTACCCCTTGTCACAAATAGACAGATCAACAAGACTAAAAATCAACAAAGAAATATCAGAACTCAAACCTGTGAACAAATGCACTTTGTAGATGTCTAAATGGTGTTCCACCTCACAACATCAAGATATACATTCCTCTGAGCTGTGGAAGGAAATTCTCCAAAATAGACCACATACCAGCTCATAAAACATACCTAAGTTAATGCAAATAAATTGGAATTATCCTATGTATATTATCAGAACATAATGCAATGAAATTTGAAATCAATGGCAAAAGAAACCACAAAAACTCCAGAAAGACATAGACATTAAATAACACCCTCTGAACAACCAATGGGTCACAGATGAAATTAAAGCAGAAATTAGACAGTTTCGAAAAGTAAATGATAATGCCAATACAACATACCAGAACTTATGGAATGCAATGAAAGTAGTGCTATAAGGGAAATTTATCTCTTGAATTCCCATATCAGGTAAACAAAGTGAGCTCAAATGAACAACTTAATTTTGAACCTCAAAATTCTAGAAAAAGAACAAGTCAAGCCCAAACATTGAATAAGGGAAGAAATTATAAAAGCAGAGCAGAAATGTATTCAGTAGAGACTTAGTAACAAAACAAAAAATCAGTGAATCAAAGTTGGTTCTTTGAAAAATTAAATAAAATTGAAAAACCCTTAGCCAACCTTATCGAAAAAGGAAAGAAAATACTCAAATCCATGCAATTAAGAATGAAAAGGTGAGCCAGGAATTTAGCTCAGTGGTGCTGCTGCCTACCTCGCAAGTGCAAGGTCCCGGGTTAGATCCCAAGTACAAAAATAATAAGAATGAAAAGTGTGAAATCACAAATCCTGCAGAAGTACAGTATAATATCAATACCTATTTTGAGAACTTGTATTCAAATAAGCTGCAAATCACATAAGAAATGGACAGATTCCTAGGTACCTATGAATTACAAAGCTGAATCAAGAAGATATAAAAATTATAAATAACACAAAATCAGTCAATGAAGTTGAAGATGTAATTAAAAACTTAGCAATAAATGAAAGCCCAGGTCCTGATGTATTTACTGCTGAATTGTACAAGAAATTTAGAGAAGATCTAATGCTACTCCTCAAACTCTTTAATGAAATTCAAAGGAAAACAATACTCCCAAAGGCATTCCTGAAAGCAAACATTACCCCTATACCAAAACCAGAAAAGGGTCTAACCAAAACAGAGAACTACAGGCCAATCTCCCTAGTGAATATAGACACAAAAATCCTCAGTTAAATACTGGCAAACAGAATAGAGTAATTCATCAAGATTGTACACCATGATCAAATAAGATTCATCCCAGGGATGGAGGGATGTTACAACATAGGCAAATCAATAAATGTAATGAACCATATCAACAGAGCCATGAACATAGGTGACATGATCATCTCAATAGATGCAGAAAAAGCATTTGACAAAGTCCAACCCACATTCCTTATTAAAAGCTTACAGAAAATTGGGATCAGTGGTCTTTATCTCAATTTGAAAAAAGCCATCTATGACAATCCAACAGCCAATATCATATTAATTGATCAAAATATGAAACCTTTCACTCTAAAATCAAGTACAAGACAAGGATGTTCATTATCACCACTCCTACTCCATATAGTTCTGAAAACATTAGGCAGAGCAATTAGACAAGAGAAACAACTAAAAGGAATAAAGACAGAAAGGAGGAAGTTAAATTATCATTATTTGCAGATGATATGATACTCTACATAGGAGACCTCAAAAACTCCACCTGAAGACTTCCAGATTTAATAACCAAATTCTTTCAACACAAAAGTCAATAGCATTCCTGTACACAAATAACAAATTTATTGAGAAAGAAAGTAGGGAAACCACACTTTTCACAATAGCATCAAAAAATGAAATATTTAGGAATCAATCTAACAAAGGAGCTAAAAGATCTTTACATTGAAAACTACAATACTCTGAAAAAGGAAATTGAAGAGGACATAACAAAATGGAAAGAATCCCTTGCTCTTGGGTAAGAAAAGCCAACACAGTGAAAATGTCCATACTCTCAAATTTGTTTACAGATTTAATGCAATCCCAATAAAAGTACCAATACCATACCTCACAGAACTAAAAAAAAACATTCCTAAAATTCGTATGGAACAAGAAGAATCCTAGAATAGCAAAAATAATTCTGGGCAACAAAAACACAACAGGGGGAATCACTTGAAATTATACTACAAAACTACTGTGATTAAGACAATATGGTACTGTAAAGAAAAAAAAAAGCTCGGGGATCAGTGGAACAGATTAGAAGATGCAGAAACAGCTCCAAACATACATAGCCACCTGATCTTCCACAAAGGGCCCAACACCTTCACTGGAAGAAAGATAGCTTCTTTAAAAATGGTAATAGAAAAACTGGCTTTCCACATGGTGAAGACTAAAACTAGATCTATTCTTTCACCATGCACTAAACTAAAATCAAAATGGATCAAAGACATAAATTTTAAAACAGAAATGCTAAATCTCCCAGAAGAGATAAGATGTAGAACTCTTGAAGATATAGATGTAGGCAGACTTTATGAAAAAAAAAAAAAAACAATTGCATGGGTAGTACAAAAAAATCAACAAATAGAATCTTATCTTATTGAAGAGATTTTTTGCACAGTAATTTCCTTCCCTTCCCAACATATTGAAGAGACAACCCACAGAGCAGGAAAAAATATTCTGCAGCTTTTCCTCAGACAAAGGACTGCTATCTAGAACATATAAAGAACTGAAAAAAAAGACCTCCCAAATTTAAAGATCTAATCCAAAAAATATGCATCCTAAAAGAATAGACACTTCTCAGGTGAAGAATGAAAAACAGCAAATAAACATATGAAAAAAAATGTTCAATGTCTCTGGTTATTCAAGAGATGTAAACTAAAACAAAGCTGAGATTCCAACTCACTCCAGAAAGAATGGCTATTATCAAGACATCAACAAATAACAAATGCTGGTGGGTCTGTGGGTAAAAAAGGAACCCTTCTCCACTTTTGGTGGGAGTGCAGACTGGTGCAACCACTGTGGAAGTCAGTAAGGAGATTCCTCAGAAAACTAGATCTAGAGGTTTCATTTGACCCAGCTATTCATCTCCTTGACATTGTCCCAAAAGAATTAAAAGCAACATATCATAGTGATTTATGCACACTCATGTTTATAGTAGCATTGTTTGTAATAGCTAAATTTTTGAAACAGCCCAAATGTCTATCAACCGATGAATGGATTAAAAAGATGTCCTTTTTTTTTTTAACACAATGGAGTACTACTCCGAAATAAAGAAGGATAAACTTGAGACATTAATATCTAAATGGATGTACCTAGAGAAAATACTCTTATGTGAAATAAATTAGACACACATGCCTAAATATTGCATTGCTTCGCTGGTGTGAGAAAAGATCAAAATGTATAATAAATATTTTAAAATAGGAAGAAAATGTTAAAATGGGAAGAGGAACTAAAGAGCAAGGATGGGTAATACAAGGAAGGGACAAGAAAAAATAAGAGAAAAAGGAAAAAAAAGAAACAAAGCTTTGTAAATAAGGAAGGGAAGAGAGATTAAAGGGAGAGGAGGGGAATGGGGAAAAAAAGAAGAATCAAAATATATTATGTACAGGTAGAAATTTCCTATGATAACTGTGATCATTATGTATATCTAAAATGTATCAATAAACTTAAATAACTAAAAAAATTAAAAATTTCCATGAACTACTGTCAGATCTAAGAGACATTGTAAAGAACAGAGTCTAAGCAACAAGCATAAGTCAGTTACAAAGCATTAGTTCTCAGAAGGACTATGCATTTCCAAGAAGGGAACAGGATTTATCAATAAAATTTATACTCTATCTTACTTCACATTTGCCTAAATTTTATGAACAAGTGGTAGAACAAGAAGTAAATCTAAGTAAAATTTTCATTCTTTACTTTTTAGGGGGGAGTACAGTTGGAAATCAAACCCAGGGTCTTGCACAGTTAGGCAAGGATTCTACCACCAAGCTAACAGCCTTAAACCACTGTAAGTAAATTTTTTTTAAATTATCTCAATAAATATATTACAAAGGGAAAGGTACAAACTTATATCTGTCAGCAGAAATACTGCCATGGGATTAACTTAGTTGGGTTAATTTTATTTTATCAAATTGATCAAATGAACACAAGGTAGCTTTGTGATTGATGATGGAAGAATTATTCATTAAAACATGCTGATATTATAGGCATGTACACATATAAAAATTTGCAATGACCTATGCATCCATACAAACACAATTCAGTGCGTTCCCATGTCCTGATTTTCATGTTTAATTATGGTTATGTGAGGTGTTACTATCAAAGAAAATGCTTGTACATGTTTTGTAATATTCTGAATAGCTATCAAAGAAAAATTAAAAATAAATGTCATGTTTCAGAGAATTATAATGAAAATAGTAATGGGTATCCTGCTTCCACCCTCTAAGCCATTAAATTTAATATTTTATAGGCCTCCCAATCACTACAAAATCTCTACAATGATAATCAAATAAACCATGAAAAAATAAGAAACAAACCATACAAAAATTAATAATTTCATAATCCACTAGTGTTTTTTAATTATTTTTTATCAGTACATTTTGGAGTACACCATATTTACATTCCTTTTGTGCAGTTGATATATGTGCATATCACATCTCAATTCTATTTTCATCTTCTTCCCTTGCCTCTCTCTCTGCTCCCTCCAACTCTGGGTCCCCTTCTAATTTACAAAACATCGATCAATCTTTTATTTTGTTCTTTGTTTATTTATTCCATGTGACATAGCTATTATTCTTCTGGATATCATTCCAAAAATTTTAAAACAACATATTACAGTAATATATATATATATGTATGTATATACACCCAAGTTTATAACAGCACAATCCATAAGAGCTGAACATTAGAAGTGACCTATATGTTCATCAACAGTTGTCTGGTTAAATAAAATATATTCATACATAATGGAGTATTGCTCTCTCATGAAGAAGAGTAAACTTGAGACATTTGTAGGAAAATGGATGCACTTTAAGATCATAATGTTAAGTGAAATAAATCAGACTTACAAGCTTAAGTATCATATAATGTCTCTTATATGTGTAACCCCAAATAAAAATAAATTCCACTAGTTTTACAGATAAAGAAATGTTCATATGCACATGCACAGAATACTATTCTCCTTCCTGAAGACTAGATAACACTACAAACTTGGAAAGGGTGAGAGGATCACATGGAGCAAAAATCTGAGACCAGAAAAGAATTTTTTAACTAACCAAATGATCTTAGTGATCCTCATCAGGATGCTGCACAGAAAAGGACTCAGTACCTTGCTATCTTTTCCATTATTCTTCGTTAAAGACCCCTATCCATGAAGTCTAACCAAGGGCTAATGTTCCTTTTATCTTTGAAACTTCACTTAATTGCATTAGTTTTAAATAACCACTCTTCATTAATAATTGCTGTTTCTTCAGCTTTGGAAACCATAATCCCTGTAGAATGGAGGTATTATTGCTTCCTCAAAAGGTGTTTTTGATGCAAAGGGAAGGGAAGGTTTTCAGATCCTGAAAGCCAGCACTTACCCAGTAGATATGAATAGAAGCCACTTGAAATTCACCGAGCTCTGATTATAATGCTAGAGCATATCTAATTTATTACAGACCAGATTTTAAGATGTATTCATGTATTTAACCAATATTTGTTGGTAGACTATGATCTATCAGGCACTATTCTAAGCACCAACAATAAAATATTGAACAAAACAGGCAATAGCCTCTGCTGTTAGGGAGCTTCCATTCTTATGTATGTGTGTCCAGAGATAGAATCATCAAATAAGCAAATGTTTAGTATATTAGATCATGACAGATATAGTTAAGAAAATTAAAACAGTACAAGAAAGTAGGATGAATTTGGGGCATGTTAAGAAGACAAGTAAGTTTAACTTATGTAGAACTTCATAGTAATGCAATCATATAATGTATTCAGAAGACTGTATTTATGTAAAAGAGTAAAGTAAGAAAGTGAGACATGATACTACCTAGTGAGAGCTTATTCCAGACACGGCAAGTGCAAAGTCTGGTTTGTGATCTATGCCTTGTATTGCCAGTACTGTAAGGAAGTCACTGTGGCTCTATGAATATGATGAGAGTTTGGTAGCAGGAAAATGAAGTCACAGTTAAAGTGGTTTTGTTCAGCTAATTGTATTTTTATTTGATTCCACCCTACATACCAGACAAAAAAAAGCACCACAACCATGCATCATGTTGATAAATATGTATCGTATAGACAACTTCCAGAAGAACAAAACTCCTAGCTTCCCAATTCATTCATCCAATGTTGTAGAGAGCCAAATGATCTGTGTAAAATTATGCCCTTCAGACATGTTAGTTTTAGTTCTTTTCACACTTAGTATTTTTTGTTTCTCCTATATGTAGCCAATAACCAACTTCTTCCCCTTTTTATTTGTTGAAATGACCAATTTGAGATAAGACAAATTGATTTCTTGGAAATGTCTTACTACATATATAATTCCACATTATATAAGTGAAATTATTTAGATAATATGTACTGTGTTTTTTTGTTTGCAGGTGACTCCTTTTTATATATGAAAAATTATTGGGAATATACTAAAATCTACCATCTTTAATCAATAAGTTGAGTAAACTTGCAGGGTTAAAGATCACGAGAAAATTCAACTGCATTTTTATAGTCATGGAGAATACCCTAGAAATAATATAAAAATACTTTCATTTAAAATGGCATTTAAGGAATAAAATATTTATGATGATTTTACTTATTCAAGTAAAAACTATGAAACTGGGACCCTGGAAATAAAACACAATGTTTAAAGAAATTAACAATAAATGAATAAAAACAGTGATTCTAAACACTCATGGATTAATAGACTAATACTTTCAAGGTAACCATAGCAACACAGTCTTTAGCACTATACATAAATTTCAAATGGACTGCAAACCAACATATAAAAGCCAAATATATAAATACTTAGGAGACAATTCAGTTCCTGAATATTAGTTCCTCAACTTCCTTTTAAGATTTTTATAGTATCAACCTTAACATTTTAATCCATAATAAATTTTGAGTTAATTTTTTGTATTATATGGGGTAAAGGCTCAAATTCATACTTTAACACATGCATATCCAGGTGTCACAGTAATGTGTTGAGGACATTATTCTTTCTGCTATTGAATTGTCTCGGTTTCCTTGCGAAAAATTAAGTCAATTAACATAATCATAAGTGTCTTTTACATTGATTTCTATGAATGTCCTTATGTGATTTTCATAGTATAATATTTTAATAAATTTTACAATTGAGAAAGAATTAAAAAGCATCATATCACTGTGATATATGTGCACCCATGATTATAGCTGCAAAGTTTGTAATAGGTAAATTTTGGAGACCACCCAAATGCCCATCAATTAGTGATTGTGTGTTTTTTTAAAAATAAAATGGAATACTACTCAGCTGCAAGGAAAGATAAACTAGAGATATTTATAGCTAAATGGATGCATCTTGAGACCATACTCTTAAGTGAAATGAATAGGACACATGTGTAAACACCCAATGTTTTAATCTGGTGTGAGAAATTGAAAGTGTAAAGGAGGAGCAAAATGTAAAAGAGATACTGTGAAATAGGAAGAAAATATTCAAAGGAGAAAGGGACCTGGGTGGGGGAAAGAGAAAAAAAAATAAGAAAAGAAGGAAAAAATGGAAACAAAGCTTTTGTAAATAGGGGAGGATGGAGGAGTTGAAGGGAAGGAAGGGGAATGGGAAAAAATAAGAACCAAGATATATCATGCACAGGTACAGATTCCCAAGGATGAATCTGATCATAATGTACACCTAAAATGTGTCAATAAACTTAAGGAATAAAAAAATTTACAGTTGGGAAATACTTTTTCTCTGACTTTATTATTCATTTCCAATTTTTCTTTTGCTTTTTCTGTGTCCCTTGCATCTTCATATAAATGTTATGATCAGTTTGACAATTCTTCATTAATAGAGGATTTGAAAAGATACTGCATTGAATATGTAGATCAATTTAGAAAGAATTGTTATTTCAACACTTACCATGACTTCCAATCCATGAAAAATGGATTATTTCCATTCATTCAAATTTCCTTTGTTTTCTTGCAACAATCATTGATAACTTTCAGTGTAGAAGTATGTCACTTCATTTGTTAAATGAATTCCTAAACGTTTCATTCATTTGAATGGTATTATACCAAAGATCGTCCTCTTAGTGTTATATTGTTTCTTTTTATTTGTAGAGATATGATTGATTTTTGTATAATGACCTTGTATCATTTTATTAATCCATAAATTACAGTGGATTATTTATGAGTTTTATATACAATATCAAATCACTTGAAAATATAAATACAAGTAGTTTTTCCTTTCTTTTGCAGCCTAATAGACTTTTATTTAGTTTTCCTACCAAATTGCCCTAAGAGAAACTTAAGCACAATGTAGAAAACAAGTTATGAGAACAAATATCCTTGTATTATTCCTGTTGTTAAGGAGCAAAGTTTTCACTTTCACTATTAAATATCCATTTAGTTGTATCTCATATTTGTAAAATATTGTTAGTAACTTCCCTTTATTAATGTGCATCTTTATCCTGAATGAGTTAGATATTTTGTTAAATGCTTTTTTTTACATCAATTAAATAACAATGTGATTTATACTTTGCATCTTATTAAGGTGATTACAACTTGTTGAAACAACTTTATTTCCCTGAAATAAACTCCAATAATTGTTTGGTTATTTTCTGTTAAATGTTTTTATCCTGAAAAATTTGATTTGATGGTATTTAAAATGTTGGACCTGCAGTTATAAGATACATTAGTCTCTAGTTTTCTTGTGGTTTCTTTTTCTACTTTTTGGTATGAGGTTAATGCAGGACACATACAAGCAGTCAGGAAATTATTCCTCTTCATTTTATTATTTTTAGGAAGAGTGTACAAAGTAATGACATTAATTCTTCTTTAAATATTTGATGACTTCATCAGTGAAGTCTTTTGCACCATCATTTTCTTTATGAGGTTTTTCAAAATGACTGTTTTCATTGTCTATTCATATTTTCTACTCCTTTACTCAATTTGAATATGTTTGTCTTTCTATAAATTTTTCTGTACTAATTCAATGATCTAAATTTTGGGAATAGAGTTGTATATGTACTTCCTTTATTATCTTTTCAGTTCTTACAAGGTCAGTATTTGTATGCTGTCTTTCATTAGTGATGTCAGTAATTTAATGATTTGAATTTTATTTTTTATTTTTACATTGCTCTTCAGACTAAATAATCTCAGCTGACCAGTTTTGAAGTTTCTTCATTCTCTAACTGCTAGCTCCCATTTGTTTTTGAATTCTGGTATTTAAATATCTTGTTCATTCCCAGAAATTCTACTTTATTCTTTCATTTGTAGTCTTTATTTCCATTGATATTCTATAATTAGTAGCAATTTTTCTCATAATTTTCTTAATTTTTTGTCATAGTGTCCTTTAGGCTTCTTTTTAATATTTATAGTAGCCATTATAATGTTTTGTATTCACTCTAAAATCAGGGCACCCTAAAAAATTTTATCCATTCGCTGAGCAAAGAGTGATCAAAACATATATTCAATCTTTAAATTTAAAAAAATGATTGCAGTAGAAGACGCATTTCCATTAACCTCCTCAATATACTCACATCAAACTCTCTGATCCCACCATTCGTGCTACTTTATGAAGCAGTTCTGAAAGTTCTCTTTCATGACTGTCTTAGTTGTGCTGTCAGAAGCCACGTGGTGCCAGATCCTGTCAATATGGTAGATGAGGACTCGCTACAATGTTTTTACAAGCCTACCTTTTTATGTGCCATGTGATGGCACATAGTACCAGAATTCATGTATTTGACCATACGTCATGAAAATGGTTACAAAAGAGGACTTCCAGTACTGCTTCAGAAGATAGTAAGAATTATGGGTGTGTATGAAGCAAGGGGGAGTATTCTGAGGGTGAATAATAACCATGGGTCTTCTACTATAATAACATTTTAAACCAAATATTTACTACATATTTTGATCTCACCTCATTTTCATCTTTAGATATGACTTACTTCCTTATTTCTTAAAAGTTTATTAATATTTAGCTGAACATTGGGCATTTTATTATATGTATGTGATCAGATTATTCCACAAATAAGTAGTATGCTTTTTTTTGCTGGTTCATTCTTGTTATTGCCATCTTTCCTGTTTCTACTTATTTGAATATAAACTCACTGGACTGAGTATTTTCTGTATTCTTGAAAGTTTGTAGCCAGAATCTACTGTTAAATTTTTTTAAATTCTTCTTTGATTTATAATCCTGTCTTTCTAAGTATCAAATGTTTGTCAGTACAATTCAGTGGCCAGTCAATTATTTCCTAAAACTTTCCACTTATATCATCTACATTTCCCCTTAGAGAATATATATGGCCAAGTACAATTTCAAAACTTCTGGCAAATTAACAGAACACCCTTAGTTTTCACTTCCCTCTTCCAGTCGATTTCAATATTACCTGAAATGCTACACTGGGATCTTCTCTTATTCCAAGTCTTTTCTGGGCATATGTATTGTCTTTTACATGGAACAATGCTAACAGATTGCCAGAGTTGTATCAGATCTTTGTAAAGTGGTCTATTATCATGTAGCTTCCCAGTATATTCTTTTCAATTCCTGATCCATCTCCTATTTGCCCCATATTAAATAACAGTCTTAGATAGTTGCTCCAGTTTGGTGTTATTTGGATAACTGTGTCAAAAGTGATTGCATTCTTTGTTGAGAATAGTTTTACAGAAACTTACAAGTTTTTATAAAATATTAACTATGCATAAGTATGTTGTTTTGGTAGAACTGCAACAGAGGACAGATTTCTCCACTGATTGCAATGTTCACAGAATTTTTCTACTGTATCACTGAGCATGAGGTGAGGAGTTATAAGTATAGTAAGAAATTAAAATGACATAAATCTGAATGTACACGGGTTTAATAGTTTCTCTGGGATAGACAATTTTCACTTTGTTGTGTGGCTTTCCTGAATAGCCACTTTTCATTCTTTTACAAGTACACCAAGGTGCTTGCTTTACTATTCTCAAAGTTGATCCATTAAATGAAATTTTGACTGGATAAGAAGTTTATAGCTGGACATGATGGCACAAACCTGTAATCCCAGCACTTGAGAGGCTGAGACAGGAGGATGGGAACAAGTTCAAGGTCAGCCTGAAATGCATAGTAACACTCCATTTCAAAAAAAAAAAGTGTGTAGAGGACCGCTCTGTTGTCTTCAACTCTGAGATTCAGAGTTTATGTGACATAAAATATGCTGTTGTGAAATAAAAATTTAATCTCAAGCAAATCTCTTTCACATAAATATGAGGCTGGAAATTTGTTAATATTTATCTATAAAATAATAATGTTTTTAATATTTTCTATTTCTACAAGAAATTATATGAGGATTTTGAAAACAGAAAAATTATTTGTTTTATTAATAGTATGTCTCTGAAAAACGATGCCTAGTACTTTAAGAGAATAATTATTGTACATATACTAGATATAAAATAATAAGAATAAAATATTCTAGTGTGTTTAGATGAAAAGGAATGTGACACAGAACAGCTTTCTGAGGGCTTAACTGTAGGCTATGCCCAGTGAAATCTCCTTAGTAGTAACAAAACATCTTTTAATTCCATACATGCCAAGGAGAAAATAGATGCTTCCTATTTATTGTAAAGTATGATATGAATTTGAGAAAATATACTAGGTTTATCTGCTCAAAATCAGAAACAAAAAGAAGAAAAACAAAATTTTATGAAGTTAATAATTTCATTTTGACATTTTTCACTTTTCAATACAAAATGCTCAAGGATATTTGCAACATAATTCATACTTTGGCAATACAGTAAAACCTTGGTTTTTAACCATAATTCTTTCCAGAAATATGCCTGTAGTCCAAAGCACTTGTGTTTCAAAGTACGTTTTCCCATAAGAAGTGATGAAAACTCAGATGATTCATTCCACAACCTAAAAATAATCATATAAAAAGATTACAATACTGTAATGTATTACAAAATAATAAAGAAAATATAAAATATAAAGAAAAATGAACAACTTGACCTGCACTTAATATTGAAAATCTTTGTGGCTGGTATGATGGAGATAAGAATGGAGGGTTATTGTGTAGGATGACTTTCACTATCACTAACAGAATCACAGCTATCTATTGGTTCAGTGGAAAGTTTTTATTTCATTCAACTTTAACAAAGAACCTGTCCAATGGAACTGGGTTTTGCCTCCTTTTTGAGGGTTTTCTGGAAATATGACATTCCATTGTCATTAAGTATATTCATCACTAGCACTGCTATAACCTTATTTTGGTGATGATTTCTATAAAATTTTACACTGTTTGTCCAATTTTATACATCTCCCTAATCTCCTTTGAAGTGGAGGATTCCTCCACCTTTTTCTCCTCATTCTCTGTAGATGAAAACTCCTCCATAACTGTTTGCTGTTGGTAAACAGCCACCCACAATCCCACAGTGAGAGATAAAGAGAAAACTATTGACTCAGTTGTGATCATGGGACATTTGGCATCACAAACTACTCATATTGCAAGATATTGTTCATTTATCAACTTAAAATTTATCAAAATGTTTTCTCAGCTTGTGGAACACTCACAGAACAAGTTACTCACAATCCAAAATTTTACTGTATTTTTCATAAAGTTAGTCAATTTTAGACATGAATATAGTTATGATTTTTTCAGTTATACATAAATTAGAAATACATCCCATCATCACTAATTACCTGTGAGTCAATTTACTCAATTTGGATAGAATCCACAAATCAGCAATGTGTAGCTCCCTTGATGTCAGTGTCTATAGGAGTTGAATGCCAGGAGCTCTTGGCCATCAACATTGTAGATCTTGAGTGTTTCAGGTCTCAGTGTTAAAGCTATTAGTGTGACAGTCCTTGGTAACTTTTAGCTACTCCTTGTGGGGGACATGGCCAGAGAAATGACTGATTAAAGTCATGAAGGGTCCTCTGGAGCAAAAACATATAAGCCCTTGAATGTATGGTTAAAGCTTAAGGAAGGACTTATGGGGGGGGGCAAAAGCACATAAGCCCTGAACATAATTGTGCTGAAAACAGCATGATATTTAGACTAATAAAGCATGTTGTGTATGGTCTTGTCCCTTGCCTGGATAAACTGCTTAGCTTTGACACAGATTTGTACCCAAGCTGTTTTTCTTGTTTTTTCTGTCACACTTCCTGGTATTCTAAGTGAAACTCAGAGTTCTCGGCTCAGGGCTTCTCCTTTGATACTCCTGAATGCTGAGTGCTGTCATTGGGGACAGTCCTCCAGGGCCTTGGTTCTTGGTGTTTAGACCAAATCTCATCTCAGAATAATCCTTTCATCTGCTATGCTGCCACAGTCACAACTGTTACAACTCCTATCAGCTCCTCAGCAACTTCAGCTTGTAACACTCTTAGAAGCTTTCCAGAGCTCTCCCAGTGCCTTTTGCTGCCTTCTGGGGGCTCTCTTCATGTCAACACAAGATTCTACTACTGAAAACCACAGGTTACCAATGGTTTACACTGACTGATGTCTGTGGTCTTCACTAGACTCTGGAAAACTTTAGAAATAGTAGCCCCTACTGTTATCAGCTTTTTTAGTGCAACCTAAGCAGCCCACTCTATTCAAGATAAAAATCATGAGAGGTAGTGAAGATTTTGGGGGGGTGGTATTTGTGCTGCAGCACAGAGGCAAAATGCATAGGAAGGAGCTGTCATTTATTGATTTGACAAGTGTGAGTGAAGGCTGCTTATAGAGAGAAGGTGCAGAGTTTGCATACAGCTTCTTAAATTTTGTAGACCTGAAATACTAATGGAAATGACAGAAGGGGCAGTTACACCTGGAGTTTACAAGGGAGAGTCATCAAGAATGACTGCAGGGCACAGTCATCTGGAATAAGTCCATGTCTCAAATCTGTTGCCACTAAGGTGAATATTTCTTGGATTCACCATGGGATGTCTAGGACAGCTGTCATGGTGACAGCTTGGCCAAAAGTTAGAATAAAATTCTTCCTGATTGATAGTTCTGCATACCTGCAAATGTGGTGGGGCTTAAATGTCTACTGCCACTGCTTCTGAGTTGGGCTGGACATGTTAATCACAGTTTTTTGAAACTTAGGGACTTCTGGGATATCAGCAGTAGGCCATAAACTCCATAATTTTTGCCCTGTCAGGTGCTAGTTTTCTGGCTACTCCTCAGAGAGGAACCTTAACTTCTGTCAGTGAAGCTTACATGGCATGGAAAGAACCCCAAGAGTACTGCGAAGTCATTGGGGCTGTTTACCCCAGGCCACCCTTGAGAACTCCACGGGAATGAAGGAGTAGGGTCACTACAGCTCCCAGTCAAATAACAACCTCTTCTGGCTGTCAGAGTGAAAAAGGAAGGTTTAGGCCTCCTTTCTATTCTATCTCATCTCCATCTGAAATTTGACATGCTACCTTTTATATTTTGTCTATGCAAAATTATAAGAAACCTCTATATTTACAAATGGATGCTGGGACGTAATCAATTGGATTACAACCGTACCTTTAGTAAAATCTCAAGAATATGAGGCCTATGATTTGGATAACTGGAATTCTTACATGATTGAGCAAAATGAAAAATGAAACAAGATAAATCAAATTGCCATGTGAACATAATTATGAACTGATGGTTTTATGAACATTGAATAAATTCAGGGCACAAATTGTAGCTTTTTGATTGCTAGAGTGGATATAATTTTACCCAAATAAAATAAATAGTACTAAATATTCTCAAATTCACTACAATCATTTTTCCTCAACAACATTTCAAACAGCACACAATCTACTCTGAGTCTTTTGATGGGTAATATACATTTTTTGGAAAAGTCATTTTTATATCTGGGTGTATCTGTCTATATAGGTACAATGGACTTTGTAATATGGTGACTTTAGTCCAATCAGGTAATAATCCACTCAAGAGTTTATGTGATTCAACTCTACCTAAGTACATGACCCACTTAGTGACTTAGTTAACAATTCTACTATTTTCTGGAGAGGCAGAGAACGTAGAAAGTATTGCACTGAAAAGAGCAAAATTATTTCCATGAGATTATTATAAAGTAAATGTTCTGCAGATCTGTACCTACCCTTTTGCATAATAATAACAGCAAGAAGTAGTAAAAAGAAGAATTCTAGATTCCTCTGCATTTCAAGACAATATTTCATGTAGAGTTAGAGAATCATGACCATATGCTTAACATGACAAAATATTTGTCTTCTTTTAATCTTTTAGATTATTTCCATAATTCTTTTGCTCACTTGTTCTATCTCTTTTATCTTTTGAGTTCATCTATATTTTAGCATATCAAAAGAAAATGATCAGTGTACTAGGTAACTGCTCTGATACTTAGGTACAGGCAGAAGACACATTTGCTATCACTAAAAAGTAGTTTATATCTGTCAAATTATACAGCAATGAGCCTTCTTGAGCATTGTAACTTACAATCAAAAGAATCTTTAAAAATGAACACAATAGGTCAAGCATTGTACTTACGACCTGTAATCTTAGCATTCTGTGATGCAGATGCAAAAGGATTAGAATTTTGAGCCCAGTCTGGGCACCTTAGTGTTTAGTGAGATCCTGTCTCAATATTAAACATAAAAAACTAAAAAGAGCTAAAAATGTTTTTCAGGTAAAGGCCCTGTGTTCAATCCCCAGTATCACACACACACACACACACACACACACACACACACACACACGCACAAATTACTACAGCAACCCCAGGGAAACAAAATTAAAACAAGTATGGGTATCCTCTGCCAAACACAAAGGCATGAATATTGCACAACATTCTACTTTATAATTTTTAAAGTTTTACATGATTAACTATATATATAATAACTATCATTTTTCATTTGTAAAGGTGCAATTTACTTGGGTTAAAATATTCACAATGTTGTTTCACCATCACTATCTATTCATAAAACATTTTTATCAAGCATTTGAACTATGTACTCATTTAAAAAGTTATTACCCATTCTTCTGTTTCCCTAAACCCTTATCAATTCTATGCTACTTTCTGTTTTTCTATATTTATTATAGGTGCCTCATATCCATAAAGTCATGCAATATTTATCCTTATGTCTCACTTAATTTATTTAGCATAATATTTTCTACATTCTTTATGTAGTAACATACCACACTTTCATTCCATTTTTTGGCTGAATGTATTCCACTGCACTTGCATATGATATTTTCTTTACTCATCTGTTGATGAACAGTTCAGTTGCTACACATTCTAGCTGTTGTGATTAAAGTTAATGTGTATTTACATTGTTGTACAAATATCTTTTTGAATCCATATTATTTATTATTTTGTGTATACACTTAAAAGTAGAATTTCTGGATCACAAAGTAGCCCTAGCCTTAACATTTTCAGAAACATTAAACTATTTTTCACAAATGCTGTATCATTTTATATATTCTAAAACATGCAAACATGTTGCAGTTTCTCCTAAAATTGCCAATACGAGTTATTTTCTTTTTGTGACATTAGCCATTCTATTGATGTGAAGTGATATTACATTGTGCTTTTAATTTGAATTTCCCTAGTTACTAATGATGTTGAGTATCTTTGCTTGGAGTTATTGGTTATTATTATATCTTTGGAAAAAATTTTTATTTAAGTCTTTTACTCACCTTATAATTGGAATATTTTGTTGGTGTTGATTTTTAAGCATTGTTTATTCTGAAAATTAATCACTACACATATGATTTTCAAATATTTTCTCTCATTATCTAGATTATCTAGTCACTTCTGTGAGTGTGCTTTGATGCACAACATTTCTTATTTTTGGAAAGTTCAATTTATTTTGTTGCTTGCTATAATTTAGATCTAAAATACCCCTCACACATGGATAGATGGGATTTTCAAAGGTTATTGGATTATGGGCGTGGTATATCTGGCTTGCTATTAAGAGGCAGGGTCTGGTTGGAAGAGTTGGGTCACTGGGGCCATGGAATCTGTCTTAGCTACTTTTTCCATTGCTGAGACAAAATACCCAACACAAAGCTGGAAAAGTTTACTTCATCTCACAGATTGTAGAGGTTTCAGGTGGCAAAGGGGAACTGCAGAGGAGAAACTGTGTGGCAGACAGAAGGCAGGGAGCAGCAAGCAGCAGCAGCAAGCCTCCCTTTCCATTTTATCCCATCCAGGCTACAAGTCTTTTGGGCGGTGCCACTCACCCCAGGGTGGGCCTTCCCATTATCTGCACCCAGAACTATACTAAACCAATTAGTGGTCTAATCCAGTACCTTACACAGTTCATCCCAGTATCATACACCCTCTACCCAGCCATCACTGAAAAGCCCTACGTTTAAATTCATGAAGCTTTGGGGGAGACATCTAGATATAAACCATAACAGCATGGAATTGTTTATCTCCTCTCTGCCTTCCCCTTTCAATCTAGTGCTTGCCTTGACAAGCTTTACTCCAACAGGTCCCTGTGCTATGCCATCCTGTCTTGGAACCAGCCAACAGCTATGGACTGAAATATGAGGCAAAATATACCACTCCTCTTTGAAGCTGTAGATTTTAGTTATTGTACTCCAGAAAGAAGAAACTGAGACATCTGTGCTTTTAGTATTCTATGCATAAAATCTTTGTAAAATTCAGCATCGTATTTTTTCTCTAAGAGTGCTAAAGATTTATCTCTTGTGTTTAAGTGTTTGAGATGATTTTGTATATGGTGTAATGATCCAATTTTATTCTTTTGCATGAGACATCCACTTTTCCTGAACTATTTGTATAAAAGAATGTCATTTCTATATTGAAGGTTCTTAAAATCTTTTTAAAAATAAATTTCTTACATATACTATGTAGATGAATTATTACTTCTGAGTCCGTCATTCTATTCCATTGCTCTGAATTTTTCTGAATGTCAGTATCACATTTTTAATAGATTCATTTTTTCAGAGTTATTTTTTAACATTATTTTTACTAGTACATATTTGTTGTACATATTGATCACATTCTTCATTGGAAATTTGGATCTGAACTTAACATATCTTAATTGTTTTATTACCCATTCCCCTCCCCACCCTTTAATTCCCTCCCTCCCATTTACAAAAGCTTTGTTTCTATTTTTTTCCTTTCATTCTCTTTTTTCCTTTGCCTTTCCTTCCATTCCTTCTTCTTGTCTCTTGTTCCTTTTTGCATTTCAACATTGTCTTCCTTGTTCCCGAAGTCTACCATCCATTTTGGTCCTTATTTATGCTTCTAGTTTCTAACACAGGAGAAACAATGTGATATTTACACATATATACAAACAGCAAATACACATATGAAAAAATGTTCAATATCACTGGCCATTCGAGAAACGCAAATCAAAACAACACTGAGATTTCATCTCACTCCAAAAAGAATGACTATCATCAAGAAATCAACCAATAACAAATGCTGGAAGTGTGCCTCACAGGCTGTTATTGAAAGCTCTGAAAAGTTCACCATCACTGAACTAGAGTGTGCAATTAATTATAATGAGAGAGAATGCACTCCAAAGGGCAAAATTTTCTCTAAAGCTGAAGTGGAGAAGGTAAAAATAAAATGATTTCTTTAAGTTTTCCTTTGTCTTATTTTTGCATGTTAAAATTAATCATTTTGTTCTGCTTACTTTTACTGAGGTCTAGCACCTTTAAAGGTGAAATCTCACATACTTATTAATAAGTTAAGTACAGGCAAGGAAAACATAATTTTCTGTTTCTGAATATAAATGTATTAACACTTTGGGAAGAAATGTATTTTACTAATGCAGGAACAATCTAAGTGATACATGTTCAAAATTCAAACATGAATTTAGACTATTCAAACTTCTTAAACATTAGATTTATTTCATGTTAGCATATTTATAGGATAAGTTTTAAGGTGTAAAGAGTTCATGGAGTGAATACATTTGTAATTTTACTAAATATTGCCAACTTGCTCTCTAATAATAATCACACTCTGCTTTCCATAGCCATATGCTCTGTAACCTTGACAACAAGATATTTTTTCAAAGTTACATGCTTCTAATTTTACAGTTAAAAATAATTTAAGTTTTCTCACACTATGATCGATATTGAGAATCATTTAATATATTTACAAATCATTGGATTTATTTTTCTGACAAACATAAATTCACATCGGCAAATATTTTTCTTTCAGAGATCTATTAATGAAATGAATGCTTTGTCCACAATGTGAGCCCTAATTACTCTCCCACTTTAGTTTTTATTTTCTAACTTTGCCTGTGATTTTTTTGTCATGATGAAATTGCTAATATTTGTTAACTTAAAAATGTATAATCACAAATTCACTGCTATGGTCCAAACTGTGTTCCTAAATACCTCAAAGTGTGCTAAATTTGGTGATAGGGCCTTTAAAAAATAAATTGATGTTCAATGAAGTTATTACATTGGATATTAATGCAATGAAATTGGTCTCCCAATAAGATAATTAAGACACAGACATACACCGAAAAATCATCATGTGAAGATAGATGGTAGACTATCATCTACAGAACAAGAAGAGACGACAAAAAATAAATCAGCTCTTTAACATCTTAATCTCTGACACATAGCCTTCAGAATAGAGAGAAATTTTATTTTGTAGTTTTAGCCACCCCATTGTAGTGTAATTTAAAGCAGCTTTCAAAATCTAATATGATCATACTCAGAAGATTATGTGACATGGAAAATCTTGTAATCATTTACAAAAATGCAATATTCGTGAATAAAAATGCAGAAACAAAAATATTTTCCAGTACAATAATACTAAATTTGACTCTCGTTTACCATCCAATAAACTATGAACAATTTACTAGCTATAAAAGCAATAAGAAAAGAACCATCTGATAGACAAAATAGCATTGAGAGACATCCCTTAGTAAGCTTCGATCAAAATTGTTTAGAAAAGTATATTTTCATGGTATAATGCAACATATGGCCATTCCAGAATAGTTGTAGAGAGTTTCTACTTTCCACACACAGAATTCCAGTTTAGCTAGATATCTCTTGCTATTTTACTTTTTGGACATCAATGGACTTTCTACTCCTTTTCCTGTTGCAAATCAAATTTATTCTTCCTGAATTATGTTAGGGTCCATCTTTTTGTTTACAATTTCATTTTATCGTGCACCCATAAAATTTAAAAGATAAAAAGACAGCCAGTGTATACTGTACACTTGTAATCCCAGCACTCTGGCAGGCTGAGGCAGGAGGATTGAAAGTTCAATCTCAGTGCAGGGAAATTTGCAAGACCCTGTATCAACAAGTAAAAAGTTAAAAATATAAATGGGCTGGGGCTGTAGATCAGTGCAAAGCCTCTGGGATCAGTCTCCACTACCACAAAATAGACAAAAATTCAGTGAAAGGAGGTAATTTTGATGAATTTTTAGCACTGAGGTCATTTTAAATTTTTTCAAATATTGTAAATTTATTTAAAATATTACCATGTAAAATATTGGGTAATCTAAAGAAATGGGTGTTAATAAAATGACTAGTAACCGATATACACTATTTGTGGTGTCATTTTTATATCTTGATGAAGCAGGAAGAAGGAAGTTGAGAGGTTGCATGCTAGGGTACAGAATAGGAAACAGAGGGAAAGAAGTATAATTGGAGTTTTGGGAGAAAGCTGTACTAGGGTCAGAACCAATTAGTACACTGATAGAAACTTGTGTTTGAATCTTCCATGCACAATTTTTAAAAGAAAGTAATCTAATAGGTCCATGAATTATATTATTTAAACTAAGATGCTAATTCTTATACTCCACTTCACATATACCAACACTTCACATATTTATTCAAGATGAAAGGAGAAAAAGATGAAAAACACATACACACAAATGCATGCACACGAACACACGCACGCGCGCACACACACACACACACACACACAGGCACAAAGGTAAAGAGTACTTTTTAGACAGTCCACTAAATTGGTCTCTCCTCCCCTCCCCAGGAAGAGCTTTGTTGGAGTTCAGCTGATTTCCTGTGGATGTGGTTAACCAGATGTTTGTGTCTCTGTCCTAATATCAGAAACTTTCAGTTGTGTGGGAGTCAGGGCATAACAATCAGTGTCCAAGCATCTGGTTCTCCACTGATTTCTGGAAGGACTTCTTTAATCTCTATGCCCTTCTCTCTGTGGCAATACTTGCAATGCTTTAGTTGAGATCCCCTCATGCAGCCCTGTTAGATGGAGCTATGCAACTCCCATTGATACTGCCCATTTCAAGTTCTCTGTCCTGGCCTCTGTAGGTTCAGCATTGAGCCTCCATATTCAGTGGGGCCTAGAGTGCCTCAGAGAGGACCATTATGCATGGACACTACTGGCGTTTAGGAGCAAGTGTGAGTGAGCCCACATGGAGTTCTAGCTCAGGAGTCTATAACAGGCAGTGGGGATGGATCACAGCTATGCATTGAGCACTGGCATTTGTAGGTTGGGGCAGCCCACAAATAATTGTTTTATATTTTTTGCAATTTGTATGAGTCTGTGTCTGTGATACATTACAAATATATTTGACATGGGGTATTGGAACATATACATATCCCATTTAATCCTTATCACTTCCTCTCTGCATTAGCCCCTATACCCCTTCTCCAGATAACCTTCCCATATCCACAAAGTCTATCTCCTTTTTTACTATCTTTTTAATTTTGTTTCTTTAAATTATACATATTTTGGATTTCTCACGTAAAAAGCCCATATGAGTTTTAACTTTCTGTGTCTGATTTATTTCACTGAGCACTATGGACACAAGGTTCATAATATACCTACAAAGTGCTAAAATTTATTCTTCTTTATAACTGAGTAGTAGTCCATTGTGTATATAAACCATATTTTCTTTATACACTCATCTGTTGATGGGCATATACCCCACTTCCATATTTTAGCTATTACAAGTTAGGTTGCTATGAACAAGGTAGGTATGTATTACTGTAATGTTATGTCTTTAAATCTTTCAGATGATACCAGATGATACCAGATGATACCAAGAGATACAGCTAGGTCGAATGAAATTTTTAAATTAATTTTTTCATAAATGTCTGTATTGTTTTCTGTAGTGCTTCTATATTACTATATTTCACCAACAATGTAGAAGGTCTCTCCCCCAAACCTTACCTGTATTTGTTGCTTGTTGAGTTTTTGATGATAGTCATTCCATCTGGAGTAAGATTATATCTCAGTGTTGTTTTCATTTGTATTTCTGTAATGGCGAAAAGACTGAATATTTGTTTATATAGCTACTGGCCATTTGAGGAGTGGCTATCCATTTCAATTGCCCATTTTTTGATTGGGTCTTTCATTTTGGGGATTTAATTTTTGAGGTTTTTCCATATTCTAGATATTATTCCTCAGTCTGAGGAGCAATGGAGAAAATTTTTCCCATCTGTAGCTTGTTTCTTAACTTTTTTTACCTTTGCTATCACAAACTATTTAATTTGATATAATTCCATTTGTCGATTGTTGGTGTTATTTCTTATGCAGTTCAGATTGTGCTCAGACAGTTCTTCCTTTGCTTATAACTTTAAGGCTTTTATCTATTTCATCTTTAAGCAAATTCAGTGTTTTTCTATTTATATCTAGCTCTTTGATCCATTTTGTTTGGATTTTAGTTAAGGGTAACAAGTATAGGTCAATATATATTTTTGTGCATGAGGATAACCACTTTTCCGAGCACCATTTATTAAAGAGAGTATCTTTTCTCCAGCATATGGTTTCAGCCTCTTTGTCAAACACCGGATTGCTAAGTGTGCTTTGGATTGTTTCTGCATCCTCAACTCTGTTCCATTGATCTGCATATACCATCCTAATTTTATCACTGTAGCTTTCTTTTTTAAAATTTTTTTCATTAACTTTATCGGTACATTTTAGGTATACAATACAGTTACATTCATCATTGGGAATTTGTACCTTTACATGATGTATCATGATCCTTATTTTTTTGCTATTCCCCTGCCCTCCCTTCAACCTCTCCACCCCTCCCTATTTACAGAGACTTTGTTTCCATTTTTTCCTTTCTAATATGTCTTTTTTTAAAAATTAATTTTATTGGTACATTTTAGATATAAATAATGATCACATTCATCATAGGGAATGTGTACCTGTACACGATATATCTTGATTCTTCTTTTTTTCCCTCATTCCCCTCCCCTCCCTTCAACCCACCTGCCTCTTCCTAATTACAAAAGTTTTGTTTCCATTTTTCCTTCTATTCCCCTTTGATATGAGGGATTGTGTTGCTTCCTCCTTTGACCTCATTGTCCAGGATGACTTTTGCTATTATAAGTCTCTTTTGATTCCATGAAAATATTAAGATTGCTTTTTCTAATTCTGTTGATATTTTGATTGGTGTTACATTAAATCTTTATATCAGTTTTGGTAATATGGCCATCTTGACAATATTGGTTCTAACTATTCAAGAAAAGGGGATGACTTTCCATTTTACAATGACTTCTTCTGTATCTTTTTTAGACTAGTATAGTGTTTATTGTAGTGATCTTTTACTTCATTTATTAAATTAATCCCTATGTCTTTAGATTTTGAAGCTATTATGAATGAGACTGATTTTGTGATTTCTTTTTCAGTGATCTTGTTGGTTTTCAGGAATGTAACTGACTTTTGTGTATTGATTTTTAATTTTGAATCCTGTTATTTTGTTGAATTTGTTTATTAGTTCTAAGAATCTTTTGGTAAAATTTTTTGGGTCTTCTATGTGAAAACTTATATCATCTGCAAATAAAGACTGACTTCTTCATTTTCTATTTGAATTGAGTCTGGATCTTTGGATTGTGGAGTTTTGACCATTGACATTGAGAGTCATTATTTATAGGTATTTGCAAAATTGTGCCATTGCATCATATTTCCAGTGCTGATTCCTTTATTTTTCCCTTTTCATTACTCTCTCAGTCAGATGATACTTTTCCTTTGGTGTTTTTGGTGCTAATGGCCTCCCTATCTCTCTGTCTCTGAGATTTCCTAAAATGTTTTCTGCAAGTGGCTTAGAAGTCAAGGATTTCTTTGTCATGTAAAGTCTTCATTTTTCACCCATTTTAAGGACTTCTGCTGGATACAGAATTCTGAATTGATAATTATTTTATGTAGGGCTTAAAATACTTTACTCCAAGTTGTCCTAGCCTTTGTAGATTGTGTAGACAGTTCTGCATTTGCAGTATTTTGGTAGGCTTGCTTTAATTGGGTACTTACTGTTTTTCTACAATGGTTTTTAGTATGTTCACTTTTTGTTAAATTTCTGGAATTTTGATTAAGTTTTTCCATGGAGAGTTTCCTTTTCTGACTATGTGGGGTCTTGTATTCCTCTTACAATTAGATATTGATTTAATAGGCTTCTTCCCCCACAGGGTTTGACACTTTCCTCAAATAGGCATTTTTCAGAGGAAGGGACTTCCAGGCTGCCGTTCCAAAGCTCCCAGCCCACAGGAAGGGGCTTCCTTCCAGGAGGCTGTTCCACTGCTCCCAGCCCAGAGGAAGACACTTCCAGGCTGCAATTCCACCATTCCTAGCCCAGAGGTAGGGGCATCCAGGCTCCCATTCCACCACTCCCAGCACAGAGAAAGGGGCTTCAGGACTACTTTTCCACCATTCCAAGCCCAGAGGAAGGCACTTCCATGCCACCATTCCTCTGCTCCCAGACCAGAGGAGGTGAGCAGTGCAGGGGACAATAGCACCACGCCACCACCGGGTCAAAATGAGAGAACACATAAACAATTCTCAAAACCAAACTCCCAGATCACCTAGAGCAACCCCAAAGGGAAACGAGATGGAACACTCTGATAGTCAACCACCTGGACTCCCTGAATTGGAGACAAAAGAGGATCTGGTAAAAATGAAATCAGAAATAATTTCTCAGGTAACAGCAGAGACTGGGCTCATAGTTCAAGAAATGATTAATAAATCTAGAGTGGAGCTGAGAAACATGATAGAATAATAATATAGGGAAAAAATGGAATCCATAAAACCGATGCAAATAGATTTCCAGGAGATCAAAAACTCCACTGAAAGTCTACACAGTAGAATAAGACAATGTAGAGGACAGAATTTCAGATATAGAAGATAAGATTCCAATTAGTGACCAGGAAAAGAAAAATTGCTTCAAAATTGTAAGGGACCATGAGAAATCAATCCAGCAACTGCTAGATGATTCAAAGAAGAATAACATAAGACTGATTGGAGTCAAGGAAGAAACAGGAGAGTGTGCAGATGACATACAAAAGCTGTTCACAGAAGTGATGGCAGAGAACTTCCCAAGGAGGGGAAAAGAACTTGACATACAGATAAGTGAGGCATATAGGACTCCAACTAGCCTTGATAAAAAAAAAATCTACACATAGGCATATAATTGTTAACACTCCAGAAACCTAACAGAAGAACAAACTTCTAGAAGCAGTTAGAGAAAAGAAACAAATCACATACATAGGAAAACCCATCAGAATCAAAGCAGACTTCTCAATGCAAACCCTCAAGGGAAGAAGAGCTTGGTGTGAAATATTCCAAGTCCTAAAGGAAAACAGCCTCCAACCCAGATTAATGTACCCTGCAAAACTGTCTTTCAAAATTGATGGCGAAATAAGATACTTTCATGATAAAGAGCACCTCAGGAACTTCATGAATACCATACGGGCACTCCAAAAAACTTTAGACAATATCCTAGGAAAAGACAATGAGGATCACAACCCCAGGAACCCCAGCAGAATGAAACGATTGGGTGTGACAAATTAAACACAATGGGGGAGAATCCAACAAAAATAAAAAGTCATGACAATGCTTTTCAAACTTTTAGCTTCATCTCCCCAATGAGTACATAATTCAATCTTGTTATTGTTCATGATTAGTATTTTTCTTGTTCTAGTGTTGCTCACCTTTCCTTGTGCTGTACTGGCTATTTATCATCTTCTTGTGTCTACTTTTTAATTGGGTTGTCTATTAATGAGCTGTAAGAGTTCCTTATATATTCTGGTCATAGGTTATATGCATTGTAAATATGGTTTGTTTAAGAACTACTTTTCATTTTAACGATGTCATTTAAAGTTCTAAATTTTGATGGAATCTCATTTATCAATTTTTTTCTTTTATACTTCATATTTTTTGTATCCTAGGAAGTTCTTGCTTACCCTAAATTCATAAACATTTTCCCTTATAATTTCTTCTTAAACTTTTATACTTTTAGGCTTTCATATTTAGGTTCATAGATCCTTTCAAGTTGTTTTTATGTATGGAAATAAAGGGTTGAGATTAATTTTTTATATACGGATACCAGGTGTTCTAGTGCTGTTTGCTGAAAACATTATCTTTTCCTCGGCTCTTGAATTGAGTTTATATACTATAAAATGTTAATGTTAAATAATCTTTCAAAAATCAGTGGACCATATGTGTGTGGTTCTATTTCTAGATACTCTGTTTTATTCCAATGATCTATATGTCTTTCCTTACACCAACACTGCCTTGATTACTGTAGCTTTAGAAGAAGTCTTAAAATTAGGTACTAAACATCTTCCAACACTTTCTTTTTACTTATCTATGTCTTTTGTACTCCTACATAACTTTTAAATTTCAATATCCACTTCTTCATTTGTAGCAAGTATACGTAGACCAGAATTTTTTTATATACCTTATGTTTTCTAGTCCTGTTAAATTCAAATACAAGTTCTTGGGGCTCCTAGAGATTTCTTAGTATTTTCTCTGTAGTTGATCATTTCATCTACATATAAAGATTTTGCTCCTACCTTGCCAATCCTATCCTAATTGTGTCATTTTATTGCCAGACTATTTTGGTTTGGGCCTAGGTTTCAAAGTTTAATGGACAGATAAAGAGTAAGCATATCTGCCCTTGTTCCCCACCTTAAGGAGAAAGCATTGTATCTTCTCCATTCATGTAAGGCATTTTTGGTGGAAGTATGGAGTACATGTCTTTAATCTCTTGAGAAGTTTCTGTTTTATTTCTAGTCTTCTGATAGCTTTCACCATGAACAGCTGTAGAATTTCATCCAATACTTTTTCTCCAACTAGTGACAGGATCATATGGCTTTTTCCTTTCCTCTGTTAAAATGATGACTTTTGTGGGTGGATCTTCCAATGCTGAACCAACACTGCCATCCCTATAATAAAACCACTTTCTACATACTGCCAGGTTTGACTTCTAATAGTTTGTTTTGTTAAACAAATTTCTATCTATGTTCATATTTTTTTCTTCTATTATCTTTATCCAGTATTAGGATTAGCAAAAAGTTATTTCCTTAAAATGAGGGGAAAAGTTTTCTTTTTTTTTCTGCTTTAAATGTTGGATATAATTTTTCAGTTAAAATGTACACAAGCCTGTTGTTATATAGGTAAGTTTTCAAGCTGGGAATATACTTTCTTTAATAGGTGCTACTCAAATTTTATATTTTCTTCAGAGTTAGTTTCATTAATTTGTCTTCCAAGGTACTCCCCAGAAGTTGTCAAATTTATTTCAAAACAGAATTTTGAAATATACTTTCTACATCCTTTTAAATTCTGTAATATCTGTGGTAATGTCTCCTAGATCTTGATATTACAATTTTAAAAATGTATAATTGATATTGTGTAATAGGATGTAAAGGTCTAAAGGAGCAGGGGAAGTGGAAAGGGTAGGGGAAAGAAAAGAAGGGAAAAGAAAAAATATGAGAAGAGGACAAAAATGGAAACAAAATCTTTGCAAATGGGGAAGAGTGGAGGGGGTGAAGGGAGGGCAGGGGAAAGGGAAAAAAATAAGAACCAAGATACTCATATAATGGTACAAGATCCCAATGATGTATGTAAATATATTTTATACCTAAAATGTACCAATAAACTTAATAGGGGGAAAAATAAAAAAATAAAAACTTACCAATTAAGAAAACCCAGGTCCTGATGGCTTCACTGCTGAATTTTACAAGACATTTAGAGAGAAACTACTGCCACTCCTGTTTAAACTCTTCAATGAAATTGAAAGGGAAGCAATACTCCCAAATTCATTCCTGGAAGCAAGCATCACCTTGATCCCCCAAGCAGAGAGAGACCCAACTGAAAAAGAGAACTATAGGCCAATCTCACTAATGAACATAGATGCAAAACTCCTTCTAAGATACTGGCAAATAGAATGCAGAAAATCACCAAGAAGATCATACACCTTGATCAAGTGGGATTCATCCCAGAGATGCAGGGATGGTTCAATATATGCAAATCAATCAATGTAATACATTATATCAATAGAGCCAGGGACAAAAACCATATGAATATCTCCATAGATGTAGAGAAAGCATTTGACAAAATCCAACATGCATTTATGATAAAAATGCTACAAAAAATTGAAATAGATTACCTCTACCTCAAACTGATAGAAGCCATCTATGAAAAATCAACAGCCAGAATCATAATAAATGGTCAAAAACAGAAATCCTTTACACTAAAATCAGAAACAAGACAAGGATGTCCACTATCACCACTCCTGTTCAATATAGTTTTGGAAACATTAGCCACAGCAATTAGACAAGAGAAAGAAATAAAAGGAATAAAGATAAGAAATGAAGAAGTTAAATTGTCATTATTTACAAAAGATATGATACTCTATATAGAAGAGCCGAAGAACTCCACCAAAAGTCTTCTAGACTTAGTAACCAAATTCAGTAAAGTAGCTGGATACATGGTTAACACACAAAAATCAATAGCTTTCCTCTGCACAAACAACAGACTCACTGAGAGAGAAATAGGACAAATAATTCCTTTCACAATAGCATCCAAAAAAACTGAAATACCTAGGAATCAACCTGACAAAAGAAATCAAAGACCTCATCTATGAAAACTATAGCACTCTGAAAAGAGAGATTGAAAATATTAGAAAATGGAAAGACATCCCCTGCTCCAGCATAGGAAAGATCAATAGAGTTAAAATGGCCATACTTCCAAAACTGCTATATAGATTCAATGCAATCCCAATTGAGATCCCAGCAGCATGCTTCACAGACCTTGAGAATACGATCCAAAAATTTGTTTGGAACAAGAAGGGACCTAGAATAGCAAAAGCAATTTTAGGCAGCAGAGACATGGCTGGGGGTATCACAACCCCCACCTTGAAACTATACTACAAAGCTACTGTGATAAAAACAGCACAGTACTGGCAAAGAAACAGACGTGAGGACCAGTGGAACAGATTAGAAGGTGCAGAAACAACGCCAGACACACTTACCCATCTCATCTTCCACAAAAGAACCAAACGCCCTCACTGGAGGAAAGATAGCCTCTTTAATAAATGGCGCTGGAAAAATTTGGTTTCAACTTGCCAAAGATTAAAACTAGACCTATATCTCTCACCATACACTCAACTAAAATTGAAATTGATTAAAGATCTAAATATTAAAATAGAAACATTGAACTGGCTGGAACAGAGGTTAGGTAGAACTCTTGAAGACACTGGTGTAGGAAAAGATTTTATGAACAAAACATCAGTTGCCCATGAACTAGCACAAACAATCAACAAGTGGAATCTCTTCATATTAAAAAGATTCTTCACAGCAAGAGAAACCACCCGCAATGTGAATAGATAACCCACAATGTGGGGAAAAAAAATCTCCACCTTCTATTCCTCAGACAAAGGCCTCCTATCTCAAATCTATACAGAACTTGAAAAGATCAGACCTCCCAAATTTAAAGACCCAATCCAAAAATGGGCATCTGAAATGAACAGAGATTTCTCAGACAAAGAAGTAGAAATAGCAAATAAATATATGAAAAAATGTTCAGCATCACTTGTCATTCTTGAGATGCAAATGAAAACAATGCTGAGATTCTACCTCACTCCAGAATGAAGGCTGGTATCATGAAATCAACCAATAACAAATGCTGGATAGGCTGTGGGAAAAGAGGAATCCTACTCCACTGCTATTGGGAATGTAGACTGTTGGAGCCACTGTGGAAATCTCTGTGGAGATACCTCAAAGAACTAGGACTGGAAGTCCCATTTGACCCAGCTATTCCCCTGCTGTGTATCTTCCCCAAAGAATTAAAAGTATCATACTGTGGTGATATATGTGCACCCATGTTCATAGCAGCACAATTTGCAATAGTTAAAGCTTGGAAGCAGCCCAAATGCCCATCAACTGGAGACTGGATAAAGAAAATGTGGATTTTTAAAAAAATAAAATGGAGTACTATTCAGCCATAAAAAATGAGAAATTAGTGACTTTTATAGCTAAATGGATGCACATTGAGGTGATACTCTTAAATGAAATAAATAGCACACACGTGTAAATACCAAATAGTTTCTCTAGTGTGAGAAACTGAAAGTGTAAACAAGGACTAAAAGGTATAATAGACAATGTGAAATAGGAAGAAAAGGCGCAAAGGGGAAGGAGAATTGGGAGGGGTAGGGGAAAGGAAAGAAGGGAATGGAATTAATATGGGAAAATGGAAAAATGGAAACAAAGTCTTTGTAAATAGGCAGAGATGGAGGGGTTGAAGGGAGGGGAGGGGAAGGGGGAAAAATAAGAACCAAGAGAGATTATATAAAATTGCAAATTTCCAATGATGAAATGTCATTGTATTGTATACCTAAAATTTACCATTGGTTAAAATGAATAATGGATAACGTGAAGTAGGAAGAAAAGGTCCGAAGGGGTAGGGGAAGTGGGAGGGGTAGGGGAAAGGAAAGAAGGGAAAGGAAAAATGATGAGAAATGGAAAAAATGGAAACAATGTCTTTGTAAATAGGGAAGGATGGAGGGGTAAAGGGAGTGCAGGGAATGGGGAAAAAATAAGAACCAAGACACATCATGTAAAGTACAAGTTCCCAATGATAAATGTAAATGTATTGTATACCTAAAATGTACCAATAAAAGTATTAAAAAAATAACAACAACTTGACAAAGATCTTTCTGTTAATGTTTCCCAGAAATAATTACATTTTGTAACAGTAAAGAAAGTCAAAATGTTAGGAATCATTTTAGTATGTTCAGTGGGGTATTACTCCCCTTTAGAGCCTCTTGCCAGTAGGGTTACTTGTAACTTGAGTAAAGTTTTTCCACAGAAACTTGAAATCTATATGCTACTGATAGTGTTCCAAGTTGGGTGCTAAGATTTTTTCAAATTTGTCAAATGAATTTAGAACAAACTGGATCATAAATAGCTAAATTCATACACATTCTCAATAAAACATAATTGAAAGGTACCGATAAAAATGGCATTTATTACTTATTTATTTTAAATGAAAACCTACTTGCTCTACTCAGTACTGATGCCCAAATTTTTAAGAAATAAGAGACATTTCATATATGAAAATTACCAATTTATTATCACATTATAGCTACATAAATAAGTATGTATTGTTTTTATAGTGAGCATCTTCTTTTTTTAAACTTTGTTTTAATGTGAGCATCATCTTTGTAGTACTCAGGTTCATTTCTGAAGTTCAGAGGGTTCAAATCCTTGATGGAAGAATCCAGTTGAAGATATTCTCATAAAATGCTAAAAAAATGTAAAAATTCCACTATTTCCTGAGCTTCTTTTTAAGATCATCTAAAGCTGGATCATATTCTTTCCATTCTTGTCCATTCTTGAGTTGTGAAGTATAAAATTTTGTTATGGTGTGTTTATGTCATGAACCCACAAACAACTGCTACCTAAAGGTAGTACATGTAAAAATAACTGATTAATAAGACTTCAGTTTTGTACAAATATTTGCACTGATTTATAAAGCCAACAAGAAAATATTAGCAGTTTTGTCCATTGTATGCAATCCCAATATATTTCTCATGACACTTCAGGTCTACATATGTTACCTTACAAATATTGATATGATTCACCCAATAAAATTGAATAACATGTGAAAAACTATAGCTTCAAAGTAACATCCAATTCTCTTGATAGTACAGAAAATTATCTGTATATATACCCAAATATGCAGATCAAATCATATGGAATATTTGAATTCTATGAAAATTTTTAATAAAGTCATGGAAATAATTTTTCACTGAATGGCGCAGGCAGCTGACTTGGTGTCATATAATCCAGATTCTTATTTTTATGTGATAGCTTACAGTAGAAGTCTTTAAAATGGTAAGAAGAATTGGCTAGCATGGGAAAGAACTATACCAAAAGTCTTAAACTATATTCCAGGATTACTATTTGTTCTTTCTATGCTATATTCATAATCACATTTTCCTGAACAGCTTAAAATGGGTGAACTTGATTTTACTACTTCATTAGTACTTGCATATAAAGTGTACATTATAATTGGCATTTATTTCTCATTTACCTTCCAAGAACTCATTTCAATGATCTCCTCTTTAATCCAACTGTGAAGTAAATAGATTGTAAATATGATTAACCTTATCCCTGGTGGGATATATGGAGTGGAAAGAGATAAATTACTTGCTTAAGGTCACCTAAAGGGTCAGGAAGCTCTAAAAAATTTTGAACTCCAGCTATAAATTTGAAAGGAATATGCATACGAGCTTCTATGAAATCATACTCTTTGTTTCAAATTTCTGATAAATTAGAAAAGATCACATTCTTAAGAAAATATCATTTAATGAAATATAATATAAATAGGATTTTTTCTCATTTTCTTCTTAGCAAAACTGTTTCAAAGATTGCAAAATTAACCTGCTATATATTCCATGAAAATGTATTTTTTCACATGACCCTTGTGTTGGAATTGTGCTAATGAAGGTAAAATTACCATATATACAAGAGATGATGAAAATATATAGTGAAATATATAGTGTACAATTAACTGTTTTTAAAAATCTATTACAGTAAAATATGTATTGCCATTAATCACCTTCAAAGTAATTTCTCTTGCATCAAGCAGATCTTTTCACTGATCTGGCCACTTTCTGAAGCAGTTCTGGAAGTCTTTTGTGTCTTTACAAGGTGTCACAAGAATATAGTGAGTACTACTATGAGTGTCATCCTACACCAAGGCAAGCTCATAAAAATATTACAGTGTGTCTTGATCCACCTTATTTACTAGATCTGGCACCGTGTATTATCTGGCTCTTCCATGAAGATAAAATGACCATGAAAGGTAAACATTTTGAATTGATTCAGGACATCAAAGCAGCCATAACGACGCAGCTAATGACACTCACAAAAGTGGAATTCCACAGTGCTTCAGAAAGCAGCAAGAACAGTGGGATACATATGTTGGAAGCAAAGGAAAGCATTTTGAGGGGGGTTAATGGCAATGTCTTTAACTATAATAATTTTTGTGCATATCCAGTAAAAGTTGAAAAGCTGTATTTGATTTAATAATCACTAATACCAAAAAATAATGCTTGATGAAAATTTAAATGATCCATATTTAGAAAATGTCTTTTATTTTTTCAAGTACTTTTAACAAGTGGATCTATTTGAATAATATATAATCCAGGATGCAGTCTTAATTTTAATAAAATTATAAGATGTTGAAATTTAGCATAATGACTTTAAATTTTAGTCTCCCAAATTATATCAAATTATCAAATGAGAGAATTCATAAATATGAGGCATGATCTTATTGAGTGCAAAGACAAAATGCTCTCTAAGATTAAAAGAAGCCACAATCTCTGAATTTATTGACTCTGGGGCTTCTGTTCTTTAAAAAATGTAGTTGTTTCAATGTTTCTTTCCCTAAAGGTATTGAAGCTGGTCTAGAGAAGAATGTGCAGCTATATGGCATTTCTTTATTGTGCAGTATTCAGCCATTTCAAATTGTAAAACATCTTTTCTTCCATATTTTCAGCGTTCAGATACGCATTCAACCAGGAAATGCCTAAGATTAATGAAATGAATGGTTGAGTATTAGGAAATATGTATGCTTTTCTAATTAGCAAAGTGTTCTTCCATGCTTGTCATAGAAAAATCAAAGCTTGGCAGAAACATATGCTCATCTCCCATAAGAGGAATGAGGCTTAAAAAAGCAAATGCAAATAATGACCTTTAAAATTAATTCAAACGTTTCACAAAGTGTTTTAAAAACTGAAAAATATGGGCATTATTTCAGAGAAAGAAATGTAACAGAATCAAGAGTGTCTTTATTAACTTATATTTCTAATATACATAGAACTATTCTGTTAACGTGCTTAAAAATCATCTCCCTTCCTATATTGGCTTGTTGGTCAGACAGGTAAGGTAATTTTTCTAATAATATCAAATAAAAAATGGTTTATATTCTCTTCTTTTTTCTGTGGAATTTTTAATGTTTTGAGTAGCTACATCACAAAGTGTGATTGTTCTGAGAGGAAGGCAAATAATACCCATAACACTGATTAATAAAAAATGTTTTAATTTAATACAAGGAGGTTTTATTCAGTGAATTGGAGTAATAAAAACACTGGGTGGAGTTGGAGCTTATGAAGGTCTATACAGTACTTTAAGAACTACAATAAAAAGTTTACTAAGGAACATAAAATGAACTTCAATAGTCAAGAACATAAAATAAACTTCAATAGTCAAGAGATATATACTATAGAAAATGGATAATTAAAAAATATATATTTACTTAAGATCTGTTTAGGCAATATATATCTTGCAAGAAAAAATTGCAAAGAACTAAATATTGAAAAGCAGAATGTGACATACATTTTAGCCTGGCAATGTCAGGAAAGAATTCTCTACTCAGAAATAGCAAGAAATAGCAAAGAATAAGGAAAATAAGAGAACAAAAATATAGAAGGTCTAAAATATTGCTGAAAGCATTACAGTTCAAACAAAGGTATAGGAAGAACCAGATAAAAACATTCCCATGGCTGCTGATGTCAGAAATAACCAATATACTATATTTATCCAAGGTTAAGGGGCACATGTTAGCTGGAAAACCAAAATTTCTTTTATGGAACAATGAGAATAGGCTGCATCAGTTGATGATGGGCTTTTGCAACCACACATTTTCATTCCACAAAAAAAAGAAGCAGGCTTTAACGTATAGAAAAGTCAAATTTTCAAAAGCAATCTGTGCTTTTCACAAAGGGGAAAGAGACCACATTCTGTATTGTCCTAGATACACATAACTGTAATAGAAGAAACACCTAAATTTTTTACATGAAGAACCTTGAGTATCAAGGAACCTTACTAAAAGCCTGAAAAATAGCCCAAATGTCTCTACCAAAAACCACCTAATCAATAGCTGATCCTGAAAAACTCAACACATTCAAAGATGAGTAATTTTTAAAAGAGGCAGTACAGGATCTGCTTAAATACATGATTTAAGAGAGGAAGAAATATATACATATATATGTATTTAATCATAATATATGAATGAAGTGTTGGAACTTCTAATTATAAGTTTAGGGGTAAGGAATTAAGTGGTAAGCTTAGTATGTTAGAAGACCTGTGTTTAATCCTTCAAACCATAAAAAAGAAGAATTTCTAACTGTCCCAAAGAAACACTGACACAGTATATACGCATGTGTACATTGGGGTAGATAGACATACAAATGTATTATTTCTCATATATGTATATGAAGTGTGATTACAAAATAGAGTGAATTTTTAAATTTATTTTAAGAAGTTATAATAAATGCCAGAGTGCCATTAATCACCTTTAGAACATTTTCTGTTGCTTTGAATGCACTTTCCCCATTACTCTTGCCACACTCTGAAACAGTTCTTGAATTCCTCTCTTGTGTCTTTAGTTGCACTGACTGTCTTCAATCCATTCAAAACATTTATCTTTCATGGTCTTTTAGGCTTTGTGGAAAAGCTAGATCTGGTGATGCATGAAAATTAGGCCACACCATAATGTTTTATGAGCCTGCCTTTTGGTGGGATAACATTAAACAGCAATATAAATCACAATTTTGGCCACACTCTGTAAAGACATCCACCAAAGAGGAGAGAAGCTCAGCCGGTCCCAGAACACAGAAGGAAGCTCCCCACCTCCATCCCAGGCTCCTAGGGCAGAGAAGCTCAGTCAGTCCCAGCAACTGGAAGGAAGCTCCTCGCCTCCATCCCAGGCTCCCAGGACAGAGAAGCTAGGCCAGTCCTGGCACCTGGAAGGAAGCTCCCCGCCTCCATCCCAGGCTCCTAGGGCAGAGAAGCTGAGCTGGTCCCATCACCCAGAAGGAAGCTGCCCCGCTGCCATCCCAAGTTACTAGGGCAAAGAAGGTGAGCCACATAGGCACCAGAAGCACACTCCCCCCCCCCCTTGGAAATGAGAAGACACATAAACAAGTCTCAAAAACAGACTTCTGGATCACCTATAGCAACCCAAAAGGGAAATGAAATGGAACAATCTGATACTCAACCACCTGGACTCTCTGAACTGGCAACAAAAGAGGATCTGGGAAAAATGAAATCAGAAATAATTACTCAGATAACAGCAAAGATTTTTCTCATGTTGAAAGACATGATTAATACATCTAGAGAGGACACAGATAAAAAAATAGAGGATCTGAGGAACATGATGGAATCCCAACATAGGAAACAAATGGAATCCATAAAACAGATACAAACAGATTTCCAAGAGATTAAAAACTCCATTGAAAGTCTGCACAGCAGAATGAACCACTGTGAGGAAAGAATTTCACATATAGAAGATAAGATTGCAATTATTGAGGAGGAAAAAAAATTGCTTTAAAATTGTAAGGGAGCATGAGAAATCAATCCAGCAGCTGCTAGACGATGCAGAGAAGAATAACATAAGACTGATTGGAGCCAATGAAGAAAGAGGAGAGAGTGCAGATGACATAAAAAAAAACAACCTCTTCACAGAAGTGATGGCAGAAAACTTCCCAAGGAGGGGAAAAGAACTTGACATAAGGATAAGTGAGGCATATAGGACTCCAGCTAACCTTAATCAAAAAATATCTACACATAGGCATATAATAGTTGGGATTCCAGAAATCCAACAGAAGAACAAAATTCTCCAAGCAGTGAGAGAAAAGAAACAAATCACATACAAAGGAAAGCCCATCAGAATCACAGCAGACTTCTCAATGCAAAAACCCTCAAGGCAAGAAGAGCTTGGAGTGATGTATTTCAAGCCCTAAAGGAAAACAGCCTCCAACCCAGATGGATGTACCCTGCAAAACTATCTTTCAAAATTGATGGAGATATAAGATACTTTCATGATAAAGAGCACCTCAGGAACTTCATGAATAACAAACCAGCACTCCAAAAAATTTTAGACAATACCCTAGGAAAAGACAGTGAGGATCACAACCCCAGGAAACCCAGCAGGATGAATCCATTAGGTGTGACAAATTAAACACAAAGTGGGAGAATCCAACAAAAAGAAAAAGTCATGACAAGGCTTTTAAAACTTTGAACTTCATCTCCCCAATGAGTGTATAATTCAATCTTATTATTGTACTGATTAGTATTTTTCTGATTTTGGAATTGCACACCATTCCTTGTGCTATCCTGGCTATTTATCATCTTCTTATGTCTACATTTTAATTGGGTTGCCTATTAATGAGCTCTAAGAATTCTTTATATATTCTGCTCATAGGTTATATGCATTGGAAATATGGTCTATTTAAGGACTACTTTTCATTTTAATGATGTCATTTAAAGTTCTAAATTTTGATGGAATCTCATTTATCATTTTTTTTTCTTTTATACATCATGTTTTTTGTATCCTAGGTAGTTCTTGCCTCCCTTGAATTCATAAACATTTTCCCTTATAATTTCTTCTTAAAGTTTTATACTTTTAGGCTTTCTTATTTAGGTTCATAGATCCCTTGAAGATATTTTCATGTATGGAAAAAAAGGGTTGAGGTTAATTTTTTATATATGGATACCAGGTGTTCTAGTGCCGTTGGCTGAAAACACTATCTCTTCCTTGGCTCTTGAATTGAGTTTATATTCTATAAAATGCTAATGTTAAATAATCTTTCAAAACTCAATGGACCATATATGTATGGTCCTATTTCTAGATTCTCTGTTTTATTCCAATGATCTATATGTCTTTCCTTACACCAACACTGCCTTGATTACTGTAGCTTTAGAAGAAGTCTTAAAATTAGGTACTAAACATCTTCCAACACTGGTTTTGTGTTTTGTTGTTTTTTTTTAACTTTTCTAGGTCCTTTATACTCCTACATCACTTTTAAATTTCAATACCCAATTCTTCATTTATAGCAAGTATACATAGACCTGAATTTTTATATATACCTTGTGTTTTCTAATCCTGCTAAATTCAAATAGAAGTTCTAGGGGCTCCTAGAGATTTCTTAGTATTTTCTCTGTAGATGATCATTTCATCTACATATAAAGATTTTGCTTCTACAGTTCCAATCCTATGCTAGGTGTGTCATTTTATTGCTAGACTATTTTGGTGGGGACTAGGTTTCAAAGTTTAATGGACAGATAAAGAGTAAGCATATCTGCCCTTGTTCCCCACCTTAAGGAGAAAGCATTTTATCTTCTCAATTGACATATGGCATTCTCACTGGAAACATGAAGTACATATCTTTAATCTGTTGAGGAGTTTCTGTTCTACTTCTAGGCTCCTGATAGCTCTTACCATAAACAGCTGTAGAATTTAGTCCAATACTTTTTCTCCAACTAGTGACAGGATCATATGAATTTTTCCTTTCCTCTGTTTAAATGATGACTTTTGTGGGTGCATCTTCCAATGCTGAACCAACACTGCCATCCCTATAACAAAACCACTTTCTACATACTGTCAGATCTGACTTCCAATAGTTTGTTTTGTTAAACAAATTTCTATCTATGTTCATACTTTTTTCTTCTATTATCTTTATCCGGTTTTAGGATTAGCACAATGTTGAGTTCCTAAAATGAGGGGAGAAGTGTTCGTTCTGCTTTAATTGTTTGATATAATTTATCAGTTACAATGTTTATGAGCCTTCTGTTGTCATATAGGTAGGTTTTCAAGCTAGGAATACACTTTCTTTAATAGGTGCTATTCAAATTTTATATTTCCTCCAGAGTTAGTTTCATTAATTTGTCTTCCAAGGTACTTCTTAGAATTTGTCAAATTTATTTCAAAAAAGATTTTTGTAATATGCTTTCTATATCCTTTTAAATTCTCTAAAATCTGTGGTAATGTCTACTAGATCTTAATATTGTAATTTAAAAAATGTTTAACTGATATTGTGTAACAGGAAGAAAAGGTCTAAAAGAGCAGGGGAATTGTGAAGGGTAGGGGAAGGGAAAAAAGGGAAGGGAAAAAATGGAAAGGAAAAAATATGAGAAGAGGAAAACAAATGGAAACAAGGTCTTTGAAATAGGGAAGTGTGAAGGGGGTGAAGGAAGGGCAAGGGAAGGGGAAAAAATATGAACCATGATACTCATGTAAAGGTACAAGATGCCAGTGATGAATGTAACTGTATTTTATACTGAAAATGTACCAATAAACTTAATGGAAAAAAAAAAGACATCCACCAAAGAGGACTTCCAAAACCCTTTTGGAAAGTGTCAAGAATGATGGAATAAGTACATTTGAGGCAAGAGGGTGTATTGAAAGGTGTACTAATGACAATGTGTCTTTTTCTGTAATATTTTTTAATTTAAACACACACCATGTCAAACTTTATACACTACATGCATAATAAAACCAATTTAATGTGTTATTTTATATAATTTATAGATAAACTATAATGTATACTATATATAAACTGTATATTCATAGTGAGATTATACTGTATATATAGTACATTATAGTATATATATCATGATGTCCCTGTAATATCATGAACAATATAATGTACATGTGTATACATATATAACTAAAAATACTAAATTTGAGAAAACAAATAATGCAGATCACTGACAGTGACTGTCCCCAAAATAGAAAAACCTGACATTATAATTTGTAGATGCATTGCTGAATATCCAGAAGGAAGAAAACCTTATCCAATCTTAAAGGAAGATGTTTCACCTGAGTTTGTTCATACAAAATTCAACTATAAAATAAAATGAGAAAAAGATTTGAAAACATCAGTGAGCATTAAATCAAATTGGAAAATCAAAAAATTTCATAGGACTAAAATCACAGGCCTAGGCCAAAGAGTAACTTGGAATGACTGTTAATGTGTGCTAGACTCTTTAGCTTGATGAAAATGTTCAAAGATTGATTGTGTAGTAGTTAGATAACTCACTGAATGTACTAAGTACAACTGAATTATAAATTTTACAAGAAGAGATTTTATAGTATTGAAATTATATTCTTATTGAAGCATTTGTAAGACATAATTGCTGCCTCCAACAAATTATGATATTTTGTGATTTAATTTATATTCAATAAGAGTTTTCTAATTTTTCTGTTGATGTCTTAGTTACTTTCTCATTGCTGGGACAAAAGACTTGACACCCACAGTAAAAGGAGGGAAGGTTTATTTTAGCTCACAGTTTGTAAAAGTTTCAATCCATATGGCTGAGGGACATGGCAGAAAAGAACAGACTATGGCATGGGGGAACATCTAAATTCAGTAAAACCTTGGATTGCAAATAACTTGTTTTGTGGATGCTCCACAAGAAGACCAAACACTTGTAATAAATTTTTATTTGATAAAAAGCAGTGTCTTGCAATACAATAGTATGTGATGCCAAACCTCACCTGTTCACAACTGAGACAACAGTTCTTTGTTTTTTCTCTCTCACTGCAGGACTGTGGGTGATTGTCTCCTAACAGCAAGATGTTATGGAGGAGATCCTGTCTGCAGAGGATGAAGAAAAGAGTGCAGAGGAGTCCTCACTTCAAATGATATTAAGGAGATGTATAAAATGTGGGAAAATGCAAAATTTTGTAGAAAAGCACCACCCAAATAAGGCCATACCAGTGTAATCAATGAATCTGTTTAACTACAATTTAATATCACATTTACACAAAACCTTCAAAAGGAAGAAAAAGCAAGTGTCTTCGGATAGGTTCCGTGTTAATGTTACAGAAAAACAAAATAATTTAATTGAGCCAGTAGATCACAGTGATTCCATTAGTGATAGTGAAAATTGTCCTACATAATAACTCTCCACTCTCTTGTATCCCTCACACCAGCCTGAAAGGTTTTCAAAGGTAAGTTCATGTCAATATGTATATTTTCCCTTATATTTTGTATTTTCTTTATCATTTTGTATTATATTACAGCATTTTAATCTTTGTATATAAATATTTTTGGGTTGTGCAATGAATCATCTGAGTTTCCTTTATTTTCTATGGGGAAATTTACTTTGATATACAAGTGATTTGGATTACAAGCATGGTTCCAGTATGAATTATTCTTAAAAACCAAAGTTTTACTCTATAAGCCACAACATTCTACCCTGGTGCCCAAAATGCATTTAATTCATCTCTAAGAGTTGCCAAAGTACTAACAGTTTCACCACTGTTGAAAGGTCCAAATCCAAATTCTCCTCTGAGATTTATGGCAAACTCTTTAACTTGCAAGCCCCTGTAAAGATGAAAAGAAAGTTAAAAACTTCCTAAATAAATTGGTTAAACAATAAACACTCTCATTCCAAAAAGGGAGAAATAGGAGGATAGATAGGAATGGGGATCATGGGCTGGGGATTTAGCTCAGTGGTTTTGCAGCCTGCTGCATAAGTGCAAGGACTGGAGTTTGATCCCCGGTACCAAAAACAAACAAACAAAAAAAGTAGGAATGGGGACCAAAGCAAGACCAAAATCCAGCAGGGCCAACATGAAGTCCCTAATTCCATGTCCACCATGCAGAACAATCTCTGGTAAGATATGCACTGCAAAGGGCTTGGGTGGCTTCACCCCTATGACAATACTGGTGGTTGTAGCTCTCATGGCCGCTCTCTTTGGCTGGCTCAGCTGGCTCCATGTAGCTTTTCCCAGAAGATCCACCTTCCTGGCTTATCCAGTCTTCTGGAGGTCTCCACTACACCTTCAGCTTCACACTCACAGCTTCATCCACTATCCCCTCAGGGCACAATGCCTGGCCTCATGGGCCTTCTTCTGAATCCTTCCTGATCCCACAGCATTTGCACTCTGCATGTATATAAAACCACCATGATGTGAATGATGCCTAGGTCTGCAGCAGCTGGAGCGGTAGCCAGGTTTCCTTCTCTCTTAGCTATAGTGATCCAGTGCCTGGAATGCTGAGCCCTAAGAACTCAATCTGAAGGAACAAATTATCTAGGTCACTAGCACTCTGAAATGCATTGTCCTGAGGCTCTCTTCTCACAGCAAAGTCTTTCCAGGTTCTTGTGGTGCCCTGAGGCCTTCTTTTCTATAGTCCAGTTCTGAAGTACTTACCTTGGTTCATTAATGAATGCTTTTGTTTGCAAACAATTTCATTTGCAAACAGAAGTGTTTAGCAAATAATTGTTTTTCTTTGCAAACACTGCATTGGGTGACAAATATGACTAAGACCATCTTTCTCACACAATCATGAACTTGGCTATCTTTTCCAAAATCATAGAGCAAGTTAAGTTCATGAATGGAGGTACCACTGTATTTGGTTTTTCCATGCCAATTGTTTCAGCAACCAAATTCTCCTCTGGTCCATCTTTGTAGTCAGAAACTTAACTGGAGTTTTCCTTTTGGCCAAACTCAGAACTTTTTAAATCAGTCTGCTGGGATGTTTGCTCTTGATTCTCAAGGTAAAGCTGAGTAAAAGCCCCCAATAGGAGGCATGCCATTACCTCTATAATACATTTCCTTAACATTTCTTCCACCAGGTTAATTAGTCCACTGTCCTTAATTTAAGTCTCCTGGAATATCCCTGGACACTGGCAAAATGTAGACAAAATTTTCTGCCATAGCATTACACACCTTATATGAAGTCCAACTGTCAGTGCAATCCTTTTTCCAAACAGAAACCTCCTGAGTCTGGACTTTACCTGCTACATTTCTATCAGCATTCTGGTCTTCTGAACTCTGAACAGAATCTCCCATCAATTTTGGCTCACAGAATCCTAGGGCTGCTTCTCCAACCATCATCTTCAAATCTTTCCAAACTCTTCCCACAAGCCAGTTCCATGGACTTCTGAACCACATGACCTGGTGGCATCAAAGCAATGACCCCCACTTCTCTTGTACCAAAATTTGTCTTAGTTACTTTCTCATTTATGGGACAAATTATCTGATACCCAAAGTTAAAAGACAAAAGGTTTAGCTCACAGTTTGTAGAGGTTTTAGTACATAGTTGGGTAGATCCAAGGAATTGTAGCATGGCAGATAGGCATCACAGAGGAGAAACATTCATTAAATGATGGTTAAGAGGGCAGACAGCAGTGCACCTCCCTGTTCCTTTTTATTCCATTTGGGTACAAACCTGTTGGTTGATGTCACCAACAACCAGAGTAGGCCTTTCCATTATCCACACCCGGAAACTTGCCAAACAAATTAGTGGACTAATCCAGTTATCACACTCCCTTAATCCAATATCAAACACACATGACCCAGCTACCTCCCAAAAACCCCACCATGAGGCTTTGGGGAGACATTTAGATATAAGCCATAGCAGGGGATTACCATTTAAATACTCAAGTCTTTCTTGAAATGCTTTTAGTAAATTTAAAAATATTTCTGTGCAAAATGTCTGTTGATTATGTTGTTTTCCTTTCTGATATGTATATATAAATATATATATCATAAATATTTTATATATATGAATATTCTGTGTGCTGGGGAAAATATGCATGCCTCTGATGATCTTTGTAATTATTTATGAATATCATATTTATATAATAGGGCCAGGCGAGTTGGAACTGTAGAGATTCGCCACACTCTGAATTAAATGGAATCCTTTATTATCATAGCTGGCATTCCAGAGCGGGCTCAGGCCTCCAATAACTCGACATAAAGGAAAAACAGTTTGCAGGGTCTTTTTAAGGGCTCTTCTATTTGGGGAGGGCTCAGGGAGAGCAGAAGCACAAGTAGTTTCACAGGGGCAGAACTTTGCTAAGCTAGTGGGGGTCGGGGATGTTTCCCACAGTTTAGTTAGAACAAAGTATCACACAGGTGTGGTGTCTTCTGTTTACAAGATAGTAAAGATAACATAGTATCAGACTCACACAGGATGCTCCTTGCTCTGTTATGCATTAACTTAGGGGACTCCCAAGTGGGAAGGGGAAGGCGACCACCTGGAATCACTCAACTTTATACAAATGGAGTCAGGATGGCTATCACATTGGTAGATTTGATTGATAGTGTTCTTGAGGTTTTCTACTTCTTTGATAATTTTATTTTTCCTTGTTTTATGTATTAATAACAATGTAGTTTTTGTTAAACCCAGCAAGAAAGAACCAACCAGAGGCCGATATTAAATCCACACAGGAGTTTATTACCGGCTGGGACCAGAGCAGAGCATCGGACTCGAGCCTCGACTCGGGGGAGACAAACATGTTTTATACACCTTTGAGGCCAAGAGTTTCTAGGCCCCTCTATGGAATAGAACTAGCAAAGCAAGCAAAAGGTACAGAAGTGGAACATCCTGCTGTTAGAACATTTGTAAAATAATAGTTGATGAATTGTTATTTCTAAAGGGACCTTTTAAGGGGAGGAGGTTTCTAAGCTTCCTCCTTTTGAGTTCATCTAAAGGACAGGCAGGTGGGTCAAGCAGCAATATGGAGTTTGTCTTGCTAACTAGGATCCTTTGGTTTTCTCATCCAAAAATTCTTAATCAATGTTTTTTGTGAGACCAAAGTGAACCTAAGAAACGACATCTTGGCCTGAGAATGAATTCCCCTCATACTCCTCCCCTTATAGAGTGCTGGAATTCCCCACAAGATAGCCGCTGGCTTTGCTTCTATAAACATGCTTTATCGCTCCCCAGGAACAGATGGTGCCTGGTGCCTCCCTGTAACCGCCAAACCTTGTAGCCACAGGATGTCCTATCTTGACAAGATAGGTGGGATGAAATAGAACTGGGTTGTGAAAGATATTTCGCAACTAGTTGAAGGACATATTGGCCTCCCCCTGAACTTCTTTGTTTGAGTTATCTATAAAAGCTGTACTGTCCCCTGATTCTGGGCTTCACTTCTCCTAGAGGGTGGAATAAATTCCTTTTAGTTTTAACTCTGCCTTTGTTCCTGTGTTTGGTGATTTCCTGGCTTGCTTGACATAACATTTTTCATTTTTCTATTTATCATGTAAATCTGACAAGTTTGTTGTTTATGATTCTTGAGGTGCTATTGTGTTTATACACATTCAGAATTATCATGTCTTCTTGGTGCATTGGGCCTGTTATTATCTTATAATATCTCTGATATTTTTTCTTGCTTTAAGTATACTTAGTCTAATACTGGTGTAGTTTCAAGTCTTCTTTATTATTATTTTCATTATATGCAAATTTTATTTTAATATATTATTTTAATAAATATAAATTTATTTAACCAATGTTAAGTATATAATTCATAAGTTTGTACAACCATTACTATTATCCACTTCCAGAACTTTTTACCTTCCCAAATAGATACCTTGTATCTACTGAAGAATAATTCTTTCTCCTTTTTAGACCTGATAAACTCTATTTTATGTCTTTAAGAGTTTGTTTAAGCTAGGGCCGGGGATTTAGCTCAGTGGTTCTGGTGCCTGCCTCGAAAGCGCAAGGTCCTGAATTTGATCCCTGGTACCAAAAAAAAAAAAAAACCACACACACACAAGAGTTTGTTTAAGCTAGATGACTCATTTAAATATAATCATTTGGGGCTGGGGATTTAGCTCAGTGGTTTCACCACCTGCTTCACAGGCACAAGGACCCAAGTCTGATTCCCGGTATATTAAAAAAAAAAATAACAATATATAGAATCATTTGGTATTTTTCTTTTTATATTTGGCTTGTTCCATTTGACATAATATTTTCTGGTTTGTTTTTGTTGTAGCATAATTTAGAATTTCATTCTTCTATATAACTGACCAATGCTTCATTTTATGTCTATACCATATTTTATTTGTCCACTCATATATTGATAATGTAATTAAAAATTAATTGCAGGAAATAAATAAATGTTATAAAGGAGAACAAACTAGAAAATTTAGAACAGATAAACATCATTAAAACTGAAATAAATTCATTGTGAGGGAGAGTAAAGTAGCAGAATGTATGTGAAAAAAATAATCAATGCATATAAAGTTATATCAATAGAAATAATCTAATCTGAGCAAATAGATAAAAACATTTTTAAATGATTGACTGAACCTTAAAGATTTGTGGTACATTCAGAGCACTTATATCATTTCTGTCATCAAAATTCAAGGGCAGATAACAATGGCAGAGAGAAAATTTTTAAATGAATAGTGACTGAGAACACTCATAAAACTTTGTGAAAGATATAAAGGTATAAATTTACGACACTGAATAGAGCTCAAACAGGATGAACTCAAAGAAATACACACCAAGATCTATGACAGTGAAACTTCTGCAAAAAAATAAAAAGCAAAGAAAAGAAATTATGAAAGCTACCAGAAAAAAAGAATTTTAGAAACAGTGGTTATCTCCTGAGAAACGTCTAGGATCAGAAGTAACACACTACTTTTAAAGTAGTGAAGGGAAACATCAGTCGATACTAGATTCTATATTCAGTAACAACAAAAATTCCTTTAGGAATTGTGGTGAGATCATTCAAAATTCTTCTACTTTTTGAAATATAAAGTAGAATATCTGTAGTCATGCTTCTATGCAATAGCACACCAGAACTTATTTCTGCTATCTAACAGTAGCATAGTAACTATTGGCCAAACTTTCCTCATTCCTCGAACTCCTCTAACTTTCCCCAGATTTTGGTTACCACTACTCTACTTTCAATTCCTTAGATAATCCTCTTTGAAATACAACATATGTGTGAGATCTTAGACAAGTTTTCTCATTGTGCTTCGTAGCTTTCACTTAACAAAATGTGCTACAGGTCCATACATGTTTTAAAAATAACAGAATTTTACAAAATTTATGGCTGAGTACTGTTCCAGTGTGTACATATCTCACATTCTCTTTTCTTTTTCATCAGTTGTTGGAGACTTAGTTTCACTTCATTTCATACCTAATATGAGTAGGACTGCAATGATCATTGGAATGAAGATGTCTCTTCAACATACTGCTTTCAATATAACTCAGTGGGATTACTCGATCATATGGAAGTCTTATTTTTAAGTTTTTGAGGAGCCTCTATTGTGTTTTCTATAACTGTGCTAATTTACAAACCTACCAACAGTGTGTAATGGTTCTCCTTTCTCCAAAACCTTTCAAGCACTTCTAAACCTTCACTTTTTTTTTAAAAGAAAACATTCTAACTAGAGGGAGAAGGTGTCTTTTTATTTCATATCAGAAATTCCATGATGATTAGTGATGTTAAGCATTTTTCATATGCTTGTTGACCATTTTTAAGACTTTTTAAAAAATTTGTCTATTGCTTATCATTGGGTTTGTGTTTTTGTTATATTTTGCATCTCTACTGAGTTTTTGAAATTTCTTATATATTCTGAATATTGATCCTTTGTCAGATATATAGGTTGAAAACATTTTCTCCTGTTTTTAGATTATTACTACATTCTGCTAATATTTTACACTGCTGTGCAGATTTTTAGTTTGATGCCATTCTGTTTGCCCACTTTTACTATTGTTTGCAGAGATTTTGGAGTCTTTTCTAAAAAGTCCTTGCTTTTCCCAATAACCTGAATCATATCCCCTGTTTTTATCTATTAATTTTATGGTTTCAGGTCTCAATATTAAATTTTTTAATCTATTCTGAGTTGATTTTTGTGACTAGAAATAGAGTTCTAGCATCATTCTTTTGAATATCGAAATCAAGTTGTGCTAGCATTATTTATTGAACAAACTCTTCTCAGCATATGTTCATAGCACCTTTTTGAAAATGACTTGACTGTAAAACTCTGGGTTTTTGTCTAGACCTCTAGTCTGTGAAAAAAGAAATGTTTGTGATTTGAGTGTGTTTGTATTTCTGTGTGTGTATATGTGTTTGTATTTTATCATGATAGAAGCCTGAGTCTAAATCTGAATTTTTTTTCAGGCCACAAAGATATTTTAAGTAGGAATTTTATAATTTATAGAAAAATATTATAGTAGTTTGGAAGCAAATGTGGGTAAATTAATTATCATATCAAGTAAACACAGCACTATTTAACAAAATATTTTAATATTTCAATGAATAATTCCATTAGCAATTAATAAATTTTGAATGCCTTCATTTGCCAAACATAAAACCTTGATCAGTGCATAATATTCCTACAAAGATAATAAATTTTGAAAAACAAAAACTTCCCACAAAAATGCATCCATCGTGATAACTATCCTCAGAAACACATCTGCCAGTCATGTTGAAGATTATTCTTGAATAGGAAATGTACCCTTTTTCTATTGTTACATGAGAAAATTTTCTGAAAACTTAGTGGTTTAAAGTAAAAGCTGTTTATTTTACTCACATTTTTTTTTCATTTCCTGTGATCAGCTGAGCAGTATTGCACAAGATGATTTCAGCTGGAACTATATTTTCTTTGAGCTAAGTTGGGCTTAAGATGCCCAAGATAGTTTCACTCACCCATCTGCTGCCTCAGAAAGGGTATCTGGAATTGCTGGCAACAAGCCTTTGCTCTCTTTTTCCAAGTAGTGTTTCATCATTCAGTAGTTTGACATTTTTATATGGCGTCTGGTTATCAAGGGACAGAAACTGGAGGATACAAGACCTTTTAAAAATTCTGTGTTTAGAATTGTGAGGCCATAATTTTCATGACATTTTCTTGATCAAAGTAAGTCAAAGCCAAGCCTAGACATTAAGAAAGTAGAGAACCTACATTTTGAAGGAAAATAGGCAGCAATATACAGTACAAGTATAGGCAAAATTACTTGTGGCATAATTTGAAACATTTTTTCACAATACAGTCTCTGGCTACAACAATCACAATCTCTCTCACACATAAAATATACTATTTCCTCCAAAGTCTTATCCGACTGTGACATCAACTAAAAGTCAAGAATGTCCTCAGCATTAGGTCGGGAGTGTGTGAGACCCCTTAAATATAGGTCATCCTTTTCTAGAACGGATAAACAAAAATGACAGGATATATTTCTCTAGACACTCAACATACTATGGTAATACAGGAGCAAAATAGTCATCATAGTTATTATCATTCAAAAAGGAGAAAAGAAAGCACATAGGTACCAGTATGCCAGTCCATTAAAATTATGCCAGGAATAAGCAATGAATTGCTCCTTCGTAGTGGAAAGACTTGATTGCCATCTAATTCTGCTTTTGGGAATAATTCCTCAATAATACATTGTTCTCAGGGCCTCTTGGTTGCATTCTCTTGGATTTTCATAATTTTTCATAAAATGAGGCTATGTTTGCAATTGAACAAGTTCCTTAACCTTCTCATTGCCATCAGTTTGTTTTCATTTTGAGTTGTATCTATAACTTTTATTACAGACTGGTTTTGAAGACATAATTAAAAATTAAAATACCTACGGGTTTTCTGAGAATGTTATTTGGAATCATTCCATGCTACATTCATAATTCTTTCTCAAATTTACATTTCATTACTGTAGTAATCTCAGGCTACTGCAAGAACAGATTTAAAAATTCTTAGTATTAATTTTGTATAGTGAAGCAGATCTTCTAAAACAAATTGTTAAGGTCTTTACAAATAATTTTGAGTTATAAGTGTAATTTTATCTTAATCTTTAAGCTACACTTTATTGGTTTCACTATGATTTTTTTTTTGCTTTGGTATTTCTTCTAAAATGTTTTCCCACTAAAGAGAATGTCTGGGGTCCAAATTCTACTTGAAAATACAAATTTTCTTATTTATCTCTGCTTTCTATTACATTACTTCTCATGTTTATCATAGTGGAAAACATTTAACCATTTCAATTTTCTGGCCAATAAGCTCCTCCCACAGATTCAGAAATTTATTAGGTACATTTTCTTTCTTTTCCATTACCTCTGGTGCAATACTTTTTTTCCAGATTTCAATAATAGTGACTCTTTTACCATTCTGGTCTCCAAGACCAATCTCCCTATCAACTTTTCAACTTCTAACCAGCATTTGTTTTCAAAACAAATATACATGTTGTAGTTTTTTCTTAGGGAATTATTCTATTTTCAAATATTAATTTCTGTATAGCATATTCATTGATGCATAACAAAACATCCAATAGATGATAATTTGAACTGCAATGAATATGACCTATAATAATTATATGATTGTCTTGAATTTTCTGTGTACTTTCCAACAGCATATGTGCTGGTGTCACTCCTGAAGATGACACATTAATCAAGAAGTTTACCTGGGGCAAAACATCCTAAATGATTTCTCTCAAAGTTTTTACCTTAGCGGGAATTAGTTGAGAGCTTGACAGACCTCTTTCCACTCATGTTTCATCTGGTATTATATTTGGACTCGTTCTTCCAGTGACTGCTTTCCATAAAGTAAAAGGGTATCAACTTGTAATGTTTAGGACAAGATAAAATATCATCTACTATATAATATTCCATTAGTAACAGTAAATCCAAAGCTTTTCATAGATCGACATGTAATAAAAATAAATGACCTTTCTGAAGACTAGTGACATGAACTTACAGAAATTAGAAGAAATTTTTGTGGCCTTTGCATAGTTCCATGAAAAGCGGTACATTATCCTGTGTAACATGAAAGAACAATTAATGGGTTAGAATTTTGTCACTAGGTATGGGGATATATTAGAATATATTTTGCATATTTAGCTCTAAATGTTAATTAGAATTCAATTTACCAGAACTCTCAAATAATCAGTGTTTTTGGCATTTCAACCAACCTAGAAAAGGCTAATAGAATAATAATATACTAATCTAAGAAAAATTCCACCCACAGGTATATTTTAAAAGATACTCAAGATTTAACAAACAAGTAGCTTAGTTCCCCACATCCTTGACATCTAAACACTTATACAATATAAATTTCCATACTGACTGATGTCCCTGAAAGGCTATAGGATTTTTCAAAGAGACCTATTGAGCTCATTTTACTATAGATGGTACAAAATAAACACGGGCATGTTAGAAAAGCATTAAATGTCAAAAATTAAACAAAATTTTTTTGCTTAGTACTCATTAAAGCAGAACATTTAAACAATGTCTATTTTTTAATCAGCCTTGGCAATCAGTATTTTATTATATTTTTGCACTCTAAAAGTTTAAATGAGTCCTAGTCAAAAAAGCATTATGTATTCTAGAATCTTAAATATGAATTTGAGATACAATAAATGAAAGGAATTAAAAAATGTATTTCTAAAACAGAGTGATTTGATAGATAAAATCATAATTGAATCTAATTGAAGGGAAATTAACTTGATCAGAGTGGAGGAATAATTCTCATACACTGAAAATAAGCTTTTGTTCAAGGCAGAACACCAATAGAAAATGATTGCCATTCAAACACCTTGAAAGAAGCAATAGTTTACTGTCAAACTTTCACTAATATATGATAAATTCTCTTTCTCTTGATCCTTATTTAAAAGTATAAGTAATATGCAAAAATAAGAGATGATTTCTCCATTTCACGTTCACAATTTTAAAACATTTAATCTCTTTCTCTTCTTATTCTTTATCTTGATATTAAATGCTAATGGATAGATAAAATAGGTAAATCATGAATTTATATATTTGTCTTAGAACAAAACAAAATATTTGCTAAGGTAAGAAAATAAATGACATCACTTGATGAATGTTTTTACATTTTGTACTATATTTAAAAATTTACTATTTTAAAATAATATTGTGGTGTGAATGTAGGAAAAAGAATACAGTTAAATAATACAAGAATATACAGATATAAGAAGTGTGTGACATACAGGCAAATATTTTGTTTTTTAAAATTTCAAATCCTACTGATCATTTTTAAACTTGGAAAATATTTCTCCCATAGTACCAATGTTATGGCTGAAGGTAATTTCCTCAGATACTGCAACATTTGAAACTCTGCAACACATCTTCTATCCTGGTAATCAACTTTGAGGACAGGTTCTCATTCTTCATGATGTTAGTGTTACATTTAAAAGAACATTATTCCTGGGTTGGGGATTTAGCTCAGGGTTTTTGCCGCCTGCTGCTCAAGCGCAAGGACCAGAGTTCGATCCCCGGTACCCCCCCCAAAAGAACATTATTCTTATTTCTGATATTAAGATGGACAAAGACTTCTGAATCTTATTTCTCCCGAAAAGACACTTCATACCATATCTTAGATTCTCATGTCTCCAGCGATATAGTTATGCCTTACTTTTCATTTTTATTAAATACCTTCATATCTAACATTTAATCCATTAATAATTCATTAATTATTTTTGTTTGGTCTTATTTGTTACACAGTCTATTTTATTATGGTGTTTTACATGCAGATATACTTATATACATGTATATGTATATACATATTAATTTTTAGAAATTCTGTTTGTATCTTGTCTTTACATCTATCTGTGGCTTTCACAATGAAGACACTGGTCAGAAAGGGACTTGTAGGAACGATGGAAACATCATTGTATATCTTGATTTTTATGATTGTTATAGTGGTTGCTCATTGACTTGGAAAATTTCAATCAGTAAACTATGGAGAATACATTTAAAATTCTTTCTTCTAGCAATTCTGAGATACATTATGCATTATTGTTAGCTATATACACCCCACAGGGCTAGTCAGTGTCAGTACTTTCTCCTCATAAAATTTGATAATGATGAATACTGTAATTATTATGATCTGATCATTACTCAATGTATACATGAATCAAAATATCACATAATACCTCATAAATATGTACAACTGTTAAGTATAAAGTAAAAACTAAAAGAGAATAAATCAGTCAATTTTATATGTAAGATATTAGTAAATAATAATCTAATTTATAGGTAGAATTAATTTTCACATAGCTAATTTTTATTTTATACTGATTTTATCTAATAGTAGTGAATGTTAAGTAAATAGAAAATTAATAAGTGATTTCTTTGTTGATAATGCCACCCATTAGTGTAGGCCTTGCTTTAGTGATAAGAGAAATTAAAACTAAAGCATGAATTTGATGGAAAATATCATAGAAAAATAGGAGAATATTGTCTAGTATGTTAGTAGTATAAATCATTATAGCAAAGAGGAAAGGGCAATTGAACCATCTCTTTTATAGGCCAAAAGAGAATTTAGTGATGTTGTAGGCATGCCAAATAATTCCAAAATCTAGTTACCAGACAATGTTACTTGACGACAGCTTTCAGCAGATGGATACAGGCATATGTGCACTTTTGAGTATGATTAATTGAATGACCACAGATTAAAGTTTTTAGAACACATAGTAAGGGATTGTTATCTGTAAAATTTCATGTCTGATTAAATTCAAAGCTTTCAAACTTTCCTTAAACATTTTTTACTGATCACATGCAAATAATACCTCAAGGGTAAATTGGCAACTTGGGCTATTTCTAAACAGTTCAACAACTCCTTTCATTTCTTTGGAAAATTGCAATTTGTATTCTTTTTATTTGAAAAAGTTTGTTGATTCTCTAAACTCATAGAGTTGTTTAAAAATATAATATTATGAACCAATAAGATTGACATAATTATCACATTCGTGAAGAAATATTACTGCTGTCCATCAAAGTTATCTTTACATAGCCTCACAAAGCAGTTCACTACTCTCCTTCCCAAATCCAGATTCACATTAGGATCATATAATAGCATTTATCTATGTTAATGGATAAAGAATATAATGAAGAGGATGCCTAAAATGTAAGTGATAAATCTGTATGTTACTAAACCATACCTGTCCAAGGAAACTAGACATAGTTCTGAATATGAAAACAAGAAACAAGTCTTTAATATTCCAATTGTTTCCTGCAATTCACAGAGAGAAAATCACTAATCAGAAGAAAAACTCATTTATGTTCATTGTTAAAACAAAAATAAATGTTATTGTTTAAGTAATAGTTTTTATGCTCAGGTAGCAGAAAAATTCTAGAAATATCAAAATTATTTTGAAGTTACAAAATCATACTACTACATTAAAATTTTATACATTTACAGCATTATATTTTAGAAATTTTACACAATATTTTACATTTTTTCTATTTCATACATTTATTTTTTAACTTTTATTAATACATGTTTGCTGTAAATACCAATTACATTGATTGTAGGTAATTGATAGCTTAAATAACATATATATCATGCATATTTACTATTCAAGGCTGCAGTAGCTAGAGAAAATGCATTCTATCTGCTCTTATACTTTTATCATATAAGGCACAGTTATAAAGTCTTAGCAAACTGTCCCTGTGACAAAGAGCAAAATACACATGCATCTAATATTTCAAAGTAAACACAAGTACTTCTACAGAAGTGTGGGTTTAAACATTTATGTATGATCAAGATAAGTTTCAAAGGTGATTATTAACAATAGTCACAAAACTCAAAAGATGAATTTAGTCAAAGTCAGGTCTTGTATACCTCATCTTTAACCTAGAGAGATGTAAGTGACAAATAGAACACCATACTCTGTTTGCTACCCTTCCTCTATGAAGCACCAAAATGCATTTATCATATAACTTCTTAATATGGTACAAATCTATTTATCAACCACCTTTTTCAGGCTAAAAATTGTATTAGCTGAATTTTAGGAAGTACTTAGGATAGTTTGGTATCAAACAGGGATTTTAAAAACAGCATCAAAGCTTTTACTTTTTCAATTTTCTTCAGATGCAATTGCTTGGCACAAACAGATCATGAAATTAAAGTCAGCACCATGACAACAGGTGGTAATTTAAACAATAAAATATTTGAATTAGTTTTAGCATTTGAGAAAACAGATATTTTTATTGAGCATGGCATGTGTGCTATTGAAATGCTCGTTTGTATAATTATGCAAGGGTAGAGATCCAAAGATTTGAACAATAATAAATCATTGCACAACTTCTAATTCCTGATTTCAATATTAAAATTTATGAAAAAAGATCAGGGAAAGCTTTCTTTTTTTTTTTGTACCAGGAATCGAACTCAAGATCTTGAGCTAAATCCCTGGCCTAGGGAAGCTTTCATTTACTGAAATCTCCACACAAATGAGACAATGTGTACATACTCGAATGTCTGAACTTTTAAAAATTCTTTTATTGGTGCATTTTAGGTATACAATACATTTACATTTAACATTGGGTGTTTGTACCTGTACATGACGTATCTTGGTCCTTATTGTTTTCCCCATTACCTGTGCGCCTTCAGCCCCTCCACCCTTCACTATTTACATAGACTTCGCTTCCATTTTTTTTCTTTTCTCATAATTTTTCCTTTCCCTTCTTCCCTTTCCCTTCCCCTATCACCACCCCTACACCTTTGGACCTTTTCCTATTTCAAATTGTCAATTATTCATTTTAATCATTTTGATCCTTATTTACACTTTAAGTTTCTCACACTAGAGAAACTATTTGGTATTAATACATGTATGTCTTACTTATTTCACTTAAGAGTATGGCCTCAATACGAATACATTTAGCTATAAAGGCCTCTAGTTTCTCTTTCTTTTTGGCTGAGTAGTACTCCATTTTATTAAAAAAAAAAACACATCTTCTTTATCAAGTTTCAAGTTGATGGGCACTTGGGCTGTTTCCAAGTTTTAGCTATTACAAAATGTGCTTCTATAAACATGGGTGCACATATATTGCTGTGGTATGATTCTTTTAATTCTTTTGGGAAAATACCCAGCAGGGGAATAGCTGGGTCAAATGGGACCTCTAGCCCTAGTTCTTTGAGGTATCTCCATACCGACTTCCACAGCGGTTGCACCAGTCTGCACTCCCACTAACAATGGAGAAGGGTTCCTTTCTCCCCACAGCCCTGGCAGCATTTATTATTGGTTGATTTCTTGATAGCAGCCATTCTTTCTGGGATGAAGTGGAATTTCAGTGGTGTTTTCTTCTGCATCTCTCAAATGACCGTGATGTTGATCATTTTTTCATATTTTTATTTGCTGTTTTTACTTTTTTTTCTGAGAAATGTCTGTTCTTTTCAGATGACCGTTTTTGAAATGGGTCTTTGAATTTGGGGGGAGTCTAAATGTTTTCAATTTTTAAATATACCAGATATTAGACCTTTGTCTGAGGTACAGCTGCTAAAAATTTTTTCCCAGATTGTAGATTGTCTTTTAGCTTTGTTGGTTGTTTCTCTTGCAGTGCAGAAGCTTTTTAATAAGATGAGATCCCAGTTGTTGATTCTCTGTGCTAGTTCCCATGCTACTAAGGTTTTGTTCATAAAGTCTTTTCCTATGGCAATGTCTTCAAGAGTTCTACCTAACTTATCTTCCAGCAAGTTTAGTGTTTCTGTTTTGATATTTAGATTTTTAATCCATTTTGATCTTAGTTTAGTGTATGGTGATAGGTATGGGTCTAGCTTTAATCTTTGGCAGGTTGAAATCCAGTTTTTCCATCACCATTTATTAAATAGGCTATCTTTCTTTCCTCCAATGAGGGTGGTTGGCTCCTTTGTCAAAGATGACGTGGCTGAGTATGTCTGGAGTTGTTTCTGGATTTTCTAATCTCTTCCACTGATCCTGTGGTCTGTTTCTTTGCCAGTACCCTGATGTTTTATCACAGTAGATTTGCAGTATAGTTTCAAGTTGAGGATCGTGATTCCCCCAGCCACGTATCTGGTGCCTAGAATCGCTTTTGCTATTCTAGGTCTCTCCTGGTTCCAAATGAAATTTTTGGATTGTTTTCTCTAGGTCTGCGAAGTATATTGTTGGAATTACAATTGGCATTGCCTTGAAACTATATATTAATTTTGGAAGTATGGCCATTTTCATTATATTTGTTCATCCTACCCAGGAACAAGGGATGTCTTTCCATTTTCTTATACCCTCCTCAATCTCCTTTTTTAAAGTGCTGTAGTTTTCAGTGTAGAGGTCTTTTGCTTCCTTTGTTAGGTTGATTCTGAGATATTTCATTTTTTTGCATGCTATAGTAAAAAGAATGGTTTCCTGAATTTCTCCCTTAATGAGTCTGGTATTTGTGTATAAGAAGGCTATTATTTTTTTAGTGTTGACCTTGTATCCACCTACTCTACTGAATCTGTCAATTAGGTCTAGAAGATCTTTGTCCGAGTTTTTTGTGTCTTCTATGTAAAGTGTCATATCATCAGCAAATAATGACAGTTTAACTTCTTCCTTTCCTATCTTTATTCCTTTTATTTCTTTCCCTTTTCTAATTGTTGTGGCTCATGTTTCCTGAACAATATTGAACAGGAATGGTGATAGTGGGGGTCCTTGTCTTGTTCCTGATTTTAGAATGAAAGTTTTCAGTTTTTGAGCATTTAGTATGATGTTGACTGATGGTTTTTCATAAATAGCCTTAATCAGGTTCAGATAAAGACATTCTATTCCAATTTTCTGTAGCGTTTTTATCATGAATGGGTGTTGGATTTTGTCAAATGACTTTTCTTCATCTATTGAGATGATCATATGGTTTTTGTCCTTAACTCTGTTACTATAGTGTATTACATTTATTGATTTATGGATGTTGAGCCCTCCTTGCATCCCTGGGATAAATCTGACTTGGTCAGGGTATATGATCTTCTTGATGACCATCTGCATTCTGTTTGTCAGTATCTTGTTGAGGATTTTTGCATCTATGTTCACTGGGGAGAATTACCTGCTGTTTTCTTTTTGGGTTGGGTCTTTCCCTGGTTTTGTAATCAAAATAACACTTGATTCCAGGAAAGAATTTGGAAGCTTGGCTTCCCTTTCAATTTCCTTGATGAGTTTAAAGAGTAATAGCAATAGTTTGTCTTTAAAAGTCTTACAGAATGCAGCAGTGAAGACATCGGGACCTGGGCTTTTCTTTGTTGGTAATTTTTTTATTACATTTTCAATTTCACTCATTGTAATTGGGGTGTTTAAAATTTCGATATTTTCATCATTTAACTTTGGGAATGCATATGTATCTAGCAATCTGTCCACTTCTTCTGTGTTTTCCATTTTATTAGAGTATAAGTTCTCAAAGTAGGTACTGATGATCCACTGGACTTCTGCTGGTTCTGTTGTGACTTCACATTTTTCATTCTTGATTGTATGGGTTTGAGTCTTTTCTTTCCCTTTTTGATAAGGTGGCTAAAGGTTTATTAATTTTATTTATTCTTTCAAAAAACCCAACTTTTTGATTCACTGATTTTTTGTATCCTTCTCTTAGTCTCCATTGCATTGATTTCTCAACTGATCTTTATAATTTACTTTCTTGTATGAACTTTGCGTTTGTTATGCTGTTCTTTTTCTAGGAGCTAGAGGTTCTCCATTAGGTTATTTAACTGAGTTCTGTTTTCCTAATTTGGGCATTCAATGCTATGAATTTCCCGGATAGAACTGCTTTCATTGTGTCCCATAGATTCCTGTATGTTGTACTGGCATTTTCATTTACTTGTAGAAACTGTCTAATTTCTACTTTAATTTCCTCTGTGACCCATTGGTTGTTTAGGAGGGTGTTATTCAATTTCCATGTGTTTGTGGGTATTTTGTGGTTTCTTCTGTTATTGACCTCTAATTTTATTGCACTATGGTCTGATAATATACAGGTGGTAACTTCAATTATTTTACATTTACTTAGACATGTCCTATGAGCTAGCATGTGGTCTATTTTGGAGAATGACCCGTGTGCAGCTGAAAAGAATGTGTATTCTGATTTTGTGGGGTGGAACACTCTGTAAACATCTATTAAGACCATTTTTTTAATAATTTGCTTCAGTTCTAGAATTTTGTTAATTTTTTGACTAGATGATCTGTTTATTTGTGATAGTGGGGTACTGAGGTCCCCCATTACAATTGTATTAGTGCTTATTTTGTTTTTCATGTCCATTAATATTTGTTTTGTATAGTTGGGGGCATTTGTATTTGGTCCATATATATTTATGATTGTCATCTCTTCCTCTTGGAATGTTCCCTTCACAAAGATGTAGTGACCATCTTTGTCTCTCTTAATTATTTTTGGTTTGAAATCTACTTTGTCTTCAAATAAGATTGCTATGCCTGCTGTTTCTGGGTTCCTGTCTTGTGAAGAACTGTTTTCCATCCTTTTACTTTCAGTCTATGAATTTGCTTTTGAGTTAGGTGTGTTTCTTGTATAGCGCATATTGCTGGCTTTTGCTTCTTAATCCATTCTGCCAGTCTATTTCTTTTGATCGGTGAATTGAGGCCATTAACATTGATAGTTATAACTGATAGATATTGCCTCATCCTTCTCATGATGTTTTACTGTCGTTGGCTCTTTTATTTCTTATTTTTCACCCTTTCTCTTTATTTTCTTACCTTGCCTGGTGGCTTCCCTCTTCTGGGCCTCATGGAGTTGTGATCTTCATTGTCTTTTTTTAGGATATTGCTTAGAATTGTTTTGAGTGCTGGTTTGGTGTTCATCAAATTTCTCAGGTGTTCTTTGTTGGAAGTATCTAATTTCCAAAATGATTCTGAAAGATAATTTTTCAGGATACAACAGTCTAGGTTCGAAGTTATTTTCTTTTAGGGCTTGAAATATTTCACTCCATGATCTCCTTGATTTGAGGGTTTGTAGTGAGAAGTCTGTCTTGATTCTGATGGGTTTTCCTTTGTAGGTGATTTGTTTCTTTTCTCTAATGGCCTGTAGGATTTTGTTCTTCTGTTGGGTTTCTGAGATCTTGACTATTATATGCCTAGGTGTAGAATATTTTTGATCATGGCTAGGTGGAGTTCTGTATGCCTCAATTATCTCTATGTCCAATTCTTCACCTCTGTCTGGGAAGTTTTCTCCTATTACTTCTGTGAACAGTTTTTTTACATCAATTATACTTTCTCCTGTTTTTTCTGGACTCCTATCAGACTTATGTTGTTCTTTTCATCATCTAGCAGCTGCTAGATAGATTTCTTGTGGCCCCTTACTATTTTTAAGAAATCTCTATTTTCATGGTCCGTCACTGCAGTCCTGTCTTCTATATCTGATATTCTATCTTCGGATTCCCTTAATCTGCTCTGCATGCATTCAACAGAGTTTTTAATTTCCTGAATATCTATTTGAATCTGTTTCATGGATTACATTTCTTTCTTATGTTGGGTGATCATGGTTTCCATTTCTTATGCTGGGAATTCCTGGCTTCCAGAATGTTTCTGAGCTCATCTATTTTTTTCTTATCTGTTTCTGTTCTACAGTCTCTAAACACGTCTTTCACTCTACTCACCATCTCTGTATCTATATGGGAGATTATTTCTGCTTTGAATTTTTCTAGAGCCTCATTCATCTGTTTTGTTACTTCCTGTGCTATCAGTTCAGGGTGTCCAAGTGGTTGATTATCAGACTTTTGCACCTCATTTCCCCCAGAATTTGCCTTTTATGGGGTAGAAGTCTGAGTTTGTGCCCTGCTTAAATGTCTTCTCATTTTTGTTTTTGGTACTGTCCTTGGTTTAGTTCCTTGGTTGGTACTTTGAAGTTGCTTATTGTAAGTATCTTTGCTGATGTATTTAGAACCCTTATGGAATGATTGCTTCTCAGAGGTGTCTTCCAGATATAGCTGGCCTTTAAGTTTTGAGTCTCTAATGACTCTGAGGCTATCTTATTTTCATTATTCCAGGAAGAAGAACTGCTTAGATCAGTACACCTTAGCCCAAGTCCTACAATTAGCAACACAATAGCATCAAGTTCCTCTTAGAAAATGACAATTTTGTCATTTGTGGTAGTTATTAATCCATCACCTCTAACTCTGAATTAAATCAATATCAAGGACCAACCCAACATATGTTTATAGTGAATAAACTCTTCCATATAGCAACTTTACCCTTCTAGATGTGGAGTTAGAAGGAGTTGGGGAGGAGGGAGAGGTAGGTAGAAGGATAGGGGAAGGTTAGCAGTGAGGCCAGAGAACACAGTTGAGAGAAGGAAAGAGAAGAAAATAAAAATAAAGAAGAAATATGAGTTAGGGCCAGAACAGGAACACAAAGGGTGATGAAGAACAATGTGGGACAGCAAGGGAGTGAGGGAGAGAGAGAGAGAAGGAAAGAAAAGAGAAAAGAAAGAAAAAAGCGAAAAATAAAAATTTTAAAAGAATAGAAAAAGAAGGGAAAATTTTAAAGATAAGAGCAAAAAATAGTGATAATTTTGAAAATAACAAATAAAAAATAAAAATGAAGGGACTCCTTCAGGGTATGTCTGTTCTGTTACAATAGACAATGTGGGCAGCAGTGTGCAGTTATAAGTCTATGAGTCTCAGTAAGTCAGTCACAGACCTATGAGATTTAGGCAGATTTCTGGCTGCAAGTCCCAAGTTGAGCTACCTGTCCTCCTGCAGTGTTGAACTGTGCAAGGTTCTATTGCAGATTCCTGCCGCCCTTCCCCTGAAGATAGTCCAGGTTCTGATGTGAGGTGATGATCCCTCTAACTCACCAAATATGGTGGTCTAGTGTGCCTTTATTACAGAGATTCTCTTCACTTTTCTAGTGGGCTTCAGTTACCATCAGGGAGTCTGAGAGAGAGCCTCTCTCTCTTGTTCATATCTGCAGCTCAGGACAATGGCCTTTATGTGCCCTTGTGCCTCTGTAGTGTGGAACCAGGTAGCTGCATAGCCAAGAGGCCAGAGGCGCCTGGGGTGGGGGTGGGGTGCTCTGTTGTTGTAGGCACCTGTGCAGCTCCACAGGCAGCTGGTGGGTGTGCCTGGGGGTCCTTACACTGAATGTCTGAATTTTATGAGAAATTTTATGAAATATTTTCAATAAGTAGATATAACAGAAGAATTCCAATTGAACTTTACAGAATATTCTGATATTCTTCTATGGAACAAAGTTTGAAAAGCAGACCCCTTGAAAAAGGAAAGCTATAGCAACAGTCACAGTAAGGCAAAAAATTACTCCTGACTTACACCTTGGTCCCTGTAACAATGTGACTTCATATTACAGCCTTTCTAAAATTGTTCCATAACAGTTACAACTAACCTTACCACTCCATCTATCCTCCTAACTACAGTGATCCCTGGAAGTGATGTCAGGTAATTACAAAGTAAAGAACACATATGGTCTGCTGTTGGAATGATGAGTGTATGAATATACATATAAAGAAATAATAGAGAAAACAAAATTTTCTACATACATCACAGTATTTTATTGTGATGAGTAACATGTGATTATATAGATATGATATACTTTGAGTACAGTCCTATTTTGTCAGGTGAAGTAGACCTCATTTGAGAAAAGAACCTGGCCAAGAACAAAAGTTCCACTCTCCAAATGGGCCTTTGATTATAAGGGTTGTTGAATTTGACAAAAGCAAGACAAATCGAATTTTACCCTATCACAGAAATTTGAAATTTATTTCAATATAGTGAAGTTGGTTAATATTAGATTCAAGACATGGTGTTAGATGATAATAATATTGAAGTTAAAAACAGATAATTTCCATAAAGATGTCTGCTTATCTATCTATCTATGATAAGTCTGTATACTGAGAAGATCATGTGTAGCTTCAGCAAAGACAAGATATGGTATCTTAACTCTATTCTTGGAGTAGGGTTAGGTAAGATGTGTGTATGGAAGATGAAGTTATATTATTAGCATTTTGGTATGTGAAATAATGGATATAGCTGGTAGAGAATTTGTATATTTGAAATTGTTTGTATAAGAACTCTTACAGCCCTGTATTTGAACAAAATGTGTCGGGAGCAATGCTACATAATTTTAGGGAAAAATCATTTGGTTAGCCTAGTTCTCCTGCCTACAGCCCAGCTATGGAATTCTGAGACATAATTGCATTTTGACCTCCGGTCACGACTGAGACCTCAATGATCCGGTGATGCTGTCTGTGATTCTCCAGGACAGGAAACATCCTGGGAGATGAAAACATCCTGGGAGGAACAAACATCTACTCAGTTCCTCCTTGTTCTTGGATTGTTACATCTTATTTACGCAGGATGTACTGAACAGAGATCTCTGCAAGTCATTTGTTACACTTTGTTTCTCCCGATGTACTGAATAAAAGGTGCGGTAAGCTGGGGGCTTTCGTCTTTGCCGCCCAGAGCAGCACTGATCAGACCCAAAGCTCAGCTTCTTCTCAGTCTCATTTTTCTACCTTTCCTATAATTCACCTTGTGCTGCCGTGGCTCGCAGGAGACTAGGACTCACTGCAGAGGTTCTAGTAACGTCCCCTTTCCCTGTTCCCTATAAAAATGTATAGCACTAATACTTGTTTAGGGATTTTGATAAGAAAGCTACACAAATTTAAGGAATTTGCATGTCATTTAACCAATCAAATCTAAACTTGAATTTTTAAATATTTGTATTTTCATTACCATGAGTATATAAATTTCTGAGCATTGTTCTGCTTTAGAATAGGGAGGAAATAAAATAAAAATATGTCACTCAATTTTCTACACATGATGATCATAACACTAGCGAAATAGTTTTAAAATAAATTGTGAATATAATTTCAGCACTCCAATAGGCTGAGGCAGAAAGTTTGGAAGTACAAGTCCAAACTAGATTTGACTTTGTGAGACCCTGTCTCAGAATTTAAAAAGGGATGCAGGGCTGAAGATATAGTTCAGTGCTAAGGCCCTAACTTCAATCCTCAGTACTTCAAAAGAGATGACAGATAGATACATAGAGTTATATATGAAACAATTTAAAATAAAGTGTGAATCTTGACCAAGACTCTATCAATAAAAAGTTTGGATTATAAAATCTGTGTACATTAAAATAGTTACCTTTATATATATTTTCTAATACAGTAAAGATATTTCTTGTTTAATGATCTGTTTAATGATTTTTGAACTTAACAACTGAGGTGTGTTGTTCACACTTATAACTCTCCACTCAGACTTATGACTCATTATATTTTTGTACAGTTCTGTGTACTTTGTTTATAAAACTCAATATCTTGTCTGTACAGTTGACCTTGTTTTTAGAGTACTGTAATTTTTGCTAATTTTACTGTATAATGCAGTACTGTAATTTTATATTTTATACATTAAGGTATTACATGTAAGAGTTATGCAAATAAAAGGAAAGTCATCAAGTTGGAGTTTCCTTTGACCACTTTTTCTTCTGAATGTTGTAGTGTACATACTATATACAATTCCTCATTTAGTGATCATGTCGTTTAATGATCTAGAGGCAACAACATACCCCAGTCATTAAATGAGGAATGTCTGCATACATACTTTAAATCCATCAAATACTTAACTGAAACCCAAAGAAATCTGCAATGAGATTATCTCAAAATATTACTTAGAAATTGCCCATATTTGCTAAATGATTTGCTCCTTTAAAATTTCTATTTGCTTCAAATAAAATTATTAAATAATCATTTAGTGTTTTTACTGTCTTGTAAAAGAGTTAAGTCAGTAAAAAGTATTATGGAACGGTCTTATACCAACCCATGTTACACATATTTAATACCTAAACATTCTAGAAAAATATAATTTCTACATGAAAGGATCTTGCATCCTAACAAGCCTAGATTAGAATCAACAAAAAAACCTATATAAATATACTGGCAAGTACTGATTAATTTTATTTTTTCAGTAAAACAAGTATTACAAGAGAATGCAAGCATATTTTAGGAGAACCATAATTTTTGCTTAATTCCTTTGGTAAATTCTCAGAATGAGTCAAACACCAGGCTGAGATAGAAACTTTGATGAGGGATATTTCTGAAAAGGTATGCAGAAGTGGTGCTACAAGAAGAAGGAAATAACAGTAGTGTAATCTCTGAAATGGCAGTAAGCTAATACAATTGAGCAATTGAAAAAAAGGATTCTCATACTTAAATTCATTTACATAGTTGTTACCTTGAACATGTTGAACATAGTTGAACATAGTTGTAACCCTGAATATGCCCAAATATGTAAGATATTATGAAATAATAGGACTTATAAAGAAGGTGATTTTCCATCATATAAAAAGGGTAGTGATTTGCATAGAAACTGGTAAGTTGGCAAGATTTAAGAAAAAAAAAGGAAGGAGTTTTCTAATCACAGCTTTTATTCACGAAGGGTATATAAGGTTATTAGCTAAGGTAAGGACAAAAATTTGAGGAGACAGGCTGTAAATTAAACATATTGCATAATAGAAAAGAGAACACATCAGATAAATATGATATTATTATTGGACAATACCATATGCCTATTGATAACTTCTGGTCACAAATTTAAAATGAGTTTATTTAGAACAATCATCTTTAATGTAATCCTTAGTGCAATAATCCTAGTGTAATCCTTCCTGACTACACTTTCTGAATGCATAAAGATAGATATCATCACTATTTATCATAGTCACACCAGGAAATTTAGACATGTACAAGCATACGTGATTGACAAAGTTTGTGAGAACAGCACTGAGCAGAACACTAACATAGACATTTTTTCTGCAGTAAAAGTGAATGTACCAGATGGCAGAAGCAAATGAGTTCTTAATCCACCTTAGCCCACATGTCTTTCCAAGTACAATACAATCCTTCCAAACCTAACTGGCTAAATATTATTCTCAATAGCTCACAAGTTGATACATTTTCTTACTTCAACTCTAGCTGGATTAATGTTCAAAAGCCCCTTATTTGGACTCTATTATCCACTAATCTTTCTAAGCCTTACACATGCATGAGAATGAATTTCAACTATGTACTTTACTGCCCTGGTGAGGAAGAAAGAGAAAAGTAAGAAGGGCTAATTTAGTCTACTCTACTTAAAACATATTGCCTTTTAGAAAAGATAGAGTAATTGAAAAATGAAAGCTTTAGAAAGCTTTACTAAATTCAAAGGATGTTGCCAATGAAAAAAAGTTGTAATGTCAAAATTGTACTGAATAGATTATCAGCTGTGGCGAGAATCAGGAGATTATATTATTTGTGTCTTAGATATGCATTATTTGATATTAGACCCTTACAATGATAAGCATCCAATTCATCTCAGAATCTATGCCATGACTGGAATTAGTGAGGGTCCGTATGGTACTTTAATCTCTATCTCTCAGTGAGTTAACCCCACACAGGCTTCTCATTTGTGAAATTCAGCTACAGATTCAATTACTCCAGTTATATACTTATCCTCTATGTAGACATTTCAGAATCCAGAATATTGCAGGTTTTAATGTTCCATAGTTACACTATATGAAATATACAACACCTTTGGTTGGAAATACATGAAAAAGACAACAGGAAGTTGAGCAAATTCTTCCACACAAAAGTTAGGTGTATAATCTTTGCTCATATATATTGGACTAAGCAAGGTGTATAGTCATTCTTGAACAGGAAAGGAAGTAAATGCAATCTTACTATGTGCCTGGATAGAAAAAATAATAGAACTATATTAAACTTGAGTGAAGTTCATGTTAGTATTCTTCTGTAGCACTATTTTATGAAATATAACAATTACTAGCAGGTAGATTTTTCCATATATATGATTGTTGTGTTTCATATTTGTCAGATGTGTGGAGTAGGTAGTCAAGGAAGCTCCATATTTAGTCAGATTTAGTGACGAATTGTATGTATGATTTAAAAACCACCAAAGGATTCCCTTACTACCAATATCACTTCTGACAGTGGAAAATATTCCTTCCAGACATATTTCCGTAGTTATTCATCAAATCTGTTATTAGAGCAGATTAATAAAAAAATTTAACCATATACTATCTGTCGGGAAGTTTGAAAAAGTTTTATATATAAATATCCTCACAAAAACTATATAAATCATATATGCAATATTATTTATGTTTTATAGATAAAGTCATTGAAGCCTAGAGAAGTTAAGTAATTTTTTCAAGGTCCCACACATAGCAAATATTAGAGCTACAATTTGACGTGAGTTCCACCTGACTCTGACAAAAACATCAAAATGAACCATTGAAATAAATTCAAATGTATGTCTTGAAGAAAGAAAATATTAAATCACTAGCACACAAACAAAATGACTGAGTTCAAAATACTGGTATTGTTCAATAACAAAATATTTAGTTTTGGATAATAACCTGTTAATGCAATCTAGTTACTAATATTTATATATCTTTTTAAATGATCTAGTACAGCAACCCTTAAACACTTTCATCCTAAGAATTATTACAAATTATTGGAGAGACAAAGACTTTTGTATATATGATTCATATTCACAGATATTTACTACATGTATTAAACCAGATCATTTAAAATATTTATTTAATAAACCCACTACATATAAACATTAAAATTTTATGAAAATTATACTTATAAAAATAATATGAGCCCCAGAAGGAATGGCTGCTATCAAGAAATGAACAAATAACAAATGCTGGCGGGGGTGCGTGGAGAAAGGAACCCTTCTCCATTGTTGGTGGGAGTGCACACTGGTGCAACCACTGTGGAAATCAGTATGGAGATACCTCAAAGAACTAGGGCTAGTGGTCCCATTTGACCCAGCTATTTCCCTGCTGGGTATCTTCCCAAAAGAATTAAAAGAATCATACCGCAACGATATATGTGCACCCATGTTTATAGCGGCACAGTTTGTAATAGCTAAAGCTTGGAAACAGCCCAAGTGCCCATCAACTGGAAACTGGATAAAGAAGATGTGGCTTTTTTTATAAAATGGAGTAGTACTCAGCCATAAAGAATGAGAAACTAGAAACATTTATAGATAAATGGATGCACATTGAGGCCATACTCGTAAGTGAAATAAATAGGACACACATGTGTAAATACCAAATAGTTTCTTTAGTGTGAGAAACTGAAAGTATAAATAAGGATTAAAATGAATAATTGATAATTTGAAATAGGAAGAAAAGGTCCAAAGGGATAGGGGAAGGGGGAGGGAAAGGGGAAAGGAAATATTATGAGAAAAGAAAAAAATGGAAACAAAGTCTATGTAAATAGGGAAGGGTGGAGGAGGAGAAGGGCACACAGGTAATGGGGAAAAAATAAGAACCAAGATACATCATGTACAGGTACAAGCACCCAATGATAAATGTAATTCTATTATATACCTAAAATGTACCAATAAAAGAATTTAAGCAAAAAAAAATAATATGAGATGTGAATTTCTGTATACATTTTAAAATCTTCTTAATATATATTTCAATAGAAGATGATTAAATATCTCACATCTGCATTTCGCCTTTATCACGTTTCTTTTTTGTTTGAACTACATGAAAATAATTTGGCCTCAAAATGATATATAGTTTAAGAAATAGGACCTCATAAACTTCTGGAATGGAAGGTTAGAACACACATTAAGAGCTATTGATGTAGAATGGTTGCAGGGGAAAGCACCTTGGTCAATGGTTTTAACATCGAATTAGACACAAAAGTTCTGGAGGTCATATACTGTATTTTTTTTCTCTTTTCATAACAGGATCATGAGATTTGCCATAACTAATAAAATTCAAATGGAAAAACTATGGCCTGTTATTCGGAAGAAACTTACAGATTCAGTGTATGCTTTTGCTTATACTGTTTTTCATACATTACAGTTGACAACACTATTCCAGATAGGAAATGACCCAAAATAGTGGTCTCCAGAATATGCATGAAAACAATGTGGAGCAGAGCCCTCAGCTGCACTAAGGTGGAAGATATTTTAAGTCATTAAAGTAAGTGGGTGGTTGTTACTGTACTATGAACTATATTATCTTGAACCATACAGATACCTTTGCTTTCCAGCATTTAATCTAATACTATCTTTTGTGAACTCAGGCAAAGCACAAGAATGTTCTAATGTTAACAACACATGGTTAATATTAAAATAATGTAGATTGAAAATAAAGTTAATTTGAAGAATGTAAACTTGATAGTGCTTTACACATTTTAAAATTTTCTTTTTTCAATTGTGAAACTTATTTCCATATAAAAATAAGTAGCAGTTAGTTCATTTTTTGGCAATATCAATTTCCATTATTGTATAGCATCCGTATGATTATGCTTATTTCTCCATATAGTACACAATTACTGGTGTATTTCAATTTTCATGAAAGATTAATATTTCTGACAAATATGTATTTATTAAATCTATAAATATGTGCAATTTTATTTTCAGATAGTTGGAATAATTTCTCTAATAATGTATACCACTTATCAGAAAGAACATTCTTATTCTACCACGTTTATTATTTTTTATTCTAGCTTCCTTATCTATTTTGATTATAATGCATGAAATATTTTAACCTATAAAAATGGCAATTTCATGTGACTAAACTAATATATCCACTCCAATCAAAATGCGATAGCAATTTCATATCACAAAATTATCATTTTTTAAAAGATCTGAGATAAATGTAAGTCCTTTGATTATTTTGAATACATATTCCTAACCTAATCACTTACTATTTTATTGTTATGTACTATAACTTTACTTAAAATATTTTATCTAATATTGTCATACTTCTTTACAAAACTGAAATATATATGCATATATGTGTAAAGCTTGAAAGAGACGTTAATTCTGTGTCTATAGCAAAACATATAAATTGCCAAATTTTTTCAGAATAAATGCTTCAGAAAATATTTGAGTGGTGAATTCTTGGAGAAAAGCATAATCCATATCTATGCCAATTTCATATAGACATAAAAGAATTATAGGTGACAAAAACATATTTTTGTTCATTACCATGAAGTTTAAAATATTTATTAGAAACATAACAGTAGAAGTTTATTAGTATGGGAATAATATTTTAATGTCTGTCTAAATTTTCATCACTTTCCTCATTTGTACAATTTTAATATATGTATACAATCATATGTAATCCAATGTAATTTACTTGTGTTCAGAAATATCAATCAAGGCTCTGAAATAGCATATTTTATTTATTTATTTATTTATTTTTAGTACCAGGGATCGAACTCAGGTCCTTGCACTTGCGCAGCAGGCGGGAAACCACTGAGCTAAATCCCAGGCCCTGAAATAGCATATTTTAAATATGTATTTAATGTTAGAAAATGTTAGACTTGTGGAAAATAGAATATAAGAGAAAATCCATTGTTTTAAATTGGCACAGATTTCCTGACAGGTGCAATATGTTCCAGACAGGGAAATTGATAGTGTTAACGGCTGTACAGCACTGTGGAAAAGCTTGCTGCTTAACATTGATTGACTTGGTAATATCATGCATACATTTTCACAATAAAAGACATAAATAGTGTTTTTGCACATTCTGTTATTTGAATGACAAAGATTTGAGGGTAAAACATGTTAATACATACACTACTGTCCTTTTGGAAGGAAGTTTATAGTGTGTCAGCCCAGTACTCTATTCTACAATGTGTTGTATTCAACATTCACTTTACTTAGCTCGTGATTCTAAGAATCCCTGATCACATAGGAAGCAAAAGTGAATATTTTGGATGTCACAATTGTGGTATAAGTTTATTTTGTCAGGATGAAGTAACTGAGATTGAAATTTGTCAGGAATCCAACACTAAATTGTTCAAATTTAGAATGAAGGAATTTTTTTTTAAATTAGGAGTTTTTAATTCAATTGCAAATCTAAAATGTTTACTTTGTTGTAGACGTAAATTTTTTAAAAAGCATAATCAGTGTAAGTTACAATTATAAGAGGGCTATTGTAGAAATTACCATTGCACGACTGTGAGAGATGTGGAGTAGGGAATGTCAAAAAATGGCAGTTGTAGCATTTGAAAAATTACCCTTTACAGAAGAAAATAAATAAATAAATAATGAGGCAAGCAAGCATACATTACAGGATAGCAAGGAGTATGTGGTGGAGAAATCTATGAGTATATGTTGTCTCTGTAGGCTTATGAATCTTGTTGGTCCACAAGACCAAGATTCAGGAAGATGCGCTAGATTGGACACAGAGCAGAATAGAGCAAGCACAATTTGGAACCAACTGGCAGCTCTGTGTGTCACTATAAATAGCAAAGCCTGTTTTCACGACTACTAGCTGCTGCTTCACCTCTGCTTCCGTAGTTACATGAAAATTGCTTTTGTGGAAAATTAGGACAGAAGCATCTATTTGATATTATATTCTAAGTCACATATTATATCAGTATTTTTGTACATCATTTCACTTTGCAATATTGTTGTTCACCTGATTCCAAGTTCATTGATTTATTTTCTCTGGGGTTCACTCTGCTGTTGACTTAACCAAAATATTTTTCACCAAAAATATTGTATTGTTCAGTTCTAAAATATCAATTTTTCTGTTTCTATGTTTTTATATTATTCCTGAACAAGCCCATATCTTCACACCTTCTACCCGTCTTTTACTGGAAAGCCACTGTTTTGTTTTAATAGTGATTCTGCAGTCATTGTGTATTTTGATTTCAATATCTATACCCTGTGCTCTTCTGATTTTGTTACTTATATTTTGGTTGTCAATAATTCAAAATTCTCTTCTTTCTTATTTATATGCCTCATGGATTATTTTCCTATGCTAGTTTTCTCCTACATTGATGAACATTAGACTGAAGCACAATATTGTTGTTTAGTTATATTTTAATTTTTTTAACTTAGAAAATGCAAAGTTTTATCTATGTCATGTAACTAAGGTAAGGGAATAATCATTTAGATTCCAAAAAGTATGTGTTGAAAAGTTTCCAGGCTGCTGCTTTTACTAAGTTGTATTCACATGCGCTTTTCAGTGAGGTAAATCTTATCCACAACTTCCTCCGATTAGAGAGTGAAATGACTGATTTTGTTATCTTGAGCTTATAATAGGTTCAGTTACAACTTTGTTTAGTTTGGACTCAGATTTAGACTAATATCAAGTAATACTCTAAATTTTAGACACAAATAGACTACCTAATAATATGCGGTCTTCGTCTGATTTCAAGCTTTATTTCCATTGCTAGTTATGCATAAAAATTCCCAATGTGAGTTGGAAGATGGTTATACCACTAAGCTGATCAAATTATTTGTTAATTATTTTGATAATTCTGATTTCAATCCAAAATATTAGCAATTTTGAACTCCAGCTTCTCCTTTAAACTTCAATTCATTTTACATACGGCACACACAAAGTTCCTACCACATATCCCCATATACCATCACACACGCAATCAAAACTAATATCTAAACTAACATTTGAAATAAGCCCACTGCTATTTGCTAACCAGCAAAGAGGCAAGATATTTCTGAAATCTATTAAGACACTTTCAGAGTTTTATAATTTTAAAGAAATTAGTATTATTTCATGATTTATCCTTTCTTGTTTCCACGGATATAATTGGATTTGGCAGCCTTACACAATACAAATCAAAATAGAATGCTATCTTACCTACCCATATAGGTGCATTCCAAAAATCAATGAAATATTAATACATAAAATTTGCATATATATTAAAATAAAACTCATCATGTTAAGTAAAAATACAATACTATTTGACCATCAATTATTGTATAAATATAATTACAAAAATGAAAGCACATTACATGAATAAATATCAAAAAATGGAAAAAACGTTCTGACATTTCTAATCAATCACTGTTAGGTAGAAATTAAAGGAAAATAATGAAAGTTACAAATATTACACATTAGAAACTGAATGAACAAATTTTATTCTAAACTTTAAATTTCTGAAGTCACCTCCATTAAAAATAATCAACTAAAAGCTTTCTTCTATAATCAGAATTGTTCAATGTTAATTTGTAAAATCTCACAAATGCAATAAGAAAATATCGTTAAATATTTTGCATAATATTGAAAGAGAAAAGACATAAATGAGTTTATTTGGAGATAATTTGATTTTTCAACAGGAAAACCCAAGAGAGCATAATGAAAATACATAAACATTGAGTAATGGATTAAAATATAGAATAATTAACTTCTTTCTATACTTTCAAAAATCATTTCAGAATTTTTGTGTAAAAATACCTCATTCACAATAATGACAAATCTGATAAGATATATGTAATGGCTTGTGTCTAGATGTCCCCTCAAAGCCTCATGAGGTCATAGATGGACCTTTTGTAGAGACGGCTGGATCTAGACTGTGGGATTCTGGGATTCAGGGTGTGTGATTACTAAATTAGTCCACTGATTGGTTTGGCATAATTCTGAGTGTGGATAGTGGGAAGACCTACCCTGGGTATGAGTGTTACCCACCCTGAATGTGTGTAGCCTGGATATAAGGACAGAAGAGGGCTACTTTTTGCTGTTTGTTGTTTGCTGCTGGTCTCTCTTGCTACTTGATGTTTTTGTCTGCCATGAACTCTTTCTCCTTTGTGATGCCCCTCTGCTATGCCGTGCTTCCTTGGAGCCAGATGATTATGGGCTGAAACCTCTAAAAACTGTGAGCCAAAAGAAACCTTTCCTCCTTCAACTTTGAGTGTTAGGTATTTTATTTCAGCAATGAGAAAAGTAACTAAGATGATACTAAAGATTAACTTGAAGTGATGATAGCAGCTTACTGAAAAACACAGAATCTGACACCTGAAAGAAATATTACTTAAAGGGAAAATAGAATACAATATGATAAAATCTTTTCTGTTTGCACTTAAGAGATTATTTTAAAGTTAATATAGATATATATCAAAAATTACCTAAATAATCTTACTGCCATTTGGGAAAGGAACAAAGGCAACTTAATGAAGAAAGACTAGAATTTATAACAAATGGTAGTGGAGCAATTGCACATCCACATGTTAAAAATAAAATCTAACTCATAGACTTTACATATTAAAAATTAACTGAAAACAGTTGATAAACTAAAATATAAAATTAAAAGCTATAAAACTCTTAGGGACCCTTGATGATACGTACTTTAGTGATGACTTCCTAGACACAGCACCAAGAGCACAATTCAGGGGAAAATGTATAAATTGGGTTTCATTAAAATTAAAAGCTTTTTCTCTGTGAAATAAACTGTTAAGAGAAAGAAAATACAAATCATGGCTCTGAGAAACTGTTCATAAAAAAATATGATACAATCTATTTTCCAAAATATACAAAGAACATCTAAATTTGAACAATTTAAAAATTCAGTGAAAATTGGGCTTATGATCTGAACAGACACATCAACAGGGGAGATGTACGATAGAATGTAAGCATGTGAAATGATTCTCAACATCATAGGACATAAGGCACTTTTGAATTAATACAAGGTAGTACCATTAGAATTACTTAAAAATACTGACAACACCAAATGCTGGCAGAGATGAGGAGTAAAACCACCTTTCATTCATTGCTGGTGTGAACACAAAACTCTACAACCACTTTGGAAGAGAGTTCATCATTTTTTTACAAAACAACATATGTTCTATGTGATCTACTAATCCCACAGTTCAATATTAACCCAAATGATTGGACGATTTATTTTAATCCAAATCCTTCATATTTATGTTTATAATAGCTTCATTCATAATTGTCAAAACTTGAAAACGCAGAGGATATCTTTTAATAAGTAAATGGAAACAGAGATACATCCTTAAATGGAATATCATTCCATACTAAAATAGTGAAAGATCAAGACATGAAAACATGACTTGAAAGAAACTTAAATGCCATTGCTACTGAAAAAGTCAGTCCAAAAACTACATTGCATTTTCCAAGTATACAATATTATGGTAACGATGAAATTATGGAGAATGTAAAAAGATCAGCATTTGCCAGGGGTTTTCTGGGAGACAGTAATGAATACAGGAAGCACAGGGGAATTCTTGGGCAGTGGAATTATCTTGTATGATATGGTAATATATTAATGTGAGCTTATCAATTTTAACAAAGGTACTGCAAAGACATAAGATATTAATTAACAGAAACTGGATGGAAGATTGGGTGAAGGAGCACATGTGATGAACTCTTTCCTTTCTGCTCAATTTTTCTGAAACATCAAAATGTCTCCCCAAATAAAGTTCATTCATTAAAAATAAAAATAGTGATAAATATGCATGCATTAAATATTATATTTCACAAAGTTAGACTAACCAAATATATGTATTTGATACAATAATCCCAAAATATATCAAAAGAACAAATGGAGAATACAGAAATAGATTCATTTATGGAAATGTCATAATTGACATATATATTTAATTTATTAGGAAAATGATTCATTTAATATAATGTACCAGCATAATTGGTATTTCTTTGAAAAAAGCAAGCAGTGTAGAATCTTACTTTTGGTGTATAAAAATAAATGTCAACAAGATTAAATTTTATACAACAGAGAGTAATATATTATAAAATGTATACAAAATTTAAATGAATTCTGTAAACATATTTTGAAAGTGAAGGATAAGACCTTGTTAAGGTTGAAAAGTGAATGAAAACATAATGAAAAATATAATTGGACATTCCTTTAAAATCTTAAATTTTAAAACAATGACATATGTAACAATTGGCCATGAAAATTGTACAAAAATGTGTATGTGGGAGAAATATTTCAATATGTATGACAGTCATTGTTTCATTTTCATAATTAAATACAAAGCTAGCATCCATGGTAAATGTGAGAAAAAAAAACATGCAATAGAAAAATGTAACAATAATGAGAATTAGCAAGTTCACAGAGGAGAAAGTGCTAATTGCCATAACTTATGAAAATATATTCAATATAAGTAGATCTCATCAAATTAGAGCACCTTGAATTTTCACCAATTAGATTTAGAAACAATTGCAAAAATTACATTTACATCAGCCAATGCTAGCAAGCACGTAAAATGAGCTTCATTGACATATAAATCACATGACAAAATATTTGTCTTCTTATAAAATATACAATTCAATGTTTTACATTTATAACTGATAAGAATGTTGAATTAGTTGTCTATAATTTCAGTGACTAATTATTACAAAATGTTGAAATTTAAAACAATGCAAATACATTATCTCAAAAATCTGGTAGGCTTAAGCTGATTTTCTGCTCTAAATCTCATGAGTTCAAAATAAAGATGTAAACAACATTGTATTCCACTCTGGAGGTCAAAGGATTAATCTGAATCCTTCTCAATTCATCCCAGTGTTAAACAGAATCAAATTCTTTTGAGGTTGCAGGGCTGAAGTCCTTATTTCCTTACTAGATATCCTAATCAGCTTCCTTCCATCTGCAAAGCCCACTATACCAAGTGGAGTCTTTCTCACTTTGAGTGTCTCACTGACAATTCCTTCAGCATTATTTCTTCTCAGCTTTCTGATTATTTTACATATTTCTGATCAGCTCCTCAATATTTCCCTTCTGCCTTTAAGGGCTCATGCAAATACAAAAAGGCCTTCCTTGAACATACTTGATTCCGGCATCTCTGAGATTTCTTAATTTTCCTGCACCTTGGCCTGAAGAGCCTGATTTTAGCAGAAGATTCTACAAGACAGTTTAGCAAGAATCCCTCCACTTGATATTTAATCAAGGTTCTCTTAGTTATTTTCCATCCACCAAATCCTCTACATTCTTATCTTTCTTTGCTGCATGTATTGTTGAGGTCAAGTTTTCTTCACTATTGTGTTAGTCTTGACCACTATTACTATAGTCTTAAATAAATTTCTTCTTGTTATCTTTAACAAAGATCAGAAGAGTTTTTCTTTAATAATCATTAGTCAATCCAGTTACTCCAGTTTAAACTCTGTATCTTTTGTGGCACCTAAGTTTTATTTCTTTCTTTGCTCCAGTTTCTATTTTTTATTAGTGCATGTGTGTAGTACATAATATTTGCATTCCTTGTGTGGAGTTGGAACATGAACATAACACATCTTAATACTTTTTTCATCCTAGTTCCATCCTCTCCATCTCCCCTTCCTCTTCCCTTCTTCCATGCTTCCCATTTAAAAACAACCTGTCTTCCTGCATCCTATTATCTGTCTTTTATTTTGCTCTTTATTTTTATTTTGGGTTTCTCACATTAGAGAAACCATGCAATATTGAAGCACGTATGTCTTATTTCACTTACCATTATGGTCACAAGGCACATCCATTTTCCTCCAAATGACTCATTTCTTTATGGCAGAGTAGCATTCTATTGTGTATAAATGACACATTTTCTCTATCCATTCATCTGTTGATGAACATATGGAGCAACCTAAATTCTCTCTGAAAAGATGCTTTACAACATTCATAGATTAGTGATTGGTCTAGAGCAGAGAAGAGGAGAAAATACTGGGCAGGCATCTTTAGAACTATGAGTAAAATAAATATAAAATATTCTTTATTAAAATCATATTGATGGGCCGGGGATTTAGCTCAGTGGTTTCGCCACCTGCTGTGCAAGCACAAGGGCCCAAGATCGATCCCCAGTACCCAGAAAACAAACAAACAAACAAACAAATCATATTGATGATAGAGCTGTGTCAAATTAGGCTCACCAATGGCAACAAATGTGCAACTATGCCAAGGAATATTGACAACAGGGACAGGTCTTCATGTGTAAGGGCAGGAATATATGAGATATCTCCATACCTTCCCCTTGTAATTGCTGTAGACATAAATATATACTAAAAACTAACAATAAAATCAATTTGGCAAATACCTAAAGAAACTAAAACTGCACATAACTTTTGCCTGATGTTATTTTAGTGAACTTATAGAAAGAATCATCAAAATATAAGGATCAAGATACACTAAAAATTATTGGAATTTTTTATAAGTACATACTTTTTTATTTTTATAATTTTGTTTTTACTATTCTTATGGTTAATTTTGACATAATATGTGTAGACATCTTAGACGTACATTGTGATCATTTCATACAGATATATGTGTTTTGATCAAATAGCATAATTAGAATTTTCATTTTTTAAACGTGTATTATTTCTTTATGCTGGAAACTTTTGAACTCCTCCTTTCTACTTCTCTATAAAATAGATAATGAATGGCTTTTAACTATATTTACCTACTGTTCTGTAGAATAATAGAACTTATTCCTCTCATATAACTGTATTTTGTTATTGTTTGTAGTAGAAGAAGAGAGGTGTGAGCTCATAGATTCTTCTAATTAAATTTCAAAGGGAGATCTGCTTCACAAATCCCCATAATATATTTTTTTGTCTATTTGATAGTATCTGAGAAGTCGATTATGCTCTCTTTACCTTTATTCATTGTTTTTCTGATCTTGCTCTGTATTTCAAGAATTTCCAAAGGATTGTTTTCTAGTACACTAATTATTCTTTTGCTCCTTTAAGTCTTCTGTTGAATCCCTATAGTAAAATTTCATATTTGATTATTATATATTTTGCTCCATGATTTCTCATTTGTTCTTTTTTGAGTTTTATATCTCTAAGATTCTCATTTTGGTCATATGCTGTTTTTTCTGATATATATTTAATTATATCTCTGCCCTCTCATCTACCTCATTGATTATTTTAAAGATAGCTATTTTGAATTCCTTCTCAGATAACTCACATATCTCCATTTCTTTCAGATTTTCATGAAGATTTATTTGCCTATTTGATTGACATATTTCTTTTTAGTCGTTTAATTCTGTTTCTGCATACTTAGTGGTCGTTCCTTGAACCTGTGAGCATTTGATAAAATAATGACTGGCTTCTTATACAGAGAACCCTTCATTGATCAGCTAAGCTATGGATTCTGGGATGAACTTTTATAAGAATACATTTTTGTGAGTTTGTGCATGCTTCTATTTCATTTTCAGGAGTTCATAGTCTCTTGTCCCCTCCATGTCATTTCATGGTAGTACAGTCTCTTGGGTGTAACAAGATAGTGACAAGAAAACTTAGATGATAATTTATAAATCAAGATTTAAAGCCAAAGCTTCAGGTTAAGTACTCATTTTATTCTGATGACTTATTTTCTAAGAATGTACCATAAAGGTTGCTGCTCAGAGAACAGCTATGGTTAGGTAAATGTCCAACATTCTAAATGTAAATTATGTTGTACCAAAACAACGGACTATTGGTAAGATTGTTAAATATGAAAATGACTTGTAGTATTCATGTTCTTGAAAAATCTGTTAAAGTTTTAAACCAAATAAAAAGCAACATAATTTCAATTGCATTCGAACATAGTTATTCTTAGAGAAAGTCATTCACAAAGGATTATTTAAATTATATAGCCACGGGAACTTTTGTACAGGAAAGTGGATGAAAACATTTCTAGAGACAGAGTTGATATTCAAATGATGACTTTCCACATGGAAAAGAACAAGGAAAATAGATAATGCACTTTTATAATGAAATACTAATACTGTGTAAAAGTTTTATTAATTTTCTATTATATTTGTGATGCATAATAATTATATTCATCTTAGGGAAGTATGACACATACATATTGCATCTTAATCACTTTAATTCCACTTTCCCTTCCCTGCTGTCCTGTCTCACCCCATGCACAGATTCCTTTGTCATTTCCACAAGGTCTAAATCTGTTTCCTATTATTTATCTTTTATTTTATGTTCAGTAGCATTTGTTTATGGTGTTGTGTGCACTGGTGTTTAGTGTATATATATATGTACAATTGTTATCTTTTTCTGTTGAATTATTCCCTTAACTAGTATGTAGTGACCTTCTTTGCCTCTTCTTATCAGTTATATCTTGAAGTCCACTTTGTCTAAAATTGCAGTAAGTAACCATGCTTCCTTTCATGTTCCTGAATGATGGAATATTGTTTTCTCTCCTTTGGTTTTTCAGTCTACAAGATTTTTTTGGATTAGTTATTTCTCTTGTATGCAGCATAACATTGGGTTTTGTTCTTTTGATCTAGTCTACTATTCTCTGAGAGTTGATGCCATTAACATTAAGAGTTATTACTAAAACATATTTACTTCTATCATTATATTTTCTTCTTCATTTATTTGTTTTAGTTTTTGTTTAACTGTTCATTCTGCATTATGTATTTATCCTATAAGTCATTTTGGTATTATTAGCTTCATCATCTCTAGGATATTCTTAATAATGTTTTGTAGTGTTAATTTGGTGGTCATGAACTTTGCAAAGTTTTTGTTGTTGTTGTTATGAAATGGCATTATTTTTCCGTAAGCTCTGAAAGATATTTTGGCAGGATACATTAGCCTGTGTTGAAAGTTGTTTTATGTTATGTCTTCAGATACACTACATTCTCTCCTGGCTGCCAAGATTTGTGTGGAGAAATCTTCTCTAATGATAATGGGTTTAAAGTAATAAGTGATTTGTTGCCTTTCTCTGATAATTTTTAACATTCTGTCCTTGTGTTGGACTTCTGGGATTTTGACTATAACATGCACTGGAGAAATTCTGCTCTGATTATGGCTATTTGCAATTGTGAGAAGAAGGATACAGAGGGAGGTAATTGTAACTAGAGACTGAAAGTTTGATATGGTTGAACTTTGTTAATATGTTTATAGTTAGTTTGCTTTGCATAATTTTGGTAAGTCCCCAAGAACATAACTATTTAAGTCAAAGCAATGATTAATTCTTATTCTTTTCTATACATGTTAGGATATATCCTGCATATATGCCATATGGAAGTTGGAAAGAAAGGGAAAAGAGATAACTGAGTATAAAAATGGGATAGAGTGAAGAAAACCAATAGGTAGAAAAAAAATTTTGCAAAGAAAAAGAAGAAAGTCCAAAAGAGAAAATAGAATAGAGAAACCAAAACTAGTAAAGTAAAATGAAATAAAATAAATAATAATAAAAAACCTGAGAAAGTGCCTTAGATTTCTTGTCCCAAACACAGGGGTGATCTGAGACAGTGTGACACTAGACCCACATTGGCAAGGGAAGGCTCTGCCCCAACCAGAGGGTCACTGACTATGTACAAACCTACCCTGCATCCATAGGAGCCACAGAACTTACTGGCATGGAGCTTCAGACTGCATCCAAGGAGACAGAGGTGATAGCAGGAGATTCAGTAGAGCCACACCACAGGAGGTGCACTCCTACTGTTGTCAGAATCACCAGGAATATCTGACACAGGGTGAAGCCCTGCCACTGCCCACCATGCCATGCTGGTAAAAGTTGGATTTGGATGACCCTGGGGGCTACACCCAGATCTGCATGTTGACAGCAGAGCCCTTGGCACAGTGACTGAAGAGGGACCATGAGTGAGGAGATAGAGAGTATCACCCAGGTCAGAAGACTTGCAATGATATATGTCTGGTGATGCAAAAGGCCTTTGGAAGACTAATATGGAGTAAAATTTAGGGGTTTCCCTGAAGTGAAGGAAGCAGAAATGCTAGGTCCATGGTGAAAGCCAACAGAGAAATGTGTTGGACAAACTACATCATATATCCTTCCCAAATTTACTCAAATATTCTGATCTTGGTAAAGAGACAAGGGCTTAGAGTTAGGAGTGACCAAAGCATAGCCTGGATCAGGAGGTGGGCCAAGAGAGCCATGTGCATCTGTAAGCTCCACAGCCCCTTGGCAGACAATTAAACAAAGGATGGGGGAAACTGGCTGAGCTGCCTGAAGTCTCTTACTGCAGAAAAACAGATCTTTATGGATAATTTCATTTTATGCTATAGGAACTGCCTGAGGGTTTTTTCTTTGCTTGTTTTTGGTTTTGTTTTGGTTCTTGGTTCTTTATTTTTATTTATTTTATTTAAAACTTTCAAAGTCTGATTACAACTACCTCCCTCTGTATCCTTCTCACAATTGCAAATAGCCATAATCAGAGCAGAATTTCTCCAGTACATGTCATAGTCAAAATCCCACAAGTTCAACACTAGGACAGAATGCTAAAAATTGTCAGAGAAAGGCAATTAATTACTTATTACTTTAAACCCATTATCATTATAGCAGACTTCTCAACACAAATCTTAGTAGTCAGGAGAGAATGTAGTGTATCTGAAGACATAACATAAAACAACTTTCAACCCAGGCTAATGTATCCTGCCAAAATATCTTTCAGAACTCATGCAAAAATAATGCCATTTCATAATAACAGCAACAAAAAACTTTGTAAAGTTCATGACCACCAAATTAACACTACAAAACATTATTAAGAATATCCTAGAGACTATGAAGCTAACAATATCAAAATGACTTATAGGATAAATACATAATGCAGAATGAACAGTTAAACAAAAACTAAAACAAATAAATGAAAAAGAAAAAATAATGACAGGAGTAAGTAAATACGTTTTAGTAATAACTCTTTTTTTTTTTTTTTTTGGTACCAGGGATCGAACTCGGGTCCTTGAGCTTGCTAGGCAGGCAGCAAAACCACTGAGCTAAATCCTCGGCCCAGTAATAACTCTTAATGTTAGTGACATCATCTCTCAGAGTTGATGATATACTGCATACAAAAGAAATAACTAATCCAAATAAACTTGTAGGCTGAAAAACCAAAGGAGAGAAAACAATATTCCATCATTAAGGAACATGAAAGGAAACAGGGTTAGTTATTGCAATTCTAGACAAAGTGGACTTCAAGCTATAACTGATAAGAAGAGGCAAAGAAGTCACTACATACTAGTTAAGGGAATAATTCAACAGAAAAAGATAACAATTGTAAATATATATACACTAAATACCAGTGCACACAACACCATGAAACAATTGCTACTGAGCCTAAAAGGTTATATGAAAATAAACACAGTCATCGCAGTGAAAATTAATTCCCCACTTTCACAAATAGTTAGAAAAACTAGAAAAGATTCAGCAAAAATGAACACATTTTTGATCAAATGGACTTAATAGAGATCCACAGAAAGCTCTGTTCAACGACAGAAAAATTCACATTGAACTTTTTTTCAAAATAGACCAATAATAGTCAATAAAGCTTGCTCAAATAAATACAAAAATGTGAAAGTATCCCAGGTCTACTATCAGTTCACAGTGCACTGAAATTATAAATATATGGCAAAAGAAAGCCCAGAAATTTTGCAAACATTAAATAAAGCCCTTTTTAACCCTAAGACTCTTCAATAATAACTGTATCACACAAGAACTGAAGGAAGAAATCAAGCAGTACATAGAATCCAATGATAATGCCAGTAAAGTCAGAAACTATGGGACACAAAAACTCTGTCCTACTTGAGAAGTTTATTGCTGTGAATGCTCATATTAGGAAAACAAAGTAAGGTCAAATAAATGAGCTAATGATGCACCACAGAATCCTGAAAAAACAACAACAGTGTAAGTCCAAACTGAGTACAAGAAGAAAACTGTAAAGATCAGAGTGAAAATTAATGAAATTGAGAATGAAAAAAGCAATATAAAGAATCAAGGAATTGAAGTACTTGGTCCTCAAAAGAATGAAGAATATACACATATCCTTACCTGAACTTACCAAAAGAAAGTAAAGATCTATATAAATGCAATTAGATATGAAAAAGATAACAAACACAACAGAAAGTACCAAAATCTAGAATATTATTAGTAATCACTGGAAAAACTTGACCACCAAAAAATTGCACAATCTAGAAAAAAATGTACAGATTTCTGGACACACGTGAATTACCAAAACTGAATCAAGAAGATATAAAATCCATAAACAGTCCAATAAGAAGCAATGAAATTGAAGCACTAATAATAAAATCTTACTAATGAATAAAAGCCCAAGATCTGAAGATACGATGGATTGACTGCTGAAATCTGTAAGAATGTAAGTGAAGATATAATGCCAACACTCCTTAAAATCTTTAATGAAATGGAAAAGGAAAAAATACAACTCACATTACCTTGATTCCAAAACAAGACAAAGATCCAACTAAAAAAGAAAACTGTATGCCAATATCTTTAAAGAACATAGATTTTAAAAATTCTTAACAAGATATTGGTGAACAAAATGCAATAAATTGTTGATAATATCATATCACATGACCAAGTAGACTCCATCCCAAAGATGCAATAATTTTGTTTCTTTGTTTGTTTGTTTTTGGTACCTGAGATCAAGCTCAGGACCTTGCACTTGTGAGATACGCGGCGGAACTACTGAGCTAAATCTCTAGCCCTGTAATAATGTTTTGACATAAGCAAATCAACAAGTGTCCTACATCACAAGAACAAAAGGGAGGAAAAAATACATAATCATATAAATAGATGCAGATAAAGTCTTTGACAAATTCCCACATATATTCCTGATTTTAAAAACTCTGAATGAAATAGGTCTAGGACCTTATCTCAATCTGATAAAACCCTTTTATGATAAACCTATTGCTAATATAATATTAAATGGCAAAATATGAAAGCTTTCTCTATAAAATGAGGAAAAACATAAAGATGTCCACTATCATCACTCATGTTAAATATAATACTCAAAAATTTGGACGGATGGACCAGTCAACAAAAGGCATAAATTGATATGTATAGGAAAGAAATAAATTCAACTCTCTTTATTCACAGATTACATGATACTATACATTGAAGATCCAGAAAATTTTACTATAAGAAGCTCAGAACTAATAATCAAATTGAGCAATGTGACAAGATACAATGTCAACACAGAAGGAAATCAATAGAGTTCCTGCACAACAATAATTAACCCACTGGGAAAAAAAAAGAAAACAATACCATTCACAATAACCTAAAAAATTATATACTTAGGAATTAACCTAACAAAGAAAGTGAAAAAAGCATATCATTGAAAACTACAGTACTCTGAAAAAGGAAATCAAAGAGGATATTAGAAAATGGAAACATACCCGTGTTCCTGGATGGGCAGAACCAAAATTGTCCAAATTGCCATACTATTAAAACTGATACATATGGCCAGGGATTTAGCTCAGTGGTTTCGCCACCTGCTGCACAAGTGCAAGGGCCCGAGTTCGATCCCCTGTACCAAAAAAAAAAAAAAAAAAAGCAAAAAACTGATACATAAGTTTCATGCAATCCAAAAAATTCCTAACAGCATTCCCTACAAAATCAGAGAAAAAAAATTTATGGTTTCTGGAGAAATAGGAATCCTAGAATAGAAAAAGCAATGCTCATCAAGAAGCACAAAACAAGAAGTATCACAATCCCATATTTAAAGTTCTATTACAAAGCAGAAATGATAAAAAAACAGCATGCTACTGACATAAAAACAGACATACAGATGATAAGAACAGAATAGCTGATGCAAGAATAAGCCCCAGACATATCAAATCATCCAGTCTTTGCAAAAGGATTAAAATCATATGCTGGAAGAAAGATGAGCTCTTTAACAAATGGTGCAGACAAAACTTGTTATACACATGTAGAAGATTGAATCTAGACACATATTTTTCGTCATGTATCAAAGGAAAACCAAAATGAATTGGAGTACTAAATATTAAAACAGAAACACAAAATGTACTGGAAGGTAAAATAGGTAAATATCTTGAAAGCGAGGACCTTAGAAGGTAAGGACCTCCTATTCCAATTGAATAAAATATGGCATCAGGAATCAACAAGTGTAATTATATAAAACTAAAATGTTTCTGCACCACAAAAGAAAAAATCAACATAATAAAGGGAGAAACTACAGAATAGATAAAATTTTTTCTCAGCTATTCCTCTGACTGTGGACTAATATCACAATATAAGTAGAAATCAAATATTGGCTTCCTACAAATAAAAGACCATTGAAAATTAGGGCACTGAAATGAATAGACACTTCTCTAAAGAACAAATGTCCATTAAAAACATGAAAATATTGTAAACATCCCTGTCCTACAGAGAAATGCAAATTTAAAAAATCGAAGTTTCAACTTACTCCTGAAAAAATGGTAATCATCCAGAAATTGATAATCACAAAGGCTGGTGATGCTACAGAGAAGCTGCCATTTTCTACGTCGTTGGTAGGAGTATAAACTAGGACAACCATTATGGAAATGAATGTGGAGATTCTTCAGTAATCTAAAATTAATAATTCTATTCAACCTAGCTATGCCTCTTCTATGTGTCTTCCCAAAAGAGTTAAAAATATCATATTACAAAGATACATGCTTACCCATATTTATTAATAGCTAAAGCTTGGAAACAACTTATATATCCATCAACAGGTGAATGGATAAAGAAAATGTGGTATACAATACACTACCATATCATAAATAAGGATAAACTTGTAAAATTGAGGTTGTAATATTAACTGAAATAAGTAAGATACACAAGCTTCAATATCAAATGACTTCTTTATGTGAGGAACACAAAGTATAAAGAACAAAATAAGATATATATTAAGAAATAGGGAGATAGATCTTTTAGAAAATTGGCAAAGGACCTAGAGATGTAGCGAGAGGAAGAGAGAGGAGTTGAAAGGGGAATAGAAATTATAAAAATATGTTATGTACAGGAACCAACTCCCGATGATGAATATAATCTTTACGTACTGGAAGCATGTACTAAAAAATGAAAAGGTATTAAAACAGGCATCCCTTCTTTTTTCTTAGTAGTATATATTTATAATACTAATAATCCCCCTCTTGGGGAATTATTACAGATACATATCAGATTTTAATCTATCTTTGCTTATTGAAATTGGTAAAACTCTTGATGACATAAGCATAAGCAATGACTTCCTGAAGGGAACCCAAATTTCCCAAGAAATAGCACCAATTATGAAAATGTATTATGTCAAACTAAAAATCTTCTGTACAGTAAAGGAGACAATTGATAAACAAATTATCTACAGAATGGGAAAAATTTGCCTGCTACACCTCTGAGAAAGGCCTGATATCTAGAGCATATAAACATACAAAAAGATAGACATAAACATCAAAGCTCTTTCCAAAAATGGGCAATGGATGAGTAAAAATTTCTCAAGGTTAGTCTGACTATAACTGTCTCACCAGTGCAACTGTAAGTATTCTTGAGTGCCTATGCTTGCAAAGATAAGTACGCTATTATGGTTCGTCTTATTATGTAAAGTGATCCATGAAGTGGTATGTTTTTATGTTTCTCAAACAAATGCTTTCTCTCTCTCTCTCTCTCTCTCTCTCTCTCTCTCTCTCTCTCTCTCTCTCTCTCTCTCTCTCTCTCCCCTTCCTCTCCTCCCCCCCACCCCCCAGAGATTGGGCTTTTGGAAGGTGATGGGGTGATGGGTCAGGTGGGCAATTTCTTCAACAGTAGATGAATTCACTGAATAATTCAAAGGTAAATGTGCTATTAGGAGGTGGATCTGGTTTAAAGAGGTGGGTCACTAGAGCCATAACCAGAAAGTTTATAACTCTCTCTACTTTCTCTCTTCCATAGGATCACCAGCTGTTCTCCACCCAGTCCCTACCAATGTTTCCCTCTGGGTGAGCCAAGCATGGACTGAATCCTCTAGAAATCATGAGCCAAGTTAAACTTCTTCATCTTTAAATTGTTGTCAGAGATCGTGTCCAGACAATGAGGTAATGAAGAACGTGACAAAGACCAGAGGCAAAGGGGATCACAATTATCAAGACATATAATCTCTCTCTATATATTTTTTTCTTCAAAATTAGTGTAATTATGTATCACAAATGGATAACAATAAACATTTGGAATTATGACACTTAGAACTTTGTCTTTTGAGAGTGTGACCCAAATCCTTTTTCCTGAAATGTGTCTGGATTTTGCTTCAAGTGTTTTGTTACTAATTATTGGCTTTTCTTATAAAAAATAAATATATCAGAGAAGTCATATCCTTGAAGTCAATAAATTTTAAGAGTGAAACTTTTGGAAACAGATTATCTAGATTTGAATAAGTAATTGCCATTAAGTACCTGTATGGCCTTATACAAACTATGTCATCTAGAAAAATAAAATAACAGAAGTGACTAATTTATGTGTACTGCATTATACACATAGATTAAAGAACATAATGCAAGAAAAGAGCATAACAAAATGCAATTTGTTCTTTAAGTTATTCATCATTTTTATTTATGCAATGTCTCATATTGAAATAGTTTCCTCTAAATAAAAATTCAGGTCTTTAAACAATTCTCTCTCCCTATTTGTTTCTAAGAATGCTTACATTTTCACAGGTCTATCCAAGTAGTGCTTACCCTTCCACCCAGTTTCATTTCCAAAGTCTGCATGCTACTCCTATACAAGTCGTCTTTTGATAACTTGAAACCATTAGCTTTGAAAATTCATCCTTGAGGGTTCATTCCTAAATTCTCTACAGTTATAACTCACAAAGTCTCTAAAAATTAAACTCTAGTGATGGATTGAAATAATAGAAATGAATATCATATGCCTAGCCTAATATTCATAGCCTTTTGAACACTATTTCCAGAAATGTTGGTAATCCTGTAAATATCGTATTTTCCCTAGCAAAATCATCTTAAATATAATTCTACATTTTTACTTAAGGAGAATTTCTTGGAAGGAGCTATACATAATGAAATTTAATGGACCAGTGATGAGAGAATATGACAGTCTGTGTAAAGGACACTAATTTTCAACAGATAGCTGAGGTAGAAAACAGAGGAACTTTCTTTTATAATGGTTTACACTGGATGAAATTTCACCTCACATGGTTACAATAAATATTATCAATAGTTTTACTGTTGTTCCATTCTATATTACTTACACATCTTGCAAATAAACAATAATAAAAATCCTAAGTATATGAAATCTTTGCTTTTGGAGTATAACTGCTGTATTTAAAAAATTTAAATCATCTGATAATGTGAATGGTAGAAATGTTTAACTTGAATTTAATATTTGCTTAGCTTTTTGCTTTGTAAATTTTACTAAGTTAAAAAGTATTAAATATAAATTAAGAAGTAACTGGCTACCATCTGATAAGTCAGCTAATATTCATGTTTTTTATATAACAACAAATAATATTTTACTTTCACGTATGTTGTCTCCTTGCTGAGACAAAATACCCAACACCCAAAGTTAAAAGGGAAAGGGTTTATTTAGCCCACAGTTTGTAGAGATTTCAGTCTATAATCAGCTGGTTCCAAGGCAGGGTAGCTTGGCATAGGGGCTTCACAGAGGAGAAACAGTTCATGGCAGCCAGAAGGTACCAAAAGCAGCAAGGAAATCTTATCACTGTCTTTCTGCCCCTTTTATCTTGTCCAGAATACTGGGATTATGGCAGTGCCAAATCAATCAGTGTACCAGTTTAGTAATCATACTCTCTTAATCCTAGCATCACACACTCTAGATTCAGCCACCTTGGACAAAAACCACCTATGACCACATTAGACTTTGGGGGGCATGTAGACACAAACCATAACATGTCTTCTTTGTTTTGCCTTGTCTCTTACAATTTACTCTACCTTCATGTTTTATACTCCATTTGTTTCATTTGTTTTCCTTTTTTTAAACTTTCATATAGTAGTAGCCTTTTGTGTTTTTAACTCATTTATGTCATTATTATTTTCTTCTCTGTGTTTAACCTCTCAGATGTGATAGTGGTTTAAATTGTTCTCCTTTACTTCAAATATTAGATTTCAGGATCTTGAAAAAGAAATGTTAATTTTTCCAGGGAAAGAGATAATAGGCAAGAATTCTAACTGTTGAGAAAAGCTGCTAGATATAAGAGGGTACCTCCAATGAAGCAAAATAAAAAACAAGTACTATTTTTCACACAATTTTATAATAGTCATTTAAAAATCACGTTTTTATCTTTGTAGAAAAATTTAAGTACACATTTGAAGCAATTTTTATATAATTCGGACAAGCTTACAGTATTCTTGCCTATAGAAACTTTTCTAATTCTCTGAGTCAAAATATGTGCAATGTAATGAGAGAAAGTAAATTGAGGACTTTTTTCTGTTTAATAACTGATATTTTTAGGAAGTCAAAAATTCTGTTACTTTTAGCAACAACCACATGAAATAAATTACATGTAAGAAATGATAGTACTTATATTTACACATTTAAAATTAGCTTTTATACTAAATTACAGGTACTATGATAAATACTTAAATGACCTGTGTGTTTTAGTCTTCAAAATACCTATGTGAAACCATTGCTATCACTACAGCTATCAGGTACATGGTGATCCTGAGTCATTGAAGGTTAGGCAATTTTCTGAAGTTTTATAGGGTGTAAATGGAGAGAAAGGAGTCAGAAACCCATTTCCATGGGCAACAATAAAAATATAATTATCTTTGTTATGTGAAAATATATACTAAGTATGGTAAACCTTATGCATGTTAAATATAAGTGCATAATTATACTAGTGATAATTTTCCAAAGTTATATTGTCTTTCTCAGGGTTTATTTTTCATTTCTACCTTTTAAAAATATGGGGTTTTTTGGAAAATAATGGAAACTGACTATCCTGATATTTGGTAAAATAAGAATATTTACCTGATAGACTTGTTATGAAAATTATTTAAATAATTAACCATATAATACCTTAAGAAGGCATATTTCTCCAAGAACTCTCTGTGCTCTGGTTCCCAGCTACCATGAACTGAACAGCTTTTTTCCATCATGCCTTTAGTTCACTATGGCCCTGCCTTGTAGTCAGAAAATCATGGCCTGAAAACTGTGAAGTAGTGAGCCAAATTAAACCTCTCCTTGTTTAAGCAGCAGGTGTTGGATATTTTATAGCAGCAGAACTGATCAATATCTTTCATTCATACTTATTCCAATATATTTCATAATAGATTTGAGCCCTACTGGATCTTTCATTAGATCTCATTTTTCCATTAGACATTAGATTCTTTATCACATTAATCATAATTAACTGACATATTCTGTCATGTACACCAATCTTCTATCATAGCTCAGTCTGTTGATGATTGCTTTGTCTTTGGACAGTGTCTGTTTAGTTTTATATTTTATTTTATTTTTTTATTTATTTTTTCCCATTAAGTTTATTGGTACATTTTAGGCATAAAATACAGTTACATTCGTCATTGGGATCTTGTACCTTTACATGAGTATCTCGGTTCTTATTTTTTTTCCCCTTCCCTTCCACCTTTTCATCCCCTCCACCCTTCCCTATTTGCAAAGACTTTATTTCCATTTTTTCCTTTTCTCATATTTTTTCTTTTCCCTTTTTTCCTTTCCCCTACACCTTCCAATTCCCCCGCTGCTTTAGACCTTTTCTTCCTGGTACGCAATATCAATTATACATTTTCTAGATTACAATATCAAGATCTAGGAGACATTACCACAGATTTTACAGAATTTAAAAGGATATACAAAGCATATTACAAAACTCTTTGTGAAATAAATTTGACAACTTCTAAGAAGTACCTTGGAAGACAAATTAATGAAACTAACTCTGGAGGAAATATAAAATTTGAATAGCACCTATGAAAGAAAGTATATTCATAGTTTGAAAACCTACCTATATGACAACAGCAGGCTCATAAACATTGTAACTGATAAGTTATATCAAACAATTAAAGCAGAAAAAAGGAGGAACATCTCTCCCCTCATTGAAGGAACTCAAAATTGTGCTAACTCTAAAACTGGAAAAAGATAATAGAAGAAAAAAGTATGAACATAGATAGAATTTGTTTAACAAAACTATTAGAAGTCAGATCTGGCAGGATGTAGAAAGTGGTTTTGTTATAGAGATGGCAGTGCTGGTTCAGCATTGGAAGATCCACACCCAAAAGTCATCATTTTAACAGAGGAAAGGAAAAAGCCATATGATCCTCCCACTAGTTGGAGAAAAAGTATTGGACTAAATTCTACAGCTGTTCATGGTAAAAGCTATCAGAAGACTAGAAGTAGAACAGAAACTTCTCAACAGATTAAAGACAGGTACTCCATATTTCCAGTGAGAACGCCTTATATGAATGGAGAAGATACAATTCTTTCTCCTTAAGGTGGGGAACAAGGGCAGATATGCTTAGTCTTCATCTGTCCATTAAACTTTGAAACCTAGGCCCCATCAAAATAGTCTGGCAATAAAATGACACAATTAGAATAGTATTGGCAAGGTAGAAGCAAAGTCTTTTTATGTAGATGAAATGATCATGTACAGAGAAAATACTAAGAAATCTCTAGGAGGCCCGAGAACTTGTACTTGAATTTAGCAGGATAAGAAAATACAAGGTATATATAAAATTCAGGTCGATGTATACTTGCTATAAATGAAGAATTGGATATTGAAATTTAAAAGTTATGTAGGAGTACAAAGGGCCTAGAAAAGTCAAAAGAAAAGGAGAAAAATAAAACAATGTTGGAAGACGTTTAGTACCTAATTTTAAGACTTCTTCTAAAGCTACAGTAATCAAGGCAGTGTTGGTGTAAGGAAAGACATATAGCTCATTGAATAAAACAGAGAATCTAGAAATAGAACCACATATATATGGTCCACTGAGTTTTGAAAGATTATTTAACATTAACATTTTATAGTATATAAACTCAATTCAAGAGCCGAGGAAAAGATAATGTTTTCAGCAAACAGCACTAGAACACCTGGTATCTGTATATAAAAAATTAATCTCAACCCTTTATCTCCATACATGAAAATAACCTGAAGGGATCTGTGAACCTAAATATGAAAGCCTAAAAGTATAAAACTTTAAGAAGTAATTATGAGGGAAAATGTTTATGAATTCAGGGTAGGAAAGAACTACCTAGGTTACAAAAGACATGAAGTATAAAAGAAAAAAATTATAAATGAGATTCCATCACAATTTAGAACTTTAAATGACATCATTAAAATGAAAAGTAGTCCTTAAACAGACCATATTTCCAATGCGTATAACCTATGAGCAGAATATAGAAAGAATTCTTAGAACTCATTAATAGACAACCCAATTAAAAAGTAGACACAAGAAGATGATAAATAGCCAGTACAGCAAAAGGAAAAGTGTGCAACTCTAGAATCAGAAAAATACTAATCAGTACAATAACAAGATTGAATTATACACCAATTATGAAGATGAACTTCAAAGTTTTAAAAGCCTTGTCATGACTTTTTCTTTTTGTTGGATTCTCCCCCTTTGCGTTCAATTTGTCATGCCCAATGGATTCATTCTGCTGGGTTTCCTGGGGTTGTGATCCTCACTGTCTTCTCCTAGGGTATTGTCTAAACTTTTTTGGAGTGCCGGTTTGGTATTCATGAAGTTCCTGAGGTGCTCTTTATCATGAAAGTATCTTATTTCTCCATCAATTTTGAAAGATAGTTTTGCAGGGTACATCCATCTGGGTTGGAGGCTGTTTTCCTTTAGGGCTTGAAATACATCACTCCAAGCTCTTCTTGCCTTGAGGGTTTTTGCATTGAGAAGTCTGCTGTGATTCTGATGGGCTTTCCTTTGTATGTGATTTGTTTCTTTTCTCTCACTGCTTGGAGAATTTTGTTCTTCTGTTGGATTTCTGGAATCCTATTATATGCGTATGTGTAGATTTTTTTGATCAAGGCTAGCTGGAGTCCTATATGCCTCACTTATCTGTATGTCAAGTTCTTTTCCCCTCCTTGGGAAGTTTTCTGCCATCACTTCTGTGAACAGTTTTTTTTTTTTTATGTCATCTGCACTCTCTCCTCTTTCTTCATTGGCTCCAATCAGTCTTATGTTATTCTTCTTTGCATCATCTAGCAGCTGCTGGATTGATTTCTCATGCTCCTTTACAATTTTAAAGCAATTTTTCTTTTCCTGGTCACTAATTGCAATCTTTTCTTTTATATCTGAAATTCTGTCCTCACATTGGTTCATTCTGCTGTATAGACTTTCGATGGAGTTTTTAATCCTGGAAATGTGTTTGCATATGTTTTATGGATTTCATTTGTTTCCTATGTTGGGATTCCATCATGTTCCTCAGGTCCTCTATTTTTTTATCTGTGTCCTCTCTAGAGTTATTAATCATGTCTTGCACCATGAGCACAATCTTTGCTGTTATCTGAGTAATTATTTCTGATTTCATTTTTCCCAGATCCTCTTTTGTTGCCAGTTCAGAGAGTCCAGGTGGTTGAGTATCAGATTGTTCCATCTTGTTACCCTTTGGGGTTGCTGTAGGTGATCCAGAAGTCTGTTTTTGAGGCTTGTTTACATGTCTTCTCATTTCCACGGAGGAGGCCATGCTTCTGGCACCCACGTGGCTCACCTTCTCTTCCCTAGAAGCTTGGGATGGCGGTGGGGGAGCTTCCTTCTGGGTGCTGCGACTGGCTCCTAGTTTTGTATTTTAATGGTATATAAGTAGTCTTTTTGAAATTTACATACTATTTTTAGACTCTGGAGATTAAATAGTTTTTTTAATATTTTATTTTCACTTATCTGCAGTACATAATGTTTACATTCCTTGTGGGAAGTTGGTACATGTACACAACACATGTTAATTCCTTTATTGTTCCCCTTTCGCTTCCCTCTGCCCATTTCTTGATCCCATTCCCCTTTTTTTGGTATATGAAGCAAATATGCTAGATCTGAACAAGTTTTTCCTTCCTCTAGGCCTATAATAATGAGAGATGAGACTTAGGAGCTTGACTATATTTGAGTTTGGCTGTATTTGAGGATTACTGTTGGTAAGCTTACCCTCAGTGTGCCACAGGCTTCAGATTATTGCTATCATGCCTTTTGTTAAGTGAAGCTGACATTTTTTCAGAATATGAAGGATAACTTGAGCAGGCTCATCAGCTAATTTGGTACACCTAAAGAAAGAATATACCATGTTTATGTTTTCATATATAGTATATATACATATATATACATATATATATTTAATATACTTCTTTTTTAAAAATTACTTTCATTGGTACATTTTAGGTATACAATATAATGACATTCATCATTGGAAATTTGCACCTTTACATAATCTTTCATGGTTCTTATTTTTTCCCCATTCCACTACCCTCCCTTCAACCCTTCCATCCCTCCCTATTTGCAAAGATTTTGTTTCCATTTTTTCATTTTCTCATATTAATTCCATTCCCTTCTTTCCTTTCCCCTACCCCTCCCACTTCCCCTTGCCCTTTGCCCCTCTTTTTCCTATTTCACATGATCTATTATACCTTTTAGTGGAAATCAGGATGGAGATACTGCAAAGAACTAGGACTGAAAGTCCCATTTGACCCAGTTATTCCCTTGCTAGGTATCTTCCCTAAAGAATTAAAAGAATCATACCACAGTGATATATGTGCACCCATGTTCATAGAAGCACAATTTGTAATAACTAAAACTTGGAAGCATCCCAATTGCCAATCAACTGGAGACTGGACAAACAATATGAAGGTTTTGGGCTGGGAATTTAGCTCAGTAGTTTTGCTGCCTGCTGTGCAAGCTCAAGGACCCAAGTTCCATCCCTTGTACAAAAAAAAAAAAAAGAAAGAAAAAGAAAATGAGAGGTTTTTTTTATAAAACAGAATACTGCTCAGCCATAAAAAGTCAGAAATTAGAGACATTTTGCCTAAATGGGTGCACATTGAGGTGATACTCTTAAGTGAAATAAACAGGACACACATGTATAAATACCGAATAGTTTCTCTAGTGTGAGAAACTGAAAGTGCATTTAATATACTTCTATAAAATTAATTGAGATTATTGACAATGTGACATAAATATGACTATAACTTAACAGGATATTTATATTATATAGGGAGATAAAATATATGAAGAGTAGGACCTAATATGTGTGTTTCAGTAAAATAAATTACAGCATTCTAACAATATTTTTGTCTACTTTTACAGTACTTAAAAGTACATTATAATTAGTTAAGCTACAATATTGTGAACAACCGCTATACTGTAGGTATTATTTTACTTAAAAATAGAGACAAAGGTTAAAATTAAAATGGTAGGAAAATCTTGCCATATAACATAAGCCACAAAAAAACTAATATGGCCATATTAATGTAAAAGTAAGTCAAGAAAGAGCATTTACAGAGAAATGTATGGTAGTTTTATAGTGACAGTTAATTAAGATAACAGTAAAAGAAACTAAATTTGGATACATTTATTCACAGTAATCCTTCATATCCTTTTCACAGACATAGAGAACATTTGTCAAGATAAAATATGTGTCACTATATATACAAGTCTCAAGTTTCAAGATTTGAATCATACGGAAAATATTTAACCAAAATGAGATAAAATTACAGGTGTATTACACCTGGAAAATTAGATTATATTTTAAAATTCTATATCACATTTTGAAACAAAGTATGGATAAAGAACAAATCAGAGAAGAATATTATAAAATATTTTGAACTTAATGATAAGAAGCTACAACATGTCAAAATTGAAAGATACTGTGAAAACCATACATAGATGTAAATTTTTCAATTTAGTATCCATTTTACAGAAAATAAATGTTTACATTCAGTGAAACAAACTACTTTCAACTACCAGGTAAAAACATATAAATAATCCTAAAAGTTAGAATATGGAAAATAACAACAAAAGTGTAAAAAAAGAACTGATATAAAAGAAAATGAAGCCAAGGATGTAGTTCAGCTCTGCTGCAACTGCCTGGCAAGCGCAAGATCCTGAGTTAGATTCTTGGTACAAAAACTTTAAAAATTAAAAAAAATATATAAAAATAAAATGAAGATGAGGTTGAATAGTACTATGATTTGAATATAAAATATTCACCAAATCCAACTTGGTCATGGTGTATGATCTTCTTCATGACCCTTTGTATTCTGTTTGCCAGTATCTTGTTGAAGATTTTTGCATCAATATTCATTAGGGAGATAGGCCTGTAGTTCTATTTTTGGGTTGTGTCTTTCCCTGGTTTTGGAATCAAAGTAATACTTGCTTCCAGGAACGAATTTGGAAGCTTTACTTCCCTTTCAATTTCCTTGATGAGTTTATCAAGTAATGGCAATAGTTCTCCTTTAAATGTTTTGTAGAATTCAGCAGTGAAGCCATCAGGACCTGGGCTTTTCTTTGTTGGTAAATTTTTATTACATTTTCAATTTCACTTATTGTAATCAGGGTGTTTAGAATATCTGTATCTTCTTCATTTAATTTGGGTAATTAATATGTATCGAGGAATCTGTCCATTTCTTCTGTGTTTTCCATTTTATTAGAGTACAGGTTCTCGAAGGAGGTATTGATGATGCTTTGAATTTCTGTTGGATCTGTTGTGACTTCACCTTTTTCATTCTTGATTGCAGGGATTTGAGCATTTTCTTTCCTTTTTTTGTTAAAGTTGGCTAAAGGTTTATCAATTTTATTTATTCTTTCAAAAAACCAACTCTTTGATTCATTATTTTTTTATCATTCTCTTAGTCTCCATTGTATTGATTTCTCCACTGATCTTAATAATTTCCTTTCTTGTACGAGCTTTGGGTTTGTAATGCTCTTCTTACTCTGGGAGCTTGAGTTTCTGCATTAGGTTATTTATTTGTGTTCTCTAGGTTATCCAAATATGGGCATTGACAGCTATGAATTTCCCATGTGGAACTGCTTTCATTGTGTCCCATAGATTCAGGTATGTTGTACTGGCAGTAGAATTTACTTGTAGAAACTGTCTAATTTATTCTTTAATTTCCTCTATGACCCATTGGTTGTTTAGGAGGGTGTTATTTAATTTCCATGTGTTTGTAGGAGTTTTGTAATTTCTTATGTCATTGAACTCCAATTTTATTGCACTATGGTCTGATAATATACAGGGGGTAACTTCAATTCTTTTACACTTACTTAGACATGTCCTATGAGCTAGCATGTGGTCTATTTTAGAGAATGACCCATGTGTAACTGAAAAGAATGTGTATACTGATTTTGTGGGATGGAACACTCTGTAAACACCTATTAAGTCCATTTGTTAAATATCTTGGTTCAGTTCTAGAATTTTCTTGTTAATTTTTTGTCTAGATGATCTGTCTATTTGTGATAATGGTGTATTGGGGTCCCTCACTACAATTATGTTAGGGCTTATTTGGTTTTCCATGTCCATTAATATGTGTTTTGTATAGTAGGGGCCATTCGTATTTTGTGCATATGTATTTATGATTGTCATCTCTTCCTCTTGGATCATTCCCTTCACAAGGATGTAGTGACCATCTTTGTCTCTCTTAAATAGTTTTGGTTTGAAATCTAGTTTTTCTGCAAATAGAATTGCTACCCCTGCTTTTTTCTGGGTTCCTGTGGTGTGGAGAACTGTTTTCCATCGTTTTATTTTGTCTGTGTATTTCTTTTTGAGTTAGGTGTGTTTCTTGTATACAGCATTGTGTTTTATTTTACTTCTCAATCCATTCTGTGAGTCTATTTCATTTGATTGATAAATTGAGGCCATTAACATTGATAGTTATAACTGATAGATATTGACTCATCCTTGTCATGATGTTTTACTATTGTTGGCTATTTTATTTCTTATTTTTTCCCCTTTACTTTTAATTTCTTACCTTGCCTGGTGGCTTCCTTCTGTTGGGCATCATGGAGTTGTGACTTTCATTCTCTTTTTCTAGGATACTGGTTAAAAGTGTTTGGAGTGCTGGTTTTGTGTTCATGAAATTTCTCAAGTGTTCTTTGTCGTGAATGTATCTAATTTCCCTATCGATTTTGAAAGATAATTTTGCATGATACAATAGTCTAGTTTGGAAGTTCTTTTCTTTTAGGGCTTGAAATACTTGACTCCAGGCTCTCCTTGACTTGAGGGATTGGGTTGACAAATCTGCCATGATTCTGATACGCTTTCCTTTATAGGTGATTTGTTTCTTTTCTCTAACTGCCTGTAGGATTTTGTTCTTCTCTTGAGTTTCTAGGATCTTGATTATTATGTGTCTAGGTGTTGATTTTTTTGGATCGTGGCTAATTGGAGTTCTATATGTCCAATTCTCCTCCTCTGTCTGGGAAGTTTTCTACTATTACTTCTTGAACAGTTTTTTTATGTCAATTTTATTTTCTCCTGTATATTTGTGGACTCCTATCAGCCTTATGTTATTCTTCCTTGCATCATCTAGCAGCTGCTGGATTGATTTCTCATGGTCACTTACTATTTTTAAGAAATCTCTGTTTTCATGGTCCTTAACCAAAAGCCTGTCTTCTATATCTGATATTCTATCTTCAGATTCCCTCAATCTGCCATGCATGCTTTCACTGGAGTTTTTAATCTGCTGAATATCTGTTTTAATCTGTTTCATGGATTCCATTTCTTTCTTATGTTGGGCAATCATGGTTTCTATTTCTTTCTTATGCTGGACATTCATGGCTTCCAACATATTTCCGAGCTCATCCATTTTTTTTATCTGTTTCTGTTCTAGAGCCTCTAATTATGTCTTTTTGTCTGCTTACCATCTCTGTAGTTATCTGGGAGATTATTTCTGCTTTGAATTTTTCTAGAGCCTCATTCATCTGTTTTGTTACTTCCTGTGCTATCAGTTCAGGGTGTCCAGGTGGTTATCAGACTTTTCCACCTGGTTTTCCCCAGAAATTGCCTTTTGTGAGGTGGAAGTCTGAGTTTGTGCCTTGCTTAAGTATCTTCTCATTTTTGTCTTTGGTAATGTCAGCTATAAGTCACTGAGTCCCAGTAAGCCAGTCATAGACCCGTGAGATTCAGACAGGCTTCTGGCTGCAAGTCCCAAATTGAGCTCCCGGCCCTCCTGCAGAGCAGAACCCCCCCCCCCAAGGCTCTACTTCAGGTTCCAGCTGTCTTTCCCCTGAAAATAGTCCAGGATCAATTAGGAGGTCATGATTCCTCCAACTTACCAGGTACGGCGGTCTGGTGTGCCTATATTGCAGAGATTCTCTTCACTTTTCCAGTGGGCTTCAGTTTTCATCAGGGAGCCTGAGAGAGGCCCTCTCTCTGCTGTTCACCTCTGAAACTCAAGACAATGTCTTTCATGTCCCCCTGTGGCTCTGTAGTGTGCAACTGGGTAGCTGCACAGCCAAGAGACCAGAGGCGGGGGCGGGGGGTGGGTCTGTTGTTACAGGCACTGGCACAGTGAAGCCGGTGGCCGGTGGGCCTGCGGGGAGACACTAAATTTGCTGGAAGATAAGTTAGGTAGAACTCTTGAAAATATTGGTATAGGAAAAGACTTTATGAATAAAACTTCAGTGGCACGGGATCTTGCCCAAAGAATGAACAATTGGAATCTTATCTTATTAAAAAGCTTCTACACTGCAAGAGAAACCATCAACAGAGCTAAGAGACAACTTACAGTGTGGGAAAAAATTTTCAGCAACTGTACCTTAGAGAAAAGACTACTATCTAGAATATATAAAGAACTGAAAAAAATCAGACCCCTCTCCCCAAATTCAAAGACCCAATTTAAAAATGACATCTGAAATGAACAGACATTTCTTAGACAAAGAAGTAAAAGCAGCAAATAAATATATGAAAAAATATTCAACTTCGCTGGTTATTTGAGAGATGCACATGAAAACAACACTGAGATTCCACCTCACCCCAGAAAGAATGGCTGCTATTAAGAAATCATCTAATAACAAATGGTGGCAGGAGTGTGGGGAGAAAGGAATCCCTCTCCATTGTTGGTGGGAGTGGAGACTGGTGCAACCACTGTGGAAATCAGTATGGAGATGCCTCAAAGAACTAGGCTTAGAGGTCTCATTCGAGGATAGACCCAGCTATCCCTCTGCTGGGTATCTTCCCAAAAGAATTAAAATAATTCTTTCTTACCACAGTGATAAATGTGCACCCATGTTTATAGCTGCACAGTTGATAATAGTGAAAGGTTGGAAACATCTCAAGTGCCCATCAACTGAAAACTGGATAAAGATGTGTATTTTTTTATAAAATGGATAAAATTTTTTTATAAAACTCAGCCATGAAGAACAAGAAACTAGACACATTTATAGCTAAATGGATGCATATTGAGGCCATCCTCTTAAGTGAATTCAATAGGATACAAATGTGTAAAAACTGAATAGTCTCTCTTGCATGAGAAACTGAAATTTTAATTAAGGATACACATGGATGAAATGGCTTAATAACATATTTCTTGGATTTTGTTTCTATTGCCTGTCATATGATTGTATCGAAATTTAAACTAGGGAGAAGTTTGGCTTATATGGGGTCTGTTAACTGGAGTTTTTTTCAAGATCGTTATTTGTTCAGTTTTAGTTTTGGGGATATTTCTGAAGCAAATCACATCCTCTGGTGGCTTCTTGGTGCTTGAGATGCTTTTTTAAGTTATATGGAAACATGTTTAAGTGCTTTTCAGTTTTGTTTTGGCTGAGTTCTACTGTATTTGAATACGATTGTGGTTTTTTTTCCCTTGCATTATTCTTCTTTGAATGGTTTTAATTTTTTGTATGTGTGTGTGTTTGATGATAAAGTTGTTTTAAAAATAAAAATTGAAAAAAATACTCACCAAAGATCTCATGTATTCATAGATGGGACATTTTAAAACATACTCTATCGTGATGGAGCCAAATTCATCATTAGATTAATTATATTATGAATTTCTAATTAAATAGCATTACTGGGAGGTAAGAAAAGATGAGGCCTAACTGACCAGCGTGCATCCTGAGCATGTGAGTTTGGGGCCTATATCTTGTCCCCAGCCTTGTCCTCTCTGACACTCTCTGGATTTCATGGCTTCCGTGAGGTGAGCAGCTTTCCTCCATCACACTTTTTCCCTCTGATTTTTCTACCTCTTTACGGGCCTAAAACCAATAAAGCCTGGGCCGGGGACTTAGTTCAATGGTTCCGCCGCCTGCCTTGCAAGCACAAGGGTCTGAGTTCAATCCCTGGTACCAAAAAAAAAAAAAAGTATGTTGTAGAATCTAAGGTGCATATTCTTGTTCTCGCTTCAGCAGCTCATATACTAAAACCAGTAAAGCCAGCTCTCCCTGGACTGACATCTCTGAAACCATGAGCCAAAATAGAACTTTCCTTCTTTAAATTTTATTTTCAGGGCTAGGGGTGTAGCCCAGTGACACCACACCTGCCTGGCAAGCAGAAGGTCCTTAGTTCAATTCCTAGTACCGCAATCAATCAGTCAATCAATTGTTTTTCTCATCTATTTTTTCACAGTAATGTAAAGCTTACTAATACAACTATGAACAAGAAGAAAAAACAGGAAGAGAAAGAGAATGAGAATTAAAAGGAAATTATCAAAGATATAGAAAATGGAAATGTAGTAGCTATAATCAAGAAAACTGAAAGTTCCCTTTTTTGATTGGATGAAAAAAGTTGGCAACAAACTTAACACTGTTAAGTAGAAAAGTAAATTGTAAATGCCTAATGTTAGAAACAAAATGGGAAATACTCTTAGAATCTAAACAAACTTAAAAATAATTTAAAATACAATGTTCTGAAAAACTTAAAGCTATTTCTTTTTGTTTGTTTGTTTGCAATACTAAGTATTGAACTCATAGTCTTCACAATGAGCTATGTCCCCAACCCTTTTTCATTTTGTTTTTAAAATTTTGAGACAGAATCATTCTAGGTTTCTAAGTTACCTAGGCTGCAATTGAATTCGTAATCCTCCTGCCTCAGCTTACCAGCGCACAGGGATTACAAATGTGTGCTGCTATGTTCAGCCAAAAAATTGAAAAGCTCTTGATAAACACAGTGTACCAAAGGTAAAACAAGAAAAAATTGCAATTTATCCAATAAGTGAAGTGTTAAAATTAAATGTAGAAAAATCTTCCTTGTTCATAACGGTGCCCTGACCTTGTTCTAAAGATTAGATGTCATTAGATGTCAGGATGCCAGACTACTTGTGAGCCTGATCTGGTCCCAAGAACAGTCTCTTTCTTACCTATCTAGAAGACACAGATGTTTGCTCCCTCAGGCACTTGGTCATTCTCGGAGGCGATAAACTCCCTGCCTCTGGTCATCCACACAGTTGGGACATTGCCATTTTTGTCTCAGCTGCTATTTAAAGGGCCTTAACAGCAGGGGGACATTGGAATCTGATCCATAGAGAGGACATTCTGCCCAGATCTTTCCTTGTCAGAATCTTGAAGTCAGATAAAAGGATTCTCTGACATTGGAACTGGAATTTCAGGCATTGAAGCTCTTATAATCTGGTGATGTAGTCTTTTATTCTGTATTTTCTTCTGTATCTTTGAGTATATGTCAATTAACAGTTTATTAAACTTTGTTTTAATGCTTTACCTTAGTGTTAAAGGTTTTTGTTTTTGCAAATCTGGACCTTCAAATTAAGCAGACTGTAGTCTCTTTAAGGATGTAATAAGTAAGTAAAATATCCTAATAGAACACTGTCCTAAAAAATAATCATCCAATCCTTAATAACTTTACCAGTGAATTATCTTGTATGTACAGGACAAATTTATGTTAATCTTATTCAAACTCTTTCAGAAAATAAGCAAGTGGTGAGAACATTGTAACTCTTTCTATTAGCTCAGTATAATGCTATATCAAGATCTCATGATGATATCATACAGATTGTTTTGGAGACAGCATCATTCATAAATATAGATTTTAAAATACTGTAAATTAGCAAAACATATGCATTAATATATGACAGGAATAATATCTCAGAGCCAAGTAATTTATAACAAGAATGCAAGGTTTGCATAATATTTGACAGTCAGTATATTTCCACATATTAACAGAAAAAAGGAGAAATCTAGTAAGTAATGAAAATCACTTGATAATATTTTACATCTATTCATGATGAAAACTTTCAACTAAAAGGAAAAAGAAAGGTCCTGCTTCAATACAGTAAAATGATTCTTGGAAAATAGATAGCAAACATTAAAGGTAACAGTCATGTAATTAGTTGTTCTCACATAATTTTGGGAAGAAGACAATGTTATTGCATCTCAGCATTTCATTATCAATATTGTGCTGAAAGCCTTTAAAGTGAAACTAAATGTGAGAAACTGTAAAAGGCATGCATATTATTATTAATATATTTCCAAAAATACTTCTAAAAGAAGTTCTTAGAATCTTTATTTATAATATCTCTCAACTGGGAATAAATCAAATATTCAAGAAGATATTGGACAGCTAGGGATATAGCTCAGTGGTAGAGCATGTTCTTAGTGTGTATGAGGCCCTAGGTTGAATCCGCACTAGTAAAGAAGGAGACGAAAAAGATGAAGAAAGAAAAGGAGGATGAAGACGTGTTGGATGGAGGCAAAGAAAGTCTGTAAATACACAAAATAGGGCATATTTTAACAACCAGTAATAAATACAAGCAAATTGCTGATATATCAATGATACATACTGATGTCTTCATTACCATATTGAGTAACATAACTCCATCTAAAAATAATTATCCCTGTTATATGTAATCTATGGAAGGACTTCTGGGTGGGGAAGTTGGTATTTATTAGAAATTGATTTAAGGGAATGTTCTCAAGTATTGGGAATATTTAATATCTCATTTTAGATGGTAGTTTATATGGCTGTACACCACTGTAAAAACTCTATGAATAGAAGATAGGATGCTTTTTACTTAGTGTATTCACTGGAAATGAAAAAGAAAAAAATGAAACCATGTAATTAATATTTATTCCTCTATTTAGTATAAGTGCCACAAAGTCAAACAATAACCTTTTTTATACATATGGAATATAGTATGATCACAATCAGTATTTGATGAAGCAATTGATGATCAAGAGGAGCCAAAACATATCTGTGCCATAACAAAAATAAAATATGAAGCCAGGGATATAAATATAGTAAAGTTATACTTGTCTTTGATATTATTGGTTTAACTTTACTAATATTATATCAAAAATTGGGTCACAAAAAGTTTGAAGCAAATTGTGAGCCCTTTATAATAAGGAATCAAGCTACATCACCTTTTTCAAATGCCTTATTTTATTTTAAATTTACAAATGATATTTGAACATACTTATAGGGTACAATATGAAGTTTTGATACACGTACAGTTTTTTTTACTATGACTATGTGTGTATTTATAAGCTGATTTTTATATGTTCATATTTTATGCTACAATTGTACTGAATATTTTTATTATTTCTTCTAATTTTTAGTGGAGTATTTAGAGGTTTTTGTGTAGGATTGTGTGATCTGCCGGCAGATGTAATATAATTTTTCTTTTTCAATTTTGACTATTTTTATTTCTTTTTTATTGCTTAATTGCTCTGGCTAGAACTTCTAATAATATGTTCAATACAAAGGATGACATGGGGCATTCTTGTTGTTTTACGTATGAGAAAAAGGTATGACTTTTCCCTGCTACAGTAAGTTATGAGTTGTGATTTTTGTCCTATTTAGCCTTTATTTTCTTGAGGCATATTCCTTCTATACATAATTTGGTAACCGTTTTTATTACAAATGGATGTAGAATTTTTTCAAATATATTTGTGTTTGTATTAAAATTATTGTATGGTTTTTATCTTTCATTCCATTAATATGGTTAGAACATTTATTCATTTATGTTTGTTGAGCCATCCTTGAGCCCCTGGGATGAATTTCACTTGGTCAAGCTGAATGGTCTTTGTAATGTGTTTTTGAATTTGGTTTGCATATAGTTTTTAATTAGAAAATCAGAAAAGTAGGCTGAAAAAAACACTGCCTGTAAATTAATTATTGATGCTCTATGTACTTTTAATTATGAATTTATTCAAATAGCAATCTACAACAAAAATACACAATGACACAATTTGGTGTCACTGTTAGGACTTATTTTGCTTATGTACTGTCAATATGTATGGGTATGCAAAATTATTACTTAGGTTTGATATTCAATTTCTGACAGAAACTACTGTAGATTGAAAAAGACTAATAAAGACTTTGCCACATTACCAAAATCTGTAATTCTAGTTTCTGATGACAAAATAAGCTTTACATGATATCACTAATAAAGGTTCTATTATCTGTCAAGAGAAAAATATTTAAATTCACTAGAATCACTAAGCATGTGATCAATTGTGGATTCATGTAAATTTTTGGTACCATTAATACATTCTCAAGGCTGAAACATGTTTTTTTGATTATTTTTAAACTTTACAACATCATGGTCTATATGAACGTGATAGAATTGCACTCTCTGGATTTATTTGCATTTCCATGGTGTCTTTTGACTTGTTCAACTGAGGGGTTGGGCTTTGGAATGTTTTTTTTCTGATCAGAACCTTTAAGTGCCAATGTGAGACAGTCCAAAGCTTACTTTTAACTGCCTCTAGAATAGTGACTCGCAGTATCAAATAATGAAGTATTTTATCAAATTTAGGAGCTAAAACGAGTCACCTTTTATTTGATGATTTTTTTTTTTAAACTGTGGCAGAATGCTTCTCTGAGGAGTGTGGCCAGGCCCCTCCTGAAAGAATATGGTGGAGGGGGAATGCTTTCTCAGAATCAAGAAAGACAACATGGCTCAGTTAGTTCCTAGATATGCATGTGTAGTACTAGCCCTGCTCTGCAACATAGATTGTACCCAATCAGGCTGTAGTATGTTAGTATGTTAGGAGAAAAATTGTATAAAAGGAAAAATTCTGCCATGTTCGATGCTCAGGCTTTTGGGTATTAACACACTGAGTCCTGCGCCTGTCAACACAAATAAATTCTATTTCCTGGCAAAACCCTCGGTGCCAAGGCTTTCTTTGTGAGAATACTGCTACATTTTTGGGGGTCTCACTTGGGACCAGGAGAGTCTGAGACAGTGTGTTCCACATGCTTTGTCACAGGGGTGTGGACTTCAGAGTAACAGGAGATTTGAACTTGTCTGTGGTGGATGCTTTGATTGGTAGGGAGATTGGCCCCTCCCAATGGAAAAGGGTGAGGTTTGGGAACTAGCTTGGGGAGCACATCCATCAGATTGGTAAGAGCCCAGGTTCATTCTGTTAAACCTGCCTCTAAGAGGCAAAAGGGAAGTCTGATCATCTCCCAGGGTTAGGGTTGTCCAAGTAAGGTTCACCGAAACGGAAACTGCAACTCTAAGGTGTTGGGTGCTTGATGCTGGATAATGGATTGGAGTCCTTTTGTGTTTGCCTGTGAGTGAGACCGACAGTGGCTAAGAGGTGCCTGAAATAGCTCCGTGAAGAGGGTGGTTGCAGACAGGTGAAGGGAATGTGTCCCTCCACATTAGCCTCTCCCTTCTCTCCTTTTCCTCTCTTGTGTGCAAAAACTGTCTGCTAGGGGGAGGATATGGGTGGAAAACAGAATGAACTGATTAAACCAATTTTCCTAGAGTGTATATTTAAAAATTTTTAAAGGGATATTCGGGTGATTATGGTGTTAAATTAACTCCTGGGAGACTCTGGGCACTCTGTGAAATTGATTGGCCATCATTTGGGGTGGGCTGGTCTCCTGAGGCCCCACTTGATAAGGAGATAATTAGCCAAGTGTACAGGGTTGCTGTAGGGGACACAGGCTGAACTTCCTTACATTAACTGTTAGGACTCCTTTACCATGACCAACAAGGGCAGATCCAAGGAGGCGAACAAATGATAGCGAACGGACCCTTCACCTTCACCACCACTGACCTCCTTAATTGGAAGAATTACACCCCTTCATATACAGAGAAGCCCCAGGCAATGACAGAGTTGATGCAGTCTATTATCCAGACTCATTGGTCCACATGGATTGATTGCTGACAACTCCTTCTGAATTTATTCAATACTGAGGAGCATTTTTGGGTCACTCAGGCTGCCATACACTGGTTGGAAAAAATGCCTGGAGTGGAATGCTGGACCCCCAGGCTTATGCCCATGAAGGTTTCCCAGAAAAAGACCCCTGATGGGACCCAATTGCAGAAGGGGGCCTCACTCAGATAAAATAGTACCAGGAGGCCCTCCTAAATGGTCTGAAGGCCAGAGAAAGAGGGCCATAAACATGAGCAAGAAATGAGTGGTACTCCAGGGGGTGAAAGTCCAAACCAATTCTACAAGAGGCTATGTGAGGCATTTTATTGGTAAACTTTGACCCTGAACCAGCTGAAAACCAAAGGATGGTAAATATGGCATTCATCACCCAAGCTCAGGGAGATATCCAGTGCAAGCTACAGAAGCTGGAGGGTTTTGCTGGAATGAACACCAGCCAACTGTTGGAGGTCGCAGCAAAAGTGTTTGTCAATCAAGAACAGGAGGCCTGACTGGAGTAGGGTTGCAAGATGAAGAAAAAGGCAGACTTGCTCTCACCTGCTCTGATGGAACTGTTTGAACACCCCCATGAAGATATGTCCAGGGGCAAAGGGCAGGGCCAATGAGGCACCCAACGGGAAGCTGACAGAAAGGGCCACCCTACCCGGGAACAAAGCTGGATTGGAATCAATGTGCCCACTATTGCAGTTGCAGGCACTGGAAGAATGAATGCTCCTACCAGATAGAAAAATTTCCCCCTACCCCCAACCAGAAAGCAAAGAACAGGTAGTCCAGAGGTGATACCCACCAACTCAGAAGCCATATGGGGTGCCAGAAGATGATTTTGAAAGGCTAGCGCCCCTAGGAGAATATGAGGAGGACTAGGACAGACCAGGCTCTATTTTGTTGGGGTCATGGCATAGGCCGGTGTCATACCTCTCCAAACAACTCTGTTGTTCATTGCTGGTTACCCTGTTTGTGAGTCCTTGCATCTATGATCCTATTGGTGGCAGAAGCTGACAATCTGACCATGGTACAAAAAATGACTGAGTGTCACACTCAGTATTGAAATTAATGAGTATAAGGGACAATACTGGCTAACTCCTGGATGGTTAAATATCAGGGGATGCTATGTGAAAATCTGTGCATACACTTTGAAGCAGTCCAGACCCTAAACCCAGCAACTCTACTGCCTGTTGGGTCAAGCCAGCCAGACCATGACTGCATTGAGGTCACGTATGAGGTGTTCTCCAGCTGACTGGATATGAAGGACCCAACACTGAGCATTTCACTGACAGTATCAGTTTTGTGAAAGAGGGAGAATGCCTTTCAGAGTACTCCATGATAACCCCAAATTCCATCACTGAGGCAAAGTCTTTGCCAAAAGGACCTCAGCATAAAAGGCAGAGCTTATCTCGCTAAACCTTGCCCAGCAACTTTCAGCAGGGATACATGTAAATATATATACAGACTCCAAGTATGCCTTTACCACCTTGCACATACATCGAGATTTATATAATGAGAAGGGTTGAATAAACTAAGGAGGAAAAATATAAAATATTATAGAGAAATTCTTGAACTCCTAGATGCTGTACTGGCCTCATTTAAAGGATGTTAGTCATGTACTGTTGGAGAGACCATAAGAGAAACACTGTGGATGCTCCAGGAAACTGTAAAGCAGACAGAAACCAAAGCTCATGGCCTTAGGGGAACAAAACGAATGTTTGTGGCATCCACACTGTTCCCTAGTCCATTGGCAGAATAGGATCCTAATTACTCATAACATGAGAGTACTTGGTTTAAGAAGGAGAATGGAAACTACCTCCAAGTAGATGGTGGAAATTTGAAGATGACAGGGTTTCAATCCCCGAAGTACTATCTCCAACATTTCTCAAAAAGTTTCATCAGGACACCCATATGGGCTGGAGGGCTCTTGAGACCATCATCAGTCGGTATTTCTATGCCCCATGGCTCTCTAGCATAGCCCCTGTAGTGTGTGAACAATGTGAAACATGTGGCTGCCATAACCTATTGGAGGGTGATCAGTCCCCCAACTGCCTAGAAAGGGGGATGGCAAGGGTGAAAGTGAAAAAAGACAATAGAGAGTTGTGTAATTTCAAACTATATGGAGGGCTGGGAAGTCAGTGCCTCAGAGCAGGTAAATACAAAGACTCTCCAAGCTAGCCATCATTTATGGGGTACATACAATAATTGGAGAGAACATCAGGTGACTTAGAGGAGTGAAAATAATCCTATGTAGATGAGGATCTTTTGCTGATGAAGATCTTAGGTCATGAGATTTTTATGTTGAGGATTGTAAGGAGAGCATTCTTACAATAGAAGGTGGAAAGAGTTAGGTTGATAAGTAATTTGTCCCTCTCCAGGTGAAACCTATCTCTTTTTTTCTTTTTTTTTTTAAATTACTACTTAGGTCTCAAAGAACCAGTATGTCTTCAGCTGATGCAATCTTGCCATTGGGCACCACAGCATCATGGGACCATTGAGGGCTCAGCTGTGAATGGAAGCAAAATGGAGTTATGTTTCTACATGCTATGGCTGGCTCACAGGCAAGGTGACATTGAGTCTTAGACAGCTATAGTCATACTTCAATTATGAAATAATTTTCCCCAAAATTTATGTAGAATGACTCTCTACAATAACCTGCATCAAAGACCCAAGGCCATGCGTAGGGCGGAGAATGTCAGGGGATCCCCATTTGAAAATGTGGTTGTGGACTTCACTGAACTTCCTGAGCCTATAGTTGCAAGTATTTGTTAGTCTTTGTGTGCACCTTCTCGGCCTGATTGGAGGACTTCCCCACCAGTATGGAAAAGGCATCTGAGGTGGCCTGCTTCTTTTTGAGAAAGAGTATTCCCCATTTTTGAATCTCCACTACCTTAGAACCAGGCAACAGGCTGGCATTTGTTGCAGAGGTAGTGCAGGTGGTGGCCAAAGGAGTAAAGATTACTTAGACATTCCATATGGCATACCATCCTCAGAGCTCAGGGAAAGTGAAAAAAATTAACTGGACTCTAAGGCTACAGCTGAGCAAACTTTCGGGAAACTCAACTGAGACCAACTCTTGCCAATAGCCCTGCTGAGTATTAGGTCTGGTCCCTCTAAATGAATGGGATTTTCCCCCTGTGAAATTCTCTATGTGAGACCTCCTTCTCTTACTAAGGGCATAAGGGGGGACTTAAAGGCAACAAATGCAAGTGTTAGGTTCAATCTTTGCCAATCAACACCAAAGGGTTAAGGAATGATTACCTATGAGTTTGACCACATATGCTCATTCCTTTTAACCAAGACAAGCTGTGTGGGTGAAAAAATGGAATGTCTAGCTCCTAAAACCCCTTTGGAAGAGTCCATGCACTGTTATCCTATCCACCTTCACTGCAGTAAATGTGGCCAAGATAGTCCCCTGGATTTCCAACAGTAGAGTAAAGCCCATATCTCAGAACTAGGAGTGTATCTCAACCCTTCAATGCTGTGTAAGTTGGCAACTGAACAAAAGCTGGCTGTTACCTCAGAGACACAATCATGAGACAATAGGCTTGCTCTAGTAACTCTGGAGGCAGTCTAGTCTGCAAACTGCAGAAGCACGAGGACTCCATTGACTGGAGACAGGAACTGACTGCATCCCTTTCTGTGACTGGCCATCTATTATGCACAGCCATCCCTATTTCTTAACTGTACTTGGAACTCTAGCTCTGATATTTGCCATAGTCCTTGCTAAAACCCCCATGGCCAAATGGAAATTGGACAAAAGGTGCCTTCTATCCCTCACCTTCCTCTTACGGGTAGGATATTTTGCTGGTATTGGCTGTTTTTACTGAAGGCCACGTTGGTAGACCTGGACTCCCCATCATGTCACTCATGTATTTACATAATCAAGTGAGGCCATGGAGTTACTTGGACTTTACTCTACCACACCCACTTCTCATGCCAGGGCAGGGTGCAGGGAACCTGCACCCATAACAAGACAACATACTCTGTCGGTCAACAGGGAAGTCAATGTACTTGTTTTGACCAACTATAGTCCCCCAGTAAAGATTGGTGAGAAGTCCTGTCTTACCAAGAAGGGGGGATATTGGTCAACTGGACAAATTAATAATCCAAAATGTTCAGTGTCAGTACAATTTGATGTGTGTGCAGTTGTTAGTATTGGCTCTGAAGCAACTGTCATATGAAAGAAATGGGCACTTGCCATACAGGGACCAAGGACTCTTGATATACCTTGTGGAAGCCTAGACTGGGAGCAAGAATATCGACTCAATGACAACTACATGTGTGAGGAAAGTGGTGTATGTGCGTATACTCCTGAGTTTTATACCCCAGCTGGAGCTACATTTCATGGGATAACTGGGAAAAAGGTGGCACAACAGTGTTCCTTCACAAGGGAGCTGCTACATTAGATTGTCAATCAAAAGCCTATAACCATGAAGTTTTACCATCATTAATCCAGGAGATTTCAGATGGCAATGAGGGATCCTTGTTGACATCTGGCTGTGTGGGCAGAAAAACGACCCAGGGACTGGGATATATTTCAAGAGAGTTTCTACCACAAATTCGACCACATTCCATTAGGTTTTTCATTCTTTTTATGAGGAAGTGAAAAGTAGCCCCCCTCTCATTTCAGTCACAACTAGAAACCTGTTCCTAGCTTTAGCAAAGACTATAGTCCAAACTCTAAAGATCTCTTCTTACTATGTATGTGGGGGAACCAACATAGGACATCAATGGCCATGAGTGGCTAGAGAATTAGATCCTAGCAAATCTTATAGTGGATCAGGGTACCTCATCTGTACCCCTAGGATTTGGCTTCTCAAGAGCACAATCATTCAAAAGAACTGCCTTGCCCATTGGGGGAAAAGGTTCACTGTCCCTATTGGAAACCCAACATGCCTACGTCAAATGTTTTATAACTTAACCACCCGGGAAACCCAATGGTAGGGGTCCCCAGATTATCTTGAACGAGATTCCCACCTTTTCTCTAATTTCTCCCATCTCTGAGAGGCCTGGAACAATGTTGGTGCAACAATCAAATGGCGAGTCCCAGGTGGACTATATTGAATATGTGGGAGAACAGCCCACAGTATACTCCCCTGAACTGGCCAGGATCATATGTGTTAGAAACAATTCACCCATCTTTTTTCCCACTCCCATTTTCCTGGGGAGACCATGTGGGAGTCCAGGTGTATGGGGACAGAAAAACTCAGAGAAAACAGTGTTCCCTACAAATGGGCAACTGGAAGAATGAAGAATGGCCTCCCAAGCATATAATCCAATATTATGGCCCTGCTATCTGGGCAGAGGATAGGTCTTGGGGCTACCGCACCCCTATGTAGATGCTGAACCACAAAATCAGACTATAAACAATTGTAAAATTTATGACTAACAAAACTGCCAAAGCTCTTAACTTGTTGGCTAAAGAGCAGTCCAAAATGTGCAGTGGTTAGGCTACTTGCTCGTCTCAGAGGGAGGAGTTTGTGGAAAGTTTAACTGGAGCAACTGCTTCCTACAGAGAGATGATGAGAGAAAATTCACAGATCAGATGAGAAAAATTGCTCACATTCTGGTCCAGACCTGGAAAGGCTGGGACCCTGGAAAATTGTTTGGAGGATGGTTTTCAACCTTTAATGGACTCAAATTCCTCATAGGTGTTGTGCTCCTAATTTGAGGAGCTCATCTAATCCTACCCTGCCTAACTCCTTGGTTTTAGGTCTGTCTCTAGCCTCATTGAGACATTGGTGGAAAGAAAAACAGCCACATACTGGATGATGCTATGGAAGTATAAACCTTTAGATAAAGATGATGCTCTTTGACCCAAAATTAAGGGGGTCTGAGTATCAAAGGGGGAAATATGGCAGGATTCTTCCCCGGCGGAGTGTATCCAGGCCCTTTCTGAAGGAATACAGTGTGTGTGTGTGTGTGTGGGGGGGTTTCTCATAATCAAGAAAGACAACATGGCTCAATTAGATCAAGAAACTCATATAATACTCATGCTGCTCTGTAACATAGATTGTACCCAGTTAGTCTGTAGTATGTAAATGTGTTACCATTTATGGGAGACAAAGACACAGAAATTGTATAAAATGCAAAATCCTGCCATGTTTAGGGCTCAGTCTTTCAGTATTAACCCACCGAGTCCCGTGGTGGCACAAATAAAAGCTACTTTCTGGAAAAAGCCTCAGTGTCCAGGCTCTCTCTATGAGAATCTGCTACATAACCTTTGTTATGTTATTCCTCCAATATTTCTAATATGCTTGTTGCTATAGCATAACCTAATACTTAAATACGGATCCATCACTGAGGCATGATTTAATGTATCACTGCCCATGGGTGATCAACTCAACCTTTTGGCCCTTTCTCTGCTTAAAAGTCAAGGGTAGGGCTGAAAATTACCACCTTTTCATACCTTGGTTTTTCTTCTTTTTTTTTTTTGTAACCAGTTCCCATTCTGAAGCTGCTGAGGGGCTAGTAGTTATCTGCCACCTCAATAGAATGCAAAAAGCACATCACTCTGGCGACTCCAAGGAGTCTAGCTGCATTTCATAAAACTGGGACAAAAACAAAATATATTCGATCACAATATCACAATGGTGTATGCTTGTAAACAATATTTATTTTACTCTTATTCAGTGGAATGTTCTACAGATGTCAATTGAAGTTCATAGGTTACTTTCAAATTTCTGTATGAACATTAAATTTCACTTTTCCTGTTGATTGATATTTAAATCATTAAGACTGAATTTGTCTATTTCAGCTTCTGTTTCATATACTTTGAAGTTATGTTATTGTGCGAAAATCCATTTAGCATGTATATGCACCTTGATGAATTAGTATTTCAAAATTTTTAAATTATGTGTTGGTCTCTGACAATCTTCCTTGCTCTGATCCCAACATTGTCTCAAATTATCACAGCTACTGCAGCTTTATGCTAATTAGAGATGAGTTGTATATGTTTTCTGACTTTTACCTTACTTTTTTATATTGAAATTGACTAATATAAGGCTACCTGTAAATAAGCCTTACTTTAATCCAACTTGTCAAATGTGCTATAATTGGGTTATTCAGTAATTTTCATGTCAATGTAATAATACTGATGATCTATAACTCATGTGTGGGTTATCACATTGGTCTTTATGTTTTGACTTCTAATTTTTTTTTTTTTTTTGTACCGGGGATCGAACTTGGGACCTTGCACTTGTGAGGCAGTCACCAGAACCACTGAGCTAAATCCCCAGCCCATGTTTTAACTTCTTTTGGATTAACAAAACATGCTTCGGTGTTCCATTTTAACTTCTTTGTTGTCTTAATAATGATATATTTTTAACTTAATGATTACTTTAGAATGCCATTATTTATCCTTACTTTATCAAAATCTACACATAAGTGATAGTATACTATTTCACTTACAGTATAATAACTGTGCAATAGTACAATTTCATTCTTCTCCTACTGATATTTGCACTTATTATCAAATATATTCTTTTACTTATGTTATAAAACTCACACCATAGTGCTATTGTTTTATATTTCCAGTCAACTATCTTTGAAAGAAATGTATCAAGCCAAAGTGAGGCATTTGCCACATTGTTAGCATTTCCAGTGCACTGTGTCCTTTTGTGTAAATTTGAATTTTCGTTTGAAATCATTGTCATACAGCCTGCAGAATTTCCTCTAATATTTTAATGTATTAATTGATGAGTAATATTTTAGATTTTGTATTTTTGAAAAAGTTTTCAATGCATATGTATTCTTAAAAGGCTTCTTCATTGAATATAAAATTCTAGTTCATGAATTCCTTTTTTCTCTCAGTATTTTAAGCATGTTGTCCCACACTTTTGTCACATAGTTTCAAGAAAGTGTGGGGCTGGGGATTTAGCTCAGTGGTGCCACTACCTGCCCTGCAAGCCAAAGGTCCTGAGTTTGATCCCCCGGTACCAAAAAAAAAAAAAAAATACAAAGAAACAAGAAAGTGTGGTCACCTTTTTTTTCTGTACTTAAAATGTGTGTTTGTTGTGATAGTTTGTAAGTCTGTGTCTTTATTATGTATAATGAGCAGAGTGGGTTGAAAAATGTCCCACCAATTGTCATGCTAACTTAGAAAAGGAGAAACTTAGAATGTAATTTTATCTAAAAATAAGTTTTGTGAAGATGTAATAAATTAAAACATGTTTGTATGAGATTAGGGTGGGCACTAAATATGAGGCCTGACGTGACTAGAAGAAAACAATATGATGATGGATACAGGGACTGGAATATTGTAGGTATAAGTCAATGAATGCCAAGCATTTCAGGGACCAACCAAAAGCTAGGAAGCATCACCTTGATTTCAGACATTTGGCCAGAACTATTTTAAAAAGTTTTTGTTTTGTTTGTTGCTTTTCTAAGGACTAAGATTGTGGTATACTATTATAATAGCACTGGGAAACTAGCACAGTTTACTTTGATGATGACTATTTTCTCATTTGTAGTGCTTTGGTTTCATTGAACTCATTATTTATGTAATTTAATAGTTTTCTTCAAATGTAAAAGTTTTCAGCTCTAATTTCTCCAGATATCTTTTATGGTCTCTATCTCCTTTTATTTGAGTATACCCATTACACACTTACTAGGCTGCAATAAGTTTTTTTCCCACAGCTCATTAATGCTCTTTTTATTGTTTTTATTCCCTTTATGCTGTGTTTATTTGGGGAATATTTTATTAATGTTTTAATGAACACTTATTTTTCCTACGATATTTAATCTACCACCAAGCCAATATATACATTGCACTCTTCATATCTACAAGTTTTCATTCGAACCTTTTGAGATTTATGTGTTCTTTGATCTACTTAACTAGTTTAACCAACAGAATATATTTACAATATCTTTTCTAACCTGCTTTCTTCTAATTTTAACATTTGCATCATTTTGTGTCATTTTGTATCAAGTGGTTTTTGTCCTAATGATGAATCATAGTTTTTTGCATCTTTGTATACCTGGCAATTTTAGATTAGGTGAAAATAATGTGAGGTTTGCATTGCTGAAGGCTGAATACTTTTGTATTTTCATAAACACCCTTTATTGTTTTAGTGTGGAATGAAATTACTTATAAAATGGTTGTTTCTCTTATGTCTTTTTATTAAGATTTGTTAGGATGACCACACATTTTCTCAGTTTAGTGGCAATTATCCCCTACTAATGAGGTATGACACCTCTGTGTACTTTACCCAGTGACTTGTTAATTATAAGTTTTTCCAGTATCATTGGTGAGAACTAGAAATGTTTCCCATCCTGTGTTAATACAGTGCACATTTACCTCTCGTCACTGTATATTTTTCCTCACCAGCCTTTCATATAATTTGCATGTATTTATAATTAATTGACAGAATACTCAAGGAGGCACCTCTATCTGCAGATTTCCAATTTTTCTATACAGCTCTCTAGTTTCTGATATGTAGTAGTTCTCTGCTACAAACTCTGAGTGTCTTGGTGGCTAGATTCTCATTTTAATAATTTCTTCAATTACAGAATCCATGAGATTCTGTCTTGTCTCCTTCTCCATTCTGCCAATAGAGTGTTAATTACAAGTGAAACCTCCTGAGCCTGTCTTTACACTCTGCATTTCTATAAGCATTCTTTTCTTCTGAGCACTGATCAGTCTCCCATTAAGCTCAGCTTGAAACATTCTAGGTCTTCTTGAACTAGCAACTCCAAAACTTTCCAAATGCATTCTGTGAACCAATTCCAGTGTCTTCTAAACCCTCTGGTCAAGTAAGAGTCACAGCAACAACACCGCTTCTCTGGTACCAACATTTGTCTTAGCTACTTGCTCATCACTGGAACAAATGTCTGACACTCACAACTTAAAGAGGAGATGTTTGATTTGGCTCAGGGTTACAGACCATGGTTGGCTGGCTTGGAAACAGATTGGCATGGTAGAAGGGCCTGGACAGAAGAAAGCTGCACAAATCATGGTGGCAGAAAACAGAGGGAGATTAATTTTTTGATATGTTTAAGATGTACAACATGAATTTTGATGAATATCTACATAGTGAAACGTTTCCTCCAATCAAGCATGAGAATATTGACATTTAAAGTGACTACTGATGTACTTTAAATGTCAATATTTTGTTTGTGCCCCCCAGGCCGGCCGATCAGCTGAAGGCTCAGCTGAACAGAGCCAGGCTGGGAGGAGTGGGCCGAGAGGCTGGAGGCTGACCTGGACCTGCTTCCTCCGGCTTGCTCCACCAGCTCGCCACCAGGACAGTGTGAGGAGGACCTCCCCCCTGCCCCGGGGCAGGCCTACCAGCTGAAGGCTTGGCCATGCAAAGCGCCTCCAACAACACCCCCCACCCCAGCCTCTGGCCTTTTGGCTGTGCAGCTACTTCCTTACACACTGCAGAGGCACAGGGAAACAAAAGCCATTGTCCAGAGCACCAGAAGTGAACAACAGAGAGAGCGCCTGTCTCAGGATCCCGATGAAAACAAGCCCACTGGAAAAGTGAAGGGAATCTCTGCAATAAAGGCACACCAGACCACGGTGATTGGTAAGCTGGAGGGATCATCGGCTCCCATCGGAAACTGGACATTCTTCAGGGGAAAAGCAGATAAAACCTGCAGTAGAAACTTGCAGAGTGCAACCCTGCAGGAGGACAGGGAGCTCAATTTGGGATTTGCAGCCAGAAATCTGCCTGAATCTCACAGGTCTGCTACTGGATTACAGAGACTCATTGACTTATAACTGCACACTGCTGCCCATGTTGTCTATTGTGATAGCAGAGACACACCTTGAAGGAGGCCCTTTATTTTTTAAAGGTGATAGATTAATAACTACCACAAATTGTCATTCTTTAAGAGGTATTTGATGCTATGGTGCTGCTGATTGTATGACTTGTGCTAAGGTGTTGTGATTGATCTAAACAGTTTTCCTTCCTGGTATAGTGAAAATAAGATAGCCTCAGAGTCATTAGAGACTCAATATCTAAAGACCAGCTATATCTGGTAGACACCTCTGAGAAGCAATTATTCCATAAGGGTTTTAAATACATCAACAAAGATACTTACAATAAACAACTTCATAATATCAACCGAGGAACTAAACCAGGGATAGTACCAAAACCAAAAATGAGAAGGCATTTAAGCAAGTCACGAACCCAGATTTCCACCCCACAAAAGGCAATTTCTGCGGGAAATGAGGTGCACAAGTCTGATAATCAACCACCTGGACACCCTGAACTGATAGCACAGGAAGTAGCAAAACAGATGAATAAGGCTCTAGAAAAATTCAAAGCAGGAATAATCTCCCAGATAACTACATAGATGGTGAGCAGAGTGAAAGACATGATTAGAGGCTCTAGAACAGAAACTGATAAAAAAAAAATAGATGAGCTCAGAAACATGCTGGAAGCCAGGAATGCCCAGCATAAGAAAGAAATGGAAACCATGATCGCCCAACGTAAAGAAATGGAATCCATGAAACAGATTCAAACAGATATTGAGGAGATTAAAAACTCCATTGAAAGCATGCAGAGCAGATTAAGAGAATCTGAAGATAGAATATCAGATATAGAAGACAGGATTGTGTTGAAGGACCATTAAAATAGAGATTTCTTAAAAATAGTAAGGAACCATGAGAAATCAATTCAACAGCTGCTAGATGATGTAAAGAAGAATAACATAAGACTGATAGGAGTCCACGAAAAAACAGGAGAAAGTACAATTGACATAAAAAAAAACTGTTCACAGAAGTAATAGGGGAAAACTTCTCAGACAGAGGAGGAGAATTGGACATACAGATAAGTGAGGCATATAGAACTCCACCCAGCCATGATCAAAAAAATCTACACCTAGGCATATAAGAGTCAAGATCCCAGAAACCCAACAGAAAAACAAAATCCTACAGGCATTTAGAGAAAAGAAACAAATCACCTATAAAGGAAAGCCCATCAGAATCAAGGCAGACTTCTCAACACAAACTCTCAAATCAAGGAGAGCCTGGAGTAAAGTATTTCAAGCCCTAAAAGAAAATAACTTCCAACCTAGAATGTTGTATCCTGCAAAATTATCTTTCAAAAGTGATGGGGAAATTAGATACTTCCATGACAAAGAACACTTGAGAAATTTCATAAAAACCAAACCAGCACTCCAAACAATTCTAAGCAATATCCTAGAAAAAGGCAATGAAGGTCATAACTCCATGAGGCCCAAAAGCGGGAAGCCACCAGACAAGGTAAGAAACTAAAGGGAAAGGGGGGAAGAGAAATAAGAGCAAACAACACTAAAGAATCATGACAAGGATGAGTCAATATTTATCAATTATAACTATCCATGTTAATGGCCTCAATTCACCAATCAAAAGAAGTAGACTGACAGAATGGATTATGAAGCAAAATCCAGCAATATGCTGTATACAAGAAACACACCTAACTCAAAAAGAAATTCATAGACTGAAAGTAAAAGGATGGAAAAAGGCTCTCCAGACAACAGGAACCCAGAAAAAAGCAGCAATACCAATCTTATTTGCAGACAAAGTAGATTTCAAACCAAAACTCATTAAGAGAGACAAAGATGGTCATTACATCCTTGTGAAGGGAACAATCCAAGAGGAAGAGATGACAATCTTAAATATATATGAACCAAATACAAATGTCCCCAACAAATATTAATGGACATGAAAAACAAAATAAGCACTTATACAATTGTAGTGGGGGACCTCAATACACCACTATCACAAATATACAGATCATCTAGACAGAAAGTTAACAATGAAATTCTAGAACTGAACCAAGGTATTGAACAAATGGACTTAAGAGATACTTACAGAGTGTTCCACCGCACAAAATCAGAATACACATACTTTTCAGGTGCACACGGGTCATTCTCCAAAATAGACCACATGCTAGCCCACAAGACATGTCTAAGTCAATGTAAAAGAATTGAAATTACCCCCTGTGTATTATCAGACCATAGTGCAATAAAATTGGAGATCAATAACATGAGAAACTGCAAAACTCACACAAAAACCTGGAAATTGAATAACACCCTCCTGAACAGCCAATGGGTCACAGAGGAAATTAAAGAAGAAATTAGACAGTTTCTACAAGTAAATGATAATGCCAGTACAACATATATGAATCTATGGGACACAATGAGAGCAGTTCTATGTGGGAAATTCATAGCAGTGAATGCCCATATAGGAAAACAGAGAGAACTCAGATAAATAACCTAATGCAGAACCTCAAACTCCTAGAAAAAGAAGAGAATAACAAACCCAAAGCTCGTACTAGAGAGGAAATTATAAAGATCAGAGCAGAAATCAATGTAATGGACACTAAGAGAATGATACAAAAAAATGAATGAATCAAAGAGTTGGTTTTTTGAAAGAATAAATAAAATTGATAAATCTTTAGCCAACCTTATCAAAGAAAGGAAAGAAAAGACTCAAATCCATGCAATTAAGAACAAAAAAGGGGAAGTCACAACGGAAGCAGCAGAAATCTAGAGGATCATCAATACCTACTTCAAGAACCTTTACTCTAATAAAATGGAAAACACAGAAGAAATGGACAGATTCCTAGATACATATGAATTGACAAAGTTAAATAAAGAAGATATAGAAATTCTAAACACCCCAATTACAATGAGTGAAATTGAAAGTGTAATAAAAAATTTACCAACAAAGAAAATCCCAGGTCCTGATGGCTTCATTGCTGAATTCTGCAAGACATTTAAAGAAGAACTAATGCCATCACTCTTTAAACTCATCAAGGAAATTGAGAGGGAAGCTAGGCTTCCAAACTCATTCCTGGAAGCAAGTGTGACTGTGATTCCAAAACCAGGGAAAGACCCAACCCCAAAAGGGAACTACAGGCCAATCTCCCTAATGAACATAGATGCAAAAATCCTCAACGAGATACTGGCAAACAGAATACAGAGGGTCATCAAGAAGATCATACACCCTGACCAAGTCGGATTTATCCCAGGGATGCAAGGATGGCTCAACATCCATAAATCAATAAATGTAATACACTATATTAACAGAGTCAAGGACAAAAACCATATGATCATCTCAATAGATGCAGAAAAGGCATCTGACAAAATCCAACACCCATTCATGAGAAAATCGCTACAGAAAATTGGAATAGAAGGTCTTTATCTTAACCTGATTAAGCCTCTCTATGAAAAACCAAGAGCCAACATCATTCTAAATGGTCAAAAACTGAAAACTTTCATGCTAAAATCAGAAGAAGACAAGGATGCCTACTATCACCACTCCTGTTAATATAGTTCTGTAAACATTAGCCACAGCAATTAGAAAACAGAAAGAAATAAAAGGAATAAAGATAGGAAAGGAAGAAGATAAACTGTCATTTTTGCTGATGATATGATACTTTACATAGAAGACCCAAAAAACTCTACCCAAAGACTTTGAGACTTAGTTGACAGATTCCGTAGAGTAGCTGGATATAAGGTCAGCATTCAAAAAACAATAGCCTTCTTATACACAAGTAGGAGACTCATTGAGAGAGAAATTAGGAAAACAATTCCTTTTATAATAGCATCCAAAAAAGTGAAATATCTAGGAATCAAACTAAAAAGGAAGCAAAAGACCTCTATGCTGAAAACTACAGCACCCTGAAAAAGGAGATCAAGGAGGGTATAAGAAAATGGAAAGACATTCCTTGTTCCTGGGTAGGAAAAATCAATATAGTGAAAATTGCTATACTTCCAAAGCTGTTATATAGATTTAATGCAATGCCAATTGAAATTCCAACAATATACTTCACAGAGCTAGAGAAAATAATCCACAAATTCATTTGGAACCAGAAGTGACCTAGAATAGCAAAAGTAATTCTAGGCAACAGAGACATCATTGAGGATATCACAATCCCCAACTTGAAGCTATACTGCAAAGCTACTGTGATAAAAACAGCATGGTACTGGCAAAGAAACAGACCTGAGGATCAGTGGAATAGATTAGAAGATGCAGAAACATCTTCAGGCATACACAACCACCTCATCTTTGACAAAGGAGCCAACCACCCTCATTGGAGGAAAGATAGCCTATTTAATAAATGGTGTTGGAAAAACTGGATTTCAACCTGTCAGAGATTAAAAATAGGCCCATATCTATCACCATGCAAAACTAAGATCAAAGTGGATTAAAGATCTAAACATTACGACAGAAGCACTAAACTTGCTGGAAGATAAGTTAGGTAGAACTCTTGAAGATATTGGCATAGGAAAAGACTTTTTCAACAAAACCTCAGTAACACGGGAGATAGCACAAAGAATCAACAACTGGGATTTCATCTTATTGAAAAGCTTCTGCACTGCAAGAGAAACCACCAGCAGAGCTAACAGACAACCTACAATGTTGGGAAAAATTTTAGGAGGTATAACTCAGACAAAGGGCTACTATCTAGAATATATGAAGAACTTAAAAATATCAGACCCCCAAATTCAAAGATCCAATTCAATAATGGGCATCTGAAATGAACAGACATTTCTCAGTCAAATGAACAGACATTTCTCAGTCAAAGAAGTAAAAGCAGCAAATAAACATATGAAAAAATGTTCAACATCACTGGTCATTTGAGAGATGCAGATGAAAACAACACTGAGATTCCACTTCACCACAGAAAGAGTGGCTGCTATCATGAAATCAACCAATAACAAATGCTGGTGGGGGTGTGGAGAGAAAGGAACCCTTCTCCATTGTTAATGGGAGTGCAGACTGGTACAACCCCTATGGAAATCAGTGTGGAGATACCTCAAAGAACTAGGGCTGGAGGTCCCATTTGACCCTGCTCTTCCCCTGCTGGGTATTTTCCCAAAAGAATTAAAAGAATCATTCCACAGAGATATATGTGTACCCATATTTATTGCAGCACAGTTTGTAATAGCTAAAGCTTGGAAACAGCCCAAGTGCCCATCAACTGGAAACTGGACAAAGAAGACATGGGATTTTTTTATAAAATTGAGTACTACTCTACCATAAAGAATGAGAAACTAGAGTCATTTATAGCTAGATGTATGCATATTGAGGCCATACTCTTAAGTGAAATAAATAAGACACACGTGTAAATACTGAATAGTTTCTTTAATATGAGAAACTGACAGTGCAATAAGGATTAAAAGATTTAATAACTAACAATTGATACTTTGAAATAGAAAAATGTCCAAAGGGGTACGGGTGATGGGAGGAGATAGGGAAAGGAAAGAATGAAAAGGAAAAATTATGAGAAAAGAAAAAAAAAGTGGAAACGAAGTATGTAAATAGGGAAAGGTGGAGGCGTGAAGGGTGCACAGGTAATGGGGAAAATATAAGAACCAAGATACATCATGTACAGGTACAAGCACCCAATGATAAATATAAATATAATGTGTACCTACAATCTACCAATAAAAGAATTTAAGCTAAAAAAATTATTTAAATTATACTTCCAAATTTAGCCTTGTAAATAACATTTAAGGGGAAAATTGGTGTCAGGTATACTACAAATATCAGATTAAGCTGCTGTATTCATCTTTGAAACACCATCCTACATACATATCTACTGTGGAAGGTTATTTTAAATATTCTAAGTTAAATATTGCTGGCCTAGGTCTCCTATAATTTTAATAAATTTTTCTTTCCTAAGGGGGAAAAATTTTGTTTGTAGTAATCATTTCACTATGTAGATATACATCAAAATTCATGTTGTACATCTTAAATATATCAAAAAAATTAAAAATCAGATAAAAAATTTAAATAATCTATGCTATTAAAATTATTTTAGAATTCCATAGTAATTATTATTATAGATATCAAAAATTTTATTACAACATTAGGTGCCAATAACATTTAAGAAGAACAATGTGGTTTATATGTTGCACATATTGCTTTGAGAAAGTCTAAATACAAAAAATTAAATTTAAATTAAATCAACCATTCACATTTATAATATTTTTCCAAAAATTACTGTGGAAAAAGTACTTTCCAAAGTTTCAATTATGTTCAGTTAAATTTTCTTTATATTCAAATACATGAAAATTTGGAAATAATCATTGTTTTCACAAATAGATTCATAAACAGATATTTTAAGCATTGAAATTAGTTCTTAAATCAAGAAGTATGCAGATTTACTGACAGAGGAACATAATCTTGAGAATAAAGGAAATCCATTAGATTTTGCTACCAGGGCAGCAAAACAAATGAACAAAATAAATAAATAAATAGAGAAATAAACAAACTATGAATTATCTAACTTTTCACCATTAATCTGCTAAAGATGGTAGTGCAGAGAAAAAGCTATTTTAAAAATACATTGAATATTTAATTTTTAGATACAAACTCAGGTTATATACAAGGTATGAGCAAGAAATACATTGAATATTAAATTGAAACAATTTATTACAGTAAAAGACACATGGTAAATATGGTAAGAAAGTGGTAAATATGATGGACTAAGTGGTTCAATTGAGGTTGCAGTACATTCAGGAGGATTCAAACAATGTTTCATTTACTATAATAAATATTTTTTAAATATTCACCATATACTTTAATCTCTCTATATATGGCTCATAGCTATAATTTTTCTGTTAACGTTTGGAAACCATAAATGAAAATGGAATTTTTGGTAGCATGAAACCATGGTAAAGGCTAATGCAGTATCAAATCAGAGTACTGAAAATGAATTATTTTCCTTACTTTCAAAAGTTTTACTTTTACTGTTTTGCACATCTTAGTGACAAAAGCTTCTCTAGGTGCTAATTGTAATAGGATACTTGAAAATAACAAGTAATAAGTACAAATTTGCCAACAATACAGGAAGCAATCTGTCAATATATTATGCAGCATTGAGACTCTCTGTATAAAAAACAATAAAGGTACCACTGTTGAAAGTCAGAGAGAAATAAAGGTGAAACAATATGGAAAAAGTCATAGATTCATATAATGTTTTTTATATTCTGTATAAAACAAAATTCCAGGTAGTTTAGAACATACCTGGCATATCTTCCCAAATCACACCAACAACTTGAAATAATTTCTCCAGACAGAACACAACTAAAGAAAGCAACAACAATGAAATGTAGGAGGTTCAGCCTTAAAATAGTTTTAAAGTAGAAAATTTAAAGAACTCTCCTACAGAACTCAGAAGATTTAGATATAGTTTAATATTTATATGTTTATTTGTATATTTATCTATATTTGCATGTATAGATATACAAGAAATAAATATGAACATGTCCATTGATAAGAAGTCATCAAATCACCAACAAAGCCCAAAACTATTTTGTCACCATGATCTACAAAAAAAAATCTTAGATATTAGCCAGGAATTTGGATAATAGGGATATTTAGGGTCAGGAACGTAGCACAGTGGTGCATTGCCTGCCTGCCAAGCACAGAGTCCTGAGTTCCACCCCCGGTATACACACACAAAAAAGAGATATTGAGGAATTGCATAACATACATCTAAGTTGCTGTAGGGATGCAAAGATTTTAAAGAACCAGGGAAATGGGGAGCTAATGAAAGTGAAAAGATAAAGAATATATTAATAGAAAAAGGAATAATAAGACTTTCATGGTACAAAATCCTTTTAAAATTCATCTCATATTCTGAGTCTAATTGATTTTTGTTCTTATCATAACTATTTGCCCAGCACAACAAATGCAATTTCTTTTTGGATAATTAAACAACATCATCTAGCGCCCCAAATTATTTCTACAATATTTATAAGCAACATCCAGTTTGAAAAAAACCCTATATTCCAACAGGAAAAAATAATATGATCAAAACCCAAGAGATAATAGAAGAAATCTAAAATATACCCACGAGTTATTGTACACGTATTCAAACTTCATAAAAGAAAGTGAAAAGAATTTAGACAATTTAAAGAAACCAAAACCTTTTAAAGGATCCATTAAATTTATACAATTAAAAATGAAAATATTTGAAGTAAGACATTCATTGAATAGTTTTAATATCAGAAAAACACTAGAAATGGAGATTCTTGAGCTCAATTACTTGATATTATTCAACATTAAAAGTGAAGCACAGGTAGAAAAGCCATGAATGTCAGAGTGAATGTTTTCAAATGAATTAACACATGTCTAATTGGATTCCCACAAGGGAAAGAGAACAGCATTAGGAGCTTTTATGTATTTGAGTCTATAAGAGTTTTTTCCTCAAATTAAAGAAACATAAAATACAAATCTAAAACTCTAGAAATCCAAAAAAGCAACACTATAGAGAAGAGCATACCTAGGGAAAATAGTATCAAATGGCACAAAACCAAAGATGAATAGAAGATGTAAAATATAGTCAAGAAAACAGTGAAAGTGGTTTCAGGGAAGTACTAATGAAAACACTGTTAACTTCTCATACGAAACAATGAAAACCCATTCTTTTTTCCTTATCCAGTCTCCAGTTGTTGGCCAATTGGGCTGTTTCCAAGTTTTAGCTATTAAAAACTGTGCTGTTTTATATAAACATAGGTGCGAATATATCACTGGGGTATGATTCTTTTAATTCTTTTAGGAAGATCCCCAGCAGAGGAATAGCTGGGTCAAATGGGACTTCTAATCCTAGTTCTTTGAGGTATCTCCATATTGACTTCCACAACAGTTGCACCAGCCTGCACTCCCACCAACTGTGGAGGAGGGTTCCTTTCTCCCCAGAATGCCACCAGCGTTTGTTATTGGATGATTTCTTGATAGCAGGCATTCTTTCTGGGGTGAGGTGTAATCTCAGTGTTGTTGTCATTTGCATATCTTGAAAGATCAGTGATGTTGAAACTTTTTTTCATATGTTTATTTTCTGCATTCACTTTGTCTGAGAAATGTCTGAAGACCACAGTAAGGTAAAATAAAATCTTCAAAATCTTGAAGGAGGAAATGTCAACTCAGAGTTCAATATCTAGCAAAAATTTCCTTCAAAATTAAGGAAAAATAGACAAGTAACAAAATTAAATAAAATAGATATATTAAATCAAAGCTGAAATAATTCATTCATAGCTGACTCAAATGAAAAAGTAATCCTAAAAGGAAGAGTTCAGTTTAAAAGAAAATGATCCAGAGGGGTCCACGGTCGCAGGGCGCCTGCCCCATCCAGCCCACGCCAGCCTGGCTCCTCCACGGATGCCACAGAGGGTCCCTGGTTGAAGGGAACCCGCCCCATCCAGCCTGTCCCCGGCAGTGATCCTCTAAGCTGTGCAGTTGCCTGCAGGATCCCCCCACCCTGTTTCTCTGGCCTCTTGGCTCTACTGCCACCTGGTTCCACACTACAAAGACACAGGGGATACCAGACCACCAGACCACCGTACTGGGTAAGTTGGAGGGATCATCTCCTCCCATCGAACCGGGACTATCCTCAGGGGAAGAGCAGTTAGAACCTGCAGTACAACCCTGCAGCATTCAACCCTACAGGAGGACAGGGAACACAACTTGGGACTGGCAGCCAGTTATCTACCTGAATCTCATGGATCTGCAACTGGCTTGCTGAGACTCATTGACTTATATCTGCACACTGCCAACCACATCGTCTATTGTGACAGCCGAGACATACTCTGAAGGAGGCCCTTCATTTTCACTTTTATTTTTTATTTCCAATATTACTATTATTGATTTGTGTTTCTTTTCTCCTCTTACTTTAATTTTTTTTCTTACTCTTTGAAATTTTTTTGTTTTTCTCTCCTTCTTTTTCTTCTTTTCTCTTTCCTTTCTCTCTCTATTACACTCACTCTGTTGCTGTCTCACATTGTTCATCTCCCTTTTTGTTCCTGTTCTGGCCCTCATTCAGATTTCTTCCTTATTTTTCTATTATTCTCTTTTTCCTTCTCTCACCTGTGTCCTCTGGCCTCACTGCTAACCTTCCCCTATCATTCTACCTATCTATCCCTCCCTCCCCAACTCCTTCTAGCTCCCCAACCTGAAGGGTGAAGTTGGTATATTGAAGCTTTTATTCACTCTAAACATATATTGGGTTGGTCCGCAATTTTGATTTAATTCACACAGTTAAAGGTGATAGATTAATAACTACCATAAAATGTCATTTTCTAAGATGTACTTGATGCTATGGGGTTGCTGATTGTATCACTTGGGCTAAGGTGTTCTTATTGATCTAGTCAGTGGTCCTTCCTGGTATAATGAAAATGAGATAATCTCAGAGTCATTAGAGACTCAAAACTTAAAGACTAGCTATATCTGGAAGACACATCTGAGAAACAATCATTCCATAATGGTTCTAATTACAAGCAGCAAAGATACTTACAATAAGCAATTTTGAAGGATTAACCCAGGAGTTAAGCCAAGGACAGTACCAAAAACAAAAATGAGAAGACATTTAAGGAAGGCACAAACTCAGACTTCCACCCCACCAAGGGTAAACCCCAAGGGAAACAAGGTGGATAAGTCCGACAATCAACCACCTTGACACCCTGAACTGAAAGCACAGGAAGTAACAAAACAGATGAATGAGGCTCTAGAAAAATTCAAAGCAGAAATAATCTCCCAGATAGCTACAGAGATGGTAAGCAGAGTGAAAGACATGATTAGAGTCTCTAGAACAGAAACTGATAAAAAAAAATAGATGAGCTCAGAAACATGCTGGAAGCCATGAATACCCAGCATAAGAAAGAAATGGAAACCATGGTCACCCAACATAAGAAAGAAATGGAATCCATGAAACAGATTCAAGCAGACATTCAGGAGATTAAAAACTCCATTGAAAGTATCCACAGCAGATTAAGGGAATCTGAAGATAGAATATCAGATACAGAAGACAGGATTGCGGTGAAGGATCATGAAAACAGAGATTTCTTAAAAATAGTAAGGGGCCATGAGAAATCAATTCAACAGCTGCTAGATGATGTAAAGAAGAATAACATAAGACTGATAGGAGTCCACGAAAAAACAGGAGAAAGTACAATTGACATAAAAAAACTGTTCACAGAAGTAATAGTGGAAAACTTCACAGACAGAGATAGAGAATTGGACATACATATAAGTGAGGCATATAGAACACCAAATAGCCATGATCAAAACAAAACTATTCCTAGGCCTATAATAGTCAAGATCCCAGAAACCCAACAGAAGAACAAAATCCTACAGGCAGTTAGAGAAAAGAAACAAATCACCTACAAAGGAAAGCCCATCAGAATCACAGCAGACATTTCAACACAAACCTTCAACTCAAGGAGAGCCTGGAGTGAAGTATTTCAAGCCCTAAAAGAAAATAACTTCCAACATAGACTGTTGTATCCTGCAAAATTATCTTTCAAAATCAATGGGGAAATTAGATACTTCCACAACAAAGAACAACTGCAAAATTTCATGAACATCAAACTAGCACTACAAGCAATTCTAAACAATATCCTAGAAAAAAACAATGAAGGTCACAACTCCATGAGGGCCAACAGAGGGAAGTCACCAAGCAAGGTAAGAAACTAAAGGGAAAGGGGGGAAAAGAAATAAAAGAGTCAACAAAAGTAAAACTTCATGACAAGGATGAGTCAATATCTATCAATTATAACTATCAATGTTAATGGCCTCAATTCATCAATCAAATGAAATACACTGATAGAATGGATTAAAAAGCAAAATCCAGCAATATGTTGTATACAAGAAACACACCTAACTCAAAAGGAAATTCATAGACTGAAAGTAAAAGGATGGAAAACATTTCTTCACACGACAGGAAGCCAGAAAAAAGCAGGTGTAGCTCTCTTATTGGCAGACAACGTAAATTTCAAACCAAAACTAATTAAGAGACACAAAGATGGTCATTACATCCTTGTGAAGGGAACAATCCAAGAGAATGAGATGACAAACATGAATATATATGCACCAAATACGAATGGCCCCTACTATACAAAACAAACATTAATGGACATGTAAAATCAAATAAGCACTAGCATAATTGTAGAGGGGACCTCAATACCCCACTATCACAAATAGACAGATAGTCTAGACAAAAAATTAACAAGGAAATTCTAAAACTGAGCCAAGTTATTGAACAAATGGACTTAATAGATGTTTACAGAGTATTCCACCCCATAAAATCAGAATACACATTCTTTTCAGCTGCACGCAGGTCATTCTCCAAAATAGACCACATGCTAGCTCATAAGACATGTCTAGGTAAATGTAAAAGAATTGAAGTTACCCCCTGTATATTAGCAGACTATAGTGCAATAAAATTGTAGATCAATAACCTAATAAACCACAAAACACACACAAACACATGGAAAATGAATAACACCCTCCTGAACAACCAATGGGTCACATAGGAAATTAAAGAAGAAATTAAACAGTTCCTACAAGTAAATAATACTGCCAGTACAAAATACAGGAATCTATGAGACACAATGAAAGCAGTACTACGTGGAAAATTCATAGCAGTGAATGCCCATATTAGGAAAAAAGAAAGAACTCACATAAATAACCTAATGCAGAACCTCAAGCTCCTAGAAAAAGAAGAACATAACAAATCCAAAGCTCTTACAAGAGAAGAAATTTTAAAGATCAGAACAGAAATCAATGCAATGGAGACTAAGAGAATGATACAAAAAAAATCAATGAATTGAAGAGTTGGTTCATCAAAAGAATAAATAAAATTGATAAACCTTTAGCCAACCTTATCAAAAAAAAGAAAGAAAAGGCGTAAATCCATGCAATCAAGAATGAAAAAGGTAAAGTCACAACAGATCCAACAGAAATCCAGAGTATCATTAATACGTACTTCGAGAACCTGGACTCTAATAAAATGGAAAACACAGAAGAAATGGACAGATTCCTAGATGCATACAAATTGCCAAAGTTAAATGAAGAAGATATGGAAATTCTAAACACCCCAATTACAATGAGTGAAATTGAAATTGTAATAAAAAATTTACCAACAAAGAAAAACCCAGGTCCTGATGGCTTCAATACTGAAACCTACAAGATATTAAAAGAAGGACTATTGCCATTACTCTTTAAACTCATCAAGGAAATTGAAAAGGAAGCAAAGCTTCCAGATTCATTCCTGGAAGCAAATGTTACTTTGATTCCAAAACCAGGGAAAGACCCAACCCCAAAAGGGAACTACAGGCCAATCTCCCTAATGAACATAGATGCAAAAATCCTCAACAAGATACTGGCAAACAGAACACAGAGGTTCATCAAGAAGATCATACACCCTGACCAAGTCGGATTTATCCCAGAGATGCAAGGATGGTTCTATATTTGTAAATCAATAAATGTAATACACTATATTAACAGAGTCAAGGACAAAAACCACATGATCATCTCAATAGATGCAGAAAATGCATTCAAGAAAATCCAAAATCCATTCATGATAAAATCCCTACAGAAAATTGGAATAGAAGGTCTTTATCTCAACCTGATTAAGGCTATGAAAAACCATCAGCCAACATCATACTAAATGGTCAAAAACTGTAAATTTTCATGGTAAAATCAGGAACAAGACAAGGATGCCCACTGTTACCACTTCAGTTCAATATAGTTCTGGAAACATTAGCCATAGCAATTCAAAAAGACAAAGAAATAAAAGGAATAAAGATAGGAAAGGAAGAAGTGAAACTGTCATTATTTGCTGATGATATTATACTTTACATAGAAGATCCAAAAAACTCTACCAAAATACTTCTAGACTTAGTTGAGAGATTCAGTAGAGTAGCTGGATATAAGGTCTACACTAAAAAAAAAAATAGCCTTCTTATACACAAATAGCAGACTCACTAAGAGAGAAATTAGGGAAACAATTCCTTTCACAATGGCATCCAAAAAAATGAAATATCTAGGAATCAATCTAACAAAGGAAGAAAAGGCCTCTACACTGAAAACTACAGCACTCTGAAAAAGGAGATTGAGGAGGATATAAGAAAATGGAAAGACATCCCTTTTTCCAGGGTAGGAAGAACCAATATAGTGAAAATGGCCATACTTCCAAAACTGCTATATAGATTCAATGCAATGCCAATTGCAATTCCAACAATATACTTCACAGAACTAGAGAAAATAATCCAAAATTCATTTGGAACCAGAAGAGACCTAGAATAACAAAAGCAATTCTAAGCAACAGAGACATGGCTAGGGGTATCTGTGAAACTATACTACAAAGCTACTTTCATAAAAACAGCATGGTACTGGCAAAAGAACAGACCTGAGGATCAGTGGAATAGACTAGAAGATGCAGAATCAACTCCAGACATATTCAGCCACCTCATCTTTGAAAAAGGAGCCAACTACCATCATTGGAGGAAAGTTAGCCTATTTAATAATTGGTGTTTGAAAAACTGGATTTCAACCTGCCAAAGATTAAAACTAGACCCATTTCTATCACCATGCACTAAATTAAGATCGAAATGGATTAAAGATCTAAATATTAAAACAGAAACACTAAACTTGCTGGAAGATAAGTTAGGTAGAACTCTTGAAGACACTGGCATAGGAAAATACTTTATGAACAATACCTCAGTAGCACAGCAATTAGCACAAAGAATCAACAACTGGCATCTCATCTTATTAAAGAGCTTCTGCACTGCAAAAGAAACCACCAATAGAGCTAACAGACAACCTACAATGTGGGGAAAATATTTAGCAGCTGTACCTCAGACAAAGGTCTACTATCTAGAATAGATAAAGAACTAAAAAAAATCAGACCCCCTAAATTCAAGGACTCAATTCAAAAATGGACATCTGAAATGAACAGACATTTCTCAAAGAAATATATGAAAAAACGTTCAACATCACTGGTCATTCGAGAGATGCAGATGAAAACAACACTGAGGTTCCAACTCATCCCACAAAGAATGGCTGTTATAAATAAATCATCCAATAACTAATGCTGTTCGGGGTGTGGGGAGAAAGGAACACTTCGCCATTGCTGGTGGGAGTGCACACTGGTGCAACCACTGCGGAAATCAGTATGGAGATACCTCAAAGAACTAGGACTATTGGTCCCATTTGACTCAGCTATTCCCCTTCTGGGTATCCTCCCAAAAGAATTAAAATAATCATACCACAGAGATATAGTGCACGCATGTTTATAGCGGCACAGTGTGTAATAGCTAAACCTTAGAAGCAGCCCCAGTGCCCATCACCTGGAAACTGGATAAAGAAGATGTGGGGTTTTTTTATAAAATGAAGTACTACTCAGCCATGAAGATGAGAAACTAGAGTCATTTATAGTTAAATGGATGCATATTGAGGCCATACTCTGAAGTGAAATAAATAGGACATGCACGTGTAAATACAGAATAGTTTCTCTAGTGTGAGAAACTGAAAATGTAAATAGGGGTTAAAATGATTAAAATGAATAATTGATAATTTGAAATAGGAAAAAAGGTCCAAAGAGGTAGGGGTGAAGGGAGGGGAAAGGGAAAGGAAAGAAGGGAAAGGAAAAATTATTAGAAAAGAAAAAAAATGGAAATGATGTCTATGTAAATAAGGATGGGTGGATGGGGTGAAGGGCGCACAGGTAACGGGGAAAATTAAAAATCAAGATACATCATGTACAGGTACAAACACCCAATGATAGATGTAAACATATTGTGTACCTAAAATGTACCAATAAAAGAACTTAAGAAAAAAAAAAAAAAAGAAAATGAACCAGACATTAAGTTGCACCTACAAAAATTAAAGCAAAGCCTTGGAAATGTTATTTATAAGGGTAACTATAAAATGATATTTAAATATAATAGAGTTGTGATGTAAAATCAATAGTGATATTGAGGGTATTATAGAACTCATATATATATATATATACAATTATTGAAAATATTTTAAATAGTAAATAGTAGAATAATAGGTTCTAAAATTGTTTCCTTGAATTTAAGTCAAATAATATTACTTAAGATATATTTTAATAAATTAAGGAGGCCCATTTTAAGCCCCAAAACCGGCAGTGAGAATAAAATTGAGTAAATATTACAAAGCAGTTGAGTAGATGCAATAAAGTAGCGTATATATATTTAATGTTTGTATTCACAAGTATTAATTTTGCAGTTTAATGGAGTTCAGTGTGGTATTTCCTCACACAATGTTTAACAACAACTTCCCTTTTTCCACCCTCCCCAAAAATCTTTACAATTTCAAATAGTCACAATTCTACTTTTCAGGTCTACTTCTTTTAGTTTCCATGTATGAAAGAAAACATGTGGTAACTGTTTTTCTCTTTGGCCTAATTCACATAACAATGTCTTCAAGTTTCTCTCATTTTTGTATAAATTGTAGGACTTAATATTTCTTTGTGGCTGAGCAATACTCCACTGTGTATATATACCACATTTTCTTTGTCCATTCATCTGCAAAGGAGAATCTATGAGGTGTAATCAAAATGTAGACTTAATTTGTAAATTTTAAAAATTACTACATTAAAGGCACTGCTATTAATACCCCTGAAAATATTCATGCTCTCTTTGAACACAATTATGCCATTATTCTTGAAATTTTCTGAAGCAGTTCTGGAAATGCTTTTTTTCTTTTTTTTTTTCTTGAGTCTGATTTTCAAAAATATAGCGAAAGCTGCTGTCCTGTGGTACCTAACGGAAAGGCAGGCTCTTATAAACATGATGATGTATCCTCATTCACCTTATTCACTGGATCTGGCACTGTATGACTTGTGGCTTTACACCAAAGTCAAGATGACCATGAATGGTAAATTTTTTGAATTGATTCAGGACATACAGACAGCCATGACAGTGCAACTGCCAAAAGAGGACTCCCAGAACTGCTTCAGAAAGTGGAAAGGATGATGGGATAACTTTATTTGAAATGAGGCGGTATTTTGATGAGGATAAATGTCAATGTAACTCTTCCTATAATTTTTTAAATATTTAAACATACACCTTATGTTTTATCAAAATTTGTATGCTATTTTTATACTCTGGTAATTGTGAATGGTGCTGTGTTTAATGGTGCTTGCAGGGATCGCTTTGCTATACTGACATTCATTTCTTCTGTATGTATACCCAAAATTGGAATAGCTAGATCATATAACAGATCTGTTTTTAGTTTTTGAGGAATGTCCATACTGTTCTCCATACTGTCTTTATTAAATTTTCTTCCACAAAACAGTGTCTAGGAGTTATTTTTCTTGATAATTCATCTAAAAATTTATCATTTGTGTTTTTTGTTGTAGGTAGCCATTCTAACTAGAATTAGGTAATATCTCATTGTAGTTTTAAGTTTCATTTATTTGACTGTTTAAAATATGACCATTTTTACATATATTAATTATTTGTATTTGTTCTATTTCAAAGTATCTACTCATCACATTTGCCCTTTTAATTGGATTAGTTATTTTTCGTTGTTAAATATTTCATTTCTTTATATCTTCAGAATATTAGCAACTCTATCAGAAAAACAGTTTGGGGATATTTCTTCCAACTCTATAGTTTGTCTCTTCACTTTATTCATGATTTCTGTTGCTGAAGATTAGTGTCCCAGTTTGATGTAATCCCCTTTGTAAATTTTTGGTTTTGTTTCCTATACTTTTGGAGTCCTATACAGAAAATCATTGAAAGTGCCAATATCTTGTGTTTTCTCTATACTTTTTTCTTTTTTTGATGAAGGTTCAGTTTCAGATCTTATACTTAGCTCTTATTGTTTTGAGTTGATTTTCATACAGGGTGAACAATAGTTGTTAAGTTTCTGTCTTTCCCATATGAATATCCACTTTTACCCATCATTATTTGTTGAATAGGCTGTCTTTTCTCTAATATATCTTACACACCTATGTAAAGAATAAATTAGCTGTAGATTCTTTGGTTTATTCATAGGTATGTTAATCTGTTTCCATGCTCTGTTTGGCTGTTTTTATGTTAAAGCCATGTTCTTTTGTTTACTTTAGCTCAATAGTATGCCTCCAAATCAGGCATTATGAAGCATCTTGCTTTGTGCATTGACTATTTATGGAATTTTTTGGTTCTATGTGAACGTTAGGTTTGTTTTTTTCCCACTATGTGAAGAATGTCATTGGTATTTTGATGGAAATTACACATAATCTTTGGGTTGCTTTGAGTAGTATGGACATTTTAATAATATTAATTCTTTCAATTCCTGATATGGGACGTCTTCATCTTTTAGCATTTTCTTCAGTTTCTTTCATTAGTATTTGTTAGTTTCATTTAGAGATTTTTAATTTTCTTAGTTAGCTTTATTCCTAGGTATTTTAGTATTTTTGTAGCTATTATAAATGAGATTGCTTCATGATTTCTTTTTCTGACTACTGAATTTGCTTGCCAATTTTAATAGTGCTTTAGTGGAGGCCTTAGGGTTTTCTGTATGGAAAATCATATCACAAGAAGGTAAGTGTGATTTGGTTGTCTCTCTTCCAATTTTTTCATTTTGTTCTTTTCTCTTACTTTTTAGCATATTTAAAATACCTGGAACTACAACAAATAAGAGGGTGAGAGTACACAACCTTGTCTTCATCTTGATCTTAAAGAAAATGGTTTCAACTTTTCCTCATTCAGTATGATGTTGCCTCTGGGTTTCTCATATATAGTCTTTATTATATATTGAGGTATGATTGCTCTATATTCTGATTTCTTAAGACTTTTGTAGTGTATTTTATCAAATAATATTCAGCATCATTGAAGTGATCATATAATTTTATCCTTCATTCCACTGATGTGAATATATTCTGTTTATTGATTTATATGTGTTGACCATTCCTCACATATCTGGAATGAAACCAATTTGATTATAGTGAATTATTTTTTGATGTTCATTATAATTTGATTTTTTGAACACTTTTGCTTCTATATTTGTCAGTGATATTAATGAATAGATTTATTTTTTGTTGTTTTTTAGTTTGGTTTGGGTTACAAGTTAATATTGATGTCATAGAATTAGTTTTAGAGGTTATTGGCACTTCAATTATCTTGATTTGTTTGAAGAGAAAGGGCATTGCTTCTTCTTTTATAATATTGCAAGACTCATCAATAAAACCATCAGATCCTGGGCTTTTCTTTGTTGGGAATCTTTTAATTTCTGACCCAATCTCATTAATTGTTATTATATTATTCAGGTTTTGCATGTCTGCAAGTTTCAAGTTTTCTAGATCATATGTGTCCAGAAGCTTGTCCATTTTGGTAAGTTTCCCATATTGTTAACATTCATTTTTGCATAACATTCCTTATTGATGCTTTCTTTTTATTTTTGTGGTATCAGTTGTAATGTCTCCTTTGTCATTTATGATTTTATTTATTTGGGTCATTTCTCTTATTGATTAGTCCAGCTAATGATTTGCAGAACTTTTCAAAGAACTAATTCTGTTTCACTTATATATTTTAAGCCTTTAGTCTTGATTTGATTATTTCGGTTCTCATTTATGTTACTTATTTTCTTCTAATTCTCTGGTTTCTCCTTGCTTTTCTAGATTTATATGATGCATTGTTTATTTGAAATCTTTTTAATGTTTCTTGTAGAGATACTGCTATAAACTTCACTTTCATTACTTTCATTGTGTCTCAAGTTTTTGGAAGTTGTTTTTTTGTTGATTGTAATTTTTGGAAGTTATTTCTTTATTTTTGTATGTAGTGAGAAATGTTTTCAGATTTCCCAGTTGATAGTTTCCATGCCATTACTTATTCTGAAGAGTATTGATCAGATTTCAGTTATTCGTATAATTTAAAAAAATTCTTCCCTTTGTGACTTTTAGTTTTATTCTGTTATCAAAAATATTACTGAATAAAATTTCACTTTGTTTTTAAATTTGTAAGGCATATTTTGTAGCCTAGTACATGATCTGTTCTTCAAAAATTTCCATGCACTAGTGAAAAGAATATACATTCTTCAGATGTTGGATGTAATGCTTTGTAAATGTCTGTAAAGTATAATTCATCTATAGTCTAGATTATTTCTTATATTTCTTTAACTTTGGGTATGAATGATCTATTTATGACAGTGAGATGGTAACATCACCCCCTATTATTATACTAGAGCCTATATGTTCCCTTAGGTCTAATTGTATGTGTTTTATGAAGCTGTATAACAATATATGGTGCATATTAATTTATGTCATTATATACTCTTGTTGAATTGATTCCTTGTATCTTAGTTACTTTATTTATTGCTGAGACAAAATACCCAATGCACAAAGTTAAAGGAGGAAAAGTTTATTTTGACTCATAGTTTATAGAGGTTTCAGTCCAAAGTTGGCTGGCTCCAAGGCGGGGTGGCATGGTAGAGGGGGATCACACAGCAGAAGCATTTGATGGCAACCAGAAGGCAGCAAGCAGTAAGTGAGTGCAGTGGCCCTTTTTCTGTCCCTTATATTCTGTCCAAGCTACCAACCCTTAGGGTAGGTAGCACTCACATCCAGGGTGTGGTACCCTTAATCCTAGCATTGTGCCATGAATTATTCCCAGCATCACATCTTTAATCCTCACACTCCAGATCCAGCCCCCTCTGAAAAGCTCCACTTATGAGCACATGAGACTTTGGAGGGACATCTAGACATGAACCATAATATTTTAATCTTATTTTGTGACTTTATTTGTTTATTTTTTTCTTAAATGACTTTCATTCATTCTTGTTTATCTATATAAACCCATCCTTATGATTTATGCTTTTGCATGTAAGAAGAAAATGCAAGGAATTTTGGAATCGTATCTGAAGAAATACTTGAGCTTTGGGATAAGTGTGCATTGATTTGGAGAGACTAAAGATCGGTAATTAACTAATAAGACACTGAAGTGTAAATAACTTAAATTTTTGTCTTGTGTATCTTTGAACATAATATTCTCAGAATCTGAATCACATATCACAAAATACTTGCGCATTTATGAGAGAGTATTTATTTTCATTTTCTCTGTATAATGGTTGAATTAGAATACATTCATTGTCTTCTGTAGTATGTTTTTCTTTCTATTTTAATTTATTTATTATTTTGGTGTGAAGTTGCAACAGAAAGCTTATGTGCTAGGTAAGTGTTCTACTACTGAGCTATAGCCCTAGCTCTGTATTTTTACATTTAGATTGTGACTATAGCACTTAAGAATTTGTGACTTTATCAAACGTTCTTACATCTTACTTCCTAATACATAGGAATACTAAACATTACCTTTTGTCACTTTAAAGTTCATCAAAACAATGCCAAAGTGCTATCGAGAAAACTCTGCTCTAATTTTTATTTTAAAACTGTATTAGTATTTAATTTGTTATGTATGAAGATTGCCTTCATTTCAGATATTTCAACTATATATATAATTTAACCTATAAATTAATATAAAATCATACAGTTGTATATGAGCCTTTAATATTTCATGCAGAACTTTGAGAACCCTACAGTCAGTGGGTATGTCAAGCTAATGTATTTTCTGACATACAAATTTAATAAGTCTATTTTCAAACAATACATAAACTGTACTTCAATCACATCATTGTAAATGGTACCATAAATCAGTTGCCTTGATGTAAAACACAAAACCTAGAAAAACAGAGAAAAAAGATCTCCTATACACAAACATATAATTTAAAACATGGATCACTGAGAAAAAGTAAATGAAAGGAGTGATCAATCATAATATTTTTTCTGCCTTCAAGAATTTTTGAGACATTGGGACAGAAAGAAGGAATCCAAACAAAACAGATAATTTCATTGTTTGAGGAGAAATTGATTAGTTTACAGGGACTCTGATGCACCTTGCATGTTGGTATGACCAGGTATTTGAAAAGATTGAGTTAGGCAGATGTTGAGATACGGAAATCTGTATTAAATTACCCTTGATTTTTGGAAACAAATTATTAGCTATGGGAAGATAACATAAAATCCCATGCAGTTTGGGACAAGCCAAGAGCACCATACAGTCAACAATAAACATAACTTGAATAGGCCTAGAATATGTTTCTCTTTTTGTAATCTATAGTGAAAAAATTATTTGAGCATTTAGTATAGTGAAAACATCAGAAAAAATATGCATAAGATGTCTATGCTGTGAATATCCTTTTGGGATTCTCCATATATTTCATAGTGTCCTTTTTCCCATGACTAGTGTAGTACCATAGAGTACTAATTCATTTGGGGTGAGCAGCAGCGTTCCTTAAACAGCAACCTGGACTTGTGATCAAATGCTTTCATATGTGACTCACTTAAATCTGACTGCCTTTTGTGTAAATGTAGTACATTGGTTGGAGTAGTATTGCCAAATGTGGGATATATTTCCAGTTCTTAAAAAGGTCTATCTGGCCTCATGCTTCCTTCTTAGTAGTGGAGGTTACAAGAACTAATAATTTGGGCCAGGGATTTAGCTCAGTGGTTCCAGCACCTGCCTCACAAGAGCAAGGTCCCGAGTTCAATCCTTTGTATCAAAAAAAAAAAAAAGAACTAATAATTTGTCTTTTATTTTGGAGAGTATGCCAAGAATTTTTCAGACTTTTGGAACTTTCAAAATTTCAGGGATGAGACAAGCCTTTGATTTAAATTTTATATGGCACCCTTTTGAATACATGGTTTGCACCAAGTCACCTAATATAGATGATGTCCCTTGTTCATACAGATCAATTAATGATCACATTAATATATTGGATCAATGTCCAATAATCTAGATTGTAAAGAGGGCTCAGATTCCTTTAGACCACAAAGGGTGAAGGAATTCACATGAATTTATAAAATTCACTTTTTTTTGGTACCAGGGATCGAACTTGGGATCTTGCGCTTGTGAGGCAGGAGTCAGCACCAGTGAGCTAAATTCCCAGCCCCTCACATGAATTTATATAATTACCTTTTCCGAGTGAGTAAAAACTACTTCTGATGCTCCTCTTTGATAAGGATAAAATACAGCACATTCAGAATATTGCTGGATGCAAACCACATACTTCAGACCATGTTAATTTGCTGTAAGGGAAAAAACACATCTGGGACAGAAGATGGAATTGGAAGAACATTTGTTTGAACTTGCAGTAGTTCACTGCTATCGTAAAGGCTTACTCTAGCTTTTCTATTGGTTAGAGTAGTGAATTAAATGACAATTGCAACCCCAGTCTGTCTTAGGCCATTAAGGGTAGCACTAATCTCTGCATTTTTTTCCGTACCATGTGCACTGTTGATTCTGACTACTTTTTTTGGTGTGAAGGTCAAAACGATGTGTTAGACATCTAACTACTGGTGGCCTAACTGGCCAAGAACCTCACCTACTACACATGGAGATAAGTCACTATGTTTATCCCAGGGTCATACTTCTCACAACTTGCTGCTTGTCAAGTGACAGACTATGATGGAGCTACTAAATCTAGCTTTTATGAGTATCTGCCTTCCTGCTTTGCATTTTAAGTTTGTACTGAGGACTCTACAATGACTGCTGAAACTCTTTCTAAAAGAAAGAATAAAAATCTGTGCCACTAATCCCAAATTAAAAAGACATTCTTGTACTTTATCATTTAAAATGGTAAATATTGTCTTTCATATCTGAATTCTTGATTATTCTATAATTATTTTTCTTTTTATTCCTCTTTCACACTTCCTCCTTCAGTTCCTTGTCTTTTGCCTGTTCTTTATGCTCTCAGTGTATTTGTGTATGCTGTGATGTATATGTGTACTTATTTTTTTCAGAAGATAACCTATTTACCCAAATTCAACTGATCTGAATTTCAGCACTTCAGATTTCTAAAGCAGTTTATATTTCTTTTTGGACTCTGATTATTGTCACATTTATCTATTTATCCCTGAGTTATTACCACATTATCTTAATTTTTTTTTTTTTTTTTTTTGGTACCGGGGATCAAACTCGGGTCCTTGTGCTTGCACAGCAGGTGGCAAAACCACTGAGCTAAATCCCCGGCCCACATTATCTTAATTTTAATATTTAATATCTTATATGAAGTTCCATAACCTGGTACTATTTGTGTACTGTCTTGAATATATTTGCTTTTGATATTACATCTAAATGGTAGAATAACACCACACAACTATATTGAAATTAAGGTTGAAATATATTGAATCTTTAAATCATTGTTTGGAGAAACATCATCTTTTGATTTAGAATGTTTTTCTATCAACAAGCAAGGTGAAACTTACCATTTTTTATATTGTATTTAATAATTTTAAAACAAATTTAAAATTTCCATCATGAAGTACTTGTACATGTAATTACTTCTAAATATACTATACTCTTAAATCCTGTTGCAAATAAGTTTCTAAATTCATTTTAATTGTTGCAGATCCAATTAAATTAAAAGGAATTTTTAAACTATACTTTATGTCCAAACATTATAAATTGTCTCAATTCTCATATTTTATAGCCACTTTTAAGTTTTTCAAAGAATATTTTCTCATCTCTGAGTTGTGGCAATTTATTCTTTCCTTTATAACTTTTGCATTTCCTTTTTCTTACACATATTCCATATGTACAGGTTACAAGGACAGAATTTTTTACACCTATATGGCTTGTAACACACAGAGCCCAAATTTAGATTGGAGTGATCCTAGCCTTGCAGTATCAAAAGGGAAGCAAATACAGTACTCTTCAGAGAAATTCACTTTAAATACAGACTGTAATAATTTTTTTTATTAAATTCTTTTATTGGTACATTTTAGGTATACAACACAATTATATTTCTCACTGGGAATTGTACCTTTACATAATGCATCTTGGTTCTTATTTTTTCCCCATTCCTAGCCCTCCCTTCACCCTCTCAACCCTTCCCTATTTACAAAAACTTTATTTCCATTTTTTCCATTTCTCATCATTTTTCCTTTCCCTTCTTTCCTTTCCCCTGCCCCTCCCACTACCCCTACCCCTTTGGACCATTTCTTCCTATTTTACATTATCAATTATTCATTCTAATCATTGGTACCTTTTAGGTATAGAATATAATGACATTCATCATTGGAAATTTGCACCTTTACATATTCTCTCTTGGCTCTTATTTTTCACCCTTCCCCAGCCCTCCCTTCAAAGCCTCCATTCCTCCCTATTTACAAGATTTTGTTCCTATTTTTCCATTTTCTCATATTAACCCATTCCCTTCTATCCTTTCCCCTAGCCCTCCCACTTCCTTCCCCTTTGCCCCTTTTCTTCCTATTTCACATAACCTATTATACATTTACTCCTTATTTACACTTTCAGTTTCTGACACCAGAGAAACTATTCGGTATTTATATATGTGTGTCCTATTTACTTCACTTAAGAGTATTCCCTCAATGAACATCCACTTAGCTATAAATGTCTCTAATTTCTCATTTTTTATGGCTGAGTAGTACTACATTTTATTAAAAAAACCACATTGTCTTTATCCAGTCTCCAGTTGATGGGCATTTGGGCTGTTTCCAACTTTTAGCTATCACAAACTGTGCTGCTATGAACATGGGTGCACATATATCACTGTGGTATGATTCTTTTAATTCTTTGGGGAAGATCCCCAGCAGAGGAATAGCGGGGTCAAATGGGACTTCCAGTCCTAGTTCTGTGAGGTATCTCCATACTGATTTCCACAGTGCTTGCACCAGTCCACACTCCCACCAGCAGTGGAGCAGGGTCCCTCTTTCCCCACAGCCCCACCAGCATTTGTTATTGATTGATTTCATGATAGCAGCCATTCTTTCTGGAGTGAAGTGGAATCTCAGTGTTGTTTTCATTTGCATCTCTTGAATGACCAGTGATGTTGAACATTATTTCATGTATTTATTTGCTACTTCTAATTCTTTTTCTGAGAAATGTCTCTTCATTTCAGATGCCCATTTTTGGATTGGGTCTTTAAATTTGGGAGGTCTGATCTTTTTAAGTTCTTTATAGATTCGAGATAGTAGACCTTTGTCTGAGGAAGAACAGGTGAGGATTTTTTCCCACATTGTGGATTGTCTCTTCACACTGCTGGTGGTTTCTCTTGCTGTGCAGAAGCCTTTTAATAAGAAGAGATCCCACTTTTGATACAACGATGTCTTCAAGGGTTCTACCTAACCTCTGTTCCAACTGGTTCAGAATTTCTATTTTAATATTTAGATCTTTAATCCATTTTGATTTTAGTTTAGTGCATGGTGAGAGATATAGGTCTAGTTTTAATCTTTGGCAAATTGAAGCCCAATTTTTCCAGCACCATTTATTAAAGAGGCTATCTTTCCTCCAGTGAGAGTGTTTGGCACCTTTATCAAAAATGAGATGGATGAGTGTGTCTGGTGTTGTTTCTGCATCTTCTAGTCTGTTCCACTGGTCCCTGGTTCTGTTTCTTTGCCAGTACCATGCTGTTTTTATCATGGTGGCTTTGTAGTATAGTTGCAGGTTGGGGATTGTGATACCCCCTGCCATGTCTCTGTTACCTAGAATTGCTTTTGCTATTCTGGGTCTCTTCTTGTTCCAAATGAATTTTTGGATTGTTTTCTCAAGGTCCGTGAAGTATGCTGCTGGGATCTCAATTGGAATTGCATTAAATCTATATAGCAGTTTTGGAAGTATGACCATTTTCACTATATTAATCCTTCCTACCCAGGAGCAGGGGATATCTGTTCATTTTCTGATATCATCTTCAATCTCTCTTTTCTGAGTGCCATAGTTTTCAGAGAAGAGGTCTTTGATTTCTTTTGTTAGGTTGATTCCTAGATATTTCAGTATTTTTGGATGCTATTGTGAAAGGAATTATTTGCCCTATTTCTCTCTCAGTGAGTCTGTCATTGGTGTAGAGGAAAGCTATTGATTTTTGTGTGTTGACCTTGTAACCAGCTACTTGACTGAATTTGGTTATTAAGTCCAGAAGACTTTTGGTGGAGTTCTTGGGGTCTTCTATATAGAGTATCATGTCATCTGCAAATAATGACAGTTTGACTTCTTCATTACCTATCTTTATTCCTTTTATTTCTTTCTCTTGTCTAATTGCCATGGCTCATGTTTCCAGAACTACATTGAAAAAGAGTGGTGATAGCGGACATCCTCCTCTTGTTCCTGATTTTAGTGTGAAGGGTTTCAGTTTTTGACCATTTAGTATGATACTGGATGTTGATTCTTCATAGATGGCTTCTATCAGGTTGAGGCAGAGACCATCTATTCCAATTTTTTGTAGGGTTTTTATCATAAATGCATGTTGGATTTTGTCAAATGCTTTTTCTGCATCTATGGAGATAATCATATGGTTTTTGTCCTTGGCTCTATTGATATAGTGTATTACATTGATTGATTTTCATATATTGAACCATCCCTGCATCACTGGGATGAATCCCACTTGATCAGGGTGTACGATCTTCTTGATGATCTTCTGCATTCTGTTTGTCATTATCTTATTAAGGATTTTTGCATCTATGTTGATTAGTCAGATTGGCCTATAGTTCTCTTTTTCAGTTGGGTCTTTCTCTGCTTTGGGGATCAAGGTGATGCTTGCTTCCAGGAATGAATTTGGGAGTATTGTTTCCCTTTCAATTTCATTGAAGAGTTTAAACAGTAGTGGCAGCAGTTCCTCTCTAAATGTCTTGTAGAATTCAGCAGTCAAGCCATCAGGGCCCTGGCTTTTCTTAGTTGATAAGTTTTGAATTACATTTTCAATTTTATTGGTTGATATTGGGTTGTTCAGAATTTTTAGGTCTTCTTCATTCAACTTTAGTAATTCATATGTATCTAGGAATCTGTCCATTTCTTCTGTGTTTTCCATCTTATTGGCATACAGGTTCTGGAAGTAGGTATTGATGATCCTCTGGATTTCATCTGGGTCTGTTGTAATTTCATCCTTTTCATTCCTAATTGCATGGATTTGGGCCTTTTCTTCCTTTTTCTGACAAGGTTGGCTAAGGGTTTGTCAATTTTGTTGATTCTTTCGAAGAACCAACTCTTGGCTTCATTGATTTTTTGTATCATTCTCTTAGTCTCCATTGCATTGATTTCTCCTCTGATCTTTATAATTTTCTCCCTTGTATGAGCTTTGAGGTTGTCCTGCTCTTCTTTTTCTAGAAGCTTGAGGTTCAGCATTAGGTTGTTTAATTGGGCTCATTCTGTTTTCCTAATATGCGTATTCACTGCTATGAATTTCCCTCATAAGACTGCTTTCATTGTGTCCCACAGATTCCGATAGGTTGTTTTGTCTTTGTCATTTAATTGAAGGAACTGTCTGATTTCTTCTTTAATTTCCTCTGTGACCCATTGGTTATTCAAAAGTTTGTTGTTCAATTTCCATGTGTTTATGAAATTTTTTGATTTTCTTTTGCTATGGATCTCAAATTTCATTGCACTATGTTCTGATAATATACCTGGGATAACTTCAATTCCTTTGCACTTACTTAAACATGTTCTATGTGTGAGTATGTGGTCTATTTTTGAGAATGATCCATGTGCAGCTGAGAAGAATGCGTCTTCTGATTTTGTGGGGTGGAAGACTCTGTAAACATCTGTTAAGTTCATTTGTTCAAGAGTTCGATTGAGTTCTAGTATTTCATTCCTTATTTTTTGTCTAGTTGATCTATTTGTGACAGTGGGGTGTTGAGGTCCCCTACTACAGTTGTATTAGTGCATATATGATTTTTCATGTCTGTTAGTATTTGTTTTATATAATTGAGTGCACTAGTGTTTGGTGCATAGATACTTATGGTTGTCATCTCTTCCTCTTGGATTCTTCCCTTTACAAGGATGTAGTGTCCTTCTCCATCTCTCTTAACCAGTGTTGGTTTGAAATCTACTTGATCTTCAAAGTGGATAGCTACTCCTCCTTTTTTTCAGGTCTCTCTTGCATGGAGTATTGTTTTCCACCCTTTAACTTTCTGTCTATGAGTTTCCTTTTGAATTAAGTCTGTTTTTCCTATGCAGAATATTGTTGGATTTTGCTTCTTGACCCATTCTGCTGGTCTATTTCTTTTGATTGTTGAATGGAGATGATTAACATTGATGGTTATAACTGAAACTTATTGACTTGTCATTTCCATGACTTTTTCTTTTTGTTGGGTTCTCCCCCTTTACATTTAATTTCTTGTCATTCCAGATGGGTTCATTCTGCTTTGTTTCCTGGGGCTGTGATCCTCAATGTCTGTTCCTAGGATATTGTGTAAAATTCTTTGGAGTGCTGGTTTGGTATTCATGAAGTTCCTAAGGTTCTTTTTGTCATAAAAGTATCTTATTTCTCCATCAATTTTGAAAGATAGTTTTGCAGGGTACATCAATCTGGGTTGGAGGCTGTTTTCTTTTAGGGCTTGGAATATGTCACTCCAAGCTCTTCTTGCCTTGATGGTTTGTGTTGAGAAGTCTGCTGTGATTCTGATGGGCTTTCCTTTGTATGTGATTTGTTTCTTTTCTCTGACTGCTTGTAGAACATTATTCTTCTGTTGAGTTTCTGGAATCTTAACAATTATATGCCTATGGGTAGATTTTTTTTGTTCAAGGCTATTTAGAGTCCTATATGTCTCACTTAGCTGTATGTCAAGCTCTTTTCCCCTGCTTGGGAAGTTTTCTGCCATTATTTCTGTGAAGAGATTTTTTTATGTCATCTCCACTCTCTCCTGTTTCTTCATTGACTCCAATCAGTCTTATGTTATTCTTCTTTGCATCATCTAGCAGCTGCTGGATTGATTTCTCATGTTCCCTTATAATTTTGAAGCAATTTTTCTTTTCCTGGTCACTAATTGCAATCTTATCTTCTATATCTGAAATTCTATCCTCACATTGGCTCATTCTGCTGTGTAGACTTTCAATAGACTTTTTCATGTCCTGGAAATCTATTTGCATCTGTTTTATGGATTCCATTTGTTTCCTATTTTGGGATTCCATCATGTTCCTCAGCTCCTCTCTAGATTTATTAATCATGTCTTATACTAGGGGCACAATTTCTCCTGCTAACTGAGAAATTATTTCTGATTTCTTTTTTTCCAGATCCCCTTTTGTTGCCAGTTCATTGGGTCTAGGTGGTTGAGTATCAGAGTGTTCCATCTCATTTCCCTTTGGGGTTGCTGTAAGTGATCTGGAAGTCTGGTTTTGAGACTTATTTTCTTATTTTCTCATTTCAACTGGGGCGGGAGGCTGTTAGGGCCTGCATGGATTACCTCCTCTGAGCTGGGAGAGGTGGCACAGGGGCCGGGAGTAGCAGTATGGATGGTGGCCCAAAAGCCCTTTCCTGTGGGCTGGTAGCAGCGGGAGTGATGGTGGCCATTAAGCCCCTTCTTCTTGACCAGGAGCAGTGGGATGGCAGCTCAGAAGCCCCTACCTTTGGGCCGGGAGTGGTGGGAGGGATGGTGGCCCGGAAGCCCCTTCCTCTGGGCCAGGAGCAACGGGACAGAAGGTGACCCAAAATCCCTTTCCTCTGGGCCGAGGGCAGCAGGAGGGATGGTGACTGGGAAGCCCTTTCCTCTGGACCAGGAGCAGTGGGACCGCAGCTCAGAAGCCCCTACCTCTGGGCCGGGAGCAGTGGGACTGAGTACTGTGGTCTGGTGGTCTGGTGTCCTCTGCGTCTTTGTAGTGTGGAACCACGTGGCTGCCTGTCTGCAGTGGAGTGATTCAGTGTCTTCCACGCGACTTGTGACCTTGGTAGGGGCAGGGTGTGTGCAGACCTGCCTGTCTGCAGTGGGTTGATTTGGCATGTAATAAATTTTTACAGATGAAGGATGGGTTAGGATGTTTGAATGATTTAACAAAATACCTTCAGTTGGAAAATTTATCAATAATAGTAATTAATTTCACAGTTCAGGTGGCTGGAAAGTCCAAGATGAAGGAACCATTAGATTTGCTGTTTAAGGATTGCTGCATGTTCCACAGATGGTGCCTTGTTACTGCATTCTCACATGGTGGAAGGGTAGACTATCCAAAGAAAATAACAGACTTTCTCAAACCCTTTTATGAGGCTACTAATCCCTCTAATCAGCTCCTAAATACCTCTGGATACTATCCCATTTGGGGTTTAGTTCTAGGATGAATTTTGGAGGAAGCAAACATTCAAATCATAGCAATTGGCCAAGAGCGTTACTTCGTAATAAAATATTACTAAAATATAAAGAATCTATTGTGTATAAGAGCCACCAAAAAACCCCACAAAGTATCATTATTAAACCTACAATATTGCAGAATTTACAATATATATTTCATTGTATAAAAGTATAATACATATAAGTAAATTACTTTAATAAGAAAATGTATAATAAAGGAACATATAACTATTAAACATGATAAGGCACATCTGGAAATGAATATGTCACACTTTTAAAAATAGGTAATGTGGGTTAGGGATTTAGCTCAGTGGTTCTGCCGCCTGCCTCATAAGTGGAAGAATCCAAGTTCAATCCCTTGTATCAAAAAAAAATAGGTAATGTGATTATTAATATTATAAATATAATAATATTGGGTATCCAATGGATTGTTACATGTTAATTTACATTACTACATAGAACATTAATGAAACAAAAAGAGAAATTATCCAGAAATGAGCATAGAAAGAGATTTCAAATGCAAAAGATATAGTTAAAGATTGCAATAGAAGTTCAACCGCAGCTCGGAAGAATGCTATAGAGGAGTGGGAGAATGAAAGAAAGAATATATTAGCTGAAATTAAAAGATTTTTAAAATTGATAAGAGACCAGTTCACAAACAAATTATCTCAATGAATGAAAAGTAGAAAAATATTTTAAAATTATAGCTATAGAAGTTAGAAACTACAGTCAAATAGAGAAACTATACAATCAAATAAAGTATTGATAAACATATTTACAGATATTAGTATGATTGAGCCAGTTCATATTTTCTTTTCTGATCTGATTTTATAGGCATTATAGAAAGATATACTTCAATCAAAACTGGCAAATTCATTTTTAAAAACAACCATTGAATTTCTAAAATATTGTCCCCAAATATGTGCAGCAAATGAAAGATCACTTATTCAACAAAATAAATTGAAATTTTATAATAACAATGACAGTCTATGGTGTTTAAACTAAAATACCTTGAAGAATCATCTACTGTTAAACCAAAGAACTAGGCACAGTAGTTTAGCAAAGTAGGTATATAAAATCAATCTTTGTAGTTTATGTTACAAAAGAACAAAGATCACATGATCACATCTTATCTTCACATTTTTAGGGGTCAGAAAAACAAGAGTGAACTAAAAGCATAACAGAAGGAACACAATTACCTTATAGCAGAAATTATCAAAATACAGCATAAAAAGAGCAATACAAAACTTAATGAAAACAAACATGAATTCTTTGAAAAAGCTAAGCGAATGCAAGGAGTATTACCAATAATCTCACAGAAATAAAAATCATAAAAAATTTTAATAATGGTATGACATATATCATATAACACAGGTGAAATGGAAAATTCCTAGAAAGACACAAAGAACTAAAAAGGACTTTGGAAAAATTAGACAATCTGAATGCACCTATTAGACACAAGAAATTGAATTAATGAACAACAAACTACTGAAAAAGATAAGGTGAGGACCAGATGGCTTCAATCAATTCTACAAAATACCTTAAAAAAAAGACCAATTCTTCATATACTCTTTCAAATAATAGAGTGAGAGAATGCCTCTTACCTTCTATTAGGTCAAAATTATCCTAATACCAAAACCAGATAAAAATATCACAAGGAAATACAACAGATCAATATTAATTATCAATACATACATAAAAATTCTCACTAAAATACTAGCAAACCAAATCCAGCAATACATATATAAAGATTTGTGTCATACATGTGAGATTAACGCCTGCAATAAAAGTTTATTGATAATCTAAAAATCAAGTCACCTATAACATTTGTAGAATTAAAAACTACAATTCATGCTATCATTTCAACATATACAGATAAAGCCTTTGACCAAAAACTATCACATTTTCATGACTAAAACAATTAAAAGAAAAAAAAGATAAATTCCTTCAGTTTAAAAATGACACCTATACTGCCTGCCTCACAAGTGCAAGGTTCCGAGTTCGCTCCACAGTACAAAAAAAAAAGACATCTATAAATAATCTATGACTCTGATAATAATGTTAAAGGATTGTTGATTTCCTCCATCAGACAAGATGTTTGCTCTAACCAATTCTATTCAACATTTCACTGTAAATTTTGACATGGACACTTATTCAAGAAAAGAAAAGAAAAGATGTGTATATTGGAAAAAAATAAAATTACATATATGTTGATGAGAAGGAAATATACAAATTTATGTGTATTTATTTATAAATATATATTTACATTTATATAAAATAAGATATATTTAAATCATATGTAATTTAGAATTAGAATAAATTAAGTTCAGCAACATCTAAAAGTATAAATTAATATATAAAAATAAATTATTTCTCTACAATTTTGCACTAAATAATCTGAAAATCAATTTAAGAAAACAATTCCAATTATAAAATAAAGCTAATAAAAGTCAGGAAAAATATGGACAAAGGTAGTAAAAAATTTTACTATGAAAATGACATCACTTTAAAACATTAAAGTGGATCTAAATAAATGGACAAAATGTCTCATATTCATAGATGTGATAATGTTAATGATAATACACCCCCAATGTATTTAGTGATTCAAGGCAAATTTTATCAAAATTCCAGATGATTTATTGATAGAAGATAATCCTAAAATTTATATGAAATTGTAGAGGACAGTGAATATCTAAAATAACCTTGATAAAGAAGAAGAAAGTAGGAATACTCATACTTCCTAATTTCAAAATCTAACATAGGTTATTTGTGTACAGGAATGCTAATGATTTTGAGCTTTCACTTTGTATCCAGGTATGCTACCAAATTTGGTTATTAAATCTAGAAGTCTTTTGGTGGAGTTTTTGGGGTTTTCTGTGTAAAGTATCACGTAATCCACAAATAATTATAATTTAACTTCTTTCTCTTTCTGTCTTTATACTTTTTATTTCTTTCTTTTGTCTAATTGCTATGAATAATGTTTCCAGAACTATATAGTATGAGTGGTGATAGTGGACATCCTTGTCTTGTTCCTGATTTTAGAAAAGCTTTCAGTTTTGACCATTTAATATGATGCTGGCTGTTAGTTTGTCATAGATGGCTTTTATCAGATTGAGATAAAGACCATCTATTCCAATTTTCTGTAGGGTTCTATTATGAATGGGTGTTGGACTTTGTCAAATGTTTTTCTGCTTCTATGGAGATGATCATGTGATTTTTGTCTTTGGCTCTGTTGATATGGTGCATTACATTTATTGATTTGCATATGTTGAACCACCCCTGCATCCCTGGGATGAATCCTACTTGGTCATGTTGTGTAATGTTTTTCATGATTTGCTACATTCTGTTTGATTTCCTACTGATTGGTATTCAGTATCTTACTGAGGAGTTTTACATCTGTTCATTAATGAGATTGACCTGTAGTTTTCTTTTTGATTGGGTCTTTCTCTGGTTTTGTTATCATGGTAATACTTGCTTCCAGAAATGATTTGGAGAGTATTACTTCCCTTTTAATGTCACTGAAGATTTTGAAGAGAGGCATTAGATCTTCAATAAATTTCTTGTAGAATTCAGCAGTGAAATCATCAGTGCCTAGGCTTTTCTTTGTTGGTAGGTTTTTAATTACATCTTCAATTTAATTTACTTATATAGGGTTATTTAGCATTTTTATACCTTCTTGATTGAGCTTTGATAATTCATATGTATCTAGGAATTTGTCCAGTTCTTAAGTGCATTCCATTGTATCAGAGTGCAGACACTTAAAATGGGTATTGATGATCTTCTGTTTTTCTACAAAATTCATTGTGATTTTACCCTTTTCATTCTTAATTGCATGAATTTGAGTCTTATCTATTTGTATTACATTAAAATTTAAAAATCCATAATAGGGCAACAAAAATCAGTGAAATATGTTTCTGACACAATAATAGAAATATAGATAGAACAGAATTGAAAGTACAATAATAAACTCATGTGTCCATGGTCAACTGTTTTATGACAAGAATGTGGACCACTCAATTGGGGGAAAATGTGGTATCTGCAACAGATAGTACTAGAATACCTGGATGGGCACAATCAAAGGAATGAAGTTGGAAACATCTCACACTACATGCAAATATTAGCTCAAGATATTATACCTATAAGAATTATAGTGCAAGTCTGAGAAGAAAACAGGAAATATAAAGAGTGAATGATGCCAGAGATAAAGAGGCCACAAATTGTATTGTTTGGTTTTTAGGAGAAATTAAGTAAACATAAAATCTACAAAGAGAGAAAGTGGTTTTACTGATGCTTAGAACTCAATAGGATGGTCTAATGAGGGATCATAACTAAACTGTTTTGGGATTCTTTTATGAGGTGAATAAAACATTTCAAAATTGATTTCTTTGAGGTTTCAACATATATGTGAATATCTAAACACATGGAAATGGAAGTACAGTAAAATCACTTTAAATAGATGAATTGTATGGTATGTGAAATTTATCTCAATAAACAGTTACCATCAAGAAACCAAAAGTAAGAAAAATAAAGCAGAGTGGTTTATGAGTGAATTATGTTACCTGTACCAAACCTGAACCTGTGTGTTTTATGCTTAGTTTCTCCCTTGGGCAAAAGAAGGAATACTTTTGTCAACCCACATGCCACAGCTCAGCAGAGCACAGAAGGTAGTTATCTGGAACAAACTCATGGTGTGATAACCTTGGTATGTTCTAAAACTAGACCTCTGCTTTAGTTTCTAAGGCCAAGAACAGCTGTGTGTTGGGATAGTGTGCCCTTTCCTGCTTCATATCTCACTAAGTAAGGAATATGGCTGGCTCAAGGGGCCTCCCTCTGACAGTCACGGCAGATAATTGACTTCTTGGTTGTATTATGATATCCCAGGCAAGCAGTCCCTGAGCCTCTGGAAATGAGATCACATTCATGGGCCAAAGACAAGGTTTTCTGTTGGACTAGGCTACAAACTGCCACTTTTCCCAGGTTGAAAACTTGAGAACTTTAGAATCCTGTGGCTTCAGAGACCTGTTGTCTCACAAAGTGGCTCAAGTGGTCTTTATTTTGGTGAAATGCAGATCAGGTACAAAATTGTCCACTACACATGAACTGTAAAGTCCACCAGTGATTTTTGACATTAGTTCAGGGCTCTATAAAGCAGGATTGTCTGGTTATATTGGACACAGCCATATCATTAACTCTAGTGTGCATCACCCTAAATTCAATATTTCTTCAACAAGTCCGAGTAAGAAGAAATACTTTGTAGGAGAGGAAACCCGGTATGATCCCTTGTATTTAAACTACCCCACTGAGTATGAGATGGTAACAATATAGAATGACATGGAGAAATTCTGGAAACATACTTTTGAGAGGGATCTGGGAGTTAAACTCAGTGTACAACCAGTACTGATAATGGAATCTTCCTTGAATCCAAGGCATACTGAAGGGAAGACCATAGAAATCATGTCTGAGAATCTCAACATTCCTACTTTCTACCTGTTCACCGTACAGTGCCAGTACTCTGTGCCTGGCACTGAGTGCCAGTAGAAAGGAGCACAAGCCTGGCACTGGACAGCAGGGATGAAGTCCCTTGTATTGTCCCCATCTTTGAGGGTTACTCCCTGAATCATGCAGTCACCAAGGTCTATGTGGCAGGAAGTGACATCACAGCGCACCAAATAAGGCTCTTCCTGGCCAGAGAACATACCCAACCTTGCATCCACAACAAGGCCTTGGTAGATGAAATCAAAAAGAATCTCTGCTACATCAACTTGGAGCCAGAGAAAGAACCATGCAAGGGATACAAGCATTCTGCATTCCATGCAAACATTCCTGACTTAATACAAATTGCCAGATGAGAATGTCATCCACATCAGGGACCATGTGTGCTAGGTGCCTGAGGTGGATTTTTCCCATGACAGTTTGGGCATCCAGAACCTGGGTTTCTCAAAAACGGTCTGTAGCAGTATCATGAAATGTGACAGAGATATCCAAAAAAGCCTTTTTGCTGATGTTGTACTCTCCAGGGATTCCATACTCTTCCCTGGGCTGGCACAAAAGCTCAAGGAAGAATTATAATTTGTGGCTTCCAGAGGGAACCCAATCAAATTCAGGGATTCTCCTGACAGTTGTTTGTCTGCTTGGATTTGTGCATTCATAATGGCCTTTAGGAGCAGTTTCAAACAGATGTGGGGCCCCTCTGTGGATTTCAAGGATTATGGATAAATTTTTGTACAGAGAAAGTGTTTGTAAATGTTGCTGAGTATGGGGGGGGGCGGCTGGACAGCACCTCAAAATTCTCTGGTACAGGAATAATACCTAATATTGGGAGGTAACATCCTCCCCAGCACTTCAGTTGAAAAGAGCTGTCCCATTTCAGGTTTCAGTTTGTTCTTGGCTCCAGAATAGTTTCTGCTCCAAGTCATGGATCTTTAATTGGTTCTAATCCACCATTATTGTCAAGTGAGCCTCTTAAGTTGTTTTCTCCAGAGAAAACCCTGTGTTACATGGTGATGCTTTGTGTACCTATAGGGAGTATTTAAAGGTGCCTGGTCTTCATACCTAGAAGCTGTCTTTGGACTATAATTGACCCAGTGCACTTGAGATACAATCTCCAAGGAAAGTGTGTGAAGGACAATGAATGAAGAAAAATATGGATGTCACTCATTCTTAGGGTTCACCAAATCATTTCATCGGGCTGGTCTGTAGTTACCACAAAAGAACTGTTACTCTAAAAAAAGATCAGGCTGGGCTAGAGATTTAGCTCAGTGGCACTGTGCCTGCCTCGCAAGTGCAAGGTCCTGAGTTCGATCCCTGGTACTGCAAAAAATAAAAAGATCAAGCTGTCAAGTAGATGGAAAGTGACATTGGGCACAGAAATTATCATTTGTTTCAGGTTTTCTAAGTTAAGAAACTCTGTTTGCATTTGGGATTTAATAATTATTTCACTGGATTATTGTATTTTTTCTTTTATATATTTGTTTGTTTTACTTATAAGAATAGCCATAGTACAATTTTACGAAAAGTAGAATGAAACCATAATGTCCAAAAAGTAACTGTTGAGTAATTTATGTATAAATATTTACTTTCATTAATTTCATATTTACCGAAGTGTTGCTGAATGATAAATGGGAAATGTAAAGAAATCTTTTTAATATGATTTATTTTTATAAACAATACAATGCTACTTTCTCGCATAGTAATATGTCCATGATTATCTGTATATACATAAAGAAATGATTATTCATTCCTATATGATGCTAAGCACTTGGAGAAAAGCACTGAAGAATAAACACATTAGTTGTGTATGGTAAATGTTAGGAACAGATTTCCATTTGGAATTAAAGGGAGGAACAAATCCAAAAGGAAGGACTACATTATGAATATCAGCCTGAATGAAATGAGAGCATTCACCTAAATGAGTCATACTTCGCACATATCTTCCCAACTCCATGTTGAGTGGAACTTGAGTTCAACCACGAAAATAGTCATATCTATAAATCAGTGTAATGCATGTATTTTTATATTTACATATATTTGCGGGTATTGATTATAATGTTCAACAGCCTTTTATCATAAATGCCAGGAACAAATTAGGTGTAGAAACATCATACTTTAATATAATTAAGGCTATATAAACCCACAGCAGGCATCATACTGAATGAGGAAAAAGTTATTTTCTTTAAAATAAGTAACAAGTCAAGTATGTCCATATGAGTTAGGGTTCACTAGAGAGAAATTAATTATAAAATATATGTATGACTATACAAGGTATTTATGAGGTAGGCTTACAGGACTAAAGTCAGAAGATTTTCAGTGGAAGAATTCAAAATGGCTATCTGCATCCTGGGGAGGTGGAAGACCCAGTAGCATTCTTTATACCAAAATTTGTCTTAGTCATTTTCTCACTGCTGTATGTCACAGTGCTAGACACTCACAAAATAAAGGAGAAGAAGGTTATTTTTGCTCAGTTTTAGTCCATCATTGGCCAATTTTAAGGCAGGAAGACATGTTGGAAGGATCTGGTATGGGAAATCTACTCGTGTCATGGTAGCTTGGAAGGAGAAGGGTAAAGAGAGAGGGGCACATACCCTCCAGGTCACACACCCAGTGGTCCATCTCTTCAGTTCAGTCCCCACCTTCCAACAGTTAACTCAGCTCTGAAACCACGATCCAACAACTTTTTAAATGCCTTGTTTATGAGCAGGTGAGGTTTTGGGAGGACATTCTGGAGCTAAATAATAAAATTCCAATCCTGGTGCTCAAAAGATTCATATGCATCTCTTTGTGCAAAATGTGTCTAGTCCATCTCTAAAATGCACTGTAAAGATCAAAGTCTTTCCAGTTTTAGCAGTGATAAATTTTCCAAGTCCAAATTGTCCTCTGACAATCAAGCCAAACTGTTATGTGTGAACAACCTCTGTAAAAGTCACAAAGAAAGTTAAACATCACCAACATACAAGGGCACAGGGTAAACATTCCCACTCCAAAACAGAGGCATACTGGGGTCAAAAGGAAACCAAAGCATGACTGAAACCCAGTGGTGCAAACATTAGGTCCTAAAGCTGAGTATTTGGGGCCCTAGACAAAGATCTGAACTCCAAATCATGTGGGTGGCCCTGCCTCTACGGCATTGCAGGTTCCAGCTTCACTCTCACAGCCTCACACACTGGCCTCTTTGGGGTACACTACCTAGTGTCCTAGACATTCTGTTGAAAGCTGGGTGGAAGTCTCTCTGATCTCAAACTCTTTCATTCTGCATTCCTGTAAAACCAGCAACATATGGATGATGCCAATGTCTCCTGCCAGCTCAAGCATTAGACAAGCCACATTGTGTCATGGCTGGAGAAACCTCTGAGCACCTAAGTGATGGAGCACTATGAAACAAATTGCAAGGAACCAATTTCCTATGTGGTTCTTATCAAGGAGGGTGCCATGGGTGTCCCTTCTCAAAGCAAAGTCTTTCACATTTGCATCTCTTAGCCTGCAAAAGGTGGAGTCTTATTGACTCTTGGGATGCCTTGGAATTAATCTTCCCATTGTTCTGATGCAAAGTAGTTGGCTTCTTTTTAATATTTTTCACTAACCTAACTCTCCAGAGTACCATGTTTGCTTCATTTCCAGCCAAGCTGAAAACTTTTCAAATGGAGTATTGCTCCAGAATTTCCAATCAATATCCATACCACAGCTTGAACTTTGTGCTGACTTACAATTTCCCCCTCCAGATTAGTCTACTGCCCTTCATCTCACCTGAAAAATCTCAGGTCAACAGCAAAATGTAGACAATTTTTTGCCAGAGCATTGCATGCATGGCCTTAAGCCCAACTGCCAATGAAATCTTTGTTCCCAACTGAAACCTTCTGAGCCCGGACTTTACAGTCTGCTTTTCTAATTAGCATCTGCTCTTCTGATCTCTGACCAGTATCTCACATCAAGCTAGGCTCACAACATTCTAGAACTTCACTAGCCAGCATCTCCAATGCTTTCCAAACTCATCCCACAAGCCATTTCCAAAGCCTTCTAAACCACATGGTGAAGTAAGTCACAATAACAATCCCACTTCTCTGCTGCTAAATATGTCTTGCTTACTTTTACATCACTGAAGCACAATACCCCACTCCCACAAATTAAAGGAGGAAAGGTTTATTTTGACTTATATTTTCAGTGCATAGGTAGCTGGATTTAGGGCAGAACAGCATAATAGAGAGGCCTAGTGGGGGAAAACTATTCATGTCATGGTAGCCAAGAAGTGAATTGAAGCAAAGAGCTGGCAAGGGAGATAGGACCTTCTATATTGTGTCTCCAGTGGACTGTTTCTTATGAACAGACTCTGCTTCCTAACAACATGTCAGGTACATTGTCCCCATAATTCAATCATCTCCCCAAAACTTCACCTATGGGCACATGAGGCTCTTTGGGTACATCTCAATTTAAACCATAACACTGTCCATTCTTACTACTCTTCTTCAGTAGACTAGAAAATTTAGCCAGTGAAATTTAGCAAGAGAAAGAAGTTAGGGTAATGAACATAGGAAGAGAGAGAATCCAAATTTACCTCTTTGAAGATAATTTGATCTATACCTAGTAAAACCTAGAGACTCCACCATATGACTATGACAAGTGATAAATGAATTCAGCAAAATAGCATAACAAAGCCCACATAAAATAGCAGCTTTCATACATACCAGTAATAAATTTGCTGAGAAAGAAATCATGAAAGAAGTTTTACTGAAAATAGCTTAAAATAGCAAATAATTAGTATTAAAAATAACTAAGGAAGGAAAAGTCCTCTATGACTAAACTACAAAACACTGGTGAAAACAAACTGATGAGGAAACTAAAAGTTGGAAAGACCTGCCATGTTCTTGTATAGGAATTGTTAAGATTCTTAAAATGGCCATACTACTAAAAGCAACTTAAAGATTCAGTGCAATCCAATTCAAAATATTAATGATGTTCTTCATAGAGCTGTAGAAATAATCCTAACATTTAAATGAAAACACAAAAATGCCCCAAAACAAAAGCAATCTTACATTCAAAGGACATAACTAGAGGCATAATAACCCTTGATTTAAAGACACACTACAAAGCAACAGTAAAAACAGCATGGTATTTGCATAAGAACAAACATATATATCATTGTTATAGAATATAGATCCAAATAACGTATCAGTGAATCTAGAAGGAGGCCATCCTTTTTTTTTTTTGGTGTCGGGGAGCTTGAACTCAGGACCTTGTGCTTGCGAGGCAGGCACCAGAACCACTGAGCTAAATCTCTGTCCCAGGAGCTCATTCTTGACAATGTGAAAAAATTACACATTGAAGAAAGGACAGACTCTTCAACAAATAGTATTGGGAATAATGAATATCCATAAACAGAACACTGAAACCTGAGCCCTGTCTCTATCCTTGAACAAAAATCAACTCAAGATACCACTTGCAGATAAATGTAAGATCTGAATCTGAAAGACTAGAATAAAACCTCAGAGAAACAATTCAAGACATTAATACACTCAATTATTTTCTGGATAGGACCACTAAAGCACAGGAAACCAAAGGAAAAATTGAAAAAGCCTATTAATTTAAAGTAAAAGCATCTGTACAACAAAATATATCAACAAAATACAGAGATAACCTATAGAGTGGAAGACAGTATTTGCCAGCCATTAATCTGGCAAAATGTTCATGTCCAGAATATATAAATCACTCAAGAAATTAATAAAAAATACGAATCTCATTAAAATGGGAAATTATATAAGGAATTATTTCTCAAAAGAAAAATTACAGAAAGCAAGTAAATATAAGAAAAAATTCTCATTATCTTTATCCTCCAGTGAAATGTAAACTGAAGCTAAAATGATAAATCATCTCATTCTATTCAGAATTGTTATAAAGTAATTATAACAATAAAGACTGATGCGGATGTGGGAAAAAAAGCTCTCATACCCTATTAATGAGAATATAAATTAGTATAACTATATGGAGAATAGTACTGAGGTTACTCAAGCAATCAAAAATAAAACTATTATATGATGCAACTATTCTACTCCTGGGTATATGTCCAAAGGAAATAAAATCAGAGTAACAAAGAAGCCTCTGCACTTCCATATCATTGCAGCATTTTTCTCACTAGCTAAGGAATGGGAAAACCGACTAATTAATGGATAAAGAATGTATAGTACATATACACACTGGACTATGTTCAGCCATAAAAATTTAAATCCTGTCATTTGCAGCAAAATGGATGAAACTGGAGGTTATTTTGTTATATGAGGATAAGTGCTGCATGTTCTCTCTCTTTTGTGAAAAATGAGAAAATGTCAACCTGAAAATAAATAATGATTACTGGGGATTGAAAAGGGCTCAAAGAGGTTAATGTGGAAGTAAGTGTATTTGCATATGGTTATCATCACTGCAGGTTACATATATATAACATATATATATATATATATGGAAATATGGCAGTTAATCTCATTAATGCAGAAAACTAGCACATGTAAACAATTACTTGATTGTTGAGCTTTCAGAGAAGAGACAAAGTGAGATCAGAACACAGACATTTGTAGAATGGATAAAAATTAATACAAGTATATACTTTCAAAAATACCCTTTAAATTCAAGGTCACAAATCATTCATTCCTATATATATATTCGTTTATGTCTATGAATGATTTGAGACCTTAAATATATATTTATGTATATATATAATTATATGAAGATATCAGACAACAAAGGCCTTGAGGCATTTAAAATGTAATATTGTCAATATATCAGGAAGATATAACTTTTATTACACACATATGCACACACTACAAGACCAACAATAGGTGCCAATAATACATTATAAAAAACATCAAAATCTAAGGGAGAAATGGAGAATTTACTATGAACCATTTAAGACTTCAACACTCCACACTCAATAATCAAGAGAAGAACTAGATAGATGATCAGTAGGTTAAAATTTTTGAAATCATTCTAAAAAATGTACACAGATCTGTAGAAGTTTATAGTTGAAAACACTAAAAGACATATTTTTTCAACTGCAACTACTTTTCTCCAGAAAGACCAGGCTAAGATGTAAAAACATCTCAAAATTTTAAAAGGATTGAATTCATATGAAATAAATTGTTTAAAGCCATGGAAATAATTTAGAATTTAATGAGAAAAACTTGAAATTTCAGGAATATGTAGGATTTATTTAACTCCTTAATAAACAAAAGGTGACAAAAGAAACACAAATAAGATTGAAAATGATTTTAATATTTATTATTTCATTCTAGTGTTATATGTTTGTGATACAAAATAATAGCATTCTTTTGGAGAAATATATACGTGTATAAATATTATGTATCACTAACACAGATATATTTTTATATCTTCATTAATACTTTTACTTTTAAGAACGAGAAACTAGAGACATTTATAGCTCAGTGGATGTACATTGAGGCCATACTCTTAAGTGAAATAAATAGGCCACACATGTGTAAATACCGAATAGTTTCTCTAGTGTGAGAAACTGAAAGTGTAAATAAGGATTAAAATGAATAATTGATCATTTGAAATAGGAAGAAAAGGTCTAAAGGGGTAGGGGAAGTGGGGAGGGGTAAAGGGAAATGAAAGAAGGGAAAGGAAAAATTATGAGAAAAGAAAAAATTGGAAATAAAGTCTATGTAAACAGGGAAGGATGGAGGGGGTGGGGGAAGGGCACACAGGTAATGGGGAAAAAATAAGAACCAAGATACATCATGTACAGGTACAAGCACCCAAAGATAAATTTAAATGTATTGTATACCTAAAATGTACCAATAAAAGAATTTAAGCCAAAAAACCCTTTACTTTTTAGATAAACCTCTTTATTAAAATAAAATTGGCATACAGTAAAATGCACTCATGGAAAGTGTATATTTTGATAAGTTTTGACATAAACGCCCATGAAACTAAGGAACATCCAAGAGAATGAAAAGTCCTACCATTTTTGAAAGCCCCCTGAAACCCGCATGTTATCTGCCCCTCAGCCTTGGCAATGCTGGTACGCTTAGTGTCATCACAGATCATTTGCACTTTCTGGAATTTTATAGAAATGGAATTATAAGGCCTATAGTTTCTTTTTTTAAAAATGTATTTAGACATAAATTGCATACAATGAAATTCACTTGCTTTAAGTGTATATATTCATCAGGGTTCCCTAGAAAAATAGAACTGTGTGTGTGTGTGTGTGTGTGTGTGTGTGTATGTTGGTTTAAGGAAGTGACTCACACAATTGTAGGAATGTAAAGTCTGAAATGGGGAAGGTAGACCAGAAGGCTGGAGACTCATGAACGAGTTGATAAGAGTCTTGAAGCAGAATTTACTCTTTTTCTGGAAACCCTGTGGTTTGTTTTTTTTTTTTTCTGAGAATTTACTTTTTCTATTCAAAATTATACCATGCTCATAGCAGCAATGAAGACTATAGCATAACCAAAGAAATGGAAATACTGCAAATTGAGATGTCACACTGTATTGGAGCGAAATGAGAAACAGACAGCAAAAAAAAATTATATATGTATAATATATAGGTAGATACAGATAGGCTTAGAATACAATAATATTCTCTCTCTCTCTCTCTCTCTCTCTCTCTCTCTCTCTCTCTCTCTCTCTCTCTCTCCCCTCCTATTAACTTTTTCGTATAAGAGAAGCCATACAATATTCAAGCTTGTGTGTCTGACATATTTCTTTTAACATTATGGTCTCAAGGTGCATCCATTTTTCTACAAATGCTTCAAGTTTATCTTTCTTAATGGCAGACTAGTACTCCATTGTAGTACATTTTCTTTATCTATTTATCTGTTGATGGACATATAGGCTGTTTCCATAATTTAGCTGTTATGAATTGTGCTGCTGTAAACATGAGTGCACACACATCTTTGTGGTATGACGTTTTTAAATATTTTGGAAGAATACCCAAAAGGAGAGTATCGGAGTCAACTGAGATTTCTAGTTTTAGTTTTCTGCGGATCTCCAAACTGATTTAGATAGTGATTTTATCAGTTTACGCTCCCATCAGCAATGAAGAAGAGTTCTTTCTCCTCACAGCCTCATCATCATTTGTTATTCATTGATTCTTGATGATAGTAATTCTTTCTCGGGTAAGATGGAATCCTAATAAAAATGGTGAAATTTTTCTTATAAATGACTTATTCCAATCTTTATAAATTAAAGTTTATTAATAAATTCCATTGTAATTATATAATATAATAGTAGACTAGCTGTTCTGGGAATCCAACCCAGGGTCTCATACATTCCAGTCAAGTCCTCTACTCCAGGCCCCTAGTGAGATATCTTGTCTTGACTACATTAAAAAATCAGTGTTTTCATTCCATTATATATAACTGAGGAAGAATAATCTGGAAAACCTTAATAATTCTGAAATATAATAAAGTTAACTAAGGTAAAAAATATATTATTTTAATTTTCATTTCTTCCAGAGATGCTGAACATTTTTTCATTTATTTATTGGTCACACATTTATTTACCTGAGAAATGTGTACTCATTTCAAATGCCTACTTTTGATTGAGTCTTTAAACTGAGCGGCTTAATTTTTTGTAATTCTTTATATATTTTAGTTATTAGTCCTTTATGTGAGGAGTAGCTGACCAATTTTTTCTCATTCTGTAATTGTCTCTTCACATCATTCATGGTTTTCTTTGCCAAGCAAGAGCTTTTTAATTTAATGTGACCCTATTTGTTGAATCTTGATATTATTTTTTGTGCAACTACAGTTTTATTCAGACAGTTTTTGCCTGCACCATTGTTTTCAAGAGCTGTATCTACTTTGTCTTCCAACAGATTTCTTTTGTTCTAATGTTTTGATTTTTGATCCAGTCTGACCTTAGTTTAGTGAATGGTGAGAGATATGGGTCTATGTTCAACATTTGCCATCCACATCATTAACACACTATTTCCCAGAGCCATTTGTTAATGAGATTATCTTCCAGGGAAAGGATTTGGCTCCTTTGTCAAAATCACAAAACTGAGTGTACCAGGGGTTCTTTGTCTATTTTCTGTTATATTCCATTGATCCACATGTCTGCTTTTATGACTGTAACTTTGTCACATAAGATGAGATCTATGCCTTGTAATGCCCCATGCCTTCCTCTCATTGCTCAGAACTACTTTTGCTATTTTAGGTCTCTTCTAATTCCATGTGAATTTTATTATTATTTTATTTTTTTATTTCTTGGTACCGGGGATCTACCTCAGGACCTTACGCGTGCGAGACAGGCGGCAAAACTACTGAGCTAAACACCTGGCTATGTGAATTTTAGAATTGCTATTTCCAGTTCTGTAAGAAATGTTATTGGTATTTTTATTGAGATTGCAGTTTTGCTTTTTTTTTGGTGCCGGGGATCGAACTCAGGTCCTTGCACTTGCGAAGCAGGCGACGAAACCACTGAGCTAAATCCCCAGCTTAGTAGCTTTGGAAGTATGATCATTTTAACTACATTGACTCTCTATTGAGGAACAGAGGATATATTTCTATTTTCTGATATCCTCTTCAATCTCCTTTTCTAGAGTACTATAATATTTGTTGTAGAGATCATTCACTTCCTTCATTAGGTTAATTCGAAAGTATTTAATTTTTCTTGATGTTATTACGAAAGGTAATATTTTTCTAATTTCTCTCTCAGTGAGTTTTTATTGGGATACAGGAGTGCTATTGATTTTTGAGTGTTGATTTTATATCCAGCTACACTACTGAATTTGGTTAATAGTTCCAGGAATCTTTTGGTGGAGTTTTTGGGGTCTTCTATGTAGAGAATCATGTCATCTGCAAATAATAACACTGTAAGTTCATCTTTCTCTATTCATATACTTTTTTATTTCTTTCTCCTTTCTAACTGATCATAGACATCCATCTCTTGTTCTTAATTTAAGAAAGAAAGCTTTCAAATTCTCGCCATTAAGATAATATTAACCATTGGCTTGTCATAGATGGTCTTTATCAGATTAAATGCCTCTGTTCTTATTTTCTTGAGGGTTTTTAAAATCACGAATTGTTGCACAATTTTATCAAATGCTTTTTCTGCATCTATTGATATTATTATTATTATGTTTTTCTCCTTGCTTCTATTTATGTGAAGAGGTATATTTATTGATTTGCATATCTTGAACCAGCCTTGCCTCCCTGGAGGGAACCTTATTTGGTCATGACACATGACCTTTTTGATGATTTGTCTCATACTCTTTACGAGTATCTTGTTGAAAACTTTTGCGTCTATGTTCGTGAAAGTGATTGGTCTGTAATTCACATTTTTGTTTGGCTCCTTTTCTTGTTTTGGAATCAGGATAATGCTTGATTCCTGGAATGACTGTGGGAGTAGTGCTTCCCTTTGGATTTCATTAAAGATTTTGAGGAGTATTGGTGTTAGAACTATTCTTAAATTCTTATAGAATCCAGCAGTGAAGCCAACAAGACCTAGGATTTCTTTGGTAGTTTTTTTTTATTACATCTTTGGTTTCACTGAGTGATATTAGCTTATTTAAATTTTTATCTCTTCTTGGTTCAGCTTTGGTAGTTCATACATATCTAGGTTTTATCCATTTTTCTGAGTTTTCCATTTTATTAAAGTACAGGGTTGCAAAGTAGTTACCAATAATCTTTAGATTTTCGCAGAATCCATTGAGATTTTGCCTTTTTCCTTTCTAATTGTGTGAATCTGGATCTTTTCTTTCCTTCTAAAATAAGATTACTTAAGCATTTATCTACTTTGTTCAGTCTTTCAAAGAACCAACTCAATTCACTGATGCTTTATAATTTGTTTCAGTTTCATTTTAATTAATTTTGCCCTATTCTTTATAATATCCTTCCTCAAGCTAGCTTTAAGTTTGAATTGTTCTTGTTTTTCTAAGACCTTTGAGTGCATCACTAGGTTATTTGTTTGAGCATGCTCTGGATATCTAATGTGGAAATTTGTTGTTATAATCTTCCTTCTCAGGACTGCTTTTATCATGTCCCATGGGTTCCAATATATCATACTGGCATTATTCTTTGAGCATTGAAACTGTCTAATTTATTCTTTAATTTTGTGTGTTACCCATTGATTATTAAACTGGCTATTATTTAATTTTCATGCATTTGCATAGATTCTGTTGTGTCTTTTGCCATTAATTTCTAGTGTCACTGCATTTTGATCTGATTATATGCATGGGGAAATTTCAATTCTCTTTCATTTACTTAAGCTTGCTCTATGGGCTAGTATGTGGTCCATTTTGAAGAAAATTCTATGTACTGCTGGGAATAATGTGTACTCTGTTGTCTTTGGGTGGAACACTCTGTAAATACTGATTAACTCCATTTGTTTGAAGTCTTTGCTCAGGTCTGATATTTCTTTATTGATTTTCTTTTAGTCTGTCCCTTTGTGACAGTAGTATTGAGATTCCCCATTACAACTGTATTGGTGTTATTCTGATTTTCATGTCCGTTAGTGTTTGGTGTGCCAGTATTTGGTATATAAATATTTATAGTTGTTAAACTTTCTGGTTTAACTGTTTCTTTAACCAATACATAGTTACCTTAACCCCTCTGATCAATCTTGGCTAAAATCCACTTTGTTTGGAATTGGAATAGTAACACCTGTTTTTTCCAGGTTCCTGTTTCATGAAATATTGTTTTCCATACTTGGATTTTTATTTTGTAAATATCTTTATAAATTAAATGTGTTTCTTATACACTTCATATTGTTGGATTTTGTTTCTTGATCCACTCTGCCAGTCTATGTCTTTTGATTGGGGAATTGAGACTATTCAGACTGAGTGTTATTATTGAGAGGTATTGACTGATCCATGTTATTGCATTATTTTCCTCTTGTTGATAAATTCCCTTTTTCCAATTTTGCTTAGCTGCTCATACCTCCAGATATATTCATTCTTTTTGACATATTAACCTTTTTTTGGCTTCACTATGTCTTTCTAGGATATCCTTAAAATTTTTTGTAATTCTGGTTTTGTGGTCATGAATTTCTAGGATTACTCCTTTTCATGGAAATGCTTTATTTTTCTGTCAATTTTAAAGGAAAGTTTTGACAGATATATAAGCCATGGATGGAAGTTGTTATCTTTTAGTGCTTGAAACTCTTCACTCCAAGCACTCCTGGCCTTTAAAGTTTGTGTAAAGTCTGCTGTGATTCTTATTGGTTTTATTGTCTTTCTCTAGCAATTTTTAAAATTTTGTGACAAACATCTGAAATTTTGAGAATAATGTGGCACAGAGAGGTTCATTTTTCATCATGGCCATTTGGGGTTCTATAGGCTTTTGCATTTTGAATCCTGGAGTGGCTGATTTGTTGCTGCTTACCACTCTGCTATCTTCCCGGGTGTCTTTGATCAATCTTTTAAACAAATGAAAAGGAAGATACAAGATGCCAAAAGCAATAACCCACAGCCAAAGCAGATCTTACAAAATATTACAGATATATATATATATATATATATATATATATACATATATATGCCTACATTATAAAATAAAAAGCTGAAATTATTAACTTATGATTTGATTTTAGAAACTAACAAAATAGTCAAGAAATAATGCAAAGAAGGAAAGAAGAAAAAATAAGGATTCCCATAGACATAAATAAAATAAAGAGCAAAATATTAGGAGAAATAATCAGTATAAGTAAAGGTTTTTATTGAATTCATCAATAAAATTGACAAACAGGGTAAACATTACATTGTTTTGGTACTGGGGATCAAACTGAGGCCCTTGCATTTGCGAGGCACATTAATATATGAAAAGAAAATTAGGTAACATGATAAAATCATTCAATATAATATACCATATTAATAGAATGATGTACAAAAACACAATTATTTAAATGCACACTGCAAAAAAGTCTTTTGTCAACAACCAATAGCTTTACATGATAAAAAAATGATAGAAGTAAAACATCAAGCCTATAAAAGTCTATTAAGGAAAATCCATATCAGCAAGTTAGCACAATAAAATTCAATATAAGAAAATCAATAGACTTTCTGTACACCAAAAATGAACCTACTGAAAAAAATAAATTAAGAAAATATTACCCTTCACAATAGCTACAAGAAAAGTTACACACTTAGGAAATAACTTAACAAAGGAAGTGAAAGACACCTCTAAGGAAAATTATAGAACTCTGAGAAAAAAAAAAACATCAAAGAGAATATCAGAAACTGGAAAGATATTTCCTATTCCTTGATAGGCAGAGACAATATTGTAATAATAGCCAAACTATCAAAAGTAATATATAGATTTAAAACAATTCCACTCAAAATGCCAATGGGATTCCTTATAAAACTATAAAATGCAACCATAAAATTCATTTGGAACCATGAGAAAGCTAGAAGAGCAAAAACAATCCTCTGAAATAAGAGCAAAATAGAAAGAATCATAACCTCAAATTTCAAGTTATACTGCATAGCTACAGTGATAAAAATGTGTGATACACACACACATACACACACACACACACATGCATGCACACACAAAACAGATGGATGAGTAGAACAGGATAGGACCAAAAGCATTTGCTCAAGGAAAGGTGCACTTAAAAATGGGGCTAGGAAAACTAATTACACACATGCACAAAATTGAATCTGGAGATATATATTTCACCATGTATTAAAATAAAACAAAAATGAATCAAAGACCTAAATGTTAAACCAAAAAGCACTTAATCTGCTGGAAGGCAAAGTGGTTAAAACTTTTGAAAATTTAGGCACAAGTAATGACTTTATAAACAGAACCCAAATTACATAAGAAATAAAACCAAGAATCAACAAATGGCATTATATCAATTTAAAAAGAATTCTGGACCTCAAAGGAAACAATCAACAGAATGAAGAGACAACTTAGAGAATGGTGAAAAAATTTCAACTGCTTTTCAGGATAAAGACTAATACCTAGAATATATAAAGAATTTCAAAAAATTAGGCTGTCCAATATAGAAACCCACTAAAGAAAAATGAGCAAATGAAATGAATAGATACTTTTCAGAAGTACAACAAGCCAATAAGTACATGGAAAAATATTCATTATCTCTGGCCATCAGAGAAACGGAAATTAAAGAAATGACACTGACTTTTCATGTTATTCCAGAATGAATGGCTATCATCAAAAAGTCAGTTAATATGAGATGCTGGCAAGTCTTCTGGGAAAAAAGGAACCCTTGTACATTGTTAGAAAGCATATAAAGTACTACAACCGTTATGGAAATCCATATTAATATTCTTCAAAAAGCTAAAAATAAAAATCCCATTGGACCCAGCCATTCCCTTTCTAGGTATTTTCCTAAAGAATTAAGAGATCATATTACTGTGACACATGTATACCCTTGTTTCTAATAGCACAATTTATTGTAGCTAACTCATGGAAGCAGCCTATATGTTGTCCATCAACAGATAATTGGGTAAAGAGAATGTGGTATTTATACACAATGGAGTACTATTCTGTCATTAAAAAGATACATGTGATTTTTTTGTAGTAAAGTGGATGTCCCTTGACACCATATGGTTAAGTAATGTAAATTAAATGCAAACTATGAAGAATTTACACAGCAAAATAAAAGGTAGATTGTAGAAAATGGAGAGATACTTTGCAATTGGGAAGTGAACCAAGAGTTGGAGGGAAGAGGGAGCAGAGAGAGAAAGCAGAGGGACAGAGTAGGTAAAAAGAATTAAAATGTTATGTACATGCACCAACTCCCCACAATGAATGTAATTATTATGTACAACAAATATGTACTAATAACAAAAGTTTTTAAAATATTGTAAAAATCTGAATGTTTATTACCATATCAGGAATGAGAATAAAATGACGTTTTTTCCTGTGACATCTATTCAATATTATACTGAAAGTTCTACCACAATTATTTAAACATGATAAGGAATTAGCAAGCATTAAGATTTGAAAAGGAAAATTATAACTATGTATATCTTCAGAAAACATTCTTTCATATACAAGATTATAAGAAGTACACACATACAATTACACACAGAGCAGTTGTAAAGCAAAAGATCAATTTACAAAATCCAATTTCATCCACATACAATAACGAATGTTAAAATGTAATTTAAAATATTCCATTTACAATAACATGAAAAAGATGAAATAAAAATACACTTATTCAAATATTTTAAGGCTTAACATAATAATGGAAATTACAAAACATTGAAATACATACAGAAAACAACACCAGGTAAATTTAATCTAGCCCATCTTCACAAACTATAAGGCTTAATGTAATCAAGATAGCAATAACACTCAAATTGATTTGTATATTTGCTAAAATTATTATCTGAATCTCAGCTTGCTTGTTGTAGTAATTCACATGCTGACCTCAAATTCATTATTGGAGTAGAATAGTCAATAAATTGTTGAAAAGAACTCATTGAAGGAAAATGCACTCATTTCAAAATTTACAGTAATGATCAAGATGTGGCACTAGAATAAAAATAGTAATACATGCCAATGGAAGAGAACCAGAAATCTGGAAACAAACTCATACATTCATGTCACTAATGACAAGAGTTCAGGAAAGAATAGTATTTTCAATAACCGGTGCTTAGTTGATTAGAAAATATATGAAAAGGAATAAAATTCAACCTCCTACTTTTATCCATATATGAAAATTAACTCAAAATGTAACTTGGTAAGCAAAATAACACGATACTGATATATTAATGAATGCATAGACTAAAGGAACAGAACAAACTACTCAAAAGTTACCCCATGTATTTATAGCCAGCTTATAAACAATGAAGATGCCCAACATGTACATTGGAGAAAATGAATGGGGCCTGGAAAACTGGATATCCACTTTGGGAACATTGCAACTTTACCCCTAGCTGTCACTATGTTCAAAATGGATCAAAGACTTAATAGAAATATAAAAATACAAAACAAAAACATAGGAAAAATACTTTGATACCTCAGGTGTTTTCCTATAAGACCAAGAATATAGTCAAGAAAAGTAAAAGCAGGAAAATAATGTTAAACAAAATTACTTCTTCATCACAGAAGTAACTATAAATAGAACAAAGAGACAAACTATAGAGTGAAAGAAAAGAATTGCCAACTATTCATTCGACCATGGATTGGTATCCAGAATATACGAGAAATAAAAAAGCAAATAATGAAATTTTAAAATGAGAAAATGATCTGAATATGATTTAAAATAAGGAAATAAATACAGATTCAATGATAGTTACCAGAATCCGAGGAGAAAAGAGAATAGAGAGCAATGAGTAATAATTGACTAACAGATCTTGAGCTACAGTTTGATAAGAGAAAAAGGTCTAGTATTTTTTTTTTTTTTTTGTGGTAACATAGTTCAATCTCAGGACTTTGCACTTGCCAGGCAGGCATAGTGTCATTGAGCTACATCCCCTTCGCAGCAGTGTATGACTATTGATAATGATAAAGTAGTGTATAACTTTTTAAATGTTAGAATAAAGAATTTCAAATATTTTCTCCATGAATTAATGATAAATATTTGAGGAGACAGGTTTACCACGATTTCAAATGAAAAGAAATTACATATGTATTGAAACATCATATTGGAGATAATAAATATATACAGTTTTAATGTATCAGTTAAAATTTTTGAAATAAGACTATGAAACTGTTAGAAAGGGCATAAGGAAATGCTTTAGAACATTGAAATGGACAAGGATATTTTCCACAAGCCTCCAAAAGAACAGGCAACAAGTAGAAAACTGAATGAAATCAAGCTAAAAGTTTTCTGCATAGCAAAGGAAACAGTCATCTGATTAAAGAGAACATACAGAAAGAGTGAAACTGTTTACAAATTAGACATGTGAGAAGTTGATAATACCCAAAATAAATAAATTTAAGAAAAAATACAATCCCAAAAACACAAATAAATAACAAGATTAATAATTATATATATATATATATATATATATATATATATATATATGAAACACAAATGACCAATAAATATATGGTCAATTGTTAGAGAAATACAAATTCAAAACCATAATATTACTTCAAGATGCAACTCAGTTTAAGGATCAAGAGATGTACTGATGGGTGTTGGAGTGGAGTGTAAGGCAATGAAAAAGGAATTAACTTGTGTTACATATATGTAGAAACTCCCCACAAAGAATGTAACCATGTAGTCTATAAAAATACTAAGAAAATAAAAATATATGGAGCACAAAAATAAAATTATATATCAATGGACAATTAATATTTAACAGAACAGCAAAAATCATTAAATGTGAAAAGAAAATTTTCCTCCAAAAATTGTAATGAGAAATCTGGATATTCACATGCCAACAATGAATTTAGGTCCCTATGCAATACCATATATGAAAATTAATTCAATCAAATTTCACAGACATGAAGATAAAAGATGACAGAAACAATCCAAAAAGCTAGAGTTCCTATAATAATTTCAGACAAGACTGACAAATTATCAGGGAAAAAGAAGAACACTACAGAATGATAAATGGATTAATTCACTACTAAGACATAGCAATATATGGTTTTGTAAGTGTCTAACAAGAGTACTAAGATATATTGCTAAACTAAGAGGAGAAGTACAAAAATATATTTTAATATGAGAGACTTCAATAGGTTCTCAATAATTACTAAGTCAATGAAGCAGGAAATTAGTGAAGAAATGATCTACCTCCAAAACATTACCAATCAACTTACATATAGATACATATATATCCCGCATAAGCTGGATATATAAACAGTTGAATGGCATATTGAAGGCTCATTGATATTGCCATCAAATTTACAGGACTGCGGAAACATTCTCTAGAAATAGATGTATGCTCCAAATTCGTGTCCAATATATGGTGGCCAGACACTTCTGGACTAAAAGATTTGTTCATTCACAAGAAAAAGAACCATGATCAACTGAGGTGCTTGTTGAAGGCAAAAGGGATATAGGACAGAAAGTAAGGCTATTACAGACACCAGCTATGACCAAGTGACACAAGTTACAGAAATGAGGACAATAGCTCTCTTGCAAATTTCATCATTTTATTTTTATTAATACAGGCATGTGTGTGCCCACATGTTCATGTATCTTTGGTGAATATTTTTTCTTCTTTCATTCCCTCATCATGTAATATATGATTAATTTACTTTATATCACATTACTTAAGCGTTTTAAATTTTATATCATAGTTTTTAAGCTGTGGGATACCAAGGAGGAGAGTAAATATCACTGAAACATGTTGACTTTTCATCAAGGTAATGGTTTAGTGTATTTTTGTGACAATGGCTTAGTGTATTTTTTATATAAATAAGATAGCCATACTTATTTCACTGGAATTATAATTTTGTTACTGTTTGTAAAGTCTAAATATCTGTAAACCTCCTCAATTTACTTTGATATTATTCCTTCAAAGGTGATGGTATTAGAGGATGGAGGTGATTAGCTCATGAGAGGAAAGTGTTAATGACTGAGACTAGAGTCCTTTTAAAAGGAAACTTAGAGTCACTCCCCTCCTCTCTCTCTCTCTCTCTCTCTCTCTCTCTCTCTTTCTCTCTCCCTCAACCTCTCCATCTTCCTCTTACCTCTCTCCTTCTCCCCCCTCCCTCTCTATCATTCTGTTTTGCAGTACTTCACACTGGGCTACATCCCCTTCCCCTTTTTATTTTTTATTTTTCAGACAGAGTGTTACTGAGTAACTACTTTCCAGGCTGGGCTAGAATTTGCCATTTTTTACATCAGCCTCCCAGAAAGGCAGGCACCCATCATATTTTTTCTTCTTTTTTTTACATATGAGCATAAAAAAAGAAGTCATCATCTATAGGAAAATGTGCCCTCATCAAACACTGGACCTACCAGTGCCTTGAACTCCCCAGCTGTCAAAAATGTCAGAAGTCAACTTCTGATGTTTGCAAGATACTCAGTTCATAGCATTTTGTTATAGCATAGTATAAAGACTAAGACATAATATGTATCTGGAGACTAAATGTACTTCAAGGGCATGTATGTGAGTGCTGAATTGACAGCTGCAGATTTGCTATGGTTAACTTTGTGTCAACTTGAGTGGCCATAGTGTTATCAGATTAATCATTATGGGTATCTCTATGCAATATTTGTGAATAAGAATAGAATTTGAATTAGAGGACTCTGTAGATTTTCTTCTTCCAAATGGGTGGATATTGTTTAATCTGTTGGAGACCTAAACAGAACAAAAGGCAAAAAAGAATGCTGTCTCTCTCCCTGTTTGCGGCTTGATCTGGAATATCTAAGATAATCTACTTTGGCCTTCAAACTGTGATTCATATCATCAGCTCTGCTGGTTCTCAAGCCTTCAAAAACAGAATAAATCATGCTATCAATTTACTGAGATTGCAGTCTCCATAATGTCCTAATTGCTGATTGCTTCACTACTAGAGTTGCTTTTCTGGAAATCTGAACATGAATTTGAACCAGAAAGAAAAAAAGAAGAAAGATGAGATATAAATTATCAATATAATGAAAGACAGCTCATCTCTCATATTACCATAGCCCTTAAAGATGAATAAGTCAGTCTGATGATTAGTAAGGCAATCATAGGTTTGATAAAGCAATCCTGTGAACAAGTCTATACTCATAAGTGATTCTTTCCATAAATGAACCAATTCTTTGAGACCACAAACTGCACAACATCACAGAAGTAGCGTTGAACTGTTGTACTAATAAAAAAATTTAAATGTATACATAAGTTCATCATTTTTTCCAATTATAAAGTACCAGGACAAGATGACTTTACTCATGAATTGTGCCATATATGTCCAGAAGAAATGGTAGCAATTATTTACAATATATTCCAGAAAACAGAAAGAGAGAACATGAAATCATTTAAGTTCAACATTGCCTTAATAATAAAGTCTCATAAATACATTACAAAGAAGCAAAACTATAGCTAATATCTCCCATAAGACTGGCTGGAAAAACTTCAAGACAATATTAGAAAATTATATCCAACATTTGAAAAAATATGTGTACCACACCAAAAATTATTATTTTTTATTTTAGGTATACAAATCTGGGTAAACATCTGGACACCAATCAATATGAACTAATATTTCAGTAGGTCAAAGAAATAATACTATATAATATCAAATGATATAAAAATTGTGATAAAATTACCATATACTCTTAAATTTAAAAACCTTCTCAAAGTAGGAATAGAGGACATATTTCCAACCTGACAAATCATATGCACAAAAACTACAGCGAAATGACAAAAACTGGATGTTTTTTTATAAAAGCAGAAGCAAGGAAGGGATGCCCTTTATCACTAATCCTAACCAAAAATTTATTGTAAGTATTAGCTCTAGCATTTGGCAATAAAAGAAAATGAAAGCTACAAAGATTAGTAAGGTAGACGTGATGTTATTTTTGCTTTGAAATGATATGATTATCTGTTTCTTAATAGATAACCTCACAGAATTGGCAAGCACACACAAAAAAATTACATCTAGAATTCATAGGGTATACAAACCAATAGAAATGTAATGGATTAGTATACAAAATCAATTACATTGTCATACATACATAATGAGAATTGGAATTTTGTACCTAACAAATCCACTCATAGTACCACAATCAACATAAAATATTTAGGTATAAATCTAATAAAAATACTCATAGGATATAAATGCTGATAACACAACAAATGGATATATTTTGCATTGATTTTGAACATAGATGCAAAAATCATTAATAAGATACTGGCAAATACAATGCAGAAGATCATCAAGAAGATCATACACCCTGGCCAAGTAGGATTCATTGCAGGAATGCAGGGATGGTTCAACACACGCAAATCAAAACATGTAATACACTATATTAATAGAGCCAAGGACAAAAACAGTATGAATATCTCCACAGATGCAGAAAAAGCATTTGACAAAATCCAACATGCATTTAAGATAAAAACCCTACAAAAAATTGGAATAGATGGTCTCTAGCTCAAACTGATAAAAGCCATCTATGAAAAACCAACAGCCAATATCATACTAAATGGTCAAAAACTGAAATCCTTCACACTAAAATCAGGAACAAGACAAGGATGTCCACTATCACCACTCTTGTTCAGTATAGTTTTGGAAACACTAGCAATGGCAATTAGACAAGAGAAAGAAATAAAAGGAATGAAGATAGGAAATGAAGAAGTCAAATTGTCATTATTTGCAGATGACAAGATACTCTATATAGAAGACCCCCAAGAACTCCACCAAAAGTCTCCTAGACTTAATAACCAAATTCAGTCAGGTAGTTGGTTACAAGGTCAACACACAAAAATCAATAGCTTTCCTCTACACTAACTATAGACTCACAGAGACAGAAATAGGGCAAACAAATCCTTTCACAATAGCATCCAAGAAACTGAAATACCTAGGAATCAACCTAACAAAAGAAATCAAAGACCTCTTCGCTGAAAACTATGGCACTCTGAAAAGAGAGATTGAAGATGATATCAGAAAATGGAGAGACATCCCCTGCTCCTGGGTAGGAAGGATTAATATAGTGAAAATGGCCATACTTCCAAAACTGCTATATACATTTAATGCAATTCCAATTGAGATCCTAGCAGCATACTTCATGGACCTTGAGAAAACAATCCAAAAATTCATTTGGAACAAGAAGAGACCCAGAATAGCAAAAGCAATACTGGGTAACAGAGACATGACAGGGGATATCACAATCCCCCACTTGAAACTACACTACAAAGCTACTGTGATAAAAACAGCATGGTACTGGCAATGAAACAGACCTGAGGACCAGTGGAACTGATTCAAAGATACAGAAACAACTTCAGGCACACTCAGCCATCTCATTTTTGATAAAGGAGCCAAACACCCTCACTGGAGGAAAGATAGCCTCTTTAATAAATAGTGCTGGAAAAATTGGTTTTCAAATTGCCAAATATTAAAACTAGACCTGTATCTCTCACCATGCACTAAACTAAAATCGAAATGGATTAAGATCTAAATATTAAAATAGAAACACTGAATTGGCTAGAACAGAGCTTAGATAGGACTGTTGAAGACATTGGTGTTGGAAAAGATTTTACGAGCAAATCCTCAGTTGCCCATGAAATAGCACAAACAATCAACAAGTGGGATCTCTTCTTATTAAAAAGCTTCTGCACAGCAAGAGAAACCACAAGCAGTGTGAAGAGACAATGCACAATGTGGGAAAAAACTTCACCGGCTGTTTCACAGACAAAGGTCTACTATCTAGAATCTATAAGGAACTTCAAAATATCAGACCTCCTGAATTTAAAGACCCAATCCAAAAATGGGCATCTGAAATGAACAGACACTTCTCAGAAAAGGAAGTAGAAATAGCAAATAAGCATATGAAAAAAATGTGCAATATCACTGGTCATTCATGAGATGCAAATGAAAACAATGCTGAGATTCCACCTCACCCCAGAAAGAATGGCTGCTGCCATGAAATCAACAAATAACTAATGCTGGTGGGGCTGTGGGGAAAGAGGAACCCTGCTCCACTGCTGGTGGGAGTGTAGACTGGTGCAACCACTGTAGGAATCAGTATGGAGATACCTCAAAAACCAGAATTAGAGGTCCCATTTGACCCAGCTATTCCCCTGCTGGTTATCTTCCCAAAAGAATTAAAACTGTCATACCATAGCAATATATGTGCGCCCATGTTTATATCAACACAGCTTGTAATAGCTAAAACTTAGAAATAGCCCTATTGCCCATCAATTGGAGACAGGAAAAAAAATGTGCTTTTTAACAAAATGGAGTACTACTCATCCATAAAGAATGATACACTACAGACATTTACAACTAAATGGATGCACATTGAGGACACATATGTAAATATCAAATAGTTTCTCTGGTGTGAGAAACTGAAAGTTTAAATAAGGATCAAAATATATAATGGATAAGTGAAATAAGGAAAATTAAGGATTAAGGGATGGAGGGAAGGGAGAGGGAGATGAAAAAAGAGTTAAGCTGTGTTGCATATATGTACCAAGTCCACACAAAGAATGGCAACATTATATTGTGCAAACATGAACTAATAAAAATTTTTAGTAAAAATTAAAATAAAATAAATAATGTTATGAGAAACATAGGGTACAGATATCTATTCAATAATTAGATTTCACTTCCTTGGAATATATATCTAGAAATGAGCTTACTATATCATATGACAGGTCTATTTCTGATTTGTGAGGAATATTTATACTGTTTTCGACAACAACTCTAACAATTTACCTTCATACTATCTCTGTGAAACCTTTCAATTTTCTTCATATCACAAAAGCACTTCTCTTTTATTTATTTTTTCATTATAGCCATTCTAAGGAGAGTGATGAGCAGTAATGTTATACACTTTAATATACCTGCATGATTTTAAATAACCAGAATACTGAAGTTATGCATTTATAAATCTTACTTTGAGAAATACCTATTAACATGTTGTGTCCAGTTTTCTAATTTGGGTTATTTATTTTCTTGCTATTGAGTTCCTTCCATTATTATCATATTTTTTATAATAACCATTTATCAGATGAATGGTTTACAAATTTTGTTTTCATTCCACAAGTTGTCTTTCCATTGTGTTGGGTTTTTTCTGCTGCTCAGTACCTTTTTATTTGAGGGCAATCACTTTTTTTTTTTTGCTTTTGTTACCTGTGCTTGTAGAATTTTGTCTGCAATTTTCTCGAACCAATATTATGAATTATTTTCCTTATGTTTTCCTCCAATAGTTTTATACTTTCAGATTTTATTTTATTTGGAAAGGTTTTTATTTCATTAAGTTTTGGTTTTTATTAGTATGAATTTTTAGTACATAATGATTACAGCCCTTGTGGGGAGTGGATACATACACATAACATATTCTAATTATTTTTATCCTCTTCTCTTCCCTTCAGTCCACCCCATCCAGTTCTTTCTCTTCCCTTTTTCAAAGATGTTTCTCACTATTCCCTATTATCACTCCTTTATTTTTTTCTTCATTTATATATTGGGTTTCTCATAATGAGGCTTGTGTGTCAATATATTTCACTTAATATTGTGGTGTAAATGTCCATTCATTTTTTGAAAAATAACTCATCTTTATCCTTTTTATGGCAGAATAGCAGACCACTTGTTTGTAAATACCAAACTTATCTATTTACCTTTTGATGGACAAATAGGTCCTTCCAAGATTTTTCTAAAATTTTTTTCCCAAGATTTAACTATTAGGAATTGTGCTGCTCTAAAAATGGTGTATCAATCAGTACTTACTTGTGAAACAGATTTAATGCAGGATATACAAATATATATGAATTTACAAGATTGGCTTACAATGCACCCCACAGAGTCAGATGTGAAAAAATGCAAAAGTTCTATCTGTGCACTGGAGAGCCGAAGGATTTAGTCAAAGGGCTGGAGCTCCCTGCAGTGTCCCATGTATGTTCACATCAGAAGGCCAAAGCATCTGAGATAGAAGGCTGAAGAGTATGTCCTAGAGGCTGAAGAGTCTGTGCTGGAAGCCAGGAGATAATGTCCAATATGAAGGAGAAGACTGGAGCTCTGCTGAAGAAAAAGAAGCAAACCTTTCTCCTTCATTCCCCTTTTATAACATTCAGGTGATAAGCTTCCTTGGGGTGGATCTTCTGTCCTCAGTAAAACCCCTCAGATATACTCAGAACTATGTTGATCCAATTTAGTTTGGTATTTCTTACTCAACTTGACACAATCAGTAAACTATCACACATGGGTATGTATGTATCTCTGCAATATGATGTCTTTAATTCTTTTAGAAAGATACTTAGAAGGGGAATAACTCTGTCAAAAAGAATTTCAATTTTCAGCATTCTGAGGAGCCTCCATATTGATTTCCAAAATGCTTTTATTACTTTACTTTGCCACCATCAATGTAGAAGTGTTCCATTTTCCCCAAGCCTCAACAGAATTTATCATTAAATCTTTTATCTAATTTGATTTTAGCTTTAAACATGTGACAGATATAGGTCTAGATTTAATCTTCAGAATGTGGATAGCCTGTTTTCCCAGTAACATGTGTTAAAGGGGATACTTTGCCTCCAGGGTATGTTTTTGGCTTCTTTGCAAAAGATCAGATAGTTGAATGTGCCTGGAGTTGTTCTACAGCTTCAGCTTTTAGATATGTAAAACATAAATCTTCTATCAGAGACAAAATCTTGAACACAGACTAAAATTACCATGTAATATGTAAGGGAAAATTTAAATTTAAAATTTAAATTTAAAATTTAAATTTAAAATCAGGACAAATTTGTCCTGATTCTCATCAGAAAAAAATGAAGGAAGAATGATTATTGCATGATGAAATTTCTTGGTCAAATCTTTTATAACAATTGAAGGAAAAACTGAAAAAATTTTCTGGTAAACAAAATTGAATTTATTACCAGGATATCTGCAATATAAATGTGACAGGAAATTTCCTAAGTGCAGAAAAATCTCAGATCTTTAAGAATGAAATAAATACTGCCACAAAATGGAAATGTCTGTTGAAATTTAACAGATTTCTTTTTCTTATTTTAATATCTACAAAAAAGCTAACTTTTAAAACAAAGGTTTTACAGTACACACTATTACATAGTGGGATAAAAATATTTTAGAATCAAAATGTATCAAAACAAAATCAATGAACATAACTAAAAGTATGTTTTAAAAAGATCTTATCCTTTAAACTAAAATAGCAAAAGCATTTCTAGGAAATAAAGACAAGTTAGGGGGTATCACAATCTCCAACTTGAAAGTAAACTACAAAGCTACTGTGTTGAAAACAGCATGACACTGGAAAAGAAACAGACATGAGGACCAGTGGAATAGAAGATGCAGAAACAGGTCCAGACACACTCAGCCACCTCTTCTTCAACAAAGGAGTAAAAAACACTCACACTGGAGTAAAGACTGTGTTTCAACTTGCCAAAGATTAAAACTAGACCTATATCTCACACCATGCACTAAACTAAAATTGAAAAGGATTAAAAATCTAAATATAAAAACAAAAACACTAAAGCAGCTGGAAGAGAGGTTAGGTAGAACTCTTGAAGACATTGGTGTAGGAAAAGATTTCATGAACAAAAATCTCAGTTGCATGTGAACTACCACAAGTAATCAACAAATGGGATCTCTTTTTATTAAAAAGCTTCTGCACAGCAAGAGAAACCACCAACAGTGTGAAGAGACAACACACAGTGTGGGAAAAACATTTTCACCAGCTGTCCCTCAGAAAAAGATCTACTATTTAGAATCTATAAAGAAATTAAAAAATCAGCCCTCAGACCAGGGATTTAGCTCAGTGGTTCTGCCAACTGCCTTGCAAGCGTAAGGACCCCAGTTCAATCCCCAGCACAAAAAAAAAAAAGATCATACTTCCCAAATTTAAAGACCCAATCCAAAAATGGGCATCTGCATTGAACAGACATTTCTCAGACAAAAAAATAGAAATATCAAATAAACATGAAAAAAATGTTCAACTAGTCATGCAAGAGATGCAAATGAAAACAACACTAAGATTCCACCTCACCCCAGAAAGCATGGCTGCTATAATGAAATCAACCAATAAGAAATGCTGGTAGGTCTGGGGGGAAAGAGGAACCCTGCTCCACTGCTGATGGGAGTGTAGACTGGTGCAACCACTGTGGAAATCAATATGGAGATACCTCAAAGAACTTGGATTGTAAGTCCCATTTGAACCAGCTATTCCTCTGCTGGGTGTCTTCCCCAAAGTATGAAAAGAGTCATACTACAGTGATATATGTGCATCCAAGTTCATAGCAGCAGTTTATGATAGCTAAAACTTGGAAACAGCCCAATTGCCCATCAACTGGAGACTGGATAAAGAAAATGTGTTTGTTTTTATAGAATAGAATATGACTCAGCCATAAAGAGTGAGAAATTAGGGACATTTATAGTTAAATGGAATAACATAGAGGCGATGCTTTTAAGTGAAAGAAAAAAGACATGCGTGTAAATACCAAAAAGTTTCTCTGGTTTCAGAAATTGAAAGTGTAAATAAGGACTAAAAGGTATAACAGATAATGTAAAATAGGAAGAAAAGGTGAAAAGCGGAGGGGAAGTGTGAGGGGCAGGTGAAAGGAAAGAAGGGAATGGAATTAATATGAGAATATGAAAAAATGAAAAAAAATGTCTCTGTAAATAGGGAGGGATGGAGGGGTTGAAGGGAGGTAAGCGGAATGGCGAAAAAATAAGAACCAAGATAGATACCATAAAGGTACAAATTTCCAATGATGAATGCCATTACATTGTATACCTAAAATGTACCAATAAAATTAATTTTTAGAAAGATCCTACATATTATATGAAAGGATAAAATTTTAATTTTGTAAAGCTATTCAACAGAATAAGTATCAAGACATTTAAAATTTTAACAGCAGGCGGTTCCACTGCTCCCAGCCCAGAAGTAGGGGATTCCAGGTTGCAGATCAACTGCTTGCAACTCAGAGAAAGGGGCTTCTGTCCTGCCTTTTGACTGTTCCCAGCCCAAAGTGAGGGGCTTCCAGGCCACCATTCCACTGCTCCCAGCCCAAAGGTAGGGTCTTCCAGACCACCTTTCCACCGCTTCCAGGTCAGAGGAGGTGAGCCCCCTGCCCCCGGTCAAAATGAGAAGACATGTAAACAAGTCTCAAAACCAAACTTCCAGATCACCTGCAGCACCCCAAAAGGGAAATGAGATGGAACATTGATAGTCAACCACCTAGACTCCCTGAATTGGCAACAAAAGAGGATTTGGAAAAAATGAAACCAGAAATTATTTCTCAGATAACAGCAGAGATTGTGCTCATAGTGCAAGACATGATTAATAAATCTAGAGAGGAGCTGAGGAACATGATGGAATCCCAACATAGGAAACAAGTGGAATCCATAAAACAGATACAAACATATTTCCAGGAGAACAAAAACTCCATTGAAAGTCTACAGAGCAGAATGAGCCAATGTGAGGACAGAATTTCACATATAGAAGATAAGATTGCAATTACAGACCAGGAAAAGAAAAATTGATTAAAAATTGTAAGGGACCATGAGAAATCAATCCAACAGTTTCTAGACAATGCAAAAAAGAATAATATAAGACTGACTAGTGTTAACGAAGAATCAGGAGAGAGTGCAGACAACATAAAAAAAAAAAAACTGTTCACAGAAGTAATGCAAAAAACTTCCCAAGGAGGGAAAAGAATTTGGCATACAGATAAGTGAAGCATATAGGACTCCAAATGGCCTTGATCAAAAAAAAATTACACATATGCATATACTTGTTAAGATTCTAGAAACCCAACAGAAGAACAAAGTTCTACAAGCAGTTAGAGAAAAGAAACAAATCACATACAAAGGAAAGCCCATCAGAATCATAGCAGACATCACAAGGCAAACCCTCAAGGCAAGAAGAGCTTGGAGTGACATATTCCAAGCCCTAAAGGAAAAAAACCTCCAATACAGATTGCTGTATCCTGCAAAACTATCTTTCAAAATTGATGGAGAAATAAGATACTTTCATGACAAAGAGCACATGAGGAACTTCATGAATATGAAAGCACTCCAAAAATTTTTACACAATATCCTAATAACTGACAATGAGTATCACAACCCCAAGAAGCACAACAGAATGAACCCATCGGGCGTGACAAGAAATTAAATGTAAATGGGGAGAATCCAACAAAAAGAAAAAGTCATGACAGTGATAAGTCAATACATATCATCTATAATCATCAAGGGTAATGGTCTAAATTCACCAATCAAAAGAAATAGACTGACAGAATGGGTCAAGAAGCAAAATCTAACAATATACTGCATACAAGAAACACACTTAATTCAAAAGGAAATTCATAGACTAAAAGATAAGGGTGGAAAACAATTCTCCATGTGATGGGAACCTGAAAAAAGGAGGAGTAGCTATCCTCTTTGCAGATCAAGTGGATTTCAAAACAGCACTGATTAAGAGAGACAAAGAAGAACACTACATCCTTGTAAAGGAAACAATCCAACAGGAAGAGATGAAAATCATAAATATCTATGCACCAAACACTAGTGCACCCAATATGTAAAACAAATGCTAACGGACAAGAAAAGTCCTATATCCACTAATACAGTAGTAGTCGGGGACCTCTAACCCATTGTCACAAATAGATCAACTAGACAAAAAATAAGCAATGAAATACTAGAACTCAATCGAACTCTCAAACAAATGAACTCGATAAATTTATACAGAGTGTTCAACCCAACAAAATCAGAATACACATTCTTTTCAGCTGCACACAGGTTGTTCTCCAAAATAGACCACATACTCGCTCACAGAACATGTTTAAGTAAGTGCAAAGGAATTGAAGTTATCCCCTATATATTATCAGACCACAGTGCGATGAAATTGGAGATCCATAGCAAAAGAAATCACAAAAATTTCATAAACACATGGAAATTGAACAACACACTTCTGAATAACCAATGGGTCACAGAGGAAATTAAAGAAGAAATCAGACAGTTCCTTCAATTAAATGACAATGACAATACAACATATTGGAATCTATGGGACACAATGAAACCAGTCATATGAAAGAAATTAATAGCAGTGAATACACATATTAGTGGAAAACAGAGCGGGCCCAATTAAACAACCTGATGTTGAACCTCAAGCTTCTAGAAAAAGAAGAGCTGGACAAACCCAAATCACAAACAAGAGAGGAAATTATAAAGATCAGAGCAGAAATCAAAACAATGGAGACTAAGAGAACGATACAAAAAAATCAATGAAGCCAAGAGTTGGTTCTTCTAACGAATAAACAAAATTGACAGAGCCTTAGCAAACCTTATCAGAAATAGGAAAGAAAAGGCCCAAATCCATACAGTTAGGCATGAAAAGTGTGAAATTACAATGGACCCAGCAGAAATCCAGAGGATCATTAATACCTACTTTGAGAGCCCCTACACCAGTAAGATGCAAAACACAGAAGAAAGAGACAGATTCCTAGAAACATGTGAATTACCAAATTTGAACAAAGAATAACTAAAAATTCTAAACAACCCAATATCATCCAATGAAATTGAAAACGTAATTAAAATCTTACCAACTAAGAAAAGCCCAGGGCCTGATGGCTTCACTGCTGAATTCTACAAGACAATTAGAAAGGAACTACTGCCACTACTGTTTAAACTCTTCAATGAAATTGAAAGGGAAGCAATTCTCCCGAATTCATTTCTGGAAGCAAGCATCACCATAATCCACAAAGTAGACAAAGACCTAAGCGAAAAAGAGAGCCATAGGGCAATCTCACTAATGAACATAGATGCAAAAATCCTTAATAAGATACTGGCAAACAGAATGCAGAAGATCATCAAGAAGATCATACACCCTCACCAAATGGGATTCATCCCAGGGATGCAGGGATGGTTCAACATATGCAAATCAATCAAATGTAATACACTATGTTAATAGAACCAGGGACAAAAACCATATGAATATCTCCGCATATGCAGAAAAAGCATTTGACAAAATCCAACACACATTTATGATAAAGAGCCTACAAAAAATTGGAATAGATGGTCCCTACCTGAATATGAAAAAAGCCCCTATGAAAAAACAACAGCCAGTATCATGCTATATGGTCAAAAACTAAAATCTTTCTCATTAAATCAGGAACAAGACAAGGATGTCCACAATCACCACTCTTGTTCAATATAGTTTTGGAAACATTAGCCACAGCAATTAGATAAGAGAAAGAAATAGAAGGAATAAAAACAGGAAATGAAGAATTCAAATTGTCATTATTTTCAAAAGATACGATACTCTATATAGAAGACCCCAAGAACTCCACCAAAAGTCTTCTAGACCTAATAACCAAATTCAGCAGAGTAGCTGGATACAAGATCAACGCACAAAAATCAATAGCGTTCCTCTACACAAACAACGGACTCACTGAGAAAGAAAAAGGGCAAACAATTCCTTTTACAATAGCATCTAAGAAACTGAAATACCTAGGAATCAACCTAATAAAAGAAATCAAAAACCTCTACTCTGAAAATATAGCATTCTGAAAAAAGAGATTGAAGAGGATATCAGAAAATGGAAAGACATCACCTGCTCCTGGGTAGGAAGAATCAACATAGTGAAAATTGTCATACTTTCAAAACTGTTACACAGATTCAGTGCAATCCCAATTGAAATCCCAGTAACATACTTCACAGACCTGGAGAAAGCAATCGAAAAATTCATTTGGAACAAGAAGAGACCCAGAATAGCAAAAACCTTACTAGGTAATAAAGTCAAGGTAGGGGGTATCACAATCCCCAACTTGAAACTATACTACAAACCTGTGATAAAAACAACATAGTACTGGCAAAGAAATAGTCCTGAGGACCAGTGGAACAGATTAGAAGGTGCAGAAACAACTACAGACACACTCAGCCACCGCACCTTAAAGGTGCCAAACACCCTCACTGGAGGAAAGATAGCCTCTTTAATAAATGGTGCTGGAAAAATTGGACTTCAACTTGCCAAAGATTAAAACTAGACCTATATCTCTTGCCATGCACTAAACTGAAACCAAATTGGATTAAAGATCTAAATATTAAAACAGAAACACTAAACCAGCTGGAGGAGAGGTTAGGTAGAATTCATGAAGACATTGGTGCTGGAAAAGATTTTATGAACAAAACCTCAGTTGCCTGTGAACTAGCACAAACAATCACCAAGTGGGATCTCTTCTTATTAAAAAGCTTCTGCATAGCAAGGGAAACCACCAACAGTGTGAAGGGACAAACCACAATGGGGGAAAAAATTTCACCAGCTGTCCCTCAGACACAGGTCTACTATCTCGAATCTATAAAGAACTTTAAAAAATCAGACCTCCCAAAATTAAAGACTCAATCCAAAAATGGGCATCTGCAATGAACAGACATTTCTCAGACAAAGAAATAGAAATTGCAAATAAACATATGAAAAAATGTTCAACATCACTGGTCATTCGAGAGATGCAGATGAAAACAACACTGGGATTCCACATCACCTCAGAAAGAATGGCTGCTATCATGAAATCAACCAATATCAAATGCTGGCATAGCTGTGGGGAAAGAGGAACCCTGCTCCACTGCTGGTGGGAGTGTAGACTGGTGCAACCACTGTGGAGATCAGTAGGGAGATACCTCAAAGAAATAAGCGTAGAGCTCCCATTTGACCCAGCTATTCCCCTGCTGGGTACCTTCCCCAAAGAATGAAAAGAATCATACTACAGTGATATAAGTGCACCCAAGTTCACAGCAGCACAGTTTGTAATAGCTAAAACTTGGAAACAGCCCAATTGCCCATCCCCTGTAGACTGGATACAGTAAATGTGTTTTTTAATAAAATGGAGTACTACTCAGCCATAAAAATTGAGAAGCTAGAGACATTTATAGCTAAATGGATCCACATTGAGGCGATACTCTTAAGTGAAATAAATAGCACACACGTGTAAATACCAAATAGTTTCTCTAGTGTGAGAAACTGAAAGTGTAAATAAGGACTAAAGGTAAAATGGATAATGTAAAATAGGAAGAAAAGGGGCAAAGGGGAGGGGGAAGTGGGAGGGGTAGGGGAACAGAAAGAAGGGAATGGAATTAATATGAGAAAATGAAAAAATGGAAACAAAGTCTTTGTAAAGATGGAGGGATGGAGGGGTTGAAAGGAGGGTAGGGGAATGGGGAAAATTAAGAACCAAGATGGATTATGTAAAAATGCAATTTTCCAATTATGAATGTCATTATATTGTGTAACTTAAATGCACCAATAAAATTAATTTTAAAAAAGAATACAAAATGATGCAGCCAATTTGGAAGACAGTTTTGGAATTTTTTACAAAGCTAAACATTCATACTATTTGATTCAGTAATACTCCTTGTATTTTTCTGAGTGATTTGAAAACATAAGTGCAAGAAAACCAAGCTATAGAAAAACCATTTATAGCAGATATAATTACAAAACTATAGAAGTCACCAAAATGTTCATTAATTTAACAAATGAGTAACCTGTTTTCTATACATTCAATGATATATTTGTTAATAATAAAGTTTATATATATATAATTCATTGACAAAAAACCACAGAAAGACAAAAAGGCATTAAAATGCATTTTTGTAAACAAAGAAAACCTATCTGAAAGGATGGCATGGTGTATGATTCCCACTATATGATATTGTGAGGAAAAAAAAAAGCAGACAATGGAAAGTTTAATTGTTGTTTAAGAGTTTCCAGAATTTTGAGGTTTTAAGGAAAATATTGATGGGGGAGATTATGCTATTTTAATTTAGGGAAGTTAGGCTGTTTGGTGATACAATGGTAGCTATGTGTCCTACTATTACAAAACCCCCAGAATATTGAACACAAAGACTGAATCTTAAGCTAAAAATGAGCTGTAGTTTAAAATAATATATATCAATATAGTATCAAGGAACTTGGGTAGGTGAAGGTATGTAAGGAAAATTTTTAGACTGCTTTCTCAATTCTTTAGTATTATAAACTTTGCTAAAATTTACATCTGTTAATATTATAAATTTGGCTTAAATTGCATGTTAATACTCTCAACATTTTGCTTTGTTTTGTTTTGTTTTGTTTTTGGTACTGGGGGTCAAACTGGGGTCCTTGTCCTTGCGCAACAGGTGGCACAACCACTGAGCTAAATCCCTTGTCCCTCTCAACTTTTTTTATAACCAAATCTATGACAAAATTTTGAGACTAAAGATCAGAGGTTAAGATAAATTGACAAAATATTCTGTTAATAAACCTGCTGCAGAAGGGAAAACAATGGAACCAAAATGAGGAAAAGACAAAAATGAAAATAAGTCAAGAATGTGATAGAATGTCACAGAGCATGTACCTAGCATGGGCAGAGCTGTGATTTCATTATCAGCATCACAATAAAAAAGAAAAGGAAAAAATATAAGTGACAAATATTAATTATAAAGAAAAATGAATGGAAATGATTATTATAAAGAACCACAGCAGCCAAAAAGTCAATAATATAAGAATATTTTAAAACATCTATTACTATTAATCTAACAATTTAGTGGAAATGACAAATTCCTTTCATGCTAATAATTAAAAAACTTGTTCCAAAATATGAAATATAGATTAATTTATTAAAATAATTTGAATTCTTATTTAGGGCAGTTCCATAAAATGACCACTCCAGATCAGATTGGTTGCATTATGGAATTATATCAAGAAATTTAAAGTGAAGTAATAGCTTTTTTTTCTTGATATTTTATTATGAACATAGAGGAAATGTATATATATCTCAACTTAATTTAAGCCAAGCATATCTTCAACATCAAAAACAGAAAAATGCAACATAACAAATGAAAATGACAACCTGATATCTTTCATGGAAAAAAAGCAGAATACTTTGATAAAACACTAGAAAATCAAGTCCACAGTACATACAATTGGTCATACATCAGGACCAAGTGACATTTATTGTCATGGTGAAAAGTTAACATTTAAAAATCATTCAATGTAACTCACCACATTAAAAATAATAGAAAATATTATGAACATATCAATGAGTGCAGATAATATACTGTACATTATTCATAATCTCTTCATGATGGAAACTCTCAGAAAACTAACAGCTGAATATAATATTCTCAATTTGATAGCCAATAATTATAATCTATAGATGAGATAGCAGTGATACATGGTCCCAACTTTATTATTTCTGGTTCAGGCATTTATGGAGTACAAGAGATGAAATATATTACTGTCCTTCTCTGATAAACTAGAAAACTACATAATACACAAATGAAATGTAAATATACACACACTAATCCATTGGATTGCATGTCACTGATCTCCAGGAAAATAAAAACAAATAAAAAAGGAATTCTATTACTGCTGATACTTACTATCTAGAGATTCCAGACCATAGATCAGAGAAAGGGGAACCCAAACAGAACACAATATTTTTCATGATTTGATGAAAATGTATTTGAAACTTACAGAGTAAAAATTGTCTTAGTGAGAACTGTTCAGTTCACATGATCTGCAAAATGATTAAATTCTGGTGAAACATGTGCAAAAGTCTGGATGACTAGCGACCTGGACATATATGTGAGCTGAATATAGAAAATGGTAAAAGGAATATTAGAAAATATTTAGGAAAATTATCTTCAGAGTTTGCACAATGTTAGAAATGGCTTGCATTCTCAACCAGCCAGATGTAAAAATATGAAAATACATGGTAGCTCATGTTGAGTGCTTAAAGAGGCTCATATTGGTAGCAGCAGCCAAATATCTTAGATGAAGTACTATTATGGACTCAGTTTACAAAGCTTAAAAAGCAACGCTTGCAATAATTTAATTTGAGGTAATTTAATTTCTTCTGTTAAAAAACAAATTATTTGAAAGAATGTATAAAATCCTGCAGTAAAATACATAACATTCCATATGCCTGACTCCAAAAAATGACAATATCTGCAAAAAAAGGACAAATTTGTCACATGGAGAGAAAAAAATAAATCAATATCAACATATCAAAATTAAGCTAAAATTTTATTTTAATTACATTTGATTTTTGAAAAGAAAATAATAAACTTAAAAAACCAATGAACAACAAACTAAGAGTTATAAAACACTCCATTTGAAAGTCTAGGGTAGAAAAATGCAACATTTCGCTTACAAACTATAACTAATATTAATATAACTATATTAATTTTCTAAATGCCAGCAGAAGAAATAACTAAGAGAACTTAAAGTCATTGCAGAAAATCTCCAAAATGAAAAACTAGAAAGAAAAATATGGGAAAATAAATCAGCATTGCTAAAATGGACAATATCATATTTAAAACTCTGTGTGTAATGAAAGTTAAGAAATCTTTATTCCCATTTTTGCTAATTATCTTTTTTTCTTCTTTTTCCTTTTGTTTCCCGTGACTATTCTCTATCACAATTAATTTATTTTTATTCCTCAATAGGACCTTCATCTTAATTTTTTCTTGGCCTTCTTATATGACATTGGTTAATTTTTCAAAATATGCTTTCTTATTCTCTGGTTACCCACCCCCTTGACCTTTACTAGTATAAATAGTTAAGTTTATGATATTGCTGTTGAATACTGTGCTATTGTTGGTAGAGGTAAAGTTGTTTCATTTAGTAGATATATACTGTAGGTCAACAGTAGGTCAATATTTGGTTTGTCTTAGTGATCATACTATAATTCTAAATCTCTTTTCCATTCAGAAAGGTGTAACTCTATTGGGCCTTATGATTTGCCACTATTCAGTTTGTATTTAATACTGTCATTGATGCTGGTTTTATTACTATATTCAAGGAGACAGGCTGTTGCTATTAATTGGTTTTCTTGAGATACCAGTATCTAGACTTCCTTGGGATCATTAACAATACAGTAGCTCATTCCAGGGAAATTGGATGCTTGGGGAAAATAAGCTACAACCTCACGCCTCAAGTAAATGGAGCGGGGTGGCTCCTGGGACAAAAGTAAGAGCCAGTAGTTAGCCATGCCTAGAGGATAACACTAATTTAGACATTAACTAAAGAGGTCTCCATACTAGAAGCAAAATTTTCTACTGCAATAAACCCCTAAACCACACCACAACACAAACAAAAGCAGAAACATGAAAAAACAAGCAAAAAAAAAAAAAAAAAAAGCCTGAAAACTCCCAACTCCCCCAAACTGACCCATGAATATAAAAAAGATAAGAAACCAAAAGGTTCATATGTGAATTATTCAAAGTAGTATCAGGAGAGATAATAAAACATGATGTCATTTGGGAAGCTCATTAAAGATATAATTAATACGATAGTGGGCCAATTAAAATCCTCACTGAGTCTAAAGAACACACTTTAAAAAGAGAGAGAAAGCTAAACAAAATGATATAAAACATGCATGACCAGCATAGAAAAGCATTAGAGCACATAAAAGGGCTCAGAATAGAAATTTAAGAGATTAAAAATGCTATCACACACGAGAAAGCAGCAGAATTGACCAAGGTGAGGACAGAGTCACAGAACTAGGAGACAAGGCTGTGTTAGTGGCCAATTAATGAGAGACACCTTAAAAACCATAAGGGAATATTTTTAAATGTCCAAAAGCTCCTAGATGATGCAAAGAAGACTAATCTAAGGTTAATCACAATTAGTGAAAAATAAGAAGATAGCACAAATGGCATAAAAAACCTTTTACTGATCTTATAGCCAAAACATTTTCCAAATAAGAAAAAAGAATGGAACATACCTATAAGTGAGGCATATAGAACTCCAAATTGCCATGATCAGAAAAGAATCGCTCTATGACACATTATAGTCAACATCCCTGAAGTCCAATACAAGAAGAGAATCTTAAAAGTGGTTATAGAAAAGCAGTGTATCACTTGTAAAGGAAAACTCATGAGAATTACAGAAGATATCTCAGCTCAAAGTTTAAAGGCTGGGACAGTTTGGACTGAAGTGTTTCAAGTCCTAAAAGAAATCAATTTCCAACCCAGGCTCACATATACTGCAAAACTCTCTTTCAAAATTGATGGAGAAATAAGCTCCTTTCATGATAGAGAGCACTCAAAGAAAGTCACCAAACCAGCACCTCGAAAAATTCTCTAGGATACCACAGAAAGAGACAGCAAAGGTAAAAATGACAAAAGGTCTAATAGAATGAATGCATTAAGTAAAGGTAGTAGTTAAGTAGAAGGTAAAGATAGGGAATCAATAACAGGAAAATAAGGCAACCACAGGAATAAGTCAACCCTTGACAGTAATAACTCTCAACATGGAGGGTGTCAGTTCCCCAAAAGACTGGAAGGATGCCCCCCATCCCTTCTTCCCCTTCTTTCTTTTTTGGTATATGTTTGCAATACATAATATTTATATTCCTTTTGTGGAGTTGGTACATGTACATAATATAACTTCATGCAACTTAATTCCCGTTTTCCTCCCTTCTTTCCACCTCTTGATCTCCTTTCTTTTTTTGGTACATGTTTATAGTGCATAATGTTTACATTCCTTGTGTGGAGTTGGTACATGTATGTAAAACATCTTCATTGAATACGTCTCTGCTATCCCTCCCCTCCTTTCAAATTGGATTCCCTTCCTCTTTGAGAAAGAACTATCTCACTACTTCTTATTATCCACTTTCTTCAACTTACAAATGCAGACTCACAAGCAACTTTCCAGGGAGCTCCCAGGCCTTTGAAAGAATGGAGTTTCACCCTTTATCATAGCTACATATATATTATGTATATGTAGCTGTATATCATATGTATTACATATAATATTATGTATTATATGTATATTAATTATATATATAAATTGTTTCCTTAGAGAACCCTAACCAATAAAGCAAAAACTTATAGCAAATTATTAGAAAATGACATCCAGTAGTATATACAAAAATATGTAAAAAACTGAAAAAATTAATAATATCTGTTCTCACCATAACTATTAGAGCATGAAAAGTTCACCAGTCAGTTCCTGGCCAGGCATGTTTGTGCACACCTGTAATCTCAGCACTCAGGAGGCTGAGGTAGAAGGAATGATGAAAGTCAGAGCTCAGCCTGGGGTACATAGTGAGTTCAAAACCAGCTTGAATTATAGAGTGAGCCTCTTTTCAAACAAACAACAACAACAAAATCCCACCCAAATATTCAGTTCCTAGCAGAATGGAAAATGAATAAGAAGCATAAAGTCTGGAAATGCATAAATATAATTTCAATTAAGAAGACATGGTTGTCTACCTAAGAAATCCCAAAGTACAAAGCTTGCCAAAAAACCAAACTGGAAAAAAAATCAAGCAAAATGTGATGCTGCTTAGTGACTGCTATTATGGTTTTAATAAAAAGAGAGATGATAATAAAGGTTGATAATGCTCTTTTAAAAAAATCACAGCCCATGATCTAGAATGTGTGAATCTGGAATTGATTCATAATGCAATGTTAGGCTCAAGGGCAGTAAGAGTAAGGATATGAGTGCTACCCACCCTAAGTAGTCTGAGTAAGATAAAAGGAGCAGGGAGACACTGGTAATTCTCTCTTGTTACCTTTGCTACCTTGTGTGTGCTGTGTTGTTTCTGCTCTGTCATGCCTGTTTGTCATTCCTGCCTTGGAGTCAGCTTATTATGGACTGAAACCCTCTATGTACTGTAAGCCAAATAAACCCCTTCCCCTTAAAAAAATAAAATAAAGATCATAGCCCATATATTGGTAATGGGAATGTTTATTGGTCAGTTTTCCTGTTGCACAAATACAATAAACACCCACACCTTAAAGGGGGAGAGGATTAATTTGGTTCTTGGTTAAAGGGGATTCAGATCATGATTTGCTGGCTCCAAAGCAGAAACAGCATGGTGGAATAGTCTGCAGAGCAATGGCAGGCCATATCCAGAACAGCAGAAGAGTACCATAAAAGAGCAAAGGACCAGGTGTAGACCTCAAAGTTGTGCCTTTATGACTCACCCAGACAACCTAAGAAGTGTGCCTTACTAATCTCCTTGGTGACACACAAAATAAACAAGTTGACAAGCTGAACTATCACAGAAGATAAAACTCTTCATTTGCTTTGAAAACAGTTAAACTAGTTTGTATATGACTCAGAAATTCTACTCCTAGCTATGTAACGAAGGAAAATGAAAATATGTTCATAGTATTATTCATGACAAAAAGTGGAACCAACACAGCTGACCATCAGCTGATGAAGTGATGAACAAAATATGGTATATACATACAATAAACTATTCAGCCATAAAAAAGGAAAGATGTACTTATACATGCTCCACATGGACAACTCTTGAAAACATTTACTAAAAGTTCGAAGACATAAAATAACCTAAATGTGTAAATCTATAGACATCAAAAGTAGGGTAATGTTTCATGAGAGTTTAGGGTAGAAGAGAATTAAGAGTAACCTCTAATTTGTATTGGCTTTCTTAATGTGATAAAACAGTCTGAAATTAGATAGCAGTGATGATAGTTCAATTTATTTATACTCAGTGATACCTTGGTTGGCTCCAAGCTCAAAATTTACACTACTTGAACAGCAAAGTTAAAAAACTGCTTGGTGTTCACAATTTTGCTCTGTAGTCGACCTGAAAATCCAACTTGGAAAAACCTGTATGGGCCAAGACTGAGTCCTGCATCGCATCTCTATGGATAGAAAAGGGTGAAGCTTCAGTCTAAGCTCTGTTCTCACCCAAACAACATATAGTGCTTGTCTTAATGCATTAAAATAATCATTATAGTGGGTCTTTTAGCACCTTATTTGCATAAAATATGGTAACCATAGCTCCAACAAAAGTTAGTGATACCACTAGTAAAGCTAAGAGGAAGACTGTGAGAATCATGATAAGAGTTAAAGAAAGAAATCTTTTGAAAGTTTATTAACGTCCTGGAATTCATTAATTTATAAGTGCAATTTTTGAGCCTCAGAACCAATTATTTGGTTTTCCTTTAATTCTTTTGAGAAAAACATGTTCAGTTCTTGAATTTTTTGGTGTTTGAACATGAAATTGGAATGAATTCAGTTCAACATCTGAGATATATATGTATAATACATATATATTCTATGCATAGTACATTATAATTATATATCATATAATTATATATGCTATGATATTATATGAAATATTATAGATTATTTAATTTATATATAATATATTATAATCATATATTTTAGATACATATTAGATATATCTAATATATATAGTGAATTATATCTTTCAAAAACTAAAATTAAAATTTATCCAAGCTATAGTATACAAAATCAATATATAAAATCATGCTGTATCTTTCATGATAATTAATTGAAATTTAAATCCTATCATAATCTATAATAATATTGAATGTATATGTAGAAAAATTTGCTGTACAACATCCAAGACCTCTATACACAAATGGATAAAAATTTATTGAAAAAAAAAAGATGAACTAAATTAAGAGTGAGAACATGTTCATTAATTAAAATTCAAAGTTGCTAATATGTAAAATCTTCACAAATTAACTATATATACAATAAAAGCAATCCCAATCAAAATTGATATACAGTGTTTTGTAGAAAATGACAAGCTGTTTATAAAATGTATATGGAAAAGCAGGGGTCCTAGAACAGACACAGTGAGCTGAACAAAGAATAAAGTTTCAATGCTCACAATATCTGTCATTTTTACTATAAACTTACATAAGCTAAACAGTATAGTATTTGTGTAAGGATAAACATATGGGTAAATGAAATAAAATAGTAGGCCCAGAAATAGATGCAGATATACATCAAATTTCTTTTATAAAATATTAATTCAAATAATGTGGAAGTTATGGTCTTTTCAACAAATTGTTCCACAACCAGATATTCACATAAAAAACTCGAAGTTTTCCTCATAGCACATAGAAAAATTAAGGTCTAATCACAGTCATAAATTTACCAGATAAAAATATAAAGCCACAAGTTGATCCCACAAAACACATATTAGAATGAATAAAACTTAAAAAGTCGAACTATTCCAATGTAGCTGAGGGTGTATAGTGACAAGGAATCTTACAGATTGTGTTAGTTATCTTTCTCTCATTCTTGAGACAAAATAGGGGACACCCAAAGTTAAAGGAGAAAAGTTTATTCAGCTCAATTTGCACAGATTTCAGTCCATAATCAGCTGGCTCCAAGGGAGGTGGCAGAGGGGCAACAGTTCATGGCAGTGGAAGACAGCAAAAGCAATAAGAGACCTTAACAGGATCTTTCTGCCCCGTTTATCTTATTCAGACGTCTTACGGTGGGTAGCACTCACATTCTTAATCCTAGTGCCCTTGGGCTGAGCCCCACCATGAATCAATCACACACTCTAGATTCAGCCACCTCTGAAAAAGCATGAGATTTTATGGGGACACCTAAACACAAGCCATTACACATATCAATGGTGGAGTATGGTAAAACCTTTACAGAGTCTCTCATAGTAAACATTTTAACATGGATATATAAACATAGCCATCTCAGTTTAAGAATTAACCCAAGGTAAAGTGTTTTTCATATTTATGATACTTCAATGGATTCATATAAATATATAAGTGAAAATATGAATTTTCCATAATATTCACATGTGTGGTGTTGTGTTCTGGGAACAAAAACTTCATTAATGTATTATTGGTACTTTGAATTTAGTTTCTGATTTTGTAAAAAGCAAATATTGAATATTTAAAATGGACTGTGATAAATTTTGTTTTGTTTGAATTATTTAATACGTACATTCACATTTAATATTATTTTATATAGTTGAATTTATTTCTGATAGTTCACATTTTATTTTATGTATATACAGATCTCTCTTTAAGATGCTATGAGCTCACCCATTCTAGTGAAATAATTTATATCTATTTGAGAACTAATTCCTCAGAGAACCCTCTTTTCTTTGCCACAGAATTTGAGCTCCTATCAAGGTGATATGCAGAAAAAGAGGGTTAAGGTAGATGGTCATAGCTTTAAGGCCATGGACTTGTCCTATTCTCACAAAAATATTGTGGATGTTCCACAAATCTTTTTACTCTATGTTGTTTAGATAATTTTCAAAAATTTTAAATGTCATTTTTATAGTTTTCAAAGCTATGATTGATTTACTGGGGAATAGATCTGTAGAGCTCATACTTCCATAACAAAAAAAATCTTCATTATTTTATTATCTCTTAAACTAAAATTTTAAATCAAGTTGAATTTTCTTTAAATGGCACATATATAATTGTGGTAACACTGAAAGTTCAAAATAATGTGATAAGAAAGATATATGCCTCAGATATTAGTAAAATAAATCAAAGAACATAAATAGAAGAAAAAAATATGACTTAAAAACCCATGATAAAGAAAACTTTGAAATGTAATTACTATCCATTATTAAAAACCCATACTCATGTTAATTATTAATCATATGTACTTGAAAACAATGTAAAAGTACAAAAGTATTAACATGATGCATTATTTGTAGAAGAGGAGAGGTAGTCTGATAAAACACAATAGAAATTCCATAAATAAATGTATGTATCTAAATAGAAAACTTCTGTTATGACAAGTGGCAGTAGAAGCAGGGAGAAATGGATAGACTATTTATTAGATGATGCTGTGACAATGAATTATCCATGGGATGACAATATAAATAGGACATATCTCTTGAAAATACATATAAAGGTTTCTAAAAGATTAATGACTCCCAACTAAAGGTGACAAAGTTGGGCTATCTTATAAATAAAGACAGGGTATATTAACAAAATGGAATGAGAACCACTATATACAATGTCATGGATGCTACTATTATTACTTATGTGTGGATTCCAAATTATAAAACTCAAGTAGACTCAAATAAATTGTATATTACACTTACTTAAGAATGAAATTTAAAAATTTAAATAAAAAATTCTAGATAACCAAATATATCCATCCATTAATACTATTTGCTTAGAAAAATAAATAAATATTGACTATGTGCTAGTATTGCATCTACTAAGTTTCACTATTTAATTCTTAAAGTTGTATTAATGTGTGTGTAAGTCTGTGGATTTAATCCCCAACACAAAAACAAATGTAAATAAATATTTGGAAATAGAGTATCTTAATTTGTTAATAGTTTCTCTCAGGAGCCTCTTTCATGCATCATGCTGAGTTATGAAATATATGAATTTATCTCAATGTCAATAGATGTATATATAAGTAATCTAGATATTTATAATTTTTATTCTTATGGCACTAAATCATAAAAAATAAATGATAGGTGCATACTGGAAAGATGAAGGAAATACCTTTGTAAAGTTGGAATTTTTCACTTTTGTAATCTAATAGAATCAATAGAAAATATATTCCAATAATTAATGTTTTTAAAATACAAGATAGTTGCTGTAGTTTGAGTATCATATATTTTGTTTAACTTGAATGCTCCCTAAATTTCTATTATGCTAAAAACATGTTCCCACTGATGATGCTGTTGAAAGTTGGTGGAAGTTTTAGAAGGCGAGGCCTAGTGGAAGATATTGAGGTCACTGGTACCATGACATGGAAGGGGATTGTGGGGCCCTACTCATTCTCATTGTAAAGTTAACATGTATAAGTAATTGCATTAACTATATAGAGTATAGAGTTCTAATACATTTTAGAAAAACTTTTGTCAAAAAAGAAAGACTGCTTTTAAAATATATTTATTGAGTTCATTGGTACATTTTAGGTATACTTAATGATCACACTCATCATTGGGAATTCGTTCTTATACATGATATACCTTGGTTCTTATTTTTTTCCCATTCCCCTACCCTCCCTTCAATCCCTCTACCCCTGCCTGTATACATAAGCTTTGTTTCTGTTTTTTCCTTCTTTTCTTCAATTTTTTTCTTTCCCTTTTTTCCTTTCCCCTGCCCTCCTCCCTGGTTCCACTTCACCTTTGAAAAATTTCATACTATTTCACAATATCTATTGTACATTTTGATCCTCATTGATGATTTCAGTTTCTCAAACCAGAGAGACAATTCAGTATTTACATATGTGTGTTCCTGTTTATTTCACTTAAGTGTATGGGCTCAAGATGCATCCATTTAGCTGTAATTGTCTCAAGTTCATCTTTCTTTATGGATGAATAGTACTCTATTTTATGTAAAAAAAAATGAAGCACACATCTTCATCCAATCACCAGTTGATAGGCATTTGGGCTGCTTCTGAGATTTAGCTATTACAAACTGTGCTGCTATAAACATGGGTGCACAAATATTGCTGTGGTATGATGCTTTTAATTATTTTGGGAAGATACCAAGCAGGAGAAGAGCTGGGTCCAATGGAACCACTAATCCTAGTTTTTTGAGGAATTTCACACTGATTTCCACAGTGGTTGCACCAGTTTTCACTCCCACCAACAGTGGAGAAGGTTTCCTTCCTCCTAACATCCCCACCAGCATTTGTTGTTGGTTGATTTCTTCTTAGCAGCCATTCTTTCTGGAGTGAGGTGAAATCTCAGCATTGTTTTCATTTTCATCTCTTGAATGACCAGCAATGTTGAACATTTTTTCATGTTTATTTGTTGATTCTACTTCTTCATCTAAGAGATGTGTATTCATTTCAGATGCCCATTTCTGGATTGGGTCTTTAAATTTAGGAGGTCTGATTTTTTTAAGTTCTGTATATATTCTACATAATTGTCTTTTGTCTGAGGAACACCTGGTAAAAAAATTTTTCCCAGTATTGTAGGTTGTCTTTTCACTCTGTTGATGGTTTCTCTTGCTGTGCAGAAGCTTTTTAATAAGATGAGATCCCAGTTATTGACTCTTTGTGCTAATTCCTGTGTGATTGAGGTTTTGTTCCTAAAGTCTTTTGCTACACCAATGTCTTCAAGAGTTCTACTTAACCTATCCTCCAGCAGATTTAGTGTTTCTGTGTTAATATTTAGATCTTTGATCCATTTCGATTTTAGTTTAATGCATGGTGAGAAATCTGGGTCTAGTTCTAATCTTTGGCAAGTTGAAATCCAGTTTTCCCAGCACCATTTATTAAAGAGGCTATCTGTCCTCCAGTGAGGGTGTTTGGCTCCTTTGGAGAGATGGATTTTTAAGTAATAAAAGGAAGTTTGTATTTTAGACTTTCAGCTAGAAATAAGAAATAAATGATTTTATTTTGAATTCAATTCCTTCAGAAAAATATTCTCTGAACTAGCAACAGACAATTGTCTTCAATAGAAGAAAATGACCACACACTGTTAGAACAAAATAAGAGTATCTGTACAATAATAAGGAAAAGAGAAATTATATCTATACCCGAATACAGTTGTATTTGGGGTATGTTAGAACTTTCTTCAATAGAAAAATTTTGAGTATCTATGGACATAATGATAATTTAAATAAATGGTCTAATTTAAATATGTATGTAGGCAAAAGAAAAGTGCGAACTATTACTTTAGTAGATGGAAGGTATTTTGGAACAATGTTCACCAAGGCTTGTAATCATTGTATCTCTTTATTGGACTCTCAGATGATAATGTAATTTCTTCTTAAGAGTTTTATTATTTTAGAATGATATCAGCATTTCTAGGAAAGTCTTTAAGAAGAAACAGGGATGACTTATAAAAATGTCATGTGGCCTACAGAACTTCAGACGCCTAATGCAAGAGTTAATTGATTGTGGAATACAGTGGAACATGTAAGGCCACGAGGAGTAGCACAGGTAAGGCTTTTCAGAAATAAAGATACTGAAAAACATCAATGTATAAGCAAACATGCATGAATAAGAAAAAAAGAATGTGTCCAGAAAATATATAAATAATCACTAAGATTTCAAGCAAAGATCATTAGAGTGTGTTTGCCCTCCATGGAGCCCTTCTGTAAGGACTAAGAAGCTCATTTATAAATGTCCAGTTTTCAACATAATATGACAAGACATAGAAACAAACATGAATACATAGCCCATTCAAAGGAATAAAAGGGATCTGTGAAAACCATTCTTGATGAAAGAAATGCATGAGACTTACTAGAAAAATACTTTAAAATGATTTTCTTAGACATACTAAAAAAGTTAAAGAAAATATGGACAAAGAACCAAGGAATGACTGTATGAATGACATATTAAAGAAGAAATAATTATATAAATTAGAACTAAAAATAAATTTTAGAGGTAAAAAACAGCAACTAAATTACAAATTTCACTACACTCAACAGAAGATTTAAGAAGGCATAAGAAAGTATCAGTGTATCTAAAGACAAGTCACTCTGAAGGAAAAAGTAAATTTGAATGGACATATAATGAATATGCTGATTGAATTACAAATAAAAAATAAAGCCTCCCAACAAAGAGAAACACAGTATGTGAAGATTTCACTGATGAATTCTTTTCCAAAAATGTAATGAAATTTTAATTCCAATCCTTCTCAAAAATCTTCCAAATATATTAACGTTGAGGGGCACCTATGTAAATCATTCAGTGAACCTAGATTTACCCTTATATCACTGCAAAACAATGAATCTAAAAGAATGCCAGAGACAAATATATCTTACTATCACTTATATGGAAATCTTCAGCAAAACACTAAAAAATCAGCAACATATAATATACTTTACTATTACTAAGCACAATGTATTGCAATTATTGTAAACATAGCTTATTATATAATTATTGAATTACATCTCATTATAATAGTGAAGAGAAAAAGCACATGAGATCACCACAACTAATTTAGAAAATAAATTGACAAAATTCAATAGTTTCATTTTTACAAACATTTCAAGTACAAATGGACAGAAAGTAACTCTCAATAATAAAGGTCATATATAAAAAACACAGCTATGGGCTAGGGATTTAGCTCAGTGGTTCTGGCGCCTGCCTTGCAAGCACAAGATCCCGAGTTCAATCCCTGGTACCAAACAAACAAACAAACAAAAACCCCATAGCTAGGTTCATACTGAATAATGAAAGACTGAAGTCTTTACCTCTAAGGTCAGGCAGCAAGCAAGGATATTGGCTTTTACTACTCTTATTCTTCATAATACTGAAAAGCTCTAACCAACATAATAAAACAAGAATGTTCACAATCAGACACTCTGAAGCTTTAAAACATGATCAGATATGTAACAACAAAGAGAGTTTACAGATTTGTGAAAGTTACACAACATACACATACACAGGATAAGGATCCAGATAAGGAATCAAATGGGAGAGTTTGAAAACCTCTTGAGACAAGAACAAAGTAAAACACAACACATAAAAACTTGAGGATGGAGAAATAGTACTGTTCAGAGGTAAATTTATAACTGTAAACATATTATTATGATGTACCTGACCAACAATTTAAGTATTAAGGAATTGAAGAAAATAACCTTACTGCAGCAAATGATGAAGAGACCAGTGAAATATACAATAGTAAACAACAGATAAAAAAATCAATGTAGCTAAAACTTGGTTTATTAAATAATCTACAAAACTTACAAACTTATCTTGACTGAAGAAAAAAGAGAAAATTAAAAATAGTATAAAAGAAGGAATCTAGGGGAAAGCTATAAATAACAGTATGCCAAAAAACTGGATGGTTTACCTAAAATCAACTATTTCCTATAACAAAAAAACTAATAAAACTGATTTAAAATTCAATAAAAAATCTACCTTTACTTATAATCACTAAAGAAATTGAATTGCTGATCGAAAACCTCTCAATAAAGCAAAACAAAGGACTAGATAGCTTCACTGGTGAATTTTAATAAACCTTAAGAAAATCATTTTTTTAAACTTTCCAAAGCATACTGAAGAAGATGAGACACTATTTAACTCATTTGTAGGGCCAAATATACCATAACACTAAGTCCAGAAAAAAGACATTGCAAGAAAAGAAAACTATAAATCAATATTCCTCATGAATTTATTATATACAAATCTTCAACAAAATACTAGCAAACTTAACTCAACACTACATTAAAATAATTATTCAATTTGACTAGGTAGAATTTATCCAAATAATGCAAGGGCAGTTTATCATATACAGATCAGTAAACATGACATCAACAGAATGAAAGAAAAATCAACATAAAATGACATGCACAATGATATCATCTGAAATGATGCAGAAAAAGCATTTAATAAATATCAACAGCTTTTTATTAGATAAACACTTAATAAGCTAGAAATAGGAAGAAAATTCCTAAATATGATAAATTCCATATGTCATATGATCAACCTACAGATAGCATGACACATCATAGTTAGAAACTAAAATATTTTCCCCTGATGTCCGAAAAAAATGCAATGATGTCTGTTTTACCATTCCTATCCAATGTAGGACTGGAAATTTTACACGGAAAAATTTGACATAATAACATTGAAAAAGCTTTCAAACTGTATAGGAAGAGGCAAAATTATCTCTGCTTACGGGACATGTGATCTTTTGGTTTTTTTTTTGCTTAAATTCTTTTATTGGTACATTTTAAGTATACAATAAAGAACCAAAAATAAGGACATGTGATCTTATATTTGGAAAACTCTCAAACACACACACATACACACACATACACACATTAAACCTATTCAGTTTAGCAAGATTGTAGTATATGAATTCAACATGCAAATATTGGCTTATTTCTATGCATTATTAAAGATGAACCTGAAAATGAAATTGAAAAAGGAATTAAATTTAGACTAACATCAAAAATAAAAAATAATTTAGAATAAATTTAAACAAGGAGAAACAAGATTTGTACCTAGAAAACTGTAAAATCATACTAAATAAACTAAAAATGTACTTAAAGAAATAAAAAATGTAATTGAAGTATGTGAAATGGAATACATGGGATTATTGTAACGAGAATACTACACAACATGATTGGTATAAAAATTCAATACATTGCTTATTAAAATATTTTTGATATTTATAAGTGAAATGGATAAACCTATGGTGAAATCCATATAGAATTTCAAGGAGCATTAAATAATACAACCGATTTTATATAAACAAAACAAATTTGGAGAATTCACACTGCCCACTGCAAAGTTTGCAAAGCTACTTTGATGAAAATATTGCAGCAAAATCATAAAAATATGCATATAGATCAAAATAGAATGGAGTTTACAAACAAATACCTATATGTACAATTCATTTTCAACAGGGGTATCAAGATCCTAAATTAGGCAAAGAAATTTCTACAGAAACTGTCAGGAAAACTGGTTATTTAGATGTGAAGAAAAGGAAGTTGGAGACTTACCTTATATCTTATATAAAAAATCTTAAAATGGATCAAACATCTAAACTTAGGAGTTAACAATGCATCACTTGTGGAAGAAAATGAGCAAATCTTCATAACTTAAAATTTGCTAATAGTTGTTTAAATATGATACCAAATGCACAAAAAATTTTGAAAAGATAAATCTCATTCAAATTGTGTTATTGGTATAAACAATAGACTAAAAATGTAATCAACAAAAGGAAAAGAAAACTCACATGTGCTAGCAGTTTAATTTCCAGACTAAAGTCCAAACAAACTGACAGCTAAAGAACAAATGACCCAATAAAATAATGAGCCAATCAGTGACCAGACATCTCTCCAAGCAGAACTGAAATAGCAAACAAGCATAAAAAATGATGTAGAACATCACTAATTATTAGAGAAGTGAAAATCTCAATCTCAATGTGATACCATTTCATGCACATTAAAATGTCCATTATTCAAAAAAACACAATAATAACTGTTCCTAAGGATATGAATAAAATGGATTCATTTTTGGTAATGAGAATATTAAATGATTAGGCTCCTAGAAAAGCAATTTGGCAGTCTTAAAAAGTTTAAAATAATTAGTATATGACCCAGAAATTCTGTTCATAGGAACATACCCACAAGAACTGAGTAGCAAATAGAACAAGTACTCATACAACAATGTTGCAGTGGCGGCCAACTAAAATAAATTGAAACCTAAATTGGGACAGCTCTTTTATTGACCATAAGACTGAAGTACAAGGGACGATGTTATCTCCTGCTGCAATCCCTGTAATAGGCATTTGGAGATGTCCTCCAACCACCATGTTTGGAGTTATCTAGAAGCATTTTCCCTGTACCACAAATTTCCCAAACTCTTTGAAATCCACAGAGGTGACCCACAGTTGCTTGAAACTGCTCATAGAGGCCATGATGGATGCACCAATCCATGCAGAGAAACATCTATTAGGAGAAGCTGTGAGCCTTTCCTCCAGCCCAGGAAAGAGTGTGGAGCCCCCGCAAAGCACAGCATCAGCAAAAAGGCTCTTCTGGATGTCCGTGTCACACTTCATGATGCTGCTGCATACCATTTTTGAGAGTCCCGGCTCCTGGATGCCAAGCTGGTCTGGAGAAAAAAGCACCTCAGGTACCTGGCACAGATGATCCCCGATATTGATTATATTCCCATCTGGCAGTACGTACTCTGTCAGTACCTCCTGCTGCCTCTTTAATGGCTCTTTCTCTGGCTCCAAGGAAAAGTAGCATAGCCTCTCTTTGATTTCCTCCACAACAGCCTTGTTGCGGATGCAAGGATAGGTACATCCTCTGGCCAGGAGGAGCCTGATGAGGTGCTCCGTGATGTCCCTTTCCAACCACATAGAGCTTGGTGACTGCATGAGGCAGGGAGTAGCCCTCAAAGATGGGTACAGTACAAGTGACTCCATCTCCACTCTCCACCACCAGGCCAGTGACAGAGGCACAGGTATAGAGTGTTGCTACTGCATGGTTACACAGGTAGAAGGCAGGCACATTGAATTTCTCAAACATGATTTCAGCAGTCTTCTCTTGAGTCTCTCTTGGGTTCAAGGAGGGTTCAATGATCAGAACTGGCTGTTCACTGGGTTTAACTCCCAGCTCCCACTTGGAAAGATGTTTCCAGAGTTTTTCCATGTCATCCCATCTTGTTACCATCCCACGAGCGACGGGGTAGTGCAAATACAAGGCATCATATGTGTATTGGGCCTCTTCTCCTACAAAGCATTTCTTCCGATTGGCTCTTGCTGAAGGTATACTGAATTTTGAGTGATCTACTACACATTTGATGACATGGGTGGGTCCAATATAACCAGACAGTCCCACTTTACATAGTCCTGAACCATTGTCAAAAATCACTGGTGGATTTTCCAGTTCATGTGGAGTAGACATGCCTGCACCTGATCTTCTTCACTTCACCAAAATAAAGAAAGATTACCTGGGCCACTTTTTGAGTCAACAGGTCTCTCTGGAAGTATTAAAGCCACAGGATTCTGAAGTTGTTAAGTTGTCAATCTGGTGAAGCTAGAAGGCTTCCTGCCCCCAATCCACCAGGGCCCAGTGTCCTCAGCCCATGAATACTGTCTCCTTTCTGGAGGCCCAGGTACTTGCTGAGGCTATTTCAGGACTGGTTGCCTGGGATGTCACAATGTAACCATGGAGCCAATTGTCTCCGGTGAGTGCCAGAGGGGCAGGGTCCCTGAGCCAGCCATACTCCCTATTTAGTGAGATATGAAACAGAGGAGAGCACACTATCCCTGCGCACTCCTCTGATTGGTCATAGAAACCAAGCAGAGGTCTACTTTCAGAGGAAACTGAAGCTACTTGTGCCACAGAACAGTCTCGTCTGTTCTGGTTTCATTGGAGAATTCTAGTAAACAATATAACAAAGAAATAATACCTGTTTTACACATGAATGTATATAGATAAGAAATGGTTCTCGATTTACATTGGAAAAAAATAACTGTGACACCATACATTGAGAAAGGCATTATGAAAAATGTCCATTAAAACATATATTCCATGAACATAGAATGATAATAACCTCAATATAATAACAAACATAGATTGGTCTGTGGTCACAGCTTTATTACCTCTCAGTGTGATAAAGTAACAAAGATAATACATATAATTGTCCCTCTGAAGATATAATAATGAAAATGCATAAACAAAAAAATTTTCAGCCACTCATCAGTTGATATGAATACCTATGAAAACAGAAACAAAGTTAGTCCTATGATTGCCCAACCTTACTACTAAGAGTGGATTTTTAGGCCAAAGAGCAGAGAATTAATGTCTAGTTTTAACCCAATGTTGTTGATAACTTGAGAACCAAGAGTTTGGGTTTGAGAGAGCACAAAGTATCTGGAATTCTTGGAGAAAACACTGAAATAATTATAAAAGCTGGATAAATAGAAAGCTCTGAAAAGTTCACAAAGTTCTGGATGAGTACTGAACTGGACACATGTGTGAAGTGAATATAAAGGATCAAGAAGAACCTCTGTAAGATTTTGGGAAAATAATCTTTAGGTTTATTTTAGTAAATTGAAGAGCTAGATAATGTGATGACTTCCACATATTGTAGGTAGTTGATGGCATTCATTGAATAATTGTACACAAGACACAGAATGATTTTTTTAAAGCTGGAAATTTAGGATATTGTTTTGCTTTAATAATCGAAGTGAGAATATATTTCATGTTTCTTTATATCTTTAAACTCTTATTAAGTAGGCATTAATGGTGATTTTGAGTAGCTGAAAGGGAAAATCTGAAGATTTCTTTGATTTCATAAAAGGGTAAAATATTTAAATAAACACACCTGTTTGTATTCACAGAATTCTATTTTATCCACAGAAGTAAGAACAAAAACAGTGTATAAGATAATTAGCTTCCTCAAATTTTAGTGTTAAAGGTAGCCAATATCTGCACTGTGGAATTTTGAAAAGGTCACAGCTTCCTCAAATTTTGGGTTCCTGGAATCAAATCTAGTTACACTGAAAATGATCATAGCTATCCTGAGAAAGTGTTATATGAAGACAAATTCTTTTTCAACAGAATTCTTCTTCAGAATATGAAGTTTCAAAAATCATAGAAGATAAAGAGACAACCAATTTTTAAAAAGATATCCAAATGCATCCATAATAACTTTCTCTCAATATAGAAACTTTTCACATAGCAAAAAAGACAAAATAAGTAGAATAAAATGATTTGCAGTCCTGGTTATACTTTTAAAATTTTTACATATTTACACATAGGACAGTTGTTTAGTGAAAATCTAGTGTTTTCTTTTTTTAAAAAAAATTTTAACATGCCCTGAAATTATAGGATAAATTAGACCTTTATCAAATATCATTTCATCTTTGACTTCATAGGTATAAAGCAACTGGCTTTCATGAGAAAGTATTATTTTCCTCTGAATTACCTTTTTTTGTGTGGGTACCAGGAATCAAACTCGGGACCTTGTTGTTGTGAGGCAGGTGGCAGAACCACTGAGCTAAATCCCCAGCCCTGAATTACCTTTTCATTACATTTTTTTTTCACATAGTTTTACTTAAAAGCCTTTACAAAAGAGAGTAAGTAAATGATTAGGCTATTTGTAGTTGGTCACCTATTCTATGGCATTCTCTTCAGCTGAGTTCAAACATTAGTAATGAGTTACACTAATGTATTCCTCTAACTGAGTCTCATATCCAAAACATTATAATTCACTGTACATTCTTATTTGTGGCAACAAAGTTAATGTATATTAGTTAATGTGCTTTCTTGCTCTCCTAATGTATATATCTTTAGAATATAAAAAGGACAAAATAATAATGAATAAAATAAAATATTAAGCAAACAAAGGAAAAATATTTGAAAATCTGTACGTTGTTTATTATTTAAATAGCATGATTAATTTCCAGAAAGATAATGAATATTTTATAATGTTATACTGTAATCACAAGGTACTTACAGCTCAATAAATGCTATTTTACCTATAATTCAATAGTGCATTCCATAGAACTTAAAGAGTTGATATTTAACTCTGATTTTAAATTCAAACCATATTGAGCACATAACATCCAAAAACATGACTAGAAGAAATTAAATTTGGATCACATAAAAGTCTCCTTTAGAGATAAGCAGCATTTTATTATCTGTTTTTGATTAAATGTTGCTATAGTGGCAACTTATGATAGACCACTAATTATATTCTCAAAGCAGTAGACTTAGAAACAACCTTAAAGATGAAAGTATAAAATAATAATAAACTTCCTTAGGAATCCTAGGGGAATAAAGCTTAAATACTCTACAGAGGCAGGAAAAAAAAAACCTTTATTATTTTTTAAGGTCATAGATCTTTAGATCCATCGAGTATGAGGTTAGTGATATTTCTCTTTGTATCCAAAAGGCATGTTTCATAACACATAGCTCTCCATAATTTGGACCAAAAAATGACTCTCTAATAAAGATAAAAATTGCCTCCACCGCTATTATTCTTCTGCTTCTATTAGGAAAAGATATCTTTAAGTCTTCTGATATACATTATTTTAATTTCTTAAAAATTATTTTTCATGTTATTAGACATTATATTTTTAAAATTCCAAGATGAGGTTCTGGTTTTTGCATAAAGAAAGATTCTTTTGTATATTGATTTTTCTTAACCAGAAATCTTACTAAAATCTCGTATTAATCATTGCCTACATATTATTATTTTATGTTTAAATCAACATTATAATCTGTGGTTAACTAAATTATGAGCTTAATTTTTATTTCTATTGCCTTTTATTTTCTCTACTTAAGGCACCTTGATAAATAGGAGTGATAATAAGAGACACTTTTGTATATTTCCTGAAATTAAAGTGAATACTTTCAGTTTTATTCCATTTACATATGATACTTCCCTTGGGAAATGTTTCATTTCACTATTCATTGTTGAGATAAAGAAATCATCTTGCACTCATTTTTTGCTAAATGTTTTTATGATGAATAAATGTTAAAAATTATCAAAAGCTACTTGAGTGGGTTTGAAACTATGAAATTTAATGTGATGAATTTTTTCCATACTCTGTTATTTTAATAAAACTCATTAATTGAAGTCCTATTTTTTAAAAATTCTACACTTCCGGAACAACCCTAATGAGAACATAAGATGTTATACATTTAACATATTTTTACTTTGGATTTTAAAATATTTTATAGCTGGGCATGGTGGCACATGCCTGTAATTCCAGCACTCCAGAGGCTGAGGCAGGAGGTTTGCCCTGAGTTCCAGGCCAGCCTGGGCTACAAAGTGAGTTCAAGGACAGCCTGAACTACATAGCAAGACACTGTCTCAAAAAGCCAAAATAAATAAATACAATATTTTATGAAGCATTTTTACATTAATGTTCATGAGAGAAATACCTGTTTTTGTTTTGCTTTTACTTGAAATACACTTGTCAAGATTTAATGACAAGTTTACATATTAATCTCATAAAATAATTCATGTACTGCTTTGGTTTTCTAAGTTTTAAAATAGATTGATAAGATTGTACTTTCATATTTCATAAATTTTTAAAAATTTTCTAGTAAAACTGCTTTGGCCAAGGATTACTTTATGTGTATATTTTGGTCCTGATCCTTTCTATCCTTCATTCCTATCCTTCATTCCTCCCTTTTGGAATGGGAGTGTTTGCCCTGTGCTATTGTATGTTGAAATTATTTAACTTTCTTTTTCATTTATACAAGGGCTCACACCTAAATAGTCTTCCTTAAATTTCAGAGGAGACTTTGGAATTGGACTTTTCATCAATGATGGAACTTTTAAGACTTTGGCAACTCTTTAGAGATGGACTAAATGCCTTTTGTATAAGGAGATAGACATGAATCTTTTGGGGAGTAATGACAAAATACTATTTTATAGATCAGAAATGATACACTTAGAATTGAAGCTTTTGTAAGGTGATTGGATCATGGGGTTGCTAATTCACTTGCTGTTAGGAGGTAGGGGCTACTTAAGGGCAAATTACTGTGGGTGTGACCCAGAATGCTATACCTCTTTTGTCATGCCCTCCCTTCTTTCTCCCTTCTGGCAACTATGATGTAAATAGTCATCTGTTGCCAGACTTCCACCATTCCATATCTGCCTTGGAATCAGCTGACTATGGCCTCAACTCTCTAAAAAGTATGAGTCCAAATAAACTTCTCCCTTAAGTGTGAGTATCCAGTATCTTGTCCCAGCAATAAGGGAAGTGAGTAAGCCACTGTCTCCAAAATTCTTCTTTACGTTTTGGTTTTCTATTGAAATTTTGTAATTTCTTAAAGGATCTTGCTCATTTTACAGAATACTGTAATTGGAGAGAATTGTTATGAACAATATCAATTCTGCTGATTGCCTTTAAAATCTCTTTGAAATGATTCACAGATTTTAGTATACAACTCTAGTACATCTTTTGTATGATTCATTCTACAGTATTTTACTTTGTTCTATGCTGTTGAAACGGTATTTCCAGCAGCTTTGTTGAATAATAATTTCCATAACCTGATGTTTATTCATTTTTAATATATAATTCAATTATTTTAATAAATTTACAAACATGTGTGATAATTACCAAAATATAATCATTGAATATGTACTTCACCCTCAAGAGAAATCACATGCTGCTTTGCAGATGTACCTCTTTCCACTAATTTTCACACAGGTAACCAATAATCCTTTGTTTCATTTTCCATTTTGTACAAATGATCTTTTGCTTTTGATTTCTTTTACTGAGCACAGTGTTTCTGAGGTCCTTTCATGTTATAGCAAGAACAATTCCTTGTCCATTTGTATTTTTATATATTAGGAAATTGAGTGAAAGCATTATATTTCATATCTCCTTTGACTATTTTATGAGTATTGCATTGCCTACAGTTTTGGATTGTATGAATAATGTGAATATGAACATTAATGCACAAATATTTCTGTGAAAATAACTGGTTCCTTCAGGCAAATTCCTAGGAGATGAATTGCTGAGAAATATGGTAATTTGATGTTTAAAATTTTACAATAATGTCAAAGTGTTGTTCAAAGTGGCTAAATGGTTTTAACTTGCCACAAGCAATATATGAGTGTTCAAATTTTTCCATATCCTTGTCCCTTCTCAGCAGAAGTTTTTGTACTTTTTAAGAATAGATAGACTTTGGAATGTGCATGTAGTATTATCACATTATACATATAATTTACCTTTCTCTAGTGACTAATGATGTTCAATATCTCCTCTGCATATTTGTTATTCATATGTCTTTTTCTATCTATTCATAATTTACCCAGGTTTATTTGAACTCTAAAATTATTATTATCAAGTAGAATAAATGTTTCATATATGCTGTACAAAATTCTTTGGTTTCTGTTTTGCACATATAATTTAAGTGTCTGTAGTTTGTCCCTTTTATTTTCTTAGTGATATTTGTTGAAATATGAATGCTTCAATTTTGATTAATTCTAATTCACCACTTCAATTATTGCTTTCTAAATTGGTATTCTGGTATTTTTCTAAATAGTGATTGTTTAATAAAAAATCATGAATATGTTTCTTATATTTTTTCTAAAAATGTTGTAGTTTTGACTTATGTTTGTATCTGATTCATTTTGGATTAATTTTTATATCTGACAAGAGACACATTTTAAAATTCAATTTTATTACATTGTGCATATTCAATTGTCAACCACTTGCTGAAAAGACCATATTACCCTCACTTAATTGTCTTACCAACTTTCTGGAATATCAACTGACCACAAATACTAAGGTTTATATGTGTACTCTCAATTTTCTTCTATTGACCTACATATCTAGTACTGTATTTGTACCACAATACTGCAGACTTTAGTTATCTTAGAAATTGTACAGAGAAAATCTTCCAATATAGCTACTAACTTTCAAAACTATTTTGGCTAATTGGAGTCTTTCAACAAATTTTAAATATAGCTTGGTAATTTCTGTCAATATAAAAAGAAAATATAACCAGGCATAGTGAAGCACACCTGTAATATTAGCACTTGGGAGGTTGAAGCAGGAGGATCATCACAAGTTTAAGGCCAGTCTGAGCTACATAGGAAGTTTAAGGCCAGCCTGAACTACAGGAAACCTGTATCCAAACAACAAACAAAAAAAAGTACAGACACTAAAAGCAAAAATAGACAAAGGGGAATACATCAAATTAAAATGCTTCTTTAAAATACAGAAAATAATCAACAATATAAAGAGAAAACAATAGAAAAGGAGAGTGTATTTACAAAGCATATATCTGACAAGGGGTTAGCATACTAAAGGGAAGGCATAAAACTGAATATAAAAATAATTCTTTCATTCAAAATGGGCAAAAGATCTGTCTAGACATTTTATCAAAAGAAGATACACAAATGGCCAAGAGGTGATAGATTCTCTTCCATGTGCAACCATGTTATTGCAAAAAACAGGAATTCATGATTTATATGGCTGAATAGTATAACTTAGTATATATTTCCCATATTTTATTTTCTTTATACATTTATTGCTTTCGGAGCACTCAAGCTGTTTCATTTCTTTCTTTGCAGTACCAGGGATTAAACTCAGGACCTTGCATTTGCAAGGCAGGCAGGGCACCACTGAGCTAAATCCCCAGCTGTTTCTATTTTTTTTATTGTTGGGAATAGTGCTGCCATAGTCATGGGAGCATAGATGTATCTTCAACATAATGATTTCATTCTTTTGAAAAGATACCTAAGAGTGAGTATCCTGGGTCACACGTTATTTCTATTTTTAATTTTTTAAGTAAGATTCATACTATATTTTATAATGACTCTATCATATTAATTACATAATCATCAACAGTAATAGTGTTTTCCCCGCTTATATTATTACCAGTATTTGTCCTCTGCATTCTTCTTGCTAATATGCATTCTAATGGGATTTAAGTGACAATTTGTGGGTTTTTTTAGTTTTGAGATCTGCAATTCCTTAATGATTAGAGGTGTTCAGCAGTTAGATAGGATGAATAAGATCCACTGTTGAATTTTAAGAGTAGAGCACTAATAATTCAAATAATATACCATACATTTCAATATATCTAGAAAAGACAATTTTAAATGTTTTCACCACTAAGAAATGGCAAATTTTGAGGTGATACATATGCTAATTACCCTGAATTGATCATTATTCAATGTACACATATTGAAATATCACAGAATATCCCTTAAGTTTTACAATTATTTGTTAATTAATAACAAAATAAAAATATAAAACATATCAATAAAAAATCTGGGGTTTTAACAGATGAAAAATTAATTTGGGAATTATTTACTTGTTAATAATGGGTATTTCAATTGATGAGCAAGAAATTTCTATTGGTTTAGACTTTAATATTTTGCAATAATGTAACTTTTTACTAGACATCACTTGAAAACATTTTGCTATATTATTCCTCAGTATTTTATTCCACAGTATTTTCTGTGGATAGAAATGCATTATTAATTTCATTTTGAATTATTTCTATCACATAGAAATATAGTTCGTTATTGGTATATTAATATTACATTTGGTAAATGATGAACTCATTTTAGCTCTAGACTTTTTTTAATACTTTAGTGTTTCCTACATAAAGATTGTTGCGTTTGGAAATAAAAACAATTTCTTTTAAATGTGGATTCTTTTTATTTCTTTTGCAGGCTTGATGATTTTGTGTAAAGATTTGTTTTATTAAGGTGATGTTATTCCATTCTTTTCCTAGGTAGTTGACAGCTTTTATCATACCTATACAATATTATCAATTTTTCTCTTTCTAATGAATTATGTTTCTTATACTTTGTTCTATTAATGTGAAAACGCATGATGATTTTGAATGTTAAACTAGTATTTTGTTCCTGAGATAAATTGAACTTGATCAGAGCATATTATCCTTTCTATATGTTGTTAATTTGTATTTGATCTTTTGCTATTGTTTTGGATAGCAGCATTATTGAGATAAAATTCACATAAAAAGAATCTCCACTTTTTAAAGTGCACAGGTTCAATGACCTTTAGTGTATTCAAAATTGTATAATACCAATATCTTGCTTTACAACACTTGAAGTGCACTGGAAGAGAGATTATAAGCCCATTAGCACTCACTCTCCTTTGACTCTTCTCCAAGCTCTACAATTTGGCCTACTCTGGATATCTCATTTAAACAGAATCACAAATTGAGAATATTTTATGGCTAGATTCTTTCATGTAATGTTAGTAAGTTGCATGTTTTTGAATCATGTGTCAGTACTTTATACATTTTAAGGTTAATAACATATTGTATGGTTACATAATGTTGTACTCATTCACCACTTAGTGGACCTTTTATTTCCACATGTAACTGTTATGAATAATGCTCTTACAGACATTTACATAGTCATTTTAATACAGATGTATGCTTTATTCTTCTGGGTACATACATAGTCATTAAATTAATAGTTCATATAGAAACCATATTTCTACTATTTTTAAGACAATTATAAAGTGTGCTATATTCCCTCGAAATGGTGTAAATGTTCTAATTTCTCCATATTTCCACAAAGATAGTTACTGTGTGATTTTTAAATTATTCTATAATATTTGTTATTTACTTTTTTGAAATATTTAATGTGTACATATTGGTAAGTTTCAGTTTTACGCTTTCATTCATATACACACTGTGTAGTGATCAACTCAGGGTAATTAGCATACCCATCTCCTTACATCTTTATCATGTTTTATAGTGAGTGCATTCAAATTCCTCTGTTAACTATTTTGAGATACATGAAGAATACTTGTAAATTAAATTCATCCTTTTGAATGCCATAAAACAACAGAACTTATTCCTCCTATGAAACATTAACAGTGTACCTGTTGACTTACATGTCTGTCTCTCCTTTTCCATACTCTCCCCAGTCACTTGGCTGACTACTATTCTACTCTGAACTTCCATAAGAACAACTCTTTAAGATTCCACTTATGAGTGAGATCATGCACTGTTTTCCTATGCCTGACAAATATTACTTAACAACATGTCCTCAAGTTTCATTCGTTATTGCAATGACAGCATTTTGTGCTCTTTTATAACTAAATAGTCTTACATTGTGTATATATAACAATTTTCTTTATTTATCTGTGAGGTGATGTTTATATTGATTCCATATCCTATCGATTATGAATAATGCTGCAATAAACTCAGGAGTGCATTTCTTTTATTGTAACCATCGTAATAGGGCTAAAGTTGCATCTCATTATTGTCATGAATTGGATTTCTCTACGGACAAAATATATTCGACCTCTTTTCATACATTTTTCATTTCTGTGTCTTTGAAAAAATATCTGCTCATATCTTCTCCTCATTTGTAAGTGGATTATTTGTCTTTTTTGGTTCAGTTTTAGGACTGCTTTATATATGCTACTTAAAATTCTGATATCAAGATCTTAATTTTCAAGTATTTTTCTCTATTTTAAATTGTCTTTGCACTTCTTGCTGTTACTCCTTGAAGCACAAATTTTTTATCTTGGTGCATATTTTATTTTTTCTGCTTTATCACATGTGCTATTTGTTTCATTTTAAAGAAAATTTTGTCAATTCAAAGGTGATGAAAACCTATCTTCTGATTTTTTCTAGAATTTTTATGATTTTAACTCTTACATTTGAGTCTTGCATCTGTTTTGAGTTAACTTTTTTTTATTTTTTTGGTACCAGGGGTCAAACTTGGGTCCTTGCGCTTGCGAGGCAGGCAGCAGAAACACTGAGCTAAATCCCTAGCTTGAGTTAACTTTTTATAGTATAAGAAGTAGAGATCCAAATTCACTCCATTTTATGTGGGCATATGAAACATTACCTGTAATTATGAATCTCTATACTTCCTCTTTTAGTTTTTAACATTTTTATTGTGATCCTACTAGGCAAATATAAAAGTAAAATTATAAAATTTGAATTCAGAATTGTTCCTCATTTTAATGACCATTTATAAACTAATGTCTTTTGTCATAAAGTGTTTGTTTGTGTTTATGTTTTTGTTTTGTTTCTTTTTGCCTAATATTAGTAAGGTTGTAATTGCTTTCAATGACATTTCTTCAGAATTTTCTGACTTGCATTTGATTTTGATCTTTTTTATTTGAAACTTCTTCTGCATGTATTTAGCAGCATTTGTAAAACAGTATATAGCAGATATTTTTTGTAAAAAGTATTTACAATTGGCAGGAAATTTAGCTCAGTGGTTTCGCCACATGCTGTGCAAGTGCAAGGACCCGAGTTTGATCCCCAGTACAAAAACATACATATATATATATATATATATATATATATATATATATATATATAAAATTATTTTTTTTCTTAAATCCGTTTATTGGTACATTTTAGGTAAACAATACATTTAGATTTATCTTTGGGTGCTTGTGCCTGTACATGATGTATCTTATTTCTTATTTTTTCCCCATTACCTGTGCGTCCTTCACCCCTAAACCCTTCCCTATTTACATACTTCATTTCCATTTATTTTTCTTTTCTCATAATTTTTCCTTTCCATTCTTTACTTTCCCGTTCCCCTCCCACCATCCCTACCCCTTTGGACCTTTTCCTATTTCAAAGTATCAATTATTAGTTATTAATCCTTTTAGCCCTTATTTACATTCTCAGTTTCTCACACTAGAGAAACTATTCAGTATTTACACATGTGTATCTCATTTATTTCACTTAAGAGTATGGCCTCAATATGCATACATTTAGCTATAAATGACTCTAGTTTCTCGTTCTTTATGGCTGAGTAGCACTACATTTTATTAAAAAAAAACACATCTTCTTTATCCAGTCTCTAGTTGATGGGCATTTGGGCTGTTTCCAAGCTTTAGCTATTACAAACTGTGCCACAATAAACATGGGTACACATATATCGCTGTGGTATGATTCTTTTAATTCTTTTGGGAAGATAACGAGCAGGGCAATAGCTGGGTCAAATGGGACTTCCAGCCCTAGTTCTTTGAGGTATCTCCGCACTGATTTCCACAGTGGTTGCACCAGTCTGCACTCCCACCAACAATGGAGAAGGGTTCCTTTCTCTCCACACCCCCACCAGCATTGGTTATTAGTTGATTTCTTGATAGCAGCCATTCTTTGTTGGTGAGGTGGAATCTCAGTGTTGTTTGCATCTACATCTCTCCAATGACCAGTGATGCTGAATATTTTTTCATATGTTTATTTGCTGCTTTTACTTCTTTGTCTGAGAAATGTCTGTTCATTTCAGATGCCCATTTTTAATTGGGTCTTTGAAGTTAGGAGGTCTGATTTTTTTCAGTTCTTTATATTTTTTAGATAGTAGCTCTTTGTCTGAGTTACAGCTGCTAAATCTTTTCCCCCACATTGTAGGTTGTCTGTTATCTCTGTTGGTGGTTTCTCTTGCAGTGCAGAAGCTTTTCAATAAGATGAAATCTGAGTTGTTGATTCTTGCTGCTAGTTCCCGTGCTACTGAGCTTTTGTTCATAAAGTCTTTTCCTATGCCAATATCTTCAAGAGTTCTACCTAATTTATCTTCCAGCAAGTTTAGTGTTTCTGTCTTAATATTTAGATATTTAATCCACTTCAATCTTAGTTTAGTGCATGGTGATAGATATGGGTCTAGTTTTAATCTCTGACAGGTTGAAATCCAGGTTTTCCAACACCATTTATTAAATAGGCTAGGTTTCCTCCAATGAGGGTAGTTGGCTCCTTTGTCAACGATGAGGTGGCTGAGTATGTCTGAAGTTGTTTTCGCATCTTCTAATCTAGTCCACTGACCCTCAGGTCTGTTTCTTTGAAAGTACCATGCTATTTTTATCACAGTAGCTTTGTAGTATAGCTTCAAGTTGGGTATTGTGATACCTCCAGCCATGTCTCTGTTGCCCAGAATTGCTTTTGCTATTCTAGGTCTCTTCTGATTCCAAATGAATTTGTGGATTGTTTTCTCTAGTGCTGTGAAGTATATTGTTGGAATTTCAATTGGCATTGCATTAAATCTATATAGCAGTTTTAGAAGTATAGACATTTTCACTATATTGATTCTTCCTATCCAGGAACAAGGGATGTCTTTCCATTTTCTTATACCCTCCTCGATCTCCTTTTTCAGGGTGCTGTAGTTTTCAGCGTAGATTTCTTTTGCTTCCTTTGTTAGATTGATTCCAAAATATTTCATTTTTTTGGATGCTACTGTAAAAGGAATTGTTTCCCTAATTTCTCTCTCAATGAGTTGGCTATGTGTGTATAAGAAGGCTATTGTTTTTTGAGTGTTGACCTTGTATGCAGCCACTCTACTGAATCTGTCAATTAAGTCCAGAAGTCTTTTGGTAGAGTTTTTTAGGTCTTCTATGTAAAGTATTATACCATCAGCAAATAATGACAGTTTCAGTTCTTCCTTTCCTATCTTTATTCCTATTATTTCTTTCTCTTTTCTAATTGCTGTGGCTAATGTTTCCAGAACTATCTTGAACAGCAGTAGTGAGAGTAGGCATCCTTGTGTTGTCTTAAAATCAGGATTTTAGCACGAAAGTTTTCAGTTTTTGATCATTTAGTATGATGTTGACTGTTGGTTTTTCATAGATAGCCTTTATCAGGTTAAGATAAAGACCTTCTATTCCAATTTTCTGTAGGGTTTTTATCATGAATGGGTGTTGGATTTTGTCAGATGCCTTTTCTGCATCTATTGAGATGATCATATGGTTTTTGTCCTATACTCTGTTAATACAGTGTATTACATTTATTGATTTATGGCTGTTGAACAATTCTTGCATCCCTGGGATAAATTCGACTTGGTCAGGGTGTATGAAATTCTTGATTACCCTCTGAATTCTGTTTGCCAGTATCTTGTTGAGGATTTTTGCATCTATGTTCATTAGGGAGATTGGCCTGTAGTTCTCTTTTGGGATTGGGTCTTTCCTTGGTTTTGGAATCACAGTCACACTTGCTTCCAGGAATGAGTTTTCAAGCCTTGCTCCCCTTTCAATTTCCTTGATGAGTTTAAGGAGTAATGGCATTAGTTCTTCTTTGAATGTCTTGTAGAATTCAGCAATGAAGCCATCAGGACCTGAGATTTTCTTTGTTGGTAAATTTTTTATTACATTTTCAATTTAACTCATTGTAATTGGGGTGTTTAGAATTTCTGTATCTTCTTTTTTTAACTTTGTCAATTCATATGTATCTAGGAATCTGTCCATTTCTTCTGTGTTTTCCATTTTATTAGAGTACAGGTTCTCGAAGTAGGTATTGATGATCCTCTAGATTTCTGCTGGTTCTGTTGTGACTTCCCCTTTTTCGTTCTTAATTGCATGGATTTGAGTCTATTCTTTCCTTTTTTTGATAAGGTTGGCTAAAGGTTTATCGATTTTATTTATTCTTTCAAAAAACTAACTCTTTGATTCATTCATTTTTTTGTATCATTCTCTTAGTGTCCATTGCATTGATTTCTGCTCTGATCTTTATAGTTTCCTCTCTAGTACGAGCTTTGGGATTGTTATTCTCTTCTTTTTCTAGGAGTTTGAGGTTCTGCATTAGATTATTTATCTGAGTTCTCTCTGTTTTCCTTATATGGGCATTCACTGCTATGAATTTCCCACATAGAACTGCTCTCATTGTGTCCCATAGATTCCTAAATGTTGTACTGGCATCATCATTTACTTGTTTAATTTCTTCTTTAATTTCCTCTCTGACCCATTGGTTGTTCAGGAGAGTGTGATTCAATTTCCAGATTTTTGTGGGAGTTTTGCAGTTTCTCATGTTATTGATCTCCAATTTTATTGCACTATGGTCTGATAATACACCGGGAGTAATTTCAGTTCTTTTACATCGATTTAGACATGTCCTGTGAGCGAGCACGTGGTACATTTTGTAGAATGACCCGTGTGCACCTGAAAAGTATATGTATTCTGATTTTGTGCTCTTAAGTCCATTTGTTCAATACCTTGGTTCAGTTCTAGAATTTCATTGTTAACTTTTTGTCTAGAATATCTGTCTATTTGTGAAAGTGATATATTGAAGTCCCCCACTACAACTGTATTAGTGCTTATTTTGTTTTTCATGTCCATTAATATTTGTTTTGTATAGTTGGGGGCATTCGTATTTGGTGCATATATGTTTAGGATTATCATCTCTTCCTCTTGGATTGTTCCCTTCTCAAGGATGTAATGACCATCTTTGTATCTCTTAATGAGTTTTGGTTTGAAATCTACTTTGTCTGCAAATAAGATTGGTATTGGTATTTTTTCTGGGTTCCTGTCATGTGGAGAGCCTTTTTCCATTCTTTTACTTTCAGTCTATGAATTTCTTTTTGAGTTAGGTGTGTTTCTTGTATACAGCATATTGCTGGATTTTGCTTCATAATCCATTCTGTCAGTCTACTTCTTTTGATTGGTGAATTGAGGCCATTAACATTGATAGTAATAATTGATAGATATTGACTCATTCTTATTATGATGCTTTACTGTTGTTGGCTCTTATTTCTTTTCCCCCCTTTCCCTTTAGTTTCTTACCTTGTCTGGTTGCTTCCCTCTGTTGGGCCTCATGGAGTTGTGACCTTCATTGCCTTTTTCTAGGATATTGCTTAGAATTGTTTGGAGTGCTGGTTTGGTGTTTATGAAATTTCTCAGGTGTTCTTTGTCATGGAAGTATCTAATTTCCCCAACAATTTTGAAAGATAATTTTGCAGGATACACAATTCTAGGTTGGAAGTTATTTTCTTTTAGGGCTTGAAATACTTTACTCCAGGCTTTCCTTGAGTTGAGGGTTTGTGTTGAGAAGTTTGCCGTGATTCTGATGGGCTTTCCTTTATAGGTGATTTTTTTCTCTAACTGCCTGTAGGATTTTGTTCTTCTGTTGGGTTTCTAGGATCTTGACTATTATATGCCTAGGTGTAGTTTTTTTTTATCATGGCTGGGTGGAGTTCTATATGCCTCACTTATCTGTATGTCCAGTTCTCCTCCTCTGTCTGGGAAGTTTTCTCCTATTACTTCTGTGAACAGCTTTTTTATGTCAGTTGTACTTTCTCCTGTTTTTTTTGTGGACTCCTATCAGTCTTATGTTTTTCTTCTTTGCATCATCTAGCAGCTGTTGAATTGATATCTCATGGTCCCTTACTATTTTTAAGAAATCTCTGTTTTCATGGTCCTTCATCGCAATCCTGTCTTCTATATCTGATAGTCTATCTTCAGATTCTCTTAATCTGCTCTGCATGCTTTCAATGGAGTTTTCAATCTCCTGAATATCTGTTTGAATCTGTTTCATGGATTCCATTTCTTTGTTATGTTTAGGTGATCATGGTTTCCATTTCTTTCTTATGCTGGGCATTCCTGGCTTCCAGCATGTTTCTGAGCTCATCTATTTTTTTTTTATCAGTTTCTGCTCTAGAGCCTCTAATCATGTCTTTCACTCTGCTCACCATCTCTATAGTTATCTGGGAGATTATTTCTGCTTTGAATTTTTCTAGAGCCTCATTCATCTGTTTTGCTACTTCCTGTGCTATCAGTTCAGGGTGTCCAGGTGGTTGATTATCAGACTTGTGCACCTCATTTCCCGCAGAAATTGCCTTTTGTGAGGTGGAAATCTGGGTTTGTGACTTGCTTAAATGCCTTCTCATTTTTGTTTTTGGTCATGTCCCTGGTTTAGTTCCTCAGTTGATATTATGAAGTTGTTTATTGTAAGTATCTTTGTTGATGTATTTAAAACCCTTATGGAATGATTGCTTCTCAGATGTGCCTACCAGATATAGTTGGTCTTTAGGTTTTGGGTCTCTAATGCCTCTGAGGCTATCTCATTTTCATTATACTAGGAAGGAAAACTGTTTAGATCAATCACAACACCTTAGCCCAAGTCATACAATCACCAACACCATAGCATCAAATACCTCTTAAAAAATGACAATTTGTGGTAGTTATTAATCTATCATCTTTCAAAAATAAAGGACCTCTTTCAAGGTGTGTCTCTGTTGTCACAATAGACACCTTTAGCAGCAGTGTGCAGTTATAAGTCTATGAGTCTCAGTAAGCTAGTCCCAGACCCATGAGATTCAGGCAGATTTCTAGTTGCAAGTCCCAAGATGAGCTCCCTGTCCTCCTGCAGGGTTGCACTCTGCAATTTTCTACTGCAGGTTTCAGCTGCTTTTCCCCTGAAGAAAGTCCAGTTTCCAATGGGAGCTGATAATCCCTCCAATTTACCAATCATGGTGGTCTGGTGTGCTTTTATTGCAGAGATTCCCTTCACTTTTCCAGTGGGCTTGTTTTCATCAGGGAGCCAGAGACAGGCACTCTCTCTGTTCACTTCTGGAGCTCAGGACAAAGGCTTTTGGCCCCCTGTGCCTCTGCAGTGTGTAACCAAGTAGCTGCCAAGCCCAAAGGCCAGAGGGTGGTGGGTGGGAGGGAGTATTGTTGGAGGTGCCCGAGTGGCCCAGCCATCAGCTGGTGGGCCTGACCAGGGGTGTCCTCCTCACCCTGTCCTGTTGGCTCGTGGAAAGCTGGTGGAGCAAGCTGGAGCAAGCAGGTCCCGGTCAGCCTGCAACCGCTTGGCCCCACTCTGCCCCGCCATCAGCTGGAGAGCCTGCCCGGGGCGGTCCTCCTCACCCTGTCCTGGTGGCTGGTGGAAAGCTCTGACTGGTAATCTTGGTAGAAGACCTCGAAAATGATATAGGGGGAAGAGAAGCAACTCCCAAACCTACTAGATATCCGAAACGTGAGTTCGTGTTCTGTAAAATCGAAGAATGAATTCTAAGAACAGCGGAGGTTAAGAGTAGGAAAAATCTATTGAGAGAAAGAAAGCTTCTGCCTAAGAGATACAGAAGGGGGACCAGAAAGTGGGTTGCCCACCCACCCCACGGTTCAAAGATATTTTATACAGCAAAGCCATGTGGTGAGGTGGGTACAAAGTGGGACAAAAAAACCTATTTACAATTAATTGAAACATCCAATTTCCACTTACTATTAAAATTGACATATGCTTCTTTTTATATTCTCTTAATTTATCCTTCAACTTGGTTTTATATGTTCAAAGTTTCCTTTTTATCCTCTTAAATATTTGGACTGTTTGGGTTTTCTTCTATTTTATTTATTCCATTACTAGTTTGTATTTAACATATTATTTTAATAATTATGCAAACATATTAATGAGGCATATAATACACTGAATTATAAAATTAATCACTGTCTATATCTCCATTTCCTTATCAATTGATATCATTTCAGTTCCTTTTAAAAATATACATTCACAAAGTTGTCACTTTTGTTATTTATTTATATTTATATTTATTACCATGTTTTTGCACCATCATTTTAGTACAATCCAAGTCTTAAATCCTGTAGCCTTTTTCCTGAACTATAAATATTAGATTTACATTTAGAGAGGCTTAGTTCATAACTAAATATTGTTTTGTTTTTCTGTTCAAAAGACATTTCTCTACATTTACAATTTTATATTGATAATTATTTGATTCACATATTTCTATTGTACTTTTAATCTCTTCTGGTTTTCAGTACTACTTCTTGAAGAGTTAGTGCTTTTATTATTTGCTTGAACATAATTTATAATTTTTCTCTAGATTTTTTAAAACTTTTTCTTTGTAGTTGAATTGTGTTGGCTTTATTATCATGTGCTTAAAATTAAAATTATTTTTATTTGCCATTTGATTTCCTGAACTTCTGATAGTTATGAATTTGTGTCCTTTATTGTTTAGGTAAATTCTTTGTCATTACTTGTAAAAATTATTTCTGTCAATTTGTCTTTCTCTTCTTCATCAATGCCAAAAGAGGTCTTTTTCACTCTGTATTATATATTGTATAATTACATTTTACTATTTTAAAATTTCCTTCATGTCTTCTTTGCTACATTTTGAATAATGTCTTTATATGGTATTTATTTTATATTTCACTTCTCAGTGTTCAGATGCTCTTGAATTCATCCGCTGAAATTTTGTTATCAGTCAATGTATATTTTATTTCTGTAAGTTATCTTTGTTTCATGATTTCCAGATTTCCTTGGTTATTTTTAAATTCACTTGGCTCTCACTTTTTCAGGGTCTTCTGGTAATTCTTTAAACATACAAGTTAAATAATATGTATACATGTGCATATATTCTGACTGTAATTATTTCTGTACATGATAATTGTGTTAGTCTGAGTTTGCTATTTATTGTTTCATCTGGCTTTTTCTGTCTTCTCTTATGGTTCTGTAATCTTTGTAAATTTATATTAATTGGCCTACCTATAGGAAGAATGTTCTACAGAAGATTGGGTTTGTTTGTGTCAAATGGCTGCAGGGAATAAAATCCTGAAAAAATATAAAATTCTAATCTTGCTGTGTTTCAGAAAAGCTAAACATTGTTAATTTGGATTAAAAGTGCAATAAGTAGGTTGAATTGGTTATAGATTTCCAGGGTGCTTTATTAAGTGCTTAGATACTGTGACAAAGTGCCTGACAATAACAACTTGAAGAAGAAAACATTTTTTCCTCATGGTTTTGGAGGAATCAGTCCATGGTCAGGTGGATCCACTTCTTTTAGGCTTGTGACAATGTGTGTCATGACTGAAGACCATTGTAGAAGAAAGCTACTTACTTCTTTGCAGCCAGGATTAAGAGAAAGCAAGAGAGGCAGAGAGGAAGCAGACAAAGACAAGATATAATCTACAAGGTCACTCCCTTCAACCAGGTCCCCATCTCTTAAGTTTTCATTACCTTCTAATAATGTCATCAATTTATGGGTTCACCGATAGGTTAATCCATGACCTTTCAAAAGGCCCACCTCTGAACACACGAGAATTTGGGGGGATATTATATATCTAAAACATGAAATATGATAAATGATCATAGTTTCTATCAGTGCCAAGCCTTAAAGCTTACAGAAAATGTCATCTTCTTTAAGATATGACACTATTAAAAGCAACATGTCATTTATGCTAGCAATTAGCTTTATGAAGAAGTTTTCAAGGTCCACTTTGTATACACCTTAAGTGAAAATAATTCTAGAGATGGATGATAGCAATGGTTCAGGCTGGTCTTGAGCTCAGAATGCATCATAAGCTCTCCTTAAACTCACAATGATCCTCTTTCCTCATCCTCCTGAGTGTGGGATTACAGTTGTGCTCCACCACATCTGGCAACAATGTATATGTTTTTAAAAGTCTATAACTTTATGAGTATTATGATAAAATCTCACACTATCCTTTTTTGTCCTGCCTGGAAGTGAATCATCCCTTTATCTAGCATGTTCTCCCCATATATGCTACCCAATTTTTAAATCATTAGTTGTTTTAGTTGTCATATCATGTGTTGCAGTATTACATTGCTTGTGTTTAAGCAACCTTTATATTACTTATCAGCAGTCCCGGAGCACAAGAGTACTGATGCAAAGGAGGGACCACAGCATAAAACAAGAAAAGGCAGATGAACTCTGGTACTGTGGTGATTCTGAAAATTATATAAAAAATGTAACATATATCAGTTTTGGTAATATTCATGGTTTCATGCACCAGTGACTATCTTGGAATGTATCCCCTGTAGATAAAGGGGGTACTGAACATGAAAATGTTTAAAACAGCAAAAACTATATGTTTTATATACATATATATATATATATATATATATATATCAATTTGACTACTTCAGCTACCTCATAGAAGCTGAATCATACCTACATGTCTTTTTGTGACTTGCTTATTCTCCATAGCATAATGTCCTCGGGGTTCATCCATGTTGTATCATATGACAGCATTTCATTCCTCTTTAAGACTTCACAGTATACCATTGTATTTATATACAACATTTTAAAATCACTCATTTGTCAACGGACACTGAAGTTACTTCTACTAGTTAGCTATTGGGAATAGTGCTGCCATTCACATGCATGTGCAAATAATTGTATGAGAACTTGCTTCCAATTATTTTGGATATACAGTATACATGAGTATTCTGGGTCACCTGGTAGTTCTGTCTTTAGTATTTTGGGGGGGAAATTGCTATTTCTATATTGCTGAAGTTGGTTATTAATTATAAGTGAGTTTTGGTGGAGTTTGATGGGTCTTCTATGTAGAGTATCATGTCATTTGCAAGTAATAATTTGACTTCTTCTTTTCCTATATGCATGCCTTTTATTTCTTTCTCTTGTTCATTGCTCTATCTAATGTTTCATGTACTATATTGAATATAAGTGGTAATACTGGGCATCATTGTCTTGTTCCTACTTGAGAGGGAATGTTTTTATTTTTCTTTCCATTTAAGGTGATGTTAGCTATTATTTTTGTCATAATACGTTTTATCAAATTCAGCTTTGTTCATTCTTTACGTATTTTCTTCACAGTTCTTAGAAAGGGATGTTGTACTCTGTCAAAAGCCTTTTGTGCATCTACTGATATATTCATGTATCTTTTGTCCTTTTTTCTACTTAGGTGGTGCATTGCATTTACTGATTTGCATATGTTGAACCATCCTTGCACCTCTGGAAGAAATGAATTATGTAAAAATTTTGATAATTTGCTTCATTCTGTTTGCTAGTATTTTATTGAGGATTTTGCATCTATGTTCATTGAGGAGATTGGCTTGTAGTTCTTTTCTTTATTTGGTCCTTTATCTAGTTTTGGGGATCAGAATGATGCTGGCTTCCATAAATGAGTTTGAGAGCACTCTGTCCCTTTCAATTTCTTAGAAGAGCTTAAAGAGTACTTGTGATAAAACACTTAATTTTTTTTGTAGAATTCAACAGGAAATTCATAAGGTTCTTGGCTTTTATTAGTTGGTATGTTTTTTACTGTTGTCTTGATTTCATTCCTTATTATTAGGTTGTTCAGCATTTTTGTGTCTTCTTGGGTCAACTTTAGTGATTTGTAATCATCTAGGTATCTATTTCTTCAAGATTTTTCCATTGTTTAGAGTACAATTTTTCATAGTCCTAAATAATTGTCTTCTGGATTTCATTAGTTTATGTTATGATTTAGTCATTTTTATTTCTAATTGTATTGACATGAATCTTTTCTCTTGTCATTTAATATTCAAGAACATAAAATATTGTCTATTTAGTGTGAAATAAAAGATGATAATCATTATGTTAATATGGTCCATGTAGATCTATCAATCGGGTATTTCAGGTGCCAAAACCAGGGGTAGATTTTTAAATCAAAGTTGTCTTTTTTGGTTCCATGCAATATCAACTAGAAAAACGTTTAAAATCTATATTTTCTTAATGTGAAATATGCATTACTGATCCTAGGTACTTACTTTCAGATTTTATTAAAGCAATAACATTGTTTTGAGATAGAAGACAAAACAATAAGGCTCTGTTGAAAGTGCAGATTCTACCATAATATTATTCCTGATGATTGGTGTACTTCTCTTATTCACTATATTTATTTCTTTGAACAAATTGTCCTGAACTTTTGTTAATTTCAAAAATACATTTGGGTTTTGCAAAAACTATAATTCCAACATCTGTCATATTTTGTTTTGATTTTAATAAAATGTCACAGTGCTGATTTACAATAGGAATGAACATATTGATATATTTTGCCTGAATTTCCAGGCCTTTTCTAAATTAATTTAAATGAATGCCTTTATTAGGATTCATTAGAATATAACAGACATTTTAGAATATATCCAATACATATTAAGATTACATGTACAGCATATTTGTTTTCACAAAATGTACATATAGAACATTTATTAAAAATCCATAATATACTTGGAATTTTATGAATAATTCATGAAATATAACAACTTTATGAGATTCTACTGTTATTAGAACCCTCATCTTATAAATGATAAAAATTTGTATTTGATTATTGATTGAAAATAACACAAATCAATTTTAGTATTTAAATGTAGTATTGATTCATTCAGAAATAGATAAAGTACTCAATAAACAAACTGGAAGGTGAGATGGCAAAAGAAACTAAAGCATACACAATACCAAAGAAAAATATCACTTAGGAGGCCATTAGTGATGTCATTTGCAGTGGATAATCACTGCCATTATTTCTTTACTCCTTGTGGAATCTAAACAATGCACCACTAGACTCTCCAATCACTGCCAACATGGTTGATTTCTAATTGGCCCTCCATGATTTTATTAAAAGCCCGTTTTCTGTATATTTCACAGGTCTTCTTCTGATTATACAATATTTGCTGCCAACTGCCACCCTCCTTTAGGAACAGAGCCTTGCACTATAAAAATGAAGCCAAGGGGTATTAGAGCAGAACAAACCATCCCTCTCAAAAATCTGAATAGAAAATGGGTTTAGTGAATGGATGGATTGGAGGAGGAGAGAAAGAAGTTGAAGCAAGCATACTCAAATTACACACATACATGTGCACACACACACACATGAACACACAACTTCATTCATCTTATCCAGTGAGGAAAAGAAAATGAGTGTATGGGAGTGTTAGAATGATAAATGAAATCATTATGTGTATGCTAGGAACACATTCAGAGCACACATCTTTCTAACATACCCTGAATTCAAAGCTATTCAGAATATTATATCATAATTTTGAGCTACCATCTTAGGCTTTTTATTACTTCATAATATAATTTAGTAAGTTAAATAATTTTTGCACTTGTATGGGAAGTACAAAAATATATCAAATAGGATTTACATAAGATATTGTTACAATTTCAAGTACAAAATTACTAATACCAAAATATATGTGGGTGCTTATTTACTAATTTTTCATTCTGCCATGGCTTCAATGTCATCTAAAAGAAAACAGAACCCAAGAAGAAGAAAAATGGAGACAGAAGAGCATTCACTAAAACATGGAGAGATGAGTACTTTTTTTTCCAGGCAAATAATAAGGTAATATGCATAATTTGTAGGAAAATTATGTCAGTTTAAAAAAAAATAACACTTTGACAACACATTATGTACAAGGGAAAGGAAAAATTATGAGAAAAGAAAAAAATGAAAACAAAGTCTATGTAAATAGGGAAGGGTGAAAGGGGTGAAGGGCACACAGGTAATGGGGAAAAAATAAGAACCAAGATACATCATGTACAGGCACAAGCACCCAATGATAAATGTAAATGTATTGTATACCTAATATGTACCAATAAAAGAATTTAAGCAACAACAACAAAAAATACGCTGCTGAATTCCATGCATGTCAAAGAATATTTTGAAAATACAAAGTAATGGAACTGAAAAATGTCTGTTATTTTAGCAAAATTGTTTTTAAGGATTTATAACTCAAATTCCATTATAAGTGGTATTTATCTGTTGCAAAATAATCAAAATAATTTACAGCTGGTTACTTTATTAAGCAATGTATGGAAAACATGTAATATGTTAGATTTATAAAATAATGGACATTTCAAATATACTTTATCTCACCAGATTATACCCAGGTAAATTCAATAATTGGAAAATCTATCAAAAAGTATTTGGAGAGTAAAATTCCCAATTTTGAAATTTATGCTTTGGTGATAGATAAAAGTACAAATACAGTTCAACTTGCTATTTTTGTTAGAGGTATTTCTAATGGCTATAACGTCGTAAAAAGTTTTCTTTGTTTCCATTAAAAGAAAAAAATGGAGTTAAATGAAATTTCTACTTTTAGTTTTTTGAGGCATTTCCATATGGATTTTCATAGTAGTTGTAACTACATTACAGTTCCACCAATAGTGTGAAAGGGTTCATTTTTCCCCACAATCTCATCAGCATTTCTTATTTTTTTAAGTCCTTAATAGTAGCTAGTCTTACTAAAGTAAGAAGAAATCTCAACATTATGTTTATTTGCATTTTCTAATAGGCAAAATGCTGAACATCTTTTCATCCTCTCTTTGTCCATTTGTATATCTTTGGATAAGTGTCTATTAATTTTAATTGTTCATTTGTGACGAGGTTTTTTCATTTGGGGGATCTAATCTTTTTAAATTCTTTAGATACTCTATGTTAGTTGTCACTTCCAAGATTAGGTAGTAAAAATGTTAATCAACAGATGAATGCATAATAATGTGATATATATTTTTTTCAGCAATAAAGAAGAACAAATTTGTGTTTTTTGTAGAAAAATGAATGGATCTGGAGAACACATCCTAAGTGAAATAAATCAGACACAGAAGGATAAATATCACAGAGGTTCACTATGAAAAATCCTAAATATAGTTAATTTAAAGGGCAAAATAAAAAGAGACATGGTAGGAAAGAAGGAGGTAGACCATATGGAGATGGGAAGAAGATGTTGGGAAGAGGGAGAGGAAATGGTAGGGTGTGAGTAAAAATGGTTGAAATGTCATGTGTATATGTACCAATTTCCCAATGCAATTATTATGTATCACAAAGATATACTGATAGTAAAAACAGAAACAATTGAATCTCTTGATTTGTCTGAAGCACTAAAAATTGGATTAGAGAAATTTTCCTTAACTTGGTTAACTCATATGGTGTAGCTATTTTTGGTCCTCTGATAATGGCTGGTAAAAAAGAGCAACCTATAAAATTCATGGAAGATGATGCAATTGCCATCAGCAACTCACTTTCGATGAAACATCACTGCATAGGACATAAAAAAATTTTAAGAGTGAAAATTTTTAAAAATGGGTAATGTCATGTAAATCACTATCAAAGATCTGGTTTCAGAAAGACAAAAGATTCAATTCCAGGAGTTCCTTAATATGCATGTAGATTATGTTGACAGTGTTTACTTTTCTAAAGTAACATTACTAAGTGAGGGTAAAATGATGAAAAGATTTTATGATTTGTGAAACATAATCAAGTTATGTATGGATTCAAAAGTAAAATTTTTGCCAGAACTTGAAATTGAAAAATGCCTCACAGATTTTGCATTTTTGGTAAATTTGACCACTTATTTAATTAACTTAAACATGCATTTTCAAGTGAAAAATCAAATTATCTATACTATGTTTTAATTGATGTCAGAATTGAAAGTAAAATTATACTCAGAGCAAACTCAATTTATTGAAAATAATTTTATGAGTTTTGATATGTTGGCTAAACATACTCCTATGAACATCATAATATATGCAGTTTTGCCTCAAATTTTGCTACAAAAATATGAGACTAGGTTCCAAGATTTCTAAAAAAATCATCAATTTTTGACTCATTTTTCTCCATTTTCAGTTGTCATAAATACATTATCTAAGAATTTCCAAATGAAATCTATAAAGTGGCAATCAGATCTTCAACTCAAAGAAATATTTGTTCATTTTTATCCACTAGACTTTAATATAAATTCTGCATCTATTTCTGAGATGGCATTGTGAAGAACTCTGTACATCAAAACACAGAGAAACAGGCAAATCTGGTGAAAATTCAAAAATAATAGAAGCATTTGAAGTCTCTGGAAATTGTCTTAAAGTCATGCAGCAAGCAAATACATATTTATTACTAAAAGACTCTTAAAATTCCATGAGACTTGTAGACTATATGATATTTAAACAATGATCAATATTTCCCTTCCCCTATTCCCAACTCAGCTTAATGGATGCTCCACTCAAGTAGAAAACAAAATGGAAGTTCTGTATTCTCAGTGCCTTTTTAAGTGTGGCACAACTTGTTAGGAGAGGAATTCCACCAGCACTTAAGTTGCCTTACATTTCTGAGTAGCATAACATAGAAATTCCCAGTGAATATAACCAAATATCAAGGGCTCACTTCCTCTTAACAGTTTCTACTCTTAAATGAAGGCTCTATTCCATGCACAGCAGTCTAAGAATGTGGTTTTTCCCAATCATATCCTTCCTAGTTCCTTTGTAGGATAGAGATTACAAACTAGAAATATCAAGCCAAGAAAACTAGAGCTAAAATTATGACTAGTACCTGTGTAATAGATCAAGAATTTTCTCATACGAAGAGGAAGTACAAAAGGAAAGACAGACCAAATTTTTTTTCCAAAGCTTTGAACAGACTAAGAGGAATCTTAAGTCTAAAAATACGCAAATATTACACCTTGAAACTATACTGTTAAGTGAAATAAATCAGACACACTTGTGTAAATAACACATTGCTTCTCTGGTGTGAGAAACTGAAAAGGTAAATAAGGACCAAAATTTATAAATAGAAAACAGGAAGAAATTGCTGAAAAGGAAAGGGGAACTGGGAAGGGAGGAGGGGGAAAAGAATGAAGGGAAAAGGAAAAAATATGAGAAAAAAAGAAAAAAGTGCAAAGAAAGCTTTTGTAAATAAGGAGAGGAAGGGGGGCTGAAGGGAGGGGAGAGGATTGAGAGAAAAAGAGGAATCAAGATATACCATGTACAGGTACAAATTCCCTATGATGAACGTGATCATTATGTATATTTAAATTGCACCAATAAAATTAATAAAAAATTATTACTTCCATTAATTTTGAGTCATCTACTTCAGCAGAACAGCCCAGATAGAAAGAACCATTCAGGTCTTAGAGCAAACCTAAAAAACTGGCTTCAAAGCTACTCCTCCTTTGAAAAATATTAAAACATATTATACCCATGAATATACAAAACTAATGAGATTCAGAAAGTTGGATTAAAGAAAATTAGCTGTTGATTATGTATGTTTTATCTATCAAGGTGAGATATGACATGAAAAGATAATCAAAACCAGAATTTTTTACTAGTGTATGTCCCTTAAAACAAATCATAAAGAAGTTCTTCATTATTACAGTAAATAGTTTCATACAGTATTTCAAATCAACATAATAAGAAAAGAGCACTGAAAAGGTCACTATGTAATTATAAAATATGGTATAAATGTATATTTATTACCTTTTCTTCTCTAGACTGAAGAAGCAATTGTACAGAGCAATGTTACATTAGTGGTACCATGGCCAATAGAAATGCTCATATCTAATAATATCAACACAAGTGCAATAAATAAAAGCAAAGCTGTATTGGAAAAAGAAAGTGACACCACATAGTAACTTGGAACTACAAAAAATCATGAAGAGGATTTGAAGTGGTTAATGTACAAACTCTCTAAATATAAATTTATTTTCATTTCTTCTTGTAACTTCATTAATGCATGTACAAATCTACACAGTAATTATAATAATGCAACATTTGGTTTTAAAATTTATAAATTTAATATGTATAACAATAATAATGCAAAAGAAAGGATTAAACACTATAAAAATACTATTTCTATAATTCAGTGAAATTGTATAAATCTGATATAGATTTTGACACATCAAGATATGTGTATAGTAAAGCATGGAGTAGAAAATGAGAAATTAGCTCCAAAAATATAATGATCATTGGAGGAATAAAAATATTACACAATAAACATTGTCTAGATATAAAACAGCAATAAACAGAATAAAATTAAGATATATAAAAGACAAAAAACAAATTATAGACATACATCCAATTTATCAATAAGATTTGGTAAGAATAAATTAAAAAGTCCAGTGCAAATACACTGACTAAAAAATTCCACATCCATGTGATCTAAGAAAGATTTTCCCCCAAAGATACAAATAATTTAAAGGTTAAAGGATAGAAAAAATATGCAATGGCACAATACAATGCCTATAATAATATCAATCAAGAAGTACACAACAACATGTTGCTACATATAAAATTATATTTTCATCCAGCAAAAATAAATAGAGAAATATAACTTTAGCAGAGATAGGGTTGTAGCTCACTGATAGAGAGCTCATCTAGAATGCACAAGGCCTCAGATTTGAGCTTATATAAAAAGAGACCCTAAAAATCCATGAAATGAGAAATAAAAAATTCAATACTAAGAGTTACATATTTGAATATGTCATTTTCATAATAAAAAGGAAAAATAATCAGATGGTCAAAATTGATGACTTTACACAATACTGTATACCAAATAGACCCAATGAACATATACCAACTATTCAACTTACCATGAGGGAAATACAAATTCTTATCATGTACACATTAAACATTCCAGAGCAGAGATCATATACTAGACCATAAAATAATTCTCAATAAATGCAAAATTATCAAAATCAAGCACAATATATTCTCCAAAGAAAATGGATTAAAATTGTCAAATGACATCATAAAATTAAAAATTCAAAAGCATATATAAATTAAGCAGTACGTTCTTAACTGATTAGTGAGAGAAAGAAAGAACAATGGTAATGGAGATGAATGAAAATGAACACCCAACATACCCAAATTGACTGGATGCAGCAAAAGCAGTTCTTGGGGGGAATTAAAATTGTAATTGACTACATTAAAAAAAAAACAAATTAGAACCTTATGACATTAGAGAAAAGATGGAAACTAAACTCAAAGAATTGGTAGAATTTAGAGATTAGAGTAGAAATTAATATAGAACAGAAAAGTAAAAATCAATGCAATTAAAAGTTGCTTCTTCAAAAAGATCAACAAAATAGACAAATTTTCAGTTAGATTTGCAGAAAGAGCAGGGGAGAGAGAGAGAGAGATTTTCAAAGTACTAAAATAACAAATGAAAGAGGTTGTAGTACTAATGATATCCTTACAGAAATCAAAATCATTATAAAGAAACATTGTAAAAGTGATCATATCCCACAAAATTAGTTAACTTTGTTGAAATGGAGAAATTTCTTAAAAGACATAAACTATTCACACTTAGGATGAATTTTAAAAATCTAAACAGACTCGTAGCAATTAAACAGATTGTGATAGATAATCTTGATTGTCAGGATATGCTTGACAGATGTCTGAGGGATTAATAAAGCAAATATCTGTGTGTGTCTGGTTTGGTCAAGAAGGCATAATCTTGGAAACTATATCTGTTCCCTAGACCCTCCCTTTCTGCTATCTTTCTGATCTCTTTGTTTTCTCGATGCCATGAGTTTAGGGCCCTTCCTCTGCCACACTTTTATGCCATGTTGTTTCTGCCTTGGAGCCAGCTGATATGGACTGCAACCTCTGAAACTGTGAGCCAAAATAAGCAACTTCTCTTAGTTGACTTACTTCCATATTTGATTACAGAGACAAAAATATGACTAATGCAGGAACTAAATTTCTAACTTTTAAAGACTACCTAAAAAGGTACATGACTTCATTAGTGATAGTAAGCACATATTATTATGCCTTATATGTTATGGATTTTGATTGTTCTTGTTAATCTAGGATCTTGAGGCACATAACTGCATTATATATTTGGGCTTACACTGTTTCTCTGATATGTGCATTCAGAGCTGTAAACATCCTTCTTAGGACATTTATTTTGTTTCATAAGTTCTGGTTTGTTGTGGTGGTATTATCATTAAATTCAATGTACTGTCTTATTTCTTCCTTGATTTATTCTGTGACACATTGATTATTGTATCATGTTCAATTTCCGCCATTTACATAATTTCTGTGGTTTCTTTTACCACTGATTTCTAGTTTCATTACATGAAAATCTGATAATATAAATGGTAAAATTTTGATTATTTTGCATTTTCTTAAGCATGCTTTTTTGACTACTGTGTGGTGCATTTTGGAGAAATTTCCACATGCTACACACAAAAATGTATATTCTGTTGTTGGGTAGCACACTCTGTATATAAATTAAATCCATTTATTGGAAGGTTTGGTTTAATTTTGCTATTTCTTTGTTGATTATTTGGTTATTGGATTGGTTTATTTGTGAGAGTGGGGTATTGTGGTCCCCTGGTATAATGTATTGATGTTTATCTAATCTTTTATGTCCAGTAGTGTTTTATGAAATTGGGTACATAATTGTTTGGTGTATATACATCTATAATTATTATCTCTTCTTTATAAATAGTTCTTGTAACCAATATGTAATGTCCTCTTTTGCCTTTTCTGATCAATTTTGGTTCAAAGATCACTTTGTCTAAAACCATGATAGCTACTCCTCTGTCTGTGGGTCCAGTTGCAAGCAATATTGTTCTCCTTCCTTTGATTTTTAATTTATGAATTTCCTTTTGGGTTAAAAGTGTTTCTTGTATACAGCATATGATAGGATTTTGTTTGTTGATCCATTCTATCAATCTATATCTTTTTATTGGTGAATTAAGGGCATTCACATTGATAGTTGTAACTGGAAAATATTGAATTATTCTTGGCATTATATTATTTTTTCTACTGCTATTCCCCTTTCTTTACCTTCCAATTAATTTCTTGCCCTATGTGGTGCCTTCTTTCTATTGGACATTTTGGCATTGTTAATTTTATTTTTATTTTCAAAAATATACTTGAAAATATTTTGGAGCGCTGGTTTGGTGGTCAGGAATTTCTTTAGGTGCTCTATATCTTAGAGATGTCTTATTTCTCTATAAATTTTGGAGAATATTTTAGGATACATCACTCTGAGTTGGAAATTGTTTTACTTTATGGCTTGAAAGACTTCATTCCAAGCTCTCCTTGCCTTGAATGTTTGTTTAGAAAAAGTCTGCTGAACTTCTGATGAATTTTCCTTTATATGTGATTCTTTTATTTTCTTCAGCAGCTTTTAAGATTCTGTACTTGTATTGGATTTCTGGTATTTTGACTATAATGTGTCTATGAGTGTTTTCTTTTGTTTTCTGATCATGGCTATTTGGTTTTCTATATGCATCAAATATCTTCATGGTATATTATTTTTCCATGTTTGGAAAGTTTTCTGCTATTACGTCTAAATACACATTTTTATACACTTTGTGCAGTCTTCTAATTTGAACTAATTCCCAATTAATTTTTAATTATGATTTTTGGTATCATCTAGCAGCTATTGGATCTACTTTTCATGTTATTTTTTATTTCATTTTCATTAATTGATTCCCAAATACACTCTGTATTCTAGATCTGACACCATGTCCTTACATTGGTCACTTCTGCTCCCCATAATTTAGATAGATGTTTAATCTACTGCAGTTCTGTATGGAACTTTTTTTGAGATTCCAAATAACTTTGCTAGTTTTTATTAATTTCTTCTGTAGACTTGCTTATACTTTGATTCATTATTATCATTATGTGCTTAGTTATATTTTCTTTGAATTTACCAAGCATTTTATTGATCTCTTTTGTTATATACACTGTTGTCCATTCAGCTACTTCTCCTGTGTGGCTTTGATTTCTTTCCCCTCATTGCCTCCTGGATTGGCTTTGGGGGAGTTGTGGATTTTTGGATGATTTTTATTGCCTTGTCTTTTCATTTTTCTATTTTTTTTGTTTGCTTATTTGCTCTCTGCGCTGAGTGTTGTAGGTTGATTGTAGTGGGTAGCTTTGTTGCTAGTACAGAGACCTCTTTAGTTAATGTCTACTTTTCAGACTTATTTTCTGGGAGTAGTTAACTACTGACCTTTGCCTCTGTCCCATGTTCCATGACCTCCATTTATTCAGAGGGAGAGGTTCCACCATATTTGACCCAGTGCTCTCAGGAATGGGTTGAAGTGTTGTTTTTGACCCCTAGGCAATCCAGATATAGGCATGATAGAGAATCACTTCATAGCAGCAACCATGCAAACTTGGCTATAGTAGTAAAAGCAGCAACAACAATAGCATCAGATACAAACTGGATATTGAAAAACACTAAGAACCAATCAAATCATGTACCACCCTTATCCATGGCAAAGCGATCAATAACTAGAGTATGAACACTAAGATGAATCAAGTATTGACCTACAGTAAACATCTACTCCATAGTACCACTTAACCTCCACTAACAATAAACAGTATTCAACCATAGTAGGATACAGTTAACTATCTATAGATTCAGTTTAATAGTTATGCTATTGATAGAGGTTGCAAAGAGTGGGGAATAGAAAAAGTAAAACTCAAAAAACTAAGCAAATAAATATAAGAAGGTGATAAAATGAAATAAAGATCCTATTAATGTAAAAAAGGAAATTAGCTCTAATAGGTAAAAGAAGAAACACAACAAAGAAAATGAGAAATAGGAAAAAAATGGTATTGTGAAAAACTCAGAATTATGGGGGAAAAATTAAAAGAAAAAAGTAAAGCAAAGAAAGAAAAGAAAGAAAAGAAGAATAAATCAAACAAGTACATAAAGATAATAATAAAAGAACAAAATAGTAGATAAAACTACTAACACTAGCAAAAAATACCAGTAGAGAAGAAAAATGTGTCAAAAGCAGAAAAAAATTCCTATGCATTTCCAAAACCCTCATTCTTTCATATCCAGAAAGTGACAGTTCTCTCTACCCTGCCTTATAGCCTGTAGATTTGTGAGGTGACCCCTCTGCTTAAATGGCTCCCATTGGTCAATCCAACTATGGCCACTGTCCAAGTCAAGATATATCCCTGCTCATGTTGATACAGGGGGAAGTAATCAGACCACCAGTCTCCATTGATGTAGACAGTGAGACAAGTGCTCAAGCAGAACACTAGACCCAGTGCCATCACTTTCCAGCCACCTTTGAAAGCCACACCTGTTAAATGTAGTTTCCCACCATGCTATGCAGACCCAATGTGCTTCCTGGCCTAAGCTTCATCTTCTGAGATGTATAGCTAGCCCTCACCCTCTCACCCTCTGTCACCTGTGGCTATCACATTCAGTCACTGTAGTAAGGTAACACTTCAGTGCTGGGGTAATGCTTCAGTACTGGTGTTCTGTGCCTCAGTCCAACACAGTCAACTTCTTTTCAAAATGGTTCCTGATGAAACTTTCTCTGGCAATATGGCAAGGGTGACACTAAAGCATACTCCTGTCCTGGCAGGGATCTGTGAAAACAACTCAGTCACTTAGTCACAATCAGAGACCCAGACCTGAATAGGGAGAAGTTTCTATAGCTAGTGGCAGTGGTAAAAATGTCAGACAAACTGTGCTACTATAAACATTGGTGTGCATATATTGCTGTGGTATGATACTTTTGATTCTTTTGGGGAGATACAAAGAAGAGGTATAGCTAGATCAAATGGAACCTCTTGTTTTTAGTTTTTTGAGAAATCTCCACAGTGGATGCACCAGTCTACACTCCCACCAAGAGTGGAGAAGGGTTGCTATTTCCCCACAGCCCATCCAGCATTTGTTATTGGTTGATTTCTTGATAGCAGCCATTCTTTCTGGAGTGAGATGGAATCTCAGAGTTGTTTTAATTTGCATCTCTCAAATGACCAGTGAAGTTGAACATTTTTTCATATATTTATTTGCTGTTTCAAATTATTTATCTGAAAAGGGTCTATAAGCACAGTTTGTAATAGCTAAATCTTGGAAAGAGCCCAAATGCCCCAAAACTGATGAGTGGATAAAGAAAATGTGGTTTTTTTATACAATGGTATACTGCTCTGCCATAAAGAAGAATGAGCTTCAGACTTTATAGCTAAATGGATGGGCCTTGAGACCATACTCTTAAGTAAAATAAATCAGATACACATGTTTAAATATTGAATTGTTTCTCTGGTGTAATAACCTGAATGTGGAAATAAAAACTGAGATGTATATTGGATGTTGGGATATGAGAAGAAAGTGTTCAAATGGGAAATGGATCAAGGGAGGAGGGAAAGAATAAGGAAAGAAGGGAAAAGAAAAAAGTGAAAATAGAAGGAAAAAATGGAAACAAAACTTTTGTACATATGGAGGGGAGGGGGCTTGAGGGGGAATGGGATAAAATAAAATAAAATTTAATAAAAAAGAGAAGGGAAACAAAAAAATAAAATAAAATAAAAACATGGCATTTCTAATAGGTAAAGAAAAGACAAAACAGAACACAACAAAATTGCCAGAAAATATTCCCCTGAAGATCCATCCCAGAGAAAAAGAAAATTAGTAAGTGAAGCTCCCACTATCCGCAGCCAGGATGTGGTCATCATTTTAGAGGCAGAGGCCCAAATTTGAATTCCCATAATCCAAAGGCACTGCATACCTCTGGGACCACTCTGCCGCACAGAAAGAAAGAAAGGAAAAGCCAACTGGACTCAGTGGACTGCTGGCAGCTGGTCAACAGATCAAGGGAATTTATGTTGTGAAGCAGAGAATGAACAGGTCCAGCCAAACTCTACTCTCATGTCCATCCAAGGCCTTAGCTATAAAAGGCTGGAAATACCCAGTCTGATCTGAGACCAGATACAGGGGCAGACAAGGAGCCTTGGCTGATGACAAGAAGGGCACACTCCCCCCTTCCTCCAAAGTGGGACAGCAGACAAACACAAAAGGCTTCACAGCAGCTGAGAGAGTTGTACAGACAGGATCACAGAGGGGAGACTTGGGGAAGAGACATAGGGAGGATTGCTGATTGAGGAAAGGCCACAAATCTCAATCCCAGAAGTCAGAAAGTTGAAGCCCATGAGAACAGTGCAGAGGCGCATTATAGGGAAGACTCAGCAGATTACAGTGGTTGATGAGTTGGTGGGATTGCTACCTCCTATTGGAACCCAGACTCACTTTGGTGAAAGGGAAGCTCTAACCTGCAGTAAAACTGTGCAGAGTTAAAACCCTCAGGAGATCAGGGAGCTCAATTCCAGCCTTGCAGCCAGAAACTAGCTTGAATCTCAGTGGCAGGCTTGCTGAGATTATTTGACTTACATCTGCAGGATGCTGGGCACATTGTCTACCAGTAACAGCAGAGACATGCTTTGAAGGGGCCCCTTTTTTTTCTTCTCCTTTCTTCTTTCTTTCCATTTCACTCCTTTCTTGTTCTTGTTATTGTCCTATCTTTTCTCTTTTCTTCTTTTTCTCTTTGCCTCCATTGTTCATATTCTAATAGAAGAGTAAATACAGTTTCTAGTTTTCCTCTTGCTTTTAGTTTGTTCTGCTCTTGTATATGTTCCTTCTGCCTCTCTTTTCCTCCTGTCTTCACCAGTTTCCCAAAGTTTGCATGATCTTCCTGCATCTTCCTATATCTTCTAGCCCTATTTCTGCTTCTCCTTCTACCACTCCTCCAACTCCTTCTAAGTATTCTTCCCAGAGAGTTAAACCCCTATATTGAAGGGCTTATTTATTGTAAACATATTTCTGGTTGGTATTTATTTATTTATTTATTTATTTATTTATTGATACCGGGGATCGAACTCGGGTCCTTGCGCTTGAGCAGCAGATGGCAAAACCACTGAGCTAAATCCCCAGCCCTCTGGTTGGTCTTTAATTTTGATATAAAACTGCAAGACTAGTTCATGAGGATAAAGGTGTCAGAATAATAGCTAGTACAATTTGTCATTTTCTAAGATGTGTTTGATTATATTGATGATGCTGATTGTACTAATTTGGCCAAGGAGATGTAATTGTTCTAGTCAGTTGTCCTTCCTGGTATGTCAAGACTGAGATTCCTTAAGGGCAAGTACAGACTCAAAATGCAAAGGCCAACTGTAACTGGAAGACAATCCAAGAAGTGGGCATTACCTAAGGGTTCTAAATACTAGCAAGAAAGATACTTGCAATAAGTACTTTACAAGGAGCAACACAGAAATTAAACTGACACAAACAAAAAATATAGAAATGAGAAGGCACCTGAACAAGTTGTAAACCCAGATTTTCAGATCACCAAAGGGAAATCCATTGGGCAATGAGATAGAACAAGATAGAACAAAGCTCAACCACCTGAATTCCCTAAACTAGCAAGGAAAGAGGATCTGGAAAAAGTTAAATAATAAATAATTTATCAGATATCAACAGAGATGGTGACCATAGTGAAAGATGTGATTAATAACTCTAGAGGAGATACAGATAAAAAGTAGAGGAGCTCAAGAGCATGATGGAATCCATGAATTCCCAGTATAGGAAAGAAATAGAATGCATAAAATATATTCAAGGGCCAGGGATTTATCTCAGTGGTTCTGCCACCTGCCTCACAACTGCAAGGACTGCAGTTCAATCCCTGGAGTCAAAATAAATAAATAAATGAATAAATAAATAAATCATTCAAAAATATATCCAGTAGATTAAAAACTCCACTGAAAGTATACACAGCAGAATGAGCCAATGTGAGGACAGGATATCAGATATAGAAGACAGGATTGCAGTCAGTGATGAGGAAAAGAAAGATTTCTTAATAATAACAAGGGACAATGAGAAAACAATCCAATAGCTACTAGCTAATGCCAAGAAGAATAACATAAGACTGATCAGAGTCAATAAAAAAGCAGGAGAGAGTGCAAATGATATAAAAAAGGTTCACAGAAGTAATGGCAGAAAAATAATTTGACATACAGGTAAGTGAGGCATATAGGATGCCAACTAGCATGATGAAAAAAAAATGTACACCTCAGTATAACATAGTCAAGATTCCAGAAACCTAACACAAGAACAAAATATGACAAGGGTTAGAGAAAAGAAACAAATCATCTACAAAGAAAAGCCCATCAGAATCACAGCAGACTTCTCAATGCAAACCCTCATGTCAAGAGGAGCCTGGAGTGAAGTATTTCAAGCCCTAAAAAAAAAAAATCCAACCCAGATTGATGTACCCTGCAAAACTATCTCAAAATCAATGGAGAAATAAGATACTTTCACAACAAAGAACACCTGAGGAATTTTATGAATACCAAACAGCACTCCAAAAATTTTTAAACAAAGTCATAGAAAAAGACAATGATGATCACAACTCTATGAAGCCCAATAGAATGAAGACATCAGAAAAGGCAAGACATTAAACGAAGAGGGGAGAAAATAAATAAAAGAGCCAACAATAGGAAAATATTATGACAAGGATAGGTTAATGCATCAATGTCATTGTCCTTAATTTACCAATCAAAAGAAATAGACTGGCAGAATGGATCAAGAAGCAAGATCCAACAATATGCTGTGAACAAGAAACACTTTTAATTTAAAAAGATATCCATAGACTGAAAGTCAAAGGATGGAAAACATATGCTCCATGTGACAAAAAACTGGAAAAAAGCAGGGGTAGCTATCCCATTGCAGACAAGGTGGACTTCAAAGCAAAACTAATTAAGAGAGACAAAGAAGGCCACTGCAACATGTAAAGGAAACAACCCAAGAGGAAGGAATGACAATCATAAATATATGTGCAGCAAATACTAGTGCACCCAACTATATGAAACAAATAAAAATGGACATGAAAAACTAAATAAAGTGGGGGATGTCAATAACCCAGTGTCACAAATAGACAGATCAACTAGACATAAAATTGACCACAAAATACTAGAACTGAAGGAAACTTTTGAACAAATTAACTTAATAAATGTCTATAGAGTGTTCTACCCCACAAAGTCAGAATACACAGTCTTCTCAGCTGAACACAGGTGAGTCTCTAAAATAGACTAAATGTTAGCTGATAGAACATGCTTAAGTAAATGCAAAGGAATTAAAGTTATGCCTTGTATATTGTCAGACCATAGTGCAATGAAATTGCAGACCAATTGCAAAAGAAACCACAAAAAATTTGCAAACATATGGAAATTAAATAACACCCTTGTGAATAACCAATGGATCACTAATTAAATTAAAGAAGAAATTTGACAGTTTCTTCAATTAAATAATAGTGTCAATAAAACATATTGAAATCTATGGGACACAATGAAATCATTCATATGAGGGAAATTCATAGCAGTGAATGCCCATATTAGGAAAACAGAGTGAGCTCAAATAAACAACAACAGAAACCCAAAGATCATACAAGGAAGGCAATTATAAAGATTGGAGTAGAAATCAATGCAATGGAGACTAACAGAGCAATACAAAAAATCAATGAAGAAAAAATTTTGGTTCTTCAAAAGAATAAATAAAATTGACAGACCTTCCACAAAACTTATCAAATAAAGGAAGGAAAAGACTCAAATACATGCAATTAGGAGTGAAATAGGTGAAATTGCAATAGATCCAGCAGAAATCCAGAGGATCATCAATACCTACTTTGAGAACCTGTACTGTAATATGATGGAAAACACAAAAAAATGGACAGATTCCTAGATACATATGAATTACCAAAGTTCAACCCAGAAAATATAAGAGTTCTAAACACACAAACATCAATCAGTGAAATTGAAAATGTAATTAAAACTTTACCAACAAAGAAAAGCCAGGTACTGATGGCTTCACTACTGAGTTTTACAAGAAATTTAGGGAAGAGCTAATGCCACTAATTCTCAGACTCTTTAATGAAACTGAAAGAGAAGCAGTACTCCAAAATTCATTCCAGGACGCAAGCATTACTTTGATTCTGCTAGCAGAGAAAGACCCAACCAAAAAATAGAACTGAAGGCCAATCTCCCTAATGAACATAGATGCAAAAATCCTCAATAAAATACTAGCAAACAAAATACAGAAAATCATCAAGAAGATAATAGAGGGCTTGGGATTTAGATTAGTGTCACAGCACCTACCTGGCAAGCACAAGGTCCTGAGTTTGATTCCCAGTACCAAGAAATTAAATAAATGAAAGAAAATTTTACATCCCAAACAAGTGGAATTCATCCTAGGAATGCAGGGATGGTTTGACATATGCAAATCAATAAATGTAATACACTATATCAACAGAGTCAAGGACAAAATCCACATGATCAACTCAATAGATGCAGAAAAAGCTTTTGACAAAATCCAACACCCATTCACAATAAAAGACCTAAAGAAAATTGAAATAGATGGAGTTTATCTCAACCTGATAAAAGCCATCTATGAAAAACTCACTGTCAGCATCATACTGAATGGTCAAAAACTGAAATCTTTCATGCTAAAATCAGAAACAAGACAAGGATGTCCACTATTGCCACTCGTGTTCAATTTAGATCTGGAAACATTAGCCAGAGCAATTAGACAAAAGAAAGCAATAAAAGGAACAAAGATAGGAAAGAAAGAAGTTAAACTGTCATTATTTGCAGATGACATGATACTGCATATAGAAGACCCATAAAACTTCACCAAAATACATCTAGACTTAATAAGCAAATTCAGTATAGGATCTGGATACAAGGTCAACACTCAGAAATCAATAGCCTTTTTATACATGAGTGAGTAACAGACTCATTGAGAGAGAAATTGGGGACATAATTCCTTTCACAATAGCATCCAAAAAAATGAAATATCTAGGAATCAGTCTAAAAAAGGAAGTAAATGACTTCCACTTTGAAAACTACAGCACTCTGAGGAAAAAATAGATTGAAGAGGATATCAGAAAATGGAAAGACATCCCTTGTTCTTGGTTAGGAAGAACCAATATAGCAAAAATGGCTATACTTCCAAAGCTGCTATATAGATTAATTGCAATCTCAATGCAAATTCCAGCAGAATATTTCATAGAACTAGAGAAAACAATCCACAAATTCATTTGGAATGAGAAGAGATCCAGAATAGCAAAAGCAATTCTAGGCAACAAAGACAAGGCAGGAAACATCACAATGTCCAACTTGAAACTGTGTCACAAAGCTACTGTGATAAAAGCAGCATGGTACTGGCAAAGAAACAGACCCAAGGATCAATGGAAGAGGTGAGAAGACCGAAAAATAACTCCAGACACACTCAGCCACCTCATCTTTGACAAAGGAGCCAAACACCCTCACTGGAGGAAAGATAGCCTCTTTAATAAATGGTGCTGGAAAAATTGGTTTTCAACTTGCCAAAGATAAAAACAAGACCCAGATCTCTCATCATCCACTAAACTAAAATTGAAATGGATCAAAGATCTAAATATTAAAGCGGAGACACTAAACCAGCTGGAAAAGAGGTCAGGCAGATCTCTTGAAGTCATTGGCTTGGGTAAAGACTTCATGAACAAAATCTCAGTTGCATGTGAACTAGCACAAAGAATCAATAACTGGGATTTCCTCCTATTAAAAAGCTTCTGAACAGCAAGAGAACCCATCAACAGATTGAAGAGACAACCCACAATGTGGGAAAATATTTTTACCAGCTGTTCCTCAGACAAAGCACTAATATCTAGAATATATAAAGAACTTTAAAAAATCAGACTCCCCCAAATTTAAAGACCCAGTCCAAAATTCATCATCTGAAATTATACATTACTCTGATGAAAAAGTAGAACCAGAAAATAAACATATGTAGAAATGTTCAACATTTCTTGTCATTCAAGAGATGCAAATGAAAACAATGTTAAGATTCCACCTCACTTCAAAAGGAATGGCTGCTATCAAGAAATAAACCAATTAACAAATGTTGGCGGGGCTACAGGGAAAAAGAAACCCTGCTCCACTGTTGATGGGAATGTAGACTGGTGCAACCACTGTGGAAATCAGTGTGGAGTTTCCTCAAGAAACTAGGGTTTGAAATCCCATTTGACCTGGCCATACCCTTGCTAGGTAAATTCCCAAAAGCATTATAAACATCATACCACAGTGATATATGCTCAGCCATGTTTATTTCGGCACAGTTTGTAAGAGATAAATCTTGGAAAGAGATCAAATGCTCATCAACTGGTGACTGGCAAAAGAAGATTGTTTTTATAAAATGGAGTACTACTCATCCATAAACGATGATAAACTTGAGACATTTATCGCTAACTGGTTGAACATTGAGGCCATACTATTAAGTGAAATAAATAGGACACACGTGTGTAAATACCGAATTGTTTCTCTGGTGTGAGAAACTGAAAATGTAAATGAGGGCCAAAATGTATATTTTATAATGTGAATTAGGAAGAAAAAGTTAAGAGGAAGGGGAAATAAGGAGGGAGGTTGGGGAAAATAAAGCAGGGAAAGAGAAAAATAAGAGCAAAGAAGGATGCTACCACCCCATAAATAATTTCTCCTTGAAGCAGCTGATTCATCAGGAGTTACTTCTCTTCTAGTGTGTTGGTCTCATCCACTGTCATATTCGTTGTCATTTCTGTGGCCCTGTCCTGAAGGGACCAATGTGCAGAGCTTGCTAGAAGTTGGCAATTTGATGCATGCAGCAGGTGGTTTCTGTTTGTTTTCTTGGTTTCAGGTTTTTTGTTTTGTTTTCTTTTGGTTTTTTTGATAAGCAAAACACTTTAATTACATTTCCATGTTTTCATAAATAAATCTTATGTAATTTTACTGTGTCTGCTTCTCATTCTTAATGTAAGCAGCACTGTATTCCCTAAAGAATTACTTATTTTTGAGGTGTAAGTTTTCAAATTTTAATGAGATCTTAGTAGTCATGTGTTCTTTGTTTATTCTAAAGTGACACACAATTTCCATAAATTGGAACTTGAAAGGATTTCAGCATATTTTACTAATTTTATAGTTAATCTTGCAGGTCACACTTGGTGTTCCAAAAGATTATTTTCAAATATACCTCTGAAGTAAATCAAAACCAGAAGTAGCATCTGTGCCTCCCTGGACTTCTGAAATAATAATGCCTTCAAAATGAAATTACCAATTACATCAAATGCAAATTTATTGTAAAATGGAAGCTTCATTCTCAGGTTAGCAAGATTAAAATGCCATGCGATACAAGGATTCAAGATGTTGGAAAGCAAGACAAGAGAGATTTAATAGGAAAGTGCCTCATTGGAAAATGTCATACTACGATCCCAAAACATTCCAGAGGAGAAGATAGGCTGGTTTAGTGAGTTCATCATCAAGGAGAGAGGCAGGTGTGGGTGGAAGAGGCAGTGCCTGGCTGTTAAATACAGTATTCTTCTAACTAAATATATTTTTAAATTATAGGCTGTGTCAATTATGAGGAGCTTTGTAAATTTACTTATAAGAAAAATAAAATAGCATGTAAAACAATTGATCAGTGAGTATCACATTTTGTAATTTTTATTTAAATTTTGTTTCAGTTTTTCAAGGTATACAGGGGTGTACTGGTCATGTAATTTAAAAGGTATTTCTTCCCACTGGGTAAATTCCAAAAATACCTGTAAACTTCACATTACTCTTACCTTACCTATGGTACATCTTCACCAATTTGTGTCATCTCCCTAGTAGAAGGGAAAGTGCTGGTCTTAATGAGCCTCAATTCTTGCTGCACCTGTGTGTGTTTGTGTTTGATATTCTCATGTGTATCTTGTGCTGCAATTGCCCACTGCTTCATGGTGCCAGGCCTGGAGTCAATATCCCAGCATAAAACAAACAAACAAACAAAACAAAACAAACAGCAGAACACCTGGTATAAATCAATATGATATAGATTCCTTTTTAATTTATTTTCAGGAAAAAAACAATAAAAGTATATTTATAAATGATTGTAAAATTTATCACTCACATAAAACGTTCAGCCAATATCACATTGATGTCCTTTTGATTCATCTCCTGTGGAACATTTTCAGCAGATTATACAGTGGTACCTTGTAAAATATAAATTATCTTTTAATATAATATAGATATACAAGGGCTAATAAAAATGACCATATTGAAAAATTTTTACATTATTGTCATTAATCTCTCTCAGAATACATACCATTGTGAAAAGTACACATATCCCATCATTCTTCTCACTTTCTGAAGCAGTTCTGGATGTCATCTTTCATGAATGTCTATATTTCTACTGTTCTGACTGCCTCAATGCTCTGAATCAAGTCAAAATATTTATGGCAATTTCTGCCAAGTAAAAATACTATGGTGTGCCCTCATTCATATTATTTACAGGATCTGGCAACAAGCAACTTCTGGTTCTTCACAAAAGTCAAAATAACTATGAAACATATACATTTTGAGTTGATGCAAGAAAAGAAGTCATCCATAAGAATGCAACTAAAGAATCCATAAGAAACTTCCAAAAATATTTCAGAAAATGCCAAGAACAATGAAATAACTGTGTTTGAAGCAAGGGATATTTTAAAGTGGGTTAATGACAATGTATCTTTTAGAGTAACAATTTTTTAATATAACTATTCAACATGTGTTTTAATGACATCTACATCTTCAAATTTTTACAAGAAAAATCTAGTGACACATAGGAACCAATAATAATACAATTATTTTATGTTTGTGCCACATTTATCTAAACTTCTGAATGTATCCCACATGCCAATTATATTTTGCTAAATTCTCCTACTGATAATAATATGGTCAAGTAGTAACCAATAATCACATAGATGTAAATATTTTTCCCATTATTAATGAGTTGACATCCAAAATATGTAAGAACTACAACTCAATTGCAAAATAAATACAGAACAACTTGCTTAAAAATTGGCAAATGACTTAAGTAGATATATAAAAGACCTTCTGGTTTATGAAAAATGTACAATATTATTTATCATCAGGTAAATGAAGATCACAGCCACAGTGAGATGTCAACCCATATTTATTAAGATGACTATTATGGACCAGGAAAGAGATAATATGTGTTGGAGAAGGAGAGAAATTTGAACCTTTGTACACTGTTAGTGGGAACGCGAAATGGTGCAACTGCTGTGTAAAACTGTATACTGCTTCCTCAAAAAATTAAAAGTAACTTCCTAACGGGTGGTTGAACTGTTTTTGCTGCTCCTTTACAGTTCTCTCTTTGCTTTCTGACTGCCATGGGTTGATGAGTTATTTTGTCCCAACAGTGAGAAACTGATTAAAATTTACAAAAGTATATAGTACGTATTCACAATATGTTGGGTATCAAGATTCATCAAAAAAGATTAAAAATAAAATAGACATAATGTTTGCTGAAACATTGTCTGAGTAAGTGCTACTTTAAATAATAAACATATAATCATCCAATATATTTAAAAGTTACTATCAATAAAATGAACAGATCTATTTCAAAATTTTCTATTTGTGTCTGTATTGTGTTCTATATTTTCTGTATCTAGATATCCATATATTTTTCAAATTCTGGAAAATTTTCTGCAATTACTTCAGGAAATAGATTTTCTATGTCTTTATTCTATATTTCAATGAGTACCTTTTGTAAAGTTTCATATATAATAAATTGAAAATGTGTTACCTCATAATAAATTATATTTCATATAATAAAATTCAGAATTCAACTCAATTTTATCACAATTTTTGATCAAGAGACTACTGAGAAATTTGACTAACAAAACTGATAAAACAAAAGAATAAACAATATTAAAATGAACTTCTAATGTATATTTCAAGAGATATTGGCAGCCAATATATTTTCAAATGAGCATATGTTATTTATTTTGAAACATATTTTATTAAATTTTATATATGGAAAAAATTATAGTGCCATATGTGGAAGAGAAATGTATGAATCCCAACTGCTCATAGGAACAATAACATTGAAAATAAAGAAAAACATTGCCCCTCATTACAGTACTACATTGCTTTTTATCTGTGAAGGGACTTGAAAGGTAAGTTGTTTTCATTTTCCAAAACTTTCCAAACAGATGATTTTCATACTGAAAAGCAACTACAGATTATAAATTCAAAGTTTCATCCTAGTATATCTGCATTCCTGATATAATGGAAAAATGTTTGGATTATACAAACTTCCCAGTGACTTGCCAAGGAACTCTCAATGTATACAAATAGATGCAACACTTATTTAAGTTACTGGCAGAAGAAAGAAAAGGAAGGAAGGAAAATATGTTGCTGGATTCCCAAATAACAGGCATTTAAAGTTCCTTTTTTAAATTGTCTTCATTTTATCTTAAATTCAACTTATTCTCCTTTGCTTCATGAGGACAATATGCTCATCTACACAGATGCGGGAAAATACAATCAATAAAACTGAACCCAACCAAAATTGTTAGAACTTATGAATGAATTCAATAAGGATACAAAATCACCATAAAGAACTTACTAGCTTTTTAAAATGTTACAACAAAAGACCAAGAAAGGAATTAATAAAGCATTAGTACTCAAACTGGATAAAGATAAAAATGTGTGGAAGTAAATCTAACAAAGTAATTGATTTGTACAATGCAAATTACAAAACACTGATGGAAAATCTGCAACAAGGAAAAGAGATTTAATGTTTAAGGATTGGAAGAGTTAATGTTATTAAAATGTCTATATTTGCCAAAGAAATCTAGAGATTTGATGTAATTCCTATCAAAATATACAGGACATCCTTCACAGAAACAGAAAAAAAAATCCCCAATTCATATGTAACCACAAAAGACCTTGAACAGCAAAATCAATCCTGAGAAAAAAAGAACAAAGCTGGAATCTTTACAACGTCTAATGACTTCAAAACATACCGCAAAACAATAGTAGCCACAACAGCGTGGAAGTGACATACAAAGTGATGCAAAAATCAGTGAACAAAAATAAATAAATCCATATATTTACAGCAAACAGAATTTTAACAAATGTGGCAAATCATATTCATTAGAGAAAGGACAACGTTCAATAAATGCTTCTGGGAAAACTGGGTGTCTACATGAAGAAGAGCGTAATTGGACCTTATCTCTCATAATATACAAGAATTTACTAAAAATTATCAAAGTCATAAATGTAAGACTCAAAACTGTGAAAGTAGAGGAGAAATATGAAAAAACTCCAATATTATGACATTGTTCTGGGCAAATGAATTTGAGTATGAATCCAAAAGTAGAGGTAGTATAAGCAAAACTTGATAAAAATGGATTATACAAAAATAAAATGTTTCTTTATAGTAAAGGAAATGATCAATACAGTGACAATGTGATTTACATAGAATGGGAACAATATCTAGAAGCTCTTTATATAATCAGAAATTACTTTCCAGTATATATAAGAAACTCAAACAAATCAACAAAAAACTTATGATTTTAAAATGGGCAAAAGTCTTGAATACAACTCTCTCAAAAGAAGACGTACAAATAGCCAACAAGTCCTTCTTCCTAGGAAAAACACCAAATAGCAGATGACTCCAGTGGAGTGGTAGCTCACCTGGGTATGGGAGGCTACGGAGGCAACCATGGAGGCTTCAGCCGTGGCCTACCAGGCAGAGGATGCGGGTGCTGAGGTGGGGTTTCTAGGCGGTAAGGTCAAGAACAAGCAGAGGATTCCTGTCACCAACCTGGACTGGCTGGTCAAGAACATGAAGATCAAGTTCCTGCAGGAAATTTATCTCTTATTCTTCCCCATCAGGAGTCTGAGATTATTGACTTTTTCCTGGGCACATCCCACAAGGATGAAGTTCTGAAGATCATGCCCTTGCAGAAGCAAACTCATGCTGGCCAGTGGACCAGGTTCAAAGCATGTTGTGGCCATTGGGAACTACAAAAGTCATGCTGGTCTGGCTGTAAAGTGTTCCATGGAGGAAGCTACTGTCAATGACAGGGCCATCATCTTGGCCAACCTCTCCCATAGCCTCGGTGTGAAGTTACAGGGGAACTAGACTGGCAAGCCCCACACTGTCCCTTGCAAGGTGACAGACCTCTGGGGCTCTGTGTTGGTGCATCTGATCCCTGCCCCCAGAGGCTCTCACATCATCTCAGCCCATGTGCCCAAGAAGCTGCTGCTGATGTCTAGTATTAATGACCGCTTCACCTCGGCCAGGGGCTGCAATGCTTCTCTGGGCAAGATTCCCAAGGTCAACTTTGATGCCATCTCCAAGACCTAAAGCTACCTGACCTCCATCCTCTGGACAGAGACTGTTCATTACATCTCCCTACCAGGAATTCACTGACAAGCTTGTAAAACCCACATCAGAGTCTCTGTCCAGAGAACTCAAGCTCCAGCAATACTACAACATAGTATTTTTACAAAAGAAAAATCAAGTGAATGAAATCTGTAAAAAATAAACAACAAAAACAACAAACCCACAAACAACAGACAAGTATTTGAAAAACTAGTAATTATCACTTATCATGAGAATTACAACTCAAAATAACAAAAAGATATCAGCTTCTCTAGTTGGAATATCTATTACTGAAATAACAATACCAAATTCTGGTTAAGATGTGAAGAAAGGGGAACTCTCTTATACACTGTTAGTGAGAATGTTAATTAGTTTAGCCATTATGAAAAATAGTAGGCAAGTTCCTTTAAAAACCAGAAATAGGGAATGGTGGTGCATGCCTCTAGTCCTAGTTACCTGGGGGAGATTGAGGTAGGAAAATTGTATTTTGGAGCCCAGCCTGGGCAACTTTGTAAGAACTTGACTCAAGAAATAAAAAATTAAGTAAGGTAAAGTAAAATAACATAGGATAAAATCAATTCCACTGATGATGAAAGTGGAGATGTTGCTCTGTGACAGAACACGTCCTTAGCATGTATGAGATCCTGAGTTCAATCAACAGTAGGAAAAAACAAATGCATATGATCCAGCAATTGCACTCAATATGCTTATTTTGACACTATTTATAATATCCAAAATATGGAATCAACCTAGTCATTAAATCATGGATCAATGGATAAAGATAACGTGAGATATGTGTATATATATATATATATATATATATATATATATATATATATATGTAGTGGATTGACTAATGGTTAACTTGTAATGCCCAGCTGAAATGAATCAGCATTGTCTGGGGATTGAGGATCCACCTGAAGATTGTTACTAAAAGCCATAAAAAGAAAACTGGACAGGAAGATCTTGGCCTGTTGATTTTCTAGGAGAAGCTTGCTGCAGATAGTTTTCCTGATGCAAACTAGGCTGTTCTTGTTGGAGGAGGAGCTCTGGGCCTTGCTATCACTGGGAATGGCTGCTGCTTTCATCAGGGGAGTTCTGATCTTTACCATGAGCATCACTTCCTGGCTCCAATGTGCATCCCTCAGCTTGGTGGTACAAATCCTTCATCTCACCAGTGTAGATATTCTGGCTTCTACCCCTGGGCCTTCCAGGTTCAGATCCTTAATACGGACAGGCATGAGACATTGTTATGGGCTCTAGGCCACTGGCTGGACGTAAGAAGGGCATTGCCTTGGACCCTAAGCCTTTAGCAGTACTTTTGTGGGAAACTGCTAGGATCTAGGCCTTCTAGTGTGCAGTTAATCTCTTGCACTCCTTTGCACTTGACTCTGGGTAATTATCATAAAATAGCCTTATAAATTATGTGTCCTGTATTTAATGTATTCCCTTGCCAAATCCTGCTCACTACAATATACATACAATGCAATGTAGAGCACTAAATCAACAACAAAAGTACTAAATTTTGTCATTGGATCAACATGAATACAGCTGAATGTTCTCATTTTAATTGAACTAAGAAGTGGGAAGAATAATACCTCATGTTTTCACTTATATGTGGAAGACTTCTCAAAGTAGTTAGCGGAGTACAGGTTACAAGAGCCTGCTAAGTGTGTGCAGAAGGTACTCAATGAAGATGGTTAATGGGTCTGCTGTGTACTTGGATAGGAGCAATAACTTCTAATATTCTACAGCACAGTAGGATAAGTATGATTGACAACAATTACTTGTACATTTCATAAAAGGTAACAGAAAGGATTTTGAATGTTCCTAACAGAAAGACATAATAATGTTTCAGGTGATGTGAATACCATTTACCCAGATTTGATTATTATCCATTGTATATATGTATTGAAATAACACACTATACTCTGTAAATATGTATAATTCATATATGTCAATTAAAAATATAAAAAATGACTTAGAAAAATATAGCACCATTATTTTTTTAACTAGTATCCAATATAAGGCTGTATCAAAATTACATAAGCACCATAAATTTAGTTAAAAATATAACACTAGCCATGTAACTATAGCACTATAAAAATAAATCTTATGTGACTGTATGTAATGACTATATAATTTTAGATAAACCTATAACTAGACTACAGATTTAATACCCAGTAGTACACAACATATAAGTATATAATAAGCACTTTGATTAGCAATAACTTTATAAAACTAAATTCATAAGTTCAACACAATCACCACAACTGCAAATATATTCTAATATTATCACACTATCACTATAGCGATAGGAATAATACTCTAAATAGAGTAATGCTATAATATTGTACTTATAGATTTTGCTATTACAATACAATATAAATTATAACACCAGTGATAACTGTATCAACAGTAGTATAATATACTTTAATTGCAACTATAGCACTAACTCTAATGCTAATACTAGAATTTTAAAACTTGAACTGTAATTTTATCAAGATAAATATAATTCTAATTCTACAATTATGATTATATCCATATAAGTATAATGATAAATCCTAACACTTCAATTATATCTGTAACACTAGAACTATAACTTTAAAATTTTAATACTACATTATTAACCATGTAACATAAATTAACCATATATATTACTATATAACCATAATTATACCTGAAATATAAAATTATAATTATACTAAAAATGTTTAACAATATAACTATAGGTATAAAAATAATACTATAATGATAATTACATTGTTACAATTAGTACAGTAACAGTATGAATACAAATTTTATATTCATAGCACTATGTTAGATCTAGAGCGCTATAATAATAAAATAATATAGTTCTGTGATAACTTGATAAAAAGAATTATCAGTGTATAAAAATAATTATAGCATAATAACTAGAATTGTAACTTATAATGCAAAATATGACATTATAACATACCACTGGTCCTATAGCTATAGCCACATAACTATAATCATAAGACTATTACTGCTTCTTGTTAACTTTGATACCTTGTGCGTGTCATGTTGTTTCTCTTCTGTGAGGCCTGTTTGCCATTCCTGTTTTGGAGCCAGCCGATTATGGACTAAAACCTCTACAAACTCACAGAGGAGGACACTTCTGGGCCAGTGTGCAAACACTCCCAGCACAGGGGAGGGGGCTTCTGGGCCAGCATACTGCTACTCCCAGCACAGGGGAGGAGACTTCTGGGTTCATGTGCTGTCATCCCAGCACAGAAGAGGTGATCTGCCTTGCACCAGCATCACCCCCTCCCACCCCCGTCGAAATGAGAAGATATATAAACAAGCCTCAAAAGCAGACTTCCAGATCACCTACAGCAAGCGCAAAGGAAAAAGACATGGAACAACCTGATACTCAACAACCTGGACTCCCTGAACTGACAACAAAAGGGTACCTGGAAAACATGAAATCAGAAATAATTTCTCAGATAACAGCAGAGATTGTGCCCATAGTACAAGACATGATTAATAAATCTAGAGCAGACACAGATAAAAAAAATAGAGGACCTGGCTTGGGATATAGCTCAGTGGTTTGGCAACCTGCTGTGCAAGAGCAATGACCCGAGTTTGATCCCTGGTACAAAAAAAAAATAGAGGACCTGAGGAACATGATGGAATTCCAACACAGGAGACAAATGGAATCCATAAAACAGATGCAAACAAATATCCAGGAGACTAAAAACTCCATTGAAAGTCTACACAACAGAATGAGTCAATGTGAGGAGAGATTTTCAGATATAGAAGATAAGATTGCAACTAATGAACAGGAAAAGAAAAATTGCTTCAAAATTGTAAGGAACCATAAGAAATCAATCCAGCAGCTGCTAGACAATGCAAAGAAGAATAAGAGAAGACTGATTGGAGTCAAAGAAGAAACAGGAGAGAGGGCAGATGACATAAAAAACCTTTCACAGAAGTAATGGCAGAAAACTTCTCAAGTAGGGGAAAAGAATTTGACATACAGATAAGTGAGGCATATAGAACAACAACTATTCTTGATCAAAAAAATATCTAGGCATAGGCATATAATAGTTAAGATGCCAGAAACCCACCAGAAGAACAAAATTCTACAAGCAGTGAGAGAAAAGAAACAAATCACATACAAAGGAAAGCCCATCAGAATCACAGCAGACTTCTCAGCACAAACCCACAAGGCAAGAAGAGCTTGGAGTGACATATTCCAAGCCCTAAAAGAAAACAGCATCCACCCAGATTGATGTACCCTGAAAAACTATCTTTCAAAATTGATGGAGAAATAAGACACTTTCAGGACAAAGAGCACCTTAGGAACATCATGAATAACAAACCAGCACTCTAAAAAATTTTAGACAAACTCCTAGGAAAAGACAACAAGGATCACAACACCAGGAAGCCCAGCAGAAGATATCCATCAGGCACAACAAGATATTAAATGCAAAGGTGGAGAATCCAACAAAAAGAAAAAGTCATGACAATGATAAATCAATACGTATCAGTTATAACCATCAATGTTAACCATCTCAATACACCAATCAAAAGAAATAGACTGCCAGAATGGGTCAAGAAGCAAGATCCAACAATATGCTGCATACAAGAAACACAATTCAAATAGAAACTAATAGACTGTAAGTTAAAGGGTGGAAAACAATACTCCATGCAATATATGACTATTCCTATAACCAAAGCAATACAAATGTGTCCTTATCTCTAGCACTAATGCATAATACTATGTCTAATTTAGTAATGCTCTCACTATGTTCTTAAGAACAAAGCTATAACACTATATTAAAAATAAAATTTAGAATTAAAAGATAATTATAATTATATAACACTATAATGTGTCCACTATATTATACTATTACTATAATACAATAGGATGACTACTTGTAAAATATCATAATTAGAACACTATATAACACTAATACTATAGCCATTGACTAATACCATAGCCACAAATATATTGTATAATTAATATCTTATCATTATAATATTATAGAATTACCATTTTAATATAAAAGATGCCTATATCTATAAATACAATGCCATGACTATGATATTATCACCATTACTATGTCAGCAATTAACTATGTCTTTGACACTAAAAGAGTTTTAATTTTGAAGGTTTACAATTATAGTTCTACATTTATATTTCTAAAGTTACAGTAGAGTACTATAAAGTTAATTTTACAACTATCACTAAAACTGATAATTGTAATAACAGCTATATGCCTGTAACTAGCACAAGCCCTATTCTAAAGTTAATATTATAACTATAATTTTAAGAATATAAAAATAACTATAACACTGAAATGCTATATTATTACAATGATGACTTATTATAGCAAAAAATAGCCATCATTAATTCTATTTAATTATATACTTTAAATTGCATAATTATATACATAATATAAATGTTAAATATAATTACATAATATAGTTACATAAATATATACATGACATAGTTATGTACAATTAACTATGAATAGTTCCAATTATATTTGATCATAAATGTATGTAAAATTATATATGACAATGAAAATTTATGACAATATTAATTATAAAATATAATTAATTATAATTATAGCATGTAAATTAGGGATGCATGCATTATATTTATAATGACAGCATTACAACTATGATTTAATATTTTATATATATCTATAGAACTGTAGCTATAACTCTTTAATAATAACACTATAAGAAACTTTAAAATTGTATAATACTGTAACCAAAAGCTTATAGTAATAAAGCATAACATTAATAGTATAACTACAATAATATTGCTATATCCATAATAACTATTTTAAAGCACACTCAATCAATTCAATCTATTATTCAATATTTCTGTATGCAACTACAAATATACCCATAAAATGTAACTATACCATTGTAATTATGCATATGTACCATTATAATTATAGGTAAAGTATTATAAATAAAGTATATTATTAAACTACATAACATTAACAGCATAACTATCACAATATAGCTATAACCATAACACTGTAACTATAATAAAATCATTATTACAACAATCATCAGATTACAACTATAATATTGTAATTATAACAGTAATAGTACAACTGTACTATTATAATGATACTATTCCTATAATATAATCAATAAAACACTAACTACATTAATACAACTATAACTATATAGCATTTGAGCTATAACATTATGTGTACAATTACTATAGGACCATAACTATAACTGTAACAATAACTATAAATCTCTAACTATAGCTATAATACTGTAAATAACACTATAAAATTTTAACAATAACTACAAATCTATAACTGTAGCATTTACTTTGTAACTGTAACTAAAGCTATATAACCAAATTATAAAATTTATAACTATAACACTATGACTACAAGTTTACACTGACCATAATACTATAACTCACCAGGATAAATATGACACTAAAATTTTAACTGAAATTCTATATCAATTCTATGATAACTGTAATACTTACGTTATAGTGTTAACATTCAACCTATAACCTTAACAAAATAACTTTAGCACTACCACCATAATGACAATTATAACTATAGCACTAGCATTATATTAAAATTATAATACACTGCAATCACAAAAGTAACATTGAAATGATAACTATAAAATTGAAAATATAACCTAGAGCACTATTCTTTAACTTAAGAACTATTATAGTGGCATAATATTAAAAATATAGAATTTAACTTATAATTATCAGTATAATTAAAGTTTACAATGACACATACAGTGGTTAAATATTAGCTCTATTATAACACTACAATTATAATCACAATGCTATAAGTAAAATATAACTTTATAACTACAATGTTATAATAACGTGTTATTTTAACACTAAAACTTGGATAGTATTACCATAATTCTGCAATTATAGTATATGTAACTATATTTTTATTTATATAAAGTTCAATAGCTATAACTACATAACAGTAGTATTGTATCTCTAGTTCTCCATTTACAATTATTGGTATAGCTATTTTTTTATTACTATACATGTCAATCTCCTTTCCCTTTGCTAGAGAAGATACCTAACACAACTCCAAGGAGGAAATGGTTTATTTGGAGCATGGTTTCAGAGGATTTAGCCCAGAGAGGGCTAGCTCCAAGGCAGAAACATCAAGGTGGAGGGGCTTAATAGAAGTATGCTGCTCACCTCAAGGAGACCAAGAAACAGAGTAGGGGAACAGTGCCAGAAAAAGAAGGTGCCAGGGATCAGATATAGTACCCAAGGTCACTCCTTCACATTCAGAAGTGTGTTTACTAATCCACTAGGGGATTCTCAAATCAATTAAGGTGACAAACTAGCTGAACTATCACACTATATCATTATTATTTTTCTATAATAGTTATAACTTCATAACCTTAACTACTCTATTAATCTAACTATATATAAACTTAACTCTATATCTGTAAGCTTATCCTAACTATATAACACTACTTTTATCTCTGTGTCTCTTACTCTGACTCTGTAACACTATCTCTACAATTCTAACAGTATAAATATTATTCTGAAGGTATATCTCTTACTCTGTAACTCTGTTAATATCTAACTTTAACTCTATATAATACTATGGACTATAAGCATGCATATGTACATATACACACACCAACAAACACATGCAAAAACATATATGGACTTATAATTGTCATTATAGTAGTAGTGTTGCAGATATTGTGGTAACATAATTTCACTGGTAGCATTATAGAGCAGCTAATAATATAGTTATCATGCTATTGTATTGAAGTTAAATTATTGCTATAATTACAGTCTTATGATCAGAGTAAAGTACACACACCACACACACACACACACACACACACAGTGGTACCTTGGTTCACAAACTCAATTTTCTTCATGATTCTGGTCTCAAACCAAACTGAATTGAACTGAATCAAATTTCCCCACAAGGTCAACATTGAACCTAACCATTAAATTTGACTTGGTTCTTGTCCAGCTCAGTTTGGAACCAGAATCATGGAAATAATTAAGTTCATGAATGTGTGTGTGTGTATATATATATATATATATATATATATATATATATATTCAAATGCATATATATTCATATATATATATATATTCTCCATATTCTTAAAATATGTTTTCTTATTAGAAGTAAGGACCATACATCTTAAGAAAACTTACTTGTTTAGTTATGAAACAAATAATATTGTCATAAGAACTACGATGATGTCAAACACTATTTGAACCTAATCAGGTCTTTAGAATTCATATGAAATTTATGGAAAATATGAGGGGTATAGAAGTTCAAGAACATGAAAAGAAGCAAAAAAAATCCTTAAAATTTTGAATATTGTGCAGAATCACTAATGTTTCTTCAGATACCCAATTATGTGAAAATAAAATTCAAGTAGGGAGTAGACTAGATTAAGTTGTGAGAAACAAAATTGAGCACATTGTGTGGGGGCAATTTGAATCATAATTCAACAAGTCAAGTGCAAGATTACTAAATACAGATTATTGGAAAAATTTGAATATGCCCTGGTATCAGTTAAATCAAGAAAATATTTGTTTTCATTTGTTAGATATTGTCATGGACACAAAGGCTATGTTAATTAAAATATTCCAGGTTTAAAGATGCTTAGTAAAATATGATGAAATGATGTCAGGAATTTTCCTTGAAAGTCCTTATGAAAGAAAAGGAAAAAATAGAAAAAAACAAAAAATATTAATGAAATGGTACAATCTTAGAATATGGTTAATGGGACTACTATGTTTATCACACTGTTGTACACATTTGAAACATATGCAATGCTTCAAATTTTTAAAAGTTAGAATCCCATGTCTTGCCCCCAGCTGAAACTGATGAGTCTTGAACCCATGCTGGAGACAGGAGGAAGCTAGAATCATGTGGCACACACCCAGCTGACACCAATGCCATTCTTGCCCTGCGCTAGTCAGGAAGACTGAGGAGCTGTGCACCCTTGCCCCCAGCCCCTAGGTTCTCCATAGCATAAGGCAATAGAGGTGACAACAAACAAATTGACTTGATCAAAGAGAGACCAACACCCAGGAGGAGAGTTTTGTATAGAGACAAAAATAATATCCTACCATAAAGACCAAGTGAGAGAGAGTCTTGAGAGATAGGCTTGAAGAGGCTGAGACCTAGAAAGGGATCTGATCTCATAGGACAACCTGGGATGCCCAGTTTCAGCCACATAGATCATGGGGCCTGTATTCTGTTGTCAGAGGCCAGGTTCAGTAGGAGTAATCATTAGAATGGGTGATCCCAAGGAAGAAGGTATATAGTCTAGAGATATATTTCTGCTCTGGTACTGCTGACTACATTGAGAAGAATTTATTTGTCTGAATTATTATAGATTAATAAAAGTATGACCTAATTGTCTTCATTAAAATCATATTTCTCTTTGTTTTGATTAAATGTCATGAGTTGTTCCTAAGATTTGTCAATATACAGTTGACATTAGATGCCATTGTTTTTGTAGAATTTACTACTATAGCCAAGGTAATATTGTAGCAGCTGGCAATTGGTTTTCTCTATATGACAATACCTAGATTGCCTGGGGGGTTATAAACAATACTGTGGCTTACTCCCAAAAAATCGGGCACTGGGCACTGGGCCAAAAACTTTAACTCCAGTACACAAACACACACACCCACACCCACACACACACACACACACACACACACACACACAAATCCTAACAATACAAAAAACAAACAAGCAAACAGAAAAGACAAGGCCACAAAATGCCTCCAAAAACTTCCAACTCCCCGCAAACTTGTTCAGGATGCATTGACAGGGAGAAAATCACAAGCTGCAAAGCACATAGGTTTGAAATGTTATCTGTGAATGGACAATAATTCCATAAGTTGTTTTTTGAATTTAAAGAAGATAAAACTAATCACAGAATGACCCTAATGAAACAAATGATCAGGGACCCTAGAAATGCCATTAATAAACAGCTAGAAGAGCTAAAGAGACACAAACATAAATGCTCAGCAAAAAAAAAAAAAGAATAGGAGCTCACAAGATAGGTCAAAATAGAAATCCAGGAAATTAAATCATGATTGAAAGTATGGGCAGTGCAAGCAACCAATGTGAAAAAAGAGTGTCAGCCTTGAAAGACAGGGCTGTGGTCAATGATCAATTAATAAGAGATAACTTAAAACAATAAGGGAACATGAAAAATGGACCCAACAGCTCCTCCCTGATTCAAAGAGGACTAATATGAGAGTAATTTGAAATAGCAAATAATCAGAAGACAACACAAAAGACAAAATACTTTTTCCCACAAGTAATAGCAGAAAACTTTGCAGATGTGAAAAAAAGAATTTAAAATACACTGAAGCATATAGAACCTCAAAAGCCACAATCAAGAAAAAAATTCCGTGCCATATAATAATTAAAATACAGTGGAACCTCAAGTTACAACTGGCCTGACATATAAACCACCTATTTATAACTGGAATTTTAGTTTTAACTTACAAACATAGTCTTGAATTACAACCTGAATTCTGTTCATAGCAACACAATTTATAATATTTAGATCTTGGAAATAGCATATGTGTTCATCAACAGATGAATGGATTAAAAAGTGATATTTATACACAATTGTAGATTATGCTGCCATGAAGAAAGATAAACTTGAGGCATTCATAGGTCAATAGAGGCAACTTGAGAACATAATGTATATACATAATATAGGTAGATATACAAATAAAGAACAAATTAAAAGAGAGATAAATAGGTAGTGGGGAGAAGTTAAAATACTTCCACAAATTATGTACTCCATTGTTTCAAAAATATTTCCACATATATGTTAATTTCTTCATTTATACTAATAGTTTATCTTAGTTCATTTAAAAGAAAGTTTTATTTTATTATGTTTCATTTTTTCTAAGAATATTTTTGGCTTATGTCTGGTAGTACTTTGAAGATAATGACACAGTGTATTAGCTATTGTTATTATATTATTGTTTTGTTGTGAATTTTTTTTATTTTTTACAAAACAAAAAATATAAATAAAATTTTGAAAAGAAAAAATAAAAATTGAAAACATAATAAAAGTACTATGAAAATTTTGTGAATATATTTTTTACAGTTTTGATAGTAAAAGCAACAATCAAAAAATAATTAGTGATCAAAATAGACTTCTTCAAAGGTGACCTCTTCTGTTCAGTCTCATTCATGTTAAACTTGTGACTAAGACATCATCTGATGCTCATTTATGTTGACAGTGGTCTTACGAGATGTATATCAGGAGCAGGCCAGTGTCATGGGCTCCATACAATCAAGGTATCAGATGACTGACTGACTAGGAGTGTTTCTGTCCAGAGACCAGTCTCAGAGTTTATACTTGTATTAAGTCTAGCTCAATTAGGAAGTGTTTCTTTTATAAAAAGAATTTAAGCTATTCATGTAAGATTATATAATAGTTTTAAGTTTCTAAAAGTTTCACTGATCTGAGGTAGTCTTTTCCCCTGGAAATCTCTGGGCTAATTTTACTGCTCTTTGAAATGTAGCCTTTGCCCTATGAAACACTTGTCTTACAACTTTCTTACCCTCACAGTAGTGATATATCTGTCCTAGTACATTGTATAGGTGGATGAAGAAACATGAAGCCTCAATATTTCTTTTATCATTAAAGAATAGAAGAACTCAAAATAGTTTCCCACAAATTAAACTTCAAGCTTAGTTGGCTTTAACAATAAAATCTACCAATTATATAGGTAAGACATAATACCAATCTTAAGGAAATTCTCACGTAGAACAGAGATACAAGGTTTATTCTTCAACTTATTTGTAAGCTAAGGTAACAGTAACATGAAGATTCATCAAGCATATTACAAGACAAAAATTTCAGGACAATCTCGAATACTGAGACATCAGTAGAGCAACTATGCAAAGCTAAAAATACAAATGTACCTCAATTTATGATTGAGTTACATCTTAAATATATTAAAAAGTAAAATAAATGATACTATAAAAACAGAAACTTCTATCAATAAATGGATAAATGAAATCAACAGACCCTTCTCAAAAGAAGAAATATACAGGACTTTCAGTTATATGAAATACTGTCTAGTGTATTTATCATTAGAGGAGCACAAATCAAAAATTCACTGAGATTCTATCTTACCCCAGTAAATATGAATATTACCAATCATACAAAAAATAATAATGCTGAAAAGATACAAGAAAAAGGGGATGGTTTTGCACTGCTGGTGGAAAGATAAATTATTGTAGCTATTATAAAAATCAGTATGGATATTTCTCAAAAAATCTAACAATAGAAATACTACATGATCCAGGTGCGCTACCCCTCAGCATATACCCCAAAGTGTTAAAGTCAGATACCTGTCTTGCCATGTTTTACATGGCATTATTCACAACACCCATGCTATGGAATCAGCCTAATTCCTAGTCCCTGGATGAATAGATGAGTGAAGTAAATAAAATAGTGTATTATTTGGCTGTAAAGAAGAAATAAATCATGATATTTGCAGGAAAATACATTGAACTACAGATCATCATGTTAATTGAAATATGCCAGGCTTAGGCAGTGAGGAATCACATGTTTTCCTCACATGAAGAATCTAGAAAAAATAAAAATATGACATGAAATTATAAAGGAGACAGACAAATGGAAAGGGATGGGAGAGAGGAAGGGGTGGGCAATTGGGGCTAACAAGGGAAAATATGGTCAGAATATATTATATGCATGAATGAAAGTGTCATGATGAACTCAATATTCTGTACAATTAATATACACTGATAAAATATATGTGTATATATATTTAAAACTATGATTAAAATTATAACTAAATTTAAAATCTTACATTATTAATGGCAGATATGAAGAAATAAATTTCACACCTTTCTGTGAAATTTTCAATTGGTAAAACAGAGAAAACTTTAGCATTATATGCTAAAGTTCAAGAAATTTATATCCTTCCATAATGTTATCACAAGTCTATGTAATAATCTGGTGGAAACTGGATCCATATAATTATGTATTCTTAATATCTACATACATATTTTTGTTCTACATTTTATATAGATATATCTTCACAATTTTCAATAGCTTAAAATATTTTAATCATTATATTAAAATATATTAATGAAGCAGATACAACATGAAGAAAAATAAAAGCAAATCTAGTAAAGATTTAGAGAAAATGAACCTGATCTTTCATAAAATATTCCCATGCATGGGAACCCAAGAATAAGCTTTAATTATTTTAAAACAATACTAGCAAGGAAACTTCTTAAACCTAATAATGGATATATATCAAAAGAACATTTGCAAAAGCATCTATTTGATCCAACTTCAAAATAGTTCCATTTTGTCAAGAGAAAAAAAAGCCTCCAGTTATTATAAATCATATTCAACTTTACTTTGGAAAGAATAACTACAAGTAAAACTCTAGAAATAATGAAAAAGAACACAATTGGAAATGAGTAAGCAATATTGTCATTTTGACAGAAAATGTAACACAATATACAATAAAATTCTTTCAATATGAAAATTGATAAGAAAATGTTTTATGTATAATCAAATTCTCAAAAAGTCAACTGCATGTATCTGTTAACAAATGATTAACAATATAATTTTTCAAATTAATATTTAGTAGCATTAAAACATTCGGTATTTTAATTGGCTGAATATTAGTGTTAACCTCATTCATAATTGTTGAAGCTCTAAACCATCATATGATTATCTTTGTTGATGTGACACTTGAATGAAATTAAGAATAGATTAGTTCAAGAAGATGGGAATCTCATGATAACATTAGTGGTCTTATCACAAGAGAAAGAGAAGAATAGAGAGGAAAGGAGAAAAAGAAAGGTCCTTTCTCTCTGCTTTGGGGGAACACGATAACAAGGCAGCCATTTGGAAGTAAAGAATAGAACCCTCATCAGAACTCAACCATTTAGGGATTGTGATCTTGGATTTACCAGCCAACAGAACTCTGAGAAAATAAATTGCTGTTGTTTAAGCCATACATTCTATGGGACTTTATTGTGGTGGCTTGAGAAGACTAATACAAATAGCTACCGAAGTTATAAATTTTTGAAATACTGTGGAGATAATCTAAATAAAAAGAAAAAAATATCATATCCACAGGTCTAGTATCCAAATGAAATCTCTTCTCCAAAAGTAGAACTACAGAGCCAATATATGTTTAACTGAACTCCCAACATAATTCCCTTTAAATATTATTACATAAAATAATGTTAATATAAATATGTACCTATACTGAAGTACAAGTGTCCAGTAATAGTCAAGAAACACTAAATAGATAAAAGTTGACTTTTTTCAATATTTTTGTAACATACCAACTGAGGTACTGTAATTTATTTAAGGAACATTCAAATTTAATATTCATGTATAACAAAGAGTCAAAACAGATCAACACATGTGTAGAAAATTAACATTGGACAAAGCCAGCATTGCAAACAGTTGTTTTGAAAACTGACTATATTACTGTTCCATACAATTAGTCTAACAAGAAAGCATTTTTTTAAATTTAATACACAATAGAATACATTTTTGAGGATCTCATTACATCAAATATATTGATAGCAAATAAAACAGAAATAGAAGTGAGTTGTGCCACAAAACTTTTATTGCCTCAATGATTTTCTCCCTGATAAATATGTGATACAAAAAACTCATTAAATTAGAAGCCATATGATATAGATTGGAGTGCTGTGAAACAAAACAAATCTGAATAACTGAGAATGCAAAGATCAGACGGTATTATGAAAATGCATATTATCTTATAAAGCCAATAATAATTTACCCATTGTTTGTTAAAGCACATTGTGCAAAATATTAAAGTAGAACCACTCCTGAAATAAGGGATCCAACATGGCTGACTAGATGTGGAATCACATTGGAGATACTCAGGGAAGATCAATTAAACCCGAGGTAATTAAAAGTGGGGCAGAGACTAACACCCTGATATGGAAAACAATTTGAAAGAAGATTCGTGTCGATCAAACCAAACATCCAGACAGTAGTTAAAAAGAGGGGGAAAGATCCCATCATGGCTGGTCTTCATGGCCCCTATTCTCACTCATCCTGGGAGCAGCCATCTTGAGAACTTCCCAAATAGCTAGAGGGAACCAAGAAGTGCTGCAGAGACTAGTCTCCCAGGAAAGACTCTATATACATGGGCCTTTTTGCTCCACAATCCCCTTTGTAAACAGTGAGGAAGCTGCAACCCTGCAGCATACTCAACAGTGTTCAGCAAGGGCAGGGGAAGCTCCCTCAATACCCACCCAACTCTAAGTATCAAGAGTATAAACAATTGAATGGTGACCATTGAGTCCATCTAGTGGCTTGTGCCTCCCTGAGTTAATATCTGGCACCTTGCATCAATACTAGTCAAACATGAGTGCACACTGAATCCCCTGGGTCAGGCCTAATTGTTACCTGGTGCCTCAAATTGATTCCATGCCCATCATGGTCTCTGCCTGGTACCTAGCAGTGACACCAGACCCACTTAACTCCATATCTGGTATCTCAGCTTACTTAGTCTCCATCCAGGGCTCATTGCCCCCTGCCCTCTTTGGACCTATCAGAGTCTTGATTTGGCATCAAGCAACAGTCCTGGACAGCCTGGGTCTCTAGTGGGTGCTTCTGAACTCTCTGAGTCTCCTCCTGGTGCTCTGGGCTGTCCAGAGCCTCCTCTCAGATCCAGGCATCCCATGCCCTCTCAGTGTGAACCAGAGTTCGCATCTTGTACACCATATTAGTCCCAGGCACATCTTTGTCTCTGCTGGATAACCTAGACCTGCCTAAGTCTCCAACTACTGCATCAGTCTAGTCTCACACACACCAGAGTCTCTATGTGCCATACAGAACTGGTCTCAGGCCCACCTAAAACCTTGCTTGGTGTCCTAGACCCACTTAGGTCTCCATCTGGCACTTGTTGCCCTCTCAGGTCTTCTCAGAATCTCCCAATATCAGTTCCTAGCATACCTTTGTCTCCACTGGCCACACCAAACCTTTCTGAGCTTCCATCTGGCATTTTGAGCTTGTCCTGCATGTGATGGAGTTCCCATCTGGCACTTAGCATTGTTCCTTGGCCCTCTGGAATCTACACCAGTCACCCCAGGCTTGCAAGATTTTCCACCTAGTGCCCATGAACTCATGTCATCTCTGAGCCCATTGAACTGTTTGTCTGGCACCCTCATCAGTCCCAGGCCCTCCTGAGTTCCCACTGAGTTAGCTGGGCCTGTTCAAGTCTCTGCCTAGTGCCTCAAATTAGTCCTCTGTCTGCCAGACCCTCCATCTGACACCCAGCACTGATTCTGGACACAACAATGTCTCCATTGATCATCCTGGCCCACATGAGGCTCCAATCAACATATCAAATCAGAGTGCTCCAGGCCTGCCTATGCCTCTGCCTGCCCCTTTGATTTGCTCTCACATCCATTAGAGTCTGTCTGCCACTCAAAACTGGATCCTAGAGCACAACAGTCTACAACAAATGTGTAGGCTCACTTGAGTCTTTACTCAGTGTCCATCACTCCATTTCCTCCCTGAGACTGTGTCTTGACTTAAACAGTTGCCACAGACTAAGGTTTATAGAAGGGGGATCTCTTGAACAAAAGAGTCACCACACAAACCATAAGGCTCTAAAGAGGAATATAGCTTGCTGGATTCCAAACACTGCAGGTTCTGAAAGAAAACCACTCTTTTGTAAATACATAGGACTTTTTTTTTTCTCTTCTTTTGACCAATTTTCCCTCTCTATTTTTGTTAGAAGTTTGAGTTCGATCACCTATTTTCTTTTCAACCTTCTATATTATCATTCTGTTTGTTTGATAAGGTTCCCCCAATCTCTTCTTTTGCTATCTTTCAATTTGCTTCTTTATTATTATTTTTGGCTTTTTTCCTGTACCTCATGTTATTTTCTATTATTTATGCTTTTCCCTTTTGCTCTTTTCAGTTACTTTTATCAAATACTACTAATTTTCTTGTACTCCTTAATTGGATCCTCTATTTCAATTTTATCACCTTCTTCCCATCTTCTACAGCTTAATTTTTCAAATCCCTCTATTTCATGCTCCCATTGCTTGCAGCCTCTATCATTACTAGTATAACCATTAAGTTTTATGAATCTTCAGATAGTTAGTTGTGTCTTACTATAGTAGAACACTCTTTTATTGTTATTTAGTGGGGGTAAAGTCACTCTTATTGACTATTTACTGTATATCAATATCTGTATTGTTTCAGATTTTGTACTATAACACTAGATCTCTTATCTATGGTTAAGAGTGGTGCATTTTTAGTCTTTAGGGTTTGTCAATATCCAGTTTATATTTGATGCTATTATTGCTGCTGATTTTACTACTTTAGCCAAGGTGATATATTCTTTCTATCAACTACTTTCCTCTGTATGTCAATATGTAGATTGTCTTGGAGTCCTAAACACACTGAAAAGATTTCTAAGAGGGAAGTTCATAGTGGTGAATTTCCACATCAGAAAATCATGAGCTCAAATAAGTAACCTAATGATGCATTTCAAGTTTCTAGAAAAGAAGAATACAAACCCAAATATAGTATGAGAAAAGATATCATAAGAGGGAGAACAGAAATTAATGAAATCAAGAATAAAAACAAAATAATAAATTGAAGAGTTGATCTTTGAAAGATTAAACAAAATAGATAAACCCTTATACAATTATAAAATTTTAACAAAATAAAGGAAAAAAAGATTCAATCCATCAATTTGCAATGAAACACAAAATCACAACAAATTCTTCCTTAATCCAGAAAACAATCAATAACTACTCTGAGAACCTGTACTCTAATAAATTGAAAAATTCAGAAGAAATAGATACATTTCTAGGCACATATGAACTGCCAAAGCTGCACTAGGAAGATATAAAAACACAAAATAATCTGATATCAGCCAATGAAATTGAATAAATTATAAAAAACATTATCAACTAAGAATATCCCAGGATACAAATGCATTCACTGTCAAATTTTACAAGAACTCCAGAGATCTAGTGCCAGTACTCCTAAAACTCTGATGAAATCCAAAGGGAAACAGTACTCCCAAATGCATTCCTGGAACCAAGCATTACCCTTATTCCAAAACCAGAAAAAGACCCAAACAAAAACAACAACAACCAAAACTAAATCATGTCAATAAACATAAATGCTAAAATCATCAATAAGACACTGGCTAAAAGAATGCAGAAAATCATCAAAAAGATCATACACTATTACCAAGTAGGATTCATGTCAGCAATTCAAGGATGGTTCAACATACACAGAACAATATATATAATATACCACATAAACAAAAGCAAGGACAAAAATCACATGATCATCTCAAAAGATACAGGAAAAGCATTTGACAAAATCTAATATTCATTAATGATGAAAACCCTGAAGAAAATAGGTATAGAAGGTCTTTATCTCAGTCTGAGAAAAACCATCTGTGAAAAAACCAATGGACAATATCATACTACATGAAGAGAATCTGAAAGCGTTCACTCTTAAATCAGGAAAAAGATAATGATGTCCACTATCACCACTGTTATTCTAACTAAACTAAACTTTAAAAATTAGGAAAAATAAAAATATAATCAAACTAAGGAAAATGACAAAAAGAAATTGTAGCTGGCAGACCTAGCCTTAAATATTGGGTAAAGAAAGTTCTATAAGCAAAAAAAAAAACAAAACAAAAACAAAAACAAAACAATAAAAGAAATCTGGAATAATCACAATAAAATGCTGCAGTGGAAGGAGTTGAAATATTGATAAAGGAAATGGATTTTTCATTTCCTCGAGAAATTTAGTAATTAAAAAAAAATTTGAAATAATACTGTACAGTATCTGACATTCATGAAAACAGAATTTAAAAAAAAGAATATGAAAGAATCTAAATGGAAACAATGTTTCCAAACTCTATATTCTAAGTGGTAAAACATTGATAATAGACTCTGTTTCAGGACATTCTCCAGAATAGACCACATGCTAGCTCATAGGACATGTCTAAGTAAATGTAAAAGCATTGAAGTTACCCCTTGTATTTTATCAGACCATAGTGCAATAAAATTGGAGATCAATAACATAAGAAACCGCAAAACCCCCACAAACACATGGAAAATGAATAACACCCTCCTAAACAACCAATGGGTCACAGAAGAAATAAAACAATTTCTACAAATAAATGAAAATGCCAGTACAACATACAGGAATATATGGGACACAATGAAAGCAGTTCTAAGTGGGAAATTCATAGCAGTGAATACCCATATTAGGAAAACAGATAAAAGTAAGATAAATAACCTTATGCAGAACCTCAAGCTGCTAGAAAAAGAAGAGTATAACAAACCCAAAGCTCATACAAGAGAGGAAATTATAAAGATCAGAGCAGAAATCAATGCAATGGAGACTAAGAGAACAATACAAAAAATCAATGAATCAAAGAGTTGGTTTTTTGAAAGAATGAATAAAATTGATAAACCTTTAGCAAACCATATTAAAAAAAGGAAAGAAAAGGCACAAATGCATGCAATTAAGAATGAAAAAGGTGAAGTCACAACAGACCCAACGCAAATGCAAAATATCATCAATACCTACTTCAAGAAACTGTTCTAGAAATAAAATGGAAAACACAGAAGAAATGGGCAGATTCCTAGATAAATATGAATTGACAAAGTTAAATGAAGAAGATATAGAAATTCTAAACATCCTAATTACAATGAGGAAAACTGAAAATGTAATAAAAAACTTACCAAAGAAGGGCTGGGGATTTAGCTTAGTGGTTTTGCCACCTGCTGCGCAAGAGCAAGGACCCGAGTTTGATCCCTGGTACCAAAACAAAAAACAAAAAAAACTTACCAACGAAGAAATGCCCATATCCTGATGGCCTCACTGCTAAATTCTACAAGACATTTAAAGAAGAACTATTGCCATTACTCTTTAAACTCATCAAGGAAATTGAGAGGGAAGCAATACTTCTGCATTCATTCCTGGAAACAAGTGTTACCTTGATTCCAAAAGCCAGGGAAAGACACAACCCAAAGGAGAACTACAGGGCAATCTCCCTAATGAACATAGATGCAAAAATCCTCAACAAGATACTGGCAAACAGAATACAGAGGGTCATCAAGAAGACAATACACCCTGACCAAGTTGGATTTATCCCAGGGATGCAAGGTTGGTTCAACATTTGTAAATCAATAAATGTAATACACTATATAAATAGAGGCAGGGATAAAAATCATATGATGATCTCAATAGATGCAGAAAAGGCATTTGACAAATCCAACACCCATTCATGATAAAAAACCTACAGAAAATTGGAATAGAAGGTCTTTATCTCAACCTGATTAAGACTATCCAAGAAAAACCAACAGCTAACATCATACTAAATGGTCAAAAACTGAAAACTTTCATGTTAAAATCAGGACCAAGACAAGGATGCCCACTATCACTACTCCTGTTTACTATAGTTCTGGAAACATTAGCCACAGCAATTAAGATAGAGAAAGAAATAAAAGGAATAAAGATAGGAAAGGAAGAAGTTAAACTGTCATTATTTGCTGATGATATGATACTTTGCAAAGAAGATACAAAAAACTCCGCCATAAGACTTCTAGACTTAATTGACAGATTCAGTAGAGTGGCTGCATACAAGGTCAACACTCAAAAAAAATTGCCTTCTTGTACACAAATAACAAACTCACTGAGAGAGAAAATAGGGAAACAATTCCTTTTACAATAGCATCCAAAAAAATGAAATATTTTGGAATCAATCTAACAAAGGAAGCAAAAGAAATCTACGCTGAAAACTACAGCACCCTGAAAAAGGAGATCGAGGAGAGTATAAGAAAATGGAAAGACATCCCTTGTTCCTGGATAGGAAGAATCAATATAGTGAAAATGTCTATACTTCTAAAACTGCTATATAGATTTAATGCAATGCCAATTGAAATTCCAACAATATACTTCACAGCACTAGAGAAAACAATCCACAAATTCATTTGGAATCAGAAGAGACCTAGAATAGCAAAAGCAATTCTGGGCAATAGAGACATGGCTGGAGGTATCACAATACCCAACTTGAAGCTATACTACAAAGCTACTGTGATAAAAATAGCATGGTACTTTCAAAGAAACAGACCTGAGGGTCAGTGGACTAGATTAGAAGATGCGAAAACAACTTCAGACATACTCAGCCACCTCATCTTTGACAAAGGAGCCAACTACCCTCATTGGAGGAAACCTAGCCAATTTAATAAATGGTGTTTGAAAAACTGGATTTCAACCTGCCAAAGATTAAAACTAGACCCATACCTATCACCATGCACTAAACTACGATCGATGTGGATTAAAGATCTAAATATTAAAACAGAAACACTAAACCTGCTGGAAGATAAGTTAGGTAGAACTCTTGAAGGCATTGGCATAGAAAAAGACTTCATGAACAAAACAGAAGCACAAGAACTAGCAGAAAGAATCAACAACTGGGATCTCATCTTATTAAAAAGCTTCTGCACTGCAAGAGAAACCACCAACAGAGCTGACAGACAACCTACAATGTGGGAAAAAAATGTTAGCAGCTGTACCTCAGACAAAGGACTACTATCTAGAATATACAAAGATTTGAAAATATCAGACCCCCCAAATTCAAAGACACAATTCAAAAATGGGCATCTGAAATGAACAGACATTTCTCAGACAAAGAAATAAAAGCAGCAAACAAATATATGAAAACGTGTTCAACATCACTGGTCATTTGAGAGATGCAGATGAAAACAACACTGCCAATCCACCTCACCCCACAAAGAATGGCTGCTATCAAGAAATCAACCAATAACAAATGCTGGCAGTGGTGTGAGGACAAAGGAACCCTGCTCCATTGCTGGTGGGAGTGTAGACTGGTGAGACCACTGTGGAAATCAGTATGGAGATACCCCAACGAACTAGGACTAGAGGTCCCATTTGACCCAGCTATTCCCCTGCTGGGTATCTTCCCAAAAGAATTAAAAGAATCATACTACAGTGATATATGTGCACCCATGTTCATAGCAGCACAGTTTGTAATAGCTAAAACTTGGAAGCAGCACAAGTGCCCATCAATTGGAAACTGGATAAAGAAGATGTGGGGTTGTTTTATAAAATGGAGTACTACTCAGCCATAAAGAATGAAAACTAGAGTCATTTATGATAGGTCTCCCACCACCTCAGCAGCTATTATGTATAGTAGCTGCCCTCTTCCTATGGTGCCTTGCCCCCTCCCCTGTGTGATGTCATGCCAAGATGGTTGCTCCCACCAAAGAATAAACCCTTCTTCCCAGCATGTCCCTGTTCCTGCCTAGAAAGTAACCTAATACTCGCTCACCTCCTACCACCTAGTGACATCATGGGCTCCTCTATTCCCTAGTCACTACCTCACTCAACCCCACCTCTGCCCCTACAAATCCCACCCCAGTCTCTATAAAAGACTCTCCCTGCCCCAGGCATATTGCTTTGGCTCTCCTTTGTTCAGAGACAGCCCGGCAGAGCTATTCCCCTAATAAAGGCTTGTTGTGGCCTGGTCTAGTCTTGGTCTTTGGCCCTTTTACCTGACATTTCATAGCTAAATGGATGCACACAGAGGCCATACTCTTAAGTGAAATAAATAGGACACACGTGTAAATACCGAATAGTTTCACTTGTGTGAGAACCTGATAGTGTCAACAAGGGTTAAAACAATTAAAATGAATAATTGATAGTTTGAAATAGGAAAAGAGGTCCAAAGATGAAGGGGTGAAGGGAGGGGAAGGGGAAAGGAAAAGAGGGAAAGGAAAACCTATGAGAAAAGAAAAAAAAATGGAAATGATGTCTGTGTAAATAGGGAACAATGGAGAGGGTGAATGGCACACAGGTAATGGGGAAAAAAATAAGAACCAAGATGCATCATGTACAGGTACAAACACCCAATGATAAATGTAAATGAATTGTATACCTAAAATGTACCAATAAAAGAACTTAGGAAAAGATAGACTGTGTTATTGCATAAGTACACTTCAATGCCTACATGAACTACTCAGAAAACTATATAAACACTCTCATCAGAAAATAAGACAGAATCCTGAAAGAATTGTTATAAATAACCCTTATGAATGCAAAAATAAATAGAATTATATGAATCTAAATAACAAGCAGATAACGAAGAACACAAGAAACTGACTTCAAAATTACTAATATAGTGTGAATGCTAAATGCTAAAAAAAATCAGAAATTAGTTCACATGAATGGTAATATTGATATTAGATGAAGAAAAATAGGGCAAAAGAGGGAATCAAATAGTGGTAAAAATGATAATCAACATATAACAAAGACATAATAATCCTCAATTTGTATGAATCATATGGTAGAGCCTCAAAGCAGGATATAAAAACTGATGTGGCTGACAGACGTAGACAATTTCATAGCTTGAACGTGGAGGATAAAAACCTTCCCTTTCAGCAACTAATAAAACTAGAAGACAAAATCAGCAATGAAAAACAAATCCAATCCATCAGCCAACATTATGTAATTAGCATATATACAGCAGGTTAAACAACATCAGAATCTATTTTTTTCTAGCTGGGAAACCAATCTCAATTCAATTTTATAATACTGAATTATACTAAGTATGTTAATTATCCATAATATAAGCATATAAAAATCAATGACAGGAACAAACTATAGGAAAAGTATAAAAGCATTTAGAAATCAAACCAAATACTTCTAAGTACTTGATAATTCTAAGAAGAAGTCTCAGAGAAAAACATTTAAAAATAAACACTCAATAGAAATGAAAAAAACATATATCTACTGTAAATATGTGAGATACAAATGAATCAGTACTGAGGAAAATTTAAATAAATAAGTAAATGTATATACTATACAATAGGAAAAAAATGAAGGTCCAGTATCCATATTAAGAAAGACACCATGACTGCAAAGTTTTCAAGTATAAAAAGAAAATACTATAAATTTACATATATTTTAAACCACTTAAAAGAAAGGAATAAATTTCTTATAAACCACAAACTACTGGGCCAGGGAATTAGCCTAGAGGTTCCGGTGCCTGCCTTGCAAGCGCAAGGTACCGAGTTTGATATCCAGTACCAAAAAAAAAAAAAAAAAAAAACAAAAAACTACTACAACTCAAACAAGAACAAGTAATATAAACTTTTATCTTACTATAACTAATAAAGAAATGTTTTATTTATTTATTTATTTTTTATTAAATTATTTTATTGGTACATTGTAGGTATACAACACAATTTCATTTCTCATTGGGAATTGTGCCTTTACATAATGCATTTGGTTTTTATTTTTTCCCCATCCCTAGCCCTCCCTTCACACCCTCCACCCTTCCCTATTTACAAAGACTTTATTTCCATTTTTTCCATTTCTCATCATTTTTCCTTTCCCTTCTTTCCTTTCCCCTGCCCCTCCCACAACCCCTACCCCTTTGGACGTTTTCTTCCTATTTTACATTATCAATTATACATTCTAATCATTGGTATATTTTAGGTATACAATATAATGACATTCATCATTGGAAATTTGCACCTTTACATAGTCTCTCTTGGTTCTTATTTTTCAGCCTTGCCCAGCCCTCCCTTCAACCCCTCCAGTCCTCCCTATTTACAAAGATTTTGTTCCTATTTTTCCATTTTCTCATATTAATCCCATTCCCTTCTATCCTTTCCCCTAGCCATCCCACTTCCTTCCCCTTTGCCCCTTTTCTTCCTATATCACATTACATATTATACATTTAGACCTTATTTACACTTTCAGTTTCTCATAACAAAGAAACTATTTGATATTTATACATGTGTGTCCTATTTATTTCACTTGAGTATTGCCTCAATGTGCATCCACTTAACTTTAAATGTCTCTAACTTCTCATTTTTTATGGATGAGTAGTAGTCCATTTTATAAAAAACGACATTTTCTTTATCCAGTCTCCAGTTGATGGGCATTTGGGCTGTTTCCAAGTTTTAGCTATTACAAACTGTGCTGCTATGAACATGGAGGCACATATATCACTGTGGTATGATACTTTTAATTCTTTGGGGAAGATCCCCAGCAATGGAATAGCAGGGTCAAAAGGGACTTCCAGTCCTAGTTCTTTGAAGTATCTCCATACTGATTTCCACAGTGCTTGCACCAGTCTACACTCCCACCAGCAGTGGAGCAGGGTTCCTGTTTCTCCACAGCCCCGCCAGCATTTGTTATTGGTTGATTTCATGATAGCAGCCATTCTTTCTGGAGTGAAGTGGAATCTCAGCGTTGTTTTCATTTGCATCTCTCGAATGTCCAGCAATGTTGAACATTTTTTCATGTATTTATTTGCTATTTCTACTTCTTTGTCTGAGAAATGCCTGTTCATTTCAGATGCCCATTTTTTGATTGGGTCTTTAAATTTGGGAGTTCTGATCTTTTTAAGTTCTTTATAGATTCGAGATAGTAGACCTTTGTCTGAGGAAGAGCAGGTGAAGATTTTTTCCCACATTGTGGGTTGTCTCTTCACACTGCTGGTGGTTTTTCTTGCTGTGCAGAAGCCTTTTAATAAGAAGAGATCCCACTTGTTGATTGTGCTATTTCATGGGTAACTGAGGTTTTGTTCATAAAATCTTTTCCTACCCCAATGTCTTCAAGAGTTCTACCTGACCTCTGTTCCAGCCGGTTCAGCGTTTCTATTTTAATATTTAGATCTTTAATCCATTTTGATTTTAGTTTAGTGCATGGCGAGAGATATAGTTCTAGTTTTAATCTTTGGCAAGTTGAAGCCCAATTTTTCCAGCACCATTTATTAAAGAGGATATCTTTCCTCCAGTGAGGGTTTTTGGCTCCTTTATCAAAGATGAGATGGCTGAGTGTATCTGGCGTTGTTTCTGCATCTTCTAATCTGTTCCACTGGTCCTCAGGTCTGTTTCTTTGCCAGCATCATGCTGTTTTGATCACAGTAGCTTTGTAGTATAGTTGCAGGTTGGGGATTGGGATACCCCCTGCCATGTCTCTGTTACCTAGAATTGCTTTTGCTATTCTGGGTCTCTTCTTGCACCAAATGAATTTTTGGATTGTTTTCTCAAGGTCCATGAAGTATGCTGCTGGGATCTCAATAGGAATAGCATTAAATCTATATAGCAGTTTTGGAAGTATGGCCATTTTCAGTATATTAATCCTTCCCACATAGGAGCAGGGGATGTCTGTCCATTTGCTGATATCATCTTCAATCTCTCTTTTCAGAGTGCTATAGTTTTCAGAGAAGAGGTCTTTGATTTCTTTCGTTAGGTTGATTCCTAGGTATTTCAGTTTTTTGGATGCTATTGTGAAAGGAATTATTTGGCCTATTTCTGCCTTAGTGAGTCTGTCATTGGTGTAGAGGAAAGCTATTGATTTTTGTGTGTTGACCTTGTAACCAGCTATTTGACTGAATTTGATAATTAAGTCTAGAAGACTTTTGGTGGAGTTCTTGGGGTCTTCTATATAGAGTATCATGTCATCTGCAAATAATGACAATTTGACTTCTTCATTACCTATCTTTATTCCTTTTATTTCTTTCTCTTGTCTAATTGCCGTGGTTAATGTTTCCAGAACTATATTGAACAAGAATGGTGATAGTGGACACCCTTGTCTTGTTCCTGATTTTAGTGTGAAGGATTTCAGTTTTTGACCATTTAGTATGATATTGGCTGTTGGTTTTTCATAGATGGCTTCTATCAGTTTGAGGTAGAGACCATCTATTCCAAATTCTTGTAGTGTTTTTATCATAAATGCATGTTGGATTTTGTCAAATGCTTTCTCTACATCTATGGATATAATCATATGGTTTTTGTCCTTGGTTCTATTGATATAGTGTATTACATTGATTGATTTTCATATAATGAACCATCCCTGCATCCCTGGGATGAATCCCACTTGATAAGGGTGTATGATTTTCTTGATGATCTTCTGCATTCTGTTTGCCAGTATCTTATTAAGGATTTTTGCATCTATGTTCATTAGGGAGATTGGCCTATAGTTCTCTTTTTCGTTTGGATTTATCTCTGCTTTGAGGACCAAGGTGATGCTTGCTTCCAGGAGTGAATTTGGGAGTATTGCTTCCCTTTCAATTTCATTGAAGAGTTTAAACAGTAGTGGCAGCAGTTCCTCTCTAAATGTCCTGTAGAATTCAGCAGTCAAGCCATCAGGGCTCAGGCTTTTCTTAGTTGATAAGTTTTGAATTACATTTTCAATTTCATTGGTTGATATTGGGTTGTTCAGAATTTTTAGGTCTTCTTCATTCAACTTTGGTAATTCATATGTATCTAGGAATCTGTCCATTTCTTCTGTGTTGTCCACCTTATTGGCGTATAGGTTCTGGAAGTAGGTATTGATGATCCTCTGGATTTCTGCTGGGTCTGTTGTAATTTCACCCTTTTCATTCCTAATTGCATGGATTTGGGCCTTTTCTTTCCTTTTTCTGACAAGGTTGGCTAAAGGTTTGTCAATTTGTTGATTCTTTCGAAGAACCAACTCTTGGCTTCATTGATTTTTTGTATCATTCTCTTAGTCTCCATTGCATTGATTTCTCCTCTGATCTTTATAATTTCCTCCCTTGTATGAGCTTTGGGGTTGTCCTGCTCTTCTTTTTCTAGAAGCTTGAGGTTCAGCATCAGGTTGTTTAATTGGGCTCATTCTGTTTTCCTAATATGCATATTCACTGCTATGAATTTCCCTTGTAAGACTGCTTTCATTGTGTCCCATAGATTCCGATATGTTGTATTATCATTGTCATTTAATTGAAGGAAATGTCTGATTTCTTCTTTAATTTCCTCTGTGATCCATTGGTTATTCAGAAATGTGTTGTTCAATTTCTACGTGTTTATGAAAGTTTTTGAGTTTCTTTTGCTATGGATCTCCAATTTCATCGCACTATGGTCTGGTAATATACAGGGGCTAATTTCAATTCCTCTGCACTTACTTAAACATGTTCTATGTGTGAGAATGTGGCCTATTTTTGAGAAAGACCCATGTGCAGCTGAGAAGAATGTGTATTCTGATTTTGTGGGGTGGAAGATTCTGTAAACATCTGTTAAATTCATTTGTTCAAGAGTTCAATTGAGTTCTAGTATTTCATTACTTATTTTTTGTCTAGTTGATCTATCTATTTTTGACAGTGGGATGTTGAGGTGCCCCACTACAATTGTATTAGTGCATATATGACTTTTCATGTTCATTAGTATTTGTTTTATATTGTTGGGTGCACTAGTGTTTGGTGCATAGATATTTATGATTGTCATCTTTTGCTCTTGGATTCTTCCCTTTACAAGGATGTAGTGTCCTTCTCCATCTCTCTTAACCAGTGTTGGTTTGAAATCTACTTGATCTTCAAAGTGGATAGCTACTCCTCCTTTTTTTCAGGTCTCTCTTGCATGGAGTATTGTTTTCCACCCTTTAACTTTCTGTCTATGAGTTTCCTTTTGAATTAAGTCTGTTTTTCCTATGCAGAATATTGTTGGATTTTGCTTCTTGACCCATTCTGCTGGTCTATTTCTTTTGATTGTTGAATGGAGATGATTAACATTGATGGTTATAACTGAAACTTACTGACTTGTCATTTCCATGACTTTTTCTTTTTGTTGGGTTCTCCCCCTTTACATTTAATTTCTTCTCATGCCAAATGGGTTCATTCTGCTTTGCTTCCTGGGGTTGTGATCCTCAATGTCTGTTCCTAGGATATTGTGTAAAATTCTTTGGAGTGCTGGTTTGGTATTCACGAAGTTCCTAAGGTGCTCTTTGTCATGAAAATATCTTATTTCTCCATCAATTTTAAAAGATAGTTTTGCAGGGTACATCAATCTGGGTTGGAGGCTGTTTTCTTTTGGGGCTTGGAATATGTCACTCCAAGCTCTTCTTGCCTAGATGGTTTGTGTTGAGAAGCCTGCTGTGATTCTGATGGGCTTTCCTTTATATGTGATTTGTTTCTTTTCTCTGACTGCTTGGAGAACTTTGTTCTTCTGTTGTGTTTCTGGAATCTTAACAATTATATGCCTATGTGTAGATTATTTTTGATCAAAGCTATTTGGTGTGCTATGTGCCTCACTTATCTGTATGTCAAGCTCTTTTTCCCTGCTTGGGAAGTTTTCTGCCATTATTTCTGTAAAGAGTTTTTCATGTCATCTCCACTCTCTCCTGTTTCTTCATTAAGCCCAGTCAGTCTTATATTATTTTTCTTTGCATCATCTACAGCTGCTGGATTGATTTCTCATGTTCTCTTATCATTTTGAAGCAATTTTTCTTTTCCTGGTCACTAATTACAATCTTATCTTCTATATCTGAAATTCTGTCCTCACATTGGCTCATTCTGCTGTGTAGACTTTCAATGGAGTTTTTCATGTCCTGGAAATCTATTTGCATCTGTTTTATGGATTCCATTTGTTTCCTATGTTGGGATTCCATCATGTTCCTGAGCTCCTCTCTAGATTTATTAATCATGTCTTGCACTAGGGGCACAATTTCTCCTGTTATCTGAGAAATTATTTCTGATTTCATTTGTTCCAGATCCCCTTTTGTTGCCAGTTCAGTGGGTCCAGGTGGTTGAGTATCAGAGTGTTCCATCTCCTTTCCCGTTGGGGTTGCTGTAGGTGATCTGGAAGTCTGGTTTTGAGACTTATTTTCGTGTTTTCTCATTTCAACTGGGGCAGGGGCCTCTTAGCGCCTGCACGGATTACCTCCTCTGAGCTGGGAGAGGTGGCACAGGGGCCAGGAGCAGCGGTAGGGATGGTGGCCCTAAAGCTCTTTCCTGTGGGCTGGGAGCAGTGGGAGGGATGGTGGCCAAGAAGCCCCTTCCTCTTTACCAGGAGCAGTGGGATGGTGGCGCAGAAGCCCCTACCTCTGGGCTGGGAACAGTGGGAGGGATGGTGGCCCAGAAGCCCCTTCCTCTGGTCCAGGAGCAGCTGGACAGAAGGTGGGCCAAAAGCCCTTTCCTCTGCCCTGGGAGCACCAGGAGCGATAGTGACCGGGAAGCCCCCTACTCTGCACCAGGAGCAGTGGGACCGCAACTCAGAAGCCCCTACCTCTGGGCCAGGAGCAGCGGGACTCAGTGCAGTGGTCTGGTTGTCTGGTGTCCTCTGCATCTTTGTAGTGTGGAACCAGGTGGCTGCCTGTCTGCAGTGCAGTGATTCAGCGTCTTCTGAGTGACTTGGGACTTCTGTAGGGCGTGGGCATACGTGCCTTTCATTTGTAGGGAACAGGGGAAGGGGACATTACCAGAACCTCTATAGTAAGTCCTAGTCTCCTGCTAGCCATGGCAGCACACAGCGAATTACAGGAAAGGTAGAAAAATGAGACTGAGAAGAAGTTGAGCTTTGGGTCTGATCAGTGCTGCTCTGGGCAGCAAAGACCAAGAAATATGTTTTTAAAATTAATATTTCCTGACAATGAAATCCCAATGGCAAGACATACTGACTGTAGAATTTTACCAAAGGATTAACAACAAATTTGTGCAATATTTTCCAGGAAATAGAAAAATACTGGATAATTCTCAACTGATTTTATGAAGCCTGTATTAACCTAATACTGATACTAGAAAAAATATACAAATGAAAACTACAGACGAATATTTCTTATGAAGTTATATATAAAACTTTCAACAAATTATTAATCCATGGAATTCAACAGATTTCTAAAAGTTTACACCACGCCCAGAGGGATTTATCTCAGGTATACAAAGCTACTTGAAATTCAAAAATCAGTCATATGGCACCATATCCACAATCAAGAGAAGAAAAATCATGTATTTCAATAGATGCAGGTAATTATTCTACAAAATCTAAACCATTCATGATTAAATTTCTCATAAAGTTAGAGTGACAAATTATTTTAACATGATATAAAACCACCTACAACAACCCTATTACTAACAACATATATAAAATGTGAATGATTGAATACCTTGTGCTTAATTAAGATCATGAATGAGAAAGGATATCTGATCTCACCACTCTATAATAATGGAAATTATAGTCACTGCAGTAATTCAAGAAAAAAAAATAAAAGACATAAGGATTAGTAAGGAAGAAAAATTGTCCCCATTTTCAGGTGACACAATTATTTTCATAGAAAATACTAATCTAAAAGAACTATTGTAAGATATATATTAAATACAGCCACATTGCCCTATAGGCATAATAAACATGAAGACTCCAAAATCAAAACACAATCACTACTTGTAACCACCTCAAAGAAAGTGAAATATTCAGGTACCCTCAATAATTTATGTACTGGATCTTTATTCTGAAAATGTTTAATGCTAATAAAATAAATCTAAATATTAAAAAATCGGACAGAAAAACTATACATGGATTGCAAGATGCAACAGAATACATATGATAATTCACTTTCATTTGGTTTACAAGTTTCATGCGCTTTTCATAAAAAATAATGAAAGATTGTGTAAACATAGATTTTTCTAAAATTTCTATACAAAAACGATTATTGTAATTTAATATAATATACAAAAAGCAATAATTATAATTAAAAATAATAAGGGAGGGATCACTGCAAATGAATCTACAGCTTAATACACAAATGGCAGAATCAAGAAAGTGTGCTTTTGATGAAGAAAAACACAGCTAAGTGTATCATAATATGAACCAAGAAGTAGAAACACATTAAATGTTTACCAAATTTTTGACAAAATTAGAAGGAGGAAGGATAAAATTTTAATAAATTGGAGCATAGTAATTGGCCATGAACAAGCAAATAACAACAAAAAGAAGTGTGAATCTATACTTCACACATTGTAAAAAAAAGCCCCACAAAATTAGACACTGATTAAAATTTAAAATATACAATTATAAACTTTCACAGGAAAGAAAAGATATGATACTTTAGGAAAATCCAGAGCTAAACTGAATGTTAATCAATTTGACCAGAAACACAATTTATCTAAAAGGAAAAATTGTTAAACTAGGTTTCATTAATTTTAAAAGTTTTTGCTTTCTAAAAATCCATATTGGGCCAGGGATTTAGCTCATTGGTTTCACCTCCTGCTGCACAAGTGCAAGGACCCAAGTTCGATCCCTGGTACCACAAAAAAAAAAAAAAAAAAAAAAAAATCCATATCAAGAGAAAGAAAACACAAACTACAAATATACAGACTATATTTAACAAATCATATACCTGAATATGGACTGGTATCTAGAATATATAAAGAGCTCCCATTTATGACATCACAATAGTGGTAAGTAACAAACTTCAAGTATCTGTCCTTTCAAAGAAACAACTAATAAAGTGGCAAAAAAAAAAAGACAAAATCAACTTTTCAAGGATTCTGGATTCTACTGAAAATGTACAACATGAAACACTTAAAGAGGAAACGGTGGAATTTTAAATTTTTCACTGCCCACACTGGTAATAGAAATGAAGCTGTTCAATTAGCTGAGAGGTTCTATGCATGGTTCCAAAGTAATGCCTGAGGAGACTTAACTAACCTTGATAGATATAGCAAGAGGTTCATACTGATTGACGGAGGTCTTACTTTAACTTTATCTCAAACGCCCAGCAGAAAAGAATAACCAAAAGAAGTATAAAATAATGCCATAGTAATAAAGCTAGATATAAAAAGGGGCTCCAATCGCTGACCCCTTCTGGCAGTTCCTAGCTACACTAGTAGCTGACCACAGTTATGGATCATTAGGAAAAAACTATGGTAAAATCTGTAAGAGTTAAACTGGAGTTTTTAATTTCTTAGGGAGATTTGTTCTTCAAATTGTCTCATCTTCTCACAGCTAAAACTAGAGAAATTTATGACAAAGTATCAGACTTATATGTAACCTCTATCAATGAAAGAATCTAAGAGTCAATAGGTTACAATCACTATTACAGTATCTATTTTTTTATTCAGAGTAGATTAGATTCTGTAAAACTTAACAATTTTGACTTTTTACCAAGATTCACATTTAGAAAATACATACCTTTCCAGAAAAAAAGCTTTCTTATGTTTTTAGAGAAATTATTAATTCACACATTTTTGGAGGGCTGGAAATAAAACTTCCCAAATGTGTTCTATTCCAGAAATTTTTGTTTTAAATAATACAGAATTGACTTTTATAATTTCTGGGTATTATTTCTTCTTTTATTTACCCAATTATCTCCATGTTATGCAAGCATATTGTGAGAGGAAATGACAATTGTTTCAAATCAAGAGGTAAAGAAACTAAAAATATATATTTGTCTTAATGGCTTTGAAATATTTAATTTTGAAATATTCTTGATTAAAAGAACATATCAAAACATAATACATTTATGATTTGCAAATATTATCACCAAATAAAATTAATAATATTTTATGGTATAAGCATATCAGAACTCTAATGGTTTAGACCAAGAATATCTCCCAAAGGCCTCATGCACTCACAAGCAGGATGTTTGGAAGGTGAATTGACCATGGGGTGCTGTGTTCATCACTGGAATGACCTACTAGTGATTTCAACTAATGCATGTCCCATTGGAAGGTTGGGGCCTGGCCAGAGGAAGTGGTTCACTGAGGAAGGGCATATCTCCCTCTTTCTTCTTCTTTTTTTTTCCCCCATTAAGTTTATTAGTACATTTTAGGTATAAAATACAGTTACATACATCATTGTAATCTTGTACCATTACTTGAGTATTTCGATTCTTATTCTTTTCCCCTTCTTCTGTCCTCCCTTCACCCACTCCAGCATTCCGTATTTGCAAAGGTTTTGTTTCCATTTTTTACCTTTTCTCATATTTTTTCTTTTCCCTTCTTTCTTTTCCCCTACCCCTCCCACTTCTCCTGCTCCTTTAGAGCTTTATTTCCTATTACACAATATCAATTATACATTTTTAAAATTAAAATATCAAGACCTAGGAGACATTACCACAGATTTTACAGAAGTTAAAAGGATATAGAAAGCATATTTCAAAAATCTGTTTTGAAATAAATATGACAACTTCTAAGAAGTACCTTGGAAGACAAATTAATGAAACTAACTCTGGAGGAAATATAAAATTTGAATAGCACCTATTAAAGAAAGTATATTCCTAGCTTGAAAACCACCTATATGACAGCAACAGGCTCATATACATTTTACCTGATAAATTATATCAAACATTTAAAGCAGAAAAAAGAAGGAACACTTCTCCCCTCATTTTAGGAAATCAGCATTGTCCTAATCCTAAAACTGGATAAAGATAATAGAAGAAAAATGTATGAACATAGGTAGAAATTTGTTTTACAAAACAAATTATTAGAAGTCAGATCTGGCAGTATGTAGAAAGTGGTTTTATTATAGGATAGCAGTGTTGGTTCAGCATTGGAAGATCCACCCCCAAAAGTCATCATTTTAACGGAGGAAAGGAAAAAGTCATATGATCCTGTCACTAGCTGAAGAAAAAGTATTGGACTAAATTCTACAGCTGTTCATAAGAAAAGCTATCAGGAGATTAGAAATAGAACAGAACCTTCTCAACAGATTAAAGACATTTACTCCATACTTCCAGCAAAAACGCCTTATATGAATGGAGAAGATACAATGCTTTCTCCCTAAGGTGGAGAACAAGGGCAGATATGATTACTCTTCATCTGTCCATTAAACTTTGAAACCTAGGCCCAAAACAAAATAGTCTGGCAATAAAATGACACAATTAGGATAGGATTGTCAAGGTAGAAGCAAAATCTTTATATGTAGATGAAATGATCATCTACAGAGAAAATTCTAAGAAATCTCTAGGAGCCCCTAGAACTTGTATTTGAATTTAGCAGGATTAGAAAACACAAAGTATATATAAAAATTCAAGTCTATGTATAGTTGCTATAAATGAAGAATTAAATATTGAAATTTTAAAGTTATGTAGGAGTACAAAGGGCCTAGAAAAGTAAAAAGAAAAGGAGAAAAAAAAACAGTGTTGGAAGACATTTAGTACCTAATTTTAAGACTTCCTCTAAAGCTACAGTAATGAAGGCAGTGTTGGTGTAAGGAAAGATATATAGATCATTGGAATAAAACAGAGAATCTAGAAACAGAACCACACATATATGGTCCACTGAGTTTTGAAAGATTATTTAACATTAGCATTTTATAGAATATAAATTCAATTCAAGAGCCGAGGAAGAGACAGTGTCTTCAGCAAACGGCACTAGAACACCTGGTATCCATATATAAAAAATTAACCTCAACCCTTTTTTTCCATACATGAAAATAACTTGAAGGGATCTATGAACCTAAATATGAAAGCCTAAAAGTATGAAACTTTAAGAAGAAATTATAAGGGAAAATGTTTATGAATTTAGGGTAGGCAAGAACTACCTAGTATACAAAAAACATGATGTATAAAAGAAAAAAAATTGATAAATGAGATTCCATCAAATTTAGACCTTTAAATGATATCATTAAAATGAAAAGTAGTCCTTAAACAGACCATATTTACAATGCATATAACCTATGACCAGAATATATAAAGAACTCCTACAGCTCTTTAATAGACAACCCAATTGAAAAGTAGACACAAGAAGATGATAGCCAGTACAGCACAAGGAAAGGTGTGCAACTATAGAATCAGAAAAATACTAATCAGTACAATAACATGATTGAATTATACACTCATTAGGGAGATGAAGTTAAAAGTTTTAAAAGCCTTGTCATGACTTTTTCTTTTTGTTGGATTCTTCCCCTTTCCATTTAATTTGTCAGGCCCAATGGATTCATTCTGCTGAGCTTCCTGGGGTTGTGAGCCTCATTTTATTTTCCTAGGATATTGTCTAAAATGTTTTGGCATGCTGTTTTGGTATTCTTGAAGTTCCTAAGGTGCTCTTTATCATGAAAGAATCTTATTTCTCCATCAATTTTGAAAGATAATTTTGCAGGGTACTTCAATCTGTGTTGGAGGCTGTTTTCCTTTAGGGCTTGACATACATCACTCCAAGCTCTTCTTGCCTTGAGGGTTTGCATTGAGAAGTCTGCTGTGATTCTGATGGGCTTTCCTTTGTATGTGATTTCTTTTCTCTAACTGTTTATAGAATTTTGTTCTTCTGTTGGGTTTCTGGAATCCTAACTATTATATGCTTATGCGTAGATTATTTTGTTTTTGATCATGGCTAGCTGGAGTCCCACATGCCTCACTTATCTGTATGTCAAGTTCTTTTCCCTTGCTTGGGAAGTTTTCTGCCATCACTGCTGTGAACAGTTTTTTTTATGTCATCTGCACTCTTTCTTCTTTCTTCATTAACTTCAATCAGTCTTATGTTATTCTTCTTTGCATCATCTAGCAGCTGCTGGATTGATTTCTCATGTTCCCTTATAACTTTGAAGCAATTTTTCTTTTCCTGGTCGCTAATTTCAATCTTATCTTCTATATCTGAAATTCTCTCCTCACATTGGTTCATTCTGCTGCATAGACTTTCGATGGAGTTTTTAATCTCTTTGAAATTTGTTTGCATCTGTTTTTTGGATTCCATTTGTTTCCTATGCTGGGATTCCATCGTGATCCTCAGATTCCTCTTTTTTTTTTTTAATCTGTGTCCTCTCTAGATTTATTAATCATGTCTTGCACTATGAGCACAATCCTTGCTGTTACCTCAGAAATTATTTCTGATTTTATTTTTCCCAGATCCTCTTTTGTTGCCAGTTCACGGAGTCCATGTGGTTGAGTATTAGACTGTTCCATCTTGTTTCCCTTTGGTGTTGCTGTAGAGGATCTTGAAGTCTGTTTTTGAGGCTTGTTTACGTGTCTCCTCAATCCACGGGGGGGTGGGGGGTGCTTCTGGCACCTGTGCGGCTCACTTTCTCTGCCCTAGTAGCATGGAATGGTGATGAGGGAGCCCCCTCCAGGGTGCTGTGACTGGCTCCACTATTACAGTATCTAAATGTGACTTTCTCCCAAACCTGCCCTTCCATTTTATTGTGCTCATGTTTAGATTATACATGCTTTAATTTCTTCAAAGCTTTCTTTATTCTTGCCTAGAGGCTGCCAACTCCAAGAAGTCATACAAATGGAACCAATGACACATGTGCTAGACTTCTTTTACCAGGATCCACCAGATCAACCTCATAAACAGCTTGTAACTGTGAAACTATATAATACGATTTCTATGTTGGATTCTGAAGTCCCCTGGACCTTCTCATTATCCTCTTTGTGGGAAGCTATTAATAGTTCCTTCCAGTGGAAACTTTTGTTGGCTATATTTATAGCAGTTCTGCTGATATTATTTAGCCCATATATTGGTAATTGTTTCTTTCACCTTTGTCTCCTCCAGACTCATAGCTATATGGCTGCCAAGATGACGATGCCTGGCACCTATTGGGGGCCTTTAGATAGATGCTCTATAGAGTAACTCTGACTGCTGATCACAACTATGACACTCTTTAGCCAGAAGTATACAGACTGGTCTTCACCCTTTGCCCCCTCACAGCAGTTAGGGGTACTTCTTCAGAGGAGGGAATATTGCAGACAGGTAAGTTAATTAGATATCTTGGAGGCAGTTAGACAGGGCCTTGCTAAAGGCACCAGCCCTCCAGGAGCCAACACACAAAAGAGCCAACATGGGGGACAATTGAGGCACATTCACTGGTTAGCATTATAAAAAGGAAAAAATGTACTACTTCCTCTAGAGATAGATAGTAGTAATTGATATTCTAAATGGGAAATTCCTTATATGTGATTTGTCTTCCCATTTCATCCCCATTTAATCAATATTACCTGGGTGACTGTACTTGTAATCTTATTGTTGGTCATGGTTTTGTCCCACCTCATGCCCAGCTTGTAAATTTTCAATGGGTCTTATAGTTTTGCCCCACTTTGTACCTGCCTCACCACACAGCATGGCTGTAAAAAACATCTTTGAAAAGTGGGTGGCTGTGCAATACCCTTTCTGGTCCCCTTTCTGTCTCTCTCAGACAGAAGCTTTCTTTCTCTCAATAAATTTTTCCTACTCTAAAAAAAAAAAAAAAGAAATGAAGCTGTCAGCCTCTAGTCCTGGTATAGGTTGCAAAAGCCAGAAGGATTATTATATACAGTATTTTTAAAGAAATGTGGTTTTGTGTTTCAACCTATCTGATACCTTCCTCTGGATCTGCTGCAAGGGATTTTCTTTGATTATCTTAAATCAGAAATTTCCCCAGGCAGGGAAGACTTCTGGGCAGCATTTGTCAAAATCACATCAAGTTACAAGTGTTGGCTTCGGCAGCAAGGAACAAGAGACATCAGTAGGATCCACCAATAAGTGGGAAAAAGAACCCAGGCAATTCATCAAAATAATACAAAGATTATAAATATATATTCACCTAACTTCAGAAAACCTAAGTATAAAGCAAATACTAACAAAACTAAAGGATGAAAGAGGCAGTAATACAAAAACTGAAGTCTATCCATAGAAAAGGAGAAAGTCCTTACAAATTATACATCAGACAGAAACTTGATTTAAAAATGGCCAAAATGCCTAAATAAATATCTCTGAAAAAGACATAGAAATGTCCAACACATATACAAAAAAAGGTTCAACACCACTAATCATTAAAGAATAGCAAATTGTAACCAGAATTAGAAGTCACTTCACACCTATGAGGATAATGAAGGTCAAAAAGACTAAAGATAGGCCTCCCCTGGAGCCCCCTTCCATCTGGCTCACCATGCCAACCTGCAACCAGTGAGATGATGAGGACCCCTCGGCATTCCCATGGGCAAACTGTTTAGCCATAACACCCCCCACACCCCCTCCTTCTATCCTGGCTGTGCCACTACCTGGTTCCACACTACAGAGGCACAGGGGTCATAAAGGCCATTGTCCTGAGCTGCAGAAGTGAACAGCAGATAGAGGCCCGCTCTCAGGCTACTTGTTGAAAACTGAAGCACACTGGAAAAGTGAAGAGAATCTCTGCAATAAAGGCACACCAGACCACCACACTTGATAATTTGGAGAGATCACCACCTCCCATCAGAACCTGGACTATCTTCAGGGGAAGGGCAACTGGAACCTGCAGTAGAGCCTTGCAAAATTCAAACCTGCAGGAGGACAGGGAGTTCAACTTAGGACTTGCAGCCAGAAATCTGACTGAATTTCACAGGTCTGCAACTGGCTTGCTAAGACGAATTGACTTATATCTGCACACTGCTGCCTATGTAGTCTATTGTAGCAACAGATACATGCCATGAAGGAGGCCCTTCATTTTTGTCCTTTATTTGTTATTTTCAAAATTATTATTAGTATTTTTTACCCTTATTTTTAATTTTTGTTTTTTTCTCTGTTTTCAAAGATTTATTTTTCTCTTTTTTCTTTCTTTTCTCTTTTCTTTCTTGCTTGCTCTCTCATTTGCTCCCTTGATGTGCCACAGTGTTCTTCACCTCCCTTTGTGTTCCTGTTCTGACCCTAATTCATATTTGTTTCTTATTTTTCTTTCTCTCACCTGTGTCCTCTGGCCTCAGTGCCTACATTCCCTTATCCTTCTACCTACCTATCACTCCCTCCACAAATCTTTCTAACTCCCCATCCCTAAGGGTAAAGTTGCTATGTTGAAGAGTTTATTCACTATAAACATATGTTGGGTTGGTCCTTGATTTTGATTTAATTCACACAATTAAAGGTGATAGATTAATGACTACCACAAATTGTCATTTTCTAAGATGTACTTGATGCTATGGGCTTGCTGATTGTATCACTTGGGCTAAGGTGTGGTGATTGATCTAATCAGTTGTCCTTCCTGACATAATGAAAATTAGATAACCTCAGAGTCATTAGAGACTCAAAACCTAAGAACGCCTATATCTGGAAGACACCTCTGAGAAGCAATCATTCCATAAGGCTTCTAACTATAACCAACAAAGATACTTACAACAAGCAATTTTGAAGTATCAACCCAGGAATTAAACCAAGGACAGTACCAAAAACAAAAATGAGAAGACATTTAAGCAAGGCACAAACTCAGACTTCTACCCCCAAAATGGCAAATTCTGGGGGAAAGAAGGTGGAAAAGTCTGATAACCAATGGCCTGAACACCCTCAACTAATAATACAGGAAGTAACAAAACAGATGAATGAGGCTCTAGAAAAATTCAAAGCAGAAATAATCTCCCAGATAGCTACAGAGATGGTGAACACAGAGAAAGACATGATTAGAGGTTCTAGAACAGAAACAGATAAAAAAAAAATAAATGAGCTCAGAAATATGCTGGAAGCCTTGAATGCCCAACATAAGAAAGAAATGGAAACTATGATAACCCAGCATAACAAAGAAATGGAAATGATGAAACAAATTCAAACAGATATCCAGGAGATTAAAAACTCCACTGAAAGCATGCACAGCAGATTAAGGGAATCCAAAGATAGAATAACAGATATAGAAGACAAGATCACAGTTAAAGACCATGAAAACAGACATTTCTTAAAAATACTAAGGGACCATGAAAAATCAATCCAGCAGTTGCTAGACGATGCATAAAAGAATAACATAAGACTGATAGGAGCCCATGAAAAAACAGAAGAAAGTACAATTGACATAAAAAACTGTTCACAGAAGTAATAGTAGAAAATGTCCCAGACAGAGGTAGAGAACTGGAAATAAAGATAAGTGAGTCATACAGAATTCCAACTAGCTGCTATAAAAAAACTACACTTAAACATTTAATAGTCAAGATCCCAGAAACCCAATAGAAGAACAAAATTGTACAAGCACTTGGAGAAAAGAAACAAATCACCTACAAAGGAAAGCCCATCAGATTCACAGCAGATTTCTCAACACAAACCCTGAAGTCAAGGAGAATGTGGAGTGAAATATTTCAAGCCCTAAAAGAAAATAACTTGAACCTAGAATGTAGTATCCTGCAAAACTACCTTTCAAAATTGATGGGGAAATTAGATACTTCCACAAAAAAGAACACCTGAGAAATTTCACAAACACCAAAGCAGAACTCCAAGAAATTCTAAGCAATATCCTAGAAAAAGGCAATGAAGTTCATAACTCCATGAAGCCCAACAGAGGGAAGCCACCAGGCAAGGTAAGAAACTAAAGGGAAGGGGAAAATAAGAAATAAAAGAGCCAACAAAGGTAAATCATGACAAGTATGAATCAATATCTATCAATTATAACCATCAATGTTAATGACCTCAATTCACCAATCAAAAGAAATAGACTGGCAGAATGGATTAAGAAGTAAAGTCTAACAACATGCTGTATAGAAGAAACACACCTAACTCAAAAAGAAATTCATAGACTGAAAGTAAAACGATGGAAAACAGTTCACAAGAAAAGAACCCTGAAAAAAGCAGGAGTAGCAATCTTATTTGCAGACAAAATAGATTTCAAACCAAAACTAATTAAGAGAAACAAAGATGGTCACTACATCCTTGTGAAGGGAACAATCCAAGAGGATGAGATGACAATAATAAATATATATGCACCAAATATGAATGCCCCCAACTATACAAAACAAATACTAATGGACATGAAAAAACAAATAAGTACTAATACAATTGTAGTGTGGGACCTCAACACCCATCTATCACAAATAGACTGATCATCTAGAAAAAAAATTAACAACGAAATTCTGGAACTGAACAAAGCTACTGAACAAATGAACTTAATAGATGTTTACAGAGTGTTCCACCCCAGAAAATCAGAATACACATTATTTTCAGCTGCACATGGGTCATTCTCCAAAACAGATCACATGCTAGCTCATAGGACATGTCTAAGTAAATGTAAAAGAATTGAAGTTACCCCCTGTATATTATCAGACCATAGTGTGATAAAATTGGAAATCAATAACACAAGAAACCACAAAAACCTCACAAACTAATTGGAAATTGAATAACATCCTCCTGAACAATGAATGGGTCACAGAGGAAATTAAAGAAGAAATTAGACAGTTTCTACAAGTAAATGATAATGCCAGTACAACATACAGGATTCTATGGGACACAATGAAAGCAGTTATACACAGGAAATTCATAGCAATGAATCCCCTTATTAGGAAAACAGAGAGAGCTCAAATAAGTAACCTAATGCAGAACCTCAAACTCCTAGAAAAAGAGGAGCATAACAAACTCAAAGCTCGTAAAAGAAAGGAAATTATAAAGATCAGAGCAGAAATCAATGCAATGGAGAGTAAGAGAATGATACAAAAAAATAAATGAAGCAAAGAGTTGGTTTCTCGAAAGAATAAATAAAATTTATAAACCTTTAACCAACTTTATCAAAAAAGGAAAGAAAAGGCTCAAATCCCTGTGATTCAGAATGAAAAAGATGAAATCACACCAGACCCAGCAGAAATCCAGAAGATAATCAATACCTACTTCAAGAACCTATACTCTAATAAAAATGAAAATATAGAAGAAATGTACAAATTCCTAGATACATACAAATTGGCAAAGTTGAATGAAGACAGTATAGAAATTCTAAACACCCCAATTACAATGAGTAAAATAGAAAATGTAATTAAAAATTTACCAACAAAGAAAAGCCCAGGTCCTGATGGCTTCACTGCTGAATTCTATAAGACATTTACAGAAGAAACATCCCAATTTCTCTTTAAAGTCATCAAGGAAATTGAAAGGGAAGCAATACTTCCAAATTCATTCCTGGAAACAAGTATTACTTTGATTCCAAAACCAGGGAGAGATCCAACTCAAAAAGAGAACTACAGGCCAATCTCCCTAATGAACATAGATACAAAAATCTTCAAGATACTAGCAAACAGAATACAGATGGTCATCAAGAAGATCATACACCCTGAACAAGTTGGATTTATCCCAGGGATGCCAGGATGGTTCAACATACATAAATCAATAAATGTAATACACTATATTAACAGAGCCAAGAACAAAAACCATATGACCAAATCAATAGATGCAGAAAAAGCATTCAACAAAATCCAACACCCATTCATGGTAAAACCCTACAGAAAATTGGAATAGAAGGTCTTTATCTCAATCTGATTAAGGTTATCTATGAAAGGCCAACAGCCAGCATCATACTAAATAGTGAAAAACAAAACTTTCACACTAATATCAGGAACAAGACAAGGATGCCTAGTATCACCACTCCTGTTTAATATTCTTCTGGAAACATTTGCCACAGCAATTAGAAAAGAGAAAGAAATAAAAGGAATAAAGATAGGATAGGAAGAAGTTAAACTGTCATTATATGCTGACAATATGATACTTTGCATAGAAGACCCAAGAAACTCAGCCAAAAGACTTCTAGACTTTTATTGACAGATTCCGTAGAGTAGCTGGATATGAGATCAACACTCAAAAAACAATAGCATTCTTATACACAAATAGTAGACTCATTGAGAGAGAAATTAGGGAAACAATTCCTTTTGTAATAACTTCCAAAAAAATGAAATATCTAGGAATCAGTCTTACAAAGGAAGCAAAAGACCTCTAAACTGAAAACTACAGCACTCTGAAAAAAGAGATCAAACAGGATATAAGAAAATGGAAAGACATCTCTTGCTCCTGTGTAGGAAGAACCAATATAATGAAAATGGCCATACTTCCAAAACTGCTATATAGATTTAATGCAGTGCCAATTGAAATTCCAATAATGTACTGCACAGAACTAGAGAAAAACAATCCAAAAATTCATTTGGAACCAGAAGAGACCTAGAGTAGCAAAAGCAATTCTAAGCAACAGAGTTATGGCAGGGGTATCACTATCCCCAACTTGAAACTATGCTACAAAGCTACTGTGATAAAAACAGCATGGTACTGGCAAAGAAACAGACCGGAGGATCAGTGGAACACATTAAAAGAAGCAGAAACAACTGCAGGCATACTCAGCCACCTCATCTTCAACAGAGGAGTCAACCACCTTCATTGGAGGAAAGATAGCCTATTTAATAAATGGTGTTGGAAAAACTGGATCTTAACCTGCCAAAAATTAAAACTAGACCCATATCTGTCATGATGGACTAAATTAAGATCTAAATGGATTAAAGATCTAAATATTAAAACAGAAATACTAAACTTGCTGGAAGATAAGTTAGGTAGAACTCTTGAAGACTTTGACATATGAAAAGACTTTATGAACAACCATCTGAAGCATGGGAACTAGCACAAAGAATCAACAACTGGGATCTCATCTTATTAAAATGCTTGTGCACTGCATGAGAAACCACCAACAGAGCTAAGATTCAACCTAAAATCTGGGAACAAAATTTTAGCAGCTGTACTCAGGCAAAAAACTACTATCTAGAATATATAAAGAACTGAAAAAAATCAGACTCCCCAAATTCAAAGACCCTATTCAAAAATGGACATCTGAAATGAACAGATATTTCTCAAAGAAGTAGAAATAGCAAATAAACATATGAAAAAATGTTCAACATCACTGGTCATTTGAGAGATGCACATAAAAACAACACTGAGATTCCACCTCAACCCAGAAAGAATGGCTGCTATCACGAAATCAACCAATAACAATGCTTATGGGTGCGTGGAGAGAAAGGAACCCTTCTCCATTATTGGTGGGAATCCAGACTGGTGCAGCCATTTTGGAAATCAGTATGGAGATACCTCAAAGAACTAGGACTGGGAGTCACATTTGACCCAGCTATTCCTCTGTTGGGTGTCTTCCCAGAAGAATTAAAAGAATCATACCACAGCAATATATGTGCACCCATGTTTATAGTGGCACAGTTCATAATAGCTAAAGCTTGGAAACAGTCCAAGTGCCTCTCAGCTGGAAATTGGATAAAGAAGACGTGTTTTTTTTTTTAAATGGAGTACTACTCAGCCATAGAGAATGAGAAACTAGAGACATTTATAGCTAAATGGATGCATATTGAGGCAATACTCTTGACTGAAATAAATAGGATACACATGTGTACATTCTGAATAGTTTCTCTAGTGTGAGAAACTGAAAATGTAAATAAGGATTAAAACGAATAATTCACAATTTGAAATAGGAAGAAAATGTCCAAAGGGGTAGGGGAATGGGAGGGGAAGGGGAAAGGAAAGAAGAGAAATGAAAAATTATGAGAAAAGAAACAATGGAAACAAAGTCTATGTAAATATAGAAGGGTGGAGGGGGGATGGGTACACAGGTAATGGGCAGAAAATAAGAACAAAGATACATCATGTACATGTACAAGCACCCAAAGATAAATGTAAATTTATCGTATACCTAAAATGTACTAATAAAAGAATTTAATTTAAAAAAGGCTAAAGATAAAAATTCTGGCAAGCATGAGAAAGATGAACTTTCTTACACAGTTGGTGGGAATGTAATTTAATATAACCATTATAGAAAACTGTGGATTTCCTTCAAAGTTAAGTCAAATATCATATAATCAAGTAATCTCATTACTGGGTATACATCCAAAGGATATGAAACCAGTTACATGAAGAGACACCTATAATCCATGTTCATTAAAACATTATTCATAGTACTTAATGTATGAAATCAATCTGAATGTGTATCAATAGATGAATGGATGAAAATGTGGCATATATACATAGTGGAATACTATTAAACCTTAAAAAGGAAGAAATTCTGTCATTTGTGACCACATGAGTGAGCATAGAAGATTCTATGTTAAATATGCAAGGATCAGAAAGAAAAGTACCATATAAATTCACATATGTGTATAGTGGAATCTAAATAGATTGAACTCATAGAAGTAGAATATAAAATGGTAAGTACTGGAGAGTGAAGGGAATGAGAACTTAGGTGCATGTTGAACAAAGGTACAAAATTTAGATTAAATAGGAAGAATAAATTCAAGAAATTTGTAAAATATGGTGACTATATTTAATAACAATTTATTGTATTTTGATAAATGAGAGTAGATTTTAAGTGTTCAAAGAATAAAAATGATAAGCATGTGAGATGATTCATATAATTTATTTGAATAATTTATTTCATAATATTTTCATACTCCAAAATATCATGTTATAAATGAAAAATATATATAATTTCATTAATTTAAAAATAAAATATAAACTGAAAAATGAAAAATTAAATGGTACTTAATAACACAATTTCATGCAATCAGCACTCCAAGCTAGTCAAAAAACAAATTTTATCAACCTTAAGGAAAACCATACACCCATAAAGATCATGAAATTATACATTCTTTCAATAGATTTACCTATTTTGGATATTTTTATGAACAAAATTGTACAAAACATGACTTTTTGTATCTGACTATTTTAACTTATCATAACGTTTTTGTGGTTCATCTATGTTGTATATTTTCACAGTATTTCATCTCCTCTTATGCTTGAATAATATTTCAGCTTATGTGATGTGACTTGTCATTTTCCTATTATAAAAATTTTCTATTTTTCCACACCGTCACTATTTTGAGAACATCCTATGAAAATGTGTGCTTCTCTTCCTATTTTAGTACATATTTTTAATTCTTTTGGGTATGTTTAAAGAAGAGAAACCACAGATTGTGTGGTAATCCTATGTATAAACTACTGAGAAAATGCCTGTTTTATACAATAGCACACTATATTCCATGCACATCAGCAATGAATGCAGATCAAACTTTCTCCACATCATCATATGCATTTCTTATTTTTTCCATTTTTTTCTGATTGCTAACAACCTAGTATGAAATGGTATTTCATTTTGTCAATAAGGGTTTTTAAATTCCTTATACATATAGAGAAATTGAGAAGGCCATAAACATCCACAAAAGCTGGTTACATTTTCAGAAAAAAAATGAAAAGATCCTATGTTTTATCTCTGACTTCTATCTTACAATGATTTTTTACAATATGCCTGGAAGCCGGAGATCTCTCAGTGTATCTCTTAGTATTACCATGCCCTGAGAATAGGTCAAAGAACAACTGAAACAGCCCAATATAAGTAGGGTAATGGAAAGACTAGACCCTTCAGAAATTAACAATTTTGTTACCCCAGCAGCTAATAAACTATTATTATCTAAGTTGCTTGTGGAGGGTAAAGAAGCTACAGAAAAGAAAGTGAAAGAAGATGGATATGAATGCCAGCTAAACCATGTGACCAGTTACAGAAACAAGTTCTTTAATTGTCATAAGTATTTGATTATGCATTTTAATGTGTATATATGTTTATATAGGTAAATAAACACATTAATCACAGAACACATTCACACAAAATACTTTTGCTTTCTTCCTTTCCTCCCTTATGTAGCACAAGATATATAGAATTTATATCATACTATTTAAGTACTGTAAACTTTACATCATAATATTCATATAATCATAGCATTCAAATAAAATAATTAACTTCACTTAAGGACTTAATCTACTCTTTTGGGGAGGAGTTAAAATAGATAAATTAAATGTACCATATACGCAATGAAATGTTATTCAACCAAATAAAATAAAATCATTATTTGTGGTGACATGGATGGAATGAGAAGATATCATGTTAAGTGGAACATTTTAAGTACAGAAAGACATGAGCTGGATGTCCTCTGATTTTTTCATATTTACAAGAACTTCCAGAAATTTGTAAGTAGAGAAGTTATGTAACTTTCTCAAAGATGCTCAAGTTTAAATTGGAGAATCACATGTAAACCAGCTTTTCTAACTTAAATTCCAGTACTCATACAATCGCACATCTGGCTACATTGTTTTCCTATTTATATTTTAAATAAGATTTAATGTGGCATTGTTAAAGCATTCAGAGAAATACAAAACTAATTACATAAATGTAAGGAAGGTGAAATCTTTAATGGAATGTATGTAGAAGGTGTCATGAGAAAGGACAAAAAACAGGTAACTTTTTTTCAGTATTGTCTATTGGCATTTGTACAGAGTTCATGCATCATATCATGCTAATCACTCAATTTTTGTGTAAGAGCAATAATAAAATATTTCTATCAATATTTAAAATACACAGCTCAAATGAAAAATACATAGGAACAAAAATGGTTTAAGGACACAACATTGTGTAGTTATGTAATACAAATATGTCCAATTTAAATTGCAAACTTCACCCAGATAAACCACTATCATTTAACTGATTTTTTTTCCAACAACAAGACCATACTAACTTCTTTAGCTACAGGAAAGGCACATACATTTTTTTCAAGCTGTCTGGGCTTATGACAAAAAAGAAAAACTGCACATGTATATAGACAGATTAAAGATATAATAGCAAATAAGTAACGCATTTGCCAAACTTTTTAAAATTTTAACCCCAGTGAAATTTGCTAATCTATCACTGCACTTTCCTTTTTTGAGACTGGACTTCACCTCAGGGTACCATTCATCATAGCTCTTTAGAGAACTGTTATTCATCAGAAAGTGTTGCCGCAGGAGTTCCAATTACTTTGGTATCTGTACCAAAGAATAACATCATAGTTCTGTAATGGCAGTATACACTGCCTTATAAACAGACAAAATGTACTGTAAAATGTATTCCATTTCCACATTAAATTTGTTCTTAATATTTGGAACCATAAAGAACAAACAAATACCTATGAAAACAATGCTTGTTGTAAAAGCTAACATTTTGAAGAAAAAAGTACAAAGCTTTCTGGTTATTAGAAAATAGCTCTCTAATAGCATTCTGCTATAGAGATAGTAGACTCACGATTCCTCTTTTTCCATTCACTTTCCGTGATATCTTATTAACTTCTTTGGTCACATTGTCCAACAAAAAATCCTTGATATTATTCAAGTCCAGCTTTGGCAACAGTGAGACCCCCATTTTAAAACTTTATAAACAAATGACCTCTTACTCCCCACCACCTGAGAACCTAGCAAGGAGGTAGCTTTCTGTACACCAGAGCCCATTCCAGGCATGACCCAGCCTCCAGACCTATGAGAAACTGATCTTGGGGAGCAGCTGTGAGGCTCAGACTGGTGCAGCTGCAGGCAGATAACAGCCAGGGCTCCACCCTGACCCCAGAGGCTCCTGAACACCTACCCAAGGCAAAGCACTGCCCAGAAAAGAACTGCACAGGCACACAAGCTCCAGCCAGAGACCCACCATGCCATTGGGCACAGCCAAAGACCCACCTGGAAAAGAGCTGTACAAGCACATAAGCAATACACAGAGGCTCACCCTGATACCATTAATAAGTGCATGGAGACATGAGCCAAAGCCTGTGCAGACAACAGGTACTGGGATGCACAGCCCCCAGCCAAAGGCACTCACAGGCAATAGCTATATAGGGGCCCTAGCAAGAGGCACACCTAGATACTACCCCAAGTGTGCACAGGCCCAGCCAGAAGCCTGCCCAGACAATAGGTCACCTCAGGGATCTAGTAGGCCACCACTCTGAACCCAGGAATTGGTGTACTGGTGAGCAGCAGATTAAAGGCTGTTCGGTGGCTTGCTGAGAATTGAGGACCACTGGGTGAGCAAAAAGTCTCAACAAAGGCACAGCAGGCTGGATCTGTTGAAATGAGAAGTCACATAAATAAATCTCAAAACCAGGCTTCCAGATCACCTAAGGCAATCCCAAAGGGCAAAGAGATGGAACAATCTGATAGTCAACCAACTGGACTCCCTGAACTGGCAACAAAAGAGGACCTGGAAAACATGAAATCAGAAATAATTTCTCAGATAACAGCAGAGATTGTGCCCATAGTATTAGACATGTTTAATAAATCTAGAGCAGACAATGATAAAAAAAAATAGAGGAGCTGAGGAACATGATGGAATCCCAACATAGGAAACACATCAAATCCATAAAACAGATGCAAACATTTCCAGAAGATTAAAAACTCCATTGAAAGTTTACACAGCATAATGAGCCAGTATGAGAATAGAATTTCAGATGTAGAAGATAGGATTGCAACTAGTGAACAGGCAAAGAAAAATTTCTTAAAAATAGTAAGGGGACATGAGAAATCAATCCAGCAGCTGCTAGACAATGAAAAGAAGAATAACATAAGACTGATTGGAGTCAATGAAGAAACAGGAGAGAGTACAGATGACATAAAAAAAACCTGTTTACAGAAGTGATGCCAGAAAACTTCCCAAGCAGGGGAAAAGAACTTGACATACAGATAAGTGAGGCATATAGGACTCCAGCTAGCCCTGGTCAAAAACATCTACAAATAGGCATATAATAGTTAAGATGCCAGAAACCCAAAAGAAGAGCAAAATTCTACAACAGAAGAACAAAAGAAACAAATCACATACAAAGGAAAGCCCATCAGAATCACAGCAGACTACTCAACACAAATCCACAAGGCAAGAAGAGCATGGAGTGACGTATTCCAAGCCCTAAAGGAAAACAACCTCCAATGCACTTTGATGAACCCTGCAAAACTATCTTTCAAAATTGATGGAGAAATAAGATACTTTCATGATAAAGAGCACCTTAAGAACTTCATGAATACCGGACCAGGACTCCAAAAAATTTTAAACAAGATCGGAGGAAAATACAATGAGGATCACAACTCCAGGAAGCCCTGCAGAATGAATCCATGAGGCTCGACAAGAAATTAAATGGAAAGGAGGAGAATCCAACAAAAAGAAGAAGTCATGACAATGATAAGTCAATACTTATCAGTTATAACCAGCAATGTTAATAGTCTCAATTCACCAATCAAAAGAAACAATCTGGCAGAATGGGTCCAGAAGCAAGATCCAACAATATGCCGCATACAAGAAACACACTTAATTCAAAAAGAAACTCATAGACTAAAAGTTAAAGGGTGGAAAACAATACGCAATGTGACAGGAACACGAAAAAAGCAGAAATAGCTATCCTCTCTGCAAATCAAGTGGATTTCAAACCAACAATGATTAAGAGAGACAAAGAGGGACACTACATCCTTGTAAGGGGAACAATCCAAGAGGAAGAGTTGACAATCATTAATATATATGCACCAAACACTAGTGTGCCCAAGTATATAAAACAAATACTAATGGACATGAAAAATCATATAAGCACTAATACAATAGTAGTGGGGAAACTCAATACCCCACTGTCACAAATAGGTAGATCAATTAGATGAAAAATAAACAAAGAAATACTAGAACTCAATCAAACTCTTGAAAAAAAGTACTTAACAGATGTATACAGAGTGTTCCACCCCACAAAATCAGAATACACATTCATTTCAGCTGTACACGGGCTGTTCTCCAAAATGGACCACATACTCGCTCATAGGACATGCTTAAGAAAGGGGAAAATAATTGAAGTTATCCTCTCCATGTTATCAGACCATAGTGCAATGAAATCGGAGATCAATAGCAAAAGAAACTGCAAGAATTCCAGAAACACATGGAAAGTGAACAACACACTTCTGAATAAACATGGGGTCATAGAGGAAATTAAAGAAGAAATCAGACAGTTCCTACAATTAAAGGAAAATAACAATATAACATGTTGGAATCTATGGGACACAATAAAAGCAGTCTTTGAGGAAAATTCATAGCAGTGAATACTCAAATTAGGAAAATAAAGCAAGCTCAATTACAAAACCTGATGCTGAACCTCAAGCTTCTAGAAAAAGAAGAGCAGGAAAAACCCAAAGCTCATACAAAATAGGAAATGATAAAGATCAGAGCAGAAATCAATGCAATGGAGACTAAGAGAACAACACAAAAAAATCAATGAAGCCAAGAGTTCATTCTTCAAAAGAATAAACAAAATTGACAAACCCTTAGCCAACCTCTTCAAAAAAAGGAAAGAAAGGGCCCAAATCCATGCAATTAGGAATGAAAAGGGTGAAATCACAATGGACCCAGCAGAAATTCAGAGGATCATCAATACATACTTTGAGAACCTACACGCCAATAAGAAGGAAAATACAGAAGAAATGAACAGATTCCTATATACGTGTGAATTACCAAAGTTGAAGGAAGACAACCTAAAAATTCTAAACGAACTAATATCAATCAATGAAATTGAAAATGTAGCTAAAATCTTATCAACTAAGAAAAGCCTGGGTCCTGATGGCTTCACTTGTGAGTTCTACAAGACATTTAGAGAGGAACTACTGTCACTACTGTTTAAACTCTTCAATGAAGTTGAAAGCAAAGCAATACTTCTGAATTCATTTCTGGAACCAAGCATCACCTTGATCCCCAAAGCAGAGAAAGACCCAACTGAAAAGGAGAATTATAGGCCAATCTCACTAATGAACATAAATGCAAAAATCCTTAATAAGATACTGGCAAATAGAATGTAGAAAATCATCAGGAAGATCATACAGCCTGACCAGGTGGGATTTATCCCAGGGATGCAGGGATGGTTCAACATATGCAAATCAATAAGTGTAATACACTATATTAATAGAGCCAAGAACAACAACCATATGGTCTTCTCAATAGATGCAGAAAAAGCATTTCAAAAAATCCAACATGCATTTATGATAAAAACTCTCCAAAACAATTGTAATGGCCTGTCTCTATCTCAATCTGATAAAAGCCATCTATGAAAAACCAACATCCAATATCATACTAATTGGTCAAAAACTGAAATCCTTCACATTAAAATCAGGAACAAGACAAGGATGTCCACTATCACCATTCCTGTACAATATACTTTTGGAAACAATGGCCACAGCAATTAGACAAGAGATAGAAATAAAAGGGAAGAAGATGGGAAATGAAGAAGTCAAATTGTCATTATTTGCAAATGACATGATCGTCTATATAGAAGATCCTAAGAACTCCACAAAAAGGCTTCTAGACTTAATAACCAAATTCAGTAAACTAGCTGGATACAAGGCCAACACACAAAAACCAATAGCTTTTCGGTGCACAAAAAACAGACTCACTGAGTGAGAAATGGGGCAATGAATTCCCTACACAATAGCATCCAAAAAACTGAAATACCTAGGAATCATCCTAACAAAAGAAATCAAAGACCTCTTCTCTGAAAACTATAGCACTCTGAAAATAGAGATTGAAGAGGATATCAGAAAATGGAAAGACATCCCTTGTTCCTGGGTAGGAAGAGTCAACATAGTGAAAATGGCTATACTTCCAAAACTGCTATATAGATTCAATGCAATCCCAATTGAAATCCCTGCAGCATACGTCACAGACCTGGAGAAAACCATCCAAAAATTCATTTGGAACAAGAAGAGACCTAGAATAGCAAAAGCAATCCTAGGCAATAAAGACAAGGTAGGGGGTATCAGAATCCCCAACTTGAAACTATACTACAAATCCAGTGTGATTAAAAAACATCATGGTAATGGCAAAGAAACAGATCTGAAGTCCAGTGGAACAGATTAGAAGATGCGGAATCAACTCCAGACACACTCAGCCACCTCATCTTCTACAAAAGAGTCAAACATGCTCACTGGTGGAAAGATGGCCTTTTTAATAAATGGTGCTGGAAAAATTGGGTTTCAACTTGTAAAAGATTTAAACTACACCTATCTCCCACCATGTGCTAAAGAAATATCAAAATGGATTAAAGTTCTAAATATTAAACAGAAACATTGAATCAGCTGGAAGAGAGGTTAGGTCGAACTCTTGAAGCCATTTGTGTAGGAAAAGATTTTATGAACAAAACCAGAGTTGCCTGTGAACTAGCACAAAGATCTAAACATTAAAACAGAAACACTGAATCTGCTGGAAGAGAGAATAGGTGGAACTCTTAAGGACATAGGTGTAGGCAATGACTTCATGCACAAAATCCAAGCTGCATGGGAAATAGTACAAAGAATCAACAACTGAGATCTCATCCCATTAAAAACCTTTCTCACTGCAAAAGAAATCACCAACAGAGTGAAGAGACAAACCACAGAGTGGGAAAAATTTTATTCAGTAGTCCTTCAGATAAAGGACTAATAATAACATACAAAGAATTTAAAAAATCAGACCTCCCAAATTTAAAGACCCAATCCAAAAATGGGCATCTGAAATGAACAGACATTTCTCAGACAAAGTAGAAATAGCAAATAAACACGTGAAAAAATTTTCAACTTCACTGGTCATTCGAGAAATCCAAATGAAAACATCACTGAGATTCCACCTCACCCTAGAAAGAATGGCTGCCATCATAAAATTGACCAATAAGAAATGCTGTAGGGGCTGTGGGGAAAGAGGAACCTTACTCCACTGCTGGTGGGGAGTGTAGACTGGTGCAAGCACTGCGGAAATCAGTATGGAGATACCCCAAATAACTAGGATTGGAAGTCCTATTTGTCCCAGCTATTCCCTTGCTGGATATCTTCCCCAAAGAATTAAAAGAATCATACAATGGTGATATATGTACACCCATGTTTATAGCAGTACAATTCGTGATAGTTAAAACTTGGAAGCAACCCAGTTGCCCATGAACTGGAGACTAGATAAAGAAAATGTGGGTTTTTTGTAATAAAATGGAGTATTGGCCATAAAGAAGGAGAAACTAGAGACGTTTATAGCTAAATGGATGTACATTGAGGCGATACTCTTAAGTGAAATAAATAGGACACATATGTGTAAATATCGGAGTTTCTCTAGTGTGAGAAACTGAAAGTGTAAATAAGGATTAAAAGTTATAATAGATAATGTGAAATAGGAAGAAAAGTTGCAAGGTAGAAGAGGAAATGGGAAGGGTAGCGGAAAACAAAGAAAGGTATGGAATTAATATGTGAAAAAAATTGGAAACAAAGTCTTTGTAGATAGGGAGGTGTGGATGGGTTGAAGGCAGGGCAGAGGAATGGGGAAAAAAATAAGTACCAAGATGGATTTTGTAAAGGTGCAAATTTCCAATGATGAATGTCATTATATTGTATACCTTAAATGTATCAATAAAATTAATTTAAAAATATGTAAACAAATACATAAAACCATCTTATTACATACCTTAAATATATACAACTAAAATAATTAACTAAATAAATAAGAAACATCTGTTTCCCTACTAACTTGCACATGAAATACTTTCTTCTTTTTTTGTATAATAATTTTTCTCATCCTCAATTTTACAATGTTATCTGAGGTAAAGATATATCTTTTTTCCCAAGGAGCATTCATTTTTTTATCAGAAATAGTTATTGAAGCATCCTTCTTGTTCTACTAAATTTTTATTCTAATTATATATGTATATATTGTATATATACATAACTATAATATATATTGGATATATAATTTATATGATATATTATGCATATGTACTATATATAATGTTTATACAAAATACTGCCATACTCCGGATTGCCTGTTTTCTTTTCAATGATTTATCTTTTTATAATTAACAGTGTTATACTAGAATAGCTCCAAAAACAATAAAATTCTTTGGAATGAATTTGACTAAGGAGATGCAAGATATACACTCAACACTATAAAAACATTTCCAAAAAAAATTAAAGATCTGAGTAAGTGGAAAGTTATCAAATTCATCCTATGTTGATGGAGTAGATGGCTTAATATTGTTACCTGAAGTGTTCAACAGTTTTAACATAGTCCCTACCAAATAATGTTGGCCTATTTTGTGAAAATAGAGCAGTCCTCCCTAAATATCATAAAGAACAACTAAAATAATCTTACATAACAAAAATAAAATACATGAAAGTAATGAATTTGTGCTGCTATCTCATACCATGTTAAAAATGTATTCAAAATAAATAGTCAAAATATAAACTTAAAACTTACAACTTCTAAAATGCAAAAGTCAATTTGCATGACCTCATGTCTCCAGCAGACTTTTAGATATGAAACTCAAATCAAAAGAATGAAGAAATAATACACATAAATATATATTAAATTGTTATGTATCAAAGGAAGCTATGAAGTAAGTGAAAGAATGAGAGAGTATATCTTTAAATTATATATCTCAGACGGATTTAGTCACCAAAATATATTATATGTAAAATATTCTATAATGAAAGGATAAAATAGTAAACAACCCATTTAAAATAATTACAATGATTTCAATAGACATTTTTGCAAAGAAAATACATAAATGATTGACAAGCATATATCCACTCTTACCTACAAACATTACTGAGTAAAACTATAATGAGAAATTCAATCAGATCAGTCTATTGAATCAATTGATAATACTCTGGACGTGATCCTGTACTGTAGTTTTGCCAAATGTTGCTACCGGATAAACTGGGAAAAAGATCACCAGTAGTGATTGTATTATTTATTGTAAATACAAGTGACTTTACAATTATCTTAATAAAAATTTTATTGAAAAACTATTATCAACTCCAGGATTCAACTAATGATGCAAAATTCTGGGAAGATGGTTGCTAATAATCTACTAAATCATAACATCTCTTTAAACCATTAGAAAGCTTTGCTCACAGCACACCTGTTAGAGATTGAATGTGGTTCCCCAAGATTCATGTGTTGAAATTGTAACCCCTAATATGATGCTACTAGAAGAGCTTTTGGAAAATAATTTGTTTGTGAAGGGAGAGCCTTGAGGAATGAAACTAGTGTTCTTATAAAGATACTTTACATAAATGGTTACTATCCTACTACTTGAGGAAACAAAATGACAACCATCTGTAATCCAGACGGTGTACCATTACCATACACCAGATGCCTTCACCTTGATCTTGGAATTCTCACCCTCGAGAACTGTGAAAAATAAATGTTTGCTATTTATCACCCACCAAAGTCCATAGTATACTTTCATCGCTGCTCAAACTGACTAAAACAATATGTAAGTAGCAAAAGCATTAGGAGAGACAGGATATCTTAATAACTTTTCTCATTGCTCAGAAAAAAATACCTAACACCCACATTTCAAGAGGGAAAATGTTTATTTTGGCTCATGTTTCACTCAAAGTTGGCTGGTTCCAAGGCACCACAGCATGGAAGAGGGGTATGGTGGAGGAAAAGATGTTCATATCATGGCAATCAAAAAGCAGGGAATCAAGGAAGAAGCCAGGACTGGAGACACAACCTTTGGGGTCATGCCCAGAGTGACTCACCTCTTCTGACCAGGTCCCACCTCCAAACAGTGAGCCAGTTATAATGCCTCTGTAATCCAGTCACACCCAAAAGTCCCACATACTATCACATGAGGCTTTGGGGGGACATCTAGATATAAAACATAATGCAGGTATTTTCAAAAGTAGTGTAAGTATGACTTTAGGACTTTCTGGAGAAAAGTACCAGAAGAATCCAAGGCCACCATAGACAAGACAAGAATATTTCAACTAAAGCATTTAATATTTTACTAAGGGAAAATTTGAAAAATAACAAGAAAAAAACCCATAGAAGTCAGATACAAAGGACTTCACAATCAGTTACTGATATTATGTAATTGTAAGAAGGACCAGACAGACTTTAGATGTGCTGGGTTTGAGAAAGGCAATAAATATCATATCTCCTTTCTGTATCAAAAAAAGGACTAAGATACTTGGAAAATATTAGCAAATCTTTTTACTCCAAAAATACTGATAAACATGACACAACCAAAGAAGAAATTATTTGAATATAAAATTCAGTGAATAGAAATAACTCTAATAGTCTAATATGTATGCAATAGTAATCCCCAAAGAGAAGACAGAAAACAAAACAAAGAAAATCTTTGAAATGATATTCACCAAGAATTTTCTAAAAATGATGGAACGTGTCAAACTAAGACCATCAGTAAAGACCAAACTCTGTAAGCACCATAATATGCAAACCTAAACACTTCACATGCAAACTCCTGTAATCCACAATGTAAAAATTTCTAAGCAAAAGTTAGGAGAAAAAAAAACATTTTACTCACTGAATAAAGATAAAAATTAGCAAAAAAATTTAACAAAACATATGCAAGATAGATGACATTACATTGATATCTTTGAAGGGTATAAATATACAAATTTATGTATTATATATTATATGCAATAAATATATTTGTATATATTATAACATTTTATTTTATATAGTATATATGAAATATTCACAAAAATATGGTCAAAATTTACATTATTGTAAAAGACACATTGTCATTAATCCCCCTCAAAATACTCCTCCCAGTTTCAAATACAATGAACCCATTGAGGCAGGAAATAAGGGCGTGGCAGGCTGGGAAAAAGCAGGATGCAGGGTGTCACATGAACAGGAACAGATCCTTAGCCAGAGAACATGACCTGACAATCACAGCTAGGATGTGTGAGCAGAGCAACTTCCAAGAGACCTGATCTAGGAGGATACAAAAGACATGGCTATTGACTTCACTGCCACTATGATCTTGCTATTCTTCTGTCCCGCTTCTGCAGTGTCCAGTCCTGCTTGTGGTTTGTATCTCTTCTTTTGTTTTATTTTCTTCACTCTTCCTTTACTTCACTTTTCTTCACCCTTTCCATTTCTTTCCTTACTTTGAATCTTCTTTACTTTGAATAAAAGTTGTGTTCACCTGCTCATGGTTTGTCCAGGCCAATTCTTTGGGCAGGACAGAAAGAGTGTAAAATCCCCTGACACTGTGCCATCTGGCAACACCATCATTCTTGGCACTTTCCAAATCAATTCTAGCATAGTTCTGAATATGCTGGATCAGAACCAACCATAATATTTTTGTGAGCCTGCCTTTCCATTGCATGACACTCAGCAGTAGCATTCAACAATTTTTTATCACAACTCCTAAAAGCACTCATAAAAGAGAACTTCCAGATTTGCTTCAGAAAGTTGCAAGTATCATGGTGATGAGTATGTTTGAAGTGAGGGAGAATATTTTGAGGAGGATCCATGGTAATGCATATTTTACTGTAAAAATTTTTAAATATTCACTAAGTTTTGATCACTCCTTGTATGATGGTGTGGGGTTACACACTTGTAACCCTAGCTACTTGAGGAAAACTTGAGGCAAAAGTACCACAAATTTGAGGCATGCTTAAGCAGCTTAACAGGATCCTGTCTCAAAGTAAAATTTTAAGAGATTTAGGGAGGTCACTGAGTGCTCCTTGGATTCAAAGCCCAGTACCACAAAAGAAAAATACACACACACACACACACACACACACACGCAAGGAATCTGAATCTGACCACTGCCACCCTGGTCTAAGGAGAGTCCACTTTAAATCCCTTCCCCCTGGTATGCTTTTACATCTGCTGAATATGTGGCATCATGGGTTGATAAGGTCCAGTAAGCACAGCTACACCCTATAGTTCCCAATCATTGTTCAGCTCTGCTTTTGACAAACAACATGAGACTCCTTGTATGGCCTCAAGTCTGGTCCTGGGTGGACAGCCACAACTCCTTTGTACTGAACTCTCCACCTCCAAAAGTCCCACTATGATTTTTCCCTTCCACTACCCCCCTCTCCTTTATTCTCAGGGTGATTTATAAAATCCCTATATCCTATAGGAGAGTTGGCTAGTTTGCTTTCTAGTGCCAGAGTGATCCCTCTCAGGTTTGTTCTAAAATACACCTGTTCTCAATATGCATCCATTTGGCTATAAATGACTCTAGTTTTTCATTCTTTATGGCTGAGTAGTACTCCATTTTATTAAAAAGCCACATCTTCTTACATAGAAGACCCAAGAAACTCAGCCAAAAGACTTCTAGACTTAATTGACAGATTTAGTAGAGTGGCTGGATACAAGGTCAACACTCAAAAAACAATTGCCTTCTTGTACACAAATAACAGACTCACAGAGAGAGAAATTAGGGCAACAATTCCTTTTACAATAGCATCAAAAAAATGAAATACCTAGGAATCAATCTAACAAAGGAAGCAAAAGACCTCTACACTGAATACTACAGCGCTCTGGAAAAGGAGATTGAGGAGGATATAAGAAAATGGAAAGACATCCCCTGTTCCTGGGTAGGAAGAACCAATATAGTGAAAATGGCCATACTTCCAAAACTACTATATAGATTCAATGCAATGTCAATTGAAATTCCAAAAATATACTTCACAGAACTAGAGAAAAAAATCCAAAATTTCATTTGGAACCAGAAGAGACCTAGAATAGCAAAAGCAATTCTAAGCAACAGAGACATAGCTGGGGGTATCACAATCCCCATCTTGAAACTATACTACAAAGCTACTGTGATAAAAACACCATGGTACTGGCAAAAGAACAGACCTGAGGATCAGTGGAATAGATTAGAAGATACAGACGCAACTCCAGACACACTCATACCACCTCATCTTTGACAAAGGAGTCAAACACCATCATTGAAGGAAGGTAGACTATTTAATAAATGGTGTTTGAAAAACTGGATTTCAACCTGCCAAAGATTAAAACTAGACCCATACCTATCACCATGCATCAATGTGGTTTAAAAGCTCTAAATATTAAAACAGAAACACTAAAACTGCTGGAAGATAATTTAGGTAGAACTCTTGAAGACACTGACATAGGAAAAGACCTCATGAACAAAACCTCAGAAGCACAAGAACTAGCAGAAAGAATCAACAACTGGGATCTCATCTTATTAAAAAGCTTCTGCACTGCAAAAGAAACCACTAACAGAGCTGACAGACAACCTACAATGTGGGAAAAAAAATTTAGCAGCTGTATATCAGACAAAGGACTACTATCTAGAATATACAAAGATTTGAAAATATCAGACCCCCCAAATTCAAAGACACAATTGAAAAATGGGCATCTGAAATGAACAGACATTTCTCAGACAAAGAAATAAAAGCGGCAAACAAATATATGAAAACGTGTTCAACATCACTGGTCATTTGAGAGATGCAGATGAAAACAACACTGCCAATCCACCTCACCCCACAAAGAATGGCTGCTATCAAGAAATCAACCAATAACAAATGCTGGCAGTGGTGTGAGGAGAAAGAAACCCTTCTCCATTGCTAGTGGGAGTGTAGACTGGTACAACCACTGTGGAAATCAGTATGGAGATACCTCAAAGAACTAGGACCAGAGGTCTCATTTGACCTAGCTATTCCCCTACTGGGAATCTTCCCAGAAGAATTAAAAGAATCATACCACGGTGATATATGTGCACCCATGTTCATAGCAGCATAGTTTGTAATAGCTAAAACTTGGAAGCAGCACAAGTGCCCATCAATTGGAAACTGGATAAAGAAGATCTGGTTTTTTTATAAAATGGAGTACTACTCAGCCATAAAGAATGAAAAATTAGAGTCATTTATAGCTAAATGGATGCACATAGAGGCCATACTCTTAAGTGAAATAAATAGAACACACATGTAAATGCTGAAAATAGTTTCACTAGTGTGATAAACTGATAGTGTAAACAAGGATTAAAATGATTAAAATGAATAATTGACAATTTGAAATAGGAAAAAAGGTCCAAAGGCGAAGGGGAGAAGGGAGGGGATGGGGAAAGGAAAGGAGGGAAAGGAAAAACTATGAGAAAAGAAAAAGAATATAAATAATGTGTGTGTAAATAGGGAAGGAAGGAGGGGGTGAAGGGCGCACAGGTAATGGGGAAAAAAATAAGAACCAAGATACATCATGTACAGTAAAAACACCCAATGATAAATGTAAACAAACTGTATACCTAAAATGTACCAATAAAAGAACTTAGAAAGAAAGAAAGAAAAAAATAACACTTCCTCTTTATCCAGTTTCCAGTTGATGGGCATTTGGGCTGCTTCCAAGCTTTATCTATTGCAAATTGTGCCGCTATGAACATGGGTGCACATATATCACTGTGGTATGATTCTTTTAACTCTTTTGGGAAGATACCCAGCAGGGGGATAGCTGGGTCAAATGGGACCTGTAGTCCCAGTTCTTTGAGGTATCTCCATACTGATTTCCAAAATGGTTGCACCAGTCTACACTCCCACAGAGGCCAAACTCTTAAGTGAAATAAATAGAACACACATGTGTAAATACCGAATAGTTTCTCTAGTGTGAGAAACTGATACTGTAAATGAGGGTTAAAATGATTAAAATGAACAATTGCTAATTTGAAATAGGAAAGAAGGTCTGATGACGAAGGGGTGAAGGGAGGGGAAGGGGAAAGGAAATGAGGGAAAGGAAAAACTATGAGAAAAGAAAAAAATGGAAATGATGTCTGTGTAAATAGGGAAGGGTGGAGGAGATGAAGGGCGCACAGGTAATAGGGAAAAAATAAGAACCAAGATACATCATGTAAAGGTACAAACACCCAATGATAAATGTAAACGAATTGTATACCTAAAATGTACCAATAAAAGAACTTAAGGAAAAAAAATAAACCTGTTCTGTTGAGCTCTTACCCTTACTTCTTTTCTTTTTCAAATGCACACAAACACACACACACACACATGTACACACACACACACACACACATTTTTTTATCTAAAATCCTATACTCCCTGAATTTTTTTCTACGAAAAATATTCTGTATTAGTTCATTGTCAAAGAAAGCTGGAAAGACTTTATTCTGGTTCTTTAAATAAGAAAACTCTTTCTGAACTTGTTGAAAATTTATGAACTTTCATGATCCAATCAAAGAACATAGGTCTCAGAATAAATGGCCACCTTCAAATCTGGAGAGAAATCTGTGTCTTCTGAGTGACATAAGACTTATTTTCTTACCAGAAGTATAAGACTCTGAGTACCATATAAGCCGGTAGAAAATCAGATTAGATATTTTAATGAATTGCTGGAATCCAAGTATGGGCTAGTATTTGTGAAGCACTTGAGGGCAATATTTATAAAGAGGATCTCATCTTGTTAGATTTTTTCCAATGACTTCACCAGGCTCGGGGAGGAATGCCAGGGAGAATTAAAAAACATTTTTCTATGTCACTGCTGGTTGAAGAAGGAAAATAGTAGACTACTAATCTGCCCAGGCCCTTTACCTTATGCATTTGGTGAATCAAAAGGTTTATTATGGTAAGGATGTCAAGGCATTGTAGCCTCAGGGCTCTAGTGAAATTCAATCACAGCTAGTGTAAAAAATAGATCCATAGCAAATCGTCCTTATTACTTCTGAGTTAACAAAAGCCTTATCTAGAAGGGAAGGTCTTCAAAACCATAGCAGAAAGCTTCTGGTGTTTACTTACTGCTACTTGGGCAGTAACCAAGTGGGAGAAGTAGTACTTACTCTAAAAAAGAGGGAGGAATCCTTGTGAAGACCATCCCTATAAGACACAGGCCTATAATGCCTTCCAAATGTTACAACATAGTTACATCAGAGAATGTCTTGTTAAACCAAGACTCTTGATACTGAAGGATCATTGATGCTGAAGACTTTCCTGAACTCTTACAGATAATAGCAGAAAAAGAGCAGGTCCTGAAACAATTTCTCACAATGTCCAGCAGCAATGGTAGTTAGCAGTTGTAAAAATGTCCACTGAACTTAGAGCTGAGAACACTTTTATAATAAATATTTATGAAAGGAAAAGAACAAGTTGTGTATATTGTATCTACATTGTCTAAAAATAACAGCGGTGAAGCAGGGAAATCTATGGAATAGGAGGATAATCCATTAGGAGAAGTAATTTTTATTTCTGGATTAGTTGAGGTAGTAAGTAGGAAGTGATGGTGTCTACTAGTCTATGGCTGTGGTTTTTTAGTCAAGGTTCAAATATACATTCAAGAATATGGAATAAATTGTATAGATTGGCATATAGCTGTTACCAGATTAGATTATCTTATCTCTACTTCATAACATCCTCCACCCCTTATAATTAAATTTAGGACATCTAAGAACTTTTTTCTTATCAGTTCCCAAAATCCACTTCCACACTACCAAGCTTTGGATGAAAATAACTATGAAATAATAATTAGAGAGGTAGGCAATAAGTCTCTGGGGACAGCCACAAAAGGATACTTCCAAATAAAGCAAGAAATAATATTACATACCACTAGAACAATTTGGAAGGACTGGAATCTATAGCTTCAAGACACTGTGACAACAAAAACAGCAAAGTTGAAACAATTCAAATACTCAAAACAATAAATTTGAAAATCATTGTGACTGCTGAATAGATAAATTTCCATACTAATTATCTTGCAGAACAAAACAAGTATTCTTCTTCCTGCATAAAAAAGTGCCTAATTTTCTATTATTCAATAAAACATGGCCAGTTTTTAGGAAAATACTATGAGGCATGTAAAGAGGTAAGGAAAATGCAGTCTAAAGAGACATGGCTATCATGAAAAACCAGAATCAGGGAAAAATGGCAGAGCAGTGAGTGCCAGTGGCACCGCTTCTCCAGGACAAGGTACTTGGATCTCGGAAATCAATGGCCTGAAGCCAAAACAAAAACAAAAACAAAACAGAGCAAAACAAAAAAAGAAAGGAAGAGAAAGAAAGACAGAAAGAGAAATGTAGATGGCATTTGAGAATATAGAGGGAATAGACAGAGTAGAAGAAGAAAAATAGAGGAAGCTACAGAAAAATAGATCACTGATGCAGATGGAAGAAAATGCAACAAAGTGGATTTGCTGTGTACCCGCCCCAGTGGGGATCAGCAAAAACAACCCTGGTGCTCACTGAGAAACAGAGACTGGAACTGGATTGGGAGAGTACTGTACAGTCAGAGGCATTGGTGAAAGTGCCAGACAATATTCCTCAAACATTCACTCTGGAGGAAAAAAAGTTGGTAAGTGAGCTCATGTGATTGGCAACTGCAGGGCTGAGCCACCATTTTGGGCACAGAGGCATGCACTTGAACTCTCTATGATAGCAAAACAGCATCACTTTTTCCTATGGCCACTTCGCTGCCCTGAGAGAAAGAAGGGATGAGCTGTTCAACCACAGTGGACTGCCAGCAGTTGGTCAGCAGACTGAAAGAATTTATGTTCAGAAGTAGAGAATGGGTCCAGACAAACTCCGCTCCCAGGACCATACATGGCCACTAAAATTGGCCCAGGTTACAAAGGGTTGGAGGCATTCCCTCTGCTGTTTGACCAGCTACTAGGTGGGCAAGCAGCCTTGGCCAGTGGCAGGAAGGGGACACTTGCTCCTGCACTGTGATCATGGACACAAGCAAAAGTCCCTAGCCAATCATAGGACAAAGGAGCCCACCTTCCCCTCCTTTGGCCAGAACATGAAAATAATCAAAGGTGTGGAACAGAGGAGCTCATTCAAGACTTGGGAAGGTTGAACAATGAACACACTTGAAAATAGCCTCTGTCTGGCTCCAGCAGAGGGATCCACAGTGGATGAGACAGCTGTGCAGACAGAAACATGGACAGTAGACTTGGGCAAGAGACATCTGAAAGGCTGATGACTAGTGAAGGGCCCCAGTTCTCAAACCTGGAAGACAGAAGCAGCCCTGTGTCCAGCATTGATCTTGCTACACACCTGTAAAGGATGCACAGCACATAATACTGGCTGTGTCTCAGACACTAACACAGAACTGTGGACACCAGAGGAATTTTAGTATTTTTATTATCTTTCTTTTTCCTTCTATGCTTGATTCATTACATTTCTTTGGTCTAGTTGGGTTTTTTTACCTGTTATTATTGTTGTTGTTTTTAAGTTTTAAACATTTATACTTTTTGTGTTCCATTTCTCTTCTTTCTCTCTTTCCTCAACTATCTCTTTTGATTTTATGAAACTTTCATGTGAGTGAACAGTCTCACTTGCCTTTCTGGTTCACTTCAGGGTTCCTTTGCTTCCTCCTTCGTGCTTTTTCTTCTGTCCTCTCCTCCAGTATCCCAAAGCTTTGATGTTCATCCTATGCCCCCAGCCTCGCTTCTACTATATTTCTCTTTACTTACCTCTCTGCTTTGTCCCCTATCCATCTTAAATTTTCCTCCTATGGGATAAAATCACTCTTCTAAATTGAAATTCACTGCATACAAGCTCCTGATTTAAATTGCATTTTGTTGTGCAAGGATAGAGCTTATTCATATGGTTAAAGATACCAAACTAATAGAGACCACATTTTGTCAGTTGCTAGAGTGGATTAGATGATATTGATACTGCTAATTGTACTACTTTAGCCAAGATATCATACCTGTTGCAATTAGTTGTTCTCCAGTCTATGAAAAAACTGATTTTCTGGAGTCACACTACTACCGTAGTCCAGCACCAAAGAACTGGGTGCTGAACTAAATACATAGCAACCTCTCATCATCAATAGATTGGGAAGGTAGGATCTAGGGATAAACACAAAGACCAAGAACCACCTACACCTAGAAGAAATTTCTGAAGAATAGAAATTTCCTAGAGAAGCCTTGATGATAGTGATAAACTATCTACTATAAGAAATCTACAAGCAACAACTCAGAAAACAAAATGAAATTAGCAAATAGAAAATGACAAGACATAGAAGCCAAATGCAAGCCCAGATATCCAACTCATTCAGGACAAGGACAGGGGACAATGAGATAGAGGAAATTGGAAGCAACCTACCTGAACTTTCTTAAATGATAGCTGCAGAAGTAAGTAAACAAATAGAAGAGGTTATAGCGAAAATAATCCTCCAGGAAAAAAAAGAAATGACAATCAAAATGAAGGACATACTCCACAAAACTAGTGTAGAAACAGATAAAAAAATGAGAAGAGTTTAGGAAAATGATGGAAATCATGAACACCCAGCAGAGGCAAGAAATGAAATACAAGAAACAGGTATCTGTGAGATTAAAAACTCCATTGAAATTATAGGCAATCATTTAAACCAGGCTGAAGACAGAATTTCAGATCTGCAAGACATGATTGCAGTTACTGTTGGTGGTCTCTCTAGAAGGAGACTTGAGACCCCAGAAAGCACCAACTTTTAAAAAAAGAAAAGGAGACAGCCTGGGAGACAAACAGCAGTTTAATTCCTCTGGCACTATTCGACAATCACAAAGGAAAGAAGCAAGGCTTTTATACATGTAGGAAAGCAGCTTAGTTATTCTGGCTATCTTCTTTCTGATTTTAACCTCTGGTGACAAATGACTTTAAGTGACTCATAAAAGCTACAGGCGAATTCACAAGTCCCCTGTTTCTGTTCACCAATCCCATACATCAAAGAGCACACTACAGCCCTCTTCTTATCAGATAGTATCAAGAGAGCAGGATGACTTTAGCCAAAATCATGCCCACAGGCCCACCACAAAAATCACAGATGTGCATAGTGAATTGTATCTCTCTTACCACCCGTAGAGTCATTGGGTCGTGGTCCTCTGATCCCAGGAAATGGTAAATAAGAAAACTAGGAAAACCTGTTTTTCTCCCATGAAACTTTCACAAGGTCTCTTAAAGTTTTCTGGCATTCTTTTAACAAACAGACTTGTGGAATATCCCAGAAACGTCTTAATTTTCTTAGTTAACAAACTTCTTGTGATCAATTCTTACAACTAGATAACTAAATTCTACAATTTCCCACAGTTACTGACCATGAAAAGAAAGATTTTTAAAAACAACAAGAAGCAATGAAAAACTAACCCAACAATTGTACGATGATGCAAAGAAAAATAATATAAGACTAATCGGAGTCAAGGAAAGAGCAGGATAAAGTGCATTTGCCATCAAAAACTTGTTCACAGATGTAACAGCAGAAAACTTTCCAAATATGAAAAAAGAATTGGACATACAAATAAGTGAGGAATACAGAACTCCAAATAGCCACGGCCAAAATGAATCTACATCAAGGCATATAGTAATCAAAATCCTAGACATTCAGCACAAGAACAGAATATTAAATGTTGTTAGAAAAAAGAAACAAATCATCTATAAAGGAAAGCCCATCAGAATCACAGCAGACTTCTCAACACACACCATTAAAGCAAGGAGAACATGGAGTGAAGTATTCCAAGACCTAAGAGAAAAAAACCTCCAACCCAGATTGATATGCCCCACAAGACTATCTTTCAAAATCAATGGAGAAATAAGATACTTTCATGACAAAGAAAAACTGAAGAAATTCACAACCAAAAAACTAGCTCTATAAAATATTCTGAAGGGAATTTTGGAAAGAGAAAATGAAAAACACAATTACAAGAACACCAATAGAAAGAAGTCACTAGGCAAGGCAAGCAATCAAATTAGAGGGAAAGACAATAAAGTAACAGTAGGAAAATAATATGACAGGAATAAACTGATACACATCAGTTACAACCTTTAATGTAAATGGTCTCAATTCACCAATCAAAAGAAACAGATTGGAAGAATGGATAAAGAAACAAGATCCAGGGGCCTGGGATATAGCTTAGTGGTTTCGCTGCCTGCTGTGCAAGTGTAAGGACCTGAGTTCGATCCCCGGTACAAAAAAAAAGAAAAAAGAAAAAAGAAACAAGATCCAACAATATGCTGCATACAAGAAACACACTTAACTCAAAAATAAATTCATAAAATGAAAGTCAAAGGATGGAATAGAATATTACATGTGGCAGGAGCAGAGAAAAAAGAAGAGGTAACTGGTCTATTTGCATATAATGTGAATTTGAAGCCAAGACTGATCATAGTTTTTTACAAGAAGAAGAGAGAACAATTACAAATACATATGTGCCAAATGTCAGTGAACCAAAGTATCCAAGGCAAATATTAATGGACACAAGAAATCTTATAAGCACTAACACAATTGTAATGGGGGACCTTAATACCCCACTGTAACAAACAGACAGATCATATAGACCAAAAGTCAACAAAGAAATACCAGAACTGAACCAATCTTGTGTGGACAAAAGGATTCAGTAGATGTCTACAGAGTGATCCATCACAAAACATCAGAACATACATTTTTCTCAGCTGCACATGGAATATTCTACAAAATAGACAACATACTAGCCCATAGAGCATACTTAGGCAAATGCAAAGGAATTGAAATTATCCCATGCATATTATCTGATCATAGTACAATGAAAATGGAAATCTATAGCAAAAGAAACAACAAACACATGGAAATTGAATAACGTCCTCCTGAGCAATCAATGGGTCACAGATGAAATAAAAAAGTATCTACAATTAAATGAAAATGACAACACAACATACCACAACTTATGGGATGCAATGACAGCACTACTAAGAGGGAAATTTATAGCAGTGAATTCTCACATCAGGAAAACAGAGAAAGTTTGAATAAACAACCTAATATTGAACCTCAATCTTCTATAAAAAAAGAACAATTCAACCCAAAAGCTCACATTAGAGAGAAAATTATAAAGATCAGAGCAGAAATTCATGCAGTTGAGACTTTGAAATATTAAATAAAATTGATAAGCCCTTAGTCAACCTTATCAAAAAAAGGAAAGAAAAAACTCAAATTCATGCAATTAGGAATGCAAAGGATGAAATCACAACAGATCCTATGGAAGTCCAGTTGTCATCAATACCTACTTTGAGAACCTGTACTCTAATGAAATGAAAAATGGAAGAAATGGACAGATTCCTAGATACATATGAATTGCCAAAGCTGAACCAAGAAGATATAAAAATCCTAAACAACACAATATCAGTCAATGATATTGAAAATGTAACTAAAAACTTAACAACAAAAAGCCCTGGTCCTGATGGATTCACTGCTGAATTCTACAAGAAATTTAAAGAAGATATACTGCCAATTCTCTTCAAACTCTTCAATGAAATAAAAATGTAAGCAATACTGCCAGAAACATTCCTGGAAGCAAGTACTACTCTGATACTAAAACCAGAGAAGGACCCAACCAAAATAGAAAACTAAAGGCTAATCTCCCTAATGAACATAGATGCAAAAATCCTCAATAAGATAATGGCAAAAAGAATTCAACAAATCATTGAGAAGATTATATGTCATGAACAAGTAGGATTCATCTCAGGGATGCAGGGATGGTTCAACACATGCAAATCAATAAGTGTAATATACCATATCAACAGAGCTAAAGAGAAAAATCACACGATGATCTCAATAGACAGAAAAAGCATTTGACAAAGTCCAACACCCATTCATGTGAAAAAACCCTGCAAAAAATTGGAATAGATGGTCTTACCTCAATCTGATTAAAGCCATCTATGACAGATCCACAGCCATCATAATACTAAATGATCAAAAATTGAAAGCTTTCACTCTAAAATCAGAAACAAGACAAGGGTGTACACTACCGTAACTCCTATTTAACATAGTTCTGGAAACATTAGACAGAAAATTAGAGAAGAAAAAGAAATAAAAGTAATAAAGATAGGAAAGGAATAAGTTAAATTATCATTATTTGCAGATGACACAATTCTCTACATAGTAGACCACAAAAACTCTACCAAAAGACCTCTAGATTTAATAACCAAAGTCAGTAGTATAGCTGGATATGAAGTCAACACTCAAAAATCAATAGCATTTCTTTACACAAATAAGAAACTCATTGAGAAAAAAATTAGGGAAACAACACTTCACAATAGAGTCAAAAAAAATACTTAAGAATCAATCTAACAAAGGAAATAAAGGACCTATATATTGAAAATTACAGTACTTTGAAAAAAGAGACCAAAGAGAATGTCAGAAGATGGAAAGATATACCCTGCTCTTGGGTAAGAAGAATCAACTTAATGAAAATGGCCATAATCTCAAAATCATTATATAGATTTAATGCAATTCCAATCAAATTACCACTAACGTATCTCACAGAACTAGAGAAAACATTTCTAAAATTTATTTGGAACCAGAAGAGACCTAGAATAGCAAAAACTATTCTGGGCAAAAAAGACAAGGCAGGAGGGCATTACAGTCTCTGACTAGAAATTATACTACAAAGCTACTATGATAAAAACAGCATGGTACTGGCAAAAAAAAAACCAGACCTGAGAATCAATGGAACAAAATAGAAGAGGTGGAAACAACACTATACACACTCAGCTACCTTATCTTTGACAAAGGGGTCAAACTCATTCACTGGAGGAAAGATAGCCTCTTTAATAAGTTGTGTTGGGAAAACTGGCTTTCTACATGCCAAAGATTAAAACTAGGCCCATGTCTCTCACAAAACACTAACTAAAATAAAAATGGATCAAAAATCTAACCATTAAAACAGAAACACTGAATCTGCTGGAAGAGAGAATATGTAGAACTCTTAAGGACATAGGGGTAGGCAATGACTTCATGCACAAAATCCAAGCTGCATGAGAAATAGTGCAAAGAATCAACAACTGGGATCTCATCCCATTAAAAACCTTTTTCACTGCAAAAGAAATCACCAACAGAGTGAAGAGACAAACCACAGAGTGGGAAAAAATTTTATTCAGTAGCCCTTCAGATAAAGGACTAATAATAACATACAAAGAATTAAAAAAATCAGACCCCCCATATTTAAAGACCCAGTCCAAAAATGAGCATCTGAAATGAATAGACACTTCTCAGATGAAGAAGTAAGAAAGGCAAATAAATACATGAAAAAATGTTCAACATCACTGGTCATTTGACAGATGTGAATTAAAACAATGCTGAGATTCCATCTCACTCCAGAAAGAATGGCTATTGTCAAGAAATCAACCAACAACAAATGCTGACATGGCTATCTGGGAAAGGATCACTTCTCCATTGATGCTAAGAGTGCAGACTCATGCAACCATTGTGGAAATCAGTGTAGAGATTCTTCAAAAAATTAGGATTAGAGGGCGGCGTGGTCCGAGAACTCAGGGACCCCGGGGTGCTGGCTCTAGAAGGGTCTGTGGTGGCGGTGGTAACAAGGCAGTGGGAGGAAAGACCTGCCTTCATCCTGCGCCGAGGTCGAACCTCAGTCTGGCTTCACCTCGGAGCCATCTCGCTGCCTCTCTCTGGCCTTCTCTGCTCCCCAAGATTCTTTTGACCACGGATCCAGCAGGGTGGGGATAGGAAGAGGGACTTTATTAGGGATCTCAGAAACATTGCCAAAATGTCTGACATTCAAGAAGCTACTAACAAACTTCTGGATGTGAACCTTCATGAGAACCAGAGATCTGTACCAGTGACAGAAGAAAGTGGCACCAGAAATGAGTCTGAGCATCTTCACATCACTATTGGGACCACTGTCCCCACTGGCATTGGGCAAACAGCTGCAGGTGAAATCAGAGAGAAATTGGGGTCATCATGCAAAATCAGCAAAGATCAGGGTTCATTGTCTGAGATCAGTTGATAATTTATTTGTGGTTGTTGAGGAGTTTAAAGATTTCCAGTTCAAAAAATCTAAGGAAGAAGCTCTGAAAGATTTTGAAGACTTGGCTGGAAAACTCCCATGGTCAGATCCTTTACAAGTGTGGGAAATTAACTCCTGTTTCAAGAAGGAAAAAAACAAAGTGCAAAAAGATGAGTCAAAATTCAAATAGAGAATTGGTAACTGACAAGGAGGCAAATTAGATGAGAGAGATATTAGAGGGTTTACTAACAATGCTCTAGATTCACATATCTTAGACTATTATGAAAATCCAGCCATCAAAGAGGAGATATCAACATTAGTAGGTGATGACCTGGCATCTTCCAAAGATGAGACTGATGAACATTCAAAAGAAGGAACTGAGCCTCAGGTGCTAAAGTTTAGAGTCACATGCAACAGGGCAGGGGAGAAACATTGCTTTACCTCAAATGAGGTTGCAAGAGACTTTGGGGGTGCTGTTCAAGATCATTTCAAGTGGAAGGCTGACACGACCAACTTTAATGTGGAGGTTCTTTTGAATATCCATAATAATGAAATGGTTGTGGGTATTGCATTGACTGAGGAGAGTCTGCACCGAAGAAATATTACACATTTTGTACCAACAACTCTTAGATCAACTCTTGCTTATGGGATGTTCAGGCTCTGTGCTCCTCAACCTACTGATATAATAGTTGATCCAGTGTGTGGAACAGGGGCAATACCAATAGAGGGGGCTACTGAATGGTCTGTTATCATATTGCTGCTGATAATAATCCATTGGCTGTAAAAAGAGCAGCCAATAATATATCATCTTTATTGACCAAGACCCAAGTTAAAGAAAGCAAATTCTCCTGGGGCTTGCCCATTGATGCTGTTCAGTGGGATAGCTGCAATCTTCCACTGATAACTGGCTCTGTGGATATCATTGTAACAGATATGCCATTTGGAAAAAGGATGGGCTCCAAAAAGAGAAACTAGAATCTTTAATCAGCTTGCCTGAGGGAGATGAACCGTGTCTGTAGACCTGGGACAGGCCGAGACATACTCCTTACCCAGGACAAGAAGTGCTTTGCCAAGGCATTATCTGGAATTGGACATGTATGGTGAAAGGTGCATGGGGCGGGGGGTCTTCATGCTGCCATTTAGCTTCTGAAATGAACATCTCAAGCTTTTGTTCATTCTTCAGAGCAAGATGGAGAAAGAGGGACACCTTGGTAATACAAAGAATGATGGTCCCTACTTCCCAACATGAAATGTCAGCACAAAGAGAGAAAAATATTAACAGAAATGCAGTCTGCAGTATTTTAACCAGCCTGAAGCTCTTCACCTAGTGTAGCAAAAGATGTGACTACAATATAATATAATTTAAACATTTAAGAAGCAGAGCCTCTCAGAGCCTTCCTTCAAACTGTTTTGAGAGGGTGGCTGGCAATTAGTATTTTTCTTTTTTCTTTTCTTTTTTCCATGCTAGGGATTCTACACAGGACCTTGGCAAATGAGCTCTTTCTCCAGGCCTTTATTCTGCAGTACTGGGATTATAACCCCAGCCCTTTCTATTCTTTTTTGTTTGTTTGTTTGTTTGTTGCTTTTTGAGGCAAAGTCTTGCTGTGTAGTTCAGGCTGGCCTTGAACTCACTATGTAGCCCAGGATGGCTTCAAACTTGTGGCTATTCTCATGTCTTAGCCTCCCAAGTGCTGGGATTACAGACATATGCCACCACGCCTGGCTTTATTTTTATTTTTGAAGCCATGTCTTGCCAAGTTGCCAAGGCTGGGCTTGAACTTGTGATCCTTCTGCTTCAGCCTCCAAGTTAGAAATTTCCTTAAAATGCTTTACAGATGATTATTGAAAATATTCTGAGGTCTAATTTTAGAACATTTTATTTTCAGGCTTTATGCCCTGTTGTCTGTTGTGTCAAGTAGAAAACCACCTTGGCCTATATAAAAGGCAGAGAACATAATCATAAGATCTTAGGATGCTTCCTATTGCCCATGCAGCTTTACTCTTCAAGTTCTCTTTATCTCACCCTCAAAAAATAAGGCATAATTACATTTTGTGATAGCGTTTGCCCCAGGATGAGATGAAATTTCACAAGGTCTACAATAAAACAAAAATGGGCATCTCTTATTCAGATAAACACACATATCTAAAACAGGACTAAGGTTTATGAAAGGGATTATAAAGTTATTACTAGTACAAGACATATCTATTTGTAAAGAATACCAGAAACAGGGCTGGGGATTTAGCTCAGTGGTTCTGCCTCCTGCCTCCCAAACCCAAGGTCCTGATTTCAATCCCTGGTACAAAAAAAAAAAAAAAAAAAAAAAGAATAGCAAAAACATTGGTAGATGAGGTATGGGACCAATAAGCCAAGTAGTTTTTTCTTTCAGTACACAAAGGCATGTGTTGCTTTCAAAATCCAAACAAGAACCTGTCAGATATTTTTTTTGTTGGTGGTGGTGGTCAAAGATGAGAGAAAAAACTGATATATCTTTGAATGAAAACTTAATTTGGAAGTCAAAAAAATTAGAATTAGAAGTCTCATTTTTCCCAGCTATTCCCCTGCTGGGTATCTTCCTGAAAGTATTAAAAGCATCATGCCACGATATACGTGCACTCATGTTTATAGAAACACAATTAGTAATAGATAAATCTTGGAAATAACCCAAATGGCCATCAATCAATGAATGGATAGAAAAGATTTGGTTTTTTTTATACAATGAGTACTACACAGCCACAAAGAAAGATAAATTTGAGACATTTATAGCTAAATGGATGCAACTTGAGACTATACCCCTAAGTGAAATAAATTGGACACATATATGTAAATATCACATTGTTTCTCTGGTATCAGATACTGAAAGGCAAATAAGAACCAAAATGTATAATAGATACTATGAAATAGGAAGAAATTGTTCAACAGGAAATGGAAAATGTTCAACAGGAAAGGGGTAGTTGGGGAAAAAGGAAAGGAAAAGGAAACAAACAAGAATAGAAGGAAAAAAAGGAAACAACGTTTTTGTAAATAAGGAGAGAATAGGGGTTGAAGGGAGGGGAGGTGGTGGGAACAAAGAGGAATCAAGACACACCATGTACAGGTACAAATTTCCTTCGATGAATGTGATTTCTATGTATATTTAACTTTTGCCAATAAAATTAATAAAAAAGAAAAAAACAGACTCAGATATGATAAAGATTGTGGAAATATTACAAAGAGAATGGAAATTATTATTAACATAAAAATCTCTAATGGAAAAAATTACACAAAATCATGCAGTTAATATATCAATTTTTGATTGCTGCATTAAAAATATTGTATATTTACAGCTTAAAACAATAAATATTTATGATTATACAGTTTCTGTAGGTCAGCATTAAAGATGCATCTTAGGTGTGTGCTCTGTTTTAGAATCTCAGCAGGCTGCAATCTGGGTTTGAGATAGCACTACATAATACTGTTAGAAGTTTGACTAAGCAAAGATCTCCTTCTAAGAATCCTCATGTTTTCAGTGAATTCTTTTCCTTGTGGTTGTAGGATTGAAGTCCACATTTTCTTAACAGCTATCAACTAGAAGGCACTCAAATTTGTAAGAGACTATTCACAGTTTGCATACTCCCGAAAGGAAAAGAATGTAATTTCTTTTTCTGTATGCTCAACTGCAAGCATGAGTCAAAATATATGCAATTCTCTTCATTTATGCAATAAATGTTTTAAACCTCCATATTAAATCATCAATGATAGGGATTATGCTTAAGTCATCATCTTTTATACTTTAATCAAGATGCTTTATACACACAGTAATTGACTCTGGGAGAAGATATTAGGATATTCAAAAAGCAAAATGTACATTAAAAAGTAAAGTAAATTTAATAATATAATTAACACTTATGGATTGTTATTACATAGTGAATATTGTTGACATAAGATTCAAGAAGATTCTCAGAATTATAATCAGATACAATTAGAATGGTCACCTTAGCTGCAAATGTAAACTATTTTAATATGCATTTCCTCCTACAAAAATAAGCAACCTAGAGTAAGTAAATACATTTTACTCTTTTATATTTTTGTTAGAATTTTAGCATAACGCAATATTTATTTTTAAATTTCAACCTAGTAAGTGTATCTTTATTACCTCAGCATTTTTTCCCTCACCTCTATGCATTTCACTGGTTTGTTTTAAAATATGAATATTGACTTAAATTTTGACATCATACACATTAATTTATGAAGAGCACCATATATCAATCTTTCAAATACTCTTATTTCTAGAGGATGATGGGCTCCAGAATGGCTGAGATGGTATATGTCTTAATGTGTAATGAATCATGGCTACGCATGAAGTTAAGTAACTTTCCCTGAAGTGGTGTCATAAGAACCCATTAAAACATCACTAAAGCACTATATAATATTACCCTTCTGAAGGCAATATTAACAATAACTTATGATTAACTCCAACAAACAGAAGAGGTCATACAAGATCACTAATGGAACCATTATGGTAGTGCTTTCAAATTTTGTCATGTGAGACATTAGTTCTTTCAAAGTATCAAAGGCCTATATAAAAAAATGAAGGGATCAAATTACAAGACAAAAAATAAACAATGAGATTTTCTTTTCTGTAACATTCTACTGGGAGTATTATTACTGTAATGATATCTTTTATTGAATTGCACTTACACCTTTACCAAAGTGCTATTATCTATTTCTAAATTCTTTATAACAATCTAAGCATTCTAATGCAGACTTGCCACATAACCAATAAAGAAATTAATGAGTATCTGTTGTGTACACAGCATTGTATGGTGCTCTGCATGTTATAAAGAAGTATAAATATAATTCTATAATTTATAATAAAAAGAGATAGTCATTTAGGTAATGTTTTATAAAGAGTAGATTATTTTCAATTCCATATAGGTTTAACTGTGGCCCAGTTGGGACCACTTTTGCTTCTGGGCTATAAACATCTTTCCTGGAAGTTTCTAAACTGTTTTAGGAAAGGTGAAACTTTACTCCTACTCTCTCAAGTTCCCTTGGCTAGGAACTGACATGATAAATTAGCAACATAAAAGCCTACAAATTTACTATCAGTTTTATGTGCCACAGGAGCCTTCATAAGGAAATGAAGACCCAAAGAAATGACAAAACCCAAATGAAGGGAGACAATTGTGGAGAAATAACTAAATTATGTGAGGAGGATAATAGAAGAGAAAACTTATCTCACAAATTCTATTTGTACATAATTCTCTCAGTAAGGAGATCTTGTTGAAGAATGTTTCCTTTTTGATGGTACAAGGAAAAACACTTTCATATGGGACTTTTATTTCCTCTTTTTAAGAATTAAAGTAGAGATTAGAATGGCTTTGCATGTACTGCATTTCAAGTGTCTTTAGCTCAAAATAATCCTTATACCAAATGGCATAGTTTTATATTCTTCCACTCTTCATGTTATACTTTTCAGAATAAAACTCTAATTATGCTTTTAGAACAATTCAGCATGTTTACACATATGCATACACATACCCCTAATACTAAAGTAAAACACAGCACACAAAATATGAGAATCTAATGGTTCAATGCAAGCTCATAATATAACTGCAATAAATATCTATCCAAAATAAAATTGAATATATATATATATATATATTTTTGGAATGATGCACTCTTCTAACAGATCATTACAGGCATATAATTAAAATATAAGATGTATATTACTATAGTTAACCTATTAAAGATTTAATATTTTATATATTTATCACGTATTCTTTCTCAGAACAAAATCATTAAAGTCTAATGATTCCCAATTATTTCAATTAAAAGTTTGGCAGAAAAAAGATCATTTAAACTATTAATGGTTTCCTCCAAAAAACACTTAAGATGAGTATAACTTTCATGAGGTAAAAGTTACATCAGTTAAGGACAGAGAGTAACTTCCAGGTTTATCATGATAATCACATGTCAGAATTGAGGAAATTCTATCAAAGATAACACCAAATAAATATAGAATAAAGTACAGAGCTAATATACATATTACAGTATAGATGTAACTACAAAGAAGAAGCATTATTTTACTCTAAAATTTTGTAAACACTAATATTTTTGAATAATGGTGATTGCTGACAAAATATATATTCTCAGTTGTTCCATAAATTTTCTTCAATGCTTCCTACCATCTTCAGAGGGATGCATTAGTAGCAAAATTAATTGTTGCAATTCAGTGCCAACATAGCTTTTTTGTACAAATGACAACTGATCTTAAGCAATTATGCAATGGGCTGTAACAAACTGAAATATGAATATTACCCATTTGTCCCACTGCTCTTCAGATCTGCTACTTTATCATTAATGTTCACAACAGTGCAGTAATTGAATTACAGAACATTAGCTACATGATTATTATGATCATAAACTGCCAAAAAAGGAAAGTCTATGAAATAAAACCCCAAACTGTCAGTTTATAAAGCAATATTACACCATAACTTTTCCTTTCTTCTACTCCCTCTGCCTCAAAAAGCTTACATTGATGGTCACACTGCATGAAAAAATTGTACATTTAAACTTATTATTTTGTTTCATGTAAGCTTTCAAATATTTCTCCTAATAAAACTCACTTTTCTTCATCTTGCTCCATCATCTCTTCAAACTAAATCCACTTGTGTTCATCCCTGTAGTCCTCAGTTTTTAGACTTATTTGCACCATAATTCCTGAGATGAGTCTGATTCCTTATTCCTGATTGTAGCAGTTTACTCTAAATCAGTATGGATGTGCTTTGCATTACTGTACTTTATCCTGATATAGTTCATTGGTTTTCAAATTATAAGCTGCTAACTCTTCCAAATGAACGAGTACAACTCTAAATACTTCAATAAAAGTAGGCTTTTTAGTAAATAGTTCAAAGATGAATGAGCCTATATCTTATAAACAAGACTAAACTGAAAATGTAGAGATATAAATTCAAAATAAAACAAATAAAAACAAACAAGAGTAGTAGGAAAAAAATATGAGCTAATTATTCTTTAAGATTTTAATGTAAGAAATGTCTTTCCAACTACTGTGTAAGTAAAAATCTATAAATCTGATGAGTGCTTTCAAGGCTACAGTATCAGATGAAGAAAAATTGAAAAGAGCATAAATATTTTGTGCTTTGTTTAAAAAAATAACTCATTTTACTAAAATGGACAGGTATTTGTTCCTTTGAACAAAGAGATCCAGGAATGATTATTTAACAGTACTAATTGCTTCAGCACCCACCTCTCTTTGGCTCCTAATTTACAGATGGTTCCTTTTGGTGAAAAATTTAAGTTTACCAAAGTATTATGCTCTTTTTTGGCCCTCAATTCTCACTGTAAATCTGACAATATGTAGGCATTGCTTGCCATGGGATAGCCTGAATTTTTGGCTGCCATTGAATTTCCTAAGCAAAATCAATCAGTCCACCTCTCTTAATTTCAGTCTCTCACAAAATTTTCAGACATTGTCAAAAGGTAAACATTTTGTTTTTGTCAGAAGAGATGACATATGGCCTCTAGTCCATTTCCAAATACAGTGTTCATTCCCAATCAAAACCTCACACACTTTGCTTTTACTGTCCACGTTTCTGTCGGCATTCTTGGTTCTGGCCAGAATCACCACCCCCAGCCTCTGCTTATATCATTGTAGGAAATCTTTGTCCCACATCTTCAAAACTTCCCAAACTCCTCTCACAAATTTGTTCAAACATTTATGAATCACATGGTTAGATCAAGTCACTCCTCTTATCTGGTACCACTTTTCTGTATTAGTGGTTTCTGATCACTGAGACACAATACACAACACTTAGCAATGACTCCTCTTATCTGGTACCACTTTTCTGTATTAGTGATTTCTGATCACTGAGACACAATACACAACACTTACACCCAAAAGATAATAGATATCATTTGGCTCATGGTTTCATGGGATTCAGTTCATTGTCAGTAAGATCCAAGACAGAAATATCAGAGTAGAAGGACATAGAAGAGCAAGGATGCTTAGTCATGTTGATAAAGAAGCAGAGCAGGGGAACACTGTTAAAGCAGAAGGGGTGAGGGATCAGATCTAGACCCTAAGACCACACCTCTATGATTTACCCAGAGAAACCCAGAAGTGTGCTCCACCAATCTTGCGGTAGATCCCAAAGCCAATTGATTTCACACTTAACCTTATCTATCACAGTCAGATAAGATCATTTTTCCCCAAAGTATAATGGTATTTATAATATCAACACTAGACAACTCAAAAACAGTGGCAGCGGATACAATCACTAGTCAATGGACAATGAGTTGTCAGAGGAAACATTATTCCTTGTGAGATATGAGATTCTATTATTGCTGCTTAGAACTCACATTGACTTAAGAGATCTTGACACAAGGAGCTCCCAGCCTGGGAAGTCATGATGACTAACAGTTCTGAGGCTCTACTCCTGTCTCGAGACAGGGTGGGGGGAAGATGTTTCAAGAAAGGGAGATACCTCCATTATAAGTCACCATACCTAGAAGTATTCTTTATTCCCACAGGTTTGAAAAGGCTTTACCTCAACTAGAGATAATCTGCTAGGGTTTACTGACCAACAGATATCTGGACCAGAATGTAGTCTTCATCACTGTAGGCTGGAGAATCCCTTACTCTGCCTAGAAATACCACATGACCTGGTACCTGAATGGCATTGACAGGGTGAACAGGTTGTTTTTATACGTGGCAAAGAATCGCTTCACTCACATAGACATACTGAGCAGCCAAGCATCACAATAAGGTAGTTTTTGCCTTCCTTGCTCTAGAAAGAAGTTTTGTTTAAAAGTAAGGATAAAGAATGTTTTTGTATCACCTAGAAGTACTACATGGGGAAAAAATAATTCTATCATTGCAGGATATACCAGCAGAAAGACAAAACTGAACCAGATAAAGTAGAATAGACAGAGATGAAAAACAAAATATCACACTTGAAAAAAATAATAACAAAACATTTCATCAGTTTGATGAGAAATAGATTCCAGATATTGAATGAAGCTCACATAAATAACACAAATATGTCATCAAGGTACATAAATAAACTTCTACAAATTAAAGAATGAAAAATGTCTTGAAAACAATCAGAAACAACTGAAATTTCTACATATTGCAAATGTACACAATTTCAAAATTTAAATTATTTCTCATATAAAACCTTAGAGGAAGAAGAAAATGACAAATTTTCAGGTGCTGAAAGTAAAGCATGGTGAAATGTGTGAAACAATGATCCTGGCAAGAAGAGGAAATAAAGACATATATAGGAAAAGAGAAGTTAAAATAATTTGTTATCACCAGATTCACTGTTAAAGAATACTAAGGGAAATTGTTCAAAATAAAAGGCAGTGATAAAATAAGGAATATAGGAGCAGTGAAAAGAAGAGAAAAAGAAATAGAAGAAGTATAGATAAATTCATTTGACTTCATTAACTCATCAATTACATTTAATGAATGTAATAAAAGATATAACATGATCTGATGATCAAAACAATAGTATTTAAAGCTGGTGAGACCCAGAAGGAAGCTCCCAGCTGCCATTGCATGATCCTAGGGAAGAGAAGCTGAGCTGGTCCCAGCACCCAGAAGGAAGATCCCCTGCGACCATCGAATGCTCCTAGGGCCAAGAAGATTAGCCATGTGGCCTCCAGAAGCACCTCACCCATGGAAATGAGAAGACACATAAACAAGCCTCAAAAACAGACTTCCAGATCACCTACAGAAACCTCAAAGGAAAACAAGATGGCACAATCTGATACTCAACTACCTGGACTCTCTGAACTGGCAACAAAAGAGGATCTGGGAAAAATGAAATCAGAAATAATTACTCACATAACAGCAAAGATTGTGCTCATGGTGCAAGACATGATTAATAAATCTAGAGAGGATATAGATAAGAAAATAGAGGATTTGAGGAACATGATGGAATCCCAACATAGGGAACAAATGGAATCCATAAAACAGATGCAAACAGATTTACAAGAGATTAAAAACTCCATCGAAAGTCTGAGCAGCAGGATGAACCAATGTAAGGATAGAATTTCAGATATAGAAGATAAGATTGAAATTAGTGACCAGGAAAAGAAAAATTGCTTTAAAATTGTAAGGGAACATGAGAAATCGATCCAGCAGCTGCTAGATGATGCAAAGAAGAATAACATAAGATGAATAGGAGTCAATGAAGACAGAGGAGAGAGTGAATATGACATAAAAAAACTGTTCACAGAAGTGATGGCAGAAAACTTCCCAAGGAGGGGAAAAGAACTTGACATACAGATAGGTGAGGCATATAGGACTCCAGCTAGACTTGATAAAAAAAATCTACACATAGGCATATAGTAGTTAGGATTCCAGAAATCCAACAGAAGAATAAAATTCTACAAGCAGTAAGAGAAAAGAAACAAATCACACACAAAAGAAAGTCCATCAGAATCACAGCAGACTTCTCAATGCAAAACTTCAAGGAAAGAAGAGCTTGGAGTGACGTATTTCAAGCCTTGAAGGAAAACAGCCTCCAACCCAGATGGATGTACCCTGCAAAACTATCTTTCAAAATTGATGGAGAAATATGATACTTTCATGATAAAGAGCACCTCAGGAACTTCATGAACATGAAACAGGCACTCCAAAAAATTTTAGACAATACCCTAGGAAAAGACAGTGAGGATCACAACCCCAGGAAAACCAGCAGAATGAATCCATTGAGCGTGACAAATTAAATGCAAAGGGGGAGAATCCAATAAAAGGAAAAAGTCATGACAACGCTTTTAAAACTTTTAACTTCATCTCGCTAATGAGTGTATAATTCAATCTTATTATTGTAATGGTTAGTATTTTTCTGATTCTAGAGTTGCACACCTTTATTGTGCTATACTGGCTATTTATCATCTTCTTATATCTACTTTTTAATTGGGTTGTCTATTAATGGCTGTAAGAGTTCTTTATATATTCTGGTCATAGGTAATATGCATTGTAAATATGGTCTGTTTAAGGACTACTTTTCATTTTAATGATGTCATTTAAAATTCTAAATTTTGATGGAATCTCATTTATCAATTTTTTTCTTTTATACATCATGTTTTTTGTATCCTAGGTAGTTCTTGCCTACCCTAAATTCATAAACATTTTCCCTTACAATTTCTTCTTTAAGTTTTATACTGTTAGGCTTTCATATTTAGGTTCATAGATCCCTTCAAGTTATTTTCATGTATGGAAAAAAATGGTTGAGTTTAATTTTTTATATACGGATGCTAGGTGTTCTAGTGCCATTTGCTGAAAACACTATCTCTCCCTCGGCTCTTGAATTGAGTTTATATTCTGTAAGATGCTAATGTTAAATAATCTATCAAAATGCAGTGGACCATATATGTGTGGTTCTATTTCTAGATTCTCTGTTTTATTCCAGTGATCTATATGTCTTTCCTTACACCCACACTGACTTGATTACTGTAGCTTTAGGATAAGTCTTAAAATTAGGTACTAAACGTCTTCCAACACTGTTTATTGTCTTTTTTTAAACTTTTCTAGGTCCTTTGCACTCCTACATAAATTTTAAATTTCAATATCCAATTCTTCATTTATAGCAAGTATACACAGAACGGAATTTTTATATATACCTTGTGTTTTCTAATCCTGCTAAATTCAAATACAAGTTCTAGGGCGTCCTAGAGATTTCTTAGTATTTTCTCTATAGATGATCATTTCATCTACATATAAAAATTTTAATTCTACCTTGCCAATCATATCCTAATTGTGTCATTTTATTGCCAGACTTTTTTGGTTTGGCCTAGGTTTCAAAGTTTAATGGACAGATAAAGACTAAGCATATCTGCCCTTGTTCCCCACCTTAAAGAGAAAGTATTGTGTCTTCTCCATTCATATAAGGTGTTCTCACTGGAAGTATGGAGCACATGTCTTTAATCTGTTGAGAAGGTTCTGTTCTACTTCTAGTCTCCTGATAGCTTTTACCAAGAACAGCTGTAGAATTTAGTCTAATACTTTTTCTCCAACTAGTGACAGGATCATATGGCTTTTTCCTTTCCTCTGTTAAAATGATGACATTTGGGGGTGGCTCTTCCAATGCTGAACCAGCATTGCCATCCCTATAACAAAACCACTTTCTACATACTGCCAGGTTTGACTTCTAATAGTTTGTTTTGTTAAACAAATTTCTATCTATGTTCATACTTTTTTCTTCTATTATCTTTATCCAGTTTTAGGATTAGCACAATGTTGATTTCCTAAATTGAGGGGAGATGTGTTCCTTCTTTTTTCTGCTTTAATTATTTGATATAATTTATCAGTTAAAATGTATATGAGCCTACTGTTGTCATATAGGTAGGTTTTCAAGCTAGGGATATACTTTCTTTAATATTTGCTATTCAAATTTTATATTTCCTCCAGAGTTAGTTTCATTAATTTGTCTTCCAAGGTACTTCTTAGAAGTTGTCAAATTTATTTCAAAATAGATTTTTGTAGTATGCTTTCTGTATCCTTTTAAATTCTGTAAAATCTGTGGTAATGTCTCCTAGATATTGATATTGTATTTTTAAAAATATATTATTGATATTGTGTAATAGGAAGAATAGGTGTATAGGAGCAGGGGAAGTGGGAGCGGTAGGGGAAAAGGAAAAAGGGAAGAGAAAAGAAATATGCAAAAAGGAAAATAAATGGAAACAAAGTTTTGCAAATAGGGAAGGGTGGGGGTGGTGAAGTGAGGGCAGAGGAATGGGGAAAATAATAAGAACCAAGATACTAATGTAATGGTATAAGATCCCAATAAAGAATATAACTGTATTTTATACCTAAAACGTACCAATAAACTTAATGGGAAATAAAAAACACACTGGTGAATCTAGGCTGCTTCCAAGATGTATGTATTATGAATTGTTCTGCTAAACCATGGGTAGGTATATGTGCATCATTACAATATGATGTCTTCAGCTCTCAGGAAAATGTCTAGAAAGGAAATAGCTAGGTTGAGTGGAATTTCTACTTTTAGTTTTTTGAAGAGTAGGACCTTTAACACATGAATGGATTAAGAAAATGTGGTGTTTAAACACAATGAGATACTACTCTGCTATAAATAATAAAACATTTCAGTCATTTTAAAGAAATTGGAAGCACTTTAGTTCATAATATTAAGTGAAATAAATCAGGCAAACAAGCTTAAATATTTTATAATTTCTTCATTGGAGAAACCCAAAGTATAATAAATTAAAGTACAAAATAAAAAATAGATAATAAGAGAAAAGGAGACAGATCTTTTGCACATGGGAAGGGTATCAAGAGATGGAGGAAGGATGACTGCCCCCAGCAACAAGGAGCAGAGCTGCCCCCAGCACAGAGGAGGTGAACCTTCCAGGCTGTCATACCACTGCCCCCAGTGCCATGGAGCAGAGTTTCCCCCAGTGTAGAGGAGGTGAACCTTTTGGGGCTCTGTACCACTGGCCCTACAACCCAGATGGTTAGCCATGCAGGTGCCAGCAGCACACCCCCACCCCCCAACACTCATTGGAATGAGAAGACACATAAACAACTCTCAAAACAAGACTTCTAGATAAGCTAAAGCAACTCCAAAGGGAAAGAAAATGAAACACTGTGATACTCAACAGCTTGGACACCATGAACTGGCAAGAAAAGATGATCTGGAAAAAAATGAAATCAGAAATAATTTCTCAGATAACAGCAGAGATTGTGCCCATATTGCAAGACATGATTATTAAATCTAGAGAGGACACAGATAAAAAATAGCAGAGTTGAAGAACATGATGGAATCCCAACATAGGAAATGAATGGAATCCATAAAACAGATGCAAACAGATTTCCAGGAGATTAAAACCTCCATTGAAAGTTTGCACAACAGAATAAGCCAAGGTGAGGATAGAATTTCAGATGTAGAATATAGGATTGCAATTAGTGACCAGGAAAAGAAAACTTTCTTAAAAATAATAAGGGAACATGAGAAATCAAACTAGCATCTGCTAGACATTGCAAAGAAGAACAGAAGACTGATTGAGTTCAATGAAGAAACAGAAGAGAGGGCAGATGACATAAAAAAAATTGTTCACAGAAGTGATCGCAGAAAAATTTCCAAGCGGGGGAAAAGAACTCGACATACAGATAAGTGAGGCATATAGGACTCCAAATAGCCTTGATCAAAAGTATCTACACATAAGAATATATTTGTTAAGATTCCAGAAACTCAACAGAAGAACAAACTTCTACAAGCAGTTAGAGAAACAAACAAATCACATGCAAAAGAAAGCCCATCAGAATCACAGCAGACTTCTCAACACAAACCATCAAGGCAAGAAAAGCTTGGAGTGATGTATTTCAAGCCCTGAAAGAAAAAAGCCTCATCTCAATTCACCAATCAAAAGAAACAGACTGGCAGAATGGGTCAATAAGCAAAATCCAACAATATGTTGCATACAAGAAACACACTTAATTCAAAAGGAAACTCATAGAATGAAAGTTAAATGGTGGAAAACAATACTCCATCCGACAGAAACCAAAAAAAAAAAAAAAAAGCAGGAGTAGCTATCCTCTTTGCAGATCAAGTAGGTTTTGAACCAACACTGATTAAGAGAGACAAAGAAGGACACTACATCCTTGTAAAGGGAAGAATCCAAGAGGAAGAGATGACAATCATAAATATCTATGCACCAAACACTACTGCGCCCAACTATATAAAACAAATACTAAAGGACATAAAGAGTCATATATGCACTAATACAATTGTAGTGGGGTACCTCAACACCCCACTGTCACAAACAGATAGATCAACTAGACAAAAATGTAATGAAATAATAGAACTCAATCAAATTCGTGAAGAAATGAACTTAACAGATGTTTACAGTCTTCCACCCCACAAAATCAGAATACACATTCTTCTCAGCTGCACATGGGTCATTCTCCAAAATAGACCACATACTCACACATAGAACATGTTTAAGTAAATGCAAAAGAATTGAAGTTAGCCCCTGTATATTATCAGACCATAGTGCAATGAAATTGGAGATCCATAGCAAAAGAAACTCAAAAAATTTCATAAACATGTGGAAATTGAACATGTTAAATGCCCTCCCACTTCCTTCCCCTTTGCCCCTTTTCTTCCTATTTCACATTACCTGTTATACATTTAGTCCTTATTTACACTTTCAGTTTCTCACACCAGAGAAACTATTGGTATTTACACATGTGTGTCCTATTTATTTCACTTAAGAATATCGCCTCAATGTGCATCCACTTGGCTATAAATGTCTCTAATTTCTCAGTTTTTATGGCTGAGTAGTACTCCATTTTATAAAAAAAAAAAACACATTTTCTTTATCCAGTCTCCAGTTGATGGGCATTTGGGCTCTTTCCAAGTTTTAGCTATTACAAACTGTGCTGCTATGAACATGGGTGCACATATATCACTGTGGTATGATTCTTTTAACTCTTTGGGGAAGATCCCCAGCAGTGGACTAGTGGGGTCAAATGGGACTTCCAGTCCTAGTTCTTTGAGGTATCTCCATACTGATTTCCACAGTGGTTGCACCAGTCTACACTCCCACCAGCAGTGGAGCAGGGTTCCTCTTTCCCCACAGGCCCTCCAGCATTTGTTATTGGTTGATTTCATGATAGCAGCTATTCTTTCTGGAGTGAAGTGGAATCTGAGCATTGTTTTCATTTGCATCTCTCGAATGACCAGTGATGTTGAACATTTTTTCATGTATTTATTTGCTATTTCTACTTCTTTGTCTGAGAAATGTCTGTTCATTTCAGAAGTGGGAGAGCTGGGGGAAAGGATAGAAGGGAGAGGGATTAATATGAGAAAATGGAAAAATATTAACAAAATCTTTGTAAATAGGGAGTACTGGAGGGGTTGAAGGAGGGCTGGGCAAGGGTGAAAAATAAAAACCAAGAGAGACTATGTAAAGGTGCAAATTTCTAATGATGAATGTCATTATATTGTATACCTAAAATGTACCAATGATTAGAATGAATAATCGATAATGTAAAATAGGAAGGAAAGGTCCAAAGGGGTAGGGGTAGTGGGAGGGGCATTGGTAAGGAAAGAAGGGAAAGGAAAAATGATGAGAATTGGAAAAAGTGGAAATAAAGTCTTTGTAAATAGGGAAGGGTGGAGGGCATGAAGGGAGGGCTAAGAATGGGGAAAAATAAGAACCAAGATGCATTATGTAAAGGTACAATTCCCAATGAGAAATGTAATTGTGTTGTATACCTACAATGTACCAATAAAAGAATTTAATACAAAAAAATGACTAAATGTATAATAGGTAATGTAAAATAGGAAGAAAAGGAGCAAAGGGGAAGAATTTGGGAGGGGTAGGGAAAAGGAAAGAAGTGAATGGAATTAATATGAGAAAATGGAAAAATAGGAATAAAATCTTTGTAAATAGGGAGGGATGGAGTGGTTGAAAGGAGGGCTGGGCAAAGGTGAAAAATAAGAGAAATTATGTAAAGGTGCAAATTTCCAATGATGAATGTCATTATATTGTATACCTAAAATGTACCAATGATTAGAATGAATAATCGATAACGCAAAATAGGAAGAAAATGTCCAAAGGGGTAGGGGTAGTGGGAGACGCAAGGGAAAGGAAAGGAGAGAAAGGAAAAATGAAGAGAAACGGAAAAATTGGAAATAAAGTCTTTGTAAATAGGGAAGGGTGGAGGGTGTGAAGGGAGAGTTGCAAAAATAAAAACTGTTCAAAGAGGTGATGTCGGAAAACTTCCCAAATACGGGGAAAAAACTTGACATACAGATAAGTGAGGCACATCAGACTCCAAATAGTCTTAATCAAAAATATATACACATAGGTATATAATAGTTAACATTCCAGAAACTGAACAGAAGAACAAAATTCTACAAGCACTTAGAGAAAAGAAACAAATCACATACAAAGGAAAGCCCATCAGAATCACAGGAGACTTCTCAATTCAAACCCTCAAGGCAAGAAGAGCTTGGAGTGACATATTCCAAGCCCAAAGTAAAACATCCTACAACCCAGATTGATGCACCCTGCAAAACTATCTTTCAAAGTTGATGGAGAAATAAGATACTTACATGACAAAGAGCACCTTAGGGACATCATGAATACCAAACCAGCACTCTAAAAAATTTTAGACAAACTCCTAGGAAAAGACAATGAGGATCACAACCTCAGGAATCACAGCAAAATGAATCTATCAGGCACAACAAGATATTAAATGCAAAGGGGGAGAATCCAACAAAAAAAATAGCCATGACAATGACAAGTCAATACGTATCAGTTATAACCATCAATTTTAATGGTCTCAATTCACCAATCAAAAGAAATGGACTGGCAGAATGGATCAAGAAGCAAGATCCAACAATATGCTTTATACAAGAAACACAATTAAAATAGAAACTTATAGACTGAAAGTTAAGGGGTGGAAAACAATATTCCATGTGACAGGAACCTCCCCCACAAAAGCAGGAGTAGCTGTCTTCTTTGCAGATCAAGTGGATTTCAAACCAAAACTGATTAAGCAAGACAAAGGATACTTCATCCTTGTAAATGGAACAATCAAAGAGGAAGAGATCATAAACATAAACGTAGATGCACTAAAGACTAGTGCACCCAACTATATGAAACAAATACTAAGGGACATGAAAAATCATATAAGCCCTAATACAATAGTAACAGTGTACCTCAATACCCCACTGTCAAAAATAGATCAACTGGACAAAAACTAAGCAATGAAATACTAGAACTCAGTCAAACTCTTGAACAACTGAACTTAACAAATGTTTCCAACGTGTTCCACCCCACAAAATCAGAATATACATTCTTTTCAGCTTCACACGGGTTGTTTGCCAAAATAGACCACCTACTCACTCATAGACCATGTTTAAGTAAGTGCAAAGGAGTTGAAGTTATCTCCTGTATATTATCAGACCATAGTGTGATGAAACTGGAGATCAATAACAAAAGAAACCACAAGAATTTCATAAACACCTGGAAATTGAACAACACACTTCTGAATAAACAATGGGCCACAGAGAAGATTAAAGAAGAAATCAGACAGTTCCTACAATTAAATGACAATGACAATAGAACATTTCAGAATCTATAGGACACAATGAAAGCAGTCTTTCAGGAAAATTCATAGCAGTGAATACTCATTCGGAAAACAGAGCAAGCCCAGTTGAATAGCAGGACAAACCCAAAGCTCATACAAGGGAGGAAATTATAAAGATCAGAGCAGAAATAAATGCAATGGAGACTAAGAGAACAACACAAAAAATCAATGAAGCCAAGAGTTCATTCTTTGAAAGAATAAACAAAATTGACAAACCGTTAGCCAACCTTATCAGACAAAGGAAAGAGAAGGCCCAAATCCATGCAATTACGAATGAAAAAGTTGAAATTACAATGGACCCAGCAAAAATCTAGAGGATCATCAATACCTACTTCTAGAACCTATATGCCAATAAGTTGGAAAACACAGAAGAAATGGACAGATTCCCAGATACGTGTGAATTACCAAAGTTGAACCAAGAAGTCTTAAAATTATAAACAACCCAATATCAATCAATGAAATTGAAAATGTAATTAAAAACTTAACAACTAAGAAAAGCCTGGGCCCTGATGGCTTCACTGCTGAATTCTACAAGACATTTAGAGAGGAACTACTGTCACTCCACTACTGTTTAAACTCTTCAATGAACTCGAAAAGGAAGCAATGCTCCCAAATACATTCCTGGAAGCAAGCATCACCTTGATCCCCAAAGCAGAGAAAGACCCAACCAAAAAAGAGAACTATAGGCCAGTCTCACTAATGAACATAAATGCAAAAATCCTTAATAAGATATTGGCAAATTGAATGCAGAAGATCATTAAGAAGACTATATACCCTGACCAATTGTGATTCATCCCAGAAATGTAGGGATGGTTCAACATTCATAAATCAATAAATGTAATACAGTATATTAATAGAATAAAGGACAAAATCCATATGATCATTTCAATAGATGAAGAACATGCATTTGACAAAATCCAACATGCATTTATGATAAAAATCCTACAAAAAATTGGAAGAGATGGACTCTACCTCAATCTGATAAAAGCCATCTATGAAAAACCAACAGCCAATATCATACTAAATGGTCAAAACTGAAATCCTTTAGACTAAAATCAGGAACACGAAAAGAATGTCCAATATCACCACTCCTGTTCAATATAGTCTTAGAAACATTAGTCACAGCAATTAGACAAGAGTAAGAAATAAAAGGAATAAAGATAGGAAATGAAGGAGTCAAATTGTCATTATTTGCAGATTACATGATACTCCATATAGAAGATCCTAAGAACTCTACCAAAAGTCTTCTAGACTTAATAACCAAATTCAGTAAAGTAGCTGGATATAAGGTCAACACATAAAAACCAATAGCTTTTCTGTAAACAAAAAAAAGACTCTGTGAGTGAGAAATGGGGCAATGAATTCCTTTCACAATAGCATCCAAGAAATTGAAATACCTAGGAATCAACCCAACAAAAGAAATCAAAGACCTCTTCTCTGAAAACTATAGAACTCTGAAAAAAGAGATTGAAGAGGATATCAGAAAATGTAAAGACATCCCTCTTTCCTGGGAAGGAAGAATCAACATAGTGAAAACGGCCATACTTCCAAAACTCCTATATAGATTCAATGCAATCCCAATTGAAATCCCTGCAGCATACTTCACAGACCTGGAGAAAACCATCCAAAAATTCATTTGGAACAAGAAGAGACCTAGAATAGCAAAAGCAATCCTAGGCAATACAGACAAGGTAGGGAATATCACAATCCCCAACTTGAAAATATACTACAAAGCTACTGTGATAAAAACAGCACAGTACTGGCAAAGAAACAGACCTGAGGACCAGTGGAACAGATTAGAAGATGCAGAAACAACTCCAGACACACTCAGCCACCTCATCTTCGACAAAGGAACCAAACACACTCAGTGGAGGATTGATAGCTTATTTAGTAAATGGTGTAAGAAAAATTGGGTTTCAAGTTGCCAAAGGTTAAAATTAGACCTATATCTCTCACCATGCCCTAAAGTAAAGTCAAAATGGATTAAAGATCTAAATATTAAAACAGAAACACTAAACCAGGTAGAAGAGAAGTTAGGAAGAACTCTTGAAGACATTGGTGTAGGAAAATATTTTATGAACAAAAACTCATTTGCCCTTGAACTAGTGCAAAGAATCAACAAGTGGCATTTCTTCTTATTAAAAAGCTTCTGCATAGCAAGAGAAACCAACAACAGTGTGAAGAGACAACACACTATGTGGGAAAAAATTTTCAACAGCTTTCCCTCAGACAAAATTCTGCTATCTAGAATCTATAAAGAACTTTAAAAAAATCAGACCTTCAAAATTTAAAGACCCAATCCAAAAATTGGCACCTGAAATGAACAGACATTTCTCAGACAAAGAAGTAGAAATAGCAAATAAACATATAGAAAAATGTTCAACATTACTGGTCATTCAAGAGATGCAAATGAAAAAAACAGTGAGATTCCACTTCACCCTAGAAAGAATGGCTGCCATCATGAATCAACCAATAAGAAATGCTGGCAAGGCTGTAGGGAAAGAGGAACCCTACTCCACTGCTGGTTGGATTGTAGACTGGTGCAACCACTGTGGAAATCATTATGGAGACACCTCAAAGAACTAGGACTGGAAGTCCCATTTGACCGAGCTCTTCGCCTTCTGATTATCTTCCCCAAAGAATTAAAAGTATCATACCATGGTGATATATGCACACCCATGTTCATATCAGCACAATTCGTGATAGCTAAAACTGGGAAACAACCCAATTGCCCATCAACTGGAGACTGGATAAAGAAAATGTTGTTGTTTTTTTTCACAAAATTTAGTAGTACTCAGCCATAAAGAATGAGAAACTAGAGACATTTATAGCTAAATGTTTGCACATTGAGGTGATAGTCTTAAGTGAAATAAACAGGACACACATGTATAAATACCAAATAGTTTCTCTAATGTGAGAAACTGAAAGTGTAAATAGGGACCAAAAGGTATAATATATAATGTGAAATAGGAAGAAAAGGTGCAAAGCGGAAGGGGAAATAGGAGGGGTAGGGGAAAAGAAAGAAGGGAATGGAATTAATATGAGAAAAAAATGGAAACAAAGTCTTTAGTAGATAGGGAGGGATGAAGGTGTTGGAGGGAGGGTAGGCAAATGAGGAAAAAATAAGAACCAAGATGGATTATATAAAGGTGCAAATTTCCAGTGATGAATGTCATATTGTTTACCTTAAATCTATCAATGTAATTAATAAAAAAGAGTTTAAAAACTCCTAGAGATAAACTAAATGCATTTTTCCTAATGAGCTGGTTGTGAGATTTTTGAGGTCCAGGGGTAGAATGTTAACTTTTATATATAAAATGTCCCCCCAAATTCTCACGTGTTGAAAGGTATAGTCTGGTTGGAGGGACAGGTCACTGGCGGTATTCCTGGAAGTGTATGTATCATTCCTCTCTCTTTTTCTCTCTTTCCTGGTAACTATGCCATGAACACCTTTCTTCTGCGATGCTGCTCTGCCATGCTATTTTTGCCTTGGAGCCAAATGGCCTGGAATGCATCCACTGAAAGTATAAATCAAAATAAATCTCTCCTTTTTCAAATTGAGGATGTCAGGTATTTTTTCCTAGTGACAGGAAACTGACTAAAGCAATAATGTGTATGCAGTAGACAAAACAATCTCCAAACATATAAAACAAAAGTGGAAAGAACAAGAGCTCAACAGAAATATATAAATTCACAATTATATTTGAAGACTTCAAATCTTCTGAAATAAACCTCCTACTGTTCAGAAATTTCACAAAGTGTTATGTGAATGGAACGGAGATGGCTTCATTTTATTGCTCCAAAATGGCCACAATGCTGTTTACTTTTAAAGAGCAGGCTAGGATAATTACCCCAATGGCTACTCGTGCCACACTCAAATGTGTACACTTCCAATCACTTTATGATAAACCACATAACATATTTTTGATCATTTATGGCTCATCCCCCTTCCATACTCCATAAAATGGAACCCAATATCTACTAATATTATACAGGACAAAATTTTTGAGCTATAAAAGACTTCAAACCTGCACTGCTATTTGGTGACTTCTGGCCTGGAGATTCCTCATCTTGCAGTTGAGTGACATCACAAAAACACATAAGACTCTCACAAATTTCTAGTTCTTCCCTAAACCCCTCTTCATTTTCTTGTTCTATCCTCAGATGTCCCTTGCCTTTTCCACCTTCTTCATGGAGGTCTCACACTACTCTCTTGGATCCTTTGCTTAACACTGTCCAAACACTGCCTAGTAAACTTGGTATTAGTCATTGTTTCTCCTGGTCCTGTCTCTTTTTTCAGTCAACCCTAACATCTTCAAATTTACCATAGAAAAACATAGACGATATGAATAAAACTTTCAACCAACAGATCTAAAGACATATATATAATCCTGAATCATGTAATGCTAGACACATTCTGAAAACTGTGTCATCAAAGATTTCATTGTTATATGAACCTGAAAGAATGTACCTATATGGTCCTGGATGGTGTACAATAATCACTTGAAGTAGCCTCTTGATATAATAAAAAGACACAGTAAACATGAGATTTATCTGTCTCTTGTTAGTATAACACGGCACACTATTTTACAGTAATGTGTTTGTTAATAAGTTAAAAGAGTACACTCCAATTGATGATTAAATGTATAGTATAATAAATACATAATCAATATCAAGTATTATGTGCCATACTTAATTATCTTTCTGTACTTTTAGATGAATGTCCAAACAGTAGATGTGTTTACACCTAAATCACCACAAAAATTTCAGTAACATGTTACGTTATGACATTGTTGTGGCTATAAAATCCCTAGGTGATAAAAAAATTTCAGCTCAGTTATAATCTTATGGTACCAATATCAAGTATACAGTCTGTCATTTAGCCAAACATTCATTACACAAAACATGAGTGTATATGGAACAGTCTACCCTACATAAAGGGAATGTGTATTTTTTTCAAGTGCTCAATGGAACATTCACTAATATAGACCTTATCCTGAATCATAAAACTAACCATAATGTATATACAGATGGTGCCTGATTTATTACAGTTATGAGGGTGCTTTTAACAGTGTATATTAATCATTAGTATTCATACAATCATTCCCAATTGTTGATTTAAAATATTCATGGTTTGCAATGGGTTTATGCAAATGTTATCCAATGGTAACATCAGTGATCATCTATATGTAAGAATTTAGACATATAAAATGTTCAGTTCGGTATAATAAAATCAACTGAGAAGTCAGTACTCAAAAGACACTGGAAAATCTCTTGACACTTTATTTTTGGGTACTAGATATATAGCTCAGAACCTCACATATGTCAGGCAAGTGCTCTGTTACTAAGCAATTTCCTTAGCCCATTTTAGTTTATATTTTGAGATAGGGTCTCAGTTGCCCAGGCTGAACTTGTGATCCTCCTACCTCAGCCTCCAAAGTATCTGAGATTACAGTTGTGCGCAACACCTTGTTTAAATCATCACATTCATATTACTTAATATATATGTATATATGAATGTATATGAAATTAAAAGATTAAAATATTTGGGATACAGCTAAAGCACTGTTTAGAGGAAAAATATTTTGCACTGTATGTTTACATTAAAGAAGATTCTAAAATCAATGATTTTCCTCAATACACTATAAAAATGTAAGCAAAATAAACATAATCTAAGTCTATAAAATAAAAAATACTACAATGAATTTTAGTACAATTTAAAAGAAAATAATAGAGGAAATTGATGAAAGAATCTTGTTCAAAAATTAATAAAATAATACAATTATAGAGCAAGTCCAATAAAAATGGTAAGAAAATAGAATACATGAAGAATCAGTGTCATGAACAAAAGAGAAATGTCACCAAAAACCATGTAGCAATAAAAACCATAATAATTGTACACTGTGAAAACATTATACTAATAAATTCAACAATTTAAGAAAAATACACCAATTACTGTAAGTTTACAAACTATTAATATATAACCTAGATTTTTAAAATAATCTCAATAGTCCTATTAATATGAACAAGCTTGAACTAATAACTACATGAGTCCCGTAAATAATATCTAGAGACCCAGGGAGTTTCACTAGAGAATTTTTACAAATATTTAAAGAAAAATTAGCACAATTTTTACACAATCTCTTTTAACGAACAAAGTTAGTACAAAAAAGAAAAGAAAAAATAAAATACCTTTTATTAAACTGGATCCAAAAGTTCCCAATAAAATACTGATAAATTTAATTCACAATGCATGAAGGAATGGTTATGTTTATGGTTATGTAACATGACAAAATGATACTTACACAGGGTATGAAAGTCTTCTTCAAACTTGAAATTCAATCAATATTATCAAATATATTGATGTGCTACATAATTAAAATGTAATGATAATTTCAAGAAATATGAAGAAAATTATTTGATAAAATTTAATGCCCACTTATGGAAAAAGCTGTCAGTAATTTAGAAATAGAACTATCTCAGCTTGAAAACTATTATCTATAAAACAGCAATAATACTTAATTGTGAAGATCTGAATATTTGCATCCAAAGATCAGAAATAAAACAAGGATATCCAATTTCATCTCTATAATTCAACATAGAATTTAAAGCTTTAGCCACAAAAATAAAACAAGAAAATAGAGATTAAACAGACATAGAAGGAAGAAATTCAACTGTTCCGATTTGTATGACATTATTATCTACCATAAGAATTAAATGAATTACAGTTCTTAGAACTAAAAAGTCAAGGTTGCAGGACACAAGATCAACAACCAAAAATTGATCACAATACTATATACTAAAAATAAAACGTGCAAAAATGTAAATTATAAAAGCAACATCAGCCAACTAAATGCAATCTCTTCAAAGATGATTAAATACTTATATATGAATATCACAGCATACATACAGAATCAAAATTCCAATATAATAAAGAAATCAAAGAATATCAAAGTGATAGGACACATATACCACATTAATCAGAATATGTGAATTTTGCTCAAATTGAACTTTAAAGTTAATGTAATCCATCAAAACCTACCAAGGTTTATTGTAACTATTTAAAAGTTATTTAAAAATTTATATGGAAAGACAAAGGCTCTTAATGAGGTAAAATTATCTTGAAAAAGAACAAAATGTTAGATTAATTATTCTACAGATAAGGCTTAGGCTTAATGTATAGCTGTAGTAGTCATACAACCAAACAATTGAATTTCATTGCTGAGAGAAATGAAAATTTATATTCATTTAAAATGTACATATACATAAATGTTCCTATGAGTTTTACCCTAATAGTGAAAAGCTGAAAGTGTCCTAAATGTCTTGAATGTATAATCAGTTAAACAATCTATAGTATATTTATGCCATGAGTGATGGCTAATTTTTGTATCAACTTGTTTCTAACAATTGTGCCCAGAAATTAAGTCAAATACTATTTTAGATATCTGTGAGGGTGCTTCTGGATGAGATTAGCATTTTAATCAATAAACTGAGTAAAACTAAGTGCTGCTACAAACATGAATGAGTCCCATCCAACCAGGTGAAAATGTGAATAGAACAATAAGGCTGCCTCTCCCGTGAAAAAGAGAACTCTTCCTAACTGGCTACCTTTAGACTTGAACTAAGACTCACACTATCAACTTGCCTAAGTCTCCACCTTGAGGCACAGAGATATTGAGATCCATTAACTTCCACAATCATAACTACATGAGATATTCTCTCTCTCTCTCTCCCCTCTCTCTCTCCCTCCCTCTCTCTCTCTCTGTCTTTCTGCCACACACACACACACACACACACACACACACACATGCACACACTCCATCCATCCATTCATCCATCAATCTTTTTAATTCTTTTTCTCAGGAGAACTCTGAATAGTAGAGATTTGCTTGTGAGACTGGTTTTAAAAAAATATTTTAATAATTCTGAGATGTCTGGAATTGGTACTTAGATTTTATTAGATTTAAATATGCCAATGCATATTGGTTGTCGATGGCATGAGGTATTAATGGAAATTTGCAAAATATCACAACTCATTGCTCCTAATATACTACTTAAGATTCAATGAACTAGATACTATATATATGGCACTTTTATCAGAATAATGAACATAATGATATTGATTACATGTTCTTAATATCATTGAGGTGAAGAAAGAAAAGGATGAGTAAAGGGATTCAAATTCACAACTAAAAGACTTGTATAACTAAATTGAAAGTTTCTATGTGTCCTTTGAATTTGACCCTTATCTTTTGTAACCAAGGAAATATTTCTGAAAAGCAAAGGCAGAAGAATCTCACCTCATGACAGGCTAGATTGCAATGCAAGTCGAACTTCTAGTGCCATAGGATTTCTTTTGTTAAAGTAAAGACATTGGCTAAGAAGGATCTAGAAACTGGGAATGGGGATACATGGAAAGACCCAAATGACCCAGGGGACACTGAACACTTACATTCTGATGGGTCTTTTTTGACTATGACATAGACCTCTCTGCGCTCAGTTGAAGATATCTCCCACCTTCAAGTGTGAATAGTCTTTCCACCTCACTGTGAAAGTTTGAACCCTGCATTGCCCGAAGAAACATACTGATTTCCCTTGAGGCAGCTGCCAGACAAAACAATGCTAATTCTGCTCATATCACACACTTAGTATCCTTCTTTGTTCCTAGACCTATACTACACTCAAGTCTCTCCATGCGCCTGAAGGTAGGGTATTAAGCATGAATCCAAAACAGGTGTATGCACACAGAACTACTTAAATTTTCTAATTTACACAAAAAGAAATATAAGGAATACGTGTAAGGATAGATCTTATGGGATAATGGTGGAGGGAAAATGAAGTTGATTTTGGCCAATTTGATTGATACAAGCTTACAAAGAACCAAATACACTAAGAGATATTACCGAGAAATACAATAGAATAAATTGCTAATATATTCAACAACTTGGACAATTATACAAGAAATTGTACCGAAGAAAATAAGCCAATTTTATAACGTTCAAAATATTTGATTTTTTTCTATAACATACTTGAAATCACCACATTATAGAAATGGAGAATAATAGTAGTGATAGGTTGGCTGGGGATTTAGCTCAGTGGTGCCACCGCCTGCCTTGCAAGTGCAAAGTCTTGTGTTCTATCCCCAGTACCAAAAAACAAAACAGAACAAAAATAGCAGTGATAGGTTATACAGACTGGATATTTAGAGGTTAGAAGTTTTTAAAAAGCAATACTAGGGATATTTGTAGTGATTTAACTTTATCTAGACGTGTAAAACACAATACTATACACAAGATAACATTGCATGGAATTAAATGCACGTATAAACCATTTAAACACAATCACAGACATGAAGACAAGTAAGTTTCAGAAAGTCTGAATAACATCAATGGGTAGTACATCAGTATCCCAGTTTTGAACATTAGCCATAATTGTGTCACCTTAATTGGTTTAAGAAATGCCAAGCAGATTAATAAATCACATTTTTGGTGGATCTGGTTGATTCATGGAGGCATGACCTTGGGTACTATGTATGGTTCACGGCCTCTTCCTGTCTGGCACTGTCCCCCTGTTCTGCTTCCTGGTGATCATGAACTCAGCCTCTTTGCTCCACCACTCCCTTCTGCATGATATTTCTGCCTTGGAGCCAGCTGACCATGCACTGAGTGTCCTAATAGCGTGAACCAGATGAAACCTCTCCTCCTTCGAGTTGTGGGTGTTGAGTATTGTGTCCAGAAATGGGAAAGCTCACCAGTGCAGTGCTTGTAATATTTTTCAGTAGTTTTACAATGTGTTTCCCTTTGAGGTTAACTGGGTCAAGGGCATTTCTCTGAATTATTTCTGGCAAATAAATATGGATCTATAATTTTCTCAAAATGAATATTTTATTTTAAAAACTTAAAAAAGAACATACTAAAACAAAAGAAAATACAGATGTCAATCAGAAAGACATAATGGCCAAAGCTCAAAAAACTAGAAGATCAAAATAATTGTAACATCAAGTTTTAAATCAATAAATATACATGAATCCATACTAATATAAATTATTGAATGATAGACTAATAAATAAATGTTGATGAAGAGAGATACTCCACATAATAGACTTCAAATAACATGAATCAAAAAAGGCAATAGAGAATTACAATTAGGGCAATGCCATGGTGATAAATTGAAAATAAGATGCACTGATGAGTACTAATTTAGTGAGTGAAAGTTTGAGGAGAAATAGGGCTTGCATAGTCTTGTATATTTCCCCCAAGGTACTTCTCAAGTACAATAATCATATATACTCTGGAGAAACCCAATTGACACTAATAGAGTTGACTGATTAAGGTTAAAATTACCAGGAATAAGACACTGACACTATGAACTCTTTGATATGAGGAACTGAGAATCACAATATCGTTGGTATTGTATTATTGCCAAATATATAACCTTTCTCGAGTCACCAGAAAAATTTAGAAGAACCCAAATTGAGGAACATTCTATAAAATTATTTATTTTTGCCCTTTAAAGTGACAGAAGTCATAGATAATTGACAGAAAAACAATGCATACTCTTTTCCATGCTTATAAGTATAAAATTAATTACAAATAAAATTAATCTAAAAGAGCCACTATATTTCCATGAATCTCTAGTTTCACTTTTGCTCCAACTGAGAAATCATTACTGCATGGTTGGCTGTAAGAACGTTAAGCTGAGACATTGCAAAATCTCTGCCTCCTTTTCCCTGAGGATCCCAACATATTTACTTTTCTTTTTTTTTGGCTGTAGTCCCAAAATTAGTGTTTTCCTTCCATATAGTTGATATGATTCAGGGATTGGCGTGTAATGGGTTTAATCCATTCAATTATCCCATCCCTTGGCCACAATAATTAATTTAGGAATGTATGTTTAAGCTAATGTGAGAAAATAAAACACAAGGAGGTATTGTTGGAGGCCCATCAATATGCTGGGTATCATGGTTTAGAGAAGTAAGTTCTGTGACCTGTATAGTTATTTCTAATATCATAAAGTGAATTTGGCTGAAAATATGACTGATAGAAAGAGTAAGACAAGTCTACAATAACTCAAAACCATCTGTTGAGGAGCCCGTATATCATTGCACTGCCTAAAAGTAGGTATAGCCTCAGAGAATAGAACTACTCACCTATATGACTTCATAAATTTCCTTTTTCAATAAGAATACTTTGGGATGGATTCTGTGATTTATGACTGTAACTGACAGTTAACATTATTAGTCTTTCTCCTTTTCTCTTTCTCTCTTCTTTCTTTCTCTTTCTTTCCTTCCTTCCTTCCTTCTCTCTCTCTCTCTCTCTCTCTCTCTCTCTCTCTCTCTCTCTCTCTCTCTCTCTCTCTCACTTGCTTTCTTGCTTTCTTGTATTAAGTATTGAAACCAGAACCATTGTACTGAACTATATCCCCAGCTCTTTTTGCTTTTTGTTTTATTTTTATTTTGGGACAGGGTTTCATGAAGTCAGCTAAGTTAGTCAGGCTGAGTTTGCAGTTGCAATTCTCCTGCTTCTGCATCCCAGAGTATTGGAATGCAACTATGTGTCACCCTTCCCAGCTTACTATTTCTTACAAACACTTGTACAATGTTAGAATCTTTTTGACTGCAGCTCAACTCCCTATTGATTGGAGTTGGCATATACATGCCACCCAATTTTCATACCCATCCCTAATATATCAGACATTGTGCCAGATGGTATGGAGGGTGCATGAATGAATTTGAGAGATTTACTGTTCTGCAGGAATATCCAGTTTATCACAGAAGTTAGGATATGTATTCAAATAGGGGACAAAATTAACACAGTCATAAATACCTACAAGTTAAATATAAACATTATGAAGAATAAGGGATTATTTATGGCTCATGAGATCAGGGAAAAACAAATGGGAGGCATGGCATTTGAACATGGTTTTGGAATTTAGACATATGTATATGGGGAAAATTTAAGAATGAAGAAAAACTACCAGAGGCTCAGTGGCTTTCTTCCTGAAGAGTGATTTCATTGTTTTTCTACATTATATATAAATTTTCATGCAAAATTTTAAATAAGAAGATGGTTTCTGTGCAAATTTTTATAATTGATAATGTAATTCAGTCTTTCATTTTCACATAAGAAACTAAAGACCTAGCAGTGGGAGAGTGATTTGCATAACATCACTGATTAATGAAAGGACTGTTGATATTAAGTAAGAATTGAAGGACAGAGTGAACAATGGCTAAGTTTGGTTTTGAATGCTGCCAATATCATTGAATAGAAGTTTGGTTTTGGAGTATTTGATTTTTTTAAAAAGACTCATTTTTCTCATGAAATTAAGTAAACTATCTCACAGAGTTCTTCAAATAATTAATATATGTAAATTTTTAGTATATTATAACAGAATGTGCTGTTATACATGATGAATGTTGTAAAAATATCTTGATAAAATGTTTCAATTTCTATTAAATAAACTTGTCTATTTTAAGGAAGGTGGCACCAAATGGATTTTTTTTCCTGAAAAAGCTCCTCTGGTTCATGCACTTGACTGTGAGAAAAATGAATTTGCAGACTTGGACAAAATTGATTGGTGTGGGGTGTAGTGCACCATCAGAGTGCACCCATCAATTATCTGGGCACAAGTATAGCCAATCACTTCTGAGACTGTTTGACATAACTCCTCTCCAGTGAGTGGTAATAAATCAATCAAATTATCTCTTGGAAAGCAAAATATGAGATTAATAAAAGTATGTTATATTACTCAGCTCAGATTGCTGCCCCAAATGATAATGACTTCTTTCCTTTTTTCTATGCAGATCAGTACATAGCCCAATGTTAGAAATCATGAGATCTCTGGTGACAAATGGAAAATGTAATGTCTTCTCTGTCCTTGTAATAAATGTATATTACTAAAGGTAATCTGAGTTTTTTCCCTGAATCCTAAATGAATTTTATAGCTTAATCCATACATTCTCATTAAGTGACACTAGTTATAGAAGTAGTACTAGGAGGAAGTGCAATCATGTTCAAAACCAATGAAGGAGATAAAAGAATCAAATAATGTCAAATTATATATGAGGAAGCGAGTTAGGAGGAAGGTGGAGCTAAAGGAGTAGAGAGATTAAAATGATTAAGATATTATATTCATTTACCGATTCCCAAAAGTAAACATCACTATTCTCTAGTGCAAACACAAAATAATAAAAATAAATAAGTATATATAATGTATGCTAATGCAAATGAATTTTTTTTTGGTACTGGGGATCAAACTCAGGACCTCGCACTTGCCAGGCAGACGCTGGGTGGCTGAGCTAAATCTCTCTCCCCAAAATGAATTTATTGCTACTTACAGATGGATTTGTAAATATTTAAAAAATTTTTATATAAACACTTATTATATCTCAGAATAATATATATGCTATCAATGGTCTTATTAGTCACCCAGTGAAATTGTACTCATGTTGTAGACAAGGAAACAGAAACTTAGATAGAAAAAAATCTGACTCTAAAAAATACAGTTTGGAAGCAGAACCATTTTATTCCTATCACACCATCCAAAATAAAGCAATTGTTCTTCTACATTTAGTTCTGAGATTCAATTGCCCCAATATTGGTCTTTATTCTCATCCTTCCTTTCAAAAGCATCATCCTGTTACCACCAAATTTGCCTTTGTCCTCGTCACTTGCTCTCAAAAACTATCATCCTGCATTAAACTGCAGATCATGTGTGGTGAATCAAAGCTTAACAGATTACTCATTGCTAATTAAATAGCCTGATTCTGTCCACTGAAGCTAATGCATTAAAGTATTTAATGTTTGTTTGGTAAACTACTTTACTAAATGCTCCTTTGACTTTTATTGGTCATAAACATTAAGCATTTATGGCCTGTGAAAGCAACTTCCCATCCAGCTTATACTGTTACTATTTACAGTTTGTTAATGAAATGCCATTAACTTTCTTCAAAGCAAAAGTTGTTTTTGTTCTACTCTTTAACTTTTGCTGCATGGCACAGAGAATAACTCACTAAAATTTGAATGAACTATGCTTTTACTGCCAATTTTTCTAAAAACTAAATACATTTCTAATGCCAGTTCACTTCAGGATTTAATGACAGGACTTCATTCTACACATACATCTAATTCCCTTTCTTCAACTCGCACATGCTTCTAGCTGCATTGTGGTCTCACTTGGGTACATCTAGACTTTTGCATTAAAAACAAAGTCAAAGAATTATGAATTTTTCATTTTTACTGAGATATGACTTACCTTAGTCTGAATTTGGCATTCAATCTTCCTCAATACAGATTTTTAAAAAAATTTTATTAGTACATTTGCAGTACTTAATGATTACATTCACTGTAGGTAATTGGTACATGTACATAACACATTTCAATTCTTTTTTTTCCCCTTTCTCTCTGTTGCATTTTTACAGCATCAAATTCATTAATTTTTAAGATCTTATAAAGTTAATAGTACAGATTTTTAAATTCTTGCCTTTGAAATAATGTATTTTTTGTACATATTAATGTGGTCCAGAGTTTTAAAATATGGATTAACTTCCCTCTTCAGGAGTCGCACTGAAGACGCTGAATCACCTCTCTGCAGACAGGCAGGTCTGCCCACACCCTACCGAGGTCCTGAGTAGCTCAGAAGACTCCGAATCACCCCACTGCAGACAGGCAGCCACCTGGTTCCACACTACAAAGACACAGAGGACACCAGACCTCCAGACCAAGGTACTGAGTCCCGCTGCTCCCAGCCCAGCGGTAGGGGCTTCTGAGCTGTCGTCCCACTGCTCCTGGTCCAGAGGAAGGAGCTTCCCGGTCACAATCCCTCCCGTTGCTCCCAGCCCAGAGGAAAGGGTTTTTGGGCCACCTTCTGTCCTGCTGCTCCTGGCCCAGAGGAAGGGGCTTCCAGGCCACCATCCCTCCCACCGCTCCCGGCCCAGAGCTAGGGGCTTCTGAGCCACAAGCCCACTGCTCCTGGTCCAGAAGAAGGGGCTTCCCAGCCACCATCCCTCCTGCTGCTCCCAGCCCACAGGAAAAGGCTTTTGGGGCACCATCCCTAAGGCTGCTCCCGGTCCCTGTCCCTCCTCTCCCAGCTCAGAGGAGATAATCCATGCAGGAGCTAACTGCCCCTCAGCCCAGTTGAAATGAGAAAACATGAAAATAAGTCTCAAAACAAGACTTCCAGATCACCTACAGCAACCACAAAGGGAAATGAGATGGAACACTCTGATACTCAACCACCTGGACCCACTGAATTGGCAACAAAAGGGGATCTGGGAAAAATGAAATCAGAAATAATTTCTCAGATAACAGGAGAAATTGTGCCCCTAGTGCAAGACATGATTAATAAATCTAGAGAGGAGCTCAGGAACATGATGGAATCCCAACATAGGAAACAAATGGAATCCATAAAACAGATGCAAATACATTTCCAAGACATGAAAAACTCCATTGAAAGTCTACACAGCAGAATGAGCCAGTGTGAGGACAGAATTTCAGATATAGAAGATAAGATTACAATTAGTGACCAGGAAAAGAAAAATTGCTTCAAAATGATAAGGGAACATGAGAAATCAATCCAGCAGCTGCTAGATGATGCAAAGAAGAATAACATAAGACTGATTGGAGTCAATGAAGAAACAGGAGAGAGTGGAGATGACATAAAAAATCTCTTCACAGAAATAATGGCAGAAAACTTCCCAAGCAGGGGAAAAGAGCTTGACATACAGATAAGTGAGGCATATAGTGTGGAGAGCAAAAGGTTGAAATAACCTTGAGAGACCTCTGAGTCTCTTGAGAACATGATGAATCCTGGATATGCAGCTGGCACAAAAGCAAGGATGGTTACTTGTAACAAGAGTGGTTAAATAGAAAGAGTTCGAATGTCTGCAGTGCAAGGGAACGTTATTCCCGGAGTTGTAAAGATATATTTGACCTTTTCCCTGGAAAATAATTAGTCGCTGAATTATGTGCAGAGGAGGGGTTGGGGGTTGTGGAAAAGGTATACAAAGGGCAATGAAGTGGGAAGAGGGGTCTCTCCTCTGCCTCTCTCTCCTTTTTCTTTTCCTCAGAGGTTGTGTTTTTCTTTCATCCTCTCCCCTCCTCTCAGGTACTGTTCGACTAGTGATGGCTGGCACCGTCAATACAGGACAACAAATAGCCTTGATCAAAAAAAAATCTACACATAGACATATAATTGTTAAGATTCCAGAAACACAACAGAAGAACAAAGTTCTCCAAGCAGTCAGAGAAAAGAAACAAATCACATACAAAGGAAAGCCCATCAGAATCACAGCAGACTTCTCAACACAAACCATCTAGGCAAGAAGAGCTTGGAGTGACATATACCAAGCCCTAAAAGAAAACAGCCTCCAACCCAGATTGATGTACCCTGCAAAACTATCTTTCAAAATGGATGGAGAAATAAGATACTTTTATGACAAAGAGCACCTTAGGAACTTCGTGAATACCAAACCAACACTCCAAAGAACTTTACACAATATCCTAGGAACCAACATTGAGGATCACAACCCCAGGAAGCAAAGCAGAATGAACCCATCTGGCATGACAAGAAATTAAATGTAAAGGGGGAGAACCCAACAAAAAGAAAAAGTCATGGCAATGACAAGTCAATAAGTTTTAGTTATAACCATCAATGTTAATGGTCTCAATTCACCAATCAAAAGAAATAGACTGGCAGAATGGGTCAAGAAGCAAGATCCAATAATATGCTGTATACAAGAAACACACTTAATTCAAAAGGAAACTCATAGACTGAAAGTTAAAGGGTGGAAAACAATACTGCATGTGACAGGAACCTGAAAAAAAGCAGGAGTACTTATCCTCTTTGCAGATCAAGTAGATTTCAAACCAGCACTGGTTAAGAGAGATGAAGAAGGCCACTACATCCGTGTAAAGGGAAGAATCCAAGAGGAAGAGATGACAATCATAAATATCTATGTACCAAACACTACTGCACCCAACTATATAAACAAATACTAATGAACATGAAAAGTCATATATACACTAATACAATTGTAGTGGGGGACCTCAACACCCCACTGTCACAAATAGATAGATCAACTAGACTAAAAATAAGTAATGAAATACTAGAACTCAATTGAACTCTTGAACAAATGAACTTAACAGATGTTTACAGAGTCTTCCACCCCATAAAATCAGAATACACATACTTCTCAGCTGCATATGGGTCATTCTCCCAAATAGACCACATACTTACACATAGAACATGTTTAAGTAAGTACAAAGGAATTGAAGTTATCCCCTGTATATTATCAGACCATAGTGCAATGAAATTGGAGATCCACAGCAAAAGAAACTCAAAAACTTTCATAAACACATGGAAATTGAACAACACACTTCTGAATAACCAATGGGTCACAGAGGAAATTAAAGAAGAAATCAGACAGTTCCTTCAATTAAATGACAATGACAATACAACATATTGGAATCTATGGGACACAATGAAAGCAGTCTTACGAGGGAAATTCATAGCAGTGAATATGCATATTAGGAAAACAGAACGAGCCCAATTAAACAACCTGATGCTAAACCTCAAGCTTCTAGAAAAAGAAGAGCAGGACAACCCCAAAGCTCATACAAGGGAGGAAATTATAAAGATCAGAGGAGAAATCAATGCAATGGAGACTAAGAGAATGATACAATAAAATCAATGAAGCCAAGAGTTGGTTCTTCGAAAGAATCAACAAAATTGACAAAACCTTAGCCAACCTTATCAGAAAAAGCAAAGAAAAGGCCCAAATCTATGCAATTAGGAATGAAAAGGGTGAAATTACAACAGACCCAGTAGAAATCCAGAGGATCATCAATACCTAGTTCCAGAAACTATATGCCAATAAGATGGAAAACACAGAAGAAATGGACAGATTCCTAGATACATGTGAATTACCAAAGTTGAATGAAGAAGACCTAAAAAATTCTGAACAACCCAATATCAACCAATGAAGTTGAAAATGTAATTCAAAACTTATCAACTAAGAAAAGCCCGAGCCCTGATGGCTTCACTGGTGAATTCTACAAGACATTTAGAGAGGAACTATTGCCACTACTGTTTAAACTCTTCAATGAAATTGAAAGGAAAGCAATACTCACAAATTCATTCCTGGAAGCAAGCGTTACCTTGATCCTCAAAGCAAAGAAAGACCCAACCGAGAAAGAGAACAATAGGCTAATCTCACTAATGAACATAGATGCAAAAATCCTTAATAAGATAAAGGCAAACAGGATGCAGAAGATCATCAAGAAGATCATACACCCTGATCAAGTGGGATTCATCCCAGGGATGCAGGGATGGTTCAATATATGAAAATCAATCAATGTAATACACTATATCAATAGAGCCAAGGGGAAAAAAAACATATGATTATCTCCATAGATGCAGAAAAACCATTTGACAAAATCCAACATGCATTTATGATAAAAATCCTGCAAAACATTGGAATAGATGGTCTCTACCTCAAACTGATAGAAGCCATCTATGAAAAACCAATAGCCAATGTCATACTAAATGGTCAAAAACTGAAATCCTTCACACTAAAATCAGGAACAAGACAAGGGTGTCCACCATCACCACTCTTGTTCAATATAGTTTTGGAAACATTAGCCATGGAAATTAGACAAGAGAAAGAAAGAAAAGGAATAAAGATAGGAAATGAAGAAGTCAAATTGTCATTATTTGCAGATGACATGATACTCTATATAGAAGACACCAAGAACTCCACCAAAATTCTTCTAGACTTAATAACCAAATTCAATCAAGTAGCTGGTTACAAGGTCAACACAAAAAAATCAATAGCTTTCCTCTACACAAATGACAGACTCACTGAGAGAGAAATAGGGCAAATAATTCCTTTCACAATAGCATCCAAAAAACTGAAATACCTAGGAATCAACCTAATGAAAGAAATCAAACACCTCTTCTCTGAAAACTATAGCACTCTGAAAAGAGAGATTGAAGATGATATCAGAAAATGGACAGACATCCCCTGTTCCTTGGTAGGAAGGATTAATATAGTGAAAATGGTCATACTTCCAAAACTGCTATAGAGATTGAATGCAATTCCAATTGAGGTCCTAGCAGCATACTTCATGGACCTTGAGAAAACAATCCAAAAATTCATTTGGAACAAGAAGAGACCCAGAATAGCCAAAGCAATTCTAGGTAACAGAGACATGGCAGGGGGTATCCCATTCCCCAACCTGCAACTATACTACAAAGCTACTGTGATAAAAACAGCATGGTACTGACAAAGAAACAGACCTGGGGACCAGTGGAACAGATTAGAAGATGCAGAAACAATGCCAGATACACTCAGCCATCTCATCTTCGATGAAGGATACAAACATCCTCACTGGAGGAAAGATATCCTCTTTAATAAATGGTGCTGGAAAAATTGGGCTTCAACTTGCCAAAGATTAAAACTAGACCTATATCTTGCACCATGCACTCAACTAAAATCAAAATGGTTTAAAGATCTAAGTATTAAAATAGAAACTCTGAACTAGTTGGAAGAGAGGTTAGGTAGAACCCTTGAAGACATCAGTGTAGGAAAAGATTTTATGAACAAAACCTCAGTTGCCCATGAACTAGCACAAACAATCAACAAGTGGGATCTCTTCTTATTAAAAGGCTTCTGCACAGCAAGAGAAACTACCAGCAGTGTGAAGAAACAACCCACAATGTGGGAAAAAATCCTCACCTGCTCTTCCTCAGACAAAGGTCTACTATCTCGAATCTATAAAGAACTTAAAAAGATCAGACCTCCCAAATTTAAAGACCCAATCAAAAAATGGGCATCTGAAATGAACAGACATTTCTCAGACAAAGAAGTAGAAATAGCAAATAAATACATGAAAAAATGTTCAACATCACTGGTCATTCGAGAGATGCAAATGAAAACAATGCTGAGATTCCACTTCACTCCAGAAAGAATGGCTGCTATCATGAAATCAACCAATAACAAATGCTGGCGGGGCTGTGGGCAAAGCGGAACCCTACTCCACTGCTGGTGGGAGTGTAGACTGGTGCAAGCACTGTGGAAATCAGTATGGAGATACCTCAAAGAACTAGGACTGGAAGTCCCATTTGACCCCTCTATTCCACTGCTGGGGATCTTCCTCAAAGAATTAAAAGAATCATACCACAGTGATATATGTGCCTCCATGTTCATAGCAGTGCAGTTTGTAATAGCTAAAACATGGAAACAGCCCAAATGCCCATCAACTGGAGACTGGATAAAGAAAATGTGTGTTTTTTTATAAAATGGAGTACTACTCAGCCATCAAAAATGAGAAATTAGAGACATTTATAGCTAAGTGGATGCACATTGAGGCCATACTCTTAAGTGAAATAAATAGGACACACATGTACAAATACCGAATAGTTTCTCTGGTGTGAGAAACTGAAAGTGTATATAAGGACTAAATGTGTAATAAGCAATGTGAAATAGGAAGAAAAGGGGCAAAGGGGAAGGAAGTGGGAGGAATAGGGGAAAGGATAGAAGGGAATGGGATTAATGTGAGAAAATGGAAAAATAGGAACAAAATCTTTGTAAATAGGGGGAATGGAGAGGTTGAAGGGAGGGCTGGGCAAGGGTGGAAAAATAAGAACCAAGAGAGACTATGTAAAGGTGCAAATTTCCAATGATGAATGTCATTATATTGTATACCTAAAATGTACCAATGATTAGAATGAATAATCGATAATGTAAAATAGGAAGAAAAGGTCCAAAGGGGTAGGGGTAGTGGGAGGGGCAGGGGAAAGGAATGAACCGAAAGGAAAAATGATGAGAAATGGAAAAATGGAAATAAAGTCTTTGTAAATAGGGAAGGGTGGAGGGTGTGAAGGGAGGGCTAGGAATGGGGACAAAATAAGAACCAAGATGCATTATGTAAAGGTACAGTTCCCAATGAGAAATGTAATTGTGTTGTATACCTACAGTGTACCAATAAAAGAATTTAATAAAAATAAATAAAAATAAATTTAAAAAAAACCTTTCCTCTTCAGGTTGAGTTCCTCTGACAGGGAAGAGTAGGGGAGGTTTGAGGCTCCTGAACAGGGTCCTGCATCTTAGAAATTAAGTGGAAGCATCTGAGCATATCTTCTAGAAATTCTCTTAGTCATATCTGGAATAAGTATACTTATTTAACTTGTGCTCCCATTCAGTGGAGTTTTTCAAAAATAAAACGTAACATAAAAGAGAAGTATTTAAGTCCAAGTTTTCTAACTCTCTTTTGCTTTTATTCCCAGGCTTATTTTACTATTTCTTCCTCTTTTTTTAAGTCTATGGATTCTCAAATGACCACTGAATATACTCAAAATGAGAAAAGGGGACTAATTACCAAAATGGCTGTTTAATTCCTGAGATTAGCTGTGTCCCCAGTCACTTAATAGGCAGTATCATCTGGGAATGATCTGACCTTTCAAGGAAGCCACCTAAAACATAAACTACACATGAAAGAAAATCAACTTCCCTAATGTGTTTTGTCAATGCTCAAAGAGAATGTCAAAAGACTGAAAGCCAAATCCCTTGTTCCATAAGTCAGTTAATACTACACTTTTGAGAAGACAAACACACATTTGGACAGCTAGTTTTAACCATGTTTACATCATGAGTCTCTGAAGGATAAATTACTTAACAAAACTATTTTAGTTCAAATGTCATTTGTTGCTTTTGTAACGAATCACATTAGTTGGAAACATTGATTGATCCTGAGAATGAAGTATTTGTATTGATAACAGAGAAGGGATGATCTATCCTGAGAATACCATCTCCCTCTCTTGGTAATTTTCAATTGTTTCTATCACATGCTACTTATTTGGTAGTTAATATGGAGCAAAGATATTCAAGCGTGGGAAGAAAAGTCATATATTTTCTTATAGAACACAATTTGGCTTTGTGATAAAGTTGTCCTTGGTTTGTGTTAATGTTGAAGAAAAATTTCCTCTAGGTATTTGGACATAAATCATAGGTGCAGTGGGTGTTTCATTTGTTTGTTTTGTTTTAAATGAAAGTTAGGAACCAACAAAACTAAATATTTTCTATACTTATCAATTTACATGATAAACAGTTCTGAGGCAATCACTTATTGCTCTTCATCAATCAAAAATGAAAGGTAAATGTACATTAAGAAATAAAACTTATGAGTTGAATAGTTTTCCTTTGCTATTAAAATGCTAAAATTCAAACTTCCCCTTTTATATTTATATTTTAAAATAATGTCATGTTGGCATTCCAAAAGCTTTGAATTTTGAATTTTTAGATTATGGCTACTCAAACTATACTATTATTCCAATATTACATGCAAGGAAACATAGGTACAGAGTGGCTAATAGCTTCCCCAAATTTCACAGATAATGCATGACACAGTCTGGGATTTCAGTCTGGGGAAGTGGCTTCTGAGGTAAAGTATGCTTTCTAATCCACTTTTTACTGTGGCTAAACTACAGAAGACAGGTGAATCAAAGAAAATACCAAATTTCAAGCCTACTTCCTTCTACCTAGCATATATCATCATTTGTTTTAACACTTGATTTTATTGGCCCACATGTATATTAGTGTAAAAGTATATTAATATGCATGCAAATTTTATACTCAGTGGTTACTAAACAACTTGTGAACAACTTTCTGGGACAAACACGGATATATATCATGATTCATAAGAATTACAAAGTACTGATTTTTTGGCTTACTACTTATGCTTATTATGTATTTTCTTATTTTTCATTACTTTAATTGACTTTGTGATAAAATCTTCTTTCAGTAAAAATACATGCACGCTTATGAAATTAATTCCTTCATTGAAATATTTACTAGATGCTTTTTAAAGGTTTTAGATGCATAAAGTCAAAACAGCAAATTAAATGATTTGGTTATGGTTAATTATTTTAATACATAATCTTTCCTATAATATGTTTTATGTTTATCTCCTGTTGTTATCATTTTATTATGTTCCATTGAAAAGTATTTTATAAAAATAATTTAACTTTGACTAATCTCATTATTTCTTACTATAAGTCAAAATGAGGACTAGTCACATAATACACTCTAGATGTAATGCTCACTAATATTTTAAGTAAATTAGATTTATCTTTAAGGTGTGTGTTCAATTTTACCTAAAGAAAATCATTTTCAATATTATGCCTTGTAGTTTACTATTCTTTCAACAGTCAGTGATAAACAATGTATTTCCCTATGTAAAGAAATCATATTTGTGGCTTATAAAAGGTCATTGTATATAGATTAATTTAGTTAGTGAAACCTAATAAAAGGAATATTTCCCATGTAAAGGTTTTATATAAAGTTTACATTTTAGAATGGTTCATATGTATACAAAATTTTTCATTAACTCAAAATACTGTTAAAATTGGACAAACTAAATGTACTCAAAACTATATGTTTAAAACTTTTGAAGCATAAGCAATATGGGCTTAGTCACTTTCATCATTGCTTATACACAATATCTCACATCCATAAGTTAAAGGAAGAGAGGTTTATTTAGGCTTATGGTAATTAGAAGATTCATCCTGTAATCTGCTGAAGCCAAAGCTCCCAAAGAAGAGAATAGTGGAAAGGCATTGGGAAAGAGTAGAGGCAAGCCGCTTACATTATGGTGGCCAGGAAGTAGAGAGAGAAAGGAGGAGCTGGGGACAAGAAAGTACCATTCTAGGTATTATCCCCAGTGAGCCATCTCCAATCAGAGGTATTATCCCCAGTAAGCCATCTCCAATCAGGCTCTACCTCCTAATTGCAAGGCAGCTATAGTGCCCTCACAATCCATTAATCTTCCAAAAGCTCCACCTCTGAACAGATGAGAATGGGGGGCATTCTAGAACTGAAGCATAAAAGATATCAAAAGTGGACAGAAAAATTTCCAAGAATTAATTAATAAAAATACTTCAATTCTAATTAACTGAAATGCCAGAACAAGAAAATCATGACTTTCCATATTTATTTTAAAAATACACAAGATTAAGAAAAGTGTTTTTATAATAAGCTTTTGAGAAAGATGAAACTTACATTCTACAAATATTTAGAAGAGCAAAAGGTTATTGTTGAAATTATTTTCATCGTTAACTGAAAGTACTACATTCATAATATCTGAATCAGTGAAGTTCTACTCTGCTTCCTCAGGAGAGAAGGAGCTTTTCTTATTGGCTAAAGCCAATAAAGTTTTCTTAAACAAAATGAAAGTGTGGGGTTGAGGGTGTAGCTTAAACAGTAGGGCATGTCCTTAACATGTGTGAGCACAGTAGTTCAATCTCAACTGCCAAAAAAATGAAAGTGGAGTATCAGCCCAGGGTATATTCTTAGCTGTGGAATTGTGGAGCAGGGAAAGCTATGTATTATCTGAAATAATTCTGAATATCCACAGGGATAGTAGAAAGAAAGCAAATAACCAAGGAGCAGATTCTGACATTATTCATCTAGCTAAATTTAAGAGAAAGTAACAAGATTTTTATATAAACAAATTAGGCTACCTTCATACATTTCCTGGGCCATGTAATCTGTGTTTTTAATAATCATTAGAGATTATAGTAACTTGAATCTTGAATTTATCAATAGGTAAACATAAATTTTATTTGGATTAAGATATTTCCCTGGATTGATGTTCCTGATAATATGGACAATTATGTACACTGAAAAACATTCATGTGCTAAAGCAATTTAAATACTGCTGAAGGGTACCTGCATTCTTTGGCTCTTGGCACCATTCACCCATCTTCAAAGCTAATGTTGCTGAGCCTAGTACCTCTTGGTCTGCTACCACTCTTGATCTTTGACTTATGCCTTGCTCATCCCTTTACAAGGATTCTTCCGAATACATTGTGCCTACTTCCGTAGCCCAGGGTATTTTCCTTTTCTCAAAGTGACTTGATTAGTAACCCTCAATCTATCTACAGCATACATTTTTCTTTTCCATATAACCTAACATATTCCTAGTTTCCAAAGACTAGGATAGGGAAATATTTGGGGATCAATATGCTGACTACCACAAAAAATTGAGAAATCATAAATCTAGACACCAACTCATCATTGCACCAGATTTCTTCTTTGTGGATATCTGAAAATCTGGTAGCCTGATAATTTTACACTTAACATTATAGCATACTAGGAAAAAAGGATAAAGCCTCAAGAATTTGTATGTTGGGAAGATGAAAGAAAACCACTACATAAAGCTAGATTACTGAAGCACTTATTAAAAGAGAACAAGAGAAAAACATGCGGACCAAGAAAGAAACAAATTTAAACACGTCTCAAGGTAGAAGTGAAAACATTTTTTTTTCCTCTGAAATTGCTTAACTATAAAAAAAGAAAACCTTTTAGTTTGGACTTTAAAAAAATACAAAGTTTAGACCTTTTCTTCCTATTTCAATTATCAATTATACATTTTAATCCTTATTTACAATTTTAGTTTTTCACACCAGAGAAACTATTCGGTATTTACACATTTGTCCTATTTGTTTCACTCAAGAGTATGACCTCAATGTGCATGTAAAGGTACAAGATCCCAATGATGAATGTAACTGTATTGTATACCTAAAATGTACCAATAAACAATGAAAAAAATACAAAGTTTAAAGTATTTGAGAGTTTAAATTCTGTCCAGCTATCTAGTTGAAGGAAATCTAAATATATTCTAGAAGTAGGTTATTTAACTCCAGACCTCAAATAATCCCTACAAATGTCAATAATCATTGACTTACAATAAACGCAAAGTACATGACAGGACAAACTACTGAAAGTGAGTTTAAGTCAGTATCAATAGCAAAATGCAAAATCTGGTTTATAGATTAAGGATTTCTAGAATGATAGAATGTCGAGTTCCATAATCATCTCCATTGAAACAATGATAAAAGTGGATAGAATTATTAAAAATAACATTTCAGGACTATGAAAACCTTGCCAGGGCATACAACAAATTGAAAGACATTTATTCGAGGAAAACTATTGAATATCAGTGCTTGCAGGCAGTCTGTAGTCTTTTAAATTGGGGGATCCTCTGATGCTTCCATGCCATACCAATCACATTGGTGGAGAAATTCAAATGGGTTTGATAATCTATGGAAATCAGCAACTTCTCTCCTAGAAGAATGTGGCATGATTTGGAATAAATCACAATATCTCCATACATAGGGGCAAGTAGAAAGCATAATAATGATGATGTTGGAAAGCAGTATCATATCACATCACACCCATTATAAGTTTGCAATGCTGGCTGGGCTAAGCAACATTCATCAGATGAGCCAGAAAATTAACAGATATATAGAGAATAAGATAGCCAGAGTAGGCCTTGGTAGATTTCAAAGTATTCAAAGTTTATTTGGGAGGCTGCGAAACCCTACGGAGCTACTCATCATTGGTTGAACATGAGGTTTGTGAATGCTGACACACGTTTGTACACTTTTTAAATGCCAGAAATTTTAACGCCTTCTCAAGCCCCCAATTAATCATTGGCAAATGTTGTAATCCACATTGACTGAAAGTAAATAAGTCCAATCTGTGATCAGTTAGAATTTGACAACTAAATTGTGCTGACCCAGGTGTTCCTTCTGTAAAGCATGGCAAACACAAGGAATTTAAAAACACAGTACAGAAATCATACACCACACACTATGGAAGAGACTACACACAATCAGTCAGGACAAGCAAACAAAGAAACCGAAAACAGGGCCGGGGATATAGCTCAATGGCACCGCACCTGCCTGGCCAATGCAAGGCTCTGATTTCAATTCTCTGTACCAAAATAGAAAAAAAAACCCAACACATATATACACATATATACACATATATATATATAGAAAGAGAGAGAGAGAGAAAGAGAACTAAACGAGTTAACAATTAAAAAGCATAAAATACTGTCCAAGAACATCTGATACACAGAAAAACTGCACTTGGAAAATGAGGTACAATACAATTGTTATCAGGATTTTTTCTAAAAAACTGAGAATTTGGTGCCAATAAAAATACATCACTAATACACTAAATGAAAAACTTCAGAATAAAAAGCAGTCACTAGATCCCCACAAAGAAAGTCTTTCAAAACAAATGGATAAAAATCAATTAATATTTTCTTTATTCTTCTTTTAAAACATTTAAATATCAACATAAAAAGCTATTTTTAATTTTACCTCATTTTAAAATGATACATACACATAAAATACATGAACATAATTTATATATACTAATGACCTATTATGTAATGTTTGATACCTATATACTTTAAGTAATGTTTAAATTAGTTTTAATACATATCTTCTCAAACATTTATTATTCCTTTCTGTTGAAAATTTTCAAAATCCTTTTCCTAGCTTTCTTCATCTACAGTACATTATTGTTACATGTAGTCAACATAGTGTGCAATAGCACATCAGAGCTTTTGCTTCTTCTGTTACTACCCATTGAACAGCCTCTCCCAAGCCACCCCCTCCCATAATTCTCTGGTTTCTGGTAACCACCACCTGTCCTCAATTTCTATAAGATAAACTTTTTAGCTTCCACATGTGAGTGAGATCATGCAGTACTTGTCTTTCTGTGTCTGGCTTATTTCACTTAACATGATGATCTCCAGGTCCACCCGTGTTGTCACAAGTTACAGGTTTCCATTCTTTTTTTACTGCTGCACAGTATTCCACACTGTATATGTACCATGTTTTCTTTATCTATTCATCAATTGATGGATATTTAAGTTCTTCTATTTCTTGACTACTGTTAATACCGTTGCAATGAACGTGAGAGTATAGATGTCCAGAAGAGAACATCTCGAATGTTCAGATATTCCTTGTTTAATAACCTACTGTTGAGCGACTGTTCAGACTTACACTGATATGTGCTGTTTGGATATACCACCTGTCTTTTTTTTGTATAGTTCTGTACATCTTGTTTATAGAGGCTCAATGTCTTTTTTGTACAGTATATCTTATTTATACAAAACTAATTTTTGCTGATTGTACTGTACATCACAGGACTACAGTTTTATGTTCTGTTTTACATTGCAGTACTATATTTAAATTACACAAATAAAAGCAGTCATAAGTTGGAGTTTCCTTTGACCATTTCTTTGGTCTGAATATTGTAATGTACATACTATACACAATTTCTCAGTTAGAAACCAATCCATTTAAAGACCTAGAATGGAATTCACTCATTAAGTAAGGAATGCTTGGGCTCATCATTTAAAAATGACAGAATTTTAATGTGATGGATATGTAAATTAGCCTACTTGATTATGACCCAATCATACATGACCAAAAACATCACAGTGCATCTCATGGAAATGTTATGCGTCAAATCAAAGCATAAAATTAAGAAAAATAGAAACATAAACAGAAATACCCTTGGAATTGATTTTCATGTAATATTACTTCATTATTGCATCAAAGCATACAATAATATTTGATCTATTAAAACAGAAGGTATAATTATTTAAAATTATAAGTATTTTAATGCTAACAAGGTAAGTGAACTAAAGTGCAGGCTTTTCATGCTAAAATTGATGCTGCATGTAAAATATTCTGGCACATTTCAGTATAAACTTTGAGTTGCCTATCAATTGAGTTTTACAAATTTTGAACCGTCAAAGTAACTACTGTTTAAATCACCTTCAGTGTCATAAAATTGCATTGAATTGCTCACTACGAATGAGTTCTCTGAATAGCAGCTGTACTGTGTTCAAAAGCATTTAGAAATCTAAAATTAAATTTTAATAGATAAAGCAGTAAAAAGAAAATCCCACCTTGAACTTCAGTGAGTAACAAGGTAAACAAAGGCTTAATTTGAAACTTCTCTGTGTGTGGCTTCCATCTATTGGCGTGAAACTCAAATTGATTGAAAGGGAATCAAATGTTTGGGAGAAAGGGCCTGTGAAAATATTTGAGCCTCAATATTTATACATTACAAAATAAGAAAATAAAAATGAAAGATTACTTTGTAAATATCTTTCATTGAATAAAACTTTTATTCTGAGCTTATCAGGCATCTCAAAGCTACGGATATACTCTCCTAGATAAACATATTGTGGTCTAAGGAGAAGTCGACTGATTGTGTTAAAAATTTTAAATTTACTAATTTAAGAATGTAACATTTAAAGGAAATATTATGATTAAAAATAACACCATGTAAAAATATATCATTCAGGTAAATACTAGCGGTATGCCAATATAGAGATAGAGCTAAGAAATTGCCAAAATTATATGATTTTGTACCAATAATAAGTACTGGGTTTATGCAAGTTTTAATCTTGAGATAAGTGGTATAAATAAAACATTTCCTTAAATTACATATATGTTGTTTTTTAGAAGTAATTTAATTTGTGGAAGTTATTCTATAGATTCATTAGTAAAATGAAACACACCTGTAGGTCAATAAATCAAATATATAATTTTAGTTATAATAAGTGTGCTTTTTCATGTTTTAATGTTTCTCCATTTTTATGATAAATTTTACAACCATGATAACTCTCATTATTAAGTGGGGGAACTTATAAATGCACGGATATGGTTGCACAATAAGAATTTGTTGTAAAATCTATTTTAAAAACCAAACTTGCTTCTTGGATTACTTAAGCCACTGACCGACTCAAATAAAGTAACAAGTGAGCAGCTATTTGAATTCCAGTGTTATAAAATGGAACACTAAATATTTGTTTGCCATTCAAATAATATGGTCTTTCTTATTTATCTGCACATTTTACTTTAGTCCTGATAGCAAGACAGAATATACATTAAAATACTATTCCTGCAATCTAGCACTGCATAAATTTACAAATCCATTTTAATATACTTTCTAGTAAAGTTAAACTGAAATAAGTATTTTGGTTTAAAACTTTTCAAATAATTAGTTTGATGAAGTGTTTCACATTACAGTTTTTGTATCAAAATGAGTGGTGCACTATGATGGGTCATAATAATTTCTTGTTTCTCATCTTTTTATAATACTTCTGAGGGGGGAAACAACCACAAGTGGTTCATAAATGCACCACTATCAACATTTTTACTTACTATAATTGGTGTTAAAAATGATTAATGAAAATTTTCTTTCCAATTTATTCTTTTTTTTTTTTTTGTACCGAGGATTGAATATGGGACCTTGCACTTGCGAGGGAGGCGGCGGAACCACTGAGCTAAATCCCTGGACCTTTCCAATTTATTCTTACCCAATTAAGTTATCTGACAAATTTAGACAATGTGTAATCTGTTACCTTTTACTTTCTTTCAGCTTACATGCAAAATGTAAATAACTTCATTTCCTTTTTCAAATTATCAAGTATTCGTTTTAATCATTTTCATCCCTATTTACACTTTCAGTTTCTCACACTAGAGATACTATTTGGTATTTACACATATGTGTCCTATTTATTTCACTTAAGAGTATGGCCTCATTATTTCAATCTAAGACATTTTCTTCTTATTGGTTCTATGTACAAATATTGATTCCCCAACAAAATTATATTTTTCTGAAGTTAAGAAAATGTATTTAACCATTTAATTCTGTTAACTAAACTCGAAGAAATCAGATATTTTGCTATAGATTATGCATTTAAATCTAGAATAATCGTGTCACAGATAGATGTTGATGTAGCAAGAAGGACAAAAACATGGATATAGGCATCCTGAAAATAAATCAAAGCTTATCTTCGCTCTATTCTATAAATTGTATTCTTCCTTAAAGCAATCATTTTTAAAAAGTACAAAATAAAGTATGTGTCTCTCATATTGTTAAGCATTTTTTTTGGAAATTGTTCATAAGATACACGAAGATCTTTTAAGGATATTTGCAATTTAACTGCATTTAAATTTGTGTCTTTGCCTTGTTGAATATTCTGTTTCATTATGTGTTTTTATAATTGAGGAAGATGAAAAGTGAAATTGATAAAGATGCATAATTGGTTTTTCTTTTTACTGGGAGCTTCTGTTGAAATTTTTATGCTATCTTCCTGTAGAATGTTAAAATTCAAAGAAGACTGCAGATGGCATTTGAAATGTTTTTCTCTAAGCTGTTTCAGTCCACAGCATTATGTTCTATGTCTTACAAGAAATAATTAGAGTCTTGAGAAGCAAGATGATGTTGACATGAGTTCATTTATTTCTGGCTTGAATAAGTGGAATATAAATGGTCACTTAAGAAGTAATTCAAATGACTTGCTATAATCAAATACTTTGTTCAGTCCCCAAAATGTGGGTGAGATCCTCCATAAGTATTTTGAACAAAAACAAAACAAAACAAAAAAAATGATTTCCCAAGTGACAATTACCTTTGGTTTCAGAGACATCTAAGAGGGTCTTCTAGGCATTAAATGATAATTTAATGTAGCTATATTTTCCACACCTGGCCTAAACATATCTGGTGTTCTATACTTAACCAAAAATATGCTTACCGTCTTATCATTTTATTCCTATTTTATAATTATTGGCTCAGAAAATTCAAGTAATTGCACAAGTAATTGTTCAAATAAATAAGTGATTTAAATTTATATCAAAGATTTCCTCCCTTGTGTTTTAATTCATTCTAGTTCTGAAATATGTTGATAAATAAATTAAAATAAATTAATTTGAAATTAAATCAATAGATGATAAGTAGGAGATTAGATGGCTATATGGTTGGATAGATAGGTATATAGATAAGTAAAAAGTATAGTTGACAGAAACTATTTTCATAACAAGCTATAGATGATTATAATTCTTTATCAATATCTTTTGAGAGGACTTAACTAAATAATTTACACTAGTTGGCTCAGACAATATATGTTAGAGTAATAAAAATAACAATGTTTTCTAGATGTAATAAGATATTTAGCTTAAATAAGTTATGTTAATTTCATAATTACTCACACCCACACAAATATGTAGTTCCTACTGTGAACTTCAGGACATATTATACACAGATTTGAAAAATTATAATGACCTACAAATGTCTTCATCAACTGAAATATTCTTATTCTTATGATCATTATATTTTCTCTCAGAGGAAGCACAAGTTAATGTTTTAACATAATTAAAAGTAACGGAGGCATGAAGGAAAATGTTGATTCCTTAGATTTGATATTGTAAATGTTTTTTTCCACATTGTTCTTGTGTTTTACCCTATACTCATGTAATTAACGTGTTATTTTCTAAAATTGACTTTCAAACATTAATACTGTTCCCTGGGCCAAAGCTTATTATATCTTCCTGGCTTCAATTTTAATTGTTTCAAGGTAATATATTTGATCATCCTTTATGGGGCAAAAAAACCCCTACTCTGACCATGGGTGTTAGGTTATAACACTGAGGAAAGTGGTTTTAAGCATTAGCTTATGCTTTATGATAAATAACTGTTAAATACAGTTTTGAAGACCCCTGGATTTTAAACCCAATCATACTGTTAAAAAATAAGCAACAGAGTAAGCTAATTGTAAGATGTGGCTAAAAGAAGCTAATCTATTCCTAACCTCACTTCATAAGTGACAGCAAAATTAAATAGAGACAATCATGAATCACAGGAGGATGAGAGTTGAGTAACTAATTGGCCTATTTTCCATGCTGTCAGAATCCTCTCAAGTAATTTTCTTCAATTATAACTGTAAATCAGCTTGTTATTTCCTCCACATGAACTACCAATTGCCTAAGGACTAACTAGGTATCCTGGGATAACTCATGATGAATTACTGGAGAACATTTTCTACTATTAAATAATTATGGGAATTTTCTAAAATTCCATAGCGAAAAACCCACAAAATTAGGATTATGTGAAAAGCCTATCTGCCTTGATCATCAAGAAGAATTAGGTCAGTCAGCTAGCAAACCCTAGGAAACAAAACAGAGCAGAATAGAAACCAAAATATTGCTTCTAAATGTACTTAGTCCATGGTGGGTCAAAAGATGTTGTGCTAAGCAGAGACTGCTGATAATTTGAATTTATGTTACACCCTTTTTTCTGAAATCTAGTTTAATCAATTCTCTTACTCAGAGTGATTTATAGTCTCCCTTACATCACCTACTCATATAAGTTACTATGATGCAATCTTCTCCACATATAAATATCCTCTCATTCTATTTTCTTGGAAGTGAAATAAAGCACTATAGAAAAACATTGTCATGACTTCAAAGAAAAATCATTAGCTAAATGTCCAATTATCTCTAAAATTCAAGTTTCTTTTTTGTAAATATGGAAGCTATCTGACAAGTGGATTTCAAGAACTTCTAGAGATGACCATACCTTCTACAGCAAAATACAGTTTAACAACTGAAAATAAAATGTTCTGAATGAACCTCTAAAATACAGAGTAAATATTTTATAATAGGCTTTTCAGTTGTAGGAGACTGATGGGTCATTTGATATACTAAAAATCCACATAAGAAAACACTACTATGAAAAAAAAGAAAACACTACCATGATGTCATGTTTATTTTATCATAGAGAAATTTAATTGTAATAGGCAGCTAGAATTATAATAGTATTTTAAGTAATGTTTAACATTTCCTTCAAAACATTTATTGGGTTCTTTGCAACGAGTGCGCTTTCAATAAAATTGTTGAAAGATAAGATTTTAAAGAAGTGACCTGTTAGGTTTTACATAGAAATTTACAGGTAAAGTGGTGGAAGGTACATGATTAAAGTTAACTCTTGACATTTATAAACCTCCTCCTGAGAGATGTTCGCTTAAATCCCAGCAGTTCTGTAGACATTTGTAAAAAGCATTTGAGCAGACAAGAACACACCTTTGTGGTGTAAAGAATCTTATACAGGCCTTAAAATGCAAGTTGTAATATGTAAACAGGTCATGTATGCCTGACAAGTAGATTGAACCCTTCAAATAACTAATTAGCACCTCAAACAAAGCTATACTTATTATTTGGTTTTGTACTGAGCTTGGTTAAATATTACCATACCACAAGAAATCTACACACTAAAGTATGAGTTTAATGACAATAGTAGAAGATTTATTTTTTGTCATTTTAGTGGTTACTTTTTCTAAGAATTCTTCTGATGACTGGACACAATATTGCAAATAATTTACTCAGCATAACAAAGTTTATATTTTAAAAATAATAAGGCATTTTTTTCTGTAAGTGCTGAAATCAAACCATGTGTGTAGTGGAATTTAAGTGAAAGTTTGACAACACAAATATTTTTGCGCTTATAATTATACTGAAATTGTGTCATGTGACTCATATCACTGTATCTGTTCTAGATATAAGATTTGTGAAGTTACGTCCCTATTTGCTCTGTTCACATCCTACAACAGCTTTATGTTCATACTCAAAAACATTATGCCTCCTCAATAAATATTTGCTGGAAAATGCTTGAATAAATCATGAAAACAAAAATTAAATTTTGAAATAAAATAGCTTCATAAACAATTCTTTCTATTCCTTCAAGCAGGAGTTAATGCTATCACTGCTTGGGTGAAGAAAAAGAAGTTTTAGATGGCTGTGATTACACATGATATGGATCTCTTCTGTCAGGTTGTAGTCCTGCCTGCTATGCAGGGTAAGATGGGAGGACTCTACTGCATTATCATGAGGAAGGCCAGATTGGGATGTCTAGTTCACATGAAAACATACACCCCCGTCACCTTCACACATGTCCACACTGAGAATAAAAGGAACGCAGGCTAAGTTGGTGAATTCAATTGCATGGTGATAGTGGCTTCATGCCATTACCAGGGAGGCAAGGCCTGGGTTTAAAATCTATAGCTCAAGTGGAAAAGGCAAAAGTAAAGAACTTGCCACTAAACTAGAGTAAAAGTATATTGTTAAGTTTATTGTAAAAGAAAATGAAAAATTATTATTCAATGTTATAAGCTATTTTGAATTCCACTGTTATAAACATGGGTAAGCATTACTCCTCTGGATCAAATGGAATTTCTAATTTTAGTATTTTTAAAGAATCTTTATATTGATTTCCTTAGTGCTTCACTAGTTTACATTCCCAATATTATAGGCAGCTAAGTTAGACAGAAATTAATAGGCAGTCAGACAGAGATGAGCACTCAGGGAAGTCAGTGCAGAAGATGAGAACACAAACACTGTGGCTGGAGGCACATCTGAAGAAGGCAAGGCCTCAAGACAAAGTCACATTGAACAAACTTGCATACCTCCCTAAGGGATAAACAGAATTTTAAGATTATAGTGTAATTAGTATCATCTAGTCCACTGAGTCCAGATAAGCATCAGACATCAGGTGCGGGACCAGAACATCTGGATCCATCCCTTCCCCAAAATTGATTCTTTTTTAGAGTCACAGTGTCTTACTTTTCTTGTTGCTGAGACAAAATACGTAACATCCAAAGTTAAAGGAGGAAAGGTTTATTTTGGCTTAAAATTTGTAAAGGTTTCAGTTCAGCATTGGCTGGCTCCAAGGCAAGGTGGCATGACAGAGGGGCATCACAGAAGAGAAACAGTTCATGGGAAGCAAAAGACAGCAAAGCAGTGAAGTAGCAATCAGCAAGCTACAAGTAACAAGCAGTGACCTTCTTTCTGTCCCTTATATCTTATCCAGGTACTCACTCTTAGGGGGGAGTAGCACTCACACCCAGGGTGGGGCAGACTTAATCCTAGCTTCACACCATGAATTAATAACAGCATCATATCCTTGATCCCAGCAGCACACACCCTAGATCCAGCCACCTCCAAAAAGCCCCACCTATCTACAGGTTACCACATGAGGCTTTGGGGGAACATCTAGACATGAGCCACAAAACATAGATAACCCAAGGTTTATGATACTAGCTGTATACCCTTGCTATGTGCCTTGCTTTCCTACTGGATCAATATTAATTAAGTGGCTATACTTGTAATCTCATTGGATGATTATAATTTTACCTATGTTATCCCACCCCATGATTTTTCTCTATAAAACATTCTTAAGAGAAATGTTCTCTGTGGCAACCCACTTTCGGGACCCTTCTTGTCTCTCAGGAGCTATCTCTCCATAAACCTTTCCTACTCTCAAGCTCCACTGTCACTTGGAATTCATTCTTTGATACTTGGGGGACACGAACTTAGCATATCTGACATGTAGCAGGTTGGGAGTTATATTTTTCATATATAATCACCAACAACTAAGAAGTGCTCCTTTTTTCCTATGTCCTCTTTAGCATTTTTGTTGTTGTTCTTCTTCTTTTTTTGTTTTTTTCTGTTCTTGGTGATAGCCATTCTGGGAATCTCATATTTGTTTTGATTTGTATTTCTCTAATGGCTAAATGGACATTTTTACTTCTTTGGACAAGAGTCTATGCAGTTCTTTTGCTCATTTTTTAATTAGATTGTCATGCTAGTTTTTAAACTTGAAACTTATCTATGAACCATTGTAGAGTAATACAAAGTTAAGAATATTAAATATTTGTAAGAATGTGAGACTTAACAACAGTTACTCCATTTTGTAATAGGGCCCCAACTTGTCTGCTTCTGTTACGGATCACCAGATAGACATCGAGTTCCAGGGATGTGCTTGTTGTTGTGCCAGGAAGGTCTGTTGTGTGCATAGTGTTCCGTCATGCTCGCCCAACTCCATATCTGAATATGTTATCTTAAGGACTATCTGTAAAAGGTCTGTTTTATCTCTCTCCTCCGCTTTTGTATTTCTGCTTGCCAACTTCCCCTTCGACCCCCTATAAAAACAGCCTCCTCGGACTCTGAGCCAGTTGCCTCTCTAAGCTACTTTGCTTTGGAAGTGCCATCTGACCAGACTAATAAAGGTCTGTTTTACTTTCCAACTTGTCCGGTGTGTTCCTTCCCGGGTGTTCTTCCCTGCAGTCAGCTCCTCGGAGCGTTTGGTAAGGCCCTCAGTCTTACAAGAAAGACTTGTTCCATATGTCATAGTGTCACGGGTAATTTCTACTTACATTTACACAAGCTTACACAAACATGCTTACATGTTATACTGTAGGGAATTTGTGTATTTTTAAATATATACATTTGATGTTTTAAGCTTCTTTGAAATAAAAAAAGTCAATGTTGCTTAACATTTTTTCACCTCCTTTAAGACAAGAACACAACGCTGACTGAATTAACAACTATGCTTTTTGCCTTATATCAACACTATTTCTCTTGAGAAAATGCTGAAACTTAAAAATTTCAATTTTTTAAATTCTTTTTATTCTTGCAGAATAAAAGAGATATTTTTGATCTATTCAAAGAACTTCGAATATTTTTTGAAGTTGATTAGAAAAAAGATAACATAACTGATATGCTTAGGTAGCAATCTTTGATTTTTATTAATAGGGTAAGCCAAGATGTCATTTTAGGAAAATTTTTTTTTTCATGTATAACTTCTATTTGATTTATATGCATGATAAAATTAAAGACTTGTATTGCTTTTTTTGTTTTTTCTTTTTTTGACTTTTTCGAAATGAAACTAGTTTTTCTGTATCATGTGCATATATTCATACTAAAATGTCGTGTCTGATATTCCTATTTATTTGAGTATTATAATGAAAACATTCAGTTAGTTTCACAAGGTTGACTAACATATCCATAAGGTTCTTTATTTGGGTAAATACATAAATCTGAAAAATGTTAGAAATTTTCACTTTTTAACCAAGATAGATATGAATATCAACTGGTCTATTATATGCTCACTTGAAGTGGAGAGTAAAAATGTAATATTTATCCTAGCCTTAAGATATTGCTGAAGTGTTTATTAATCATTTCCAGATGCAAATTCTCATATTAAAAAAGTAAAAGGCAATGACAAATCTGCTGCTCTAGATCCCACTTTTACCCTAGAGGATAGCTACATTTATAAATCCCAATTTTTCTATATCAACTTCTGGGAAGTTTTTTTATTCACTATTTCTAACTGTGGCTATATCAGTAAACTATGAACTACTAAGTAGTAATAAGTAAAGTACTAAGTAGTAACACTCTAAGCAATTGTTTGTAGTTTAGCAGTTCATATCCAGCATTATCTCAATTTCCTGGGGTGACCCCGGTCCAGAATGACTGATAAGTAGAGACCAGCCACTATACCAAGTCATTGGAAGGTAGCAGGTAATGAGAAACACTAAATTAATGAAATCCAGACAAACAGGTAAACAGGAAATTTATATCTAAAAGATCCAAAGGAATCTAAGAAAAAATACCACATATTAGGGACTTTTACTTTTCTGAAGTCAAATGGTAAAATGCTGGCTCTTATCCTGTAAATCTGGCAACTAGTAATGGTCATTGAAATATTAATTATGGTTTAGGAGTGAAAATTTGTAGAAATTTGGAAGCACCAAGAAGCAAATCAGATCCCAAATTTCTGAAGAAAGTATACCAAGGAGCTAACAAAACAGATAATCAATTAGAAGAAATAAATAAGGAAGTCAGTTTGCTTACAAGAAAGTAAACAACAGTTACACTTTTAGAACAAAGCACTAGCCAAAATTGAGCATGCAACAAGTTAGCTGATGGCTAAGTATTGTGGTCCATTGATCTTTCTATTTCCTTTTTAGAAAAGTTTGAGCCATGGATATATGGGGAGCTAGTATTGAAGTGGAGGGATTTCAGGAACGGGAGTCAGATCTACACTTTAGAATGGGCTAAAAGGATACACACAAATTGAAATATGTATGTTTTCCTATAATCACTTTTGTTCTTTAAAAATAATTTGTTTGTAGTATAAATTTATCCATATATATTTTAATGTGACTACAAAGATAGATGAATGTTATCTTTGCACATTTACAAACTGTTGAAATGGCAAAAGATTTTCTCAAGCTCAATCACAATTTTTAGTGAGAGATTGTGTTTATCTTCAAGATGGTTCCAAAAAGCATTAAAATGAATGTTAAGAACTTGTGCTTTAAGAAATATAAGATTTTAACAAGACAAACTCACTACAGTGGACCCTTGACTTAAGAACTCAATTTGTTCCTCAGGGCTGATTGTAATTTAAGTTTGTCAACTGAAGGCCCAGGCTCCTCTACACAGCCTGCAAAGTCTTTTCCTGCATACAGGCAGATCTCAGTGTCTTTAGAGAGACATTAGTGAGGATGTCTCAATTAACTCCACACAGGAAAGGATCTCACAATGTTCCTTCCAGAATTCTTTAAAGGTTAAATCTGTATCTGAGACCATCTGGAAGCCTAAGCGGCAGGCATTCTGGTCATAACTCAAGATGTTGTTCGTAAGTTAAAACTAAAATTCCTGTCATAACCCAAGTTGTTCATACATCAGCTTGGCCATAACTCAAGGGTACACTGTGATTAAATTTTTTAAGTGAAAATGAACAAAACAAGAGCAAACCTTGCAATCATGTTACCCACAAAGTAATTTTCTTTTATCCTCTTTAGTTTAGGCTCCCACACTACACACTGGATTGTAGAGAAATTAGAATTGATTGGTAAGGTTGACAGTGTTGATACTAATATTTTGCTAAACTAATTATCCAAGTCCTGAAAAAGAAAATTGATTTGTAAATATATTTTACCAGAAGAGATGTTGGGTTATAATAAATATATAATGGCTATGACATTGTAGCTTTAGTGTTTATGTTTATTTTGACATCTACTTAATTGATTTTAGGGTAAATTTACACAGTTTAGGAAGGAAAATTTGGTTTATTGCACAATATGGTTCTTGGCAATAATAATCTTTTGTACCAGAAATGTAAAAACAAAATACAAAATATACATTGAAACAGTATATATTATCTTTCTCCACACTATAAAAAATATTCAGAATCTAGGAATGAATCATTGAATAAATCACGTTCAGAGTATAACACCATCTATCTAGCCCTGAAAATATTTACTTCCGAAATGTCTTAATTTTTATTATTTTTATGGGAATTAAAAACATATAGACCAAAATATTTGGTAGAGCAGCCCTACCACTCCCAAAGGGCTGATGTAGAGTCATCAACCTATCATTAGAAATTTTCTGAGATGCAGAGAAATAGAACATTTAAAGTTGGAGAACAACCTCAGACATTGAAATATGAATGCTGCAACCATATGAAATCAAGGAAACACTATACATTTGCATAATGATAGCTACACACAGTAGCAATTCCATTTTTAAATAAATATATAAATGGGATCACCTTTTATTACTCTTTAGAGTTGAGGTGCACATGAAGTAGACTTGACATTTATATCTATTCAGGTCAGACACTCTTAACTCTACATGGTGCAGTTCCAGGAGTCCCTCAGGAAAGACTGTTCATTCTTAATGAATGCATAGACTTGCTTTATGTTTTCCCAAAGCCAAGCAATGCTTGGTTTGAGCTTGGCTAATATCCAGGTTTGGAGAGCAGAGAAACATGAGATGACTGTGAATATATTAATCAAAAATGCAGAGCACTGCTATTTTTAAGAAAATAAAAGAGACATAGGTTACCACTTCAAAAAGTTTCTTGGACACATAAAAAACAAACATACAGCCTACAGATTTAGCTAATGCCCAAGCAGCCCCCATAGTTCTTCAGAATCCAAAAAAAAAGACTCAAAGATGAGAAAATTTCTTCTATACAATTTGCACATTGATCAGAAATCTAAACTTAGTTCACATTATAGATACCACATGTACTTTATGAAGTTAAAACCCAGATTTTGAATAATTTCCAAAATCAAATTTGAAAAAGCCACAGTAGAATTAGTTGAGTAAATATAGCAGTCCCTCCTTATCAAGTACTGCTTTCCTCAGTTTTAATTACCTAAAGTTAACCGTAATCAAAAATATTAAAAGGAATTTTTCAGAAATAAACCATATATAAGTTTTAAATTATGTGCCATTCTGAATAGCACAATGAAATCTCATACCACCCCATCCTGCCAGAGACATGAATCATCCCTTTGTCCAAGGTATCCACACTGTATAGGCTCCTTGTTCCTTGGTCACTTAGTAGTAGCCATCTTGATTATCAGTTCAACTGTGGCAGTATCATAGTTCTTGCATTCATGTAACCTTTATTTTAATTAAAAAACAGAGCAAAGTGCAAGAGTAAGGATTCTGGCATTTCAGACATACCAAACAGGAGCTGCAAAATACTGCAAATGAAAATGTAAACATTCTCAGCCTAAGGAAAGAGAAACTCACGTGCTGAGGTTGCTAAGATCTATGGTAAATTATCGTTGTTAATTTCTTTTTAGGCTTAATTTATAAATTAAATTTTATGATTGGTATATATGTATAGGAATAAAACATTCATAGCATATTATCTACAGTTTCAGACATCCACTGGGAGTCCTGGAATATATCCCCAGTGGATAAGGAGGAACTACTGTAATTTACACAATACAAACATGAGGTTTTCAATATTTAGGTCAAAACATTTATTTTAATCTTATGAAGTGGCAACTGATCTGTAGATGTTAACATAGGGGACAATAGGCCAAATAGTTACGGAGGGTAAATAGCTTGAAAGGAACTGGCATATTGACAACAAATGAGGATACTTTAGTCTAGAAAACTTCCTTCAAAATGTTGCAGACCACTAGCACTGGTTTGATTACAATGTGAAAGCATATTGAGTTGGTTATGAGGACATCCTGTGGTTAAGTTCATCAATTTTTATTTTTTTCATTTGAAACTATATATAATCTCTCAAAAGCAAATATCATGCATATTGACTTATATAGATAAATATTAAGTATGTACTATGAATAGGGTAGTGCAGTTCCATAAAAGAAGTAAAATGTAATATCTTTCATAGAGAAGTTTAAAGCTGTAAGCGAAGATAAACATGTTTACCAGCCAACAACTAATTAATCCAGAAAATTATATTATACTTAAAATATACATAACAATAATACAGCTTACTATTGCTCAGTTTATTGAATAATTATAAAATATTCTCCTTTAAAGGAAGTTCAAATTTTTGGATCTAACAGAATTTTGTTCTTTATTTCCCATATTATTTTTTCAAACATTGGAGGAAGTTTTTTTTTACAGCCAGAAAAATGTTCTAGAGTCTTTTGTTTCACAAAGGTAGAAGAGTTCGGATACTATACTAATTACTGTCCTCTCATTATCTCATTTAATACTCACTACAACACTGTCAGTGAGAATTGAATTCTCACTTGATATATGTAGAAATTGAGATTCAAAACATTTAGATAACATGATCAAGGGTTGGTTTTGGAGCAAAAGATTGTACATTTTCCACTTTGAAAAATATTCTGTCCACATCTGGAGCTAGAAAATGCCTAGAATGCATGCTTCTACTCTTCTCTCTGATGTCCTTGGTAGTTATTGCTGATTAACCCAATCCTTCTCAACTCAGTATCCTAGGCCACCACTGAAAACTGATGGGGATTGACATGAGATATAAAGTAGTTTTACTATCTTTGCCTTAATGCAAATGTGAAAGGTTTGCATTTTTCATGTTTAAATGCTTTGAAAGTCTTACTTTAAATGATGTCAAGTCTCCCTCTGGTTGTTTTCAGGTAACACTGCTGGGAATGAGAAAAAAAAAGAGGCCAAGAGAAAGACCAAAGCCGCATTATAGTCCTTCATTAGTTTTTCCAATATTGAAATTCCATACGGTTAAAATAAACTATATTGGTGTATTTTTCCATATCTTTATTGGCAATATTCTTTGCTGAACAAAGCTGAAAGACAATTTTATTCTTACAGTGATAATGTATAATTGAACACTTAGATATTAAATTCAGAAGTAACCTGCATTTTATTGTAAAAATGTATATTATACAATAATTAGATCAGTGTGATGACATAGAAAGATTAACAGAAAATGTGGGCACCAACTGTTCATTTTTTTCCAAGTTAATACCTAAACATGATTTTCTGTCAAATTCATGTGTTCATTTAAATGAACTCCAAGGCTCTAAGATCAGACCTCCCAAATTTAAAGACCCAATCCAAAAATGGGCATCTGAAATGAAGAGACATTTCTCCATAATTTATTTTTATATTCATAGAAGATTTTTACGATAAAAGGGATGCTTTAAATATTTCTGCCCTGCTCCATCCCCTCTAATATACACATTCAAGCTAACTTCATTGTATTCAAACGTAATGCAAATATAAAACCAGCATGAGCAGTGGTTTAAAATGAAGCTGTGGAACACAGGAAAGCATGAGTCCTGGTCCTACAGTTTAGCTAATTGCATGACAGTGCAGATTAACTGTAGAATTTCCATGTTTTCATCTGTAAAGGAGAATATAATAGTACTCAATCCTGGGCTGGGGATTTAGCTCAGTGGTTCTGCTGCTTGCCTCACAAGCACAAGGATCCGAGTTTGATCCCTGGTACCAAAAAAAACAAAACAAAAACAAAAAAACCCTCAATCCTGAGATATATTGTGAAAATTAAATACAAAAAAATTGCAAAGCACCTAGCAGACAGAGTATAGTATAGAGTATAATGGGATTCTCAATTAATTTTTATTTTGAAGGAACAACTGAGTCTGTGTTCTAGGATTAAAAGGGTGATTGAACACTTCACCTCACCAAAATTTACCTGTTTTAACATCCTGCTATGTCTCCCTAAAATTCTTACCATAAGAATAATATATTTTGTTAAATTGAGATTGTGGGTCTTTTTGTAAGCTTTTAACTCTTGGGAAAGATAACCCAAAATTCACACCATCACAATATCTCAGTAATATGGTTTGATTAATTAGTTGGCTAGCAGAGGTTGGTCTCTGAGTGGATAGGGTATAAATACATCAGATCTTAATAAGTAAGAAATTTTTAGGAAATTTGAAATGTAAGCTTATTGGAAATAGTCTAAGAGGAGGGATCAGGGTGATAAAAATATATAATTTTATGTTTTTATCTTCATGCCTTGAACTCTTTGAAAATACACAAGAGATGAGTATCTAATGTAACTGGCTCTCTCTGGAGTACTGTAATTTGAAAGATAATAGTGTATGTTCCAGTAGAAGTATTTCCTAAGAACCTATGGAAGACCACCACTGATTATGCTTTCCAATATAACTTGCAATGACTTTCTCATCTTCTTTTTTATGTGACTATTGAATTCTCAGAAATTTATAAAATTTTATTGTGTTGAATTTATTATGATTCTAAACACATATACCCAATTTACACTGATATTATTTTTTTGCTTATCTACCTAGGAACAGAATTGAGCTTAATGTACAGGGCTAAAGTCAGAGCTCAAAGAAAGCACATGTGAATCCAACCTAGAAGTCTCCTATTCTGTAATGTAATTCTTTTCTCATTTAATTACTAGCTCCTGATTGTTCACTTTCTTTTGTCTAGTTTCCATTAGTTCCAACTTGTCCAAATAGCTCTTAGAAGACAAATGCATTGTTATTGTTAAATATAGACTTGAGAAAGCACATATTTAATAATCATTTTAATTGTAGTTTCTTCAGTTTATTAGCCAATCCATTTTGTTTCTGATCTATGATATAATCATAAAGGTTTCCCATTACCTGTGCTTCTTTTTAATTTCTGACTGCTTTTGTGAACCTGAATTTATTTCACTTTCCTGCTGCCTTTATCTCTTTTCTAAAATTCTTAACTGATAAAGCAGACTCTTATTTTATTCCATTTTCTTTTTGCCCCTTTTCCAGCACAGATTTTTCTTTACCTGGAGATTTTTGAACAGTCCTTTGGGAGGCTGCAATGAATTCATTTTGCTCTTTACAATTTCTCTGAAAAAGAAAAATACAATCTGTTGTGCTTTAATTATAATTTCCCTGAGGATATGGTATTCTTCCATAGTCAAGAAGTTTAACACTTCTTCCTAGCAAACCAGAATCACTAGATTGCTTAGTTCTTTCAAATCTTAAAGCATTTCGTAGTCTGAAATTCCATTTCTAACCCAATTTAAGTGGCCTTGGTCACTGGTTTCCTGCCATCTGAGTTTCCCACATTTCCAGTCGATTTCCCAGGTTAAAATTGGTTTTCTTCTCAGCCACGAATTGAATAAAATGTACTAGTTTGAATGAATTTGTTACTCATATATCTAGATGTATTCTGCCTTTTCAAACTCAAATGAATTTGAGGAAGGTAAATCTGTATTCTTGAAGTCTGGATAAATTGAGTTAAAACATATTGGTTTCAATTAAACTTATGTTAAAATGAACATTTCAACAAAGTAACTCATAAAATTATAGTTAGAATATTCTGCCAAATACAGGCAATTCTGAAATATTTTGAGTAAATACAGTAAGAGAGATAAACCCTTTTGTGTTAAACAAATAAAAATGAATACTTCCAAAGTACTGAAAAAGAATATTTCTTAAATAAGGCAGGCATGCATTATCTCTCCAAAATCTGGAATGCAGTAATATTCTAAAAGTAACACACAAAATCAAATGTATACATATTATTTTGTATCTATACACAATAATTCTGTGTGTATACACAAATGTGTAGAAACATGCATACAAGATATTTAAGCCTATGAGCCTGGTTAATTTTTATATTTCTGCTTGTTTTTAGGTCTCAAAAAATAGTACCACCTCTTCTGTTTCAACCCCACCCAGCAGGCAGGTAGAGTTAGTTGTTTTCTCCTTTGTGATGCCATAGCACTAATAAATATCTGTGAAATAGTTTTTATGACATTATATTGGAATAATTAAATCACACCTAGATTTAATCTCCTTAAGGCCAAAGATTATATCAGGTACATTGTTTTCATTATTCTATGTCTAGAATCTTGCAAAGTAACTGACATTTAAGAAATCCTCGTATAAATCAAAATAAAACTGCCACTTCATTAGTTCAATTATTAATCTCAACTGGTGAAATTGGAAAGCAGTAAGTGACATAACCCCAATGAACAAAATTATGACTGTTATACCAGCCAATATTTGATTCTATTTGGGGGATAGATAATGAGAAATAGATTTGAATTCCTCTGTAGTCTTTGCCCACTATAGTCATGATGCACTTTTATGAAGTCATCATTTAAAGGTTTGAAGAAAAAAATATAATAAGCAAAATAATAGAAGTCATTTCAGTAAAAAGTGTAATATTTTGTGGAAAACATTTGCCCAGATTTCCTCATATCTCAGTCAGTACTATGTTGTCATATTGGGAGACTACCGGTGGCACACATACTCTCTCTCACACACACACACACACACACACACACACACACACTTCCAATACTAATGTTATAAAAAAGACACTGATTCTTTGAATTACACAGCTCATTCAAGAAAGAAAGAACACAGAAATGGTTTGACACCAAAGTAGATAAAATCTCTCCATTCCATACTGACTATGGGTCTTTTTGACAGTAGGCTCAATATGATGCAGGAAATAATGAAGCCTTGGGAAATGAGGTTGTTTAAATAAACATTAAGCATCCTATCAAAAAGAGGCCTAATCCACATGTATGGAAACTCATCATCAGGCTGGATTGTCTCAGTTAGAAGATCATTATTAAACTAAAGAATAATCGAAGGAGAACAATCAAGATGGTGAGGAGTCTGGAACAACTGTCAAAAGCAAAATATTTGAGCAAAACCAGGAGCAAACAAGGACAGAAAGGAGAATTTGTGTCATTTATTTAACTGTCATATCTGACTAGCAGCAGTGAAAAAGAATAATTTGATTTTTCTATAGTGATTTTCACAAAGATCATTGTGTATCTCAGGCCTCTCATAGTTAACGACACTGCTCCTCTTGTAACATCCTTTTGTGTCCTACATCAATGATACCTCTAACTGAAATCAGTAAAAGGCTTTGCATCTTTAATATTTGGTATACTTAGACATTCTAGTAGCATCTTCACACTCCAGGAGGATGAGGGAAGGGGATAATCAAGCTTGAGGACAGCCCAGGAAATTTAACGACTGGTGGTGACTCTGTCTCAAAATAAAAATGAATAAGCAAAGAGCAGCTGGGAATGTAGCAAAGTGGGAATGCCTTGGGTCCAATTCCAAGATAAATCAATCAACAAATCAACCAATCAAATCATCTTTGCTGAAAGTGTCAAGCAGAGGTCAAATACCCATTTCTTACATGGGTACTGGGAGAACTCTCAGACTACATGGGAGTTATAGTGGAGCTGTGGTCAGACAACCACAAGAATTTAATTGAGGTTTCCAGGCTCTGAGATAAGCACAGGGGCAGTCCCTGGGATGTCCATACCCACCTTTCCTTCAGATACATGTTGCATTCATCTGAAACTCAGCATTAGTGAGCATTTTATTATATACTAGGCAATGTTTTGAAAGATTTACAGGTACTGATTAATTTTATCTTTATAACACCACTCAGTGGTAGGTACTAGTAGATTCTCTATTTTACAAATGACAATAAAACAAAAACTAGAAGGCAAGGGAGATGTGAAGAAGTTTTTCCAACAAGGTCACAGAGGTGGGTAAGTGGTGGAGCTGGAACTTGAATCCAGGATGTCCAACATGGGAGGCTGGACTCCTTAAGCAATATGCTAACTGGCCTCTCAGTTTCACTAGAAATAGAGTTTCTTTGAAAGCACTTATATGAGCAAGTTTTAAATTCATATAATGCTATATGGATTTAAAGTTTAGGAAACTGCCCTCACTACACCCTCTGGAGGTTTCCTTACAATGCTGTCTGTGATTTCAAGTTCCTTTGTTCAACAGCAGTGGTACTCTAGTTGGGCAAAGAACTCCCTGTTTCTCTTTCTAATCTGGTAAGACCGTGGCCTCAACCTCTGGCTGTTCTCTCGAATCTTGCCTGTGGCCTTGCTAAGCCAGGACTTGCTGGGTTTGGCCATGGTTGTACCTGTAACTGGCCAGTTGCCAAAGTCTGACCTGGTCTCTGGGTTCTGGACTTCGCTCTTTGACTCACAGTGCTTGTCTGGAGTCCATGATATACCTGCACACTGAGCCCAGCTGGTCCACTGGTTCTACCCAGCTTGAACATAAACTAAGATTAAGGTTTGTTGGCCACAGCTGGTGAACTGGTATGGGTAAGAGGCTTCTCCTGGGGAAAAGCGTTTCCCAGAAAAGCAGCAGCTAGGCAGGAATGATGAGCTTGACCCAGTGAGAAAGCCCTCGTGGAAGGGAACAGTCACCGTACAGAGTGGCTGTCTGTCTCAGATTCATCTCCTGGACAAGAGTGCCAGGGACTCACCCCTCAGTGCTATGGGAAGTAGGAGGGAGGCATGAGCACAAAACGAAGATCACTGACTGAGTGGTTCATGAGACAGTCCACAAGGCACTTATGCACCAGTAGTATCACTCTACCTTGCACTTAGGAGTCTTCAGAGATGCTGCAAAAACAGCAAGTTTTTTCTTGAAACATTTTGAAGAAAAAAGGACCACAGTTGAAAAGCAGAAAATTCCTTTATTAGTGAAAAATTTAAATGGAAAGATACTTCATCAAATGAAGTTCAAAAAGGGGTTGCAAACTCCTTATTGTTCCCCAGTCTAAAAATGTAGCAGTTAAATTGAGTGCATACAGGTCAATGCATCCTATTGGTTCTGGAGAAAGAGAACATGTATCTTATATTCAGGACTACATGATGTTAATCTGCTACAAAGTGAGAGATAACATAAGAAAAAGAAATATAATTGTTTTCCTCCAGCATACTGTTGTACCTTTACGGCCTTGATCATGCTGGTATATAAATGTCAAACTGAATAGCAACAAAGGGTTAAGAAGTCCACTGACACAACGCTACCAACTGAAAGTGTATTTCTTCACTCCTGTGGTTGGAATACAGTTTCTCCTCTCCAAAATTTAGACTGATACTTGTTTGCCAGTGTTGTAGGTGTGGAGAGGTAAATAAGTGTTTAGGTCTTTAAGAAGTGTTTTTTCTCCCCCTGAGGCTGAATTAGTACTTGCAGGAATGAATTAGTTACCACAAGAGCATGTTATTATTAAAGAAATTTGACTTTCCTCTCCTTTTTCTTGCTTCTATTCCTTACTCACCTGTTGCATTTCTACCAAGAGGCTGTTGCCAGAAGCCAAGCAGATGCCAGCACCATACTCTTGAACCTTTAGCAAAGCAGACTTCTTTCCTGTATAAATTATTCAGTTTCAGGCATACTGTTTTACAACAAGAGAAGTACGAAAACTGTTAGAGAGGTCCAAATGAGACCAAAATAAATGAAAGCAAAAGTGAGTAAAATTGGAATATTAACCCTTCTCGATGTGAATAAAATTTAAATAACAATATTCTGCAGAGGATGGAGATTTAGGGTAGTGCAGATAACTTAAGTATGCATACTACTTAATATAGTAGCTATATGAACATTTCAATGTTCAATTTATATAAAATGTCACTGTGAGAGTTATTTTGTGTATCCATATTGATTAAAAAGTGTGCATTTTAAGAACAGGAAATATGCCATATCTTTGAAACTCCAGAAACTAGAACAATTTCTAGTTACACATAAGTAATTACATACTGAACAAATTGAATGAAAAAAATTTCTAATATTAATAACATTTGAAAGTATTCAGACCCTTAAACTACCCAGCTACAGCCTGTTTGTTTCCTTTCAACCACAATGAAACAAACTATAATACAATTTAATCTGGTTAGGTTCAATTTTTCTGTAGTAAATATGCACACCTTCCCTTCAAATTTTGCACTTATCATTGGTATTACTATTCATACGGACTCTTTAATCTCCTGCAGTTTTACACTTATAAAATAAAGCAAGAAGATCTAAGGAAGAAAAACACAGAGTTGCCAGTTTACACAAGCAGCCAAAATGAAAGACATGTAACTCTAGGGAACATAGCATAATTATTGCAGAAGATCAGAGATTCTTGATAAATTAACTTTGTGAGTGTGCAGCAGCATAAATTGAATGAACACTGCCTAGAAAACTGAATATTAAAATTGAAATAAAAGATTTTCCTAGGGGCTTACACCCAGAAAAGATGCAATCATCAACGGGTAGTAAGTAGTCATTTCTATAGTTTCAGGAACTTAAAAAATTCCTTCGGTAGCTACAATACCACAAGGGGTATCTTTATTCATGAATGCAAAGTTTCTTTATAAATAATACAAATTCATAATAAAGTGGAATAAAAATGTTGATATTATACAGTAAATAGATGGGACAAATTATTATGCAAAAATTGAAACATTATCAATTTACTTGGCCAAATAGTGACTAGATGACTACATAATTTATCACAGCAAATTTACATTATTCAAAAAACATAGTGTGATATTCAGAAAAACAATTTACTGAATTTTGTGTAAGACCTTAGATATGTGGAAAATCTACTTTCATCAGATCTTAGAAAATTCTATCACAAGAAAGCTGCTAAAAATCAAGTTTAAGGGGGAATTAAGCAACCCACTTTAAGAGCATCAAATGTATACACTAATAAAATAGTAAAAATATATCCCTCCTATGAATTAAGTCTAAATGTACAAGTATATATAGAACAATTTATGTAGAATAAAATTCATAAACATAGACAAAGATAATTCCTAGAGTGATAGAAAATATTTTGTGAATATTTGTAATTTTACATTATGTATATAAGAAATAACTCATAGAATTTGAATTATAATACTTAGGTGAACCCAAAACTACCCATAGTTATTAAGGTTTAGAAATCAATTTAATTTCATGTAAAATCCATTTAACTTCTTGATTTTTTAAGCTAAATTTTTGTTTTTATTGATACATGTTTGAAGTAAATAGATTGCATCTTCTGTTTGGAGTTGGTACATGTACATAACACATAACTAGAAAATCCATAATTATTAAGGCTTAGAAAACCTCATAATTAATGAGACTTAGAAACCACACACATGCATATAATATATATAATATTATATATTATATTATATATAATATATAATATTATATATAATATTATATATTATATATATGATAGGTAATATTATATATATATACATATATATATATATATACAGATATATATATATATATATATATATACAGTAGTCTCTTTTGGCTAATAAGAAGAAAAGTGATTTTCTCCTTTTATATTTTCCCATTTCTTTTTCTCAAATTTATAATAATTATTTTGAACATGATAGCAAAAATTCCCAAATATTTACCTTTGTGATTCATTTACTTAGCATTTCAAATACCTTGACTCTTTGTTCTGCACTAAACTTAGGAATACTATCATATAACAGATACTATTTGGCATTTCTAACAAGCCTCCATATGTCCTTATTCTTAGAGAAATGGCCGTCTTTTCCACGTAAGTATTAAATGACACTGTCATCCTAACAACACTTAATTGAATACTGCACAAATTGTCACCAATTGGATCATCTATATCTGGCATTTGAAATGGAAAAATGTGAGATTTTATTTTCAATTGAACTTTGCATTTGAAGTGAGATGAAATAAACTTGGGGTTGGTCCGGTTCTTTACATGCAAACTGAAGCAGAGGAAATATTTCTGTGGTTAGAAAAAAAATAGAGTGAAAGAGAAAGGAGAGGAAACGACATCACTGAAAATGTAATAATACTGATTGATTTCTGAAAATGCTCACCTCCGTCAAAACAATGAAAGTACTGGGCAAAATGTCAGAACTCAATTTTCAAAACTGAAAATTAACTACAGCCTTGTAGCAATATGAATAGTGTTTATTCAAGAAAAATGGATGAATCTTCATAAGAACAGAAAGCTTTGTGGTATTTTAGTTTGTCCTATTTATACAACTACCTTCCAAATTTCATGGTAGACTTAGAAACAATAGCTTCTAACATGGTGTGAAACAGCAGCCTGGGAACAACTAGAAAAGGCTGAATGGATTAGGAACTCCTTCTAAGACATTTTCCCAGAGAAGTGTCATTATTTGATTTTCTGGTTATCTAGAAGATACCACTCACCATCTTTATTTGACCAAATTTGAAGTTTAGTCAGTGGCAAGATCCTTTTTTCCTGGAGATGTTTGTTGGAAAAAATCATCAAAAGTAATTGTTGACTGTCTCAGCTGCCTGTAGTAGTGGATAAGAGGTGATACAAACACTCTCAAATACTAGCCCAGAAGCTTAAAAGCAAAAATCTGAGGAATGAGATTGTATAGAAGTTGGAAAATTTCAATATAATCCTGAGAATCCAGAAGTTCATACGTATCTCTAGTGTTGTGCACACGTATATGGTTGTACACCTGCCCAAAAAAGCCCTTGAAAGAAAGAGAAGACCCAAAAAAGTCCTACTCTTGCTTCAGGCTAAATTTGGGATGCTGTATAAGCAGGAAGCCAATGCTAAGGCAGAGCCGTGAACAGTCTAGTGAGTGCTGAATACAAGCCCCACAAAAACCACAAACAAACACATGGTGAAAACTGGGAGATATTTTGTTTCTGGCTATTGAAAGAAATTCTTGTCCACTCATTATCTGACTACTAAGTAAATTATGTGGAGACTTTAGTGGCTACATACAAGAAAACATAAAGATTTCACAAAATTAGTTCAGAAAAGACACTAAATGAAAAAGAAATGCTTATAACAGTACAAGGGCCATTGCAGATTTCCCTGTTAATAATATATCTTTATGTTAGCTAGTTCTCTTCCACTGAAACAAATACCTGATAATATCAATTTAAAAAGAGAGAAGGTTTATTTTGGCACACAGTTTTGGAGGTTTCAGTCCGTGGTCAGTTGGCTTTATTGCTTGTAGGCCTGTGGCAAGGCAAGAATTCATGGTGAGAGCACAGGGCAAAGGAAGCTGTTCACCTCATAGTGGCTGGGAAAAAAAGAGGAAGAGACTGGTATCCTACAATCTTCTTCTAGGGCACATCCCATATGACCCCAAATTCTCTACTCTGTACCAAATTTTAAAGGTCTCCACCATCTGACAGTAGCACCAAGTTGAGGACCAAGCCATTAGCACATGGATGTTTGGGGCACATTCCCAGTCCGAAATACAGCAATTCGACTTGGATCATGAAAAATCAATTTAAATTCTTGATTTCTTCTAATTATTTTTTATTTTCATTGGTACATATTTGCAGTACATAAAGATTATATTCTGTGTGGAGTTGGTACATGTACATAACACATCTTAATTATTTTTTCATCCCCTTCCCTCCTCTCTTCTCCCCCTCTCTCCATCTCTTGTTTCCCTTCCTATTTGAGGAAGAAATATTTCCCTTTTTCCTATTGTTTATCTTTTATCTTGCTATTTTTTAAAATAACATTATTATCAAACACACACACATACAAAAAATTAAAACCATTCAAAGAAGAACAATGCAAGGGGAAAAAAACTACAATAATATCCAAATACAGTAGAACTCAACCCAAACAAAACAGAAAAGCACTTAAACATTTTTCCATATAACTTAAAAAAGCATCTCAAGCGCCAACAAGACATCAGAGGATGTAATGTGTTTCAAAAAGGTCCCCAAAACCAACATTGAACAAATAGTGGTCAGGAAAAAAACCTAGTTAGTTAGCAAACTCCACATAAGCCAAACTCCGGGCTTATGTGGAGTCAGCTATCTTGCTATTTTTTTATATATTGGATTTCTCATATGAGAGAAACTATGCAATATTTGAGCTTGTATATCTGATTTATTTCACTTAAAAATATGGTCTCATGAGCCATCCATTTTTTATAAATAACTCATATTATCCTTCTTTACAGCACTGTAGTACGGTATCATAGTACCTTACAGTACTGTAACAGCATTGTGTATAAATACCATATTTTCTTTATCCATTCACCTATTTCTGGACATATAAGCCATTTCTAAAATTTATCAATTATGAATTGTGCTGTTTTAAACAATGGTATGTATGTATTACTCTGACATAATGTCTTTATGGGCAGATTCTTAGAAGGGAACCATCTGGGTCAAATGGAATTTCTATTTTTAGTTTTTTGATGAATTGCCATACTGATTTACATAATGGTATTACTAGTAGACATTCCTACCAACAATATAGATGTTTTCCTTTTCTCCCCAAGATTTCTCATCATTTCTCATTATTTGAGTTCCTAAAGATAGCCATTCTTTCTGGAGTAAGGTGAAATCTCAGTGTTGTTTTAATTTGCATTTCTTGAATGCCCAGAGATGTTGAACATTATTTCATAGAATTATTTAGTCATTTGTCCTTCTTCTATATAAAGTAGGATTGTTAATATTGAAAGAATGCCTGATTGTTTCTCCAAGCATTGATTCCAGTGAATAAATTATGTATCTGTAGAAATGACAGCTAGTCTTCCAAATAATAAACAGAAAAATCTACAGCAGATTAGCCTGTGCACATATTTGTATAAATTATCCTTATTCACAATATCACAATTTTAAACATATATATAGGCTATGATGTTAAAATCATGTCCATAATATTACTATAGTTTATCTGTGATACATATTTTCATTTAAGATATCTAAAATAAGTAAAATATTAAAAACTTTGATGCTTTTAAAAGAGTACATTAGTTTTTTTAACCCAGAGCAATCTTTTAGATTCTGCTTAAATAAAACATGTCTTGAACATCCTTTTAATTTTGTTTACCCCAAAGCCCTTAGTGTAACACTGATATATAATGCTAAACAAATTAGTGATTAATTTTAGATTATTTATGAAAAGTCAGAATTCCAATCATTGTAGAATAAGTCAAGGGAAGCTTATCTTATGCATATAATGGGTAATCCTGTAGACAAGAAATTACTAAAACCATGATAATATTTGGCTATACTGATACTTAAACTGAAAAGTCAGCACCTGAAAGCATGCTTTCTATCTCTCTTGGGTCATAGGTCTTCTCACCTATGTTTTTATTGTGCATGTACTCCATTATACTGTTTTTCATTGCAGACGTTCATATGTCTTCTTTTTATTCATGGATCTCTGATCCTCCATACTTTCAGCCTCTCTATGGATTAGGGTTGTTTTAAAGCTGACTCAGGACAAAATTCAATTTGTTACTTTTTTCTAAGCACTTTTGTAAAATGTTTTTTACAAAATGTTTGTAAAATTTTTTTATTGCTTTAATTACAAATTCAAAGTGAAAATACTTATTGTTTGATAGGGCCACCTTGGACCAGCTGTTCATCACTAATCCCATCAGCTAATGGCCAGTGTTTGGCATCACACTCATATGACAGTCTGTCCTCTTTAAGGGTAGTAGGTGGAACAGGTTCTCTGAGCAGGTTTTATCAAGGAATACAAGATTTTCACATTTAATATAGTGAAAAATTTGTTATGTCTAAAATAGAATAATTTAGGAAGCTTTCACTGAATCAGTACATTTTAGAGATGGAAGAGATATTTCTTATTTTATGAATTACAGCACAAGGACTAGTAATGTTACAGAACTTTCTTAAAATCAGAGAGCTGGCAAAGGACAGAGCTACGACTAGAACCCAGGTTACCTGACTCCTAATCAAGCACAATCATGTCTTGCCTAATGGGGATACATTCTGAGAAATTTATTGTTAATTTCACCATTATACGAAAGCCATAGTATGTACTCACACAAATAAGTCAGCTATGCTCTAACTAGGCCCTCTAACAAATGGGATATATATATATATATATATATATATATATATATATATATATACACACACATACACATACCACATATGTTATCTGAAATGTAGTGTTACACATGACTCAATTCATTCTCGTATAGCTCACTGCAGTGAAATTCAAACAGCCAGTCAGAATTACCATAGTATTTGCAAAAATTTCAGTTACATTATTTTAAATAAATGTGGTAACAAAAATAAACCAAAGAAGTACTGTATAGTTGGTTACAAAGAAGCTATTTTGATGTATAGATAAAAGCACATAGTAAGAAGTGTTCTGAATTCTCTTTAACTATTTTAAATTTTTTCCAAATAAACTTATTATACTAAATGTAAACAGTGCCTTTTTAATCTTGGTTGCTTTATTCATTTACTTAAAAAACTTTTTATTTACCTAAATATAAAGAGTAAGTAAGCACCCCCCACAATCTATGTAAATAAGCACCCCCACAATCTATGTATGTATGCAAATTTTAGGCTCCAAATTAAGGAATTTTAACTCTTTATCAGATAGGATAATGTGGCAAAACGCAATTCTAAAAATATGAAAGGTAAATGGATTAATGTACTGCAAACACAAGCTGTTATCTATATATAAATGATTAATAATGTTCAAGGGAGACGCATGCAGTTCAAGCAAGTATAAAACAGATGTGCAATAAGTATGCATTAACGGCATTGAGATTGTTGATATATTTCCATTTCCAAGAAATTATACCCTCAGATATCTAATTGTATTTCATGCTTATCAACATGCTTTCCCAAATAAAAAAGTAGAACTTCTCTTGTCTTGGTATTTTCTCTCCTTCTGTAGGGATAATGGTTAAAGTGGTGAGAAATCTTGATAACTAAGCTTGACTGTAAAGTTTAGTTTTAGACAGGTGAATATTTTGCTCATATCAAGAGCTAAGAAAAAAGATTCTCACCCATGATCTAAAACTATAATAATTTAATTTTTATAAAAAATGAAAAGGAATTACTTATGAAAAAAATTTTCATTTCACTTTCTCCATTAATGGGGAAAATGCTTGAGGATTAGAGTTGAAAGTCAGATAAATAGAGATCTACAAGTGCCTTCTCTAAATATTCAGCTCGCAATATGTGTGGGCATGTAACTCTTCTGTTGTCAAGAATAAAATTAGAGAAAACAGGCTGCCCCAACTCATGACCCTATGGAACCGTATGATGTCCTCGTATTACATATACGAATGTTATAAAATATTATTTCTGAATGTGGATTACTCTGCACTCAAATTTGAAAGGAGAATTTCTTGAAGTAAGGACAAAGGTGAATCTCTGTAATTACCCAATATGGCAGGAATGAATATTGGATTCATCAGTTTTGTGAAACTGAACTATTAGATGAAATATATATATATATGGAGATTATGCTCAGAGGAATGTAATTTGACCTCTCATATAAGAACAAGCATCTGTGAAGGCTGGAGTCACAGACTATACAGAACATTGGTTTTGGAGTCTTTACAGGGCAAATGAGAAGAATAGAATTTCCACTGATGTTGAAAAGTCACAAGTGGGACAAATAATGTAGGTATCAGTAACACATTTAATAATTTACACATAATAAATGCCTGTGTACAAGCACTTAGAAATTGGAAGATTTCCACTGGTTATTATTCTATAAAAAGGATAATCTTTACTATGGGCCAATTTTCCCAGTAGTTGTCCAGAAACATTGTACACAAGAGTCAAGAGTCTTCTTCTCTCACCTCTGCTAAGCAAGTCAGACCAATGAATGAGTTTTATTGTCTTCTCTTTCCCATCATCCTCCCCTCCCATCTCCCCCTTCCACTGTCACTCTCCTTGTCTCTTGCTATCTTTATTGTTTAACCTGGACTTGAGGCAGAGGAGAAAATAGACAATTGAAGACTGGAGAACTATGCTTCTAAGTCATTGACAATCTTTTAAACTTTCCATTTTTCTAATTAAACTAATATAAACCTGGGCACTTAAGCAATTTTAACTTATATTCGGATATTCTACTCCAAAACCATAAAATAAAATAAAACACAAAGTAAAAATAACATAGTGCTTAGAGTTGGTAGCTAACAGTCTAACCTGGGAAGAAAAATCAATGATATTTGAAAAGCTCAGCGAATATTAACAAATGCAAACCAATGCAGCTGAAAAAGCAAATACCAGAGCTTAAGAGTTTAGAACACAAAACACTGAAAATATTAGTAATTGGAAATAGAGAGTGGAAGCAACAATAGAATAATGCTAATCAGATGACATTCATAGAAAGGCTGAGTCCTGACCTGCACTTTCAGAGGAGTTTGTCATTGTTCAGAGACAGAGCTGAGCAAACATGAGGGATTCAATTTCATTTCTGCTTTTGATTTAATTAATTCAGTTATCTAGATTCTACAAGGATTTTGTGAAAATTCTCTAGACATATGCCTCCACATCTCTTCAATTTCTCTCTGAAATTTGGTCTGGATACACCACAGATTAACTTGGTCTCAAAGTCCCAGAATCCTTTCCTTGTTGATTAGAATTGTTTTTCAGTGTGATTCTTAAGAAATTCCAAGAGAGAGGAGTCAAATGAGACTATCAACTTTATGTCCCAAAAGTCATCTTTCTTTGTTTCCTTTTTTTCCCCCTCAGTACAGGTGACTGAACTCAGGACCTTGCACTTGCCAGGCAGGCTCGGTACCACTGAGCTACATCCCAGGCCCCCAAAGGCTATCTTTTTCATGAACCCAGGAATAGCCCTGTTGTAGGAGGATGTAGATGGCACTTCTTGCTTCCCATGAATAATTTTGTTTTTCCTCTCCCCACCACACACATTTTCTTCCCAGAAACCAATGACATATCACAGTTTTTCCAACTTTTTATGAGGATTCTTTTTCTGCTTTAAATCGGAGAGAAAACAAAGCAGCAGAAAATTTATGACATTTAGCACCTTCCTTAATAACAACAACAAAACTCTTTGTCTAATTCTCACACTCATCTTTCTCAAAAAGTTTAATTGAGGATACTCAGGGCAAAGTAGAAAGCATTCTTAGTCTTCTGTAAGAGTCTGACCTTTAATCTTCCTCTGACAGCAGTGCCTTAAAAGCATTAACTCAACAAATGACAAAAAGGAGACTGAGAGAAAAAATTAAACACCTACCTTGATCTCTTATCTTCTTTCTGTATGAAGCACTGCTTCACAGTCATTGCTATATGCAGCTTTAGAGAAATTTTTTTGTTGTTGCAAAGTGGCCTAAGCCAATTAGATCATGTACAGATCCCAGGTTCTTTTCAATAAGTGAGAATTGTCACTAAGGAAGTTTGAGGTGAGCCAGATTTAGTTATAGAATTTCTCTCAACTTTACTGCCAGCTCATAATAAAAGCAAATGTAAAACCAAGTTCAGTCACACATATGTTAATTAAACACTTCTTAGCAAATAAACACTAATCACATCACATATTTGCTCTGTAACCTCAATAAAAGCTTAGCTCTCTGACCTTTTGTGTATTTCTACACAGAGAAACTTCTCTAGTAATCAACTATAAAAATGATCCCTGAAAGTATAGCTTTTTTTGTGTGTTTCTATCATTATCTTTCACTAAAGAAAATTCAAGGCAGACATAATGCTATTCTAGAGGAATAATCTTATCTTTATAGTCAACATCAGGTAACTAGAAATCCTTAAGATCCAAATATTTGAAATATTTGGAAAGTGACTTGATAGTAATACCTCACTGGATTCTAAAACCATTCATGAAATCTGAAGAGAAACTCTAAAATACATTGAACAGTACTTATATTTCTATCTTGAATGCCATTCATTTCTCCAGCAAGAACCCATTTCTAGCAATTTATCATGCTCATTAAAAAGAAGCAAATTCCACCAATAAAACCTATTTTGGTATGTTAAACATCAAATGTCTCAGGTATTAATAGAAAGAGAATAATAGAAGCACTGGAAAAATCTGGCTCTTGAATCTGGCATTTCTAAAAGAAACTGGTTGACAACTTCTGGAGTGTAGACTAGACATGCCCTAATATTAATGATTGTTAATAGTCTCTTTACTCTGAACAACTACCCCTAAATTGAAGTATTGAAGTTTAACTATATATATATATATATATATATATATATATATATATATATATATATATATACACACATATGACATTGCCTTGTCTATTTTGAGATATTTTAACATAAATTATAAACATCACAGCATTCAGCTGTCACAGAAATACCATTATAGGTTAAAAACCTGTATGGTACCCCTTGGTAAAGAAAAAGTTTATGATTGTTAAAATATGACCTCAAAAGTCAACCTAAATGGAATTTGGGCTGGTGAACTTCAAGATCATTTTAAGCCCCTCATTTTAGTGTAAAATCATTGCCCTTGAAACTGTATTTCAAGCTCTGTTGTCAGACACCTTGCAGTAGCGTGGAAAAGATAGTACTATCAATTTTTTTTCACCCATACCTCTCCCACTTGAGGCAGGGATGGGTACATGTTGAATGTATAAAAGATTTTGGATACTAACTGTTGTTGTTTTGTCATATTTGACATTGTGGATGTCTCTAGATTATCACTGAGTCGGGGAAATATAAATTCAACCACAATTTGATGTTTTACTGACAAAGACCAAAATATCTTTAAAGCATTATGATTATCTTCATTTGTCATGTAGATCAGCAGTTTATGTCTTCTGTATCACATTCATAGAACATTTTTTTAATATTCAAATTGTCTTTTACATGACCTAGTGTACTTTGTGGTGGCAAGTATGCTTCTTGGATTAGTTCCTTTTTTGTTTTCTTCAACTGACCACTACTGCCACCATAACAGAACATAGATGCACAACTTGACTTAGTACTGCACTCCAAATGGATGCACATAGAGATCATACTCTTAAGTGAAATAAATGGAACACATATGTGTAAATATTGCATTGTTGCTCTGGTGTGAGAACCTGAAAGTGTAAATAAGGACTAAAATGTGTAATAGACGTTGTGCAATAGGAAGAAAATGTTCAAATGGAAACGGGCACAAGGGAAGGGAGGTAAGAAAGGAAGGAAGGGAAAAATAAGAAAAGAAAGACAAAATGGAAACAAGGCTTTTATAAATAAGAAGCGGAAGAGTAGTAGAAGGGAGGGCAGGGGAATGGGAAAAAATGAGAATCAAGATAAATCATGTACAGGTACAAGTTCCACATGGTGAATGTGATCATTATGTATATCTAGATCATAGCAGTAAGCTTAATTAATGATAATAAATAAATTTCAAAATCAGATTCAAGATTTCTCAAGTTTATCTCAGTTACTTTACCCTAAAAACAAATAATAGTAATAAACGTTAGAAGTGGGAATTTGTGGGTTTTCTAAGTACTATGATTTGAATGTCTGTTCCCTTCAACTCTCACATTGAAATTTGTCATTATGACAATATTAAGAGTTAGAGCCATTAAGAGGTGCTTAGGCACAGCCTTCAAATAGATTAAAGGATTCATGCTCTTATTGTGACAGTGGTTTCATTATACATGGTCAAGTTGATTCTCTCTTTCTCTCGCTCTCTCTCTCTGTCTCTCTCCTTCACTCCCTCTCTCCTTACTCCCTCCCTCTCCCTCTCCCTCTTTCCTCTCTGCTCTCTCCTTCCTCTGTCTACTATCACTCTGAGAATGCAGCAAGAAGGCTCTTAATAGATGACAGCAACTTGATTGTGAAATTCCCAGCCTCCAGGCATGTGAGAGATAAATTTCTATGCATTATAAATTACTCATTGTGTGGTACTCTCTTATAGAAGCACAAAAGGACTAAGACACTAAGGAAGTGTTTTATTTCTCCTTTCTTATTCTCATCTATTTGACTCAGAGAATCACAGGCACAGAGGACAGGAGAAGCCAAGGTTGTTTTTATAAACTCCTTACTACACTACTTACTGTTGGAGATAAAAGGCATCCTCTACAGAGGGCAGAAAAGACCTAATCAGTTCTGTAGATAAATAGGCAGTAGGAACTCCAAGGCAAAAGCAGTCCTTTGAGTTATTCCACCGAAGTTTTTGGCTGGAAAATGTATTAACTCAATTAGATGTACATAAAAACGGGGCCTGATTTCTCAATTGTCAGACCATCTGTCCAGGCCTAGGCTTTTATCTCCCTCCTTGCCTCCAGAGATACTAGGCCTAGCTTCTCTATGTTCTTATCCTCTATCTTGGCACATGGTTGTTAGTATTTCTTTTTCACATTAGAAACTATCTCAGTCCCTAATATACACAATGTATTTTTTGCTGATATCACATTCTCTTACCAAATTAGTAGTATATGAGAATATATATCTAGGGCCGGGGATTTAGCTCATTGGTTCTGCAGCCTGACTCGCAAGTGCAAGGTCCAGAGTTCGATCCCCAGTACCAAACAAAAACAAAACAGAACAAAACAAAAAAAGAATATATATCTATCACATTTATACATGTGTATGGGTTGTCATTAATATAAATAAGTTTCTAAGTTGTAATTTTCTTATAAAATGACACATAGCTTCTGAGAATACTTTTAGAACTTTCCTAAATGAAAGTGAAGTCCTTTCAAAATCGTGAAGAATGCAGTCTTCAGTGAACCAGTATTGTCTCTCAAGTGTCTACCTAATACAAAATTCTAAACTGTTTTAAGAGCTTGGAAATAGTGCCTGAATCTGGGACATGTTTATTCTTTTGAAAGAAAGTAAAGTTTAAAATACTTGTACTTTCCCTATTTTTAGGGAAAATTAACACTCATTCTTCTACTGACCTCGGTTATTTTTCATTCCCTTCAGTCCTTATCATGCCTTTCTACGTACATGCTCTAAACTAATTCTAACAATATCAATTCTTCATTTAATTGCAGTCTTATAAGAAAATGGGAGTAGAAAGCTGAGGTTATTATAACTCCCTGAATGATTCATCTGAACCAAAAATAGTTGCAACTCATGTATGTATTTTGAATAGAATGAAAATTGTACATTAGTAACATTTTTGTGATTACATGAAAATTTTTAGTTATTTAAAATTTGCTTTTTCCATTGTATAGATGGAGAGAGTAAGGATGTTAGGTGAGTCTATATGTGTTAGTCACTTTTCCATCACTCTAACAAAATACCTGAGCTAATAAACTTAAAATGAGGAAAGGTTTATTTTGCCACACAGTTTTGGAAGTTTCAGCCTATAGTCAATAGACCCTATTGCTTTTAAGCCTGTGGTGAGACAGAACATCATATAGGAAGCATGTGGCTGAGGAAGCTGGTAAGCTTATGATGTACTGGAGCAAAAAGGAAAAGAGGAGCAACCAGGGTCCTAGTGTCCCCTTCAAGGACAAATGCCCAGTGACCTAATTTCTCCCACTAGGCTCCACCTCTTAAAGGTTCTACCACCCCTCAGTAGTACTATAGACTGGTAAAATAGTCTTTAACAAACTGATCTTTCAGGTTCACTTATCTAAGCCACAGTACAATCTCACTTCAAAATCATTTGTACCTTTTTGGTGATCTATCACTGTCTCCAACTGCTTGCTTACAAAGGACTCTATACTTTCTTCCTCTGGTATGCCAGCTGCCAGAAGTTCAGCTTGGTTCCTCTTCTATATCAATGCCTATGAACTTGCCATCAGACAAGTTATCACACTCTCACATCTTTATTAACTGATAGTTTTCTCATCATGTTAACCTCATCAAGACCAGTAACCATGCATTAGCCATCACTTTGTGTCTCAATTTCACAATTTCCAAAATATACCAGGAAGAGTTTAAGCGTTTTTATTGAACAAATGATTGAGCACTGTGGAATTTCAAGAGGAAAAATGAAATATTAATTAAAAATGCTACTTGCTAATTTACTTAGCCATTTACTGTTGCACAACTCAGTAATTTTTATGTAAATAAATTAGGACAATTAGAATGAATACAGTTGTCCGAGGGTAGTATCCAATAATTTTTTCTAACTTATTTCAAAAGTGAACTGAGGAAATCCTAAAGCCAACTATGATACTGACTGCTATTACTCAGTATCAAGAAAGTTATGCTCTTAAGGCTTTCCTCTGATAGCCTCAACTTCTTGATTGTTTCAGGAAGATAGCTACTACACTAGGTTAGTCTTATGTATGGACAAATTAAGCAATATCTAGGTGATATAATTTGAGAAAAGTCTAGGAAACCTTTCTTGATTAAAGATCTTTCCCTAATGTAAGGAAGAGGGAGGGATAGGGAAAGGCAAATCCATGGGTACTAAGTCACAGTTAAATATTAAGTTGTAGTTAAATAGGAATAAGAAGTTCTGATGTGCAACTGCACAGTAGAGAGAGTATAGATAACAATAATATATTGTAAAATTCAAATAGCTAGAAGAAAAAGTTTTGAATGTTTTCATAATAAAGATGCATATTTGAATATATATGTATGTATATGTGGTTAACCTGATTTAAAAATTACACAATGTATACATGTATCACAACATCACATGGTATCCCATGAATATATACAATTTTAAGTCTTATTAATATATAAATTAAAAATAAATCTATTTAAAATCTGTCCTCATTGGCCTTTCATGGCACGTAGAATGTAGTGCTGTAGAAATCACTACTTTGAGTTATGGCTCTGAAAGTCCCAAACAAATGCACCTATGCTATGTAGAAAACTAAACACTTGAAACTCTTTGAGTCACTAACATTTGGATATCCTTTAGTTTCTTGGAAAGTTGTCACACAGTAATCTAGAGGCAATACTCAGGAGAACAGGGCTCTGGTGAGTAGAGTTGGAGTGAGAATAAATGAAAGAGAAGGGAAATTATGAAGTAAAGATGTCCTTTGGAAGTCTGTGAGTATCCCTAAAAAGGAGTAGCTCCAAGGAAAGAAAAGGAAGTTAAAAGAATAAACAAGTGTTCATCTGACTTTGCAACTTGAAAATTTTAGCAAGGATCAACATGATAGCTATAAGTACAGAATGTATTGCCCAAAAGAAGACAATTGAGACAATGTAGGGTACATGAAGCTTCGTGCTTTTTAAACATTTGCAATGAAAATCTCATGAAGCGTAAGAGAGTAGAAAGTTATGCAGAATGCCTGTAAAGAACTGGAGCTGCTGATGACTTCTTTTTCCAGTATGTTCCAGTATGTGTAGATTGCTACTTAAGGAATTCATGCTAATTACAGCCTCACACTTTTCTGAGAATGTTAAGTGACCATAAAATGTGAATCAAACTTTGTTATATAATTTGTATTTAAAATCTCCATGTATCTTTCTGTTATCTGACATTTGTTATTATTTGGTTGTGGAGTGGCTTTGAATCTCATATGAAATATTTATGACAGCAAAGGATGTGGGAATCATATGAATAAAACATGTACATGCAGGTATAGATTAGTAACAATTACTGACAGGGCAAAATCAGTAATCACACTTCCTTTGCCACTAACTCATTTTTAAGTGTGCTTGTTGGGATGTCTTTCAACCCCAATTTGTATTCTGTTTAAATACACTTGCTTACTAGTCTTGGTATGACAAGTTCAAATAATCTCTGAGTTTTTATTAGAACTTTTGTAAATTAATTCTACTGAATCAGAAAATCCCATAACATTTAGTTCTGTGAAATAATACGATGTTTTCCTTTTGTGATTGACAACAGATGTCAAAACATTGTAAAAATGAATTTCAGAGTAGAAACTGGCAAATGGAAGAAGAGAGGCAAAATGAAAGATGGGATATAATTAAGTTTCCAGAACCAGAATATAAACATTTTATCTTGAAAACACTAAATGTACTGTGCACCGAGAACCACTGAGGGGGGTATTCACTATTTCAATCCTCCAAAATTAACTTGACATTTATGCAAAGCTACATGCCAGCATGCTGCAGAATTGGGATTCAACCCTATGTCCACATATGGCAGGACCTGTGGTTTATTATTAGGCTGTAGCTATTATGTCATATGCCTGCAATTTTTTACCAAAGTGAGAGCAGAAGCCCACAGGAAATCTGACTAATCCTTCTTTTTTCTGCCTTCTTCATGTCTTACAGCCTTGTATGATACCTCCTGTAGCACTTTGTAGTACTCTGCTAGCACTGAGTATCATTTAACACAGTTGTCCTCTAAAGTAACAGAAACATAGAATTCAATTGCTTAAACAAATAGTAACTCATTTTGTTTATAAAACAAAAGGTCTAACAAGTAGAGTTTTGCTATCATAGTGACTGATACTACTTCTATATACAGTTCGATGACGTCAAGGGCATTGTTCCTGAAATGTGACTGGTGTCTTCCTCACGGCCACAATATTGCTACTCCATGGGTCAGGGTTTAGGCTTTCCAATGGCAATAAGACCGTCAGATTCTCCAGACAACCCAGTACTGTAATGAAAGAGAGAGGAATGTTAAGCATTTGGAGAAAATTGTTACATGGGAGCAATTCAAAGATCTTAGAGTCAAGCTCCATCCTTTTGCAGTTTTGTAAAGATTCAAGTTTACTACTAAAGTACTTGCAAAATTAGCAATCTAAAGCTAGTGGAAATTCCTGGCTTTACCTTTCAAGGGTGCATTAAAAAGTAGAGTCTAGAAAATATTTCATATTGCCTCAGAGAGACAACTGCAAGAAGTAGGGCTATTTACTTACTGAATATAGAATGATAAAATCACAGACTTTTGGCCAACAATTGGCCAAAGGCATCTTTTAAATCTCAAAAGCAACTCTTATTGAAGCAGAGTGTACATTCCATCCTTAAATAATACAAGACAAGAAACCTGAACTTCACAAATTTTCCCATGGTCTTTTAAAGAGAAGATCTTGTGAAATGTAATTTAGCACATTTGCTGTGGTATTAACTAAAAAAACAGATAAAGCAATTAATGTCCTCGAGCCGAGAGCAGCAGGTGAATGTGGAAATGAGATTTTGCCAATTAAACACATACAAGAGCTACCTTTGTCACCAACGGGTTGGCAGAGTCACACAATGCAAGTACAGAATGGGTGAGTTCTACGGTCAGTAATTAGGATCCAGAAAAACAGTGAACTTTGTTAATGAGATACGCTTATATATGCTTGCTTTTTGTTGTGAAAAGCAAGCAAGACAGTTTCAGTGAAAGTTTAGTGAACCCTCTACAACTAACATCCATCTATATTAATAGGATATTGTGGGCATGCTGCTGGGTGCTAAGGATTCAGACATGAAAGGTAATGTCTGCCACCAAAGAGCGCCAGTCTAATAGACCCCAGATCTCCCTGTTTATTTCTTTCCTCAGCTCTTATAAATGTGTCTTTTGTCCCTAAATGCTTCTTTTCATAGAAACATGTTTGAAGTACAGGGCATAGTCTAGTATTTTGATTCTCAGGTATAAGGCAGTCCTTTCTCTAGGTGTTGTCATCTAACTCAAACTTTTATTCTTGGACATGGCTTTTTTTGCTCAAACTAATAAAGTTTTTATTTAAAACAGTCACCATTTTTGTTATCTTTGTATGACAAAGTAGTATGCCAATGCCTAGTTAAGAAAATTCGAAGGCCTCATTGAATTGCTCTTCCATTACCATCAGAACAATGTCCAAATGCCTTATAATGTCACTAATGCCTTACACAATGTGGTTTCAGGCTTACTTTGCCAGATGATCTCACAAATGTTTTATTCTCCACCTAAAGAACATGATATAAAACCCTGTGATAACATGCCCTGTTATAAACTTGGGTCTGTACATTGACAACTGCCTCCCTTCTTCTTTACAGGCCTAGTTGACAATGACATGATGCTAAAGTTAGTATCTTTGTCCAGGGTTAAAAGTGGCAACATGTGGAGAGGAGCAGCAGTGAGCACAGTTTGCAAACATGCAAGCAATCCAATTTTGAACAAAAGAAAGTGGTATGTTGTATCCCATGTCACTACCCTTACCCAGTACCCCAGAATCTGAATGATAAAAATGAGATAAATACTGAGGTATTACAATTACCCCTCCAATCAAACAAGAATTGAGCCAGTTATCAAATGTTGTCAAAGCATGGTCAGGACATGGACAAATGTGAACTGTGCATGAATAGGTCAGTACTAGTACTTCCACTAAACTTTCAAAACTGTAAACCCTGTTCCCATTTTACTAAAGTAGATATCTTGGGGACAATGCCTAATGCATACTGTGAATTTTATTGTAACTGCTTTTCCATAAAAAATGCATGCAGGACTTTCTCAGATCACTGCCTTTGCTCTTACTATCTCTTGCTTATAATGTCTTTCTCTTCGTTAGAATTCTTCCAAGCTAGTCTCAAATATCATTTTTGATTAATAGGTCAGACAGTAAATTTTGGACTTTATGAGCCATACAGTCTGATAAAACTACTTAACTCTGCTGTCCTAGCATGAAAGCTACCACAGACAATAATACATAAACAAGTGAGGACAGCTGTGTTCCAAATAAATCTTATTTACAAAAAGAAGCAAAGGGCTAGATTTGAACTTCCAGGTCGTAGGTTGCTGAACCCTAGTTTTAGATGATTCCTTGCTTAGTGCTCCATCTATTATTAATTTTTCCTTCCTCTAGATGCACAAAACATTTCCTAGGTCTTTCTGGCATTGCTTATTACATTTTGCCTTGTACATTCTCTTTTCTATTTTTCTACCCCTTGAATTAAAATTTCTTCTATTTACTTTAGCTGCTGAATAAGGTATTGTTTAATTGAATAAGCTAAGAAATAATTAAAGATACTCTTATTTGTATTTTATAATTGGCAGTATAAAATTTTAAGATGAATTCACAATCCTGTGCATTAGGATCATACAGAGAATTCCAGTTTGCCTAATTTCTGTTTTACAGTTGTTCCTGTTTTTTAACTGCTAATTTTTAGTTGGAACTGTGGCTGCCTCAAAGGAATTTTCAGGTATTTTTTTTTTCAGTTTTCCTTAAGTTAGATGTGTCTGTGTGACCATGCTTTAGCCTCAGGGATATAAATGCAAGTGTCACACACAACTTGTAAGAATGTCCTCAAATGAAGCAGACTTATCCTTCTTATCCCATGGAGTTGAATGACTATCCGGGATCATGTAGTACATAATTCATATTAGGAGCACACAAAAGAAGATGTAGAAGCCCAAGTTCTTCAGAATCATGGAGCTGATATAATCCACAGACTGCCTTCAAATTTATTTACAAGGAATTAAAATGAATCCTAAAATTTATTTAAACAACTTTCATATGGGTATTTATATCCAAACTCAGTCTTCACTGGCATGACTGTCAGCACTTTGCTTAATGAAATCAAGGCCATGAAATGATTTTAAGTCACTTGCTATGGTCAGAGGCTTTCCTGGGCTGGTTCCATTGATGACACAATTTTTATACTGATAGGACAGCAAGAAGAAGGAAACCTGTCACTTTGATATACTTCCTTCTTGCTTCAACTACATCAAGTATTGACATTGTTCTGCTTATAACAGGCTGTCCTGAACTTATTTCTGTCTTTGCCGTGTTGCAAAGATTGGTGTCACTCAGTGCAGCCTGGCTCAAACTGAGCTATTGTTGACATGAGTATTTCTTATTCTTAACCACTGTTCATCTCTCACTAAATAGTTCCACTGGATAAGTATAAAGCGGAAATTTAGTAGTTTTTGCTATGCTCCTATTCCTTGAGTTTTCCTCTCCTAAGTCATAAGCAATAAATGGATATATATGTGATATGGGAAAAGAATAAGCGACTTTTCCTCTCCCCACTTCCTTTTAATAGCCACACACCCTGACATCTGGCTTTATTTCAAATAAAGTATGGTTACCTGTGTGTTTAAATTACCAGCTTGTTTAGCTTCTATTCTTCCTCTTCATTCCCCTTCCTTTCAGTCCCCTTCTCTGTCTCTGTTCTAATGAATAGCTAATTAAATCTGAAAGGATTAAGCTAAACTGCTCTTTATAACTAATATTCCTCTTAGAATTTTTAAACATACTTCTGGTCTGAGATTCTATGAAAGGGCCTGAATTTTTCTTTTGCTTCATAACACTTAAAGCATTTTCAAACAGAAGAAAAATGAAAGGGCTTAATACAAATGTCATGACTGTTCAAGAAACCCACTCTAGGAGGGCCATGCCCGCCGCGCCCGCAGCGGGCCCCACCGATCTGGGCCGAGGCGGCCGTGGCCATGACCCAGACTGAGGAGCGGAGCCTGGACAACTTCTTCGCCAAGACGGACAAGAAGAAGAAGGAGCCCAGCAGCGTCGCGGCTAACGCCATGGGCGGAGCCGTGGGGGCCAGGCCAGGCGCTGGCGCTGGCACACGGGGACTAGGCCGGGCGACTGCGGGGCCGCTACGAAGGCCGTGAAGAAGGATGAAGATGAGTAGAAAGAATTTGAGCAAAAAGAGGTTGATTACAGTGGACTCAGAGTGCAGGCCATGCAAATAAGTGAAAAGGAAGAAGATGATAATGAAAAAAGAGAAGATCCAGGAGATAACTGGGAAGAAGGTGGAGGTGGTGGAGGTACAGAAAAATCTTCAGGTCCTTGGAACAAAGCAGCTCTGGTACAAGCGCCTCCTGCTCCAGTAATTGTTACAGAAACCCCAGAAACGGCAATGACTAGTGGTGTGCATAGGCCTCCTGGGGCGAGGCTAACCACAACACGGAAAACGCCACAAGGACCACCAGAAATATACAGTGATACACAGTTTCCATCCTTGCAGTCCACTGCCAAGCATGTAGAAAGCCGAAACAGGTACTTAAAATGAATGCTACCGGAGTTAAATGACCACATGTGGTACATCTACATCTTACTTAGGGACATGAATTTTTAAATGTAAATAAAATGGGAAGAAATATAAATGACATCAGGTGGAAATTTTTGAGGGGTGGCTTTTAAAGTAAATCCCAGCCTTTCTGCCTCTTTGAGAGCACAGCTGTCTTGAAATTAAGCCTCGGCTTGGACTGGCTCCTCTACTCTGCGGTACAAAATATATAAGGGACCTCTGAGAGGTCAATGACTGACCATGCTCATCTTTCTTTACCTGATCTGACCTAACCCACTCCCACAAAGCAGAAATGAGGAGAAGTCATTGTCATGAGAACTTTATTTGAGTGAGAAAATCGTTACCTTTATGCATAAAGAAGCATTATCAACTAATTGCTAAAAGTAAAAATGAGTCTTAGGAAGTCATCACACAGCTTCTTTCCAATTGTCTTCAAGTTGGTCCCAAAATAAGTTTCCAGTTCATACTCTTTAGTAGAAGATGAGACCATAGAGCTGCATTACAGTATTATGTGTCTTCTGTTCAATTGAAGCCTTACAATGGTTTAATACTGATTTTATGTACCATTTCTCCCTTCCTGTCTCTCCCCAAGATTCTTCTAAGGGGTGGCTTTTTTTTTTAAACTAAAGGAAGAGAATTTTACAAAAACTCTAGTGAAGAAATATTTACTGATTGCATTTCTTTTCCCTTAGAGATAAAGAAATGGAGAAGAGCTTTGAAGTAGTAAGACACAAAAATAGAGGTAGGGATGAGGTGTCAAAAAACCAGGTCCTTAAACTTCAGCTAGACAACCAGTATGTTATACTTAAAAACCAGAAATGCAGCCACACACAGAGCAATTAAGGGGTGGTCTTTGCCAACCCCTGTAAGGTAACTACACCACAGCTAACCACCATGAACAGCCATTCATCATCTGATCTCTGCTAGATCTACAGCAATTGATGCAGACCATGCAAGTGACCTGCCTATTGCACTATGGAAGTTCAAAGTGTCACAACTGCTTTTTATGTATATTGGATTTAGGGGAATTTTCATTGTTACGTGTGTAAGCTAGATTCAACACTTTTTTCATAATCACTCTGCAAATACAAAAAATCCAAAACCTACAGTCAGTGGTCATTTGGAAAATCTTTCTATGTTCAGATACTGAGCCTTTGTAAGAGTTGACTACCTTAGATTTGCTGCACTCTTTGTGGACTTCATGTGGATCACAACTTCTGGATAAGAAAGTTACAGCTATTAAAAGTATTGATATGAACCTTGAAACCAGCTCTACTGGATTCCTATCAGAAATCCTGCAGAAAGTCAGCCATCTGGGTTCTGATCTGCTGTAAAAGATGAATATTTAAGTGACCTTATTTAACCTGTCCTGTGCCCTACCCTAAGGAGTACTCTGTAGTTAGCTGTGGCTATGTTAGACTTTTGGAACATACCACTTTCAAAAGAACTGATGTGTTCAGATCATCTGAGTAGGGCTGTGACTTATAATTTCAATTTTTAGTTATAGTCTGAGGTAACTACAAATTAAATTCTCCCAAACTTGAGTCCACCAAGTGGGAAAGGGGGTGGGCTGGGGGAATAACTGGTTTCCTTTAGTAGTTTTTTTTTAAATTTAGATAGTGCTTTTCTGTGTTCCTCATTAAGGCCTTTTTTGCTTAGACTTGGAATAAGTTCTTTGACAGAGCACATAGCTTGGTTAAGTAACCTGAAATATGCATTCGAATTGTGATGTCTCATGAATTTGCCAATCACTAGAGTGGAACCAAATAGCCTTTGATGTAAAGAGCAGTGGATGCTGGAGGCTCTACTTCAGGTGCTGCTATAGCCTCCTCTAATCAAGTCTAAATTGTATAGTAAACTGCTGTGGAAAGAGTGTGGTTTCTGCTCAGGCTAAGGCAGTGGTGGTGAACCTATGGCATGTGCACCGCAGCAGGCTGTTTATCATTGAAAGCTCTAAAAGGTTTACCATCACTAGGCTAAGGGATTCACTGACATGTCCTACAGATCAAAGCCACACACACTGAACCTCACCTAGCACCTATTTCAGTTTCATGGATCTTGCGTGATCTTTGAGAATTCCATATATACTTGTGTCCAGATTTTTAAGGTATTGGCCATTCTGTAGATGCAGTGATTGTCCCAACTAGCTCTGTTACCAACCCTTGGTGTCTTCATAGTGTTCATTTGGAAAGGCAGGCTAAAGACACAGATGTAGCACTTCTACTTTTAATAACTGCAGATTACAGACTATCCAGTAGTATATAGTAGTTCTTACAAGGGACTTGAGGAAGCTTCTCTGGATTATCGAAATTTTTTCCATCTAATGAGATAGTCTAGCAGTTTTTCCCTATTCTGGTAGGTTTGGTTCAGTAGAAGTATTTCATAGTGGCAGTGACCACTTGATGCAGAGTCTGGGTTTCTCTATAATCCCTTTGCCAAATGCAGTAGTTGCAGACATGCTACTGGCAAGAATAAAGCAAGTGGGTAAGTAAAACAGTCCTGGTGTTGGGGGCATTTTCTTATAGGATTTCAGTCTTAATGAACATACTGGTGCAGGAATCAGACTCCTAGGAGGTTCGCACGCAGTGCCTCCTGACAGCCCCTGCTGGCCACTGTGGGCAGTAAAGTTGACATTATTTGAGGTGGCCGGTATGATGCCTGCCTTCTGGTGTATTGGGTGAGTAGCTGAGCCAGGGAGAGGAGCTTGGATGATTAAGTGAAAAATAAGAGATTCTTGGTTAAGCTGAAGACTTCATTTGGGAACCAAAAACAAGTAATCTCTTGGACCTTGAGGCACATAATTTCCTTGAAAAGTATGGATTGTCCCACAAAATTTTGTTGGGGAGTATACTGACAGGTGGAGTGAGATTAATATGAGGTTTTATTTAATGGCACATTGTACTGGAAATCTGAAGACCTACTACAGATTTAAATTCCAGCTCTTATAATTTTTTAAGATTGTGAAATTACAAAAATGCACATGAATCAAGTTTTATTATATTGTATGATGGGTGAATGAGGCAGTCCATTGTACCATTTCTTTCTTTAGATTCTCAGGCATGGTTTGGGAGTTCAAGAACTCTGTAACATTAACAAATTCAATAAAAAGTAAATAATATGGAAAAAAAAGAAAGTCGCTCTATCCCACCCTTTGCATTTTTGTCTTTTTTCTGTCAGCCTACAAATCTAGGAAAAAATGTAAACATTTACATATTTTTGGTAAGTTCCCTGGACAAAGAAACCAGAAATGTTGTGTATATAAAGTGAAGCATCATTTTAGAATTATGAATGGTTAGCTGGAGTTTCTCTATTTCATCAGTTGCATTTTAGATTATTAGTTCTAAAGTCTCATATATATTGTTCCTATATTTTTGTCCCTTTCCTTGTTTTCCTTGCTTTCAGTTATAAGAAGATAAATATTCAACATGAGACCTCCATAATTCAAGATTTCTCTCCAGTGATCTGAGGCATTTGTAGGAAATTTAGAAAAGAAATCAACAAGGATCTTATGTGGCTAAGCTTACCAAGAAAACAAGAGACATAAGAAATCCAAGGGTGTGTATATGTGCAAATGAAAACTCATTAAACATTATATATATATATATATATATATATATATGCTGAAATAATCCCCAAATAGAAAAACATTTACCTACTCTGAATAATAATTTAATTTGCCTTAGTCTTATAATTTAGTGGAGGAAAAGGTTAATCGTTAACACACTAATATGTCTTTGACATGTAAATTGCCACTTAAAGAAATCCAAACCAGTTTCTTGCAGGATGAAGACAATGTCTTAGCAGGAAACTTTATCTTCAAGGGTATATGAAGACAGAAGGTCATTTGTTTCTATAGTAATCCCATACTAATTTGGATAAAACCAAAAAATAATGAATAATCCTTAAAATATCAGTAAACCTTCCAGTCTTACAAAATACTCAGCAATCTGATATTTTCATTAGTATTGCTACTATAAATTAATAGTAGTAATAGTAATTTTTCTAGTCTCTGGATTAAGTTGCAAACAGCAATTTAGAATATTTGGAAAATAAAACAATTTAACAGGGGATTTTTATACTCACTGCTCCTTACAAAAATCCTGCAAGCTACCTCCTACAAGAAATTTTATTCTACTTTGTGTGTCAGGTCTCCTTTCTACCTCCTGGATGACCAGTAATTTCCATCTAGGATCTTTCACCCATTCGTAACTGGAATATAACCTTCTCTGATAACCTTGAACAGATCACATGTCTTTCTTAAAGCTCCTCAGTTGATTATAATGTGCAGATTGTGACGAGAATCTCTGAATCCTTGTCAATTTGTTAATGATTGCAGGGACAGTGTGAAGTGGAGATAGGCAGTGAATGTTTGGACATGAAGTGGCTGACAGGGCATGGCTGAAGTGGCAGACCGTTATAGAAATGACCAGCTGCTTACTAGAAATTCCCCTTTGTGCAAACTTTGCAGGTGTCAAACAGTTATTTTTAAGGACCTGTTTGCATCCACTGGAAAGACCGCAAAACCTCATGCTTACCCTAGCAACAGCTCACCCTAGCAACAGCTCACTCCAGCAGTGGATTTTCCCAGCAACAAAGGCTAAGACCCTCATTGGCCTATATCACGCCAATCAATGAAGACCTCATAACCGTTAAACAAAAGCTAAGACCCTGACTGGCTTAGATACCCTTTAACTATGGCCAGAGCAAGTAGGTCACTGTGGAGAAGTTCACTTGAACTTCTCCCTGCAGTGTGGCTTGTCACACAGCAGCTTTGTCTCTGCCTTCACCAACTTATGAATAAACTTCTGCTTGGCACTATGTTTGTTTCTGACATCAATATTCTTCACTGAACTGCCTTCTCCATTTTCCACTCAGAGGGTCTTTGGCTCTGAGTCAGCCTCCCTTCTCTTGCATTCTTCACCTCAGATAAGAACCTGATGAACCAGAATCATGCCACAGGAGACCCCCAGGTCTCCAGACCTCCTCCACGACATTACACGATTAAACAACTCACATTGAAATTTAGTATCACTAAGTGATTTTTAAGTGAACATTTCATTTACACTTTGCAGTGCATAAGATACACCCAGAATAGTTTCCCAGGCTCCATCCTCAGTGATTCTGTTTTAGTGAGTTATGGTGAAGACTTTGAGCCTGCATATTGAACAACCTCAGAGGCGATGCTACAGATCAATACTTAGAGGACTATGGGCTTACAGTATACCAGAGAATTAAGTCTTGTTAATAGGTTTTGGGGTGCTGGAGTCTCTTTCTAGAGGGGTTTCTAGGTTCTTGCTTTGAAAAAGCAATTGGAGAAAACAAGCACAAAGAAGTGAGGTTCTACATTTATTAAAGGTACAAAAATAAACATGCTCTGCAGAGTGAATTTGGGCCAAACAAAGTAGGAAAAGAAGCACACTCTATAGCAGGAGTGGTGAACCTATGGCAAGCATGCCACAGCAGGTACACAGAGCCCTTTTTATCAGCATATGAGTCAAGTTGCCTCTCCAATGTCTGACAAATTATCAGAGTGCATACAATGACAAAGATCATATTAATTGTGCAAAAGCACCCAAATGCAAACTTTTACTTTTTAATATAAAGCTGTTTGCATTGTTGAAAAGCATGCTACTGTGTTTTTCTTTTAAGATAAAAGATGTTAATGTATGAGTTGTTTTCTCCAAACTAAAACCTCAGTATTCAGGAATAAGTGTAGTATTGGCACTTTGTGATAAATAAATGGCTTTTGGATTGCAGTTTGGATTCTCATCTCTGAAAGGTTCACTATCACTGCTCTATAGTGTGAGAGTGTACTACTGTGAAACAACACAGTAGCAGAGAGCTTAATGGCAACTGTCCTTTTATCACCTACCACTCAGACTGAGGTCAAGTCTAGGTCATACTATTCAAAACTGCTGGAAGCCTCACAAGGAGTCCACCTGCAGGGCTTTGGGAACTGTTCGGTCCCTGCGTCCTGGGGTTTTGCAATCAACAGAGCACGTCCACTTTCACAGCCAGCCACCCATACCCTAATCTCCTCCCCATTATGTTATGAATATTTAAGTTCTCCAGAAAATCTACATTGATATTTGCTAGAAAGGTTTACATATAGAGCTCCACATTCCTCTCAATTATTCCTAGGCCAGAAAAAAGGACAGTCTTCATTTTTATGGAGCTTACATTGAGCTATGTGGAAAATTTAAAATAACAATAGCTTACAAATCTAAGTATTTATTCTTTTATAAAAGAGTCTGACAAGCAGTCTAAAGTCATTATTTTACCATGTTGAGGCAAACTATGATTCAGAATCCTTGTACATATCTGCTGCACCAATCTTCATCCATGGCTTGATCCTTGAGGTCACTTCATGTTCTAATATGACTGCTGGTGGCCGAGACATTATATCCATATTCAAAAAGGTAGGCAGTAATTTTTTTAAATATCACAGCAAGAGATACATTTCCCATTTATTTAATTTATGTGTCATGAAAATGTCTAAGACTCTCTCCCAATAAATTATATGCCCATATTTCTGTTTTATCATATGATTACAGTGCAAATATAATAGCATAGATTATAATAAGCACACAAACACACAAAAAAGTATGATTCAAGCACAATTGAAGTTTATTCTCACCACCCATCTGTCCAAGGCAGATATTACTGATTAGTAGACAGCTCTCTCTAGATGGTAGTTTAAGAATCAAGGCACCTTTATTTGTGGTTGTTCATTACCCAAAGTCTCATCACAATATTACATTAACAGGTGAAAATGGATAGTAAATGTGGATGAAGAGGCCTTTTTATTAAATCCCTCAGCCCCCAAATGATAGACATTTCTCCCATTTTTATTCTTTAGGCCGTAAATTAGTCAACATGACCACAACAACTAGCAAAGAAAGCTGGAAGTTATAGTCCAGCTGTAAATTTTTGAGGAAACATGTCTTAGACAAAATAAATTAAAATATTATAAATGAATATGTGATGAAGTCAAACAAGAGAAGAGTTTTGTTAGTAAAGAATATGGAAATAATAATGGATGTAGGCTAAGTAACACTATCTGTCCTTTGACCTTTTTAACAATTTCTGTATAAAATTGCTACTACATCTTCTGAAAATGTAAGTGAGGACCTGTATCAGAAGTGAACAACCTGCATTCTCATCTAGAATTTCTTTTTTTTTGAAGTTTTGGGTTTTTGTTTTTGTTTTCTTGTTTTTAGTATTGAACTATGCAACCCAGAGCACAATACCTAACCATTTTCCTTTAATTTCCTCATGTATATGCTAAAAATAGCTCTCTCTTTGACCTATATATGTGAAATTTTGTGATAATGTAATGATAACATATTCATGCCAAAGTAGCTAAAAAGACAAAGCAAGTATATGAGTGCCAGAAAATTTATTTCCCTTTTGAGGTTATCAGAATAAAACGAGAAGCACCTCAGAATCTCTAAGTCAAGATAGCATTCAAGAAAGGAAGAAGAATAAAGTGAAGATCTATGAAAACCAACTCAAAGTCTGAACCTCAAAAAAAAACAACAGCAAGGTAGCTTATCATTGCAGAGCTCTAACTCAGAATAAAAAGACCAATTTGTCACTTGATTTCACAACAGCATATTGGTTTGTGGCAATAATGATGGTCTTTGTAGCATAAAATAGATAGTCATGAACACTGACAAAAGATGACAAATGCAGAGTAGCAACTAATGTGACAGGACAAAGCTACTCTGAAAAGCTGAAATACAGTGTCTTAGTCTAAAGCCACAGATGAAAAGGCCATAGACCTAATTTTTGGGTTCAATAAGTGATAAAACCACAATACCCATTCCCTTCTACAAAATACAATTACACTTCTGGAGTAAAAACATGTTGTTCTTTTCTTTGACTGATAAATTCATGCAGGTGTCCTAGAGAAAGCAATTTATGCCTAGTTTTGCAAGCTAAGAGGCAGCATATTTGCTTGAGTGAAAAGAATAAAAGCTCAAGGAAAGAGGGAAATAAAGAAGTTTGAATTGAAAAGAACCCATTTCTCTCAGAGTAAATTCTATGGTTACAGGGGTTTGAAGATGTACACTGCCCAGATTATCAGCTGTAACTTGAGATAGTGTAATTTGGCATAAAGGAAAGGCACTAAAGAAAGAATGGAAAGCCCTCTATTGAACTACCATCCCTTTAACCACAACAATCACCCACCTCTCCAATCCTAAAGCCTAGTTGGGTTAGGGATATAGCCTGGAATTACTCATCATATTGGTCTCATGGGGAAAAATATGTCTTCTCAAGACTATAGAACTTCCTCTACTTGGGATCCACGTTTAATGGTTCTTTTCCACCACAATTCACAATTTCAGAAAAGGATAGTTGAGTTATATACATGACATGAATTTATGAAGTAACTAGGGTCCTAACTGAAAAATATTAGGTTCTTCTAAGGATCAAAAACTCTTTTGTCAATTTAATATCTTAGTTTTTAAAAATGAGCAATCAAATTGGCACCTAGCTGTGGATTCCTGGGCCTTACCACTGGATCTACTAAATTAGAATCTAAGAGTGGATAAGGAACTTAACTTTTATATTTTTCACAAGCTCTGATGGCAATCTTTATATAATCCTCATGCTGACATTCATAAGACAATGGTTCTCAACCTGATGTACACCATAAAAAAACTGAATAGCTTATAATTTTGCTTAACTGAAATATCTTTGCATGAACATTCTTATTTAGTAAATTTAAGAAAAATTTTAATAGTGTTTTGTAACAGTTACTGAGTAATTTTGCTCCTCAGCTCTGGTTAAGTAAAACTGTTAGAGACCAACATTAACTGTTCTTCTAAACAGAAATTATTCTTAGCAGTTCTGTTGTCATCCTCCAACCTATACAGATTTCCTCCAGAGAAACAAAAATCTTTCCTTCAAAATTTTACAGCTAACCAGCTTCCATAAGGCTCAAAATCCTTATGTATCATCCCTATCTACAATCCCAGTGAAAAACCAGGCTCAGTGATGCATAACTTAATGATCGACATTATTTAAAAATTACAACTGTTTTGATCATCCCACAAGAGGTCGGAGGAGAGGGCTCACTCAGTGTTCACAATAATACATTTGTTTATCAAACTACAACCTAGACACACTTATTCTGACAGTTTGAAGTTTATGCATCTCCCGATACAAATATATAATTCTTGCCACTGTTGATAGGAACTGTTGCCTTCCAAAGAAAGGGAAAGAGACCCCCAAGAATCTTGTAATGATGGCTCAGCAGAGCATATTGACAACATTAATGTTAGCAAAATTATGTACAGTCTCCATCTGCCTCCTAGACTGATATGTTTAGGTGTACTATTTATAAAACAAGTGCATCTGCATTCATGCATTTGGGAAGGCTGTTATAGAAGTAGATGTTTCTATCAGGCCTCTTTAACTAGGAACACATGTTTGGTCTTTATTGCACAGTAGAGGGCTGTAATCAAAACACTATTTTTGTCATTGTTAATAAGAACAGTCATGGACAATACAAGAAAGCAAGGGTTTATAATGTATAATCAGCACAGAATTTCTACTTACACCTCTACCTGTCCATTCTACTTAAATTTATCCTGTGGGTAAAATTAAACAGTTAATAATAGACTACACTGAGCAAGTACTATGCATTTTGGAAGTGCTTTATATAACCTTTGTTTTCCACTTCATTTTCACAGTATTATGAAATACATAAAATATTATTATATTTGCCATCCACAATTTTCAGGGGACAAAACTAAAGCACAAAGAGTTTAAGTAATTTGTTTTCACTGAAGTCTGTCCATGACAGTCATGATTTTAAATCCAAGCAATCTAGATTAAGAAACAATGTTCTTAACTATTAAGATATACTTTTTCCTAGGGAAATGCATCACAGAGGAACAGAGCGTGCTTTGGAATCAGGCTGGAACCTACTTCCAGCATTTCTATGCTATTGGATCTTGGGGTAAATTATCTAAGTTCTTGGAGTCTTTATTTTCTCATCTGTAAAATGAGGATAATAACAGTATATATAGTCTCATTATATTTGTGAGCTTAATTTAGAAGCTAAGTTTAATAACCTAATGCCACAATGACATCGAGGTCCAATTATGATACTTTGTATAAACCTCATAACAACAAATCTGATGTATTAAAGTAATGGATAATTAATATAAAAATTATACAAACCACCAAAATACTTTAAAATTCCCTGTTCATGCTCTATTCTCTTCTTGGGAATTGGTAGTCTCTAAAAGCAGCATGGTTTGATTTTTGGAACCTGCATGTATTATTTTCCTTTGTTCTTTCCCTTAGTTTAGTTCAGAAATGGTCAGGCCTCAATATGTATAAGAATTATCACACAGTGGTGCATATACAAAGTCATACATATTTTTCTTATGAGCAAGGTTAGGAATTTTAATGGATAATTTTAACTGTTGAAATACACATACTTGTTTGAAGTACAAACACCCATGTACCCATATCCCTACCTCAGAGATGTTTTGAAAACTAATTCAACATTTATGAATACATAACAGTGACTGGCATATCATAAGCATTAAAATGTCTAAAGTATATGTATGAGTATGAACAGAGTTCAGAATAAATTAATAGCATTATGATTGAGGACATGAGGCCTAGGGACAGACTCTCTGGGTTTATAGATTATTTCTACTTGCTAGCCATGTGATGTGAGCAATTTAGTTTCACTATGAGTCGTTTCCTCCTCTATAAAAAGTGAAAATAATCACAGTATTTTAAGATTATTGAAAGGATTAAATGACTCAATATATGAAAATATTTAAGATCGGCTCTGACACAGAGTAATTATTAAGTATTATTATTATTTAGTCAAGAAAATAACTTCTCCACCACCTCTTAAAGAAAGTCATGGGCAGAGATTAGTAGAGGAAAATATAAAAGTTATTCCCAGACCATGGTAGACACAGAGGGCAGATTGAGCAAGGTGAGGTAGTCTGAGCAGCTAAGTCAGTGGCACCATTACGTATGAGAATAGTCTGTCACTCACTGCATTTCCAGATCTTTAGCAATAAGTCCCTTCTGATGTGAACTATGTGCAACTCAGAGCAGACGTATTTGCAGATGCCTTCTAGGTACTCAAGGTTTCTGGCTTCAATTAGTTTAGTGATATTGCATCTTGTAGTCAATAGCTATAATAGCACCTGTTTTCTTTCTAAGTAGCACATAAAAACCAGAAATTTCTATCATCAATGTTTATTGAAACCTCTCTGGTGTGCAACAAATAACTGCCATAAAAAGCCTCTAAGGTTGAAGATTACCTTGCTTTTTCTTATGCTCTCATAAAGTGAGAAAAATAGATGCTCCTAGTTTAGGTTTGCATATAATATGCAATATAGAAAATTGTTTAATAGTCTGAATCTAAATAATTGAGTATACTTACCAGAGCTATTTTTGCTTATTGAATAATCTTTGTGAATTTCAAAAGATGAAGCACAATCTCTAAACACCGTTGGTATATATGTCTCCTTTTAGAAGCACATTGTAAACACTAAAAACTCAAGGTCATTTCTGTGATTACAAAAGGAGCAAACCACAGTGATTTTACAGTTTGCTATGGAAAGTGTAAAAATCAGGCCATGCACAGTTTAGGAAAACAGGTGCGATTAGAATCATTGACTGTAAGATGTAATATCACCAAGCTAATTGGATCCAGAATGCCAATTGCATGACCGGATTTTATATTGGAAGTATAAATTATCTGTCAAAACTCTAGCCTCTAAGAGTTCTTCATCTACTTGATGAAATGATGCATGTATCCACTAAGATTACAGAGCAGGAAAGTATATATTCAAGTACAAGTCAGGCTGGTAGTAGTACAAGTATAAGGAGGGAGAAAACACTCCCATCCAAAATCCCATATGACTCACTTTTAACTTTTCATCAACCTTTAGGAGTGTTTGCTCAAACTGAACTTCATTTGATTTAAAATCATAAATAAATAAACATAGCTTTTATTACATTCTGGGTGTAGTAATGAAAGTTGATATCTAATAGTAAAAATCAATACAAAAGAGAAGATCATTCTAAGTAGGGTTGTGGCATAAAAGAATAGTAAGAAAGATGTAGAGAGACTGTCTCAGTTGTTATTGTGAGGAAATAATAACATAACTAATAGGCATTTGTGATTAACAAATGGGAAAGGTACACTAAGCACTGATCATGAGCTGTACTTATAGTAGGTGTTCACTAAGTGTTACAACTAGATATAAAAATAGAACAATGTCCTTCCATATTCTTTTAATTTTCCTAACCTTTGCTCAGGCTTGTATAACTTCTGATATTGGTAATCATTGCAACAATTCAGAGTTGGCAAAATGCTCAAGTGTATAGCTACAATTCAGATTTTGTTTTAATTCATTTTTATTGAGACAGAGTTAAGAAAGCAGTTGCTTGGGAATTCACTTCTACAAATAATGATGTTTTTTGAGACACTTTTTCAAAGACAATTCAGTCTGTGTCCTTGAGACAGTTAATGAGATATGCTAATTCTGGATACATAATTCTGCCATGAATTCTTGATAAGAAAACATCTGCTTTGTGGGCTTTTTTCCCTTCTTTCTTTTTGTTTTTCTAAGGAAAAAAATCAGGGTTTAAAGACAATGCAATATGATAAAATATAAGACACTGGCTTGAACAAAACAGTTTTAAAGTACTTGAGTTAAAGCCAAACTCACATACTAACAACTTGGGTTACGACTGGAATTTCAGTTTTAACTTACAACCAAAGTCTTGAGTTATGGCTGAAATGCTGGCCATTTGTGTGATTGTAAACAAGGACTCACAATGCCAGAAAAGTGTATGGAAGCATATGTAAGCATCAGGCTGTGATCAAATGCACGTTTGTGGATGTGGTTTCTGGCAGTGCGTTATATAATACCTACAGTTACTGCTATTAAAATGGCCCCAAAAATGCTAGAAAAGAAGCTAAGGAAGGAAGAGAAGGTAAAGAAAGCAATCACAATCAATCAAAAAGCAGAGGGAATTGTGGAGAGATATGAGAGTGGCGATCATGTGATTGATCTCGCTAATATGTACAGCATTTCAAAATCCACTATCTCAACAATCTTACAGAGAAAAGACTTGTATAAGGAAGCTAGTGTTGCTAAAAATGTTACTCAAGTTAGAAAGTTACAATCAACAGTGTTAGATGAGGTAGAAAGGCTATTGTTAGTGTAGATAAATAAATGGCAGATGGCAGGTCATAGTCTCTCTGAGTCTATAATTTGTGAAAAAGCTAGGGCTATAAATGTAGATCTTGTAAAAGATAATCTATCAACGAGCGTTAATGGTGAAACATTATATGCCAGTAAGGGGTGGTTTCACAATTTTAAAGTGAGAACTGGGTTTCATAGTGTAACTAGGTATGGTGAAGCATCCAGTGCTGACAAAGAGTCTGCTGAAAATTACATACACCACTTCAAAATGATGAGAGAGAAATGGCTTTTGCTCTCATCAAGTTTTCAACTGTGATGAAACTGGCCTTTTCTGGAAGAAAGAGAACATACATTACCCAGGAAGAGAAGAAAATCTCAAGCCACAGCCAATAAAGGATAGGCTAAACTTATTGCTATATACCAACGAGAGTGGTGACCTCAAGATAAACTCTTTTTGGTTTATCACTTTGAGATCCCTAGAGTTCAGAAAACATGAAGTCATGAAGAATCCGCTAGGAGTCATGTGGAGATCTAATGCAAAAGCCTGGATAATAGAACTTTTTCATGAGTGGACAAAGTTTTACTATTCAAGGCTCTTCTCATCATGGACAATGTTCCTGCTCACCCATGAGATTTGGAAGAAGAACTGACCGAAGAATTCCCATGGGTCTCAGTTGAGTTCCTCCCACCTAATACAACTCCTCTACTGCAGCCTATGGGCCAGCAGCTTATAGCTAACTTTAAGAAGCTATACACCAAGGAACTGTTCCTGAAGTACTTCCAGATGGTCTCAGGTACAGATTTATCCCTTAAGAGTTTTGGAAGAAACATTACAGCACCCTTTTCTGTGTGGGGTTAATTGTGAAATCCTAGGCTAATGTCTCTCCAAGGACACGGATCTGTCTGGAAGAAAGTGTGACCTAAAATTATACAGGAGAAAACTGTGAAGGCTGCGTAGAGCAGCCTGAGTCTTCAATTGACCTTGTTGTTGATGACCCTGTTACTATAGAAGACTCCATAGGCTGGCAGGTAGACAGTGGTGACGTTGAGGAACTGGTGGAGGAACACTCAGAGGAACTGCCTACAGAGGAACTTCAGCAACATTTGGCTGAGCAACAGAGAATGGCAGCTGAGGAGCTTTCTGAAGGGGAGGAGAAAGGTCAACAATCAGTGCAGTAAAGGTTTTCTGAAATAAAGGAAATACTGAAAAAATGGACACTGCTACAATCACTTGTAGAGAAGACACACCGATTGAAAAAGCCAATCATTGCATTCACTTGCTTAATGACAATGTCATATCATATAACAGAGCAATGTTAAAGAAAAGACAGAAACAGGCAACATTAGACTGGTTTTTAGTTCTGAAAAGCTTGAGACCTAGTGGGCTACAGACTCTCCCAAGGAGAGAAAGGCCACCAGATATCCAGATTCCTGATGTTCTTATGTTCTAATGTTCTTGATCTTCCAAACAATAACCACTTTCCATTTCATCCTCCCTTCCTGCAAGCCAAAGATGTAAACTTAAATGGTTAGTACACTATGAAATTGTTGTTTTGGTAAAATAGGAACACTTTATAACTTTATGGTAAATACACTAAGAAAATTATTGGTGTTTCTGGTAAATTGTGTACATTATACAATCCTTTTTTTTTCGCTTTTTTGTTTTTTAACTTTTTTTTTGGTGTTGAGAACCGAACCCAGGGCCTCACGCTATGTAGGCAAGCATTCTACCACTGTGCTAAATCTCCAGTCCCTATACAATCCTTTTTATTATGAAAATGATAGTTAAGGGGTGCTTTGGGAACTTTGGAATGCATTATATGTATTTCCAGTATTTCTTATGAGAAAAATAGACTTGACTTATAACCAACTTGAGCTACAAGCATCTCTCGGAAACAAATTGAGTTTATAAGTCAAGGGTCCATTGCACTAATTGTTTCTCATTTGATCTTTAAGAAAAATGATGATTAGAGGTAGCCACCTGGGTCCACACTACAAAGGCACAGAGGACACCAGACCACCAGACCAAGGTACTGAGTCCCGCTGCTCCTGGCCCATAGGTAGGGGCTTCTGAGCTGGGGTCCCACTGCTCCTGGTCCAGAGTAGGGGGCTTCCCAGTCACCATCACCCCCACTGCTCCCAGGGCAGAGGAAAGGGCTTTTGGCCCACCTTCTGTCCAGCTGCTCCTGGCCCAGAGGAAGGGGCTTCCAGGCCACCATCCCTCCCACCACTCCCGGCCCAGAGGTAGGGGCTTCTGAGCCGCCATCCCACTGCTCCTGGTCCAGAGGAAGGGGTTTCCCAGCCACCATCCCTCCTGCTGCTCCCAGCTCAAAGGAAAGGGCTTCTGGGTCACCATCCCTACTGCTGCTCCTGGCCCCTGTGCCACCTCTCCCAGCTCAGAGGAGGTAATCCATGCAGGAGCTAACAGCCCACTGCCCCAGTAGAAATGAGAAAACATGAAAATAAGTCTCAAAACAAGACTTCCAGATCACCTACAGCAACCCCAAAGGGAAATGAGATGGAACACTCTGATACTCAACAACCTGGACCCACTGAACTGACAACAAAAGGGGATCTGGAAAAAATAAAATCAGAAATAATTTCTCAGATAACAGGAGAAATTGTGCTCCTAGTGCAAGACATGATTAATAAATCTAGAGAGGAGCTCAGGAACATGATGGAATCCCAACATAAGAAACAAATGGAATCCATAAAACAGATACAAATAGATTTCCAGGACATGAAAAACTCCATTGAAAGTCTACACAGCAGAATGAGCCAATGTGAGGACAGAATTTCAGATATAGAAGATAAGATTGCAATTAGTGACCAGGAAAAGAAAAATTGCTTCAAAGTTATAAGGGAACATGAGAAATCAATCCAGCAGCTGCTAGATGATGCAAAGAATAACATAAGACTGATTGGGCTCAATGAAGAAACAGGAGAGAGTGGAGATGACATAAAAAATCTTCACAGAAATAATAGCAGAAAACTTCCCAAGCAGGGGAAAAGAGCTTGACATACAGCTAAGTGAGGCATATAGGACTCCAAATAGCCTTGATCAAAAAAAATCTACACATAGGCATATAAATGTCAAGATTCCAGAAACAAAACAGAAGAACAAAGTTCTACAAGCAGTCAGAGAAAAGAAACAAATCATATAAAAGGAAACCCCATCAGAAACAAAGCACACTTATTAACACAAACCATCAAGGCAAGAAGAGCTTGGAGTGACATATTCCAAGCCCTAAAAGAAAGCAGCCTGCAACCCAGATTGATGTACCCTGCAAAACTATCTTTCAAAGTGGATGGAGAAATAAGATACTTTCATGACAAAGAGCACCTTAGGAACTTCGTGAATACCAAACCAGCACTCCAAAGAATTTTACACAATATCCTAGGAATAGACATTGAGGATCACAACCCCAGGAAGCAAAGCAGAATGAACACATCTGGCATGAAAAGAAATTAAATGTAAAGGGGGAGAACCCAACAAAAAGAAAAAGTCATGGCAATGACAAGTCAATACGTTTCAGTTATAACCATCAAAGTTAATGGTCTCAATTCACCAATCAAAAGAAATATTCTGGCAGAATGGGTCAAGAAGCAAAATCCAACAATATGCTGCATACAAGAAACACACTTAATTCAAAAGAAAATTCATAGACTGAAAGTTAAAGGGTGGAAAACAATACTGCATGCGACAGGAACCTGAAAAAAAGCAGGAGTAGCTATCCTCTTTGCAGATCAAGTATATTTCAAACCAACACTGATTAAGAGACAAAGAAAGATACTACATCCTTGTAAAGGGAAGAATCCAACAGGAAAAGATGACAATCATAAATATCTATGCACCAAACACTAGTGCACCCAACTATATAAAACAAATACCAATGGACATGAAAAGTCATATATGCACTAATACAATTGTAGTGGGGGACCTCAACACCCCACTGTCACAAATAGATAGATCAACTAGACTAAAAATAAGTAATGAAATACTAGAACTCAATCGAACTCTTGAACAAATGAACTTAACAAATGTTTACAGAGTCTTCCACCCCACAAAATCAGAATACACATTCTTCTCAGCTACACATGGGTCATTCTCAAAAACAGAACACATACTCACACATAGAACATGTTTAAGTAAGTGCAAAGTAATTGAAGTTATCCCCTGTATATTATCAGACCATAGTGCGATGAAATTGGAGATCCATAGCAAAAGAAACTCAAAAAATTTCATAAACACATGGAAATTGAACAACACACTTCTGAATAACCAATGGGTCACAGAGGAAATTAAAGAAGAAATCAGGCCTTTCCTTCAATTAAATAACAATGACAATACAACATATCGGAATCTATGGGACACAATGAAAGCAGTCTTACGAGGGAAATTCATGCAGTGAATATGCATAACAGAACGAGCCCAGTTAAACAACCTGATGCTGAACCTCAAGCTGCTATAAAATGAAGAGCAGGACAACCCCAAACTCATACAAGGGAAGAAATTATAAAGATCAGAGGAGAAATCAAACCAATGGAGACTAAGAGAAAGATACAAAAAATCAATGAAGCCAACAGGTGGTTCTTCAAAAGAATCAACAAAATTGACAAACCCTTAGCCAACCTTACCAGAAAAAGGAAAGAAAATGCCCAAATCCATGCAATTAGGAATGAAAAGGGTGAAATTACAACAGACCCAGCAGAAATCCAGAGGATCATCAATACCTACTTCCAGAAACTATATGCCAATAAGGTGGAAAACACAGAAGAAATGGACAGATTCCTAGATACATATGAATTACCAAAGTTGAACGAAGAAGACCTAAAAATTCTGAACAACCCAATATCAACCAATGAAATTGAAAATGTAATTCAAAACTTATCAACTAAGAAAAGCCCTGGCCCTGATGGCTTCACTGCTGAAATCTACAAGACTTTTAGAGAGGAACTGCTGCCACTACTGTTGAAACTCTTCAATGAAATTGAAAGGGAAGCAGTACTCCCAAATTCATTCCTGGAAACAAGCATCACCTTGATCCCCAAAGCAGAGAAAGACCAATTGAAAAAGAGAACTCTAGGCCAATCTCAACAATGAACATAGATGCAAAAATCCTTAATAAGATACTGGCAAACAGAATGCAGAAGATCATCAAGAAGATCATACACCCTGATCAAGTGAGATTCATCCCAGGGATGCAGGGATGGTTCAATATATGAAAATCAATCAATGTAATACACTATATCAATAGAGCCAAGGACAAAAACTATATGATTAATTCCATAAACACAGAAAAAGTATTTGACAAAATCCAACATGCATTTATGATAAAAACCCTACAAAAAATTAGAATAGATGGTCTCTACCTCAAACTGATGGAAGCCATCTATGAAAAACCAACAGACAATATCATATTAAATGGTCAAAAACTGAAATCCTTCACACTAAAATCAGGAACAAGACAAGGATGTCCACTGTCACCATTCTTGTTCAATATAGTTCTGGAAACATTAGCCACGGCAATTAGACAAGAGAAAGAAATAAAAGGAATAAAGGTAAGCAATGAAGAAGTCAATTGTCATTATTTGCAGATGACATGATACTCTATATAGAAGATCCCAAGAACTCCAACCAAAAGTCTCCTAGACTTAATAACCAAATTCAGTCAAGCAGCTGGTTACAAGGTCAACACACAAAACTCAATAGCTTTCCTCTACACCAATGACAGACTCACTGAGAGAGAAATAGGGCAAATAATTCCTTTCACAATAGCATCCAAAAAACTGAAATACCTAGGAATCAACCTAATGAAAGAAATCAAAGGTCTCTTCTCTGAAAACTATGGCACTCTGAAAAGAGAGATTGAAGATGATATCAGAAAATGGACAGACATCCCCTGCTCCTGGGTAGGAAGGATTAATATAGTGAAAATGGCCATACTTCCAAAACTGCTATATAGATTTAATGCAATTCGAATTGAGATCCCAGCAGGATACTTCATATAACTTGAGAAAACAATCCAAAAATTCATTTGGAACAAGAAGAGACCCAGAATAGCAAAATCAATTCTAGGTAACAGAGACATGGCAGAGGGTATCACAATCCCCAACCTGCAACTGTACTACAAAGCTACTGTGATAAAAACAGCATGGTACTGGCAAAGGAACAGACCTGAGGACCAGTGGAACAGATTAGAAGATGCAGAAACAACGCCAGATATGCTCAGCCATCACATCTTAGATAAAGGAGCCCAACACCCTCATTGGAGGAAAGATAGCCTCTTTAATAAATGGTGATGGAAAAATTGGGCTTCAATTTGCCAAAGATTAAAACTAGACCTATATCTCTCATCATGCACTCAACTAAAATAAAAATGGATTAAAGATCTAAGTATTAAAGTAGAAACTCTGAACCAGTTGGAAAAGAGGTTAGGTAGAACCCTTGAAGACACTGGTGTAGGAAAAGATTTTATGAACAAAACCTCAGTTGCCCGTGAACTAGCACAAACAATCAACAAGTGGGATCTCTTCTTATTAAAAGGCTTCTGTCCAGAAAGAGAAACCACCAGCAGTGTGAAGAGACAACCCACAATGTGGGAAAAAATCTTCACCTGCTCTTCCTCAGACAAAGGTCTACTATCTCAAATCTATAAAGAACTTAAGAAGATCAGACCTCCCAAATTTAAAGACCCAATCCAAAAATGGGTATCTGAAATGAACAGGCATTTCTCAGACAAAGAAGTAGAAATAGCAAATAAATACATGAAAAAATGTTCAACATCACTGGTCATTCAAGAGATGCAAATGAAAACAATGCTGAGATTCCACTTCACTCCAGAAAGAATGGCTGGTATCATGAAATGAACCAATAACATATGCTGGCGGGGCTGCGGGGAAAGAGGAACCCTGCTCCACTGCTGGTGGGAGTTTAGACTGGTGCAAGCACTGTGGAAATCAGTATGGAGATACCTCAAAGAACTAGGACTGGAAGTCCCATTTGACCCCGCTATTCTACTGCTGGTGATCTTCCCCAAAGAATTAAAAGAATCATAGCACAGTGATATATGTGCACCCATGTTCATAACAGCACAGTTTTTAATAGCTAAAATTTGGAAACAGCCCAAATGCCCATCAACTGGAGACTGGATAAAGAAAATGTAGGTTTTTTTATGGAGTACTGCTCACCCATAAAAAATGAGAAATTAGAGACATTTATAGCTAAGTGGATGCCCATTGAGAGGATACTCTTAAGTGAAATAAATAGGACACACATGAATAAATACCGAATAGTTTCTCTGGTGTGAAAAACTGAAAGTGTAAATAAGGAATAAATGTATAATAGGTAATGTGAAATAAGAAGAAAGGGGGCAAAGGGGAAGGAAGTGGGGGGGGGGCTAGGGGAAAAGATAGAAGGGAATGGGATTAATATGAGAAAATGGAAAAATAGGAACAAAATCTTTGTAAATAGGGAGGACTGGAGGGGTTGAAGGGAGGGCTGGGCAAGGGTGAAAAATAAGAACCAAGAGAGACTATGTAAAGGTGCAAATTTCCAATGATGAATGTCATTATATTGTATACCTAAAATGTACCAATGATTAGAATGAATAATTGATAATGTAAAATAGGAAGAAAAGGTCCAAAGGGGTAGGGGTAGTGGGAGGGGCAGGGGAAAGGAAAGAAGGGAAAGGAAAAATGATGAGAAATGGAAAAAATGGAAATAAAGTCTTTGTAAATAGGGAAGGGTGGAGGGCGTGAAAGGAGGGCTAGGAATGGGGATAAAGTAAGAACCAAGATGCATCATGTAAAGGTACAGTTCCCAATGAGAAATGTAATTGTGTTGTATACCTACAGTGTACCAATAAAAGAATTTAATAAAAAAAAGAAAAGAAAAAGAAAAATGATGATTAGATAACACCAAACAGAGATGATTCTTGGAGTTCTCGTGAATGAAACCAAAGTGAGGCAGTCTGAAAGGTTAAAAGCCCATGACAACAGCTCTGGATCGATGATGGAGTTGGAAAAGAGGATGCTTACATGAACTGAACCACTGTAACACAATGAAGCAGAAATGTGTGCAACGATGATCAAGACCAGCATCTAATCCAACCGTTGGAAAATAAATTTAAATATCATGCTATAAAGTTTTAGATTTTATTCTAGCTCTCCCTTTCTCTCTCCCTCTCCCTCCCTCATTTTCACTTTGCCTCTAACAACAATTCTTCAGCAGATGCTGAAGAAGTTAGAAGTGGTACAAAAATGAATATTATTTTATTACCTAAGTTTCTAGCTGAAAGCAAAAGCTGTGTTTTTAAATAAAACAGAACTTTGGACTTTGATCACCCTCGTTTAATACAGTCATACTAAAAGAAAATATATTGCAGGGTCTTGATTTCCATACAGACAGATATTGTAAGCTGAGTCACTTATATATGACTTATTAGTTATGCCAGTGAGCTGAACATATTTTATATAAAGGCAGAGGAAGTGCTGTGATTTGGTCATTTGGAAAAATCCAAGCTACAGATGAGTTATCTCTAGACTTCTAATAAGAGATAAAAAGAGAAGCTGCTTATCTATCCTTTCTATCAAAAGCAATAATGCTCAATATAAGGCTTAAGGGAGAAAGAAAAGACAAGTGAGATGGATCTACTTTCAGACCCAATGATTTCCTCTTACTTATTAAAAGGTCTCCCTTATACATCTATTATACTTAAATGTGAAGAAATAAGAGCAAGATATTAGAAGAACCAAGAAATTAAAAGAGAAGGTCGAAGAAATTGAGAGAAGGAGTTCAGAAAGAATGAGATAAACAGCAAGGAAAAAGTGCTAGGATGGGTAAAACAGAATATGCAAAAGAAAGAAGGGAAAAACAAGAATTTTTAAAAACAGATGAGGGAAAGCTGGGGTATTCTACAATAAATTACATCACTCAGTAGAAGAAATACAAAATTCAAGTACTTTGTATTAAAAGTCATTATATAGATATATATGGCACTATATGTTATCACATTTTTGTGTCTCTTCTGCCTTACTTTTACCCCTGTCCATGGCCTCAGGCTGTAATGATTTTCTTTCAGTTTCTCCAAATACGTTGTTTGCTCTTGACCATAAGGTATATTTAGAACATTTTATGTAGTTTTGAATCTTAGAGATATTGTATATGGAATATTTTAACAATTATTATGTTATTGGCTTCTAAATTTATTACAGTGTAATCAGAGAAAATAATGTATGTCAGTAATTCTTTGATTTAATAAGATTTTCCTCATGAATTTTTACAAATTCAATAATATAAATTCTTTATTTTCCATATGTCTATTTTTTCTGTGTGTCTTACTGGGAAATTAAACACACAACCTTCACAATGATTTACATCTTCAGCCCATTTTATTTTTTAAATAGTGAAACAAGGTTTCATTTGCTAAATTGCCCATGCTGAGCTTGAAATTATAATCCTTCTGCTTCAGCCTCCCAGAGTGTAGAGATAACAGACATGTGCCACCAAGCCTGGCTCAGATATATTTTTTGTTTGTTTAGAATTTCCCAGCATGATATTTCCATTTTTGAGAAGAGTATATTAAAACTTATGTGATTGTTAATTTGTAGATTTCTTTTACCAGTCTCATCACTTCTTTAATTTTCTAACTACATTTTTGGTACATATGTGTTTATCATGGTGATATTTTCTGACTATTATATCTTTCACAAAACCAATATATTTTCTTTATATTTCATGCCTTGAATTTTACTTTGATGGATGTCAAGTTGCTACCTATAGTAGCTAATTAGCCAGGCCAACTTGGGTAGGGGACAGTACCAAGATACTTGGTAAAATTATTTTTACATACGATTAAATTTTAGATTAGTAGACTTAAGTAAATCACATTATCTCCATGATGCAGATGAGCCTCATTTAATCAGTTGGGGGCCTTAAAGTTAAAAGATTAAGGTACTCTGAAATGGGCAAATCTGGATGAGCTTCATCTTATCAGCTGAAAGCCTTAAAATGAAAAAGATTAAGGTACTCTGAGAAAGGGGAAATTCTGCCTCTAGGCTGGCTTTGTACTCAAGCTGCAACAACAACACAAAAGTCATCCCTGGGTCTTCAGCCTGCAGGCCTGCCCGGAAAACTCTGGAATTGCCAGCTTCTCTAATCATCTGAATCAATTCTTTAAAGTCTCTGAGTCCCAAATATGTGTGTGTGTGTGTGTGTGTGTGTGTGTGTGTGTGTGTGTGTATCCATCCAGTCACATATCCTATTGGTTCCATTGGTCTAGAGAACCTTATGTAATAGACTACTGTAGCTGTTTTAGCTATTAATTTCCTGGTAGAATTTTTGTCCTAATTTCTCTTTTAACTTTTGTTGTTTTTAAGTGTTTCTCTTGTACACAATACACTGTTGATAAAATCAATTGCAGATTCCATTTTTACATTGATGAGTTTCACCCACTTATATTTATGATAAAACAGTATTGCACTAGAACTTTTTTCCCATTTACTCTCCTGTTTTCCAATTACATTGTTATATTTGTCCTATATTTTTACTGTGTAATTTAAATATTATTACTTTTATTATTGATACTTGTGTTTTATAAAGCCATCAAATTTCTGTTTTGTGTTAGTATTCTCCTTTATTTCTTTGTGGATATTTATTATCCTTATTTTGAATTCTTGGTACCTTTTTTATATGAACTCAGATTGTGGTATTTTTTTTACTTGTCTTTCTTTTATGGAGTTTGGACTCCTCGGGTGTTTGTTTATTTCAGCTTTTTTTGTTGTTGATCCCCTAGAGGTGTGTATCATCTACCCTCTCTAGTAGGGTAAAGATCTGAGAAGGGCCAAATTTCAAGCCATTTTGTATCACATCTGTTGCATAAGATATAAGGGGATACACACAAAGAAATTATGCTTTCCTATGGTACCACAGAATAGTTAAACATGCTTATTTACTTTCATTTTACTATATAACCACTTTGGTTATGCAAATAAGAAACACTTGTAAAAGATAAACTTTTTAGTCCGTAATGCAATAGTCATTAAGTATGGTAGGGAAAAGACAAAGAAATGAATTCCCTAGAATGGCTCATTACCCTAAACCTATTTACAATAGACTTTCATGCACCAAAAGGATATTGAATGGACATGATATTAATTCACTGGTACCAAAAGAGCTGTAATCTTACTTCCAAATTCTGTGGCAATAGAATAGGCAATGATCATTCCAAGGGCAATGTGCTTAAAAAATAAAAGTGGAAGACTAAACTCTTATCTAATAATATTAGTCATTTTCTCATCACTGGTAAAATATGCAGTGCACTAAAATTAAGGAAGGAGAGGTTTATTTGGCTCATGAACTCAGAAGGTCCACTCCATGGTAGGTTGACTCCAGGAAGAAATGGCATGGCACAAGGGCATGGCAGAGGAATGCTGCTCAACACATGGCAGCCAGAAAAGAGGGAGAGAGAGAAAGAGAGAGAGAGCAAGAAAAATGTACACTTTTCCAACTCAACCCCCAGTGACCCACTTCTTCCAAGTCCCACTTCCTAACAACATATTTAGCTAGAACTTATCAGTGGATTAATCCACTAATGAGTATAGCCCCTCATGATCCAATCACCTTTCCAAAGCTCCACTGCTGAACACATGAGACCTTTGAGGGGTATGTGAGAGCTAAAGCATGACACTAAACTATCCTCCCACTGTATGAAGTTAATATGTGCCCTAGACTTAAATCATACACACATACAAACACATACACATGTATACATACATAAACACAATTTCCTGATAACTGTTTATCTCTCCAAGGATTTCTCATATTATACGTTAGTAGAATTAATTCATGCTTTCTTAATCATTTTTGTGTTTTCCACAAAAAAAGAATCCCATAACTATGCTTAGTTTAGAGATTTTTCAGGAAAAAAATGTTACTATTCACTTTTATTATTTTTCATAGATGTTGAAATATCATATGTAAAATGAATGTATAATGACCCTGTACAGTTTAAAGAACAATAAATTTCTTTATATCTAGTACATAGGTCCAGAAATAGTATGTGTTTTAGGATGGCATCTATCCTACTCTTATACCTTATAGCATATAGGATTAATGTAGCTGAGAATGCAGGCTTTTATGTCAGATGGCCTGAGTTCAGTTTTTGAAATCTACTACTGGCTACCTTCATGAAATCCGAAATATTATAAACCTTTCTAACACTCAAACTGGGAGAAATAATAAAGGTACTTGCCCTAGGGCCAGAGATTTAGCTCAGTGGTTTTGCCACCTGCTGTGCAAGCACAAGGACCTGAGTTCGATCCCCGGTACCAAAAACAAAACAAAACAAAACAAAAAAAACAAAAGTACTTGCCTCACAGGGTTTTTCAGTATTAAATTTAAATATGTAGAATGTACCTAAATGATTGTCTTGAGATAAAATATTAGCTGTTACTATTTTAGTATGACTACTACTATTTGGATTTTTATTACTTAAACAATAAGAATAATAAACATTTTAGATTCTTCAACATGGAGTCTTAGTGATTATATTATTCTCTCCTGCTCAATGTCCTAAAATATTTGGATTTTCATATTCATAATTTTTCATTTAAGTAGTAGTGTCTTTATTTCCGTGGAGGTTTAGTTCTTCATTTTACACATATTTTGTTTCACATTTTCTTCTATTATAGGCAAAGATTTTATGAATACTCTTACAAATGTCTTCTGGTTAATAGCTCAAGCATTTCTCTTCAGTAATATATACAAGAGTGGAATATCTCATAGGGTTTAAGATTGCAAATATAAGCTAGGTTCTGCTGTGATAACAAAAGCACTTCACAATTTCACTGACTTAAAACTGGAAGTATTTATTTTTTACTCATATAAAGTTTACTGCCGATATTATTATTTAGAACTAAAATATCTCCCAAAATTCTCCTGTGTTCAGAGGTGGGTGCCTTTGAAAGGTGATTGGATCAGGGGGGCACTATACTCATAAGTGGATTCCTCCACTGAAGTCATAGCTGAATGTGTTCTTAGGAGATAGGGCCTGGTTGAAGGTGATGAATCACTGGAGGCATGACCTGGAAGGTTGTATCTTGTCCCTGGCCATTCCTTCCTCCTTCTTCTACTTCTCCTCCTATTTCTCCTAGTCATCCTCATCCTCATCCTTGCCCTCATCTTCATCGTCTTCCTCCATCTCTCTCTCTCTCTCTCTTCCCCCTCTCTTTATCTCCCTTTCTTTCTCCTTCTTGGCTGTGATGGTTTGAGAAACTTTCCTCCTCCAGGCCCTTCTGCCGTGACATTTCTGTCTTGCACCCAGCCAACCTTGCATGGACCAAACCCTTTAAACCCTGAAGCAAAATAAATAAATCCTCCTTTAAATTCTGGATGTTGGTTATTTTGTCTAGTGGTTGGAAAGTGAGTACTAAAACATTCATACTAAACAACTGGGGTCATTGATGTGATTGTACCTTATGATGTGGCCTTTGGAACTCATTTGCAGGAGGAGTTTGGAATGATTTGGATATGTGGGCTAGAGAAGCCCTAAGATGTTATAAGCTGAGGTCAATGTGCAGTTCTCATCAGACCTCAGAAGTCTATTATTCTGATATAATATTGACAGTAAAAGTCAAGCTCTGAGGTTTCAGTATGTAATGAGGGGTCTATTGCAAACTAGAGAAGAGAAAATGTGTGTTTCATCCTGGCAAATAATTTGTCAACATTTTGTTCATGTCCTAAGTCTGTGTGAGGTTGAATTTAAAGGTGGTAGATTAAGTAATATGGCAGAAGAAATTTAAGGCAGCCTAACTTTCAAGCTGTGGCACGGGTTCTACCTGCTGCTTTTACCCAGGTCTGTAGTGAGAATTAGGAGCAAAACTCAGAACTAAAATGTGTCAAAGTATTGTAGCTTGGCTAGAAAGCAAGTTCTAGAAAATAGAGTATGATTGTTGGAAGATTAGAATTAAAAAGAAGCCAAGTAATTTTTATGAGAAAAATAGGAAAAAATGCCTTGAAACCTTTATAAGAATTAAGCAGACCCTTCCATAACAGGATTACAGGGGTAAAAGAATAAAATCCTTTGAACTGCTTGACTTTGGGAAAAAAGCCTCTGAAAAACTTTCACATTCAAGGATGCCTAGGGAAATGTGTCCCTGAGTTCACCCATTAAAACACTCAGAGACAGCTGCAGTGGTGATCTAAGGGGACTTGTTTACTGCTCAAGCAAGTGGTGGACCTTGGCCTCATAACATGCTGTTGGTTGTGCGGGTATGTGAAAAATAATAGTTGCAGGGTCATGGAGACTTCCACCAAGATTTCAGAGAAAGCATCAGTAGGCCAGGAAATTTGTCTCTCAGAGGGTAATGTATAAAGTTGTGAGAGTAAAGCCAAAGGTGAAGTGGAGAACCTAGAAAATTGGAGAAGCAAGGAACATAAAATATCTGCCATGGCTAGCTGCAGAAAGTGAGCAGAGCCAGGCCAAGTGAAAGTCCATGAGGGCTGCAACTAGCAAGGGCAGAGAGATGAAGCTTCGCAAGCCCTTTGGACCACACATTTCACCACTTCATGTTTTATTATGATTATGTGAAATTTTTCATTTTTTGTAAAGTTATTTGTATTTTATTTATGGGTTGAGTTTTTGTACCTTAAGAGTTTCCTTCAATGACATTGTCAAACAATTCTGTATCATCAACATATGCTTTAGTTTTGTCTGTCATATTTATATTTTGTATACTATGTTTCAAAAGGTTTATTGTCATATTCCCCACCACATGGATGACCAAAATTCCTCTATTTACCCATTGATTAAAAGAGTCATTTCAGTCACAAATCATACATATTGAGTTCTCAATTTTTATCCAAATGAGATACCACTTAGTTTCCATGAAAATATTTTTATAATGTATTTTAAATTCTTCGTGTGTAAATCTCTTCCACGGTTTTCTTCTTTTAAAATGTCTTGGCCTTTTATCCTTTCATAAATGGTTTAGAATCTATTTGTTTGATTCATCAAAATCTTGTCAGTACTTTTAACTTAGATGTTATTGAATCTACAAATGAATTTTAGAAAACAGATATGTTTACAGTATAAAATATTATACTTAAGAACACGGTATATATTTCCATTTATTGTAATCATAAAGATGATTAAATAAGAACTCGCTAGCCACCTTTTTAGTTATTTAGTCTCTTTTTATCCAGATTTTTTATCAAATTACTCATGTTAAGTGTAGAGAAATCAATTTTTCTAACTTGCAGCCCAAGGTTCCAACTGTGCAGCTTATAGCTATAAATTTACAAATCCAATAATAAAAGACTAACATAATATGCCAGTTATTTAATATAGTTTAACATTAGTATTTAAAACAGCTACATGTTTTTATAAAACTCTTGAAATTTAATTATTTCTTGCGGTATAGACATCAGCAAGGAGACAAATGCAAGTTTCCAATGATCATGTCGGTATTTGGGGAGAGAAAACAGATTACTAAGTTGTGCAGGGGAAAGAAGCAGAATGGGTACACAAGTACTCCCCTGGAACCAATCCCAGTAATTTTAGACCTAGTACACTCTGAAGTGTACACATGATGGGCAGAGGATGGTGCTGTCAAAATACTCCACGGTCTGAGGTCCCAGCTAGTTAAACTTCTCAGGGCTCTGTGACTATGTCTCCTCCTCTCCACACCTGAGTCACCATAGTAGTGACTCCAGAGACCCTGAAATGTGGTTGTTCTATGTCTTCTGATTGCTGAAATTGGTCAATATTAAACAATAAATCCCTTCTCAAAATGGCTCCTGATTATACCACTCCTCGATATAGAAACCACTACAGTGGATTTCTTCTCCAGTGTTAGCCTGCCATGTGAAAGGAGTCACCTTTTGAGTAAAACCTCACACTGTACTTGCTGCTTACAACAACCATGAGTGTTTCCTGGGGTTAGCAGTACTGGTTTGTTGCTTATCACTGAGGCTTCCAGCTCTCTTAGGGCTTACTTTGTGCTTATGGAATCAAGGTCCTCTCTTCACTCTGGGAGCCAGGATTACCATTTCAGGCTACTTTGTTCTTTTCTCTGTCTTTTCTTATGTTTTTATGTTTATCCAAGATTTTTAGCTTTCCTGTCAGCTTTTTCTTGATTTCTGGAGTTCTCTATCTTCCTGGAAAAAAGTATTCTATTCCAATGTAAAGCAAAGGACAGCAGAGAAGTCTACACTTATATCAAACCAAACAAACTTTAAGTTGAAAACTTTCAAAAGAGAAAAAGTTCATTGTATAATTATAATGGGTTCTAATGATTAGTATAATAAGTACAAATATACATGTGCTGAACATTGGAGGGCTCAATGTACAAAGAAAATATTTTACAATCTGAGAAATATATATACTGCTTCAATACATCACTTTCACCAATGGATAAATTATCCAATCCCAATCCAAAAATCAATAAAAATTATATCCAACATATACAAAACTCTACACCAAATGCAACTAATAGTCATACATTATATCCCATGCCATAGCAGAATATACATACTTTTTCAGTACACAATGAAGCATACTTCAGCATAGGTCATTTGTTAGATAAAAAAGTCATAACAAAATTCAAAATTTAAAGTTATATGAAGCACTGTTTCTGACCACAATGTTATGTAACTGGAAAATTATTAACCAGAGAACAATTAGAAACTAACAAATGCATGAAAATTAAACCATATATTTCTGAGCAGCCAATAAGTCAAAAATGGAAATAAAAATATCTTGGAACAAACAAAAATGCAAATTCAACATATAAAAATTTATGGGTGTTCTCTTCCCATTTCACATTATACATTTTCATTCTTACATAAAATTAATGAAAAAAATATAAATGAGTCATTTAAATTTTAAAAAATTTATAGAGGCACTAAAGATATTTCAAAATGGCAAATTTATAAAAATAAGAGCCAAGTTCAATAAAAAAAGAATGAAAAATATAAAACTTGGATTAAAGGACTTGAAGATACAAATAAGCAGAAACATAACATATATTCATGGGTTGGAATAATTCATATTGTTAAAATGTCAATACTACTCAAAGCAATGTACAAATTCAGTGGATTACATATTAAAATTCCAATGGAATTTTTGGAACCATGAACGATCCTGAATAGCCAAAGTAATCTTTTGTTTTTTAAATGGCTATGCTGGAAATCAAACCTAGACTACTGTCCACATTAAGCAAGTGCTCTACCACTGAGCAACATTCACAGCCTTCACCAAAGCAAACTTGAATAAGAAGAATAAAGAAAATACATCATATTGATGAATTTTAAAATATATGACAAAAAAAATCATAATTTAAAAAGCATGCTACTGATGTAAAACAGACATATTAAACAATGGAAGAGAATAGAAAGCTCAGAAATAAATCCACCCACTTAGAGTCAATTGATTTTTCACAAACATGCCAAAATTTACACAATGGTAAAAGGTGAAACTCTTCAGTGAATGGTGCTTAGAAAACTGAATATTCACGTGAAAAATAATGAAAACCACACCACATAAAAAGACAAGTAGATTAAATGTTTAATTATAAGAACTTAAATTCTAAAATTAATAGAAGAAAAATCAAGGAGCTAGCCTCTTAATATTCATGTGAACAGTTTTTTAGATATGACCCCAAAAGTACAGGCAAAAAAAGCAATAGTAATAAACTGAATGAGCAAAGGAATTGATCAATAGAGACAAGCTATGCAAGTAGAGAAAATATTTGCAAAATACACATGTGAAATTCAGTGCATACACAAAATAAATAAGGAACTCAGAGAATTTATTAGTAAGAACACTATCTGATTTAAACGTAGTTAAATGATATGAATAGATATTTTTCAAAAGATGTACAAAGGGCTACTATATATATATATATATATATATATGTACTCAACATCACTAATCATCAGAAAAATGCAAATCAAAATAATTATGAGATAATACCTTAACACGTGTTATGATGGCTATTATCAAAAGGACAAAATAAATAGTGTTAGTGATGGGTGTAGATTAAAAAAAAAAGAATGCTTAGACACTACAAAGGCAATGTAAACTGTAACCTCCATTACCTCCATTATGGAAGTTCCTCCAAAGAGTTTAAAAAAGAACTACCATAGAATCCAGTACTCACATATCTCTGTATATATCCAAAGCAAATTAAATGAGCATCTCTCAGAGACACCATCATTCTCTTGTGTGTTGCAACATTATTGACAGTACCCAAAATATGGCAAGAACTTAAATGTCAATTCACAGAGGAATAAAGAATATGTGTGTATAAGTGTGTTTGTGTGTGTGTATACAAACACAGAAATATTAATTCTAAAAAAGGAAGTAATTCCTGACATCTGCAAAAAAAAGTATGAAATTTGAGACCATTATACTATGTAAAATAATTCAGGCACAGAAAGACAAATATGCCATGGTCTCATAACATGTGAAATTTTAAAAAGTCAGTTTCACAAACTAGAAAGTGGAACAGTGCTTACCAGAGCTGAAGGTTCAAGGAATGAGAAGATGTTTATCAATAGGTAAGAAGTTTCAGGTAAGTAGGTTAAAAAGTTCTAGACACCTAATGTAAAAGAATAAATATTACTTTGTTGTGTATTTGAATTAGTGAAGAAAATAGATCATACGTACTCTCACCACATGGAAAAATGGAAGCTATAGTATGTTAATTAACTTGAATGAGGCAATCCTTGCATAATGTACACACAAATCAAAGCATCATATTTTTATCTTAATGACATACCATTTTTATCTGTTGATTATATTTAAAAACAAAAGAAATGTAATTTTCAATGTTCTTTTATCAATCTTTCCTTTTGTTGAAACTCACATTTATTCTAATTCTTAGTTTCCTTTTACCTCATGCCACTCTATGCATTCTTGGTTAGTTATCCTTTTCTTCTTCATTTTAATAATTTATGGTATTCATAATTATACCTTTGAGAGATTTTCCTCTCTATTAAGTCTCTTCTGTGTTGTGAGAAAATGGAATGAGACATACATTTCTTTGAATTTCTGAATGTACTTTTCTATATTTAGGGAACAAACAATACTATTCTGCACAGGCAGCACACGTCGGGCATAGCATTTAGAAAAACATTCTCAAGAAATGTCTCAAGGAGAGAGTAGCTGAAATTGGAATTATAAACCAGGGACTGTGAGCTTATGCTAGTTGGATAACTGGGATTGAAAGCCTTCATCACACAGACAAAAATTTTGTTCTCAATTTTGCTTCAGACTAGTCTTATGGGAATATCTCCCACTAAAACTGTGTCCTTACTAAATAATGCATCCAGTTACCTCAGTTTAAACAATATCATGGGAAAAATTTGTTCTGTCAGCTTGTTTTTTATGTCAAGCTACATGCATCAAATTCAGATCGTAGAGGAGGCTCTGTAGTCTAATGCTGTCAAATATTAGCCTCTGGCTATCCTGACAACTTGAATATTAGACCCACATCCACACGCAGAAAAGAAGTTCAAAAATGCATGACAATTATTTTTTCTTAGTTATCCAAATGTTTTTTTCCAATGCATGGGATGCTGTGGTTGCCAAATCCTACAGTTGATTATTCAGCATCCAGTTTCCTGTCTCCAAACTTATGTTATGATTATTTGTCTTAGTATCTTTCTCATCATTGGGACAAAATACCCAACATCTGCAATTTAAGGGAGGAAAGGTTACTTTTGGTTCTCAGTTTGTAGAGGTATCAGTCCATATTAAGCTGGCTCTAAGGTGGGGTAGCATGGCAGGTAGGCCTGGGTAAAGAAGAGCTGCTCAGTCAAGGGAGGAGCACGGAAGGGAGATATACTCTTGCAGGCCAGACTCTCAGTGATCTTCCCCTTTCTACCAGAACACACCTCCCAAGGTTACACTTAGCTATAACTTAGCTATAAACTCATCAGTGGACTAGTCATCTAATGATTACCATGCCTCCATAAGTCAACCACCTCCCAAAAGCCCCACCTATGAGCACATGAAGTTTGGGATGGACATTTCCATGTAAATAATGACATTACTGTTACCTAAACTAATATGCTCTAATCAAGAAAGTATTCTGTTGGTAAGATTATTTATGGAATGACACACCAGAAAATAGAAGGGCAAGACACTAGTTTTCTTTTCATGAGTATTCATCTCACTTGACTTTTTCAGAGACTGTGAAACAATTCACTATAACTTTCACATCTCTTTCCAACTTTTCCCTTGTCTTATGTCTTTTATTAATATTTCTTCTAATGTCTCATAGATATAGAGAAGAAGAAATTAGGAAAGCTGAGGTAGGAAAATGCTGGAGGATTATAAGAAGTTCAGGAATAGTGCTATCTGGTTGTTCATTGATTCTTCTGATTTCTTGTTATCTGCCACAGTTGTTTGAAAACTTTGTTCAAAAGATATCTCTTAGGCCCTTGGAAAAGTCATAGAATTTTAGTTGATACCTGATAAAGGTCTCTGAAGTTTGACTTTTTTACTTAACAAAAGTGTGTTTATCCATTTAATAAATATATTTTAATTATAACAAATTAATATCTTTTTCATACCTGTAGAATTCTATAAATGAGGTCTTTTTTACACCAAATCATGTATGAATGTAAAGGTACATTCCTTCTATGGGGTCTGGATAATTAAATGTCTGATTTTTAGGCCTGGCAGTAAACCAATTATTGTCCTATACTCTTATACATGTTTGCTTCCAGGTTGAACAATCTCTGGTTTTATATCACTGCAAAATAATTGATGCTTTTGGAAATTTCATATTTGTGGGCAAAACTAATATAATATGACCTTTTAATTAGGTTGACATCAGGAAACAGTGTAAATAATAGCCTTAAAATATATTTACATTCAGTATTTTACAGATAGAGAAACATGACTTAGCCTACTTCAGTATTATTGAATTATTTTCTTACACAAGCTAAATATCCCTTATGCGAAATATTTGGCACAAGTGCTTTGGATTTAAAATATTCGAGGGGTGTTAAAAATTTGCACATACATAATGAAGCATCATGAGGATGGGCCAAAGTCTAAACATTAAATTCACATATGTTTCCTATACACTTTATATACATAGCTGAAAGGAAATTGTATTCAATAATTTTTGTGCAAATATGTTTCGACTGTGATGTTTCATATGAGATCAGTGTTGGGTTTTCCACAAATGGCATCAGGTTGGCAGTCAAAAGTTTCAGATTTTGGAAAATTATGGATTAAGGATTTTTGGATTAAAGTCATTCAAACTCTAGTGGGGTTCTAATGTTAAAAGACTATTATGGTTTGTATCAGAATGTACCCCCAAAGCCTCATATCTTCATAGGTGAATCTTTTCAGAGGTGGCTGGAACTGGAGTGTGTGATGCTGGAATCAAGGGTGTGTGATCACTAAATTAGTCCACTGGTTGGTGTGGCATAGTTCTGAGTGGGATTAGGGGTGCCCTGCCTTAGGTTGAGTGCTATTCACCCTAAGAGTGAGTAAGCTGGTTAAGATATAAGGTATAAAAAGAGAGTCAATGGTCATGTATACCTTGCTGCTTGCTGCCTGGCATGAACTGTTTCTCTTCTGTGATGCTGCACTGGTTAGAGACAGCCAACTATGAACTGAAACCTCTACAAACTACGAGCCAGATAAACCTTTCCTCCTTTAACTCTGGGTGTCAGGTATTTTGTTTCAGCAGCAAGAAAAGTAACTAAGACAGAATTTGGTACCAGAGAAGTGGAGTCATTGTTGTGACTGTATCTGACTGTGTGGTTCAGGAGCCTTTGGAACTGGCTTGTGGGAAGAGCTTGGAAAGGTTTGGAGATGCTGTCTAAAGAAGCAGCCCTGAAATGCCTTAAGCTGTATTTGAAGGGAGACTCTGGTCAGAGCTCAGAAGACCAGAATCCTGATAGAAAAGCTGCTGGTAAAGTCCAGGATCAGGAGGTTTCTGCTGGAAAGAAAGACTGCATTGGCTGTTGGACTCCAGACCATGTGTGTTATGCCTTGGCAGAAATTTTTTGTGCATTTTGCTCATGTCCAGAATCTTTGCCTGAGTCTGAGATTAAGGACAGTGAACTAATTAATTTCTGTCTAAGTTACTTTTGTTGCTGAGAGAAAATACTCTACCCTCAAAGATAAAAGAGGGAAGGTTTACTTGGCTTACAGTCTGTAGAGGTTTCAGTCCATAGTTGAACAGCTGCAAGGCAGGTTGGCATGCCAGAGGGGCATCACAGAGGATAAACAGTCCATAGCAAAGCAGGGCAGGCAAAAGTCAGCAAGCAACAATCAAGTGACAAGCGACAACATTAGCCCTCTTTTGTCCTTTATATTTTATCCAGGATACCTGCCCTTAGTCAGGTAACCCTCACACCCAGGCTGGGCTTTCCCATTATCCACACCCAGAACTATCCCAAACCAATCAGCAGACTAATTTAGCAATCTCATATCCTTGATTACAGCATCACACACTCTAGATCCATCCTCCTCGGCAAAGCCCCACTTAGGCCACTTATGACTGCATGAAGCTTTGGGGGGACATCTAGACACAAGTCTTAACAAAGACTAACTGAAAATTAAGTAATTCTAAGATTCCACTTAAATGTCTAAAGTAATCCAAAAATGTATATGGCCTTTGACACCAAGAAATTTACTAAATAATTCAAAGTGTCTATTATGTCATAACATCTGTTACATGGTAAGGTAATTTTTCAATTCTGTTTTCAAAATGCAATGTGAGGATATATTTTGTTTCTTGTAGTACATCAGTCAATCAGAGAACTGGTATCTTTCTATATGCAGAATTAATATATTACCATTACTGTAGCTGAAACTATTAAAATTTAAATTACATTCCTGCCTACTGTCAAGATTGTACTAACCAAACTTAAACACACTAAAAATGACAGTACAATAAAATATAGAGTATGATAAATCCCTAAGCTTCTCTATTTCATACATGTGGAGAGAGGATTGAATTATGTGCTTGACTCTCCTTGCCCAAACTTGTCTTAATGTTTCAACATTTATAAACAAAGAGAAATTTAAATTAGCATCCAGTTCTACCCTTAGAAGACATTTCTTGCTCAGGCAGAAGTTACTGTTACAATGAAATTAAAATCTGTTTAAAATTTATATTTGCCTTGGACCAAATGGAGGTGGGAATGAAATGTGTACTAAAAGGTTAAATTGAAGAGCTGATGTAAAAGCAGAATATCCAGAATCACAGATTAAGGGATGGGAGTGGATCTTAGAATGTCACTGAATTTTTAAATCCAAAATCAGAAGAATAGCAGCAAAAGCTAACTTACTTTTCTTCCATTCATTACTCTAATAGAAATTTATTGATACATCATGGCAGAAAAACAGATAACTTCGATGAAATTTGGCAAGTAGGCATTATTTATGAATGAAATGAAGTAGGTAATTATAAATGAAATAAAATATCACTTTAATGGATAACAAGGTATAAAACTTTATTTAATGTATTCAAAACGGATAAATGGAGTATCTACTATACACCTGTTGCTATTCGCCAAGAAAACAGAGATGAATAATAAGGATAATGATCACTGACATCAGAACTGTTAGCGTTCATCATGCTTATTATATGCAATTTGCTATATGGTTTATATTTTAACTAATTTTCACAACAGCCCTATAAGGTGGGAATAATTACCATGATTATTTTACTAATGAAGCATGGGAGCTGGTTTAAGTAATTTCCTCACAGGTATATACGCAGTCAGAGTTAAATTTAAGATTCAAACATAAGCAGTCTTCATTGCCATGGAATTTATGAGTATATTCTGGTTGAAGACAGATAGTCTTAAATCCATAAATTGATGCATAAATAAATGCATAAATTAACAAGACAGTCCTACCCAGTGATAATTGCTACAAAGAATATAAAATAGGACAATGAGTATAAGAGTGGCAAGGGAGGGCCGGGCATTTAGCTCAGTGGTTCCCCCACTTGCCTTGTAAGCGAAAGGACCCGAGTTCCATCCCTGGTACTGGAAAAAAAAAAAAGAGTGGCAAGGGAAGTAACATTGTATAGGATTGTGAGAGAGTACATAAACTACATTTAATACAAACACATATTCCCAGTAGCATTTAAGACTACTGTATCTCCAGTTCCTGATAGTTTGGTAAACTGTACAAGCCTGGAGAGAGTGAATGCACAGCTGTTCACCATTCTCTGAAATAGAAGCTCTAGGAATATTCTTCACACCTCATTAATCTTAACAGGAGCTGGTCTGCTACGTGTTTCCTAACCTTTCATGTGCACATGAATTACCTATAGATCTTGTTTGAAAAATGCAGATTCTAATTCAAAATTCCTGAGACTGGTCCTTTGATTTTCCCATTCTAACAAGCTTCCAAGGAATCCTGATACTATTAATCTTTGCACCATACTTGGAGAAGCATTTAATAAAGGCCCAAGTGATTCATAAACACATTGAAGTTTGAGAATCCATTGTCTCCACTGAGGATCTAAAATTAGTCCTCCTTTCAACATGGGCTTTCATAATTTTAATAAATATTTTTATGACAATGAGAAAGATTAGAATTATTAAATTATTATTCCCAAGACGAGACTAGCTGAAAATTAAAAAAAATCACCAGATTAATTTAGCCAAATTCAGAGCATGACAGATCCAAACATAATAGACTGTTAGAAGTTTCTACAGCTACCTATCCACTTCTGTGGAAATGACTGCCAGCTCTCAGTTTGCCTTGTATTATGCTCATGGACTCTTTTATATGTGCAACACAACTCTCTGTAATCATCAAGTGCCTCAGAACTTTGGGCCATTCTCTTCAACAGTTACTGGTAGCTGGACTGTGACACAGGGAGGCAGCCAGATTAGAACAGAGATGCCTTTGCTAGCGGTCACTCATTTGCATTCAATTAGCCCGCAGAGGTCATTAACTTTCTCTGGGACTAAGCAAAGTCCATTTTCTCTTCTATATTATAGACTTTTCTGAAAGATCCTGCCCTTGGTTGACTTTTTTCTTTTCAGTTTTCATTTGATGCTAATCTAAATTTGTCTCCCTTTAAACAAAGTTAATCTAAAAACTAGTTTCTCTTACACTAAAAGGACACTTTAATGTGCTTATGAGGAAGTGGCAGAGGATAGGGGAAATGTTTTCCAAAATATAACCTGAGATTCAAGGTCATCTCTAACCAAGATTCTCCTTGGTCAGTTAGCAATATTAACTGTCACTCACTTTATGTCTATTATTTCCCTTGCCTAACAATCCGCTTTCTGGTAAATAGGGCAAGCCTTCTTGTTTCGCATATTGTCAAGTTCCCGACATAACTAGGTAGTCAATGTCCATTTGCTAAAAGAGGCCTTGAGAGCAAATGATTCTCCAAGTTACTGTACGTAAGAATCACACAAAGAGCTTTTAAACTTCTCAAACTCAAATTATACCCTAAACATCAGTATCTACAGAGGATATTCTGTCAACTTTAAAAGATCATATATAGTGCTGCTAAGTTATTAAGTTTAGGGGTATTTCTAATGTTCATTATACACTTACCACAGCCCATTGTTTGTATGTCTGTGTGTGTGTGTGTGTGTGTGTGTGTGTGTGTGAAACAGAGAGGGGGAATGAAAGAAGGAGGAGATAATAGAAAGAGAGAAAAAAAGAAAAGGTGGAGATTATTAATAATTCAAATAGACTAGCATAACAATGGTACATGGAATAGGCAGGAGAATCTTTCACGGACCTGAGACCTCACTTCTGTTAAAGTAACAGAATTTTTGGGAAAGTGAACAGTGTGTCACTCTCTCTCTTTTGTTTTTTTTTTTTTTTTTTTACCGAGGCATAGGAAAGTTTATTTTTGAAGTTTCAGGGTTTGGAGTGGCAGATCTGGGATTCAAAACCAAGGTTTTCTGATTCCAGTGCCTGTGATTTTTCTCACCACATTGTACAGTCTTTAATACAACAGCAAAATAAGGAGCATACTTTGGAGAAAAGAGGCAACTGTCACCCTTGTAGCAACTTACTTGCAAGCCAAGGAAGGATTTATTTGCAGACATTTGTTAATCAGTTCAATATATTTTGAGCATTTGTTCTACACTAGAACTGTCCCCATGTAAGTAGGAGCCACTAAAATCTCAAAGGGTATCAGGAGGCAGAATGGAGAGCAAGAAAATTCTGGAACATACTCTAACACTGAGAGAACCTACTGAGCAAATAACTCCATACAACTACCAGGATACAGCAGAGGCTGGAGCCGTGACTTTCAGCAGTGACAATGAAGCGGTAACATCTCAAGCAAAGGTGCTGGGTAGAGGAAAATCTTTGCAAACTCCACAGGCAACAGGCTCAGGAATCCAAAACAGAGTGGGTCCTCCTCGCCTGTGGGTGGCCCCCTTCACTCACCCAAATAACAGCTGGCATAGGGTGGGGAGTGCGGGTTTGCCAGACAAGACCTCTCCCCAGCTCTTCAGCAGCACCAAATGTCCTTTAAGCCTGGCACCCTGCAGGCCACCTGATATGGGGGAGACATTTTCTCTCATCATAAGAAGCCTGGTATTGGGGGCTCAGACGATACCCGCAAAATGCCTCTGGCATACTGAGGGTTCCAAAGTGCAGAAAATTGAGAAACTACAGTAGCAAAAAGGTCACTTGGACTTCCCCCTTGCCATTTTTCCAAAACAGATAAAAATCAATTCTCTGACCTATCTGGAAGTATATCTTAGTTCCCTCACTCCAGGGTCCTGCCACACACCCTGAGGCCAAGAGGAGTCTGAGTGAAGCGCCTCCCTATGTCCCCTCAGTTCAGTCATTAGGACAAACACCATCTTCTGTCCAATCCCACGTCTATGTAACTGTCAATTCTTTACAAATCTAAGCTAAAAAGTTTTCCCTGGCTCTATGGATTATTTTATGGGTCATTTCCACTTCTATGTAACTGCCCATTCTTCACAAATCTAAGCTAAAAAGTTTTCCATGGGTCTATGGGTCATTTCTGAAGGGTCCCATGTCACATAAAACTGAAGTAAATTTGTCATGCTTTTTTCATTAGTCCTTGTTACAGGGATTTTCAACAGTGGATGGGAAAGTTATTATTTTCTTCCCTTAAAGCCCAAGTAACTCTTTTATCATATACATGCCAAAGTGACAGAAAAACCTAAGGATAGACATTCCACTTAGCATGTCACAATGTTTTCCTTGAAACTAGGGCGATCGTGTCCTTGTCTGCCAAAGATAGCTGTGGTTTGCTCATGTGGCCTTGAAACAGTTAGCATTAGTGGCCTACTTTATTTTCAAAAAAATCCAGGGGCCTGTAATTCCAGCTTCTTGGGAGGCTGAGGCAGGAAGATCACACATTCAAGGCTAGTTTGGACAACTCGGTGAGACCCTGTTGCAAAATTTTAAAAAGGCTGGAGATAGAGTACTCCTGGGCTTGAGCCCCAGTACCACACACACACACACACACACACACACACACACACACACACACATATCCAGCTTGGACAGTAGGTTAAATGGTCACCTAACCCAGAAAACTTCTTCTGAGGATATCAGAGGCTGTGTTGTCCTTCTCTGAACCATGACCACTTAAAGCATAAATATACTATAAAATTATTTTGAGGAATTTTTTTCTTAAAAGCAAAACATCTATTATTAACCTATGTAAATTGTGTTATACACAATTTTGGCAACACTGCATTCACGTTAACAAGTTCAGTGGCTCCCTGGGGACTAAATGGGTTAGCACATCACAGTTTCCAAGAGAGTCATAGACTGAGCAGCTCTTCCAAACTTAAACAAAACCTTTTTTCTTCATGAAATATCAAGGCTTGGTGTTCCACAAAACACTTCCACATTTTCATGTGATCAACAGCAGAACTCTGTCTGGGATTCTTCCAGGCCTTGGAGAAAAAGCCACAAACAACGTCTGGGCCCTCAAAGAGCTGTGGCTCTAGTGGGGGAGACAGAGCATAAACCTGAAAACAATCAAATATAGTTTGGAAAACAGTGATTCATCCCTCTCAACTCTCAGTGGTTGAAAGTTAAAATGAAAACTGTAAAACCTAAGAGTTCGAAGGGCCATTCATGAAGCAACCTTCTTTGCATCTGCGCTGGCATGATGCACATCTGTCCAAAGTAGTTTTCCAAGTGACAGTCCCCGAGCAAGTCTCCCACTTTAGGAAGGACTTCTCTCACTCACATAAATGTGCTTTGGGTTGGGAGGGGGAGACGGCCACCTTCCTTTGGCTTCTGTCTTGGACTGTATCAGAATGTGTGTATACATTCATACTGCTTCCTCTCCTGCTGGATTGGGTGTTATCTAACAGCTGAGCTTTCAAAAGATGTCTGTGGGTGCCTAGGACCAAGGGACAGGGAAGAACAAGTGGAGGGCGTTTACATTCACCCCATATCCCCTCCAGGGCTGGGATGAGGGTGAGGGAGACTTAGACACATTCACACGGTCACACACCTCCCCTTTGATGGATTCTGTGCACAACACAGAGTGTGTCACTCTCTTATTTCCCTTTCATTTCCTTGTTGAAATTTTAGTGGCAGATTACATAATTCCCACCAGGTTACAAATAAACTACATCAAAAAACAAGGGATGTGATCATTTGAGCTGTCATATACTAAAGATAATGATTTCCTCCTCTGAAAATGTACAGCTTCATGGAGAGACATAGTCCTCCAAAATTTGTGCAGTTATTTAGAGCATTCTGTCAGTGAGAAAGCAGGGCTGTTTTCAGCTTTATAAATGAGTGCCAGGCAGTCACTAATAACTAATGCACATAACAAGAAGGAAAACACTCTTGAGGCATGATTCGTGGAATCAGACATTCAATATTAATTGCCAGGGAAATTTTCTTAAGCAGGAAATGGAAAATTATGAACTCAAAGACCTAAAAATATTAGCATTGTACATACATAACTACCTTAAATAAAGACAGGCTGCTGCGATATTCTGTAAGCATTACGCTCCCGCCAAAAGCCTTCCCTCGACACCTCAGTATTTCTCACTTGTTATGGTGGAGAAAGAGTGGGTAACCACAGGGAAAACAACAAACTCAAGGAGCACTGAAGGGAGAAAAGGGAGGTGCCAAATCCCACCTTTGTTTATTTACAGTTTCAGCAAGGCTTGTCCCTTAATAAAACTTATGATAACACTTTCCATGTGTTACTTTTAGGTACTAGTGCTGTGTGTGTTTTATTTTTCAATTACTTCATGAGAAAGGTATTATTATACTTATTTTACAAATAAAGAAAACAAATGTTTTCTTTAGGTCAAATGACTTCTCCCAAATGCATAGCTGTAGATTAATAAAACAGTTCCTATAATCTGAGTCTATTTAACTCCAAAATCCAGGTCCGTAACAGTTATGCTATACTGAAGTTATAAAGGGAAAAATTAATACAAGTAACTAATTCTTTGAATTCATAAAATTTTAAAGCTTGATGAAAACTGAGAGATAAAATACATTAGTTCCTTTCTTAATAGAAAACAATCTAAATACAGATGGATAGTGTGATTTGATTAAGGACATACATCATGTTCCCACTCTGTACAGTTTTGTATCTCCTGAACTAAGTACAAACAGAAGTAGAGAAAGCAAAGATTATACTATGTCCATTGTCAAGTAGCTTTCAATAAAATTCTAAAGAAAATTCTTAGATTTATGGTATTTTAAAAACATTTCTCAGTAAGGCAAGTTCATATGGCATAAGCTAGGTTTACAAATACAGGAATAAAATGAGAAGCTGCTGAGATCAGAGACAAGACATGTGAAGGAACACTTCCCAGGAGAAGTAGATCTGATTTTTTCACTTGAGTCTGCATGGTGATACACAGAAGGCAAGAATTTCCCACATGCAAAGTCACCCATGGGCATGTGAGGTTAGGCATAAAGATATTGGTGAAACAAGGAGAGTCACAGGTATTCATTAACAGGCTACATCTCCCAGTGCAAATCATTTTACCTCTGTGTCTTGATTTCTTTTTAATGCATAACAACTTCATCCTACTTAATGTACCTTACAAGGGCACTGCCAGGATTACATGTAGTAAATGCTTACAAGATTCTTGGAAGAGTGTAAACTAAAGTTTGACACTGCAGAACACTACAATTATATAGAAGAAACTGCTGTCAGAAATGATTTAATTAATCTACTTTTCAAATTCTGAAATTCCACCACAGGACATTAAGGTTATACCTTTGTTCAATTGCAAGGCTTAATAATATGTATTTATTGATTTTCTAGTACAGAAAGTTTACACAGATCTCACTAAAATGGACCTTATTACACATTATAATGTTTGGAAAGATATAGGGTTTTGATGAACCTAAATATCTAGGTTGCATTTTACATATAGTCCTGCATCCATCTGGACAAAAGATGTACAAAATGAGACTAGAAAGAAATCAAAGATTTGAAAATGACTTTATTAATATAACAGAAATGTAAATAAAGGTCACAATATGTATAATTTAAAACCAATCATATTGTGTCTTATCTTTAAATTGTAAGGATAAAGAATAATTTTTAAACTAAAAGCAGGAAAAGAATTCAAAAGAAAATACTTTGCCAGCATCACAGGGTTAATCTTCCTAACACTGTTCTACTCTGCCATAAAGAAGGATAAACATGATTCATTTGTGGGAAAATGGATGCACCTTAGAACCATAATGCTAAGTAAAGTAAGTCAGACATGTAAGCTTAAATACCACATGGTTTCTTTTATATAAGAAATCCAAAATATAAATAAAAAGCAAAGCAAAAGACAGATAATAGGAAAACCAAAGATAGACAGATCTTTTGCAGAAGGAAAGGGGACTGAGAAACAGAGGTAGGAGGATAGGAGGGGAGGAGAAGAGATGAAAAAAAGTTAACATGTGTCATGTACATGTACCAACTCCCCACCATGAATGTAATCATTGTGTACTGCAAACATGTACTAATTACAAAAGAAAAACTCAGAAATAGCAAAACATATTGCTTTTTTTAAAAAAAAAAAACTATCCTTCTTTTCTCAAACCATAGAAAATGGACAGATAAAGCTTCAACAAAATGTCAGCAAGCTAAGAGCCTAGAACAGTGGGTGCTAATTGAGAGGCAAGGGTCTATGGCAGTGAAGGCAAACCTTCTAGAGCTTTCAATGATAACAGTTGGCTGCAGCACACATGCCGCAGATTTGCCACCACTGGTCTAGGGAGTACAGAAGTTTCTACTCTGATTATATTATCAGAGCGTGGAAATTAAATGGTCAAGGTGAACATAATATTACAGTGGGGATATGTCATTATGTTCAGTGAAATTAAAGAAACAAAGGTCAATAATTCTGACCAGTAGAGTTCTTGAGGACTTCAAGAAGTTCAAAGTTATACTTATAGTCAGGTAATCAAAAAGAAAATTCAGTCACTGATAAAATGAAATATGAGAGGGAAACATAGTGTAGTATACAAATAGACAGTATACCATGTGGAAACTACATCTATTACAAATAAGAATAGTGCAAAGCTAAATTACAACAGAAAAAGGAGTTAGTTTTTCTGGCTTTATAGAAAGGCTTGTCTCCTGCTAAGCAACACAAGACTATGCACAAATGTAAAGAGACAGAGATATATAAAAGATAAAAGTGTAAAGACAGCAGCAGTCACAAGGGCAAGAGCTGCAAGGGCAATAAGACAGAATTCTTGACACATTGCAAAGTGGACTGATGTAAGTACAAAGGGAGCTGGAGAGGCCCCAACAGAGAGCACCCTTCCAAAGCCATTACTTCCAGATGCTAGACTCACAGGACAACACCTCTAAGAACACTGGAGATGCATCTAGTTTAGTAGAGACTTTGCATCAAAAGCAGCTCCAAAGAGCAAGGGATTATTCAGTAAAAGGTGCTGACACCATAGATCGACTATTTGTTGGAAAATATGATCAGTTTTCTACTCCAAGCCTCACACCAGAATTACTTCCAGGTAAATTTGAGAGTGATTGACAAAAATTAAACCATTAAAGAACTAAAAGACAGCATGAATAGTTATCAGACTTCATAGTGCAAAACATGTTGCTCAGCTTAAAAGCAAAGGCAAAAATGAAAAGGGAAAACATAATAGATTTGAATATCTAACATTTTAGAACAAACTGGGAGGCATTTTAAACATAGATTAAAAATGGTAAATGTCCTTAATATATGCAGAACTTTTCGAAAATCAATAAGAAAATGACAAATTCCTCCAGTAGCATAATGAACTAAATCATGGGTCGATAACCTATGGCCAATTGAACTAAACTGCCACATCACCTGTTTTTGTTAAGTTTCACCAGAAGAAAACCATGCCTGTGCATTTACACACCATCATGGCTGCTTTGCAATACAGTGGCAAATTTGAGTAGTTTTGACAGAGATCATCTGGCTGAGAAGCCAAACTTAAAAGTGTCGAATACCTGGTCCTTTCTAACAAAAGTGCACAGATCACTGAACTGAAGAGATGAATAGAGGATTCATTAAAGACTAAAGGCAAATGCCCTATTAATAATTATAAATTATGTGATCTCCTACTTATCAAAAATACAAAGCTCAAAAGTAAGACACCAGGCTCACCTATCCAACTAGCAGTCTTGACAAATATTCAGTGAAAGCATCGAGTGGAATATAAATAAGTAATCTTCTTGAAGATACTGCGGCTGTAGTTTGCAAATTGTTCATAAGCCTTGAATATAGTAATTCCACTGCTAAGATTTTGTCTTGAAGAAATCAGAGGTATGCACATATATCTATACATAGAGATTTTTAAAAAACATTAATAAGAGTGTAAAACTGAAAACAATTATATTGTAGAAGAATATTGTAATGGTATGGGATAATACTTACAGTATAATTCTAAGTAGAAAAAGTGTGTCAGGAGAACCCAGCTTGATCTCTTGTTCTGCTATAATTCAGACATATCTAGTCTCATCTGACAAGGGTAAGATGTGCATCACAGCATATTTTTCTGAAGAATGAGAACCTTAAACAGAATTCATTTTGAAAGAAAGAGGAAGTTACATAAGACAAACTGGTCCTACAATGTCAATTTGAACTAGAACAAAGCTTTTTCCATGGCTGATCGCTGAGCTTCCATCCCCCTCACCATAAAATCAAACCGATAACATCTTGCTCACCTCACTCACCGGTGTGAGTCTAAACTAAGATATTAGATGTTAAAAGTCTTTGAAAACTTCCAAGTGCTGTCTAAACTATGCCGGTCTTATTAGTTTAGTTGATAGGAGGCAATTCCTCAGAAACGCAACTTGTGAGATGGGTTTGTTTAGCACTAACTCCTGGTGTTTTCCTCAACCATGGAAAATACTACTGTAATTAATTTGACTGAGATGAAGGCTTTTGATACTGTTTCAGGTAGAACAGATTTCCCTCACAAGGGCTTCAGTTTTAATTTCTAATAAAGTTGAAAGGCAAGCATCTGAGAGCAGTGGTGCTTCTGATGTAGCCCAGTTAATGCTACAGTGTTTGATTAGCACCATTTGGTATAATACTGCCTTTATTAATATAGTCATCTCCTTGACTCATGCTATCACCCCAGCCACATGTATTTAAAATTAGCTCCACAATCTTTCCATTTTCACAGGAGTCTTGCATCTAGTTTTCTTTTATGCTTAATTGGGCTGCATTCTGTCCACTGCCACCTTCCATCCTGTTTACCTCAGTGCAGAATGCGAACATCTTGATGCATTGCTTTCAACTATTCGGATATTTGCTAAGGCAGTAATGGAAATAATTTATCACTATGTGTTTTTGTGTATTCAGAATATACCTATTGAAAGTTGCCTAATATTAAACTGCTGTTGAATACTTAAAGATTGTTTCTTTTTCTATGTCATCATTATTCTTCCCATTTTTCATGATGCAAAGATGGAAAACACATTCAAATCTTAAATTCCCTATGTACTCTCCAAATCATTATCATCACCATTTTCTGTGGTGTCACATCTGGCTATTACTTTATTCCAGCGGTTCAAACATTTCAGTGAGCATCAGAATCTCATGGAAGGACTGTTGAAGCCAGCTTTCTGGTCCTCCATGCCAGAGTTTCTGATTCAGTAAGTCTGGAGTAATGCACAACCTTCACCCCTCTTTCAATACGTTGTTCATACCTACCTCACACAGAAAAGAATTGTGATTACAAGGAACAGCCTCTTGAGTCAGATTGACATGAGTTTGAATCTCAATTTTCACTTATTTCCTATGTGAGCATAGAAAAATGATTTATAATTTTAGAAACTTAATTTTGATGTTGTTATTGTTGTTGTTGTTGTTATTTGGAGACAGGGTTTCACTGTGTAGCCCAGGCTGGCCTTGAAATTATAGCAATCCTCCTGCCTCAGAGTCCCAAATATTGGATTACAGGTGTGTGCCACCACACCCAGCTGAACCTCAATTTCCACATCTCAACTCTTGGGTGATGACAATGATAAAATAATAAAAATTTTATATAATGAAAATGTAATATAATCAAGGAATGATTATCTCAGCACCTTTGCCATATTCCATTGTTAGAAACAACTCATAGGTTCCACCCTTGCTCGTGGAGTGGTGATTACAAAAACATGTGGACACCATGGAGCAGGACACCCTCAGAGGTCATTTTAAAGTCTGTCTTTCAGAAGCACAAACCAAGCAGTTGCCTATCTAAGATCTGCTCACATGTGAACATGAAGTAGCCTACTTGCTCGCTCGGCTGAATTTCTGAATATTTAATGGCCAATTAATTTCCTGTATTCAATCTGACTATCCATAAATATATCTCATTTTAATTTTTACCCATCTTTTATCTTGAAAGTATTTAAAATATAAGTAATTTGAATGATTATTAGAAAAAAACTCATCCATTAGAAACTCAAAACTATATTACCCATCATCTGGATTCCAACTGTTATCATTTTGCCAGATTTTCTCCCTCTCTCTCTCTCTCTCTCCCTTTTTATCCTTGTCTCTCTATGTGTACAACAGGATGCACTGTACCTTCTAGAAATAAAAGAATCCTGCTACATAACCATAATACCAATGCCCTACTTAATGAATTTAGCATTTAAAAAATAGTATTATCCAATGTACTGTCCATTTTCAAAATTCCCATTGATCCCAATAATATATTTTTATAATTTTCCCCTCAGGATCCAACTCAGAACCACATGTTAATTTTTAATTGTCATGGTTTCTTTAATTTCATTTAATAATAATATTTTTCAAAACATGTATATGTTTTTCTTTGATAAAACTGACAATTTTGATGATTACAGTTCAGTTGCTTTATAGAATGTTCTGAAATATAGTTTTACCTAATTGCTTCTTCATGAGTGGATTGCTGCTAAATATTAAGACAAAATATTATAGTTGATGTGCTCTTTTCTCAGCTTCACATTATGAACCACATAATAACAATTTGTTCTGTATTGATGATATTAAATTTGTTCACTCGGTTAAAATAAATTCAAAATTTTTCTCCAGTGTAAAGGCATAGTTTTTTCAGTAAGAGTAAAACTTTGAGACAATGTAATACTCACACCTAGAAAACTTTTATCTCAGGTTTTTAACATCACTGATGATCCTTGCTAGAGAAAGCTGATTAATTTGGTTGTTACATAAGAAAATTTTCCATCATTTCTTTTATATTTATGAGTTGACATTTTTCTATGAAAAAACTATTTCCAGTTGACTGCAGTGGTCCATGCCTGTAACACCAACTACTCTGAAGATTGAGGCAGGGAAGTTGCAAGTTCAAGCCCAGCCTGGGTAACTTAGCAAGAACTCATCTGAAAATAAAAATTTTTCAAAGGGTTTGAGAATGTAGATCAGTGAAAAAGCACTCACCTAGTATAAATGAGTCCATGCCCTGGGTTGATTCCTCAGTACCACAAATAAAGTATTTCCCTTTCTTCTCCTATGTTATGTTTTTGTGGATCACTGACAACCTCATTATGCTGGTTTGTATATGCTTTTGTTTTGTTCTTTTAGTTTTTGAGTACTTCTTAACTTAATGTCATGAAATATGTATGTTTAAGCTGACCTTGTACCTTGCCTGGAATTAAATATCTAAGGATTACTGACTTCTAATGGCATATTTGGAAAATAAATATGGTTGCCATATGTGCTCATTGCTACTTGAGGTGATAGCACATTCTTTCTTACTAGATTTCCCTGGCACAATTATGTTTTTGTATTTACACCAACAGTTGCCCATACCCACTATAAATAGGCAGATCTTGACTAAATTCCAAGGCAGAAAAAGCAGAACTTCTTCATGTTTCACTATGATCCCTAATAATCTATGAAATAATAATTTATGTCTCAATTATCGAAGTTATTTTGAACTCGGTGATGGGAGAAAGAGCAGTAACAGTAAATAAGAGGGAGATAGAAACAAAAGTAGGGGATAGAAAAATAGTAAAAGATAAATACATGTACTTGAGATAAACTCTTGATGTACCCCAGATCTGTCTGCAAATATCATCACTGTCTATAGCTGCTCCTAGGTGATCTCATACATGTTTCCACATACTATCTCTACCTTGAAACATGGCCTGTGCCAAGAAATTTAGACTTGTATGTCTGTCTCCTCACCTCTACTTGAGTATGTAATAGGAATCTCAAATCTAACATGTCACAAACAAAATATTATTCCCCATCTTCCTGTTTCCCCATCAGAGCAAATACAGTAAGCTTTCACATTTCTGTCTCCAAACTCAGTATTCAATTTTTTTACCTCCCACATCTACTACAACAAGATTCCTAACATTCATGCCTCCCAAATATACCCTGAATTGACACACTCTTAACCCCATGCCATTATTAAAGTTCTATTCCAAGAATTTGAATAGAAATCTAGTCCCATCACCTTTCACCTGGAACTCCACGGTTTCTTCTTAGGGAGATTTCCATTTTTTCCTCTTATTCAGCTAAAGTCCTTAGCCACACAAAACATGTAGTAATTTTAAAAGATATATAAATTTGGCATCATTCTCTGACCTAGAATGCTCTAATGGCATTTTATTGACATTGTAATAAAATTCAGACTGCTTATCTCATCATACGTGACCGTGCATGGCATCACCTTTCTCCTTTTCTTTCTTGTTTAGTATAATCCAGCTACACTGATTTATTTGATTCCTTTAACATGTTTATTTCTATCCCATATCAAAGGATCTCCTCATTTCTTCTACCTCTACTCCTATTTATCTGTGTACCTAGCTTGTTCTTACCACTTAGGCCTTACTTTAAACATTACCTTATCAGAGAGGCCTTTAAACATTCAATATAAATTAGGGCCTTGAAACCAATTCTCTCTCAACACTGTTTATTTTCATCATAGCTCTTGTCACAATCTGTAATTATTTTGTTTACTTTTTACTTTCTGATTTTCTGTATATATTACAATGTAGAGTCCACTAAAATAACATTTTCATTTGTCTTGTTCTTTATTTATCTCCAACATTTAAAAGGCTTCCTTAATCACAAAATGTGTCAAGTAAAATATATTGAATAAATGTGTGAAAAAGTTAACAAATATGTGAGTCTTGAATTGGACTTAAGAGCTGGCTAAATATTTCATACACTGTATTGTCAATTGAGATATCCAAAATTGTTCACACTTATTCCTTTTTTCATTTTTGAAATTTCGGAAAATTTAAAAAAATCAAAATAAAATAAAACAAAGAGCACTATCACATAAGTGTCAAAATTTACATAGTTCATAACATATAATATTATATTCATGACTCATATAAATATATTATTCACCTTTTAGGGAAGTGAGGTATCTTAGTTACTTTTCTTGTTGCTGAGACAAAATTCTGGACACCTACAAGTTAAAGGATTTATTTTGGCTCACTGTGGGAGACTAGAGGAGAGTTGAGACCTAACTGTCTTGCTCTGTGATCACAAAGGAGAAAGGCTGCACTCAGGGGTGATGACATATTCCAGGTTCTAGGGAAAAGTTAAGACAGCTGAGAGTAAGTTGTTTACCTGAGCATGTACTTACTAATGAATATTGGAAAGCAGATGAATTTTGTGTTACTTTGATTGCTTGTACCCTTGTTTGCGTGAAGAAAGGTAAGATGTGCCAAATGCTGGGGCCTCCTCTGCCTACTAGAGGCAAGAGCCTCCTGGCTGCCAACATGTTAAACTGACTCCATGTCTCTGTCATTCATCCTCATTCACCCTTGGGTCAGGGACAACAAAATAGCAGGTCTAGGTCTCCAATAAGTGGTGCCTGGGTGGGAAAAGCTTGGAGGAGTTTGCTGGCTCCCCACAGGTGGTAACTGGGGCAAGAAGAACCTGAGACCAGTGGTAAAGGCTGGCCAGGTGGGTGGGCACATAGTTTGTAGAGGTTTCAGTACACAGTTGGCTGGCTCCAAAACACAATGTCAAGGGAAAAGGAAATCACAGAGGAGAAGCAGTCCGTGGTAGGGAAGGCAGGAGGCAGCAAGCAGCAGCAGCAGCAAGCTTCCCTTTCCCTTTTATCCCATCCAGACTATAATCTTTTTGGGTGGTGCCACTCACAAGTAGGCTGGGGCTTCCATTATCCACACCCAGAATTATGCTAAACCAATCAGAGGACTGATCCAGTGAAACACATTTAATCCCAGTATCAAATGCCCATAATCCACCCAACTCCTAAAATCCCCACCTATGAGCACATTAGGATTTGGGGGGACATTTAGACATAAATCATAACATGGCAAAGCATGTACTGTTATCTTCACTATATAACAGGTACAGGTTAGGTAAAGGAGGCGGGTGGCAGTGTATACTATGGTGAAGACTGTACTGGTCCGGTGGGCCTTTTATCAACTGTACTGAAACTGTATTATGTGCATGATGTTGCCTTTATCTTCCATTGACCAGTGCAGACCCACCCTGTGTACTCTCCTTTCCAGAGTTGTTAATTTTATGGTTAACAATTAAAAAGCCTGTTTTGGAAAAGAATATATTGTGACTATTCCTTCATTAAATTCCTTCAACATATTTTTAGAAATGTCTTCCAAAATAAATTTGCCCAATGAAAAGTATGGAAAAAGAGAAAAAAGGATAAGATTTATAGCACAGTCACTAAACTTTAAGAGCTTTCATTAACCATTTAGTATAAATGGAGATACTACCACAGGAAAAGGGAAACATGCATTTATATTACATTTATTTTGGATAATTCTTCAGGATGAATATGATTCTTTGCTATTTTCAGAAAAAAAAGAATCTGAACTGTTAAAATTTTTTTCTAAGACTTCACTCACAGCTAATAATTTGCACCCATGTTTTCATCTGGCTGTTTGTTTGGCTTCAAAGTCTGTGTGTGCTCTTTCAACTGTACTATGTTGTCTCAGTAATAGACAGCAGAATATCTTCAAGGTGGTGGAATATACAATTAAAGGGCAAAATGGGTTTTAACTCTTTAACAGAATTCCACTCTTGGGATTTCTCAGAAATGAGATGTGAACGATCACCTGTATGACCTGGCATAATTTTCTCATTGGTTAGCTCTAAACTTGTCAAAACTCTTCCATAAAGCACACCATAACTAATTCTTTTCTGATTCACTCTAAATGCCAAGGGTTTGGGACAGTGAAGTGAGTACGATTTTCTTCTACTACAATGAAAGAAAAACACAAAACTTGGCATAAAAAGGAATATTTCAGACCTCTCCAGATAAATTTAGTTGCTGAAATAACACAAAGACATTGGTATAAGGTTATCTTTCCTATAAGAATAGCAAGGCCCCAAGGATTGGATTTTAGTGAAACTCTGGAGGATATTGCAATTTCATTAAAACTATGTTTTATAGTCATAACTTTTCAACCTTTACAAACAAAACTTCATTTCTAACTGAAACTTGATGTCATTCTTTTCTGCCTGGAACTTGAAGATTTGGAAAATGGGTGAAAAAATTTATTGAGTTGTTAAAAATATATGACTCAGGTCTTGTCTAGTTTTCACCTCACTGGCTCATAAATGCAGTTGTTCTCTTTCATGCTTCATTTCTGTCAATCACTCTGACAGGCACTGTGGAATTCCCTTCCTCTGCCTTCCCAAACAAAAGCAAAATAAGTGAAACAGTATTTTTATGAAAAACTCCGTCATGTTAGTTATGGTGAGCTATTTTCCATTTCTAACATACATTAAAATCTGTTCTCAAGTTGACAGGAGTAGGATCTGCAATGATATTGGGGGAGGAGACATGAGAGCAGATATAAATTTCAGCCAGCAGGAAGATAAAAAAACAAAAATCTTTTAGAGTATGCTGGATAGAAATGATTCTAGCAAATGTGCTTGACTTTTTCTTTCTGATGTGAATTCAAAAAGCAACATGAGAAGAAACTTGGTAGTAGAAATATTTGTTATTCTGGCATAGATACAAAAATGAAAGAAATTAAGTGGAGCCAATTTGAAGGTCTATCAGAGATTGTTTTACCATTCAAAATTATCTAGCTTACTATACTTGTGATATTTTTTTTACTCTTGTGATATTTGCTTTGGATTTGGGGGCCAAAATGTAAGAAATTACTGTTACTCATAAATAAAACCCTGAAAGGAAAGATTCTATGACTCAGGATGACCAAAAAATAGGAGATGGAGTTTGGTAAACAAATATTTATACCTCCTCAGAATATTTGCTCACTTTATGGGAAGTACCACAGAATCCCACTTTACTCTTATCAGGTGTACTAGCTATGCTGTATTGTCTTCTAGTCAGCTAATAAATTTATTACAATGTTCAACCATTGCTATATAAGATGGTAATCAAAGAAACTAGTTGGGGATTTAATGATTCTTATCATAATTGTACAGATACTAAATAAGTATTTTTTTCCTTTATTCATGAACTTTCTGATCCCTGGTCATCACCCTCACCAGGTTTCCTCTGAAACTATATATTAGATCATGAAAAAGGGTCCACAAAAAACCAAATAAATAATAATGACAACAGGGCCAGGGATTTATCTCAGTGGTTCAGCCACTTCCCTCGCAAGCGCAAGATCCCGAGTTTGATCCCCAGTACCAAAAATAATAATAATAATAACAATAATAGTAATAATAATGACAACAATTTAGCAATATATAAGTAAACCTAGATTTATCTTGAAGTCCTGCAAATAAACAAGTACTGCCCAAGCCACAATAGTATATGAAAGCTGGGACTCGATTGCTTAGGTTCAAATCATGGTTTTGCCATTTATTAGCTATGTGAGTTGGGCAAATCATTTTACTTCTCTATGCCTTAGTTTTCTCACTTATCAAATCTTACAACTTTATGAAGATGAAGTAAATCAATATTTCTGTCTTATTTACTTTCTCATTGCTGGAACGATATGCTTGACACCCACAAGATAAAGCTGGAAATCATTATTTTGACTCAGTTTGTTGAGGTTCCAATCCAGTCAGCTGGTTCCAAGTCATAGCAGGATGGCAGAGGAGCACAGCAGAGGAAAAACCGTTCATGGTATGGCAGACAGGAGGCAGAGAGCACTCAAGATAGGAAGAGGAATGAATATATACAATATATCCAGAACATGACCACAGTTACCCACCTCTTCCCACTGTTTTTTATCATTCAACGTCACACCCAACTATAAACCCATCAGTGGACAAATCCAGTCATGAGTATCACAAACCCATGATCAAGTCACTTCCCAAAAGCCCTTTCTATGAGCGCATAAGGCTTTGGGGAAAATTTTAGATACAAGCTGTAACATTCTACCTCAGGCCCTCAAAGACTCATGTGCACCACTTTATGCAAAATACACTTAGTTCATCTCTAACAGGTGCCAAATTCCTAACTGTTTCAGCATTGCTGAAATGTCCAAGTCCAAAGTCTCCTCTGAGATTTAAGGCAAACTCTAAGCTGTGAACCCTTGTAAAAGTAAAAAGAAAGTTAAACACTTCCAACATTCAATGGCAGATAGACATTTCCATTCCGAAATGTACAAATAGGGGGATAGAAAGAAATGAGATAAAAGTAAGACCAAAATCTAACAGGACAAAAGAGTAAATTCTGTAGTTCCATATCCAACACCCAGGGCAATCGGTGGCAAGATGTGAATTCCAAAGGACTTAAGCAGCGCTGCCCCTATGGCATTGCCAGTGGTTGTATTCCTCATGGCCTGTCTCTTGTGATGGCTTTGCTCACTCCCTATGGTTTTCCTCAAATGGTCCACTTTCCTGGCTCCCCCAACTTTCTCAGGCCTCTGCTGCACTTTTGGCTTCACACAAACAGTTTCACACACGGCCCTCTTAGGGGCACACTGTCTAGTCTTCCAAGGCTCCTTCTGAAATCTTGTTGAAAGCCTTCCTGACCTCACAGCTCTTGCATTCTGCAGGTACCTTAAACCAGCACTACATGGATGATGTTAAAATCTGTTGCCAGCTGGAGTAGTCGCCAGGTTTCCTTTTCTCTTGGTTGTATGTACTGAGTGCCTGGATGGCTAAGTGATATAAACCCAAACCCAAGGAAGAAATTCCCTAGACTAGAGCCATTCTGGAACATGGTGCCCTGGAGTTCTCGTCTCAAAGTACAGCCTTTCATGTTTTCAATTTTGAGCCTACAAAGGGAGGAATTTTGCTGGTTCTCTCATCTTTCCTATCAGACTGTCCCAAAGTACTTGACTTTTTATTGCTAATTTTTTCAGCAACCAAGTTCTCCTCTACTCTATCTTTGTAAGAAGCCACTATATTGGAGATTCCTTTCTGGCCATGCTCAAAATGTTTTAAATTATTCTACTGGGACATTTGCTCTTTATTCTCAAGGTAGAGCTGGCTAAAAGGCCTCAACAATATCCACGCCAAAACCTCAACATTATGCTGCCTTGACATTGTCTCTCCAGATTGATTAGTCTACTACCTTTAATTTCAAGTCTCCCACAGTGTCTCTGGACATGGTAAAATGTAGACAAATTTTCTTCCAGAGTATAACACACATAACTTGGAGTTCAACTGCTAGTACAGTCCTTGTTCCCATCTGAAACCTCCTGAGCCTGATCTTTACCAGCTACATTTCTACTAGCTTTCTGGTCTTCTGAGCTCTGACTAGAATCTCCCATCAAGCTTGGCTCATGGCCTTCTAAGGATGATTCTCTAGCCAGCGTCCCCAAACCTTTCGAATCTCCTCCAACAAGCCAGTTCCAAAGGCTTCTGAACCACATGGTCAGATACGGTCACAGTAATCACCCCACTCATGTTACCAAAATATCTGTCTTTGTTACTTTCTCACTGCTGAGACAAAAGACTAGACCTACAATTATATGTGTGTATATATATATATATATATGTGTGTGTGTGTATGTGTGTGTGTGTGTGTGTGTGTGTGTTTTGTCTTGCTTTTGCTTTTCAGTGACCCATGTCTTTTCACCAGGCTTTGCCTTCTAATATTATACTGAGCTGTAAACCCATAATTGGACTAATCCAGTGATAAGTATCACACATTCATGATTCAGTCACCTTCCAAAAACCCCACCTATGAGTGCATAACTCTTTGAAGACTGTGAAGGTATAAACCATGACAATTTCTAAAGTGGTTAGAACCGTTTCTGGCATGTGGCAAGGGCTATATAACTTTTTACATTTATTCCAAACTATACTACTGAATCTATGTAGTCTTCCTACAGTAAAGAATACAAAGAACAGAGTGTGAAGAAATAAGTTTATACTATCATGTAGGTTATTGTAATAATTTTCATTAAAGCAACACAAATGGCAAAGCATTGCTTTATCAAGTTGGTCTCCTCCATCTCAGAAAATATTACTTATCTTCCCCTCTTCTGTGTTTTCCATCTTTTCTCCTAATGCTTTAAAAATTTAACTGAACATTTACTTCTTAGGCAAAATTTTAAAATGTTCATTCAATCTCTAAGAAGTGAAAACACACTACAGTCCTTCAAGGCCTGGCTATGATACCCCTAACTCTTAAAGACTTTTACCCTTATTCTCTAGTAACACTGGACAGCAATGACTTCTATTCTCCTGATTTTGACTGTGCACTTTATTTTCCCCAACAAGATTACAACTTTTTTAGGTCTGAGAATATAATTATATTTTGTTACTCTTTCTAAGACATCTAACAGAGGGCATAGCATGATAGAGTAGTTTCACAGTTCTTGCTTAATGACTTACTGATGACTGATTAATTTTTCCAGAATTCATTCAAGAAATAATGTAGCCAGGCTATTTCAAATTATTTTTCACATTATTTGAGCCTAAAAATTGAAGTTCAGGAGAAAAATACTAATGCAGTCTCACTATTTCTGAAAATTGTCATCTGTCAATGTTCTGAAGTTGTTTTCTTTCCTTCTTTTTGTAACCAAACTGTGATATATTACTGAAATGTCATTTTCCACAGAACTGTACCATTTCTTTTGGTATAAACACCATTGTAAACTATGCAGCTGATATCATTTTGTATATGGGAGAACAGTGTAATATTACATTAGTTCAGACAAGCCAGGGAATTTAAAAAAGATAAAACTACTCTGTGTTAAAAGAGGCAACCTCTTTGCTTTAGTTTGATGGCAGAATATAGGTCAATTTTTTCTTCTCCTACTTCTTCCTGGTACTTTGCCAAATGCTCATCTTCTTAACCTGTTTGGTTCCACCTTTGCTTCTTTCTGCTCAAATTCCATAGTTAGAACAGCCAGAAAAGCACCTGACAGTAAAACAGTAAACAATGAGTTTTCTTTGCAAATAAAATGTACTATATTTTGAATGAATAACATCTTCACATGGGGGCCAGAGGTTGAGGCTTTTAAGGTCATACATGAAAAATGTGTTTTAAAATACCTAATGTAAATGAATTGCAGTTGCATTCATTCATGCTCTCCTATACTTCTGTTCATTTCTTTAGAAGATCAACAAGTGTGTTGTTTTTATTATTTTGTTTTGTATTTCTCTTATGGAATTAAAGTCAACATTTTTTAACAATCTAGAATGCAAGGGTCACAGAGAAAATATCAACAATGTACAGATACCATTCAAAGCAAATTGGAGGTGTTCTTGGATTTTTAGTTTAAAAATCCATGATATCTTCTCATTTTTCTCCCTTGCCAAACTGGCTTCTGATAATGATATCCAAAATGTTATATAGTTTAAAATATAATTGTCTTCTCCTATCTTTCCATTCTTCCAGCAATCTAGGATGAGAATATTAGCAAAATTATGGTAACTCATAGAATAATAATAGAATATCATATTTACTCATTTAGCAAATATTTATTGAGAACCTACTATCTACTATGTACTGATATAAATAATAAACAAAAATGATACAGTATTTATGTTATGCTTACAAAGAGGCACAGAGTCTCAATAGAAATTTACTCTGCATTTTTTGTGGGTACCCTGATGATAAAATGAGTGTCTTGAGATCATACAGGCAGGATATCCATCTTCTAACCTAGATAAGGGAAATTGGGTTGACAAGGGCCAAAGATGTCTTCAAGAAGAAATAACATCTAAAGGCAATAATTGAAGAATAAGAATTCATAAAATTATAGTGAGTGTAGGTACAAATGTTCCAGACAGAAGGAATGAAATGTGCAAAATAACAAAAGAGAAAGACTATAAGTCATTTGAAAATCTGTAATATGTTTAATAAATTTGTAGCAGAGAAAGTTGAGAAGACAGAGGTAAGAGATGAAACCTACAAAGAAAGCATTCAACTCTTGAATTCTCCCGTGGTTAGCTTGTTTCCAGGGTTTGAGGACTCAAGCACCAATCCTATTTATTGTCTTTTCATAACTGTTCTTGAATCACAAAAATCTTCTACACCTTCAACAATGTTTTTCTAACATTTTTAATTTCATATCTTCCAGAATTCTTTTATATAAAGGACACAATCTCACCATTCAGCATCTAAGAATAAGCTCTGGCATCATATTTGAGAGGAGAGGGATTCCAAGTCTATGACACAATTAGGATTCTTCCCCTCAGTTTACGTCTCTGGACTTAAATAGACACTCCATTCCTATGGGACTGGACCTCATGAATAATTTCATATTTCAAGAGAGACCTAACCACAAACTATATGGGTATGTGGCTTCATTCTAGTGGTATAAGAAATATTTAATCTAATCCAGGGCCGGGGATTTAGCTCAGTGGTTCCGCTGCCTGCCTTGCAAGCACAAGGTCCCAAGTTCGATCCCCAGTACCAAAAAAAAAAAGGAAAAAGAAACATTTGATCTAATCCAATAGACTAAAAAAGAATTATATTCAGACAGCAACAATGAAGTCATGTATGACCTTAAAACTGGTATTTCTTTAAGCTGGAAAGTTGAATAAGAGCAATGGACAAAAGCCGTAAAAATTACCTCTGTTAATGGAAATATAGGAAATAAAAAAACAATTGTTTGAAACCTTAATGATTATAAAAATGAATGTCTAGTATCTCTGAATTGATACTTATTTTTCTTAAAAATCCCAGGACTATTTTATTCTTCTCATGAGTAAAAATGTTTAGAATAGATTTACACATGACTAGGATATAAATGTCATTAGAATATATAGAACAAGTATGATGTCTGAGGCTCTTTGGTAAGCATGGTAAAAACAGATCTTGGCTTCTATGAGTTTCCTTTCTTATAATACTGACTCTAAGTAAGCTATGTTACCATAAAATTCTCTTGAATTATTTTATTTTTAATTTGAAAGATGATTTCAGAAGAAAAGACTGTTTTTCATTTTGCAAATATCATTTTGCCCAGATATTAGCGTTCCAGAAGTCAAACAGATGTTAGGTTTAGAGAGAAAGAAAAGTTGAGCTTAACAATCTTGAACAAATTTATTTTTTACAAAAATTCTCAGAGCCTTATGTCTCCGTAAATAGGGAGGACTGGAGTGGTTGAAGGGAGGGCAGGGGAATGGGAACAAAATAAGAACCAAGATATATCATGTAAAGATACAAATTCCCAATAATGACTGCCATCATATTGTATACCTAAAATGTATAAATAAACTTAATGAATTAAAAAAAAGAACAAAAATCATATGTGAAATTTCCCAAAGGTATTTGTACTTGTTTTAAGAAGCTCAACAAAGAGTGTCTATAAACTACAACATAAACATAATGTCCAAAGTAATTCAGTTTTAGAAACTTTGGATATCATCACAAGGTTAAAAATAACATAAGCTGTTTTGAGTGTTTTGAGTGTTCTTTAATATACATAACTTCCACTCTACAAGTATCCTACCTCAATAATGAAAGGTCCTTTCCTTGAAACCTTGGGACCAAATTAATCTTTCAAATCTCTCAATCTCTACAGATTTTTTTACCCATAAAACAATTTAGTATATACATCATGCTGTGCCAAAGAGATCACTGGCAGTGAATGCAGAATTTCAGAATTTTAGTGCTAGAGAAAAAATCATAGCAAGTAGCAATCTCTATGAGTTTTAATTTTATCAACTATAAAATAAGTAAAATAATACTAGCTCACATTAATTGACATATATGTGAACTGCACAATGCCCTATAATTATGGTATTAGTGTTAAGTGTATATATAAGAAAACAGAGAGACAGTATGTTATAGTACAAGGATTTGCTCACAATTTGGCTCTAAAAGTTTGGTTACACTTTTATGGTATAAAATATTGATTTGTGACCAACAGTACCAATATAAATTTCAAATATTAAAGTAGCACAAATGCATATAGCAGTGTTATTACAGCATAGTAATGTTTACGTGTGTCTTACAATGACTTGGTACATAACATTTTTGATCCTTCTCCTCTGTCATGCTAGGTCACTCTGCTAGAATCATGCTGGAAAGAAGAGAATTTAAGTTCTTCACTTTGCTCTTTAGTTTATTGGCTATACATATGAAAAGTAGTATATTTCAAGGCCAACTCTGTTTTTCATTTTATCAATTTGCTGTATCCTGCACCTATAGCAGTTCTTTGCATATACTTACCGTGAAAGAGTTATACATAGCAGCTCAGTCCAAAAATTATCAGTCAGGATTACAGTAAGTAAGATTTTATTTTTAGAAAATTAGGTAGACATGATAGAAGTTTCTCAAGGTGACCCCACAGAAATGGGAACTAAACTCAGAATTCTAATTTCCTATTTTGACTCACTTCAATTGTCCAGGCACCCTCATCAAAACAATCAGATTTCACCTATAAGAAAACTAGTTAATATCTCTAGTGCTAAAGTGGAATTGGAGGATTGAAAATAGAAATTGGTTACTTAGTTCACTCTAAGGCAATGTCTCTGTTGATAATGTATCTGCCAATGTATGTATAAGGATTCCAGCTGGGTACTGGTGCACAGCACCTCAGTCATTGTCTCGGGATGTCCTTTGTGACATTAGGGAAAAGATCAGATTTTCAATCAGGCTTAAGCCATACTGCACTTTTTTCAGCATGCATTAAAATGTACTTAGAGTGACCTCCCTCCAGGGGACAAAGAGTTAAAAGCAGGCTCCAAAAAAAGATGATTGAGAGTTTTAAGGACCAGTCTAAAGAATAAATCTGAAAAATAAATACTGGATACTTACACCTAGCTTACAGAATATTTAGACATTAAATATGGACTTTGACAAAGATCTTAAACTTTGTAGATGATGTGTATATATGTTTGGATAGGTATGTGTGCTAAGACGGTAAAGATATTGGACAAGAATGCTCTAATATATGTGATGGAAATGAATCACTAACTACATGTAATTTCATTGGGAGAAAACTGAGAGGAAAGGACACACATTTTAGATATCTGAGTCATTATTTTGCACTAGAAAAAAATTGTATGTAGTTGGTAAATGTTCATTTGATGAATACAGGAAAGTACAAATTAATGAATGACAAGAGCATTTATATTTATATTCATATTTATGTCTACCTTCATAGACATGATGTTCTTAGTAATTGTCCATCACAGTTAACCCTTAATTTCTGTATTATTTTGAGATAAAGCATTTCTGTTTATGTTCTGTAACAGTAGTACATGTGGAAAGCTCATGTAAGTAGAAGGAGAAGTTAGATATTATTCAACCTAGGAAAATTTGGTTCACAGATTGACTTACATAAATATAATATATTGCTACACATCCAGTACATCTTAGAAAGGAGATATTCAAGCCATAACTAGTTCATGGGAGATTAGAAAGCATATTCACATTCATATATATATTTTTTCAAGGTAGCACAATATTCTGATTGTGGTATGAATATTGCTGATTGATTTTTGGCAGATTTATAGTGAAGATCATGAGAAAAAAAATCCCAGAGTAAATATTTTTAGAAGGTGTAGATTGGCCAGAAAAGAAGCCTGGGTAAATATGGGGGGAAAGAATATATTATTGCTGAAGAAATTAGTGCCAGTAAAAACAAGCTAAGTCAGGTCTTCTGGCACATGCCTGTAATCCCAGCACTGTGGAGGGCTGAGGCAAAAGGATCACAAATTACAGCCCAGCCTGGGAATGTTATGACTTAGCAAGACCTGTCTCAAATTTTTTAAAAAATGAATTGGGGTTGTTCTCAGTGTGAAGGCCCTGCATTCAATCCCAAATATTTTATTTCAAGACAACAGGAAAGATTATAAGGGTATCTCAGGAATTGGCCAGCTACCATCCATCATAGGTTCAAAAGTGAAAAGTGTAAAATCATTTGAAAAACTTGGCTTTAAGAAAACAGTTTTCAGGTACCTATTCACTTAGAGCCATCTAGGGAAGTGTTGCCCCACCTTCAGCCATTCAGGCACTCGGAAGCTGCTACAGCCATGCTCAATAAGGTCTTTATCCTACTTTAGCTGGCAGCAGTCCTTGTCCTCATCCACATGATGCCTGATTTTCAGACAAGCAGAATGCAAAAGTTATGGGATCACGGAGTTTCTCACCAATGTTTCAAAGGAAGGCCTGGGAGCCCATCAATATGGTGTGACAAAGTTAGCGTCTCTGCCAGAAACTCCTGAGGATAATGAATGAAACTAGGAGAGTGAAGTCAAAGTGCCACCGAGACTCTAGGAAGTAAGAGCTGCCATTAATATGGAATCTCTGCCATGGGAAACTTCGGACATGAAGTTGATCCCACCTGAGAGGTTGTGTGGGCTTCAGTAACCCAAGCCATCGGGACAGGGCTGTCCAAGCTCTTTAGAGCTCATATCTTGCCACCATGTGCCCTGAATCCTAGACAGGGAGATACAGGAGTTAATATTTTCTCTGCTGTGTTCTGGTTTTTCTTTGGTCTAATTCCTTTCCATTCCCTCATTTCTCCACTTCTGAATGATAGCATTGATTCTGTGACATTCTGTTTTAGGAGTACTTAACTTGCTTTTGGATTTTTTTACAATGGTTTACCACTAAAACTATGCCATGAGTCTCAGAAGAGATTTCACACTTGGACTTCTGAACCATTCTGGAACTAGTAACAATTTAGTGACTCTTGGATACAAACTAAATTCATTTTGCATAATGACATGGACACAAGCATTTTAGGGGTCAGTAGAAGAATGTTGTATTTTAAATCTAAAATGCTCCTTAATTAGTTAATGTGCTCAGATGTAGGCCTTTTAGAATATGCTTAGATCATGAGAACTCTAACATTATTGGTGCATTTTATTGATACGTTCATAATTCAGTGCCATTATGGGGAAGCAATGGTAAATTAGGAGATGGGATCTAACTAAAAGGAATGATCATGGGGCATGATCTCAGCAACTGAATCTGATCTATGGACTCTGTCTCTCTGTCTCTCTCTCTCTCTCTCCCTCTCTCTCTCCTTCCTAGCTGGCATGTGGGGAGTAGCTTTCCTCTGCCAAACTCTTCCATCATGATGTTACCCCTTCATCTCAGGTGCACAGTAATGGAGCCAGTCAATAAAGGATTGCAAATTCTGAAACTGTGAAACAAAATAAACCTTTCTTCCTTTAACTTATTTATGTCAGGTATTTTGTCACAGTGACAGAAAGATGACTAACACACAGGATGTACACCACCAATCTGGGGAAAACAGTAATTTCATTTGTTTATATAGACAGCACTTTATTTTCTATAAGGGCTGCAGAATTTTAAAAAATATTTACTCTGAGAACAGTAGTATTGCTAAAACCTCATGTTCTAGAACCATGGATACCTCAGTTTAAAATTTCAGCACCACAAAATATAACCGCATTCAACAGCACATTCTATCTTGTTAATTAATATAAGCTAAAATTATGTTCATATACAGTGCAAAAGCCTATAAGAAGCTACCAGGAGCTGACAAAGTAGAAGTGTCTGTGAGAGTTCAGAAAAATTCCTATCAAGAACTTGTCTTCACATGGAAGCTATAAATTTGGATCAAAAATTCTATACAATTGAATACAAGCGACGTCATACAGAAATGAAGAGTCTTCATCAGTCTATACCTTGTAGACAGCAGCAGAATGGGGCTGGAATAAGCTCTCATAGAGTTTTGGCCAAAAATGAAATGAAAGAGTAATGAAGCTACAATAAACTCATATATGAGAAATTTTGAGTCAAGCCAACAAGGTTGAGAGCTTAGCAGAGAAGGTTAACTGAACTTCCATCACATTATTCAGTGAGCTATGTAATTGCCCATGTATACAATGCAGTTCATTTGCAAATGGACTTGTGGATCAGACCATTTAAAAACAATTATGGTTTAAGTGATTTTTAAATGAATGTGAAGAATATTTTAATAAAGACATTAAGTACTTTCAGAGTATTTTGCACGTGTTAGGCTAGGTACCAAGTGGATTTAACACATTATCTTATTTAATTTTCCCACAACACTATAAGGCAGGTGCTCTCTTAGTCTCAGTTTTATAGATCAGAGAACGGGATCAAAGAAATAAGTACTTTGCCCTAAATCACTCAGCTAATCAGTGAAACAGCAAGGATATAAATCCAGGTCTTGTTTCTTAATAACAGTTTTAAAATCAACATGTGGTAAAATAGTTTTCTGTTTTAGCCAGGATTCACGTTTCTTCATTTAGGCAGGTATAATCAACCCTCTTCCAAGTAAATAATTCTGTTTAAAGGCTTGAATAGGCAGATGTGCAGTTCATAGGTGGTTATATATAGTTAGGTAAATACAAACAATATAAGATTTCTGAAAAGGAAATATAATTGTACTTTGCAAAGAATAAAATGGAGTCAGACTATTTGGCTAGCCAAATTAAAAGAAAAAATATGAAAAGTTAAAAAAAACCTTCTAAAAATTAACAAATATTGTCTTTAAAATTTCAATGGTGAAAAACTAACATCTTACATTTTTCATGTTCACAGAATTTATGACATATTTTGAGATATTAGCATCAGGCACCATGAGTATATTTATTTTTCTTATGGTGTGCAGATTTACAGGGAAGAAAATAAAGGTTTTATTACAAAAGAGATCAGAATTTGAGACAATACTCCTGTTATATTTGATATGCACAAAAGAAAAATGAAAATCTTCATTCTGATCTTCTACACATCCTAAGGATAGGCATTGGCAAAATGAATCCTTTATGTGTTGTTCTAAAGTTTTAGTATTTATGCTTTTTTCCATATTTGATTTCAAATTCTCAGTTCTTTCACAAATTTATATGGTGACCAGTTTATATTTAGCAAGAACATTCTATTTTGGAATTAGAAAACTGATGGTATAGAGCAGTAGCAGTTGAGATAAGACCCCCAACCAGATTCTTAATCACAGCTGGCTTGTCTGGTAAGTGGAAGATTATAACGCATTTGAATTTAAATCTCTCTGTAAATACAAATTGCTGAGATGTTCAATAGGTATTAAATATTCAGAAGACATTTTTGGTCCTCTACTGAAGATTCCACTCTAATATGGTCCCTCCTATATCCTTCTCTCACTTTCTCAACTGTCTAGTTGCCTCTCCATCCCTTCTGTCTCTCTTTCTGTGTTTTCTCCCTGTTTTAGCCAAAATTCTAATCTCTGGGACAGAATAGTTGACACTGGCAACTTAAGTGTATTTGGCTCACAATTTCAGAAGTTTTATTTCATATTTGCTGCCTCTAAGGCAGAAATGGCATAATGGCATAGAAAAGGAAAGATGCTCATTCCATGGCAGCCATGAAGGAGAGAGAGAAAGGAGAAGCCCAACAAGAATATACCCTTCCAGGTCACGCCCTCAGTGACTCACCACCTCTGAGCAGGTCCTGCCTTCTAATAGCACATTCATATGTGAATTCATCTATAAGTTAATCCACTGATTAGTATAGCATCCCAATGTTCCAATCACCTTTCAGAAGTCCCACTCTGACACAAGACATTTGAAGGACATTTTTGTCTAAACTATAACTTTCTGTCTTTTTTGGTCTCTTTTTTCTTTCATTACTTTCTTAGAGAATAATAAACAAACATTACAATTTTTTGTTTGTGTGAGGAATTTTCAAATTTTCTGTTTCTTCTCTAATGAAATGTACTGCTCTATCCTCAGCACTTTTCATAGATTTTGGTACAGAACTGATGTCAAATGTACATTTGGTTAATACAGTGATCAATTAATGTCCAAGTTAGCAGGTTTAAACATACCATCACACCTTCTTTCTATTCTGATCGTTACACTGAAGTTGACTTGAGCAAACATTGAAATGAATTAAGACTCACAATCTTAAATGCCTACAGGGAAGGTACTAGAAATAATGAAATTGTTCTTGAGTAAAATCAACAGAAAGTAGTTGAGATTGTGGAAAGGTAGAGATAAAATGCAATGTCTATTTAAATCAAAGATAATGCATGGGCTGAACAAAATAGTGACTGATTTGGCAGTTGGTAACTACTTTTCTGGCTCAGAGAAAACCTACTGTCACTCAACATTGGAAACTTGCCATCTGAAATCAGCCATCACTTAGAAATAATTAGCTAAAGAGGAATACTTGATAAGAGTCCTTAAATGTACTTGCCAAAGGGTCTTTATTCATATCATCATCACATAATGAATTTTGGTGAAGATCATTGAAAGGGTCCAGTAAGAAGATAGAATAAAACTGAATGAAGTAGCAACAGGGTGCCTCTCATAAGTTTATCAACTTCCTTCCCTTAGGAAATTTTCCTCCTGAATTTAAGTGGTCTATGAAATTGAGTCATTTAAATGGAAATAAACCAGCAAAAACCAAAATAAGAGAAAATATTAAAAAATCTGTAATACATAATTGTGTATTTTAAATTATAATTTATAGTATGATATATGTAGAGAACTTATAAAATAATGGCAAAGTGTAATTAAAGGGGAACAAACAATCAGGAAATATTACTTGGTGATGCATAACATATTCACCAGATTTAAAAATGTGATGGTGGGAAAAATGAATACATCTAATTTCACTGAATTATTGTTATATTCTAGGAGCAGTTTTTAAAATGTTATATGTTACAGCTCATTTACTCTTTTCAACAACCATACATATTATTATTATTACTTTATTGAATGAAGAGTGAATCCATAGTGGATTTATGCAATTTCCCCAGTGTCACATAACCAGCAAACAGTAGAGCTGGGAAATAAAAATAAAGATTTTCTTAATTTAAATACTTAAAGCTAAATCATAAAATGGCTTTGATAACAAATTCATACAAATTTAATATCCAAACTATTTATTCACATGCACAAATGCTTCAAATGTATATATATATGTATGTGTGTGTGTGTATGTGTATATATATATGTGTGTACAATTTCACCAAGAGATACTAAGATATTTACTGTTCGAGGAGAAATCATCAAACAAAAAAAATCTACAGAATGGAAAAACTTACCAAGTAAGGTTAAATGAAAGAAAATAAATCCATACCTAAGCATAACTTTTTAAGGAAAAGGAAAACACATAAAAATAACCATACTAACAAAGCTACAAAAGAACAAACAACTCCAAAACATGCCATCTAAAAATAAAACATGTGTAGCATTCATTTGTCACATTTGCCCTAAAATTAAAAGCTGAGAAACAGCTGAAAAATGGCTATGGAGTTTCTATGCAAAAAAAAATTACAGCCTAGCCAAGCTCTTATTCACCTATGGCAAAAAGTAATTTTCAGATATTTAAGGATCAAAAATATACTACTTAATGATTCAACGTAGAAAAAAAACAACTTTAATTGATTAAAACAAGTCAAAATAATATATTTGAGTATGGTTATGTTGTGTTATAAAATACATAATAAGATGTGCTGTTATAAACATGGCTATGCATACATCACTGTGTTATGATGACTAACTCCTCTGGGAAGACACCTAGAAGGTAAATGACCTAGTCAAATGGAACCTCCGGTTTAAGTTTTTTGAGTAATCACCATACTGATTGTACCAGCCCATATGCCCATCAACAGATGAATGGATAAAGAAAATGTGGTGTTTATACACAATGGAATACTACTCTGCCATAAAGAAGGATAAACTTCAGGTATTTTTAGGTAAATGGATGCATCTCATGACCATAATCTTATGTGAAATAAATTAGACACACAAGTTTAAATATCACATTGTTTCTGTTGTGTGAGAAACTCAAAGTATAAATAAGGAGAATAGAGGAGAGATATTAGAGTGTAGGAAGAACTTTTTCAAATGGGAAGGGGAACAAGAGATGGTAAGAGAAAGGCGGGAAGGAAGGAAAAGGGGTTATAAAAATAAGAGTTAAAGAAAAAACGAAAGCAGAGCTTTTGAAAGTGAGGAGGAGAAGAGTTAAGGGTGGAGAGAAGAAGGGGACAAAAAAAGAATTAAGGTGGTTATGTACAGGTACAGATTCCCCATGATGAATTTGTGACCATAATGTACTGAAAACATGTACTAATAAAATAAATGTTGAAACGAAAAATATTTACTTCTTTTCCAGGAAAATAGTTTGGTGCAAAATATTTTGAAATCAAAGAAAGTATGTTTTTGTTTTACTAATTATTTAAATGTGGATATACATTTTATCTGGGCATATTCAAACTGATTAAAATATTCATAATTTTTTAAAAATGCATAATAGTTAATAAAGCACTGAAGAAAACTTAGAATACATTAGTGTCCCTTTATCCAGAGGAGATGTTTTCCAAGACCCTCAGTATATGTCTGAAACCATAGAGCATTCTGCATCCTTCTGATAGTTTCTCCAATACATACCTACATATGATAAATTTTAATTTCTACATTAGACATGGTAAGAAATTGTTATTAATCAATCAATTGGATAGACCACTTGTAACAATACACTATAATAATAGCTATTCAACACGTATGAGCTGCTTATTTCTGGGATTTTCCATTTAATATTTGAGGGATATCATTGACCATGTGTAACTGAAATTGCAGAAAATTAAACCACAGATAAGGTGAGGACTACAGTATAAGCAAATATTAGGAAAGCTATGAAACACTTATGTGTTCTAATTACCAGAGGAGGTTTTATTATGAAACTAATAGCCTTTTGCTTTTCTTTCTCCAACTTGCTCAGATCCCTTCCAAAGAATTGGAAGACAGGATTCCCACCAACGTGCTCACAAAGTCTTACATTTTTGAAAAAACTTCAAGCAAAGATGTATTAGTTATAAACAGTTCCCATTTCATCTGTGGATTTTGTTAAATTTTCCCTTGTGTCAGGAGCTTTGAAATAGCTATAGACATTTTGAAAATTCACTAAAAGGAATATATTCTGTTTGGGGGGGGTTATTGGGAGATATATGTATACATATATATATATATATAAATGCATATGATATATCTCTACATGTATATTTTTTATATAAAGAGACAGATCATCTGTAAAATATATAATTAGGAAAACAAAAACTTGTATACATATTTTGGTACTTAATTTATTGAGATATCATTAGATTAATACAAGTTACCTTTGGCTTCTACAAATACAAGAGGTGCTCAAAGTGGTGGTTACTAGCTTCTAGGCATTTATTAGTATGGCAAACTGCTGAAGTGTGTATACATTTTTTGTCAAACTCTGTATAATATATATGTCTACATATATATGTTTCATATACACACAGTATTTTTTACAGTAATTTCCATGTATAGTTACTAATAGCCATCCTAGTAAAGGAATAATGGCTTGTTAGCTATGTAGTTATATCTCATCAGTATCCACAATGAAGGGACGTGTGTTACATCACAATATAAGCAAATCCATGCCCTCTGCTCCTGGAATCAGAAGGATATGAATAGAGGGAAAAAAATCAAGGTTTAAGGTAGACTGTATAGAAGCTAGTCAATGGAAAATTAGTCCTACTTTTATAAGTCACAAAAGAAACAAATTTTTTGAAAATTTGATCTCAAACATGAAAAAGTTACGTGATGTTATACATAATCAGTATTGAGGCATAAAATCATTCTACATTGTCATATTTAAAAATCCTGTCAACTATTCTAGAGGAAAGATGAAATTACTTTTACCTTCTTTTGTGAAAAGGAAGATTTTGCAGTTTTTCAATCATTTCTTGATAGATTACAGTGCTCAGGAAAATACTAGGAAAAAATGAATTGCAAACATGTCAGCTGAAGAACATACAAATCTATTTTTTATAATATTAAATCACCTTTCAAAGTTTAGAAATGTATAAGTCCTAATAACTGTGAATTTGAGTTATAATATTTACATTCTTAAGAAAAACATTTGATTAACAAAAATATCTAATTCTAAATAATTGAGATGTGTTACCTACATGTACCAATTCCCCATGAGGAATGTGATCATTATATAAAAAAAATTTACTGGTAAAAAGTAACAATTCAAAATAAATAAGTAAAATGTAAAAGATAAATAAATATGCACTCAAATTATTGCTATATTAGAGTGAATTTGTTTTGCATTTAATGCTTTTTACTTATTTTGTGAATTGTGTGTTCAAGTCATTCATTCATTTCAATTTTGATTCTTTAAAGTTAAATTATCACAATAAAAATAAAACACATAATTTCCAAATTCTTAAAAATAAGCAACCAATAAAAAATTATCAATTTAGCAAATTAGAGGTACTGAGGATCAAACCCAGGGTTGTGGGCATGCCAGAGAAGTGCTCTACCACTAAGTCCCTATAATAGAACTTTAATAGAAGGAAATATCACTGGTTTTAGGACCCATAAATAGAGCTGGACATCAATGAAAGAAGAATGCATGATAAGAATTCAACTTGCCTTGTAAAGCTCTAATGTAGCCAAATGGAAACAGTGCTTTATTATTATCTACCATACCCTCCATGGGCAGTAAATGAGGTGAATCTACCAATATGACTGCTATCAAGATAGAGTATACCCACCTTATCTTGGGGGGTACATGTTCCAAGACACCCATCAGATGCCTAAAATTGAGATTCATACCCATCCTATATATTCATTTTTACTGCACAGATATGCATATGATAAAGTTTATAGAATAGGCACAATAAGATTAACAGTAATAATCAATTATAAAATAGAAGAATTATAACAATACACTGTAATAAAAGTTGTATGAATGTGATTTTTGTTTCTAAAAATTATCTTATTGTATTGTCAATGTTTACTTAAAGGACATGCTTTATGGCCTTTTCTTTGGTATATAAAGTTGATACCATCACTGCTCTTGTACTTTGGGGCCATTATTAAGTAAAATAAGGGTTCCTTCTTACCTCTGTTGGTAGGAATATAAATTATCAGCCATTATGGAAAGCAATATGAAGTTTCCTTAAGAAGATGAAAAATAGAGTTATAATATTATCGAACAATATGACTCTTCCATATGTCCCCCAAAGTATTAAAGTCTCTATACTATAGAGATACTTGATTATCCATGCTTATTGTAACCCAATTCATAACAGCTAAATTATTGCATCAGCCTTGGTGTCTGTCAACAAATGAATGAATAAAGCATATGTGATATATGTATACAATAGAGTATTATTCAGCTAAAAAGAAGAATGAAATCATGTTATTTATAAGCAAATGGATGGAACTGAAGATTATCATGATAAGTAAAATAAGTTAGACTCAGAAGTTAGATTCAGAAAGACAAGCATTGCATGTTTTATCTCATGTAGAATTGATATTGAGAGAGAGTATAGATGTGGGACTACTAGAGAAGAGGAAGAAGAGAGGGACGAAAGGGCAAGGGGATAATAAGGGAGTGGAAATGATCAAAGTATATGCTACTTGCAAGTACACATCTGTCTGTATAACGAATATGCACATATATGTAGGTAGATTTATAAAGGTTTCTTGAAACCATGGACTTTTGATGTAGTGACAGTTGATCTCACAAATGAGATGACTATATGTGACTAATGGACAGGTAGTACATAACAATGTGGATACACTGGACCAAGGGAGAATAGAATAGAAAAGGGTTCAGGATTTCATCATGCTATTCAGAATGGCATGCAATTTAAAATTTATAAATTTATTCTTTGAAAAATTCCCATTTAATAGTTTGGGACCACAGTTGACCATAGGTAACTGAGACCATGGCAAGTGAAACTGTATGTATAAGAGAAGTTACAGTATCACATCTCTTTTGTGTCCTTTTTCTTCAGGACTATCATCTCAGTGAATAAATGCTCATGAGTTTATGGGTTGTTTCATCTAAAATAAACTGTTTGCTTTTAAGCAGTATCTACCTTGTTATGGTACCTTATCTTGACTAAAATGAATATAAAAGAAAATTCAAGCATAATGTCAGACTAAATAGTTCTATCATATTAAACAGAAATGCTTAAGAAATGTTCACCCTGTTCTGCCTCCCCCTTATTTTAAAATCTATACAATCACCTTAATATTTTATATCACAGCATGTTAGTTGGTCTTACATTCCACATATGTATGTATACAATAATACTTGCATACAAAATTATAAGTATAACCTATATATTATATTATAATCTGATTTATTTAAGCTAACCATATATATAAATATTTTTCTGGATCATTATAATTTTTTTGCAGCATAAATTTTAATAGATTTCCTCTACTTTGTGTCTTCAAGCCAATAGCCACAATTAAGCATTCCAACTACTATATGTAAATCATGCTTTAGATGCCTTATTGTTTTTATATTGTTTGACCCTATAGTTTTTCAATTGACAACTTTTAGAAAAGCCAATTTATGCCTGTATTATGCTCTTAGGTATTCCATCTTGCAAAGATGACTGGCTTTAATACTAGTAAGGTATGTGTTCTCATTAAATACTTTCAAAATAATGAAATATACCAATGGAAAATTAATGTTTTTATCTTCAAATGCAGAATCTTCCTTATTTTTCATAAATAAGAAAATAGATATTACCACAAAATATCAGTATATGATGGTTCAAGAAATATTGCAATCAAATTCAAAATATTTAACATGTATTGAAAACTATGTTCAATAAGTTATGTTTTACTGCCAAAAGTCATCCAGCATGGTAGAGTCAGAGCGAAGACTAGAAACTATTATTTCTGGTTTCCTAAAATGGACTGTTTTTCAACATATCCCACTGCTATATTGTCACTACAGACTCTGGGTTTCAGCAGGAAATAAAAATGAGCAGTAGACTGTATTTTAACCTGCTCTACTCCTTGAGGATACAGAAAATAATGCTCCACTTCAATTTCCCTGTTTTCTAAAGGTCTGCGGGAACCCCAACAGGCCACCTTCACACTCAGCCTGGGTACTGTCTACATGAAAATGGTTTTTGCTATTGCACTCTTTTTCTTCGTATTTCTTTTGTTATTTTTCTTATACTTTCTTGCTCAAACAAATGATTTGATTATTCATTATAGGAACTTCCTATAAAAAAATCTATCAAGCCTTCAACAGAAATTGCACCCTAAAATTCTTTGAATCCCTTACCCACAAATCCTCACCTCGCTATTTTTATCAATTTTACAGTGTTGTGTCATGGTGCCTGCCTATTCCTAATCAAATTTCCACATTGGAAAAATCTACTTTAAACTGAGACTCTAATTCTCAAAAAGAAGTTTCTTTTTTCCTTTCTCTCTTCTAAGAAACTCCTGACGTTTCACAGAGGTGAAAATCTCAATTACTGTGGCAAGGAATGGAAACAGCTTTGTCTTATGAATACATTGTATTAGAATATTGAGGGAAGCAAGTGATTGGTAGTAACTGTAGCTATAGACAAGACACCAAGACATCTTTCACAAAACATTTCTGTTTCTGTAAAGCATTTACTGCATTGTGCCAGTTTTGCGTGAGTGGTAGGGATAACAGAGATTCCCTCCGTGAGCAAACTTTACTCAGGTTCCTCTGGGCCATTGTCTCAGATAACCCTTAACCTTGCCTCTCTCTTCACTCAGGCTTCCTGTCCTTGAGTGTAAGCCATCCAGTTTTAGTAAGACTCCTAGTAAGTTCAGTTTAGTGAAAATCTCCTTCCCTCAATATTTCTTCTGGCTAATTTTCTATATACTGACCCCTCACTCTGCTCATGGTCTGTGTAGCCCCAGTTGCTTTGTTTTGTTCAGAGGAGTCCAGCCCAGTGACTCACCTCTATTGAATTAGTATTAACACATATTGCAATAGTCCTCAATATTTTTTTCTTTACTGTTTCATAAGTGTTCGAATGATTTTTTCTTTAACACAAGGCAGAACAGCGATACAGCAGTATTGTCTTGAGGATGTCACATAGCCTGGATACACGGAAGTCTTGTTCTGGCTCCTATATGATGAGACCCCCTTGAAGAGATGGGGGATTGCATTAAACTCTCCAAGAGAGGCACTGCTATGGGAAAAGGACAATCCCATCCTGAAAACTAGACTAAAGAGAATGCATAAAGAACAGGAAAAGAACAAAAAAATGCTTAGGTCGGTGACAGCCAGTGCTAAATATCTTCATTCTCAGTACCTCTGTCTCATGGGACTAGACCTAAAGCAAAGTACTGAGACCATTTTGTCATCCTTAAAAGACTGTCTCTCAAACCCTGTCAGGATGTATTTTTCTTGGGTGGACTGCTTTTGTCAGTAAACTGTGACTATTGCCTATTCCAAGGACAGTGGACATATTTTAGCACATTCTAAGCCCAGGAATTTTTCTCATGGGTTAATAACAGAGACCATGACCCCACTGACAAGTTGCAGGAGTAGGAGTAAGTGTGATGAGCTGACTCTAAATGGCAAAGGGGTGAGACTTAATGGTGAAGAGGACTAGTAATTAATTCTTTTTCAAAGCAATCAGGTAGTAGAGGAGTTTGCTGTGTAAAACAGATGCTGGAAAGACTTGTTTCAGTGGTGTATTTTATTTCCTTTTTTCCCCCTGCTGTAGCAACTCCTAGGGAGAATGAAAAATAGGACACAGCATGAACGAATAAATCTGAATTAGTGTCCCATAGGTGGTAGATATCTCCTTAGCTTCCAAGACTCATCACACAGAGGATAGTTTAAATTGAAATTTCTTTCCACACACCTCCATCCAACACACACACACACACACACACACACACACACACACACTACTGAAAATTAAGACTGACTTTATTCTTTCTCTGTAGACTAATAATTTAGTCAGCATGTCTTCTGCAGGTCCTACCTAGCCCTGCACTTAATAAATCTAGACTTAGAAGAAAATTTAAAAATTTTGAATATTCAATGAGCCCAACTCCAAGGCCACTATTTCTAAATATGAAAATCAGTACAATACCTAACTCCTAGTTTTTTTGTGAAGATTAAATAAAACACAAGAACAAAATTTTTAAAAATGAGAAAACATAGGCAAATCTCATAATATACAGACAAAACTGGGACAATTAAAAATGAAGTATCAGGGCCGGGGTAGCTCAGTGGAGCTGCAGCCTTCCTCGAAAGCGCAAGGACCCAAGTTCGATTCCCGGTACAAAAAAAAAAAAAAATGAAGTCTCATCTCAGCCACTCTTAGGATGAAGAGCACAGACTTTTCATATACTGATTAAAATCATTATCTGTTCACTGAAACTAGAACATTAGTATACTCTTCACTAGAGTGTAAAACTTGTGCTCAGGGCAGACACCTATTCTTAGCATACTAAATGAAATCCTGAAAAAAATTTGCAACTTGAATCACTACAGTAAAATAAAGATCAGTCATTTGAGAAAGGGGTGGAGCTCACCCATTAACTTTCTTAAATTATGGAGAAAATCCTCTCCAAAGTTTCATTAACAATAAGATTTTAAGACTCAAATTTCCTCCCTACACGTTTTCTTTACCTAAATCCTTCTTTCCTCACTACATAACAAATAGTGGCTAGTATCACCAAGGACTTTTGCCTACTGTTCAAAAATACTATCTGATATTATTTTAGAGATAGCTATCTTTAAATAAAGGGATCAAAAATAACTGCATGAAAAGTTAAAACACATATTGTTGCTTCAAAATGAACACTACTTTAACAGATTTTTATTATTTTGAGTTTTTAAAAGCAGCACCATTTTTAAAATCATTTGTCCTCTAATATTTGATGCCAACAGTTTGATTTAAAACAGTTCAAAAGTAAATCTACTGTAATTACTGTTTATGATGAAAGCAATGATAGACCCTTTCCTGGAACTACCAAGTAGGAATGAACTCTGGTTGTTTGAAAATGGCAAGTGGTACAGAAAAGGCTATAAGTATATAGCTAAGGGATGGGAGTGTATGCACAGTGATTCAAATTCATGAATCCTGTGAGGGAATATTATAGAGAGGAGAAAACTATTGGGAAATGTTTTTTCAATTGCTACAGGAAAAGCAAGCTCCATACACCACTACTATCTCTCTAGCTTTCTTCGCTCTTATTCTAATTTCCTAAGCATTCCTACCTTCCCCACTCTTCACCTATCACAGTCCTGAGAGAGAAGTTAGGAAGTCAGAGGTCTGATATATTTTTACATTTGTTTGTAAGCATGAAATGATGAACATGATTAAGTCCCTCGGTTCTCCCTTCCTCCTCCCTGCTTCTTCATTTTATAAAGCCTTTCTAATCATAATTAGATCATTTGAGAATTGCATGTTTCAATTCCTACCCAAGGTCTTTTCTCATAGAATATCCCCAGGAGAGGAGAATAGTTTTCTCTTCCATGTGATTTTTGAACAATCACTTAATTTGTCAGCCTTGACAGGTGTTAGAAAATCTTGGTATAGCTGGAATATTCCTATTGATTAGCTGAAACATGGTCAGAGAGTTGGCTGGGCTTATTGTTTTATCACTAAGGCACTGAAGAAGTTCAGATTAGTTAAGGTTCATTGTAAGCTCCCATTTATCCAGAATTCAAAGCCCCAGAAAGTTCAAAGAGTCGGATTTATTTCCTGGTGTTGTACAAAAGGAGTAAGGGAAGGGCAGGAGACCAAAGTGCTTTGTTTATCACATATTCCTTTCTGACTGACTTTTTTTCAAGACATTGAATGAGTGCTTAATACATTGCAGAACCCTGTGCTAGCTCTGGAGGTAAAAATATACATACTGCACAGTCCCTGCCCTTGGGGTGCGGGTGTTCACAGTCTAATGAGCAAACTGACATAAAATAATAAAAAATACAATGGATTAAATTCAGTTATTAAAATTGTCCATGGACTTGTGGCAATGCTAACTACATTATATCTTTTTACCCATTTATACAATTGAAGACATTCATTCTGTCACTGTGACAAAATATCATAGATAATCAACTTTTAAAATGGGAGACTATTTTGGCTCATAGTTTCATAGGTCTCAGTCCATGATCACATGGCTCTGTTATTTTTGTGTGTGGTGAGGCAGAACATCATGATAAAAAGTGTGTGGTAGCACACATCTGCTTATCTTATACACAGTGGCAGGAAGGAGAGGAGGGGGAGGCTGTCTGGGTTCCCAATGTCCCTTTCCAGGGTACAGCCCCAATGACCTCACTTCCTTTCAATAGGTACAACCTTCCAAATGTTCCACCACCACCACCTCCTTGTTTAGTACTAACTTGGAGATCATGTTTTTAACACATAGGCAATAAGACATGCCAGATCAAAACCACAGCACCATCCTTGGGTAATAGGTGCTTGGAAAACAGATGATGAGTAAGTCAAGAGAGTTATTACTGTTTTGGGAGCTAACTATGCCTAGGTTCATATTCTAACTCTGATATATATTATCTGTATGAAACAAGATGATACTAAATGTTTCTGAATGACATTCATCATTTTTGAACTTTGTTTTCTTCTTCTTTTACACAAAAATAATAGTTCTATGCATGCATTGCCTTCCTGGTTTCTCATAAAGACAGTGATATTAATTTCCACATTACAACAAAACCAATCACAGTCTAGAAAAAAATTAAAATATTTGCCTAAGTACTATTTAGTAGCAGTGTACTGGTCTTCTTTTGTCTGTTTTTATCTAACTCATAAATATTACTAAATGATATATTATGAAAAAGCAGGCATCTGCTAAGTATGACTTTTCAACATGAAATATGTCAGTTTGTGAGAATATTTCATTAAATGGAATACCTTCATCAAATCATCTTTCGCCACATAGCCAGTCCCTGATCTTTCCTGTTAATTAAAGTAGTGATGTACTAACCATGATCTTTGTGATTTTTAAGCAGAACTGTCTGTTATATCCTTGGTCTGTAAGTCCAAGTATTGCAGAAAGCCTGCCATCTAGGATTTGGGAGACAATTGCTCCAGCTATGCATTTTTTCTCTGCCTTTTACTGTAATGGCAAGAAATGGAAAGTGAGACAACTGGGGCTTTTTGATCCCCTTTTCTCCTAATATCTTGCAACATGTGCATGCTCTGGCTAAAACTAGCAGTTAATTACCTACATAGAAAGTCAAAGGTCAGAGAATAAAATCCAGCTTAAAAATTTTGACCAACTGAATTCTGTAACCTTAAGAAAACTGAAATGCCTTTGAAAATGTTATTGTATCAGAAGCTAGGTGGTATCTTGGTAAAAATGGTAAAATGACAGCTATAATTTTAGTGTAGTGAACTGGAATGAGGAACACCTGCCTTGCCTCTGAATATACTGGCATCTGGGAATAGTGATAAATGACTGGAGGTTATGAGCTATGTCCTGCAAAATGGTGCTGGTGGGTTGGAACTTGAAGATTGTCATTTGCAGAAGGGAATTGACTTCCCCAATTGGACCTAATTATGACAGCAATGATAAATAGCTTTTCTGTGTTGGCATGTTTATTTCTCAGGATCCTAAATAGGGAAATTGGTTCTATGTATTTATGTGGGTGGGAAGAATTACAAGTTTTATAACTTCTTATAACAAATTTATCACCTGATAATCTGAAGCCAAGATCAAATTGTAAAGGCAGATGACTTCCTCAGTCTCCTAAGCATTTGGTGTTTGTTAAGCAAGAAGAATATTAATCAGAATGAGAAAGGGAAGTTTCTCTCTTTTATACTCAGTATGATTCTAAACTTCCCTCCAGTGGTCAAATCATCACATTCTTTGCCTTATACTTGACAATTTCATATCTACCAAATAGGTCCTTCAGGACACACAGAAGGAAGATAGAGGGTAAAGTTATCACTTTTAATGAGTTTTTCTTCATTTGGCTAAAGAAACAAGTTAGTTCCTTCCTCAGTGCTTTCAAGCTTTTCATTCTCATTAATTGAGAAGAAAAATTAAAACCTTGAAGATCTCCTCTAAATAAGGGAACAAGTTATGAAGCATTCTAGCATTTGTTAGGGTTCATAGCATAATGTTAATAATAGGTAGACATAATTTACTAATAATTAAATAGGTCAAATACTGTGGTAATATATTTGTTCAATGGCCCTATGATACAGGGAAAATTTTCCATTTTGTAGAAAGGGAAAAAAAGAACAGAGTTCCCATTTTTGGTAATACAGGTTTTAGTATCATTTAACTTTTATATTATGTATATATAATACTTTAATTTTTAAAATTGTTTTCTTAAGTATTCAGGATCAAGTCTAGAGGCTACATTTTGTATGCCCTCACTATGTGAATGATATCTGAAGTTGTACTCTGCTTTACATTGTTGCTGTTTTAAGATTTGTTCTATAATTAACAACGTCACAGGGTTATGCAGATAAGTATAACATATTTATGAATCAAACTTATCTACACAGTATATCCTAACATATATGGGATTTAAATCTGTATATCATGGAAATTTTCATGCACCAAGACCTATCTATGGAGAACAAAATAATAGGTTCCAACACTGTACCTGGCCACTATGGTGGGACATATACAGAGGAGGCTGAGATGATAATAGACATTTAGACTGTGGATCGAGGCACATTATCAACAAGGTAAGAAAAATTTCAACCTGAATATAAGAAAATAGAACTTGTGCTCTTCAAAAAGAGTCACATTCCCAGCAAGTTATAAAATCAAGAGATGCAGTTCTAGATAGCCAGATTTCATACTGAGTGTTTTAGTAATGTCTCAATTAGTGACAGGAAACTGGAAGACATAAAAATTTCTCACTTATAAGCCCACATGTGATTAATGTTAAAAGAACATGGGAGAATACCAGAAAACGTATTTCTACTAACTATATTTGGGCTTCATGAAGGATGGTCCAGGATTCAGAAAGCCAGTAATGATGGTTACTCTCTCTCCCTCTTTTTCTCCTATTCCACTGGATGGGGCTCTCCCATTTCCTCTTGTACCTGTTCAACATTTCATTCAATTCTTTTCTTGCTTTACTCTATATTCACATCTATACATGCTATGGTATGAATATTGGTATATCCTCAAAAATTTACATGTTGAAAGCTAATCACCAAATCTATACCATTAACAGAGTAAGTCTTTGGTAGATGATTAAAAATAGAATAGGATAATTACCCCTGTAACAGAAGCCTGAAAGAGCTCTTTTTAGTTTTTCAATGTGAGGACACAGAAGGTTGCATATATGAGGATTGAGCCTCATTAGACATCAGAATTGTGAGCAATAAATTTTTATTATTTATAAATTACCCAATCTTGAGCATTTTGTTATGGTAGAAGAATTAGACTAAGATGATTTGTTGTCTCTTAACTTGGATCCCATATATTTTTGCTGACTCTATTACAACTTCTTATAATTTGCACAGGTTCTGTACTCACATTGTATTACAGTTGCTCTCTCATCTTTTACATAATCTTAAAAAAGAAATGAATATTTTAACCTAGGCATTTGATTGAATGGCTTGGATTCAGATGCATCTTCTTTGTGCCACTATCTGGGGTCTATATTACATGGCCCAATGATAACCTATCAAAGCTCTATGTATGAACAAGCTCTGTGATGAGGGGTTATGAACATGACAAAAAAGTCTTTGTATGTGTCATTTATGTCATAGTAGTCATCTGGATGGCCTGCTTCACTCACAAGACAAGAAAAAGGGAACCAGAAAATGAGGGAAGAATTTATCCCTATAAGGAGGACAAGGGAACACATAAGAATGTGATTCAGGGAACAAAGTTCAATATTAGTCCTATGAAATGGGTGCAGAATTTAAAGGTATTCAGTCTTTAAAAGTTGAGTAAAAAAATGACCTTATCAGAAGACGGATGTGAGGCAGGGGTTGGCAAGGCAGAATGCAAGAATTATAAGGTCAGGGAAACCTATAGTCAGATCTCAAAGAAGACCTGTGTGACCAGTCAAGGAACCCATGAGAGGGCAGTGCATGAAATTGTGGGGAGAAAGCCAAAGTGGCATTGGAGATAACAGGAAGGTAGAGATGCTAGGAACATGGAACATTAGCCAATGAAAGCTACAGACTCTAAGTGGAGCAAGCCCAAGTGAGACTGTTGAATTTTAACCAGCAAGGTCATAGGAATGGGATTGTCTAAGCCCTCTGGAGGTCATGTCTCATCACTGTGTGCCCTAGATAGCAAACATGGAACTTTAGGACATAAGTTTTCCCTTTGGAGAGGCCATCTTGTATTAGTTCTAATCTTTCTATCTTTATATTCCTCCTTTAAGAATGGGAACATTTAAAGATCTTTTACTTCCTTTGTTAGATTGGTTCTTAAGTACTTCATTTTTTTTTTTTGGTGCTATTGTGAAAGGTGTTGTATCACTAATTTTTCTCTCAGTGGGTTTGTTATTTGTGTAAAAATGCTATTGATTTTTTCATGTTGACTTTGTATCCAGCTACATTACTGAATCTGGTTATTAAATCCACAAGTATTTTGGTGGAGTTTTGGGGGTCTTCTATGTAAGGTATCATCATCTGAAAATAATGATAATTTAAATTCTTCCTTTCCTATCTTTATTCCTTTTATTTCTTTCTCTTGTATAATTGCTCTGGCTAATGTTTTTAGAACTATATTGATTAGGAGTGGTGATAGTGCACATCTTTGTCTTGTTCTTGATTTTAGAAAGAAATCTTTCCAATTTTTACCATTTAGTATGAAGTTGGCTATTGGTTTGTCACAGATGGCTTTTATTGGGTTGAGATAAGACCATCTATTTCAAATTTCTGTAGGGTTTTTATCATGAATGGGTGTTGGTCTTTGTCAAATGCTTTTTCTGCATCTTTTGAGATGATCATGTGATTTTTGTCTTTGGCTCTGTTGATATGGTATATTACATTTATTGATTTGCATATGTTGAACCTTCCCTGAATCTCTGGGATGAATCCTAATTAGTTGTGGTGTATAATCTTATGGATGATTTCCTGCATTCTGTTTGCCAGTGTCTTATTGAAGAATTTTGCTTCCATATTCATTATGGAGATTGGCCTGTAGTTCTCTTTTCTGGTCCTTCTCTGGTGTTGGTATCAGAGTAATACTTGCTTCCAGGAATGATTTTTGGTGACTTGCCCACTCTTCCATTTCATGAAACAGTTTGAAGAGTGAGGGCATTAGGTCATCTCTAAATTTCTTGTAAAATTCATCAGTGAATCCATCAGGACCTTGGCTTTTCTTTGTCAAGTTTTTTATTACATTTTCAGTTTCATTGGCTGGTATTGGGTTATAAAGAATTTTTATATCTTCTTGATTTAGCTTTGGTAATTCATATGTATCTAGGAATCTATCCTTTTCTTCTGTGTTTTCCATCTTATCAGTATACAGGTTCTCAAAGTAGGTATTTATTATCACCTGGATTTCCACAGGATTCGTTGTTCACCATTTTCATTCCTAATTGCATGACTTTGAATGTCTTCTTGCCTTTTTTGATAATGTTTTTAAGGGATTATAAATATTATTTGACCTTTCAAAGAACCAATTCTTCAATTCATTGATTCTTTGTATTGTTTTCTTAGCCTCAATTGCGTTAATCTCTGCTCTAATCTTTATAATTTCCTCCCTTATAGAAGATTTTGGCTTGACTTTTGAGCTCATTCAGTTTTCCTGATGTGATAATTCACTGCTATAAATTTTCCTCTTAGGACTGCTTTCATTGCGTTCCATAAGTTCTGGTATGTTGTATCAGCATTATCATTTAACTGTACATACTGTTTAATTTCTTCTTTAATTTCATCTGTGACCCATTGGTTGTTCAAGATGGTGTTATTTAATTTCCATGTGTTTATGGAGATTTTGTGGTTTCTTTTGGCTTCAATTTTCAATTTCATTGCCCTATGATCAGATAATATGTATTTCAATTTCAATTCCTTTGCATTTACTTAGGCATGTTCTATGGGCTAGTATGTGGTCTATTTTGGAGAATGTCCCATGTGCACCTGAGCAGAATATGTATTCTGATATTGTGGGGTAGAACACTTAGACATACACCAGGTCCATTTGTTCATAGGTTTGGTTCAGTTCTGATATTCTTTTGTGGGTTTTTTTTATAGAGTTTACCCATTTATTGTGACAGTGGGGTGTTAAGATTTCCCATTACAGTTGTATTAGTGCTTATTAGAATTTTCATGTCCATTAATATTTGTTTTATATAGTTGGATGCACTGGAGATATATATATATATACAGAGAGAGATATAGATATAGATAGATAGATAGATAGATAGATAGATAGTGATTGTTATCTTTTCCTCTTGGAATTTTCCCTAAACAAGTATTAAGTGACCTTCTTTGTCTCTTTTGACCAGTCTTGGCTTAAAGTTCACATTTCTGCAAATAGAATAGCTACCCCTTCTTTTTTCTTGATTCTTGTTGCATGGTGTATTGTTTTCCATACTTTGACCTTCAATCTACTAATTTATTTTTGAGTTAAATGTGTTTCTTGTATGTAGCATATTGTTGGATTTTGTTTCTTGATTGATTCTGCCTGTCTGTTTCTCTTGATTGGTGAATTGAGACCATTTACACTGATGGTCATAACTGATATATATTGGCTTATTCTCATCATATTATTTTCCTGCTGTTAGCTCCCTGGCTTTTCCTTCTGTTCAATTACTTGCTCTGCCTGGTGGCTTCTTTCCATTGGTGTTCTTGGAATTGTGGTCTTTGTTATCTCTTTCTAAAATATCCTCCAGGGCATTTTGTAGAGCTAATTTCTTCAGTTGTTCTTTATCATGAAAGTTTCTTATTTCTCCATTGATTTTGAAAGACAGTTTTGCAGGGTACAACAATCTGGGTTGGAGGTTGTTTTCTTTCAGGACTTGAAATACTTCACTCCAAGCTCTCCTTGACTTAAGGGGTTCCATTGAGAAGTCTTCTGTATTCTGATGTGCTTTCTTTTATAAGTGATTTGTTTCTTTTCTCTAACAGCTTTTAATATTCTGCTCTTGTGCTGTATTACAGTATTCTGAAAAAGAAGATAGAAGAAAATATCATTAGAAAATGGAAAGATATCCCTTGCTCTTGGGTAGGAAGAACCAACATAGTAAAACAGGCCATATTCCCCAAATTGTTGTACAGATTTATTGAAATTCCAATCAAAATATTTTCAACATACATCACAGAACTAGAGGAAACATTCCTAAAATTCATGTGGAACCAGAAGAGACCTAGAATAGCAAAAATAATGCTGGGGAACAAAGATAAGGCAGGGGGCATAACAAACCCTGACTTGAAGTTTACTACAGAGGTATTGTGATAAAAACAGCAAGGTATTGGCAAAAAATAAATAAATAAAAATTTTGAAAAACACATCTCAGGATCAATGGAACAGATTAGAAGATGCAGAAACAATCCCAAACACACTGTCACCTACCTTTCACAAAGGGGGCAAACACACAAACTGGAAAAAAAAATAGCTTCTTTAATAAATGATGCTGGAAAAATTGGCTTTCTACATGCTTAAAACTAAAACTCGACCCAAGTCTCTCACCATGCACTAAACTAAAATCAAAATGGATCAAAGATCTAAATATTAAAACAGAAACACAATCTGCTCGAAGAGAAAATAGGTAGAACTCTTGAGGCCACTGGCATAGGCAAAGACTTCATGAACAAAACCCCAATCATTTGGGAAATACTACAAAGAATCAACTGGGATCTCATCTTATTAAAAAGCTTTTTGCACAGCAAAAGAAATCACCAAGAGAGTAAAAAGACAACCCGTAGAGTGGGAAAAAAATTTTAACCAATTGTTCCTCAGACAAAGGACTAATACGGAGAACATACAAACAATTGAAAAACTCAGACCCACTAAATTTAAAGACCCAACTCAAAAATGGGCATCTGAGATGTATACATACTTCTCAGATGAAGACATACAAACAGCAAAAAAAATATGAGAAAATGTTCAACATCACTGGTTTGATAAATTTAAGAGAGTGAGAATATATCATATATTCAGGCTATATCACTTTGTGCTTTCTTGAATCACCTTACCCACAACAGAAATGGTATAGCATGGGAAAACTTGGAATCAAGTAAACTTCAATGTAAATACAGATTCCACAAATTATAAATTTCAGGATATTATCCAGGATATTTACATTTCTTAGTATAAATTACTTTATCTATAAAATGAGAATACTCAGATCCACTACACAAGATTGACATGATGACTAATTTTGAGGTATATGCTATGTGTCTTAGTTATAATTCTCATTGGTGAGACAAAATACCCAACACCCACAAGTTGAAGACCAAAAGGTGTATTTCAGCTCACAGTTAGAGTTTTCAGTCTATAGTCAATTGGCTCTAAGGCAGGGTGACTTGGCAGACAGGCATCACAGAGAAGAAAGAGTTCATGGCATGGCAGGCAGAAAGTAATGAAGCAGTGCATAGTAGCAGCAAGCCTGCCTTCCCTCTCTCCTTCTATATTATATCCCAGTTATAAGCCTATTGATTAGTGCCTCACACACAGGGTGGGGCTTTCATTATCCACATCCAGAACTATGTTAATTCCAATCAGTGGACTAATTTAGAACCACACACCCTTAATCCTAGTATCACAGTAAGCTCAGAAAAGCCCCACCTATGAATGCATGAGCCTTTGGGGAGACATCTGGATACAAGCCATAACATTTTGCCCCTGGCCTAAAAAGGACTTATGCACATCCCTTTATGCAAAATACATTCAGTCCATTTCTATAAGTTGTTAAAGTCCTAACAGTTTCAACATTGCTTGAAAGTTCACGTCCAAAGTGTCTTCTGAGATTTAAGGCAAACTTTTAGCCGTGAGCCCTTAAAAATCTAAAGGAAAGTTAAACACTTCCAACATACAATGACACAAGATAAATGTACTCACTCCAAAAGGTAAAAATGGCTCAGCCAGGGGGCTGGGGATTTAGCTCAGTGGTTTCGCCACCTGCTGCGCAAGCGTAAGGACCCGAGTTCGATCGCCGGTACCCTTAAAAAAAAAAAATGGCTCAGCCAGAGGCCTGCCTGGACACCATCAGTAAGGACGAGCAGGCCCCAGCCAGAAGCCCACCAGGACGGCAGCGCAGCCCCAGAATCCTGAAGGCCATCTTTCTGAGCCCAGGAATTGGTGCAGTGGTGAGCAGCAGAGAGAAGCCCTTTCCAAGGCTTGTTCAGATTTAAGCCCACTGGGAGAGCAAAGTCACTTCAATAAAGGTGGAGCAGAACGCAGCAGTTGGTGAGTCGTTGAGCAAGTCTGTTTCCAGACTTGCTGCAGGGGAAGGGTGACGGCTTGTACCTGCAGTAGAACTGTGCAGAGTTCAAACCCAAAGGAGGTCAGTGAGCTCAATTTTAGCCTCACAGCCAGAAACCAGGCTGAATTTAGGTGGACTATGGCTGCCTCACTGAGATCAGTTGATACACATCTGTTCTCTACCCATGTTGCCTGCCAGAGACAATAGACACATGCCTTGAAGGGGACATTTTTTTCTTCTTTTCTTTTCTCCTACTTCATTTCTTGCCTTTCTTGTTCCTGTTTTTGTCCTGCTTTTTCCCCTTGATTGTTCTTATTTTTATATGAATAAGAATACAGTTTCTGGCTTTTCTGTTGCTGTCAGTTTGTTCTGTTCTTGTTTTTGTTCCTCCTCTGTTTTCCTTCTGTCTTCACCAGTTTCACAAACTTCGCCAAGATCTTCCTCTGTCTTCTAGCCTTACATCTAACCTTCCCTTCTCCTTCTATTTCTCTACCCCCCAACTCCTAAATCTCCCCAGAGGGCAAGTTCACTATATAAAAGGGCTTATTTACTGCAAATATATTTCTGATTAGTTCTAGATTTTGATATGTAACCAAAAGGTAAAAATTGGGGGCAGAAAGAATGGGACCAAAGCAAATCCAAAATCCAGCAGGGAAAACATTAACTCCTAAAGTTCCATGTCCAGCGTCTGGGGTAATATGGGACAAGATGTGAACTCCAAAGAGCTTGGGTGGCTCCATCCCTATGGCATTGCCAATGGTTGTAGCTCCCACAGCTTCTCTCTTGGGTTGGCTTTGCTCCCTCCTGGCAGTTTTTCTCAGATGATCCATGTTCCTGGCTTCTCCAACCTTCTGGTGTCTCAACTGCACCTTTTACTTCACACCTCCAGCTTCACCCACAGCCTTCTTAGGGGCGCACTGCCTGGCCTTTTAGGCCTTCTTCTGAAATCTGGGTGGAAGCCTTTCTGACCACATAACTCTTGCATTCTGCATATACCTAAAAGCAGCACCACCTGGATGATGCCAAAAACTACTGCAAGCTAGAGCAGTAGCCAGAATTCCTTCTCTCTTGGCTGTAGGAGTTGAAAGCCTGGATTGCTGAGTACTATGAACTGAATCCCAAGGAACAAATTCCTTAGGCCTCTGCCACTCTAGAACATGGTCTTCTTTGGTTCTCATCTCAAAACAAAGTCTTTCACCTTTGCAATTTTGAGGCTGCAAAGGGTGGAGTCCTGCTGTTTCTTGTGGCTTCCTTCCCCCATCTTTGCTATTGTCCTATTCCTTCTCAGGAGCCAAATTCTCCTGTGCTCCAACTTTGCTGCCCACAACTTTACTGGAGCTTCCTTCTGGCCAAAGTCAAAATATTTGAAATTATTCTACTGGGCTTTTTGCTTGTGATTCTCAACATGGATCTGGCTAAAAGCCCCAACAGTAGCCATGCCACCACCTTAACATTAGTATCCCTTGAAATTTCTTCCACGAGATAAATTAATCTACTACCCTTAATCTCAGCCTCAAGCAAAGTCTCTGGATATGAGTAAAATAAAGACAAATTTTCTGCCAAGGCATAACATACATGTTCTGGAGTTCAACAGCGAATACATTCCTTCTTTCCAACAGAAACCTCCTAAATCTGGTCTTTACTGGCAGCATTTCTATCAGCATTCTGGTCCTCTCAGCTCTAACCAGAATCTCTCATCAATTTCAGCTTACACCATTCCAGGGCTTCTTCTTCAGCCAGCATTTGCAAACCTTTCCAAAGTCTTCTCACAAGCCAGTTCCAAAGGCTCCTGACCACATGTTCAGGCACAGTCACAGGAATGACCTCACTCTTGGTACCAAAATCTGTTTTAGTTACTTTCCTAGTTGGTGAGACAAAATACCTGAAACCTACAAGTTAAAGGAGGAAAGGTTTATTTCAGCTCACATTTTGTAAAGGTTTCAGTGCATAGCCAGCTGGCTCCAAAGCAAGGTTGCATGGCAAAGGGGCACCACAGAGGAGAAACAGTTCATGGTGTAGCAGGCAAAAGCAGCACACAGCAACACCAAGCCTGCCCCCTCTTCCTTTATATTCTATGAAGGTGATAAGCCCCATACCCAAGGTGGCCCACACCCAGGGTGGGGTGTCTATTATCCACACCCAGAATTTTGTTAATCTTAATCAGTGTACTAATTTAATACCACATGCCTTCAATTTCAGTATCATACACCCTAGATCCAGCCAGCTCAGAAAAGCTCCATCTATGAATTCGTGAGGCTTTGAAGGTACATCTAAATACAAGCCATAACAGTTTGGCATGAAAATCCTTGGAATCAAGTAAATTTCAATGTAAATACAGATTGCACAAATTATAAAACACAGGATCTCAGCCAAGTTATTTACTATTCAGTATCAATTAATTTATCTGCAAAATGAGGATACTCAGATCTACCACATGGGATTGACATGATTATTAATTAATCTGATATGTGAACAAGTATAGAGCCTAGAATATGGTGTTGTCTTGATAAACCCTAACCTAAATAAGAAACAATTGTAAAATAAAATAATTTGAAAATTTTTAGATACAAGCAAAATATTGACACCTATTATTTCTGTCTCTGAATTCTTGTACATATAAAACAGTGGATAAAATATCAGAGATCTCAGAAAAAAATTGTCATATATTGATTTAATCTTGTTCCACTTCTAGTTCTAAATGTAGGCCAAAGTCGGAGGGTTTAAATCTCATCTCACAGTTGTAGGTGGTGCCTATGAACTCTGGATTTTACTTTAACGTGCATTGGGAACATGCTCTACTTGACTTAGATATGTTCTGGGAACTGATTGTTTCAGAATGTCAAGGATCCCCAACAGAACCTAGATTCATTGAAGCATACTACAATAATGGAACAGAAAAACAAAAGTCCCAGGTTTACACCCTGCCTCCACAGAAAGAAACAAAAATCAGATCAAATTTCACATTTCTGATTCAACTAGGTGGCACCCAGATGATAGCTGCTATACCTTCACCTTGGTACCTTGAATAAAGCATAAGACCATGCTTTCCCAAACATGTTTCTCTGGTTGCTTACAGGATCACCTTGTCAAAGAGTTTTTTCCCCACTAGATAACTGGAAAGACTTCTTTCGCTTTCTTTTCATAAGATAAAATAAAGAGTTTTCTAGAATGCAACTATAATAACTGGGACTCATTCAATGTTGTTCAGTGGTTTAATGAGGTGGTGTACCCTGTCAGCATCAAAGATAATCACAATAGTTAAAGCCTCAGATAACTGTTGTTTTCTTCTTTATCTGATAAGCCCCATGCTCCATGCCAAACATTATTTAAAAAAAAATTTGTAGTACTAGAGAAAGGTCACAAAAATTCTAAAAGGGCAGTTCGTTCATATTTGGCTTTGGGATGTATGCTATTTGTACAGATATTTCTTTGCTGTATTTTAACTCCTAGAATCTTGCTTGGAGTAATATAATTGACATATCTGCTCATGAGAATCATAGAGTTATGAGACTCAGAATGGTGGATATGGACATGCTAAATTGGCAGCAGCTGTACCACAGAATGAACTGTGCACATGGCAAGTGTTGAGAGGTAACATTCACAAAAGGAAGCACGGGAAGTATAAATAAGTCTCCTATTTTTGGAAAATACTTTCCTTATTTTGAGGTTCTCAAAAACATTCTTCATTTATTTATATGCTAGTCATTTTCCAAAATTACTCTTCAACTCTTTTCCCCTCTTTCTGTTACTGTTCTGTCTGGGATCGTGGAGCATTTGCTAGGTATCTTTGATTTTTCCTTTCTTTTCTGGAAGTTTTCTCTTGCCTTACTTCATCTTTTTAACAATTCAGTCCAATTGCCCTTTGAAGTGGGACAAATGACCTCAGCAAATGTTCTGTGCTTCACTAAGAGAGTTGCTAAACAATAGAGGACATGGAAGACCTAAAGCCATGTGAAGATTTAATGGCTATGTGTCATACAGTGGTTGGATTCCAGCCAGCCAGAGAAAGATCCTCTTGGTATAGACTCTTCTGCAGAACAGATATTAGTCCTTTTCTCATTCTAATCTGCTACATGGACTCCTTCCAAATTCACCCACCATGTCCCGCAGCCCCTCCTTCATAGTACCCAGATCAAAGACATAACAGTTGATCTTACCCAGGTCATTGGTTTTCACCCCAGGAGCTCCTTCAACTAACTACAATTCAACTTCACTAAATGGCTGCCTAAAAGCATAGTGTAAATGGACCATGAGATTTCTTTCTTTATCTACCACATTTCAATCCCTGAGGCCCTCTTTCTTCCCAAGCTTTACAGACAGCTGGGATGCTCTCTCACTCCAGAAAAAAATTATTACTCCAACAAAAGATCTTTTCTTCCAATATTGAGTTGGGGTGTGTGTGTGTGTGTGTGTGTGTGTGTGTGTGTGTGTGTGCACGCGTATGTGTAGTGAATGGGCTCTATAATATATGTCCTTGGTGCTAGGGATGTGATCTCAATTTGATCAAATACTGCCCTAATTCTCATCCAAATTCACAAGACAATGTTAAGTAAGTAATAGTCACACATTTCTCCTTTATAAGCTGATTCCATTTTAGTCTCATGGATTAGACAAATACAATTCTCATATTCACATACTGTCTGTATCATCAAATTCCCATTTAGGCTCTAGCAGAATTAATGTTAACTCAGAACTGGAAGTACAGATAATAAAGGAGTACACAGAGCTAATCTTGTCGCGGAATCAGGAAGAAATTTTGCCGGGTTCCTTTCCATCATCCCTTTGTTCATTTTCTTCTGAGTTTCTACATGCTACTGCTTGCTTTTTGTATTTTTTCCCCTTGCACAGAAGTAAGGTCTCCTGCAGTGCTGTTCTTTTGTTCTTAGTTGAATTTCCTCATATTCCATCCTGCTGCTCAGTACCCATTCCCCACTACTTCTAAGTGTTAAGAAGGCTTTGACATTCAACCTGAACAGGCCTAGATTATGGGTCAACTCTTGGGAAATAGGGTAAGGTTCACAGCCCATCGGGTTCACAGTTGGCCTCTCACTTTCCTTTTATCCGTATATACTAAGTGTTTCTGCCTGAATCTCTTGTCTATGCTCAACTGCAGGTAGCATTGAAGAGTAAGGTGATATAGTATGGTTGTTAAAAGCATGAGCTTTTGAGTCAGAGACATTGATTTACATATTGGCCCTGAATTTTCTCCCCATGTCATGGTAGACAAGTTACTTAAATTCTTCCCTGGAAAATGAAGCAAAATAATAACACAGATTCATGTAGTTGTCTTGCAGATCAAAAGTGAGACAATGCAGGCAAGGCTTCTGGAATCATACTTTGTACATAGCAAGTTATCAATAAAGAGCAGCTGGGAAAAGTTCTTCAAGGGTAAGAAGCTCACTTATTATAGCCAGTTTTTTACAAGCTCCAGTTTATGTCCTATAACAATAATTATAATATATACCATAAATTGAATTGGAAGGGGCCTTAGGGATTATGCTATCTGATCCTTCATTTTCTTATTTGGAACCTAAGTTGCAGAGAAAGAAACAGGTTATTTTGTGAGATTGTAGAATATATAGAGTCAAAACTCGGACTCATTATTACCTCTTCTTTTTATTCCAGTGATATACTTTCAAGAATCACTTTTCTGAATTAGATTTTCCATCACATTCTGCCTGGAAAAGTAAGCTACAGCAAGCTCTATGCTATAGAGATACAGAAGCAGCACAGGAGAGAATGTAAAGGAAAGTACAATAGCCAAATGTCCTGCATATTAGAAGTTTGTACTTTAAATGCAGGTGAGTGACATATATGTGTGTGTGTATAGTGTACACAACACCATCACAGAAACATATATACCCAAAGTAAAGATAGGAAAACAAAGAAACCAAATGCCCAAAGTTATACTGAAATATGAGTTCATAAAGTTTGAGTGGACCAACTATAGAAAAGCAACCTTAGAACTTAGAATGCTTAAAAGATGAAGACTATCTGTAAAAAAGGTGAAAATCAATTCTTACATTAGCTCTAATTAAATATCCTCTTGAATACTTAAGAACACACCATTCATTTTATTCCACCAGAATCAGTTTCAGTCTCTAGGGTTCCACTTACAAAGAAGATCAAAAATATATCTAAATCTTCATTTCTGTGTTCTCTAAAGACATCTTTTCTACATCTGTTCAGCCTTCCTGAGACTTCCGAAGTCAAAATTGCACACATTTACTGCAAAAGCTGTTACAACAGAAGGCCTTGACAGAAACCATTTAGGTAAAGTGCATTTTCAGCTGCCAAGATATAATGTGAACTAGCCTAGCTGACTTCTCACTGCTGGGGATGCCTCTTTCCTATAGCGAGGTGTCAGACTGACCTGTGCCTCAGCAGGCTTAATGGAGAACAGACAGCAGATTTCAGTAATGGATCAGTTCCTCTCTTCAGCATGCTCGATCTATAATGAAAATGAATTACTGTGCTTTAATTCACTCAGAATAACCAAGTATGGATTAGTCTTTGATTCTGACTTTACAGATGCACAAATCCTATCATCCAAGACCTGAGAAGGAGAAAGACACTGTAATGTTTCAAATCCGGATGTGCAAAAAGGGAGTTGTGCATAGATTAACCAAATGTCCATTGATTCACTGACATAGCAGGATTCAAATAATAGATCTTCCAAAACAATATGCCCCAGTCAGTCTCCTCAGACACATACTCCACAGGTACTAGAGAAGTGTTCTTAGCAAAGCAAACCTGCAAAGCAGATAAAGTTTCTCTGCAGGCTTCCTTCATTTGTGCTAATCCCCTGCTATGATGTCACAGTATGAAAGTTGCTTCTGCAGTCTTGTAGTGGCATCCCAGTTAGACTCCAGCCAATATGCTGAAGCCAGCTCTGTCTCCATCTTATGACACAGTAAGATAGGCTTTACTATTTAATTTAATTCAACAAATATGTATTGAGTGGCTACTTCAGAGAAACTCAGATAATGCTATTATTTGCCTGTCAAGGAGGAAGCATGTTTTGTTTTGTTTTGTTTTCTTTTTTAGTGCTAGCTATTGAACCTGGGGATTGTACGGGCTAGCCAAGCACTCTATCACTGGGCAACACCCCCAGCCCAGGAAACGTGTTTGACTCTTAGGCATGATATTCCATTGGAAAGCCTGGCAGAAATCAGATTTTGAACAGCTTTGTATAATAATACTTAAAAGTGCTCAGATTTATTGTTCAGGCAGGTTATAACTGTGAGAGTTTTTAATATTTTTAAAAACTTTCAGATTTACAAAATTCACCCTGAATACAGTTTAGAAGACAAGGGTGACAGTATGAGGACAGCAAAAGGTGTGGTCAGTGTCCAAATCTAGGGTTCTTGGAAAAGCATGGTCAATGTTCAAAGTCATGCCAAGTTAACAGTTAAGAGCATGGATTGGAAAGCACAGAAACTATCATAAAACCAAAACCAAATATTGTCACTCTCTGACCTAAACTGAGCATCACTGGCCATGATTTCTGCCAAGGACAATTCAGGCCAAGGCTAAGCTGTTGGGTTTGGCTGTATTAGGAACCATGAAAGAACTGATGAAAGTGTTCTTCTTACTCATTAAGTGAGGAAACAGAGGAAAAGAAAATAAAAACCAAAAAGGGTAGGCTCGAAGGATTTTGCCAGAACTGATCACCTGCAGATACCTTATTTTCAAACAAAATCATATCAGTCACTGAGGAGTAGAACATCAACATCTTTCAGGGGGATACAATTCAAAGCATAATAGTAAGTGCCCACGTATTCTCACTACTTTAGCGTCCAGGCTTACCTAATCGGTCAGATGATAAAAATAGCATCAAGAAATACAAACAATGTCAAAGTTTATTTACTGTACAACCAAGAAGGTGGTTATTTTCAGAATGAATATAAATCTGAAGCAAATCCACAAATCGGAGATCAATTCATATAGGAAGGCCAAGGGCAAAAGAAGTGCTATCCTGAGAAATTCAAACATTCTCAGTTCAAGATTCAGTTGTGTCTTCATGCTTGTGATCAATGAAAGTACAAACAGCAATGACTCAGAGGTGAAATCTTTAAGCAAGTATGGGAGTCTGCAGAAAAACTGGGGTTTGGATGGCAACAGACAAGTGAATGGAGATCTCTAAGTCTACCGATTAAACTTGATGTGATCCTGAAATGGAAGCTGTCTTTCGTGCTTTGATGTTAATTTCAGATCCTTTTATAGAGGGAGGAGTATATACATGCATATGAGAAACAAAATTACATTGTGGTTTAGCACAGGAAATCTGGAACCATGTAGTCTATTTTTCAATCCAGGTTACAATATTTTCTTGTATGACTTTAGCCAATTCATTTAACATATTTATGCCTTGTTTTTCTTATCTGCATGATTGGTATAATTACATTATTTTTCTCATAGTGTTTTAATGAATTTTCAATGAGTTAATATGAGTAAAGTGCTGACAAAATTCACAGTAATAGCACATGCTCAATAAATGTTAAATAAATGCTAAATATTTTTGCACATGAATATGTAAAACACATGGAGTGTATGTCCAAAACACATCACATACTTCAAATGTGTGAACAATTCCATTATATAATCTCTCTTATTGAGTATAGCAAAATAAATAGGTAAAACAACAGAACAATAATCAGTTATAAAGCTATGAAAATAAATTTGGCCACGAAAACAAACTTTACACTACACTACATTATAATATTTACTGAAAACCTACCAGAACTGATAAACCTAAAGCAAAGGTGGTGAGATCAGATCATATGGTCATTTTGGATTCCTGAACTGTTCAGGAAACACAATGGATGCCCCTTCTGTGCCATCCAATTGGAAAGAAACAGATATCTCACTTGAAATTGCATAGCAAAATGCACTTCATCCTTCTTTCACAGTTTTCCCATGATTCAGAAACCAGGGCTGACTACCTAATACATACATAAAATTTTTGAAGTAACAATGGGGCTTTTTCTGTCCTCCCACCAATACTATATTTCTATTTGTATCCAGTCTTAAGTTCAGGGAAAACACTTGATAAGTCCCCTACAAGTCAAATGTTATAGGCAAACATGAAGACAAGATAAAAAAGAAATGATATCAGAGAACAGAGAACCAACCTAAGAATTATGAAGGTTATTGAGAAAGATATCAGAAGCAATAATCAAAGACATGATTAAAGAAACCTTTCCTGAGTTTTTAAAGAATGCAATGAAAAAAGACCTGTGCTTTGACATACCTTGACAAGAAAAACCACTTATAAAAGCATGAAGAAAAATTCCTACAAATCTCTATGGAGAAAAGTAAAAGAGGTTATCTGTAAAGATATAAAATTTCTCCTAGCTTCAAATATCTCAGACACAGAATATATTCCAAAAGAAAACAAGTTGTGCAATTTCAACAAAAAATTTGAAGAAAACATTATAAGCCAAGAATTGTTTACTATACTAAACCAAATTTGTTGTATAAAGAATTGAACCACTTCAGATATTCAAATGCCATACAGCTCATAGGAAAGTACAAATGTTCAAATGTACTAACATGTATAATTCCTTTAAATAAATATTTGTACCATCTGACCACTTCCAATCTATGAATGAACATTTAAGATTCAGAAACAAAATACAATTATATGAAAAAAATATGTCTGTTAACAAAACCAAAGATCTCAGAACTCAATATTAACACTAACAATGACAGCAAGGATGGTAGAATGGCCACAGGACTGGTTGGGAAATGACCTGTGCTGGAATCTCCACTACATCATTGTACTATTTAGTTTGCAAAAGTAGTACGGGGAAATTATGTTCATATTCATACTTACATTTGTTATTATACTAGCTTAAATTACTTTCAACTGATTACTGTCCTTGAAAACTCACTGAGCTTTACTTTCCAAAATAAAGAAAGCAACAATGGTATCTACATCATAGGTTTACGGAGTGGAAAATAAATAATATAAATATACATAGGAGCAAAATACAATTTCAAGAAAATTTCACAATTCAACAAGAGTGCTTGCGTTCATATTCTCTAGAAAATTTGGTAGTGTGTCCTCTTAGAAGGGTCTTATTCAAGTCTCCACACATCTTTCTTCTCCATTATTCATAGTAAACACAGCATGTAATAGATAGCATAATCTTGTTTATGCCCCTTTAACTAATAATCTCTGAATTTATCCAGATGATTACATGCACCTCATTGTTCTGCATATATAGAAACTTTGCCTGACTTAAAAGTTCCTCCAAAATCAAATCATCTATCTACTGATTTCCAATTTACTTTACTATATCTTCATTCTAACTTTTGTTCCTTCATACAAGATCATGTCCACATCTGGATCAGAACATATATTAATTGTAATTTGATCTTTTACCCGATTCTAAGTCATATTCTATTCCTTTATAAATTCCACTGTTATTACGATAAACTTACTGCTTTACTAAAACTCCATTTAAGCTGACAATTTAAATAATACAATCACATTATAATAAAGTCATTTTCTCAAGTTGATTATACTACAATTTTTACTACACCATTTACTGCTTCATGTATATTTGCATCACATCCCCAAATAAACTATAATTTCCTTGGGAAGAAAAACATGTTCTTCACAAAGTGTTGTTAATATTGTGGGAAAATGCTTATTATTTCATGTTGAATGTAAAAATGGGATAAAAATTGAATATGTGTTCAGTGTGATCTTAAGTACATAAAAATGGATAGAAAAATAAAAATAAATATGCTAAAATAATGACATTGTTTTCCTTTGGGTGATTAGAGGTGTAGTAATTGCTCCTTTCTGCCAAACTAGGCTGATTTTACTTTTTAAAAGGAGTATGTACTTTTATATTCAAGAAAAATGTTTATTAAAGCACATTTGAATTCTTCATCCAAATTTTATTCATGGTGAAGATCTGTTCAAGCAGGCACCTCAGAAATTCCTCTAACAGTTGCATCAGACGTGTTTAAACAACTCCTTGGCTTTTTCTCAAATCACAATTCTATTAAGAATTACATGCTTCCTATGTGTTTCCTCAAACCTCAAATTAACCACCTATGTTGGTTATGATGCTTTTGATTTCTAGTGAGAAAAACCCTGTCTGAAAGTGCTTTGAGTATGGATTGGCGCATAAAACAAAAATAGCCCAAGTATGGCTGATGTTAGACTAAGTTTGCTCTAGAATTTCAGGAGATCTGGGTTTAGCTCTTTTTTCATCCCAGCCTCCCACACTGTCCTCTTCTGGCTTCAAATTTTATCATTAAGCTACTCTCGTTATGATGTAAACATGGCTGCAATAATCTCAACCCATGAGTTCACAGAACATTAATCTCAGTAAAAAAGCGAGGTTTTGTCCCAGAATTCCCAGCAAAATTCCTGAGTGTTTATTATGACAAGACTAGGTTATAATATGTGCTTATCTGTGCCTCAATTTTATTAGATATGTGCCATCTATGGATTTGTTTAGGCCAATCTGAATTTATCTTTCATGAAAGGTCTGAGAAAAGGGTAATTTTTAAAGGAAATTCAGATCACTGTTATATGAAAGAAGAGAGAGCAGATGCCGGACAGCAAAGCAGCATACAATACTCTCTCTCTCTCTCTCTCTCTCTATCTCTCACCCATCCTCTCCCCTCCCCTTCCTTGTAAATTTGTTGCACTTGTTGAAGCACTGGATGAAACCATTTAAAGAGTGAAATCCTTAGTTCCACATAAAGTGAGTTATTCACATCTTAAATTGACTTACCATACATCATGACACTTTATTCTTTGATGCATGAACAAATTCTGTTAACCAAATAAGAACTATCAACTTATTCACTTTTTCTCCTTTTTGCCATATAACTCTAACAACAGCAGTGTGGTTATTTTCACTTAAAATGTTTCTTAATAAAAACTATTTGATGCTTTATATGGTGAATATGCTATTTACTATAGTTTACAAATATAATATCCTCAAAGGCCCAAATGTGAAAGACTTAATCCCCTGCACAGAACTATTAGGACATGATGGAAGTTTTAAGAAAGGTGGTAACTAGTAGGAGGATTTAGGCAATTGGGCACATGCCCTCCTTCTTCCCTCACCCCATGAAGATTTGAGAGTTTGGGGTCATTTTTGGTCAGTATATTAAATTAAAACATATGAATTTGATAATATTTGACCATTGTTATATAAAAAGCTATTTTTATGACTGGGCATAATATATACACATCTATACATATATGCATACGTGTGCCCACACATAAATATACATGCTGGTATTTAGGATCATACTAATATAGTTGGAAAGCTAAAAATGCCAACTTGATATTTTATATATTAAACCATGAATGATATAAAAAGCAAGAAAGTATATATTCACAGGTACACAAAAGAAATGATATAGATCAATCTCTCTCCCCCCCAAAAAAACTACACACAGGCTTGATAACCAAACTAGCATTTTTCTACTTGTTCTTACCTTCCTCTAAATTCAAATCTGCCAAAGCTCTTCCTGTAGTTTCTTTTCAATACACTCACTGAGTGACCCTAAACAACTTCTACTAACACCCTCAATTTCCTTCCATGTCAAAGCAGATAGGCAGCCAGAAGCTGATGGCTGGGTAACTCTGTGACCCCAACAACAGAATGACAAATCTAGTTTACTGAGAATGGGCAAATTGACAGAATGGAATCATTCATATCTTTCCAGTGCAAACAAACAAAAACTACCAACAAATAATCCAAAACTGTTCAGCTACTAATAATCTAAACAGAATCTGACCCAAATGAAGCAGACCTATCACACCAAATATTTTCTTATATTTTGTCTCTAAAATGATACAGAAAAAATATTTATTGCCATTTTTTCTGGTTTCCCATTTTGATAATTCAGTCTATCCTAGCCCAGAGTACTCTTATTTTCCTTGCCTTTAGAATCATAAGGTGGTTAAGTAGCAGTAAATAGAAACAAAAGCATTTTCTTGCAAAATTATTTCACAAGTATAGTAATCAAATTATGTAGGTAAGAACTAGTTCTTTTCTCGCCTTTTCAAGACCTCAAGCAGTCCAAAACTTCAGTGACTCCCTTTCTTTTAGAATACTTTAAAAGAACAGGTCCGTCTTCAAATTGTTTCAGTTATGAGACGTTCACTTAGAGTAGCTGTAACTTTTGAGAAGAATCATGGAGAGGATAAACACCAACCAGGCTGCATCATCTTGGGAAACTATTGATCACATAATGCCAACCAGCATCATCAGATTAAGCAATGGTGAATTTCCTAAAATATTAAGTTATCATTCTCAGATGTTTTGTAGGCTATTTCTCCACTGTAACATTTTCATGGTCCTTTCCTAGTTCATTGTTCCCTCTACCATTATTCCAACAATCCATCTACCATAACAGACAATGTGAACATTATCTGGAGAGATGAAATTAGGCACACTTTGAATGCAAATTTTATTCAACTTCAGTAACATTTTAATCAACTCAGAGAGATATGGATGATCTGATTTTACTACCAATGAATGTTCACAAGAAAAATATAAAGGGCTAACTGGTGTACTTTTTTGGTATCTTAGGGTAATAACACTAAAAATCTGTGATTTAAACATGTTTGACTTTCTCTGGGGTCATTTAAAAATTGCTTTCTCTGATTAGAGCTGGACTCGTTACAAACTGTTCACTGTTTAACAGAATTTTACAAGTTCAAGTGGTTTAGACAAGTTAAAAAAAGTTGATTGAAGCAAAAAAGTATTATATGATTTTCAGTATCTGCAAGACTCAGGTAAAGATGAGAACATATAAAGAAAACTTGAGAGGAGAGATTTCACTATACTTTACCAGAACTAACAGCGAGACTTAAACCAGTTTTCAGAGGTTTGCCCTTGGGCTACTAGCATTCACTTTGCCTATGGTTTAGTAAAAATGGAAGCACTTACCAATGTATTACTCTCCTTCCCTTGTTCTAACTCAAGTTAAGATTTAGCCAATGACTGATGATTGGGAAGAAGAGGAAAGCCCTTCTCCTTTGCTTAATTTCAGGCAAAACTGAGCTGTAATATTCATTCCCTAATCTCCATGCAAGTTCAGGCTTAAACTAACTTCTACAAGGCTTTACCTAAGGCATATCTTCTGCTGGCTTCTCCTCTGTCTTTCTTTCTTGGTTCTCTTGGGATTCACCCTGAGAATACTTCCTTCTTTAATACATTGTTTTACCCAGGGATGTTCTTGTGAGTGGTTACTTCCAGAGAACCCAATGTAACACATGCAAAACATAATTAAATAATCCAATGTGAAAAAAGAACATAACCTTTTGAAAAGAAGAAAATTCCCTATTAGTTTTTCATGCTATGGAAGATTTTGATAAGAACAATGATTTCATCAAAATAAAAGTGCAGAGACTAGAAAGTAAGACACAATTGAGATGGCAAAGCCAATTACCGAGATAACAAAGCTAACCAAAGATCAAAACAACACTCTTATAGCACTAATATACATTGATATACATGACACAGATTAGATATGGGTTAAAATATGAATACTGTAGCTGGGAATTTAGCTCAGTGGTGCCACCACCTGCCTCATAAGTGCAAGGTCCTGTGTTCCATCCCAAGTACCAAAAATAAATAAATAAATAAATAAATAAATAAATAAATAAATAATTAAATAAATAAAAATCAAACACTGTAGAAGAGAAAATATCAGAGATAGTCATGGGAAATCCAGGAGAAAACAGGGTAAACAATAAAGGGGAGCTGAGGATGCAGCTCAGTGTGAAGACCTTAGGTTAAATCAATCCCCAGTAATCTTCAAAAAAGAGTATATTGCTCAGGAGTTTTTACATTGTGTTAAAAGATTTAGTGCTTAAATTAAGTGAATAACATAGAACTAAGACCCCAAATCTATAGCAATCATGGCTACACAGTCCTATTTTATAAGAAATTTAAATTTAGAAACTTGGAGCCACACAGTCACAATTCTCAATACACCAAACTTTTCTGGGAGCAGACTATGTGTAAAATCCCTTTCAGAATGACTGATGTTGAAAATTTTCCTTAAATTCTCAAAAATAATATTATGGTACCATCCAAGCTTACACTGGGGTAACATTTTCCATATGATAACTTCTTCAATTCTTTGACACATGTGAGCTTATAGTATAGGGAACGGATAAGAACTTCAAAATTTTATTATCTGTGTTATTATGACCATTGTTTCCAACTGATCATGTAGGATTTCAATAAATACTGGTTGACTTCTTCCTCTACCACCTCTTCCCTCCTTCCTCCAAAAGTAGTTTTATGTCAATATTTCATAATTAAAGTCACAATGAGTTCTTTGTATATATCAACTCCTGAAAGAATTATAGTTAGCATATAGTGAAGATATCAGGATACTCATATTTATTGTAGAGCAATTTATAATAGCTAAATTATAGAAAGAGCCAAATGCTTGTCATCAGATGAATGTATAAAAATATGTTACATACAGATAATGGAGTACTAATCAACCATAAAGAAGAAAAATATCATGTTATTTGTATAAAAGTGGATAGAACTGGAGATCAACATGTCAAGCAAAATAAAACAAACTCAAGACAAATATAATATTTTCTATCATATATTAAATTGAGAGAGAGAGAGAGAGGCACAGAGAGAGAACATGAAAGTAGAGGGAAGACTATTAGTGAAAAATAAAAGAAATAAACAGGGGAAGTGCTAGGAGAGTAATAGAGGTGTAAAGAAGATCAAAGTATGCTATATACAAGTATGAATATATTAAAAATACCATTATTCCATATGACTAATATGCAATAAAATCCTCCTTGATATTCACAATAATTCTACAACTTACTGCTAAAACCAAGTTTCAGACAGGTTAAGTGAGGAAGAAGCAGGAAACCAGATTCACACCCAGCACTTTCTGTTAATAAACACTGTTCTTTTTGAAACACCTGGTATTGGTCTTTGCAAAAAAACAAAACAAAACAAAAAAACAAACAACAAACACAAAACTTATTGCAAGTACCCTAATTTACATGTCTTTTACTAACAACCCAATGACCCAGTAATAACCTACAATGTTGGAAAAAATTTTTACCAGCTCTTCCTCAGACAAAGGTCTACTATCTAGAATATATAAAGAACTGAAAAAAATCAGACCACCCAAATATAAAGACACAATTCAAAAATGTGCATCTGAAATGAACAGACATTTCTCAGACAAAGAAGTAAAAGCAGCAAATAAACATGAAAAAATGTTCAACATCACAGGTCATTCGAGAGATGCAGATGAAAACAACACTGCGATTCCACCTCACCCCACAAAGAATGGCTGCTATCAATAAATCAACCAATAACAAATACTGGGGGCTGGGTGGGTGTCGGGAGAAAGGAACCCTTCTCCATTGCTGGTGGGAGTGCAGGCTGGTGTAACCACTGTGGAAATCAGTGTGGAGATACCTCAAAGAACTAGGACTAGAGGTCCCATTTGATCCAGCTATTCCTCCCCTGGGTAACTTCCCAAAAGAATTAAAAGAATCATACCACAGTGATACATGCTCACCCATGTTTATAGCGCCACAGTTTGTAATAGCTAAAACTTGGAAACAGCCCAACTGCCAATCAACTGGAGATTGGATAAAGATGTGTTTTTTTTATAAAGTCGAGTACTACTCAGCCATAAAGAAGAAGAAACTAGACACATTTATAGCTAAGTGGATGCACATTGAGACTATACTCTTAAGTGAAATAAATAGGACACCCGTGTAAATACTGAATAGTTTCTCTGATGTGAAAAGCTAAAAATGTAAATAAGGATCAAAATATATACTTGATAATGTGAAATAGGAAGAAAAAGTCTAAAGGAGTAGGGTAAGTGGGAGGGATGGGGAAAGGAAAGAAGGGAAAAGAATAAATATGAGAGAAGGAAAAAATGAAACAAAGTCTTTGTAAATAGGGAAGGGTAGAGGGGTGAAGGGAAGGCAGGGGAATGGGGAAAAATAACAACCAAGATACATCACGTAAAGGATCCCAATGATGAATGTAATTGTATTGTATACCTAAAATATACCAATAAACTTAATGAAAAAAATAATTAAACTCTCTCAGAGTTTCCCATACATTTCAAGTTGCCCAAATAATCGTAACTAGGGATGCCAATGAAGCCATGAGGAAGTCTAGAAAAGAACAAAAAGAATAAAGAGACCACGGAAATTCTGAGTTATACTGAGTCAATATTGCTACTTTACCATCTCTGACTCCAACTTCAGATTCTATGATGGTAAAATAGGGGAAAATGTAAAATAATTTAGGAATCAACACATGTGTGCTTGGGAAGTATAATTATGTATGTTTGTGCACATATTGTGGAGATGTATGTGGTACATGTGTTTTGTAGGCAGGTAATAATTTCATATATTTGACTCTATGGTTATATTTTCATGCAAGGTGTTCCTTCATAATCACTAAGTGGGAAGTTATATGATTAAATGGACTACTCTTGTCAACTATATGCCACAAATATCAAAACACAGATGTGAGGGGAAAGGGGATGAAAAACAAGGAATTAAGATATATTATGTACATGTACCAATTTCCCATAAGGAATGTAAACATGTACTACAAACATATACTATTAAAAAAATTTAAGATCCCAGATGTCTCAGGCTTGCTGCTGACTTGGTCATGCAACTTACCATAAAAGAAGTATTAGTCACCTGTTTTTCTTTTCTCTGAAAGTTTGGAAATTAGAAATGGTGATATGGAAAAGTGAAATGCTGACACATTTAAGTTGGAGCTAGGGAAGAGAACATGTCATTCCCTTCTAATTATCTCTTCCTCACCCCATCAGGACAGAGGATAGTATTTTCTCAGCTCTTATGGCTAACCAAGTGGTGAGAAAGGGACACAAAACATTTCACTGGCTTAAGAGAAAAAGAGGCAAGATTAGAGCATTATAGCACAGTATTGTAACCTAGGTAACAGATCATAAACTGTAGTTAAGAGCCCAGAGGAAACTTGTGTTTGAAATTCAATCTACTGAATCAGAAACATTTCCTATCATATTGTCTTTATCCTCCTATTTGTCACAAGCATGGCATAAGTCAGTGAGAAATGCCTCAACCTCACTGCTTCCTGCAAAGTGCCAATAGCAGAGTGGGTGAGTATCTATATGCAGTTTCCCAGTGTAGTGGACATCACTAGAATATCCATTTGTTCTAAAATATCCCTTCTCTCAATCCCCCTGGCTTAGTCTGTCTTGATGACTAACCACCATCCAAACCGACATTTAACTGTCTTTTCAGAATCATGCACATTTCCTCAGGGTTAAGGCACTATGTTACCTGAGGAGTAGCACCCTAGACAGGTAATTTAGTTGTGGAAACTAAGTTACCTATAACATGGCAGAGAACAGAACCCCAGGGGGACAACCTAGTGCTGTGATAGAAGTAGCCTAAGAGGATACCCAAAATATGGAACCCTATCTAGGCTAAGTGTGATACAACAAGATCTTCAGGGTTCGGGAACTGATACGAGACATGTGAGCTACTAGTAGGATAAAGAGGGAGAAGGAAAATTCTTGACTGTAACTAAGAGAGAAGTGAAAGAAGGGGATATTTTGCCAAAACTGTCATGAGAGATATAGTAAAAAGGGCACATAAGGATTAGAAGATACATAAACTGTGTAAGTGATAGAAAACTATTTAAAGTTTCTCAGCCAATTTTAATACAAGTTTAGTCAGACTTAACACATAGTGAATATATTAAATGATTATGTTTTTCAGATATTCCATGATTCTGGGATCATAACGAATCTCTAAAGAGGCATGGTTTAGAAGTAAATACCGCAAAAAAATTCCATATTAAAATGTTCAAGAAGTAATCTTGGGAGGGGAGTAAAATTCAAGTAAGATGTGTAGACTATTATAGAGTACCACTAGTCTTATTTAAATCAGATTATGATGAATAAAATTATAAGATAAGGAAGACATATTTATAATTGCTAAGATACTCATTAATTTTTAAGAAATAACTGGAAAAGATAAGAATCTGAAGACTAGAAAAGAATAAGTGACTTGATTTTCAATACCATAAGGTGTTCTATTTTAGAATAAAAATCCAGAGATAAATGTCAATTTCCAGGAAAATCATTTTTAAATGGGTGGCTTTCAGGCATTTATGAAAGTAGCCAAAATGGGTTCACTAAAAATCATATTCATTTCTTTTTTCCATGTTTTTAGCTGGCACATTGGCTGAATGCTGCATTTACAGATGTCAGAAAGGCTTGTGATAACACTGGAGACTACGTAGAATTATTCTAGCTGGATTCAGTTAAGTAATTACTTATGAAGTTGGATGACCATGGCCAGAGGATGCATACAAAAGAATAAATCAGTGACAGCCCCAAAGGACAGGTTTGTGTTATAGATTTTATCCATTCTATCAATAACTTGGAGGAGTCAAAGACAGTTTACCTATTGAGCACACTCATTCAGATTAGCAAAGCAAGGACCAGATAGTTAATATTACAGAATCGTGACTCAAAGACAACTCAACAGATAGAAATAAAAGATCAAAGGATATAATTTAATGAAGAACAATTATGCAGTTGGAAAGGAAAAAACTTTGGGAAATGGAGGTGAGGGAAGCTTAATAGGCCCTCTGCTTTCAGATCTAGTAAAACTCACCAGAATATACATATCAAATAAGGAATCTAAATGCCAGAATTAGGTATTTAGATTTGGGACTTGCATTTTAAAAGGGATAGTGACAACAAAGAGATAAATTCAAAGGCAGAGCTAAGTAGTTTCATAATCATACACATAACGAATACCTGAAAACCTGAAAATGTCTATCTGGCAAATACAAATAAGGAAATGGAGACAACAGTAGGAGGAACATGGCAGTTATCTTTCTGAAGAGCTGTCATGTGGAAGAAGATATAAACTTATTCTGTGTTGCTTCTGGAATAGAATAAGGAACAACAAAATGTCAAAACCATACAAGTTTCAATTCAAATTCGAAGAGGTCTATGGAAAGAATAGACTGGGTCACCTTCTATGATACTGAGTGCCTTTGCTCTATATATGTTTAAGCAGACCAAATACATATTAATCAAGGGCATGATAGTTTAGATTTCTGTATTTAGTGGAAACTAGATGATTGCATCTGATTATCTCAAAGTTATATTTCAACCTCAAGATTCTATAACTCTGTGATTTTAGGAATTATATACAAATCATACTATTTTACAAATATTATATTTTAGAGTTTCTTTAAACAGTAGATTCCTTTGGGATTTAGATATTGCTTAAATATTACTGCTGTGAGAGAACTTATGTTAGCTGCCAACTGAAGAGTTAAAAGATATATAAATCAAGCACTTCTAGAATGATGACAATTCAAAGTGGTAAGCAAAAGAGGATTTGAACTACAAACATTTGATTTTAATGACTTTAGAAATACATGAAGAGTTTAAGAACATACTAGACAAACAGACTCAAGGGAGACAAATGACACCCCGCCCCCACACAAGCAAAGGCCTCTCTGTAGGGTGCGTAATGCCCTGTGATGCATGTGCTCAGTCATCCACCAACTCCAAGCTGGGTTCACATTTTATTTTCCCATGGCACAGAGCAGCAGAGGAGAAGACTCTACTGTACTGATCCTGAATGAGCACAATACCCTAGAAGAGAAGGGAGCAACCAGACCTCAGGACTGTGCGTATTAAGTTCAACAAGCCACTCCTACCCTGGCCCTGTGGCCTCAATCCAGCAGAGACAAGAGGGCTGATCACATTCCCCTTCTACCAATGTGAGCAAGGACACGCCCTGACTTGGATGGAAAACACACTCTGGTGGGAATGAAGAGAGGGACCTCACTTGTGTAGAGGGTACCTCAAAACCCATAGACCCTAAAGTTAGGCATAGAAAATCATGACTGGCTGGATCACAAGACTGAAGAAATTGGGAAGAAACCACTCATTCAATAACATGGGAATTTTTTCTTGGACTAAAACTTTTTAATTTTTCTATTTTGCATTATTATTCTTCTTCCTTCATTGGGTTCTTTTCTCTTTTTCTCTTTCAATTTTTTCTCTTCCTTCATACCTTTCTTTTATTTGCTGTTTTTGTTCTCTGTTTATCTTTTTTCTTGTTTTTCTTATTTATTCATTCCTGTAAGTGTTCTCTATCATTATTAATTTACTTTTACTCTGCAATAGGAAAATTTTCTCACTTTTCTCTTCTGTTTCTCATATCCCAAGAATACTTTTTTCAACATTTGCTTTTTTCACTCTCTGGTTCCACAACCCCTCTACTTTACTACTATAACTATAAGCTTTATAAATCTCTAGATAGCTAGTTTACTTTACACTGTTGCTGTTCAATACTCTCCTAATGTAAGTAGAGGTAAAGTTGTTCCATTTAGTAGATATTTACTGTAGGTGAGTAATCTGAAAATACTTGGTTTGTCTTACTGTTCATACTATAATTATAGATCTCTTTTCTATGGTTAAGGGTGGCGCTTAATTCTTAGGGCTTATCAATAATCAGTTTGCATTTGATGTTATAATTGATGCTCATTTTATTACTATTGCCATGGTGACATAGTTGCTGTTATTAATTGATTTTCTTGGGATGCCCATATCCAGATTACCCTGGGGCCATTAACAACACTGGGGCCCATTCCTGGAAAACTGTATGCCAAGCCAAATACACTGCAAACTCCCACCTCAAATAAACAAAGGTGTTGGATCAATAGTTACCCACACCCAGAGGATGCCAAATAAAAGTAGATTTAACTAGAAAGGTCTCCATACTACAATGTTTATCACTACAGTCAATCTAGAAGCACCAACATGTACACACACACACACACACACACACACACACACTCATACACATAGAAACATGAGAAGACAAGCTAAGAAAATGCCTGCAAAAACTCCCAATTCCTCGAAACCTTAGTCACGTGGCAATGTAGAGGAAGAAACTAAAAGCCACACACCAGAATTACTCAAAATAATGTCAGAGGAGATAACAAAACATATCAATAAGGCATTTGGCAAGATCACAGAAGAAATAAGTAATAAGATATTGGGCTAAATTAAAACAATGATCAATAAGTCCACAAAAAACACTAATAAAAAGCTAGGAGAACTAAACAAAATGATCCAAAATATGCCTTACTAGTATAGAAAAGAATAAGTGTACATACAAGGATCCAAAACAAAATAGAAGAGATTACAAATTTTATCAAAACTATGGACAAAACTATCAAAACTGTTACCAATGTGAGGACAGAATATCAGAGCCAGAAGACAGGGCTGTTCTCAGTGATCTATGAGATACCTTAAAAACAAAAAGGAAACATGAAAAATAGATTTACCAGCTTCTAGATGACACAAAGATTAATCTAAGGTTAATCGGAATTAGTGAAAAATCTGACAAGAAAATGGCAGAAAAAATCCTTTTTACTGAAATAATACAGAAAACTTTCTAAATAAGGAAAAAAATAACATACAGAGAAGTGAGACATATAGAACCAAAATTCATATAGAGCCGTATTCAGAAAAGGACCTCCCCATAGTACATCATAGTTAAAATTCTAGAATTCAAACACAGGAACAGAAACTTAAAAGCAGTTAGAACACTTTTTTTTCCTATTTCATATTATCTATTATACACTTTGGTCCTTATTTACCCTTTCAGGTCCTCACACTAGAGAGATAATGTGATATTTACACATACGTGTCCAATTTATTTCTTTTAAGAGTATCGTCACAAGTTGCATCTGTTAAAAAGAAAGGGAAAGCAGGTGAAGATTTTTTCCCACATTGTGGCTTGTCTCTTCACACTGCTGGTGGTTTCTCTTGCTGTGCAGAAGCTTTTTAATAAGAAAAGAGCCCACTTTACTGTGAAAGGGGGAGGGGGAAGGAAAAAATTAATAAAAGAAGGAAAAAATAGAAAAAAAGCTTTTGTAAATAAGGGGGAGGGGAGGTTGAAGCGAGGTAGGGGGAATGGGAGAAAAAGAGAAACCAAGATATATCAGGTACAATTTCAAACTTCCTTTGATGAATGTGATCATTATATATATATTTAATTTGTACCTATGAAATTAATTAATTAAAAATCAGAAAATATCAATGAATCATTTACAAAAGAAAATCCATTAGAATTACAGCAGCCTTTTGAACACAAACTCTAAAGGCCAGGAGACCTTGGAGTGAAGTGATTCAAGCCCTAAAAGAAAACAGTCTGCAACTCAGGCTGATATGTCCATAAAAAACTATTTTACAAAATTGATGGAGAAATAAGATACTTTCATGAAAAAAATCACATGAAGAAATCCATGACCACCAAACCAGCACTCCAGAAATTCTCAAGGATATTTTAGATACAATGAACCTAACACTGACAAAAAATCAAATAGAATGAATAGTTAAGGTAAGGAAAGCAGTTAAGTAGAAGGGAAAGATAGGGAATCACCAATAGAAAATTAAGTCAGTGGCAGCAATAAGTCAATAGCTATCAGGAATGACTGTCAATATAAATGTTCTCAGTTCCCCAATCAAAAGACACAAACTGGCAAGTGAACCAAAATCCAAAATCCAATGATATGTTATATACAAGAAATAAATTTAGTCCAAAAAGAAACCCATAGACTAAAAATCAAAGGGTACAAAATAATATTCCATGAAACAAGACCCTGTAAAAAAACAGGTGTAGCTATCCTATATTTAGACAAAGGGCACTTGAAGGCAAAACAGAACAAAATAGGAAAGGAAGATTTCTGCATTTCAGTTAAGAGAACAATTCAAGAGAAAGTGATAATAATTATTAATATATATGCAGTGAACAATGCCACTCAACTTTATAAAACAACTAGAAATGGGCACAAAAGACCATTTAAGCATAAAAACAATTATAGTGGTGGAAATGACTACCCTAATATCACAAATTGATCAACTAAACAAAAAAATCAACAAAGAAATATCAAAGATAAACAAAACACTTGAACCAACAGATTTAATAAATATCTGGAATGTTCCATCAAACTACAACAGAATAAACATTCTTTCCAGTAGCACATGGAACTTTCTCCAAAGTAGACTATACTAGACAATAAAAGAAAATTAAGTAAATGTAAAATAATCAAAATTGTATCTTGGATATTAACAGATTATAAAGCATTGAAGTTAGAAATCAATAGCAAAAGAAAACACAGAAATTATACAATTTCTTAGAAACTGAACAATATGCTCTTAAGTAAAAAATGGGTTACAGAAGAAATAAGACTGCTTCTAGAAGTAAACAATAATGCTAGTACAACATACCAGAATTATGGGGCAAAATGAAAGCTGTCCTAAAATCGAAGTTTATAGCTGTGAATGCCACATCACAAGAATAGTGAGCCCAAATAAATAACATAATGATGCAACTCCAGGACCAAGAAAAACAAGAACAATAAAACCCCAAAGCTAATATAAGGAGGAAATTATGAACATTAGAGCAGACATCAGTGAAATTGAGAACAAAGCACAATTAATGAAGCAAAAAGCTGGTTTTTCTAAAGAATAAACAAATTTTTTTAAAAACCTTAAATCAATCTAACCAAAAAAGGAGAGAAAATCTCCAAATCAGCGCAATCAGAAATGAAAAAGGTGAAATCATAATGAACATGAAGAAATATAAAACATTATTAACAATTACTTCTCAAACCTGTATGGCAATGTTGGAGAATTCAGAAGAAATGGGTAGATTCCTATATACATACAAATTATCAGAACTGAATCAAGAAAATTAGAAAAACTGTGAAGAATTCAATAATAGAAAATCAAGTAGAAGCAGTAGTAAAAAAATACACCAACTGAGAAATACCCATGTCTATTTAGGTCCATTGATGAATTTATAAAAATTTTGGGAAGTTCTAACTCCTCAAGCATTTTAATGAAATTGAAAAGAAAGGAGTACATCTAAAGTCATCTTTGAAAACTATCATTAGCCTGATTTCAAAAGAAGACAATGATCCAGTCAAAAAGTGGAACTACAAACCAATTTCTTTAGTGAATATATTCACAAAAATTACCAACAAGATCCTGGCAAACAGAACGCAAGGAATCACCAAAATGGTCATAAATCATAACTAAGTAGGCTTCATCCAAGGAATGCCAGGTACATTAAATATACACTCAAATCAATAAATGTAATCCATCACATAAACAGAAGCAAGGACAAAAATCACATGAACATCTCAATTGACATACAAAAAGCCTTTGAGAGGATCTAACACCCTTTCATAATTAAAAATTATCCCGAAGAAAATAATATAGAAGGACCTTACCTCAATTGGATAGAAGCCATTTATGGCAATCCTACTGCCTCCATCAAAATATGATAATAAATGAAGAAAATATGAAACAATTTCCTCTAAAATCAGGAACAATACAATTATGACCAGTATCATCTTTCTTGTTTGTCATAGTACTCGAACATTAGCAAGAACAATTGGGCAAGAAAAATAAATTAATGGGATATATATAGGAAAGTAAGAAGTCAAATTATAATTATTTGAACATGATATGATCCTTTACTTACAAGATCCCCCTAAATCCACCAAGAGACTTGAAGAATTAATAACCAAATTCAGTAATGTACCCGGATAAAAAATTAACACATAAAAATCAATATCATTTCTCTATACTAATAATGAATTCACTAAAGAAGAAATTAGGAAAACATATAACAACCAAATTAGCACCAAGAAAAATTCAACACTTAGGAATTAATCAACCTAAGGTAGTGAAAGACCTCTATGATGAAAACTACAATACAGTGAAAAAGGAAATTCAAGAGGACATTAGAAAATGGAAAGATATCTTTTGTTCCTGGACAAGTGAACAAATATAGTAAAAATGACTATACTTCCAAAATTGATGTACAAATTTAAAGTAATCCTAATCAAAATTCCAACAACATTCTTCATAGAACTGATTAAAAAATGCTAAAATTCATACGAAACCAGAAGAGAACTAGAAGAGCAAAAATAATCTTGGGTAACAAATGCAAAGCAGGAGGCATCACAATTCCCAGCTTGAAGTTATATTAGAAAGCAACTGTTGTTAAAAACATCATAGTACTGGAACAAATATAGACATGAGGATCAATGGAACAGATTAAAGTATTTGAAAGCAAGCCCAAGCACATTCAAATGTTTGATTTTTTGACAAAAGTTCCCAAAATCATACACTGGATGAAAGACACCCTCTTTAATGGTGTTGGGAAAACTGGCCACCCACTTGCAGATGTCTTTTGCGAGGTACTAAACTAAACTCAAAATGGATTAAAGAGCTAAATTTTAAACATAAACACTTAACCTGATGGAAGACAAAATAGGCAAAAGGGGGTGAAGGGAAGGCAGAGGAATGGGGAAAAAATAAGGACCAAGATACATCATGTAAAGGTACAAGATCCTAATGATGAATGTAACTGTACTGTATACATAAAATGTACCAATAAATAAACTTAATGGAAAAAAATAGGCAAAACTCTTGAATTCTTTTTCATCTACTTAAACATGTTTTATGAACTAGTATGTGGTCTATTTTGGAGAAAAACCCATGTGCAGCTGAAAAGAATGTATATTCTGATTTTATGGGGTGGAACACTCTGTAAACATCTATAAAGTCCATTTGTTCAAAAGCTTGGTTCAGTTATAGTATTTCTTGTTGATTTTTTGTCTAGATGATCGATTTGTGATAGTGGGGTATTGAGGTCCCCCACTACAATTGTATTAGTGCTTATTTGGTTTTTCATGTCCATTAATATTTGTTTTGTATAGTTGGGGCCATTAACATTTGGTGCATATATATTTATGATTGTCATCTGTTCCTCTTGGATTGTTCCCTTTACAAGAATGTAGTGACCTTCTTTGTCTCTCAGTTAGTTTTGGTTTGAAATTTACTTTGTCTGCAAATAAGATAGATACCCATGTTTTTTCTGGGTTCCTATCACATGGAAAACAGTTTTCCATGGTTTTATTTTCAGTCTATGAGTTTCCTTTTGAAATATGTGCATTTCTTGTATACAGCATATTGTTGGATTTTGCTTCTTAATCCATTCTGCCAGTCTATTTCTTTTGATTGGTGAGTTGAGACCATTAACATTGATGGTTATAACTGATATGTATTGACTTATCATTGTCATATTATTTTCCTGTTGTTAGCCTTTTTTATTTTTCCCCCTCTCCCTTTAATTTCTTGCCTTGCCTGATGGTTTTGCTCTGTTGGGCCTCATGGAGTTGTGACCTTCATTGTCTTTTTCTAGGGTTTTTAAAGAATTGTTTGGAGTGCTGGTTTGGTATTCATGAAGTTTCTCAGGTGCCCTTTGTCATGGAAGTATCTTATTTCCCCATCAATTTTGAAAGATAGTTTTGCAGGATACATCAGTTTAGGTTGGAGGTTGTTTTCCTTTAGGGCTTAAAATACCTCACTCCAGGCTCTCCTTGACTTGAGGGTAAATTCTTAAAGACAGGCAATGACTTTCTAAACAGAACCCTAGATGTACAGGACATAGTACTGAAAATCAACAAATGAGATCACATGAAATTAAATAAAACTCTGCACAGTAAAAGAAAGAGTGAATAGACTGAAAAGACAAGCTACAGAATGGGGAAAAAATTCCAGCTATTCCTCAGACAGAGCAATAATATCTAGAAATATAAAGAACTAAAAAAATTAGATAAACCAAAATTTAAAAAGGTCTAAAAGAGTAGGGGAAGTGGGGGGGGGTAGGGGAAAGAAAAGAAGGGAAAAGAAAAAATACGAGAAAGGGAAAAAAATGGAAAGAAAGACTTTGTAAACAGGGAAGGGAGGAGGTGGTGAAGGGAGGGCAGGGGAATGGGGAAAAATTAAGAACCAAGATATATCATGTAAAGGTACAAGATCCCAATGATGAATGTAACTGTATTGTATACCTAAAATGTACCAATAACCTTAATGAAAAAAATGATACATAGATTAAAAAAACCCAATCAAAAAGAGGCAAACAAAATGAATAAATACTTCATAGAAGAATTAGAAACGGCCAATGAATACATGAAGAAATACTCAACATTGCGGGCCATTAGAGAAACAGAAATTAAAACACTGAGATTTCATCTTACTCTAAATGAATGGTCATCATCAAGAAATCAAATAAACAATGCTGATGAGGCTGAGAGCCTTTCTACACTGTGCTGGGAATTCAAACTAGAAAAACCACTTTGGAAATCAGTATGGAGAATCCTCAACACAATGAAACTAGAATCAACAATTGATCCAGCTATTCCCCTTCTAGGTATAGTCCAGAAAGAGTTAAAGGCATCATATTACAGTAATACATACATACCCATGTTTATGGCAGCACAATTCCTAATATAAAAACACTGAAAGTGGACTATATATCTATTAACAGGTGACTGAATAAAGAAAATGTGATATTTACCCACAATGGAGTAATACTCTATCATAAAGAAAGATAAAGTTTAGTTATTTGTAGATAAATGGACACAACTCAAGACTATAATGTTACATGAAATAAATCAGACATGCAAGCTTAAATATATCCTGGTTTCTCTTATATAAGAAATGCAAAGTACAAATAAAGAGCAAAATAAAATATATAACGGGAAGTAGGGAGATAGCTGTTTCTCAAAAAGGCAGGAGATGAAGAGACAGAGATGAGTAGAATAGAGGGGAGGGAAAGGGGAATTAAGATACATTATATACATGTACCAAATCCACCCAAGAAATGTAAACATTATGTATTGCGAACACGTACAAAAAATGGAAGAACATCAAGATATGAATGGTGGAGGGAATTGAAAGGGGATGAAAAACAGGGAACTTCAGATGTATTATATACATGGATCAATTTCCCATGAGGAATGTAAGCATTATGTATTATAAATATGTAATAATAAAAATTTTAAAATAAAAAAATATATGAAGAGGATTAAAGTAAAAGATTCTTCACTTTGGGTTTATTAAAGAGAACATATAGGCAGAGATCCTCCCGCTTATAATTTAACCCCTCTTTATTCACAAAATTAGCAGATATATGGGCATCCAAGGAAAAATTACTTTGCTACACACTGTGTGTTATACAAAGTCTCTATTTCCTCAAGGAACTCATAGTCATACGAATTCTACTGATACCTTGATACACAAGTTTTTCACTACAATTACAAGGCACCTAATTCAACTTCATTTGTTAGAAATATGTGCCTTTTTTCATTAAGTTTATTGATACATTTTAGGCACACAATACAGTTACATTCATCACTGAGGACTTGTACCCTTAATGATGTATCTTGGATCTTATTTATTCCTCATTCCCCTGACCTCCCTTCAACTTCTACGTCATGCCCTATTTACAGAGACTGTTTCCATTCTTTCCTTTTCTCATATATTTCCTTTCCCTTCATTCCTTTCCCCTACCCCTCGCACTTCCCCTTTTATTTCTACTTCACATTATCAATTATACATTTACATCTTTATTTATACTTTTCATTTCTCACACCAGAGAAACTATTCAGTATTTACACATGTATGTCCTATTTATTTCACTTAAGAGTATGGCCTCAATATGCATGAAATTAGCTATAAATGTTTTTACTTTCTCATTCTTTATGGCTGTGTAGTACTCCATTTTATTAAAAAAACATGTCTTATTGAAAAAATGGACTTAATAGATGTTTACAGAGTGTTCCATCACACAAAATTAGAATACACTTTCTTTTTGGATGCACATGGGTCATTCTCCAAAATAGCTCACATGCTAGCTCACAGGACATGTCTAAGTAAATGTAAAAGAATTGAAGTTATCCCCTGTATATTATCAGACCATAATGCAATAAAATTGGAGATCAATAGCATAAGAAACTGCAAAAACCCACAAACACATGGAAATTGAATAACACCCTCCTGAACAACCAATGGGTCACAGAGGAAATTAAAGAAAAAATTAGACAATTTCTACAAGAAAATGATAATGCCATTAAAACATACAAGAATTTATGGAACAGTCCTATAAGCAGTTCTATAAGGGAAATTCATTGCAGTGAATGCCCATATTAGGACAACAGAGAGAACACAAATAAATAACCTACTGCAGAACCTCAAGCTCCTAGAAAAAGAAGGATATACAAATGCAAAGCTCATAAAAGAGAGGAAATTATAAAGATCAGAGCAGAAGACAATGCAATGGACACTAAGAGAACGATACAAAAAAATCAATAAATCAAAGAGTTGGTTTTTCAAAAGAATAAATAAAATCGATAAGCCTTTAGACAACCTTATGAGAAAAAGGAAAGAAAAGGCTCAAATCCAAGTAATTAAGAAACAAAAAGGTGAAGTTACAACAGTTCAAGCAGAAATCCAGAGGACCATTAATACCTACTTTGAAAATCTGTACTCTAATAAAATGGAAAACACAGAAGAAATGGACAGATTCCTAGATACATATGAATTGCCAAAGTTAAATGAAGAAGATATAGAAATTCTAAACATCCCAATTACAATGAGTGAAATTGAAAATGTAATAAAAAGTTTACCAACAAAGAAAAGCCCAGGTCCTGATGGCTTCACTGCTGAATTCTACAAGACATTTAAAGAAGAACTATCACCATTATTCTTTAAACTCATCAAGGAAATTGAAAGGGAATCAATATTTCCTAATTCATTCCTGGAAGCAAGTGTTGCTTTGATTCCAAATCCAGGGAAAGAACCAACCACAAAAGATAACTACAGGCCAATCTCCCTAATGAACATAGATGCAAAAATCCTCAACAAGATACTGGCAAACAGAATACAGAGGGTCATCAAGAAGAACATACACTCTGACCAAGTCGGATTTATCGCAGGGACGCAAGGATGGTTCAACATCCATAAATCAATACATATAATACATTATACTAACAGAGCCAAGGAAAAAAACTGTATGATCATCTCAATAGATACAGAAAAAGCATTCAACAAAATCTAGCACCCATTCATGATAAAAACCCTACAGAAAATTGGAATAGAAGGTCTTTATCTCAATCTGATTAAGGCTATCTAAGAAAAACCAACCACCAACATCATACTAAAGGGTCAAAAACTGAAATTTTTCATGTTAAAATCAGGAACAAGACAAGGATGCCCACTATTACCACTCTTGTTCAATATAGTTCTGGAACCATTAGCCACAGCAATTAGACAAGAGAAAGTAATAAAAGGAGTAAAGATAGGAAAGGAAGAAGTTAAATTGTCATTATTTGCTGACAAAATGATACTTTACATAGAAGACCCAAAAAACTCAGCCAAATAGGAAAAGACTTTATGAACAAATCTTCAGTAACACAGGAGCTAGCACAAACAATCAACAATTGGGATCTCATCGTATTAAAAAGCTTCTGCACTGCAAGAGAAACTACCAACAGAGCTAAGAGACAACCTACAATGTGGGAAGAAATATTTAGCAGCTGTACCTCAGACAAAGGTCTACTATCTAGAATATATAAAGAACTGAAAATAATCAGACCCCCCAAATTCAAAGACCCAATTCAAAAATGGGCATCCGAAATGAACAGACATTTCTCAGACAAAGAAGTAAAAACAGCAAATAAATATATGAAAAATTGTTCAACATCACTGGTCAATTGAGAGATGCAGATGAAAACAACCCTGAGATTCCACCTCACCCCACAAAGAATGGCTGCTATCAAGAAATCAACCAATAACAAATGCTGGCAGGGGTGTGGAGAGAAAGGAACCCTTCTCCATTGTTGGTGGGAATGTAGACTGGTGCAACCACTGTGGAAATCAGTATGGAGATACCTCAAAGAACTAGGACTACAGGTCCCATTTGACCCAGCTATTCCCCTAATGGGAATCTTCCCCAAAGAATTAAAAAAATCATACCACAGCAATATATGTGCACCTGTTTATAGTGGCACAGTTTGTAATAGCTAAAGCTTGGAAACAGCCCAAGTGCCCATCAACTGGAAACTGGACAAAGAAGATGTGGTTTTTTTTTTATAAAATGGAGTACTACTCAGCCATAAAGAATGAGAAACTAGAGACATTTATAGCTAAATTGATGCATGTTGAGGCCATACTCTTAAGTGAACTAAATAGGACACACATGTGTAAATACTGAATAGTTTCTCTAGTGTGAGAAATTGAAAGTGTAAATAAGGATGGAAATGATTAAAATGAATAATTGATAATTTGAAATGAGAAAAAGTCCAAGGGTTTGGGGATGGTGGAAGGGGAAGGGGAAAGGGAAGAAGGGAAAGGTAAAATTATGAGAAAGAAAAAAAAAGGGAATCAAACTCTGTGTAAATAGGGAAGGGTGGAGGAGGTGAAGGGTACCCAGATAATAGGAGAAAAAATAAGAACTAAGATACATCATGTTCTGGTACAAACACCCAATGACAAATGTAAAAGTATTTTATACCTAAAATGTACCTATATATAAAACTATGCCAAAAGACTTCTAGACTTAATTGACAGATTCGCTAGAGTAGCTGGATACAAGGTCAACACTCCAAAAACAATAGTCTTCTTGTAAACAAATAACAGACTCACTGAGAGAGAAATTAGGGAAACAATTTATTTCACAATAGCATCCAAAAAAATGAAATATCTAGGACTCAATCAAACGAGGGAAGCAAAAGACCTCTACACAGAAAAGTGCAGCAGTCTGAAAAAAGAGATCAAAGAGGATATAAGAAAATGGAAAGACATCCCTTATTCCTGGGTAGGAAGAAACAATATAGTGAAAATCGCCATACTTCCCAAACTGCTATATAGATTTAATGCAATGCTGATTGAAATTTCAACAATATATTTCACAGAACTAGAGAAATCCAACAATTCATTTGGAACCAGAAGAGACCTAGAATAGCAAAAGGAATTCTAGGCAACAGAGACATGGCGGGGGGTATCAGACTCCCCAACTTGATGCTATACTACAAATCTACTCTGATAAAAACAGCATGGTACTGGCAAAGAAACAGACCCGAGGATTAGCGGAATAGATTAGAAGATGCAGAAACAACTCCAGACATACTCAGCCACCTCATCTTTGACAAAGGAGCCAACCACCCTCACTGGAGGAAAGATAGCCTATTTAATAAATGGTGCTGGAAAAACAGTTTTTAACCTGCCAAAGATTAAAACTAGAACCATATCTATCACCATCCACTAAACTAAGATCGAAGTGTATTAAATATCGGAATATTATGACAGAAACACTAAACTTGCTGGAAGATTAGTTACGTAGAACTCTCAAAGACATTGCCATAGGAGCTCCTCCTCTTTTTTCCCAGCTAGCTGGCCCTGCCCCTTGCCGTCACCTCCTCCCCTCTCCCTCAGGCTCCTTTGAGCTTCTTCTCCTGCCACCCCCAACCCGGGCCTTCCGCCCGCCTCAAATCCAGAAAGCTCCAATCAGGGGCTCCGAGGGTGTCTCCAAGGCCTGCCCCCTCCCCTTTCCATTTCTCCCCCCCATCCCCCCCCCCAACCCCACTCAAGTCCTGCGGACCAGGGGGCTTCCGGATCTGGGCGCTATGAAAAGTGTCTGTCCAGTCACTTCCGGTTTTTCTTCCCCCAATCCCTCACCTGCTGCTGCTGCTGCTGCTGCTCAAGAGGTCAGATCTGCCACTGATGCTAATACCAGCACCACTCCGCCCACCTCTCCCAGGAAGAGAAAGTTAAACAGCAGCAGCAGTAGCAGCAGTAACAGTAGTAACAAGAGAGAAGACTGATTCCACCTCTTCCTCCTCTTCCCTCCTTTACAACCCAGGGGTTCGGCTTCCCCTTCAACCTCGTCCTTCTGCCTGAGGGTTTCCGTGGCTGCTTCCAGCCATGTACCAATACAGAAGAAGCTGTGTTTTGAAGACACCCTGGAGTTTGTAGGGTTTGATGCAAAGATGGCTGAGGAATCCTCCTCCTCCTCCTCCTCCTCATCACCAACTGCTGCAACATCTCAGCAGCAACAACTTAAAAATAAGAGTATATTAATCTCTTCTGTGACTTTGGTGCATCATGCAAAAGGCCTAGCCAAATCTTCTACCACCACCTCCAGCTATGCTAACAGCAAGCCTGGTTCTGCTAAGAAGTTAGTGATCAAGAACTTTAAAGATAAACCTAAGTTACCAGAAAAACACACAGATGAAACATGGCAGAAACTGAAAGAAGCAGTGGAAGCTATTCAGAATAGTACTTCAATTAAGTACAATTTAGAAGAGCTCTACCAGGCAATAGAAAAATCTCTGTTCTTGCAAGATTTCTGAGAACTTGTACAAACAACTGAGACAGATTTGTGAAGATCACATCAAAGCACAAATTCACCAATTCAGAGAGGGTTCATTGGATAGTGTTCTTTTTCTGAACAAGATCGATAGATGCTGGCAAAACCATTGTAGGCAAATGATCATGATCAGAAGCATTTTTTTGTTTCTGGATAGAACTTAAGTTCTTCAGAATTCAATGTTACCCTCCATTTGGGACTTGGGACTGGAGTTATTTAGGGCTCATATTATAAGTGATCAGACAGTCCAGAATAAGACAATTGATGACATCCTTCCCTTGATTGAGAGGGAAAGGAATGGTGAAGCAACTGATAGAAGTTTACTCTGAAGTCTTTTAAGCAAGCTTTCTGATTTGCAAATTTATCAAGATTCCTTTGAACAACGATTTTTGGAAGAAACTAACGGGCTCTATGTAGCTGAAGGCCAAAAGTTAATGCAAGAAAGAGAGTTTCCTGAATATCTTCATCATGTTAACAAACATCTAGTTGAAGAAGCAGACAGACTTATTACTTACTTAGATCAGACTACCCAGAAATCATTAATTGCTACTGTAGAAAAACAACTTCTAGATGAACATTTAACAGCAATTCTTCAAAAAGGTTTAAATAAGCTCCTTGATGAGAACTGAATTCAAGATTTATCTCTCCTGTATCAGCTCTTCAGCCAAGTTTGAGGTGGAGCTCAGGTTCTCTTGCAACAGTGGATTGAATACATAAAGTCATTTGGGAGCACTATTGTTATTAGTCCCGAAAAAGATAAGACTATGGTTCAAGAATTGCTAGATTATGAAGATAAAGTTGACCATATAATTGATATCTGCTTTCTGAAGAATGAAAAATTTATCAACTCTATGAAAGAAGCATTTGAAACATTCATTAACAAAAGACCAAATAAACCTACTGAACTTATAGCTAAGTATGTAGATTCAAAGCTTCGTGCAGGCAACAAAGAAGCTACAGATGAAGAACTTGAGAAAATGTTGGATAAAATTATGATCATACTTAGATTTATCTATGGCAAGGATGTTTTTGAGGCCTCTATAAGAAAGATTTAGCCAAGTGCTTGTTAGTTGGGAAGAGTGCATCTGTAGATGCTGAAAAGTCAATGCTGTCCAAACTTAAATATGAATGTGGAGCTGCTTTCACCAGCAAACTTGAAGGAATGTTTAAAGACATGGAAATTTCTAAAGACATCATGATTCAGTTCAAGCAGTATATGCAGAATCAGAATGTACCTGGGAATATTTAATTAACTGTGAATATCCTGACAATGGGTTATCGGCCAACATACGTGCCTATGGAAGTTCATTTGCCAACAGAGATGGTAAAACTTCAGGAAATTTTCAAGACATTTTATCTAGGCAAACATAGTGGCAGGAAACTTCAGTGGCAATTGACCCTAGGACACTGTGTGCTAAAAGCAGAATTTAAAGAGGGTAAAAAAGAACTCCAGGTCTCTCTTTTTCAAACACTGGTGCTACTTATGTTTAATGAGGGTGAGGAGTTCACTTTAGAAGAGATCAAGCAAGCTACTGGAATAGAGGATGGAGAGTTAAGGAGAACATTGCAGTCATTAGCCTGTGGCAAAGCTAGAGTTCTGGCAAAAAATCCAAAGGGCAAAGACATTGAAGAAGGTGACAAATTCATTTGCAATGATGATTTCAAACACAAACTTTTCAGGATAAAGATCAATCAAATCCAGATGAAGAAACGGTTGATGAGCAAGCAAGCACTACAGAAAGAGTATTTCTAGATAGACAGTATCAAGGTGATGCTGCAATTGTTCAAATTATGAAAATGAGAAAGGCACTTAGCCACAATCTCCTTGTTTCAGAAGTATATAACCAGTTAAAATTTCCAGTAAAGCCTGCTGATCTTAAGAAGAGAATAGAATCCTTAATTGACCGGGACTACATGGAAAGAGATAAATAAAATCCAAACCAATATAATTACATTGCACAGAATGTTGGCCTTGAAGCATTTGGTATCATATGCACTAGCCAGTGGATAAACTAACCTGTTGATTCTGTATTATTTGACTTCTTTTTTACTACTGATGACCAAATGAAGCAGTATAATGGAAATAGTTGAGTGGACTTTTTCTCAGTGGTTAACATGCCCATTTTAAAGAGTAATACTTACCCTTAAGAAGAATGTTGTTGAACTTTTTGCATGTTATTTAGTATGATGTGCAGAAACTCTTAAGAAAGTACCAGTGTTCATGATTCCACCTTGGAACTGGGGAAGAGGGTCCCATGACTATTAAAGGGGGGGAGTTCTTATACATCATTACTTATGAAGCAGAAAATTTATTTGCTTAAAGTGTCATTTGAAGATACTTAAAACTCCATGCAAATTTTATTTACTGTACAGAGTTCTGGATGTATTTATCAAATAGAGATACAACCCTGGAAAATAAAAAGACTTTGCCAGAGGAAAAGACTTTATCAGCAAAACCTCAGTAGCACCAGAACTAGCACAAATAATTAACAACTGGGATCTCATCTTATTAAAAACTTCTCCACTGCAAGAGAAACCACCAACATAGCTAAGAGACAACCTACAATGTGGGAAAATAACTTTAGGAGCTGTACCTCACACAAAGAACTACTATCTAGAATATATAAAGAATTGAAAAAAATTAAACCCCTAAATTCAAAGACCCAATTCAAAAATGGACATCCGAAATGAACAGACATTTCTCAGGCAAAGAAATAAAAGCAGCAAATAAACATGAAAAAATGTTCAATATCACTGGTCATTCAAGAGATGCAGATGAAAACCACACTGAGATTCCACCTCACCCCACAAAGAATGACTGCTATTAAGAAATCAGCCAATAACAAATGCTGGCAGGGGTATGGGGAGAAAGGAACCCTTCTCCATTGTTGGTGGCAGACTGGTGCTACCACTGTGGAAATCAGTATGAAGACACCTCAAAGAACTAGGATTGCAAGTCCCATTTGACCCAGCTATTCCCCTGCTGGGTATCTTCCCAAAAGAATTAAAAGAATCATACCACAGTGATATATGCACACCCATGTTTATAGTGGCTCAGTTTATAATAGCTAAAGCTCAGAAACAGCCCAATTGCCCATCAACGGGAAAATGGATAAAGAAGATATGTATTTTTAATAAAATGGAGTACTGCTCAGCCATAAAGGACAAGAAGCTAGAAACACTTATAGCCAAATGGATGCACATTGAGGCCATACTCTTAACTAAAATAAATAGGACACACATGTGTGAATACCAAATAGTTTCTCTAGTGTGAGAACCTGAAAGTGTAAATAAGGATTAAAATGATTAAAATGAATAATTGATAATTTGAAATAGGAAGAAAAGGTCCAAAAGTGTGGGGGAAGTGGGAGGGGAATGGGAAAGAAAAGAAGGGAAAGGAAAAATTACAAGAAAAGGAAAAAATAGAAACAAAGTCTATGTAAATGTGTAACGGTAGAAGGGGTGAAAGGAGCACAGGGAATGAAGAAAAAATAAGAACCAAGATATATCATGTACAGGTACAAGCACCTAATGATAAATGTAAATGTATTGTATACCTAAAATGTACCAATAAAAGAATTTAAGCAGACTGGTTCCTGCCCATGGCACAGTGAGGTCCCAGGACTGACTTGAAGCCCTGCCTTCATCCAGTGCTCCTCTCTGTGTGTCAGCCAGAAGTCCTGAAGCTCCTCGGCTGTGTTCCAGTTCCTGCCCATGTCATGGTGAGGTCCTGGGAACAGTTTGGAGCCCCACCTTCATCTAGTGCTTCTCTCCAAATAGAGGGCCAAGTGGCCTGAGGCTCCTTGGCTGTGTTCTGGTTCCTGTCCAACACACAGTGAGGTCCAAGTAGTGGCTTGGAGCCACGCCTTCATCCAGTGCTCCACTTAGCCACATGGGCACCTGCAAGGTCTAATTCCACTCCCCCCACCTTCCGGTTCTTCTGCTACCTGGTCCCGCACTACAGAGGCACAGGGGATTATATTTCACATAGTTAAATGTGATAGATTAATAACTACCACAAATTGTCATTTTCTAAGCTGCGCTTGATGCTATGGTATTGCTGAATGTAACATTTGGCCCAACATGTTGTGATTGATCTAATCAGTTTTCCTTCCTGGTATAATGAAAATAAAATAGCCTCAGAGTCATTAGAGCCTCAAAACCTAAACACAAGCCATATCTGGAAGACACCTCTGAAAAGTAATCATTCCACAAAAGTTTTAAACACAAGCAATAAAGATACCTGCATTAAGCAATTTTGAAATATCAACCCAGGAATGAAATGAAGGACAGTACCAAAAACAAAAATGAGAAGACATTTAAGCAAGGCACAAAAGCAGGCTTCCACACCACAAAAAGAAAATACTGGGGGAAATGAGGTGGAGAAGTCTGATAAGCAACCACCTGGACAACCTGAACTGATAGCACAGGAAGTAACAAAGCAGATACATGAGGCTCTAGAAAAATTCAAAGCAGAAATAATCTCCCAGATAAATACAGAGATGGTGAGTAGAGTGAAAGACATGATTAGAGGCTCTAGAGCAGAAACAGACAAGAAAATAGATGAGATCAGAAACATGCTGGAAGCCATGGATGCCCAGCATAGGAAAGAAATGGAAACCATGATCACCCAACATAAGAAAGAAAAGGAATCTATGAAACAGATTCAAACAGATATTCAGGAGATTAAAAACTCCATTGAAAGCATGCAGAGAAGACTAAGAGAATCTGAAGATAGAATATCAGATATAGAAGACAGGATCGCAGTTAAGGACCATGAAAACAGAGATTTCTTAAAGATAGCCAAGGACCATGAGAAATCAATGCAACAGCTGTTAGATAATGCAAAGAAGAATAACATGAGACTGATAAGCGTCCACAAAAAGACAGGAGAAAGTAAAATTGACATAAAAAAAACTGTCCACAGAAATAATAGCAGAAAACTTCCCAGACAGAGGTGGAGAATTGGACACACAGATAAGTGAGGCATATAGAACTCCACCCAGCCACGATCAAAAAAAAATCTACCCTAGACATATAATAGTCAAGATCCCAGAAACCCAACAGAAGAAGAAAATTCTACAGGCAGTTAGAGAAAAGAAACAAATCACCTACAAAGGAAAGCCCATCAGAATCATGGCAGATTTCTCAACACAAACCCTCAAATCAAGGAGAGCCTGGAGTGAAGTATTTCAAGCCCTAAAAGAAAATAACTTCCGACCTAGAATGTTGTATCCTGGAAAATTATCTTTCAAAATCAATGGGGAAATTAGATACTTTCATGACAAAGAACACCTGAGAAATGTCATGAACACCAAACCAGCACTCCAAACAATTTTATGCAATATCCTAGAAAAAGACAATGAAGGTCACAACTCCGTGAGGGCCAACAGAGAGAAGACACCACGCAAGGTAAGGCACTAAAGGGAAAGGGGGAAAAATAAGAAAAGAGCCAACAACAATAAAACATCATGGCAAGAATGAGTCAATATCTCTCAATTATAACAATCAATGTTAATGGCCTCAATTCAGCAATCAAAAGAAACAGACTGACAGAATGGATTAAGAAGCAAAACCCAGCAATATGCTGTATACAAGAAACACACCTAACTCTAAAGGAAATTCATAGACTGAAAGTAAAAGGATGGAAAACAGTTTTCCAAGCGACTGGATCCCAGAAAAAAGCAGGGGTAGCAATCTTCTTTGCAGACAAAGTAGATTTCAAACCAAAACTAATTAAGAGAGACAAAGATGGTCACTACATCCTTGTGAAGGGAACAATCCAAGAGGAGGAGATGACAATCCTAAATATTTATGCACCAAATATGAATGCCACCAAATATGCAAAACAAATATTAATGGACATGAAAAACCAAATAAACAATAACACAGTTGTAGTGGGGGACCTCAACACCACTCTATCACAAATAGACAGATCATCTAGAAAAAAAATTAAGATGAAATTCTAGAACTGAACCAAGCTATTGAACAAATGGACTTAACAGATGTTTATAGATTGTTCCACCCCACAAAATCAGAATACATATTCTTTTCAGCTGCACATGGGTCATTCTCCAAAATAGATCACATGCTAGCTCATAGGGCAAATCTAAGTAAATGTGAAAGAATTGAAGTTATCCCCTGTATATTATCAGACCATAGTGCAATAAAATTGGAGATCAATAACATAAGGAAATGCAAAACACCCACAAACACATAGAAATTGAATGACACCCTCCTGAACAATCAGTGTGTGACCGAGGAAATTAAAGAAGAAATTAGACATTTTCTACAAGTAAATGATAATTCCAGTACCACATCCAGGAATCTGTGGGGCACAATGAAAGCAGTTCTATGCAGGAAATTCATAGCAGTGAATGCCCATATTAGGACAACAGAGAGAACTCAGTTAAATAACCTAATGCAGAACCTCAAGCTCCTAGAAAAAGAAGAGCATAACAAACCCAAAGCTCATACAAGAAAGGAAATTATAAAGATCCAAGGAGAAATCAATGCAATGGAGACTAAGAGAATGATGCAAAAAAAATCAATGAATTGAAAAGCTGGTTTTTTGAAAGATTAAATAAAATTGATGAACCTTTAGCTAACCTTATCAAAAAAAGGAAAGACAAGACTCAAATCCATGCAATTAAGAATGAAAAAGGTGAAATCACAACAGATCCAGCAGAAATTCAGAGGATCATCAACACCTACTCTGAAAACCTGTACTCGAATAAAATGGAAAACACAGAAAAAATGGACAGATTCATAGATACATAAAAATTGCCAAAATTAAATGAAGAAGGTATAGATATTCTAAACACGCCAATAACAAAGAGTGAAATTTAAAATGTAATACAAAGTTTACCAACAAAGAAAAGCCCAGGTCCTGATGGGTTCACTGCTGAATTCTACAAGACGTTTAAAGAAGAACTATCACCTTTACTTTTTAAACTCATCAAGGAAATTGAACGGGAAGCAAGGCTTCCAAATTCTTTCATGGAAGCAAGTGTTACTTTGATTCCAAAACCAGGGAAAGACCCAAACCAAAAAGAGAACTACAGACCAATCTCCCTAATGAACATAGATGCAAAAATCCTCAACAAGATACTGGCAAACAGAATACAGAGGGTCATCAAGAAGATCATACACCCTGACCAAGTCGGATTTATCACAGGGATCCAAGAATGGTTCAACATATGTAAATCAATAAATGTAATACACTATATTAACAGAGCCAGGGAAAAAAACCATATGATCATCTCAATAGATGCAGAAAAGGCATTTGACAAAATCCAGCACCATTCGTGATAAAAATACTACAGAAAATTGGAATAGAAGGTCTTTATCTCAACCTGATTAAGGCTATCTATGAAAAACCAACAGCCAACATCATACAAAATGGTCAAAACCTGAAAACTTTCACACTAAAATTGGGAACAAGACAAGGATGCCCACTATCACCACTCCTGTCCAATATTGTTCTGGGAACATTAGCCATAGCAATTAGACAAAAGAAAGAAATAAAAGAAATAAAGATAGGAAAGGAAGAAGTGAAACCGTCATTATTTGCTGATGATATGATACTTTACATAGAAGACCCAAAAAACTCGGTCAAAAGCCTTCTAGACCTAATTGACAGATTCAGTAGAGTAGCTGGATATAAGGTCAACACTCAAAAAACAATAGCCTCCTTATACACAAATAGCAGACCCATTGAGAGAGAAATTCAGGAAATAATTCCTTTCACAATAGCATCTAAAAAAATGAAATTTCTAGGAACCAATCTAACAAAGGAAACAAAAGACCTCTACACCGAAAAGTACAGCATGCTGAAGAAGGAGACCAAAGGCAATATAAGAAAATGGAAAGATATCCCTTGTTCTTGGGTAGGAAGAATCAATATAGTGAAAATGGCCATACTTCCAAAACTAATATATAGATATAATGCAATACCGATTGAAATTCCAACAATATACTTCACAGAACTAGAGAAAACACTCCAAAAATTCATTTGTATGTAGAAGAAATCTAGAATAGCAAAAGCAATTCTGGGCAACAGAGACATTGCTGGGGGTATCACAATCCCCAAATTGAAACTATACTACAAAGCTACTGTGATAAAAACAGCATGGTACTTGCAAAGAAACAGTGGAATAGATTAGAAGACGAAGAAACAACTCCAGACATACTCACCCACCTCATCTTTGACAAAGGAGCCAATCGTCCTCATTGGAGAAAAGGTAGCCTGTTCAATAAATGGTGTAGGAAAAACTGGATTTCAACCTGCCACAGATTAAAACTAGACCCCTACCTATCACCGTGTACTAAACTACGATCAAAGTGAATTAAAGAGCTAAATATCAAGACAGAAACAGTAAACTTGCTTGAAGATAAGTTAGGTAGAACTCTCAATGACATTGACATAGGAAAAGACTTTATGAACAAAACTTCTGTAGCACAGGAGCAAACACAAAGAATCAACAACTGGGATCTCATCATATTAACAAGCTTCTCCACTGCAAGAGTAATTACCAACAGAGCTAAGAGACAACCTACAATGTGGGAAGAAATATTTAGCAGCTGTATCTCAGACAAAGGTCTACTATCTAGAATATATAAAGAACTGAAAATAATCAGACCCCCCAAATTCAAAGACCCAATTCAAAAATGGGCATCCAAAATTAACAGACATTTCTCAGACCAAGAAGTAAAAGCAGCAAACAAATATATGAAAAAATGTTCAACATCACTGGTCATTCGAGAGATGCAGATGCAAACAACACTGAGATTCCACCTCACCCCACAAAGAATGGCTGCTATCAAGAAACCAACCAGTAACAAATGCTGACGGGGGTGTGGAGAGAAAAGAACCCTTCTCTATTGTTGGTGGGAGTGCAGACTAGTGCAACCACTGTGGAAATCAGTATGGAGATACCTCAAAGAACTAGGACTACAGGTCCCATTTGACCCAGCTATTCCCCTAATGGGAATCTTCCCCAAAGAATTAAAAGAATCATACCACAGCGATATATGTGCACCTATGTTTATAGTGGCACAGTTTGTAATAGCTAAGGATTGGAAGCAGCCTAAGTGCCCATCAACTGGAAACTGGATAAAAAAGATGTGTCTTTTTTTAATAAAATTGAGTACTACTCAGCCATAAAGAACAAGAAACTAGAGTCATTTATAGCTAAATGGATGGATATTGAGGCCATACTCTTAAGTGAAATAAATAGGACACACATGTGTAAATACCTAATAGTTTCTCTAGTGTGAGAAACTGAAAGTGTAAATAAGGATGAAAATGTTTAAAACGAATAATTGATAATTTGAAATAGGAAAAAATCCAAAGTTGGAGGGGTGATGGGAGGGGAAGGGGAAAGCTAAGAAAAGAAAGGAAAAATTTTGTGAAAGAAAAAAAAAATGGAAACAATGTCTATGTAAATAGGGAAGGGTGGTGGGGGTGAAGGGTGCACAGGTAATGGGGAAAAAATAAGAACTAAGATACATCATGTTCAGGTACAAACAACCAATGATAAATATAAATGTAGTGTATACCTAAAATGTACCAATCAATATATTAAAAAAATTTTAAAGAAGAATTTAAGCAAAAAAACCCCACATCTTCTTTTCTGCTCTGATCTTTATAATTTCCTCCCTTTGTGTTTTTCTGGTTCTTCTTTTTCACAGAGCTTGAGATTCAGTATTAGGTTGTTTATTTGAGCTCACTCCATTTCCCTAGTATGGGCCTTCACTGCTTTGAATTTCCCTCATAGAACTGCTTTCATTGTGTCCCATAGATTCCTGTATGTTGTTTTGGAATTATCATTTAATTGTAGAAACTGTCTAATTTCTTCTTTAATTTACTCTGTGACCCCTTGGTTGTTCAAGAGAGTGTTATTTAATTTCCATATGTTTGTGAAGTTCTTCCTGTTTCTTATGCTATTGATCTCCAGTTTAATTGCATAATGGCCTGATAATATACAGGGGATAACTTCACTTTCTTTGCATTTACTTAGACACGTCCTATGAGCTACCATGTGGTCTATTTTGGAGAATGACCCTTGCACAGCCAAAAAGAATGTATATTCTGATTTTGTGGGTTGGAACACTCTGTAGACATCTATTAAGTCCATTTTTTCAATAGCTTGGTTCAGTTATAGTATTTCATTCTTGATGTTTTATCTAGAATATCTATCTATTTGTGGCAGTGAGGTATTGAGTCCCCCACTACAATTGTGTTAGTGCTTATTTGGTTTTTCATATCCCTTAATATTTGTTTTGTATAGTTGAGGGCATTAGTATTTGGTGCATATATATCTATGATTGTCATCTGTTCCTCTTGGATTTTTCCCTTTACAAGGGTGTAGTGACCTTTGTCTCTCTTAGTTTTGGTTTGAAATCTACTTTGTCTGCAAATAAGATAGCTATCCCTGCTCTTTTCCAGGTTCCTGTCCCATGGAGAACTGTTTTCCATCCTTTTACTTTCAGTCTGTGAATTTCTTTTGGAAATAAGTGTATTTCTTATATGTACCCTATTGTTGGATTTTGCTTCTTGATCCATTTTGCCATTCTATATTTTTTAATTGGTGAATTGAGGCCATTAATTTGATGGTTATAACTGATATGTATTCACTTATCCTTGCCATGTTATTTTCCTGTTGTTGGTTCTTTTTTTTTTTTTTTTTCCTCCTTCTCTCTTTAATTTCTTGCCTTGCCTGATGGCTTTGCTCTGTTGGGCCCATGGAGTTGTGACCTTCATTGTATTTTTCTAGGATATTTTTTAGAATTGTTTGGAGTGCTCGCTTGGTATTCATGAAGTTTCTCAGTTGTTCTTTGTCATGGAAGTATATTATTTCCCCATCGATTTTGAAAGATAGTTTTGCAGGTTACATCAATTTAGGTTTTAGTTTGTTTTCTTTTATGAGTTGAAATACTTTACACCTCAGGCTCTCCTTGACTTGATGATTTGTGTGGAAAACTCTCCTGTGATTCTGATGGGCTTTCCTTTGTATGGAATTTGTTTCTTTTATCTAACTGCTTTATAATATTTTGTTTTTCTGTTGGGTTTCTAGGATCTTGACTATTATATGTCTGGGTGTAGATTGTTTTTGATCATGGCTAGTTGGGATCCTATATGCCTCACTTATCTGTATGTCAAATTCTTTTCCTCTCTTTGGGAATTTTTCTGTCATTAATTCTGTGAAAATTTTTTTATGTCATTTGTACTCTCTCCTGCTTTTTTGTGGACTCCTATCAGTCTTATGTTATTCTACTTTGTGTCATCTAGGAACTATTTGATGGATTCCTCATGGTCCCTTACTTTTTTTAAGCGATCTCTCTTTTCATGGTCACTAACCACAATCTTATCTTTTATACCTGATATTCTATCTTCACATTGGCTTATTCTGCTGTGAAAACTTTCAATGGAGATTTTAATCTCCTGCATATCTGTTTGCATCTGTTTCATGGTTTCCATTTCTTTCTTATGCTGGGCATTCATGGCTTTCATCATGGTCCTGATCTCATCTATTTTTTTAATCTGTTTTTTTTCTACAGTCTCTAATCATGTCTTTCATTCTGCTCACCAACTCTGTACTTATCTGGGAAATTATTTCTGTTTTGAATTTTTCTAGATCCTCATTCATCTGTTTTGTTACTTCTTGTGCTTTCAGTTCAGAGTGTCCAGGTGGTTGATTATCAGATTTTCCCACTTCCTTTTCCCCAGCATTTGCCTTTGGTGAGGTGAAAGTCTAGGTTTGTGCCTTGCTTAGGTGTCTTCTCCTTTCTGTTTTTGTAGGTGGTGCTGTTTTTGGTTTATTCCTGGGTTGATACTTCAATATTGCTTATTGTAAGTACCTTTGTTGCTTGTATTTAGAACCCTTACAAAATGCTTGCTTCTTGTAGGTGTCTTCTAGTTATACCTGGTCTTTAGGTTTTGAGTCTCTAATGACTCTAAGGCAATGTCATTTTAAGTATACCAGGAAGGACAATTGATTATATCAATCGCAACACCTTAGCCCAAATGATGCAATCAGCAAAAACAATAGCATCAAGCACAGCTTAGAAAATGACAATTTTTGGTAGCTCTTAATCCATCACCTTTAACTGTGTGAATTAAATGAATTAAATCAAAATTGAAGACCAGACCAATATATGTTTGTAGTGAATACATTCTTCAATATAGCAACTTTACCCTTTAGGATGAGGACTTAGAAGGCTCTTTGGAGGGAAAAATAGATAGGTTGAAGGATAGGGAAAGGTTAGAAGTGAGTCCAGAGGACACAGAAAGATCATGCAAACTTTGGGAAACTGTAGAGGGCAAGAAGAAAAGACAGAATGAAAGAACAAAGACAAGAAACATACAAACTAAGAGCAATAGGGAAGCTAGAAACTGTACTCACCTTCCTATAAAACTAATGACAATAGAGATAAGGAAAAAGAGAGAAGACAAGAAAAAGAAAGAAAAAAGAAATCTGAACTAGTACAGAAACAGGAACAAAAAGGGAGAGAGATGAAGAACAAGGTGGGAGAGAGAGTGTGTGTGTGTGTGTGTGTGTGTGTGAGAGAGAGAGAGAGAGAGAGAGAGAGAGAGAGAGAGACTGCTAGAGAGGAAAAAGAAAAAGAACAAAAGGAAAAAAATAAATTAAAAATGAGAGAAAAAATAACTTTGAAAAAATAAAAAATAAAAATAAAGGGCCTCCTTCAGGGTGTGTCTCTGCTGTCACAATAGACAACGTGGCCAGCAGTATGCAGATCTAAGTCAATTAGTCTCATCAAGCCAGCTACAGTCCACTGAAATTCAGGCTGATTTCTGGCTACAAGGCCCAAGTTGAGCTCCCGGACCTCCTGCTGGATTGAACTCCACAAAGTTCTACTGCAGGTTCCAGCTGCCCTTCCCTTGAACATAGTCCAGACTCTGATCCTAGTTGCTTATCCCTCCAACTTACCAAGTACGGTGGTCTGGTGTGCCTTTATTGCAGAGATTCTCTTAACTTTCCCAGTGGGCTTCAATTTTCTTCAAGGAACCTGAGAGACACCCTCTGTTGTTCACTTCTACTCTACCTTCTGGAGCTCAGAATAATGGCCTTTATGACCCCCTGTGCCTCTGTAGTGTCGATCCAGGTACCATCACTGCCCAGCAGCCAGAGGCCTGAGGGGCGGTGCTGCTGGTGGCCAGGGCTACTCTGCCTTTGTTTTATTTCTACAGTAATTCTGGAGGTCACCCAACCACTGTCTACATTGGCATTGGACTGGGCATAGTGTTCAACATTTGACCTTGCTGACAATTCAGTCATGGCAACATGAGACACTGAATAGAAGAGTATTTTTGAAGGTGGGGAGTATATATTCTTCAGTATGAACACATGTAAAAGCACTGGGGCCAGGGGCAAGGAGCTGATTAATGAATGCAGACATGGATCAATGGTCACCTCATGTCCTAGCATATGATTGATAATCCACAAATATTTGATGGATGAATGAGTAAATGAATGAATTGTCAGAAAAGAAGGAGCAGAGTAGTATATGATTCTATTGGTTATTAAAATGCTGTCTACCTGTGAAGATATTCTCATTAGTACCACAATAAGCATTTAAATAATCAAAGAGATTATAAACTGAATTTAAATGTTTAATACTAATAATTTAATAATATAAGCTTGGAAAATTCTTCTAAGATTTCCCTGATTTTTTTTCATGTCTCTTACCTTACAATTATTTTCCAAAAGTCTTTCTCCATCTTAATGAAAGCTAAATCATTAGTTCCACCTCATGAAAACTATTAGATAGAAAGGACCACAATAGCATTTAATCTACCTCACTTGCTATGGAGGTTCCTGGATTCCATCAGGTAACTCTTGATCATACACTTATGTGCTGAATGTTATTATATCTAATCGTTTATTGAGTGCAAGCACATGTAATCATGCGATTACAATGCACAATTGCATACTCATGATGTATAATGAAGTAAATATCAAAAATGTTGTAGTGATCTTAAGAGAACCATTGGAAAGAGGCATTATTTAGTCTCTGGAAGCATTCAGCACTCAGTTTCAAGGTGTGCAGTGGCACACATATGTGTGTATATATGTTTTTTTAAGCCATGGAGATGGGAGGGATGCAAAAAGCACAGTAGTTTAATATCATTGGTCCAGATAGAGGAAAAGAATAGGGCAAATGGAAATTACTGTTTCTGAGGGAATTTCTATTCTCATTACAAATAAACATCTTTGGACTACTTTAAACACACAAAGGGTAACCTCAAGTCAGGCTTCATATATAATATGAATGTATACAAGTAATTCAAAAACTAAGCAATTTCCAAAATAATTACTCAGTAACCATGTTACATATGAACATATAGTCAAATTAGCTTATGAAGGATCTATCACAATTATTTTTATAGTCTTACACATTTTCAATATTCCTTTTCCATGCCACAGGGAACATGACAGTGATAGAGTAATTTATCCCAGAATGCATTATGTAAAGGTACAATTCCCAATGAGAAATGTAATTGTGTTGTATACCTACAATGTACCAATAAAAGAATTTAATACAAAAAAAAAGAATAGTAGACAGCTTCTATTCCTTGATTTGCTCAAGGCTTCAAGAAAGAGGTAGCACAATACACCATGTTTTGATCATACCCTCACAAGGAGAATGATTTGCACAAAGTGATGACTACTGGGGATCTAAGTGGCCACTGGCCTCAAGGTATGTGAAATTTTAAACACTATGATCAAGCTGATGTCACATATTATCAGGTGAATTCACATATTATCAGATATTTATGAGGTGACTTTTAGACTTCTTATGGAAATAAGAGATCCATCTCTCTGAAATGTGATGTTGAAAGAGACACCCTGTAACTGTGGGGCAAATCCCATTCCATTAGTCTAATATCCAATTACCGTCTCGTCTGTACAAAAAAATAAAAGACCAAAGTATTATGAGCAAGAAATGGCAGAAAACGTTATTTTTTCAAAGATGATGTTACATGTTTTTTGGTTTCCATTGTCTCATAAGTTGAAATTTTAATGGTTCAGTTTTTTGTCTAAATCAAATGTAACCTCTTTACTGAATAAAAAGTAATATGTAGAATTGATTAATATTCCATAGGACTCGGAACACAACAGAAACTACATCATTATGTCTCATCTGCCTCAGTTAAGGCCTTCATCAGGTCATGAGAGCCAGGTTCAAAAATATACTGGACCAACGGATGAAGGATTCCTGGTTAAATTCTAGCTTTTCCTGGGACTTTGTTGAATGGTGACATCAATGTGATTCACAACTACTTCAAGCATGCTTGGACAGCTTCTGTTTGTGACCTGTACAGATGTGTGTTTTTCACCCTGTTTAGAACAACAGTAAATGTCATTAGGATGTGGTAGATGCCTGTTATATAGTGCACAGAATGATCTTTGCATCACAATCAAATCACAGAACCAACTTCAGTAAGCTCTAGCACACAAAATAGACAAATATATCTATAATTTGGTGAGTACTTGAGGTATGTATAATATACATAGTAAAAATTTGCCTACAAGGTTTTTAGCACTTTATGTATCATTCTTTATTTTTTAAGCTATGCCAATTATTCTGATTGGTAGACTAGGGTTTACTCAAGGAAGACAGTGTGTACATTTAAAGTAAATGACTTAAATCTTCACAGAAAATTCACATTGTTTGCTCTCATCTACCAGTATGTACATACAGTTATGTTAACTCAGAAAGTGCATTTCTAGAGTTTTGTATATTGTAAGGAGATTAAGCTGCTTTTTATTAAAGTAACACATAAGCTAATTTCCATACTCTTTTACCTGATTAACCTCCCAATAGACCTTTTCTCTAATACCCGCAGTCCTTAGAGAATAACCTGAAGCTTGGATGAGTTTGATTTTCCTTAACTATTATTTATGGAGCAATTGTTCTGTGTCAGATACTGTATTGGACTTATGGAAGGAAATGCCTAAGATTAGTTGACATAGCCTTTGCTCAGTAAGGAGTTCACAATCTTTGAAAAGTTGTTTTGATGAGTTGAAACAGAAAGGGAGGTTTCTGGAGCCAAATCACTACTGGCAAGTTCATTGGAAATTTTCCTCAATAATCCATAGGAGTAGATTGCCCCCCAAATAAAGAGAACCTATCAGAGCCAACAAAAAGAAAGCATTTGTTTCTGAGTTGAAGGCACATACTACTTTAAAAAGAATTCAATATGTTATTCCCCAAATTTGGTTTTTTTAAAAGACATATATTTTATCCTTTTTGTGCTTAATTTCCTCCACAGATATCCACTGAAGAAGAAAAAGACAACAATTTCACAACAGTGATAGGAACTGGAGGTACTTGACCTGGAATAATAATCAACTTGACCATTTGTGATGTTATATTAACTTCTCTAACTGTTCATATCTCATAAAATTAGATACATACCAATTTGCTGATTTAGGAACAACACTAAATCCAACTAACTTGCATGCTTGATATGACTATATTGTTATGATATTCTGTTAAGTGAAGAGTATATGAGCATATACACTTTGTCCTGTGCACAGCCTTCCATGGCCATTGCAACCTAAAGGACACATTTTATATCTCTCAATCCAATAATTCATTTTCAGGCATTAGATTCTGTAACATCTACAGTAGGTTTTGTCACATGCTAGCTAGTATTATTTTCTATTTTTAAAAGTAAAAGTTAGGCTACTATGTCAAATGATAAGCCCCTAAGGCAAAATAAACTTGAGTGAGAGTTCTCTGTCACTTTCCTTCCCTGCATTCAGCATTCAGTACAAGACAATTATTGTCCTCATATCATGTGACTAATTAACCTGATAATTTCATCTTCAAAGAAGTCAGAATATGCATGGTTGGGTATTAATATGTAACCCTAATCTAACTTGAAGCAAAGATGAGCTTCCACAGGAGGCCATGCCATGTGACATAGTTGCTAGAGGTTTAAACCAAGAGTGCTCATTCTCTCTATCCATACATTCCCTCCAAAACAGCACACTTTCTATTAAGCCCTCAACAGGTCACTGAAAACAGCTGTGAGGGTAGTTCATTCTTGACAAGAGAATTTGCTCACCAGATTGTAGTGATGAAAATAGGTTTGGTTTACTACTACCTCTTCACAAAGACACTTCTAAGTATAAATAAATCAGTAATTAATGTAATTATTTATATGGTTTGATTATGATCTACACTCTGTTCTTTCTGGATTTTCGGGGCAGTTATTGTGTGTGTGTGTGTGTGTGTGTGTGTGTGTGTGTGTGTGTGTATGTTTGCTTCTTTTTTTCCTTGATTTTATGTCTTCCATGGGATTTATTGGGTATGTTCTACAAATCTTCTTTGTTCTATATCACAGAGGGAAACATTTTTTTGGCCATTCCATTTTACTTAATTTCTCAAGAACTTTCATTGATCACTTATGGAAAAGATTATGAGTATACTTAAACTCTCCCTATGTTTGTGAATATAAACATTTTGTTTATATATTGTCATACTAGTCCATACTATGTCTTCATCAAGCCTTTACCATCTTACTTAAATTTGATTTTGAACTTTTTTTTTTTGTTTTCTTTTACTTACTTGTAAGACATCCAGTATCACTTTCTCTAGTGTTGTGCTATACGTGAGTCAGGACTCGCATCCCAATTGTTCTTAAAAGATATTTCCTTACATACCAACTTATTTGGCTGTTCTACAACCTGTTACCTAATTGACTACTTAGTAAACTTTATACTTTTTAAAATTTGGAAACAAACATCTTTTCAGTTTTCTACATTTTGAGATAAACAAAACCCTCCATACTTCATATTTTAAATAGCAAATTTCCAAAGAAATTCTCACTCCCCTTTTATTTTTCCAGCATCAAATTCACTTATTTATTTTATAATACCTTATAAAGTTAATTAGCATATATACAGACTAAAAACCAGACTAATAGGTCAAAGAACATATAAAACATGTAAGAGAATTGTACTAAGTCAAGGTACACTTTTAGATTCATTGTTTGCACTGGATTGCAATACCTTTCATTTCTTTCTCTTTTTTCTTATTACCTATCATATGTATGCATATGTGTATATATATATGTATATATATATGTGTGTGTGTATATATATATATGAGGGAACATGTGATATTTAAACTTGCATGTCTGAGTTACTTCACTTCACTTAACATTATGGCCTCAAGATACATCCATTTTCTGGCAAAATACACAAGTTTATCCTTTTTATGGCCAAGTAGTACTCCATTGTGTTTAAATACCTTACATTTTTCCATTCATCTGTTGATGAATGTTTCCAATAGGCTGTTTCCAAGATTTAGCTATTATTAATTGCACTGGTATAAACATGGGTATGCATACATCACTGTGGTAGGATGTCTTTAACTCATTTGAGAAGTTATCTAAAAGAGAATTAGCTAGATCAAATGGAATTTCCACTTTCAGGTTTTTGAGGAGTCTCCATATAGATTTCCATAGTGGTTTTTTCAGTTTACTGTCACACCAACAATGGAGAAGGGTTCCTTTCTCCCCACAACCTCAAGAACAATTTGTTGTTGGTTGATTATTTGATGGTGGCCATTCTTTCCTGGAATGAGATGGAATCTCAGTGTTCTTTAATTTGCATTTCTCAAATGCTCTTCTTCATCTGAGAAGTGTTTATTCACTTGGGGTGGTTATTTTTAAATTTGGTCTTTAAATTTTGCTCTTGATTCTCACTGTAAATCTGCCTAAAAGAAGCCAAACATACCTATGCCACATGTCTCAGGCCAATTGTTTTGTTGCCTTGAAATTTCCTCCACCACACAAATTAGTTTGTTGCCTTTAAACTACAATTCACACAGTCTTGGAGCAGGGACAAAATGCAGCAAATTCTTTGCCAAAATATAACACAAATGACTTCTAGATCAATTCTCAATAGAGTCATTATTCTCATCTAAAACCTCCTGAGCACAGACTTTATTCTCCACATTCCTATCAGCAGTCTGGTCTTTTGTGCTACCGTCATAATCACTTCTCAAGTTTCACTGAAAGCACTAGTGCTTCTCTAGACCACATCTCTGTATTTTCCAAATTCCTTCCATAAACCATTTCTAAAACATTCTCAACTACATGGTCAGGTACAGTAACAACAATCACCTCATTCTCATTACCAAAAGTCTTTATTGTTTGTGGAGATAAGATCTGAAGAATGACACCTATTTGGTCTCCTCAGTGAGCACTGAGGAGAAAGAGGCCATACAAGCGTGCTAACATGCTGCAGGAAAAAGTAAAAATACCTGAGGTTAAGCTGTTTACCCAGAGAAGTACCATGGAGGATGGAGACAGATGAATCCTGAGGAACTCTAATTGCTTGTGCCCCTGTCTGAGTGAATAAAGCCAAGGTGCACCAGGCATTTGGGGTCTGTGCCGAAGGAAGATATGAACCCCCTAGCCTCCAAGATTTTAACATGTTTCTGTGTTTCTTTATTTTTCTTCTTCATCACCCCTTGAACAGGTTCGAGCTTGTAGGCTGGCTCCTATAATTGCTTAAGGTTAATATTGATAGAAAATGCAACATATGTGCATATCCTCTTTGTTAAATACAGATAGATGAAAAAATATAGATAGATAGCCAAGAGGATTTAACAGATTGGTTTAGAGGATCAGAGTTGGGATAGTCTACAATACTTTTCTGCATGCTGGAGAAGCAGAAGATCCAGTAGTTGCTCGGTCCAAGGAGCTCAAAATGCCAGAATGAGGCAGACTCACTCCAAGGCTGAAGGCCTGAAAACTCCTTGGACAGTCCATGGCACTAGTTCTCGTAGAAAACTAAAAAACTGGAATTTGATATCCACAGGTGATTGTAGCAACAAAATGTGTACCTCCTCAGGCAGAATCAAACTTGCAAGAGCAACTGACTTCGTGCTTCTCATTTTCATTCAGTGCAGATTGCCTGCCTATTGGATAGTGCCAGTCATCATCAGGGTGGATGGTCAGTTTGCTGGTCAACATGCCAATCATCTCTGAAAACAGTGCCACAGATACACTCAAGAGTGTGATTTACTAATCTCCTAGGCTTATCTCAGTTCAATCAAGTTTACAATCAATATTAACCATCACAATTATAGTAACAAACTATCAATCATCTTTTACTTCTGACTTCATCATAACAATGAGGATAAGAATTAATTCACAACACAAACAAATAGAAAACTGGAAAAAATAAAACAAAGAGCTGTGTTAATACATTGGACAAATAGAAACCTATGTCTAAGATCAGAAATCAGACATATGAACCCCTACAAGAGCTCCAACTTTTGATTTGGAAGCAATGTAAACAGAGGTTGATGATTTTGCTGAGTTAGAGATATAGAGATTGGAGTTCAGAGATACTGTTGATGCTGAAATATGTAAGACAGAATGCCAGATAAGAAAGTAGTATGTGGAAAAAAAATCTCCAAGAAATATGTATAGTTATCACTTTTTAATCCATAATGCAAAACTCTACAGTGCTGGAAAATAAAAGCCCAGAAATTTGCAAGCTAAGCAATGTCCAGAGCCCATATAAGTGGCTAAAAAATTCACTTCAACCCAGCACACCAAAAGTTTTGATTGTTGTAGGGATATTCAATGGAGGACGTACATCTGAACTATTTCTGGAGTACAGACTAACTTAGAACATTTTAGAATGAAGTATGATCATCATGCATGGGTTATCAATCTTCTTGAATGGGCACAGAAACAAAGCACTAACAACAAGTTATGAAAAGCAATTTTTTTCTTACAAAGAGCATGGGAAAATAGAAATTTAAGATTCATAATAAGTCAGTCATTCAAGACTCAGAAAAAAATGCTTCAAGGCATATGAACACTTAGCTTTGTATGCCCAATGTTATAGCTGCTCCACATTCAAGTACTTCATTTTGAGTATTATATAGGACATTGGGCAAAAGTGTTTCAGGACCAGTTTTTCTAGGAGGTATGGGGACAGAGACTAGGCTATTCTGGACAGTTTCTCCTTATCTCAGAATATTATATTCTCACAACTTTCTATAGTTATTCTGAAAGCTATAACTGAGCTGTAGGGAGAAAAGTTAGGTGAACCAAATTCAGCATCTGATGAACTCTCTTGTACCTTAGAATATATTAAATATAGGCACTAAATGGATCAAATTATCTGTAAATAACTTAACTTGGGCCAAACCAAACCCCAATACATTTCAAAAAAGATGATGAAATTCCGACAGTTGAAAAAATAATTCACAATTTCCAATATCCCAATAAAAATCACTAGATATAGACAAATGTAAGAAAAAAAGATTAATTGTATGGTTTAAATGTGAAGTGCCCTCCAAAGATTTACATATTGAATGTCTGATTCCCATATGTGCAATTTTCAAAAGTGAGGCCTGAAAACTTGACTAAATCAAAAGGGTTCTAACTTCATCGGTTAATCTATTGATGAATTCATAGCTGAGTGGACTATTTGGAGGTAGAGTCCCATTGGAGAAAGCAGGACAGGACACTGGGACTTCCAGTCTTTCAGGAGATGAGCAGCTTTCCTCTACCACATCCTCCCACTGTGATGCTGCTATTGAGTCACAAGCCTAAAAGCAATGGAGCTATTGCACTATAGACTAAAACATTTGAAAGTATGATCCAAATTAAATCTTTCCTTCTTTTAGAAGTTTATGTCAGGTACTTTGTCACAGTGATGGAAAACTGACTAACATACAAATATAGTCATTGCAAATTTCTCCAAATTCATTTATACATTGAATGTAATTTTACTCAAAATTCTACCAGAAGTTTTGAAAATGTATAAAATTTACTTACTTGAAAATTGATTTAGAAAATCTAAAGAGATATACAAGCATACAATAATCAAGAGATGGTGGTAACAACAAATAATAAACATACTGATCAGCAGAATAAAAATGAGTTGAGAAGTATACCCACAGAAATGTAGTTAATTGATTTTGACAAAAGTGCAAAAGCAATTCAATTATATATATATATATATATATATATATATATATATGTTCTAAACAACAATTAAAATTGTACATATTTTGGTATATGGTATACTTTGCAGAATGGCTAAATCAATTTAGTTAACATATGTGTTAATTCATATATTTATTTTTTTGTTGTGGGTACACATAATTCTGTTCTATTAACTGTGTTCAAGTGTAAAATATATTGTTAGTAACTATGTCACCATGTTGTCCATGGATTCCTTATACTCATGCTCTTGTCTAACTACAATTTTGCATCCTTTGACTGAATTTCTCCCCAGGCATTCTTCCCTTAGCCCATGGTAATCACTATGATACTCTCTACCTCAATGAGCTGGATTTTTTAGATTTCACACATAAGTGAGATAATATATGTGCCTGGTTTATTCCATGTAACAAAATATTCTCCAGGTTCATTCAGGTTCTTGCAAGTATAAGGGTATACTTACTTGTTAAGGTTCACTAGTATTCCACTGTATGCATATATTACACTATCTTTACCCATTAATTCACTGTTCAGTGCATAGGCTGATTCCATGTATAGGCAATTGTAAATAATCCTTCTCTGAACATAAGAATGCAGATATTTCTTCAATATAATAACTTTATCTCCTTTGAGTATACCCAAAATTGAGATTTCTGGATCATATAGTAGTTCTGTTTTTAATTTTTTTGAAAAAATTCCAGACTTTTAATTAATGTTGATACTAATTTATGTTACTATCAACAGTGCATAAGCTTCCCTTTTCTCCACATTTGGGGAAACATCATTTTTCACAATCTTGATTAATTTATCAAGTCTTTATGGTTGTTTTACGTTACTTTTCCACATTCTGCTTGGGACAAAATTATGACCAACAGATGCCTTTATATCTTGTGGTTCTCCCAACTTATTTAGAGCCTAGATTGGAACAATGAAGTCAGTAAATAAAACAGAAAAACAAGGTAAAATAATAAATTTAATGTTTGGAGGAAATGAATGAGGGAATGAAGAAGATATTTAATCAAGATGAACGTTTGACTTACTTGAAATTATGCTTCAAAGAATGGAATATAGAAAACTCCAAAATCTCAAATCTATCTTCTGCCCTTTTCAAACTCATATTGCAATTGAATTAGACAAAAACCAACACTTACAACTTAAAGGAGGAGAGGTTTGATTTTCTTCACAGTTTCAGGGGATTTGGTACATGGTTAACAGGCTAGAAGGCAGGAATATTAGCCAGAAGAGGGAGAAGGTGCAAAGATACTTAGTTTATGACAGCCAGAAAGCATAGCAGTGCCAGAGAGGAAGGGCTGAAGGACAGAGACATAGATGCCAATTCTATGTGCCCATGAGCCACCCAAACACAACTAAAACTATGCTCCAACAATCCCTGGGTGCCTGGCAAGAAAATCAAATTCACACAGTCAAATTTAACTGTCACATCCCACTCCTTGTCAAGTTGAAACCCCAAAATGTCTCCTAAATCCATACTTAATTCTCCCAAAATTCAAGTCTATAATTCCACCTAACATGTTATAACTATCTTGCATACAATCAAAACTGCAATAATATTTTCCCCAAACTCTCAAGACCTCCAACTTCCAACATGTTTCAAAATTCTAGTCTAAGTATTCTGAGACTGAGGGCAAAGTTTTAGGTATGAACTTCTGTAAAAACTAAAAACAAGTTACATGACACCAAAAAATATAATAGTGTAGAGTAAACGTTTCCATTCTAAAAGAGAGGACTAGGAAGACAGAAATAAATCATATCAAAGCAAAACCAAAACTGAGAAGGGCAAACATTAGTCTCTCCACAACCAGCATCCAGGGCACATGGTAGTAAAATGTGAGTTGCAAAGGACTGGGATGGTTCCAACCCTATGACCTTGCTGTTTTCAGCCAATATGGTCGCTCACTTGCACTGCCTCCACTCACAATGTGTAGCTTCTTTGTCATCCATTTTACATTCTTATTATCTCTAACTTCTGGTGATGAGGAAATAATGCACAACAGGGAAGGCCTTCATCTATTGCCAACCGTCCCCTGGTGTTTTTGCCATAAGATGTTCTGTTCCAGTAATGTAACTGTTCAAGCTGCATGATGCTGTTCAAGCAATGTAATTGTTTAATCTGCACAATGTTCCTATTAGATGTTTCAAGGGTGTTCTGTTAACTCTGCTTCTCTTCTTCTATGAGCATGCTCGCCTGGTCTGTGGGCCCAGCCTCCTATCCCATAGAGCTCTATATAAGGGTTCTTCCATTTCTATTTAGGGCTGAGATTTCAGAGTGCAAACTCCTCTGAGCCCACGGACATAATAAAAGATTCTCTCCATCTCTCAGAGTGCCACCATCAGTTTCTTTGCCCCCAGAGACCTTTGGATAGCTGTAACACAGAGCTATAACACTTGGCTGCAATGCTGAGCTGTCACACTTCACTGTAACACTGGGATCTGCACTTCTCTTTTGGAATCATCCCCACAGATTCATATATTGCTATTTCAGAAGGTCATTTCCTGGCTTCCTAGGCATTCTTCTGAATTCTGAGTAGAAGCCTCCATGCCTTCAAAGTTCTACCATTCTGCATGTCATTAAGTCCAGAATGATGTTGATGATGCATGAGTCTGCTGTCAACAGCACCAGTAACAAGTCCTCCTTGGACCATGGTTCCAGTGGCCTCTGAATGCCTAGATGGCTGAGCACAGTGAAAAGAATCCCAAGGGGTGAATTTCTTAGGAGGCTTTTCTTGATCAGGTGTCCCAGGGACTTTCTCAAATGAAAATTTGCATTTTACCCCCATCAAACCTGTGATGTTTGGAGTCTCGCTGATTTCTGAAATGCCTGAAAGCATCTTTATTCTTGTTTCTATTCAAATTACTTGGTATCTTTCCAATGATGCTAAGCTCTTCATCAATCACACTTCCTTTGATGCCAACTTTATGCCTATACATTTTGGCCCAAAATTTGAATTTTCCAATTGTTCTTCTCTGCATTTTGCCCCCATTCTCATTATATATTAAGTTTAAAACAGCCATCCATATACACACCACAGCCTGAATTTTAGTCTGCCTTCAAATTTTCTCCACCACCTGCATTAGTCTACTGCCCTTAATCTCAGTATCTGGAAAAGTTCCCAAACATGGTCAAAATGCTGAAAAATTTTTGCTAGAGTGTATGACACATATCTTCAGTTCCATTTGTTAGTGCACCCTTGTTCAAAACTGAATCCTCCTCAGTCTGGCCTTTATGTCTCCCTTTCTATCAGCAATATAGTTTTCTGAGATCTGACCAGAAGCACCAGTTAGGCTCTGTTAAAAGCATACTAAATCTTCTCTAGCATGCCTCTCCAAATCCTTCCAAACTCCTCCCACAACCAGTTACTAAGCCTTCTTTACTGTATTGTCAGTGACAATCTCAGCAGCAGCCTCACTTTTGGTATCAATTTTCTGTTTTAATTTTCTCATTGATGGGATACAATACCCAAAACACACAATTTAAAGGGGAGAAGTTTCATTTAGCTTACAGTTTCAAGGAATTCAGTATATGGTCTACAGTGTCCACAACAGAAATATGTTGGAAAGCTGTGATAGAACAAAGATGCTGAGTTCATGGTGACTGAAAAGCAGAATAGGGGAACAGTGCCAGAGAGAAAGGAGCAGAGACTAGATATAGACAGCAAGACCATAACTCCATGACTCCTACAGAAACACTCAGAAGTGTGATCCATCAATCTCTAGGCAATTCCAAATCCGATCAATTTAACATAATCATGTTTAACCCTCACACTAACATTCCCCCTATGTACCATATATTACATTATATCTAATCTACTACACATTTAAGAAAACTTCATACATATCTTCCCACCTATTTTATATTTAGATAATAATTTCCTCTGTTTGCAATATCTTTCTCGAATTTACAAATATCTAAATTTAATTTCATCTATAAGGGTTACTTCAGATATCTTCTGATCCATGGAATCTTTCAGAATCCCATCTAGCATTTCTTTTTTTTTTTCTTTTTTGGAATCACAAATATTATGGTTTAAATTGATCCTGCTTCTCATTTCAAAGCAAGCTATCTTCATCAGCTCAGTGTTCTTAGTAAATTTACTTTTTTATATTTCATAGTGCTTTGCCTATGGTCTTGCTTAGAATACAGAATTCCAAAAACACTTTTAAAAGAATAAATAAAATGAGTAATTAAAATAAATAGCTTGACTCCCCCAGTTGCACAGCTTTTGTGATTTGTCATTCATTTTCAAAACTATATTGGAACATTTTCTTACAGGTAGAGAAAACAACTGTTTGAGTATCTCTATCAAAGTTAGTGAAATAATCCAGATGCAAAACTTTAAATATTACATTGTTTCTCTTACATACGAAACTCATAGTAAAATAATTTAAAGAGAAAAATAAAGGATGGAAAACAAAGAGACAGATCTTTTGAAAATAGAAAAGAGATACAGAGATGGAGGGAAGGGTAGGAAGAGAAGGGGAACATGAATTAAAAAGAATTAAGATGTATTATGTATCATATATATGTTATGAATCTAAAATGTGTATCACATTATTTCTTATGAACACTCAGTGGATGACCTAAATAAAATATTGGCAAATTTAATCCAAGGAATTTTAAAAGAATTCTGAAATAAAATTAAATATATTATCCCAAAAATGCTTGCATAATTAATATTTTAAAAATCAAACACTGTAATTCATCACCATAACAAAGGAATAAAAAAATCATATGACCTTGTCAATAGAAAGTGAAAGTCATTTTATAAAATTCAGTATCTATTAATGCTAATAAATGAAAATAATATTTAATTAAGGCATAAAAATAGTCTAAAAATTTGTTGATATATACAAAGTATACCAAAGATTATAGTTCAAAGTAAAACATTTTTAAAAAGATTTGTGGGCTGGGGATTCAGCTCAATGGTGCCACCACCTGCATCGCAAGTGCAAGGTCCTGAGTTCTATCCCTGTTACCAATAAATAAATAAATAAATAAAGATTTGTATTATCACCAAATATGTGAAACTTTATACAAGACATCCTAGCCAGTACAATAGCAAAAAAAGAAATAAAATAATAATCAGGATAGAAAATATAACATTGTGAATATACTTAGATGATGTAATAAGATACATGAAAGGTTTAAAAGAATCTATACACAATTTGAATTAATAAATAAATTTAACAAATTCTCAATATATTAAACAATATATTGGTATATGCCAAAAATCAGACATTAGAAATAAGTTTCATAATATTTATGATCCCCTCAAACTATCAAATACTTAGTGATGGTCTTATTTCTGTTTTTATTAGTACATTTTAAAGTACACAAAGTTTGCGATCATCTTGAGAAGTGAGTATATGTACATAATACAGGTTAATTCTTTTTTATCCCCTTCCCTTTCCGTCCTGGCTCCCTCCTCCTTCCTCTAAAGTGTATACCAATGTGAAGAGATAGAAAATGAAAGTATATAGTAAATGAAATGAGATCCTAAATGAAAGGAAGAGTATACCATTCCAGGAATACTCAATATTGAAAAAAATGACAATTTTACTCAAATAAAATTTAAAATAGTTTCTTTTATTTTATTGGTTTTGGGGATTCATCACACCTGTTTGTAGAAATTCAGAAGATCATGACTGGCGCATGATTTTTAAAAGATAAACAAAGTTTGAATATTCATATTACTAGATATTAAGACTTATTAAACTACTATGTTTGCTACTATATAAATAACATTTTATTTCTCACACATATTTAAAAAGTGAATATTGACATCTATCTCATATTTTACCCAGAAACTAATTCCAGATGGAGTGTACATCTAAATCTGAAAGGTAAAATAGCAAAGACAGTGTCATCATGAGCTTTGTGCACCAAGCATATGGACGAACCTTGAGACCATAAGGTTAAGTGAAATAAATCAGACATGCAAGCTTAAATGTCACATGGATGCTCTTATATGAGAAACTGAAAGTATAAATAAAGCACAAAATAAAACAGAGACTAGGAAATAGAGAAAACTATCTTTGGTAAAAGAAAAGGGGTCCAAGAGAGGAATGAAAGGGGACATAAAAATAATTAAGATGTGTTATGTACATGTACCAACTTCCCATGAGGAATGTGTTCCAGAATCGCGGAAAGAAATGTACAGAGACATAGAATTTGGGTAAAAAAACAAAGCCTTTAATCCCTAGCGAGGGGCACAGCCAGAAACTTGTCTGATCAATGTCCATACCGTCCTTTGCTTTAACATTTCCTTTTATATCTTCTTTTAGCCATTACCTCATTTCTGGTGGTCTTAGTCAGAAAAATTTGTTTCTCTTTTACAACTAGTTCCTGTTATAGTCACAGACATAACAAACAGATGGCACCTAAAACAAATACATTGTAAACTACCCAAACATTTCTACTTTGCTTTTCTCTGGGTTAAATGTTATCTACAGTTAGGTTACAGGTCAAAGGTTCAGTTAGACATCACCTTAAACAATAAGAGTTGCAGGAAAGGTAAAACTTAAAGGAATGGATTACTTATTTTACTTCAAGTACCTTAATAACTAACCTATAGTTTAAATTTTCTCTAGCAAATGTAATTATTATTACTGCAAACATGTACTAATATGAATAAAATTAAATTATACATTCTAAAGAAGAAAAACAGCATCAGCCATGAAGGAAATTTTAATGAATTGGACTACATTAAAATTAAGAACATTTATTCACCAAGATACATCATGAAAGGAATGAAAATGCAATCTACAGGGTGTGACGAAATATTTGGCATGCCTATATGCTATGTAAAACTCATATTCATAAAATATAAAGAACTAGAAAACATTAAAAATATAGAATGGCTAATAGAAATTTTTGAATCCACATAGCTAATAAATACATGAAAGAGGCTCAAACTCACTAGTCAGTAAATAAATACAGATTAAAATGTCAAAAATATATCATTACATAAATACACCAAAATAGCTATGACTAAAAGCTGCTATTGTTGTTTCCTCAAAAAATAAAATAAAAATCACCACATATTCCAATAATTCCACTTCTTAGTACATAAACAAAATTATTCAACACTGTGACTAGAACAGATATGTGTATACCCATGTTCATTGCAGCATAATTCATAATAGCCAAAAGATAGGAACCACACAAATGTCCTTGACAGATAAGTCATAAAAAAATGTGATACATGTTTACAAAGTAACAATATTCAACCTTAACATGATAAAATTCTGACACACGCTACAATGTGAATGAATCCTGACAACAATATACTAAGTGAAATTAGCCTGTCAAAAAAGGCCAAATATTGCATGACTCCATTTGTGTAAGGTATAGAATAGTCAAATTCGCAAAGACAGAAAGTAGAATACTGGTTGTCAGAAGTTATGGGAAGAATCCTGTATGGAGTTAACAATTGAAGGTCACAGAATTTCAGTGTGAGATAATGAGAAAGTTCTGGAAATGGAATGTGGTGATTATTGAACAAAAGTGTGACTGTACTTCATGCCACTGAAATGTACACTTCAAACTTGCTAGAGTGGAAAATATTATATTGTATCTCTTTTATTGCAATTAAAACTAAAAATGAGGGGGAGACTTCTGGGCCACTGGAAAACCGACCTAGTGCCTAAGAGCAGAGCCACACCCAGCGCTGAGGAGGAACCTTCCTGGCCACCTTACCACTGACTCCAGCCACAAGGGCACCAGCAGCACACAACACCACCCCTTGAAATGTGGAGATAGGTAAATAACTCTCAAAACCAGACTTCCAAATCACCTACAGCAACCCCAAAGGGAAACATATGGAACACTCTGACACTCAACCACTTGGACCCCCTGAACTGGCAACAAAAGAGGATCAGGAAAAAATGAAATCAGAAATAATTTCTCAGACAACAGCAAAGATTGTGCCCATAGTGCAAGACAAGATTGATAAATCTAGACAGGACATAGATAAAAAAATAGAGGAGCCTAGGAACATGATAGAATCCCAATATAGAGGTCCCATTTGACTCAGCTATTCCCCTGCTGGGTATCTTCCCCAAAGAATTAAAAGAATCATACCACAGAAATATATGTGCACCCATGTTTATAGCAACACAGTTTGTAATAGCTAAAGCTTGGAAACAGCCCAAGTGCCCATCAATTGGAAACTGGATAAAGAAAATGTGGTATTTTTTCATAAAATGGAGTACTACTCAGGTATAAAGAATGAGAAAGACATTTATAGCTAAATGGATGTATATTGAGGCAATACTCTTAAGTGAAATACGTGGGACACACATATGTAAATACGGAATAGTTTGTCTAGTGTGAGAAACTAAAAGTGTAAATAAGGACTAAAATGATTAAAATAAAGAACTGATAATTTGAAATAGGAAAAGGTCCAAAGGTGTAGTGGTGGTGGGAAGGGAAGGGGAAAGGGAAGAAGGGAAAGGAAAAATTATGAGAAAAGAAAAAAAATGGAAACGAAATCTATGTAAATAGGGAAGGGTGGAGGGGGTGAAGGGCACACAGGTAATGGGAGAAAAAATAAGAACTAAGATACATCATGTACAGGTAGAAGTACCCAATGATAAATGTAAACATATTGTATACCTAAAATGTACCGATAAAAGAATTAAAAAAAAAAAACAAATGCAAACAGATTTCCAGAAGATTGAAAACTCCATTGAAAGTTTACACAGCAGAATGAACCAACGTGAGAACAGAATTTCAGATATAGAAGATAAGATTACAATTAGTGACCAGGAAAAGAAAATTTCCTTTAAAATAATAAGGGGCCACAAGTAATCAATCCAGTAGCTGATAGACGATGCAAAGAAGAATAACATAAGACTGATGAGAGTCAATGAAAAAAACCAGATAGAATGGAGACAACATAAAAAAAAACTGTTCACAGAAGTGATGGCAGAAAACTTCCCAAGCAGGAGAAAAGAACTTGACATAGAGACAAGTGAGCCATACAGGACTCCAACTAGCCTTGATAAAAAAAAAATACCAATCTGCACATAGCATATGATAGTTAAGATTCCAGAAACCAAACAAAAGAACAGAATTCTATAAGCAGTCAGAGAAAAGTAACAAATCACATACAAAGGAAACTCCATCAGAATTACAGCAGACTTCTCAACACAAACCCTCAAGGCAAGAAAAGCTTGGAGTGGTGTTTTCAAGCCCTAAAGGAAAACAGCCTCCAACCCAGATTGATGTACCCTGAAAAACTATCTTTCAAAACTGATGGAGAAATAAGATACTTTCATGACAAAGAGCACCTTAGGAACTTCATGAATACCAAACCAGAACTCCAAAAAGTATTACACAATACCCTAGGAAAAGACAATGAGGATCACAAGCCCAGGAAGCCCAGTAGAATGAATCCATCGGGCATGACAAGAAATTAAATACAAAGGGGGAGAATCCAATAAAAGAAAAAGTTATGACAATGATAAGGCAATAAATATCACTGATAACCATCAATATTAATGGTATCAATTCACAAATCAAAAAAAATAGACTGGCAAAACGGGTCAAGTAGCAAGATCCAACAATATGTTGCATACAAGAAACACACTTAATTCAAATAGAAATTCATAGACTGAAAGTTATAGGGTGGAAAACAATACTGCATGGGACAGGAACCAGAAAAAAGTAGGAATATCTATCCTCTTTGCAGATCAAGTGTATTTCAAACCAATCGATTAAGAGAGACAAAGAAGGACATTGCATCTGTGTAAAGGAAATGATCCAAGAGGAAGAGATAACAATCATAAATATATATGCATCAAACAGTTGTGTGCACAGCTATATAAAGCAAATAATAATGGACATGAAATGTCATATATGCACTAATAAAATTTTAGTAAGGGACCTCCGTGCCCCACTGTTACAAATAGATAGATCAACTGGACACAAAACAAGCAACGAAATACTAGAACTCAATCAAACTCTTGAACAAATGAACTTAACAGATGTTTACAGAGTGTTCCACCCCACAAAATCAGAATACACATTCTTTTCAGCTGCACACAGTTCATTCTCCAAAATAGACCACATACTCACAAGACATGCTTAAGCAAGTGTAAAAGAATTGAAGTTGCCCCTGTATATTATCAGGCCATAGTGTGATGAAATTGGAGATGAACAGCAAAAGAAACTGCAAGAATTTCATACACACATGGAAATTGAAGAAGACACATCTGAATAAACAAGGGGTCAAAGGCGAAATTAAAGAAGGAATCAGACAGTTCCCACAATTAAATGATAATGACAATACAGCATATCAGAGTCAATGAGACACAATGAAAGCAGTCTTATGAGGGAAATTTATAGCAGTGAATACTCACATTAGGAAAACAGAGCAAGCCCAATTCAACAACCTGATGGTGAACCTCAAACTTCTAGAACAAGAAAAACAGGACAAACCCAAGGCTCACATAAGGGAGGAAATAATAAAGATTAGAGCAGAAATCAATTAAATGGAGAGTGAGAGAATGATACAAAACATCAATGAAGCCAAGAGTTGCTTCTGAGAAAGAAAAAACAAAATTGACAAACTCTTAGCCATTTAGAGAGGAACTACTGTCACTACTGTTTAAACTCTTCAATGAAATTGAAAGGGAAGCAATACTCCCAAATTCTTTCCTGGAAGCAAGCATTACCTTGATCTCCAAAGCAGAGAAAGACCAACCTGAAAAAGAGAAATATAGGCCAAACTCACTAATGAACATAGAGGCAAAAATCCTTAATAATGCCAAATGAAATTCCAACAATATACTTCACAGAAATAGAGAAAACTATCCAAAAATTCATTTGGAACCATAAGAGACCTAGAATAGCTAAAGCAAGTCTAAGCAACAGAGACATGGCTGGGTGTATCACAATCCTCAACTTGAAACTATACTACAAAGCTACTGTGATAAAAACAGCATGGTACTGGCAAAGGAACAGACCTGAGGATCAGTGGACTAGATTAAAACATGAAGAAACAACTCCAGACATGCTCAGCCACCTCATCTTTGACAAAGGAGCCAACCACCCTCATTGGAGGAAAGATAGAATATTTAATAAATGGTGTTGGAAAAACTGGATTTCAACTTGCCAAGGATGAAAACTAGACCCATACCTAACACCATGCACTAAACTAAGATTGAAGTGGATTAAAGATCTAAATATTAAGACAGAAACACTAAACTTGTTGGAACATAAGTTAGGTAAAAGTCTTGAAGACATTGGCATAGGAAAAGACTTCATGAACAAAACCTCAGCACCATGGGAATTAGCAGAAAGAATCAACAACTGGGATCTCATCTTATTAGAAAGCTTCTGCACTGCAAAAGAAACCACCAACAGAGCTAACAGAGAACCAACAATATGGGAAAAAAAATTTAGCAGCTGTACCTCAAAGGACTACTATCTATAATATATATAAAGAATTAAAAAAATCAGACCCCCCAAATTCAAAGACCCAATTCAAAAATGGGAATCTGAGGCACAAGGACCCCAGTTCGATCCCTGGTACCAAAAAAAAAAAATGGGCATCTGAAATGAACAGACATTTCTCAGACAAAGAAGTAAAAGCAGCAAACAAATATATGAAAAAATGTTCAACATCACTGGTCATTAGAGAGATGCAGATGAAAACAACACTGAGATTCCACCTCACCCCACAAAGAATGGCTGCTATCAAGAAATCAACCAATAACAAATGCTGACAGGGGTGTGGAGAGAAAGGAACCCTTCTCCATTGTTGGTGGGAGTACAGACTGGTGCAACCACTGTGGAAATCAGTACGGAGATACCTCAAAGAACTAGGGCTAGAGGTCCTATTTGACCCAGCTATTCCCCTGCTGCGTATCGTCCCGAAAGAATTAAAAGAATCATACCACAATGATATTTGTGCACCCATATTCATAGCGGCACAGTTTGTAATAGCGAAAGCTTGGAAGCAGCTCAAGTGCCCATCAACTGGAAACTAGATAAAGAAAATGCGGTTTTTTAATAAAATGGAGTACTACTCAGCCATAAAGAACGAAAAATTAAAGTCATTTATAGCTAAATGGATGCATATCAAGGCCATACTCGTAAGTGAAATAAATAGTACAAATACCGAATAGTTTCTCTAGTGTAAGAAACTGATAGTGTAAACAAGAGTTAAAATGACTAAAATGAATAATTGATAATTTGAAATAGGAAAAATGGTCCAAAGATGAAGGAGTGAAGGGAGGGGAAGGGGAAAGGAAAAGAGGGAAAGGAAAAACTATGAGAAAAGAATTTAAAAAAAGGAAATTAAATCTATGTAAATAGGGAAGAGTGGAGGGGGTGAATGGTGCACAGGTAATGGGGAAAAATATAAGAACCAAGATATGTCATGTGCAGGTACAAACACCCAATGATAAATGTAAACAAATTGTATCCCTAAAATGTACCAATAAAGTGTATCAATTAAAAAAAAAAGCTTCTTCACAGCAAGAGAAACCACCAACAGTGTGAAGAGACAACCTACAATGTGGGAAAAAAATTTCACCTGCTGTTCCTCAGACAAAGATTTACTTTCTAAATTCTATGAAGAACTTAAAATAATCAGACCTCCCAAATTTAAAGACCCAATCCAAAAATAGGCATGTGAAATGAACAAATATTTCTCAAAGAAGTAGAAATAGTAAATAAACATATGAAAAAATGTTCAACATCACTGGTCATTCGAGAAATGCAAATGAAAACAATGCTGAGATTCCACCTCACTCCAGAAAGAATGACTACTATCATGAAATTAACCAATAACAAGTGCTGGTGGGGCTGTGGGGAAAGAGGAACCCTACTCCACTGCTGGTGGGAGTGTAGACTGGTGCAAGCACTGTGGAAATCAGTATGGAGATACCTCAAAAAACTAGGACTGGAAGTCCCCTTTGACCCTGCTATTCCACTGCTGGGTATCTTCCTCAAAGAATTAAAAGAATCATACCACAGTGATATATGTGCACCCATGTTCATAGCAGCACAATTTGTAATAGCTAAAACTTGGAAACAGGCCAAATGCCCATCAACTGGAGACTGGATAAAGAAAATGTGGTTTTCTTATAAAATGGAGTACTCTTCATCCACAAAAAATGAGAAATTAGAGACATTGTTGCTAAGTGGATGCACATTGAGGCAATAGTCTCAAGTGAAATAAATAGGACACACACGTGTACATACCAAATAGTTTCTCTGGTGTGAGAAACTGAAATTGTACATAAGGACTAAAAAGTATAATAGATAATTTGAAATAGGAAGAAAAGGGAGCAAAGTGGAAGTGGAAGTGGGAGGGGTAGAGGAAAGAAAAGAAGGGAATGGAATTAATATGAGAAAATGGAAAATTGGAAGCAAAGTCTTTGTAAATATGGAAGGATGGAATGGTTGAAGGGAGAGCAGGGGAATGGGGAATAAACAAGAACCAAGAGAGATTATGTAAAGGCGCAAATTTCCAATCATGAATGACATTATATTGTATACCTAAAATGTACCAATAAAATTAATTTTAAAAAATTAAAAATGAAAAGACTGGATGCCAAATGTACCAAATACTGGGGAGAATATAAAGCAAGTGGTAATCTTATACATTGATTTTATAAGTAAAATTTGTCACAAAAACATAGGAAAATCAATAGCAATGTGCATGCAAGCAAAGCATAGGTATTCTCCATGAGATAGCAATTCTAGTATTAGACATATATAAAATGTAAACAAATTAGTATTACTTAAAATAAGGTAGGAAAATTCACATTGGCTAAATCCTGAAAGTAGTCTATATGTCAATTTGATATAGGGGGAAGAGATGTAACTCCCAAGCCTAGTAGCTATCCAAAAATGTGAGTTCCTGTTTTCTAAAATAGAAGAATGAATTCTAGGAACAATGGAGGTTAAGAGTAGGAAAAATTTATTCAGAAAAAGAAAGCTTCTGCATAAGAGTCTGAAGGGGGACCGGAAAGTGGTTTGCCTGCTCACCTCCCTTTTCAAAAATGTTTTATACAGCAAAGCCATGTGGTAAGCCTGGTACAAAGTGGGAGAAAACTATAAGACCCAATGGAAATTTACAAGGTGGGCATGAGGTGGGACAAAACCTTGACCAACCATTAAGATTATAAGTACATTCACCTAGGTAATATTGACTAAATAAGGGTCAAATGGGGGAGCAAGTCACATAGCAAGCATACAGGGATTTTCAGCAAGAAGGGGGGTCAGGGATATTTCCTGGAGATGCCAGGTTAAGACCTTGACCTCAAACCCAGGTGATTGATACCTATTTAGAATATCAATCACTGCTATTTATCCCCAGGGGAAGCACAAGGGTGTGTAGTTTCTCCCCTTTTACTATTCTGGCCTTCAATGAATGTGTCTTGATTGTCCTCCATGTTGGCTCCTTGTTGTGTTGGCTCCTGGAGGGCTTGTCCTGTCTAACTGCACACAAGATATTTAATTAACTTACCTATCTGCAATAAATCCATAGATGAAAAGATAATGGAAATACAAATATACACATTGAAGTACTACTCAGCCATGAGGAAGGATAAATTTGTCATTTTTTGGAAAATGGATGGATATGCAAATCATACTACTAAGTGAAATAAATCAGATACATCGATAAATGTCATATGTGAGAAAGTCAAAATATAAATGATTTATAATGTAAAATATAGGAGATGTGGTAGGAAATAGGGAAGTAGACTTTGTGGAGATGAAATGATAATCTGGGAAAGTGGGGAGAGGGAGAATGAGGGGGATAGGCAATGTAAAAATGATCATCACCTGATATACATATATGTATATATATATGTGTGTATATATATATATATATGTGTGTGTGTGTGTGTGTGTGTATATATATATATATATATGCCAATTCTCCAAGTTGAATGGAATTACTGTGTATCACAAACATATACCAACAATAAAAAGTAAATTAAAAGAGATGGATGGACCTCACACACAGTATTAAACAAGACAGTACATATTACATGGTTTCATCCATAAAATTTTTAAAATAAAAAATTATGACATTAGAAGTCAGACAGTCAGAATAGTGCCCATAGTAGGGAGGATAGGTGGTAGTCGCTTAGAGTGGGCATGAGGGCTCTTCAGAGTTCTTAAAAATTTTCTGTTTATTGATCTGAGTACTAGCTATATGGAACATCATTCTCTGAATAGTCATAGAACTGTACACTTGTTTTGTGCAATTTTCAGTTTGTGTTGCAGTTCAATAAAACTGTTTCTTAAAATACTAAATGCCTGCAGTTCTGAACATTACAAAATGTAATCTGAATGCTTCCTTTCATCTCCACAATCATATAATAGAGAAAAAGACACTTTTTGGATTTCTTGCCTCATTGAAAATAGTTGAAACAGGCCAAAGCAAAATCCCTTGAAAACCAATCTATTTCTTTTCACCTTTAAAAAGCAAGTGAAAAATTTTGCATTTTTGTGGCCTTATCCACTGACAGTTGACCTTAAGAAGTAATATGAGGATATCTTCACTCAATACACAATAAATTATTAAATTTATATATGATCTACTTGTGGTGGTGTTACATTCAGGTACAAAATAAATTTGGGGTGTGTGTGAATGTGTGCACTCACATGCATATGTGTGTATAGGGATAGGTTAGTGATAGAAATAAGGAAGCCTAACCACTAATCTTCCACATTTAGAAAGTGTTTAGAAAGTTTTAAGGCTTAAAAGTAATGAGTATTTATTTTCTAAACATAAAAAAATCACAATTTTGCATGATAGAAATAAGTTATTCAAACCTAACACAATTTATTTTTCAGTTTTCTATAAACAAGCTTTTGAACAGAAAATTACATAAGTCTTTATGTAAAATTCATGGCTTTGTATTTGAGAGCTATCCTGATAATAAATTAAAATAAATAATCACAAGGTCTCCTTCTCAGCCTAAATTCTCTTGAGTAATCAAACAAAACTAAAGTAAACAAAGAGTGGAGAGAAAGCTTACAAAAAAAGTGGAGAATAGAAAAGTTTGGAAAGGAGAAAAAGGAAATAAAGTCAAGGGCAATTAGTAGAAGAGGTCAGGAGGAAAAGAAGAGAGAGACAAGTGGAGGTTACATAAAACAAGTCAGAAAGAAAAGTAACATTAACAAGATGAGAGAATAGGAGCTTTCTGTCATTTCCTCAAACCCATGCACCATTTTACAATGACCCTCAGTTGAAAGTACTTTTGTAGGAATCTCAGTGTCCAGTAGGGAATTTACAGCGAAATATTGGAGGAAAAACAATCTCATGCATAAATATTTTGAAGGTAAAAAAAAAATTAACTTTTACTCATATATTACCTACACCAAGGCAGTACAGTTCAATAGAAATGAGACAGTATGGTGAGCAGGGATCTAGCTTCCCTTGTTATGTGGGACACTGTTCAAGAAGCCCACATCTTTCTTATCCCATCCCGAATACTGAGGTAATTGCTATGGCCCAGTGGCTGAGTGGCTGGGTGGATGAGTGGATGATTGACATCACCCCCACCTATCAGACTCAGTGGCTGGCTGGCAGCATATATGTACTGAAGAGTGAGTCAGATCCTCTCCAGAGAGCTTACAATCACAGGTGCTCAGCTGGCTAAATTCTGTGGGATTGAGATAGAACACACTAACATGAGCTGTTGAGGGTATTGTCTCAGGAGAAAAAAATAGAGACTCAGCAACCAATCTGAATTTGCAGAATCAAGAAAAGGCATAAAATGTTAGGAATTCCACAATCCACCTCAGAAAGAACAAGAAAGGTAGAGTGGGCACATCGATAATAATGGTCAGAGAGAGAAAGACACGTAATCCTTAGGCTACCTGATTGGTGGGGATGTTTCTCTTTCAAAGACAATAAAGACTGCATGAGTTTACTAGTTTTTCAAATGATTGCAGGGCAACAAAAGTCTTCACTATACACACATACAAATACACACACACACACACACACACACACACACACACACACACCCCAAGCAATGACCCCTAAAAAAGTAACCCAATAATTTTTTTACTATTTGGACTGAATGGACTAGAGAGCTACAAATTACCTCACCAATAATTCAAAACACTTGTTTTAAGGAAACCCAGCAAGCTGCAAAAAAACACACAGATAGACATCTCAAAAAAAGAAAAACAGAAAAACAACACATTAAAAAAAATGAGTTCATGTAATATACTAAAACTCTGTAGCTAAAGATTTAAAAGAATAAATTGAAAATTTCAATAGAAATCACCAATAATGGATTTATCAGAAAACATCTGTGAAGTCCAAGGAGGGCCTATACAGTGAAAAGAGTAAAAGAGAAAAAATGAATGAAAAGAAGTAAAAGAGTTTACAGAACTTATATTACATCATCAAGAGAAATAACATGATTTATAAGAGTTCCCAAAGGAAATGTAAGAGATAAAGAAAAAAAACCTTATTTAAATATATAATGACTGAATACCTCCAAGATTTTATGAGATATGGAATTCATCTTCATGAAGCTCAAAGGCAGGTTCAATGCAAAACAAATTCAACCCTAAGAGGACTTCATAGAAACACATTGTGATAAAAAAAATAAAGGCAAAGGAAGGATTATGAAAGCAGTAAGAGTAGTAAAAACAATCAACACATACAAGAAAATTATGATAAGGTTATCTTTGGATGTTCCCACAGAAATTTTGTAGGACAGGAAAAAGTGGGATCATATTTATTGAAAGTAGTGAAAGAAAAATATCTGTCAACCAAGATAGTTTATACAGCAAAGCTGTCCTGGATTAATGAAAGAAAAAAACCTTTTTTTTTACACAGAGGCAAAGAAAGCTTATCACCCCTATACTTGGCTTATGAGAAATATTATGAGGAGTTCATCCAACTGAAACAAAAAGTTTCTGATCCATACCACAAGTACATAGGAAATATAAAATTCATCGATAAAGGCAAGTGTCTAGTAAAATTTAGCCCTAAGTGCTGTAGTGGTCATGTATAAATCACTTTTAGCTTTAATATAAAGATTGAAAGAAAAAGTATTAAAAATAACTCAAGCTGCAATGATTAGTTAAGAGATACACTTCATAAAAATAAATAAAGTGTGACAGAAATGCAAAGTCTGCATGAAAGAGTAAAACTGTATTTATATAAGACCAAAGGTAAATAGTTATCATCTTAAAGCAAACCATTATAACAAATTTTTGCTAAGTCTCATGGTAGCCACAATGTAAAACTGGTAGCAAATAAACAAAAATAAAAGAATCAGAGCACACCAAAAGAGTATATCATTAAATTACAAAGAAAGCAGCAGAGAAAGAAAGGGACTTATAAGTTCAAAAACAGAAAACGTTTAATAAGATTGTAATAGTCCTTCCATACCAATAATTACTTTAAAATAAATGGATGAAATACTCCGAAGGACACAGCAAGGTTAAATGGATTAAAAATAAGACACAATTATGTGATATCAACATGAGATTCTGTCCAGAGCAAGGTTACATAATTTTAGGGAAAAATCATTTGACCAGGCCTAGTTTCCCTGCCTGCTGGCCAGCTATGGCATTTGGAGACATAATTCTATTTTTGCCTCGGGTCACAACTGAGACCTCAATGATCCCTTGATGCTGTGATGCTCCAGGGCAAGACTATACCAGTGGAAGACATCCTGGGAGGAACCAAATCTTCATGTGCATAGTTCCTCATTGTTCTAGGATCCTAAGGGTCCCTCTGAGTCAATTGCTACTTCTGTTTCTGCAAACGTTCTGAATAAAGATGTGGCAAGCTGGAGGTCTGGGGTCTTTGCCCCCCAGAGCGACCCTGATGAGGCCCAAAGCTCAGCTTCTTATCAAAGTCTCATTTTTTCTACCTTTCCTGTATAATAAATTAATTCGCCTTGTGCTGCCCTGGCTCGCAGGAGACTAGGATTTACTGCAGAGGTTCTAGTAATGTCCTCTTTCCCTGTTCCCTACAAGATTCATTATCTTTAACAAAACACATAGGTGAAGCAATGACACTGTATGCAAACAAAAGTAAATGGGGCACATGAATAACTATAGTTACACCAGCCAAAATAGACTTTAAGTAAAAATTATGAAAGGAAAGAAGAAGTTATATGATGAAGTGATGCAGAGAATATATCAACAGTAAATATAAATAAACCCACCAACAAAACACCTAAGAATATAAGGTAAATGTATACAGATCTCAAATGAGAAATAGCAACACAATTACATGGGAAGCATCATTTACTCCACTTTCAACAGTGTATAGATCATTTGATATGAAAATCAACCAGAAAGCATTGAACTTGGACTACAGTATACAACAAATGGATCTAACAGACATAGGAAACTCCATCCAACACCATCATGATACACATTCTATAGAGTCACCAATGGAACACTCTTTACGATAATACATATATTAGCCCCAAAAGCCTCTTAACTTGAGAAGACTGAAACCATGTAAAATATCTTTCTCAAAAACAATTAATATTTATTTCTTTGAAATACAAAGGAAATAATGGAAGGAAAATTTTAAAATTAACAAAATGGAGGAATAAAGTAATGCACTCCAAAAAAATCAATGTATTATAGAAGATATTGTTGCGGCAAATCAAAATGATCTTTCAGAGACAGGAGAGTTGGGTAAGATAAAAAAGAAGTATATTGCCAGGCAATGGACAGCTTCAGGAAAAGAGTTCTTCTAGGCGGACCAAGAGTTAAGCCAGTTTCTCCTTTCTATACCTTTTACAGGGTAGCTTAAGTTATGGTTACACAGCAGAATATGGCAGAGATGTGATAAAGCAACATTAGGCAATTTTTCATAGTTTCAAGGTTGAGTGCTTAGATAAACACACTTCAAGGCTGGTTTCTAATCTATCAGGGAACAGGCTAACCCACCAGAGGGGGAGGTCCCACCCAGAGTTATCAAATAGGGACAAGTTGACACAGGCGGGGGTTTTAGGGGTGGCACACACAAACTAGAGTGCATTATTGCTACATTAAGCTGACACAGAGTTCATGAACAAATACTTTACAATAATTATCCATTCCAAGTTATGTTTGGGAGCTCTTTCTGCCCCAATACAATATGAAAATTTAACAAAAGAATCTTCGGACAAACAAAAATGGAAACCCAATATGACAAAGCTTATGGTATGTAGAACAACTGTTTCCAAGAGGGAAATTTAGAGTCTACCTTAAGAGAAAAGAAATAAATGGACACTCTAACTTTAAGACTGAGGGAACTAAGAAAATAATGCACTATGTTCACAGTGACCAGGAAAAAGGGAACAATTAACATCATAATAGAAATAAAATGGAACTTAGAAGAAAAGAATGGAAAAGATTAACAAAGCAAAGAGGCATTTTTTTTAAAAAAGACAAATTTTGTAAACCATTAGCTAAACTAAAACAAAAACAGAAAATATCCAAACAATTTAGAAATGAAAGAGTAGACATGACAATTGATACCAAAGGAACAAAAAAATTACTAGACCCATTTGTTGATGGTCTCTCTAGAGGGAGACCTGGACCCCGGAAAGCACCAACTTTTAAAGAAAGAAAAGGAGACAGCCTGGGGGATGAACAGCAGTTTAATTCCTCTGGCACTATTGGACAATCACAAAGGAAAGAAGCAAGGCTTTTATACATGTAGGAAAGCAGCTTAGTTATTCTGGCTATTGTCTTTATGATTTTAACCTCTGATGATAACCAGTGACTTTAAGTAACTCATAAAAGCTACAGGAGAATTCACAAGTCCCCTGTTTCCATTCACCAATCCTGTACATCAAAGATCACACTGCAGCCCTCTTCTTATCAGATAGTATCAAGAAAGCAGGACGATTTCAGCCAAAATCAAGTCCACTGGCCCACCATAAACATCACAGATGTGCATAGTGAGTCCTATCTCTCTTACCACCCACAGAGTCATTGGGTCATGGTCCTCTGATCCCAGAAAATGGTAAATAAGAAAACTAGGAAAACCTATTTTTCTCCTGTGAGACTTTTACAAGGTCTCTTAAAGTTTTCTGGCATTCTTTTAACAAACAGACTTGTGAAATTTCCCAGAAACGACTTAATTCTCTTAGTTAACAAACTTCTTGTGATCTATTCTTACAACTAGATAGCTGAATTCTACCTTTTCCCACACCCACTGTTAAAGTAATAGCTCCAAACATGTTAAATTTATTAGTTTGAATAGAACAAGACTCATGAACCACATGGTATTCAGGACAAAAACAGTTCAAAGAGCTCCATTCCACAATGTGTTCAGATATTATATATAGCTAGAGAAAAATGATAATGGCTCAAAGAAATACCCTGACAGGTTATAGCTCAGTGTTTACCTTATTTGGACATGTTTTGTCAACTTTCATCTGCCTGTAATTGGATGATGATTGGATTGCTATGATTGGCTGAGACTTGGCTACTAAGTAAAACAGTATACTCTCTGATTAAATTAGAGTTTGTTTACACATTAAGTGAAGTAACAGTTTTTTATGGATGGGAGCATCTTTAGGTCAATATTACTTTAACATCAGTGTGAACAATTACATACTAAAACATCAGACAACCAAGAGAAAATCGATACATGTATAGTAACAAGACCTACCAGGACTGAGTCATGAAGTAATAGAAAATTTGAACAAATTCATAAGGAACAAAGGGATTAAAGCAGTAAGCAAAAATTTCTCAATAAAGAAATGTCCAAGACTAGATGATTTCAGTTGCAAATTTTACCAAATATTTAAAGAAAAATTAACTCCAATTCTTCTAAAAATCTTCCAAATATTCACAAGGAAGAAAATCTTCTGAATTCATTTTATGAGGCCAGTACTACCATGATACTAAAGAGAGACAAGCACAGAGGGGTCTGGTGGGAAATCACATGTCAATATTCACCAAAAGTGTGAAATTCTCAACAAAGCAGCATCATTCTGAATTCAATATTATATTAGAAGTATGATATACATGTTGATATTTATGCATGGAATTCAAGAATGGTCTAACCTATTACTATTAATAAAATAATGGATAAAATCACGTAATCATCTTAACAGATTTTTTGAAAGCATTTTTAACTATTCTATGCCCACTTATAATTAAACAAATCTCAACAATTATGTGTAGAAGATATGTACCTTAATATAACACAGGTGATATATCACAAGTCCATAGCCAATATCATACTTAATTGTGAGAAGCTATAAATCTTTTCTCTAAGATCTAATAAGAGATTAATTTTCAAAACATATGAACATCTCATAAAATTCAGTACTACAGCACAATAACCAAATGAGCAAAAGACCTGAATAGACATTTTCCCAAAAAACACATTCAAATAATCAACAGATATGTCCAAATGTATTGAACATAACTAATCATCAGGCAGGTGAAAATCAAAAACACAAATAAATGTCACCTCAGTCCGGGAAATATGGACATTATAAGAAATTCAAAATGTCAACATTGTTGAAGAGGATTTAGAGAAAAGAGCACATTTATATATGGCTGGTGGGAATGTGAATTGATACATCAATTATGAAAATGAGTTTGAAGTTTGTTCCAAAATTATTTGTTCTAGCATTTCCACTTTTGGATATATACTCAAAGAAAATGAAAACCCTACCTTGAATATATGTCTGCATGCGCAGAGTTATTGCAGCATTGTTCACAATAACCAAAATATAGAAACTACCCAAGTCTCAATGAATGAATGGATATTTCACACACAATGAAACATTTTTAGCATTAATAAAATAAAATGAAGTATCTTTACATTTGCAACATTATGGGTGAACCAGAGGGGGGGCATTATGCTAAGTAAAATAAGCTTTACACAGAAAGACAAATATTGCATATAACTTATATGGGGAAACTAAAAAAGTTAAATTAACAAAAACACCCATTATAGCAGTGATTATGAGGAGTTAGAGTAGGGCAATTGAGGATATGTTTATCAAATTGTGCTTTTTATTTTTAAGATGCATACATTCTAGATATCTCGTGTATAGCATGTTGCCTGTAGTTAACAATAATATATTTTTTACTTGAAATTTGCTGAGATATTAGATCTTAAATAGTCTTGCTGCAAGAAAAGATAACTATTTGAGATGACAAATATGTTCATTAAATTGATTTTGGTAATTGTTCCACAATGTATATTTATATATCCATTCACCATATATCTATCTATCTATATATATATATCTTAAATATGTACAATGTTTACATATAAATTATATTTACATAAAGCTTGGCGAGGAAGGAAAAGAATATAAAGAGAAATGTTCAAAGGAGTAGGCAAAGAAAGAAATGTACTATGAGAGGCCAGTGGAAAGGAAATATCCAGAAATCTGTTAAGTAAACCAAACATAAAATGAGGTGCAAAGCAAAACTTTTAACCAAATCACTATAAAAAGTTCTCCCATTTCAATGGAAAAAAATTTTGTATTTCTAATGTCTCAGGCCCTGACAAAGAATGAAAATCTCAATATCCACACCCCCTTTTTCAACCTATGGTAATCCTTCAAACCGAAGAGGTCTCAAGATAACAGAAATTAAGAAACTTATCAGGCATCGAGACATAGAAATAATTGTCACACTTTGATCTCACAACTTATCCTCAAGGTACTAATAAAAAACAATTATAAATGACTTCTGTGTTCTGACACTAGCAAGTCTATATATACATTGTAAAATTAGGGGTTAAAATGCTAATCACGAAAATATTGTAGCAGGAAGAAGCCGTCCAGAAGACCTTCAATTTATGAAGAGGAAGAAAAGTGTTACACAACCTTATTTTACATTAAAAGAATTAAATTTAGAACCTAAAGTCTCAAACCTTGAAGTTGAATGAATATAAAAGTCATTACTGCCCTTACAAAAGTGATTTTTTCTCTTCACAAAATAATTAATATAAGAGGTTTTAAAGGTATGCATTTAAATGTTGATTTACAGACTATTAACTCTTTTGCAGAGCAGCTAACAGATAAAACTTGGAGCCACTATTTCTCTGAAGGACAATTAAAAATTAAAAATATGGATAAATAATTGCAGAAATAACAAGGAAAATCAAATGAAAAATAGAAATTGGACTTATCAAAATGCAGTGCAAATATCCATCAAACCTGAGAAATGGAAGAATGAAGAAAACTGCTGTACACGTAATTATGAAGGGAGAATAAGAGGAAAGAAAAAAAAGGGAAGGGTAATGTGAAGGCAAGTTTAAGAATAACTTTACAGATTACTACAGATATCTGTGATCTCTGATTTTCCAATGTCACATCTTGAATCATAACTGCACCATACAATCTTAAGCAGTACTATAGGTATTCTTGTTAGGTACCTGAATTATAGTGTATGGGGAAATATTTTAGAATATTTTAAGTAAAACAAAAAAAATAGAACTGGTCTACACTGAAGCATTTTTATGTATCACTTCGAGCATCCTCAACCTCACTAGTTTCTAGGAGGATGGGCTATTTGTTACAGCCCCAGCTTCCACTAAGATGAACTATTCCACAAGGGATCTGACCTAGTCTACATGGGAAAAAGCTGATAGCACCTTGCCTATTTTTCTGGAGAGTCCTTATTTTAGCCAGGAAAGCAGGGAAATTCTTAGAGCCCACTCATGCACAATGCCAACGTGCAGGGGTGAAATAAGGCCCCATGGGGTTAGCTGGACCCAGTGGAAAATGTGGGCTGGAAAATAAATTATTTCGTCTCACTTTCCTGGTCTCACTCTCCAGCAGTTGCTTATGCAGTAGTATAGAGCAGTTGTTTACACAGTCTCTGAGAAAATAGTGTTATGAATTTACATGAGTTCCTCTGGATATCAGTAAGTGACCATTTATTTAATAAAACATTATTGTAGTAGTTCTCCCTCCTTCCATGACACACTAGCCCTTTCCCCTAACACCTTCTCCCTGAAACTTCTCCCTAATAAAGTATTTTCTTCAGTTTCTATTTTCTGAGAGACCAAAAAAAACCACTGCAATCAAAATGCTAGTTGAATCTTTGCAATTTAACATATATATATATATATATTTAGGAAGCATAAAACCAGTACAAAATAGGAAGAAACAAAATAGCCACTACTCATGTCAATCATGGACTCCTTCTTTATTGGAAATTTTCCCTGATGCCATATGTCACAGATTTGTTTTGTAAATAACAACTTTTTAAAAATTCAACTTCTAATACTTTTGAATGAATTAATTCATAATTATTCATCACTATTTAAAAGAGTTCTTATTCAAAATAGCAAATGAAATATTCTTATTAAACATGAAAGCATATCCTTTTGGTTTATTCCCACTATCAGTTCCACATTACTAAAGCCACTGAGGCACATGAACTCCAGCTCTGCCACATTCTTTCTTTGCTCTTAGAAACTTTATCTCTTTTCTGGTACACTTAGTTATCTTACACTGGGGTTTACCTCCACTAGCCTTCACCCAAAGAAAGTCATATTTCAGAATCACGAATTTGAGTCTGGGTCCTTGTTGCCACACTTTGCTGATGCCTGCTTGCCACTGTTTATTTGCTATTTTGAGTCTACAACCATACCACCCTGAACATGGCCAATTTCATATGACTATTAGCTGCTTTGTGATTCTTCATTGTAGTATATTTTCATTACTTTGTGGTACAGCTCATATAGGATTGTGATTTATAGTCTGCCCATGGATATAATGTTCTACCTATCAAATGGCTCTTATTCTAACTCAGTAGAGCACAGCACCCAATGTTTGCTTCAACTCAGTAGGTTAGCACACTCCTTAATGAACTGAGTGGCTCAGTTTTAGCTCTTTCTCCATTTCTTCCAACTGGAGTAATTAAAATCTTATTCCTATATCTTATGCCTACTTATGTCTTGATCAAGCCCTGACTAGCATAAACAACATATGAGATGTTAGAAGTATGGAATCTATTGTGCAAATTATCTTGCCTGAATGTCTGTATCTTCTCCAAATTTCAGTTTTATCTTGCTCCTCGTAGGTTTGATTTGGTTCATACAACTAGATTCTGCCTTAGTTTTATTGTTTACTTCCAAAACTCCCCCTGAGGACAGGATGTAAATGTACTAATCACTAGGCACCATGAAACCACTACTTTCCTATCTCAGTGAATTACATATTTCTTTGATTTTAGATGCAATCTCTATCCCACTAAATGTAAACTCTGAAAAGACAGCATCTTTTAAAAGTGAATGCAAGCTCTCCATATCTTTTTCAATACTGCATTGTACTTCCTAGTAGCCCTTGAATTGATCCACCTTTGTTCCTCCTGGTTTCAACTTAGGCTTTGATAAAGTATTCCAATATGAAGCTTCAATCTGCCTCAGCTGTAATAGATGATGTTGAACCATACCTCAAAACATGGCAAAAGGCATAAAAATTTGATTTCTAAGAACTGGGAAACAACTTAGTGGTAACCTTCGGAATCTTTCTAGTATTATTAATTCTTATCCTATAATCACTCAGTGATTTCTTTTCAAAGTAAAGAGATTATTTATTCATTCATTTATCAGTTCTAGGGATGGAATCAAGTACCTCACACATGGCAGGCAAGCACTCTACAGATGAAATCTAATCCCAACCCCTGATCTAGCTCTTTATTTTTTCCCCAAAGCCCCACTTATGAACATATGAAGCTGTTGTGGGACATTTAGATATAAACCATAGCACACACTTATTCTCACTTGTATATATTCCCTTGTATCATTTTTATGTATATTTTATATGGCTACTGTGATGAAGATAAAATTTTTAAGGTCATATTTTGTATAAAATTAAAACATTGTTTTTGTTGCTACATAGATTTCTTATCCTATTTTTAAATGATTGTATCTTATTACATTGAGTAAAATGATTTATTTCATCATTCTTCAATCACAATCCATATATTTCCTTTCTCTGGACCTTCTATAGATCTTTAATGTCTTAACTAAGAAAAACAAATAAACTTGGGTAGATAAGTAGATATGTGATTGGGTGAGCTACGTTATCATAATGATAGTTCAAGAATAATTGAGATGCCAATATATAGGATTTAATAAAAAGTAGTGACATCCTTCACTGATGCATCCTAGGAGTCTGTTATGGCTTGTATCTAGATATCCACCCAAAGCTTCATGTACTCATAAGTACAGATTTTTTAGGAGGTGGCTGAATCTAGAGTGTGTGACTATGGATTAAGGTTTTGTGAATATAGATTAAGGATGCAATAACTGCTTTAGTCCATTGATTGGTTTAACTTTGTTCTGGTTGTGGATGACACCACACAAAAGGCTTATATCCTGGATGGGATAAAAGGGAAAAGGAAGCTTGTGGCTGTTGCTTCATTGCTTGCTGCCACTTGCCTGCTGTGCCATGCACTGTTTCTCCTCTGCAATGCCCCTCTGTCATGCCACGCTACCTTGGAGTCAGCCAACTAGGCACTGAAACCTCTACAAACTGTAAGCCAAAATAAATCTTTCCTCCTTTAACATATGAGTGTTGGGTATTTTGTCTTAGCAATGAGAAAAGCAACTAAGACAGAGTTACTGTGTATAACAAAGTAGAAATTAAGGGATAAAAATTTCTGTATTCATAAATTAAATCAAGTTGAGTGGAGTTAATCTAATTCCTTTCTTTTTTTGTTTCAAAAATATTTTGCTTACTATAGTATAATGGATATCAAGTTGATACAACCACAATTTGATCAGCCTGGACTGAGCTGTGACCTCGATATCACAGTCCCATACATGAGCCACATGAATTTTAACAGGAGAGTTGAAACAAGATTCACCAAAAAGACTTCATGATGCTCTTTTTATTCAAGAGTCTTCAATACAAATATTTGATGTTTATTGCATATTGTTAAGATAGAATCTCTATTTTTTTGTGATTCTTCTCTTTGACTATTGTATATTCCTTTCTGAGAACTGACTAAATATACCACACAGAGACAGGAAGATGGTGAAGAATCAGAGTAATTTATATACCTATGACAAAATACAACACATTGCATGTTACAAAATGTGGACATAAAGATAAGAACACGTTGGCTGTCTCAAACAAAAGTTAAATTTGGAAGACAAGCAAAGTTTGCCTCAAACAAATGAAAAATACAAATTTATAAACCCAAATAAATGCACAATAAAGGATCTCATTTTATCTAACCAATAAGAATAGATAAATAATAATAATGACAGAAGAAAATGCATATTTTTGTATATTTATTCCTGCCTGAAATCATGGAGTATAGTGAGCCAGTAGTGTTTACTTACCTCTCCACCTCTTGGAGATAAATTTTGTTTTGAATATTACTATCAAACTAGCCACTAACTATCCTACCAAACAGGCACATTTAACACTAATATTCTTCAAAACTGGTTCCTGCTAAATCTAATTGAAGAGTACAGCCAATGCTAAATAATTAAGACAATAATAATAAGTCCTTTTAAAGAATAAAACTATATTTTCATGAGGCACTGTGTCTACTATTTAAAAAAAGTCTAAATTCATTAGCAAAACATTTAAAACTACTATGTGGTGAATACCCCAGTCTGCTTCATTTTTAGATTTATTCATAGTTCCATTATTCCTCATACTACATTGCAACACTCTTTGAAAAATCATATATCTATGCTACAAGAGTTTTTTCATATAATTCAATATATATTTATTGAGTTAATCAATGATAGAGTAGCTGATCTACATGCATACATATATATATATATATATGCTTTCAATACATAATGCATTCATCTTGAACAAATAGTGCTATGCATATTGCATATGAATAATTTTTACTTTCCCTTACCATCCCTGCTCTCCCCTCTTCCCCTTTTCTCAGACCCACTTGCCATCTCCAAAAAGTAAGTCCCATTTCTTATCATCTATCTTTTATCTTGTTCTTTAAATTATTAATACTTTTTGTTTCTAATATAAGAGAAATCATGCAACATCTAGTCTTGTCTCTGATTTATTTTACTTAGCATTATGATCTCAAGATTCATTCCTTTTCTTAAGAATGATTCAAATTTATCCTTCTTTATGGCTGAGTACTACTCCATTGTCAATATATGCTACATTTTCTTTATCCATTCATCTGTTGATGGTTATATAGGCTCCTGCTGCAATTTAACTATTATGAATTGTACTGCTATGAACTTGGGTAGACATGACTCACCATAATATTACATCTTTAACTCTTTGGGGAAGATGCCCAAAAGTAGAAAGTTGGGTCAAATGGAATTTCTATTTTTATGTTTTTTGTTTTTGAGGAATCTCCATACTGATTTCCATTAGTGGTTCTCCCAGTTTACATTCTCACCAATATAAAAGGCTTCCTTTTTCCCGGTAATCATGCAAGCAATTGTTGCTTTTTGAGTTCTTGGTGATAACTATTATTATTTCTAGACTAAGAAAGAATCTCAGTGTTGTTTTGATTTGCATTTTTTAATGGCCAAAGATGCTGAATATTTTCTCATGAACCCATTGACCATTCGTACTTCTTTTCAGAAGTGTCCATTCATTCTAATTGTCCATTTTTTTTTGTTTTGTTTTGGGAGTCTCAATTTTTTACTTCTTTATAAATTTTACTTCAGATATTAGTCTTGTTCTAAATCTTAAAATATTGAAATCCTTAATGTTTGAAGGTCAATAATGATGTATTATTAAATTAATGTTGATCATGAAATACCTCAAAATTTTTTTTACCAATCACTTATCTTAGATAATTAAACCACTGCTTGAAATTTGAGTTACACTGTTAAGTAGTGATTTTGCACTCTTGTACTTGATGATGAGAAACACACATGGGAGTGATGCACCTTCTTTGCCAAACACTAACTTGGCTTCACCACTGCAGCTGATCCAGGTGATGAACCTATCATAAATTCATACATTTTTTCTAGAAACAAAACTGTACGAGGAGAAATCTCAGGAACAGAGCCCATACAGCTCAGTAGATTATACATTTACAGCTTAATGGAATGACTTCAATAAGACATGTCAAACTAACACCTAGCTTTTAATTTTTTGCCAAATCATAGTCAATTCTCCCCATATTCTAGAAACTTAGAGAAACTTGACAAATTTTTCTCTGTTAAGATGAATTTTCCAAAATGAAAGCTTATCAGTTTAGAGAAACTGTAACCATACAAGTGTCACCATTGATCTTCAGTTTTATACAAGCAGATATTAACTCAAATTGCAGCAGTATTTCTCAAGGAAGCCTAAATTACCTAAGTAATATTATACAGATCCAATTCTCCACGTAAAGCTTGGCAATAAACAATTCAAATGGAATTTTAGAAGTATTCTGATTCTGCTTTCAAGTTCATAATATGAAAGCCGTAAGGGATAGCAATAAGACTAAAGTCAATTAATATAATTATTAAGCTTAGGTTGGGTTTCTTCTCATTTCCTTTTCCTTTCAATATAGAATTTTCTATGGCAAATGAAAATCACAGAGTCTTACTTTCATCTTCCCCCATACTTTATATCACCTTTCATAAATTCACAGAGACAGTGTTTGGTAATAGTATCAAATTACTAGAAAATAGGATGTCTAGCAATTTGGGAGTGATATAACTGTCACAACGAGTCTACTTCCAGCTTGTGGTATGCATAATTCGAATCAAATATCTACCTCTTAGCATTTCTCTTGCGATCACCCAATTCTGAGGGCTCTCAGGTTATTAAGGCATATCAATTAGTAATGATTTCCCCAGCCCCCAGCAGCCAGTAAAGCATATATTAAAGGTAATATCTGCAGTCAAAAATTTAATGTGCACAATTTGAAAATAGCTATTTTGACATGCAGAACAGTATCATCTGAGAAACTCATGCTTAAAGTTTTATATTGCAGCCATTAAAAATGTTTTATCTCCTTGAATGAATGTCCTGTGAATATTTCCATGCCTATTAAGTGATATTAATTATATAAGGCTTTAGAAAACATACGAATCATTAAAAGTAGAAATGGAATGTGCAATAGCCTGGAAAAGCTAATGTTATCACTTTTGTATCTAGTTTAATGCCTTCTTATATAATCATTTTAAACTAAGTTATCATGACCCAAGGAATACTTCTTTTGAAGACTAAAAGACAGAAGAAGAAAGAATGAGATATCACAAACTCAGCATCTTTCAATTATTCATATCAGGTATCATCATATTCTAATAAACTTTTAAAAATATACCCTAATAGGCCTGGTTTATAAAAGCAATCCTTTGTAGACTTCATTGTGTGGTGTTGATATTTCCTGACCAGATGGTGGCCTGAAAAATGAGTTGATCTCTACCCAGACCAAAACAAAAATAAAAAAGAAAGAAAAGATACTACCAATTCTTACATTTCATGGTCTTAAATAGATAATGTCTTCAACATAAACATACACAAATATACATGTATGATGCTATTCTTTGATGTAACTTGGAGTATGCTTAATGATCTATCAAAGATTGGTTACTAGTCAACAGACATTCTTCTTATAGGAATGTATATAAAAAATGTATTAACACCAAAAAGAAAGTTCCTCATTGAACTGGTTTAGTATCTGAAATTCCCCATTATTTGAATGCCTTAAAATGATTAATTTGGAGACCTAATTTATACTGCATATTTTGCATGCGATGGAAACCAAGTATAGATCAATGAGTAATCTGGATTTTTAGGGAAAATTGTCTTTTTGGTACCGGGGATCGAACTCAGGACCTTGTGCTTTCAAGGCAGGCAGTGGAACCACTGAGCTAAATCCCTGGCCCTAGGAAAAATTGTTAACATAATTTGGCAAGAAATAATGTGAATTAAATCTAATAATTGGAGCAGATCAGGAAAGGTAAAATATAGATCTTAGTTATGTTGTTTCATTTTGGAGCAGTTGTGAGGGTGATGACTTTCAAGAAGCTGGACATGAGAGGTAGGATTGTGGAGGAGAATTTGTGGTGGTGTTTTTCTAGGAGCACTTGTATTAGTCTAGGATCTCCAAAGAAACAGAACTAATAATGTGCGTGTGTGTGTGTGTGTGGACACATTTGCATGTTTGTGCATGTGTGCACATGTGTGTAGATTTATAAATTTATATTTTATATTTATACTTTGATATGAATATAGAGAAATTTATTATAAGAAATTGGCCCATGTAATTATGGAAGCTGGCAAATCATGTAGAGTGATTCAGCAAGCTAGAAACCCTAAAGGAATTGATGGGTTAGTTTCTGTCAAAGTCTGAAAGACTGGTAGTCAAGAAAGCCAATGATATCATTACAGTCTAAAAATTGGTACCTGTAGGCTGAAGATTCAAGGGGAGTCAAAGTTTCAGTTCAAGTCCAAAGGCAAGAAAAAAGCCAATGTCTCCACCTGAAAGTCATCAGGCAGGAAGAAGTCTTTCTTACATGGGGGTCAATTTTTTGTTTAACTCTGGCCTTCAACTCATTGGATGAGGCCCACTCATACTATGAAAGGCAATGTGTTTTACCTAGTCTACCAAATTAAGTATTAATCTCATTAAAAAACACATTTACAGAAATTTCCATATCAATATTTGGCCAAATATCTGAATACACTGTAGTTCAGTCTAATTGACATGTAAAATTAACATGTTTCTTTTCTTAAAGATTTAGCTTGTGTTAAGTGAGGCCAATTAAGAAAGAAAATGGAAAGTAACTGACTTTGAACAGGTGCAAATGTAACTGTTAAGACATGATTGAGAAGTACTTTCATGTAAAAAAAAAGTAACCATAACAGTGGTTACTGGTTATGGGAAATAGGAAAGACTAAACTTTAGCCTCTGGGATAGTTGGAGGTATATTTGTCTCTTTGAGCACTATGGTTTTAGTCCTAGTAATACACATCATTAAATAATTTTTGTTTGGTCGCCAAATAGGTGAATGAAAGCTAAAAAGATTTAGAGAAATAGAATAGCATAATTTTAATGTTAAGACTGTGTTGTGTTGATAACAGAAATTCAGATAAATCTAGAGATATAAATGTCCATTCTGGTAAAAAGTAAATGTTCCAAGAATTTTAGACAGTGGCTGTGCTGAGTATAACATTGCTGTATATATAGTAGTACTCGTATATACTTAATTGAAAGTAAATGAACACATGTATAATAATGTATTTGCTCTCCTTCATACTGTTTTTGTTCTAGATGTTGCTATTTTTTGTTGATTTGTGCTTTCACAATTATATTACTTTTGATATGTATGCTCTTTCTGGAGTGCTACTCGTTACCTATTGTGATACTATCAGGATTTTCAGCTAAATTTTATTCCACCATGAAAAATTAAATTTATCCTCAAGCTCATAGTCTACCCAAATAGACTTGTTTAATTTTGAGACCGTATTATCTTGTACATTTTGTACATTCTTGTACATTTTATTGCCATCTGGATTCAAGGATCCCATTCTACTATGTATCTTGAGTTGCTGACCTCAGAATTTTTCAGGTTAACAGATTCAAAAAGTATGTAGTAAGGTTTTAGGCAAATATTGGATAAAATTGTCACCTACTTATCAATGAAGGCTAAATCATGCATTCCTCTTTCAAAGATAAGGATTGCATCTATTCAATCATTCATTCAAAGTATTCTTATGTAGTCTTCTAGGCACTAAGAAATTAGTGATAAACCACCAAATAAGATACTTGAATAGTTAAGCTTATATTTTGGTATTAGTAAAATATTGCAGCCAAAGTTATTTTCCATACCAGAGAGCTGGCTTGTGCACATTTTACCAATGCACTATGAGAGCACATTGACTCAAGAGAGCTAGTGAGAAAAATCAACAATGCTTAATAGCTTTATTCTCATCCCAATATTCCAGAAGCCTTTACTATTTGTACTCGTAAATTATGGCTTATAATTTACCCTTTTTAATCCATATTTGACCATAACAACCAGCAGATATACTATAAGCTTTCCACACCAGTGCATACATTTCTAACTGCAACAAATTAATTCCATCCTGTCTGCTTCAAATGTTCTTGTCCCCACCCACTCCAAACAGGCCATATTTCTATATCGAGTAATTTAAGAGAGAAGGAAAAAATGGAGAAGGATTTACAAAGACAAAAATCCAAAGAAACTAAGTAGTTTAAATAAAATATGTGGTGATGGTCTGGGTTGCTATAAAGATTTTTATTGCCACTTACTTGAGAAGACCACCATAACTCATGCCTAGTGCTGCCACTTATAAGTATTATGGTCACTACAAACTCACTGCAGTAAAAACTTCAAACATTGCCACCACCACACATTATACACATACATATACCAGTAATTTAGTAACTTTTCCAGATGCCTTCCTCCCTGGTATACTTTATTTCTTGATGCCCCTTCTTAATGGGGACAAATTCATTTTTAGCACAGTGAGTGGCTGATTAAACAGAGCTCTGATCATTTTAAAATAGGGTTGCAGCAATGAATTCACCACATTTGACATTGACTGTTTATTGGGGTAGACAATAAATAATTTCTAGGAACTTTCCCTGTGTTAGGCACTGCTAAATAATTCTAGAGTTTTTCACATCCTGGTGAGTAAAGATAAGCTTTCACCTTAATTGGATCATTTGGGCCTCTTGACTCAACATCACAAAGTCAAGGGATCATGGAAGATTGGAGGGATAAAGGGCCTTAAATCCTGCCAACTGATATTTACACTGTCTTCCAATGAGCCCAAGTGCTAGTATGTGAGTGGGACAACTTTTGTGAAATGAGAGTAATTTCAAAAATGTCTTATTTTATCCTGTTCTAAATATGAGAATTCTACATAAGATTTTATTTGAAGAAAAATTATACTGAGAAAATGCACACATAAAAGCACATATAAACACATCAACTAGAAAATCAGCAGTCTTTACCAATATTCCCACTCCTCATTTTGGAGGCTTTCTTGCTTTCTTGATCCCTAAAAATGGTAAGTGATAAACTTATATTTAAACAACCATTTGGAAGTACATTTGGTATAATTGCAGTTACTTCCCTGATTCATGTTATTCACTCTGTGGCACCCAAAAAAATTATGTAATTGTTATGAATACTGTTATAATAAGCAATGTTTGAATTGGGCCCAGTATTACCTGTGAGACAAACTATATTTGACATATAAGCTTATTGCTAGGACAAGCACATTTTCATCACTCTTCTTCCTAAGGAAGAAGGATGGTATAGGCTAAAGAAGAAAATTTACAAACTTACACAGATCTTTCAGGAAACTATGGCATACCTAGAAGTGTAAGAATTAGTATAAAAGATATACATATCTAAATATATCAGTACCTAGGCCCCTAATTCCCTAACCACATCCTAGGCTAAAGATAACTATGGACGTTCATAAAATCCTAAATCACATATGTATTGCTTAAGAGAAAAACCTAGTCTTTGCATATTTAACTCTGTCTTTTCTTGATGGCTGGGTTTCAAATGATATATAACTATAGAACCTACTTCATCCTACTGATGCATGTATATTGAGGAGATCATTGTATGTGAGGAGGTAAATATAATGTTCTATGGTTTACCAAAACAATTCCACTGCCAAAAATATAGTTGATTATAAAGGGAGATGCTGCTCATAAAAATACACTTTCATATATAAGGTGCTTAGGCTAATATTAATTACTATGGGATGATATTTTCTTGTTGTAGTGAAAAACACAGACACATACATGAGAGGTAGTGTGTGAAAGCACCTGGATAAAGGAATGTAGTTGAACATAGGGTTTATTTAATGATGATCATATTTTAAGTTTTTTATCAAATAATACCTAATTGTATGAGTATGGTTAAAAATTCCAGTGTAAAAAGAATAGCCTAGACAATTTTAAAGGAATTGTAAGATTATTCTCTTATAAGAATTATGTTCAATCTATTGCACACTAGGCTATTGTACCATAGACCTCAAAGTTGATATGATTGTTTCTATATATGACTTTGGCAACTGATTATCATGACAGCATTTCTCAAATGCACAAACATCTGCCTCAACCCCATAATAAACACTGCCTCTATCCTTTTTTGCATTAACTTTTTTGATTTCAGTTTATCCTTAGGATAAACTGAATGCTAAGCTGTGTGCTTAAAACGTCAATCTTTCCCAGCCTCCTTTTTCTTGTTATTTACAAAAGGTAACCTGGATTTATTCAGATGAACTATTTGATTCAGCTGTCCATGATAATCAAAATCACAGCTAATGGGCAGATGACTACATCTCTGAGACTGCACAAATAGAATCCAAAGGGTATATCATACAGTTTTGATTGCATTCCCCCACCATACCTTGATAATGCACCATAATATATAGCTGCTTCTTTTAGTTTATGCAACAGGGACTGAACATATGGTGGACATTAAAATCATAAGGAGTCAAAAAAGGAGTTGAAAAATGCGTGTGCACTATAGCTATCAATAATTAAAGGAGGATAAAATAGGGGGACAGCCGAGCTCTCTGATACTTCAAAATAAGGAAGGATGACCATTCTGCTCTACTTTCAACTATCCCTCAGTATTCCTACCAGAGCTGTATTCTGGATTAGAGAAGGAGGAGTTTTCATGTTATTTTTTAATATAGGTAGTATTCTGAGAGGATTTTAACTTCATGTTATACTTAAATCATAGCAGTTGAATGATGTTTTTTTTTCTTTTAACATCTAGGACTGGGAAAAATTTTACCAATATTAACAAATACAGTCACAATGCTAAAGAATATTCTAAAGTTGATTTGAAAAGTCAAGATTTTATCCTCACCAGTGTTATATAGGGAATACAAAATTGACCCAAATAACTAAAAATTATTGGCCTGTATTAGTGAATAAGTGACTGGAAAGCTTGGCTCTGAAAGCCTCTAGTTCACTCTGCAAGATGGAATGAGTATGCACACAAAACACTTCATCATTCACACAATAGGTTATAAATAATTTGCATGACATCTTTTTTGCATTAGATGCCATGTTCCTGTAACAAGTTGGTGTAATATATAGACCATTTAAGTGACAATAGTCATAAGTTAGAGATGGAAAGCTCTATTTTGGCCAGCCATTGTGTCCCTCTTTGCCCAATTTCAATATGAAAAATTACCATGGAATATCTAAAATGGCACTGTGGAACATCAGCTCTGATCTACGGGATTTGTCATGTTTTAGCTCATCTGTTTCAAGAGCACTTCATTCATTTTTCCTGCATTACCAAGACTGAGATTTCACTGAATAATTGATGAAAAGATAAAACTATAATCTATCTTGTACTCAGTCATTATGATTTTGATACTACCTTCAGGAAATGACAGTATTGGTCAGTAGGCACACAATCTAAATGACATAGAAGGCAGTTTCTCAAAATGTCTCTCCACAGGCCCACTGATGTATGAGGATCAGAGAATTGACTTTTCAGAGATGACCATTACAGCAATTTTTACTTATATAGATAAGGGAAAGGAATAGATATTAAAAGTTGTATGTGAGTATTTGTATCATCAGTATACTATTCATGATCACAAAATATGGTGAATGTTTAAATTTTTTAAATTATTATGCCTAGAACAAACTTATCTCATCATTCATGCTGTTTTCTGATGCTGTTCTGGATTTTCTTTCATGATTTTCTTTAGTTGCACTGTCATGGCTGCCTCACTGACCTTAATCAATTCAAAACATTTACTTTTCAAAGTCATTGTGACATTGGGAAAAGCATGAAGACATGTGGTTACAGATCATGTGAATAATGTGGATGAGAAAATATGGTAATATTTTTACAAGCCTGCCGTTCTGTTGGATAGAACTTGGCAACAGCATTCACCATACTTTGGATCACACCTCATAAAGACCCTCATGAAAAAGGACTTCCAGACCTGCTTCAGAAAATGATAATAACTATGCAATGAGTGTGTTAAAAGTGAAGATGATTTTGAAAGGATTAATAGCAATGTGTCTTTTACTATAATTCTTTTAAAAAGTTTATAGATTTCCTATATATTTCAATCACATTTTATACTTAAGAATATTTCTAATTTTCTGTTTTTCAAAGAAAAAAGGACCCAAAATAAAATACCATTTATTATGTGCTTACTGTCATGTGTTGAATACTATATATAGTTACTCTTTTTATAATCATATCAATTCTAAAATGTAACTATCATTAAAATCATGTTATCTTCCTCCCCTAGATAGACATTGCTAATTCCAAACCAGTGCTTAAAATTCCTCTATATGTATTAACTCAATATGTGGTTGATTGACAATTTTACCTCTCTTACTTGAAGTATAGGTGATAACAACATGCAGCTCTTCAAAGTTTACTGGCACTATACTTTTTTATTAAGAGACCTATACATTTAGGCAGGCAAGAAACATGTTCTTTCTGGGTAGGTTCACAAAGATGTAAAATAGCAGGCAGATCACTAAACAGTAAGGAACCAGACAAGAAGCAAAGTGCAGAAGATGAAAGAAGTCAACAAAGCATGCTTAATGAGTAGATTTGAACTTTATATATAGGACAGACATCATCCCTTCTCTGCCCTACTTTATTCTTGCTAATGCATACTAGGAAGGAAAGGATGTAGTTAGAGATTTCTATTGCATATGTTACCATATTAGAGAGCATAGTTTCAATATCATGAACTTCTACATTTCTAAAAAGTATTCAATAGCTAGCTCTTCTCTTTGAGTAAGTGTCAATATATAGTATACTCTTAAACAATAGTTTCAATCATGAGCTCTTTTCTTATTCATTAATTTTATTGGCACATTTTAGATATACAATATGCTGACATTCACTATTAAGAGTATGTACCTTTACATAATATATCTTGGTTCTTTTCCCCATTCCCCTGCCCTCTGTTCAACCCCTCCACCCCTCCCTACTTACAAAGACTTTGTTTCTATTTTTTTGTTTTCTCATATTTATTCCTTTCCATTCTTTCTTTTTCCCAATAGCTCTCACTTCCCCTTCACCTTTGGGCCTTTTCTTCCTACTTCACATTTTCTATTATATATTTTTATCCTTATTTACACTTTCAGTTTCCCATACCAGAGAAACTATTTGGTATTTAAACATGTGTCCTATTTATTTCACTTAAGAGTGTTGCCTCAATGTGCATCCATTTAGCTATATAGATCTCTAGTTTCTCATTCATTATGGCTGAGTAGTACTCCATTTTATTAAAAAAACACATTTTCTTTATTCAGTCTCCAGTTGATGGGCAATTGGGTTGTTTCCAACTTTTAGCTATTACAAGATGTGCCCCTTTGAACATGGGTGAAGATATATTGCTGTGGTGTGATTCTTTTAATTCTTTGGGGAAGATACCCAGCAAGGGCAAAAATCAGTCAAATGGGACCTCTAATCCTAGTTCTTTGAGGTATCTCCATACTTATTTCCACAGTGGTTGCACCAGTCTACACTTCCACCAGCAGTAGAGAAGAGTTCCTTTTTCCCCAAAGTCCCACCAGCATTAGTTATTGATTGATGTCTCGATAGCAGACATTCTTTCTGGAGTGAGGTGGAATCTCAGCATTATTTTCATTTGCAACTCTGGAAGGACCAGTGATGTTAAAAATTTTTTTATGTGTTTATTTTCTATTTCTACTTCTTTTTCTGAGAAATGTCTGTTAATTTCAGATGCTCATTTTTGGATTGGGTCTTTAAATTTGGGAGTTTCAATTTTTTTAAGTTCTTTATATATACTAGATAGTAGATCTTTATCTTAGGAACAGCTGGTAAAAATTTTTCCCACATTGTGGGTTGTCCCTTCACACTGTTGGTGGTTTCTCTTGTGGTGCAGAAACTTTTTAATAAGATGAGATCCCAGTTGTTGATTCTTTGTAGTAATTCATGTGGAACTGAGGTTTTGTTCATGAAATCTTCCTACGTCAGTGTATTCAAGATTTCTACCTAACCTCTGTTCCAGCCAGGTTAGTGTTTCTGTTTTAATATTTAGATCTTCAAATCATTTCGATTTTACTTTAGTGTATGGTGAGAGATATAAGTCTAGTTTTAATTTTTGGCAAGTTGGAACCATATTTCTCCAGCACCATTTATTAAAGAGGCTATCTTTCCTCCAGTGAGGGTGGTTGGCTCCTTTGTCAAAGATGAGGTGGCTGAATGTGTCTGGAGATGTTTCTGGATCTTCTAATCAGCTCCACTAGTCCTCAGGTCTGTTCCTTTGCCAGTACCATGCTGTTTTATCACACTAGCTTTGCAGTACAGTTTCAAGTTGGTGATCGTGATACCCCCCTACCTTGTCTTTTTTGCCTTGAATTGCTTTTGCTATTCTAGGTCTCCTTTTGTTCCAAATGAATATTAAATGGTTTTCTCATGGTCTGTGAATAATGCTTTTGGAATTTTAATTGGAATTTCATTGAATCTATATAGCAGTTTTGGAAGTATGCCCATTTTTACTATGTTGGTTCTTCCTACCCAGGAGCAAGGGATATACTTCAATATTCTGATATCATCTTCAATCTCTTTTTTCAGAGTGCTATGGTTTTCAGTGTAGAGGTCTTTGATTTCTTTTGTTAGGTTGATTCCTAGGTATTTCATTTTTTGGGGATGCTATTGTGAACAGAATTGTTTCTCCAGTTCCTCTCTCTGTGTGTCTGTTGTTCATATACAGGAAAGCTATTGATTTTTGTATGTTAATCTTGTATCCAGCTACTCTACTGAACTGGGTTACTAATTCTAGAAGACTTTGGGTGGAGTTCTTGGGGTCTTCTATATAGAGTATCATGTAGTCTGCAAACAGTGACAATTTATCTTTTTCATTTTCTATGTTTATTCCTTTAATTTTTTCTCTTGTCTAATTGCTATGGCTACACTTTACAAAACTGCATTGAACAAGAGTGGTGACAGTGGACATCCTTGTCTTATTCCTAATTTTAATGTGAAGGATTTCAGTTTTTGACCATGTAGTATGATATTGGCTGTTGATTTTTGACAGATGACTTTTATCAAGTTGAGGTATTCCAGTTTTTGTAGAGATTTTATCATGAATGTGTGATGGATTTTGTCAAGTAGTTTTTCTGCATCTGTTGAGATGATCATATGGTTTTTGTCCTTCACTCTATTAATATACTGTATTACATTTATTGATTTATGAATGTTGAACCATCCCTACATTTCTGGGATGAATCACACTTGGTCAGAGTATATAGTCTTCTTGATTATCTTCTGCATTCTGCTTGCCAGTATCTTATTGAGGATTTGTGCATCTATGTTCATAAGGGAGATTGGCCTATATTTCTCTTTTTCTCTTGGGTCTTTCTCTGCTTTGGGGATCAAGGTAATGCTTGCTTCCAGGAATGAATTTGAGTGTATTGTTTCCTTTTCAATTTCATTGAAGAGTTTAAACAGTAGTGGCAATAGTTCTTCTCTAAATATCCTTTAGAATTCAGCAGTGAAGCCATCAGGGCCTGGGCTTTCCTTAGTTGGTAAGGTTTTAATTTCACTTTCAATTTTGTTGTTTGACATTGGGTTTTTTAGTTTTTAGGTCTTCTTCGTTCAACTTTGGTAATTCATACATATCTAGGAATCTGTCCATTTCTTCCGTTTTTTCCATCTTATTGGTGTATAGGTTCCCAAAGTAAGCACTGATGATCCTCTGGATTTCTGCTGGGTCCATTGTAATTTCACCCTTTTCATTCCTAATTGGATGGATTTGGGTCTTTTCTTTCCTTTTTTTGATAAGATTGGCTAAGGGTTTGTTTATTCTTTCGAAGAACCAACTCTTAGCTTCGTTGATTTTTTGTATCATTATCTAGTCTCCATTGCATTGATTTCTGCTCTGATCTTTATATATTACTCCCTTGTTTCAGCTTTGGGTTTGTTCTGCTCTTCTTTTTCTAGAAATTTGAGGTTCAACATCAGGTTGTTTATTTGAGGTTGTTCTATTTTCTTAGTATGAGTTTTCAATACTATGAATTTTCTTGATAAGACTGCTTTCATTGTGTCCCATAGATTCTGATGTGTTGCACTGGCATTATCATTTAATTGTAGAAACTGTCTGATTTCTTCTTTAATTTCCTCTTTGGCCCATTGGTTATTCAGAAGTGTGTTGTTCAATTTCCATGTGTTTATGAAATTCTTGTGGTTTCTTTTGCTATTGATCTCCAATTTCATCATGCTATGGTCTGATAATATACAGGGGATAACTTGAATTCCTTTACACTTACTTAAACATGTTCTATGAGCAAGCATATGCTCTGTTTTTTAGAACAACACTTGTGCAGTCAAAAAGAATGTGTATTCTGACTTTGTGGAGTAGAACACTCTGTCAACATCTGTTAAGTTCATTTGTGCAAGAGTTTGATTGAGTTCTAGTATTTCCTTGTTTATTTTTTGTCTAGCTGATCTATTTGTGGGACTGGGGTATTGAGGTTCTCCAATACTATTGTATTAGTGCTTATTTGATTTTTCATGTCCTTTAGTATTTGTTTTATATAGTTGGTTGCACTAGTTTTTGGTGCATATATATTTATGATTGTTATCTCTTCCTCTTGGATTTTTCCCTTTACAAGGATGTAGTGTACTTCTTTGTCTCTCTTAATCAGTGTTGGTTTGAAATCCACTTGATCTGCTAAGAGGATAGCTATGCCTGCTTTTTTCAGGTTCCTGTCCTATGGAGTATTGTTTTCCACCCTTTAACTTTCAGTCTATGAGTTGCTTTTTGAAATGTGTTTCTTGTATGCTGTATATTGTTGGATCTTGCTTCTTGACCCATTCTGCCAGTCTGTTTCTTTTGATTGGTGAATTGAGACTGTTGGTTTCTCTTGAGGGAAACCGGAGACCCTGGAGAGCACTGACTTTTAAAGAAAGAAAAGGAGACAGCCTGGGGAATGAACAACAGTTTAATTCCTCTGGCACTATTGGACAATCACAAAGGAAAGAAGCAAGGCTTTTATACATGTAGGAAAGCATCTTAGTTATTCTGGCTATTGTCTTTCTGATTTTCACCTCTGATGATAACCAGTAACTTTAAGTGACTCACAAAAGCTACAGGAGAATTCATTCACCAATCCTGTACATCAAAGACCACACTGCAGCCCTCTTCTTATCAGATAGTATCAAGAGAGCAGGATGACTTTTAGCCAAAAATCAAGCCCACCGGCCCACCATAAACATCACAGATGTGCATAGTGAGTCATATCTCTCTTACCACCTGTAGAGTCATTGGGTCCCGGGGTCCTCTGATCCCAGAAAATGGTAAATAAGAAAACTAGGAAAACCTGTTTTTCTTCTGTGAGACTTTTACAAGGTCTCAAAGTTTCCTGGTATTCTTTTAACAAACAGACTTGTGGAATTTCCCAGAAACGACTTAATTCTCTTAGTTAACAAACTTCTTGTGATCTATTCTTACAACTAGATAGCTGAATTCTACCGTTTCCCACAGAGACCATTAACATTGATGGTTATAACTGATATGCATTGACTTATCCTTGTCATGACCTTTTCCTGTTGTTGTATTCTCCCCCTTTGCATTTAATTTCCTGTCTTCACTGATAGATGGGTTCTGCTTTGCTTCCTGGGGTTGTGATCCTCATTGTCTTCTGATAAGATAGTATTTTAAAGCTTTTGGACTGCTGGTTTGGTATTCATGAAGTTCCTAAGGTGCTCTTTGTCATGAAACTATCTTATTCTATCATCTCTGAAAGATAGTTTTGCAGAGTACATCAATCTGGTTTGGAGGTTGTTTCGTTTTAGGGATTGTAGTACTTTGCTCCTGGCTCTTCTTGACTTGAGGGTTTGTGTTGAGAATTCTGCTGTGATTCTGATAGACTTTCCTTTGTATGTGATTAATTTCTTTTATCTAACTGCTAGTAGGATTTTGTTCTTCCATTGGATTTCTTGAATATTAACTATTTTATGCCTAAGTGTAGATTTTCTTTTTTGATAATGGCTAGGTGGAGTCCTATATGCCTCACTAATATGTATGTCAAATTCTTTTCCCCTGCTTTGGAAGTTTTCTGCCATTACTTCTCTAAACATATTTTTAATGTCATTTGTACTCTATCCTGTTTTTTCATTGACTCACATTGGTCATATGTTATTCTTTTCTTCATCATTTAGCAGGTGGTGGTTTGATTTCTCATGGTCCCTCACTACTTTTAAGAAATTTTTCTTTTCTTGGTCACTAATTGCAATCCTGTCTTTTATATCTGATATTTTGTCCTCACATTGGCTCCATTCTGCTGTGTAAACTTTTAATGGAGTTTTTAATGTCCTGGATTATCTGTTTGCACATGTTTTATGGATTTCATTTGTTTCCTCTGCTGGGATTCCATCATGTTTCTCAGCTCCTCTATTTTTTATCTGTGTCTTCTCTAGAGTTATTAATCATGTATTACACTATGGACACAATCTCTGTTATTAGCTGAGAAATTATTTCTAAATTAACTTTTTCCAGATACTCTTTCATTGCCAGTTAAGGGAGTCCTGATGTTTGAGTATGAGTTTTCTCCGTCTCATTTCCCCTTGAGGTTGCCTTAGGTGATCTGGAAGTCTGGTTTTGAGACTTGTTTATGTGTCTCCTCATTTCAACAGATGCAGTCCTCTGTGCCTTTGTTGAAGAGACTTTTTGCTTGCCCAGTGGGCTTCAATTCTCAGTAAGCTTCAGAGAGGACTTCTCTCTGCTGATCATCACTACACCAATTACTGGGTTCAAAATAGTGGCCTTCTGGATCTCTGTGCTGTGCTGTTTTCTGAGTGGTGTTCTGGCTGTGACCTGTGCACACTTGTGATGGTATGTCGGCATGCCTCTGACTGGATCCTGCCCACCTACATAGCTGTTTTCTGGGAGGGCCTTTGGCTGTGGGATGTGCACACAAGTTCCTGGAGTCTGTGTGGGCTTCTTGCTGGGCTCTGTGCTCACTACCATTGGCCTCTCAGTGGGCCTCTGGCTGTTGCCTGCACTCTTGCACAGCTGTTTTCCAGGAGGGCCTTTGGTCAGGGTATGCAGGCCTAAGCTGCTGGTGTATGGGTAGGCCCCTGGCTGGGACCTGCACAGGTGTCCTGCTCTCATCCACGTGGGCTTCTTGATGGGATCTGTGGAGCACTTACTGATGGTATCTGGGCAAGCCTCTGGCTATTGCCTGTGCACCTGCATAGCTGTTTTCCAGGTGGGACCAATCTGCTGGTGTCTGGGCAGTGCCCTGACTGAGATCTGTGCATTTGCACTGCTCTGGTCCATGTGGCCACAATCTCTTTTTAAATCAATACATTCTCATTCTTACAATAATTAATGAGGTTCACAAAGGTATCTTGTGGCCAGGAAAAAGAAATAATAATTTAGAGATAAGTATAAAGTATCCTCAAGAGTATGATACTCATTAACCCAGAAATCTGCACTATACTCATCAGTACAAATGGCCATTATTTTTTGCCCCATGGTATCCTTGGTAGACTTCCATCTATCATCAAGAAGTCATGATAGCTTAATCAACTTAAGTTAAGTTCACTTTCACCCTTAGTTGCCCTGAGGTTGAAGTCTTTTATCCAGATGATCTATATTGGATTATCATGATCTTTTTTTCAGTGATACAGATGAGCTTTCATCTGCATTACTTGACTTGTACATAACTGAGGCATTCCAACATAAGAGTCACATTACAAATTTGCATCAGGCTGTTCAACCAATATAACCATATTCAGAACTAAAGTTACCACAGATGTTGCTATTGCTCAATTATACCCTACTATTCCCATTTGAGATCCAATATAACTACATGGTCCTATCAGATTAATTTATCTCATTATTTTTGCTTTATTCTTTGTTTCTTTCCTCACAGAAGCAATTAAATGAGCTGTTTCAGGATGAAATTATCAACGTACTTGTCCAGATTTGAGTCATATTGAGGATTGTACATTCATTTTTTCATTATATAAAGTAAACATAGAGTTTTTCATTTTATATATTGTGCATGTCTTTTTTTTTTTCTTTTGTTACTGGTGATCAAACTCAGGACCTTTTGCTTTTGAGGCAGGCAGCGGCACCATTGAGCTAAATCCCTGGCCTTGCGCATGTGTTTTTATATATTACACAAATACATGCATACATATGAGTATAGGTATATATGTGAATATATACACATAACATGAATGTATATAATTATATACAGACATATATATACACATATGCATTTAAATTGTTTCATAACCACAACCATAAATTTTACACAATCTCATCTTGACGTCAAAGCAATAATTTTTAAATCATATTTTGCTATGCTAACTGAACAAGATGGCTTTGGATAAAAAAGATATAGAAATATATTCTCTAAAGTATCTTTATTATAAAAGTCCAAAATAAAATTATACATGCCATAAAAAAGAGAAAATTATTACACTAGAAAATTTTATCTCCTGGAGTGTGTGTGTGTGTGTGTGTGTGCGCCTGCCTCTATGTGTAGAACAAAATTTTGAGAGAGATCAGCCATCTATTCTGCATACCAAGGCTTTTTTCAAGACAATCAGTCAATTTTGAACTTCAGTTCAGACCTAAACTTTTCCATTCATTTCGTCTTTTCTGAAAAATACCAAGAGAAAAAGTCAGTCCTCTGAGAAGCGGAAGGCAGTGCATCTGCAAAAAGCTATCTTTTCAAGTGCACAAGGAGATGTGTTGATGTAACAAATTGCTACTGTTCATAGCCTTCAATTTAAAACAAGCATTTTAAAAAGTTGACAAGATGATTCAAATGATCAAGATGTAGTAAGATACATGCAGAAAGAAAGAAAACATAACATCACACACATTAGTACTACAGTTCTGTTTGCAATAAATATGGCCTTAGTCCTTCCCTAAAGATTAGAATTCAACTGACTCTCGAGTTTGTTACACCAGCCAGGGGGATTAGGAAGAGGGAAGAAGAGAAGTCAGACTTTTGTCGGACAAACATGGAGCACTGCAGTTTATATGAAAAATATTCATTTTTCTTAGTTAGTATATAGATGTTATATGACCCATTTCACCTTTACTGAAAATTTACTCATCTGAATACTCATATTGTTCTGCTTTCTCCAGAGCCTTCAGTTTGACAAAATCCAAAGTACAAAGTCTAAGGTTAGGAACTCTTACCTTGACCAGTTGTCTCACAGAATAGTTGCTGCTTTGCAAATTTATATTATGCTGCTGAAAGTTTGTAAAGGATTGACTTCTATGAAAACTGTAATAATTTGATTTGTCCCCAGTTGTTAAAGGGTAGGAAGTGAAAGCATCTATGTGACTACCCACTTTTCTCTGGAGATAGCACAGCTCAAGTGAAAAGTAAATGTGTTGGGAAAAACTGGCTAAGATTCGTCGAAGCTTCAACGACCAAGAAGAGAGCTGTGTAAAGAACTAAGTATGGATAAGTACACATAAAAGAAGGAAATTGAGCCATTGGTGATGAGGCCAAGGTGCCCATGGGTTATCTCAGCATAGACATATCCTACTAGTAGGAATATCCAACTTACATCTATCTCTAATTGAACTTGTTAGGGATGCTGAATCAAACACTAAATCATGAAGTAATCTTAGGATATTTACATTTCCTCATGTATTACTTAGACTGCAAAGGAGTCAACCAACCTAGAACAATATTTTTAGTGAAATTTTACTCATTAAATCTTAACTTACTAACTCTTACATTTCTAGTTTTAAGTAAGTACTAAACAATAGAAAACATTCTCTCTAGAGAAGATATTCTGTCTTTGAATATCTTAGAGAATAACTGAAATATTAATAGACTGTGAGCTTAGTGGCAGGGACAAAGGCTTACCCATATCTATATCTTCAATGCCTCGATAAGAAATTGAAGCAAAGTAGTTACTTAAAAATGAATGTTAAATAAATGAATGAAGGAAAGTTGTAGATGTAAGTATGATCTAATGTGAAGAATAATATACCATTGATAAGTAGGCATTAAAACACATTAGATAGAAAAACTTGGCAAAAAAATGAGCCCATATATTAGATTAAAGAGGGTTATGTCAACAAAATCTTCTAAGCTGCCTGGGTCATGGTATGTTCCTAGGCCCTATCAGACTGAATTGTTAAAGTCATTTGGATTCCCCAGTGAGTGGATAAAATAGCCTCAGACAATCATCTTTACCTTCTGTTTTCGTTAGCATTTTCTACAGGGAAAGAACTAATAGAATATGCGCAATTATAAAAAGATTTATTAGATTGGCAAACAAGATCAGAGATTGGATAGTCCTACAATGGCCATCTACATGCTGCAGAATTACAGAAACCAATAGCTGCTCGGTTTAAGGAGCTGGAAGCCTCAAAACAAGAGGAACCAGTAATCCACCACTAGTCTGAAGCTGAGGGTCTAGAAGCTCCCTGGAGTAAGTCCATACTTCAGAGCTGAAGAAGCTGAAATCTGATTTCCTTTGCTGATATCAGCAGCAAAAGATGCACCTACTCAAGAAAAATCAAGGTTCTATGTGCTATCTGGCTTATTCCTTCTTGCAGTTTTAGTCCATCAGCAGTGCAAGCCTATCGGAAAGTGCCACCCATGTTCAAAATGGGTCTTCCCCATCAGTTCATTGGGCCATGTGCTGTCAATCATATCTGGTAACACCCTCATAGATACACCCAGAAGCTTGCTGTACTAATTCGCTTTGTCTCTCATTCCAATCAAGTTGACAATAAAGATTACCTGTCAGAATTTCTTACTAAGCAGTGTGAATTATTGAAATGTATTCCTCAACAAAGATTACCTGTCTTACCTTTCTGTTCATGTAACATTAAGAAGAGATAGAGGGGTAAGAAAAGAAAACCAGCTATAAGCTCTGTTTGTATAGTATACCTGCATTTTTTTGGTTTCCTTCAGCCCCCAAAATCCAACTTTATGTCCTTTGCATTTCAGCAAATGCCTGGAATTTGGGTATTGGGTATTTTACTCTTTCCTGAACTTCACCTAACACTTTTCTTTAAAAATTCTGCAACTTCACAGCAACACATAAGCTTAGCCAGCACTTAGTGCCTGATAGCCCATGAGACGCTTCCAAAAGTCATTATCTTGGCCAGTATGTTTAGCTTAAGTAACACATAAGTAACCTATATTCTTCTCTGCTGAAATCGTACATTTTGAATTCAAAAGGTCAAATAAAAAGCTGAACATATTTGTACAAAGCCAATCATTCTTGGACATTTCTCCTACCCCCTTTTCTATAGCCTCACCAATTCTCTCCGGATTTTTATCCTGTCAAAAGATGCTGCTCCTTTATTTCTAAGCAGGAGTAGAATAATCTGGCACAAGTCTTCAAGGAGAAATGGGCCTGGTTGCCATAATAAACGAATAGGGATAATTATTTATCTAACATACCTGTTATATATCCATGTAATTACCCCAAACATTGATATACTGCCTTTTCCCCCCATAGCAATAAAAAGGTAAATAGCCAAGGCTCTAGGTTTGGTCCTCTGCGGGCTAATACTCTTGCTGTTTTTAAATCTTATTCTTAAGCTCTACACAGATTCTAACTGGATGTCTCAGGTTTATATGATGCTAAGTTCAAAGAATTCTGTTCCTAGGGTGGCCCATTCTCACTATGAAAGAAAGAGTACATCTCCACAAATGAAGAATGACATATATCTTTACCACTATCATAGAAGGGATATACTTACATTTTCTGAACACATGCCTTTTTTCCAAAAAAACAAAACATACCCGAAAAACAATCTGCCTTGAAATCTAGAGATCAAAAATGCCCACCCCAATCAGCCTATCTGCCTTGCTTGCCACCACTATTTTCTTGCTCAGTGGCTACTCTATAAGGCAGTTAAGTCAATGATAGGCTGATTGGAGCTAGCAGTTTTGATCTTTAGTTTTCAAGGCTGATTATTTTCTGGCTAGGTCTTCTATGCACCTATCCTGTCCTCTATGTGTTTATTTATCATAATTCTTCCTCTAAAAGCCTATACATTACATTTCTGTTTTAACAAGAAAATTGAGGTTTAGAGAGAGATTATAAGGTGTTATAAACAAGTTACATTTCATTCAAGAGGGCATTGAAAGAGTCAGAAGGTTATGATATTTGGAAAGAATGAATCTGTAAAGTGTTAAATCCACTGAATACATGAATATTCAAGAGAAATTAGCTGCTAGGTTTGGTGAGTAGTTGGAAGGAAAGACACCTCTTGTCTTGTGTTTTTTAGTGTTGTTATGTATGAATAAACATATTTGAAGAGGGAGTGTCATATTGAATTCAAACCGGTTACTGTCAAATAACAAAGATATTTATAGATGAGGAAACTGGGGATCAGAATAGTAAATGGTCTTGACTGAGATTACAAAATAACTACTGATCCTAATACAAATGTGCACTAGGCCTGGTTTACTCCAAATCCACTTAGTCTTAAGCCATGTGTATTCTGTTACCCACAAATCTTTCAACATAATTAGCATCAGATCAGAGAAGAAACTAGCAGATTTTGTGTCATGATTCTGGCTTCTGCTGGGCTATGATGGTTGAAACTGCTGTTTTCTAACCCATTGTCACAAATTCTGCCCTACCTCCATGAATTCTCTTCCTTTACTGTGACAGAAGGTGTATGGATCTGCCTCAGTACCTGGGCTATAATGGTAAACAAAAGTGAAGCTTGTGTCCATCTCTACCATTTTCTACTTAGCACTTTAGATGAATCTCTTTACTTTCATCTCAGAAAGCAGAGTGACATTACTTGCTTTATTTCAGCTACTGGAGAGGATGAAAGCACTCCTGACAAAGATATCCCCTTAAGCTAGTGAAAACTGAATGATGGTTATGGGGTATAAATCTCCATTCTCTTGAGACAAATCCATGCTTGAAAATGAAAGAAGGGGAAAAAAAAGAGTAGAGAGAAATGGAGAGGAAAGGCCAAGAGAGGAGAGAGTAGAAGAAAAAAGAAAGGAAATTTTATTGCAGCAAGAAGAAGTGAGTAGTCTTTCAGATTTCAAAACAACCAGGCGATAAATGCATCATTCACAATTTTGTGTTATTCCTAAAATTTAGAAGTCCCACATTTCTACTCCAAATTAAATCTGCATTTTAAAACAAAGATCTTGACATTTTAAAGTACATTTTACAGTTAATTAATATGTATTTGATGTCTGTTAAAATGCATATTCTAATAATGGATGTACGTCTGCATTTGGAGATTTTCTGATGGAGAAAAAGTTGAAGTTGCTATTCAATCAGGTATAACCTTATGCTTCATATTCCAAGTTGCAATGGGCATTTAGGGATTTGAACATTCACCCAGTATTCAGATGTTGCTTTTCTCAGTTTACTCCACCTGCTAAAACTGACATTTGGTTGAAAACAACTTGTGCACTTTGTGAAATACTTCAATTTTCTTCACTCTCTGATTCCCTCTGCTTTATCACAATGCTAGAAGAAAGTATAGAGGGAATGATCAGGTGAAAATACATGCCGAGAATGAAAGGGAAGTGGGAATTTGACTTCTAAAAAGTGAGATTTTGGTGACTAAAGAAGCTTGAAAAATTAAATATTTCTTCCAAAATGTCCTACCATTGTAACCAGTAAGACAAAGGAGAGATCCAAAAGATGATGGCAACATGAGTCTTCTCAGATTATCCTGTACAAGTTTGTCTGTCACCACAGGAACCCCTACAGTGTGTCCCATTTCATGCACATATAAAATGCATAAAGTAGAAAGCCTTACTGTACACACTGGATTCATTCATTCATTTCTTGTATGCTTACTATGTGCCAGGTATTTTGGGTTGGACAAATATTTCTTGTTAATTTTAACAGGTTTCTGATCTCCTTAGAAGCTTTTGATGGCATAGATATAAGTATGTATTGCTGCACACTATATTGTGCCAAAATTCTCTGTCTTAAAATAATAATCACTGTATCTTTTTTATCAGGATAGACTGATTGACTCTTGCATTCTGCATGATAACAACTATGGCCATTTAATATTTTATTATATAGATAAAATCTTCTGGATAATCCAAAGTAGCTTCACTTGTATAACTGGTACCTTGCAAGAGATAGCTGTATGGTTGCACTCAACTGAGGTGATCAACTCAAGCATATACATGTGACTTCACCAGCATGGTGACCTCAAAGCAGGTATACCACTTACATGGTGTCAGGATTTTCAGAGAAAGCATTTCATGTGACAAGGAGTGAAGGCTGTAAGTTTCTTATGGTTTAGGCTTCGAGACTGGCATGGCATCTATTTTACTGTGCCTTTATGGTGTAAATAGTTGCATGGCTGATTGTGATCCAAAAGAAAAAGGCATAGACTCAACTTCACAATAAGATGAGTGGCATAGAATTTGTGGCCAACTTTAATAAATCACAAATTCTTCAAGACTTTCAGTTTTAAGGGAGGCTATAGAGATTATTGGTTAAGAGCAAGAATTCTAGAACACACTAATTGTATTTGAATTTCAGTTCTATCACTTACTGACCTTGGGCAATACTGTAGTCTCTCAACTTCTGTTTCTCCATCCATAAAATAACGATAACAATATTGTTTTATTTGATCATAAAGATTAAATAATGTATGTAACATTTATGTGTGTGTGTATATATATATATATATAAAGCCTCAATAAATACTAGTTATTATTATCTATAAGACTCAAGCCTTTCAGGTTAGTAAACATGACTGTTCATTATTTGACTTCTGCTTTCCTCTCAAACCTCATTTTGCTACACCTCACAGACCTCTTAACTGCAGCCATACTCAGCTACTGGTTGTTCTCTGAACATGCCATGTTCTTACACCCCCATGCCACTGCACATTGGAAGAAAGTTTGTCTCTGTCTAGTTTTCACCTGGCTAATTCCTGATGCTCTTTTAAAGCCCAGCTTATAAATTACTACCCTCATGGCTACATGAGTGAATCTATAGTCTGGGTAAGATGGTGTTTGTAATGGTCACATTTTTATTACTGAAACATAATCCCCAACACCCATAAAGGAGAGAAAGTTTATTTTTCCTCATGGTTTCAGAGGGTTCAGTTCATGGTTAGCTGGCTCCAAGCAAGAAAACAATGGTGAAAGAGCTTGGCAGAGCAAAGCTGCTTAGTTCATTCCACCCAGCAAACAAAGACCAGGAACTGTCCCAAAGAGAAAAGGCCAAAAAGCATATATAGTACCTAAGGTCATGCTTCCATGATCCACCAAGACACAACCAAAGGTGTGCTTTACTAATTCCCTAGGCCAGTGAAAGCAAAACTTTCAGAAACTGAGTGCCCAAACTGCAACCCCAAACCCACTTATTTATCCCAAAGTGCCAACACTGCAATTAAACCAGAATACAGAGGTTTTAGTTTAACAAAAACAACTGTTATCCAATGCTTGGCTGTTAGGGTGACTTGGCTCACATGCTGACAGAGTGAGCTCTGCATGCCCCCTACTGCACCCATGCCATATGTTGGGCACCACTGCCCTACGTGGTTCCCAAGCCAATGCAGTTAACACAACAAAGTTTAGCTGTCATAGAGTTCTTGCTCTGTGTTGCCATAATACTTTGTGCATATCTGTTTTAAAGGACTTACCACCATAATACATATGCCCATTTATTGTACCACACACTACACTAGACTGTATCTTCTTTTAGACAAACATTATGTCTTATCTTTCTTTGAATCTTGGGCTTTTAGCAAAATGTTTAACATCTAGTTTGAATTCAGTAAATTTTTTTTGAAATACAGAAAAATGATTAAAATAAGAATTTATTTATAAATAAATCAAGATAAATACAACATTTCCCCATGACCCAACATTCAATAACACAGGGGTTACAAAAATTAAAGTATATCTGAGAGGAGAATTAGACTTTGGTGACTTTTATCATCAGGAATTCAACAGCCTTGAAAAGGCACTGAGTCTAAGTGAATGTATAATACTCACATAGAGCTGAGGGAGGAACTGCATTTCTCAAAATATCAGTTGAGTTATTTCAATTCTTTTTCCAAATGTATCCAAGAAATGATCCTCATCTGATTAATGATCTATCAAATATTCATAAGGTTCAATGGTCCTCTCATTAGGAGTCCTGTTGTTTTTCTAGAAAATAAATTTCAGTTCAGCAAGAGAAACAAATGGAAAGCAATGTGTATCTGGCAAAAGGCCACGTGAACGAACAGATATATCCTTGGCTCTGCCTCCCAGTGAAGATTTCTCACCTCCCTGGAAACAAACCCACATTTTTATATCAATGCAGTCAAAATTCATCATTTAGTATGCATTCTTTCCTGGAATGGCTTTCTACAAAAATGTTAGTCAAAAGTACCCTGTTCAATTACATATTCTCTTTCTCTGAAACCCCACTTCTGATTCATCAATAAATCTTGCCAGCTGGTCATCAAAAATACCATAATATGACCTCATGCCATTTATATCTCTGCCTGCTGGCCAAACCAGCATCATTTCCAACCTGGAATACTGCAACAGTCTCCTAGTAGTTCTCACCATTTTCTGCCTTGCCTCTGTGATAATGTGCCTATCATTTCATTTCATCTTTGAATAACCTGTGGAATGGAATACCATTCAATTGTTTTACTGATGACAGGACACACATTCAGAGGTGAGAACTTGTCCAAGGTCATCCATATGTTACTGTCAGAGCCATAACTGAAAAGCAGATCTTCTAACACCTAGTTCTATCTTCTTTCCCTTACAACAAATTGGCTGTTAATAAATCATAGCCAAAATTTATTTTCCATTTTGTGAATTTTTTATTCTTCCTCTGCATAGACCCACTAGGATCCTTGGATTTTAATCAGAGAATTCTCACATTGATATTCAAATATGTCCAAGACATAAACCTAACTATGTCATTGCCAGAGGCAATTTTTTCTTATGCATTGGCCCAAGTGAATCATCTTGCCCTTGAGAAATATTTGTGCTTTATTTTTATTCATATTTTAGTAACTAAATTATATATTCTTTCTTTAAAAATCTTTTTTTTGCTGAAATTCTTTTATTGGTACATTTTAGGTATACAATACATTTACGTTTATTGTTGGGTGCTTGTACCTGTACATAATAAATCTTGGTTCTTATGTTTCCCCCATTACCTGTGTGCCCTCCCCCCGACCCTTCCTTATTTAATAGACTTTGTTTCCATTTTTTTCTTTGCTCATAATTTTTCCTTTCCCTTTTTTAAAAATCTTATACAGTACCCCTTATATCAATCATATAAAAGTGTACCGGAATTTTTAAGTAAGGTGAAATTACCTCCCAAACTTTCACACCCGTGGCTACACATTTGCCCCTCTGCACTAGCTCTTGAGGCATTCACAGAATTTTAGGGTTCATGGAATCCACTTCAAGAACATCTCTATATAAGACTTCTTGTATTTAGTGTGCTCCACAGACTAGCTACAGATGCAGAATCTCAGGGCCCAGACTAATGGCGTCTAAGTTTAAATGCTAACAAGCTTTCCTCAGATGACATATAAATAAATGCATTAAAGTTTGAGAATCACTAGTTCCTATTCTTTATCTTTTCTAGTTAAGATTTAAATGTGGTTATACAATATAAAAATCAAACTTAAAAGAATCATACCACATCAATATATGTGCACCCATGTTCATAGCAGCACAGTTTGTAATAGCTAAAACATGACAACAGCCCAATTGCCCATCAAATGGAGGCTGGATGAAGAAAATGTGTTTTTTAAAAAAATAAAATGGAGTACTACTCAGCCATAAAAAATGAGAAATTAGAGACATTTATAGCTAAATGGATTCACATTGAGCCGATACTCTTAAGTGAAATAAATAGGACACACATGTGTAAATACCAAATAGTTTCTCTGGTGTGAGATACCGAAAGTGTAAATAAGAATCAAAATGTATAATTGATAATGTGAAATAGGAAGAAAAGGGGCAAAAGGGAAGGGGAAGTGGGAGGGGTAGGGGAAAGGAAAGAAAGGAATGGAATTAATATGAGAAAATGAAAAACTGGAAACAAAGTCTTTGTAAATATGGAGGGGTGGAGGGGTTGAAGGGAGGGCAGAGAAAGAGGGAAAAAATAAGAATCAAGATATATTAAGTAAAGGTACAAATCTCCAATGATGAATGCCATTATATTGTATACCTAAAATGTATCAATAAAATTAATTAACAAATCAAACAGTAAATATATGTACAGATACCTAGCAGGATGTTTCATCCTTCTACATTTAGTTGTTTGATATGCACAGCCTCTAGAATTATCATTTTGCAGAAATAGGCAGGCAATCACCTTCCTGGGATGAGTTGATGCCTAATAAAAATGCATCCTTGACCTCAAGTTTCTTTCCCTTTAGTTCTACCACAATGATTGGAAATCTCATCTGACCACTCCTATGAGTGAACTATATGTTTTGGAAAATTAATACATTAAATGATCATTAGTTATCAACAAATTTAGTTCAAATGTATTTTGTAAGAAGTAGACCCTATGGGGATAGGATTCGAGACAAATGTAAAAGAAGACAGCATACAGCTAAATGAAACGCTCCTTTATTTGATGTCCAGGAAGATATTGGGAAAAACAAAGGAAAAGAGGACACAGCACTCAAAGGGCACTTGACCTACTTTATCATATCATCTACACTAGCCTCTGGCTGCGCCTTTTATTTATAAATTAGTCAATTCACTGCATCTTACAAAATAATGAAGGAAGCAAATAAATTTATGTTAAGTGATATGTCCTAAGGCTGATAAAATTAATGTTCCTTATTCTCCACCAGAGAAAAGAGTGATTTTTGTTTCTACTCATCTTTTCCTGTGCACTCATCTTTATTACAGCCTTTATTATTCTTTTCTAAGGAAATAGTGCTGTGAGCATTTCACTGTTAACAGGTTTCAACATGGTTCTACAACTAGGCTTGATAAAGCAGTGTGGCACCAAGGCCCCCAAGTATTTTTTTCCATCATGCTTGTGACAGATGTAATGCTTACTGGACTCAATGCCTTAAGGGCTCTGTTGTCAGATCCAAATAATTCAAGCCAGAATAGGCTTTCACCTGAAAAGTCCAGGAAATGAGAGTAATTGAAATTTATTGACTTGAGTAGTCCACATAATTAGCTTGGTTCATCACCTTCACTGTGCTAGGATAGACCTGGCCTGATTAATCCAACTAGCTGTAAAATGACAGATTAGTCAGAGTAAGTTTATAATCCTTCTTGAAAAAGCTTGTGTAATACTTGTATAAAACATTGCATGGTACACAGTCCTGGGTGATTTAAAAGAAATACATTCTTGATATCAGTGTCCACATATTCCACCAATAACTACCTAGATAGTTTATCATCCGAGGCAATTTTATTCTTATGTATTTGTCCAGTTGAATGACCTTAAGCTTGAGAAATACTTAAGATGGCCGATCTTATAATGCAAAGCAGACTTAGAAAGAGGTAAGTGCCTCTTAGCCCAATAAGGACAGATTCTTTTTGTATTTTAAGGAGTCAGAGGAAACCCTTGTTATTAGGAGAAAAGTCATTTTTCAGTATGATATTAGGCTAAATTGCTCCTATTTCTTCATTCTTAGGGCACTAGTTAGGAAACAAGCACTGGCCCTCCGAATTAAGAAAACTGAATTGAAGTCAGAGAGAACTGAGTGAACTAAAGAGAGCCCCACTCCTACCCCAATCCATCCCACCCTCAAAACCTCAGGACCCTCTTAAGCACAGGAGAATATCAATGATTATTTGGCAAAAGTCTGAAAATCACAGATTTACAAAACATGATAAAGAACTGAGGGGCAAATATTTGTCCTATTTTAAAGAAGTTGGGATATTAAGAAAGGGAGGGTACAGAACACAAATCTAGTGGACTTGAAAGAAAAGCCTGTCTGCAATCAAAAGAAGGGAAGGTGAGTAATGGTACAGAGATGAATAGAAGAGGAGCATTCTCTTTTTCAAAATCCCAAACATAGTAAGACCTCTCTTTATTTGGCACAAGGAACTACTTACTATCATAGATCTTCCATCTCTGTTTCTCCAAACTACAGTATTGGCATGTTTGCTTTGGCAGTATATGTACAAACTACAGTATTGTTTCAAAAGTATCTTGATATTCATTAAGAAACTTTGATTCTCTGGTTTGCATATTAGTCTCAAGGATATTGGCAAAACAAGAAGTACTCAGGGAAGGATGTAATCACTGGACAATAATCTTGCAGGAGCTCCGCAGTGATGGAGCAAGCAACATGAAGATTATTGAGCACAGTCACTAATAGTAATTAACATCTATAGCTAGGTCCTTAGGCATCCCCATTCCCATTCATGGAAATAGGAGTAAGACTGAATTTCCCAGTAGCAAGAAATATCCTTCTAAAATAGAAAAGGAAAAGTTCAGCTCCTGATGGTTTCTCTGCAAAAAAATATTGCTAAACTTTATTTATATAAAAAGTAAAGAAGCAATTTGCTATGACAGAAAATATAATGGCTTAGCTACCAGGAGATTTTTATTGTACTAACTAATTAGATGCATGCTTTTCTGTCAGTTTTTCTAGATTTTAGTATCTTATTCTTTAACATGAATTCCCCAAGTGTTAATAACTAATAATGATAATTAGCACTCATTGAGCACTTGTTATGTGCAAGCACCATTTTTTTCATTGTTTTATAAGCATTTTCATTTTAACTCTGATAACAATCACATGAAGGAGATACTATTTATGGCCTGTCCTGCAGAGATAAGAGAATGTGTGCTTTACCCAAAATGTTGCTCAGTTAAAAAGTATTGAAGCTAAAGTTTGAAGACAGATGTCTATAATGCCAAAGGATATTGCAGTTATAGACCAAGCTGATATTTGATGCTTCATCTTGGTCTAAGAATGATGCTTTTCTATTTCTTTACCTTATTATTCTTCTAGACCTCCTCTTCAACTAAACTTGCTTTTCAAACAATAGCTATTTATGGTTTGTGCCAATCTGTTCTCCTGACCATCATGTCAGAGATTCTTTCTCCAAAGTCATCCATCTTAAAAATGGCAGAAGGATGACTTAATCTGAGACATTCTGGCTTCTAGGCCAGTGATCCTTTGCTTAGGTACTATACTTTCTGCTGAGGGGAAGCCTGAGAGTTTCCTTTTGATTAGAACAATGGCATATATACATAACCCTTATAAGATATATTATCATAATCTTGGAAATTGTCTCAGTAGTGTACAAGTTCTAGCTCAATTTTATTAAAATCTTATGAGGTATGCATACTGTTATTACAGTTTTATCCAGGTGAAATATAAGGAAAAGACAGGTTAAGTAAATTGGCCAAGGTTAGATACTTTCTGATGGTAGAGCTAAAATCTATTTCCACGGATCTATGATACTATGCAATAAATTAAACTATATTGCAAACAAAATGTCAAGTTAGAAATTTCTTTCTTTTGACATGCCAGCATTCCATAGCTCAGCATCCTAAAAGTATGCACATTCACCTCGGTAATGAATCTTTTACAGTCTATCAGCAAACATAAAGAATTCAGCTTCTACACTCGGCAATAGGAAAACCAACTAAAAGCACTGATTCCTTCAGATAGGGCAAAGAATTTTGACACCACACAAGGAAGCATGACATCTTTTCCCAAGGGACAACTACCTACTTATTAAGGGCTTATACAATATGTCAGGAATCATGGAATTAATTGTGACTATGCCCTAAGAACAGCTCTAACTCTCAGAGCTCACCTTGACAAGTATAGGCTAATTTTCAAAGAAGGGATTATCAAATATTTCAAGAATCTGCATGCCCTAAAGGAACATGTTCATATCTTCTTAAGTGAAGTGGATTTAGAATGGAAGAGGATTGAGGAGAGGCCTGAGGTAAGAAAGAAGCTGGAGTTAAATATGTAAATGTTGCACCAAACAGAAAAAATCTGCCTCTATATGCATGCATACACAAATACACACTGAGAAGAAGATAATAATTTGGGAGAGGATGGAACTTTCCTTTGCAAACAAACTGACCTATCTTAGCTCTTACTCCAATTCTTTCTTTATGTCATTCTGATCTCCAAATCACCTATATTACATGTCTTCTTTTAGAGTCTACTGCCCTGTACCAGACCCAGCACAGTACTCCTGGCAAAATTTCCAGGCAACAGACCTGTTATTTGAGTTGAAGTTTACCAAATATCACCTACGTGACCTTGAACAACTCATTTAACTTCTGTGAGCCTCATTGTATTTATCCAAAAAAAGTGAATTGAAATAAATACTTCAATGAGCTCATATGCATCAAGTGTTTAGAACAAGTGACACATAGTGAATTCTAAATATTTGTTAAATTAAAAAGTGACTGAATTAACAAAGTAGTTCTAAAAGATAGTTTTAATCACAGAATTATTTACCTTTGAATGTATAATTTACAAAGCTTGATCATACCTCCTAATTACTTAGCAATTCCATACAGAGCCAAGCATTTTAACAATAGAAATTTGAGTCCTGATTACTGAAGAACCACCATAGTAATATAATTTTAGGTAGTTAGTGCTATTTTTCAAAAGAGTAGCCTTAGTTGTATCTTGACTTGTAAACTCTAGTTTCTGAACATGTTATATGTGCTGGAGAAGATACTCATTAACTTCTAGTTTCTGATTCTTGGACCCATGCCCCTCAGCTGATCTTTTGTTTTGAATCCTGAAATTCATTAGTTTCATAGAACATATGCATGGATCATCCAATGGTTTCCATCCTTATTTTCAGACAAAATTTGGTGATTTTTCTTTCATTTTCTGTTAAGCATTATGAGGCATGAATATGATGAAAAGATCAAAGCAAAATGTCATTTGACTTATTCTAGGGGCTTGCAAATTGTGACCCATGGGCCAAATTTAGTCTGCTCCTTCATTATCTATGGTGTATGAGAATTTATTTTTATATTATCAAATGCCCGAAATTTTTAAAAGAATGTTTCACAAATAGAAATATTGTATGAAGTTCAAATTTTATTGTCCATAAATATTTTATTGTGTCAGAGTCACACACATACACATTTGTGTACTTGCTATCTATCAGTGCATTCATGCTCTGATAACAGAGCTGAACATAGCTGCAACACATGTTGTATGGCCCACAAAATCTAATACATTTCATTTGGTCTACAGATAAAGTTTGCTGATCCCTGGTCTATTCTCTTCAGAAATATTTGAGAAGTAATTGCTCCAATGCCAATTAATGATAGGAATATATGAATTTGTCTTTGGCTAATCAGAAGATTTCTATCAAAAGGAATGATGTGCCTGCTATTTCTGAGTTGAAGAACAAAATCAAGCATGATAAGTAATTTATCAAGATTCTGTCTCCCAATCTGAAGTAATGGGAAAAAGCATTTTTTGTGCTCTTTTTAATTTTCTTCTAATTGCAACAGAGTGTGAATCATTTCGGGTTTGGCTCACAGACAAGTACTACTAGTTTCTGAAAGAAATACCACTCTAGAACTTCTTTGAGAAAAACTCATGATCTCTAGTGTGATTAAATTCAAAAACTCTCTCTTCCTGAGGCAGATGAGATGCCTGCCCCAAGTCTTTCCTTTATCCTGACTGCCAGAGGGAGGTGGGTTTGGCCAAGAACTGCTGTGTCCCTCCCCCTCACTCCCTTTCAGTCCCTTCATGGTACCCTGAGGATGGAGGAGAACAACTTGCTTCAATGTTCTCTCATCAACTGTAAGGTTTCTTTGCATCCACTCTCTAGGCCTCCCTGACACGAGGTGTGTTTCCGGTGTCAGCTGTGGGCTGCCCCCATCCACTACACCAGATGCAGCTGCCAATTCTCTAAAGAAGGGGCCAGAAAACCATCTTTTATGTGGCAAAGATCAGAGAAGGATCCAGGCCCACTATTAACATTTCCAACCTACCCAAACCATGATAAGTTTTGATGAACACAGCTGTTCATCCTGAAGTTTCCCAATTGTAGCCCCATTATTTTCATGGAAATGTGACAACTGTCAGTCAAGCAGCACATATCCAGATGTTCAGGTGAACTGCCTCAGTGGAAGCTGCAGCTGTCCCAGATGCCCTCCACTCACTCTAGGAGGGGTCTGTCCTGAATGCACTGAGCTTCAATCGGTATTGAACCAAACAATACAACTGAATTTGGATTAATCAAGAGGCTCAGATCAGATGTCTTGAGTTTAGGCTAATTTGGATGAATTGGCAGGCTCAAATATCAACCAGTCACAGGCTTGCTGCTGCTATATAAGGACTATTTCTCTCACAATTCTCTGGTGTATGGCCTCTCAATGCCGCAGCATAGGACCTGTTCAAATAAAGTGTCACTCTGTGGGTCTTGTAAAGTGCTTGTGATTTCTCAGGGAGTATAGTCTCAGAAGGTTCTGTAAATGTACTTGGGATTCTTACTCTGAGTAGTGTGAATACAGCAGTCACTCTAAAATAGCTACAAGTGTATGGGACTGTTAGCCCTGAAGAGCTCCAGGGGTCAGGAGATAACAGAACTCAGCAACAAAACCAGCAACCAGAGATGACTGATAACATCTGACATTATCTGGTGTTGACCAGTGGTATCAAGGGCCAGAGCTATAATATGAGGGCTGAGGGGCATTGGCCCTGAAAGCCCTTTGCTGATTCATGATTTCTGTCTCAATAGAACAAAAGGTGATACTCCTTATTTCCTATCCAGCCTTGATGTCAATGATCAAATTTTATATCTACAGAAAAGCACTACTCCCTAGAAAGTAAAATTGGTAAAAACTTGGAAGCACTAGGGTTGCCATAGTAATGAACTATAGAGAAAGTGAAAATTTCTTCCTCTTTAAAACACATGGATGCCCAAGAAGTTACTTGCAAGACAAAATTATATATAAAGGATCTTATTTTTTCTCTGATTTTTATTGTAAAACTGGTTACTTCCTTTGGAAAACAGTTTTCTACGAGGCATAATCAAATTACTCTTTTTTAAAGCAGCACACTTTTAACTACAGAATATTTGAAGAGAATAATATTTTTCGAATACACAATAATATATTTTACATAAAATGGGTAAATACAAATAAACATGTAGCAACTAGAATTCTTTACCCTTTTATTTCCATGGTTTAAAGTGAGACCAAAATGAATAAACAATAACAAATAATCAGAAAATTTCCACAACTTCAAGCATACTTCTTTTGCAATATGTATAGCAAAGTACATAGTGCTTATTTTTATCAAGGATAAGTTTGATTGAAGCTTCTGGACTTTGGGATTAATCAGGTAATCAGAGTTGAAGAAAATGTAAGGTACTGAATCTCCAATAAAAGCCTCAAGGAAAGAAAACATGGTAAAGGAAGTGGTTATATAGATATTGCTGAAACAAGTGCAAGAAAGCTTTCAGTTAGGATTTTGTTTCTTTGACAGAAAATTAGGGAACCATAAACTTTAGCATATTGACTTTCTATATCAAATTGTACCCTTTTATATTTCAAGGATATTGTATTTGAAAAGTGTCTAATTGACAGGCAGTGAAGAATAGAATTAAGAGTTTGAAGTCAAATTCCTCAGGCTAACGTTTCAGTGCCTCAATTTGTTACCTGAGACCTTGGGCAAGTTACTAAATATCTTCGTGCTTTAGCCTCTTCGTCTGTGAAGTGGTGATAATAATAATAACCACAACTTCACAGGACAATTATAAAGTTAAATACAAAACATGTAACACAGTATTTGGCACACTGTAGGCATTTTATGAAGATTACCTGCTGCTGTCGCTGCTCTTCTTCCCCTTATATTCCTATTAAGGCAACAGTTCAACAGCAACTTCCAAAGCATCAAAATAAATACCTCAAATATATGTGTCTTAGTGTGGATTGTTATGGTTCTTTGCCTTAGCACACATCTTAAACACAGGCTATCCCAGACAACACCTAGGTCCAAGAGATTTATTACTTAGAATAGTTCCATCATCCCTGCTATATAACCAAATGTTTGTTCTCCATTCAAAATTTATATATTTAAATCCTAACACCCAAGGTTATGGTAATAGGAGTTGGGCCTTTCAGGGATGATAAGGTCAATATGGTGGAGCCCAAATGGATTGGTGGACTTATTAAAAAAGAGGCTCAATAAAATTTCCTTGTCTCTTTCACTCTATGATGACAACAAGAAGATTGTCATCTGAAAACCAAGAATCAGACCCTTACCAGACATTGAATCTTCCGGTGCCTTGATTTTGGACTCCCAACCTCCAGATCTATGAAAAATAAAGGTTTATTGCTGAAGTCACCCAGTCTATGGTAGTTGGTTATTGTAGCCCAAACTGACTAAAATAATCCATTGTTCACACAAAATAGCCTAATTAGTACCCTCTAGGTAGTAATCATCAGTCTGCACAGCAGCCTAGTGCTATTGAATATTCTTCATTGGCCAATTGATTTGACAATTTTAGTTTAGAATTTTTAAATAAGTACAAACATAAAAAATATTAAATAAATTTATAATTATAAAAAATTTAGGAATTATTTTTTCAATGTATGTATTTTATGAACAAGTTAAATGAAGTCCAAGAAATCTTGTTTAAAATAAAAAGAAAAAAAAATAAAATTCAATAGGTTGCTAGCTCTCTTCAAAGGGACTTATAACTGATTCACTCTTCTACCATTTATGGAGAATTGTACTAAGTCCTGAGAGTACAACAAAGAACAAATTAAATATGGTCCCTTCTCTAATGAAGTTTATGGTTATGTTCTTGTATCATTTTTATTTACTCATCTGGAAATATATCCAACTCCTAGGTATACTGTGGAGATGCAAGTGATCTAAACAAATAAAATGTAAAATTAAACAAGTAACATTAGCCTTGTCATACGGGTTATAAAAATTTACTTTTTACTTTTTTCCTAAGTGGAAACATTGATGCCTTAGAAGACCATTTTATTTATTATTATGATTACTGTATAACTGTATAGTATATTAGTAATGGAAATAGGTTTAAAATACTGACTTCTAAAAGCAAATTTAAAACATTTCTGGCACAGACTAAAACCGAAACTCAAAATTCAAAATATCACTTCTACTATCAAATAGTGACATTCTATCAAATCTATTTCTTGTTACCTGGAATTGATATGGATAGTATACCATTGGCACAAATGTAATCCATACTATTAGACAATTTATATTTTAAGTTTAGATTATACTGCAAGGGTTTTTTTATGTTCTATTATTAATGAGGCATACATTGGCTTACATGCTTTTTAATGATTTTTGGGGGGTGGGGGCGGTACCAGGGATCGAACTCAGGACCTTGCACTTTCGAGGCAGGCGGCGGAAACACTGAGCTAAATCTCCGGCCCTACATGCTTTTTAAAAGTGAGTAATTATGCTATTATAGCATGTTTTCCTTTGTTTCTCAACAGTTACTGTGAGTGTTTTGACACTTAGGAAGTCAAATTCAAGTAAATGTATGAGAGAAAAAATATTTAAAAATTGAAATTGAGAGGGACAAATAGTTGAGCAACATAACAGTGGTATATAATTTAATTCAGTACTGCAAACTATAAAATATATTTAGACTAGTTGTTTAACTGAATTTTGTAGTATCTCCCAACTATCTACTTGTGCTACCATCTCTCTCAAGTTCCAATCTATTCTGCACACTTCTGCTAGGTTATTCCTTAAATTACCACTTCCATCTTGTCACTCCTCGTCTCAAGACACTTGGTAGGTTTCCAGTGCAAACAGATACTAAATATAAACTCTTGAGTGGGAATTCAAGATCCTGCACTATTTTTTCCCCCATTAACTTTATTGGTACATTTTAGGTATAAAATACAGTTACATTCATCACTGGGATCTGGTACCATTACATGAGTCTCTTGGTTCTTATTTTTTTCCCCTTCCCTTGCCCTCCCTTCACCCCCTCCACCCTTCCCTATTTGCAAAGACCTTGTTTCCATTTTTGTCCTCTTCACATATTTTTCCTTTCCTTTTTTTCCCTTCCCCTACCCCTCCCAATTACCCTGCATATAGATCATTGGAAGAAAACAGAGAATCTAGAAATAGAACCACATATATATGATCCACTGAGTTTTGAAAGATTATTTAACATTAGCATTTTATAGAATATAAACTCAATTCAAGAGCCAAGGAAGAGATAGTGTTTTCAGCAAATAGCACTAGAACACCTGGTATCTGCATATAAAAAAATAACCTCAACCCTTTTTTCCATACATGAAAATAAGTTGAAGGGATCTATGAACCTAAATATGAAAGCCTAAAAGTATGAAAATTTAAGAAGAAATTATAAGGGAAAATATTTATGAATTCAGGGTAGGCAAGAGCTACATAGCATACAAAAGACATGATATACGAAAGAAGAAAATTGATAAATGAGATTCCATCAAAATTTATACCTTTAAATGATATTATTAACATGAAAAGTAGTCCTTAAACAGACCATATTTACAATGCATATAACCTATGATGAGAATATATAAAGAACTCTTACAGCTCATTAATAGACAATCCAATTAAAATGTAGACATAAGAATATGATAAATAGCCAGTATAGCATAAGGAATGGTATGCAACTCTAGAATCAGAAAAATACTAATCAGTACAATAACAAGATTGAATTATACACTCATTAGGGAGATGAAGCTAAAAGTTTTAAAAGCCTTGTCATGACTTTTTCTTTTTGTTGGATTCTCCCCCTTTGCATTTAATTTGTCACGCCCAGCGGATTCATTCTGCTGGGTTTCCTGGGGTTGTGATCCTCATTGTCTTTTCCTAGGGTATTGTCTAAAATTTTTTGGAGTGCCAGTTTGGTATTCATGAAGTTCCTGAGATGCTCTTTATCATGAAAGTATCTTATTTCTCCATCAATTTTGAAAGATAGTTTTGCAGGATACATCAATCTGGGTTGGAGGCTGTTTTCCTTTAGGGCTTGAAATACATCACTCCAAGCTCTTCTTGCCTTGAGGATTTGCATTGAGAAGTCTGCTGTGATTCTGATGGGCTTTCCTTTGTATGTGATTTGTTTCTTTTCTCTCACTGCTTGTAGAATTTTATTCTTCTGTTGGATTTCTGGAATCCTAAATATTATATGCCTATGTGTAGATTTTTTTTGATTAAGGCTAGCTGGAGTCCTATATGCCTCACTTATCTGTATGTCAAGTTCTTTTCCCCTCCTTGGGAAGTTTTCTGCCATCACTTCTGTGAACAGTTTTTTATGTCATCTGCACTGTCTCCTCTTTCTTCATTGACTCCAATCAGTCTTATGTTATTCTTCTTTGCATCGTCTAGCAGCTGCTGGATTGATTTCTCATGGTCCCTTACAATTTTAAAGCAGTTTTTCTTTTCCTGGTCACTAATTGCGATCTTATCTTCTATATGTGAAATTCTGTCCTCACATTGGTTCATTCTGCTGTGCAGACTTTCAATGGAGTTTTTAATCTCTTGGAAATCTGTTTGTATCTATTTTATGGATTCCATTTGTTTCCTGTGTTGGGATTCCATCATGTTCCTCAGATCCTCTATTTTTTTTTTATCTGTGTCCTCTCTAGATTTATTAATCATGTCTTGCACCATGAGCACAATCTTTGCTGTTATCTGAGTAATTATTTTTGATTTCATTTTTCCCAGATCCTCTTTTGTTGCCAGTTCAGAGAGTTCAGGTGGTTGAGTATCAGATTGTTCCATCTTGTTTCCCTTTGGGGTTGCTGTAGGTGATCTGGAACTCTGTTTTTGAGGCTTGTTTATGTGTTTTCTAATTTCCACAGAGGTGGGGGGGTGCTTCTGGTACCCATGTGGCTCACCTTCTCTTCCCTAGGAGCTTGGAATGGCAGTGGGGGAGCTTCCTTCTAGGTTCTGGGAATAGCTCAGCTTCTCTGCCCTAGGAGCTTGGGATGGTGGTGGGGGAGCTTCCTTCTGGATGTTGGGACCGGCTCACCTTCTCTGCCCTAGGAGCCTGGGATGGAGGTGGGGGCGATCCTGCACTATTTGATTCCATTTTTCTCTTATTAGTCTGCTACAAGAAACTAGATCACCCAGTACTGTTGTTTTATTTTTCTGTACTTGAATTAATATATTTGGTGAGTGTATGTAAGCAAAGAGGCAAGAAGTATCCTCCCTCCTATGACATTTTGTCTGTACTGCTCAAGTGACAGAAATCAGACCCTCAAATACTTCAGCTTAGGTTGTAGCATGTGGAAGAGAAGTAACTCAGGATTGTCTAGACTAGCTATGGAATCTGCTTCCTATACCCATGTCATGAACTGGGCAATTTTCCACTAAGTTCAAATAGGTTTTCTAGGTGATCAGTTTTCTGTCTACACACGCCACAAATTTTACAATATATACCATCTATTCCTGTAGGTCATAGAGTAAAAGAACAGAGGATAAAAGTCACTTTATGCTCTCAGGGAGTTTCAGAACACATGCACATTTAGATAACAGTATGGAATATAAGTCACAGCAGGGTTTGTTTCAAGTCTTGGATTTCTGTCATTCTAATCTCACATAATCTATGTTAGAATAAATACTTAACATGTGAGCTACCAATCCTTCCTAACACCAGCCAATCTTTTTCAGTGATTTTAATCTACTTATTAAGTCACTCAACAGGTGTTCAGAAAATAAAAACAAGTAAATATGTCATCATGGTATTTCAGATAAGTTACTACTTTTTCTTCAGTAGCAGAATTTCATATAATAATTATTGTTTCACTTTAATAAAAAGTGAGCTACTGTGAATAGGGCAAATCAGAAGACTAATGGGAAAGATAGCACTACTCATTGCTAATTTCTGTTTGAGCAAATGAATTTGTAATAGATGTAATTTTATTCCATAGCATTTGGATTTAAGGAAAATCTTATTTCATTACATTTCCAAATTTAATACCTACACAAAATTTCCACCAACCTGGATGTTAATGTTGTGGGAACATCATCCACAACCTCTGAGTTATTATGCCAGTATCCCAGCCTTAAGTGTTACATCAAAAATGAAAGGTGATAAAAGTCCTCAGTGTATGATAGTTATCATCTTTTGTGTTTACTCTTAGGCAATATATAATTCCACCAACAAACAGACACTTCAAGTTCATTTTGGCTGTGATGAGTTTCAGTGTGGGTCATCGTTGTTCTCAAGTCCATGATACATATGGTCAGGGCTCCACAGGCACTCCTTAGTAATTCCCTTTTGAACAAGTAGATTAAATTTTTCTCTACTCCTAGATATCTTAAAAACTCTCTAGCAAACTTAAGCAAGGTCTCTCCAAATTTTCTACTCTCCAGCTTGCCTTACCTCTTCTCTTCCTCTTAGAACTTAGCTTCCTCTTCAGTAAATGCTCTAGGAGATTTGCATTTTTAAAAATCACAAGGCCTAGTTGGGGGTCACCTTCTGAGGATCTGGAAAATATTGCTTTGGTTGATTCAAAACAGTCTTCCAATCCTGGCTCTGTTACAGCAGACAAATAAAAAGCTTTGGCAACTTTTTCCAGATGAGGAAGGAATAAATGCCCACCTCAGAAAGAGTAATATATACATTAATATAGAATAAGTATTCCATCACACATGTCAATAGAAGTCATGGACAAAAATACAATTCAGTTTAATTTCTGTTAAAATGAAGAAATATTTTCTGGAATCTGTTACTAAAGCTGTTTTTCTTGCTGTTGTTGGCTTAAGTAAGAAATATCCTGACTTGATTGTTGTAATTATTGTCTTTTTAAAAAATTAATTAAGTTTATTGGTACATTTTATACATAATGATCACATTAATCATAGGGAATTTGTACCTGTATGTAATATACCTTGATTCTTCTTTTTTGCTCATTCCCCTCCCCTCTCTTCAATCCCTCTTCCCCTCCTTATTTACAAAAGCTTTCTTTCCATTTTTCCTTCTTTTGTTGTTTTTCTATCCTCTTCCTTCTTTTCCCCCTCCCCTTCCCTACTTTCCCTTGTCATTTGAGCAATTTCTTTCTATTCCCCAATATCTATTATTCATTTTGGTCCTTATTTACATTTTAGTTTTCTCACACCAGAAAAACAATGTGGTATTTGCACATGTGTCCAATTTATTACACTTTAGAGTATAGTCTCAAGGTGCGTCCATTTATCTAGAAATATCTCAAATTTATCGCTCTTAAAAATATACTTACTTTGCTACAAATAGATTTGAATTTTGTATATCTACAGGGTCAAGCTTAAAATAAGGTCTGAAGATATTAGCTGCATATAATTTGTATGAATGGAAATATAATCAGGAGACTTATTTGCCATAGATTACTTGCATGCACCAGTGCTTGATCTTTAAAGTATAAACAACTGTGTATGTATATGCATCTCTGTGTGTGGCTTAGGGTCAGGGAATATGGTAGTACTATTCACATTTGTAAGTCGAATTTGAAAAAGTAAGCGCTAAATGTCTCACTTTCCCTTATCTAAAACTTCAAACTGTTTAAACATTAACATTTTATACCTTTAAATTATTTGTCCATGACAAAGGCAGCTTTCCTTTTTTTTTTTTTTTTTTTTTGAGACAGGGTTTCACTTTGTAGTTAAGGCTGGCCTTGAACTCACTATATAGCCCAGGCTGTCCTCAAACTCAGGTGATCCTCCTGCCTCAGCCTCTTGAGTGCTGGGATTACTACAGGCATATGACACCATGACTGGCTCAAAGACAGCTTTTAAAACAATTTTTATCACATGCAATCATCTTTTAATTGAGATTATGCCAACACCATGAATACACAAATTATGACCTTCTTGCAAGATAACCAAAGTAACTCTACAATTGAAAGTCTGTTTCACTAAAGTGTCATACTCCCCGGTTAACATTTAGGTTACCAGATTTTGCATAGCACTACCCAACTACCAATAGTGAACCGTAATTGCATTTGAATTAATAAAACCTGAGGAGTCCTCAAAATTGAAGGAAATTACCTAAAAAGTAAAATGAACAGGTCAACCGGAAATACAAATAAGACTGATGCAGCCTGTTCTCACTGGGAAGATTTTAAACCTGAAGGATTGAGCTCTTTGAGGTTCTTGTACACAGAACAAGAAGCAAGAAAACAGGGCATCAAGAATCCTTAGTTGGGGCTTGAAGCCTTCCACATTCAAAAAGAGCTGTGAGGCCAGACAGACAACTTCAAAATATATGATGACAGAAAGTTGAAGAAAGATCAAAAGAGAGACTGAGACCTAGTTTCTGAGATTTGAGTAGTAATACAGAAAATAAAGTAGGCCAATTATATAAGGAATGCTTCTGCTCACTCAAACTTTTTCTCCATTTTCTCTCCCATTCATCCTTTCTTTCCTCTTTGTCAGACATACCCCAGTGTATCACTCCTAAGGAAAGGAATCCAGGATGTTCAAGTACAAAAGTCTGCGTAAGATGCATTTTTCTTACATTCTCTGACTTTCCTCAGGCATCATGGCCAGAGTCAGAATCCCAGAGGGAGATAGACCAGAAAGCTATAAATGAGAAGAGGTAAGGGGATGAACAGTCTGATTATTTTTTGATGTAAAAACACAGAGAAGACTTCCTCTTAGTATTGTCAGAGCCTTAGAGGATTGCATGTCTGTCCAGTTTCTACTTTCAAAAAGAGAAACAGTCTAAATTGGTTCAAAATGGAGAACACAAAAGATAATTAAGAAAGTGGAGATGGAAGATGGAAAATGACTGCATATAAATAAAGGGCTATCAACTCAAGCTTTGGATAAAATAAACAAAATAAACGAATGAAACAAGGATGGAGGCTAATGCTATCAAATTAAATAATTAGTTATTTTAGGCAGGTATATCTTTCAGGTTCACATAACCATAGTCAATGAGGCATTTGTATTATGTTGTATTTTTTTATAATGTGTTTCCTAGGCCACTTTTCTCAAAATCCTCCCGAGTGCTCACTAAAAATGCATCTTACTGGATCTTTTCCCAAAATTTTGAATTGAAATTTTCAGAAGTCTGTCATACCCCCTCCCCCACAAAATTAGCCTTTTCATGATAGTCTGTAGATCAACAATTTTCAAATTGTACTCCATAGATCCATGGTGTAGTTGTGTGTGTGTGTGGGGGGGTGTGTTCATAGAACTCCAAACCTATTTCCATAAAAAGAATCACTATCTGCTATTTTCACCGCGGTGACATTTGCTGTGATCATGGAAAAAAGAACAAAGTGAAACTCCTGGGCTTCTTAGTGTAAATCAAGACAGGAATCCCTCATATTACTAGTAGTTTGTATTCTTCACTGCTATGCATTTGCAGGAAATGCATACCCAAACTGCCAATTTCATTTTCAAATGTCCTTAGTGAAGTATTAAAATCACTAATTTTACTGTCTTGACCTATGAGTATGTTTTTAATATTCTATATGACAAGATGCAGAATCTGCATAGAGCACTTCTGACACATTCCAAAGTATAATGGTTATCTCAAGGAAAAGCACTAGTGTTATTGTTTTGAGTTGTGAGCTGAACTACTTATTTATTCATGGAATACAATTTTCACATGAAAGAAACTATGGTTATTCAGACTTGGATATTTCTTGACATATTCTTAAGAAATCGATGCAGTGAATCTATCACTTCAAGGAAAACAAATGGCAGCATTTGTTGCCAATGAATAAATTCAATCCTTCAAGTGAAATTAGAATTTTGGAAAACTTGTATCTGCAAATATAAGCATGAAAGATTTCCTCCATAAGATTTTATGATAATATTAGTGGTGATATTAGTGAATGTGATTTTCGTTTGGGTAAAAATATGCTAACACTGGGAAAATTAGAATAGCTCAGTGAATTAAAAATTTGTAAATAATCAATCCATGATGTTACTAAATCAAACATGAGTAAAAAATCCCTTTGAAACACAAGGTACACCAATAGATAATAAAACAGATTAAGAAAAGTTCATTAATAAAGTTTCTAATTCAATAGTGTAACTAATATATAAAAAGTACTACTCATTGAAGTGATATCAATGTAATATCAATTTCAGTGAAATACCAAGGAATGTCCGCAATTGTGTGAAGACTATTAAAATATTTATTTCCTTTCCAACTACATACATGAGTGAAACTGAATTTTCCTTTAGTGTTTCAAAGAAAACCACATATTACAACAGACTGGATTCAGAAAAACATATGTAATAATATCTTCCATTGTATGATATCTCTTATACCAGACATTAAAGAGACATAAAAATTATAAAATAATTCAATTCTTTTCACTGCATATTTTTAAAAAAATAAAACTATGTTTTTTAGATAACTATACAATAGGTTTCTTATTGTTATAGTATTTTAAATAAATGAATAGTTATATTTTTAAAAATTGCTCATGTTAATTTTTAATTATTAAAATTGATATTAATAACTGTAACCCATATCAAAAAATACCCAAAATTCTCATAATTTTAAATCCATAGTGGGATCTTAAATCTAAAAAGTTTGAGCACTGTTGATCTACATTATTCTGATTCTATATTATATTTCTTTTTATTAGTATATATCTGTGATACATAATGATTACACTCATTGTGGGGAGTTGGTATTTGTATATAACACATCTTAATTATTTTGACATCCTCTTCCTCTCCTCGTCTTCTCCTTCCATCTCTTGATCCCATTACAATTTTCAAAAGATCTATCTCCCTGCTTCCTATTATCTTTTGTTTTGCTCTTTATTTATACTTTGAGTTTCTTGCGTAAGAGAAACCTGCAATATTTAACCATTTGTGTCTGATTTATCATACTTAATATTATAGTTTCAAGGTGAATCCATTTTCCTACAAATGACTCAAATGTATTCTTCTTTATAGCAGAGTAGTACTCCATTGTATATAAATATCACATTTTTTAAACCATTCATCTCTTGAAGGACATATAAGTTGCTTCTGAAATTTAGCTATTATGAGTTTTGTTGCTTAAACACAGGTATGCATGTGTGATAGTTAACTGATTATGTCAATTTCAGTAAGAAATCCTCTACTAAATTGGATCAGCATAGTTCTAGATATGGCTGAAGGGATTTACTAAAGAGAGAAGACCCACCCTGTGTGTGAGTGGCAGCAACCAATAGCCTTGTTGCCTGAATGAAATAAAAGGGAAACCAGGGAAAACTCGCTTTTGTTTCTTCGGAGGAGTTCCATTCTTCATATTCACCTTGGGCATCGTCTCCCAGATTCCAGTGTAGACTCATCAGCTCTCCGTCCCAGATCATTCAGCCTCCTGATATGGACTTGCATGGGACACTACAGTGAGCTCCAGGCCTTTAGCGGGACCCACAGATAGCCGTTTTGCACTCTCCCATATCTGATTCTGTGGGTGGCCATTCTAAGCTAATCTTGTAAATTCATATGTATTCGTATATCTTGTATTTTATCTGTTTCTCTAGAAAGCACTGAGTGACACAGCATTCATCACTGTAACATGATTTCTTTAATTTTTCAAGAAGATTCCTGGTAGGGGAATAGCTGGATTGAAAGCAATTTCTATTCTTATTTCTTTGGGGAAACACATACTGATTTTCATAGTGGTTGTACTAGTTCATATTCCTAACAACAATGTAGAAGGGTTCCTTTTCCCCCACAACCTTACCAGCATTTGCATTATTTGATTTCTTGATGCTAGCCATTCTTTTTGGAGAACGAATGAATCTCAGGGTAATTTTAATTTGCATTCCCCTAATGGCCAGCAACGCTGAACATTTGCCAAGTATTTGTTACCAATTTGTACTTCTGAGAAGTGACTATTTATTTCAATTGCCCATTACAGTGGTACCTCATTTCACTAACTTAATTCATCTCAAGATTCTGGGGAAGATGGCTAGGATGGGTTCATCACTCAATGCAGAGTTCACAAATGGAAGCAAAGTTTTGCCAAATGCTTCTGTTTGTGAACTGAATTGTTTGCACAGGAGCATTTGTGAACCAAGGTATTACTGTGATTAATTAGCCATTTTATTTTAGAAAGTCTAATTTTATATAGTATGGATAATAGTCTTTTGTCTGAGGTGTAACTGGTAAAATTTCTTTCCCTTTCTGTAGATTGCCTCTTCCCTGTGGTACATATTTCCTTTTCTATGCAGGAGCTTTTTAATTTCATATGATCACATAATCCTCTTTGCTGATTGTTGATGTTATTTCTTGTATAATTGGAGTTCTGTTCTGAAAGCACTTCCTTACACTTATGACATCAAGAGTTTGACCAATTTTAACTTCCAGCAGGTTAAGTTATTCTGTTTAAATGTTTAGATCTTTGAACCATTTTGGTTTTAGTTTAGTACATGGTTAGAGATGTGGGTCTAGTTCCAGTCTTCTCAATGTGCATGGCTAGTTTTCCTAGTTTTTTTCATATGTCAAATAGCTGAACATGTCTGGGATTGTTTTTGCATCTTGTATTCACCTTCATTGATCCACATTGTTTTGTTTTGTGCCAGTACCATGCTGTTTTATCACTGTAGATTTGTGGTATAAATTGAAGTCAGGGATTATAATGCCTCTTCCTCAGTTCTTGTTAGCCAGGATTGCTTTTGCTATTCAGGGTCTCCTTTGCTTCCAAATGAATTTTTGGATTGTTATCTTCAGTTCTCTAAGGAATACTGTTGGTGTTTTGATTGGAATTGCATTTAATCTATATATCAGTTTTGGAAGTTTGACCATTTTGATAATATTGGTTCTGCCTACCCAGGAACAAGGGTTGTCTTCTCATTTCATATATATATTTTTTTTTCTTGGTAGATTTTAGGTATACAATACATTTACATTTATCATTGGGTGCTTGTACCTGAATGTGATGTATCTTAGTTCTTATTTTTTCCCCCATTACCTGTGTGCCCTTCACCCCTCCACCCTTCCCTATTTACATAGATTTTGTTTCCATTATTTTTCTTTCTCATAATTTTGCCTTTCCCTTCATCACTTTCCCCTTCCCCTTCCGCCACCCCTACACCTTTGGATCTTTTCCTATTTAAAATTATCAATTATTCATTTTAATAATTTTCATCCTAATTTACACTTGCAGTTTCTCACATTAGAGAAACTATTCCGTATTTATACATCTGTGTCCTATTTATTTCAGTTAAGAGTATGGCCTCAATATGCATCCACTTAGCTATAAATGTCTCAAGTTTCTCATTTTTATGGCTGAGTAGTACTCCATTTTATAAAAAAAACCACATCTTCTTTATCCAGTTTCCAGTTGATGGGCACTTGGGCTGTTTCCAAGCTTTAACTATTACAAACTGTGCCGCTATAAACATAGTTGCACATATATCACTGTGGTATGATGCTTTTAATTCTTTGGGGAAGATACCCAGTAGGGGAATAGCTGGATCAAATGGGACCTGTAGTCCTAGTTCTTTGAGGTATCTCCATACTGATTTCCATAGTGGTTGCAACAGTCTGCACTCCCAACAACAATGGAAAAGGGTTCCTTTCTCTCCATACCCCTGCCAGCATTTGTTATTGGTTGATTTCTTGATAGCAGCCATTCTTTGTGGGGTGAGGTGGAATCTCAGTGTGGTTTTCATCTGCATCTCTCGAATGACCAGTGATGTTGAACAGTTTTTCATATATTTATTTGCTGCTTTTACTTCTTTGTCTGAGAAATGCCTGTTCATTTCAGATGCCCATTTTTGAATTGGGTCTTTGAATTTGGCGGGTCTGATTTTTTTCAATTCTTTATATATTCTAGATAGTAGACCTTTGTCTCAGGTACAGCTGCTAAATATTTCTTCCCACATTGTAGGTTGTCTCTTAGCTCTGTTGGTAGTTTCTCTTGCAGTGCAGAAGCTTTTTAATATGATGAGATCTCAGTTGTTGATTCTTTGTGCTAGCTCCCGTGCTACTGAGGTTTTGTTGATAAAGTCTTTTCCTATGGCAATGTCTATGAGAGTTCAACCTAACTAATCTTCTAGCAAGTTTAGTGTTTCTGTCTTAATATTTAGATCTTTAATCCACTTTGATCATAGTTTAGTGCATGGTGATAGGTATGGGTCTAGTTTTAATCTTTGGCAGGTTGAAATACAGTTTTTCCAACACCATTTATTAAGTAGGCTATCTTTCCTCCAATGGGGGTGGTTGGCTCCTTTGTCAAAGATGAGGTGGCTGAGTATGTCTGGAGTTGTATCTGCATCTTCTAATCTAGTCCACTGATCTTCGGGTCTGTTTCTTTGCCAGTACCATGCTGTTTTTATTACAGTAGCTTTGCAGTATAGTTTCAAGTTGGAGATTGTGATACCCTCAGCCATGTCTCAGTTGCCCAGAATTGCTTTTGCTATTCTAGGTTTCTTCTGCTTGCAAATGGATTTTTGGACTGTTTTCTCTAGTTCTGTGAAGTATATTGTTGGAATTTCAATCAGCATTGCATTAAATCTGTATAGTAGTTTTGGAAGTATGGCCATTTTCACTACATTGGTTCTTCCTACCCAGGGACAAGGGATATCTTTCCATTTTCTTATATCCTTTTTGATCTCCTTCTTCAGCGTGCTGTAGTTTTCAGTGTAGCGGTCTTTTGCTTCTTTTGTTAGGTTGATTCATATATATTTCATTTTTTTAGATGCTATTGTAAAAGGAATTATTTCCCAAATTTCTCTCTCAATGGGTCTGCTGTTTGCATATAAGAAGGCTATTGTTTTTTGAGTGTTGACCTTGTGTCCAGCTACTCTACTGAATCCATCAATTAGATCTAGAAGACTTTTGACCAAGTTTTCTGGATCTTCTATGTAAATTATCATATCATCAGCAAATAATGACAGTTTCACTTCTTCCTTTCCTATCTTTATTCCTTTTATTTCTCTCTCTTTTCTAATTGCTATGGCTAATGTTCCCAGAACAATATTGGACAGGAGTGGTGATAGTGGGCATCCTTGTCTTGTTCCTGATTTTAGTGTGAAAGTTTTCAGTTTTAGACCATTTAGTATGATGTTGGTTGTTGGTTTTTCATAGATAGCCTTAATCAGGTTGAGATAAAGACCTTCTATTCCAATTTTCTGCAGCTTATTTTTTATCATGAATGGGTGTTGGATTTTGTCACATGCTTCTTCTGCATCTGTTGAGATGATCATATGGTTTTTGTCCTTGACTCTGTTACTATAGTGTATTACATTTATTGATTTATGGATGTTGAATCATCCTTGCATCCCTGGGATAAATCTGACTTGGTCAGGGTGTATGATCTTCTTAATGACCTTCTGTATTCTGTTTGCCAGTGTCTTGTTGAGGTTTTTTGCATCTATGTTCATTAGGGAGATTGGTCTCCAGTTCTCTTTTAGGGTTGGGTCTTTCTCTGGTTTTGGAATCAAGGTAATACTTCCTTCCAGGAATGAATTTGGAAGCCTTGCTTCCTTTTCAGTTTCCTTGATGAGTTTAAAGAGTAATGGCAATAATTCTTCTTTAAATGTCTTGTAGAATTCAGCAGTGAAGCCATCAGGACCTGGGCTTTTCTTTGTTGGTAAATTTTTTATTACATTTTCAATTTCACTCATTGTTATTGGTGTGTTTATAATTTCTATATCTTCTTCATTTAACTTTGGCAATTTGTATGTATCTAGGAATCTGTCCATTTCTTCTGTGTTTTCCATTTTATTAGAGTATAGGTTCTCAAAGTAGGTATTGATGATTCTCTGGATTTCTGCTGGATCTGTTGTGGCTTCACCATTTTCATTTTTAATTGCATGGATTTGAGCCTTTTCTTTCCTTTTTTTGATAAGGTTGGCAAAAGGTTTATCAATTTTTTTTCTTTGAAAAAACCAACTCTTTCATTCATTAATTTTTTGTAACATTCTCTTAGTCTCCATTGCATTGATTTCTGCTCAGATCTTTATAATTTCCTTTCTTTTACAAGCTTTGAGTTTGTTATGCTCTTCTTTTACTAGAAGCTTGAGGTTCTGCATTAGGTTATTTAACTGAGTTCTCTCTGTTTCCTAATATGGGCATTCACTGCTATGAATTTCCTGTGTAGAACTGCTTTCATTATGTCCCACAGATTCCTGGATGTTGTATTGGCATTTTCATTTACTTGTAGAAACTGTCTAACTTCTTCTTTAATTTCCTCTGTGACCCATTGGTTGTTCAGGAGGGCGTTATTCAATTTCCAGGTGTTTGTGTGAGTTTTGCAGTTTCTTATGTTATTGATCTCCAATTTTATTTCACTATGGTCTGATAATATACAGGGGATAACTTCAATTCTTTCACATTTACTTAGACATGTCATATGAGCTAGCATGTGATCTATTTTGGAGAATGACCCATGTGCAGCTGAAAAGAATGTGTATTCTGATTTTGAGGGGTGGGACACTCTGTAAACTTCTATTAAGTCCATTTGTTCAATAGTTTGGTTCTGTTCTAGAATTTCATTGTTAATTTTTTTTCTAGATGATCTGTCTATTTGTGATAGAGGGGTGTTGAGGTCCCCCATTACAACTGTATTAGTGCTTATTTGGTGTTTCATGTCCATTAATATTTGTTTTGCATAGTTGGGGGCATTCGTATGTGGTCCATATATATTTAAGATCGTCATCTCTTCCTCTTGGATTGTTCCATTCACATGGATGTAGTGACCATCTTTGTCTCTCTTAATTAGTTTTGGTTTGAAATCTATTTTGTCTGCAAATAAAATTTCTACATCTGTTATTTTCTGGGTTCCTGTCATGTGGAGAACTGTTTTCCATCCTTTTACTTTCAGTCTATGAATTTGCTTTTGACTTAGGTGTGTTTCTTGTATACAGCATATTGCTGGGGTTTGCTTCTTAATCCATTCTGTCGGTCAATTTCTTTTGTTTGGTGAATTGAGGCCATTAACATTGATAGTTATAATTAATAGATATTGACTCATCCTTGTCATGATGTTTTACTGTTGTTGGCTCTTTTATTTCTTATTTTCCTCCCTTTCCCTTTAGTGTCTTACCTTGCGTGGGGTCTTCTCTCTGTTGGGCCTCATGGAGTTGTGAACTTCATTGCCTTTTTCTAGGATATTGCTTAAAATTGTTTGGAGTGCTGGTTTGGTGTTCACGAAATTTCTCACGTGTTCTTTGTCGTGAAAGTATCTAATTTCTCCACCGATTTTCAAAGGTAATTTTGCTGGATACAACAATCTAGGTTGGAAGTTATTTTCTTTTAGGGCTTGAAATACTTCACTCCAGGCTCTCCTTGATTTGAGAGTTTGTGTTGAGAAATCTGCCATGATTCTGATGGACTTTCCTTTGTAGGTGATTTGTTTCTGTTCTCTAACCGCCTGTAGAATATTGTTCTTCTGTTGGGTTTCTGGGATATTGACTATTATATGTCAAGGTGTAGATTTTTTTATCATGGCTGGGTGGTGTTCTATATGCCTCACTTATCTGTATGTCCAATTCTCTACCTCCGTCTGGGAGGTTTTCTACTATTACTTCTGTTAACAGATTTTTTATGTCAATTGTACTTTCTCCTGTTTTTCCATGGACTCCTATGAGTCTTATGTTATTCTTCTCTGCATCATCTGGCAGCTGCTGGATTGATTTCTCATGGTCCCTTACTAACTTTAAGAAATCTCTGTTTTGCTGGGGATTTAGCTCGGTGGTTTTGCCGCCTCTCTCCCAAGCGCAAGGTCCCAAGTTCGATCCCTGGTACCAAGAAATCTCTGTTTTCATGGTCCTTAACCACAATCCTGTCTTCTATAGCTGATATTCTGTCTTCAGATTCTCTTAATTTGCTCTGTATGCTTTCAATGGAGTTTTTAATCTCCTGAATATCTGTCTGAATCTGCTTCATGGATTCCATTTCTTTCTTATGTTGGGCGATCATGGTTTCCATTTCTTTCTTATGCTGGGCATTCATGGCTTCCAGCATGTTTCTGATCTCATCTGTTTTCTTATCTGTTTCTGCTCTAGAGCCTCCAACAATATCTTTAACTCTGCTCCCCATCTCTGTATTTATCTGGGAGATTATTTCTGCTTTGAATTTTTCTAGAGCTTCAAGCATCTGCTTTGTTACTTCCTGTGCTATCAGTTCAGGTTGTCCAGGTGGTTGATTATCAGACTTTTCCACCTCATTTCCCCCAGAATTTCCCTTTTGTGGTGTGGAAGCCTATGTTTGTGCCTTGCTTAAATATCTTCTCTTTTTTCTTTTTGGTACTGTTCTTGGTTCAATTCCTGGGTTCATATTTCAAAATTGCTTAATGTAGGTATCTTTGTTGCTTGTGTTTAAAACCCTTGTGGAATGATTGCTTTTCAGAGGTGTCTTCCAGATATAGCTTCGGCTTAGGTTTTGAGACTCTAATGACTCTGAGGCTATTTTGTTTTCATTATACCAGGAAGGAAAACTGATTAGATCAATCACAATATGTTAGCCCAAATGATACAATCAGCAATACTATAGAATGAAGCGCAAAAAAAAAAAAAAAGAATTAAGCGCAGCTTAGAAAATGACAATTTGTGGTAGTTATTAATCTATCACATTTAACTATGTGAATTAAATGAAAATAGAGGACCAACCCAACATATGTTTATAGTGAATAAACTCTTCAATATAGCATCTTTCCCCTTTGGGGTATCGAGTTAGAAGGAGTTGAGGAGGGAGGGACAGGTAGAAAGATCAGGAAAGATTAGCAATGAGGCCAGAAGATACAGGAAGATCCCACAAACTCTAAGAAATTGTAAAAGGCAAGAGAAAAAGGCAGAATGAAAGAAAAAAGATGTGAACAGAATCACCTAACAGCAACAGGGAGGCTAGCTACTGTATTTACTTTGCTTTAAAACTAATGATAATCAAGAGAAGGAAAAAGAGAAGAAAAAAGGAGAAATCTGAATTCAGTGCAGAAAGGAACAAATAGGGAGATGAAGAGCAATGTGGGACAGTGAGAGAGTAAGAGAGATAGAGAGAGAGATAGAGAGGAAAGATAAAAGAAAGAATAGAAAGCAAAGTAAAAATTTGAAAAGAGTAGAAAAAAGTAAAAATGAAGAATTAAAAATAAGAGAAAAAATTTTATTTTCTTTTTTGCAAATAGAAAAAAATAAAAATGATGGGCCTCCTTCAGGGTATGTCTCTGCTGTCACAGTAGGCAACATAGGCATCCGTGTGCATATAAAAGTCAATGAGTCTCAGCAACCGAGCAGCAGACCTATGAGATTCAGGCAGATCTGGCTGCTAGTCCCAAGTTGAGCTCCCTGTCCTCCTGCAGGGTTGAACTTTGCAAAGTACTACTGCAGGTTCCAGTTGCCCTTTCCCTGAAGATAGGGCAGGTTTTGATGGGAGATAATGGTCCCAGGTGATGATTCCTCCACCTTACCAAGTACAGTGGTCTGGTTGCCTTTATCTTAGAGATTCTCTTTACTTTTCTGCTGAGCTTCAGTTTTCATCAAGGAGCCTGAGAAGCTCTCTTTCTGTTACTAACTTCTGCTCAATCTTGTGGTGCTCAAGACAAGGGCCTTTATAATCCCCTGTGCCTCCGTAGTGTGGAACCAGGTAGCAGAAGAGCCTGAAGGCCAGAGGGGGTTGGGGGTGGGACTGGGCCTTTCAGGCACCCACGTAGCTAAGCAGAGCACTGGATGGGGTTGGGGCTCCAAGCCGCGCCTGGGACCTCACTGTGGTGTGAGCAGGGCGCGGGACAGAGCCCGGGGGCTTCACGCTGCTTGGCTCCCTTGCTTGCACTGCCTGGTAAGGCGCCGAGCAGAGTGCCAGATGGGTTCATTTTCTGATGTGCTCTTTAATCTCCTTTTTTAGAGCCATGTAATTTTCATTGTAGATGTTTTTCACTTCCTTGCTCAGGTTAATTCCTATGTACTTAATTTTTCATGATCTTACTGTGAATGGTATTGTTTTCCTAATTTATTTCTCATGTGTTCATATCTTGTTGGAGCACAATTTTTCACAGTAGTTACTAATCATCTTCAGGATTTCGGTGGCATCCATATTAATTTCAAAATTTCCACTTCCATGTCTGTTAACTTCACCTTTTTCCTGAATATGGGTACTTTCTTCTTTTGGTGTGTTTGGCTAATAGTTTTTCAGTTTTATTTATTCTCTCAAAGAACCAGCTCTTTGATTGATTCTTTGTGTTTTTCTTTTTTTATTAGTTATATTGGTACACTTAAGGTATACATATAATGACATTCATCATTGGAAATTTGCACCTTTATATAATCCATCTTGTTTCTTATTTTTCTGCATTCCCCTGCCCTCCCTTCAACCCCTCCACCCCTCCCTATCTACAGACTTTGTTTCCATTTTTCTTTTTTCTCACATTAATTACATCCCCTTCTTTCTTTTCCCCTACCCCTCCCATTTCCCCTTCCCTTTTGCACCTTTTCTTCCTATTTCACATTTACTATTATACCTTTAAGTCCTTATTTCCACTTTCTGTTTCTCATACTAGAGAAAATCTTCAGTATTTACACAATATGCTGCATACAAGAAACACACTTAATTCAAAAAGAAACTCATAGACTGAAAGTTAAAGGGTGGAAAACAATACTCCATGTGACAGAAACCCCCCCCCCAAAAAAAAACCAGGAATAGCTATCTTCTTTGCAGATCAAGTGGATTTCAAACCAATACTAATTAAGAGAGACAACGAAAGACACTACATCCTTGTAAAGGTAGCAATCCAAGAGGAAGAGATGGCAATCATTAATATCTATGCACCAAACACTAGTGCACTGAACTATATAATACAAATACGAATGGACATGAAAAATCATATAAGCAGTATATGATAGTATAGTGGTGAGGGACCTTAATACCCCAATAGTAGTGGGGGACCTTAATACCCCACTGTCACAAATAGATAGATCAACTAGACAAAAAATAAGCAATGAAATACCAGAACTCAATCGAACTCTTGAACAAATGAACTTAACAGACATTTACAGAGTGTTCCACCCCACAAAATCAGAATACACATTCTTCTCAGCTGCACATGGGTCATTCTCTAAAATAGACCACATACTCGCTCATAGAAGATGTTTAAGTAAGTGCAGAGGAAATGAAGTTATCCCCTGTATATTGTCAGACCATAGTGCGATGAAATTGGAGATCTTTGTGGTTTTTTTTAGTCTCAACTTTCTCAATTTCTGCTCTGATCTTTAGATTTTACTCCTTCTATGAGGATTAGGTTTGAACTGTTCTTGTTTTTTTACTATCTTGAAGTGCACCATTGGGTTATTTATTTGAGCTAGCTCTGTTTTTTAATGTAAGCATTAATAGCAATAAACTTCTCTTTTTAGACTGCTTTCATTATGTCCCATAGGTTTTGGTATGTTCAACTGAAATTATTTCTTGGGTCTCAGAAATTTTTCATTTTTTCTTTGATTTATTCTGTGACTCACTGAATGTTCAGGGATGTGTTATTTAATGTCCAGATATTTGTAAAATTTCTGTGATTTCTTTTGTGATTTAATTCTGTTGTCAGTGCACTATGATCTGCTAGTATACATGAAAAGATTTATATTTTTTGTATTTATTTTAGCAAGCTTAATGAAGCAGCATGTACTCTCTTTTGGAGAAAGTTCTATGTGCTGCTGAGAAGAATATGTACTCTCTTGGAGTGGCATAGAACACTCTGTAGATGTCTATTATGTTCATGTGTTTGAAGATGTGATTCAGCCCTGATATTTCTTCATTAATTTTTGGTCTATTTGTGATGGAGTGGTATTGAGGTCACCCAGTGTAATTGTGTTGGTGTTTATTTGGTCTCTTATGTCCAACAGGGTTTGTTTTATGAAGATAGGTGTACCAATATTTGAGGCATGTATATTTACAATTGTTATCTCTTTCTTTTGAGTTGTTCCTATACTACCTTTGAAAATCTTTACACCAATAGTAAAGGTACGTATGCATGAAATTTTAAAATTTAGCACATAATATTCGTATACATTTATGGAATATGTTAGTTAATACTGTCATCTTGACTGGGTTAAGACATTACTGGAGAGGGGATGGGATCAAGGGGTTACTACACTCATCAGGGAATTAATACACTGGTGTTCATAGCTGAGAGTGTTGTTAAGAAGTGGGAGCCAGTTAGAAATGAGTCATTGGAGGCATGATTTTAGAGGATATATTATTTCCTGGCACTTCTCCTCTGTGATCTGCTTCCCAGCAGCCATGAAATGAACAGTTTTGCTACATCACATGCTTCTAGTATAATGTTCCTGTCTTGGAGCCAGCCCAATCTCTGCAATTTTGAGGCAAATAAACTATTTACTCCTTTAAGCTGTATTTTGCAGGGATTTTTTCCAACAACAGAAAATCTGAGTAATAAATGCAATATAGTATAAACATTTGATACATGTATACAATGTCCAATGATAAAATCATGGTATTACATGGGAATATTTAAAGAAAGGACTGGTGTAATCCTTTTCTAACTAGTTTAACTCATGTACTTTTTCAGAGAATTTCAAAAGTTTTAGGTACAGAGCTATTCAACAATAAGGTGAGGGGTATATGTTAACTCTTAAGATTCTTTCTACTATTAATCTAAAGTACTCCATGTAAAATTATTTAATCTACATTTAGTTCCAATATGATCCACCTTATATTTTCAAAATATTATAAATCACACATTTTTCAAAAGAAAATTATATATCTTGGTCATACTTCACAAATGATTAAATTAATTCCTCTTGTGTACATAAACTTGGAAGAATTGCTTTGTAGATGCAAGCACTACATTTGAATCTCATACTGGTTTTGACAGAGATGCTTAATTGTACAGCTAGATATTGTCAACAGAGATTCCAGATAAATAAAATCTCTCTTAAGAAACAAAACCTTAGTCCAATTCAACAGACATATACTGGGTACCAACTCTGTGCCCACATTCTGCCAATCCTATGTCCCCTGACTTCCAGGACATTAAAGTCAAATTTTTAAAAAAGTTCCTTTAAGAGCTTTTTTTTTTTTCTCTGAACATCTGTTTTTGACTCTGTTAAATCTGTTAATACTCTAATTGATGCAGAAATAAGGGAATAAGGTATTTTCTAAATTTTAATACTCACCACCCCCACTAGAATTTCCTCTCCTCTTCCCTGAACACAATAACAAAAACTCTCACCCAAATTAAACTAACTTATGTTGTCCTGCTGCAAGATAGTTGCAGGATGAAATAACAAATCAACATAAAGCAAACTTAGATCAAGAACATGAGGCTCAACTACACTATGGCTAAAATGCAACGTACATTTAAATCATGTCTTTCAGGCCAAGGATTTAGCTCAATGGTGCCCCGCCTGCCTGGCAAGCACAAGGTCCTGAGTTTGATCCCTGGTTCCACAAAAAAGAAAAACAAACAAATAAATAAATAAATTCTGTCTCTTCCACTCACTGTCTGGGTGATGTGGAGCAAGAGTCCTACTGAGAAATCTTCACCTGGTAACAATAGTTGGGTCAAAGTTGTGATCATCATATAAATTATTTCATCTAAAGCACATAAAATAAAGTTTTGCCATATAATAAACACTCTATTAATGTTGGCTTTCATCTTTTTGTTTTAATAAAAACTAAGTTTACATAAATATCTCTGGTCAGACTTCACAACTGATTAAATATAATTCCTCTTGTGTACATAAAATTGCAAGAATTGTTTTGTGGATACAAACACTATATTTGAATCTCATACTGGCTTCTACAGAGCTACTTAATTCTCCAGCTAAATACTGTCAACAGATTTCAGAAAATAGTAGCAAAATTTTTCACAATTTTCTCCTATACCTTCTAAATATCTGCGTAAAATGCCAAGTACATGTGCATAGTATTTGGAAATGATAAAATACTTTCTTGATTTGAAAAACACATCCAGGTCAAAAGCAAAGTACAGTGTATATGCCTATATATTTTTTTACAGATGAGGAAAAAGGAAGCTCAGAAAAATTAAGTAACTAAAGTTACAGAGTTAATAAGTGCTAAACACATGAGTCAATCCAATCTTCATCTCTGTTTAACTTTAACTGACAATGATCAATAAAGTACAAAATAATGGCACTAAATCCTTCTTTTAAAAAAAAAAAAAAAGACCATTAAAGAAAACATCAAAGGTCAATTTGATTCACAAGTGCACACATATTTTGGCAATAATGAAGATTGAGAATTAAAAAAAATTGCCAATAAAGAGAAAAAAATTTCCACTAGTTTCCAGATGGATAATTAGAAAATCTCACTAAACTAAACTCCTTCCTTCTTCCTCCCCTCAGCATTCTTTGGCACAGCCTCTCCATCCTCACGTTGCTTCCTGGTGTTTGTAAAAAGCTCTAAAGAAAGAACAGAGAAGTTCAGAACTTGATGCAGAACAACAATCACAGGAGCACTTTAATCAGAAGAAACTTCAAACTTTTATCTTGAAAAGCTGAGAAAAACTGTGTAGTCATGTGATTGGGGTAAACAACCCTTGATTTTATAGGACCCTAAGAAGCCATTTGTGATCCTTTCTTGCAGGATAAGTAAGAGGTAGGCTGTAATTGCTTTGGCATCCTTCAGGAAAAAGCAATAATGAATATGAGTGAAGGGTCAAGGAAAAAATAACAGGTCCATTCTTGGTGTAACAGAGAATGTGAAAAACAAACTAAAGAGAATTTGATCAATTGTAAAGTTCAGGATTGCTCCTTATCTCTATTGTGGTGATTAAGTAAATGTGATACATTTCAAAATAGTGAAAGCACCAATACAACAGTATCATAAAATATCTGGCACCAAATAATGATTTATCTTCTAAGAAGTGAAATTAAAGCCTCAATAAGAGAGATGCTCCAGGAATGGTAGGATTGAACTAATTAAATTGCTGTGCAACTGAAGACTAATCTGAGACTTTATTTAATCAATCTGGCTAGTGAAAATATTTAAATCTAAGTGAGCCTGGTGAAATAACTTAAGATCATCATCCTAAATACCAATGGCCAAAATCCAAGTTCACAAAAACTGATTTTCATCCTCAAGTATTTTTTAATGTATAAAAATTAATCATCCTCTTCACATCCTATCCTGTTAGTTCTTACTTTCTTAATTCTGCCTAGATTCCTTTCTCTCATTTGACTCTGTATTCTAGAAATTCACCATATCTTCTGCATTCAAACTTATAAATCTTTTCACTACTTTAATGACTGTCTACTTCCTTCCATCGTCACTAACACCTCCTTATTGCTCACCTGGTCTAACACTCTACCACTAATTAGGCTACTTTCTTCTTGCCTCTTGTCTTAATTTCTCCCGTCCAATTTCGCACTTCACCAGATACATCCTGCTAGACTACAAATACATCCATGGTCCTTGCATCTGAAAACTCTACAGTGACACAACATTGCCTGCAAAGTACAGACTAAGTGCCTTAACTTGACATACAAGTTACTTATCTGCCTTCAGTTTATCAGTCCAACTTTTTTTTTCTGCCACATTTCGTGTCTCACTGTGTATTGCAGCCATACTAAATTACTTATAGTTCTTAGTACATGCTTTTTCTCTCTTTTCTTTCTTTGCCTGGAGCATCCTCCACCCTTCTTCTAAACTTCATTCAGTCTACTTCTGTTCATCCTTTATAATTAATGTGATATGTTACCTCTTCAGGAACCATTCCCTTACATTCCCATAGTTATCTATGCTATGCATCCTATAACTTCCCATGCTTATGACCACATTTATAACATCTCTTGGTAGCCATTTATTTGTCCATTTATCCATTTCTGTTTGAATGCAAGGAATATAGTATCCTTTGTCACTATACTCAATGTCTAGTGCTGAACGAGTATATGAATATAAATAAATCATTCAGTAGATCCTTGATGTGGCATCGTCTCTGGCTATATTTATCTCTTCAAAATAATCAATCACTTAATTATTCCAATTAATTAGGAAGTGCAATTAATTGTATTCTAGTTGCTTGAGATTTTAAACAAACATGTCATGGTGACAGAAACATGCTATAACCTAGTCTTGACCTTTGACCAAGCGATAACTAGTGAAATCACTGGACCAGTCAAAGAAATCTGTAAAATTATATTAACTGATGTCTCCATTACAAATGCCATCATGTGTAAGAGACATATCTAAGAATAAAACTTCCTATCTTTCATAGTATCTTATCATTTCGTTCAGGTCTAAGTGTATCTGTCAACCTGGAGTTATGGTCCAAGAAGTCAAAGTAACGTCTGATTTTATGTGTCACTGAGATTAAGCTTAGTCCACATCACAGTGAGTATAAAACAAAATCCTGACCTGCTATATGGGGAATGTTTAGTAGCCCTAAATAAGAAATTCTATGACATCAAAGCTTCAATCATTACAACTTATATCCTACCTGAAAGTTAGTTTCTCTACCCAGATAAGTGTAATTTAAAATCTTGTTTCTATCTGCACACTGCAGACAAAGGTGGTCTTCTGGAACACACAAAACATTTACAAAAGGGAGATATAGAAAGCTAAAGGGCCATAGAAAAAAAATCATTCCCAATGTAATAAGTAACACACAGCAGGCATTTCAGAGAAAATCCAGGGTTTTTTAGGAATAAAATTGATAAACTCTCTGAACTGAAAGTTATTTTTGAGCAAGTGTTTAATCAGAAACTAAAACAAAGAGTCCTGGTATAGAACAACCCCAGGGAAGAGTGACATAGGGCAAAAACAGCTCAGGGCACTCTACAAAGATCAGAAAAACTTGGATAACTCTAAAATTAAAGAAACATGAATCAGATAAGAACATACAGTATGTGTTTACCCTTAAGTGGTTAAGGCCTTAAAAAGAATTCTTGTGCAGGGATATATATATATATATATATATATATATATATATATATATATATATTGGTATCAGAGCAGTACCTCTTATATTGTACAGTATTTTATGAGTACCCATGCTTCAACATTTAGTACATTGTCATTACATAGGGTTTGTTTAGTAATTCCCAGCTAGCATTTATGTCATTTCCATTAAGTTGTATGCTAAAGAAACCCTAAGGCATTTTTATTGAAAGTTATCTGAGACAGGACAACCTCATTTGATAATTTCAGTCAAGTTTCTGTTATGCAAAGTGGCACACCAATTATGCAATATCCCTTACTGAAAAAGGCCTTAGCAATGTTTTTAGCAAGCTGAATCTGTTACCCTTTTACCAGTGTGTCACTTATGCTCAAACCAACTGCAAATATATAAAAAGGCTATGAGGGAAAATAATCTTTTCTAATGCTTATAATATATCAGGTTTATATTTGTTCACTTGTGCTACAGCTGTTTTGGAGAGATTTTTGAGAAGTGTTTAGAACAAAGAAGGTTTTTTTTTAAGGTAAATGTCTTGGGACTATAGCTGATAAACAAAATATGTTGTCATCTCTGTGACATAGAGATTTCTCAGAGAAAAAATTTGTTTTTAATTCCAAACCATTCAAGTCACTCAGGGCCTTTAGGTAATACCATAATAATCATTATATGTAACCATGTTTTTCTTTCATACCCTATTAACACCATCTAAAGGAAGGAAATAAGATTCATCTAAAGGTGTTATACAATCTGTACACAATTGCAGGTTCCTATCAATATGTTGCGACAGATGAGGCACTACACATCTCAGCTCTATCCAACCTCATTTTCAGGAAAAATGGTTGTGAAATGAAACATGACAGGGGGAAAGGAAAAAAACAACAACAGGCAGATAATTACCGAGCTGCTCTTAGACTTCTGTTTACAGAAAAATCAAGAGAAGAAAGCAGAGTATCTCACAGACTGTGAAGCTCTATTCTGACCAGGAAAGAGTCCACATGAAAAGCTTGGGTGAGGAGGGTCTTTCCTTTTGTACTTTGTTTCAACTATTCTGCTTTTCAGTGTATCACTGTTTCCCCCAAAGTAGGTACACAACAAAAGATTTACCAAAGCCTTCATTCATTGATCATGATGCCTTCAGTTTTCTGCATTTTTTCTAGAGATAATATGAAATAAAATAGGGGAAAGAATACACGTGTGTATATGTGTTTGCATATTCTTTGTGCATATTATTGATTTTACCTATCTTCACTTAATAAATGGCATGACATTCCAAATACTAAATCCTTTGAAATTCTTCTCAATTTGTAATAATCTTCGTGACATTGTTGTCCACTCTCTTCTAAAAATGTCCATGTCCCAAAAGAGCAGTCTGACCTAACTGTCCTCCCACTTCACTAATCACTCATCCTACTCACTTAAGTTGTTTTCTCTCTCTTCCTTCATCTCTGTTATTGTCAATCTTGTTTTCTAGTCAGAATAAACACACTTTCAAACCAGTTAGATTCCTGCCACTCATCCATCTTCTATACAGTTAACAACTGGATCCTTAATGATGATTCTTTTCAGATGCTTTTCTTTCCAGTTTATTCCTCTTTCTCCATTTTCACTGCTATGATAACGCATCTCATGTTCCCATCATCTTCAGATTACTGCAGTAACATTTTATATATTGTTATTATTTTATGGAATGGATTAATTAGTCCAACTTCCACTGGCCCCAATTTGTTTTTGAAAATAAGTAATTGTAACCCCAAAGGGAATAAGAACCCAAGGTCTAAAAACCAATAATAATTGGAGTTGGGGGGCCGGGGATTTAGCTCAGTGGTTCTGCTGCCTACCTCACAAGCGCAAGGAACTGAGTTCAATCCTCAGTACCAAAATAATAATAATAATGATAATAATAATAATAATTGGAGTTGGGCGAAGTCATATTTTCTAACTTTCAGTCAATATGTTTATCATTACACCATGCTTTTCTGGCACTACCTCCATCATCCACTGTACAGCATTCTGGATAACTGCCTATCATATTTTAGACTTCCATTTTCATTAAATTGCTCTGCTTTTCAAAGCATTTCTTTTTAATTCGAAACCATTCAAGTGACTCAAGGTCTTGATGTAATAACATGGTGTATAATGAGAAATTAGATATTGGCAGCAGAGCAGCATAACTTAGTAACAGTTCTATATAACTTATCTATGTTATTATGTTATTTGATGTCACCTATTTCTCATTAAACCAGCTTTGAAACCATATAGCAAACCCACCTTACCTAAAAAGCATTTTCTGTGAACTCTTAGTTTCAATGCCTTGGCTACACTCAGTGACTAATAGAAAATTAGACAGTTACTGATAATAAAAATGATCATGATATTTTTGACAGATTCAAACTTCCATAGTAGTCCTTTCATTGTGCCTTCACTTAAGCCTGGCCCTATTTCTGGTTCACTTTTGTTAGAAAGAGAAGTCTTCTATAAGGTGCTGTTTTCAAGAAGGCAATGTTAGCATTCTATAAGTTTTGACTATGTACTAAAAGAATTTTAAGCAACATCCTAAGGCTGAGAGAATGTAGACTTGCGACTAATGAATGATATTATTAGAAAGAATGGCAATGCCATCTCCTTATGAAATCATCATTACTTACTTAACTGAATAAATCAATTAAGAAAATATATGAGAAATATACAGGGTATACACAAATGCAATATGCTATCAGACAGTAATACTCAACCCCTGAAATTCTTAGTTCTAAGCCAGTTAAGAAGCCCTTGAGGAGGAATGTGGGGAGGAGGAGTGTTGAAGTATAAAGAAGCATGAGGAATATAAGAAGATCAGAAAAGGTTTCCAGGCATAGGAATGAGGGACAAATGGATAAGCTTGGAATCTGGCTGGCCTGGGTATGCCTACCAGTTTCTCAAAGGAATGCTTGTAAAGAATAATAGTCACAGTGGTTAATGTGTGTGGAGTATTTTACATTCTAAAGAACACTTCTCTGTCCAATATCATATTTATTATCATGCTCATTTTGATAAGCAATATTTGTTGTTTATTATCAATGGACAAAAAACTGAGGCTCTAAGAAGACAAATTGTCTGAGAATATACAGCTAATGTGTGGTTTAAGCAAGACTTAAACTTCATCTTGAACTTGTCTTTAGTGATTCTAAAAACATTTATCCTTAGTTGTTCCACAAGTATATTCCCACTAGACTAAATCTCAGGAAGGTAGGGACCACAGCTGTCTTGTCACCGTGATATCTCCAGTATTTAGCATGGTACTTGCTCCAAAGAAAGTGGTTTAAATGTATTTTCTAGATGAATGAATATCCAAATATGGGTTGGCTTTTTCATGCAAAAACAATAAGGCAGGCACTGGGATTCAAATTGGAAAACCACACCTAGGATATGAGGTGACTGTTAGCTTGGACATATATGTGAAGATAGAGTTAGTCATGGTCCTAACTTACTGAAATCTGAAAGAAAATTAAATCTAAAATGAACTCAATTTAAAAGTCACATAACATCCTGTGATTCAAAACAAATGTCATTTGGTTTGTAAAAAAAATAGAAAAAAAAACCACTGGCATGATATTCAGTGTTACAGTATTTTCTGTTCCTGTAATAAGTGTTATGCAGATGATTGCTCCCACTGTTAATATCTGCTCTGAGCAAGTTCCATTTTCTTGGATTATGGATAAGGTTTACTTCACATTGTCTTCCTACATTATGATTTAGGTCCACTCTATTGTGTTATTTAGTACCATTGTTATTTCCTTTGTGATGATTGTAAAAATTTATAATGTAATTAAAAGTCATAAAAACCAGCCAACTCTGAGAAAGGCAAGTTATCGGACAACAATGAAAATAACTTTTAATGTTGTAAAGCTGAGGACTGGGGAATCAAATTCAAATTCACAAAGAAAATGTTTCATGGCTTGTAAATGTAAATGATTTAGTAGAGAAATGTAGACAGTACTTAGATTTATTTTTCTCTTTATCTACAGTCCTTGTCTTGCAACTCTGGAGTTCAAATCCACCCAGGACTCAGTGTCACCAGGGAACTGGACAGATTAGGCCAAATGCTGTTATATTAGTCTTACTCCACAGCCCCCACAGTGCTTGAAAGAATGTGTTGTAAAGAAAAAGGGATTAAGATTTCACTGGAGCTCATTACCCCAAAGGCCAAAATATAAATCAGTTACAAAAGAGCTTAGATAAATTCATGAATGAAAGGTCTGTAGAGGGAAAGGGAAATCAAAGAGGAAAAATTACAATTTTGGTCCTTAATTTTGGAAGGGATCTCAGGAGAATATCTGCTCCAGCTTCCCAGTTTCAGGCAGATAAAAATAAATCTCCCCTTTGCTGATGAGGAAACTGAAACTCAGAGTCATTTCCCCAAACTGCATAGCCATTCAAAATGAAAGTGACAAAGATGACAGGATTCTTGCCTCATGTAGCAACATGTATCTCCACTGCCCTGCCTTCCCACTCATTATATTTCAAATAGTCCCCTGATGGGGAGCTGAGTTATCTGATGGTTTCACACCTAGAAATGTTCATTCTGCAGTGGAATTTTTTGAGGTGTTCTCTGTACTCATGCATGATGGCACCCCCAAATGACAGAAGACTTTCTCACAATTACATTATTTTAACTAATTGTGTTTGATCTACACTTTAAATCTTATTCGACAGATATCATTCCATTAAAAAAGTGAATTCCTACTATAATTAAAAGTTTTACAAGATTCCTATAATGCTTTAACACTTGCATATTCTGGGCTCTATATTCAATCTGGATAATGATTTGATATTTGTTATAGTAATACGTGATAAGCATTTTAGTTTGAATTAGAAAGAAGAAAAATGCATTAACAGTGTTTAAACACAGAATATCTTGTTTTATGTCATTTCATATGAATGCACAGTGATATTTATAGGGAAAGAACAACTTTGAATCTCAAAGACAATGTGGTAGAAGTAATTGAGAATCATGGAGTTGCTGGTTTTTCTATCATATAAACAAGTATGTGATTTTGGGGGGAAAGTCATTCAACTTCCTGAAGATATATTCTGTTCCCTGAAATGATAATATGAAGAGATTGAAATATTTAGCTTTCCCAATATGCAAGTTTGTTTTATAAACTATGAGGTGATATACAAATGTAAGAAAATATTATTAGTAAATGACAGATACCCAAAACTTTCTAAAGCAATTACTACTATCGCAATTTACCAACAAACAGTTGCCACAAAATCAGTCTATATAGGACTGATCCTTAAGATATAATGATGAGAAATTAATCTTGCTTTCTGAAAATCCATCCTTAGGCATACAATGTGCTACCCCTGTTTCTAACTGCAGTGACCTCTTGAGATCCCATCTATCATGGCTTTCTTCATCACTCTGCCCATGTTCCTGGGATTTCATTCCTTCCATACATGAATCTTGTCATTTTATGCCCCCTTCTTCAAGGATTTTCTCTCTGCTCTCCAAAGACCGTGGAAAAGTATAAAGATATTTGGGTTGATAACTCATAATGGGTCCACCTTCCATTTGTAGCAGTGTCTCCACCACATCGGACCTCCTGTATAGAGGATACCTTATACAAAAGCGATGAGTCAGATAAAAGTAGTTTCAGAAGCTAAGGCAAACGTGTTGAAAGATATTTGGAGGCAGAAACAAGTTATAGTGTCCCATGTGATAACCCAAAGATGTGGTTTGGATAATAACCATTTCTGTAAAGACTTCTGGCTCCTACACAACACTAATAATCAAAGGATGTCAACTAACTGTTGTCCATACCTAGCAAGAGTCATTCTAAAGTGTGTATTAAGGATATGTCTACATATCACATTTTGTTTTTCTCATATATGAAGACGTTTTCTATTTATCAAGTAACAGTAAAATTACAGCTGCATAATCAACTCTCTCAATATCTAATTACATGAAACATGAATTTTATAATAGCTCATAAATTCTGTTGGTCAATATTTCAGTCAAGAATCAACTGGGTGATTCTTTTTTCTGTGTGGCATCATCTAAAGTCACTCAGTGGTACTCACCTAGCTAGAGCATGAGGTAGTGTAGTCCAACAAAGATGATTTTATACACATAACTTGCATTTGGCAATGTCCAGAGGACATGCTCAACTGCTACTAACAACCAGAGCACCTAATGCACTGAATATGTATCTCCAGCTGTGTGGTTACAATTTAGCTGAATTTCTTATATGATAGTGTCTTGTTCCAGAGTTAGTGTCCCAAGAGAAGCCTGAAGAAACTGGATTACCCCTTAAAACTTTGCTTCAGAAGCCACACATAATAATCACTTCCACCAGATGTCATTGATTGAATCCATAAGCCCACAAATTCATGGCTAGGGGCTATGAATCCTACCTTTCCATAAGAATAATGTTGAAATAACTGAAATCATTTTTTAAAAAATAGTCACAGTGCACTCTCTAGCTAAAAATTATTTATATTCTTCACATGCAAAACTTTCTCAACTCCTCCCAATGCTTTCTAAAAGTTGCACCAAATTGGAACATTAAAATCAGGTTAAAGATATAAGACCTTATTCTCTTAATCAGGTCTATATGAAGATAAGGCTCTACACATTCATTTCCTAGTGCATGGGTCCATTTGATCCAAAAGTCTAAGGTGTTATTCTCCATAACAGTGGGCAGGTATATCATAATATTTAGAGAGGAAATAGGAACTCAGAAGAGTCTTAACTCCGGGAAAATTGTGAAATTGAAAATTTCTAATTTCTTTACTAGAGATCAGTTTTACTCCCTGGCTCTTTATTATCTGGTCACTTGATTCTGCCCTGAGTCATTCTTCTTTTTCCATAAAGCCTACGTTTCTAGTTGACTCTTTTTTCAGCCTGTTTTCTGATCATAGAAGTTTGGCATCTCTGGATCTCTTTTTAATGGGCATATTATAATTGTATATATTTATGTATCAATTATGGAGAGTCATAATTGTCATAATTCAAGACGTGTATAATGTGTAAGGATGAAGAAGTGTAATTAGCATATTCGGTTCTTTAAACATTCATCACTTCTTTGTATTAGGAATCTTTGAACACCTCACTTCTACTTCTTTAATTTTAGATTTTCTCCTTCTTTTTAAGTCCAAGATGATATAATTTTTTTAAACTATGAGCTTTTAATCAATATATCATCCACTCCATTAGACAAAAGCCACACCCACAAATAGTTTCCAGATTAGTATTTTTACATACTATGATCTATGTGAGACTAGGTTGTTGGAAAGCCTTTTGGAAATCTGAAAGAGTCTATGAGGCACCATCTCTTTAAAGTCTTAAACAAATTTTTATTTTGATTTTTTGATTTTTCATTTGTTTTTGTTTTATTTTTTTTAAGCACTGAAGATTAAATTGAGGACCTTCAAACAGAGCTACTTCCCAAGCTTTTTTCATTTTTACTTTTCAGACAGGATCTCCCTAAGTTACCTAGACTGATCTTGGACTTGAGATTTTCATGCCTTCCTCTCCCAGAATGCTAGGTGGATAGGTGTGTGCACTATACCTGGTTTAAAAAATGTTTTATGACCATATCCTTGGCTTCATTTTTTATAAGATGACTCTATTTCTAGGCCTTGGTCTTTGTCTTGAAGCCTTCCTTTTTGGAAAGCACAAAAACAATTTTATTACTTCACTCAAGTAACATTTATTGAGCATTTATTACACATTAAGTTTCTACCAAGATACTGAGGATACAAGAGGGAACAGATAGTACAGGGTTACTGCCCTCATAGAACTCACATTCTAGACCTTTCTAACATCGAGAATCTTCTCATATTTCAGGAAATTAGATGTAGTTTTATTGTTTTAGTCCACTAAACTCTGGATCTCTTATATATCGTTTGGACTCATCGTGAGAACTGAATAGCTATTTAGCCTATCTCTATTCATACTGCCTGATACGCAACCAAACAAAACAAAACAAAACAAAACTGATACCTTCAATATTTTTCAAGGTAATTTCTGTAGCCTGATCCATAAGTTCAAGTACATTTTCTTTTATGAAGATAAATAAAGACACAACACTCCAAGGTGATTTTGTTAAATTTTCTGCCTCTACTTACAAAATGTCTTCTAAGTTTGAATAACACTTTCTTTGCTCTCCTTAAGGCCTCAGGAACAGCCTCCTTGAGGCACAACACAACTTCCCCTAATAGTCTTCTCATGGTTTTTCTAGCTTTAATCTGCTGACTGACTCCAAAGCCATACAGTGTGTTTTGGTTTTTCTGGCAGCACCCCACTACTAGTAGTGGTAAGATATCTTCCAGATACTATTGTTCCATAACACCCTACTTAAAAGAAGGTTACTTAATACAGCAACCATTTTATTATATTTTATATATTCTATATATCCTGAATTCAGACAAGGTTGGCACCAACTGGGATTTTTCAATAGTGCTAAGTTGGTGAAGATGATAGGCTTGAAAAGTCCAAGATAGCTTCACTGACATATCTAATCCCTTCCTAGGGATGGTTGGAGGGTTGGTTGGTCTCTGTATATGGCAAGACCAGCATAGCAGTTCATAGTAGCTGCAAATCTTACAAGTTATCTGACTTGTCCAGAGTGATGCAAGAGGAACAGGTGGAACTGGATAACTTTTAAAATTCAGGCTCAAAGATCACATTGCACACCTTTCATCATATTCTATTGTTCAAAGGTGTCACAAGTTGATTCAGATTCAATGGGAAACTAGATTCCATTTCTCAATATGAGGAATGTTAAAGAATTTGTGAGTATGCCTTAAAACCATCATACTTTATAATCCATGTCACTCTTTCCAGATTGACAAACATGATAGTCACTCTATATTGAAAAGCTTTCCTGTTCTGAACACTAGTGTCAGTACTTTACATGCATTATCTCCTTTCTCTACACACAACTGTAAAAGCTGGAAACTACTACTATCACAACTTCAGATAAGGATACTTAAAGGACAAAGAGATTGAGTTACTTTTCAAAGATTCCACAGTTTACAGGTGACAATTCCAATTGACAAGATCTACTTAGACATACTTTACTTTTACTCTACTTTTCCATGTCCAGAAGAGATGATTTATATATTATATTCTTACAAATTAAATAAAAATGTAAATGTTTCAAGGTGAAATTTTAATAACTTTTTCTCATATCCAAAGCAATAGTATTTTTTTAACAAACAAGAAAATGAAAACAAAAAAATAATACTATTCCTAGTGTTTGGAAAGAAATGAAAGGAATTATTATTTTCTATGCTGTAAAATAAGGAGTGAGGAGGAAAATAGAGATATTGATATCATCAGAAATATTTTACCCCTTTTATTTATAAAAGCACATGAAATAAGTCTTTTTACAGGATAATAGTAATTATAAATACTGAAGGATTTATACAAGGGTAGCTCGTGCAGTTTTTAACTTCTCAAAAATTTGGAAAAAAAATAAATTCTCCAATAACCCCAATGCCCAAAGAAAATTACTTCAAATATTTTGGCATATACCTATCCAACAATTACAGACAGCACACACACACACACACATACACACACACACACACACACACATCACTGTTTGCAACCTTTGTTTCATTTAACAATATGTGTGGATTTCTTTCCTTATTTAAAATACTTTTTAATAGATTTGTAGTATTTTTATTTGAGACCACTTAGTACCAGACATTTGATTTTTTCCAAGAGTTTTAGTTATAAACAATTCTCGTCAAAGTAGAATCACATGAACAAAGGGTATAATGTAAGAGAGAGAGAGAGAGAGAGAGAGAGAGAGAGAGAGAGAGAGAGAGAGAGAGAGAGAAGAGAGAGAAACATTTTTAAAATTTCCTAATTTTATCTTTTGGAGGACTCAAAGTATTCACATGTAAGATTATTTCAAGTTAGGTACTTGCAGTGGTAGCCTCTGACTTTCATGAAAAGTTTCCCCATGGGAAATGCTAGCCCTGAAGAAAAAAAGCCTTAATAAAATAAAACCCCAAAGCTGTAGAGCTATGTATCCAGAGCTACTGGCTTGTTCTAAAATAATTGGCTCATTTACTAGCCAGCTTGGTTTAGTCCCATTATCAAAGACAAACAGGAGAATAGGCTGTGGGCTTGCATACTTTTCAGACATACCAATTATTCTTTGGATACTGGGCTAATGAGTACAGCATACTTTATTATTAGAAAAAAGAAATTAAGTGGGCTTTATGCCTGAAGCTGTGATCTAGGGATACACAGTCAGTCAGAAAGGGGTTAGGATTATGATCAAGACAAGTGGTACTGAGAGGACAGTACAGAAAAGAGATAGAAGCAAAAGCTTATTGAGGATAGGGTAAAAGTTAGGCTCGTCTCTTTACATCTGTGTAATTTTGGAGTTCATTTGGGTGAGTTTTGAAAAAGAGGTCATTGGTAATATAAATGGACACAAATTCTATACTCAGGGAGAAAACTGTTATCAAGAAAATCACTTATGTCACCCTGCAAGGTCTTCTACCACCCAACCCTCACTGCCATGCAACCCCATCACCTTGGCTTCCAAAGGCAGAACTGAAAAAGTGTTGATGAGGAAACTATACATTGTCAACAAGGTAATGGATTTATCATTGGGTTTTCTGGGTTGCTTAGTTAAAGAAATCTTTTTGAGCCACAGACCTTTTACTTCAAGGCACATGTAAGGCAGTAGACCCAATCAGTTTGAGGAAATGACCAGGCAGGCAATAGTTCTGATGCTTACTTATAAGAAATACTCAAGTATAAGAAGGAATAAATATTTACCAAGGTAGACGAAGACTTCAAGCGGTATTTATAAACAAAGTAAACCCAAAGCTTCACCACTCCTTTTCTACAGATGTATCTCAGTTGTCTAAATATTTCTACCGCATAACTAGTTACTGACTCAGATAAGAGAGAAATACTGGTCTTTGGACTTCTACTCCAGTGATCTTTCCACTGCACTGCATGAGTTCTCTAAAAGGTTTGTTTGTAATCAGGTAAGCTTTCAAGCTACCATGTACAAAATGGATGAAAAAGTTTGGTTTTTTTTCTTGCTCTGTCTTATGTTCTTTCTATTTGTTGAAGTCACTTTTAATTTCTAAATTACATACTTAAGTTAAAACTCTAAATTCAAGCATTTTCTTTATATCCTCCTGAGCAATCCAGGAAACTTTAGACTGCTTAAATTATAGCCATGTCCTTTTTGTTTACATATTAATTTATACATATTAGTTATATCTTCTTTTAACATTTTTATATATGACATATAATATATGATCCCTCCATGCAATGGGATATTATATATCCATTACAAATTTTGATGCAGATATCTTTCATAACTGTATGAATTTATATGAAAGAGCACACATGTGGAGGAAAGGTAGATATCATAGTAATATGCATAATATGTTATAATTTATATTTTAAATAAATATATGACTATCATATAGTGGCAGAGAAAAACACTTGCAAGAACAAATACCAAAATATGAAGAGTGCTCAGTTCTGAACAATGGGAGAAAGGGTGGTGTTAATTTTCTTTTTGAATGCCTATTTAGTATATTTTTCAGTGTGGCGTGATTATGATTTACTTGTATAATTTGTTTTCATTCTGAAACTGTTAAAATTACTGGTATTATTCTTGTTATAAAAAAAATCTGACTTTTATCCAAGGGTTCTTTTCAGAGAATATTATCTTTAAGCTTCCTAATTGAAGCCTGGGTGGAAATTTTAAACTTAATATGCTTAACTGAATGTTGTCAATTCTAAGATAATTAAGCAATGTCTCAAGTTTCAATCTAATAGACTATTCATCTATTGATGAACAATCTTTCATCAAGATATTTAAATTGAGGTTCTCTTTTGTTTTCTTAATCTTAATCTTAGATCGTCACCTTTCTATCCTGTTGCTAGGATATAAGCCCAATTAGACTTATCTTGTATTTTTAATATCATTTCTATCACATTTTGTGTATTATCTTTCTCTCTCATCCCATTTTGCCGTATGTATCTAAATCTGACACCTTCAGGCACCATCATTGCATTCTCTCCCTAGAATTCCATCTAATTGGTAGAAAGATCAGTTTCTCTCTGGACATGAGTATGATTTCACCGGGTCACTTTGTCTAGCTGATGGCCTTCCAAATGTAGAAATGGAGACTTGGCCATTATAGACTGATTATTTTAATGACTCCAGAGTCATTGCACTTTCTATAGTTACTGAAGAATACCCATTCCTACTTCCTACTATGTACTCTCTTAGGTTTTAGATATATCCACATGTTCTAGTGACTCCAGTGTCTCTCAGCAGAATAATGACATTTTCCAGTAGGCATTGTGCTCCTTTGTTTCATAAGCAGTCTCCACGGCAGACTGCTTCACTCTAAACTCAGCCAAAGAAGACTTCTACATCAATACAGAGAGTAATGGAGCTCTCCATGGCCTGTCTCTCTCTGCCTGTATTTCCCTCAATCTCTTTTTAATTCAATCTGTCTCTCTCAGTTTGACTCTGGTGTTTTGTTTTGTTTGGTCTGTAACTGTGCAAGTGTGCTTTTTCTCTTTCTTTCTGCCTTTCTCTTAAGCCCATAATCTTCAACCATGCCTCAAAGGATGCAGGAGTATTTCTAAGAGTCCAGTCTCAGAAACTGAGCTCCAATAGTGTTGAGAGAGTGATTTCATTCCTTCACCTTCACAGTGCCATTCATTTCTCTTACCCAGAATCTTCTTTATATACAGTAGGCAAGCTTATCTTGATGGATGTTATATTGGAACCATTGTCTTTAGTTATTTCACAACTGCAACCTCCAGCATATTCACAGAAGTCATAAATACAGTCTGGTCTCAACATATAGCATTTCACTATCAACAACACTCTATATCATTCAAATGGACACTCACAAACACGAAATCATCAACATAAATAGACATCTTTCTCTCTCCAGATAAAAGGTCTTACTTTGTAAAAGGTCAGAAAAGTCCATCTATGAAAGCATAGACATAACAGTGCCCTTTAAAGAGCTCCTCTCAACAAATGTCCCACATCCATTTGCTACAAAGAAGAAATAAGTGGTTGCAAAAATAGTCATTTAGAAAGATGTAGGCATCATCCTTGGATTGTGAAGCGGTATCATAAAGACAATGATCTTACGTAGAAAAAAAAACAAGAAGAAATGTATGCCATTTAATATATAAGCTAGCTACTGATTTTAAGTTATAGTAATGAAAGCAAATAGCTTTTTAAAAATAAAATTATTGACTATAACAACCACCAGCAAAATAGCATGTGCCTCACCAGGTGTATGTAAGGGAAAAAACAAGAATGTATACTATGCTGTATACTCTATGAGGAATAATAAAAATATAAAGCCTTTGAACATAAGGTTTTATTATTTATAAAGCTATACATGATTGAGTGCCTACTAGGTACTAGGCAGTGCCTTTATACATGCATCATATAATTTAGCCATCACAGTCATCCTTACCAGGTAGCTAAAGTTGTCATTTTTTAGAGATAAGGACAGCTGGGCTCGGAGAAGTTAAGCAGCTTGCTTATTATCACACATCTATTAAGTAGCAGAATTCTCTGGCATATGGATTTGAAGACAAATTTATTAATTGTATTTTAGTCACAAATATGTTGACAACAAAATGTGAATAAGATAAAGAATGTTGTACAAGTTTTTTTTTTACTCCTTCTGTTTTCTTTCACTTCCAGAAACTAGCACTCGCTTTCCAATCTCCCAAACTCTCTCCCCTCCTAGCATTTACTTGTGTTGCCTGTACCCAGCATAAATACAAAACAGTGTATCCAATTCCTGTCTGCTCTCAGAACCCACAAATCACTAACCTTGGTTTTCAAATAACCGTTTGAATGTTGCTTAACAAATAGCATCTCTAAGTATTAGTTGTGTAGTAGTCAACTATGAGTCTAGTGAGCCTAAGAAAAATGACTTGGTTTTAGTAAAATAAGCCTCGTTTGCTCTAGCCAAGATTATCTTTCTTCTATAAACTTGACTTCCTTGAGAAAGAAACAAACAGGCAAAAAATTACTTACTAATTCTGGCTAGAAAATTTTGCAAAGTCTATTCCTTTTCCTCATCTAAAATGTAAGCTATTCTTTCTTTCACTTCAAGTCTTTTACCTCCTGCAAGAATCCAGCAAAATGCATCATTTTAAGAAGCATCCTCATATTAACCTGTATTCATTCTAACCATTCTTCTTCCATTCCCTTCAAGATCCAGGTTTATATCATTTTGTCCTCCCTACAATTAGTTTTAAAGGTGCTGTTTTTTTACTTCCCTATGTTGTCTCCTTTTACTTGACAATATACTGACCCCTACATAGAGGTAAGGATTACATACAATAAAAATAGAACTGAACTTGATATTTAGACTCGAATTTGAATGCTCAGTTTGCTGTTGACAAACTATAGGCCTTTTGTATCTTAATTTATCTATGTGTTTAATAAGGAATTTGATGTTCACTAAGGTCTTCAAGACTGTTTTACACTTGAGAATTCTATCACTTTATGTTTTCTAATTTCTCTGTGATGCTCCCCAACTAAGGTACCCAAGCCACACTTCATTTCCTAGTAGGTATTCACTCAAACTCCAGATCCTGATGAAAGACTCAGATCTCCAATTAATTATAACTGGTAACACTTTTTCTCCTGAAAATGGGGACGGTGTCAGTATTAAGTCTTAGGATGTTTAGCTCTAGCAGTCCCAAGTACTATGAAATGCTTTGGGACAACGTTTAAGGAAATATTTTCAGTGTATTTTTCAACAACATTTATTGAGTACCCACATGCTCAAGTTTGGATCTACTGTAGCACTAGAAATTATCTGACTGCCAAAGTTTTATATTATAATGGAGAAGCTATACTGCATCCACATAAATTAAATTATATATTGTACCTAATTGTGTTCACTACTATATAGAAAAAATTTAAGCAGTAAGAGTTAGGGATTCTGATTTTGGAGGGGGTGTATTTTAAACGAAAAAATCAGAAGTCTTCGCTGAGCAAATGAGATTTGATCAAAGACCTGAAGGAGGCAACAGAATAAACCATATAGATGTCAGAAGGAAGAGTTTCCAGGCAGAGAAAACAGCAAATGCAAAGGCTTTCTTAGTCTGCTTAACATATCATAGAAACAGAAAGAACATCTTAAGACTGGTGGGTAGTCATTAAGACAGAGATCAAGGGGAGAAGGTTAGAGAGGTTATAGGGACCTGCTCAGAAACAGCCTATAAGCCATGTAGGGACATTTGGACTTCCTCTGAGATCAAGTCATTGGAGTTTGTCCAAGATTGGAAAGCCATTATCCAATTTAAATGTAAGTAGTCACTTTAATTGCTGTGTTGAGAACAGGTGTGGGGAGGGAGAGGAAAAGTGAAAGTAAAAGCTGTTTGAAGACAATTGAAATAATATACAAGAGAAGATACAGCAGTAATTTGGACCAGTGTGGTAGATGTGGCACTGTTGATGACTAGTGAAATTCTAGATCTTTTAAAGGTAGACTGAATAGGATTACCTAATGGGTTGGAGTATCAATTAAGTCTATCATACCAATAAAAAGATGTGAAAAGCCAAAAGAGAGAATATTATTAGAATTATAGCTAAAATTATAGTGATATGAGAATAAGAATTATAGTTAACACATAACACTTAATGCCCACAAGTCAGCATTCTTCTTGACTAAACTCATTTACTTCTTTTTTTTTTTTGGTACCGGGGATCGAACTTGGGTCCTTGTGCTTGCGCAGCAGGCGGCGAAACCACTGAGCTAAATCCCCGGCCCTTGACTAAACTCATTTAATCCTCTGAAAAACTTAAAAGATAGGTGTTGTTTTTGCCACTCTTTTATAGATAAGAAAATTGAAGCACAAAAATCTAAGTATTCTGCCTAAAGTTGTTCAGCCAGGATATAGCAGAGCTACCATTTAACTTTAATAAATCTGACTCCATTATACTGTTTGTTATTGTGCACAGTACAACACTAATTCGGGCACACATAAGTTTAGAAATTTGCCACTGTCCATTATTTTATAAAATTATTTTCAATTAGGAGTTCAACTTTTTATTGGACTCGCCATGGATTTTACTGGCCTCCTAGTAATGTATTGTTCAGGGTGCAAGATCAAGTGTTATAAATACAGCCAGACAGAATAAGCCTAATAGCATGTTGAATAAATAATATCCTTTGGAAGCATCAGAATTGTTCCAGTGTGTATTTAGAGAAAGCAATGAAATGTAACTAACCATTCTGGAAGAAGCATTACTGTATCATGTAACAGAGTTCCTTCACATCCTATAGGAAATCTGCAAAGACTTTTCCAATTTATCAATGTTTTGGATATATTGGTGGTGTATATACAAATGACAGTGCTTATTCTACAGTTAGGAAGCTGAGAGCTAGAGAGTTAACTGGCTGGTCTATTGCCAGAAGAACCATTGTCAAAAGAAATTGGAATGTATATCCAAAGAAATTGGAATGTATTTCTGAGAAATCACATGTACAAAGAAAAGTGAAGTTTAAGAAGAATATAATTTATCATCATATGTGGTCCCCCTCCCAGTAAGCTCAAAAAGAATCAGAATTGATTGAGAGCTACCAAAGAAATCAAGTGCAGTATAACCTGTGATATCAAATGCATGGTATTTAAGGGAGACAACAGAGGTGGTTCATTATGCTGTAGTCAGACTACAGTACCAGCATTATATTGACTTCTGGCCACCACTCCTTCAGAAGGCTGTGAACCAGCTGGGAAAAGAGCTCAAGATAGGGGGGATGAGAAGACAAACCCTTGGCATCTTGCCATACAATCCCAAGCCTACTGTATTGTGTACATGAAAACTCATTGTACTCTGTCCATGACTCATTCCATCAGTATATGTATACATGTACTCAAATTATTTTGTACCTACTTAATGCCAAGAACTATACCATGCACTGGGAATGAAGAAGTGAACAAGACAGATATATACGGGTTCTTAGGGTACTTACATTGTTATTCTGCCTTCTCTTACTTCATCTTCTACCATCCTATACTTTTCTTCTCCTTCGAATCTTTAACTTCAAAGTTGCTTTTCTCTACTTAAATATCTTCCATGATAGTTTCACTGCATCATCTACCTCCCCTTTACACACACAAGCAGAAGCTGCTGGCATTCCTTTATTCTTCTTACATAGTATAATTTTGCTGTTGTTGCTATTGGTAATGAGTTATTTCTTAACATTCATTCATCTACTCTGATTAATTATTGAGTACCTATTATGTGCCAAGTGGTTTTCTTGGGGTAGGAGATGTATTGATGTTCGAGAATCATTCTTCCTTCTCAGATTTATTGTAAATTTACTTTTATCTTTTTGGTCTCTACCTTCCCAACTATAATACGCACCTAGCTAGCTGCTTCTGATGCATTGATCTGGAACACTTTAGAGCCTTTCAGAGCACAGTTTGAAATCTATTGATCTAAGTAAACATCACAGCTATTGTAGGTATCCCGTTTGCTATATTTCAAACAGTTGGCCATCCAAATTTAACTAGAATATATACAATACAGGTAAATTTAATCCTCCTCACAACAGTATTCTAATGTCATAAAGTACTATTTCTAAATTAAATTTGATCTCATTCTGGCTTGCATTCATTTCCTCTAGTTTTGCCCAACTCAGCTACAAAGAATAAGTTAATCTTCCCATCAACATCATTTCAAACTTTTTAAGACATTTATTATATCCCCCCTTCACATCGTCTTCTTGAGTTTAAATATCCCTATCTCCTCAATTAAAATGTTCTCTAAACACCTTTATCAACCTTCACTAGACACTTCAAGGGTAGCAACAACACAATGTAAATTATTTGTTTTATTTGTTTACTTAAAAGAGAGTACCTACCCTGCTATTTCCCTCAAGAGAGTATAACTCTCTTCCTTATAGGAACAAATGTGCATTTAAACATTCTAAGCTTTCAACTTAATGTTGATTACAGAATTGAAACTTTTGTTAGGAAGTCTTATGGAGGTTGTAAGGTAAAAGCTAGAGGTAAGCAGAGTGCATGACTCCCCAACTTGAGCCCCCAAATGGGATTCTGACATAGCTTGCCATGTCTAGGGAACTAGTCAATTAGGACCTGAGAAGCCTTCTAGAAGACCCTCCTTCCTAAAGTAAGGAGTATCTAGATAAAACAAACTTAACAGGGCAACAAAGAGTGAATGACTCGGAGTGCAAGAGATTTGTTTCCTGCCCAGTTCATACTGAATTCAGGTTTCAAATTTATTGAGAACACAGAAAGCTGAAATGTTTTGCTCAGATCTCTGCAAAACGTTGGGCATCTACACCACCATATAAATATTCTTATTTAAAAGGACCAAGATAGGGCTTAGCAATCTGTATTCTAAAAATTCCTCCTATGGTTGTGTTGTACATTTCTACTTTAAAAGTAATGATATAGAGCAAGTATAATCAACCTTTTACTGCAAAGTGTCAGATATAAAAGATTTTTACCTTTGTGGGTCACAATCTCTTTTGCAACTATTCAATTACACTCCTGTAATATGAAAGTAGCAATAGAAAGTGTAATAAAGTATGAGCAACTAGTGTTCGACCAAAATTTAATTTACAAAACTAGGTGACCATCTCACAGGTCATAATTTGCTAATCTTTCTTGTGGAAGAGCAATAATTAATTTAGTGGCAAGTCCTACACGCCATGTTGACCAATGCTGCTTAGATAAAATAAACAATCAGAAACCATTAAGTTTTAAACAGAAGTAAGCAACAACATTAAAATAACCTGAATGACATTATTGCTATTCTTTTCTTGCTCATGTATCAGAAGGGAAAGACTCACATATTACCAAAAGTTTAAAACTAAGCTTCCTGGGCACATTCAAAAATGAAACTGAAGGAAGATAGCTTTGGGACCAATAAACTGAAGTTGCAGTGGACACAGTGTTCCAAGACAGTAGGAAGGTAGGTAATAGAAACAAGTTCATTAGAAATTCAATAATTCAGGGAGTATCAGCTCTGAAATGGGTTTGAAGGTGAAATATAGGCTGTTTAGGTGATCTCTAAGTTTTAAGGATGATGTCAGGAAGGAGAAGAAAGCCTGCACACAAGGTATCCTTTGGATTGTAGTCCAGTTTTTGTAATTCTACATTGGATAAAGCCCAAGTGGAAATTCATTTGCTCTTACATGAGAACATCGATTGGATTGAAAAGCTTCACTACTTACAGAATCCAGCTAAATTTTCAGCTTGGAAACAATGGTAAAATCCTCTAAGGCCCATTCCAGTTCTATAATTCTATAATTCCATTATTCATTTTCTGTTCACATTCATTGCAAGGCATCTCTTACATCAACAGTAAGTGATTAGGCTGCAGCACAATCAGGAAGCACAACTGAAAAAATACTCTCTGAAACTCCTTTCTTCTGTTCAGGATAGAAGTGTCCAGCAAATGGCTAAGACTTCACTGCTCTGCTTTGTTGCTTTTTCCTCCTCCATCTAAAGCACTTGAAGAATGTAAGCAATTACATAAAGTTAAGATCCAAATTCATAATCAAGTCAATGACTAGAGCTCATGTCAGAGGCAACTTAGTTGTGAGCTACTCAACTCTAAGGAAGACATACTCTTTTGCACACAAAATCACCCATCTCCCAATTCTGTTTCCAAATTTGTACTCTTCCTAATTGAATTAATCCCAAATGCATCATTTCTGACTGAGGCTTATCCATTTATGCTCTTTGAATAACTGTCATGGATGGGGGAAGGGAGATGGTGAGCACTTTAATGACTTTCTTTAAAAGGAAACTTTGAGGAGTAATTGTGTTTTCTCCCTCCCAGCTATTACTTTTCTGCTTTTAAATCTTAATGTCTCATCTGGATGAGCACCTTATCACTACCCAACAGGAGAAGGTGGTGTTTGTATTTGTATTTGCATTTATATGGCATTTTCATACAGTGTTTCTCACACTGCTGACAGAGCAATGAATCATAGGCCTGTAGCACCCTCTCTACATGCATCATGGGAGCAGCCATCTTCCACATGCTCTACAGCAGCAACTAATTAATCTTTCTTAATTTTAATTCATAAGAAAGATACTGTGGCTAGGGAAGCATGGAAAAGTATGTTTGTCTGACTGGCTGTTTCTTCCAACTTGCAGGAAGTTAAAAATACTAGAAAGGCATCACACAAAAAACACTATTCCCCCAATCTACCCCCTGCTAGCACTGCAACTGGCAGAATCCTAGGCTGGATGGGGCACAGTAGCTTTTATGTTAAGATGCTTGCCATTTATAAGATGGTAGTAACATGGGGGAAAGCACATGGATCTGGCACACAATTATTACAGAATCACTCAGAGAATTGACTTTGGGTGTCACATCTACTCCTTTACAAAACCAGTTCTCATTCAATAAATATTCATGTCCTTTTAAAAACCACAGTCAAGGCTCTGTGTCATTAGCAAAGACTAAGAGATGCAGGGGAGAGCGGAAGGGGATGAAAAAAAGAAGATGTTTTACATACATGTACCAATCCCCATAAGGACTGTAATCATTAAGTACCACAAACATGAACCATTAAAAAAATTTTTAAAGATGCTACTGGTGATGGAAAACCATTTTGACCTTAGCTCTCTGAAAAGCTGGGTCCATTTAAGTGCTATGAAATGGGCATAAATAAGTTGGTGATCAAAATAGAGGTGTCTACAATATGAGATCAACTACCCTTACTTATGCCATGCTTTCCCAAACTATCCCAGGACCCTTTCAGAGATTAAGTACTAAGTCAGATTGTCCAGGCAAACTTTTTTCAAGTTTCATTGATATACAGTTGAGAAACAAAGTTGTATGAATTCAAGGCATGTGTGAATTCAATGTCATGTTTTGATGGAGGTTTTATTATGTTTTATACAAAGCTAAGTGGTCAGCAACACCCCTCCAGGCAAAAGAAATGCATACACTCTATCCCCCACAATATCAAGACTTTCTTCTGAAGTGGGGGGGGGGTGTGATATGGGAATTCTTTTGGGTTGCCAATAAGATGCAGCTTTGCTGTAATTAAGGAACTACTGATCTGAATCTTTATGGCAGGTCTCCCAGGTTTTCACTTTCCTAGAAAGGGCATAATGTTGCATTGCTTAGTGAAATGAATAATTAGTTGCACATGGTGTAAACATCAAGCATACTTCTCAACTTTTCTACTCCCTCTACTGCCTTGCTGCACATGACCTGCCTAAAGGCTGTTAAGGATGCTAGATTAAAACATGGCACAGGTATGAATCCTATAGTGAGAGGCTAAGTACCACCTCTGGCTGGGTACATTTCTAAAACTCAGGCCACTGCAAGATTATAAAATGATCTCCAGAGGCTCGGTATATCATTTAAATTAGGGTTCATGAGAGGAAAACAAATGGTTGGGTAAGATAATAGGGACTTGCATGATATTCTGAATTCCTCATTCTTTACTTTTAGCCAATTAAAATTAATTCCTTCAGCCTCACAGTCTGGAAATCCCAAGTTCCCAGACATGTCAAGTTGTGGTTCAATTTTGAAACAGAAGCAATTCCTCAAGAAAACCCAGCCTGACACAATCAAATAAGCCTTGTCAAAGTCCACCTAATCAAAAGCCCCACACTTAATCACATCAGCTTCTTTAGCTCAAACTAGACAGACTCCCATCAGGGGATGGGAGCTCTCAGTCAATGCTGCCTGTTATTCAAATGATCTGAGCTGCAGCAGTCCAGACCTGCATCCAGGTTATGGGAAATCAGATATGGCTAATTAAAGGCAGTGTGCTGTCTCTCACACTTGAGTTCCAGCTTCTTTCCATGACCAGGTTCAGATTGTAATGCTTCTCCAATCATAGCACGGCATCAGGGACTTGGGTCAGACAATTAATGAGATCATGAAGTCTGGGGAGCCAGTGAGGAAAAGCAAATATAAAGTTGTGACACAGAAAGAGCACCCAGAGAAAGGTATGGCTGGGTGATAGAAACTGTAGAAAAATCTTTCAGATTCCCATACTAGTTAGGACATTGGCAGACTTTGCTTCAGCACCACTAGTGTCCCTTAGTCACCAACCTCTGCTACACTGTCAAGCATTAGGCTTAGTGAGCCAAGGCCCTTGTCTGCAGCAGTACTACATTAGCTAATGCATGGTTAGAACTCCAATTCAAATTGACAACCATGATTCTTTTCTTTGTATTATAGCTCATTAAAATAGATGTGAATATGTTTAGGTCACCTTTTCAATACTAATTGGGCCAAACATAGTGGTATGAGAGTTTGGATGCAGTGGATTCTGCAAGTAAGCAGGTATTCAAATACTATCTCTACTATTTGCTAGCTGTGTGGTCTCCAACAGTTCCGCTAGCATCTCTGACTCATTTCCTCATGTATTATGGGTATAACAGAAAATAGCATGTGTAAACTGCTTGCGGCTTTAACTTGGAATAGTGAATGATGAATATCCTTTAGGTAGACAGATGAATAGCTTTTAGGAAGACATCTTTTAGGTAAAAATGAATAGCTTTTAGGTAGGAAAGAAAGAGAGAGAGAGGGAGGAGGAGGAAAGGAGGAAGAAAGGAAGGAAACGATAGTGTGTTTGGCACATAGAATGTATTCAATAAATACTAGTTTGGCACCTTTACCAAGTAACTACCGCTAGGTGAAACCTAATGGAATATGGACTGGATAAAGGTGTGATCAGCTTCATTCAAATCCACTTATTGAGAATACCAATCAAAGCTCATGTCCTCTTGGGATAAATATTGGATAAAAATACCATCTCCTTTGTATGGGGTATAAAATTGTTTGTGAAGCTATAGTGTACATTTTTGTTACCTATTTCTCAAAAAAAAATACCATTTCATGAGAGAAGTACTTTGTTTTTGTTCATTGCCATATCCTCATATAAAAGCCACAATGTTCAATAACTGATCAATCCAGTTCCTGGTATCCTTCTCTTCATACAAAACCTATCTTCATAACACCTTGTTTATAAATAAAGTATATAATATTTATTCATATACATAATATTCTTTAATATGTTAGTTCATTTTCTTTTATTTGTTCATTTAGTAAATCATTTTTTAGTGTCTGTGGTATGCCAGGCACTGTGCTAGACACAGGAAGTAACAATGAAAAACTGGAAAATTCATAGATTTTAAAAATTCTTCTGAGTAGTATGAATGTCTATGTCAATCATTGTGTATTATACTTACTTAAAGTAGAATCAAATAGCAATATAATAATCACAACCAATGATGCCTTCTTTGGACTTTTAGATCCGTGTTAATTAGTCCTGATTCATTCAGTGGGATGAGGTTATCAAGTCAATAAGTGCACTGTTCAGTAATTTTCAAAAAGCCTGTCTGGATACACATAAGCTCTCACTAAAAATTTATCCTTCACACCTGAAAAATCTCCCCGTTGCATTATTTACTCTGTTTCCCCCAGCTCCACCAGAAGATGTAGTCTTCCTCCTCAAAGCACCTGGCTCCACCAGTGCCTGAATTAGTTTTCTACTGTTGCTGCAGCAAGTTGCTACAAATGTAGTAGTTTCAACAATACTAAATTTTTATATTAATATTCTGGAGGTGAACAGCCCAACATATGTCTCACTGGGCTGAAACTGAAACGGAGGTCTCAGCAGGGCTGCATTACATTCTAAAGGATCCAGGGGAGTATTCTTTTTCTTCTCTTTCAGCTCCTAGAAGCCAACTGCATGTCTTAGTGTATGGCCCCCTTCTCCATTCTGAAGACCAACAGCATAGCAACTTCACCTCTCCCTGACTCTGACACTCTGCTTTCCTCATCACATCTCTTAATATTTTAAGAACCCTTGAGATTAAATTTGGATCACACCGACAATTTTCTTATCTTCAGGCATCTGTAAAATCTGTTTTGCCAGGTATTTTAGTCCATTCTGGCTTCTATAACAAAATCAGCTGAGTAGCTTATAAGCAATGTTTATTTCTCACAATTCTAGACGCTAAGAAGTCTAAGATCAAGGTGTGAATAGATCTGGTATCTGGTGAGGACCACTTTTCTGGTTCATAGTGCCTTCTTGCTCTGTCCTCCCATAATGGAAGAAGTGAAACAAGCTCCTTGAGCCTATATTACAAAGGCACTAATCCCAGTAGTGAGGGCTCTGGCCTCATGACTTAACACTTCCCAAATGCCCCACCTCTTCACAATTTTACCTCAGTGGATAGAATTTCAACATACGAATTTGAGGGGCAAAGTGCAACACAACATGCAGACCATAGTATCAGGTAAGGTAATATAATCACAGATGGCAGGGCTTGGGATGTACATATCTTTGGGGGGGGGCATTATTCAGTCTACCACAGTGTGCATTATTCTTCCCTACCTGTTTTTTCAACTGTCTTCTTTTGTCACTTACTCCTGCTTTTCATTTTTGAATACAAAAACTGCTCATATATTTACTCATTAAATAATCCTTTGGCTCAGTCACTTTCTCATTTCTGGACAAAATGCCTAATATCTACAATATAAAGGAAGACAGGGTTATTTTGATTCATGGTTTCACTCCCTGGTCAGCTGGCTCCAACGCAGAGATGAGAGTGGAATTGCAGAGGAAATGGTGCCCAACCCACGGCAGGGAGGAAGCAGAGAGAGAGAATGGAGGAGCTAGAGAGTGAGATAAGCTTTTCCCTGTAATGACCATGTCTGACCTCATTTGACCAGGCCCCACCTCCTAACAGCACATCCAGCTCTGAACTCATGAGTGAGTTGATCCACTGATTAGTACAGCACCCTATGACCCAATCACCTTCCAAAAGCCCCATCTCTGCACACAGGAGCCTTTGGGAGGATGTTCTTGGTCTAAAATGTAGCATCTTTCATTGGGTTTTTCATCCTCGAGCCCTATTTCTCTAAAAATCCTTGAAAGAAAATCATATTTTCTGCATCTCCCCAATTCTATTTTCTTCCCCACAGAGCTAATCCTACCTCTCTGTAATTTCTCCTCTGACTTTTCAATTTTGTTTTTTTTTCTTCTTCTATAAACATGACCAGAGCCCCAGGCTTAAACTTAGATCCTCTACTCTTCTCTCTATATACTTATTCCCACAAGGCTTTAGCAAATGTCAATAATTCACATTGATTTATTCACTTATCAAATATTTATTTAATACTTACTCTGTGCAACTTATTTTTATAGATATTTGATGGTGATAGTCCTAAAATCTATACTTGAGCTCTGATATATTATGAATAAATTCATTCTGCATCCTCATTGCCACTATTGATGGGATAAATTAAACAGCCTTCTGTCTAGTTTTCCAGCCTCTATTCTTGCCTCATTCAAATTTATTCCAACATCCGCCCAAAAAATAACTTCCCTAAAAGGAAATCATAAAGTCACTTTCTTTCTTTAAAATACCTAATTTCCTCATTCTCCTTAGCATAATGTTCAGATCACCTGATATGGCATAAAAAGGCCTTTCACATTCTGAGTTCTGCTTTTCTTTATAGTTTCCTTTATTTTCTACGCCTACCTACTTTTAGTCTATGCACCAGTCTAGCAAATGAATTTTTATTCATGAAAAGAGCTCAAGGTCATTATACATTCTTTTCCCCTACTAACAGAAGTATCTGTCTTTATCTATGTCTCTCTGTATCTGTGTTTCTCTCTCTCTCTCTCTCTCTCTCTCTTTCTCTCTCTCTCTCTGTATGTGACACTACTCTACCTTCCTGTTAACTATTACTCAGAGCATCTCTCAGAAGCTACTTTGTGCAGGATCCTTCTCTGAATATCTAAGTCTAGAAAAGATATCCATGTATCTGTTTTAACAACCAACAGAAATGACAACATGACATGATAATACAACAGTGGATATCTGTTTAGTCTTCTATCTTTGTCCATAGCTGCACTCTCCTTGAGAAACTAGTATACATTTTAGGCATTATTATATGCATAGAAATTAGCACTATGCCTAGCAATATAGGATAGATAGATGCTCAGGAAAGATTTGGTGAATGAATAAATGAATGAGAGAATTAAATTATGACACAGAACAAATATCTCACTAAAGTAGGAAAGTAAAGCAAGAGAATGTTTCCATTTATATTATTTTCCATGCACTAGTATGAGATTACTTCTATCTTTGCTTCCTAGAGTTCATAGTAGGCTTCAAAGTAAAAGAGGGCTTTCTACTATATGAAGTATGGAATTCCATACGAATACATGTTGTCCCACCTTGTATTTCCAGTTGCCAAATTTTCATTATTTATTTTTAGGGGTTAGATGATCAAATAAAAATGAGATAGGAATTCTAAAACTAGCTTCAATTTCAATTGCCCCAGGAATTGAGAACTATTAAATCATCTACAGTTACAAACACCATCATGAGAATTGATTTACCAACAGAGCACAACAGAGACAATAGAGCACTAAAAGGATGCAACTTCAGCTATTATACTTTTACATGAGTAGGAAGCAAGTGCAAGTATGGGGACCTGGGAGGAGGGCAGAGTTTACAAAAGAAAAGACCTACGTAGCCAGGAGGAACCTGAAGGCAGTAGATCCAAAGCCAAATGTGGCTTGAACATTGGTTCTCAGGACCAAGATGTTGAAGATCATATGGTTTTCAAGTAGACCAAAGTGCAGAGAGAAAAGGCAGTGATCAAAATATTCCTTACAGTTTCTCATGATACTACTTAGTGTAGTGTATATGTGAACAAAAATAAATATCTGTAGATCAATTTCATGTTCATAATTAATAAATCTTTCCACAGATCTAGTGATTAAACAATTATTTTAATCCAACTGTATTAAATAATAGAAATTCAACTCATTGGTGATGAAAATAATCATAAGTCATTGGAGGAAGATGAGATATCTGACCTTTTAATTAAAGATCGGCAATCTCTACTAACAGTGTACTAAAATCATAAAGGCAACATGACCTTTAAATATCTTCATTAAGGATATAAATAGGGTAGCTGTAGCTTTGCATTGTAGTGTCTTGTGTATGTGTGTGTGTGTGAGAGAGAGAGACTGAGAATAAAATGTACTTTCACATAACATTTAGAATAAATGTACATTCCTTGAGACCATAGTGCTTAGTGGAAAAAGTCAGACACAGAAGCTTAAATATCACAGTTCCTCTTATATGAGAAACCCAAAGTATGAATAATTTAAAGAAGAAAATAAAAGATAATAGGAAATACAGAGATAGACCCTTTGCAAATGAGAAAGTTATCTAGAATCAGAGTGGGGCAAGAGGAAGTAAAAAGGTTAAGATTTGAAATGTGCATGTACTAACACCCCACAATGAATGTATTCATAACGTATGGCAAAAATGTACTAACAAAAAATAAAATGAAGGTTCATTGATGCCCAGAAATGTGAAGAAAATATCAACATAATTCTCAATAATGTTAAGGTAAAAAGAAAATTGGACATGCATTTTGTTTTAATAGATTCTACAAAATAATCCATCCATAAAGTTCAGTTATTTATATCCCTGTAAACTTACAAACACTAGGCAATTTTTCAGTATAAAATATATACTGAGCATTCAATATTCATTTTCTTATTTTCTCTATGCAAACTGGTAAAAATCAAGTGGCTAAATTATTTAGAGTTCATATGAGAGTAAGGAGCAAGGGCAAAAACTATCAGTTAAACCATCAGACATAAAAACTGGTGATGAAATTACTTAGAAGAATATAGTAAGCTATATGTCACAGAACCTTAGGTTACAGAGCAGAGCGAAGTTCCACTAGGACCTGGAATGGGGAAAACATCACCTACTCCTTTTTACCAGTCATCATTTCATGGTGTGGGGGTGCTTGCAGAGGAGGCAAATAGTCTCTGTCTCTTAATCTCTTCATGTCTTTACTGTTTTTCTTTTTCTCTCTCTCCTCCTTCCCTCCCACCCTTCCTCCTCCTTTCTATTGTGCCAAGTGTATATAGCAAAAGGTACCTCAGCCATATATGATGTTCTATCAGAGTGTGTGACCATGGAGGCATAGAAAATGAATGATTACTTGGAGGCCAGACATGGTTCGACCACAAAGAGAAGCCAGAGTTAGGCTGACTCCCAGGAGTACCACCAAAGCCTGGAACTATCAGCCTTTTATTTAAAATATCAATGTAAGAGAAGAAAGCAGAAGAAAAGCAGTTTGGGCAAGAAACTATCTCAAGGCTAGGCAGTTTTCTTGGGGAAAGGAGAAGGACAATGGCCAGATACAACATATGTCATTAATCTAAACTTCTTTTACTCTTCACAGAGCCTGGGTGCTTTTACCCCACAGTTTAACCATTCACTCCTTGGCCAAGTCCTCCACAATGTCGCATTTCAAATCTTCAAAAGAACCATTTGGAATCTCTGTTCCTGATTCCAATGTCTCAGGAAAGATTATCTAATAATCTGTATACTTTATTCTGCCTATACTATGGACTCTTGTATACACCATCCAGCATCTCAGCCTAGTCCAGGTTCCGTTCTCCAAAACCTGCTCACTCAGAGGTAGACACTTGCAGCTCAATTTAACCTAAACCCTGGGCTCAACTGGTTGGGCAAGGAATGAGAAACCTGTGCCAAGGGACACACATTATAACAGTTGATATTATAGTTCCCAAGAATAAGCATAATGTCTAGAAGGAAACAAGCAATCTCCCCAGAAGTGACCTTATCTTGTTATCTGGAGTAGTGCACATTTGAGTAAGAAGTATATACATTTTACTTCATAATACAATATATTATAATTCCAGTCATAGAGCATAGAAGTATGTGCTGAAAGATAGATTTCCAAAACTCTACAAGAAAAATATCTATATTACATATATGAAAAGTGTAAGATTTTTTTTGATATTGACTAGAAGGTCAAAGTGGCACCAGCTTCACTTGATGGCATTACATTTATCTTGTGCCTTGCTCAGAGAGAACAGAAGTGTGATTCAAGTATCATTTAATTAATCCTTAAAATAACTCTGAAGGGAAAGACACAGCATCTTGGTTCCTAACATTAATGGCAGAAATCACACTTGGCATGCTATTTAAATTCTACATAATAATCCAATTACTGTCATCAGACCAGTTTTAAAAATCAGTTTTCTGGCATGGTCAAGGGATGGGTTCAATCTAAGATTCTACTTGGTAATTACCATTCTGCATGAGACAACTTTAAAAGAACAAGGAGATAAAATATATTTTATATTGAAACAAGACTGAAAAATGCTGGAAATTTCTTTTGATGATTCAGTAAGCATTTCATGAAGTCACGAGGCTCTCATGGCTCAAGTTATAAACATCACTTCTCTTTGAATACTGACTGTGGAAAGGGACCAGTTAATGGAGAGTTATTCCAGATGGGAGGTCAGGTGAGCTGTCTTTTACTTATACAATGAAATAAGGCCATTGAAATATTATATATGTATTTCAACTTGCTTTGTAAGAGGCTACTTTCTTTGAGATTTTGTTCCATACTGGATAGTAAACAACAATCCAAAAATTTCCAGGGGTTAAAGATCAAAAAACTATTAAACAAAATGTGTTCCTTGTGAGCAGTCTTCCTAGTGATTTGTTTAAATTGTGAACAGACAGCCACGCTATATCAGCAACAAACTATGAAGACTGAGGAATCATACAGAGAGATTGTGGATGTAATGCAATAAAATTTTCAACAAAATTGTCATCTGATGACTATTAAATGGCCTACCACTTAATTATTACTAGGCTACATGTAAACACCTGTGTTTTAAAAATATATATTTACTGGCATTAATTCTATGCTAAGTCATGCTAAGTGTTACATGTACAAATATAAGTAAGATACCATCTTAGTCCCTTAGGAGCTCGAAAGTCCACAGGGAGAAGGCAAACTAATCAAACGATTTATAAGTACAGTAGTGCAAGTAGGCATAATGTGCTGAGAACCCAATCCAGTCTTGGGGGTAGAGAGTAGCAAGCAAGTTCATATCTCTGTAGGAGGTGATACATGACTTGATTCTTAATGAAGAAGTTGAAATGCACTAGGAAAAAGACATAGTGCAGTCAGTATAGATTATAAGAGCAAAACATTCCAGCAGTAAAAAAGTTGTGAAGTATGTGAATGGAAAAGACAATGAACTCATCACTACTGAAGCAAGATTACGGCTGGGAAATGAGAGAAGAATTAGATTAAGAAAGCACTTAAAAGCAGAAAGTGATTGCACCACTTTTATCACATTTTCTTTACAATTTAGTTTTTAGTATTTTTGTAGGCATGTTATACTGACCCAGAATAATCATCATGTTCACTACACAAACTAACAGAAACCCAGGTCTCAGATTTTAGCCTCTAATATATGAACTTATCCTGCAACAAATTGTACTCCCTGATCTTATTCAAGAACCAAGCTTCTCTGCCTTCATTTCATAACAGGCAGAGTACCTGTCTTCTCTTGCATCCCAGTTACAAACCTCAAGGTCCTCAGTCAACTATTCTGGATGTAGGATGCCCTGAGCTACCTCATACACTTGACCATGAGATTCTGAATTGTTTTCCAGACCTGGAATTTGTGAAAGGACATGATCACAATTTAAGGAAGCATATTCCCCAACATGTAATAATCTCATAATATAACAATGGCAGAGGATAGATGTAGTGTTAATAAAGTAGGGGAAATATGAGTATTGATGGCACACAGCTTGGTGTGATAATGGAAAGCTCATAAACAGTGAGCTCATATAACATTCTGCTAGAAATTGATAGATACCACTTGTTTAATCTTATGAGGCAGTTATTTCTTCAATTTTACAGAAAAATCAACTAAAGCCCTGAAAGGTTATATGAATCACTCAAGGTTTCATAATTAGTATATAGCAAGATTAGAACCTAGGTCCTCAAACTTCAAATTTGAAGCAATAAAAAATGTAACACTCTGGCAAGTGGAAAGAGAAGAAACTAAGAATTCATTCATTCTTTGTCACAATTCCTAAGTATAAAGGAGCTACCTACAGGGATATTAAGGAAAAGGTTTGTTTAATTTGTTCAGGAACAAATGAAAAGTCTCTCCAGGTCCCAGGTATGCTCAATTACTCCTCCTTCTCCCATCTAATGACCCTTTAAAAGGAAAAAAGATGATATATCTCATTTTACTGCTAAAGACTTAAACTTCATGGCATTTGGAGGTAGACAAAAAGGAGTATGAATACCAACTCTCCTTCAAAAGAGTTGTGAAACTTCAGGCAAAATTTCGAAGTCAAAGCTTAATTGTTTGTAAACTGGATGTTGCAATGACAAACATCTTCCAGCTATATCATGAGATATACAGTAGAACACACAGGAAATTCATATTTAATCATGTTCTTTCTCACCAGCAACCTTAATACCCTGACTCCTTTTTTCTTAAAATCCATTCCTTGTACCAAACTCCAAAATTAAATAGTCTACTAAGACAATTTAAATGTCAGTTTACTGTTTTCTGACTCCTAGGGAGCTAGGTATTGCTGGGAAACTTTTTATGAGTATCATGCCAGATTCTTGCTATGCAATGAAAGCATTCCCCCAATGGCCCATTAAAGGCTTGAACTCCAAGTTGATGGCATTAGAAGGTGATGGAAACCTTAGGAAATGGATTCTAATGGGAAGTTCTTAGGTAATTTGGGGAAGTGCCCTTAAAAGGAATTGTGTCATTAACTCTTTGGGGAATATATTTTGGAGAAGTAGGTGAAGCTGGGTCAAATGGAATTTGTATTTTTAGTGTTTTGAGGACCCTCCATATTGGTTTCCATAGTTGTAGTAGTTTACATTCCTACCAACAGTATAGAAGTGTTCCTTTTTTCCTACAGTATTGCCAGAATTTGTTGTTTTTGAGTCCTTGGTAATAGTCATTCTTACTTGAGTAAATAGAATGTAAGTGTTGTATTGATTCATATTTTAATGGTCAAAGATGCAATATGTATATTTACCAATTTGCCAAGATTGATGGAATTATTATGTGTCTCAAAGACATACGAATAAAAAGAAAATATATGAAACAAAATTATGAGAACTACAAGGGAAAATGGACAAAACCAAAAGGGGTATGTGTCACCCCAGTCTTTTCCTCCTTTCTGGTTTTGTTTCCTCACTGGTGAAGTAAGAGATTTTCCTTTCCCAAACACTTCTGTTGTGCTGTGCTACCTCATCAGAGGCCAAAAGCAGTGGGCTCACTTGATCATGAACTGGCATCTCCAAAATGGTGAATGAAAATAAATCTTTTATCTTTGTTAGATACTTACATCAGGTTTGTTATAGCAATGAAAATCTCACTAATATAATTCTTTTAGATGAGCCCTTATTTCCTTCCTAAATCAAAACTTCAAATCTGATTGGCAACAGTTTATACAAAAGATATTTTCCTTTTCTCAGGGATTCCGAAGTTTAAACTTCAGCAAATGGCTTCTTCTATCCACCTCTCTGAGGGGAAAAAATCCATTTAAAATGAACTCTTCAACCCTGAATAATAAAATTTCAAATGTTCCTCATATTTTTACCTTGTTTTCCTCTTTTTTTTGTTTTAGAGCAAGTAGTATCCTACTCTTCTAAGACAATCTCTGAATCTCTGTTCCTTTCAGATCTTCTGCCCTCCTCCAATATTTTATTCTGTCCAGTTATGTCCTTCTTCCGTCTACATTTTCAGAATATTTTCTTTACATTGATTTATTCTCTCAGACTTGCAAATCCACTCAAATCTCCTTTTAAATAAAACATTCTAGAATCCATCAAAGTATTCAGAAAGAGTGGACAATCAAGGAATGTTTATTATTTGTGTGAAATATCTTGTGAAAAATCATCTTCATGAAAAAAAGCAATACATATGTTTCTTTTCTCTACTAATCTTTTTTAATGGAGCAGTTTATACTCAGTTCTACTTTTTTATGTCCTATTCCAATTCACTGGTCACGTTATTCTAATCTGACTTTTGTTCTCATCTTCTCACACATAATGCTCTGATCAGTTTACCAATGAATGGCCTTTTGATCACTATCTCTAATGCCATTCCCAGGTGCAATTCTATTCAACTTCAGAACACATTTGACACTTTTTTTCCTAGTGACAAAGGAAAGTCTTTGCCATTGGCTTCTGTCACATTTATTTGACAAGAATTCTTCAGCAATTCCTAAACTGAGAAAAAAATAATGAATTAAAAAAAAAACCTTCTGGACTCAAGTAACATATGAGCTAGTGAGTGTTCACCCATCTTATAACCAAATACTTTGATTGTTCTTGCTTGTGATCTTTCATGAACTTTCTCTCTTCTCCTATGCCCTGGGTATTTCCATCTGAATATTAAAGTAATAAATTCAAAATGTTGCAATCTGATCCCATTATTTGTCTCCTCTAATAATCTGCCCCAGTGATTCCACATTTTGACTTCTGAGCTACTTTTCTCCCAATTGATAGAACTGACATCATGGTATCATCTTTGAAGTATCCTTCCCATTCATCTACTCCAATAAGTTGCTAACAGTCTATAGATCTTCTTCTCCTTCTTTTCATCTGTCCTACCTTTCCATCTTCTCTGCCAGCAGCCTGGATTAGAACATCAGGACATTATCACCTATAGAGGTACAGTAGCTTCTTAACAGTTTCCCATCATTCAATGTCCCTCCCTTCAAATAAACTTTATTAATCCCATCAGATGCATCTTCTTAAATTAGAGGTCCTTTTTTCCAAAAACTAATCTATTGATAAATTCTTGTTCTGTGAAAAGTAAAATTGAATTTTAATTTTTTTAGGAATATCCCTAGTGATTTTCATAGTGGTTGTACTAGTATCATTCCCATTAATTGGAAGAAAATGTGGTATTTATACACAATGAAGTACTAACTTACCCTAAAGAAAGATAAACGAGACATTTGTAAGAAAATGGATGCACCTTGATACCATAATGTTAAGTGAAATAAATCAGACACAGAAGCCTAGATTTAGCATGATTTCTCTCATATGAGAAATCCAAAATATAAATAAAGAGTAGAGTAAAATGTAAATAATAGAAAGTAGGAAGAAAGATCTTTCTCAAATGGGAGGAGATCAAGAGACAGAAAGAGAAGGAGGGAGGTATAAGAGAGATAGGGAAAGGGTCTGAAAAAATTAAGATGCATTATGTGCATGTATCAACTCAAAGAAAGTAAACATAATGTATTCCAAGCATGTATGAATAAAAACAAATAAATAAACTTTAAAAAAAGAATCTAATCTGTTCTTTCTAATAATCAGACGTGCCTAGGTTTATCTTCTATAGCACAGAATTCACATACTCTACATTCTAATCACATAAAATTATCAATGTCCTTGATGTATGTGCTACATTTGGTTTTTAGTATACATCTTCTTTGCTGTTCATTATGCCATAATGTCCTCCAACATCTACCCATGTTTTCTGGATAATAAACTTCCAAGTCTCATTTCAAAAATAACCCACTTCTAAGAATTAACTCACTTCCCATGAATGCCTATTATATTATCTTTGGATTTTATTTGTAAAATGTTTTAGTCTTGCTTGTGAGTTATTTTAGAGCTTGTCTTTCATCTCTTCCATTTAAATTGGTTGTGAATTTCTTTGCGACAAGATCATGACCCATTAGCTTGTGTATCTGCCACACCCAACACAGTTGATACCTTTTATGCAGTAGATACTCAATAATTACTGATTTGAACTAAAAACAATGCCTGGCAGAAAAATCACCCTAATAGGACTGCAATGAATGGAAAGTGCTCAAATTATTCTCTAGTTAATTAAGAGAGGCAGGTAGAAAACTGCAAAGTATCGAGAACTTAACAAGAGAAGAGTAGTTCAAGAGGCAAATGAAACAGAAAGGGAAGGTTAAAGTTTCGAGAAAAACTTGGCTCACTTCACAGTTTCCCCTTTATCTTTCTCAGCTTGCCTTGTCTTCACATCAACACAGAAAAAGAAAAAAAGCATGGGGTATCTTAAGTTTGGCTGTCAACCCGATGGGGAAGCACATAGATATCTCAGACTGATAACATAGGCCCAACTTGCATCCCATCCCTTGGTCCTTTCAAATCATAATCTATGCTGTTTATCACCAGCATAAATGGTTAAGATACAGTCATCATCATAAAGTATGTGTGATTGCTTTAGAATAAGATCCATAATATTGTTTCTGTATCTCATACTTTATAATATAGTTGCGTTCCTCAACTTCCCCATGAAAGTCAAACTTATATAATTTGAATCACACTTTAACTCTACCTCCCACTGCCACAGCACCCTCTCTGCCATCTTCAAGGATTTAGAGACAGTAAAACTCTACCATCTGCAGAATAAAAACTCCTTTTTTTACCGAGATAAACTATATGCTACTCATCTTTCTAACTTACAAGTTAGAAAATATTGTAAGATTTTCCTTTGTCTATATATCAGTTATCAGAACCTGATACACTACTCTTAAACAGTTTCCAAATGCAGCCTCAGCCCATAGGATTCCACTAGTGCCCTTACAAATATTCACATGAAACCACTTGACAAATATTAGTCTAGTACTGAATGTGGGACTCACATTGAGCTAGGCAGTGGGAATACTGGGTAGACAGGGCCTTGACCTTCATGAGCATAGTTACTTGTAAGTAAAATAGCTCCTGTAAATAAATAAAATGAATATATTACTTTTAATATTAATTTTAACTAATACATAGAACCATAAAAATTGTATATATTGATGGGGTATCATGTGGTGCTTTGATACAAGTAAATAATGCATAAAAAGATTAATGTTGTCTACTGAAACATTTATTATTTCTTTATACTATGAACTTTCAAAATTCTTTTGTCCAGCTTTTTGAAATGTATAATACAATTCTGTTATCTGTATTTAGACTACTGTGCATGTCTACACCAAAGCTTCTTGCTCCTATCTGATTGTGACTCAGTACCAATATATCAACCTTTGCCCATCCCTGTCTACGCTTTACTGTCCCCAGGCTCAAGTACCATTCTACTTTCTACTAGTAGAAAGTAGTAGCCATTCTATTTTCAACTTCTAGGAGATCAAATTGTTTAGTTTTCACATAGGATTGAGATCATGCAATATTTGTCTTTCTGTTCCTGGCATATTTCATTTAACATAATGATCTTCAGTTCCATCTGTATTGTTATACAGATGAGCATATTCTTAATGTTTTTATATGTTGTTCAGAAATAATCATTCATTTGTGTGCATCAACCACATACCCACTATGTGCTAAGCACTGACTATGAAACTCTGTGAAATATCTGATATACAAAAACATAAAAGTTGTACATATTAATGGGAAGACAATGAATATTCCATTCATGTTGTTGCAAGTGACAAAATTTCCTTTTTCATAGCTCCATAGTATTCCATTGTGTATATGTAGCACATTTTCTTTATTCAATCATCAGTAGATGGAGACTTATGTTGCTTTCATTTTTAGCTATGGTGACCAGTGCTGCAGTGAACATACCAATGCAGATATGTCTTTGACATACTGATTTCATTTCCGCTGGTTATATATTCACCCACAAGTCACAATGCTGTATCAATAGTATTTAAATTTTTTTTTTTTTTTTTGTACCGGGGATCAAACTCAGTATCTTGTGCTTGCGAGGCAGGCGGTGGAAACACTGACCTAAATCCCTGGCCCATTAGTATTTTAATTTTTTGATGAACCCCCATACTGTTTTTCATAATAACTATATTGATTTACATTCCCTACAGTGTTCAAGAGATCTTTTTCTCTACAGCTTTGCCAACACTTCTTAACTTTACTTTTGTATTTTGTATTTTATTTTGTGGTACTGGGGCTTAAACCTCTGGCCTCTGCACTGAGCTACATCCCTATCCTTTTTTTTATGTTGACTTTAAGACAAGATCTCTCTACGATACTAAGTTGACAAGACTGGGCTCAAACTTGTGATCCTTCTGCCTCAGGCTCCCAGAGTGCTGAGTGTACAGGCACATACCAACCACCACACCAGCCTCAACTTTTATCTTTTTGATAAAAGCCATTCATACTGGGGTGAGGTGATGTAACACTGTAATTTGCATTTCTCTGATGAAAACTAATGAGAATTTTCCATAAATCTGTTCATCATTTTTATCTTCTTTAGAGAAATGCCAATTTGAATCTATTACCTATTTTTAAATTGAGATAATTGATTTTTTTGTTAGTGAGTTTTTAGGTATACAGGATATTAATTCTTCATCAGATGTATACATTGAAAATATTTTCTTCCAGTCTCTAGGTTGTCTCTGTACTTTACTGAATATTTTCTTTGTTGTTTAAAAGTTTTTGGTTTTATCTAATACCATTGTCTATTTTTTATTTTCTTTTTTGTGCTTTTGAGGTCTTCTCAAAAGTATCCTTCTCATACCAAAGTACCTAAAATATTTCCCTATGCTTTCTTCTGCTGGTTTTATAGTTTCAGGTCATACACTGAAGTCCTTAATCCATTTTGAGTTGATCACTTTAATGAAAAAATGGTAGAGCTCTAGCTTTATTATTCTGCATGTTAATACCCAAGTTTCCCAACATCATTTGTTTTAAGACTGTTCTTTCTCCAATGCATGTTCTCAGCACCTTTGTCAAAAATCAGTTGTCTTAAGAGTATGGCCTCAATATGCATCCATTTAGCTATAAAAGTCTCTAGTTTCTCATTCTTTATGGCTGAGTAGTACTCCATTTTATTAAAAAACCACATCTTCTTTATCCAGTTTTCCATGAACAATGGAGAAGGGTTCCTTTCTCTCCACACCCCCGCCAGCATTTGTTATTGGTTGATTTCTTGATAGCAGCCATTCTTTGTGGGGTGAGGTGGAATTTCAGCGTTGTTTTCATCTGCATCTCTCAAATGACCTGTGATGTTGAACATTTTTTCATAAATTTATTTGGACACACATGTGTAAATACCGAATAGTTTCTCTAGTGTGAGAAACTGAAAGTGTAGATAAGGATGAAAAACACTAAAATGAATAATTGATAATTTGAAAAAGGAAAAGGTCCAAGAGTTTGGGGGTGGTGGGAGGGGAAGGGGAAAGGGAAGAAGGGAAAGGAAAAATTATGAGAAAGAAAAAAAAATGGAATCAAAGTCTCTGTAAATAGGGAAGGGTGGAGGGGGTGAAGGGTGCACAGGTAATGGGAGAAAAAATAAGAACTAAGATACATCATGTTCAGGTACAAACACCCAATGATAAATGCAAATGTATTGTGTACCTAAAATGTACCAATAAATATATAAATAAATTAAAAAGTCAGTTGTCTAAACTCTCTATTCTCTTTCATTGTTCTATGTATCTGTTTATGTCAATACCATGCTAGATTATTATAGCTTCCTACTATGAATCTCACTTGATCATAGTGAATAATCTTTTTAATGTTTCATCGGATTCGGTTTTCTAATATTTTATTGAGAATTTTTGTGGCTGCATTCATCAAGGATATTCATCTATGCTTTTTTGATGCATCTTTATCTGGTTTTGGCATCCTAGCCTTCCATGGGTTTGGAAGGATTCCTACTTTTCTATTAATTGTTCAATCCTGTTTCTTGTTGTTAAGCAATTTAGGTTTTGTATTTCTCCATGACTTCTTCCTGGTAAGGTGTACGTGTCTAGTAATTTATTCATTTTTTTCTAGGTTATAAAAGTTGTTCATATTTAATTGTTCATAATAATTTCTAATGATCTTTTGTGTTGGCATGATATAATCTGTAATGTTTCCTTTTTCATCTTTGACTTTATTTATTTGGATTTTCTCTCTCCTTTTCTTAATCAAGATAATAGTTTATTCATTTTGGTTATCCTTCTGAAGGACCAGATATTTGTTTCATTGATCTTTTATATTGCTCTATTAATCTTCTTTTTAAAAGATTTCTGCTCTGATCTTTACTGTTTCTTTCCCTTTACTAATTTTTGTTGAAATTTTTAGCTCTTATGTTTCTAGTTCCTTTAGTTCTAGTTATAGATGGCTTATCAGAGATCTTTCTACATTTTTGACGTGGGCATTGATTTCTATAAACATCCCTACTAATACTGTTTCTATTGTCTCCCATAGGTTTTGGTATATTGTCTCCTTTTTCATTCACTTCAAAAAATCTTTGAATGCCTATCTTGATTTCTTTCTTCATTCATTAGTTGTTTGAAAGTAAATTGCTTAATTTCTGTTTTGGAGGGATCCCTGAGGGGGTTCAGGGACCACCCCCCATAGTGATCAGAGGATCACTGTGGGTCTTTTCACTGGGTCTCTCACCCTCACTTCAGTGAAGAATGAGGCAATGGTGCCAGACTGGCTCAGAGCCAAAGTCTCCTCTGGCAAATGAGGAAGTCAAGATTGAAGCGATTAAAAGTGAAAGTTTATGGTTTGGCAAATACAGGAAAAAGCTATGTTAATAACAGAGCATGCTGGGGTGGGGTGGGGAGGAACTTGAAGGAGTCACCTGTTGGGTTTCCTGTGGGTGTGCTCATACTTACAAGGGTAAGCTGATTTCTAAAGTAACTGTTTCACTGATTAGTGTAATCTAAGCCAATCAGGGTTCTAGCCTTTTTTTCTGGGGTGAGGAGATGGTCAGTGGGCTAGGAGTTTCTCAGTAAATGCATGCAATAGTTTCACCAGAGGTAGCTTCCTCAAGCACATACTGCACAGTCAGGATGTGGTAGTTTCATAACCATTAGCCACCCAGGTCTTGCCCTGGATTTCCCTGACTATGCCCCTCTAATCTGTTCCTACACTTCCATTTATTTATATGGTTGCCAATGCTTTTCTTGTTAATAGTTTTTACATTTGTTGAATTGTGGTCAGAAAAGATACTCAACATGATTTCAATTTTCTTAAACATATAAGTCTTGTTTTGCAGCTTAATATATGATCTATCCTAGAGAATGCTTCATGTGTTGAGGAAAAATTTGTACTCTATAGCTATTGAACAAAATGTCCTGTAGATATCTTGTATCTCCATTTGGTCTAAGTTTCTATTTAACTATGCTAATTTTTTGCTAACTTTCTGTCTGTACTATCTAAACATTGCTGAAAAAGGTGTAATAAGTCCCCAGCCATTATGTAATAGAGTTTATCCCTTTCTTTAAGTCTATTAATATTTGGATGTTCTGATTTTGTGCTTATATGTTTAAAGCTATTATTACTTAAATGAAAACTTTGTCACTCTATAGTCATCTTCCTTATTTCCTTTTACTCCTGTTCACTTAAAGTCTATTTTGCTTCTTCTGCTTTCTTTTAACTTCCCTTTTTAAGGAATGGATAATACCACACCTTCACTTTCAGTAAATGTGTTTTCTCAGAAGGAAAATGACTTTTCTTTGTAAGCAACACATACTAGCATCTTTTTAATCTATTCAATCACTCTGTATCTTTTAATTAGAGACTTTACTCCACTTACATTTAAGGTAACCATTGGTAGATAAGGTCTTAATATAGTTATCATGAAACTTGTTTTCTAGTTGTAGTTACTTTCTTTCTCCCTGTCTTATAGTCTTTTGTGGTGGTTAAGTGAACTACTCTAGTAGTGTGTTTTTATTCCTTACTTATTATTTTTCATTTGTCTATTGCAAATTTTTGCTTTGTTGCAATCCTGAGGCTTAGAAAATGTTTTGATTATAACAAGCTATTTTGAAATGACAACTTAGTAGCATAAAGATAAGAACAGAAACTAACAAAAGGACAAGAGAAATGTGTAAGAAAATTATTCAGTTGAATTCCATTCCTCCCTTCAATCAAAATATTTAATATCCCATTTTACATCTTTCTATATTGCCTACAGTTTAACAAATTAAAATACTTATTATTTGAACTTTTACATTTTTCTCATATTAAACATAAGAGTGGTTTACACATCCTGCCTACAATATTAGAACTTTCTGAAATTGTATAATTACTCTTACCCATGTTTTATATTGTTCTGTGTTTCTGTTTTCTTCTGGCTCAATGTCTCAGCTTGAAGAATTTCCCATACATAACATTTCTTATAAAACAGTTCTGGAGGAGATAGTCTCTTAAATTGTGTTTGGAAAAGTTTTTATCCCTGCTTAATTTCTAAAGAACAAATTTTATGGGTAGAGTATTCTTGGTTGGCAGTGTGTTTCTTTAGTCCAGTGAAAACCTGCTGCCTCTCTCATGGCTTGTACAGTTTCTTGCGTCTGGTAAGTTGCATTACCTCTATGTGTTATGTGTTTCTCTTTTCTTGTACACTTGAGAATCTTCTCTTTATATTTTGCTTATGAAAACTTGATTATAAGATGTGTTGGGGTAGAATCGATTGGGTTAAATTTTAGTAGTGATTTTAACCCTTTTGTACCTAGATATTTGTATCTTTTTCTAGGTTAAGGAAGTTTTCTGTTATTCTTTCTTTCTTTTTTTTCATTTTTTTATTAGTACATGTGTGTAGTGCGTAATGTTTGCATACCTTGTGGAAGGTCGGTATATGTACATTACACATCTTATTTCCTTTTTAAATCTCCTTTCCCTTCTCTCTCTTTCCACATCCATTACTTGATCCCCTTCCTTTTTCTTATATGTTTGTTATACACGAGCTTTATGCCCCCTTCTTTTTCATTCCTCCTTATTTCTTTTCCTCATCCAGCTTGTATTTTCAAGTAGCCTGTCTTCAAGCTCATTCATTCTTTCTTCAGTTTGATCTATCCTGTTACTGATGCAAACTCTCACATTTTTTAATTTCACTGAGTATAGCTTTGAGTTCAAGGATTTTTGTTTGATTTTTTAAATGTTTGCATCTGTTTTTCAAGTTTCTCTGTTAGAGTATTGAAATATTTCTGTGTTTTCTTCAAAGTCATTGACCTTCCTTAAAACAGCTGTTTTGAATTCTCTGAGATTTCTCCCATACTGATTAGTGCCTGGTCAATTTCTGGCATCTTATTATGAGTACTATGTGACATCATGGTTTCCTGAAAGCTTTTGATGCTTATTGGAATGTGATATTTTCTAGGCATTGAAGGATTTAGGTATTATTTAAACCTTCCTAATCTGGTTTTATTTGTGCCTGTCTTTTCAGAAATTTTGTACAAGCTGCTTATTTTCACTGACCCCATAGTCACTCTCTATTTTAGCACTAGATGATACCCAGTCCACTTTACCAGGAGTCTGCTGCTGGTGCATTGTTGTTGTTTCCATACTAGAGGGCAATTAGAACCCAGGTTTGTCCCAAATACTATGTTGAGTGTTTGTCCCAAATACTCTGGTAGGGTACTGGTCAGAAAAACAACCAACCAAACAAACAAACAAGATAATATCTAGAGAGAGAATTCTGTCCAACAAGCCCCTCCGCAAACCCAGGGTAGATCCACAAGTCACATCCGCAGTTATTGGCCTGCTGTTATATAGGGCAGGATTCTGCCTAGCTCTGGGTATAGTCAACATGGATGGACCACTTACAGGCTCTTCTGTCACATCTGTGGCCACTAAAATCACAAAGTTGAGGCATATCTTGAGCCCAAAGCCCACAAAGACTACAACAACACTGAGTGAGGACCAAGGCCCACATTTCTATTGGCTACCTGTTACTGAGGTGGACTCATGGCTAGAGACTGCTACAACCAGACACAGGTGATTCTAGATAGAATAGAAGTCTGGTAGGATGAAGTCATATGTCTTTCCCTGGAATTGGAACTTTACAGAAAGGCCTGGAAATGAAAGCTATTGGGATCTTCACAGTGTTAGGTTTCATTATCCCAGTGCTAAGTTCCATGACAAAATCTTGTGCTTTTCTGTGTATCCTACACCTAGCAAATGAGTTTTATATCACACTATGCTGCCTAAGCTTAGGGTACAGTTGATGAAGACATGTTCTTGGTCACTTGCTTTTATGCTAAACTGGGTTCCATCTTAGTCTCATAGCCTCATTGACCTGAACAGTCTCAAGGATACAGCCGGACCTGTGCTGCAGTTTGCTTTGATCCAGGTTCAAACACAAGTTCAACCCGGTAAAGTGTAGGTCATTGACTGGTGCCTGGACAGTTCCAAAACTATCTGTAAGCACTGGCCTGGCAATAGCTGTACTGTAAGGGGCTGAGGAAATGTTTGAGACAATCCCTTGGCTACGAAGGCTGATGCTAAGCTGGGTTGCACTTGAGTCTCACAGCCACCGGGACCTGCCTCGTCTTGGAAGAAGGGTATGTTTGCCTCAGGTCCACACCAAGGCTCGAACTGATGTTGTGGAAACTCAGATCTGTCCCTTAGGTCCTAGTATCTGCCTGGTCCCAGAGCTGGTCTGTGGGCTCCGTCCCTGAGCTGTGGTTTGCCTATGGCCCCTTCAGTTTCTCCTGGTTGTAGGGTCTTACAGTGGCAAAAATAGCACTGAGCTCTGAGACAAAGCTTTATGTTAGTTTATGCCTGCTTCTGAGAAGGTAGAGTCCTGCTATGTGCCACGTTGCTAGAGGTTGGCAGAGGGGTAGTAGAGGCTGTCTCTTGACATGTAGCCTAATATAGTATCAGAGACTCTGTCTGGTGGTAGAGTTAATTGTCCTTTGCCCAGCACTGGGCCTTAATGTAGTAAGCCTATCTAAGGCCTGAACTTAATTCTCTCTTCTTCCTCCAAGCAGAAGGTACCTTTCTCCAAGTTGGGCTGCTTAGACTTGTGGGATGTGGGTTACATGAGAAACTCCTTCCTTCCTATATTTTTCAAAGTGTTTTTCATTTTGTTATACTAAAAACAAGCACTAAGTTCTGTAGCCTAATTTTCTTGTCTCTTGTAGTGGTAGTTCGGTGCATTAATATCTGTTCTGTTTGGTGTATCTATGGGGATAGCTCACCTAAAGGTCTTAGCTGCTATCTTCCTCTGCCTCTCAAGGAGATACTTTAATTTAGGAAAGGAGACAAAATAGATAATTCAAGCTCTATCAGAAAGTACTTGTCCTTCCAGTTTTTTACATCCTACTTCAGTCAACAGCTTTCACTTATTTCCACTTCAACACATAGAAAATAGGCTCTGCTTTACAAAACATATATGAATGCTCTTAGATTGTCCCAATTCTCTGTTACATGGCACTGATGGTTTGAAGTAGGGAAACTTATATCTGACTCACTTGTTCAGATGCCTCTGATTCCTGGCTTTTAACTGGCTGGCTAAAATCTTACCATCTGCTTTCTTCTGTTCTAACTCCTGATCACTAACACAAAATTTATGTGGGCTATGATATTACTTTAGTTCTCTGCTGGCTCTATTACCTGGATCATGTTTATTTAGTTGGCTTCCTGCTCAGGATTTGCACAATTCTTCACTTCTCATGTCTTTTCCAACAGTGACTTTTTTACCTAATACTGACCTACAATCTGCAGGAATGATACCAGCCAGACACTGAGCCCTAAAAGACAGAACTCTGGCTCCTGACCTGATTCACCCAATTTACTTCTACCACTTCTCTCTCCTGTATTACCCTCAAGTGTTTTTTTTTCTCTAGGTCCATGGTGGTCTTATTTATGGGAAATGCAGGTAGCTACATATTTAACGGGGTTCAAGGAATTTCTAAGGCCTCAAATATCCATAAATATCCCCCAAGCTCATTTTCTTAGTCCTATTGTCTTCCATATAAAACTCCTTATTACTTTAAATATTTGTATCTATAACTCAAAGGCAATAATATTACCTCTGAAGATTTACTTAGAAAGCACCCAGCAAAAAGAAGTCTCTCTCCCACTGATTATCTGTTTAAGCCTAGACCTTGTTATCATCAATGTTATACATTTTCTTAGAATTTTAGTATATTAAATCAATGTATACAAGAATCCTAGATTTTATTAAAAGCATGTGGATAGTAAACTTGTAATATTTCTTATGAAAAGTTAAGATAGTTCTCTGTAAATAGGTAATTTAAGGAATATGATAATTCCTAACACCGCATAATAATTCATCACAAGCAAAAAGAGTTCCAGTTCTCACAAGTGTTGTTTTACGATGCCATCAAGGTCTCTTTGAAGCCAAGTGGGTCCTTGAGTGCCATCTCTGACAAGACTCCTCAGGACAGTCAAAGACCTAACAACTTCTAGCAGTTAAGGAACTAAATAGCCCACTGAAAACAGACATACAATAGAGCTTAACACAAATTAATTGCTTATGTCACCATCCACTGAGATAGCCGGGCTGTGAATAGAGAAGATGGATCCAAGGAAAGCTAGAACAACCTCCAGACACACCTGGAATGAGAATAACTGGCTCTACATGAGAGTTCTCCTAAACACACAGACTAGAGAATTTGAGGACCAGATTTTCCTGTTCAGTAAAGAGGACATTCCACTGAAAGGAAACGACACCCTGCCATGAGGCATCCTAGGAGATAAGCCAAGCCACAGGAACTCAGTGTGGCCATAAATGTCATGATATGAAGTCCTTGAGCCACAGAATAACTACATGGGAAATCCTGGTATGTCAAAGTTACCAAAGGAAGACCAAGGAAAATATACTGATGAGAACTTGTAGATCCCAATTTGGAGGTAGGGTTCCTGATGATGATCCTTTTAGCAGCACTACTAAGGAATTTGATCCTGGAAGAGAACAAAATCCATATGTTTAAACTTAATTAACAGTGTGGTAGTGTTAAGAAGTGAGGCCTTTAAGAGGTGATCAAGTCATAAGGGCAGGATTAGCAACCTTATAAAACTGCTGTAACGAACCAATTAGGCCCTTTTATCTTTCTATCCTTTCCTTTGTGAAAGGATACAGAATCCAATCCCTTCAAAAGATAGAGCTTTCAAGATATTATCTTGGAATCATAGGATAGGCCATTACCAGACTCAATCAGCTTGCATCTTGATCTTGGAATTCCTAACTTCCAGAAGTGAGAGAAATAAATTTCTATTGCCCATAAGCCACACAGTTTATGCTATTTTGTTAAAGTAGTACAAAGAAAAGTTCACTCACATTTCTGAGTGCTTTTCCCACCTAACTCAAACATTTTGTCGCATCCCCACTGTCTCCAGAAAGTCTCTGAAAAATCACAAAGCAATAAACCATTTTGTTGGTGAGATTAAAGCAATGTGAAAAATCTACCCAAAGGCTATAATCAACATGTTCTTTGGCTTTTCTTTAGCAAACTTAGATTCTGAAATATTGACAAGGGATGCTGGGGGAGGAAGGCTACAGTAAGGAAAAGAAAGAAATGATTTCTACTCCCAAGTCTCTGTTTGCCAGACTTTATCCACATAACCCTGAAGTCAAAGAATGCATTTTCACACACTTTCCCACATTTGTTTCCTCCTCCCAGATCTCCCAGAGGCTCTTCAGTCTCAAACTGGAGATAATCTTCAGATCAATGAAGGCTGATGTCAAACTCTTACTAAGCCATGTTTTCCCAGCTGGGGGTAAATTTCACTTCCCTTGATGTAAAACTTCCTAATTATAAATGTCAATTCTGTCTAAATAGCAAGGAAAGAATTAGGAGTGAGGAGCACAAGGCTATAAAAATTTTCAAATTAACTCTTCCTTCACTCTGAATATTAAGGCTTTGGGTACTGAAATCAACAGAGTTAAATTCTAGGTTTAATTTATTCTTTCTGATTGATAGGGACAGAGAAGTATAAGAGTATAAAATGACATGTGAAGAGTGGTAACTAGGAATCTCTTAAAATATTGACTCTTGAGTAGTTGGAGAAGATAATGAAAAGCCTGTTCTAGAATACTGTCATTCCCATTGTTTAATGCATCAACTAGGAATATCCTTTTTTTTTTTTTACTTTTCTTTGTTATGGTATGGAAGGCTCATCAAAAAGATTGAAAAAATGCCTAGGATTAGAAATGCACTATCTTTATTTACATTAACACCTCCATTCAAATATATTTATCATAGTAGCCAAGAGGGATATGGAGGAAATGAATAAGAGGTGTTAAAAATATCACCTCACTCTTGGGGTAGGTGGAAAGATTAAAGAGTGCACAATTTGATAAAAGTTGATCATATCACCCTTTTTTGGCACCATTCAAAAAGGGCTGGCTGTCTGGAGCTAGCTACTTGCTTGTTAGCTCTTACCCTTCCCAAGGTGGCTCAGAAAGAGCTGGAGACATTTTGCAATTTTAGAAACTGAGAAATTTCTTTCCTCCCCATGTATCTCACATCTTCAAGTGGTTTTGAGCCCATGACAGAGTGTGATTTTTTAATAAGTTCAATTACCAGCTAGGTTTTACCATCTTACTTGCTAATGGGGCATTGGAAAAAACAGGTCAAGCTAATACTAATGAATAGCCCCCCCCCCCAACAAAAGTTAAAGGAATTTTTTCTCTTATGCTCTGATTTTTTTCAAGAAATAAAGGAGACTTTGCCAGGTGACATATCCAGGTTCTAATTGGGGGCTGGGTAACATTTGTCATAATTAGCTTGGTCCCCAGTGCCAGTCTCAAGCAGCCATCCTATTGAATTTCTGGCTGAGGTAAGCAGATGCCAAGTAGAAAGCAAAGTCATCATAAAACTTCATCTTATGCCAGATTCACTCAGAAATGTGGAAATCTACAAGATTTTCAATGCATGACAGAAACTTCATGTACCATTGCATTGGTTTGATGGAGCACCTTGACCATCTCCCTCAAATCATAAATATTAGAAATGTTGAAGATGGTAGTAGGGTGACAGAAGCAAAATGGCTATTTGCCTTATCTTGTGTTAACACTGTCACTGAACATGACCTCTTCCTTCAAAAAGTATTTTTAAAAATTAGAAGTTCAAGTGAAGTTGATACCTCTAATGGTGCATGTGAAGTAGGTACATGGATTTTGATACACCTGAGTGGGGCAAAAGAGAATTTGGTATGACAAAGGACAGATAATTAATTATACTGCAAGCTAAATATTAAGGATTTGACTGTCTTGTGTTGTATTTGTTATCAGTGTGTACACTGCAATTGATTCTGAGTTGCAACCTTTGATTGGCAAAGCTGAAGCAAAAGAAATCATAGAGAATCTCTGCAGCTATTCTTCCCAATGAAGTAATAAATGTCTTGGGATGGACTTTGCAAGTACTGGAATATATTTCCAGAGAGAATAAGCTAGAATTATACCATAAAGACCACATTTATAAGAGGATTGGGTATAAGTATAAGTGGATTGTGTATTCACCTACCTATTTGGCAGGCCATGGATTCCTAAGAACATTGTCATATGAACATATAAAATAGAAGTCAAGTATGTACTTTATTTTGAAACCTGAGGATTTTTTACATATATACCAAAAATTGTAGAGTATGCATTAGCTGATAGTGTTATGTGGCTTTCCATAATCACCAACTGAAGGTTTTTCTTTTTTTTTCCTGAAGAATTTTCAAATGCACATAGTCAGTGAAAAATGGCTGCAATCAATGGGAAATAGAGGCCAGGAACTTAAGTGTGACTGAGGACTCAGAATGTAGGCTTCAATGGACCCCAGATCTGGACTCTGGACTTTGGCAACAACAATGATTGCTGAGAATAAAATTCATGCCTCTTAGAGGAATTCAGACTCCACCCATGTTCAGCTCCCGAAAATATTTGTAAAGAAAACATATCAAGCTTCTCTACAATAGCTACCTTAGCCCATCTTCATCAAAGGAAAAGTGACTTTGAACACGTTGAGGTGACAGAACTCTGCAAATGAGTATGTCCAAGGCTGAGTTTGTGATAACACAGCTGCTATTGCTGGGTTGATTTATCCCAACATTTGTCCAGCAGCTAGCCAGGAGGCAAATGGCCCATCTTAGATATCCTTAACTAGTCCTCCCAGTAGAAGGCCAAGAAAACTAAGGCTTTTACCCAGAGTCAGGTAGTTTATTGAAAAAAAAAGGGCTAAATATTGTGAGTTAATGATATTTATAATTTAGTTTTCATCACCTGTTTTACTATCTGAGACCAAATGTTGTTTATTCTAGAATTCCTTCATGCTAGGCTAAAAAGAAAAGTACATACAGGGGTCTTGAATTTCCCTACACTTATCAAAGTAAGCTAGCACATTGAATGGCTATCATGGACATATTCCTGTGTTTGGATCAAACTTATGTGTTATGCTTAAAAATAAAAAAGTTTTTTTCTGGCATTTACCTCCCATAAATAATTCAGATTAAAATCTCCAAAAGGCCTTTCTGTGATGAACTTCCCCAAATACTCAAAATAAATATTTTACTTATATTTAGAGATGGACAGATTACTACAAGTCATTGGTAATTGTAAATGGTAAGTGTTGATGTATTTGAAAGAGAGGTAAAAAATATACTATACTCTGTTCAACTATATGCTGCACACCTATACCATTAAAATGATAGTGTTTGTCTTCAGGAAATATTTAACTAAAGGCTAAAAGGCATGCCAGATGCATTTAGCTCCCGAAAATTTAAAATGTTTCTTTTTAACATTACCTTATGCTGATGATCCATGTATAAGCTGAGTGGAACATGTGGGATGGGAATTACTCACCACAGAATATGGTACTCTAATTTCGAATGACATTTTTATCCATTCCTAGAAAACTTGTACTATGCTTTATTTTTATTTTCTAGAATTCATATGATTTATTTTATTGTTGAAACATAAACATTTCTTTGAAATTGTGTGTTTTGAATCTATTGAAGGGTTGAAAAGGGACTAGTTGGTTCATTTCAAAAATACTGGAAAATATCTGGGTATGGTGGCATATGCCTCTACTCTCAGCACTCTGGGAGGCTAAGGCAGGAGGATCAAAACTTCAAGCCCAGCCTGGACAACTCAGGTAGAACTTGTCACTCAGAGAGAAGGACCTGGGTTCAATAACCAGTATTCCATAATCATCATCATCATCATCATCATCATCATCATCATCATCATCATCATCATCATCATCATCACTGGAAAATTAAAACTATAAAAATAATGTTCATATCAGGACTGTGCTTTGGGGGTTCAGGCTCACTCTGAGTGAGAAAGAGCAACATCACTAGTTATGGAACACATTGATGGGAACAGCATTCTGCTAGAAGCAATATTTGTCTTTATCCTATCTCCTAATTTCAATATCCCACTATGGCAAATCCTGAGGAGTACTGTTCTTAGCAGAGAACTGATTGAGACTGTTTGAATGTATATACTTCTAAACACTATTTAACATTTTCATAGGAAACTAGCAAATTAATTTCCAATAGTAAAATGTTAGAAAATATGACAAATGGTAAGTCTATCTTCATCCCTTCCTAGCAATCCTGAAATCATGCCCGCTAGGCTGCAGGCTAATTTACCTACTCTAGAGAACAAAAAAATACTTCTGCTTGCATTCATGATATATATAAACATGCAGGTCACACAGGTAAATTCTTGGCTACAGAGTGGTAATATTCTGAGGGAGACCAAGAAGTTTACAAACATATCATTACTCATATTTATATATTATTGTACATGAAGTTATTAAAGATTACATCCTCTCCCTAAAGTTTTCAAACTACATTGCAGCACCATCATTAGAATTCTTGATAAAATACAGATTGCTTTATTAAAATTTAAAATAAAAAAATAGCTGGACTTTATCAGCAGAAAGTCTGGTGCTATATACATGTGGTAAGGTACAATAACTCAGTTTTCTAGCAAGGTATCAGGTAATGTTGATGCGTATAGAGCCACATTTAGAGAACTAGTGCTCTACCTTAACATAATACAATTCTCTGTAGGTCAGATAACAAATGATGTCATGTCCACCATACTCTTATTAAATATATCAGTTTACTTTACTAACAAGAGGGACATAAGTTAGTGTACAAATACCTGATGGATGGCAGAGTACAAAAGGAAAGGAGAAGAAATCATAGAAGAATAGGAGAGGCTGAAGTGAGATTATTATAGCTTTATTGAAACATGGTTGATATAAAAAACAGTGAATATTTAATGTGTACAATATGTAAAAGAGAGACATTGGCAAACAGCAGAGATAACATTATTGCAATAAGGTACTAAAAATAGCCAACAATTCCCAAAATTTCCTTGAATCCATTATTTTTAGTGTTAGGGATCCAAACCAGGACCTCCTGCGTGTTCTTTTTTTTTTTTTTCTTAAATTCTTTTATTGGTACATTTTAGGTATACAATACATTTAGATTTATCATTGGGTGCTTGTACCTGTACATGATGTATCTTGGTTCTTATTCTTTCCCCATTACCTGTGCACCCTTCACCCCTAAACCCTTCCCTATTTACATACTTCGTTTCCATTTTTTCCTTTTCTCATAATATTTACTTTCCATTCTATCCTTTCCCCAACCCCTCCCACCACACCTACCCCTTTGGACCTTTTCCAATTTCCAAGTATCATTTATTAGTTATTAATCCTTTTAGTCCTTATCTACATTCTCAGTTTCTCACACTAGAGAAACTATTTGGTATTTACACGTGTGTCTTATTTATTTCACTTAAGAGTATGGCCTCAATATGCATCCATTTAGCTATAAATGACTGTAGTTTCTCGTTCTTTATGGCTGAGTAGTACTCCATTTTATAAAAAAAAACCACATCTTCTTTATCCAGTTTCCAGTTGGTGGGCATTTGGGCTTTTTCCAAGCTTTAGCTATTACAAACTGTGCTGCAATAAACATGGGTACACATGTATCTCTGTGGTATGATTCTTTCAATTCTTTTGGGAAAATACCCAGCAGGGGAATGAATAGCTGGGTCAAATGGGACCTCCAGTCCTAGTTCTTTGAGGTATCTCCACACTGATTTCCATAGTGGTTGCACCAGTCTGCACTCCCACCAGCAATGGAGAAGGGGTCCTTTCTCCCCACAGACCTGCCAGCATTTGCTATTGGTTGATTTCTTGATAGCAGCCATTCTTTGTGGGGTGAGGTGGAATCCCAGTGTTGTTTTCATCTGCATCTCTCAAATGACCAGTGATGTTGAACATTTTTTCATATGTTTATTTGCTGCTTTTACTTCTTTGTCTGAAAAGTGACTGTTCATTTCAGATGCCCATTTTTGAATTGTGTCTTTAAATTTGGGAGGTCTGATTTTTTTCAATTCTTTATATATTCTAGATAGCAGTCCTTTGTCAGAGTTACAGCTGCTAAAATTTTTTCCCACATTGTAGAAAGTCTCTTAGCCCTGTTGGTGGTTTCTCTAGCAGTGTAGCTTTTCAATAAGATGAAATCCCAGTTGGTGATTCTTTCTGCTAGTTCCTGTGCTACTGAGGTTTTGTTCATAAAGTCTTTCCCTGTGCCAATATCTTCAAGAGTTCAACCTAACTTATCTTCCAGCAAGTTTAGTGTTTCTGTCTTAATATTTAAATCTTTAATCCACTTAGATCTCAGTTTAGTGCATGGTGATAGATATGGGTCTAGTTTTAATCTCTGGCAGGTTGAATTCCAGTTTTTCCAACACCATTTATTAAATAGGCTATCTTTCCTCCAATGAGGGTGGTTGGCTCCTTTGTCAAAGATGAGGTGGCTGAGCATGCCTGAAGATGTTTCTGCATCTTCTAATCTATTCCACTGATCCTCGGGTCTGTTTCTTTGCCAGTACCATGCTGTTTTTATCACAGTAGCTTTGTAGTATAGCTTCAAGTTGGGTATTGTGATACCCCCAGCCATGTCTCTGTTGCCCAGAATTGTTTTTGGTATTCTAGGTCTCTTCTGGTTCCATATGAATTTTTGGATTGTTTTCTCTAGCTCTGTGAAGTATATTGTTGGAATTTCAATCAGCATTGCATTAAATCTATATAACAGTTTTGGAAGTATGGCCATTTTCACTATATTGATTCTTCCTACCCAGGAACAAGGGATGTCTTACCATTTTCTTATATCCTCCTCAATCTCCTTTTTCAGGGTGCTGTAGTTTTCAGTGTAGAGGTCTTTTGCTTCCTTTGTTAGATTGATTCCTAGATATTACATTTTTTGGATGCCATTGTAAAAGGAATTGTTTCCCTAATTTCTCTCTCAATGAGTCTGCTATTTGTGTATAAGAAGGCTATTGTTTTTGAGTGTTGACCTCATATCAAGCTACACTACTGAATCTGTCAATTAAGTTCAGAAGGATTTTGGTAGAGTTTTTGGGTCTTCTATGTAAAGTATCATATCATCAGCAAATAATAACAGTTTAACTTCTTCCTTTCCTATCTTTATTCCTTTTCTTTTTTTCTCTTTTCTAATTGCTGTGGCTAATGTTTCCAGAACTATATTGAATAGGAGTGGTGATAGTGGGCATCCTTGTCTTGTTCCTGATTTTAGCATGAAAGTTTTCAGTTTTTGACCATTTAGTATGATGTTGGCTGTTGGGTTTTCATAGATAGCCTTAATCAGGTTATGATAAAGACTTTCTACTCCAATTTTCTGTAGCATGTTTATCATGAATGGGTGTTAGATTTTGTCAAATGCCTTTTCTTTTTTGTTGTTGTTGTTTAAAAATTTAATATCTTATAAAGGCCACAAGTCAGTGGAGAAAGGAATAGTTGTTGTAGGAAATTGGTTTTCTGTTTGGAAAAAAGAGTTGTTATAAAAACCCATCTCATCACATACTAAAATAAATTTTGAATGGATTAAATATTATAAAAATCAAGCCAACACAAGAAGATAGAGGTTAATGTATGCTTTTGGGGGGGGGGGGTACCAGGGATGGAACTTGGGTCCTTGCGCTTGCAAGGCAGGCTGCAGAACCACTGAGCTAAATCCCCAGCCCCTGAGGTTAATGTATATTAAGGTTTCCTATGACTTTTTAGTGATTAAAAACAATGGAAGAAACCATGAAAATAAAATATCAATATAGTCAAGTGTATAAATATTTTAAAGTACATTAAGCAAAATTAAAGGAAAAGAACAAAATGAGAAAAATTCCTGCCACAACTATGGCAAGTAAAAGATTAAAATAACTTGTTTAAAAAAGCTAAGTGAAATTGATAACATAAAATAAATACCAATAGAAAAAGAGAGGAACAAATAATTTACAAAAGAAGGAAATACAAATGGCTAACAAGCATGTGAAAAAGTTCACTCTCTAAGACAAATTAAAATTGAATCAAAACACGATACTATTTTTCTATGTCAGAAAAGCAAAGATTAAAAACAAGTGAGAACACTTAATAACACACCAGGTCCATGAAAGGTTCACCCTCATACACCGCAGCTTTTTAGAAAAAAAATTTGGCAACATAGAGCAAGAGTCTGTAAAATGTTATGGTAAGATTAAGTAAATATTCACGATATGAAATCATTTAATTTCAACCTATAAAAAATCATATATGTTGGTTTCTGCAGTTTCTCCCTATCAATATTCTAGGGAAAAAATGAAGATTATATATCAAAATGTTAGCAAGTGTTAAAATGTTCTTTTCTAACTACATCTTCTCACTGTGTTTGTATAAGCCTGATGCAGTTTTTAAAAAAGGGTTTTACAAGAAGGAATTTATACTTTATATGCAGACTGTCTAAAGCACCACAAAATATATTTTTGTGATTTCAGGGGTACTTTTTGATTATTTTAATTCTAAAATCAGTATCATCTAATGCACTAAAATAATTATGAAAGGACCAATATTTATCAGGATTGTTGTAAATGTTGAGTACTTAAAGCCAAAATAAAGTTCAGAGCCAATTTCTTCCCTAAAGATTTTAATTGGGATATTTAGATGGCCAATTAAAATAAGGTGAGACAGTGAGAAGTGTTTCTTTCATAGAATTCTGTTAATTTTAGAAAATTGGGAATAAAAACTATGAAAATGGGAACTCTGGATAGTTAGTTTAACTATATCATTCGTGTGCTTTAGCTTTATTAAAACTGTGCAGTTTGATGATTACAAACTCATTCTCTGTTACGTAGAAAACATTTAGACATACAGATAAACATTCTTAAAAATCTACTTGTTAGTCCTAAACAGATATGCTTCTTAATAATATAAGAAGATAACCATATATGTGGAGAGGGAGAGAAAGAATAAGAGACAGAGACTTGTTTGTTTGTTTAGATTAAACATCTATTTATCTGTTATCTTTAAACAGAAACACAGTTGTGCATGCTTTGTTACATGACGGTAATCAAGAGTTAGAAAAATAGAGATCTAAATCACAGGATTATTGACCATAAACCAGAATGACCCCATAGAAAGTGAAGGCAAATAGCTAATGCAAATTTTCTGATTAATGAACAATGCCTGAATCAAATGCCTTTTCTGCATCTACTGAAATGATCATATGTTTTTTGTCATTGACTCTGTTAATATAGTGTATTACATTTATTGATTTACAAATATTGAATCATCCTTGCATCCCTGGGATAAGTCCGACTTGGTCAGGGTGTATGATCTTCTTGATAACCCTCTGTATTCTATTTGCCAGTATCTTGTTGAGGATTTTTGCATCTATGTTCATTAGGGAGATTGGCCTGTAGTTCTCTTTTGGGGTTGGGTCTTTCCCTGGTTATGGAATCAAAGTCACACTTGCTTCCAGGAATGAGTTTGGAAGCCTTGCGTCCCTTTCAATTTCCTCGATGAGTTTAAAGAGTAACGGCGTTAGTTCTTTAAATGTCTTGTAGAATTCAGCAGTGAAGCCATCATGACCTGGGCTTTTCTTTGTTGGTAAATTTTTTATTACATTTTCAATTTCACTCATTGTAATTGGAGTATTTAGAATTTCTATATCTTCTTCATTTAACTTTGGCAATTCATATGTTTCTAGGTCTCTGTCCATTTCTTCTGTGTTTTCCATTTTATTGGAGTAGAGGTTCTCGATGTAGGTATTGATGATCCTCTGGATTTCTGCTGGTTCTGTTGTGATTTTCCCTATTTCATTCTTAATTGGATGGATTTGAGTCTTTTCTTTCCTTTTTTTGATAAGGTTGGCTAAAGGTTTATCGATTTTATTCTTTCATAAAACCAACTCTTTCATTCATTAATTTTTTGTATCATTCTCTTCGTGTCCATTGCATTGATTTCTGCTCTGATCCTTATAATTTGCTCTCTTGTGCAGACTTTTCATTTGTTATTCTCTTTGTTTTCTAGGAGTTTGAGGTTCTGCATTAGATTATTTATCTGAGTTCTCTCTATTTTCCTAATATGGGCATTCACTGCTATGAATTTCCTGCATGGAACTGCTTTCATTCTGTCCCATAGATTCCTAAATGTTGTACTGGCATCATCACTCACTTGTAGATACTGTCTAATCTCTTCTTTAATTTCCTCTGTGACCCATTGGTTGTTCAGGAGGGTGTTATTCAATTTCCAGGTGTTTGTGGGAGTTTTGCAGTTTCTTATGTTATTGATCTCCAATTTTATTGCACTGTGGTCTGGGCATATACTGGGGGTAATTTCAATTCTTTTACATTGACTTAGACATGTCTTGTGAGCTAACATGTGGTCTATTTTGGAGAATGACCCATGTGCAGCTGAAAAGAACATGTATTCTGATTTTGTGGGGTGGAACACTCTGTAAATATCTATTAAGTCCATTTGTTCAATAGCTTGGTTCAGTTCTAGAATTTCATTGTTAATTTTTTGTCTAGATGATCTGTCTATTTGTGATAGTGGGGTATTGAGGTCCCCCACTACAATTGTATTAGTGCTTATTTGGTTTTTCATGTCCATTAATATTTATTTTGTATAGTTGTGGCATTCATACTTGGTGCATATATATTTAAGATTGTCATCTCTTCCTCTTGGATCATTCCCTTCACAAGAATGCAGTGACAATCTTTGTCTCTCTTAATTATTTTTGGTTTGAAATCTACTTTGTCTGCAAATAAGATTGCTACGCCGGGTTTTTGGGGGTTCCTATCTTGTGAAGAACTGTTTTCCATCCTTTTACTTTCAGTCTATGAATCTGCTTTTGAGTGGGGTGTGTTTCTTGTATACAGCATATTGCTGGCTTTTGCTTCTTAATCCATTCTGCCAGTCTATTTCTTTTGATTGGTGAATTGAGGCCATTAACATTGATAGTTATAATTGACAGATATTGACTCATCCTTCTCCTGATGCTTTACTATAGTTGGCTCTTTTATTTCTTATTTTTCCTCCTTTCCCTTTAGTGTCTTACCTTGCCTGGTGGCTTCCCTCTGTTGGGCCTCATGTAGTTGTGATCTTCATTCTCTTTTTTTAGGATATTGCTTAGAATTGTTTTGAGTGCTGGTTTGGTGTTCATCAAATTTCTCAGGTGTTCTTTGTTGTGGAAGTATCTAATTTCCCAAACGATTTTGAAAGATAATTTTCAGGATACAACAGTCTTAGGTTGGAAGTTATTTTCTTTTTGGGCTTGAAATATTTCACTCCAGGCTCTCCTTGAGTTGAAGGTTTGTGTTGAAATGTCTGCTGTGATTCTGATGGGCTTTCCTTTGTAGGTGATTTGTTTCTTTTCTCTAACTGCCTGTAGAATTTTCTTCTTCTGTTGGGTTTCTAGGATCTTGACTATTATACGTCTAGGTGTAGATTGTTTTTGACCATGGCTGGGTGGAGTTCTGTATGCCTCCCTTATCTGTATGTCCAATTCTCCTCCTCTGTCTGGGAAGTTTTCTACTATTACTTCTGTGAACAGTTTTTTTTATATCAATTGTACCTTCTCCTGTTTTTTCATGGACTCCTATCAGTCTTATGTTAGTCTCTTTGCATCATCTAGCAGCTGTTGAATTGATTTCTCATGGTCCCTTACTATTTTTAAGAAATCTCTGTATTCATAGTCCTTCACCATAATCCTGTCTTCTATATCTGATATTCTATCTTCAGATTCTCTTAATCTGCTCTGCATGCTTTCAATGGAGTTTTTAATCTCCTGGATATCTGTTTGAATCTGTTTCATGGATTCCTTTTCTTTCTTATGTTGGGTGATCATGGTTTCCATTTCTTTCTTATGCTCGACATTCCTGGCTTCCAGCATGTTTCTGAGTTCATCTATGTTTTTATCTGTTTCTGTTCTAGAGCCTCTAATCACGTCTTTCACTCTGCTCACCATCTCTGTAGCTATCTGGGAGATTATTTCTGCTTTGAATTTTTCTAGAGCCTTATTCATCTGTTTTGCTACTTCTTGTGCTATCAGTTCAGGTTGTCCAGGTGGTTGATTATTAGACTTTTGCACCTCATTTTCCCCACAAATTGCCTTTTGTGGGGTGGAAGTCTGGGTTTGTGAGCTGCTTAAATGCCTTCTCATTTTTGTTTTTGGTCATGTCCCTGGTTTAGTTCCTGGGTTGATATTATGAAGTTGTTTATTGTAAGTATCTTTGTTGATGTATTTAAAACCCTTATGTAATGATTGCTTCTCAGAGGTGTCTACCAGATATAGTTGGTCTTTAGGTTTTGAGTCTCTAATGACTCTGAGGCTATCTCATTTTCATTATACCAGGAAGGAAAACTGTTTAGATCAATCATGACACCTTAGCCCAAGTGATACAATCAGCAGCACCATAGCATCAAATACCTCTTAAAGAATGACAATTTGTGGTAGTTATTAATCTATCACCTTTAAAAAATGAAGGGCCTCCTTCAAGGTGTGGCTCTGCTGTCACAATAGACAATGTGGGCAGCAGTATGCAGTTTTAAGTCAATGAGTCTCAGTAAGCTAGTCCCAGACCCGTGAGATTCAGGCAGCTTTCTGGTTGCAAGTCCCAAGTTGACCTCCCTGTCCTCCTGCAGGGTTGCACTCTGCAAGTTTCTACTGCAGGTTTCATCTGTTTTACCCCTGAAGAAAGTCCAGTTTCTGAATGGAGCTGATAATCCCTCCAATTTACCAATCACGGTGGTCTGGTGTACCTTTATTGCAGAGATTCCCTTCACTTTTCCCGTGGGCTTGTTTTCATAAGGGAGCCTGAGACAGGCACTCTCTGTTGTTCACTTCTGGAGCTCAGGACAATGGCTTTTGTCCCCTTGTGTCTCTGCTGTGTGTAACCAAGTAGCTGCACAGCGAAAATTCCAGAGGCCAGGGGAGGGGGTTTTGTTGGAGGGCCCTCACGGCCAAGCCGTCAGCTGGTGGGCCTGCCCAGGGGCGGGGTGGGAGGGGGTCCTCCTCACCCTGTCCTGGTGGATAGTGGAAAGCTCGTGAAGCAAGCTGGAGCAAGCAGGTCCCAGTCAGTCTTCAACCGCTTGGCCCCAGCTCCATTTGGGGGGTCCTCCTCACCCTGTCCCTGCGTGTTCTTCATACCCACACCACTGAGGAATATTCTTAGCCTTTCCTAGCATTACTTCGGTTTTGTGGGGGGGGGGGGTTCCCATTTAGTTTATTGGTACATTTTCGGTATAAAATACAGTTACATTCATCATTGGGATCTTGAACCATTACATGAGTATCTTGGTTCTTATTCTTTTCCCCTTCTCTTGCCTCCCTTCACGCCCTCCACCCTTCCCTATTTTCAAAGACTTTGTTTCCATTTTTTTCCTTTTCTCATATATTTTCTTTTCTTTTCTTTTCTTTTTTTTTTTGGTACCGGGGATCGAACTTGGGTCCTTGTGCTTGCGAGGCAGGCGGCAGAACCACTCAGCTAAATCCCCAGCCCCTCTCATATTTTTTCTTTTCGCTTTTTTCCTTTCCCCTACCCCTCCCACTTCTCCTGATCCTTCAGACCTTTTCTTCCTATTACACAATATCAATTATACATTTTTTAAATTACAATATCAAGATCTAGGAGAGACTATCACAGATTTTACAGAATTTAAAAGGATATAGAAAGAATATTACAAAAATCTTTTTTGAAATAAATTTGACAACTTCTAAGAAGTACCTTGGAAGACAAATTAATGAAACTAACTCTGGAGGAAATATAAAATTTGAATAGCACCTATTAAAGAAAGTATATCCCTAGCTTGAAAACCTACCTATATGACAACAGCAGGCTCATATATATTTTAACTAATAAATTATATCAAACAACTAAAGCAGAAAAAAGAAGGAACATTTCTCCCCCATTTTAGGAAATCAACATTGTGCTAATCCTAAAACTGGATAAAGATAATAGAAGAAAAAAGTATGAACATAGATAGAAATTTGTTTAAAACAACAAACTCTTAGAAGTCAGATCTGGCAATATGTAGAAAGCAGTTTTGTTATAGGGATGGCAGTGTTGGTTCAGCATTGGAAGATCCACCCCCAAAAGTCATCATTTTAACAGACGAAAGGAAAAAGCCATATGATCCTGTCACTAGTTGGAGAAAAAGTATTGGACTAAATTCTATAGCTGTTCATGTAAAAGCTATCAGGAGAATAGAAGTAGAACAGAAACTTCTCAACAGATTAAAGACATGTACTCCATACTTCCAGTGAGAACACCTTATATGAATGGAGAAGATACAATGCTTTCTCCTAAAGGTGGAGAACAAGGGCAGATATGCTTACTCTTTATCTGTCCATTAAACTTTGAAACCTAGGCCCAAATCAAAATAGTCTGGCAATAAAATGACACAATTGGGATAGGATTGTCAAGGTAGAAGTAAAATCTTTATATGTAGATGAAATGATCATCTACAGAGAAAATACTAAGAAATCTCTAGGAGCCACTAGAACTTGTATTTGAATTTAGCAGGGTTAGAAAACACAAGGTATATATAAAAATTCAGGTCTGTGTATACTTGCTATAAATGAAGAATTGGATATTGAAATTTAAAAGTTATGTAGGAGTACAAAGGACCTAGAAAAATTTTTAAAACAAACAGTGTTGGAAGACATTTAGTACCTAATTTTAAGACTACTTCTAAAGCTACAGTAATCAAGACAGTGTTGGTTTAAGGAAAGACATATAGATCATTGGAAGAAAACAGAGAATCTAGAAATAGAATCACACATATATGGTCCACTGAGTTTTGAAAGATTATTTAACATTAGCACTTTATAGAATATAAACTCAATTCAAGAGCCGAGGAAGAGATAGTGTTTTCAGCAAATGGCACTAGAACACCTGGTATCTGCATATAAAAAATTAACTTCAACCCTTTATTTCCATACATGAAAATAACTTGAAGGGATCTATGAACCTAAATATGAAAGCCTAAAAGTAGAAAACTTTAAGAAGAAATTATAAAGGAAAATGTTTATGAATTCAGGGTAGGCAAGAACTACCTAGTATACAAAAAACATGATGTATAAATAAAAAAATTGATAAATGAAATTCCATCAAAATTTAGACCTTTAAATGATATCATTAATATGAAAAGTAGTCCTTAAATAGACCATATTTACAATGCACATAACCTATGACCAGAATAAAGAACTCTTACAGCTCATTAATAGACAAAAGTAGACATAAGAAGATGATAAATAGCCAGTATAGCACGAGGAAAGGTGTGCAACTATAGAATCAGAAAAATACTACTCAGTACAATAATAGATTGAATTATACACTCATTATGGAGATGAAGTAAAAAGTTTTAAAAGGCTTGTCATGACTTTTTCTTTTTGTTGGATTCTCCCCGTTTGGGTTTAATTTGTCACGCCCAATGGATTCATTCTGCTGGGTTTCCTGGGGTTGTGATCCTCACTGTCTTTTCCTAGGGTATTGTCTAAAAGTTTTTGGAGTGCCGGTTTGGTATTCATGAAGTTCCTGAGGTATTCTTTATCATGAAAGTATCTTATTTCTCCATCAATTTTGAAAGATAGTTTTGCAGGGTACATCAATCTGGGATGGAGGCTGTTTTCCTTTAGGGCTTGAAATACATCACTCCAAGCTCTTCTTGCCTTGAGGGTTTGCATTGAGAAGTCTGCTGTGATTCTGATGGGCTTTCCTTTGTATGTGATTTGTTTCTTTTCTCTCACTGCTTGTAGAATTTTGTTCTTCTGTTGGATTTCTGGAATCCTAACTATTATATGCCAATGTGTAGGGTTTTTTTGATCAAGGCTAGCTGGAGTCCTATATGCCTCACTTATCTGTATGTCAAGTTCTTTTCCCCTCCTTGGGAAGTTTTCTGCCATCACTTCTGTGAACAGTTTTTTTTATGTCATCTGCACTGTCTCCTCTTTCTTCATTGACTCCAATCAGTCTTATGTTATTCTTCTTTGCATTGTCTAGCAGCTGCTGGATTGATTTCTCATGTATCCTTACAATTTTAAAGCAATTTTTCTTTTCCTCCTCACTAATTGCAATCTTATCTTCTATATCTGAAATTCTATCTTCACATTGGTTCATTCTGCTGCATAGACTTTTGATGGAGTTTTTAATCTCCTGGAAATCTGTTTGCATCTCTTTTATGGATTCCATTTGTTTCCAATGTTGAGATTCCATCATGTTCCTCAGATCCTCTACTTTTTATTTGTGTCCTCTCTAGATTTATTAATCATTTCTTGCACTATGAGCACAATCTTTGCTGTTATCTGAGTAATTATTTCTGATTTCATTTTTCCCAGATCCTCTTTTGTTGCCAGTTCAGAGAGTCCAGGTGGTTGAGTATCAGATTGTGCCATCTCGTTTCCCTTTGGGTTTTCTGTAGATGATCTGGAAGTCTTTTTTTGAGGCTTGTTTATGTGTTTTCTCATTTCCACGGGGGTGTGGGGTGCTTCTGGCACCCATGCGCGGCTCACCTTCTCTGCCCTAGGAGCGTGGAATGGCAGTGGGGGAGCTCCCTTCCAGGTCCTAGGACCGGCTCACCTTCTCTGCCCTAGCAGCATGGGATGGCAGTGGGCGAGCTCCCATCTGGGTGCTGAGACTGGCTCACCTTCTCTGCCCTAGGAGCATGGGATGGTGGTGGGGGAGCTTCCTTCTGGGTTCTGGAACCAGCTCAGCTTCTTTGCCCTAGAAGGTTGGGATGGCAGTGGGAAAGCTGTGTTTTTGCTTTTATTTGAGTAGTAAAAAAAATAATAACTTGTCTTAGCCACTTTCCTGATGCTGGAACAAAATACCTACCACCCACAACTTAAAGAAGCAAAGGTTTATTTTGCTTCTTGAATTTAGTCCATGGTCAGTTGGCTCCAAGACAGAAACAACATGGTGGAAAGGCATGGTAGATAGCTGGTTATCCCATGGCATCCAGAAAGCAGAGAGAGTAAAAGGAGGAGCCAGCAACAAAATACACCTCATCAGGCCATGACTCCAGTGACCCACTCCAACCAGTCCCCGCCTCTTAATAGCATATTCAGCTACTGAGCACAGTGGTTGAATCCAATGAGGGGTATAGTGCCTCCCATGATCCAATCACCTTCCACACAAATAAGAATTGTGGGAGACATTTTAGATTTAAACCATCTAGCCTCTAAAAAGTTGTGATGTGCACCATACCATATTGTTAACTTTAGGCACTAAGTTCTACAGCAAATCTCAAGAATTGATCCATCTAGCATAGCTGAAACATTATATGCACTGAACAAAATAATTCCTATTATTATCAGTCCCAAGAACTAGGCTGATAGAGCCCGTACAGGGAAACCACCAGTTGGAATAAGCCCAACTGCCATTTTAGAGAAATATAGGTTTCATTTTACTTAGGTCACAGAGGACATGTCAGCAGGTTACAGAGGACACATCAGTAAGCCACAAGCCTGACATTTCTCTGACCCAACACCCTCAAAACCCCACCAAAAAATCCTATAAAAAGCCTCTTACCCTGCAAGAGAAAACTCTGTTCTGCTTGCACAGAGAGGGCCCTCTCAAGTTTCGCAATAAACCTGCTCGGACTATTGAGTTCACATCCCTCTTTCCTGCTCATCTGGTGCCAAAACCTGGGAGTGGGAGCCAAAAGCAGAGGTTCTTTTACAACCTAGGAAGCAGTGGGCAGTGGGCAGTGGGCTCACCATAGACTTACTCCTAGATCCTGAGAGCCTCCTGTTTCTCCCCTTGTTTTTACAGCAAACCAGACCACTGGGCAAAAGCTTGCCCTAATCCATCTCTCCTACAAAGCCTTTCCTTATCCAACCAGTTGTACACCCTAATAAGACCCTTTCCTTTGAGGCGATCCAAAGCAACATATCAAAAGTTGGCCCCAATGTTTGGGACACAAAAAACCCTTCCATAGCTTTACAGTACCAACCCTTCAAAATAGCCATAAGGGACCCTACTCAATCTGTCACAGTCAACCAATACCCCCTTTAGCCTCAACAGCCATCTTGGCCTCCAGCCCATTATCAACTGCCTTCTCAAAGCCCAAATTCTCATTCATACCCACACAACACTCTCATCTTTCCTATAAAATAACTGAAAGATCCTTCTGATTAGTCCAAGATCTCTGGAAAGATTAATGAAGCTGTTGTTGCCACTCACCCAGTGGTCCTCAACCCTTACACTCTCCTCTTCCATAGCCCAACCCAGTAATCAAAACTTTACTGTTTTATACTGCAAAGATGCCTCCTTTACTGTTCCCCTCAGCCTTGATTCTCAACAACTTTTTGCCTTTACCTGGACAGACCGAAAATCTCTGTTCTCCCAATAACTCCCATAGACAGTTCTTCCCAAGGGATGTCATAGCCCCCGCTTCTTTGGCCAAGTATTACTAAAGGACCTCCAATCCCTCAATTTTACTTGCAGCTGCATGCTCCAATATGTCAATGACCTTTTGCTTTGTGGCCCCTCAATAAATGACTCTATATCCCACACTAACTTCCTTCATAAATTTTTGGAGGGAAAAAGGGATACTGTGTCTCAGAATACAAAAATTACCTGGTACAAAGAGAGATCACTTACCTCACTATTCACCTCACCCTACCACTCTGTGCATACCCCTGCCCAAAAGCAGGCTAACAAGACTTCCTTTCCCCACCACAAAATGAGATATCCTTTCCATTCTGTGGTTTCTTAGCTATTTTAGACTTTGTACCCCAAATTTCTCACTCATTGCAAAACCTCTCTGTGAGACTTCCTATGGAGATCCCTGAGAAAGAGTGCCCAAAACAGACCTCATTTCCATTTCCTTTTGGACCCACAAGCAAGCACTCCCTAAGGTTCACACTTTGACCCTACCTAATCCTAATAGACCTTTCTTTCTATTTCTAACTAGCAAAGAGGGACAAGCATTAGGCCTACTTGCACAGCCAGCTGGAGGCTCACTCCAGCCTGTTATCCAAACAGCTTGACTTTGTAATGAGTTTGGTTTCTTTGTTTACAGGTCTTAGCATCAGCTGTACTCCTACTCCTTGAGGTCCAAATGATTACTCTCCACCAGCCTCTACAGATACAGTATTCACACAACCTCTCTGACCTTAGCCATCGTGCTTTATCCCTTTTCTCTCTGGTCTGAGTACAAGTCCTACACTCTCAGCTCTTACAATCCTCAGTTACCTTCTGCCACTCATCTGACCTAAAACTTGCCAACTTCCTCCCAGTACCTGACTCCCCAGACTCCACTCCCCATCATGAGTGCACTGAGCTCTTTGATTTTACTCTCACCTGCTTCCATCACATAACTTCAGAACATATTCCAGGGTCCCCCACTGTTTTATTGATGGAAGCATTTCAAAGACTACCCTTTCATAGGTAGGGTATACCATCATTGAAGACCAAAATGATAGTCAATCTTCCTACCCACCCTGAGGCAGCAGTCCTCCCCACAGGACCAACTTCACAGCAGGCAGAACTCATCACACTCACTAAAGCACTCATTCTCCCAAAAGATAAAATCAACAATATTTATGCAGACTCCAAATATCCATATAATATCCAACACTCAAACATCAAATCTGGGACAAAAGGGGATTCCTAGCTGTAATAAATAAATAAATAAATAAACAAACAAATAAATAATATATCCCTAATTCAAGACCTTCTAGAGGTGGTTCTTCTACTCCATAGAGCTGCAGCCTTTCATTGCAAGGGCCATCAAAGACATAACTCATAGGTTAAACATCTTAGATATATCATTTGTGGAAATCACAAGGCTGATAGAATAATGAAACAGGCAGCTACCAACCTTGTCTCCATTTCCTGTTTCTTGTTCTCGCTTATATCTTCTTACTCAACCCAAGAAATAACTCTATTCAAAGAATGGGGCACAACAAGAGGAACAGTGATGGGTTCTCCATTTTTTAAAAAATGGTCCTTTCTGAAAGCTTGCAAAACAAATTCCTTTCATCTTTCCATGACAAGTTCCATGCTAGGTCATTCCCTCTGTTCCAATTCCTACAGTCTTACATACATCTCATCCCTAGTTTCAGGACCTCCCTGCAAAAGATTGTCACCCAATGCATCATATGCCAAACCACCAACTCTGAGAGCAACCTCAGACCTCCTCCAGTCCCCACTCATGAATTTTGGGGATGCCTCCTCAGCACTGGCTGGCAAATAGACTTTACTCATATGCCTCCACTAAAAAAAAGAGGGCCAGGCATACATTTTCTTACCTACTTACTGGACCAGAACCTGTACATCAGGCCTCCTCATTCCCACCCTTTCCTTAGCAACATGCAATCTACCCATCTCTATCTCCCCCATAATCCATGTCAGGGCACAGCATGCCATACAGCTGGTCCCCTTAATGTGCACCCTGAGAATAATCACAGGAACTAGAACAAGATTGAGGCCCTTGGAGTCTCTCTTTCAGGCTGTCAAAAGAACTCATCTAGGGAATCAAAGAGATCTCCAAACACCTGGGACACTTTCAAGATCAAGTAGATTGCCTGGCTTCAATTGTCTTCCAAAATTGCAGAGGCCCTGATCTCCTGACAGCTTCACAGGGTGGCATATATGCTGTACTCCATGAACAATGCTGCTTTTAAACCAACAAATCCCGTCTTCTCAGAGATGGAGTAAAACACCTTGTTGAATGGGCTTCCAAACTCGTTGAAGGTTCTTTCAATGATCTGTTTCCCCTCTTTCTTCATTGGCCCCTTCTCCACCTAGACCCTTTAATGCTTATTACTCTTTTCTTTTGTTTCCCTCCAAGTATAAGTAATCTATCCCAAAGAGTTTTTCAGGAACATAGTGACTACCTCCCGGGTAACTACTGGAGAATACCTCCAAACAGTCTTCCTTCTACAAAACATCAAAAACAAAACAAAACAGAACAGAACAGAACAGAACCTTTCATTGCTCCCCCTATCAGCAGGAATTAGCCAAGTAAAGAATGACTACTTGTTTTCCTATACCCATTTAAAGCCAGAAACGATAGAGCCTGGAACAGGGACACCACCAATTTGAATGAGCCCACCCATCATCTTAGAGAAACATAGCTTCCGTTTTACTTAGGTCACACAGGGCATGTCAGTAGGTCACAGTGGAGACATCAGCAAGCCACAAACTTGCCGTTTCTTTGATTCATCCCTTCAAAAGCGAACCAAAAAGCTCTATAAAGAAAAGCATCTTAGCTTATAAGACATTTTCTCTGTTTTGCTTGCACTTGCTCATTGGCGACTACTATTATATCCTCTGATTTATGAGTCTGATTATTAGTGATAATCCATATTAGTGAAATCATATAGTATTTATCCTTTTATATAAATTTATTTTTAACTGATACATAAATCATTCACATTCCATATATTAATAGGGTAATATTTTGATACATGTGTATATTTTGTAGTGCTTAAATTCAATTAAACATATTCATATACTGAAACATTTATCATTTTCTTATGGTGAAAACTTTCAAACCCTTTCTTTTACTTTTCTTGGAATAAACAGTACAGTATTGTTACCTATAGACAGCCTACTGTCCAATTGAACACCAGAATTTCTTGCTCCTATCTGACTACAACTTACTACTCATTGATCAATTTTCCACCATGCCTTCCTTACCACTACTCTTCTCATTTCGTAACTTATTATCCTTATCAAACTGTCCTCTATGCTCATTCATATCATTGCAAATGGCAAATTTTTTTCTTTACAAAGGCTGAATAATATTTCATTCTATGTATATGCTAAATTGTCTTTATACATTCATCTCTGCTTGAACACTTGGCTTATTTCTGTATCTTGGCTCTTTCAAATAGTGCTGCAATAAACATGAGAGGGAAGATATCTCTTTATAATTCTGATTTTAAAACAGTTGAAGTGGTGCACATCTGTAACCCCAACACTCTAGGGAGGTTGAACCAGAAGATTCCCAAGTTCAAGTTCTGTCTGTGTAAATTAGTGAGGCCCTATCTCAAAATTTCAAATAATAAAACTAAAAAGAATTGCGTATGTAGTTCAGAGGTATAATATCCATGGGTTCGATCCTCTGGTACCATAAAAAAATTCTGATTTCAATTATTTTGGATATATACCTGGAAGTAGAATTACTGATTCACAAGAAAGTTCTATTTTTAATTGTTGAAGGGCCTCCATAATTTCTGGACTGCTTACCATTACCACCAACAGTGTACAAAGACTAATTTCTCTGAAATCTTGCAAAATTTGTTATTTTGATAAAAATAACAGATGACAGATGAGATGACATCTCATTACACTTTCTATTAACATTTCCCTGATAAAATATTGAGTATCTTTTCATGTACATATTGGCCATTTACATGCCTATAGGAAAATGATCAGGTTTAATTGGATGGTTTTATTGTAATTGAGTTGTAGGAGCTCCTTATACAGCTTGAAAATTAATGCCTTCTGAGATACATGGTTTTCAAATATTTTCCCACTCTTTAAGTTGCTTTTTTTATTCTGTTGTTTGCTTTGATATATAAAAACTTATTAGTTTAATATAATTCCACTTACCTACTTTTGGTTTTGTTGCCTGTGCTTTTGGTGTCATATCCAAGAAATATTTGCCAAGACCAAAATTAAGAATCATTTAAGCTAGATTTTGCTTTAGGACTTTTACAGTGTCAGATTCTATACTTAAGTCTAGAATACCTTTTGAGTTGATTTGTGGTGTAGTATAAGGTAGAAATCCACTATTGTTTTAAAAATAATTTTTATGTGGGTATCACCTTTTTCCAGTACCATCTGTTGAAAAGATTGTAGTTTCCTCATTGTAAGTTCTTGGCACTTTTTTGAGAATAAATTGATCATAAATAAATAGATTTATTCCCAGGATCTCTATTCCATTAATCGTTGTCTTATCTTTATTATAATACAATACTGTTTTAAGTACTATAGCTTTGTAAATTATTTTTAATCAGGATGTGTAGTGCCCTAAGATTTGTTCCTCTCTCTCAATATCACTTTGATTGTTTTGTGTCTTCTTTGACACCCTATAAATTTTAGAAATTTTTTCTGTTTCTGAGAAAAGTGCCAATGAGATTTTTGACAAGGATAGTAATGGATATGGATATCACTATTTGTACTATGTACATTTTAACATTGTATTCTAATCCATGAATATAGGATGCTTTTCCATTAATTTATGTTTTATTTAATTTGTTACACAATGTTTTATAGTTTTTCAGTGTACAAGGTTTTTGCCTCCTTAGTTTATTCCTATTGTATTACATTTGTAGCTACTATAAATCAGATTTCTTTCCTCATTTCTTTTTTTAAATATTCAGTTGTTAACATATAGAAATGAAACTTATTTCTGTATGTTGATTTTGTGCTATATGACTTTACTTACCATGTTTGTAAGTTCCCTATCTTTTTCTTAGTTTATCTAAAGGCTTTTCAATTGTTTATCTATATTGGATGAACTAAGTATTGACTATCATTTCTGTTGGTTTTCTGGTCTTTAGTTTTATTTTTTTTCTGCTCTGATCTGTGATATTTTCTTTATGTGTTTACCTTGGGCTAAGATTAATCTTTAGCTAGCTCCTTCAGTAGTAAAGTTAAGTTGCTTGCATTTATTTATTTGTTTATTTATTTATTGTATATGGAGATGGTGCATCTTCTTAAAACAATTTATTTTTTGACATTTATTAATACATGTTGGCAGTATATAATAATTACTATAGGGAATTGGTACATGTAAATAACACATTTTTATTCTTTTCTTTTTTCCCTCCTCTCTTCATCCCTGCTTTATTTTTCCACCATCAGATTCACTTATCGTATAAGAACTTATAATATTCATTATTATATACAAATTAAAGTCTGAGAAATATGTCAAAGAATGCATAGAACAGGTAAGACTATTGTACTAAAGTACATTTTTAGATATCTTGTTGGTGTTGAATTGTAATATTTTATTATCCTTCTCTTTTCTTTCTATTCTCTTTTATTTCATTATATATATATATATATATATATATAATTTTCATGTAAAAGAAACCATATGTTTATTTGCTATTTCTACTTCTTTGTCTGAGAAATGTCTGTTCATTTCAGATGCCCAGTTTTGGATTGGGTCTTTAAATTTGGAAGTTCTGATTTTTTAAAGTTCTTTATAGATTCTAGATAGTAGACCACTGTGTAAGGGACAGCAGGTGAAAAATTTTTCCCACATTGTGGGTTGTCTCTTCACACTGCTGGTGGTTTCTCTTGCTGTGCAGAAGCTTTTTAATAAGAAGAGATCCCACTTGTTGATTGTTTGTGCTAGTTCACGGGCAACTGAGGTTTTGTTCATCAAATCTTTTCCTACACCGATGTCTTCAAGAGTTCTCCCTAACCTCTGTTCCAGCCAGTTCAGCATTTCTGTTTCAATATTTAGATCTTTAATCCATTTTGATTTTAGTTTAGTGCATGGCGAGAGATATAGGTCTAGTTTTAATCTTTGGCAAGTTGAAACCTAACTTTTCCAGCACCATCTATTAAAGAGGCTATCTTTCCTCCAGTGAGGGTGTTTGGCTCCTTTATCAAAGATGAGATGGCTGAGTGTGTCTGGAGTTGTTTCTGCATCTTCTAATCTGTTCCACTGGTCCTCTGGTATGTTTCTTTGCTAGTACCATGCTGTTTTTATAACAGTAGATTTGTAGTGTAGTTTCAAGTTAGGGATTGTGATAGCCCCTGCCATGTCTCTGTAACCTAGAATTGCTTTTGATATTCTAGGTCTCTTCTTGTTCCAAATGAATTTTTGGATTGTTTTCTCACAGTTAGTGAAGTATACTGTTGGAATTTCAATTGGGATTGCATTATGAAAAAATGTTCAACATCATTGGTTATTGGAGAGATGCAAATAAAAACAATACTGAGATTCCACCTCACCCCAGAAAGAATGGCTGCTATCATGAAATCAACCAATAACAAAGGCTGGCAGGGCTGTGGGCAAAGAGGAACACTGCTCCACGGCTGGTGGGAGTGTAGACTGGTGCAACCACTGTGGAAAACAGTATGGAGATACCTCAAAGAATGAAGATTGGAAATCCCATTTGATGTAGCTGTTTCCCTGCTGGGTATCTTCACCAAAGAATTAAAAGAATCATACCACAGTGATATATGTGAACCTATGTTCATAGCAGCACAATTTGTAATGGCTAAAACTTGGAAACAGCCCAATTACCCATCAACTGGAGATTGAATAAAGAAGATGAGTTTTTTTTAATGTATATATAAAATGGAGTACTACTCGCCATACAGAATGAGAAACTAGAGACATTTATAGCTAAGTGGATGCACATTGAAGCCTTACTCTTATGTGAAATTCATAGGATACACATGTGTAAATACTGAGTAATTTCTCTAGTGTGAAAAACTAAAAGTGTAAATTAGGACTAAAAGGTACAATAGGTAATGTGAAATTGGAAGAAAAGGAACAAATGGGAAGGGGAAATTGGAAGGGCAGAGGAAAGGAAAGAAGGGAATGGAATCAATATGAGAAAAGGAAAAAATGGAAACAAAGTCTTTATAAATAGTGAGGGGTGGAAGGGTTGAAGGGAGGGCAGGGGAATGGGGAAAAAATAAGAACCAAGAGAGATATGCAAAAGTGCAAATTTCAAATGACAAGTGTCATTGTATTGTATACCTAAAATATACCAATAAAATTTTTTTAAAAAGAAACAGTATGATATTTAAGCTTGTGTGTCTGAGTTAACTCATTTCACATTATGGTCTCAAAGTGCATCCATTTTTCTACAAGCAACTCATGTTTGTCCTTTGTTATGGGAGAGTAATACTTCGTTCTGTGTAATTACCACATTTTTAGAATCCATTAATCTGTTGATGGACATATATGCTGTTTCCCAGATTTAGCTTTTGTGAATTGTGCTGTTATAAACATGCACATACATACATCACTATGGTATGATGTCTTGAATTCTTTAGGGAAGATTGGTGTTCATCTGATTTTTCATGTCTAGTAAGTGTTTTATGAAGATGGGTGTACTGGTATTTGGTGCATATATGTTTATAATTGTTAACATTTCTTGTTGAATTTTACCTTAACTAATAGGTAGTGACCTTCTTTCCCTCTTCTGATCAGTTTTAGCTTTAAATCCACTTTGTCTGCAATTAGGATAGCAACTTCTGCTATTTTCTGGGTTTCTATAGTATGGAATATTGTTTTCCATCTTTTGATGTTTTTAATCTCTGAGTATCTTTTTGAATTAAACATGTTTCTTTTATGCTGCATATTGTTTTGTTTGCTTTCTTGATCTATTCTGATAATCTCTGTCTTTTGATTAGGGAAATGAGACCATTCACATTGAGAATTATTACTGAGCAATGTTGACTTATCCCTGTCATTGCATTATTTTTCTGTTGCTGATTTCCTCATTTTTCCCCTTTTACTGACCTGTTCATTCTGCCAAGTGTGTTGATTCTTTTTGACATATTGACAGTGTTGGTTCATTGTCTCTTTCTAGGATATCCTTCAGAAGTTTTAGTAATCCTGGTTAGGTTGCCATAAATTTCTTCAGGTGCTTCTTATCATGGAAATACTGTACTTTTTGATTAACTTTAAAGGAAAGTTGTGCAGGATACATAATTTGGAGTTCAATTGCTATCTTTTTCGTCTTTAAACACTTCACTCCAAGACCTCCTAGCCTTTAAGATTTGTATAGAGAAATCTCTTGTGATTCTAATGAGTTTCACTTTTATGAATGAGTGATCACTTTTCTTATGAGTGATCTTTTGCCTTTTTGCTTTTAAGAGTTTGTCTTTGTGATGGACTTCCAGAATTTTGAGTATAATGTGGCATGGGGAGGTTCTCATTTGGTCATGGCTATTTGGTGTTCTATATGCCTCACTTATCTGTATGTTTATTTCTTTCCTTATATATTTGGGGAGTTTTCCACAATTATTTTTGTGAATGGGTTTTTTCCATTTGTATTGTATTATGATTGATCACCTATTCCAATTATTTGTAGATTAGTCTTCTTTCCATCATCTAGCAGTTGTTTAATTAATTTGTCATTTGTCTTGTTATTTTTAAGGTATCATTGAATAGTTGGACTTTGAAGGCATCATTTTCTTCTAGTTCAGAAATTCTGTCCTCATATTGCTCTGTCCTGCTGCCCATACTTTCAACATTATTATTAATCTCCTGGATTTCTGATTGTAACCTTTTCATGGGCTCTAATTCTTTGGTAACCTAGTCATTTATGTTTTGTATTATTTTGTTTAACTCAATTTGCTTTCCATTACTGTCTTCTGAAAGCTTCTGCATTTTTTCCTTATTACTTTCAATATCTGTTTAGTTATATCTTCTCTAGTCCAATGAATATCTCTGTGAGCTCTTTTTCTTAACCACCTCTGCTGTGTTTTTGAGTAATTCAGGTGTGTGGCTTATGCTATTCTGTCCCTTGGTTCCCCATGATTGGCTTCAAGGAAGTAGCAGGTTTCTGGGGGTGTTTTAATGGATTTTCTTTCCATGTTTCTATTATTTTTGTTTGTTTATTTGGTTTGGTTTGGTTTGGTTTATTTGTGGATGCTTATAGTCTAAATACTTTGCTCCTAGTATAGAAATTTCTTTAGTTGTTTTTCAGTGATGTACTTTGGCCATGGCTAACTATAATCTTTTGCCACAGCCCCAAGATTTGACCACTTTGATTATTTTGGGAAAGGAGGAAGCAGTATAGTTATCCAAGCAACCAGGTTCTCTGGAAATGTACTTTAATATTGTTAATGCCATAAAACCATTACTGAGAAGTGAGTATTGGCTTATAGAGAAATAGTGACAATCAAGTGACCTTTTTAATATCAAGTAGAACATCTACAGTAATTTTGCCTGAGACAAATCAGAAATTAACATACCATAAAAACCAGTTTTGTACCACCCTTAATCTGAGAGAAGTAACTGTAAATTATTATGTAAACATTGAGGCAACCCAAGTATTGACTTACAACCAATATACACTAAATGCAGCAGCTATACCTCTGCTATGATAGAAAACAATTCTACAGTAATTTTACAGAGTTAACTATAAAAAGATCAACAAAATATTATTTTTCACTATTAACCATGTAATAGTTTATCCTGAGCATCACTCAGATGCCGCATTCATTTAGGTATTAACTATCTTTAGTGTTGCTTGGGCAGGTGTCATTTCAAAATACTGAGCAAACTTGACAAAATTGCCATTTTTTTGTATTTCTTGTTATATTATAAAAATTAATGAAAAAATTATTTAATTTTTGGTCATCCTGTATTTAAATAACTGTACTGGTAAATTGTGGGAGTCCAGAAGAGAATCAAGGCCTAACTGAACTCCCTTGTGAGCACAAAGGAGAAAGACTGTACTCCGGGGTGATAGCATATTGCAGGTTTATGGAAAAGTTAAGACAGCTGAGATTAATTTGTTTACCTGGGCATGTATTTATGGATATTGAAAAGCAGATGAATATTGTGTTACTTTGATTGCTTATACCCATGTTTGAGTGAGTAAGGGTAAAATGAGCCAGACGCTGGGGGTTCCTTTGCCTAATAGAGGCGAGAGTTCCCTGGCTACCCTTATGTTAAACTGACTCCATGTCTCTTTGTCATTCATTGTTGTTCACCTCTGAGTGAGGGAGAACAAAGTAGTGGGTCTAGTGGCACCTGAGTGGGGAAAGCTCAGAAGAGTGGGCTGGCTCCCAACAAGTGGCACTTGGGACAGGAGGAACCTGAGACCAGTGGTGAAGTCTGGCCACCTGGCTCAGCTACAGTTGGCACTCAAACACAGACGTGAAACCAGGGGTCTATAGTTTTTTAGCAGTGTCCTACTCAAGGCATGACTCCTCTCACTTATAGACAAGAAGGCAGTCAGAGCCTAGAAACATTCTGGATAATCACCAGCAAGCTGGCAGTAGGATTAGGATAAGGTGCCAGTTCTGGGACTTTTAAATGCACAGAAAATCAGTGTGAACCTGGTCTCTGGTTAAAGGGGTTGGACCTGGGTCATTTAGCTTATAAAATTCTGGATGTCTCTTGCTGGGAACTGACCATGGCTCCCTGACCTTGGACGTCTTTCATGGTTGTTCCTTACCCAGTCACTGGGAGTTGAACAACCATGGCTGCTCTGAGTCTCAGGTTAAATTGGCCCCTACCTAGAAAGGTATGCAACCAAGGACTCTCTCCAGAGCATACAGCAGACACTTGGAATGGAGTCACTCACCAGTGATACTACACAGCATATACTGGTTTGATCCGCCAGTGCATTTCTCTCTGAAGGTATCTGGTGTTGCCTGCTTTCATGGTGTCTCTGTAGAGTTGATCTTCCTTTCTCACAAACCATGATCCAGGGAGAAAGTGCAGACTTCCCCTTCCTTTTTCTGAATTGTGGTCTGTGTCTTCAATTTTCCTCTAGGCTCAAATTTTCCCGTTAGATCCTCCCTGGGTCCCAGGGATCACCACCCTACTTTTCTTCCTAGAAATTGTTATTTTCTAGTTTCTGGGTTGCAAATCTTGGAGAGGCTGATTTCTTGTTTACCACATCAGTTTCCCCAAAGTCTTCAAGATATTCTTTATAATATAGTCATTTAATGGCATATTTTTTTTCTTAAAACTGCTTTTACTGCATCCCATATGTGTTGGTATGATGTATTTTCATTTGTTTCAATATGTTTTCTGATTCTTCTTTTGATTTAGGTATTAGCCAATTGTTTTTTAGAAAAGTATAGTTTAATTTCTACATATTTGGTAATTCTCAAAGTTTCTTTTTTCATTGATGTCTAATTAAACAAAATTGTGGTAAGCAATGATATTTGATATGACTAGTTTTCTTAAGTTTGTGAAAATTTGTTTTGTGACCTACATAATTTATATTCAAAAGAATGGTCCCCCTGTAGTTGAGAAGAATGTTTGTTCTGCTGTTGTTGGATAGAATGTCTTGTAGATATCTGATAATTCCATTCAGTTCATAGTGTTGCTCAAGTCTGCTCTTTTCTTATTGATTTTCTGTCCAGATATTTTATCTATTTTTGGAAGTAGGGTAGTAAAATCCACTACTCTGACCTTGTTGCCATCAATTATTTTTACTGTACATATTTAGGCACTCATGTTGAGTTTATTTATGTCTTTATAATTTTATACTTTCCTTATGAACTTCATTTTTATCATTCACCATTGGTGAGAATTCATGTTAGTAGAGTCAATATGAAAATAATGTGGAGATTCCTCAAATTATGTTCTTTGCTCCTTATAACTGTTTTGGACATGTCTGTTTGATGGAAGTATAGTCATCTCTGGTCTCTTTATTTTATCATTTGAATAGCCTTTTTCTATCCCTTCATTATCAGCCTTAAATCTAAAGTGTATCTTCTGAAGACTTATATATTTGGGTTCTGCTTTCTTCTGCTTTCACTCAGGCTGTGTCTTTTGACAGATTTGCTTAATTTATTTACATTTAACAGGTTAATTAATGTAGGATGATTTATTCTTGGCTTTTTGTTTTGTTTTGTTTTCTGTTTGTAGACTTATTCCTTCTTTTTTGCTTAAATTCTTTTATTGTTATATTTTAGGTATACAATACATTTACATTTATCACTGGGTACTTGTACCTGTACATGATGAATCTTGGTTCTTATTTTTTCCACATTCTCTATCCTCCCTTCACCCCCTCCACCCTTCCCTATTTACAAAGACTTTGTTTCCATTTTTTCCTTTTCTCATAATTTTTTCTTAACCTTCATTCCTTTCCTCTTTACCTGACAATTCCCTAAAACTTTGGACTTTTTCTTCCTATTTCAAATTATCGATTTTTTTTAAATCATTTTAACCCTTATTTACACTTTCAATTTCTCACACCAGAGAAACTATTCGGCATTTACACATGCGTGTCCTATTTATTTCACTTAAGAGTAACAGCCTCAATATGCATCCATTTGGCTATAAATGCCTCAAGTTTCCCATTCTTTATGGCTGAGTAGTACTCCATTTTGTAAAAAACACCCCACATCTTCTTTATCCAGTTTCCAGATGATGAGAAATTGGGCTGTTTCCAAGCTTTAGCTATTACAAACTTTGCTGATATAAACATATGTGCACATATATCGCTGTGGTATGATTCTTTTAATTCTTTGGGGAAGATACTCAGCAGGGGAATAGCTGGGTCAAATGGGACCTCTAGCCCTAGTTCTTTGAGGTATCTCCATATTGATTTCCACAGTGGTTGCACCAGTCTGCACTCCCACCAGCAATGGAGAAGGGTTCCTTTCTCCCCACAGACCTGCCAGCATTTGTTATTGTTTAATTTCTTGATAGCAGCCACTCTTTCTGGGGTGAGGTGGAATCTCAGTGTTGTTTTCATCTGCATCTCACAAATGAACAGTGATGTTGAACATTTTTTCATAAGTTTATTTGCTGCTTTTACTTCTTTGTCTGAGAAATGTCTGTTCATTTCAGATGCCCATTTTTTATTTGGGTCTTTAACTTTGGGGGTCTGATTTTTTTCAATTCTTTATATATTCTAGATAGCAGTCCTTTGTCTGAGGTATAGCTAATAAAAATTTTTTCCCACATTGTAGAATGTCTCTTAGCTCTGTTGGTGGTTTCTCTTGCAGTGCAGAAGCTTTTTAATAAAATGAGATCCCAGTTGTTGATTCTTTGTACTAGTTCCCATGCTATTGACTTTTTGTTCATAAAGTTTTTTCCTGTGCCAACGGCTTTGAGAGTTCTACCTAACTAATCCTCCAGCAAGTTTAATGTTTTGGTTTTAATATTTAGATCTTTAATCCACTTCTATGTTAATTTAGTGCATGGTGATAGATATGGGTCTAGTTTTAATCTTTGGGAGGTTGAAATCCAGTTTTTCCAACATCACTTATTAAATAGGCTATCTTTCCTCCAATGAGAGTGGTTGGTTCCTTTGTCAAAGATGAGGTGGCTGAGAGTGTCTGGAGTTGTTTCTGCATCTTCTAATCTATTCCACAGATCCTTGGGTCTGTTTCTTTGCAGGGCCATGCTGTTTTTATCACAGTAGCTTTGTAGTATTGTTTGAAGTTGAGGATTGTGATAGGCCCTGCCGTGTCTCTGTTGCCTAGAATTGCTTTTACTATTCTAGGTCTCTTCTTGTTCCAAATGAATTTTTCGATTGTTTTCTGTAGTTCTGTGAAATATATTGTTGGAATTTCAATCAGCATTGCATTAAATCTATATAGCAGTTTTGGAAGTATGGCGATTTTCACTATATTGCTTCTTCCTACCCAGGAACAAGGGATGTCTTTCCATTTTCTTATATCCTCTTCGATCTCTTTTTTCAGAGTGCTGTAGTTTTCAGTGTAGAGGTCTTTTGCTTCCTTTGTTAGAATGATTCCTAGATACTTCATTTTTTTGGATGCTATTGTGAAAGGAATTATTTCCCTAATTAATTTCTCTCTCAGTGAGTCTGTTATTTGTGTACAAGAAGGCTATTGTTTTTGGAGTGTTGACCTTGTATCTAGCTACTCTACTGAATCTGTCAATTAAGTCTAGAAGTCTTTTGACAGAGGTTCTTGGGTCTTCTATGTACAGTATCATAGAGTAAGCAACTAACGACAGCTTAACTTCTTCCTTTCCTATCTTTATTCCTTTTATTTCCTTCTGTTTTCTAATTGTTGTGACCAATGTTTCCAGAACTATATTGATCAGGAGTGGTGATAGTGGGCATCCTTGTCTTGTTCCTGATTTTAGTGTGAAAGTTTTCCATTTTTGACCATTTAGTATGATGTTGCCTTTTGGCTTTTCATAGATAGCCTTAATCAGGTCGAGATAAAGACCTTCTATTCCAATTTTCTGTAGGGTTTTTATCATGAACAGGTGTTGGATTTTGTGGAATGCTTTTTCTGCATCTGTTGAGATGATCATATGGTTTTTGTTCTTGGCTCTGTTAATATAGTGTATTACATTTATTGATTTACATATGTTGAACCATCCTTGCATCCCTGGGGTAAATTTGACTTGGTCAGGGTGTATGATCTTCTTGATGACCCTCTGTATTCTGTTTGCCAGTATCTTGTTGAGGATTTTTGCATCTATGTTCATTAGGGAGATTGCCCTGTAGTTCTCTTTTTGGGTTGGGTCTTTCCCTGGTTTTGGAATCGACGTCACACTTGCTTCCAGGAATGAGTTTGGAAGCCTTGCTTCCCTTTCAATTTCCTTGATGAGTTTAAAGAGTAATGGCATTAGTTCTTCTTTAAATGTCTTATAGAATTCAGCAGTGAAGCAATCATGATGTGGGCTTTCCTTTGTTGGTAAATTTTAATTATGTTTTCATTTTCACTCATTGTAATTGGAGTGTTTAGAATTTTTATATCTTCTTCATTTAACTTTGACAATTCATATATATCTAGGAATCTATCCATTTCTTCTATGTTTTCCATTTTATTAGAGTACATGTTCTCCAAGTAAATATTGATGATCCTCTGGATTTCTGCTGGCTCTGTTGTGACTTCACCTATTTCATTCTTAATTGCATGGATTTGAGCCTTTTCTTTCCTTTTTTTGATAAGGTTGGCGAAAGGTTTATCGATTGTATTTATTCTTTCAAAATACCAACTCTTTGATGCATTGATTTTTTTATATCATTCTCTTTGTCTCCATTGCACTGATTTCTGCTTTGATCTTTATAATTTCCTCTCTTGTATGAGCTTCGAGTTTGTCATGCTCTTCTTTTTCTAGGACCTTGAAGTTCTTCATTAGGTTATTTGAACTCTCTCTCTTTTCCTAATATGGGCATTCAGTGCTATGAATTTCCTGTGTAGAACTGCTTTCATTGTATCCCATAGACTCCTGTATGTTGGACTGGCATTATCATTTACTTGTAGAAACTGTCTAATTTTTTCTTTAATTTCCTCTGTGACCCATTGGTTGTTCAGGAGTGAGTTATCCAATTTCAGTGTGGTTTGTGGGGGTTTTGCGGGTTTTTTATGTTATTGGTCTCCAATTTTATTTCACTATGGTCTGATAATATAGAGGGGGTAACTTCAGTTCTTTTACATTTACTTAGACATGTCCTATGAGCTAGCATGTGGTCTATTTTGGAGCATGACTCATGTGCAGCTGTAAAGAATGTGTATTCTGATTTTGTGGGATGGAACACTCTATAAACATCTATTAAGTCTGTTTGTTCAATAGCTTTGTTCAGTTCTAGAATTTCATTGTTAAATTTTTGTCTAGATGATCTGTCTGTTTGTGATAGTGGGGTATTGAGTTTCCCCCACTACAATTGTATTAGTACTCATTTGATTTTTAATGTCCATTAATATTTTTTTGAATAGTTGGGGGCATTCGTATTTGGTGCATATATATTTAGGATTGTCATCTCTTCCTCATGGATTGTTCCATTCACATGGATGTAGTGACCATCTTTGTCTCTCTTAATTAATTTTGGTTTGAAATCTAGTTTGTCTGCAATGAAGATTGCTACCCCTGCTTTCTTCCATGTAGCGAGCTGTTTTCCATCCTTTTACTTTCAGTCTATGAATTTCTTTTTGAGTTAGGTGTGTTTCTTGTATATAGCATATTGTTGTATTTTGCTTCTTAATCCATTCTGCCAGTCCATTTCTTTTGATTGGTGAATTAAGACCATTAATATTGATGGTTATTATTGATAAATATTAACTCATCCTTGTCATGATGTTTTACTGTTGTTGGCTCTTTCATTTTTCTCCCTGTTCCTTTAGTTTCTTGCCTTGCCCGGTGGCTTCCCTCTGTTGGGCCTCATGGAGTTGTGACCTTCATTGTCTTCTTCTAGGATATTGTTTAGAATTGTTTGGAGTGCTGGTTTGGTGTTCATGGAATTTCTTAGGTGTTCTTTGTCATGGAAGTATCTAATTTCCCAAACGATTTTGAAAAATAATTTTGCCGGATACAACAGTCTAGTTTGGAAGTTATTTTCTTTTGGGGCTTCAAATATTACACTCCAGTTTCTCCTTGATTTGAGGGTTTGTCTTGAAAAGTCTGCTGTGATTCTGATGGGCTTTCCTTTGTAGGTGATTTGTTTCTTTTCTCTAACTGCTTGTACTGCTTGTAGAATTTTGTTCTTCAATTGGGTTTCTGGGATCTTGACGATTATATGTCTAGGTGTAGTTTTGTGGGGTTGTTGATAGTGGCTAGTTGGAGTTTTATATGTCTCACTCATCTATATGTGCAATTCTCTACCTCTGTCTGGGAAGCTTTCTACTACTAGTTCTGTGAACAGCTTTTTAATGTCAATTGTACTTTCTCCTGCTTTTTCATGGACTCCTATCAGTCCTATATTGTTTTGCTTTCCATCATCTAGCAGCTGCTGGATTGATTGATTTATCATGGTCTCTTACTAATTTGAAGAAATCTCTGTTTTCATGGTCATTAATTGCAATCCTGTCTTCTATATCTGATATTCTATCTTCACATTCCCGTAATCTGTTGTGCATACTTTCAATGGAGTTTTTAATCTCCTGGATATCTGTTTGAATCTGTTTCATGGATTCCATTTCTTTCTTATGTTGGGTGAGCATGGTTTCAATTTCTTTCTTATGCTGAGCATTCATGGATTCCAGCATGCTTCTGAGCTCATCTATTTTTTTTTTATCTGTTTCTGTTCTAGAGCCTCTAATCATGTCTTTCACTCTGCTCACCATCTCTGTAGTTATCTGGGAAATTATTTCTGCTTTGAATTTTTCTCGAGACTCATTCATCTGTTTTGCTACCTCCTGTGCTATCAGTTCAGTATGTCCAAGTGGTTGATTATCAGAATTTTCCACCTCATTTCTCCCAGAATTTGCCTTTTGTGTGGTGGAAGCCTGAGTTTGTGCCTTCCTTAAATGTCTTCTCATTTTTGTTTTTGGTACTCTCCTTCATTTAACTCCTGGGCTGATACTTCAAAAATGCTTATAGTAAGTGTCTTTGTTGCTTGTATTTAGAACCCTTATGGAATGATTGCTTCTCAGAGGTGTCTTCCAGATATAGTTGGTCTTTAGGTTTTGAGTCTCATTTTCATTATACCAGGAAAGACAACTGATAAGATCAATCACAATACCTTAGCCCAAGTGATAAAATCAGCAACACCTTAGCATCAAGTACATCTTAGAAAATGAGAATTTGTGGTAGTTATTATTCTATCACCTTTAACTGTGTGAATTAAATCAAAATCGAAGACCAACCCAATGTATATTTATAGTGAATAAACTCTTCAATATAGCAACTTTACCCTTCAGGATGGGGAGTTTGAAGGAGTTGGTGAGGGCAGAATAGATAGGTAAAAAAATACAGGAAAGTTAGCCAGGAGGCCAAAGGACACAGGCAAGAGTTGAAAAAAGAGAACAAAAGGAAAATAAAGAAGAAATCTGAATTAGGGCCAGAGCAGGAACAAAAAGGGAGATGAAGAACAGTGTGGGGCAGCAAGAGAGTGAGTGTGAGAGAGAGAACGAAAAGAGAAAATAAACAAAAAAGAAGAGAAAAATAAAAATTTGAAAAGAGTACAAAAAGAAAAAAATAAAAATTAAAAATAAGAGCAAAAAAATAATGTTTTTGAAGATAACAAGTAAAAAATAAAAATGAAAGGCCTCCTTCAGATTATGTCTCTGCTGTCACAATAGACAACATGGGCAGCAGTGTGCAGATATGTCAATGAGTCTCAGCAAGCCAGTAGCAGACCAGTGCGATTCAGGCAGATTTCTGGCTGTAAGTCCCAAGTTGAGCTCCCTGTCCTCCTGCAGGGTTGAACTCTGCAATGTTCTACTGCAGGTTCCAGCTGTCCTTCCCCTGTAGAATTTAGCTTAGTGGTTCTGGCACCTGCCTTGCAAGTGCAAGGTCCCGAGTTCAATCCCTGGTACAAAAAAAATTTAAAAAGAGCAAAAAAGTAGTAATAATAATTTTGAAACTAACAAATAAAAATAAAAATGAAGGGCCTCTTTCAGGGTATGTCCCTACTATCACAATAGACAATGTGGGCAGCAGTGTGCAGATATAAGTCAATGAGTCTCAGCAAACCCATCGCAGACCCATGAGATTCAGGCAGATTTCTGGCTGCAAGTCCCAAGTTGAGCCCCCTGTCCTCCTGCAGGGTTGAACTCTGCAAGGCTGTACTGCAAGTTCCAGCTGCTCTTCTCCGGAAGATAGTCCAGGTTCCAGTGGGAGGTGATGATCCCCCCAACTTCACAAGTATGGTGGTCTGGTGTGCCTTTATTGCAGAGATTATCTTCACTTTTCCAGTGGGTTTCAGTTTTCATCAAGGAGCCTGAGAGAGGGACTCGTTTTGTTGTTCACTTCTGCTCTATCTTCTGGAGCTCAGGACAATGGCCTTTATGACCCCCTGTGCCTCTGTAGCGTGAAACCAGGTAGCAGCATAGCCAGTAGGCCAGAGGTGCGGGGGAGGGGGGGGGTGCTGCAGGAGCTTGTGCAGCTAAGCTGGTTGCTGGGGGGCAGGTGCAGGAACAAAGGGAGGCTCCACGCAGCCGAGGTCCTCACCATCTGTTGGCTGGTTGCTGGGGGTCTTATTCCTCTCTTGCTGTCTTCCTTTGTGGTTGATTGATTCTTTGTAGTGATATTCTTTAATTGCTCTTATTTATTTCTCTCATATTCTTTGATTCATTGTCAGTATAGCAATATTTGGGGTGTGCATATTTTGAGTCACATGAAAATTCTTCAGTTATAATATTCTATTTCAAGCTAACAAGTTACCTTAAATCTCATTAAAAAACTTCATACTTTTTCAACTTTCACATACTTTTTCTTATTGATGTTATAATTTTGGATCATTTTATATTCTGAATCCATTAACAAATTTGTTTGGTTTTTTAAAGACAGAGTCTTGCTATGTATTTCAGCCTAGCCTTGAACTCACTATGTAGTCCAGGCTGGCCTGAAATTCATGGTAATCCTCCTGCCTCATCCTCCCAAGTGCTGGGATTATAGATATACACCAAAGTATTAAGATATTTTGGCTTTTAATTTTTAAACTCTGCCACTTTGTCTTAGTCATTTTCCTCATCACTAGGACACTAACTAATACCCACAAATCAAGAAGTTTACTTTGGCTCAGACTTTTACAAGTTTCAGTCCATGGGTGACTGGCTCAAATGCAAAAACACCATGGTGAAAAGGCCTGCTGTGGAGGAAAACATTACGGTGACAAAGAAGCATCAAGCAAAGGTTGGAGCCAGGGAGGGAGATATACCCATCCAGGTTACAAATCTCAGTGACCTACTTCTTCCAAAAAGACCCCATCTCCTAACAGCATAGTTACCTCTGAATTCATCCATAGATTAATCCACTGATGAATACAGCACAACATAACCCACTCACCTTCCCAAAGCCCCACATGAGTCCTTTGGGAAATATTGTAGATCTAAACTATAATATCGCCCCTTGGTATTAGAGGAACATTAATTACAGGACTGCACAGGATACCAAAATGGAATAGTATCTGTTTATAATCTATGCAGATCCTCCTGTGCACATTAAATCAACTCTAGATGACTTATAATAAATAATACAATATTAATGCTATATAAATGTTGTTATATTCCTCAGTGAATAATGATAAGAAGAATTCTATACATATTAAGTATAGATACAAAGTGTTTCTCTGAATATTTTTACCTATGGTTGGTTGAATTCACATATATGGAACCATAGATATGGAAGACTGAATATAAAATTGAAGTAAACGAAATTCATACACTTTTGGTGAAAATGTGAATTAGTATAGTCCTTATGGAAAGCAATACAAAGGTTGAGTAAAAAACTAAAATGGAACTATGATATGATCCAGCTATCCATTCTCTGGATATACATTCAAAGGAAACAATATTAGCATATCAGAGACACTTATTTTCATGATTTTATTACTGTATCATTCACAGTAGCTAATATATGGGATCAATCATGGTGCCCATCAACAGATAAATAAAATGGGAAATAATAATGTAATATTTTTCAACCATAAAAGAATGATATGCTATCATTTGCAGCAAAATGGATGGAAATGGAGGACATTATATAAAATAATAGAAGTTAGTTACAGAAGGACAGAACAGGTTCTCTATCTCATTTGTGAATATTAAAAATATTGACTATATAATACAGATTACTAGTGACTGAGAAGAGTTTAGGGGAGAGAAAATAGAGGTTGGTTGGAAAACTGGTACATAAGCATTGTTAGGCAGAAATAATAAATTCTAATGTTCTATAGCACAGTGAGGTGCCTGGTTCATAATAAAGTATTATATATTTTGTGAATAATTACAAGAGAGAAATTTGAAGGCTCTGAACACAATGTAATAATAAATAGACAGAAATGTTTATTATCATGATTTGACAAGCACATGTTTTATATATGTATTGAAATATCACAGTGTATCAAATAAATAGGTACAATTATTTCATATTAATAAATTTTCCCCTTGGATATTGAAGACCAACTGTATATCCTAAATTTATTGCTTTTATTTTTATCTTTTATTTTCATTAGTACGTATTTGAGGTACATATGATTACATTCAGTATGAGGAGTTGGTACATGTACATAACACATCTTAATTGTCAATATATTTTTAAAAACACGTTTAAAGCGAGAAAAATGTTAATCTGATTGACTCATTCCACTGTACCCCATAAATATGTATAATTATAATTTTAAAATAAAAAATAAATGGTAAAATAGTGATAGTATACCACTAATAAATAATTACAGTGTTTGTGTGATTGTTTATCTATTTACCTTTACCAGTGAGTTTAGCATCCTTCCATGTCAAGAACTCACATTGGCATTTCTTTTAAAGCAGTTCTGATGGTGATGATCACCCTCAGCCTTTATTTGCCTGAGAAGAATCTTTATTTCTCCTTCAGTAGAGAAAGAAAGATTTACAAAATATATTTTTCTTTGTTGGTAGGCTTTTTTCAACACCTTAAGTATATAATCCTGTCCTTTCTGGTTTTCAAAGTTTCCAGTGCAAAATTCACTGAAAAGTTTCTACTGAGAAATTCACAGGTAGTCTTATGAGTGCTACCTCATACTTAATGAGTTATTTTTGTCATACTGCTTTCAAAATTCTCTCTTTGTCTTTGTCTTTTGAAAACTTGATTATAATGTGTCTTGCTGTAGATTTCCTTGATTTTCTTATTTATGCTTTTTTGCTTCATGAGTATTTATATCCATTTATATCTCAGATTTGGATAATTTTCAGCCATTATTTCATTAAATAAGCTTAATGGGCCTTCATTTCTTTTTCCTCTGAAATTCATGATTCACATGATTATGTTCTATAAGTAAAATGGGTTTTTTCACTTTTTTTCATGTTTTGTTTCTTTTTGCCTTCTCAGACTACACAATTTTAAATGACCTGTATTCAAATTTGCTGATTTTTTTCTGCTGTTTCATTAAGTTTGCTGTGGAAGCTCTGTCTTGGATTATACAATTCAGTGTACTCTTTAGCTTTAGAATTTATTTAGTTATTTTTAAATGATTTCATCTCTACTGATATGTTTTTTAGGTATTATTTTCTTGATACTTGTTAATTTTCTGTGTTTTGCTTTGCATTCTTTGTCAGGCAACCCATAGTTCTGTATTTCTTTAGTGTCATTAACCAGAGATTTATTTGTTCCTTTGCTAGCATTGTAATTCTCTGATTCTTCATATTCTTATTATTTTGCATTGGTTTCTGCACATTTGAGTAAGCACATAGAAGTCTTATGGATTGGTTTATGCAGGAAACCCTTCAGCATTCACTCTGAGAGAGGCTCACACATTTTCAGTAGATGTAAATGCCTCCACTCTTCTCTTTTCTCTCTGGAAGAGAAGTTTCAGTTTTGTACATCTTCTCCCAAACATGGAGGGCCACATAGGCTACTATAAATCTTCTACCTCTTTTTCTAGAGTATTTCACTGAAATACTGGAATGTTAGGTGCAAGCTCAAATTCTTTCCCTTCTTCCTGAAGGGGAAGTTTCAGTTGTGTACTTTTCAATTTTGCAACGTCTTGCAGGCAGCTAAGAGCTGCCTACCTCTTTTCCCTAGTGGAGTGACTGGAATGCAGGGAGGATGGGTGCAATTTATACCTCTTTTCATTCTTGCTGAAGGAAAAGCTTAAGGACTGTTCAGCTTCATTCAATCCTGTAGTGCCATGCTGCAGGCTGAAAAACACTTCCTTTTTTTCACTGAGGGAATGTACTGGAATGCTGAATCCAAGTTTCACTTCTCTGCCTTCCTTCTAAAAGAAAACTCTCAGGCTGCATAGCACTTGTCAATTCTTATAAGTATGCTCTTTTCCCAGCCATCTCATTTATTTTCAAGACTTGATGCATCCCAAAGGACAGGCTTAATTGTCATGCCAGTTATTTCCTACCCATTCTGTAAGGGTCAAGTCTTGTTTGCTCAACAAAATTTCTTAGCCTGATCCACAAAGGTCTCTAACAACTTTTTATAGCTCCTCTTCTTTCAATTTGTAATCCATGAATAGTAACACAGGCACACACTATCTGATTTAATCTAGACAATACCATGAAGTAAACATGATTATTCTCATTTTTCAGATGATGAAATAGAGGTTCCATATACACACTTGCATCTGTTACACAATGAAGTTGGACTGACAATCTTCACTTAATAGCACATTATGGTGCTTAGGTTGCTTTCAAAATATTTCACATATATAACTTTTGATTCCCAAGTACTTAATATATAATTTTTATAATGCTTTTTTTTTTGTACCGGGGATCGAACTCGGGTCCTTGCACTTGCAAGGCAGGCGGCGGAACCACTGAGCTAAATCCCTAGCCCCTTAATATATAATTTTTAACAAAAGTGGTCAGCTTCCCAACCAAACTCTCTCAACATACATCCTCTACCCAAAAAAGGTGTATGCTGCAAGCCCCTGCAATTCTTCACCGAAAGGTCGCCTCTGAATCCTCTAGAAGGTCCTCTAGGGAGTTAATACTCTCAAGAGCAGCCCTGGGGCAAAGATTAGTGGGAGTTTGAACATACATTATTCACATTCTGCACTCCTCATAAGGAATGATTCTAAGGCATTTCCACAGAGTTCAAGAGGTTCCTAGTGACACAGAGTCTCAGTCACTTGCTATAACATCATGCGCATTTTAACACATTCTCTATTGGCTTCCTTCCTTTTTCTCTTACAAGTCAATCTTCTGTAGATGTCTCCTAATATTACCACTCAAAAAACTGCATTCAAATCCTTCTTGCTGGGTTTCTACAAAGAGAAAACCCAGCTTGAGAATGCATTTGGCTTGAGGAAGAATCATATATATATATATATATATATATATATATATATATATATTCATTCTACCATTTCTACCTGACGAGTACTAGGTTCAGTACTAGCATGATCACAAAGGATCATTAAACACTGATAGATTCTTTAGGATGTGAAACTGAATCATGTTGGCTTTGATTCTCTGCCTAAAGTAACTCAAAATTTCAGTCTTGTCTGAAATATAAATTATGAGATTTTTAGAAAAATCTTATACATAATATCTGTTTAATTGATGTAGAAAAGATATATATATAATGCAATTTTACCTTTGTTGGGATTTTGAGAGGCATATAATTCTCTTCTTTGAGTCCAACAGCATATCATGATGTATAGTAAAGCAAAGTGTATTTTACATTTTCCATACCACCAGGTTTAGGTAAAGCATTTCACTATGAACTCTGAGATTGCCCTGTACCAAAAGTAAATGTCTAGAGACTTTGACATTGGTGGATAAAATCTTCCCTTGGTTCTAAAAACAAGTTTTGAGATTCAAGGGAGATTGTGGTTCAGGAAGAGAAAGATATTAAAGGTGTTAAGGCTTTTAGACTAAGTGAAAAATTAAAAGAATAACAATAGATTTTCCTCACAACAAATGGAAACTGTGATCCAGAATCCTTTCCTTTCCTTTAATAAATATTCATACACATACACACACTCCCAAAGAATAAATATAAAATTTCTGAAAGGACAAAGGCACTTCTCTCATTCTCAAAACTAATAGCAAACAAAATAGTAAAATGCAAAACATGAGCAACTGGGTATAAATTTTGTTAATAATGTAGGTATTACAGTGTAAGATAAAATCAAAACTATGCTTTCTTTACTAGTGATTTAAATAGGGAAAACAAGCATCTGTGAACTTGCACACACACACACACACACACACACACTGACAAACAGCATAGCTTTCTGACTTTAACAACTTTAATAGGGAAAATGGGAAAATCTCTCATACAGGAATGAATGATTTCTCTTTGCCAGAAAGCCTCTCATAAAAAGATTCTAAATCTATCATAAACTATTCAGATCCTGGTTCAAGCCAAAAGCTATGTAAGAGAGTCTAATTTCATTTATTCTCTTTTTATCATGCTCAATTTCCATTGTTAAAGATTTTATGATTGCACATGTACACTGAAACCAAAAATCTCAATTGCAATCTAAAGTATTGGTTAAGGTAAGTCAGCTACATTAGCCAAATCAATTAAATAAACTTCTAATAAGTGTGTATTAGAGTGTGAAAAGTAGTAAGGGAAGCTCAAAGAAGATAGGATTTTCCTCAACCTATAATTTGTATCTTCTACCATTTCTCTAAAATAGGCTGTTAAGAAGGTCAGTCTCCAAATGTCTAAGAGGGTGCCACCGTGCTTTATATCAGAGTTCAGAACAAAAGAGGGCACACATTATCAGTGGCTTCACTCAAGAATAGCTTTTGGAAAGAATGAACTGCATTGTGTCACTCTCAATCACTTTGGCTTCATTAGAGAGAAAGGAAAGAAATGGATAGCCTATTGTCAGGAAAAAGTATGGAGAAAGGCACTGAGATGGTGAACTAAAAATTGGTCCAGTAGCTAAAAGAGATTGCTGATGATTAAAATAGATGATGCTTTTTTAGAAATCCTCAATAATCAAAATCTCTGGTGAAGGCAAAGCATTTGGGAATTTTCAAAATAACACTCTATAAATACTAATCTCAATTCAAAGTAAATTTAGTAAACCATTTTCCTACATTGTTCACATCTTTCTTCTTACTGATGGTTCCTTCTGGATCATCATTTAATTTCATGTCTGCCCATCCCTCAAGACCTAGCTCAAATGCAGCCTATTTGAGAAAGCCTTCCTTGATTTCATGTTTTCCACCCATTAGTATATGAGTTCCTATGTGATGTGAGATATGAGAAAACATCAGAGCTGGGGCAAAAGAGAATGTTGGGAATTCTAGAGAAGATAGAGTTGGGATTACAGGATTACAAGTTTGCACTTTAAGTTCATTTCATTGAATTGAATTTATTCTGTGAGTGTAAATAAGCAGGTAAACTGATAACAAAGTATAGCTATCTAGGCCCAGAATATGATGTAACATTTATTTTATATATGTTACACCTCTTCAAAGCAACATGATTAAAAATCATCACTATTTCCTTAATGTATAGAACATTGTAGGTATTTAACATTTATTTTCTAGAAAAATTAAAGAATGAATTCATAATCAAGGGCATATGTGTTGCCATTCATGAAATCACTGCAGTGTCTAGCATTATGCTGGTCTCCAGTACACAGATAATTTAAATAATCCCTTACATTGTATTTCAACAAACTGTTTTTGTTTACGTCTATATTTCATATACTATTGGCAGAGTTAGAGGCATAGAGATGACTAACTCATTGTGTCCCTCCCCTACTTCAAGGAATTAACAATCTAAGGAGGAAATAGACAGGTGTAGTAGTATGGAGAACAATGATATTTCTTCAAGTGCTGAGAGATTAATTCTCATCAGGAGAAATAAAGAATTGAGTAGCAGTCTGCATGTCAGTGTAGATTCAAGATGAATAGATACTTGTGGTTATGTACCCTTGGTAAAGTAACCTTTTATGCTCCTTGTGACTCAATGAGTTTATGTGCTTTCTACTTCCTCATATACCGACCAGTATGAATCTGAAGAGAAATTCTAGCGAGACTCTTTGTTTAACCCATTGGGAGGAAAGGGAAGAGTTATAAAACTCTCAATTATGGCTCTGGAAAATAAAAGCTAACAAGAAATGGCCATTCTCTGATTAAATCTTGACAAGAGAGTGTGGGATTGAATATTGGGTCTGTGACTGATTGTGGAAGAGATTACGAACAGAATACTGTAATCATCATATAATCACTATTATATGTGATTAAAAAAACAAAAGAGGGACAAGATTTTCTTAATACTAATTTAGCTCAAACCACCTGCTTTCCTTCCAGTACTAAAGTCAAATTTGAGCCTAATCAGGGAAGTATAACAACTGCAGGAAATTTCATGTACAGAATGAGGAGTTATACAAGCTGACCTATTTAGTGTGTTCAAACCCCAAAATATTATTGTTCTATAACATAACTTTTGTGTTTCCCAGGGCCTACAGGGAAAGTAAGAGACAATGCTGACTGGCCCCTTGGATTGTAAATAAGAAATAAAGCAATAACCTAATCATCCAGCAACCTTGGACTACTCCTTGGAGAGGGCATCAAATAGAAAAGGGATAATTAGGAATTACAAAACATCTGCAAAATCTTAGTTCATGTCCTTGGAGCAACCTAAGCACTGGAGACAGGAAATCAATATTAAATACTCCTTACACATCAGCTCCCGAGAGTTCACTGTACACTTCCAAAAATGGTCCTCTACCAAAGGCAGCTAAATTTTTTTTCCTTTAAGTTTATTGGTACATTTTAGGTATACAATACAGTTACATTCATCATTGGGATCTTGTACCTTTACATGATGTATCTCGGTCCTTATTTTTTCCCCATTCCCTTGCCCTCCCTTCAACCCCTCCACCCTTCCCTATTTACAAAGACTTTGTTTCCATTTTTTCCTTTTCTCATATTTTTTCTTTTCCCTTCTTTCCATGCCCCTACCCCTTCCACTTCCCCTACTCCTTTAGACCTTTTCTTCCTATTTCACAATATCAATTATACATTTTGATCCTTATTTACACTTTCAGTTTCTCACACCAGGGAAACTTTGGTATTTATACATGTGTGTCCTATTAATTTCACTTAAGAGTATGGCCTCAGTGTGCATCCACTTAGCTATAAATGTCTCTAGTTTCACATTCTTTATGGCTGAGTAATAGTCCATTTTATTAAAAAAAAACACATCTTCTTTATCCAGTCTCCAGTTGATGGGCACTTGGGCTGTTTCCAAGTTTTAGCTATTACGAGCTGTGCCACTATAAACATAGGTGAGCATATATCACTGTGGTATGATTCTTTTAATTTTGGGGGGAAGATACCCAGCAGAGGCAGCTAAACTTTAAGCAACTTATAGTTTAGATCTAGAATGTCACCCAAAACTGTTGCCCATTCAGAGGTGGGGCTTTTGGAGGGTGATGGGATCATAGTGCCATTGTACTACTCTTTGTTTTATCCACTAAGAAGTTGAATAGCTAAGTGTGCAGTTAGGACATGGAGCCTAGTTGGAAGAGGAGGGTTACTGAGTATAACCAGGAAGTTTATATCACCCTCCCTAGCCTGGCCCCTCCCTCTGAGTTGCGCTTCCTGGTTGCCAAGACTTGAACAAGTTTCCTTCGTTGTGTCTCTCTGTCATGCTTTTCCTGGTTTGGAGCAAGCCAACTATAGATTGAATCGTCTACAAATCATGAGTCAAAATAAACCTCTCCTCCTTTAAGTTGTAGCCATTGGGCATTTTGCATTTTGTGCCATTGATGAGAATGGGACAAAGATAGCAACTAAGATAACAACCTTCATGTAGCCTCATAACACAGAATCTGAAGGATCTCCAAGCAACTCATAGAAGTCAAAGCACAGGTGCTGCAGAAGACTTCTGTAGTGTGACATTGGAGCTCTATGATGGTACATTCAGCCCAGTACTCACGTACAATAACCACTTCATCTACATCCACTATAAGAGTACTCATTTGTTAGAAAATTGTTCGTCAGTTGCTAAAAGTTGAAGATCTGTCCTATGGAAAAAAATGGAAACAAATGGAGACAAAAGGAAAGGTTTGAATCCTGGAGAGTTCCATGTCAAGCATTTCCCTAAATTTTCCTCGGGAGACAGATTCTTTTCTTAATGGGCCATAACATCAATTTCGTGTTAAAGGCACAAATTGGTGGGTGTATAATATCCATGTTTATTCTTTAAAATATTTTTATTGATGGATTATTAATTTTAATTTTATGAGTTTTATTATATTAAACAATGAGTACTTAACAGGAAAAATATTAAAAAATAAAGTATTGACCTTTAATATTTATTGTTTATGAAAAAGCACCAAAATTTTCAACATTGACTGTTTTTTTCTTTCATTTCTTTTCTTTTTTTTTTTTATACTGGGGATCAAAATTGGGACCTTGCACTTGCGAGGCAGGACACAGCATCACTGAGCTAAATCCCCAGCCCAACTCCATGTTTTATACACACATTTCACATACACTGACACACATGTGTTAGCTTTCCTTTCCTGTGTTGGCAGGAAATTCTTGCCACCTCTCTTGTCTTCCTCTTCTGTCAGGAGCTTCTTAATATATTGTACAACATGCACTTAGCAGGAAAATAAGATATCAATAAAATAAAATATCAAATATGTAATTAGTACTTAAAATAGACATCAACGTTTTCACATTAGCTGCTTACAAAACCTAAAAGATAACATCAGAAGTAAAAACCTTTGTAAACTATAATGTAAATACAAATAATACTCAGTGTTTTAATTGTGACATCAAAGGCAGTCTTCACACATGACAATAGCACATTCCATGCACAAGTATCACTTACACTGATAGCACATGTTTTGTTTTCCTGTCATTTTTTGTAGAGAACAGTTGACTTTTTTTTGTTTTCCTATTGTTATAGTAGGTTTTTGTGATATTGCACCTGCCTGTTCACATGTCAACTAACCAGTGGGCTCCGTAAATTTTTTGCATAGTTCCCTGGGCAGAAATATTTTGTACTTTCTCTGCTAGAAATGATCTCTTATGAGTTCCAGTCCCAAACCTCTAAGAAAATTTCTCTTTGATATTTTGCACTTGTTAATTTCTTTGTAAGCTATCAGACAATTTATACATAAATGGTTTTTTTTAATTCATTAAGTTTATCGGTATATTTTAGGTATACATTATGATCACATTTATCGGTGGGAATTTGAAGCTGTACATGATATATCTTGGTTCTTGCTTTTTCCCCTTCTCCTTCCCTTCTTTCTACCTCTCCACCTCTCCCTATTTACAAAAGCTTTTATTCTGTTTTTTCCTTCTTTTCTCACATTTTTTCTTTCCCTTTTTTCCTTTCCCCAAGCCCCCACTTCCCCTTTAAACTTTTCTTCCTATTTCACATTATCTATTATACATTCTGGTCCTCATTTACACTTTCAGTTCCTCACACCAGAGAAACAATTTGGCATTTACATGTATGTTTTCTATTTATTTCATGTAATTGTATGGTCTCAATGTCCATTCATTTAGCTATAAATGTCTCTAGTTTATCATTCTTTATGGCTGCCTAATACTCCATTTTATAATTTAAAAAAACATTTTCTTTATCCAGTTCCCTGTTGATGGACATTTGGGCTGCTTCCCAAGATTTAGCTATTACAAACCATGCTGCTAAAAACATGGGTGTGCATATATTGCTGTGGTATGATCCTTTTAATTCTTTGGGAAAGATACCTAGCAGGGGAATAGCTGGGTCAAATGGGACCTCTAATACTAGTTTTGTGGGGAATCGCCACACTGATTTACACAGTGTTTGCCCCAGTCTACACTTACACTAATGGTGCAGAAGGGTACCTTTGTCCCCATAGCCCTTCCAGCATTTGTTAATGGTTGATTTCTTGAGAGCAGCCATTCTTCCTGGAGTGCGATGGAATCTCAGCATTGTTTACATTTGTATCTCTCAAATAATATGCCAAACATGTTTAAGATAGAGTAAAACACAACCATTGTCTAATGCTTTTTGTTTTGAGTGGCATCATAGTTGCTGCATAACTTGTCAACAACATCAACTCCACCTTTGGTATTGTCTAAAATGTTTCCATCTCAAGCTTCAGTTTTGTTGAGGTTTCTCTGTCAATATTTCCATCATGGTGCATTGTTGACATCAGCAGTACCAGTTTGTCCTTCTTTGCCATATACAAGGCCAGTGTTACATCTTTCTAAAATCCAAAGATTGTACTATACAGTTTTATTTTGAAATTGCAACATTTCATTTGGAATTTCTGCTTTGTTCTTGTGTACAGTTCCAACGTTGGTCAACTTGTGCTATGCTAGTAAAAGTAACATCAATTGGAAACTGGTAAACCAATTTTCGAATTTCACATTGTGATTAGTTTGGGAGATGGGAGCACCAAATCTGTTCATAACATTATTTGGTTTATTAATATATGAGTAAGAACCTGGTGGCTGAGTTTCAGGATAAAATTCTAAATTTAAAGAATAATATGCCTTTGCATTAACCAAGGCATATATTTTTATATCTTGTAGCATTTCATTTGTTATAAACAATTTCCAACATTGAATGGCGGTGTTGGCATTCCATCCAATAGGTTTCACCTCTGATAAGATCCTTATTATATTTTTGGACCTACTTCTAACATTGGATTGTTCCATTTGGTTGAGTGACCAGATTGTACCATTTTGACTATTCAAATATGTATTTATATTGCTGTTTTCTTTGTCATCTGAATCAAAGAGGTCTGCATTTCCTGTGTCTGTATGGTCAGTTTTTGCTTCATTTCGCTGTCACAGGAACTTTGGCTCACATGGCCAATGTCAAAGTCATCGTCATCATCATCATCATCATCATTCATCATCATCATCACCATCATCATTCATGCATGAGTCATAAGCTGAATCATTTTCAACCTCCTCTAAAACTTGCAAGTCTGGTTTTTCACATGCTATTGTACCAAATTGGGCTACTTGCACCAGAAAAACCAAAAGAAAATTTAAAAAATTCCTAAATGCCCACAAATTTAGCAATGAGCTTTTCATGAGTAAAACTCATCTGTTGCTGCTTTGAAGCTCCTGTACACATCTTGCCATTTGTCTGCCAAGTAGGTGAATGCGGAGATGGGTTTCTGCTTTCCCAAGGCCCCACTATTGTGAGCCACACTGATATTCCATGGCAATACAGTACATGTTTACATAACAGATGAATGGTCTGGGTATATTTTACACCTGTAATGCTCAGGAAAACATACACAAAAATGTTACACTGAGCATTATGTGACTAAAAATCCCAGTTTGACACTTTTAAACATGTTTTCAACATTGTTCATCATACCAAGTGGATAAACACAAAGAACACTTCCTGTATCACCCAGGTGTAGCTAATGAGATGCACAGCTGGCTACTATAATGCTAAAGTACAAATTTTCATTAGGAAAGTATGGTATGTGTTTATGTAACCCAATGTTATGGCCGAAAGGTTTGAAGCAGCTGGTAGACTGCATATCCTATGTTGGAGATTTGACATTGAGCCATACTCTCTTATCACTGGATCTTGATATCACCATCAAGTTAAGATTAGTCAATAGATGTTACAAAGTGTGCAAATATATGCACATACATGCACATATGGGAAGGAGTTCTTATACTTATGAGAACACGTGATATTTGGCATCTGAATTATATAAAAAAAGAATTGAAGGGCAAACATTCTCCCTAAGGTCAATTTAGCTTCAAATTCTGAAGCCAAATTTTATCTAAAATGGCCTACATGCATTTTGAGCTCATTTTTTTTGTAATGGAACTGCTTAGCAGATGGTCTCAAATAGAGTAATATGTATAACCTTTTGCCTGGCAGTTATCAGCAAAAAACACTGACTGTTAACATGGTGGTTGGGTCATCTAGTAACCTGGCATCATATTTCCAGTGTTTTCATCTGGTAATAAATAAATAAATAAATAAATAGCTGCCTCATCATTCAGAATAAAGGACAAACAAAAGGCTTATTTGCTATTTACCTTCTCCACAAGTCTACTTGTGTTTCTGCATCTCAAAACACTAACTGTAGCAGTAAAGGAGACTCACAAAGTGTACCTGCTAAGGTTAAATGGCATGGAAGTAAGGTTGCTTACATACTAGTTTATGCCTATAATTCTGGCTTCATTAATAGCACCCCTGTTTCATTCTCAAAATTATGCCACTGTAAACTATGAATAATATGGTTTCCTGAGACAAAGTGATTCACTGGGTCAATTGTTTGAGTGTTTCTAATTTAATTATATTTGAATCTCTGTGTATCCATCACTAGATATTTTCAAGGCCAGTAACTTCAAGTGAAAGTGGGTGATGATTTTTAAATATATGAAACTGCATTAAATTTCCACAGGGCACCTCTACTACTTTGAATCTTTCCTTTATGAGATTATTATTTTTCGGCATCTCATTAGGCATGCATTGCACATGACCTTGGGAGATATAGTGTGTTCTAAAATAACATTATCTTATTCCTTAAGAGTACATTGCAACCTTTAGCCATTACATTTGGAAATTGAAATAAATTTCCCTTTCTCAACTCTTCTTTTAAGGCCAATGTTTTTAAGGTTATTTTAGAGGTATAAGGGTCTCCACAGTTGAATTGTGCTGATGAACTATGATGTTTAAGAAAGGCACCCCATTGACAAACCCATGCACCTGAGGTTGAAATGAGAGACATGCTGGCTCTCATGCTGGCTATAGGTTAGCATTCACATCTACTTATAGGGCCATCCTGTGCATGCAAAAGTCACTGTCCACACGTTTTCCTCTTAACTGCCTTTGTACTCCTCAGGGCACAGGTGATACACAGTTGCTTTAATTACCTTGATGGCTTCAGAATATTTCTCTTAAATGACTAGCAGTTAACTCCTGGTACATAAAAGATCTTCTCAAGCATCTCTTGGAGACACTAAATTGCTCTGGAAGTAGGAAACAGTAAGATCAAAGAAGACTGGAGTGCTTTTCTGGAACAAAAGAAAGAAAACAATTAGAGCAATGGTTCTCTAAAATCAGTGGGATAAGAATGGATATTTCAAGGGACAAACTTTTTAGAAATTCCAGTTCATTAAATTTTATATGGGACATAAGAATCTGCATTTCTATATAGCTGGGATGGCAGTAGTGGCCTCTGACAGGGTGACGTGTGTATACAGAACGATGGAGTGTATGACAGACTCCACCGACCACAGCCATGGATACATATTGTGCTGTGAGTGTGGTGTCCCAATTAGTCCAAATTCTGCCAATATTTGTGTGGCCTGTTTGCAAAGTAAATTAGACATCAGTCAAAGTATTCCAAAACAAGTGTCGATTTCTTTCTGCAAGCAATGTCAAAGGTATTTTCAGCCACCAGGAACCTGGGTACAATGTGCTTTAGAATCCAGGGAACTTCTTGCTTTGTGTTTGAGAAAAATTAAACCCTCTCTGAGAAAGGTAGGGCTTGTAGATGCAGGCTTTGTTTGCACTGAGCCCCATTCTAAGAGACTGAAAGTTAAATTGACTATTCAGAAGGAGGTGATGAATGATGCTATCCTTCAGCAAGTGTTTGTGGTAGATTATGTTATTCAGTTCCAAATGTGTGAAGATTGCCACAGGGTAGAAGCTAAGGATTTCTGGAAGGCTGTGGCTCAAGTCAGGCAAAAGACTTTGCATAAAAAATCATTCTACGATCTGGAACAGTTGATTCTAATATATGGAGTGCATCAGAATATACTTCGTATCAAGGAGATTCATGATGGTCTGGATTTCTATTATTCCTCAAAACAACATTCTCAGAAGATGGTAGAATTTCTTCAGTGTACAGTTACCGTGTAGATACAAAGCATCACAAAGACTGATCTTTCCGGATATCCATAGTAATACATGCAATTACAAAAGCACTTTTTCTGTGGAAATTGTTCCAATATGCAAGGATAATGTTGTTTGTCTGTCTCCAAAACTGGCACAAAGCCTGGGAAATATGAACCAGAAAAACACCTTGCAAGTTGCAGATATTGATGGGAGAATATTTTGGAGTCATCCTTTCAATTGTTGATGCCATCCCAAACAGCTAGAAGAGTTTATTGTGATGGAATGCAGCATAGTCTGAGATCTCAAATGCAGTGCAGGTGCCGGAGTCATATCAAAAATCATACCCTCAGAGAAGTCAGGGTATAGAAAACATCTGAAATGGATACAGATAAACAGTATTTTTGTTGCACTCCTTTGGGACATCTTCTAAATCCTGGAGACCTACTGTTGGGAATTGATTTGCCCAACTGTAACTTAAATGATGAGCATGTCAACAAAATAAACTCAGATAAAGTTCCAGATGTGGTATTAATCAAGAAGAGCTATGACTGTACCAGATGTCAATGTTGTAGAAACTGGAAACTGAAAAGAGCTTGTAAGAGCTAGAGAAAATATGGATACAGATGATGAAAGGCAATACCAAGATTTTGTTGAAGATCTTGAAGAAGATGAGGCAATTAGAAAAAATGTCAACATTTACAGAGATTCAACTATCCCTGTAGAAAGTGACACAGATGATGAAGGAGCACCTCAAATTAGTCTGGCTGAGATGCTTGAAGACCTTCATATTTCCCAAGATGCCACTGGTCAAGAAGGTGCAGCTATGATGACATAATGAGATCATTTTGTAGACTTTGGACATCCATGAGAGCAGGATGCCTTCATATTTCAAGAAGAGAAATTTATTTTTAAATCTGAATGAATACGATTATTTTGATTGCTCAATGCACTAAAGGGTTTGATAGTTTTGCAGCTTTAGATAATAAAAGATTAGGGAGAATTTAATTACTGCCAATGTTTAGGGCATTTTGCACATGTAGTTTTATCACTTTGCTTTTATTTAAGGCCCTGTATTATTTTTACATGTCTAATGCTATATATAAAAGCTCAAAAGTTGAGATTCATTGTATGTTACCTAAATATTGAAACATAAAATAATCTTTTACATTCTTTTTATGTTATTGTTTTGTGGAAAGAATATGTGATGAATCATTTTAATATGAATTTATTATGCAATTTGATTCATTTTTATGTCCTCTAGGGAAATTATTGTTCAATTTATCACTGAAGAATGAGGAAGGAGGTTTATCTTTTATTTCTTCATAAAATTAACATTTCCAAAAGCTTTCCTCTCTCTCCTTCTCCCTCCCTCGTGCTAGTAGACTAGTTACTTCAGATAACAGTTCAATTTTTTTTTTTTTTTTTGGTACCGGGGATTAAATGGGACCTTGTACTTGGGAGGCAGGCGATGGCATAACTGGCTAAATCCCCGGCTAAATCCCCGGCCCTAACAATTTAATTTTTGTTATCTTTGCCTGGATCAGCAGTTTAGGCAGTAACCTGGTTTACAACTTAAAGATTCTAGCATGTAGATGACAAATAAAAGTGAAGTACATTTTTATTTTTAATAAAGCATGTTCTACTATTAATCAGAAAAAAAAAGATTCTGCATTTCTAAAAAGAATTTCTGGGTGGTTTTGATGCAGTAGTCTCATTACCAATCTTTGAAAAGAAGCAAATTAGAGAAAGAGTTTTAATTCAGAAAATCCAGAAAAAAGTAAAGATTTCACTAGTTGACACCAAGGGTAACTAAATTAGATGAAAGAACAGACATTGTTGACCCTGCTGGAAAATAAGAGGCCTAAACAATGGCATTGGTCAAAATATATCAGAAAACAACCAAAGAATGTTGGCAAAAGTTGCATTTACCACATTAAATATCTATAAAGGCCCACTCCAGGAGAGATTAATGATCTACTCTAATCTTACCTCCTGCAGTAAAGTACTAAAAGCAGTAATCTGAAAGACAAAGTTCAGTGCATAGTGCTCAGCACATAGTAATCAGTAATGAACAGATTCATAGGCAGATAGTAGCATGGAATTTATGTATGAGAAATTATCCTCAAGAAATAGTCAGGGGTAAGGAGAGGATATGATTCTTTCATTATGGCCACTATCCTCTCTAATATTTGGTAGGCCAACAGGCAAGAACAAAAAATAAGTGCACTAGTATACATTCCCACATTATTTGCTCCTAAAGGCTGCTATTTTGGGCAATAGCACTGATTCCTTTACATTTCCTGGCCCTTCCTCCAAATATTTTCTTTTTGTCTCTTGCCTACTTATTACACATGCAGTACAAGTGGGTAGAATAGATTTTATCAAAGTTATGATTTTCCTTACATACAAGAGTATGTTGTACACTGGCTACACAGAAAGGAAATAAATTAGAGTGAGTATATCCTACAGGAAAGAAAGTTGCTCTTACTGAGGATAAAACATGGGAACCCCACCACACACACACATACACACAAGTTCTGGAAGTCTGAAACATTATGGAGGAAGGAGAGAAAAGGCAAGAGTCAGTGAATTAAAACCAAGAAGCAAATGATCTGAAGTAAAAAAGAGTCCAGGCACTACCCTGTAGAAAGTGTTAGACCATGGTAAGCGCATGCAATTTCACTGAATTCATTTTCAGATCTATAATAGGCTGGTTGAGCTTGATTGTGTCATTTTGGCTTACAAGCCACCCAGAGGTTATTTAGACAATGCTTCTAATACTGTGGAGACATGATCTTGGGTAAAATATCTGTTCCCTCACCCCCTACTCTGGTAGTCTTTTACAGTTATGCTTCCCAGCCACTATGAACTAGGCAGCTTTGCTCTGTCACACCCTTCAGCCCTGATGTTCTTGCCTTGGAGTTAGATGGCAATGTTCTAAATCTTCTGAAACTGTGAGCTAAATTAAACTTTTGTTCCTTTAAGTTATGGTTGTCAAATATTATGTACCAGCAACAGGAAAGCTAATACAGAAAATTAGGCCAGAAAAGTGAGGTCATTGTTATGCTTATTCGTGACTATTTGGTTTAGAAGCATGTGGAACTAAAACTGGCAAGTATTTGGAAAGGTTTGGAGAAACAGGCTGGAAAAGCTACAGGATCCTACAAAACTTGATGGGCAATTATGGTCTTTCAGAAGATCAAAATGTTGATAATAATTCAGAGAGTAAAAGCAGGGCTCATGAGGTTTCAGTTGGGAACAAGGACTCTACTGGCAAACAGACCATGTGCATTATACTCTGGTAAAAAAAAATTGCGTAAAATTTTCCATGTCTTGAAACTTTGTGAGAAACAAAAATTAAGTGCAATTACTAATGGATCTGGCAGAGGAAATTTCAACTAGTCTGACATTTAGGTTGTGGCATGGGCACTGTTGGCAGTTTTTAGAAAGGTTTATAGTGACAATTGGGGGCAAAAAACAGAGGAGAAAAAATTAATAAACTTAAATTGTGGTGCAGAAGCAATCATAGGTAAAGTTGGGGCCACAGAAAGTGTAGCTACTAAAAAGATTAGCACCATTAAAAAAGTACCCAGAGTTGTGTATTAAGAACAAAAAGGAATATGCCTTGAGGGCATCTCAGAAATCAGCAAGATCTCACCTATTGCATACTCAAAGGTGCAAAATCTAAACCTTTCATTTGAGAAGAGATCCCCAGGGTTGTCTAGAGAATTGGTTCTCCGGGATTCATTGCACCCAGGCACTCAGGCTGCTGAAACCATTGTCCAAGAGGGCCTGGCTATTGCTCCTGCTGGCCTTGCCATTGCCCGCATGGTGCTGGTTGTATTGGTATGCAAAATAAAAGCTGTGGCGCAAGAAGATGTGGGAATAAAACTAAAGGTACAAAGGAGACCCCAGGAGGTCAGAGATGCCAGAAATGTGCAACATCTGCCAAGAAAATCTTCAGTTGGTGAATGGAATCAACCCAAGACAGGGGCCATGTATGTGCTGCAACTGCCATAAGAGTGGAGCTGTCAAAGCTCTCTGGAGCTCAGATTTTACCATCATGATCTCCAGATGCTGAATATGAAACTTCAGAACTTAATTTTTGTGTGGCTGGGTTTTAATATTGCTTTGGTCCTATTTTTTCAGTCTATCCCTTCTTTTTGGATTGGGAATGATTACTCAGGGCCATTTTACCTTGGGATTATGGAACTTTTTAAAAATTTTCACAGAGGTTAACAACAAAGAGTTTGCCTTGAGTTTCACAAGAAATATAGGCCTAGGCTCTTGAAAAACATGGGAACTGTTGAGACTTTGGAGAAGGGATTATTGCATTTTTCCATTGTAGGCAAGCTAGTTCTGTCAAGTTAGGTGGAATTGTGACCTTGTCTTAATTTGGGCATGTGTTTGAGGGTCAAGATGACAAGAAGAGGGCATGATGATTAAGTCTGATTGTGTCAATCTGATTGGCTTAGGAGCTGCCCAGGAAATTGGTGGAGCACACTTCTGTATGTGCCTACGTGGGTCAAGGAGGTAAGACCTTGAACATTATATCTGGTCTTGGGCCACTTTGTCTCTGGTGCTGCTTTCCTGCTCTGCTTCCTGGCCATCGTGAACTAAACAGCTTTGCTTTACATCCCCCTTTCACTATGATGTTCCTGTATTAGAGCTTGTCTGTCATGAATAACTGAAACCATGAGCTAAATCAACCTTCTCTTCTTTTAAGCTGTAAGTGTCAGGTATTGTATCCCATCATTGGGAAAAACTAATGTATGTGTTTTATAAATGACAATAATAATAATTTCCTCTTTCATAGAATTATTCTGAGGATTGATTAAAATAGATTAGTATAAATAATGTAATAATGACTGACATATAATACCTATTCAACACAAAAGTCATCTCCCATTGACAGGAACATAGGTTGTTTCCACAGCCTAAATACTGTGAATTGCACTGCTATAAGGATGCACATTATTGCAATAATATGCAGTCCTCAATTCTTTTATGAATATATACAATAGTGGTATAGCTTGTTCAAATGTTATTTGTATGTTTATTCTTTTGAGGAATCTCCAACAGATGGATGGATAAAGAAAATATGACATATATTCACAATGGAATATTCCTCATTCATAAAAAAATGACATCATGCTATTTATAAGAAAATAGATGGAACTAGGAATCATCATGTTAAATGAAATTAACCAGACTCAGAAATTTATATATCACATATTTCCTCTTATAGGAAAAGCCTAAAAATACGAAAAATAATAAATTGAAACAACTATATAAATACAGTAAAGGAGAGAGGGCAGGAAAACAGGAGATAGACTTCTGAAGATGAGGAAGGATAAGAGTGGAAGGGGAGAGAAAAAGGACAGGAAGGGATTGAAATTAGTTAAGATGTATTAAATGTATGTATTAACAAAAAATCCCTCAAAATGTAATATTAACATGTACTAATATATGAAAAATTATCTTCATGTTTGTGTATCACAAGTCATAGCAATGTGAAGAGATCATATTTGTAAGGGTATAGATAGAGTCTAACCTCTGCCATGTCCACATTTCCTGTTGATAGAGGGAGATGCTAGGGATTTGTGTACTGACATTAATTATACATAAATATATCAGGAGTTTTTATTATTATTGCCAGCTGCAAGAGTCTCTGACTGCTATTTGCTTCACTTGTTCCCACGTGCCATCTCTTCAGTTTTTTAGTACCAATAATGAGAGGATTTTCCAGAATGTGATATCATTTTCTCTGTATCCAGAACAAAAATTAACTTTTGGCAAAATGCAATAGCTAACTACCATCAGGACAAATCTAACTAATATTAGGCAGTAACTAGAGTAAAAAAGAAGTGCTAAATTTAAAACAAACCTATCACACACATACTTTTTTGTAAATTTTATTTTATTAATACATAAACGTAATGCAAAATGTTTCCATTCTCCATGGGAAGGTGGTATGTGCATATAATACAAACAAATTTTTTTAGTCATCTCCTTTCTCTTCCCTCCCTCTTTCCTCCACCCATTTCTTGATCCTCTTGCTTATTTTGTATATATTTGCAGTACATGTTTAAATTCCTTGTGCAGAGTTGGTACATGTGCATAATACATTAAAATTCCTTTTTTTAACCCCTATCCCTTCCCACCCGCCAAACACCCAAGACATATTGATTCATTAATTTTATTGCCACTGGTTTTCTCTGTGCCACATTCTCATCAAAGCAAGAGATGGGTTATGGAAACTGAAATTCAGGGGAATTACACTGGTATTTTCTGGTTTTCATGAATAATTATTGGACATTTGACACAGTTTCAAAACTGGTAATGGTAGTTCTTTCTGGAGTGAGATAGAATCTCAATGTTATTTTAATTTGCATCGCTCAAATGACCAGTGATGTTGAATATTTTTTTCATATATTTATTTATCATTTGTACTTCCTTATGTGAGAAGTGTATATTCATCTGAGATGCCCATTTTGGATTCAGTCTTTAAATTTGGAGTTGTTGATTATTTTCAGTTCTTTATATATTCTAGATATTATTCTTTTGTCTAAAGAACAGTTGACAAAAGTTTTTGCCACTCTGTTGGTTACCTCTTCACTATATTGGTGATTTCTTTTGCTGTATAAAAGCTTTTTAATAAGATGAGATCCCAGTTATTGATTCTTTGTAATCAGGGTTTTGTTCATAAAGTCTTTGCCTACACTTATGTCAAGAGTTCCACCTATTTTCTCTTACAGTAGACTTACTGTTTCTGTTTTAATATTTAGATCTTTTATCAGTTTTGATTTTAGTTTAATGCATGGTGAGAAATATGAATCTAGTTCCAGCCTCTGACATGTGGAAATAGTTTTTCTAGCCCAGTTTATTGAAGAGGCTATCTTTCTTCCAGTGAACGTTTTTGGCCACTTTGTCAAAGATAAGGTGGCTGAATGTGTTTGGATTTGTTTCTGTATCTTCTAATCTGTTCTATTGACCCTCAGGGTTTTTGTTCCCACTACCATGCTGTTTTTATCACAGTAGCTCTGTAGTATAATCTCAAGTCAGGGATTGTGATGCCCTCTGCCTTGCCTTTGTTACTCAGAATTTTTTTTGCTATTATAGGTCTCTTCTGGCTCCAAATGAATTTTAGGAATGTTTTCTGTAGTTCTGTGATGTATGTTATTGATATTTTGATTGGGATAGCATTTAAATCTGTATAACAGTTTTGAGAGTATGCCTGTTTTTACTCTGTTGGATTTTCCTACCCATGAGCAAAGGATATCTTTCTACTTTCTGATATCCTCTTTGATCTCCTTTTCAGAGTACTGTCATTTTTTAACACAAAGACCTTTTACTTCTTTTGATTTACTTGATTTACTTGATTGATTTCTAAGTATTTAATTTTTTTGATGCTATTGTGAAAGGGCTTTATCAAGAAATTGACCAATAAAAAATCCTGATGGGGCTGTGAGGAAAAAGGTATCCATTTCCACTGCTGGTGGGAGTGTAGAATGGTGCAACCACTGTGGAAATCAGTGTGGAGATTCTTCAAAAAACTAGGAATGGAGGTTTCATTTGAACCAGCTATCTTTCTCCTTGGTATATTCCTAGATGAATTAAAAGCATCATACCACAGTGATATATGCATGCTTATAGCAACACAGTGTGTAATAGATAAATCTTGGAAATAGCACATCAACTTATCAATGGATAAAGAAGATGTAGGGTTTTATTAATACAATGGAGTACTACTCAGCCATAAAGAAGGGTAAACTTGAGACATTTCTAGGTAAATGGATACAACTTGAGACCATACTCTTAAGTGAAATAAATAAGACATACATATGTAAATATCTCATTTTTTTCTCTGATGTGAGAAAATGAAAGTGTAAATAAGGAGCAAAATGTATAGTAAATATTGTGAAATAGAAAGAAAATATTTAACTGCAAAGAGACACTAGGGAGAGGGGAGAGGAAGGAAGGGAAAAGGAATAAATGAGAAAAGAAAGATAAAAAGAAACAAAGCTTTTGTAAATAAGAAGGGGAAGAAGGGTTAAATGGAGGGGAGGGGAATAGTGAAAATAAGAAATAACATATATTATATACAGATACAAATTCCCTATGGTGAATATGATCATTATATATATCTAAATTGTACTGATAAATTTATTAATTAAAATCAGGTAAGAATACAATTTTACAATCATACACTAATTGTAGTTTGTAATATACTTTTACATACACAGCCCATATGAAAACATTGCCTTATGGTTTGTCCAGGTATTATCTTTCCACAAAGAGAAGGAAACACTGTGCATAAAGAAAGAAAATGGACAATCATTGTGCATCTAACAACTGCCTGACATATTACATATATTATCCCACAGAAATTAATATATGCAGGAGTCAGATGCTTTCCTCTTCCTGTTACAAATATGGAAATAATCTGAGAAGGCATGTGCCAACGCCAAAGTGACAATAGTAATAAGAACAATTCAGTTTTAACATAGTACCATTTCAGTTCAAGATATATAGTCACCAATACAAGAATTTAAGGAAAAGAAAAGATATATATTCCACCTTACCAATTCATACCACACCCCAGCTGAATATAATCAAGGGCACATGGTGAAGGACAGGACCAGTGTTTTTGACTCCAATTTTCAATGTTTCTATAACATTGATATATATGCAAGTCACATGGGGCTCTTTTTAATGTGCCCATTCTGATTCACCAGATGCAGAATGAGGCCTGAAACTATGCACTTCTAACAGGCTCCCTTATGGTGCCTGTATGATTGGTGTCTAGTACCAGGAGCACACTTAAAGTTGCAAGGTCTTATACAGTAATCGCAGCTCTCAGATAAAAGACAGTATCACACAGGTACAATGTATAATTTTTTGGTTTGGGACAAACAAGCAAATAAAAAAATGATAGTTGTGTCTAAAATAGAGTAATCTTTGGTATTTATAGGCACATTTTATCAGCTGGAAATCACTTGTTTTACGTTCCTTATTTGGGTAATGTGTGCATTTTCAGCATTTTCCAAATTTTCTCAATCACAAGAATTTGCTTTTTGAAAATACAAGGTAGTTCATACACCTTCAGCAATGGGTTCTAGAAATCTTCATTTTATCACTCTCCTTATGAAATCCTTATACTCACTAAAGCACCACTGATCACAAAGGGAGGCAACAAATATTTGCATAAAAAGCCAAAGAGTGAATATTTTAGAAAACCTTATGTACAATAGCAAAGCCATATTTGACATCCTGACCCAAGTTTTGAGAATCCTTGGGTTAAGAGATTTTATGTTTGTGAAGGCAAAGGATTGAGTTGGGACTGCGGAGAAGTGGAACATCATCATTCCCTTTACTACGCCATAAAGTAACCAGAGTAAATAGAAAGCCTGGATGTGGGAGACTTTTAAACATGTGTGTATAAAACATTGATAAAGATACAAAGAAAATACCCAGAGGATTACAGAAAGTAAGAAAGACAGAAGTAGGTGATAAACATGAGTAAACAGAAGGAGATATGGACTAGGATTTAGCTCAGTGGTGCCACACCTGCCTCGCAAACACAAGGTCCTGAGTTCGACTCCTGGTACTGGAAAAAAGAAAAAAAAAAGGAGACAAACAAAATGACACCAAGACACAGAGGTAACCTAAAGTTACCAAAAGCACAATAACAGAATTTAACAACTAACAAGAATACTAATGAAAACAGAAGCAGTCAATGCTAAAAGATGGGGTAGTGAAAAGGCATAGGGTAACAGTGTCAAATAAATGGGTTATAAAAGAATAGCCATGTCACTTAATGTGAGTTCTAGGGCTTCTTTCAAGGGCTTTCATGTTGTGAGTGAAGAACTAGACAATACATATAGAAAAAGCAGTGAAAGCATAGATTTATTCTATTTTTCCTCCAGTACCTAGGATCAAACTCAGGACCTTGGGCTTGCCAGGCAGGCACAGTGCCATTGAGCTACATCCCCTGGCCCCTAGATTTATTGAAGGCAAAAGAAAGTACACTTCCAAGGGAAGGATTGGGCCAGTGAAGAAAGTTCACAGTGGCCTGAGTGTAAAGTTAAAAGAATCTTTTTTACCCCAAATTCCTGGATTGGGCCCATCTCATGTAAATTTGATATTGGGACAATTGTCCTATCAAAAAATTCACTTAGTCTCATACCAGATATAAATTAAAGATCAGAAAATGTGCCTTTTGAATGGTCCTGCCCAGATGTAAAGAAAAGACTGGGAAAAACACATTCTCATTGGACTCATCAACAGTTCCATATTCAAATGAAGGATTAAGAATAGCATCTAGACTGATGTGGGTATGAACACAGCAGCAGAAGCCTCCATGTGCCACCTGGCAGCAACCATCCGTCAACTCCATACCAGCACTACATTTTGCATCACCTTTGCAGGGTCAACAGAGGGGAGGACTAACCAATCAATTTGATAGTGGACAAGGCGAACACTCAGGGAGAGAAATTTGGGTTGGGGGTTGTTTTATCTCCTCTTTGTGTATTTTTCTTTCATTTCATTTCTTTTCTTCTCTCTTTTATCTTCTTTTAACTTTTTTCTTCATTTTTAATTTTTCTTTTATTTCCTGTATTTTAATCTCTGGTTTTCTTTTTTGTTTGTTTGTTTTCATGGTTTGCCCTTTTCTGTGACTATTTGCTGTTAATACTGATTTTCTTTCACTTCTCAATAAGATCTCTTATCTACTTTCTCCATCTTTCTTTCTCTCCTTTTTTTTGGGGGGGGGGGTGCTGGGGATTGAACTCGGGTCCTTGCGCTTGCAAGGCAGGCTGCTGAACCACTGAGCTAAATCCCAGGCCCCTCCATCTTCCATTAAAAACTTTTTCAAATTTTATTTTTTTATTCTCTGCTTCCCCATACCCTCTACCTTTGCTGGTATAATTATAAAATTTATGAATCCTTAGATAGCGAGTTCATTCCATGGTATTATTGTTAAATACTGTTCTATTGTTAGTGAATGTAAAGTATTTCACTTTAGGTACATATTTACTGTAGGTCAATATTTAGTTTTCCCTAATGTTTAGACTATCATTACAGATCTCTTTTCTATGGTTAAGGGTGGTACATTATTGGTTATTAGGGTATGTCAATTTCCTGTTGGTCTTAGACAGTATTAATGTTGCTGATATCATCACTGTAGCCAAGACAACATAGCTTATTGCTAAAAATTGTTTTTTATGCCATTAACAGTACTGTAGGCCACTCACAGAAAACTGGATACCATGCACAGTACATTGCAACCTTCACTTCTAGGAAAACAAAGGTAGTTGGATCCTGGAACAGAGGCAAAGGCCAATAGGCATGCCCACAGAGCATTGCTGAAAAGGAGATATTAACGAAAGAGGCTTCAATATTAGCAACCAAGTTTTCCATTATAATCAACCCAGAAGCCCCAGATCAAGCAAACAAACAAAATTAATATAGAAATATGAGAATACAAGGCAACAAAATGCCTCCAAAAACTTCCAACTCCCCCAAAGCTGTGGCATTGAAGGAGAGGAAGTCAAAAGAACACAGCCAAATTATTTAAAAAGATAACAGATATGATAACAAGACTGATCAATGAAAAAATTGGTAAGCTCAAAAGATTATAACTAAACAGATAATAGGCCTAGTAAGTAAAATTATGAATGAGTCTACAGAAGCCACTAATAACAATCTATTTATGCTAAACAAAACAATGGAAAGCAACCAGAATAGAAAATAATTAATATCCATGAAAAGTCACCAAACAGAAATCCAGGACATTAAAAATTCTATTGAAAGTTTTGGCAGTAGAAGTGATTAATTTGAAGCCAGAACATCAGAATCAGAAGACAGGGCTATTATGGTGACCAATTTATGAGAAATACCATAAAAAACATAAAGGGAACATAAAAAAAAATGTAAAAGACATGAAATGTTGCAAGGAAGGTCTAAGGTCTAAGGTGAATTGGATTTTGTGAAAAATCAGAATGAAGGAAAAAAAGGCCTAAAAACCTGTTCACTGAAATAATAGCAGGAAAATTTCCAAATATGGGAAAAAATTCAACATACAAATATGAGAGGCATATAGAACCCCAAACTATCACAATCAGAAAATAACCTCCCCATGACGCATCATAGTCCAAGTACCAGAAGTCTTAAACAAGAATCTTAAAATTTGTTAGAGAAAATCAAGAAATCACATATAAAGGTAAACTCATTGGAATTACAACAGACTTCTCAACACAAAACTTAAAGGCCAAGAAAAACTTGGAGTGAAGTGTTTTTGGTTCTAAAAGAAAAAAAAAATCTAACCCAGATTGACATATCCTGCAAAACTTTATTTCAAAATTGATGTAGAATTAAGGTATTTCTACAATAATGAGCAAATATCATGATCACCAATTCAGCATTCCAAAATGTTCTCGAGGATATTCCAGAAAGAGACAATAAATAACAATAGCATAATATCTATTAGAATGAATATTCCAAGTAAGGTGAGCAATTAACTAGAAGGGAAAGAAAAGGGAGTCAGGATAGAAAATAATGTAATGACAGGAATAAGTCAATAACTTTCTGTAATAATTCTCAATATGAATGATCTCAATTCCTCAATCATAAAACACACATTGAGAGAATGGATGAAGAAATAAAATCCAACAATATACTGTATACATGAAACACATAACTCAAAAAGAAATTAGCAGACTAAAATTCAAAGGATAGAAAATAATGTTTCATGCAACAGTAACCCTAAAACAAGCAGGTTTACTATTAGCAGGTTAGCTAATTTTAGATAAAGTGTATTTTCAGCAAAAATTGATTAGAAGAGCCAAAGAACATCACAAAATATTGGTTAAGGGAACAATTCAACAGGAAGAGATAACAATTTTAACACATATTCACTAAACAATGGCACATCCAACTTCAAAAAAGAAATGCTATTGGAATATTCCTGGAAGCTAGTATAACCCTGATTACAAAACCAGACAAAGATCCAACCAAAAAGACAACTATAGGCTAATATCTTTAATGATATAGATGCAAAAGTTTTCAACAAGATACTGACAAACAGAATACAGAAATTAGTAAAAAAGATCATGAATCATCACGTAGGCTTCATCCCTGGGGCGTAAGGATGGTTGAACATATACAAACCAATAAATATAATACACCACATAAACAGAAGCCAGGACAAAAATCACATGGTCAGATCAATTAAACCAGAAAAAAAAAACCTTTGAAAAATTCCAATACCTATTCATTTAAAAAAGGTGAAAATATAGGTATGAAAGACCATATCTTAATCTAATAAAAGACATTTATGACTAATCTACATCCAATATTATATCAAATGGGGAAAAGCTTTTTCTCTAAAATCAAGAACAAGAAAAGGTGTCCTCTATCACCACTCCTGTTCAATGTAGTACTCAAAATATTAGCAAGAACAATCCGGCAAGGAAAATAAATAAATGAAATACATATTGGAAAAGTAGAAGTCAAATTATCATTACCTATAGACAACATGATACTCTACAGAAAAGACCAAAAATATTTCGCCAAAAGACTCTTAGAATTAATAATGAAATTCATCAACATACAAAACTCTGTATCAGTTCTGTATACCAATAATGAACTCACTGAGAAAAAAATTAGAAAAAATAGTATTCATAATAACATCAAGAAAAGTTAAATACATAGGAGGTAAATGACCTCTATAATGAAAACTACATTGTTTGAGAAAGATTGAAAAAGACATTAGAAAATGGAACGACATCCCCTCTTCTTGGATAGGATGAACAAATATAGTGAAAAGGCCATACTTCCAAAACTGATACACAGATTTAATGAAATCCCAATAAAAATGCCAATAGCATTTCTCACAGACCTACAAGAAAGAATCCTAAAATTCATATGGAACCAGAAGAGATCAAGAATGCAAAGGCAAACCTGGACAAGAAGATCAAAGTAGGAGACATCACAATCCAAGATTCAAAGTTATACTACAAAGCAACAATGGCAAAACAGCATGGTTCTTACACAAAAATAGAAACATGGATCTGTTGAATTCAATAAAGTGTGGAGAAGCAACCCCAAGCATATTAAGCAATTTAATTTTGACAAAGTGGCTAAAAGCATGCCCTGGAATGGATATGGCTTCCTTATAAATACTTTTATTAATACAGTTTTTGCAATACATAATGATTATATTCATTGCAAGTAATTGGTACTTGTACCTAACAGATCACAATTCTTTTTTCTCTTTTCCCAACCACTCCTTTTATTTTTCCAGCATCAGATTCATTTATTTAACTTATAAGTCCTTACAAAGTTAGTTATCATGTATACAGATTAACAACTCCATTGATAGGGGAAAATATATAAAAAACATAAGAAAATTACTCTAAATCCTCTTTAATGAATGGAGCTGAGAAAATTGGCAATACATGTGCAGAGCATTGAATCTAGACCCACATCTGTTATCATGCACAAAACTAAAATCCAAATGGACCAAAGATCTAAATAATAAAATAAAAACTGTTAATCTGCTGGGAGATAAAATAGCTAAAACTCTTGAAAACATACACAGAGGCAAGGATTCTAGACAGAACCACAAATACAGAAGAAATAATACCAAACATCAACAAATGGGATAATATCAAATTTAAAAGTTTCTGCATAGCAAAGGAAACAAGCAACAGAATGCAAAGTCTACATACAGAATGGCAATTTTTTGCCAGCTATGCCTCAGATAGAAGGCTATTATCTATAATATATAAAGAATCAAAAAAATTAGATTCCTTCACAATAAAAGACCTGATATAAAATAGACAATTGCACTGAGTGGACACTTCTCAGAAGATGAAGAAGTATATGTGGCCAATAAATATGTGAGGAAATGTTCAACATCATTGGCCATTACTGAAACGCAAATTAAAATAACACTGAGATTCAATCTTACTCCAGAATGAATGACTATCATTAAAAAATCAATAACAAATGTTGTCATGGCTGCAGAAAAAAGAAATCCTTCTACATTGTTGATGGTAATGGAAACTAGTATAACCACTATAGAAACCAGTATGGAGAGTCCTTAAACAATGGAAACAAGAAATTCCATTTGATCCAGCTATGCCTCTTCTTGGTATCTTCCCAAGAGAAGTAATGACAGCATATTCCAGTGATATATGCATTCACATGTTTATAGCAGCACCATTCACAATAGCTAAATCTTAGAAATGGAGATTTTTTAAATGTGGTATTTACACACAATGGACTATTTATTCTGCCACAAAGAAAGATAAACTTAAGTGATTTGTAGAAAAATAGATACACCTTGTGATCATAATATTAAGTGATATAAATCAGACACACAAGGTTAAATATCACATGGTTTTTCTTATATTAGAAGCCCAACATATAAATTAAGAGAAAAATAAAAGATAGATAATAAGTGGTAAGATAGTTCTTTTTCAAAAGGGAAGGAGATTAAGAGATGAAGGGAAGGGTTAGTGGAGAGAAGAGATTAAACATACAATAAAGTTGTGCCATGTATATGATAATTAAGTCCCAGCTTCCTGTAAGGACTGTATTCATTATATATTAGAAACATGTATAAATAAATAAATAAATAAATACATACAAAATGAAAAAATGTATATTAGTCCTAATGAAAGCCATATGTTCACTGTAACTTCGAAATCTCTTTTTACACACACTTTCACATTTTTGAAAAGTTTTCTACCTTTGAGTTACTTTCATTTAGAAATAATGGAATCTTTTTGTAAAGCATTGAAAATTTCTGTAAAATTTATATTCAAAATATAATAAGTGCTGTTGTAAATACAAACAAATAAAGGAATAGCATCTTCTAATTGGTCCCATAAATGGTGCCAGATTCAATGAAGGATTAGAAAGAGCATCTTCTGATTGGCTAGGCTCTGTGCATGTCCCCTTGGTAATGGTGGTGAGGGTGCAATATTCCTTTGGTGTCCAGTGGTAATTATAGATTATCTATGAGGATACTGGGGTCATTGCCCATCAGGCAGAGCATTTATAAGCTTGTCCCATCTGGAGACTGTAATGAACTGAGCACCAATAAGTATCATTAAGTTAGCAACTAATTTGGTTGAACAATTGTTGAGATATCATAAGTAATAAGATACTGGAGGGTGATATTGGAACATCTTCATTGAGCTTGGTCATATCATATATTGCAAAAGTAATGAGTAGATTTTCAATGGAGTTTTGTGAAATAGGAAGAAAAGAGGCAAATGGGAAGGAGAAGTGGGAGAGGTAGGGGAAAGGAAAGAAGGGAATGGAAATAATATGAGAAAGTTTTGAAAAATGGAAATGAAATCTTTGTAAATAGGGAGGGATGGAGGGGTTGAAGGGAGGGCTGGACAAGGGTGAAAAATAAGCAAGAGAGATTATGTAAAGGTGCAAATTTCCAATGATGAATGTCATTATATTTTATATCTAAAATGTACCAATGATTAGAATGAATAATCAAAATGCAATATAGGAAGAAAACGTCCAAACTGGTAGGGGTAGTGAGAGGGCAGGGGAAAGGAATGGAGGGAAAGGAAAAATGATGAGAAGTGGAAAAAATGGAAGTAAAGTCTTTGTAAATAGGGAAGGGTGGAGGGGGTGAAGGGAGGGCTAGGAATGGGGAAAAATAAGAACAAAGATGCATCATGTAAAGGTACAAGTTCCCAATGAGAAATGTAAATTTGTTGTACTAAAATGTACCAATAAAATAATTTAAGTAGTAAAAAAAACAACAGAAAAGTAGTGGTTTAAAAAGCAAGGGAGAAAGAGTTTTTCAAGAATTAAAGACACTTACTTGTGACCTCAGCTCAAAGCATGCATATTAGACGACCTCAGAATCTAATATCACAACAACTAGATTGAGTTGTGGATATCACTGGTAAGGTTAAAGAGAATCAAGGTGCTTCAAAGAATAGGTCAGAATACTTTCTAGCCTGTCTTTAAAGGCAGACTAAGAGAGAATGAGCAAGTAGATTATATCCCTGTGTTGTTATTTAAGAGAAACTTACTAAAGAGTTTTGTTCCCAAGCTCCCTGCAAAGAGGGAAGCATAATGCATAGGAATATTAAGCTACCAAGAGTCATAGCCTGAGCAGGATTACCCACATTATGTATCCTACTAAAGATAGGTGCCCATTTAAATCATAGTGAATAATAGATCATGAATGACTTATCTGTAACCAGACCAGTACTGGAGACTTGCTTTTTAAAGAGGAGCCTTAAGTCTTCCAGAGCTTCATAGGAGTAAGTTTCTTCTTTTGGGTGATCTCTTGTTTCGGGTGGGGCAGGCTTTATCCTAGCAAGGTGAATCCAGCTATTTATTCCTGCCACCTTTATTGCAGTGGGTGAGGCCAGGATCACCGAAAAGGGGCCCTTCCATTTGGGTTCTAATTGCTCTACAGGTTTTCCCAAGTTTTAAGGAGCACTTCATACCCCTGGGTGAATGCTGTTTTCTGCCAGGATGTCGATTGTGAATTCTCAGATGGTGTGTGGTAACGGACCTAGGTTACTAAGATAACAGAGGAGCTGAGTAGCTTCTGGGTCTGTGACCATGTTGCTGGGGAGAAAGGGCCTGTCATAAAACATTTCATAAGAACACACGTTAATTTCAGCCCTAAAGGTCTTTCTGATCCTTGATAAGGCTATTGAGAACAACCAGAGACAGGTTTCTGAAGACTCTTGTCACTGTTTAGCTAAGCTATACTTCAAGGTCAGACTGACTCAACTTTACATGAGGATTGAGGTCTCCAGGAAGAGTGCAAATAATATGTTATGCCTCTGGGCTTTGCTACTGTCTGTGTTATTTTATAAACAAAGAAGGGCCCATTATCAGAGTGGCAGCCCAAATCAGGTAATAATTTCTTTAAGACTTCTATGGCTCTTTCAGATTGAATAGGAATGGCCTCTGAGGAGGTATATGTTCACATTAATAGTGGTTTATATCCCCTATAGGTGGCATGTGGGTGAGGTCTATTTTCCAGTCATCACCAGAGTAAGTACCTTTCCTCTGGACAGGTTTGAGCAAGGGGGCTGCTCTTGTCCTTGATAGATTATGGTAGGAAAAATTGGGGTGGGCCTGACAGACTTGTTTGACTGTTGAAGTTATTCCTGGTTCCATGAAAACCTCCCTAATCAGCCATTGTCAGAGAAACATGATGTCCCAAGTGAAATAAATCATGTATAACTTTTATAGCCTTCCATGGGGTTTCTCTGGGAGAAACAATTGTTTTCCCAAATACTGCCAGAGCCCTTGCTTACAGCTACCTTGGTTTCTAATCAATCAGTCTTCATTTTTAATACAGGGGTTGTTGGTTTTTAAAAGGAAATGGGGCAAATGTCAAAAGCAGTCATAGTGAAGCCTGTTGAGCCTCCTATTGACCTTTTGATTTCCTCATGAGATGGGGTTCATATTTTTTTGTGTTCCCAGCAGTATATTATAGCAACTTCCTGAAGGAGATGGATTGCTTCTGCAAGTTGAAGAATTTTGGCCCTATGCTTAATGGGAGATTGTCTTTCCATTTGCAAGCCTCTTATTGCAGCATGTGTGTGTAGCACAAGAAAAATATATTTAGAATCAGTATGGATATTTAGACTTTTGTCTTTTCCTAGTGTTAGGGGCCAAACTAGTGCAATCAATCTTTTTGGGGGCAGAGGTTCCTGGAGGCAAAGGTTGAGCTTCAAAAATGTGCTGCCAGGAAACCACTGCATAGCCTGATGTTCACTGTCCTTTGAGGGTAATGATGTGCTTACATCTGTGAATTATCAATCCTCTGAATTAGAGAGGGATTTTTCCCTTAGGTCTGGCCTACTGGCATAGGTTAGTTGGATGAGCCACTCCCAGGAACGTTAAATCAGTGGCCTCATTGGCATTAAAGAGGCTGGGCTGAGGTTGTTGCAGCTGTTAATTGTAATTCAAGGCTTATCTAGGAGAGTAGCCTGATATTTTGTAAGTTATTCCCTGGTCATCTAAAAATGATCTTTTTAAATTTCCTCAAGTTTAAGGGTCAAGGATTTGGCTCAGTGGTTCCGCCACCTGCCTCTCAAGTGGAAGGTCCTGAGTTCAATCCCCAGTACCAAAAAAAAATCATCAAGTTTATAGGTACATTTTAGGTATACATTATGATCATATTTGTTATTGGGAATTTGTACCTGTACATGATATATCTTAATTCTTATATTTTCCCATTCAGCTTCCCTCCCTTCAACCCCTCCACCCCTCCCTATTTATATAAGCTTTGGTACCATTTTTCCCTTTTTCTAATTTTCTTCTTTCCCCTCTTTCCTTTCCCCAACACCCTTTCCCTAGTTCCCCTACACCTTTGAACATTTTCTTCCTATTTCACAATGTCTATTATACATTTTGGTCCTCATTTACATTTTCAGTTCCTCAGAACAGAGAAACAATTCAGTATTTACACATGTGTGTCCTATTTATTTCACTTAAGAGTATGCCCTCAAGGTACATCCATTTAGATATAAATGTCTGCAGTTTGTCTTTCTTTATGGCTGAATAGTACCCCATATATAGATGACTTAGTGTGGTGTTAAGATTTTTGGTCTTTGCCCCAGGGTAATCTTAGTACCCTCGCAGCTGTGATAGCTGTAGCCATTATAATTCTTAGACATGAAAGCTAACCAGTTTCTCTGAAAAGTAGGCAGGTAGGCAGGATTCTGTTCCTAATTTTTGGAATAAGATTCGCAAAGCTGTACATCTCATCTCAGTCACATAAAGAAATGAAGGGTATATTAAGTTGGGTATTCCAAAAATAGATGCCAAACACCCTGTTTTCAGGACAAAAGGCATTGTCCATTTCTTTGTTCCAATAAAAGGGCTCAGGCTCAGGCCTCTTGATGGGCTTATATAAAGATTTTACTGTAAGTCCAAAGTTTGGAATTCATACCCTATAGAAGCTAGGCATTTATAGAAAATAATGGAACTCTTATTTAGTGACCAAGTATTCTAGATCACATATAGCCCTGACTCTGTCCTGAGAAACTTGGTGGGTCCCAGGTGTGAGAATATGGCCGAGATATGGAACCCTTTGGAGAAAAATTTGAGCCTTCTCCTTCGACACTTCTTACCTTTATCCAGCTAGAAAGTTTAGAGCTCTTACAATTTTTGTGTTAGATTTCTCCAAAAAAGAACTGCATATTAGGATACCATCTACATATTCTAGGATTACCCCTAAAGGGAGCTTTAAGTCCCTAAGTTTCCTCTTTAGGGCAACAGCAAAGAAAGAGGGGCTATCCCTGAAAAAGGACCATATAGGTGTACTGTTGTCATTCCTTTATAGTGGGATTTCCCCATTCAAAAGCAAATATGAACTGGAAGTCTGGCTGTAGAGGAATAGTAGAGAAAGCATCCTTGAGGTCAAAGACAGAGAATCAGTTGGAGTCCGTGGGGGAATTGAACAAGGAATGTGTATTGGTCCACCACCAAAGTGCAGACTGGGACGATCACCTCATAAATTAGATGGAGGGCTTGTATCATTTGTATCATTCCATATTCTCCTGAGGGCTTTATCATTGGGAAGATTGGTGTATTATAGGGGAATTGACAAGTCTTTCATAGTACATACTTATGAAATCTACCTATAAGAGGCTGGAGTTCCATTTTTGTTTCTTCTTTTATAGAGTATTATTTACAGTCATGGTGATAAGTGGAACTCTTTGGTCTTATTCTTACTGAGGTCACAGTTTTTGCCCCTCTGGTGAAAACCTGTAATATTAAACAAAAAATTAACTTTTTGATTAATCTAGCATGGGAGGCTACTGAAGTCCTCAAGGTTGTGATTTCTATGGGGGGCTTATGATAGAATTGTAGTATGAACCCTATATTTAGTAAGCTATCTCTCCCTACTAAAGGAATGGGACAGGTAGAAAATATAAAGAATTCATGACTAAACATTCATCCCTTAAATTGACAAATCAATGTGTGAATGAAGTAACTTTCCTTTGGGCTTCCTTCCATTCCAATGACAACAGTGATTTTGGAGGAGGAATTTAATTTGCTTACCCATGGTTACCTGAGGTTACCCAGGTTTCCTCATTGATGATGGTCATACTACTGGGAAGGAGTGATAAGGATGGCTTTGGGCCCCTTGAGTACTCCTCTCCCCCCACTAGACTCTTTGGTGACCTAATCCTCTTCAGGGAACAGGAAGAGTCTATCCTCCAATGCCAGAGGTTGGGATTAGTGATAAATTCTTGACATTTGAGGTGGGGCCAAGAGACAATTTGGTATAATCTTTACCCCAATGTCTCATTTTCTTGCATGTAAAGGAAGGCTTTTCTCCAAAATTTCCTTGAGTTTTACCCTGGGATGCCTTGGGATTTCCAAGGCTGCTTCCAATTATAGTGGCTATAATTTTAGCCTGCTGTTTATTCTGTGCTCTGTTCCCTCGTTTTCTCCTCTAAATCGCTGCTGTTGTAAACCACAAAGGGTATGTCCAAAAGCTGATTTTGACTGGTATATGGTCCTAATTCAAGCTTTTGGAGCTTTCTTTGAATGTCAGGGGTGAAATGATGGATGAAATATTTTCCCATTAGGGTTACATCTTTCTTAGAGGAAGAATCAAAATTGCTATATATTCATAAGGCCTCCCCTAACCTGCTGTAGAAGATGGCAGGGCTTTATCATTCCCTTGAGAAAATTCTCTAAACTTCTCATACTTGACAGGTTCAGTGATCCCTTTTCTTATTCCCCCAATACCATCTGGTGAATTATACTTCCACCTGAGCCTGTTGGGTGAACTGTTTCTCCTCCCAGATGGTTACTGACAGGACTTGAGTTGTAAGTTTCATCTACCTCCCTGTGAACCACTGTTAAGAATCTGTCATTGTACTTGGGGTGCAACAAGTTGCTAATATAAACTGAATAACTCCCACGATAGTTCAAAGCTGAGAGTAGAGTTTGAAAGCAATATGCAAGTCTGCTGGAATGCTCAAAATACTATCTTAGGCAGTCCTTGCACTACTGGATATCTGGGACTATATAAGGAAGCTGCATTTATATGATTCCCTCTGCTCTTACCACCTCTCTCACGGGCAATAGGGCTTGGGATGTCACCAAGCAAAGGGCTCCATTATGGATGTTTCTCAGGCTAATAACAATTTGGAGTCTGTCTGCCAGTTGAGATTCATGTAGAGAAGGGTCTTGTTCCACTTGGGCACTAATCTGAAAATTGTAAGAAAGAGGTTGAGAGACATGAGGGACAAGTGGTAGTCTATAAAGAAGGTCACCAATAAGAACAGCTTCTAGATCAGAAGTTTTCTTGAGAGTAATGTTCCTAGGGCCCTGATGAAGAGATTTTTTTTTGATAAAGGCCTTAAATTCTACATACCAGCTCTCTAATCATTTCTTTTTTCCCTTACAGAAGAGGTCTAACTGGAAAATAATATTATAATTTTTCCCATTAAATTTATTGGTACATTTTAGGTATACATTATGATAACATTCTTTATTAGGAATTTGTAGCTGTAGATGATATATCTTGGTCCTTGGTTTTTCCCCATTTGCCTTCCCTCCCTTGCACCTCTCCACCCTTCCCTATTTATAAAATTTTATTTCCCTTTATTCCTTCTTTTCTCATATATATTTTCTTTCCCTACTTTCCTTTCCCTCACCCCCCTCCCTACTTACCCTTGGCTTTTGGAGCTTTACTTCCTATTTTACATTATTTGTACATTTTGATCCTCATTGACCTTTCAGTTTCTCACACTGGAGAAACAATTCAGTATTTACACATATATATCCTATTTATTTCACTTAAGTGTATGGCCTCAATGTGCACTCATTTAACTGTAAATATCCCGAGTTTATCATTCTTTATGGCTGAATTGTAATCCACTTAATTTTTTAAAAATCCACATCTTCTTTATCCACTCCCCACTTTATAGGCATTTGGCCTGTTTCCAAGCTTTAACTATTACAAACTGTCCCTCGATAAACATGGGTGCACATATGTCCCTGTGGTATGATATTTTTAATTCTTTGGGGAAGATACTCAGCAGGGGAATAGCTGGAGCAAATGGGACCTCTAATAGCAGTTTTTTGAGGAATCTACACACTAACTTCCACAGTGGTTACACCAGTCTGCACTCTCACCAACAATGGAGAAGGATTTCTTTTTCCCCACAGCCCTTCCAGCATTTGTTATTGGTTGATTTCTTATAGCAGCCATTCTTTTTGGAGTGAAGTGGAATCTCAGCATTGTTTTCATTTGCATCTCTTGAATGACCAGTGATGTTGAACAGTTTTTCATATGTTTATAAGCTGTTTATACTTTGTCTGTGAAATGCCTGTTCACTTCAGATGCCCATTTTGGATTGTGTCTTTAAATTTGGGGGGACTGATTTTTTAAAGTTCTTTATATATTTTAGATAGTAGAGCTTTGTCTGAGGAACAGCTGGTAAAATTTTTTTCCCACATTTTGGGTTGTTGCTTCACCCTGTTGGTGGTTTCTCTTGCTAAGCAGAAGCTTTTTAATAAGATGAGACTCCACTTGTTGATTCTTGTGGTAGTTCATGTGCTACTGAGGTTTTGTTTATAAAGTCTTTTCCTACTTTATTGTCTTCAAGAGTTCTACCTAGCATATCTTCTAAGAGGATCAGTGTTTATGTTTTAATATTTAGATCTTTGATCCATTTCAATTTTAGTTTAGTGTATGGTGAGAGATGTAGGTCTAGTTTTAATCTTTGACAAGTTAAAACCCAGTTTTTCCAGCACCATTTATTAAAGAGTCTATCTTTTCTCCAGTGAAAGTGTTTGGCTCCATTTCCAAAAATGAGGTGGTTGAGTATGTCTGTAGTTGTTTCTGCATCTTGCAATCTGTTTTCCTGATCCACTGGTTGGTTGGTTTGTCAGTACCATGCTGTATTTATCACAGTAGCTTTATAGTATAGTTTCAAGTTGGGGACTGTGATACACTCTGCCTTGTCTTTGTTGCCTAGAATTGCTTTCACTATTCTAGCTCTCTTCTGGTTCCAAATGAATTTTTGTATTGTTTTCCAAAGTTCTTTGAAATAAATTGTTGGAATTTCAATCTGGATTGCATTGAATCTATATAGCACTCTGGCTATTTTCACTATATTGGTTTTTCTGACCCAAGAACAAACGATATCTTTCCATTTTCTGATATCCTCTTCGATCTCTTTTTCCAGAATGCTTAGTTTTCAGAGTACAGTTCCTTTGTTAGATTGATTCCTAGGTATTTCATTTTTTTGGATGCTATTATGAAAGGAGTTCTTTCTCCAGTCCCAATCTCAATGATTCTGTTCTTCATGTACAGGAATGCTATTGATTTTTGAGTGTTGACTTTGTATCCAGCTACTCTACTGAATTTGGTTATTGAGTCTAGAAGACATTTGGTATAGTTCTTGGGATCTTCTATAGAGTATCATGTCATCTGCAAATAATGACAAGTTAAATTTTTCATTTCCTATCTTTATTCCTTTCATTTATTTCTCTTGTCTAATTATTGAGGCTAAAGTTTACAAAACTATATTGAACAACAGTGGTAATAGTGAACATCCTTGTCTTGTTCCTGATTTTAGCATGAAGGGTTTCAGTATTTAACCATTAAGTATGATGTTGGCTGTTGGTCTTTCATAGATGACTTTATCAGGTTGAGATAAAGACCATTTATTTCAATTTTCCATTGGTTTTTTCCCTTGGGTTTTTATGTTATTAAATGTCTATGTGTTTATGAAATTCTAGTGGTATCTTTTGCTATTGATCTACAATTTCATTGCACTATGATCTGATCATATAAAAGAGATCACTTCCTGTGCATTTACTTAAACATGTTCTATGAGGTAGTATGTGGTCTATTTTGCAGAATGACCCGAGTGCAGCTGAGAAGAATGTGTATTCAGATTTGTGGGGTGGTATATTCTGTCAACATCCATTAAGTCCTTTTGTTCGAGTTTGGTTGAATTCTGGTATTTTCTTGTTGATTTTTTGTCTAGTTGATCTATCTATTTTTGACAGTGGGTTATTAAGCTCCCCCACTACTATTGTATTAGTCCTCATTTGATGTTTCATGTCCATTAATGATTGTTTTATATATTTGAATCCACTCATATTTGGTGCATATATATTTATGATTGTCATTTCTTCCTCTTGGATTGTTCCCTTTACAAGGATGTAGTGACCTTCTTTGTCTTTCTTAATTACTCTTGGTTTGAAATCCACTTTTTTGGCAAATAGGATAGTTACCCCTGCTTTCTGGGGGGTTCCTGTCACATGGAGTATTGTTCTCCAACCTTTGACCTTCAGTCTGTGGATTCCTTTCTTATTAAGTGTGCTTCTTGTATGCAACATATTGTTGGATCTTGCTTCCTGATCCATTTTGCCAGTCTATTTCTTTGATTGGTGAATTAAGACCATTAACATTGACAATTATAACTGATATGTATTGCTTATACTTGTCATGATATTTTTCTGATGTTGGATTCTACCCCTTTGCATTTAATTTCTTGTCTTGCCTGATGGATTCATTCTGCTGGGCTTCATAGAGTTGTGACCCTCATTGTCTTTTCCTGGGATATTGTTGAGAATTTTCTGGAGTGCTGGTTTTGTATTCATGAAGGTCCTCAGGTGTTCTTGTCAAGAAAGTATCCTAATACTTCATCGATTTTAAAAGATAGTTCTGAAGGGTACATCAATCTTGGGTGAAGGATTTTTCTTTTAGGGCTTGAAATATTTCACTCCAGACTTTCCTTAATATGAGTGTTTGTATTGCCATGTCTGTGATTCTAATGGACTTTCTTTTGTATGTGATTTTTTTCTTTTCATAACTGTATTTAATATTTTGTTCTTGTGTTTGATTTCTTTTTTTAAATTAATTTTGGTACATTTTAGGTCTATAATATAATGACATTCATCATTGGATATTGGTATATTTACATAATATATCTTGGGTCTTATTTTTTCCCAATTTCCCTGTGGTCCCTACAACCCCACCATCCCTCCTTATTTATAAAGACTTTGTTTCCATTTTTTTATTTTTTCATATTAATTCCATTCCCTTCTTTTCTTTCCCCTACCCCTCCCACTTCACCTTCCCTTTGCACATTTTCTTCCTATCTCACAGTATCTATTTAGTGTTTAGTCCTCATTTATACTTTCATTTTCTCACACCAGAGAAACTATATATTTACACATGTGTATCATTTTTATTTTACTTAAAAGTATTGCCTCAATGTTATTCCATTTAGCTATAAATGTTTCTAATGTATCATACTTTACAGCTGAGTAGTACTTCATTTTATTTTAAAAAACACATTTTCTTTATCCAGTCTCCAGTTGATGGGCAATTGGGCTGTTTGCAAGTTTTAGCTATTACAAACTGCCACTATGAACATGGGTGCACATAAATCACTGTGGTAGGATACTTTTAATTTTGGGGGGAAGATACACAGCAGGGGAATAGCAGGGTCAAATGGGAACACTAAACCTAGTTTTTTGAGATATCTTCATACTGATTTCCATGGCGGTTGCAACAGTCTACACTCCCACCACCAGTAGAGCACTGTTCCTTTTTCCACACAGCCCTGCCAGCATTTGTTATTGGTTGATTTCATGATAGCAGCCATTCTTTCTGGGGTGAGGTGGAATCTCAGCATTGTTTTCATTTATATATCTTGAATATTGAACATGCTTTCATATATTTATTTGCTATTTCTAATTCTTTGTCTAAGAAATGTCTGTTCATTTCAAATGCCCCTTTTTGGATTTGGTTTTTAAATTTGGGAGGTCTGATTTTTTAAAGTTCTTTATAGATTCTAGATAGTAGACTTTTGTCTGAGGAACAGCTGGTAAAATTTTTTTCCCACATTGTGGGTTGTTTCTTCATACTGTTAGTGGTTTCTCTTGCTGTGCAAAAGCTTTTAAATAAAAAGAATTCCAACCTGCTGATTCTCTGTGGTAGCTCATGTGTAACTGATGTTTTGTTCATGAAATCTTTTCCTATGCCATTGTCTTCAACAGTTCCCCCTAACCCTCTCTTCCACCCAGGTTAGTGTTTCTTTTTTAAAATTTAGATCTTTAATCCACTTTGATTTTAGTTTAGTCCAAGGTGAGAGACATAGGTCTAGTTTTAATCTTTGGCAAGTTGAAACTCAGTTTTTCCAGCACTATTTATTAAAGAGGCTATCTTTCCTCCAGTGAAGGTGTTTGGTTCCCTTGTCAAAGATGAGGTGGCTTACTGTGTTTGGAGTTGTTTCTACATCTTCTAATCAGTTGCACTAATCATGAGGTCTGTTTCTTTGCTAGTACCATGCTGTATTTATTGCAGTAGCTTTGTAGTATAGTTTCAAGTATTGGATCGTGATACCCCCTACCTTGTCTTTGTTGCCTCTAATTGTTTTTGCTATTCTAGGTCTTCTAGGTCTCTTCTTGTTCCAAGTGATTTTTTGAATTGTTTTTTCAAGGTCTGTGAAGTATGCTGTTGGAATTTCAATTGGGATTGCATTGAATCGATGTAGTAGTTTTGGAAGTATGGCCATCTTCATTATATTGGTTCTACCCAGGAGCAAGGGATCTCCTTCCATGTTCTGATATCCTCTTTGATCTCCTTTTTCAATGATATAGTTTTCAGAGCAGAGATCTATGATATCTTCAATTACGTTGATTCCAAGGTATTTCATTTTTGGGGATGCTTTTGTGAAGGGAGTTGTTTCTCCATTTCCTCTTTCAGTGAGTCTATTTCTTTCTGTACAGGAAAGCTATTGATTTTTTAGTGTTGACCTTGTATCCAGGTACTCTATTGAATTTGGTTATTAAGCCTAGAAGACTTTTGGTGGAGTTCTTTGGGTCTTCTATATTAAAGTATCACGTTATCTGCAAATAATGACAATTTGACTTCTTCATTTCCTATCATTATTCCTTTTATTTCTTTCTTTTGTCTAATTGCTGTGGCTAATGTTTCCACAGTATATTGAACAGGAGTGGTTACAGTGGACATCCTTGTCTTATTCCTGATTTTACTGCAAAGGATTTCAGTTTTTGACCATTTAGTATTATATTGGCTGATGTTATTTTATAGATGACTTTCTTCAGTTTGAGATAGAGCCTGTCTATTCCAATTTTCTGTAGGGGTTTTTATCATGAATGTATGTTGGATTTTGTTGAATGCTTTTTCTACATCTATTGAGATGACTATATGGTTTCTGTCCTTGTCTCTATTAATATGGTATATTACATTTATTGATTTGCATATGTTGAACCATCCTTGCATCCCTGGTATGAGTCCCACTTGGTAACATTGTATAATCTTCTTGATGATCTTCCTCATTCTGTTTGCCAGTATCATATTGAGGAATTTTGCATCTAAGTTCATTAGTAAGATTGGCCTATAGTTCTCTTTTTTGGTTAGGTCTTTCTTTGCTTTTTGGATCAAGTTGATGTTTGCTTCCAGAAATGAATTTGGGAGTATTGCTTCCCTTTCAATTTCATTGAAGAGTTTAAACAGTAATGACAATAGTTCTTCTATAAATGTTTTGTAGAGTTCAGCAGTAAAGCTATCAGGACCCAGGCATTTCTTAGTTTGTATGTTTTTAATTATGTTTTCAATTTGATATTGGGTTGTTTAGAAATTTTAGGTCTTCTTCATTCAACTTTGGTAATTCATATGTACCTTGAAATCTATCCATTTCTTCTATGTTTACCATCTTATTGGTGTATAGATTCTCAAAGTAGGTATTGATGATCCTCTGGATTTCTTCTGGTTCTGTTGTAATTTCACTCTTTTCATTCCTAATTGCTTAGATTTGGATCTTTTCTTTCCTCTTTTTGATAAGGTGGGCTAAGGGTTTGTCAATTTTGTTTATTCCTTTGAAAAAGGAACTTTCTGCTTCATTGACTTTTTGTATCTTTCTCTTTGTCTCCATTGCATTGGTTTCTGCCCTGATCTTTATATTTTCCTCCCTTGTATGAGATTTCAGTTTGTCTTGCTCTTCTTATTCTAGAAGCTAGAGGATCAGTATCAGGTTGTTTATTTGAGCTCACTCTGTTTTCCTAATATGAATATTCACTGCTATGAATTTCCCTTGTAAGATTGCTTTCATTGTGTCCCATAGGTTCTGATATGTTGTATTTGCATTGTCATTTAATTGTAGAAACTGTCTGATTTCTTCTTTAATACCCTCTGTGATCTTTTGGTTATTCAGAAGTGTGTTGTTCAATTTCCATGTGTTCATGTAATTTTTGAGGTTTCTTTTGCTATTGATCTCCAATTTCATCACATTATGGTCTGATAATATACAGGGGATAACTTCAATTTCTTTGTACTTTTACAAACATGCTCTATGAGCTAGTCTGTGGTCTCTTTTGGAGAACAACAATGTACAGCTGAAAAGAATGTGTATTCTAATTGTGTGGAGTGGGATAATTTGTAAATATCTCTTAAATACATTTGTTCAAGAGTTTGATTGAGTTCTAGTATTTCATTTTTAATTTTTTCATCTAGTTGTTCTATCTATTTGTGACAGTGTGGTATTGAGTTCCCCCATTACTATTATATTAGTGTCTTTGGTTTTTCATTTCTGTTAGTATTTGTTTTATATAGTTGAATGCACTAGTATCTGGTGCATATATATTTATTATTGTCATCTCTTCCTCTTGAATTATTCCCTTTTTAAGGGTGTAGAATCCTTCTTTGTCTCTCTTAATTAGTTTTGGTTTGAAATCCATTTGATTTGCAAAGAGGATAACTACTCCTGCCTTTTTTGGGGTTCATGTCACATGGAATATTGTTTTCCAGCTTTAAGTTTCCATCTGAGTTTCCTTTTGAATTTATTGTGTTTGTTTTCCCCTGCTTTGGAAGTTTTCTTCCATTATTTCTGTGAACAGGTTTTTTTTCAATGTTGTTTGCACACTCTCCTGTTTCTTCATCGACTCTGATCAGTCTTATGTTATTCTTCCTTGCATCATCCAGCAGGTGCTTGATTGATTTCTCTTGGTCCCTTAGTTTTTTAAAGAAATTTTTCTTTTCCTGGTCACTAATTGCAACCCTGTGTTCCATATCAGATATTCTGTCCTCACTTTGGCTCATTCTGCTGCTAAAATCTCAATGATGATTTTAATTTCCTGGTATCTGTTCATATATGTTTTATGGATTCCATTTGTTTCTTATGCTGGGATTCCATCATGTTCCTTAGCTCCTCTATATTTTTACATGTGTCTGCTCTTGAGTTATTAATTATGTCTTGCACTATGGGAACAATCTCTGCTGTTGTCTGAGAAATTATTTCTGATTTCATTTTTTTCCAAGTCCCTTTTTCTTGCCAGTGGAGGGAGTCCAGGTGGTTGAGTATCAAATTGTTCCATCTTGTTGCCCTTTGGGATTGCCTTAGGTGATCTTGAAATCTGGTTTTAAGACTTGTTTATGTGCCTTCTCATTTCAATAGATGCACCCTGCTGCATCTTTATTGTGGTGACTTTTTACTCACGTGGTTGTGGTTGTCTTCAATTCTCAGCAAGCCACTGAGAAGCCTTTTCTCTGCTACTCACATATGCACCAATTCCTGGGTCCGGAATGGTGGTCATCTGGGTCCCTGAGCTGCCCTGTTGTTTGGTTGGGGTTCTGGCTGGGTCCTATGCACACTTGAGATGGTATCTGGGATGCCTCTAGCTGTGGCCTGCCTCCCTGCATAGCTGTTGTCTGGGGGCATTTGGCTGGGGGCTGTGCTCCTGAGTTCCTAGTTTCTGAGTAGGCTTATGGCTGCGTTCTACACACAGTTACCAATGGTCTCTGGGCAGAGCTCTGGTTGTTGCTTGCCTGCCTATTAGTTTTTTTCAGGTGGGCCTTTGGCTGGTGCCTGTGGACCCAACCTTCTGGTGTCTAGGCAGTTCCCTCAGTGGGACTTGCCCGCACCTGTGCAGCTGTGGTCCCCATGGGCTTCTTGCTCAGATCTTTGTACACTTAGGGATGGTATCTGGGGGGGCCTCTGTTGCTTGTATGCCTGAGCAACTCTTTTCAAGTTAGGACCCTGGCTGGGACCTGCCTGCACTCATGCAGGTCTGGCCCACTCAGGCTTCTCTGTGGGATCTGCACAGACTTACCATGGAATCTGGGCAGGCCTCTGGCTGTTCTTGTGTTGGATTTCTAGAATCTTGACTATTTATTATATGTCTGGGTGTAGATTTTTTTTTATCATGGCTAGGTGGTGTTCTATATGCCTCACCTATCTTTATGTCAAATTCTTTTTCCCTGTTTGGGAAGTTTTCTACAATTACCTCTGTGAAAAGTTTGTCTTTTGTACTATCTCCTACTGCTTCATTGACTTCAATCAATTTTATGTTATTCTCTTTTGCATCATTTAGGAGGTGTTGGATTATTTTCTCATGGCCCCTTGATACTTTAAAGAAATCTTTTTTTGTGTGTTTGCTAACCACCATCCTGTCTTCTATCTCTGAAATTCTGTCCTCATATTCATTTATTCTTCTTCTGAAACTTTCAATGGAATTTTTAATTTCTCAGATATCTGCTTAAATATGTTTTATGTTTTCCAATTCTTTCCTGTGTTAGGTTTTCATGGATTCTATAATTCTCCTCACCCCTTCTATTTTTTTATCTGTATCCGCTCTAGAGTTATTAATCATATCTTTCATTATGGTCACCATCTCTGTTGTTATCTGAGAGATTATTTATGATTTCATTTTTTCCAGGGCTTCTTTCATTACCTCCCTTGTTACCAGTTCAGTGAGTCCAGGTGGTTGGCTTTTAGATTGTTCCATCTCTTTGCCCCATGGATTTGCTTTTGGTGATCTGGTGATCTGGATTTGTGTCTAGTTTAGGTGTCTTCTAATTTCTATTTTTGTTGTTGTTTTGTTGTTGTTAATATTTTTGGTTTAATTCCTGACTTGATGCTTGTATAATGTTTATTATAAGCATCATTATTGCCAGTATTTAGAACCCATAGGAAAGGACTACTTCTATGAGGTGTCTTCCAGGTATAGCTAATCTCTGGATTTTGAGTCTATGATGACCCTTTGGCACTCTCAGTCTAGGTACACCAGGAAGAACAACTGACTAGAGCAATCATGTCACCTTGGCCAAAGTAATGCAATCAGCATGAACAGTAGTATCAAACACAGCTTACAAAATGACAAACTGTGGTAATAATTTATCTGTCACCCTCTACTGTATGAACTAGACTTAAGGTTATGTATACAAATCCAGGACCAACCAGAAATATGTTTGCAGTAAATAAGCCCTTCAATATAGTGAATTTACCTTTGGGAAAAAGACTTAGGAGTTGAGGGGGCATAGAGAAATAGAAGAAGAGGGGATGGTTAGAAGTAGGGCTAGAGGATGCAGGAAGATCATGTAAAGTTTGGGAAACTGGTGAAGACATGAGGGAAAGAGAAAAGGAAGGAACAAAAGCAAGAACAGAACAAACTAATGGCCACAGGACAACTAGAAACTGTATTTATGCTCTTATAGAAATAAGAAAATCAAGAAAAAAACTGGTAAAAACAGGACCAAGAAAGGAGAGAATTGAAGAAGAGGAAGAAATGAGGGGAGAAAGCAAAGAGAAAGAAGAAAGAAGATAAAGAAAAAGTCCCCTTCAAGGTGTTCCTCTGCTGTCACTGATAGACAATGTTGGCAGGAGCATGCAGATCCAAGTCACTTAATCTCAGCAAGGCAGCCATAATCCACTGAGATACAGGCTGCTTTCTGGTTGCAAAGCTGAAAGTGAGCTTTCTGACCTCCTGTGGGATTGAACTCTGCACGGTTCTGCTACAGGTTCAATCTGTCCCTCCCTCACAGCAAGTCTGGGTTCCAGTGGGAGGTGCTTATCCCAACCACACATCAACCACTATAGTCCACTGGGTCTTTATTGAAGTGGTTATCTTAGCTGTCCCAGTGGACTTCAATTCTCAGCCACAGGCCTCAGAGAGGCCCTCTCTCTGCTGTCCACTATTCTGCCATCTTCCTGAGCTCAGAACAATGGTCTTTCTTCTCTTTTCCATTGTCTGCATCTGACCATGACTATTGGTGTTAGCCCAGTGCTGATGGCAGGCAGGCGGGTGGCTCTGGTGGCTGAAGAATGACACACATGCAGGCAGTACCCAGGCAGCCAATAATATAATTTAAACTAGCATTTTTTGACCATTGCTCTGCCATTTCAAAACTTATCCTGTGGCCATACAGTATTAAAATAAGAAAAATGTGAAATTTTTTCTTAAGTTATTGGAATCAAACTGTTTTCAGTGATTAAGGATATAGCCCAGTGGCAAATCTGGAGGAATGAATAAGGAAGGTCTTTCCCATGATGACTCAAGGCACATATGAAAAGAGAAACTAGATGTAAGAATTGTTCCCAGGGGCATCTCCTCCATCCCCAAAGAGAATCAACAACCTGCATAGAGCCTGTGGCATTGACCCGAAAGCTTTTCCTGTCAGACATCTCTGACCCTTACATGGGCACTGGTGTTCTTTTTTTGTTTTTCCATAGTCCATGTCCTATTATCAGGTGAGGATTCCCAAGATAAAGCACACCATTGCCTGCATCCTTCCAGTTTACATAGCACTATTTCTCCCAGAAGCCATACAGAAACTCTTTGGAAAATATTTCCAGTAATGGCTAAAATTAGGATTAAGGCCAAAATTTGTTTATTTGAAGAGAATCTGGAGGCCCATGATTTCCCAGAAGTAAAATCCATAGGTTTGTTCCAATAGACTTTTAAAATTCTCTTTTAAAATAGCCTTTTAAAAGCCTCCATATAGAACGGTGGACTAGGTGGAGCTTTCTTGGCCCAGTAGAGGTCAATCTATAAGGTGTTTCATTAGGACTTACAGTGTGGGGATATCTCCTTTAGTCCCTGATCTGAGTAGACTCTGCAGCACTGCTGGCAAAGGGAGCATGTTCCATAAACTCTTGACCCAAAGTAATGAATGAAACTGGGAAAGTTTGAACCCCATAGAAAAGAACAGAGAAAGGGGAAGTCAAGTGAACATGAGTTATATTTAAACATGGACATTTTAAAAGAATCAGATGCTGTACACTGAACATGGACCTACTCAAAGCATAAATTTATCTTGAGCAGGACAGGACCTAAAGTGTCCTGTTCCACACTGATGTTATCCTATCCCAGGATTCTTCAAGGGTCACACACCCTAATGGCTTTTAACTGTTCAATCCATGCCCACGATGTATGATCAATGACTAATCTTATAAGTCCAGGCAAGAATTGTGAGAAAAAATTTTAAAATATCCTGTTAAGAAAACTTAAATCTTGGCTGCCTCATCAAGACAATGTGATTGGGTAGGAATCCTGGGGCTTTTTCTCCAAGTCCTTGGTGTCCCGAACAAAGAATTGAATGAGACACATGGAATAGACAGCAAGGGTACAGATTTATTGAAGGAAAAAGAAAGTACACTCCATCTACAAGGTCGGGGTGGGCCAGTGAAAAGGATTCACAGTGAAACTGAGAGTAAAGGGAAATGGGTCTTTAGAATTTGAAATATCTAGATTTGCTCTACCTCATATAAACATGGCATTGGAAAAATTTCCCCAACTAAAACCTTCATCCTCATGTCAGATGTAAATAAAGGATCAGGACAGTACCTTTTGCTTGCTCATCATCAGATGTGAGTGAAAGATTAGGAATAGTGCTTTCTGATTTGCTCCATGAACAGCACCAGACTCAAATAAGGGATTAGAACTAGTCTTCTGATTAGTCCCATGAAGAGTCCCAAAAAGCTGTAAGCCTGGCATTATTTGGGTCCCATGTTCTGTGAATGTTTTTTTGTGTGTGGAAAACATTTGCCTCAGCCTGCTAACTATTTTTTTATTGACTTTTGGCAAATTCTGCCCACTTGTTTTTCTGGTTTGCCCCAGCCCTAATCCCCTACTTCAGCCCCTGTGCTCTCCTCTTAAAGAAGGCAAAGTGCTGTCAGACCAAGCATTCTTCCCTCATCCTCCTGTGCAGAACTCCAGTGAATTAAAAATACAAACAGTTTGAGGGAAAACTCATGAGCAAACAAAGGATAAGAGATAAAGCCAATTTTCTCAATCCTTTTTTAAAAATTCCTAGCCTTTTTTGATAAAATGCATTTTTCCTTTGTTGTAATAAATCCTCTTAGGGAGGCTTGCCATTCAGCCATTTGAGAATCACTCATAAAAGGAAGCTAGTATGTATGCTACTGAGTTCTATCAGAAAAAATATCAAATTTTACTTTTGTTGTAATATTGGATATTTTCTAAATTACAAATGATTCATGCTCTATTTTGATATTCACTTGTCCTCACGCTGTTCTACCTGTACACTCATCCCCCAAACAAACACAAAGCAACAGACTTCCCATCACTGAAATTCACTGTCCTAGGCACAAAATCATATATGGGGTGTGGAGTGCAAACTGTATAGCAGGACAAAACTCCAAGTACAGAGATTGTTACTTCTCTGAAGATAGTAGCAGTAGGCAATTGTTCATTTTCTCTTAGGACCAACTTGTCTTCTCCCTCAACAGTATTCCTGGCATTGCCTCTGACACAATTCATTTCCTTTTGCCACCAATACTATAGTATGAGACACTTCTCAGAAGATGTACAGATAAATGGCCAATATATACATGAAAATAATGTTCAACATCGCTGGCCATTAGAGAAATTTAAATTGAAACAGCACTGAGATACCATCTCCAGAAAGAATGGCTGTCAACAAGAAATCAAATAACAAATGCTGGCGAGGCTGTGAGGAAAAAGGAACCCTTCTACATTGTTGGTGGGAATGTACACTAGTGCAACCACTATGGAGATCAGTATGGAGATTTCTCAAAAAATTAAAATTAAAAATTCCATTTGAGCCAGCTATTCTTCTTTGAGGAATCTTCCTGAAACATTTAAAATCATAATAGTATAGTGATACATGCATACCCATATTTATAGCAGCACAATTTATAATAGCTAAATCTTAGAAATGGCATATATGTCCAACAACAGAAAAACTGATAAAGAAAATGTGGTATTTATACACAATGGAGTACTACTCCAGTATAAAGTAAGATAACCTTGAGTTATTTGTTGATAAATGGATGTGCCTGAATATTAAGTGAAATAAATCAGACACACAAGTTTAAATATCTCATGGTTTCTTTTATATGAAAAATCCAAAATATAAATTAAGAGCAAATCAAAGGATAGATAATAGGAATTAGGGGTATCTTTTTTCAAATGGGAAAGGGAAGAAGAGATGGTTGAGGAGGGGAGGAAGTGGAAAAGAATTTTTTCAAAAGAGAGCATCAAGGGAAAAAATGTAAATAGAGGTGTTCCAAATGGGAAGGGATAATGATATGGAGGAAGCAGGAAGGGATGGAAAGGAAAGGTGACAAAAGAATTAAGATGTGATATGAACATGTACAAACTCCCCACAATAAATATAATCATTGTTCACTGCAAATATGTACTATTAAAACACATAATGAAAAAAATTCTAGGTCTGAGCTATTAGGTACTGGCATGGTAGGGGCTATCATAAAAGAGATTTGATGACTTTTATAAGGGTTAAAAGACTTTTTTCTGTAAATTTACATGACCTTATTATTGTAGTGAATGGATGAAGGTAATGCCACTACTTACCAAAATCAAAGCAGCAGGCCAATTTTTGAACATCCTCAGTTCGGTTAAAAAGTACACTGACAGAGAAGAGCAGCTTTTCTAATGCCACAAGAAAATCATTAAAAACAGAAGCGGGGTGGGGGGGGAGTGGGGGGGTGGCATGCAAAGAGAACCTTCCAACTGAGCTAAGTTCCCTGTCTCAGAGACAGGTTAATATTTCTGTGTTGAGGCTGGGGAAGGGGGGTGGTCTCTAACTTTGATAGTTCTCCTTCAGATGTTACCAGTCACTTAAGTGATGGCCTGGGTAGAGGTCAAAAGGATTTATAAAGGCCAGACCACAGTAGGCATGTGGCTGGGATGCCCTGCCCTTGCCTTGTCTCACTGTATCAACAGGGAGCTGCTTACTGCTGTGTTTAAGGGAAAATAAAAAGTTTTATTTCACTGCACACTTCACAGAAGGGTGGAAGTAGCAGGGAACTCAAATATATAGCAGCAAGGTGGGAATAGGAAAACTATATTGAGTAATTTGAATTGGATTGCAAATGGCACTAAGACTAGAAAATTGAAGTCCTTGCTGCCTCACCAGGTACTGGTTAGTTAAAAGGCATACAATTAAAATAAGGATAGACTCTTTCTGTCAGTCAGTGGATGTGGGTAAGGATAGGATGATAAACTCTCACCTGTACAAACTGACTTTAAAATCACAACAGGTACCAGGTGAAATCGGAGGCATCAGTTTCCTCCATTAGTACAGCAAGATAACCAATTCAAAAGTAACATTTAGAGATAGCGGGAGGATTCTATTATCATAGTATATGAAGAACAGCAAATAGCATACTGGGGTTGTGTAAAGAAGCAGTACCTCAGTTATCATCTACCAGAAATTTCTCTTCCAGGGCCCAGGAGTTAGGTTGACTATTTTTGACTAGTTAGGTAGAAGATGGCTAGAATGCAATGCTTAACGAGGGTGCTCTGAGGCCCCACTTCTACAATGCAGCCAGAGAATGAGTTACTGATTTCTCCCACGTTGTTAGAAAGCCTCACTGTAGCACAAAGGAAAACTTTACATATAAGCTTTAAAAGTTCACTGAAACATGATCCTGTATTGTAAGAATTTGATGTTTTGAGAATCCATGTTTGGAGGAACCTGAATTCCTACTCAGGTTGTCCTACTCCTTAGGCAAGATAGTGTGTATAGTCACCAAGCCACATATTCTCCATCTACAACACAGAATGGTTATGGTATTTATTTTATAGAACTACAGTTAGAGAAGATAATATGTGTAAAGTACTTAGCACAAGTCGGGGGAGAGAATAATAATAGTTATTATAGCTGTTATTCTTAATAGTACTATTATAACTCAGTTATCTCCAAAGTCACCAAAATTATATAGTATAATCATTATAAAGAGCCCATATCTGGCAGCCAGACTTGAGTTTCAGTGTGTGTCCTACCATGCTTTTGTTCCTTTGACTAATTCACTTACCTTCCTGCTATACTTCAGTTTCCTATGAGTCGCTGTGACATTTGCCTTGCATGCCTCATAAGAATATGAAGATTAAATAAGCTGACATATGTGAAACACTTAGAAATGGTTCTGGCACAAAGGAAGTGCCATGTAAATATTAACAACTATTATTAGTATTTGGTAAACATGCTGAGGGCTTGGCTCATAGGTCCCAGTAGTGCCTTCAGCTCACATCAGGTTCTCAGTCTGTGTTGCTAAACCCACTAATCCTACTAAAAGCCTAAATAGGTGATGGTGAACCTTTTAGAGACAAGTGCCCAAACTGCAACCCAAAATCACTTATTTATCACAAAGTCTCAACACTGCAATTAAACCTGAATACTGAGGTTTTAGATTAGAAAAAAAAAACAACTCATATATCAACATCTTTAGTCTTAAAAACAAATAATATGTGTTCCATAGGTTTGCCACCACTAGGAAAGCTTTAGCCCACAAAAGAGGCCTTGGAATCACATTTGGTCATTAAAATTCTGTCAGCAACAGTGTGTGCCATCACAATTCTCCAGAATCCAAATCTGTCGTCTCCCATTTATGAGTCACTAAGATACAATAGTTGCATCTGTCACAGTAGATTATGTTATGTCAACAGGACAATACAACAACAGACACAACTGGTTATGGCATGTAAGAAAATGACAAATATGTTCCAGAAATTTGAAAGGACAGTTTTCTGAAGGGAAGGCAGGTGCTGATCTTCAATGTGAAATGTAAACTGCTTGCAAACTAAAAAACAGAGAAAACTATTCTTTCCAGATTTGGCCCCTGGCCAAGTTTGAGGTACACGCAATATATGTGTGGTCTTTCTATTTTCTCATTGCACCCAATATCTCGATTGCTTACTTTGGCACCCCAGTTAGATCCATTAATATTTTGTCCCAAATGTTCCCTGTCAGCCCCCCACCCCCATTTTGCTCCCAACACACAATCCAACTCCTTCCTTGTCTGACCTGAAATCTACTAGGCTAGTCAAAGCTCAAGGCATTACTCTTTTCAGAAGTCTATTGCAGTCTCCATTTTCAAGGCCTCTAAGAGCATGGTATAGTTCTCGTCTAGGAAAATGTCCCTCTGAGCCAAAACTTTGGGGAAATTTTACAAATGGAGTAACATAAAGACATTAGGCACAGAGAGACTTTTCATAGTAGCTATTAAATTCATGTTTTAGCAAAAAAAAATTGACACTATGTGTTCCTTCCTAGGCACTGCAACTTCAACAATAACAATAAGATAAGGTCTTAGCAATTAGGAAGTTTACATTGTACTAGGGAAGAAAAAAGCCAAGAAAAATATAATTTTAGATTATATGGGAAATATGAAGGCAATTTATTTAACAGGGTGATGGATAAGGGTAATAGGGATGAGGTGATTCAAAACTTTTATAGTGTTGTTAAGGGTTGATTTCTTGGAGGTAATGCCATTTGACCTGACATTTGACTGATGAGAAGGAGCCTGCCAGGAAGAGGTCAGAATCATAGCAAAAATCATTGTAGACAAGGAACACAGCAAGTTCAAAGACTACGAAATGGAAATTAATTTGAAATTTTGGAGAAACAGAAATAAGTCACTGTTGTTGAAGGTAGGGAACTGGCAGCAGAGTAATAAAAGATAAGATTAAAAAAGAGCCTGGGGCCAGATAATATGATAGAGATCTATAGGCTAAGAGAAGGATTGGTACTCAATTCGAATGGAAAGCTTTTGGAAGGTTTTACACAAAAAGGAACATAATCCAGTCTACATGCTTTGAAAAATTAAACAGAAATATATAATATGATAGGAGAGAAAGACAGAAAACAGGTGATACAGAGACTTCTAGAGTAAGATGAATATCATACTAGTCCATGATTCATACATTCTTCAAAAGGAGAATAAAAGAAGACATGTGTGTGTGTATATATATATATATATATATATATATATATATATATATCTTCATCTTTTTGTGGGCAAGCAACATCTATATTTCTTAAAATCAATCTTTCCCCCTTACTTTTCACTTCATTTGCTCTCCCTGATGTCATGAATGACTTCTTTCTTACAAGTCACTCTTCCTTATTCAGTATGCCACACTCTTGAAATGTCTATAACGATGAAATAAATAAGACTGTATCAACATTTCTAATTATCCTAGAAGATAGTTATTTCTTTTTCTTTTCCATATCAACCCATGTTTTTCCCAATGTTGTTCATAGACTACTTACTTACTCCAAAGTTACTGAAATGGGCTATGGAAGAAGTCAAGTCTTGGAACTTACCCCACACCTGCTAAGAATACTTGAGAATAGAATCTTGGTGCTTGCATGTTCTGAAAGTTCCCCAGGTGATTGTGGTGCACAGTAAACTTTCTGAGAGCCATTATCCTACATTTTTCATGCCTTTGCCTCTACTGTTGTCTCTTCCTGGAATGTTATTTCTCTAAAACTAGAAATTCTGCATGAGCTTCAAGGCTCAGCTCAAACGTAACCTTCACAATAAAAATCTCCCTATCTTCCTTTCTCCTATGTGAGCCAATGTGATTTCTCCTGTTGTTCTGAGTTTGGAGCAGGGTATGAGAAGATGTCAATACAGGGATCCAGGACACTCTTGACTGTACTGTATGAGACAACTTCTACTGAACTAGACTAAAACTGCTGAGCTGAAGTCTGACCTTACTCAGGACTCTCTAACTGAGGACAATGGCACCACATATATAAGAGGCTCATATGAGGTCATAGACCCAATGCCAAACCTATGGAATTAGATAACCAAGAATTTGGCCCACTTTCATTAAAGGCTGAATATGCTGTTTTAGTATGTTGCTCTCTGAAAGCTGTTGAGATGAGCAGTACAAAAGGAAATAAAGCAAACTCTATTTGAGGAAACTCAAGAGACATCAATATGCAGGGCAAGATCTGAAAGGAAGGGAAAATCAAAAGAGGTGAATGCAGAATTTGGTGCTGCTTTCCCCTTAAGGTCAATTGCCAATTGTGAAATGAACAGTGGCAGTTTGAGGCTTAAATGCTAAGAAGTGTTCAGTAATCTCACAGGCCTAGGGAAACAAAAATTAGAATGTAGGCTGTCAAGGGCTCTTGTTAGATGTTACTGATTTTTGATAGGTATTAAGTGGCTGTACTCTTAACAATTATGGTGAACTAGAAACAGATAAACTTCAAATGGCTGAAGCCCACCTATGACTCACGTTAAAGTCATTTGCCCCTAGTCTAACTGCATAGCACAAGTAAAAAAAACAACAAAAAACAAACTAAGAATCCTCTATGGAAGAAGGTATTATAATTCAGTTTTTACTAACTTTATAATTACTCATAAATAAAGTGTAATATTTAATCACAAAATGGTCAGTATTAGTAAACAAAAACTTTATCTAAAGGCTAAGGAAAAAGTTTAAGTAGACAGGAAATCCAGATATTATATATATTAGACAGAGCATCAAAATAATTATGATTGGGGCCAGGGATTTAGCTCAGTGGTTCCACTGCCTGCCTTGCAAGTGAAAGGATCCGAGTTCGATCCCCAGCACCAAAAAATAAATAAATAAATAATAATTATGATGATGATGATGATTTATAGGTATATGACTAGAAGCAAATAAGGGGAGAATCATGGTAGGGAGCTGGAATTTCTAAAATAGAATTTCTGGAATTGAAAAAAAACATAATTTCTTAAAATAAAAACAATTAATATAGTTTAAAGCAAATTCGATAACCCTGAGGAAATAATTAATAAACTGGAAGATATGGAAATAAGTAATAGACTTGACTAAAGTATAAAGAAACAAAAATTGGTATGTAATTAAAGCCATGCTTAGGGAAAAATAAGTAGTTTAAAGTACATATAGTAGAAAATAAGGTTGAAAGCATACATCCAAATACATTGAAAAAAGTAAACCAAGAGAAACTGGAAGGATAAATGGTAAAGATAGGAGAAAAAATACTAAATATGCTTCCATAAGATAAATTACTTTTTAAGAGTAATAAACTGAACATAATGGCGCTTGCCTATAATCTCAGCACTGAGGTAAGGTCACAAATTCAAACACAGCTCAGACAACTTAGAGACATAGCAAGAACCTGACTCAAATAAAAAATAAAATAAAATAATGACTGAGGATGTAACTTAGTGGGAAAAGTCATGGATTCAATTTTTAGTACCACAAAAAAAGTAATAAAATTGAGAAATCTTATCACAAAACAGAGCTACTAACAGATTGCCAGTAATGAAAAGAGAGTGTACCATCACTGATATTGCAAACATTTAAAAACAAATTAAGAAATGCATACCTTTTGCCATTAAGTTAGAAAATTTGGATTAAATAGAATGATTCCTTAAAAAATTATAAAATCTGACTCAAAAAGAATGATTATAGCTGAATTCTTCTCCATCCATTAAAATCAGAGTCTATAGTGGAAAACTGCGGATTCAGAAGGACTTGCCTGTTATTTATTCAAACATTTAAGGAGGAAATAATTCCAATCTTAGACAAACTCTTCCAGATAATACTAAGAAAAAAAAACTATTCCTAACAGTGTTTGGGGCACAAACATGATGATAATGACAAATTATTGACAATGACTTAAGAAAAGAAATCCACAATCCAACTTCACTTATGAGTTCAGATGTAAAATCCCTGAACAAAATCTTAGCAAGCTCAGTCATCTCATCAAAAGGGAAAATCCATAAAAACACAAGTTAGATTTATTACAGGAATGCAAGGCTAGCTTAGCTTTTAAAAAGTAATCATAATTCAATAAATAAACAGAATCAAGGAAACAAAATTATTTCAAATGAAACAGGTAAAGAATTGATAAAATTTAGCACCCATTCATAATTTAAAAAATAACTTTTACCAAATGAATAACAAAAAGAAATATTGTTATTCTAACAAAGTCCATCTATGTAGAACTGAAGCAAACATTATACTTTAAATGTTGAAAACTTTCCCTCTGAAATCAGTGATAAGACAAGACTACCCTCCATCACTGCTCATATTCAATATTGTACTAAAAAAACTCACTAAAATGAGAGGTTAAGGGGAATACTCACTATTGGGTTAAGGATACTAAAGGAAAAAAAAACTTCCCAATGCCTTCATATATCAGAATTGTATAAGTGGAAAATATAAAAGAATCCAAAAATAAGCTGGGACAGTTAATAATGAACTTAGTAACATAATCAGATACAAGGTAAATTTACAAGAACAGTTGTATTTATGGACCATGTTAACAAATAATAATACAGATTTTTAAAATAGCATTTACAGTAGTTCCAGAAAGAAGGAGGAGGCGAAGGAGGAGGAAAAGGAGGAAGCAGACAGAAAAAACCTACATATTTAGGAATAAACCTAATGAAAGATGAGTTTTAAACAAAAAACAACTATGAGCCATTATTGGTAGAAATTAGACTGAAATAAATGGAAAAATGCACCAAACTCATGGATTGAGAGATTTGATATTTTAAAGATATTGATTATTTCAAATTGATTAGGCTATAGATTTATTATACTAATTAAATCCTATTGTTTTGGTGTAAATTGGATATATAATTCTAACATGTAAATGCAAATACTAAGGGCCAAAAATAGTTAAGGTAGTCTTGAAAAAGAAGAACAGAGTTAGAGCACTTATACTACTAGATAACCACTACTTATTATAAAGCCACAATACTTAAAACAGTGTGGTATTATTCCAAGCAAGTATATACAAAGTAATCACTGGAATATAACATGAAGTCTAGATACAGACCAGCACATATGTAGATGCTTGATTAATGATAAATATGGAACTAGATAGCAAAAGACAAATGAAGTTCTGGGTCATTTACATATCCATAGTAAAAAAGTGAAACATTATGATTTTCCTACAACGACGCACAAAGATCATTTCAAGATGAATTGTATAGATCAATATAAAAATAAAGTATCATAGACTCAAAAATATTATAGAGTAATATTAATAAGATCTTGCTAACCTGAAGGAAAATATGATGAATTTAAATTTATTAAAATTAATAACTTCTGTGCAAAGTTAGTCCTAAGAAAATGAAAATAGAAGCCATGAAATGGCCAAATGGCCTTTGCCACATATAACTGACCATATATATATATATATATATATATATATATATATATATATATGGAATAAAGAATATTATCTTCATAATGTTGAATAAAATAATTTATGTAAAAATTACACAAACTGAATAAGATAAATTTTATAAATCAAAACAGGCAAATTTAGCTGGGTCCTGTGGCACATACTTGTAATCCCAGCTACTCAAGAGGCGGAGGCAAGATTGTGAGTTCAAGACCAGCCTGGGCAACATAGCAAAACACTACTTCAAAAAAGGCAAATTTAATCTCTGGGGTTAAAAATCAAGATGATTAAAAAAAAATCAAGATGATAATCTTCAGGAAGGCACATGAGGATAGTGAGTATTAGGAATAATAAGCTTTCTGGGAGCTTATAATGTTATCTTTATTAATCTGGATATTGATTATAATGTGTTCGCTTTGTGGTCATTCACTGTCATTTTTTAATTTGGGTCAGAGAGTCACTTCATACTGCACTGAAACTTCTAATAGCTTCATGGTTGACTCAATCTCCTCCCTACAATGCTCCTTTCTCTGTTATAACTGACATTTTTTTTTTTTGGTACCAGGGATCAAACTCGGACCTTGCGCTCATGAGGCAGGCGGCTGAACCACTGACCTAAATCACCGGCCCACCTTTCTCTGTTATAAGCTTGATATGATGACCAGCACTATGATTAGTGTTCAAAGGGTGACTGATATTTCGTTGATGACAGAGAGATGAAGAAAGAGAATAAGGCAAATACCGGGGATCAATGTAGGACATAGCATCACCTAGTATTAGACATTTACAAACTCCATGATCAAAAACATAAGATTGAAAGGGCCATTTCATAATGTCAGCTCACCTATCACGTAGGATCAAGTACTAACGAAATGAAGTGTATACATGAGAATGTTGACCCGCATTTCCCTTAAATATTTCTTATATACATTTGTATCTTTATAAAATATACACATAATAACACATTTATCAGTATCATCATCCCTGCTCCTAACATCTTTTCCTTTATCAACTCAATACAGTATTAGTACAGTATATCTGTTTCCTCACTGATAAAATAGTTAAAACAGTTAAAGTCACAAACTATGCTACATTATGTTAAAGCCAAGGAAAGCCAAGCAGAAAAGATTCCATTGGAAATATCTAGTCCAGTGGTTCTTGAAAAAGTCACTGTGAATTAGAATCACCTGGAAGAGACTGGAAACTACAGATTATTAGGCCATTACATTAAGAGCATCGTAGGTGATTTGGATACAGATAGTTTATGGGAAAAAACGTTGATCTAGCTAAATATCCTAATTCCCCTTAGTAATATTGTCTTATCATGCCTCAAACAGAATATAAATAATTTCTAAATAAATGGAATATATATTCTATTTATTCCAATATATATTTATATTCTATTTATTTAGAAATTATTTCAAGGGAGAGAAAATATACAAAATTTACCAGGTATCAATAATCGCCTATTTTTCTACAAACTTTCAATTGCATTTGATTTTTTTTTTGGTAAGCAAATATCATTGTAACACTCACTAAGGGAACTTACTACTTAAAGGAACCCCATGGTGAATCCTTCTGTAAAGTGAAATTTTTGCCTTGATTTATTTGTTGCATAAATCTACATTTTCATATCTGAGTTCACCTGCTGGGAAGAAATGTTCTCCCCATTGTCTAGGCCCTCTTGGCTAGCCTTCTGTTCAATATGTGACCTTCTCACAATTCTGTGATTTACATGGAACTATTTAGAGGAACAAACAAGTAGTGTTGCATGTTAACTAGAGTGACTGGATTGAAAGGCAGCCAGAAGCCAGCAGAGCAAAAGATAAAAGGAGGTCAGGCCTCTGTGTACAAGAAAAACAAAATGAAAGGGAAGAGGTTAAAAGCAAAATGATTCTACAACTCTGAGAACTGTAAAGAGATGTCTCCAAAGCTCAAGTGTCCAGGGCTTGAGTTGTTTTCTTCTCCAAAATAGAGGAAAAAAAAAAAGTAGGATGCAACACAGAGGTACTAGCTCCTTCAATGGCAAAAAGAGTTTGGATGCCCCAGAATAGAAGGGTATGGGTCACAATAAGATGATCTTTGTGGGCTACTTCAAGTCTATAAGACTGAAGCTATTTGTATGTCAAATTGCTTTCTCTTTAACACTTAGTGTCCTGTAATAGTCTGTTACTTACAGTATATTAGATCTTAAGCCAAATAAAAATAGCCAAAAAGATTGTTATCTAACTCACTACTGGGGACTGAGTGGTAGTTGTATCTGTTTGTCATAGCCTCTAAAGAAGTAGTGAGGACTAAGGATTTAGCAGCAAAATCCAAGATCAGTCTTTTTAAATCACACAGTATACATTTTAGAGTGGACAAGAATCCAATACAAAAGTAAGATTCATATGCTTATCATGAAAGCCAAAACACCGATGGATAAAGACAACAAACTAGGTGACACAAGCAAGATTACAAGGATAATGCATAGTATATCATAAATTAATAAAATTGTCTTTATTCCCTAACAATCTCAATTACTTTCACAAAATATCTTTTAAAAAAACATGAAATAATATACTGGGTCATTATCCACTTTAGCCCCATTTCAATTCAACAAATTACTGTTGAACACCTAGCAGCTTTTACTTTTTCAAAATGCTTTGTTTAAAGTTACTTTTGAACACCTACTACCTGCCCAGCACTAAAGAATATGCAAAGATGATTCAAAACAACCCCTACCTTAATGGAGATAATGACATTGTCCATAAATGACATACTACATGTACATGCTCTCAATTTGAATAAAAGACAAAATGCTATAGATTTCTAATTTATAGAAAATTCACCAGTTATTTTTAATTAATCACAATAGTTCATCAAAAGGAAGAAATGCATAATTCATAGCATTTATTTTTTTCTCAAATGACAGCAGTATCTATCAGACCAATCCATCTGAGAGACAGCTGGAGTCCAGTCTCACATTGTCAGGGGAGTATATGAAGCATCAAAGATTTTAGGATGGCTTCAAACACTAAAATCATCCTAACCTGAAAGAACTGATGTGTTCATTGGTCACATAAAGTTGAAAAGAATGGTAGGAAACTAAGAGCTGGATTTCTCAAGTAAAGCAGTACCTTATGCTTTTGGCCAGTCCTTCTGTCTTATACTGTCATAATATAGCAGTAATCCAAAGTCTGCATAAACAGAAAAGGCTCTTCTTCCTGAAAGTGCCATTATGCTCCAGAATCCATTTTAGAAGGAATTTGACCTCTGATGAATTCACTAAAGGATCTGATTGTACTGCTGTGAGCCAACTTTGGGAATTTTCCATGGCCACAAAACATCCTAATTTGCCTTGAATCATTTTCAAATTTATATTCCTGACCTGACATACTTAATGTTCTCATCTATCTATCTCTCCAGTTTATATTATCTTTTCAGCTATTTTCATTCCTTAAAGCACCATTATCCAAGAATTATTTTAGGAATGTGAACTTTTTTTTTAACCTCAAATGGTCAAGAAATCAAACATGTAAAAGAGATCAAAGTAAAGTTGATCTGGAGTAAGCAGAGCCGTGGGTGCAGAGTTTTGGTATTCGAGCATCTGTGTTCTCACAAATATTTTTACAGGCTCCAGAGAGGCTTTGCAGAACTTCCAGGAACAAAGGTATCCTTTCAACTGTAAACATTACTTTAATGAGGACACAATCTCTCAGAGAAGGAGCAATAATATTTTAATAAAATAATTTTGATGGTTAACTGATTATAAATTTTGAGACCAGGATAATCTGGATTAGAAAAAAAAGTTTTAAAATTTAATAAGTTAAATGCTTCTGCATAAAGATTGTATAAGAGTTTGTGTTAGAGGGGAAGGGAAAAAAGACATGTATGTTGCTATGAAATAAACTCTCTCCATTTCCTCAATCCTCAAAAGCTTATATGAGCAAGGAATAGTTGTGAAAAAAAATCAAAGAAATGTGAGTGAGCTCCCAATTCTGAGCTGGCATGGAAAAAAAAAAAAAAGAAGAGAACAATCTAGAGAAAAAGAGACCAAAAAGAATCAGAAGTCAGTGGAAGCAGAAACTCAGAACTAGAAGTGCAGCCGCAAATGCTCCAGCTCACAGCAAGTGCTACAGCAGATGGAGACCAAGAATCAAGAGGCACCTGAGGTTTGGAGGCAAGTGTGTAGCTTTACTGACTCTGTGGGAACTAACTGAGATTATTCCCAAAGAGTCAGGCCCCTGAGAACCCCGTGTGCCGGGGTTTTATGGGGTTTGCGAGCAAGCAGGGAATACAGAAGTAGGACGTTGGTTGGTCAGAAAGTTACACTGAGTTTCACCATCCTTACATATGGTGGGAAAAGAAAGGTTACATCATTCTGGGGAAACAGGTTTGTACTGAGGAGCGGCGGGGGGGGTGGGGGGCGACTGGGAGTATGTGGTTTTTTCACTTTAGAAATAGTAATAGAAGAGTGCTTTTATATTTATAGGAATAAATTCAGAAGGCAGTGAACTTCCAACAGAATGTAGGATAGGACCTGGACAGAAATTAAATAAATTTCCAAGAGTGCAACTTAGATTTGGGTCCAATCTTCTTTTATTTTGCACATGAAGGGCCTCTGATATTTCTCTGTGCGTAATAAAAGATGACTGAAAAGATTCTTCTTTTTTCCCTAAATTGCCTTTCAAGTCTTCAGGCCCCACAAAAAGAGATGGATAGAAACAGAAAGACAGACTTTCTTAATACTCCTCAAAAATATTGGAGAAAGGAAGAGGAAGTTGAAGGAGAAATAAAAGTAGAAAAGAGACAGGGATAATACAGAAAAAGAAGAGGTATAATATTAAGTAAGATACGTAGGAGAGTAGGAAAATAGTAGAAAAAGTAATACAAAGGTAAGTTTTCTATTCAAGTCAGAAAAGAAACTTTGAAACATAAACTCACCTCCTCAAAACAATTGTAACTTAAAAAGTCCAATGACCTGAAACAAAGAATGGCTTATCCTGATTTTATTTCTTCATTTATATCACAATTTGCTATTTTGGGGAAGGGTACTACGGCTCTACATTATTTTTTCCCTCTGAGCATCTCCCAGTGGGATTGGGAAGGAAAATCTTGAAGGAAATCTTGAAAAAAAAATAACACCCTCAGAAACATTACAGCCTTGGTGTGGGCTTATCTTTGCCTCTCCAGATTACTTTGCCATTCCTCTTAGCTTAGGGTTTCATCTTCCCTTTAGTTCCTGAAAGACTGCAACCTCTCTTTCTTCAATTTACAGAGAAAATACTAGCTTTTGAGAAAAGCCATGCTATTCTCCCTGTCCTGTTTGCCAATGGTTAACTTGGGCATGAACGTTCTCCAGGTGAGATTTGCTACAATGTTCCACCCACGCTGGTACACTAGAGGTTGTCCAACATAATCCCATAGGTCATTCTCAGGCCAGTGTCCAATACAGAGAATGGCCATGCAGCAGTCATGGATAAAGCATTCCTTTTTGACTTTCACAAAACCTGTGGTTCCCAATGCTACAGAACTTTAAGGACTAACAATTGTGTGTTTATGGAACTGCTCTCTGGCCCACTGTAGCAGCTGATTGAGAACATCTCTGCTGCTAAACACTGGTCTGAGTAATATGTTTGCATCAATTTACATTTTATTAAAACTACATGGATTTATTTCAACAGTAGCATATAAAGTTACCAAAGGTGTCACTCATTCAGTCCACAGACAGAGCTGACTACTCAAACATAACGTAGCCCCTTGCAATAATTCAATCTTTCTTTCCCTCCCAAGAAGTCTGAGGCTTACAAGCTGGAAAACACTGGACTTGGCCTAACTAGGACAGCTGTTCCCTTTCACGGTTCAGTTGAAAATTTACCATTTCTTTAATGCTGTCCTCGAATAACTATGTACCACTGATTACACCATTACCCACCCTTCAGAACTCAAATATTCAGCTTATATCACACATACACCTGGTTGCTAATATATCCTAGGTTGTTTTTTTTTATACCCAGAAACAGATTACCACTCTAGGAGTAGATATTTACACCAATTTCTTCTATTCCTCACATTTTTTATGGATCATACTCCAGTGCTCTGTGCAATGATAAATGCTGTTAAGTGGGGCAAACATCATTTCTTATTTCCTCTTGTCTGTGTTCAGGTATATTTCCTGTCACATATTTCATTCTTTAGAGTATGGAATCATGCAAAAATCCCTTAACCCTTAGGACCATTTCAGATTTCTGTGATTTTGCATCTTCCACTTCCAGAAATGTCCTTCCCCATGTCATCTACTTGTCAAATTCCTGTTCCTCACATTATGTTCCTCACTTCTATTATTCTATTTATCATCTAACATCTAATACTTTCATTTTTCATCTACATGTATGTTTCACCAAGTGCACTATGAGATTTAGGAAGATAGGTCCTACTTCTTTCTCTACTAACTTCATGCCTTCACCCAGTAAATATTTGATAATTAGCTGTGCCTGCTTCTTTGACAGTCTTTGAGCTCCTAGAGAACAATGACTGAATTATCAACATCTCCAAGTGACTATAAGAAAGTTTCTTTCAGATAGTAGGTGCTCAGACTGTGTTGGTTGGATTTATTTAACACAGTAATGGTAAACTTCTATCAAACTTTGTCTCTAACTTGAGTATCTTGGTGTAGAACACCAAGTAATAGAAAGATTTAGAATAGACTTTGGGCACAAACACGCCTCCTGATGTTGCTTACCACCTAGCCTCAGAGAAAGATTGTTTTTAGTTTTCGCATCTGTGCATTAAAAGGTTTCCGAATATTTCCCATTTAAAACACAGGCCAGTGAAGTTGCTAGAAGAAAAGATGAATCAGACAAATCTGGGTCCAAATTCTGAGTCTATCACTTATTAATTTTGTGACCTTGGACATGTTACCTTATTTCTTTGAATCTCAATCTCATCACCTACAAAATGTGAAGAACAAAGAGTCTCTGTTCCCCACATTAAAATACATTAGCAAAGAATGTGACAAATATTAAGGGTTCAATCAACATTAGCTAACAATGCTGAAAAGTATTTTAAAGTTTAAGACATACCCCCAAAAGAATGCCAGAGGCCCTGAATGAAGCCTTTCTTTGTCCTAAGTTATTCAGGGACGAGGGCTGAACAACTGTTAGCAAATGGGATAGAAATATATTTCTCTGAAATTCGAGAGGTTTGGGGACACTGATCACTGTCAACATCCATTTAGTACAAAATAATCGATAGACCATAGCGCAGTTGAGGCTGTTCATCATCTGGAGGCAGTTGATCATCTGAGTGAATGTGACATAAGTATGGAGAAGCTGTTTCCTTTAGAAAATCTTGTACTTTGAATATCTGTGTTTTACAACAAGTCTTCTAATTAAAAATGGGTGAGGAGCAATTAAAAATCAGAAGTTAGACTAAAAATGAGTAGAAATAGTGCTAGAATGATTAAGAAGGAGACCAATTGTATGCAGATGGCCTGGCAAGTGATAGGCACTGGGAGACATTAGCAGCCTGGAGTGACTTAGAAGCTGGAAAAGAAGAAAAGGGCTAATTGGAAAAGGGCCATTTCCAGGATTCACACTGTTGGCAGGAAGCCACAAAACTCATCAACAACCTCATTTTTTTGTTCTTCCTGATTCCATTTGGTGGGCGGTTAGAGGATAGAGAAGGGATAGACTGTCTGTTTTGCCAAATTAGAACAGACTTCAAGTTCTGGGTCAGGGGTTAGAAAACTTTTTCCATAATCAATAAAATAGGAAATATTTTATACATACAGAGACCATACAGTCTCTGTCAAAACTACTCAACTTTTGTATTGTAATGCAACAGCCATAGGCAATAGGAAATGAATGATTAGGGCCATGTTCTAATGAAACTTTGTATGCAAAATCAAGCTACTAACTGGATTTGATAGAGGTTGACCACTTCTGCTCCAGAAGAATATATCTCAAAGTCTCACGAAAAATGCACAGAAAGAATATTTGAGGAAAATGGGAAAAACATGTGCAGAGCCAAGATCATTGAGGTATGGTTGTTTGCTGGCTATATGGCCTTAGGTAAGCTGTATGATCAGTCTATTCATTCCTCAATTTCCTTATCTGTGAAATGAGATGGTTGGAAATGATGACCCCCAAGATACTTTCCAGTGCTAGAATTATTGTTTTTCAATAGTAGTAATGGTGACTTGTGTATTTAAACTAAAAACATTGATAATATACAAATTATTTTTCTCAATTGACTGAAAGTGCTATAAAATTCCACACACTGACAAAGGAAGCAACATAATCACATAGATGACACCTCTGCTAATTACTTTAATTATATATCTTTCTTGTTATAGTAGTAACTGTCAAACACTGTAGCCCTAAGTTGAATCTGATGTTTAATAAAAATCCCTAAATATATAATGCATAGAGTTTATTTGACGCTGTGAAAAGATACTTAAACTCCAATCTTTCCCATTGCCAATTCAAATTATTAGTATTCCTAAGCCCTTGATATTGTCTATAATTTTCAGAATCCCAAATTAATTCACAATAAGGGTTTTAATGATGGGTAATGTCTTCATTATAAAAATGTCCTAACTCCCAATTCTTTACAGTTTATAAATCTCTTATACGTGTATTTTCCCCAAACCAAAACTTTCCAAGATAGCCTATCTGCACCATAAAGAAGGACTTAGCCCAAAGAAATCTAGACATTTCCAAAAGCGTCTTGAAAGATGAGTTTATTTCAACAAGGATACAAACATTTGGGGTTATTTCTCTAAAGATCTTAAAAGTAGAAGAGAAAGATTGTTAATATTCTTTCAAATATTTGAGCTATTTTGGCAAAGTCAGAAACTTGAATGAATGTGATACAAATAAGTAATTGTGCCAGCTTGTGCCTGATAACTTTTTTAAATTATGGAAATTGTTAATGTTTAAGGTACATGGCATGGTATTTTGCCGTGTTTGAACTTATTTCTATTATTTTGTGGTATAGCAATTGAACATAGGGCCTCTGTACTGAGTTACATCCCCAGCTCATTTTGAAGTTATTTTATTTTTTTATTTTGAGATAGGGTTTGCTATGTTGATAAACTGCTCAGACTGACCTCAAAATTGTGATCCACCTGCCTCAGCTTTGCATAGTACTAGGATTACCAGTGTGTGCCGCCATGCCCAGCTGTGAACTAATTACAGGTATTACCTTTTCTTGTGTGTTGTGAGAACACTTAAGATCTAGTCTCAGAGATTTTCAAGTATGCTATGCATTGTTATTAACTGTAGACCCTAAGTTGAACATTAGATATTTAGAATTTATGTATTCTACAAAACCGAAATTTTGTACCCTTTGGCTAACATCTCTCCATTGACTTTTTCTCCCTTGCTTTTGGTAACAACCATTCTCCTTTCTTATCCTATGGATTTGACATTTTTATATTCTACATGTGAGATTATGCAGCATTTTCTCTTTGTGTCTGTGTTATTTCCCTTAGTGTAATGTCCTCTATGTTAACACAGAGAACCATCAATCATTTCTGCAACCTTCAAAAAACAGGCTGTAAGTTGAGTTTCTATTGCACCAAGGACAGTGGGAGGTCTGTTTACTATCTATATGACTATGTTTTAGTTTGTCTTTGTGAATGAGACGGAAACAGGAAGAGGAACAGGGAGAGGAAATTGTTTCATTTGCTGAGAAAATGGAGGAAGGGAAGGGAGAGGAATTCATTATAGATAAAGCAGAATCATAACAGCTTCGGCCAAATCACTGGAACCAACCGCAGCAAAATCAGGCCTAAACTGGGATTTTAAAAACCTACTATTATCTCATCTATTATTCTGAAAGCCCTCAAAAAGCTGATAATATCATAGCTAGCTGGCATCCAGGGGGCAATTTTATTAAAGCCAGCTGGTTTTTCCTAACAGCACCTGCAAAATTAGACTAAATTAACTAAAAAACTACCCTGAATTATTAGCACTGCCCCAGGGGTCTCAAACAATGGTGTAAGATGAATTCAAAGACCAAAAGTAAAGGGAAAATGTGATCAAACTATCTCACTTCAATTAATTTTACTAGTTTAATGGCTACTGATGGCCAAATGAAAGGTTTTATGCTTTACTAATTCCATCCCTTCTGAGATCTTACAATCACAAGTGGATAATATGGACCATACTTGCTATATAGCAAATGTAAAGAAAGCAGAATACATACGTTGAGTATGATAAGTGAATTGAAAGCAGAAAATATCAGAATTGATTGGAGTAGTGTGCCATGAAATGGAAGGAACATTAATGAACCAGTGCCAAAAGGGATAGAAATCAAGTTATTTCCAGAAATCACAGGAACAAAAGGTAATCAAGAGTCTTTTCAGAGTGGCCCAATAGATGCCATCAGAGTGGTGATTAGCTCCTCTTTTCTTTTATATGGAAAATTGATGTCATCCCAATCTTCTTTAAAATGTTGTGCAAACAGCTTCAAGCCCTTGCCATTAAACTGATGACCACATTTAAACCATTCCAGTATAAATATTATTCACTAGAAAGGCTGAAATGAATTATATGGCTCTGTCCTTCCACTAATGAGCACAAGAAAGTCCCAAGACAGATAAAGAAAGACAGAGCCAGGGAGACAGAGATGTATTAATTTAGCTTGGTTCTCAAGCTCACTGCTTGACTAGCACAGCTAGGGAATATTAACTATTAGTCACACCATCATTGCATTTGCAAGGAGGAATGCACATTCCCATAAGAAAAATTTGGGATTTATTTTTAAAGAGGAAGAAATGAATGCAGGAAGGCAATAAAATATAAAGCCACATTGAAAGGCACATAACAAATCCACAAACTAAAAATCACTTCGGTGACAGAGATCTTGTTATTTCCTGAAGTATTCTCTTTGTAAGGTTCTGATTCTTACAAATTCTTCTTTTCCTTGTACTAAGTTGTCTCCTTATAGATTTTGCCCATTGACACTAGTTCAACCCACTTGTGCTCATTTGGTGTATATTTTCCACTTCCACCTCAGACCTTCAGATATTTAAATCAGTTTTCCTGTTCTTTTTCTCAACTCCTTTTTTTTTCTCTGAGTATCCTTCAGTTATTACCCACAGTCTAGATTTGCTCCTCCCTTTACCTATAACTTAAGTTTTTCTTGATCTTGGCATGGCTTACTCCTTTACATTATTCAAGTTTTAGTTCCAAATGTCTCCTTTGTCTAGAGATTGTCTCTATCCATCCCGTATAAAGTAGCATCCTCTGAATTACACTTTGTATTTTAAACTTTTTTTGAAATATTTTGCATAGCAAAGAACATGTACAATGCATATTTAAAACATAAAGATGAAAAACAAAATTACATATCACCATCATTTACCTTTTCTTTTAAGAAAGAATATTACAAAAATTATCAAGATCCCTCTTATCCTCCACCCCACATCAAGGTATCCACTATACTAATATGTCAATCACCATTTCTTTACTATCCATCATAATATTAGTAAATTCATAATATAACAAATATAATATTATAATATAATAATATAAATATAATAAAGTCCTAATGTAATTTCAAGCTTTATAGGTTCTAATTGATACAAATAGAATCAAAACATTATGTATTCTTATATGACTTGTTCTTTACATACATTGTATCTATGAGATTCATCCATGCTGATATATATTGCCATAGTTGATTCTTGTTCACAAATGTAGAGTATTTTATTGTATAATACAGTGTTTCATTTACCATTTATCTGTCAATGAATATTTGTGCTGTTTCCAGATGTTTGCTGTTAAAAGTGATGCTGTTCCAGGACAGAATGATGAATAGGCCAAACACAGAGAATTTTTAAGGCAATGAGATTAACTTGGATGATACTATAATCAAAGATATGCATCATTATACAACTATCAAGACTCATTGAGTATAAAACTCCAAGAATGAATCCCAAAGTAAACTATGGATTTTCAGTGATAATGATGTCTCAATGTAGGTTTATCAATGGTGAAAAATGTGTCACTATTGTGAAAAATGTTATTGGTGGGAAAGGTTGTATATGTATGGGGACAGAGAGTATATATGACTGTACTTTTTGTTCCCTTTTGATGTGAACCTAAATGTGCTCTAAAAATAAAATCTATTTATAAAGAAATGTTATGAACATCCATACATTCATTCAACAAAGAGTCATTGAGTATCTGACATAGACCAGGAACTAATTTAGGTCCATGGATTTCAGTAGTCAAACGGCAGAAAAACAAACATTGGTCTACATGGAGTTTATATGGTAGTGGAGAGAGGCATACAGTAAACAAGAATGTAAAATATATGGCATATTCAATGATTATAAGTGCTATGATAAATTTAGAGCAGTACAATGAGTTAGGGAGTGTTGGTAGGTGTTTTAGTCAGCTTTCTTTTACTGTGACAAAATACATGAGATAATCACATAAAAGAAGAAAGCTTTTACTTTGCCTCACAGTTTTGGAGATTTCAGTCCATGTTCATGCAATCCATTGCCTTTTGGCCAGGGAGCTTCTGGTAAACAAGCAGATCAAATCATGGCAGCTTATAGAAAAGAGGAAGAAGAGTACCTTCAAAAGCATGTCTCTAATTACATAACATCCTCTCACTACATCCCAACTCTTAAGGGATTCACTATTTCCTAATAGCCCCATAGCCAAAGACCAAGCCTTTGACACATTTGGTGTACATTTTAGATACAAACTATAGCAGCAGATTATAATTTAAAAATATCACAATCATAGTAAAGCTCACAGTAAAGGTGATATGTGGGTAAAATCCCAAATTAGATTGGGCAGAAAGCCATTCTCTTCTGGATAAAAAATGTTTTGAGATAGCAACAAATGCACAAGTCCTAAGATAGCATTTCTGGAGTGCTAAGCAAACAGCAAGGAAGATTTTGAGTTTGGGGATGCATGAGCAAGGAGGACAGCAAAAGTACTTGAAGTCAGATGACTAATGAGAAGGCAAGCATAACAAATTCGGTAGAACCTTTTAGATAATTGTTAGAATTCAGGCTTATATTTGAGGAGAAACAAAAGCAAATGAACATTTGTCTCTAGAATGTATAATTCGTAGAATTTCTGGATCATAAAGTATAAATATCTTCAACTTTACTAATGAATGCCAACTTATTTTCAAACACAACCATATCAGTAGATACTCACACTAGCAGTCTATAAAGGATAACCATAGTACCCCCCCCGAATTACCAACATTTGATATTAACACACTTTTTTGTAATTTGGGGGTACTTAAGATATCCCATTATAGTTTTCATTTCCCTGATGACTAATAAGATTGAGATTTTTTAAATTTTTCCATGAAATAATTTTATAGCAACTCTTCACTCCCATCACCATAAGGACCTCGTATTAAAACTAGAGCCATTTTAATCATATTAATATTTCTTCTCAGTCATTAGTATAGTTTTTAAAATCTGTACAGAATGCTTTCACTGAAATTTTCAGGGAAAATCTCAAATAACTTAGTTTTTACAACATAATCACTTTCAGGCTTTATAATTCATTCTCAAAAGGGTGTTCCACATCACTAAATTCTCAGGAGAATGGAAATCAAAATCACAATGACATCACCTAACATCTGTTGGAATGGTTGCTTTCAAAACGGTGAAATATTAGTGTTGGTGAAGGTGGGGAGAAAAGGCAATCCTTACACACTCACTGTTGGTGGGAATATAAATTAGACATTATAGAAAACAGTATGGATTAAGGACTCAAAAATAAAACTTATATTTGTAAAATTTCTAAAACACCATTTCATATGCCTTTAGGCCATTTGTATATCTTCTTTTGAGAAATGTTTATTTAGGTCTTTTTTCCATTTTAAATCATTATTTCTTTTCTTGCTAATGAGTTATTTGATTTTTATATATTTTTCATATTAACCTATGAAAATATTCATGCTTTATAAATATTTTCTGCCTTTACACAGTTTGCCTCTTCACTCTGTTGATTTAGTGTGCAGAAGCTTTTAGAGTGACGCAATATACTGTGTTTCTTTTTTGTTTTTTTCATAGTATTTTGTTTTAATTTCACTTTTGATCTATTGGTTGCCCAAGAATGTGCTATTTACTTTCCACATATTTATAGATTTTCCAATTTCCTTTCTATTGTTGAATAAAGTTTTACCATTGTAGTCAGAATAGACAGCTGGTCTGATTTTGATCTTATCAAATTTAAGACTCAGGACTTAACATGTGTTCTCTTCCAGAGAATGTTCCCTTTGTGCTTGAATAAAACATGTGTGCTCTGCTGCTGTTGGACAGAATGTCTATGTAGGTGTGTTCAGTCAATGTGGACTCTAGTATTTTTCAAGTATTCTGTTTTCTTTTTAAAATTTTTCATCCTTTGTTTTTTAAAATGTATTAACGGGAACAAAAGTATACCTATTTTTGTATTACCATGGGCTTTTTTCATGTGTGTATACATTGTGTAATGTTCATGTATAATTTTTTGTAATGAAAACATTCATATGCATTCTTACAGTTTTTAAAACACAGCACATTAATTTTATCTATAGTCATTGTATGGTGCAATAGCACACTAAACCTGTTTATAACAATCGATCAGCTTTCCCCATGCTCTGTTTCTCTTTTATTCTCCCCAGTAACTGGTAACCCCTATTCTACTCTCTACCTCTATGAAATCAACTGTTCTAGATTTCACACATGAGTAATCATGCAGTATTTAGCTTTCTGTGCCTCCTTTATTTCATTTAGCATAGAGTCTCCAGGTTCATCCATCCACATTATCAGTAACAATAGGAATTTTTCTTTTTTATGGCTATATATATGTACCGAACTATTCATTCATCAATTGACACTATTTCCTTTTTACTTTCTGTCTTAATGATCTATTAATTTTTAATGAACTCAGCTACTTTATACTATATACTTCTGTCTATTTTTCCTTTTAGTTCTGTTAACATGGGCTTTATGTATTTAGGTGTTCCAATGTTGAGTTCATATGTATTTACAATTGTTATATTCAGTGCTCCAATATTGAATGCATATATTATTGAAAACTATTATAGTCTCTTGATGAATTTACCCCTTTGTCATTATGTAATGACTTACTTTTTTTCCTTTATGTTAATATTTTACTTAAAATCTATTCAATCTGATATGAGTACAGCTACGCAAGTTCTATCTGGGTTACCAGTTGGATGGAATACAGTATATATTTTCATCCCTTCACTTTGAAACTATATGTCTTTAAAATTAAAGTAAACCTCTTAGAGGCAACACATAGTTACATCTTGTTTATTCATGCAATGACTTTGTCTTTTGAATAACTAAAATTTAATTCGTTCAAATATAAAATAATTACTGATAGATAAGAATTTACTACTGTCATTTTGTTAATTGTTCTCTATTGTTTTGTAGTTCTTTTGTTCCTTTCTTCCTGTCCTGGACCCATGGTGCCCAATATGGTTCTAAGGTTGCCCTGGATAATGGGTCTGTAGTGATGTGACTGGTGCTGGGATTCATCAGCATGAATGGATGCTGGGGCCCTTGGAAATGTCTGGTAGTCACTGCCTCAGATCTATCCACAAGAAAGATATCTTTCTCTGTGCTACCCAGCCCTAATGTGCGAGATGATGTGGGTAATGGGAAACTATCCTTCCTTCACTCTTCAATGCATCTTTTCTCATTTTTGTGCTTCACTGGGATGCTTTAATATCTCACTTGGATTCTTTAGTGTTTTTGGAGCTATTTTCTAAAGTTAGATGGTTGTTTTAATTTATTTTACTATAAGGGGATGAGTGCTAAAATCTTCTATTCAGGCATCTCACAGGTGTGATTTCAGTGATCAAAAGTTATTATTTTAATTTCACCAAATTTATCAAAATTTTTCTTTATGGCTTGCATTTTTGCTTTGTTTAAGAGATCTTTTCCCTTGCTAAAGTAACAAAAATCTATATGTTCTTTGATGAGTTTAAATTTCTTCCTTTACCAATTTAAGTCTTTAGTCCACTTAGACATTTTTGTGAATGATATGAAATCTAATTTATTTTTCCATATGTATAATCAAATGTTCTAGCACCATTAAATGAATATCCCCTCACCCCCTTTTCTCATCAATCTACTATACAGCTTTGCCATTAATTGACATCATATGAGCCTGGACATATTTTGAGGTTCTTTGTTCTATTTCATGGGTTTATGTGATTACTGTACTGATACACTGAACCCTAATTAATACAATTTTATTAATTAACTATTAGCATCTGGGCAGAATTATAAGTTCTTACTTTTCCTCCTTCTGTAATAGCATTAAAATATTCATAACACATTTTCCATACATTTCCCAGAAAATATCTTTACATATAAAGTGAAATTCAGCTTTGTAGGTTCTATGAAAAATGTTGTTTGGTTTTTATTGGAATGGATCAATTTGGAAAGAATTTCAGTTTCTACAAAACTGAGTTATGATCACCATGAATAAGATAAACTTTTCAATTTAATAGTTTTCATAAGTTTTAAATTTCCTCCATTAATGTATTACAAATTTAATAAATTCCATTACAAGATTTTGTCACCATTTTAAATGGTAGCTTTATTTTAATTATATTTTGTAATTATTCTTGCTACTGTCTACAAATGCAGGTGTCTCGATTTTTATGTATTGATCTTGGGTCAACCATCTGGCTAAATCCTTATTAATTCTACTAAATAAATTCTTTCTTTTCAAATGACTGAGTAGATAATCATTTTACTTGCAAATAATGACATTTTTATTTTTATATTTCCAATTCATATAACTTTATTTTTGTGCTTTATTGCACTGCCTGAGATGACCTGTATAACTGATTGAAGGAGTTGACCACAAGCTTCATTTGTCTGGTTCCTGCTTTTAAAAGAATGCCTCTAATGGTTCATGCTTAATTACTAGTCTTGGTACTAGTCTTATTAGATAAAGTATTCTTGTGTCCTTAGTTTGCTAAGAATTCTTAAGACTTTGAGTTACACATGGACATTAAATTTAATCTAATTCTTTCCTGCATGTATTTGTATGATCAATAATATGGCTTTAATTCCTTGAACTGAGAGTAGTAAATTGCATTAAAAGAACATTGAATTCCTAGGAAAAAAAACTTAAGGTAGTTATGATATATTATCCTTATTATAAATTGCTTGATTCAGTTTGCTGATATTTTGTTTTCAATTTTTGTATCTATGTTAATGAGACAATATGTAATTTTCCTTCCTTTTATCATCCTCTGTTTTTGACAAGGTTATTAATATTCTCATAAAATCAGTTTAAGTTGTTTCCTATTCACTATTTTCTCTGTGAGCTTAGAAATATATGGTGCTTAAAGATTTTACAGATCACAACTTTAAATCATATAGATATGTGGATATTTTGAGGAAGATTCAAAATTTCTTTTGATACTTGAGCCTGTTTTTGATAAATTTTATCTTTATTGAAAATTCTGACATTTGTCTGTTTCAAATTCATTATCAGGAAGTCATACACATTGTTATTTGATTTTATTTTAATATCTATTGAATCTGTAGCTTTGTCCAATTTTTCTTTATTTTTATTACTTTTACTGCCTACTATCTTTTTTTTTCTTAAATTCTTTTATTGGGACATTTTAGCTATAAAATACATTTACATTTATCTTTGGGTGCTTGTACCTGTACATGATATATCTTGGTTTTTATTTTTTCCCCATTACCTGTGCGCCTTTCACCCCTAAACCCTTCCCTATTTACATACTTCGTTTCCATTTTTTTTTTCTTTTCTCATAATTTTTCCTGTCCATTCTTTCCTTTCCCCTTCCCCTCCCACCACCCCTACCCCTTTGGACCTTTTCCTATTTCAAAGTATCAATTATTAGTTATTAATCCTTTCAGTCCTTATTTACACTCTCAGTTTCTCACACTAGAGAAACTATCTTTGTTCTTGATTAGTGTTGCCAAACTTTTAACAAATGTCTTAGTCCTTTTAAGCATACCCTTTGTTTCTGTTTAAACTCTTTACTCAGTGATTCTCAACCTTTCCTATATACTAGAATAATCTTAGGAAACTTTCTTTGAAAAAAGTTATGCCTGAGGGCATACTCCTAAGCAGTTCTGATCTAATTTGCCTTGGATAAGTGTTTTTAAATGGAAACTCTCAAAATAAACTTAATGTTCAATAATCATTGAGAACTACTGATTTATATAGCATATGAATTTTAAATATGTTCATTTTTTCCCTACAAAAATTTCTTTACTTCTACTCTATTATTTTTCAATTCTTAAGTTAGATGATTTTCTAATTTTCAATCTTGTTCCTAATTTCTAATATAAATATTTCTGATTATTAAATTCCATTTTACTATCATTTATCTCTCATTCATACTTCATAAACTGTACATTGATATGGAGTTTGTTTAGATTTCTTGTTTAACCCATGAATTAAATAGCTATATGCTTTTAAATTTGAAGTTGTTTATGTTGCTGTTATTTACTTCTTACTTAAATGCATATTTTTATGATACTGACTCTTAGAAATTTTTTAAAATTTGTTTCGAGAAGAAGACATGATCAGTTTGTTGTGTGCTTGAAAAGAATATCCCTATTCTCTAGTACATGGGAAGAGTATTTTGATTGTATATGCCCATTATATCAAGCTTGTGAATTTCGTTGTTCAAATTTTCTGTATCCTTACTGAGTTTTATCTGTCAATTATTTAGGAAGGCATATAAAATTCTCTTGCTGTGATAGATTAGTAAATTGAACTTGATATTTCTGTGAAATTTATTTTTTCCTTCCCTATCAGCTCCCTTTTGAGTTGCTGTCTTCTCAGGTGATCCAGAGGGGAACCCCCTAAAGCACAGGTCCCAGGATGATCACACCTGCTATTTACACTTGGGATAGCTGTTGGCCTAGTAACAGTGCCTTTTGACATTTATTGAAACAGATGGAATGTAAAAGCTTATTTTGTGGAGGGAAGTGAAAGTGGACAATCAAGCTATTTTAGCAGGTCTCCCAAAACCATAGAAAGAATTACCTACTATCTATATTCCTAACTATGAAAATTCACAACCAAAACTCAAAGTAAATTACATAGTATTAAGTCAGTGCTATTTCAAATAAGAAAGTTCTCCTCTTTTTCAGATACTGCAAACAATCCAAGAAATAAAAATAGAGCAAAACTGAACCAGGAAGACCAAGGTGACACCAGTATAGAAATCTAAAAATGCCTGAGGACTAAAATAACTAGGGTAATTTGTGATTTCCATAAAGTAAAGATAGAATGCCTATCGCACGTGTGTGTCAAGACATCAGCTCGAAAATCAGGCACCTCAATTCTTATGATACATTTAGCTACTGGCAGTCTCAAATTAATTACAAACCTCTCATCTCAAAAAGAGACGTTCAGTTTTAAAGAGCAAGTTCTAAAATTCAGGAACTAAGGAGCTAGAGATAGAACACTGGCTGATGTTGATCCAATAAGTCTTCACCCTTCCTATCTCACCTTCGAACTTTGAGTTTCCTTCTCCTTCTAGATACATTTCTCCTTCATGTACTTGCTATATTTGATATGGGACATACAAGTTATGGTACACGGAGATGGCAGAGAAAACCATATGTCTCAGCCTCATTCTTCCCTGACATCAAGTTTAAAAGCAAGAAATTTAATATTAACTATTTCTCCCAGTGAAAAGAAATCGTTTTCATTCACCCCTCTCCCTATATAGTTCAGCCACTGTTAGTAGAATTAGCTTTTTCACTTCGCTTAACAAAAAACCCCCCAAAACCCAATGATGAACAATTTAACACCTCAAAAAAAAAATCATATGTGATGCCTGAAAGTGTCCTTTTACACTTCTAGAAAAATAAACTTTGACAGATAACTGAAGAACTCAAAGGCTGGATTTTCCAGACCTCAAAAGTCTTGGTTTCCTTTCTCCTTGGAATAAAAGAGTAGAATGAGGAATCCAGGGAGTAAATGGTGCTGCTGCAGAGAAGGAAACAGCCCATACAGCCCTAGAGGCCTAACTAATAGATCTCTTAAGCTAATATGTGTCATCCTTCTGCTGGAAGTTTAGTCAATGGGGATCAGTTCCTCCTAATATCCCAAGTTCCATAAATCGCCAAATGACCTAATTAGAATCATCTCTCAGCAGGCTCTCTGTAGATTACTGTGACTCAGAAATACAAAAGGGAAACCAGAAATATTAAAATGGTGGCTCTTCAAGTCATCCTTCTTCTCATTTCTGTAGATATTATTTCTCTCAACAAATATTTACAGAGTAACTATTTCATGCAAGCCTTGTGTGCAGCACAGGAGTGAATGAATCAGACACGAGCCCCATCCTTTAGAGTTTAAATAAGAAACAAACAAAAGGCAATGAAAAATAAAAAGAGAAGAGATAAAAGTATTTGTGTTTAAAATGGGTAAGAGAAAGGAACCATAATATTTTATATAATAGCCTCTTTCCTTCTAGGTTTGCCAAGTAAAAAATACAAGGTGCCATCTCAAGTTTTAATTTCAGATAAGGTTTTTTTAGCCTATCTATTTTATAGGCATTATTTGGGACAATTTATACTAAAAATATCACTGTTTATCTAAAATACATATTTAACATGTTGCCCCATTTTTTATTTGCTGAATCTGACAAATGTACTCCATACCTCCTCTTTGTGACAATTCCAACAGGCATTTCAATGTACAAGGAGTCTGGGAGAAAAATTAGCAGATGAGTATGTGGGGCTTCTTTTGAAATTTATCAGCAACAACATTCCTATTCAGAGTCATCTATTAAATAAAGTATCAAATTATGTTCTTCTCATGCATAAAATCTTCCCTTAAATTCATCTCACATTCAGAATAAAATCCAAACTCTTTACCAAACTCTGTAATGCAGTACATGATGTGATTTCTGCTTACTTCTCTAAATTTTAAACTATTTCTATGAAGATGATACAATTATTAGCTTCATTTTATGGGTAAGAATGCATAGAGGAAGATAGGCCCTACAAATATGAAAACTACCTATCTTACATAAAGCCAGTTAGAGATAGCATCAATGCAAGGAGTATGAAAATAGATTGGAGAAAAGAAACAATAATATCCAATGTTGATAAGAATACAGAGCAATGGCATTTTCATACAATGTAGTATAAATTGGTCATGCTGTGTTGGAGGAAAATTTGGAACTCTTATACATTATTGGGGAAAATGTAGCTAGTGCAAGCACTAACTAAAGCTAGAAATTTCATTTGACCCAGCTATTTCTCTTCTAGATATCTTCTAGAAAGTGTTAATGATATCATATTATAGAGATAATATGTATATCCATGTTTATAGCAGCACAATTCATAAGAGCTGAATCTTAGAAGCAGGCTATATGTCCATCACACAGGATTGGATAAAGAAAATGTGGTATTAGCATGGTGACACATGCTTGTAATCTCAGCACTCAGGAGGCTCAGGCAGGAGGATTGTCCCAAGTTTGAGGCCAGTCTGGGCCTCATAGTGAGTTCAAGGCCAGCCTGAATTACATAGTGAGAACTTGTCTCAAAAAAACCAAACAAAACCAAAAAAGATTTTTAAAAGGGCTGAGGATGTAGTTCAGTGGGAAGGCGCTGGGTTCATTTTGTAGTACCGGGGAAAAAAATTAATAGTTATCTTTTTAGCCATTAATGTGCTGCTATTATTAATACTGTTGGATTTTTATTGCAGTGTTGAATTAAATACTTTTAAAATAAAAAAAAAAAGAAAATGTGGTATTTATACACAATGAAGTACTACTCGGCCATAAAGAATGAGTCATTTGTAGGAAAATGTATGCACCTTGTGACCATAAATGATAAGTGAATTAAACAGACACACAAGCTTAAATATTGCATGGTTTCTATTATATGAGAAACACAAGTATAAACAAATTAAACAACAAAATAAAAGGAGGATAATAGGAAACAGGGAGAGATCTTTTGCAAATGGGAAAGGGACCAGGAGAAGAGAGGAGTGAGGGGAAGGGAACATAAAAAAATTAAGATGTGTCATGTACTTGTACCAACTCCCCTTAATGAATGTGAACATTATGTAGTGTAAACATATACTAATAAAAATATAAAAAGGAATTAAAAAAAAAAAATTTGTCATTTTTTAAGAATTATACTAGTTAGGTGTGTGTATATACTCAACTATATATGTAAATATATAAAATAAGATGAACAAATTTGTAAACCATCCTGTTTTCAGTAATAGCTGTAGGGTAGGGGAGTGAGGGTGAGGGAGAAGAGGTCAACAGGAACATTCAGTTTTTACTCTATTTTTTGTCAAAGATTTATGAATAGAATATATATTTTTTATTTTCCTTTGCAATTTAAATGGGTTTTTAAAATAAAGACACAGACTAAACATACTCCACAAATTTTAGCCGTCATAGAATTATGAATACTTTCTATTTCTTTTTGCCTCTTAAACAAAATACCATTACCTATAGAAATGTTAATGAATACGAGAGGGGAAACCAGCCTGTAAACTACAAGTCATTTTCTTCCTCTCAAGTGGTAAGAACTCAAATAACTTTTGGGCAGTTTGCCCTTTTATTTTGGGGAACATGACCTAAATGGTCCTTTTTACAAAAAAAACAAAAACAACAACAACAAAAAAAACATTGATTTTTTTTTTCTTGAAGAAAACTATAACTAAATCTGAATGTAAATAATTTAGACTCAGAAGTATCAATTCTCTGGTAATGTAAAGTGTTACATATGATTGAGTCAGGGCTGTATATGCAGTCTTTGTTGCTTTGGGGTAATGGGTGATGGATTTCTATGAATTTAGACTGCACTCTGCTTAAATTGATGATTGGTCCCTTGAAATTGTGAGAGTGTTTTGTAATTTATCACTGGATCATTTTAGGTGAGACCTGGAGAACTATATAAAAGTGCAAGGGCATGATCTTTCCATGGTGAGTAACTTCTACTCTTACAAATGGAGAGGCACAATAGGTTTATATGAGTTTAACTGGACTGGATTGGTAGTATTCTTTACAATGTACATTTTAATTTAAAACAATATGAACTGAACATTGGGAAATATATGATGCTGACTAAATCGCCTTCTAACTGCTAAAAGTACAGTTCAACAAGGCCGTGAAAGTGTGTGGGAGCTGTCTTCTCAGAGGAGGTGGCATTCTCACTAACATTTGTCCTGATACGTAACAGAGATTGGGTGAGGAAATGAGATGGAATTTAGTTCTCATGTGGGATTAAGGGGAAATTGGCCATAAAAGGAGCTGGAGATTGACATGGAACCTCTTGTGGTGGAAACATGCTAAGACTTTTTGTTGGTTGAGGCAGAGAGAGACAGTTAGCTGGCTCCTGGCCAAATAGAAGCAAGCCAAGAGCTAGACAGACAGATCCCTTTTACAAATTCCTGATTTTGGATCTGACCCTGTGGGCTATGGGAGTAGCAATATATACTACGAATGGTATGCAACTATGCTTTGTGTTGTCTTTCCCTTTAATGATCTTCAGACTTTTAAGTGTTCATGGGTATGGAACATGTACCTTTGCATAGAGATCCACACTTATAAGAGCTCTGCAAAGGTTTTAATACTCTTTTGACACTGCCTTGAAATTCTTAGTAATTTTTGAACAATGGGCTCATAATTTTTTTTTATTCATTAAGTTTATTGATACATTTTAGGTATAAAATATGATGACATTCATCATTGGGAATTTGTACCTTTACATGATCTATCTTGTTTCTTATTTTATCCCCATTCCCCTGCCCTCCCTTCAACCCTGCCACCCCTCCCTATTTACAAAGACTTTGTTTCCATTTTTTCCTTTTCTCATATTAATTCTGTTCCCCTCTTTCCTTACCCTACTGGCTCATAATTTCATTTTGCATGAAGCCCTAAAGATTGTATGTCCAGTTCTACTCAAAAAGTTTCAGCCATTTATCAGCTATGAAGCACAGGGTCATCTCTATGGTGAGAATAGTGGTAGCAATGATGGATATGAGCAGAAAAATACAAGGGCAACCCTAGAACATCCTTGAAAATTATCATAAATTGGAGCTTTTTAGAGGACCTAGGCAGACAGCAGCCTCAAAGTTTCCATAATTTAATCAAAGAGGAAATGGAATTTGACTATTCAGAATGTGCATTGTTTGGGACAATTGGTTTTACCATTTTGGCTTCTTGGCATTTAAAAAAAATTCTTTCTAAATAGGCAATGATTAATCATGTAAACAATTTTAGATAAGAAAACAGCAATTATAAGAATTAGAAAGGACCATAATATATATTTAATTCAACAAACCCCATCCTTTATATTGAAGATCCCTGAGATAGGATGCTGTCACAGTAATCTATGTCCACTAGGATTATTTATAGTCAATATAAATAGCATACTTTGCCTAAAATTCCTTTTCCTCCCTCGTCTTGTCTGGCTAACTCCCAGTAATGTTTTGAGACTTAGCTTAGACATGAACTCAAATGAAAAGCCCACTCTCATGACCTCAGGTTTCTCTTAACCACCAGTCCAACCTGTACTTCCACCACAAGACCTATCTCCCTGAAACTATCTGCCTCACCTATAGATCATGATTCTTTGAAAGTAAAGAATGTGGTATATGTATCTCTATATCCCCATCACTTAGTCAAGCCTTTGCTGCACCTTAAATGCTTAGGAAATAGTTGGTGAATAAATACCTAAATGAATGACAAAAGTATTATGCTTTAAAAACTGGGCAAATGATACTATAATTATTAAATAATATATTCATTTTATAGTCTTATTGTCATTAAGTAGGTATTCAACTCAGATATATTAAGTACACTTTACTTCACGAAGATCTGCAAAACTCTTTGATAATAAAAGGTCCTTCATAATTGAAAATAGCGCCAACCACTTACCCAAATCAACTCCTTTAGTACACAAATGAAGGTGAAGAGGAGAGATTGGATTTTGTTGCTCAGTGTCTCAAACTTTATCAAGGGAAATGGGCCCAACAGCTAGCATTTGGGACTGTATTTCCCTGACTTCTCTCTGTATTTACCACCCCAGTTTGGCAATTCAAGCTACATTAACAACAAAATAGCTTTTTTATGCTAGTGCTTCCCTCATGTTTACAAAGCAGCAGTTGTAAAGTGGCTCATGTCTCAAGGACCATGTCTAGGACCTAAGGGACTAAACATAAGGATAGGGCAAGGCAGTGAACAAGCAGGCTGAGTGGGTCTGTATGAAGCCACATTGCAGGGCAGGACAAATTGGTCAAGTCCTCTGTCCCACTGAGGGTCTGGCAACATCAGATACTGAACTGAGGGGTAAAGGGATACAAAACCTCTGCGATTATATTATATATAATCCCTGGAAAGGCAGGGCCTGTTTTGTTCACTCTTATGTTCCTAGTGCCCACCATAGTGCTTGGAACATAACTGCTGTTTAATAAATATCTAGGGAGAAAATAAAGAAAAAATTGAGAATTATGCTTCTCCAGATCCAGAAGGAACTGTGAAAAATCTACCTAAAGCAGTAAGCCTTGAACATACACGTGTCTGATTCTAAATGGATATTCTGTGGTCTTCAGTTATGCTCTCTCAATGTCCAAATTATCGGTCAAGTGAACTCATTAGGGAAAGACATATCTTAAGGATATGGGTCCCACTTGATGCCAGAAGAAAAGAAGCCAGTAGTTCACAAGCATAAATTAGAATATTAAAGCTCATGACCCCCCAAAAGTGAAAAGACTGCTTCATCTCCCTAGAGCTACACCCACAGGAATGGCCTTTTATAAAAATTTTAGATTTTTCTTTTAGGTTTCTATGTTTTGATCCTTAGAACCTGGATAAACTGAGAGAACAAGCTACATAGTAGATTATGATAGGTGGATAGTGGTGTGATTGTTCCTGAGCTCCACAAACCCCAGGGATGGATCCTAAGCCCCCATACCTCTGAGATGTTCTGACTGATCTTATAAATTTATCTTTCTCCATAATGTGGTTGGGGACCTTGAGATTTTAAAACAATTATTTCAACTCTCCATTTCCCTTTGCTTGTTTATACTCAGATTTATCGGCTTCTTAAAATGGGAATTTTCTGATCCTTTCCACCTGCCTGGCTGCCATTTAATGACACCTTTTTATGCAAGTTTTCATGCCACTAACTCCTCTTCTTTAATTCTGTTAGGAACTAGTGTCTTTTAATGTCATCCATTGAATTTCCCAAGAGTGAACACTTTTTTTTCATCTTGCAAACATCCCCTAATTAATGGTCATCACCGCCTTCTCATTAATGCTCAATACAGGAGGCAATTAATGATCACTCATGCACCAGATGAAATTTTCAGGTATGCCTCATTCCAGTAGTGCTGCAGCTTTTGTGACCTCAGTCAAAATTTCATTTCTATGTCCTTTCTGTAAGTGGAGGGATGCCACAACCTCACTTTCTCAACTTCTTCTAAACAATATACTCCTTTCTGCAGTCAATAAACAAGTTCAAATCTTCTGTATATACAGTGGACCCTGGAGTTATGACCAGCTTGGCAGATGAACCTGGGTTACAACTAGAATTTTAGTTTCAATGCACTAACAAAGTCTTAAGTTATGACCCGAACACCAGCGGCTTGTGCTTCCAGGTGGTCTCCGATGCAGATTTAACCCTTAAAGAGTGCTGGAAGGAACATTACAACATCCTTTCCTGTGTGGGGTTAACTGAGAAATCCTGAGCCAATGTCTCTCTAAGGACACTGAGATCTGCCTGCACACAGGAGAGAGACTGTGAATGCTGTGGAGAGGAGCCTGAGCCTTCAATTGACCACCTTGAGTTACAACCAGCCCTCGTGAACGAATTTAGTTCAAAACTCAAGGGGCCACTGTACTTTATAAACGCAAAAACAAAAAGGCACCTTATCCTCAACTCCCTATCTCCTTTAGCTATTACTTTCTTTCTTCCTCTCTTTATATCCAAGCATCTTCAATGAGTAGAGATTACACTCAGTGTTTCGACTTCTATCTTAAACCAGTACAACCTGGCTGCTGAAATAGTCTAGCTAGTGAAATCATCTCACTAAGTTCAGCAATTAGCTCTGAATGAAAAATATTTTATTTCTATGTGTCATATATTTTCATTTGCCCCCAAGTGTTTACACTTCTAGTGATATTTGCACCATTTTTTTCTTTTCTCTCATCAAATTTATTTTATGTTCCTCCTCATCCTTCGCATGGGCTTATATTACACCATCCATCACTTAAATATTGATATATTTCAGACTTTTTCCTTGGTTCTCTTTACTAAAATCATCCAAGAAAATGCCATCTACTCTTCATTTCTCAAACTAGATTTATTATCTATCCTCAGCTAAATTTATTCCTTGCCCTATACTCCCAGTGAATGACACCACTATCTACACAGTGGCTCATGTCAGAAATATAGGAGTCATTCTTGAGTCCTTCATCTTTCTCACTCCATCAGTATAAGCATGTGTTGTCAATATTCCCAGCTAATTATCTCTTAAATTTTTGCCATTTCTCCAATTTTTCATTAATAGTTTACTACCACCAATAGGAAATCCAAAATCCTTATCACAACAACCTACTGCTGATTTAGTTACCCAACATTTATAATGTTTCTCACATTATTCTAAGCATGGTGTCACATACTGCTTATGTTTAAACCCCTGTTACCACTGTAGAATCATATCTTGTCATGCTATCTTACCTCCTTGCCATGTTCTATGTTTGAATCATAATAACTTTATTGCATTTCACTAAATATACACTAATTTTTGCCTCTTTATCTTTACAGAGATTATTTTCTTAAATAGTATTTTCAGAAAATATTTAGTGGAAATGATTATATACTGAATGGCTTTCTATGGTCTATGGCCACACCAGGGCACTCATATATTATTTGATTTTTGTCCTCAGAACAGTCCATTTACATTGTTATCAATGTAACCTATTGCTAGTTACAGCTCTAAGGAAATGTATACAGTGACCAGATGAGTTTTTCTTGAGAGTAGGGAATGGTAGGATAAGTTGACTTGAGCTAAAGAAGGGAACCAAGAGTGACATATCTCTCCAGAATGTCTTCCAGTTTAAGCAGCAAATTCTGGACTAGATTGGACTTAAGTTATCCAAATATTTTTAGAGCATACTTATTCAATACATAAAATTCTTCTATAGTACAGAGTCCAAATCTAGAGTTAGACCAGTTAGAGAAAGAACTTAAAGCTCAAATATTTTTACTTTCATCCAAACGTGAGGGTAGATCTCTTGACTTTATGGTAGTGCTCTACAGCTAAAAGTGGGAGGGGAAAGAAAGGGATTCTAACATCTGTTTTTATCTTTTGTGTTTCTTTATTCTTCTCATTGCCAAACACTAGTTGTACCACATCCTCTTTACTAAAACTCAGCTTGTTTTCATAATACATCCTTCAGTGAGTGTTCATTATCTGCTATAAATGCAATCTTTATAAAGATTATTTTTTCAATCTAATTTTCCAGCCTAATACTCCCCTCTGACCATTTCTGACTCTCCTGCTGTTTCATTCCACACTCATTTGGATAGCTTCCCAGGATTTGAAACTCAGCTTTAAAATAAAATATACTATTTCCTCCTTCAAGAAAGTCAGAGTCCCAAGTGTAAGGCGTGCAGTGTTATTTTTGGCTTTTCATCCAGCATATCACAGATATTCAAATCATAATCAAATATGTGACTCTTAAATCATTGTTTCTGCTACTTATAATTTATAAAATTAGCATTGCTAGTCGATAATTGAGCAAAATCTTGTTTATCAAACATTATCTCCCTATTATATAACAAGAAGCATATATATATATATATATATACATGACTTACTATAAACAATCTTCAAATAAATATATATATTTTATATATATTACATATGTTATATTAATAATATAATATATTATAATATATAATATGTAATGCAATATATTATATATGTTATAATATACATAATATATATTGAAGACTGTTTATAGTAAGTCATGTATACATGCTTATACATGCTTATGCTATAGCATGTATACTTGCTATATTAAGTCATGTATACATGCTTCTTGTTATATAATAGGGAGATAATATTTGATAAACAAGATTTTCCTCAATTATGCAATAGCAATGCTAATTTTATAAATTATAAGTAGCAGAAACAATGATTTAAGAGTCATATATTTGATTATATATAAATATATATATACATATATATTCCTGTCTAATTCTTAGATGAGAATACCTAGGAACCCAGGCCTCCTATTACTCAAACCTCACTGGTAGAAAAACAGGAATATTTGTTATTCTTTGATTTCTTGAGCCTGGTTTCTTGAGGGAGCAAAGGAACCTTTCTACATGGTTGGTGAAAATGTAAACTAGTACAATCACTATAGAGATTAATAAAAAATCACTGTGAAAATTAATGAAAAAATAAAACTAGAAATTTTATTTGACCCAGCTATTCCCCTAGTAGGTATATTTGCAAAAGAGTTAAAGGCATCATATTACAGTGATACATTCATACTCATGTTTAGAGTGGCACAATTTATAAAAATAAATAAATAAAATAAAAAAATCTTGGGAGCAGCCTATATGTCCATCAACAGATACATGTATGCACTATTTATACATAATGGAGTACTACTTTGCCAAAAAGAAAGGTACACTTGAGTCATTTTTCGGAAGGCAGATGCATCTTGAGACAATATGTTAAGTGAAATGAATCAGACACACAAGCTTAAATATCACATGTTTTCTCTTATATGAGAAACCCAAAGAATAAGTAAAGAGCAAAAATAAAAGATAATAGGAAGTAAGGAGATAGATTTTTCTCATATGTGAAGGGGATCAAGAGATGAAGGGAGAAAAGAGAGACGGAAGGGAAAGGAGATACAAAAGGAATTAAGATGTGTTATACACATGTATTAACTGTACACAAGGAACATAAAAATCTATTGCAAATATGTACAAAAAAATTAAAAATAAGAACAAACAATTTATCCAAATTCACACATATAGTACATGTCAGAGGCGTACTTTTATCCCAGTCCATGTGGCTTTCCAAGTCCCCCTTAGCCATTATATCATAGTTTTCTCTTTTGACTATCAGACCAAAGATAAAATTCATCTGACATTCCACATTATCTCCACATCAGATTTCAGCTGCTATAATTAAAGATGTTTTATAATGTGACCTAGTCTGGACCCCATATTTGAGCTGTCCTATATAGTAGCCAAGCCATATGTGGCTATTGTGTTCTTAAAATATGGCTAGGTATTCTAGATTTCTTCTAGTCCATTATGAATTTTATGGTTGTTTTCTCTAATTCTGTAAGTAATGCTATTGGTATATTGATGGGGATTCCACTAAATCTATATAGTACTATTGGAAGTATGACCATTCTGACTATATTGGATCTTTTTAACCAGGAACAGGGGCCATCTTTCAATTTTCTCATACCCTTTTCACCCTTCTTTCTTCAGAATACTACAATTTTCTCTGTAGCCTTGGTTAGGTTAATTCCTAAGTATTTCATTGTTTTTGATGCTATTGTGAAAGGTATTGTTTCTCTAATTTCTCTCTCAGTGAGTTTGTTATTGGTGTACACAAATGCCATTGACTTTGGAGTGTTGACTTTGTATCCTGATACATTACTGAATTTAGTTTTTCTAGGAGTCTTTTGGTAGTTTTGAGGGTCTTCTATGTAGAGGATCATGCCATTTAAAATAATGATAATCTGGGGGCCGGGGATTTAGATCAGTGGTTCCGCCGCCTGCCTCAAAAGTGCAAGGTTCTGAGTTTGATCCCCACTACACCCCCCCCCAAAAAAAGATTTGGGCCAGGGATTTAGCTCAGTGGTTCCGCCACCTGCCTCGCAAGTGCAAGGTCCCGAGTTCGATCCACGGCACCAAAAATAAATAAATAAATAAATAAGATAATGATAATTTAACTTCTGCTTTTCCTATCCATATTCCTTTTCTTTCTATTGTCTAATCACTCTGGTGAATGTTTTCAGAACTATATTGAACAGGAGTGGTGATAGAAGATATCCTTGTCTTGTTCCTTGATTTTATAGTGAAACATTTCACCTTCTATCCATTTAGTATGATGTTGGCTGTTGGTTTCTCATAGATGGGTTTTACCAGATTGAGATAAACAACTTATTTCTATTTTCTTTACAGTTTTTATCATTAATAGATGTTGAATTTTGTCAAAAGAAATCCTGAGCAACTAGGACAAGCGAGGGTCATTATGATCCTGGAATTTAAGTTATACTACAAAGCTACAGTAATAATAACAAAATCGGCAAAAGGAAAAAGCTTGTCCATCAGTAGAACAGAATAGAGGATTGAGAAACAACTCTAGGCACCTGGAGCTACCTGATCTTTGACAAAGTGACCAAATACTTTTGCAGGAGGAAAGATAGTCTCTAACAAATGATTCTGGAGAAATTGGCTATCCACATGCCAAAGATTTAACCTCAACCCATATCTCTCAGCAAGCACTAAACTAGAATCAAAATGAATCAAAGATCTGAATAATTAAAACACTTAATCTAGTAAAGATAAAATAGGTAAAACTCTTGAAGACATAGGCGTAAGCAAAGACTTTCTGAACAGAGCCCTGGCTGCACAAGAAATAATACCAAAAATCAAAAAATTGCATCGCACCAAGTTAAAAAGCTGAACAGCAAAAGAAACCACCAACAGAATTGGAACAAATGTTTGCCAGCTACTCCTCAAAGGACTAATATCTGAAATGCAAAAAGAACTAAAAAAATTAGACTTCCTCCCCAAATTTAAAGACCCAGTCTAAAAATGGGCATCTGAAATAAACAGACACTTCTCAGATGAAGAATTAGAAGTGGCCAATCAATACATAAAAAAATATTCAACATCACTGGCCATTCAGGAAATGCAAATGAAAACAACACTGAGATTCCATCTGATTCCTGAAAGAATGGTTATCATCAAGAAATCTACCAATACAAAATGCTGGTGCAGCCACCAGGGGAAAAAAGAACATGTCTTTATTGTTGGTGAGAGTGTAAACTGATACAGCTACTATGGAAATCAGTATGGAGATTCCTCAAAAAACTAAAACTAGAAATTCCATTTGACCCAGCTATTCCCTTTCTAAGTGACTTCCTGTAAGAGGTAAAGTCATCATGTTAGTGATACATTTGTACTCATGTTTATTACAGCACAATTTATAATAGCTAGAGCTTAGAAATACCCAATATGTCCATTAACAGATGAACTGAGAAAAATGTGGTATGTATATACAATGGAGTACTACTCTGGCTTCAAGAAGGATAAACTTGAGACATTTTTAGTTAAATAGATGCACCTAGAGAACATAACATAAAGTGAAATAAATCAGACACATGAGTTTATATATTGCATTGTTTTTCTTATATGAAAAATTCAAAGTACAAATAAAGAACAAAACAAAAGATAATAGAAATTAGGTAGACATTTTTCAAATGGAAAAAGGAATGGTAGATGAAGTGAGGAGGGAGGGAAAGAAGAGAAATGGTATTTAAAAAGAGAGTTGAAGAAAAAAGTGGAAATAGAACTTTTCTAAGTGGGAAGGAGAAGAAAATTTGGAGGGAGCAGGGAGGAATGGGAAGAGAAGGGGACAAAATAAAAAATTAAGATGTGTTAGGTACATGTACAAACTCCCCACAATAAATGTAATCATTATGTACTACATTCATGTAATAATAAAAAATAAAATAAAAAATATAGCTAGGGAAGCTGAGCCACCAAATTTCAAGTATTATTTAATTTTAGTTAATTTGAATTCATATAGTCACAGTGGGGTAACATTGGCTTCTCTGTAGTGCTAGGAAATGGATGTTCACTGAAAATCTACTTGCTACTCAGAAGAATTAAAAACTGTGCAGGCCATAGCCTTTTCTTTTCTTTCTAATAGAACAGGACAATTGAGAATCTGAGATATAGGAGGAAAAAAATAGCAAGTCAATATTGGTGCTGAATTGGGGCTAATAGTAGAACAAGGCAAAGTCAGGGCATTGAGTCAAGTCACAGATGGTTCATGTTAGGCTAATGCCAAATAAATACAACATTAGAGCTAGAATATCAGGGGGCAAGGTTAAGAGGTTACAGGTTGACCCAGAGGTAAAACATTATAGTTTGGATTGTTAAACAAGAAGGAAAAGATCAGCTATGAGATCCAAGCCAGAGCAAGTTGAGGCCCAGTCATTGCACAAACTGATTAAATATAGACTGCTTAATTCAAACTGGGAACCAGGCAACAAAGAATAAAATTGAAATAGAAAGATACACAACACATTTAAAAAATAATTTAGTGCAAGCAAGTGGGCTCATCTATAGGTATAGATTTTTTGATCCTAATAATAGCAAGTACTACCTAGTGGGACCTACTCTGTACCAGATGCCATTCTAGATGTCCCATACATGCATAATGCAGTTTAATATTGTAAGCTAGGTATTTTTATGTTCATATTATAAATGGAAAAAAAAGAAACTCTATGAGTTTAAGTTTCCTTCCCAACTTCACAATTATTAAGTGACAGAGTCAGAATTTGAACAAATCTGTCCAATTTCAAAGCACTCTAATTTGTACTACCTTACAAAATGTCTATAAATCAGATATCTTTAGTCCTAGACAGAGGGAACAATCCTTGAGGGAAATCTGCCAGTTCTAACAGGGGAGAGTAATTCCCATAAGTTCAAAAGAGTCAGATCCTAAAGGATTTGTATATATTGATACATTGAAGAGGAGAATTTTTAATTGGGTGAGAACTGATAATGTGTGCAGAGAGAGAAACATGTGAGTGAAGGGCCCCTTCTGGTAGCAATAACACTGAGTTGAGTGATGTTAATATTTGGTCCCGTTTAGACACACAAAAGTCATAAAAGTAGCTCTTTCTCACAGAACAAGGTTATTTCTTTCCATTAATTCCCACTTCACTTATTTACCAGAGATGCTATGAGCTCCATTTCACAGATGAAAGCTTCAGTACATGAAAAAGCATACATGAAACTAGAATTTAAAGCCATACCATTTCCTTGTTGAAAAATGGCTTCTATAAAAGTCACATAGGGGCCTGGGCTTTAGCTCAGTGGTGCTGCACCTGCCCCGCAAGCACCAGAACCCAAGTTCGATCCCTGGTACAAAAAAAAGAAAGCCACATGGAAGGTTTTGATATCTCCCTACCCTTCAAACTTTCACCTGGGACTCCCTTCTGTTCATTAGATTTTCTTTTAGACTAGATTCATGTTTCAATGGCTAAATGTCAAGACAATGCGAGGATCTCTTAGCCCCTGAGGAGCATGTGCTCTTCATAGTTGTTAATCATCATGGGAGTCTACCCAGTGCAACTTCAGAGTTTCTGTACACTGAAGAGATTTCAGTATTGTGATCTGGTTGGACTTTACCTAGGCAAGGCCTTGCTTGAATCTGCATCTCCATATGAAGCTATACACATGGTACTTGCTTGGATTATGCATTGAAGGTTTTATTTCCTGATAACTGTTCTGTTTTTAATTATGTGGGTTTTTATGCAAAATTTATTTATAGAGAAATGCACATGTACTAAGAAGACAATTTAATGAGTTTTGACAAATGTACAGACCCCTGCAACCAACAACCAGATTAAGATATGAAATATTTCCATCGTCCCAAAAGAAAGTTCCCTTTTACTCCTGAGTCAATCTCTCATCAGAATCCCTGGCTGAGACAACCACTATTTTGATTATTTTGTCTGTTCTTGAAATTAATTTAAATGGAATCATATTGTATGGGCTCTTTTGTGTCTGCTTTCTTTCATGCAACATTTTATATGCAAGACTGATCTACATGTTAGCCTGTCCCAGTGATTCATTCTTTTTGCTGAGTAGTATTCCAGTGAATGGATATAGCATAATTTTTTATCCATTCTCTATCTAGGGGATATTGAAGTTGTTTTCCTCTTAGGGGTGATTATAAATAAAGTTAAATCACACATTCTTATTCATCTTTTTGTGTACACGTTTTTATTTCTTCTCGGAAAGGGGAGTGGTAGTGAAAATGTTGTGTCATAGAATAGGGGTGTCACAGAGCAGGGGTATGATTCATCGAAGGAATCTTCCAAACAGCTTTCCAAAGTGGTTATAATATTTTATAGGCTTATCAACAAAGCACAAAAGCCTCAGTTGTTTCACATACCCACAGAGACTTGGCCATTTTATTCTATTTAATTTTAGCCATTTTGGTGGGTGTATGTTGGTTTTCAACTATGGTTTTCATTTGAAGATTAGTGACATTGAACATCTTTTCATGTACTTGGTAAGGCTAGCCTATTTTTACAGTGGTAGACTGCACATTTTGTCTATTAATTAAGTTGAAACACTACTAGCCTGAAGTATTTTTGGATTGAGCAGGGCAGAGCTAATGGAGATTGTAGAAAGGCCTACTTCACCTCTGTCAAGCAACTTCTTGCCATGGTTATTCTGTCTACCACAGGCCAAGACTCTCTTTGCTGCTACTGCTTTTGTTACCACTGCCTTAAACATTGCAAAATAATGGTCTCTTTTTCCTAAACCAATCCTTTTTCAGGACTCAGGACTATAGTTCTACTTTTGAAATATCTTGAAATCTACCCAAAGGTCAGCGTTTCTCTTTCTAGTATTTAAACTTTGTTTTCTAAACAGGAAGAAAGGGGAATAAATGTCTTTAAAATCACAGTTGAGACTTATCTCCCCATAGTCAATACACAACACTGGATATGATCTTAACATTGTATATCTTCATTGTAATTTTGGTCTCATGAGTTTGAATATTAGTATCTCCAAAAAATAAAATTAGGGGGGGAAAAAGTGGCAGCAGAGAAATATATATAGAAAAAAAAATCAACAGGTGAAAACAAAGTGACAGAGTTACCTGAAGACTAAAGAAATGCGTATATTCAAAAGAATACAGCTCAAATTGACTGGGTGTGACTTTGCTCTCTTCCAAGGAAATGCATTTCATATAATGAGGCTGAAGGCAAGGAAAGGGCTGGCAATCAGCTGGATACATTTCAGAAGCTTGAATATTATAACATGAGGGGATCTGCAAATTCATTTAATATAACTCCTTACAGAGTGCAGGAATCGGCCCATAGAACACATACATGTTTCTATCTTTTAAAGTCTATTAGTCAAATGAGATCCTCTGGAGCCCCACAAAATAAATCTATTGTCTTCTATATGTCAATACTTCATCAGTAATAAGGGAGTATTATGCCCACTTCCTTCAGTACAGGTCTCACACCCTCATTCATCCAGCCATTGCTTATACAAACTATTAATCATTCTCATACTTTTTGATTATCACACTTGTGTAGCAAAATGCTCTCTAAAATTCTCACCCTCAAAATATCATGTTATGTAAGTGATTTGATGAGCACAATAATAATGAGAGTGCAATCTTCTAGAAAAGATGCAATTTACTCTCATACTGCATTAGGTTTTTGCTTACAATATCAGCATTGACTTTTTAAAGATTAAATGTTTTATAAATTTCAGTTTTATTTATGTTGTATTTGCTTTCAATTTATAAATAATAATTGTGGATATTTATAGGGTACAATGTGATATTTTGATCTCTATATACATTATAGGAAGATCCACTCTAATGAAAATATACACCACCCCATTAATTTATCATTTTGTGATAAGAATGTTAAAATCTATTTAGCAATTTCCAAACATAGAAACAGAAGAAAGATGGTACCAGCATTGATGCTTGTTACTCGTCAACAAAAAATATTTGGCTTTTTCTCAAGTAGAGATTTCAACTGTGGCTTACTCATCTGAGCTATTGATGATGGTAAGTGGAGAGAAAGTTAGGTACAGTACTTTTCATTATTCCTTGTTGTACTTCGTCAAGTTACCTTTAGTCTATTGTTTCAAACTTTCTAGCTTTTGTCATACCTATGAAATCCTTTGTAATTACACCCTTTATTTTCTTTGGAAAATCATTTCACATCATCTCAGTAAATTGACAGATTTAGAAACTAGAATGTAAAGGATAAAACTGAATCATCTCTTGTTTTCTCAGGCCCTTAAAAGATCATCATTCTGAATTTCAGGATTTAATTCCCAGGAGTTTAAGAATAGAGATGAATATATAGAAGATATAAGAAACTGAGTTGCAGTTTTTACAAACCAAGGACATTCTATAAAGATATTTTCATTTCACTACCTAGTATGATATAATTTTACTTATTTTTCTTTTTTAATCAGGATGTGACAGGTAATAACAAATCATAATTCAGTATAATTAAAGGTCCATAATAATTGGATTTAATTTAATTGAGACTTTATTTGAATGTGACTTATCTAAGTTACTATTCATTTAACTTACTTAAATTTTGAACAGATGATATTACCAAGTCACTAACCTCAAAAATTGAGTCAAGAAATTTCATTAGAAGCCAATATCTCCACCATAACCTTGTAAAGAGGAAAGTGGGATAATTTTGTTCTTTCATTTTTCTTTACTTCCTTAACATCAGAGCTCTTCAAAAGGCTAACTTTATGTTTATTAGAATAAGGCAGGTAAATGAAACTTTACTGAAAATAACATCTATTCAGAGAAGATTTAAAATGTTATAATGCAACTATTCTTCATGGAGATTTGACACCTCTCACATTACCTCTCTAGAGACAACATTACCAAAGGAGAATTCATGATGAATACCTCAACACTCCATAGTTGCTTTTCAGAAAAGCTATAATATACAGTCATTTTTATTTGCCTTTAGATCTAAATTTCTGCTGTTTGTCATGAGCTCTTGTTGCCTGAAACCAGTCAGAAATTTCTCTGGATATTATTTCACATCTATTTTATGCATCTTCCCTCTTTATTCTTATCTTCATCTAAACTATTGGTTTGGATAAGTATCCATGTATTCAACCAAAGTAGGTTTAAATTGGGAAAAATATTTGATCTCTGATGAATTCAAATCAGGCAAAATATCCACAGAAACAAGTAGAGACCTAGGGACAGTTTAATGACCTATGTCACACAACACTGGGCCCTAGATTTAGAATATCCATAATGAAGTCATTCTTGGTTGAGGTGCTTAAATGCCTAAAGAAACTTCAGATATTCCCCTTACATGAATAATATCACAGTCAAATATTCAATAAAATATAGAAAGAGAGATTCAGACTGAGAGCATGACTGACAGGGAAGCCTTTGCAATGTAAACAGCACTGGGATGGAAGTCAGAGACCACCTGGTGTTGTCCCGACTCTACTTCAGACTTCTTTTTTGCTTGTGGCTACTTCATCTCTCAGTTCACCAATGGTGGATAGTAATGAAATGAGTAGATGAGACTTCAAGTTTCTCCCTGGATCTAACAATCTAGAGCTCAACATTAAGTTAAAATTGGTGCTTTTTCCTCAGAACTCATGCTAAAATTATAATCTATGTGTTCCAGGTTAGTATGTGATTATTTGCTGCTTTGGTCTAGAATCATTTCTTATACATTCAGTTTGTATCCCTGATAGAGGAATCATGCTTTAAGTGTCTATATTTTAGGCCAAAACCCAGGCCATGGCTGCCCAAATTAGTATATGCTTTAAAAAAATGTCTTGATTGATTGATCTGGAAAATGAGAAATCAGACTACTGATGTGGCCTCACAGCTGTGATGTTAAGATTAACAAGGTAATATACATTTACAGGGGTACCACTTTGAACTTGCTAAATAAGAAATGGTATAAGTCCAGAGTAACTGCACAGATCAGGATCAATTTTCTATTTCCTTCCAAATATTTCCAATGCTCAGTAAATATAAAATAACATGATGGGGTCTGCTAGCTCTTCCAAAAACCTTTTTAAGAACTCTGGCATTTTTTAAGAACTCTGGCATCTTCATACATGGCCATAAAAAGATAGTTAAAAAGACGTTCTCAGAAAACTAGCCCAGTAGTAGCCACCGAGCTCAGTCCTATGCTTAGGAGAAAAGTGGCTCCCATGTGATTTATGCTAAATAATTTCAGAGATACTTTTAATGCCAAACCCTACTAAACAGCTTTTCTCCTTACAACTTTTCAAGATCACTGAAATTCTTACCTTCTAGTATACAGAGAAGGAAAGATTTAAATAGATTGGATGATGAAAAGGAGGAAAATAAAATATGTGCAGGACCGTAGGAGAGCAAAACCAGGAAAATGTCAAGAAGAGGATATTTAAGGAAAAAAGTGATTAGAATTACCTTCTTATATTTTTACAATTGCACCAGAGCTAGAATCAAAGTGGGTACTGTGAGCAGAAAATATAATATACCTTTTTTCTTTCAGATGAAGACAAATGACAATTTAAAATATAACTAATAAAGATAGAAGCTGTCATTTTATTAGACTGGGCACATTACTTCATCATTCACCCTTCATCTTCCTCAGTGGAATTCAAACACTCTAAAGGGTCTATCTTTAATGCTACAACCTTAATCTTTCACTGGCTTTCTAATTGGTTCCCTCATTTCCACACTTGTCTCTCACATCCATCCCATAGCAGCTAAAGTGATCCTTTCAAAATACAAATCAGATACTATGATTGGCTTTGTTTTGAAAATATAATAAGGATTCAGCACTCAGATACTGGAAAATAACTTGAGGAAGACAAGAAAGAAAGTGGATCCCTAGGACACAGGAAGGATCTGAAGGAAATATTGAAGTTCACAGAGAAAGTGAAGAGATAGACCTCAATGCAGGAAAATGAAGGGACAATGTGCACTTTCTCTCCAGCTCCTGGCCCATGGTGTGAGAAAGGAGGATCAAATCTACAGAGGGTGAGTGACACCAGAGGCCTCGAGAGAGAAACACACCAGTGGAATACAGCAGTGGAAGCTGTGCACTACAATAGCTGGTGAGTGACTTCAGTCCAAGTGACTGCTGTGTTCCCAGGGAAGGGTGCTTGGTCACAAGCCATTTTCGAGAGTGGTCAACTGAACATAAGACTCAGAGCAGCCATGGGTTGGCTTCATCTCAGGCTTCTCAGTTTTGAAATCCCACAGTGACTGCATTAGAAACAATCATGGGAGACATCCAGGATTAGGAAGCTGTGGTCAGCCTGGCAAAAGACACCCAGAGTGTTATAGGCTAAGCAACTTGGGCCCCAGTGCCATGACCAGAGGACAGAATCAGCCCAAACTTCTGTGAAAAGTACCAGGACAGGTACCCCACACTAAACCTACTGCAGGCTTGCTGGGTTTATCCAACATTCAACCCTAATTCTACTGCAGGCTTGGTGGGACTATTCAGCATGTATCTGGGCTCTACCTGCTTCCTTTGTCTGCCAGCAAGAGCAGAGTCACACCCTGAATTTGATACTACCACAAAACTGTAGACCCCAGAAGATAATCACAGGCTTGAAATGACAGAGAAATTTCTTTTTTTCTTTGCTTTGTTTTTTTCTTTTTTGTTTTTTTGTGAGTGTGAAGTTTTTATTATTTTTGTTTTGTTTTGCTCTGTTCTTATTTTTGTATTTTTCTTTCTTTCTTTCCCACCTGTCTTCACCAGTTTTCTGAGGCTTGGATTGTCTTCTTTTGTCCCTCAGCCTTGCTTCTAATCTTTTTCTATTCTTTTGTTTCTCTAGTTTTTCCTCTTATCCTCTTTAAATTTTCTCCCCTTAGGGTAAAATTGTTCTATTAAGTGGATTTTTACTATATATAATTTTCTGAATTGTCTTAAATCTTATTATATAAATATAAATATAAATCTTATATCTATGGTTCAAGGCAGCAAAGAGTTAGCAGAGCTTGTCATTTTCTAGTCTGTGCTTGATGCTATTGTTATTAATGATTGCACTACTTTAGCAAAGATGATATAACTGTTGTGATTAATTGATCTTTCTTGTTTGTCAATTCATATATTGTCTGGGGATCATAAACAGTATTGTACTCCACTATGGAAGAACTAGTTTTTAGGTGAAACAGGCAGCATTCTTTCATTCCTAATAAATTGAAGAGGTAAGATCTTGGGACAGATCCAAAAGTCAAAAGCCAGCCACATCTAGAAGACATCTCTTAAAGCAGTCATTTCTTAAAGATGTCTCAGTACTAGTAATAAACCTATCTACCATAAGCACTTTACAAGCCTCAATGCAGAAAAAAATAAACAAAATAAATAGAAAATGAGAAAACATAGAAGCAAGATGCAACTCATAACCTCCAACTCACACAAGGCAAATAAAGGGGGTATTGAGGTGGAAGAAATAAAAAAACTTCCTAGCTGAATTTTATGAAATGGTCACAGCAGAAGTAACAAAGCAGATGAATAAGTCTCTTGACAAAACTAAAGCAGAGATAAAGAGATGATGACCATAATAAAGGAACTGTTTAGTGAAACTAGAATAGATACAGATAAAAGAAATAGAGAAGCTTAGGAAAGACATGGAAATTATGAATGTCTAACATAGAAAATAACTAGATTCCATAAAACAGACTCAAATAGAAACCCAGGAGATTAAAAATTCTACTGAAAATATGCACAGCAGAGTCAACCAACACGAAGACAGAATATCAGATCTAGAAGACAGGATTGTGGTTGGCAATCATCAAATGAAAGAACGCTTAAAAATAGTCATGGGACCATAAAAAATCAATCTAACAGCTGGAGTTAATGAATTGGAGTCAATGAAGGATCAAAAGATAGCACCAAGGGCATAAAAACTTGTTCTTAGAAGTAATAGCAGAAAATTTCAAGCATGGATAAAGAACTTGAGATAGAGATAAAGGAGGCATATAGAAATCTAAATAGTCATGATCAGAAAGAAAAATTACACCAAGGCATAAGAGATTCAAGATTCCAGAAATACAACACAAGAACAGAATATTAAAATCTGTTAGAGGAAAGAAACAAATCACCTATGAAGGAAAACCCTTCAGAATCACAGATTTCTCAACACAAATCTTTAAGTTAAGGAGAGCTTGCAATGAGGTATTTCAAGCCCTAAAAGAAAACAACCTCCAACCCTGATTGATGCGCCCTACAAAATTATATTCTAAAACTTATAGTGAAATAAGATAATTTCAAGATGAAACACATGAAGAAATTCATGATACTCCAAAAAATTACAAAGGATATGTTAGCAAAAGACAACAGAGACAACAATTTCAAGAATCTCAATAGAATAAATGCACCAAGCAAGGGAAGCAATTAAACAGAAGGGAAAGAAAGGGCACCAAAAACTGGAAAATAATATGTCAAGGATAAGTCAATACATTCAGTTATAATCATTAATGCAAATGATTGCAATTCACCAATTGAAAGAAACAGATTGGCAGAATGGATCAAAAAACAAGATCCAACAATATTCTGCATTAAAAACAGATTTAACTCCAAAGGAATTTCATAGATTGAAAGTCAAATGATGGAAAACAATACTCTATGCAACAGGAGCCTGGAAAAAGTCAAGGGTAGCTAGTCTATTTTCAAAGTGGATTTCAAACCAAGACTTATCAGAAGAGACAAAAGAGGCCACTATATACTTTAAAGAGAACAGTCTAAGGGGAAGACATAACAATCATAATATAGATGTACCAGATACAGGAAAACTCAACTATATAAAAAACATTAATGGATATGAAAAATCCAATAAGCACTAATACAATTGTAATGGAAGACCTCAATACCCCATTGTCACAAATAGATAGATCAATTATACAAAAAGAAATCAACAAAGAAATATCAGAAGTGAAGCAACCCTTTAAACAAACTGACTTAGTAAATATCTATCTATAGTGTTCCACCCCAAAACAACAGAATAAACATTCTTCTCAGAAGTGCACATGATTTTCTCCAAAATAGACCACACACTAGCTCATAGAACATGCTTAAATAAATGCAAAGGAATTCAAATTATCCCACCCATATTATCAGACCATAGTGGAATGAAATTGAAAATCAATAGCAAAAGAAATCATTAGAACTACAAAAACACATGAAAATTAAATAACCCCCTCCTGAACAACCAACAGGTCACAGATGAAATTAAAGAAGAACTTAGTTTCTACAATTAAATGATAATGCCAACATGACATACTGGAAGTTATGGGATGCAATGAAAGCAGTCCTATGATGGACACCTATAGCAGTGAATTGCCATATCAGAAAAACAGTGAGTTCAAATAAATAATCTAATGTTGAACCTCAATGTTCCAGAAAAAGAAGAGAAAGTTAAACCCAAAGAACATACAAGGGAGGAAATTATAAAGAACAGATCATAAATTAATGGAATTGAGATTACAGAAGCAATGTAAAGAGTCAATGAATCAAAGAATTGCTTCTTTGAAAGATTAAATAAAATAGACAAATTTTTATCCAACCTTATCAAAAAAGTAAAGAAAAGACCCAAATCCATAAAATTAGGAATGAAAAGGGTGAAATCACAATGAATCCTGCAGAAATCCAGAAGATCATCAATACCACTTTGAGAATCTGTACTCTAAGAAGATGGAAAACTCTGAAGAAATAAACAGATTCCTGGGCATGTATGAATTTCCAAAGCTGAATAAAGAAGGTATAAAAATTCTAAATCATTCAATATCAGTCAGTGAAACTGAAGAAGTAGTTAAAAAACTGCCAACAAAGAAAAGCCCAAGTCCTGACAGATTCACTGCTGAATTTCACAAGAAATTTAGAAATATAGTGATACCACTTCTCAAAATTGTTAATTAAATTGAAAGCAAAGGAATATTCCCAAACTCATTCCTGGAAGCAAGCATTACCCTGATACCAAAAGGCAATGAAAGACTGAACCAAAGAACAGAACTACAAGCCAACCTTCTTAATGAAAATAGATGCAAAATCCTCAATAAGATACTGGAAAACAAAATGCAGCAAATCACCAAGAAGATTATATGTCATGATTAAGTAGGATTCATTCCATGGATGCAGGAATGGTTCAACATACTCAAATCAATAACTGTAATTTATCACATGAACAGAACCAAGGACAAAATCCACATGATCAATAAACACAGAGAGAGCATTTGACAAAGTCCAGCACGGATTCATGATAAAAATCCTATAGAACACTGAAATGAAAGGTCTTCATATCAATCTGATAAAATCTATCTATGACAAAATAATAGCCAATACCATATTAAATGGTCAATAACTAAAAACTTTTATTCTAAAATTAGGAACAAGACAAGTATGCCCATTGTCACCATTCCTGTTCAATATAGCTCTGGAAACATGAGCCAGAGCAATTAGACAAAAGAAAAATAAAAGGAATATGAATGGGAAAGAAAAAAGTTAAGTTATCATTATTTGATGATGATATGATACTCTACATAGAAGACCCTCAAAACTGCACCAAAATACTCTTAGAATTAATAACCAAATTCAGCAGCATAACAAGATAAAAATGTAATGCTCAAAAATTAATAGTGTTCCTGTACATGAATAACAAACTCACTGAGAGAGAAATTAGGGAAACAACACCTTTCACAGTAGTATCATGAGAAATGAAATACTTAGGAATCAATCTAACAAAGGAAGGGAAAGAATTATACACTGAAAATTACAGTATTCATAGAAAGGAGATGAAGAGCATATGAAAAATTGAAAAAATATCCCGTTTTTGCATACACATAAGCAATACAGTGAAAATGGCTATACTTCCAAAACTGTTTTACAGATTTAATGCAATCTCAATCAAAATGCTAATAGCATACCTCACAGAACTAGAGAAAAAAATCCTAAAATTCATGTGGAACCAAAAGAGAACTAGAAATGCAAAGGCAATTCTGAGCAAAAGCAAGTCAAGGGGCATTATAATTCCCAATTCGAAGTTACACTGCAAAGTTACCATGATAGAAACAGCATGATACTGACACACAAGAAAAGACTCAACAGACCCAAGGATCAATCAAACAAAACAAATGATATAGAAACAACAACTACCTTATCTTTGACCAAAGGGCCAAACACCTTCATTGGAAGAAGCATAGCCTCTTTAATAAATGGTGCCAGGAAAACTGGCTTTCCACATGCTGAAAATTGAAGCTCAACACATATCTCTCACCATACACTAAATTAAATTCAAAATGGATCAAACATCTAAACATTAGAACATAAACACTTAATGTGCTGCAAGATACAATAGTTAAAGCTCTAAAAGACACAGGTGTTGTTGAAGACTTTATGAACAAAACCATGATCACACAGGAAATATTACAAAGAATCAACAACTGGGATCACATAGAGTCGAAAATCTTTTGCACAGCAAGAGAAACCATCAACAGTGCAAAGAGACAACCCACAGAATGGGAAAAGAATTTTACCAGCAACTCCTTAGACAAAGGACTAATTTATAGAATACATAAAGAACTCAAAAAAAAATCAGGCCTCCCTAAAATTTAAAGTCCTAATCCAAATATGGGCATTGGAAATGAATAGACATTTCTCAAATGAAGAAGCACAAATAGCAACAAAAGCATAGAAAAATGTTCAGCATCACTAGTCATTTGAGAAATGCAAATGAAAACAACACTGATACTCCATTTCACTCCTGAAAGAATGGCTGTCATCATGAAATCAGCCAATAAAAAATGTTGGTGAGGCTGTGGGGAAAAAGGAACCCTTCTGTGCTGCTGGTGGAACTGTAAACTGGTACAACCACTATGGAAATCATTATGGAGAGTCCTCAAAAATCTAAAGCTAGGGGTTCCATTTGACCCAACCATTCCCCTTCTAGATATCTTCCTGAAAGAGTTAGAAGCATCATAGCACAGTGATACATGCATACCCACATTTATAGCAGCAAAATTTATAATTGCTCAATCTTGGAAACAGCCCATATGCCCATAAAAAGATGAATGGATAAAGAAAATGTGGTATTTGTATACAACAGAGTACTACTCTGCCATAAAGAAGAATAACTTGGGTCATTTGTAGGAAAATGGATGCACCTTAAGACCATAATCTTGTGAAATAAATCAGATACACAAGTTTAAATATCACATTATTTATCTTGTTTAAGTAATGCAAATGGTAAAAAAAGAACAGAATGTAGGATAGATATTGGGAAGTAGGAAATGCATGTTCAAATGAGAAGGAGAAAAGGGAGGGCAATGGGAAGGAAGGGAAAAAGAAATAAAAGAATAAACTGAGAAAATCAAAACAAAGCTTTTATAAATGGGGAGGGGCAGAAAGTTGAAGTGAGGGGAGGGGAATGGCAGAATTAAAATATATTATGTACAGGGACATATTCCCTATGATGAATGCAAGTACTATGTATGACAAATATGTACTAATAAAAAAAGTTAAAGAAAAAAACATGTAATAAAATTTGGTCTTTTTCATGGTCCTTTACTTGCCTCTGTGACCTCACCTTGTAACCTCAACTTTTCCCTTTGAATCCCACCCATAGTGGCCCTTATTCTCTCTTTTGATCATCCCGAACCTATCGTTATCTAAGGATATTTGTACTTACTACAAGGAATTTATCCCAATATGAAACTGGTTTTATTTTGGACACGTTTATTTTCCACCTGCCTTCACTAAGTGTGAAACTTCATGATGGATGGGACCTTCCACTGTTGATTACCATTGTATCCCCAGTGCTTTAGCCATAGTTGAAACATAAAATATTGCCAAATAAAAATTTGTGAAAAGGATGAATGCATGGAAAATGGAGTCAACAGGTGATTAAGAAAGAAGTGTAAATATGCATCCAAAAAGGCCAAGCTGAAATTATCTAACATGGCCATAGAGAATTAAATCATCTTTGTTTTATAGTTTCCCTCAGAAAAACTCAGTACCACAGAAGCAAATAAAGTTGTTAATAGAAGTTACTCAGGACTTGATTTGGCAAGGTAGCAAATCAGGTTGTCAGTAAGCTAAGGAATGCCAAGATGTTAGTGACCATGTCATACAATGAAAGTCCAATGAATCTGGAGGCCACCACAGTAGAAGATAGCCATCCAGGAGAATTGGGACTAATTAAGGACTAGAAGGAGAGTATCTGAATAAGGAACATTCTGTGGAAGTTTAAGGTGCAAGGTGCTCTAGAATAACAGGGGCTTATGGTTGGAGAAGAGGTTAAGAGTTCAGGTCACAGACCAGGGTATATTATAACTGAGATGAAGGGAATATGGAGTTCGGAAAATGAATTAAAGAACAGAACACAGAGAATCTCCCATTACTTAGCACTGTCTTCCTTAACTACACAATATCTTCCTTGACAACATTATGAAACTAATAGACCATTCAGCTTTACTATGGACTTCCTACTCCTTTAGATGTAGTCTTCTTTATCATACAGGGCCAATCTAGAAAACTCCCTGATAGGATCTGATCACTGACTTTGGAGAACCCAAGTCAGAATTAAGGGTAGAGGACCTTCTCTAGTTCCTTTTCATCTGTTTTTTTTCTCCCCCAGATATTCAGTTCAATGCTTAGTTCTAAATCTTTCCTTTTCTTCACCAAAAAAGTATCTAACTTCTATCAAAGGGCTGCAATTGACCTGACAATTAGTCTAATTCACAGTAAAATGAGAAATTGTAAAGCCTTTCCAACTCTGGGTTGCAAGAACATTTTGACAGTGCCCTTCCTGCCTTAAATCAATGAATAGTAAATAAGGTGGATGTTTAGGTCCATTATCAGTACCTATGTTTGCTAGATTTAAGGTCATCTCCAGCAGGTAACATTCTCAAGCTCCTCTGCTGTGCTATGGAATATTCATAAGGAATTAGAATCTATTGGCAGCACAGCCATCTATTTAGATTAAACCTGGATTACAGGCCTTCTGACTAAACAGGATTAAGAAAGACAATAAAATCTCAGAGCAAAGAAGGTGACTCTAATCTCAACATATCTCTCTGGCTGTTGACCTGCTCTCCAAGGAGAAAGTGTCCCTCTCTGGACCATAAGCCCTTAGGAATATATTTCCCAGTGTATCATTTTTATATCGACTAGGAGTAATGTGCAGGATGGTTGCTAGGTTACTATATATAAATTTAAAAATACTACATAATAGGTGCAGAGAGGCACATACCGGCCTGTTTTGCAGACTGTGTACTGGGCTGTTACATATTAGCACCATGATTAGGATCATTTTCAGTAGCTCCTCTCTATTTTCATTCTGGAAATTAGAATGTTATTGCATTTCAATTGGTAAAGAGTGTTTATAATTCATATTTTTGAGTAGTAATTGAATTTGTGAAAGTTAAGACTCATAATTGCTACTGAGGAATCTATTAATGAGTAAGAAGGAGGCTGAAGTGCCTGTGTGTTTTTTCCCTGACTATTAAATGGTAACTTCAATTTGGGAATGAAATCACCCTCCATTGATTTCCAGTGTATTTTGCCATCGTCCAGATAGCACATTCAAAGAGTTCTGTAAATGAGATTTGTAGCTGAGGTAATTGCTGCTGCAAAGGCATGCAATAGAAGACAAGCTTTATAACTGCCACTTTCTTCATGTTGCAACTTAACTACCTCCTCTCCAAATCAGAGCTGAATGTAGCTCTATTTGATTTTTCACTTTGTCTCTTATTTCCTATAAGGAAGAGACACTCCAGGCAATCCTTTGATCCTCATTTCATTTTATGACGTTAATTACCTAACTGTACAAATTTTAAAAATATATATAAATACCTTTGAGCAATTTGTTTGGTATTAATGATCATAGCCTCATTTAGATTTGGAGCTTTTCCTTTAAAACTAATAAACAGTAATCAACCCTTTTGCAATGACTTCTAAGTGTTATTACCTAAGAGAAGATAAATAGCTCCTTCCCAGATGGGACTCAGCACTTCTAAATGCAGAGCCCTGGTGGGAGCTGGTAGGAAGGAGATTACCAGTCATCACTGTAGACTGATTCTGCCTTCTTTCCATGCCTGAGTGATTTTAATCAACAATGGACACTCTCAACCTAGGTCAGTGCTTGAAAATCAGGTTCTACATCAACCACTGGTTCCTATGTCTGAACGCCTGAGGAGGACTCATTAGGAAACCATCATGGACTTAGGCCCCTCTCTGCCACCAATATTATAATTAGAACTGTGAGGTAGACTGGTATCATGCTATGTCTATATCCTGCCTCATTCTGCACTCACTCACTTTTATTTTAAGTAATTGATGTCTATCTGCCTCCCTCTGTATTTCCTACTTCTCATCCCAGTTTGAGATTTCTTTAGAGGGACAGAGAGAAGGAGTATATATTATTTATGTCCTCAGCTTTCCACATAAATATTTGCACCTAGGAAGCGCTTAATTAATGTTTGTTTAAAGAAAAAGTTTTTGTCAGTACAGTAAATATGAAGAATCAGGTGGAAGAGTTCATAAGTGCCTTAAATGTAATTTGAACATAATTGGCAGAGTTGGAAGCTATTCTTATCCAAAATTAAAATTTTACCAACTTTCAAATATTTGTTATGTGTGCTTTTTTATAAATAGGAAGTGGAAGACAAACACTTTTAAAATTAAATTTAAAGTCTTTGGAGAGTTTATATTAATGATGATGGTAAATGAATAACTTTGATGATGGCTAGAGACCTTCCCTCAGTAATTTAAGGTCCTAGCATGCTCTTCATGATGTCAGCATTAACCTAGTCAGACTCTCTGTCAAAATCTAGCCCCTCTGTAATACTTAACAAGGAACTGTCCCCAAGAAGCCATAAGAAATGGAACAGAATTGTCCACTTCAAATTTATCTGTCATAGTAAGCTTGGCTGAGTCCTGAGGAAAGAATGGGCTCTCTTTTTCATTTATTTTTCCATTACTGGTACAAGCTGTTAAGAATGACTAAACACTCCCAGTTTCTAAAAGTAATAGGAGATGATCACTAATTATCAAGTACAGTATTTAGGCATGTTTCCACTCACCAAGACACAAGAGTAAGAGAGCAGCCTGACTGAAAGATTTGCTTCCTTGTTAAGTGATGATGAAGGCATCTTTACTATCCTCTACTTTATTAATTCTTATTTCTTCCGTCCAACTATCCCAACAATTCACTCAACTTTCTTGACAAACTAAATAAAGAAGAGAATTCAATAAGCAGATAACTTAACTACAAGCTGGATCAGGCTGAGTCAGGAATCCAGAGGTCAGGAGAAAAAATTCATGTTTTAAGAAATCAAAGAAGAAATTTAACCCTGAATTAGGGTGTTCTTATATTGGAGAGTTTGGCAATTAATGTTTTTGTGGTTTGTTTTGTTTCTAGAAATGCAAATGGTGTCTGGGTGTGGGCATGGACAGCCTGAAGAATTTACAACCAGCAAATTTGTAAGCAAAGAAGTCAGGGTCCTGGGATTTAGCTCAGTGGTTCTTCCGCCTGCCTCACAAGCGCAAGGTCCTGAGTTCGATCCCCAGTACCAAAAAAGCACAAAAAATTACCTCAATTTGGGCTGGGGATTTAACCCAGTGGTTCCGTCACTTGCCCTGCAAGCTCAAGGACCCGAGTTCGATACCCGGTACCAAAAAAAAAAAAAAAAAAGAAGTCAGGTAGCTAACAAATAGCCATCATGAAACTAAAGTGAAAGTCAAGATTTCAGAAGATATAATTGTTTCTTAACTCCTTTTTTTCTGGTACTCGGGATCAAACTCAGGACCTTGGGCTTGTGAGGCAGGTGTGGTACCACTAAGCTAAATCCCCAGCCCTTAATTGTTTCTAAACAGGAAAAGAATAAAGTAAAAGATCTTCCTTAGCGAAAGTATTCAAGGCGTGGTTGGTGAACAATAAGTGATCCCTGAGATCCTTTCATGGAGTTAGCAAGGTCAATTCTATCTTCATAGTAAAACAAAGCTATTTCTTGCCCTTTTCTCTGTGTTGACATTGTGACTGATGGTGTAAAAGTAAGGGTGGTGAAATTACTGGCCACTTAGCATGAATCAAGATGCTAAGATGTGGTGCTGAATTGTATTAGTACTATCATAAAGGTGTGCTGCCTACAATGTGAATAATGAATACTGCTTATACAAGTTCATCAATACATTTTCCTTTGCAAGACATATCTTGAAAAAAAAGGATTCTGTCTTTATTAAAAATTGCTATGCCCACAAGAAAACATTTCCAACTTTGTCAAGCATTTTTAATTTTCAGGATCTTTCATGTTACAACAGGAATATCAGATACAGTCTTCTCTGTAGTTATACCTATATTATAGAACAGTAACTGGTTACAGTTATGCTAACAGAATTATTCGTCATAATTTAGCTATTAATATGCATACTTGCTATGGATAATGACCAAAGATAGCCCAATGTTTTTATGAGGGAATATGCATTTTAAATTCCTAACATGGAAGCAAGAGAGCTCAGTAGTTCAGGGAAAGATTCTTCTACCAGCTGGTCAGAATTTGTACCCCAGCTTTGCTACCTGCTACCAGAGTAACTCTGTCTTTCAAATTCCCCATTTTTCTAAAACGGCTATGAATTTTAAATAATGAAATACATTAATATATGCTAAATTTTTAGAATAATACTTGGCATAGAGTAAGTGTCATGTAAACATTAGCAATATGATTGATGAATTATTTAAAACTAAATGTGTTTGGACCAGACAAATCCATCATTGCAAGAGGTACTTGATGAGAGTTTATGGAGGCCAAGTGCATGATATGTACTTCAGCAAGTATCAGTAAAGTTGAATTTGCTCATATCTCAGAATTATGAAAGTGTTATTTTCTGTTGACAGTCACATTTTTCCTGACCTTTCCACATTTGAAACTGAATCTTTGTTATTATTTTGGGGAGGGGCAAACTCAACACTCAATCATACATAAGAATCTCCTCTGCTAAAAGATTTAAATTTTCAAGTTCAAGCTTTAATCCCTATTTCTATAACACATTATTTTCTAAACCCTCTTTCACAAAATTCTCCTTGATCACTAAAATATCTTTATTTTTAGCATGGTGGTGAAATCATTAAGACAAAATTAATTTCAGTACACTCTTTAAAAATAAAACTGAAGGAGGGCCTCTAGTATGCTGTCAATGTTCTATTTTTGACCTGGTTGTTAGTTACACAGGTTTTTGCTTTGTGGAAGCTTATTGAGCTGTATATTCCTGTTTTGTGCACTTCTCTGTATGAATTCTACTTCACAATAGCAAGAGATTTAAAAGGAAAATGAAGAAACAGAGAGAAAAATCTCAGAAGTCTCTGCCTTCTTTTAGGAGATCCAATGGGATTATGGTTTCCTTTATTTCTTAAATTAAGAATTATGTTAGGGTATTGATTTCAAAAATAGTCGGAATTTCTGCATTATCTTTTACCACAGCTTTCTGTAACACAGAAGTCCTTACTCCAATACAGAGTGATTTGTTTCCATTGTTTTAAAACTTCATTCAATTGGTACCTCATTTCTAGACACCAGTCTTGAGACAAGGCGTAGAGAGAAGGACCATGTTATTCCCAACTCTTCCAGCAGCAGTTTAAACTAGATCAAGTTTTTCCTCCAAGTATTATCCATGGTCAGTAAGAAAGGTAGCTCTGGTCTGAGCAAAATACCTAGAATTAATACCATCTGGGTGGAAAAACTGTTAACAATGGCTTTCTTAAACCTCCCCCCACAATGCTGACTTTGAAGTTCAGTAAGATGATGGCTAAATAGTAAATGACAACTGGCATTTGCCTAGTATCCTTCCATGTAACTCTATTAAGAAATTCATTTAATACTTCAATAATTTTACCATCTTATTTGATCATGCTTTCCATTTCATCCTACAATGTTCTAAGTTTTGCTTTGACTGATTGCTAGCTTTTACAGTTCTGAGAATCTATGTGTTTAAATGATGCCAATTGTTTTCTAGGTAGCTGTATTTTTTCAATATTTGTTCTCTCTTAACCTTACTTGCTTTGGTGTCCTTGACTTCTGATTTGAGAAAGAAATTTTAGGCAGACTTATTCTATGAGTCTTGTTATTTCATAATTTGACTTTTATGCATCACATCTGATACTCTTCAACATGCAATTTCCATTTGTAATACACACGTGCACGCACACACACACAATTTGTGGTCATGCTACATGAATAAGAAATGCTGGACAAAATAAGTGGAATGAGAGAAAACTACGACAAAAAAGAGAAACAGGTGACATCAACAGGAACATCAAAATAAGTACCATTAATAATCTCCATAAAAGGGCTAGGGGATTTAGCTCCGTGGTGCTGCGCCTACCTGGCAAGCACAAAGTCCTGAGTTTGATTGCCAGTACCGAGGTGGGAGAATCTCTGTAAAAGTAATGAGAGGACTGGGGAAAAAAATCACAATAATAAAAAATTTTAGGAATAAATTTTTTCAGAAGTTTGGAAATCAACCAAATGACTACAATAATCTGCTTATGAAGACAGTTATAAACTGCCTGGTTGAGTGTTGAAAACATGCTCCAACAGGCACACAGAGGCACTCAACAAAGCCAGTTGTCTTATTGGTTGTAGATATTTATGAAAAATTATGTTCAATAATTAGCTAACAGCAGAGATTTCAGCAGCCAAACACAATCATAATAAAGAAAACATGAAATAAGGATGGAAGGAAGAAAGAAAGAAAGAAAGAAAGAAAGAAAGAAAGAAAGAAAGAAAGAAAAAAAAAGAGAGAAAACAGAATTATTTCAGGAAAATGCCTTATAAAGAAACAAAAATCAGCAAAAATAACAAACCCTGGGATGGAGTGATGTCTGATTTTCAGACTTTCCCTAAGTTTTGTTGAAAGTGAAAAAATAAATCCTTTCATTTATAGTCAATTTATTTTTGACCTTGGTGACAAAACAATTCAATGGAGGAAAGAATATTCTTTTCAACAAATGATGCTTATACAACTGGATGTTCACATTCAAAAGAATGAAATTGGACCTTTTCGTAATATAAAAAGAAACTCAAACTGCACCATAGATCTAAATGTGAAGGATACAAGTATAATAAACCCTTCAAAAGAAAAGAAATGATTATTTTTCAATTTGAGGTAGTCAAAGCTATTTTCATATGACACCAATAGCACAAGTGACCAGAGGAAAAAATACTCTTCATAAAAATTTTAAATCTTTTATTCTTGAAAAGATACCATCAAGAATAAGAAAATGCAACTCACAAAATTTGGTGAAATAATTGTAAATTATGTATCAGATAAGGAATTTATATCTAAAATATATGAAGAATTCTTAAAAGTCAATAATAAACAAAATATTAAAATGATATCTTAGTTCGTTTTTTGTAGTTGTAGCTATAAAATAAGGATTTTTATTTGGCTTATAATTCTAGTGGCCAAACAGCATTGTACGGATGTTCTTGTGAGGCCCTGGCTACACATAACATGTCAGAGAAGTGGAAAGCAAACTAGCTGCATAGAGAAGGGGCACATATGTCAGTGAAGCAGCAAGACAGGCTCAGAGAAAGCATTAGGTTCTCAGAGCACGTAAAGCATTCCTGAGAGAATAAATAAGTATTCTCTTGGGAAAAGCATTAACCTTTCTAAAGACCTAATCGCTTCTCATTGGACTCTACCTCTTAAAGGTTCTACAACCTATCACAACTGCTACAGTAGGGACCAAGCTTCTAGGAAATGAACAAATCATACCCAAACCATGCCAATAAGTAAATGATCTGAAAGAAATATTTCTCCTAAGAGGTTAAGCAAATGACCAATAAGCACTTGAAAATGTGTTCAAAATTATTATTTATTAGAGAAATTCAGAACAAAACCACAATAAGGTTCCATTTTACATTCACTAGGATTGCTATTATCAAAAAGTCAGAAAATAGCAAGTGTTGATCAGTGTATGAATAAAGTGGGACCCTAATACTTTGTTTGTAGGAATGTAACAATGTATCCCTTTTGAAAAAAATGTTTAAGACTTAGTCATATAATTATATAGTTAACCAATAACCCAGCATTCCAATCTTAGGTATATACTCAAAAGAATTAGAAATATTGCACATAAAATTTGCAAAATATTATTCATAATAGCATTATTTGTAATAGCCAAGAAGAGGAAACAATTTAAACCTTTATCAAGTAATGGATAACCAAATTATGTTATATACATACAATAGGATATAACTCAATTATTAAAAGGAATGAAGTACTGCTACATGCTGCAGCATGGATGTAGTAAAAAAAAAAAAAACCACTATGTTAAGTGAAAGAAGCTTATCACAAAAGACCACATATTGGATGTTGCCTTTTACATGAAATATTCAGAATAGGCAAATATATGGATACAGAACATAGATTATTGCCAAAAGCTGAGGAAATGGATGCAATTCAATGGGAAATACTGCTAATTGGTATGGGGTTTATTTCTTGGTTGATAACAATGTTTTTAACTAGTTTATAGTGTGATTGTATGGCTCTATGAATTACTATAAGCTATTCAATTTAAATTTTAAATGGAAAAATGTATGGTATGTGCAGTATATCGCAATGTAGCTGTTAAGAAAGTATGTTGGATAAGTGACCTATGATTTATTAAATGAAAAATCAACAAAGATTAAAAAATAAGACCACATTGTTTTTAAATATCAGAGCTGGTATTCAAATTTATATATGGCTGGTTCTAATGTTTATAATAATAAGCAATGTAGTATAACACTGAAGAGAGGCAAAGCCACAGGACAAACGTAATCATTTTGTACAGGTGAGGTCATAATTTAATGTTATCTACAGAAACATTTTGTTCATGTACCAGAAAACTAAAATTCAGTTTTGAAGTTGATATACATTTGATTTAAGCATAGGTCTCTCTAAAGAGATTTTTGAGTATAACTGACTTCTTAGTGTAAAAATCTCAAAAGTGGTTGTAGTGAGACCTAGTTCTATTCTCATTTCTATTAACATATTATACTTTATTGTCCAAGTTATGTCCCTTCTATGTATCCAATTTCTTTACCTCTACACACAATTTCAACTCTATAATCTCTAAAGTCACAGCTACTTCCAGCTCTAAAATTCAATGTAGTCATTCATGTGTTTGACAAATATTTATTCACTACAAGCTATGTGCCAAATACTGTGCTTCATTCTGGGATGGTGTGATAAGACAAACATCCTTGCCCTCATAAAGGATACATTCTAGTAATGTGAGACAGATAATGTTGTGCTGTGAAACAGATACAATGCAGTAATTATAGAATGACTATGTTATATTCTACATCAGGGGGTGAAATGCCAGAGGAAGATATTCTGATTAAGCATATATTAATTATACAGAATAATAGGTTTTATTTTTGCATGTTTGTACATGTATATACTTTGATCATTTCCATCTCCTAATTCATTTGTTATCCTCTCCCTCTCTTCTTCCTAATTCTTTTCTCCCTTTCTATTGGTCTCCCTTGTACTTTCATGCTGTCCTTTTCCCCCTCTAAACTCCATAGAGAAAACATGTGATATTTGTATTTCTGAGTCTGGCTTATTTCCCTTAACATGATTTACAGTTCCATCCATTTTTTTTTACAAGTGACATGATATCATTCCTCCTAATGTCTGAATAATACTCCAGCCCATTGTGTATATTTACCACATTTTCTTTATCCATTTATCAGTTGAGTGGCATCTAAGCTAGTTCTCTAACTTGACTTGTGAATTGTGTCACAATAAAGATGGATATGCAGGTGTCTTTATAATATGCTGATTTTAATTTCTTCAGGTATACACTGAGGAAATAGCAGGATCATACGTGTTATGGTTTAGATCTAGAATGTTCCCCCAAAGCTTCTTGTAAGGGAATTGGATTATAAGGGCACTATATTCATCAGTGGATAAACACACAGATGAATTCAGAGCTAAATGTGCTGTTAGGAGGTGGGTTCAGGTTGGAGTAGGTCACTAGGGGCATAATCTGGAAGGGTATATCTCCCTCCATGACTCCTTCCATCTCTCTCTCTGCTTCCTAGGTAACATGATGTAAGCAGCTTTCTGCCACCCAGGCCCTCCTACCATGCCGATTCCTCGTTGGAGCCAGATGGCCATGAACTGTAACTGTGAGCCGAAATAAACCTCTTCTTTAAATTGTGGGTGTCAGATATTTGTCCCAGTGACAGGAAAATGAGTAAAACAATATGGCAGCCTTACTTTTAGTTTTTTGAGCAACCTTCATTCTTATTTCTGTATTGGTTGTGCTAATTTGTGTTTCACTCATGATGTATAAGGGTTCTTGCCCTCCACATCCTCGCCACCATTTGTTATGTTTGTATTCTTGATAGCCTTTCTGATTTGGGTGAGATGAAATATCAATGCAGTTTTAATCTGCATTTTTCTAATACCTAAATAGATTCAATAATTTTGGCCCTTTTTGAAAATTTATTTTATCAGTACATGTTTGCAACACATAATGTGTAGACTTGGTACATGTACATAATACATCTTAATTTCTTTTTTCATCCCCTTTCCTTCCTCTCCCACTCCCTTTCTTACATCTCCTTTTCTTCAATTTTTATCTTATTCTTAAAATTTATGCTTTAAATTGTCAAATAAAATTCTATGTGTTTTTAAGTACAACATATGTTTGGAACTCTGATAAATTTGAAATCATTAAGCTGGTAAAATATATGCATTACCTACCTAGTTATTATTTGCTAACTTTATTCTTTTTATTAGTACACAGTTGTAATACATTTTGTCACATTCACTGTGGTAATTTGTACCTGTACATAACACATCTCAGTTCTTCTTTTTCCCTATTCCCGTACCCTCCCTTCGACCCTTCTTTCCTTTCCCATTTACAAAAGCTTAGTTTCCATTTCTTCCTTCCATTCTGTTTATTTCTTTTCCTTTTCTTCCTTTCCCCCTCCCCCTATCTTGTTCCCCTTCCCATTTGAACATTTTCTTCCTACTTTTCAATAACTATCCTCCATTATGTTCCTCACTTACCCTTTGGGTTTCTCTAACAAGAGAAAAAATGTGACATTTAAACTTGTGTATCCGATTTATTTCACTTAAGATTATGGTCTTGAAGTGCATCCATTTTGCTACAAATGATTAAAATGTATCCTTTATGTTAAAGTAGTACTCCATTGTTTATAAATACCACATTTTCTTTATCCATTCATCTTTTGGGCTTATGGGCTGTTTCCAAGATTTAACTGTTACAAATTATGCTGCTATAAACGTGGTTATGCATCTATCACTCTGTTATGATGCTTTTAACTCTTTTGGGAAGATACCTAGAAGGGGAATAGCTGAGTCAAATGGAACCTCTAGCTTTAGTTTCTTTAGGAATCTCCACACTGCTTTCTGTAATAATTGTACCAGTTTACAGTCCCACCAGCAAGAGAGAAGGGTTCCTTTTTCCCCATAGCCTCACTAGCATTTGTTATTCGTTGATTTCTTGATGCTAACCATTCTTTCAGGAGTGAAATGGAACATCAGTGTTGTTTTCATTTGCATTTATCAAATGATCAGTGATGTTGAGCATTTTTCCATGTATCTTTTTGCTGTTTGTGCTTCTTCATCTGAGAAATGTCTATTCATTTCAGATGTCCACGTTTGGATGGGGACTTTAAATTTGGGGGAGTCTATTTTTTTTAGTTCTTTATGTATTCAAGATGTTAGTCCTTTTCTCTGCGTAGTAGCTGGTAAAAACTTTTTCCCATTCTGTTAGTTGTCCCTTCACTCTGTTGGTGGTTTCTTTTCCTGTGCAAAAGCTTTTTAATATGATGAGATCCCAGTTGTTGATTCTTTTTAATATTTCCTGTGCAATCAGGGTTTTGTTCATAAAGTCTTTACCTACATCTATGGCTTCTAGAGTTTTACCCATTGTATCTTCCAACAGATTAAGTGTTTCTGTTTTAATATTTAGATCTTTGATGCATTTTGATTTTAGTTTAGTGCATAGTGAGAGATATGGGTTTAGGTCCATTCTTGATCTGCTACCCATTTGAGAAGGATCTATTTCCATACTTCCTATTATCTATGTTTTATTTTGTACTTTATTTACATTTTGGATTTTTCTTCTTTTGACAATTGACTGTTACATTCAATTGTCCAGTTTTGATTGGAATATTTGTTCTTTTGAAGTTAAGTTGTTTGTGTTATTTAAATATTCTGAATATGAAATCTGTTTTGCAAGAGCAGCTGGCAAAGATTTTCTCCCATTCTATATCATCATTCTTATTTCCTTCGCTGTGCAGAAGTTCTTTAATTTGGTGAATTTCCATTTGACAATGCTTGTTATTATTTTCTGAGTTACTGGAATCCTATTTAGGATGTTGCTGCCTGTGTTTATTTCTTAAAGTATTTCTCCTATGTTTTCTTCTATCAGTTTGAAAGTTTGGGCATTTAAAAATTTTTGTTTTCTTTTGTTTTTGGTGGTGCTGGAATTGAATCTAGGGTCTTTACTCTGAGCTACATTCCCAGCCTTTGTTTTTATTTTTTGTTTTGAGACAGGGTCTTGCTAAGTTGCTATCTTACCTAGGCAGGGCTCAAACTTGCAATCCACCTACTTCAATCTCCCAGAGTGCTGGGATTACAGGCATGAATCACCATACCTAGATTCAAGACTTATACTTAGGGCTTTGATTCATTTTGAATTTTGGGTTGCACATTGAGAAATAAGAATCAAGTTTCAGTCTTCAACATATAGATATCCAATTTTTCCACCACCATTTATCAAAGAGACTGTCATTTCTCCAACAAATGTTTTTGGCACCTTCATCAAGGATCATATGGCTATAGAAGTGTGGGTTTATTTCTAGGTCCTCTGTTCTCTTCCACTGGTCTACATGTATATTTTTATGCCAGTACCATGCTATTTTTGTTACTATGAATTTGTAGTGTACTTTGAAATGGGATATTGTGATATATCCAGCATTTCTCATTTGCTTGGGATTGCTGTGGCTATTCTTGGCTTTTTGGGGGTCTTCTTTATGAATTTTAGAATTTTTTCCTACTTCTTTGAAGAGTGCCATTAGTATTTTAATGAAGACTGTATAGAATCTGTAGATTTCCTTCAGTAATATGGACATTTTAATAATATTAATTTTGCTGATCCATGAACATGGGAGGTCTTTCCATCCTCCAGTATCTATTTAGAATTCTTTCTTTATTATTTTATAATTTTCATTGTAGAAGTCTCCTACCTCCTTAGTTAGGTTTATTCCTAGGTATATTTTGTATTATTTTTGAAGATATTGTGAATGGATATTTTTCTTTATATTTTTCTCAGCAGATTTGTTATTGGTGTATAAAAAAGCTGTTGGTTTTTGTAACTTAATTTTTTAGCCTACAACTGTGCTTAATTTTGTTTATCAGACCTAAAAATCTTCTGATGGAGTCTTTAGGGTCTTCTAAGAGTAGAATCATATCACTTTCAAGTAAGGATAATTTGATTCCTTCCTTTCTTTTTGTATCATATTTCTTTATTTTTTGCAAAATTTATCTGGACAAATTTTCAACTGCTATATTGAATAAATGTTTTGAGAATGAACATCCTTGCCTTGTTCCTAATTTCACAGGCAATGAATTCAGATTTTTTCCATTCTGTCTAGTGTTAGCTATGGGTTTGTCATATGCAGATTTTATCATGTTAAGGTTAGATCCTTCTGTATCTCATTTCTTTAGTGTTTTTGTTATGAAGAGACTTTGAATTTATTCAAGAGAGCTTTACTGCATCTAGATTTTTACCCTTCATTCTATTTAAGTGTTGTATTATGCTTATTGATTTGCGTATGTTGAATCATCCCTCCATTTCTGGAATAAAATCAACTTGTTCTGGTGTTTCATCATTTTAATGTGTTGTTGAATTTAACTTAGAAGTATTGAGGATTTTTGCATCTATTTTCATCAAGGAGTTTGGTCTACAGTTTTCTTTCTTTATGGTGTTGTTATCCACTTTTGGTATCAAAGTAATACTAGCTTTCTAGACTTAGCTTTGAAATGATTCTTCCCTTTCTATTTTATGAAATTATTTGAGGAACATTAGCATTAGTTCTTATTTAAAGGTCTAATAAAGTTCAGTAATGAATCTATCTGGTTCTGGGTTTTTCTTTGCTGTAAGATTTTTCATTATTGTTTCAATTTCATCATTCATTATTGATTTGTTTAGGTTTTTATTATCCTTTTTATTCAATTTTGGTAGTTCATGTGTGTCTAGAAATTTATTCATTTCTTTCACACTTTCCAATTTATTAGAATATGTTGTCAGAATAGTCCCTAATTAATATATTAATATAAATAAGGATTAAAAGTATTAATAACTAATAATTGATACTTTGAAATAGGAAAAGGTCCAAAGGGGTAGGGATGGTGGGAGGAGATGGGGAAAGGGAAGAATGGAAATGAAAAATTATGAGAAAAGGAAAAAAAATAAAAATGAAGTATGTAAATAGGGAGGGGTGGAGAGGTGAAGGGCGCACAGGTAATGGGGAAAAAATAAAAACCAAGGTACATCATGTACAGGTACAAGAACCCAATGATAAATGTAAACATATTGTATACCTAAAATGTACCAATAAAAGAATTTAAGCAAAAAAATATATATAACACCTTTTTAATCTCTAATTTTATTAATTTGCATCTTATCTCTTTTTTTATTAGTTTCATTAAGTGTTTATCATATATGCCTTTTTAAAGTTAACTCTTTGTTTCATTGATATGTGTATTGTTCCTTTAGTCGCTATTTCATTAATTTCAGCTTTGATCTTTGTTATGTCTTTCCATCTACTGCTTTAGGGTTTGGTTTGTTATTTTTTTTCTAAAACTTTGAGATGGGTGATCAGGTTATTTATTTGAGATCTCCCTGATTTTCTAATGTAGAAACTCATACTTATAAACTTCCCTCTGAAAACTATCTTCTCTGTATCTTACAGATTCTGGTATGCTATGTTTCCTTTGTTTTTTGATTACAGAAGCTGTTTTGTCACCCTCCTCAATTTCCTCAGCGACCTATTGTTCAAAACTATATTATTAAATCTTCAGGAGCTGCCAAAAAATAAAGTGTATTCTGCTGTTGTTAGACGGAATATCCTGTAGATATTTGTTAAGTCAATTTGATCTACAATGTAGTTTGTCTGTTGCTTCTCTGTTGATTTTTGGCCAAATGATCTATCTGTGAGCACAGAGTATTGAACTCACTAGCTATTGTTGTATTGGAGCCTATCTCCCTTTATGTTAAAAAATATTTGTTTTACAAAATTGGTTATGCTGATGTTCAGTGCATATATATTTACGAGTATCATACCTTCTTTGCAGATTGTTCTGTTTCCTAATATGTACTAACTTTTCTTGTCTCTCCTGACTAATTGTGAGTTGATATCTGCTTTGTCAGATATTAATGTAGCTATTTCTACCTACTTTCAGATTCTATTTGCATGGAATATCTTTTTCTATGTTTTCACTTTCAGTCTGTATGTCTTCATCAGTAAGGTATGTTTCTTTCAGGAAACATAAATGAGTTTTATTTTTAATCCAATCTGCCTGTCTTTTAATTCAATAATTAAAATTGTTTATATTAAGGATTATTATACAATGTTATGTACTAAATCCTATCCTTTTGTTGTTTTGCTAATATTTGATTCTTTCCTAATTATCATTTTCTTATTAGCTGTTCTAGTGATAACACTGCCCTGTGTTCTCTTTATCTTCCTCTTTTGTGTGTTTAAGTCATTTATGTATCTTCTGTTTGTGTGCGTGTGTGTGTGTGTGTGTCTTCTGTTTTAATAGTCCTGAATTCCTTTAGTTTCACTAATCTTGGAAAGTTTTCATTTCTCCTTTGAGTCTAAAGTATAGCTTGGAGAGGTATAGTAGTCTAGGTTGGCAGTTATTTTCTTTTAATTTTGTGAGACAGTCTCACTATGTAGTTCAGCCTGGCCTTGAACTCACAATGCAAACCAGGCTGGCCTGAAACTCACAGCAATCCCCCTGCCTCACCCTCCCTCCTGAGTGCTGGGATCACAGGCATGTGCCACCATGCCCAGAAGCAGTTATTTTCTTTCAGGTGTTTAAAAACATTATTCCATGTCTTCTTTATCTTTAGAGGTTTTCTTCTGAGAAATACACTGTTATTTTAATGGATTTGACTTTTTAAGTGTCTTGGCATTTCTCTCTTGTAGCTTTTAAAATTATTTTTTGTGAATTTGAGTATTTTATCAACAATTTATCATGGAGAGTTTCTTTTCTAGTCATGTCTATTCTAAGTTCTAAAAGCCTAAATGTCCATTATTCCCCAGATTTTGGCATATTTCTGCTATTAGTTCACTAAATAGGTTTTCTGTGTCATTAACCTGCATCTCTACTCTGTCCTAAAGACCTATGAAAATTAATTCTGGTTCTTTTATATTGTGCCAGAGATCTTTTTAATTTGTTCATAGATTCTTAATTTTTTTATTTTTGCTATGTGAATTTTCTAGTATATTTATCTTGTCCTCAAAAACCTGATAATCTTTCTTTTGTTGATCTTGCTTATTGATGAGACTTTCAAATGAATTCTTTATATGACCTATGGAGCTTTTAATTTCCAAGATTTTTGTTTGGATGTTGTTCAGAATCTCTTTAGTGAAATGCTCTTTCATAGCCTGCATTGTCTTCCTTAAGTAATTTAGTTGTTTCTATATACAGATTGAAAACCAGACTAATAGGCCAAAGAACATATAAAACATGTGAGACATTTGTACTGATTCAAGTTACACTTAACTTCATGAGGTCTTTTAAACTAAAGAAATAAAGCTGATCCAAACTAAAAGAAGGGAGGGAAAGGGGAAAAAAGGGGAACTGAAACGTGTTATGTACATGCACCAATTATCTACAGTGAATGGAATCATTATGTACTGCAAATGTGTAGTAATAAATTTTTTTAAAAACTCAGCTGTTTATAGGTCTCTTTTTGAAGTCATCAGTTTGATAATGAAAAAATTTTAAATGTTTATGTGCCACTTTATCCACATCAGTATCTGTGGATTCAGTTATTTAGAAAATGTGAACATTTAGATGCATTTTTTTTACATTGTTGAATCATGTTTCTTGCATTTCTACGTTGAGATTATACAAGTTTGGTTAGATATCTCTTCCACTATTACTTGTGAGTCCTTTTAGCAAGCAGCTTTCTCTCTATGTTCCTTGGGATGGGGATATTTCTCAGCTTCAAAGCACCCACTCAACATGTTCAGTGTGGTAGGTTCAATATCAGCACTGTTTTGTGAGGAGAGAATAACTGCTAATACCATCAAGAATTAAACAACATATGGTTTGTTAGCCATATATCAACATATAACAAAAACTTTTACAGAAGGATGTCTACAACTCCAGTAAACAAAGAAAAGGAAGGAGGAGTATTAACGCAAAAACAACTAAAAGATTAGGAATTAATGAAAATAAAATTAATACTAAAATACATACTGAAGAAAAAGAAAAAGAGAAGAAGAGACAGATGAAATGAGAAGAAAACAAAGAAGGGAAGGGAATAAAACAAGAAGGAAGACAAAAGTTAGAAAAATCCAATTAAATAATTTTAAATATATAAAATTTGATAAAATTATGAAACAAGCAATAATGAGGGAAAACAAAACACAGACTACAGTAGAAGCCAAAGTCAAAACTAGGACTAAAATTCCTCCTTGCAGAAGTATTTAAAATGGAGAGTTTTTCCCTATTGTCTATCTTTTATCTTCTAATGTATTTATGCACTATATTAAGATTCTCATATAAGAAAAACCAGGAGATATTTAAGCTTCTGTGTCTGATTTAATTCACTTAACATTATTGTCTCAAGGTGCATCCATTCTCCTACAAATGAATCAAGTTTATCCTTCTTTATGGCACAGAAGTCCTCCACTTTATGGAAGAGTGTAAATATACCGCATTTTCTTCATCCATTCATCTGCTGATGTGCATAGAGGCTGCTTCCAAGATTTAGCTCTTATGAGTTTTGGTGCTATAAACACAGGTACACATATAACACTACAATATAGTGTCTTTTACTCTTTCAAGGAGATACTTATTGGAGGAATAGTTAGGTTAAAAGGAATTTCTATATTTGTTCTTTTGAAGATACCCAATACTGATTTTCATGGTGGTTGCACTAGTTCATATTCCCACCAACAATACAGAATTGGTCCTTTTCCCCCACAACCTCACCAGCATTTGTTATTACTTGATTTATTGATGATAGCCATTCTCTCTGGAGTAATATGGAAATTTGCTGTTTAATTTTCATTTCTCAAATGGTCAGCTATGTTGAATATGTTTCATGTATTTACTGGCCATTTATACTTCTTCATCTGGGAGGTGTCTATTCATTTTGGATGCCCTTTTTTGGACTGAGTCATTAAATTGGAGGGGTCTAATTTTTTTGAGATATTTATATATTCTAAATATTAATCCTTTGCCTGAGGAGTAGCTGGAATTTTTTTTCTCCCATTTCGTAGGTTGTCTCTTCATTCTATTGGTGGTTTCTCTGCTGTGCAGAAGCTTTTTAATTATGTGATCTCAGTGTGATTCTTGGTAATATTTCTTGTGCAAATAGGTTTGTGTTCAGAAAGTCTTTGCCTACACCTGTGTCTGTAAGAGTTTTTCTATTTTGTCTTCCACCAGATTATTGTTTCTGTTTTGATATTTAGATCTTTGATCCATTTTGATTTTAGCTTAGTGCATGGTAAGAGATATGGGTGTAGGTTCAATCTGCATCATGTGGATAGACAATTTTCCCAGCAGCATAAAATGGAGTCATTTATTTCTGGAACTTCTAATACTGGAATCAGTTGTATATTGGTAAGATTGAGATTTTAGTATAGTTCAATGTGTTTCCTATTATCTTTAGCCAAAATAGGCTAAAAAGTTAGGGCAGCCTGTCGAATGAGCTCTGTGCTTCCTCACCTACCAATGAGTGGTAAGGCAAAGTTACCTGTGCCAGGGCTAGATTTCCACTAGTTTTTTCATGCTTCATCCCAGGACTGGTGTACAATTATGGTTGGAGCCACCCTCCAAGCTTCTCACTTGTCAAGCCTGTGGACCTATCTAGATTGTGGACCCCAGGTCTCTAAACCCTCAGTGTGCTCAGTGGTCTGACAAGTATCCTGGCCACAGCAGCATATGTTCTCAATGCCTGGGAATGAGACAGAAGTTCCCAAGCCCACAGGATCTGCTCAGATATGTGCTGCTACAGACACAAAGCTTGCACAGGTTACAGCTGAAATGCTCTGAGTCTAAGTGCCCTGCACATCCATACAAAATTGGTCTTTCTCTCTGTCACAAAGTTCAAACCATTGATTTTTGAGTGGAAGCACCCACCCTCCACTTACCTTGGCAGACTGCACTTCCTGCCATCCAGAGGTCTTAGGAGATCTATACCATTTTCTTGGGCCCAAAATGACTCTCAGAGAGGATACCCTTTGAGCCACTAAAGAGAAGTGGCTGTTTGGTATTGGGGAAACAAAAAATGCAAGGGCTACTGGACTCTCATGAAGCCTGCCCAGATACCTGAATGCTTTTTAAGATGGTTTTGTACCACAGCACCATCTAAATCCAACGGGAAATGCTGGAAATTTCTCCCACAGCAACTCACTCTGCAGAACCCATGCCTCTCATCTGTCGAGAGTGTATATTGGCCCAGTAAGCAGAATATGAATCCTAGAGTACACTTGGATTCTCTCTTTTACTCTGTTAAAAGGTAGTTTCCTTTCCTGTAATCAAACACCATGTGTTTGGTGCTAGAGCACTGCATTTCTTTTCTTATTTCTCATATTATACTACATACCATTATTTCTGCATTTCACCTGGTCACCGACTCTCTCCACTTGCACTCTGATGCTTTCGTGCAGCTGTATACTAGTTGATTTGGTTCAATCTCCAGGGGCAGTCTGTAAATGCTGAGTGCTTCTGGCTCATCATATTTCCAACTTAGGAAATATTTGACTGATATCTAAGTAGTAAGAAGGAACTAACCATGTGAAAAATTTAAAGAGAACCAAAATTAGTTTCTAAAAGTGAAAATATCAACTGCAAATGCTCTGAGGGAGGAAGACACTTGAAGTTTTTTTGTTTTGTTTTGTTTTTTGTTTTTGGTACCAGGGATCAAACTCGGGTCCTTGCTCTTGCGAGGCAGGCGGTGGAACCACTGAGCTAAATCCCACGCCCTGACTCTTGGAGTTTTACAGGGAGCCAAGCAGAAAAAGAAGGCTAATGTGATAATTATGTGGTATATAAGAAGCTGTGTGGCATTGAAAGAGATTCGAAAACCAGTGAGAACCCAGAACCAACAGGGTCTTATAAGTCATGGAAACATAGGTACATTCTCTGAATTACGGGAAACCATTAAGAAAATAGAAGAAGGTGTATGGCAAAATCAGTTCTGTATTTTTGAAATATGCTTGCAGGCTTCAATATAAAAAGTGGATTGTAGATAGGAAAGTATGGGAAGGGAACACCTAATATGGAGGCTACTATCTGCAATATATGAACTTTAGGATATTATTTGCTTCCTTGATAATCAAAACTAGTTAATGTAAGTTTCTAACACATGTAACTCTTCAAGATGTCATATATAATTTATATGAATTCAGTTGATGTGACACACAGTAAAATTGGATTCCATAAGAAAAAAATGTTTAAATTTTGAACTTTATAAAAAAATAACTATATGAGTTTATTAGGCCACCTTTTTGTATATTTATGTACAGCTAAACTCCAGTCAGAAATAAAAGTCAGAATATTATGATGGGATAAAGTTTTCTTTTCTAAAATAATGATAAATTTTAGACTCAGTAATCAAATATCAGCAGTGATACAATTTGTGTTCATTTAGCAATATATTAACATCCCTGACTAAAGGATAGAGCCCTCATGGTGTTTATTGCTTCAAAAAACAAGCAATTAGTCTGAAGAGAAAAGATCACCTCATCTGGCATCTACAGGTATATTAGCCCTCAATTGTCATTAACCAAAATTTCACCTATTACCAACAAAATATTCCAGAGGTAAATTTTAATTGCCTCGAAAATTTAATTTTATGGGATGGCACGTATCCTGACAATGCTTTACATTCTTACACTATTAGTAAGAAAAACTCAAGTAACTGAAATATCACTGTCATAAAATATGGAGTAACAGTATTGAGCATAATTTATCTGCACAAAAAGAACAAAATGGTAGTAGTTCTTATTTTATTTACTTCTCACCATGAGGTAAAAGTAAAAACCAGAAAATAATAAAAGAAATGCTACCAAGACTGTATTCCACAGCTTTAATACCAAGAAACATGCTGTGCATACTTTGGTAGAAGAGACACTAGGAACGTATATAAGTTGTTGAATTAATCTTCATAAGTTTCCAATCATTCTGTATTTTAATTGCAAAATTTAACTAAAAATCAAAATAATAGGGATAGGATACTGAGACAAGTTATCCATTTTTGTAGTAACTGTGCAATACATGTAAGTGGAAAAGTATACCTTAAAGGCTACTGAGCACAAAGCTAAGCTTGGCTTGCACCAAGAGTCAAAATCCTACTGAACATCAACTGGAAATTTGAAGAATGAGACAACATGTTTGCATATATATAATGGGCAACAAAACAGCATGTTGCCTCTGAGAACAGTGCCACAAAATGTATGTTTAACCTGGAATATTGCAAAAAATTCTATTTGTGAGAGTTAAGATGACTGTCAATAAGTGCATCTGATAAAACAAGCCAAGAGAATGGTTGATTATTGAATTTCCCAATTTGTGGGAATTGCAAAGTGCTAAGTCTATTTATTTTTGTGAAGCTGCCTATAGGGAGAAATTCTTGAACATATCATAAATACAGTATTGTAAATTATTGGAATTATTTTAAGATTTCACAAAACAGGGATTTATACCCTTACATGTCTATGTCTTTGTTTCTGTTGTTTTGTCGGTATTGTGATTGCTTCTACTTCAAGCTCAAATTAAATCCCCTCTTTCTGAAAGGGATGGTCCTCATTCATCTTAAATCCTTCCTCCACAAACAAATTGACATTTTGTATATAGTTCCATAGACTTTGTGTTTACCTCTATAGAGAAATGAACTTTATGTTCACCATCTACTGTATTTGAAAAAGTATCATAACTTAGAGGTGAAAAACATCTACTTTGGAGATAGGCAGACCTGGGTCCAAATTGTAGCTCTACCATTTACTCTATATGTGACTTTGACAAAGATACATAACCACTCTGAGGCTCACTTTGAACATGGATATTTCTAACACTCACGCTGTCCTCTAAATCCTTTATACTGTTTCATATTACTAGGCACATTTTCCATGTCAATTCTTCCAATTTTTTGCATCTATATTTACTGCCATAATTAGTTAATTTTCTTTCAAAATTCCAGTGTAGCTTTTTCCAGGAAATGTTCTATGATAAACTCCCTCCCTCAAATATATTCTCCACCCCAAGTTCCCAGAATATTGAAAAACTATATTATAATCATTTATGTAACAAAATCTTATGGATGTCATCCATGTTTTTTTAATGTAGTTAGTTTGCTTTCATGGCTATACATTATTTTATTTTCTGAATGAACTACAATTTATTTGTATATTCTACTGTTCATGCATATTTGGAAAGTTCATAGGTTTTAATTTTTATCCACGGTGCTGCTCTGAATAGTGCAGTATATATATTTTAGTAAACATGTTCATATTTCCATTGTGAGCATATCTAGGAGTAGAATTGCTAGATCACAAGATATGCAAATATCCACATTAGTAGTCAGTCTCAAAATTTTCCAAAATGGTTATGTGGATGTGCATTCCAGTCATTCCACATCTTTACCAACATCTACTATTAGCAGATGTTTTCCCATTCTTTTAGGTAGGCTACTTTAATAGATGGAAAGTAATCAGACAGACACAAGATATTTCAAAAATCTCACAGGAATAAGAATGGGAATTAGAAATAAGGATTAGGAACAAATAAAATAATTTCATGTATGTAGCATTACTGATTTCGCAGTTTAATAAATCAGCAACTTTTTTCTAGCTGTTGGTGTTTTTCGCATCTGATTGCACTCAGACTGCAGAAACTATACCCTATCCTTCAGCAATTTACACAGGGGCTCAAAAATATTAGACACCCAGATAAAGCTTTTAGATAAACAAATAAATGCTTGAGGACCACCTGTTATGAGAGAACGCATCCAAAAGTTGCAGAAAGCAAAGAATAAAAGTATTTCTTGAAACAAGTGAGTCTTAAAGAATGCCAGAAGAAGACATGAGATAATGGGCACAAAGGTGAAATGATTTTAAAAAAATGGGAGACACATGAAGGAAAAACTAGAGAGATCAGTCCATAAAAGTTGACTATTTGATATCATGTCAAGCAGATTCTTGTTGAGAGAGAGAGGCAGAGAGAGAGAGAGAGAGAGAGAGAGAGAGAGAGAGAGAGAGAGAGATTAAGTATCTGCAAAATACTACAAATCTTGTTGGAAGAAGACAGAAGAAAAGTGCGAAAGCAACAACATCCTAGAGACAAAGCCTTCAAAGCTTCCAGCCCTGTGACATTATCCAGACCCAAGTTTCAGCCAATGTTAGGTGCAAATTCTCCAACAGAATTCAAACTAAAGATTTTCCTGTTCCATTTGCTATATTTGTCATTTTCAGTTTAAGTCAGTAGCTCAAAGCCACAGTGTCGCAAGCCCACCCAGTCTAAGCCAGCCTGAGTCACATCAGCAAGCAGAGTTTGGCACTGACCTTTTCATATTTGGTATTTGACTGCCTGTCCCATCAGTGGTTTTCATGTCTTTGTTTACAACTCCACTAAACTGTAAAGAGGGGACTGTCAGTCAAAATACTGAGCACTGAAAGGTCACAGCAGACAGCTTACTATTTGCCAATGATTTTTAATCATTCACTCTGCAATACATCCGAGACTCTACAGTTAATTCCATTTGTTATCGACAGAAAGAATTTCACCCAGTCCTCTTCTAGGGTTTAACAGAAACTGAAGACAAATACAAAAGAATCTCACTGTCTTTGGATATTGGAGGTGATTCGATTCAATTTAATAATCTATTCTTAGATATCTTTTCCACACACAACAATGTGCTAATTACTACAGGAACACAAAAGCAGCAAAAATTATATTCTTCACTTTCCTGAGTTTTGAGAAAGCATGTAGAGAGACAAGACATTTTCATGTAACTCACATGGTCTCAAGCCCTTCCTGGCCTTGGTTATTAAATGAAAGCATCAAACCACGTTGAATAGGTTGGTTAAAATCTAATCCTTCCTTAGAATGAACTACTACACATCTTTCTAAAACAGGGTTCTCAACTGCAGTACTGTTACATGTGAAGCCACATAATTCATCGTTGTGGAACTGTCTTATACGTGCATTCATGTATATGATAGGAGCCTTAGTACCTCCCTCATTTATGACAACTAAAAATGGCTTCAGATATTGCTAAAAGTTTTCTGTGAAGCAAAATCAGCCCTTTGTGAGAACTACTATTTTAAAAAATGAAAAACATTTATATTTGTTGATATTGTTAGTAAAAAGTACACGAGATTTTTTCACATTATATGTGACAAAATTTTCCATATCTTCTCTATTTTATACTTTTCCTTGTTAATATATAATACATTTTATAAGTATAATATTGTTTATGTATAGTAGAGAGCCTAGAACAATGAGTCTCAATCTTGGCTACACCTTATAATTACTGTCGGAGCTTTATAAAAAGAAAGAAACCTTTTGGAGGTAGGAAATGTACCTAGCATCTATAAAAAGATTCAGCCAACAATAAAAACCACTCATAAGGCTTATCAAAACAAAGATGGTACATCTTTATCTCCAGACTTTCTATATCAGTAAATCGGAGGTAGGATCAGATAAATCGCTTTTCTAACAAGTTATTATGTCATGTGCATGGTGCTGGTCCAAGGAACACATTTTGAGAACCACTGATCTAAAAGGTGCACCTGAAATTTTCAACAGTGGTCTTTTCCTGTCAAGTGGAATTTTTAAGGAGAAGGTGTAATTTTAATCTTGTGTTCTTCTAGATTATCTTAGTGTTTTCATAAGGATGAATTGCTTTTACAATAATTCTTTCTTTCTAAAACTAAAGAGTACATTGCCTATATTCTAAGCGCCTTATATGTCCCTTCTAAATTGCCTCCCTGTTTTTTCACACACAGATATTCACTATCCTGAATATGTTGTTAATCTTTTTCTAGCTTTTTAAAAATTGTTTTTATCACTTAAACTTATATGCTTAAAAAGTGTACATTTTTTATTTTTGTCTATTTTTTAATCGTTATAACACTGAAATCATATTGTTTGTATATATCTATGCTGTGGTAGTTTGAGTTTAAATGCTATTTTAAAATTTAACTTGTTGATGGGTATAGTTGTAGCTTATTCATTATCATTCATTGCATAGTCTTCCATGGACTTATACATATTACTATACATGTAAACGCTCGTCATTCCAGTTTCTCCCTTATAAATGATGCTGCTATGAATATTCATATACGTTCACATGTTTATCTTTGCATAGAGGTTGTATTAATTCATACTCTCAACAGTAATAGATGAAAGTTCCCATGACACGGTATCTTCACACACACACTTGTTATTGACATCTATACTTTTTCTTATTTGATTATAATGAAGTGATATCTCTTTGTGATTTTAATTTGCATCTTCCTAAGCAAGTTAGTTTCCAAAGGAATTTTTACCCCAATACATGTCTAATGTCAATGGCACAAAGATGTAAGATCTCTGACAAACTCCTTGAGGTGCTCTTCACAAACACTCATAAGTAGGAAGAAATTAATCCTGTGCTTGCTGAGCAAAGGTTTAATGAATTCAATCACATAAAATGATTCTGACCATAACTCTGCATTTGGGTAATTTAGGATATTTTTACATTCATTTTGATTCTCACCAAAGGAGGGGCTTGGGTTTGGCCAGGCAAGTTTTCTTATTGCAAATCCATAGAAGAGACTACAGTAACTGAGTTAAACAACCTTAACAAAGGATGTCACTGGATTTGACAAAGCTAAGGCCATGAAATAATTAAAAGGTAAGGTTAATTTATGTCTTGCAATCATTCACTTTCTAGTGGAGAAAAATGGAAGAGGACAAGATGGAAGTAACTTACTCAAGGTTATCTAGTCAGTTTGTGGCTGCACTAAGTCTAGCCCTTTTATTAGTGAAGGCCCCTGACCTTCTGATAAGAGGCCTCTGAAAGAGATCCCAGATGGGAATATCTAATATGGGGAGAGGAAAGGACAGAGGAATGGCTTTAGGCACAGTAAGTTCCTAGAACTGCTCAGGTTAAGAAGGCCATGCCTAATGGAGCTTTTGTTATCATCACTGAGAGATGGTCTTTGTATTCCCACCAATAGTTGGGACAAACAATTTCCAGGCCAATTTACTCACTGAAGTCCCCAGCTATAGGGTAACCTGCCAGCCACCTTGACATGGGCTTCCAGAAGTCATTATTTTAAAGCATTTTACTGGCTGAAAATGTGTACTTTGGTCAGGTTATCATGTTCTTAATTAGCTATGCATGATGGCAATCAATTAAGGGTGCCATAAAAGCCAATAGAAATAATGCAGATCTCATTAGGGATTTGTCATTTGTTATAGGAGTGTGTCTACTGGGTGAGTTCCATCAGAGCAAACTGGGACCTATTATTTAAGCCATTTCAGGGGGTGCTGAATTATCTTTCCCTTTTACATTTATTATACCTGGCATAAAGGTTAAAAATAATTATGTTCATTTGGAATATTTGTTGTCTTATGAAATTCAAGCAGCACCATTATGTTTGTTTTCTTTTGCTTAACAAAGCTGGACAAAGGGAGACTTTAACAAGCTTGAACTAAATATTAAGGAAATTTTTTCATCTCTGCATTTTAGAGAGATAAACGTAGAAATAAACATGGAAATAGTGATGCTCAGTAAAAGCTGTAGCTCTGAGCCTTATTGCTTGTCATTTGCACACTGCTGCTGCATGTGCTTTATGCCAGCTTCCATTATTAGACAGTTGTGATCGCATTCCTGGAAAGATACAACCATATTAATGGAAGAACACCAGACTGGAAACTATGAGGACCTAGGTTCAAAACCTGTCTCCTCCACCAACTTCCTGACAACTACATCCTTCTAGTTACCAAAGCCAAAAGCTTTGATTCTTTTCTTTCTCTTATACTGAATTTCCAAACCCCCAGTAAAATTGTTAGCCATATCTTCAAAATAAATCTGGAATTTAATCACTTTCTACTTCTTCCACTATCACCAGGATGGCCCAAACTGCTATTATTGCTAGGCTGGATTACCATCATAGCTTCCGAATTGCTCTCCTGCTTTTCTCCTTACCCCCTCATAGCATCTTCAACAGTGGAGCTACAAAAATCTATTTGAAATCTATGTCAGATCATGTCACTCTTCTCAAAATTTTCAGTGGTTCTGTATTTTACTCATACACTTCAATGGTTTTACAAGCCCTATGACATCTGATACTCTCTTGTCTCTCTTCTCTCATCTCTTCTCTATTACTGTCATTAACTTCACACCAGACAAAATGGCCCTCTTCCTCTATCTCAGGGCACTGCTTAACTTTTTTCTTCTGCTTGGAAAGATCTTCTCAAGATATTTTTTAGGCACACCTCCACCTTCTTTAAATCTTTCTCAAATCTCAACTTCTCGATGAAGCCTATTCTCATTTCCATATTTAAAATTCCATTTCATGACCTCACCCATACTGCTGATTCTTCTTATTCCACTGACTTTGTGTTCATCTTTTCCCATGACACTATCAGCTGTTAATACTAGTATAATGTTAATATATGTATTAATATACTGTTAGTACAATTAGTCTAACATTTAATTTGTTCTTTTCATTGATTGTCTCAATTGCTTATAATAGTGTCCAGTATAGAGTAGGGAGTCAAGAGAAATTTGCCCAATTTAATAGAACTTCTCCAATTTGTGTTGCTGTTCATCCATCTACATATAATGATGTTATTGGAACAGTCCAGAGGTCAGCAAACTTTTCTCTGTAAAGGGCCAGATGTGTTTATACAGCTATGTGGTCTCTGGCACAACTATTCAACTAGAGCATGAAAACAGCTGTACACAACATATAAACTAATTGACAAGGCTCTGTTTGAATAAAACTTTATTTTTAGCTTTATTAGTACAGGAGATAATAATTATAATAATAATTATAATGATAATGATAATTAGTGCAGGAGATAATGATTACCTTTATTGTGGGGAGTTAACACATACATAAGACATCTTAATTATTTTTATTTCCCCCTCCCTCCATCTCTGGTCTCCTTCCCATTTGCACAAGGTCCCTTTTTCCTGTAACTACCTTGTATTTTTCTCTTTTATTTATTTATATTTTGGGGTTTTTATATAAGAGAAACCACGCAATATTTAAGATTGCATAACTGATTTATTTCACACAACATTATTATCCCAAAATACAACTATTTTCCTACAGATGACTCAAATTTATCCTTCTTTATGGCAGAGTAGTATTCCATTGTGTATAAATACTACATTGTCTTTATCCAGTCATCTGTTGATGGACATATAGACCACATCAATTGTTTAGCTAGTATGAGTTGTGCTGCCATAAACATAGGTATGCATGTATCATTGTATTATGATGTCTTTAACTCTTTCAGGAAGATACCTAGAGGGGGAATAACTGATGTTCTGTGGCCACAGGCTATGAAGGAATAGGTTTGTTTGAGGGAAATACTTTAATACTTCTTATGTCACACCACATGAGGATTACTTATTGTATGTTTGCTTAGACCTAGACAACCCTGAAGAAAAAGAAGGACAGGCCAAGCAAAGTGCCAGGATAGCAGACCACTAAACAGTATTTATGTGTTTAAGTTACTGTCTTTTTTCTAAAAGATGAAACATAATATTAGCTTTCTTCATAGCATGCCATATGTTGGTAGAGAATCATCTCAGGGAGATCTTCAGTAGCCAGGGCATTGATATAGTATGGAATAAAATTTGGCCCAGAAAAAGATCTGGTATTTGATCTTGGCTAATGGGAAATAAACTCAAAGACCTTGGAATGCCATGTGAGCAGTCAGCCATGAAGTCCTAATAAAAACTGGACACCACAGCCCAGATGAGCTTGCCTGATTGTCGATACCCTGTGCATATTGTTACACAATGATGTGGATAAAATAATGCTGCCCGTGATTCCACAAGAAAAGACAATTAGAAGCTCTGCAGTTTCAGGTTTCCTTGACTCTTCCTGATGCATCTCTCACCATGAATGTTTATAATATGTATCATTTCCCTGTAATAAATCATAACCATAAATATAACAGATTTCAGTGAGTTGGGTGAGTTCTTCTAGCAAATAATTGAAACTAAGGGGGTCGGGGATTTAGCTCAGTGGTTTCGCCCCCTGCTGCGCAAGCGCAAGGAACCAAGTTCGATCCCTGGTACCAAAAAAAAAATAATAATAATTGAACTAAGGATAGTTTTGAAACTAGCACCACCACAAATTTGTAGTTGTATCAGAAATGAAGCAGTCTTGTAATCTGTGTTCTCTCAAACTGTAGTATCCTAAGTTCCTAGCTAAAGAAAAAGAAAGATCTTCCTTTAGTTCCCCTCACCCTCTTATACTCACACTAAAATTACCATACTTTCTTTTTTTCTTCTATTAGTTTATGTTTGCATTATATAATAAATTTTTAGAGGAACTCATACATGCATAAAACATATCTTGATCATTTTCCATCTCTTTAATCCCTCTTCCTTGCTGCTCTGCTGCACCTGGTCACCTTCCCCAGTTCCAAAACATCTGCCTTCTTGTTTCCTACCATCTCTCCTTTACTTCACTCATTTATTTGTTTGAATGCTTAGTTTTCTTACATCAAAGAAACCACATGGTCTTCACCTTTCTGGGTTCGACTTATTTCATCTAGCACTATGGTCTCAAGATCCTTCCATTTTCCTGCAAATGACATGATTTTATTCTTTATGGCTAAATAATATTTCATCGTGGATATGTATCACATTTTCTTTATCTATTTATCTGAAGTCATAGGCACAAGAAAAGACTTACTAAACAGAACTCCAACAGCACAGGATATAATATCAGGAATCAACTAATGAAATTATATCAAATTAAAAAGCCTTGCACAGCAAAGCAAACAATCAACAGAGTGAAAAGACAACTGACAAAATGGGAATCAAGTATTAACAGATACTCTTTTGATAGAGGACTGAATCTAGAATAAATCAGTAATTCAAAAAATTAACTCCCCCCAAAAACAAATGACCTATTATGATTAATATCTACATGTCCCACCAAAGCCTCATGCACAAACAGGCAGGGCTTTTGAGAGGTTGCTGGATCACGGGTGGGGGATACTCATTACTGGATTAGTCCACTGATAGGTTGATAGCTGGGTGTGATGTTGGGAGCTGAAGCCTGGTGGGAAGAGGTGGGTCACTGGGGACATGGCCTGGGAGAGGATATATCCTTCCTACACCCTTGGTTTCTCTCTGCTTCCTGGCTGCCTGGACATGAGCTCTTTGCCCTCTGCCATGCCCTTGTACCATGTTACCGTGCCTTAGAGCCAGCTGACTACGGACTGAAACCTCTACAAATTGTGAGCCAAAATAAACTTCTCTTCCTTTAACTTGTGAGTGTTGAGTATTTCGTCTCAGCAATGAGAAAGTAGCTAAGACATGATCCAATCAAAAAATGAGAAAACGAACTGAATAGACACTTCTCAAAAAAGAAGTACAAATGGCCAGTAAGGCCATGAAAAAAAAATTCATCATCTTTAGGTATTTTTAAAATATAATTTTATTTTATTGGTACAATTGAAGTAAACAACATAATGACATTCATCATTAGAAATTTGCACCTTTACATAATCTCTCTTGGTTCTTATTTTTCCCCCTTCCCTGACCTCCCTTCAGCCCCTCCATTCCTCCCTATTTACAAAGACTTTGTTTCCATTTTTTCATTTGCTCATATTAACTCCACTCCCTTCTTTCCTTTCCCCTACCCCTCCTACTTCCCCTTCCCATTTGCTCCTTTTCTTCCTATTTCATATAATCCATTATACCATTTAGTCCTCATTTACACTATCAGTTTCTCACACCAGAGAAACTATTCAGTATTTACACATGTGTGTCCTATTTATTTCACTTAAGAGTATTGCCTCAGTGTGCATCCACTTAGCTATAAATGTCTCTAATTTCTCTTTTTTATGGCTGAGTAGTATTCCATTTTATTAAAAAAAACCACATTTTCTTTATCCAGTCTCCAGTTGATGGGCATTTGGGCTGTTTCCAAGTTTTAGCTATTACAAACTGTGCTGCTATGAACATGGGTGCACATATATCACTGTGGTATGATTCTTTTAATTCTTTGGGGAAGATCCCCAGCAGGGGAATAACGGGGTCAAATGGGACTTCCAGTCCTAGTTCTTTGAGGTATCTCCATACTGATTTCCACAGTGCTTGCACCAGTCTACACTCCCACCAGCAGTGGAACAGGGTTCCTCTGTCCCCACATCCCCATCAACATTGGTTATAGGTTGATTTCATGATAGCAGCCATTCTTTCTGGACTGAGGTGGAATCTCAGCATTGTTTTCATTTGCATCTCTCAAATGACCAGGGATGTTGAACACTTTTTCATATGATTATTTGCTATTTCTACTTCTTTGTCTGAGAAATGTCTATTCATTTCATATGCCTATTTTCAGATTGGGTCTTTAAATTTGGGAGGTCTGATTTTTTTAAGTTCTTTATAGATTCGAGGTAGTAGACCTTTGTCAGAGGAACAGCAGGTGAAGATTTTTCCCACATTGTGGATTGTCTCTTCCCACTGTTGGTGGTTTCTCTTGCTGTGCAGTAGCTTTTTAATAAGAACAGATCCCAGTTGTTGATTCTTTGTGCTAGTTCCTTGCTACTGAGGATTTGTTCATAAAATCTTTTCCTATGCCAATGTCTTCAAGAGTTCTACCTAACCTCTATTCCAGATGGTTCAGTGTTTCTGTTTTAATATTTAGATCCTTAATCCATTTCACTTTTAGTTTAGTGCATGGTGAGAGATATGGGTCTAGTTTTAATCTTTTGGGAAGTTGAAACTCAATTTTTCCAGCACCATTTATTAAAGAGACTATCTTTCCTCCAGTGAGGGTGCTTGGCTCCTTTATCGAAGATGAGATGACTGAGTGTGTCTGGATCTGTTTCTGCATCTTCTAATCTGTTCCACCAGCTTTTCTTGGTTGGTAAGTTTTTATTTACATTTTCAATTTCATTGATTGATATTGGGTTGTTTAGAATTTTTAGGTCTTCTTTGTTCAACTTTGATAATTCATACATATCTGAGAATCTGTCCATTTCTTCTGTGTTTTCCATCTTATTGGAGTATAGGTTCTGGAAGTAGGTATTGATGATCCTCCGGATTTCTGATGGGTCTGTTTTATTTTCATCCTTTTCGTTCCTAATTCCATGGATTTGGGCTTTTAATTTCCTTTTTCTTATACGGTTGGCTAAGGGTTTGTCAATTTTGTTGATTCTTTCAAAGAACCAACTCTTGGCTTCATTAATTCTTTGAACTGCTCTCTTGGTCTCCATTGAATTGATTTCTGTTCTGATCTTTATAATTTCCTCCCTTGTATGAGCTTTCGGTTTGTCTTGCTCTTCTTTTTCTAGAAGCTGGAGGTTCAGCAGCCGGTTGGTTAATTGGGCTCGCTCTGTTTTCCTAATATGAGTATTCACATTATGAATTTCCCTCCTAAGACTGCTTTCATTGTGTCCCATAGATTCTGATGTGTTGTACTGTCATTGTCATTTAATTGTAGGAACTACCTGATTTCTTCAATTTCTTCTGTGACCCATTAGTTATTCAGAAGTGTGTTGTTCAATTTCCATTTGTTCATGTAAGTTTTGTGGTTTCTTTTGCTATTGATCTCCAATTTCATTGCACTGTGGTCTGATAATATACATGGGATAACTTCAATTCCTTTGTACTTATTTAAACACATTCTATCAGTGAGTATGTGGTCTATTTTGGAGAACAATCTGTGTGCAACTGAAAAGAATGTGTATTCTGATTCTGTGGGGTGGAAGACTCTGTAAACCTCTGTTAAATTCATTTGCTCAAGAGTTCCTTTGAGTTCTAGTATTTCCTTACTTATTTTTTGTCTAGTTGGTCTATTTGTGACAGTGGGGTGTTGAGGGCCCCCACTACTATTGTATTAGTGCATATATGACTTTTGATGTCTGTTAGTGTTTGTTTTATATAGTTGAGTGCACTAGTGTTTGGTGCATAGATCTTTATGATTGTCATCTCTTACTGTTGGATTGTTCCCTTTACAAAGATGTAGTGTCCTTCTTTGTATCTCTTAATCAGTGTTGATTTGAAATCCACTTGATCTGCAAAGAGGATAGTTACTCCTACTTTTTTTCGGGTTTCTGTCACATGGAGTATTGTTTTCCACCCTTTAACTATCAACCTATGAGTTTCTTTTTGAATTTAGTGTGTTTCTTTTATGTAGCATATTGTTGGATTTTGCTTCTTGACCCATTCTGCCAGTCTATTTCTTTTGATTGGTGATTGAGACCATTAACACTGATGGTTATAACTGATACGTATTGACTTATCATTGTTATGACTTTTTCTTTTTGTTGTATTCTCCCCCTTTACATTTAATATCTTGTCGTGCCTGATGGATTCATTCTGCTGTGCTTCATGGGGTTGTGATCCTCATTATATTTCCTAGAATATTATGTAAAATTTTTGGACTGCTGGTTTGGTATTCATGAAGTTCCTAAGGTGCTCTTTGTCATGAAAGTATCTTATTTCTCCATCAATTTTGAAAGATGGTTTTGCAGGGTACATCAGTCTGGGTTGGAGGCTGTTTTCCTTTAGGGCTTGGAATACATCATTCCAAGCTCTTCTTGCCTTGAGGGTTTGTGTTGAGAAGTCTGCTGTGATTCTGATGGGCTTTCCTTTGTATGTGATTTATTTCTTTTCTCTGACTGCTTGGAGAACTTTATTCTTCTGTTGTGTTTCTGGAATCTTAACAATTATATGCCTATGTGTAGATTTTTTTTTGATCAAGGCTATTTGGAGTCCTATATGCCTCACTTATCTGTATGTCAATTCTTTTCCCCTGCTTGAGAAGTTTTCTGCCATTACTTCTGTGAACAGTTTTTGTTTTTATGTCATCTGCACTCTCTCCTGTTTCTTTGTTGACTCCAATCGGTCTTATGTTATTCTTCTTTGCATCATCTAGATTTCTCATGGTCCCTTACTATTTTGAAGCAATTTTTCTTTTCCTAGTCACTAAATGCAATCTCATCTTCTATATCTGAAATTCTGTCCTCACAGTGGCTCATTCTGCTGCATAGACTTTCAATGGAGTTTTTAATCTCTTGGATATCTGTTTGTATCTGTTTTATGGATTCCATTTGTTTCCTATGTTGGGATTCCATCATGTTCCCCAGCTCCTCTATTTTTTATCTGTGTCCTCTCTAGATTTATTAATTATGTCTTGCACTATGGGCACAATCTCTGCTGTTATCTAAGAAATTATGGCTGATTTCATTTTTTCCATATCCATTTTTGTTTCCAGTTCAGGGAGTACAGGTGGTTGAATGTCAGAGTGTTCCATGTCATTTCCTTTGGGGTTGCTCTAGGTGATCTGGAAGTCTGGTTTTGAGACTTGTTTACATGTCTTCTCATTTCAATGTGGGGGAGTGCTGTTGGCACCCACACAGCTCACTTCCTCTGTGCTGGGAGTGGTGGAAAAGTGGCCCCGAAGCCCCTACCTCTGGGCTTGGAGTGGCGGAATGGCGGCCCAGAAGCCCCTTCCTCTGGGCTGGGAGCCATCATCTTTAGCTATTAAGGAAATGCAAATAAAAATAAGTCTGAGATACTGTCTTACCCTAGTCAGAATGGCTAACACCAAGAACACATGAAGGAAGAAATACTGATGAGGACACAGGGTAATGGAAATCTTTCTACATTATTGATGGGAATGCAAAGTAGTATAACCACTTTGGAAATCAATATAGAGATTTATCAAAAACAATCTAAAAATGGAAAGTTCATTTGTCTCAGCTATACCTCTCCTGGGTATATCCTTGAAACAACGAAAAACGTAATACTATAATAATATGTGCATACTCAGGTTTGTGGCACCATAATTCACAATAGCTAAGCTCTGGAAATAGCTTAGATGTCTATCAATGGATGTATAGATAAAGGAAATGTGTGACATATACACAATGGAATATTATTCTATATTTTCTTAATGTATGACTTTAACTCCATAGTTTTCCAGATTCCACCAAAGACAAACTCCTAAATGTTATGAAGATTCAGGACCACACCAAAGAGGAAAGACTATGCTCTTGACATGGTGTCGAGGTCACAATGTAGGTATGCAAAGACTACAGCTGACAGCAGATCTTAGGGACGTGTATTCTAAGCATTCTGTCACAAAAGGGCACATTTTGCAACATATGGTATCTTCCTCTCCTTCCTCTCCCTCTTCCTTCCTTCCTACCTCTTCTCTTTACTTTCCTCCTCTCTCCCTTCTTCTTTCTCCTTTTCTGTTTTAATTAAGACCAATTAGGTAATTAAAAGCACCACATTAATGGAAACAAACACAACTGTTAGTCTACTCTAACGATTTCAAAAATATTTATTGATTGAAATTCCTGTCCTTGTGGTTTGAATCTGAAATATCCTGTAAAACCTCATTGTATTGAAATTTTGTTCTGAAATACAACAATATTTAGAGGTGAGACTTTTAGAAAGTGACTAGATCATAAGGGCTCTGTCTTCATCAATGAATAATGGATTCAAAATTTGATGGCATTTTTGGGAGGTGGTAGAAATAGGAGGTAAGGCCTAGTTGAAAGAAGTAGGGCACTGGGGACATGCCTGGAAGGGTTCATGTTGTTCCAAGTTCCTTCCTCTTTGGCTCTATCCCTTTTCTTCCTGGCTGCCATGAGGTGAGCAGATTTCCTTCTCCACCCTCTTTCATATGATGGTACTACTCTGCTACAGTCTTAGAAGCAATGGAACCAGATGACCATGGACTGAAACAATGAACTAAATAAACCTTTTCTCTCTTAAATTGTTTATATCAGGTATTTTGTCACAGCAAGAGGAAGCTAACTACCACATCTGCCAACTGGCAACAGATGAGTAAAAATATAATATATACACAATTACTGTTATTCATCCTTTAAAATTATATTTATGATATTTTTCATGACATAGATAAATTGTAACTTACTGTGGCAAGGCAGTATTGAAATTTTACATAGTGTCTCAACTACATTTACATGTAGCTATATAATGCAAATAAAAGTGAGGGAAATGTATAACACATTAGCAGTAATTAGCTTTGTAGGGTTATATTTTATTATATTTTCTATACTTGCCAAATTTTTAACTTATGTAACTTTTAGGAAAATAATATTATTTTACAAAGTATGAAGTATACCAATGACCACAAAAAAGAGAGTATCTTTCAGTGAGACTCACTCTTCCCCCTTCTGGTGACACATCTCATAGTGTAATAGTCATTTGTGTGACTGTTTCCTAGGAGTAGAGGCCCTCTGCTTTCTGCAATGTCAAATCCCTATCATCTCATACAGAATACAGCATCAACCCTGGGCTTCCCAGGAAATGACTGCTGGATTTGTGGTAGAGTATTTTAAAAAATAGCAACTTATTTTATAAAGGATCACACGCAGGTTTTCTCTTTCACCCACTGCAACGCTCCTCCGAGAACCTCTCCATTGCTCTGGGGCCTGACTAGATCCAAGGTAACTACTTTTCAATTTATTTGGTGAGAAATGTTGCATAAACCTTAAAATAAATAAACTGCTTCTTACCACGCAACTTAGTGCTAACCAAATTATTTTCTCATGTTACAAGTACAATGTGTCTCTGGACTGCCCAGTTACATTCTTCTCCACTAAACAATTACCAGAGTGTTAAACACCATTCCTAGAATAGTTTTAACTTCAGTGCCTCACTGCCCTGTGGCTTTCAAACCCTTTCCATTTACATAAATGCCAAGTCATATTGCTCCATTTCTTGGAAGAACTCAACTTGCACAGTGTTTGTTTACTGCTATGGGAGCCAATTACAATACTTCTTATAAACCTTTGTGGTTTTGGCCCAGTCAGTGACCTCACACTTAAACACAGTGCTGTTCATTTGCAAGTTCTTCCAGTGCCCAGAGATTTCCTAGCCATCTTCCAGAGTGCTCACTCAACCACATGATCAAAATAGCACCACTTTCCAGTGGCCTTGTGAATCATTTTTGAGAAACCTTCCAGCAATTTTGGGTCCTCATCAGTCATTCCTCTTCTGGAGAAAAAACGAAAAAGTATAAGTCCTGTTTTTGCAGCTTTTCTTGCAGAAAATGGCTATACTGTAGGGATATAATAAAATGGCTGGTTAATCACTCAACTTTACCTAAACGACCAGTGTGCAAAAAGTCAATTTTAGGTACTTTACAAGAGACACAGAGAAAATAAGAGATGTAAAGCTCCTTTGTCCATGCCAACAAGAATCTGACAATCTAGTTGTTGCCCAACCACACACATATAAGGAAAAAGTCAATTGTCCCTCTCAAAGAACTAGAAAATATAAAATTACCTAGTCAAATACACAGTGTTTTCCAACCAGTGGAAAATAATAAGCATGGAATTAATCAAAAGAGGTTTCCTGGAGAGGTGACCATGTAGACAGAACTTAAAGGACAGAAGGAGTATGGATTGAGAGTTAGTGGTTCTTAGCTTGGTATTAGAAACAAATGCTGGATTGAGGATGTTATTGGCCAGAGAATTCTAGTGGAATGGCAAAGGTATAGAGATTCAGACTACTATGAAACAGCAGCAATTCTATAGATTTTCTAGGACTAACAACTCAACAGTAAGGTCTGATACAAGACTGCATGGCTATTATCACAGCTACCCCAAGGATAAAGGGAAACCTATTAGAAAATATTCTAAAGGTTTTCAGCAAAGCATTGCCTTTTGCCACTGCCAATTCTGAATGAGTCCTCCTTGCCTATCTCAACCCACAGAAGTATTAACTGGGTCTGCTTCCTGTGCTTCAGACTCCTTACAGGAAAAACTATGTTCTGCTTGCCAAAATGCTGCTGTTATTGTTAACTAATCAGTGTAATACTGCCAGCCCAAGGATTAAGAACTTTATGCTAATCTTTATATTAACTCTTCACAAACACAGTTTGAGACCCTATTACACAATTTGCCTAAGGTCACAAAGTAGAGGTACAAAAACTAGAACATGAATCCAAGGTTGTCTTACATCAAAGCCCATTCCTCTTATCCATTATTCTATGAGCTTTTAATATGTAAGTGATAGGATAAACATCTGGCCCTTATTCGTTTTATATGCTTTTCTAGAAAGCATGTAAATCGAAAGAAAAAAAAACTTACAGATTTTATTTTCTGAAAAACTGATTTGGCAGAAACTCTGATGTGTTCACCAAAGTCTATTCTCTTTCTTTTATAGACAAAAAGTAAGCATTTCCAAGATTTCCTTAGGCAAGATCATGTGATTGAGTCTGGACACTGAAATATGGATGGAATTGTTGTACACTACTTCTAGGCCTGAGCCACAAAATCCTCTCATGACCATTCTTTTTTCTTCCTGAATCTTTCAATATCAGTCAAATGATCTACTAAATGACAGAGAAGCCATTGTAGATGGCCAATCCACGTAACAGAATGGACTTACTTATTTAATTCCTGTTGTTTGGTCCTCCCACAACCAACAATTCCCCTGATATCATAGGTGGCACTAAGCATTGCAACAATAAACATACATTCATATAAAATGCACAGATATGAGTGCAAGCATTGAAGAATTGTACCAATAGGCCTTTTAACATATACACATTCATTGCCTGAAAAGGAAAATTTGAAAAACATAATGTTTTATTTGGCCTGTGTCAGTCAGCCCATTTAATTAGAAACAAGTATTTTTTTTAAAATCTAAGGTAGAAGTTTGACATATATGGAAAAACAAAGACAAAACAACACAAAAAATCTCCAGCTATAGCTGGAGCTATAACCCAAACCAAAGACTGAATCCTCAAAGCTCTGTGTCACCACACTAAGGAGGACTTTGGCTCAACTAAGATTATGAGGACGGCTCAGTGAAAATCTATCCTGCCTATTGGAGAGAAACTAAAAGAATATTGCTATTGGGTCTAGAGTGTGTCATTTTTGTACACAAAGGACAGTCAGTCTGTTCTTTGTTCAGCAAAATGTAAATATCTCCAGACCCCTCCTGACTCTGGCAGCTCATCTGTGCTCTCTGTTCATAATGACCTTGGCGCATGGGATTAGCTCAGCTTTAAGGCTACTGAGTTAATTTATTTCTGTTTTATTTCCCCTGGAACTATACAGAAGGTACACACAAAACACAGTCCTGACCTTTGAGCTGTATAATGCTTTTGTAATCAATAGAACAGGAAATGTTTAGATTTATCATTTCTAACATTTGAGAACATTCTTATGTTCACCATTGATGCTGTTACTGCCAGCCTGTCCTACAACTTCCAGAACTGCATGACAAGTATGCAGATGAAAGAATTGAGAAAATGGCTCCTAGGTCTGTCTACAACAATTCTGTAGTATCTTTCTGGAAGAAAGCATTATTTTTCAGTGGTGGTGATTGAACTTAAGTCTCTGGGATCTGAGCCCAGTAACCTGACACAGGCCCCTGTAGTCATGCTTTTCAGTGCCAGCTCATTTGATTCTTCATTTCAGAGGAGAGAAAAAAAAAAGAAACACAGAGAGGAAGTGATGTGCCCAAGGCTACACAGCTGCTTATTGATTGAGCCAACACTCTATCCTGGGTCTCATGATTTTCACATGTTGCTCATCAAAGCATACATTTGCCTGGTCTATTTAGAAAATTTGCTCAGATGAAATAGGCTCTCATTCAAAATTAATGGTGTTTCCATGGGTCAGATGCACTGAATTTGCTCTTGGGATGAATGGATACTTAAGAATGGCCAGGTTCTTTCTCTGTCGAAATTCTTGCAAATGGTCTCAATGAATCAGGAAAATTTACCTTAATGACAACTTTGAAATGAAGGGGTTTGTTGGGATTTTTACAGCCATATGTGTCCTTTCATTTTTGTCCCCTACTAACTTTAGTTATCTGCCTCAGTATTTCAGCTTCCAAAAACATTGGGTAATATCTCCCAGATACATTAATAAGTCTTCCTCCCTTTCCCCTCCCTGTCTCCCCCTCCCTGTTCTTTTCTTCATCTCCCACAGAAACTCATTCTAATTTATCACCTGCTAATACCAATGACAGCCAGCAACCCAATATCTAGATACTACTCTTCAGAATCTAGGGATCACTATGTATATTAGCTTTAAAATTATTGATCCAAATGTTTATACATCTCTTTTTATTAAGATTGTTTTCTGAAGTTCCTAAAGATTGGATATTATATTCTATTTCCATTGGAAAATGTTGACAAGCCAGTCAAGTAATGAGCAGATGTAAAACAGAAAATCAGACAGGGAAGAATTTTGGAGCTGGGAAAGAAGACAATATGTGAGGAAAACTGGAAACAGAACACTCTCTCACCCATGCCTACCCCCTGATCAGAAACAGGAAAAGATCTTAAACTTTTATCTTGTTATCTGAGAACTTCAGGTAAAACTTAATTAAAATCAAGATCCATTATAATAATCTAGCACTTCCCAAAACATCCTAACTCCATAGCTTGTCAAGATAGAACTCTAAGGCTGAGAGAAGACTTTAAGGCTGATCCTTGTCCATCTCCTGGTCTTTACACAGTTTAGTCCTATATATTTTTGAATTACTGATTGTTATGGTTTAGATCTAAAAAGTTCCCCAAAAGTTTCATGTATTTGGAAGGTAATTGGATCATGGGAGTTCCACATTCATCAGTGGATGAGTTCACTAACTAAACATGCAGTTTGAAGATGTGACCTGGATGGAGGTGGCTCACTGGAGTCATGACCTGAAAAGGGGAGTTGGAGAACAATTTGTAGCTAGATATTGATAGTGTTATGAGAATTTTCTAGGTAAAATATGGACAAGGACACACTATGGTTCAGAGAAATTAATCAGAGTGATGTGTTTGGGCATCAGGTAAATTTACATAACCTACTTTTCCAGATTATTTCAGATATTTTCTTCCTCAGATCATTTAAAAGTGAGTTATGAAAGCAAGATTCTGACCTCCATTCTTAATACTTAGATAGAGATACAAGAGGAAGAATAAGAACTATAGTATAAAAAGAGAAGACAAGAAGAGGAAGAATAGAAGAAATGAACTAACAAGTAAAAGAAAGTGAAGAAAATGGTGGAAAGGAGGCAGGTTACATTATAAATTGACACTTATGCACAAGCACTAGAGAAGACATCACTGAACCTGGTCTTTGTCTTTGGTACGAAGAATAGTGACCAAGAACATGAATGAACATTTCCTTGAAAATTAGAGAAGAGCAAGCTCTGGACCTAGCCAGTTACAAGAATAACTCTTATGAAGTTGCCAATATTTGACCATTTTTGCTCATAAGAACAGCATTCTGTTAGCTTCCCACCACATTAAACTTTAAGGCAAAATACATTTTCAACCAAAGATCATTTCCTTACTTTTTTGTCACTCTTTTTTTCTTACTTTGAAAGAATTTAAATTTATTATTAATAAAGCGTGAAACTCATTGTCTTTTCTAAAAGCTTCTGGTTTGTGTCTCCTTTTCTTCTTCTTCTTCTTTATTTGTTCCATTCACTTTCTTTCCCTTCAACCCCTCTTCTCTTCCTTATTTACAAAAGCTTTATTTCTTTTTTATTCTTCTTTTCTCATTTTTTCCTTTTCTCTTCCTTCCTTTCCCCCTCCCTCCTCCTTAGTTCCCCTTCCTATTTGAACATTTTCTTCCTATTTCACAATATCTATTACATATCTTGGTTCTTATTTACATTTTTAGTTTCTCACACACCAGAACCAGTGCAGTATTTACACGTGTGTCCGATTTATTTCACTTAAGAGTGTGGTCTCAAGGTGCATCCATTTACCTAAAAATGTCGCTAGTTTATCTCTCTTTATGGCTGAGTAGTACTCCATTGTATAAAGAAACTATATCTTCTTTATGAATTCATTGATTGATGGGCATTTGGGATGTTTACATGATTTAGCTATGACAAACTATGGTGCTATAAACATGGGTATGCATATATCATCATGGTATGATGCTTTTAATTCTTTTGGGAAGATACCAAAATGGGGAAAACATGGGTCAAATGGAGCCTCTAGTTTTAGTTTTTTGAGGAATCTCCACACTGATTTCCACAGTGGTTGCACCAGTCTACACTCACACCAACAGTAGAGAAGGGGTCCTTTTTCCCCACAGCCTTGCCAGAATTTGTTATTGACTGATTTCTTGATAATAACCATTCATTCTGGGGTGAGATGGAATCTCAGCATTGTGTTAATTTGCATCTCTTTAATGACCAGTGATGTTGAACATTTTTTCATATATTTATTTGCCATTGTATTTCTACTTCTTCATCTAAGAAATGTATATTCATCTTGGATGCCCATTTTTGTATTAGGTCTTTAAATTGGGGGGAGGTATTTTTCCATTCTTTATATATTCTAGATATTAGTCCTTTTTCTGAAGAACAGCTGGGAAAATTTTTTCTCATTCTTTGGGTTGTCTCTTCACTCTATTGGTGATTTCTTTTGCTGTGCAAAAGCTTTATAATAAGGTGATATTCCAGTTGTTGATTCCTTGTGATAGTTCCCATGCAGTCAGGATTTTGTTCATAAAGTCTCTGCCTACACATATGCCTTCAAGAGTTCTACCTATGCTTTGTTCCAGCACATTTAGTGTTTCTGTTTTAATATTTATATCTTTGTTCCATTTTAATTTTAGATTAGTACATGGTGAGACATGAGTCTAGTTTTAGTCTTCAGCATCTTGAAAGCCAGTTTTTCCAGCACTGTTTATTAAAGAAGCTATTGTTCTTTCAATAAAAGTGTTTGGACCCTCTGTCAAAGATAAGGTGGCTGAATGTATTTGGAGCTATCTCTGCATCTTCTATTCTCTTCCATTGATGGGTCTGCTTTTTTGCCAGTACCATGCTGTTTTTATCACAGTAGCTCTGTAACTTCAAGTCAGGGATTGTGATTCCCCCTGGCTTGCCTTTGTTGCCCAGAATTGTTTTGGCTATTCTAGGTCTCTTCTGGTTCCAAATCAATTTTAGGAATATTTCTCTAGTTCTGTGAGGTATGTTATTGTTATTTTGATTGGCATTGCATTAAATCTATATATACCTATCACAACAGCATCCATAAAATGATATACTTAGGAATCAATCTAATGAATGAAGTAAAAGACCTTCACATTGATAACTACAGTACCCTGAAAAAGTGCAAAGAGGATATCAGAAAATGAAAGGATATCCCTTGCTCTTGGGTAGGAAGAACCAGCACAGTGAAAATAGCCATACTCCAAAAATTGTCACTCTTAATCACCCTTACACAGGGAAGCTGGACCTATGCCAAGCCTCAGTGACTGTCAATCAGCCTTTATGGTCCTTAAGGAGATGGTTCACCAGTGGAGCAATGCAGTTTGAAAACCCAACAAGAGTTAAACATGAGGAAAGGATATACTTATTTGACCTTATTTTGCTGTGGTGGGCGGGGATGTTGGAAGAAGAAAACCTTGTCCAAGTACTAATTGAATGAAAAATAGCCATGGAAATCATTATGATGTGTGCACCTTTCACGTGAGGGCTGATGACAGTATACTATTAAATTCCTATAAACAGTAACTACATTCAAGCTCCCCTCAATCTTGTTTCACAGGTCTTAGAAAGTTATTTTAAATTTCATATCAACCAACAGGTAGGTTAGTTAATAAAATCTTTCTCTCCAAAAGAAGATCTCTATCTCTTCGGATAGACTACATTTTTAATTACATGAAACCATCTCTATGCCAAGCAGCACTGAGCTGAATCTCTGCACCAGACAATCTCCTCTATTGGTTTGCAACTGGTGGTTTTTAAGGATCCTTATTTGTGAGGACTTTAATTTTCCTGAACATTGGTGAAATGGTGACTAGGAGACAGGTGAAAAATCAAGATAGGAAGCATAAAAACAAACTGCTATACATTTGATATTTTTCTGGTTATCAGAAAACAATGAAAGGAAAGAGAAAAAATTCTCTCTTGGCAGATATAAATTACATATTTTTCTCTTTTTTTACGTTTTTAAAAAAACCATCTCCTACTGGGGAAGAAGCTTGTACTCTCTATTGAACACTGACATTTTAGAGCTTGAAGAAACTTTAGATATGATTTAGTTCCATGGTTCTTTTTTTTTTTTTTTTTGGTACCAGCGATCGAACTCAGGTCTTTGCGCTTATGTAGCAGGCGGCAAAACCACTGAGCTAAATCCCTGGCCCATCCAGAGTCTTCTAAAATTAATTCTTGTGGTATCTATCTTCTTAGATGTATTTTCTGTCTAAGTAGATGTAACAGCATTACTTAAAGTAGACAGCATGGGATGTATATTTGATCCTGAATCAAATAATAATAACAGTAGAAACAAAATGATAATTGATAAGGTGAATTTAAATCATAAAAAATTCTTTGGTTAAATCTTTAGGTTTTTACTGCCTGTTCTGGATTTTTCCCCTAACAATGACAGACAAGTTTTCCCTAAGTCTCCTTTTTGAATTCCCTAGGCCAGTGATAGTGAACCTTTTAGAGCTTTCAGTGATACCAACAGCCCACTGCGGCATACGTGCCATAGGTCTGCCACCATTGCCTAGGCTGTTCTTATAACAACTTTGTGATAAATGATGTCTGATTCATGGCTTTATAGAGAAAGGTTAAGCATTTACCAACTTGGATTTTTCATCCTGATTGCTTCAACACAGAAAGAGAGTAGTTTGACCCCATCTCTGGCCCCACTGGGAGAAATGTAGGTGGTACCCACAATAAGCAAGCTATCATCACTTTTATCACAGGGGAAAACTGAGGAATTGATTAATCCAAGTTAACAATCATTCTTCACATATCTCCTCTCTACCAGTCACTGCGCAGTATCTTATGGAAGGTACAGAGATGAAAACACACAGCCCTTGTCTTTGAGGGTTCTTTATAGACTTGGGTGACAAACTTGTAAATAACAAACTAACACTTGAGACAGAATAGCATAAATGTCAACTAGGAGTACCAGCACTGTGCTATGGGCACACATAGAAGTAATTCTTTTTCACTGGGAGAGTCAGAGAATTTTCAAACATCAGTTAAAATTTGACCTGGGACTTGAAGGATGAGTAAATTTTACCCACAATGATTAGGGAGGCAAGACTGAGAGAAGGGTATTCCGGAGACAGTACTGAGAGCAAAGGCCTGAGGGTAAAAAATTTCCAAGGCATATTATGGTGAGCCTTTGATTTGTTATTAGGGATGGCAGAAAGGTAAGACTGAAAGGGCAATTAGAGACTCAAACATGAAGAACCCTAAATATATAGCTAAGGAGTTTAGCTTTATTATTTTGGAATTTAGTGATCATTTAAGAATTTTGAGCAGAAGAATGGCAAAAGTAGAACTATCTTTTAAGAAAGATAAATTGACATTTTTTATAATTGGATTGAAAAAGAGATAGTGGTATGACTAATTGGGATCCTGTTATGATGAAAAATTCAATGGTATCACCTGGGCACAGTTGTGAAAAGTCAAGTTTACTTTGGACATACTTCCACAAGTACATACAGAGGCACCTCCCTGACCTGCCCCCTGCTCCCACTCTTTACCCTATGCCCTAAAAATCCTGGTAGATGAACCAGAGACAGGAATAATGTAATTGTTGAAGTTTTAAAGTTAAATATCCAAGAAAACGATCTTTTGCAGTATTGTTGCCAGTACAGCCATGGAAATATAATTCCTAAAATCTGTATGTCTACAATCACCATGGGCCAAAGTGAGACTGCCATGATGCAACTGCATGGCAAGAAGTACCCAGGCACAGACTTCAAATATCAGCTGCACCAGGTGCTTCATAGGCTTGAGATGGCCCACCAGGGTACAGGCCAATCAGGAAGAAAAAGCAAATGGCAGTACTGTATTCGTGAGCTGTGCTTCTGTTTCTTTCTTGTTGTTCTAATGGTAGCAGTTATTTAAAATATGCCACTGGGATTAAAGCCATTCTAAGGGAAAACGTGTTTCTATAACATGCATTAATGCTTGAATTTGCTCAATCATGCAATTCAGAGTAAAGATACAGGCCAGAAACCATCTTCATGATCCCCAATGAGAAAACTAAGCTGACTTACACATTTTTCTATGCTCATCCCGTGTTTTTCCATTACAGACATGACTAAATCCAGTCTCTCTGAGACCACAGTAAAGGTTAAAGTTTCAATACTATCTGAGGTGGAATTATTTCACTAACATTGCCACAAGCTTCTGGTTTTGAATAGGTAGGAAGGAAAACACTTGAAGGACAGCTGCCTTCAGGAAGCATTATGCTTCACAGTGGCTTGTATTGCTCATGTGGGGCATTAGAAGAATGATGACAGTTAAAATTTGTTTGCAAATCTGTTGTTTCCTGGGTTGCCTCTAAGAAAACACACCACCATCTGTCTTACTGGTCTTAAATCAAATCCTGTCACTATAGCACTAGTACTCTCTGCTTCTTTGTATTCTGCTTTCTGATTTCATCTCTGAAGTCCAAATGTTGTACTTTGAACATGTATACCCCCCCAAAATCCCAAGCAACCCCAAACCATTTTGTAAAAACAGACATATGATTTTGCTCCAGAAAGTGCCATTTATGTAGACTATAATATGAATGATGCTACCTGGAGTTTGGTAATGCTACAGCCCTGCTATTGCATCTGCTCTTCCACACCTTGAACAAAAATGAATTGAGTAATGGTTACTACAGAAAGCCTTTTTTCACTTTCATGCTGCCTTCTCTGTACCCTCCAGAAGGCAGAGACAATGCCATGTGTCCAGCAAAATCTATGTTCTTTTAATCCTGAGCATGCCACTAGACTATTCTTTTGAAGCCCCTTGCATATGAAGGATCATGTAACCAAACTCAGCAATGAGTAAAAGGGATTTCAGTTATTCTCTGACCAAAGAGCTTCAGAGTTGATGTGTCTTCTGTGTCCCCTCCCTTAGGTTGCTAGTACAGGATTGGAAGACACTGAAGTCCCAAAAGATAGCACAGCTACCGGAGGCTGACATCTTGATATCTGATTAGGTCAAATCACAGTACTCAAAAGGATGTATACCTTTAATGTGTTATGTCAATGAGGTGTGGATATTACTATAGCAGTCACCATAAGCTAGCTTATATACACTGTCCCAGTGTCCTTAGACTTAATCTTTGTCCCTACTTCTCAGGGCATTCCACTAGTGGTCTCCATCCAAGCCCCCCCCCCATTTCCTAATCAATATGTCTAAGCTCCAAGTCCCATTCTATTAGGACTTTTGTTTGTTTGGATAAGATTTGTACTCTTTTCTTTTCTTTTTCTTTCAGTGCTGAGGACCAAATTCAGGGTCTTGTGCGTGCTAGGTAAGCACTCTACCACTAAGCTATGTTGCCAGCTCTTTGTGATGTGTGAATTTTTTATGAAACAATATAGAATCTCATGTAATAGAGGTCAATGGGTTTGTGTATGATACATTCGCTGCAGGTAAGGGAATCTGGGAGAGGATAGAGTTTAGCATGGATCATGTCTGTCACTGTTACCTAATAAACAGTGAAAAGCACCAGGTGAGAAATGAAGAAATCTAATGGTTTTTCTGGTTAGATATAGTAGGGTTGAAAATTATAAAGCTAAGAACTGTCTGCCTTTAAAGTCAGGGAGGACTCTGTTTAAATCCTACCTTTGCCATCTACTCTCTATGTGATAGTTAAGTTGATTCTCTGAGCTTAATTTTCTTGTTTTTTAAACTTGAAATGATTGATAAACACTAGCTTTTTCACTGAGTTGTTTAAGGATTAAATGGTACTAGGTATGGAAAGTGCTTAGTATACTGCCTAGCACATAACAGCCATTCAGTAAATGTTGGCTCTTATAATGGGGCACAAATAATGTTACAAATAGAACCTTGGTGATCACTTCAACCACCTCAAGTACAGAGGGTGAACTGGAAGCCTAGATAGGACTTTTGTTTTTCCTCTCTAAAAACTCAGTCCCAAATAATGTTCCTTCAGAGCTTGTTCCCATCTAAATTTCCTTGACCCGTGGACATGAGATTCAATTTACAATTGTAGATTTGTCGCATTGTGGAAATGCTGATGTGACAGTATCTTCCAGGATATTGTATTGGACATGGGCAGGGAACAGATTTGCCTTACCTCTAACTCTCCCAATTGAACCACATGTAACTCAAGGGAGCGCAGCTCCCTGTCCTCTGGTATCCTAGTGCTCCAGTCAGTGAACATATCCTACTACCAGCACATTCAAAGATCTCTAGTTTGGCTTATATTTTCAAAGAAAACAAATCATAAGTCAGCTGTAATGAACTGCTTTGGTACCATCAGAGGAGTCACTGGGTACAATACATGAATCTGACCTTTTCCCCCACAAGTATCTTAATTCCTGTCTTCTCTATCAATTATTCAGGTTTATACTCCAGCTCCAGATTAGTCATGGCAACTAACTCCTAATCTAACAGCAATACAAGGAGCTTTCCTCCCCTCTTTCTTTCCCAGAGCTGTAATCAAATCAATAGCCACAATTCTGGCTTCCTGGCCTGGGGCTGAGCCAGCCACAGCCACTAGAAGAATGGCAATACTGAAGGCTTTGTTATTTGTCAGAGAAGGAGATCTCACTATTGATCACTAAGGCAAAGAAAAGCTGGTGGCAGGATGGGGAGCTAATGGAAAAAGATGAGATAAAATCCAGCTGGGTGTCCCTGAGGTCATTCTGTGTATAACTGAAGAAGTTCGGGTGAGAATACAAAAAAGCAAATGAAAGGACCCCGATTCTGCAAGCACCACACAGAGCATCTGACAGCCCTTGCTATCTTAGTGTATGTTATTTTTTTCCAGCTGAACTACCTAATGATCAAACATGACATACCTCATGCTCACTAGCCTTTGTTCAGGAAATATTCTGAAATTTGCTACCCTGCTGGAGGGTAAGACTATGCACATTCTTTCCACTTTACTAGAAGATACTTTTTCAGCAGAAGTGTGTTTACATGTTGTTACTGCTATACAAATGTGCCTAGATTTATGCTGGTAGGTTTGAGAGAAGTCCTCTAAATTGAATTATTGTTAATCAAATTATATTTCCTCCCTGCAACACAATACAATCAACAGAGTAGCTTTATCGTCATTTGAGCTCTAGGCTCAAGTAATAGAAACTTGAGGATTTGTGCTTGCTTCTGACCTCCATTCCAATAGTCAATGACATAAAAACAAAGACAAGCTTTAAAAAGGAAAGAACTTCAGAGGACTCCTTTAGAAACAACATTAATATCTACAACAATATTTTGTTGATTGTTGCCTATGTATCACACTAGGAAGTTTATACAGATCATGTTTAACCCCAGATATGCTTTTTGACGTATGTATCTTTATCCCTATTTTACAACTGCTGAAACTGCATAGCAAAAAGATTAAGTCATTTTACCAAGTTCACATAACTACTTAGCAGTAGATCAAGTCTATTCCCTGCCTGTTTGTCATCAGAGCTTCACACTTTTAATTACTGTACTGTCTTCCTAATGTGAAGCACCAATTTGAAATCTGACTTCAATCTATCTATAGCTTTTAATGGGGGAGGGATACCCAAATGCTCTAACACTACCTGGAGTTTGGTCTTGACTCTGGAGTAATTCAGTGTGTGAATTTCAGCAAGCACCTCTTCTCTATTTCTCTGAGTTCTGTCATTTGTAAATTTAGGAGATTGATTTGGGTAATCTCTAATGTCCTTTTCACCTCTGGAAGCTCATTGATATATGCTTTTAAGTTCCAAAGAGAAGTACATTAATTCTTAAAATCCACTCGTGTGCCTTCTGATGCTATAGGTCCTTCACAAGTTCTTTCAAAATGGATCTTTTCCTGCACTAACCGGCTATGACATGAAATTGATCACTATGAAGCCCACTAATGCAAACCTTTTTGTTCTGAGACTTCAAGGGAGCACATTTTGTTCTGGTCTCAGTAATGTCAAATGAACAATTTGACTGAACTTCTCACTTTTTAGTAAATCAGTTTGACTTCCCTGTCTAAATGTCCTGTCTTTGCTGATACAACGATATCCTGCCTGGGAAATGGCCCTGAAGTAGTTAAGAGCAGTATGCCAGTCGCATCTCAAGCACCGCAGACACACTGTACCCCAGGCTTGAGTTTTCCCAGCTCTGCTGCACTTTCAGGAAACGATCTGGAACGTCAGGCTCTAAAAGGAGCGGTGCTCTTGCATACCCGATGTGGTTCAAAAGCCATGTAAATAAATATGCATGAACTGAACTGAAACACCTGGGGAGTTCTCAGCAGGGACCTCTAATGACCTCTGAATTGGAAGGGCCACAGCTGATCAAGGAATCATTACTAAGATTAAAGGCTTATACCAAAACCACTGTGAGACTTAAGCTACTGGATATACAATGTTGATGGTAAAAATTGAAATGCACTAACTAGCCATATTCATGTGCTGCTTGAAAGTCAGAGAAAGTTGAATTATTTCTCTACCATCTTCTGTACTTGCAGTAGAAACTCAGCTGTTGAGCTTTAGGAGATAACTTGTTTTGTTTCACAACCTATATTATTGTTGATGCAGGGGAGCCTTCTTGCCCTTTAGGTAAGTTGTTTATAGCACAGTGTGAAAGAAGTGAGCATTTGCTTTCCACTAACAATGTTTATGTCAGAAAACCTAGCCACAAGACATGAAGGATCTCAAGGAGAAAGTACAAAAAGCTGGAATGGAGTTTGGGAACAAGGGAAAAGATTTGGCTAGTTGGCTTGCCCTGTAAATGGAGGTTTTAGAGTAAAAGTATTCTCACTATTCTAATACATTTTCAACTTTCAGCTTGATTTGAACTGGAGTTGTTCTCTTGGGAAGATAGGAAGTCAGGTCTGCCGAATGGGGTACAATATGAGAAATCTCCAGGCAATGACAATACTCAAAGCCAAACACATAGGTCAAGGAATTATGGTTCAGGCATCAGGAAGAAAAGATTCTGTAAAACCTGAAGTTGGGTGACATGTTTCAAATCCCAAAAGAAATAAGCTAAGATAAGGGCTAGGCAGGCAGGAAGTAAGGGTCAAAAAATGAGGAGGAATTTAGGGAAAGCTAGTGCTAGTAGGGTACCTAGGGAGATAGAAATCATGAGGGCTGCAAATTGAATACACCTGGTAAGGAGAAGGTGCAGCAGAGGTCAGTGGGCATGGGAATGGAAATACCACATGCATGACCAAGTTTTTGCAGCATTAACCAGGACTGCATGCAAACTGAGCCAGGCAGAGGCATTCACTTGAAGACACCAGCTGAGAGGGACTTGGAAAAGCACCCCCCCCTCCGAGGGAGCACGTGAGAGGCTGCAGATAAAATGAAGGCAAACATTTTAGAGAGAAGAGTGCCCAAACTGCAACCCAGAGTCCACTCATTTTTCACAAAATGTCAGCACTGCAATTAAACCTGAATACTGAGCTTCTAGTTTAGAAAAAACAACTCTTATCTGATGTTCAACTGCTGGGGCAACTTGTTTTGCATGCTGAGAGAGAGGGCTCTGTGTGCCTGCTGCAGCACGTGTACCATAGATTTGCCACCACCGGAACAACTGGTTGCTGGCTAATGGGCACTGCTCAAAGCCCTAGGCTCACTGCAGCCATCATTACATGTTGTTACCATTTTTTCTGGTCCCTAGGTACATCTATTGCAAGTCATTATTTCAATGATTAAGTCCAAGCATTCTTTACATCTGTTCCTACATATGTCCAGACATATTAGAGTCAGGAGTCAAACTTTGTGCACAACCTTGGCCATGATCATTAACCCTTCTGAGTTCCTTCAAATTTAAAAAGGATGCTAATAATTGAACTTATCTCATAGGGTTGCTGTGAGGATTAAGTGACATAATACAACTGGTACAGAGTAACTTATGCAAAAATTATTAAAAACAGAGCATTTTAGGCAATTAGGTAAATCCTCTGCCTCTTGAAAATGAGAATTACAGAAACTAACTTAACAATATAGCCATTTAACAATCTAACAGGCAACCTGCTGAAGCTGGAGATCTGCCATCATGCATTTGGCAAACATATGGTGTGATCAAAAATATGATAAATATTTAAACTTAAAAATATATTACAGTAAAAGACACATTGCCATTATTTCGCCCCAAAATACTCCAAAATTCTGGAAGTACTCTTTCTTGTCTTTAATTGTGCTGTCATGGCTGCCTCGATGTCCTGAATGGATTCAAAACGTTTACCTATCATGGTCATTTTGATTTTGGGGAAAAACTAGATGTCCTACAGTGGCATATTCAATGAGTAGGGTGGATGAAGATGTTATAATGTTTTTATAAGCCTGCCTTTCCATTGGATGGCACTTGGCAGGAGAATTCACCATATTTTTTATCACAGATTGTGAAAACCGGAAAGAGGACTTTCAGAACTGCTTCAGAAAGTGGCAGAAATACAGAGGTAAATTTGTTCCAAGAGAGAAGGAATATTTTGAGGAGGATTAATGGCAATGTGTCTTTAACTGTAATAAATTATTTTAATTTAAACATTAACCATATATTTTCATTATACCTCTTACAGGGGAAAAAATAAGGATTACCAGAAAGTAAAGTTCTCTGGGGCTTTTTTTAAATAAGGAAGGGAATAGGGGTTGAAGGGAGGGGAGGAAAATGGGAAAGAAAAGAGGAATCAAGATACATCATATACAGGTACAAATTCCCTATGATAAATGTGATCATTATATATACATATATATATTATTAATAAAATTAAAATTAAAAACCAGTTCTTCCATATCCAATAATATCAATTAAAAGTAGCAATAGCACAGAGAGGCATAACTAACGCACATCTCTCACTATCAGGAATAAAGAACAGGAAGTGGTAAATAAAATGGGTGCTAGAACATATATACAAATGTGAAGGATAACGGGGCTGGTTAAGTTTAGGTGCTCTGGCCAAAAGGAGGTGACCTGACAGTCCTCTGGGGAGACACAGTGTGCTTCTGATATTGAAAAAAGTTACAGTGAATGATTCTTTCCCCACTCCAGGCCCCTTACCAAGACCAGGCCTCCAGCAACCTCCACAAAGCTTAAAATGGGTTTCTCTTTCTTAGAAGAGCCATGTACCAAGGTATAGGATGGACTGGGGTTGGTGGCTAGATCATTCTTCCAGTCTGCTCTCCAACCTCAAGAGGTTTAAGATTTGCCTTTGGTTTCACAGTAATGACAGGCCTATTGAGAATTTAGAGTCCCTATAATCCCACAGAAATCTCCGTATTTGCTTGCTAGAGCCTGATATCCCTTTTTTTACTTCAAAGCTCATTGCAGAATGAAAGGCTTGAAAAGCAAATACCTATAGACAAAGAAACACTAGGGTGGATGAGATGCCTAATCAATCCTAGGTTCAAAATAATGATACCACTCCTTTTCCAGTTTGGATAAAGAGGAGGTTCGCTATTCTATAAAATGGGTAAGGGACTCTATGGGTTGGGAGTGTAAAGGTAGTGAGAAAAAATATGGGTTCTTCTGGACATATCCCTAGCTAGCCATGTCATAAAGTATCCTTAGGCTAAAGGAGAGGATTGAAGTGGGGAGCGGGCAATGCAAAAAGAGAAGCAGCACACGAAGACATTTCCATCATAGATTGAAAAGTAAATGGTTTCTCAAGTCGTATGACACCTTTGGTGTTTTGAATCTAATCAGCAATCAAATAATGGCGATTCATTGCCAGGGTTTGCTTGATAGAAGTATCCCTAGGGATACAAAGTGAAACTATCACAACCTCCTGAGCATTCAGAGCACTACTAAAAGACAAAGGTCTTGAATCACGCTGCAGCTTTCCTCTGCACATATGAGACTCTTGCTACTTAAACTATAATGTAGGATCTGGAGTCAGGCCTTGAAATCTGTGAAAGCCTAGGCGTGCAGTCTACTCAAACTAATGGGAGGCTAAAAATTATATTCATAATATTCTAACTTGGAGCAAGGCAAGGAAGGAGCAAGAGCTCAAAAACCAAGAGAGAAAGAAAAGAAGGTCAAAGAAGTTAGCTTTTCTTTGGATTCAAATACTGATGTGATTTATGCTGAAAGAAAGAATATATGATGGCTTATTTACCTTTGTGCCTAATTTTCAGTCATAACTTTTGAATTTGATTTCCCTTGGAAAAGCCATGCTTGATGGGTGTAACTCCAAGATAGCATGTGAGTTCAGCAGCATTATCACTTACATAGGAGTTCATGTACATATTTGTTAATGTTGCTTAAATATAATGTTGTGTTTGTTTCTTCTGCCTGCTAGATATTGTAACCAGCCTTGAGCTTCTTACCAGAGTTGCAAGATATTCTTGGTAAACCAACTACTGCTTAAACGGGCGCTTAGGATTCCAGCTGAGTTTTGTAGACAATATACTTACTGTATCCAGAAGTGATAATTCCAGATGAGGCCCTTTTGAGTTTCAAGCCTTATATAACTGATGTAAGATAGTTTAAGCAGTGACTTTTTGAACTAGATGTCAAGAAACTTTAAATTGAATGGAAAAGAGTAGAGTGTTTTGTGCAGAATCTAAGAATATGTGATATAGGGTAAGGTTAAGCTTCATTTGGTAAAACTTGCTTCATTTAACTGTGTGTATATATACATATATTATACATACGTAGATATTTATGCATATATATAATTTTTACAATAGTAGGTCACAAAAAATGTATTCCTCAATGTGAATTACATTTGAAAGATTGAAAAACACTGGTTAGAGTTTAACCACTGTAGACTGGCACCAAAATGTCTATCCTAGCCATTTCTCTCTAGAGACCTTCTTGAATGAAGTAAAATCACAATCTCAAAATATGAAGTTTCCCTCAAAAGTGCTTGGATCCCAAGTACCAATGAACACATACTGGTGAAGACATGTACCTTCTCATATAATTTTGTGTCCCTGTGTTACTATAGTAAACATTCACCTACTTACTTAATACAAGTTTTTATTCAGTATTACTTTGACTCTCAGTTTTCATATATACAGAATGGAAATAATAATAGAATCTACTAAAAGAGTTCTGAGAAATCAATAAGACAATGGGATGCTGATGATAGAATTATGATGATTATGGGCTGACATTTATTGAGTTTCTGTGGAATGTTAAGCAGTAGAGATATATGACAAATAATAGGCACAATTTACTAGCATATGTTAAGCAATCAGTAATGTTAGTCCCTTCCAATTGCCTTCCCTTTAAGGTTATTTTCAGATTCAATAGATAGTGATTCCAAAAGAACCAAATTAGTAGTAAATGCACACCTATCATTCTACAGAGCCCAGGCTCATGTCAGGCATCAACTTGCTTGGTGGCATTTACAGTGATTACAGTGAACAATAACATGTAAATGAGAGCAGATAATCTGGTTGGGTGTACAGGAGGGACCACAGTACAGGAAATATGATCACAGTTGGAAAAGTTTCACAAAGGCTTTAGTAAGCCTTGACCATGTAGAGCCGGAAGCTTACCATATCACTATCCTGCTTCAAACATTTCAACAACTCCCCATCGTTCCAGAGAGAAAACTCAAGGACTTAAAGACATTTTTTACAGCCCTCTTTGTTGTGGCCCCTGATTGTCTCACCAGCCTCATTCTAGCCACTCCCATTCAGGTACCCTAGAAGCTAGACATAACATGCCAAGGCCGGTTCACCAATACACTATACACTGTGAATGTTTACTCTCTGTGACTATTTTTTATGTTGGTTTCTCTCTCTCTCTCTCTCTCTCTCTCTCTCTCTCTCTCTCTCTCTCTCTCTCTCTCTCTCTCTCTCTCTCTGTTGGCCTCTTTAATAGAAATCCTTTTGTCAGATTTTATGTCCAATGAACTTAAGATATTTCTTGAAGACCAAGCTGTAACAATATGTTCTCCATCAAAATTTCACTGGCATCATATCCAAGAGAGCCTGCAAACTCACGTCATATGTTCCTATAGAATTTTAACCACATGTCTCACAAAGCTATTATTGAGTATTGCAATTGTTTATTTCCATGTTTTTATTACCCACTAGACTAGGTTTTATTAGGATAGGGATCATATCTGGCTTAAGCATCATTGCTTTCTTGACAAAATATCTGGCTTGGAGTAAGTGCTCAATGAATGTCCACTGTATGAATAAGGGTGAGGAATTGTGCCTGAGAGGGAACAAAAGGAATACATTATATCCCACAATAAATAAAATAAATCTATTATTAATTGGTCAGTTTCTATCTTTTCCATGAGTTTCATGGAAGCAAGTACCATATCTGTCTTATTCACCATATTCAGCACCTAGCTCAGTTTTGAATGTGCACTGAATGATTTAATGTATTAATAACTTAAAGCAAGGCTTCCTAACTTCAGCACTATGGATAGTTTGGGCTGGATAATTCTGTGTTATAGGGTAGGATATTGGTATTATACATTGTATTGATTAGTTGCATCTGTCACATTTACCCAGTAGATAGCAGTAGCACTACCATCACCACCACTACTCCCAGTTGTGAGAGCCAAAAGTGTTTCCCAGGTATTGCCAATTGACCCCTAGGAACCAAAATAAGCTCTAACTAAGAATTACTGACCTGGAGAGACAGACACAGAGAGTGGGTGGGTGGTGGTGTTAGAGAACAGCAAAAACAAATCATATCTACTTCTCAGAGCATGGGCCTTTGCAAAGTTTAAATTAGCAAAACATTTCTCTCCTATTTGGCAACAGCATAAAGGAGAAGAAAGAGGGAAGTGACTAAGAAATCATGGTGTTTTCTTAGGAGCAAGATATGCCTGTTTCCATTGAGTCGCCCTTCTTCCCAGCTAGCTGTAACCGCCCCCCCCCCCCCATTGAATAGCACAGCTTTTCTTCAGTTTACCCTCCACATCGCTCCATACTGTACTTTCCTGGCTACAGAGACAATTCTGTGTAACCTGTGAAAATTCCAGGTAGCTTTCTAGCATGCATTCATTTATCCACAGAGCCTCTGATTAGCAATGAATTTTTTGACTACCCAGTCCATTCATTAAAACATAATCTGTTGGTGCAAGAACCTATTCTGTGGGTGAAAAAATAATGCATCATCAAAAGGGTTTCCTCCTGTTGCTTTGTTAAGCCCCCGACTCCTGTGACCTTCTTGTATTTCTCATTTCTGACCCTCATATGCTAGGTACTTAATCCTGCAAAAGATAAAGATGTGAATGCCATAACAAAATCACTTTCACTAATGATCTTCACTTTACCTTAAGTCTCTTCTTTCAAATCTGATATTTGCTGAATACTGTAAATGAATGAATGATGGTCAAAGAGTCACTTAACCAAGATAAATCAAACTGAGAAGAAAACTTAGTGGTTACCTTGTCTAAGTACCTCGTGAGTCAGGGGAAAATTTTAAACCCAGAGAATAAATATGATTTACTCAAGATGACAGCCAGTGAGTGGTAGATCCAGAATTAGAGTCCAGATACCCTGATTCCTGTTTAGTACTGTATCAACCTTATAGGATACAGAGACAAAGGAATACAGATGCCCTTGCAGGAAATCAGTGAAATATATGTTAGGACCAGGTTGATCCTTCCTATAGGCCGAACAGGGAGGAGTTTGATGCTTAGCATAGACCTCTGCACACTACAAGTGCTCTACAAATATTGTGGAATGAATAGTTGTAAAAGATATAATACAGTATGGTGTTAGGAGCCCCTCTAAAAAGCTCCTTATTGCAGGCCTTAATTTTTGCATCCCTGTGTCAACTTTCCAGCTTCCTGAAGGCAGTTTGGTTAAAGGTTGTGTCCTCCTTTAGCTCTCTTCTAGCACCCATAATTATCAAGTATAAAATGATGCCTAAAATTTCCCAAAGGCATTTGCTCATGGTGTTGCCTTTCCTTTCTGAGGGGCCTTTCTGTTCACTTTCTAGTGTAAAGCATTACAAGGAAGTGAAACCTGAAACAAAATCATATTAAAAAGGGATACCCCACCACACACACACACATACACACACACACACACACACACACAACATGCACACTGGAAGGTCCCACTAAATAGTAAGTAAACTTATTACATTATTCTTGGTAGATAGTCTTGTTTTCATAAGGGTTCTACATTAATAAAGTCATTACCTGCCCCAAAGAGGAAATGATGGCCATAGTGATACAGTTTAGGATAATGCACCAACTTAAGAAAATGTACAGAGCTAAGTGCCATTTGAAAACAGAAGTCATAAGGTAGGGAGATGATGTGTTTTGAAATAGTATGGAGCCAGAGATGACACAGATAGCCCTTAGATTATTGCCCATGGCTGATGTTCAGTTTTCTTCCTCTGTGTCTGGAAGTGTTTGTTTCCTGGTGGTTTCATCCATAAAACTGTTCTTGAAGTTAATACCAGTAGACTAAATTGGATATGAACACATTTGAGGCTTTATTGATCTTCTACTTTAACTCCACTCAGAGGCCTCATGTTTCAGATGCTCAAAGCCCCTCTATTCAGTGCCCCATCTAGATTTATCAGTATCTTCAGATCTGGAATCTAGACTTTTCCCTCAGACTCATCAAAAGTTTTCTCTCCCTTATTATCACTGTCCTAGCTTACAGCAAAGGCTCTACCTTTAAAACTGGTTAAACAATTTTTTTTCAAGTGGTAGAGTGACTGAAAAGACAGCTTTCCTCATGAAGTACCATGAAGTGCTTATACATCAAGCCTAAATATAAGACTTTGTGCAAAATATAATATTTAAGTAACTAAGCAACTGCAACATTTTCTGCACATTCCACCTACAAAGTGTAATAAGAAAACTATGATAATTATTTAAATTTAAAATAATTTGTTACATAAAAAGACATATTGCCTTTAAGCCCCTGGATATACTCTCAACATTTCTCCCATTGTTCTTGCTGCTTTATGAAGCAATTCTGGAATTCTTCTTTTGTGTCTTATTTGTGTTTTCATGCCTTTCTCAATCATTATTATACCGAATCATTCCAAAATGTTTATGGCAATTTCTGAAAAGTAAAAACATTGTGGTGTGTCTTCATTCATCTTATTCACCAGATATGGCAGGGTGCAACTTCTGGGTTTTCCCCAAATTCAAAATGACCATGAAAGGTTAAACATTTTTCATTGATGCAGGACATAAGGGCAACCCAGACAGCACAACTGAAAACACTCATGAAAGAGAGCTGCTCCAAAACTGCTTTAGAAAGCAACAAGAACTATGGGACAAGTGTGTTTGATGTGAGAGGGTGTATTTTGAAGGCTATTAATACCAATGTATTTTTTACTGTAATATTTTTCTTTAAACACACACTGTATTTTTATCAGCACTTGTACATTTGCTTAGCCCCAGGTCACAGGATAATTCCAAGGCAGTCCTGTAAAGGCAAGAGGATACACTATGGAATAATGACAATAACCTAGAAGAGAAATGTCTGTAAAACACAGCCCTCCTTTCTCTGGTCCTTGTGCTACTTGATTTCCAGCATAGGCATCCTTTGTTTACACCATGTGGGTGAAAGCAGGGAGGCCTGAGTCTCTGAGTTTCCTTTTTGTATTACATAATGACCTTAGGACTGCATAATGTTGTTGGGTTTTCTGAGGAAGAATTATAAACACCAAACTAGTGGCAGGGCAGTGGACAAAAAACCAAAGACCGCATACAGGATAGCAAAGCACACTTTGTGGGGTAAGATTAGGTCATAGCTAGAGTCAGGGAAATACTTTGAAAGAATAGACCCCAAAGTCCATGCTGTACTTAGACTTTTATAAAGAACAGAACAATAGAAGGATAGAAAAAGTAGTATTTATTCAACATGCAAGTAATGACTAATATTCACAAAAGATCAATTAATTACATATATGTGTATATATTATATTAATATATTATTAATTTTTTGATATATGAATAACAGTTATTATATATTTTAGTATGTACTATTACTATATGTATATCATACTAAATGGGAAGAATTTTAACTGTTTAGCCTTGAGAAAGCAATTTAACCACTACGTGTTTCCTGGACTATAAAACAGGCACTATAACTTTGGGTATACCTACTTTCTAGGATGATTGTGAAAATTAAATTAGACAGTGTAAAAGCTCTGAGAACAGTCCTATCACCTGAAATGTCCCCCAAAATTCATATTCTGGAAATTTAATCCCCTGTGCAACAATGTGGGAAGTGGGAAGGGGGCCTAATAGTAGATATTTAGGTCATCAGGGATCTGGTCTCATGAATGGATTAATGCCAAAAAGGGCTTATAGGAATGCTTTGTTTTCTCTTCTTCTCTTCTGACATGTGAAGATCAGTGTTCTTCCACTCAAGAGGATGCAGCATTCAAGGTGCCATCTTGGAAGCAGAGACTGAGCCCTTGCCAGACACAAAACTTGCCAGCACCTTGACCTTAGCAGAACTGTAGGAAATGAGTTCCTGTTCTTTACTAATTACACAATCAAGAGAATTGTTATTGCAGTACAAATGGACCAAGACGTATGCTCAATACATAGATTGCTATAATCACTATACTTGCCAATAATGAGCTTAAATAGGGCCATACATGTAAATAATGAGTTTAAAGAGGATTATGAACCTTGACTATAAATCTTAGTATAAAAACTATTTGCCTAGCCTAGAATGCCATTGATATCATGTGCAAAAATCAAATGGATCTTTGAGGAGTCAGAGAGTTTCATTTATTCATGAACAACTGTGGATATAAAAATGGAGTAAAACTTGTTTTTAAATCATTAACCTCAGCATTAGAAGTGTGGATAAGACCCTAGAGTCATCTTGAAAATATTGTTTTCATGTGTGTAAGGATTCACAGGTCTCTATAGTTTAATATTATACCTCCAAAAAAACTTGGTTCAAAATTCAGTTTAATTGACTACATGAGACCAAAAGCTAAGCTTTAAAAGGCAGAAGGAAGAAAAAAATACACTTATTTGACCAAATCCAAACAATCATGGTTGGTTTGTTTGAAGTAAATTTTCTCAAATTGTGTGCAAAGCCACAGCTGTAGCAAACCCCAGAGTCTAAAAGGAGGTTGTTAAAAGTCCAAATTAGAAAAAAAGCTGAACTAAACTTGGCAATCTCTGAAGTGCCAAAAGTGTTGTTTGGAAGCTGCAGTACTAAGTGCCCGTTAAAAAATCAGAAATCAGACAGCAAACCAAGTGGGGGACAAGGTTAAATACCATCAAAGAAAAAGATTGAAAGAAGGTCAATAATTGCCTGGACAGGAAAAGAAGATGAATAGAATTTTTTTGTGGCCCACACCACTACAGACCTCTGCCAGACAGAAAGGTATCGATGGAATTTGAAGTGACCAGGAAAAATGCAGAAGGTGTGCCCTCAGCTTCACAACTTGAACCATGAAACGTAAAAAGAATTGATGCGGGGTAGGAGATACTCCTCAGCTCCCAAGGCTGAGGATAGGTAATTGAATATACTGAGCAACAGCACACGTGTAATGCACATAGGACTGACATTTAACATGAAAATTTTGATCAGTAAAAAGAGTTAATATGCAATACAGGGGATAAGTGTTGAGTTTAATAAAATGTGCTAATAGATATTTAGACCTGAAAATCATTATTACTGAAAATATTCAAAGATTCATTTGGCATATATCTGTACATGTGCTATATTTCACAATAAAATGAGTAAAGATATTAGAAGTTATATGGGTATATTTAGGTATGCATATATCACAACAGATATTATCCATATATACAGATACATACATGTGTGTGGCAATGCATTAGTCCTATAATCGTTTACCATGTCTTGGTACATTGTTAAATAAAGCTCATTGTACCTCTGCTGCTAGAGGATTTTGTGCAGTTTCAGAGTCATCAGTCTGAGCATCAGTGATCCCTATTCAGGCATCTGTGTGAACAATAGAGTACTTAGGGAATCAGTTCCTCCCTGATAATTGTTTTCAACTTTCTTCTAAAAACAACAAAGTTAAAAAAAAATAGAAAACCACAAAACAAACTCCCACATATACACAAAACTGAAACATTGCTATTTGTAATTGATAGTCATGAATAACAATCAATTTCTCTTTTATTGCCTTTCTCTTCCTAAAACTGTAGCTCTTATTACTCTGTGGAGTAAAAACAATCATATACCATTCTAAGCTGTGTTTGATGTGATTGTTGATGTTGATTGTATTACTTTGGCCAAGGTGATGTGATTGTTCTAGTCAGTTGTCATTCCTGGTATTCCAAGACTGAGATTGCCTAATGGCCATTATGGACTCAGAATTCAAAGGCCAAATATACCTGGAAGACAGTCTGAGAAGTAACCATTCCCTCAGGGTTCTAAATACTAGCAATAAAGTTATTCACAATAAGCAATTTACAAGTAGAAACCCAAGAATTAAACCAAAAAAACACCACCAACAAAAAAATAGAAATGACAAGACACCTAAAAAAGATGTAAACCCAGATTTCCAGATCACCAAAGGCAAATCCAGATGGCAAGGGAATAATACAAAACTCAACTGCCTGAACTCCGTGAACTGGTAACAAAAGAGGCTCTGGAAAAAAAGAAATCAGAAATAATTTCTCAGATTAAAAACAGAGATGGTAACCATAGTGAAAGGCATGATTAATAATTCTAGAACACAGAGATAAAAAAATAGAGGAGCTTAGTAATATGAGGGAATCTATGAACACCCAACATAGGAAAGAAACGGAATGCATGGCAAAGATTCAAACAGATATCCAGGAGATTAAAAACTCCATGGAAAGTATACAGAGCAGAATGAGCCAATGTGAGGACAGAAAATCAGATATAGAAGATGGGATTGTGGTTAGTGACCATGAAAAGAGAGATTTCTTAAAAATAGCAAGGAACCATGAGAAATCTATCCAGCAGCTGTTAGGTAATGCAAAGAAGTATAACATAAGACTGATTGGAGTCAATTAAAAAGCAGAAGATAGTGCAAATGACATTAAAAATCTGTTCACATAAGTAATGGCAAAAACCTTCCCAAGCATGGGAAAAGAATTTGACATACAGATAAGTGAGGCATATAGGACTCCAACTAGCCATGATCAAAAAAAAAAAATCTACACCTTGGCATATAATAGTCAAGATCCCAGAAACCCAACAGAAGAACAAAGTATTAAAAACAATTAGAGAAAAGAAACAAATCACATAGAAAGGAAAGCCCATCAGAATCACAACAGACTTCTCAACACAAATCCTCAAGTCAAGAAGAGCCTGGGGTAAAGTATTTCAAACCCTAAAAGAAAACAACCTCCAACCCAGATGGATGCACACTGCAAAACTGTCTTTCAAAATTGATGGAGAAATAAGATACTTTCATGACAAAGAACACCTGAGGAACTTCATGAATGCCAAACCAGCACTCCAAAAAAGTTCTAAACAATATCCTAGAAAAATACAATGAGGGTTACAGCTCCATGAAGCCCCACAGAATGAAGCCAACAGGCAAGGCAAGATATTAAATGGGAAGAAAGAAAAAATTAAAAAGCCAACAACATCAAAATATCATGACAAGGATAAGTCAATACATATCAGTTGTAACCATCAATGTCAATGGCCTCAACTCACCAATCAAAAGAAATAGACTGGAAGAATCGATCAATAAGCAAGATCCAACAACATGCTGCTTACAAGAAACACACTTAATAAAAAAATTCATACAGTAAAAGTCAAAGGATGGAAAACAATACTCTATGTGACAGGAACCTGGAAAAAGCAGGGGTAGCTACCCTATTTGCAGAACAAGTGGATTTCAAACCAAAGCTAATTAAGTGAGACAAGGCCACTACATCCTTGTAAAGGGAAGAATCAAAGAGGAAGAAATGACAATCATGAATATATACTCACCAAATACTAATCCACCCAACTACATAAAACAAATGTTAACAGACATGAAAAATCAAATAAGCACTAATAAAATACTACTAGGGGACCTCAATAACCCTCTGTTACAAGAACAAAATACTAGAACTGAACCAAACTCTTGAACAAATGTACTTAATAGATGTCTACAGAGAGTTCCACCCCACAAAATCAGAATGCACTTTCTTCTCAGCTGCACATGGGTCATTCTCCAAAATAGACCACATGCTAGCTCATAAAACATGCCTAAGTAAATGCAAAGCAATTGAAGTTATCCCATGTATACTGTGAGACCATAGGACAATGAAATTGGAGATCAGTAACAAAAGAAACCACAAGAACTTCACAAACACAAGGAAATTGAATAACACCCTCCTGAACAATCAATGGGCCACAGATTCAATTAAAGAATAAATTAGACTGTTTCTACAATTAAATAATAAGGCCAATACAACATATCAGAATTCATGGAACACAATGAAAGCAGTTCTATGAGGGAAATTCATAGCAGTTAATGCCCATATTAGGAAAACAGAGTGAGCTCAAATAAACAACCTAATGCTGAACCTCAAGCTCCTGGAAAAAGAAGAGCAAGACAAACCCAAAACTCATAAAAGGGAGGAAATAATAAAGATGAGAGCAGAAAGAAATGCAATGAAGACTAAGAAAAGGATACAAAAATCAATGAATCAAAAAGTTGGTTCTTCAAAAGAATAAGTAAAATTGACAAACCTTTAACTAATCTTATCACAAAAGGAAAGAAAATGCACAAATTCATGGAATTAGAAATGAGAAGGGTGAAATTGCAACACAACCAGCAGAAATCCAGAAGATCATCAATATCTACTTTGAGCACCTGTACTCCAATAAGATGGAAAACACAGAAGAAATAAACAGATTCCTAGATAAATATGATTATCAAAGTTGAACCAAAAAGATATAAATATTGTAAACAATCCAATATCAATCAATGAAATTAAATGGAATTAAAAATGTAATTAAAGACTTACCAACATGGCCTGGGGATTTATCTCAGTGGTTCCACCAACTGCCTCACAAGTGCAAGGTCCCAAGTTCGATCCCCAGCACCAAAACAAAAAACAAAAAAATAAAACTTACCAACAAAGAAAAGCCCAGGTCCAGATGGTTTTCCTGCTGAATTCTACAATAAATTTAGGGGAGAGCTAATGCCACTGCTTCTCAGACTCTTTAATGAAATTGAAAGGGAAGCAATACTCCCAAATTCATTCCTGGAAGCAAGAATTATCTTGACTGTGAGAGTAAACAAAGATCCAACCAAAAAAGAAAATTATAGGCCAATAATAGGGGCAAAAATCCTCAATAACATACTGTCAAACAGAATACAGAATATCTTCAAGAAGGTCATACATCCTGACTAAGTGGGAGTTATCCCAGGGATGCAAGGATGGTTCAACATAAATCAATAAATGTAATCAAGAACAAAAAACATATGATCATCTCAAAAGGTGCAGAGAAAGTGTTTGACAAAATCCAACGATTCATGTTAAAAATCCTACAGAAAATTTGAATACATGGTCTTTATCTGGACCTAATAAAAGTCATCTATGAAAAACCAACAGCCAACATAATACTAAATGGTCAAAAATTGAAAACTTTGAGGCCAAAATCACGAACAAGACATGGATGTCCACTATCACCAGTCCTGTTTTACATAATTCTGGAAACATTAGCCACAGCAATTAGATAAGAGAAATAAATAAAAAGAATAAAGATAGGAAAGGAAAAAGTGAAACTGTCATTACTTGTGCATGATATGACACTCTATATAGAAGATCCCAAAATGCCACCAAAAGACTTCTAGATTTAATAACCAAATTAAGTGGACTCGCTAGATACAAGGTCAACACTCAAAAATCAATATCCTTCTTGTGCACAAATAACAGATTCACTGAGAGAGAAATGGGGGGAAAATTCCTTTCACAGTATCATCAAAAAAAAGAAAAAATCTAGGAATCAATCTAACAAATGAAGTAAAAGACCTCCACTTACAAAACTACAGCACTCCACAAAAAAAGATTAAAGCAGATATCATAAAATGAAAAGACATCCCTTTTTCTTGGGTAGGAAGAAATGGCCATACTTCCAAAACTGCTATAAAGATTCAATGCAAGCCTGATTAAAATTTCAACAGCGTATTTCACAGAAGTAGAAAAAATAATCCAAATATTCATTTGGAACCAAAAGGGACCTAGAAAAGCAAAAGCAATTTTAGGCAACAAAGACAAGGCAGGGGGCAGTACAATCCAGAACTTGAAACTATACTACAAAGCTACTGTGATAAAAACAGGATGGTACTGAACAAGAAACTGACCCAAGGAACAATGGAATAGGTTAGAAGTTCCAGAAAAAACTCCAAACATACTCAGCCATCTCATATTTGACAAAAGAACTAAACACCCTGGCTGGAGGAAAGATAGCCTCTTTAATAAATGGTGCTGGAAAACTGGGTTTCAACTTGCCAAAGATTAAAACTAGATCCATATCTTTCACCATCCATTAAACTAAAATCAAAATGGATCAAAGATCTAAATATGAAAACAGAAATAATAAACTTGCTGGAAAGTGGTTTAGGTAGAACTCTTGAAGACATTACCATAGGAAAAGGCTTTATGAACAAAACCTCAGTTGCAGGTGAACTAACACAAAGAATCAACAACTGGGATCTCTTCTTATTAAAAAGCTTCAGCACAGCAGGAGAAATCACCAACAGAGCTAAGACAAAACCCACAATGTGGGAAAAAAGTTTTACCAGCTATTCCTCAGACAAAGGACTATTATCTAGAATATATAAAGAACATAAATACATCAGACCTCCCAAATTTAAAGACCCAATGCAAAAATGGGCATTTGAAATGAATAGACACTTCTCAGAGGAAGAAGTAGAAGCAGCAAGTGAACATATGAAAAAATGTTCAATATCACTGGTCATTCGAGAGATGCAAATAAAAACAATGCTGAGATTCTACCTCACTCCAGAAAGAATGGCTACTATCAAGAAATCAAGCAATATTGAATGCTGGTGGGTCTGTGCGGAAAAAAGGAACTCTTCTCCACTGTTGATGGGTGTGTAGATTGGTGCAACCATTGAGGAAATCAGTATGGAGATTCCTTAAAGAACTATGATTTGAGTTCACATTTGACCCAGCAATTTTCTTCTGGGTATATTCCCAAAAGAATTAAAAGCATCATAGCACAGCAACCTATGTGCACACATGTTTATAGCAGCACAGTTTGTAATAGCTAAATCTCGGAAACAGTTCAACTGCCTATCAACTGGTTATTGGATAAAGAAGATGTGGGTTTTTTAAAAAAATAAAATGGAGTACTACTCAGCCATAAAGAAAGATAAACTAGAGACATTAATAGCTAAATGGGTGTACCTTGAGGCCATACTCTTAATTGAAATAAATAGATTGCACATGTATAAATATGGAATAGATTCTGTGGTGTCAGAACCTGAAAGTGTAAATCAGGACCAAACTGCATAATAGATATTGTACATCAGGAGGAAATTGTTCAAATGGGAAGGAGAACTAGGGAGGATAGGGTGGAGGAAAGGAAAGAATGGAAAGAAAAAATGAATAAAGAAGGAAAAATTGAATCAAAACTTTTGTAATTAGGAAGGCATGGAGGGGTTGAAGGGAGGGCAGGGGAACAGGAAAAAATAAGAACCAAGATATATCATGTATAGGTACAATTTCTCAATGATCCATGTGACCATAATGTATACTTAAAATGTACCAATAAACTCTATAAATTTAAAAAATCATGTAGGAGAGATAATTGAGTTTCTGCTCATTTCTAGAGACTATGCTGCTTATCATAATTACTACAAACATAAATAAATCACTACCTTGGCCTTCAATATCTTAAGTGAATCACTAGAACCAGTAACACTGGCTAAATGCAAAAGATCATAGCCACTACAGTATCTAAAGGATATAGTAACAGTTGTTAACACTTATTGGATCCTTAACATGTGTTGGGTTTAATTTATACACATTAACTAAGATAATCCTCCTAGTAGTCTGTAATATGAATATAATTAGGGTCTTCATTTTACAGGAGAAGAAACTGATATGCAGAGTAGTTAGATAAAGTTGCCAAGTTCAACTAGTAAGTGGTAGAACTGAGAATTAATAAAAGAGCATGGTTTTCAATTTTATAAACTACTGCTTCCCATGTGGAGAATTTACTCTTTCTCAGAGAATAAAGGAAATAACTTGGTCTAGAAACCCAGGGAAGGTGACCTAGGGACATGTAAAATATTGCTGAGTAGACTTTATCGTTGGATATCTGTCGCAGCACAAAATCTATTCTGCTATACCACAATTCAGCACTTGTTTCAAGCTCAACCTCTTTTGAGAATTCTTGGGCAAAGGCCTTCTTTTTTTACCTTTGAGCATTCTCCTAGGTCATCTTAAGAAACTAAACTTTAGTGTAAAGGATTTCAGTTTTTGACTGTTTAGTATGATATTGGCTGTTGGTTTTTCATAGATGGCTTTTATCACATTGAGGTAGAAACCATCCATTCCAATTTTTTGTAGGCTTTTTATCATAAATGCTTGTCGGATTTTATCAAATGGTTTTTCTCCATCTATTGAGAGGGTAATATGGATTTTGTCCTTGGCTCTATTGATATAGTGTATTACATTTATTGATTTGTGTATGTTGAATGATACTTGCATCCCTGGGATGAATCACACTTGGTCAGGGTGTGTGACCTTCTTGATGATCTTCTGCATTCTATTTGCCAATATCTTATTAAGGATTTTTGCATCTATGTTCATGAGTGAGATTTACCTATAGTTCTCTTTTTAGGTTGGGTCTTTCTCTGCTTTGGGGATCAAGGTGATGCTTGCTTCCAGGATTTAATTCAGGGGTATTGCTTCCCTTTCTATTTCATTGAAGAGTTTAAAGAATAGTGGCTGTAGTTCCTCTCTAAATGTCTTGTAGAATTCAGCAGTGAAGCCATCAGGACCTGGGCTTTTCTTAGTTGATAAGTTTTTAATTACATTTTCAATTTCGTGGATTGATATTGGGTTGTTTAAAATTTTTAGGTCCTCTTCATTCAACTTTGGTAATTCATACTAATCTAGGAATCTGTCCTTCTGTGTTTCCCACCTCATGCTTGCTTCCAAGAATGAATTCAGGAGCATTGCTTCTCTTCCCAAGACAAAGATGTCTACTATCACCACTCTTGTTCAACATAGTTTTGGAAATATTAGCTGCAGCAATTAGACAAGAGAAAGAAATAAAAGGAATAAAGATAGGTAATGAAGAAGTCAAATTGTCATTATTTGCAGATGAAATGATAATCTATATAGAAAACCCCAAGAACTCCACCAAAAGTCTTCTAGACTTAATAACCAAATTCAGTAAAGTAGCTAGATACAAGGTCAACACACAAAAATGAATAGCTTTCCTCTACATGAACAGCAGATTCACTGAGAGAGAAATAGGGCAAACAATTCCTTTCACAATACCATCCAAAAAAACTTGCAATACCTAGGAATCAACCTAACAAAAGAAATCAAAGACATCTACTCTGAAAAATATAGTACTCCGAAAAGAGAGATTGAAGATGATATCAGAAAATGGAAAGACATCCCCTGCTACTAGGTAGAAAGGATCGACATAGTGAAAATGGTCATACTTCCAAAACTGCTATATAGATTCAATGCAATCCCAATTGAAATCCCAGCAGCATATTTCACGGACCTTTAGAAAAGAATCCAAAAATTCATTTGGAACAAGAAGAGACCTAGGATAGCATGAGCAAATCTAGGCAAGAAAGACATGGCAGAGGGTATCACAACCCCCAACTTGAAACTATACTACAAAGCTACTGTGATAAAAACAGCAAGGTACTGGCAAAGAAACAGACCCAAGGACCAGTGGAACATATTAGAAGATGAAAAAACAACCCCAGACACACTCAACCACCTCATCTTCAACAAAGGAGCCAAACACCCTCAATGGAGGAAAGATAGCCTCTTTAATAAGTGGTGCTGGAAAAATTAGGTTTGAACTTGCCAAAGTTTAAAACTAGACCTATATCTCTAACCATGCACTAAACTAAAGTTAAAATGGATTAAAGATCTAAATATTAAAACAGAAACACTGAACCGGCTGGAACAAAGGTTAGGGAGAACTCTTGAAGACATCGGTGTAGGAAAAGATTTTATGAACAAAACCTCAGTTTCCTGTGAACTAGCACAAACAATCAAGAAGTGGGATCTCTTCTTATTAAAAAGCTTCTGCACAGCAAGAGAAACCATCAGCAGTGTGAAGGGACAATGTAGGAAAAATTTTCACCTGCTGTTCCTCGGACAAAGGTTTACTATCTAGAATCTATAAAGGACTTAAAAAAATCAGACTTCCCAAATTTAAAGGCCCAATCCAAAAATAGGCATCTGAAATGAACAGACATTTCTCACACAAGGAATTAGAAAAAGCAAATAAACATATGAAAAAAATGTTCAACATCTCTGGTCATTCAAGAGATGTAAATGAAAACAATGCTGAGATTCCACCTCACCCCAGAAAGAATGGCTGCCCTCATGATATCAACCAATAACAAATGCTGGCAGGACTGTGGGGAAAGAGGAACCCTTCTCCACTGTTGTTGGGAGTGCAGACTGTTGCAACCACTGTGCAAATCACTATGGAGATACCTGTAAGAACTAGGACTGGAAGTCCCATTTGACCCAACTATTCCCCTACTGGGTATCTTCCCCAAAGAATGAAAAGAATCATACTGCAGTGATATATGTGCACCCATGTTCATAGCAGCACAATATGTAATAGCTAAAACTTGGAAGCAGCTCAATTGCCCATCAACTGGAGACTAGATAAAGAAAATGTGGGGTTTTTTTCTAAAATGGAATAATACTCAGCCATAAAAAATGAGAAAATAGTGACATTTATAGCTAAATGGATGCGTATTGAGGCTATACTCTTAGGTGAAATAAATAGAACACACATGTGTAAATACCTAATAGTTTCTCTAGGGTGAGAAACTGAAAGTGTAGATGAAAAGAAGAAAAGGGGCAAAAGGGAAGGGGAAGTTGGAGGGGTAGGGGATACGAAAGAAGGGAATGGAATTAATATGAGAAAATGAAGAAAAGGAAACAAAGTCTTTGTAAATAGGGAGGGGTGGAGGGGTTGAAGGTAGGGCAGGGGAAGGGGGAAAAAATAAGAACCAAGAGAGATTATGTAAAGGTGCAAGTTTCCAATGATGAATGTCATTATACTGTATACCTAAAATGTACCAATAAAATTAATTTTAAAAAGAAACTAAACTTTATATTCTAAAATAACTATCCTTCTTTTATTTATAAGTATTTACTTTTACTTTGGAATCCAAACTCACCCTTCACATATGAAAAATATGGATCCAGATCCTCATAAAATTAAACCTCAATGAATCTTCAGTCTCAGGAGAACCAAATCCCTACTCTACCAAGACAGTGTGAAATTATTATAGAAGTTCACAACATACTCTTTTTATAAAGCTTGTCACAATTACTAAGTCCTTTTGGGCTAAACCAGGATGGGATCTTAAGCCCCTTTCCATAAACTCCTATTGTCAATCTTTGTGTTCCCATAACCAGACATTATCCAGTACTTATCCTTATACAAAGAAAGGGCAACTAATATTTCACAAAAGTCTGAGTTTTCTAGCAGCCACAAATATCTACCACCAATGCTACGGGAATAATTTTAAAGAAACCACATGGCTAATTAACAGGATGCTCATAAAATAGGAAAGATTGAAATAGAACATAGGCTGCTAAAGTAAGAACCTTGGAGGAAGAGATTTTTATATACTGCTTGCTACTTTCATTGCATTTTCTCAGAGTTTATCAGTTATATTTTGTAAAAATCTTTTAAAAATTATTTTAAAATTTCTTTGACTATAACGAAGGTACCAGTACTCTCTTCCAGCTTTCTTCTATGAGAGATTTTTAGCATGGACCTCCAGTGGCTAAACTTCAAAAGATCTGTAATCCCTTACAGTTTTGAAAAAAATTCTGTATTGTCTATTTGTGAGAAAGGTTCAGTGCTGGTTTTTCTGAGATTTCTCAATGTGGTCCTGGCTCAAATCACTGCCCTGAAAGAGTTTCTAAAGCCCATTGAAAGAACATTTCCTACATGATATTTATGACAAAAGCCAAGCTACCAATTGAAAAAACTTTTTTTCTGTTAACATTGTCACTGCTGCATTTGCTGGAATGTAATTTCAGAGTCACATTAAACACAGGAAGTTTTATCATATTTCATTACAGTAGAATTTCACTTCTAGTATTTCAGTCACTGTGACCAAGAATAGGAAAACCTATCAACAAAGCAACAAAATTGTATTGAAAACACCAGACAAAAATAAAATCCCTGTAATGAATACTCAGTTTAATGACCCACTTTTCTCTTTGGTTAGTCTTCTTTATTCATAGTTTTCCACATGCTTCTGGGCTCTATCTTGGAGCTCACTAAAGGACACTCAGATAAAAGGTCAACTCAAGATATTTGCAAAGATTAAAGAAGCTCAGTATTTATTTACAAGGTATTATTTGTACCACACTGTATATTCACTGCCATGAAAGCAGAAAGTAGTTGAATTAATCCTCACAATGAAATTAAGACAATATTGTGCTAGATCACATTTTCGGATTATCAGATTTCCATCAATCAATCTTGAGCTATTGCTCTGCAAATACTCAAAGCCTAATTTGATACTCTACATAAAACTGGGACAACACCAATTAAATTCACTTTCATTTGTTAGGATATCATTCTTCTTAACAAAAAATAAAAAAACTGAGACATTTAAGATACAATGCTTATAATTGTAAATCAGTTAATTACTTTTTATAAAATGCAGTCTTTCCTTGTTCATTCATGTGTAAAACAGTGATGGGGGTAAATTACTGTAGCTTGCTAAATTAGGGGAGGACTGTATTCAGTTTTCCCTGGAACACACTATAGTTGTCATCAATTTTATCTCAGGAGGAAAGTATACCATCAGTTTACACATTGATTGCAGCCATTCTTCCAGAAGGAGAATGAAACCCACCATAGCTAGTTTCAGTAGAAGCCCCATCACAAGACTGCATTCTGCTGAAATTGACCAGGAAGTCAACAACCAATATTGAGCACCCACTGTGCGCTGAGCATTAGGCCAAAAGAATAATAAAGATAGTCTTACTTGTCATTGACATTTACAATTGACTTAAACATCACATGAATGAAACCAGGGTGCAGGATTTAAGCCATTCTCTCACTCCATTCCTTTAACTCTATCTCTCCTGATTTTCTCAAGCCTGCTTGTTTGAACATCATTACATCCCACACATTAAAAATGACAGCATTCTAATAAGGTGGATGCAGTTTTCCTACATGCAGGCAGATAGAGTGCCTGCCATCTGGACTCTGAATGGAATATGAGCCTTGAGAAATATAAAAGGACTGGAAAGACAAATGATCTAGCTGTGCAAAGTAGTGTGGTAAAGCTCACTGGGATTCACCTGTCTTCTCATTGTTCTATCCCCTTCTAATGTAATTCCCCCCTCTGTCTTCCGCAAATCACCATCATCAGTGCTGCTTCTGAGCCTGGAGAGTCAGAATGTTTTCCAATCATGTCATGGGGTGATCTCCACCCTTTTCCTGTTATACACAGCTTGGTCAGGGACAGGAGGAGAGAGGCTATTTTTAACATCCTTTCTCTCCACTTCACCATTTCAGAAAATGTCCAGGAGGGAGGATTTGCATAGTTCTCTAGAGAGTTGTTTAAGTCAGGCCAGATTGAAGAGGAGAAAAGTATGAAGATTTAAGTTTCTCTAAATATATGAAATGCAATATGCAATTACTTTAAATTTTATTCAAAGTATATCTCTATGTGCACAAGTATGGTATGAATGAAGAATTTTCTATGAAATATGACTCATGTTAAAAAGAAACTGAATACACAATTAAAAGTATAATACAGTAATATTAACTGGCCCAGGCACAATTGCTTGTCTATAACACCAAATAATAACCATTACTAATTCAGTGAGAAATCTTATAGAGTTGTTTAAATACTTTTATGATCTAATTTTTCTCACATGCAAAAACAGATGGTTTTCTTCATCCTTTCCTGAGAATTCTGTGATTACATGTGTAGTTTTATTGGATATACTCTCATTAGTAGAAATATTGTCCTTTACCAAATGAAAGGAAAAGGAAGGGGTGATGGTCTCCCTTTTGTAAAAGCATCTTGCATTCATTGAGCAAACATTTTTGAATGGCTACTGTGCTCTTAACTTCACACAGAAAAATAAGTTCCTGACCTCAAGGAACTTGCAACTTCTCAGGGAGGAAGACATGAAAAAATAATTATAAACCATATGAAATGAATCTCCTGAGAGGGTGCAAACAGATTTAGCAATTCAATGAGGAGTTACATCTTATTGTCTGGGGTAACATTAGGAGAGCAACCATCTATTACTGAGTACTTGTAGTTAATGATATGCTACACATGTTGTAAGTCTCATGCATTACACTTCATTTCCTTTTCATAGTAACTACTTCACAGGATTGTTACCATTTTCAGGGTTAGGAAAATGAGGCTCTGAGAGGTTAGGTAACTTGCCCAAAGTCACAGAGTGTATGAGATAACTAATCTTGGAATGATAGAGTGATAATTTTCCCTCTAGACTCCATATATAAGGAGATGCTATTTCAGTTTCAGTCTCAAGGATGGGAAGGTTATTGTTCAGTGGTGATATAGAAAATGCTCCTGTAGAGAAGGAAACACTTGAATAAAGACAGGAAATAGCAAGACATATTCTTAAAAAGTGTATAAAAACTTTTGGGAAAAGTCTATACAGAATCAATGGGATATATAAGTTTTACAAAAGATTGCTGAAGGCCTTTGGTGTCAGTGCATGGCCTGTTCAGTTTACAACCAGGAGATGAAATGATAAACAGAAGTGATTTGGGCAGGTTCACTTGGAGAAGTGACCTGATGCATTGAGGTAAAAGAAGTTAGAGTCAGGGAGATCATCGGATAGTAACTCTAAGGCATACAAAAAAGCAGCAAAGGCATGAAGTGGAAACTACTGAAAATAAGAAATACATGTATAAGACCATCAAATAACAACAAATTTGAAGAGTAGGAAAGAAAGGAAAAGTAGAATCAAAAGGCACCTGAAAAACTGCTGGATACAAGAATATAAAGAAGAGGAGCTAGTTTGAGGAAAAGACGATGAGCTTATTTTAAGATAGGATGGATTTAAATTATATGTCACAACTAAGAAATCTCAAATAGCACAAATATTTCTATTGGTCTCTGGACCTGACTTGCAGATTTTCACACATGTAAATTAGATGTCACAGCCCAGGCTTCCTCAGAGCATCTTAAACAAAGGATTTATATTTTATTTATTTTTATTTTTTTTTATTAAATTCTTTTATTGGTACATTGTAGGTATACAATACAATTACATTTCTCATTGGGAATTGTACCTTTACATAATGCATCTTGGTTCTTATTTTTTCCCCATTCCTAGCCCTCCCTTCATGCCCTCCACCCTTCCCTATCTACAAAGACTTTATTTCCATTTTTTCCATTTCTCATCATTTTTCCTTTCCCTTCTTTCCTTTCCCCTGCCCCTCCAACTAAATCTACAAATTTGAACCTTTTCTTCGAATTTTACATTATCAATTATTCATTCTAATCATTGGTACATTTTAGGAATACAATATAATGACATTCATCATTGGAAATTTGCACCTTTACATAATCTCTCTTGGTTCTTATTTTTCACCCTTGCCTAGCCCTCCCTTTAACCCCTCCATTCCTCCCTATTTACAGAGATTTTGTTCCTATTTTTCCATTTTCTCATATTAATCCCATTCCCTTCTATCCTTTCCCCTAGCCCTCCCACTTCCTTCCCCTTTGCCCCTTTTCTTCCTATTTCACATTACCTATTATACATTTAGTCCTTATTTACACTTTCAGTTTCTCACACCAGAGAAACTATTCGGTATTAATTCATGTGTGTCCTATTTATTTCACTTAAGAGTATCTCCTCAATGTGCATCCACGTGGCTATAAGTGCCTCTAATTTCTCATCTTTTATGGCTGAGAAGTACTCCATTTTATTAAAAAACCACATTTTCTTTATCCAGTCTCCAGTTGATGGGCATTTGGGCTGTTTCCAAGTTTTAGCTATTACAAACTGTGCTGCTATGAACATGGGCTCACATATATCACTGTGGTATGATTCTTTTAATTCTTTGGGGAAGATCTCCAGCAGTGGAATAGCAGGGTCAAATGGGACTTAGTACTTTGAGGTATCTCCATACTGATTTCCACAGTGCTTGCACCAGTCTACACTCCCACCAGCAGTGGAGCAGGGTTCCTCTTTCCCACAGCCCCACCACCATTTGTTATTGGTTGATTTCATGATAGCAGCCATTTTTCTGGAGTGAAGTGGAATCTCAGGATTGTTTTCATTTGCATCTCTTGAATGACCAGTGATGTTGAACATTTTTTCATGTATTTATTTGCTATTTCTACTTCTTTGTCTGAGAAATGTCTGTTCATTTCAGATTCCCATTTTTGGATTGGGTCTTTAAATTTGGGAGGTCTGATCTTCTTAAGTTCTTTATAGATTCGAGAGAGTAGACCTTTGTCTGAGGAAGAGCAGGTGAAGATTTTTTCCCACATTGTGGGTTGTCTCTTCACACTGCTGGTGGTTTCTCTTGCTGTGCAGAAGCCTTTTAATAAGAAGAGATCCCACTTGTTGATTGTTTGTGCTAGTTCATGGGCAACTGAGGTTTTGTTCATAAAATCTTTTCCTACACCGATGTCTTCAAGGGTTCTACCTAACCTCTGCTCCAACTGGCTCAGTGTTTCTAATTTAATATTCAGATTTTAATCCATTTTGATTTTAGTTTAGTACATGGTGAGAGATACAGGTCTAGTTTTAATCTTTGGCAAGTTGAAGTCCAATTTTTCCAGCACCATTTATTCAAGAGGCTATCTTTCCTCCAGTGAGGGTGTTTGGCTCCTTTATCAAAGATGAGATGGCTGAGTGTGTCTGGAGTTGTTTCTGCATCTTCTGATCTGTTCCACTGGTCCTCAGGTCTGTTTCTTTGCCAGTACCATGCTGTTGTTATCACAGTAGCTTTGTAGTAGAGTTGCAGGTTGGGGATTGTGATACCCCCTGCCATGTCTCTGTTACCTAGAATTGCTTTTGCTATTCTGGGTCTCTTCTTATTCCAAACGAATTTTTGAATTGTTTTCTCAAGGTCTATGAAGTATGATGCTGGGATCTCAATTGGAATTGCATTAAATCTATATAGCAGTTTTGGAAGTATGGCCATTTTCACTATATTAATCCTTCCTACCCAGGAGCAGGGGATGTCTGTCCATTTTCTGATATCATCTTCAATCTCTCTTTTCAGAGTGCCATAGTTTTCAGAAAAGAGGTCTTTGATTTCTTTTGTTAGGATGATTCCTAGATATTGCAGTTTTTTGGATGCTATTATAAAAGGAATTATTTGCCCTATTTCTCTCTCAGTGAGTCTGTCACTCGTAGAGGAAAGCTATTGAGTTTTGTGTGTTGACCTTGTAACCAGCTACTTGACTCAACTTGGTTAGTAAGTCTAGAAGACTTTTGGTGGAGTTCTTGGGGTCTTCTATATACAGTATCATGTCATCTGCAAATAATGACAATTTGACTTCTTCATTTCCTATCTTTATTCCTTTTATTTCTTTCTCTTGTCTAATTGCTGTGGCTAATGTTTCCAGAACTATATTGAACAATAGTGGTGATAGTGGATATCCTTGTCTTGTTCCTGATTTGAGTGTGAAGGATTTCAGTTTTGGACCATTTAGTATGATATTGGCTGTTGGTATTTCATAGATGGCTTTTATCACATTGAGGTAGAGACCATCTCTTCCACTTATTTTGTAGGGTTTTTATCATAAATGCATGTTGGATTTTGTCAAATGGTTTTTCTGCATCTATGTAGGTAGTCATATGGATTTTTTCCTTGGCTCTATTGATATAGTGTGTTACATCGATTGATTTGCATATGTTGAACCATCCCTGCATCCCTGGGATGAATCCCATTTGATCAGGGTGTATAATATTCTTGATGATCTTCTGCATTCTGTTTGCCATTATCTTATTAAGGAGTTTTCCATCTATGTTCATTAGTGAGATTGGCCTATAGTTCTCTTTTTCAGCTGGGTCTTTCTCTGCTTTGGGGAGCAAGGTGATGCTTGCTTCCAGAAATGAATTTGGGAGTATTGCTTCCCTTTCAATTTCATTGAAGAGTTTAAACAGTAGTGGCAGCAGTTCCTCTCTAAATGTCTTGTAGAATTCAGCAGTGAAGCCATCAGGGCCAGGGCTTTTCTTAGTTGATAAGTTTTTAATTACATTTTCAATTTCCTTGGTTGATATTGGGTTGTTCAGAATTTTTAGGTCTTCTTTGTTCAACTTTGGTAATTCATATGTATCTAGGAATCTGTCCATTTCTTCTGTGTTGTCCATCTTATTGGCATATAGGTTCTGGAAGTAGGTATTGATGATCCTCTGGATTTCTGCTGGGTCTGTTGTAATTTCACCCTTTTCATTCCTAATTGCATGGATTTGGGCCTTTTCTTCCTTTTTCTGGCAAGGTTGGCTAAAGGTTTGTCAATTTTATTGATTCTTTCGAAAAACCAACTCTTGGCTTCATTGATTTTTTGTATCGTTCTCTTAGTCTCCATTGCATTGATTTCTCCTCTGATCTTTATAATTTCCTCCCTTGCATGAGCTTTGTGGTTGTCCTGCTCTTCTTTTTCTAGAAGCTTGAGGTTCAGCATCAGGTTGTTTAACTGGGCTCCTTCTGTTTTCCTAATATGTGCATTCACTGCTATGAATTTCCCTTGTAAGACCACTTTCATTGTGTCCCATAGATTCCAATATGTTGTATTGTCATTGTCATTTAATTGAAGGAACTGTCTGATTTCTTCTTTAATTTCCTCTGTGACCCATTGGTTATTCAGAAGTGTGTTGTTCAATTTCCACATGTTTATGAAATTTTTTGAGTTTTTTTTGCTATGGATCTCCAATTTCATCACAATATTTTCTGATAATATACTGGGGATAACTTCAATTCCTTTGCACTTACTTAAAAAAGTTTTATGTATGAGTATGTGGTCTATTTTGGAGAATGACCCATGTGCAGCTGAGAAGAATGTGTATTTTGATTTTGTGGGGTGGAAGACTCTGTAAACATCTGTTAAGTTCATTTGTTCAAGAGTTTGATTGAGTTCTAGTATTTCATTACTTATCTGTAGTCTAGTTCATCTATCTATTTGTGACAGTGGGGTTTTGAGGTCCCCCACTACAATTGTATTAGTGCATATATGGCTTTTCATGTCCGTTAGTATTTGTTTTATATAGTTGGCTGCACTAGTGTTTGGTGCATAGATATTTATGATTACCATCTCTTCCTCTTGGATTCTTCCCTTTACAAGGATGTAGTGTCCTTCTTCGTCTCTCTTAATCAGTGTTGGTTTGAAATCTACTTGATCTGCAAAGAGGATACCTACTCCTGCTTTTTTTCAGGTTCCTGTCACATGGAGTATTGTTTTCCATGCTTTAACTTTCAGTCTATGAGTTTCCTTTTGAATTGTGTTTCTTGTGTACAGCATATTGTTGGATTTTGCTTCTTGACCCATTCTGCCAGTCTATGTCTTTTGATTGGTGAATTGAGACCATTAACATTGATGTTTATAACTGAAACATATTGACTTGTCATTGCCATGACTTTTTCTTTTTGTTGGGTTCTCCCCCTTTACATTTAATTTCTTGTCATGCCAGATGGGTTCATTCTGCTTTGCTTCCTGGGGTTGTGATCCTCAATGTCTGTTCCTAGGATATTGTGTAAAATTCTTTGGAGTGCTGGTTTGGTATTCACAAAGTTCCTAAGGTGCTCTTTGTCATGAAAGTATCTTATTTATCCATCCATTTTGAAAGATAGTTTTGCAGGGTACATCCATCTGGGTTGGAGGCTGTTTTCTTTTAGGGCTTAGAATATGTCACTCCAAACTCTTCTTGCCTTGATGGTTTGTGTTGAAAAGTCTGCTGTGATTCTGATGGGCTTTCCTTTATATGTGATTTGTTTCTTTTCTCTGACTGCTTTTAGAACTTTGTTCTTCTGTTGTGTTTCTGGAAGCTTAACAATTATATGCCTATGTGTAGATTTTTTTTGATCAGGGCTATTTGGAGTCCTATATGCCTCACTTATCTGTATATCAAGCTCTTTTCCCCTGCTTGGGAAGTTTTCTGCCATTATTTCTGTGAAGAGATTTTTTATGTCATCTCCACTCTCTCCTGTTTCTTCATTGAGCCCAATCAGTCTTATGTTATTCTTCTTTGCATCATCTAGCAGCTGCTGGATTGATTTCTCATGTTCCCTTATAACTTTGAAGCAATTTTTCTTTTCCTGGTCACTAATTGCAATCTTATCTTCTATATCTGAAATTCTGTCCTCACATTGGCTCATTCTGCTGTGTAGACTTTCAGTGGAGTTTTTGATCTCCTGGAAATCTATTTGCATCTGTTTTATGGATTCCATTTGTTTCTTATGTTGGGATTCCATCATGTTCCTGAGCTCCTCTCTAGATTTATTAATTATTTCTTGCACTAGGGACACAATTTCGCCTGTTATCTGAGAAATTATTTCTGATTTCATTTTTTTCCAGATCTCCTTTTGTTGCCAGTTCAGTGGGTCTAGGTGGTTGAGTATCAGAGGGTTCCATCTCATTTCTCTTTGGGGTTGCTGTAGGTGATCTGGAAGTCTGGTTTTGAGACTTATTTACGTGTTTTCTCATTTCGACTGGGGTGGGGTCTGTTAGTGCCTGCCCGGATTACCTCCTCTGAGCTGGGAGAGGTGGGACAGGGGCTGGGAGCAGCAGTAGGAATGGTGACCCAAAAGCCCTTTCCTGTGGGCTAGGAGCAGCGGGAGGGATGGTGGCCGTCAAGCCCCTTCCTCTGGACCAGGTGCAGTGGGATGACTGCTTAGAAGCCCCTACCTCTGGTCTGGGAGTGGTGGGAGGGATGGTGGCCCGGAAGCCCCTTCCTCTGGGCCAGGAGCAGCAAGACAGAAGGTGGCCCAAAAGCCCTTTCCTCTGGGCTAGGAGCAGTGGGAGGGACGGTGACCGGGAAGCCCCTTCCTCTGGACCAGGAGCAGCAGGACTCAGTACCTTGGTCTGGTGGTCTGGTGTCCTCTGCGTCTTTGTAGTGTGGATCCAGGTGTCTGCCTGTCTGCAGCAGTGTGATTTGGCATCTTCCACATGACTCAGGACCTCGGTAGGACGTGCACAGACCTGCCTGTTTGCAGCAGGATGATTCGGCGTGTTCTGTGTAACTCAGGACCTCGATAGGTCATGGGCAGACCTGCCTGTCTGCAACAGGGTGATTCGGCATCTTCCACGTGACTTGGGACCTCGGTAGGGTGTGTGCAGACCTGCCTGTCTGCAGCGGGGTGATTCCAAGATTCATGTTTTAGAAAGTGATGCCTAAATTAGAAATGAATCATCTTCTCAAAATTCCATATTCAATCAGTTTTCTCTATAGCTGTTTCTGGCAATGAAACTAACAGAGAATTTAAAAAAACAACCAAAATGAAAGGGAAAAAGAAATGCCTACCTCACAAAACATGCCCTGTGGTAGGCCTGATAACAATAAGTTATTATTTATTTCCAACTCTTCCTTTGTCAGGACACAATGGTAAAGTTAGCTGGCCATCTTTCCAGGGATATCTTTCTGAATGGAGTTACATGGTTTCTTGGACAATGTGACTGTAACTGAATGTTCTCTAATTTTATCTAAAGCATCAAATAATAAAAAGACCCCAAACCATATTTACATGATACATTATATTTCACAAAGAACATTCACATATATATGATCTTATTTGATTTTCACTGCAATTCTATTGATGTAGATATTATTATCCGTATTTTATCAAATGTAGAAATTGAGGCTGAGAAAATTTGATGATTTCTCCAAGTTCAAGTTCATAATTATTTAATAAATTTCAGGGCAGGGGCTTGAATTTAATTTCCATGATCTGCTATTCTTCTATGCTACAAATAATCATCCTGTGTAACCAAGTACAAATAATTTTATGAAAATAATAACTTTTAACTATTACTATGATCCCAGGAAGCTACTGCAAAATCAATAGATCTCTAGTTTATCCTCTGTGAAGTTAACTACAGTGGTTCATTTGATTTATCTCTCAATTACCATTAAAATAAAGGACTGGTTTTGAGCAAACATGGAGAACCATGAATTCACTGCAAGTTATTAACAAATATTTCATAACCCAATACTGATTTTAGTTGACATTTTCTCATTAATGCAATGGACAATAATTGAGTGAGCTGAGGATAAGATGGTGCCTATGGTTGAATAGAGAGAACAGAGAATTAAGATTCAGGACCTATAACTTCTAGTCTGTCTCAACCACTAGTTATCTATGTAAACTTGGGCAAGACATCAAATGTTTTCTGACCCTCATTTATTTTCATGACTATTGTATAATTATAGAAGAATTCTCAAATTGAACATCTGAAAATGTGAGGTTCAGTAAGAAAATAATGCACCATGAACTTTGAGACTAAGACAAACAAGGATGGATAAGGAGTAATTTAAGCAACAGAATGATTTTAAAGAATTTATGTATCATTACCATTAAGTATACACAGTGATGATGATAGCAACTGACCATAAACTCAGAAACTGGCTACACATACACAGTGAATTAAAATACATATGAAATATCTAATATTCACTAGCACTTTCAAAATTATCAATTAGTGGAATAATTTAAACAACTGCATTTTTTCTTTAAAAAATACTGATTTCTAGGGGCTTGGGATATAGTTCAGTGGGGCTACGCCTGCCTGGCAAGCACAAGGTCCTGAGTTTGATCCTTGGTACTGAAAAAAAAAATATTGATTCTATACAGAACTAATCATTGGTGTATTTTCATAAGATGGCCCCATTACAAGTGCTTCAGTGAACTTCCAAAAATTTCAAAAACAAAACATTAACCCTTCTTCCTACATAATCTCAAACTTAACCACTTTCCCTCAGCCTCACTGAAGATGACTTATTTTAAATCCATGTAACTTTTGGCCAAAGCTACCACAATAACATAGGCTTTGGATTCAAACTTCCATTTGAGTGATGGCTTTTCCACTTAATACACTATGCAACCATTGAAAAACTGTAAGCATAGATGCCCTGAAGAAGAAACTCCTTTAAATTCATATTATCAAAATTATCAACAATCTCATTCCAGTTGCTCTCGATGACACCATCAGGGTCCATTCCCCCTGGGCCTCCATGTTCTCTGTTATAATAGGCAGAACCATTAGACATGATCCAAAGAACCACTCCATGCCCGACTGAAAAAAATGCATGCCAGGGAATTCATTTTCTGCTCTGCATGGTGACATGGATCAGAAGGAGAGAGATGTTATCATGAGGGAATTCTGATCAGGGTTAAGCCGAGTTCTGATCACTACTGACTTGTTGGCTTGTGGGATTGATGTGCAACAAGTGTCTTTGGTTATAAAATATGATGTACCTACCAATCATGAAAACTATATTCACAGAATTGGCAGAGGGGGTCGATTTAGGAGGAAAAGTGTGGCTATATACTTTGTTACTGGAGAAGACAAGAGGATTCTTCGTGACACTGAGACTTTCTACAATACTACAGTGGAGGAAATGCCCATGAATGTGGCTGACCTTATTTAATACCTGGGATGAGATAGTTTTGAATGCAGTGCTCGCTGTTGCTGAATAGGCGATCACAACGTGCATTGTGCTTCTTTGGGAATTTTTGAATCTTGTCTCAATGCTCATAATGGATCAGAAATACAGATTTTGATAGCAAAGGGACATTAGTTGTGAGCTCTTGTGAGGAAAGGCATTGGCTTTATCCTCTTTAGAGTTAGACTGTTGGGGTGGGTATAAAAGATGGGGTCTGTAAAATCTTTCTTTCTTAGAAATTTATTTCCTAGTTCTGTAGAAATGGTTCTATTAAATGTTCTCTATTATTTAATAATATACTTGTGGGCTAAAAGATATAAGTGCTGTATAAAGTCAGCCAATTATGTTTAACTAGAATATCTGCCTTTATTGTGTTTGTCTTTTGCCTGAATAGACAGGCCTTTAAAAATTGATTTTTTTAAGAAAGCATTTGAATGCATTTTTTTTGGTATTGTATTTTTTCAATATAGTATTTAATTAGTGCTAAGTGTGAAATGGACCCTGTTCCTAAACCCCAGCAAGCAATCATATCCTAGGTAGGGTTAAACCCCCAGTAAAATTGCCATTTTGCACGTCTTAATAAAGGTTGAATGTTAAATAAATTGTATATTCACTTTTTAAAAAAGTAAATGTATATAAACAATGAAATAATGCAATGCCTGACACACAGCAAACACTTTTTTAAAGCTAAGTGGAGATATAAACACAGACCAAAGGTAACTTCAGAATTTCAAGTTTTAGAGGAGTTTGTGGAACAATAACTGACTGGAATGATACAAGAAGCTATCTTCATAACAGCGCTCATTAGATTACACAGCCAGCAGGGGTAGGGCCGAAGGAGATTGGAGAGCTGCTAAGCCACTCCACTACCACTCCTTAGGACAACCATTGATATGGACACAAAGACACAGAAATATGATCACAAGGAGAGCAACTCACTGCCCTGCTTAAAAGTCTTTGATATCTCCCCATTTGTTTATTAGGAAAATTCATAGTTATTATCATAAAAGAATATAATATAAACTGAAGCAAGACATGGTATGCATTTCATATATTCAATTTGTCATTATAGTTATCAATTACAGTATTCTTCTGTATGCTGAAACAAGAAGGTAGTATTTTTATCTGGTGTTTAAATGATGTGGAGAATCGCCACGCATAGAAGGCAGTAGGCAATACAGGTAGAAGGGACAACATCATCACTGAAGAATATATATAGTATTTTATGGTGAAGGAGCAGTCTCAGATAATGGGGATGTGATTATATATAGCCCCTGATATAACTAGGGGAATAGAAAAGGATAAAAAAAACAGAATAGGAGCTACTATAATTTCTTAATTGGGAAAAGTTTTTAATCTAATGATTTGGAAAAGTATGTCCTCAAAAATGGTCAAGTTAAAAATAGTTTTAGATTTCAAATGAGTAAGTTATCTGGGGATTCATTTATTTGTGCAACCTTATCCCGAGTATTAAAATTAAATGAGAGGAGCCTGCCCAGAGAGGACTTGCACTGGCATGCAGGCTCCCACCAGAGATCCACCATTCATTCCATCAGTGAGTGCCTGCAGAATGCGGGGAGCAGCTGTGTGGCCCAGACAAGTGCGGCTGCAGGCAGATGCCAGCCAGAGCACACCCCCCCCCAACGCCAGAGGCTCAGGCACATTCCCCCAGGCCAGGAGCCTGCTCAGACAGGAGCTGTGCAGGCACTCAGGCTCCTTCTGAGGCCTGCCATTCCATCCGTAATTGCGGGAAGATTCTGGGGAGCAGCTGTGTGGCCCAGACCAGCGTGACTGTGGGGAGATCCCAGCCAGGGCTGTGCCATGACCCCACAGGCTCTGGCACACCCAACCAATCCAGAGGCCCACCCAGAAAGGGGCAGCACGGGCACACCAGCTTCAGCCCGAGGCTCACCATACCATTGGCCACAGCCAGGGACCCACCTGGAGAACAGCTGTACAGGCACAGAAGCAATATCCAGAGGCTCACCACAATACCATTGATAAGTGCCAGGAGACCCTACTCAAAGGCTATGCAGACAATAGAAACTGGGGTGCACAGCCCCAAATCAAAGGCCCTCCCAGACAATAGCTACGTAAGGGCCCCAGTGAGAGGCATGCCTACATAAGATCCCAAGTGTGTTTAAGCCTCAGCCAGAAGCCCACCCAGACAACAGGTCAGCTCAAGGATCTAGAAGACCACCACTCTGAACCCAGGAATTGGTGTACTGATGAGCAGCACACTAACAGCTTCTCAGTGGCTTGCTGAGAATTCAAGACCACTCAGTGAGCAAAAAATCATCTCAACAAAGACACAGCAGGCTGCATCTGTCGAAATGAGAAGACACATAAATAAGTCCCAACACCAGACTTCCAGATCACCTAAGCAAACCCCAAAGGGCAACAAAAGGAAACCCCAAAGGGCAACGAGAAGAAACAATCTGATACTCAACTACCTGGACTCCCTGAACTGGCAACAAAAGGGGACATGGAAAAACATGAAATCAGGAATAATTTCTCAGATAATAGCAGAGATTGTGCCCATAGTTCAAGACATGATTAATAAATCTAGAGAGGACACAGATAAAAAAAAATTGAGGAGCTGAGGAATATGATGGAATCCCAATACAAGAAACAAATAGAATCCATAAAACAGATGTAAACAGATTTCCAGGACATTAAAACCTCCATTGAATGTTTACCCAGCAGATTGAGCCAATGTGAGGATAGAATTTCAGATATAGAAGATAGAATTGCAATTAGTGACCAGGAAAAGAAAAATTTCCTAAAAATAGTAAGGGACCATGAGAAATCAATCCAGCAGCTGCTAGTTGATGCAAAGAAAAATAACATAAGACTGATCAGAGTCAAAGGAGAAACAGGAGGTAGTGCAAAGGACATAAAAAAAATTTTTTCACAAAACTAATGGCAGAAAACTTCCCAAGTAGGAGAAAAGAACTTGACATAGAGATAAGTGAGGCATATAGGAATCCAACTAATCATGATGAAAAAAAATATATACACATAGGCATATAATAGTTAAGATTCCAGAAACCCAACACAAGAACAAAATTCCACAAGCAGTTAGAGAAAAGAAACAAATCACATACAAAGGAAAGCCCATAAGAATCACAGCAGACTTCTCAACACAAAACCCTCAAGGTAAGAAGAGCATGGACTGATGTATTTCAAGCCCTAAAGGAAAACAACCTCCAACCCAGATTGATGTACCCTGCAAAACTATCTTTCAAAATTGATGAAGAAATAAGATACTTTCATGACAAAGAGCTCCTGAGGAACTTCATGAATACCAAATCAGCACTCCAAAAATTTTTAAACAATATCGTAGGAAAAGAAAATGAGTATCACAATCCCAGGAAGCCCTGCAGAATGAATCCATCAGGCATGACAAGAAATTAAACACAAAGGGGGAGACTCCAACAAAAAGAAAAAGTCATGACAAGGATAATTCAATGTGTATCAATTATAACAATCAATGTTAATGGACTCAATTCAACAATCAAAAGAAATACAGTGGCAGAATGGGTCAAGAAGCAAGATCCAATAATATGCTACACACAATAAACACACTTAATTCAAATAGAAACTCATAGACTGAAAGTTAAAGGGTGGAAAACAATACTCCATGTGACAGGAACCAAAAAAAAAAAAAAGCAGGAATAGCTATCTTCTTTGCAGATCAAGTGGATTTCAAATCAACACTGATTAAGAGAGACAAAGAAGCACACTATATTCTTGTAAAGGGAACAATCCAAGAGGAAGAGATGACAATCATAAAGATCTATGCACCAAACACGAGTGCACCCAACTATATAAAACAAACAATACTGGACATGAAAAATCATATAAGCACTAATACAATAGTAGTGGGGGAACTTATTACCCCACTGTCACAAATAGATAGATCAACTAGACAAAAAATAAACAAGGAAATGCTAGAACTCAATCAAACTCTTGATAAAATGAACTCAACAGATGTTTACAGAGTGTTCCACCCCACAAAATCAGAATACGCATTCTTTTTAGCTTCATATGGGTCATTCTCTAAAATAGACCACATACTCGCTCATAGAACATGTTTAAATATGTGCAAAGGATTTCAAGTTATCACCTGTATATTGTCAGACCAAGGGTGATGAAATTGGAGATCAATAGCAAAAGAAACTGCAAAAATTTCATATAGGTTGTATAAAACCTCTTTGAACCATGGGGTGGGTGGACAACCCACTTTCTGGTCCCCCTTCTGTCTCTCTTAGGCAGAAGTTTTTTTCTCTCAATAGATTTTTCCCTCTCTTAACCTCCATTGTTCCTAGAATTCATTCTTTGATTTTAGAGAACATGAACTCACATTTCGGATATCTAGTAGGTTTGGGAGTTACATCTCCTCCCCTTATAACATTTTGGAGGTCTTCCACCAAGATTACTGGTCAGAGCTCCTAGGGCAGAAAAGGTGAGCAGGTCCCAGCACCTGGAAGTAAGCTGTCCTGCCACCATCTCAAGCTCCTAGGGCAGAGAAGGTGAGCCACGTGGGTGCCAGAGGCACCTGCTCCCCCCACACACACCGTGGAAATGAGAAGACACATAAACAAGCCTCAAAAACAGACTTCTGCATCAACTATACCAAACCCAAAGGGAAACGAGATGGAACGATCTGATACTCAACCACCTGGACGCCCTGAACTGGCAACAAAAGAGGATCTGGGAAAAACGAAATCAGACATAATTACTCAGATAACAGCAAAGATTGTGTTCATAGTGCAACACATGATTAATAAATCTAGAGAGGACACAGATAAAAAAAAATATAGGATCTGAGGAACATGGTGGAATCCCAACATAGGAAACAAATGGAATCCATAAAACAGATGCAAACAGATTTCCAAGAGATTAAAAACTCCATCAAAAGTCTGCACAGCAGAATGAACCAATGTGAGGACAGAATTTCAGACATAGAAGAAAAGATTGCAATTAGTGACCAGGAAAAGAAAAATTGCTTTAAAATTATAAAGGAACACGAGAAATCAATCCAGCAGCTGCTAGACAATGCAAAGAATAACATAAGACTGATTGGAGTCAATGAAGAAAGAGGAGAGAGTGCAGATGACATAAAAAAAACTCTTCACAGAAGTGATGGCAGAAAACTTCCCAAGGAGGGGAAAAGAACTTGACATACAGATAAGTGAGGCATATAGGACTCCAGCTAGCCTTGATCAAAAAAAAAAAATCTACACATAGGCATATAATAGTTAGGATTCCAGAAACCCAACAGAAGAACAAAATTCTACAAGCAGTGAGAGAAAAGAAACAAATCACATACAAAGGAAAGCCCATCATATCGCTTCTCGGCCTTTTGGCCAAGATCAAGTGTGGAAGGCCTATCAGAATCACAGCAGCCTTCTCAATGCAAACCCTCAAGGCAAGAAGAGCTTGGAGTGATGTATTTCAAGCCCTAAAGGAAAACAGTCTCCTACCCAGATTGATGTACCCTGCAAAACTATCTTTCAAAAGTGATGGAGAAATAAGATACTTTCATGATAAAGAGCAGTTCAGGAACTTCATGAATATCAAACTGGCACTCCAAAAAACTTTAGACAATACCCTAACAAAAGACAATGAGGATCACAACCCCAGGAAACACAGCAGAATGAATCCATTGGGTGTGACAAATTAAATGCAAAGGGGGAGAATCCAACAAAAAGAAAAAGTCATGACAAGGCTTTTAAAACTTTTAACTTCATCTCCCTAATGAGTGCATAATTCAGTCTTGTTATTGTACTGATTAGTATTTTTCTGATTCTAGAGTTGCAGACCTTTCCTTGTGCTATACTGGCTATTTATCATCTTCTTATGTCTAGTTTTTAATTGGGTTGTCTATTAATGAGCTGTAAGATTTCTTTATTCTGGTCATAGGTTATATGCATTGTAAACATGGTCTATTTAAGGACTACTTTTCATTTTAATGATGTCATTTAAAGTTCTAAATTTTGATGGAATCTCATTTATCAATTTTTTCTTTTATACATCATGATTTTGTATCCTAGATAGTTCTTGCCTACCCTGAATTCATAAACATTTTCCCTTATACATTCTTCTTAAAGTTTTATGCTTTTAGGCTTTCATATTTAGGTTCATAGATCCCTTCAAGTTATTTTCATGTATGGAAAAAAAGGGTTGAGGTTAATTTTTTATATATGCATACCAGGTATTCTAGTGCCGTTTGCTGAAAACACTATCTTTTCCTTGGCTCTTGAATTGAGTTTATATTCTATAAAATGCTAATGATAAATAATCTTTCAAAACTCAGTGGACCATATATGTGTGGTTCTATTTCTAGATTCTCTGTTTTATTCAAACGATCTATATGTCTTTCCCTACACCAACACTGCCTTGATTACTGTAGCTTTAGAAGAAGTCTTAAAATTAGGTACTAAACATCTTCCAACACTGTTTTTCATTATTTTAACTTTTCTAGGTCCTTTGTACTCCTACATAACTTTTAAATTTCAATATCCAATTCTTCATTTATAGCAAGTATACACAGACCTGAATTTTTATATATACCTTGTGTTTTCTAATCGTGCTAAATTCAAATACAAGTTCTAGGAGCTCCTAGAGATTTCTTAGTATTTTCTCTGTAGATGATCATTTCATCTACATATAAAGATTTTGCTTCTACCTTGCCAATCCTATCCTAATTGTGTCATTTTATTGCCAGACTATTTTGGTTTGGACCTATGTTTCAAAGTCTAATGGACAGATGAAGAGTAGGCATATATGCCCTTGTTCCCCACTTTAGGGAGAAAGCAGTGTATCATCTCCATTCATAGGAGTTTTTGTTGGAAGTATGGAGTACATGTCTTTGATCTGTTGAGAAGGTTCTGTTCTACTTCTAGTCTCCTGATAGCTTTTAACCTGAACAGCTGTGGAATTTAGTCTGATACCTTTTCTCCAACTAGTGACGGGATCATAAAGCTTTTTCCTTTCCTCTGTTAAAATGATGACTTTTGGGGGTGGATCTTCTAATGCTGAACCAACACTGCCATCCCTATAACAAAACCACTTTCCACATACTGCCAGATCTGACTTCTAATAGTTTGTTTTGTTAAACAAATTTCTATCTATGTTCATACTTTTTTCTTCTATTATCTTTATCCAGTTTTAGGATTAGCACAATGTTGATTTCCTAAAATGAAGGGAGAAGTGTTCCTTCTTTTTTCTGCTTTAATTGTTTGATATAATTTATCAGTTAAAATGTATATGAGCCTGCTGTTGTCATATAGGTAGGTTTTCAAGCTAGGAATATACTTTCTTTAATAGGTGCTATTCAAATTTTATATTTCCTCCAGAGTTAGTTTCTTTAATTTGTCTTCCAAGGTACTTCTTAGAAGTTGTCAAATTTATTTCAAAAAAGATTTTTGTACTATGCTTTCTATATCCTTTTAAATTCTGTAAAATCTGTGGTAATGTCTCCTAGATCTTGATATTGTAATTTTAAAAATGTATAATTGATATTGTGTAACAGGATAAAAATGTCTAAAGGAGCAGGGAAAGCGGGAGGGGTAGGGGAAAGAAAAAAAGGGAAAAGAAAAAATATGCAAAAAGGAAAAAAATGGAAACAAAATCTTTGCAAATAGGGAAAGGTGGAGGGGATGAAGGGAGGGCAAGAGAAGGGGAAAAAATAAGAACCAAGATAGTCATGTAATGGTAGAAGATCCCAATGATGAATGTAATTGTATTTTATACCTAAAATGTACCGATAAGCTTATTGGGAAAACAATTTCATATACACATTGAAACTGCACAACACACTTCTGAATAACCAATGCATCACAGAAGAAATTAAAGAAGAAATCATACAGTTCCTACAATTAAATGACAATGACATTACAACATATCGGAATCTATGGGACACAACGAAAGCAGTCTTATGAGGGAAATTCACAGCAGTGAATATTCACATTAGGAAAACAGAGTGAGCTCAATTACACAACCTGATGCTGAACCTCAAGCTTCTAGAAAAAGAAGAGCAGGACATCCCAAAGCTCATACAAGGGAGGAAATTATAACAATCAGGGTAGAAATCAATGCAATGGAGATTAAGAGAACAACACACACACAAAAAAATCAGTGAAACCAAGAGTTGGTTCTTCAAAAGCACAAACAAAATTGACAAACCCTTAGTCAACCTTTACAAGAAAAGAAAATAAAAGGCCCAAATCCTTGAAATTAGTAATGTAAAGGATGTAATTACAATAGAGCCAGCAGAAATCCACAGGACCATCAATACCTACTTCAAGTACCTATACACCAGTAAGATGGAAAATACAGAAAAAATGGGCAGATTCCTGGATATGTTCGAATTATAAAAGTTGAACGAAGATGACCTAAACATTCTAAACAACCCAATATCAATAAATGAAATTGAAAATGTAATTAAAAACTTATCAACTAAGAAAAGCCCTGGCCCTGATGGCTTCACTGCTGAATTCTACAAGACATTTAGAGGGGAACTACTGCCACTACTGTTTAAAATCTTCAATGAAATTAAAAGGGAAGCAATACACCCGAATTCATTCCTGGAAGCAAGCATCACCTTCATTCCCAAAGCAGAGAAAGATCCAACCGAAAAAGAGAACTATAGGCCAATCTGACTAATAAATATAGATGTAAAAATCCTTAATAAGATACTCACAAATAGAATGCAGAAGATCATCAAGAAGATCATACACCCTGATCAAGTGGGATTCATCTCAGGGATCCAGGGATGGTTCAACATTCACAAATCAATAAATGTAATACACTATATCAATAGAGCCAAGGACGAAGACCACATGATCATATCAGTAGATGCAGAAAAACCACTTGACAAATTCCAACATGCATTTATGATAAAAATCCTACGAAAAAGTGGATAGATGGTCTCTACCTCAATCTCATAAAAGCCATCTATGAAAAACCAACAGCCAACAACATACTAAAAGGTCAAAAACCGAAATCCTTCACACTAAAATCAGGAAAAAGACAAAGACATCCACTATCACCACTCCTGTACAATATAGTTTTGGAAGCTTTTAACACAGCAATTAGACAAGAGAAAGAAATAAAATGAGTAAAGATAGGAAATGAAGAAATCAAATTGTCATTATTTGCAGATGGCATGATACTCTATATAGAAGACCCTAAGAACTCCACTAAAAGTCTTCTAGACTTAATAACCAAATTCAGTAATGTAGCTGGATACAAGGTCAACACGCAAAAATCAATGGCTTATCTGTACACAAAAAACAGACTCACTAAGAGAGAAATGGGGCAATCAGTTCCTTTCAAATAGCATCCAAAAATTCGAAATACCTAGGAGTCATTCTAAAAAAAGAAATCAAAGACCTCTACCCTGAAAACTATTGCACTCTGAAAAAAGAGATTGAAGAGGATATCAGAAAATGGAAAGACATCTCTTGCCCCTGGGTAGGAAGAATCAACATAGTGAAAATGGCCATAATTCCAAAACTGCTATACAAATTTAATTCAATCATAATTGAAATCCCTGCAACATACTTCACAGTCCTGGAGAAAACAATCCAAAAATTCATTTGGAACAAGAAGAGACCTAGAATAGCAAACGCAATACTAGGCAATAAAGATAAGGTAGGGGGTACTCCAATCCCCAACTTGAAACTATATTGCAAAGCTACTGTGATAAAAACAGCATGATACTGGCAAAGAAACAGACCTGAGGACCAGTGGAACAGATTAGAAGATGCAGAAACAACTCTAGACACACCTAGGCACCTCATCTTCGACAAATGAGCTAAGCACCGTCACTGGAGGAAAGATAGCCTCTTTAATAAATGGTGCTGGAAAAACTGGGTTTCAACTTACCAAAGACTAAAACTAGACCTATATCTCTCACCATGCACTAAACTAAAATTGAAATGGAATAAAGATCTAAATATTGAAACAGAAACACTAAACTGGCTGGAAAAGAGGTTAGGAAGAACTCTTGAAGACACTGTTGTAGGAAAAGATTTTATGAACAAAACCTCAGTTGCCTGTGAACTAGCACAAACAATGAACAAGTGGGATCTCTTCTTACTAAAAAGCTTCTGCACAGCAAGAGAAACCACCAACAGTATGAAGAAACAATCCACAATGTGGAAAAAAATTTTCACCAGCTGTCCCTTAGAGAAAGTTCTACTATCTAGACTCTATAAAGAACTCAAAAAAATCAGACCTCCCAAGTTTAAAGAATGGGCCAATCCAAAAATGGGCATCTGAAATAAAGAGATATTTTTCAGACAAAGAATTAGAAATAGCAAATGAACATATGAAAAAATGTTCAACATCACTGGTCATTCGAGAGATGCAAATGAAAACAACACTGAGATTCCACCTCTCCCCAGAAAGAATGGCTGCCATCATGAAATCAACCAATAGTAAATGCTGGTGGGGCTGTGGGGAAAGAGGAACCTTGCTCCACTGCTGGTGGGATTGTCGACTGGTCCAACCACTGTGGAAACAAGTATGGAGGTACCTCAATGAACTAGGACTGGAAGTCCCATTTGATCAAGCTATTTCTTTTCTGGGTATCTTCCCCAAAGAATTAAGAGTCATACCACAGTGATATATGTGCACCCATGTTCACAGCAGCACAATTCATAATAGCTAAATCTTGGAAATAACCCAATTGCCCATCAACGGGAGATTGGATAAAGAAAATGTGGGGTTTTTTTATAAAATGGAGTATTACTCAGCCATAAAGAAAGAGAAAGTAGAGACATTTATAGCTAAATGGATGCACATTGAGGCGATACTCTTAAGTGGAATAAATAGGACACACATGTGTAAATACTGGGTAGTTTCTCTAGTGTGAGAACCTGAAAGTGTAAATAAGGATTAAAAGGTATAATAGATTATCTGAAATAGGAAGAAAAGGTGCAAAGGGGAAGGGGAAGTGGGAGGGGTAGGGTAAAGGAAAGAAGGGAATGGGATTACTATGAGAACAAGGAAAAACGGAACCAAAGTCTTTGTAGATAGGGAGGGGTGGAGGTGTTGAAGGGAGGGTAGGGGAATGGGGAAAACATAAGAACCAAGAGAGATTATGTAAAGGTGCACATTTCCAATGATTAATGTCATTATATTGTATACCTTAAATGTACCAATTTAATTTATAAAAAATCTAAATGAGAAATTAGTATATTTTCTTAAGATGCAAACATAAATACATACATATATTGTATATTATATAGTATATCTGCACTTTAATATACACGTTCCTCTAATACTCTAGAGCTTTATTCATTCAGTCAGTCAACAGATAAATAGTGTTTACTTATTCCACATCTACGGCTCCCAAAGGACTTAAAAGAATTAAGAATCATGTTTGTTTCACACTCCAGTGTGGAATCCCACTTTTTTTATCCTACTATTGGAATTCTTTTTTTTTTTTTTTTTTTAGGGAAAGCATTCTTTTTTTTTTTTTCTTCTTTCTTTTTCTTGTGGTACCAGGGATCGAACTGTGGACCCTGTGCCTGCGAGGTAGGCAGCAGAACCACTGAGCCAAATCCCCAGTCTGTCCACTATTGGAATTCTGTTCCAGCATTACATTATAGAGCTTCCCTAATGCCTGCCTATGGGATTGTGAGTAATGGTGCCATCTGACACTTATCATAATTCCATTCAAACTCATAGTGCTTTAACATTGTATTTCCCTTCACCATTCTGACTCCTAACTGCCAGCAGCAGGCTCAAATTTTACCTAAATGGGAGCATTTTGACTTGGGGAGGTAACATTGCTCAGTGCCATTTGCCTAATAGTATACATTACTGCAGAGGAAGGGTTCTGACCTGAGGTCAAGTCTCCTGCATCCAGTGCATAGAAGTTTCAAGGGCAAGACAACAGCTCCTACAGTGTTGTAAAAATCCTCACTGAGCAGCAAAAGTGGGGGTGTGTGAAAGAGTCTCAGAGGAACATACTACCCCAAATCATGGATGGGCTTGAAGCATTTGGTTGAATGAAAGAAGGAAGTAAAACAAAGTATATGCTTAGTGGCCAGATGAATGCATCTTAACAACTGTTCCTCCTCCCATATGTGCTCTGCACATGTAATTCTAATCAAAGTGATCGCATGAAATAAAATTCTGAAGAAGGCATGTGATACAAGCAGGATAACAAGAGCCAAGGGACAGATAAATGGTTTTAATTCACCAAAAGATATGTTCTAATTAGGGCTTGGAAACAGAGATGTCTATATAATGAGATAGATAATAAGCCAGTCCTATGAGGAGGTGTAATTGAAGATATACAAGTTATAATGACACAACCTCAGGTAAAGAGGGGAGGATACTAAGCTGTGAATTCTCAGAAACCATTTAGGCTCCCCACTTTCAAAGAAATTCAGAAGATTTTCAATGCTGAGGTAAAGAGGCAAAAAAATTAAGTCTGCAGAAAAATGTTTAATTGGTGGGGACAGTGGGGGAAAGGTGCAGGGAGTAAAGAGGAACATACTTGGAATTGGGAAACACAGAGTGGGAAAAGTGTGGTGTCAGGCCACCTAGTGGTCCCTTTCAGAACCTGCCTAAATCTTAATAATAGCCTCCTCTCCTTTTTATTCCTGTGGGTCTGAGAGCTCCCCATTGCCTCTGACTTCTCAGGGCCTCCCTGACTATCTTACCAAGATTGACTCTATCCTATGGGACCAAAATTCCAAAACTTTTTATTTCACTCAACATCACATTCCTTCTCAGAGTTGTTGTTAGGTGTCAGGAAGTAATCTTGTTTCCTCACATCTCTTGAGATTTGCAAGGTGCTTCCTAAGAGTAGGTGGACTCAGATATCCTTTGGTTGAATTGAAAGCTCTATTTTTGTCCATGTTATATATTAATGTTCAGAATAACTTTTTTCAGAAGGGTTTCACTGCCAATAATGATTTGAAAACTACTGTGACATACACACAGTGAGTTATTCCTATTGGAACCTATCCCATGGATGAACCACAGGCCGGTTTCTTGACCAGAGCTAAACATGGAAGATGATAGTTTTTGTCAGAAAGGTCTTTCAAAGCCTTCTCTATCACGTTGCACAGGAGCTGTATAAAGCTCATACTAGCTCCAGACACAAGACTGGGAAGGTCAGGCTCTGTCCTGGTTGAAAACGAACTTGTTCATAGCCTTCACAAGGATGGATTGGATAAAGACCTTCATACAAATTTTGCTATCAGAACTTCGAGGCTTTCTGACATAATTTTATTCTTCTCTTCTGTAGTTATTTAGAATTGTACATTCCCATTTTCACCACAGCCTTATACAGTCCTTCTTAGAACTCAGATAATATGTATATTAATTTTTAAAACTTAGAGCTGCAAATTTAAGCCATACAAATACACACTATGTATCACTGAACAACATGAACAACAAATCTAGGCCCCTTGCTATAAACTAGCACTTCATCACATCCACCAAGTTATTAATTGCACCAAAATTCTGATTAAAATTTCTGTGTTTTGTGGCTTTAACATTTTATTTTTCTCACCACACAAGCATGAAAACACCAACCAACAATGACCTAATGAAGTATTAAGACTGAAACAACATCTACAGGCATCTCCTCCGTCCCAAAGGGCAATTATTTATTTATCAAGTATTTATTATTTGTTTTTGAAATAAATCCAAACTTCTTGCCATTATGTTCAAAGTCCTCCCTTAATTTGATCTATTAAAACCTCCATCTTCATATGCCAGAGCTTTCTTTTACTCAGTCTGTTCCAAATACCCAGAACTACTTATAATTCCTTAGATTTTCACTCCCCCTTTCCTTTGCTTAACAATTGCCTGCTGTCAAAAAGCCCTTGCCAATATCCTGTGCTTACCAAAATGATAATCATTTTTCAAGGATCAAGTCAAATGTTACCTTTTCATAAAGTTTACCTGATCCTCCTCATGAGATTTAACATCAACTTCCTTGGTCCCACCACAGCAGGTTTTTGGCTACAGCTCTACTAAACATTTACTTTACCTTCTATTTGTTTCCTTTCTGAATCCTGACCCCCCACCCCCGACCCCCCGGTCCAAGTCACAGATGATAGAAGCTTGCTGTTATGGTTTGGGTCTAGATGCCTCCCCAAGCCTCATGTGGTCATAAGTGAGGCTTTTTCAGAGGTGGCTGAATCTAGAGTGTGCGATGCTGGGATTAAGGGTGTGGGATTACTAAACCAGTCCACTGATTGGTTTGGTACCACTCTAATCTCAGTAGCCTGAATACAATATAAGGGACAGAAGGAGGCTTGTCTTTCCCATGCTTGCTTACTTTTGCCATCTTCTGCTTGCCATGAACTGATTTTTCCTCTTCAATTTACCTCTGCCAGGCCACGCTGGCTTGAGCCAGCCAATTATGGACTGAAACCTCTACAAATTGTGAGCTGAATAAACTCTTCCTCCTTTAATTTTGAGTGTTGGGTATTTTGTATCAGCAAAGAGAGAAATGTAACTAAGACACTAGCTCTGATTCATTTCACTATTCTGGCCCCACAAAAACATTTCTCTTAAATGTGGATCACTAGCCATAACCATGCTCATGCTCATTCTAGCTTATGACCAAAGAAAGCTTTTAAAATGTGATTAGTACAAATGATTGTGTATCTATCTTGAAAAGCACTGTTGCCACTTATGCCTTAAGGAATCAAGAGGACTGTGCAAATCCTTTAGTCATGCTAGGACTTGAATGTAATGAGTGCATCATTGGAGAAGTACAGAAATCACTTACATGGAAAATCTTGTAATAGGACTAGACAATATAGAATGAAATCCACCTTTTGTTTGTGAATTTTTCCAAGAGGGGTGCTCAAGAATTGATCACATATAGGGAGAAAGTGCTTTGCTCTATTCTCTATTGCTTTGAAAGCAATGTATTTTAACTTTGAAAATTCTATTTCATCAGCCTATATAGTTATACACATAGAGTTCTAGTCAAGTAAAAAAAAATTCCCACAGATTGAGTCCAATACACTGAAATTTACTTAGAATATAATGTATTTCCCCCCTGCACCATTTTCATATTTATTTTTCATTTATTTTATATCCTACCTCACTTCACAAAGGCAGCTTTACAATAAGAACACATTCAGTAAACCAATAATAAATACAGGTAGGGAATCAAGACTAGGACAAATACAAAGTACACATATTTCTTTGTTTATCCATTTATTGTCTGAATCTACCATTAACCTGTAATCTCCTTGAAGGCAGGGTTTATGCCGTTTTCATTCACTAATATATATGTAGCACCTGGCATATAGTAGTCAATAAATATGAGTTGATTTAATGAATTTTAAAATAACATTGTATGTAGACCATAAAATGAAGTTGATTTGCTATAATTGAGCCTCAAATATGGATGTGAACTTTCTGGCAGCTAAAGCAAAAAGGAATGCAGATATAATTCTCCAAAAAGAATTCACACCAGTTTTTCAGGTGAAATGAACTATTCTTCAGAATTCAGTTTGAATAACTTGCTCACACTGGTGAAATATGGAACAATATCCTTAAGAATACTTCCACAGCAAACATAGAACTGCTTTCCTTTAGCTCTTTCTTGTCATATACTTTGAAAAAGGCAGAAACTGGTAAAATAAAACACACGATTGGGTAGAAGGAGTGGCTCCTATGAAAGACTAAGAAATTATAGGTATCTTGATATATAACCTTCTGGGGGTCAGGCTTGATACAAGAATTCAATTTTATATTTTTGAGATCCTCAATAGTGCCAATGCAATGCCTTGCATATATTAAATGCTGACTGCCAACTGAATAACCATTTTGAAAATATCCAGTTGCACTTTGTCTCATTCTTTTTTTCCAATTTTCATGGCTTTGCTTTTGTTGCTTAGATCTGGAAACAGTTTTTACTTATTTTTATGCATCCAAATATAACCTATCTTTCAAGATTGACCATAATGCTGCTCATATTCCAACAGTTCTTAATCTGTTCAACCAGCTGTGATCCTTTGAAACACCAAGATGTGGTTTATATCTTCTATTTTCTGGTCATTTTATTCTCCTTTGGTATTAAAATCACCTAAAATTTTTGACTTGTCTTTCTGTATATTCTCCAAAGGATCTACATTTCTACTTTGCACTAACTAGGCATTTACAAAATGTCCACTTTAATGATGGCGTGTTGGTAATTGTAAGAGTCTGTTAATCTCATTTACTTAGTTTCATTTGGTTAATCACTTTGGCAATTAGTGTCAATCTATAGGTCATGAAGATGTTTTCAAAGATATTTTTAAAGTAACAGTAGTTGACATGTTGGATACAAATAAAGAAGAACCTTTATGAATATGGGAGCCATAATGTACTGTACAAAATTTAGCAGTCCACCAAGGTCTTGAATTTAATCACTATATGAAACAACTTAGTTTCATGGTCACAAATTATAATCCTGATCCTGACCTTTCCCATTTGCCTTTTTGGTGGGTTGATAAAGCTATCTACATAAAATAAATCACACGATGAGAGCTGCTATTCATCTTCCTGGATCCACAGTCTGTCTTTAAATCCTGTGAAACTAATGGCCAGAAAGATTGCTCTTTGGACAATACATTTGAGTTTTTTAGGAAGAAAGATCAAGTCTAACCTTACCATAGGAAACTTTGTTACACATCATCAGAAACACTCTCAGGTCCTTGACATTGAGCACAATGATTTCCAGAAGCACATGGGAAACATGTGTTCAGTTTTCATGTTGCTCCATAATCAGTGTTGGACATCAAGATCTGACCATTGCATCTTACACTCAACCTACCACCCATGCCTCTAGTTTTCTTCCAGGTAGGCTTACTTTTGACGTAATTGTCATCTAGTACCGGTTGAATATCTTGTTTCTCCTTTTAGAAATCTTAGCTTTCTTGAGGGGTCTAAGAGAAGCCAGAGGCCAGTACAAAATACAGTACTGCCATAACTAGAGGCAGTGTGAGGAAGACAAAGGGGAATAAAAACTGCAGAAACTGAGGAACTCAACTGCTTAAAAAAAACAGTAAGGGTTTTATTGTATATTTTACATACCATATTTCACATACCCCTTTAAAATATACAGTTTAGTAGGTTTTATTATATTCAGAGTTGTGCCACCATCATCACAATCTAATTCTGGAATTCCCAACTGCCTTTTGATGAATTCATTAGATAACAAATGGGACTAGAAAGGAGAAAGTCTGATAACCACTCAGCCCCACCACAGGAAATATGACTTAAAATGTGAAAGATCATGGGCAGCAACATATATGAAAGCAGTGACTTATACATTCATTCTAAATTATATCCTTTTTAATATTTTGTATTGAAGTGACACATCAACTTTTATACCTGAAAAATGTATTATGCACTACTTATATATTCAGATATCTCAATGTGAGTAATTAAAACCACAAAGAGCTGAAAACTGGATTTGTCCTAGGTACCACTCACATAGTTTTATAGCCATCAGAAAAAAATATATTGATGAGATCATTTTTCTTTTTTTCTGATCATCTTTCAAAATTACCACATGTACTATTTTTTGCTAACAAGCATTATATGTTACTTCTATGTTAAGGACTCTAGTTTTGATCTCCAGCTCAAAAATCCAGAGTTCTTAGCACAAACAATCAACAAGTGGGGTCTCTTCTTATTAAAAGGCTTCTGCACAGAAAGAGAAACCACCAGCAGTGTGAAGAGACAACCCACAATGTGGGAAAAAATCACCTGCTTTTCCTCAGACAAAGGTCTACTATCTCAAAACTATAAAGGACTTAAAAAGATCAGACCTCCCAAATTTAAAGACCCAATCCAAAAATGGGCATCTGAAATGAACAGACATTTCTCAGACAAGGAAGTAGAAATAGCAAACAAATACATGAAAAAAAGTTCAACATCACTGGTCATTCGAGAGATGCAAATGAAAACAACACTGAGATTCCACCTTACTCCAGAAAGAATGGCTGCTATCATGAAATCAACCAATAACAAATCTTCGCGGGGCTGTGGGGAAAGAGGAACCCTTCTCCACTGCTGGTGGCAGTGTAGACTGGTTCATCCACTGTGTAAATCAGTATGGAGATACCTCAAAGAACTAAGACTGGAAGTCGCATTTGACCCTGCTATTCCACTGCTGGGAATCTTCCCCAAAGAATTAAAAGAATCATACCACAGTGATATATGTGAGCCCAGGTTCATAGCAGCACAGTTTGTGATAGCTAAAACTTGGAAACAGCCCAAATGCCCATCAACTGGAGACTGGATCAAGAAAATGTGGTTTTATTATAAAATGGAGTACTACTCAGCCATAAAAAATGAGAAATTAGAGACATTTATAGCTAAGTGGATGCACATTGAGGCAATACTCTTAAGTGAAATAAATAGGACACACATGTATAAATACCAAATAGTTTCTCTGGTGTGAGAAACTGAAAGTGTAAATAAGGACTAAAATGTATAATAGGTAATGTGAAATAGGAAGAAAAGGGGCAAAGGGAAAGGAAGTGGGAGGGCTAGGGGAAAGGATAGAAGGGAATGGGATTAATATGAGAAAATGGAGAAATATGAACAAAATCTCTGTAAATAGGAAGGAATGGAGGGGTTGAAGGGAGGGCTAGGTAAGGGTGAAAAATAAGAACCAAGAGAGATTATGTAAAGGTGCAAATTTCCAATGATGAATGTCATTATATTGTATTCCTAAAATGTACCAATGATTAGAATGAATAATCGATAATGCAAAATAGGAAGAAAAGGTCCAAAGGGGTAGGGGTAGTGGGAAGGGCAGGGGAAAGGAAAGAAGGGAAAGGAAAAATGCTGAGAAATGGAAAAATTGGAAATAAAGTCTTTGTAAATAGGGAAGGGTGGAGGGGGTGAAGGGAGGGCTAGGAATGGGGAAAAAATAAGAACCAAGATGCATTATGTAAAGGTACAATTCCCAATGAGAAATGTAATTGTGTTGTATACCTAAAATGTACCGATAAAAGAATTTAACAAAAAAAAAACAATCCAGAGTTCTAATGGTTGCTAAGGAACTGACAAATATAATTCTTCAAGCTCTTATAATATAAAGGTGCAATCATATATTTGTTTTCAGCAAAAAAGACATCCAATGACTATTTTCCATAAAATGAGATTAACTGACACAAATATTTCTATGTGGAAAATAAATAAAATTAAACAGAAAAGTGGCAGTAAGTATAATAGTAGGAGAATCATCTGAACTTCTATTGTACCCATACCTCTTCAAATAAACTCTCATAATAATAGCAATCTTGATTTGGCCCCCAATATAAAACACAATCTTGTATTTTTGCCTTCAGTAATTTTTCATTTAGCTCCCCTCAAAAATTAGAAACAAGAAGCTCATTATAGTGGGTTATGAAATTTACCCTTGATAGATTCTCAAATTTGTTATTAATATTTCATTATTGTGATTGCTGATGGTCTCAGCTTCAGAGGAAAACTTTTCTGGGATAATCAATCTCCTGTCTTTATGAGAAACATTATTCATAAACTTATGTAAAAGGTCTGCTCTTTCATTATACTATAACCAGCTAACAATCTATCTGTGTGTGCCCATCTGACTTTGTAATTACTGTATTATCTCTATGATCCATTGCAATGAAGTTATTAATTCCACTTCCTTAAGACTTTTATTCTTTTGCTCTGCAGGTCAGCCAGAGAGAATTATACAGATCCCTTTAATAACAATTATCAGCAACTCAAAAGGCAAGTGGAAAATATCCTTCAAAAGATTAGTGTGCTCCTGAAGAAACACAAATAGAGATGACTCCAATGCCAGGAAACCCTGTTTCTAACTCAGGAAAATCAACTCATTGATCACAGTTACTGACTAAAGAAATGAGAATAGGAAAATTTAACAACATCAGAGGCTTTCAGCTGTAAATGACTGCTTGGTTGTCATGAGCCTCCTGGCAAAATCTCTATTGCCTTTGCCCTATTCATGATAGTCCTGCTTGTTGCAGGATTTACTATGGCTAAATGGTAGTAAGAAAAGGTAGACATGTCTCCCGACTGCCCCAAGTGTCAGCTTTACAAACACTAATGTCCCCTTTTCCAACAGTTCTAGAACTATATTTATGAAACTTTCTTTAGAGTCTATTTATCTCAATCTAAAATGGTTTTGGAATCCCTTCTGATTCAAGGAAACGTGCTCTGTTTAAAAGTTGGAGACAGGGAAATCAAAACATTATAGCATCATAGAACTAAAAAGGATTCATAAAGCATCATCTTGCTCACAGTGTTATCTGAAAGAAGATTGTTAAAATCATTTTGGGTCAATTACGCCCACGTTATCTTGGGCAGGAAGGACAGGGAAACTATAAGTAATGTTACAGAAAATGACAGTGGAGTCACACCGAGGATTCTGTATTCTCTGTTTCACTCATTTATTTCTGCTTCCATCCCAGACCAGGTTCTGTTTGTCTCATGACAGAATTACTGCCAGAGTCCCCTTAAAGAATTCAAGTGCTCTGGCAATTATCACCACTATCAGAATTATCAGTGCCTTCAGACCATTTCATTTCTGGCATGACTCAGTAATCTAAGTCAACTCACTTTCTAGTTCCTAGTATAATTATTTTTCAAGAACAATTATTTATTAGACCTATAGTGTTACTGAACAACATTCTAGGGACTGAAGATAGCACAGAGAAGACAATACACAAAAGTACAGATTCTAATAGAACTCATATTTTACTTAGGAGAATGAGATCATAAACAAAATAAATAAGTAAAATATATGGCATGTCAGATAGCGGTTCTGACTACGAATGAGAATGACATAGAGAAGCAAAATAACAATTGCAAGGGCAGGGATGGGATTATGAGGAGGAAGCAATTATAATTATCCCACATTTTCATAAAATTTTGTACCTCGCTACCACAATTTATTTTCATTGAACTGTTATGTGTGCTTACCAGTATTCTTTTTTGGGTAACTGGACAAGATATAAAGTAACTTAAAAATACAATGTCCCTATCATATTAATTATAAATTGCTCTGGCTAGTTTTTAGGGTCTTCTGGGATGCTTGAGTCACCTTGACTAGATTAAGGGATACCCGGATAGCTCATAAAATATTATTTTTGAGTTTGTCTTTAAGGATGTTTCCAAAACAGATTAGCATTTGTATTAGTGGACTGAGGAAGACCCATCCTAACCCAGTGTGAGCTAGCACCATCTAGTTGGCTGAAGACTCACAGAGGAAAGGCAAATTTACACTCCTAATTGTGGAGTTAAGACTTCCTTCTTCTCTTCTCCTGGGTTCAGACATCAAAACTCCAGATTCTTCAGGCTTTGGACTCTGATACTCTTACCAGCAGCCCCTCAGGTTCTCATCCCATTGGCCTTGGGCAAAGACTCTCATAAATCGTTGGCTTTCTTAGTTCTGAGGCCTTTGACTTGCACTCAGCAAAGCTACTGACTTCCTTTGCTCTTCAGCTTGCAGACAGCATATAATGGGACTTGCTGGCCTTCATAATCAAATAAGCCAGTTCCCCTAATCAGTCACCTCTCATATTTCTATCATCTGTTATCTATCTATCTATCTATCTATCTATCTATCTATCTATCTATCTATGATCTCTCTACCTCCCTCTATCTGTGCTAGTGGTTCTGGTTGTCTAGAGAATCCTGTCACTGGGCTTTAAATTACTGAAACAAATTAGCTGAGATAATCAACTTATGAAGAGGAAAAGTTTATTTTGCCTTCACAGTTTTGGAATTTTCAGTTCTTAGTAGGTTAGCCATACTGCTGTAAAGCCTATGAAGAGGCAAGCACATCATGATGTGGAGTGTAGGCAGAAGGGGGCTTCTCTCCTTATGGTATCCAAGAAGCATAAAAAGAAGAAGAACGAAAAAGAGTCCCAATAATCTCATCAAGGATTTTTCCCTGGGGACCTACCTTCCTCCCACCAGGTCCCCTTCTTAAAGTTTACACCATCTGCCAATAGTGCCATAAGCTGTGAACCAAATCTTTAAAATATGGGCCTTTGGGTGACCATAGTACCAACTAATACATTTTCTATCTTCTGATCAAAATATATCTTTCAAAATATTGGTCTCCTATCATAGATTGAAAAGACAATTTAAATCTGTTCCATCACACTTGCTGATGGATCTTGGCATCTCTCTTCAAATTCTCTAACATATTTCCTGTATGGTAATATCATAAAATAGGACCAGACCCTTCTTGTATTTTATGTGCATATGCTCCAGATAAAAGTATGCCCTTAAAGTTCTAGATCTTTAGGAGAGTGTAAGAGATTGTACTCAGGATAGAATTTTTCTCTTAATACCACATTTCTCTAGAGTGTATTGAAATTTAGATCCAAATGATCATGCAGTAGTCATGCTTCTTTCTCTACTGAAATGAGTATGCCAAAAATTAAACTAGCTCTCTCTGGTAAGTACATAAATGAAAGGGCCATAACAAAGGGAACAGTTACACTCTTAACTATAGACCATTTTGTATTATCCATGCCTTGGGAAAGGTTGGGTCTTAAAAAAATCCAAGACAGCAAGACTTGTTAGAAACACAGTATAACAGCCTGCATGAGAAAGAGGAGTGGCAGCTTTACTTATTGATTCCAAAATAGTAAGCTGACTCAGAAAAGGATTTCACTAATATCTCAAGTGTAGAAGCATAGGAAAGGAGGGCAGGAAGGAAGGAAGGGAGAGAGGAAGGGAGGGAGGGACAAAGAAAGGAAGGAAGGAAGGAAGGAAGGAAGGAAGAGAGGAAGATGAAAGCACAAGGAAAATGCCTGAATATACATGGCTTAGCATATATGGGTAAGGAAAGATGCTTCAGATGGTTGCTGTCATGCCCAGAACCTATGGTGGAGCAGATACACGGAAAGAAAAATTATGTTTGTAACCAATTTAAATTGTATATGATTAGCTTGCCAGTAGAGTATAAGGAAATGGGAAAATTTCTTCAGCATAGAAGAAAACTTATAAGGGTCAATTGACCAAGTGCAATAAATACTCTCCATTTATACTAAAGGTATCACTGGAGACCTTTGGGTGTAATAAGGAAAATTGTCTTAGTTTCCTAGGATTACCATAACAACTTGGTGGCTAAAAACAGCATAAATTTACCCTCTCACATTTCTGGAGGCCAGAAGTCTGAAATCAAGTTGTTGGCATTCCTTACCTTGTGGCTATATCACATTAATTTCTGCATCTGCCTCTTGTGCTCTGTATTTCAAATCTCCCTGTCTTTTCTCTTGTAATGACACTAGTCATCAGATTTGGGGCCCATACCAAATCTAGGAGGAACTTGGTTAAAAATCTTTAATAATTACATTTCAAAGACTATTTCTAAATAAAGTCACATTCATAGGTGCCATGGGTTAGGTCATGGATATATACGGAGAGAACACATCACAACCCAGTATAGAGTTTCAGAGAGAGATAAACTGCCAACTGATGTTCAGGGACAGCAATTCAGTAACTGAATTTCCTCCTTATGCAAGAGCTACCAGGTGGAGGGGAAATTTTTCATTTCTTGGGTCCTGACTCTTCTGAGACCATATTTAAAAAGGAGGTCTCTTAACTCCAAAACCATCGTACCAAAAATTATCCCTGTGGCTGTTACATTTGTATACTGCTTCATCTCTCAGATTCTAAGAAGCACAAACATTTCTTTTATTGGCTAAGGTTCACATTTTGCTTCACAGAAACTAAAACAAAAATCTTGATGGGTGTATACATCATGGTGATCTGGAAATAAACAAAGGTGTTATGGTGACATTACTACCTTAAATAAAACTAAAAAGGGTTTCATAAGTCTAATAATTTGTCCACTATCTTTCAATGCTAAGCACATAGTAGGCACTCAATAAAAATATTAAATTCTTGAATGAAATCCAAATTAATGTATTCAGCCCATGTTTATAGTTCAGTTGTAAGAACAGGACATTAGTAAGTCCAGAATTATAAATCAGATTGCCAAGAAGACTAGGTGGTTGTGCACAGACAATTTGTACTCCACTCTTAAACAACTTCTTTTCCATGTCATAGTGGAAAGTAAAATATTGTGAAGGAAGTCAATAACTGCATGCAGAAACCAATAAAACAGAATGGTACCCTTGGTTACCAAGCTGTGGAAACCTTAAACCATAGCAGAAGAAAAAGTATATCTCAGAATATGACTTGAAGCCAAGTATAGGCATGCATGGATCCTAGAAAAAAAAGTTCCCTTAATAATACATTTCTATTGGCAAGACACACCCATTTCCTCCACTGCCAATGACATGTTTGTGATCTATGAACCCAGCACATACACATACACTTCACTTTAAGGTAAATGTATTGAAAGGCAATAGCCAATAGTCTTCATATTTCCTATTTTAATAAAGGTTTGAAAGATGTATTACATTTTCAAATAGGATGGCCATGATAGAACACAAAACCAAATAGTCCATTAGCCCTTTCCTATAACATTAAATAACATAAACCAAAATATTCTCTATCCTACATACTGCAAATCTGAAATGTGGGAAAAATTCCAGAGTCCCTTATGAAATACCTGTCATCTTGTCTTAGGTGTAAATAACAATAATGAAGAATACCTAGTCTCCACTTCATAGCTATATGTTCTATGGGATTGCTGTTCTTATGGCTTCTGTGTAAGTAAAAATGTAAAAAATTACATACGCCCAAGTTGACCTGGTAAAGAAAATTGGTAGCATGATATCGAAAAATGTCCTCCAGTATTACTTATGGTAAAAATCTAGGCTTTTCCTTTGGAGTGCTTGAAAACAGAATAGACCTGACTAGAAGGCAACACAATGTAATCAAATGTTCCCATACCCCAGAAAAGTGTGTGTGTTTGCATGTGTGTTGGGGAGAGGTGTTTGATTGAGCCCTATAGATTCTGTAGCGAAAGTCCTGTAATGAAGCACAAATTATCCTGCCTTAGAGCAATAAACTGGAGGGCTGACACCTTAACTTCCCTGTTTCTAGGTGTGTGCCTCTTTCTAGCAATTAACCATGATAGTTTTATTATGGTCCACAGAACAGCTAATCAATAGGGTGGGATGCTAGTTACAGTCCACAGCAGGTTCTGTGTGCCTGCATAATGCCCATGATTTCGCTCCCAGCTGTTCAGTCTAATCCATTTATGGTTGTTTATGGCTCACAGCCAGAGAAATGTTCTATTTACAGCTCACCTCATCATTCTTAACATTTTCCCAAATCCAGGCCGAATGCTCTGAGGGTGGGAAATAAACCCAGACTTCCCCAGTCCCCTTTGCTATCTCAGCATATCGAAGTCCCTTCTTCTGAAAGGCTCACAAACCATATTTTGTTATACTCCAAATTTATATTAAACTAGTTTCCACTAACTTGTGAGATAATCCTCCTAGAAATTTAAAAGGCAAATGTGCAATTCTAATTTATCTTCTCCTTTACAGGAAGATATTTTGTTTTAAAGAAGTGGTCCTAGTTACTTCAAAATGAGGCACAGGTGACATGGGGGAAAGTAAACAAACAGTTGTGAAAATTGCTATAATTGTAATGGAAAAATCAGACTACAGAATAAATATTAGCAAAGAGTGTCATCAATACAGTATCAACTAAGTCTCCTCAAAATAGTCAAAGTCCAAATCTTACTCTATATTTTTGGAAGATAGAGAACCATCATGTTACCATCTCTATATGCACCTTAATTAACAATAAGTAATGGCATTTTCAGAACCATTCCTTCTGAAACCAGTGTTCTCAAAGTCTGTTGAGAAATTCTGACCAAAATTTGAAGCTAATTTGTCTTATCTCGGGGAAAGTTGCAGTTCTATATCACCCATGGTTCAATGCCCTTGAACCAAAGACCACCAGAAACACACCTATGGTCAAATAAATTTAAGTTTCTTTATAATGAGAGAACAGTACCCCATGAATGATCATAGGAGTATGCGAGTTAACTGAGCTTGTTACAGGATTCAAGTTTATGTTGGGGTATTCTGGGAAGACTTTAAGTAAGCATAGTCCTGCTCTGGGTTAGGTTGTCTCAGGAAGCAGCAATCATTCCATGATTAGGCATCAATAATAATTATCTAGGAGGTACATGGAATGCAGTGAGGCAAAAATTATAAATGATAAAGAAGTACTGGTCACTCATATCCACCACTGTAGAGGGGTATTTGGTCTTTCTGTGACTTAGAAATTGTTCTTGTTTTTGTCTGCATTCAGACACGATTTCAAAGTGGTATTCTTTTGTCCTGTACTCTCATGGTCATAGAATAATTCTGTCTGATGTAATGCTAGTACAAGAAAGGAAATTATAAATATCAGAGAAGAAATTAATGAAATTGAGACTAAAAAATACAAAGCACCAATGACTTGAAGAATTGTTTCTTTGAAAGATTAAATAGACAAACCCTTAGACAATCTTGCCCAAATAAGGAAAGAAAAGACCAAAATCCATCTGATTAGAAATGAAAAAAGTGAAATCACAACAGATTCTGCTGAAATCCAGAAGAGTATCTATAGCTATTTGAGAACCTGTATTCTAGTAAAATATTCTGAGAATTATTTTATGTCCAACAAAACACCTAGTTCTATCTGTGAGTGCTATGCCAGCCCTCATCAGACATGATTCAGAGGCCATATTTTTCTCTCTTGTGGGCTTTGTAGAGGAAGAAGAACTGTCATGAAATTGTTAGGCACTACAGCACCTGGTTCCACATATAACTCATGCTTTCTGGAAGAATCCTGCCCTGTTTTCATTTTCACTGAAAAACTGACACAGTTGTTTCTAATTATAGCTTTGATTTCTCAAGACATTTTTCTGATTTCTAATAGTAGTTTCAATTTACTTGGTCACTTTTTTGCTGTAGAACTAAGTTAAAAGTAAAAATGTAAAGAATAAAAAGACACATATTTAAATCATATTTTCAAATTAAGAAGAATGGGGTTTTTTCACCTCATTTCTACTCCAAAAAGCTCCATATTCTAATAAGCATTTAAAAATATACAAAATATTCCTAAATAAACCTATAGCAATGAGGAGAATATGACCATCTAAGCATATGCATTCCAGGGGAAAAAAAATTTCTACCCTAGGTACATGCATATCACAATTCTAGTTCAGAGCTCTAAGTACAATTTTTGAAGATAACTTCTCAACTTCCCTGATATCACTCCTTTGTTCAACAAATATTTATAGAATGACTAATATACACAAAGAGCAGATTCTATTTCTGTCAACATAGCAAAATAGATAATCAGAATTGTTCTTTAAAACACCTACGTTGTGGATAAACTACAACAGATATAACTTCAAATACAAGTCTGAGCTCATGAGAAATCAGATAAATGCCCAAAGGGAACAGAGACAGTGAGAAAGAAATCAGGAAGTGGAAGGATTTGGCAAGAGGATGAGCTAGGATGAGGAAGGGTGGGGGTGGAAGGAGAGGGAGAAGAAGAGGGAGGGAGAGAGGGAGAGGGAGAGGGAGGGAGAAAGAGAAAGAGAAAGAGAGAGAGAGGGAGAGATGAAAATCAGATTGTAAAACAAGTAAACACAGGATTGTCTCAGGGGTTGTGCTGATACCAGAAACCCAGGTTTGAAGGACTACCAAGTGCCCTAGGTAAAGGGACTAGGTACTATGTCTGAGACCAGTGCAAAAGCAACTTGGACACCTAAGTTGAAAGATCTTCTGGAGCCTGAGGAAAATCACACCTATAATGGTCAGATTTCCCATTACTGGGACAAAATTCTGGACATACAGAACTTAAAGGAGGTAATGATTTATTTGACTCATGGTTTCAGACATTTCAGTCCACAGCTGGCTGGCTCCAAGACAGGAACATCATGGTGGAAGAGCATGATAGAGCAAAGCTGCTCACTGTATGGTGGGTGGGATCCAGAGGACAGGGGAAGAGCACCTGTGAGATTTTACCCTCCAAAGGCAAAACCCAGTGATCCACCTCCAACTGGCTACCACCTCCTAATAGCACGTTAAGCTATGAAGGAACATCAGTACATTGATCCATTGATGGTATAGCACCCCCAATGATCCAAATACCTTTCTAGGAGTCTCTTAATCCAGCCATGTTTACAATTAAGATTAACTGGCACAACACTCTTAGTGAACACAAGAAAAAGTTCTGTGTGATGGCTAAGAAGAGATGGCTCCATGAAAAAAAACTACTTCTCTTTTTTATAGTTCCGGGTGTGGATAAACAATCTCGCCTGTGATAGGTAGCAAGAGGCCTACCCTCAGTTACGTCTGAGGGTTTATCCTTATACCATGCTCAGGAAACTCCAAAACAATGAGTTAAAGAGATCTCAGGTCAGTAACAACTCATTGCATCTGGCAAAAGATGCACTTTCCTCCACAACTGGGAGAAAAGTGAAATTACCCACAGAGCCTCAGAATTCATGAAAAATAAATTCAGCAAGAGCAAAACTATATGTATAATGTATATAAACAAGAAAGATAATTTGTCTCTCAAAGACTTCAGGTAATATAATTTTATTATAAAATATAAAATAGGCAGATTTGGAAAGGAGAAAAGTAGACTATCTCTAGAAATAAATATGTGATTTAATTTTAAAAACTCAACTAAGTTAAACAGAAGAGTACTTAAAGTTGAAGAGAATATCTTTTGTGTGTGGAGGGGGTTGTTTAAATTTTTTTATTGGTACATTTTAGGTATACAATACATTTACATTTATCATTGGGTGCTTGTACCTGTACATGATGTATCTTGGTTCTTATTTTTCCCCCAATGAAGAGAATATCTTAAATGAAGAGTAAACAGAAATAGAAATACAATACTAGAAGGGGAGACAAGATCTGGAAAACATGATGAAATAGAAATTAAGAGCTAGAGGATCCAATGAAAACGATTAAAGTGTGGCAAATTAAAGTTCAGAAAGAAAAAAAGTTTAAAATTGTGAAAGCAATATTCAAAGATAATAACTGAGAAGAGAGTTTTTGAGAATTAATGAAATATATTCACCCTCTTCTATGGGAAAGACAATATGATAAAATGTAATAATGTGACAATGTAATGTAATATGTGATAAAACTGTAAAACACAAAATGCAAAGAAAAGATGTAAATGCAACCTCAAAGAACAAATGGATAACTTATAAAGGTATTTATACTGAAAACAGAATTTTTATAGCAAAAGTGAACTGAAGAAGAAAGTAAAATACTATATATCTTCAGAGTAATTGTGTAGGTGTCAAACCTATCTTTCAAGAATGAGAGCAAAACGTCAAATAAAAATTGTGTTTATCATTAACAAACCCTCACTAAATCACATTGTGAAAGACGTTCTTCAAAAACAAAATGAATTATCCAGAAGTGTGACTGACTTATGAGAAAGAGCACAGAGGAAGATGTCAGCAAGATAGCAAAATAATAAAAAGTCATTACTAGCAACTATCAACAACCAAGAGTGCCTTTGGGAAAAGTGCAGAATCCTCAGATGAGGCTGAAACACTCCTTTGGAACTCCAGCACAAATAATGCCCCTTAGAAGGGTAGAAGAACAGTTACACTTTGAAGACACTGTCTCCCACACTCTATCTCCCATAGAGTGTCACATCTAGAAGGATCCTCTGAACCTCTCCAATTAGGAAAAGAGTCCAAGGTAGACATCCAGCTTTTCCAGCATTCCAAGGCTCTTCCGAGGAAGTCCACTTCTGTTTCATCCCATGAAGAACAATTGGTAAATTGACAGCTAGACAACCAGGGATAAGGTAGGAATGAAGAAGGAGGGCAGAACTTACAACAATGATTGAACAATATGATCTCTCAGCAGTACTGCCACAGCTGATAGTAGCTTTGTTCAATCAGAAAGCCCAGCCATAAACTCCACTATAGGGAATGGGAAAGAGGACATTACTAAAACCCCTGCAGAGGGCCCTGGTCTCCTGTAAGCCAAAACAGCACAAGGCTAATTACAAAATAAAGACAGGAAATGAGACTTAAAGAAAAGGCTGGGTCTTGGGCCTGATCAGTGCTGCTCTAGATAGCAAAGATAGAAGTACTCCAAGCTTGCCACTATTTATTGGCTTCATAGGGAGTATCAGATGACTCAGATGGTGTCGATAATCCTAAATTGACAAGGATCTTATAATCGGAGGAAGTATCAGATGACTTGGAGCGTAGCAGTAATCCTATTGACTATGAAGACCTTATGATGATGAGAACCTTAGGTCAGTGAGGTGCTTATGTCGATTAGGACAGTAAGATGAGCAAAAATGTCCTTATAATAGTAGGTGGGATGAGGTAAGCTGATAAGGAATTTGACCCTCCCCAGGTGAAACCTTTCTCTTTTTCTATTACTACTGGGTTCTCAAAGAACCACGATTCCTTCAGCTAATGTAATCTTGCCCTTGAGCCTCACAGTGTCACGGGACCATTGAGGTCTCAGCTGTGACCAGAGGCAAAATGGAGTTATCTTTTGGGATACCATAGCTGTCCCTAAGGCATGAAGACTAGGCCTCATACAGCCCTAATCATAGTATAACTGTGAAATGATTTTTTCCAAAAATTATGTAGAATGGCTTCTAACACTCCACTCACATCCAGAAGTGAATCAGGGCCCCAACTTGCTAGAGAGGAAGGTCAGTAGTTTTACCTAGTGTGTCCATAGCCACCAGTCTGTCCTATGGAGCACAGAAGGTACCTTACCCAGAAAGATGGCCTAGCCAGTGATAGGAGCCCCATCAGAGCTCAGGTAGCATCTGCCCAACTGTGGAGCACAACGTGAAGCTTCCCTGAACTCAGAGTCCATTCAGCAGGACCACCTACCCAGGAATCACATCTACCCAATCAGAGCAATTGCAAAGCCCAGTCTGGGGACCTGCTCAATTTCAGTGTCAAGCCAGCAGAACTACCCAACTGTAGATCACAAACAGTGGGATAAGAGAAACCTGTGCATGTATGTTCAACTTATATTTGATAAGAGAATCAAGAATATATATATATATATATATATATAGCATTATTTTCATGCAAAAGAATGAAATTTGACTCATCTCAAATCATATAAAAATGAACTAAAATGATTTTAAAAAACAATACCTATGCTGGGCATGGGAAAGCATGCCTGTAATCCCACCACTCTTAGAGTTTGAGGCAGGAGGACTGCAAGTTCAAATTCAGCCTAGGCAATTTAGCAACTTAGTGTGACTCTGTATCTAAATGAAAAAAAACACAAAACAAAACTGGGGACACAGTCCATGGCAAAGGCCTCAATACTGAAGAAAAGCACTACCTGATACTATAGGAGAAAATCCCTTGGTGTTGGTATTGGCAATGATTTTTTTAATATGACACCAAAATTACAGGTAATGGAAGAAAAGTAAACAAGTGGGGGACCACATCAAACTTAAAGCACAACAAATAAAATAATCAACAGAATGAAAAAGGCAACCTGTGGAATGGGAGAAAATATTTGCAAATGCTGTATCTGAAAAACAGTTCATATCCAAAATATACCAGGAACTTTTAAATGTGAGAGCAAATAGAAAACCCAAGTAATCTGATTTTTAAATGGGCATTATAGTTGGATATTGAACGTCTTCCAAGACTGCATGAGTTAAAGGCATGGTCCACAGCCCATGGAAGTAGTGTGAGGTGGTGAGTGTGTCAAACTATTTCATAGGTGGTCTTAGGGAAGGAAAGTAAGTCCTAGGGGAGGTAGGAACTACGGTTTTAAGAAAGGTAATAAGGGATGAAGTTAGGTTATTGGGAGCATGCCTTTGAAAGAGATATTGAGAACCCAACGCTTCCTCATCTTTTCTTTGCTTCCCAGATGCCAAGAAGTGAGCAGCCTGGTTCATCACCTGTTCCCTACCAACATGTACAACCTCACCATAAGCTCAAAGGTAATGGAGTCAACTGACCATGGACTGAAACATCCAAATATGTGAGCCACACAAAACTCTCAAATAAATTCAGATATTTGTCACACTAACAAAAAACTAACACAATGAGCAAAGGACCTGAATAGACATTTTTTCCAGAGAAGACATATAAATGGCAATAGATACATGAAAAGGTGCTAAACATCTCTATTCATCAGGAAAAGGAAAATAAAAGTCACAAAGATATGACTTCATACTTGTTATGAATACCATCAAAATAATAAAAAAATCAAGAGTGTGGAAAAACTGGAACCCTTGTTTACTATTGGTGGGAATGTAGATTGCCGCAGCCATTATGGAAAACATTATGGAAGTTTCTCAAAATATTAGAAATATAATTACTATATGATCTATAAATCCTACATCTGAGTATATATCAAAAAATTAATCAGGATCTCAAAGAAATATCTATATTTTCATGTTCATAGTATTCATAATAGCCCAGACATAGAAATGACTTACAAGTAAGTGACAATTGCCAGATGAACAGATAAAGAAAAGAGTAGATAGATAGATAGAGAGAAACATAGTTATGGATATAGATGAATGAATATTATGCAGCCATAAATACAACCCTGCCATTCACAAAGTGGAAAAATCTGGAAAACATTATACTAAGTGAAATAAACGAGACGCAGAAAAATTCTATATTATTTCATATATCTGGAAGTCAACCCCATAGAAACAGTGGAAACAAAGTAGAACAGTGGTTGCTAGGACTAGAGGATAGGAAAAGTAAGATGATAGTCAAAGGGTGCAAGCTTTCAGATTTAAGATGAGTAAGGTTTTAAGATTTAGTGTACACTACAATGACTATAGTTAATTATATTAAATTGCATACTTGACAATTGATAAGAAAATAGATCCTAAGTATTATCACCTAATACAAAAACCAATAGTAACTCTATAAGGTAATGGATGGTTTAAGTTTAATTTGGTAATCAAATCACAATGAATCTGTATATCATCATTGTATATTTTAAATATATACAATATTATTAGTGAATTAGATTTCAGTAAAGCTAAGAAAAAAAGAGAACTGAGATAGTGAGAGTAGGGCAGGACATGCACAGCCGGCCCTCCTGAGAGCCAACAAGGCAGATCACAGCAAGCAGCAGTGTGGACCAGAGCAGTGCGGCTGCACACAGATACTGCCAGGGACCTGCCCCGACCCCAGCAGCTTGGGCACACAGGCCTAAGCCAAAGGCCCGCTGGAAAAGAGCTGCATAGGCACAGAAGCAAGTCAGAGACCCGCCCCAATACCATCCCCAAGTGTACGCAGATCCTGATGAGCAGCCATATGGACGAGAGCAGCACTGCTGCAGGCACATCCAGCAGGGGCCTCCCCCAACCCTAGCAGCTTGGGCACATAGGCCCAAGCCAAAAGCCCCCCTGGAAAACAGCTGAATAGGTGCACAAGCAACAGCCAGAAGCCTGCCAGGATACCATTGGTAAGTGTGCAGAGACCCTAGTGAGAATCCTGCTCAGAAACCAGGGACTGGGGTGCTCAGCCTCCAGCCAAAAACCCTCCCATACAACAGCTACATAGGGCATCAGGCCCTAGCCAGAGGCAGGCCTAGATATGATTCCAAGTCTGCACAGTGACAACAGGTCAGCTCAGGGATCCAGAAGGCCACCACTCTGAACCCAGGAATTGGTGTACTGGAGAGCAGCAGAGTAAAGGCTGTTGGGTGGCTTGCTGAGAATTCAAGACCACTGGGTGAGCAAAAAGTCGCCTCAACAAAGACAAAGTAGGATGCATCGGTCAAAATGAGAAGACACATAAATATGTCCCAACACCAGACTTCCAGATCACCTAAGGGAACCCCAAAGGGCAATGAAAGGGAACCCCAAAGGGCAATGAGAGGGAATAATCTGATACTCAACCACCTGGACTCCCTGAACTGGCAACAAAAGGGGACATGGAAAAACATGAAATCAGAAATAATTTCTCAGATAATAGCAGAGATAGTGCCCATAGTTCAAGACATGATTAATAAATCTAGAGAGGGTACAAATAAAAAAAAATAGAGAAGCTGAGGAATATGATGGAATCCCAATATAGGAAACAAATGGAATCCATGAAATAGATGAAAACAGATTTCCAGGACATTAAAATCACCATTGAAAGTTTACCCAGCAGAATGAGCCAATGTGAGGATAAAATTTCAGATATAGAAGGTAAAATTGCAATTAATGACCAGGAAAAGAAAAATTTCTTAAAAATAGTAAGGGACATTGAGAAATCAATCTAACAGCTGCTAGTTGATGCAAAGAAAAGTAATATAAGACTGATCAGAGTCAAAGGAGAAACAGGAGGTAGTGCAAATGACATAAAAAAAAACTTTTCACAAAACTAATGGCAGAAAACTTCTCAAGTAGGAGAAAGGAACTTGACATAGAGGTAAGTGAGGCATATAGGACTGAACTAGCCATGAGGAAAAAATATATACACATAGCCATATAATTGTTAAGATTCCAGAAACCCAGCAGAAGAACAAAATTCTACAAGCAGTTAGAGAAAAGAAACAAATCACATACAAAGGAAAGCCCATAAGAATCACAGCAGACTTCTCAACACAAAACCCTCAAGGCAAGGAGAGCTTGGAGCGATGTATTTCAAGGTATACAGGAAAACAACCTCCAACCCAGATTGATGTACCCTGCAAAACTATCTTTCAAAATTGATGGAGAAATGAGACACTTTTATGACAAAGAGCACCTGAGGAACTTCATGAATACTAAACCAGCACTCCAAAAAATTTTAAACAATATCCTAGGAAAAGACAATGAGGATCACAACCTCAGGGAGACCAGCAGAATGAATTCATCAGGCATGACAAGAAATTAAACACAAAGGGGGAGAATCCAACAAAAAGAAAAAGTCATGACAAGGATAAGTCAATGCATATCAATTATAACAATCAATGCTAATGGTCTGAATTCACCCATCAAAACAAATAGACTGGCAGTATTGGTCAAGAAACAAGATTTAACAATATTCTGCATAAAAGAAACACACTTAATTCAAAAAGAAACTCATAGACTGAAAGTTAAAGGGTGGAAAACAATACTCCATGGGACAGGAACCCAGAAAAAAGCAGTAGTAGCAATCCACTTTGTAGATCAAATCGATTTCAAACCAACACTGATTAACAGAGACAAAGAAGGACACTACATCCCTATAAATGGAAAAATCCAATAGAAAGAGATGACAATCATAAATATATATACACCAAATACTTGTATGCCTAACTATATAAAACAAATACCAATGGACATGAAAAATCAAATAAGCACTAATACAATAGTAGTGGGGGACCTCAATATCCCACTGTCAAAAATAGATCAACTAGACAAAAAATAAACAATGAAATACTAGAACTCAATCAAATTCTTGAACAAATGAACTTAATAGATGTTTACAGAGCATTCCACCCCACAAAATCAGACTATATATTCCTTTTAGCTGCACATGGGTCATTCTCCAAAATAGACCACATACTCACTCATAGAACATGTTAAAGTAAGTGCAAAGGAATTGAAGTTACCCCTGTATATTATCAGACCATAGTGCGATGAAAGTGGAGATGAATAGCAAAAGAAACAACAAGAATTTCATAAACACACAGAAATTGAACAACACACTTATGAATAACCAATTGGTCACAGAGAAAATTAAAGGAGAAATCAGACAATTCCTTCAATTAAATGTCAATGACAATACAACATAGTGGAATCTATGGGACACAACAAAAGCAGTCTTACGAGGGGAATTCATAGAAGTGAATGCACATATTAGGAAAGCAGAATGAGCCCAATTAAACAACTTGATGCTGAACCTAAAGCTTCTAGAAAGAGAAGAGCAGGACAAACCCAAAGCCCATAGGAAGGAGGAAATTATAAAGATCAGGGCAGAAATCAATGCAATGGAGACTAAGAAAACAATACCAAAAAATCAATGAAACCAAGAGTTGGTTCTTCGAAAAAATCAACAAAATTGACAAACCCTTGGCCAACCTTGTCAGAAAAAGGAAAGAAAAGGCCTAAACCCATGCAATTAGGAATGAAAAGGGTGCAATTACAATAGACCCAGCAGAAATCCAGGGGATCATCAATACCTACTTTGAGAACCTATACGCCAATAAGATGGACAACACAGAAGAAATGGACAGATTCCTAGACATGTATGAATTAGCAAAGTTGAATGAAGAAGACCTAAAAATTCTAAACAACCCAATATCAATCAATGAAATTGAAAATGTAAGTAAAAACTTACCAACCAAGAAAAGCCTGGGCCCTGATGGCTTCACCACTGAATTCTACGTGACATTTAGAGAGGAACTACTGCCATTACTGTTTAAACTCTTCAATGAAATTGAAAGAGAAGCAATACTCCTGAATTCACTCCTGGAAGTAAGCATTACCTTGATCCTCAAAGCAGAGAAAGACCCAACCGAAAAAGAGAACTATAGGCCAATCTCACTAATGAACCTAGATGCAAAAACCCTTAATAAGATACTGGCAAATAGAATGCAGAAGATCCTCAACAAGATCATATACTCTGACAAAGTAGGATTCATCCCAGGAATTCAGGGATGGTTCAACATACGCAAATCAATAAATGCAATGCAGTATATTAATACAGCCAAGAACAAAAACCATATGATTATCTCAATAGATGCAGAAAAAGCGTCAACAAAATCCAACATACATTTATGATAATACCTTACAAAAACTTGGAATCAGCAATGTCTACCTCAATCTGATAAAAGCCATCTATGAAAAACCAACAGTCAATATCATAGTAAGTGGTCAAAAACTGAAATTCTTCACACTAAAATGAAGAACAAGACAAGGATGTCCACTATCACCACTCCTGTTCAATATAGTTTTGGAAATATTAGCCACAGCAATTAGACAAGAGAAAGAAATAAGAAGAATAAAGATAGGAAATGAAAAAGTTAAATTGTCATTATTTACAGATGCAAATATACTCTAAATAGAAGACCCCAAGAACTCCACCAAAAGTCTTCTAGTCTTAATAACCAAATTCAGTAAAGTAGTTGGATGCAAGGTCAGCACACAAAAATCAAAAACTTTTCTGTACACAAACAAGAGACTCACTGAGAAAGAAATGGGGCAAACATTTTCTTTCACAATACCATCCAAAAAATTAAAACAACTAGGAATCAACCTAATGAAAGAAATCCAAGACCTCTACTCTGAAAATTACAACACGCTGAAAAAAAGAAGATATCAGAAAATGGAAAGACGTCCCTTGCTTCTGGATAGAAAGAACCAACATAGTGAAAATGGCCATACTTCCAAAACTGCTATATAGATTCAATGCAATACCAATTGAAATTCTAGCAGCATACTTCATGGACCTTGAGAAAAAAAAAACAAATATTCATTTGGGAAAAAAAGACAGACCTAGAATAGCAAAAGCAATTCTAGGCAATAAAGACAAGGTAGGGTGCATCACAATCCTCAACTTGAAACTATACTACAAAGCTACTGTGATAAAAACAGCATGGTGCTGGCAAAGAAATAGACCTGAGGACCAGTGGAACAGATTAGAAGATTCAGAAACAATTCCAGACACACTCAGCCACCTCATCTTTGACAAAGAAGCCAAACACCCTCACTGGAGGAAAGATGGCCTCTTTAATAAATGGTGCTGGAAAAAGTGGGTTTCAACTTGCCAAAGACTAAAACTAGACCGATAACTCTTGCCATGCACTCAACTAAAATTGAAATGAATCAAAGATCTACATATTAAAATAGAAACACTAAACCTGTTAGAAGATATGTTAGGTAGAATTCTTGAAGAAATTGGCGTAGGAAAAGATTTTATGAAGAAAAATTCAGTTACAGGTGAACTAGCACAAGCAATCAATAAGTGGGATTGCTTCCTATTAAAAAGCATCTGCGCAGAAAGAGAAACCACCAACAGAGTGAAGAGACAACACACATCGTGGGAAAAAAATTTCACCAGCTGTTCTTCAGACAAATGTCTACTATCTAGAATATATAAAGAACTTAAAAAAATCAAACCTGCCAAATTATAAGACCTAATCCAAAAATGGACACCTCAAATGAACTGACTTTTCTCAAATAAGTAAAAATATGAAATAAACATATGAAAGAATGTTGAACATCACTGGTCATTTGAGAGATGCAGATGAAAACAACACTGAGAATCCACCTCACCCCAGAAAGAATGACCACTATGATGAATCAACCAATAACAAATGCTGGCAGGGCTGTGGGGAAAAAGGCACCCTGCTCCCCTCCTGGTGGGAGTGTAGACTGGTGCAACCACTGTGGAAATCAGTATGGAGACACCTCAAAGTACTAGGATTGCAAGTCCCATTTGACTCAGCTATTCCCCTGCTGGGTATCTTCCCCAAAGAATTAAAAGAATCATACCACAGTGACATATGTGCACCCATGTTCATAGCAACAAAGTTTGTAATAGCTAAAACTTCCAAACAGCCCAATTGCCCATCAATTAGGGATTGGATAAAGAAGATGTGGAGTTTTTTTTTATTAAATGGAGTACTACTCAGCCATAAAGAATGAGAAATTGGAGACAATTATAGCTAAATGGATGCACATTGAGGTGATACTCTTAAGTGAAATAAATAGGACAGACATGTGTAAATACCAAATAGTTTCTCTGGTGTGAGAAACTGAAAGTGTAAATAAGGATCAAAAATTATAATAGATTATGTCAAATGAGAAGGAAAGGTCCAAAGGGGAAGGTAAAGTTTGAGGGGTAGGGGAAAAAAAAGAAGGTAATGGAATTATCTAGAGGAAAGGAAAAAATGGAAACAAAGTCTTTGTAAATAGGGAGGAGTGGAGGGGTTGAAGGGAGGGCAGGGGAATTAGGAAAAAATTAAGAACTAAGATAGATTATGTAAAGGTACCAATTTCCAATGATGAATATTATTATATTGTATACCTAAAATGTACCAATAAATGTAATTTTTAAATGGCATGGTATTGACACAGAAACAGACATGCAGATCAAAGTAACAATATAGAAAATGCAGAAACCTCCCCAGACACATTCAGCTATTTGATCTTTGTCAAAGGGGTTAAAAACATATGTTGGAGAAAAGATAGCCTCTTTCACAAATAGTGCTGTGAAAAATGGTTTCCTATATGCAGAAAATTAAAGCTGGACCCATATCTTCCACCATGTATTAAACTAAAATCAAAATGAATCAAAAAACCAACCTTAAAATAGAAACAATGAACCTACTGGCAGATAAATTAGGTAAAACTCTTGAAGTCATAAGTGAAGGAAAAGACTTTCTGAACAGAACTCCAATTTCCCAAGAAATAACATCAAGAATCAACAAATGAAATTATATGAAATGAAAAACTTCTGCACTGCAAAGCAGACAATTAGTAGAGTGAAGAGACAACCTACAGCACAGGAAAAATATCTTTGCCAGCTATTCTTCAAACAGAGAATTAATGCACAAAGAGCTAAAAAATAATTTAACCACCCAAAATAAAAGGTCCAATCATAAAATGGGCAAATTACTTTGTTGAAAAAGAAGTTTTGTGTTTTTATCTGTTTGTTTCTTTTTTGTAAGAAATTTTTTGGTTTATGTCTTGTAAAATGAATAACTACATTGAAGATAATGATATACAATGAATTAACTATTGCTATTCTTTTATTATTTTTTATGAAATTTTGATTATTTTTTCATAAAATAAATAAATGGGCAAATGAAATGGATAGACACTTCTCAGAAGAACTACAAATGGCCAATAAACATATGAACACTTGTTCACTACCTTTGGCCATTAGAATAATGCAAATTAAAATAACATTATAATTTTATCTTACAACAGAAATAATGCCAATGTTCCAGAAATCAATTAGTAGTAACAAATGTTGATGTGGGTCTGTTGAAAAAGTAGCACCTTTACATTTTTGGTAGGATTATAAACTAGCATAACCATTATGGAAATCAGGATGTAGGTTTCTCACGGAACTAAAACTAGAAATCCCATTTGACCCAGATATTGCCCTTTTAGATATCTTTCCAAAAGAGCTAAACAGATCATATTGAAGTGATACATGCTTACTAAAGTTTGTAGCAACACAACTCTTAATAGCTAAATCCTAGAAACAGCCTACATTTGTAGGAAAATGGATATACATGAAAAATATAATGTTAAGTTTAATAAATTAAACACACAAGCTAAATACCATATGGAATCTCTTCTTTGAGTAAACCAAAGTGCAAATAAAGAGCAAAATAAAAGATTGTTAGGAAATACAGAGATAGATCTTTTACAAATGGGAAAAGGTCCAGGAGATCAAGGATGCAGGGAAGAAGAAACAGGAGAAATAAAAAGATTTAAGATGTTGCATGTACATGTGCCAAATACCCTCAATGAATGTAATCATTATATGTCATTAACATGAACTAAAATAATAATGAAAATGGAGAAAAGAGATCTGGAGACAGAGGCAGGAGGGAGGTGGGAAGGGGAATAAAACAGAATTAAGAGGTTTTTAGTACATGTGTCTACACCCTAAGAAAAATGTAAACTTTATGTATTAAAATATATACTAATAAAGTAAAATATTAAAAAAAGAAAATGAAGCATCATTAATCTGAGGAGCAAATATATAAATTACAGAGAAGATTCCAAACAACAAATTCATAAATAAACAAAACACAATTAGTCAAATATTATAAGAATATAATTTTTTCTAGAAAAGCATTTTCCATCCTTCTTTGATCCAAAAATTAATTGGGAAATTGCTAAAAACAATTTTGTTTCTGTGTGATTTACAATGAAAAACATTTTAAAAACTGTTGTGCTCTATTATGTATTATAGCATGAAATTTATTTCTAGTATAATGCTTAATTATAATCATTATTTAACAAGATATCATTTATGTAATATTTAGTATAATGTCAGCCTAGACAATGCTAAATAGCATATTGCTTTTAGTTTAGGGACCAAAAGTTTACACAAAGAAAGTTGAAATGTTCATAAATATTATAACATCAAAAAAGACTAGCAACTAACTTTTTGAGGTCTTCACATTTTGTGTTTAAAGAAAAACGCACATTAGTTTTATAATTTTCTTTTTCTAAATGACAACCTAAGAACTATGCTTTTGGTATTTCATTCACCAGTTTTTCTTTTCCATATAATTTATTGTACATGTAGTGCACATTCCCAATGAAAGAAACAGAAAAGTGGCTATAATTAATATTCTTTATCCGCTTTTCAATGATAATACACTCTCAACACATTTTAATATACCAAACAAGAATTTTGTTCAAATGAGGGCAATTTATAATCTTGTACAAAGCATGTTATGTGACAGTACACATAGTACATTTTCATCTTTTTATCGACATATTGAATTTTAACATATTCTTGATGCTTCCTGCCTTAAAGTAGCACTTTATTAATGGTATAAATGCCTACAAATACATGAAGATGAAGAGAAACAGTGGTGTCAAATGAGTATAACCATCTTGGAAGTTTGTGAGACTGGAACTAAATGAATGCCATCACAGAGATTAGGACAGGAAGGAGTGAGCCCATCTGATTGTTATTTATCAGCAGACAGGCTTATTTAGTTTATGTTAGATGCCTCTCAAACTGATCTATATTAAGGAGAAACATTTTTAAATAATATTTTTGTTTATTAGATATTGAAAGATATGCCAGTCATCACTGGCTTTAACAAAATGCATACTTCTCTAGAACACATTGGCAAATATGGAGATTCAAGATCCAGCAGTTGTAAAACACTGCCCTGGTCTAGAACACCTGATTTAAATGCAAATGAACACAGATTAGTTTGATTATTCTTTCAGTTAAGCTTTGCTTAGAAAAAATGTACTTATTGATAAGAAAGAAATGAAAAATAGACTAAAGCCAAATAAGAATATCAGACAAATTACATATAAGTTTTGGGATGAAATTGAGCAAAACGTGGCCATAATATGATACTAATTTCAGCAAACAGATGCAGTATTCCTTTCAAAAGGTTTAGATTCAGAGGTTATTGCTCATTTTAATGATGTCATTTAAGATTCTGTGTTTAACATTCTTAATGAAAACACATCAGAACTATTTTATAGGCATATAAGAAAAGTCATTTTTTAAGACACAAAAAGGGCAACTATTCAGCTTAATAAGATATATTATTCAAAAAGTCTATAATAAATGGATTTTATTCATTTCAAAAATTTAAATCTACCCTTAAAGAAGATTTAAAAGATTGAATCACAGTGTCAGAAGGTAATTCCCAAAGTTGACACTATAACAAATAAATATAAAGGACAATATCTTTCACTTGGCAATATCGGCATTAATATTTTTAAATAATAAAATCAAATTATCAATTTATGTCAATTTTTCATACATTGTAGGGCCATCACTTTTGCATTGCCTCACCTTGGTAGATTCTAAGTATATTCTTAATATGGCTACAGAAGGATTCCTAGTTCTCCTAGATTTGCAAATTGTCTTCATACTTTCTATCCTGTCAAATTTCTCCAATTAATGCTGAATATTTACATTATTTTCTGAAATCAAATTGTGTCCGTTCTACCCCCAGTTCAGCAGTGTTTTATGCAACTTTATAACAGGGATTATCTTTACACTAGTTTGCAATACCTTGCCTAATTTATGCCTAATACCTCAGGAGTGGCTTTCACATCCATATTTTTACCAGAATTCTAATCATGACCATCTAAGTAATCACTAAAACATTTCAAACTTTTTTTATGGCTCCCTTCTGAGCCCTCAAAAGAAATGCCCTTAATGCTCTATTCATGGCAATATATGTCTTTTCCAGCATTTATTTGAAAATTCTTCTAGCCCCTACCCATTACCAGTTTCAAAAGCCACTTTTATATTTTCATGCATTTGTTATCATAGCACAGGAGCTTACCTATGAAGGAACAAATTTTTGGCTTTAGTCTGTTTTGTGTTACTATCACAGAATATCACATACTGGGTAATTTATCAAAAGAAAAGAACAAGAACAACAAAGAAGGAAAAAGAGGGACAGAGAGAAAGTGAGAGAGAGAGGGAGGGAGGGAGGAGGAGGAAGGAGAAATTTTCTCCCAATTCTGGAAGCTGGGAAGTACAAAATCAAGGGGCCAGGTTCTGGTGAGGGCTTTCTTGCTATGTCATCTCATGGCAGAAAGTGGAAGGGTAAGAGTACAAAAGCAAGGGAGTAAGAGGGATTTGAACTTCTTTTCATAAAAAGTTTACTCTTAAGATAACTAACAGCACTAGTCCATTCATGGCGACAGAGCCCTCATGATTTAATTACCTCTTATTAGGCTCTACTTTCTAACGCTGCTACATTGGACATTAAATTTCTAAAACATAAATTATATGAAGCACAGTCAAACCATGCCACCAGGTCTCTCAAATACAAGCGGACTTCATTGTATCATGACTTTCCAAGGAGGTATGTCGTTCAGATTTACCATCCAGCTTAGCCTTAGTTACTCAGGGGGAAAAATGAAGTTCCAGTCTTTGGCAGCCACAGAAAACATTTTCCCTGCAGTTGAAAAGGAAACCATCCTCAGGCTTCGTACACTGGGAACTGAGCCACCTAGCCCCAGCCCTCTGCATAGTAATGGTTTGAGACAAAAAGCAAGCTTACAGATGCAACTGAAGACTTTAGGTTCTCCACTTGCTAAAATTTTACCTAATGTAGAGATTGTGTATAAAAAGTTTATAGACCGTTTTTCAAAGAAGTTGCCTAAAGATCACAGCAATTATAATAAGAAGATTGGACCTTGCTGGTAGGGTATCATGTTGTTCTTTAAATATAAAATCTTGACTCAATTTTTGACACACAGTAGGCATTTAATACATCGCAGGTAAAAAAAATTTTAAATTATCTCTCACAGACATAACACACACATACACACATACACACACACACACACACACACACACACACACACACACACCATAACAGGGAGAAGAGATGAAAGAGGAGAGACATGGAGATCAAGAGTCCATAAATACCAATATGAATCCATGTCATAGTATAATTTAGCCATTGTATCCTGCTTTAAATTCAGTTTTGAACTTTAACAATTTCACCATACAAGTGATTCCCACTTCTTTAAAAAGAAAAGTCTCTGAAGAGACTTCAGTTTAATCTTATCAGTGAGAGAAAATAAGAGGTAAGAAATGCAATACAAGAAAAATCAGAAAAACAAAACCTTTAAAAATGGAATTATGATTTGAAAGGAAGAGAAGAGAACTAGATGTCAGGTTACCAGGAAAGGAATCCAGTCACTTTCACTCACTGGCTTTATGACTTTGGTCATTGAACCTTTCTGAGCCCACATTTCTTATCTGTAAATAAAGAAAAAATAGACTCTGTTAAGTATACTTCTCTGGATTATGCTGAGGATCTAATGAAATTAATGATAGAAAAGTAGTTGGCCAGATATAACATGCTGTAAAATGAAGGTGGTTGATACAATTATGTTTAATAAAGAGTTCCACTAATGTTGTTGAACAGAAGTTAATAGCTAAGGAAATGGGACATATGTAGTACTGCAATAGCATGGTGGAACAAGTCTTCATTAACCAGCTAAATGATAACCACTACTACTATCAAGTGTCTTATGTAACAATGCAGTTCTAGAACTTGTGATTCCCTCAAAAAAAAAAACCCAGATTTTAGCAGCTTACAGATTAAGAACTCAATTTATCAAGTGCTGTGTTGGCACACAATATCTTTGAATTCTTGTCTATGTATAAGGGCTATAATCTGCATTTTACAAGTGTACATCTGTTTTTCTTGCAATAAATATAAGTGTACTATACCTTCATAGGAGCCATCATTTACCTAGCATTGGCTATCCTTCATGAATTAGAGCCTGTTCTTAAATAGGTTTTATTCACAACCCATGTAATGAAAAAAGAATCAGAGACACCACAGGACACTGATTGTGTCATGGAAGGGTCACTATTCATTCTGAGAGTTATGGTGAGCTGAGTTACAGCAGTAAAATGCTCGAGGGAGTCTGGTTGATCTCATTACAGTCGAATGCTAGTTTGCTCTTCAGTTTTCTGTCCTGTTTTCCTATGTTTTATATTGGTACTTTGTTGATACCATATTGCCGCTTTCTTCTTTTTCAATTCCTCTTGCCATTTTGTATGTCATTATCTTCTTTTATGAGAAACTTCTTTTCTGAAAGGCTGGCCTGTAGTCACCTCCCCATTTTATGTTTCCTTTCAGACAAGTAAAATGCTTACTATCAATTGACCCTCATTCATTCTGCAGTTTCTCCCTTTTTTGCCTTAGATGCTCATTTTCTTTCACTAAATTTTGCCTTCATTTATTTCAGTGACCCCAGGAAGCCCCTGATTCTCATATTTATATGAAAGCTTTTAATTTCTTTTTATATAAATAATATTGAAGCTTTAAAAATCAGACTTTTTTTTTCTCTTTTGGGTATTTAATTCTTTTTATAGAGACTAATGTTAAAAGAATCTAATGTCTGAATGTTTGGAAAATGTTCATCCGAAATGACACCAGAAAAGATCATAGTTCAAGAATTAGCTGGAGAATACCAGCTTGAATAGAAATAGAACTATCACCTGTAGAACTATTGCACAATCTACTAGGTTTCTAAAAATACTGAATATTTTCCAGTTCGCAATGGTTTCAATTTTAGCCAAAGCATTATTTTTACACTGTGCTGAGTATATTCAGATATGACCATATATTGCTTCCACAGTGGCTTTTCCAGTGAATGATGAAGTTAAGTATGTCACCATCCATATATATATATATATACACACACACTTATACATATTACAAAACCTTTGCCACTAAAATATAATTCTTTTGTGTGCTTACTTTGAATTCTCTGATTTTATATGTTGTTTTTCAAATATTCTCATTTTGACCATATGCGATGAGCTTCTGCCACTAATGTAGACTAGAGCTTAACTGAAAAACTGAGATTTTGCTTTAAGAAAGACTTGCACCGTTTAGAAAAATGTCCAATCAGCTACTGAGTGCCATGACGGTAGTCATTCTCTACTCACAATCTCACTGTCTTAAAGAAATTGTGCTGATACATTGACAGACCTGGTTTATATAAGTTTCATTTTGTTTATATAATAGTTTTATGAATAATTCTAATATCAAAATTAGTATGCCAGTTTAATAGTAACTACATGTAAGCCACGTGACATCAGATATCATAACTCAGACAAATTCTAATTGAGGGACATCTTTCAAAATGTCCCACCGGTACTCCCCCAAACTGTCAACGTTATCAAAAGCAAGAAAGATCTGAGAAACTGTCACAAACAAGAGAAGCTTAAGCGTAGGTGTCAACTAAATGTTATGCTGAATAGGGTCCTGGAACAGAGAAAGGATGTTCGTTAAAAACTAAGGAAATCTGCCTAAACTATGGATCTTAGTTAGTTAATGATAATGCAATTATGCTTTATTAATTATGACAAATGAACCATATTATGACATTAGTAATAGAGGAAATGGGTGTGAGATATGTAGTAACTATCTGTCTTGTCTTTACAGTTTTTCTATAAATCTAAAAGCTGCTTTACATTGTTTTGTAAGGTTTATTTAAAAATACAATGTTCAGCAAACATAAGTAACCAGGTGCATAAAGAGACATGTTAACTTTTAATGATAGTGTAAACAACAGATAAGAGTCCACAAGAACTACAGAAAGTAACATTAAAGGTATAGGTAGATGTAAATATTCTTAATATTCTCAGATAGATAAAAACTGAACTTAAAAATTTTATCAAGGAACTCTACAATGTAAAAAATACAATGACCAAACCAAATGGAAATTCTAGAAATAAATAGTTCAATAACCAAATTCAAGCATGCAAAGGTGAGCTTAAACAGCAGAAAAGATTCATTAAGAAAACCTATCTAGGATGAGACAAATAGAAAGAAGGAATGGAATGTAAATAAGTTAAGAGATATAAAGGATTAAGTAAGAAAATCTAACATGTATAACCAGAATCTCATAAAGCAAGTTAAGAAAGATGGGGCAGAAGTATTTGAAGAAAGAAAAACTACAAAGATTTCAAAATTGATGAATGATATAAATTCAAATGTTTAGGATTCCCAAAGAATACAGTAAATGAAAATAGAGCCACAAATGCATCATGGTGAAACTGAAGATCAAAACAAATGGAAAATATTTATAGCAGCAATAAGAAAAAATTTTCTTCAAAGGAGGAATTCTTAGTTTGACAGATGGGTATGCATAACAGTAAAAGCCAAAACACAGTAAAAAGCTATATTCACTACGTTGGGGGTAGTAAGGACTCCCAACCTAAAATTCTATACCCAGTGAAAATATCTTTCAAGAATGAACACAAAATAAAGACATTTTCAGATAGACAAAAATTTAAAAACCTGTCATCAGCAGACCCACACTAAAGGAAATTTGAATTGTACTAAAGGAAAAATGATCCAAAATACAAGGTCAGAGGATATAGAAGGAAAAGAAAAACAACATAGAAAACTGTCCATATGTGAAAGTATATAAAATAATAATTGTATAAAAATCTACTTCAGCTTTTTTATCCTCACATATATAAACGGCATGAATGTTTATCACAAAATTAAAATATATGGCAATCATAGCATATAAGTCAGAACAGTGAAAATACAGTTAAACTGTTTTGAGATTTTTGAATTTTCATAGGAGAGTAAAATTGCCAAATAAATTTTGACACAAAATAAGGTTAAAGAATTGAAAAGAGAAAAGGAAAACCAAAAAGCATATAATATATTGAAGAAGTGACTATAGATGAATTCCATATTCCAATTAAAAGATTCATGGCCCAGATTTCTTAAAAAAATATGTTATGTATTGTATGTTTAAATTTGGGAGGTCTGATTTTTTAAAGTTCTTTATAGATTCTAGATAGTAGATCTTTGTCTGAGGAACAGCAGGTGAAAACTTTTTTCCCACATTGTGGGTTGTCTCTTCACACTGTTGGTGGTTTCTCTTGCTGTGCAGAGGCTTTTTAATAAGAAGAGATCCCACTTGTTGATTTTTTGTGCTAGTTCACATGGAACTGAGGATTTGTTCATGAAATCTTTTCCTATACCAATGTCTTCTACCTAACCTCTGTTCCAGCTAGTTTAGTGTTTCCGTTTTAATATTTAGATCTTTGATCCATTTCAATTTTAGTTTAGTGCATGGTGAGAAATATAGGTCTACTTTTAATCTTTGGCAAGTTGAAACCCAATTTTTCCAACACCATTTATTAAAGAGTCTATCTTTCCTCCAGTGAGGGTGTTTGGCTCCTTTGTCAAAAATGAGGTGGCTGAGTATGTCTGGAGACTGGATAATGAAGATGTGGGGGTTTTTAAATGGAGTACTACTCGGCCATAAAGAACGAGAAAATAGAGACATTTATAGCTAAATGGATGCACATTGAGGCCATATTTTTAAGTGAAATAAATAGGACACATGTGTGTAAATACTAAAAAGTTTCTCTGGCGTGAGAAACTGAAAGTGTAAATAAGGATCAAAATGTATAATAGATAATGTGAAATAGAAAGAAAAGTTCCAAAGGGGAAGTGGAAGTGGTAGGGGTAGGAGAAAGGAAAGAAGGGAAAAGAATAAATATGAGAAAATGAAAAACTGGAAACAAAGTCTTTGTAGGTAGGGAGGGGTGGAGGGGTTGATGGGAGGGCAGGGGAATGGGGAAAAAAATCAGAACCAAGATATATCATATAATGATACAGATTCCCGATGATGAATGTCATCATATTGTATACCTAAAATGTACTGATAAAATTAATGAAAACTATGCTATGTACAGGATATATAACAAAAACAAAAGAATAAGGTGGCATGGTGGCACATGGGTGGCACCCCAGCACTTGGAAGAGGCTGAGACAGGAGTATCCAAGATTTAAGGCAGCCTAAGGCTACATAGAAATACCTTGTCTGGGGCTTACCCAAACCCTTAGATATATCCTTTTGAACATCAAATACAATAAATATGTATATAAAATGCATTATTAGAGATACTCATCATAACAGATAAAACACTTCTAAATTTATACCACATAATAACAGACTAATATGCAAAGCAAAATTGATAGAACTCAAATAATTAACACACAAATACAAACAGAATGGAAATCCACATGGCCAATAAACATTTCAAAAAGTGATTAACTTCATCAGTGGTATTCAAGGAAATAAAATACTGCTGGGTGTCTACTAGAACACTAAAAGCTAAAAGGACTAAAAATAACAAATACTGATGAAGATGAGAAGCAACAGAAAATCTCATTCATTCTGGATGGGAATATACATTGCTGCTTTGAAAAACTACTTGGAATTATGTTAAATTTGAATCTGAAAGTGTACTCCTTGATTAGGATGTCGTATTTTATTAGAAAAAAAATGCTTTTTGAATGTGAAATAGGACATTATAAAAATTACACCAGGACAACAGGTATCAACTAGGATAGAATCAAGTCAACAAAGATATAGCTTATGTATCCAAGATCTTACAAGTTTTATTCTTAGGCATATATCCAAGAGAAATACATGCACTTATACAACAGTAACATTATTTATAACAACTCCAAACCAGAATGGACTCTAATATCTAGGTGCAAGAGGAAATGTGACATATTTACAAAAGAGTTTGTTACACTAATATGCAACATAGATTAATTTTACAAAGATAATATTGAGCAAAAAGAAGCAGTCATCAAACAATGACTATAAATAGACTATAAATACTATAGAATTCCATTTATATGGAGTTTAAAAAGTGAAACACTCTGGAGTTTAAGAATATAAACAAATAGTAAAAATATTTTTAAAAATTAAGGAAAGAATGACCGTAAGTATTAGGGTACTGTCTGTAAGTACTTGGAAGACTACCCAGGCAGCCTTCTTCAGTCTTGGTTATATGTGAACGTTCATACTATGAAAATTCATGAGCTATATATTTACTTTTGTGCTCTCTCCTATATGCCCATTATATTTTTCAAAAAAATAAGTTTTAGTCAAAGAAGGAAAGAAAATTCCAGATACTGAACAGGCAAGTACCAAATAGTATTATCCAGAGGGAACTAGAAATTGGTATTGGAATGTTCAGTCTTCACTGAATATTCAGTATTTCACCTCAAAGTTGCTTGAAAACATTGTAAAACAAAATGCATTTGTAAAATAAGAACTCCACCAGTAAGAACCCTTGTGAGGCTGTCATACTGGAGCACTGAGACACCCCCACCCCAGGTCTTTTACCTAACAAACATATTAAAGGGACTTGTTTGTAGTATAACCAGACCATTCTGAATGGAACCCTATAACCATGCTGGAGTCAGATGTAAGAGTGTGATGTCCATCTTTTCTGAATAAATACTAATAGAGCTTAATCTTTTTATTTGAGGCACTCCCAAACAAGATAAACTCAAAGGAATATAAAAAAAGGAGACTTTCTTTTACATATCTCAACCTCCATTAATCTCAGACAAATCTCTTAAAATGTTGCAAGAAATGGTCCTATCGATCTGTCATTTGCTAAGTAAATAGAACAGATTTGACCTAAGTCTTGATTTCATGAGTTTTGTCTGTTTTCAACAGGAGGTAAAATGTGCCAATTTCTTACTTCATTTTCACTCTAAGGTTTAAACACAAATAACCATTCATCTAAGTGTTGGACCTCGCAGTACAGAACCACTTAAAGCCCAGGATTGTATCACTTATGCTAATGGCTTCCGCAAGCCTATGAGGAAATATTACTTATGTCTTGCTGACCACTTTGCATTGATCAAGGAAAAGGGAGAGAGAGAGAGAGAGAGAGGAAGGAAGGAAGGAAGGAAGGAAGGAAGGAAGGAAGGAAGGAAAAGCAGGATCAAAGGAAATTCACCTCCATCTTAAAACACAGAATCAGCTTGTTGGGGAGTTTGTAAACATATTTCATTAGGGAATCATCCTAAGTCCTCCACTAACAATTAAATTTATGCTCTCAAGGACCCATTTAAGAAATGCTTTTGTTAAAAAAAAAAACCAGTAGGGCAAGTGGCAATATTTGGATAAAGGTTTATAGATTAAATAATTCTGTATCCTTTTTAAAATTTTAAACATTATATTGTAGCTATACAAGAGATGACCATTGATTTTAGAAAAGACACAGTGGAGTATTGTATTTATAAACTGCCCTCAAATAGTTCAGAAACAATATCTACTTAAATCTGTTTCTGTAGGATGATAGTATGCAAGAGAGAACAAACTATAGTAAAATGTTGACATTTGGAAAATATAGAAGAAATGTATATAGAAAATTTTGAAGTGTTTTTTTGCAACTTTTCTGTAAGTCTGAAATTATTTCAAAATAAAAAGTTAAACATAAGTGAGCTCATGGGCCAAGGCCTAGAGTTAAGAATTATCATTACATGATTGTTTGCCAGAAAGGAAAGTACGCAAGCTCAGCCAATAACGAACTATTTGACTATAGATAAACCTTTCGATTTCTGTGAGTTTCAAGGTCTTATTTGTTCCTTCATAATTGCTTCCTTTTCAAATGGCAGATTATCTTTGAAAGAGAATCATAGAAATAACGGCGACAGTTAACATTTTTTCATAAGAAGTCTCTGGCTGACACCCCTCTAAATTTTTTTTATATTTAAATTCATTTAACATTCACAACAAACATATCTGTAGGTAGCATCATCATCCTCATTTTGTAGAGGAAGTAACAGAGCATAAAGACCTGACAAAGTACATTGGTATGTGGACAGACCTCAGCCCGTGCTCACATCCCTTCTACCAGGGGTCTAAATTTTTTTTCTATGAAAATGGCTATACGGTAAATATTTTAGGCTTTCCATACCACATAGATCTCTATCACATATCCTTCTTTGTTTTGTTTATATAGTCCTATAAAATGTAAAATGAATATTCTTAGCTTACAAGTAATCCCAAAACAAATATGGGTAAGCTTTTGCCAGCAAGTCAACTGTTGCTTTATGCTAGCCTGACATATAGAGTCATTTACCTAAGGCCATTGTAAGACCGAGGGCCTTACCAAATGCTTCAAGGAGCTGACTGTAGCGAAGAACACCCGGGAAGGAACACACCGGACAAGTTGGAAAGTAAAACAGACCTTTATTAGTCTGGCCAGATGGCACTCCCAAAGCAAAATAGCTTAGAGAGGCAACTAGCTCAGAGTCCGAGGCTGTTCTTATAGGGGGTTGAGGGGGAAGTTAACATATAGAATTAAAGAAAAGGGACAAAGGTTAGTGGTCAACTGTCATGTATTGATGGTCAGCAGACATTTGTAGCTTGTTCTATAGATTGTGGTGTCCGAAACATCAGTTCCGGGCAAACAAGGAGTTGAGTAGTTTACTTTGGGACTTTAGGTCTGTTACAGATTTTATCTAGTGTCCCAAAACTAACAAGCATCTTTATCCATTAACTCACATTTAATCACAATGGGGCTGGAGAAAAGGAACAAAGGTTATGTAGTCCCACACCATCTTGCTCATCACAGCCTGATCCAAGGTTAAGTCCTGGGTTTTTGACTCTTCAGCACGTGCTCTTGAAAGCATGAGGAAATAAAAGTTAAGTGCACTGTGAAAACCTAATGTATGCTATTAACACATATCTGAATTTATAGCCACTGGCATGGCAACCAAGAATTTACTTTAAGTCAGACCGGAAAGTAAGATCTATATAAAAGTTATCACTGACAACAAATGATGCACAATTAAATACTTAGTTTTATTTATTTTTAAATTTTTTTCCATAATTTTATTCATACATTTTCGGCATACATTATGATCACATTCATCATTGGGAATTTGTACCTGTACATGATATATCTTAGTTCTTGTTTTTTCCCATTCCATTTCCCTCCCTTCCACACCACCACCCCTCCCTTATTTACAAAAGCTTTGTTTCTGTTTTTTCCTTCTTTTCTCATTTTTTCTTTCCCTACTTTCCTTTCCCCCACCCCCCTCCCTACTTCTCCTTCCCCTTTGAACCTTTTCTTCCTATTACATGTTATCAATTATATATTTTGGTCCTCATTAACACTTTCAGTTTCTCACACCAGAGAAACTATTTGGCATTTACACACATGTGACCTATTTAGTTCACTTAAGAGTATGGCCTCAATGTGCATCCACTTAGCTATAAATGTCTCTAGTTTCCCCTTCTTTATGGCTGAGTAGTACTTTATTTTATTTTTTAAAAATCCACAACTTTTTATCCAGTCACTAGTTGATGGGCATTTGGGCTGTTTCCAAGATTTAGCTACTGTAAACTGGGCCACTATAAATGTGGGTGCACATATATCACTGTGGTATGATGTTTCAAATTCTTTTGGGAAGATACCCAGCTGTGGAATAGCTGGGTCAAATGGAACCACTAATCCTAGTTTTTTGCAGAATCTCCGTACTGATTTCCACAGTGCTTGCACCAGTCGACACTCTCACCAACAATGGAGAAGGGTTCCTTTTTCCCCACAGCCCCACCAGCATTTGTGATTGGTTAATTTCTTGATAGCAGCCATTCTTTCTGGGGTGAGGTGGAATCTGAGTTGTTTTCACCTGCATCTCTTGAATGACCATTGATGTGGAACATTTTTTCTTATGTTTATTTGCTGCTTTTACTTCTTTGTCTGAGAAATGTCTGTTCATTTCAGAGGCTCATTTTGAATTGGGTCTTTAAATTTGGGAGGTCTGATTTTTTTAAGTTTTTATATAGATAGTAGACTTTTCTCTGAGCAACAGCTGTTTAAATTTTTTGCCACGTTGCTGGTTGTCTCTTAGCTCTGTTGGTGGTTTCTCTTGTTGTGCAGAAGCTTTTTAATAAGATGAGATCCCACTTCTTGATTCTTTGTGCTACTTCATGTGCAACTGAGGTTTTGTTCAAAAAGTATTTTCCTACGCCAATGTCTTCAAGAGTTCTACCTAACCTCTCTTCCAGCTGGTTTAGTGTTTCTGTTTTTTGTTTTGTTTTGTTTTATTTTGTTTTCTGGTACCGGGATCGAACTCGGGTCCTTGCGCTTGCGCAGCAGGCTGCAAAACCACTGAACTAAATCCCCGGCCCTAGTGTTTCTGTTTTAATATGTAGGTCTTTAATCCATTTTGATTTTAATTTAGTGCATGGTGAGAGATATGGGTCTAGTTTTAATCTTTGGCAAGTTGAAACCCAATTTTTCCAGCACCATTTATTAAAGAGGCTATCTGTCCTCTAGTGAATGTGTTTGGCTCCTTTGTCAAAGATAAGGTGGCTGAGTAGGTCTGGGGTTATTTCAGGGTCTTCTAATCTGTTCCATTGATCCTGGGGTCTGTTTCTTTTCCAGTACCATACAGTTTTTAGTTTTTAAATGAATTTAAATCATTTCAACCTTTCTGAGTGACTGCCATATACCTAGCTTATAAGCAAAAGTAAGAGTTTGAGATAGACAAGGAAACACTAAAAGCTGCATCTATGCTAGGAGTTTCCAAGAGAAAGAGAACTGCAGATAGAGCTTGAAAGAATGGAGTAGGCCCCTTAGAGAAGCCTTCTACATTGTAATTGCACAAACCTCAACAAATATCCAAAGAGTACTAAATAAAAGCATGCATTATAAGATACAGTGATTAAGAAGACATTTCCTGTATGCTTAGGAACCTAAAATCTGATGGAGACTACATGATTTTGTTTGTAATATCTTTAGCTCTTTGAGTCCATGCCACTTGGTCATTCTTCCAAAAGCTATCTGCTTGACAGCTAACACAGAAGACACAGCACTAAAAAGGGAAGGAAAATTGTTGGTTGCATAGAAAATGATGACTTTAGATGATTAATTTAGATGACTTTAGATGATGACTTTAGATTGATTATCTAAGTTCTCTATAGCTACCTGTAGGGGTATCTCTTCTCCACTTTTCTATAGGAACACTGGTCAAATAGCAGAGAAGCCAAGAATCTAACTGATTTTAGCTGAATTTTATCTCTGTCACTCTGTAAAATTCACTGTGATGTATTTCTTGTCTTATTATAAAAATATCAATTAAGCATATTAATTTTTATCAAAACAAACTTTAACCTTCAAAGACCATGTACTTTCTTAATCCTTACTGCATTCAAAAATTTTTCCCAAGATTATGAGGTATCTTAATGCCATCTATAAAATTTTTATTATATCAACTTCATTTAAATACATGTTATTCATCCTTCCATATTACTGTAATGCTCTTATAATCTTAGAGTAGTTCTTGTAAGCTACAGAAATGATATCAAAATTTACATAATTATATCAGGAGATAAAACATGATCTGGTAGGTAAAAGAAGGAGGGGTAAACTCTTTGAAATAATTACTATTAAAGTATGAGAATGTAAGACAAAAATGACCATATGAGAAATTATAAGATTCGGGTTTTGACTTTGGTTCTACCATTGATAAGATACAGGATGGTTTCACATGGCCTTCTCATGCCCTTAACTTTTTCAACTGAAAATAAAAGGTAGATAAAATAATTTCTAAATTCTGACTCTATTACTCAATGCATTATACATGTTTTAGTGTAAACATAAAAGTTTAAGTGGACATAAACAAAGTATTCATTAAAACAAAACTAGAATCATAGACTGTCAATGTCAAAAAGGACCTAAATGATCACTTATTTCCTGGATTGGCAAGATTTATTTCTTGGATTGTGAAGAGTTAGATAAAAAATAGTTTATGGTTTGAGGATATGTATGGTCTCTCTCACATGATTTCTGTGTATTTGTTTTTGTTTTGTTTTGTTTTGAAACAATCTTTTAAAAACCATTCTTAGCTTGCAGTTTGTACAAAAAGGCCAGAAATGACCTGTGAGACATCTATCAACACCTGGTCTCCAATACTCACTTTACAAATTAAAAGATTAAGGCCTGGAGATATTAAGTGATTTGTGTATAGTTACAAGGCCACTGAATAATAAAGGCAGGACTAATTATCAAGGCTCCTAAATCCTACTCCAGTGTTCTTGCTTGCCTCCCTGTAAAATTATTTATCATAGACTTAAAAGCCTTTTAGCATAATACAATATGGTGCATCTTTTCTGTATTCTTCATTTGGTACATATCTTCATAACACAGTTCCCTCGTGACATTCTTTGAGCATCTAAAGGCTCTCCATGGTATCATATTTAAGCATGTCATTTTCCAGACAATGTACCTTGAGTCAGACTTATATTTTCTATCCACTCTGTCTGTCTATACTTAGTCATCCAGCACCTCCTTTACTCAAGGGCTTATTTTCTATTTTTGGATAAACTTAATTTTATCATTATGAGAATGTAGATTACTGGGACAAAGTTTTTTGGCTCCAGTTTGATCTATTTTTATATTCATAAAGGTAATGTAAGAATGATAAAATATTGCCAAACACTTTGAAATATCTCATTTAATCCCCATGGCATCCTGTTGCGTAAATGTCATTATGGTTTTCATTTGACAGGTGGAGAACAAGAAGTGTGGTGATTTGCCCGGAGTTACACAACTATCTTCTGGGCCTTTGTATTAGCTGTGATAATAACGCTTTCTTATTTATTCCTAGGACTTTCTGATACTTAGAACTGAAGATAGAAACAGCTTATACAGGGGAACACGTTCTAAGTGTTGAGTTCTGTATAGTGATTTTGGGGAAAAGTTACTTCTTTTCACAAGTTGATATAGTGATGGAAGTTTGTATAAGCCATGGGCATTTATTGAAAAAAAAGCAATCGAAAAGATTTTTATGGCAAACTTATTACAGTGATGTGTGCCAGAAACAGGGGATATTGAAACATCTAGAAATGAGTGTGCAGGAAGGGATTCCATTTCTGAGTCCACAGGACAAAGATGAAAACATCACTAACAGATCCCTGTGACAGCTGCTGTCATCAAGGAGATGTGTCACTTACCAGAACCACCCAGCAAATTGGCTATGTTCCCCTTTGAAGAACAAAACTAGATGCATTTCTGCTGAGACTAGGTAGGCATAGAGAAGGGTGGAGGGAGAGTCTGGGTGGAGGAGAAAATGTAAAATAAGCAGCAAGGTGTTCTTCATTTCTGTAAATTCCTATGCTCATTATGAGAAATAAAGTTATTACACTAGCTGAAAAATGAAGTTGCACAGCTATTATATAGTAGAACAAAAATTTGCAACTCTGTCTGATGCTAAACTTCTTAAGCAGTAATGTTTGTAGATTTAGAACAACTTAATGACACAAGGATAATAGAGTATGTCAAAAAGGCACAAATTCTCTGGAGCCCCCAGTGCACATCTGAAATAGCCCTGGTTTCCTTCATTTAAGACAGTATCTATCATGATGCTGAAACTTAGGCCTGAGCAGTTACCTTGTCATTCCAATCTGGATTTCTCCAGCAATAGAGCATCTCCCAAACCATTGAATATCCCTAGTCTGATGTAAAACAGTGATGGATCATAAAGGCCTTTGCAAATGGAATATACTGGGCAGCCAAATAATAGACTATTCATCAATTAAAACAGAAGGATTCTGGCCAGTGCAGCGTGTGGAAATTAATGAAAACCACTGAGCAGGTGGTGAGAGGTACTTGATCATTCCTATCTAATGTCTAAATTTAATCATCTCCCCAGCTGGACCATCCACAGTGGACACAGTAGAGAGGGTCTTCTTGTTTGCAGAGAAACATAGTGCCCTGTGGAAGTGCTCTTCATCAAAGTAGTCACTCCCAGACATTTGTTACCCTTGAAACCCTCAGGAGTTGATCCTGAACATCTGCTAGTAAGGAATTCATCTTAATGGATTACTTACATGCTTTAGTACCCATGTAATGGCTAAAATTGCAAGTTGTACTCTCCCTTTATCACATGCAGAATGTAGTAGAAAATACACTGAGCTATCACAGAAAGATTCACTTCTGCCCCACATTTGGATAACACGATGTTTAAATTCAATGTTTTCCAAAAGTTTCAGCCAGGCTTCCACATTATTTCACAGACATACACATTTCCATTATTCCAAAACCTGCTCCCTTTGGATAAAATATAAAACTGACGTTCAAGCTTCTAAATGGCTCAAGATAGCCTTTGTCCTATTGTATCTCCCAATCTTTCTTTAAAACACATTTCTGCCCATATCAGGCCAGCTTTTTTTCCTTCTTTCATATGTATTCTATTTTCATTTCCTTGGTCATACCTTCATTCAGGCTCTCCCCTCAGCCTAAAATGTCTTATCATCTAAAACTTGCCCCATCCTTCAAGACCCAACTCATTCTCATATTCTCAAGAAGGCTTTCCTTCAGGAAAGAGAAAAGGAAGGAGGTAGATTTAGATCCCTAATGCAGAGTTTATTCAGAACCCTAGAAATCCATGATGTGATGGTTGTAATTCAACTCTCTGAGAGCTCATAGCAAAAAGTAAACTTTATTCACAGACATTTTAGATGATGATGTCCTCAACTCACAAAGTTTACCACACCAAAACAATATAGTCTTTAGAATATGAGGAAATAATCATTAAATTCTTTTAAATTTTGTAAGTCTATAAGAATACTAGGCTGAAGATACAATATTGTATTCTTCTTACATTTAAAAATAATTTTATTAGTATGTGTGTGTCATACATAATAATCACATTCATCATAGGGAATTTGTACCTGACTATGATATATCTTAATTCTTCTTTTTTCTCATTTCCTTCTCTTCCCTTCAACCACTCTTCCCCTACCCATTTACAAAAGCTTTGTTTCCATTTTTTTCCTTCTATTCTATTTTTTTAATCCCATTTCCTTTCTCCTCCTTTCCCTCCCCCCTCCTTTGATCCTCTTCCCATTTAAACAAGTTCTTCCCAATATATATCCTCCATTTTATTCCTTATTTACCAGTTGGGTTTCTCACACAAGAGAAACTATGTGATACTTAAACTTATGTGTTGAGGTGCATTCATTTACCTAAAAATGTCTCAAGGGTATCAGAAAATGGAAAGATAACGCCCATTCATGTATAGGCAGGACCAATATAGTGAAAATGGCCATACTTCCAAAGCTGTTATGTAGATTGATACAATCTCAATCTTCTTACATTTTGTGCATCATAAAATAAAAGAATTCAAAGGATTTGTAGAGGTCATCAAATAAACATTCCCACATATTACAGAGTCTCCTTGATAGATGGTCATCTTAACTCTACTTGGTCTACACTTAAAACACACTAATGGAAAAAAATCACTAGCTCACAAAACAGGCAAAAAAAATCCTATGGTTCAGTTTATTAATTCATTCAAAATATAATTATTAGGGGCTGAGTATGTGGCTCAGTGGTGCTGAGCCTGCCTGGCAAGTGCAAGGTCCTGAGTTCAATTCCCAGTATCAAAAAGCATGTAATTATTGATGACCAACTATGCATCCAGTACTATTCTAGCTATGATAGAAATCCAGTAGTAAATAAGATGAACAAAGGCCTTATAATCACCTGGTTTAAAATCTATAAGGAAATACATAACAAAAAAGTACATAACTATATAAATAAGAAAATTTCAGATAGTGATGGGTATAAAAGTAAAAAGCAGTTATGAAATAATAACAAACATGGTTTCTTTATGGGCTAGTATTAGTTGGTGAGTTGGGAAACACCTATCTGAAGAGGTGACATTTAAACAGAGATTGAATGACTACAAAGGGCTAACTGCAAATATTTTGGGGAAGAGAATTTCACAGAAGGTGAGAGAACAGTAAGGACAAAACTTGAAACCATACTACAAAGCTACTGTGATAAAAAAAAACAGTGTGGTACTGGCAAAAAAACAGACCCAAGAATCAGTAAAACTGATTAGAAGACAAAGAAACAACTCCAGACACACTCAGCCACCTCATCTTTGACAAAGAAGCCAAACACCATCACTGGAGGAAAGATAGCCTCTTCAATAAATGGTACTGAAAACTTGCCAAAAATTAAAACTAGACCTATATCTAGTACCATGCACTAAACTAAAATCAAAATGGATTGAAGATCTAAATATTACAACAGTAACACTAAACCTTCTGAAATAGGTGTTAGGTAGAACTCTTGAAGACATTGGCATAGGAAAAGATTTCATAAACAAAACCTTGGCTGCATGTAAACTAGCACAAAGAATCAACAACTGGGATCTCATCTTATTAAAAAGCTTCTTCACTGCAAGAGAAACCACCAACAGAGTGAAAAGAAAACCCAAATTGTGGGAAAAAAATTTTACCAGCTGTTCCTCAGACAAAGGTCTACTATCTAGAATATATAAAGAACTTTAAAAAATCAAACCTCCCAAATGTAAAGGCCCAATCCAAAAATGGGCATCTAAAATGAACAGATATTTCTCAAAGAAGTAGAAATAGCAAATAAACATATGAAAAAATGTTCCACATCACTGGTCATTCGAGAGATGCAAATGAAATCAACACTTAGATTCCACCTCACTCCAGAAAGAATGGCTGCTATCAAGAAATCAACCAATAACAAACACTGGCCAGGCTGTGGGAAAAAAGGAACACTTCTCCACTGTTGGTGCGAATGTAGACTGGTGCAAGCACTGTGGAAATCAGTATGGAGATACCTTAGAAACCTAGGATTAGAGGTCCTATTTTACCCAGCCATTCCTCTGCTTGGTATCTTCCCAAAAGAATTAAAAGAATCATACCACAGTGATACGTGTGCAGCCATATTCACAGTGGCACAGTTTGTAATAGCTAAAGCTTGGAAACAGCCCAAATCCCCATCAGCTGGAGACTGGATAAATAAGCTGTGTTTTTTTATTAAATGGAGTACTACTTAGCCATAAAAAAGGAGAAACCAGAGACATTTGTAGCTAAATGGATGCACATTGAGGCCATACTCTTAAGTAAACTAAGTAGGACACACATGTGTAAATACTAAATGGTTTCTCTGGTGTGAGAACCTGAAAGTATAAATAAGGATCAAAATGTGTAATAGATAATGTGAATTGGGAAAAGGTTCAAAGGGGAAGGTGAAGTTTGAGGGGTAAGAGGAAAGAAAGAAGGGAAATGAACAAATGTGAGACAAGGAAATAGTGGAAACAAAGTTTTTGTAAATAGGGAGAGGTGGAGGGGTTGAAGGGAGAGCAGGGGAATGGGGATAAAAATAAAAACCAGGATATATCATGTAAAGGTACAAATTCCCAATGATGAATGTCATCATATTGTATACCAAAAATGTACCAACAAAGTTAATGAAAAAAAAGAGAAAAGAAACTTGCTGTTTAACTTATAGGTAATAGTCAGTTCTGTCTTCTAGAATTATATACACCAGTACTATCTCTTCCATGTGACACCCTTTTACCTATTTGAAGATATTAGTATATCCTTTCTAATTCTTCTTTTCTATAGCCCAAAGTCATCAACCATTCCTCCTCAATTGTTTTCAGATTCTAAAAATTCCCATTGTTCTAGTAACTTGGGGTTGGTATAACAAATCACCAACACTAAATAGCTTAAACATTTATTTTTCACAGTTCTGGAGGCTGGAAAGCCAAGGACTGGTTGCTGCCAGATCTAGTATTTTGTGAAGACCTGATTACTGGTTTGCAGATGACTGTCTTCTCATTGCAACCTCACATGGCAGAGGGCAGAGAGCAAAATCATCTCTCACAGGTGTCTTCTTATAAGGGCATTAACCCCATTAAAACTTCACTTTCATGACCAAATTATCTCTCAAAGTACAATCACTTTGGAAATTTAGGCTTCCACATATAACTTTTGGAGGGGCACAAACAATCAGTCCATAATACCTATTCTACCCTTTTAGTCATGCTCCAGTTTTCTAATGTCCTTCCTCAACTGACATATATTAGATGAAAATAAATGTTGGCAGGAGGAATGAATAAACAATATTCCTTAAATAATGCAAAGTGCAATAGGATATTTTATTATATTTTACTGGACATTAACCTTCTGCTGTTTTAGCCCAAGTAGCATTCATTTGGAAAACCCAAAACTTTATGTCTCAAGGCATCAGCATGAGATGTCATATGTAGCATAGATGGCATGGAAGATGACTTTCATTGGCATATTGGACAGTAACCAAGCCTTTGGACCCTCATCAATTTTGCTTCAAACAATGTTACTCTCCATTTGAGGCTTGGACATGTAACTTCCATTCCCTAATTGAATGTTAGTAAATGTGACACAAGCAGAGCCTTTGCTTATATACATTTCCTCTATTAGACTTCTTCCATCACCAAACAAACACACTCATGTTAGTCTGCTAGAGATACAGGGGACTGTAGAGAAAACGTGACTCACAGATGACTGCAGATGTATAAACGGGACCACATAAAACCAGAAGAATTGCTCAACCAACTCATTGCCTCACAAGCAAAAATAGATGGTTGTTCTTTGAAGAAAATAACTTGTAAAGTAGTTTGCCATGTAGCAATAACTTACTCATTTAAAAAGCCTTCAATGCATGGTGTTCAATCACAAATCCCCTTCCTCGAATACATGTGTGCACATATACGTGCACAAGCAGAAGGATTCAAATCCTGGTGTGTTGATTTAAAAAAGTTTTAGACCATTGTTCTAAAACATCATAGGTACAATGGGGTTTTATATTTATATCATATGGGTCATACTCACTTAGTTACCTAAGTATCACAATCTCTATTGGAATCATTGAAATCCTCTCTGTATAGCACAGAACATTGCACAGTATACAAAATATTGGATCAATAAAAACCAAAAACAAATGTTACATTACGCAAAGCATGCACCTGCTTAAAATGTGTTCTTTTTTCTCAGATCTATATGAAATTATAGACCAACTGCTGAGAAAAAATGATTTCTTGGAAGAGCTAGGTTTCCCATTGTGTCTAAGGTAATAGAAAGGATATTACTGCTCTGCTAAATCTTTCTACAGTTGACTTGCTGCAAATTGGTACAGTAAAGTAACAGGAAATCATTATTAGAGTTTGAAAAAAACCAAGTTATTTTAAATAAAGTTTACATTAATCTGCAGACACGTCACACCAAAAAACTCATTTACAATTCCCAATAATTGGTCAAGGCTTATAAGGTGTTTGTATGTTTGGAATTACATGGTTTAATGTATTTTTCTTTTGATTAATTATTCATTTTTTTCTCATTGTGAGAGAAATTTAATACAAATTAAATTCAAAATTGCTGCCAGTAATGTGTCTGGACTGCAATATCTGATTTTTTTTAAATTACATATTTCAAGAAAATAAAATAGCTCCAGCTTGAGGATCCTTTCTGGCTATAAAAATGTAGAATGTACCCTACAGAAATAGGGGCATGCGTTCTCAAGTTTTGTTTATAAATATTACATATGTCTTATTCTCTAGAACCTTAGACTAACACTGACAATCTGGAGTATGATGCTGAGAGAGGTTTGGGAAGGGTTAGAAGTAAAGAAATCATTATTTACAACAAAGACATGTAGTGTAGGAAAGGGTACCTAAATTCATATATTTTTACTACTTGGCATGTTCTGATCATGTGGCCCAATTCTAATAACTGAACTTCTTGCTAAATATCTCTAGCTTCAGTTTCCTCCCTTTCTCCACAAAATGGATGATGCGAGACCTAAATGAAATGATTCAAGTGCCTGGAATATATGAAGCAGTCAATAAAAATTATAGTCATGTGCTGGCAAACTGGCACTCCAGGAAAAGCAAAACAAAAAGTTACCTGATATATAACGTTTGTTTGCTCTCATGGTGTAAATACTCCTATTATAGCTGATTTCAAACAATTGATATGAAGTCACGGAAGTTGAAGATAAGAAGAGAAATGTACATACAGCTCAAAGGAGACAGAATGAGCAAGCTCCACTGAAACACTGCACAACCAAGACTCTACCCTGAAATCTACTTCAAGTAATGGACCTTATTATTTCCCCTTACATCTTAATCCTAACAATTATAAGGCCTTGACCCTGGTTTCCTCTCAAACTAAAGTCCCATTCCTGAACCTCAGAAGTGACCCTAGCACATTCATCAGTCCTTTGCTCTGACATTCTTTCTAGTCACCTGGGTCTTGTCATACCATCTGTCCTGAGAGTTTTTGTTATGTCACATCTGCCTGTCACATCCCTCTATTCTTAAGGGACCTCTCTAATTATATTCATCTGCTTTTTTTGCCAATATTTTCTAGTTATACATGTGGTTATAAGTCCATTTTGGACCAGAGAAAGGGACTCCTGAAATAGAGATATCATTTGTTACCAAGAACCCAAGTGTTCTGTCACTCACGGAAATAAAATCTATTCCTTTGGTCTAATTAACACTTTATTTTTCTCTATCCAGAGACCAAGTACCACTTCTAGGTACCAGTAGTTGTGTAAGGCCATCATAAACACATACAAAGAGTTTCAGGATGGTGTAGACCCAGCTCATTCATAAATAAAAGAGGGTTAGCATCTATTTAATGAACAACTCATAACATATAGTCACACCCAAATCATAAACGCTGAAGTTATCCATCATATAGAGTAAATAAGTTCGAATAATTTACTCATACTCCATATGGTGATTGGGTACATTACTTAGTAGCTGGATAAGCTGGCAGCAAATTGATGTAATTATCTATGTAAGTGAGCAAGTGTTCCAGTTATGTGTATAATTATGGCAAAGCATTAATGCTGATAATGATGAGTAAGATGATTCTATAATGATTGATCCAGAAAAGAGAAAAGGATAATTTGATTTGGAAAACATGAAGCCTCTGAAAGCATCTGTGGGCAACTGAAAGCTCTTGGCTATGCACTTGACAGAGGTCAAGGCCAGAGAAAAGGACTCACCCAAGAATATTACATTTCAGTGGATAGGAAGGAAAGTGTAGACTTCATTTTGATTATAAAAGAAGAAATAATTAAGATACAGTGAAATTCATGCAGCGGCAAATATGACTCTGATCATGTATAGTCTTGTTTTAACATTTCACAAGATCTCAGCATCATTGTATGCTACGAGTTTCCCCCTGAAGTACAACCACAGAAATGCTCAGTGATTAAGAGATTCATGAGTTTCTGTCCATTGTGTGGATGTATGCATAGATCCAGGGTGTATCTCTTGAGATCCTACACTAAAAATGATAAAGCTCATCAAGTTCTGCTGAAAAAGAAGGCTTCCATAGAAAAACAACAAAAATCTCACCCAAAAAACATCCACCTTCTCTTATTTACACTGTAATTTATTATTTATTACATGGCCAATCTCCCTCTTCATTTATGTAGCTAGCCAACATAGCCCCAAGGCTGAATCATTCATTTGCTTGCTCATTCTTTCATTTTTATCATTCATTAAATAATCATTATTGAATATGTACAATGTGGCTGGCACTAAGATGTTTTGAATTATATATATATATATATATATATATATATATATATATGCATAACAGGGTCTACATCACTCATAAATCCAGGGCTAAAGAGAAACAGGTAAATAACCAATCCCAAAGGATTGTAAGAAATTTTATTTTTGTGTTATCCCAGATAAAACAGAAGCCCAGAGGGAAAATACTAATCCTTACTAGAAGAGAGAAAAAATTTTCTGGAGGAAATAACCTGAGACAAAGTGCAAGTATAAGGTAGCTAAACAAAGAGACCACAGTTGTCAGGCATGATGGTGAATGCATGTAATCCCAGTATTCTAAGGGCTGAAGCAGACGGCCTGCAAGTTCAAGCCAAGCCTGAGTAATTTAGCAACTTAGCAAGACATTGTCCCAAAATAAAAGGTTTTTAAAAAAAGGTATGGAGATGTATCTCAGTGTGAAGATCCTAGGTTCAATCTCTAGTACTGAAAAATAAATAAATAAATAAGTAAATAAATAAATAAATAAAACAGTGAGCAAAGCAAAACCTCAGCCTCTATAGATCTTCAGTGTAGGGAAAGTGCATAAAATAGAAATACCATGCATATAGCAAGTCAGTTAGTGATTTGTGTGAAGAAAAATAGAGCAGTGTGTAGGGATAGAGTAATAAGGGTGCTACTTTAGGTAGGATATTCAGAGAGGCCTGGCTGAGATATCTGAACAGATTTGAATATGTGAGGAAGCAAGAAAATAAGATTTGTAAACATCTGAAGGAGGGATATTTCAGGCCCTGCATAAGGAATATATCTAAAGAGTTAAAGAACCAAAAAAGCAGTGTAGCTTCAGCTAAATGAACAAGGCTAAGAAAGATTGTAAATTAAGAAAGAAAAGCAAGCCAGGAGGCAGGTCACATGAGACCTTGTAGGCCATGACATGGAACTTATGGTTTTGGAATTCTCTTGGACCTCAGGTATACACAATTGAAATAATTATTACTCTTAGTTCAGGTTATACTACTATTGGTTTATAATCTATTTTAATTTCCTAATATATGTCCATAAATCTACTACCCAGATCCCAAAGTGGAATATTACCCGTGTCCCTCCACAACACTATATCTCTCACACCCTCCTCAAAGGTAACAACTATCCTGAGGTTTATTTTTACCATTACCTTCCTTTTCTTACTCATTTTATCATACACTCATATATATATATATGCATTTATTTGGAATATATATGGGTAGATAGATGATAGATATAGATAGATGGCTTAAGATGTTTTTATTTGTTTTTGAATATTACAAAAATCCTATCATATTCTATCCTGGCTTCGGAGTCTTTCTTTTTTCACACAACCGCAGCATTTTATTACTAAGGGTCATTTATATAGTTGTTTATATCTATAAATCATTCATTTTCACTGATAAAAATATCCCATTATGTAAACATTCTTCAAGTAATTTATTCATTCTCTTATTAATTAGCATTTGAGTAGCTCCCAAGTTTTTGCTTATATATAAAAAATTCCACCAAATATATTTTAGTGGGTATCTCCTTGGGAAGGCATACTAAAATCTTTATCAGAATATACAGTACTAAGTGTTGATACTAGCTCATAGCATGCACAAATGTTCAACTTTACAAGACAATACCAAATCATTTTCCAAAGCAGCTATACCAAATTACATTCTCAGTGCAACATATAGATTTCACAAGCACATGTTCTTAACACTTAGTGTATTGTGAAGCTCTAACCATTTTACCAATCAAATGGATGTAAAATGGTATCCTATTGTGGTCCTGATTTGATTTCCCTAAATATAAGTAAGTTTTAAAACATCTTATGTTTATTGACTATGTATGTTTCCTTTTTTCTAAAGCACCTGGGCCCATCTTTTTCCTCATTTTTTTTCTATTGAGCTATGTCTTAGTTACTTTTCTCATTGCTGAAACAAAATACCTGACACTCAAAGGTCAAGGGAGGAAAGGTTTATCTAGCTCATCGTTTGTAGAGACTTCAGTTCATAACTGACTGGCTCCAAGGCAGGGTGGCAGGGCAGAGAGGCATCACAGAAGAGAAACAGTTCATGGTAGGCAGAAGGCAGCAAAATAGCAGCAAGTGAGAAGCAGTGACAAGAGCAGCCCTCTTTCTGTCCCATATATTCTCTCCAGAATACCTGCCCTTTGGATGGGTAGCACTTATACCCAGCATGGGACACCCTTAACCCTAGCATCTCACCATAAATAAATTACAGCATCACATCCTTAATCTCAGCATCACACACTCTAGATCCAGCCACCTCCAAAAAGCTTTACCTATGACTCCCTAAGGCTTTGGAGGGACATCTAGATATAAGCCATAACAGGTTATTTTCCCCTGTCCTATTACTTTGTATGATTTTTATATACCCTTAATATTTTTCATTGTATATGTTTCAAATATATATTTTCCTCCAAGTATATAAATTGTCTTTCAATTTTATTCATGCTCTAGATGGTAAAAATATCCTTAATTTAGAGAATGATGTCAGCAAGATGGTACAATAGAATATTCCAGTATTGTCCTTTCACAAAAACATCAATTTGAACAATTACCCACAAGTGACAATATCAGAATTCAGGTGAATGATTAGAGCATCTGGCTGCAGAAAAGAAATAAGAAAAGATGCCTAGAAGTGGTTAGGAAAGTGTTTCACATTAAACACACCATTCCATCTCCAAGATGAACAGTAAGTTAGAAAGAAATGCTCTCTATATGGGGAAAGGAGAATGAAATAAACACTAGATTGTCATGAACCCCAGCACCCAGATTGCTCTGGGGAAATTTGGCATTAGGCTGTCTCCCCCAGCCTCAAGCTCTAGGTCAGCTGGTATAGCCCAAAATTAAAGGCTCATTCCAATGCCAGGTTGGCCTCCCTAGACAGAAGCTTTGTGCTGGACCCTGCAGACATAGACTGTAAGTTCACACTCACAGACTCAGGTTAGACATCACCTTCGGTAAACACAATTAACAGGCAAACCTTAGTGAACCCCAGCACCATGCTATCTAGCCTTTGTGAACCTAGGATTCAGGTTCATATTTACGTATCTATGTTTTATGCTCATCCTTGAAATAGGACAATTTGATCTGTGGAATAGCCAGAAACGAGGTAGAGAGATAAATATTTGGTTGCTTTTGTGGAAATAGAAGAAGGAGGACAGGAGAGAAGTTTGGTCTTGTCAGGCCAAATTCTGCTCTTTCAAAGGGATGGAGAGCTTTTGGGGTTACTGAGCCAGATGTCATATATTACTCCCCACAATGAGAATAACAGATAATAAAATACAAAAGAAAAAGTCATTACTTCAGAAAGATTCTCCAAGGAAAGGTAATCAGACCAAAACTTAGATAAATATAAGAGCAGAAATCAATGCAATGCAGGCTAAGTGAATGACACAAAAAATCAATGAAGCAAAGAGTTGGTTCTTCAAAAGAATAAACAAAATTGACAAACTCTTAGCGAACATTATCAAAAAGAAGGAAAGAAAAGCCCCAAATTCATACAATTAGGAATAAAAATGGTGAAATTACAACAGACCCTGCAGAAATCCAGAGGATCATCAATACCTACTTCAAGACCCTATAAGCCAATGAGATGGAAAACAGAAGAAATGGACAGATTTCTAGATACATATGAATTAACAAATTTGAACGAAGAAGACTTAAGAATTCTAAACAACTAAATATCAATCAATGAAATTGAAAACGTAATTAAAAATTCACAAACAAAGAAAATCCCGGGTCGTGATGGCTTCACTGCTGAATTCTACAAGACATTTAGAGACGAACTACTGCCACTACTGTGTAAACTCTCCAATGAAATTAAAAGGAAAGCAATACTCCCAAATTCATTTTGGAAGCAAGCATAACCTTGATCCCAAAAGCAGGAAAAGACCCAACCAAAAAAGAGAACTACAGGCCAATCTCCCAAATGAACATAAATGCAAAAATCCTTAATAAGATACTGGCAAATAGAATGTAGAAGGTCATCAAGAAGATTATGCATCCTGATGAAGTGGGATTCATCCCAGGGATGCAGGGATGGTTCACAATATACACATCAATAAATGTAATACACTATATTAACAGAGCCAAGGACAAAAAACATATGATCATGTCAATAAATGCAGAAAAAGCCTTTGACAAAATCCAACATTCATTCATGACATAAAACCTTACAGAAAATTGGAGTAGATGCTCTCAACCTAATAAAAGCCATGTATGAAAAACCAATAGCCAACATCATACTAAATGGTCAAAAACTGAAAAATTTCAGGCTAAAATCAGGAACAAGACAAGGATGTCCACTATTACCACTCCTGTTCGATATAGTTCTGGAAACAGCCACAACTAGACAAGAGAAAGAAATAAAAGGAACAAAGATAGGAAATGAAGATGTTAACTTGTCATTATTTGTCAGTATATTTTATATGGAAGACCCCTAGAACTACATCAAAAGTCTTTTAGACTTAATAACCAAATTCAGCTGAGTAGCTGGATACAAGGTCAGCACACAAAAATCAATAGCCTTCCTGTACATGAACAACTGACTCACTGAGAGAGGACCTGGAGAAACAACTCCTTCACAATAGCATACAAAAAATAAAATAACTAGGAATCAACCTAATGAAAAAAATAAAGACCTCGACTCTGAAAACTACAGTACTCTGAAAAAAAAAAAGGCCAAAGAGGATATGATAAAATGGAAAGACATCCCTTGCTCCTTAGTAGAAAGAACCAACATAGTGAAAATACCCATACTTCCAAAACTTCTATATAGAGTCAATGCAAACCCAATTCAAATTCCAAAAGCTTACTACACAGAACTTGAGAAAATAATCCAAAAGTTCATTTGGAACAAGAACAGACCTAGAATAGCAAAAGCAATTCTAGGCAACAAAGACAAGGTAGGGGATATCACAATCCTTCACTTGAAACTATACTACAAAGCTACTGTGATAAAAACAGCATGTTACTGGTCAAGAAACAGACCTGAAGAACAATGAAAAAGACTACAAGATGCAGAAACAATTCCAGACACACTCAGCCACCTCATCTTTGACAAAGGAGCCAAAGACCCTCACTGGAGGAAGGATAGCCTCTTTAATAAATGGTTCTGGAAAAATTGGGTTTCAACATGCCAAAGATTGAAACTAGACCCATATCTATCACCATGCACTAAACTAAAATTGAAATAGATCAAATATCTAAACATTAAAACAGAAACACTTCACCTGCTGGAAGAGAGGTTAGGCAGAACTCTTGAAGACATTGGCACAGGAAAAGATTTTATGCATAAAACCTCAGTCACGGGTGAACTAACACAAATAATCAACAACTGGGATCTCATCTCATTAAAAAGCTTCTCCACTGCAAGAGAAACCACTAACAGAGTGAAGAGACAACCCACATTGTGAGAAAAAAAATTTAACCAGCTGTTTCTCAAACAAAGGTCTGCTATCTAGAATATATAAAGACTTTAAAAAATCATACCTCCCAAATTTCAAGACCCAATCCAAAAATGGACATCTGAAATGAACAGATATTTCTCAGCCAAAGAAATAGAAATAGAAAATAAACATATGAAAAATATATTCAATAACACTGATCATTTGAGAGATGCAGATGAAAAAATGCTGAGATTCCACCTCACTCCAGAAAGAATGGCTGCTATCAAGAAATCAACCAATAACAAATCCTGGCAGGATTGTGGGGGGAAAGGAACCCTTTTCCATGGTTGGTGGGAGTTTATAATGGTGCAACAACTGTGGGAATCAGTATGGAGATACCTCAAAAAAACTAAGATTAGAGGTCACATTAAATTTAGCTATTTCCCTGCTGGGTATCTACCCAAAAGAATTAAAAACATCATACCACAATGATATATGTGCATCTGTGTTCATAGAGGCACAGTTTGTAATTGCTAAATCTTGGTAACAGCCCAAAAGCCATCAACTTCTGAGTGAATAAAGAAGATGTGGGTTTTTAAAAATAAAATAGAGTACTACTCAGCCATAAAGAATGAGAAACTTGAGACATTTATAGCTAAATGGTTGTACGTTGAGGTCATAGTCTTAAGTGAAATAAATAGGATACACATGTGTAAATATCAAATAGTTTTTCTGGTGTGAAAAACTGAAAGTGTAAATGAGGATCAAAATGTATAATAGACAATGTAAAATAGGAAGAAAATGTCCAAAGGGGAAGGGGAAGTGGGATGGGTAGGGCAAAGGAAAGAAAGGAAAGGAAAAAATATGAGAAAAGGAAAAAACAGAAACAAAGTCTTTGTAAATAGGGAGGGGTGGAGGTGTTGATAGGAGGGCAGGGAAATGGGGAAAAAATAAGTACCAAGATATATCATGTAAAGGTACAAATTTCCAATGATGAATGTCATCACATTGTATACCTAAAATGTACCAATAAACTTAATGAATAAAAAAAGGAAAAACACTTATAATCAAATGACAAGAAAATTGTACAATTTCAACTGCCTACCTATTTAGATTTCTAAAAATTGTCTCTTTGTAGATTCCATGACATTATTGTGTTTTTACCTGTGGCTGGATCCCCTGATACCAATTGTTCCCTTAGATGCCATGGTTGCTTGTCATGCTTGCTGGATATGATGCCTGTTAGATACTATACAGTTCTGTCCTCTTGACATCTGCCACACACCACTGGAATATGTTTCCAACCATCTGGACTCCCCTAGTTATGGTTCACCTTTTATGTGACCTATAGTATTAAGGTACAAGATCTTATTTCTTATTTTTAGAAATCTCCTCACATTTGTCTCTTATTCTTTTTTCAAGGAAAGTGATTCTGTTTATTCCGTAAAGAAAAATAATTTAAAATACCTTTGCCTATAAAGTGAAGAACCATATATTTTCTTCCGGGTGTAACTATGACTTCATGACCCTTTATAGTGTTCAGAACTGTCACACAGAGTTATGTAATGAACATCATTCCCAACTGTAGGCACCCCAAATTGTCTCCCTACATACCTGCATGTTATTGTTTGATAGAACTAGAGAAACTCAGGAGATCAATATGAAGATGGTTAGCTCTAATTAAGCCAGCAATTATAAGAGACCATAAGACATCAATAGTTAGAATGACTGTGGACCCCTGGTGTTTATGTAAGTGGCACATTTAAGTATAAAGCATCAAAATGGTTGATCGCAGTAGGAAATTCATTAAGTATAATTAATTATATTTTTGTTAACGTAAGATTCTTACAGGAATTATTCAACTCTAAGGAGATGCTAAAATACAATCAAATTATAACTGAATGTTTGTGGGACCCAGTTGGTTTAGGCCATAAGTTGCATAACATTTAAGAGTATAGTTCATGTAACACACTTAAGAACATTTCATTTGCAACTCCTTAACCAACCCCATAACCCGTTAACTGGAAGGAAGGAAGGAAGGAGAGAGAGAGAAAGAAAGAGAAAAAGAAAGAAAGAAAGAAAGAAAGAAAGAAAGAAAGAAAGAAAGAAAGAAAGAAAGAAAGAAAGAAAGAAAGAAGGAAGGAAGGAAGGAAGGAAGGAAGGAAGGAAGGAAGGAAGGAAGGAAAGAAAGAAAAAAAAAGAAAAAGAAAGAAAAAGAAAGAAAGGCTTTCTATTACCCTATGTCTAGGTCACATGGCTTTTTCTTTCACTCAGCTCCTATCTCTCAGTCCTTTATCATACATAATATCTTGGTCAAAACTCACTTAATAATGTATTTTTCTCCTCCTCACATCTTTTTCAATCATTCCTTCCTGTTTGCTCACCGTATGATTATATGTCAGGATTATCTAGGAACCAGTCCATGAAGCCTCCAGGAAGACTGGGTCCTTCATAGGAGAAAGATAATATCTGAAGACTCACATGTTCACAATTTTTCCTTGATCACACAGAGTAAAATTCAATGTATTTCTTAGCAAATAATCTGGAGCACTGTGCTTATACATAGCTACTGGACAAGTTTGGCCCTTGTTAGGCTGGTATTGATAAAGCAATCCAAACAATTATCATTTTCCTAAAAGTAGTCTCTTCTATTTGTCCTATCACAACTTTTAAAGAAGTTGAAATATTTTAAATAGCAGTTTTAGAGTACTAAAATTCACGTACTTATAAAATAAGGAAGTACTGATCAGCATGAAGCACCACCACAGCCTTATTTTGGGAACAATTATCAACACTGTACTTCTAGAAGCACTGCTTTGAGGAGATAGGATGACTTTTGATCATTACAGAATGTCAATTTTGCCACCTTTAGTCCTATGACAAAGACTGCTAATTGTTCTTCAATATGCATTTCACATCATGCATTATCACCTTATGTTTTAGCTGGGCACGTAGCAATCCAGAATTAAGACTACATTATTTAGACACCCCTTGCAAAGCTAAATGTGGCCATGTAACTGCATTCTGGCTGATGGTTGAAAGAAAAAATCATAGAAAACTTTTAAGAAATAAATTTGGAAAAAGAGAAAGTCCTATCTTCTTTGTCCCTTTCCTACTTTCTGCAGTCTGGGATGAGGATACAGTGTCTAGAACTCCAGGAATATGAAATGACCTGGAGAATGCATGCTTTCCATGACTGAACAATGATAGAAATATCCTGGGTCATGAGACCATGATGCTAATACACAGCTAATGGCTCTGTAACATCTAGCTCCAGGGGCTGAGTAAGAACTAAGCTATCTCATTTCTTGTCATAGATTGCATTTTCTGTCAGTAGCAGCTAAATCTATTCCAAACTAAAACACTTCCCATTAACTAAAACTTAGGCATCTTGCTTCAATCAGCAATACAAAATTTGTACAGTTAGGCAGGGGATTTAGCTCAGTGATTCCACCATCTGCCTTGCAAGCACAAGGACCCAAGTTCAATCCCCGGTACCAAAAAAAAAAAAAAAATTCTGCAGTTAAAGCACCTGCCAGATAACTGAAGCTTAAATCAATAACTATCCAATTCCTGTCAAATGTCAAATAAAATAACTAATACTTGAAAAATAAAATAAAATATATGCTATTCATCCATTCTTCAAGCTTTTCTATGCTATCTACATTCACCCAGATCACCAGGAGGCAGGACAACGTAGCTGAATTGTTAGTTCTCCGCCAAAATGCTTTAACTTAAGTGCAAATTGATATGGTCTCTCCAAACTGCATCCAAGACTTCCTAAGAAAGTGGGAGAGTTAACTGAATTCCCTGTAGATTCACTTTATTTTAGCTGGATCAAGATTTTCTGTGGAACAATATGTAGGGCAAATAGAATTTATTTTCCAAACCAGGATATTTTTAGAAGTAAAAGAAGATACTATTAATACATTAGGAAAACAGGCATAAACCAAGACTTGCCTGGGAACATTAAGATGTACAGCCAACCCCCAATGAATATTTAGCTCTCTTGGTCAGACTTAGGCCAAATATATATATATATATATATATATATATATATATATGCACACTAAAATATCACTGACACTAAATTGAACAGTTCTTTAAATTCTTAAACTGTCATCAAACCAAGAAAAACAAAAACTACCAGAAAAAGTGATCTAGTCAGTAAGCAAAATCCAAATTAGACAGGGATTTAATTGTGTTAAATATAAGAAAATTTTTCCAAAGTTGAGAAAAGAGGTTTACCATATATATAATTTATGCAGATTTATGAACAGATTCAAATGTTCATTGTCTCCAACAAACTGTATAAATCAATTTAGACATTGGCACACTCATTTAGTTGTTAGACACAAACCCGTTCAGAATTTACTGTCTGAGTGCGTAGGTGGTCATCTTCATGCTTGACGGAATTAATGGGAGGTTCCACAACTTTTAAGAACTACATGTGTTCATGAAGGAACCATTTCTTCTTTCTTCTTTTCTCTTTCTCTTCTTTTTCCTCCTTTTTCTTTTTTCAGGCAGGTGTAGTTTAACTTGATTTTTAAAAAATGCTATCTAGCATGTATCTGGTTATGACCATTTATCATGTCTGATATCACAGAATAAATATAGGCTAATCAAATGTGCTGGGTGGATTATCTGCCTTTGAACTTATATCCCAATAAGCTGTTGTCCAACTTTGTTTTCCTCTTATCCTTCATCATAACAGAGGCTCATTATTAGGCATTGATGATCAACTTTCTCCTAATGAACCCATCAACAACAGATGCAATGTTGTTAATTCTTATCCCTTGCTGTCCACAATCCCTGATTCAATCTATACATTTTTGGTGACCATATTATGTTTCCCACAAACATACATGCTACCAAATACTTCCTGCTTGCAATATTTTTGATTAATTTATTCTATATTTAATATAGTCTATAAATAGAAACCTATAAAATATACTAGGTTGAACTCACAATTTAAAGCACTTCCAGTTTATTTGACATCATTTATCCAATATTGACACTAGGTGATAACTCATTTGATAGCTTAAAATTCACTTTTTGGAAATCAAAGATCTTTATGCAGCTCAGGCATTAGGTCCACAGAAAGATAATTTAACTGAAAGTATTTCCTGATGTATTAACTTTAAATTGGGATCCCTTCAACCCTAGCCTGTCAAGTAGTTTATGATCATAAACAAATGCTTGAATGCACTAGACAGATTTCTATTTAAAGCAAAATTACAGTCAATCTTCTGGTAGCGCAAATTTTTTCTTGAAATGGGAATAATCATCCCCTAATTCACTTGTTTAGAAAAAGTTTGTTATATATGGTTCCTGAAACCTTTACCCTTCCTTCAATTCAGGTCAACAAGGATTTACTGAGTACTTAGAATGATCTTTCCTCCCTCTCACCAGAGTATGCAGAGGAAATTGTCCCATTTTGATTCAGGAGGCAATCCTGGAAACAATCCACCGTAGACAAGATGTGGAATCACACTGTGCTACCATGGTGATATTAGCAGAGCCCATGACTACACGTGAGGCAGGGAAAAGAATAGATCTTGAAAAAGAGGGTGCTATTGTCATAGAACAATAGGGGTCCATTATAGCATAACAAACAGAGGAAGCTTCAAGAGAAAGAGCAGATCTTGTCATTAAAAAAGCATTTCAGTTTCATATTTCAGAGATTTAAAACATTTGAAAATCAGAGAGAAAAGTAGCAAAATTAGGACTTTTTAATTAGGAAATCTCCAATCAAATCTAGGTTCTTGCACTGCTTAAGTAACTGGCTCTATTCTCAGGGGTTCAGTTCCTTATCTGTCAAAATAAAAAAGCTGAAATAGACAAATTTATTAAAGTCTGTTATCTTTCTCATCTAAGGAAATTGTACCTCCATTCACCCATTTGCTCAAACAAGAAATGTAGGAATTATCCTGAATGCTTCCTTTTAACCTCATCTTTCAAATTTAAAAACTATCCTAACCAAAACCACTCCTCCCAGTATCCCTCATATCAGTATTTTAATTTATAGTTACTTGGGCAGTATGGTCATCCAGAACTCCTTTCTTTTTCTCATAACCTATGAGAAGTCGATTAGAAATTTTGCCCAACTTTAACTTCAAAATTTATAAAGAATCCAATCACCTTTCAGTATCTTCACTATTGGCACCTTAGTCTAAACTGCCATCATCACTAGCATAAATTACTGGAACAACCTCCTAAATGGTCTCCATGTTCCCACTCTAGCCTACCTACTGTCTAATACCAATACCTAAGCCAGAATATTTCTGTTAAAATATGACAGATGATATGACTCTTCTACTGAAAACCTTCCAAGGGCTTCCCACCTTGTCTTTGAAACCAAGGTTCTTACATATATAGCCCAACACATCATGAGCTACTCCATTGCAGGCCAAGTCTCATCTCACTCTCCTCTCACCCATTCTACTCTAGACACAGGCTTCTCCACTGTTTCTCAAACTACTGAGTACATCCCCACTTTCTGGTGTTTTATTTAACTATAATATTTCCCCCACCTAACCATATAACTTGCTCCCATATCCTCTTCAAGTGTCTGTTCAACTGTGACTTTATTAGAGAGTTTTTCCTGAAGTACTCTTTATAAAACAGAAATCCCAAAATCATTGCAGTATTTCCCTTACATTTTATGCTACTTTGTTATTGCTAATATGTCTTATCACTGGGAAGATTATATTTTCCTTGTTTGTAGATTGTTTTTTCACACTAGACTTTAGGTTCTCTAAAGGTAAGTATTGTACATTGTTCACCGCTCTAATCTCAATATCTGTAACAATGACTAAAAAAGAGGAAGCACTAAAATAAATGTTAGAAGAATGAATGAATGAACACAGCCATTTCATCAGCAATTCCTGCCAGTTCAACTTCTAAAATCTATATCAAACGGACTAGTTTCTCTCTGGACCATTATTACTATCATAGTGCAAACTTTTCTCTTTCTCACCTGTATCTATGCAGCACACACACACACACTGTCTGCTGATCTCCACTCTCACCACCTACATTTTTCATAGAGTGGTCTTCTAACACCATATATCAGATTATATCCTCTCCTATGGAAAATTCCCCAATGGCTTCTCAGTGCTTTTAGAATGTAATTCATACTCCTACAAAGCCCTACATGACTGAGCTTCTGCAAACTTTTCCAACATCATTTTATATCATTCTCTTCTATATTTAAGTTTTACCATTTATAAAAGGCTCCATTCCAGTGCTTCTTATCTGTTGTTTGTTCTATCAGGATTTCTTCTCTTCTGACTTTTCATATTTCTGTTTTTCACCTTTATAAGAAATATTTGTCCTTCCTATATAAGACAGGATTCCTCTCATCATTATCTCATAAAGCAATGTCTTTTTCTCCTTATAATGTATTAAAATTTGTAGTAATATTTATGTATTGACTTCTTTAATGTCAGCTTGGTCAGTTGCTCTAAACACTGGTCCCTATTGGGGGGGGGGTATTTTTTGTTGCTCAACAATATATATCCAATTCTTAGCAAACTATTTGTAATACAATGAATAAATAACTACTAAATAATTTCAGCTAGGCCAGTGAAATTTAAGTTGATTTTATTGTTAATATATATAGCTTCATTTCTCATTAATTTCCCATTTAGGCGTTGACCTCCAAATATTATCACATAAATATAAGAGATCTATAGATTTCTTATTCAAAACAGATCTTTTGGAGATAAAGACTAGGGAAACAAAGTGCGGTATTAGTGGTAACAAAGAGTTCAAATTCTTAACTCTGGAGTCAGGGCTACCATTTTGGTCAGGAAAACAAAAATTCTGTGGTTCTTTTGTCTATTTAAATAATTTGATTGAAAAATGAACTACACAAGTGTGATAGTTAGCTGATTGTAGCAACTTGAGTAAGAAATCCTCAACTAAATTGGATCAGCGTAGTTCTGGTTGTGGCTGAAGAGGTTTACTGAAGATAGAATACCCACCCTGGGTGTGAGTGACACCTATCAATAGGCTTGTAGCCTGAATAGAATAAAAGGGAAACAAAGAAGAAAGGCTCACTTCTGTTTTTTCAGAGGAGTTCTAGTCTTCAACTTCACCTTGGATGTCATCTCCTGGCTTCCAGCACTGACTCTTCGGCCTCCTGATACAGACTCACACAGAACACTACAGTGAGCTCCAGGCCTTTGACCTTTGATTTAATCCTTCACACCACCAGCACTCAAAAAGCCCTTTTATACTATTCCACACCTAGAACTATGCTAAAACAATTAGTGGACTAATTTAGTTATCCAAATTCACACACCCTAGATCCAGCCACCTCCAAAAGCCTCACCAGTGCATGAGGCTTTGGAGGACATGTACATATAGGACATAACAAAAAGTAATGGGTCCAAGTAAACTTAGAAATATCCCAGTCAATGAACATTTAGAATTACAGGTCAAAAGGCAACAAATAGCATTTTTTCTTGTTTAATCTCTACACATGGATATTCCACTTATTGTTCAGGAATCACCTTTTCATGTACTTTATTGCCAAATATGCTATTCTTAGCTAATTTTATATTGGTTACCATGACAAAAACATAACAATATTATTATTCACAGTGCTATATTCTTTGGAACCTATTTGTAATGAATTGATGAAAATCTTCTTGCCTCTTTGCTTCTACTAATGCAAGAAGTATCTGTCTCTCATCTGGCATAGCTTAAGACTAATCTGAGAGAATATGACATCACGTCAATCAGGGCAAAGAGGACAACAGGAGGATCCTATGTCCAGTGCAAAACAATGGTCTCAAAGGTCCTCATGGGACACATGCATAGATGTGACCATCAACTGTGTAATAAATGACACATGTGCAAAAGTTTAAGATGATGGTCTTGGATGCCAGCAGTGGGGAGTGGCAATTAAAAATGCCAGTAGCTACCCTTTTCATCTTTTGATGCTATAGGCAAAAGGTCGATGCATGGTTGCAACGCAGATGGAAAAGAGCCATTGCTAAAGTCGATGGTGCTGTGAAACCATCGTGTGTTTAATGTGAGTGACAGTTGTCCTGCATTAACATCTCAGTACCAGAGTATCAGCTGAGTCATATATAATCCTGGGAAAGACTACTCAATCAGCCATTAAATGCTACCCATTCACCAGGAGACTCTCTTGGTACAGGATCCCATTCACAGATCTGTGAAAGTATTTCACAAGAGTGAGTCCTGGGACTCCGCTGGTAAACTGTATGCCCAGAAGAGTAGAGCACACAGAACCCTGAAGAGGAGAAATGGAGATGGATACCACACGGGTATGACTTTACACTTGAGACAGCCCACCTGGAAACTGCTAGAGACATCCTGAAGATCCCCTAAGAAAAGCACAGGACTCCCTGGGGTGTGGGCCACAGGAAAGGTCCTGCTTACCAAAGACTAAAATAGTGCTGTGTTACACACACACACGCACACACACACACACACACACCAGTTTAATTGTCTTTATTCTTTGTTTCTTATTTCCCAATGACAAGGGTAATGGGGGTGGACGATTTCTTCAATTAGTCCATTGACCACTAGGCAGAAGCAAAACCTAAAGCTTTTCACTGTCTCAGTTAATCAGTAAATAATAGCAATTTTCCAACTTTGTATACATTATTCACTATCCCTGAGTGACACTAATTAAAGGTTCATTAGTAGGCTTCTATTACAAATCTTTTATATTGTCACTAAATATACCAAAGTTTTTAATAAAATGACTAGCAATCACCAATGCCCAACTCATTTGCAGTTTCCATGCCTCCTTTTGGCACTCAAGTTGGCCTGGCAAGATGCTTCTTTACTCACAAGGGATCAAGGACATGGAGTTACTTTGGTTAAAGACATCTATCCCAGTTTTGAAAAAATTAGAAAAACACAGCAGGCAAACCAAAAAGTTTGGGCATCCCAATCAGATGGCTTTCTATTAAGATCGTCATTTTCTCAATAAACTTATTTTTATAAAATATTAAAATTAGCAGAAATAAAGCTGTCCCTTTGAGTGCATTTTCCCCCTTTGTCTAAAGCTTGTGAATTAAAGCCACTATTTTGGGCAAATTTGAAAATAAGATGCAGGTATTAGAAAAGATACCATGGTTTTTCTTCTTGAACCATTTGAAAAGAAGCGCTGAGGAAGGCATCATTTTTAGTGTGCATTTTTAGTGACTTGGGAAGAATTCGACTGCTTTATTGCTTGTGAACACACATACCTCAGGGCCCTATATTCTTAGACTAAAATGAGCTTCGGGACCTGAAGAGCCTCCACGGAGGCTTCCTTTATTGCTCACAAACTTCCTCTGTGATTAAGATCCATCCCAGTCCTTAGCAGTTAGGTAAAACAGGTCCTACATCTGCATGTCTGCTAGCCAATTTCCTCTCTTCATAGGGGTTCCCAGACAAGTGTTAGAATTGGGTGGTTTTATTCCTTTCGAAAAGGAATTGTAAAGATGACATCTGGAATCTATTATAATGAACACCTTAAGTCCTCTACACAATGGTCTTTTACAAAATGATTTCCTTTTTAGGAAAAGGCAGTTGTGGCTTTAGAAAGATTTTTTTCTTCTGTATATATTATTTAATATATTCTGAAGACAGAAGTAAAACAAAAATCATGTTTCATGCAAATGAAGGAAAGAGAAGACATGCGGAGGCTGTGAAAACTACACAGTTTAGAAGAAACTAATTTGTATTACACATGAATTTCTAGTGAATCAAGACATTAAGAGGTAACAGCTTTCCTAGGGAAGGCAAATATAGCATCAACTCTCTTTAAAGTACTATTCAGAAATGAAAATGCTAACTACATTTCATTAGAGAGAAGCAGAATTCACTAATCTGTGATTAAATTTTAACATGGATACCCGAAGAGTTTGATTGAATTACAAATTTAAAAGGTCAATTTCCTCTCCTCAAACTCCTAAACTCCTGTTTTCTTAGACTATATCTATATCGTGACTGAGCCACTGTTTGCAAGGATCATCAGACTAAACCACAGACTTTATTTCCTGTGATACAACTACTCTGTGAGAGCAGCCAGACATTTGCTTAGAGGTGTACACAAAACCCACCCACTCCTTAACTCCTTTTAAACTGATGGCTCCCAATATCCTGGATGACCTCCTCCCTTTTACTAGTTGTAAAGCAGGTTGGCTAAAGAGGTCAAAGCCACGTCTCAGCCTGACACTCTGACTTCTGTCTTTACCTCTCCCTTAAAATATCTCTGGTAAGTGTTCCCAGTGTCCTCCTAATTTCTAATTCAGTTGGGCCTGTCAGCTACATTTGAAACTATTTCCTCACTCCTTCCGTTTGGAAATTCTCATCCTTTAGCTTGAGTGACATTCATTCCTAATTCTATCCCTCTATACCTTTGTTCTTTTTTCCCTTTGTTCCTTTTCATCCGCCTAGCCTTAAAAAAACTGGTGTACTTGAGGTCTTATTCCCAGTACTCTTTTAATTTTGCATTTTCCCTTTAGGTAATGTCATCTACTACTATTTCATCAACTACAATTATATTAATTACCACCAATTGCCATCTGCTTGCTAAATCAACCCCTTGATAGATCAATAGATATTCCAGAAAAACAAACTTACAAAACTTGCTCAAACTCAATAATTTCCTGAAATCTCCTCACTTTCACAAAACCCACACCAATCCTCTGAAAATCCCTACTTCAGTTGAAAATATCACCATTTTTACCAGTCACTTGTAATCATTTTTGGGTACATCTTTGACTTAGCTATCTGTTTTTACTCCTGAAAATCAAGAGCTAATAGGATACTTTCCCAAATTCCACTGAACTCCATCCCCTCAGAATCTTTTCCTCCATTTCTCCAATTTCACAGAAGCCCTTGCTGTCTCCTCCCTGAATTTCACTAGTACACATTGCACTCTGTCTCTATTTTCTAATCCCTATGATGTCTTCTCCTCTCAAATCAGAGTGGTCATTCTAAACTATATATTTGATCAAGCTACTTTCCAACAATCCAATTTAAATAGGTCACCACTGTCTACAGATACAATTCAGTCTTCTTTAGAGAAGAAAAATAGTTACAACTTATTGAACACAAACCATGGCTCAGGGCTTGGGCTATACCTTGACAAACATCATACTTTACATAAATCAGTCCTCACCCTATTCCATGAAGCTGTTACAATTATTATTCCAATTCTATAGGTGAGAAAATCAAAACACAAAGAGATTAAATAATTTTCTCAAAGTCATATAATTTAAGCAAATGGTAGTATTACCAGGTGGCCCTGCTAGAGGCCTGAATCCAGACACCAACTATCTGGATTCATTTACCTATCATGATTGTGAGAAAAGCCTCCCAAATGAAAAAATTAGTTTATTCACAATTTGGTCAAATTGAGAGCATATTAGTTTACCTTACTAAAACACAGAAGCACTCCAGCTTATAGACGTGGTAGAAGAAAAGCCAGGAAATATCTATATGTAGATTTAGTCTTTGGCCCACCAGAGGGCTCAAAAAATATTGAAACTATGATTCTGTTGAAATGTCTTTGACACCAGGGACGAGAGTGGCAGCCTCACTCTCAGCATGAGGAAGCCAAAGAAATAGCTTTATTTTAAAAAATTCTGACTTTTAAAGATCCATTTTAACCTCCACTTTAGTAGAACTCAAATTCCATCCTGTTCTATCTGCTCCAGAGGTATGGGGTTACACAGCTGCCATCTGTCACTATCTTGTCTAATTTTTCTTTCTAACTTTATTTCCACAGTGCTCCCCTGTATATTCCCAGCACTCCCGATGCCCAAACTACTCACCATTTCTCAAGGATATTACATGTTCATTTTTCATGCTTCTATGTCATGCTGTTCCTTCTGCCTAGAATGTTATTTTCCATCTCAGGGACTTGATAAATTTGTACTCATTCTCCTAAACCGACCTCAAATGTCATGACTGCTGTGTAACCCTGACCAGTCTTCCGAGTTCCTACATGGTTCCACACTGTCTTGTATAAACAGAAGAGAAGCTCAGTGAGGATAGAGACTATTCGCCATGTTCACTACTATTTCTCTGGTATTCTGGCACAGTTTGTGGCACTCAGTAGATAATAAATATGCATTGAATTAATAATGACCCTCTCATAACATTTATAACACTATATTGAAGTTATATTACATGCTCATTTCATTTTAAGCTTCATAGAATGAAACCATATTTTATCATTGTACATCCATTGTTCCTCACGCAATGTCTGATGCATAGCAGGCGTATATTAAATACTTATTAAAAGAATAAATTTCTCCATGTCATACCATACAGAGTCATTCCTTTGAATAATATTTTGTTGTCCTAAAATTTTCTTTTAAAATACAAATATTGCCACACTTTGGCAATTATCATGCATTAGGGCCTTAGCACAGATTAGTTTGCCAGACTGATTTCCATTATGACAGCTGCCATCAAATGGGCACTTGGATAGGACAAACATAGTATAGTACAACAGGTTTATAATGAGGGACACAATACAGGTCCCTGTGTTCTCTAATGGTTGCCCAAAGGCACTCAATATCTTGAAGATGAAACACCTATGTACTTGTAAATGTCTCTTTTATAAGGTGCCTAAAAGTGAAGAGCAAAGCAGTTGATCAAAAGAATTGATTGTTGGTTAGACAAAGACTAGGTTAGCCTGGGAAATTCTGAAAGAAAAATGTCTTTTACAACTTTACCATTCCAATTAGACTCCTCTGTCATGGAAACACATAAATAACATGTGTTCTTACTGAAGAACAGACATCAAATAAATACCCTTTCAAATAGAAAGTAAGGTACTCACATTTTCCTTAGAGCTAGCTCTAGACAGCACTTTGTGACACTTTAAGCTCTGCATATGGTGAGCATTTAGGCCCTTAATTGCTGACAAGGGCCCAAGGGCCTCAGACACTGCTTGAAAGGAATAGGGCCATTGACACAGTCCTCACTACCTAGAAGGAACATATTAAAAAAAAAAAAAAACTCACCTTGACCTTTCCATTTCTTAGTGCCTGAGTTCTTTGGCTGAAAGAAGAAAAATGGATGGGGAAATTTGGGTTTCAGCCTGTACAAGAATTAAATTTATTTGATCATACAGTTTTTCATGCAGTTAAATCCAATTAATGGGTCTATTTTCAAAGCTTCTTTGCATTGATTTTAGAGAGAAGTACCTTTCTAAGGCTCCTTGTAAGATTTAGCTCCTTTATGCCTCAAGCAAGCTAGAGTATAATGTTTCTGAAGAACAGAAAAAAAAATGAAGTAAATAACCACACAGTTCACACTGACCTCAATACATGGGCAGAGAATGAAAAAATAAGAAGCTGCAAGTCATTGTACCTAAGAAATTTGGGGCATCATTACTTCCATGCCACAGGAAACCAGAGATAATCCCAAGTGCCCTGAAAAGCTGAATCTGCCCTGCACCCCAGTGAAACCAGCAGGTGCTCAATGACATGCTGGTTCAATTTGAGGGCATGAAGCCCTTTCTTACTTTTCCTTTCCCTATTCTAGAGCTTTCCATTCTCATCACTATAGTTAGTTTTTTCTTTGTGTTAAGGCACTCAAGTGAAATGGGGAAGAAAAAACCCTGAGGGTATGAAGACGTTACCTTGTTACTACATTTAACTACCTTAGCACCACTTTACTTGTTAGCTATCAGGGGAACATCCTGGGAAGGAGACAGTACGGCCTTGAAGGGACAGAATCAAGTTTTGGAATAGGGGAGGGAAAGTTTGAAGCAGGGCCTGGCCAGATTTAGAGCAGGGCTGGTAACTATGAAAAGCTCTACAAGAGCCCCAAGCACCTTGTGTACAGGCATTGATGAAAACACCTAAGGAAATATCAAGTATGGTGACCAATTCCCCTGTCACAGTTTTCCAAAGTGGCCCATATGACACCTCACAAATGGAGCTTGACTCCTTTCCCGCACTGCTATCTCCTCCTACCCCAGTACTTCTGAAAATACTCTCTTTAAAAAATCAAGTAAGACACTGCCAATTCACAGGGATCCACCTATAGCTGCAGATAGGATTGGAGGACATTTTATGTCTCACTTGGAATGAAGGCCTTTGGTACTGGATGTCACAATCCAAAAATGTTGTATGGTACCATTATAATCAGTCCAGAGCCCAGGTAATCATACCAATGCATCTTTAAACTCCAGCACATCCTGCAATCTCACCAACCTCTCAGGGGGAGTCTAGTAGCTCTAGTTGATCTTAGCAATTTCCTTTTTCCTGAGACAGGAACTTCTGAGCCCTCAATTGCATTCCAGTTTGAAGCCTTGGAGTATTGTGTCCTTCATCTCCATTACTCACCATAACCTTTACAGAATAAAGCCATCAAACCTAGTTTTGCTTATTTTATTTCCAGCCCTCTCAAACTCAATCCATCCCCTTTTTGGCATGTGTTTCTACTTTCTGCATACCCTCTGGGCCCTTTCCCTATGCCCTCTGGAGCATTATTCTGCTGTCAGCAAGATTTCTCATATTTTCTACCTTTCCCCTGAGAATTCCCTCTGCCTTATGGTTTACCAATTGTCTGCTAGTTTCCTCTGAGAGCTTTGCTTTCTTTATGACTATCCCAAGGTAATTCCCCACTTCCTCTTCTACTCAGGGCCTTTTGCTCACTAATATTAGCTGCTTGCCTTCCACTGTTCCATCACCTTGCTTTAGCTACTTCTTCTCCAATGACACCCACATTGTAATCTAAGTACACTCCAATTTGTCATCCTTCTCTGTGGCTTTGCTCACCCAAAGTCTTTCCCCCATATTGTCCATCTAATAACATTTCCTCCCATACAGTCTCCCGTCTGGGGTGACATCAGTTTTCCTAAGGGTACTTTACATCACTTCTGGACCTAGCGATTCCTTGACTCTTACTCTAAAGACCTTCATTGACACTCCTTTCAAGCTTTACTATTTTGATCAAAATTTTTAACTTAGACTCACTTGGAGCTCAAATGTAGACCCTGCCCTCATCTTCTAGGTGCAGTCTGCTTTGCTCTCATTCTTACTCTTATCAGTAGTAATACCATCATGACTCCCTGTACGGAAATGCAAAAGCACATCATGGTAGTACTTCAGTACATGCTTTAGAGGCAGTGGATTTTGTGTCAGCAAATCCCAGCACAGGTGCATCTCCTGATACCCCAGTGTAAATAACTTCTGTAGCCAAGGTCAATGCTGGCTGGTGTAAATAACTTATATAACCAAAATTGTTACTGGCACATGGCTACTATTGTGTAGTTTGATATAAGTGTAGGCTAAGCCGCTGAGGACTGCTGTGAGAATGGGCTGGCTAGGGGCTTAAGGAATCTTGTCCATGTACAGTGGCTAGGAGCTGCAAGAGTAGCTAAACGGATAGACTATGGCTAAGCAGCTGACAAAAAGATGTTTAGCCCAGCTCACACTTTTGGATCTCTCCTTCAGGCTTCCCAAATATCAGGTGAACCTGCTCAGTCTGAACTGGAGGCGAGACACCCCCATTCACAGCAACTCTCCTTTTTCACACTCTGTAACATCCCTCCTGCTTTCACCCCTTCCTTGGCCAGCCTGATCCCCTAACCTCCTACTCCCAGGAGAAACAAAGTAGAGAAACACCATAAAAGCAACTCCTATTCATTTTTCCACCTGAGCCCTCACCACTGTGTTCATTTTAGTTTACTGCTTACCTTCTGCCTATCTCAGCCTGCCTACCCACTACCCATTCATCTCAAACCCCCAGTTTCACCTGCTCTGTACATTTGCAAACAAAATATCTTTTTTATAGAAGCATTTAGACACTTTACTCTTTTCAGGTGGCCATTTCTCATCCCTTTTACTGACAAAAATCAATAATAGGTTGTATTTTATTCACCTCTTTACCACACATTCGCTTAAGTCTTACCACTGTACAAATTATTCACTTAAAAAGGAACTAATGATCGCCTAATTGCCAGAAGCATCAACTTCTTCTCCAGCCTCATACTATTCAGTACCTCAGCAGCATTTCATAGTTTTCACATCCTGTTTGTTAAATAAACAACATATAAATGTACATTTTTCTCTACCTGGCTATCACCTCCCAGTCTTCACATTTCCCTTTCCCTCTTTCCAACTAGAAATATCCTTTGATGAAATTACCACATTCAAGCTTTCACCTCCCACTGATCCTGCTTATTTTACCTTTCTCCTTCCCTAACCTGCATCCACTCACCCACTACATCAACTGTACTTGCACTAGCTCTTCAATTATTTTGCCCACCCTTTGCTTTCTGCTGGTTTTGTCTTGCTGAAATCAGACCTTGGACAAACACAATTCCCATTTTGTCTGATCCAGCTTCAAAGCTACGAAATATTGCTGGCAGAAGTCACAACACAGCACTAAAGGCTTCCATTACACATGTATTATATGAAAAAGCACTTGGGTTCTCAAAGCACATTACCAGTTCTTTGATTTATCTCAAGTCAAACCTCTATATCAGCATCCCGTAAAATCCATTCCTTGAAACACTAAGGCAGTAGGATATTAATATTTCTGTATGAAGAATTGACATAAATAAGTTGGGAAATGCAGGATAAATAAGGTAGCTAATTCTCCTACCACAGAAATTCTGAGTCTTTACTATTATCAAATATAATATGAAAGGTATAATATGAAAAATTTCCCAATGTATTTGACCTAGAAATTGTATCTCATTGTCTTTTGGAGTAATGTTCTAAGAGACATCACTTGCTAAACTACTGCAAATTCCCATTCAACCATTTCCATTTTCTCATCTCAAATCTTCTTAACCCATTCTAAAAACTCCAAAGGCATTCTGGATCCCTTCACTGTTAGTGGATGATTTTTGCCTTCTACTCCACTAAGCAAAATATGCCCATTACATGTAAACCCCCTTACTTTTAAAGTTATATTTCTCTTTTCAATATAGTCTTTTACTACTATAAATCTTTCTTTGCTTTGTGATCCTGATCTTTCATAATGTCCATAAAGTTGTTCTCCTCATGAGTATCACCTTCTTCATGCTCTATTCTCCTTTGACTCACCCCTTAACCCAGACTTGGGCTCATTCAAGTCAACCTATTCTGAAACAAACCATTTCTCCTATGACTAATCACCTATTTTATGCCATTTCCTACCTGCCATCTTCTTGGAAGAACAGTCTAAGATTTCTGCTCCCCTTTAGGCATTATGTGCTCACTTCTTTATCCTCTTTAGTCTGCCATCGTCCTCACATGACCAACATGCCATAAAGGTAAATGGAATTTTCAGTATTCATTCCAATGCCCATTGTAGAGCATCTGAGAATTCTCTTCATTTATTCCACTCAAGGTTTATACAATCTTTAATTCTTCTCATTTTCATCATAAATCCTTCTCTGGTCCTTTTCAATATCTTCCAATGCCACCGCTTATACTGTCTTCTCCCTAAATGCACTGGTCTTCCAAAATTCTCACCGTGGTCCCCTTATCTCACGTTACTGTCCCCATCTAAGGGAAATGATTTGCTCATGTGCTTCCAGTCTTAATTCTTCTCCTGAGTTTCAGACCTGATTACCAAATATCCACTAGTACTCTCCATCAGTTTCATTATACTTTTCAGTCACAGGTACTAACAATATCCAAGTCCTTCTGTTTTCTTTTCTCAGTGCTGCAATTCTAACCCAGGACCTCGTGTGTGTGAGGCAAGCACTCCAAGTCAAATTTTATTCTTCCCTCAACCACTGTCCAAACATGTTCCTTACTATATGTGACCCCAAAAGTTACTAAATTCCTCTATCACCAAAATGTTATTTGTAGTTGTTCCTTAGTCCCAAATCTATTTTTGCTGCCCTAGTTTAAGCTTGTGTTATCAAAAAGTACCCAATTCAAATCCCAGGAATGTGCTGTGCATATCATCCAGACTCTGTACATGCTTTTTAATTTAAATATGTTGTACATGATTAAACCACTCTGCAAGGAACTTGCAATCTGTCTAGTTAAGAGAATAGGCTTTGGACTCAGATTTTTCAGGATGCATATTCTAGCCTTAATATTTACTGCCTTTACAGTTTGCACAATTTAAATAACTATTTCTTTGTACTTTGTTTTCCTCATTTGTAAAATGAATGTGATAATGGTCTTTACTTCATAAGATTATGTGGATTCAGTAAGTAAATACATGCAAAATGTTATAAAGTGCCTGACAAATAGTAACCCAGAAATGTTAAATGTTATTGTCATAGTTACCTCCTTAGATATTAATTGTGATACAGACTGATTCAAAATATAGCTCAATAAGGGCGGGGGATGTAGTTTGGTGGCACTGTGCCTACCTTGCAAGTACAAGGTCCTGAGTTCAATCTCGAGTCCAAAATATCTATCTATCTATCTATCTATCTAGATATATGTATATACATATATATATATATATATGTATATATCTCAATACACTTTTTAGTTTCTACTTTCCTTGGCACATGCTAGTATCTGCTTTAACAGAAAAGGCCTTCTCTAGACCAGGCTAATCAAATATCCTGTTTTGGTCAACAAATCACTTAAAGTGACAACATTGATACTGATCTGAAAGCAAGATTCATCTCAGATAATTTCTAGTCCACTCAAACTATCTCTTGGGAATTCAAAGTTTAATGTCATTAAAGATCTTTTCATTCTTCCTGTGATGCTGTATTATCACAGTCCAGATAAGACGTAGCATAAAGGCCCATGAGCTATGATGACAGAAATTAAGTACAAGAAGCCCAGTGGTGTAAGTCCAGAAACAGAGGCTGAAGGCAGAAATAGAAGTCTAGTCATAGGAAAATGATAGAGATTATTAGTTAGAATTACACTCAGACTGTCTTGTTTCAAACTTTATTCCTCCTTATGCCAAAGTATGACATGGAAAATGTTGCTTCACCTGTCTTAATTTCTTTTTCTAAATCATGAGATTGTGATGTAACAGCAACTCCTTTATTGTTTTAAATTTTTATTAGTATATGTTTTTGAAACATAATGAATATATCCATTGTGGTGTATTGATACATGTACATATTGCTTCATGATCCTTTTTACTTCTTTTGCTCTCTTATTTCCTTTTTCTCCCATTACCAGATCCCTTTCTAAGGTAGTTTTGAGGATGAACTGACAAAATCTGTGTACATGGTTTAGTACAGCACCTGTTTCTGTTTTTTTGTTTTTTGCTTTTTGGTACCAGGGATCGAACTCGGGTCCTTGCACTTGCGAGGCAGGCAGTGGAACCACTGAGCTAGATCCCCAGCCCTAGCACCTGGATTAACTTTACTTTTAGAGTCAGCATCTTTGTTCCTGTGAACAAAACATTAGTCTTGGATATTACTCTATAGTTAGAGACTCAAAGCAGAGTCAAGTCAAAGAGCAGTTGTAGGGTTCCTGTGACAGAATATTCTAAATCAACCTGTATTGGACTTGATGTATGCTGCCTTGTTCCCTAACCCACTCAGTCCCCCAAGTTATTCTCCTGAAAGTTAAGATCTTGTTCCCATGAATGACTATATGGATTTGCCCTCCATTTTGGAACTACAGAGTTCAACAGCCTTAGCAAGGTCCTCTGTCACCTGAACACCCCTTCCCTCTCTAGTTTCATCTGCCATCACCCTCATTTATATTTTACCCTCCAGATATATTGAATTGATCATAATCTCCACATAATCTCTCATGCCTCTGTGGTTTACCCTATTCTATTTGTGCAGGAAACCTGCATTTGTTCAACAAATACTTGAGCATGTCCTTCACTGTTTCAGGCACTGGGAATGTTGCAGTAAATACAAAATAAAGAACTCATTTACTTTCATAGTACTTATATTCTAGCGAGGACATTGATAATAAATATAAATGAAACAAAGAAAGTTACAGATTGTGATAATTGCTATGAAAAATGAAGAAAGTAAAGAACTAGAGAATAGGCTGTTGTTCTCAACAGGATGAATAGTAAAGCTCTCTCTGAGTGGCATCATGTGAATTATTATTAATACTACTCTGCTCATCCTTCAGTATTTAGCCTCTTCAACTCTCTTCTAGAATCTCATACTACCCAGTATATACCACACATGGTGCCTGACTCATGACAGGTACCCAGTAGAGTGGGGATTCATCACCACATGATTATGGTCACTTAGGGAATCCACAGGAAAACTAAATTCCATTCAAAATTACAATATATGTGCATATATGTATCTTTCCAAAACAATTGTTCATCATTTTTGTCATATTTTCAAACAGTAAATGACCTCATCAAAGGCTAAGATCTACTGCTAAGTTGATGGTCAGTAAACCATCAATTTTCCTTTCCTCTTGTAGCACTGCATTAACTCTCCTTAGATGAGTTCTGTCCTGGAGGTATATGTGACTTAATGCTGAATTACTACACACAGTAATTCAGTTTGTTGATGTATTTAACATCCCTTTATTGAGTGGCTAAAATACACCAGACACTATGTTAAGCACAGTGGGAACTAAAGAGATGAGGACCTAATATAGAGCAAAGCAGAGGCCACACACCATTTCCTCACATATATCCATTCTCTTCTTTTTGGTCATAAACTCTAAACCCCCTTGTTGTACATTTCTCTCTATCTCCCTTTAGTTCTTAATGTGAATTCCTGATGTAGATAGTGTTAGAAAAGGCTGTTTACTCCATGATCATTCTTGTCAGAAGGCAGGGCAGTGAGCTGAATTCTATCATATCTAGTTAACAAAAGTTTTGAATATACCTTCAGAAATGTGATTGCCTATGATTTATGAATGACAACAGCTCAAATATACAAATTCCCATGAATTAATAACATGATCACCTTTGAGTGACAGTACCCACGTGTAGTCCATAAGAAAATGAATGAGTCTCCTGGAAGGGAACTAAAATAGCCAGAAAAAGATATCTCAGGGCTAATTTTGTTCCCATTTGTGGCCATGACCAAGCAAAAGGGAATAATTTACAAAGCAACAGGATTATTCAAAGCAATGATATCTTTCTATGGGAGAATTTAACAAGGAGAAAAAACAAGGCAGGGGAGGGAAGGAGTAAGGAGAAGAAAGGGGAGGAGAAGGGAAAAGCTATGTGGCTGGTGGCCTCTGAATTTCATTCAGGTTCTTTGTCAAATGGGAAATGTTTTCATTACAGTCAGTTGAAGCCATATCTAAAGTGATAATTCTACATTCTTCCCTTTTTTGCCTAATTCCCTTCGAACACTCTGAGTCATACCTGGCCTACCTGAAAAATCAAATTGCAATCCTTCAGCTCTGAGTACTCTTTCTTAAAAAATAACTAAAACCATGTTTCAAAATATTTATCTTTTTTTCTCCAGATCCTACTAGAACATTAATTTTTTCTTTTTTATTTTGTTCAAAGACCAGTTGGGTTAATCCAAGAAATTAAATATTCAGAGGTTCTTTTGTTTTGTTTGTTTGTTTTTTTGTTTGTTTCAAGACATGGTATCACTATGTAGTTCAGGCTGGCTATGAAGTCACTATGTAGCCCAGGGTGGCCTCAAACTCATCGTGATCCTCCTTTCTCAGCCTCCTGAATGCTGTGATTAAAGCCATGGACACCACACTTGGTCCAGAATTCCATTTTATGAGAATAAAGCTTTATCAAATCATATTATTTGGGAAGATGATTAATGTGAATTTGTGCATAGTCTAACTTTCAGACAACGATTAAAGAAAATAATCCTATCAAGTATTATGCATAAATGTAATCTGCTAATAAAGTGCTTTAGTAGGAAGACTCTTGGATAAGCATTAATTAAGAGATGTGACTCACTTGTAACTACACTATTATTTGTGAGCATATGGGTGCAAAAAATATCTATTTGAGAACTGTTTGGAGCAGAGTTCAGTTTCTTGAGTAGACTTGGCTTTTCTCCTACAATCTTGTTTTACCATTTACTTTTTGCATGCAAAGATAAAGCAAAGCCCAGTGTTTTTCAAATGATAATACATCATAACCTTGATGGGAGTTTATAAAAAAAAATACATTGTACACCTGAAAATAAACCAAGAAATCTGTTCAAAGAAGACATAAACAAATTTCATATAAAAGGCAATATCTCATACTCAATCCTATGGTTAACTTTTCAAGTGTAAGGTCATGTATAGGGGTCGGGTTCGGCACCCAGTCCACTGTATATCTGAACATATCTCCATAATTCATATCTATTTGAGGACAAACTATCTGATATGGAGATATTTTTATTTTTTAAACATACAAATCAGTTATTTTATAATTTATATCTAATAACTCTATTATCTGAGGCTCTTGTGAATCTGTTTCTATTTTCTGTGCTTTAGCTTAGTTTTGATTCACATGATCATACCTCTTCCTATGCTTATTTTTGACTGAATGTCCACAAATTACATATGAAAAATTACAAAACTAACTTGAAGCTTTAGGTGTTTTTTTTTTTTTGATAAGCATTAACAGTCTAAAGGCACAAAAATCTCGGGGTACTTTTTTCTGATAAAATATTAAAATGACTGTATGCTAGAGTTCAGTCACCCTAAGAGCCTATTCATCATTTCCACTTATACCTAGGACATTTCCTTTCAGGTTCAAACCCCAAACTGGGGGCCTCATCAAAATTTCTTCTTTGATGAGCTCTGACCCTTATTTTTGCCTCCTAGCCCCAATTTTGTAAATTCTGCTCTCCTTCTCAGCTTTAGCTACATTTTTGAAATAAAAAAATATATTGAAAGAGAAGAAATATGAAACCAATGTTATATTCACCCCTTGATTTTGATTTCCCTAAAAATTCACTTTCTGATTAGATGTCCAATGTCTTAACATGTATACTAGTAATATTTTATCTCATTGCTCTGAATATATGGCCAAGTCCAAAGTAGTGGAATTGATTTCTTATGCAGGCACAGTAGACACCATACTTGAGGCCAATAATACTTTTAGAAATGCTTAAATATGTCTTAATGACTATAAAATTTTTTTAAAAATTAATGCAATTGAGACTAAGAAAACAACACAATGAATCAATGAATTGAACAGTTGGTTTTTTGAATGATTAAATAAAATAGACAAGCCCTTAGAAACCTTATCAAAAAGGAAAGAAACCCAAATGCAAACAATTAAGAATGAAAAGGGTGAAATCACAACAGATCTTACACATATCCAGGGGATCATCACTACCTACTTTGAGAAGCTATAATTTAAGAAGATGGAAAACTCAGAAGAAATGGACATATTCCTACATACATATGAATTACCAAAGCTGAATCAAGAAGATATAAAAATTCTAAATAACCTAACATCAATTAAACTGAAGAAGTAATTTAAAAAAATACCAACAAAGAAAAGCCCAGGTCCTGACAGATTCACTACTGAATTCTACAAGAACTTTAAAGAACATCTAATACAACTACTTCTCAAACACTTTAATAAAATTGAAAGAGGAGCAATACTCTCAAAGTCATTCCTGGAAACAAGCACTATCCCGATATCAAAACCAGAGAAGAATCTAACCAAAGAAGAAAACTGCAGGCCAATCTTCTTCATGAAAACAGATGCAAAAACCCTCAATAAGATACCACCAAACAGAATGTTGCAAATCATCAAGAAGATTATACTCCATGACCAAGTAGAATTCACCCCTGGGATGCAGAGATGATTCAACATAGGCAAGTCAATAAATGTAACATACCACATCAACAGAACCAAGGACAAAAACCCCATGATCATCTTAATAGATACAGTAAAAGCATTTGACAATGTCCATCACTGAGTCATAACAAAAATTTTACAGAAAACTGGAATAGAAAGTCTTTATCTCAATCTGAGAAAAGCTATCTATGACAAACCAATAGTCAACATCATACTAAATGATCAAAAATTATAACATTTTACTCTAAAGTCAGCAACAAGAAAAAGATGCCCACTATCACCATTCCTGTTCAATATAGTTCTGGAAATGTTAGCCAGTGCAATTAGACAAGAGAAAGAAATAAAAGGAATATGGGTAAGAAAGGAAAAAATTAAATTATCATTATTTGCTGATGACATAATTCTGTACATAGAAAACTACACCATAAGACTCCTAGAATTAATAATGAAATTCAGTGGTTCAGCAGGACACAATGTCAATATTCAAAAATCAATAGTATTCCTGTACACAAATAACAAACTCACTGACTAAGAGAGAAACTATAGAAACAAAACCTTTCAAAATAGTATCATGAAAATGAAATACTTAGGAATCAACCTAACAAATGGAATGAACTATAAGTTGAAAACTACAGTAATCTTGAAAAAGAAATTGAAGTGGATATCAGAAAATGGAAAATATCCCGTTTTTGGATGGGCAGAACCTATATAGTGAAAATAGCCATATTTCCAAAACTATTATACAGATTTAGTGCTATCTGAAACAAAATGCAAATAGCATACCTCACAGAACTAGAAAAAACATTCCTAGAATTCATGTGGAACCAGAAGAAATCTAGAATAGCAAAAGCAACTTGGGGCAGCAAGGGCAAGGCAGGGAACATCTCAATCCCTGATTTGAAGTTATACTACAAAGCTACCATGATACCAAAAATAAAAATTAAAAAAACAGGATGGTACAGGCAAAAAAAAAAAACCCTCAAAATAAAACAAACAAACAGACCCAGGATCAGTGGAACAGAATACAAGATGCAGAAACAACTCTAAGCACACTCAGCTACTTTACCTTTGACAAAGAAGCTGAACACTTCCATTGGAAGAAAGAGCCTCTTTAATAGTTGGTGCTAGGATAACTGGCTTTCCACATGCCAAAAGCTGAACCTAGATGATATCTCTCACCATGCACTAAACTAAACTCAAATGGATTTAAAAATCTAAATATTAAAACAGAGACAATCTATTGGAAGATAGAACAGGTAAAACTCTCAAAGACAGCAGCGTAGGAAAAGACTTTCTGAACAAAAACCCAATTGCACAGGAAATATTACAAAGAATCAACAACTGGGATCATGTCAAATTAAAAAGCTTTTTCACTGCGGAAGGAACTCCCAACAGAGGGAAGAGACAACTCACAGAATGGGAAAAAACTTTTACCAGCTACTCCTCAGACAAAGGACTTACATCCAGAGTAAATAAAGAACTTAAAAAAATCAGATGCCCCAAATTTAAAGACCCTATCCAAAAAGGGACATCTGAAATGAATAGAAACTTTTCAGATGAAGAAGTACAAATAGCAAATACCTATATGAAAAAATGTTCAACATCATTGGTCATTCAAAAAATGCAAATTAAAACAACACTGAGATTTCATCTCAACCCAGAAAGAACGGCTATCATTAAGAAGTCAACCAATAACAAATGCTGGTGAGGTTGTGGTGAAAAAAGAACTCTTCTCCATTTTTGGTGGGAATGTAAATTGGTTCAAATATTATGGAAATCAGTATGGAGATTTCTTGAAAAACTAAAACTTAGAGGTTCCATTTGACTCAGCTGTGCCCTTCTAGATATCTTCCTGAAAGAGTTAAAAGCATCATAGCACAGTGATATATGCACATTCATGTTTACAGCAGCACAATTTATAATAGCTAAATCTTGAAAATAGCCCATATGCCCATCAATAGATGAATGGATAGAGAAAATGATATATTTGTATGCAATGGAATACTACTCTATCTTAAAGAAGATAAATTTGAGTCATTTTAGGTAAATGGATGTATCTTGAGGCCATAATGTAAGTGTAATAAATCAGAAACAAAAGTTTAAATATTACATTGTTTCTCTTGTGGGAGAAATCCAAAGGGTAAATAAGGAGCAAAATGGAAGATAGATATTGAGAAGTAGGAAGATCATCTTCAAATGGGAAGGGGAACAAGGAAGGGGGTGGAGGGATTTTTAAAAAAGAACTGAAGGGAAAAATCGAAACAAAGTTTTGTAAACTGGGAGGGAAAAAAGTGTTGAAGGGAGGGGAAGGAAATGGGAAAAAAGAATTAAAACAATAGGTACAGGTGCAAATTCTCTATGATGGATGTGATCAGTATGTATGACAAATATGTACTAATAAAAATTTAAAAACATAAACTTTTAAGTTAAAGAAGATGTTTTAACCCATAATATTAATATATACATTTTTAAATGTGAAATAGGAAGAAAAGGTCGAAAGGGGAAGGGGAAGGGAAAGTGAGAGTTGTAGAGGAAAGGAAAGAAAGGAAAGGAATAAATATGAGAAAAGGAAAAAATGGAAACAAAGTCTTTGTAAATAGGGAAGGGTGGAGGGGTTGAAGGGAGGGCAGGGGAATGGGGAAAAAATAAGAACCAAGATATATTATGTAAAGGTACAAATTAACAATGATGAATGTCATCCTATTTTATACCTAAAATGTACCAATAAACTTAATGAATTTATATACATTTTTAACTCAAGATCCCAGGCTCCTAGGGCAGTGAAACTCAGCCAGTCCCAGCACCTGGAAGGAAGCACCCCCGCTGCCATCCCAGGCTCCTAGGGCCAAGAAGGTGAGCTGGTCCCAGCACCGGGAAGGAAGCTCCCCACCTCCATCCCAGGCTCCTAGGGCAGTGAAGCTCAGCCGGTCCCAGCACCCAGAAGGAAGCTCCCCTGCTGCCATCCCAAGCTCCTAGGACACAGAAGGTGAGCCACATGCACGCCAGAAGCACCACCCCCCCGCCGTGGAAATTGGAAGACACATAAACAAGCCTCAAAAACAGACTTCCAGATCACCTACAGCAACCCCAAAGGGAAAGGAGATGGAACACTCTGATACTCAACCACCTGGACTCTCTGACCTGGCAACAAGAGGATCTGGGAAAAATGAAATCAGACATAATTACTCAGATAACAGCAAAGATTTTGCTCATTGTGCAAAACATGATTAATAAATCTAGAGAGGACACAGATAAAAAAAATAGAGGATCTGAGGAACATGATGGAATACCAACATAGGAAACAAATGGAATCCATAAAACAGATACAAACAGATTTCCAAGAGATTAAAAACTCCATCGAAAGTCTGCTCAGCAGAATGAACCAATGTGAGGATAGAATTTCACATATAGAAGATAAGATTGCAATTAGTGACCAGGAAAAGAAAAATTGCTTTAAAATTGTAAAGGAACATGAGAAATCAATCCAGCAGCTACTAGATGATGCAAAGAAGAAAAACATAAGACTGATTGGAGTCAATGAAGAAAGAGGAGAGAACACAGATGACATAAAAAAGATCTCTTCACAGAAGTGATGGCAGAAAACTTCCCAAGGAGGGGAAAAGAACTTGACATACAGAGAAGTGAGGCATATAGGACTCCAGCTAGCCTTAATCAAAAAATCTACACATAGGCATATAATAGTTAGGATTCCAGAAATCCAACAGAAGAACAAAATTTTACAAGCAGTGAGAGAAAAGAAACAAATCCCATACAAAGGAAAGCCCATCAGAATCACAGCAGACTTCTCAATGCAAACCCTCAAGGCAAGAAGAGCTTGGAGTGATGTATTTCAAGCCCTAGAGGAAAACGGCCTCCAACCCAGATTGATATACCCTGCAAAACTATCTTTCAAATTTGATGGAGAAATAAGATGCTTTCATGATAAAGAGCACCTCAGGAACTTCATGAATACCAAACCGGCACTCCAAAAAATTTTAGACAATACCCTAGGAAAAGACAATGAGGGTCACAACCCCAGGAAACCCACCAGAATGAATCCATTGGATGTGACAAATTAAATGCAAAGGGGGAGAATCCAACAAAAAGAAAAAGTCATGACAAGGCTTTTAAAACTTTTGACTTCATCTCCCTAATGAGTGTATAATTCAATCTTATTATTGTACTGATTAGTATTTTTCTGATTCTAGAGTTGCACACCATTCCTTGTGCTATACTGGCTATTTATCATCTTCTTATGTCTACATTTTAATTGGGTTGTCTATTAATGAGCTCTAAGAATTCTTTATATATTCTGCTCATAGGTTATATGCATTGTAAATATGGTCTGTTTAAGGACTACTTTTCATTTTAATGATGTCATCTAAAGTTCTAAATTTTGATGGAATATCATCAATTTTTTTTCTTTTATACATCATGTCTTTTGTATCCTAGGTAGTTCTTGCCTACCCTGAATTCATAAATAATTTCCCTTATAATTTCTTCTTAAAGTTTTATACTTTTAGGCTTTCTTATTTAGGTTCATAGATCCCTTCAAGTTATTTTCATGTATGGAAAAAAAAGGTTGAGGTTAATTTTTTATATACGGATATCAGGTGTTCTATTGCCGTTTGCTGAAGACACTATCTCTTCCTCGGTTCTTGAAACGAGTTTATATTATATAAAATGTTAATGATAAATAATCTTTCAAAACTCAGTGGCCCATATATGTGTGGTTCTATTCCTAGATTCTCTGTTTTATTCAAATGATCTATATGTCTTTCCTTACACCAACACTGCCTTGATTACTGTAGCTTTAGAAGAAGTCTTAAAATTGGGTGCTAAACGTCTGGCAACACTGTTTTTGTTTTTGTTTTTTACTTTTCTGGGTCCTTTGTACTCCTACATAACTTTAAAATTTCGATATTCAGTTCTTCATTTATAGCAAGTATACACAGACCTGAATTTTTATATATAACCTGTGTTTTCTAATCCTTCTAAATTCAAGTACAAGTTCTAGGGGCTCCTAGAGATTTCTTAGTATTTTCTCTATAGATGATCATTTCATCTACATATAAAGATTTTGCTTCTACCTTGCGAATCCTATCCTAGTTGTGTCATTTTATTGCCAGACTATTTTGGTTTAGACCTATGTTTCAAAGTCTAATGGACAGATGAAGAGTAGGCATATATGCCCTTGTTCCCCACTTTAGGGAGAAAGCATTGTATCATCTCCATTCATAGAAGGAGTTTTTGTTGGAAGTATGGAGTACATGTCTTTGATCTGTTGAGAAGGTTCTGTTCTACTTCTAGTTTCCTAAAAGCTTTTACCATAAACAGCTGTAGAATTTAGTCCAATACTCTTTCTCCAACTAGTGACAGGATCATATGGCTTTTTCCTTTCCTCTGTTAAAATGATGACTTTTGGGGGTGTATCATCCAATGCTGAACCAACACTGCCATCCCTATAACAAAACCACTTTCTACATACTGCCAGATCTGACTTCTAATAGTTTGTTTTGTTAAACAAATTTCTTATCTATGTTCATACTTTTTTCTTCTATTATCTTTATCCAGTTTTAGGATTAGCACAATGTTGAGTTCCTAAAATGAGGGGAGAAGTGTTCCTTCTTTTTTCTGCTTTAATTGTTTGATATAATTTATCAGTTAAAATGTTTATGAACCTGCTGTTGTCATATAGGTAGGTTTTCAAGCTAGGAATAGACTTTCTTTAATAGGTGCTATTCAAATTTTACATTTCCTCCAGAGTTAGTTTCATTAATTTGTCTTCCAAGGTACTTCTTAGAAGTTGTCAAATTTATTTCAAAAATGATTTTTGTAATATGCTTTCTATATCCTTTTAAATTCTGTAAAATCTGTGATAATGTCTCCTAGATCTTAATATTGTAATTTTAAAAATGTATAACTGATATTGTGTAACAGGAAGAAAAGGTCTAAAAGAGCAAGGGAATTGGGAAGGGTAGGGGAAGGGGAAAAAAGGAAAGGAAAAAATATGAGAAGAAGAAAAAATGGAAACAAGGTTTTTGCAAATAGGGAAGGGTGGAGGGGGTGAAGGGAGGGCAAGGGAAGTCGAAAAAAAATAAGAGCCAAGAGACTCATGTAATGGTACAAGATCCCAAAGATGAATGTAAATGTATTGTATACCTAAAATGTACCAATAAAGTTAATGGGAAAAAAAAAACATTTTTAACTCAAGGTGGTCAGGCTCCTCTACACAGCCTTCAAAGTCTCTCTCCGGTATCATTTTAGGTCACACTTTCTTCCAGTAAGGTCTCAGTGCCCTTAGAAAGACACTGGCCCAGGATTTCTCAATTAACCCTACACGGGAAAGGATGTTGTAATGTTCCTACCAGAACTCTTTAAGAGTTAAATCTGTATCTGAGACCATCTAGAAGCACAAGAATCTGACATTCAGGTTGTAACTCAAAATTTGATCATAAGTTAAAATTAAATTCCAGCCATAACCCAAGTTCTTCATATGTCAGGCCAGTCGTAACTTGAGGGCCCACTCACTGTACAGTTGTAAAATGTAATTCTTAATATATGTTTTATGGAGAAAATATCCTAGAGCTCCCCAAAATGTTGATATTATGATCTTCAATACCAATAGTCTGCCATTGCTGGAAGCAAAACTCTTCTGGGGATATTTTAAAGTCAGTAATCCTAGTACAGTTTCATCCACACATTTTATACTTTGCAAAGCATCTTATCCACAATCTTGTTTGAAACTTTCAAGAATTCAGGAGCTAGTTGAGGCAAACATTAGTTTACTGTTTTGACAGAGGAGTAAAATGAGACACGACGCATTTAAGTGATTTGCCTAAGGTTTAACACAAGTCAATAATAGACTCAGGATCAGCATCCACATGTGAAGCTGAACAATATGCCAGAAATGCCTTGTACAATATAAAAACAGATTATGTGGCTCTTTTGAGAATAATATTACATGATAATGTGTTACCAAAAAGTTTAGAAAATGTTTCCTTATGTAAATAGCACACTGTTCTAGGAGTTGCAATGTCTGATTTTTAATCTTGGCTCAGCACTAACTTACTGTGTGGGCTTGCACAAACTATGCCTCTATCTTGGCCCACCTCTCTAAACTGAAATACTCAGAGACTTCAATCTAAATTTTCTACCAGCTCCTTATTTTAAAAATTCAATGAGCGTAATAGGCCCAAATTCTATCTTGCAATATGTTGTAAAGGATGTTGAAAGGAAAATGACTAATTGTGATTCTTTAAATCAACATATATAACCTTGTACACAATGGCTAAAGATACCTAGTCTTTTTTGCTGTAATAGGCTAAAGCATATATGGAAAAAAGCTCCCTAACAATGATACAAACCAATATCAGATAAATGCCACTTCCCTTATTATCTGCAGGGTCTTAGAGACAAATCAATAAGTATGGAGCCAGGTCTCTGTCCACACTGCCATTGCCTTTATTAATATTGTTTTTTTTCAATTTCATTAATATTGCAAATACTAGCAAAGGATTTATTTTTAAACCTTCCCCACTCTCTTTTACTATGAGATGACAGTTTAAAAGCAAAGAGAATTGTATTTGTCTGAATACCATATACTTGAATTCTAGAATAATCCTTGACAGCAAAACTATTTCCTAGATAGATCAGTGATTCATTCATATCACATTTTGACCTGAGAAGGACAAGAATCTACAAGTGAAAAGAAAATCCAGTGGACAAGGCTTTAATAGCTGCTGCTTAAGGAGATAGTTACATGCAATTCCATTCAGACCCACAAAATACTTATGAGATGAAGGAAACAGCCTTCTTCTGGGAGATAGGAAACCAGGGTTTCTGGCCTGCCTACTGGACCACAGACTGACTTGTGTAAGTTTAGTGAACCCCTTACTCTCTGGGCCTGCATATCCTGTTTGTACAAGGAAGAGGTTAGATTAATTTACTTCTAAAACCTCTAAATATGTATGAGTCTACCCTCAATCAGGTTTGCAGTATTTAGGCTCAAATCTTTCCCTGTCTCTGTGCCACTAGAATTGCTTATTGTCCCTGTCCCTTGGTTTCATATAGTACTTCTCTGTGACACCAGGATGCTAACTTCGCTGTCACACACTGCTCGACATTTTGCCAGTTGTACTGCACACTGGGGGACTGACAAGATTTTAAGAGCATCATCTACTGACAAGTGAAGATCCCTGGGGGAATTTGGGTGAGAGTGGAATAAGGAAAAAAAACTTCAAAATACACTGCTTCATTTTAGGCAAAATACAAGCCACAGATAGTTCTTTATTTTTTATCATCAAAGCCTTTCTTTGTGAAGAGCAGACTATAACTGGAGTACTCGGTGGCCTCTTTTCGAAGAACACATTTTCTTTCCATGCTGATTGCCCTTTATCTTCTACAAGGCTCAGACAGCACCAACTGTCCACCATTATGGCAGGGAACCATGCAAGTTCCCTGAATTGAGATGCCCAAGGTCATTCACATGAAGACTTGGGGAGTGTTTACAACTACAAATGGGGCCACAATGCTGAGGTAAACTGCTGTGACAATGCAGGAAAAGAGGAGGAAGCAGCAGAAGTGGAAAGGTAGGAAGGAGGAAGGAGAGAGGAATGTGGGGAGAGGGCAAGAACAAAGAAAATAGTATAAAGAAATATAGGAATAAACTTAAATGCTTCTCTGTTATTAAAATTAATATTTCCTCATGTTCAAATTAAGGAAATTACTATATGCAATTTTCTGGACCAGAAAATTTATTGTAAGTCATATTTAAAATATTTAAAATTTAGACAGGAAACTAATTTACTCATCCCTGGCAATCAGCACTAGGCCATGTATTCTTGCCTTTCAGATTTTTAACTGACTCCTAATGTCATATTAGGCAACAAACTTTCCTAAGGATGGGGTCAAGGCCTCCAGCACCTCATGCAGTTTGTATGTGTATTGCAAAATTACTCAACAAATATATATTAACTCTCAAAAGAAGTGGCTCTTTTTCTTTTATTTTATTTTGTTTGAAGCCTCTGCTTCAAAGCCAATAATGTAAGGGTTCATTGGGTTAACTGGCTGTACACATCTAAATTTCCAGTGCTGTATCAGCACCCCTTAGAATCTAATGCCCTGGGCAGCTACCTGACTGGTCTGTCCCTCAATCCAGTTCTGCTTGCAGACAATTCCAAGTACATTATCTCCACTGCATGACACTTTTCCAAATGGGCAGTATAGTCTCGTTAAAGGAGCTTGTGCTCCGGACAAAAATCAACTTGAGACTGAATCTAGGCTCTGCATCAATTCAGTTGTGCAGCATTGGGCAACAGAGAGATAATGATTCATGCTTTGCCGAATTCTCAAAACCACTAAATGAAATAATGAATATAAAGTCCCTGTCACAGAGTGGGTGTTCAAACAATACAGGCTGCTTTTATAGTTATTATAGCAATATCTTTGCTAATATAATATAATAAAAACGGTCTGTTTTCTGTTACTATAACAAAATATATGAGAACAAGTGACTTCCACAGAAGTTTATATGTCTCATAGTTCTGGAGGTAGGAAATCTAAAAACACGGTACTGGCATCTGCTCAACATCTGGTGAGGACTTTCTGGTTATATCATAACACAATAGAAGGCATCATATGGCACGCATGAGCAAGTGCACAAGCTTGGATCTCTCTCTTCTTATAAAGCCACTTATGCCATCATGGGGGACTCATCCTCATGACCTCATCTAATTTAATTACCTCCCAGAGGCCACACTTCCAAATTCCATTAATACATAAATTTTGGACTTAAGTTTCCTACAAATCAACATGTAAAGGTCACATTCAAACGACAGCAAACAATAACAATGATAGTAATTGCTGCTGATGTTAATATAATTATTATTGTTATACTTTCATTGGCCTGGCTCAGCTTGTTCCTATAACACTGTAGTTAGGTCAGTCCCAAAGCCTCTACCCCACCAGGTGGGGTTTGCTTATTTCCAGACCCTCTTGCCTCCCAACTGTCCTGTCTTATTACTCACTGTGTGCTCAAGACTTCTGTTCCAACAGACAAGCAGGCTGTGAGCCAGAACTCACCAGCAGGGACAAGGAGCTAATGGCCCTACCAGCTGCAGCACCTAACTCCAGGGAGTAAAGAAAAATGAGGACACCAAATATATAAATGGCCCCTGTCTGGACAGCTCATGAGAATTATCAATTAAGGACCAAGGATGTTTTGTGTGTTCGTGTCTTCTTGGTTATGGGAATGATGGTTGTGATGTAGCATATCATATTTAATCACTTCAGCTCATCAATTACTGGCCAGGGAAAGGAGGGAGTATAGCCTGCTGCCAAGGAAGACCTGTAATTGATGGTCACCTGAATAGCATAAATCAAGTCTTGCATTAAGTGTATAAGCAATTAAAAAGAAAGTTACATTGGAGATAGGCAGGTGCTATATCAGGTTGGACTCTGAGAACTTGACCCTAGCCCTGCAGCCTCACAAGGCATTATTTGATATACTCATGGGGGAAGCCATCTTAATTTAAAAAGAGTTGGTCAGCCAACCTCAGTTCTTTGGTGGAAAAGCTCTTGCCTCTTGGAATATCTTGAGCCCTGAGGTTTCACCTTGAGTCATAACTTTGTAAGGAGTTGGCAAGAATTATGAGCTGCTATATCCCAAAATGTCTCCTCATCAATTTCTCAAAGCTAAGGTGCCAGGCTGTCCAATAAATCTTATCTGTCACAGTAACTTATATTGGGGAATTAAAGCCTCATGACTAGAACCCCACACCAAGCAACATCATCTCAGATTTCTATTCACAAACTTGGCTGGCATTTGTGTCATTAAATGTTGTCCCTGGATATCCCCATCCACTGAGTCACCTGCCATCCCTTTCCTAATCTTTTTTTTCCCATAAATTATCTGTAGTATCTCTCACATAGATTAGCTGTTTTCCTTCTGGAGCCATGAGCTCCTCTAGGGCAGGAAACATGACCTACAATACCATCCACTATGGAAGGTCCTAGTAAGCATTACCAGTAAATAAAAGATTTTATATGCACACTTAGAGTATACTAAGTACTCTATAAACATTAGCGGCATTATCATCATTTTCATCCCTAGTCACATTCCCCACACTAGTGAGCACATCGAAGACATTAAACATACATAAACATATAAACAGGGTCACAGTCATTTTTCAAAAACTTTTGGATCCATAAGTGCTCTAGAATTTGGAATGCTTTTCAGATTTGAGATAGCGTGGAGATATATATTATAAATGACAACACAGCAAGATTTGGAGCAGCATCCTATAAACAAACACATTAACCTATATACATATAATGAAACAAAGAAATGTTTACTTCAAACCAGATTAATAAAGAATGTAAAAGGCTTTATATATCAGATAAGGATTTATTTTGTTGTCAAATGAGTTAGGGCACTAAATTGACAAAAAATTGAAATAAACTTCAGTTCTCACACTTTCATCTTAAAATTATGCATAGGAGATTATGGGCCTGTGTTGAATAAATACACGAGTGGAGGAGGGCAGTCTTCACCCTTAGTGTCCTTTTCAGTGGAGGGAGATATTACTATCTATCCTCCTCTAATCCCTTGGGCAAGTTTGTCCCCAGTGTCTTACATCAAATTTGAACAACTAGCCCTCTAGGTTCAAGGCCACTCCCTATTCAATATATTTTCTAAGGAAGGCAGTGCTCTACCTCATCTCATTCACTTAGCTTTAAATAGTTCACAGAGAAAGGATAATAGGTTCATTTTTAGAGTGGGCAACTCTGCCATCCTCAGACCTTTGACTTTGAGAAAGACACTTTATCCCTCTTAGTTGAAATCTCCTCTTGCTTGGGGGTGGGGGGTGGGGGGGTGGATCCTAACACTTAGTAAGAACTGTTGCCCATATTTCACAAATAAGTAAACTGAGATTCAAAACAGTTAGATAACTCCAGCCCTTTTCTTCTCAGGTGTGAGAGAGAGCAAGTTGAGAGAATGGAGGTAGGAATCTAGGAACAAGCTGAAGTGCTACCCAATACACATGCAAAATAGGATGAAAATGATAATATTGTAACAAATTGCAAACCTGATGCCTCCGCCCACCTACCTGCTAGCTTTTTCTGAAACAACAGCCTTAGCAAGGATGAATGTGAAATTAACAACTAAAAGAGAGGGCCGGTGAATTGGAAATACCCAAGTGTGAGGGAAAAGCAAGGACCACTTAATTGTAGAAATCAAGGTATTGTATTTTACTTTCAGCTGAGAATGCAAATGAGGTCATCATCAACTATTCTTTGGCAATATTTCTTAGTATTCAGAGTGCAGTTGCAGGGTCTGAAAACAATTTAAACTGAACAAAACCTAGTGCTTCTTTGACTGATTCTGATATTGGATTCTTCCTTTCCCCTCCCCACAAGCACTGTCTCTTCTGTGAGTACGCAGTGAGTCGTTCTGGTATATCTTGATGGTTGAATAAGCTCTTTGATTTTTGAATTATTTTGAGATTAACTGAATTTGAAATGTGGGCTGCCTGCAATGTCTTGCTGGCACAAAAAGATGAGCTTTGTTATTGACAGAGAAGACTTATCAATGACATTTTTTATCATTATTCTCCTGCACAGAACTTATATTCACTTCAGCCTGGCCCAGCTGCCTGGATGGGTGTTTTGAAGCCAGGTTCAAAAGTGCAATTCACAATCTTCCCCCTCAAATTTTGTGAACTGCCACACAGCACAGGTGATTCTCATGCCTGGGAGACCAGATACATATTTCTTGCCTCAATCAAGGAACCTTGTCCATTATATTAGGGGTTTTACTTACTAGCATAATGCCCCAAGTGAATAAAAGCTGTCATCCATGAATCATATTATAGGAAAGTTGAAACTGACTGTCACTGGAGCTACTGCAAAGATTTCTGTATGAGACCCACACTCCTGTTCTTGGTCTCAAAGAAAACCTAGTAATTTTACTTCAGCCTTAGGGCTTGTGTGTGGACTCTAAGATAATCAAGCATTCCTTATCTTTTCCTTATTCCCTTAGTAACTGCCATTCTTTCTCTTCCCTCCCTTTTTCTCCCTATATTTATTTTCTTCAAACCAGACTTTGCTATCTGGTTACTGCTACTTAAGTGACTACTTATCTATCAAAACTGCCACCTCTACCAAACCACCATCTTTTCTCCCTTGTCACTTATTCCTAGTTTTGATATTCTCTTTTCTTAATTCCTTTTAGGCTAGCTTGTTATAGCCTACCCTTCCTTCTTTCATTTTTTTCTTCAACTTATTTATGTGCCTTACTATTCCTTGCCTCTCCTTAGCAAAAAGCTTATTCAACCTGTCCTATAGACAGTAGCTGTAGCATAACACATGTGAAAACATCCATTAGGCAGACGCAGTTTGGTTGGGGTAGTTGGAACAGTCAGCCATCTATGAAGAATTCTGCTTTGAATGCATGGATAAGACTAGCTTTAAATGACTATGCAGTAATCTACAAAGGATAGTGTTTCTAAAGTACTCATACATTTTATATTTCTATTATACATGGTAAACCCCATGTACCAACTGTTTATAGGCTCAATGGCCTGGAGACACAATTGTGCTTTAAAAAGAAAGAAAAAAGGATAGCAAGATAGTCAATAGGCCTCATAAAAGTCCCTTGGGAAACAAGCCAGCACTCAATCAAGCAGCCCCTGAACATGATGACAAGTGAGAGGGAGGCCTAATCACAAACACACAATCCTAAGACCTACTGAAACTTCAGCCTTCCCAGATCTCTTCCTGTGTCTCAAATTCATGGTCAGGAAGAGTAGTGATGCCCCTAGCAACTGAGAAACAGCAAACTTACTGCATATTTCCATAAGGCCTCTCTGCTACTCAGTCAATCTATAGACCACTAGGAAACCTTCCTTTTTATTATCTTGCCTGTCAATCCCAATAAGCTCCAAGTTGAAATCAATGGACAGAAACACCTCTTTTCTACCAGTTACACCCCCACTTTTAGCCAACACTACAGCAATAACTTGTACTCCTAAGGTCATACAAAAACCTCTTCAGATATGACTGTTTTTGCTATTATCCCTACCATTAATATAATTGCAAGCAGCTTGAGGCAAGAACTATGTCATTTCTGCATCCCCTGGTGCTTCCAACATGATGTCTTGTCATGCAGTAGATGCTCTATAAATATGTATTGGATTGAGGTATACCAGTCAGTGTTATCAGTATTAAATTATTCTGCTTTTCACTTTATTCACTACAGACATCTGCAACATTCTCCTTCAACTTGGTCTTTGCTTGATTGCTGAAGACAAAGAATGAAACTGTCACTTTAAATTCAGTGGCCTTCCTTTCATTGAATGCTAATCATGCACAAGGTTTATCTCTCCCACTGATACCATATGAGGAAACAATTAGCAATATTTTTTCTGATGTCAGTAAATGACCTCAATATTAATCTTACCAGGCTTGCCTCTTTGGGAAGTTTATTCAGAAATCAATTCAAGTTGCATTATAAATCAAAAAGAAGAAAAAAACAATTCATAGCCTTCTCTTCTACTAATGTGAACACATCAGTTAAGTAATATCCTGATTAAAATCTTAGGATTGTGTCACAAATGATTTATTCAATTTTTCTTTTTTAGTCACATACTTAATTTGCTAATCTTCTGAAATGATTTGTTTCAATAGTTGCTTCTCTATCTCCTGTCTTCTCACTCTCTCACGCTCTCATAGGTTTCTTTTTTCCCCAGAACACTGGATGCATAGACCACTATTTTTATTTCTGCCTATATGCTTGCCACCAAATAATGGGCATATCTTCTAAATATAAACTCAGTTCTCAAAATAGGCAGTTCATTAAATATCTGTATTTCCCTCATCTTCCTTTCAGTATCACCCAATAATAGTGACTACTCTGGTGATCTGCATAATTTATCTCTAATCCTGTTATTGCCTTGTGCACATGCAAATTCCAATATAAAGGTCCCAATTGGCTTTTGTCAGTACACTAAATTTAGCAGAATTTCAGCTGGATTTCTTCTAGCTATTCATCTGAATGGCCATGACCTCTATGACTCTTTCTTCTACAATATGTTCTATTTTAAGATTGAAATGAGCTTAGACTATACAATGATATAACATTACATTCTCAATATTATTTAATTAGTCAGTAATGATCCTGTTTATACAGGTTTCATAACTTTTATTTCTGCTGAGCTCCCCTTCTCTTCAACCTCTTGGCCTCTGACACAATATTTCGCTTCCACAAGTCATATGAGACTTGTGGAAGTCTGTTTTTGATTGCTTTGTATATTCCTTCGCTTCCCTGATCAATGTCACGTAGAGTTGGATTAGCCCTTGTGGAGTCCAGTCCATTTGTTAAGAACTTTTTTCTCCATTTACTAGTTAATAGACTCGTTTTAACACCAAGTATTTCATATATACTAACTTGGTTTTCCAGACAGGGTTGTATGAAAAGCCTATGTCAAACAGCTCATCAACTGAAGTATTTTTACCCTAGGGTTTTTATAGTTTTACTTAAACTCTAAATGAGATCACATTGGCTGCTGTAAGGAAAGTAGACCATAGAGATAAGTAGAGATAGGGAGACCAATTGATAGCCTCTTTGAATAATCTAGGTGAGAATAGATGGTGCCTTTCTGTATTTTACTGCTTGTATTTTAAACTTAAGGACAAAATTGTGTGACAGATTAATTTGGTGTGTAGAGAAAGAGGAGTTATAGGTAGTACAACTAAAAGAATAGAATTACCAACTAAAGAAATAGGAAAGAATAGATTTGGAGAAGTATCAAGAGTTGGATTTTGCTTATGTTACATTTGAGATGCTTTTTGACGTTTCAATGAAAATAAACATTAGGTAGTTAGCTGTTTGATTCTGTACTTTAGGGAAGGATATATACTAAGGATATAAAGATATGAGCAGTCAGTATAGTTAAAGCCACAAGCCTGGATAAGATCACCAAAAGAGTGAGGATAGATAAAAGTTTTAAGGAGTGAGCCCAATCACATTCCAACAGTTGGTGTTCATAGAGATAAAGGAAAACCAGCAAAAATAATCACTAATGAGTGTCTGCTACAGTTTGAATCTCGAATGTTCCCCAAAGTGTCCATGTAGTAAAGGCTTGATTCCTGGTGTGGAAGGTGGTGGAAGACATGGGCTTAATGGAAGACATAGGGCTTAATGGAAGGTCTTCAGCTCAATAAGAGCACGCCCCTTCCTCTTTCTCTTTTGCTTCCTGGACACAAAGAGAGTGCCCAAAAGTAATGGTGCTATCTAGTCATGGACTGAAACCTCCAAAATTGTGAGTCAAGATAAGCTTTCTCTTTTTATAAGGTGATTTCCACAGTGTGATGGCTAAGCATAATTTTCAACTTGATTGGCTTGGGAGCCACCTAGGGGATTAGTAAGGTACACTTCTAGGTGTGTCTGGGTGGGTCATGGAGGCATAACCTTGGAGTCTATATCACTCTGGCTCCTTCCTCTCTGGCACTCTTCTCTTGTACTCTGCTTGCAGGTCACTACAAAGTGATCATCTTTGCTCCACCATGCCCTTCCACCATAATGTTTCCACCTTGGAGCCTGACAACTATGGGTTGAACCCTCTAAAATTCTCACCATATTAAACCTCTCCTACTTTAAGTTGTAAGCATCAGGTAGTTTTTCCCAGGAAAGGGAAAGCTGAGGCAGGTATTTTATATAGTGACAAAAAGATGACTAACATAATAAAGAGAAAATAAGACAGAATCGTATCTTAACAGTCATGTGAATAAAGTGTGGCATGGAAGAGGGAAATGAAGGTAAAATAGATTAAACCATAGGTTTTTCTTGCAATGTACATTTAATGTGGTCTTTAAAAGTCCTGTCCAAATTGACTCCTCTTTTCCACTGATAGGCATTGCTATTCCATAGCTACTTTATTTCTGGTTGATTTTCAGTGAGCAGACTTTTCCTTTCCTTTTCTTAAAAGGATTGCTTATAAATTTAAGTTCATCAAGAGTAATTTATGTTCATCAAAAGTTCATCATGTAGCAAAAGAAGATACTAGGAAAAATGAGTACATTAAGAAGCCCTGTTTTGCCACACATTTAAACAACCATTATGGCCTTCACCAATGATTCCATTATGGTCTACCCCTCACTGGTTTTATTTCTTTTTTTCATCTGAGTTATCGAGTTTATGGTATAGCTGTGTCAAACACACCTGAAAAGATAAATAGATGAGGACTGAGAATTAGACATTGGCTTTGGCAATTTATTGATTATTGGTGATTTGTTGAAGCATTTCAGTGGATAAGTAATGACAGTGAATTCAGTAGAAAAGCTGTTCAGAATCCATCGTAATAGTACGCCAATTCAGAAGAAAACATTTTTCCCCATTATGGTTGGTTTAATAGGACAGTACTTCTCTCCTTCATCGCTTTGTCCAAACTCTCCCTGTGAATGTCCAGATGTTCCGATCCTTCCTCTACTAGCCCCCTTCCTCCACTACCTCCCCCAAGAAGCAGTCATATATCGTATTAGTAGTCCGAACCTCTAGTATGCAAGGAAATAGAAGTCAACATTCTTGGTGAGAGTAGTGGCAACAGCAATAGCAACAACATCCTTCATTTCCTGAGAATATATATCTAAACATCCTAAACAGGCAGTTTCTATAATGATGCAATGGTACTATGGTCACTAGAGCTTCTCTTTTTAATTTATTTTTTATTAGCACATGTTTGCAATATGACTATAGTTGGTATATGTACATACTGCATTTTAATCCTATTTACCACCCTTCCTTTAACCTACTGCCCCTCTCCCTCCATCCCTTCATATCCACTTCCCATCTACAAAAAGTCTTCTTTTGTTTCTGCTCTTTGAAAACCTGAGTTTCCAGGCTCCCTTTAATTTTGTGAGTCTCTGTCATCCCTGACAAATATATCCTTTAGTTTTCGGTAGCCTGATTGTGCTTTGTCCCTTGTAGGCCAGAACTACAAGTCACACTGCAGTAAAATCTCATCAGAAAGCCAGGTCATTGGCTAATAATGGCAAGAACTTCCAGGGCAGCTTATATTCTAGAGACTCTTCCTTGAGTTTTTCAGCAAGAGGTCAAGGATCAAGAATTTGTTTTTTCTTGAAGTTTCTGCTGGAATAACAACAGACTCAACTTAGAACTGAATGCATATCTTTTCAGGGTGCAATCATTTCTTAGTTCTATGAGAAATTATTTGTTTCTTGGAACTTATCACTACAAGCCATAATTTGTACTTGTTTGACATGAATATGATATTTGAGTATTTCATTCCAGCCAAAGTTAGGAGAGAAACATTTTTTAAATCTAAAGCAATTTTTATCCTGTCCCATGTGTGAACAAGCAGAAGTAAGGACAGCATTGCCTTAGGATAATAACTAAATAAAATAGGGATTATTTTTGGATTCTCATTGTATGCTAGGAACTGTTCTAAGTATTTTATATATAATGATTGATGATCTAGCCCAAGTACAAAGAGAAAAACCAAGATAAGAAAATGGTGATAATTATGAGAATGATAATTATAAGAATTATAAGCATTATAAAATGATAATTATAAGAATAGCAAGAATACTTATTGGGGATTCACTAAGTACAAACCACTGCTCTAAGTGTTTTGCATGAAATTACCCATTTCATACAATCTTTACAACGACCCTATGTGCTAAGAACTATTATTACTCTTCTTTTAAACATTAGGAGAGGAGCAGTCTTTTGAGAGGTAGTGATTTGTTCAAGAGCTCAGAGATAGCTAGTGGTGGAATCAAAGCTAAACTTGTATGACTCTAAAACTAAACCAGTACCCACTAAGCTACATTGTCTCCCTTTATGGTAGTTTTTATTTTGTCTTGAATCTGACTCAGAAAATTCAAATAAAACAATATGTGGGAAATGACTTCATGAACAGTATAATGCTATAGAAATATAATTATGAATCATATTATTAATTTTCTTATTGAGCACTTATTAGTTTCCTATTTAGACACTACAGGTAGTTTGGATAGTGAAGATAGAGCTGTGAGCCAGATAGGCATAGCCCCAAACCTTAAGCAATGCAGGGTCAGGGCAAGAGTAGACTATCAAAGAATGTTGATAAAATGGAGGGTATAGAATGAGAGATTTGTGCATAGTTGTTATGGTATTATGGAGCCATAAAAAGGGGGATATTAATATACCCCGAGAGAAGGGAGGATAGACAGAAACTATTTCCTAAAGAAGATAGACCTAACTTTAAAAATACATCAGGTTATACAGGCCAGGACTATGTAGGGAACAAAAGGCATTCTAGAAAAAAATGGGATATATATATAGTATAAAAGCAAGAAATGGCATGGCATAAGGAAAGAATAAAACATATTTCCAAGGTATGGCTGGAAAAGTAGGCAGGAGCAGATCCTGGACTGTTTTATACGCCATATTCGATAAGTTTCACTTTATTAGGTAGGTATTAAGGAAGCTTTGTAGTTTAAACCAGAGAAGTGACAAGGTCAGATTTCATTACAGAAAGATCTCTCTGGTCGCAATACGGAGAGAAGATTAGAAGCCAAACTATCAGAAGTCGATTGGGAAACTATTATTACAGTTCAGAGGTTATTAGTAGAGGTGTAGTAGAAAGGACAAGTGCAAGGAATATTTAGGAGAGAAAGTTATCTAGACTTAGTGACTTATCAGATGCTGGGGCGAAATAAGGAAAGAAGTAAAATATGACTTTTCAACTGAGAGACAAAAAAGATATCGGAAAAAGGAATAGATTTGGTGCTTGAATTCCACTTTGGACATACAGAGTGTGAATTGCCTGTGAGACATCCAGCTGGAGATGCTCTCAGGCCATTGGACATATAAGCCTGACATTTCAGGGAGATATTGGGGATAAAATATATAGTTCTGGGAATCAGCAGCACATAGGTGATGATGAGTAGATGGCATTGCCCAGTGAGAGTGCTGACCTTGCCAAGTACAGTTTCTGTGGACAGGGCTGAAGAAGCCAGTTAACAGTGAAATGATGAGGGAGTACAGTTGTGAAAGTGAAGACAATAAGTGTGATCTACTTGAGAAGTTAGAATGAGAAGAAACATAAAGAATGAAACTGCTGTAGTCAAGAGATTTTGGTTTTAGAAAATGAGAGACTGATGTTAAATGTTGCTTGCAATGTTTTTCATGATCACCTCTGAGTTAGCCCTACTGGCAAGGGGCAAGTCATAGCTCTAGTGGTAGATCAGAGGTACAAAGCCTAGCTCCCTAATGTACTAAGAAATTCAGTAATGACAGTTCCAAAAGATGAAGTTGACAGAGAGGAAAAGAGATTATTTAAGAATAAGACAAATAAATTAGTGATCTACTTATTGATATTTTTGGATTGTTAATAAATGTTTAACAAAAGAGGGTTCAATAATTCAACATCACATTAAGCCAAAAAATATTTTAAAGCTGTCTGTAGCTGCCCATAAATTGAATTGTGCAGCATGTGATCGACTTCCTGCCAAGAACATGTGCTTGTTCCAACTTAGTTTGCTTTATCTAGATACAGTAATTATTTCATTTTGGCAAAGATGCTTGTTTAAAATTAACACTTACTGACCCCTACATTTTCCCTCTTCGGAGTTTTCTTCATTTCCCATTGTTTGCCTATTAAGTCTGTTTATGGCAAGGTCTCTATGGAAAAGCCGTCCGGAAAATGTTTCTTTGTACATAGAGGCTTACTTAGAGGGTGGCCACAGTACTGGTCATGCTGCGTCTGGTACCCAGTGAGCAAAGAACCAATCAACCAAGCATCTTATCTACCTACAAACACTCTGTGAGCTGATAATGACTACTGCTCTTCTCAGGCTACCCAATAGACTCACATCAGGCTATAAATGTAGGGCAGGCTGTGCAGGAGAGAGCATGGCATGCCAAAGTAGCTTGATTTATTCCGGATCATTTGTGACCACAATTTAGCAGTCACCTGTCTTCATCTTCTGACCTCACAGTGCAGGTTCCAGATAAAAGTACAGCTTGCCTGCCCACAGGACTACTTGTTAGTGCTCATACCTTACCAAGATATCAAGTGCCACCTTCAGGTGCCATGCAGAAAAGGCAGGGTTGCCTCTCCACAGTGGTGTATTGTACTTTATCACCTGATCCCAAAGCAGGGCAAGTTCGTCTCACAAAGATCTTTCTAAAAACAACTCCTTCACTTTTTTTTTCTGATTTATATGGGTTAAGAACACCAGTCCATAGATCAGTAAGGGCAATGGACACCATAATAACAATTAGATAACATGTTTGGAGGCATTTTTTGTATGTCAGGCACTGTTTTAAATGTTTTATACTGATTGACACATTTAATACTTTCTACAACTCAGTGAAGGTAACACTATACACATTTCACATGTAAGGCAACAGAGTCACAGAAAAGGTAGGTAATTTTCATAAGGTCACTTAACAAATAAATCACACAGGCAACTTAACTCTAAAATTCATGCTCTTACCCACAGTGATCTAGTTCCTCTCTGGGTGTAATGTCCTAAGCATTAAATCACCTCTGTCTCTGACTCTACTCACCTAAATACAACAGTTTCCCTTTTTTAGGCCTCCTTCCTATTATGCACTCCAATTAATGCAGTGGCTCCATGTGGACTACTGATTCAGCATACAGTCAGTGTATGAATCCAAGGTTAGGATGAGCTAGGATATCCTGCTATACTTACCTGATATTATGTAAATAACACACACAAAGAAGCGTGTGTACATAGCGGATGCTAAAAAATATTTATTTTGTGGATTGTTAGAAGCAAATAAAAGGAATGTCTACTGCCCAAGCAAGCTAAAAAGGAGACAGCTGATCAGTCTGGAATGATGGCTTCAAGCAGACAGGAGGAAGAGGCCAATCAAGTCTTTCTAGATATCCCTTCATACTCATCTTTCATCTGCTCCTTACCACATCCCCACCCAGACTGTGCTATGAATGTAGACAGACTATCAGAACCTCTTCTAGGCCTCAGTCTCAATCTATGTTCCTTTCAGATTTTTAACAGGGCAACAACAGCAAATGTGAACATAAATAAGAAGGTGGGAAGTGAGAAGAAAACGACACAATCAGCAATAGGAACTCTTCTGTCAAACAAAACAAGCCCCCACCATTACCTTTGCAAAGTTAAACTAATTAAACCTTGGCTTTATTCATCATTCACATCTTGCTATATGTAATCATTTCCAATAGGAAAGCTTGCTGCAAGTTGCATTTCCTAAGGGGTAAGAAACAGTTGAGGAACTTGATGACCAAAGGTAGGAGGGGAAAAAGCAACAAACACAGATTTCCTTGGTTTCATAATTTTGTCTTCTTGTTGGTACATAATTGTCCCCTAAAACAGGCAGAGCAGAATTATTCATTTAGCACAGTAGGCGTAGTGCCTGAGGCCCACAAAATGTTTTACTTTCTTTTAAAACCAGAGGGAAAAAAATGAACTTTCAGGTGGAATAAAATATTTTAACATGTAATATTAATATATTCATTGTTATACCAATATAGTCATAAAATATGATTTTAATATAGTTTTATGGAAGAATAGGTCCATGAAGGCAAAAATGCCTAGGGCTCAAAAAAGTCACCATGTGGTCCTGGTTCCATGTTGTGTTCCCAGAGAAGCAGGTCATAAAAAAGAGTTTAGCATCCAGAGTGTATATTAAAAAGTGTTTGTAGTAGCAACATTTGTAGAAGAGAAGGGAAGGAAGTTGAAAGGAACAGAAGGAAAAGTCGAGCTTCATTGCAAGGTCAAAGACAGACAGCCAACCCTACAAGGAATTCTAGAGCTTGACTGGACCTTTAAATTGTTCCAGGTTGGGCTAAGGCAATGAGGCCTTTTCATCCACAGATGCCATATGGGATTCACTGGGAAAAAGTGTTATCTAGGGTGAGGTAACACTCTGCAGCAGAAGTAAAGCTTGAAGAGGCTGATAGCTGAGGCCTGTCTTTGATCTCACTCCCAGCAAGTCCTTCCTGGAAGAAGAATCTGGGCAGTGCCTTCTCGTATGCACTGTACCTCTTATACTCACCCTGGAGGAATACTCTCTTAGGAATCAACACCATCTCTTCTGGCTGAAAGCAGGGACCATAGGGGTTATAGTCCCACTTCCTTCTAGTCTGTTAAGAACAGCCACAGGAAAGAGATCATAAATTAAATCAAATACATTATGTAGTGCGTTTATTTTTATCTCAGTCTACAGCCCTTGGGTTATTTTTATCACCTTTTAAAAAAGAAAATTCAGCTCTCCCTGGCCATCTCATCAATTTGTCAAGTTTGAATTCTGAAATCTATATATCCATATAAAATTTACACACCTTCCAAGCATATTTTTATCCCCACATAAAATTTATGTCTGAAGTGTTTTGCCAATATGGCTACCATAAAAGTTTTGTTTAGACCAAGAGAGTAAGCTCCACACAACGTGGATAATGATTTCTTTGGCAAAGAAGATTCAATGACATGTTACCACACAGAGTACTTGCCTGGAAGTCTTTTGTGCATGTTTATTAGCACAAATGTGTTTGTCTCCTGATTAGATACAAAACAGGCCAGGCACCATCTTATCTATAGTTTCTTTACCACACTTATGTAGCATAGGTATCAAATCCAGAGAAGGGAGGAAAATCAGCATCAACCAAAGTAAAAGAGTTAGTCGAATAAAATCTACTTGAAAAAAGGAAAAGATACAAGGAGAGAAGGGGTTATTGCTTGGTAGTTTGGACAAAGGTGGAGATTTTAGGAAACATTATCTATTGATTTCTTATTTGCAAGTGGTAGAGGTGAGATCTCTTGCTAGATTTCTTAAAATTATTATTATTACAACCACCATTTCAGGGAAGGAACAATAAGACAGAAATGCCTATTTTCTTCTTTAGCAAAATACCTGTCACTTCTTGCCTAGCTCCTCTCCTCCCTAGATTTGATTATTTGGAGATAACTTATGAAAAGCAATTTCAAAGTCTGTACAGTCAGTACCTTGCTCATTTTCCCAAGTATTCCTTTCAATGGATTTTGCACATCCTGGGTTTCAGATTATGTAACTGTAGACAAACTCCATGATCTGACTCTAGCAATTGATGGATACAGATTTGATTATACAATCCTGAACGGCTAGGGAAAGCTTTTATTCTTCTTTCAAACCCATAATTGCCTGAGCTTTCCTTTGCAGCTGCCTGCCTCTCGGCAAACCAGTTGGGTTTCAGTTTGCAGATTGCTAACTCCTAATCACAAACTCCAATTTTTGTGATGGAGAAAACATTTATGCAGCACCATAACAACACACTAGGACCATCCTTTCCTTACATAAAAATGGTCCAAGTAAAAAATCTTATTTCTACTCACAAAGTTCCCTATCTGAGTTTTTCATGGTCCATATATTCTTTATTAAGGAAACAATAAGAAAATTCAAATCATGGGTAGATGATTTAGGAGGAGATAGGTAAGAGGGTAGATACAGGAAATGTTGATTCATACATTTGCTCTAAATAAAGGATTGCACCATAGTCCTTTTAAGCACCAACACTTTCCAATATTCACACGTGATATATTTAGTACATTTACACTTCTTAATATGTTTACTTGTAACCTTCTGGTGATTCCTTCATATATTTCTTATCTCTTTATTTTCATTAATACAAACTCTACCTTAGGAATGGTAAAGTAGCCTGTATATAGTTGTTCCTTAATATGAATACGTTACTTCCTAAAAAAGAATGAATGAATGTGTATTGAACATCTATTGTGAAATGGATCATAAATGGAGTTACTGATAACTATAAGAGAGATAATATATGTAAAAATACTTAACAATAGAGCTTGACACTCAGCATTTTTTTTGCAAAGTTTACTTTTTAGATATTAAAACATATTCAATAATGTTTACAAGAACAAAAAGAGATCAGAATCTTGAATTTGATTCCTAACATGCTTAATGTTTTCTCCAAAATATTCTCAGACGAATCAATAAAATCAGGAGACTAACCATCCAACCATGGGCAATCTCTTTATCTAAGAACTATGTTTGTTCAAGGCTTATTAGGATTGCAACCCAGAAGACACAACTTTCAAGCAGTCTTGAAAATGTGCTCTACGATTTTTACAAGCTGGTGGCTATTTTTTTAGTTTAAGATTCAAGGAAGATGGAATTGTTAATTATACCTCTTGGGCGACAAAAGTCAAAGTGTCTCATAAGGAAAGGATTGAGCACAGTCAAAGGTGATGGTTTCATAAACTGTTAAAAACCTAGTGAATTTCATTCCAGAAGGTGCAGATTTCTGCACAGTTCAAAAGGCCAGCATGTACCAGGTTGGGAATGTGCAGAGTGCTCAGTGTTTAAAGTTCACTAGTGAGCCAGCCTTGGTAGTGCACATCTATAATCCCAGAAGAGAGGGAGGCTGGCCGGATGATAGCAAGTTTCAGCCCAGCCTTGGCAATTTAGCAAGATCCTGTTTCAAAATTTTAAAATAAAATAAAAGGGCTGGGGATGTAATCTAGGGGTAGAATACTCTCTGGGTTCAATCCCTAGTATCAACCCTTCCACCCAAAAATGCTCAGGTTTGGATGTGCCTGAAACCTGGTATAACAAGGCTTCCCCACTCCATTTTATGTCAATGCTGCTCCAGTTTGATTTTCTCTCTGACACATGCAAGCCTCCTAATGAACAAAAAGGATAGAATTACTGCCATTAATTGGAATTCAGAATGCAGTAAATACTGCTTTGCATTTTAAACAGGAAACATAAAGATCCTAATATCTATAGCCAAAGCCCCAAATTTTCTTAGGAGAATGCCCTGATTATACTGTGACCAATGATTGCCTAGAAGATCTACATGAAAACTAAGTTCTCTTTTGTCCACTTAGTAGTGGTTTCTTGGAAGAATAGAGAAGATAGAGAACGTGGAGTGAGATGGAGCCAGGCCACTTTTCAAATGGGATATATCACTGACAGTTTGCTAAATAGAGTCATTTCCTAATATTTCACAGTTCTCAGATAATAAAAATAATATTTTCATATGTCCCCCAAAATCTGGCTTTTCTACAATGCATGTTAAAATGTAAAGATAATATAATAATATTCTGACCTCATAGCTTATGCTCAGGTACTAAAATATCAAGCAAAAGACAGAGATTTTTCACATCTACTGATTCACTCAACTAATATTTTTATGACTCTAAGATAATGTTAGCTAGTTCTTTCCTCATTGTAAAACTAGAAAGATTGATGAGATAAATTTGATTGGTCTAGACATTTGTAAGAATAAGTTAAGTTTGAAGCTGGTCAAAAGGTGGACAGTTCTTCTTTAAAAATAAATTTTCTAGAATATTAAATGATGTTTTTATGTACAAGCATACTCAATTTGATTTTTACAATATTATAGAAATTATCAAGCACATTGTTGGAGTCTTGAGGGCAAAAAATATTTTAATTTTTATGCTGAAGTTGGATTCTGAAGCCCTGAGGGTAGTTCCTTTTGAGAAATCTTTCCAGTTAAGAAGGTCTTAAAAGTTTCATTAATAACTCTGGTTTGAAAATATAAAACGTCTTTCTCTATCCTTGAGCCTCATGGTCTTTGAAAAAAACATGTGTAGAGACTATGTTTCCTTTTGAAGACTCATTATATGAGCAATCAGGGAGGAAGATTTCTTGCCTCAAAAAATTAAAGACCCACTGAGATGCTTTAACATAGCATTCCTATTGCATAGTTCAGTAGAAGCAAACTCACCATGGAAGAAAGAATGCTGTAGCACTGGCACCAGTGTTGGGGAACCTGATAATGCTTGATGGCAGCACTCCGGAACTGAAGCCTAAATGCAAAATCTAAGTAAAGAATGAAGGCTTCGGGGATGGGGATTTGAGAATGTTGAACTGAACGAATGCTTATCGTATTATGCTCCTTGGAACACTGTGTGGAAATCACCTGGGGAGTTGTTACAACAACAGATGGAGGGGTCACACATCAAAGTTAGCAAACCAGAATGACTATCAGGGAGATACCCTGGAACTGCATTTTTAGCGATCACCCCAAGTACTTACTATTTATGATAAAATTTGGAAACCACTCAATTAATGCCTCTGAATATAGGTTAATACCCCGATATATAGATTTTTTCCAAGGACTCCGCATTTGAAAAAAGATTCTACTATCTAATAAAGGAAACTGAAAACATAAACAGAAGCCAAAACTGTTGAAGGAAATGAATATATGTATAGTAGTTTGGGAAGAAACCTCAGTACTACAAGTTTTCTTCTCCCCATTGGCAGAGCCTGTCTATTACCCAGTATATTTTCAGATGCTTCTGCCATTTTTGGCAGAGAAGCTTAGAATGGTAACTGAGAGTATAAAACCACCATGACCCTGGCCCTGCTCATTCACTTGCTCGTCATTTTTGAAAACTTCATGAAACTGATACAGTAGATATCTAATCAATATCTGTTAAAGGAATAAACAGAATAAACACCCGCTGTCACTACCTTTGGGTCACCTGTTACCACAAAAACACTAAATTTGAGATCAAATGACCAAATTATTGTTACTGTTCACTATCATCCAAAGCAGAAATATATCTGCAAATTCTTTCAAGGGACCAAAGTACCCTTTCCTAACTCCCTTGTGGGCAGATCTGAACTATATTGCTCTGAAATGTCAGTTAAATAATCATATTTTCTTTTTTTATTTAGTTTACTGGTACATTTTAGGTATACAGTACAGTTACATTCATCATTGGGAACTTGTACCTATACATGATGTATCTTGGTTCTTATTTTTTCTCCATTCCCCTGCCCTCCCTTTACCGCCTCCACCCCTCCCTATTTACAAAGACTTTGTTTCCATTTTTTTCCTTTTCTCACATTTTTTTCCTTTCCCTTCTTTCCTTTCCCCTACCCCTTCCACTTCCCCTACCCCTTTTCTTCCTATTTCACATTATCAGTTATACATTTTGATCCTTATTTACACTTTTAGTTTCTCACGCCAGAGAAACTATTTGGTATTTACACATGTGTGTCTTATTTATTTCACTTAAGAATATAGCCTCAATGTGCATCCATTTAGCTATAAATGACTCTAGTTTCTCATTCTTTAGGACTGAGTAGTACTCCACTTTATAAAAAACAAAAACACATCTTCTTTACCTTGAGATTTATTCTATCTTGAGAAGTTGTGAAAAATATTTCTATTTCTAATGCCCTGATACTGCATAACTTAGAAAATATGACAATAGGATATTTCTATATTTGATAATAAAACAACAAATTGATCTACATATGCTGTTAAACAAAATTTCTAGTGGCTAGTTCCCTCAAATCAAAGCCATCCTAGTATCAGAATAAACACTCTGAAACACATGACAGATTGGAAAATGTAAGCTTTTAGCCACCCTAGCCCATAGAAATGCAGGAAAATAAAGAACCCAGAATTTAGCACTTCATAAATATAAATAAAACTACATGAACAAATAAAGGTGACACAGATGAACTCTAAGGGTGAGATGATGGAGTGAAGCTAGTTCACATAAACCATGTCCCCCAAATTTAATAACTAGAACAGTAATAAAGCTGCAAAATGGAAAAAATAAGTGGTAATCAAACAAGGAATCACTCATATTCATGGCACTATCTGAAAAGTTGTAGCCAAGACAAATTAGAAGCAGAGGATACTCACTCTTTCATCAAATATCTCTTTCATGTGAATTAGTACAGTGGGAAGACTGTGAGTAATTTTTTTTTTAATTCTGGAAGTAGACTGAAAAAAATAGTATTTGGAAAATCTCTCAAGAGAAGATACTTAGTTTTCCTAACCTGAGTATATTGTCAAAGAATAGAAAGTCAACAAGCCTTCATTTGGGTTTTTGGAGGTTAGGATAGAAGCAGGTGTGAGAAGGCATAACAATCATAACCATCTAATTTCTTCTAGCAACAACTGAAAGCAGACAAAACATAAAACAAACAAGAAATTAAGTAACAAAAGTGTTTGAAGGCAGGGAGGGCTCAGAAAGAGAAAGTCCATGGCCATTCCCCTGGTGAATTCCCCCTCTAAGCTTGAAGTATAGTACAAAGCATGATGGAAATATATGATGAATGTTTAAATTTTTAAAAAATTTTATTACAGTCAAAGACACATTGCCAAGAATAAGTACTTTTTTTCAAAGTAAGGGGGAATATTATAAAGGAGATTAATGGCAATGTGTCTTTTTAGTGCAATTATATTTTAAATTTTAAACATTCACCTTATTTGTTGTCACTCCTTGATCAACTGTTTATCACAATTTCTGTCAAATGAAAACATTACAGTGAGTCTTCATCCACCGCACTAACCAGATCTGGTACCACAAGACTAGTGGTTCTTCCTGAAAGTCAAAATGATCATGAAAGGTAAACATTTTGAGTCAGTCCGAGATATTGAGGCAGTCAAGATAGCACAACTAAAGACATAAAAGGCTGCTTATAAAACTTCTTCAGAAAGTGGCAAGAATGACGAGATAAGTATGTGTGAAGCAAAGGGGAGTATTCTGAGGGGCTTCATGCCAACTTTCTTTCATTGCAATAGTTAATTTAATCATTCACTGTAGTCTTTATTACAATGGGTACTATACCAAAACCCTAAAGTTCTTGGACATTTTTTCCTCTTCTATCGAGGAGGGGAGCTTAAAGTGAAAAAAGTTAACTTTTGACACTGATTGCATTTGTTGGAAGAAAAATTTCTAGGGATACATCTTGAATCAGAGGACCAGCTGGAGCTGAAGAGGCTTGCATGCATTGCACTGCAAGGTGGTACTACCAACGAGTCAGTGGCTCCCAGCCCTAACTGTGTGTTAGTCACCACCTGGAGAGCTACTGAAACATGCCAGTTCTCGGCCTCAGGCCAGACTGTGTGAATCAGAATCTTTGGACACAAGGCTTAAGTTTGGTCCAACTTTAAAAACAAAAAAAGTTTTCTCCTGCTGACTGTGATGCCTACTAAGGTTTGAGAATCACTGCAAAAGGTAAAATGAATCTTGTGACAGGCATTTTAAGGAAATTACAGACAGGGACGCAGTCATCCACTAACTGTGACTACCCTCAGGCAGCAGAATTTGACTAGAAAGAATTTCCAATGCTTATCCCTAAAACTGAACCGCTCAAGAAATGAGAAGAGAATGAAAAAAAGTTCATCCCCCAATTAGAATTTCACAAAACTCCTTAATTTAAACATTAGTACAATAAAAAGTACATAAAATTAGTACAACAAAAAGTTACAAAATGACAGTTCTGCAAATAAAAAGAATTGATATGAAGAGGAGGAGAACACAATGGAGAGGAGGAAGGAGAAAAACGGATGCAGATAATGAATCCATGCTTGAAGAAAACATTCTCTGATAAACAAAAGAAAATTTTCAAGACAATATGTAATTTTTGAAACAAGATAATTAAAGAAAAATGACAAAACAATGAAATAAGAAGAATAAGACAAAAAGGGGAGAGTAAAGAGGTAAGAAAAACAAACTGAGAATCAAAGCAGCATCACTGAACACTAAAACATACCATACACCATGAAAATGATAAAGGAAGAAATCAGGAGTTGTTATATTAATATCAGAGAAGATTGAATTCAAGAGGGAAATGTTTTGATAAAGGACACCATTCACTATGAGGATATACCTTCCATAAATATTCATGCACCCAAAAAGAGAATCAGAATACATAGAACATAAACTATATAAAATGCAAAGAGAAATTTCCAAAATCATAGTAGTAGGAGTTGATCATGGCATATTCTGTCATCTATGACAGACAAGACAGATATAAAAATAAACAAGAATAGCTGAAAAAATTCTAAGAGAAGCATAAGAGAGCAGAATTAAGAGTATTATGGTCTTCCACTTTCAAAGAATTTGGTAATGAAGAAATAGATGGATCAATGGAACATAATAGAGTTCAGAATCGAGTTATATGTATGTAAATTTAATATATGAGAAAGATAGCATTTTACATCAACAAAGAAAGTGTAGATCATCCAATTAATGACACTGGAGCATGTGACTGTTTCCTAAAAAAATCTGAATTCCTTCTTTATTATACCAAAATAAACATTTAATAGATCCAAGTTTTTAATAGTAAGTATAAATCTTAAAATGATTACATGGAAACACAGGGGGAGTTGGAAGCACTTCCCAGGCAGGATACAAACCTCAGAATCCAAACTGAAAAAGACATAAAATTGACTATATATAAATGTAAACCTTGCTTATCGCAAATACAGAAATTGTCAGAAACAAAGACAAAAGACAGACTAGACAGTGTTTGCAGCATATATGACAGACAAACAACTGTTCTTTCATTTACAATAAGCTTGTACAAATCAGTGACAAAAGGATGAATAGTCCCACAGAAAATAAGACAGAGAATGGTAAAAGGCAGTTCTAAGAAAAAGAAATATAAATGGCCCTTAAACACATGAAAAGATGCTCGGCCTTATTCATGATTAATGAAATGCAAATAAAAACAGCAATGAGGATGCCTTTTTTACCCATTGGATTGTCAATAATTCAAAAGCTTACCAAGATAAAGAGCAATAGGCACTCTCACACACTGCTGGTGGAAATGCAAATTGGTGCCACCTCTGGGGAGGATAATTGGGCAATAGAGAAGTCCGCATATCCAAAATCACCATTACTGGAAAAGGGACTGCTTAAAGGAAATCTACTTAAGACAGAAAAAACACTATCATAGTTTATTTTTATTTGATTTTTTTTTTTTTGGTACCGGGGATCGAACTTGGAACGTTGCGCTTGCAAGGCAGGTGCCGGAACCACTGAGCTAAATCCCTGGGCCCCTCATAGTTTATTTTTAAATGTTTAATTGGAATTTTATATTTTAAAAATTTAAGTACAAGAGTTTATTTTGTCTTATATTTTTAAAAAGAAAGCTTTAATGCAAGTCCAAACACATTATTTGAGTATTGAATTAAATTTTGATTGTTGATTTTTTCCAGTGTAATTTGTCTGACAAGATGACATAATAATACAATAAGGTATCTTATTACTTTACAGCAGGATCATAAAAAGTATGTTTTACAAAATATTAAAGACCTTCCTGAGTTTTCCCAAGCATCTCTCTTGATTCCTGATATGCCAATTGTTCTTCATCCTATCCATTTCGTCACTCTGTGTGAATTTGTTCTTTTCCCCAAAAGTTAACTCTGCCAAATTCTCACCTGTCAACATGCCTTTGTGGGACCCAAGAAAATCTCCAGTCCTTTCATCAACTTCATTAAGTCTTGGGTCTTTACACTATTTAACATTTTACTTTGCCATTGATTTGCACTCTTTCCATTGTAAAGATTGACAAAGACATTTATATATTGGGCAAAGGTAGACTTCTATATTAAATAGGAAGGGGTATTAAGAGGGAAACAATTTCCTAAGTAGCCAATTCACTAAAGAATATTGCTCTGCTCTAAGGATTTTTGATTCTCCATAAAATCTTATAAGCCTAGAGACTCTCATAATGAATATTTGGATAATGAGAATTTCCTGTTTTATATCAGAATTTAAATGTGGTTGCCCTTTGTACTGTGCCTGGAATGCTCTTTCTGTCTTTGTTTCCTCCTACTCATCTTTTAGTAGTCAATTTAAGCATGAATTTCTCAGGCCTCTCAGACTAGGTGAAATGCTTTATGAAAGGTTCTAAAAACACCTTTGGAGCATATGTCAGAGGTGCAATTCTACATTTCTGTACTTTAATTAATAATCACCTTCCCCATCGATCTCTTTACTCCACAGGGGAAGGGATTATGTCTGGCAGCGAGAACTCCCTAAATAAAACTTATTTATTTAATGCATGAGTAACAGTGAAAAACTAGAAGCTACCTAAATGTCCCTCAATAAGGGAATGATTAATGAAATTATGCTACATCCGTATAATGGAACAGAGTATTAACCAGTCATTATGAAGAATGAGGCATGTCCTAATATAGAATGACATTTTCCACAATATATCAGCATAAAAACACAGCAAGATGCAAAATAGTCTTTAAGATTCCATTTGGGTAAATTTACAATCCCATATGCATGCTGGTAGGAACATTTAATATCTTTTTATAAGAAATTGTCAATAGAAGTTACTTTTAGGAAAACTGAGTAGGAGTTATGAGGAAGAACTTTTATAGTTTCCATTTATGCATTTCTATTTGAATTATTTGGGGCCACTCTGTATTATTTTAAATGTTATAAAAATGCTTTAATAAAGTGCACAAATGCTGACCAGCAGCATGAGGCCAAGAAGTCCAAAGTCCAAATAAGCAGTCAGCAACAGGAAGCCACACCAGAGTTGAAATTTTAGCCTACTCTATCACCTATCTTCTTTGGTTGTCCTCATGTTGCAAGTAAGCAAGCCAGAAACCCAAATCATCAGCCACCACTCCTTCTCATAGCCTTCAAATCTAAACAGTTATTAAATACTATTGACCCTACCACCTAAACAGCTTTCCAGTTCATTTTCTCCTGACCATTCCCACTGTCATCACCCTAAATCAGGACCTCATCAAGTCTCCCTTGGACAGTGTCAATGCCGTTTTCTTCCCACTTTCAGTTTTCACTTTTATAATCTACCTCCACTGCTGCTGTTAGACTAATTCCCAAATCCAATTAAACCCAAAAAAACAAGGACCAACATACTCACCTCGCCTCATCTTTTCCTTTTCCCCTAGGACCTTTCATAGTTCAGCTACCCTGGCGTTCTTTCATTCACCCTGAAACAGATTGGTAGTTTTTCCCTGTGTGTATCCCTTCATCTTTTACATTCTGCCGTTCTCTTCTTCCATTTGTTTATGTCTACTCATATATTATTACATCTTTCCTGATCCCCATCCCTCCAGACTAGATTAGCTTCCTTTGCATTCTACCTTTCTCCTTCAGAGTACTCATCATATTTATATTTATTTTTCCCATATCTATCTGCTCACCTAACTTGAAACTCCATCAACCAAGAGAAAGACTATAGCCACAGTACCTAACAGAAATCTTGGCACATGACAATAGCTCAATAAATTCTTATTAACAGGATTGCAGTCTAAATGACTAAACAGATGCAAATTAGTTTATATAACTCTCTTGCTTCAATCACATCACTGACTCCTTGCCATGTGCAAAATAAAGTATATGAGTTGCTTTGTGATTGGTTTCTTACTTGCCTCTTCAGGCTCATCTTCTCCAATGCAGTCCTTTGTCTTTCATGCTCTAACAATTCTGAATTATGCAGCATTTCCAGAACAAACCTTGTTGCTTCTCTTTACCTTTGTATACACTGATTCTGCCACATGCATTACCTCTGTCTCCTTTTTCTTTATGTCTATAGAGTGAATACTCATTCATTCATAAAGAGCAGTCAGTAGTTATCCTGTCAGAGAAGCTCCTAAATAGGTGTATCCTTGCTTCCTTTGTCCTCATTCTGTACCTTGTGTCTTTTCTCTTTTTTATTACATTTGTCATATTTTAAATGTTTTCTGGTAAGGACTCTGTCTCTATTATCTTTTTTCCCAAATGCATAACGAATAACTAGAACATAGTAAATACTAAATATCTGAAGCAAATTGAGCATGGATTATTTGTGAATATAAATTATTATATATAATACCTTCATGCTTATGTATAATGTTTCCTGGACAATAGAAAATATTCCCAAGATTTTATATGTAGTAACTCCATTAATTGCCCTGAAAGAATAGCAAATGTATTTTTTACATCTAATAAACCTTCATGCTGCTGGTTGAAAGGCTACATAAAACTTTGCCTCCCTGGGACACAGCCAAATCTAAGGCAAACAGACCTTTTTTCTCACATCTAAGGTTACAAATCTACGTGGCAGGGAAGGCAAAGCAAATAAATAGCCTTTACAGACCATGCAATTTAATAGGAGTGAGCAAACCAGCCATTTGGTACCTATGCAAGTATTTCACGTTATCTTCTCAGGTCACTTGAAGGAACTGGGACTAGCATATCTAACGATAGGGAAAAAAAACGAGTAACAGAAACATTTTTCCTCTCCCACCTTCTACATAGGGATTTTCATATTCACACATACTGGTTTTGACTCAAGAAAAACAGTGCCAATTAGTCCTAGCATTTATTTTAAGGATCACAGGGTTACTCTCAAGGGGCACAGTGAAAGCATAGATTTTTGGCTTCCTAGGGCCTCCCCGAGGTGTACCAAGTGATTATTAGGCTTAGTCAGTGTTTCCTTAGGCTCTTATGACACAGTCCAGTTATAACCCATTTGGGGTCCCTATCTTCACCCTAGTGACTTTGAAGCTATTTGCCTCATTGCTAGGACAATCATCTAGACTTGTCCAGGCATTTCTGTGGTTCACAGAGCAGTCTCTCTGGATGGTTTTTCTTAACAATACCAAAGATCAGAAGCAAACTTTACCTGTTTTTCTAGGCTATCTTAGTCTGTTTGGGGTTATAACAACAGAATTTATGCTTCACGGTTCTAGAGGCTTGGAAGTCCAAGATCAAGGCAAGCTTATTTTCTAGTGAGGGCCAGCTTCCTGGCTTACAGACAAAACCTTCTTGCTGTGTCCTCTGATGGCAGAAGGAGCAATCCCATGAATGAGATTTCTGATCCGTTGCCTAATAATCTCTCACAGGCCTCAGCTTGGAAGTTAGGATGTTGCCATGTGAATTGGGGTGGAAGAGCAGAAGCATCAGCCCATTCCAAGAACCAATGCTAAATTATATAACCTACATAAAGCCTATCCTCGTTTATCCAACTCCTACCTGACCAAACTTCTCACTATACTTCTATAGTGCTATGATAATAGTTTATACCCTAAGACTGAATTTTTGATTATCCAGTGTTCTGTATTATTATCCAATACTTTCCTGTAGGTTATTTTTGCTTTTCAAATCAGAATGGTAATAAGCTCCCTCGGGAGAGAAAATACGCCTTCCTATTTGAACCCAATTCAACAAGTATCATCTAGCACTTACTATGCTAATTGTATTTACTATGACTTTTCTGGTTGTAAAACACAGAAATCTAGTTAAGTAACTTAAGTATAAATTGTGACTTAATTACAAGGTTGTAGAAGTGTCTTCTGTGACCCAATGAAATAAATAAAACTTGGCTTAAATAATAGATTTTTTAAAAAATCATTATTTCTTTCCTTGCAAGCCTGTTTTCTCTACTTTGGAGACCAACATGGTAGAAACCATATCTTCTGATAATCCCTGATTATACATTACTTATCTAGCCATTGAGAGAACAGCAATATCTTGCTTAACATCTCAGCTTAAATTTCTGAAGCATGCCCTCTGGCTTGTTCAGATGATCACCCTGAACCTGTCAAATCTGGCTGAGACTCTAGGTGGGAAGAAAGACATATGATCAGAACATTTAAATATTATATGGTTCAATGTTTTCAGACAGGCACATTTATGCTGCTACAGAACAGGGAGAAGGGACACAGGGGTTATGAGAATATTATTGGAGGTGACAGAACCTGAGCCGAAAACAGGAAAAAAAAAAAACCACAGATTTACCCAGGTGGGAAGTATATTCTAAGCAAGAAAACCTCATGAATAAAGACATGAACACATGAAACAGAATGGCGTGTGTGAGTATTTACAAATAACATAAAGTAAGAAATATAACATGTTTAAAAAGAGGCTGTAGATGGAGGGACAAAACAATGAAAGACCTCAAATGACATCTTAGGAAGACTGGTTCTATGTAGGATGTAGGATTGTTTGACTTATATTTTAGATAAATCTGACAGCTATGTGGAGAATGGATTGGAAAAGAAAGAACATTCTACCTCAATCCAACAGGAACCATACCTTTGGACACATTATAAAAAAGTCGATTGATGTAAGTCATTGACAACCTGTTTCTGACCAACAGTTTCTTTAAAAAATCATTTATTTGATCATTACTACTCCCTTCTTCACCTCTCAAGTCCTACGTAGATTTGCTTAAGTTTTCCAGTAACTAAGTCACTAGTTTTAGATTTCATGCTGTTCTGGAGACCTCTATGGGGTATGATAAAGCCATAACTTGAAATCAAGGATTTAGGACTTGAGAAAGAATTGTCAGCCTGAGGCAACATAAATTTAAATTGGGGAAAGTTAGGCTGGGGCTTCAACTTTGTCGGATCACCCGGTGGGGTTGGGTTAAAAAAAAAACTACATGACTGTTTTTTAATTTTTATTTTTATTACTACGTTTGCATTACATTCATCATGAGGTGTTGGTACATGAATATAACATACCTTAATTCTTTTCTTTCATCATTTTTCCCTCTCCACTCCCTCCGCCCCGATTCCCTTCTCATTTGCAAAAGATCTATCTCCCTGTTTCCTATTATCTTATTTTGCTCCTTAATTATCTGTATTTTATGTTCTAATATAAGAGAAATCATATTATATTTAAACTCATGTGTCTGATTTATTTCAATTAATATTATGGTCTCAAGGTGCATCCATTTACCTACAAATGACTCAAGTACTTCATTGTGTATAAATACTTTATTTTCTTTATTCATCTGTTCATGGATATGACATATAGGTTATTTCTAAGATTTAGCTATTATGAATTGTGTTGCTATAAACACGGGTATGCATGTATGACTGTGGTATGATGTCTTTAACACTTCTGGGAAGATCCTAGACCCTAGCTGTGTCGAATGCAATTTTTAGATGTACTTTTTTGATTAGTCTCCATATTGATTTTCACAGTGGTTATACTCGTTTAGATTCTCACCACCAATGTAGAAAGGTTCTTCCCCCCTTCCCCTACTGCCTCACCTCCTGGTATTTTATGGATGTATTCACAGGTATTTTGTGGCTCACCTTCTCACAGTACCACCCTCTAAGTCTACTTCATCCAGCCTGAAAACAGGCTTGCCCTTCCTTCAGTAATGGTAATGTCTGTCTGTAGGTAACAAAAAAAAGGGGAAATGCTGCTAATCCAATGGAAGTTGTCACAGACTGATGTAACATTTGGCCAGATCATACCTATAGAACAAATTTTGAGTATACATCACTCTCCTGTCATTCTTTTAATCCAGCCAACTGACACATTCGTTGACAGTTATCATTTGGGAAATTGTTTTAGCAAAGCAAAGCTAGCCCTCCAGTTCTCTTTGACTGCAAAGCTTTCAAGATCTCATTCATTCTCTCCCCCTTTCTGTCTTTCTTTCTCTTAATAGAATAAGATTGCATTTGAGAGAAAAATCCTCCAGACTGCTACTAAAGTGTAATGCTCAAGAGAGAAATCCATAAGCCCCCCCAAAGTTAGTTCCTGAAACTTGCCATCACAAAAAGTTACTTTCATGTAGAACCACACAGAAGTTTCAGGGTTAGCATTTTCTATGGTCCGTAAAATCCCCATTTTCCAGCACGGGAGTACAAGGACACATGTTGGGGTCTAATTCCCAGACCAATTGCCCCTTCTAACCTACCTCCTCTGTCTCCTGTTGCAATTTACCCATTGGTGACTGAGGTATCTGGGGAAATTCCTTTCACACACTCTACTCTAAGTGTCACAATCCCACCTTGACTCACTCTTTTCCTCTTTTTCTTCCTGTCTGTTGTCAAGCTTTGCAATCTAAAATTCATTTCTCTCAACAGAAGAGATGTTTCTTCTCAAAAAGACACTCAAGATAAGCTCTGGTAATTTAGCACCAAAATTGGAAGCTAACTAACTCAGGGGTTAGGTTATAAGACTATATATATATATATATATGTGTGTGTGTGTATATATATATATATATATAGTGTGTGTGTGTATATATGCATATTTAAATAAATATATATACATATACACATATTTAAATAAATAAATACATTTAAATACATTTAATATATATTTAAATAAATAAATACATTTAAATATATTTAAATATATATTTAAATAAATATACACGTGCATATATTTATATATATCATACAAGAAATTATATATATATAAAATTTGTTGTACAATTTTGGGCTGCATTTGTGTTTGTGTAGGAAAGATGGCTGTGGCCATGTTTGTCACTTGATGCAGTTTGCAAATGAAAGCAAAATTTTGCTAAATGCTTTTAGTTTGCGAATTAAATTGTCTGTAAATTTAAACCAAGGTATTATTGTATATACAGTATGTATATATATATGGAGAGAGAGAGAGAGGGAGGGAGAGACATAGAAACACGGGCATAGAGATAATTATATATGTGCATGTATATACTCATACCAACACATGATCATTATTTCTATGGCTATTTCATAACAAATAAATTAAGATTCGATTTAGAGAATAAATGAGACTAGGGAAATGAAAAATACGCCTCTTAGTCATACCTACTTCAAGAGGAGATGCAAGTATCTAATTGGTTAGTAATTCAAATGTCTGGAGCTGAGGGCTGGCTCAAATTCAAAGCCAACAGAGGTTTCTTGGCAAGAGTCCCCCTTCTTCTTTCTTCTTCCATAGTACCCTTTCCCCTTCCTGTTCAGTTACTCTGTGCTCTTGGAAAAGCTACTGCTCGAGGAATAAAGGGAACTAATAAAGACCTTCATATTAAAAGCTTAATGACAGTGTGTTACTCTTTCCAGGGATGCTTTCATTCCCGAAGAGAACAGAATATAAGCCCAGGGAATGAATCATTAAGAGTGGAATGTCAATAATATGGTTTTTGGCTAAGGAAGTCATAAGTGGTAAGGAAACAAAGTAGAGGGGCTCTAGTGTTCCTCAAAGTTTTCTACCTATATATAAAATCAACATGGTGTTAACATTCACCACATTCAAAGTACTTCACTTATCCCTACTGTATCAAGTTCATATTCTTTACACTAACATTCAAATCTCAGGCTTTCCAGACTCATTTTCCACTTTTCCCTTTGAAACTTCTTCATTCCACCCATTATCTCCTGCACATATATTTATTTACAAATTTTCTCTTGTGAGGCTTCTTAGAATTCCCTGTACTTCTAAATTCTTCCAATTTCAGCTCTATTCATTCTTTAAGGTCCAGTTCAAATCAGACCTCTTCTATAAAAATTTCCCTAATCATCCCCAACAGAACTAAACCTCTCACCAAATATTCATTTGTATTCTCACATCCTAATTAAACTACAGAAAAATATAATACCACAGGATGATATTGTTGGACAGCAGTTGGACAGGTTTGGCTACATAACAATTCTCTATCATTTTCTAATATATGTATGAACATGAGAATGTAGCCTATGTCTCTGAACCTTTGTTTCCTCATACTTAAAATGGTGATAATAATAGTAACTGCTTTGTGAAGTTTTAGGCATTAAATAGCATCATTCACAGGAAGAACTAACCCCGTACCTGCATGAATAGTAGCTATTACTGGATGCATACACTCACAACTCTATGAGGACAGGATCTATTTTATGAAGCCTCTTTCTTCTTCCTTTACCTTTTCCTGCCATATATCTTACATCTTGGCTTCCTAGTCTCAAACATCAGAGTATGTTAGATATTATTAACTGCCATTAAAATCTTTTCTCTGCTTCTTTCTGGGCACATGGAGAGAATACATTTCTGAATCTCTCTTGCAGATAAACATGTAGGAGACTTGTATCATAGTTCCATCTTTCTCAATAAATTTCCAATAAACCCTTGCAAAAAAGACTTCCTATGATCTCAGTATTTTCATCTGTGAAACAAGAATAATAAAGTATAGTGAACAGCGTATTTGAAATACCCTTTTTTCCCTATACTACATCCTTAAATGCAGAGAATAGATCCCCAATTTCTAATGTATCCCCAAATATACATGGGAATGTTTAATATCCATGAAGGGCTCAGTTAACTTAGCCAAACAACCAAAGAGGCCCTAGATATCACAGATGACTTCCGGTAACTGAGAAAGAAAGGCAAGAATCCTTTTTATTAATCCATAAAATCCCACATAAACTGCTGTATTGTATGACTGCATTTCCCCAAAGGTTGAACTTAATTTTAATTAAAATAAATATTTTGAAACTGAATTACTGCACTCTGGGAGGCGGAGGCAGGAGGATTGTAATTTGGAGCCCAGCCTGGGCAACTTAGTGACTTCCAAAACTCTGTCTCAAAATTTTTAAACAATAGGCATATTAACAAAGAAGATAGACAAATACAAACCTTCTGTTAACACATCAAACTCAACAATTCACCAGCAAAATTACTTTGTAAGAAATACAAACCCTAAATGAGAGTTCCCTGCATTCTTGTCAAGCAAAAACAAACAAAAAACTGACACATTAAAGCTAGAAGGCAATTTGAGACATCCTCTGTCAAAAATCCCTATACTTATCACAATACCATATGACTGGGAGGAAATTTTCTGGCTCCCAGGTTTTCCCTGTAAATTAATGATGCATTAGTGTGTTTGTGGGGGTAAAGGAGAAAACAAGGCTTACTAGTCTATCATTTTGCTTGATAATATCCCAAAGTGATTCATTTCTAATAATATTACCTGTTTTCATTATAATTAGGGTTGACTTTCAGAGACATGCATTGTGATACAATAGAGCAGAGTTTATGTGGGATTTAAAGGCAGAGTTGAACTGTATGTCGAATACCCCAACTTTTCCAGGAGCTCCCCATAGGATGAGCTTGTCTTGCCATTCCTGCAGTAGTGATGGTACCTGGCCTACTTTTGCCTCCTGAGGGAGAACAAGGGTGGCAGTCACCATAGCCCCACTCCCAGCTCAGCACAGGGTGAACAGATGAAAACCCTACCTCTCAGTCTCTCTCTCTGGGAAGTGAAAGAGCTGGTCCACACATCCAATGCATGCACTTTTCCAATGGAAAAGCTCACAATATAATCCAAAGGAATGGATTCAATCCTGACCATCTTCAGGCATAGACAGAAACCAGCACAGCCTAAATACTTGGTAGCTAATAGAAATAAATGGTAGTTTGGGCCAGGAGTCACCAAAATCCCTCCCTTCAACTTAGCATAGTATAAACACATGAAAATTTCTGCTCCCACCTTCTGCCAGGGGAGGGAAAAAGATTGGACACAGTGCCCAACAACACAATTTCTCTGGGGGTTTTCTTAACAAATTACTGTAGTTTTCAATTTTAATAAGTTTTCATTTTAACCCTTAGACCAAAGATATGTTATATACACACCACCATTCGATTATTAGAGTACTCAGAATTTGAATGCGTGTTTACTTTCAGTAATGGGTATATACTTTCAGATGTTTTTGCATTATTCCACATCTATAATTAAACTAGGAGTAGAAGGAAATTGCCTCAACATAATAATGGACATATATGAAAATCTAAAATCATGCTTAACAGCAAAAATCTAGACAATGATGTTTACTCTCACCACTTCTGTTCATGATATTACTAAAGTCTTAATCAGAACTGCTAAGCAAGAGAAAGAAACAAAAGATATCCAAAGCAGAGAGAAAGAACTAAAACTGCCCCTGTATGAAAAAACATGATTTCCTATACAGAAAAATCTCCATAAACTATGTTACAACAAATAAACTAATACAGTAAAATTGTGGAATCCAAAATTGACACATAAAAATCAGTCGCGTTTTCATACATTAATAACAAAATATCTAGAAAGCAAAGTAATAAAACATTCTCATTTATAATCATACCAAAAAGAATAAAATAAAACAAAGACACCTCAAGATTATAGAACTATAGACTAATATACCTTTTACATAAGCAAAAAAATTCCTCAACAAAATACTAGCAAAGCAAACACAGTAACACATAGTGCATATATTATGACCACTTGAAATTTATCCTTAGAATGTAAGCTTGACTAAACACATTAAAAAGCAATGTAATATATAACAATAATGGAATAAAGGACAAAAAAGCGCATAATCATCCAAATAGAGTAAACCTCTGACAAATTCATTACCGCTTCATGAGAAAAACACTCAACAAACAAGAATAGAAGGAACTGCCACAATCCAGTATAGGAATGCATAAAATGCGTACTGCTAACATAATAACGGTGGAAAAACTGAACACCTTTCCCCCAAGATCAAGACTAACAAAATAATGTCTTCTCTTTCCACTTCTATTCAACACTATTCTGGAGATTCTAGTTGAGACAATTAAGCAAGTAAAAGAGACAAACGCCATCTAGATTGGAGAAAAAAAGAAGTAAAATATCTCTATTTATAGTTGACATGATATTCTATGTAAAGAACAAGTAATCTACTAAATAAACTATTAAACTAATAAACAAGTTCAGCAAATTTCAGGATATAAAATCAATATGCAAAAGTCAGTTATATTTCTATATAGTAGCAATGAACATTCTGAGAATTAAGAAAACAATTCCAATTACAACACCATCAAAAAGAATAAAATATGAAAGTAAAATTTTAACAAAAAATGTGTAAATGTATACCCTGAAAATACAAAAGACTGTTGAGAGAAATTGAAGACTTAAGTAAATAGAAAAATATCTCATTGTCATGGATTAGAAGACTTAATATTGTTATTGAATCCATGAAATACAATGCAATATATATAAAAATATTACTTACTTTTTTGTAGAAATTGATTTGCTGATCCTAGCATTCATGTGGAAATGCAAGGGGCTCAATAATAAAGCAATTTGGAAAAAAGAGGATAAAACACTGTAATTCGGGATCCTTGCATTTAAAAGTTAGTAAAGAGTCACAATAATCAAAACAAAATGATATTGGCATTAAAAAGTCCAGAAATAAACCCTAAGATTTATGTATATTTTACTCAAGGGTATCAAGATAATTAAATGGGGAAAAGATATTCTCTTCAACAACCACATTGAGACACCTAGATGGCCACATACAAAAAAACTGAAATTGACCCCCCCAACTTCACACTATATATGAAATTAACTCAAACTGGATCTATGGTCTAAATATAAGACCAAAAATCAATAAAACTGTCAAAGAAAGTATAGGTGTATACTTTCATTACCTTGGATTTAGCAATGGAACATAATACCAAAACTATAAGCAACAAAAGAAAAATAGATAATTTGATTTTATAGAAATTTAAAATTTTTGTTCCTCAAAGAACATCATCCAGTCAGTTAAAAATAAGCCACAGAATTAAAGGAACTATTTGAAAATCACAAATCTGATAAGAGACTTGTGTACAGAATTTATACATTATTATAATTCATAATAAAATGATTAACCCAATTAAAATGATCAAATTGTTTGAATCAACATTTCACCAGAGAAGAGCTACAAATAACCCAAAAAAAGTCAAAATCATTATGCTCAAAGTCATTAGTAGTTAGGGAATGCAACTCAAAACCACAATGAGCTACCACTTAACATCTACTAGGATAGCTAAAATTTTAAAACATGTAAGTTTTCATGACAATGTGGAGAAATTGAAACCCACATACATTATTGTTTGGAATATAAAATATAGCCACCACTTTAGAAAAGTTTGGTACCTCCTCCAAATATTAATTACCCAATGGCCCTCTGATTCCACTCAAGTATATATCCAAAATAAATTAAAACATATATCAATAAAAAAATTAGACTGAACATTTAAAAGAGTAGTTTCATAATAGCCAAATAAACAACCTACATGCTCACCAACTGATGAGTATATAATATGTAGTATTTCCATATAAAGGAGTATTATTCAACAATATAAAGAATATATTACATATGCTATAACATAGAGGACCCTGAAAACATGGTAAGTAAAATGAACTAATGACAAATGACCACATATTGTACGATTGTTTTTGAATGAAACGTCCAAAATAGGCAAATCTGGAGAGACAGAAAGGAGATTAGTGATTACCTAGACAAGGGGGAAGAAAAGAGAGTGCCTCCTTAATGGGTACAGGATTTCTCTTTGAGGGGATGAAAATATACTAAAAGTAGATTATGTTGATGGTATAAAATACCATGAATGTACTGAAAAACATTAGATTATACTTATTAAGTCTATGAATTATATATGAGTTACGCCTCAATAAAACTGTTAAAACTCACATACTATTGAATACAACTCAAGAAGTGACTGCAGAAGCAAATGATGCAAATTATGCAGGTTTCTTGGCAAGAACTTTCTGCCAGGCCACCTATCCCTATTGCTTTCAACAAAGACACAGAGATAGTTTCCCTGGTGGAAAATTCAACTTTGCCATCAATTTATCGATTATTTATGAGACATTTGCAATAGCCTTTAATTGCCACTTTCAGTAGCTAATAATAAGTTAATCTTTTGGAACTTGATTGTTCCACAGAACGAAATAAATAACCCCACATAGTCCACATTTATTTGGGACTTGTCTTCATCCTTTGACCTCTGGCATCATTGTAATAGACACTATTTAGTCATAGAGTAGATCCTGGATCCTGTCAACAGAGTGAACATAAAGGCAGAAGTTGAAGGATTTCTTTCTATGCAGGGGAAGGGCAGAAGGTCACAAGGTAGGTTCATAAGGAAGTTGCCTCAAAACATCATATAGAGGAATTCACAAAAATTTGGTATAAAGTTTAGTTTAACATGAGCTTTTATATCACACAGACTTGAGTCCCAGGTCTCCCACTTATTAACAAGACAATGTTGAACAAATAACACACTTGAGCCTCAGTTTCTTTATCTATAAAATATTACTAAGATTGTTTCATAGAATCATTGTCTCATGGGTCTAGTGCAATGATTAAATGAGATAATACATGTCAAGCTTTTAAGCTGGTACATAGTAAAGACTTAATATTTATGATTATAATTTTGTGAATATGGAATCTATTTAATGGCCTCTTTATTCCTTGCAATATTAATGCAAATTATTACAATGTTTTTTATAATCTGATGCAATAATCAATTCAACAAGCCTTAGTGACTTTAGATGGTAACAAAGAATTTAACAGCCTCAGCCCTCAGAAAAATTTGCTAGAGGGAAAAGAAACAAAATCTACCCAAAACAATGTTAAGTAACCACAAGAGAAAGAAATATATGAAACATTATAAGGCAACTAAGAGACAAAGGTAGGTTGGGATAATAAGAGAAATAGGGTATGTTGTTCCAGTCAAGAAACAGAAAGTTGCATTCCAATGGAAACTATAGAAGGTTCTGCAGCAAAATGATATAACTACAAATAAGACTACAAAAAATATGGGATTGGGGCCAGGGATTTAGCTCAGTGCTGCAGCACCTGCCTCACAAGTGCAAGGTCCTGAGTTCGATCCCTGGTACCCAAAACAACCAAATATGGGATTATATTTATTTATATTAAATAATCCAAAATCATAAGCAAACTAGACTATCAAAATCAGGCTTCTGACTGGCTATTTAACAAGAAAATAAGAGTATGAATAAAGGTTTAGGGTTTATCTAGACTGTTTCACCTATTGTGACTTTCAAACCATTACTTCAAGGAAGAACTGAGCTTATATGACAATACTGTATACAATCAAGTTGAATTAAAGTCAATTAACTAGTTGTTTTATTCTGCATGTCATATGAATATCCAGTGTGACAAGGTTGCCACCAATGTCTGCTTGCTGAGCTGCTCTAATTGGACACTTGTGTTGGCACTATATTAAAATGATACTATTGAATCTTTGCTCTTTAATCTCTGAAAATTCAAATTTATATAAATCAGATGAATCGTGTCTTTTGTGGATTATTCAACAGCACTAGGCTTAAGTAACCATTTCCCTTAGCTTACCAAGGCCTAACTAGCATTGACAATATTAACTTTCAGTGCATTGGTTTCTCCTCACAAAAACAAATTCATATATAAATAAATGCAAGATTTGAAAGCAGAGCAAAATCCAAATCACTCACACTTAATTTACACATGGAATATGAGCTAGTTGCTCATATTGTGTGGCCCATCTTAGGGACAGCTGTTGTCTAACACTCTCACTATAAGAGGCAAAGAAAATCTATGTTAAATATAAATATTATATTTGAGCAAGGGAGAATATCAAATCAGGCTTATCCATAATTACATTAGTTTGATTTGGTATATCAAATCATCTCCCTCTTTACCCTTGTGTATTCTATCATTCATTCAGTTAAATAGTGCCATACAAACACTATGTAAGGTACCACTGATAAAGTACTCAGTGGAAAGCGGAAGGAGCTCGCGTGGGTTCCACTGCTTGACAGAGGCAAACACAAGCAGGACACCACATTAAGGGCAAGAATAACCTCTAGGTTACAAGAAGATGAGGTTATTGTAGCCAGGTAATATCGACAAGACACTGATATCATAGTATACTGCTGGCTGGAAACCTGACAGGATCTTTATTTTGACAAGAACCGCAATTATCTCCAAGGCAGTATGTTTGGTAATTAGTGAAATACATAGTCAAAGCTGAACTTATTATCAGTTACCACTCTACAAGCCAGTGTTCTATCCATCTAAGTCAACTGAAGAGGATTAAAAAACTCTGCAAGACCACAATGACAGCAGAGGTATGGGACCTGGCACAGAGTAGGGACTCAAAAATACTGTGTTGTGCTAACTGAAAGTACGCTGATGGTGTTGACATAATTTCCTATAGGTAAACATATCTGAACTTTGTGGAAAACATGAGAACTGGCACAGAGAGACGTCTTTTGATGGAAAAATCACAGTATAGAGACAGTAAACCAAAGCCATTCTCCAAAACAGTAGAAATAGGAAGTTGCACAAGATGTACAGAGAGGCCTGCTAAATAGAAAAATATATGATCAGCCAATTTTGGGGAGAGACATAAATCATGTCTCAAGCCCAAATGTCTTGGTTGTTTTTTTAAATGTAAACTGTGCAAAAAGGGGAACGTAAAACTTCAGTGAATCAAGCCTTAAATGTTACTCCTACAGGGAGTTTCAACAATTTACTGGTAATATACCAAGCTGTATAGCTAACATAAAATATAGAGCTAGCGACAGACATTCTCGTAAGGAAGCCAAATTTATGAGCCAACGTGCTCTTTAAAGGTGAATGAACTTCAGCCTTGACTACCTATCTCCCTAACTAGCAAACAAGATCCCCTGGTGTTAATTGTGTTTGTTGTCAAAATAAGGATCCTGCCAGGTTTGTAGCCAACAATGTACTCTGATACCAATGTCTATGGATATTGCCCAACCACCATATTTAGAAAGGAAATGTGGGTCATTCTTCAACTGCCTCTAATCAATACTTCCAGAATTTATATTCCATAAACATCCACACTTTGCTTCTAAACAAATAATTTCATCATAAGCTAGTTCTCAGTAAAAACTACAATAACTTTTCACAATATATTATGGGAGCTCTGGCTATTCAGTTCTAAATAATGGCTCCTTTTGCTGGACAAGTAAATTGAAATTGATTTGTTTCAGCCGCCTGTGCTAGAACACACAATGCCTGCTTACAACAAGCCTATTGACTTCTGCAAACAGTACTCCAGCCTTCTTCCTCAAGGACTGCTGGCAGGATTTTTAAATCATCCTACCTTCTCTCCCCTAACCCCAAGAACAAAGCATCCATTTAAATAGGGGCTCTGCACAATATGTCCAAGAAAAGGAATGTAAGAGAGCTTTCTTCCATATCAACTGAGCAAAGCCCAAGGTGAGTAGTGAGCCCTCAGATGAAAGGAAAGAGACACAAAGACACTGATTAAAGGTGAAATCAGCTGCTCCTTGTAAATCAAAAGGTGAATGGAGAAGGAGACAAAAGAAAGGGAGAGAGAGGCACCAACCCAGAGACTCACTTTTCCTTTCACTTCTATCCACTACCCTTATCTTCTCCCCCTTGGGACAATGCTGTCATGGAGACAGTTGAGGATACCGAGAAAAAAGTCATGACATAACTCGCCTGTCTGGAGGGATGGCCATAATCAGCCACAGAGACTGTGCAGGCATCTGGTTGATGGCTTCCAAAGACGTTGCATGCAAATCCTACAGTGTTTCACTAGTTCTGCATCACTTGCGCAGTCTCGGGGAACAGAAATTGTTCCTTACAATAGTTGCACAGGTGTCTGGAATTAGGTCACAGGCAGCGCAAGAGGTTTTTTTGTAGGTTGATGCATTTGGGACAGGGATACAGCAATGGTGACTTTCCCTTATGAACTCAAGGGATACCTTTAGCTTACCACATACAAAAATGTCATGGATTTTAGTTTCCAAAGGACTATTTCCTTTTTATATATTGTTTCTGCCACTGCTGTTTGAGGAAGGCAAGACAAGTATTATTACTCCCACTTTAATATATATTAGAAAATGAGGTCCAGAAAGAGATAAAAATTTACTAAAGGTTCAACAGTTTGTAAATAGCAGTCCAAAAATTTTAACTGTGGCTTTATAATTTTTAATTTAGGGCCTTCTTCACAATATTAAGATTTTATTTATTCATTTAATCATTTTCTCGTACATTCAGCAAACACACACAAAATGCTGACTTTGTACAGTACCGGGCAGTTGACATTCTCAAGTTTTTCACAGTCGAGAATTTCCCTCCATTACCAATTCTTGAAATTACAAAAGGATTTAGGGGATGTGTGATCATCTGCATATCTTAATCTTGTGGTCCCTAAACGTTCTCCATTAAGGCCTAGCAGGTTATTTTTTCATTTTAATAGAAGCATAGTTATAACATGAATTTATGCTGTTGCCCCAAAATCCTAATGCCTGGCCAGATGCCTCTCAAAAAGCACAGGACACCAACATACCCTAAATGGAAAACTGATACTCACCAGACATTCACATTTAAGACTTTCTAACAATCTCTGCTCCTCAGGTATGGGACTGTTCTGGGCTGATCCACAAAGACCTGTGAAGCTGACACAAGTCTATTCTATCTCCACACCCAGCAGGGGCACTTGCCTACCTAGCGCCACACACATGCATACTGAGGAGCCTTTTCCCAATACTATCTCATCATCCAAAATTTCCTCACTTTCTCCTACCACAGCTTCCTGCCCTATATCCCCACTCCCAAGAGGAGTTAGTAAAAGCAATCTCTACCAGCTTATCCTACTTGGCTTTTTGTACAGCCTTGTGCCTTAGAAAAGCAATTTACACAGTGAGCATTGCAGGTCTCATGGCAGATTAATTATTAAAAGGGGATTTGGGGTACCATGTTCAATTCATCACCTTGGAATAGGGGCATATGTCACTTACTCTTTTGAAAAATGAAATGAACTCAGGGAATGATTGTCATGCTGTGGGGATACAATGTTAGTATTGAAAAGGGCAGAGGAACATCTGGCCAATCAGCTTTGGGCTTCAAAAATCCCAAAAGGACAAAGCCCACAAGTATTCCTTCTTCTTAACCATTTATTCCCACAACATAACAAGCATTGTCTTCAAGTAGCTTCTAGATGAAATCTATGTTTATAGCTGAATTCTAGTCAGTATGGTCTCTAGTTACACATAGCTTGTAAACAAAGCCCAGTCTAAATTGCTAGCTTCACTTCTAGCTTCTCCAAAGTGTGTCCATGACCTTGTGTTTCTATGGTAGTTACTTATTGGTAACTACACAAGGCTTATTGGTATCCATTTGTACCATCCTTTCACAATTTTATATGCCATTTAGAACTTTACCTTTCAGCCCCTCTGGCAATATTAGAGAGGGCTGGTTCTCCCACAAGGTCACAGCAGCCATCTCACTTCACAATCTGATTTTCAGGGGTTTAACAAGAGCTTCAAAAATGTATTTGTGAATAAACCTTGGCACCACAGCCTCATGGCCTTTCCAGGTAAGGTAATTTTGTACAGGGGAATCTTCAATCCGTCACAGAGTTATGTTCTTTCCCAGTCTGGTGTCTTGTTTTCCAAACTCTCTATTGCTAAGCTAATCTGGGGCTTCTTTCCTTTACACCTGTTTTCCTGCAAGGGGTGTTTACCTCACTCCAAGGTTCTCTTCCTTTCGACCCATCCTATGCATTATTGTAAGATTAGCTCTTTTGAAGGCATAGATTTTAGTGTGTTATTCCTCTGCTCATAATCTTTCATTTACGCTTTATTAACAGAATAAAGCCCAATTTTCTCAGGGCAGCATTCAAAACCCTCTATATAATGTACTCACCCTACCTACCCAATCCTATCTGCACCTACTTTCTCAAATGAGCCTTTTGTCCTGCAGACATTTGCATTGGTTGCCCTTGTCCTGGCCATATGTCATACTTACTCCATCCTCAGTGTCTTTATTGCAGATTGTCTTTACTACCCCTGCCCCACAGCATGGCTCCTACCTCTCTTCTCTGTCTAGCCAAACGCAACTTTATCTTTCAGTCTTCTCAATACCCACCACTTTCTGAAAGCCTTCTACCATTGCCCTATCCATACCACAGAATGCAGAATATCAGACCCCCTCCAAACCCTACAGAATCAGAATGTGTATTTTTAACAATATCCACAGGCAATTCCCATTTACATTATAGATTAAGAAGCACTGAAAAAACCCGCTATGATTTGTGCCATTAAAAGACGATACTCATGATTGCCCATTATGACAGACAACAAAACCACTTTCCTCAACTCCCTCTACTTCCCATCTTAAACTATATATTTGTGTACCTTCTAACTTATAGAGGTATAAGTATATGCCTTTCCAATCATCTATACCCACAATTTGTCCCTTCCACCACTCCTATGTCACTTAAGAATCCAGATTTCCTAGTTTTGATTTAATTAGGCTTCCTCATCATAGGATCACAATTTTATCTAATCATTTTGCTGTCAGCTAATTATAGGTACAGTTATCCACATTAACAGCCCTCATGTAAATGCAAACCAACTAGCTGATTGGATCTGTGGGCCTCAACTGAGGGACAGGAATGTTGCCAGCAGGAAAGATACAACTGCCATTGGATGTAGTAGTAGAGGAACAGAGGTGGGATGTTGGCAGAGAATGGGCTGTGGAAGATTTGCTGGGGTTGGGCTACCTGCTGGCTGTTCCTGTTTCCAAATCTTCCTAGGTACCTCATCCTGCATCTGAACTCTAAGATGTGCTCCGTGCAGGAGAAAGTTGACAAAGTCCTCAACATGTTACCAAAACAAAAGAAATTCAATGACCTCAGAGACTTGTTAAGGCTCTCTGTATATCCTTTCAACTCTCCTTCATCTTTTCTTACTGTTCACCACTTCTCTTTCCATCCATCTTTTCTGGATTTTAATGCTTTGTGCTTAATGAAAAAGGATGTTCCTGAGGGAAAATTTGACAGCACTGTCTAAATCAAAAGGCACAAAAGTCCTGTATTTGAAGTCCACCTTTCTTTACAATACAACTACTATTCTATTCTTTTGTACACTTTATTTCATGATATTTACTTTGAATATAGTCAAAACTTAGTCATTTATGTAAGTTGTGAGGAAGTCAATCTGATTATGAACTGTAGGGGTGGGGGTGCATGTGTATCAAAAGCTGATTTTTATTACTTCAATCAACATTACCTTAAACTTAGAAAATCAAGCATTGTATATAAAGGTCCTTATGGAACTTACTACAAAGAAAGGGACAGACTTATCAGAAATGTTCATAAAGCATTAACTTCAGTATTAATTTTCTGAGCGATATTCTAACAGCAGTAGCAAACATCTAACTCTCATCAAATCAGAATATTCTCCTATACAGCTACACCATTCTCCCTTTCTTGAACTTGTTTGCAACCCTCTGTCACAAGTCACAACAAATTTTCAGTTCATTTCACATTGCAAGGACCACAAAGTCCAGTTCAAAGAATTTTAAATAATGTCATGTTAGTGCACTGTTTTGGGGGCACCAATAACATTAAAACTACATGATGCATGAAATACATAAATTTCCTTGCCTTACCCTAAGGGGAATGAACTTGTTAACCTGGCTGCCATGGAAATTGCACTCTGGCATATGATCCCTAGTAGACACCAAGGGCATTTCCTGTCTTTGCACAGCTGCACTAGGCATCTCTGGTTACACTAAAGTTGAATACTTCAAAAAGGTTTTCCTCTGAGACCTTTTATCTTTCTGATTATCACATCCAGCAGCACATTCAGCAGCCAGTGAAAGACTTGTCCTCTCCTAAGTGAGAGACCTGGCAGCAGGCTGAGACCTTCAGATTAAACATCCTATGTGACTAGACTGGAAGTCCCTGAAGGCAGAGGTCCTGACTACTGATGGGCCCAAGAGCTTGCTCAAGGTAGTTAATGCTTCAAAAATAGACCATGGTGTCAAGTTGGAAGAGAACAAACATCACAGCTGTCATTCCACGTGTGATAATCCAAAATTCCTCCTTTTAAATCCCTCCAGACAGAAGTACTGGATTCTAGGGAGGCTATCAAAGACAAAGTTATAATGTAGGTAGGCCAGCTTTGTCTCGGAAGCCAGAGGGTTCCTGCGAAATCTGGCAACATCTGATGCCTTTGGCAGCTACTGCATGTGTTGCCCTAGCTTAGACTTGCTTCTGACTTCTCCCTCCTTCTTCCTTCATCCTCTGCCTTCCAGCTCTGGGCCCCTTTCTCTTAGGGCTGTGTTCTCTCTGAGTAGAATGTGGTAGGTGCTAGAATATATGAGTAAATGATATTTTATGTTGTACAAAATGTTGGCTAGAAAGGAAACCTGAATTAACCATTCCCTGTGTTCCCCAGCACCTAGCTAACCCTGGCGCCAGACAGCACCCCTACAACTGACTGCAGACTGAGCTCTAACCTTGGCCACCATGTGGCAGCCATTTGTAGTTGGACACTAAAAAGATGGAAAGAAAGAAGGAATGAAGGAAGAAAAAAAAGAAAAGGAAAGAGAGAGGATAAGGGGGAGGAGGAAGGGAGGGAGGGAGGAGAGAGACAAAGATTGACTCAGAAAAATCCCATGCCCCACCAACAGAGACACAATTCAAAGAACAATATCCTATCTAATTGACTAATGGCTATAAATCAACAATGCAGTGCAGAAGTTTTTTAATAAGATGAGATCCCAGTTGTTGATTCTTTGTGCTAGTTCCCATGCTACTGAGGTTTTGTTCATAAAGTCTTTTCCTATGCCAGTGTCTTCAAGAGTTCTACCTAACTTATCTTCCAGAAAGTTTAGCGTTTCTGTCTTAATATTTAGATCTTTAATCCACTTCAATCTTAGTTCAGTGCATGGTGATAGGTATGGGTCTAGTTTTAATCTTTGGCAGGTTGAAATCCAGTTTTTCCAACACCATTTATTAAATAGGCTATCTTTCCTCCAATGAGGGTGTTTGGCTCCTTTGTCAAAGATGAGGTGGCTGAGCATGCCTGAAGATGTTTCTGCATCTTCTAATCTATTCCACTGATCCTCGGGTCTGTTTCTTTGCCAGTACCATGCTGTTTTTATCACAGTAGCTTTGTAGTATAGCTTCAAGTTGGGGATTGTGATACCCCCAGCCATGTCTCTGTTGCCTAGAATTGCTTTTGCTCTTCTCGGTCTCTTCTGGTTCCAAATGAATTTTTGGATTGTTTTCTCTAGTTCTGTGAAGTATATTGTTGGAATTGCAATCAGCATTGCATTAAATGTACCAATAAAATAATTTAAGGGAAAGAAATTCAACAATGCTACCTTGCTGTAGGAAAGATACCAAGTTGCTAAAAGTAATTTATAATTTACCAGTAAAATGATGGAGGATGGAGGGTAGAGAGGAATAGCAATAATGTCTCTTATTTAGGTGAACAAATAAATTAAATTAGAAGAGCTTAATCCACCTAGTCCTGAAAGGCTCATGGTCAACAATATCAACAAATATTTTTATTATGCTTGTTGACATAACCCTGACTCTGCTGATATTGGAAAAAGAGGAACTGAGCCATGTTACCACAATATTCATAAAAGTAAATATTTATAATCAGAACAGACAATAAATGTCTGAAAGCAATAACCTTAGGAACAACCAAATGTGAAACACCCAACATCATCTGCCATTTGTTATAACTTTGAGTTGTAAATAACAATTCTTAAAATAAATTTCAGTCTTCTAATGGCATCATGTTTAAAATACAGAAAAGAATATCCAAATGACCTCAGGACAATTCATTATCAGACAACTAAGTTCTGACTGCTTTTAATTGTTTAAGATTTATTCATGTGCTTTTTTGTAAAACTCTCTTAATCCAGCCATTTCTCATTTCTTCCCCAGATGCTGATCACTCCTCCCAGTTGCCTCTTCCTATCACCCAGTATGCTACTCAGCAGCACATTCCCCAGTCCCAGGGATCAGGCGTATCCCTGCCGACTATGTTAACTCATGATCAACAAAACTCACCTGTGACAATGAGATGCATCATGTTCTGAGATGAGAGAAGCAATTATAGCACTCAGCAAAACTAAAAGGCCAGAAAAGTCTGTCTTTGCTGACCTCGATGTCCTCCTCTTCCTCCTGTCTGCCCCACCTCATCTTCTGGGCCAGCAATACAAGGTCTTCCCAACATACACCTCGACCTACTGTACACAACAGAGGGACTTCTGAGTATCACCATGAATATGAGCAAGGAAGGAGGAGAGACTTGTGTTCTAATCATGACCCTAGCTATAACCTTGGGGAAGTCACCTCTTCCTTAGTCTCAGTATACTGACACTTGGTATTTTAAATTTATCATTATAATAAAATGAAAGATAGGAGATCAAGGGAACTGAAATTTATAAAGTTCTTGCCGTGTGCTAAATACTGTGCTCAAAGATATTTACATCAATTATTCCCTTAATTTCCCCAAGGAGTTACTACAAAGCTGACTCTACAGATAAGGAATATTGAGTTCAGAGAGGTTATGTGACTTGCTCAAATCCAAGAAGCATATGAGTGGTACAAGGAATTTTTGGCCAGGTCTGTGTGTGACTGCATTGCTTCCAGGGGCATGGAACAGATAATCCCTAAGGCCCATTGCAGCTTTAACATCGTCATTTTTATTTCATAAACATTTATGAAAAGAACAAAGTTGGACAGCATACACAAGAGATTTTGAGCAATGGATATTTGGTGCCTGAGTATAACTGTGAGTAAAACAAAGATAAGAAGCTAGAATTAGTCTTTAAAGGATAGTTAAAGGAATCTGTAGGCTAAATTTAGAATAGGTGAGACATGCCCGCCTCTACCCAGTTAGAGAAAGGGAAACAGCTGTGTGGAAGCTATGGTTCTTTAAATCACTATCCCCTACCACCTTCAAAAGAAGAAAGAAGTGTGTCTCCAAGTGTGTATACAAATGAAAAAATGAGTCCTATCTTTTCCTACAAATCAAAGAAAGATTATCATGCTTCTCTAACTGTATTTACCTGACATTATACTTACACAGAGTTATGTCAATCCCATCCTTTGTTCTTTGAGCCTTCTGGACCATAGTGTGGACTTTAATTGGAGGGGATAATAGGGTAACAACAGTGACCTGACTTTACTGGTGACAGCAGAAATGGAGAGCAATTTTCCAAACAGCATAATTGAATGTCAGAGGTTAGGAAAGGGCCGGTTACGGACTTGTGCCAATGAAAAAATGGTAAGGTTAGTCCTAAAGATGGTGAATACTTCATCTTGGGAGTCTCTAGTGAAATGATTGCTAAGACACCACTTAACTCATGTTTAGAAACATAATTCACATCTGCATTATTTCTCCCCAGAACTACAATCGAGACCTAATTGATTTCCCTTCCTGTGTCTACCTCCTTCCAATGTACTCCGCACACTGCTGCCAGAGGATTCTAGTTCAAAGACAAATCTCCCCAAACCAATCCCTTAGTTAAAGTAGCTTCCTACGGTCCTGAGCATAAAGATCTGGCACCCTCAAAGGATACCCAAGTACTTCATGTGGCAGCCCCACCAACATCTTCAGATTCATCTCTCCAAACACATTATGCTCCTTCGCATTCCTAGAGCAAACTAGGATATGCCTGTGTTTGTGCTACTTTCTCCACCTAAAATGCTCTCTCCCGCACCTACCCAACATTCACAAGGCAGTTTATGTTTATTTTCTCTTTGAAACCTTTCCTAATATCCTTACCATGACCTAATTTGTGCCCACAGCTAGGACCTAATTCTACCACAATATCTATAGCACTTACTTGTACATGTTTGTTCCCTTACTAGATGTTGCACCCCTTGAGGACAGGGACTATGCATAGACCTTGAAAAAAGTCCATTGAATTAATGCATAGATGAGTGATGAAATTAAGGAGTTGAGGCAATACTAGCAAAAGTAAAATGTAACACTTTACATACTCAAAGTGCATCAGAGTTCACAGAGTGCTTTAAAATCTTGTGTCTTACTTGTTCCTGGTAAAATTGTGAGGCAGAAATGGCAAACACATGGCATTATCCCAATAGAACTAGAACCCAAGTTGTCTCTGTTGTTCAAAAATTGTCTCTTCAGAGGCTAACCCAATGCCAGAGAAAGAAAATTGTTTGTTAATAGGTGTTGTTTCTCTCTTATGACCTTTTTCCTACCAAACCAACTTTCTCCATGCATTCAGCTAGCATCCACCATGCCATTTTATATTTATACTCTTTGACATTCAGCACAAAGTCAGGTCAGTGTTCCCTGGCCTTGTCAATAGTCCCAGAGCACAGCAGCCAGGGCTCAGGAGAAACCTCGAATGTTAAAAGGGCCACTGCAAGCCTCATCAGAAAATCAAATGCATAACTCTGAAAATATCCCCCATGATCTATACATGTAGCCATGGTGTCTGACCAATTCAATTAAATCTGTCATACATCATTCTCCATAGTGTTATTGAGAGAGACATAGTAATATCGAATTTTAATTATTCAGCTCCTATTGATCCCACCATAATCTGGTGAGAATCATTTGCAAACTGACAGCCCCCTCAGGAGACAGCCACTATTATCTAATTATAAATCTCATAGTGTCATTTGATAAAAGGTTAGGATTTGTCTTCCCCACAAAAATTCACCAATTTTGCCACATATTCCCATATACAAACCAAAACAATGTACACAAGTCTTAATTTACACTTAGCTATAAATGAAGCCTGGTTTGTGGCATTATTGCTCTACTCCATCTCACCCCCACCCTGGTTCCTTAGTGTCCACACTGAGTGCTTGGGCACTGTTCTCACAATCCTCCCCAGAGTTTATGGAGTACGAGTTCTCTGTCAAGGCCCTTCATCTCCTACCATCAAAACAACTGACTCAGTGCTCATCCAAAAGAGCCCTTTGAACTAGGCAAAGACCTCTTTGTTAGTTACAATAGCCACAATAGTCACATTCTCACAGGTGTCCCCAAAGCTTCAACATAGAAGAATAAGAAATGGTAGGAATTTCAAGTCCTTGGCAGATGGCTGGAAAGGCATTGAGATAAGATGGAATTCAATTTACACTATGTTTCAAGTTGACAGAGCAAATATTCATGGTAGTCTTCCTACTTCTTGACTTCATGGTCTCCATCCTCATTCTCCACACTCTCCACGAAAGCTAAGAAGTGTGTGTGTGTGTGTGTGTATGTGTGTGTGTCAGTGTGGATGTGGATATGTGTCCTTTTATGTGAGTGCAAAATAAATTCCTAGCTGGGCTCAAAACCCAGAAGAGATATTATTAGGAGACTAAACTCTGAGGAATCTTTGAAAAAATGAAGCCAACATATGAAACCAGAGAAGAAAACAGCACCCCAAGGCATGTATAGCTTTGTTACCAGGAGCTGTTTTCGCAAAAGGTACAAAGTACACAAAAGGAACTCCACACTTGAAGGCCATGAAATCTGAGAAGGGGCATGACTCAGGGAATCCAACAGGTTATTTAAAAGGTCAATGAAATGATTGTAGCAGCCAAGCTCTGTGAATTTCCTTGCTCTTTCCCCACTATGAGTCAGGTAATAGCAATGAGCTTGTCTGCCTTCAGGTGGGTACTGTGCTTGGGTCACTGTAGTGCTAGTGTCCCTGGAGGCTGGCAACTTCTGGGAGGAATGGGGAGTAGCCATGCATTGATTGCCAACTCTGAAAATATACTCCCCATCAATATATTAAAGACATCTCTACCTACCTTCTGCTCTCACAGAAAACAGACTGCAAAACCCAACAGGCACCTCCTAGGGAATTGCATAAACAGAAAAATTTCCATCAGGGATTTTCATGCATAAAGGTAATTTCAAAATCAAGAATGACAAAATATTTGAGAAGCAACATATGAAAAATTGATGGAGACTAAAGATTTTACCAGGCAGAGATAGAGAAAAATAAACTTCAGATAGAAGACAATATATCTGCAAAGGCATAGGGGAAAGAAAGACTAGGATATGTTTCAAATACGCCTAGGATGCAGGGGAGAGATAAGCCTGGAGGGTAGCTAGGGCCATACTGTGCAGGGTTTCAGAAGCCAAGTCAAGTTATTTGGGGTTTTTTCTGTAAGCAATAAGAATGGAAATGGTGACGGTTTATGTGGTGGAGAGCGAGGTGACGACAGCTATGCTTTAGAAAGACATGTCCGATGGAAGTGTGGAGCACAGATAAAACTGAAAAGAAAAGAGCCACTTAGTGGGATCCTTCTAAAAACTATAGTAGAAAGACTAAAGCCTAATTGAGGGCAGTGACAGTAGGAGATAAAAGAAGAAGAAAGGGGTGGGAGATATTAAGGCATCTGTAATTGACTAGGTTTAGGGCTTCAGGATTAGGGAGACAAAGGAGGCACAGGTGATGGTAAATTGCATGTCTGGTACCATTCCATGACTTAGGAACCACAAAAGAACTGCATTTGGTTTTCATTTTTGTCATTGTTATTTTTGTTTGGAGGTGAAAAGTTCATTTTAAGACAGTTTGAATTTGAAAGATGCCTGCAGGGTATCCAAGTGACAATATCCTAGAAGCAGTTGGAAGTTCAAATCCCAATTTTAGGAGAGAGGCCAAAACTAAAAGGTATAGATTTGAGCAGTCTTTCGCCAGAGTGGATTAGATCACCCCCTAAAGTGAATAAACAGAAAAAGAAATGAGGTGACTGACACAAAGATTCCAAATGGGGAATAGTTATCTTAGGAACTGACTTGAGTCATTTTGAATAGAGTATTATGTGAAAAAATATTTTTGTTTTTGTTTTATTTCTGCTAATCAAAACTAAGTAAGTTGGCCGATGGTCATGAGAGTCATTCACTAGGAACAAATTGGTGTAATAAAGTGTATGTTCTCTCAACAAATGAAAACATTTTCGTTGAGTAATATTGACAGAAATAACATTTTACTTTTCAGTTGGAGAAACTCAAGTAGAAATTGAAGTAATTTCTCCAAATTTACAGTTACCCAGAGTCAAAACAAGACTAAAATCCAGTTGTTCATTTTAGCTCAGTGATTCATCTTTCCCACTACCTCCACCAGACTAACTCACAATGCCCTCTCTTACCACAGCTAACAATTGACATTGTTGATTATTGCATCTGATCCTAAGAATTACAACTATAATTTTAGGTGTTTGGAAGAAGGAAGACATCATATCCCAGGCTGACAGATTGTCTACTTTGTATGTAGATAACTCTTCAATTACCTCTGTTACAAAGGATAGTATGCAAAAATAGTCCAAAGTAATGGCCATATTTAAAAAATTGCTTTAAGTTTAATATACATTTCAAATTTACTTCATTCTAAGAAAATTGTTTATCCCTAAATATCTGAAAAAGAGGTGTTTGTAAAGTAAATCATTTCTCTTCCTTGACATATAGTAAAATTTCTAAGACATGTTCCTAAGAAAAAGATAAAATATATTGTGTTTTCAAGATAGTTCAATCCTTTAAAATCATTAAGAAGTCTTTAATGATTTTTCTTTCCCTTCTTTCCTTTCCCCTTCCCCTCCCACCACCCCTACCCCTTTGAAAGGAAAAATTATGGGAAAAGAAAAAAAATGGAAATAAAGTCTATGTAAATAGGGAAGGGTGGAGTGGGTGAAGGGCACACAGGTAATGGGGAAAAAACAAGAACCAGGATACATCATGTACAGGTACAAGCACCCAATGATAAATGTAAATGTATTGTATACCTAAAATGTACCAATAAAAGAATTTAAGGAAAGAAAATAAGGAAGTCTTTAATGAATAAGAAACATCAAACATATTCCTTGGAGCCTATGGAATAAAGTCCACACCCCTACAGCACACCATCAAAAATTTCCAAACTCAGAGCCTCAACCTAGCTTTCTAGATTAATTTCCTAGTATGCCCCATATACCAAACCTTTTTCCTAATGACATTCAACCATTAGCTCTTCCCCAAACATTCAAAGCACAATTGGCTTCCGTCCATGTTCCTTGCTCATACTATACCTTGGGTTTGAAAACATTCTTCTCCATAATCACATATCCAAGTCCTGTTTTTCCAAAATCTAACTCAAATTTTGCTTCACTGTGAAGTCTCCTCTGATCTCTCCATGGGGAAGTTTTCCTCCTTCCTCTGTATCACCCTTAAGAATAGAGAAAAGAATCTCAGGGCAACATCGGTGTACTTCTGGACACATTTAAAGTACTGCCTCCTCTTAAAATGCAGGTCAAATTTAACATTCATTCATCTGTCTTTAAAATATGTTACATACTAGAAATCATGTTCACCATTGGAAATATAATGATAAACAAGAAAAGAGCTCCTGCTTTCAAGGAGTTCACAATCAAGATATAGAGGCAAACAACTAAATAGGCAAGTATAACTAAATTATGGTGAATATGCTATAGGTAAGCCCAGGGTGGTACAAGACCACATTTTAGAGTCACCAAAACCAAATTCAGGTAGAAGGAAGTCTTCTTGGAAGATAGGAAGCTTGGGTTTAAATCTTGAAGATGAATAGAAATTATCTAGACAAACTTGTGAGGATAGATTCATGGCAAGTGTTAAACCTGGAAATATAGGCAAGGCCAAAATCGTGCAGGGTTTTCCTGATATGGAGTTTTGTTTTAATTTGAAATGTAGTCAGTTGGAGTCCTTATAGCAGGCAATAGCCTGACTTGGTTTACAGTTTTCAGAGACAAGTTTTGCCAATGATTTGAGAATAGATGAGGAGAAAGGAGTGGGAGTGGAAGCATGGAGATCACTTGGGGGCCTCTTGTAGCAGTGCTATGTTTTGGATGATTTGGGTGTCACTAAGGTTTTATGCTTGAAACTTACTCCCAATTTTTTTAATTCATTGTTTATTGGTACATTTTAGGTATGCAATATGATAACATTCATCATTGGGAATTTGTACCTTTACATAATATATCTTGGCTCTTATATTTTGCCCATTACCCTGCCCTCCCTTCAACCGCTCCTCCCTCCCTATTTACAAAGACTTTGTTTCCTTTTTTTGCTTTTCTCATATTTACACATTTCCCTTCTTTCTTTTACCCTACCCCTCCCACTTCACCTTCCCCTTCACATTTGGATCTTTTCTTCCTATTTCATATTATCTATTATACATTTTGATACTCACTTACACTTTCAGCTTCTCACACAAGAAAAACTATTCACATATTTACACATGTGAGTCCTATTAATGTCACTTAAGACTATGGCCTCAATGTGCATCCATTTAACTATAAATGTCTCTAGTTTCTCATTCTTTATGCCTGAGTAGTACTCCATTATAAAAACACATCTTCTTTATCCAGTCACCAGTTGATTGGCAATTGGGGTGTTTCCATATTTTAGCTATTACAAAGTGTACTGCTATAAACATGGGTGCATGTATATCATTGATATGATTGTTTTAAATTCTTTATTGCTACATTTTTGGTATACAATATGTTTACATTTATCATTGGGTGCTTGTACCTGTACAGACATAATCAGCCACCTCATCTTTGACAAAGGAGCCAACCACCCTCATTGGAGGAAAGATAGCCTATTTAATAAATGGTGTTGGAAAAACTGGATTTCAACCTGCCAAATATTAAAACTAGACCCATACCTATCACCATGCACTAAACTAAGATCGAAGTGGATTAAAGATCTAAATATTAAGATAGAAACACTAAACTTTCTGGAAGATAAGTTAGGTAGAACTCTTGAAGACATTGGCATAGGAAAAGATTTTATGAACAAAACCTCAGTAGCATGGGAACTAGCACAAGGAATCAACAACTAGGGTGTGATATGATTCTTTTAATTCTTCTGGGAAGATACACAGAAGGGAAATAGCTTAGTAAAATGGGACCTCTAATCCTGGGTTTAGAGGAATCTCCATACTGACTTCCACAGTGTTTCTACCAGTCTACACTCCCACCAGCAGTGGAGCAGGGTTCCTTTTTCCCCACAATCCTGCCAGCATTTGTTATTGGTTGATTTTTTTGATAGCAGCCATTCTTTCTGGAGTGAGGTGGAATCTCAGAGGCGTTTTCATTTGCATCTCTCAAATGACTAGTGATGCTGAACATTTTTTCATATGTTTATTTGCTATTTCTACTTCTTTGAGAAATATCTGTTCACTTCTGATGTACATTTTTGGGTTGGGTCTTTAAACTTGAGAAGTCTGATTTTTTTAAGTACTTTGTATATTCTATATAGTAGACTTTGTCTGAGGAACAGCTGATAAAATTTTTTCCCACATTGTGGGTTTCCACTTCACTCTGTCTGTAGTTTCTCTTACTGTACAAAGCTTTTTAATAAGCTGAGATCCCAGTTGTTGATTCTCTGTGCTAGTTCACATGTGACTGAGGTTTTGTGCATGAAGTCTTTTCCTACCCGAATGTGTTCAAGAGTTTTACCTAACCTCTCTTCCAGCAGGTTTAGTGTTTCTGTTTTGATATTGAGATCCTTGAACCATTTCAATTTTAGTTAGTGCATGGTGATAGATATAGGTCTAGTTTTAATCTTTGGCAAGTTGAAACCCAGTTTTTCCAGCACCACTTATTAAAGAGGCTGTTTTTCCCCAGTGAGGGTGTCTGGCTCCTTTGTCAAAGATGAGGTGGTTGAGTGTGTCTGGAGTTGTTTCTGCATCTTCTAATCTGTTCCCCTGATACTCAGGTCTGTTTCTTTGCCAGTACCATGCTGTTTTTATCACAGTTCTTTTGTAATACAGTTTCAAATTGGGGATCGTGACACCTCCTACCTTGTCTTTGTTGCCTAGAATTGTTTTTGCTATTCTAGTTCTTTTCTTGTTCCAAATGAATTTTTTGATTGCTTTCTCAAGTTCTGTGAAATATGCTGCTGGAATTTCTATTGGAATTGCATTGAGTCTATATAGCAGTTTTGATAGTATGGCCATTTTCACTATATTGGTTCTTCCTACCCAGAAGCAAGAGATGTCTTTCCATTTTCTGATATCCTCTTTGATCTCTTTTTTGAGTGTGCTATACTTTTCAGAGTAGAGGTCTTTCATTTCATTCATTAGATTCATTCCTAGGTATTTCATTTCTATGCATGCTATTGTGAAAAAGTTGTTTCTTCAGTTCCTCTCTCAGTGAGTCTGTTGTTTGTGTAAGGAAGGCTATTGATTTTTGTGTGCTGATCTTGTATCCAGCTACTCTACTGAATTTGGTTATTCAGTCTGAAAGACTTTTGGTCAAGTCCACATGACATAGAGTACCATGTCATCTGCAAATAGTGACAATTTAACATCTTCATTTGCTATCTTTATTCTTTTTATTTCTTTCTCTTATCTAATTGCTGTGGCTAATATTTCAAGAATTATATTGAAAAGGCATGGTGATAGTGGATATCCTTGTCTTGTTCCTGAATTTAGTGTGAAGGATTTCAGTTTTTGACCATTTACTATGATGTTGGCTGCCAGTTTTTCACAGACGGCTTTTTTCAGGTTGAGGTAAAGACCATCTATTCCAATTTTCTGTAAGGTTTTTATGATGAATGTGTGTTCAATTTTGTCAAATGCTTTTTCCGCATCTATAGGGTGATCATATGGTTTTTGTCCTTGGGTCTGTTAATATAGTGTATTAAATTTATTGATTTGCATATGTTGAACCATCCCTGCATCCCTGGGTTGAATCCAACTTGGTCAGAGTTTATGATCTTCTTGATCTTATGCATTCTGTTTGCCAGTATCTTACTGAGGATTTTTGCATCTGTGTTCATTAGGGAGTTCAACCTATAGTTCTCTTTTTTGGTTGAATCTTTCTCTGCTTTTGGGATCAAGGTAATGCTTGCTTCCAAAAATGAATTTTGGACTATTGCTTCCCTTTCATTTTCATTCAAGTGTTTAAACAGTAGTGGCAAAAGCTCTTCTCCAAATATTCTGTAGAATTCAGCAGTGAAGTCACCAGGATCCAGGCTTTTCTTAGTTTGTAAGTTTTTAATTACATTTTCAATTTCATTGATTGATATTGGGTTGTTTAGAAATTTTAGGTCTTCTTCGTTTAACTTTGGTAATTCCTATGTGTCTAGAAATATTTTCATTTCTTCTGTGTTTTTCATTATTGGCATATAGGTTCTCAAAGTAGGTATTGATATTCCTCCAGAGTTTTACAGGGTCTCTTTTAATGTCACCCTTTTCATTCCTAATTGCATGGATTTTGGTCTTTTCTTTCCTTTTTTGGATAAAATTGGCTGAGGGTTTGTCAATTTTGTTTATTCTTTCCAAGAACCACCTCTTTGCTTCACTGATATTTTTGTGTCATTCTCTTAGTCCCCATTAAATTGATATAGGCTCTCATCTTTATAATTTGCTCCCTTGTATGAGTTTTGGATTTGTCTTGCTCTTCTTTTTCTAGAAGCTTGAGGTTCAACATTGCTTTATTAGAGGTCTGTTTTCCTAATATGAGCATTCATTGCTATGAATATCTCTCATAAGATTGCTTTCATTGTGTCCCATAAATTCTGATATGTTGCATTGGCATTATCATTTAATTGTAAAAACTGTGTAATTTCTTCTTTAATTTCCTTTGTGACCCATTGGTTATTCAAAAGTGTGTTGTTTAATTTCCATGATATTTTACAGGGGATAACTTCAATTCCTTTGCATTTACTTAAACATGTTCCATGAGCAAGTATGTGGTGCACTTTGGAGAACAATCATATGCAGCTGAAAAGAATGCATATTTTGATTTTGCGGGGTGGAACACTCTGTAAACATCTGTTAAGTCCATTTGTTCAAGAGTTTGGCAATTTCTAGTATTTCATTGTTTATTTTTTGTCTAGTTGATTTATCTATTTATTATAGTGGGGTATTGAGGTCCCCTAGTAGTATTGTATTAGTGCTTATTTGATTTTTTATGTCCATTAATATTTGTTTTATATACTTGGGTGCACTAGTATTTGCTGCATTTATATTTATGATTAACATATCTTCCTCTTGGATTGTTTCCTTTACAAGGATGTAATGACCTTCTTTGTCTGTCTTAATTAGTCTTGGTTTGAAATCATTTTATGGGCCAGGGATTTAGCTCAGTGGTTCTGGCACCTGCCCTGCAAGCGCAAAGACCTGAGTTTGAGCCCCAGTTAAAAAAAAAAAGATGAAATCCATTTTATCTGCAAATAGGATAGCTACTCCTGCTTTTTTTCAGGTTCCTGTCGCATGGAGTATAGTTTTCCACCCTTTAACTTTAGGTCTATGAGTTTCTTTTTGAATTAAGTGTATATCTTGTATGCATCATATTGTTGAATCTCGCTTCTTGATCCATTCTGCCACTCTATTTATTTTTATTGGTGAATTGAGACCATTAACACTGATGGTTTTAACTGACATGTATTGACTTATCCTTGTCATGACCTTTTCCTGTTGTCGGATTTTCTCCCTTTGCATTTAATTCCTTGTCTTGCCCGATGGATTCATTCTTTTGGGATTTGTGGGGTTATGACCCTCATTGTCTTTTCCTAGGATATTATTTAAAATTTTTTGCAGTGCTGGTTTCGTATTCATGAAGTTCCTCAAGTGCTGTTTGTTGAGAAAGTATCTTATTTCTCCATCAATTTTGATAGTTTTACAGGGTACATCAATTTGGTTTGGAGGTTGTTTTCCTTTAGAGCTTGAAATACTTCACACCAGGCTCTTCTTGACTTACAGGTTGGTGTTGAGAAGTCTGCTGTGATTCTGCTAGGCTTTCCTTTGTATGTGATTTGTGTCTTTTCTCTTACTGTTTCTAGTATTTTGCTTTTCTGTTGAGTTTCTGGAATCTTAACTATTATATGCCTAAGTGTAGATTTTTTTTTTTATCAAGACTAGTTGCAGTCCTGTATGCCTCACTTATCTGCATGTTAAGTTTTTTTCCCCTGCTTGGGAAGTTTTTTGCCATCACTAGTGTGGACAGATTTTTATGTTGTCTGAACTCCCTCCTATTTCTTCATTGGCTCTGATCAGTCTCATGTTATTCTTTGCACCGTCTAACAGCTGCTGGATTGATTTCTCATGGTCCCTTGCTATTTTTAAGAAAGCTTTCTTTCATAGTCACTAATGTCAATCCTGTCTTCTATGTCTGATATTGTGCCCTCACGTTGGCTCAATCTGCTGTGTAAACTTTCAATTGAGTTTTTAATCTCCTGGATATCTGTTTGAATCTGTTTTGTAGATTCCATTTATTGTCTATGTTGGGATTCCCTCATTTTCATGAGCTCCTCTATTGTTTTGTCTATGTCTGCTCTACAGTTATTAATCATGTCTTTCACTAGGACACCATCTCTGTTATTATCTGAGAAATTACTTCTGATTTTATTTTTTCCATGTCTTCTTTCATTTCCAGTTCAGGGAGTCCAGGTGGTTGAGTTTCAGATTCTTCCATCTCATTGCTTTTTGAAGTTGCTTTTTGTGATCTAGAAGTCTGGTTGAGTTTTCTTTAGGTGTCTTCCCATTTCTATTTTTTGTTGTTATTGTTATTGATGTTTCTTGGTTTAATTCCTGGATTGCTGCTTGTAAAATGCTTATTGCGAATATCTTTATTGCTAGTATTTAGAACCCTTAGGAAATATCTACTTCTTGGATTGTCTTCTAGGTGTAGTTGGCCTCTGGGTTTTGAGATTGTAGTGGCCCTTAGGTAATCTCAGTCTTGGTATACCAGGAAGGACAACTGACCAGAAAATCACATCATGGCCAAAGCAATACAATGAGCATCAACAATAGCATCAAACACCATTTATTAAAGAGGCTATCTTTCTTCCAGTGAGGGTGTTTGGCTCCTTTATCAAAGATAAGATGACTGAGTGTGTCTGGAGTTGTTTCTGCATCTTCTAATCTGTTCCACTGGTCCTCAGGTCTATTTCTTTGCCAGTACCATGCTGTTTTTATCACAGTAGCTTTGTAGTAGAGTTGCAGGTTGGGGATTGTGATACCCCCTGCCATGTCTCTGTTACCTAGAATTGCTTTTGCTATTCTGGGTCTCTTCTTGTTCCAAATGAATTTTTGGATTGTTTTCTCACGGTCCATGAAGTATGCTGCTGGGATCTCAATGGGAATTGCATTGAATCTATATAGCAGTTTGGGAAGTATGGCCATTTTCACTATATTAATCCTTCCTACCCAGGAGCAAGGGATGTCTGTCCATTTTCTGATATCATCTTCAATCTCTCCTTTCAGAGTGCTATAGTTTTCAGAGAAGAGGTCTTTGATTTCTTTCATTAGGTTGATTCCTAGGTATTTCAGTTTTTTGGATGCTATTGTGAAAGGAATTATTGGCCCTATTTCTCTCTCAGTGAGTCTGTCATTGGTGTAGAGGAAAGCTATTGATTTTTTGTGTGTTGACCTTGTAACAAGCTACTTGACTGAATTTGGTTATTAAGTCTAGAAGACTTTTGGTGGAGTTCTTGGGGTCTTCTATATACAGTATCATGTCATCTGCAAATAATGACAGTTTGACTTCTTCATTTCCTATCTTTATTCCTTTTATTTCTTTCTCTTGTCTAATTGCCATGGCTAATGTTTCCAAAACTATACTGAACAAGACTGGTGATAGTGGACATCCTTGTCTTGTTCCTGATTTTAGTGTGAAGGATTTCAGTTTTTGACCATTTAGTATGATATTGGCTATTGATTTTTCATAGATGGCTTTTATCAATTTGCGGTAATGTGAAATAGGAAGAAAAGGGGCAAAGAGGAAGGAGGTGGAAGGGGTAGGGGAAAGGAAAGAAGGGAATGGAATTAATATGAGAAAATGGAAAAATAGGAACAAAATCTTTGTAAATGGGGAGGAATGGAGGGGTTGAAGGGAGGTTTGGGCAAGGGTGAAAGATGGGAACCAAGAGAGATTATTTAAAGGTGCAAATTTCCAATGATGAATGCCATTATATTGTATACCTATAATGTACCAATGATTAGAATGAATAATCGATAATGCAAAATAGGAAGAAAAGGTCCAAAGGGGTAGGGGTAGTGGGAGGGGCAGGGGAAAGGAAAGAAGGAAAAGGAAAAATGCTGAGAAATGGAAAAAATGGAAATAAAATCTTTGTAAATAGGAAAGGGTGGAGGGGGTGAAGGGAGGGCTAGGAATGGGGAAAAAACAAGAACCAAGATGCATCAAGTAAAGGTATCAGTTCCCAATGAGAAATGTAATTGTGTTGTATACCTAAAATGTACCAATAAAAGAATTTAAGAAAAAACAAAACAAAACAAAACAAACCAATAGCATCAAAGACAGCCTAATGCTGCAGTCTGTTGCACCTTTATTAAGGTGATTCTTTTCTCTTCCAGTGAGCTTCAATTCTCAATAAGCCTCAGAGAGGCCTTCTCTCTACTGCTTACTACTGTGCCCATTCCTGAGCTCAGAATTATGGCCTTCTGGATCCCCATGCTGTGCTGCTTTCTCGACAGGCCCTGGCTATGGATAGAGGCCTGTGCACCCCTACTAATGATGTGTGGGTGGGTCTCTGAGTGGGGTCTGCACTTTTACACATGGTGTCTGGGTGGTCCTCTGGCTGAGGCCTGTGCACCCTTACCAGTGGTGTCCAGGGAGGCTTCTGACTGGGGCCTCTAAATCCCAATTTTGAGGCCTTAAAAAGGTGAAAATTTTATTTTGACTACCGTATTTAGATATGAGTCCTTTGGGAGGTGATTAGAATTTGAGAAGGTCATTGCAGTGGAGCCCCTTGATGAAATCCCTGTGGATTTGTAAGAAGAGGGACAGATATCAAAACATGAGTTTGTACCCTGTCTCTTTCCATGTGATGCTCTGGAGCCCAGACCATGCACATTCAGAACTATGAGCCAAAGCAATACTGTTTTTCTTCAGAATACCTGCCTCAAGTATTTCATTATAGTAACAAAAACTGGACTTAGAATATCAGTTGAGGCAAAAGAATGATAACTTAATTTAGAGTAGTGGCATTGGCCATTAGTGCTAAAAAAGGTTTCTGTGGATATAGTAAAGGGTGGAAAGTTTCAAGGGATATTGAGGTAGAATTTTTAGGATTTTGAGGACTGACTAGAAATTAATGAATCTATTGAGAGGGATTGCAGGATACAGTGAAAAATCATCATTTGGATTCTCCATTAAGGGAAAAAACAATAAAAATCTTTACATATAAGTTGTGTTGATATAAAGTTTAGTCAGGGTTGCCCCATCCAAATTGTTTATCCCTGACAATATTGTATAGACATAACTCCCTATCATCAGATGTGAATGCTGAATGGGGATGGTGAAGGGAGGGAAAAATCTAGAAATACTCCTAGGTTTCCAGAGAGAACTATAATGAAGGAGTAGAGATCATCAGCAAAGTACAGCCTCTCTCCAGGGCCTGGAATCTAGAAACCTGGAAAATAACAGCTTGGCAAGGAGAAAAAAGAAGTAGACCTCCAGGAATTAGGAGGGAACTGACAGGAGAATTAGAAACTGCAGATAAACTGGGGAAATAGAGAACAATGAAGAAAAAAGAATATAGCAGTCTGGTAGTTCACCCAGGCTCATTGGGAGGGGAACCCATCTCTGTAGCCAAGGTAAGCCTCCAGATCAGAAGATACCGAGAGGAACACTGGAACAGGCCAGCAGTACTTATCCCAAGAAAAAAACATGCCTATTGTACATTGCAAAAATAGTGTGGGGTTTAATTCCAAAAGTAATTCATTTCACATGGTAAACTACATTTGGAGAAGAAATCCAATGCAGCACCCACCATATTCCCAGTGAGTGTTTAATTAGATGCCATTGCAGAAAGAGATTGATTATTTAAGACTGAGCCAGAGAACAACTACCAAACAACTTCACTTCAGGGTTCTCAGTGTTACCCACCCACAGTGACTAGGTGAAAGACAATCATGGAGAGGGTGCAAGCTAGACATAGACCTGAAATGTTTAACATTAAGCTCAAAAGGACACAGGACTCTGCTCTTCACGGTGAGCAGCCAAGCCAGGTATGTGTGGTTTTCAGAGGTGGCTAGGTCTAAAAGTGCTAACATTCAGTATATGAATCTTCTTAAGCCTTGCTCTGCTGCCTATATCCAACAAAGATTAGAGGTCTAAGTGCTTTCTCCAATTACCAATGAAAGATAGCCTCTTTAATAAATAGTTTGGGGATAATTTGATATCCATTCAAAGAAGATTAAGTCCAGACACATACGTCTCTCCATGTAAAATCAAACTTAATCAAAGATATAAATGTTTAAGTAGAAACAATCTGCTGGAAGATAAAATAGGCACAATTACTGAAGACATAGGTATAGGAAAAGATTTTCTGAACAGAACACAGTGACACAAGAAATAATTCCAAGAATCAACAAATGGGATCATATCAAATTTAAAAGCTTCTGCATAGCAAAGAAAATGACCAACAGAGTGAAGAGACAACCTACAAAATGGGAAAAACAATTTTCCAGCTATTCCTTGGACAGAGAACTAACATCTAGAATATAGAAAGAACTCAAAAGAAATTAGACTCCCCAGAATAAAAGATCCAATCAAAAAGTAAAATGGGCAACCAAAATGAATAGACATTTCTCAGAAGACAAAGTACAAATAGCCAATAAATACATAAAAAAATGTTCAACATCACCGATCATTAGAGAAATGCAAAGTAATACTATATTGAAAAATGGCTGTCATCAAAAAATCTAATAATAATAAAGGCTGTCAAGGATGTGGGGAAAAAGGAACTGTTCCACATTGTTGGTGGGGATATAAACTAGTACTGTACAACCACTATGAAAATCAGATTCCTCAAAATAATAAAAATAAGAATTCCATTTTACCCAGCATATTCATGTTTATAGTGGCACAATTTTTAATAGTTAGATTTTGAAAACAACCTATATGTCCAGTGGCAGATAAAACGATAAGAAAAATGTGTTTATACACAATGGAATAGTACTCTGCAATAACGAAAGATAAACTTGAGGCATTCATAGGCAAATAGATGCAACTTGAGAACATAATGTTACATGAAATAAGTCAGAAGCACAAGCTTAAATACTGCATGATTTCTCTCATATGAGAATATATATACACACACACACATAAAGAATCAAATAAAAGATAGACAAATGAGAAGTAAGGAGAAGTTAAAATAATTTTTCAAATTACTTATTCCATTATTTTAAATATAGTTTAATACTCATGCTAATGTGTTTCTTTTTATTACTAGTTTCTTTTAGTTCAGTGAAAAGAAAATTTTTTGCTATTATGTTTCTTTTTTGTAGGAGAGAATCTTTTTCATCTATGTCTTGTACTCTAACTACTTTGAAGATAATAACATACAATCCATTAACTATTGTTATCTATTATTTTGTTTTTTCATAAAATAAATAATTTTGGGGGAGGGGCACCATGGATCGAACTTGGGACCTTGTGCTTGCGAGGCAGGCCAAGAAGCAGAACCACTGAGCTAAATCCCCAGCTAAAGAGATAATTTTTTAAAAACTCATCTATAAAAGTAAATCCATTTGAATTAAACCAGACTTCTCAACACGATCCTTAACATGTTCTCATTAGTTTAAACCACCAAGTATGAGTGTCCCATCAGGCCGCTTGAACCACCCAATGGGACTATTCCATGCTGCACAATGGGATAGCCATAGAAGTGGTTCAAGCAGGTGGGAATGTAACTTGTTCAAATCATTGCTGCCCAGAAGTAAGACATAAAAATTACAGCCCTGTCATGCATGTATTAAAGGCCAGAAGATCTTGAAGTGAAGTGTTTCAAGACATAAAAGAAAAATACTTCCCATTCAGACGGATATATCCTGAAAAGTGATCTTTCAAATTTGATGGAAAAATAAGGTACTTCCATGACAAAGAGCACCTTAAATTCATGACCACCAAATCAGAACTCCAAATAACTTACAAATACGTCCTAGAAAGAGACTAATATAATCAAAAATGCCAAACACTCCAACAGAATGAATACACCATGCAGGGTGAGCAGTTAAGCAGAAGGAAAATAAAAAGAAAACCAGTGACAAGAAAACAATGCAATGACGGGGACACATCAACATATTTCAGTATTAATTCTCAGTGTGAATGATCTCAATTCCCCTATCAAAACACAGATTAGCAGAATTAATCAGAAACAAAATCCAACAATCTAAAAAATACTTTTAATCTAAAACAAATTCACAAACTAAAAATTAAAGATGAAAAACTATATTCTATGCGTCAGAAACTCAAAATCAAGCAGGAATACCTATCCTACATTCAAAAAGTAGACTTCAAGCCAAAAGTGACCAGAAGATGCAAGTAAAGTCATTAAATATTGGGTAAGAGAACAATTCAACAGGAAATATAACAATTATAAAAATAAATGCACTGAATACTGATGCACCCAACTTCATAAAACAAATATTATTGGATATAAATGATCAGATAAACATCAACACAATTATACTAGAGGACTTCAATGCTACACTGTCACAAGTAGAAAGATCAACTAGACAAAATATTGACAAAGAAATATCAGACTTGAACCAAAACTTTGAACAAATGTTCTTAATAGATATCTACAAAATGTTCCAACCAACAATGTAATACACTTTCTTCTCAGCAGTACATAGATCTTTCTCCAAAAGAGACAACATCTTGGCACATAAAGCATGCTTAAGTAAATACAAAGGAGTTAAAATAATGCCATGTATTTTATCAGCTCATAGTGCAATGTACCTAGAAATCAATGGCAAAAAAGTACAGAAGTCATACAAATATATGGAACTTTAATAATATACTCTTGAATAATCAAAGGATCACAGAAGGGATCAAGGAAGAAATTACACAGTTCCTAAAATACAATGATAATGCCAGTACAACATACTAGAATTTATGGGACAAAATGAAAGCAGTCCTAAGATCATAGCTGTGAATATCCACATCAGAAAAACAGAGTGAAAGCAAATCAATAACCTAATGATGCCCCTCGTGCCCAAGAAAAACTGAAACAATCCAAATCTAAAGCTAGCACAAGGAAGGAAGTCATAAATTATAAATAACAGAGCAGAAATTAATTAAATTGAGACAAACTATCAAAGCTGAATTTTTAAAGAATAAATAGACAAACCCTTAGAAAATCTTACTAAAAAAAGAAAAGACTCAAATCAATGCAATTAGAAATGAAAAATATGAAATCTCAATGGACAAAACCAAAATCCAGAAAATTATTAGTAACTACTTTGAGAAACTGTACTTCAATAAAAAAATTGAAGAATTCAGAAGAAATGGATGCCTAAATATATATGAATTACCAAATTCAAACCCAGAATATATAAAAATCTTGAATAATCCAATAACAGACAATGAAATTGAAGCAGTAGTTTAAAAAAATAACAACCTAGAAAAGCCCAGGTCCTGATGGATTCACCACTGAATTCTAGAAGATCTTCAGGGAAGACTTAATGCTAATACTCCTCAAAATCTTTAATAAAATTAAACGGGAAGAATTACTCCTAATGTCATTACTAGAAGCTAACATTACTCTGATTACAAAACCACAAAAGGATCCAACCAAAAATGGAAACTACAGGCCAATCTTTTTAATGAACATAGATGCAAAACATCTCAAAGAGACACTGGCAAACAGAATGCATCAAATCATCAAAAAGAGCATGAGACCAAGTGGGCTTCATCCCAGGGATGCAGAAATAGCTCAACGTACTCAAATAATGAATGTAATATATCACATAAACAAAGCAAGAACAAAAACTACAGGATGATCTCAATAGACGCAGAAAAGGCCTTTGAAAAAATATAATATCCATTCATGATGAAAACACTGAAGTAAATAGGTATAGACAGTTGTTATCTCTGATAAAAGCCATTTATGAGGAACAAATGGCCAACATCATTTTCAATGGGGAAAAGCTTAAAGCTTTCCCTCTAAAATCAGGAACAAGACAAGAATGTCCTCACCACTCCTGTTCAACATAGTCTTCAAAATATTAGCCAGAGCAGTTGGGCAAGAAAAGAAATAAAAAGGGATACATATAGGAAAGGAAGAAATCAAGTTGTCATTCCAGTAATACCTCAGGTCATGAATGCTTTTGTTTGTGAACAATTCAGTTTGCAAACAGAAGTGTTCTGCAAAATTTTGCTTCCATATGCAAACTCCATATTGGGTGACAAACAGAACCTCTGCCATCTTCCCAGCATGAACATGAATGTGACCATTTTCCCCAGAATCATGGAATGAATTAAGTTTGTGAACCAAGGTACCATTTGCATTTGTAGACGACATGATCCTCTACACAGAAGAACCAAAAAATTCTACCAAAAAACTCCTAGAATTAATAAATAAATTTAGTACTCACAAAAATCAACAGAGTTCCTATACATCCCGTATGAACTCATGAGTGTGGAAACCACATTTGAATTTATGTAAAAGTAAATATTACCAGGACTTCCACTTCTAGCTAAGGTGAGATAACAACTAACCTGCCTGAAATAACTAACAAAATGAACAAAATACAATATTCCTCCATACCTAGGAGTTCTACATCCAAAGATTCAAACAACTGAGGATGGAAAATACTAGAAAATATTTTCGGCTCTGAATACGCACAGAACGTTTGTCCTGTCATTTTTCCCTAAACAATATAGCATAACAAATATTTATGTAGCATTCACATTGTTTTAGGTATTATAATTAATCTAGGGGTGATTTAATGTATACAAGGACATAAACTATATGCGAATGTGTACATCATTTTATATAAGGATCTTTGGTATCCAAAGAGGTCCTCTGTGTATACTGAAGGATGAACATATATAAAAAAATAGTTTTCAGACACTAAACATCAAGCAACAAATAAAAATATTTATTGAGAGATAGGAAAAAAAATAAAATGATCATCAAAGGTAGTTGGGAACTATAACATCTCCCCCTCAGTAAAGACTGAGTATCAACAAAGACAGAAAGAATATCCATCATGGCCAACTAGAGATTGAGGTGTTCATGGGAAGATCCACTGGATAACGCAGGAATTCTGAAATGGGGAAGGCAAAAATCCACAGCTCTAACCCTATACCAGAGTGGCTGAGAAATGGAAATAGGATGGCCACTGGCCTGCAGCATCCCTTACATCCTTTACTCAACAAATGTGCCATCTTGAGAGTGGTTCTACAATTCTGAGGGAATGAGCCAATGCTGCAGAGGTCGGAGTCCTGCAATAGGCTCCCTAAATACTTTCTCTCTCACTTGGAAGTGGGAATGCAGACTGGGTAATATGTGCAGATAGAACCCCCAAGGAGCCATGGACAGTAGCAAATAAAATATGGGCAAGAAAAGGAGTGCCAGTAGCACCAAAACAAGCACTTTTTTGATCTTCCTCCCAAACACCAGGGAGTCCTGTGTTTTTGTGGCATTCTTCCCACTGCCCATCATTTGGCATTGGCAAAGGAAGCCCCATCCCCCAGCAGAGAGTAGCTGAACACTATGAGCCTTAGGCAATAGAGAACTTGTAGGAAGGGAGCCAGGGACTGCATCCAATAAGACAGGGGAGAAAGAGATACATTAGAGCCCTAGGGTAGGTGTTTCCCTATTGTTCTGCCAAACACCAGAGAGTTTGGTGTCAGGGTAACATCCTGCCCAACACCCACCATCTGGAGCTGGTTAAGGGAATGCCTCTCCCCCTAGCATTGGGCCACCGAACACCAGGAGCACCTCCTCTGGGGCCCTAGGCACTACAGAATTTGTGGACAGGGAGCTGCAGACTGAATTCCACAAGACACTTGGGAGAAGAAGTCTTATAGCAAAGCCAGCTCAGACCTAGCAATCTCCTATTTATTGTGGCCATGGGGAATATTATTTTGTCCTCAATGTCTGACCACCACCATTTGTTTGGTTACTTTTAGGGGAACTTCCCTACACCCAGCCAAGCCCTACTGAGTTCCACAGAGCCCTAGATGTCATGGAGCTTGCAAGTTGGAAGGCGATGTTTCTGCAGAGAGCAGAGAAAGAGACTTAGAGGAAGATTCACATAGATTCTATTAAGCTAGGGGATGAGATGCACTAAGCTGGAGCCCTATAGAAATATATGCAGGAGGTGTCTGTATATGAGAAAAGGAGAATAAGAATTAAATAGTGCTTTAATCTAAATGGTACCTTTCATGGGCTAATCAGAGTAACCCTCACCATAAATGAATATAGACAATCCAAACACAAGAGATCAGCGCATTAGCAGGCTCAGACCTTCTCACAGCTTTCCTCAAACTCCAATTACCCTTCCCTCCCTCTGTGGACCTTGTCCCACTCTCATATATATTCTCTCAAACCTTCTCTACACCAGCTCTCTGCTCAAAATATAAAAACTTATCTGCATAGATTGATTTTCCACCATCACCATTTCTCTTTTTTCCTTTTTTTCTATCTGAGTGACCCTTTCCCTTTTACTGTTTTCTTTCCTCCACCCATCACATTCCAGTCTATCTATTAGCAGTAGTGTACTATAATCTATATGGTTCATAAAAAGCAATCAAAATTGTTAAAACAAGTTTTAATGTACACAAGAAAGATATAGTTGGATCTCTTGAAGTTCATGTAACAGATAGGGATTTTCCTTACATCACAGTAACCATGGTTGATCCTATTAAATTGAGAAAAGGGAAAAGGTAGATAAACAACACAAAGGAACCAAAACCAAGGTAACGTAACTAGAAACAGACATCACCTAAGAGATCTTCATAGTAGCAACATAATTACTACACTCTAATCAATCCGTAATCCCCAATCCTCAACACACACACACACACACACACACACACACACAAACACACACAAATAAAAATATAAGAAAAGAAGGCAACAAACCTCTTAAAAAACTAACTTCAAAAGTTGATTCAATGGGCACTAATGGGGAGGAATTTTTAAAACTGGTCAATTGTATAAAATGATAAATAAAGAAACAGTGAGATCAAAGAAGATATAACTAAACACAGTGGATTTAATAAATATATTGAAGGGCTAAGAATGTAGCTCAGCAGAACAACACCTGCCTGGCAAGCAAAAGGCCCTGAGTTCAATTCCTGGTACCAATAAATAAATAAATAAATAAATAAATAAATAAATAAAATTGATCAGTAGATTACAAAAGACTCAAATAAAAAAGAGAGCTAAACAAAATGATACAAAATGAATGACTAATTTATTAAAGAATTAGAGTCCTTGAAAGAGTACTCCCCCAAAAATCAAGGAGATGAAGCTTTCTATTGGCGGTATGGGAAACAGAAAAGATCATTGTATGTAGAGAATGTCAGAACTATAAGATATGGTTGTTTCATTCAGAGATGACTTTAAAATAACCAAAAGGCAAGGAAAATTGACCCAACAGCTACCAGATGATGGAAAGAAGACAAACCTAAGACTAATTGGAACTAGCAAAATGTCAGAAGACAGTGTGAATGGCATAAAAGTTATGTTTAAATAAATCATAGCAGGGAAACTTTCAAAGTATGAAGAAAGAATTCAATATACAAGTAAATAAGGCATATAGAACTCCAAATAGCCATGACCAGAAAAGAACTTCTCCATAACATAACAAAATTAAAATCCCAGAAATCCAACACAAGGACAGAATCTTAAAATCTGTTAGAGAAAAGAAACAAATCACTTAGAAAACAGACTTCTCAACATAAATATTAAAGGCCAGAAGAGCTTAGAGTGAAGTGCTTCAAGCCCTAAAAGAAAACATCTTTCCACTCAGACTAATATATTCTGCAAAGCTATCTTTCAAAATTGATACAGAAATAATAACATTCCTGGCAAAGAGTACCTTAAGAACCTCATGACCACTAAACAAGCACTTCAAAAAATTCTCGTGGATATTTTAGCCAGAAAAAATGAAGTGAATGACATGAAAAGTCTAATGAAATCAAAGAAGGTGAGCTGCTAAGTACATGAGAAAAACAAAAGAATCAGCAACAGAAAAATAATGCAATGACAGGAATAAGTCAATACATTTCAGTTATAATAACTTTCATTGTAAATGGTCTGAACTCCTGAATCAAGGAACACATAATGGAAGATTGGATCCGAAAAGCCCCAACAGTATATTACATATAACATAAATATTTAATCCAAAGAAAAATTCATAGACTAAATATCATAGAATGAAAACAATACTCCATGTAAAGGGAACCCAAATGTAAGCAGAACTTAATACCTATTATCAGACAAAGTGGACTTCAAATCAAAACTGATCAAAAGAGGCAAAAAAGATCACTAAATATTGGTTAAAGGAACAATTGAACAGGATGATAATTACATATTCACTGAACATCTTCAAATCCAACTTTATGAAACAAAGATTACTGGACATAGAAGATCATGTAAACATCAACACAATTACACTGGGGGACTTCAATACCTCACCGTCATAAATAGATTGACTGCACAAAAAAATCAAGAAAGAAATATCAGACTTGAAGCACATCTTCAAACAAATGGACTTAATAGATATCTAAAGAGTATCCCCACCCTACAAAATCATAAGGCACATTCTTCTCGGCAGCACATGGGACTTTCTCCAATAGACCACATACCAGGTCAAAAGGCTTGCCTAAATAAACGTAAAAGAATCAAAGTAATAAATACCACATATGTTTTCAGGTCAATGAAAAAAGCCAATGGCAAAACAAACCACAGAAATTATACAACAGATGGAGATTAAATAATGCACTCTTGAATAGTTAATAACTCACAGAAGAAATCAAGGTTGAAGTTAAACATTTCTTAGAATCAAATGATAATGCCAGTACAAAATAGCAGAACTTATAGGAAACAATGAAATCAGTCCTAAGAGGGAAGTTTATTGCTTTGAATGCATACATTGCAAAACAAGAGCCAGCTCAAATAAAAAACCTAATGATACAAATCAAAGTCCTAGAAAAATAAGAACAAACCAAACCCAAAGCCAGTGCAAGGGAAGAAATCATACAGATCAGAGCAGAAATTAATGAAATTGGGACTAAAAAATAAATAATACCAAGCATTAATGAAACAAAGAGCTGGTATTTTTGAAAGAATAAACAAAAAAGGGAAACTCTTTGCCAAAATTACTAAAAGAAGGAAATGTAATTTGTAATTACAAATTTATAAAGGTGAAATGATGGTGAACACTGCCAATATGCAGATTATCAATAACTACTTTGAAAACCTGTACACAAATAATTGGAGAAACTAGGAGAGATGGATAAATTCCTAAACACATATGAATTATCAGAATGAATCAAGAAGATCTAAAAATCCTGAACATTCCAATAACAGGCAATGAAATTGAGGAAGTAATTTTAAAAAAACTTACCAACTAAGAAAAGCCTAATGAATTTACTGCTGATTCTAGAAGAAATTCAGGGAAGAGCTAATGCCAATTCTCCTCAAACTCTTTAATGAAAATGAAAGGGAAGGAGTACTTTCAAACAAATTCCTGGAAGCTAGTATTACCTTGATTCCATAACTAAACAAGAACTCAACTAAAAAAGAAAACTACAGACCAATGTTTTATGAGAATAGATGTAAAAAGCTTCAAGAAGACACTGGCAGAAAGAATGCAACAAATTATGTAAAAGACCATACAATATAACCAAGTATGTTTCATCCCAGAGATGCACAAATTGTTCAATATATACAAATCAATAAATATAATATACCAACCATATAAGCAGAAGCAACAAAAAAATCACATAATCATCTCAACAGGTGCATGAAAAAATCCAACACCCACTCATGTTTTTAAAAAATGAAGAAAGTAGGCATAAAATTATCTAAATCTGATAAAAGCTATTTATGACAAACTTACTCCCAATATTATATTAAATAGGAAAAAATCAAAAGCTTTTCCTAGAAAATCAGGAACAAGGTAAAGATGTCCACTATCACCACTCTTGTTCAATATAGTACTCAAAACACCAGCCAGAGAAATCAGGCAAAGAAAGAACTAAAAATATATGTATAGGAAAGAAAGAAAACACTACAATTACAAAAACAGCATGATACTGGCTCCAAAACAGACAGGTGGATCAGGGGAATGGAACTGAGGGTGTAAAAACCACCCTAGGAACATCTAGTCATCTGATCTTTCACATAGATGCAAAGAACAAACACTGAAGGAAACATGGCCTCTCTCATCATGTATTAAAATTAAAAAGTGGATCAAAGAGCATTAAAATAGAAAAAATCTACTGGAACAGAAAATAGGTACAACTTGAATATATAGGTATAGGTAAAGACTTTCTGAAAAGAATCCATATTTTAAAAGAAATATCATCAAGAATCAATAAATGGCATTATATCAAAATAAAAAGCTTCTGCCCAACAAAGAGTACAACTAACAGAGTGAAGAGACAAACTACAGAAGGAAATATTTTGCCAGTCACTCCTCAGAGTACTAATATCTAGAATATATAAAGAAATAAAAAAAATTATCCCCCCCCAAAATAAAAACCCTAGGCAAGAATGGAAAGTTGAAATGAATTTTCAAAAAAGTACAAAGCACTAATAAATGTATACAAACATCACTGACCATGCAAAAATGTACAAATTAAAACACCCAGGAAAATAGCTATTATCAAGAAATCATATAAAAAAAAGCTGGCAAGGCTTGGGGGATGAAGGACCTCTTCTATATTGTTGGTGGTAATGTCAACTAAGTACAACCACTCTAGAAATCAGTATGGGGATACTTCCAAAAACTAACAGTAGTATTTGTCCCAAGTATTCCCCTTCTAAGTATTTTCCTGAAAGTAATAAGAATATCATATTAAAGTAGTATATGCATACCCATGTTTACAGCAACACAACTCAATAGCTAAATCTTAGAAAGAGCCTGTATGTCCACCAAGAGAAGAATGCATAAAGAAAAGATGGCATATATACACAATGGAGTACTATTCAGCCATAAGCAGATAAATTTGAGTGCTTTATAAAAAAATGGATGTACCTTGAGACTATAATACTAAGTGAAATAACTCACACACATAAACACAAATATTGCATGATTTATCTTATACGTGAAACCCAAAGTATAAGTAACTTAAAGAGTAAAATAAAAGATAGATAGTACAAAATAGGAAGATTGATCTCTTGCAAATGTGAAGGAAAACTAGACATTCATTAAGGTGGGAGAGAAGAGAGGGCCAGGGAAGTAAAAATAAGATGTGTTATTCACATATACCAATCGCATGATGAATGTAGTCAATATGTATAGCAAACACGTACTAATAAACACTTAAGAAAATTAGATCACCAAAGATACACAAGAATATAAAACACACATAATCAATATAGATAAAAACTCCATGTAATGAAAAATAAATATATATTACTTTTAAGTGGACATCAAATATTTACCATTAAAGATAATATTCCAGGCCATAACATAAGTCTCAAAACACTTAAAATGATTCAAGTCACACAAAATATGATTTGACCATAATGGAATTATGTTCAAACTCTATATCAGAAAGATCTCTGGAAATTTTCAAATATGTGGAAAGTAAACAACAATTTGCTAAAGAACAAATCAAAAAGGAAAATATAAAGTATTTTGAACTGAATAAAAATGAATACACAGCATATTGAGTATCTGAAGGATATAACTAATACAATAATTAACAGGGGGTTTTTTAGCACTAAATGTATATATTTGTGAAAAAAAGTCCTCTGAAACTAGAAAAGGGAAATGAAATATAACCCAAAATAAATATAAGAAAGAAAATAACAAAAAGCCTGTGGATGCCAGCAGCCACCGCCTGTGCCAGAACCCTTCGCCGGGCTGGGCGGTATCTGAATCTGCACAGCAGAGGCACCAGGGGAAACATAAAGGCCATGGCTATGAGCCCCAGAAGATACAGCAGAAGTGAACAAAAGAGAGGGCGTCTCTGAAAACTGAAGCCCACTGGGAAAGTGAAGAAAATCTCTTCAATAAAAACACAGTGAACCACCATGGTGGGTAAGTTGTTGGGATCAGCATCTCCCATAGAAACCTGGACTCCCATAGAGAGGAGGACAGCTGGAACCTGCAATAGAACTTTGCAGAGTTTAATCCTGCAGGAGGTCAGGGCCCTCAACTTGGACCTTGCAGCCAGAAATCAGCCTGAATCTCAGTAGACTACAGCTGGCTTGCTGAGACTCATTGACTTAGACCCACACACTGCTGCCCACATTGTTCACCAGGACAACAGAGACATATCCTGAGGGAGAACTATTGTTTTGTTTTATATATATGTGTGTGTGTGTGTGTGTGTGTGTGTGTGTGTGTGTATTCTTTTCTTTTCATTCTCTCTCTCTCTTTCCCTCCCTCCTGGCTCTTTATTTCTCTCCCTCTTTGTTCCTATTCCTGTCCCATTTTGAATTGTTTCTCTCTCTCTGTCCTCTCGATTGTCACTATTATAGGAAGGTGACTACAGTTTCTAGCTTCCCTATTGTTGTCAGTTTGTTCTGTAACTGTCTCTGTTCTTTCATTGTCTTTTCCTCCTGTCTTCAACAGATTCCCACAACTTGTGTGCTCTTCCCATGTCCTCTAGCCTCACTTCTAACCTTTCTTTCTCCCTCTGTCTCTCTATCCCTCCCTCCCCAACACCTCCTAAATCCTTATCCCAAAGGGAAAATTTGCCATTTTGAAGGGTTTACTTCCTACAAACATATTTGGGGTTGTCCCTAGATATTGATCTAGCTTGTGTGGTTAAAGGTGACAAATTAACTGCTACCAAAATTGTCATTTTCTAATGACACCAAACCAACACTAAAAACAATTCTAAACAATATCCTAGAAAAAGGCAATGAAGGTCACAACTCCATGAGGCCCAATAGAGGGAAGCCACCAGGAAAGACAAGAAACTAAAGGGAAAGGGGGAAAAATAAAAAATAAAAGAGCCAACAACAGCAAAACATCATGACAAGGATAAGTCAATATTTACCAATTATAACCATCAGTGTTAATGGCCTCAATTCACTAATCAAAAGAAATAGACTGGCAGAATGGATTAAGACACAAAATCCAACAATATGATGTATACAAGGAACACACCTAATTCAAAAAGAAATTCATAGACTGAAAGTAAAAGGATGAAAAACAGTTCTCCATGTGACAGGAAGCCAGAAAAAAGTAAGGGTACCAATCTTATTTCCATACAAAGTAGACTTCAAACCAAAACTAATTAAGAGAGACAAAGATGGTCACTACATCCTTATGAAGGGAACAATCCAAGAGGAAAAGATGACAATCATAAATATATATGCACCAAATGCAAATGCCCCCGACTATACAAAACAAATATTAAAGGACATGAAAAACCAAATAAGAACTAATACAATTTTAGTGGGGAACCTCAATACCCCACTGTCACAAATTGACAGATCATCTAGACAAACAAATCAACAGTGAAATTCTAGAACTGAACCAAGCTTTTTAACAAATGGACTTGACAAATGTCAACAGAGTATTCCACCCCACAAAATCAGAATATACATTCTTTTCAGCTGCACACAGGTCATTCTCCAAAATAGATCACATGCTAGCTCATAGGACATGCTTAAGTAAATGCAAAAGAATTGAAGTTACCCCCTGTATATTATTAGATCATAGTGCAATAAAATTGGAGATCAATAGCATAAGAAACCACAAAACCCCCACAAACACATGGAAATTGAATAACACTTTCCTGAACAACCAATGGGTCACAGAAGAAATTAAAGAAGAAATTAGACAGTTTCTGCAAGTAAATGATAATGCCAGCACAACATACAGGAATCTATGGGACACAATGAAAGCAGTTCTACTGGGGAGATTCATAGCCATGAATGCCCATATTAGGAAAAGAGAGAGAGCTCAAATAAACAACCTAATGCTGAACCTTGAGGTCCTATAAAAAGAAGAGCATGACAAACCCAAAGCTCGTACAAGGGAGGAAATTATAAAGATCAGAGCAGAAATCAATGCAATGGAGACTAAGAAAACAATACAAAAAAATCAATGATTCAAAGAGTTGGTTTTTTGAAAGAATAAGTAAAATTGATAAACCCTTAGCCAAACTTATCAAAAAAAAAGGAAAGAAAAGGCTCAAATCCATGTAATTAAGAATGAAAAAGGTGAAGTCACAACAGATCCAACAGAAATCCAGAGGATCATCAATACCTACACTGAGAACCCATACTCTAATAAAAAGGAAAACACAGAAGAAATGGATAGATTCCTAGATACATAAGAATTGCCAAAGTTAAATGAAGAAGATATAAAAATTCTAAACACCTCAATTACAATGAGTGAAATTGAAAATGTAATAAAAAATTTACCAACAAAGAAAAGCCCAGGTCCTGATGGCTTCACTGCTGAATTCTACAAGACATTTAGAGAACAACTATCACCATTACTCTTTAATCTCTTCAATGAAATTGAAAGGGAAGCAATACTTGCAAATTCATTCCTGGAAGCAAGTTTTAAATTGATTACAAAATCAGGGAAAGACCCACCAAAAAAAGAGAACTACAGGCCAATCTCCCTAATGAACATAGATGCAAAAATCCTCAACAAGATACTGGCAAACAGAATACAGAGGGTCATCAAGAAGATCATATGCCCTGAACAAGTTAGACTTATCCCAGGGATACAAGGATGGTTCAAAATATGTAACTCAATATATGTAATAACACTATATTAACAGAGCCAAGGAAAAAAACCATATGATCATCTCAATAGACACAGAAAAATCATTCAATAAAATCCAACACCCTTTCATGATAAAATCCCTATAGAAAATTGGAATAGAAAGTCTTTATCTCAACCTGATTAAGGCTATCTATGAAAAACTAACAGCCAACATCATACTAAATGGTCAAAAACTGAAAACTTTCACGATAAAATGAGGAACAAGACAAGGATGCCCACTATCACCACTCCTGTTCAATATAGTTCTGGAAACATTAGTCACAGCAATTAGAAAAGAGAAAGAAATAAAAGGAATAAAGATAGGAAAGAAAGAAGTTAATCTGTCCTTAGTTGCTGACTATATGATACTTTATATAGAAGACCCAAAAAACTGTCCTTAGTTGCTGACTATATGATACTTTATATAGAAGACCCAAAAAACTCTAACGAAGATTCTAGACTTAATTGACAGATTCAGTAGAGTAGCTGGATACAAGGTCAACACTCAAAAAACAATAGCCTTCTTGTACACAAATAACAGCCTCACCAAGAGAGAAACTAAGGAAACAATTCCTTTTACAAAAGCATCCAAAAAAATGAAATATCTAGGACTCAATCTAACAAAGGAAGCAAAAGACCTCTACACTGAAAACTACAGCACTCTGAAAAAAGAGATCGAAGAGGATATAAGAAAATGGGAAGACATCCCTTGTTCCTGGGTAGGAAGAGCCAACACAGAGAAAATGGCCATACTTCCAAAACTGCTATATAGATTTAATGCAATGCTGATTGAAATTCCAAAAATATACTTCACAGAACTAGAGAAAACAATCCAAAAATTCATTTGAAACCAGAAGAGACATAGAAGAGCAAAAGCAATTCTAGGCAACAGAGACATGGCAGGATAATCCCCAACTTGAAACTATACTACAGAGATACTGTGATAAAAACAGCATGCTACTGGCAAAGAAACAGACCCGAGGATCAGTGCAATAGATTAGAAGATGCAGAAACAACTCCAGACATACTCAGCCACCTCATCTTTGACAAATTATCCAACCACCCTCATTGGAGGAAAGATAGCCTATTTAATAAATGGTGCTGGAAAAACTGGATTTCAACCTGCCAGCCAAAGATTAAAACTAGACCCGTATCTATCACCATGCCTTAAACTAAGATCAAAGTGGAGTAAAGATCTAAATATTAAAACAGAAATAGTAAACTTGCTGGAAGATAAGTTAGGTAGAACTCTTGAAGACATTGGCATAGGAAAAGACTTTATGAACAAAACCTCAGTAGCATGGGAACTAGCACAAAGAATCAACAACTGGGATCTCAACTTATTAAAAATCTTGTGCACTGCAAGAGAAATCACCATCAGACAATGTGAGAAAACATTTTTAGCCCTGTACCTCAGACAAAGGACTACTATCTAGAATATATAAAGAACTTAAAAAATCAGACTCCCCCCCCAAATTTAAATACCCAATTCAGAATTGGGCATCTGAAAATGAACAGACATTTCTCAGACAAATAAGTAAAAGCAGCAAATATACATTTGAAAAAATGCTCAACATCATTGGTCATTCGAGAGATGGCGATGAAAACAACACTGAGATTCCACCTCACCCCAGAAAGAATGGCTGCTAGCAAGAAATCAACCAATAACAAATGTTTGCAGGGCTGTGGGAAGAAAGGAACCCTTTTCCATTGTTGGTTGGAGTGCCAACTGGTTCAACCATTGTGGAAATCAGTATGGAGATATCTCAAAGAACTAGTACTGGAATTCCCATTTGACCCAGCTATTCCCCTACTGGGTATCTTCCCAAAAGAATTAAAAGAATCATACCACAGTGATATATGTGCACCCATGTTTATAGCGTCACAGTTCATAATAACTAAAGCTTGGAAACAGCCCAAGTGCCTGTCAACTAGAAACTGGATAAGGAAGATGTGGGTTTTTTAATAAAATGGAGTACTACTCAGCCATAAAGAAAGAGAAACTAGAGACATTTATAGCCAAATGGATGCACATTGAGGCCCTACTCTTAAGTGAAATAAATAGGATGCGCATGTGGAAATACCAAATAGTTTCTCTCGTGTGAAAAACTGAAAGTGTAAATAAGGATTAAAATGATTAAATTGAAAAATTGATAATGTGAAATAGGAAGAAAAGGTGCAAAATGGTAGGAGAAGCGGGAGGGGTAGAGGAAAGGAAAGAAGGAAAAGGAAAAACTATCAGAAAAGAAAAAAATTGAAACAAAGTCTTTGTAAATAGGGAAGGGTGGAGGGGGTTAAGGAAGGGCAGGGAATAGGGAAAAAATAAGAACCAAGATACATCATGTAAAGGTACAATTCCCAATGAGAAATGTAAATGTGTTGTATACCTAAAATGTACCAATAAAAGAATTTAAGGAAAGAAAAAAGAAAATAACAAAAATTATAGTGGGAAACTGGGAAATAAAGAACAGAAAAACAATAGAGAAAATCAATGTAACCAAGAAATATTTCTTTCTTTGAGAAGATCAATAAAATTGATAAAAACCTATAGCTAGAATGAAGAGGAAAAAAAGAGGAGACATAAATTACCCTAATAAGGAATGAGAGTAGTGACATCACTACAGATTCTACATATATTAAATGGATAGTAAGAGCTATTATAAAAAAAGCTTAGCTAATAAATGTGACAACTTAGGAAAAATCGAAAGTCTTTGGAAGAAAAAAAACACCAAATCAGTTCAAATAGAAACTACTACTGCTCAAAGATAGCCTTATATCTATTAAAGAAGTTAATTTACTATTGAAAGTCTTCCCAGAAAAAGAATCCAGATTCAGAGTGTTTAACTGGGAAATTCTATCAAACATTTACAGCAGAAATAATAACAATTTAATATAAAATTAATAATTTCAACTCATTCTATGAGGCCAGTATTACTATTATGAGAACACAACAAAGAAATTACAAGAAAATGGGCCAGGTGTGTTGGCGTACACGGGTAATCACAGCATTTGGAAGGCTGAGGCATGAGAATTACCATGAGTTTGAGGCCAGTCTGGGCTACATAGTGAGTTCTAGTCCAGCCTGAATTATAGAGCAAGTCCCTCTCTCAAAAAAAAAAAATACAGGAAAAGAAAACTGCAGGCAAATATTCCTCATACACAGATATATTCTTACTTAATGTGAATTATGACTAAATGTTCCAGTATTCCAAAGTTGGTCTGATATTTGAAAATTAATCAAAAATAACTCACCATACTAAAGGATTACATAAGAAAAATAGGAAATTCTCAAAAGGTATAGGAAACTTATTAGTCAAAAATCTAACATCCATTCCTGACTAAAAAAAAACTCTTAGCAACGTTGGCATAGAAGGTAATCTCTTCAACCTGATAAAGATCATCTGTAAAAAACCTACAGTAACATTCTACTGATACACACCATAACATGGATGAATCCAAAAAAACTATGCTGAATGAGTCAGATAAAAAGTACATATTAACTCATACAACTTAATAGGAAGAATCAAAAATAACTCAATTAAAAATGGCCAAAGAGGGCTGGGGATTTAGGTCAGTGCTTCTGCTGCCTGCTTTGCAAGGGCAAGGTCCCGAGTTCTATCCCCGGTACCAAAAAAGTACGGGCAAAGAACTTGCAAAGGCATTTCCTAAAAAGAAATACAAATGGCCAACAGGAATATGAAATGATGTTTGATATCACTAATTATGGAATTGCAAATCAAAACTATAATGAGATAACACATCACACCTGTAAGGTTGCTAGTATCAAAAAGACAAAATATAATTAATGTTGGTGAAGGTGTGAAGAAAAGTGATTCCTTATACACTATTGAAAGAATATAAAGCCCAGGGATGTAGCTCAGTGGCGCCACACCTGCCTGGCAAGTGTAAGGTCCTAAGTTCAATTCACAGTACTGAAAATCAATCAATCAATCAATCAATCAATCCTACATTAGAAAGCCTGAGTCCTAATTGGCTATTTTTAAAAAAGAAAGAAAAATATAATTTGCTGTACCCGTTATGAAAAACAGTACAGAGGTGTCTCAAAATATATTTAAAGAAAATTCAAATCAGTATTGTGAAGAAAAACCTAGACTCTTGTGTTCACTTCAACATTATTTATAATAGCTAAGATATAGAAACAATGTGTGCTCTTGAAAGATGAATGGATAATGAAAATGTGAATGTGAGTGTGTATGTGTGTGTGTGCATGTGAGTGTATGAAATCTCATCACTTGCATCAACTAGGATGAACCTGGAAAACATTATTCTAAGTGAAGTAAGCCAGACACAGAAAGAAAAACATTGCATGATATCACTTATATGTGGAATGTAAAAAAGTTGAGTTCACAGAAGCAAAAAGTAGAGTGGTTATCAGAGGCTGAATATGGGAAGCAGGAAGAGGAGTGAATGGAAAGACTTCGATCAAGGGATACAAACCTTCAGTGATAAGATGAATAAGCTCTAGGGTCTAAGTACAGTATGGTGACCATAGTTAATAATACATGAAATTTTCTAAGACAATATATCCTAAGTACTCTACACACACCACACACACACCCACAAACACACACACACACACACACAAAAGGTAACTATGTGAGGTATTACTTAACTTGATTGTGGTAATCATCTAACAGTGTATACATATTACAAAACATTATGCTGCACACCTTAAATTTATATAACTTTTATTTGTCTATTACACCTCAGTGAAAAGAGGAAAACAAATTACCTGGAAATAGATAAAATAAAATCTGTAACGTTTACACTATACACCACTTCATTAATATGAAGCACCAGGAAAATACTAATCTGTGGTAACAAAAAGCAAGTAAGTGGTTGTCTAGGGCTGAAAGGTGAAGGATTAACTGGAAAAAAGGCAGTTGACTTTTGAGGCAATAAAGTGTCATTATTTTATGATGGTTATTGCACAAGCAAATAAATGTGTTAAAATTTAGTAGATAAATACTTTAAAAGTGTTTTATCATATGTAAGCTATGACTTGATAAAGTTTAAAATAAAATTAAATGTATTAGTCTTTTGTTAACCTGTCAACTTTTGGACTAATTTAAATTCTAGAAACAGTTTATTTTGGTTAATCAGAATAGACTCCTTCCCTAATTATGTTTTAATTCTCAGCATCTATATTAAATGGAAAGTTTCCCAAGTAAGATATACAGTTAAACAGGAGCACAAAAAATAGTGACTCTAATATTGAAGGTTTAGATGGTTTAGCATGCCAGTGGGGTAAAGGACTCCAAGGTGAAGTGCTTTCAAGACTATGTGCCATTTTCAAAACTGGTTCTTATGGCCATTGAGCTTCATATCTTAAACATGAGAGAGTAGAATAAGACAAACACCAGTGCCATCCTCTTGACAAATGAAAAGAGACATTGTTACATCTACCCTAGTTTCTTCGCTCAGAGTTTGGGGCAATAGTTCTTACTCCCATATAGTCTTACGCCAGCAAACTTCTCCCTGTCTTTGAGTATAAAAAGCATGTATGTATTATTTGTTGTCATATGAAAGTAGATTACTTTTGTTCTATTAGCAAGGAAGTTCTTTTTCTTAAATGTTATGGATATGTATTACAACATTTTGCCTTCTTTTCTGTCCCTTTGAATATCTGTAATACACATCTCTGAGGTCATGTTCAGGGGCTCAAACTATGGCTAGGGCTAGAAGCTCTACCCATGACAAGGGTTAGAGTTCAGCCTATGATCAGTACTAATGCTTCAGCTGGTAACCAATGACAGGACTCTACCTACAACTACCTGTTTGAGTTTTGGGGGGATCAGAGTTAGGGCTCAGGCGGGGATAATCTATGGGGTTAAAGCTTATGGTCTGCATTCTGTCTTGAGCTGAGAAACACATGAAACCTAACTGGCCCAAATTATAAAAACTGCTTTGCTCCCATTGCCATATGGTTCTGACCAGCTAAGTTAACCAGACTAAGTCTACTTTGGAAGAATATGAGAGAACACTCTGGGAACCACTACTTGTGAGTCCCTCACCCTCTCCTGACAATTAGCTGAGAAAATCATTTCCTCTCCCCATGCTTCCCATTACCCAGTCTTCCAAGTGTGGAACATGATCATTATTTCTCACCATGAGCTGCGAAGGTAGGTTGGGAAGAAAGCAAGGGAAAAATGATGAGCTTGAATTAACATTTTCAGCTTCTTCCTCTGTCCTGCAAGTCACTCTTATTGAAAACAAAGCCAAGCTTTCTATTTTAATTCTCTAGGCATCGATTTCTTTCTATTCCTCCAATCCATAGAGTACTTACTGGCTTTCTAAAATCAAATATATTTTTATTGCCTGCATACTAGGTAGCCTTTGTTGGTTATTTTCTCTGTCTGTTGCTTGTGGTTCTTCTTGACCTACCTTCCTATGTAAACACATTCATGTGAGCACACACATTTTGTTATCGGAAGTGTTAAAATTTTTAAATACCCACAATGCAACTTCACACCAAGAAGAAAATCCAGTATTTCTTCATGAGAATAAAAGGGTAGTTTACTCTTTGTCTTATTTCATTTTGTGATGCTATAACAGAATATCACAGACTGAATAATTTATCAGGAGCAGAAAATTATTAGCTCAAAATTCTGGAGGCTGAGAAATCTAAGATCAAGTTGCTGGCATCTGGTGAGAGCTTTCTTGCTACATCAGAATATGGTGCAAGGCATCACATAGAACAAAAATAAAAAGGTAAAGCGAGAGAACAAGGTAGGAGAGAAAGAAGAGATAACCACTTCCAAGATAACAGTTTAGTCCATTCATGAGGGCAGAGCCTTCATGACTTAATGTTTAAAAGCCCATTTCCCAATACTGACAGAATGGCAATTAAATTTTAGCATGAGTTTTAGACAAGACAAACATTCATATAGCACCCCTTCAAAAATGAATTCATTAAATATCTTTGTGTAGAAGACTGACTGGACTAGACACTAAAAGGGAAGAGGGCACAAAGGAAGATTTGCCTCCTTTTCATTGCCCTGTGGGCTATTTTGCCAGGTTCCCAGGCCACAAACTAATCCTTATTCAACACAACAAATATCAGCAGCTCTTAGGAATAAAGGTGGCATGATGAGCTCTAGAAAGGCTTACTCTTGATCTTTGAAAACTCAAAATACACATACTAGGTCAAGAGGAGTGCTTCGGTAACAAAGAATAAATAATGATGTTCGTGATGATGGTGATAATTTTAAATCATACAGATTTTGGATCAGAATAATATTATTTGAATTTTTTTCTGGTAGGCTAGTCTATACCCCAATGACCACGCCCCCCAACACCAATTCAGAAATTCTGTGTTCATTGTCACAGGAATAGATGAGACTAACCAATTACAGAAATAAAAGTCACTCAGTTTTGGTGTCTAAATGCTTAGGTTCTCAGGTTACTAGAGAGGATGAAGGGTAAGCTCAACATGTTTATTGAGGTGGGAAATATTTTATATTCCCTCATACCAGAAATACATTTCACTGTGAGAAATGAAGGGAGAGCAATTTTGAGACTACAGATGTGACTGGAACCTAGCAAGAAGATCACTGCAGCCCACCTACTGGCCAAAGGCTTGGGGAATAGAGAGGAAAAAATTTGTCTGTGCCTGGTCATGGTCAAGAAGGAATAGAATGCTTTCCATGTCTTCAAATGAAGCATAATAGTATAACAAAAGTATAGTATAACAAAAGTATAATAGAGAGGCATTTGATCCAAAAGGAACAGGTGGAGGGATGTCAAGTGCAATTAGCTTGCCAGATGACATTATGAATGTGCTGTCTCCCTCATGCACAAAACCCTAGGGAAAAAAGGGAGAGCACCCTAAATAGAATGATACCAAGTTTTGTCATCCCAGGGGTTTAGGAACCTAAATAGAAGTTGAGCTATAGAAATGTGTTTGTGGATGGGGATTTAAACCTAGCTCTCCAATATGTACAAGATTATGTCCCTGAGTAATCCACTTCATGGGCTCCTTAAATTTAGCTGAAATTCTCTTCTTTGGGGATATTATTAAACAGTGTCTACTGCAAAAAGGATAACATACACTTGGATAGGAAAGCCCAGAGTCTGAAATGGTACCTCACAGGTGCACATAATACCAACTTCTAACTGCAGGTAAAAATTAGACAGCAATTAAATGAGGACTGTGATGCCTATGGATGGTACAATTTTCCCCAGGAGAAGCTAGCTGTCAAAATTCAGTTATACACATGGAAGTGACATCAGATACTTGAAAAGTGAAATTCATTTTGTTGTCTGTCAAACGTCTGATGTTAAACATATGACAGTATTTGACTTACAGTTCTAGACACACAAAAGTAAGTACATTTACATTCAGATATGTGTGTGGATGTGTGTGTGTATCATACTGCTCAGTATCAAAGCCTCTAGGTCAGAGATGGTGAATCTTTTAGAAATGAGTGCCCAAACTGGAACCCCAAACCCACTTATTTATCACAAAGTACCAACACTGCAATTAAATCTGAATACTGAGGTTTTACTTTAGAAAAAACAACCCAAACATTGACATCTTTTGTCTTAAAACAAAAAACAAATAACACACATGCCATAGGTTCAACACCACTCCTCTAGGTGAATACATATATTCTCTCCTTCACTTCTTACCGTAGGTAGTTCTAGATACGCATTTAAACTACTAACCTGAATATCAGCCATAGATGATTTTAGATTGAATGTTTGTCTGAGACTTCCTCACCTATTTCTTCAGAAGGGTTGCCTGATGCCATGACTCTCCCTCTTCACACAGGCCTGCGTGCCTTCTTAAGATTTCTTTGTCATTTTCAGTTCAGAAGTGATTCAAAACCCACCTTCTATGAACTATTCCCAATTTCTGATGAGTTTGCCCCTTTGTACACTTCCTCAATTCTGACATCTAGACACTTTGTCATTCTTTCTCCTTTATCAATTTATCAGTTTTCTGTTTCCTTCACTGGCTTCATATACCTGTTTTTCGGGTTTCATATGTATGTTTTTCATTTTTCTAATTTATACATTTCAACATAAGGAAGCAGCATAGTATAACGAGAAGGACAAAAAACACTGACTTTAAAGTGCTTACAGTCAAAAAGCTTATGTTCTAGTCTCCTATTTATTAATTGGAAGAATTTTGACAAGTCATTTTGCAGTTCTTAGTCCTTATTGATAAATTTGAGGGTTGAATTAGACCAAAGTTGTGTAAACTGGAGATCTGTATGGAGAAATGAGTCTACCGATACATTTTGTTTCACCTGTATAGTGTTGAAATGTTTTAAATAAACGATTTTAAATGAAAAATACATGCTTCAGTTGCCCAGTCTTCTACTCACCAACTTCATTCATGGATATTTGCACTTATGATTGCTGGGTTATATGTTGTGTCCCTCACATTCATTGAATTTTATTGGCTCTTTGTAGTTTTCACTCTTCCAACAGGCACCTGCCAATATGTATTCACTGGCCACAGTCTGTATTCACTGGCCACAGTACCATTTTAGTCAGGCAACTTCTCTACCAAACACTGAAGCTTGAACAATAAAAGTTAAGAAAGGGAGGAAGGTTAATTCTGAACAAGAAGGGGAAAACAGGTATTTAAAAAGCTACAACTTGAATTAGACTTTAATAAATAATTATTGGGGCTTGTCTGGACATCATGCACAAAGAATGTTCCCCTCTACATTTGACCCACAACTCTTGATGGTCTCTTGTGTCCTCAGATCACCAGTCACTCTATGTGAAACAGGCTGTCCCAGGGCACCCTCGACCATTCTGGCACCCTCTGGCCTTCTAGGGCTACAAACAACATGATGTTCCACCCAGGTTTCAATCCGTTCAAAGAAAAAAAGCTTTAAAATGTTCATAAAAGCAACTCAGCAGGCTTCAGGACATCAAATGTCTCTTACAAAATAACATTTTGATGTGGTAAATGTAAATCAATTGGTAGCACATGGATTCAATAGGTCCTGAAATGTACCCAGGTTTAAAAAGGAAGGAAAACATCTCAATGAAGTACCTGGGGATATATGCTAGCTGAAAAATATTAGAGGGTAAAATGACTTTTTATATCCCACAAAACCTTAACAGTGGCAAGGCTTCTGGACTCTATCTGCTCCCATTCCTTTCCTGCCTTCTCAGTTAGCTGAACCAGACTATAATACCAAGTCACTAACTGGTATTATAGAAGAGAATGTTATTATCTCATTCTGCTCAGGAACACCATATAACAAATGATCCCCTGTATGCTCTAGATAAGAGATTATATCTGTGTTATTGGGTAAAACTAAAATCCAAAGGTGGAGGCTTGTATCTAGCTTTCTGAGAGCTTCATATCAATGGTAGACTCTGGAATAGAGCTGGGAAGTCATGATTCTCTTCCATACTAAGTTATCTAATTTGATGGAAGAGAAATTCCTGCTCTAAAAGAACTCCCCACCCAACCAGTAAATCAGAAATAATAGCGAGAGCATATTTAATGAGAATATCATATGGATTAAGCTCCTGAATTTGATATTGACAAACAATTCATACTGTCCCTAAATTCACATTCATTGCTACATTGAACAATATATTTCATGGGTGCTAATAATAAATGATAATAGTAATAATACTGCCTCTACTATGACTAATGCTAATTATAATAATAAATAGGGTATTCCATTTATCAGTACTTTTTTTGCTTAAATTCTTTTATTGGTACATTTTAAGTATCAGTACTCTTAAGTGATAGGCACTGAACTAGGCATTTTGTACCCATTTTCACATTTAATCCACCCAAAGCCCTGCAAGGTAGGTATAAATAGCTCAATTTGGAAGAAAGGAAAACTGAATCTCTGATACAGGGTTCTATATAGCCCATATACATTTAGGTGCTTCCTGGCCATGCATATTTCTATTTTATGCTATACATTTTTCTCATTTCCTCTAACACTGCTAGATAAAAATCAGGTTCTGTTCCTATTCTGTATTCTCTTTCTGATAAAAATTCATGTTCCTTACTCAGCAGAAAGCCAAGCACTGGGCCCTGAACACCATGGGTATTCAATCCATATTAGCAACTAAATGACTTTGCCCTTTGGGTGTGGCTCTGTGAGAGGCACACAGAAGCAGTACTACTGGTGCATAGGTGCCTTGTGGACTGTCTCATGAACCACTCATTCAGTGATCTTGGTTTTGTGCTCATGCCTCCCTCCTACTTCCCATAGCACTGAGGCATGAATCCCTGGCACTCTGGTCCAGGAGATGAATCTGAGACAGACAGCCATGGTCCCCTTCCACGAGGGCTTTCTCACTGGGTGAAGCTCATCATTCCTGCCTAGCTGCTGCTTTTCTGGGAAGCGCTTTTCCCCAGGAGAAGCTCTGCCCCATACCAGTTCACCAGCTGTGGCCAACAAACCTTAATTTTAGTTTATATTCAAGCTGGGTAGAACCAGTGGACCAGCTGGGCTCAGTGTGCAGGTATATCATGGACTCCAGCCAAGCACTGTGAGTCGAAGAGTGAAGTCTAGAACCCAGAGACCAGGTCAGACTTCGGCAACTGGCCAGTTACAGGTACAACCATGGCCAAACCCAGCAAGTCCTGGCTTAGCAAGGCCACAGGCAAGATTCGAGAGAACAGCCAGAGGTTGAGGCCACGATCTTACCTGATAAGAAAGAGAAACAGGGAGTTCTTTGCCCAACTAGAGTACCACTGCTGTTGAACAAAGGAACTTGAAATCACAGACAGCATTGTAAGGAAACCTCCAGAGGGCGTAGTGAGGGCAGTTTCCTAAACTTTAAATCCATATAGTATTGTATGAATTTAAAACTTCCTCATATAAGTGCTTGGAAAGAAACTCTATTTCTAATGAAACTGAGAGGCCAGTTAGCATATTGCTTAAGGAGTCCAGCCTCCCATGTTGGACAGCCTGGATTCAAGTTCCAGCTCCACCACTTACCCACCTCTGTGACCTTGTTGGACAAACTTCTTCACATCTCCCTTGCCTTCTAGTTTTTGTTTTATTGTCATTTGTAAAATAGAGAATCTAATAGTACCTACCACTGAGCAGTGTTATAAAGATGAAATGAATTAGTACCTATAAAGCTTTCAAAATATTGCCTAGTACATATGAAGCGTTCACCAGTTCTGGGTTTCAAATGAAAGCAAAATTTGTCTGTGCTTAGCTCAGAGCCTGGCAGCCTCCATTGAATCCTTGTAGTTTTCAGAGCATACTTTTAAAAATCACTGCTCCAAAACAACTTCATCCATTCCAAGACCCCCTTCTACATTAGCCACATAAGATTTGAACACCTGACCTCTGCTTAACATTTTCAACAATGGAGAGTTTGTTATTTTAAAAAGCTACTACACGGTGTCAAGGTCCCCACATGTCAAAAATGTATTTTTTTCCCAAAAGTTAGACATGCTATTGATGCAGGATACAGTATGATGCACTTTAAGGAGCAGCAGTATCCTTGTCTCTGACAGGCATGAGCTCCCATCTCCACCACTTCCTGGCTGTATGACCTTGGGCAAAGTCACTTAATGTCTCTGTATCTTCAGTTACTCATATAGAAAATGGAGATGATATTAATATGTAACCTATAGTTTGCAGTGAGGATTAAGTGAAATGTGATACGTGAAGTGCTGATACAAAATAGATATTTGAAAAGTTGTATTGTTATATCTCGGTTACAGTCACAGGAGATTCTTGACCAACCCAACCTGGAGGAAGATGATTAATGAATCAATGGAAATTGGAAACTTGAGAGAATAGAATGATTTTTTAAATTTTTGATCTATATCACTCTTTATTCATATCATTCAAAGAAATTTAATATTTCCAACAAATCTGAAAAGATGGCTGACATTCTGCTTATTGAACAGAGGCTGTAATGCAACATGACTGTGGGTACAGATTCCAGCTCCAGCACTTACTCTACTTATATAACTTTGGACAAGTCTCTTCAGTTCTCCATGTCTCCATTTTTTTTACCATCTGTAAAATGGGGGTAATAATAGCACCTACTTCAGGGACCTGCTGTGAGGGATTAAATGAATAATACACAGGAAACTTCTAAAACAGTGTCCAGTAAAGACTAGATAAGTGGTGGCTTATGTTATACTAGATGACCTCTGAGTGGCTATGATTAAAGGAGGGGATGGAGACTGCCATCCCAAAGCCCATCCCTTCACTGGGAACCACAGGGACATCAATGCTCCAGTACAAACTTCCACTTGGTCCAATAGTCCCCTATATAGTACCTGATCACCACTTAACTATCTGTAATGGGGACTTCAGTACCTTAAAAATATTACCAATTCTAAACACCAAAGCCTTCTCTTATACTCATTCAAAATCTACTGCTCCTTAGGGTGGGAGGTGCCACTGACCCAGAAGACAACAGTATAAAAGAAAGCAGTTGTCTCTTAGTCAGACCTAGAATCCTATCCTTGTAGCTTCTTAACTGAGGACATTCCTTAATCTATCTAAGCCTCTGTTCCCTCATCTGGAAAAAGGGATAAAATCATCCAAGGCTTAGGCCCACTACCATGGACTAAAATGTGCCCTTTCCCCCAAATTCATATGTTGAAGTTTTATCCTCCAGTGTGACTGTATCTGGGGATACAGTCTTTAGGAGGTAAAGTTAAGTGAGAAAATAAGGGTTGTGCACCCTCTGATACAACTGTAGTCTTATAAGAAGTTATTGCTCTCTCCCACTCTGCACCACAGGTACTTGGGAAAAGCCTTGTGAGCGCACAGCCAGAAAAGACATCTACAAATCAGAAAAAGTGCCCTTACCAAAAACTAAATTATCTGGCACCTTGATTTTGGACTTCCCAGGCTCCACAACTAGGACAAAGTAAATTTATGTTTTTTAAGCCACCCAGTTTATGGTACTTTGTTATGGTAGCCAAATGGACTAATACGGTCGCTGTAAAGATTAAATGCGGCAATGTGTAGAAAGTGCCTAGAGCAAAGCCAGCCCTCAAAAAAGTATTCTGAGCTTTTAGTTCAGTTCTGAGCAACTATAAAAAGCAAATCAATTCCTTTTTCCACATGAAGTTGGTCAGATAATTAAAGACAGATGGCATGGAGGACCTACCACAACACTTTGCCTCTTAATTTAGAATCATTGCATGTGTCTGCTCCTTAATTACAACATAAGCTTCCTCAGAACAGAGACCATGCTATAGTCCTTTCTACAATTTTATTCCCTGAAATACCACAGATACTAGGGGCAACCATCAGGTGAATGAATGAATGAACGAACACACAGTCATAACCTATTAGTGGGCATTTGGAAGCCTCTCGGCCACAGAGCCCTCACTTTTCACATACAGAAGCTTGATGAAGATATGCACTTTCCTGGGGTCTGTAGCTGACAGGAAGCTTGCAGCATCCCAATCAGAGGAAAGCATTGTGGCACTGAAAAGGCAACAGCCACCATAATTGCCAGCAGCTTTTCACAACTGAGCTTATGAGCTTCCTACACACAGGTGCTCCAAATGTGCAACTTTTGCCACTTATTTGGAGGGATAACATGCTCCCAGTCAGAACATTTCCTCTGTCGAAAGAGGCAATTCCAAATGATGGAAAAGGACTATGTGAGCTCACCATTAACTTTGCAAGGCAGGCCTTGTTAGATGGATCATCTTAATTCTTTACTTGGAGTGAAATGACTGTAGCTGTTTTTCACAGAACTGTTTCAGAGCTGATGGGCAGCATATTAGGAAAAATGGTACTAAATGATTTTCTAACTCTTGGAAGAACAGAAGTTGACTGGGATGCTTATTGTTATTTGTGCGTGTATGGAGTTAAATTGCTCTTCTTTGTGCAAAATAAAGTCAGGTTTGGAATGGTAGGTAATGAAGTTGTAGCCAACTGGGCTTGGTAATATAATGCAAATTCCTTAAAAACCAAACTTATTGTTATACAGCAGATGTTTCATAACATTTCTGGAAAAGTAAACCAGAACACAGAGGCAGAAGAGAAGGCAGGAAGGAGAAAGAGGAAAAAGGAGGCATGGAAGAGCTGGACAAAGGAAAAGGGGAGGGGAGAGAGAGGGGAAGGAGGGAGAGAGAGAGGGAGAGGGAGAGAAGGAGAGAGAGATCACTAGCCACAACAGTTTGATGAGCAAAGCTGTCCATTGCTGGAAGAAATGGGATATATGGCCTGAAGCCATGAATGTTTTTCTCTAACAGTAAGGAACAGACTTTCCCAGGGCCATTCAAATTCTTTAGATCAGATGTGATCTATGACAAATGTAGTGCATTTAATTCTTGCAGTATCCTTAATTTACAGCCAGGGAAACTGAGTCTTGTGTGGTTATGTAAACAGTCCAAAGTCAAACGTCTCAGGAATACAGCTCTGATTTGAACTCGTACTTGACACACTAAAGAGAAGCACTACATTACATTGCCTCTCACCTCATCAACTGATCGGGCTGCGGCTAGAAGTAGTTCTTGGCTGTCTTCCTCTAATCCTGACAGTGATTCTATAAATTCTGATCATAGCTGTGCTTTGTTTTTTTAACCTCTAAAAAAAGCCGCAGTCTCTTCAGTCTGCAATCTATTTATGTAAGCCTGGGTTTATACATACTTTGGCCATTTCCATTAAGTTGTGTGAGGGATGTGTGAGAGGTGTGGTTTAGGGGCAGAAGAAAGATTGAGGGTAAAACAAGGTTGCTGAGAGGCTGACTTCGAAGCACAGCTTTTGTGGCTGGATGCTACACCACATATCTCTTTCTATTAGACAACCTCCTCTTCTACAAACCCGAAAAGACCCCAGGGGCTGCAACAGGGAAAGCAGAAGCTGAAGTGGCCTGAAAGCACCTGCTACCTGCTCCTCCAGATGGTAGACTAGGATGCAAGGTGGAATCTGAGGCTCATTGGAGCCCTCCCAAGTTAAGAGCCCTCTCTTTATAAGAGATTGTTCAACTGAAGCACGCTGGCTCCTCCTGCAGGTCTGTCCTGGGAATGACCTCGGTTTTTGTTTCTGCCTGCCTGTTCTTCCCCTGTGGGATGAAAGATCCACCCGGGACAGTCACCCTCACCCTCCCACTCTTGGCCCCCTCCAGGCAGAGAAGAAAGAAGGACTGCGGCAAGAGCCTGCCTCCCCTTCTGCTCCTGGCCAATTACTCGGAGCCTAAGCAGCAACCCTGTTGAAGGGAGGTTTGATGAACTATTCATCACGTTCCTAAATAATTCATTTTCCTTCGAGACTGAGGAGCCCACAGGAGCTGTGAGGTTTTCTTAAGTTGACACCTTCTGAGATATGAAAAATAAAGCAAAAGCCCCCTTTTAGAGAAGCCACAGTTGATTTATATTCCTGAATCTCTCTTCGCATAGTACCAGGTTCTTCAGCTCTGCCCCATTCCTTTTGATTGGTCTTCCATTGTTTGATTTGCTTTTTGTTATTTAAACAGCTCCACTTTGTAGGATCTACTGTGCAGACCTTCCCAGCCTTATTCTTATCTCCCCTAGCACCAGGGGCTCCACTGTTTTACAATCCAGTTGTCTTTAAAGATGTAGGAGGAAGAGATGAGCCCCTTTGTGTGTAAGGGGCCTGGTGAGGGTAGGTTTGTGTCCAAGGAGATGAACCCAGAGCATTTCAGAGAATTCTAGCGCTTTGCCCTTTGTTCTGACTTCCACTTCCCTGACAAAGCTCCAATGCTTGCCTTGCTGCAAACATCTTCTCTACCCCTTCCCTGGTATTTTGGTGAAATTTTCTCAGAGCTCCCTTGTGGGCTACCTAGGGCCAAACACACTAAATTGTATGAGGTCTGATTTCTCTCTTCCCAGCCACCCACACGCCCAGATACCCATTTTATGTGCAGGAAGCCTACAACAAGGGATTGTGAAAGTGGAAGCTCACAGGCTGAGGCTAATTATCTTCTCTGGTATCCAGCCTGCCTCCTCCTTATGACCTTAGAGCTCTGGGCCCCTAACTGCACCCTGGCAACAATGGCACCCCTCCCACTCTCCCATACTGCAAAGGCAGCCTAGCAGAGAGCAGAGCATTGCTGAGCAGTAGCACTCATTTTCTGGCCCACACTGACTTCGCTGCCTGCTAACTTTCTTGTTTCTCCTACCTGCACTTCTCTTAGAAAATAAAACAGATTTAGAATCAGTTAATAGAAGGATTTAAAGAAAACAATTAAAAGGACACATGCCTTCAAATAGTTTAGCCTTCAAATTCACCCGGCTTTCACAAAGCATAACATAAAAAAATAAACACAATAGGAAATCGCGCTTACTTAACAAGCAGAAATCCTTATTGACCAAGTGAAATAGAGAGCAGCTTGAGGTATGCCTTCCTTTGAGCAAATATAATGAAGAAATCCAGATTTCTATAATGCTTTCCTTTTAAAGCCAGTTGTTCTATTTAATTTCAAAAATGTTTCAATATGCTTATATTTGTCAGCAATGTTTCTAATTTTTATGAACACAATTGCTTTAATTAGAAAGTCAGTTGGTATAAAATAATTTTCATAAAGCCACAAATATAAAAGCACTTCAGAGTACAGAGTGTAGTTAGCTATCCCAGGACTAGACTGTGGCTTGGAGTACACTACGAGCAGATCTAGAAAACTCCAATCACTGGAAGACTGCCACTACCTCAATGCTGTAATCATGCTTCACCATCAATGTAAGGATACAATTTTACAACAGCACAGGGGAATAAACAGAAGCTTAAGTAATAAAAGATGCTGCTTAACTATTGAAAATGTGGCTGAACCACAGAATACCCAGCTATTTGATCAAAAGTTATTCTGGGTATGTGTCTGAGGGTATATCTGGATGAGATTAACATTTGAATTGATATAACTAGTAAAGCATATTGCCCTCTCCAATGTGGATGGTCCCATCCAACCTGTTGAATTTTGAATAGAACACAGAATTTAAAGGCTGACCCTCCTGTGTATAAGAGATTTTCCTGCATGACTGCTTTCCAGCTGGGATATTAGTCCTTTTCCTGTCTTTTGAAGTTAACTGAAATATCTGCTCTTCCTGGGGCTTGAGCCTACCAGCTTCCATACTAGAACATAGACCACTGGTACTCCTGGTCTCCAGCTTGTCAACTGATATTTGGTACTAATACTGCTATGTGTATTTATAGATAAAAAATGCTACTGAAATGCAGAAGACCTCACTGACAACTGAGTACAACCAATCCTGAAGGAAATGAGAGCCGATCTGACCTCAAATAAAGGGTAGTATTTAGGTAATTGAAGAAGAAACAAGTCATTCCAAGAAGGAACAACTTGAGCCAACTATTGGGAGGTGAAATACATATCACAACAAAACAGTTGAGTGATTGCACTGGAGTTGCCTGGGTGTCAGTTAATCTTGATTGTCAACTTGACTAGATTAAGACTCCTGGACAATGATTGGATTGTGACCTCAGCAATGGGTTAACTCATTGATGAGTGCATATCTGAATGGACTATTTGAGAAGGGGCCTATCTGGAAGATGTTGGCCATGGAGGCTTGAAATTGGTCCCTGGCCCCTTCCTCTTAGGCTCTTTCCCTGCCTCTCTGCTTCCTGCCTGCCATGAGGTTAAGAGCTTTCCTCCAACATTTCCTTCTGCCGCAGTGTTTATGCCTCTAAGCCATCTGACTGTGAACTCCAAAATAAGCTCTTTCTCTCTTAAATTATTTATGTCAAGTATTTTGTCCCAGCAATGGCAAGTGATGAATACACCAGATAAAAATAATGAGACAACTTTGGGAAGTGAAAAATGAACTGTGGAAGGGTTTGAACACCATGCTAAGGAGTGTGGCTCTGTTCCTGTAAATATTGTGGCTCTATTAAAGGTTTTTGGAAAGTGTTCAAAATTACCATCTCATAAGATCAATATGGCAATAAAGAGACCATCACTAAAACCTAGGTAAGAAGTGATAAAGGTACACATCAGGATGGTTATAGTAGCAGAGAAATTAGGACTATAAAAGAAATTAGTGATAGAATTAACTGTAATTTATGACTGTCTTTATTTTGAATGCTAATGCCAAGATGAATATGACAGAGATGACTGCCATTTTCCAGTTTGTGATATTTGTGACAGAATTGGGAGCGTGTTGAAGTATAGATGATAAAACACAAAAGTTATGGGAAAAGTTTAAAAACACTCATAAGTAACAGAACTATAATCCTGAAGAGACTTAAAATACTGTAAATGTCAAGTTAACTCTGACTTAAATTCAACAGAATGAAGAAAGTAGTGACTGCATTATCAAGTGCTCATGAGATATTAAATGATAACTTTGCTATAACCACTTCCACTTAGAAAGATAGAAAAGACCCATTTGGTGAAGCATTTACATTTTCTACTTAGCTGAAAATTGTAAAAATCGACTTGAACTTAGCCAGAGCACATTGGTAGAGTAAAAGGTTCTATTAATACATGGTTATGATGGATATCCTCCATTTGTCTCTCTAGAGCTGCCCTCTGCCTTTACCTTGTTCTCTGCCTTGCAGTGCTGACCTATATGGACCTTATTAGTTGACGTCTTTCTCTCTGGCTTCTGGATGGATTGGGCCAATGGTGAACTCAGTAAATCAAAGGGAGGGAAAAAATAAGGTCAGAATATTTAATCTTCTGGCTTCCCACCCAAGAGGTTGCTCTGGCCTCACTGTGGTTCTAATCCATAGGTCACTTCTACTCTCAAATTGTTTCCCTCTACAGAAGTCTCAACTTCTGAGTGCTAGAAACTTCTCTATCCTCTTGTCCCTTTATCCCTATCCTCTATCTCTATCCTCTTGTCCCTTTATCTAAAGGGAGATAACAATACTCCCTTTTACTATTACTATGCTACACTTTGTCCATCCCTTATGCCTCCATCTCTGTAAATAGTCTCTTTATGAATAGATCCTCTTTAAATTATCCTAATCTGAATATATCATGTTTCCTACTGCCCTTTCTGACTCATGCACTTTGGGAAGTAGTTTTGCACTAGTATTTACATGGCCTAGGGCAATATAATGTCCTGGTTAAGAGCTTGTTTGCTGGAGTCAAACTAGCTTATGTATATTAGTCATTTTCCCATCGCTGTGACAAAATACTTGATGCTCAAAACTTAAAGGAGAAGTTTATTTTGGCTCACAGTTTTAGTGGTTTCAGTCCCTGGTTGGTTGACTCCAACACAGAAGTTGCATGATAGAAGGGCATGGTGGAAGAAAGCTGTGCAACCCATGGCAACCAAGAAGTAGAGAGCTGGGAGCAAGGATACACCCCCCCAGGCTATACCCCCAGTGACCACCTCCAACCAGGCCTGCAATGGTTTAGATTTAGAATGTCCCCCAAAGGCCTCATGTGTTCAGACATGGAGCTTTTAGAAGATGATTGGATTATGGGGCTGCTATACTCATCAGTGGATTAATAGCTGACTTGCTATTAGGAGGGGTGGTCTGGTTAGAGGCAGGTCACTGGGGATGTAACCTTGAAGGGTATATCTCCCTCCTTGGCTCCTTCCTTCTCTCTACTTCACGACTTCCATGAATGAGTAGATTTTCCTCTGCTCAGCCTCTTCTGCCATGCTGTTTCTGCCTTGGAGTCAGCAGACTATGGACACTGAGAGCTTGTTTGGAGGTTCAAGCAAGGGACCACAGCTACTTGTATGTCCTTGACCAAAGAAATAGTCCTCCCCTATTAGGGCAGTTGTCCTCTTCAACCAAGTGCACAGCTTTGAGAGGGACACACATGGAGCGATGAGGGAGGAAGGGAACACCTGCCTAGCCAGCCAGATCAGCCGAATCAACCCTGGCAATCAGTGGGGTGACAGATGTCATAGCCACATGGCCCTCACATCTTCAGCAGACTATGAAAACATGAGCCAAAATAAACCTTTCCTTCTTTAAATTATGGATGTTAGATATCTTGTCTGAGCAAGGAGTAAGTGGCTAAGGCCCTACTTCCTAACAGCATATTCAGCTATGAACTTATCGATAAATTAATCTACTGATTATTATCGTACCTCTATGATCTAATTACCTTCCAAAAGCCCCACCTCTGAACACATGAAACTTTTGGGGAACATTTGGATGTAAGCCATAACACTGTGTTTTCATTTAGTATCTTGTGTGGCTTTGGGCAATGTTTTCTTACCTCTGAGCCTCATCTGTAAAATGGGAGTAATAATACTATTTACATCACAGATTTGTGAGAATTAAATGAGACAATACATGCAAAGTGGCTGGCCTAGTGCCCAGTATCACATTAGTATTCAATAAATATTAATTATTCTCAGGGCCAGGGATTTAGCTCAGTGGTGCCATCGCCTGCCTCAAAAGCACAAGGTCCTGAGTTCGATCTCTGGTACCAAAAAAGAAAAAACATTAATTATTCTCATTCTTTTTATAGCCCATAGCATTCACAGAGGTAGGAAATACAGTCTGAAAATTCATTAATTAGGGTCCTGTTTATAACTTTATTGTTATGTATAATTGCTTGTTTGAAATAGTCTCCTGACTTCATTAAAGAAATTATTGCCTGTCAGTAAGTGATGGTTTAAATTTCTGCACATATGCTGGAATTTCATGCATCTTGCACTTCACAGCAGGAACCCAGTCTTAGTCAACATTTTCTTTCTCTGACATCTGCACTCAAGGCATAGGGTCTTACTTAAGCAAAGACATAATTATCCTTCAAAATAAAGTGTAAACAGAACTGAGGATCTCAGATTTTTTAACCAGCTCCCTTAATATGAACATTCTACTTACATTATGTGCACTGGTCTGTCAATACTACACCAAGTCAGTTAGTCATGGTGCATAATAAGGAACTAGAACCCCAAGAAACCAAGGAAAAGCTGGAGGTGGAGGGAAAGTTCCAGGTAGAGTAGCTTACTAGCCCTGTGAAATTATTCAGAAGCCTAAGCTCAGGATAAATTTTGGTGTCAGGAATCAAGAGTTCAGGCCTTAAAAGCCATACAAGATGGTTTAAGAGTCAGGGATGATATTCAATATTTAAGAAACATCTATTCGGTGCCTAATATGGATAAAAATTCACAACAGGCAGTAAGATAAGCAGGTACATTGGACATAGAAAATAAAATTCAGACAGATACCTGTGCAAAGTCTAGGCAAACACCCTGGACAAAGACCTTTGCAGGAAAAGGGCAAGTGTTCACCTATCTAAGGGGAAAAAAATAATTGAGATGAGCTATGTACATGTACCAATTCGCTACAATGAATGTAATTATTATGTCCTGCAAACATGTACTAATAATTTTTTTTAAGTTCCTGTATCAAGACGAGCAATTGGAGCAGGAAAAATGAAATCTGAGTAACAAGAGACTTGGTGACTGAAGCCAAGTCCCCTTTTCTAGTCAGGAAAGAAGCTCTTTTATTCTTCTTTCCAAGGAAAGTAGTAGTCCTCAAAAATGGCCACCCTCAAGCTTACAAATGAAACTCTTAACAGTCACAGGTGATTGAATGGACAAATTAAATTAAAATGATAAAGATATAAAAATTCTGGAACACATGTATAAGATGTACAAATATAAAAAGTTCATGTTATAAGTCCTCTTCAGTCTTGCCATAAGTCTTGCCAACAGTTTTGTTGATTGTGTGTTTTCATTTCCCACATTACATTATTCATAGACAGGAATACTCTATGTCTGATAAAAGTCAGATGACTTCCTCACCACCAATAAAAGGAAGAGAGAAATACATGCACTGATTTTATGAGGCTCCAAAGAGAAATTCTGGACACCATGTCTATACACTAGAGATAACTTTCTATTCAAGACAGCAAAACAGACACAGGCTATGGATGACAGAAAACAGACACAGAATGTAAACAGAAAATGAAAAAAAAAGAGAAATCTAATACTTTATCACTGTCCCAGGAGACCTTGACTATGTGGGGAGAAGTAGTAAGAAAAGGTGATTAAAGGTGGGCAGGTTCCAAAACAAATTTTCCTAACAGTAAAGGGTACCAGCTGGCTTTCTTAAAATCCCAATATATAAAACTGTGAAATTGCCAGACCAACATGGAGTTCTATTATCCAAATTGCAAAAAAGTTTTTACTTTTTCTTCAACGATAAGGGCTTCCCACAAATACATTTAATTAATCATTTGCATCTAAATATTTGACCAAATAAACAATCTAGTTATGTTTTGTCTGGGAATGATAACCATATATTTTGCATTATACATAACTTTCAAAATAAATTTACCCTTGCCTTGCCCTTGTTATACAATTTTATCATGTATGCGTGGATAGCCAGGGATTGACACATGACTTAAGGTTGGTCCCCCCAGAAGCTGATCATGAGACAAGAATGTAAGCACGAATGGTGTATTTGGTAGGTGATCCCAGGAAGCACTAGTAGGAAAACGGGGAAGTGTGGCAAGGAAGAGAAGGAAGCAAATAGAGGTACATTACTGAGCAGGTCATCATTGTGGGTAACCAGGACTCAAACCAACTGGAGAACTTTGTGAGAGTGGAGGAAGCTGAGGAGTTCATTCCCCAACCCCCCTCAGTACTTAAGTAAGGGCTGCTTAATTAATGGGGTGAGTGAAGAGGCATGTTAACTCTCTAGCACAGATCCTCTGAATTCCAGAGATCAGAGACAGTGCACAGGCAAGCAGTCACAGTTGCTTGGGGTTAGAAGCATCAGGTGGGTGTGCCCAGACATAATGGGTGCTCAGGGGATCCGAGTAGGGCACCAGTAGTGTCTTCTGTAACACAGGACTTTCAGCTACCTCAAGGATGGACTAACAGGTTTAAAGGGATTTCAAGGCAACTTCTAACTCTGTGATTCTTTGATTATATAAAGAAAACATACAAAATTGTTCTAATAGGTGCAATATGCTGATATACTTGCACACACTGATTATAGGACTTGGAATTCATGAAAGTTTCAAGAAGGCAAAGACCAGGGTATCTGGTGCACTATTATAACCTCTTTGCTCACCCTGTCCTTGGCACTGTGTCTGGCCATAGGCTTTGCAACCAATCAATATTTGTTCAGCAAATGAATAAGTAGGAAATCATAATCAAGAGTATTCAATTCACTGACCAGGGATTCAGCTCAGTGGTTCCGGCGCCTGCCTCGAAAGCGCAAGGACTCGAGTTCGATCCCTGGTACAAAAAAAAAAAAAAAGAAAGAAAGAGTATTCAATTCAGTTCCTGTTTACACTTCTCTGGTTAGCGAGTCACCTATAATTTTTGTTTATTTGGACAAAGGTCTCTTCTCTAGCAGAGGCCAGTGAATAGTTTATTAAATCAGTTTTCAATGATGGAATGATTTCCTCTTTAAATTCACAACTGACTGAATTTTACAATATATGACAGACAAGTTCTTAATTAATTTGCTGTTTTTCCCTGTGTATGGTCATGAACTCCAGTTGCATCTTTAGCCATAACACAATGTGTGCATATATCTATGCCACATGCAGATGTATTTGCATACATATAAATAAACAAGAGAATATGCAAATGGATTGATTTCATCTGTATTAATTTTCTTCTGTGGTACACTCCCATGTTTTGACAATTGGTTTAGCACAATTTAACTCAAAGTACTTAAAATATTCTTGAATGTGAAGAAGGAACAATGCCTTTCTACAAGCTGCAGGAAGAAAGTTCCCAAGAAAACTGGGGCAATTTTGCAGAGCAACTTGTATATTTACATATCAACAATTCATTTAATGAAGAACACTAAAAATAGGAGATTGACTGAGTCCAGAAGCTGCTAACACAATATATCCTGCTAAATTCAACACAATAGCAGTGCAGCAAGCTTGGCTTGTGTTCTAATATTTTAAAAATCCAATGTTTCTTTAAAAAACAAAACTTATGGCTTGCTTTCTTCAAGCTAGGAGGAACTTTATGCTGATCACATAGGATGCAGTCCTTATCTCAAAATCTCAGCTATGGTAGTGAACTCACTTCTATTCTAAACTACTGTCCTGGTCCTGACAGTGAATCAATTTGTCATCCATGACCAAGTGCCCATTGTGAGCTGAACACTGCAACAAATGTCACTGAGGAGAGACAAAAGAAATGAGACACAGTTCCTGCCCTTGAAGAGTTACAAGCTGCTTGTTTATAAAGGGCACATATTTTAAAATAATAGTGACCCTCAAAATGTTTACAAAGCAACATCAAGCAGGTCTGATTAAGAATGGGTAGTGGAAGAGTGAAAGAGGTTATGGTTGAAATCTAAAAACCCATCAAGTGTGTGGAGGGAAAAATAAATACTTATTGACAAATCTGAAAAGAATTTTACTAGCAAAAGGTTTACAAACCATTTGCCACAGATGGAAGCAGTTTATAGACCATCTTACCAGCACAGTATATTTAAAAATATATTTTAAAATGTAAATTTTTGAACGACTTGAAGATCTATCAAGTGCTATCCATGCCACCCCTGGTAGTTTCACATATTTACAATTACTTATTGGCCAGGCCAGTGTAGACAATTGAATTTTCTCTCTCTAAATTACAGAGGAACTCCTTTAAAACTTGGAGATATGATCTATGGATCAGCACCAGCCCTGTGGGAGCTTGCTAAAAATGCAGCCTTTTGTGTCAGCATGATGCTACTGTAAAATAATTCCTGTGCTGATCAACTCATAAGGAGGAAAGATTTATTGGGCTCACAACACGGGAGCTTTCAGGACAAGATCAGCTGGCCCTGTTGTGGTGAGGCAGCATATCATGAGGGGAGCCCATGGCAGAGGAACCCGCTCACCTCATTGTGGCGCAGAAATGAGTGGGATGGGGCTAGAGTGGCTAGAGTCCTACAGTCTCCCTAAAGGGCACACTCCAATGACCCAAAACCTTCCTTTAAGCCCTAACTCTTAAAAGTTTCCATCATCCTACAATAATGCCAAGCTAGGGACCAAGATTTTCACACACATGCCTTTGGGGGGAGGGGTGCAATTCCAGATTCAAGCAATAGCACCTTTCAGGCTTCAGCTCAGACCTAACAAATTAGAATCTTAATTTTAACAATATTTCAGTGAATTCATAGGCACACTAAACATTGAGAACGATTAGTTTAGGATGAATGAAGAGAGCCCTCCTTCCCCAAATAGTTGTGCTACCGACTAAGTGATAGTACAGGGTAATAATAAAAGCTTCGGGAAAGTTAAGATCAAATGAAAGGTGAAGTAAATACAAAGCATATCCTTTAAAGCAGTGGTTCTTAAGTGTCCATGGGAATTATGTGAAGTGCTTACAGGTTGTCTGGCCCTACTTTGAGACTCTGATTAAGGAGATGTGGCATGGAGCCTATCAAACAGGTACACTCAAGCCGGGGATTTAGCTCAGTGGTTCAGGTGCCTGCCTCACAAGTGCAAGGTCCTGAGTTTGATCCCTGGTACCAAAAAAACAAAACAACAAAAAAGAACAGGCACACACACACACACACACACACGTGATGCTGATTGTTATGGATTGAATTTTGTCCCTGAACCCCATTCAAATTCATTTGAATATCTAACCCCTACTGGGACTCTATTTGGGGATAGGGCCATCAGAAATTAATTTAGAGAGGTCATAAGGGTGAGTCTCTAATCAGACATGATTGTAGACCTTATTAGGGGAACACACTCTTTCTCTCCCTCCCTCTCTTTCTCTCTCCCCTCTATACTTCCTCCTCTCTGTACTTGCTCAGAAGAAAGGCCACAGTGAAGACAAAATGGCCATCTGCAAACCAGGAAGTGGGTCCTCTCCACAGATTAATCCTGCTGGCACCCTGATCTTGAATTTCCCAGCGTCCAGCACTGTGAGAAAACAAATTTTTTTGTTTCAGCCTCACAGTCGATGACATTTTTGCTCAAGCTGAGTGAGATGCTCACACAGCCCCCAAATCTCACTTTGCCCTGGACAGACATCCCTATTGTCTGAGAGTCCACAAGAATGTGGGCTGTGTCTTGACATTTTTGACTCCAGCACCACTGAAGACTTTAGTAAAAGAGCCCAGGAAAGCACACCATCATATTTTTGAATTAAATGGGGCAAGAAAGCACAACAAATGGTGTAGTTGTCACTGCCAGAGTAGTGTGACCCAAGCGACCTGGGCAAGGCACCATAATACGAAAATGGAACAGGGTTGTTACAGGAAAAAGTAGTGCAAGAGGGCCAGGGGTTTAGCTCAGTGGTACCATGCCTGCCTCGCAAGCACAAGCACAAGGTCCTGAGTTCCATCCCTGGGACCCGAGGGTGTGTGTTTGTGTGTGTGTGTGTGTGTGTGTGTGTGTGTGTGTGTATAGCAGGAGGAGATGCCAGGCTGTCCCATCTTCCTCCCCAATATGCGGCTGTTAGATAGGCTAGCGTTTTTTCTCCCTTCCCACTCTAGACCCTAGCTCTGACCTGACCTCCAATCCTCATCCCTAACATGATTGCTGCAGGGGTCAAAGTGATTACAGCTGAAATCAACCTGGGAAATCTTGGTTTTTTTGCCCTAGGCATCCGGCCTTTTGCAATCTGAACTCAAGTGCACAAATTCCAAGTACATTTGCAAACCCTGGGTCCCTCCTATCAACTCCATAAGGCTGCTGTGTCTCAGGGCTCCCCAAATCTCTCCTGTATTCAAGCCATGATGTCTTCCCATATTTCCCATCCCCATAGTAACAGAAGAAGTCACATTTATTAGCACCGAGACCAATAGATTAGGGAAGATGGGGACTTCAGGGATAACCAAGATTTACACAAGTAGAGATGGAGTTAAGGAACTTCCTAGTAAGAACAAAGGCATAAATACTATAGAACATTCCTTTACAAATTTTATCACATATCAGTGTCACCTGGAAGTCTGGTTATAATGCAGATTTGAGGGACCTCATCTGGTTCATTAGGTTTGAGAATGAACCCAGGAATTTTCATTTCAAGCAGCGTTTCAGGTGATTCAGATATGGGTGATCACAGGACCACATTTTAAGAATCACTATTTGAACCCACAGCTTCAGTGTCACAACCTCACTTGCACAGATGTGACAAATTTGAGTTCTAGTTTAAATGAGAGAAATGAGCTCTTTTTCTGTGATGGATAAGAGGAAATAAATTGCTCTCTAAAGTATTTTTTTAGATGTTTTGACTTTTACTAGTAAATGTTTGCAGTACAAAATGATTACATTCATTGTAGGGAATTGTTGCATATTCATAACACATCTCAATTCTTTTTTCCCCCTTCTCTCCACCTCCTTTTATTTTGCCAGCATCAGATTCATTTACTTATCTTATGAGACCTTATAAAGTTATTTATATGTACAGATTAAAAACTAGAGTAATAGACAAAAAGCATGTAAGACAATTATTCTACATCAAGATACACTTTTAGATACATTGTCCTTGCCAGATTACAGTAATTTTTTCTCTCTTTTCCTACTATCTGTATTTTATTTTTTACTGTCTATATATGTAGATATATAAAGTTTTTCATATAAGAGGAATCATGTGATATTTAAACTCATGTGTCTGAGTTATTTAACTTATATTATGGTCTCAAGATGTGTCCATTTTCCTACAAATGATTCAGGTTTATCCTTCTTTGTGTCAGAGTAATATTCCATCATGTATAAATACCATTTTTCTTTATCCATTCATTTGTTGATGGAGATATAAGCTGTTTCCAAGATTTAGTTATTACAAATTGTGCTGCTATAAACATGGGTATGCATCTATCACTGTACTATTATGTCTTTAACTCTTTTGGGAAGATAACTAGAAGAGGAATAGCTGGGTCAAATGGAATTTCTATTGTTAGAATCTCCATACTGATTTCCATCGTAGTTGTATAAATTTACAGTCCCACTAACAATAGAGAAGGATTCCTTTCTCCCCACAGCCTTACCAGGATTTGTTATTGGTTGATTTTTTTTTTTAATTAAAAGATGGAAACTTCTGGGGGAGAGGCCTGAGGTTGCACTTTGAGACCCTACAGTCATTCATTCCAGATTTCTAACTTTTCTAATATCTAAAAGCAAGTCTTGATTTTGGTTTCCCACAGGTGACCTGTTGTGTTGCCCCCTCTATTGCACCTTTTAAAATTGCTTTGCTCATCTGAGCTTTACTTTTCTCCAACACAGAAAGCCTCCACATCACCATACAATCTTGCTTTTATTTAAAAAGTCTGATTGTGCATTTTTTCTTGCTTAAGAATTTGATAATTGTTCTCAAATTTCCTGTACATTCCCTAGGCAGTTCATTTATTTATTTTTTGTTGTGTTTTGTAGCCCGGGTGCTGTCTACAAAACTTTGAGTTGGTGCTGGGATTACAGGCTCGTGCCACCATGTCCAGCTGTGTGCAATTTATTTTTAAATGCCTATTTTGGAGCCTGACTTTTGCCATATTTGCATACACAATTTTAATAATCTAATTCTGTATGTTTAACATAGGGCCAAGGAATATGCACTGAAACAAGATCTCCTCATAATTCTGTACAAACTCTGGATATATCAATGCTCATAAATTCATGTACATCTATCCCAGGAACTACTTGCCTTGTTCACTGGGATTCATGGGGGACACCATTCAATTCTCAGGACTTTCAAGCCCTGAAGTGGGTGCATAAGAGAGACATTGGAAGCCCAAGTATCTTCTGGAGTTCAGGAAAGCCCACAAGCTTGCATAACCATGGCCAGGGGAGCCATGTGATAAAGACATTGAAAGCTATTTGAGGAAAACATGAACACAACTAGGTAGAAGATGGGATTAAAGACACTAAAGAACTGAGCAGAAGCTGAGGAGATACAGAAATAAAATCAATGGGTCTTCTAATAGAGTATTGTAGTTTTGTTTTTGTTTTCTGTTTGTTTATTGCCTTCAAGAATTTTAATAAGAGTAGAATCCTGAAAAAACATATCAAGAGAGAAAAAATCCAAAGCCTTCCTCAGGAACGAATGAACAGAGCTCAGGGCTTAGTGCTTTGTGAGAACACAGGCACAGGGTGTGCAGACATGCTCTTTCCTCCTGCTACACTTTTATGTCGGAGGGGGAAAGGTTTAGAATAGAAGATCACAAAGAAAGGGCAAGCAAGGAGCAAAACAGAAAATATATTCAGTACCTAGGGAATTGGGAGGGAGATTTGTGGGGAGAAACAGATGAGGATTTAGAGCAGGGTGTTTTTTTCTAATTGAATAAGGAAGTAATTCCACAGCATTAAGTGCCATATCACACCAGAGACTGAGCAGAGCAGCCCAGCTGAATAACACATGCCATATGGTGAATTAGAAGCCAAGTGTGCCTGGTGCTCTCATCTCAAAGAAAAGGCTATCTTTCAGAAGCTGATAATTTTGCAGACTACCCGGGGGGGTCTCTCACTGTGGCAACTTTTGAGACCTGAGACTGCAGTGGTTCCCCAGCAAGGGTTGGGGTATGTACCAAGTATAAGTGGATTGTTTTCAAACTATGTGATTCAGTGTAGCCAACGATGAGTCAGTCAGTGTGTTTAAAAGAAAGAGATTGCACTAACTTCAGTCTTTGGGCCAGTAAAGTTAAGCTTTATTAGAAATCATCAGTAATAAAACCAAATTTCAGGGATTTTCATGAGTCCCTGCTGATATCCTTCATTACAACTACCTTAGATTTTCTAGTATTATATTTCAGTAGATGAGGTATAGAACCTTTCTCTGCACTTATCCTTTTAGTTTCATGTGCAAGTGCACAGGTGCATGCATTCAGCCTCATTCTGAACCTGCCCTGTCCTATATGCCACTAATTCAAGCACACGGGCAAGTGATTGCTAACCTGATAACCATGCATAACCATGAGTACCGTGATAATGTATTAATTGGCACTGGTAGCCTGGTGACCACACACAAACATATGAGATGAATAGAACAGTGGTTAGGAGTAAAACGGAGCTGTGTTCTGATGCCACCTCTATCACCTATTAGTTGCCTGAACTTGTATACCTCCTTCCATTTTCTTATCAGCAAACCAGATGTTTTGCCAGGATTTACAAGGCTTTTCCTGTATCTAATAAGGCCATGTGCCTAGCATTTACCACAGAGCCCATCTTATAGTAAATGTCCAGTAGTTTTTATGCATTTTGAAGTTGCTGCTGATGTCACTCCTCTCCAGCACTGTGTCTACTTCAGCTAGGAAGTTCTAGAGACACATTAGTAGTGGACTTTCTGGGTATTATGAGGGGTTGATAAGGGTAGTTGACCATGGGACCTTGTTGATTCCAACACACTCAAGGTTAAAATTCATCAGAAATCCAGGATCTCTCCTCACTGGTGGCTTGGACATGTCTCTTAGTTTGCCATCTCTTGGTCCCTAGGATAAGATTGTACTAAGGCCAAATGGTCTCTTCCATATGAAAGGAAAAAAAGGGAGCTAAAGAAAACACAAGGTGGGATTATGCTCGTCCTTTGTATTTCTCAGTGTGCTATTTTTGGCACTCTGTCCTCACAGTATGTCTCTGTTTTTCATTTCTTGCCAGAACCAAATTCCAATTAGGAGTTCATCAACAGTAGGGACTCTGCTGCAGAGAATAAAATAATTGTGACATGTTTGTTTTAAAGCTGATTTTTACTTAATAAACCATCTGTTGTGGATAAACCGGTGCCCTACAAAAATTATTTCATAGATAAATTAGGAAGTTTAAAGATCTAAAGCAATATGTATAGACAACCTTTATACTAATGATAGAATATATGATAGAATATATATGCATATATATGTATATATACACATATATATGCATATATATATATATATATATATATATCAGGCTACATGTACAGCAGGTAATTAGGTATTTAATTAAACCTCCACTCTGGGCAGTCAAGAAACACCTTAAACTTCATCTACCCATATGATAAATTGGGGAAGCCTAGTGCAAAATCAGATATCACATAAGTAACATGAATAAATAAGCAAATTATAAACATACAAGACCAAAATTAAAGAAGGACTGAGAAGGATTTTATGAGAAGAAATTATACTCTTAAAGTAAAGTGATGAATGTCCCTTTCAGGTACAAAATATTAAATATTTGGGAAGAAAGAGTACAACAGTGAATATCAGAAGCAGGCAGTTGAAGGTAAATAGAATGATGTAGGTCAAAGGGCTTAGAGTTCTAGTTATATAGGATAAGTCTAGGAATCTAATATACAGCATGAAGACTATAGTTAATAATATATTGATTGTATACTAAAAATTTGCTAGGGTAGATTTTAGGCACTTTTCTCACATACATACACCATGGCAATATGTGAATTGAGGTATATGTTAATTTGCTTGACTGTAGTAATCGTTTCACTATGTATATGTGTACCAAAATTTCAGGTTGTATATCTTAAATATATGCAATTTAAAAATAAAAAAACTTGGGCATCACAAGGTAGGGCACAGCAGGTTTAAACGATATACTAACAACTCTTGAATGGGTATTCCTGAAGCATCTATTTATCCGATCACCCACATTATAATCTTGGTTTAAGTGGTTCACAAATAAATTAATCTGGTCAACTAAATAACACTAATGAGAGGAGAGGTGACCCAAATACATTTAGTTTTACCATAGCCATGATCCATTGCCTCTATAATCATGGCTTTTAAGATCCTGGGAGTAATAAATGGCAAATGGAATCAGAGAACAGAGACAGACTCAGCAGAATCTATGAAAATATTATGGACACGTGGCAAACTTCTCATCATAAATAGCAACATCCACACCTCAAGCTTATTTCAAGTAAAGAAGCTTTTATAAGCCCCATTTCCCCAGTCCCCTTCCACTAAAACTGGCCCCTTCCCAGACATAACAGACATATGACCAATGGGTGGTGGTAGAGGAAAGATGATAAGAGATATCGTTAATTCACTTGGGATTCTATCCTTCAATTTTTGTCTATGATGTTCTCTAATCCCATCTTTTCCAAGTCTTATTTCATCTGTTGACTTTCAAACCAGGCTATGACAGGACTTGGCATCCAGGCCAAACTTCAAAAATTCTAAATTATAGATTATTATGTATCACTTTAGAGACATAAGTTCTGCTCTTTTCTCATCTTTATTCTTGTTTACAGGAGAGCTATAATGGAGCCTAAGCCTTGAGTGTGTGACACAGATATTTTGGCTCAATTAGATGCGAAAGAAAGGAACAAAGGGAATCCATGGATGGACAGCCATTCAGGCATTTTGATAATCAAGATTCTGGTGTATAACGGGGATGGGAGCAAAGTTGAAAAGGTTCTTTCCAGTTTATTGTGAATTTTATTTCAATATCACACTTTTCTATAATTATTATTGTATTATTCATAGCAATGGCAATATGGATAGTAACATAAGGATACTAATGCCATGGTGGCCTCTGAAGAGATCACGTCTAGCCCTCTGATTTCTAATATATCAGTAACAGGAATGGTGGGTATTCTAGGGAAAGGAAAAAAGGACACTGATGTGGGTCTTCTATTGTCCATCTGTTAGGCCCAGTGTGGTGGCTTACCAAAACAAAGTGGCATTTTGAATTTCATGCATCTCATCAGGCATCTTGTGGACCATACCATCCTACTCAGTCTGAAAGGCAAATGCCACCTGGAAATCCCCTCATAGTTTTGCAGAGTGACCAAGCCAATGTTTTTCTCTCCAGTTAAAGAGTATGCAATGTTAGCAGTCAGATCCAGGTTGCACTTTTCACTTTTGCTTCATTTTAGACATTTAAAGTTTCTATAAACATTGTGGATGTTGAAGCTCAAGCAGCAATTCTCCCAATAAGGCTATCCCGACAGGCTTTTGGCATGTAGATATAAATAAAACCAAGACCCAACTGCAGAAATACTGCCTATCGTCCCTCAACAATGGGAAGTGAATGCATTTGCACAGTTGGCAGAAGTTTAATCTCTAGCTTTGGCAACCTTTTGTGCCTCTAATTACTATGACCCCCAATTACACTGAGGCCCAGCCACCCAGCAAAGGAAGAATGCAAAGGGAGCTTCCTTTGGCATTTTTCCCTGTGATGTGATCTCTGTGGGCCCATGATCACAGGTGAATCCAGGAACTGTTTGCTTGCCAAGGCCCCAAAAAGAGACAGTGGTATCCATCCGAAACCTAGGAGTTATTAATCTCAGGACTTTCCTTTCATCCTGAAGAATGCCCCTTCACTGGTTCCTGCTATTAATGTATAGAGCTAATTCAAAGCACATTGCTTCTGTGCCAAGATTTCACTTTGGGATTTCTTTATCTTTTTAAGCCTGCTCTGTGTTTCAGATCCAATGGTCTGGTATGGAGAGGGGAAAGCAAGGAATCAGAGAACAGGAAGGATAGGAAAGAATGAGGAATCATTATTTTTTGTAACTACATCCTACCTTATGTCAAAGAGAGATCTCCCTCTAACCTGCACCAAAATCCTTATTTTCACATAGCATTCATCATTTGACTTCATGTCACAAAATATGTGGGATATCTAATTAAAGTGCACCACCGTGCTAGACTATATAGGAGATGTGGTCCTTGGCTTAAAGAAGATTTGGTACAAAGGGGAATGAGAAATAGACAAAACTTAGACACACAAGGGAATGCAATGGGCACTCCAGTAGAAGCACAAGAAAATAAAAGATGTGAAAGCATAGCTGTCCCAGAAGTCTTCTCTAGGATTTTAAAGCACTGCCAATTGCAGAATGCTCTGAAGCATGAGAGGAAGCACTGGACAAGTTCTCTTACACCACTCTTGAGATCCTTCCCCAAGCTATAAGGCTTTAAAATGTGAAATGTACTTGCTCCAGAAATAATAGAGTAGGCTCTCATCTCTCTCTCTCTTACCCTTTAAGGAACAAAGAACACCCCTCACTTCAAAGTCCATCCTTGATCAGGAAACTATATGAACTGATGGAGCCTACCTAGAAATTTTTCTTTGTGGTGCCTTTTCCCAGATCTCATATTTCTCCAAAAGAGGTAAAATTGGTAAAAATCTCCCCCTACAATTTCAGGAAAACCCTGGAGAAATATGAGGTGCCAGGTACCAGCCTCAGCAGGGACCTGGTAAGAGGTAAGTTCTGGAGTCACACAGCCTTAGCTTTGGTTGCCAATCCTATCATTTAATCTTAGGTCAATTACTTTACCTTCCTACACATCAGTTTCCTCACCTATACAACAAGAGATCATGATGGCTGCTTCCTAGTGACATGGGACTTTAATGGCATAAATCTTTTTTGTTTTGTTTTGTTTTTGTTTGTTTGTTTTTTTCAAAATTTAGAACTTTAAATGACATCATTAAAATGAAAAGTAGTCCTTAAACAGACCATATTTACAATGCATATAACCTATGACCAGAATATATAAAGAATTCTTAGAGCTCATTAATACACAACCCAATTAAAAACTAGACATAAGAAGATGATAAATAGCCAGTACAGAACAAGGAATGGTGTGCAATTCTAGAATCAGAAAAATACAAATCAGTTCAATAATAAGATTGAATTATACACTCATTAGGGAGATGAAGTCAAAAGTTTCAAAAGCCTTGTCATGACTTTTTCTTTTTGTTGGATTCTCCCCCTTTGTGTTTAATTTGTCACGTCCAATGGATTCATTCTGCTAGGTTTCCTGGGGTTGTGATCCTCATTGTCTTTTCCTAGGGTATTGTCTAAAGTTTTTTGGAGTGCCCGTATGGTATTCATGAAGTTCCTGAGGTGCTCTTTATCATGAAAGTATCTTATTTCTCCATCAATTTTGAAAGATAGTTTTGCAGGGTACATCCATCTGGGTTGGAGGCTGTTTTCCTTTAGGGCTTGAAATATATCACTCCAAGCTCTTCTTGCCTTGAGGTTTTGCATTGAGAAGTCTGCTGTGATTCTAATGGGCTTTCCTTTGTATTTGATTTGTTTTTTTTCTCTCACTGCTTGTAGAATTTTATTCTTCTGTTGGATTTCTGGAATCCTAACTATTATATGCCTATGTGTAGATTTTTTTTTGATTAAGGCTAGCTGGAGTCCTATATGCCTCCCTTATCTGTATGTCAAGTTCTTTTCCCCTCCTTGGGAAGTTTTCTGCCATCACTTCTGTGAACAGTTTTTTTATGTCATCTGCACTCTCTCCTCTTTCTTCATTGACTCCAATCAGTCTTATGTTATTCTTCTTTGCATCATCTAGCAAGTGCTGGATTGATTTCTCATGTTCCCTTACAATTTTAAAGCAATTTTTCTTTTCCTCCTCACTAATTGCAATCTTATCTTCTATATGTGAAATTCTATCCTCACATTGGTTCATTCTGCTGCACAGACTTTCAATGGAGTTTTTAATCTCTTGGAAATCTGTTTGTGTCTGTTTTATGGATTCCATTTGTTTCCTATGTTGGGATTCCATCATGTTCCTCAGATCCTCTATTTTTTTAATCTGTGTCCTCTCTAGATTCATTAATCATGTCTTGCACCATGAGCAAAATCTTTGCTGTTATCTGAGTAATCATTTCTGATTTCATTTTTCCCAGATCCTCTTTTGTTGCCAGTTCAGAGAGTCCAGGTGGTTGAGTATCAGAGTGTTCCATCTCGTTTCCCTTTGGGGTTGCTGTAGGTGATCTGGAAGTCTGTTTTTAAGGCTTGTGTATGTGTCTTCTCATTTCCACGGTGGGGGGGAGTGCTTCTGGCACCCACGCAGCTCACCTTTTCTTCCCTAGGAGCTTGGGATGGCGGCAGGGGAGCTACCTTCCGGGTGCTGGGACCGGCTAAGTTTCACTGCCCTAGGAGCCTGGGATAGAGGCGGGGAGCTTCCTTCCGGGTGCTGGGACCGGCTGAGCTAATGGCATAAATTTTGCATTGTTCTAGGGAAAAATATGTATTGCTGTGTGTGGATAGTTAGAATTCCATGATAGAGAAGATTGTAAAGGGGAGACATACAAGAATTCTTATAGAGGTTGGTTTTGTATTTTAAAATAAAACTTTTTAAAAACTTCCACAGGAGAACTGCAGTAGGAGGCTAGAAGTCTGTAAAGTCTGAGTGGGAGTAGTCAGAGGGTGTCTGACAGGAAGAGGACTCCTAAGCATGGTCAGAGGTGACTGAGCCCAGTGGGGTGTGCACTCTCCCCTGGATGTCTGTCAGAGAGGGAGTCTAGGAATGGAACTTACAGAGATGGAGTTATATAATGAACAGGAATCAAAAGGAGAATATTGTGTGTATATGTATAGGAGAGAGGGGCCTTGAATTTGCAGGGCTGGAGCCTGTGGTTACAGGTTCTAGAGATCAGTTCAAGATGTGCTGCCAGAGGGAAAAAGTTGGAAAGCCTGGGGGTGAAACAGTGGGACTCTATATTTCTCCTTACCAGAAGGCAGCACCTGAATTCTCTATTGTTTCTTTTAACCAGCCTTTCTCCTTTCTTTTTTTTGACGGGGGGCGGTAATGATGCTGTATCTTGGCTACTTGAGACTAGAAGATTATTCTATTTAAATAGAGTTCTCACAAGAGTTCATGCCTTTGAATTTCTGAATTAGATGACTTGGGTAATAGATAGTACGTGATAATCATCATAAAATTCAAGCCTAAAAGATGACTTCAAGTAAACAAAAGTTACTTTAAATGTTTGTCCCCCCCCTTCAATTCATAGATTGAAATCCTCATCCCTAAGGTGATGGTATTAGGAGGTGGTGTTGTGGAGAGGTTATTAAGTCATGAGGATAGAACCCTCACAATGGCATCAGTGCCTTTATTGAAGAGGGTCCAGGAGCTCTCTCATGCCTTCTGACATGACACGCCAAAAGACTGGCATCTGTGAAGCAGGAAGCAGGCGTTCACAAAACAATGAATCTACTGTAATTTTGATCTTGGACTTTCCAGCCTGCAGAAATGGGAAAAATAAATGTCAGTTATAAGCCATCAGTCTATGGGATTTTTTATAGCAACCTGAATAGACTAGAACAAGAGTCTTTTCAGACAAAAGAATAAAGCTCTATGTGATTGAATACAAAAGATAAGTGGATCTGGAACAGTTAGGAAAAATAGAACAGCACTTCTGGTACAGCTTAAATGTGCAGGCTGTGGAGTGATTCCACAGCTGATGAGTGGCAACTGCTCTCCAAGTCTCTCATTCCATCAACTTCAGCTGCTATGTTAGATCTTAAAGCCTCACGTCTCAAACGTCTCACACACATGGCCTATTATGGTAGATATCAATATAAAAGTCTAAAGTAAAGCTGTGCAGAGGGGTAATTCTTCTAGCACCTAACCAAAAATGGGGAAGAAAGGCCACACTGCACCACGATCTTTGGAGAAAATGGAATCTGATCTAAAGGAATGAGCTAGGAGTGGTATTTCTGACAAGGTATGATGCCTATGGTTGAATCCTGAATTTTCTGGCTCTGGAGAGTATCTTTGGTCTAGGAAGCAGAGAGTCTAGGGAATACAAGCCTCTCACTTCAATTATAAAAATATCTCTCTGTTTTCCAAGAGCAGAATAGAAAAATTTGTTCTGCTACCTAGCCTCTCTTCTGTGTTTATCACTTTCTGTTCTCTCATAGTTGAAGGCTAAGCTTTATAATATACACAGAATGCAAGTCCACAACTATTTCAATTTCTAAATTATTTTCTGTCAGTGCAGGTTACAAAGATCCCACATCTTTTTGCTAAACTATTTTGAGATATTGTTTCATCAAGATGAAATACTAAACATTTAGTTGTGCTATAGCATGTGTTTTGCTTGTTTTGTCTCTCTTGGGAGATATTTAAATGATTACATGTTGAGATGTGTCAAGCAAAGTGCTATGGTGCAATCATTCAGAATTTAGTCGAAAAGAGACAGGCAGCAAGACAAAAAGAAGCAGAAAGAACAAGAACAGAATGTGGTGGGAGGTATGAAAGGGAGAAAGAAGGGAAGAGATTTATTCAGAGAGATAAGCTTTAGCAGATCCACGCACTGAGTTCCCCAAGCCCGCGGGGTCAATTTAGAATTGATCTGTGAGACAGAAAGTTTGAATGCATTCTATACTTGTTTCTGCTCCCCACGAGCACACTATTTTTTGATGATTGGTCTTTTGCCACAAGACTAGAAAATGCATAACTGTGAAGGCAGAAAGCATTGCACATATTAAACAGTGGTTGGTGCAACACACATTTAGTGTAGCTAACAATGATCTGCATTTGCTCCATTTCAACCCACTGGACTGCTAGATAATGGAAATTGGAGCCTGAATGTCTAGGATGGGGCAGAATACAACCCTTGGATTTTTTTTTCCTAAATCTCTATTTATCAAGCTCCCTGAGTGATGTGAAAATCCATACAGCAGAGATGGCATCAACACTTTTTTCTTCCAAAGGAAAATACTCTTTTTTTTTCAGGTAGCTTATCCTCTAGGCTGCAGATGGAACACAATTTCTTAAAGTCTAAGCATTAATTAGAGAGATAAAGAAATGTATCTCCCTTTGTTCAGAAGAATTCTATTGAGCCTTTGACAATGAAGCTGCTTAAGGGACAACCTGAGTTGCTGTTTTTGCACAGAGCTTCTGTGGAAGGAAGATAAAGAGCTCACTAGTGGAGGACTGTGGCTTCATGCCATCTTCTTGCTGTTTTTCTCTGGACTTTCAGTGGGAAGTAGAGTCCTAAAAAAGTAAATAAAAGGTCCATGAAGGCCAAAATGAAGCCTGCGACTTGATGCCACACACCAGAATGCTCCACGGGGGCACCAAATTGCCTCAGAAAGTGTTTGTGAGTTTTTGTTACCATTTTTGGCCCTGCTGCTTCCCCCACATCAGCTGACAGATGATGGTGAGCTCACAAAAAGACAGCTCACTCAGATACCCAGCCAAGATGGGATTCTCATAGGCACCAAAGGATCCTTGAGGCCATAGTACTAGTTTATCAGATGCCTGGGAGTGGAAGGGGGGTCTGGATTGCCCATCCACAGATAGTTGTCTTTAAAAAGTGTCCTTGGTAACATGGAGAAGCCACTAAGAGCAGTGCTCTCAAGGTCACCTTAACTGGGCCTTGAATGTAGAGTTGGGGAACACTATGTACCTCCTGTCAGCACCCCAAGCACCAGCCCCAGGCACCTCTATAATTCTCTGTAAATCTGTGTCCCTTCCCTAAATGGATTGTCTGGCTGAAGCCACTCTACTTCAGGCCTTGCTGCCTTTAAGCCATTGTCATACATCTCACTGGATCCTGCTAGGCCAGCCAAAACGTTTATTTCTTCCTTTCTCTCTTTCTTTTTGGGGGGTGAGGGGGTGGGAACTTAAAAGCTTTAATTTTGGTATAATGTATATAGACAGGAAAATGTGCAATATATAAGTGTCCAGCACAATGCATTTTCACAAACAAAACATGTCCTTGTAATGAATTTCCAGATAAAAAAATAAAACATTACCCAAAGCCCCAAAGTTCTCCTGTTCCCATCCAGTCACTGGCACCCAAGGGTAATGGCTATGCTGAATTTTACCATCATTGATTCATTTTCTGTTTTTGTTTTTGAACCTTATAGTATAAACTCTTGTGTCTCATTTCTTTTGCTCAATATAATGTTTTAGAGGTTTATTTAGATGGTTGAACGTAATTTTAAAATGTACATTTTCATTTCTGCTTATTGTATATTCTTCCAAAGTAATACTAATATATTTATCCAATTTACTCCTGAAGGAAAATTGTAACTTCCCCTATTATTAACTGTCATAAATAGGGTCACTATGAACATTCTAGCACATGTACTTTGAAGGGCATGTGTTCTCATAAACTTTATCCTCCCTATCTCTGGTAAGCTTAAAGCTCTGCCCAATTCCAAATCTCACCAGACAGAAGCTTTCAGGACTAATTCTTTATTGTGATTTTTAAATACCAAGTATGGTGAACAGAACATACCTTTGCTCCCATGTTCACATCCTGCATAACCTCTGTCCTCTTGAATGTGGGGGTGATCTCTGATTTGCTTCTAAGTAGTACAAGATGACAAAAGTGATGGGCTGTCACTCCTATGATTAGGCTACATTATAGTTATATATGGCAATGGTGATGAAATGTTACTATCATGATTACACGAGTACATGTTTGCACATTATAAATAGGCCTCATCATGAGAGAGGCACATGGCAAGGAACTATAGGCAGCCTCTGATTTCTAAATGCAGCCTCTGGTCTATAGCCAGCAAGAAAATGGGAACCTGGGTTCTACACCTGCAAGGGGATAAAGTCTACCAACAGACTCCATGAACTTGGAAATAGATTCCCCAGTAGAGATTCCAAATAAGAACACAGGTGGCTGATACCTTCATTGCAGCCTTGTGAGGCACTGTGCAGAGGACCTACTTAAGCCATGGCTAACCTTCTGACCTGCAGAAACTAGGAGATAATAAATTCATGCTCTTTTAAGTCATTAATCATGTGGTAATTTGATACATAATGTACAGTATTTAGTTTCCTACTATTGCTTTAACATATCATTACCAATGTAAGACTTAAAACATCTCACATCTATTATCTTATTATCAGTATTCTGTGTTTTTTTTTTTTTCTTTTTGGTACTGGGCATCAAACTTGGGTCCTTGCGCTTGCAAGGCAGGCAGATTACCAATATTCTGGAGGTCAGAAATTCTGAAATCAATGTTCTGGCTGGGATATGCTTCTTCTGGAGGCTCTAGGGGAGAATCTGCTTCTTGACTATTTAATCTTCTAGAGACCACTTGCTTTCCTGGCCTCATGTCCCTTAATTCACCTTCAAGGCCAACAATATAGAGCCTTCAAATCTTTATCTGCCTGTAATCTCTTCCTTCTTTATTTGTCATACCTTGTTTTCTTACTCTGACCTGCCCACCCTTTCTTATCAAGACCCTTCTGATTATACAGGGCCCACCTAGATAATGGAAAAATGAACTTCCTATCTCAAGTTTATTTTATTCACATCTGCAAAGTCTCTTTTGCCATGTAACTGGTTCTTGAGAATTTTTTGCAGATATCTCTGGATGCTCATTATGCTCCTATGTACTGCAATAAAAAACTCATATACCAAGTTTCAAAGGGTTCACTTTCTTTTCCAAAATGCTATTCATCCCATTATATCAAATGCTAGGGTTACAAAAATTGTCAAAGCAGCACCAAATCCTCTACTAAAGCTTATCATCTCCTGAAATTCACATACTACTCCAACAAATAATTTAATACATTATATGAGTTCATCCTGGAGGATCACTGATAGAACACTTTCATATCATAGTGGAAAAAGTATCTCTCTTCCCAGTTTTTATAAAGTAGATATAAGTATTTAGAGAAGAATGTATTTGAGAAAACTTTTTTTAGGCTAATGCTTTTTAGTTATACAAGATAGGAACTTGTGTTGACTGTTCTTAATATACTCCAGCAAGCTAGATGTATGTGTTAAAATTGGTTTTGTTGCAGTAAAGACCCTAAATAAACAAGACAGTTGACTTCTCTAATACATAAAAGTTTGGAGGTAGGCAATCTAAAACTTGCATTATGGCTTCTTGCTCCTCAAGAACCTCACATTTACCTAGGAATTAAATAAGGAGAGGAAAAACAGGGAGTCAAGGACAATGTCATTTTTCTTTTTAGAAAGATTCCCCTAAACTACCACAAGATCCCATTACTTTTATGGTTTATATGGCCACATCTAACAGTGCTAAAGTGGTTTTTTTGTGTATAAGTACAAGCCTAACAAGAAATTGGAGTTCCTATTATCATGGAAGAGAGTAGAGTGAAAATTGGGAATAACTTTGCCTCTATAGAAAATCTAAAGATATGGCTGAAATCTGATGAATTCAAGTAACCATACTAGAAGTCTATGGCTTTCTGAGGACCATTATGTCACAAAAGACTCAATAAATTTAAACAGAATCCTAGAAATTAGGATATTGTATATATATATATATATATATTCCTTGAATGTTTGAGAAAAATCTTAAGATCTGCTCTTCTCTGTCTTGTCACATCATATTAGTCTCTACATTCTTTTGCATTTATCTTCTTTTATTAATTTCCTGTTCCTCATTCCCAGTGCCATAGTGAAGCCCCAATAGTTACAATCTGAATAGTTATAACAGCCTACAGGTTAGCAGAGATCTTGCTTTCCATGTCTTCTGTCTCACTCCATGCCATATCATAAATGCAGGATATTAAGCCATATTTATCACCTGGTTGAACCTATATAAACACCTCCATTATCCTGCTAAGAAATACTTTACCATATTTGAATCTAATGAACAGCTTCCAAATGGGCTATCTCAGAGTGAGCTATTTTAGGATAAGTCTTAGAATACTAGGTCAATGCCAAGTTTCCAGTGTATCCAATTCTTAAGTTATTCCCTCATAACCATCCAAAGTCATTTCCTGTGCTGCATTAAGGTGTTGGCATCTAGATTCTTTTGAACAGAGTTCAGATATTCCCACTTCTGCTGAGCAAAGTTTATGACCACATCCCCCAAGGTCATTGATCCTTGAAACCAAACCTTGATTTTTTTAAGATGTGTAACAATAATTACTTTCTCCTTTTCCTCCTCAGGAGTTTTCTCTGGAGTGACGTCACCACCAGTTAGTGCCAGGAAAAGGAAAATGGTGACAGATAGAAATCTGGATCTACACAAAGGAAAAACAACACTGGAAATGGCAACTATATGGCTCCATATATGAGTTATCTTTTTTGCACTTAAAATCTCTTTAAAAGACAAATGATTATTTAAACAAAATTTTAATGTAGCAGGGGTTTATAATGTATATAAAAGTAAAATATATAACAATAAAAGCACAAAGCTAGGATAGAAAAAATGAAAATAAACTATTTTAAAGCTCTTCTATAGTATATGAATAAAGTGGTATAATATAACTTTAAAGTAGACTGAGATAAAGATATTTACTATTACACCTAAAGCAACCTCTAAGATAAAACAAAAAAGTTATAGTTAATAGGCCATTAAAGGAAATAAATATAAATTATAAAAACATTTAATTAATTTTTCAAAATACAGAAAAAAGAGGAAAGGAAAACTAAGACTAGATGGGGCAAATAGGAAATAAAAAGTAAAATGATAGATTTAAACCTAACATATTAATATTTGCATTATATATGTTATCTAAATTACATGAATTAAAATCAGAGATTGTCAGACCAGATAACAAAGCAAGGTCCATATATATGATGTCCACAAGAAATACTTTTCATATGTAAAAATATGAGAAAGTTAAAGTAAAAAATGGAAAAATATGTATCATTCTTTAATAACAGATAGATTTCAGAACATTGCCAGAAATAAAAAGTCATTTCATAATGATAAAGGGTTCAATTATTCAAGATGACATATTAATCCTAAACATTTATGCAGAGCTTCAATACTCCTGAAGCAAAATTGAGAGAACAACAAGGAGAAATAGGCTAATCCACAACCATAGTTAGAGATCTCAAAACCCTACTCTCAATAACTGATAGAAGCATAGGCAGAATATTAGGATATAAAATTTTAACAATACTGCCAACCAATTTGAACTAATTTATATTTATAGAGCACTTGACTCAACAGCAAAATAGAAATTACTTTCAGGTACACACAGAACACCTAGCAAAACAGACAATAAGTCTCAATACATTTCAAAGGATTCAAATCATAAAAAGTACATTCCTTGTCCACATTGGAACTAAATGATAAATCAGTACATCCAATTATTTGTTGGAGATATGTTCCAAGACCTCCAGTAGATGCTTGAAAGTGCAGACCATACCAAAACCTATATAAAGATTTTTTTCTTTTCGCCCTTGAAAGGAGAACTTTATGGAATCTCTTTGGCATATCTGAATTGCCAGGGTCACTACTCTTATACACTAGGACCATATAAAGTAAAATAAGGGTTTCTAAAATGCAAGCACTGCCATAATGTAGCAATCTGATAACTAAGATGGCCACTAAGTAACTAAAAGGTGAGTAAAATATATAGCATGGATATGCTGGACAAAGTTATGATTCACATTCCAGGCAGTTCAGAGCAGGATGGCACCGAATTTCATCACATTACTCGATATACTGTGCAATTTAAAACTTATTAAGTTTTTATTTCTGAAATGTTCCATTTAATGTCTTCAGAATGTGGCTGACTGGGGTTACTGAAACTGCAGAAAGTAAAACCATGGATAAGGGAGGACGACTGGAATTGGAAAATATCTGAAAATCCCCTAATATTTGAAAACTAAATAACATACTTCTAAATAACCCATGGGTCTAGGAAGAATTCAAGAGGGAAATTACAAAGTGTTATGAACTGACTAAAAAATAAGAACACAAATTATCAAAGTTCAGAATCACTGCAAAAGCACTACTGTACTAAAAGGAAATTTATAGCAGGAAACGCCTATGTTAGAAAAGATGAAAGATTTTAAAACCAATGACCTAAGCTTCTACCTTAAGAAACTAGAAGAACATATGCAAACCAAATTAAGAAGAAAGCAAAGAATATGAGAGCAGGACAGACAGGGAAGGAGAGGTTACAAAGTGGAATGTAGATTCTTCTGGTGTGTTGGACATGCACATCATCTTGACTGTGATTATGGTTTCAAAGGTTAGTTAAAACTTATAAAAGGATACACTTTTAAAATGTGCAGTTATATTTATGTATGTCTCAATACTTTAATAAAGCAGTTTTTAAAAACACAATCCAGATAAACAGCAAGTATTTTCTTTTTTTCAAGATGGCAGTTTATTTCCTTAATTATTACTCCATTTCTTGAGCCTTTCCCTTGCTTAAGAATGATCCACTACAAAAGAAAAGAGGATGAAAATGCAGGTGGCCATTTGCCAAATGGATATAATAAAACTTGACTGTACTAACCTCATGGCATCCTGTGAAGATCAAAGTGATAATGAACAGAGCTCATTACAAAGTTAGAAAGTGTTGACAAAATGTGCAAGCTTATCTCTCTGGTTCTAGGTTTCCTGGTGAAGTGAATAGTAGGACTAACCAGGGCCAAATTTGGAAGTAAATAGAATTTGTCTTTGTTCTCCTCTGTCCTTGCCTTGATACCCTTATGCTGTGATTCCCAAGGCCAGGAAAGCCTAAGTGGAGCCTCATACTGCCAACTCTTTTCTCTGCAAAACTCCTATCAAGCTTTCAACCTCTCCTGGAGACTCGACTCTAGACTAAGTGACAGTCTGTGCTAAATAAGCAATTCCTATAAGTGAGTTTCTTAAAACCTACTTACTAATATGTTATCTTTGACTCTGAGTGGCTTACTATGACTTATTACTGGTTAAACATTAATTTTAACAGAACCCTTCATTGACAGACACTCACTAGGGGGTGGCTTTTGGAGGTAGGTAGCCCCTTATTCAGTTTATCCTTTCAGAGACTGAACACATCTTGGAAATCTCTTCTGCTAAGTGTGCAAAGCTGCAGTTTTCTGCTCTAGTTATTTTATTATAAGTCAGGGACCTATTACATAAGCATTCTTAGAATTACAATAAATCTCCTCCCTATCCCCCGCACCCATGTGTGCATACCTTTAGAAATAATAAGAAAACAAAGGAGCTCCAATCAGTAACAACACTGCAATGTACAATTTTATCCCTTGTATATCACTTGGGATTATAATTAAATCGTTAAAATGCATTGCTAATCTGTAAATCTGGGCTCATTAGCATAAGTGTACTCCATAATTACTAAACACAGAGTGCATTCTTGTGACTTTAATAGATTTTTGGACTATTAAATTTGTCTGAATGCCACTCTCCACATGGTGGCCCAAGAGCTTCTAAAGGAGCTTATTTCAATTTTGTTCTGTTACTATCAGGCCAAGAATATTGGTTTTACTTTTTTTTTTTAGAATAATAAGTTCTTAAAGGATCCTGTAGACTTCCAGTAAGCTCTTTAAATGTTTTTTTTAATATCTCTAGTCTGAGATAGTCTATCTCTGTCTTTTGAAATAAAGCATAAAATACAGGCTTTCTGATAAGATCCATTTACTGGAGCCTTTCTGAGAAAATTATCATAAGAAACAATATAGTCAATTGGCAACTTCACTGCCCTAAGTGTCTTTGAATCTATCACCCAAATATTTTTGAATGCAGTAGTTACAGCTTCACTGCATGACTTTGGATTTTTTGTTTTCTTTTCATACCATTAACTTTCAGCTTATAATTGTTATTCTAGGATATGACCATACCTTGACATCTAGGAATATTTTTTAAAGAACTATACACTACTCAGCTCCATTGTCAAGTAGGTATCCACATTCTCACCCAGCTAGTCAAGGCTTGCTCTACCCTTGTATCACCCTGAATTACATGTTCCTCTCTGGGACCACAGGATTTAGCTACAAGTCCCTACTCCCCTCCTATGGATCTATAAACCATCATCCTCCCAGCTATGATCACAAAACTGAAGAAAAAATTTTTGAGGTGAAAACTCTCTTTTTCTCTTTGTCTACATTTTGTCATTTCCTACATTAGTACCTTTTTGTCCTCTCTCTAGGCTTATGGTCTAGCATCCGGCATGGGAGAGATACTTGAAGAGGATGGAAGTCTCCACAAGTTGGGACTATCTCAAGAATTTATCCTGTCTTCTGTCCCAAGGTCACTAAATGGCTAGAGTGGGATTTGAAAACTTGGTTTATTTTCTTGCAAATATTCAACAATAGCTACGGAATCCTCTATACCTTTTTCCATCTCCACCAAAGGAAAAAATACCCAATGAAGGCCATAAATTGTTTTTTACAGTAATGATATGCTGAATATAAAGTTCTAAATCTAGAAGCCCAAGTCTTCTGGAAGTCTCCCTAAAATGGCTGATTAATGCGATTCCTCCTCTCTTCTTTTTGAACTTTTTATTTTATTTTTAACTGACATACAAAAATTATATTATGGAATAAAATGTGATAATTTAATATATGTATACATCATGTAATGATCAAATAAGATAATTAGCATATCTATCACCTGAATCATTAATTACTTTTTTCAGATAAAACATACACAATTCTCTTGCCTGGCTACTTTGAAATATACAGCATATTATTGTTGTGTAGTCAGCCTGGCATGAAATAGCACACTAGAAAAACTTTTTCCCATCAAATAGTAACTTACTACCTGCTGATGATTCCCTCCCTCAATCTCTCTCCCTCTTTATCTTCCTCTGATAATCATGATTCTATATTCTATTTCCATGAGATCACATTTTTTTAACTTCTTTATATTAATGAGGTCATATGCTGTTTATCTTTTTATACCTGATTTATTTCACTTAAAAAAATATAGTCCAGCTTCATCCACGTTGCTGAAAATGACAGAATTCCATCCTTTTATGACCTTAGAGTATTCTGTTTTATATATATACACCACAGGTTCCTTCTAATACATTTCCTACAGGATCTTTGGAGCCAATAAGCACATTACTTTTGAGCTAGTCTCAGAAGATGTGATCCCTTCCCACAGCCTTCATTTCCTAAGGACCTGTGTTGTGGTATGTGGTTGTGATAGTATGTTTTTATTCAATCTAGGGGATGGGGGTATATTATACCAGGTATTCCCTAAACACACATTTCTTTTTCTTCTCACAAGCAAGTAGATCTAGGCTTATTATTTCAGAACAGACCTTTGGCAGAACAGAGAAAAGGACTAGCTGGCAAATCAATCTGGCTTTTGAGTTCCCAAAACTGATTCTCTGGTAAAGGCAAATTGTCTTAGGACAGACTATGATGGGAAAGAGCTTTTCCCCTAATGGGAGAAATAAGGTAAGAGAGACAGGTACTGTTGACTCCACTTTCTCACCCAACCTGCAGGGCAGCAACAAGAGGCAAGAGCTTGAAATCTGTAGATCTTCAGAAAAGAAGAATCCAGAGCCACCTAGTTTCTGGTTGCAGGCCAAGGAAATAGCAAGTCCCCACAGAAGAAAAGGCATTATAGACCTCACCCCAAGTGAAAGGTGGAGATAGATGAGATAATGTGGGTTAAAAGCACATACTGGTAAGACCTTACCCTTCTTCCTCACCTACTTCCTCTGCCTGGGATTCTTCTGTGCCTGAGCCTTTTTCTGTTCAGAAAGGTTTCTGTGGTTTCAGGTAGAAATATAGTCTGCCAATATAATTTTTTGTGAATACTTCCCATTAGGATCTCAAACTTTAGATTTATTCTTCTGTTTCTAGATTAGATGGAATTCCTATGAGTTTTCCTCAGTTCAAATGACAAGAAGTAAATACCACCTTTTCCTAAAAGGAAATGCTAGGAAAAGCAGGAATAGATTATAGGACAAATGGAAAAATGTGTACAATATAAGGTATTTTTTCATTGTAATGAGTCAGTACAAATCTCTTATTTGGTATAAAATATTCAGTTTTAAATCTTATGTTTCAACACATATAAAGTTCATGTTGGAACTTAGTAATGAATACTTTTTTATTTTCTAGAAAGTGATTGAAAAGCACATTACATAAGAAAATAGGAAATGTGAAGCGTTTTCAGTTTACCTTAACATGAAAGAACACAATTTTGTGCAGTATCTACAGAAAACAAAACTGGAAATGAGGGCATAGCATATTTGATCCCATATGAGTATTAGTATTTATGCACTGAAATGAAAATACTTAGAGCTTTATGTAAATGAAACATATACCATGAGATCTGGGAGAAAATTGTTATAAATCTAAAACATTTTCCTTCAGGAATTCTGGAAGAAACAGGTCATCTGGAAATTTTTCAATTCTATAGAAAAATCAATGTTAAATACCTGGGTAAATTTTAAAGATATATTATCCAGTAATTACTATGCTTTATTTTTTATATACACAAGCTTTATTTCCTGACATTTTAATTGGATTTTAGAAGTTTGAATTCAGGAGATGGTGAGGACACCCCGGGCATGCCCACCATCTTCCAGCTTAGCTGCTCAGGTGCCTGCAACAACAGACATCACTACAACCCCACCTCTGGCCTCTTGGCTGTGCAGCTACTTGGTTCCACACTACAGAGGCACAGGGGGACATAAAGGCCATTATCCAGAGCTACAGAAGTGAACAACAGAAAGAGGGCCTCTCTCAGGCTCCCTGATGAAAACTAAAGCTCACTGGAAAAGTGAAGAGAATCTGTGCAATAAAGGCACACCACCAGACCACTGTACTGGTAAGTTGGAGGGATCGTCACCTCCCATTGGAACCTGGACTATCTTCAGGGGAAAGGCTGCTGGAACCTGCAACAGAACCTTGCAAAGTTCAAACCTGCAGGAGGACAGGGAGCTCAACTTGGGACTTGCAGCCAGAAATCTGCCTGAATATCACAGGTCTGTGACTGGCTTACTGAGACTCATAGACTTATAACTGTACACTGCTCCCCACATTGTCTATTGTGACAGCAGAGACATATACTGAAGGAGTCCCTTCATTTTTATCTTTTATTTGTTATTTTCAAAATTACCAGTATTTCTGGCTCTTATTTTTAATTTTTTTCTTCTTTTTCTATTCTTTTAAATTTTTATTTTTTTTCCTTTTCTCTTTTCTTTCTCTCTCTCTTCCTCATTCCCTTGCTGTCCCACATTGTTCTTCATCTCCCTTTGCATTCCTATTCTAGCCCTAATTCATTTTTCTTCTTTATTTTTCTTTTCTTTTCTTTCCTTCTCTCGCCTGGCCTCATTGATAACCTTCCTCTATCCTTCTACCTACCTATACCTCCCTCCCCAACTCCTTCTAACTCCCCATCCTGAAGGGTAAAGTTGCTATATGGAAGAGTTTATTCATTATAAACATACATTGGGTTGGTCCTTGATCTTGATTTAATTCACACACTCAGAGGTGACAGATTAATAACTACCACAAATTGTCATTTTCTAAGAGGTACTTGATGCTATGGTGTTGCTGATTGTATCATTTGGGCTAAGGTGTTGTGATTGATCTAATCAGTTGTCCTTCCTGGTATAATGAAAATGAGATACCCTCAGAGCCATTAGAGACACAAAACCTAAAGACCAGATATATTTGCAAGATACCTCTGAGAAGCAATCATTCCATAAGGGTTCTAAATACATCGACAAAGATATTTACAATAAGCAACTTCAAAGTACCAACCCAGGAACTAAACCAAGGACAGTACCAAAAACAAAAATGAGAAGACATTTAAGCAAGGCACAAACACACACTTCCACCCCACAAAAGGCAAAATCTGGGGCAAATGAGGTGGAAAAGTCTGATAATCAACCACCTGGACACCCTGAACTGATGGCACAGGAAGTAACAAAACAGATGAATGAGGCTCTAGAAAAATTCAAAGCAGAAATAATCTCACAGATAACTACAGAGATGGTGAGCAGAGTGAAAAACATGTTTAGATGCTCTAGAACAGAAACAGATAAAAAAAAAAATAGATGAGCTCAGACATGTGCTGGAAGCCATGAATGCCCAACATACGAAAGAAGTGGAAAACATGATAACCCAACATAAGAAAGAGATGGAATCCATGAAACAGATTCAAACAGATATTCAGGAGATTAAAAACTCCACTGGAAGCATGCATGGCAGATTAAGGGAATCTGAAGATAGAATATCAGATATAGAAGACAGGATAGTGGTTAAGGACCATGAAAACAAATTTCTTAAAAATAGTAAGGGACCATGAGAAATCGATCCAGTAGCTGCTAGATGATGCAAAGAAGAATAACATAAGAGAGATAGGAGTCCAGGAAAAAACAGGAGAAAATACAATTGACATATAATAAATTGTTCACAGAAGTAATAGTAGGAAACTTCCCAGGCAGAGGTGGAGAATTGGACATACAGATAAGTGAAGCATATAGAACTCCAACTAGCCATGATCAAAAAAATTCTACACCTAGACATATAATAGTTAAGATGCCAGAAACTCAACAGAAGAACAAAATCCTACAGGTAGTTAGAGAAAAGAAACAAATCACCTACAAAGGAAAGCCCGTCAGAATTACAGCAGACTTCTCAACACAAACCCTCAAATCAAGGAGAGATTGGAGAGAAGTATTTCAAGCCCTAAAAGAAAATGACTTCCAACCTAGACTGCTGTATCCTGCAAAATTATCTTTCAAAATCTACGGGGATATTAGATACTTCCACGACAAAGAATGACTGAGAAATTTCATGAACACCAAACCAGAACTCCAAACAGTTCTAAGCAATATCCAAGAAAAAGACAATGAAGGTCACAACTCCATGAGGCCCAACAGAGGGAAGCCACCAGGAAAGTCAAGAAACTAAAGGGAAAAGGTGAAAAATAAAAAATAAAAGAGTCAACAAAAGTAAAACATCATGACAAGGATAATTCAATATTTATCAATCATAACCATCAATGTTAATGGCCTCAATTCACTAATCAAAAGAAATAGACTGACAGAATGGATAAAGAAGTAAAATCCAGCAATGTGCTGTATACAAGAAACACACCTAACTCAAAGAAATTCATAGACTGAAAGTAAAAGGATGAAAAACAGTTCTCCATGTGACAGGAACCCAGAAAGAAGCAGGGGTAGCAATCGTATTTGCAGATATAATAGATTTCAAACCAAAGCTAATTAAGACAGACAAAGATGGTCACTACATCCTTGTGAAGGGAACAGTCCAAGAGGAAGAGATGACAATCATATAAGCATATGTACCAAATACAAATGCCCCCATCTATACAAAACAAATATTAATGGACATGAAAAACCAAATAAGCACTAATACAACTGTAGTGGGGGACTTCAATACACCACTATCACAAATAGACAGATCATCTACACAAAAATTAACAACGAAATTCTAGAACTGAACCAAGCTGTTGAACAAATGAACTTAATAGATGTTTAGAGAGTGTTCCACCCCACAAAATCAGAATACACATTCTGTTCAGCTGTACATGGATCATTACCCAAAATAGAGCACATGCTAACTCATAGGACATGTCCAAGTAAATGTAAAAGAACTGAAGTTACCCCCTGTATATTATCAGACCATGGTGCAATAAAATTGGAGATCAATAACATAAGAAACCACAAAACTCCCACAAACACATGGAAATTAGATAACACCCTCCTGAACAACCAATGGGTTACATAGGAAATTAAAGAAGAAATTAAACAGTTTCTACAAGTAAATGATAATGTCCGTACAACATACAGGAACCTAAGTGACACAATGAAAGCAGTTATACATGGGAAATTCATAGCAGTGAATGCCCTTATTCAGAAACTAGAGAGAACTCAAATAAATAACCTAATGCAAAATATCAAGCTCCTAGAAAAAGAAGAGCATAACAATCCAAAAGCTCATACAAGAGAGGAAATTATAAAGATCAGAGCAGAAATCAATGCAATGTAGACTAAGAGAACGATACAAAAAATCAATTAGTGAAAGAGTTGGGTTTTTGAAAGAATAAATAAAATTGATAAACCTTTAGCCAATCTTATCAAAAAAGGAAAGAAAAGGCTCAAATCCATGCAATTAAGTATGAAAAAGGTGAAGTAACAACAGACCCAGCAGAAATCCAGAGCAGCATCAATACTGCTTTGAGAAGCTGTATTCTAATAAAATGGAAAACACAGAAGAAATGGACAGATTCCTAGATACATACGAATTGCCAAAGGTGAATGAAGAAGACATAGAAATTCTAAACACCTCAATTGCAATAAATGAAATTGAAAATATAAAATATAATAAAAAATTTACCACCAAAGAAAAACCCAGGTCCTGATAGCTTCACTGCTGAATTCTACAAGACATTTAAAGAACTATTGCCATTACTCTTTAAACTCATCAAGGAAATTGAAAGGGAAGCAAGGCTTCCAAATTCATTCCTGGAAGCAAGTATTACTTTGATTCCAAAACCAGGGAAAGAACCAACCAAAGAAGAGAACTACAGGCCAATCTCCCTAATGAACATAGATGCAAAAATCCTCAACAAGGTACTGGCAAACAGAATACAGAGGAGGGTCATCAAGAAGATCATACACCCTGACCAAGTTGGATTTATCAAGAGATGCAAGGATGGTTCAACATTCATAAATCAATAAATGTAATACACTATATTAACTGAGTCAAGGACAAAAACAATACAGTCATCTCAATAGATGTAGAAAAGGCATTCAACAATATCCAACACCCATTCATGATAGAAACTCTACAGAAACCTGGAATAGAAGATCTTTATCTCAACCTCATTAAGTCTACATATGAAAAACCAACAGCCAACATCATACTAAATGGTCAAAAACTGAAAACTTTCATGCTAAAATCAGGATCAAGACAAGAATGCCCACTATCACCACTCCTGTTCAATATAGTTCTGGAAACAGTACCCACAGCAATTCAAAAAGAGAAAGAAATAAAAGGAATAAAGATAGGATTGGAAGAAGTTAAGCTGTTATTATTTGCTAATGATATGATACTTTACATAGAAGACCCAAAAAACTCAGCCAAAATACTTCTAGAATTAATTGACAGATTCAGTAGAGTAGCTGCATATAAGGTCAACACTCAAAACACAAATTACAGACACACTGAGAGAGAAATTAGGAAAACAATTTCCTTTACAATAGCATCCACAAAACTGAAATATTTAGGAATCAGTACAACCAAGGAAACATAAGACCTCTACACTGAAAACTACAGGAATCTGAAAAGGGAGATCGAGGAGGATATAAGAACATAGAAAGACATCCCTTGTTACTGGGTAGGAAGAACCAGTGTAGTGAAAATGGCTGTACTTCCAAAACTACTATATAGATTTAATGCAATGCTGATTGAAATTCCCAAAATATATCTTGCAGAACTAGAGAAAACAATCCAAAAATTCATTTGGAACCAGAAGAAACTTAGAATAGCAAAAGCAATTCTAGGCAAAAGAGACATGGCTGGGGATATCACAATCCCCAACTTAAAACTATATTACAAACCTACTGTGATAAAAACAGCATGGTGCTGGCAAAAAAAACAGATCCAAGGGTCAATGCAATAGATTAGAAGATGAAGAAACAATTCCAGACATACTCAGCCAACTCATCTTTGACAAAGGAGCCAACCACCCTTATTGGAGGAAAGATAGCATATTTAATAAATGGTGTTGGAAAAACTGGATTTAAACATGCCAGCCAAAGATTAAAACTAGACCCATACCTATCACCATGCACTAAACTAAGATTGAAGTGGATTAAAGATATAAATATTAAGACAGAAACACTAAACTTGCTGAAAATAAGTTAAGGTAGAAGTCTTGAAGACACTGGCATAGGAAAAGACTTCATGAACAAAGCCTCAGTAGCACAGAAACTAGCACAAAGAATCAACAACTGGGGTTTCATCTTATTAAAAAGCTTCTGCACTGCAAGAGAAACCACGAACAGAGCTTAGAGACAACCTACAATGTGGGAAAAATTTTTAGCAGCCGTTCCTCAGATAAAGGACTACTATCTACAATATATAAAAAACTGAAAAAAATCAGACCCCCAAAATTCAAAGACCCAATTCAAAAATGGGCATCTGAAATAAACAGACATTTCTCAGACAAACAAGTAAAAGCAGCAAATAAATATATGAAAACATGTGCATCATCACTGGTCATTTGAGATATGCAGTTGAAAACAACACTGAGATTCCACCTCACCCCAGAAAGAATGGCTGCTATCAAGAAATCAATGAATAACAAATGCTGGCAGGGTTGTGGGGAGAAAGGAACCCTTCTCCATTGTTGGTGGGAGTGCAGACTGGTGCAACCACTGTGGAAATCAGTATGGAGATACCGCAAAGAACTAGAGCTAGAGGTCCCATTCGATCCAGCTATTCCCCTGCTGGGTGTCTTCCCAAAAGAATTAAAAGATTCATACCACAGTGATATGTGTGCACCCATGTTTATTGCAGCACAGTTTGTAATAGCTAAAGCTTGGAAACAGCCCAAGTGCCCATCCACTGGAAACTGGATAAAGAAGATGTGGGGCTTTTTTATAAAATGGAGTACTACTCAGCCATAAAGAATGAGAAACTAGAGTCATTTATAGCTAAATGCATGCATATTGAGGCCATCCTCTTAAGTGAAATAAATAGGACACACGTGTGTAAATACCGAATAGTTTCTCTAATGTGAGAAACTGAAAGTGTAATTAAGGATTAAAATAATTGAAATGAATAATTGATAATTTGAAATAGGCACAAAAGGTCTAAAGGATTAGGGGTGGTGGGAGGGGAAGGGGAAAGGAAAGAAGGGAAAGGAAAAATTATGAGAAAAGAAAAAAATGGAAATGAAGTCTATGTAAATAGGGAAGGGTGGAGGGGGGAAGGGCACACAGGTAATGGGGAAAAGATAAGAACCAAGATACATCATGTACAGGTACAAGCACCCAATGATAAATGTAAACATATTGTATACCTAAAATGTACCATAAAAGAATTTAAGGAGAAAAAAAAAAGAAAAGTCAAGTGGCTTCTTCAAGCCTAGAGCATAAACAGTTCCCCCCCCTCTCCTCAGCACAGATGAATAAACAGAATAAGCAGAGTCTCACACCAGGATCCCTGGAGCCTGGTTTCCTTTCCACAAGAAAGGTGACAACAAGGTGGGGATGGCTGCACGTGATAAAGGAAGTGTGGAGTTTCATATTGTCTTTCTGTGCTTTCCCTCCTATCTTCTCCTTACTATAAGAGACCCCTGCCCACCTGTGCAAGGGGAGATAGTGATGTGAGCCCCAAGGGACCCTCTGTCTCCACAGAACCAGCTTTGAATAAATCCTTTGTCCTTTTTACTAAAAAAAAAAAAAAAGAAGTTTGAATTCGTATAGTGTTGAGGTAATTATCCAAAAGCCTCCAAGTAACTAAAATTTACAACAGGAATATATGCAATTAAAATAAAGATATTGGTAAATGTATGTAAATATTATCTGAGTTGTGACCCACACACTAAAAGAGTGTTGGACAAAACCATTAGAACTTTTACTTCTAGGTACTGATTTCATATGGAATTCCAATATTCTAGGTAACACCTTGATCTCCAGCAGGAAAATTATAAAGTCATTAAAATACTAATTGGAAAAATCATTAAATAAATGGAAAATTTTGGTCAGAGACACATAGCACGATATATATATGTGTGTGTGTGTGTGTGTGTGTGTGTGTTGTATGTTAAATTTACAATACAACTCAATAGAGTTAAAATATTTCAATGTATATAAAAGTGAATTCTAGTGTTACTAGAAATTAAATCATATGAGTCAAAAATAGTTTATTTACTCAGACAGCATATACACAAAATCTTTTCCCATTGTGTATGAAACAGAACCTTAGAAACTGAACATATGACTCTCGTCAGCATCTCCAGATAGCTAAGAGGATTTTCCCAACTCCTTTCATTCCTATCTCTACCAGGAAAACGGTGATGGAAAGCTTTTATTTGCTAAAGACTAAGAAAAAGCAACTTCTAAGAGACAAGGCCCTCAAATTTAAAGCAAACAAATAATTGTATGAAGCTATCTATCAGACAAATACTTATTTAACCACACCAAATGAGGAGTTATGAAACATCTTAGAATAAATAAATCTGTCTGCACATTTCTCAGTGAGATGCAGCTAAGAAAAAAAAGAATTCTACAGAATATTTTGAACTTTATCCCATACTTTTTTTTAGTACCAGATTGAGCAAAGACTTTTATATATACTGTGTTGGGATCAAAAAAAGTAGAAAAGAATTCTGTACTATTAGATATAATGTGTAAATCACAACATGAAACAAGAAAAAGGACAAGTCTTTTTTAGCTCTGTTCAATGAAATAAACCAAAAGCAATGCTACCCCCACAGTGCCCTCTAGCACTCAAATTATAGTCTTTGATACCATTTTTTTTTTCTCGCTAAAAGAAACTATGGCCCTTGGAGAAATTAGTGGTTTTATGTGTGGGCCAAAAAAAGGTACATTATGAGCATGAAAAAACCTTGTTGTGCTAGAAAGCAAAAAAAAAAAAAAAAAAAAAAAAAAACTTTAAATGATTAGTAGATCATGTTAAAAAGACGTGTTAGAAACAAATTTTTTAAATGGCTCATTCTGGCTAAAGTTGTGACAATCTAAGCATCCAGAAAAGAATGACTGATCAACTGAAATACAGTTTAACTCTATATGAAGCCATGCTTCTTCCATAATCATACACAAAGAGAAATAGTAAGAAATGTTTTCAAAACTAGGTGAATAAAATATATTTCTATAGAATCTTATTTCTTATTCATAAAGCATTATTTTTAAATGATGAAGTTTGTTGTTGTTTGCATTGCTCAAAGCCCTATGTACCCACAGCTATATGATACAATTTTTATCAAATTAATTTAATTTAATTTTATAGGTAATCAATGTAATAATATAAAATTTTTAAAATATAAAATTTCTTCCAATAAAAATCAGTCTCCTTTCCACTCCTATCTCTCAGTTTTCCAGTCCCAGCCACTTCCAGAGCTAACCATTATTTTTGATGTTTTTAAGTGAAATAAATAGGACACACATGTATAAATACTGAATAGTTTCTCTGGTGTGAGAAACTGAAAGTGTAAATAAGGACTAAAACGTATAATAGGTAATGTGAAATAGGAAGAAAAGGGGCAAAGGGGAAGGAAGTGGGAGGGCTAGGGGAAAGGATAGAAGGGAATGGGATTAATATGAGAAAATGGAAAAATAGGAACAAAATCTTTGTAAATAGGGAGGACTGGAGGGCTTGAAGGGAGGGCTGGGCAAGGGTGAAAAGTAAGAACCAAGAGAGATTATGTAAAGGTGCAAATTTCCAATGATGAATGTCATTATACTGTATACCTAAAATGTACCAATGATTAGAATGAATAATCGATAATGCAAAACAGGAAGAAAAGGTCCAAAGGGGTAGGGGTAGTGGGAGGGGCAGGGGAAAGGAAAGAAGGGAAAGGAAAAATGATGATTAATGAAAAAAATGGAAATAAAGTCTTTGTAAATAGGGAAGGGTGGAGGGGATGAAGGGAGGGCTAGGAATGGGGAAAAAAATAAGAACCAAGATGCATCATGTAAAGGTACAAGTTCCCAATGAGAAATGTAAATGTGTTGTATACCTAAAATGTACCAAAAAAGGAATTTAAGTAAAAAAAGAAAAAGAGAGACTACCATGTGGGCTGAGCACCTGGCCCCCCGCCACGGCAGCAACAGGCAGAGGAGCCTGGCTCCAGAGCAAACACTGCTTTTGCAGTACAGAGCCTTTACTAATGAGCCAATCTGTAAAAAAAAAAAAAAAAAAGTTCTCTTTATTTTTACATATATATATATATTAAATATTGCGTTTCATTGTGACATTTTCATCCATGCATATAACATCTTTTGATTATATCTCTCCCCTCATTAGTCCCCCTTCTCCTGATCTTCCTTCTCTTCTCTAATTGTCTCTTTTCTACTTTCATTTTCTCTTTTTTTCTTAGACTTTACATATTAGAAAAAACATGTGATACTTGCCTTTCTGAGTCTAGATAATTTTGTATAACATGATGATCTCCAGTTCTCTTTGAGTTAGCTTTCTGATTGCTGAGACAAAATAACTGGCACACACAACTTAAAAGAAAAGTTTACTTCACTCATAATTTCAGTGGTTTCAGTCCATATTCAGCTGGTTCCAAGGCAGAAATATCATGACAGAAGGGCATGATGGAGGAATGCTGACCAACTCACAGCATCCATTAAGCAGTGCAGAGGAAGAGCACCCTTGAGAGATACACTCTCCAAAGCCACACTCTCAGTGACCCACTTCTCCAATCAGACTCTACCTCCTAAAAACACATTCAGCTATGAACATCAGTAAATTAATCCACCAATGAGTATTATGATCCTGTGAGACAATCACCTCTCCAGAAGTCTTAATCCAGTCAAGTTGACAATTAAGATTAACTCGCACAATTCCAGCCTTTCTCAACTTGACACTGAATCTTATTTCTTTAAACCATACTTAATCTCCAAATAAACACAATGAAAATAACAATGCCACTTAACATGATGCATTCATCCTGCATATAACTGAAAACACACTAATTCTTTCCTCAAAGACTCAACAGTTCCAACATTGTTCAAAAGCCAAAGTCAAAGTCTCTTCTAAGACTCAAGGAAAACTCTTAGCTGTTAACCTCTGTAAAAATCAAAAACAAGTTACATATTCCTAAGATACAGTATCACGGTGTAACCATTCCCATTCCAAAACAGAAGAATAGGGGGATAGAAAAGAATCAGACCAAAGGAAAGTCAGAACCTACCAGGCAAATATTAAATCCTGTAAGGCTCCATCAGGAGTACATAGTGTTGGGATGTGAATTCCAGAGGGCTGAGGCAGCACTGCCAATGTCCTTGCTGGCTACAGCACACATAGCATCTTTTCCTGGCTGGCTATGCTTGCTGTCTGAGGCTTTCCTTGACAGACCTTCCATGCTCCTGGAATCTCCCAATTTCTGGGTTCACAACTGAAGCTTCCACTTCACTCTCCCAGGTTCATACATCACCTTCTTAGGTCCTCCTGGCAGGGAGTCTAATGACCCTGTCACACACTGCCTGGCTTCCTACATTTTCTTTAAATTCTGAATGAAAGCCTTCATTACCCCATAACTCTTGCATTCTGCATACCTGAAAAATCAGCATTGCATGGATAATGTCAAGTTCTGCTGCCAGCTTGACCAATAGCCAAGCCTCCATGGACCATAGCTGCAGTGCTTTCTGAGTGTCTATATGACTCAGCACGGTGAGATGAATTCAAGGGTATCCTTCTCAAACAGGAGGCCCAGGAGCTCTCTTCTCAAATAAAAGCTTTATAGTTTTGTACCCTTGAGCCTCCTATGAGTAGGATTTTGCTGATTCTTGAGGTAACCTCGAGACATCTTTCTTCTTGTTTGGGTTTAAAGATGTTGGTTTCTTTTTAATGGTGCTAGTTTCTTTAGCAACCACATCTCCTTTAGCCCCAACTTCATATGTGCTTCTTACAGGCTAACCTGAAAAATTTTCAAATCCTTTTGCTCTGCCTTTTGTTCCTGATTCTCACTATAAGTCTGATTAAAAGAAACCATCAGTATCATTGTCTCAGCTTGATATGTATTCCACCAAATCAATTACCCCATCACCTTTAAACTCAGCCTTATGCAAAGATTCAGGATATGGACAAAATGTAGACAAATTCTTTGCCAGAACAAAACATACATGGCCTACAGTCCAATTCCCAATACATTCTCCATTCCCATCTAAACCTTGATAAGCTTGACCTTTACTGTCTACATTGCTATCAGCATTCTAGTCTTCTGAACTCTGACCAGAATCACTCATCAGGCTCTACTTACAGCTTCATAGGCTTTCTCCAGCCTCATTTCCAAATTTTTTCAAGTTCTCACTAATTCCAAAGGCTTTTGAACTACATAGTCAAGTATAGTTATACCACAGCTAGCACAAGCACTATTCATTTTCTTGGAAATTACATGATTTTGTTCCTGTATGTAGCTGAATAATACTTTATTGTGCATATATACCACATTTCCTTTATTCGTTCATCCACCAACAGACACCTAAGCTGATTTGACATCTTGGCTAATTGTGAATTGTGCAGCAGTAAACATGGGTGTTCAATAAACATAGTGTTTTGACTTTAATTCTTTTGTGTATATACCAAGGAATGTTACAACTGAATCATATGGTAGCTCTATTTTTAGTTGTTTGAGGAACCTCTGTACTGATTTCCATAGTGGCTATACAAATTTGCGTAAAACAGACACAGACCAATGAAATAGAATAAAGGACACATAAATAAATCCATGCAGCTAAAGCCATCTGACACTTGACAAAGGGGCCAAAAATCTATATTGGATAAAAGACAGCCTCTTTAACAAATAGTGCTGGAAACACTGGGTATCCACATGTAGGCATTCAAAACTAGATTCCTATCTCTCACTCTGTACAAAAACCAACTCAAAATAGATCAAAGACCTAAATATAAAATGAGAAACTTTGAAACTGCTAGGAGAAAACATGAAGAAAATACTTCCAGATATAGACACAGGCAATGACTTCCTGAATAGCTCAGGATATAATAGCAAGAATTGATAAATGGAATTGCATAAATTAAAAAGCTTCTGTACAGCCAAGGAAACCATTAACAAGACAGCCTAGAGAATGGGAGAAAATTTTTGCCACTTTTTAAACAAAGGACTCATATCCAGAATATATAAAGAACTAAAAAATTTAACAAATAATCCAATGAAAAATGGAAAAATGAACTAATAAGACATGTCTCAAATGAAGAAATATAAAGGATTAACATATTGATGATATATTGTATCAATAAAGAATATAGAAACTAGAATAGTAAATATACCTGATGACGGGAATATCATAATTGCATGTAAACTGTGGTCTTAAATCAAACAAAGACAAATGAAATATCTGGAATTCAACTGAATGTAAAGTTAGGTACCCTTATAACATGAATACAGTGGCACTTCATTTTATTAACTTAATTTGTTTTATGACTTTGGAGAAGATGGCTGTATTTGTGTTTGTGTGGGGAAGATGGCCATGGTCATGTTTGTCTCCTGATGTGGAGTGTGAGAATGGAAGCAAAATTTTACCAAATGCATTTGTGTGCAATCTGAATTGTATGCAAACAGAAGTGTTTATGAACCGAGGTACAGTATTACTGTACATGGGAAAGGTATCAACATACCTTAGGATCCCATCTGTTTCCAGATTCAGGTGAGGAGAACCATATTACTATGTCATAAGGTTTATTACCTGGTAAGAAAACTGCAGATTTATTACATGATGTATATAATTTTAATTCAGGTGAATGCACTGTCACTGATCACTTACCTCTTGAGGTTATGGAAACACTCAAGCAACAATCACAAATAGAGTCTAGAATGTCCTTTCATGGTTGTGAATGAGAATTCAGTGGGCCTCCAGCCCTAAATCGCTGGTGGCAAATGTCCTTATTGATTTGGCATAATAATCTTTCCTCAGGTCTGATGACTTAACAAGGAACAGAGATGTTTACAAGAAATAAACAAATTGTATTTACATTGTTGTATTAATAAGGAGGCTGTGAATATTTGATATTTTAAACATTTGTGATTCATGAGAGAACTTACCTTGTTAGTGATAGCCTTATAAACATAACTGGAAATGTGTAATTAATTTAGAGTTATGATTTCCAAGTGAAATTTAATTATTTTCAATATTGAAACATCTAAAAACTTTAGGCTTATCATTTGTACAAATTTATTTAATTTTAAGAAATATTTCACTCCCAAGCAGATTTATCAGAGAGCTAAAAATACTTTCAAGGAACATGTTCAAGGTGACACAGCTGGTCACACTGCTTTCCACACAGACAGTCCACTGCAGATGGCCCTCTACTCTGTCTGCAGGCTCTACTTGTCCCATTCACATAATGGAGCCTCACTAAGAGGAAGACTGCGTGGACATCAACAGCCTGCAGCCTCTTCTCCTTCCCTGTATCCTGACAAGAACCTTGGGACCTCTAAAGCCTTCTTCCCTCTCCTAATCCAAGTAACCCGTTTAAGGTAAATATAAGTGGAAGGAGCAAATAATGGAATAGATCAAAAAGGCCTAACTAACAGTGGAATTTTCCAATATAGCACCTTCTCAGTGTGTGTCAGCTACCCTCTTTGTGCTGTTTATAATGCAGGGAAGCTGCTACAAATGTGATACAGAATGAGACTGGAGTTGAAGTCCCTTTACCTACCTGCAAATTGATTTTATTGACTGTTTCCAGGCAGTAGGATACTCCCATCTCTTTGTTGTAATGTGCCTTTGGTTTTTTATTTTTTATTTTTTGGATGGCCCAAGGCTTTCCTCTGCAGTAAAGACAATGCTATTACTGTTGTTTTTAGCAAACGTTACAGGAGTACATTCTTTCCTAGGAAATATCTCTTAAGGTGAAATCAGACCAAGGTTTTTATTTTATGGGACAAAATTTTCAATGTGTACCAAAAGCTGGAAAAGGAAAACCAAATTTCAAATGCATATTCTTTACTACCCTCAAAGGTCTAGCAAAGTGGAAGCAAAAGTAAAATCTATAACATTAAGCAAGGACTAAGTACATTCCGCTGTGAAACAGGCCTTAAGTGGCCTAAAGCCCTTCAAATTATGAATAAATCTGTGTGTTATAAGTCACTGGGGTATGGTGTTCAGCCTACATGAAACTGTCCTCAAGCTAGTAGTCCAGTTGTTTGCCTCAAATATTGAAGGATACATTGCAGGCTTATAGTTCAGGGCTAATATCCACAGTTCCTTTCACTATATAAGCAGGTTACAGAGCAACTCTGACTCCACACCAAGATATCAATGGGACTCGGTCTGTATAAAGCCATTCCAGAGAACAAACTGCCTCAAACTCACATATGCCAGATTTTAAGAGCTTCTCTAGCCTCACCCACACAGCTGTGTGGACTGCAGACAACCAAAAAGAAAGTTCCATCTAATTGCAAGTCTGCCCTCACCCTGTGAATCAGAAAGCCACAGCCCAGTAAAAACATGGCAAATTTCACTACTCTGCAAAACACAAATACAACTTAGGGCCTTAAAGCCTAGATGGAAACCCTGTGTCATCTTTAATCTGGAAGAGAAAAGGGTGTCACTATTGGCATTTATGAGTCACTCAGGGGAGGATCACAATGAAGTATCAAAGAGATGCACAGGCAGATAACTTCAGGACTAGTTCTATAAATTGGGAAACAACTGAGATAATACTAACTAAGTCTGCTTAATGGTGCTCACCTTGCTTACCACTTTAGTTTGCCATCATCCCCCAGGAAGGGCTTTTTTTCTAATTCCCACCTTGTCAATCTCCCTGGCAATGATGAACAAATATAATCTTTGGTGAAGCATAGTCATAACCAAGTTAATATATGGGCAAAAATATGACTCCAGGGGAATGTCAGAGATGTACAAAGGATAAAGTATGAGGAGGAAGTTAGATCCTCCATTAAAAGGCACTGTCATATGTCAATAATTAGAAGAGAAAATGTCATCAAAATGATAATGTTTTACTAGACAAACATAATCATCCTGTTCCAAATGGTATTACCAGAACCTCTTTCAAATGGCTTTTTAGAAGTTTGCTAACTTATGCCTTCTAATTGCACCTTACCAGGTGTCACAATGTCTTACTTCTCTAACCAAGTATCTTGTGGATCCTCATTGTCTGCTATCACAAAACAATTCCTACAAAGAAGTCTTAAGTTGCACTTGTGTATACAAAACATACTGAAATTTTGATGTAAGGACTTGGTGTGCTGGTGGGACCCAGCATCTGGCTAGTACTTCTATACTTCCTTCCTGTAATGTATTTCTTAAAAACAGCCAAGGCTTAATTAAAAATTCTGAGCCTTCACTCTTTTTCCACAACAATTTAAAGAAAATTAAGAAAGCTACATTTTATGCACACCTGAGTTTGGGACTGAAATTCATTGCTGCTGCAGGTACACGTGAATAGCATTTCTAAAGTTGGAAGCACAGAGCAATTCCTACTAGCAGCTTCTATGGAAACCACACTACCAAGTGGAAAGAAAGGAAGGTGAGAAAGGGGAGCAAAGGCAGTGACCAGAGTGTGTCTGAAAGCACGGATGCACACCTAGCAAGGCATGATGCAGACAGGCAGAAGGTAGGGGTGGGAATAAAAGTTTTGATTCTTTGAGCCATTGAACATATTACATTTTTAGATGCTTGCTGCAGACTGTGCAAGGAAGACCTGAGACTTAGGGAAGCTTTGGGCATGCTTTTCAAATATTTGTTTAACTTTAATTTAAAGGAGGGCTAATTTTCTATCACAAAAAATCATTAATTTACTTCCACTCACTGATGATATTTTACCAGCATGTTTCCTACTTCATTTTTGCTCTCTATTATTCTTTAATTTCTGAATTAAACAATTTCTTGAGAGGCATATTAAATAGGTTTAAAGTTTAGCTAATAAATCTTTTGTTGCCATTATCAACACCATACTATACATTATTATTAGGTGTCAGATTTTCAGATGACAGTTACTGTGAATTTGTAATGGTGGTGCTTGTTTGGTTTTTCCTTTTAATTTTCACTCGAGGATGTTGTCAACTTTGGAAGGAGCAGAACCAATTTACATGTCACCAGCTCTTTGAAGTCGTGTATGGAAACCTGAATAAACTGACACTATATAGCTCGTTTATTCCAGTAATGTTTTAGAGCCTGTCTAGGTTGGCATCATAGAAAGCCTTCCAGCTGGCTGCCTCTTAATTGGCCACCTGGCCTGAGTAAGGGGCGAATGCCCTGTGGGCTTAAGGGTATTGCTCAGGTGCAGACACTGCATCTCTCAAATTGGCATAATGGAACAAAAAAAAATAAAATTGCTGGCACATTTCTGCAGAAAGAGGTAGGTTTCAGTGACAGTCCTATGACTGGTACTCTCAGTGGATCAGGTACTGGAGTTGACGATGCCATTGCCATATGCCCAGAGCCTCCTGGTCCTATACACACAGTGGTGCATCATGAAAAGTGAAGACGGAATCACTCAGGTATGGGAGTGAAGGGCGAGATTGCCATGAGCCAGTAGCAGAGGACAGACAGAAGCAGTGGATTTGCATAAAGGAGTTTAGTTAATGTGATACATCCAAAGGTAAGCTCATTCAGCCTAACCTATTTAATCTAGGCACTGAGAGTAACATTCACTTGTCCTCTTCATGGTTGCACAGCAGACAGAGGGGCTTGTGCAGAAACTGCTGCCTAGTTTCTACTCTCTCCTCCTCAGTGACAACTCACCCTCTTCTTTTTCAGCTTAGACATGATCTCAATCTGTAAGGTATATAGAAATTGAAGCAGCCTCTTGAAAAGGAGTGGTGTACAAAGGCCAGGGAATGAGGCACTAATCCTATGTGATTAATCACGCTTTTGGCTTATTATCTGCCTAGTTTAAAACAGATGACTTGGGGATAAGAAGTACAAGTGGAATGCAGAATGAGACCAGATACTACAGACTGTGAGATTCTTACATTTACCTGATGTGTGCAGCCCCCGTGGGAAGTAAAGGAATGCTTCTCAAAAGAGACAGGAGAGCAATTTGAACCCTTAGTGCAGTGGCCCTCAATCAGAAATAATTTTGTCCTCCCTTGAGATATTTGGCTATGTCTTGAAAAATTTTTGGTTGTCACAACTCATGGATGCCACTGGCATCAGTTAGCAGAGACTAGTAGGCTGCTAAATACCCTACAAAGTACAGGTCAACCCCCACCAGAAAGAATTGACACAAAATGTCAGTAGTATTGAGGTTGACAAACCCTGGAAGGGAGCAATGGTTCTCACAGTTGAATGGGCATCAGAAGCTGCTGGAGGATTTGTTGAAACACAGTGCTGGGTCCCATCCCAGAATTTCCAATACAGTAGGTCTGGGGTAGATTTGAGAATTTGTTCTTCTAACAAGCTCCCAGGGGATGCTGAAGCTATGGGTCTGGGGACTGCACTTTTGCCAGTTTCTGCTCTAGTTCTTTCCCCACTCAAATTGCTCTTCAAAATATGCACCTGCTGGAGAAGGCAGTTGATCCACCTCAGGCTGGAGTAATCAGATGTTATCAATGCTCACAAAAGGAGGGAGCAAGAAGCTCCCCTTTAAGCAAAGAGACTTCCCAGAGACTTAATTAAAGTTTGGGAAAGTATCCCTGGAGGCGGGGTGGGAGGGGGGTCAATAAAATTGATCCAAATAAATTCTGTGCACATACAAAATAAAATTCACATGCACAAAAAGAAATTTGATCAATAAATTAGTAAATTCAGAGTGAGGCGGGAGTAATTAACAGGTCCATTTAAAGTGCGGAATACATTAAGTACAGAATGAGTGACTCCACAGGGACCACTGAAGCAGGAAATAGCGATACTTTTGAGAGGCCTGGAAGATTAGAAACATATTTCAACAAGGCGAAAAGAGGAAAAAAAAAAGGGAGAATACAGAATAATGAAGATGCCAGGGGTGAGGGTATGGGTAAGAGCCTTGGGTTTTGAAATCCCATGAAAAGTTTAACAAAATCGCAGCCGGACTGTGCATCTCCCAGGCACGGAAAAGCTTTGAGTAATCTGCTACCAGAGCTACCAAGACACACCTGGTCCTGAGCAGTTAATTTGTCAAGTCCCTTTATTTGTTTTAATTCTTTTATTGGTACATATTAGGTATACAATACGTTTACATTTATCATTGGGTGCTTGTACCCGTACATGATGTATCTTGGTTCTTATTTTTTCCCCATTCCCTGTGCACCCTTCTCCCCTTTATATCGGAGTGAACAAAAGGTTTAACCCAAGCCAGTTGGAGCAGAGAAGATATCATTGATCCAAAAGAACCCCCCAGGATGACATTGGGTACCCTGGTAGTCTATAAGATCCCCTGCCAGGCAAACTGAGCCCAGTGGAGAATTCCACTACCAGAACAAGCCAGAAGTGAGAACCATAAAGCACGTGGTTGAAGGAAGTTCTGTGGCAGTTTAGTATTGAGGGCAAATAAAGGATGACCTTGTCTCATATAAACACCCACATATAAAACACTCTTCCAAAGGCATGGGGCATGAAGGAAACCAAATGTATGACTGATGGCAGAGCCTTAAAGGTAGAAATTGCTGTTAAGATGAGCCAGATTATAGCTAACTTTTAAACTGGATGTATAGTAATGTCCTGATAAATATTATATCCCTTGCTTGGAGTTGGATGTCAGAGTGCAGTTCTCCATTGCAGCCCCAAGTGAGTCCTCTGGGGCTCATGTTGGTAATTTGGCAGTGGAACGCTAAATTGGATCAGCCATGAATATGAATCATTGTGATAATTCCTTCATATGTGGTGGAGAACCAGACCTTGGCCATGAACTACATCAGCAAGAAGCAGATTTCTTTCGCTTCCCTGCCTCTTGATCACACCCCCTGAGACCTCAAAGAAACTTGAGTAGTAGTTTATCACCTCCTAATGGAGCAGAGTCTAGCTCCATGAATTTCATTTCAGTTTTGTGAAGGGCTGGGAAGAGATTTTTGCTTTTAGATGGAGCCTGGTCCCCTGAGACCATTCGGAAACTTTCCAAGGTCTGGGAACTAAACTCTGGAACAGGGAAGGGGTCCCTGAATTCAAAAGCAAAGATCTTGGGCACATGTCTCCAAAGTTCTCTGAGCCTCATTTTCCTCTCAGGAATGATGAGGCCCGGGCCTGTGCCTTAATACAGTGAGTGGACGGTTGCTATGGTTAAAGCTCCTTCCTCTGTGTTTTTTAATTTCCCTCTGCTGCTTTCAATCAGGCCTTCCTCATTAGCTGAATGTGAAGGTTGGCAGAGCCAAACCTGCTGTAGATTCCCTCAGGCGATGTTTTATTTCTAGTGCTTCCCCAGGCTTTAGGCATAAAAGCGCTTCCCAGAGTGAGGTGACTTGCCACACATTTGGCTGACACCTGTCTATGAAGAAAGATGTCTGAAACCACTTTCTCAGAGCAGCCCTGAAGCAGTTCAAGTCAGTGAAATCTTTAGCAGCCTTTCTTCCTAGTCAGGCATAGATCCTGCTGCAAGCCTGAGGATGAATTCTTAGTCCAGGGAGCTCTTCCAACCTGCTGGTCAAGTTTGTGCTGTGACCATGGGTGGCTTACATGCCTCACAAAGTATGAGGTCAGGTAAAAGGCAGGCAGCTGTACATTCCCAGACTCTGCAAGAGAGCAGGACATGCAGTCTAAACTCTCTTTGGACTGTGGCACCTCAGACAGGAAGGCAATCCACCTTGGAACATCCCTATGGGGAGGAAGTGCAGCACCCCACAAGGCAGCCCCTTCCACTCCTGCTCAGCTCTGATGTTTAAAAGTCTACCCTCTGACCTGGTCCCCATATGCCTCCCTATATTTCCTGTGGAGCAACATGGAATATGTCTATTGAGCCTGATGTTATTTCCACTTGTGCACTGTGTCTTTGCAACTGTGCCAGATGGTTTTTGAGGACATGAACATGTCTCCTGCTTCTTATGCATCTCTGTAATGTCAGTAACCAGCTCTAAAGCTACTGGGTGGTGTTCTTAGCTGTGCTCTAAGTATCTTCCCTTATGATCAGCATTTCCTCTTATATGCTGCTCCCCACTCCCTGCCTGAATTATGTTTATTTCAACTCCACCAGAGATATCATCGAAGGATAAAGTTCATAGCCATCCTTGAGACATATCCAATGTAACAAATGTGGACTGCTTGAATCCCAAGCACATCATTCCTTCAGTACACACACTCACCATCCCCAGTCCTTGTATCTGAGTGAATGTGAGCACAAATGAATTTTAAGGCCATCGTTGAAGAGAGAAACACTACTCTCTAAATGTTGTGTAGAGCATAAGGGAAAGCAAGGGCTTTCACAATTCTTGCCTTGTGCAATATCAGCACAACAGCAGCTGTGCCTCTCTCTTCCCAACCACTGGTATCCGTGAATCAGTCTGCATTCACAGCAATGTAGAGCTCACCCCTGAAGGCCAACTGACTACATGCAAGATGTAGCGATGAAGCCCTCTTGGAATGTTCTTTTGTGTTTGTTGTCCACAATTCTAATTTCTACTCCCTTTCAAGCCCCTCGTCCAATCTGACAGCTTTTCAGAAGTGTTCCCTCCTTTTCTGAACTTTTGCATTTGAAGAAATATTAGATTTTCTTTCTGCTCTAATTCTTATGCATGTTTCTATTTTGTCTCCTCATGGAGACTACAGCCTCCTCAAAGGCAAGGGCTATGATGATGAGACTTCTGCATTTATCACAAGACCTAGTACAGGGAGGGACACATGACTGAAGCTTAATTAAATCATTATTTGATTTGGAAACATCCAGAAGGGAGACCTAGCAGTGAGTCAGGTAGAAACTTACTGTAAGATTCCTGCATTATCAAGATGTTGTTTAATCACCAACAAGGTGCAAAACATGTCCTCTTAGTGACAAAAAAGGCCCAAATTTTCTCTTCTTACAAACACAGAACACACAATCTGTTCTTCACATGCAAAATTGCATTTGGTCACATCCTGGTGGCCCCTTGTCTGTTTGGCCCCTTGAACTCTGTCTCTACCAGTGAGGAGTGACTGGCTTCTGCCATCCTTATTCTCACATTTGGGACCTAATATTTGTAAAAACTGACAGGCAAGATCAGAGGCATAGCTTGGGGGAAACACCCAGCTTCAACAGCAAACTTTGTGAAGTTCTCTTGAAGAATCATCCTAGTTTGTAAGGGTTTTCTTACATTCAGCAAGCCAAAAAACATGCTCAGTATTTAAGAGAGCCATGTACACATGGTTAGCATGATAGTGTAAGAATTCCTGATGATACTTCAAGCACTAAGATCATCTGTGTGTATAGAACATGGCTCGTTCATGCAACAGAAAGCAATAGGCAACCATCTCTGCACTATGAATGTGCCTCGAGGCCTTTTATGCATCCTCTACCTCAACTGGCCTCTTCCTCACATCCCTCATTACCAGCTCCTCCTCCATCTTTAGACTCACCCTAAACATCAACTCCTCCAAGAGACCTGTCAGAGAAGATCCCCTTCACCTGCAATTCCTTACCTCAGCTTGCTTTCATAGCATTTCTCATGCTTTGTCACTTTAAAAGTGTATTTGCTCACTTATACTTTGTCTATATTTCCACACTTAGAATATAGCAATCTCTAGTGTGAGAAACTGAAAGTGTAAATAAGGACTAAAAGGTATAATAGATAACGTGAAATAGGAAGAAAAGGGGCAAAGGGGAAGGGAAAGAGGAAGTGGGAGGGGTAGGGGAAAGGAAAGAATGGAATGGAATTAATATGAGAAAATGGAACAATGGAAACAAAGTCTTTGTAAATAGGGAGGGATGGAGGGGTTGAAGGGAGGGCAGGGGAAGAGGGAAAAATAAGAACCAAGAGAGTATGTAAAGGTGCAAATTTCCAATGATGAATATCATTATATTGTATACCTAAAATGTACCAATAAAATTAATTTAAAAAAGAATATAGCAATCTCCAATAAAGGTAGGACTATGTCCATTTCACCCACTGTTCTATCCCCCACAGGGCCTAGCACAACTAGTACTCCAAAAATTTTTAAGTAATTATGAGTCAATTTGATATAGCAGAAAATACATAGAATTTCAAGTCAAGTGGGCTGGGTGCCAGTTTCACCATAGCTATTTACCAGCTGTGTGATGTCAGACAAATGGCTTACATAATCTGAGCCTCAGTTTCTTTATTTTTGTATGGATTTATATCACTACCTCACAATGCTCTTTGGAGGATTAAAAATGATATAATAAATGGGAAGCTACTTGATAAAATATAGAGTACTGTAGAAATTTGAATTATTTAGTATTATTCAAAGCACCCAAAATAGCACTGCTGCTTTTTCTATAGGATGCACACTACAGGTGCCTAAAGACCTCACCATCAGTCACGCTCTGGGATTAATGTTATCTGAGAATCATAATACATTGAAAGCCATTGGGAACTTTTAGCATTTGGTCTTGTCATTGACCTGACTTAGTACTGACCTGACAGAGAGCAAGGCACAGGTTAGGTACTTACAGGAAGAGGAATGATGGGAGAAGAGTGTTGAAATGCCTCTTGCTCAGAAGACTTTTTGAGAGTGAGTGCAGGCTAGGAGGTGGGGGGCAGCTGCAATGGGGCCCTGGTGGATCCCAGACACTGAGTGGTTAGGCAGAAAGAAGACAGAGAAAGGGGGTGGAGGTGCCAGCTACAAACTTTCTCTCCTTGGCCTATGTGTATGTCAGGGACATTTTATTTTATAGAAACCCTGTGTGTGCGTTGGAGAGAGGGGAGGGAAGCCAAAGAGCAGGAAATGGACACCAAGGGAGCTGTACTTAATCATAATAACCATTAGTATTGACTTTGGCGCCATCTTAAAGGAGCCATTTCTTATAAGAACCAATAGTCAAAACCCCAAGTCAGCCGGGCTTTGTCTTATGAGCTCTAAAAATAATGGTATTTTGCTGTTCATCTGTTTTAATTTTCCAAATTCAAATGCAATTTAAAATCAATTCAAAAATTGATTTCTTTCTTCTAAACAAAGAGACATTAAAAGGAGAAAGGAAGGAAGTAGGAAGGACAGACAGACTGGGCTTTTCAGTGAATCACATAATAATACTCCCCAAAGCAGGAGGGCAAAGTAGTAATTATTCCCCTACCCGGGGAATGAGGTGGATGAAAGGAAAATGGGTGAGAATTGTGGCCACAGGAACAATATACAAAACCTCTCCAGAGCCAAGGCCACCAAATCACTTACCTGCACCTTCAACAATGACATATAAAAGCACAAAGAGACATAGTTAAGGTCAATTGGCTCCAAGTTTTTAAAGTACCACCTCATTTTAATCGGCACCCCATGCTGCCCTAAACCTCCAGCTGGCAAACTGGGAAAGAGATTAGAGCTGTTTTCTGTTTATTAAGCAGCTTGAAAACAAAGTAGGAACAGTTGAGTGATAATAAAGTTAAGACAACTTGGAGGTGGTCAGCAGATTATTTTCTAGCCAGGCCTTTTGAGGGTGTTTGCACTTCAGTATGGTCAGAACAATTTAAGGTCTGTCACTCTACCTTACAGGTCCTTGGGTCTGTCGATTTTCCCAGCTCTGGAGACTGATTCACAATAGCCAAACTCACAATAAACAGATTGATAGACTAGAACAGTGTTGGAGAACCTATGGCATGTGTGCTGCAGCAGGCTGTTTGTATCACTGAAAGCTGTAGAAGGTTTGGCATCACTGGACTAGACCTTCAAGTTACTTACGCATGATGGTGAGATGGATTTATGCAACAACCAGAATACTTGAGGCCACTGTTTAGGTCTCCAAGAAAGAAAGTGAACTAATAAAACAACTCTTTAAAGAAATGAAAATAAACATGAACTGCTTCTATATAAATCTAGGCTCAGAGCTTCATATAACTTAATTCTTGGAACCTTGGTTTTCTAATATGTATGAAAGAAAATGCTTACTACTCATCATTGTTTTTATTATATTTGAAAACATTTCATGAACCAAAGAGCATGGTACAAATAGAAATGGTCACTTTTTGGCCGTAAAAGAGCGGTTTGGTACAAATTGAATCTGAGAAAGGGAAATTAGAGAGTTTTGTAAGCAACTTTACTCCCACTATGGTGAAATCAGAAAATCCCACACTTCACAACAGAGACCAGTTTTTAAAGGCCTCAAAGCCACCATACATAGTCTCTGTCCTTTAGATCAAGCTGGCAATATGAAGAAATCCTAGATTTTCAACTCTACTTCCTCAAAATTCCTTACCAAACATCAAAACTTCTACCATCCTCCTGAATCTCCACATGAAGAGCACATGCTGAAATCAGTAATCCTGCAGACATTTCTCATGAATTCTCTCCGAGATAGTTCCCTGCTGGGGACATGCTTTGAGATATGAATGTGTTGCCCAAAGTTTATGAGTTGAAAATTGAATCCCAATGCAACAATATTGAGATAGGGACTTTTAAGAGGTGAGTTGGCTTTGCTCTCCTGAATGAATTAATGTCATTATTGCAAGGGTAGGTTTGTTATGAAAGTGAATTCAGATCCTCCTTTTGCTCCCTTTTGCTTTCTTGTCTTTGCACCTTCTGTCATGGGTGACACAGCAAGAGGGCCCTCCCTGGATGCCACCACTTTGATCTTAGACTTTCAGGCCTCAGAACTGTGAAGAAATAAATCTATGTTCTTTATAAATTACCAAATCTGTAGTAATCTGTTATAGTAGCACAAAATGGACTAAGACAAAACATTTTTTCCCTTGCTGCTATACCTTCATGCATCTGCCTGAGGGAGTCCATTGTAGAAAATTGAAGCTACCTATCCCAGGAAGAGTCATGTTGCCTTTCATTTCAGGGAAAGTCTTTTCCTAATTTGATCTTCAAATCCTGGACTTTCATTCTGTTGAGAACAACAAAGAGTCCCCACCCAGAGCCAGGGCAGAGAGAAGTGAAATTGGGGAGAAGCAGTGAGAGCAGAGAAACAGTGGTTCTAAACCAATGGAAACCTGTTCAGTCCTTGGGGACAGCGAAAACTGGCCATCATTGATTATAGGAAGTAGCAGGATGCCACAAGACAAGGGTGGCCCATGGCAAATTTCAGGGGACAGTGGTAATCAAACTGTCCCTGGAATCAAATTCAAGCTGTGCCTCATGATCCATGAGTCTGAATGATCCAGAGTGGGCCTGTCCCTCTGCCTCTAAATCATGTACTCATTGCTTCCCCCATGTCACTACACTCCTTGCACATTGGCCTTCTTTGTCCCTCAGACCTGCCAACTCTTCTCAGACTTGGAGCCTTTACACCTGCTGTTCCTGCTCTCTAGGACGCTTTTCTCCCATATTCTTGCCTGGCAAGATATTTCCTATCACCACTCAGGTTTCAGCTCAAATGTCTTCTCCTCAGAGACGCCTTCTCCAGTGACCTCTATACTAATGTTCCCTATTCCATCAGTCACTATCCCATTGCCATGTTTCCTGCATGACATGTACTTGACATTATAGCATTATTTTTGTTCATTATTTATTTCTCCCTCCACAAGGAACAGGACAGAGAATCCGAGTAGGTGAAATTGAGGAACTACAAGTCAGAGCAGCTAACAGGCTATGGGAAGAAACAAATGGTGAAAGCCAGGGGAGAAAAGTTTTGCCTTTGCATGCATACAAGCAGCCTTGGACTATTCAAGTGGGTTAGACCAGCAGGAAGTAACATATATTAAAGTATCCACTATATATTAACCCCTTTTAACATATTATCATTACGGTTTTTTTTATAAAATGGAGTACTACTCAACCATAAAGAATGAGAAACTAGAGACATTTATAGCTAAATGGATGCATATTGAGGCCATACTCTTAAGTGAAATAAATAGGACACACATGTGTAAATACCAAATAGTTTCTCTGGTGTGAGAAACTGAAAGTGTAAATAAGGATTAAAACAAATAATTGATAATTTGAAATAGGAAGAAAAGGTCCAAAGGGGTAGGGGAAGTGGGAGGAGAAGGGGAAAGGAAAGAAGGGAAAGGAAAAATTATGAGAAAAGAAAAAAATGGAAACAAAGTCTATGTAAATAGGGAAGGGTGGAAGGGTGAAGGGCCCATAGGTAATGGGGAAAAAATAAGAACCAAGATACATAATGTACAGGTACAAGAACCCAATGATAAATGTAAACGTATTGTATACCTAAAATATACCAATAAAAGAATTTAAGCAAAATAAATATTATCATTATGGGTGTGGAAAAAATTAAACACCATGCTATGGATTTAGACCTCTGAAGTTTTTATCCTGACTCTGCTACCTAGTGCATGACTATGTATATGTTGTTCAGTAATTCTGCTACTTAATTTCCTACTCTATAAAATAGAAATATTAATAATATTTATTTCATCAAGTTGATACAAGTATTAAGTAACATGATACAAATAAAATGTCTAGCAAATCATAAATAAATTTCAGTTATTTTCACTAACAAGTGCTAAAGGAGAGATACTGTTCTACACCTAATTCGTTCTAATTTATTCTTAGTTGGTTAGAGCCAAGCAGGATAGACATAATAGATATATTAGCCTCACAAACCTCCAACATGGTCCATAAAATTTAGAGAATAAACACAGAAAAGCTGGTGTTTGGGAACAAAAGCACGATGTTAAGAGACCAAAGTTTTTGAGGAGCCTCACATTACCATTGGGGCTTGGACCATTAAATATGGCTTTATCCACTGCCCATAGGCTTGGGTGTGGGGCCATGGTGAGCAAATGAAGAGTTTATTTCAGGTACTTGGAGCCTTATAGGCATCTAATCTTCGACAGAGGTCACAATGAGCTCCAGAGACAGGAGAAGCACATTAAGAACTTAGACTACAAAACTAGCAGAATTTTCATGAGTTAAAGAATCCCATGGAAAGAGGGCAAGGTCCTTACTAGAGTCAATTCTGCCTCCCCTCAAAACAAGCAGATCACTGAAGCTAGCAAAATCATTAGTTGGTTTCTAGCACATAAGATTAGCTAATAGCCTGCTCTTTTTTGTTTAGATAGGATTCCTACTGTTATATTTATCAGCTAGGTATGTAGTCCAAGACTTTAAACCACAATAGCAGCTAGATTCCTTATGAATTAAAGAACAATAATGTGAAATTCAGGCCCTTTAAATTGCTGTCTATTATTCTAACCCAAACTGTGAATACACCACATGTACTTGGCTTTATTTACCTTTCTCTTTCCTAGTCCATGCTGGGTAGGATCGCCCACTCCAAAACTTCAAATTTCTCCTCCAAGCAGATGACTTGCCCAGTGAGTTTTTCCTGCAATGTATTTCAGATCCACATTCATATATGCTACATGCAGTGATATGCTGGTAAATGTTTAAGCATAGAATCATGGAGATAAAAGGCAGGGCTCTGAGTTCTAGCTTTTGCCAATGTCTATGATATCAACATTCCCACTATAGTCAATTTCAAGACACAACTGTGAGGTCACAGAACACAGAATTGAAAATTATATGCATAACTGACTCTCACGAGCCAGCAAAAGCCAGATTTCCCCCATAACTGTAGCTACAGGTGACCTCCACTTGGGCATCCTGCTGTCACTTCAAATTCAATATCTCCAAAGATAAGGATCTCTCCATGAATCTTTTCTTCCAAGTTACCTTCATTCTCTCAGTGGTATCTGTTAGAAGGGACTTGGCATTCCCCATGCTGCAGGGTCAATTGTGAGAGTTCCACTATAATGGCATGCTTGTCCTCTCTGGAAAACTTTATTGTTTTTCACAAAGCATCACCTAACTTACTAGCGACACTGATGAAGAAACTGTTTGACTGAATTTCTTCTGTGTCAAGGGTCAGCAAACTCCAGCCCATGAACCAAATGCAGCCTATCACCTATTTTTGTTAATAAAGTTTCGTTGGAACACAGTCATATTTGTTCTATCATCTACTGTCTATGGCTGCTTTCATATCACAGCAGAAGAAGCAAGCAGTTGTGACAGAAACCAACATATGACATGCAAAGCCTAAAATGTTTACTATCTAGCACTTTGCATACAAATTTGGCTATTCTGTGGCTTTCTCTCTCACTTCTGCCTATGCTGGGAGAGTGTTTGAGACACACTGAGTGTTTCTCAGCCATGTAGGAATCTTACAGCATCAGCTGTACCCCTGGAGGCAAAGACTACAATTGTCCTGGTGAGCCAATTACTTTGTGGGGAAACCCACAGCATTCACAGGGCACTAACTTACATTTTGTTTTTCTTTTATTTATTGTCTTTCATTTCTCAACTCAACTCATTAATTCTGAACTCAAGATGGGAAGAAGAAAGTATTGTGTATTTCCCCTTAAAATTCAACTGCACTGCCTATTTTCTGGTTTTTCACTTTTGAGATCTCAACATCCTCTTAAATTTTTCCACTCTTCATCCATGTTATACTGGCATGTGCATCACCAAATTATCCTATGGATCCTCTTCTCCTCCAGGCTGTCTACACAGCTGGACCACCTTAGTAACCCAGTCCTATCCTCACTTGGTCTTTCTGCCTTCAGCTTCTCCTCATTCCATCAGCTCTTTATGAGGCACTAGAGGTAGAGATGAGTAAGTGTGCCACAAGGAGTTTGCAATCTGCTGGGGGAGAATGACAGGCAAACAGGCAATTGTTGCATGATGTGAGAAATAGCACATGAGAACTAGATATGCTGTTGATAGATCAACCTCTTAGAAAACAACTCTTACCGTGCTGCTTTCCTGCATAAGAACATATGATGCTACCTACTGCCTACTAAATAAAGCCTATATCTGTGCAACCAAAAAAAAGGAGATTGCTTGGGTTTTTTTCTTATTTGGGGGTAGAATATTACTCTTATTTAGAAGATTAAATTTTCTTTGAGAACAGAGATACATTTGAAGGTTTTAACTTTGAGTTTTACTGATGGGGGCCAATTGAGGGCAATGCATACATTATCAAATCCTCTCTACAAAGGGCATTCTAACATTGCTGTGTATAATATAAAATGAGAAATAGAAAATATAGGGTAGTTTTCTGTCCCAGTTTGTGTAATTTAATCAAAGTAACTCACTGTGCCAAACAATTTCAGAAGCTTAGAAAGGGAAAGACATGAAAGAGATATTCACAAAAGTTGTGAGGGCCTAAATTCCTATCTCAGTAGACCTAGGTGGCAAGGATTGGAAAGGTAACCTCATATAGATGCAGAAGTAGGAGTTTTTTGACATTTCATCAAGTCTTTCATTAATGGAAAGGACGACGGTACGGGGTGACCACAGGCTAGACTATTAACCCTGCTGGGTAAGCAGAGCAACAAATTGTGATACAATAGTGGTTTATCCCCTCTAACATCAAAGAAGAGATCAAGATTGTCTCTCTATCCTCTCTAAGTCTAAAACACAGAAACTCTTGTTAAGGCTGAAGTCAAAATGGCCTCCAACAACTTCTAGTGGAATAGAAAAGGGATTCTACATCTATAAATAGGCTATGAGAACTACTCTTTCCATTTTTCTCTCTCTAGGAACCAAGTATTCCTGTTGAAGGATCTAATGAGAGAGACCCTTGTCCCTTATAAGGCTCAACAGGATCATGATTGAGCCATGGGGAAAAAGAAGCCTAGCAAAGACAGTTAAGGCTAGCCCTGCATTAGTAGGAAGGCCCCGCTTTTCACTGGTTTTGTCGTCCTGTGCTATATTTTTCAAGAGTAGAGAAGACATTGGGGCCAAACCAAGATTCAGCTATAGGGGAGAAAAGAAAATCAAAAGGACATTTGGTCAACTTCTGGTCTAAGTCACAGCTCAAAACAACAAAAATACTCTTTTGATCTATATGATATAGCTTAACAAATCAGAGGAGTATCATACAGAGGACTTATAAGAGCATAGCCAGACGTAATACTGTCCAAACAGAGGAGGTTTACCTTTATGGTTAAGATCACATTCTTTGGAATCAGACTACCTTAGTTTACCGTCTACTTAATACACAGCTATATGACCTTGGGCAATTTTCTTAGCATTTCTGAGCCTTTGTCTTCTCATCTACAAAATGGAGAAACTAACAGCTCCAGCCTCATAAGCCTATTTTGAGGATTAAATGAAGAAATTATCACAGACATTGCAAAACCTCGCATGAAAAAATGTTAACTTGTATTACAGAACAGTGTGCCTTTCCTGCTAGACATTTTCCTTTGTCAAGTGTAGCAGGAAGGGCTGTGGTCACAGGTTTGGGAGACTCTAATCCTAGTTACATAGAGACTGGAAAATCTCTGTGTCAGCCATGTAAATCTCCTCATTATTCCTTTCTCATCTTGTTCTTAATTCCATCACTTACAATGTTTTCCCCCACACTGAAATGCCTTCTCCCTCCCTCATCATCATCTCTCCAAGCATATAGCACCTGCACAAATACCAGTGTACCCATGTTATGAAATTTAACACTTAATTGTTCCTTAATCTTTTCATGAGGGCTACATTAATCACTCCTAAGTCTTAGAATATTAAATGTTATTATTAAAATGAAAATATCATCTAGTTTACAGTAGGTGCTCAATGGATATATGGCAACTTAAATTACAAAGTTGATATTCTGGAACAAGGTTAGGAAATTGTGTAAACATGCTTCAACAATTAAGCCATTATCAGTCATTAAAGAATACAGTTGTCCTTACAGTATAATGGTTTTTAGACAATGGGTTCATTCCTATGTCAGATATCTTAGATTCAAATCCTGCTCCACTATTATTAGCTGTGTGACCTTACACAAGCTACCTAACTTCTCTAGACCTTGGTTTCTTCATCTATATCATGAGTGCAAGAACTATCAATCTCATAATATTCATTCCTGAAAAAAATTTGATAAATGAATATAAGTGCTGGCTTATATTGTAAGTTTTGGCTGATATTATTGTAATTGCTTTATCAGGCTAACTGAAGAGAGTCTCCAAGAAATAGACCATAGAGCATATACTCTAATGAAAGGAATCACTAAAAAGGGTCAGAGCACAGGGAGAGCCATGCAAAGAGCAAATCATGGGAGAAGCCAGAGGGAGGGCCCCTGAGGTCTGCCATGAGAAGCTATATGAAAGAGGACTCCAAAAATTGAAGCACTCAAAACAAATTTCTCCAGTATCACAGGTTTCCCTTTGGTCGGTTCTTGCAGTGATTGAAATACCCCAGCCTGGTCTAACTTGTACTCTACAAAAAGAGAAGAGCTAACAGTGCACTTTTAAAAGACTCCCATTTGGTTTATTAAGTAATTAAGTTCCTGAAGCACAAAGGACAAACCACTGAGGGGCCCTCTGAAGCCAATTAAAGCCCAAATGGCTAGATTGCTGCAAAGAATGGGTACACAGGGAAGTCTTCCCTTTCTGGGGCTACCTCCCACCAATCTATTAATTAGATGGGGAGAGGAATCATAGATGGTGAGGAAGGCAGGAAATGTCAACTTGCAAGAGGAGGGAGAAATCTGAGAGCCAAAAGGAAATAAGGTGAAACTTAGGGTGTCGCTCAAGTTTAAGTAGGAGCCAAACAAAGGAGTCATGGACATAAAAATCACCAAAAAAGACTTCCTGCCACAGTGGAAAGACTAACCCTTACAGAGGCTCAGAGCCAACTTGCAATGCCCTAGAATGTGGTTTATTTGCAGCTAATTTGAAACCCCAGGCTGGCCCTCCTCTCAGTTTTAGAATGTTCCCTATAGGCCTGGCTTACTTGGACTCACACTAGAATCATTGTAATGAGATCAATCAAACATAGAATAGAAGATAAGTCCCCAAAAATGAACAGGTTGGGGTTGTAATAAATCAGTCAATTTTACTTATTGTTCATATTACTTTAAATTATGTTTTAGATATGCATTACTTTTCCCCACCAAAATGAAAGCTCCTTGACTTGTGTAATTAGTCCTTACTCATTTCTCTATTTCTTACTAGTGCCTAGCACAGTGCCTGCAGGAAAAAAACATCCCATACACATTGATGGATTGGAATATGTTTCCATTTCCAAATTGGCTAAGGATTGGAAAAGAACCTCTCTGAGCCTGTTTTCAATCTGAAAAATGGCAGAATGGTAATAGACCATGTCCCTTAGGATTCTGAAGTTGAGTCAAGTTACTACTTATATTCTTAGAAAATGTTTGGCAATATTAACCACATAATAAATTTTAGAAATTATTTATATGAAGATTAAGTGAAATTAAATGAGATAGAGCATATAGAATAGGGGTCCAAGCTCATATCTAATTGGGCCCCTGACATTTGTGAGTCTATATGATACAATCTTTGAAGAGAACTAAGTAAGCCTCTTTCCCTGTAAGCTGTGAAAGGTCCTGGAAGAGAATCATAGTAAAGGAAGTTATAAAGCACATTGATACCCAGCACCCGGAAGGAAACTCCCCCACCACCATCCCAAGCTCCTAGGGCAGGGAAGCTGAGCCGGTCCCAGCACCTGGAAGGAAGCTCCTCCACCACCATCCCAAGCTCCTAGGGCAGAGAAGGTGAGCCACACGGGCCCCAGAAGCACCCCCCATGCCGTGGAAATGAGAAGACACATAAACAAGCCTCAAAAACAGACATGTGGATCACCTACCGCAACCCCAAAGGGAAACAAGATGGAACAATCTGATACTCAACAACCTGGACTCTCTCAACTGGCAACAAAAGAGGATCTGGCAAAAATGAAATCAGAAATAATTACTCAGATAAAAGCAAAGATTTTGCTCATGGTGCAAGACATGATTAATAAATCTAGAGAGGACACAGATAAAAAAATACAGGATCTGAGGAACATGGTGGAATCCCAACATAGGAAACAAATGGAATCCAAAAAACAGATGCAAACAGATTTCCAGGTGATTAAAAACTCCATTGAAAGTCTGTGCAGCAGAATGAACCAATGTGAGGATAGAATTTCAGATATAGAAGAAAAGATTTCAATTAGTGACCAGGAAAAGAAAAATTGCTTTAAAATTGTAAAGGAACACGATAAATCAATCCAGCAGCTGCTAGACGATGCAAAGAAGAATAACATAAGACTGATTGGAGTCAATGAAGAAAGAGGAGAGAGTGCAGATGACATAAAAAAACTGTTCACGGAAGTGATGGCAGAAAACTTCCGAAGGAGGGGAAAAGAACTTGACATACACATAAGTGAGGCATATAGGACTCCAGCTAGCCTTGATAAAAAAAAAAACTACACAGGGCCGGGGATTTAGCCCAGTGGTTTCGCTGCCTGCTGCGCAAGCGCAAGGACCCAAGTTTGATCCCCGGTACCAAAAAAAAAAAAAAATACTACACATAGGCATATAATAGTTAGGATTCCAGAAATCCAACAGAAGAACACAATTCTACAAGCAGTGAGAGAAAAGAAACAAATAACATACAAAGAAAAGCCCATCAGAATCACAGCAGACTTTTCAATGCAAACCCTCAAGGCAAGAAGAGCTTGGAGTGATGTATTTCAAGCCCTAAAGGAAAACAGCCTCCAACCCAGACTGATGTACCCTGCAAAACTATCTTTCAAAACTGATGGAGAAATAAGATACTTTCATCATAATGAGCACCTCAGGAACTTCATGAATATCAAAGTGGCACTCCAAAAAACTTTAGACAATACCCTAGGAAAAGACAGTGAGGATCACAACCCCAGGAAACCCAGCAGAATGAATCCATTGGGTGTGACAAATTAAATGCAAAGGGAAAGAATCCAACAAAAAGAAAAAGTCATGACAAGGCTTTTAAAACTTTTGACTTCATCTCCCTAATGAGTGTATAATTCAACCTTGTTATTGTACTGATTAGTATTTTTCTGATTCTAGAGTTGCACACCTTTCCTTGTGCTATACTGGCTATTTATCATCTTCTTATGTCTACATTTTAATTGGGTTGTCTATTAATGAGCTCTAAGAATTCTTTATATATTCTGGTCATAGGTTATATGCATTGTAAATATGGTCTGTTTAAGGACTACTTTTCATTTTAATGATGTCATTTAAAGTTCTAAATTTTGATGGAATCTCATTTATCAATTTTTTTCTTTTATACATCATGTCTTTTGTATCCTAGGTAGTTCTTGCCTACACTGAATTCATAAACATTTTCCCTTATAATTTCTTCTTAAAGTTTTATACTTCTGGGCTTTCATATTTAGGTTCATAGATCCCTTCAAGTTATTTTCATGTATGGAAAAAAAGAGTTGAGGTTAATTTTTTATATATGGATACCAGGTGTTCTAGTGCCGTTTGCTGAAAACGCTGTCTCTTCCTCAGCTCTTGAATTGAATTTATATTCTATAAAATCCTAATGTTAAATAATCTTTCAAAATTCAGTGGACTACATATGTGTGGTTCTATTTCTAGATTCTCTGTTTTATTCCAATGATCTATATGTCTTTCCTTACACCAACACTGCCTTGATTACTGTAGCTTTAGAAGAAGTCTTAAAATTAGGTACTAAACGTTTTCCAACACATTTTTTTAACTTTTCTAGGTCCTTTGTACTTCTACATAACTTTTAAATTTCAATATCCAATTCTTCATTTATAGCAAGTATACACAGACCTGAATTTTTATATATACCTTGTGTTTTCTAATCCTGCTAAATTCAAATACAAGTTCTAGGGGCTCCTAGAGATTTCTTAGTATTTTCTCTGTAGACGATCATTTCATCTACATATAAAGATTTTGCTTCTACCTTGCCAATCCTATCCTAATTGTGCCATTTTATTGCCAGACTATTTTGGTGGGGCCTAGGTTTCAAAGTTTAATGGACAGATGACGAGTAAGCGTATCTGCCCTTGTTCCCCACCTTAAGGAGAAAACATTATATCTTCTCCATTCATATAAGGCGTTTTTATTGGAAGTATGGAGTACATATCTGTTGAGAAGGTTCTGTTCTACTTCTTGTCTCCTGATAGCTTTTACCATGAACAGCTGTAGAATTTAGTTCAATACTTTTTCTCCAACTTCTGACAGGATCATATGGCTTTCTCCTTTCCTCTGTTAAAATGATGACTTTTGGGGGTGGATCTTCCAGTGCTGAACCAACACTGCCATCCCTATAACAAAACCACTTTCTACATACTGCCAGATCTGACTTCTAATAGTTTGTTTTGTTAAACAAATTTCTATCTATGTTCATATCTTTTTCTTCTATTATCTTTATCCAGTTTTAGGATTAGCACAATGTTGAGTTCCTAAAATGAGGGGAGAAGTGTTCCTTCTTTTTTCTGCTTTAATTGTTTGATATAGTTTATCAGTTAAAATGTATACGAGCCTGCTGTTGTCATATAGGTAGGTTTTCAAGATAGGAATATACTTTCTATAATAGGTGCTATTCAAATTTTATATTTCCTCCAGAGTTAGTTTCATTAATTTGTCTTCCAAGGTACTTCTTAGAAGTTGTCAAATTTATTTCAAAACAGATTTTTGAAATATGCTTTCTATATCCTTTTAAATTCTGTAAAATCTGTGGTATTGTCTCCTAGATCTTGATATTGTAATTTTAAAAATGTATAATTGATATTGTGTAACAGGAAGAAAAGGTCCAAAGTTGCAGGAGAAGTGGCAAGGGTAGGGGAAAGGAAAAAAGAGAAAAGAAAAAATATGAGAAAAGCAAAAAAATGGAAACAAAGTCTTTGCAAATAGGGAAGGGTGGAGGGGGTGAAGGGAGGGCAGGGGAAGGGGAAAAAATAAGAATCAAGATACTCATGTAATGGTACAAGATCCCAATGATGAATGTAACTGTATTTTATACCAAAAATGTACCAATAAACTTAATGGGAAAAAAAAATAAAGCACATTGACCTTGATCAAGGGTTAAACAGCTTAATCATTGGGGATGTTAAGAACAGTGGGATGTTTGTCATTTGGATTTGTTTCCTAGCCCAATCCTACATGGCTTATTTCAGAATAAAGAGGAGGAGAATAGGCATGAACATTAAAGTGTATCACTAAAAGCTGTAAGGGATAAAAATGTGCTGAGCTAAGTAACACTGGACATGAGTACAAAGTATAAAACTAAAGGGAAAAGGAGCTATACAAAACCACCAAACTATATTTGAGAAAGGTGTTTCCCACAGCCATATGGGTTAACAATACTGATTCTACTATACATATGTGCCAGAAGTGAACAATGAGGTAAATGTATATCATATGGTAGGATCCAAGTTTCTTCTTTTTGGAATGGAAGATACAGATAAGCAAGAGGAGAGATTAGAATGGTCCATGTGGACATAAAGTTGGACATATCAGTTTGAACCCATTTTTAACTTAATATAGATTCACCAACAAAAAGCACAAAATGGGGAAAATGTGACATTATATAGTCCACAAAAGGATACTTGTTCACAGTGTGACAGCCAAAACAGGAAGGCAAAACATCATCCTGTTCCACTGCAGCTGGGAACATGCTTATCAGGCTTCTTAAATATTTTGCCACTCAGCACATGTCATCAAATGAACATGAAACAGAGTACCATGTCTTGGAAACAGCTTGAGTATGTCTTCCAAATGCCTATGTCTTAAAAGCTTGGTCCCAGTATAGTGGTATTAAGATGTGGTGGAACCTTTAAGAGATGGAAGATGGTTAGGTCATTGAGAACATTTCCCTTGGAAGGGATTCATGCTGGTCTCATGGAATGAACTAATTCTTGCAAGAACAAGTTGTTATAAAAGAGCAAGACTGACCACTCCCTGCCCTCTGGCTTCCTGTCTCACCCTATGATCTTGACCTCTCACACAGGCTGCAACCATGGTACCATCTGCAATGAGGTCCTCACCAGACCCAAGCAGAAGCTGGTGCCAGGCTCTGGGATCTCCAGAATTATAAGCTAAATTAACCTCTTTTTGTTACTAATTATCCAGCCTCATGTATTATGTTATAGAAATAAAATAGATAAATACAAGGGGTTATTAATAACAGCAAATTGGCAAATCTATGAACCCAGAATCCATGACTAATAAGGATAATCCAAGGTTTAAAGTAAATATTCATAAATCCATGCTAATAAAAATGACCAAATAAACTAATGGGAAAAAGATAAAAATCTCCCATGGAGAAGATGTCAAATAATTGATGTAGGTACTGCACCCTGAGGATATCCCTCATTCCTTAAACATGAGCTGTGCATAGTGACTTCTTTCCAAAGAACACATTATGGAAAGACATCTTCAGACTAGAAAATTTACAGTAGAGAAATCAGGTTTCAGCTGTTACAGTGGTGAAACTTTATCATCTCAATGAACTTATCAAATTCAACATCAACTACAATAAGTTATATTGATATATATCGTGTAATGAGAATGGTATTTTACCTCTGTAGTATATCTCCTCAAAACCCCAACATCCGATCATGAGGGAAATATTAGGTAAATCCCAACTGATGGATATTCTACAAAATGCCTGACCAATATTCCTCAAAATTGTCAAGGTCATCAAAAAAAAGGAAAATTCTTGAAAATGTCACAGCCAAGAGGATTCTAAGGAGACATGAGTATTAAAAGTAATATAGGTAAATAGGGAAGGGTAGAGGGGTGAAGGGAGTGCAGGGGAATGGGGAAAAATAAGAACCAAGATACATCATGTAAACGTACAAGATCCCAATGATGAATGTAACTGTATTGTATACCTAAAATGTACCAATAAACTTAATGGGAAAAAATGTAATATGGTACCCTGGATGGGATCCTTGAACAGAAACAAAAAAGACTTTAGGGAAACAGAAAATTTGAAAACAGTATAGACTTTCGGTTAATAATAATGCATTAATAAAGATTCATTAATTGTGACAGATGTACTAGAATAACGTAAGATAATAAAAAACAGGGGACCTGGATGTGAAGTGCATGGCAACTCCCTAAAGTAAATCTTCTCAACTTTTCTATAAATCTAAAATTATTGCTATTGTGAAATTAAAGGACCATTTTTTTAATTTTTAAGATTATCAGCAGTCTTCTAGTACAATAAAATATAGTGCAAATGAAAGAGGCACATTTTCTCCTACTTTGACAAAAGTTACCAAGGTGCTATGGTGACATGAACATATCTATGCTTTATGGTCAGTGCTCACCAAAAAGCAACAGAGTTGGTATAAGACATTAGAGACTAGTAGAAAAGCAGCAGCACCCTAGAAACCCTGCCTTAGTGGGAGACAGTAGTCATGATGAATATCTAGTTAATGTCCAAAAAAGCATCATTAACACATGGTAAGCAAACTTGCTCATAACATAGTAGAAACCCAGGAAGGGCCTTCCAGAAGAATTTGAAAATTGCAATAGTGGACTGGAAACCTGCAAGAAGCAGGTAGAGAAAGTGTGAAAGATACATTACTATTAAGACTGCTGAGAAATAAGGAATCTTGGAGGTTACATGTGCAGTTTCTAGCCCATCATAGGTCCTTCAAAAGTTTGGTTGCTTGCCAATGCACTGGAAGATAATGCATTCCAGCTCACAAGAGCTGACTGTGAAATCTTCAGGACTTTTATGAGCCATTTGTTAAACAGAGCCATTATTAAAAATTAAATTATGTATACCTACAATTAAATTATATTAAAACTAAAGGTGATACTCACACCACATCCCTTTCTAATTATTGTACCACATTTTACTTTTACCTACTACCCTTGAGATTGTGTCTATAGTTTCTGTGCAGTGGAAGAACCCTGTAATGATGTGTTACTGCACATCTCTTCTGACTCCATACTCAGTGACATCACTGTTGTAGTTGCATTTCAGCCAGAGGGGGAGTATTTAGGGCACAGGAATTTAAAAAATGCTAAAAATCAAGAATTGAGATACTGTTTTGTTAATAGTCTAGACTTTACAAAGTAATTGAGATTATATTTACTAATGCAGAATACATTTAAAACTGCTGTATCTGTACCCATTACATTGTGACTGACACAAAAACTTAAAAGATATATGTTCCTAGTATTTAGAAACTATTATCTCATTGAACAAAGGATCACTCACATCCTTGATGAATAAATAAAGTTCTGACCTGTCTCTTTGTTGTTTTACTTTCATTTCTCATTTAACATGAATGAAAATATCAGCCATATTTATGTTGAGATCACATTCATTTAGTAATTAAAACTATAGCTTGTCTCTCTCTCTATATATGAACATAGCAAAAATCAACAAAAATATCCTGAGAATATATCCTGAGAATAATTGAAAAATATCCTGAGAATAATTTGATTGTTTGAAAAGGTATAATGCATAGATTTTTAAAAATAATGTTAACATTCTTTACATAAGTAAAATATATAAATATGCATCATGCATGGATGCGCAATTTTTTTTTTGTTCCAGAGAGTCACTTGTTAAAGTTTTACCAGCATACCACAGGTTACTTGCCCCTGTGTCTTCAGGATAAATATATATATATTTATATATATGTATATATTTATATATATACATACATATGTATATATATTTATATATTTATATATATACATATATATCACTGATAAGGTTTTTCCAAGTTTTCACAATGAATGCTGTTGCGCTCCAGCCTGAGAAACTATACTAAGAAAGGAGGGACCCTGAGGTAGCTAGCTAGAGGCTAAAGAGTAAACCTGAGATACATAGGAAAATTGGAGATATTAGGACCAAATCTCACAAAAGTTAACCAGTTTGGGCCAAACTCAGATCTAGTTTTCTGTCTACTTCCTCTACCTAGACCAATTGCAATCAACCACAGCTCTTTACATTCATTCTTGTCTTCCAAGCTAGAGTAAACATATTCAATTTGTAGGAGCTTCTATTGACAGCAAAAAAAAATTGATAGACTAAAGTGCGGGACGCTTTTTAGTAGGAAATGTAAGGACATGGAAAAAGGTGAAGTACAAGAGTGCATAAGTGAATAATGTACTTGTTTATATTTTGATCCTAATGTCTCCAGTTGGGTTCACCACAAGTAACGAAGAGAGAACTCTGAAAATTCTAAGTAGCATCTCAGGGAATCTACTATCATCATAGCTGAAGATTTTCTTTTAGAGCAGCTCTTGTCAATTTAAAGAGAATAACAGAACCACAAAAATCATAGTCTTTCTTACTCATCCTGCCCTAGTCACTATGAAAATTAGTAGCTGTCACACATCCTTGATACAACCTTGTTTCATGCTGTGTGTGTATGTGTGTGTAGCCTATATGAATCACTTTTACCTCTTTATCATGTTTTTGAATATTGGGAGGAAGCTTTCTATTTTAATTTTGGTATTCTAGCAATTATGTGTGTGGTAATGGGAAATGGAAAGAATAGGATCAAGACCAAAAGTCATAAAATGTCAGATCTCAAAAGAATGAGATGCTGAAGCCAGCACAAACTGGTTGACAAGAGCAAAACACTGCATTCTGTTTTCAGTGGCCTTAAAATAAGGGCTTAAATTAGCTTTGATATGAGTACTTTACATCACAGCCATGTCCAAAATATATAAGAAATTCTTACAATTCAACAGCATAAATGAAAAACCTAATTTTAAATGAGCAAATGAATTGAAAAGATGTTTCTAAAAAAGATAAAAAATGGGGCACAGATATATGGAAAGATTCTGAATGTTACTAATCATTAGGAAAATACAAATCAAAACCACAATGAGACACTACATCACAACTGTTATGATGGCTATTAATAAAAAACAAAATATACATTTGGCAAGGATATAGAGAGTTTGGAATCTTTTTATACTGTGGAGATAATATAAATTGATACAGATGTTGTGGAAAACAGTGTGGTTTAGCTCAAAAACTGAAATTAGAACTACCATATGATCTAGTAATTATACCTCTGGGTATATATCCAAAGAAATTGAAGTCAGAATCTTGAAGTGATATCTACACTTCCATGTTCACTGCAGAATTATTCAAGATCTGGAAAAAAAGCTATGAATGGGAAAAATATAGTCAATACATAAAATGGAATACTACCCAACTTTAAAAAGTAAGAAATCCTCCCATTTGACACAGCAGAGATGAAATTGAAGGACATAACATATGTGAGATAAGTCAGTCACAAAAAGAAAAATAGTACAATTCCACTTACATATAGAATCAAAAATATTCAAACTTATACAAACAGAATTATAATGGTAGTTGTTGGGGGTGGAGGGGAAAAAGAGTTGGGGAGTTATGGTCCAACAGATACAAACTTTCAGATATGTAAGAAAAATAAGTTTTAAACATTTGCTGTAAAACATCATGCTAGCTCAGAGGAGGAGGCTTTCAGGCTGTCATAACATGGCTCCCAGCCCAGAGGAGAGGGCTTCTGGGCTGCTGTACCACTGCTCCCATTACAGAGGAGGGGGCTTCTGGGCTGCCTTGGCACCACTCCCAGCCCAGAGAAGGTGAGCCTCGTGTATACCAGCAGCACCCCACCCATCCACATGAGAACACACATAAACAAGAATAAAAACTAGACTTCCAGATCACCTACAGCAACAACAAAGAGAAACAAGGTGAAACACTTTGATACTCAACAACCTGGACTCCCTGAACTGGCAATAAAAGAGGATCTGGAAGAAATTAAATCAGAAATAATTTCTCAGATAACAGCAGAGATTGTGCCCATAATGCAAGACATGATTAATAAATCTAGAGATGAGCTCAGGAACACGATGGAATCCCAACATAGGAAACAAATGGAATCCATAAAACAGATGCAAACAGATTTCCAGGAGATTAAAAACTCCACTGAAAGTCTAAGCAGCAGAAAGGGCCAATGTGAGGACAGAATTTCAGATATAGAAGATAAGATTGCAATTAGTGACCAGGAAAAGAAAAATTGCTTTAAAATTGTAAGGGACAACAAAAAATCAATCCAGCAGCTCCTAGATGATGGAAAGAAGAATAACATAAGACTGATTGGAGTCAATGAAGAAACAGGATGCAGATGACATAAAAAAAACTGTTCACAGAAGTGATGGCAGAAAACTTCCCAAGAAAGGGAAAAGCACTTGACATACAGATAAGGGAGGCATATAGGACTCCAACTAGCCTTGATCTAAAAAATCTACACATACGCATACAATTGTTAAGAGTCCTGAAACCCAACAATAGAACACAGTTCTACAAGCAGTTAGAGAAAAGAAACAAATCACATACAAGGAAAAGCCCATCAGAATCATAGCAGACTTCTCAATGCAAACCCTCAAGGCAAGAAGAGCTTGGAGTGATGTATTACAATCCCTAAAGGAAAACAGCCTCCAACACAGATTGATGTACCCTGCAAAACTATCTTTCAAAATTGATGGAGAAATAAGATACTTTCATGACAAAGAGCACCTGAAGAACTTCATGAATACCAACCTAGCACTCCAAAAAATTTCAGACAATATCCTAGACAAAGACAATGAGGATCACAACCACAGGAAGCCCAACTGAATGAATCCACTGGGTGCGACAAGAAATTAAATGCAAAGGGGGAGAACCCAACAAAAAGAAAAAGTCAGGACAATGATAAGTCAATATATGTGAGTTATAACCATCAATGTTAACGGTCTCAATCACCAATCAAAAGAAATTGACTGGCAGAATGGGTCAAGAAGAAAGATCCAACAATATGCTACATACAAGAAACACATTTAATTCAAAAAGAATCTCAGACTAAAAGTTAAACGGTGGAAAACAATACTCCATGTGACAGGAACCCAAAAAACAGGAGTACCTATCCTCTTTGGAGAACAAGTGGATTTCAAATGAACAATGATTGAGAGAGACAAAGAAGGACACTACATCCTTGTAAATGAAACAATCCTAGAGGAAGAGATGACAATCATTAATATATATGCACCAAACACTAGTGCATCCAACTATATTAAACAAATACCAACAGATATGAAAAATCAAATAAGCACTAATACAATAATAGTGGGGGACATCAATACCCCACTGTCACAAATAGATGGATGAACTAGATAAAAAATAAGCAACAAAATACTAGAACTCAATCAAACTCTCAAACAAATGAACTTAACAGATGTTTTCAGAGTGTTCTATCCCACAAAATCAGAATAAACATTCTTTTGAGGGACACACACATCATTCTGCAAAACAGACTACATACTCACTGATAGAACATATTTAAGTAACTGCAAAGGAACTGAAGTTATCCCAGGTATATTGTCAGACCATAGTGTGATGAAATTGGAGATCAATAGCAAAAGAAACCATAAAAAGTCCATGAACACATGGAAATGGAACACACTTCTGAATAACCAATGGGTCACAGAGGAAATTAGAGAAATCAGACAGTTCCTTCAACAAAATGACAATGACAATAAAACATATCAGAATCTATGGGACACAATGAAAAGCAGTCTTACAATGGAAATTCATAGCAGTGAATACACATATTAGGAAAACAGAGGGCGACTAATTAAACAACCTGATGCTGAACCTCAAGCTTCGAGAAAAGGAAGAGCAGGACAAACTCAAAGCTCATACAAGGGAGGAAATTATAAAGATCAGAGCAGAAATCAATGCAATGGAGAATAAGAGAATGATACAAAAAATTAATGAAGCCAAAAGTTGGTTCTTCAAAAGTATAAACAAAATTGACACATGCTAAGCCAACCTTATCACGAAGAAGAAAGAAAAGGCCCAAATCCATGCAATTAGGAATGAAAAGGATGAAATTACAATGGACCCAGCAGAAATCCAGAGGATCATCAATACCTACATTGAGAACCTATATACAAATACGATGGAAACCACAGAAGAAATGGACAATTACTAGATATGTATGAATTACCAACATTGAATGAAGATGACCAAATAATTCTAAACAACCCAATATCAATCAATAAAATTGAAAATGTAATTAAAAATTTACCAACTAAAAAGAGCCCAGGTCCTGATGGCTCCACCACTGAGGTCTACAAGACATTTAGAGAGGAACTTCTGCTACTGCTGTTTAAACTCTTCAATGAAATTGAAAGGGAAGCAATACTCCTGAATTCATTACTGGAAGCAAGCATCACCTTGATCTGCAAAGCAGAGAAAGAACCAACTGAAAAAGAGAACTACAGGCCAATCTCACTCATGAACATAGAGACAAAAATCCTTACTAAGATACTGGCAAATAGAATGCAGAAGATCATCAAGAAGATCATACAACCTGACCAAGTGGGATTTATCCAAGGAATGCAGGGATGGTTCAACATACACAAATCAATAAATGTACTACACTATATCAATAGAGCCAAGGACAGAAACCACATGATCATCTCAATAGATGCAGAAAAAGCATTTGAAAAAATTCAACATGCATTAATGATAAAAACCCTACAAAAATCGGAATAGATGGTCTCTACCTCAATTTGACAAAAGCCATTTATGAAAAACCAACAGACAATATCATACTAAATGTTCAAAAACTGAAATCCTTCACACTAAAATCAGGAACATGACAAGGATGTCCACTATCACCACTCCTGTACAATACAGTTTTGGAAACATTAGCCACAGTAATTAGACAAGAGAAAGAAATAAAAGCAATAAAGATAGGAAATGAAGAAGTCAAATTGTCATTATTTGCAGATGGCATGATACTCTACATAGAAGACCCCAGAAAATCCACCAAAAGTCTTCTAGACTTAATAACCAAATTCAGTAAAGTAGCTGGATACAAGGTCAACACACAAAAATCAATAGCTTTCCTCTACATGAACAATAGACTCACTGAGAGAGAAATAGGACAAACAATTCCTTTCAAAATAGCATCCAAAAAACTGAAATATCTAGGAATCAACCGAAGAAAAGGAATCAAAGACCTCTACTCTGAAAACTATGGCACTCTGAAAAGAGAGATTGAAGATGATATCAGAAAATGGAAAGACATCCCTTGCTCCAGGGTAGGGAGAATTAATATAGTGAAAATAGCTATACTTCCAAAACTGCTATATAGATTCAATGCAATCCCAAATGAAATTCTAAGAGCATAGTTCATGGATCTGGGAAAAACAATCCAAAAATTCTTTTGGAACAAGAAGAGACCCAGAATAGCAAAAGCAATTCTAGGCAACAGAGGCATGGCAGTGGGTATCACAACCCCCAACTTGAAACTATTCTGCACAGCTATTGTTATAAAAACAGCATGGTATTGGCAAAGAAACAGACCTGAGGACCAGTAGAACAGATTAGAAGATGCAGAAGCAACTCCAGACACATTCAGCCACCTCATCTTCAATGAAGGAGCCAAACACCCTCACTGGAGGAAAGATAGCCTCTTTAATAAATGGTGCTGGAAAAATTGGGTTTCAACTTGCCAAAGATTAAAACTAGACCTATATCTCTCACCATGCACTGAACTAAAATCAAAATGGATTAAAGATCTAAATATTAAAACAGAAATGCTGAACTGGCTGGAACAGAGTTTAGGTAGGACTCTTGAAGATGTTTGTGTATAAGATTTTATGAACAAAACTTCAGTTGCCCATTAACTAGCACAAACAATCAACAAGTGGGATTTGTTCTTACTAAAAGCTTCTGCACAGCAAGAGAAATCACTAACAGAGAAGAGATAACCCACAATGTGGAAAAAAAATTTCACCTGCTGTTCCTCAGACAAAGGTCTACTATCTAGAATCTATAAAGAACTTCAAAAAATCAGACCTCCCCAATTTAAGACCCAATCCAACACTGGGCATCTGAAATGAACAGACATTTCTCAAAGAAGTAGAAATAGCAAATAAACACATGAAAAAAAATGTTCAACATCACTAGTCATTTGAGAGATGAACATGAAAACAACGCTGAGATTCCACTTCACCACAGAAAAAATGGCTTCTATCATGAAATCAACCAATAACAAATGCTGGCGGGGCTGTGGGGAAAGAGGTACCCTGCTCCACTGCTGGTGGGAGTGTAGACTGGTGTAACCACTGTGGAAATTAGTATGGAGATACCTCAAAGAACTAGGATAGGAAGTCCCATTTGACCCAGCTTTTCCCCTGCTGGGAATCTTCCCAAAAGAATTAATAGAATCATACCACAGTGATATATGTGCACCCATGGTCATAGCAGCACAATTTGTGATAGCTAAAACTTGGAAGTAGCCCTATTTCCCATCAACTGGAGACTGGATAAAGAATATCTGGGGTTTTTTATACAGTGGAGTACTACTCAGCCATAAAAAATGAGAAATTTGGGACATTTATAGCTAAATGGATGCATATTGAGGCCATACTGTTAAGTGAAATAAAAAGGACACACATGTGTAAATACTGAATAGTTTCTCTAGTGTGAGAAACTGAAATTGTAAATAAGGACTAAAAGGTATAATAGATAATTTGAAATAGGAAGAAAAGGAGCAAAGGTGAAGGGGAAATGGGAAGGGTAGGGGATAGGAAAGAAGGGAATGGAATTAATATGAGAAAATGAAAAAAAGGAAACAAAGTCTTTATAAATAGGGATGTGTGGACTAGTTGAAGGGAGGGAATGGGAATGGGGAAAAAATAAGAACCAAGAGAGATTACGTAAAGGTGCAAATTTCCAATGATGAATGTCATTGTATTGTATACCTAAAATGTACCAATAATATTAAATTTTTAAAAAATATCATGCCAACACCTACCAATACTATGTTATAAAATTTTAAATTTTTTATCAGGATAGATCTCAAATTAAGTATTCTTACTATAATTTATATTAAGAAAACTTTTGGTAAAGGAGCCACTGATGAGACAGATTGCTGTCAAATTCATTTTGCAAGCCAAGGATTCAATTTTGAAATATCCATCAATCCCCTGACCCAACATTTTACTAAATAACAGCCCTATAACAATCTGTTCCTCCAATCATGGTTGTCATGTAATCTTTCAGAAACTCTGGAAAATGTATAAGGCATTTGGACTATTAAAGAAGAGAGTAAAGATGCTGATGAGAACTCATCACTTGCAGTGCTGTCAAATCCATATTGGGAAGAGTCACATGGATTTCACAGAGATTGTTGGCCAAATTGGAAGCCCTTGGAAGCGTGGGACTCATCAAGATCAGGAGGTCTGCCTTTTTGAATACCTTTCAATTTCAGTCCTTCATTAATATTTAAGACCATAAAGTTAACAGAAATACAATTTGATGTGAAATATACAAGATACTTCCATGTAGTTTTGCATCTGTCATAATACTTTTTGATTATGACATTGATTCTGAGCTCCTGAGTTTGACCTATAGAAATATTTTGGTCTCTGTTATGTTCAAGTATTTTTGTTTTTTAATTGTTATGAAAGGTCATATTGGTAAAAATATAGAGAAACGTTTTCCTGTTGTGTACTTTGCATTTTTCCTCAGCTTCTTCTGGAACACATTTGCATTTCATCATCAAATCATTTATTTTAGGGTGATAACATTGACAAGTAAACTTATATAGGTTAATTCTCTGGACTCAAGCCATGGGTAATACTAAAATGCACTGAGTCCTGCATAGAAAGCAGTTTGTCTTATGTAACTATAAAGTATGGCAAATCTGTCAGCTGACAAACCCTGAAAGGTAGAAAATAGGACATACTCCTTTATGCTTTGAAGGAAGGAAACAGACTATCTGTATTTGAACTTTCTTACTCTGGACTGCTGTTGTCAGGATAAATCAAGAGATGCATTAGCTAGAAAAGGATGGCACTGTTTAACAAAAAGGGGGGAAATGTAAAAAGATAAAATGAAATGTATAAACTTCAATGTACGTGCTACTTCATTGAAAGATAGCTCTGTCTTTCAACAAAGAAAACAATAAAACTGTACAGATTCATTCTACATTTATATAAATGTATAAAACTAATGCAACCACTATGGAAATCAGTATGCAGACTCATAAAAAAAACTTAAAACAGAAATTCCATTTGATCTAACTATTCCCCTTTTAGGTATTTTGCTGAAAGAGTTAAAAACATCTTATCACAGTGATACATGCATGCCTATGCTTATAGCTGCACAACCCAGAATAGCTAAATCTTAGAAGGGGCCTATATGTCCATTAACAGATGAGCAGATAAAGAAAATGTGGTATTTATATACTATGGAGTACTTCTCTGCCATAAAGAAGGATAAATTTGAGTCATTTGTAGGAAAATTGATGCACTTTGACACTATAGTGTAAAGTGAAATAAACCAGGCACACAAGCTTAAATATCACATGGTTTGACTTTTATGAAAAACCTAAAATATAAATAAAAGATAGATAATAGGAAACAGGGAGGCAGATCTTTTGTAGAAAAATAGGGGGACCAAGTAATGGAGCAAGGGGGAAGGGGAGGGAAAGGGAAGGAGATGAAAAAAGAACTAAGATGTGTTATCTCCCTACAATTAATGTAATCATCATGTCATACTAATATGTACTAATAAAAATAAAAATTTAGAAAACAAAATCTTTTGAAAAGACACACATGATAAAGAACTGTTATCCAAAGCACACAAAGAACCCTTAAAACTCAACAATAAGGAAACAACCCAATTAAAAACGGCTCAAAGAACTTAACAGATATCTCACCAAATAAGGTATTAAACAAAGAAGACCGCAAGAGTATGAAAAGATGCTTCACATGATAAATCATCAGGGAAATGCAAATTACTACTTTATCTTAGTTCATTGAAAAGAAAGTTTTGTGTTATTGTTTCTTGTTTGTAAGAATCTTTTTGGTTTTATCTTGTACCCTGAGTAACTACTTTGAAGATAACGGTACACAGTGTAATAACTATTGTTATTATTTTATTATTTAATTCTGCTTTATTTTTTCATAAAATAAAAAATTAAACATAAAGAAATAACACTGAGCTACCACTACATCTGTTAGAATTTCCAACATCCAGAACACTAGCAATATAAAATGCCTGTGAGGATATGGAGCAACATGGAGTCTCGCTCTTGGTTGGTGGAAATGCAAAATGGTATAGCCACTTGGAAGACAGTATGACATTTTCTTACACAACTAAACATATTCTCCCCATAGGATCCAGCAATTTTTCTCCTTGGTATATTCCCCAAAGAAGTGAAAATATCCCCACAAAATCCCATAATGGATGTTTTAAGTAGCTTTATTCATAATTCCCCAAACTTGTAAACATCCAAGATATCTTTTCATTAATTGAATGAAAAATAAACAGCAATGCACCCAGACAGTGAAATATGACTCAATGTTAAAAAGAAATGAACTATCAAGCCATGAAAAGATGTGGATGAATCTTAAATGCATATTAATGAGTAAAATGATGCAGTTTGAAAAAGCTATATATTATGTGATTCCAACTATATGACAAAGGCACTATATGATAAGGCAAAACTATGGAGACAGTAAAAGTATCAGTAGTTGCCAGTAGGGGTGAGGATGAATAGGTGAAGCCCATAGCATTTTTAAGAGCAGTAAAACTACTCTGTATTATGCTAGAATTATGGATACATGTCACCATGGATGTATCAAAATCCATAAACTATATAATACAAGAATGAACTCTAATATAAACTGTGGACTTTTGGTGATGATGCTTTCTCAATTAGGTTCATCAGTTGTAACATGTACTACTCTGGTGGGGGATGTTGATAATGGGAAGGCCATGCATGTGTAAGGATAAGGAACATATGAGAAATTTCTTCATGTTCCTCTAAATTTTGCTGTGAAATCAAAACTATTCTAAAAAATGAAGTCTATTAAAAAATAACTCAAAAGTCCTACTTAGATTGTAGATTTCACACATATGATTTAAAGCAATGATTTGATGAAAACTGCTACCAATAAACCATTTCAATCAGCTATAGAGTTCCATGATGCATACTTTTGCCACACACAGCCGAGAAACTCAGGTTATGTGTACTAAAATGACAACAAGAAAAACTAGGCAGAATGAATTGGGGATGAACAGTTTATACCTGGAACTAAGGAAAGGACTAGTGAGGAGAGAGAGAGAAAGGAAGAACAGTAGAAGGAAGAAAACACTATAAATCAGGATCTCTCCCAGACAGCCAGTTTACAAGCACACCACAGGCTCAAGGGGACATTTGACATCCTCCAGTATAACCCACTGGAGAATACCAAAGAGGGTAAGTGAATTTGGACACTAGGAAACAGGAAAGGGGTGTTGAAGAAATCTTGCCCTCTTTCTGTCCCCTAGGTCTTGACTCTTGGCTCTTCCTCCCTTTTGGGGGGCCCTGCACTAATGTGTATGGGGGGGCATAAATACGTCACCAAGTTAAGAGCCACTCACAGAGAGAGCTATAGGTAAGTCCATACAACAGTGAAAGTATAACTTCTAGTGGCTTTAGTTCAGTTCCCAGTGGGACTAAAAGACACAGGTCTTCCCACAGGGGAGACTGTCCTGGAGACAATTTATGGGAGGAGAACTATATTACAGCTCAACATAGTGATCTCTGGTTGCAGACTAGCTGCACATAACTCATCCACTGCTCCAAATTTCTAGGCTAGACTCAAGTGGCGATGCCCAAGAAATAGAGAGATTAAATGACAAAGTTGTTCTACACCCATTTCTTCAGCACCTGTCATTTTCCCTGGGTCATTCAAAGGACCCTTCAGCTAGAGTACACAGCCCTACTAAAATCATTCAGAAAAGCAGCTCTTAATGTTCTGTCATAATCACCTAGCACTCACTGTGTGTACCGTATTCATTGGTCAGGCCCAGTTCTGCACATTTACTGCTGTCTTACTTTTCAATCACAGATATTTAGAGTGCCTACTCTGTGCCAGTTACATATAAATGTATTTATCTATAGTGATACATGGATACATAAGACCCTCAAAGAGTTGTAGCAAACCAAAGACATATATTGTTACTATACTACAGGACAAAATGAAATTTAGTGCTGAATAAGAGCAGAGATGCAGCAATGTGCAGTGTCCAGCATCTGGAAAGGTTAAGATCAAAAAGAGTTGTAATAAAAATTACTAGTTCATGTTTACTGAGCATTTACCATGTTCTAGATTCCACAGTATGCCCTTTACATAAATCACCACCTTTAATTCTCTCAATCAAGTATGATAAGTAGCACTATCTCCATTTCACACTAAAAAAAAGGTGTAAAGAGGTTAAGTAATTCATCCAAAATCATAAGCTAGTTAAATGTTGGAATAGGTTTTCTGAGGTCTGAAAGTCTGTGTCCCCCTAAAATTCATATGTTGAAACCTAAACACCAATGGTATGGTATTAGGGGAAAAAGCCTTTAGCAGATGATTATGTCTTGAGAATAGAGTTCTCATAGTCAGGATTGGTGCCTTTATAATAGCTGCTGTGGGCTGATTAGACCCTCAGATACATGTGAGGGGGGGATGATGAGGAATAAAGAGAAACAGAGACAATATCAAAGGTGCAAGGGGACCAAGAGAAGCCCGACTCTAGTAGACAGACTCCAAAATCTCTGCAGTTGACACACTTTTATTAGCAAGCAAGAAGCATAGGGGGAAGGGGTTGTTCATCATTTGAGGAACAAATAAGAGTTGAAAAGATATTTTGAAAAATAGGGACCAGGATAAACTTTTACAAAGAGAGTGCATGAAAAGGGAACAGGTTCTTCCCTATACCTGGATACCTGCACAAGTTAATAAGGAACCAGCACTCTTTACATTGTCCTCAGCAGATATCATCTTGCCATGGGAGTACTGTGATTGCAAGCATTCCCCACATAGCCAGAAAGCACAGAGCCTTCCACATGCTTTTCTGTTTCCCAAGGCAGGTCACATTAGCCTCAGGACTGTGGGGTGTAAGTTACACAATTTGGTCCCCAATAATTCCTCACATACCCTCATCCCCAACAAATAGTGGCCCAAGGAAGCTTGCTGGGCCTTTTCTTACTATGTGAGGACGTGGAGAGAAGGCATAATCTATGTTCCAGAAGGAGGGGCCCTCACCAGACTCTGAATCTGCCTAGATCTGTGTGAAATCTCTACTGCTTATAAGCTACCCAGGTCCATAGTATTTTATTATAGCAGACTCAGTTGACTAAGGATCTATTTCAAGCCTTTCTGATTCTAGAATGTAAAGCAAAATTTAGAGCAAGCTGAGATGAGGTACTATTATAAAGATGTTGAGATAATTTTATAAGTTTGGAAGCTACTAACAGAATTCATTCATTTGTTTTTTTCAACATGGCCCAAGCACTATTCTATAATATTGAAGAAAACAGACACAATTCTCTGCCTTCTTAGAAGTCACATTATAATAAAATGTAAGTTCACTTGAAGAGAAAATTACATATGTTGAGAGAAATACTTTAAGAAATGTTTGAAACAGAAAGTAGTAAGGCACAACTGATGAAGATCACCAGGTACTACCCTGTCGTCTGACAAAGTCAGGTTAATTAACTTGTTCAAGCATGAGAGTCTGCAAACCAGAGAAACCATGGGCCAAATAAACAAGCAAATGAAGTTACAGGGTTATTTTGGATATGGAAGGGGTGTAGGTGAAATTTAAATAAATAAGAATTATGACTGTCTCAAAGTAGAGCAGAGCTGTGTGTAAAGGAGTCAATATCAGGCCTGACATCAGAAGTATTCCTGAGGTCCTGTCTCCCTGGAAACTAAAGAATTAAGACCAGTACGGAATGTTGTGTCTACAATCCCCTTATTTAAAACCCTACCACTGGATTGGAAATTAAGCCTGCTTCTAGGTAAAAATGTAGTACTCCATTATTGCTAGTATGATTTCAAATAGCAAAGCTGTAACTGCCTAAGATATTAGAAAATAAGCCTTTTCACCCCTGTATTCTATTGTAAATTAACAAAAAGAATATGAGTTTGTTTTTTTTAAGGTTCACAAAGGTCATCTCCCAACTTTACCAACCTAAGTTCTAAAGTCAAAGAAAACTGAAGAGATTTCTCTATCTGTAAGAAGAGGAAAGCATTTAGCATTCTTGAGAAAATATAAGAGGCAGGGGCGAAGAGGTAAGGTGGGAGGGCACAGCAAAAAAAAAGATGGAAAAAGCCTATGTGAGGGATAATGTGAACCTACCCAACATACTGAGGAAAGCCTACTGAGCACATGGGTAGATTAAGAGCAGAAGAGTGATGCCATGAGAATCAGAGAGCAAGGCTAGGGCTATGTTTCACCTCAGTAAATATATTGTAGGACAGGAACAGAATGACTTCCTAAGAAGTATGTGAGGCACCCCTGGCAGTCAAGCAAAATCTTTGGGATGTTTTTAAATCTCCACATACTTGAAATAAAGTAATTTCACATCTTAGTGCAGGGGCTTAAATAGAGCTCTTAAGGCCTCACTGTACAGGTGAAGGCAGCACCAATCAGCTACATTTGGCTAATGGAATTCAAATGTTCACAATTTGTTATTCTGGGGATATGGAGAGAGGACTAAAACTGCTGGCAGGCTCAGCCCCCTATGTGCAAGATCATTGTAAACTTGACTACCTAAAATAAAATCTTAACATTTTAAGATTGTGTAATCTAAACATGATTGCACTATTAGAAAGTACCAAGTGAAACTAGAATTATGGTCCTGAGCAAGGAACCATAAATGGAAAGGAGTTATAGGATTCAAGACTTAGGCAAGTCTGTCCTTAAGTGGTATTTTATTTGTTCCACTTTAAATTTTTCTTTTTTAATTTTAATTTTTATTATTACACGTTTGCAGTATATAATGATGACATTCATTATGGGAAGTTGACACATATACATAACACGTCTTAGTTCTTTTTAAGTCTCGTTCCCTCCCTCTTTCTCCCAATTTTCCAACATTTAAAAATGAGAACCATCATATTTTTTTTTTGTTTTGGGGTGTTTTTTTTGATACCAGGGATTGAACTTGGGACCTTGCACTTGTGAGGCAGGCACCAGAACCACTGAGCTAAATCCCCGGCCCAGACCATTATATTTTTAATAAAATAAAGTTACCTCTTCTTTTGAAGAATCAGAAGATTTAACAAGCTTTGGTTTATATCCCCAAGTAGCAAAAGGAGGCTGGAGTGGAAGGGTAATGGATTCTCCATATCCTCGGATTCCCCATCACTTGTGAATATCTCACACCCAGCCAGAATTTCCCTTATTTATGTGACCTGGCAGACTACTAGAGGAGTTTGTAATTCCTGACTGAAGAATCAAAGATCCTTGTACTTAGCTGAAAAACAATGATTACATCACATCTGTTTAACTCATATACTCAAAAAGTGGATTGGGAAGCTTTTTATCCCAGAATATAATACTGAATCTTAGTAAGACTGTATTTTCTGGGCTATCCAAAGGGATATGCTTCCCCTTACCCCAGAATTCCTTCTCCAATCATTGTATGATCAGTTAGGTATCTTCTGTTTATCAGCATTTGTTTGTAAAGAAAGACAATGTGACCTCTTCAGCAGGAGGACCCTCTGAGTGAACAACACCTTTAGCAAATCAATCCTAAAGAGATTTATTTCCAAGCAGTAGATAGCAAGGAGGCAGTGTATATTTATCATTTAGACAAGGCCTTAATAAAGATAAATATGGAGTTCGAGTTCCTCTAAGGAAGTGGCTTTAACTTCCGACATATGCCAAAATGCACTTCACAGCTAATTAGGTGGTATTTGCATATGCCTTGTGAGCTGGTATAGTTAAGCAATTAGATAGAAATGATACATTTGTCAACATTTAGATGGTCTGAAAAAATCAGGGGCCTTTGAGACCAAAGAATAATGTCAAGAGGTAAATTCAAAGAGATATTTTAAAGACAATAATTAATGTATCTTCATTTAAAAAAAATCTATGGCAAGACTTTGTTTTGCTGCAGCATAGAGGACAAATAAACAGAATACCAGTCTTACCTCCATATGGTTAATAAAATCATGCTTGCTGAACTCCATTTTTATTGTCTCTTGTCTGCATTTGTAGGATCTCTGCTGTCACACACACAAAATTAGGGTAATGAGACTAACTTCATTCTCCAAATTATCTCAGATACTAGAATTTGCACTTTCTCCCTTGAAAATCAGAACCTAGACTAGAATAAAGCAAGCAAGACATGCTGGACACAAAATTTAAGAAGGCACAATCTCAAGATCCTGTAAGTGAAAGGTCATAATGTGCAAGTCAGTATCTCATTAAATTTTGCTCCCTTGGTGCCTGGCTTACCTCACCCTTGTTCCAGCTCTGTAGAGAACATTTCATTATTGAACTGTGATGTTCTAAGTTCTCACTGAGGAAGTGGAAAGGCCAAAACATGGGGAATACTTATAAAGTCAAACACAGACATGTGAGATAACTGCTTATTAGGATATAATATTCAGATAATACATATGCCTTATATACAGTCAAAGTAAAGAAAGAGAGGGGTCAGTGTATATTAGTGACACATGCGAATATCTTTTTCTCAATTCCGATGCCAAATAATGAAACTAAAGCCTAACACAATATTACCAAGGAAAAAGCCTGTACATGAAAAGTGAAGTTGTGATTTGTGATTAGTTCACTAATTGATGGCACCAGTTGACTAATAGAAACTAAAACTCAATTCTTCAAATAGGTTAAGAACCTCTAAAGTCTTGAGAACATGGTTCATTTGCTCATGAAAACTTCTTCCACACACAAAAAAGAAACATCAGCTTTGTCTCATTTACGACAAATTCCAAGTAGAAAAAGTTCCAGTTGAGAGTTTCATCATACAGGCACGAGAGAGGTAGGAGGCTTCAGGTCTTCTTACTTTGCTCCATGTGACTCAGGATAGATTACAAAGTACAGTAGCTTCTGTTTTAACCTCAACTCACTTTATCTCCTCTCACTTCTTCCACTCCAAGCTCTAAAGTAGAAAACATGACTACATATGTCAGGGCTGAGAAAAGAACAGCCTAAAATTGTGCCAAGTTGAGAAGAGTCATACTCATCCAGCTTTAATTGGTACCTAACTTGAGACTTTCCAAATGAAAGATCAGTGAGTGCCTCCAGGTGGGTAAAAAACAAAACAAAACACTTCTTCAACAAAATTGATCAAATTGGCTCATGAAGCTTTGTGAGTATAAAATTACTCTTGTTAAAATAGAAACACTCTCTGGAAATGAATTCCAAACATGAGGATTAGCATTTCCTTTGAAATAATCATAGCACATGAAGAGGGAATGTCCTTGATAAAATGTGGTTTCCATTTGCTGAATTCTACTTAGCTCAGCTCCCTGGCAGGTTTTCCCTTGTTCTGGCTAGGCTGTGTAAGAGCAGAGTTTTCAAAAGATCATTTTCAAATAAGTAATTGTATTAAGGCTAGTCCAGAACCTAGCATAAATATTGTTGCCCTTCTTAAGTTTATGCTCAACATTCTAAATCAGCTGAAGCCACTCATCAATTATTCAAATAGTTATTAAATACCACTAAGTGTTCAAGGCTCTATTTTTGGTGCTGAAAGGAGGCAAGATGATAGTAACAGATGCAAATGAGATCCAGAGTCTGCTATACAAGTTAAGTGTCTAAGTAAGTAGGGTAAGATAGCCGCATGAATAGTTCATATTAAGTAGAAAATGTTACATTTAACAATAGAACAGAAAATGGGCTAGAACATTCAAAATGTGTTCTGCAGACTACTACATGGGTACTACATGGGAGCTTATCAGAAATACAGAATTTCCAGCCCCAGTAATGAACAACTGATTCAGGTTCTATGGTTTAAAAAGATCTATAGGTGATTCTTATAGTTTGAGAAGCTTTGAACTAGAGTACTTTAGAAGAAGGAGAAATTGCTTCCAGCAGAGGGATCAATAATGACCTGAAGAAGGAAGATGGCACATAAACCAGATTTCAGTAGTGTGGCATTAAATTCTACATGGTGACCAAAAAGTGTCCTCCACATATGTGGCTAGACAACATTTCCTAGCCTCCTTTGCAGACATGTGAATGTGTGACAAATTTCGAGTGGAAGGTCCGCAAAAATTGCATGTGCCACTTCCAGACATTGAATTTAAAAGACTGAACATGTCTTATTCACACTTTCCTCTTCTTCCAGCTAGATCCATGCATGGGGTGGAAAATCACTGCTCATATGAAAACCACACCTTAAAGAATGGTAGAGCAGAGGCCAGGGATGTAGCTCAGCAGTGCCATGCCTGCCTGGCAAGCTCAAGGTCCTGAGTTTAATTCCTGGTACCAGAAAAAAAAAATTGCATTGCCTGAGTCTGCAATATCCCCAAAGGCATGCAGAATATTTCACTATACTCTTTGTTAAAACTATGTTGTTTGTTTATATTTTAAATTTTAAAGTCCTTTTGTAATTTTGGCTTTCAGATCATTTTGGTATTCTACATGAAGTAAGCTTTCAAGCATGGTTCAGTCATACTAGGAAATAAATAAGTTACATAAAAAATATACTCCAAGCTTGTGGCTGGTTAGAGCATCAAGATTACAACAGGATCCACCTGAAACACTCCTGAGGATGTGAGCATACAAATATTGAACTTGAAAATTACAAGCTTCAAAGAGTGTAGAGAGTGCACTACAGAAGTTGATTGAAATCAATTACCCTCCTGAAAATTGGGAAGTGTTCAGAGAACAATTAGGAAGAGTCCAATCCATATTCATTAATACAGAGTGGGTCCCCAAATGACAGATATCTGCTGTGATTAAGAGAGAAGATTTTTTTAAAAGGACAGCCTTATAGAAGAGAGTGGTGTGTGAAAAGCTTTAGAGTACAATAGACAGAACTTTCTTAATATTCAAAAGAAGCTGCAATCTAATTCACAGTAAAATATATATATTAGGACAAGCATTGCAACAGAATGATGTTTTGGTCAATGACAGACTACATATAGAATAGCATATATCATATATACTAGGTGTGTAATAGGCTATACATCTAGGTTTGTGTCATCATAGTCTATGATGTTTGTACAATGACAAATTCACCTAATGATACATTTCTAAGAAGATATCCCCATCGTTAAGCCATGCATAAGAACAGAAATGAGGGGACTTTAATACATGTGTAAACATAGAGAAGTGAAGAAGTCTCATTTGTTTCTGTCCATGGCCTATTTATAAATTGATAATTGTCTTATGCCATTCAGGCTATTAATAGCATATACTGAGTGTGTTATAAAGAAAACTATTTCTCACAATTCTGGAGGCTGAGAAATCTGTTATCAAGGTGCCAGAAAATTCCGTGTCTAGTAAGGGCCTACTTCCTATTGCATAAACAGATGTGTCCTCACTTAGAAGGGGCAAGGCAACTAGCTGGTGTTTCTTTTATAAGGAGACCAATCCCATTCATAAGGGCTCTACTCTCATGACTAAATCACTTCAAAAAGGTCCTACATCTTAATACCATCACCTTGTAGGTTAGAGATTTAACACATACATTTAGGAAGGAGGGCCACAAACACTCAGACCCTAGCAATAATATTTCACATGGTAAGTGAGGCCTAAACGTAGGCAGAGAAGGAAGCAGCTACTTGTTAGGTGGTCCTAGCCAGAAAATTCTCTCTTGCTGGGTTGCTACTGTCCAGTCTCAGAATTCACTTAGGCCTTAAGAAGTGAATTGTGGATCCTAATAAAATGTCTATCACCTACTTGCTGAGGGTCTTTGGAGGAATCACTAACATTTCTGTGAAATGGTAATTATAATACATGTCCTGTCAACCTCACAAAGTTTTTTAATAATGAAATGTCACTGTATATGTGAAACTCAATCATTGCAGCACAATGTAAGGAACTTTCATTGTTTTTCTACTTTATTCATAAAAACACTTCATTTTGGGCAGAGGAGGAGGCTTCTGGGCCACTGTGGCACAACTCCCAGACCAGAGGAGGTGAGCTGCAAGGGTGCCAGCAGCACCCTCCGCCCCCCAATCAAAATGAGAAGACATGCAAACAAGCATCAAAACCAGACTTCCAGATCATCTGAAGCAACACCAAAGGGAAACAAGATGGAACACTCTGATACTCAAACACCTGGACTCCCTAAATGGCAACAAAAGAGAATCAAGAATGAATGAAACCAGAAATAATTTCTCAGATAATGGAAGACATTGTGCACATAGTGTAAGACATGATTAAGAAATCTACGGAGGACACAGAGAAAACCATAGAGGAGCTGAGGAACATGATCGAATCCCAACATAGGAAGCAAATGGCATCAATAAAACAGATGCAAACAGATTTCCAGGAGATTAAAAGCTCCACTGAAAGTTTATACAGCAGAATGAGTAATGTGAGGACAGAATTTCACATACTGAAGATAAGATTGCAATTACTGACCATAAAAAGAAAAATTTCTTTAAAATTGTAAGGGACCACAAGAAATCAATCTACAACTGCTAGATGATGCAAAGAACAATAACATAAGACTGATTTGAGTCAATAAAGAAATAGGAGAGTGTGCAGATGACATAAAAAACCTGTTCACAGCAGTGGTGGCAGAAAACTTCCCAAAGCAGGGGAAAAGAACTTGACATACAGGTAAGGGAGGCATAGAGGACTACAAATAGCCTTGATCAAAAAAAAAATCTACACATAGGCATATAATAGTTAAGATTCCAGAAACCCAACAGAAGAACAAAATTGTACAAGTAGTTAGAGAAAAGAAACAAATCACAAACAAAGGAAAGCCCATCAGAATAACAGCAGACTTCTCAATGCAAACTATCAAGGCAAGAAGAGCTTGGAGTGATGTATTCCAAGCCCTAAAGGGAAACAGCCTCCATCCCAGATTGATGTACCATGCAAAACAATCTTTCAAAATTGATGGAGAGGGCCGGGGATTTAGCTCAGTGGTTCCAGTGCCTCACAAGCGCAAGGTCCAGAGTTTGATCCCAGGTACAAAAAAAAAAAAGAACAAAATTGATCGAGAAATAAGATACTTTCATGACAAAGAGCACCTTAGGAACTTCATGAAAACCAAACAAGCACTCTAAAAACTTTTAGACAATATTCTAGTAAAAGACAAGGATAGCAACCCCAGGAAGCCCAGCAGAATGAATCCTTCCAGCATGACGACAAATTAAATTCAAAGTGGGAGAAGTCAACAAAAACAAAAAGTCTACAATGATAACTCAATAGGTACCAGTTATACCCATCAAGGTTAATGGTCTCAATTCACCAGTCAAAAGAAACAGACTGGCAGAATGGGTCAAGAAGAAAGATCCAACAGTATGTTACATACAAGAAACACACATAATTCAAATAGAAACTCATAGACAGAAAGGTAAAGGGTGGAAAACAATACTCCATGGGACAGGAACCTGAAAAAATGCAGGAGTAGCTATCTTCTTTGTAAATCATGCGGATTTCAAACCAACACTGATTAAGAGAGACAAAGAAGGACACTACATTCTTGTAAAGGGAACAATCCAACATGAAGAGATGACAATCATAAATATCTATGCACCAAACACTAGTGCACCCAACTATATAAAACAAATATTAACAGACATGAAAATGCATGTAAGCACTAATACAATAGTAGTGAGGGACCTCAATACCCCAGTGTCGCAAATAGAGAGATCAACTAGACAAATAAGAAGCAAAGAAATTCTAGACCTTAATCAAACACTTGAACAAATGAACTTAACAGGTGTTTACAGAGTGTTCCACCCAACAAAATCAGAATACACAAACATTTCAGCTGCACACAGGTCATTCTCCAAAATAGACCACATACTTGCTCATAGAGCATGTTAAAGTAAGTGCAAAGGAATTGAAGCTATCCCCAGTATATTATCAGACCATAGTGAGAAGAAATATGCAAAAAATTCATAAACACGTGGAAATTGAACAGTACATTTCTGAATAACCAATGAGCCACACAGGAAATTAAAGAAGAAATCAGATAGTTCCTAAATTAAATGGCAATGACAGTACAACATACTGGAATCTATGGGACACAATGAAAGCAGTCTTATGAGGGAAATTCATAGCCATGAATACTCATATTTGGAAAACAAAGTGAGCCCAATTAAACAACCTGATGCTGAACTTCAAGCTTCTAGAAAAAGAAGAGCAGGACAAACTCAAAGCTCATACAAGGGAGGAAGTTATAAAGATCAGAGCAGAAATCAATGTAATGGAGCCTAAGAGAGTGATACAAAAAAATCAATGAAGTCAAGAGTTGGTTCTTCAAAAGAATAAACAAAATTGACAAATGCTTAGCCAACATTATCAGGAAAATGAAAGAAAAGGCCCAAAATCATCCAGTTAGGAATGAAAAGAATGAAATTACAATGGACCCAGCAGAAATCCAGAGGATCATCAATACCTACTTCAAGAACCTATACACCAATAAGTTGGAAAACACTGAAGAAATGGACATATTCCCAGATATGTATGAATTATAAATGTTGAATGAAGGAGACCTAAAACTTCTAAACAACCCAATATGAATCAATGAAATTGAAAACATAATTAAAAACTTACCAAGAAAAGCCCAGGTCCTGATGGCTTCACTGCTGAGTTCTACAAAACATTTAGAGTGGAACTTTTCCTACTACTGTTTAAACTCTTCAATGAAATTGAAAGGCAATCAATACTTCCAAATTTATTCCTGGAAGCAAGCAACACCTTGATCCCCAAAGCAGAGAAAGACCCAACCAAAAAGAAGTATAGGCCAATCTCAAAAATGAACATAGATGCAAAAATCCTTACTAAGATACTGGCAAATAGAATGCAGAAGATCATCAAGAATATCATAAGCCCAGACCAACTGGGATTCATCTCAGGATTGCAGGGAAGGTTCAACATACACAAATCAATAAATGTACTACACTATATCAATAGAGCCAAGGACAAAAACCATATGATCATCTCAATAGATGCAGAAAAAGCATTTGACAAAATGCAACATGCATTCATGATAAAAATCCTACAAAAAAGTGGAATAGACTGTCTCTACCTCAATCTGATAAAAGCCATCTATGAAAAACCAATAGCCAATATCATCCTAACTGGTCAAAAACTGAAATCCTTCACACTAAACTCAGGATCAAGACAAGGATGTCCACTATCACCACTCCTGTTCAGTATAGTTTTGGAAACATTAGCCACGGCAATTAGACAAGAGAAAGAAATAAAAGCAATAAAAATAGAAAATGAAGAAGTCAAATTGTCATTATTTGCAGATGACAGGATACTCTATATAGAAGACCCCAAGAACTCCACCAAAAGTCTTGTAGACTTAATAACCAAATTCAGTAAAGTAGCTGGAAACAAGGTCAACACACAAAAATAAATAGCTTTCCTCTACACGAACAACAGACACACTGAGAGATAAATAGGGGAAACAATTCCTTTCACAATAGCATCCAAAAAACTGAAATACCTAGGAATCAACCTAACAAAATTAATCAAAGACCTCTTCTCTGAAAACTATAGTACTCTGAAAAGAGCGATTGAAGATGATATCAGAAAATGCACAGACATCCCTTGCTCCTGGGTTGGAAGAACCAACATAGTGAAAATGGTCATATGTCCAAAACTGATATGTAGATTCAATCCAATGCCAAATGAAATTGTAACAGCATACTTCATGGACCTTGAGAAAATAATCCAAAATTTCATTTGGAACAAGAAGAGGCCCAGAATAGCAAAAGCAATTCTGGGTAACAAAGATATGGCAGGGGGTATCATAATCCCCAACTTGAAACTATACTGCAAAGCTACTGTGATAAAACAGCATGGTACTGGCAAAGAAACAGACCTGAGGACCAGTGGAACAGATTAAAAGATGCAGAAACAATTCCAGACACACTCAGCCACCTCATCTTCGACAAAGGAGCCAAACACCCTCACTGGAGAAAAGATATCCTCTATAATAAATGATGTTGAAAAAACTGCATTTCAATCTGCCAAAGATTAAAACTAGACCTATATCTCTCACCACGCACTAAACTAAAATCCAAATGGATTAAAGATCTAAATATTAAAACAGAAACACTGAACCACCTGGAACAGAGGTTAGGTAGAACTCTTGAAGACATCAGTGTAGGAAAAGACTTTATGAATAAAACCTCAGTTGCCCGTGAACTAGCACAATCAACAAGTGGTATCTCTTCTGACTAAAAAGCTTCTGTACAGCAAGAGAAACCACCAACAGTGTGAAGAGACAACCCACAATGTGGGAAAAAAATTTCACCTCCTGTTCCTCAGACAAAGGTCTACTATCTAGAATCTATAAAGAACTTCAAAAATAAGACCTGCCAAATTTAACAACCCATTCCAAAAATGAGTATCTGAAATGAACACACATTTCTCAAACAAATAGAAATAGCAAGTAAACTTATGAAAAAATGTTCAACATCACTTGTCATTCGAGAGATGCACATGAAAACAATGCTGAGATTCTACCTCATCCCTGAAAGGATGGCTTCTATCATGAAATCAACCAATAACAAATGCTGACAGGGTTGTGGGGAAAGAGGAACACTGTTGCACTGCTGGTGGGAGTGTCAGCTGGTGCAACCACTGTGTGAATCAGTATAGATATACCTCGAAGAACTAGGACTAGAAGTCCCATTTGACCCAGCTATTCCCCTGCTGGGTATCTTCTCAAAAGAATTTTAAAAATCATACCACAGCGATATATGTGCCCCCATGTTCATAACAGCACAATTTGTAGTAGCTGAAACTTGGAAAGAGCCCAATTGTCCATCAATGGGAGACTGGATAAGAAAATGTGTTTTTATAATAGAATGGAATACTACTCCGCCATAAAAAATGAGAAATTAGAGCTATTTATAGCTAAATGTATGCACATTGAGGCCATACTCTTAAGTGAAATAAAAAGGATGCACATGTGTAAATACCAAAGTTTCTCTAGTGTGAGAAACTGAAAGTGTAAATAAGGACTAAAAGGTATAATAGATAATGTGAAATAGGAAGAAAAGGGGCAAAGGGGAAGGGGAACTGGGAGGGGTAGGGGAAAGGAAAGAAGGGAATGGAATTAATATGAGAAAATGAAAATATGGAAACAATGTCTTTGTAAATAGGGAGGGGTGGACTGGTTGAAGGGAGTGCATGGGAATGGGGAAAAAATAAGAACCAAGAGAGATTATGTAAAGGTGCAAATTTCCAATGATGAATGTCATTATATTGTATACCTGATATGTACCAATAAAATTAAATTTAAAAAACAGTTTATTGTGTCCCAAGCAGTAGTATTCATGAATTATTTTCTCTTTGTAATTTCCCTATGAAAATGGGTCCTGCTATATGCTATTGTATTGATAAGAAAACCAATCCTCAGTGTTTAACATGACCAAGATCACACAGCTAGTTCCAGTAGATGGTAGATCCAGAATATCAAGTCATATATTCTGATTTCAGAGCCCATTTTCTAAATCAGTATATTCTACTAACAACTTTACTACCTGACATTCAAGTAGCATTTTTCCTTCTTTGAGCTACTATTCTTCCTGTGAGTTACTTCAGTACTTTATAGGTTATTGTATACTTTTGTGTACTTTCTCATTTGATCAATACCACAATCTTGTGAGATAGGGAAATAATTCCCAGTTTCATGGAGTGGAAACTAGCTTGATGTGAGTGACTTAACCACGGTTAAACAGCTAGTAAATGTGAAATGTTCTTCCCAACCGGCTGAAGCTGCCTTACCAAATTTGTTTCCTAGTTACATGGAGATCTAGAAATGTTCCCTTTGTCAGCATATATATTCTCAATTATTTTCCATGATGTTTAGGAATAGCAAGTGTTGTGAAGTGCTAGAGCTCAAAACAACCACAAAGATTGCAGCCAGGCTAAGCTCTGGTGATATGTTGGGATGGGGACTCTGAGTATGCAAATGAATTCATTGATGCCAATTCTAGAAGCTAGTTGAAGATGTAAGCTATTTTTGAGAGACTACACATCATAAGTGCTTCGATGGTAAACTCACTTGCAAGTATTATTTATTTAGCATGGTTTACAAAAGGACTCATCTGTGAATCTTTTTAACTGCAAAGAGTAATTTGTTTGAACGCAGAATTCAATATCAGTCGATAAATTAAGGTCAACTTTAGGTGACCTCTCTACAGCAGATTTCAAATCAACTTTGAATCCTAGCCATATAACCCACCTCACCTTCACTTGAAAGGCAACTGAATTACACAGATAAGGCTGAGGAAGAGGAGAATCTTGCTTGCAGCATGCCTTCCTTCCCCTTCTGGGTCTCTGCTCTTCTCTAGATGCCCAGTGTCCTCACGCTGTCTCCCATTGCTGTGTACCATCTGGCATTGCTCTCCCTGCAGTATCTCATGTCTCTCACCTACACTTATCTACTTAAGTGATTCCTTTCCTTATGATATCACATGGGATTGCAATTGGCCCTGAGAAATTAATTACTACTAATTTGTAATGGCTAAAAATGTGTTTTGTTTTTCAGTCCCACATCTATTTTACAGTAAAAAGCAGCATGGTACAGCAAATAAAAACTGGTAGAAATCTTCCAGATTGAAAGTCAGGGCAACCAAGTCCTCGTTCAAGGTCTTTACAGTTGGTTTGTGTGATATGCTGTCTTTGGAAAACAGTTTCTTAATTGTGGCCACAATCAGTTATTCATTTGTGGCTTACCAGCACTCCCCCTGCATGTCCTCCTGGTCTGTCCCTGCCTATCCCAAAATGGACAGGAAATTATTAAGGATTTTTTGTATGTTTTTCTATAGAACAGAACTGGTTTTAATTCTGCTTACAGACAACTCATTGCTCTCAAGGCGGGGGCTTCTCTTCTTAATTGTATCTGACTCTATAGGTTGAAGAATGAATGGAAAGAGAATGTTAGAAGCATTCTTAGAGTATTTTAACTTAATGTCCAATTATATAGTTTCCTAAATGCCAAAATAAGAGTTTGGAACTTGATTCTCTAGGACAGTAGAGAATTATGGAAGTTTTCTGAGCAAAGGAGTGACAAACAAGGTTGTGTTTGCAATACTAAATTCTTAAATGATCACTCAGTGCTGAGACCCTAACCTACATTACTTCACTTAATTCTAGCAATAACCCTGTGAGCTATGTTTTCATCCACATCTTTTAGAAGTCAAGACAAAGTTGTTGTAGAAATTGCTTAATATCATATAGCTATTAAATGATGAGTCTTGGATATAAATCAGGTCAGCCTGATTTCAAAGCCTATATTTTTTACCATGGTGCTAAGCAGAGAGAAACCACATACATTTGGAGATTCAAAATCAAGGTGCATCAGGAAGAAAATAAAATTCTTTCATCTTATCTCACTCTTGCCTCCACTTCAACTTCCAAATAGCAGATGCCAAAAATTTTATGTGAAGATTTATTCCTTTAACTAAGTCAGGTCCCCTTTAGTACTGTGGCTTTTAGAGCCACCATCAGTCCTTTCCCCTTTACAGTGGAAAATTTCTCTTTGCCTTCCTGAAGCAGGATTTTACAGATACAGGATAGAAGAAATCTATGGTGGCTTCAGGAATCTATAAGGGAATGAGAAAGGAAAGGACAGGCCATTCATTGGATAAAAGGGAATCAGGACAAGAAGTCAGTAAAGAGGAGGGATGTAAATTTCTTACTTCATTGTTTTGCCAATGTTCAGTTTGTATATTACAGTAAGAGAAGTACCTTTAAAAATAAAAGTAAAATATAAAATAAAAAAATGATTAACAATTGGAATAAAAATAGAATGAATCTTCCTCTTATTTCAACTCACTCATTCAAAATAATTCAAAGACCCTATTTCAATATTAAGAAATACTGGCTCAAGAGATGGTTTCCTAAAATTGTTGCTTCAGTTTATGGCATTTTCTGCTTTTCTATTGTTATTTCTTTCCCCAGAGGTTACTCTTGTTTCATATATACTACAGCATCTAATGAACATATTAGGACTGTTGCTTGTCTCTTGATTTTTTTTAAGACAGGGTCTCACTATGACCTTCAGATTGACCTTGAACTCACTATGTAGCCTAGGCTGGTCTGGAATATAGAACAGGCCACAATCTTCCTGCCTCAGCCTCCTGAGTGCTGGGATTATGGGTATGCCTTACCCTACCCAGCTTGATTTTGTCTCTTTCTTAAAGAACGGGAAGACAATGACCATTCCTGGTCCTAAATTTAAAAAATGGTAACCAGGGAGATGTTTTCCTAGAGATAACTCACTTGTACAGTGAAGCCAGACTCTTGTGGCATATGAGATGATTCTTAAAGGCTCAGCTACACCCAGGGAGCAGGGAATTAGATGCCGTGATTCAGAAGACTGACTGTTATGACAGGCTACAGTGACTGGATTTCATACACTGTTCGGATTCCAGCAGAGTTGTGTGAAATTTCCTCTTATTGTTGTAAATTCAAAAGTCTTTTGTGACTACTCACCATTTACCAAGGAGGCACTAGGAGAGCCATGAAACCACAGAAGTGATGAAAACACAACCCCACGAGCCCCACCACGGTGCCCATGCTCTATTGCATACATATCTCTTTTATTGGACTCATCACTTCCTCCCAAATCAAAAGGGAAAATTCTTTTTATTTGTTTTCAATTTTTATCAGTCCATGTTTGCAGTCCATAATGATACATTCCTCCTGAGGAGTTGGTAATGTACATGACACATCTTCAATCTTTCTTCATCCCCTTCTGCTCCCCTTTTCCCCCTTCCTTCCATCTCTTGGTCCACTTCCCCTTTGCAAAAGATCCATCTCACTGTTTCCTGTTATCTATCTTTTATTTTTCTCTTTATTTATATTTTAGCTTTCTCATATAAGAGAAATCATGCAGTATTTAAGCTTGTGAGTCTGATTTATTTCACTTAACATTATGGTCTCAAGATGCATCCATTTTCCTACAAGTGACTCGAGTTGATCTTTCTTTATGGCAGAATAGTCCTCATTGTATATAAGTGCCAAATTTTGTTTATGCATTTATCTGTTGATGGACATATAGACCACTTCCAAGATTTAGCCATTATGAATTGTGCTGCTATAGTCAATATGGGGATGTCTCAAAAAACTAAATCTAGAAATTTCAAAAGGGAAAATTCTTGAAGAAAGAAGGTATCCAATTCTTGAGGACAAGGAATATCTTTTTATTTCCGGTGCCTATTACAATGCCAGGTCTAGAAATATATAGGAAGTAAACAAAAAAGAATATAAATAAAGTGAATCCTACTTTTTCACTGATTCCAGGGACTGGTGTATTTTTCTAATGGATCCTCAATGATCAATAGCTACAAACAATTCAGTGCTGTTCTTTCAATCAATGGTCTATAATGTGTTAACAAAGCATAAAAGCACTAGGGAAGCATTTTCAATGTTAAGGAAACTTTTTGTACCATAAACAGTAACTACTCCAATAATGTACTTGATCTTTCAGGTGGGTTTGACATCCCTGGGCTTCTTAAGAAGGACCACCTGCAGGAGAAATTTATTTCAGTCTCTTTTCCATAAACCATCTTCCCTGATTTAAATATAACCCTGTAAGGAAAATGTTCCCTCCCAAAAATTGTTAAGTGAACTCACAGCTGCTGCCTATTGTTAGGCACCGACTCTTAAGCAATCAAGCTTTCTTTGTATCAGCTGAAAAACAAGAAAATGACACATCCGCCACACCTAACTGCTTTACACCTGTGCTCCCAAAGGTCGCAAGAGTACTAAGAATTTTGTGATTAAATCTGGAAAATTATGTTTGGGGAAAGCTTCAAACCTCTCTACCAGCTCCATATGATTTGAAATGCATATAGTCGTCTTCTGCCTAGTAATCTTTCAAATCTAAGTCCTGCCTGGTATAAGACTTCCAGAGTGGTTAGTTTCCAAATTTGCAGATAGGACTTCCCTAAATGCAGACCCAAGAGAACAACTGAAACTCAACTCAACCCACTGATGGATTCTGCTTTCCAAGTAATAATGGCAACACTTTATTTCATACTTACTATATGTCTGGCACTGTTTTAAAGACATTATCTTATTATTTGCAAGTAAAGTAACCAAGATAAGCTAAGTAACCTGTGTAAAATTCCACAACTATTAGATGTAAACTCAACTGCATGTGGTTTTTCAAAATTAATTTATTCATCAACTCACTGCTTATGGCCAATTGATGAGAATCATTCTAAATTTTTACTCAAGCTCTTCTCTCAACTCCATCTCTACCTGTCAAACTCCTATATATCTTCAATGTCCATCTTAAATACTCTCCTCTCTGAGTCTGTCATAGCCAACCAGCTAGATAAAATTTCTTCTTCATATTTCTCCTTTGGGAAACTGTTATACTCTAGCTTTTTGCAGACATTTTTAGTAGGTATTGAGGTGATTATTTTATCCTCACCTTTCACTCAACTCAAAGTTTCTCAGAGGCAGAAACTGAGAGTCACTCATCTCTGAGTACATTGCAGGGCCTAATACAGCTCCCTGAAAATAGTAGATGTGGTTTATTGAATTTTCAACTGAGAATTACATGTACATATTGCTATGAAACAAGGAACTAAGAACAATGAGAGATGTTGAAAAAATACAAGGTAGAAAAGAGGTCAAAATTTTAAAAACATAAATATAAGCCAGAAGGAAATATATAAAAGAACCAAAAGTCTGCATCACAAAGGAAGCTAGGAAAGGTATAAACCATGCGATATGAGCATGTACAAGGATAAAAATCACAAGGTCATAAAAAGGACACCATATATTGTAATTGCTAATATCTCTACCTTGGGGCCAAGGGAAGAATGGCAATTTATCATGATACTCAACATGATAAAGTAATTTAGGTTGGTAAATGATAGAACATAAAATTGAAAATAATCAAATAATAGGAAGAGAATAATGAAATCTTTATAGAAAGCTTTCCTAACATAGTATAATAAGTAATCAGCTGGAGTAATGTCAAATTATTTGAGTACAATTTTGGGGAAAGAGGATAATTTGGGAACACAACTTCATTAGTACTCTCTCTTCCATGATAGGAGTACAGCTTCTTTTGGTGATACACTGACAATTTTTCTGATCAATCGCATTTTCACTTCCCATTAATCCTCCTGTTACTTTTTAGAGGAACCCAACAGACTAGCAAGTCCACGCTTTACCTTCAAAAATGCTTAGAACCTTGTTAAAATTCAGTAATAAGAGGATTTGATCTAGTCAGCAGGGATGGTTCACCTTTGAAAGCGACCTGATTCAGAGTTCTAACCCCTACCTCATTTCCTATAACTGTCAGTCAGTGATTCCCGCATGCCAACTCATGGATCAGTGCTAGTTCATGATAGCATTTACCCCAGCTGGGAATAAAATTCAATTATTTTAGTTGACTAAAGTTTTTTTTATTTGAATACTCTTGCCTTCCTGTTTACTTGTTTTTAAATTTCCTTTTCTTTTATGAGATAATAGTAGTATTGGTTGGTGACTGTGTATGTGTGCATGACAATACTGACAATCTAAATGTTCTCCAAATACATAACACATACACGCACTTTTTTATTTTATTTTCTAACCAGCCTGGAAATGTCTGCTCACAAAGATGTTGATAGCTTTAATGAATGTATATAAGAATTAAAGCAAACTAATTCCAATAAACAGCCAAATTCAGCAATCTTATCCTGCTATGCTAGACAGCCATTTTCTTCAAGTACAAAAGCCAATAAATTTTATTTAGTTAGTTACATAATCTTATGCAATTCTTACAAGAGTATATCTTAGGAAAATATACAAATTAATTATTCAGGTAAGAAGTTATTAAGGCACACCATTTATAATAATTTTATTTAATGTACAGGGTATATAAATGCTGCTCCTGAACATTCTAAAGAGAGAGGCATTCATATATTTACCCTTGAATCAGGCATTCCCATATTGCAGCATATTTGTATTTATAGTTTTTTTTCCCTTGGAATTCAGCCTCACAGACACTTCAGTGCAGTCTCTCGCCATCCTTTTGCGGCTTCCTGGTGGAGATGACATTTGCTCAGCTAGAGAATAGACACTTTCCAGCTGAGTTGCTCGGTGCACTGATACCCCAAGGCCTGGCTGATTGACTGTCAAAGGAGTCCAGCTGTTTAGCTGCCATGATGTGTCTTTCATAGGAAAAGACATTTCCTGAAACATCAACAGCTTGTTAAGGACTGGGGAGTGCAGGGGAGAAATTCTGGAGGAACTGAGTAGTTTGAACTTGCCTTGCCAGAGGTGTAAAGATGAAACAGAGAAAGGACTGAAAAGGAGACTTTTCCCCCATTCGTGTTTGAAAGATTCATTTTTCAGAGCTAACCTTAAAATTTGCAATGAGCAACCTTTCACTGCTTAGAAGGTCAAATGTTGGTAGGAGAAACAAAGTCTGACTATTACCCACCCTTGGGGTGCACAGGTCACATGAGGATATAAAACTGATTAAATAAGCTGGAAAAAAAAACTCCACATGAAATTGTCAGCAATTTCACTTCAATCTGATTTTCTTTGTGCTTTGATTTCTTCTTCTGAAACTTGAGGGCAAAAAATACTCTCAGGCAGTCTTATAACACCCAGAAAGCAAAAAGCTGACCAAATACTTGGATTCTGAATGGACATTTGAGAAGCCAAGTTGGTAGCCAGAGCACGCAGAAGGAAGCAGCACAGCGTTAACAAGGCTGTGCTTGGCAATTTGAAGCCCATGTGGGCCAATTATCTTTGCTTTCTTTCACAGTCGTCAAATGACCCCTGAACTTCAGCCAGTCATCTCACAGATCTGTGCCATTGGTCACTGGGGTCACCAAGAGAAAGTGTGTGGTTGGCTCAGGGAAAACTAACTAGCAGAAATATGACTCCAAGTGTCACCTCTATGTATGAGAGGCAGTTTAGCAACTCTTCAGGGCACCAAGTACTATTTAAGGGCCTGCTGGAATCCCTCTGGTACATGGGCTTCTGTTCGTTAAGCAGTTATCACTCCAGGTTGCCATCATCTGCTTGCCTAGTTCTTCGACCAAACTGAGGGCTCTTTGAGAATTCATATTGTTTTAACTTAAGTATTGTGTCTTACTCAACTCTGTTAACCCTAGCACCTTGCACAGTGTTGGTACATAGTAAAACCTCAATAGATCTTGGTAAGTGAATATGTAGGGTCTAGCTTTAGCATTCCCAAACATGTGCTGACAACAGTTCCGTGGGTTGCCAATTTCACCATAAAATTCTGAAAACATACCCCCAAAGAAACAATATATATATATATAATTTATTCCAAAAATGTTCATGGATAAAAGCCCTTGCAAGTCTGAAACAGAGATAAATCTGTTGCAAAGGGGAAGGGGAACAGAAGGGGATTAAAAAAAGAATTCAGATGTGTTGTATATATGTATCAACTGCCCAGGATGAATGTAATCATTATGTACTGCAAACACGTACCAATGAAAATTTTAAAAATATTACCCATGTGCCAAGAGATAGACATGGATAGTAACAAATTAGGCTGCTAGGGTAGCATCAATCTCTAAAGGTTGTTTTACAGTAGTGGCTTAACCCTAGCTTATTCAGTTGCACAGATAACAAAGCAATGCCTTTTGGAACAAAAATTAAAACAATCATTTGAATTTACAATGGGGAATTTTGGCTTTGTAATGGAAGTTCCTAAAGGGTATGTATGATGATTTATCAACAGCCTATTCTCATCAAAAGTACTAGAGAAGAAAGAGAGGTATATCAAGTTTTTACTTCAACAGTATCTGAGCTTTTCACCTTTACTCTTTCACTTAGCCCCCCTGTGCCTCAGCTAAAGCATATTACCCTCTATCCATGACTATGCACACTTGTCAGGATTATTTTATTAGCCATCTAATGCTTATCTCTCAGATTTCATGACCTTCAGAAGCTTGCTCTGATCATTGTCCCCCACATGGATTCAGTACCCCTACTCTACACTTCCACAGTACAACATAATATCTTTTTTATTATAACCATTATAATACTTTACAAATTCCCCTTTACTTGTTTATCTCTTCTGATAAGTTGTGAATTTATTGAGGGGAAAACTTCTATTTCAGTAGGTCTGGGGCTGAATGGTTCTTATGATTAAGGAAGTTCTGGAATGCTGTTCTAATACATTGTTCTAAAACTATCCTACATAAACACTTAATACAAAACACTACCACTAGCTAGCCCAATCAGAAACACAGGCTTTGTTCCAAAACTGACTTCTTTGGTCCTGAATATCACTTGGGAAAAGGTGACGGACAAAAGAATGTAACTCTGTTGCATAATCACCTGACAGAGAGAGAAACTGAAAGTCAGTTGATTTACCTAGTGACCTATGATAAGTGCCAGAAACAGGATTCAAAGTTAGGTGGTATTGTTTTCCAAAATTTTATTTTGAAAATGTTCAAAATTATGGAAAAGTTGAAAAAGATTAAAAATCATATACACACCATTTAAATTACACCATTAATATTTTACTATCTTTGTTTTATCATATATCCACTTATCCATCCCTCTGTCCATTGATTGACCCATCTTAATTTTGATGCATTTCTAAGTAATTGCATATATCAATGGTCTTCAATTATATGTTATATAATAGCAAACATATCATCAACTAGTATTTGATATTTTTTATTTGTTTGTAATGTTTGTTTTTTCTCTTTTGATGCAGTTTGCTTAAAATGAAATGAAGAAATCTTAGATATATTTGCTAGGGTTGGAAAAATGAATATACTTCATCTAACCAAACTGCCATAAAGATGCAGAACATCTATAGCACAGTAAGAAAAATATGGTTGGAAACAATTAATTGTATGTTTCAAAATAGCTAGTAGAGATGGTTTTGAATGTTCCCACCAGCAAGACATTTCAAACTTTTGAAGTGATGGATAGACAATTTTCCCAATCTGATCATTACATAGTATAATACAAATATCAAAATGTCACACTCTTCCTCATAAATATGTATAATTGCTATGTACCAATTAAAAATAAACATAAATTTATAATATCACAATGCCCCCAGAAAGTTTCCTCATGCTCTTTCTCAGTGAAGGCCATACACATCTCCAGAGGAAAACACTGTTCTGAAATTATTCTCCTATTCCATAGAGTTTAAGTGGTGTCATAAGGTATGCATTCTTCTGTGTGACAATTCGCCCATGTGGTTTCATTTTGAGTGTTATACAATTATATGGATGTACCCCAAATCATTTATCCATGTTTCTATTGATGGATGACATTGTTTCTATCTTCTAGTTATCATGATTGCCACTGCTATGATCAATCATATACAAGTCTTTATGTGTATACATATTTTCATATCTCTTTGGTACATTACTAAGAATGGAATTAGTCATAAAGTATATATGTTTAGTCAAGAAATTTCTAGATTGTTTTCCCAGAGTGATTTTATCATTTTAACCTTCTCATCAGCAACATTTGGCCATTCTAATTCCTCTGTATTCTCATCAACTCTTGATTTTATTGGTCTTTTAAATTTTAGTTATAGTAGTGGATATGTGATTGCATCTCATTGTCTACTGCAGATATTTTTTAAATTTCAAAACTAAGGCTCTCTGGCCTCATCACACTACAGATGTACATAGGTATATATTTAAAAAATAACCAGACACAGCACAAGGCACAGCATGTGAAAAGCAATATAAACAATGCAAAAACTTCACAGAAGAGGAAGGTGGAACTTGCAGCTGAGATTTCAGTATGGTTTAATGATAAATTTTATTCATTCACTCATTCATTCAGAATTATTTACTAAGAACCAATTTCTCAGTGAAAATATAACAGTAAACAAAAGTTCAATGGATTCTGGCATCATGGAATATATAACTTCTAGTAGTGTATTTCAGATAGTGATAAGTGCCATATAGTAAAATAATACAGGAAATGGAGGAATAATGGAAAAATCTGAAAAAGAGGTGGTTATTTTGTATAAGGTAAAGCATTTGAGGTAGGTCTTGAAAAGCAATCAGGATGCAGCCTGAAAGACATAAGTAGAGGAACTCAAAGTAGGCTGGGGTGAACAAACAGAAAGCATTGATCAGTGAGAAAGGACAAAACTTGAGTGTATTAGGAACCTCAGGCCCACCTCGGAGCACCATGGGAAAAATGCTGAAAAGACTGGGGAGAGCAGTTATAGAGTTTGTACCTATCGCATCAAGTAACAGAGAGTTAGGGTTTAAGCAAGAATGGACCCAATCACAACCACCTATAGGAAAATTGAATTTGTAGCTTTTTATTCAATTAAATAAACACTTTGCAGTATCTATTATGTGCTGCATAGAAAGGACTATAGTGGGGAGAAACTGAAGACTGTCCTGGAGAGTAGGGGAAATAATGAGTTGTCTGCTGCCATTCTCCACATTTAAGGCAATGAATATCTTTTTCTTCCCTTAAATTATTTTATTGGTACATTTTAGGTATACAATATGTTTACATTTATCATTGGGTGCTTGTACTGTACATGATGTATCTTGATTCTTATTGTTTTCCCCATTACCTGTGTGCCCTTCAGCCCCTCCATCCTTCCCTATTTACATAGACTTCGCTTCCATTTTTTTTCTTTTCTCATAATTTTTCCTTTCCCTTCTTTCCTTTCCTCTTCCCCTCCCACCACCCCTACACCTTTGGACCTTTTCCTATTTCAAATTATCAATTATTCATTTTAATCATTTTAATCCTTATTTACACTTTCAGTTTCTCACACTAGAGAAACTATTCGGTATTTACATGTGTGTCCTATTTATTTCACTTAAGAGTATGGTCTTAATATGCATCCATTTAGCTATAAATGTCTCTAGGTTCTCATTCTTTATGGCTGAGTAGTACTCCATTTTATTTAAAAAAAAAAAAAAAACACAAAACCCACATCTTCTTTATCCAGTTTCCAGTTGATGGGCACTTGGGCTGTTTCCAAGCTTTAGCTATTACAAACTGTGCCGGTATAAACATGGGTAAACACATATCACTGTGGTATGATTGTGTTAATTCTTTGGGGAAGTTACCCAGCAGGGGAATAGCTGGGTCAAATGAGACCTCTAGCCCTCATTTTCTGAGGTATCTCCATACTGATTTCCACAGTGGTTGCACCAGTCTGCACTCGCACCAACAAAGGAGAAGGGTTCCTTTCTCCCCACAGCCCTGCCAGCATTTATTATTGGTTGATTTCTTGATAGCAGCCATTCTTTCTGGGGTGAAGCAGAATCTCAGTGTTGTTTTCACCTGCATCTCTCGAATGACCAGTGATGTTGAACATTTTTTCATATATTTATTTGCTGTTTTTACTTGTTTGTCTGAGAAATGTCTGTTCATTTCAGATGCCCATTTTTGAATTGGGTCTTTGAATTTGGGGGGTCTGATTTTTTTCAGTGCTTTATATACTCTAGATAGTAGTCCTTTGTCTGAGGTACAGCTGCTAAAAAGTTTTTCCCACATTGTAAGTTGTCTCTTAGCTCTGTTGGTGGTTTCTCTTGCAGAGAAGAAGCTTTTTAATAAGATGAGATCCCAGTTGTTGATTCTTTGTGCTAGTTCCCATGCTACTGAGTTTTGTTCATAAAGTCTTTTCCTATGCCAATGTCTTCAAGACGTCTACCTACTTATCTTCCAGAAAGTTTAGTGTTTTTGTCTTAATATTTAGATCTTTAATCCATATCAATCTTAGTTTAGTGCATGGTGATAGGTATGGATCTAGTTTTAATCTTTGGCAGGTTGAAATCCAGTTTTGCCAACACCATTTATTAAATAGGCTATCTTTCCTCCAGTGAAGATGGTTGGCTCCTTTGTCAAAGATGAGGTGGCTGAGTATGTCTGGAGTTGTTTCTCCATCTTCTAATCTATTCCACTGATCCTCATGTCTGTTTCTTTGCCAGTACCATGCTGTTTTTATCATAGTAGCTTTCTAGTATAGTTTCAAGTTGAGGATTGTGATACCCCCAGCCCTGTCTCTGTTGCCTAGAATTGCTTTTGCCATTCTAGGGCTGTTCTGGTTCCAAATGGATTTTTGGATTGTTTTCTCTAGTTCTCTGAAGTATACTGTTGGAATTTCAATCGGCAGGCAATGAATATCTTAACTAAAGCTTTGTAAGGGTCATTAAAAGATAGAAAACATATTGAGGAAGCAAAACTAAGAGCCTTGCTGACTTAATGTAGAGGTGGAAAGGATACTAATCTTTCTTCTCTTTGGAATAACATATCTAACTGCCAATAGCAATAAAAATTCAATATTAGTGCAATTGCATAGAGAATCAAGCCTTCCATTTATAGAATTGAGGTTTTTCCGTTGCTTTTACTAAAGCATGGCCCTTCACCCTCCATTCTAAAGAGATAGATACTGCTATGTTTCTATCCAGTATCATAGAATTCTCAACCACTTTAGATAAAGCCTCTGAGTATATGAAAAATACTCACTAGAATTTTTGCACATGACTAGAAAGGTGGCCATTTCCAAGGAATACTAAAACAAGAAATGCCAAGTAACATCAACACCAGCCAACATTATTCTACTGGCTTGTCAAATGCCCAAAAGCTTTACATTCATCAAGAGTTCAGAGACAAAGATCCAATATTTAGGCTCCTTTGGAATCATATGCATTGAAGTTATAAGGAGGATTCTTAGTTGAAAGAAGCAAGAGTTTAGCATGGCTTTGTGTATCTGGTACCTCAACTACCCTTTTGCACTGAGTAGATTGGAGCCCAGAGAGAACAGAACTCATGATATAATTAAGGGAACTTGGGTGCTGGGGATACTGAGAAAGTCTGCAACAGGAAAGAGATCGAGGTGGAGCTCCAACAGAATGGTGTGGGGGAGTTTAAGTCAGTGGCTCAAGGGTATAAATGAATGGGAGAATGAGCCACCAAAAGGCAAACTTAGCAGGATTCTTACTTCAGAGTTATTTCTGTCATCAAATTGTTTCGGTGTGGAAAATCTGAAAGGATAAGAGTCACTTGGTTACATTTTTATCTGCAATAAACCAAAGCTCTGAAACTTAAAAATACTAGTATCACAACTGAAGTCCCCACCACTGGAACATCTCAACATCCTCTACATATATCTTCAAAGACTTCATCTTTCAGGGTCCTCTACTCTCTCAAAATGTATTACTGAGTCACCAAAAAGTGCCCCTAGCTCAACTCTTGTTTGGCATCTGCTGCACCTATGTCGGATTATTCAGTGAATTCCTGCTACTTGGTTAAAGACACTGCTGTGTTTCAGAGCAGTGAGTTGGAAAGAGGATGGATTTCAACTCATCAAGTGTCAAAGTAATGAACAAGGGAAGTGAAGCGAGGGGAAGCCAATGATCAGCAGCAGCAGGAGCTACAAGGAAGTCTTTAACCAACTTTCATGCCTCTCACTTTAACTAAAGGGCTGCTAAAGTGAAGAGCCCTGTGAGACATAGCGCAGGACAAAAGGCAGTGTCTAGCCAGAAGAGGCACTAGATTGATATATGCTGAATGAAAAAGTCAGAAATGTAGCATGAGGCTGGGTAAAGGTGTCCAATGACCAGAGGTAGCTATTTGCTTTTGAGAAAAGGAATCTTGGTTCCCTCCACATTTTTAAGCATCTTTTTTCTCTTTCTAAATGAATCAAACTGTCTCTCTTTCATGCCTTTATAAATATTTAAGAGACATAGTTCTTTCCTTTGGATCTGAGTGTGTGGGTGTACCTGAAAATGACCATAGCATAACAGCAATCCAAAGAATGAACCTGGCCTACATGAAAGACACACTAATTTGGACCTCACACACATGAAATTTGGGGTGGGTTAAACAGTGGAAGCTATAAACAAGAAAATCAGAGAAATGCGTTATCAATTCAAGGACGTATCTGACTTACCATTTATGGAAAACACAAGAATAATTCTTAATTTTTAAGTACCCCTTCCCAAGACCCAAAGCCCAGAAAACACATTAAAATTCTTCATTAATTCATACTAGTCTCTGCTTAACATCTTAATAAGTTGTTCCAAATAACTGATGATACAGCTTATTTTAAGAAAATATGAGAATTATTTGGCTGTGCAGGTAAAGCAATGCCAAGTGCTCTCTGAAAAGCTTCAAGTTTGTGCTCAGAGACTGAAAGCCCTAAGAGGCTTGCTCAAAATGTGGAGGGTTCTCTGAATTCAACCAGAGATATTTTCATGAGTTTGATAAAAGAAGAATCTTTATCCACTTAAACTCTATCATCCTGCAGCCTATTTCTGTTTATTAAATACCATTAAGATCTGCTTCATCTCAGGAAAAATAAAAATGACTTTTAGATCTCTAGAGATGTGAAAGAATGAACAAAGTGGCTTCTAATGTAGAGTAGATACTCTGTTGTTTATCTTCTCATTTATGAGCAAAGAAGCCTTTCCTAAGAACTTTCTCAGAGGTCTTTAAAATATTTCTAAAATGGAGGGAGAGAGAGAAAGAGAGAGAGAGAGGCTGATCTCAAGGTAACCTGGACATCAAGTCACAGATATGAGGCCTGGAAATCACAGCTCTTACTTGTCAGCATATACGTAGGCTGTGGGTAACAGAACTAAAGATTTCTCTATCTTAATAATGGTAGTCTAATTCATTAGATCCCAGATGAGGTTAGAAATAATGGAACACAGTCAGTCCTCCCTATCTATGGATTCTAAATTCAAACAATCATGCGTTTGAAACATTTGAGAAAAAATTGGGTCTATACCAACCATGTACAGACCATTTTTGTCATTATTTCATGAACAATACAACAACTACTTACATAACATTCACATGGTCTGAGGTATTATAAGTAGCTAGAAATGGTTTATAGTGTATGGGAAAATATTTTTGTTTATATGCAAATGCCAGGCCATTTTGTACAAAGGGACTTGAGCTTCTCCTATTTTAGTATCCACAGGGTGTCCCAGAGCTAATCCCCATCCGCAAACCCCAGTATACTGATAACCTTATTTGGGAGGAAAAAAAGAACAGAATCCATCCCTAAAGAACCAACAATGGCTTTAGCTCCCAAAATAAACTATAAGATGAGCAATCTCATCAATCCTGGTATAATAAGGTAAATAAGAATAAAAGAATAAAACTTAGCAGAGCATTTTCTCCTTACTGTGGAGTATGGAGAAACTAGTAACCAAGACAGCCCAATTTGTACTCTAAGGAAGAGAGAACAACCTAGGACAGCCTCTGCCCTTACATTATCTTTTAGCACTCTAGGGAAGACAGGAGGTATACATAGCACAGAAAGTAAATCTTGATGAAAAATACCATGATTGAATAGACAAGCTTATGGGCTGAGAGCAAGGAGACCTGTCCTCTAATCTAGCTTGGTCTCTTCCTGGCTGTGTGATCTTAGGCATGTCACTAAACCTCTCATGATCCTAGTTACATGGCATGAAAAGGGAGAGTCTAGGTTTTATTGTGCAGGCAATGCACTTGTGTTAAATTACCTTCAAGGTCCCAAAATACTGCAAAAATATCATGTCATTAAAACTTTAATATTCTATGATTCAATGATTCCAACTATGCAAGAAAAACATTTCCAGGCCCCAGAGAACCTGCTAGGGAAAATATGCACATGTGTGTGCACTCACTGAGGAGGGATGGGAGGAATGGCAAAGGAAAGAAGTGACTCATTATGAGCTTACAAGAAAACCAACAAAAAGAAAATAGATGTTTTAAAAATAAATTGATGCCTAGTTATTTTGATTTACTCTAAACAAGCCTGCGGGAGAGATGGGTCGCAGATTGAAGAGTCTGTCTTAGAACTCCTTTAGATTTCCAAACACGAATCCCACCACAAAGTCAGGCAAGGGAAATTCTCTTGTGAGTCTCTAAATTTCCATCATCTGATATCTGAAAACAAGGGTAAGGCCAACTACATGATGAGGAGTGAACCAACAAGACTATTTCTACACAGTATAAATGCCTTATAATTGCATTTAGAGTGTAACAGGAAGTTTATTTTGTCATTGGCAAACTGAGTGTTTTTTTAAGACAAAGAACAAATCCAGACTCAGAACACAGGTTGCAAATATTTTCTGCAGGAAAGTAGTAAACATTTAGGCTTTGCTGGTCACATATTGCTTCTGCCTCATATGCTTTTGCTTGTTTGTTTGGTTTGCTTTTGTTTTATTTTTTACAATCCTTTGAAAAATGTGAGTACAAAAACAGGCTGTAGGATGGATTTGACCTGCTGGCAGTAGTTTTCTTACTCCTGCAGGATGAGTTCTAAGCAACCATGAGGTAGTGGTAGCGAGAGCTCAAATCTACCAGCAGTTTATGTAGCCAAAGTAAACCATACTTAGAGCAAGCATATCGAGCTACGATCCAAAAGAAGTTTGGAAGTATAAGCAAGTTGGTACACTGAGGTCCTTGAGAATAGACACAGCATTTCTTCAAGGCATTGCTACTGATATTACTTACAGGCAGGATTTGAGCCCCAGCAAAGTGACTTCAGAGCCAGTGCTCTTATCCACTGTGCATACTATGAAATACTATGAAAGTGGGTTTGTGACATCTCCACGTTTTAGATAAACAGGGGATTCCTTACTCTTTCTGTAAATCAACTGTCAATACGTACTTGTTTCTAACAAATTAGTCTTAAGCTTCACTACCTCCCCCCTCTCCCCCCCAATCTCTCTGCCAAGTACTTAATGATGTATAAACCAACACTTGAAAATAGCAAAGACAACTCTACTACATGTAAGACTCCTTTAAAATAATTATTTTATAGGCTAAAAATTCCTTTCAAAATGTGAGTGATTAATTCTTCATTGAACAGACTAGACATTCCAGACATCAAGGTAAACACATAGTATTTAGGGTATGCTAAAGGTAGAGTCCATTGGGGAAGAGATAGTTGGTTAAATGCTATTGAGACCATTGAGCAGAAGTCCAGAAAAAGAGTATATTTGAGACTATAACTCACATGTGACGCCAAATAAATTTCAGAAGAATTTAAGTTTTAGAATAAAATCTGCTAAGAGAAAACTATGGAAAAGATCAAAAGAATAGGATCATTTTTTAAATAACCTGTAGTAGGGAAAAGTCCTTTGAAAGTATGACAGAAAACAAAAAGGGAAAGTCAGATAAGTTAACTTCATAAAAATAAAAACTCCTTCATGGAAAAAATTTCCTTGACATTAAAAAAAATCATGAGTTGAGAAAATATTTGCAATGTTTCTCAGAAAAGGAGATAACTTTCTTAATATAAAAGAGTCCCTATAAATCATTTTTTGAGATAGGTTATTGCAATATTTCCCAGGATGACCTTGAACTCCTTCAAATGATCCTCTTGCCTCAGCCTACCAAGTAGCTGGGGCTACAAGTATGTGCCACCATGATCGCCTTTACAAATCAATTGTAAAAGATCAAGCTGGGCCTGATGTTGCACCCTTATAGTCTCTGCTACTCTGGAGGCTGAGGCAGGAGGATTGCTTGAGGCCAAGAGTTTGAGCCCAGTCTGGGCAACACAGAAAGACCTCCATATCAAAAAATCAATAGTCAAGAAGAAAATGGTAAAAAGATAATAAATAGATCATTTATTTGAAAATTAAATACCAAATTAAACACATTATACTTGCTCAATTTCATCCATAATAAGAGAAATCCAAGTTAAAGCTTCACTGATATGATTTTTCACCTGTCAGACTGGTGATGATGAAAAAAGGTTGCTAACACAATGTGCTGTGAGGGTGTGAGGAAATCATCACTCATAAATTGTTGAAGAGAGTGTAAATTTGAACAACCTGTGCAGAGAGCAAGTTGGCCATGTCTAGCAAAATCTGAAATGTAACTTACATTTGGACCAAGAAATTCCACTTTTAGGAATTTATTGCAAAGATATACTCATGCACAGTAACTGGCAAATGTGTAATGATACTAATTGAAGTATTTCAGTAATAGCAACAAATTGGAAATAAATGTTTATCAATAAGAAACTATTTATAAATTATAGTAGATCCAAATGCCATTGTAACCTCAGTATTCTGGGGAGACTGATTCCAAGTCTCCTTTTGGATACCAAAATCCAGGCATGCTCAAGTGCCTTAAATAAAGTAGTGTAGTATTTGCACATTATGGTTGGCTCAATCTGCAGATGAAAAATCACAGATCTCAAAGATCAACTCCAGTGGACATCTGTAAGTTATTAGTAGTAGGAACTGTTCTCTAAAATATAAGTAAAAAAATAAGTAACATAAAAATGTTAAAAATTGAGAAAAAAGAATCCATCTATATGTGCATATGAAAGGCAGCAGAGCGTACTGTTGAGAGCATGGGTTCTGAAGTCAACCAGTTTAGATTTCAATCCTGACACCTCTGCTTAATAACTGTGACTTCTTTGTATCTCAGTCTTCTTATCCATAAAGTGAAGGAAATAATAATATCTTATTCTTAATAATGAAGTGATTTAACATGTGTAAAATTTTGGGGACAGTATCTGATACATAGTAAGTACTATTTAAGCATTTCATTGATAAATAAATGAATAAATAAATAAATGAATAATAGCGAGCATATATCTGGGTGGTTACATAACAAGTTGTAGCTGGCTAAAAGTCAGAAATTAAAGAACATGTAATTTTAATACCATTTGAACACTGTAACAACTGCTAATACAATACCCATTTATAAAAATTAAGTGAATTTTAAAGTGTGAATGATTCCTGTTTCCCAGCATGTTAGACTTACCTGGCCTCATCTCCTCTCTATCTGTTCTTCAGTTTGGCCAATCATTTCTACTTTCTCTGCTTTCCACCATTGTATCTTATGAATTTTAATATCTCTTTCCTTTCTATCACTTCAACTGTCTCATTTGTCTCAAACTTTACACTCTTTCATGACTTCACTGCTTTCTTTCTGCTGCTGACTTCTCAATCCACCTTTCTCTGAATGCCAGCACCACCTTCTCTAATTTTCAAGTCTAGACATCTCATCACCTCAAACAGCACATCAAAATGAGATGTCACCTTTCTCTCATCCCAATCTCCCTATTTTCAATCTCCTAAACTACAAATTTGGCTTTTAACTTTCTTTCCTCTCTACTTTATCCTCCACATCTAGCAAATCTCATCAATTTATCTCTTCATGTGTACCTCCTTCACTGTTTCTTATTGCAGATATATTGTTCTAGACCAGCTCTTCTCAAATTTTAATGTAACTAATGTGCGTATGTATTATTGGGAGAGCCTGTGAAAAGAAAGGTTTTGAGGTGAGATCTAAGCCAGGGACCCATCCTGAAAAGACTTGCTCAGGTGAGGCCCGCCCAGATTCCATCTGTAAGTGCAAGTAAATCCCAGTGAGAAGCCTGCATGGACCAGAGCTGAGCAAGTGAGAGCAGGTGCCAGCTAGGGCCCTGCTTGGGCCCACAGGCCACAGCCAAAGGCCCACCTGGAAAAGAACTCCACTGTCAGACAAGCAACAGCCAGAGGCCTGCCCAGATATGATTTAAATTGGCACAGTGGTGAGCAGCAGAGAAAAGGCCTCTCAGTGGCTTGCTGAGAACTGAAGACCTCTGGGCGAGCAAAAAGTCACCTCAACAAAGTCACAGCAGGCTGCATCTGTTGAAATGAGAAGACACCTAAACCATTCTCAAAGCCAGACTTCCAGATAACCCAAGGCAATCCCAAAGGGAAACGAGATGGAACAATCTGATACTCAACCACCTGGAGTCCCTGGACTGGCAACAAGAGGACCTGGAAAAAATGAAATCAGAAATAATTTCTCACATAACAGCAGAAATTGGCCCCATAATACAAGACATGACTAATAAATCTAGAGAGGACACAGATAAAAATTAGAGGATCTGAGGAACATGATGGAATCCCAACATAGGAAACAAATGGAATCCTTAAAACAGATGCAAACAGATTTCCAGGAGATTAAAAACTCCATTGAAAGTTTATGTAGCAGAATGAGCCAATGTGAGGACAGAATTTCAGATATAGAAAATAGGATTGCAATTAGTGACCAGGAAAACAAAACTTTCTTTAAAATACTAAGAGACCACAAGAAATCAATCCAGCAGCTGCTAGACAATGCAAGGAAGAATAACATAAGACTGATCAGAGTCAAAGGAGAGACAGGAGGTAGTGCAAACGACATAAAAAAATACTGTTCACAAAAGTAATGGCCCTGGCCACACAGCTGCTCCCCGGGATCTGCACATACTCACCAATGGAACAGCAGGCCTCCTGTGGGAGCCGGCATACCCATTCAGCTCCTCTCTGGGCAGGCACGTGGCCTGGGGAGGGTGGTTCCTGGGGCCTCTGCTATGTGTGGGGGGGGGACCCAAGGCTGGGATCTGCCTGCAGCTGTGCAGGTCTGAGCCACACAGCTGCTCCCCTGGATCTTCATGCACTCACCTATGGAATGGTGGGCCTCCTGTGAGAGCCCGTATTCCCATGCAACTCCTCTCTGGGCATGTGAACTTGACATACAGATAAGTGAGGCATATAGGACTGCAAGTAGCCATTATCAAAAAAAACTACACTTAGCTATATAATAGTTAAGATTCCAGAAAACCAACAGAAGAATAAAATTCTTCAAGCAGGACAGGGATTTAGCTCACTGATTCTGTTGCCTACCTTGGAAGCCAAAGTCCTGAGTTGGATCCCGGGTAAGAAAAAAAAAATACTACACACAGTTAGAGAAAAGAAACAAATCACATACAAAGGAAAGCCCATCAGAATCACAGTAGACTTATCAACACAAACCACCAAGTCAAGAAGAGCCTGGAGTGAAGGATTTCAAGCAATAAAAAAAGAGAAACTTGAAGCAAGATTGATGTACACTGAAAAACTATCTTTCAAAATTGATGGAGAAATAACATACTTTCATGACAAAAAGCACCTTAGGAACTTCATGAATACTAAACTAGCACTCCAAAAAATTTTAGACAATATCCTAGGAACAGATAATGAGGATCACAATCCCAGGAATCCCAGCAGAATGAAACCATCAGGGATCACAAGAAATTAAACACAAAGAGGGAGAATCCAACAAAAAGAAAAAGTCATGGCAAGGATAACTTAACACATATCAGTTATAACCATCAATGTTAATGGTCTCAATTCACCAATCAAAAGAAATAGACTGGGAGAATACATCAAGAAGCAGGATTCAACAACATGCTACATAAAAGAAACACACTTAATGCAAAAAGAAACCATAGACTGAAAGTTAAAGGGTGGAAAACAATACTTCATTCAACAGGAGACAGAAAAAAAGCAGGAGTAGCTATCCTCTTTGCAGATCAAATGGATTTCAAGCCACCACTAATTAAGGGAGACAATGAAGGACACTACATCCTTGTAAAGGGAACAATCCAAGAAGAAGAGATGACAATCATAAATATATATGTACCAAATACTAGTGCACCCAACTATATAAAACAAATACTGACAGGAAAAATCAAATAAGCACTAATACAACAGGAGTAGGGGAGCTCAATACCTTACTACTATAAATAGATAGACCAAGAAGATAAAAAATAAACAACAAAATACTAGACCTCAATCAAACTCTTAAACAAACTTAACAGATATTTACAAGGTGTTCCACCCCACAAAATCAGAATACACATTCTTTTCGGCTACACAAAGGTCATTCTCCAAGATAGACCACATACTCACTCATGGAACATGTTTAAGTAAGTGCAAAGGAATTGAAGTTATTCCCTGTATATTATCAGACCACAGTGCAATGAAATTAGAGATCAACAGCAAAAGAAACCACAAGAATTTCATAAACACCTGGAAATTGAACAACACACTTCTCAGTCACCAATGGGTCACAGAGGAAATTAAAGAAGAAATCAGACAGTTTCTACAATTAAATGACAATGTCAATACAACATATTGGAATCTATGGGACACAATGAAAGCAGTCTTATGAGGGAAATTCATAGCAGTGAATTTTCATACTAGGAAAACAGAGTGAGCCAAATTATACAACCCAATGCTGAGCCTCAAGCTTCTAGAAAAAGAAGAGCAGGAAAAACCCAAAGCTCACACAAGGGAGGAAATTATAAAGATCAGAGCAGAAAACAATGCAATGGAGACTAAGAGAATAATACAAAAAATCAATGAAGCCAAGAGTTGGTTCTTCAAAAGAATCAACAAAATTGACAAACCTTTAGCCAACCTTGTCAGAAAAAGGAAAGAAAAGGCCCAAATCCATGCAATTAGGAATGAAAAGGGTGAAATTACAGTGTACCCAGCAGAATCATCCATCCAGAGGATCATCAATACCTACTTTGACAACCTATATGCTAGTAAGATGGTAAACATAGAAGAAATGGACAGATTCCTAGATACATATGAATTACCAAAGTTGAATGAAGAAGATTTAAAATTATAAACAACCCAATATCAATCAAAGAAATAGAAAATGTAATTAAAAATTTACCAAGTATGAAAAACCTGGGTCCGAATGGCTTCACTGTGGAATTCTATAAGACATTTAGAGAAGAACAATTGCCACTACTGTTTAAACTGCTCAATGAAATTGAAAGGGAAGCAATACTCCCAAATTCATTCCTGGAAGCAAGCATCACCTGATGCCAAAAGCAGAGAAAGACCCAACCAAAGAAGAAAACTGTAGGCCAATTTCACTAATGAACAGAGATGCAAAAATCCTCAATAAGATACTGGCAAACAGAATGCAGAAGATCATCAAGAAGATCATACAACCTGACCAAGTGAGATTCATCCCAGGGATGCAGGGATGGTTCAACATACAAAAATCAATAAATGTGCTATACTATATCAATAGAGACAAGGACAAAAATCATATGATCATCTCAATAGATGCAGAAAAAATGTTTGACAAAATCCAAAACAAATTCATGATAAAACCCCTACAGAAAATTGGAATAGATTGTCTCTACCTCAATCTGATAAAAGCTATCTATGAAAACCCAACAGCGAACACCATACTGAATGATCAAAAACTGAAATCCTTCACAGTAAAAATCAGGAAGAAGACAAGGATGTCCTGTGTCACCACATCTGTTCAATATGCTTTTGAAAACATTAGCCAAATCAATTAGACAAGAGAAAGTAATAAAAGGGATAAAGATAGGAAATGAAGAATTTAAATTTTTGTTATTTGCAGACCACATGATACTCTATAGAAGACCCCAAGAACTCCACCAAAAGACTTCTAGACTTTTTTTTTTGCACTTTATTAAAGACTTTTATTGGCACATTGTAGGTATACAACACAATTACATTTCTCAAATTGTACCTTTACATAATGCATCTTGGTTCTTATTTTTTCCCCATTCCTAGCCTTCCCTTCACCCCCTCCACCCTTCCCTATTTACAAAGACTTTATTTCCATTTTTCCATTTCTCAGCATTTTTCCTTTCCCTTCTTTCCTTTCCCCTGCCCCTCCCACTACCCCTACCCTTTTGGACCTTTTCTTCCTATTTTGCATTATTGATTATTCATTCTAATCATTGGTACATTTTAGGTATACAATATAATGACATTCATCATTGGAAATTTGCACCTTTACATAGTCTCTCTTGGTTCTTATTTTTCACCCTTGACCAGCCCTCCCTTCAACCCCTCCAGTCCTCCCTATTTACAAAGATTTTGTTCCTATTTTTCCATTTTTCATATTAATCCCATTCCCTTCTATCCTTTCCCCTAGCCCTCCCACTTCCTGCCCCTTTGCCCCTTTTCTTCCTATTTCACATTACCTATTATACATTTTAAGACTTCTAGACTTAATAACCAAATTCAGCAGTGTATGTGGATACAAGGTCAACACACAAAAATCAATAGCTTTCTAGTACATGAACAACAGACTCACTGAAAGAGGAAATGGAGAAACAACTCCCTTCACAATAGCTTCCACAAAAAATAAAATACCTAGGAATCAACCTAATGAAAGAAATCAAAGATCTCTACTCTGAAAACTGCAGTACTCTGAAAAAAGAGATCAAAGAGGATATCAGAAAATGGAAAGACATCCCTTGCTCCTGGGTAGGAAGAACTAATACAGTAAAAATGGCCATACTTCCAAAACTGCTATATAGTTTCAATGCAATCCCAATTGAAATTCCAACACCATACTTAACAGAACTTCAGAAAACAATGCAAAAATTCTTTTGGAACAAGAAGAGACCTAGAATAGCAAAAGCAATTCTAGGCAACAAAGGCAAGGTAGGGGGTATCACAATCCCCAACCTGAAACTATACTACAAATTTACTGTAATAAAAACAGAATGGTACTGGCAAATAAACAGATCTGAGGATCAGTAGAACATATTAGAAGATGCAGAACCAACTCCAGACACACTCAGCGACCTCATCTTCCACAAAAGAGCAAAACACCCTCACTGGATGGAAGATAGCCTCTTTAAAAAATGGTGCCGGAAAATTTGGCTTCAACTTGCAAAAGATTAAAACTAGACATATATCTGTCACCATTCACTAAACTAAAATTGAAGTGGATTAAAGATATAAATATGAAAATGGAAACACTAAATCTACTGGAATAGAGGTTAGGTAAACCCTTGAAGACACTGGCATAGGAAAAGATATCATGAACAAAAACTTAATTGCACATGAAGTATCACAAAAAAATCAACAAGTGGCACCTCTTCTTATTAAAAAGCTTCTGCACAGCAAGAGAAACCAACAATAGTGTGAAGAGACAACCCACAATGTGGGAAAAAATTTTACCAGCTGTTTCTCAGACAAAGGTCTATCTAGAATCTATAAAGAACTTTAAAAAATCAGACCTACCAAATTTAAAGATCCAATCCAAAATTGGCATCTGAAATGAACAGACATTTCTCAGACAAAGAAGTAGAAATAGTAAATAACATATGAAAAAATGTTCAACATCACTGGTCATTCAAGAGAAGCAAATGAAAACAATGCTGAGATTCCACCTCACCCCAGAAAGAATAACTGCTATCATGAAATCAACCAATAACAAATGCTGGTGGGGCTATGGGGAAAAAGGAACCCTTCTACACTGTTGGTAGGAGTGCAGACTGATGCAACCACTGTGGGAATTAGTGTGGAGATTCCTCAAAGATCTAGGATTAGAGGTTGCATTTAACCCAGCTCTTCCCCTACTGGATATCTCCCCAAAAGAACTAAAAGAATCATACCACAGCGATATATGTGCACGTGTGTTCATAGCAGCACAGTTTACAATAGCTAAAACTTGGAAACAGCCCACTTGCCCATCAACTGGAGACTGGATAAAGAAAATGTGAATTTTTTTTAATAAAAGAACTATTCAGCCATAAAAAATAAGAAATTAGAGACATTTATAGCTAAATGGATGCACATTGAGATGATACTCTCAAATGAAATAAATAAGAGACAGATGTAAATACTGAATAATTTCTCTGGTACAAGAAACAGACAGTGTAAATAAGGATCAAAAGACATAATAGATATTATGAAATAGGAAGAAAAGGTCCAAAGGGAAGGGAAAGTGGGAAGGACTGGGGAAAGGAAAGAAGGAAATGGAATTAATACGAGGAAAGGAAAAAATGGAAACAAATATTTGTAAATAGGGAGGGGTAGAGGGGTTGAAGAAAGGGCTGGGGAATGAGGAAAAAATAAGAACCAAGACAGATTATTTAAAGGTACAATTTCCAATGATGAATATCATTATATTGTATACCTATAATGTACCAATAAAATTAATAAAAAATAAATAAAATTAATGTTTTGAATCAGTCAGTATGATAGCCTACAAAAATGCCTCCAATGACCCTATTTCTTTGTATTCTTTTTCTGAGTAGACTCCCACATTGTTTCAAGTTTGATTTACATGACCAAAGGAAGGAAGGAAGGAAGGAAGGAAGGAAGGAAGAAAGAAAGAAAGAAAGAAAGAAAGAAAGAAAGAAAGAAAGAAAGAAAGAAAGATTGACAACTTCTGAGCTAAATGATAGGAAATGGCATGGATATTGTTTCAGTTGCTCTCTTTCCCCTCTCTTTGTATTTATCTTGGTGTAGTGTCTTCCTTTTGGATTACTAACTCTGTGGGAAACTGTGAAGTTATTCAGCCTACAAAGAGGCCAACGTGGTTACAAATTCAGGCCTCCAGCAACAGCTCATGAAAACTGAATTGTCCTGCCAACAATCACATGAGTAAACTTGGAAACAAGTCCTTCAGCCCCTTTCAAGCCTTCAGATGACTAAGATCTGATCAAAATGTTGACTACAAACTCGTCAGAAAAACCACCTGTGAGCCACAGCGGCCCAAATAAGACACTCCTAGATTCCTGTCCATAGAAACTATGAAACAATATCTGTTGTTTTATACTACCAAGTTTTGAATACATTGTTATAGAGTAGAAGGTAACTTACACAATAGGTCAGGGAGAGAGCCCCAAAACTTCTGCATTTCTAACAAGCTCCCAAGAGATACCTATGTTATTACTTTTAAATGTTACTTAAATAGCAGACCTTATGTCAGTGGTGGAGAACCTATGATACATGTGGCACAGCAGATTCTTTGTATCATTGAAAGCTTGAAAAAGGCTTGCAATCATTGGCAACAGTCTCCCACCCAGTCCCTACCTCTACTGTCTCTCTTCTTCAATCTCAAGCACATATTTATTTCCTAATCTTCAATGGTTTTCTACTACCAATTGTATAAAATCAAAGTTCTCACATTCCAGGCTGTCATACCACTGCCCTCAGAGCCAATGAGCAGAGCTGCCCCCAGTGCTGAGGAGGTGACACTCACGGGGGCCAGCAACACACCCCTCCAAACAACCCCCACCCCATTGAAATGAGATGATACATAAACAAGTCTCAAAACCAGACTTCCAGGTAACCTTCAACAACCCCAAATAGAAACAAGATGGAACAATCTGATACTCAACCACCTGGAGTCCCTGAACTGGCAATGAAAAAGGATCTGGAAAAAATGAAATCAGAAATAATTTCTCAGATAACAGAAGAGATTGTTCCCATAGTGCAAGACATGATTAATAAATCTAGAGAGGACACAGATAAAAAAACACAGGAGCTGAGGAACATGATGGAATCCCAACATAGGAAAAAATGGAATCCATAAAACAGGTGCAAAAACTTTCCAGGAGATTAAAAATTTCATTGAAAATTTATGCAGCAGAATGAGCCAATGTTAGGACAGAATTTCAGACAGATAAGATAAGATTGCAATTAGTGACCAGGAAATGAAAAATTTCTTAAAAATAGCAAGGGACCATGAGAAATCAATCCACCAGCTGCTAGACAATGCAAAGAATAACATAAGACTGATCAGAGCCAATGAAGAAACACAAGACAGTGCAGATGACATAAAAATCTGTTCACAGAAGGGATGGCAAAAAACTTCCCAAGCACGGGAAAAAAACTTGACATACAGATAATTGAGGCACACGGGACTGCAACTAGCCTTGATCAAAAAAATCTACACCTACACATATAATAGTTAAGATTCCAGAAACACAAAAGAAGAACAAAATTCTACAAGTAGTTAGAGGGAAAAAATCACATACAAAGGAAAGCCCATCAGTATCACAGAAGACTTCTCAATGCAAACCCTTAAGGCAAGAAGAGCTTGGAGTGATGTATGTCAAGCCCTAAAGGAAAACAGCTTCCAACCCAGATTGAGGTACCATGCAAAACTACCTTTCAAAATTGATGGAGAAATAAGATATTTTCATGACAAAGAGCACCTTAGGGAGGTCATGAATACGAGATCAGCACTACCAAAAATTTTAAACATTATTCTAGGAAAACACAACAAGTATCACAACCCCAGGAAGCCCAGCAGAATGAATCCATCAGGCGCCACAGGAAATTAAATGCAAAGGGAGAGAATCCAACAAAAAGAAAAAGTCATGACAAGGATAAGGCAATACATATCAGTTATAACCACCAAAGTTAATGGTCTCAATTCACCAATCAAAAGAAATAGACTGGCAGAATGGGCCAAGAAGAAAGATCCAACGATATGCTGCATACAAGAAGCACATGTAATTCAAAAAGAAACCCATAGACTGAAAGTTAAAGGATGGAAAACAATACTCCATACAACAGGAACCCGAAAAAAAGGAGGAGTAGTTATCCTCTCGGGAGATCAAGTGGATTTCAAACCAACATGGTTTAAGAGACTCAAAAAAGGACACTACATCCTTGTAAAGGAAACAATCCAAGAGGAAGAGATGACAATCATTAATATATACAGACCAAACACTAGTGTGCCCAACTATATTAAACAAATACTAACAGGCATGAAAAATCAAATAAGCACTGATACAATAGTAGTCGGGGAGCTCAATACCCCACTGTCACAAATAGATAGATAAAAGAGACAAAAAATAAGCAACAAAATACTAGACCTCAATCAAACTCTTGAACAAATGAATTTAACAGATGTTTACAGAGTGTTCCACCCCACAAAATCAGAATACACATTCTTCTCAGCTGCACATGGGTCCTTCACTAAAATAAACCACATACTCTCTCATAGAACACATTTAAGTAAGTGCAAAGGAATTGAAGTTATCTCCTGTATATTATCAGATCATAGTGCAATGAAATTGGAGATCAATAGCAAAAGAAACAACAAGAATTTCATAAACACCTGGAAATTGAACAACACACTTCTCAATCACCAATGGGTCACAGAAGAAATTAAAGAATAAATCAGATAGTTCCTACAATTAAATGACGATGACAATACAACATATAGGAATGTATTGGACACACTGAAAGCAGTCTTTTGAGGGAAATTCATAACAGTGAATGCTCATATTAGGAAAACAAAGTGAGCCCAATTAAACAACCAGATGCTGAACCGCAAACTTCTAGAAAAAGAAGAGCAAGACAAATTCAAAGCTCATACAAAGGAGGAAATTATAAAGATCAGAGCAGAAATCAATGCAATGTAGTCTAAGACAATGATACAAAAAATCAATGAAGCCAAGAGTTGGTTCTTCAAAAGAATAAACAAAACTGACAAATGTTTAGCCAAACTTAACAGAAAAAGGAAAGAAAAGGCCCAAATCCATGCATTTAGGAATCAAAAGGATGAAATTACAATGGACCCAGCAGAAATCCAGAGGATCATCAATACCTACTTCAAGAACCTATACACCAATAAGATGGAAAACACAGAAGAAATGGACAGATTCCCAGATATGTATGAATTACCAACGTTGAACAAAGAAGACCTAATAATTCTAAACAACCCAACATGAATCAATGAAATTGAAAACATAATTTAAAACATACCAACTAAGAAGAGCCCAGGTCCTGATGGCTTCCCTGCTGAGTTCTACAAGACATTTAGGGAAGAACTACTGCCACTACTGTTTAAACTCCTCAATGAAATTGAAAGGGAAGCAATACTCCTCAATTCATTCCTGGAAGCAAGCATCACCTTGATCCCCAAAGCAGAGAAAGACCCAACTGAAAGAGAGAACTGTAGGCCAATCTCACTAAAGAACACAGATGGAAAAATCCTTAATAAGATACTGATAAATAGAATGCAGAAGATCATCAAGAAGATCATACAACCTACCCGAGTGAGATTCATCCCAGGGATGCAGGGATGGTTCAACATACACAAATAAATAAACATAATATACTATATCAATAGACCCAAGGACAAAAACCATATGATCATCTCAATAGATGCAGAAAAAGCATTTGACAAAATCCAACATGCATTTATGATATAAACCCTACAAAAAATTGGAATACCAGATGTCTACCTCAATCTGATAAAAGCCATCTATGAAAAAACCAACAACCAATATCATACTAAATGGTCAAATACTGAAATCCTTCACACTAAAATCAGGAGCAATCCAAGGATGTCCACTATCACCACTCCTGTTAAATACAGTTTTGGAATCGTTAGCCACAGCAATTAGACAAAAGAAAGAAATAAAAAAAATAAAGATAGGAAATGAAGAAATCAAATTGTCATTATTTGCAGATGGCATGATACTCTGTAAAAAGACCACAAGAACTCCACCAAAAGGCTTCTAGACTTAATAACTAAATTCAGTAAAGTAGCTGGATACAAGGTTAACACAAAAATCAATACCTTTCCTCTACATGAACAACAGAGTCACTGAGAGATGAATAGTGGAAACAATTCCTTTCACAATAGCATCCAAAAGACTGAAATACCTAGGAATCAACCTAAAAAAAAAAAAATCAAAGACCTCTTCTCTGAAAACTATAGCACTCTGAAAAGAGAGACTGAAGACAATATCAGAAAATGGAAAGACATCCCCTGCTCCTGGGTAGGAAGGATTAATATAGTGAAAATGGCCATACTTCAAAACCTGCTATATAGATTCAATACAATCCCAATGGAAATCCTAGCCGCATACTTCACAGACCTTGAGAAAACAACCAAAAAATCATTTGGAAGAAGGAGAGACCCAAAATAGCAAAAGCAATTATAGGCAACAGAGATCTGGCGGGCGGTATCACAACCCCCAACTTGAAACTATACTACAAAGCTACTGCAATAAAAACAGCATGATACTGGCAAAGAAACAGACCTGAGGAACAGTGCAACAGATTAGAAGATGCAGAAACAATTCCAGACATACTCAGCCACCTCATCTTTGACAAAGGAGCCAAACACCCTCACTGGAGGAAAGATAGCCTCTTTAATAAATGGTGCTGGAAAAATGGGGTTTCAACTTGCCAAAGACTACAACTAGACCTATATCTCTCACCATGCACTAAACTAAAGTCAAAATGGTTTAAAGATCTAAATATTAAAACAGAATCACTAAACCAGCTGGAAGAGAGTATAGGAAGAACTCTTAAAGACATTGGTGCAGGAAAAGATTTTATAAACAAAATCTCAGTTGCCAGTGGACTAGCATAAACAATCAAAAAGTGGTATCTCTTCTGACTAAAAAGCTTCTGCACAGCAACAGAAATCACCAACAGAGTGAAGAGACAATCCACAATGTGGAAAAAAGTTTTTCACCTGCTGTTCCTCAGACAAAGATCTACTATCTACAATATATAAAGAACTTAAAAAAATCAGACCTGTCAAATTTAAAGACCCAATTCAAAAATGGGCATCTGAAATTAACACACATTTCTAAAACCAAGAATTTAAAATAGCAATTAAACATAAGAAAAAATGTTCAACATCACTAGTCATTTGAGAGATGCAAATGAAAACAACACTGAGATTTCACCTCACCCTAGAAAGAGTGGCTGCTGTCATGAAATCAACCAATAACAAATCCTGGCAGGGCTGTGGGGAATGAGAAACACAGCTCCACTGCTGGTGGGCGTGTCGGCTTGTGCAGCCACTGTGGAAATTAGTATGGAGATACCTCAAAGAACTAGGACTGTAAGTCCCATTTGACCCAGCTATTCCTCTGCTCGGTATCTTCCCAAAAGAATTAAAAGAATCATACCACAGTGATATAAGTGCACCCATGTTCATAGCAGCACAATTTGTAATAGCTGAAACTTGGAAGCAGCCCATTTGCCCATCAACAGGAGACTGGATAAAGAAAATGTGTTAAAATAAATAAATAAATAAAAATTAAAAAAATAAAAATAAATAAAATTTTAAAAATAAATAAATAAATAAAAAAGAAAATGTGTTTTTCTATAAAACTGAGTACTACTCAGCCATAAAAAATGAGAAATTAGAGACATTTATAGCTAATTGGATGCACATCGAGGTGATACTCTCAAGTGAAATAAATAGGACTCACATGTGTAAATACCAAATAGTTTCTCTAGTGTGAGAAACTGAAAGTGTAAATAAGGACTAAAAGGTATGATAGATAATGTGAAATAGGAAGAAAAGGGGCAATGGGGATGTGGGATGGATAGGGGAAAGAAAAGAAGGGAATGGAATTAATATGCAAAAATGAAAACATTCTTTGTAAATTGGGAGGGATGGAGGGGTTGAAGGGAGGGCAGGAGAAAGGGGAAAAATAAGAACCAAGAGAGATTATGTAAAGGTGCAAATTACCAATGATGAATGTCATTATATTGTATACCTAAAATGTACCAAAAAATTAATTTTTAAAAAAGTTCTCAGCCTATCTTTCAAGATACTTTGGAAACTGACCATATTTATTCTTTAGAGTCATATTTTCCACTGCTTTCCACTAAGTATTTTCTGGTCACTGTCATCTGCACACATCCTATTTATTCCTGCTCCTGGAGTTTTATCACCTCTATGTCCCGTTATTCTTTCCCATCACTAATATATACACAACTGAAACACCTTCCAGTTTCCTTGGGTATCCAAACCTAACCTTCAAGGCTTAGCTCTGGTTCCATTTACCCTACAAAGCTTTTTCCACTTCATTTTTATTTAATAGATTTATGAGTCACAATCTTGACTTTCAAGCTCAATTTTGTGCAATTTGAGGTTAGCAATAGTATCTCACAAGTCTTAGTAGCTCCAAGGCACCCAGCACAGGTCTGCACATATAAAAAGTAAGTGGGTGTCAATTGACTGAATCTGCCTGTCACATTCAATTGTGGCTGCATGCCTACCAGCACTGCCAAAATCTACTCCTGGGTTTTACAGCAACAGAGAGTACACATCCCCGCAAAATCCACCCCCAGCTTCCCTGCCACCTTCCTCTCTACCAAGCTACTGTCTCATTTATTCTTTCTGCATCACAGGCAGGCAAGAAGATAACACATTTTGAGGACAGCTTTTATTATGGATAGCAATGAAAGGGGAAATAATATCCCAGTTAATCCAAAATCCATTTTGTTTTAGATTTAAAACCCTTTCTTTGATCAGTAAGGCAGATGTGCTGTCAATGCATTAGGGCTTCTCTGAGCAGTATGAATCATATACAAGAAGTCATTGAGAAGGGAGCCAAGAAAGACAGACCTAAGAACACAGAGTCTGGTGAAGGAAGACTGAGAAAGGCAAACACCTTATTGAAGGTAATAAACAAAATAATAACACAGAGGTGGAGATAGACAGAGACATGTTCCTGGGGTCTTGTATAATCCATACATCAAGCTATAGAAGCCATCTTACAAAACCATAACACCCACTAGCTTTGAGTGTTTACTATCAGTCGGACATTGTGCTGATCACTTTGCACAAATCAATTATCATCCATACAACAACCCTGTGAGATAGATGCTATGGATAGTCTTATTTCCCAGATCAGGAAGCCGAGGTTTGGAAAAGTTAAGTGACATCCTCAAAATTGCACAGCTATGAGTTGGTTGAGCTAGGACTTGAACCCAGTACTATCTGTGTCCAAAGTCTGTATTCTTGATCTTTTCACTCTTAAGTCTAGCCCTCACCCTTATTTTGGTAGACCATGCATAGAAATATCTATGACAGATTCACAGAGATTTGAAAAGCAAGAAAAAGTTACTATGCAGCTTCCACCCAAACCCAGATACCTCCTTCTGCCCAATGACTGCCCCACGGCTACCCATAGCACCTCATCAAATGAGGAAGGAATCTCAGCTCTGTTCTTCCAACAATGTATATTCATTCTATATCCCAGCCCCTTAATTCCACAGCCTGCAGCATGGCAATGAATGTAATGAGATAATCAAATCTTGTTTCCAGATAACTAATGGGTTACCCCTCCTAAGTAATGCAAAACATTAGCTCTATTAAAACAGAAAACTCCTAAAGAGGAAATCTAATGGCAAGAATGTGGGCATCTTGGCAGGCCCAAGAGGTAACAAGTTTGGAACCAAAAGAGCTTTTCATGTCCCTCCTATCATGCTTAGTCTTCCTTCTGGGTTTGATGTGCCTAAAACACATCATTTCTTGCACATTTCTTATTTAACGACCAGCAGTAGAACAAAATGTGGCTGCTTTTAAAAAATTCTAATGAAGTTTCCAATTCTCAATTAAAAGAAACATCTCTCCATCCATCTATTTATTCCTGCCAAGCATTTGTATTTTGAAGCTGGAAGTTTCATTATCTGAAATTTGCAGGCAATTACTAGGTCTAGTAACTCCCAAGATGTGAGCATTTTTTCCAACAGCCTGAAGTGAAAAGTAGTTTTTGAGTAAGTTATGTGTGTGTGTGTGTGTGTGTGTGTGATTGTGTGTGTGAGAGAAAGAGTCCGCTTAGAAAAGAAAGGCATAAGGAAGGCAGGGAGGAACAGGGGCAGTGGAAATCACATTTGGTCATATATTTGTCTTATTTGACATTGTGAGCTTTAGAAATATTAATGAACAACCCTCTAAGTCCCAGAGGAAGCTTTTGGATTTACAGCCTTAAACAACCATGCATCCTCATTTTGGCACAAAGTCAAACCAAAATTTGTCATAGTTTATAATGCTTGTTAATGAAGAACATCAAAAATTAATGCTCATTAGGGTGCTCATTAATATTCACAGTGCTCGCCAGTTTGACTTAATTAAGTCAAGCACCACTTCAAGATAGTGGTGTGACCCATCAGAGAGAGAAGGCTGTTCAGGTCTGAAGCATTTTCCCTAGGGACAACATTAGCAGCATTGCAGGGTGAGGCATCTGTCAGCCTCTCCCTGAGGCTTCCAGGCAGGTTAGAAAACAGGAAGCTCTTAGACAGCAAGTGGCTGTGGCCCCTGCTGGGATGTCTGATTCCACTCTGCAGTTTTCCTGTTCCACAGTGTTATTCAGTGAAATGAACTGAATTGAATTGGGATCAGTGGCATAATCAGATATTGGTCAAAAAAGAAACCACTAAAGAAGAAAGAAAGCTGAAGATCTTAAGCTCAAGACAAACACATGGAGGTGGGGAGTAAGAAGAGACTACAAGAATAAAACACAACAAATAATTGTTTAAAGGTAGGGAACAAGAAAAAAACAAGCTGAGACTGGAATGGAGATGTTATCATACTCCAAAGCAGAGGACACAAAGCTGACTCATCAGTATTTATAAGAAGATTTTTTTTTTCTTTGTCAATTTGAGGTTTTTGAGACTGTTCTTAAAATATTCTAGAGTACTTCATAATCACTTATTCCAATGGGCCACTGTAGATAAAAATTTGGACTTGAGCTCTAGAACTTGTGCCAGGTGCTTCTTAGAGAATCTTAAAATTTGAAACAAATGTACCAAGCAAAGTAGAATGAGGTGGGAATTTAAAACCTAGCTCTATTCCTTCATGTGAAAATGACCTTGGAGAAGCCACTTAATTTCGCTAAACCTCAATTTCCTCATCTGTAAACTATTAGAGTAAGTTATGTGAAGTGGTCACTTCAGTTTTGAAGGTCAAAATACACAAATACTGTATGGGCAATATTATATAATTCAACTTAATAAAAGGATTAAATACAATAATACATTTGAAAACAATTTCAAACTGTAAAATACCAAAGATCATTTATGCCATAACTGTTGCTAACAGATCAAACCTCTTTCCCAAACATTGCCAAAGGCTTTCCTGACTCAGGTTGCAAAATTAGCACAGCTACAGCCCAAGACTATCATTGTGAAGCAATATAATTGACATCATTTTCCTTGCTGCAGTAGATATTAAACAGGAAATATTAAAACTACTTCCAAGTTTTTCCATACACACACACACACACACACACACACACACACACACACTCCTCAGCCATCTTCCTGTCTCTCCCCTAATTGAGCCGAAGCCTTATGGGACAGAAATGGTACTGAGTTATTCAAGGAAATGCATGCCATTACTCACAGTAAGAAGCATATATAATGGCACAACTTCAACATATCTATTATCACAAGTCAAAATAGAGAGGGAGAGCCAGAGAAATGAGTAAATTGAGTAAATTGGATAGTGATTATGCAGGTTCTAGTAATCAGAAAAGGCACTGGGTCTAGGCAAAATAGGCGCTCTGGAGTCAAGGTAAACCAGAACAGGAAAAGTGGGGACAAGCAGTGAGTCAGAAGCCTGATAAACAACAACCAAGAGGCCACATCTGCTGCAAGGCAGGAAAAGGCCAAAACCGGGAGCTGTGTAAAAGGTAGAAATGTGGAGAAATGTAGGTGACCAATTTTCCAGAAATAAAGCAATATCATAGGACAAAGTACAAGTCAAAGAAAATAGAAATACCAGTCTAGGGGAGGATCTAATTACATGGGCAAAATGTTGCCTCATCTTTCATTTTAGGAGATTTTTATGTTTTGTCTGAAGGCAGGCATCAGTTCCAGCATTGCCATTCTGAGGCTAACAGGGAGAAATATTTATAAGACATGGCTAGAATGAAGAAAGAGAGAGTTAAGCAAAAGAGCATTTCTGACAGGGAGAATGGGAAACAGATCTCTGTACATAGTAAAAGAGAAGCAACTAGCTTTAAAGGAAGTATACCGAAAGCTCCGCATACACAATCCTCTGCCAATCAAGCTATGAAGACTCAGAATCACTCTGAGGAGCAGATTATGATATTGTATTAGAATAATTTACTTTACTCCTCAACCTAGATAAGAAGCGAATAGCACATTGTATTGGGCATACATCTCTAATAGAGATAATGCTGTTGCCTTTGATAGCTGCATTGTATTGTATCCATGCAGCAGGCAACCTAGGCATTTTTTCTTGGCTTCCTAAGGCTGAGCTTCATTCTTAAACAAACTGACGGTAAGGAATTGCAGTAACGATTTGCCATCCCGCTTTAGCCCTCTTCTCTGCGGAAAAATATTCCTTCCTTCTACTCTTTGTTCATAGATATATTTTCCTGAATTTACATTTGTTGAATTTCATTGTTTTCACTCATTATTGCACTTCAAACTGTAGCATTCTCCAAACTTGGGATTTTGCTCACTGCATCGTCTTCCAGTTCATTAATGTAAATAATAAAGAGCCTGGTTTCTGGTGCCGTTCCCTTTCAGAGCCATATTAATAATTCATTTCCAGCTTGACAAAGTCCTTTCGGCAGCTGCTTTGTTCGAGGCTTTGCTTCTCACAGTGGCGATAGGTCAATTGTCTTATGGTGAAATTGAACCAGAGGGCCTGAGAAGGGCATTTGTATTCTCCACATGTGACTATGGGGGATTAATGGTGGTGGAGGGGAGCACTGAGTCCACTTCTAAGGCTCCCTCTGGAGACTTAGCCTCTTGTTTCCATGTTCTTTCCAAATCTGCTCTTTTTAAAAAGCATTAATTATGAAGACAACGAGCTCAGAGCCAAAGTGTAGGAGCTGAATCCCCAGTTATGCACAGGGAATGAAAAGCCTATTTGTCAGTCAAGATTTTTTTTTCTTTCTCTACCAGAGAATGCAATGGCGTAGTGAGGTCAGCTCAAGTTGCCTGGGACATGTAGTGATTTACCTTGATCCTGTGCGTAGTAGGTGCTTGGGTTTCTGCTGAATAAATGATCTAATTACAGTGTCTACCTGGGATAATTGTCCCAAGAAAAAGGACTAGTAAGGAAATACCCACCAAAACCATCACTTTTTCCCCTTTTCCATCAGGTATTCCTTTGGAATATCTAGCGAGATAAAAGTATAATACAAGAATTGAAGATTTGAAGAGCCACAGACAGGTGTGTATTAAAGAGGCAGCTGTAGACTGAAAGCCATGGGCCATATGATACCAGGTGAAAACATTCTGGAGAGACAGCAGTGGCCCTTTGGCAACAGAGCTGACAGTCAGTCATCTACAGAATACAGTGTGAGGGAGATAGATACAGGGCAGGACAAAGCTAACAGAAGCTTTACGTGATCAGGGAGCAATGTCCAGTACCAAATTATCCATGGGAAAGTCAGGCAAGGGGAATGATCCTAGCACAGCAGTCTCCAAGGAGCTGCTCTGGGACAGCAAGGCACATTGACTCTGAATATCAAACCAAAACTTAATCTGCAGATGGTTTCCCATGGCTTCTCAGTCCGGCCACATCATTCTTTTCTTCCTGAATGAATGGAAGTCCACCTGATTTTGTAGCCAGCCCATACTGCCTCTGGGTATGCTAAATAAATTTTCTTAAATAGATGAAACTGAGAATGCTATTTGCTGGAATCAGATTTATACAAACTAGAAGAGACAAAGGTACTATTCCTTGAATCATGCATGTTAAGAGAAAATAGGTGCTGGGTGGGAGTTCTAGCTCTTCAACAATAAATTCATCCTGACATTCTTGTCCCCCCCAACAGTTTCATCCAGACCTCTTATGCCCCTTCTCTTCAAAACATTCTGAGTCCTGCTGCTCTCTACTAGGTGGAAAGTATGACAGTATAACTAATTAGCTGAATTCTATTTTTTTGTAGTACTGGGAATTAAACCCAGGGAGCAATAAGCTATATCTCTGGTTACTTAAAAAAAATTCTGAGACAAGATCTTGCTAAATTGCCCAGGCTGGCCTCAAATTGTCATCCTCCTGCCTCAGTCTCTTCAATAGCTGGGATTACAGGCACAAGCCATTGTGCTAGCTTAGGTAAATGAATTTCTGCTACACAATAGGTTACACTTTCTTCAACTACAACATACTGTACTATACTGAGGAACAGTGTATTATAAGGGCTGAGTGATTGCCTGGACTTATAATCCTTGCTCTGCCATTCAGTACCTGTGTATTCTTGGGCCCCTTTATCTCTCTATTTCTTCATTTGTAAAATAGGAGTATTAAAATTAGTACCTACCCTATAGCATTGTTAAAAAGAATAAGAGTGCTGTTACCTATAAGGCCCTTAGAACTACAGTATAGTGAGGGCTACATAATTGTTGATTAAGTAAACTTAGTTTATCAAAATTGTTTTGGAAAGTTCATAGTGATCTTTAATGATGGGGTTTCAGTCACAGAAAGAAAAGGATATTTTGTTCCTCTTCATATTACATTACACGGATAACTGTCTATACTAATAAAACCCTAATAGCCTTAGAAATCTAGTCATCCAGAATAGATAACTGCTCATGACTCTCCACCTTCAATGATTCTTTTGCCATCTCGTGAATATATCCAGGACAGTAGCTACAAAAGCAAAATCTATGATTTCTATGCCTCTGCATCTCCAGACCTTTGTTTCCTGTCTACCTTTGCAAAGTTCTTGTAGGCTAAACACAAACCAGATTCAGCCCCATTAGCAGCTCTGCAGACAACATCTGAGGCTCATTGCTTGGCAACCTCCACCCTCCCACTCACCTCCCTGTTCTCTGCTGAATCAACTCATGTTTCATCCCAGCTGGCTAAGGATGTGTCAGTGGGTCATCAGCATGGGTCAGTCACTCAATCTGCAGGGCTGTGGAGGAAGGGAGAATGTAAATGAACTAGAGGTCAGTCCTGGTTTGTGTAAAGCAGGCAGTCTAACATGAAACCAAGCCCATTCTGATATGAAAAGATTTTACTCTATACATAATAAGGTTCTCAGCAGGAAGCTTGACACCAAATGGATAGCTGTAAGAAAATTTGTTTCATTTTGACCCAAAGACTAAAGAATGATGACATTGATTAGATTTAAATTGTTCTGGTTTGGAAATAAGGGAAAAGAAACCTTATAAAAAGCAGGAATCTGGTGGAGCACACTGAGAACCTGAGCTTTGGGGGTATTTTGCTGCCTCTCCCTCACAAAGGCTTGACTCAAAAAGATAAGCATAGGGCTGAATTGTTGAAATGTTGAAGACACTCATTTCGCATGAATTTTCAGTATAGAATCAAGGCTAGCCTGAAACAAAACTGAGACAACCTTTGCATCTTTACTTTGTTTCCATCCCCTTGTTGCCTATTCCCAGTACTGTCACATTGACCTCTGACTTTCTAAGAGTCTTGTGCCTTCAAAGAAGCCTATCCTTTCCCATAAATGATCCATGTACTGGCATTGAATTCTCCTCACCCTTTCTCTTTTGCTCCCCTGACCTAGCCCATATTCTATTATTTTGCAATCTGCTGTCCAAGGTATTAGCAATTTGACAAACTAAACTGTGTTAAGGTATCAAAGGCCAAAAACAAATTAGTGTGTTGTCCTTATTTATTATGGCAGAGACTGTCAGCTATCCTCCAAAATCTATTTTCTCTTTTTTTCCTCTCCTGGTAAAATAACTGAACTACATTCTTCAGCCCCCACCTCACCCCTGAAATTAGATGTAACCATGTGATTGAATTCTGACCAATGCCATGTGAGAAAATTGTAAGACGCCACCTGAAGGTCAAAAGTTTTGAGAAAAAAGTTTGACACTCCCCACCCTAGGCTTGTTCTTATCTTTCACCAGCTAAGTATAGATGCAACTGAGCTACTAGGGAATTGAAGGACTTCAAGATGAGAAAAATCTGAATCTTTAAATGACTATAGTGTGGAGAAAAACCTTGCTAACCTGAAAACCCTCACAGGATTGTTTTGTGTAAGAAATAAACTAATGTTTTGAAACATTATATATGTGGGTTTACACAGCCTAGCCTAGCACATTCTAAGACACCCAAGATACTGCATTTTTACAGACATCACTTATCTCAAAATGGTTAATCTCTAGTAACAAGAAATTTTGGGTATCACTGGTGGAAATTTGGGAGTTAGTGCTTTTTACAATACCCATTACATCATCTACAAAGACAAATCACAGATGTATCCATGTGCAGAATATTAAAAAATAGGAAACTGGGCCAAGCAGACCCATTAACTAGGGTGGGTACTGAGGGAACCTGACCAGAATGCAGAGGGAGGACCTCATCCAAGACAGTAGGAATAACCAGAGCATTGTCCATCACCTCCAACAATAGTTAGAGGGAGGAGATCCAATTGAGCAACAAAATATTCTAGATAGATTCCAATTCAGAAATCAAGCATAATGCCCGTCGTCGTCGTCGTCATCATCATCATCATCATCATCATCATCATCATCATCATCTGTCCATGTCTTGGAGCTAGAAGGGTTTCAGGAGTGAACTAAGGAAGACTCTATGGAGAGAAGATTGGCAGGAGACAGGCAAGGCTCAGGATGAAGACTTAGCCCTATAGGGGGACAAAGCTGTCAATTGGGATATCAAAGCAAAAGTCACCTAGAGAGAGTGTAGGAAAGCACTGTAATTCAGGGGTTAGATTAAATGCATAAAGCTCAGTCCTGGGTCAGTGTTCCAAGCCCCATTAAAGAGATCTGAGGTTGCTAGTATAGTTTCTGCCATTTTAAACGTTGATTTAGGAATGGAGAAAGGGCTAATCTGGGCCTAAAGTGGAGCTGGTCAATGCAAGGCACTAGGAAAGATAAAGGCAAAGGAAATGCGGGAGGAACTGACAATTTAAAGATCCAGTTTCAGCTAATGTCAGTGCTGGCCAACAAATCTTCATATTAGTGAGAAAGGCATGGCTAATGTCAAATCAGAGGAGAACAATTAAAAATGCATAACATCATCTTCATTAAGCTGGTATCATTAAAGACCAGAACTATTAGCACGTCTAAGCATGCATGACCTGTACCTCACTTTCCGGTTAGTGAGCAAATCCTCTTTGTCCTTGAAAGATTCCACCTTAGCCAGATTCAAAGAATTATCCGGCTAATATCTGGTCATGACTAGAGTTAGAACTTCATCTATTAGAAATTGCTAAAAAACAAATAGGCGTACATTTTGCAATACCGAACATTTCTGACATTGGATTGTTTATTGTACATTTATTATCTGTCTCCCTCTGAGCCTTTTCACAGCAGCTAAAGTACTCCCTCTGATGGTCTCTAGGTTTCACTCACAACTAACAGCAGAGCATTTTTCTGTTGGATTTTTTCCTCATAATGTTTCTAACAACCCCCAAAGCCAGAATCCTGACAGCATTTAGTTCAAGCTTTGATTTGGCACTTTAGGTTCCTTTTTTTGTAAAGGAAAATAAAAGAAACAAACTGTATGATCTGTATTGCACATGCAAATATATTTATGTACACATGACATATACATAATTTAGTGACTTTGTTCTCCCATGTTGTAGAAGACTTCACTTGCAGGATTCTTCACAAAATTCAAATCAATAAAAAAATACTGTGTTGCTAATCTGGAATGGGATACTATCATAAAAGAGGAATTACAATTTCCAATCATTTTAATGAGAAAGCTGGCTTCACAGTGTGATATGGATAGCAAAAGGCTAGCCCCACCACAAAAAGCCCTACAATTGTAACTATTTACATCAAAGAGGTTTTAGGAGCCAGGGAAGAACCTACAGGCATTTCTTTCTGAGCAGCCATGATTTGCAAAGACCTTGTGACCCTCTCTACCAAACTACCCTTTCCCACAGATCTGGCCTTACTTGTCATTCCTGTTTTCCATACATTTCCAGTTTATCCCAGAGCCTGCTGTTCTTTTATGACTCCTAAGATGAACCTCATAGCTTCTTCATCCTGATTTGTTCCCTTCACCCTACCACACAAAATCAGTAATAAGAAACATCATACTCCTTTCTTAATGTCACAGCAAAGCTATTGTTTTAGAATCAGTTTTTAAACACCAGTTACAAAGTAATTCTGTGCTGTAATGAAATTTCACGTTTTTTACAACATTAGAGAAATAAGGTCAGTGCAATAAATTTGTCATACAGCTAAATGTTTCTTACGCTTCTAGAAAACACTGTCCATTGTTCTGAAATCATGTCTTTGGGGGTTCACTAAAGTGCCATTCCTTTTAGGAAACTATAGGTAAGAACTGGTGGCAGTTGACATTTGGTTTTTTTACTTTACAAAAATAAAAATTAACTGAAAGAGATAAAGGATAAAGATATTAATTAATTTATCAGACTAGCTCCTTTAAACAGACCGAAAATGAGATTAGGAGGGATGGAAAATAGGATGGATGTGATTCAGTGGGAGGGGGAAGCTGAGAAAGGGTCAGAAAGGTCAGGTTCAGCTTAGAGACCACAGTGAGGCGAGGAGAAAGAGGGCAGTAGCACAAGACCTGGGGTCACTGAAGAAAAACTCTTCTTTGTTTTATACTGAAGCCCAGTTCCAACTGCAGCCCTCCCATTTGCCTAATTACAGTGATTTTCAAAAATGCACACTGGGATACACTGAACTGACATCATTTGGAAATAAGACTTAAATTTTATTCTGATAGCAATTAAATTCCCAATTACCTGGAAGCCAAACACAGTTATGCAAATTATAGATGCAGGCTGACTAATATTAGAACTCAAATACTTATCACTTCAGAACTAAGCATTTTGCCTCTCCTTTCTTTTTTTAAAGGCTGCAGTGAAATTCAGTTTAACTGCACTATGTGAGTTACAGGACTAAACTCCATTAATTTTCTGAATACAAAATGTTATTTTAGCTTATCTGAAAATTGATCTTCTCCCAAGACTATCCCCCTTAATCTTTTCTTCCCTCTACTTCTTCATAAATGTATTATCTAATTCAGTCACTATATTATTTATCATCTATTATTATTTATTAATTCACTAACACTACCATATAATTCAGCAATAGGATTTTGGCTGTAATGCTTTTCAGTACATTTGCATACTGAATAAAACTATATTGATTCTTAAGGATTTTTATGCTCTAGAAATGCTTTCTGCAGGCAAATCGGCAAACAAATTTTTATTTGGTTTCCAAAGACATTATTTTGACATGATTTCAACTGATGTCAACAAATCAAACCAAGTTCTGCAACAAATGCCTTCTTAATATGTTTTGCACTATTTGTTTTAGTTGACACCATTTATTATAATTTAACAGTGTTTCCTTCCTAGGAAAGTCCAAAATCAATAAAAAATGGTGACATATGTTTGTACTTATTTGGAAATACAAATGCAACCAAAGGGCTCTGTCAGTGTACGATTAATAGAGTACAAGATATTGTGGTTTGGGGGCATCTGATTGTCTGTCTTGTAATATGAATTTTGAAATAGCTTGGGACTCCTGCTCCTTGACTTTCGGGTTAGTATAGGATTTCATATTAAAAATAAATCACATGGATATGTGGTTTTCTATTTCAATTTGCTGCAATGCAACTTCATTAGTTCATGAAATGGGGGAGTGGGACCACATGTGGGATGGGGAAAACTATAAGCCAGAAATAAAATATTAAGACAAAGAAATGAATATATTTATAATGTTATTATTGAGAAAGATGTTGAAATTGATGTTTCTGTCTTTTCTTCTCAACTCTCATGGTGCATAGGCTGGGAATAGAAATCCCAAAGCTCAAGGTTGGGTATGGAGGTTCAACATCAAGTTCTCCTTGCAACAACCCTCCGGCCTTTTTAGATAATTTTTTTCTCCATATTGACAGTTGGGAAATATGATTAAGGATTCCAGGGAGAAGAAATACTCTGCTCTGGGTCTGACTACCAACCATTTCACAAATACATTTTCAGGATCTGCCTGTCCCTTAACCAAAGTTCAGTCCCTTGGTCTTTTTCTGTGGACCAGGTACAAATGAAATTCTATCATAGAATTATAACATCTCATGGTTCGAAGGATCTTAAAAGCCATCCAGTTCAGGGGGTCCCCAGAAACTTGTGCCAAAGCTTAATGAAATTTTGCAGGTCTGTGAAAAATATTGGCAATGTGGCAGAAAGCTAAATTTATTTAAGTACTTTGCTTCATTCTGAGATTATGTCCTTTTAATTTGGGGAGTATGACATGATTGTGTGTGAAATGGTGGTTGATTTTTCCACCTTTCTTTAGGTCATCATTATAGGGCGAAACTTCATTTGTTGCCTCATATCTCCATGAGGAGATTGCTCCACTAGACTAACACACCTGCCCCTCCACCTCCATTTACTCCTTGCCTTGAGGAGGGGAGCGAATTATTTTATTTAACAATTTCCAAACGGAAAAAAAAAAGGGTGAGCACCGTCAATTTGGCACCTCCTGAGTTTCTTGCTCTAAATCCACCTTTTCTCTGGGATGTTCACATCTCTGCCAGACAGGAAAGAGACCAGCTCCTATGAAGAAGACCTATAATTGTCCAGCTGGGCTAATGACTAAATAAGTTGACCGGGCTGAAGTATTACACGCACACTTGGCTGCAAATCTAAAGCCACAGTCTGCATTTCAGCTTGATCAATACAAAGAGTAATATTTTGTCTTCCAGGTGTCTCTCATATCTATATCTCAATTAAGAGCTAATAGCATACACTTATAGAGCATTTATTATGAACAAGGCACTGCTCAAATGTTTCACACTTGTGATGAGTATTATCACTCCCATTTTACAAGTGGGGAAACTGAGACACAGAAAGTTAAGGAATTTTCCTGAGGTCACTTTAAGGAAAAATGAAGCCTATGATGGCTACCTTTCAGTTCAGGCTCTGGGGTGAGGGGTGATTCTGGTGGACATTAAGTCCGAGTTGGCAAGATTTCCGAGAGGGCACACCTTGTCCCTCTCAGCGTAAAAACTGAAATAACCAAGGTCGATACCCACCAGTGTAAGAACTTTTATAGCCAAGGTCGCTACTGGCATACTTCCTCTACTGTGTATTTTGATATAAATGTAGACTGCCAGGAGGGCTCGCGGGAAACTAAACCAAGGACTGCTTGGAGAGAATGGGCAGCCTAGGAGCCTGAGGACTGTTATGCAGGTACACGCAGCTGAGTGAGCAGCTGAGAATAAAAGTATGTTCAGACATTTCCATGACTCTGTGTCTCTTCTTTGGGCTTCCCAATCTCAAGTAAACCTCTCCAATCTGAACTGGTGCCAACAGTCACTCAGCTAGTAAGTGGCATAATCTATATTTGGAGGATATATTTCCAATAGGTTTCAGACTCAGAGAAGGAAAGTGTTATCCACTGGTTCCAAAAACTTTACCAGGCCTCACTTGGTTAAAAACAATTAAAAGCTAAAAACCTATATCAGCACTTTAAATGTTTGATTTTGTTTTTATTTTGAATGTTCAATAACTAGTAATACAGATCCAGTACTCTATTAACAGCTGACTTATTTCAAGCATCCATGCACCCTAGAGCTCCTCTCTTCTCTCTTCTTGCTCATTATCTACTATATATCTGTGCATCCAAAGACCTATGATAGCAAGCAACACTATCAAGAGGCTGCTCATTCTTTTGAGAACTGCTCCAAGTGATAGAAAATTCTTCCTTATATCCAGCTGAAATATAATCCTATTGGTCATAAGTAGCCACATAGAACAAATTTAATCCCTCTTTGAAAACACAGCCCTACTTGAACACTTTTTCGCCCTAATTATACATCCAAAGTTCCTTATGTCATCACATCAGTAATCTGCTGCTAAAAGGACTCCAGTCTGATTATATTCCTTTAAAGGATGGTTTCTCAAATGAAAGCTCAGACTCCAACTGAAATCTGGCCAGCAATGATTAAATCAGGCCCATTCTTTTTGGTTTGGGTTCTAACTTCTATAAATATCCTCCCCCTTTCGTGACCTTTTTCAGTAATTGAATCAATTGGAAGCACATAATTGAGGAGTTTCTTATCTTAACTCTTTAATTCGAATGATTATTTAGTTCACATGTGATAAGAAGTTCAGAAAGGTTAGTCACACTCACGTATATGTATGATGCCACCTCATCCTTAGGGTCTGATTCAAATTTGCCACCAGTTCCTACATTTTTCCATGATTATTGATGTTTAATGCTGACCTGATCTGAGAATTGATCTGGCCATGCCCTTTGGTTTCCTGGAAGAGGGAAATTATTGAATGCCAGGAGAGCTTGACAGTGCCCTCAGGCCAAACTGTCACAAGCACTTTCCCTATTCATTTTGCTTATTTGGTGTGTGCCTTTGGCCACATCTATAAAATGTGAAAACATCTAGCTCACTTTGTCAATAAATCAAGCAATTCTGTGGGTAAGGATTAGCCAAATCAGTAGTTTATCAGCATGTAGAAAAATATACTAATGTAAGTGTAAAATATATGAAGGTTATAGCACTGTTAAAATGAATTTATTCATGACAGATCCTTAATGAGCTGGGGAGTAGTAAAGCTTCTCAAAGGTCAAAGGATAAGACATCTCAGTTAGGAAGAACAATTTCAAGAGATCTACAGTATTGTGCAGCATGATAACTATAGTTAAGAGCAACATATTATATAATTGAAAATTGCTAACAGAGTAGCTTTTATGTTCTTGGTACAAAAAATGATAAGAACATAATATAATGTGTGATGATTTAGATAAAAATAGTCCCCAAATAGTCTCACATGTTCAGAGGTGGGGTTTCAAAAGGCAATTGCATTAATCCACTGATGTTTCTAGCTGAACTGCTGTTGGCAGGTAGGGCCCAGAAGTGAGCAGTTTTGCTTTACCATGCCCTCCCAACATGATGTTTATGCCTTGGAGCCAGCTAGCCATGGACTGACATCTCTGAAACTATTAGCAAAATGATGCCTCTCCTCTAAGTTGGGGGTATCAACTATTTTGTCCTAGCAATAGGAAAGCTCACTAATACAATATGTATGTTAATTAGCTTGATTTAGCCACTCTACCACATAATGAATTTTACAAAACATCATGTTATACTCCATGAGTATACAAATTTGTCAATTAAAGAAAAGAATTTTAAAATATGCTTAATAAATGATTATTTAGGATTGCTCTTAAACTTTTAAGGTTAATGTCATGAAAAGCAAACATACTTGTATTCTTCAGCTTTCCCATTGTTCGTCATCATACCTGACACTCACAACTTAAAGGAGGAGAGTTTTAATTTGAATAATATTTCAAGGGGTTCAATTCATGGTCAGCTGGCTCCAAGGCAGGATTGTGATAGTGGAAAGGATGCTAGAACAAAGCTGCATAGTTCATGGCAGCCAGGAAGCAGAGCAGGAGAAGAGTGGCAGAGAGGAACGATCCAGGGACATAAATAGACTCCACGGGCATAACCACCCATCCTGATAAATTAAGAAGAGTGATCCACCAACCCCCAGAGTGGATCCCAAAACCAGTTAAATTGATGCTCCACCCTAATTGCTACAATACCCATTTCCCACAAAGTTTCTCATATTGACACAGTTCAAGGTAAAATCTTGGGGTATAAGTGAATACTGGAATGATCAATTTTGATAGGTCTTAAATTTGTATAAAACCATGAGAAGGAGTCAAAATGATTCAGAGATAGCATATGAAAATTCAGAATTGGTTCCACCACTCCCAGCCCAGAGGAAGGGGCCTCTGGGATGCCGTTCCACTGCTCCTAGTGCAGAGAAGGTGAGCCATGCAGGCACCAACAGCAAGCCTCACCATGGAAATGAGAAGACACGTAAACAAGTCTCAAAACCAGATTCCCAGATCACCTACAGCAACCCCAACAGGAAAGGAGATGGAACACTGATACTCAACCACCTGGACTCCCTGAACTGGCAACAAAAGAGGATCTGGAAAAAATGAAATCAGAAATAATTTCTCAGATAACAGCATAGATTATGCACATAGTGCAAGACATGCTTAATAAATCTAGAGAGGGCACAGATTAAAAAAAAAAATAGAGGAGCTGAGGAACATGATGGAATCCCAACATAGGAAACAATTGGAATCCATAAAACAGATACAAAAATATTTCCAGGAGATGAAAAACTCCATTGAAAGTCTACACAGCAGAATGAGCCAATGTGAGGACAGAATTTCAGATATAGAAAATAAAATTGCAATTAGTGACCAGGTAAAGAAAAATTGCTTCAAAATTGTAAGGAAATGTGAGAAATCAATCCAGCAGCTGCTAGACGATGCAAAGAAGAATAACAAAAGACTGATTAGAGTCAACAAAGAAACAGGAGAGAGTGCAGATGACATAAAAAAGAACTGTTCGCAGAAATAATGGCAGAAAACTTCCCAAGCAGGGGAAAAAAACTTGACATACAGATAAATGAGACATACAGGTGTCCAAATAGCCTTGATCCAAAACAATCTACACATAGGCATAAAATTGTTAAGATTCTGGAAACTCACCAGAAGAACAAAGTTCTACAAGCAGTTAGAGAAAAGAAACAAATCAAAGGAAAGCACATACAAAGGAAAGCCCATCAGAATCACAGCAGACTTCTCAATGCAAACCCTCAAGGCAAGAAGAGCTTGGAGTGACATATTCCAAGCCCTAAAGAACAACAGCCTCCAACCCAGATTGATGTACACTGCAAAACTATCTTTAAAAATTGATGGAAAAATAAGGTACTTTCATGACAAAGAGCACCTTAGGAACTTCATGAATACAAAATGAGCACTCCAAAAAAATTTTAGATAATATACTAGGAACAGACAATGAGGATCACAACCCCAGGAAGCACAGCAGAATGAGTCCATCAGGTGTGACAAGAACTTAAATATAAAGGGGGAGAATCCAACAAAATGAAAAAGTCATGACAAGGATAAGGCAATATGTATCAGTTATAACCATCAATGTTAATGGTCTCAATTCACCAATCAAAAGAAATAGACTGGCAGAATGGGTCAAGAAGCAAAATTCAACAATATGCTGCATACAAGAAACACACTTAATTAAAAAAAGAAACTCATAGATTGAAAGTTAAAGGGTGTAAAACAACACTCCATGTAACAGGAACCTGAAAAAAAGCAGGAGTAGCTATCCTCTTTGCAGATCAAGTGGATTTCAAACCAACACTGATTAAGAGAGACAAAGAAGGACACTACATCTGTGTAAAGCAAACAATCCAACAGGAAGAGATGACAGTCATAAATATCTATGCACCAAAAACTAATGTGCCCAACTATATAAAACAAATACTAATGGACATGAAAAGTCATATATGCACTAATACAATAGTAGTAGGAACCTCAGTACCCCACTGTCATAAATAGGTAGATCAACTAGACAAAAAATAAGTAATAAAATACTAGAATTCAACTGAACTCTTCAACAAATGAACTTAACAGATGTTTACAGAGTCTTCCACCCCACAAAATCAAAATACACATGCTTTTCAGCTGCACACAGTTGGTTCTCCAAAGTAGACCACATACGTCATAGAACATGTTTAAGTAAGTGCAAAGGAATTAAAGTTATCCACTGTATATTATCAGACCATAGTGTGATGAAATTGTAGATCCATAGCAAAAGAAACCACAAGAATTTCATAAACACCTGGAAATTGAACAACACAATTCTGAATGACCGATGGGTCACAGAGGAAATCAAAGAAGAAATTAGACAGTTCCTTCAATTAAATGACAATAACAACACAACATATCGGAATCTATGGGACACAATGAAAGCAGTCTTAAGAGGGAAAATCATAGCAGTGAATACATATATTAGGAAAACAGAGTGAGCCCAATTAAACAACCTGATGCCGAACCTCAAGCTTCTAGAAAAAAAGAGCAGGAGAAATCCAAAGCTCATACAAAGGAGGAAATTTTAAAGATCAGAGCAGAAATCAATTCAATGGAGATGAAGAGAATGATACAAAAAATTAATGAAGCCAAGAGTTGGTTCTTCAAAAGAATCAACAAACTTGACAAACCCTTACCCAACCTTATCAGAAAAAGGAAAGAAAAGGCCCAAATCCATGCAATTAGGAATGAAAAGGGTAAAATTACAACAGACCTAGCAGAAATCCAGAGGATCATCAATACCTCCTTCCAGAACCTATACGCCAATAAGATGGAAAACACAGAAGAAATGGACAGATTCCTAGATACATATGAATTACCAAAGTTGAATGAAGAAAACCTAAAAATCCTAATCAACCCAATATCAATCAATGAAATTGAAAATGTATTTAAAAACTTACAAACTAAGAAAAGCCCAAGTCCGATGGCTTCACTGCTGAATTCTACAAGACATTTAGAGAGGAACTACTGCCACTCCTGTTTAAACTCTTCAATGAAATTGAAAGGGAAGCAATACTCCCAAATTCATTCCTGGAAGCAAACATCACCTCGATCCCCAAAGCAGAGAAAGACCCAATCGAAAAGGAGAACTACAGAACAATCTCACTAATGAACATAGATGCAAAATTCCTTAATAAGATACTGGAAAATAGAATGCAGAAGATCATCAAGAAGATCATACACCCTGAATGAGTGGGATTTATCTCAGGGATGCAGGGATGGTTTAACATATGAAAATCAATAAATGTAATATGCTACATCAATAGAGCCAAGGACAAAAGCCATATGATTATCTCCATAGATGCAGAAAAAACATTTGACAAAATGCAACACGCATTTATGATAAAAACCCTACAAAAAATTAGAATAGATGGTCTCTACCTCAATCTGATAAAATCCATCTATGAAAAACCATCAGCCAATATTATACTAAATGGTCAAAAACTGAAATCCTTCACTCTAAAATCAGGAACAAGACAAGGATGTCCACTATGACCGCTCTTGTTCAATATAGTTTTGGAACCATCAGCCATGGCAATTAGACAAGAGAAAGAAATACATGGAATAAAGACAGGAAATGAAGACATCAAAACGTCATTATTTGCAGATGACATGATACTATATATATATAAGACCCCAAGAACTCCACCAAAAGTCTTCTAGACTTAATAACCAAATTCAGTAGAGTATCTGGATACAAGGTCAACACACATAAATCAATAGCTTTCCATTACACAAACAAGAGACTCACTGAGACAGAAATAGGGCAAACAATTCCTTTCACAATAGCATCCAAAAAGGTGAAATACCTAGGAATCAACCTAATAAAAGAAATCAAAGACTGCTTCTCTGAAAACTATAGCACTGTGAAAAGAGAGACTGAAGATGATATCAGAAAATGGAAAGACATCCCCTGCTCCTGGGTAGGAAGGATCAATATAGTGAAAATGGCCATAATTCCAAAACTGCTATATAGGTTCAATGCAATCCCAATTGAAATCTCAGCAGCATACTTCACAGACCTTGAAAAAACAACCCAAAATTTCATTTGGAACAAGAAGAGACTCAGAATAGCAAAAGCAATTCTGGATAACAGAAATATGGCAGGGGGTATCACAATCCCCAACTTGCAACTGTACTACAAATCTACTGTGATAAAAATAGCATGGTACTGGCAAAGAAACAGACCTGAGGACCAGTGGAACAGATTAGGAGATGCAGAAACAATTCCAGACACACTCAGCCACCTCATGTTCAACAAAGGAGCCAAACACCCTCACGGTAGGAAAGATAGCCTCTTTAATAAATAGTGCTAGAAAAATTGGGTTTCACCTTGCCAAAGATTAAAACTAGACCTATATCTCTCACCATGCACTAAACTAAAATGGAAATGGATTAAATATATAAATATTCAAACAGAAACACTGAACCAACTAGAACAGAGGTTGTGTAGAACTCTTGAAGACATTAGTGTAGGAAAAGATTTTATGAACAAAACCTCAGTTGCCTGTGAACTAGCACAAACAATCAACAAGTGGGATCTCTTCTTATTAAAAGGCTTCTGCACAGCAAGAGAAACCACCAGCAGTATGAAGAGACAACCCACAATGTGGGAAAAAAATCTTCACCTGCTCTTCCTCAGACAAAGGTCTACTATCTCGAATCTATAAAGAACTTAAAAAGATCAGACCTCCCAAATTTAAAGACCCAATTCAAAAATGGACATCTGAAATGAACAGACATTCCTCAAAGAAGTAGAAATAGCAAATAAACATATGATAAAATGTTCAACATCACTGGTCATTCAAGAGATGCAGATGAAAACAATGCTGATATTCTACCTCATCCCAGGAAGAATTTCTGCTATCTCGAAATCAACCAATAACAAATGCTGGCAGGGTTGCGGGGAAAGAGGTACCCTGCTCCACTGCTGGTGGGAGTGTAGACTGGTGCAACCATTGTGGTAATCTGTATGGCGATACCTCAAAGAACTAGGACTGGAAGTCCCATTTGACCCAGCTATTCCCTCCTCGGGATCTTCCCCCCAAAATTAAAAGAATCATTCCACAGTGATATATGTGTACTCACATATATCCACAGTGACATATGTGTTCATAGCAGCACAATTTGTAATAGCTAAAACTTGGAAACAGCCCAATTGCCCATCAACTGGAGGCTGGATGAAGAAAATGTGGGTTTTTTATCAAATGGAGTACTACTCAGCCATAAAAAATGAGAAATTAGAGACATTTATAGCTAAATGGATGGACATTGAGGCCATACTCTTAAGTGAAATAAACAGGACACACATGTGTAAATACCGAATAGTTTCTCTTGGGTGAGAAACTGAATGTGTAAATAAGGACTAAAGGGTATAATACATAATGTGAAATAGGAAGAAAAGGGGCAAAGGGAAAGGGGACATGGGAGGGGTAGGAGAAATTAAAGAAGGGAATGGAATTAACATGAAAAAAATGGACATAAAGTCTTTGTAAATAGAGAAGGATGGAGGGGTTGAAGGGAGGGCAGGGGTAGGAGGAAAAATAAGAATCAAGAGAGATTATGTAAAGGTGCAAATTTCCAATGATGAATGTCATTATATTGTATACCTAAAATGTCATCAATGAAATAAAATTTTAAAAAAAGAAAATTCAGAATTCATAATTTAATTGTACTGTGCTCCTCTGAGACGCTTTGAAACAAATACCAAACTCATCAAGGAAGCATTTTCTGATCATTACTCCATAAATACACACAATAATAATGTTATAAAGAAACAGGATAATAATGTTATTATTTGAAGCATAAAAACCAAAAGGTTAAATACCTTGTCTAAGGATAGAAAGCATGGCATTTAGAAATTAAGATACATGAAATTATCAGTCTTGACTTTTATCAATTTATAAAGACTAAATGGCCTTGGTTGCCTCAAAAATAAATCAGTTGCCATTTAGGGTTAAGTATTTGGTGTTTTTCTGATTAGTTTACAATGAAAACATGAGACACATTAAAGCATTTTGTCAATATCATCAAGAGGTTAATAGAAACCTAAGTTTTAACCAAAATGATCCCTTTTTAAAAAATAAATTCACTTTACCCAAGTTCTAATCTAGATGTTGATAAAGAAGGCCATTTACTTCTTAAAGTTTCTGAAAATGTGTTTTTATGCTGCAGTACCTTGTGTTAAGGCATAGCACTTACTGATATCACATTGATGGTATACATTCTACATATTAGTTAGACTAAGAAAAAGTAAAACTTTATGCCTAGGAACTCAACTGGGCTTAGAATAAATTATTTTCCTGGAGAAAGGTAAGACAAACAGTGGACTTATGTCAGAAGTAGGACCCACCAAAAATACCCCGCCCAAATCATGACATTAATGCTATCTAAAAAATGCCTTCTTGATAACTGTATTATTTTTAATACATTCCACTTGGTAGGGGGATGAGGTGGGGGAATGCATGGGAACACATCCCCAGTGTACTAATAGAAGTCAAAAGAAAAATAGGATTAGTCTTACATACAGCATTGATGAAAGATATTGATTTTGATCAATCGATCAACCAACAGATACTGATAGAATGTTATGATTAAAAAAATTCACCACCTCAATGTCTTTTGTGTATTTTACATGAGTTCTATTTCTAAAGCGGATTTTTTAATTCAAAGCCAAAAAAATTTTGTTGAAGTAATTTGGGGAGGAAAGGATAAAAACAATTGCAATTAGAAAGATGTTTAATCAAACTGAGTTAGAAAAATATTTTAAGAAAAATAACTTTCCCCAAAGCTTTTGCAAATAAGAAGAGGAAGACAGGATGAAGGGAGGAGAGGGGATTGGAGGAAAAAGAAGAATCAGAATATATTATGTACAGGTATAGGTATAAATGCCCTATGATGAATGTAATCATGTATATCTAAAATATACCAATAAAATTAACTTAAAAACTGAAAAATACATTTCCCTCAATTTTCTTACAATTTTCATGGCTGAACTTGCTGTGAAAAATTTACCTTTGCTTCTTTTTGAAAGTAATATGAGTTATTATATACTGCAGATACTCATATTTATCAGTCATGTGTAGTCATTAATAGACCTTTTGGATTTCAGTGCAAGTTATGTGAGACTCAAGATTTCCTCTTACCAAAAGTTTTGCCCTTTCCAACATGAGGACCATGTTCCTACAAGCAGAACTGAAGCTCACTAAGATCAACTGTCTCTCCAGAAGATCCTAAGAAAGATAACTTTCACCACAGAGAAATTTTAGGCCTTCCCCTAGCCCTACCCACTTTTCCTTCAGCTTCTCCTTGCTCCCTGCACTTCTTGAACCTGTGTTTGCCCGTTACTCAGTGGTCCCTCCTTTTCTCCTAACCTAATCATCTCCACAACATTTTCATCCTTAATGTTCCCTTCCTTCAGGGCCTTGCTCTCTGGTTTTCAAGATAAAGACAAAATATCCTATAATAAAATCCCCTAAAATGGCAATTTAGCACAGTTGTTAAGAGTTCCAGTTTCAGAGTCAGACTGACATCCATGAGAATCTGCCTTTTAGTACCTTAGAGATTTGTTATAAAGCCAATTAACCAACCTGAACTTTGGTTTTCACATTTCTAGATAGAGACAATAATACTTACCTGACATGTTTTTGGGGAGGAATAACTATAGAAAAGTAGGAAAGTGACTGATTCTTTTGATTTTAGGTTGAGTATCTGAGTTGGGTGGGAAGATGATGACATGTCTTAGTTACTTTTCTCTCAGTGCTGACACCCAAAGTTAAAAGGGGAAAAGGTTCATTTGGCTTTTAGTTCATAGAGGTTTCAGTCCATAATCGGCTGGCTCCAAGGCAGGAGGGCAGAGGGGCAACAGCTCATGGCAGCAGAAGATAGAAATGGCAACAAGAGACCTTTATAGTGTCTTTTTGCCCCTTTTATCTTATTCAGAATACTTAGGGTGGGTAACATTCATGCCCTTTATCCTAGTGCCCTCAAGCCTAGCCCCACCATGAATCAATCTAGATTTAGCCACCTCTGAAAAAGCATGAGGCTTTAGGAGGACATCTAAACACAAGCCATAACAAGACACATGGTTTATGATCCCTGGAAAACATCAATATACTCTGAATTCATAGAATTTGAGAGTAGATTTGTGGTTATAGAGTGCCGCTTGATTAATGAGTACTATGTCGTAGATAGAAATGGAAGTTCTAGTGTGCTATTGCACAGTAGAGGGAGTATCAGTAACAATAATATGCATTATACAGTAATTTTAAAAGCTTGAACAAATAATTTGGAAAGTTTTCACCATAAAGAAATGACAAATGTTCAAGGAGATAAATATGCTTATCCTGACTGGGCAGGGTGGCATGTGCCTGCAATCCCAGCACTTGGGAGGCGGAGGCAGGAAGATCACTGCAAATTTGAGGCTAGCCTGGCCTACATAGTGAATTCAAGGCCAGCCTGGATTACATAATGAGACCCTGTCTCAATAAAGCAAAAAAAGCTTAAATTGATTTATATATTATACAGTGTATACATGTATTGAAACATTACATGGTGCCCCACTAATATATGCAATTTTTATGTTATATGTAGCTATTAAAATGAATTTAAAAATAAAAAGCTAGCATTGACTGTGTGCCAGTTGCAAATACTGGTTTGGAGCTTATCTTATTTTCTCATCACTAAGACACAGTACCTGACATCCACAACTTCAAGGAGGAGAGCTTTACTTTGGCTCATATTTTCAGAAGTTTTAGTCCATGTTTGGCAGGCTCCAATGCAGAAATGGCATGGAGGAAGGACCTGCAGCAGAAGAAAGCTGTTCACATCATGGTGGTCAGGAAAGAAAGAAGGAAGGAGATGGGGAGGGAAACATGCCTTTCCATGTCACACCCTCACTAACCTGGCTTTTCTGCCCACGCCCTACCTCCTAATAGCACATTTAGCTGTAGCACTCACCTGATCTTGTCACCTTCTAAAAGCCTTACATCTGAGCATATGTGAGTTTTCGGGCCATTCTTGATCTAAACCATAGCATTCTTCACTTGGCTCCCAAAAGACTCATGCACATCTCTTTATCAAACTGCATTTAGTCCATTTCCAAGAGTTAACAAAATCTTAACAGTTTCAAGAGTGCTGAGAAATCCAACTCCAATGTCTCCTTTGAGACTCAAACCAAACTCTTAGTTGTGAATGCCTGTAAAAATCAAAAAGAAAGTTAAACACTTCCCACACAATGTCACAGAGTAAACATTCCATTCCAAGAGGGAGGAACAGGAGAATAGAAAGAAAATAGACCAAGGCAAGATCAAAACCAAGCAGGGCGTACATTAAATCCCTTTGCTTCATGTCCAGCATCCAGGGCAGGTTGCAGTGAGATGTGAACTCCAAATGGCTTAGATTACCTTGTCCCTTGATCATTGCCTACTGCACCTCTCTCTTGAGGTGGTTTTGCTCACTGCTTGAGGCTTTCCCCAGCAGACATTCCATATTCCTGGCATCTCCAACTTCCTGGGATCTCCACTGTAGTTTTACCTTCACTCTCAGAGCTTCACACACTGCCCTTTCAAGGGCATACTGCTTAGCCTCCAGGCCTTCTTCTAAAATCTTGGTGGAAGCCAGCTTGACCCTATAACTCTTGCATTCTATAAGACTGTAAAACCAGTGTCATGTGGATGACACCAAGTTATTCCGCTAGATGAAGCTTTAGCTGGGCCCTTTTGAATCATGGCTTCAGAGCCCTCCAAGTACCTAGATGGCTGAGCACTGTGGACCAAATCCCAAGGAACCAATTCCCTAGGCAGCCTTTCTCAAGCAAGGTATTCTGGGGCTCTCTTCCCAAAGCAAAGTTTTTCACTTGCATTTTTGAGCCTGTGAAGGGTAGAGCCTTGCTGATTCCTGAGATATCCTTGATATCCTCTGGCATCTTTTTCATTGTCTTGATCCAAGGTACTTGGCTTCTTTTTAATGCTAATCATTTCACCAATCTCATTATTCTCTGCTCCAACCTTACAGGTTCTTATATTTTCCAAAACTGAGAACTTTTCAAATGGGCTTTTTGTTCCTGATTCTCATTGTCAATCTTGCTAAAAGCAGTACCCATGCTACAGCCTGAATATTGCATTGCCTTGAAATTTCCTCTGCCATATTAATTAGTTCACTACCCTTAATCTCAGTCTGCCATAATGTTTTAGGACATAAGCAAAATGAAGACTAATTTTCTGTCAGAGCATAACTCATATGGTCTCAAATCCAACTGCCATTGGAGTCCTTGTCTCTAACTGAAATCTCTTCAGCCTGGTCTTTACTGTCTGCATTTCTACCAGCATTCTGGTCTTCTGAGCTCCAACCAGACTCTTCCATCAAACTCAGCTTGAGCATTCTAGGCCTTCACTAGGCAATATCTCCAAACCTTTTAAACCAGTTCCAAAGGCTTCTAAACCACAGAGCTATGTATAGTCACAGCAAGGATCCCATTTCTGTGGTATCAAAATCTATTTTAGTCACTCTCTTGTTGCTGAGACATAATACCTAATACTCCAAACTTGAAGGAGGATAGGTTTATTTTGGCTCACAGTTTCAGAAGTTTCAGTCCATGTTTGGCAGACTCAAAGACAGAAACAGCATGGTGGAAGGGTCTGCCACAGGGAAAAGATGCTCACAACATCACAGCCAGGAAGCAGAGAAAGAAGGGAGGAGGCAGAAAGGGAGAAATACCCTTCCAGATCACATCCCCAGTGACCCACTTTTTCTGACTAGGCCCCATCTAACAACACATTTAGCCATAGCACTCCCATAATCCCTTCCAAAACCCTTACATCTGGGCATATGAGAGTTTTGGGAGTCATTCTTGATCTAAACCATAACATAGCTCAAAAGAGAGAGGTTTGGAGGGTATGATAGACACAAAAAGTCATCAGCCTATGCTGATTCCACAGAAGTGGGTGGGATTGTTCAGTGGAAGGGGATAAAGTGAGAAAAACAGAGGGTCATAGTCAGAGATCTGAAGAATAACAATAGTTAAAAGGTTACTAGAGGAAGAAGACTCAGCAGGGGAAATTGAGGAATAACCACAGAGAAAAAGAACCAGTAAGGTAATCATGTCAGTAATGAAGACAGGAGAGGATTTTGAAAATGGGTTAATCAGCAGTGTCACAAACAGCAGTGATGTCACCTGAGATAAGGAACAATATTAGTTTACTGAATTTGACAAGTAGGAGTCAAAACTTTTTCCAGTGTTCTAGTGGGATGGTAAAGAGAAGCATAACTCCTAGATATCCATTTTGAAAATCTATAAATTTGTCTTAATGCCTATAGAAAGTGGTCTCTCAGTAGACTCCTAGAGTATGTTTCCATTACAAGTGACTGACAGGTGCTAAGCAGTCATGGAGATGAGAGCTGGACAGTCTGAGTTGGCTGCCTCCTCAGAAAACATTTAGGAAAGGAGCTTTGTTTAAACAGATTAAGCTACAAGTAGTGACTGAAAATATTGTCTTTTACTATGTAAAATGAAAGCTGGTTTATATACAGTGTGGTTAATAATAAATTAAAATTTTATCATGATTATGATAAAATGTAGGATTAAATGATCATGTTCATTTTAACCTCGATTTCAGCCCACCTAAAATAGTGAAGTCAATTAAGTAAACCACAAGCTGCTAATTTAGTATAATGTAGAAAGTATCTTTTTTTTGACTTAACTAATAAATAGGGATGTGGAGAACATCACTAAATCTTACAACTTGGAGTTCTTTTCCTTAAAGGCTTATACAAGACCTTAAACAAGAAGCCAGTTTAGGCTTATTGAAATAAATAAACCATGTCTGGTGAGAAGTAATTGAAAGAATTGGAGATATTTAGACTAGCAATCAACTCAGAGGAACATGAGCACATCTCCAAACATATGACTCTTGATAAAAAGGCAGTAGAGAGAAGTTCAAATACTTCCCTAAATTACCTATTCCATGGTTTCAAAAACATCTTAATATATCATGCTAATTTGTTTCATTTATATTACTACTTTATCTTAGTTCATTGGAAAGAAACTTTTATGTCATTATCTGTTTGTTTCCTCTTTGTAAGAATATTTTTGGTCTATGTCTTGTACTCCGAGTAACTATGAAGATAATGATACTCTGTGTATTAACTATTGTTATCCTCATTATTTTGTTATTAAATTTTGTTTTTTTTATAAAATACAAAACAGAGTTGGAAAGTTTTTTGTGACCCCAAAACCATCGTAGGACCCATAAGAGGCATCTAAATAAAGATAGATTCACACTCAATAAAGAAAAGTTCCCATTAGTAATAGCTTTCAAAGATGAACAGAATACTTCCAGGGTAAGTTCACCACCACTACAAGTGTTGATGTCTTTGTTTAATGGTCATTGGTCCTAGATGCAATAAGAACAGTATAGCTGGATCAATTAAAATGAGATTCAGTTATATAGTAGAAATAAAGCAAAAGATCAGAAAGCAAAACAATGGCCAAATAATACACAGGTTTACTACTCCTTCATGAAAGGGATTCAGAAATGGGCAATCCAAAGCTGCAGGGTAGCTCTATGGTATCATCAAAAACCTAGGTTCTTATATCTCTGTTGTATCATCCTGTCACATACCTGCCATCCTTAAGGACAACTCATGGTCTTCTGGAGTTCTGACTCTCACATTCTTACTTTATGTCTGAAGGAGGAGGAAAGGCAGCAAAACGAATGGGACCCCTCTTGAACATGTCTTTTTAAGAAGCCTCTGTGGAAGTACCACGTGATACCTTTTAGAAGCCTCCCTGGAAGTACCCTACCACATGGCATCTTTGCTTACATATCACTGCCTAAAAGTTAAGAAAGACAGGGAAATAGAATCTTTTCTGCTGGATAAAAATGTGTCCATCTGAAAATAGGCACTCTGTATATAAGGAGAAAGAGAAGAGTATTGAAGTAAAAAGTAATAGCCCTCTGTGATACAACAGCTATCTGATGAGCTGGAGTTGAATGAAATTTAAGATTATTTCCAACCCTTAAATGGCCTCAGCTGGTATCAGAAGTATGCATCCATGGATCTGCTTTCAACATACTCTTTATCCAGGATGTAAACCCATCTTTTTAAGTACATAACTATACATATACGTATATATACCTATATAACCAGATCCCTGCCTTGAATTGCTCTGTTCTAATCACTTCAGATGGTTTCCTTTTTTTCTGTTTAGACCTGGATTAATGCAGTACCTGAAACTATTAATCTTATTGGTTAAACCTGCTCTCTCTAGAGATTCTCTGAGGGAATAAAATATAATACAAATAGGTATTAGAGAGAATAATTGGGTATAGAAAGATATAGAAGCTAGAGACAGCTTCTTAGTATGGAAGAAACATCACAAGAGCTTTCAAGGTGCACAAAAGAACAACTATTTATTCAAATATCAAATAGTTTTTGAGCATGCACTATGTGCCAGGCACTGTTACATGCTAGAGATAACAACACTGATCAAGATAGGCATTGTTTCTGGCTTCATGGAGTTTATGGTTCACAGAAAAATGAAAGATTTAAGAAGTATAATACAACTGAGAAATTAGAATTGAGATTGTGAATGCTAAGCCAGAAGCAAACCTCAACAACCTGGTCACCTGGCCTTTGCCTTGATTCATAAAAAAAAAAAAAAACTGAGAATATGGGGGCTCTTCAGAAATGTCTAAGGAACACTGACCTTGAAACTATTTCCCTCTCTTTTTGTATGTTCCTTTGTGATTCCTTAAAGAGATTGTTCTGTATTCACAATTTTCCATTCCTGCTTTCATAATCCTGCCCTTGCCTAGTATCAGGTTATGCAGCTCTGTGTCAATCCATTGTAAATATTGCTCCATTTGCAAATATAATAACAAATTTCATGAAACTTCACTGTTCCATATTATCTGACAAGAGGCCGTTATTGTTTTAAATTTGTACTTACATACTGTAATACTGTGCATTTTGCATTTAATCACTGTCACATTTTAGTGATGGGAAGCAGAATTGGGGACAATTGGCATTATGTATCTCGACTTGACATAGTATCCACAGATGGGTTGTTGCCTAGCTCTATGTATCCCTCAGTGATTTATAACTCAATGATCTTAATGTACCTATTGACCTTCCAGACAGTTTAGTAATCATTGTTTTGTACTTAACTTGCATGAAATCTAAAATCACTTCATCTAAGCAAAGGGAAACAAGCATTATATTTAAAGGAAATCTCTGTTTTAGGTGGTTCTGAAAATCTCCTCCTCATAGCATTTTGAAGCATCCTGCCTCCTCCCACTAATGATCTTTGTTTATCTTCCTGAAGAATAATACACAGTTTTTACTTGACTATTAGTATTGCTTATGATATCCTCCTGTCCTTCTCAAGTGTTCATCATCTTTCTCCGGGTGAATTGAAACCAATTTAAAGAGAAGACTAGTTTTTTATTCATTTTTGTCAATGACACCCTATCTCTTCTTCCTTTGTTTGACTCCATTTCCCTCTTGTTAGGCCTTAGGTATTATCCAATCCCCTCACAGTACCCTAGGCCTCCTACTTCTAAGCTGGTTGCCAATGACCCTATGTATTTTAATCACCAATGAGTTTCTAGAAACCAGCAGAAGAGATATATTTTGGACAGACTGGCAGTTAGATGGAAGGAAGGACAGACATAATAAATGAAAAAAAATACTGAATAAATGACACATTATGGTGGAAATTTCAGGCTCAGTAGATACATGATAGAGTAATATTTGGAAGCAGATAGTATATTTGCTACCTCAAAATTTATGGAGATAGACTTCTTTCAAAAGGAATAGTTAAGGAAACAGTTGATTAAGTGAAGCAAATACATTTATACACAGCAGGCAAGATGTTGATAATTTGCCAAGAGGATATATTTAAAAGCACAGGAATTCCTACCATATTATGTCATCAAATATTATTTTCATACAGAATCACTAGAAGAGGCCTACATATACTCCATTCTCTTTCTTTTGTCTTCTCTGGTCAGAATCTAGCATTAAAGTCCAGTTCCTTGGACCTCCATACTCTAGCAAATATCCTTAGTTTCTGAAGTGAAAAATACCCACTACTGACCTGTCATGGATGAGGAATCAGAGAACAAGTTAGGTTTGGAGCTGTCAGTTTGAAAAGGATTTGCAAGCCCCTTCCCACCTACTCTATGCTCTGAAGATGGATTTCCAGAGGTTTGAGAGAGATTTGTACTATAGCTCTGAGGTTTACAAAATGCCACCATCCAAGGAGTTTGAATTATTCTTCCCTTGAATTTCATTTTTAATGTACTTTTGGCAGTATAAAGAGTATTAAAAGGGCATTTGAACAGTAATAAGGCCCTTAACACTTATGAGCAGCTCTTTCTCTTGAAATGCAATTATTGTGCTGAGGGGAATAACCATCCCATAGCAAATTGGATTAACCCCTTGTATTTCAAAACCTAATGCCCTTTGGTTTATAGTTAGGAACTCATACCCTGAGTAATTAATTTGTGAAAGATACAATACTTGGAATTTTCGGTTAAACATTTTGGTCTATTCCTTCTGTCTCCTACTCTCTTCTCACTGTTCAGGAAGAAAAAGTCATTCATAATCCCACAGATTGGAGAACCCATTTGAGCCAGTTTTAATCCCAGCCCCATGTATTAGCTGTGAGACCTCTGGCAAGTCACTTTGCCTCTCTGAACATCACTTTTCTCAAAGGTAAAATTATAACAATACCAACAGCTACTGAATATGGTTTTTGTAAATGATTTAAAAGACCACCTATGAAAAGTCATAGCATAATCTTGGCACATTATAAATGCTTCATAAATGTTAGCTAAATTACTATTAACCTAACAAAATTCTTCTAAGCAAAGTATTTAGGAGTCTGCATTTGAATGCTTGTTCCTTAACTACTTACCTTAATATCCTGCCTTACTAAAGAGACTGATTTCTAATTGACATACTAAATATTTATTTATGAATAGACATATCTAAAAAGTCCTTGAAACTTTGTCTTCTTGTTAATATTATCCTTTGCTTTGTTCATAAGTAGAATGAAAAGAACTTCATTTGGTCAACAATATTAGTATCACCACAAATGCCAGTTAAAAAGGTTTTACAATATTTGATTTTTCAAAGTAGTTCTGAACATTTAAATTACCAAATCACTCTGTTCATGGTTTCTTGCTCATATGCAAACCAGAATTTTCCCAAAAGAAATTTGCAGACTGCAGGTGAAAACTTGACACTCAGCCAAGACTTAATTCAGAGTCAATAAAGTAATACCACTATCCCTAGGTAGATGTGTAAATTTTCTCCACATGATAAATAAGCAGACTGTGATTTCTATCAATTCAATCTTGGCTTGAGTCAGTCCTTCTCTAATCAATAAATCTGAGTGTTCATTGAAATATGAAGTCAATATATGCAGTGTTACATTCACTTTAAACTCCTTCATCAAAAGTACCTAGCAATTTTTCTATTATTGCCATAAATTCAAAATATCAGGCTTTTTTTTTCTTTTAACTACCACTTTAAAGGAACACTAAGTTTCTGAGTCCTGAAAAACTTCTTGTTTAGATCTCTTTAGAAATCCACATAGATCCTCTGACCCAATCAGCGTAATAGCTATAATTACACTGGAACTGCATTATAAAGCTGAATTGGATATAAGGCAATGCTAGTGAAAACTGTGATGTTTAAAAGTTATTGCTGGGATGTTTAAATTTTTCTTGGGAATTCTAAGGTAGTGGAGTCTTTTGAATAATGCATGAATCATAGGGAAGGAATCCACCCAAGGTCATGGGTCTTCCACTGCTTCTCCTCGTAATTTCTTTTTCATTGTATGTATGTATACAGCAAAACTAGTCTTGTCAAAGCCTTCAAATCTTGGCAGTGCAATATGGTTATGCAACTTCCTCAGAATTTAAGACTGATGGAAGATCCCTGTCTGCTAATTCTTTTTTTTTTTTTTTTTGCTCCAAAGAATTGTATTCAACCCTCTTTGCTTCCTTCTAGACTTGTTTCTGTTGTGTAACAGATCCTGACACCCTTTACTAGGAGCTATGAGACATTAGGGAGGTCAGTTCTGGCAATTGTCCCACACCATAACCACAAAACTGTGTGAACAGGGTCTGCGTATATTCCAAATTCAGAAAGACTTGTCATTCATCCTGAGCTAACTCTTTATTCAATTGCTAACAAATGTATTTTGAACGGGATATCAACACTCCTAGTTCAGCATAGTCTTGTTGTGGGGGTATGGATAGAGTTCAGGAGAACTGTGAATTTGGATGTGAAAAATTACATCTTTATTTTACTGACCTGTAACTATAATTTAGCATTTCCCTCAACTGTGAATATACAAATCATAGTTGACATCAGCGGTATCTATGACTTTGTTACCAACAAAAATCACCAAAATTTGCATATCATACTGTAAGGGTGGTGGATACTCAAAATATAATTTATGCTCACTGCCACATCAAAAGTATGATAGTTATTAGAGCCACCAGTAGATATTATTTGGCAAACCATGACTGCTGCTTGCTTTTGTAAGTAAATTTTTTGCTGTAAGATAGCCAGGCTAATTCACATATGTATTGTCTGCATCTATTTGCTTGTTAAAATGGCAGAGCTGAGTAGTTCCAACAGATTTCATTGTTCTCAGAGTCAAAAATACTTTCTTCTCTAGACCTTATAGAGAAATATTTACCAAACTCCAATTTAATGTTAACATAAAGGGATGTATATAGTATTACTACATTAAAAACTTTTTAAAATGTTTTCAAACTTTATTTCAGAATAATTAGCTTCCTCTTAAATTCTATGGATTTCCTCTTATTCACTAAAAACAATTATTCTGAGAAGAGTTCCATAAGCTTCACCAGACTGACAAAAAAAAACAAAATAGAAGCTAAGACCTCCCCTGCTAGCTTGATAATAAATCTTAACTTCCATTAGTGTGCCTACAGATTTGGTTTATGGGCACTTTGTCCTCAGCAAATGCATTTAAGTTTCCTTTAGCTCTTCATTTTGCTTGTCTAATTTTTAATCTAACTTCACTTTATTATGTGTTATTTTGTTAAATAATTTACTCAACAATTACTTATTAAATGGATACAATGCACCAGACATTGGGAAAGTAGCAATAAGCACAACAAATCCATCCCTACCTTTAGAGAGCTTACATTCTAGCTAAGGGAAGTAGGCACTAAAAGAAGTGAAACAATTTAAGATAATAAAAATCATAGACGAAAATAAAGCAGAAAAGATGAATGCACTTTTAAATGGGGAACCAGGGAAGGCCTCACAGAGAAACCATACTGAGGGACTTGAAGAAGGAAGGAGTGACCCATGCTGAGAAATAGGGATGGACATACAAGGCAGGGGAAGGATCTAATGCCAAGCCTCCAAGCGAAGAACATGCCTGGTTTCTTCCAGCAGAAGGTCAATGTGACTGCAGTAGACTAAGTGAGGTCATAAGATAAACTCACAGGACAACGAGGCCAAGAATTCTCAACCCTTCTTGAGTCTCAGAATCACCTGAAGAAATTTTAAAAACTGCGTTTCCTGGGCTATATATTATCCCACCTAGGCATTTAAATTCAATTTATTTGGCTGTGGGGCCCAGATGTTGGTATTTTAAAAAGTTGTTTGCCGGGTGATTCTAATGTATAATGATGGTTTAAAAACCACTGGGACCATTATGTAGCCATTAACTTTTGCTTATAGTGAGATGAGAAGCCACTGGAGAGTTGTGAGAACAAAGTGGCATGATCTGACTTAGGTTTTAAGACAACTCCGGCTATTCTATGTTGGAGAAGTAAGGGTGGAATAAAGGAGACTAGTTAAGATGTCATTGCAGTAATTCAAGGATGTCATTGTGATTGCCATAAAATTGATTAAAGTGGTTAGATTCTAAATAGTTTTGAAGCTCAAACAATTAAGGTTCATCTTAGACTGAGGCAGGATAGGGGTGGGGTGAGAAAAAGGGAAGAGTCAAAGATAATGACAAAATATTTGCCTAGACAGAATGGACACTAATTGAGATGGACAAGATTGTGGGGGAAAACAGCAATATTTTACTTTGGGGCATATTAAATTTAAGATTCCTATTAGACATAAAATTAAACTACAAGTAAGCCATTGGATATACAGAAGTGAGTTTGGAAGAAAGATTTGGACTACAGATATAAATCTGGGGTTCAATAGCATAATGTCACAAGACAGGATGATGTCACTGAGGGAGTGACTGAGTAGAAGTGAGAAATAGCCTGGGATTCTGACAAGAAACTTGAGGGATATAAAGGAGAACCAGAAAAAGGAAACTGGAGCCACCTGAGAGATGAAAAACCAGGTGAGATGTTCATGCTATATGAAATAGTGATAAAAGGTCAAGTAAAATGAGAACCAAGAATTGACCTTTGCATTTAGAAATGAGGAGGTCATTGGTGACCTTCAGAAGAGCAATTTCAGTCAAGTGGGAGGGGCAAAAGCCTGAATGGAGTGGATCAAGAAAAAATAGAACAGTATATAAACCAAAGTATTTCGAAAAGTTTTGCTGGATTGAGAGATAGAAAACTTGAGTTTTTAAATATAATACAAATGATCAGAGTATGTTGGAAGGCTGATGGGAATAATTCAGCAAAGAGCAAAAAATTGTTAATCCATGAGAGACAGGAGTTTCTGAAACAATTCTGGAACAATTCAATGTATTTAAGAGTCAGACTGCCTTGATTCAAAACCTGGCTTCAATACTTCTGAGCTGTGAAACTTTCTCAGTTTCTGCATCTAAGAGTAGAAATATTGTCAGGTCTCTGTGTTTACAGGCACCACATCCATGGATTCAACCAACTGCAGATGGAAAACATTACAAAAATTGCTTCTCTACTGAACATGTGCCCTTTTTTTCTTGCCATTACTCTCTAAGCAATAGAGTATAGCAATTATATAGCATTTACACTGTAATTTGTGTTGTAAATAGTCTACAGATGACTTAAAAGTATATAAGAGGATTGTATAGGTTATCTGCAAATACTATGCCATTTTATAAAAGGGACTTGACCATGTGCAGGTTTTGATATTTATGTGAGGGGGAGTCCTAGAACTAATCCCTCAGATATACTGAGAGATCTACATAATAGTACCTACCTCATAGGTTGTTATGAGTATTGAATTAGATTAGGTATTTACTGGTACATAGTAGGAGCGCAAAATATTAACTAGTAATAGTTTTATAATTATTACATTGCTCTCTTAATAAACACTGCTTAAGATTTCTTTTTCTGTAAACCTTCTTGATCAAATAATTCAGCCCTATCCCAACCCTAGGGTTAGTAATCACTCATTCAGCCAATCTCTTGGCACTTAATGGATATATGGCCATACAGTCATAACATTTGCTTGTTTTCTGTTCTCAAACATCATTTCTATGTTTACAGTTTCACACAGCCCTTCTTTCTCCAAGAGGTAGGAGAATACTCACTTAGCGGTTAAGACCACAAGCTTTCAGGTAACTTGTCATTTCTGGGATTCTGGCCCTATCACTTGTTGCCTATCTAAATTTAGACACTATAATTTGACCTCTGTATTTCAGCTTTCCTGTCTATAAAACAAGGATAGTAGTATTACCTATTCCACAGACTCATTGGAAGGGTTAAATGAATTAAGATACAAAAAAAATGCTTTGAACGGTAATGGCACATAAGTAAATGTATAATATCTTGTTACCATTATTATTCCCGGAGACCATCAACTATATTTTGACACCACTCCCTACTGAACATTTTGCTATGATCATATCCCTGTCTACAGCCACCCTCTTCCCTAAATCAGGGATTTAAATTTAAGGGCATTCATGGTGTGTTATTTACATCTTGACTAACTGCCTGCCTACCCATTGGAGTCCTGTGTGCAAAACGTTGATAAAAGCTCACTTTTTCTTCAAATAACCTGAAGGAAGCCTATCAAGGGACCATTCTTCTGATGTTAGTAGGGCAACTATATCCAAAAAGATTTTAAAACAAAAACAAGAATGGCTGTGTGTAAGAGACCAGATAATGAGGATCGAGGCCGAATTGACCTTCTCTACAAGTACAAAAGAGAAAAACAGCAAGCTGCGCCTCCTTTGGCAATGTGCAGGCATGCTAGCATGTTGCAAGTTCCAAAAAAGAGTCAATAAGCTGAGATCTGGGTGTTTACCTGGGTACATGCTATAGATAACAAGAGGCAGATGAATCGTCTCTTAAGCTAATTACTTGCTCCCATGTCTAAGTGAATGAAAGTGAGACGAGCCAAATGCTCAGGGCTCTTTGTCCACTAGAGGCAAGAGCCCCCTGGTACCCTCATTCTAAATTATCTCTGTCTGTATCTTTAATCTCCATTGGCCCCCTCCGGTTAGTCATTCCTAGCAGGATGATCTCCTGTACCTACGTTTATATACTCACAATTTTTAACTAAAATTAATGTTTAAGTCAATTGAATTACAAACAAGATTTCATTTTTATTTTTTCCTTTTGTTTTTGTTGAAAGTAAGAGAGGCTCTACATAATTAATTTCTATTAATCCTTCAGCTCTCAACTTAGCATTTACTCTAAAGAGTCTTTATTTCCTTCTATCCCATCTCTAAGAACCCCCCACCATGCTCATCATGACACTAATCACACTATAATAGAATTATTCAATCACTGGTCAGTGTTCCCCACTCAACAAACATAGGCACTGTGTCAATTTCATTCTCTAGCCCCTTCAACACTAAACACATAGTAAGCATGTAATAAAAATTTGATATGCCTGTATTATTTCCAGCAATCAGTTTCATAATAATTTTCGCCTTTAAAGCAGAAACATTAGTGTTACAAAGGTAAAATCATGGTACAAAATAAAATACAATGACAATGGGAAATTTTATATATAATCAGATTTGAAAGCTATCTATACAGTAATAGTATATGACTTTATCTGGTGCAGGGAATAGAACCTAGAGCCTTGGACATACTAGGTGAGCACTTTACTACTAAGCCATACCTCACCCCATATACAATTTTTATTTGCTAACCACACCTTAATAAAGCTGAGAGATTTAAAAAGAAAAGAAATCTGTTTATCCAGTGAGATTTGAAGGAAATTTAGAAAGCCCCTATATAAAAAATATCTCCTCTACAAGACAATCTATTTCAATATAATAGATAATTACAGGTTAACAGATTATAGGATGATAGGAAAAGAAAAGCAATACCCATTGAATGACTATGTGCCAGGCCTGTTATATATAAATACCATCTCATTTAATCCTCAGAGTGACTATGGAGTACATATGACTACTCACAGATTTTACAGATGGACAAACAAATTCATTGAAGTTGAATGAATTGCTCAAGAATACACAGAAAATAGAGTTTCAACACAAGTCTATTTGATTCTATGTTTGTGCCTTCTTTGCTATTTAATACTGACATCCAAGAAACAGATCCTAGACAAGTAAGGATGAAAGTAAAACATAAAAGATAGCCTGAAGGGCCAGGGATTTAGCTCAGTGGTTCTGCCACCTACCTCACAAGAGCAAGGTCCCAAGCAATCCCTGGTACCAAAAAAAAAAAAAAAGCCTGAGAGTTAGAAATGTTTTTTATGGATGAAGTTAACTCAGGTACTATAGTAGGCAGAATAATGGCCCCGTAACTCCTGGAACACATAAATATATCTTACATGATAAGGGGGATTTTCAGATATTATTGAGGTTAAAGAATTTGAGATAGGAAGATTATCCTAGATTATCTGGGAGCACTCTGTTATCACATGGGTCTTATATTAGTTTCTTGTGGCTTCAATAACAAATTACCACAAACTGGGTGCCTTTAAGCAACAGGAATTTATTCTTTCACATTCTGGAGGCTCCAAGTCTGAAATCACTGTGTCAGCAGGGCTGCACTGCCTCTAGAGGCTCTTAGGAGACACCTTCCTTACCTTTTCCAGCTTGTGGTGGCTCTAGGTATCCTTTGATTTGTAGCTTCATTATTCCAATCCCTCCTCTATGATCATAGTGCCTCCTATTCTCTGTGTTTTCTCTCAAATCTCCATCTTCTTTTTTTTGTAAAGACAGCTATAATTAAATTTAGAGCTCAGCCAGATAATCCTGGTTGATCTCTTCATCTGAAGATCCAATTCAAACTACAAAAACTATTTTTAGAAAAATGTAACATTCATAGGTTCTGAGGATTAGGATGCGGATATATTTTTAAGGTGCTACAATTTAACCAACTACAGGTTCTCAGAAGCAGACAATCTTTCCTATGTTCAGAGGAAGTTGTGACTAGAGAAGAGTCAGATAGATGCAGTGTTGCTGAGGAGCTACAAATCATGTGACAATGCTGAAAGAGGCAAGGAAACATATTCTCCCGTAGAACATACAGAAAAAAATGCAGCCCCATCCCCACCTTGATTTTAGCCCAGTGAAATCCATGGCAGGCTTCTGCTCTCCAGAACTGGAAAATAGATTTCTATTGTTTTAAGTCCCTAAATTTGTGGGAATTTGTTACAGCAGTGATAGAAAACTTATATGAGTATTGAAGAAAGTTAAGCCGATGTTTGGATCAGCATCAGTGTGGCAGTCAGAGTCAAAACAGCAGGCCATAGACTAGAAGGATGTAAATGCCAGAAGGCAAAATAGGGCCAATAGTAGGAAGTAGGAAAACCATAGGAGCAGGAAGTCAGGACCAACAAATTAGAACTGATACGTATTACTAACATCCAGAAGCAATTGATGATGGAGAATCAGGCTACGGTATTGATTCTAAAACAAGGAAGCCAGGCCTTGCAAAGTGGAACATAGTTGGACACATGCTGTTCAGTTTGATTGGATATAGACAAGGGAAAGTGGCATAATTCAGCAGACGCATCTATATAAAATTGCCTGCAATATTCACATACTCTTTTCAGCAAAGACATTTAAAATTTCCCCTTAAAGTTCAAGTAGCACACCAATGTCACAGTCACCTAATAAAGTCTGAAGGAAAGGCTCCCAAGACTGGTGAGTGTAAATAAGAGACAACAAGAAAATATTTACAGAATAGAACATTAGCCACAGACAACTGAGCCTGGCACATTGTATGAATGCAACAAGTGTTTGTTAAATGGAGGAAAGAATGGGTGAATGAATGGATGGATGTGTGAATAAAAACACTGAGGACTCTGGAAGTCTCTAGAACGTGATAAGTGAAATGAAAATACACAAAATTGGCAGTGGGGCTCCAAAGGCAATCTCATTATTGCCAATACTTCTCTGTAACTAGGCTGATATTTCTTTTTAATAGAATTTATCTTTTTTCATAGATAATTATAGTGTTTCTACTTCCTAATTTCAAAACTAATACATTTCAGAGGAAAAGGGAAAAATGCCTATAATCTCACAACACATAGATATCTATTTTAGAATAATTACTTGTAGTTTTCTATGTCTGTCTATAACTCTGTCTCTCTCTCTCTGTCTCTGTCTCTCTCTGTCTTCTCTCAGAATATAGTATCCATATTTTTTGCTACTTTAAAAAAAATTTAAAACATAGTACACATTATGGTTGCTTTTCTAGGTCAATAAATATTCCATTGCAATATGATTTTATATAATTGTACAATTTCTCAGCCTATGAGAATAATCTAGCCACTCTCCTACTGTCTTTTTCTTATAATTTTCCAACATTAAAACAGTGTTTCAATAAACATTTCTTATGGACACTGTTTTCTACACATCTTTGTTTCCTTAGGGTAACTTCTTTCAAGTGGAATTGCATATTTTTGGAGATTTGGATACATAGTTTCATGTTACCACATAAAGAAATTTACCTATTTACATTCCAACTTTAGAATATTAAAGCTCAGTTTTCCTAAACCTTTGTTAACACAAGTTATTATCAATCCTTTAAAATTTTGCTAATGTGATGGATGGATTTAGTTTGAGTTTGTTTGACTGATAATGAAGATATTTTCTCATATATTTGTTGGTTATTTTTATTTCTTCCTTTGTTAATTAATCATTTACATACTTTGTTCATTTTCCTACTTGTGTTTTCATATGTTTTAATTCACTTGTAAGAACTGTGTTAAATATTATATTTAATATCTGTTGCAAACATTTTCCCATTTGCTGTTTTCCATTTTTTGTTTACTGTGGATATCAAATGTTCAAAAGAGGTTCGATATGTCTGCTTGTTTTTGTAACATCAATCAATCTTTTCCTTCCCAGTTTGTCCTTTTGCCCTTATGCTTAGAAAGATGTTGCTTAGCACAGAGTATAAAAGTAAACTAAATATCTGTATTTTCTTTTTCATTATTTTATAATTTCATTTTTACACTTCAATTTTAAATCACCTAATTTTTATTGTTTAGCATAAGGTAAGGGCCTGGTTTTAGTTTATTCATATTAAACAGCCATTTATAAGACAGTGAAATTCCACCAAAAACTCACCCAAATAAATTCAGGAAAGACTGTATGAAACACAAACTAATGATTTCTTTTTAAACTACATTTTCCTTACTGTACTTAGGTTTCAGCAAGTGATGGATTGTGATCTGTAAACACAACCCAGCATGCCAGCATTTGCAGATGTACCCATGAGCCAACCAAATAGCAAATCTCCTTTGCAAGCAAAAGGTCAACTTCCCAGTGTGAAGTCTCCAGTCACAGACGTTCATTCTCACATCATCCTCCCACACGGAAAACAGACATATTTACTTTCCACAGACTTCTTCAGAGAATTCTGCTCAGAAACAAAGTCAACAACCAAATCTCTCCTCAACAAGCTGAACATTCCACACTGGTTTCTGCATGAAAGACCCTCTAGTAAACTCAGGGACAAGAAAAGAAAAGGATTTTTTTGATTAGAAGAACATGATCCCATTTCACCACTGATAGTGACCTTTGGACCTAAGTACTCTTGATTCTGAGCTAGATTTCATATAAGATGTTACCAAAGCAAATGCTCAGGGAAATAGCAGCTGGAACCATTTGAGGGTTGCTAATTACAGAGCATCACAGGTACAATTTGTAATATTCCTTGACAGACGTGACCCATTATATTAAGCATTGTTGGCATATTCTACAGACCAGATGCAGGCTGGGAAGAGGTAGGTCTTTATGTAGCACAGTTTTCAGGCAAGCTTCACCATTTTAAGAGGCTCTGTATATATTTAGGAGACAGGATTTTTCAGAGGATTTTTTAAAATGTCCAATTGATTTTAAAATATCTCACCCCACTCCATGAGGTATTGATATGCAATGAAATGCACAGATAGTTCTGTTGTATTACTAACTCTGCCTATACTATATAATCCAACACTATTGATTTCAACATTTGGGTCAAAAGGATTTGGGGCAGTCTAAATCACAATGTTCCAATTAAAATATTTTAGATATTAAGAAAATATTTTAATGATTTTCCTCTCACCTATACTGCAGCTAAGCAACATCTCTACAACGTAGAAAGAAATGCTGAGCTCAAAACATTTCAGGAAGAAAAAGAAAAATGTAAAAACAATCATTATCTCAGTAGGCAAAACAAATAGCTGATTGAGTGACTTTTAGACTTTGCAGTCATTGCTGAGATGTCCAGGAGGTATGGCCAGAAGGCTTCTCAGCCATACATACAGAGAACTATGTCCCTTCCACACAGAGAATTAAAAGTCACAAAGAATCCTATACACGCTTAATTATTATTATTTTTCTAAGCTCTCTTTTATAGATAAAGAAAACAAAGGGATAATTTATGTTTACAGTTCTGTGACACATAAAAAATATAATTAAAGTACTAAATCTATCCAAAGAAATGTGATGTATGAAATTAAATTTAGCATTTAGCTGGAAAAGAGTCCCCTCGGAGAAATCAGGTTGATGTGTGAAGGATCAGTTTTGAAGCTGATTTTTTTTTCAAGAGATGGTATTTTGGTTAGCCTTACTCTGATCTCTTCTCACAGCTGTCAGTCAGAATGAATTACAGGCCATATTACCTGAATCCCAACATGTAGCTACATTAACAGCCCCTGATTTTTGTTCTTTCAAATGCCATTTAGATATAAGAAAGTCATTTTTTCCTATCATATTTCCAGCACCTTCCGACAAGGCAACATTTAACATGTCCCACACAAGAGGGCTTTTATTTTTTGCATTAGATTTCAGAATACAGAAAGTTACAGAGTTTATGTTTTAATCTCCTTTATTAGTTGCATAAAACTGTCAACAGCTTATGCTAGCCATGAAAATATCAGGTTGATTTAAGAGAATTTTTCCTGAACTGGGTGGAGAGTGGGGAGAGGAGAGAGGGAAATGGAAAAATATAAAGAAGGAGCAGTATTTTTCCCTACAAGATTTCAATCTGATTTTTTAAAGCATAGTTCATTCTTCGAACACATTATTAGCCCTAATAAGGATACCACAAACTCAACAGGGTCAGAGTGTACGATTTAAAGATTGGGTATATTATTTACAGACTTGAACACTGACCACATTTGCCTGCATGAATCTTGAAGAAGCATTTTTGGCTCATCTCATGAAAAATCTATTGGGAAGTCATATATTTGAAAGTGCTGTCTTCCCTCCTTGTAGGATGGGAGCCCCAATCAATCTTTTGTGTTATGACCAGGCGTAAGTCATAAAACAGCAGTTATTGCAGGTTTTATGGAGCTGAGAGCCAGAACAATCATGAGGAGGATAAGTTCATAATAGCCTTTAAGAGCAAACTATCCTTCAAGGTCCTAGGTTTCCATAAAGGGGCTGCTTCAGTGATCTGCAGTCTTACATTTTTACCAAAAATTCGTACCATTAGAAAACATTTATATATTCACCAACTCAGCTATACAGCAAGTATTTATTTTATTCAGAGGCTTGTGTACTGAAAGGGTATATAGCAGGTCCTAGCTGTTTCCTTAAATCTGTCACCTGTGAACCTCCTGGTGAGAGATGTTTGAGACTCTTCAGGCATTCAAGTGCCTTTCATTAACTCAGTGTGGGTCCTTTGCCAAGGCAGGGGACCTTTCCAAAACCAATATGTTCAGCAGTGCATATCACCCTTTGAAGGTATTTTTGTTCTAAATTTGCCTCTTGCATATGATCAAGAAGAGATCCTTAGCTTTAAACTGCTTCCATGTCTTGTATTTCGTACTATCTGATCTCTATATATACATTAACTACATTTTCATGATAACTTATATAAAAATGGAAGATAACTAAGGACAACTGCAGTGCATAGATGCATTTCTTCTGGGGCCCCCTGGAGAAAGTGTCCCTACCTTTGGTTCCTGGTCTATTTTCACTTATGATAAAGAGGTCCATGACAAGTTGGAGAAGTGGGGAACAGGGTAATAAGAGCAATTTATGGGGAGGGAAATGCAGCTTCTTACAAAGCTACATCAGAATAAACCATGTAAATAGCCACCTTCCCAGATATGTTTTTTTGTAAGCTTCTCGAAAGCAGAGACCATCCTCTGACTTAATTAGTTATTTAAGCATATAGTTTTCTGCTCATATAATGATCATTGGCTGTGCTGCTCTTCCGGCATACCAGACTGTTCTGGCTGTTAGGGATACTATGAGAACTCAAACACAGGCCCAGCCTTCAGGTGAACCTTCTGCTGGGAGGGACAATCAATGAAGAAGAGACTCACAAGACCCCGAGGGCAGTGCACACTGCTGACAAGCACTAGAAGCAAAGATTTCTAGAGGGAAAGGGTTCCACACAGGGTCACATTTGAGACTGAATAACCAAGAGCTTGGAAAGTATATCACTGAAAACAACAACAAAAAGTTATGTGGCAAAATATGAAGGGAGCTGCCCTTTTGTTTGAAGTTAATTTTATATGTAAAGGAAGCTTTCAATAGAATGTCTGACAAACACATGACATATAGCCCCAGACACAAGTAGCTGAACATTGAATTAACCAGAACAGCAGTGCATCTCAGAATTTCTGTGATCAAATACTTCTTTTTTATGCATTTGTATGTTTTGTTGAGAGATCATTAACATACAGTAAAGTGCACAGATTTTAAATTTTCAGTTCAAAAATTTTGACAAATGTATACATCCCTGTGAGCACCACTCAAAACAAGATATACAATAAGCCCATCACCTGCCCCCCAAAGTTTCTCTTGCCTCTTTTCAGTCCTTTTCATGCACATGGATGTTCAGAGGCAATCATTGTTATGAATTCTTCTATCACTATGGATTAGTTTTGCCTATTCTTAAACTTCATGTGTATGTTTTCATCTGGTCCAGCACACAAGTATTTACGGAAGCAAACTTGAAAGGATTAAAAGATTCAGAACAACATTAAAGAAGTGAGAAATAAACACAATGTAATCTCCAAAACAGTGTTTCAGTATTTCATTGTGATTATAAAAAAAATACACACAGTCATGCATTTCTTTGGCTACTCTTCAGCCCTAAGTCATTTGAGTCAAACTTTTTCCCCACAAGAAAATGTTTACATTCTAGAACACACATTCAATCTTTCCTTGATGCCAATTTGACATGCAATGCCTACTATGTCTTTCCCAAAAAGGTTGTACTTGGCACTACATATCACTCTTGATATATGATCCCTCAATTGTGACATAAATACAATTTATATCCTGATTGAACTTTTGCCATTGAACTGAGAAAGCTTCAAGGACATCACTATACCAAAGAACATTGAATGAAAACCACTGGGGAGAGACAGCTGTGCCAAATGAAACAAGTGCAAATACCTCCGTACATCAGCTTATTTCTACAGAACAAGGACACCATCCTTACTATATTCCGCTTGTATACTGGGGGGCCAATGTGGCCCAATTAGTGTGGCCTGAAACCTGCAAAGATGCTAGTTCTATGTCTGTCTGTTCTCAGTCCTAACACCGAAACCCAAAGGGAACTTCAAGCCATGTTATGCCTACCCAGGAGATCCAGGCTCACAGATCAAGCTTCTAAGATTCCAGCATTGATACATAGATTCATAGATTCTCCTACTAACTAACATATATTAAACATCTATGAACAGGGAGAAGATGATAGGTGGCTTGTGGCTGACTTCAGAGTAATCTTTTTTTCCCTTGCTCTAGGCCTAGGTAACTTAGTTGACATTTGTCTGAATTTAGTGTCAAAGGGTAATGTAGCTGAATATACAGATTGAAAGAAATCTCAGAGAAGACAGAAAAGAAGAAACCAGGGTGTCATTTACCATTATCTTGATAAAACGGCAGTGACACACACTCTGCCTGCCATAATTAGGGTGATAAATGCCCGTTACTTTGAGGCTTGTTTGAAAGTCAATTATGTAGATTATTTGGAGAATACTGACAGATGGCCTTCTTCCCCAGATGAGACAATCAAGCTGAACTTTGATACGTGCATAGAAAACACTGTCATTTCTCAAACACAGAAGAAGCCCCCTGAAACCACCAGAGGACCTGATGAAATTTTGCCATTGGCCATTTTTGATGATCCCTACCTTCAGGATTTTTTTGTTTCAGATCTCCCTTTTCTCTCACCCTCAATGGAAGCTTTGCTTCTTTTCATCTTGTAGTCAAATATTGATCTCCAACCTGTCCTCAAGGTTTTGATTAACACAGAAGATTGCCATGTAAGCAGCTTTTTGTTTTCAGCTAATTCGTTTTTTATTATTCACTTGCTGCAGTAAATCTTACTTTTATTGTCCAACCGCTGAACAGAGAAAAATAGATTGATTTGAGTAACTAAATAATTCAGGCTTCAGTGTGTGGTAGAAGGTAGGGGAAGAGAGAAGAAGGATGGAGGTGGTCCAAGAAGGCTTCATGCAATATTGGCCTAGAGGTTTCATGGTCTTACCCTGACTCCTACCCAGGTTACAACACATTTGATTATATAGATCATGAAAGGGTTGATGGAGGTGCCATTGTATTTCCACAGTAGTGATTTAAAGCAACAAAGGTTTAGAAAATGATTGTTTAAAAGATCTTCCTTCACAAAAAATAAAAAACAAACAAAGATGCAAGAAATGAGATCTGCTCCTTATTACTTGTTATATGAAGTAATTCACTGGTCACAACTGCACAATTGCTTCAATTCTAAGGTCTATTTATTCATTTTTTATTTTTAAAGGTAAAAACCAACTGTCTCCACTATTGACACTAAATGAATGCGAGCGTTTTGAAGAAAACAGTTCAGTGGAACAGAACTAAAAATATTTACATGAAAAACTGAAAAAAATCCACAGCAAAGAGCAGCCAACTTGTTTGTTAAAGGCATCATTTTCAGGATTTGCAAAGAGGAGAAATGATAGGAGAAGAAAGAAGAAAAAAGGAAATGAAGAAGATACTTGTACCCATCCACCATCATCTGCCTGTTTGGTCCTCTTTCCCATAGGTATTCACTGCACTCAGGCTTCTGAAAACAAAATGCAAACACACAAGTCACAAACAAAATGATAGATAGGTTTCACTACATGAAAATTTAAATTTTCTGTAATATAAAATATTGTATATTATAAACACATTTATAAATGAACCACTGATTAGATTTGCAATGCATATAATGAAAAGTAATGAATTCTTGCAAATCTATATGAACAATACAGTAGGAAAATAGGCAAAATGTTTGACTAGGCATTTCACAGAAGACAAAATAAAATGCCCAATACACATATAAAAATATGTCCCATGGGACCGGGGATTTAGCTCAGTGATGCCATCGCCTGCCTCACAAGCACAAGGTCCTGAGTTCCACCCCTGGTATCAAAAAAAAAAATGTTCCAGGCCAACAGTTACTGAAAGAATGTAAATAAAAGCAAAAAGGTACCATTTCCACCACTAGCAAAATGCAAAGTCTGACAATACCAAATATTATGAGCAAAGTAGAGGAAAGAGGAATTCCACACACTGGTGGGAATATACTTTAGGAAATTATGTTCAGAGAGCAATTTGACAATGTTTAGTGAATTTGAAGTTGTTTATTAATGCTTAGTAGTCCTACTTCTAGTCATTTATCTTAGAAAACATTTGTACACATGACTAACATGTTCAAGGATATTGTGCCAGTATTGCAGTAGGCAACAATCTAGATACTCATCAAAAGAAAATGAATAAATTATGTTACAGTGTAATACAAGGTAGCAGACAGAATGATAAAGACACACAAGCATCAACATGAATATATAAAATTTTAAAACAATAATACTGTATATTACCTATGAATAAATTTTTTTATGTTGTGTATTATATTTATATATTAAAAATTCTCTAACATACCAGAAGCATACATACCAACTACAGGACACAAGCTACCTCTAAAAAGAGAGGAGAGGACAATGTAATTAAGGAAGGGAGGAGAACAAAGATGGATACAATGCTGTGACATTTTATTTCTTACAAAAAAGCATGGCATCACTATTTATTAACTTGGGTTTATGGGTCATGGGTGTTTGTTAAATTGCTCTTTATATTTTTCTGTTTGAAATATTTTGTAATCTAAAATATAAATAAAATAAAACATTCTATTATGTCCTACCCCCATCAAAATGCCCAAAGAATTTTGCCTAAAGTGTAATGCACTTCTCTTATATGCAACTAAAGTGTTTATTCACTTGACAAATGTTTATCTAGTGTCTACTATATCTGTCAATTACATTTTAAAACAAATAATGTCTGAGTCCCCATGAATAAGTCTCTGACACCAGAATTTCAGACATCAGAACATGCTAATAGTTAAAAATTAGGAACCAGCAGGAGGAGCCTTCGTGGTATCTTTCAAATACTAAGCCAAATCTGGACAGAATAAAGAAAGGAGAAAGTGAAAGGAAAGAAAAATGTGCAGGTTGGGGGAAGGCTGGTCATTGAAAAAAAAAAGCTGTATCTTTTTGAGCACCTAGTACTTATAACATTGTTACTATATTTTTAAAAACCATTTTCTCAACGTGAGTGGCCCTCCTGCTGACGTTTTATCTATAAACCCGTGTTTCAGTGATTTAGCAGGTATACCCTAAGTGCTGTGCCATAGGGCTTTAGGTAGCCTCTGCTACTCCCCATATTAGCTTCAAAGCAAGATTCCAAACTACACCACATCAAAAGTAAAATACTCTATAAAGCAGTAATGAACAGTGTAGATTTTGCTCAAGATTTGTAGTAAGAAGGAGGTAAAGATTTACATCAAAGACCAAACAATTAATCAAAATCTTTAAAAGACATTTCTCCCCCAAGTTTCTCATCAAGAACCAGCTGCCAGTGTGCCAGTTTCTTCTGCTTTCTTGTTCCTATTCTCAATCAACTTGCTTCACCTTTATGATCCAGACCAACTTAGCTCCATTTCACCCTGGTTCTCAGCACTAGCTAAACTGATAAGCTTCCATTTTTCTTATCAAAACTTTCAACAAAAGCCAGTCTGTCTCTAGACTGGAAAGAAATTAGCAAGTATTGTTCCAAAGAGAACATAATGAATAAAAAATACCTGAAATACTCTGATAAAATTAACAGACTGCCCAGAAGCCAGTTATATCCAACAGCTGTTCCTGGCCAAAAAATTAAACAAACAGAAATACCTCAAACTTGGTGCCTTAACAAACATTTGTTTATTGTAATTCATAAATCTACACATTAGCATGGAGTTGGCCAATCTAGACTGAGTTTAACCAGTCAATTCTAATTCAAGCCGCATATTCAGCTGTTCTTGGCTCTTTGATAAAGGACAGACTCAAGTCTTCTTTCATATATTGATTCTGGGACCCAGGCTGAAGATGCAGATCTTCTTATGGTGATAACAGAAACATAAGAGGACAAGTTCAACAAGCATTTATCGTGTCTCTGCTTATATAGTGTCTATTAACATTCCATTGGCCAGGGCAAGTTATATGATTAATTCAAAGTCAAGGGGTGGGAATGTGTACTCATCTCATGGAGTTGGGAGGAGAATGTAAATATTTTTGAACAGTAATCTAATTCACCACGATCAAATTGTCTACCAATTACGTGCTGAAACTTGTCTTTCATTTGTAACCTTCCTGGCAAGTGTTTCCTTAAATCTCCCCACTAAGGCAGAACTCATAAAAGGTTCTACACAGAGGGTATTTAATCACATTTTTACTATAATGAAGGATAAATAATGCTCTCTGACTTGTAGAGGCATAATGGGTCCAAGAACAGAATATGCAGGCACAGTTTCACACTGATGGGTTAGGAATCCCCCCAAATTCCCAAAGGATCCTCCAAATACCAAAAGTACAAAGAATTCAGAGGTCAAGGAATGTGAGCAGAAGCACTTTTATCTAATGAAAACTTTCAACACAGAGTTTTAGTTTCCTGTTTTATTTATTAATTCACAAAATATTTATTGAATACCTAGTAGAGTCAGGCAGAGTGCTAAAGGAACATGGTAAGTGAAACAGCTGAGGCACTTACAACTATACAGTACCATAAAAGAACATAGTGGTCCAAAAGGGGCAAAGGGGAGGGGAAAGTAGGAGGGATGGGGAAAGGAAAGAAGGGAATGGAATTAATATGAGAAAATGAAAAAATGGAAACAAAGTCTTTGTAAATAGGGAGGGATGGAGAGGTTGAAGGGAGGGCAGGGGAAGGGGGAAAAATAAGAACCAAGAGGGTACGTAAAGGTGCATATCTCCAATGATGAATGTCATTATGTTGTACACCTAAAATGTACCAATAAAAGGATATAAAAAAAAGAACATAGTGGTGCAAAAGAGAATGATAATGCGGCTGGGGGAGGGGACAATTTACAGTTGTCAGTGGAAGTTTCACGGAGGAAGTGATATTTAGGCTGAGAGCTAACTGGTAAGAATAATCTAGCAACATGAAGATTTGGAGAAATCACAAAGCTAAGAGGTATAAATCAGAGTGTATTGCCTATAACATTGATGAGTAAAGTTAAGGGACCGGAGACATTCTATGACAGATGTCATTATAAGTGCTTTAGAGAAAATTATCATGAGAAATCAATCTACGGCACATCAAAAGAGAATCAAAGGGATAGAACAGGAGTGCATTGGCACTTTGTCTTGTCATTACCCTGAGCAACACATCCTTCATGAAGTGTGCATCGCACCTAGCAACAAAAGATTGATTTAGTCCCAGATCTGCCATTACAAGAGCCTAGCAACCTTGGATAAATCACTTTCTCCATGGTTCTCTAAATTGGTTAATAAGGAAAATGACTAAATCAGTTTTTTATCCATAAAAACTCTTGTTTGCTAGATGCTAGCATTATGCAAAAGTGAGGCATCACAATCCCTGATATCAAGTTATATTACAAAGCTACAGTGATTAAAAAACAACATGGTAAAGGCACAAAAACAGACATGTAGATCAATAAAACAGAATAGAGGATGCAGAAACAATGGCACATTCAGCCATCTGATCTCTGTCAAAGGGGCCAGAAACATTTGCTGGAAGAAAGATGAAATCTTTAATAAATGGTGCGGGGAAAACTAGCTATCCATATGCAAAAGATTGAATCTAGATTCATATATCTTTCCATGTACTAACCTAAAATAAAAATGGATCAAAGAACTAAATGTTAAGACAGAAATGCTTAATCTGCTGGAAGTTACATTAGGCAAAACTCTTGAAGACATAGTTATAAGCAAGGACTTTCTGAATAGAATCGCAGTTGCACAAGATATAATATCAAGAATCACCAAAGGTGATTATATCAAATTAAAAAGCTTCTGCACAGCGAAGGAAACAACCAATAAAGTGAAGAGACAATCTACAGAATGGGAAAAAAAACTTCTGCTAGCTGTTTCTCAAACAGAGAACTAATATCTAGGATATATAAAAGAACTCAAAAAATTAGACCATCCCAAAATAAAATAGCTAAAATAAAAATAAAATGAAAGACCCAATCAAAAAATGGGCAACCAAAATTAATAAATACTTCTCAGAAGAAAAAGTGAAATGGACACTAAATACTGAACAGATGTTCAATATCACTGATTATTAGAGAAGTGCAAATTTTTAAAATATGGATATAGCAGCATATGCCAAAAAGAATGGCTACCATCAAAAAATCAAAAACAAACAAACAAATGCTAGTGAAGCTGTGGGGAGAAAGGAACACTTCTACAATTTGGTGGGCATGTGAACTAGTGAAGCATTATGGAAATCAGTATGGAGATTCTTCAAAAAGCTAACAATAGAAATTTCATTTGACCCAGCTACTCCCCTTCTAAGAATATTCCCAAATGAGTTAAAGACATCATATTACAGTGATACATGCATAACCATGTTCATACCTGTACAATTCATAATAGATAAATCTTGGAAGTGGCCTATGTGTCCATCAACACATGAATGAATAAAGAAACTCTGGTATTTATATACAATGTAGTACTACTCTGCCATAAAGGATAGATGTGAGTCATTTGTAGGAAAATGGATGTACCTTGAGGCTATAAAGTTAAGTGAAATAAACCAGATCCACAAGCTTAAACATCACATAACTTTCTCTTATATGAGAAACCCAAATTATAAATAAAGAGCAAAATAAAATATAGATAATAGGAAGTAAAAAGATAAATAGAAAGAGAACCAAGAGATGGAGAGTGGGGAGGGGGGAAGACAAGGTGATATAAAAAAATTAAGATTTCATGCATGCCCTACCGAGGTCCCAAGTCACGTGGAACATGCCAAACCAGCCCACGTCCTGGCAACAATACACTAGACCCCCACCCCCACCCCCACCCCAGCTCCTCTGTGCAACCATCTGGTTCCACACTACAAAGACACAGAGGACACCAGACCACCAGACCATGGTACTGAGTCCTGCTGCTCCCGGCCCAGAGGTAGGGGCTTCTGAGCCACCGTCCCACTCCTCCTGGTCCAGAGGAAGGGGCTTCCCAGCCACCATTCCTCCTGCTGCTCCCAGCCCAGAGGAAAGGGCTTTAGGGGCACCTTCTGTCCTGCTGCTCCTGGCCCAGAGGAAGGGGCTTCTGGGCCACCATCCCTCCCACTGCTCCTGGCCCAGAGGTAGGGGCTTCTGAGCTGCCATCCCACTGCTCCTTGACCAGAGGAAGGGGCTTCCCGGCCACCATCCCTTCCTCTGCTCCCAGCCCGCAGGAAAGGGCTTTTGGGCCACCATCCCTACCACTGCTCCCGGCCCCTATTCTGCCTCTCCCAGCTCAGAGGAGGTAATCCATGTGGGTGCTAACAGCCCCCCACTCAGGTGAAATGAGAAAACAGGCAAATAAGTCTCAAAACCAGACTTCCAGATCACCTACAGCAACCCCAAAGGGAAATGAGATGGAACACTCTGACACTCAACCACCTGGACCCACTGAACTGGCAACAAAAGTGGATCTGGGAAAAATGAAATCAGAAATAATTTCTCAGATAACAGGAGAAATTGTGCCCCTAGTGCAAGACATAATTAACAAAATCTAGACAGGAGCTCAGGAACATGATGGAATCCCAACATAGGAAACAAATGGAATCCATAAAACAGATGCAAATAGATTTCCAGGACATGAAAAACTCCATTGAAAGTCTACACAGCAGAATGAGCCAGTGTGAGGACAGAATTTCAGATATAGAAGATAAGAATGCAATTAGTGACCAGGAAAAGAAAAACTGCTTCAAAATTATAAGGGAACATGAGAAATCAATCCAGCAGCTGCTAGATGAAGCAAAGAAGAATAACATAAGTCTGATTGGGCTCAATGAAGAAACAGGACAGAGTGCAGATGACATAAAAAATCTCTTCACAGAAATAATGGCAGAAAACTTCCCAAGAAAGGGAAAAGAGCTTGACATACAGATAAGTGAGGCATATAGGACTCCAAATAGCTTTGATCAAAAAAAATCTACACATAGGCATATAATTGTTAAGATTCCAGAAACACAACAGAAGAACAAAGTTCTACAAGCAGTTAGAGAAAAGAAACAAATCGCATACAAAGAAAAGCCCATCAGAATCACAGCAGACTTCTCAACACAAACCATCAAGGCAAGAAGAGCTTGGAGGGACATATTCCAAGGCCTAAAAGAAAACAGCCTGCAACCCAGATTGATGTACCCTGCAAAACTATTTTTCAAAATGGATGGAGAAATAAGATACTTTCATGACAAAGAGCACCTTAGGAACTTCGTGAATACAAAAGCAGCACTCCAAAGAATTTTGCACAATATCCTAGGAACAGACATTGAGGATCACACCCCAGGAAGCAAAGCAGAATGAACCCATCTGGCATGACAAGAAATTAAATGGAAAGGGGGAGAACCCAACAAAAAGAAAAAGTCATGGCAATGACAAGTTAATATGTTTCAGTTATAACCATCAACATTAATGGTCTCAATTCATCAATCAAATGAAATAGACTGGCAGAATGGGTCAAGAAGCAAAATTGAACAATTATGCTGCATACAAGAAACACACTTAATTCAAAAGGAAACTCATAGACTGAAAGTTAAAGAGTGGAAAACAATACAGCATGCAATAGGAACCCGAGAAAAAAACAGGAGTAGCCATCCTCTTTGCAGATCAAGTAGATTTCAAACCAACACCGATTAAGAGAGATGAAGAAGAACACTACATCCTTGTAAAGGGAAGAATCCAAGAGGAAGGGATGACAATCATAAATATCTATGCACCAAATACTAGTGCACCCAACTATATAAAACAAATATTAACAGACATGAAAAGTCATATATGCACTAATACAATAGTAGTGGGGGACCTCAACACCCCACTGTCACAAATAGATAGATCAACTAGACTAAAAAGAAGTAATGAAATACTAGAACTCAATCGAACTCTTGAACAAATGAACTTAACAGATGTTTACAGAGTCTTCTACCCCACAAAATCAGAATACACATTCTTCTCAGCTACACATGGGTCATTCTCCAAAATAGACCACATACTCACACATAGAACATGTTTAAGTAAGTGAAAAGGAATTGAAGTTATCCCCTGTATATTATCAAACAATAGTGCAATGAAATTAGAGATCCATAGGAAAAGAAACTCAAAAAATTTCATAAACATGTGGAAATTGAACAACACACTTCTGAATAACCAATGGGTCACAGAGGAAATTAAAGAAGAAATCAGACAGTTCTTTCAATTAAATGACAATGACAATACAACATATCGGAATCTATGGGACACAATGAAAGCAGTGTTATGAGGGAAATACATAGCACTGAATACACATATTCGGAAAACAGAATAAGCCCAATTAAACAACCTGATGCTGAACCTCAAGCTTCTAGAAAAAGAAGAACAGGACAACCCCAGAGCTCATAGAAGGGAGGAAATTATAAAGATCAGAGGAGAAATCAATGCAATGGAGACTAAGAGAACAATGCAAAAAATCAATGAAGCCAAGAATTGGTTCTTCGAAAGAATCAACAAAACTGACACACCTTTAGCCAACCTTATCAGAAAAAGGAAAGAAAAGGCCCAAATCTATGCAATTAGCAATGAAAAGGGTGAACTTACAACAGACCCAGCAGAAATCCAGAGGATCATCAATACCTACTTCCAGAACCTATATGCCAATAAGATGGACAACACAGAAGAAATGGACAGATTCCTAGATACATATGAATTACCAAAGTTGAACGAAGAAGACCTAAAAATTTCGAACAACCCAATATCAACCAATGAAATTGAAAATGTAATTAAAAACTTACAAACCAAGAAAAGCCCAGGCCCTGATGGCTTCACTGATGAATTCTACAAGACATTTAGAGAGGAACTGCTGCCACGACTGTTAAAACTCTTCAATGAAATTGAAAGGGAAGCAATACTCCCAAATTCATTCCTAGAAGCAAGCATCACCTTGATCCCCAAAGCACAGAAAGACCCAACTGAAAAAGAGAACTATAGGCCAATCTCACTAATGAACATAGATGCAAAAGTCCTTAATAAGATACTGGCAAACAGAATGCAGAAGATCATGAAGAAGATCATACACCTTGATCAAGTGGGATTCATCTCAGGGATGAAGGGATGTGTTAACATACGCAAATCAATCAATGTAATACACTATATCAATAGAGCCAAGGACAAAAACCATATGATTATCTCCATAGATGAAGAAAAAGCATTTGACAAAATCCAACATGCATTCATGATAAAAACCCTACAAAAAATTGGAATAGATGGTCTCTACCTCAAACTGATAGAAGCCATCTATAAAAACCCAATAGCCAACATCATACTAAATGGTCAAAAACTGAAATCCTTCACACTACAATCAGGAACAAGACAAGGATGTCCACTATCACCACTCTTGTTCAGTATAGTTGTGGGAACATTAGCCACGGCGATCAGAAAAGAGAAAGAAATAAAAGAAATAAAGATAGGAAATGAAGAAGTCAAATTGTCATTATTTGCAGATGACATGATATTCTACATAGAAGACCCCAAGAACTCCACCAAAAGTCTTCTAGACTTAATAACCAAATTCAGTCAAGTAGCTGGTTACAAGGTCAACACACAAAAATCAATAGCTTTCCTCTACACAAATGATAGACTCACTGAGAGAGAAATAGGGCAAATAATTCCTTTCACAATAGCATCCAAAAAACTGAAATACCTAGGAATCAACCTAAGGAAAGAAATCAAAGACCTCTTCTCTGAAAACTATGGCATTCTGAAAAGAGAGATTGAAGATGATATCAGAAAATGGACAGACATCCCCTGCTCCTGGGTAGGAAGGATTAATATAGTGAAAATGGCCATACTTCCAAAACTGCTATATAGATTTAGTGCAATTACAATTGAGATCCCAGCAGCATACTTCATAGACCTCGAGATAACGATCCAAAAATTCATTTGGAACAAGAAGAGAACCCCAATAGCAAAAGCTATTCTAGGTAGCAGAGACATGGCAGGGGGTATCACAAACCCCAACCTGCAACTCTACTACAAATCTACTGTGATAAAAACAGCATGGTACTGGCAAAGAAACAGGCTTGAGGACCAGTGGAACAGATTAGAAGATGCAGAATCAACGCCAGACACACTCAGCCATCTCATCTTTAACAAAGGAGCCAAACACCCTCACTGGAGGAAAGATAACCTCTTTAATAAATGGTGTTGGAAAGATTGGGCTTCAACTTGCCAAATATTAAAACTAGAACTACATCTCTCACCATGCACTAAACTAAAATCAAAATGGATTAAAGATCTAAATATTAAAATAGAAACTCTGAACCAGTTGGAACAGAGGTTAGGTAGAACCCTTGAAGACATCGGTGTAGGAAAAGATTTTATGAACAAAACCTCAGTTGCCCGTGAACTAGCAAGAACAACAAGTGGGATCTCTTCTTATTAAAAGGCTTCTGCACAGCAAGAGAAACCACCAGCAGTGTGAAGAGACAACCCACAATGTGGGAAAAAATCTTCACCTGCTCTTCCTCAGACAAAGGTCTACTATCTCGAATCTATAAAGAACTTAAAAAGATCAGACCTCCCAAATTTAAAGACCCAATCCAAAAATGGGCATCTGAAATGAACAGACATTTCTCAAAGAAGTAGAAATAGCAAATAAATACATGAAAAAATGTTCAACATCACTGGTCATTCGAGAGATGCAAATGAAAACAACGCTGTGATTCCATCTCACTCCAGAAAGAATGGTTGCTGTCGTGAAATCAACCAATAACAAATGCTGGCGGGGCTGTGGGGAAAGAGGAACACTGCTCCACTGCTGGTGGGAATGTAGACTGGTGCAACCACTGTGGAAATCAGTATGGAAATACCTCAAAGAACTAGGGCTGGAAGTCCCATTTGACCCCGCTATTCCACTGCTGGGGGTCTTCCCCACAGAATTAAAAGAATCATACCACAGTGATATATGTGCACCCATGTTCATAGCAGCACAGTTTGTAATAGCTAAAACTTGGAAACAGCCCAAATGCCCATCAACTGGAGACTGGATAAAGAAAATGTGGTTTTTTAATAAAATGGAACACTACTCAGTCATAAAAAATGAGAAATTAGAGACATTTATAGCTAAGTGGATGCACATTGAGGCAATACTCTTAAGTGAAATAAATAGGACACACATGTATAAATACCAAATAGTTTCTCTGGTGTGAGAAACTGAAAGTGTAAATAAGGACTAAATGTATAATAGGTAATGTGAAATAGGAAGAAAAGGGGCAAAGGGGAAGGAAGTAGGAGGGGTTTGGGAAAGGATAGAAGGGAATGGGATTAATATGAGAAAATGGAAAAGTAGGAACAAAATCTTTGTAAATAGGGAGGACTGGAGGGGTTGAAGGGAGGGCTGGGCAAGGGTGAAAAATAAGAACCAAGAGAGTCCATGTAAAAGAGCAAATTTCCAATGATGAATGTCATTATATTGTATTCCTAAAATGTACCAATGATTAGAATTAATAATCAATAATGCAAAATCGGAAGAAAAGGTCCAAAGGGGTAAGGGTCTTGGGAGGGGCAGGGGAAAGGAAAGAAGGGAAAGGAAAAATGATGAGAAATGGAAAAAATGGAAATACAGTCTTTGTAAATAGGGAAAGGTGGAGGGCGTGAAGAGAGGGCTAGGAATGGGGAAAAAATAAGAACCAAGATGCATTACGTAAAGGTACAAGTTTCCAATGAGAAATGTAATTGTGTTGTATGCCTGCAATGTACCAATAAAAGAATTTAATAAAACAAAAGAAAACAAAACAAAAAAAATAAAATAAATTACTAGATGTACTAATGATCAGAAATTATATAAATTATTACTAATGGTCTTTGGAGGAAAAACCCTGGCATGTTAAAAATAAATGATAAGTTTTCTATAATGCAAGACAATGAAGTCTGCATTTTTTAGATGGTATAAAATTTTAGTGGACTGGTTATCATAGGCATTGCAGAACTCTGATTTATTAGCTGTTTTTAAAGGTTTTTGTTCAAGTCTTTCTATTGGAATCACAATTGTGCCATGTTTTAAAATTAAAATAACATTTACAGTTTCATTAAAAACAGAATGATGTGCACATACCAAAAAGCAAATTCTAAGTGTGTAATATATTTATGGATAAAAGGATTTTAGTTTTAAAGTCTTCTGACTTTGATTTACATGACTAGTCCATGTTTAATGAGCTAACAAATTTCTTGAAAGCATGTTTTCTCAACTCCAACATACAATGAGCAAATAGAAATAAAACTAAAAAGGGAAAAAGCAAAACAAAAAATTAAGATTATTTATTTATGTATATGTATACATATATATATACCAACTCCAAATAAGAAATGTGACCATTATGTACTATAAATATGTACTAATAAAAAATAAAATTTAACCAAACAAATGAGAGTAATATTAAACGGTGTTTAACAGGTTTTCACGTTACTTCTCCAAGCCCTTATGTGTACCCCCAAAGATTGGGAAAGTCTCTAAAGGAGGTAAAGTACTCTTTAGTTTTCCAAAACCTCATTGATCAAGGATCTTTTTTTCATTGGTGATGTTCCAGAAATAGTATTGCAAGGAACACACCTTGACACTCACAGATATGCTGCCTTGGACACTCTCTAAGTTCCATTCCATCTCTAAAGAGTTCCATGATGAGCACAAGGACATAAAGGAGAGATCCTGTTGGTACTAGAGTTTCTGTTAAAGAATATGACCCTCGTAGGTAATCACAACTCAATTAACTAAAATTAAAGTAAGTTATAATCCTAGTTTAAATCAGTATTATATATATATCAGTATATATATCTATATTTCATATAGATATATATATATCAGTATTATAATACAGTGGACCCTGAAGTTATGACCAGCCTCACATAAGAACAACTAGGGATATGACTGTAATTTTAGCTTTAACTTAGGACTAAAGTCAAATTATGACTCAAATGCTGGCTGCTTGTGCAGTTGTAAACAAAGACTTATGATGCCAGAAAAACATATGTAAGCCTCAGTCTGAACCCAGATGCACATGTTTGTGGACATGAATTTGGTTCATGCTTTATATAATCACTATGGTTACTGCTATCAAAATGGCCACCCCAAAAAGCTAGAAAAGAAGCTAAGGAAGGAAGGGAAGATAAAGAAATCAATCAGAGTCAAATAGAAGAAAGAAACTGGAGAAATATGAGAGTGGCATTCGTGTGATCGATCTCACTAATATGTACAGCGTGTCGAAATCCATCACCTCAACAATCTTACTAAGAAAAAATTTGTATAAGGAAGCTAGTGTTGCTAAAGGTGTTACTCAAATTACTAAATCATAGTCAACAGTGTTAGATGAGGTAGAAAGGCTAATATTAGTGTAGATAAATGAAAGGTAGATGGCAGATTATAGCCTATCTGAGTCTATAATTTGTGAAAAAGCTAAGGCTATAAAAGTAGATCTTGTAAAGGATAATCCACCAACGAGGATAATGGTGAAACATTTCTTGGCAGTAAGGGGTGGTTTCACAATTTTAAAATGAGAACTGGGGTTCATAGCATAGCTAGGCATGGTGAAGCAGACAGTGCTGATAAAAGGGATGCTGAAAATTACATATACCACTTCAAAACAATGACACAGAGAAATGGCTTTGTCTCTCATCAAATTTTCAACTGTGATGAAACTGGCCTTTTCTGGAAGAAAATGCCCAGGAAAATATTCATTACCCAGGAAGAGAAGAAAATGCCAAACCACAAGCCTATGAAGGATAGGCTAACCTTATTGCTATGTGCCAATGTGAGTGGTGGCCTCAAGATAAAGCCTGTCTTGGTTTATCACTCTGAGACCCCTAGAGTGTTCATAAAACATAAAGTCCTGAAGACTAGGCTAGGTGTCATGTGGAGATCTAACACAAAAGCCTGAGTAACAAGAGTACTTTTTCTTGAGTGGCTCAGGGAGGCTTTCTGTCCTACTGTTAAGAAATATCTAGAGAACAAAGGCTTACCATTCAAGGCTCTCCTCATCATGGACAATACTCCTGCTCACCCACAAGATTTGGAAGAATTGGCTGAAGAGTTCCTATGGCTCTCAGTTGAGTTCTTCCCACCTAATACAACTCTCTTACTGCAGCTTGTGGACCAGCAGGCAATAGCTAACTTTAAGAAGTCATATACCAAGGAACTGTTCATGAAGTGCTTCCAGATGGTCTCAGATACAGAATTAACCCTTAAAGAGTTCTGGAAAGAACATTACAACATCCTTTTCTATGTAGGGTTAATTGAGAAATTCTAGGCCAATGTCTAAGGACACTGAGGTCTGCCTAAAAGAAAGTGTGACCTAAAATTGTACAGAAGAGAGACTTTGAAGGCTGTGTAGATGAGCCTGAGCCTTCAATTGATCCTGTGGTTGATGACACTGTCACTATAGCAGAGTCCATAGGCTTGCAGGTAGACAGTGGTGATGTTGAGGGACTGGTGGAGGAACACTCAGAGGAATTGTCTACAGAGGTACTACAGCAACTTCTGGCTGAGGAACGAAGAATGGCAGTTGAGGATCTTGCTGAAGAGGAAGGCGAGTATCAAGAATCAGTGCACCAAAGTTCTGAAATAAAGGAAATCCTGAAAAATTGGACAGAGCTACAAACATTTGTAGAGAAGACTCACCCAGAGAGAGAAAAAGCCAAGCATTGCATTCACTTGCTTAAAGACATTGTCATGTCATACTACAGAACAGTGTTTTTAAAAAGACAAACAGATAACCTTGGAAAAGTTTTTAGTTAGTTCTGAAAAGTTGAGACCTAGTGAGCCAGAAGCAAGTCCTAGTGGGCTACAGACTCTCCCAAGAAGAGAAAGGACATCAGAGAGCCAGATTCCTGATGTTCTAATGGAAGGGAACTCTCCCAAACACTAACCACGTTCCATTTCATCCTCCCTTCCTGCAACCCAAAGATGTCTATTTCAAAGGTCAGTACAGTATGAAATTGCTGTTTCTGGTAAACTAGGCATATTTTATAACTTTTTGGTGAATACATTAGGAAAATTATTGGTGTTTCTGATAAATTACACACGTTATACAACCTTTTTTATTATGGAAAGATTAGTTAGGGGGTGTATTGGAAAGTTCTGTATGCCTTGTGGGTATTACCATTATTTCTTATGGGAAAAATGCTCTTGACTTAAAATCAACTAGAGTTACAACCAGCCCTTGCAAACAAATTCAGTTCATAAATCAAGGGTCCACTGTATAGTATATATGTGCAATACAGGCAATAATTTAAAAGCAAATGATTATCAACCTGATAATGAAGATAATACTTTTATAAAGTTTTGTTCTTCTGAAGGAAGGATGATGTAAATCAATGGACTGAAGTGAATCTGTGCTGAAAACCATATGACATACTTTCTTACTTAAAACACTTATTTGATAATGTACTCTGAAATTATGCCAGAAGCTTAGAAAATAATCCATGATTAATTGTGATTAAGCAAGAAGCATGGGACAAGCTAATCCTTTGTCTTTTTTAGGAGACCATCCCCACATTAATTCTTTCAGGATTATTGCAGGATTATTTATTTATTTATTTGTACATGTTTGTAGAACATGCAGTTTACAATCATCTTGGGGAGAGGGTACATGTAATACAGCTTGTTTCTTTTTAAATCTCCTCCCCTTCTCTCTCACCTCTTTTGCACCTCCTCTAAATCCCCTTTCCCCATTGTCATTCTTGTAAATATTATTTGTTTTCCTTAAATTCATTTATTGGTACATTTTAGGTATACAATACATTTACATTTCTCATTGGGAACTTCTACCTTTACATGATGTATCTTGGTTCTTATTTTTTCCCCATTCCCTGCCCTCCCATCATCCCCCACCCTTCCCTATTTATCTTGTCAATATTATTAATCTTAGCTCCTGTTTATGATACTTAATGTTTACATTGATTGAGGTTATTAAGTTCCTGTACATGGCATATCATTAATCTACTTATTTCCCCTTCTCCTACCCTTCTCCCCTCACCCTCAGTCTCCTGGACCTCTACTCATTTGCAAGAGACCTATTCCCTTGTTTCCTTCTATCCATCCTTTATTGTGCTCTTTCTACTTGGTCTTACTCAAATGAGAGATACTATACAGTATTTAAGCCTGTGTGTCTGATTTATTTCACTCAACATTATACTCTCCAGGTGAATTCATTTTCCCACAAATGTCTCAAATTTGTCCTCCTTTATAGCTGAGCAGCATCCCATTATGCATAGATACCACATTTTCTTTATCCATTTTTCTGTTGATGTGGTATATAGGCTGCTTCTAGGATTTAGCTATTATGAACTGTGCTGCTGTAAACATTGGTATGTATGTACTACTGTACAAATGGCCAACAAATGTATGAAAAATGTTCAACATCTGTATTAGAGAAATACAAATTAAAACAACACATTCCATCTTACCCCAGAAAGAATGGAAAAAATCAAGAAGTCAAAAAATAACAAATACTGTTGTGGCTGCTGTGAAACAGGAACCCACCTCCATTGCTGGTGGGAATATAAACTAGTACAACCATTATGGAAATCAGTGTGGAGATTTCTCAAAGAACTAAAATCGTAAAGTCCATATGACCCAGCTATTCTCCCAGGTATCTTCACCAAAGAACTATAACATTATTTATTATCTTTCCTCATTTTGTGTCACTAGGCCAAGAAATTATAAACGTCATCCTCAAGCCATATATAATTTACCATGTCAATGAATGTGTCAACTCTGTCATTTCATAGATTACTTTTCAGGCAACAAACATGCTTTCATTCTACCTTTCCATGTTTCTGCCATTCTTACTTAACAAATAAAACCACCATGTGTATCCAAAACAGCTGAGAATATTCATTTCATCCACTGACTGTGTAGCCTTGAGTAAGTGTTTAACCTGACTGGACCTCAGTTCTTTCACTTGTAAAATAAGTGCTTTGGAATAGATATTTATTAAAGATCTTTCAAACTCTAACATTCTCCGATTTTATCTTATACTCTAATTCAAATTACTAGAAAATTATATATTTTATTTTAAAATCCTTTCCTGTGTCAAAGATGAGGTGGCTGAGTACATCTGAAGTTTTTTCTGCATCTTCTAATCTATTCCCCTGATCTTCGGGTCTGTTTCTTTGCCAGTACCATGCTGTTTTTATCACAGTAGCTTTGTAGTATAGTTTCAAGTTGGGGATTGTGATACCCCCTGCCATGTCTCTGTTGCCTAGAATGGCTTTTGCTATTCTAGGTCTCTTCTGCTTCCAAATGAATTTTTGGATTGTTTTCTCTAGTTCTGTGAGATATATTGTTGGAATTTCAATAGACATTATATTAAATCAACATAGCAGTTTTGGAAGTATGGCCATTTTCACTATGTTGATTCTTCCTCCCCAGGAACAAGGGATGTCTTCCGATTTTCTTATATCCTCTTTGATCTCTTTTCTCAGAGTGCTGTAGTTTTCAGTGTAGAGGTCTTTTGCTTCCTTTGTTAGATTGATTCCCAGATATTTCTTTTTTTTTTTGGATTCTATTGTAAAAGGAATTGTTTCCCTAATTTCTCTCTCAGTGAGTCTGTTATTTGTGTACAAGAAGGCTATTGTTTTTTGAGTGGTGACCTTGTATACAGCTACTCTACTGAATCTGTCAATTAAGGCTACAAGTCTTTTGGTGGAGTTTTTTGAGTCTTCCATGTAAAGTATCATATCATTAGCAAATAATGACAGCTCAACTTCTTCCTTTCCTATCTATATTCCTTTTATTTCTTTCTCTTGTCTAATTGCTGTGGCTAATGTTTCAAGAAATATATTGAACAGAAGTGGTGATAGTGGGCATGCTTGTCTTGTTCCTGATTTTAGTGTGAAAGTTTTCAGTTGTTGACCATTTAGTATGATGTTGGCTGTTGGTTTTTCATGGACAGCCTTAATCAGATGGAGATAAAGGCCTTCTATTCCAATTTTCTGTAGGGTTTTTATCATGAATGGGTGTTGGATTTTGTTGAATGCTTTTCTGCATCTATTGAGATGATCATATGGTTTTTGTCCTTGGCTCTGTTAATATACTGCATTACATTTATAGATTTATGTATAAATCTGACTTGGTCAGAGTGTATGATCTTCTTGCTGACCCTCTGTATTCTGTTTGCCAGTATCTTGTTGAGGATTTTTGCATCTATTTTCATTAGGGAGATTGGCCTGTAGTTCTCTTTTTTGGTTGGGTCTTTCCCTGGTTTTGGAATCAAAGTAACACTTGCTTCCATGAATGAATTTGAGAGTATTGTTTCCCTTTCAATTTCCTTGATGAGTTTAAAGAGTAATGGTAGTAGTTCTTCTTTAAATGTCTGGTAGAATTCAGCAGAGAAGCCATCAGTACCTCGGCTTTTCTTTGTTGGTAAATTTTTAATTACGTTTTCAATTTCACTCATTGTAATTGGGGTGTTTAGAATTTCTATACCTTTTTCATTTAACTTTGGCAATTCATGTGTATCTAGGAATCTGCCTATTTCTTTTGTGTCTTACATTTTATCAGACTACAGATTCTTGAAGCAGGTACTGATGATCCTCTGGATTTCTGTTGGATCTGTTGTGACTTCACCTTTTTCATTCTTAATTACATGGATTTGAGTCTTTTCTTTCTTTTTGATAGGGTTGGCTAAAGGTTTATTGATTTTATTTATTCTTTCAAAGAACCAACTATTTGATTCATTGATTTTTTTGTATCATTCTCTTAGTCTCCATTGAATTGATTTCTGGTCTGATCTTTATAATTTCCTCTCTTGCACAAGCTTTGGGTTTGTCATGCTCTTGTTTGAGGTTCTGCATTAGGCTGTTTATTTGAGCTCTCTCTGTTTTCCTAATATGGGCATTCACTGCTGTGAATTTCACTTGTAGAACTTCTTTCATTCTGTCCCATAAATTCTGATATGTTGGACTGGCATTATCATTTACTTGTAGAAACTGTCTAATTTCTTCTTTAATTTCCTCTGTGACCCATTGGTTGTTCAGAAGAGTGTTATTCAATTTCCATGTGTTTGTGAGGGTTTTGTGGTTTGTTATGCTATTGATCTCCAGTTTTATTGCACTATGGTCTGATAATATACAGGGAATAACTTCAATTCTTTTACATTTACTTAGACATGTCCTATGAGCTAGCATGTTGTCTATTTTGAAGAATGATCCATGCACAGCTGAAAAGAATGTATATTCTGATTTTGTGGCGTGGAACACTCTGTAAACATCTATTAAGTCCATTTGTTCAATAGCTTGATTCAGTTCTAGAATTTTTTTGTTGATTTTTTGTCTAGATTATCTATTTGTGATAGCGGGGAATTGAGGCCCCCCACTACAATTGTATTAGTGCTTATTTGATTTTTCATGTCCATTAATATTTGTTTTGTATAGTTGAGGGCATTTGTATTTGGTGCATACATATTTATGATTGTCACCTCTTCCTTTTGGATTGTTCCCTTCACAAGGATGTAGTGACCATCTTAAGTGAAATAAATAGGACACACATGTGTAAATACTGAATAGTTTCTCTGGTGTGAGAAACTGAAAGTGTAAATAAGGATTAAAATGATTAAAATGAATAATTGATAATTTGAAATAGGAAGAAAAGTTCCAAAGGGTGTAGAGGAAGTGGGAGGGGAAGGGTAAAGGAAAGAAGGGAAAGGAAAAGTTATGAGAAAAGGAAAAAATGGAAACAAAGTCTTTGTAAATAGGGAAGGGAGTTGAAGGGAAGACAGGGAATGGGTAAAAAATAAGAACCAAGATACATCATGTACAGGTACAAGTACTCAATGATAAATGTAAATGTACCATATACCTAAAATATACCAATAAAAGAATTTAAGCAAAAAAAAAAAATGAAAAGTAAGTGTGAAGCAATAAAAAAAATCCTTTCCTTCCTTCACTCAGTGTATTTTCTAAATATATCTTTCATCTTCTTAAATTATCAAATTTTAATACATAAATGAAAAGTAATTAAGCATCCTTGTGCATATAGACTAACAATACTTTCGTTGCTCCGTTGCTTGCTTGTCCAACCTCCGATGGACACTAAAATATTAAATAAACAAAACTTGGGGTGGAGACAATGTAATAGCTTATAATTTTCAGTGGATACAAGTGTGAATGTTAGCTTCTCTGGATTCTCATATGCACTTTATCATATGCCCAATATCTTTGACTCCTGTGACTATTCATTTAATCAATCACTGGAACTTTTGAAGTAACTACAGTGTCCCCATTCCTGTGTTAGTTGCTACAGAGAATTAAAATAGAATTCACTATCTTCATGAAGCTTCATTTGGATTAGGGAAACAAAACTTAACCCCAAGATACACTGAGGGACAGATATCTGACAATATATAATCAGGAGCTAAATTGTGTAGTGTAATCCAGCAAATAGTTCTCATTCTTGTTCCCCCTGCAAAACATATAATGAATAATGTTCCTTACCCTTGTAATAGAGTAGGCACTCAAAAAATACTTACTGGATAAATGTATGCATGTATTTTCATGTGCTTAAGATAACATACACAAGTATAAAGGACTATAATAATTCAAGCCTTTCTCTTTGACTCAAGAAACCTAACCCATCTGAATATAACTAATTGAAAAGGATGGCTAATATAGGGTTAATCCACTTACATTCAATATCTATTGAATATATTTCACCTAAATATATGTATATAGAGAGATGTAATATATTCCCCCCAAATGTTTTTATTTTTATGAAATTAAAATACATTTCCTAATTCATATTGCAACAGCATGATTGAGAACACTTATCAGAAACTATAAGTCCTATAGGAGCTCAGTGAAACAAATTAATATGGTCTGACATAGTTCCAAATGTACCATGGAAGAAAAGAAAGATGTAGAAAACATGTAGGAAGGCTACAGACAAGGAGTAGTCAGGGAAGAATAAACATGAAGGGAGCAGAAAGCAGTAAGGATGTGATTCTGAAGCAATGGATCTTTCTAGGAAGCAAAAGAAGGCAGATTTAGGTAAGGTCCACCCTGTTTAGGACAGGTTATCAAAACCAGCCTAAGGCATTCACATTGTTTCCAAAGGGAACAAAGAGCAATTGTAGAGATTCAAGCCAAGTCCATTAGAAAAGGAATATGTGAGATCTGTGGGTATGTATGAATGAATATAAAAGAGGGTAACAAAGATGAGCAAGGCAAGATTTATCTTTTTTATACACCTTTTCTAAAGGGGTGGCAACTGAAGCCTGGCATTTTAATAGCATTTTATGAAGCTTCATACATTTTAATTAATGTTAAACTGATTTATACTCTGAGCGGTTATACACAAGTGGCACAATCAAATAAAATAAAAGAAGACACATGTGCACAAGTTTGCATGTGTCTATACATATTTATAGACACATTCTTCAACTCCATTGGACTGTGCTTCTGTTAGGAATGCCCGGTCCCACCCATAACCCAATTTCTTGACTTCAATCAAAAAGGCAGAATTAACAACACACAATTTGCACAGTGTGGGTTTTGTTGCCCATTATTTGGTCAAAAACAACACTATGAACCAGTGATGCTCTGAGAAGAAAAGAGAGATTAGTCAAGTAGCCACTTTGCTGGCCTGCTTATTATCTTTCAACTGAAGGTTACATTTATTTTTTATCCTAAATTCATGTTTCTTAAAAGCTTGTCATTTATCTTACTGCAGTTGTTAACATTTCTCCTTTGCAAAGGAAAAAGCAGGGCTTTCCTATATGGTAACAGAGAAAATGTCACAGAGACAGAAGTATGCACGTGCATGTGAGGGCAGAGGTAGGGTTGGACAGATGATCAAAAGAGAATGAAATTGTTAGCTTTTCTAACCTCATGATCTCAGCCCTAGCCACACACAGATCTTCCAGATTCGGTGGCTGTGGGTGGCAGAGGCATTCATGCATAAGTGCGGGAGAGAAATTAGAAGCATATGACAAGCCCATGGATTCATAAAGCATTTTATGCTTTATATCTTATATCACATTTGATCCTCATCCTACCCATATGTACTAGGAGTGGCATGTATTATTTTCTCCTTTATTTGACAAACAGCAACTATGATGAAGAAAATTGGAGTGATTTACCTAAAATCTCACAGATAGGCTGCAAGTACATGTTTATATAAATAAACTATAAAATAGCTTTGAGATATGATAAATTGCAATAAACTTCACCATTTTATTTTTTCTTTTAAAAAGTATTTATTCCTTCATTCGTTGAGAATTGAAACCAAGGTCTTTGCACTGCACTATATCAACAGCCCTTTTTTATTTTTGAAACCGAGTCTTGTTAAGTCAATAAGTTGCCACTCAAACTTCTGATCCTTTTGCACTAGCCTCCAAGAGTGCTGTGTGCATCACCACATCCAGCTAAAATTCACCATTTTAAAGTGTACAGTTCAGAGTTTTTAAATATATTCACATGATTGTGCATGCATCGCTACTATCTAAACATTTTCATCAACCCAAAATCGTGTATCTCTGAGTAGAGAGAATTTTAATCCTTCCTTTCCAATCTGGGTACCATTCCTTTCTTTTTAATGCCTAATTGACCTGGCTAGAGTGACTAGTACAATGTTAAATAGAAGTTCTAAAGGTGGACAACATTATCTTATTCCTGACCTTTGAGATAAAGCAATCCCTGGGTTTTTCAGCAATAGCCTTTATCAGATCAAGACAGTTCTCTTCTCCCAACTGTTTACATTACAGCCACAATAGAAACCAGGCCTCTTAACTGAGTTTAATATGTTTTCTACTAATATTCACTGTCCCCTCACTTTTTGTCTATCCCTTTCTGCTTAGGTTAAGCACAGAATGAGATATAAATTTTCAGATTTTCAGTTGAATACAACAAACTGAACTGAAACAAACACACACACACACACACACACACACACAGAGTCAGCCCTCCACATTCACATGTTTCACATCCAGAAATACATCTAACTATGGATCAAAAAATTCTGAATACTCCATTTTAATGAACATGTATAATTCTTGTCATTATTCCCTAAAGAACACAGCACTGTAAATATTTGTATAATATTTACAATGCTTTACATAAATGAGCAAACTAGAGATGATTTAAAGTTTGTGGGAGTCTGTGCTTAGGTTATATGTAAATCCTGTGCCACTTTATAGAAGACATGAAGAAATCTTTAAAGTCCATTTTTTAGCAGGAAGCATTGAGAAAACAAAGAAGGAAATGTAGTGTAAGAAAATCAAATATGAGCAGAGAGGAGGCTTCTGGTTCAACGTGCCACAGCTCCCACTGCAGAGTAGGAGGCTTCTGGGTCAACCTACCAGCACTCCCAGCACAGAGGGTGCCAGCAGCAACCCTCACCTTGTCGATATGAGAAGGCACTTAAACAAGCCTCAAAAAAAGACTTCCAGATAACCTACAGCAACCCAAATGGCAAACGAGATGGAACACTCTGATACTCAACCACGTAGACTCCCTGAACTGGCAAAAAAAGAGGATCTGGAAAAAATGAAATGAGAAATAATTTCTCAGAGAACAGCAGAGATTATGCACATAGTGCAAGAAATGATTAATAAATCTAGAGAGGACACAGACAGAAAAAATAGAAGATCTGAGGAACACAATGGAAGGCCAACATAGGAAACAAACGGAATCTATAAAAGAGATGCAAACAGATTTCCAGGAGATTAAAATCTCCATTGAAAGTCTACACAGCAGAATGAGACAATGTGAGAACAGAATTTCAGATATAGAAGATAAGATTGCAATTAGTGACCAGGAAAAGAAAAATTGCTTTAAAATTATAAGGGTAGATGATGCAAAGAAAAATAACATAAGACTGATTGGAGTCAATGAAGAAACAGGAGAGTGCAAGTGAAATAAAAAATTGTTCACAGAAGTGATGGCAGAAAACTTCCCAAGCAGGGGAAAAGAACTGGACATACAGATAAGACAGGCATATAGGACTCCAACTAGGCTTGAACAAAAAAAAAAAGTACACATAGGCATATAGTTGTTAAGATTCTGGAAAACCAACAGAAGAACAAAGTTCTACAAGCAGCTAGAGAAAAGAAACAAATCACATACAAAGGAAAGCCCATCAGAATCACAGAGAACTTCTCAACACAAAACCTCAAGGCAAGAAGAGTGTGGAGTGACATAAATTAGCAAGCCTTAAAGGAATACAGCCTCCAACCAAGAGTGATGTACCCTGCAAAACTGTCTTTCAAAACTGATGGTGAAATGAGATACTTTCAGGACAAAGAGCACCTTAGGAACTTCATGAATACCAAACCAGCACTCCACAAAATTTTAGACAAAATCCTAGGAAAAGACAACAAGGATCACAACCCCAGAAGTCCTCCAGAATGAATCTATCAGGCACAATAAGAAATTAAAAGCAAAGTGGGAGAATCGAACAAAAAGAAAAAGTCATGACAGTGATAAGTCAATAAGTATCAGTTACAACCATAAATGTTATGGTCTCAACTGATGAATCAAAAGAAATAGACTGGCAAAATGTGTCAAGAAGCAAGATCCAACAATATGTTACATGCAAGAAACACACTTAATTCAAAAAGAAAAACATACACTGAAAGTTAAAGGGTGGAAAATAATATTCCATGTGCCAGGAACCAAAAAAAAAAAAAAGCAGAAGTAGCTATCCTCTTTGCAGATCAAGTGGATTTCCAACCAACACTGATTAATAGAGACAAAGTAGGACACTACATCCTTGTAAAGGGAACAATCAAAGAGGAAGAGATAAGAATCATAAACATATGTGCACCAAACACTAGTGCACCCAACTATATAAAACAAATAGTAATGAACAAGAAAAATCATATAAGGACTAATACAGTATGAGTGGGGGAATTCAATACTGCACTGTCACAAATTGATAGGTCAATGAGACAAAAAACAAGCAACAAAATGCGAGACCTCAATCAAACTCTTGAAGAAATGAACTTAACAGATGTTTACAGAGTGTTCCACCCCACAATATCAGAATACACATTCTTTTCAACTGCACATGGGTCCTTCTCCAAACTACACCACATAATCGCTTATAGAACATGTTTCAGAAAGTGCAAAGGAATTGAAGTTATCCCCTGTATATTATCAGACCCTAGAGCAATGAAATTGGAGATAAACAGCAAAAGAAACCACAAGAATTTCATAAACACATGAAAATTGAACAACACACTTCTGAATAACCAATGGGTCACAGAGGAAACAAAAGAAATCAAACAGTTCCTTCGATTAAATGACAATGACAACATAACATATCAGAATCTATGGGACACAATGACAGCAGTCTTATGAGGGAAATTCATAGCAGTGAATACTCATATTAGGAAAACAGAGTGAGCCCAATTAAACAACCTGATGCTGAACCTCAAGGTTCTAGAAAAAGAAGAACAGGACAACCCCAAAGCTCATACAAGGGAGGAAATTATAAAGATCACAGCAAAAATCAATGCAATGGAGACTAAGAGAATGACACAAAAAAATCAATGAAGGCAAGATTTGGTTCTTCAAAAGAATAAACAAAATTGACAAACCCTTAGCCAACCTTACCAGAAAAATGAAGGAAAAGGCCCAAATCCATGCAATTAGGAATGAAAAGGGTGAAATTACAACAGACCTAGCAGAAATCCAGAGGATCATCAATACCTACTTCCAGAACCTATACGTCAATAAGATGGACAACACAGAAGAAATGGACAGATTCCTAGATACATATGAATTACCAAAGTTGAACGAAGAAAAATGAAAAATTTGAAACAACCCAATATCAATCAATGAAATTGAAAACTAAATTAAAACCTTACCAACTAAGAAAAGCCCTTGTCCTGATGGCTTCCCTGCTGAATTCTACAAGACATTTAGAGAGGAACTTTTACTACTACTGTTTAAATTCTTCAATGAAATTGAAAGGGAAGCAATACTCTAAAATTCATTCCTGGAAGCAAGCATCACCTTGATCTTGAAAGCAGAGAAAGACCCAACCAAAGAAGAAAACTATAGGCCAATTTCACTAATGAACATAGATGCAAAAATCTTCAACAAGATACTGGCAAATAGAATGCAGAAGATCATCAAGAAAATCATACACCCTGACCAAATGGGATTTATTCCAGGGATGCAGGGATGGTTCACCATATGCAAATCATTAAATGTAATACACTATATCAATAGAGCCAAGGACAAAAACCACATGACCATCTCAATAGATGCAGAAATGGCATTTCATAAAACCCAACATGCATTTATGAGAAAAAACCCTACAAAATATTGGAATAAATGGTCTGTACCTCAATCTGATAAAAGCCATCTATGAAAAACCAACAGCCAAAATCATACTAAATGGTCAAAAACTGAAATCCTTCACACTAAAATCAGGAACAAGACAAGGATGTTCACTATCACCACTCCTGTTCCATATAGTTCTGGAAACATTAGCCACAGCAATTAGACAAGAGAAAGAAATAAAAGGAATAAAGATAGGAAATGAAGAAGTCAAATTGTCATTATTTGCAGATGACATGATACTCTACATAGAAGACCCCAAGAACTCCACCAAAAGGCTTCTAGACTTAATAACCAAATTCAGTAGAGTAGCTGAATACAAGGTCAACACACAAAAATCAATAGCTTTCCTCTACACCAATGACAGACTCACTGAGAGAGAAATATGGCAAAGAATTCCTTTCACAATAGCATGCAAAAAACCTGAAATACCTAGGAATCAACCTAACGAAAGAAATCAAAGACCTCTTCTCTGAAAACTATAGCACTCTGAAAAGAGAGATTGAAGACAATATGAGAAAATGGAAAGACATCCCTTGCTCCTGAGTAGGAAGGATCAACATAGTGAAGATGGCCATACTTCCAAAACTGCTATACAGATTCAATGCAATCCCAATTGAAATTCCAGCAGCATACTTCATGGACCTTGAGAAAACAATCCAAAAAATCATTTCAAACAAGAAGTGACCCAGAATAGCAAAAGCAATTCTAGGCAACAGAGACATGGCAGGGTGTATTACAAACCTCAGTTTGAAACTATACTACAAATCTACTGTGATAAAAAACAGCATGGTACTGGCAAAGAAACAGACCTGAGGACCAGTGGAACAGATTAGAAGATGCAGAAACAACTCCAAACACACTCAGCCACCTCATTTTGACAAAGGATCCAGAAATGCTCACTGGAGGAAATATAGCCTCTTTAATAAATGGTGCAGGAAAAATTGGGTTTCAACTTGCCAAAGATTAAAACTAGACCTATATCTCTCACCATACACTAAACTAAAATCAAAATGGATCAAAGATCTAAATATTAAAATAGAAACACTAAATGGGCTGGAAGAGAGTTTAGGAAGAAGTCTTGAAGACATTGGTGTAGGAAAAGATTTTATGACAAAACCTCTGTTGCCCGTGAACTAGCACAGTCAACAAGTGAGACCTCATCTTACTAAAAAGCTTCTGTACAGCAAGAGAAACGACCAACAGTGTGAAGAGACAAACCACAATGTGGGAAAAAATTTTCTCCAGCTCTCCCTCAGTCTAAGGACTACTACCTAGACCCTATAAAGAACTTAAATAAATCAGACCTCCCAAATTCAAAGACCCAATTCAATAATGGGTATCTGAAATGAACAGACATTTCTCAGGCAAAGAAGTAGAAATAGAAATAAACATATGAAAAACTGTTCAACATCACTGGTCATTCGAGACATGCAAATGAAAACAATGCTGAGATTCCACCTCACTCCAGAAAAATGGCTGCTATCAAGAAATCAACCAATAACAAATGCTGGTGAGGCTGTGGGGAAAGAGGAACCCTGCTCCACTGCTGGTGGGAGTGTAGACTGCTGCGACCACTGGGAAATCAGTATGGAGATACCTCAAGGAACTAGGACTGGAAGTCCCATTTGACCCAGCTATTCCCCTGCTGAGTATCTTACCAAAAGAATTAAAAGAATCACACCACAGTGATATATGTGTACCCATGTTCATAGCAGCACAGTTTATAATAGCTAAAACTTGGAAACAGCTCAAATGCCCATCAACTGGAGACTGGATAGAGAAAATATGGGTGTTTTTTAAATAAAATGGAGTACTACTCAGCCATAAAAAATGAGAATTTAGAGACATAGCTAGATGGATGCACATTGAGGGGATACTCTTAAGTGAAATAAATAGGACACACATGTAAATACCAAATAGTTTCTCTAGTGTGAGAAACTGAAAGTGTAAATAAGGACTAAAAGGTATAATAAATAATGTGAAATAGGAAGAAAAGGGGCAAAGGGGAGGGGAAATGGGAGGAGTAGGGGAAAGGAAAGAAAGAAATGGAATTAATATGAGAAAGTGAAAAAATAGAAACAAAGTCTTTGTAAATAGGGCGGGATGGAGGGGTTCAAGGGAGAGCAGGGGATGGGGGAAAGTAAAAAAATTTTAAAAATTAAAAATAAAAAGAAAATCAAATACCTTCTAGGAATAAAAGCAATCAGGGGAAAGCTATGACAGGATAAAGAAACATGAAAGGGAGAGTGGATTTGATCAGAGTACACTATACGCCTGTACAAAAATGTCACAGTGAAACTTGTATAATACACCTTAATTAAAAATTTCCAAGAACATCAAATACCTATAGGATAAGTTTCCTTTGAGAAAAACAGACTGTTAAATAAGTGACTAGTAAACTGAACTGAAAACCAAACTTTCTTCTTCATTTTAACTCTACAAGACATTTTCTCCTCATTTTGGATGGGTCTTCTATGGACATCTGATCCTGACAATTTTGTTCTAAAGTTTTACTGTCTCTTTTGGTCTTTTTCTCAAGTATTTATGATCTAACGAAAAATGCTTAAATGTCCTAAGGAAATTCTAAACTTAAAATAGCCAGCATTCACTTATTTAGTAAACTGGATCATCATTTTGTCATAGAAACAATCTGTCCCTAATTTGTATGTTACCTCAGGTTGGGTCAGCATTTGTGTGTGTGTGTGTGTGCGCGCGCGCCCGCTTGTGCTTTAAAGAGTACCTATGCAATAGCATGCATTCTTGAAATCAAAAGATCTCTTTTGAGGCACTCTACTCGCACATATAGGTAGAATAGAGGTAAAAATTTATTCACCAGTCTTTTCCTTTTCCATCCCAACACCAAGAACTTGACTGTGTCCTTCTTACTCAGGATCTTAGGGAACATTGGATTTGATAATAACATTAAACTAGCAGTTAGGGATGTTTTGGTAAATTACTATGTAGCCAAATGCTCTCCTTCAGTTTAAATGCATTTTCCCTGAAAGGGGCTTAGAATGAGATTCTAACTATGGTAACCTCAGGAAGGTTAATGAGGGAGAGTCTTTTCAATTAAGGAAGAATTTTGGTGTTCTTCATATCACCTACTAATTCTACCTAATGTGTAAAGATAATTCTGCTGAAGGATTGCAGTTTTTCACCTAATTGAACCATCAATATCTCCCTCCACAATTCTTTCCATACTCACTAATAGAAAATACTAAGTTTCCCTGTTTCTTGTCAATTGTACTATTATTCAATATTTTCTTTAAATTAATTTTTATCCAAATAAGTACTTTAGTCCATTCTAGGCCATAGTATCTATGAAGTCATATGTATTAGTACTGGCTATATTTTTATAATCTACTTTAAAATAAATAAATAAATTGTAGATTTAAAAGTTCATCTATTTATTACATAAAATAATTTAATGTATTATTAGTGTCACACATACCACATTTTAGAGAACATCAAACTAGTTTATCCTCAAGATTTTGAAGATTGTGAGATACAAGGAAGTTAAATATATACAAAGAATCCTTTCTCCTTTTTACTAAAATTTAAAAAAACATTCAAAGGCCAAAACTGTATACAGTTAAAAGAGATCTTAAGGGTAGATTCTCCATGCCTAGTGTCAGTAACACTGAAACTGCTTAGCCAAGGTCTGATATTCTGCAGCAAAATGTCAGCAATGATTGTCCAAACTCTCACAAGGCTTAGAGGCCCCAAACTCTGAAGGTTTGTGAAGTGTGCCCAGTGTCAACCCCAAAGCCCAACTCATGTAACAAAAGTTTACATTAAAAGTGGAGATTTTGATGAATATCACTCTTGGAAACCAATTAAGTGGGCATAAAGGAAGACAAAATTTCCCATTGTCTAATTGACTGGCAGCACCTTCAGGGTAATAAATTTGTCACATTGAATTATTAATGAGAAATGAATATTTGACTCGCTGCCTTGAATAGAAAACAGTTCATTATCAGTTAGCATCTTTCCTTCACAATAATGAGTCTGCCATGAGGGAAGTTGAGGGACAGCAGACTGAAAATTGCACTTTTCTTCAACACTATATTCCTAATACCATACACTTCCTTTAAAAAAATTATAATCATTTCCATGGACAGAAATATGTAATACTTTTTATTTGGAGCTCAATTTTTCATTAATTTTAACAATCATAGATTTGATAGTTTCCCCAATGCTTTCAAATTAACATATAGTCATGATCAGGAAAAGTAACTTTCAAAATCTATTTTTTGGTCAATAATTTTCTTCAAATTAACCCATTTATTTACTTCCTACGCCCACTAAACCACACTATCCATTAAATTATGGAGTTGATATATGAGTCATAGTACATTTCAGCTACATAATAAACTCATGAGTATTAAAAATATAAATATTGGCCCATGTACCACATGTACATAGTATATAATTTGAGTAACAGTACATATACTACATTTTTAAACACTGCATTAAACAAAGTGATGTTTTGAGAAAATAAGGGGAAAAAATATATAATATACAAAATCAAAATTTCAAAATATTCTTTTTTAATTTTTAAATTTATTAGTACATGTTCCCGATTCATAATGAATACATTCATCATGGAGATCAAAACATTCTTTTGAGAAGAGATCTAGAATCTTATTTGATTTGTTACTTTTTTTTAGAAATCCACTATAACTACCCCACCTTATTCCATCAATTCCTATTTTATGCTTAATAAAGTCATTTCTATTCCTTTCTTTTAAAGCCTTCTCTGATTCTCCAATTCAGTTATAATCTAGTTTTCCTCTAGAATCCCATAATATTCTTTATTCTTCTTGTAACCTTTTGACATCATATTCTGACATCAATTGTACTTATGTTTGAACCAGATCTATTTCTCTCCTCAGACATTATATCCCCTGAGGTACCTAGCATGGAACTTTCAACACATCGGGTGCTGAATAAATATTCATTGAGTTGTAAGAGTATGGAACAACCAAGGTACTTTTCCAAGTATAGCTAACTTCATGAATTTCTGTTTTCAAGAATCTTGAATGACCATATTCTGAACACCAAATTTCTGTGTCCAAAAATAATGATGATGAAGATCTAAAAGTTTTGGGTGAATATATAGCTTTATGCCTTGTGTAGTAGACTGTGAGTCTCATTTAACTTCTGGTATAAGTGGCATCAGGTAGCTTATTGCAATGCTCTTTCCATAAACCTGCCTACTGGGACAACATATCTTGTTTGAAGGGTTCAGCAAGTAGCAATTAGATTTTTTTTTTACATAGGCTACATTTCTTGATCATGTCTGTGCTGTGTTCATTATGCTCACTCCCTTGACATAAATAAGTCAATTTTAAAGAGCATCCAGTGTTTTACAGGGTATTACGGAAAGCCCTCTTTGAATAATGCATTTTTTCATTGTCTCTGATTATGTGCAACACTTCCATGAAAAACAGAGTATTATATTTTCTGAAATGTGCTCCTCTTAGCCTCCCTCAACTCTTGTCTCCTAAACCTAAGGTCCATAAGTAGAAGAAATAACATATATCTGGAATAATCAGGCCCAGGTATAGTGTAACTATTTTTAAATATTCACAACCAGGAGAGCTATTGCATGCTCCTTTTCTCCCCTAGGCAAAATACTGGAAGAGTCATACATAAAAAGTACAATTTACTATACAAACAGACACATTAAATCCACTCAAGTAAATAGACCATGCCATGATGACATTTATTCTTCCCCAGTGAAGATGGAAGAGGAACTCTGGAATCAGTGATTGCATACAAATGTACAGAAGGCCATTTAGCCAAAATCCTAATATCCCCTGTTCTTCCCCTTGTTGTAAGCACTCATGGACTATTTATCCTCACTGATTTATTTTTATATTTGGTAAATGATTTGGGACATATTGTAATTAAAGATGATAATATAAAGATAGAACATGAACTATTAAAATCAGAATAGGCTAGTAGTATGTAGTAGGTAAAGAGAGGTTAGAGACATTTGCAGAAGAAAATGTAGATCAGTACAGCAATTTGCACAAAACAGTTTTGAGCTTCCTGATAGCCAGTGCAAGAATAATATAGAGTGAATTATGTAACATTCATTGAGTGGTATCCCAGTTCACAAACTTGATTTTTTCCACAATTCTGGTTGCAAACAGAGTTGTAAAAAAACCAAATCAAATTCAATGGTTAGGTTCAATGTTAACCTTATGGGGAAATTTGATTTGGTTCTTGTTCAATTCAGTTTGCGATTCGAATGGTGGAGAGAATTGAGTTCATGAACCAAGGTACCACTATATATGATAACAAGGTGAATCGTATAAACTAACTTTGGCCTACAGCTGAATTCTAAGAATTATTTGGATAATCATTTTGTGGAATAAAAGAGAGAGAATAGCATAATTTGTCAAACTTGGCTAAGAACCTGGAATTCAAAAACATGTATGAGTCAATCACTGATTTGAGGTACAAACAGTAAAATTGGTGGGATATAAATGTGTGCTTACACACCAATATATATGTAGATATAAATACAATTCAGTGTAGTTGAGGTGAGCATTTAAAGGAGGGTATCTAAAGAAAAGTTCTTCTTGCTAATTTTTTGGATAGAACAAGCCAGGAACACAGTAATCTAGTATTGTGGTCCTCACAGAATGGTCCTCAGCTAGCAGCATCTGTATCACCTGAAAATTTTAGAGCCTGTTCCAGACCTACTCAATCAGAAACTCTGATTGAGCCCAGCAGTTTGTGTTTTAATCAGTCCTCCAGGAGATTCTGATTCACTCTAATATTCAAGGATCACTAGCTTGGTAATACCGATCCCTACTATTTGTTTCTCATATCCCTCACTGAGTTCCAACTCTTAACATCTTTCTCCCCAGCTAGAGGTCCAGATTATCTAGATATTCTGATGTGTTTGACATTTCAGTCCCTACTTCACCACCAAAATGCTTTTAAAATAAAGGACCAAGACATAGTCATGTTCTAAAGCAAATTTCCCAAAGCCCACTCCATGATTCATATATATCAAGCCTTCAAATTTACCTAGAAAAATTAATCCAATTTCAAAAGTAAATTAATATGTTTCAATATAAAAGTATAGCTGGGGATCAAACAGAGCAAATGATACTAGAGAAAGTTTAACAATTTTGGGGAATTTTGTTAGACTTTTAAATACCTGCCAAAAAAATTATTGTGTAAGTTAAGACCACAGAGATATAATAATATCCTATGTTTCATTCAAGCTGACACCACTTTTCCATTAACCTCACCTAACAGCAAAAGTGCACAAAAATAAAGCTAAATAAAATGACAAACAAAACAGCAACTTTCCAAGAAATAAAGCTGGATGTAACAATGTCTATCCTCTAATCTCATATAATTTACTCATGGAATAATTTTTAAACTGATATTTAGATTCAATTTTTTTTTATTAGTACATGTTTGTAGTACATATGTTTACATTCCTTGTGTGGAGTTGGTACATGTTCATAACACTTCATCATTCCTTTTATCATTCCCCTTTTATCTCCCTGATTCCTACCACTTCTTTTATTTTGCTCTTTATTTACATTTTGAGTCTCTTATATAAGAGAAGCCATGTGATATTTAATCTATTGTGTTGGATTTATTTCTTTTTTTTTTCTTTTATTGGTACATTTTAGTTATACAACACATTTACATTTCTCATTGGGAACTTGTACCTTTATATGATGCATCTTGGTTCTTATTTTTTCCCCATTCCAACCCTCCCTTCACCCCCTCCACCCTTCCCTATTTACAAAGACTTTATTTCCATTTTTACCATTTCTCAGCATTTTTCCTTTCCCCTTCTTTCCCTTCCCCTGCCCCTCCCACTACCCCTACCCCTTTGGACCTTTTCTTCCTATTTTGCATTATCGACTATTCATTCTAATCATTGGTACATTTTAGGTATACAGTATAATGACATTCATCATTGGAAATTTGCACCTTTACATAATCTCTCTTGGTTCCCATTTCTCACCCTTGCCCAGCCCTCCCTTCAACCCCTCCATTCCTCCCTATTTACAAAGATTTTGTTCCTATTTTTCCATTTTCTCATATTAATTCCATTCCCTTCTTTCCTTTCCCCTACCCCTCCCACCTCCTTCCCCTTTGCCCCTTTAAATCCAATTTCACATGACCTATTATACATTTAGTCCTTATTTACACTTTCAGTTTCTCACACCAGAGAAACTACTCAGTATTTATACATGTGTGTCCTATTTATTTCACTTAAGAGTATCCCCTCAACGTACATTCATTTAGCTATAAATGTGTCAAATTTCTCATTTTTTATGACTGAGTAGTACTCCATTTTATTAAAAAAAAAACCACATTTTCTTTATTTAGTCTCCAGTTGATGGGCATTTGGGCTGTTTCCAAGTTTTAGCTATCACAAGCTGTGCTGCTATGAACATGGGTCCACATATATCACTGTGGTATGATTCTTTTAATTCTTTGGGGAAGATCCCCAGCAGTGGAATAACAGGGTCAAATGGGACTTCCAGTCCTAGTTCTTTGAGGTATCGCCATACTGATTTCCACAGTGGTTGCACCAGTCTACATTCCCACCAGCAGTGGAACAGTGTTCCTCTTTCCCCACAGCCCCGCCAGCATTTGTTATTGGTTGATTTCACGACAGCAGCCATTCTTTCTGGAGTGAGATGGAATCTCAGCGTTGTTTTTATTTGCATCTCTCGAATGACCAGTGATGTTGAACATTTTTTCATATATTTATTTGCTATTTCTACTTCCTTGTCTGAGAAATGTCTGTTCATTTCAGATGCCCATTTTTGGATTGGGTCTTTAAATTTGGGAGGTCTGATCTTTTTAAGTTCTTTATAGATTAGAGGTAGTAGACCTTTGTCTAAGGAAGAGCAGGTGAAGATTTTTCCCACATTATGGGTTGTCCCTTCTCATTGCTGGTGGTTTCTCTTGCTGTGCAGAAGCTTTTTAATAAGAAGAGATCCCACTTGTTGATTATTTGTGCTAGTTCACACGCAACTGAGGTTTTGTTCATAAAATCTTTTCCTACACCGATATCTTCAAGAGTTCTACCTAACCTCTGTTCCAACTGGTTCAGAGTTTCTATTTTAATATTTAGATCTTTAATCCATTTCGATTTTAGTTTAGTGCATGGCGAGAGATATAGGTCTGGTTTTAATCTTTGGCAAGTTGAAGCCCAATTTTTCCAGCACCATTTATTCAAGAGGTTATCTTTCCTCCAGTGAGGGTGTTTGGCTCCTTTATCAAAGATGAGATGGCTGAGTGCATCTGGCGTTGTTTTTGTATCTTCTTATCTGTTCTACTTGTCCACAAGTCTGTTTCTTTGCCAGTACAATGCTGTTTTTATCACAGTAGATTTGTAGTAGAGTTGCAGGTTGGGGATTGTGATACCCCCTGCCATGTCTCTGTTCCCTAGAATTGCTTTTGCTATTCTGGGTCTCTTCTTGCTCCAATTGAATTTTTGGATTATTTGCTCAAGGTCTGTGAAGTATGCTGCTGGGATCTCAATTGGAATTGCATTAAATCTATATAGCAGTTTTGGAAGTATGGCCATTTTCACTATATTAATCCTTCCTACCCAGGAGCAGGGGATGTCTGTCCATTTTCTGATATCATCTTCACTCTCTCTTTTCAGAGTGCCATAGTTTTCAGAGAAGAGGTCTTTGATTTCTTTCGTTAGGTTGATTCCTAGGTATTTCAGGTTTTTTGCATGCTATTGTGAAAGGAATTCTTTGCCATATTTCTCTCTCAGTGAGTCTGTCATTGGTGTAGAGGAAAGCTATTGATTTTTGTGTGTTGACATTGTAACCAGCTACTCTACTGAATTTGGTTATTAAGTCTAGAAGCCTTTTGGTGGAGTTCTTGGGGTCTTCTATATAGAGTATCATGTCATCTGCAAATAATGACAATTTGACTTCTTCATTTCCTATCTTTATTCCTTTTATTTCTTCCTCTTGTCTAATTACTGTGGCTAATGTTTCCAAAACTATATTGAACAAGAGTGATGATCGTGGACATCCTTGTTTTGTTCCTGATTTTAGTGTGAAGGATTTCAGTTTTTGACCATTTAGTGTGATTTTGGCTGTTGGTTTTTCATAGATGGCTTTTATCAGATTGAGGTAGAGACCATCTATTCCAATTTTTGTAGGGTTTTTATCATAAATGCATGTTGGATTTTGTCAAATGTTTTTTCTGCATCTATGGAGATAATCATATGGTTTTTGTCCTTGACTATATTGATATAGTGTATTACATTGATTGATTTGCGTATGTTAAAACATCCTTTCATCCCTGAGATGAATCCCACTTGGTCAGGGTGTATGATCTTCTTGATGATCTTCTGCATTCTGTTTGCCAGTATCTTATTAAGGATTTTTGCATCTATGTTCATTAGTGAGATTGCCCTATAGTTCTCTTTTTCAGTTGGGTCTTTCTGTGCTTTGGGTATCAAGGTGATGCTTACTTCCAGGAATGAATTTGGGAGTATTGCTTCCCTTTCAATTTCATTGAAGACTTTAAATAGTAGTGGCAGTAGTTCCTCTCTAAATGTCTTGTGGAATTCAGCGGTGAAGCCATCACAGCCCGGGCTTTTCTTAGTTGATAAGTTTTTAATTACATTTTCAATTTCATTGGTTGATATTGGGTTGTTCAGAATTTTTAGGTCTTCTTCATTCAACTTTGGTAACTTATATGTATCTAGGAATCTGTCCATTTCTTCTGTGTTGTCCATCTTATTGGCGTATAGGTTCTGGAAGTAGGTATTGATGATCCTCTGGATTTCTGCTGGGTCTGTTGTAATTTCACCCTTTTCATTGCTAATTGCATGGATTTGGGCCTTTTCTTTCCTTTTTCTGATAAGGTAGGCTAAGGGTTTGTCAATTTTGTTGATTCTTTTGAAGAACCAACTCTTGGCTTCATTGATTTTATTGTATCATTCTCTTAGTCTCCATTGCATTGATTTCTCCTCTGATCTTTATAATTTCCTGCCTTGTATGAGCTTTGGGGTTGTCCTGCTCTTCTTCTTCTAGAAGGTTTACATCCAGCATCAGGTTGTTTAATTGGGCTCATTCTGTTTTCCTAATATTCGTATTCACTGCTATGTATTTCCCTCATAAGACTGCTTTCATTGTGTCCCATAGATCCCCATATGTTGTATTGTCATTGTCATTTAATTGAAGGAGCTGTCTGATTTCTTCTTTAATTTCTTCTGTGACCCATTGGTTATTCAGAAGTGTGTTGTTCAATTTCCATGTGTTTATGAAATTTTTCCAGTTTCTTTTGCTATGGATTTCCAATTTCATCACACTATGGTCTGATAATATACAGGGGATAACTTCAATTCCTTTGCACTTACTTAAACATGTTCTATGTGTGAGTATGTGGTCTATTTTGGAGAATGACCCATGTGCAGCTGAGAAGAATGAGTATTCTGACTTTGTGGGGTGGAAAACTCTGTAAACATCTGTTAAGTTCATTTGTTCAAGAGTTCGATTGAGTTCTAGTATTTCATTACTTATTTTTAGTCTATTTGATCTATCTATTTGTAACAGTGGGGTGTTGAGGTAGCCCACTACAATTATATTAGTGCATATATATCACTTTTCATGTCTGTTAGTATTTGTTTTATATAGTTGGGTGCACTAGTGTTTGGTGCATAGATATTAATGATTTTCATCTCTTCCTCTTGGATTGTTCCCTTTACAAGGATGTAGTGTCCTACTTTGTCTCTCTTAATCAGTGTTGGTTTGAAATCTACTTGATCTGCAAAGAGGATAGCTACTCCTGCTTTTTTTTGGTTCCCGTCATATGGAGTATTTTTTCCACCCTTTAACTTTCAGTCTATGAGTTTCCTTTTGAATTAAGTATGTTTCTTGTATGCAGCATATGGTTGGATTTTGCTTCTTGACCCATTCTGCCAGTCTATTTCTTTTGAGTGGTGAATTGAGACCATTAACGTTGATGGTTATAACTGAAACATATTGACTTATCATTGCCATGACTTTTTCTTTTTGTTGGGTTCTCCTCTTTACATTTAATTTCTTGTCATGCCAGATGGGTTCATTCTGCTGGGCTTCCTGGGGTTGTGATCCTCAATATCTGTTCCTGGGATATTGTGTAAAATTCTTTGGAGTGCTGGTTTGGTATTCACGAAGTTCCTAAGGTTCTTTTTGTCATAAAATTATCTTATTTCTCCATCAATTTTGAAAGATAGTTTTGCAGGGTACATCCATCTGGGTTGGAGGCTGTTTTCTTTTAGGGCTTGGAATATGTCATATGTCACTCCAAGCTCTTCTTGCCTTGATGGTTTGTGTTGAGAAGTCTGCTGTGATTCTGATGGGCTTTCCTTTGTATGTGACTTGTTTATTTTCTCTAACTGCTTGTAGAACTTTGTTCTTCTGTTGAGTTTCTGGAATCTTAACAATTATAGGCTTATGTGTAGATTTTTTTTAATCAAGGCTATTTGGAGTCCTATATGCCTCACTTATCTGTATGTCAAGTTCTTTTCCCCTCCTTGGGAAGTTTTCTGCCATTACTTCTGCAAAGAGTTTTTTATGTCATCTGCACTCTCTCCTGTTTCTTCATTGAGCCCAATCAGTCTTATGTTATTCTTCTTTGCATCATCTAGCAGCTGCTGGATTGATTTCTCATGTTCCCTTATAATTTTAAAGCAATTTTTCTTTTACTGGTCATTAATTGCAATCTTATCTTCTATATCTGAAATTCTGTCCTCACATTGGCTCATTCTGCTGTGTAGACTTTCAGTGGATTTTTTGATCTCCTGGAAATCTGTTTGCATCTGTTTTATGGATTCCATTTGTTTCCTATGTTGGGATTCCATCATGTTCCTCAGCTCCTCTCTGGATTTATTAATCATATCTTGCACTAGGAGCACAATTTCTCCTGTTATCTGAGAAATTATTTCTGATTTCATTTTTTCCAGATCCCCTTTTGTTGGCAGTTCAGTGGGTCCAGGTGGCTGAGTATCAGAGTGTTCCATCTCATTTCCCTTTCATGTTGCTGTAGGTGATCTGGAAGTCTGGTTTTGAGACTTATTTACGTGTTTTCTCATTTTGACTGGGGGGGCAGGGGGGTGCTGTTGGGGCCCATGTGGCTCACCTCCTCTGAGCTGGGAGAGGTGGGCCAGGGATCAAGAGCAGTTGCAGGGATGGTAGCCCGAAGGCCCCTTCCTCTGGGCCAGGAGCGATGGGATAGCTGGCAGCCTGGCAGCCCCTTCCTCTGGACCAGGAGCAGTGGGATGATGGCTCAGAAGCCCCTACCTCTGAGCAGGAATTCTTTAAATGCTGAGAACTTGATTAGCTCCAGTACAGTGGTCTGGTGGTCCAGTTTCCTCTGCGTCTTTGTAGTGTGGAACCAGGTGGCTGTACAGAGAAGAGGCCAAAGGAGCGAGGGGGTGGGTCCAGTGGATTGCTGCCAGGGTGTGGGCTGATTCGGTGTTTTCAGCATGACTGGTGACCTCGGGACCGCATCCACAGACCTGCCTGTCTGCAGCGGGCTGATTCAGTGTGACTCTGGATTTATTTCATTTAACATTATGGTCTTCAGGCTTATCCATTTTCCTACAAATGACTCAAAAGCAGTAGTGCTATGTTGTGTAAAAATACCACATTTGCTTGATGCATTCATATGTTGATAGACATATAGACCACTTCCAAGATTTATCCATTATGAATTGTGCTGCTATAAACATGGGTATGCATGTATTACTGTAATTCAGTGCCTTTAACACTTTCACTAAGATACCTAGAAGAAGAAGAGCTGAGTCAAATGAAATTTCTGTTTATAGTTTTTTGAGGAATCTCCATACTGATTTCCACAGTGGTTGTACTAGTTTATATTTCTGCCAATAATGTAGAAGGGTTCCTTTTTCCCACACCCTCCTTGGCATTTACTGTGTGTGTGTGTGTGTGTGTGTGTGTGTGTGTGTGTGCATTCTTCATGATAGCTATCTTAATTACTTTTCTTGTTGCTGAGACAAAATACCCAACACCCAAAGTTCAAGGAGGAAGGGTTTATTTGGCTCACAGTTTGTAGAGGTTTCAGTTCATAGTTGGCTGGCTCCAGGGTGGGGTGGCATGGCAGAGGGGCATCACAGAAGAGAAACAGCAGGGAAGGCAGAAGACAGCAAGCAAGTGAGCTAAAAGTGACAAGCCACAAGCAACAGCCCTCTTTCTGTCTCATATTTTATCCAGGTTACCCACCCTTAGGGGTGGGTAGCACTCACACCATTAATCCTAGCATGGTACCATGAATCACTCCCAGCCTCACATCTTTGATCCCAGCAGCATACATCCTAGATCCAGCCACCTCCACAAAGCCCTACCTACGATTACATGGGGCTTGCTGGGACATCTAGATACAAGCCATAACAATAGCCATTCTGAGTAAGATGAAATCTCAGAGTTGTTTTGACTTACATTTCCCTAGTGGCTAAAGATAGTGAAAAGTTTTTCATGTACTTACTGGCCATTTGTACTATTTTAAGAACTGTCTCTTCAGTTCATTTGCCTATTTTTTTATTGAGTCATTCATTTTGGGGAGTTAATTTTTTGAGTTTTCTTATATATTCTAGATATTAGTGTTCTATCAGAAGAGTAGCTGGCCCAAAATGCTTTCCATTCTGTAGGTTGTCTCTCCACTCTATTGATTGTTTCCTTTGCTGTGTGGAAGGTTTTAAATTTGATATAATCCTAGTCATTGATTCTTGGAATTATTTCATGGGCTATTGGAGTTCTATTCAGAAAGTCCTTGTATGTCCTTATGACTTCAAGTATTTCCTCTATTTTATCTTCCAGCAGTTTCAAAGTTTCTGTGTTTATATCTAGGTCTTTGGTCCATTTTGATTTGATTTTAGTATAGGGTGAGAAATATGGGCCTATTTCATTCTTGTGCGCATAAATAAACAGTTTTTCTAGCACCATTTGCTAAAGAGGCCAGTTTTCTCCAACATACGATTTGGCCCCCTGTATCAAAAATCTTATGACAGTGTTTGGGATTATTTCTGTGTCTTCTATTCTATTTCATTGGTCTACATACCTATCTCTGTGTTAAGACCATGCTATTTTTGTTACTATTACTTTGTAGTATAATTTAAATTCAGGAATTGAGATGCCTTCCCTTTACTTTTTTCACTCAAGATTGCTTGGGCTATTCTGGGCTTTGTACTGGACCATATAAATTTTAAGATACTTTTGTCTAGTTCTGTAGAAAATGTTGTTTCTATTTTAATAGGGATCACATGCTTTTGATAATATAGCCATTTTAATATTAATTTTACTTATCCAGGAACAAGGAATGTCTTTCCATTTTATATCATCCTCTTCAGTCTCTTTCTTGAGAGTTCTATAGTTTTCAATATAGAATTTCATCTCTTTGGTTATGTTGATTCCTATATAAGAATATTATCCTAATATGGTTATATGCAGAAGAATTATTCATATTGAAAATTATAGTCATGTGTATTGAAAGACATTTGAGAATATAGTTTAAGTACAGTCACCCCTCAGTATCCTTGGGGGATTGCTTCCAGGATGAAATACCAAAATATATAGGTGTTAATATCCCTTATATAAATGGCACAATATTTCACATAACCTAAGCACACCCTCCCTTATACTTTTTTTTTCCAGTACCAGGGATCTAACTCAGGACCTTCCACATGTGAGGCAGGCAAGGTGCCACTGTGCTAAATTCTCAGCCTCCTCCCTTATACTTTTGATCTCTAGATTCCTTATAGTAGCTAAGAAAATATAAATGCTATGTAAATAATTGCAGTAGTATTTATTTAGGGAATGATGACAAGAAAAAAGTCAACAAATGTTCAAAACGCAATTTTTCAAATTTTTTTGGTCCTTGGTTGGTTGAATCAGTAGATTCAGAACACACAGATACAGAAAGCTGTCTGTATATTTAAGATGATATTGAATAATATATTCAAGAACATACTTAATACATGTTGAAGTATATAGTCAAAATGTACTGAATGTACTTATACTGTACTCAAGAATGTATTCTTAAATTCTTATATAGTATTAAAATATTTTCTTAATAATTTCTTGAATATATACAGTTAAATATCAAATTACATTATCCTTGTTTATCTACTCTTATTTGTTGTCCATCACATTCAGAAATAACAGGACAAGCAAATTATGAATGAGGTTTATTTGCTTTTCATCTTTGGCATAGTTCAACATAGCTGTGGTACAATTTAAGCAAAGACAAATATCCACACAGCTACAAGTTAGTTTTTCTTTGCCTCTTGTCAATAGGAAACTGTACAGTATCTCATAATACATACTCATCACAATACAAATATATTGCCTAACCATGTAAAATAGCACCACACGGCCTATTTCAAATTTGGCCTTCCAGAGTATCATAAAAGGCATAATTGTCAAGGCAGAAGGAGATAGAAAATTATATTTAATAGGCTTTATCTTGTTTAACAACTTTAAAATATTTAGATATATAGTATGTTGGCTTTCATTTATACATTCTGTCATAGGCCCTACAAGTAAGAGGGATGTACATGGTCCTAAGAATCAAATCAAGAACATATAAAACTCACATGATTGAAGAGTACTATAGGATTGTTTGAGTGAAAATCTCTGAAAATCCTCTTATCCTTAAAAGCAAGGAAACCTCTGGAAAAATATAAAAATTGTCTTTTTCAGAATTCTGAAAACTAACTAAAAGCTTACCATAACACAAGAAATCTTACTTAATAAAGACTGGCTAAATTTCAGTAAAAGCTATGGGCTTTGTAGCATTTTAATATGCTTTCTTCCTGACTTCATTTCTCCAACTCTGTAGTAGCCTTGAAAACCGGCAGTAATGAAATCAAGGTAGCCTGAAAACCAGCAGCCTAGTAGCCACCAGAAGGGGGAAAAATAAGTTCGGTACTGCTGAAAGGACCATTCACTGAGATTTTTCATTTTCTGTCTGTGTAATAGGATTCTGTAAGCCCCACTTTCAGGGTTTCTCTTTATTTTTACTGACTCAGGGATGACTCAGTATGAACAGTTTTTGCTCCTAGACACTTATCATCAACAAAGACTATTGTTTAATACCACAGCTGCCTAAGGTGTAAAGTGGGATTAGGGTAAACAAGAATATGACCGAAAACCTCAAAAGTAAACAAACAAACAAACAAAATATATATGTATACATACATACACACATGTATATATGACTTTGAGAAATACAAAAAAGCAAAAATGATATTTGAATAAATAATAATTAAATCTTCCAAATTTGATAAATTTATTTAACTACACATCTAAAAAGCTCAATAGCAAGTAAGATAAACTCCAACTGCAACAGAGTATGGACAGCTTTTATTTAACAATCGAGTTCTAGTCCCATGACTAGGTCATTAAATGACTTGGTCACATAGCATGTACATTATGATATTCAGAATAAAGAAATGGTTGAAGGAAACTCCATCTTGATGCCTTAGAATTAAAAACCAAATTCAGACCACATGCCGAGCTGACAAAGGCCTACCCCATCTGGACCTCATGCCAAGCCAATGTGGGCCCACCTTGCAGCCAGAAACCAGCCTGAATCTTGGTGGGTTATGGCTGGCACACTGAGACTAATAGAATTGAATCTGCATGCTGCTGCCCATATTCTCTACCAGTGACAGCAGAGACATGCCCTTTTTCTTTTTCTTTTTTTCCTTCTCCTTTCTTCTTCTTCATTTCTCAAACACATGCCTTGAAGGGGACTTTTTTCTCTCTTTTTCCCTTTTCTTTTCTCCATCTTTCTTTCTCTCCCTCAGTTCTTTCCTTTCTTGTTCCTGTTTTTCTCCTGTTTTTTTTTATTGTTCTTATTTCTATAAGAGCATGAATACAGTTTCTAGTTCTATTACTGTTAGTTTGTTCTAATCTTGCTTTTGTTCCTTTCTTCTCTCTTTTCCTCCTGTCTTCACCACTTTCCCAAAGTTTGAATGATCTTCCTGTGTCCTCCAGCCCCATTTCTAACCTTTCCCTCTCCTTCTATCTCACTATCCACCCCCCAACTTCTTCTAAGTCTTCTTCCCGAGGGTAAATTCACTATATTGAAGGGCTTATTTACTGCAAACATATTCCTGGTTGGTCCTTGATTTTGACATATAACCAAAAGTCTAGTTTGTGCACTTAAAGGTGACAAATAAATAGTTACCACAGGGCTGGGGATTTAGCTCAGTGGTTTCACCGCCTGCTGCACAAGCACAAAGACCCAAGTTCGATCCCCGGTACCAAAAAAAAAAAAAAAAAAAAGCAATAGTTACCACAATTTAGGGGTTAACGGGAGGGCAGTAGGATGGGGAAAAAAATAAGAACCAAGATGTATCATGTAAAGGTACAAATTCCAAATGATGACTGTCATTATATTGTGTACCTAAAATGTACCAATAGTTACCACAAAAATCAAAATAGAAATAATTTCCAAGATAACTACAGAAATGGTGACTAGAATGAATGACATGTTTAGTGACTCTACAACAGAAACAGATAAAAAAATAGACAAGTTCTGGACCCTGACGGAAGCCATGAACACCCAGCATAGGAAAGAAATAGAAACCATGAATGCCCAGCATAGGACAAAAATGAAATCCATGAAACAAATTCAAACAGATATTCAGGAGACTAAGAACTCCATTGAAAGTATATGCAGCAAAATGAGCCAATGTAAGGAGAGAATATCAGCTATAGAAGACAGGACTATGCTTAGCGACCATGAAAAGAGAGATTTCTTAAAAATACCACAAGAAATAATTCTAGCAGCTGCTAGATGCTGCAAAGAAGAATAACATAAGACTGACTGGAGTTAATGAAAAGCAGGAGATAGTGTAAATGACATAAAAAAAAAACTGTTCACAGAAGTAATGGCAGAAAATTTCCCAAGCAGAGGAAAAGAATTTGACATACAGATAGGTGAGGCACATAGGACTCCAACAAGCCATTATCAAAAATAATCTACACTTAGACATATAATAGTCAAGATCCCAGAAACCCAACAGAAGTAATATTACAAGCACTTAGAAAAAAGAAACTCATCACATACAAAGGAAAGCCCATCAGAATCACAGACTTTTCAACACAAACCTTCAAGTCAAGGAGACGCTAGAGTGAAGTATTTCAAGCCCTAAAAGAAAACAACCTCAAACCCAGGTGGATGTATTCTGCAAAACTGTCTTTCAAAATCAATGGAGAAATAAGATACTTTCATTACAGAGAATACCTGAGGAACTTCATGAATACCAAACCAGCACTGCAAAAAATTCTAAATAATATCCTAGAAAAAGATAATGAGGGTCACAATTCCATGAAGCCCAAAAGAATGAAGCCATCAGGCAAGGCAAGAAATTAAATTAAAAGGGGAGAATAATAAAAAATAAAAGAGCCAACAACTGGAAAATATCTTGACAAGGATAAGCCAATACATATTAATTATAGCCATCAATGTTAATGACCTCAATTCACCAATCAAAAGAAACTGGCAGAATGGATCAAGAAGGAAGATCCAACAATATGCTGTATACAAGAAACACACTTAATTCAAAAGGAAATTCATAGACTGAAAGTAAAAGGATGGAAAACAAGACTCCATAAAACAGGAAGCCAGCAAAAATAGGGGGAGCTATTCTATTGGCAAACAAAGTAAGTTTCAAACCAACACTAATTAAGAGAGACAAAGAAGTTCACTACGTCCTAGTAAGGGGAACAAACCAAGAGGAAGGGATGACAATAATAAATATATATTCACCAAATATTAGTGTACCCAACTATATAAAACAAATATTAATGGACATGAGAAACCAAATAAGCACAAATACAATAGCAGTGAGGGACCTCAATACCCCACTGTCACAAACACACAGATCAACTAGACAAAATATCAAAAGCGAAACACTAGAACTGAATGAAGCTTTTGAACAAATGGACTTAATAGATGTCTACAGAGTGTTCCATGCCACAAAATCAGAATACACATACTTTTCAGCTGCACATGGGTCCTTTTCCAAAATACACCACATACTCACTTATAGAAGATGTTTAAGGAAATGCAAAGGAATTGAAGTTATCCCCTGTATATTATCAGACCATAGTGTGATGAAATTGGAGATCAATAGCAAAAGAAACCACAAGAATTTCATAAATACATGGAAATTGAACAACACACTTCTCAATAACAAAAGGGTCACAGAGGAAATTAAAGAAGAAATCAGACAGTTCCTACAATTCAATGACAAGGACAATACAACCCAAGTGCCCATCAACTGGAAACTGGATAAAGAAGATATGATTTTTTAATAAAATGGAGTGCTACTCAGCCATAAAGAACAAGAAACTAGAGTCATTTATAGCTAAATGGATGCATATTGAGGCCATACTTTCAAGTGAAATAAATGGGACACATGTGTAAATACCGAATAGTTTCTGTAGAGTGGGAAACTGACAGTGTAAATAAGGATTAAAAGCATTAATAATGAATAATTGATACTTTGAAATAGGAAAACGTTCAAAGTGTTAGGGGTGGTGGGAGGGGATGGGGAAAGGAAAGAAGGAAAAGGAAAAATTATGAGAAAATTTTCAAAATGGAAACAAAGTCTATGCAAATAGGGAAGGATGAAGGGGGTGATGGGCACACAGGTAATGGGGAAAAAAGATGAAAACCAAGATACATCATGTACAGGTACAAGCACCCAATGATAAAGGAAAATGTATTGCATACCTAAAATGTACCAATAAAAGAATTTAAGGAAAAAAAATATTGGAATCTATGGGACACAATGAAAGCAGTCTTACAAGGAAAATTCATCAGAGTGATTACTCATATTAGGAAAACAGAGTGAGCCCAATTAAACAACCTGATGCTGAACCTCAGAACAGGACAAACTCAAAGCTCATACAAGGGAGGAAATTATAAAGATCACAGCAGAAATCAATGCAATGGAGACTAAGAGAATGATACAAAAAAATCAAGGAAGCCAAGAGTTGGTTCCTTGAAAGAATAAACAAAATTGACAAACCCTCCACCAAACTTATCAGAAAAAGGAAAGAAAAGGCACAAATCCATTCAGTTAGGAATGAAAAGGATGAAATTACAATGGACCCAGCAGAAATCAAGAGGATCATCAATACATACTTCCAGAACCTATACATCAATGAGATGGGAAACACAGAAGAAATGGACAGATTCCTATATATGTATGAATTACCAAAGTTGAACCAAGAAGACTGAAAAATTCTAAACAACCCAATATCAACCAAAGAAACTGAAAATGTAATTAAAAACTTACCAACTTAGAAAAGCCCAGGTCCTGATGGCTTCACTGCTGAATTCTTTTTTTTTTTAACCCCATTAACTTTATTGGTACATTTTAGGTATAAAATACAGTTACATTCATCATTGGGATCTTGTACCATTACATGAGTCTCTTGGTTCTTATTTTTTTCCCCTTCTCTTGCCCTCCCTTCAACCCTTCCACCCTTCCTTATTTCCAAAGACCTTGTTTCCATATTTTTCCTCTTCTCATATTTTTTCCTTTCCTTTTTTTCCCTTCCCCTACCCCTCCCAATTCCTCTGCTCTTTTAGACCTTTTCTTCCTGTTACACAATATCAGTTATATATTTTTTAAATTACAATATTAAGATCCAGGAGACATTACCACAGATTTTACAGAATTTAAAAGGATATAGAAAGCATATTACAAAAATCTTTTTTGAAATAAATTTGACAACTTCTAAGAAGTAACTTAGAAGACAAATTAATGAAACTACCTCTGGAGGAAATATAAAATTTGAATAGTACCTATTAAAGAAAGTATATTCCTAGCTTGAAAACCTACCTATATGACAACAGCAGGCTCATAAACATTTTAACTGATAAATTATATCAAACATTTAAAGCAGAAAAAAGAAGGAACACTTCTCCCCTCATTTTAGGAAATCAACATTTTGCTAATCCTAAAACTGGATAAAGATAATAGAAGAAAAAGATATGAACATAGATAGAAATTTGTTTAACAAAATAAACTCTTAGAAGTTAGATCTGGCAGTATGTAGAAAGTGGTTTTATTATAGGGATGGCAGTGTTGGTTCAGCATTGGAAGATCCACCCCCAAAAGTCATCATTTTAACAGAGGAAAGGAGAAAGCCATGTGATCCTGTCAGTAGTTGGAGAAAGAATATTGGACTAAATTGTACAGCTGTTCATGGTAAAAGCTATCAGGAGACTAGAAGTAGAACAGAACCTTCTCAACAGATCAAAGACATGTAGGCCATACTTCCAACAAAAACTCCTTCTATGAATGGAGATGATACAATGCTTTCTCCCTAAAGTGGGGAACAAGGGCATATATGCCTACTCTTCATCTGTTCATTAGACTTTGAAACCTAGGCCCCAACAAAATAGTCTGGCAATAAAATGACACAACTAGGATAGGATTGGCACAGCAGAAGCAAAATCTTTATATATAGATGAAACGATCATCTACAGAGAAAATACAAAGAAATCTCTAGGAGCCCCTAGAACTTGTACTTGAATTTAGCAGGATTAGAAAACACAAGGTATATATAAAAATTCAGGTCTGTGTATACTTGCTATAAATGAAGAATTGGATATTGAAATTTAAAAGTTATGTAGGAGTACAAAAGACCTAGAAAAGCCAAAAACAAAAACAGTGTTGGAAGACATTTAGCACCCAATTTTAAGACTTCTTCTAAAGCTACAGTAATCAAGGCAGTGTTGGTGTAAGGAAAGACATATAGATCATTTGAATAAAACAGAGAATCTAGAAATAGAACCACACATACATGGCCCATTGAATTTTGAAAGATTATTGAACATTAGCATTTTATAGAATATAAACTCTATTCAAGAGCCGAGGAAGAGATAGTGTCTTCAGTAAATGGCCCTAGAACACCTGGTATCCATATATAAAAAATTAACCTCAACCCTTTTTTTCGATATATGAAAATAACTTGAAGGGATCTATGAACCTAAATAAGAAAGCCTAAAAGATTAAAACTTTAAGAAGAAATTATAAGGGAAAATATGAATTCAGGGTAGGCAAGAGCTACCTAGGATACAAAAGACATGATGTATAAAAGAAAAAAAATTGATAAATGAGATTCCATCAAAATTTAGAACTTTAAATGACATCATTAAAATGAAAAGTAGTCCTTAAACAGACCATATTTACAATGCATATAACCTATGACCAGAATATATAAAGAATTCTTAGGGCTCATTAATAGACAACCCAATTAAAATGTAGACATAAGATAATAAATAGCCAGTATAGCACAAGGAATGGTGTGCAACTCTAGAATCAGAAAAATACTAATCAGTACAATAATAAGATTGAATTATACACTCATTAGGGAAATGAAGTCAAAAGTTTTACAAGCCTTGTCATGACTTTTTCCTTTTGTTCGATTCTCCCCCTTTGCATTTAATTTGTCACACCCAATGGATTCATTCTGCTGGGTTTCCTGGGGTTATGATCCTCATTGTCTTTTCCTAGGGTATTGTCTAAAAGTTTTTGGAGTGCCAGTTTGGTATTCATGAAGTTTCTGAGGTGCTCTTTGTCATGAAAATATCTTATTTCTCCATCAATTTTGAAAGATAGTTTTGCAGGGTACATCCATCTGGGTTGGAGGCTGTTTTCCTTTAGGGCTTGAAATGCATCACTCCAAGCTCTTCTTGCCTTGAGGGTTTGCATTGAGAAGTCTGCTGTGATTCTGATGGGCTTTCCTTTGTATGTGATTTGTTTCTTTTTTCTCACTGCTTGTAGAACTTTATTCTTCTGTTGGATTTCTGCAATCCTATCTATTACATAACTATGTGTAGATTTTTTTTTTGATTAAGGCTAGCTGGAGTCCTATATGCCTCACCTATCTGTATGTCAAGTTCTTTTCCCCTCCTTGGGAAGTTTTCTGCCATCACTTCTGTGAACAGTTTTTTTATGTCATCTGCACTCTCTCCTCTTTCTTCATTGACTCCAATCAGTCTTATGTTACTCTTCTTTGCATCATCTAGCAAGTGCTGGATTGATTTCTCATGTTCCCTTACATTTTTTAAGCAATTTTTCTTTTCCTCCTCACTAATTGCAATCTTATCTTCTATATGTGAAATTCTATCCTCACATTGGTTCATTCTGCTGTGCAGACTTTCAATGGAGTTTTTAATCTCTTGGAAATCTGTTTGTGTCTGTTTTATGGATTCCATTTGTTTCCTATGTTGGGATTCCATCATGTTCCTCAGATCCTCTATTTTTTTATCTGTGTCCTCTCTAGATTTATTAATCATGTCTTGCACCATGAGCAAAATCTTTGCTGTTACCTGAGTAATGATTTCTGATTTCGTTTTTCCCAGATCCTCTTTTGTTGCCAGTTCAGAGAGTCCAGGTGGTTGAGTATCAGAGTGTTCCATCTCATTTCACTTTGGGGTTGCTGTAGGTGACCTGGGAGTCTGTTTTTGAGGCTTGTTCATGTGTCTTCTCATTTCCACGGGTTGGTGGGGTGCTTCTGGCACCCACGAGGCTCACCTTCTCTGCCCTAGGAGCTTGGAATGGCAGAGGAGGAGCTTCTTTCTGGGTGCTGGGACTGGCTCAACTTTGCTGCCCTAGAAGCTTGGGATGGCAGTGGGGGAGCTTCCTTCTGGGTGCTGGGACTGGCTGAGCTTCACTGCCCTAGGAGCCTGGGATGGAGGCGGGGAAGCTTCCTTCTGGGTGTTGGGACCAGTCACCTTCTTGGCCCTAGGAGCGTGGGATGGCAGTGGGGGAGCTTCCTTCCAGGTGCTGGGACCGGCTGAGCTTCACTCTTCACCGCTGAATTCTACAAGACATTTAGAGAGGAACTACTGCCACTCCTGTTTAAACTCTTCAATGAAATTGAAAGGGAAGCAATACTCCCAAATTCATTCCTGGAAGCAGGCATCACCTTGATCCCCAAAGCAGAGAAAGACCAAACCAAAAAAGAGAACTACAGGCCAATCTCACTAATGAACATAGATCCAAAAATCCTTAATAAGACACTGGCAAATAGAATCCAGAAGGTCATCAAGAAGATCATACATCTTGATCAAGTGGGATTCATCCCACGGATGCAGGGATGGTTCAAACTAAGCAAACCAATGAATGTAATATACTATATCAATAGAGCTAAGGACAAAAATCATATGAATTGATTAGATGCAGAAAAAGCATTTGACAAAATACAACATGCATTTATGATAAAAACCCTACAAAAAATTGGAATAGATGGTCTCTACCTCAATCTGATAAAAGCCATCTATGAAAAACCAACAGCCAATATCATACTAAATGGTCAAAAACTGAAATCCTTCACACTAAAATCAGAAACAAGACAAGGTAGTCCACTATCACCAGTCCTGTTCAATATAGTTTTGGAAGCATTAGCCACAGCAATTAGACAAGAGAAAGTAATAAAAATAATAAAGATAGGAAATGAAGAAATCAAATTGTTATTATTTGCAGATGACATGATACTGTATATAGAAGACCCCAAGAACTCCACCAAAAGGCTTCTAGACTTAATAACAAAATTTAGTAGAGCAGCTGGATACAAGGTCAACACACAAAAATCAATAGCTTTGTTCCACACGAACAATAGACTCACTGAGACAGAAATAGGGTAAACAATTCCTTTCACAATAGCATCCAAAAACCAGAAATACCTAGGAATCAACCTAATGAAAGAAGACAAAGATCTCTTCTCTGAAAACTATAGCACTCTGAAAAGAGAGATTGAAGACCATATCAGAAAATGGAATGTCACCCCCTGCTCCTGGGTAGGAAGGAACAACAGAGTGAAAATGACCATACTTCCAAAACTGGTATATAGATTCAATGCAATACTAATTGAAATCCCAGCAGTATAATTCATGGACCTTGAGAAAACAATCCAAAAATTCATTTGGAACAAGAAGAGACTTAGATAGCAAAAGCAATTCTAGGCAACAGAGACATGGCGGGAGTTATCACAATCCCCAATGTGAAACTATACTACAAAGCTACTGTGATAAAAACAGCAGGATACTGGCAAAGAAACAGACCTGAGGACCAGTGGAACAGATTAGAAGATGCAGAAACAACTTCAGACACACTCAGCCACCTCATATTCAACAAATGAGCCAAACACCCTAACTGTAGGAAAGATAGCTTCTTTAATAAATAGTGCTAGAAAAATTGGGTTTCACCTTGCCAAAGATTAAAACTAGACCTATATCTCTCACTATGCAATAAACTAAAATTGAAATGGATTAAAGATCTAAATATTCAAACAGAAACACTGAACCAACTGGAACAGAGGTTATGTAGAACTCTTGAAGACATCAGTGTAGGAAAAGATTTTATGAACAAAACCTCAGTTGCCTGTGAACTAGCACAAACAATCAACAAGTGGGATCTCTTCTTATTAAAAAGCTTCTGCACAGCAAGAGAAACCACCAACAGTGTGAAGAGACAACCCACAATGTGGGAAAAAATCTTCATCTGCTGTTCCTCAGACAAAGTTCTACCATCTGGAATCTATAAAGAACTTAAAAAGATCAGACCTCCCAAATTTAAAGACCCAATTGCAAAATGGGCATCTGAAATGAACAGACATTTCTCAGACAAAGAAGTAGAAATAGCAAATAAATACATGAAAAAACTGTTCAACATCACTGGTCATTCGAGAGATGCAAATGAAAACAACACTGAGATTTCACCTCACTCCAGAAAGAATGGCTGCTGTCATGAAATCAACCAATAACAAATGTTGGCGGGGCTGTTGCTGTGGGGAAAGAGGAACCCTGCTCCACTGCTGGTGGGAGTGTAGACTGGTGCAACCACTGTGGAAATCAGTGTGGAGATACCTCAAGAACTAGGACTGGAAGCCTCATTTGACCCAGATATTCCCCTGCTGGTATCTTCCCCAAGGAATTAAAAGAATCATATACCACAGTGATATATGTGTGCCCATGTTCATAGCAGCACAGTTTGTAATAGCTAAAACTTGGAAACAGCCCAAATGCCTATCACCTGAAGACTAGATAAAGAAAAAGTGGTTTTTTCATAAAATGGAGTACTACTCAGTCATAAAAAATGAGAAATTAGAGACATTTATACCTAAGTGGATGCACATTGAGGTGATACTCTTAAGTGAAATAAATAGGACACACATGTGTAAATACCAAATAGTTTCTCTGGTGTGATAAACTGAAAGTGTAAATAAAGATTAAAAGGTTTAATAGATATTGTAAAATAGGAAGAAAATGTGCAACAGGGAAGGGAAAGTGGGAGGGGTAGGGGAAAGCAAAGAAGGAAGTGGAATTAATATGAGAAAATGAAAAAAATAAAACAAAGTCTCTGTAAACAGGGAGTGATGGAGGGGTTGAAGGGAGGGCAGGGGAAGGGGGAAAAATAAGAACGAAGATATATTATGTAAAGATACAAGTTTCCAATGGTGAATGTCATTATATTGTATACCTCAAATGCACCAAGATAATTAATTTTAAAAAGAAAGCTACACTATTATGAAAAAGAGATTAAAGAGGATATCAGAAAATGGAAAGACATCCCTTGCTAATTCATTCGAAGAACCAATATAGTGAAAATGGCCATACTCCCAACACTTATATAGATTGAATGCAATCCCAATCAAAATACCAAGAGCATACCTCACAGAACTAGAAAAAACATTCCTAAAATTCAATTTGGCACTAGAAGAGACCTAGAATACCAAGAACATTTCCAGGTAACAAAGGCAAGTCAGGGGGAATCACAATCCCTGATTTGAAATTATACTATACAGCTACTGTGATAAAAAACAGGATGGTACTGGAAAAAAGTCAGACCTGAGGAACAATGGAACATAATAGAAAATGCAGAAACAGCTCCAAACAAACTCAGCCACTATATCTTTGAAAAAGGGGCCAAATATCTTCCCTGGAAGAAAGATAGCCTCTTTAACAAATGATGCTGGAAAAACTGGCTTTCCACACGTCAAAGATTAAAACTAGACCTATATCTCTCATGATGTACTAATATGAAATCAAAATAGATCAAAGATCTAAATATTAAAACAGAAACACTAAAAGTCCTGGAAGAGAGAATAGGTAGAACTCTTGAAGACATAGGTATAGGCAAAGCCTTTATGAACAAAACCCCAATCACTCGGGAAATATTACAAAGTATCAACAACTGGGATCTCATCCCATTAAAAAGCTTTTGTTCAGCAAAAGAAATCACCAACAGAGTGAAGAGACAACCAACAGAGAGAGAAAAACTTATGCCAGCTGTTCCTCAAACAAAAGACTTATATCCAGAACATATAAAAAACTGGAAAAAATCAAATCCCCCAAATTTAAAGGCCCCACACAAAAATGGGCATCTGAGATGAATACACACTTCTCAGATAACCGAGTACAAATGGCAAATAAATACATGAAAAATGTTCGACATCACTTGTCAAACAATACTGAGATTCCATCTTACTCTAGAAAGAATGGTTGCTATCACTAAATCATCCAATAACAAGTGCTGGCAGAGCTGTGAGGAGAAAGGAACCCTTGTCCACTCTTGGTGTGAGTGTAGACTGATGCAATCACTATGGAAATAAGTGTGGAGGTCCTCAAAATACTGGGACTAGAGGCCTCATTTGACCCAGCTATTCCCCTGTTTGGTATCTTCCCAAAAGAATTAAAAGCATCATACTACAGTGATATATACACACCCATGTTTATAGCAGCAGTTTGCAATAGCTAAATATTTGAGAGAAACCAAATGCCCATCAACTGATGAGTGGATAAAGAAGATATGGTTTTGAGCAGGGGATTTGGCTCAGTGGTGTTACTGCCTGCCTCGCAAGTGCAAGATCCTGAGTACCATCTCCGGTATCAAAAAAAAAAGTGGTTTTTTTATACAGTGGAGTACTATTTGGCCATAAAAAAGTATAAACTTGAATGGATGGATATTGAGACCATACTCCTAAGTGAAAAAAATTGGACACGTGTAAATATTGCATTGTTTCTCTGTTGTGAGACACTGACAGTGTAAAAAAGGACCAAAAGGTATAACAGAGAATGTGAAATAGGAAGAAAAAGTTCAAAGGGGAAGGAGCAATATGGAGGGAGGGTGGAGAAAGGAAGAAAGGGAAAAGGGAAAAAATGAAAAAAGAAAGATAAAATAGAAACAATGCTTTTGTAAATAAGGAGAGGAAGATGGGTTGAAGAGAGAGAAGGAGAATGGGAAAAAATCATGTAGAGTCACAAATTCCATATGATGAATGTGATCATTATGTATATACAAATTGTACCTTTAAGCATAATTAAAAATTTTAAAAGTAACCTGTCTGAATGGCTGCTATCAAGAAATCAAACAGAAACAAATGATGGCGGGGGTGTGGGGAGAAAGGAACCCTTCGCCATTGTTGGTGGGAGTGCAGACTGGTGCAACCACTGTGGAAATCAGTATGGAGATACCTCAAAGAACTAGGGCTGGAGGTCCCATTTGACCCAGCTATTCCCCTTCTGGGTATCTTCCCAAAAGAATTAAAAGAATCATATCACAGCAGTATATGTGCACCCATGTTTATAGCAGCACAGTTTGTAATAACTAAAGCTTGGAAACAGCCCAAGTACCCATCAACCGGAGTCTGGATAAAGAATATGTGGTTTTTTTATAAAATGGAGTACTACTCAGCCATAAGAATGAGAAACTAGAGACATTTATAGCTAAATGGATGCATATTGAGGCCATACTCTCAAGTGAAATAAATAAGACACACATATGTAAATACTGAATAGTTTCTCGTGTGAGAAACTGAAAATGTAAATAAGGTTTAAAATTATTAAAACAAATAATTTATAATTTGAAAGAGGAAAAAGTACAAAGGGGTAGGGGTGGTGGGAGGGGAAGGGAAAAGTAAAGAATGGAAAGGAAAAATTATGAGAAAAGAAAAAAAAATGGAAATGAAATCTATGTAAATAGGGAAGGGTGGAGGGGGTGAAGGGCACACAGGTAATGGGGAAAAAATAAGAACCAAGATACAGGAATCAGCCCACTGCAGACATGCAGGTCTGTGCACGCCCTACAGAAGTCCTGAGTCGCGTGGAAGACACCGAATCACCCCGCTGCAAATAAGGACTAAATGTAAATAAGGACTAAATGTATAATATAATATAATATAATATATAATGTATAATATAATATAATGTATAAATGTATAATAGGTAATGTGAAATAGGAAGAAAAGGGGCAAAGGGGAAGGAAGTGGGAGGGCTAGGAGAAAGGATAGACGGGAATGGGATTAATATGAGAAAATGGAAAAATAGGAACAAAATCTTTGTAAATAGGGAGGACTGGAGGGGTTGAAGGGAGGGCTAGGCAAGGGTGAAAAATAAGAACCAAGAGAGATTATGTAAAGGTGCAAATTTCCAAGGATGAATGTCATTATATTGCATACCTAAAATGTACCAATGATTAGAATGAATAATCGATAATGTAAAATAGGAAGAAAAGGTCCAAAGGGGTAGGGGTAGTGGGAGGGGCAGGGGAAAGGAAAGAAGGGAAAGGAAAAATGATGAGAAATGGAAAAAATGGAAATAAAGTCTTTGTAAATAGGGAAGGGTGGAGGGCATGAAGGGAGGTCTAGGAATGGGGAAAAAATAAGAACCAAGGTACATCATGTACAGGTACAAGCACCCAATGATAAATGTAAACGTATTGTGTATCTAAAATGTACCAATAAAATAATTTTTTAAACTAACCTGTCTGAAACAAAAGAAAATTGAAGGAAATAACCCTTTATAGAATTGGTTTCATAAATTGCATTCAATAACTTCGAAAGGAAATATTTCTGATATTTTAAAAATAGTAATTTGACTTTTATTTCTCATGTGATACATCTTAAGGACAGAATTAATTTTTAAAATCTTAAAATAATTTCACTGGCTTTATTATTGGTGATACATTTGTGTCATTAGGGATAAAGGAATACAGTACTTTTAGTAATATTAAAAAGCAGGAATTAGGGCATAGAAGAACAGATAAAAGATCATGGTGTAAAGTAAGACATCTGAAATATCCAATAAATTCATGTTGTATATTACACTAAAAATATTTTCTAGATCTATCAACTGAAGATTCCTTGAAACACATACCAATAGCAATGAGCAACACTGCACCCTGACTGTCATCTCTCAATATCATTTCCCACTAAAAAGGAACCAGGAATTCTTGGAGAAACTTCAAGTCTAGGACAGGAAATGTTTGAGTTGGTACCCAATCATACCAGAAAGCCAGAAAGCTATAAAAAAAGAGTCATGTAAAAGGATCCAACATGAAGGGACACCAACTAATCAAAGTCTGAACAATTTCATCATCAATTGAAAAACACAATAGATTGGAATATATATGTTTATTAAAGAAATGAGTTCATATGACAGTAAGATAAAATTGATTGGTCACTATTGGAAGATGTTAGTGTCCTGACTCATTATTTTGAAAACTAGTAAGTAAAGTGAAACAAGGAAGAGTTCATCTTGCCTTCCTTATATGATATATACTTTACCGAAACCAAATAGTTGAGAAGGTAAAGTTTGTCTTTAAGCAAGCACTCCAACTCATAGATGAAAATGTAGTGATAGTCCAAGGATATTACCATTTCATAAGCCCTATGGGTCCCAGCAATCAGCATCAGTAGCTGCTGACATTACAAAAAAAAGAGACAAACACACATCATGTTTCTCTTAATGAATGTATATAACCCCACCTATGAGATATTCTCCTGAAAAGATAAAATCTGAACTGAATCAAGTTTCTAGCTCTGACTACCAATTTAGAACAAATAAAGAGCAAAATAATATTTTAAGTATCTCTACTGGGATGTACTCAGCAAAATCCAGACTGAGAAACTCTACTTAATAAAAGAGTCAGACTCAGAGAGACAAAAACAGACAGATACAATACTAAGAGACACAGAGCATATAGGAGGGGAAATCTGAAGCTTAAATGAGACTTAAAGAGAAACATCAAACAACTATAATGTATGGACTTCATCTGCATCTTTATTCAAACTATTAAGAGAAAATCTGAGAAATTTCTACACTGGTTAATATTACTTCATGATAATTATAAAAATTTAGTTGTGATAATTGTAGTAAGAATATGATTACAAAGAGCTTCTACCTTATAAAAGTAGGCCCTGAAATATTTAAGATGGGCTTGCCTCAATATAATCATGGTTAGGGGAGTGGGGCTTTATAAATTAAACAAAATTGGCTGTGAGCTGATACTTGTTGAACCTGAGTGATGAGTTCATAGAAGCTCGTATTTTGTACTTTAGTACATGATTCACATTTTTCATAATAAAAATGATTTTAAAAATGATATAAGACTAGGGAGCTGATAGTAGTATCTATGTGATGTTTATATATGAATATTCACTTTGAAAATGGACTACTGTACATTTGTGATTTGTATGTTTTTCTATAGATTTATTACTGTAATATAGAAATGTGTCTCTATAGACATATATATTCTATGATTTTGAATATGTGCCTTTTGGAGGAAAAGAAAAAAATGATACAAGAAAAATAAAGTTTATTAAAGCTTCCAGTTCTCCCCATTTAGTTTATAAGCCTTAGAATATACAGACACTTAAAGGTACAATTAATTACAGTCATAATAAGTGTTACCTATGAAAGAGAAAAACAGTACATAATGACAGCTTACATCAAAGGGGCTCTGCACTTAGTTATTCATAATATGATTGTTAGAAGATTCATGTTCTTATTTGTTTCTTTTAGGGTGGCCACTTTATTTTCATACTGGTTATGCATTATGGAACAATGAGTGAAGTACATATATTTAGCTTATCTCAGACCACAATGTTAAGTAAAATAAATCAGACACATAAGTTTAAATATTGCATGGCTTCTCTTATATGAGAAACCTAAAATATAAATAAAAAGAAAAATAAACGATAGAAAGGAGATAGATCTTTCTCAAATGAGAAGCGGATCGAGAGATAGAGGGAGAGGGAAGGGAGAGTAGGGGAAGGGGATAAAAAGTTATTAAGATGTGTTATTTACATGTATCAACTCCACACAAGGAATGTAAACATTATGTACTATAAACAAGTACTAATAAAATTTTTTAATGAATTTTAAAAATTAAAGAGAGACAAGTAAAATATATAATTCATTATGTTCACTTTGGAAGAGTTGAGTGTTTGATAGCATCATTTTAAAACAAGTCCTGAGTGAAGTTCAGCCCCTTCAGATCTCATCAGCAATATGGTGTTTGGTCTTGGGTACCACATTTAAAAAGTGCCATCAACAACTGTAGTGTACCAAGAGGGGAACAACCACTACTGTGAGGTGATCCAAAAACTCTCTGACATGAAAAGGAGTTGAAAGTACTAGGAATATTTAACTGTGAAAGAAAAATCTTAGACGTACATGCAAACAGCCTTCTACATATTGAAAGGCCTGGCAAGCAGCTGATAGCTAAATTTGTAACATTTCCCTCAGAAAAGCCAATAATGGATCAAAGTTTCAGGATTGTAGGTTCTGTGCCTACTGTGGAGAACTTTCTAATCAAGAAAGTTACCCAGAAGACTCTGGGGCTGCCCTGGATGATAAAAAGCTGTTCACAGAAGCTGGCAAACAGACAAGACAACAGCATCCCAACTGTCTCCCAGCCCTAAGTTTTATGTTGTTCTATGAAAAACTGCTTGAAACCAAAAAGGAAGCTTCCTTAGCTTGAAAAGTTTTCCTAAACAAGACAGGTGCCCGTTTATTCAATAAACACAAACATAGAAGAGAGCTTTTTGGGGTGGGGGGAATCAATACTTCCAAAGATAAAACCCATCAATGTTACTTGTGTCAAGTGCCTAGAGTAAATTAAGTTTACAACTTCAGCAGACTGTCATGCAAAAGTGTGGCAGTGACTAACAAATCAAATTACCATAGTACTACATCACTCACAAAAGTATTATTGATAGTGACAGAGGGATATTGAATTTAAATTATTCATTTTTATTGATTGAACAGCATGTCTTAAGTAGGAAATGAGAAGGAAAAAGCTGAGGTGTTAGACTTGAATTTTACCTCCCATCGAGTATTATCCCAGAAAAGAATATGTGTAAATGAAATTAAGACCTGTGAAAAACATCAACCAACTGAAGTCATCTCTGCATACCCTTCCAGTTCGGCCTCCTCTGTCCACGGTCACCTAGCTACCCAGGACCCAGTGCTTCAGTTCTCCTTTTTCTTTGAGCTCCCTCCTTGTTTGCCTGGTACCTTCCTGACCTATTGTCACACCTTATTTCAAAACCATGTAGCAAATACATTTTCTGTGTAAGACACTGTGCTGAACATCACAGATACATGGATGAATCTGACTTTCTCTCAAGGGAGCCAAGATCTAATGGCAAGAAAGAAACATATGAAGAAATACAAAGCAAACAACAATAAAGTATTGCACATTTCTCCCCAACTTTTCAAAATCCCCTATGCTAATTTTCTGTCATCCTCATATCTAAGAAGATTCTTAGCCTTCAGGGACTCACCGACCCAAACTGAGAACATTATAAGTTATAGACTCTCTCCCTACAGAGAGAAATACAAAAGAAAATACATATATATGTACATATATAAATTTTTTCATAAATTTTTGTGAGGTTAAAGAGCCTCTAAAGCCTAAACAAGAAGCCCTGGAGTTAAAAAGCTCCTGGCCTAATGTGTTCATGGTTGTTAAGTAGTTAATGTTTTCCCATCTAGGGGACATTTTCATTGTTCTGGGGAACTTTGGGAATCTAAATACATCATGATAAAGAATTAAGCGACAGTGAGAATTTTAGAATTCTTGAAAGGGCAGACAAGGTGAAAAAGGCATTAACCTATCCAGCAAATTATCTCACACAAGTAGCCTAAATTAAGAGATGTGCTCTGCTCCAGTCTTACTCACTAGACAAAAAAAAGAGACAATAAAAACACTTTCATCTGAGTTTTCTATAGCCCTTTCAGGCATCTGTCTGTCACTTCCCAAATCTCCCTTGTTTCATTTTTTAATTAAACAGAGACAGGAACATTATTCCATCCCCCTTAGAAAAACAACAGCACAATTTACATGCGTGAATTTTACAGTCACTCTAGATGTTTTATCTTAATTGTTTCAGGGTCTTTTTAAATTAAAACATGTATAGTTCTTGGTGGAGCTTAAAAATTAGGGAGCCACTATTGGGCCTCAGGCAAAGAATTTTCTCTGCAGCAGAGGAGGAGCAAATAGCCCCAGATAAACAGTAATCATCTAGCTAACTATAACCACTGTCCTTCTTTTTAGCTTAAAGCATTGCTACTCAAGAGTATGGACCAGCCAAATCAGCCTGAATGCAGAATTTCAACCTCATCCCAGGCCCACTAAATCAGAATTTGCATTTTAACAAGGTACCCTGGTGATTTCTGCACATACTGAAGTTTGTGAGGCACACTCCCTTAAAAGACAGCACAGTCCACCTTGTAGTGTCACTGGATTGACTCTCCGGCCTAAGGGTCTTGGATTATTAGGCAAATGAGTTTAAAGATTAAGGTGCTTTCACTGGAGTAGTCTCAGCATCTAAAAGAGTGCCTGAAGACTACAAAACTGCAATAAATATTTGTTCATTGATCCATTTAAAAAGTGTTTGAGTACTATGTGGATATAGCCCAAAGAGTCAGCATTCAGGTGATTCTTATGCACGCTGGAACTTGAGGATCACTGACCTCATGGATTCAGTAATATTAATGATTAAAGCCATCCACTCAGTAAATATGTACTGAACCCCTACTACATTTTAGGTGCTCTTTTATATATACCAGTGAACCAAATTCCTTGTTCTCATGGAGTGTGTATACCAAAAGAAGAAAGCAGGTATGCTATGAAAAAACTAAAGCACAATAAAGGGCTAGTCAGTAATAAGGGTGCTATTTCATACAGAATGGTCCAGAAAAGTATCTTTATAAAGTGATCATTGGGCCATGACCTGAAAGAAGTAAAGGAATGTCATGTAGATATCTGATAAGGATTTTCCCAAGCAGAAGGAATAAGATGGGCAAAGGCCTTTTGGTGGGAGTATATTTAACAAGTCAGAAAAGAGAGAAGTGAACCAAGCACAGTGGCTTATACCTGCAAAACAAACTACTCAGGAGACTGAGGCATGAGGATCTCTGGTTGGAGACCAACCTAGCCAACCTACCTACAGCCTGTCTCAAAATTTAAAGGGGGGTGCTGGGAATGTAGCTCAGGGGTATGAGCAAAGTCCTGGGTTCAATCTGCAAAGAAAGAAGAGAAGTGGAGAAGGGAAGAAGAGAAGGAAAGGGAAGAGGAGGGAGTGGAGGGGAGGGGAGGGAAGAGAAGCGAAAGGAAGGGAAATTAAAAACAGCAGGAGGCAAGTAAGTCATCAGGAATGTGACTGGAAAATTCAGAGGAACAAGTTAAGCATCCCTAATCCAAGAGAGTTAAAGACATCACTTTACAGTGATACACGCATACCCATGTTTATAGCAGCTCAACTCATAATAGCTAAATCTATATGTCCTAATATATCAACTCACCCTTATGTCCATCAACAAATGAATACATAAAGAAAATGTGGTATTTACATATGATGGAGTACTCCTCTGCCATAAAGATAAATTTGAGTCATTTACAGGAATATGGATGCACCTTGAGACCATATTGTTGAGTGAAATAAATAATCAGACACACAACCTTAAATATCACATGGTTTCTCTTATATGAGGAACAAAAATTATAAATAAAGAGCAAAATAAAAGATAATAAGTAGGGAGATAGATCTTTCTCAAGTGGGAAGGGGATCAAGTGTTGGATGAAGCTGGGCATGGTGGCTCACACCTGTGATCCCTGCACTCAGGAAGCTGAGGCAGAAGGATCACCATAAACTCACTCATGGTGAGTTCAAGGCCAGCCTGAACTACATAGCAAGACCTGTCTCAAGAAAACAATCAAAACAAAATAAAACAAAAGAGTTGGATGAAGGGGGAAGGAGGGGAGGGAAAGAGGATGAAAAAAGGAATTAAGATGTGTTTTGCACATGTATGAACTCCACACAAGGAATGTAAACATTTATACTGTAAACTTTTTTTTTTGGTACTGGGGATCGAACTCGGGACCTTGTGCTTGCGAGGCAGGCAGCAGAACCACTGAGCTAAATCCCTAGCCCGTAAACTTGTACTAATAAAAAATAATTTTTTTAAATCCAAAATCTGCTACGTTTCAAAATCCTTTCAGATTAGCTCAACCAATAAGGATTATGTAAATATTCCAAAATTGAAAATACTGAAATCTGAAACACTTCTGTTCTCAAGCATTTTGAATAGAAGCATGAACAGATCTTCTCAAGACTGGTTTTTACACTGTGGAAAATGGAGAGCCACTAGAGAGTTTTAAGCAGAGAACACAAAAATGGTATGAATTGTGTCTTTAAATGGTTTACTCTGGCTGCAAAAAGCAGATTGTAGGGCAAAGCTAGGATGCTGCAACAAAGAAAGAAAACCTTAAGGTAGCTTACAGAACAAAGGAGTTTGTTTCTCTTTTGCTGAACAGCCCTGAGGTGAATTATTCGAATCCACAGAGAAGGTCCATTGCTCATGATGATTCATGGATCCAGCTTCTTTCCAAGTTGCTCAGCCATCACTTAGCTTTGTTAGGGTCTGTAAAATCAAAACCAGATTGTCCAGATACACTTGTTCTAGCACACACAAAAAAGAAGGGTATAGAGGAAGCAAGACCAAATGTCACAAGTCCTTGACTCAAAAATGTCACATGCTTGCTCACATTCTACTGATGAGAACTTAGTCACATGACCACACCTGCTGCAAGGAAGGCTATGGTAATAGTCTATGCAGACAGCTGTGCTGTCGGGTATATTTCCTTGGCTATAGAAAAAGAATCAAATGGGTTTTGATAGATAGCCAGAAACACCTTCCATTGAGGGATAGGGCAAAAAAGGTAGATGTAGTCACCTAAAAGAGATGATGGTGACATAGACCATGGTGGTGGCAGTAGACATGGGGAGAAGAGGTTAGTATATGAATATGCTATATTTTGAAAGATTTTCTGATAGACAAGATATGGATATGAAAGTCTTGAAGAATTTAGATCGAATTGACTTGAAGGCCCGAGATAAATAAATGATTGGATAAAAAATATTTCACCTGAGCCAGACAGACATTTTTATCTTCATTGTCTTAAACACAGCATCATATCCTAGTGTAACTAAGACTCGACATTCTCCTTCAAAGCCAGATTTCAAATTTTGGTACCACTGAGTTCTATGTGTGTGATTTTAAACAATTCATTTCATTCCACTAGGTTTTGGTTTCCTTGTCTATAAAATAAAAAAAAGTGGTAGCACCAACTTCATGAAGTTACTTTGAATATTAAGTAAGATGATGTACAGAAACACATAGCATAGTGCAAGGCCAACAGAAAATTCTAAAAAAAATAGCCTTGTGAGAATTCTATATGATAATATATACCTTTGTAAAGCATATAACTCAATTAATGGTACATGGAGAAAGTACTTGATAAATGGTATTTATTATTTTTTCAAATGAGAGTTTAGAGTTACCAAAGACAAATTTAGAGACTTAACAAATTATGTCAGACACTGCACTGAGAAGAGTATGTCCTTTCATCACAATTCAGAAACCAAATGAACATGCTCCATAGGGCTGTTGGACTGTTAGAAATATTCATCTTAGACCCTTGGATTATAAGTATCAGCCATAGTTTCTCCCTATTTCTAATGAACAGGACCTTGACATCTTCTATCTACTTTGTCAGATAAGAATATAAGTGATCTTCATTCAAACCATAAGACTGTTGCAGTTTCATTAGCCACTCATGATGCCTTCATGTTCTGGAGGAATAAAACATCCACCAGAAACTAAACTTAGTACAGTTTACATGAATGACTGCCTGCACTTGACAGGCTAAAGAATTTTACACAAACCAAACAGCAAGAAGACCTGTGAGAGCCATTAGTCTCCTTTTCCCCCATAGTCCTTGGTAACATTGAATTCATGGAACAGAGTATATCTCCAATCAGGAAATGGGGTTTTTATTTTGACCCACCTAACATAACCAGCATATCTGCATACCATTGCATGAAGTTTGCAAAACACCTTCACACACATTGATATTTACAGCAATTCTCAGGGATATTACTAATTCCATTTTACAGATAAAGAAACAAAGATTTAAGAGGTAAAGAGGCTTACCCCAATTTATTCAGCTAGTAAGCAATCAAAATTTATCTATTATAGAGTAGAATGCCACTACCCATTGGATTTAAGAACTCTACAGTAAAATTCTGCATTTGCATCATCACATTCATATTTTATCACAATTCACAAGGTTTCCTATATAGATGCCTAACCCAAGCTGGGATCTGTGAATTCTGAGTCCATACTCCAATTTGGCAAGACTTGTAGCATTTCAGTTCTTTAGTTTGTTTATGCTTTTTCTACCCAAGAATGGAAGTTGAACCATATATGAGGAAAATATTGCAGAAGCTAGTGTTTGTTTCATCCCTATTGTTCAGATTGATCTTCCATCATTGTACTTACCTCCTGTTTGACTTGGGTTAGTACCCTGAATTCACATATTTTATCTGAGAAACATTATGCAAATTATTTCCACTTTTTCTGAGCCTCAGTTTCCTTAATTATAAAATTAAGATGACAGTATTGACCTCATGGAGCTAACACAGGAAATTAAATATGTCTGAAGAACACAAAGCACATATCAATCATCCAATAAATGTTGATGTATAATGGAGATAGCAGTGATTGAAATGATAATAATCATTCTAATTAAGTTTCCAGACCAATTCCTTCCAACCTCCCATAAAAACATTTATCCCATTTCTCCTCAAGGCCCTATCTGTTTGCTTAATCTGTTGAACCCCCTTCTATCCCAGTAATGATAGTTTAATGCATTATCCATCCCTTATTAAATCACATACATATATTTTGACAAAGTGCTTGAAAAACCACAAAAAAAAAAAAAAAGCATGCACCTCAAAGAAAGGTTTGGCGGCTAGCTTATTTTGGCTACTTCATCTTCTGTAGGCAGATTTTTATCATATCTGCATAGAGCCAGACCTGATTGGTTGTGACTGGCTCCAAATGTAAAAGAAAAAGAGGGGCAGGTTTTTCCAGGTATTCCAAACATTGACTTTTCAGCCAAGCAATTTGAATATATTATTTTGAAAAATAAAAGAAGAGAAGCAAACAAGCCTTTGTCTTTCCAAACTCCCCAGTTTCCTGCCTTCCTGAATTATAAGCCTATACCCTCCAACATAAACACACAAATAAAGCAAGCATCTCAGGATACCAGGTAAGCGGTGTAAAAGATCATAATGTTATCACCACAGGGCCTAGAGTAAATGTTGTGCTGAACACAGAACAAAACCAGCCCAAATCTTTTCTTCCTGGAAATATTGGATTTGTCATGGCTATTTCTGAACACCCTGAGGCCCCATAAAAAGTGATAAAATCTTTTAGATATAAATTGATCTTTCCAAAGAAGAAAGATCATGACTAGGGTATCTGGCTGCAGTAGATTTTTACATTTCATTCAGACACTGATAAAGCTTTTTTTTTTTTGTATAAGACAAAATGGCTGTATGACACATTCATCCAAATAAAATTGACAATGCAAAATGCCATCTTATTCCTCAATTCATAATTTTTCCTAGAGTGTTTGACCTTCCTAGTAACTTTCAAAGAACCTAAATCTGAATCATCTTGGCTGTGAAACAGTATAAGCCTTCCAATCAAGAAATTATTTTATCCTAGAAAATGGAATTATCCATGGATCTTGTCTGCTTTAAAGATCAAAGATACCAGGTCAGGTATTAAGCCAATTCAGAAATTAAGCAAAAACCAGGGTCAGCCTCACCACAAGATGGCTGTCCATGTTTCTAATTCCTTACCAGCTTTCCACATAGTATATATAAAAATTAATTCCTATAGAGTAAGACACCGAAAGTATTGCTCAAAAAGTATTACCCCAAAACAAGACAAAAGAAATGTATATATAGTTTAAGCAGGAAGGAGACCTGCATGAATACTTTGATAGAGCAAGAACATTAGGGTATAGAAACTAGGTCAGAAGAAACCCCTGGATTTGGGGGTTGGATAAGAGGCAGAGTAGGTGCTAAAAGAATAATTTCCCAGGAATAAGCCCTCTGGGCTTTCCCTATATGTAAGTATCCCATGAGTCCTTATTGTACACTTGCTGCTGAAGGGCCCTGAATGATAACCAGGCATTATCACCTCAGCAGTATTTTCATCAGCCTTATCCAATAACTGGGAAAACAGGGGAAATTTAGAGATGAATAAGGAGATAGTAATTTTAGAAAATATAGAAATAGGAAAGAACACTTACTCCTCACTCCTGATGTTGCTTCCTATGAGTAACTTCCTGCTATGGCTTAGATCTAAAATGTCACCCAAATGTCTCATCTGTTCAGAGGTAGGGCTTTCAGATGATTGTATCATAGGGGCATTTTGTACTCAACAGTGGATTCACCCATTGATGACTTCATAGACGAGTGTGCTGTTGCTCGGTGGGACCCAGTTGAAGGAGGTAGCTCACCGGGGGTACAACCTGGAAGGATGTATTCTGCTCCCCAGCTCCTTCCTTCTCTCTCTGCTTCCTGGATGACCAGGGTTCAGCAGCTTTCCACTGCCATCCTCTCCAACTATGTCATTTCTGCTTTGGAGCCAGCCAACCATGGACTGAAATCGCGAGCCAAAATAAACCTTAATTAAACTGTGGGAGTCAGATATTCGTCCCAGTCATAGGAAAGTGACTAATATACCTCCTTGGTTACTTCTTCCTAGAGAGATGAGATTTATCTGAGTGGTAAGTCTGGTTAGAAAATGGGTCCTATTTGTCTTATCTCCTTTATCTCTTCTTACTCATAGAAGTGAGGCTTTCCACAAAGAGTGTATGTCTTGCTCTGCTCCTCCATGCAAAGAATTTCACAAGAATATAAATAACCATGGAGAGAGAAAGGGCAATGTGATGGTCCTGTGGTGCCTCTGGTTGGTGGAAAAATCTAGATGTAGTATTAAGAAGCTCACTTATCCACAGATCTAAGTTACATTCCTTTCAGCTTAATTGAGAATAAAGGGGCTATTTTCATTTCCCATCTGCCTTGTTCTTTTTCTGTAAATATCTGTTTGGATTTTAAGGTGTTATTCTTTGGACCTTCTCCAGTTCAAACATCTGATGTGTTGAACCAAGAATATGGAGAAAGAGACAAGAACTAGAATTAGCAGACTAAAATAACAAAGAAAGCTTCTGGGTAGGGCCAGGACACATGGCTATAGACCTTGGACTTCAACATTTACATTAGATATTGTGAATCTTGCAGCCTATAGAGATTATCATTAGGCCGAGTCTACTTTATATCATTAAGAATGTGGTTTTTAAATGCATAAGGCCAATGTTAATCCCTTGGTGAGAAGTTTCTCCAAATTGAATTTAAATTCACAGATCATAAACCCCATATATTTGGGTAGACTTGTACCTTTGTCAGGACTAAACCAAGATTTTTTACCTCTGTCATTTTTCCTTCAGAAAATATTGAGCTTCTGTCACAATTTGTAGCAATTTTGAGTACTAGATATGTATTTTTACCTGGGGTAACTTCCCTAGGGCCTACAGATTGACCTATGTGTTAGTTTTCTGATTCTGCATTACAAATTAACCCCAAACTTAGTGGCTTAAAAGGAAAAGGCTTACCTCACATTCACTGTGGAGCAGGAATCTGATACAGCTCATCAGGATCCCCTGTCTCACAACCTTTCACAGGCTAAAATCAAGGTGTTGGCCAGGACTTCAGTCATCCCTGGGTTCAGCTGGGGGAGTTTCTGCTTCCAAGGTCACTCAAGCTCACTATAAGTTGACTGGTGACAGAATTTGGTTCCTTAAAGACTGTTACACAGAGGTATTTATTCCTTATTGGGAAGTCCCATAAGGGAGTTCACGACATAGCACACAACAGGTGGCTTCTTTAGTACAAGGAACCAAGAAGAATCTGAGAAGGAGAGAAAGCTATACAAATAAAAGTCACAGACTTTTGTAAACTAATGTGTAAATGACACTCATTTCAGCCATATGCTGTTTGTAAAAAGCAAGATACTTGGGAATTATTAGACAAGAGAAGGGGAATGGTGAGGTATAAGGGAGAAAACTATGGGGATGAATATAATCAAAATATAGTATATGTATGTATGAATATGCCACAATGAAACTCAATATTTTATAAAAATTAATATAAATGGAAAAAAGAAATAAGAATAATCAAAAGATCAAGATATTAGGTCCAGTCCACATATAGGGTACGTACGTTAGTCATCTTTTCATCACTGTCATAAAATCAATTTTCAAAGAGGATAATTTGTTTTGTCTCACCATTTCAGAGGTTTCAGCCCACCATCACTATGCTCCATTATTTCCAGGGCCTTTGGTGAGGCAAAACATAATATCAAGGAGTACATGGTAGAGCAAAGCTACTCACCTCATAGTGGCCAGGAAGCAGAATGAGTGTGCCAGCATCAGGGGACAAAATATACTCTTTAAAGGTACACCCCTAGTGACCCATCTCTTCCAAATAGGCCCTCCCTTCTGAGTTTCCACTACCTTCCAATATCGCCACAGGCTGGGGACTAAGGCTTCAATGCAGGAGCCTTTGGAGGAGATTGAATATCCAAATCATCAGAGGAAATGATTCCACAAATTGTGAATTCTAGGAGACAGAGATTGATATGAGCCATGAGATAGCTACCACACATTTTATTTTTAATTGAGAATGCTTGGAACCAGTTATATGCTCATCTTGTAAGTTCTATTAATTCTTTGAATTATATGAAACATAAAAGACTAACACTGAACTAATATAAACTATGAAGCCTTGAAGGAACTATAACCATCCCAGGAAGACAAAATGGGCTACAATGGCCAAAGAACCCCAACTCCACACTGATCTTGAGAACTTTGTTCATTAATATAGAAGAGACCAAGAAAGCTAGTGAGGGTATATTTTGGTCTTTGATTTCTCTGAACTTTAATTCCCAAAGGAAAAAAAATTTATTTTAAATTTTAATTTCTTTGGTCTTTATGAAATTTAGACTTTCATTTCTTTGGAATTAACTGAAAAGTACAAGGGAATTTGACATTTGGATTCTAATATTCCCTGAAAATATGATAAGGATTATAATCAAATGAGTGGCATCATGTTGCTGCATTTTTTTTTAGTGTCTTAATGTTGTTCTGTGATCTTACTGTGTACCTCCTGATGGCTACCATGACAATGCCGCTGGACATCATTTGCGAATGGAAATAGACTACAGAATAAATTTTTATCTTTGAGTAAGACATGGTCTTGATATTGATTTAACTAATACAGTTTTCAGGCACATTTCAGAACCCTTTGGATGCACCAGCAACTACATTGCACATCAGTAGTGCAGTGATTGTGCTAGAGGTGGGAGTAACCTCATAAAAGTGGGAGCAATACTGTCCTCATAAACTGCTGACCTCCTGCCTCTGTGGAAATGGCTCAATGGTTAAACTCAGTAGGTTAAGAAAAAATAACTTAGGAATATCAGAGGAGGCTCTTCTTCACTATTTCACATTTCTTTCCATGTGAAAGGTGTGATTTTCCAGTGAAGAGGAGAAAGGGAATTTATCTCATTGATTAGCACTGGGGACAGAGTATTGGGCCACACATAACTCTACCCATGCCTTTTCTTCTTGGAATATGGCTGATTACAAATAAATTATATTCTCCTCTGATTTCTATCAAAAAATAAGAGGGCATTGCCCTAAAAGAAGTTCCCATGGTGGTACCAACTAACTACCCTGTGGCCTAAGAGGCCTCTTTCACTCAGGACCACACTCGAAAATGCACTTGCTCATTGATATAAGCTGTGTCAGTTACTCTAGCATTTACCTATATTAAAGGTGATATTTTATACTCCATCTTCAGATTCCTTTGAATTGCTCAATTGCTTCAAACTCAGGCAAGTAAAAGTGTAATAATGCTCTCCCAACATTGCTCACAAGCAGAAGTGGTCTAGCAAAAATTGCTCCTTAAAACAACAGAAGGCAGGAAACTATAATGAAATGGTAGAGCGAACACTGCAAAGGCTAAAAGCAATATCAAAATCTGAGGGGTTTTCACCTAAAATAGGGAAAACCCTAAAAGGAAGATGAGTCTTAATCACTTGGCTGAGGCCCAGTTTTAGCCCCCCAAGTAATACGTTTATTCTCAGAATTTTACTTTCCAACTAAAAAGAAATATTAAAACCTTACAAATGCCCACTCTTCAAAATTTTCCTGATTCAACAATGTCTGTAGGTTGAAGAATTGAGAAACTATGATAAACAGCAATATGATCAGTGACTTATTTGCTCTCACAAATTCCCACTGCCTATGGGGATTTTCCTGATATTGGGGGACATGAATTTGCAAATAATGTCTTTCTCTGGGGCTGGATGAGTTTCTGTCACTTTCTTCAATTTTGTTGACATTTCCCCAATAATTTATGAGTTTCCCTCGATATGTGGAAGGATCAATAGCCAAGTGTGTCTTTGCGAGCTAAGTGACAAAAACACACTACCATTCTCCAGTGAAAAGTACATTTCTCTTGTCATGGTCAATATTTGAAGCTAGTGAAACATAGAGGCGAGTCTTTCTGTGCATATTGATGTTTCCTCAGATATTGTGAAGCGTGATTCCCTCTGTAAATACCAAAGAAGCAGTAGTTTTTCTAAAGACCTAAAAAATAGTCTTAGAGATTTCAAAGAGTCCTCTCAGGAGCTGCCCTGAAAGTAAATAGTAAAAAAGATGTGCTCCATTTCCTCCCTGCCTGTACTAGCAGAATCTTGGTCGTTCTGTTGTGTATATTGGGGTCTCTTCTAATACTTTACTTGAAAAGGGGTTTCATAATTTTAGAAAGTTCCCAAATTAAAAAAAAAAAACAAATGTTATGATTTTGATCTAAAATGTCCCCCAAACATCTGTTTGGAGATGGGGCCAGGTTGGTGGGGGAAGATCAGTGGGAGGAGGATCTGGAAGGGCATATTTTTGTCCTTGGCTACTGTTCTGGTTGCCATGAGTTGAGCAGCTTTCCTCTGCCATGCCTTTCTACCATGCCATTGCTGCCAGCTGACCATGGGTTGAATCCTCCAAAACCCTGAGCCAAATTAAATATCTCCTCTTTTCAGTTATTGGTGTCAGATATTTTGTTCCAGTGATAGGAAAGCTGACTAATACAGAAAATTGGTAACAAGAATGCAGTCAGTATTTTGACTATGTAGATCAGAAGCCTTTGGAACCTGGTTTATGGGAGGTTGTTGCAAAGGTCTGGAGATGCCAGCTACAGAAGGTCTGGAATGCTATATGCTAACCTTGAAGGGTGATTCTGACTAGAGCACCGAAGATCGGAATGCTGATAGGAAAGCAGAGAGTAAAGGCCAGACCAATTAGGGTCAGATGGAAAGGAGGACTGTAATAGAAATGGGACTAGTGGCCATGTGTATTTCATTCTGATGAATAATTTGTATACATTTTATCTGTGTCATAAGACTAGCAAGACATTCAGGATATGGTATTGGTACTGCTGGCTATTTTTATCTTAATCTACAGTGAGAATTAAGAGCAAAAATCAGAGCTGAGAGACAAAAAATGTTGCAGTAGCAGTCAACAATAAAATACAGCATCTCTGGATCATGGAGTTGAGACACCTGGAAAACAACAATTTGGTGAAGAGGAAAAAAAATCCAGGAATCACCAGGAATTTGAAGAGAACTGACAGGAATTCTAGACCTATACAGAAGGTGGAGAAACAGAATACAAGGCAGACAAAAGAATAAAACTGTCTGGAAACTTCCCCCAGGCTCCAGGGAAGGGAGACATCTTTGCAAACACAAGGTAAGCCCAGAGAGGGCCGTCAGCAGCTCCATGGAGGAATAATGGACCAGGCCAGCAGTGCTAGGCCAAAGAAAAGTCCACAGTTATTGTAAACTACAAAAGTAGCTTGAGGTTTTACTCACAAAGTGACTTCTTCAACCCAGTAGGCTAGAGATGGAGAAGAAATCCATGGCACCTACCATATTTGAGAGGATTTAATCGAGTCATTTTGGGAAGGGGTTAATTAAGACTGGGACACAGAACAACTACAGAACAATTTCACTTCAGGGTTCTGGTGTTAACCTACCACAGATACTGGATAGGAAACATCCAGGCCTCTGGAGCAGAGTGAGTCACCTCACAAAACCCACAAGCCATAAAACTAGGTGGACAAAACCATGACTTGAAGAGAAAGTGAGCCAGTCCCAGCACCCAGAAGGAAGCTCCTCCACCGCCATCCCAAGCTCCTAGGGCAGAGAAGCTGAGCCAGTCCCAGGACCCAGAAGGAAGCTCCCCCACTGCCATCCCAAGCTCCTAGGGCAAAGAAGGTGAGCTGCACGGGTGCCAAGGGCAACACCCGCCCCCCCCCTGTGGAAATGAGAAGACATGTAAACAAGCCTCAAAAACACACTTCCAGATCACCTACAGCAACCCCAAAGGGAAACAAAATGGAACAATCTGATACTCAACCGCCTGGACTCTGAACTGGCAACAAAAGAGGATCTGGGAAAAATGAAATTAGAAATAATTACTCAGATAACAGCAAAGATTATGCTCATGGTGCAAGACATGATTAATAAATCTACAGAAGACACAGATAAAACAATAGAGGATGTGAGGAACATGATGGAATCCCAACATAGGAGACAAATGGAATCCATAAAACAGATGCAAACATATTTCCAAGAGATTAAAAACTCCATCGAAAGTCTGCATAGCAGAATGAACCAATGGGAGGAAAGAATTTCAGATATAGAAGAAAAGATTGCAATTAGTGACCAAGAAAAGAAAAATTGCTTTAAAATTGTAAAAGAACACGAGAAATCAATCCAGCAGCTGCTAGATGATGCAAAGAAGAATAACATAAGACTGATTGGAGTCAATGAAGAAAGAGGAGAGAGTGCAGATGACATAAAAAAAACTGTTCACAGAAGTGATGGCAGAAAACTTCCCAAGCAGGGGAAAAGAACTTGACATACAAATAAGGGAGGCATATAGAACTCCAGCAAGCCTTGATCAAAAAAAAATCTGCACATAGGCATATAATAGTTAGGATTCCAGAAATCCAACAGAAGAACAAAATTCTACAAGCAGTGAGAGAAAAGAAACAAATCAAATACAAAGGAAAGCCCTTCAGAATCACAGCAGACTTTTCAATGCAAACCTTCAAGGCAAGAAGAGCTTGGACTGATGTATTTCAAGCCCTAAAGGAAAACAGCCTCCAACCCAGATTGATGTACCCTGCAAAACTATCTTTCAAAATTGATGGAGAAATAAGATACTTTCATGATAAAGAGCACCTCAGGAACTTCATGAATATCAAACCAGCACTCCAAAAAATTTTAGACAATACCCTAGGAAAAGACAATGAGGATCATAACCCCAGGAAACCCAGCAGAATGAATCCATTGGGTGTGACAAATTAAACGGAAAGGGGGAGAATCCAAAAAAAAGAAAAAGTCATGACAAGGCTTTTAAAACTTTTAACTTCATCTCCCTAATGAGTGTATAATTCAGTCTTGTTATTGTACTGATTAGTATTTTTCTGATTCTAGAATTGCACACCTTTCCTTGTGCTATACTGGCTATTTATCATCTTCTTATGTCTACTTTTTAATTGGGTTGTCTATTAATGAGCTCTAAGAATTCTTTATATATTCTGGTCATAGGTTATATGCATTGTAAATATGGTCTGTTTAAGAACTACTTTTCATGTTAATGATGTCATTTAAAATTCTAAATTTTGATGGAGTCTCGTTTATCAATTTTTTTCTTTTATACATCATGTCTTTTGTATCCTAGGTAGTTCTTGCCTACCCTGAATTCATAAACATTTTCCCTTATAATTTCTTCTTAAAGTTTTCTATTTGTAGGCTTTCATATTTAGGTTCATAGATCCCTTCAAATTATTTTCATGTATAGAAATAAAGGGTTGAGTTTAATTTTTTACATATGGATACCAGGTGTTCTAGTGCCATTTGCTGAAAACACTATCTCTTCCTTGGCTCTTGAATTGAGTTTATATTCTATAAAATTCTAATGATCAATAATCTTTCAAAACTCAGTGGACCATATATGTGTGGTTCTATTTCTAGATTCTCTGTTTTATTCCAATGATCTATATGTCTTTCCTTTCACCAACACTGACTTGATTACTGTAGCTTTAGAGGAAGTCTCAAAATTAGGTAATAAATGACTTCCAACACTCTTTTTATTTTTGTTTTTGTTTTAACTTTTCTAGGTCCTTTATACTCCTACATAACTTTTAAATTTCAATATCCAATTCTTCATTTATAGCAAGTATACACAGATCTGAATTTTTATATATACCTTGTGTTTTCTAATCCTGCTAAATTCAAGTACAAGTTCTAGGGGCTCCTAGAGATTTCTTAGTATTTTCTCTGTAGATGATCATTTCATCTACATATAAATATTTTGCTTCTACCTTGCCAATCCTATCCTAATTGTGTCATTTTATTGCCAGACTATTTTGTTGGGGCCTAGGTTTCAAAGTTTAATGGACAGATAAAGAGTAAGCGTATCTGCCCTTGTTCCCCACCTTAAGGGGAAAGCATTGTATCTTCTCCATTCATATAAGGTGTTCTCGCTGGAAGTACGGAGTACATGTCTTTAATCTGTTGAGAAGGTTCTATTCTACTTCTAGTCTCCTGATAGCTTTTACCATGAACAGCTGTGGAATTTAGTCCCATACTTTTTCTCCAACTAGTGACAGGATCATATGGCTTTCTCCTTTCCTCTGTTAAAATGATGACTTTTGGGGGTGGATCTTCCAATGCTGAACCAACACTGCCATCCCTATAACAAAACCACTTTCTACATCCTGCCAGATCTAACTTCTTAGAGTTTGTTTTGTTAAACAAATTTCTATGTATGTTCATACTTTTTTCTTCTATTATCTTTATCCAGCTTTAGGATTAGCACAATGTTGAGTTCCTAAAATGAGGGGAGAAGTGTTCCTTCTTTTCTCTGCTTTAATTGTTTGATATAATTTAACAGTTAAAATGTTTATGAGCCTGCTGTTGTCATATAGGTAGGTTTTCAAGCTAGGAATATAATTTCTTTAATAGGTGCTATTCAAATTTTATATTTCCTCCAGAGTTAGTTTCATTAATTTGTCTTCCAAGGTACTTCTTAGAAGTTGTCAAATTTATTTCAAAAAAGATTTTTGTAATATGCTTTCTATATCCTTTTAAATTCTGTAAAATCTGTGGTAATGTCTCCTAGAGCTTAATATTGTAATTTAAAAAATGTATAATTGATATTGTGTAACAGGAAGAAAAGGTCTAAAGGAGCAGGGGAAGCGGGAGGGGTAGGGGAAAGGAAAAAAGGGAAAAGGAAAAGAATGGAAACAAGTCTTTGCAAATATGGAAGGGTGGAGGGGGTGAAGGGAGGGCAAGGAAAGGGGAAAAAAGTAAGAACCAAGATACTCATGCAATGGTAAAAGATCCCAATGATGAATGTAACTGTATTTTATACCTAAAATGTACCAATAAACTTAATGGGAAAAAAGAAAAACTCATGACTTGAGGTGCAAAGAGAGACACAGAAAGTGGGAGTTACTATAGTGACTACAGCCTTAGGGTTGATACAATTGGCCAACCATACCCAATGGAAAGGGTGGGGCAGGATTCAACATTCACACAAAAAAAGCATGAGTGTGGAAACAAAATAAGTCTTAACAGTGACTCACTATCTTTCCCCCATCTCTTCTGGATTGCAAGACTGCAGACTTAGGAAAGAAACAACTGATTCAAAAACGCAAAGAAAAAACTTTGGGATTCATTTCTTATTATTTATTAATTATTTTCTTTGTTGGTTTTTTGGGGGAGTTGGGGTTTCTTTCCTTTTATCTTTACATTTTTTCTCTTCTTGTTTATTTTTCTTTATTTTGCTATGATTTTTTTCTTTGTCTTTGCTGTTTGTTCTTTTTTGCTACTTTATCTAATTCTATTAATTCCTTCTTATACCTTACTTACTTTTCTCTCCTCCTTTTCATCTGCCATTGCTTAATTTTTTAAGTTTTACTTTTTGCATTCTCACAAGACCAGTCCCTCCATCTTTACTAGTATAGTCATTAAGCATTTTTATTAAACTTGAAATAGTAACTCTATGCTATCAACGGTGAATTATTTTCTGTTGTTAGTGGAGGTATAATTGTTGCAATTAGTAGATATTTCCTGAATGTCAATATTTGGTTTGTATTCATAGATTATAGATCTTTTTCCTATGGTTAGTGGTGGTCCTCATGTTATGCCAATATCCAGTTTGCCTTTGATGCTATTATTGTTGCTGATTTTGTTTCTATTGCCAGGGTGGCATAGTTGTGTCACTGTAAATTGGTATTATTGCTTGTATCTAGATGCCACCCCAAAGCTTCATGCACTCATAGATGGATTTTCAGTGGTGGCTTTATTTAGGGTATGTGAATGTGGATTAAGGGTATATGAATATAGATTAAGGGTGTGATAACTAAATTAGTCCACTGGTTAGTTTAGCATAGTTCTGGGTATGGATAATGGGAAGGCCCACCCTGTATGTGGGTGGCACCACCCAAAAGGCTTGTAACCTTGGGAATGAAAGGGAAAGGAAGGCCTGCTGCTGCTGCTTTGATGGTTTACTGCTTTGCTGCATTCCTGCCTGTCATGCCATGGACTGGTTCTCCTCTGTGAAGCCTATTTGCCATGTTGCCCTCTCTTGGAGCCAGCCAACTGTGAACTGAAACCTCTACAATCTATTAGCTAAAATAAACCTTTTCTTCCCCAACTTGTGGATGTTGGGTATTTTGTCCCAGCAATGAGAAAGTTACTAAGATGTTTGACTTCATCTACATGCCAATATCTGGATTGCATTTGTGCTATTAACAATATTGCTGTCTATTCCTAGAGAACTGGGTGCTGGGCCAATTACACTGAATCCTTCCCTCCCAAATTAATGCAAGTTGTTAGTTCTTGAGACAGAGACAAAGGCCTACAGTTAGCCACACCCAGAATGCATCACTGAAAATCAGACTCTAACTGAAGAGATCTCCATTCTGAAAACAAAGACTTTCCACTATAATCAACCTGCAAACATCAGCACACACAATGAAAACAGAAACATAAGAACACAAAGCAATAAAATGCCTCCAAAATCTTTCAACTCCCCATAGCCAATCCATGGGGAAAAGGTACCAAACAGAAACCAAAGAGATTAAAAATTCTACAGCAAGTATGGGCAGCAAAAATGACCAATGAAAGGACAGAATGTAGGGAATAAAGGATATGGCTGAGTTTATTAACCATATACTCAGAGATACCTTAAAAATAATTATAGAACATAAAAATGAATCCAACATCTGCTAGATGACCCACAGAAAACTAAGATTAATTGGAATTAATGAAAGATCAGAAGACAAAACAAAGAGCACAGAAAACCCCGTTTACATAAATAATAGCAGAAAATGTCCCAATGGAAAGAATTTAATGTACAGATATGTGAGACACATAGAACTCCAAACAATCATGATCAGAATACAATCTCTCTATGACATCATAGTCACAATCCCAGAAGTCCAACAAAAGAATAGAATTTTAAAGACTGTAAACCCAAGATAATTACGGCAGACTTCTCAAAAAAAAAAAAAAACAACCTTATAGAGAAGAGGAGCTTAGAGTGAAATGTTTCAAGCTGTAAACAAAAAACAACTTCCAACCCAGAATAATATATCTTGCAAAACTATCTTTAAAAATTGATGAAAAAATATTCCACAGCAAAAGCCACCTAATTACATTCATGTGCTCCCAAGAAGCACACCAAAAATTTTTCAAGTTTATCCTAGAAAGAAACAATGAAGCTAACAATGACAAAGGGTCTAACAGAATGAATAAACAAGACAGGGTGGGCAGTTAAGTACATGGGAACAAAGGGGAATCAGCAACGGGAAAATAATGCAATAGCAGGAGTAAGTCAATAACTTTCAGTAATAACTCTCAATGTGAATAGTCTCAATTATCCAATCAAAGGACACAGATTAGCAGAATGGATCAACAAACAAAACCCAACAGTATGCTGTATCCAGGAGACACATTTAATCCAAAAAGAAATTTATAGACTAAAAATCAAAAGATGGAAAGCAAAACTCAATCCAAAAGGAAGGCAAAAACAAACATTTTAGACAAACTGGCTATAATATTTATCATGGCAACTTGACTAAGAAATACCTAGCAGATTAGTTTAGCACAGAACTCCAGTCTTCACCATCACCCTTCAACATCTAAATCCAGGCTTCTAGCACAGACTCCTCAGCCCACCAACACAGACTCTTCAGCATTCCAGGGCAGACTCTTTAAACTTTTCAATGCAGAACCTGAGACAGACTCACACTGAACACTGCAATGAGCTCCAGCCATATGATTTTATTATTATATCTGTTCTTCTAGTGAACCCAGTGGCCTGCAAGCCAAAACTGATCAAAAAAAGCAAAGTCAATTACTACATATTGGTGAAGGGAGAAATTCAATTGGAAGAGATAACAATTATATGCACTGAAGACTGGCACACCCAACTCCATAAAACAAAAACTACTGGGTACAAAAGAACAGAAAAACATCAACACAATTATACTTAGGGAACTCAATACTCCACTGTCAAAAATAGACATATATTACAGCAAATATTAACAAAGAAATATCAAATTTGAAACAAACCTTCAACCAAATGGAATTAATAGATATCTATAGTGTTCCACTCAAAAACAAATTCTACATTCTTCTCAGCAGCATATGGAACTTTGTCCAAAATACATCACATCACATATGATCCCATAAAGGATACCTAAGTAAGTGCAAAAGAATCACTGTTATCCCATGTATATTATCAGAACATAGAGCAACAAAACTAAAAATCAATGGCAAGAAAAGCCATGGAAATTATGCAAACTCACAGAAATTAAACACTACACCCTTCAAAAACAATGGGTCACATAAGAAATCAAGAAAATATTAGAGAGTTGCTAGAATCAAATGATAATGCTAGTAAAACACAACAGAACTTATGGAGCACAATAAAAGCAGTGCTAAGGGGAAATTTATAGCTGTGAAAGGCCATATTGGAAAAATAGAACAAGCCCAAATAAATAACGTAATGATACACCACAAGGTTCTAGAAAACAAGAATAATCCAAATTCAAACCTAGCATAAGGAAGAAAATTATATCAGAGCAGAAATTAATATGTTTGAGAATAATAAAAGCAAAACAAAAATCAATGAAGAAGTGATTCTGTGAAAGAAAAAACAAAATAGACAAACCTTTAGCCAACCTTACCAAAAATAAGGAAAGAAAAGACACAAATCACAAATTAGAAATGAAAAGATGAAATCACAATGGACACCACTGAAATCCAGAAGAAAAACAGCATGGATAGATTCCTAAATACACATGAATTGCTAAAACTGAGTCAAGAAGATATAAAAATATTGAGTAATTCAATAACAGGCAATGAAATCAAAGCAGTAATTAAAAAAAAAAAACCCTACCAAATAAGAAAAGCCCAGACTTGCTGGATTCACCACTGATTCTACAAGAGCTTTAGGGAAAATCTAATTTCACTACTCCTTAAACTCTTTCATGGAAGTGAAAGGAAGGAAGTATATACTCCCAAATTCAATCCTGCAAGCTAGCATTACCATGATTCCAAAACCAGATCAGGAGCCAACAAAAACACAGAACTGCAGGCCAATGTCTTTAGAGAACATATCACAAAAGTCCTCAACAAGATACCGGCAAACAGTGCAACATATCGTCAAAAAGATCATACACCATGACTAAATAGGCGTCATCCTAGTGATGCAAGCATGATTCAACATATACAAATCATTAAATGTAATATGCCACGCATACAGAGGCAAGGACGAAAATCACATTATCATCTCAATAAATTCAGAAAAAGCCTTTGCCAAAATCCAACATCCATCTATGAAAAAAAAAAAAAACTGAAGAGAATAGGTATGGAAGGACATTATCTCAATCTGAGAAAAAGCCATTGTCAATAAACCTACAGCCAACATCACATTAAATGGGGGAAGGCTGAAAGTTATCCCACTTAAATTAGGAACAAGACAAGGGTGTTCACTATCCCTACTCCTGTGCAACACAGTACTTACAATGTTAGCTAGAGCAATCAAGCAAGAGAAAGAAATGAAAGTGATATGTATAGAAAAGGAAGAAGTCAAATTATTATTATTTTCAGATGACTTGATTCTGTACATAGAAGACTCACAAATTTCTACCAAAAGATTTCTAAAATTAATAACCAAATTCAGTACTCATAAAATCAACAAATATTACAGTAATACATGCATACCTATGTGTATAGCAGCACAATTCATAATAGCTAAAACTTGAAAGCAGCCTATATGTTCACCAACAGATGAATGTACAAAGAAAGACAATGTAGTATTTATGCACAGTGGAGTCCTACTGTGCCATAAAGAATGATAAACTTGAGTCATTTGTGGGAAAACGAATGCACCTTGAAACCATAATGTTAACTGTAATAAATCAAAGAAGCTTAAATATAACATGGTTTCTCTTACAGGTCATTCTTAAATTACAAAGAGCAAAATAAAAGACAGATAATAGAAAATAGGGAGGTAGATATTTTGCAAAAGGAAAGGACACTAATATATGGGGGTGAGGGGGAGAAGGAGGGAATGGGAGGAAAAAAGAATTAAGATGTTTTATGTACATGTACTCATTCCCTATAAGGAATTTTATCATTTCGTACTGCAAACATGTCCTAATAAAAGTAAAATTGTTGGTCATTTGTACTTCTGAAAAGTGTTCATTCAGTTGCACATTTTTGATTGGATCTTTTATTTTGGGGAGTCTAATTTTTTTTAGTTCCTTATATATTCTAGATGTTAGTGCTCTGTCTGAGGAATAGCTGCCATTTTTTTTCCCACTCTGTAGGTTATCTCTTCATTCTGTTAGTTGTTTCCTTTACTGTGCAGAAGCTTTTTTATTTTATATGATCCCATTTGTTGATTCTTGGTTCTATTTCTTGTGCCGTTTGGGTTCTGTTCAGAAAATCCTTGCCTACATCTGTGTCTTCAGGAGTTGTACCTATTTTATCTTCCAGCAGATTAAATGTTTCTATTTTAACATTTACATCTTTGATCTATTTTAATTTTCACTTAGTACATGGTGAGATATATGTGTCTAGACTCAATCTTTTGCATGTAGATATCCAACTTTCCCAGTAGCATTTGTTAAAAAGGCTATCTTTTCTCCAGTGTATGCTTTTTGCCCTTTTGTCAAGGATCAAATAGCTCTAAATACCTGGGGGTTGTTTCTGCTTCCTCTATTCTGTTTCATTGATCCACATGCCTGTTTTTGTGTCTGTAGCATACTGTTTTAATCACAATAGCTTTATAGTATAATTTCAAGTCAGGAACTGTGATGCTACTTGCTTTGCTTTTGTTACACACAATTGCTTTTGCTATTCTGGGTCTCTTATGGTTGCATATGAATTTTAGGACTTTTTTTCTAGATTTGTGAGAAATACATTTGGTATTTTGATTGGGATTGCATTAAATATGTATATCAGTTTTGGAAGTACAGCTGTTTTGATTATATTCATTCTGCTTATCCAGGGAAGGGGGATATCTTTCAGTTTTCTGATAAGCTCCTCAATTTCCTTTTTCAGAGTTATGTAATCATTGTCACTTCCTTGGTTAGTTCAATACTTAAGTATTAAATGTTTTGATCCTATTGTGAATGATATTGTTTTCCTAATTTCTTCTTCAGTGAGTTCATTATTAATGTGTAGACCGCTACTGATTTTGTAAAATGGAGTACTACTGAGCCATAAGAATGAGAAATTAGAGACATTTATAGCTAAATGGATGCACATTGAGGTGATACTCTTAGTGAAATAAATAAGACACACATGTGTAAACACCGAATAGCTTCTCTGGTGTGGCAAACTGAACGTGTAAATAAGGACTAAAAGGTATAATAGATAATGTGAAATAGCAAGAAAAGGGGCAAAGGGGAAGGGGAAGTGGGATGAATAGGGGAAAGGAAAGAAAGAAATGGAATTAATATGAGAAAGTGAAGAAATGGAAACAAAGTATTTGTAAATAGGGAAGGGTGGAGGGGTTGAAGGGAGGGCAGAGGAATAGGGAAAAAAATAAGAACCAAGATAGATTGCATAAAGGTACAAATTTCCAATGTTGAATGTGATTATATTGTATACCTAAAATGTACCAATAAAATTAATTTTAAAAAATTTTAAATCATCGTATTACAGGGTTACATGCATACTCATGTTTATAGCAGCACAATTTCTAATAGCTAGATCTTGGAATCAGTGTATATGTCTATCTACAGATGAACTGATAAGGAAAATGTGGTATTCATATACAATGGAGTAATAACCTTCCATAAAAAAGATAAACTTGAGGCATTCATAGATAAATGGATGCAACTTGAAAACAATGTTAAGTGAAATAAGTCAGAGCCACAAGATTAAAAATTGCATGGTATGGTTTCTCATATATTTGGAACAAAATAGGAAGTAGAGAGAGTTTAAAATAATTCTACAAATTATGTACTCCATTGTTTAAAAATATATCCTGTTGTTTTATTTATACTACTAGTTTCTCTTAATTCATTGAAAAGAAAGTTTTGAGCTATTGTCTGTTTCTTCGTGAGAGTCTTTTTTGTCTATGTCTTGTTCTCTGAGTAATTATTTTTAAGGTTATGATAGAGTATATTAATTGTTAGTATTCTCTTATGTTTTACATTTTAAAATTTTTCTTTATAAAATAAAAAGTCAGAAAAATAAAAATACAGTATAGAGCTGAATAATTTGAAAAATGTGTAGCTTCACAAGAAAGTAAGTACCTCTAAAATGAGTCATAGGAGAGCATGTTTGCTGAAAAAAATAGCATTGAAAAGTACAATGGAGTTCTACTCTACCATAAAGAAGGATAAACTTGAGGCATTTTTAGATAAATGGATGCACCTTAAGACCACAATCTTAAGTGAAATATATTAAACACAAGTTTAAAAATTGCATTGCTTCTTCTGTGTAGAAACACAAAGCATAAATAAAGAGCAAAATAGAGGACAGATATTAGGAAGTAGAGTGAAGTTTTTCAAATAGGGAAGTGCGGAGAGAAAGAAGGGAAAAGGGGTTTAAAGAAAAAGATTGAAGAAAAATGGAAAAAGAGCTTTTGCAAATGGGGAGAAGAAGGGTTGGAAGAAAGGGAAGAGGAAAAGAAAGAATTAAGATGTTTTATGTACATTTACAAGTCCCCTATGATGAATGCAATAATTATGTACTGTAAACATGTACTACTAAAATATATATATATAATAAATTGTTCAAATGGTAAATTTTATCACACTTTTTATATACTTGAAAACTGATATTCTATGAGACTTTTATTAATTATGAGAGCAAATTTTTTCAACATATGAAGCTGGCTACCCTTTGTTAAACCCTTCTAATATGCACTTTAGGATCAGGAATATATGGGTTTTCCATTTTTAAATGTAAATACTTTTTCTGGTATTAACCCCACATAAACACAATGGGACCTTAGCACAGGTTCAAGGATCATATTTACCCTAGAGGAGAGCTCAGGGAATAAGATATAGAATATATATGTGTGAGTGTAAAGAAAGGCATAGAGCTTTGAGAGCTTACCAGGACCTAGTCTTAACCACTGAAGTCAAAATTGATGACCCATGTTGCCAGTAGATTCCAAAATGGTTTACTACAAGTACACATTAATAAATAGGGTTTTGAAACCAAGCTGGGGAGAAAAAAATTTAAATACTAGGAAGTAGATTTAGTTGGATACAGTTAAACCCAGATGCTGAGTTGGAGCCTGGACTGAAAAGATACAAACACTGGTGAACTCAAAGAAGGTAGTTCTTTGAAAGCAACAAAGAGAGCAGAAAAAGATGGAGCTACAAGCATAAAGAAGGTGACATAGTTTCGGCAGGAGAAACAGTAGTTCTGACCCATTACTGATTATCAGGACACTGTTATCACTATTAACACTGTGTCCTGGTAAATCTTACCCAATCAGTCCCCAAATTCTGAACCAGGTAAAGTGAGACAGTGGCAGGAAAAACCACTGTGCATTCTTTAAAAAGTAATTTCCCTCAATATTGGGGATAAATATTTGCATCCCAGGAGACCACTGAAGAGAGGGAGGTACCATTCCCCAAACTGCAAACTCACACGAGGATAATCAAGAGTGAACCACACACTAAGCTGAGTTAACAGTCATGTCACCCTCATCATTAAAAACTAGGCAGTTCTCACTTCCATGGAAGTGTACTTTGAAGAAATTGTTCTTCCAGGCATACCTGGAAATTTCTAGGTCAACAATAGCTAAACTTTTTTTTACAATCATATAAACATTATATGTAAATCTCAGTATTATCCATGAACTTTTCTTCTCTCTCTTATGCCACATCCAGTCCAGCAGGAAGCCTTTTAGACTCTGCTGTCAAAATACATGCAGAAGCCTTTTGCTTTCTATCTCTTTTGCCACCATCCCTAGTCCAAGTCATCATTTTTTTCTTGCTAAGTCAACTACAGTAGCCTCCCAACTGGTCTACTACCTTAATTTCTGCTTCCTAGTGGTCTGCTCTAGTCAAAGCAATGAGAGGGAAACATTTAAGATGTAAATCAGATCATTTACATGACATACAACTGCTAACAATGCAACTCTGGAGCCAAATGCAACAGTTCACATTCCGGCTCTACTACTACTCCCTGGCTGTGTGGTCTTGGCCAAAAACCTTAATCTCTCTGTTTAAACTGCCTTTATCTTTACAATGCAACCACAGTAGCTACATTATAGATATGTTGAATATTACAAGAGTTGATACATCTAAAACTCCTTGGATAGTACCTGGAACCATAAATATTAGCTATAATCATCATGCCATTCACCTCAAAACCCTCCGAAGGCTTCTCATCATACTTGAAATGAAATCCAAAGCCTGTACTATGACTCAGAAAATCCTACAAGAACTAGCCCCTGTGCACCTCCTGATTTCACTTCCCTTCCTTCTTTTTTTGCTCGATTCAATGTATTTACATTGGCCTCCTTGCTGGTACTAAAATACACCAGACATTGTAATATACATAGTTGATCATTTAATTTGCTCATTTAACAAGTAGTGGTAGTCTACTTGCCTAGCATGCTTAAAGCCCTGGGTTCCATTCTCAGCATGAGAGAGAGAGAGACAGAGACAGAGACAGAGACAGAGACAGAGACAGAAAGAGAGTCAGAATCCTGGTGTCCCATATGAGTCAGGTTTCCAAAAATTGGCTGGGCTTATTTAAGGGTCCTGAGACCTCAAGGTAGGGCCAGTCACCTAGCTTGATATTTGGCAGGCCAGTACTGCTTGAATGTGCCAAACCCACAAGTCTCATTCCCCCCTGGGCAAAACCCATGTACAAAAAATTAATTACAACTCATAGCCAAATGAATCACTGAAGGGCTTCCATTCTACTTTATGATAAAATCACAGGTAGTAACCCAATAAGTATGAAATAAGCCAACAAGTCACTGATGAAGGAGCTATTTGGATTATTTTAGAACAGGGATTGAAATATTTAGAAATAGGTAATGGACTCTTATTAATGTAGACTGAGAGAGGAAAATCCACATTTTTTTCTGCTTATTACTAAACTAATCATGAATTTCAATACTTCTTTGCTTTTGCGGTAAACAAGAACACATAGCACTGGGCCAAACCAATAGAAGCCTAGAGCTCTCCTGAAATAGGACTCAGATTATCCCCTCCTAGACACTCCACAGCCCCTATGCTCAGGGGCTCTTTGTGGGAATGCTTAGCCAAAGAGCAGGGTAACAAAGCAGAGTGAGTACACCTCCTCAACACTCTAGGTTTTCAGGGCCTGCAAATGCTGCAGAATACAACCTGCAGGAGCAATCTGAGGGCTACAGGGCTAAAAGAAGGGATTGGACCAACAGTTCAGCAATAGCAACCCACTGTAAACCCTGAAGGACAACATGCCCTACTCACTCTTTCCTCCTTCCTTATTTAGCACTAAGCAGCCAGTTGGCGATCTGGTCCCAGCCCCACCCTCAGGTAGCAAGTTGTTTGTGAATCAAGCTTACTGTTTACAGAAGTCTGGTAGTAAATCTTTCTTTGAGACCAAAAATATTCCATCCACACTATATCTATGGATTTTCTATTTTTATACTGTGTATATTTTAATTATATAAGCACTACATGATATGTTCTTATAAAATGCAATTTGTACACATAAAATAAAAGGTCCCCTTGACCACTGGCATCCTCTGTTTTTTCCTCTCCCCACACAAAAACCATGCAGATTAGTTTGCTCTATATCCCTCAAGGCCTTTTCCTATTCATCTTTGTTCCTTGGTATGTATATATCTAAATTTATAGAATTGTTTCTGGATTTTTAAAAGAAATAGTGTGAAGTTTTATATATAGATAGATAGATAGATAGATATAGATAGATAGATAGATAGATAGATAGATAGATAGATAGATAGATAGATATTTTTTTCTACTTCCTTTTTCTCTTTAATAATATGCCAGGAGATTTTCCTTGTCGGTAGATACAGAGGTATCCTATTCTTTTTAACTGACCTGCAATAGTCCATAATAAGGTTATATCCTTGTTTATTTAATCAGTCCTTGGTGAGGAAGGAGGCCAGTTCAATTTGATGCTGCCAAAATATTCTTGTACTACTTCTGTGTGCATATATTCAAAAGTTTCTGTGGAATATATATGTAGGACTGATAAAATTAAAGGAGAATTCGCCTTTTAGATTTTAATAGATATAGTCAAGAATTGATTCCAGAAAGACTGCAAATTTATATTCCTCAACAGCAAATTAGAGGCTCCATTTTTCTGTACTTTCAGTTAACATTTAATATTAACTATTTACCTTTTGGCCAGCCTAATAAATAAAATAACACCAAATGTATCCATCAGTATTTAATAGAGAACAGATATAACACAAGATGTATAGATATATATGAGAATTTCCAAGATTGGCTCACAATAGCCACCCACAGGGTCAGATGAGGAAGAGTCCAGAGGGTTTGTCTGCACACTGGAGACTGAGGGATTCAGTCAAAGTTCTGTAGCTCACTGCAGTGTCCTGTGGGGGTCTGAATCAGGAGCCAAATGGGTCTGAGCTGGAAGGCTGAAGAGTCTGCACCAGAAGGCAGGTGAGTCTACACTGGAAAGCAAACACTGGAGCTCCTCCAAAGGAACAGAAGCATCTGCATCCTCTCTCATTTCCCCTTTATAACAGTCAGGTGAGGAACAGCCCTAGGGTGGATCTCCCATGCCCTAAGGTGTGGAATTGCTGAGCCAGTTTAACTAAAATTCCCTTAGCCAAACTTCTCAAGTTGACACAATCACTCAACCATCACAATCTACCCCTTGTCAACATGGCAACCAGATAAATTTTTTTAAACCAGTCTCCAAATACAAAGATGAGTCCACAATTATACCTAACATGTTATAACTATCCTGTGTACAAACAGAAACACACTAATTCCCTCCCCAGAATGGAAGGCAAGTTTCTTTGGGTAATTCTTACTCCTAACATTTTGTAGCTTGAACATTATAACAGGTTTAACAATCCCTAAGAACCAATATTAGAAGAGAAATAGTACAATTACAATCCTCATTTCTGTAGCTGATCATGGGATCATAGTTGGTATTTAGAACTATCTTCTTCTACTACCCACTCTGTATTTCCTTGGCCTTCAGCAAGCACCTCAGCAGGTCTTGTTTCTTTCCCTGGTTGAGTGACCCATACCTTCATTCCTGAAGAGCCTGAACCATTTATCATTTTTTATGGATTACGTTGTTGTAGTTTTCCATTGACTTTAATAACAGGGCATGGCAATACTAAGAGGTGCCCTAAGAAATCTCCTGCACTCCAAGTATATTCTTCCTTTCCTCCATTGTGGAATAATAGTCCAATTTCACCTTGATAGTCCGGGTCAATCACTTCTGAAAACACTGCGAATCCCTTTTTAGCTTGTTTCCTTGGAGGCACACGGAGACCAAAATGACCAGGGGGAAGTCTTAGCTTTCAGTTCAATGGTATCATTGCTGTGCTTCCTGGTACAAGCCTTCCCCCTTCTGGAACTAAGACTTCTAAGCCAGCAGAACATAAGGTTGTGGGAACAGGAAGCAAAACTTTTGCTAGTGGATCACTGGGGGCAATGGTAAGTGGTACCATTCCCATTTCTATCCCTTGATTCCTGGACAGATGAATCCTGGCTATGGGACACATAGTGCCATATAGTGGATGCTGATTCAAAGCATAACATTCAATGGCACAAGATAAACATTACCATTCCAAAAGGTACAAATAGGAGGATAAAAAGGAATGGAACCAAAGTAAGTCCAAAATTCAATGGGCTAGTGCCCACGTGGGTTCAAAGCCCATTCTCAGTACCAAATATCTGTGTTAGTTACTTTTCTCTCCTTGCTGAGACAAAATACCAAACACCCAAAGTTAGAGGGGAAGGGGTTTATTTGGCTTACAGTTTGTAGAGGTTTCAGTCCATAATTGTCTGACACTGAGGCTTGGATGGCAAACAAGCATCACAGAACAGAAACAACATGGCGCATACAAGGCAGCAAGGGTGAAAAGAGAGTTAACATCATCTTTCTGATCCTTTTATCTTATTCAGACTACCAGGATTAGGGAAGTGCCAAACTAATTGCTCACATGTAGTGGTTTAGTAATCACATGCCCTTAACCCCAGCATTCCACATTCCAGACTTAACTACCTCTGAAAAAGAAAGTCCTACTTCATTGGCATGAGGCTTTGGGGGGACATCTAAACACACACAACACCTAACCTTTTCAATTTGCAATTCCCTAATTACTACTGTAGTCTAATATATTCTCAAAAGCTTAGTAAGCTTTGAACTATTCCTTTTTAACTACTGTCCACACTTCTCTTTGGCACTCTGTCAGTAAATATTGTCTTCTTTTGTACTTGCTTGAAGTGAGGTCCACCTCTACTGAGGTGATGAAGTACATGACAAATACCTAGGCTACAACACACAAAGACAAGCCCCCCATTTATATTTTTAAGCTCTTTACAGCTAAAGGTCCAGATCTCTGAACTTATTTGAATCAGATTTCACCAAAATACGAGTGTCAAGGGAAGTCCACAGGTGAGGGGCCCTGAGAAACACCTTCTGTGTGAGGATTACATGAGTGACTGTATGATCATCAAGGTTTTGTAAAGCTGAAAAAAAACTAGTATTTAATCCAGAGGGCCTTGCTACATGCTCCTCAAATTCTAAGGCATTCTAATTCTACACTTAATGTGCCATATTTTGTGGGCTCCATGTTCTCCTCACATTGCAAGACTATTCTTGCAATTTCTGAAAGATGCTTTATTGAACACAATAACATCTTTCCTTTGTCTTTTTAGCCACTCAGGGGTTTGGCTGTGGATTTCCTGTTGGCTGTTAACTTGCTTCAGTTTTTCTATTTTCTCCTTACTAATTCCCCATTTCAGGGGCACTTGCCTGGAATAAGCTAAGGTACTTTGAAATAGGCTGCTCTGATTTTCCCTTTTGCACGAAAATGTTGAATTCTGTTTTTCTATCACTACCGTAATGTGACACATTTGCAGCCACTCCCTGTATTATTTCATGTCTACTCCCCAAGGTTACAGTCAGTTTTATTTTCTTCTCTCATGGTTTTTAACACAATTTATCTCAAGAAGCACTTATCTATAGCCTCTAGAAAATACACCACCGCCCAGAGTTATTATTCGAAATATTTAACAACTATATGTCCTAGATACAGACCAGTATGACTGGATGCCTAAATAAGGTACACATTGGTCTTTACATCATGCTAGCACCAACTGCCTAAATGCTAGTAGTTCCTATAATTTCTTTTTCATGGGACTGACTACCAAGCCATGTCTCTAATATAAAATTAGCTTCTTGTTCCCAAATTTCATTTATTCATTCAATATACATTTATTGAGAGGCCTCAGTGTTCCTTATTTTTTGGCATTGTATTAGAGTAGGATTTCTCAACCTCAGCACTGTTGACATTTGGAAAAGGATAATTATTTGTTGTGGGTGGCTGTTGTGTGCAGTGAAGAATATTTAGCAGCATCCCTGGCCTCTCTTTATTAGATGCCAGTAGCACAACTCTCTCCCAGGTCAAAATAATAAAAAATGACTTCAGACATTGCCAAATGTCCCCTGGGGGGACAAATTACCACTGGTTAGAACCATCATATAAATGTTAAGGAGACACAAGAAAAAAAGATTTCTGCCCTTGGTGAAATTACAGTTTCATTTAACATTTTATTTAATATACTGGTCTGTCATAGTTATATAATCCAAGTATTCAATCTTCAACCAAAGTTATATAGAAGCATCTTTACCTTCAGAACCTTGCCCCTAAGGTAAGAGACGTAGGTAATGAAAGAAATAGGCCAATGTTTATAAACTTCATAAATAGAAACTGAACCACAAGTGTACCTTTTAATGCAATAGCTAAGTGCTAAAAAAAAAAATGTGACTAAATGCAACTACATTTCCCCATTGACAGAATTTAATAGCTCAGAATAATTTTTTTTTATCTCCACCTGATTCTAAATGGCTATGGGCTCCTCAGGCTTTAGTATTAACTGAGATCATGTATGTAGAGCAACTAGACCAATTCTAAGTACTTTCCATGGATTATCTCATTCAGTCATCACAAGAAACCTGTGAGGTGGGTGTTATTATAATTTTAATTTTAAATATGAAGGAACTGAGATGCAGAGAAGAGGCCCAAGGTCATACAATTATTTAGTGCTAGACTCAGAGCCCAAATTCTCAAACACTAGTAGCAACGCTTCAATGAAGATAAAGAAGAGAATAAGTAAGCTTATTCCCTGCTTCCCCCCCATGAAGTTAAATGTGGTTCCAACATCAAAATAATCATGTTATAAATGTCCCAGACCAACTAGGCATGGTGGTGCACACCTGTAACCCTAGCATTCAGGAGGCTGAGGCTGGAGGATTGCTGCATGTTTGATGCCAGCCTGGGCTACATATTAAGTTCAAGGACAGCCTGGACTGCATATTAGTCATAATCAATCAATCAATCAGTAAATCAATAAATGTCCCAGACCATTTGGAACTTGATGCTGACCACCTTAGTAAAGGGAAGCACTGCTGGAAAGTCATAAAAGTGTGTTCTCAGAGGGGTCATGAAATTTATGGGAACTAGTAACCTGGCTCAAAATCAGAGAAGCAAGAGAATAACTACCTATTCAGTGCCCTATGCTCTCAAGAAAGAGAACCTCTTGCTGTGCAAGAGGATGCTGAAGATCAGAAGAGCAGGAAATCCAGAAACTAGAATAACAAGCAACTATCAGTAAGAAAATCCACCCAAAGTCAGACTTTAGATAGAAAATTTGAATCATCTTCCACCAAAGATAAGCACCTCCACTGTACTTAAATATTTCTCTTCTTTGTTCTTCTTGCCTTTGGAATGAAGAATCTCAAATGACTTGATTTTTGCTGCTTGCCAAGTCCACCCAAATTTACAATACGAGATAAGTAAAAAATAAATATGATCACTTTTGCTATAACATGACATATGTATTCTTTAAATTTCCTGCACTATGCAAACTTGCAAAATGAAACCACAAGGCCTATGAGAAAAACATTGAGTTAGCAGAATAACAACAAAAACATCAGTGACATGTTAAAAACCAAGTAGAAATGGCAACACAGTTTTATGTGTGTGAATGCTTAAGGAATACATAAGTAAACAATAAATATGGCATTTTACCTTAAGAACTTCTAAAGTTTGTTTTTAGACATAGATATTGCAGCTTGTGAGTCACTGTGAGGAGGGTTCTCTGAAATCAGATGGAAAGTAAACACATTCTGAATGGGTGTGGCTGCTACATGTTTAAGGTGTGTGTTTTATGTATTACCACACAATTCAATTGAGCTGGATGCAATTTTCTGCATTCACCTCGTGTTTCTTGCTGATAGAATCATGCTCAAGCAAACATGAAATTCATGTCATGCTCAAGTTGTTCCTTAATATATCAATAGCATTGGAACAAATTTACATTTTCCAAATAGATATTATAGCAGAACTAACTTACAGGGGTTTCACTAGTGAGAAAATGGAAGCCAGGGCCAGAATGTAGTATCAAGGATGAACAGTCTCTAATGAAATCTCCAGACCACTTTCCTGTGTTACTCTACAGGCATATACCTGCAACTAAAGGAAATTACCTTTTCATATTTCCCCTTTTTTTCCAAGATCCTAAAACAAAATACTATAGGGTTTGCAGTTCTTATTCATCCCCTAGTGTGAGAGCTCTGATGTGGACCTGCTGCTTCCCCAAACAGATGAAGAAGGAGGTTGTAGAGGGCTACTTAACACTTAGAGAACCTTCACATCAGCCAATGCTTAGTGGATCGGCCCAACTAAAATGGATAGAGAAACAGCACCAAATACTCATTTTTTATTATTTCCCTAGATTCTGCGCTTTTGCATATCTGATTCCCTCCACCTCAGGTAATCTCCCCCCTTGTGGTGGCTTTAAAAATACAATTACCTCTCTGTATCTGTAGGTTTCACACCTGCAGATGCAAACAACTGTGGACTGGGGGAAAATTCCAGAAGTTTCCTAAATGCAAAACTTGAATTTTCCACGTACTAAGCACTATGATGAATCCATGAGAATGAAGTAAGGTTCAGGTCCACCCTGCTGTAGGCTCCCAGCACTTCCCAGATCCTCATGCTCTCTCCAGCACTGGTTTGAGTGAGCATTCTTCACCATCTTTCTCATTTATGTATTTCATTAAGGCCTAAGAGGGTTTCATTTGTACTGAAGATGAACAGACTTTTTCTTATAATTATTCTAAATGATTAAGTGTAACAACTATTTACATTTTCATTGTCTTCGGTATTTAAGTAATCAAGAGATAATGTAAAGTATATAAGAGGATATGTGTAGGTTATATACAAATATTACACCATTTTACATAAATGACTCAATCATCTGAGGATTAGAAGATCCTGAACTTAATCTCCCATGGGCATCAAGGAATAACTATGCCTCTGCAAGTTCTGTAATGCTCCTTCACTTCAAGAGGTAGAGTTCAATCATTTCCTCTGCTATACATATTGTAACTATGCCCTTGTTTAGAGCCAAGTGAAGACAGAAAGAAAAAAATAGCAATTGAATTTGCCCCAACCCCTCTGAACCACAGATCCATCAAAAAAGATTCTCTGTCTTCAGGGGTTTAGCTCCTGTGGGTTCCAACTATCAACTTCTGCCACCACTGACACAGGATTTCTTAGGAGCTAGAGCATAAGAAATCAGAAAAAAAAAAGAAAACATATGGGAGATTTTCATGCTAAGTGTCAGGAGTCTCTTTTTCCACTCTTTGAATTGGAATTAGATCAATTCTTCTGAAATATTCTCTGTCTGCCTTCTGGTCCCCACATTCAGGTTTCTGGTGTATTGCGTTCAGGCCAGGGTATACCAAATGAAAAAAGTAATATACTCACTTGATTCAGTGGTACTCTTGAATTCTGGTTCTTTCTCAATCTGGTACTGTTTAACTGTCAGACTTCTCAGTGCTCCATTCATTTAGATAAGATTTTATAGCTGTATACAACGAAGGGGACAGGATAGAATGTGCTTACTCCATGATACCCAGAACTAGAATGCCATGGTTGGTGCTATTAGAATTATCTAATTTTTGTTTTCTATTTCCTGCTGGGAGCTAATTGATAACAGAGATCTAGTATAACTCCCACACATACAATAATGTTTGACATAACATTGGTGATTAATAAGTTATTTCACAATGAATGGGTGAGTAAAGGCCCTAACTAGAAAACATCCATTCCTACAGTCCAAAACCAACTCAACCAGTGTCCTGTTCATTACTGTCATTTTTTCTCCACAGAGGTCCCCTAATTCCATTGTCCTTTTCTCTGCCATCTAATCCACTATTAGCTGTGTGGCAGAGGTTTTAGATGTGGTAATAAAGGGATGGGTGTATGTCAAAATGATTATCAATCATTAAACTCTAATGAGCAAGCTCATACTTTGTTCTTAAATCTATGCTAGGCACAGGCAAAATACAAAAGAATAAGGCATTGACCCTGCTCTCAAGGAACTCACAGTTATAATAATTACAATTTACAAGACAAACTCATACTAAGCAATAGAAAAGAAAATTGAAGACATGATATGGGGAAGTAGTTAACTATGCAGAGTCCTGAAGCAGTTTAAATGAGGTTATAATCAGTGCAGCCTGGCACAGTTACAAGAGGAAGAAGTCAGACTTAAGATGGTCTTACACTATGGGTTAGGGTGTAATAAGTGCAGGTCATTTCAGAAAGAGTAAGTAGCAAAAGCAAAGGTGAGAAGACAAGGAAGGACATGAAAAAGATATGGGCCTGGCTACAGCAGAGAGTGTGTTTGATGAGCCATTGAAGGCATAATGTGCTGTACCTATGGTTGTATCTTAGCCATACTATCAAATAATATTAAAACTGCAGAGCCAGAAAGGATTTTCACCTTTCCAATGCTATACAATGCCCAAGGCCCCTACTCTCTTGTCCATCTAGTTCCCCTACTTTTCTTCCAAAACATACACACTGCTTCCACACAACACACACCATGATATCCTTTTTCTTGGTTGCACTGACACACTTAGAATTGTGCTAATTAGTGTTTCTACCAGGACTTTTTAAAGAAGTATCAGAAAAAAATTTTCTCTCTCTCTGCTGAGGTTGCTAGGACACCTCATGGAGAGAGACTGCATGCACACTAAAGCAAAGAAAGGGCAAATGGGGCCTCAGACTGGAGAGACAAGTCTAATGATACCAACTGATCCCTTGAATCAGCTCTTCCTGAAGCTCCCCTGTTATATAAAACAATAAACTTTATTTTTAATCTGCTTGAATTAGGTTTCTTTCATGTCCCACTAAAAGAGTCTTAGATAAAATAGCCTTTATGCACGATCTCCTCAAAAACTGTTTAACCAGACAAAACGCTTTGAGTCCCTAAATTATAGGGGAATCATTTAATTCTGACACAGCCCATTACACCATTAAACAGCCCTAATGGAATGTTATTCCTTGTAATAAGTTAAAATTTTCATCCATGTTAGTTAATTTTCATGGTCCTAGTTCTCACTTCTGCAGCCAAACAAGACAAAGGCACATTCATTTGAAGGCAAATTTATGTCTTTCCTGAGAATGCACACACCCCACTCCTTTGACCTTCTTTACATGGCATAGTTTACATGACCTCAAGTCCCCTTACCATCTTGATCACTCTGTTTTGAATGGGATCCAGTTTGTAAAGTGTGTTACCTAAGACTAAGTGAAGTATTCTGATGATGGCTTGACCAATACATATTACAATGGTATTATCTATTTCCTCACATACTATTATCACTGTAGTTCTTAGTGATGGTTCCAATGGATTCAACTGGAGAACTTTAAAAAGACTGATTCCTAGGGCCTACCCACTGGGTTGAAGTGTGGAAAGCCAGTGTGTGAACTATAATATTAAGGCATCTTAAAAACATATAGCCACATCTCATAACTAACTTATATTTGAACTCATTGTACATTAATGTCCCTAAATCTTTCTCACATGAGCCCTACTAAGCCACACTCTGTATTTTGACAATCAGATTCTTGGACCCCTCCATCGATACTATTTTATCCTTATGTCTATAAAATTTCATCCTGAGATTCTGCCCATTCACACTTGTTGAAAAATACAAAAGCCTAGTTCTGGTATCCATCATGTTTATTATTCTTCTACAAATCAATGGGCTTTTAAAAATATCTTCAATGAAATCATTAATAAAAGTACTTGACAGGACAGGCCTGAAAGCAGAATCTTGTGACTAATTAATAGAAGCTGTCATATTAATACTATCCAGATCTGTACCCATACCCTTTGCCTATGTTACAACAAGCTATTAATTGTATAAGCTATACAATTAATACAATAATAAAATTAATACAAGCTATACAATTAATATAATTATATAATTGTATAAGTGAGGCCACGGGTCTTAATACATTCAACAAACATATGATAAAAAATATTTTGCTACATGACAGGATGACCAGTCACATACATACATTTCCCAGGGCCATCAAACAACTGCTCCTATCAAATAAGTGAATGTAGTTTATACTACATGACATCTCAGTAAACCTATGTCAACTCCCACTGATCTCTGCAAACTTTTTTATCACAAGCTATCTTTTAATAACAATTTCAAAAATCATTGTCTGAGATTGACTGCGAGCTTCTCAAGTTGTGACTTATGCCATCCACCATCATCACTTCCTTTCTAAAAATTAGAATAGCATTTAACCATTTCATGTCTTCCTATACTTTGGTAGAATTCAGAGTCCAATTTCTTTAACTCTCTTAATCTGTAAAAGAACCCAGAATGTAATGTCTATAATTCTATCCAACGTGTATTTTCACATCTAAGATAGCTGTGTCCTACTGGCATTGAGACTCCTGAATAACTAGCCTTTCCTTCCACCTCCACTTTCTGCCTCAAAATTGAGCACTACCAACATTAGCAATCATCAAAACCCCCCATTAGGGAACCAAAAACGGCTGTTTCCTGTCTTTTCCTTCTTTGTTCAATATATTCACTATCATTGTGCTTCTCTAGAAGAGGTTGCCAAATTGAGAGTGGGTGGGAGGGAATCTGTGTCATCAACTTTTATCTGTGGCTGTACTCTAACTTTGAGTGTTTTGCTATTTTATCATTCTCTTTGAGCTGGGAGCAAAGAGAGAGCCGACATTATTATTTAGTAGGAGCTGCAATTGAAGATTCTGGGCAGAAAGCAGAATAAGGAGTAGAAGAATATTCTTTTGTTCCCACACAGCTGCTTGCTTTTTACTTCTCTATTTTATATGTTTAGATCCTTCCTGTGAAATGCTTTCATGTCTCTCTCACCCTCTTTCATGTTCTCTATTTCCTTTCCCCCAGTTTCTGCTTTTCAAATACGCTGCTATATTATGTTCTCATGGTGAAGCTGGACATCTCAAGTTGATCTAAATTCGTTCTTTTTGTCACTTTCATCACAATTAGATGGCATTTGTTGAGCATCCTTGGGGAGAGAATTAACATGAGGAGCAGCACTGTTGTGAACATGCTTGTTCCTGAGTACGCTGATGAGCAAAATCTATCTTAGATGCCAATGCAGCTCAGCTCCTACTCTCAAGCATCTGCTGCTTGCAGAAAACAACTCCTGGAGTTGTTTTTGTCCTTGGACTTTCCTTTATAGGCCTCCTGCTGACTTACTCTGTATTCAGGACTTGGGCCTGCTGTGACACCTCTTCTATTGCTCTTGGGAAGGAGGCTTTGGTATAGGATCAGGGAAATGGTCTTCATCAACTTAACTCCATCATTAATTTGCTGTCTTGATCCAGCCATTCAACTTTTCTGAGCCTATTATTTCATCCGTTGTTATTCACCAACAGCAACAACAAAAAGAATGCTAGGCACATGACATTGTGAGATTATAAGCACCTAAATTATATGAGACAATTCCAAAATTTGTCATCAATAAACCAAAATGAATGGGCTGCAGAATCCCAAGGCCATCATATGTGCTGCATATGGATATAAAATATGATTAGTAATTAAAATTACAGCTAAACTGTTTGAGGGATAACTATGTGCCAGCCACTATAGACAAACATGCATTCACATACATCATGTGTACATACACACACATACATATAAAACATGGGTCTCCTGAAAACCATGCCACCTACCTGTGCTATCTTAACCTAGGCAAAAAAGACATTGGGGTACACTAGAAAGGACAAAGTAGAGCATCAAGATCCCTGGGCTGCAGTCCTCACTATGCCATGGACTTATTCTACAACTCTGGGCAAGTCACCACCACAGGTGATGAACTGGACAATGTCTACAAACCTTTCCCCTTATATGCAGAAACTAATGATAAGGGACACAGCAGTAATGGCAACATAAGAAGAGTTGGTGTCTCAGTTCCTCCTTGTACATATTGGTTGAGAAAAATTATTTCCCATGCCAATGACCATGGCTGGCCCAGCTCTTATGATCACCCAGTGTGCTGGTTTCTCTACTGCTGAGGATGGAGGAGATGATGAAAATGAGCACCAGCTATTGTGTGACCTCCAGATTCCTACTGCCTTCAAAGGAATGTCAGGGAAGGCCCCTGGCCTTGATTCCAACAGAATATCTCTTTCTGTTTTTATCCAGATTGAGACACATCTCAATCCTCATCCCATTAAATACTCTTTAAAATGTCTCTGTACTGAACTTCAACCTCAGAACCCACAGGCAAGGTCCCATCATGAAGAGCTGAGGCAAGTTCTACTTCTACTCCCTGCTCCAAAGGCTACTATGGCAAATCCATGCCTCATTGTAGCTCTTAAGACATTCTCCATTTCTCTCTGAAGAGGTTACAAAGGGTGAATATTTTCCAAATGACTAACCAAATTGTGTGAAAAAGAGCTTACCTATTCAAATTGCTCTGTTCTATAAACCTATGCCTTCATGCATGAAATTCTACTGTATATCATGCCTCTGAGGGAAAGCTTCTGTTAATATACACATGATATGTGGGAAAGCCAATACATTGGACCATTAATATCCTAGACTACATTATACTCTGGCAAGTGAGTTTGAAAGACAATGGGTCCTAATGGGAATGGAACATAGGACAAGGACATTGTATAGTAATGGTTAGGAAGAGGGTAGAGATCTGGAGATGGAGAACACTTCTTGAACTGTAGGCGTAGTGCAGGAAACATGAGAGTATTTGGAATGTGAGCAAAAAGATATACTGAAAGAAATGCATGGTTTTCTAATCACAAATACCTAAAATCTCATTGCCACCTTATAAATCCCAGGCTTGGTAAGTAGAAAGGTAAAGATAATTGTCAGTTTTCAAATGGATTGAATAAGGCCAAGAAAGATGAAATTCTTTGCTTAAGGTCATTGACTTTATCAGGAGACCTTGCAAGTTGCAACTGGGGACCATGAAGGATAACAGAGATCTAAGTCACTCCCCTTTTCTGAACCTTAGTTTCATTATATACAAAAAGAGAAGTTTTGACTAACCAATCCTAGAAAGCCACCCCCCGCACACACACCACCATTCTAACCTTCTGTAGCTAAGTTCTCAAGAACCTGCTCGTGTCCTGTCAAAGCAGCCAGAAGAGATTTTGAGATTCCTACTTTAAGGCAGATGATTTTTAGGTAATACTTAATGAGTGTTTCTATGTACCACACACTATGCTAAGCATTATACAGGTCCCTTTATATGCATCACTTCAGTTAGTTCCCCAAAACCCTAAGAAAGAAACACTTATTATTCCCATAAGGAAAGTGAAACTTAGAGAGGTTAAATAAATTTCCTAAGATGACACAGCTGATAAATGGTAGGCCCAGAGTTCAAACACAGGGATGTCTGATTCCATATCCTTGCTGTAATCACTGCTTATTAAAATGATGGTAGAGCACATATTACCATACTCATAGAATGACCAAAAAACAAGCAAATGGAAATGGTGTGCTATCATCCAAAGCACGAACTTTGGATTCAGACAAATGTAGGTTTAACTTCTGACTCTACTCATTATTAACTCTAATCTTAGTTCTCCTGATCTGTAAAATGGAGATGAAAGAACTAATATCAGGACAAAATCAGAGTAAATGACATAAAGAATGTAAAGCACTCTGAGTATGGCAAATATTCAATATCAAGAGAGTTCTCTTCCTTTGTAAATCCCTATCAATTAAGCTACTGAACTGAAGGATACATGCAACCATAATTACACTCTTCCTAGGCTCCACAGTTGAGTGGTTCTAAAAATATCATCAAGAGTGAAGGAGAAGAGCTGTCTTATTTTTGAAAAACATGAGGAGTTGTGTAGCTGGAGGAAAGTAGTTAGGCTAGTTCTTTTTCATTATTCTCTAGGCCATATACTTTACATTTGATCAAATAGTGAGAAGAACTCTAAGAAGTCAAAAGCAATGCGGTACCAAGGGCAGCATCCCTGCTACGGCTTTAACTCCCCAAAGCTCACTTGCTTTAACACCTGCATTCTCATTGTCAAGGAATCATAATTCTCTGGGTCATAGGCATATGGTGAATGTGGTTAAAATCCTCCTACCCAGGTGGTAGAAGAAGAGACAGAGGGAAAACGAGACAATTGAGGCCAGCCTATGCCAGGAACCAGAAGTGATGAGATGGAGCAGTCATGCTCCGGCTTCCTGTGAAGTCCCTGTCCTGAGAAAGATAAGGAGAACAGTGGTATGAATTGTCACTAGCTATGAGCTTGTTGAGCATACTCAGGGTAAATAACAAGAATCATAAGAACTCTTTAACCTTTATTGAGATTCTAAAGCTCACAACTATGAAGGAGGGTAGACAGATTATCACCCCATTTCACATTTGAGGAATCTCAGGCTCAGAGATGGTATGTAGCTTACCACTCAGTCCTGCAGACATTAAGGGATGGAAGTAGTATTCAAGCCCCGAGTGTGTCTAAATCCTTTGCTAGGGTTCACTGCACCACATGGGGAAGAACGGAGTCATGAAGAGTACACCAGAACACAACCCTGTGATCTACAACTTCTTAGCAGCACAAGCCATGCAGCAAGACCTGTGGAGATGCTGATGCTGCATTTATAAAGGGCATCAAGAATAACAAATATACTTTGGAGGAGTGGAAGTTTTGATGTGTCAAACAGCAAGTCCCTACCATGTTCTGAAGCTCCAAATAGACCTGGCAGAATTTGGAAAATTAGCAGACCTGCTGTTAGAGAAAAGGAAACCCCATTGCTTTGTAAGAAACATCTATTTGGTGAAAAAGGAATAATCAGTAAAAGGGAAATGATGTGAAAGGTGTCCCTAGGTGTTAGAATTTAAATGAAAATCATATGTTCATTTAAATTTCATGTGAAAACATAATAAGTCCTCAACTAAATACTTACATGGTCATAAGTAATCAATCATTTGTCACAATAATACTGCATAGCACCCTAACTTCAGAAACTTGAAGCAGCAATCATTTATTTTTACTCACATGTCACTCTCCTAGATTGGACTTAGTTGGGCTTGGCTCCAAGCAGTGGGCTGGATTCATATATGCCCCACAGGTCTCTCAACCTCACAGGAGTGGAAACATCCCTGAGGCATGTTCTTCTCACATTGCCAAAGGACAAGAGGGCAAGGCCGACAACAGGACCACATTCCAGCCAACACTAGGCCAAAGCAAACCGCATGGCCAAGCCCATCATCAGTGGAGTACGGAGGAATGAGTTCCTCCCTGAGTAGTCAGAGAGGGAAAGGTCAAGGAAGTGAACAATAATATAACAGTTAGTAAAAAAATGGGAGTGTGGGATAACATGTATTTATCTTAAGACAGTATGGTAGTAAAAAGCTTATGCAATGACTTTAGGCCTATCTGAATTAAAACCCCAGCTTTTGCAGTTAGTGTACTGTTGTTATGTACCCAATCATTATATTGTATGTGCCAATCTTGGGAATAGGGAGAAAGGAGATAGTTGAAATGTGGCAGAATAAAAACTACTATAGAAAAAAAGAAACACCTTTATGTACTAAGAAATTCCAGTTGAATGTATTACCTGTTGTTTTGTTTTTATTTCAGAAAATTGACATGATTTGAGTATGCTATATCCCCCATGGCTCATATGTTGGGGGCCTAGTCCCCACTGCTGCAGTTTTCAAGAGGATCACAGGTTTGAACACAGCCTGAGGAATTTATCAAGAACCTGTCTCAAAGTAAAAGGGCTGGGGATGTAGCTCAGTGCCAAAAGCTTTGGATGCAATCTTTTACCCCCAGTAAGAATCTGCAAAAAATATTAAAACAATAAAGTGGCAATATAATAACCAAATTTTTAAGCTCACTGGGTAGACTCAAAAGCAGAATGAAATAAATATAGGAAAAATTATGTAAACTTAAAGATAGATCGAAAGAAATCCCCCACTCTGAAATGCAGGGTGAAATACAAAAAATTAGTAAAATGAAAAGAGCCTAAGAGACATGTGACATAGTAACAAAAGATTAAGAAGAAAAATACTAATAAATATTTGAAGAAACAAGGCTGAATACTTCCTGAGTTTGGCAAAAGACATAACTACAGACTCAAGAAGCTGGGGAAATTTGGATAAATCTTATGAAATGGAAGCAATAATAATCATAGTCAAACTTTTTAAAGCTAAAGACAAAGAAAAAATGCTGAAAACAAAAGAAAAATGATACCCTACCTCTGGGGAGAGGAGAATGATGCTCTGAAGAACTGTAGATTTTTCACTGGAAACAACAGAGGCCAGAAAGAAGTGCTACAGAATTTTTAAAGTGCTGAAAGGAAAGAACTGTCATCTTAGATTCTGTGTCCAGTAAAAATGTTCTTCAGGAGTGAAGGTAAAATAAAAATATTTCTTAAACCAAGTAAAATAAATTTATAAACAAATGACCTGCTCTTAATTGTTAGAAGGATTTCTTCAAACAGGAAAGAAATACTTCCAAAAAAAATACTTCCAAGAGGAAACTTGAAACATCAGGAATAAAGGAAAACCAAAAAACCAAAAACAGTATAAATATCTGGATAAGTATTATAGAAAGGAGCATAAGTAATAGACAAAATAATAATGGCAGATATTTTTCCAAAATTAATGACAGGGTCCAAACCACAGATGGGAGAAAATTCAGACAATACCAATCAGGGTAAGGACCATAAAATCTACAATTCAGCATATCATCTTTAAACTAAAGAAAACCAAAAACAAGGGGAAAAATCTTGAAAGAAATCAAAGGGGAGACACCTTAACTATAGAAGAACATAGACAGGAATTACATTGTACTCGTTAGAAACCATGTAGACAAGAAGGAAATGTAATGAAACATTTAAATTATTTAAAGAAAAATGAAATACTACCCAGAATTCTGCATTCAGTGAAATTATTCTTAAAGACTCTCAGACATTTCAACCCAATTACTCTGGGCAAATGTGTGCTTTGGGACATAAGGACTATGAGTAAAAGCTCCGTGAGCTGACCATACTTTGTAATACCTCGGGACACAAATGTCCATGCTATGAGACTCCCCTAAGGGGCCGTAATGCAGGAAGAAGGAAGCTATACCCCTTCTCACTTTGCAGTTGACCACAAGGTATCATTAATCCACGAGGACTGAAAACATCAATAGCCAGGACAATCGTCATGGCACAGCAGGGTGGCAAGGTAGCAGCACAGGCACACAGTCTAGAACACAGTATTTATTAATAGCAGTTGTGGTGGTATACTAACTCAAGAGCCAAAACTCAGATTCAGAGTTTATATAACATTAGCTCTGGAGACTCCCATAAATACTTTGATAGGGTCTTTTTCAGAGATATAGGGGCCAGAACCAGGGACAGTTGATTCCAGCCATAAATCAGACAGGCTACCACAATGAAGCCAGATACAAAAATAACCTTCACACCACAGGGACTATACTACCATTATTTACTCTCTTACAACAACAGTTGTTTTCTTGGTGCCATTAATTGACTTGCTAGTATTAAAAACATAATAATTAAAATGACAAACTCATGCGGACAAGTCAATTAAAATCTTCTTTGGTTAATAAACTTCAAACTCAATGAGTGTAACTACACTTGTAGAAAACCCACTTCTAATTAGGTACATTGCAATAGGAGTCCTAGAACCACATACAAACCTTAGGGAAAGGAACATCAAAACCAGGATAGATACAGAAGCCAACTGGATGTCACAGGAGACATCATTCATCTCTTTGGCTGAGATCGTAGAGATGGGCAAACACTTCCCAAAATGTTTTTGATGTGATTAAAGCAATGTCCCTTTTCTAAAGAACCATACATTCCACTTTGAACTAGCTCTTTAGCTAAAAGGAGTAATGGCCGGCTCTTAACCTTTATTGACAGCTTACTACAAGCCAGATATAATTCTACATATTTATACATCATAACACATCCAATCACCTAAAAAGTCCTATTAGAAAAGTACTTCTTAATCTCTATTTTGCAACTGAGCAAATTAAGGTTTTAAAAGTTTACAAAGTTAGAGAGTGACAGAGCCGGTATTCCAACCCAAGAAACCTGATGTCAGAAATAAAGCTCTTAAATGTCAGTGCTTTCAGTGGATACTTAATGCTGGCATGCCACCTCTGGCTTCCTAGTCCCTCAGAGTGGTACTCCACCACTATCCTTCCAAGCAATCCCCATCCAACATAGAAACAAAATATACTTCTTCATGAACTTGTCTTGCCAGCCAACTCTCTCAGTGTATAAGCAAATAGATTGCTTAATTGAAAATCAGTGCCCTTTCACCCTAAGCAAATGAATGGGCAGCATAATAGTTCTCCCAGTACCAGTTTAAGGTACTCAGTCTGGTTCATAAGACAGAAGTGCTAGGTCCCACATCTGAGTGTAATCAACATGACTAGCTATTAGTAAGACATTCATTTTAAGTTGATTCTCCAAATTAGATATGTTTCTTACCAAGTCATCGCCATTGTCTAGAATGGTCCAAGGCTTTATATCATTTTATATTGTAACCCTGAGGATCTAACCATTTTTTTTCATTTTCTGTTTTTGTATAGATAGACCTAATCTAGAATCTCAACTCTCCTATTTCCTACTTCCGTGTGTGACATTGGGCAAATTACTGAACCTTTCTGTGACTCACTTTTCTCAGTTCTAAAGTGGGTACATAGATCTGTCTTCACAAGGGATTTAGTGAGGCAAAAACATGACTACATGTGGAAACAGTTGGCAAAAAGATGCAAAATAATGTTATTTTCTTTTTAAATTATGTAAATTCTGAAAAGGATGAATAGTTGATATTAAAAGTGACAATAAAATCATCTTATAAATCCAAAAGTATAGTATTTTCAATGGATTAAGGTTTCCAGTTCTTTCTATGACCCTCTATTGTTCAGTAGTATTGATCTATACAGGCTATCATTTCTTGACATTAAAAAAGTCTTGAGCTCACTAAACTGCAAGGACCTTTCCAATAACTACACAGGGAATTTCAGTCCTCTTCCTAGGATCCACCATTTAAACCAATGCCTAAACACAGCACTCAGGCTTCTTTATGATCAGCACGTAAAGCTATTATTGACCCAAATTTTCAAAGTGTAGTTACAAATACCAACTAAATAGGCTATACAGTATCAGTAGTGACATATTTAGCTACTCCAGAGTGCCTCAAAACATATCATTAATGTTTCTATCACCTTAGGACATTCAGGAATACCAGAGTCCTGACCAGCATACAGAAGTGTGCTTCCAAAAAAAGGAAAATTCAAAATGAGAAATTACAGAAGGAAATTGAATCCACCAGACAAATTCTCAGCAAGAAATTAACATATGCTGCATTTGCAAAAAGAATAAAACAATTCACTCCCCCAAATATCCATATTTTAAATTAAGCCTTTATTAAATATTGAGATCAGTTGAGTTCCCATCAATATTACACATGTCCTGGGATATTGTAATCATACATATTTCATTAACTACATATTCATAGCTTTCTAATAACATTTCCATTTGAGCTCCCCATCATTGGAGTTTATATTAGCATTTAGGCACTCAGATTCCATGAGGAAAGGAAACAAAAACATAATAACCAAATGTGCTTTCATCCTCCCTGTCAGCAGGAACTTTAGCATGAGACATATAATTGAAAAGCAATGCCTGCCTGAAATACTGCATTAGACAAGATAAAAAGCACAGCAGCAGATTCAGAACAAAGAAAGAAAGTATAACATATTGTTTATCGTAGGTAATTATAGGTTTTCAATCTTTTTTCATCTATTGGTTATCATTCCACCAAATTCCTTGTCTTTGTAGCATAGAAGAAAGAGCTGTGACATATGCTTCTGCAAAACACTCATTATCTGGTGGAATGTTGAAATCTAGAGCACAGACACAATAAGAGGCACAGACAGGCAGCCATCAAGTTAAAAACCAATGTCTCACAGTGTTCTGTTATTTACTTGCTTAATTCCTGACACTTGCCTTTCAAGCCTTCTCTTCAATTTGAACGGATGCTTCTTGCATTTAACCTTCACCTTTATTTTTTTCTCAACCATTTTTCAGGTCATGCTTGTCTTAACTTGACCAAGTAGGGCAGGGCAGGGTCACCAGGAAATTTCAGTGCCAAAATAGACTTGCAAAAGTAAAACCAGAGACAGGGTGGGATTTGTTTGCTTGGAGAACATGGGCAGGCTGCCACAATCTGGCCTTTGAGCTCAAGAGAATTGTAAGCAGAGATAGGATCATATGTAGGGTCATCCCCAGCAGGGGATAACAAATTCAAGTGAATGGATGTGAGAGTCAACATCCATGGGAAAAACTAGGGCCAACACTATTAAAAAGCCTCACAACAAGGGTGGAAACAGACCAGACCTTATAGGGAGCATTTCCTTGTTATCAGGCACCTTCTGAAGACACAGGACCTCTCCCTTAGATATACTTCTATTAGCATGCAGATCACAAATATCCATGTACATTAAATTCTTCCTATGATGTGAAGCATGTAATGAGTGCTTAGAAACTGTCTAAATGTTGTGTTAAAATATAAGTCCATAATCCTTCATATGCAATTCCAAAATACAAAAGGCTCTGTAGTGGAAAGATTTTTATAACTCGTTTGGTATCAAAAATCTGACATGAATACTTGTGAGTTATTTATAGTCTTTGTTTATCTTGCTCAGAGTGAATATTTACATATTTTACTACTGAAATAGTCCTATATTTGATCATGAAGAACTGACTCACATTCCTATCAGGATATTATAAAGCCACACATTGGATTACCTTACTAAACTCTGAAAAATTCTAAATTCCAAAACATAATTGGCCCCAAGGACCAGGTAAATGATGTAGACTTGTATCAAAAGCAAATGTCTCTGCTGGAATCACACATTTATTTTTTAAAACTTTTCTCTATTTTTAATACTTTCTATACAGTGCATATATTGTATATTTTTATAATTATAAAAATAATAAAATAATTACCTATTCATCACAGATAGTTCAAGATATCTATCCTTATTATTTTAATAGTCAATTAATGCATACAGCTGAAGGAAATATAACTGTAAAAACTATACTCTAATTCAAGCTTTTCACCAATATTGCAGTAACAATCTTCAACTTAAATTATTTCAAATAAGGATAGTATATTATACCAGAATTTTTCTCTCTTAGCTATTTATTTCCTTCAAGGAATAATTTGAAGCCACCCTGTTTGTTTAGAGGAAATCCATGCATCCAGTGCCAAGGTTTCAGATTTTTCTGTCAAGTCAGAAGAGAATGAATAGGTACCCCAGGGGCCTGAAAGCATAACCCATATCTACGTGGCTCTCTGTTGTAGCATAGCTGTCCAACTCACGTTCTGGCAAGACTGAGTAAAGCACTGGGGAAAAATGAATAAACTATTAACTAATTTTCTTTATAGAGCATTGTCTAAAAATAATCCTGCTTGTAATACTTTAGGGATCAAAATAAAATTCCTCATGGACATACGTATCTTATTCCCATGTCTCTCTGGGAGTTTATTAGTCTCAGTGATCAATACAGTGTTTCCCAAACAGCCTAGAAGTTTTCAACCAGAAGTGATGACTATTCAGCTAAGGAAATATCAGTGGTTCTAATCTTTGTAAACCTGTTCCTGCAACCAAACAAAGCCTTATAAATTAGGAGCCTAGAACAGAATTATGTAGCTGGACCTGACCTGTCTGGAAGAAGGTGTGTGTGTGTGTGTGTGTGTGTGTGTGTGTGTGTGTGTGTGTGTAAAATTTGAATTTTTAACCATGCAAACTACCTTTAACCCGAAGACTCCAGAACTAAAAGAAACAAGAAACACCTGAAAGTAATTAGTCTCCATGAAAAAAATCAGAAATGAACCCAGCATTATTTCCTCTTTCCATTATCTCTGGAATTTGAGTAGGTTTGTTGAAAATAGTGTGGGACAGATTGCTTAGATTCTTTCCTGTCAAAGATGGATTAAGGCAATCAGAAAGAGGGTTTAAGGAGAAGCTGCTTCTCCTTCGGGGAAGGAAAGTCTTGCTTCAGTCCGTTCTTTTTTCGCAACGGGAAACAGGAATCAATGCACCTTATGGGCAATAATGCTCAGCAAAGAAGTCTTTTACTGAACCTTGAACATAGGCTGGCTGGGAAATGCTCCTGGCCACATAACACTCCTCTGCTTGGAGGTGCTGCTCTTTTTATTCAGGGTGTACCTTGTAAGGAGGCAAAGCTACCACTTTGAGGTAAGAAGTTCTGGGAAAAGCTCTCCTGCTCATTCATTCATGTAGTCATTGAAAAATACTTCCTTTGAATATTACATATTCCCAGGAAAGAACCTACATTGCTGAGGCTCTTGCCTGGGAGACACAGAATTGTGTATAGTAAAAAGAAGAACATAGAAAAGAATCACTCACTTGTGATTTGATCTCAGAATCTAATAGGAAAGAACTAAATTGTCCCATTCTATCCCTGCCCCCAACTTCACCTCCAGGTATGTAGCAGACACCCAAACGTCCAATGGTGCCTCTCCATCTCCTCTAAAGGTCAAGCTCTCCACTGCCAGTGGCCCTGTAAGCTGTACCCAGTAATCTCCCTCTCATGGTGCAGTAGTTCCCTATCCCCTCCTAGAGCACCTTTTTTTTCCAAAAAGTTGTAACAAACTTTATTGTCAATTTGACTGGAAATGTGAATGGATGATGGAGGGACTATATCCATCATTAGATTAACCCATGAGGTTTGAAGGGGTCTTGGAACCTGTCAGAAACTATGAGGGAGTGAGAAAGGGAGAAAAGGCTGGCCCACCAAGGAGGGGAAAGAATAAAGGCAGCAGGTAGCAATGGAAAACACAAATTAATAATTTTGCTAAGGATGAAATTGCCCAATAAACCAAAGTCAGGAAATTGGTTTGGGACAGCAGGGCCCCTGATCAAGGGTACATACATACAGGAAAGAGTAAACTGATAGTACAGGAAGAATACTGCAAGCCAAGTTCATCTGGCCAAAACTCATGCAGTTGCTCCTACTTTTCTTTATAGTAAGCTGCTATGGTTTGAACACAGGTAGTGCCTCAAAGGTTCCTGTCTTAAAGGTTGTCTTCTGACAACTATTGGCAGGTGGTGGAACCTTTGAAAGATGGGGCCTAGTGGAAGTTCTGTAGCTAATTAGGAATTTAGTGATGTGTTCACAAGATTATGGGACCCTGATCTCTCTCTCTCTCTCTCTCTCTCTCTCTCTCTCTCTCTCTCTCTCTCTCTCTCTCTCCTGGCTCACAGTGTAAGTAATTTGCTTATCCATGCATTCCTGCCGTGACATGCTATCCTCACCAGAAGTCAAAAGACATCAGGCTGCACAATCTTGGGCTGGAACCTCCAGAACCATGAGCCAGTTTTCAATTTTCTATTTATATGTTGATTGTCCCAAGAATTTTTTTTGTAAAAAAAAAAAAAATTTTATTGTAGTACCACAAAGCCAACTAATCCATAAATGTCATTCAGACCACCAATAAATTTCCCTCCCCAAGATCTCTTTTTTAGCTTGAAGACCATTTGGAACTGTGATTATAAAACAAGAGGGCACACTGGGTATGGTTTTTGACCTGTAATGAAATCAAGGCCACAAATAATGTCCATAAAGGGCTTCCTGCACAAAATAAAGCATTCCTTGTGATCATACCTTTGTACAATAAAAGAAAGATTGATCTACTTTTGTAGCTTGAATCAAACTCTCTCTAGAGGTTAATCAGTATTTAGAGCGTGATTTTGGTGGATGAAACTCTCTCTCTCTCTCTCTCCCTCTCTCTCTCTCCCTCTCTCTCCCCCCCTCCCCCTCTCCCTCTGTCCTTCCCTCTCCCTCTCTTGATTTCTCCTTAGATTCTCAACTGTCATTTTCATAAAAATATATCTATGACACCAAAATGTCCCTAACCAAATAACTAGAAAATATCTCCACCAGAAGCCAATGTATTAGTCTATTTTATGCAGCTATAAAAAATACCAGAGGCTGGCTAACTTATGAAGAAAAGAGGTTTGTTTGACTCATGATTCTGGTGGCTGAAAATCAAGAAAGTGTGGCATCTGGCATGAGCCCCTGTGGGAGGGGAATCCAAGTGCATTACAATACAGTGGGGAAGCAGAAAGGAAAACAGTGTGTGTAGAAGGGCCCAAGCACAAGGGGTGACCACATATAACAAACCACTATCATGGGAACGAACCTAATTCCTTCTGAGGGTGATGCCCCAATAACCTAATCACCTCCCACTAGGTTTCACCCTCTTAAAGCTTCCTTCACCTCAATAACAGCACACTGGGAACTAAGCACATGAACCTTTGGGAGACAAAACATATCCATACCATAGCGGGCAATTCCTTTTACGTCGAGGAAAACTCTACATCCCAACTTTGTTTTGCCCTCTGACCCTGGGCCCAGCCTAAATATCTAGTTTTAATTAGCCATCTTAAAAAGTGGGATGAAAAATGCAAGAGAGTATCAGTAGAAACATGCTAGTTAATATAGAACAAACACATCCACAGTGATCAAGAATCTCCCAAAAGCACCCTTTCTTCCCAGAAGATGATTCTAATGTCACCAAGGACAGTACATTTTACTTTTTCAGTGACAGGAAGGAACACATCTGACAGACTAGTTTTAAGGCATGCCACTAACTTTAGTGACAGTCTCCTCACAGAAGACTTCTTGTTCCCCTCAGCTCCAGCAAGAGGGCTTAAAGCAAAATCCAAAAATTTAAATCACTTTTAGCTTGACAAAGGCAGAAAAATACTCAGCTAGGTTTGTCTTCATGAGATAACACCTTTAGAATATGGCTTAAGGTGTCTTTTTCTTTCTTTTTTTTTTAACAAGTTTCCTCCGCATCTGATCTGTTCACTGCAATATACCATATGCATAAAACAGTGCAACTGTGTTTGTTTTAATAAGGCCATTCTGAGCAGCTGTGTAATGATCCATGGTGTTAAATGAAAACTACAGGTGTTCCAAATGCAAACCTTATGGCCCAGGGCCCCTCTTATTACCACTCTACAATTAGCAGCCAACTGCTCTTAGGCTGCGCAAAGAATTGCCGCCATCATCATTACATTATTTCTTAATTTCATTCTCTGCCTAAGCGTCATCCCCCAAAGGAAAAACGGGCTTGGCATGGGAAAGCATAATAGGACAAAACTAAAAGGGAAGAAGAACAAAACCACTCCCTGTCCAACTACAAGCTTCAGTTGAGGGGAAACGAGCTGGCTAAAAGGCTCAGTCCCCTGAGGAATCCTAGTGAAAGCTTGCTGAAACTATAGGTGTTCATGAGGAATCCAGCAAGTCCTTCATGATTCCCTAAGCTTATTATTGTGCCAAACCAAATCACCTGAAAGTTAAGCTGGGTCCGTCTCTTAGGGAGCTGAGTTTTACACAGCTATAATTTTAACATCATAACAGCTTTCACTTAGGGTACACATAACAAGCAGCAAAGGAGGAAGGCTTCTGTATTTCCTGGGAAATTGACGTCTATAGCATTATCAAATACACAGCTCAGTACCCATCGCATAAAGATGCCTGAGACAAATTTAATTATTGCTCAAAAACAAGTTTACCTTTCCATGTCAATGGGTATACGTCCTTCTACAAAACTAATAATTCTCTATTTTGGGTGCGTATTAAAATCATCAAGTAGTAAACATATTTGCATACTATCCTCATCCTGGAATGATTAAATTTCAATTTGTAAGAAAGGGCATTGGATATGGCTGTTTAGTCACAGTTCCAGGGGTCACACTTCACAATGGGCTTGACCAAATTCCAGAGGTATACTCCACTGCCCAAAATGAGAGCTACTGCCCATAAAATGAGTTTTATAACTCATTGCCTTTGGTTCTTCAATTAGTTACTAAGAAACTCAAAATGAATTGTACTAATTGCAGTAATTTTACTCTGCCAGAACTTCTTAATGTAATTTTCCCTCTAGATCCCCTTGTATTAGTGGTCTTATCAGTACTCTCACAGTAAGTTATCATATACTCTTTTCTTAGATAAATTTTAAAAGCAAAATAAGAATTTATTGAGAGGCCTAAGTAAATCAATAAATGAATCTCTCATAATCACCTCAAATTTAAGATGACCAAAAATGAACCCTGGTTCCCCATTCTACTTGCTCTTCCCTGAGTCTTATTGCAGTAAAACAACTTCACCAGTTGTTCAAAAGGCATCCATGACTCTTCTTTTTCACTCCACATCTTATAAATATCAGAAAGTATTATTAGTTCTGTCTTTAAAATATATGGAAAATGTAACTGCTTCTCGTGTTGTCACCAGTCTTCTTGGTAGCTTCAAATAATCCTCAAATCTCTGGGGGCTCCCAGAAATTCTTATGTATTTCTTTCGCAAATTGCATGAGGGCTGTGGCAGAAATGAACTCTGCTAAGCTCTGATGAGACAAGTTTAGCTCCACATGTCTACTAAAGACCCAGGCTAAAGGTGAGGCTGTTCTCATGGTGGGGGACAGAAGTTAGTGTGGCAGAGCCAAACTACTGCAGCTACATTTGAAGTTTTGCTCTGACAGAATATAGGTTATATCTTCTCACAATTTATTGGCCAAATCAAATCACATGGCCAAGCCCAAAATTACTAAGCCTGCAAGAAATTTTGGCAAGAATGAAACAAAATATTTTGAACAAATATATAATTACCACATTCTACTAACTGCTATCCTAGTTTCTACCCTTGTCTTCTCCTTTTTTCAACACAGCAACCAAAAGAGTCTTATTAATATCCATAACTGAACATGTAATTCCCTCTCTTAAAACTCTCCAATGGCTTCCTAGTGCATTTGGAATGAAATGTAAATGAATTTTGTTTGGTTTGTTTTTAATTTCCTTCATGATATGGCCCCTGTCTGCCTCTTAGGAGTCCTCTCATAGCACTCTCCTCTTCACAAAAATCTAGTCTAGTCCCATTTCTCCTCAAAAATATCCCTTCCACTATCAGGACCTTTTCACTGGCTTTCTCTTCCATCTGGAATCTTCTTGTTCTTCCAGTCTGGCTCTTGTCATTCCAAACTAAAATTAAGTGTCACCTCCTTAGAGAAACTTTCCCTGACCACCTATCTAAGGTACCCCCCCATCACTCTGTCTTACATAACCCTATTTCAATTCCCTGTAGACCAGGTATCACTATCAGAAATTATTTTGTTCATCTATTGTATGTCTCTCCTTATTCAAATTTAAGTTCTATGAGTGCATAGGCCATGTCTATTTCATTCACTGTTGTTTGTATAGCACCTAGAATAACATCCCCCAAAGTAGTAGGTACTAATAAGTATTTATTGAATAACTTAAAAATTTCCTAATTAATACTTCTTTATGATTGTAAACATTTGAGTAAATATAATAATGACAGCAGATTCTTCAAAGGACAATGGATTGGGCTAATGATGATTTTTAAAGTCTCTTCAAATATTATGATTTTCCAGCCAAGTCCCTACAGTTGTACATTTTTCCATTTGCAAAGACTTTCACAATCATTATCACTTTTGATCCTCTCAAGAACCCCGTGGAGGTCCCAGGGCAAATTATTAATACTGATGATGATTTATACTTCAAGTCAAGATAAAGGACAGGCAACAACTGACAAAATGCTTTCACCAACTGAGCCGTTAACACATCAATATAAGCAATATGAGCTAAGAAATTCAGGTTCCATATATTCCCCTTCCAGTCTCTAAGACATTCAGGCTTCAATACCAATGCTGTGTACCACCCTACCTAGGCATCTCTTTTCCTTGTAGTCTAAACTTCCCTGCCCTGTAACTTTTACTCAGCCAGATGTGGTCAGAGAAACCCCTGTAACTGGATTGTAACCTTTTCCCAAAGCAGTTTGTTGTCATTCTAAAAGGAAATAATTGCCAGAAATAAATGAGACAAGATTCTCCAGCTGGTGTAATGTCTGGACCATGGTGAGGGGCGTGTCTGACCATTTCCATGTCTACAGGTGAGCAGGGAGAAAAACAGATGGGCCAATGTTACCATCTTACCAAAAAAAAAAAAAAAAACAGTGTTTTCAATATGGTCTCCAATATGGAATTCTGTTTAGGGACTAAACAGCCAAAGAAATCATTTCAGAAAGACAACAATAAACTTGGTTATGGGCAAGCAGCATGATTCTTGATTGATAGCATTCATTAAAGTGTGAAGCAACAAATGAGCCAGAGTTCTGAAGTATGTCACTGTCCTTGGAACATACTTCAGGCATAGCCTGAGCTTGCTGAAGCATGCCCAGATCAGCCACTTCCCACCTGACAGAGCTAGGACAGCTTCCCAGAGGGCCTTGACTCTGTTGGTTCTGCTAAGAGAGTTGGTGTTTGCCTCTGGCCCCTGAACAACCCTGCCTCTCTCTAGGGAAGAAAATCCTCCCTGGCTTTTTCTGGTCTTGCTATGAATGAGGTTAAAGTGAGAGCAGACTTAACAAACCTGCTTAACGAGAGACAAAGGCACCAATGGGGTTCAGAAAATACTTCTGGTCTTTAAGATTGGGGAATATGGGCCAGAGATGTAGCTCAGTAGTAGAGCACTTGCCTAGCATGTCCAAGGCCGTGGGTTCAACCCCCCAGTACTGCCAAAAAGATGTTTAAAAATTGTGGGGAACATTTTACTCAGTGAAAGGCAAAGGGAAATGCAGATAATCTCCACATGGCCCTAAATAGAAAATAGGAAGCACATAATGATGAAGGTCTTTAACATTGCTTAGTTTAACTCCTAAATCCCCCTCCAACTGCCATCATGCTATAGGTAGATCCCAATTTAACTTCTTCATTCTCAAAGGAACATTTCCATTTGTTTTCTCAACAAGCATATCTCATGGTATAGCTAATACATACATACCTAGAACAGAAAATAGAGTGTGGGTGCAGGAAAATCAAAATTTATAGAAATAAAGAAGAGTCCTATCAAGCAAGATGTTTCGTGGAAGGCTGAGGAGTTTTAACATTCATTTAGAGTAATTCTAGATTTAGCCAGGGAAAGTCAGTAGGCAGTGATAAGTATGACAAAGGAGATACTTGTGAATCCTAACTCTGACATTACTCACAGATCCAATTAGCTATTCAGCTATAGGAGTTTAAGCAGCAGCTACAAGTCTCCACAACTTGTTGATAACCTCTTCCCAGTGATCCAGCCACTACCACACCCTGAAATCTTAATAATAACAAATGCAACAATATTAGTCACTATCTTTTTCTGAGCACTTACTATATTGCAGGATCTATTCTAAGCACATCACACAGATTTTTACCCACCTCTATAGTTTAAGACATTATAAGTCCCTGGGGGAAATTAAAACATAAGTTAACTAGGGGTAATACATTGGGGGTAATACATTCATCCATTATCAATCACTAACATCTGAATATTCATTAGATCATATTTAATGAAAGGTGATGTGGAAAGAAATAACATGATGAAAAGGGCTTCTGGAAGATTCATTTGACGGCTGTGTAGAGAATCAATTAGGATGAGAAAAAGGCAGAGCCTTGCACACAAGTTAGGAGGCTATTTCATAGAAAAGCCTATTACCAAATAAAAGAATGAGTTGTGATTGATTTATAGGTTTTATAAATTTGGAGATTTGTTTGTGTGTGTGTGCTAGAAGATAAATCCAATGGGGGGGGCACTTTTAAGCAATAAGTTTGCAGCTGTTGAAGACCCAGACTAAATTTTAGAGTTGGCATCTAAGAGAGCTGGACTATTCTGCCTGAGAACATTTATAACACACTTATTCCTCCTGATAAGATAAGAGCAAATGGTAAAGAAAAAAGAAGAAGCCACAAAGAGAGAGATCAAGGAAGCAGAGAAGTATGGTGGGAGACTGGAGTTTGAGATTGCAGAAATGGCTGAGGGACTTTAAAGGACAAGGATGGCTGCCATGCCACTTGAACTTGTTTATATACCTCTAGTAAAAATCCCTCCATATCTCCCAATCTTCAATAAAATCTGCTGTTTGTTTGAGTCAACATAGTTCAGAATGGAAACAGCATGTGCAGCACCATGAGAAGATCTTGAAATAAAAGGGACTCAGCAATGGCAAGAATTCAGAGCTAGAGGTGACTCCAATAGTATTAGCATCCTGGAAATTCACAGCTTGAACAGGGCTTTGAACTTTCCACAGTCTCTGTAATAGAGATTCTAGATAATCTTACCAAGATTTTAGGGATGATAAACATGACCCTAGATGACATCTTTATTATATATGTATAAGATTTTCTTAAAGTGAAATGCAAAAGCAAAGGAACCAGGGAATTTTCCTACATTCCATTGCTATAGCCTCTGAGCTATTTTTTCTTCTTCACTGCTTTTTCCTCTTTTTTTTGGTGTTTGTTTGTTTGTTTTTCTTTTTCCCCTCTTTCTCAAACCAAGAAATGGTAAAATGCAAAAAGAAAAAATATATACTAATTCCAATTCCAGCTAGATTGCTCCTGCAAATCTGCAATCTGTAAGTAAACTTTATAAAGAAAGAAAACTGGTCATGGTAGAATAACACTGCCAGCCATATGCCTTGTCAGGCAGAGGAAGCTGCAGCTGTGCTATCAATTAGAACATTCTAATACCCAAGACTGACACTTTGGAAGTAATTAAGTACTAGATGTTTTTAGGTAATTGCTGCTGCAGGAACACACAACCTGTGCATTTGAAAAATCAAAAGCTTATAGTGACTTCTTTCTTAGAGGCTGCACTATCTTAATTGTCCCTAATCATTTCAACACCTATGGTGTTTTGTGATTGCCTCAAGCATAGCAATTGGTCAAATGTGAACCAGGAGAAAACAACTGCCTCTTCTTTTTCTTTTTTTTTCTTTTTTTTTTTTTTTGCTAAGTGTCATGAAAAGCAGCAGGAGCATATTGGAATATCAGACTAAACCACAATGACAGAAATAACCTATTGACATGCCAGATTCCCATTAAGAGCAAACACAGCTACAGCTAATTTCCTGTGGCTAGAAGGGGATTCTAGGAGGCAATAATCGTTCTGTCAAGATGCTGAGATCATCAAAGATGTCTCTTTCTAGCAGACAGAAAAGAAAAATCTTAGCTGATCATTATTATAGTCAACACATCAATATTGTGTGTCGCTACCATGTGAACAAGCCCAAAGCCATTCATTGTGGGGGAGAGAGAAGGAACCTCAATACCAATAATGAAGAATTCACAGCAGCAATTCTGCATAGAATTATAGGATTGTAAAGCTGGAAGCAACGTCAGGGAATCAGCTGCCTCAGTGCTTCTCAACACTGGACTACACATTAAAACCCCCGTAGGAGCTTTTTAAAACTACCATGCCTGGTATTCACCCCTGACCGAGCAAATCAGAATGGGGGCTGGTTCTAGACATCAATAAATTTTAAATGTGTTTTTAGAGCTCCCTGGGAAATTTGAATGTGCAGCCAGAGTGAAGAATTGCTTATTCATCAAAGCTCCTTTGTTACAGGTGAGAGATCTGAGGCCCATTGAGGAGAAATCCCTTATCAAAAGTCGCACACTGTGTGGCAATTCTAGACCTACAATCAAGCCTCTGGACTCTTAGCGGGCACTGGTTTTCCCTTCATGAACTGAAACTTCCTGTTAAAGAAACTGAGATTTAAAGAAGGTAAGGAAATTGACTAAGACAACACAGCTTGTGAATGGCAGAACTAAGAGTTTAACCCAAATAGTTTGATTCTACTCTCTGTGCATATAACTGCTACTGCTGTTTACACTCCCAAACAAAGCAATCAATAGGATCAGGCTTAGTGTCAAATGATAATGAGACCATCAGTGCTAGAGGAATTCAGAGAAGGGAGCACTACATAGAGGGCCACATTTGAGCTGGGCCTAGAGATCCAGGAAGCTAACTGCTAGGCTGGGGCCCAGAGTTGTGGCAGGAATGATGTCAGTGAAGGAGTAGAGAAGGGAATTGGTGACAACCTTTGAAAAACTAATTTTAAACTTAGAAATTACAAGAGTAGCAGAGAACTCCTGTACACCCTTTATCCAGGTTCAGCAATTTTTAACATTTTGCTTCATTTACATTCCCTCTTTATCTCTGTATTTGACTCTTTATACACACACACACATAAAGACAGTAGCTAAATTCATCAACTGTATATGTACCCACGTGTCACATATAATAATTTATTATATAACTAAGTGGTATGTATTATATGTTTATGTAATATTTTATATTTTATTTAATATCTTTATATTTTATTTTTATGAACAATTTGAAGATTTGAAGGTCGATTAAATACATCAGTTCCCTCTACCTCTTAACACTGGAGTTTATACCTCTAGGGATGATGATATTCTCTTAGATAAAAATAGCACAGTTATTAAATTCAGGAGATATAACATTTTTATTTTTATCTGATCTACAGTTCATATTCAAATTCATCAACTGTCTCACTAATGTCCTTTATAGCATTTTGTTTCCTCCAGTATAAGAACCAATCCAAAACTATACATTCCATTTAGTTGTCATGTTCCTTCAGCTTCCTTTATTTTTCTTTGTCTTTTACAACATTGACATCTTTAAGGGAAAAAGGATCAAGAGATGAAGGGAGGGGAGAAAAAAGAGATGGAAAAAGGAATTGAGATACATTATGTACATGTACTAACTCCACACAAGAAATATAAAAATCGTGTACTGCAAGCATGTACAACAAAAAGAAGGGAATCAAAATATGGATGAAAGGGAGAGGGAGAGAAGGGCAAAGGACTGAAATAAATGAATTAAGATGTGTTATGTACAGGTCCCATTTCCCTACAAGGAATGTAAATATCATACATTACAAACCTATATTAATAAAAAAAAAGAGTATGGGCCTGTTATTTTATAAGCCATTCCTGAATTTTGATTTGTTTGATGCTTCCTTATTATTGGATCCAGGTTATGCATTCATAGCCAAAAAAATACATGAACAATTTGTTCTACTTAAAAGCATCACATTTGGAGGACAAAATATCTACCCATCACATTGATTTTGATCATCCACTCAAGACATTGTCCAGTGTTTCCATGGCACACTCTATTACTTCATAAATATAAAACAAACTGTGAGGATACAATTTGAGGCTATGTGTCTTAATCATTTTTCCATTGCTGGACACAGAAACTGACACTCACAAATTAACCAAGGTGAGGTTTATTTTGGCTTATGATTACAGTCCCTGGTCAGCTGGCTTCAAGACAGAGATGGCATGGTGGAAAGGCCTGGGTAGAGGAAAGCTGCTCATGGTGGCCAGAAAGCAGAGAGAGCAGAGACAAGGAAAGAGCTGGGGAGAATGATATAGTCTTCCAGGTCACACCCCCGTGGCCCTCCTCTTCTAAGCAGGCCCCATTTCCTGACAGCAAGCCAGGTATAGCACCCCCATGATCCAATCGCCTTCCACACATGAGAATTTGGGGAACATTTTAGATCTAAACCATAACACCACACATATACCTAGTTCCTCATCAAATACCCCCCTGTCAAACTTAGCACCTATTAATGATTCTTCCCTAAACTCATCTGTGCTATGATGGCAGCAAAATGGTGATTGTCCAGGTCCACTACTCCCCCCACATGTATCAGTTGGCATTCTGCTGCAGAGAGGGGTCCTCCTTTCTCCCCATTTGTTTCTTTATTATCAGTATGTACTTTAATGCTTCCTACAGCTGGTTCTAATAGGGCTGACTAAAATACTATGGCAAAAGCCTACAGAATTTTCAAATGTAAGCATAAAGGTTTGGGTTGGTCTTTCTGAGAGAGAAGTCATGAGTGCACAGAGGGAAAGGAAAACAACTAGTAAACCTATAGAAAATCCTGATGGTGTGTTAAACTAGACATAATGACCATTTCATGCAGCTGTTTGTGGTAACAAACTCAAAATCCAAACAAAAGCACATTGCTGTTTGCTTGGAAGCACTATACCTATTTACATGTAGCATCTCAATTTTTACCCACCGGCTCAGCAAGAATTATTCCAGGAACCTGGTTTTGTACAAAAAAAATTGAATTCAGATAAATGCATCATGACAGTTGGATTTCTCACAGCTCCAGAAATAGATATACTTTCTTAGGGTGGGTTGGCAGAGAATGAAGGATTGGACTACATGAGGTGGTAATTAATCTGATAAAAATCATTCAAACTGTAGAAAATTAATCCTGCTGAGATTTCAGGGTGTGTTAGCAGTTCAGTTAGGGTTTGTGCAAACCACACCAGCAACACTGAGAGGCTTTAACAATTAAGATCTGATGAGACCCAGGGGAGACTTAATTTCATTAGATTTAAAATCAGGACTACAAATCCAAAAAGTGTTCTACAGACTGGCAGATTTGGAATCAGGTGTAAACAAGTCATATGAGGGTTATACACCATATTTCTTATTTCTTCATGGCAGCATACAGAGAAGGTCTTGTTTTTTTCTCTCAAGGGTCTTTAATTTTCCTATTTTCATCCCCTTCCCATAACTGGACTCAAGTGCAAATCCCTTCGGTCATAGCCAGGTATGGGCAAGCCAGTGAAGTTTGGGATTTTCTGTCAGCAACCCTATCATAGCAAGTCTCCAAATCACGAAAATTCTTTTACTTCCAGAAACTGAAAATAATGTTTATGGTAAATAAGGTCAATATGAACTTTGACTCTCATGATGTCTTACAACAGATATTTTTGTGCTACCTCAAAATGTAAAAAGTTGTCCGGGAGGTATGTTTGTATGGGAAAATGATGGCGTGTTTTGGAAATACCAATAGTTTATAGACATAAGAAGACAATTTTTTTTTTTTGGTACCAGGGATCGAACTCGGGTCCTTGCACTTGCGCAGCAGGCAGCGAAACTACTGAGCTAAATCCCTGGCCCAAGAAGACAATTTTTTAAAGTTCTCATTCTAGAAAATTCAGAACATAGGGCACATATATCTATATCTATATCTATATCTATCTATCTATATCTGTATATATATATATGTGTGTGTGTGTGTGTATAGAGAGAGAGAGAGAGAAAGAGAGAGAGAGAGAGAAACTTACTTGCATTTTTAACCCTTTCTGGAAAAATAACAGATGCTAGTTTTAGAGCAATAATTGTAACTTGCATGTATGAAAGATTTAGATTCTAAACACCAGAAGTTAATTTCCTAATTTTAAACCATATGACAGGTCACTTCTTAAATTTAAATGATTTTATTTGAGCTAAAAAAAAAACCCTGACTTCCTAAGTTCAGTTCACTTCCTGAGTTCTTCCTGAGAATCTTAACTATTTAACTGGTAGCCAAGTAGCGAGTTCTTTGCCTTCTTGGGAGAATTTCAGGTTCAGTTCCTGGCAGGACCAAAGCAAAGGAGTCCTGACTATTGTGCACAAACTACACACAGGGTGCTTTAAGCTCTTGATATGTTGAAGACGCAAGATTCAAATTTACTGTTAAGCTGCTATAATATTGCTCAATTTCTGACATGATTTTGTGATCTTTAGACTGATGGGATTTCTCATAGAGCTCTTTAGCCTTGAAACATACTTATTCACAACATTTGTCATATGCAGCTACATTCAGCTACAGCAGAGTAAATAGGTTTAAAACCGTGAGTTCTGCCTGCTAGAATGCTTCATCATTATGCCTTGGCATCCTCAAATGCAATAAATGTGGAAATTTGGAATTGAAGGGCTTGATTTTCAGTCTCACTGGCCTCTCTCCCTTTAAATTAATGTGGTGCCATCGAGTTCAGCAATAAAGCATCTCATGCTAACAGAAAATATCAACTTTCTTCCGGTGCATATGTGAATTTGGCAAAATATCAGTAAGAAGGCAGTATAAAAGTAAAAATGATTTAGGCATCATGAATATGAGAAGGTGAATTTAATGCATAACTAACACCCTGCAGAATTTGCAGTTCTAGCATACTGGAGGAGGTGAAACATTAATTGAGTTAAGCTATGGGTGAAAACCATTTTTCTATGATAAAAGCAAAGCACTATTCCGGGTCCTTTTCTCTAAATAAATGTTACATTTAAATCACCTTATCATTGTCATCATTATCAACAAAGAATTTCCAAAATTTTCTGCCTGCAAGCAGGCAAAGCATAGAGAAGCCATTTTACATCTTCTTTCACTACTGACTGTAATGATCTTGTCTGGTTCAGAGCTCTCCTCTCCCGGTACACCACTCCTTATAGCTGAAGCCGTCTGCAGAGTGACCCACAAGCTCTAGGACCAACTTGTTCCTAATCAAGGAGGAAACTGAAGGAACATTAGTTCCGAGGGTTTAGCTGATAGCCTTCCCTGCTCCAGTGATGTTTAGCAAAAATTGCTAATTATCTCCTACTTTCATTTCCCGGCTTCCTATTAAGCTTCAAAACCACCCAACCCCTTTCTCAGTTAGTAGGTTCCTATCTCACTACCTTCTCTCTGTGCATACTTCCTGCTTCTAAAATCTGAAGTGCTGTTCTCCTCTGCCCTTTCAAGATACTTGTGGATCTCCCTGATGTTGGCCATCCACCGAAAGTGCTTCCTGTACTAGCTCCTTCTGGCATAAGAGTTGGAGCATGGTTTATCCCAACACACCAGCCTACTTTCCACTCTAATTGCTCTTATACCGCTCCTTTCTAACATTTCACATATTGTCTCACATACTTGCCAGCCTGGTCAGACCCTGGTTTTTATAACTACTTGCCTTATGTATTGTGAGAAAGTCAGTTGCTAACTACTACCTATTGAGCACAGCTTTTCTTGTCTCTTTCCCCCAGAGCCTTTTTCTTGTCATCTGTCAAAGTTGTGACTTTCTTCCCTGTAACACTGTGACCTCCATAGGGCTAGAAATTGTATATCTCTAACACTCAGCATAGCCAGTATTCAGTACCTATTTGTTAAAAAAATATTTTTTCTATGTGATTTTTGCATATTTATTTGTTTCCTCTGTCCCTTGTACTGATAAGATCTTGTTCACACTGTAAATCCAGACCATCACATATTACCTGATGTATATAGGAGTCCAAAGAATGTTGAATGAGTAAAAATAAGTTCTTCCATTTTATTTTTTTCATTAAGTTTATTGGTACAGTTTAGGTATACAATACAGTTACATTCATCATTGGGAACTTGTACCTTTACAAGATGTATCTTGGTTCTTATTTTTTCCCCATTCTCCTGCCCTCCCTTCACCTCCTCCACCCTTCCCTATTTGCAAAGACTTTGTTTCCATTTTTTCCTTTTCTCATGTTTTTCCTTTCCCTTCTTTCCCTTCCCCTACCCCTGCCACTTCCCATACATCTTTAGACCTTTCCTTCCTATTTCACATTATCAATTATACATTTTGATCCTTATTTACACCTTTAGTTTCTCACACCAGAGAAACTATTCGGTATTTACACATGTGTCCTATTTATTTCACCTAAGAGTATCACCTCAATGTGCATCTATTTAGCTATAAATGTCTCTAGTTTCTCATTCTTTATGGCTGAGTAATACTCCATTTTATAAAAAAAAAAAAAAAAAAACACATCTTCTTTATCCAGTCTCCAGTTGATGGGCAATTGGGCTGTTTCCAAGTTTTAGCTATTACAAACTGTGCTGCTATAAACATGGGTGTGCATATATCACTGTGGTGTGATGCATTTAATTCTTTTGGAAAGATCCCCAGCAGAGGAATAGCTGGGTCAAATGGGACCTCTAATCCTAGTTCTTTGAGGTATCTCCATATTGATTTCCACAGTGGTTGCACCAGTCTGTACTCCCACCCACAATGGAGAGGGGTTTCTTTCTCCCCACAGCCCTGCCAGCATTTGTTACTGGTTGATTTCATGATAGCAGCCATTCTTTCTGGGGTGAGGTGGAATCTCAGCATCGTTTTCATTTGCATCTCTCGAATGACCAGTGATGCAGAACATTTTTTCATATATTTATTTGCTGTTTTTACTTCTTTCTCTGAGAAATGTCTGTTCGTTTCAGATGCCCATTTTTGAATTGGGTCTTTATATTTGGGGAGTCTGATTTTTTAAGTTCTTTATATATTCTAGAAAGTAGTCCTTTGTCTGAGGAACAGCTGATAAAAAATTTTCCCCACATTTTAGGATGTCTCTTAGCTCTATTGGTGGTTTCTCAGTTCTTCCATTTTAATATGACTCTGATAGTTGGAAAGATTCATTAATACATAAAAGGTCAGACTAGGTGGTCCAAGAAAGCCTGTATTTCAGGAAAATTACAGTCATATAAAGCACATAAAATTTATTTCTATGTTAACCAATTTGATTTTATCATTACACACTGTATACATGTATCAAACTATGACATTGTCTCAATTTGTATAATAATAATAATATTTTTTTAAAATTATTTCTAAAACCTCTAAAGATTACCAAAGGCAAGGACTGGGATGGTGTGAGACACAAGTGAGCCACCATTTTTGGCCAGAAAATGTAAAGGAGCAGCAAAAGATACAGAATCAGAATTAATAACATTTTAATGAAGTAAAAATAAAAAATAATAATAATATTTTAATGTAATATTTTTAAAAATAAAATGCAAAGATACATAAAGAACCAAATACCAGTATTTTAAGGAAAGACAATAACAGTGTAGTTCCAAAGCTATAGTGTACCTTGAGGTAAATGAAAGACAACAGAAATACTGACTGTTATCTATAGCATCCCCTACCTCCTAAAAATAATAGATGCTAAGCAAAAGACAAAGCTGGGCTGCCACATGAACATATTAATTGGAGGGAAACAAACAGAAGGGTTAAATTGTCCTATATAAAAAAGGGGGTAGAAGTGGATAAAATCTACCAGCATACAGGAGGGGAAAGGGGCTGGAGAGAGAGAAATAGAAGAGGAAGGAAAGGGAAAAACTCACACAGGAAAGAGACATTTGAAGAGCGATATCCAATGAGGGGATAAGATTGACTTTTACTCTGCGGTGTGCAGTGTAATCAAATTTCTATTTCCCCGTGAAATATTCAGGCAAATGCATATTTCTTATGAATGCATTGACAAGTGGATTTATTTGGGGTAGTGAGTGACAGAGTCCTGAGTCTTGGGTCAGGAAAATGCATAGGGCAATAGCAGAGGCTATTCAAGGAAGGTATGGTCTGCCCCTTCTTCGTTTAATCACCACTTTCTATCAATGCAACCCTTTAAATATTTTTAATCTGTTTGCCTCTTTTCAGCTCTACTCCAACCATCATCTTTCACCTAATCAATAAAGTTTCACTTTCTCTGCTCTCCAATTCATTCCCCAGGCTGTAGCGACTGAGCTTTCTAAAATTCTTATATAATTTCCACTGCTCCTGGAATAGCCTAATACTTCAACATTGCCCCGTGGTCTCTCCCTACCATTATCTTTTAATATAGATAATTATATTCCTGCACCAAATGCACTAGACTTCTTTAAGTTTTGCAAATGAATGCACTATGATAAGACAGTAAAATAAGTTTAAAGGTATCACAAAGAAAAATAGTTGCAAATTCAAGAGCTAGGCTTTAAAATTAGTCATTAAAAGAAAAGGGGGATAAATGGAAGCAAATCAATTATAAGAACTGTTTCATTACTCCCAACTATGGCCAAAGAAATTCATTTGGTTTATGGTAGATCATTTTTCTTTCTTTTATTCTGTAGTCTGTCACCAATAGTGCAATATTAAAATAGATATTGCACTTCTTAGCTTTGAATTAGAAAGACTGACTCTGCTTATTATATCCAGAGCAGAGAAGAAATTAGCTAATTCTTTCATCAAAATCTTATTTATATTTTTTGTGAAATATTCCTTCTATGCTTCAAACAAGATAGATTACTTTCATTAAAGTTATTAACAGCCATTAGTAAAGGATAATGGATTTGAACTTTGCACATCCTTAGATTGATCACAGGGACACATGCTCCACCAATACTGGCCCTATAGTTTGGATATTAAATGTCCCCCAAAGGCCCATGTGTTAAAGGCTCATCCCCAGCTAGGTACTAGTTGGAGGTGTTGAAAAGTTGAAGAGGTAGGGCCTAGCAGGAAGTTTTATTTCATTGGGTGTGTTTTCTCAAAGAGGACTGTGGGGTCCCAGTCTCTTCCATCTCTTCCTCTTTCTTTCTGTTTCAATTCCTGGCCATGAGGTGAGCAGTTTTGTTCCACCATACACTTCCACCCTGATGTGTTGTCAGAAACTTCCAAAACTGTGATGCACAATATACATTTCCTCTTTATAAGTTGATTTAACTCAGGTATTTGTTACAGTAATGAAAAGCTGAATAAACACAACTAGCATAATCTCATCGAAAATTAAGTTACCAGGTCTATCCAAAGCTAACAAAAGGCTATGCTTCTCAACAGAAATATAAAGATATAAAGCTGTGCAGAAATATGAGTTTGTGTGTTGTTTTCCCCTTTCCTTGGGCTTTTTTGTTGCTTCTGGCTATGGGGGCTGACCTAAATTCTAGTGCTATGCCATCCTATATGATAGCCACTGATGGCTATTTAATTTTGACTTAATTACAATTAAATTCATTTTACAGTTGTTTTTCTTGACCACATTAGCCACATTTCAAGTGCTTAAGAGCCACATGTGGCTTGCTGCTCTGTCACTGACAGTTCAGATACAGACCATTCCCATCATCACAGAAAGTTCTATTGAACAAAGCTGCTCTAGTACATTCCAAAGCCCCCACTCTAGATAATGCTATTCAAATGGAGCTCTAAGTTTTCAGCTTACCTCCTCCTAACATTCTAAAAGGATTTAGATATTAAAATAAATCCCCTACTACACCTCAGCTTCAGTCAAATTGGAGGCTCTGACAGTTTCATTACTACCTTATCAAGTCACTTCATGATTTTTAAAAATTATTATTCTAAAAAAACACTTATCTAGACTGGATTTAGTAGATGCTTGAAACCTATTCATTTACTAGAAACTGACTTTCAGTACATGATTCCTGGCTTCCTTGCTCCCTAATGTACTCTATACCCAGCAGTGCTCACAGTTGTGTCCTTTCCAAGAAAGTTTCCTTCCATCAGCCACATTCAGAGACCCATTTAAAATCATGTTCAGGCATTTGCTTTATGTTTTCAGTCACAGGAAATTACTTCTTTCACTTGATTTTCATTTCTCTCTTTCCATTTTTTAAAAATCTTTTTAAGAAAATGACTGTCTACCATGGCAATAAAGTATCTGTGTTCTCTGCAGCTAGATAATTGAAGGAGAAACACTGACAGGAATATTGCTATATCAATAATGCACTGTCCTTCACAGGACAAAAGGCTCAGCACCTGACCCACCTCTAGTAAAGTGCAGGCCTTGAACCCTGTCTCTCAAGGTGAGAATGAGTTTGAATTAATCCATCAATAATAATCACATTTGTGTAACAGTTACCTGGAGTTTAGGTGCATCTGTGGCCAAATTAAGGCTCAATCTGTGACCAGGGTCAGGTCTCAGTTGTAACTGGAGTTAGGAAATGACTTTTTGTTCAGATCGAGGCACAACTCAGTATCTGATGACAATGACCAGAAAGCATGTAAGGATTAAGAATAACTAGCCATGCTTTCTAACCCCTTAACCTAGCAAGGCACAAATAATAAAAGTTTTTGACAGAAATACAGCTTTTTTCTCTAACTCAAGGACAGTACATTTTTGAGACATGCATGCTGCCAATCTCCCATCTCGTATGTATAGAACAGACATCATTACTCAGTCATGACCTTCATTCATGCTGTATTCAGATAAGGCCCCAAACAACCTCTCACCACAGGGCCCTATGCGGCCACTAGCATTCGATCAGAATTGGTCCAAAAGATTAAACCTATTTATCATCTTTGCTCCAGAGACGTCCATGAACCAAGGAGCAGATTGCCCCTGGAAAGAATATTGTTATGATTCTGACCATTTTTTGAGGTCAGAGGAAAGTAGGGAACAATCAACTTAAGAACAGGACCTGAGGCAAATCAAAATATGTATACAAGCACTCCCCTGACTCAAAGGTGAAGAGTTGGCACGGGCAGCCTAAAGAGAGATGGGGGAAAGGCAGGAAGGTGTCACTTTCAGGCCACTAGCTCTAGTCCTAACTTCGCATACTATTAGAAGTAGTAACGTTTTGTAATAATTACATAGATATATTTGCACCTTTTTCTACCTTTTGCTGTCAGATTCACCAAATAATTTTTGCCTCCTTGTTCCTGTGATCAGCCACTGAGACATTTTGAAAAATAAGACTCAAACTATACAACTCATTTCACCATCCTTGATATGCCAGATATGACTGATCAAAAGAAGAGACTAAGTCTAACTAGAATGGCAACATCCTTTTCCAGGTATGTCTTTCATTCACTAGAAACCATCTTCCTGAGTTGTTTATTTTCCACTTCAGGACCACACATACTTAGTAGGTTTACTGTCTTTCCAGACACTCGGTCAACAATTATTCCAAAATCTTTTAGTTTATCACCGTTGAAAAGAGGGTGAAGTTCCAGTTTTAAGCACTCAAACTTTCTCCAAGAACAATTCCAAACAAACTGTGTTGGAAAGACCCTTAAAATTCATCTGGTTCATTCTCTAGTATTTGAATCCCCTTTACAGGTTGTTGTTCTACAGTTCTTGGATTATTCCAAAACTGGTTAACCACTATCTCCCAAAGCATTCCTTCCACCAGCATTTGTTGAGTGCTAGGGTACAGAATGATGTGTGCAGCTTAGTTCTCACTTCTAGATATTTTTTCCTTACATAATGCCAAAATATATCTCTACTGCCTCCTTCTACCCACTGGCCTTGGTTGTATTTTTAAGACAGGCTTTCACTGTAGTCCAGCCTGGCCTCGAGCTCACTATGTAGCCCATGTCGTCCTCAAATTTAGTGATCCTCCTGCCTCACCCTATCAAGTGCTGGGATTACAGGTGTGCATCACCATGACCAGCTGTCCCTGGACTTTACGATACCTTACAAAAAGAAAAAAAATCTGTTCTTTGTCCATATCTCTGCTTTGCAGATGTTTGAGAATGGTTATCATGACCATCCCTTTACCTTCCCTTCCCTAAGCTAAGCAACTCCCATTCCTGGGCCTGCTGGCCATTAATCCCTCCACCATCATAGTCACCCTTTTCTGTACATGCTTTGCTTTGTGAATCTCTACCACCAAAGTCTCAGAACTGCAAGCTTTAAGTTTGGCTTGATCAGAACTGATTGAAACAAAGCTATTGATAGACACAGAAATGTTTCTGTTGGTTTCTAAGCTTGCATTCCCTTTCTTTACAGATCATATCATACTTTTGACTCATTGAGCTTCCTAACCTCTTTTATTTCTCCTCATGACCACTATATCCAATCTACCAGGTCTTCCTCTGAAAGTTTCTTGAGTCTCTCTCTTTCACCCATTACAATAACTTCTACCTATAATCTGAACCCTAGTCTCCTCTTGCCTGAATTATTATAAAGATATCCTGACTGACTTTCCTGTTTCTATTCTTTTTCCTACATCAATTCATCCTCTGCACCACTACCACTTCCTAATGCATCACTTTAAAAATAGTTTAATATGGTCACTCAAAGGTTGAACTTGGGGACCAGATTATTGGGTTCAAATCTCTACTATTTATGAGCTCTGGAACCTTGGAGAAAAATCATTTAAACCTCAAAGGACCTTATTTTATTCATCTTTCAAATAAGGGTAATAATAATAACTATCTCAGTACATTAAATGAAATACCACATGTGAGTTAGCTTCAGGCTTGGTCCATAGTAAATAGGTAATAGCTGCTGTTTTCATTCTGCTGATCAAATATCCCCAGTGTTTTTGTTGCCTATTAAATGAGCTGAAATATTGTTTACCTGATAACTAAAGCTCTGTATAATCTGACCCCAAACCACTATAAACAGCTAAATTGGTTTGGACAAGTTTCCTGTTTTATTACCTTTAAAATGAGGAATGGAAATTACTTCAAATGTGTTTAAAGGCCAGACATTATATAATTTGACTTTTCTAATCATTTGTCTCCTCCTTTCCAACTGAGTTATGCATAATTTCCTCAAGAAAAAAAAAGCCTTGTTTATTCCAACATCCATGTCTCTGCTCATGCCATTGGGCTTTCCCTCCATTGGAAATGCTTCTACCTACCTGTCTTTCAAAATGTAGTTAAGTGCCATAATCTCCATTAATCCTACAGTCAGCAAAGGTCACTCTGTCCTCTGAGACTCCTAAGATGCAAAGCTTCCTTGGCTCTCGTGATAGTGGTTGCATTCTATCTTATAAACACGTATCGTATGTCTCCCACAGGTAGGATTTTTTTCATTTTCAGCAATGTCTCCAGCTCACTTTGTGCAGCACAATGCCTCTTACATTGTTGGATATTACAATGTTTATTGTAACACAGAAGGAATAGAAAATGAAGCTTTACTTATATGTGACACCAAAGGTTCATCGTGTGGTAGAGATGTATCTTCAACTGATTTACCTTTCTTTGACATATATTTTTAAAGGATATTCAGGAAATGAGTAAATACTCACCATATTCACTGTGAGTACCAGCTGGGTATGCCTTATTCCTTTGGAAACTACTTACAGATTGTTCAACAAAAAACATTATTTTTAATTAAATTATATGTTCCCTAAAAGTTAATACATTAGAGGGCCAGGGATTTAGCTCAGTGGTTCTGGCGCCTGCCTCACAAGCACAAGGTCCCAAGTTCAATCCCCGGTACCAAAAAAAAAAAAAGTGAATACATTAGAGAAGTAAAGGAATTGTAACTGTAAAGTTTAGGGATAGCTAAAGTCTAGGAAATTTAATAAGAGAAGTTGACCAAATGAGCTGAGTATCAGGCCTGCTCAAGGAGTTGGCTTGGGTGCTCCATGAAGACTTCATGTGGCAAACCTCTTTTGCTATGATAACATCTTCAAATATCAAAATAGTTGAGGTTATTTGTATGTCTTTCCTGCACAGGGTAAGTGAGATGAAGGGTACGGCCTGAAGTTTCCCTTACATAAAATTCACTGTCCCACCTGTCAAATCGTCTAGCACAGACTTTTAGAAATCCCCATCATTACTTTTTTAAATATTTATCATGAGGTGCATATTTTTTTGAAATATATACACAAGGAAATGACCAGATGAAGTTAATTAACTTAAGCATTATCTTTCATACTTCCCATTTTTTTGTGGTGAGGACTTTTAAAACATACTTAGTTATTTTCAAGAATTCAATATATTACTATTAACTATAGTCACCAAATTGTACAATAAATCTGCTAAACTCATTCCTCGCATTGAACAGAAATTTTGTGAGCTTTGCCCAAAATCTCCCAAAGACCCACCTCAGCCCCATAGTAACCATCATTCTAGTCTCTGCTTTTATGGATCTAACATTTTTAGATTCCATATATAAGTGAAATCATGACATATATGAGTGAAATCATTGACTTTCTATCTGGCTTATTTCTCTTAACAGAATACCCTAATTCATTCATGTTTTGTAAATTATAGGATATCCTTCTTTTTGAAGACTGAATAGTATTCCATTGTAAGAGTAGACATTTTCATTATCCATTCATCCATTAATGGATACTTACATTGTTTCCATATATTGACTATTGGGAATAATAATGTAATGAACACGAGAATGCACATCCCTTCCACATATTGATTTAATTTCCTTTGGTAATATGTGAGATTGATGAATCATATTATAGTTCAATTTTTAAATTTTTGAGCAATCTCCATACTGTTTTTCATAATGGCTGCACTAATTGATATTCCTACCAACAATGTATGAGGGTTCCCTTTCTCTACATCCTCACTAATACTTGTTACCTTTCATGTTTGCTAATAACCATTCTAACAAATGTGAAGTACTATGTCATTGTACTTTAATTTGTATTTCCCTGATGATTGGAGACCTGAGCATTTTCTCATGTACATATTGGTAATTTATATGCCTTACTTTTAATATATTTTATTAATGCTATTAATTTTATAAAATATTAGGTTTAGATATGGTATTTTCATATAAGCGTGTAATATATATTTTAAGAAATGTCTATTCAGATCTTTCACACATGGTTTTGCCACTTTCAATTGGGCTCTTTCCTTGTTATTCAGCTATTTGAATTCCTTATATATTTTGAATATTATCCCCTTATCAAATGTATAGTTAGCAAAATATTTTCTCTTATTCTGTAGTTTGTAACTGCTGATTGTTTCCTTTACTGTGCAGAAGCTTTTTAGCTTGGTATAATAATCCCATTTATCTATTTTCATTTTTGTTGCCTAAAGTTTTGAGATCATATCTAAAATTAATTGCCAAGACCATTGTCATGGACCTTTTCCTGTATGTTTTCTTCTAGTAGTTTTATGATTTCAAGTTTTATGTTTAAATCTTTAATCCATTTTGAGTTGATTTTTGTATGCAGCGTAAAATAAGACTCTAATTTCATTCTTGTGCATGTGAATATCCAGTTTTTCCAATACCATTTATTGAACAAACTATTCTTGATTGTATGTTCTTAGAACCTTCTTCAGAAATCAACTGACCATAAGTGCATGAATTTTAGAAACCCTCACTATTACTTATTTTGTCCCATGATGATATGGGAACTCCACTGTTTCCAAATGGATACTGTTTAAAAAAAAATAAAGGAAGGAGGAATATGGGAGACAGTGCAGAATAAACTATTTAAGCCACAGTTTTGTCAGTGGCTAGAGATGTTGTAGCACTGGGAGTTTTGAGGAAACTCCTATAAATTCCCATGAGTACCAATGCCCTCCGCCCTATTGTTATGAGGGTAAAGTATATTCTGCCCTTTATGTGATAAAGGGGATGGAACGTCTCAGCAGTTTAGGAGAGCTTTCTTCTATACTCACTGATATCAGTACAAAATCACCCTACTTTTCAATGTTTATGAATCAATTCTCAGTCACTTTCTATACTTTTAATGACTTTCTCCATTGTCAACATTTTATTAACCTTTGGTTCTCCTTTCTGAATATAAAAGTCCTAGCCTAATAAACTATCTTCATTTCTACCTTTGTATATAAAATCTTTCCAGAAGTGAAATGTACATCTGCTGCCTCTGCTTTTAGACATTGATCCACTGAAATCTAACTTCTACTGAATTTGCTTAGAATGTAGGTCACTTGTAACCTCACTATTTCTAAATCATTGCAGCTTTATCTAACACTTCCATGTGTTTACTATGCACAAACTACTTTCCTAAGAGCTTCACAAATATTAGTAAAATAATATACAGAGGAAATAATGTTTGAGGAAAAAAGTATGCATAAAAGATTTTAGCATGTTTCCATTATTTACTGCTATATTTGACTTTGCTGTCTACTACATCCATGGCACATACCTGTAATCCCAGCTACTCTTGAGGCTGATGCAGGAGGAGTGCAAGCTTAAGGTTAGCCTGGGAGACTTAGGAAGACCCTATTTCAAAATATAAAATTTATTTTTATTAATTTTATTGGTACAATTTAGATATACATAATGATCACATTCATCATAGAGAATTTGTACCTGTATATGATATACCTTGATTCCCCTTTTTTCCCATTCCCCTCCCCTTCAACCCCTCTTCCCCTTCTTATTTACAAAAATCTTTGTTTCCATTTTTTCCTTCTTTTCTCATTTCTTTTTCCTTCTTTCCTTCCCCCCTCCCTAGTTCTTTTGTCCTTTTAAACAATTTCTTCCTATCTCACATTATCTATACCAAAATGTAAAAAGGCCTGAGGATGATCTCTGTGGTAGAACACTTGACTGGTATGTCTTCAAAGCATTTTATCAAAAAATTTAGGTGATATTATTTTCTATTCATCTTTTATTTTTAACACATATTAATTGTACACAATATTGGGGTTCAATGTGATATTTTATACATGAATATCGTGTACACTAGTCAAACCTAATCTCCCTTTTTACATCCTCACTCCACTCTTATCATTACCTAGTCAGCACCAATCTACTTTCAGACTGACTTATTTTAGCTTCCACATACGAGAAAGAACATACAGTGTCTGTCTTTCTGTGTCTGCCTTATTTTACCTAACATAGTATCCTCCATTTCCATCTATTTTCTGTAAATGACAGAATTTTATTTTTTCTTTATGTCTGCGCAATACTCCACTGTATATGTATGCCACATTTTTAATCTATTTTTTTGTTTCAAACACTAGAAACATGGCCAATCCCTGTCCAGAGAACTTAACATGAATCATGCCACTTGATCTGCCCAAAAACCTGTGAAGCAGGTGCTATTATTATCCCCATTTCATAAACTGGCAAACCAAGATACAAGGAAGTTAGTAACTTGTCAAAAGTTGGACAGCTAGTAAAGGTGGAGCCAGTATTAACAATGAAATCTCCCTTACTCTAGACTGAGTGTGTTGAAAAATTATGATACACACACACATATACATATATATGATATCAATGTATTTATACTTTGTAACCTACCTTTTCACTCAGTAAATATTGTAGAATCTTTTGATGTCAGTAAATATGGTTATGGTTCTACATATCATTTTTTTACTTTTATTGGTACATGTTTGTAGTACATAATCATTACATTCATTGTAGGGAATTAGTGCATGTACATAACACATTTCAATTCTTTCCCCCCTTTCCTCTACCCTCTTTTATTTTGCCAGCCTCTGATTCACTTATTTATCTTATATACAGATTAAAAACAAACTAATAGGCCAAAAACTTGTGAGACAATTTTACTGAGTCAAGGTACAATTTTAGATATATTGTCCACACTGGATTACAATAATATTAATAATAATTCTCTTCCTCTCTCTCTCTCTCTCTCTCTCTCTCTCTCTCTCTCTCTATTATCTGCATTTTATTTCTATATATATATATATGTATATAGAACTTTTTTATATAAGAGAAACAATGTGATATTTAAGCTTGTGTGTCTGAGTTACTTCATCTAACATTATGGTCTTGAGGTACATCCATTTTCCCACAGATGATTCAAGTTTATCCTTCTTTATGGTAGTCTAGTACTCCATTGTGTACAAATACCACATTTTTTTTACCCATTCATCTGTTGAATGACATACAGGCTGTTTCCATGATTTAGCTATTATGAACTGTGCTGCCATAAAGATGCATGTATCACTGTACTATAATGGCTTTAACACTTTCAGAAAGATATCTGGAAGGAGAATAGCTGGGTCAAATGGAATTTCCATTTTAGTTTTTTGAGAAATCTCCATACTAATTTCTATAATGATTATTATTTTAAAAGCCTTTTTAGTATTTCATTTTAGTGTACACCAAAGTGTGTGTAGTTTCTTATTTAAAAATTTTGGATGTGCCTGGTTTTTAATATTTTAATGTTTTATTGACACATAAATGCTGCACACATTTATGGAGTACAGTATAATAATCTGATATCTGTATACAATGTGGAATGATTAAATCAGGGTAGTTAGCACACTGGTTTCCTCAGACATTAATCACTTTATGAATTAGTAAACTTTCAACTCTTCTTGTTGTTTTGAGATATATTGTAGCGTAGTATAGACTAGAGTGTAGTTACTTAAATGTGCTATTGAACACCAGAAAATCTTGTATATACATAGAAGGAGTGATCAAAATATATAATGAATGTTTAAAATTTTTTTAATTATTACAGTGAAAGATAATTGCCATGAATCCCCCTAAAAATACTCCCCCTCTCTTTGGACACAACTCTTCTGCCTTTCTGAAGCAGTCCTGGAAATCCTGTTTTGTGAATATCTTTACAAGGTGTGATCAAAAATATAATGAATGCTGCTGCTGAGTGCCATGCAATGGAAAGGTAGGTGCATAAAAACATAATGGTGTGTCATTGTTCACTTTATTCACCAAATCTGGCACCATGTGATTTTTGCCACTTCCCCAATGTCAAAATGACTATAAAAAGTAAATTATTTAAATTCACTCAGGACAGTAAGGCAGCCATAACAGTGCAACTGAACATACTCATGAAAGAGACAATCCAGAACTGCCTTTCAGAAAGTGGCAAGAATGATGAGATAAATGTGTTCAAAGAAAGGGGGAGTATTTTGAGAGGGACTCATGGCAATGTGTTTTTTACTGTTACTTTTAATAATTTAGATATTCACTATATTTTATCATACTTCATACATCTTCATGTACATGTGTATCTATTTTGTCAGAATAGAGAGAAAGAAAAGAAAAGCAAAGGAAAGAAAAGAGAGAGACAGAGACAGAATATTGGCTGATGGTGGCCATAATAGTGAAATTGCACAAATTAGTGGTACAGAAAGAGAAAAACTGAATCATAGGGTTCTTTTCAAAATTGCTTTAGGAGCAGAGAAAAGGGAGACACCATAGTATTAAATTGAGGTACCAGTCAAACAAGAAAGAGACAGCAGATAGAGGAGCTGACATCACAGTTCTAGAAGTGAGCAGCAGGGATCCAGTTGTTGAAGAACAGAAATGCTCCCAGTCCTGCTGGCTTTAGTGCTGAGTTTAACAAGACTTTGGAGGACAGCAGCCTCAGCAAAGCTTTGAAGGCTGCTGTTTTCAGTGGTACCTGGGAGGAAGGGAAAATGGTCATCAAGGTGACACATAGAATCTAGCTGCAGAGTGCTGAGACTGGCAGAATGCATACACCTTGAGGTCCTAGGAAAACACAGTAAAGGAATAAGCAATATTTGACAGAAAAGAACTAGGTTTTCTCTGAAATTCTTTCAATGTCAAAAGCTGTGATGTGTGTCTGGATCAAGAAACAGCTTTGGTATATGATTTGATCTCAAACTCTTGCAGAGAAATGAAATGCCAAATTTATTGAGAAAATTGAAGAAGATACAACATAGCAATGGGTGGGTAAGCAAAGAAATTGAAGTGAGAGTGGAACAAGGAAAGGCTATCCTTGTATGAAGCCTCCCACACCTCTTCTGGAACCTGATGCCATGCTTGGGAGAAGTAAGGTGTAAAGATGAAAAGAGGATGGATTATATGTAGCTAGCTACATAATTTTCAAATAAAATCACTCATAATATTCACAGAATGCCAAAAAATCTCAAGTAAGTCAAAGTTAGACATAAACTTAGAAGCCAATATGCTAGTAAAAAATTCTGCATTGAGAGCTTTTAATACCTACTTCATAGAGAAAGAAGACTCAGCAAGAACTTGGGAAATTAAATCTCAGCAGAAAATAAAATAAATATGGATAGCTTGGAAGTTATAAGAATACTTCAGAGTTAAATTGTACTCTTCATCTGCTCTCCTCTAACAATAATAGTTTACTTAACCATAGTACATTTCCAAAATCGGGATGCTAACATTGATACAATACTGAGGTACAGTTTTATTTGAATTTCACCAGTTTTTGCATGCACTTTTTTGTATACAGTTTTATAAAAATTTTATCATATGTATAGATTTAAATGGTATTACCACAATCAAGTTACTGAACTGTTGATTGGCCATTCTTATAAGAACAATGTATCATGCTTGCTTTTTAGAGAAAAATATAATATTATAGTTAACATATTTTTCCTTTTCTTTAAAAATTGTCTTGTATGAGTAGATGGTCTTCCACTGCCATGAACTGTTGCCCCTCTATAATCTTGTCTTGCTTTGGAGCCAGCTGATTATGGACTGAAACCTCTAGGAACTGTAAGCTAAATAAATCCTTTACCTTTTAACTTTGGGTGTTGGGCATTTTGTCTCAGCAATGAGGGAAAAGTAACTAACACAGTCTCTCACATATACATCCCACAGTGACCAGCCAATCTTAACTTGCTTCTTAGGTATGACAAGAAGAAAAAGATCAAAAGAATGGGGGCAAAGAAGCTGTTCAACCTGCAGTTCATGTTTTGGACATGCCCAGTTTTCCTGGGCTGCACTGAGTGAAGAGGAATTGCCTTGGGCTACATATAAAATATATTTTTAATGTATACAAGTAACAAAACTTCCTTTCTATATTTCATTTTATATCATAGAGTATCCCTGGACACACCTGCATGATTTCAGACTATCAATAGTCAATGTGCCAAGAGCTTACTATAGATGCACAATTTCAGGCCTCACTCAAAACATTTGAATCATAATCTCCAATCATCTTGATAATTTTTATGTAAATTAAAGTTTGAAATATATTGTTCTAGAAATACGTTAAAATAAAAATGGAAATAGAGATTTTAATCCTATTTATTTCTTCAGCAGGGTTAAAGGAACCAACCAGGCCAATAATAACAGAAGAGACATCTGCTAACAAAAGAATTCAAGGAAATTTTTAGAAAGTAGAAAATAGATGAAAATCAGTCACTAATTCGGCAAAGTAGGGAAGCTCATGACCTAAACTGTGCACAGAGGTGGATTTTTATGAAAAGATACCTGAAAGTATCCACAAAATACAGGAAAGGCTCAAAACTTGGAGGCATCGTTTTTGGCAGAGGGCAGGAAAACAGCAATGGGACAAAATAATGTAGATAGATTAGAAATCTGCAAATAAAATAATCAAAATTCACCCCTGTATACACAGATATTACACACCATAGTCACAGAACATCATTAGCCAGAACTTAACCCATAAGCCAAAAGCCACTGAATATGGGCTGGAAAAGTTGAACTGAAATTCATCAAAAATAAGGACAGTGGTTAACTCTCTTGTTACCCTTCCTGTCTTGTTTGCACCATGTTGTTTCTGTTCTGTGATGCTTGCTAGTTAGCAAGACAGACTCTATATTGCTGCTTGACCCACCTGCCCGTCCTTTAGATGAACTCAGAAGGAAGAAGCTTAGAAACCTCCTCCCTTTAGAGAGTCCCTTTCGAAATAACAGTTAATCAACTATTGTTTTACAAATGTTCTAACAGCAGGACGATCCACTTCTGTACCTTTCTCTTGCTTTGCTAGTTCTATCCCATAGCGGGGCCTAGAAACTGTTGGCCTCAAAGGTGTTTAAAACATGTTTGTCTCCCCCCAGTTGGGGCTCGAGTCCGATACTGGGCTCGGGTCCTGGCCGGTAATAAACTCCTGTGTGGATTTAATATCAGTCTCTAGTTGGTTCTTTCTCACTGGATCTAATATTCTTGGAGGCCCCAGCGAGATAGTCAGCTGCTCTGGAGATTATTATCTTGGAGCTATTGTTTCTTTTTAGGAGAGACCAGGATCGGTCATCGGCAGTGTTTGGCCCCTCTGGACACCGGTCTGTGGAAGGAGAGGCCACCCTGATGGTATCCTGGGGCTCCGGTTAGGCCGGTCCCAGTCAGGCCCTATCACTGATCAACCGACCCGCAGGGGTTTATCGGGAAAGATTCTAGAAGTAAGAATTGAATGATTCTCAGTGCACTGTGGGTAGATGGGAGGAAGCCAGATGCAGCACAGGTTCCTCTATCTAGAGTCTCTTCATGATGGCAAGCAGACTCACTGGGTCAGAGTTGTCAGAAGGGTGACTCCCTGGGTTGGAGTCCATATCCATTCATCCCCAGAGGTTTTACTTGGCCAAAGTCTGTCTTTGTCTGTTTATTGTTGTCTGTCTGCTTGCTCTGTGTGCCTTTTGCGTTTCCACAGGCTAAAATTATGGGTTCCTCACAGTCCACAGAAGGAACTCCACCTGATTATATTTTGAATAACTTCAAAAAATTTATGCCACAGACAAGGAAGATAACTATGGCATGAAATTTTCTAAAGGCAAATTATGAACCCTGTGTCAATAAGAATGGCCCAGTTTCAGAGTCAGTTGGCCCCTGGTGGGAACTTACTGTATGCACATTGTTCACAAGGTTTAGAATGTGGTCACATGAGTTGGGGCCCCACAGCATCCAGATCAATTCCCATATATTGACATCTGGATCGGTATGTTGAAAGATCCCCCTAAATATTTTATACAATGTACAGGTCCCGATCAACCTTTCACAACCCTGAATTGGAGGAGAAGGGAAAATTGAAACCTACCAGAAAAGAGCCCCTCTCTGATGGCTGTGTCACCTAGTAAAGGTATTCTCCAGTCTGACCTTGAGGATGATTTGGGCCAACCTCCCCCTTATCACGTGGGTGGAATTGGCACCCAGGGTAGGGGCCCTGAATCTCCCACTGGAGGCCCCCCAGTTCCAGATTCTTCCTCAGGCCAGATCTGCTCACCTCCCCATACTCGATCTGGGACAGGACTACAGTCCATTAGCCCCATCTTCCTCCTCCCTTTTTCCTTTAAAACAGACAGAGCCCGGAGGAGGATAGATTTATGTCCCTTTTACAACTAGTGATCTTTACAATTGGAAACATCCAAATCCCCCCTTCTCTGAAAAACCTCAGGCATTAATCTCTCTTCTTGAGTCTGTTTTTCATACCCATTAGCCAACTTGGGATGATTGCCAACAGCTTTTACAGATCCTGTTCACCACTGAGGAGCGGGACCACATTTATCAACAGGCAGTCAAAGAGGCCCTGGGGCCAAACCCCAGTGTCACTCCTAGAACCCTGGGGGTATTCGGCCAGGGCTGAGGCTACAGTTCTGTCATGGCACCCCAAATGGGACCCCAATGATAATGATGATAAGAGGAGGCTGGGGACCTACCGCCAGCACTTATTAGGGGGACTCTGGAGAGCTGCCAGAAAGGCCACTAATTTGAGTAAGGTAAGTGAGGTTCACCAGGGAAAAACGGAGTCTCTGGCTCCGTTTTTAGAAAGACTCTTGCAAGCCTATAGAGTTTTCACTCCTATTGACCCAGAGGCTCCAGAAAATACAGCAGCTTTAAATTTGGCCTTTGTTTCCTAGTCAGCCCCAGACATTAGAAAGAAACTACAGAAATTGGAGGGATTTGAGAAAAAACAGGACTGAACTCCTGAACATAGCCCAGAAAGTTTATGATAACTGTGAAGCCCCTGAAGAAGTCCTAGCCAAGAAACTGGGAAAAGTCACTATTGCTGCACTCCAGACACAAGAGAGGGTCCCTCTGGACAGAAAAGGAGAAAGCCGCCTTTTTGGCTTTAAAGAAAGCCTTAGTGTCAACACCAGCCCTGGCCCTACCTGATGTCACCAAGCCCTTTTGGTTGTTTGTGGCTGAATGAGGGGACATAGCCAAAGGAGTGCCAATTCAGGCATTAGGGTCTTGGAACAGACCTGTGGCCTACCTGCCTAAAAGACTTGATCCTGTGGCAAATGGATGGCCTACCTGTTTGAGGGCAGTTGCAGCCACCACCCTCCTGGTCAAGGAGGCAGATAAGCTCAGCCTGGGACAGGACCTGGTCATCACTGCACCCCATGCGATGGAGACATTGCTGAGAGGAGCCCCAGAACGATGGCTTTCCAATGCCCACCTGACTCAGTACAAGACCCTGTTGCTGGATGTGCCAAGCATTAAATTCACCAAAGAAATGGCCCTTAATCCAGCCACCTTACTTCCAGACTCTGACCTGCGCACGCCCCTCCATGACTGTCTGGACACTCTGACAACTTCCACCACCAACCACCCAGACCTGACTCACATTCCCTTGCAACACCTGGATGAGACCATCTTCACCCATGGTAACAGTCTTGTGGAAAATGGAATCAGGTATGTGAAGGCAGCCGTAGTCAGTCCAGAAGGACAAGTATACTGGGCACAGGCATTAAGCCAGGGAACATCGGCACAGAGGGCTAAACTAATAGCCTTAACTCAAGCCCTAAGGTTAGGTCAAGACAGGGCTGTAAACATCTACACTGACAGCTGGTATGCATTCGCCACTGCCCATGTGCATGGTGACATCTACAGGCAGAGAGGGCTATTGACATCAGAAGGGAAAACTATCAAAAATTTTAAAAAATTGGCCTTATTGGAGACAATTTGGGAACCCAGGGAATTGGCCATTATTCATTACAAAAGCCACCAAAAAGGAGACAGCATCAAGGCCCATGGTAACCGAGAGGCCGATGATGTGGCCTGACAAGTGGCCAGAGAACCAGTGGGGCCAATAGACATTCTGCCCATCCAACCCTTTGGCTACCTGCCAGAAAGACCCACATATACCCCGGAAAAAAAAGAGAAAAAAACCAAAAGCGAGGGGGTACAAAACTGGACTCAGGCTGGTAAAAAGGGACAAACAAATGAATTTGTTTCCTCTGATCCCTGGGGAGACAATTGTTCATCAGTTATATCACTTAACTCACCTGGGAAAATCAAAGTTATAAAAACTAATGAGCTCTAAGTTTTCAATCCCAGGACTGACCTCTATGGTCCAAGGACATCAGTTCCAGGTGTCGTGTGTGCACAGGTAAACTTCAAGATGAGACCAAGGAGCAAAGGTAATCTACTATGGAAAAGAGAGCCAGAGGAACATTGGAAACTTGATTTCACCAAAATAACATCCAACAATAGGTTCAAATGTTTACTGGTATTTGGTTGACACCTACTCAGGTTGGGCAAAAGCTTTCCCCACTTGTGGAAAATCAGCCAACATAGTAACTAAAGTTTTGCTCCAGGAGATAGTTTCCCAATTTGGCATCACTCATTACCTGGGGTCTGACAATGGGCCTGCCTTCATGGCACAGATATCCAAATTGTTGGCAAAGGCACTACATATCAATTGGAAGTTACACTGTGTCTATTGCCCACAAAGTTCAGGGCAAGTGGAAAAGATAAATAAAACGCTGAAAGAAACCCTGACTAAATATGTTCTAGAAACTGGTGGTAGGTGGCCCGATCTGCTTCCTCTAGCCTTCTTTTTTGGTTTTTTTTTTCTTAAATTCTTTTATTGGTATATTTTAGGTATACAACACAATTACATTTCTCATTGGGAACTTGTACCTTTACATGATGCATCTTGGTTCTTATTTTTTCCCCATTCCTAGCCCTCCCTTCATCCCCTCCACCCTTCCCTATTTACAAAGACTTTATTTCCATTTTTTCCATTTCTCATCCTTTTTCCTTTTCCTTCTTTCCTTTCCCCTGACCCTCCCATTACCCCTACCCCTTTGGACCTTTTCTTCCTATTTTGCATTATCAATTATTCATTCTAATCATTGGTACATTTTAGGTATACAATATAATGACATTCATCATTGGAAATTTGCACCTTTACATAATCTCTCTTGGTTGCCATCTTTCACCCTTGCCCAGCCCTCCCTTCAACCCCTCCGTTCCTCCCTATTTACAAAGATTTTGTTCCTATTTTTCCATTTTCTCATATTAATTCCATTCCCTTATTTCCTTTCCCCTACCCCTCCCACCTCCTTCCCCTTTGCCCCTTTTCTTCCTATTTCACGTTAACCATCATACATTTTAGTCCCCATTTACACTTTCAGTTTCTCACACCAGAAAAACTATTCGGTATTTACTCATGTGTGTCCTATTTATTTCACTTAAGAGTAGCGCCTCAGTGTGCATCCATTTAGCTATAAATGTCTCCTCTAGCCTTGTTGAGTTAGATGTACCCCACATGTTGACAAGTTTACCCCTTTTGAAATCTTGTATGGGAGGCCACCGCCACTCCTCCCTAAGTTAAACCTTGAACAGATAACTGAAAATTCTTGTGTTTCTTTACTTCAGTCTCTTCAAGCCTTACAAATTCTTCAGAGTGAGATTGCAAACAGGCAATAAATCCTGTTCACTCCTCTAAAGATCTTGGAGCATATATTAAGGCATGCTAGAATGTTGGGTCTCCTTCATACAATGTGGCTCTGATGGCTCAAGCCATCTCCCAACATTTATGCGGCACACACAGTGATTTAAAATGTTTTAATTGTGGAAAATTGGAGCATCTCAGAAAAAACTGCAAAATGAAAGGGGCTTTACAAGCTGACCCAGAGCCACTAGGTCAGACATCCAGAGAAAATAAGTTGCCACCTGGCCTTTGCCCTCGCTGTCGAAAGGCATTCACTGGGCTAAAGCTTGCCACTCCAAATATGATAAGGATGGCACACTGCTGTGAGGAAAATGGAAATTGGGCCCAGGAAACTATAGGAGATCAGGGCCAGGAAGCTCCAGTCCCCCTGAATCAGCAGTACCCGGTTCAGACCCATGCACAAGCACAAAATCAGACAGCATGGGTGTCCGGAGGGACATTTCTTCCCTCATCAGGGGAACACTGGGGAGCTCAGGAATAGATCTTCCTGCTGCTCAGAGAGTTCACCTACTGGGAAGTGAGACTCCGGTATCTGTCCCCACAGGAATTCATGGACCCCCACCCCCCGGAACCATTGGCTTGATTGATGGAATCTCATTTATCAATTTATTTCTTTTATACATCATGTTTTTTGTATCCTAGGAAATTCTTGCCCTCCCTAAATTAATGAACTTTTTTGCTTATAATTTCTTATTAAAGTTTCATAGTTTTAGTCTTTCATATTTAGGTTCATAGATCCTTTCAAGTTATTTTTATGTATGGAAATAAATGGTTGAAGTTAATTTTTACACATGGATACCCAGTGTTCTAGTACCATTTGTTGAAAACACTATCATTTCCTTTGCTCTTGAGTTGAGTTTATGTTCTATAAAATGTTAATGTTAAACAATTTTTCAAAAATCAGTGGACCATATATGTGTGCTTCTATTTCTAGATCCTCTGTTTTGTTCCATTGATCTATATATCTTTCCTTACTCCAACATTGCCTTGATTACCGTAGCTTTAGACGAAGTCTTAAAATTAGGTAATAAACATCTTCCAACACTATTATTTTTTTTTCTTTTTACTTTTCTAGGACCTCTGTACTCCTACATAACTTTTAAATTGCAATATGCAATTCTTCATTTATAGCAAGTATACATAGAGCTGAATTTTTTATATACCTTGTATTTTCTAATCCTGCTAAATTCAAATACAAGTTCTAGGGGTTCCTAGATATTTCTTGGTATTTTCACTGTAGATGATCATTTCATCTACATATAAAGACTTTACTTCTACCTTGCCAGTTCTATGCTATTTGTTTATTTTTATTGACAGACTATTTTGGTTTGGGCCTTTTTCACAGTTTAATGGACAGATGAAGAGTAGGCATATTTGCCCTTGTTCCCCAAATTAGGGATAAAGCATTCTATCTTTTCCATTCATATAAGGCCTTTTTGCTGGAAGTATGGACTACATGCCTTTTATCTGTTGAGAAGGTTCTGTTCTACTTCTCATCTCCTGATAGCTTTTACCATGAACAGTTGTAGAATTTAGTCCAATACTTTTTCTCCAACTACTGATAGGATTATATGGCTTTTTCCTTTCCTCTGTAAAATGATGTCTTATGGGGGTGAATTCCAATGCAGAACCAACACTGCCATCCCTATAACAAAACCACTTTCTACATACTGCCAGATCTGACTTCTAATAGTTTGTTTTGTTAAACAAATTTTTATATATGTTCATATTTTTTCCTACTATCATCTTTATCCAGTTTTAGTATTAAAACAATCTTGATTTCCTAAAATGAGGGGAGATTCCCTTTTTCTCTGCATTTAATATTTGATATAATTCATCAGTTAAAATGTATATGAGCCTGTTGTCATATAGGTAAGTTTTCAAGCTAGGAATACACTTTCTTTAATAGGTGCTATTCAAATTTTATATTTCTTCCAAGGTACTTCATAGAAGTTGTCAACTTATTTTGAAAAAGTTTTTGTAATATGCTTTCTATATCTTTTTAAAATCTGTGGTAATGTCCCCTAAATCTTGATATTGTAATTTAAAATGTATAATTGATATTGTGTAATAGGAAGAAAAGGTCTAAAGGAGTAGGTGAAGTGGGAGAGGTAGAGGAAAGGAAAGAAGGGAAAAGAAAACATATGAGAAAAGGAAAAAATTGAAACAAAATCTTTAAAAATAGAGAAAGGTGGAGGGGGTGAAGGGAGGGCAGGGGAATAGGGAAAAAATAAGAACCAAGAAACAGCATGTAAAGGTCCAAGATCCCAGTAGTGAATGTAACTGTATTTTATACCTAAAATGTACCAATAAACTTAATGGGAAAAAAGAAACATACTTAATTCAAAAAGAAACTCATAGACTGAAAGCTAAAGGGTGGAAAACAACACTCCATGTGATAGGAACCAAAAAAAAAAGCAGGAGTAGCTATCCTCTTTTCAGACCAAGTGGATTTCAAACCAACACTAATCGAGAGACAAAGGACACTACATCCTTGTAAAGGGAACGATCCAACAGGAAGAGATAAAAATCTTAAATATATATGCACCAAATAACAGTGTGCCAACTATATAAAACAAATACTAATGGATATGAAAAATCAAATAAGAACTAATACAATAGTAGTGGGGGACCTCAATACCCCACTGCCACAAATAGACCAAGTAGACAAAAAAATAAACTAGGAAATACTAGAACTCAATCAAACTCTTCAACAAATGAACTTAACAGATGTTTACAGAGTCTTCTACCCGACAAAATGAAAATACACATTCTTTTCAGCTGCACATGGATCGTTCTCCAAAATAGAACAAATAATCATTCATAGAACATGGTTAAGTAATTGCAAAAGAACTGAAGTTATCCCATATATATTATCAGACCATAGTGTGATGAAATTGGAGATCAATAGCAAAAGAAACTGCAAGCATTTCATATACACATGGAAATTGAACCACGCACTTCTGAATAACCAATGGGTCACGGAGGAAATTAAAGAAGAAATCACACAATACCCACACTTAAATGACAATGACAATAGAACATATCAGAATTTATGGAACACAATGAAAGCAGTATTATGAGGGAAATTCATAGCAGAGAATATTCATATTAGGAAAACAGAGCGAGCCCAATTAAACAACCTGATGCTGAAGCTCAAGCTTCTAGAAAAAGAAGAGCAGAACAAATTCAAAGCTCATACAAGGGAAGAAATTACAAAGATCAGAGCAGAAATCAATCCAATGGAGACTAAGAGAACAATACAAAAAATCAATGAAGCCAAGAGTTGGTACTTCAAAAGAATAAACAAAACTGACAGACCCTTAGCCAACCTTATCAAAAAAAAAGGAAAGAAAAGGCCCAAATCCATGCAATTAGGAATGAAAAGGGTGAAATTACAATAAACCAAACAGAAATCCAGAGGATCATCAATACCTACTCTGAGAACCTATGAAGCACTAAGAGGGAAAACAAAGAAGAAATGGACAGATTCCTAGACACGTGTGAATTACCAACGTTGAACAGAGAAGACCTAAAAAGTTTTAAAAACCCAATATCAATCAATGAAATAGAAAACATATGGAATTAATATGAGAAAATGGAAAAATGAAAACAAAGTCTTTATAAATAGGGAGGGATGGAGCGGTTGAAGGGAGGGCAGAGAAAGGGGGAAAAATAAGAACCAAGAGAGATTATGTAAAGCTGCAAATTTCCAATGATGAATGTCATTATACTGTATACCTAAAATGTATCAATGATTAAAATGAATAATTAATAACACAAAATAGGAAGAAAAGGTAAAAATGGGCAGGGAAATTGGGAAGGGTAGGGGAAAGGAAAGAAGGAAAAGGAAAAATTATGAGAAATGGAAAAAAAAGGAAACAAAGTCTTTGTAAACAGGGAAGGGTGGAGGGGTTGAAGGGAGGGCAGGGGAATGGGGAAAAAATAAGAACCAAGATAAATCATGTAAAAGTACAAGTTCCCAATGATAAATGTAAATGTATAGTATACTTAAAACATACCAATAAAAGAATTTAAGGAAAAAAATAGAAAACATAATTAAAAACTTATCAATTAAGAAAAGCCTGGGTACTAATGGCCTCACTGTGGAATTCTATAACGTATTTAGAGAAGAACTGTTGCCACTACTGTTTAAACTCTTCAATGAAATTGAAAAGAAAGCAATACTCCCAAATTTATTGCTGGAAGCAAGCATCACCTGATCCCAAAAGCAGAGAAAGACCCAACTGAAAAAGAGAACTATAGGGCAATCTCACTAATGAACATACATGCAAAAATCTTTAATAAGATACTGGTAAATAAATCCAGAATATCATCAAGAAGATCATATACCCTGACCAAGTGAGATTCATCCCAGGGATGCAGGGATGGTTAAACATATGCAAATCAATAAATATAATATACTTTATTAATAGATCCAAGGACAAAAACCATATGATTATCTCCATAGATGCAGAAAAAGCATTTGACAAAGTCCAACACACCTTTATGATAAAAATCCTACAAAAAATTGGAATAGATGGATTCCAACTCAATCTGATGAAAGCCATCTATGAAAAACCAACAGCCAATATCATACTAAATGGTCAAAAACTGAAATCCTTCACACTAAAATCAGAAAGAAGACAAGGGTGTCCACTATCACCACTCCTTTTCAATATAGTCTTGGAAACATTAGCCACGGCAATTAGACAAGAGAAAGAAATAAAAGGAATAAAGATAGGAAATGAAGTTGAATTGTCATTATTTGCAGATGACATGATACTCTATATAGAAGACCACAAGAACTACACCAAAAGACTTCTAGGCTTAATAACCAAATTCAGGAAAGTAGCTGGATAAAAGATCAATATAAAAAATCAACAATTGTCCTCCACACGAACAACAGACTCACTGAGAGAGAAATAGGTCAAACAATTCCTTTCAGAATAGCAACCAAAAAACTGAAATACCTAGGAATCAACCTAACAAAAGAAATCAAAGACCTCTACTCTGAAAACTGTAGCACTCTGAAAAGAAAGATTGAAGATGATATCAGAAAATGGAAAGACAGCACCTCCAGCTTAGCCAAGCATGCGGGCAAAGCAAGCGTGGGCTTCATATGCCCTGCTCAGTCTGGCTCACTCTGCCCACTTGCAACAAGTAGACCAAACCGGAGACTGAAATAGAGACTGAACTGGAGACCAAACCAGAGACAGAACTGGTGAGGACTCCCCCAGGCACACCCACCAGCCTCCAGCTTAGCCCCTCCTGGGCCTGCAACAACAGGTACCACACCCACACCCCCACCTCTTGGATGTACAGCTACTTGGATCCACACTGTAGAGGCACGGGGGCATAAATGCCATTGTCCTGAGCTGCAGAAGTGAACAACAGAGAGAAGGCCTCTTTCAGGCTCCCTGATGAAAACTGAAGTGCACTGGAAAAGTGAAGAGACTCTCTGCAATAAAGGCAAACCAGACCACTGTGCTTGGTAAGTTGGAGGGATCATCACCTCTCATTGAAACCTGGAGTATCTTCAGGGGAAAGGCAGCTGGAACCTGCAGAAGAACCTGGCAGAGTTCAACCCTGCAAGAGGTCAGGGAGCTGAACTTGGGACTTGCAGCCAGAAATCTGCCTGAATCTCATGAGTCTGACTGGCTTACTGAGACTCATTGACATATAACAGCACACTGCTGCCCATGTTGTCTATTGTGACAGCAGAGACATACCCTAAAAGAGGCCCTTCATTTTTATCTTTTATTTGTTATTTTCAAAATTACCACTATTTTTTTGCTCTTATTTTCAATTTTTTTCTTCTTTGCTACTCTATTAAAATTTTTATTTTTCTCTTTTTTTTTTCTTTTCTCATTTCTTTCTCTCTCTCTGCCTCACTCCCTTGATATTCCACACTTTTCTTCATCTCCCTTTGTGTTCCTGTTTCTTCATCTTTCTTTTCTTCTCTTTCCTTCTATTGCATGTGCCCTCTGACCTCACTGATAACCTTCCCCTGTCCTACTTACTTATTCCTCCTTCTAACTCTACTTATATGCCTTCTAACTCCCCATCCCAAAGGGTAAAGTTGCTACATTGAAGTCTTTATTCACTATAAACATATGTTGGGCTGGTCCTTGATTTTTATTTAATTCGCAGAGTTAAAGGTGATATACTAATAACTACAACAAATTGTCCTTTTCTAAGAGATATTTGATGCTATTGTGTTGCTGATTGTATCGTTTGGACTAAGGTATTGTGATTGAACTAATCAGTTGTTCTTCCTGGTATAATGAAAATGAGACAGCCTCAGATACATTAGAGACTCAAAACATAAAGACCAGCTATATCTGGAAGACACCTCTAAGAAACAACTATACCATAAGTGTTCTAAATACATCACAAAAGATACTTTTAATAAACAACTTCAAAGTATCAGCCCAGGAACTAAACCAAGGACAGTACCAAAAAAAAAAATGAGAAGACATTTAAGTAAGGCACAAACTCAGACTTTCACCCCACAAAAGGCAAATTCTGAGGGAAAAGAGGTGGAAAAGTCTGATAATCAAACACCTGGACACCCTGAACTGATAGCACAGGAAGTAACAAAATGGATGAATGAGGCTCTAGAAAAATTCAAAACAGAAATAATTTCCCAGATAACTACAGAGATGGTGAGCCAAGTGAAAGACATGATTAGAGGCTCTATAACAGAAACACATTGAAAGATAGATGAGCTCCAAAACATGCTGGAAGCCATGAATGCCCAGCATAAAAAAGCAATGGAAACCATGATGGCTCAGCATAAGAAAGAAATGGAATCCATGAAACAGATTCAAACAGATATTCATGAGATTAAAAAATTGCATTGAAAGTATTCACTGCACAATAAGGGAATCTGAAGATAGAATATCAGATATGGAAGACAGGATTGCAGTTAAGGACCATGAAAACAGAGATCTCTTCAAAATAGTAAAGGACCATGAGAAAACAATCCAGCAGCGGCTAGATGATGCAAAGAAGAATAAAATAAGACTGATAGGAGTCCATGAAAAAACATGAGAAAGTACAATTGACATAAAAAAACTGTTCACAGGAGTAATAGCAGAAAACTTCCCAGACAGAGGTGGAGAATTGGACATAGAGATAAGTGAGATATATAGAACTCCAACTACCCATGATCAAAAAAAATCTACACATAGACATATAAGAGTCAAGATCCCAGAAACAAAACAGAAGAGCAAAATCCTACAACCACTTACAGAAAAGAAACAGATCACCTACAAAGGAAGGCCCAGCAGAATAATGGCAGACTTCTCCACACAAACTCTCAAATCAAGGACAGTCTGGAGTGAAGTATTTCAAGCCTTAGAAGAAAATAACTTGCAAGCTAGACTGTTGTATCCTACAAAATTATCTTTCAAAATCAATGGGGAAATTAGATACTTCCATGACAAAAACACCTGAGAAAATTCATGAATACCAAACCAGCACTCCAAAAAATTCTAAGCAATATCCTAGAAAAAGACAATGAAGGGTACAACTCCATGAAGCCCAACAGAGGGAAGCCACCAGCCAAGGTAAGAAACTAAAGGGAAAGGGGGGAAATTAAGAAATAAAAAAAGCCAACAGCATTAAAACATCATGATAAGGATGAGTCAATATCTATCAATTATAACTATCAATTTTAATGGCCTCAATTCACCAATCACAGGAAATAGAATGACACAATGGCTTAAGAAGCAAAACCCAGCAATATGCTGTATACAAGAAACACACCTAACTCAAAAACAAATTCATAGACTGAAAGTAAAAGGATGGAAAGCAGTTCTCCACGAGACATGAACCCAGAAAAAAGGAGGGGTAGCAATCTTATTTGCAGATATAGTAGATTTCAAATGAAAACTAATTACGACAGACAAAGATGGTCACTACGTCCTTGTGAAGGGAACAGTCCAAGAGGAACACATGACAATCCTACATATAAATGCACCAAATACAACTGCCCCCAATTATACAAAACAAATATTAATGGACATGAAAAATCAAATAAGCACTAATACAGTTGTAGTGGGAGACTTTACCAAACTATCACAAATAGATGGATCATCTAGACAAAAAATCAACAATGAAATTCTAGAACTGGACCAAGCTATTGAACAAATGGACTTAATAAATGTTTACAGAGTTACAGAGTGTTCTAAACCACAAAATCAGCATACATATTCTTTTTAGATGCATATGGGTCATTTTCCAAAAAAGATGACATACTAGCTCATAGGACATGTCTAAGTAAATGTAAAAGAATTGAAGTTAGCCCCTGTATATTCTCAGACCATAGTGAAATAAAATTGAAGGTCAATAATATAAGAAACCACAAAACTCCTTCAAATACATGGAAATTGAATAACATCCTCCTGAAGAATCAAAGGGTCACAGAGGAAATTAAAGAAGAAATTAGACAGTTTCTACAAGTAAATGACAAGGTCAATAGAACATACAGGAATCTATGGGACACAATGAAAGCAGTTCTATGTGGGAAATTCATAGCAGTGAATGCCCATATTAGTAAAACAGAGAACTCAAATAACCTAATGCAGAACTTCAAGCTTCTAGAAAAAGAAGAGCAGGACAAACCCAAAGCTCGTACAAGAGAGGAAATTAAAAAGATCAATGGAGAAATCAATGCAATGGAGACTGAGAGAACAAAACGAAAAAATCAATGAATCAAAGACATGGTTTTTCGAAAGAATAAATAAAATCAATGAACCTTTAGCCAACCTTATCAAAAAAGGAAAGAAAAGGCTCAAATTCATGCAGTTAAGAATGAAAAAGGTGAAGTTACAACAAATCCAACAGAAATCCAGAGGATCATCAATGCCTAGATCGAGAACCTATACTCTAATAAAATGGAAAACACAAAAGAAATGGACAGATTACTAGATACATACGAATTGCCAAAGTTAAATGAAGAAGATACAGAAATTCTAAACACCTGAATTAAAACGAGTGAAACTGAAAATGTAACAAGAAATTGACTAACAAAGAAAAGCCCAGGTCCTGATGGCTTCACTGCTGAATTCTACAACACATTTAAAGAAGTACTATCGCCATTACTTCCAAAACTACTATATAGATTTAATGCAATACCGATTGAAATTACAAAAATATACTTCACAGAACTAGAGAAAACAATCCAAGAATTCATTTGGAACCAGAAGATACCTAGAATAGCAATAGCAATTCCAGGCAACAGAGACATGGCAGGGAGTATCACTTCCCCAACTCGAAACTATACTACAAAGCTACTGTGATAAAAACAGCATGGTATTGGCAAAGAAACAGACCCAAGGATCAGTGGAATAGATTAGAAGATGAAGAAACATTTCCAGACATACTCAGCCAACTCACTTTTGACAAAGGAGCCAACCACCCTCACTGGAGGAAAGAATTAGAAGATGAAGAAACATTTCCAGACATACTCAGCCAACTCACCTTTGACAAAGGAGCCAACCACCTTCTCTGGTGGAAAGAATTAGAAGATGAAGAAACATTTCCAGACATACTCAGCCAACTCATCTTTAAAAAAGGAGCCCACCACCATCATTGGAGGAAAGATAGCCTATTTAATAAATGGTGTTGGAAAAACTGGATTTCAACCTGACAAATATTAAAACCAGACCCCTATCTTTCAGCATGCACTAAACTAAAATTGAAGTGGACTAAAGATCTAAATATTAAAAGAGAAATGCTAAACTTGCTGGAAGACAAGTTAGGTAGAACTCTCGAAGGCACTGGCATAGGAAAGAACTTTATGAACAAATACTCAGTAGCATGAGAACTAGCACAAAGCATCAACAACTGGGATCTCATCTTATTAAAAACTTCTGCACTGCAAGAGAAACCACCAACCGACATAAGAGACAACCTGCAAGGTGGGAAAAATAATTTTAGCAGCTGTACCTCAGACAAAGGCCTACTATCTAGAATATATCAAGAACTAAAAAAAAAAAAAAAAAAAAAAAAAAACAGATCCCCTCCAAATACAAAGATTCAATTCAAAAATGGACATCTGAAATGAACAAACATTTCTCAGGCAAAGAAGTAAAGGCAGCAAATAAATATATGAAAACATGTTCAACATCACTGGTCATTCAAGAGATGCAGATGAAAACAACACTGAGATTCCACCTCACCCCAGAACGAATGGCTGCTGTCATGAAATCAACCAATAACAAATGCTGGCTGGGGTGCGGGGAGAAAGGAACCCTTCTCCATTGATGGTGGGAGTACAGGCTGGTGCAACCACTGTGGAAATCAATACAGGGATACCTCAAACAACTAGGATTGAAGTCCCATTTGATCCAGCTATTCCTCTACTGGGTATCTTCCCAAAAGAATTAAAAGAATCATACAACGGTGATATATGCATACCCATGTTTATACCGGCACAGTTTGTAACAGCTAAACCTTGGAAAAAGCCCAATTGCCATTCAACAAGTGACTGGATAAAGAAAATGTGAGTTTTTTTATAAAATGGAGTACTACTCAGCCATCAAGAATGAGAATCTAGAGAAATTCATAGCTAAGTGAATGCACATTGAGGCCATACTTTAGGTGAAATAAATAGGACACAATTGTGTAAATATCAAATAGTTTCTCTGGTGAGAAAAACTAAAAGTGTAAATAAGAATCAAAATGCATAATTTATATTGCAAAATAGGAAGAAAATGGCTAAAGGAATAGGGGAAATGGAAGGGGAAGGTGAAAGGAAAGAAGGGAAAAGAAAAAATATGAGAAAAGGAAAAACATGGAAACAAAGTCTTTGTAAATAAGGAAGGGTGGAGGGGGTGAAGGGAGTGCCAGGGAATGGAGAAAAATAAGCATCAAGATACATCAGGTAAAGGTACAAGATCCCAATGAGGAATGTAACTGCATTGTATACCTACAATGTACCAATGAACTAAATGGAAAAAAAGAAAATGAAAAATGGAAACAAAGTCTTTGTAAATAGGGATGGATGGAGGGGTTGAAGGGAGGGCAGGGGAATGGGGAAAAAATAAGCACCAAGAGAGATTATGTAAAGGTGCAAATTTCCAATGATGTATGTCATTATATTGTATACCTAAAATGTATCAATAAAAATAATTTTTTAAAAGATAACTTCATAAAATAAAAATTCAACAGAAGGTAGGAAAATGAAGTCTCAGAAAAATCCTCAAAAATAATAATAATGATTAAAAAGTCAGGAAACAAAAAAAATAATTTTATAGAATCTAACCAGGAGGTATAATATCTAATTACTTAATGCTAGATCCTAAAGTAGAGAAAATTTAAAAACTAAGACGTGAAAATTATCAATAAATACTGTGAAAGAATTTCCCAGACTTGAAAAATATCAGTCTCCAAAGTAAGAATGCTCACAAAGGGTCCAACAAAATGAATATTAAAAGGCCATATACAAGGGCACAGCTTTGATACCTCAGAGAATACATAGGGGGAAAAAAAATCTGAAAACCTCTCTAAAAGAAAGGGAATGACTATTACATTCAAAGAAGTAAGAATCAAAGTGGCTTGGGAATGTTTTCCTCTAAACTTTTCATTTTGAAAATTTTAAACCTACAAAATAGTGGAAAGACTAGAAAAAGGAATATGCATGTATAATTCAACTAGATTCACCAATTGGTACCATTCTGCCACATTTGTTTAATTCCGATAGGTTTGTGATTAAACCCCCGGAAAATGAAAATGGAAAGTCTCAGAACGACAACTGTACTGAAGGCCAAGGGAGTAATCAATCCAGACAGGAAGAGTGTAAAGGACCTTAAAAAGAGACATTTTCAATTCATATGATAGTTGAGCTGATATGATGGAATGATAGAAAATGAAAAGGAACCAATGGAAGTCATATTTGATGGAACAACTTGGAAAAAATGTAAAATACTATTTACAATCACGTTATTGTAATACTATAAACACTAACATATTATTGGCTATTTATATCACATTATTGAAATAATATTAAAAAGTGACAGAACAATCCACTGGACCTCCCCCCATCCCCCCAACCCACTCCTCACCCACCTGGTTCCACACTACAAAGACACACAGGACACCAGACCACCAGTCCCGCTGCTCCAGGCCCAGAGGTAGGGGCTTCTGATCAGCCATCCCACTGCTCCTGGTCCAGATGAAGGGGATTCCTGGCCACCATCCCTCTGGCTGCTCCCAGCCCACAGGAAAGGGCTTTTGGGTGACCATTCCTAATGCTCTTCCTGGGCTCTGTCCCACCTCACCCAGCTCAGAGGAGGTAATCCATGCAGGTGCCAACAGCCGCCCCCCCCAGGGGAAATGAGAAAACACATAAATAAGTCTCAACACCAGACTTCCAGATCACCTACAGCAACACCAAAGGGAAATGAGATCGAACACTCTGATACTCAAACACCTGGACCCACTGAACTGGCAACAAAGGGGATCTGGAAAAATGAAATCAGAAATAATTTCTCAGGTAACAGGAGAAATTGTGCCCCTAGTGCAAGACATAATTAATAAATCTAGAGAGGAGCTCAGGAACAGGATGAAATCTCAACCTAGGAAACAAATGGAATCCATAAAACAGATACAAAGAGATTTCCAGGACATGAAAAACTCCATTGAAATTCTACAAAGCAGAATGAGCCAATGTGAGGACAGAATTTCAGAAATAGAAGATAAGATTGCAATTAGTGACCAGGAAAAGAAAAATTGCTTCAAAATTATAAGGGAACATGAGAAATCAATCCAGCAGCTGCTAGATGATGCAATGAAGAATAACATAAGACTGATAAGAGTCAATGCAGAAACAGGAGAGAGAGCAGATGACATAAAAAATCTCTTCACAGAAATAATGGCAGAAAACTTCCCAAGCAGGGGAAAAGAACTTGACATACAGATAAGTGAGGCATATAGGACTCCAAATACCCTTGATCAAAAAACATCTACCCATAGGCATACAATTGTTAAGATTCCAGAAACTCAGCAGAAGAACAAAGTTCTCCAAGCAGTTAGAGAAAAGAAACAAATCACATACAAAGGAAAGCCCATCAGAATCACAGCAGACTTCTCAACACAAACCATCAAGGCAAGAAGAGCTTGGAGTGACATATTGCAAGCCCTAAATGAAAACAGCCTCCAACCCAGATTGATGTACCCTGCAAAACTATCTTTCAAAATGGATGGAGAAATAAGATGCTTTCATGACAAAGAGCACCTTAGGAACTTCGTGAATATCAAACCAGCACTCCAAAAGATTTTACAAAATACCCTAGGAACAGACATTGAGGATCACAACCCCAGGATGCAAAGCAGAATGAACTCATCTGGCATGACAAGAAATTAACTGTAAAGGGGGAGAACCCAACAAAAAGAAAAAGTCATGGCAATGACAAGTCAATACGTTTCAGTTATAACCATCAATGTTAAAGGTCTCAATTCACCAATCAAAAGAAATAGACTGGTAGAATGCATCAAGAAGCAAAATCCAACAATATGCTGCATACAAGAAACGAACTTTTTTTTTGTATTAAATTCTTTTATTGGTACATTGTAGGTATACAACAGAATTACATTTCTCATTGGGAATTGTACTTTTATATAATGCATCTTGGTTCTTATTTCTTCCCCATTCCTAGCCCTCCCTTCATGCCCTCCACTCTTCCTTATTTACAAAGACTTTATTTCCATTTTTACCATTTCTCATCATTTTTCCTTTCCTTTCTTTCCTTTCCCCTGACCCTCCCACTACCCCTACCCCTTTGGACCTTTTCTTCCTATTTTGCATTATTGATTATTCATTCTAATCATTGGTACATTTTAGGTATGCAATATAATGACATCCATCATTGGAAATTTGCACCTTTACATGGTCTCTCTTGCTTCTTATTTTTCACCCATGCCCAGCCCTCCCTTCAACCTCTCCATTTCTCCCTACTTACAAAGATTTTGTTCCTATTTTTCCATTTTCTCATATTAATCCCATTCACATCTATCCTTTCCACTGGCCCTCCCACTTCCTTCCCCTTTGCCCCTTTTCTTCTTATTTCACATTACCTATTATACATTTAGTCCTTATGTACACTTTCAGTTTCTCACACCAGAGAAACTATTCGGTATTTACACATGTGTGTCCTATTTATTTCACTTAAGAGTATTGCCTCAATGTGCATCCACTTAGCGATAAATGTCTCTAATTTCTCAATTTTTATGGCTGAGTAGTACTCCATTTTATAAAAAAACCACATTTTCTTTATCCAGCTTCCAGTTGATGGACATTTGGGCTGTTTCCAAGTTTTAGCTATTACAAACTGTGCTGCTATGAACATGGGTGCACATATGTCACTGTGGTATGATTCTTTTAATTCTTTGGGGAAGATCCCTAGCAGTGGAATAGCAGGGTCAAATGGGACTTCCAGTCCTAGTTCTTTGAGGTATCTCCACACTGATTTCCACAGTGGTTGCACCAGTCTACACTCCCACCAGAGGTGGAGCAGAGTTCCTCTTTCCCCACAGCCCCACCAGCATTTGTTTTTGGTTGATTTCATGATAGCAGCCATTCTTTCTGGAGTGAAGTGGAATCTCAGCATTGTTTTCATTTGCATCTCTCGAATGATCAGTGATGTTGAACATTTTTTCATGTATTTATTTGCTATTTCTACTTCTTTGTCTGAGAAATGTCTGTTCATTTCAGATGCCCATTTTGTGACTGGGTCTTTAAATTTGGGAGGTCTGATCTTTTTAAGTTCTTTATAGATTCGAGATAGTAGACCTTTGTCTGAGGAAGAGCAGGTGAAGATTTTTTCCCACATTGTGGGTTGTCTCTTCACACAGCTGGTGGTTTCTCTTGCTGTGCAGAAGCTTTTTAATAAGAAGAGATCCCATTTGTTGATTGTTTGTGCTAGTTCACGGGCAACTGAGGTTTTGTTCATAAAATGTTTTCCTACACTGATGTCTTCAAGGGTTCTACCTAACCTCTGTTCCAACTGGTTCAGAGTTTCTATTTTAATATTTAGATCTTTAATCCATTTTGATTTTAGTTTAGTGCATGGTGAGAGATATAGGTCTAGTTTTAATCTTTGGCAAGTTGAAGCCCAATTTTTCCAGCACCATTTATTAGAGAGGCTATCTTTCCTCCAGTGAGGGTGTTTGGCTCCTTTGTCAAAGATGAGATGGCTGAGTGTGTCTGGCGTTGTTTCTGCATCTTCTAATCTGTTCCACTGGTCCTCAGGTCTGTTTCTTTGCCAGTACCATGCTGTTTTTATCACAGTAGCTTTGTAGTAGAGTTGCAGGTTGGGGATTGTGATACCCCCTGCCATGTCTCCGTTACCTAGAATTGCTTTTGGTATAGTGGGTCTCTTCCTGCTCCAAATGAATTTTTGGATTGTTTTCCTAAGGTCCATGAAGTATGCTGCTGGGATCTCAATGGGAATTGCATTAAATCTATATAGCAGTTTTGGAAGTATGGCCATTTTCACTATATTAATCCTTCCGACCTAGGAGCAGGGGATGTCTGTCCATTTTCGGATATCATCTTCAATCTCTCCTTTCAGAGTTCCATAGTTTTCAGAGAAGAGGTCTTTGATTTCTTTCATTCGGTTGATTCCTAGGTATTTCAGTTTTTTGGATGCTATTGTGAAAGGAATTATTTGCCCTATTTCTCTCGCAGTGAGTCTGTCATTGGTGTAGAGGAAAGCTGTTGATTTTTGTGTGTTGACCTTGTAACCAGCTACTTGACTGAATTTGGTTATTAAGTCTAGAAGACTTTTGGTGGAGTTCTTGGGGGTCTTCTATATAGAGTATCATGTCATCTGCAAATAATGATAATTTGACTTCTTCATTTCCTATCTTTATTCCTTTTATTTCTTTCTCTTGTCTAATTGCCGTGGCTAATGTTTCCAGAACTATATTGAACAAGAGTGTGATAGTGGACATCTTTGTCTTGTTCCTGATTTGAGTGTGAAGGATTTCAGTTTTTGATCATTGAGTATGATATTGGCTGTTGGTTTTTCATAGATGGCTTCTATCAGTTTGAGGTAGAGACCATCTATTCCAATTTTTTGTAGGGATTTTATCATAAATGCATGTTGGATTTTGTCAAATGCTTTTTCTGCCTCTATGGAGATAATCATATGGTTTTTGTCCTTGGCTCTATTGATATAGTGTATTACATTAATTGATTTGCGTATATTGAACCATCCCTGCATCCCTGGGATGAATCCCACTTGATCAGGGTGTATGATCTTCTTGATGATCTTCTGCATTCTGTTTGCCAGTATCCTATTAAGGACTTTTGCACCTATGTTCATTAGTGAGATTGGCCTATAGTTCTCTTTTTCAGTTGGGTCTTTCTCTGTTTTGGGGATCAAGGTGATGCTTGCTTCCAGGAATGAATTTGGAAGTATTGCTTCCCTTTCAATTTCATTGAAGAGTTTAAACAGTAGTGGAAGCAGTTCCTCTCTAAATGTCTTGTAGAATTCAGTAGTGAAGCCATCAGGGCCCGGGATTTTCTTAGTTGATAAGTTTTTAATTGCATTTTCAATTTTATTGGTTGATATTGGGTTGTTTAGAATTTTTAGGTCTTCTTCGTTCAACTTTGGTAATTTCTATGTATCTAGGAATCTGTCCATTTCTTCTGTGATGTCCATCTTATTGGCATATAGGTTCTGGAAGTAGGTATTGATGATCCTCTGGATTTCTGCTGGGTCTGTTGTAATTTCACCCATTTCATTCCTAATTGCGTGGATTTGGGCCTTTTCTTTCCTTTTTCTGACAAGGTTGACTAAAGGTTTGTCAATTTTGTTGATTCTTTCAAAGAACCAACTCTTGGCTTCATTGATTTTTTGTATCATTCTCTTAGTCTCCATTGCATTGATTTCTCCTCTGATCTTTATAATTTCCTCCCTTGTATGAGCTCTGGGTTGCCCTGCTCTTCTTTTTCGAGAAGCTTGAGGTTCAGCATCAGGTTGTTTAATTGGGCTCCTTCTGTTTTCCTAACATGCATATTCACTGCTATGAATTTCCTTTGTAAGACTGCTTTCATTGTGTCCCATAGATTCCGATATGTTGTATTGTCATTGTCATTTAACTGAGGGAACTGTCTGATTTCTTCTTTAATTTCCTCTGTGACCCATTGGTTATTCAGAAGTGTGTTGTTCAATTTCCATGTGTTTATGAAGTTTTTTGAGTTTCTTTTACTATGGATCTCCAATTTCATTGCACTATGGTCTGATAATATACTGGGGATAACTTCAATTCCTTTGCACTTACTTAAACATGTTCTATGTGTAAGTATGTGGTCTATTTTGGAGAATGACCCATGTGCAGCTGAGAAGAATGTGTATTCTGATTTTGTGGGGTGGAAGACTCTGTAAACATCTGTTAAGTTCATTTGTTCAAGATTACGATTGAGTTCTAGTATTTCATTACTTATTTTTTGTGTAGTTGATCTATCTATTTGTGACAGTGGGGTGTTGAGGTCCCCCACTACAATTGTATTAGTGCATATATGACTTTCCATGTCCATTATTATTTGTTTTATATAGTTGGGTGCACTAGTGTTTGGTGCATAGATATTTATGATTGTCATCTCTTCCTCTTGGATTGTTCCCTTTACAAGGATGTAGTGTCCTTCTTCATCTCTCTTAATCAGTGTTGGTTTGAAATCTACTTGATTTGCCAAGAGGATAGCTACTCCTGCTTTTTTCCGGGTTCCTGTCCCATGGAGTATTGTTTCCCAACCTTTAACTTTCAGTCTATGAGTTTCCTTTTGAATGAAGTGTGTTTTTTGTATACAGCATATTGTTGGGTTTTGCTTCTTGACCCATTCTGCCAGTCTATTTCTTTTGATTGGTCAATTGAGACCATTAATGTTGATGGTTATAAATGAAACATATTGACTTGTCATTGCCATGACTTTTTCTTTTTGTTGGGTTCTCCCCCTTTACAGTTAATTTCTTGTCATGCCAGATGAGTTCATTCTGCTTTGCTTCCTGGGGTTGTGATCCTCAATGTCTGTTCCTAGGATATTGTGTAAAATTTTTTGGAGTGCTGGTTTGGTATTCACGAAGTTCCTAAGGTGCTCTTTGTCATGAAAGTATCTTATTTCTCCATCCATTTTGAAAGATAGTTTTGCAGGGTACATCAATCTGGGTTGGAGGCTGTTTCCTTTTAGGGCTTCGAATATGTCTTTCCAAGCTCTTCTTGCCTTGATGGTTTGTGTTGAGAAGTCTGCTGTGATTCTGATGGGCTTTCCTTTGTATGTGATTTGTTTCTTTTCTCTCACTGCTTGGAGAACTTTGTTCTTCTGCTGAGTTTCTGGAATCTTAACAATTATATGCCTATGGGTAGATGTTTTTTGATCAAGGGTATTTGGAGTCCTATATGCCTCACTTATCTGTATGTCAAGTTCTTTTCCCCTGTTTGGGAAGTTTTCTGCCATTATTTCTGTGAAGAGATTTTTTATGTCATCTCCACTCTCTCCTGTTTCTTCATTGAGCCCAATCAGTCTTATGTTATTCTTTTTTGCATCATCTAGCAACTGCTGGATTGATTTCTCATGTTCCCTTATAATTTTGAAGCAATTTTTCTTTTCCTGGTCACTAATTGCATTCTTATCTTCTATATCTGAAATTCTGTCCTCACATTGGCTCATTCTGCTGTGTAGACTTTCAATGGAGTTTTTCATGTCCTGGAAATCTCTTTGCATCTGTTTTATGGATTCCATTTGTTACTTATGTTGGGATTCCATCATGTTCCTCAGCTCCTCTCTAGATTTATTAATTATGTCTTGCACTAGGGGCACAATTTCTCCTGTTATCTGAGAAATTATTTCTGATTTCATTTTTTCCAGATCCCCTTTTGTTGCCAGTTCAGTGGGTCTAGGTGCTTGAGTATCAGAGTGTTCCATCTCATTTCCCTTTGGGGGTGCTGTAGGTGATCTGGAAGTCTGGTTTTGAGACTTATTTGCCTGTTTTCTCATTTCAACTGGTGCGGGGGGCTGTTAGCACCCACATGGATTACCTCCTCTGAGCTGGGTGAGGTGGGACAGGGGCCAGGAGCAGCGGTAGGGATGGTGACCCAAAAGCCCTTTCCTGTGGGCTGGGAGAAGCCGGAGGGATGGTGGCCAGGAATCCCCTTCGTCTGGACCAGGAGCAGTGGGACTGCATCTCAGAAGCCCCTCCCTCTGGACCAGGAGTGGTGGGAGGGATGGTGGCCTGAAAGCCCCTTCCTCTGAGCCAGGAGCAGTGGGACAGAAGGTGGCCCAAAAGCCCTTGTCTCTGGGCTGGGAGCAGCGGGAGGGATGTTGACCAGGAAGCCCCCTCCTCTGCACCAGGAACAGTGGGACGACGGTTTAGAAGCCCCTACCTCTGGGCCAGGAACAGGGGGACTCAGTACCTTGGTCTGGTGGTATGGTATCCTCTGCATCTTTGTAATGTGGAATCAGGTGGCTGCCTGTCTGCAGCAGGGTGATTCATTGTCTTCCCTGTGACTCAGGACCTCAGTAGGGTGTGCACAGACCTGCCTGTCTGGAGCGGTATGATTTGGCATGTTCTGTGTGACTCAGGACCTAGCTAGGGCATGGGCAGACCTGCCTGTCTGCAGCAGGGTGATTCAGCATCTTCCATGTGACTCAGGACCTCGTTAGGGCATGCACAGACCTGCCTGTCGGCAGCGGGCTGATTCTGTGTGTGTTCCACGCAACTGGGGACCTCAGTCGGGTGTGGGCACAAGAAACACACTTAATTCAAAAGGAAACTCATAGATTGAAAGTTAAAGGGTGGAAAACAATACTCCATGCAACAGGAACCCAAAAAAAAGCAGGAGTAGCTATCCTATTTGGAAATCAAGTAGATTTCAAACCAACACTGATTAAGAGAGATGAAGAAGGACACTACATCCTTGTAAAGGGAAGAATCCAAGAGGAAGAGATGACAATCATAAATATCTATGCACCAAACACTAGTGCACCCAACTATATGAAACAAATACTAACGGACATGAAAAGTCATATATGCACTAATACAATCATAGTGGGGGACCTCAACACTCCACTGTCACAAATAGATAGATCAACTAGACTAAAACTAAGTAACAAAATACTAGAACTCAATCGTAATCTTGAACAAATGAACTTAACAGATGTTTACAGAGTCTTCTACCCCACAAAATCAGAATACACATTCTTCTCAGCTGCACATGGGTCATTCTCCAAAATAGACCACATACTCACACATAGAACATGTTTAAGTAACTGCAAAGGAATTGAAGTTATCCCCAGTATATTATCAGACCATAGTGCAATGAAATTGGAGATCCATAGCAAAAGAAACTCAAAAAACTTCATAAACACATGGAAATTGAACAACACACTTCTGAATAACCAATGGGTCACAGAGGAAATTAAAGGAGAAATCAGACAGTTCCTACAATGAAATGACAATGCCAGTACAACATATCAGAATCAATGGGACACAATGAAAGCAGTTTTACAAGGGAAATTCATAGCAGTGAATATGCATATTAGGAAGACAGAACAAGCCCAATTAAACAACCTGATGCTGAACCTCAAGCTTCTAGAAAAAGAAGAGCAGGGCAACCCAGAGCTCATACAAGGGAGGAAATTATAAAGATCAGAGGAGAAATCAATGCAATGGAGACTAAGAGAATGATACAAAAAATCAATGAAGCCAAGAGTTGGTTCTTTGAAAGAATCAACAAAATTGACAAACCTTTAGCCAACCTTGTCAGAAAAAGGAAAGAAAAGGCCCAAATCCATGCAATTAGGAATAAAAGGGTGAAATTACAACAGACCCAGCAGAAATCCAGAGGATCATCAATACCTACTTCCAGAACTTATACGCCAATAAGATGGACAACACAGAAGAAATGGACAGATTCCTAGATACATAGAAATTACCAAAGTTGAACGAAGAAGACCTAAAAATTCTAAACAACCCAATATCAACCAATGAAATTGAAAATGTAATTAAAAACTTATCAACTAAGAAAGCCCAGGCCCTGATGGCTTCACTGCTGAATTCTACAAGACATTTAGAGAGGAACTGCTTCCACTACTGTTTAAACTCTTCAATGAAATTGAAAGGGAAGCAATACTTCCAAATTCATTCCTGGAAGCAAGCATCACCTTGATCCCCAAAGCAGAGAATGACCCAACCGAAAAGGAGAACTATAGGCCAATCTCACTAATGAACATAGATGCAAAAATTCTTAATAAGATAATGTCAAACAGAATGCAGAAGATCATCAAGAAGATCATACACCCTGATCAAGTGGGATTCATCCCAGGGATGCAGGGATGGTTCAATATACGAAAATCAATCAATGTAATACACTATATCAATAGAACCAAGGACAAAAACCATATGATTATCTCCATAGAGGCAGAAAAAGCATTTGACAAAATCCAACATGCATTTATGATAAAATCCCTACAAAAAATTGGAATAGATGGTCTCTACCTCAAACTGATAGAAGCCATCTATGAAAAACCAACAGCCAATATCATACTCAATGATCAAAAACTGAAATCCTTCACACTCAAATCAGGAACAAGACAAAGATGTCCACTATCACACTCTTGTTCAATATAGTTCTGGAAACATTAGCCACGGCAATTAGACAAGAGAAAGAAATAAAAGGAATAAAGATAGGAAATGAAGAAGTCAAATTATCATTATTTGCAGATGACATGATACTCTATATAGAAGACCCCCAAGAACTCCACCAAAAGTCTTCTAGACTTAATAACCAAATTCAGTCAAGTAGCTGGTTACAAGGTCAACACACAAAAATCAACAGCTTTCCTCTACACCAATGACAGACTCACTGCGAGAGAAATAGGGCAAATAATTCCTTTCACAATAGCATCCAAAAAACTGAAATACCTAGGAATCAACCGAATGAAAGAAATCAAAGACCTCTTCTCTGAAAACTATGGAACTCTGAAAGGAGAGATTGAAGATGATATCCGAAAATGGACAGACATCCCCTGCTCCTAGGTCGGAAGGATTAATATAGTGAAAATGGCCATACTTCCAAAACTGCTATATAGATTTAATGCAATTCCCATTGAGATCCCAGCAGCATACTTCATGGACCTTAGGAAAACAATCCAAAAATTCATTTGGAGCAGGAAGAGACCCACTATACCAAAAGCAATTCTAGGTAACGGAGACATGGCAGGGGGTATCACAATCCCCAACCTGCAACTCTACTACAAAGCTACTGTGATAAAAACAGCATGGTACTGGCAAAGAAACAGACCTGAGGACCAGTGGAACAGATTAGAAGATGCAGAAACAACGCCAGACACACTCAGCCATCTCATCTTTGACAAAGGAGCCAAACACCCTCACTGGAGGAAAGATAGCCTCTCTAATAAATGGTGCTGGAAAAATTGGGCTTCAACTTGCCAAAGATTAAAACTAGACCTATATCTCTCACCATGCACTAAACTAAAATCAAAATGGATTAAAGATCTAAATATTAAAATAGAAACTCTGAACCAGTTGGAACAGAGGTTAGGTAGAACCCTTGAAGACATCAGTGTAGGAAAACATTTTATGAACAAAACCTCAGTTGCCCGTGAACTAGCACAAACAATCAACAAATGGGATCTCTTCTTATTAAAAAGCTTCTGCACAGCAAGAGAAACCACCAGCTGTGTGAAGAGACAACCCACAATGTGGGAAAAAATCTTCACCTGCTCTTCCTCAGACAAAGGTCTACTATCTCGAATCTATAAAGAACTTAAAAAGATCAGACCTCCCAAATTTAAAGACCCAGTCACAAAATGGGCATCTGAAATGAACAGACATTTCTCAGACAAAGAAGTAGAAATAGCAAATAAATACATGAAAAAATGTTCAACATCACTGATCATTCGAGAGATGCAAATGAAAACAATGCTGAGATTCCACTTCACTCCAGAAAGAATGGCTGCTATCATGAAATCAACCAAAAACAAATGCTGGTGGGGCTGTGGGGAAAGAGGAACTCTGCTCCACCTCTGGTGGGAGTGTAGACTGGTGCAACCACTGTGGAAATCAGTGTGGAGATACCTCAAAGAACTAGGACTGGAAGTCCCATTTGACCCTGCTATTCCACTGCTAGGGATCTTCCCCAAAGAATTAAAAGAATCATACCACAGTGACATATGTGCACCCATGTTCATAGCAGCACAGTTTGTAATAGCTAAAACTTGGAAACAGCCCAAATGTCCATCAACTGGAAGCTGGATAAAGAAAATGTGGTTTTTTTATAAAATGGAGTACTACTCAGCCATAAAAATTGAGAAATTAGAGACATTTATCGCTAAGTGGATGCACATTGAGGCAATACTCTTAAGTGAAATAAATAGGACACACATGTGTAAATACCGAATAGTTTCTCTGGTGTGAGAAACTGAAAGTGTACATAAGGACTAAATGTATAATAGGTAATGTGAAATAAGAAGAAAAGGGGCAAAGGGGAAGGAAGTGGGAGGGCCAGTGGAAAGGATAGATGTGAATGGGATTAATATGAGAAAATGGAAAAATAGGAACAAAATCTTTGTAAGTAGGGAGAAATGGAGAGGTTGAAGGGAGGGCTGGGCATGGGTGAAAAATAAGAAGCAAGAGAGACCATGTAAAGGTGCAAATTTCCAATGATGGATGTCATTATATTGCATACCTAAAATGTACCAATGATTAGAATGAATAATCAATAATGCAAAATAGGAAGAAAAGGTCCAAAGGGGTAGGGGTAGTGGGAGGGTCAGGGGAAAGGAAAGAAAGGAAAGGAAAAATGATGAGAAATGGTAAAAATGGAAATAAAGTCTTTGTAAATAAGGAAAGGTGAAGGGGGTGAAAGGAGGGCTAGGAATGGGGAAAAAATAAGAACCAAGATGCATTATGTAAAGGTACAATTCCCAATGAGAAATGTAATTGTATTGTATCCCTACAATGTACCAATAAAAGAATTTAATAAAAAAAGTGACATACATTGTGATGATAAGGAAAACAATGTGAAATATATGAGAAAGCTAAACTTTTATCTTCTACCACAAAAAAATCAAAAGCAATGGGAAATACTTCCAACATACAATGGCACAGGATAAATCTTCCCCTTCCAGAAAGGAGGAATAGAGGAATAGAAAAGAGCTGGACTGAAGAAAGACCGAAACCTAGCAGGGAAAACATTGTATCCTGTACCTGCATTTCCAGCACCCAAAGAAGGTGAGACGCAAGCTCCAAAGGGCCTCATTGTTATGGCCTTGCTGTTCACAGTCCACATGGCCTCTCTCTTGGGCAGACTGTACTCATTGTATTCAGCTTCCTTCAGCAGAAATTCCCAAATTCCTGGAAATTCCAACTTCCTTGAATCTCCACTGCACCTTTGACTTCAATCTCACAACTTCATATGCTGCCCTTTCATGGGCTTCTAGCAGTGACTGCAATCCTGTCACATATTTCTGCCTCACTTCCCAGGCCTTCCTCTGAAATCACAGTGGAAGTCTCCATAACACCATAGATCGTGCATTCTGCATGTCCTAAAAACCACCGCCACATTGATGACACCAGGGCTGCCCACGAGCTTGAGCAGTAGCCAAGCCCCTTTGAACCATGGCTGCAGTGGCTTCTATATACCTAGATAGCTGAATGCTGGGAAACACTCCCTTATGTGGCCCCAAATGAACACGTATCCCTGGGACCTCTCCTCAAATGAAAGACTTAAGATTTTACACCCTTGAGCCTGCAGTGGGTGGGGTCTTGCTGATTTCTGAGATGCCTTCAAGGGATCTTTCTTCTTATTCCTACACAAAGTACTCAGCTTCTTTTTAATGATAGCCATTCAGCAACATGCTCTTCTTTGCCCCAACTTTGCACATGGTTCCTTTCTAATGAAACTGTGATCTTTTCAAATCACTCAGCTCTTCCATTTTCTCCTGATTCTCACTGTAGTTCTGGCTAAAAGCAGCCCACAGTACCCATGTCACAGCCTGAACATTGAGCTGCCTTTAAATTTCCTCTGTCAGATTAATTAGTCCACCCCTCTTAATTCAGTGTCCCCCAAAGTCTCAGGACATATGCAAAATATAGACAAAAAACTTTTCCACAATGAAGCCTGTAGTTAAATTTCCAATTGAGTCTATTCCCTCTGAAACCTCCTAAACCTGGCCTTTACTGTCCACATCCCTATTAGCATTCTAGTCTGCTGAACCCTGACCACAATAACCCATTAAGCTCTATTTACAGCAATCTCAGCCTTCTCTGGCTCTCTCCAAACTTTCCCAAAGTCTCCCAACAAACAAATTTCAAAGACTTCTGAACTGCATTATCAGGCACAGACACAACAACAACCTCAAACTGGGTACTAATTTTCTGTCTTAGTCATTTTCACATTGCTGAGACAAAATACCTGACATCTGCAACTTATAAGAGAGATTTATTTTCGCTCTTAGTTTCAGTCCATGCTCTACTGGCTCCAAGGCAGAAATGGCAAGGCAAAACAGCATGACAGAGGAAAGATGTTCAACACACAGTGGCTATGAAGCTGAGAGAGAGAAAAGAATATACTTTTCCAAACCATGCCCTCAGTGGTCTGCTCTTTCTCACCAGGCCCCACCTGTGAACAGGAAACTTGTGGGGGTCATTTTAGATCTAAATTGTAACACTATCCAATTTTGCCTTGTTCTGTAGTTTTATCATCTTTCTTGCTATATTCTCCGTTAGAGCAGAGAACATCTTTTTTTTAATCTCTGGATGCTCTCTAGCATCTTGAACTTAGCAGCTACTCAATGTATACTTTAAATGAATATTAAATAGAATCAGATTAAGAGGGAGCATTTCAACTAATTATAAATGCATTTGACATTTGATTATCATCCCGAAAGTCAACTGCTTTGTGCATTAGAAAATAAGAAGCTCACCCATGGTAATAATAAAGTATTAATTATCATGGTGGTGTTTCCCATTTACAAATGTTAACATAGGGAGATGGGACTTTCAAAGTCAGTGAGAGGAGTAATACTTTGGTTTCCATTTCTAAAACCTAAGCTATAGAAGCTATCTCCACATAGCCCACTTAGACGGTGAAGTGATCAATTCAGCTTCCAATTGAAACTATACTGGCAACTCAAACCCTGAGTAGGTCTCTTGGAACCTTCTAGAGATAAAGAGCTGTAATTGAATTTGCCACTGGATAACCCAGTCACGGAAAGCATGAAGGAGCTCACATTTTCATTCCCTTCATAGTAGACATTTAATTATATGATAATTACTTACAGCTTGCTGCTCAGCTTCTACTTTTATGAAATGTAAATTACACTTCACTCAAAAGTGCAAGATGAGCATTTAAAATACTTCACTAAATAGGTTTGAAGAATTTTCTGACATTTTCCCCCAGGCCAAGAATTAGAAAGGCAATATAGCTTTAAAAGACACTTTCATTTAGATAGTGGGAAAGTTTGATTCTTAATGAATACCTGAAAAAGAGAAAAGCTTCCATGAAAAGAATGTGTAGTGTGTTCTAAACAAGCTCAGTGGCCTCAGTAAATTCAATGCCTCATCTCACATAATAACTGTGCCTACTGGTGGATTTGTCAATTCAATTTTACTGGTAAAGAAGAAAGAAAATGATGGCAATGATAAAAATGGTATCATTTGAATGAGTACCTTTGGAAATGAATGTCAAATGCATTTTATTCTTATTCTATAGTATTATTTCCCCCTGATATTAAAATTAGGGACCCTAACAGAAGTCAAATGATTGGAAAATCATTATAATTTTTACTGCTACATTACACATTTAAGTAGAAAACCTAGTCTGGGTAGCACACAGCCAAAGCTGACTCAAAGAAATCATGAAACATGCTTCTTAAACCTTGCACCTTGCATCCAGAAGCTTTGCTATTGTTTATTGCCAGTTCCAAATGTAAGAATGACAGAGATTACTCTCCATGCTGTGTATCTCTGGTGGCTCATCAAGGGTGCTGAGAAGAAAAAAAAAAACTCAAGCTAGTAAATGAAAAAGAGCCAGAAGGTAAAAGAGGTAACTTAAATTTTCCAAGTGAAAAATAAATATACAAAAATTTAACCATATTGTGTGTTGTAGTTTGATCAATAAATAACTAGGAATTCAGGATCAACTATTTCTACTAATAATAATAAAAAACCTTATAAAAGATTTTATTCTTAAAGCATTTTCACATAAAATCATAGCATGTTGAATCTAGAAGGAATGTTAAAATGCATCCAGTATAGCTCTCAATATATCTTTATTTTATCCTTATAAACTTTTTACTAAGGTATAACGTAAATATAATAAATTTTAGTTATACACATTAAGTTTTATAAAGTGAGCACACCTATGTTACCACCACCTAGATCAAAACTTGGCATATTATCAGGACCCCACAGGACTCTTATATTCCTCTTGGTCTTATACCCCATTCTGATTTCTGTCACCATAGACTACTTTTGCCAGCGTTCGAACTTGCTTTGAATGGATTCTGCTTTTCATATGGCTTCTTTATCAAACTTATATCAGTAAGATTCATCTATGTTGTTTGGTGTTGTAGTATTTTGCCTTTTTGAATGCTGTATGATATTCCATTGCATGAATATGTTACAATTTATTTATTCCTTCCAATGCTGATGAACATTTAGGTTCCTTTCAGTATAGCCCCATTACAAATCATGTTTCTGTGTACATTTTACACTTATTTCTGGTGCACACATATGTGCAGTTTTGTTGAGTATATACATAGGAACTAATATTTCAGGAAATTAACCTGTTGGATTACACATATTAGACCTAAATAGATATTGCAAGTTTTCCAAACTGGTTGTACCAATTTACACTCCAATCAACAGTATATGAGAGTTTCACTAACTCCATATGTTGACGATACTTTGAATTGTTGGTCTTTTATATTAGCTGTGCTAATACATGTGTAATGATAGCTCATTGTGGTCTTTTTATTTTCTCTACTAAAGAATAACTAATTGCTAATAATATTGATATCTTCATTGGTGTTATAGTTTGGATCTGAAATGTTCCCCAAAGGCTCACATGTTGAATGTTTGGTACCCAGCTGCTGGCACAGTTGGGAGGTGGTGAAAACTTTGGGAAGTGGTGAAAACTTTAGGAGTTGGGGCTAATAGGAAGAGCTGGGTGTGCCCTTGAAGGGTGTTTTATCCTCTCTCTCTCTCTCTCTCTCTCTCCTTCCCTCCCTCCCACCCTCTCTCTTCCCTTTCTCCCCTTCCTGGCCACCCAGAGGTGAATATCTTTGCTCTGACTACACCCTCCCTGCTGTGCTTTCCTGCTTTGCCACAGCCCCACAATTATGGGGCCAAGGAACCATAGACTTAAATCCCAAGTCAAAATACCTTTTCCCTCCTTTAAAATGGTTTTTTCAGAATTTGGCCACAGCAACAGAAAACTGACTAACACATTTGCTAAAATACCTGTTGAAATCTCTAAACTAATTTTTAAATTATATCATCTGTTTTTTCTTATGGATCTGTAGGGATTCTTTATGTATTCCTGGATAGCAACCCTTTGCCAGTTATGAATGTTACAATATTTTTTCCCATTCTTATTTGCTTTTTTACTCTCTTAATGGTGCTTTTAGATGAATAAAAATACCTTATATCAATAAACTCCAAGACAGATGGCTCAAATCACCAACACAATGGATGAAAAAAGAGATATCACTACAGATATTATATATGTTAAGAAGATAATAAGCAGATAATGTAAACAACTCTATGTCAAATCTTGCTATGATAATAGTCTATACACTCTCAATTTTCATGGTATAAATTTAAACAATGAAAAATTAGAAAATAGCTTCTAGGTTGTTACTTTTCAAATATGGAAAGATCATTTCATTTATGCAATATTTGTTTGTGTCTTCTAAATTTCAGATATTATGTGAAGGGATCAGATACAACAATGAAAACATCAATAGCATTCCTATACACAATAACAAACTCACTGAAAATGAAACTAGGGAAACAACACCTTTCACAATAACATTAAAAAAATGAAATACTTAGGAATCAATCTAACAAAGGAAATAAAGGACCTATCATAGAAAATTACAATACTCTGAAAAAGGAAATCAAACAGGATATCAGAAGAGGGAAAAATAGCCCCTACTCTTGGGTAGGAAGAACCAACATAGTGAAAATGACTGTACTCCCCAAATGGTTATACAGATTTTGATGCAATCCCAATCAAATTACCATTAGCATTAGTTCTCACAGAACTAGAGAAAACATTCCTAAAATTCATTTGGAACCAAAAGAAACCTAGAATAGCAAAAACAATTCTGGGCAGCAAAGGCAAGGTGGGGGGGAATCACAATCCCTGACTTGAAATTATACTGCAGAGTTACTGTGACAAAAAAAAATAGTATGGTACTGGCAAAAAGACAGACCTGAGGATCAATGGAACAGACTAGAAGAGGCTGAAACAACACCTGACACACTCAGCCACCTTATCTTTGACAAAGGGGCCAAACATGTTCACTGGAGGAAGGATACCATCTTTAATAAGTGGTGCTCGAAAAACTTCCTTTCCACCTGCCAAAAATTGAAACTAGATCCATGTCTCTCACCATGCACTAAAGTCAAAATGGATCAAAGATCTAAACATTAAAAGAGAAACATTAAATCTGCGGGAAGAGAGAATAGATAGAGTTCTTGAAGGACATATGGGTAGGCAATGACTTTATGAACAAAACCCAAACTACATGGCCAATAGTGCAAAGAATCAACATTTAGGATCTCACCCTGTTAAAAAGTTTTTGCACTGCAAAAGAAATCAAGAGTGAAGAGACAACCCACAGAGTAGAAAAAAATTTTATCCAGTAGACCCTCAGATAAAGAACTAATAACTAGAACATACAAACAATTGAAAAAATCAGATCCCCCAAATTTAAAGACCCAATTTAAAAATGGGCACCTGAGATGAATACATACTCCTCAGATGAAGAAGTAGAAATGGCAAACAAATATATAAAAAAATTTTCAACATCACTGGTCATTGGAGAGATGCAAATGAAAACAATGCTAAGATTCCATCTCATCCAGAAAGAATGGGTATTATCAAGAAATTGACCAACAACAAATGTTGGCAAGACTGTGGGGAAAAAGGAACCTTTCTTCGTTGTTGGTGGGAGTGTAGCCTTGTGCAACCATTGCAAAAATCAGTGTAGACACTCCTCAAAAAATTAGGATTAGAGGTCCCATTTGACCCAGCTATTCCTCTGCTGGGTATCTTCTCAAAAGAATTAAAAGCATCATACCACAGTGATATATTCACACTCATGTTTATAGTGACACAGTTTGTAATAGCTAAATCTCGGAAACAACCCAAATACTCATCAATCGATGAATGGATAAAAAAGATATGGTTTTTTTATATAAGGGAGTACTACTCAGCCATAAAGAAAGATAAATGAGCTATTTATAGCTAAATGGATGCAACTTGAGACTATACTCTTAAGTGAAATAAGTCAGACACATATGTGAAAATATCACATCATCTTTCTGGTGTGAGAAACTGAAAGGGTAAATAAGGACTAAAATGTGTAATAGATAATATGAAATCAGAAGAAATTGTTCAAAAGGAAAGGGAAACTGTGAAAGGGGGAGAGGAAAAAGGGAAGGGAAAGGGGGAAGAAATGAGAAAAGGAGAAAAATGGAAACAAAGCTTTTGTAAATAAGGGGGGAGAGGAGGTTGAAGAGAGGGGAAGGGGACTGGTAGAAAAGAGGAATCAAGATATATCATGTACGGGTACAAACGCTTTTTGATGAATGTGATCATTATGTATGTTTAAATTGTACCAATAAAATTAATTTTTTTAAATGAAGAATAAAGTGGGAGGGGTAGGGGAAAGGAAAGAAGGGAAAAGAAAAAATATGAGAAAAGGAAAAAAAATGGAAACAAAGTCTTTGTAAATAGGGAAGGGTGGAGGGGGTGAAGGGAGGGCAGGTGAATGGGGAAAAAATAAGAACCAAGATACTCATGTAAAGGTACAAGATCCCAATGATGAATGTAACTGTATTACATACCTAAAATGTACCAATAAACTTAATGGAAAAAAAGAAGAAGAAAGATCTGTCCTTACCCTTACAAATCCTACAATCATGGGAGAGAAACATTAAAAATCACCCTGAAACCTCATTTTCATTATGGCAAGTGCTGCATAGAATGGCTACAAGGTTCTATGAATGTATATAATAGGGATCTAATGAGACTAAAAGAGAATAGAATAAAAAATTTGTCTGAAAGCTATACATAAGATGAGACTTGAAGGACAGTTAAAATTTTGCTAGATGAAAGGAGTAGAAAAGCAGGAAGAATAATAAAGGGAAAACTCAGAAAGGATGAGCACCTCCTCCCATATACACACATACATGAATGCACATACACAGCCTACTGAGGGCAATATGACCCAGAGATTCAACTGCTTAATGTCAAAAGCTATTTAGTTCTGAATTCTAAAGTAAAAGCAAAATGAGGCAAAGAGTTACACAATTGTCTTAAAATGGTAGTGGTTCTGATGTTTAGGAAACAAAGATAAAGAGGAATCCAGAGCTTCAAGACAGTGTCCTCAAAACTCACAGGGATACTGGAGTTTTACAGATTTTACAAGTAGAGAATATAGGCACCGTATTCCTCAACCAGGTCCAGAGAAATAACAGAATCTCAGAGGAAAACAGCACTGTAGTACCCAAAGACGACCATTCCAGGGTTTCCAGCATGGGAAGAAATCACTGTTCCTCAATTTGGTCCAGAATCAGCAGATTTGCTAGCCTTGAAGAGATAATACAGCCTGGGACAATGAAAATCTCATCAATGGTCACCAACACGTAGACTGAAGATCTGAGGCCTCCTTGTGATTATCCAAAACACTCAGTACTTAACATGAACCTGGAGACTTAAATAACAACTACAATTAAGTGTTTTATCAAGTTTGAATAGGGTGTATGGTCTCTTCGAAGATTACATCATATATAGAAACTTTAAAAATGTTTCTTACACTTTATATTTTGTAGTGAAATGTATGCACATTACAAGATTTAATACCGAGGAGAAGTAGTAAAATCTGGAGAAACTCAAGTAGTGTGAGCTGAGAGTTACAGGTGCCTTTCATAGGACTCCCTTGGTGGTAAGTAGGAAAGAAGCAGTTAAAGGTGCAAGGTCAGTGGAGACAAATGCTCAGTGAGTGAAAGAATGGATAGTGCTGGCCCTTTCATGGTCCCATTCCAATTTCCAGAAATGCACCCTTTCTATCATACCTCCATTTCTCCCACAGGAAAGACACAAAGAAAGTCGGGCTGACTTACCTTAATCTATTGCTTCCCAGCAGTGAACATAGGCCTCCCAAGTGGCTGCCAAGGTTGTAGGGGCAAAAAAATGTGCTTTTCATTTAGCTGAGAAAGAAGAACCTCCTTGAGTTATGTGTCATTAGTGAATCTTAATGTCATTAGGTACAAGAATCAGAATTTGCATAGAAATCATTGCAGAGAATTGTTTCCTTCCCATGCCAGTATTGATTTCCCAGCACCATTAGCTGCTTAATGCTACTGCTTTTAATTGATTACCCTAGGGGAGTCCCTCAATAGCAGGCTTCTTCAATTGAGAGGCCTGTTGAATCATATGTGATTCAATAGCCCCAATTGACTCTTGAGACCTCTGTCTATCTATAGCATAATCACAGTAGCCCCACACAGTTTAATGAATAAATACAACACCCACTTAAAAAATATGAACCTGTCCAGTTCTCTTTACCCGCTAAAAATCAATGATCAAGTAATACATTTGTAACAACATGCAAAGTTGGGTGTCAGAGGTTTATTTTAAAACCTCTTCTCATTTCAACCTCTCTGTATGTGTGAAAACTCCAAAATACCTGTGCTCACCCTCCTGCCTTAGTAAGTAGTGGAATGACTCTACCTAGAATCTCCTTTGGGTAACCAGGGATATTATAATGTATATTATTTGAAACACTATCATCACTATGAAAAACTAGAGAAATTGAGAAGTTGTGGAGTAAAAGCATTCTGAGGTTAGGACAGCTCAAAGTGTACTTTAGTAATTTAACAAAATCCCACAGGAACTTCTTATTTTCTGGTTTCTCAATTTTTTTTTTTTTTGATACCGGAGATCGAACTCAGGACCTTGCATTTGCTAGGCAGGCGGCGGAACCACCGAGCTAAATCCCCAGCCCAGGAACTTCTTATTTTCTGATTCAATATCTCCTAAGTATTGGACTCAGTAAAAAGGACCTGGCTCATGAATTCAATCCAATTGATCAAATATGTTGTGTCTTGGTGAGGGAGATATAAATGTCAACCCACTAATTCAGGGGCACAGGGATGCTTTTCTTATATCTCAGTCTATTTGAGCCCCATTCCTCCAAGTAGTATGTAAAATTAATCTCAGTCAATCCAACCTCTCTCCCACCATCTCCGGGCTTGTGGCTGAGATATGAAAGTATTTGATCTTCACTGTTGCTACTATTCACCCTAGAATCCACTGAAACGTGCATTGTCATGTGTTTCCTTGATTGCCTCTGCACATGTGCTTCATGAATATTCCAATTCCACCCAGGGCTCAGTTATAGATGCACTCATTATTGCTGTGCCTTCTCAACTTTGAGCTTACGTTCTCTAGTGTCTCAGGGTCTCTTGTATGTATTCAGAAGACACTTGGCTCTTCTAATACCTCACAGAGTCCAAGGAATTGTGAGGAAGTCTCAAGCTCTGTCTCCTGATTTAACACATTCATCCAGCTCCACTCTATTGCTCTGGTGCTAGGTGGGCTTGGGAGCACTCTACAGGGCTTGGTGCTTCCCTCTGTGTGGGGAGAGGCATGGAGAGAGGCAAGGCAAAGCCTCATGTGCTCTCTCATTTCTCTACCCCAACGCCATTCATTGAGGAGAATATTATTTCTGTGACCTGGGTCTCATCCTGCAAGGTTATAGCACCTCTTTTAGGGAATACACCAAGGACACACTCTTTCATTGTAACTCTCACTCTTCTTACAAACAACAGAAATTCCATGTAGTTTGAGAAGAGGAAAACTAGCTTTGCTGATCCTGTATCCTTTCAAAGCTGTTGTGTATGTTATAAAGTAATATTTCCTGGATTCTTAAGGACTTGAGCATTTGAAGCACAAAAGCTTTGGTTTCAGAAATTCAAAATAGGCTTTTAAAATTTAAAGACTAAAATTTTAATTTTTTGTTGTTGTCTCTTCTAATATAACAAACTTTTTCTTAGGTGATGAATGTTTTTGCTGCATATGGAAAGAGCTAAGCATAAACATACATGGAGAGACAATAATTTATTACAACATTATCCCAGTATGTTGCTAAATATTTAAGACCATGGTAAAAACTAGAGGAGATAAAAGAAAAGGCACAGTCCATATGCTAAAAAATTTTTTCATTATGGAAAGCATGGCTTATATACCTAAGACATAGAAAATACATTATCATACACAACTCTTAGGTAGCTAAAATAATATTCTAAAGAAGTCAAAGAAGAAAACTATCTATGAACTATAGGAGTCAGAGATATTTCCATAGAAAAGACTGACCTAAAAGAAGGAAGGAAGAGATGGTAATAAACGAATAATTTCATCTTGAAACTTTTCTCCAAGCAAGCATCGTGTCCCTTATTGTTGTGTTTTCATTGTCCTAGCAGTCTGGCTAGAATGGAGGTTTTGGTGAAAAAAATCAATTCATGTTTTTTATAACCTAATGTGCCTGAGAGCTGGCTTCACTGTTATTCTATACATACTTATTAAACACATACATATACTAAGCCTTATGCTAGACAGCTTTAAGGCTATTTCCTACCAAGTAGAAACCACATGGAAGACTTGTTAAAACAGAGAGTGCTGGCCTTCACATTCGGGATTTCTGACTCAGGAAGTCTGGAGCTGTTCATGAGAATCTGCATTTCTAACAAGTTTCCAATGTGGTTGATGTTGCTGGACTGGCAGAAACAAGGGGCATAATGGTTAATAGCCTACAGAATTCATAGACAGCCACATCTGAATTTGAATCCAAGCTCTGGAACTTAACTCAGTGATTCTGAGTGCATTAGCAGCCTAGAGCCTCAGACTTTTAAAAATCTGTAACACTTGATACAACAAGATTTAGCAAGTAATTTTGAGATCTACTGTGTTCTAGGTATAGGGGAAATAGCAGTGCAAAGATAAACATAGCCACTGTGGAGTGACAACTATTAAACACAGTCACCAAAAGTACTGCATTATTATGTTGTGACCATTACTATGAAAGAGAACCAGAGAAACCTAATCCAGACTGAATGGTCAATGAAGACATCACTGAAGCAAGCTGATACCTTAATTACAACTAGGAGGGCCTTTGCTCATTAGTAGGGGCAGTGAGGCAAGGCTGATTATATTTTTGACCTGCTGGATGTGCAAGGAATGATGGTGCAGTGGACTTCTGAGTGTGGACAATAGGGAGTGGTGAGGACATGGGGAAGTGGGGAGCATGGATTCTAGAAGAAGTGAGTGAAGCTGGTGGTAGTGGGTGGGATTAGAGAGTGTATCTAATGGAGATGCATGTTGTGGTGAGTGTATCCATGGGGAACTGTGGTGGCATGATGAGGATACTAAGGAGGTAAAGCCCGGTGGAAGCAGTGAGTGAGAGGTAGTGGGCTTGCCGCTCGTGGTAAGCAAGTTTGGTGAGTATGATTTATGAGCAAAATTGATGATGTTGAATGGAACTATTACAAAGAATTAAAGGTTTCCTTCCTGATGTTGTGATATTTGAGACTGAAAGGATGAAGAGAGAGGTTACATATACTCCAAGTAGAAAGATTTGCATATATAACAGCTCTGAGATAGTAGGGAGCTGAAGATCCCATAGAAAATCAGTGTAGCTAGTGTGGCAAGAATGAAAGGGAAAATAGTGTGTTATGGCTTGTGTCTAGAGGTCCCCCCAAAGCCTCAGTGGCTAGATCTAGGGTGTGTGATACTGGGATTAACTGTGTGATGCTCGGATTAAGGGTGTGTGATTACTAAATTAGTCCACTGATTGGTTTGGCATAGTTCTGGGTGTGGATAATGGGAAGGCCCGCCTTTGGTGTGGGTGACACCAGTCAAAGGGTGAGTAGCCTGAAAGGGATAAAAGGGAGAGGAAGTCTGCTGGGGTGCTGTCACTTTGCTACTTTGCAGCTTCGCTGCCTTCAGCCTGCCCTACTTTGCCATGAAATGTTTCTCCTCTGCAAGGTCTTTCTGGCATGCCAGCATGTCTTGGAGCCAGCTGATTATGGGCTGAAACCTCTACAAACTATGAGCCAAAATAAACCTTCCCTTCTATTTTTTTTTATTCTTAAGTTCGTTTATTGGTACATTTTAGGTATACAATGTGTTTACATTTATCATTGGGTGCTTGTACCTGTATATGATGTATCTTGGTTCTGATTTTTTTCCCCATTACCTGAGCACCCTTCACCCCCTCCATCCTTCCCTATTTACATAGACTTCATTTACATTTTTTTCTTTTCTCATATTTTTTCCTTTCCCTTCTTTCTTTTCCCCTTCCCCTCCCACCACGCATACACCTTTGGACCTTTCTTCCTATTTCAAATTATCAATTATTCATTTTAATCATTTTAACCCTTATTTACACTTTCAGCTTCTCACACTAGAGAAACTATTCGGTATATACACATGTGTGTCTTATTTATTTCACCTAAGAGGATGGCCTCAATATGCATTCATTTAGCTATAAATGACTCTAGTTTCTCATTCTTTATGGCTGAGTAGTACTCCATTTTATTAAAAAAAAAAACCCACATCTTCTTTGTCCAGTTTCCAGTTGATGGGCATTTGGGCTATTTCCAAGTTTTAGCTATTACAAACTGTGCCTCTATAAACATGGGTACACATATATCGCTGTGGTATGATTCTTTTAATTCTTTTGGGAAGATACCCAGCAGGGGAATAGCTGGGTCAAATGGGACCTCTAGTCCTAGTTCTTTGAGGTATCTCCATACTGATTTCCACAGTGGTTGCCCAAGAGTGTACTCCCACCAGCAATGGAGAAGGGTTCCTTTCTCCCCACAGACCCACCAGCATTTGTTATTGGTTGATTTCTTGATAGCAGACATTCTTTCTGGGGTGAGGTGGAATCTCAGTGTTGTTTTCATTGGCATCTCTCAAATGACCAGTGATGTTGAACATTTTTTCATATATTTATTTGCTGCTTTTACATCTTTGTGTGAGAAATGTCTGTTCATTTCAGATGCCCATTTTTGAATTGGGACTTTGAATTTGGGAGGTCTGATTTTTTTCAATTCTATATATATTCTAGATAGTAGTCTTTTGTCTGAGGTACAGCTGCTAAAATTTTTTCCCCAAATTGTAGGTTGTCTCTTACCTCTGTTGGTGGTTTCCTTTGAAGTGAAGAAGATTTTTAATAAGATGAGATCCCAGTTATTGATTCTTTGTGCTAGTTCCCGAGCTACTTAGCTTTTGTTCATGAAGTCTTTCCTATGCCAATGTCTTCAAGATTTCTACCTCACTTATCTTCCAGCAAGTTTAGTGCTTCTTTTTTAATATTTAGATATTTAATCCACTTAAATCTTAGTTGAGTGCATGGTGACAGGTATGGGTCTAGTTTTAATCTTTGGCAGGTTGAAATCCAGTTTTTCCAACACCATTTATTAAATAGGCTATCTTTCCTCCAATGATGGTGGTGGGCTCCTTTGTCAAAGATGAGGCAGCTGAGTATGTCTGGAGTTATTTCTGCATCTTCTAATCTATTGCACTGATCCTCAGGTCTGTTCTTATGCCAGTACCATGCTGTATTTATCACAGTAGCTTTGTAGTATAGTCTCCACTGTGGAAATCAGTAAGGAAATACATCAAAGAACTTGGACTAGAAGTCCCATTTGACCCAGCTATTCCCCTGCTGGGGATCTTTCCCATAGAATTAAAAGAATCATAGCACACTGATATATGTGCACCCATGTTCATAGCAGCACAATTTGTGATACCTAAAACTTGGAAGCAGCCCAATTGCCCACCAACTGGAGACTGGATAAATAAAATGTGGGTTTTTTATAAAATGTAGTATTACTTAGCCATAAAGTATGAGAAACTAGAGACATTTGTAGCTAAATGGATGCACATTGAGGTGATACTCTTAAGTGAAATCAATAGGACACACATGTGTAAATACCAAATAGTTTCTCTAATGTGAGAAACTGAAAGTGTAAATAAGGCCTAAAAGGTATAATAGATAACATGAAATAGGAAGAAAATATACAAGGGGGAAGGGGAAGTTGGAGGGGTGAGGGAGACGAAAAAAGTAATGGAATTAATATGAGAAAAAACTGGAAACAAAGTCTTTGTACATAGGGAGGGGTTGAAGGGAGGGCCCAGGAATGGAAAAAAATAAGAACCAAGATGCATTATGTAAAGGTACAAATTTGCAATGATGAATGTCATTATATTGTATGCCTTAAATGTACCAATAAAATTAATTTTAAAAAGAAATAGAAACCACAAAAAAGATATACCTATCATGTGTTGCGCTTCTACAAACATGGATATGCATGTATTACTGCAATATGATGTCTTCAACTCTTTCAGGAAGATACCTAGAAGAGAAGTACCTGAGTTGAATGAAATTCCTAGTTTAGTTTTTCAAGCAATCTCCAATCTCCCTACCAATTTCCATAGGGGTTGTACTAGTTTACATTCCCACCAACAATGTAGAGGAGTTCCTTTTCCCATACAGCCTCATCAGCATTTATTATTTGATTTCTGATGATAGCTACTCTTTCTGGGGTAAGATGGAATCTTATTGTTGTTTTAATTTGTAATTTCTCTAATGCCCAGAGATGTTGAACATTTTCATGTGTTTATTGGCCATTTATACTTCTTCTTCTGTGAAATCTCTATTCATTTCATGTTGCAGGTTATATCTAGATGTCATCCCAAAGCTTTATGCACTCATAGATAGGGCTTTGGGGAAATGAAGGCATCATGTATGTGTGATACTGGTTCATGTCCACTGATGGGTTTATAGCTGGATGTGATTTTGAGAAGTAAAGCCTGGTGGGAGGAGTTGGGTCACTGTGGGCATGGATAAATAGATCCCTCTTGCCTTGAGCACATGTGTCTTTCTGTCTGCCACACTAGGAACTATTTCTCCCCTGCCATCCCTATCTGCCATGTTGATCTACCTTGGAGCCAGCTGACTATGGGCTGAAACCCGTACAAAGTGTAAGCTAAAATAAACCTTTCCTCCTTTAACTTGTGGGTATCAGGTATTTTGTCTCAGCAACAAGAAAGTAATTAACATATTTCAGGTGCCCATTTCTGATTGGCTCTTTTATTTGAGCGGGTCTAATTTTTTTTAGTTCATTATGTATTTTACACAACAGTCCTCTGTCTGAAGCACAGTTGGTAAAACTTTTTTCCATTCTGTAGGTTGTCTCTTCATTCTGGTGGTTGTTTCCTTTGTGGTGGAGAAGCATGTAAAATTTGATATGACCCCATTTGTTGATTCTTGATGCTACTTCTTGTGCAATTCAGGCTCTGTTCAGAAAGCCTTTGCCTACACCTATGTCTTCAAGAGTTTCTATTTTATCTTCCAGAAGATTAAGTGTTTCTATTTTAACTTTTAGATCTTTGACCCATTTTGATTTTAGTTTAGTATATGGCAAGAGATATGAGTCTAGATTCAATCTTCCACATGTGGATAGCCAGTTTTCCCAGCACCATTTGTTAAAGATGGTATCTTTCCTCCAGTGTATGTTTATGGCCCCTTGGTCAAAATCAGATGGCTGAATGTGCCTGTGGTTCTTCCTGTGTCCTCTATTCTGTTCCAGCAATCCACCTATCTGTTTCTGAGCTGGTATCATGCTGTATTTACTACTTCAGTAAAACTTGGAAGTCCAGAATTATGTTGCCTTGTGCTTGACTCTTGCCACCAAGAATTGCTTTTGCTATTCTGGATCTCTTCTGGTTGAATATGAATTTTAAGATGATTTTCTCTGGTACTGTAAGGCATGTTGTTGGTATTTTTCTTGGGAATGCATTAAATTTGTGTATCAGTTTTGCAAATATGGCTATGTGATAATATTGGTTCTGTCTAACCAGTAACAAGATGTCTTTCCATTTTCTGATGGCCTATTCAGCTCCTTTTTCAGAGTACTATAGCTTTTGTTTCACTTCCTTGGTTATGTTAATTCCTAAATATTGAAGTGTTCTTGATGCTATTGTGAATGGTATTGTTTTCCTAATTTATTTTTATTGGTAAGATCATGATTGGTGTAGAGGAATGCTATTGAATGTTCTGTTGATTTTGTATCTTGCTCCTTTTGCTGAATTTTGTTATTAATTCTAAGTCTTTTGGTGCAGTTGTAAGGGTTATCTATGTAAACGATCATGTCATCTATGATACTTTCCTATATATATTCATTTTATTTTGCTCTCTTGCCCAAATGCTCTTGCTAATGTTTTGAGTACTATATTGAAAAGGAGTGGAGAGAGTGGGCATCCTTGTCTTGTTTCTCATTTTAACAGAAAAGCTTTCAGTTTTTCCCCATTTCATATGATGCTGGCAGTAGGTTTGTCATAAATGGCTTTTATCAGATTGAAGTAAGGTCCTTCTATACCTATTTTCTTCAAGGTTTTCATTATGAATGCATGTTGGATTTTGTCAGAAGGTTTTTCTTCATCATTTGAGATGACATGTGATTTTTGTCCTTGCTTCTATTTATGTGATGGATGACATTTATTGATTTCCATATATTGAACCACTCTTGCATCCCAGGGATGAAGCTTACTTTCTCATGCCATATGTACTTTTTGATGATTTGTTGCATTCTTTTTGCCAGTACCATGTTGAGGATTTCTGTGTCTATGCTCATTAAAGAGACTGATCTGTGCCAGGGATGGTGGCACATGCCTGTAATCCAACTGAGTCACTTTGGAGGAGGAGGCAGGAGAATTGCTGCAAGTTCAAGGCCAGCCTGAACTACATAGTGAGTCTTTTTTGTTTGTGTTCTTCTCTGGTTTTAGAATGAGGGTAACACTAGCTTTCAGGAATGACATTGGAAATACTCCTTTTCTTTCATTTCATTAAAGAATTTGAGAGTTTGAGGAGTATTTGCATTAGATTTTCCCTGAAGTTCTTATAGAATTCAGCAGCAAATCCATTGGGTCCTCGGGTTTGCTTAGTTACTAAGGTTTTATTACAGCTTCAATTTATTTGTCTATTATTGGTTTACTCAGGATTTTTCTATCTTGTCGGTTCAGTTTTTGGTATTTCATATGTAGCCAGGAATCTATCCATTTGTTGTGGATTCGCCAATTTATTGGAATACAGATTTTCAAAGTAGTTACTAATAATCTTCTGGATTTCAACAGTGTGGTGATTTTACTTTTTTCATTTCTAATTGCATTGATTTGGGTTTTTTCTGTCCTTTTATTAAGACCAGCTAAGTGTTTGTCTTTGGTGTTTATTTTTTCAAAGAACCAGCTCTTTGATTCACTGATTCTTTGTATTGTTTTTTAGTCTCAATTGTATTAATTTCCACTCTGATCATTTTAATTACCTTTCTTGTACTAGCTTTAGATCTAGATTATTCTTCTTTTTCTAGGACCTTGAGAAGCATCATTAGGACATTTATTTGGGCTAGTTTTGTTTTTCTGATGGGGATGTTCACAGCTAAAAACTTCACTTTTAAGACTGTTTTCACTATGTCCCATGTGTTTTTGATATGTTGCAGTGGCACTATTGCTTGATTCTAAGAACTGTCTAATTTCTTCCTTGATTTCTTCTGTGGCCCATTGATTATTCAAAAGTATACTATTTAATTTTCATATGTTTCTATTATTTTTGTGGGGTTTTTGCATTGATTTCTAGTTTCACTGCACAATGATCTAATAATATGCAAGACATAATTTTAATTTTTTGCATTTACTTAAGCATGCTTTATTGGCTAGTATGTGCTGCTGAGAGGAATGTGTATTCTGTTTTTGTTGAATGGAACACTGTCAATATCTATTAAGTCCATTTGTTTGAAGATACAGTTCAACTCTTATATTTCTAGGTTAATAAAATTTTATTGGTACATTTTGGGTATACAATATAATGACATTCATGATTGGAAATTTGCACCTTTACAAAAACTTCCTTGGTTCTTATTTTATCCCCATTCCCCTGACCTCCCTACAACCCATCCATTCCTCCCTATTTACAAAGACTTTGTTTCCATTTTTTTCTCATATTGATTCCATTCCCTTCTCTCTTTTCCACTACACCTCCCACTTCCCCTTTTCTTCCTATTTCACATTATCTATTATACCTACTAGTCCTTATTTACACTTTCACTTTCTCACACTACAGAAACTATTCAGTATTTACACATGTGTGTCCTATTTATTTCACTTAAGACTATCGCCTCAATGTGCATCCATTTAGCTATAAATGTCTCTAGTTTCTCATACTTTATGGCTGAGTAGTTCTTCATTTTATTTTAAAAACCACATTTTCTTCATCTAATCTCCAGTTGATGGGCAATTGGGCTGCTTCTAAGTTTTAGCTATCACAAATTGTGCTGCTATGAACATGTGTGCACATATATCACTATGTTACGACTCTTTTAATTCTTTGGGGAAGATACCCAGCAGGGGAATAGCTGAGTCAAATGGGACTTCCAATCCTAGTTCTTTGAGGTATCTCCATACTGATTTTCACAGTGGTTGCACCAGTCTGCACTCCCACCAGCAGTGGAGCAGGGTTCCTCTTTCCCCACAGCCCCGCCAGCATTTGTTATTGGTTGATTTCATGATGGCAGCCATTCTTTCTGCGGTAAGGGGGGAAATCAGTGTTGTTTTGATTTGAATTTCTCGAATGACCAGTGATGTTGAACATTTTTTCATATGTTGATTTGCTATTTCTAATTCTTTCTCTGAGAAATGTCTCTTCATTTCAGATGCCCATTTTTGGATTGGGTCTTTAAATTTGGGAGGTCTAATTTTTAAAAGTTCTTTATATATTTTAGATAGTAGACCTTTGTCTGAGGGACAGATAGTGAAAATTTTTCCCACATTGTGGGTTGTCTCTTCATACTGCTGGTGGTTTCTCTTACAGTGCAGAAGCTTTTTAGTAAGAAGAGATCCCACTTGTTGATTGTTTGTGCTAGCTCACGGGCAACTGAGGTTTTGTTCATAGAATCTTTTCCTACACCAATGTCTTCAAGAGTTCTTCCTAACCTCTGTTCCAGCCAGTTCAATATTTCTGTTTTAATATTTAGATCTTTAATCCATTTTGGTTTTAGTTCAGTGCATGGTGAAAGATATAGGTCTAGTTTTAATCTTTGGCAAGTTGAAATCCCATTTTTCCAGCACCATTTATTAAAGAGGCTATCTTTCCTCCAGGGATGGTGGTTGGCTCCTTTGTCAAGGATGAGGTGGCTGAGTGTATCTGGAGTTGTTTCTGCATCTTCTAATCTATTCCACTGTTTCTCAGGTCTGTTTCTTTGCCAGTACCATGCTGTTTTTATCACAGTAGCTTTGTAGTATAGCTTCAAGTTGAGGGTTGTAATACCCCCTGGCAGATCTCTGTTGCCTAGAATTGCTTTTGCTATTCTGGGTCTCTTCTTGTTCCAAATGAATTTTTGGATTGTTTTCTCAAGGTCTGTGAAGTATGCTGCTGGGATTTCAATTGGGATTGCATTGAATCTATATAGCAGTTTTGGAAGTATGGCCATTTTCACTATATTGATTTTTCCTACCCAGGAGCAAGGGATGTCTTTCCATTTTTAGATAATGTCTTCAATCTCTCTTTTCAGAGTGCTATAGTTTTCAGAGAAGTGGTCTTTGATATCTTTTGTTAGGTTGATTCCTAGTATTTCATTTTTTTGGATGCTATTGTGAAAGGAATTGTTTGCCCTATTTCTCTCTCAGTGAGTCTGTTGTTGGAATAGAGGAAAGCTATTGATTGTGTGTTGACCTTGTATCCAGCTACTTTACTGAATTTGGTTATTAAGTCTAAGAAGTCTTTTGGTGGAGTTCTTGGGGTCTTCTATATAGAGTATCATGTCATCTGCAAATAATGACAATTTGACTTCTTCATTTCCTATCTGTATTCCTTTTATTTCTTTCTCTTGTCTAATTGCCATGGGTATTTTTTCCAAGACTATATTGAACAGGAGTGGTGATAGTGGACATCCTTGTCTTGTTCCTGATTTTAGTGTGAAGGATTTCAGTTTTTGACCATTTAGCATGATATTAGCTGTTGGTTTTTCATAGATGGCTTTTATCAGATTGATTCCAATTTTTTGTAGGGATTTTATCATAAATGCTTATTGGATTTTATCAAATGGTTTTTCTCCATCTATTGAGATGATAATATGGTTTTTGTCCTTGGCTCTATTGATATAGTGTATTAAAGTTACTGATTTGTGTATGTTGAATGATCTCTGCATCCCTGGGATGAATCACACTTGGTCAGGGTGTGTGAGCTTCTTGATGATCTTCTGGATTCTATTTGCCAATATCTTATTAAGGATTTTCGCATCTATGTTCATTAGTGAGATTGACCTATAGTTCCCTTTTTAGGTTGGGTCTTTCTATGCTTTAGGGATCAAGGTGATGCTTTCTTCCAGGAATTAATTCAGGGGTATTGCTTCCCTTTCTATTTCATTGAAGAGTTTAAAGAACAGTGGCAGTAGTTCCTCTCTAAATGTCTTGTAGAATTCAGCAGTGAAGCCATCAGGTCCTGGGCTTTTCTTAGTTGATAAGTTTTTAATTACATTTTCAATTTCGTTGATTGATATTGGGTTGTTTAGAAGTTTTAGGTCTTCGTTCAATTTTGGTAATTCATACTAATCTAGGAATCTGTCCATTTCTTCTGTGTTTCCCACCTCATTGGTATATACATTCTCCAAGTAAGTATTGATGATGCTCTGAATTTCTGCTGGGTCCATTGTAATTTCATCCTTTTCATTCCTAATTGGATGGATTTGGGCCCTTTCTTTCCTTTTTCTGATAAGGTTGGCTAAGAGTTTTTCAATTTCATTTATTCTTTCTAAGAACCAACATTTGGCTTCATCGATATCTTGAATCATTCTCTTAGTCTCCATTGCATTGGTTTCTGCCCTGATCTTTATAATTTCCTCCCTTATATGAGTTGTGGGTTTTACCTGCTCTTCTTTCTCTAGAAGCTTGAGGTTCAGCATCAGGTTGTTTAATTGGGCTCATTCCATTTTCCTAATATGAGTATTCACTGCTATGAACTTCCTCGTAAGACTGCTTACATTGTGTCCCATAAATTCTGCTATATTCTATTGTCATTGTCATTTAATTGTAGGAACTGTCTGATTTCTTCTTTAATTTCCTCTGTGACCCATTGGTTATTCAGAAGTGTGTTGTTCAATTTCCATGTGTTTATGAAATTATTGTGGTTTCTTTTGCTATTGATCTCCAATTTCATTGCACTATGGCCTGATAATATACAGGGAGTAACTTCAATTCCTTTGCACTTAAACATGCTCTATGACTATGTGGTTTATTTTAGTGAAGGACCCATGTGCAGCTGAAAAGAATGTGTATTCTAATTTTGAGGGGTGAAACACTCTGTAGACATCTGTTAAGTTCATTTGTTCAAGAGTTTGATTGAGTTCTAGTATTTCATTGCTTATTTTTTTCTAGTTGATCTATCTATTTCTGACAGTGGGGTATTGAGTTCCCCCACTACTATTGTATTACTGCTTATTTGATTTTTCATGTCCATTAGCATTTGTTTTATATAGTTGGGCACTCTAGTGTTTGGTGCATATGTTTATGATTGTCATCTCTTCCTCTTGGATTGTTCCCTTTGTAGGATGTAGTGTCCTTCTTTGTCTCTTTTAATCAGTTTTGGTTTGAAATCCATTTAATCTGCAAAGAGGATAGCTACTCGTGCTTTTTTTTTTTTTTTTTTTTTTTTTTTTGGTTTCCTGTCCCGTAGTATATTGTTTTGCACCCTTTATCTTTCAGTCTATGAGTTTCTTTTGAATTAAGTGTGTTTCTTGTATGCAGCATATTGTTGGATCTTGCTTCTTGACCCATTCTGCCAGTCTATTTCTTTTGGTTGGTGAATTGAGACCATTAACATTGATGGTTAAAAATCATATGTATTGACTTATAATTGTCATGCCTTTTTCTTTTTGTTGTATCCCCCTCCTTTGAGTTTAATTTCTTGTCGTGCCTGATGGATTCATTCTGCCAGCCTTCTGGGGTTGTGGTCCTTGTTGTCTTTTCCTAGGATATTGTCTAAAATTTTTTGGAGTGCTGGTTTGGTATTCATGAAATTCCTAAGGTGCTCTTTTTCATGAAAGTATCTTATTTCACCATCAATTTTGAAAGATAGTTTTGCAGGGTACATCAATCTGGGTTGGAGGTTGTTTTCCTTTAGGGCTTGAAATATGTCACTCTAAGCTCTTTGCCTTGTGGGTTTGTGTTGAGAAGTCCTCTGTGATTCTGATGGGCTTTCCTTTGTATGTGATTTGTTTCCTTTCTGACTGCTTGCAGAATTTTGTTCTTCTGGTGAGTTTCTGGAATCTTAACTATTATATCCCTATGTGTAGATTTTTTTTTTTTAATCAAGGCTAGTTGGAGTCCTATATGCCTCACTTATCTGTATGTCAAGTTCTTTTCCCCTGCTTGGGGAGTATTCTGTCATTACTTCTGTGAACAGTTTTTTAATGTCATCTGCACTCTCTCCTGTTTCTTCATTGACTCCGATCAGTCTTATGTTACTCTTCTTTGCATTGTCTAACAGCTGCTGGATGGATTTCTAGTGGTTCCTTACTATTTTTAAGAAATTCTTCTTTTCCTGGTCACTAATTGCAATCTTATCTTCTATGTCTGAAATTCTATCCTCACATTGGCTCATTCTGCTTTGCAAACTTTCAATGGAGCTTTTAATCTCCTGGAAATCTGTTTGCATCTGTTTCATCAATTCCATTCTTTCCTATGTTGGGATTCCATCATGTTCCTCAGCTCCTCTATTTTTTTTATCTGTGTCCTCTCTAGATTTAATAATCATGTCTTGCACTATGAATACAATCTCTGCTGTTATCTGAGATATTATTTCTGATTTCATTTTTTCCAGGTCCTCTTTTGTTGCCAGTTCAGGGTGTCCAGGTGGTTGTGTATCAGATTTTTCCATCTCGTTTCCCTTTGGGGTTGGTTTATCTGGAAATCTGGTTTTGAGACTTGTTTACATGTCTTCTCATTTCAACATGGGGGGGTGTGTGCTGCTGGTGCCTGCCTGGCTCACCTCCTCAGCACTGGGGGTATTGGTACAGTGGCCCAGAAATTTCACTTCCTTTTGTGCTGGGGGCAGCTCTGCTCCTCAGCACTGCGGGCAGTGGTTCTGTGGCCCAGCAGGTTCACCTCTGCGCTGGGAGCCACTCTGCTCCTCGGCACTGGGGGCATTGGTATGGCTGCCCGGAAGTCTTTGTTAATATTTGTATAATTGATCTGTCTATTTATGAGAGTGGGATATTGAGGTCCCCCATTATAATTGTGTTGATATTTGTCTGATCTTTTATCTTCAGTAGTGTTGCATGAAGTTGAATGTGCCAGTGTTCAGTGCATATATGTTTATAATTGTCACCTCTTCCTGTTGAATCATTCCTTTAACCAATATGTAGTGATCTTCTTTGCCTCTTCTGATCAATTTTGTCTTGAAGTCTACTTTGTTGGAAAAATAGGATAGCTACCCCTGCTTGTTTTGGGATTCTTGTTTCATGGAATATTGTTTTCCATCCTTTAAATTTTAATCTATGAATTTCTCTTTGGATTAAATATGTTTCTTGTATGGCACATATTGTTTGGCTTTGTTCTGGGTCTTTTTATTCATTCTGCCAATCTGTGCCTTTTGGTTGGGGATTTTAGACCATTCACACTGAGAGTTATTCCTGAAAGGTATTAATTCCTGTCATTGCATTATTTTCTTGTTGCTGATTCTCTTTTTTCTCTGCTACTTAACTACTTACCCTGTCTGGTATTCATCCCATTAGATTGTTGTGGTTTTTTTAGATTGTTGTTTTCTTGCATTGTTGGCTTCAATGTCTCTTTCTGTCATATCCTTCAGAGTTTTTTGTGGTGCTGTTTTGGTGGTAATGAATTTCATAAGCTCTTTGTCTTAGAAATATCTTATTTCATTTTGAAAGACAGTTTTCCAGGATATATCAGTCTAGGTTGAAAATTGTTTTCTTTTATGGCTTGAAACTCTTCACTCCAAGCTCTCTAGGCCTTTCAGGTTTGTGTTGAGAACTCTTTAGTAATTCTACTGGGCTTACTGTTTTAAGGGAATTGTTCCTTTTCTCTAACATATTTTAAAATTTTGTCTTTGTGTTGGACTTTTGGGATTTTGACCATGATGTGTTATGAGGAAGTTCTTTTTATTTGGGGTTCTACATACCTCACTTATCTATATGTTAAATGCTTTCTTCACATTTGGTAAGTTTTTTACTATTACTTCTACAAACAGGTTTTTATGCCAATTTTGCTGTCTTCTGAGTATTCCCTAATTCCAATCTTAGATTAGTCTTCTTTGCTTCATCTAGCAGATGTTGGGTCAATTCATCATGTTCACTTGCTTTTAAGCTATCTTTGAGTATATGGTCACTGGCATCAACCCTATCTTCCAGTTCTGACTCTCTGTCCTTACACTGGTCACTTCTGTTGCACATACTTTCAATAGAATTTTTAATCTCCTGAATTTGTTTGATATCTTGTCATATACTACACTTTTTTGTTAAACTGGACATTTGTGCTTTGTATTGCTTTGATTAGCTCAGCTACCTTTTTATTAGTGTCTTCTGTAAACTCACTATTTTATTAGGTCTACTATCTGTTTAGGTATATATTCTGTGAGCTCTCAGCACCTTATTGATCTGGTTTTTTTCTTCTCTTTTAACATTCTGAATAATTTGGCTTTGTGGCTTTTATTTTCTTCCTCATTGATCAGCTCTGAGGGGTGGGGAGGTTATAAGTTCTGGGAAGCATTTTGTTGTCTTCTCTCCCCATGTTTGTATTGGTGTGTGTGTGTGTGTGTGTGTGTGTGTGTGTGTGTGTATGGCTAACTATAGGCCTTTGCCTCTGTTATGGCTTGTGTCTAGCTGTCTCCCCAAAGCCTCATGTGGTCATAGGTGGGGACATTTTTAGAGGTGGCTGAATCAGATTCTGGGATTAAGGGTGTGTGATCACTAAATCAGTGGACTGACTGGTTTGACACTGCCCAAATCCCCATAGCCTAGATAGAATATAAAAAGGGGTAGAAAGGAGCTACAAATGTTCCTTATTGGTTCCCTTTCTTGCCTTTCTACATTCTTCCCACCACGAACTGTTTCTCATCTTCAATCTCTGTCTGCTATGCCATACTGCCATGTCATCTTACCTTGGAGATAGCCAATTATGGACTGAAACCTCTACAAACTGTGAGCCAAATACATCTTTCCTCCTTTAACTTTTGGTGTTGAGTATTTTGTCTCAACAACAAGAAAGTAACTAAGACAGAATTTGATACCAGAGAAGTGGTGTTGTTTCTGTAACTGTACCTGACCATGTGGCTTAGAAGCCTTTGGAACTGGCTTGTGGGAAGGGGAAGAGTTAGGACAGGTTTGGAGATGACTGCTGAAAGAGTACAGCTGGAATGTACTTGATGGGAGATTATACTTAGAGCTCAGAACACCAGAAAGTTGATAGAAATGCTGTCAATAAAGACCAAGCTCAGGAGGTTTCTGATGAGAAGGACTGCCTTGGCTGTTGGACTTTAGATGATGTGTGCTATGGCTTGAGAGAAAGTTTGTTTGCATTTTTCTCATGTCCAAAGACTTTGCCTGAGACTGAGATTAAGGGTGGTGGATTTATTAATCTCATAGAAGAGATTTCAAAGAAGGCTAATGTTGAGGCAGTGGCATGGCTACTGTTGGCTGCTTTTAGCCAGATTTATGTAGAGAATTATTCTTTTTCTTTTTCATTGGTTCTTTGTGGTTTGGGTTTTTTCTCATTTCCTTTTAACTTATTTTTAGCCTTGTTTGAAATCTCTTCTATGAGATTCTCTTAATGCCAGACTTTCAGTCTCAGATGCTTCTGAAACCCAATGCACTGGGCCTGACTTCTCACCATAGAGGATGAGGCCAATACATTTCTCCCAACCAAAATTAAACTTTTCAGGAAGTCTATGTCTGCTCCTCCTCTGAAACTGTCTCCTGTGGTCATCTCCCAACCAGTTCTGTTGCAGAGGAACAACAGAAAACCTGGGTTATAGCTGCTCTTCACTTGCTCCATGGCTGAGTCCTAAACAATTGACCCACTTCAGGTCCTGGAGAAGCTACACTTTGCTGCCACGCTCTACTCCAGCATCTTCCTTGTCCCAAGAAGCTCAATGTTGCATAACATTTCCCCTCTGCATTTTAGTGAGAGCTTTTAACAATTGTCCCCTTCAGTGATGTCACCCAGAACAATAATACTAATATAAGGAATTAAGCCTTCATAGCCTACCAGGGAGAATTTGGAGGACTGGCTCAAATCAACATGAATGTATTTCTTCATGGTTATGTAGGTCAAATGTCTAAAGTGGGTCTCAATGTGTTAAAGTCACGGTGTAGGCAGGGCTGGCTCCCTCTGGAGTCTCTGAGATGAAAATCCATTTGCTTGTCTTTTTCAGCTTTTGTGGTTCCCAGTATTTCTTGGCTTTTCTTCCATCTTCAAAGTTATCTCTCACATCTCTGCTTCCATCCTCATATTGTTGATTCCTCTGCTTCTGGCTCCCCTCTCAAATTCTCATTAAGACCTTAATGATTACACTGAACTCACCTGACTAGTCCTGGATACTTCTCATATCAAGATTTTTAATCACATACACAAAGTTCATTTTTGCAGATAAGCTTATATACACACACATATTCCAGGGATTATTTGAACACATTTAGGGGAACAATATTCACAGTAACACATAAATACTTCAAATTATACCATTTTCTGACATTTTCTGTGCCAGCATATAATTTATGAATTATATATTTTTAAAATTCTAATAGCCCTATGTTACATTTGGTCGATGATCATTATCTTCCAAAGGCCAAGTGACGGTGGATGGACGTGGTTTGTAGTGGGAGAGAGAAAAGTGAGAAACATGTTAGAAAAGTTCTGCAGTGGAATACTTGGGATCCCTCTTACCCGACCCCGATACAATTAGGCCCAGGCTCTGCCTTGTGCTTTCTTTTGAGAATTCATTTCAAGACAATTCATTTTAGTAATTTTGCTGCTTTCCCACACAATTTGTTCTTGAGCTCAAATAGTGCTCTCAGCCTGGTTGGAGATTGAAAAGCAACTTCCTTCAACTGCAGCCCTGTTAGAGGAAATAGGAAGCAGACATTTGGAAAATTTATCTGGAAAGAGAGGGAAATTAAAACTGAAGGGAATCCAATCATTCTCCAGAGATGTCCAAAGAAATTATAGCAATGATGACTCAAAATGACATCCTAATTAGCTTACAAGCTCCTACTTGTTTACCACTCGGTGGGAAGGAGATAAACTGAGTCTCTGCATCCAGAGATTCATTATAAGTCTCAGATGCTGAAGGGAAGGACATAGTAGTGAGCAAGACAGACACTATCTAGGGCCATCCCTTCCTAAGATTTGGGTTTCAGGAAAAACATTGTACAGTACCTACCAGTGACTGTGTACTTAGTATATGCTAAGTACTGTTTTAAGCATATTGCATGTGTCATGCCATTTAACTTAGTTTTCATAGCAACCATGTAATTAATCTTACTCAATTTTGCAGGTTAGTAACCTGAAGCATAGAGAATTAGGTGACTTGCCCAATATCAAACAGCTCCTACAAAGCACAGGTAAAATTTTAGCTCAAGTATGTCTGACTTGCAAGCTACCATACATATGTACCATGCTATACTGTCCCACATAGACTTTTGATTATTAAATTTTATACTGAAGAGCAGTCCCAGGCTGACTGGGGCCCCGCTCCAACCAGCTCACCATGCCCACTTGCAACCAGGAGATGGTGAGGACCCCAGGCATGCCCACCAACAACAGGGCCCCCACCCCACCCTGTCTCTGGCTTCTTGGCTGGGCAGCTACCTGGTTTCACATTACAGAGGCACAGAGGGACATAAAGGCCATTGTCCTGAGCTGCAGAAGTGAACAACAGAGAGAGGGCCTCTCTCAGGCACCCTGATGAAAACTGAAGCCCACTGGAAAAGTGAAGAGAATCTGTGCAATAGAGGCACGCCAGACCACCATACTTGGTAGGTTGGAGGGATCATGATCTCCCATCAGAACTTGGACTGTCTCCAGGGGAAAGGCAGCTGGAACCTGCAATAGAACCTTGCAGTTCAACCCTGCAGGAGGACAGGGAGCTCAACATGGCATTTTCAGCAAGAAATCTGCCTGAATCTCAAGAGTCTGTGACTGGCTTACTGAGACTCTTTGACTTATAACTACACACTGCTGCCCATGTTGTCTATTGTGACAGCAGAGTCATACCCTGAAGGAGTCCCTTCACTTTAATCTTTTATTTGTTATTTTCAAAATTACTGCTATTTTTTGCACTCCTTTTTAATTTTTTTCTTCTTTTTCTACTCTTTTCAAATTTTCATTTTTCTCTTTTTTCTTTCTTTTCTCATTTCCTTCTTGATTTCTCTCCCTCACTCCCTTGCTGTCCTGTATTGTTCTTCATCTTCGTTTGTGTTCCTGTTCTGGCCCTAATTTGTATTTCTTCTTTATTTTTCTTTTTTTCTCTTTCCTTCTCTCACCTATGTCCTCTGGCCTCACTGCTAACCTTTCCCTATCCTTCTACCTACCTACCCCTCCCTCCCCAACTCCTTCTAACTCCCCATCCCAAAGGGTAAATTGCTATATTGAAGAGTTTATTCACTACAAACATATGTTGGGTTGGTCCTTGATTTTAATTTAATTCACACAGTTAAAGATGATAGATTAATAACTACCACAAATTGCCATTTTCTAAGAGGTACTTGGTGCTATTATGTTGTTGATTGTATGACTTGGGCTAAGGTGTTGTGATTGATCTAATCAGTTGTCCTTTCTGGTATAATGAAAATGAGATAGCCTCAGAGACATTAGAGACTCAAAAGCTAAAGACCAGCTATATCTGGAAGACACCTCTGAGAAGCAATCATTCCATAAGGGTTCTAACTACAAGCAACAAAGATGCTTACAATAAGCAACTTCGAAGTATCAACCCAGGAACTAAACCAAGGATGGTACCCAAAACAAAAATGAGAAGACATTTAAGCCAGGCACAAACTCAGACTTCCACGCCACCAAGGGTAAATTCTGGGGGAAATGAGGTGTAAAAGTCTGATAATAAACCACCTGGATACCCTGAACTGATAGCACAGGAAGTAACAAAACAGATGAATGAGGCTCTAGAAAAATTCAAAGCAGAAATAATCTCCCAGATAACCACAGAGATGGTGAGCAGAGTGAAAGACATGATTAGAGGCTCTAGAAGAGAAACAGACAAAAAAATAGATGAGCTCAGAAACTTGCTGGAAGCCATGAATGCCCAGCAGAAGAAAGAAATGGAAACCATGATCGCCCAACATAAGAAAGAAATGGAATCCATGAAATAAACTGAAACAGATATTCAGGAGATCAAAAACTCCATTGAAAGTAATCACAGCAGATTAAGGAAATGTGAAGATACAACATCAGATATAGAAGACAGGATTTCAGTTAGTGACCATGAAAACAGAGATTTCCTACAAGTAATAAGGGAGCAGGTGAAATCAATTCAGCAGCTGCCAGATGATGCAAAGAAGAATAACATAAGACTGATAGGAGTCCATGAAAAAACAGGAGAAATTACAATTGACATTAAAAAACTGTTCACAGAAGTAATAGTAGAATACTTCCCAGGCAGAGGTGGAGAGTTTGACATATAGATAAGTGAGGTATATACAACTGCAACTAGTCATGATCAAAAAAAATCTACACCTAGACATATAATAGTCAAGATCCCAGAAACCCAACAGAAGAACAAATTCTTAAAGGCAGAGAAAAGAAACAAACCACCTACAAAGAAAGCCCATCAGAATAATGGCAGACTTCTCAACACAAACCCTCAAATCAAGGAGAGCCTGGAGTGAAGTATTTCAAGCCCTAAAAGAAAATAACTTCCAAACTAAACTGTTGTATCCTGCAAAATTATCTTTCAAAATCAATGAGGAAATTAGATACTTCCACAACAAAGAACACCTGAGAAATTTCATGAACACCAAACCAGCACTCCAAACATTTCTAAGCAAAATCCTAGAAAAAGACAATGAAGGTCACAACTACATGAGGCCCAAAGAAGAAAGCTACCAGGCAAGGCAAGAAACTAAATGGAAAGGGGGAAAAATAATAAGAAATAAAATAGCCAACAGCATTAAAACATCATGACAAGGATGAATCAATATCTATCAATTATAACTGTCAGTGTTAATGGCCTCAATTCACCAATCAAAAGAAGTAGACTGACAGAATGGATTAAGAAGCAAAATTCAGTAATATGCTGTGTACAAGAAACACTCCTAACTCAAAAAGAATTTCTTAAACTCAAAGTAAATGGATGGAATACAGTTCTCCACACGATAGGAACCCAGAAAAAAGCAAGGGTAGCGATCTTATTTGCAGACAAAGTAGATTTAAAACCAAAACTAATTAAGAGAGACAAAGCTGGTCACTACATCCTTGTGAAGGGAACAATCCAAGAGGAAGAGATGACAATCATAAATATATATGCAGCAAATTCGAATGCCCCCAACTATACAAAACAAATATTAATGAGCATGAAAAATGAAATAAGCACTAATACAATTATAGTGGGGACTTTAATACCACACTATCATAAATAGACAGATCATCTAGACAAAAAGACAACAAAAAATTATAGAACTGAAACAAGCTATTGAACAAATGAACTTAATAGAGGTTTAGAGAGTGTTCCACCCCACAAAATCAAAATACACATTCTTTTCGGCTGCACATGGGTCATTCTCCAAAAGAAATCACATGCTAGCTCATAGGACATGTCTAAGTAAATGAAAAAGAATTGAAGTTACCCCCTGTATATTATCAGACCATAGTGAAATAAAATTGGAGATCAATAACATAAGAAACTCCAAAACTCCCAGAAACACATGGAAATTGAATAACACCTTCTTGAACAACCAATGGTTCACAGAGGAAATTAAAGAAGAAATTAGACAATTTCTGCAAGTAAATGATAATGCCAGTACAACATGCAGGAGTCAATGGGACACAATGAAAGCAGTTCTATGAGGGAAATTCATGGCAGTGAATGCCCATATTAGGAAAAGAGAGAACTCATATAAACAACCTAATGTAGAACCTCAAGCTCCTAGAAAAAGAAGAGCATAATAAACACAAAGCTCATACAAGAGAGGAAATTATAAAGATCAGAGCAGAAATCAATGCAATGGAGACTAAGAGAATGATACAAAGAATCAATGAATCAAAGAGTTGGTTTTTCAAAAGAATGAATAAAATCAATAAACCTTTAGCCAACCTTATCAAAAAAGGAAAGAAAAGTCTCAAATCCATGCAATTAAGAATGAAAAAGGTGAAGTCACAACAGATCCAACAGAAATCCAGAGGATCATTAATACCTACTTCAAGAACCTGTACTCTACTTAAAGGGAAAACACAGAAAAAATGGACAGATTCCTAGATACATACAAATTGCCAAAATTAATGAAGAAGATATAGAAATTCTAAACACCTCAATTACAATGAGTGAAATTGAAAATGTAATAAAAAATATACCAAAGAAAAGCCCAGGTCCTGATGGCTTCACTGCTGAATTCTACAAGACATTTAAAGAAGAACTATTGCCATTACTCTTTAAATTCTTCAAAGAAATTGAAAGGGAAGTAAGGCTTCCAAATTCATTCCTGGAAGTAACTGTTACTTTGATTCCAAAAACAGGGAAAGACCTAACCCAAAAAGAGAACTACAGGTCAATCTTCCTAATGAACATAGATACAAAAATCCTCAACAAGATACTGGCAAACAGAATACAGAGGGTCATCAAGAAGATCATACATCCTGGCCAAGTCAGATTTATCCCAGGGATGCAAGGATGGTTCAACATTCATAAATCAAAAAATGTAATACACTATATTAACAAAGTCAAGGACAAAAACCATACGATCATCTCAATAGATGCACAAAAGGCATTGGACAAAATCCAACACCCATTCATGATAAAAAAAAAACCCTACAGAAAATTGGAATAGAAGGTCTTTATCTCAACCTGATTAAGGCTACCTATGACAAACCAATAGCCAACATCATACTAAATGGTCCGAAACTGAAAACTTTCATAATGAAATCAGGAATAAGACAAGGATGCCCACTATCACCACTCCTGTTCAATACAGTTCTAGAAACATTAGCCACAGCAATTCAAAAAGAGAAAGAAATAAAAGGAATAAAAAATGGGAAAGGAAGAAGTTAAACTGTCATTATTTGCTGATGATATGATACTTTGCACAGAAGACCCAAAAAACTCTGCCAAAAGACTTCTAGACTTAATTGACAGATTCAGTAGAGTAGCTAGATATTCGGTCAACACTCAAAAACCTATACACAAATAGCAGACTCACTGAGACAGAAATTAGGGAAACAATTCCTTTTACAATAGCATCCAAAAAAAATGAAATATCTAGAAATCAACCTAACAAAGGAAGCAAAAGACCTCTACACTGAAAACTACAGCACTCTGAAAAAGGAGATCGAGGAGAATATAAGAAAATGGAAAGACATCCCTTGTTCCTGGGTAGGAAGAACCAATATAGTGAAAATCACCATACTTCCAAAACTACTATATAGATTTAATGCAACGCTGATTGAAATTCCAACAATATACTTCACAGAACTAGAGAAAAAAATCCAAAAATTCATTTGGAACCAGAAGAAACCTAGAATAGCAAAAGCAATACTAGGCAACAGAGACATGGCAGGGAGTATCATAATCCCCAACTTGAAACTATACTACAAAGCTACTGTGATAAAAACAGCGTAGTACTGGCAAAGAAACAGACCCGAGGATCAGTGCAATAGATTAGAAGATGCAGAAACAACTGCAGACATACTCAACCACCTTCTCTTTGACAAAGGAGCCAACAACCATCATTGGAGGAAAGATAGCCTATTTAATAAATGGTGTTGGAAAAACTGGATTTCAACCTGCCAAAGATTAAAACTAGACCCATACCTATCACCATCCACTAAACTAAGACTGAAGTGGATTAAAGATCTGAATATTAAGACAGAAACATTAAGCTTGCTGGAAGATAAGTTAGGTAGAACTCTTGAAGACATTGGCATAGGAAAAGACTTTATGAACAAATCCTCAGTAGCACAGAAACCAGCACAAAGAATCAACAACTGGGATCTCATCTTATTAAAAAAGCTTCTGCACTGCAAGAGAAACCACCAACAGAGCTAAGAGACAACCTACAATGTGGGAAAAATTTTTTAACAGCTGTACCTTAGATAAAGGTCTACTATCTAGAATAAAGAACTGAAAAAAATCAGACCCCCCAAATTCAAAGACCCAATTCAAAAATAGGCATCTGAAATGAACAGACTTTTCTCAGGCAAGAGTGAAAGCAGCAAATAAAAATATGAAAGAATGTTCAACATCACTGGTCATTCAAGAGATGCTGATGAAAACAACACTGAGATTTCACTTCATCCCAGAAAGAATGGCTGCTATCAAGAAATCAACCAATAACAAATGCTGGTGGGGCTGTCGGGAGAAAGGAACCCTTCTTCTTTGTTGGTGGGAGTGCAGACTGGTGCAACCACTGTGGAAATCAGTATGGAGATACCTCAAAGAACTAAGGCTAGAGGTCCCATTTGACCCTTCATTCCCCTGCTGGGTATCTTCCCAAAAGAATTAAAAGAATCATACCACAGCAATATATGTTCACCCATGTTTATAGCGGCACAGTTTGTAACAGCTAAAGCTTGGAAACAGCCCAAGTGCCCATCAACTGGAAACTGGATAAAGAAGATGTGGTTCTTTTTAATAAAATGGAGTACTACTCAGCCATAAACAACGAGAAACTAGAGACATTTATAGCTGAATGGATCCATATTGAAGCCATACTCTTAAGTGAAATAAATAGGACACACATGTTTAAATACCGAATAGTTTCTCTAGTGTGAGAAACTGAAAGTGTAAATAAGGATTAAAATGATTAAAATGAATAATTGATAATTTGAAATAGGAAGAAAAGGTCCAAAGGTGTAGGGGTGGTGGGAGGGGAAGGGGAAAGGAAAGAAGGGAAAGGGAACATTATGAGAAAAGAAAAAGATGGAAATGAAGTCTATGTAAATAGGGAAAAGTGGAGGGGTGATGGGTGCACAGGTAATGGGGAAAAAATAAGAAGCAAAATACATCATGTGCAGGTACAAACACCCAATGATAAATTTTAATGTATTGTATACCTAAAATGTACCAATAAAAGAATTTAAGGAGAAAAAATTTTATATTGGAGATGTGGACATTCAGGGTGCCAAATAGATCGTCATACCTGTTCACTCCAACTATTGTCCCTCAAGATTTAATGTCCACATTAGGGAAAGCATGCCTAGTTTCACTAGACTTTCATGAATTACAATACTTGGGTAATGAATAAGATCCAGGTGTATATCTTTTTTTTTAATTTTATTGGTACATTTTAGGTGTACAATACAATGACATTCATCATTGGAAGTTTGTACCTTTACATAATATATCTTGGTTCTTAGTTTTTCCCCGTTCCTCTGCCCTCCCTTCAACCCCTCCATCCCTCCCTATTTACAAAGACTTTGTTTCCATTTTTTCTTTTTCTCATATTATTTACATTCCCTTCTTTTCTTTTCCTCACTCTTCCCATTTCCCCTTCCCCTTGGACCTTTTCTTCCTATTTCACATTATCTATTATGCCTTTTGATCCTTATTTACACTTTCAGTTTCTCACCCAGGTGTAAATCTTGAAAAACTAGTTATGTGATCATATACAGGGCCAGACCAATGATAACATGGCATATGTCTTATCATGTAAAAATAAATCCCAGTCTGAAGAATTTTGGCTGATCAGGCTATTAATTCTAGCGACTATCCTGTGTGGAATAACCTTCAGTTTTCTTTTCATATGCATTTGTAAAAATCCCCATGTAGTCATTTCCTATGCACCTCATGAATGGAAAAAGCCCTAGATTTCATTCCTCCAATCAAAATATTGCATATGTCACCTCTTTCAAACAACCCAGAGTGGTTCGAAGATATGAATGACATCAAGAATCTTGGATCTGAGATTTAATGAAAAAGGAGGAAGAAGGAGGGGAAGAGAATGGAGGAAGGAGAGGAGACATCTAAGTACCTTGCTAAGAAGTTTTATAGTAGGTTCTAGTTTGGGAGGTTGACCATAAGAGTCAGCTAAAGTCATACAGGGCCTCACCATGACAAGGGCAGGATAGCATCCCAGCATCCCAATTTGCTCATTGGGAACTCAGGCCAGCAGCCAGCACCCCCATTTCCATCACATATTTTCTCAAGTCCTGTGGGTATGAGACATTCATTAATTCAATAGCCCTTTAGTAGGGACCAAGTAGGTACAGAGAACTATACTAGACATTGTGTGGAATACAGAGATGTACAAGATATAATCCTGCTCAAGATAATGCTATCCAAAGTCCCCAACAAGTACAGGAACCATAAAATTGCCAAAACAAAAGGCAAAAAAATAATTTTAGTGATCCAGTTCTCTTAACTGTGGATTATGGGGTTTTTTGTTTCCTATTATCCCCCTTTTCCTTTCACCCTACAACCTGATCTCATTGGATATCAGACTGCCCTTCTTCTCCCTTCCTCAAGTTACAGCCCATTTTTGTTTTTCAATGTCTTCCTGCTTCTTCATGAAGACTGACGTTCCCCTCAACTTCCTCTGGAAGCTATTACTTTCACCTATTCACAGGCATCACACTACCGCAATCCTGACACACATAGGCCACTAACAGCAAAAACAATACAGTCTATAGTTTGAGACCATTTGAGTCAAAGAACTGGCAACCACTTGGTGGCAGCATACACAAATTCAAATAGGACACTTTTCTAAATGAAAAGGAACTGCCTGAATTCACAAAAATAAAATTAGAAAATGCCGCATTTGCAAATCTAAAGTTAGAAAATGATAGCCATGTCACATCTGTGAAGTAATATCAGTTGAACTCAGGAAGACCAAATTAAGAGTGTGTTACAGTCCTGATAGCTAGGAAAAAAATACAAAAATTTTTGTGGGGCCAGGGAACTCATGCATCCTCAGGGCTGTACCCACAAGGAAGAGTTCTAAGTTGTGATATTTTAGCACAATGGCAGAACCCCTGTTGTTTCTCCATATTCCTTCAAAGAATCATGAATTATTTCAGTAAACAAATAATGTGGGCTATTGGAAACAATGACAAGCCAAATAAAAATGCATATATAGACATTTTTGTTTATGGTAAAGTGGGCCATTCATTGATAATAGAATACTTACAAGACTATAAGCAGCAACTGTATCACTTTGTGGAACACATTTTTAGGCAGTTGAATTGTTTTCTGGGACTGATATCAAATGACAAATGAGCTCTCATTGATGTTGAAGGTATTAGGCTGGTGTTGATGACCTTTCAAGGCTATTCAATTCTACAAAACTACACAGTCTATATTCCAGTTCTTCAGCAGACAAAACATAATTATTAGTAGCCCAGAATGACAAATTTTCCCAGTATCTTGGCAAACGTGGTGCTCAAAGGCATTTTGCAATTGGCTCTTTAGTCAATGATGTCCCACTGATTAAGGAATGCCTATTCCTTGCTTCCTAGATGCCTGAAAAACAAACGACTTTTTCCTCTCTCATTAGATCTTTTCCATTTCTCATGGAGCAAATCTATAGTTTTCATTCATCATGTGACATCCTAGGCAAGAAATTCAATGGCAACAATTATGGAGTATTTTAGCTCAACTGGCATGCATATACCTAAGTCAGTCAAAAAATATATATTGAGCCCCTATAAGGTGCCATCAAAACACACAGTGAATGTCTAAATTTTTGAAAATTATACTGAAAAGCACATTGCCATGAATCCCCCTGAAAATACTCCTCCTTGCTTCGAACGCCTTTATCCCAACATTCTTGCCACTTTCTGAAGCTGTTCTGGACGTCCTATTTCATATTTTTAGTTGCAGTATTGTGGCTGCCTTTATGTCCTGAATTGATTGAAAATGTTTACCGGTTATGGTCATTTTGACTTTAGGGAAGAGCCAGAGGTTGCATGGTGCCAGATTCTGTGAATAAGGTGGATGAGAGCATATCATAATGTTTTTACAAATCTATCTTTCCATTGAATGGCACTCAGCAGCAGTGTTCACTATATTTTTATCACATCTTGTAATGAAGCATGAAAGAGGACTTCCCGAACTGCTTCAGAAACTGAGAACAAAAAGAAATGTGTTCAAATTGAGAAGTATTTTGAGGGGATTAAGTAGTGTAACTTTTACGGTAATAATTTTTTTAAATTTAAACATTCACTATATATTTTGATCACCCTTTGTACATACTTATCCTTGTGCCAGCTGCTACCAGGAAAACAGAAAAAATATTGGTATGGTGCCTGATCTCAAAGCTTCCAATGTGCTTAGAAGATAAAATTAGATAAGAGACAGAATGTATTTTGAGTTGGACTGTTCAGAGGCTAGGTGCTATGGTGTTAAGAAGAGGAAAGTAAACATAGCTAGAGTTATTGTAAAAAAAAAAAAAAAAACTGTTACTGATCTGAAATTTTACTCTTTTTGCAAACTGGCAAGTTAGCAAAGTTTTGTGGATACTGTTTGAAAATATGAGCCTCTTTGATGAGAGAGGAAAGACAATGTATTCATTACTCATGGCAAGAGCAGTAACCAGAGTATAAGCATTTCTGCATTGGTTCTGGGGTTCCAATTCCCATGAGGCAATGTGAAGCAGGCAAAATGACACCTGCATATGAAGTGGCTTAAACTATAGGACAGGAATTCTGAACTTAGGGAACTCAAGCATATAGAATCTTCTATAATGAGCAATAAGCATGCTTGCCTTTTGCTACATAGGGCGATACCATCTTTGTATTGCATGGCTTTCCTCCATACAAATATCCTAGAAAACATACTCAAGAACAACAGACAAGTCAGTGCCTTGCTTGCAAGACTTTCAGAAACATAACTCTAATAGTCAAACAGTTTTGTGGAGCCATGGTTTTGGTAGGAGGTGCAGGTCACAACACAAATGGATCTTGAAAGTTCTAATTCAAACCACAGGTCTTAAAATGGGTTATTTCCTAAGATGACTAATAAAATACAATCACAAGTCACTTAATGACAGGGATATAGTTTTTAAAAGTTGGTGTTAGGTGATTTAATCATTGTGGGAACATCTTAGAGTGTGCTTACACCAACCTAGATGATATGAGTCAATCACTCAATCTGCCCCTTGATGCAATCAAGAGATTTAGTAAACAAGATTTAGGCTGCTCCCAGTATAACATGGCAATCTGTTTCATAGTAAACCTTTTCATAAGTAGGAGTACATTCTAATAATGATAAAAATTATAGTATAGTAAATACACAAGCAAATAATAGCCATTATTTTCACAATAAGTATTATGTACTGTACACTCATATTACTGCCAGTGCAATAGGATTTTTTCACCAGCATTGCCATAAATACAAGAGTAATATGTTGTGTCGTCATACTATGATGGGTCCATTATAATCTTCTGGGACCAACATCATATGTGTGGTCTGTTGTTGATGAAATCATTGTCATGTGATACATTTCTGTACAAAAAGGTTCAGAGCTTCAGGGGCCTTGGTGCCCCCTGCTCACTTTAGAAGAAATGGAAACTGAGTCCCAGAGAAGTCTCATAGGAATAGTATTATTGTGATATACAAATGGCAAATTTCTTAGTATGATTAGCCAGGTATATTCCGTGCCCAGTAAACAATGTCCTATTTTTCATAATAGGATGTTAATTGAGAACCCCATTACAAAGCAAATGACTAACCTGCCCTGGTTTACACTAATATATCTGATATATGCTTGATATCTACAGCACGCCTTAAATGAACTGTAAACCCAATATGCTGAAGTCTTTCATAATGAATCAGATAAGCCCTCAGTCAAGGGGCTTAATTACCATTATGACATACTTAATGCCTGGCATTTTCAGGGAGTCTGACTACAACATCCCAGACAAAAAAAGAAAATTGTAATCATGAAATAATGCTGACTAAATAAACCATAGTGTAAGCATCTCAATCCAGAGCTAGGAGTTTAAGCATAATAATCAACTGGAATTGAATATTTGGTGGCATCATCTAACATCTCACAGTTCTCTGATTACTGATTTGTTTGTACTTCAGTACTTTTTCCCAAAGTCATAAGTGTCATAAATCACAACACTTGCTTTGTCTAATACCTTTGGTCCTTCTCAGTTTGCAAAGCAGCAGGACTAGTGGAATAGGTAAAGGGAAAATATAACTACAACTCAGTTCTTAGACAGAACCTAAAGTAAAAATGAGAGACCTTCGTGCACCTGTGGAGAATCTATATAAGAATAAGAATCCCAGAGCAAGAAGGTTAATTAGATTTGAATACACTTTCTGATTGAGTTTCATTAAATCTGCCCCAGAAAATCAGGAGCAAGTGTTGAACAAATGGAAAATCCAATTTCTGATTTTATATGCAAATCCATATGGACCATAAAATGAGAAAATATAACTATTATCAAAACCCGAAGTGCAGTGGCATATATAACCTAACAAGGAATGAAGTGCATTCCTCACCCCTCACCTTCTAAGCTTCCAGGGCCCTGAAGTTGATTAAAGAGTCATTGCCAGTTAGTAATAACTTAGGTTGAATTTGCTTGTTCTGGCTTCATAAATAACCTTAACAGAAGACTAGTTTAGAGATCAGGGGATGATAATCTCATCATGCCAAACAGACCACACCTGAGTACCTGTATTCAGCTATGGACACCATATGTAACAAGGAACCTTGGAAATTGTAGTGTGTCCAGAATGGGGAGACCGACATGATTAGGGGGCTTGTAATCTTAGCCATTGAGGACTAGTTAAGGAACATAAAGTCGTTCAGCCAGCAAATTTAGTGGGAAATCATTAAAAATATCTTAAAACCTTAGGAGAATTATTTTTGTTTGTTTCTTTGTTTTATCCAGGTTTGCTGAGGTATTATTGAAAAATAAAACCTGTGTATATTTAAGATGTACAACATGATGTTTTGATATACACATACATTGTGAAATAATTACCCCAATCAAGCTAATTAACACGTCCATCACCTCAGATAGTTTGTGTGTGTGTGGTAAGAACATTTGGGATCACTCAGTAAATTTCAAGTACACAATACAGTTTTAACTATCGTCACCATAATGTATATCAGCTCTCCAGAACATATTCATTTTATAACTGTGAGTTTGTACCCTCTAACAATATATCCCATTCTCTCTCACCTTCTTCCCTTGGTAATCACCACTCTACTCTCTATTACCATGAATTTGGCTTTTTTAAATGCTACATATAAGTGGAATCATATAGCGGTTTCCTTTCTGTGTCTAGCTTATGTTAATTCCCATAATGTGGGAGGGTTACTATTTGTAATAAACTACTTGGTCTGAGTAGTTCCTAGAACAAAACATGGAATAATTGGCATGCTGCAGTGTTTAAAAGGAAAAGATTTCAACTCTGGAAGATGAATGACTTTCAAATAATTAAAGCTATTTAAAAATGGAATGAGAACCAACTAGGGCAAGATGAAACTTCTGAACACAAGATCCCTTTGCAGGGTCACCTCCTCCCATAGGACTCAGAGAACTCATAAAGTCTGGGAGGCAGGATCTTGATAGTGGCTTGCTTCCATTAAAAGCCAGGACCCTCAATAGTATTGCTGTGAAGGCTCTGGCTCTCTGGGCCTACTAAATTAAGAAGCACCCATCTCTGAGCAAAAGTCAGGACCTTGCAAATACAGCATCTGTTTCTCTTCTTACAAACTCTACATAACAGGACCACGGGACCCTGGAGGAAAAGGACCTTTAAAACCACATAAACCTCCAATTAAGTCCATATTTCAGATCCTGTAAATTGAAGATGCCCAAGAGAGTTGCAGAAGAAACACTTGTAGACAACTTGAGATGTTACTTAATTGACTTGGACTATTCTTGAATTTAATTGTATGCACTCTGGAGGGCTGGGAGTGCTGCGCTGAGGATCACTATGGGCAGGCATCTCTCCCTCCCGCGGAAGAGGCAGGGCCCCTCAGGAGGAGAACAGGTGACAAGAGGGCGAGATGGAGCAAGGCCTGGCTGAGAAGAGGACTGTCTTCCTCCCTGCCCATTCGTCAAAAAACCATCAAGCATGATGTCCTGCAGACCTTAGCTACTCTCCCGACTCCAGTTACAGACCAGTCCCTTTTACCTCCCCCTGCACTTCCCTTATCTCTAGCACTATATATAAACAGGCTGCGTTTGCCTGGGGTCTTTTAGAGCCCAACCTGGCCCCACCTTTGTTTCTCTTTGTTCTTTTGTAACTTTCTTTCTTTACCTTTTCTTAATCTCCCACCGTCATTTCTCACTTCGTGGACCCTTTCAGCAACGCGGGCTGTGGCACTAGAGTTCCTTTAAAAATAGAATTTCAAATTTATTTATGCCAGACTGTCTGTGGTTTTACTTTTTGCTTCTTCTAGTACCTTCTATCAATTCATCGAAAGTCAAGCTGAGTTGTGGCCCAAATCACAGTAGCTCCTTCTGGGATGAGATACTTCCATGTATATTCTATGTCCTTCTTCAAGTTCTCTGACTCATATAGTATGTTTCAAGCTTTCCCTCTAGTATAAAAGACCCCATTGCAATGTAGGAAATCTAAATCTAGTGTCTACACCATAAGGAACCAAGGAAGTAGATTTCTTTGTCTTGCTACATTTCCTATCCACTTAAGTATACTGAAGCGTTCCATATTGGGCTAGAACAGTGGTGGTGAACCTATGGGGTGCATGCCACAGCAGGCTGTTAGTTATCATTAAAAGCTCTAAAAGGTTTGCCATCACTGGGCTAGAACCTACAGCACAGTGAAGAGAAGAAATTGAGACACATGTATGGTGTCTACTGCCCCTCTGGATTTTTCTCATAATGCAGACCTCACAGAAAGGAGTTTTACCCACTTTCTATCTCACTAAGCCAGGATCCTGATATGCTAAAAGAGGAAAATTACAGAATTTTTAAAATTTCTCTCTCAATAATATCTACTTTCAAGCTATTTTCCTGCTATAGAATTCTATTTTGAATGTCAAAAGCTAAAAGTTAATATTTACTTTCATTTTATTCTCAATCTTATTTCTTAGCAGTAAATGGATGTCTTAGAAAAAAATCATGTACCTCAAAATGCAAATGCTAAAAGTACATTTATATGTTTTCAAACTATTTTCTCCATCACATGGATTATCATTTATTCAGCACTATTCATGCTATATGCATTTTATATGTGCTATAACAATATATAAGGCAAGATTCTTTCAGAAGTATTTGAGAGAAATCCAATTCAAACTGTTGAAACAAAAAAGGGACTCATAAACTGCAAAGTTCAAAAGGTAATCTATGTCAGATACAGGTAGACTCAAGAGTGCACTTCTCAATTCTTCTCTGTATTGGGTTCATTCTGTTAACAGATTCTATCTGCAAGGGAGGATAACCATCCATAGTTTCAGGTTTATATGCTGCCAGCTTAACAGCACAAACAAAAAAAAGTTTATATTGTCTCCAAACTCAAAAGTCAATGCAGAGAAGCGCCTACTTAGATCTGGGCTCCACCACAGGACAAACAACTGTTGCCAGAGGCAGACACTATAAAAGGCTCACCCTAAATTATACAATTATATGATTATCACTAAAGACAGGGGTGGGGCATCATGGTTAATAACCCCACCCCCACCGAGATTGCATGAAATGGAGGAAAGGTCATTCCCTCAAAGGACACAGAGGGTTGGACAAAATAAGACATCATATATCAACTTCACAAATATCACCTCCGTCCTTAAAAATTCTTCAACTCATTCTCATTTAATTTAAATAAACTGAATAACTTTCCCAAAGTCACAAAGCTGTGTAATAGAAGGGGTATTTAAATCTAATTTAACTGATTGCCAATGAACTTGCTCTTTCCACTACACCTGCTATTTTTTTAATACATCCGACTCTTGAGTGATATCCAGAGTGCTCTCCTTCCACCTTTTTGCCCCAGATGAAATATTCTGAGAAAAGGAATTGACATACTCATTCACATTCAGCTGGCTGGCACTAAATGACTTCCATTTGGGTATTCCTCTCAAAGAAAATTATAATTTAGCATGTACCAACTTTAGGAAGAAGAATGGTTTGATAATTAAGGGGATGAATTTAAGAATCAGACAGACATGAATTACAGCCTTGCCTCCAACACTTGCTCAGTGTGGGATCTTGGGAAAAGTTATCACCATGAGCTTCAGGGTATTCATCTGCAAACTCGAGATAATGACACATATGGAAACAGAAATTTTGTGAGGAAAAACTTAGTCCTGTTAAAATGCCCAGCTCATCAGAGCTAAGAGACAACCTACCATGTGGGAAAAACTTTTCAGCAAAGGTCAACTCAGACAAAAGTCTGCTATCCAGAATATATAAAGAATTGAAAAAAGTCAGACCCCCCAAATTCAAAGACCCAATTCAAAAATAGGCATATGAAATGAAAAGACATTTCTCAGACAAAGAAGTAAAAGCAGCAAACAAATATATGAAAAAATGTTCAACATCACTCGTCATTTGAGAAATGCAGATGAAAACAACACTGAGATTCTACCTCACCCCAGAAAGAAGGTCTGCTATGAAGAAATCAACCAATAACAAATGCTGGCGGGGATGTGGGGAGAAAGGAATCCTTCTCCATTGCTGGTGGGAGTGCAGATTGGTGCAACCACTGTGGAAATCAGTATGGAGATACCTCAAAGAACTAAGGCTAGAGGTCCCATTTGACCCTTCATTCCCCTGCTGGGTATCTTCCCAAAAGAATTAAAAGAATCACACCACAGTGATATATGTTCACCCATGTTTATAGCAGCACAGTTTGTAATAGCTAAAGCTTGGAAACAGCCCAAGTGCCCATCAACTGGAAACTGGATAAAGCAGATGTGGGGTTATTTTTTATAAAATGGAGTACTACTGAGCCATAAAGAGTGAGAAACTAGAGACATTTATAGGTAAATGGATGCATATTGAGGCCATCCTCTTAGGTGAAATAAATAGGACACACATGTGTAAATACCAAATAGTTTCTCTAGTGTGAGAAACTGAAAGTGTAAATAAGGATTAAAATGAATAATTGATAACTTGAAATAGGAAAAATGGTCCAAAGACGAAGGAGTGAAGGGAGGGGAAGGGGAAAGGAAAGAAGGGAAAAGGAAAAATTATGAGAAAAGAAAAAAATGGAAATGAAATCTAGGTAAATAGGGAAGGGTGGAGGAGGTGAAGGGCACACAGGTAATGGGGAAAAAATAAGAACCAAGATACATCATGTACAGATACAAACACCCAATGATAAATGTAAATGTATTGTATACCTAAAATGTACCAATAAAAGAATTTTTTTAAAAAATGCCCAGCTCATCATGTTTTTTAAAATATTAATTTTCTCCCTATTCAAAAAATAATAATTCAAGTTTTGTTATTAGCCAAGTGGGGAAGTTTGTGGAAGGCCAAGAGCCCTTTTGTTCCTCTGAAACCATACCATAGAAATGCTTTATATGTATATAACCTTAGCACCTGCATTTAAAATTTTTTTGCAGGTATCTAGTCTTTTTATAATTTTAACAACCCATAATTAAGGCAAGACAGGCCTTGTTAAGCCCTGTTTCACTGAATGGGAAACACAACTTCCAGAAAAGTTGACTCTTTACTATTTATCTGGTAATATTTAACACAACTGGAATCAGAACAGAAGGTTTTTGTCTTCTTATACCGAACTCTTGTCTGGTAGTCAAGGTATTTCTTGGTAGTCACTGAAGGGAGAGCAGTTTCTTCTCTATTTCTCCATAATGAAATGGCTTATACAGGTTAGAGTTTGGCGGAGAACAATAGGCAAGAAACAAAAGAAATCTTACCTGACTGGTGTATTGGGGTTCTCTAGAGAAATAGAACCAATGGGAGATTTATAATAACATATAATATAGATGTACTGTAAGAAATTGATTAGTCCAATTATAGAGAATAACAAGTCCCAAGATCTGCAGGAGACCCAGGAGAGGTGATGATGTTTCCAGTCCAAAGGCCCATAGGCTCAAGACCAGGAAGAGCCAGCTTTTCAGTTTGTATTCATGAGATAACCCTGATGGGGCCCTTGAACATGTTTTTGCATAATACATTTTCACTAGCTGCCTACTTATGCCTTCTACCCTCAGTTTATAGGCATTGGGCTATTCTACCCCCACATAGACTCTCATTTTTAGTTTATGACTGTGGTGGTGAATCTGTGGCACACGTGACAACGGGCTGTTTGTATCATTGAAAGCTCTAAAAGATTCTCCATCACTGGCCTATGAGTTTCTTTTGGGGGTTAAATGTGTGTTTTTTTAAATTAACTTTATTGGTGAATTTTGTTGGGGTCAACACCTCCTACAAGAAGGAAAAGAAACAAATGTGGTTTTTGTATATAGCATACTATTGGATACTATTTCTTGATTCACTGTGCCAATTTGTGTCCTTTTATTGGGAAATTGAGAACATTCGTATTGAGAATTATTTCTGAGAAATACTGACTTATTCCTGACATTGACTTATTTTTCTGTTGTAGATTTCCTATCTTTTTCTTCTACTTAACTGCTCACCCTACCTGGTTGTTATGGTTTGTATCTAGATGTCCCCCCAAAACCTCATACAGTCAGTCATAGGTGGGGTTTTTCAGAGACGGCTGGACCTAAAGTGTGTGACACTGGGATTGATTCATCATGCAATGGTAGGATTAAGGGCACTAGAATTAAGGGTGTGAGTGCTACCTGCCCTAAGGGAGGGTAGCTTGGATAAGATATAAGGGACAGAAAGAGGCTTGTGCTTGTTGCTTCTTTGCAACTTTGTTGTTTTGCTACCTACTGCCTGCCATGAAATCTTTCTCCTCTGTGATGCCTGTCTGCCATGCTACCCTGCCTTGGAGCCAGCTGATTAGGGACTGAAACCTTTACCAACTGTGAGCCAAAATAAACCTTTCCTTCCTTAACTGGTGAGTGTTGAGTATTTTATCTCGGCAATGAGAAAAGTGACTAAGACACTGGTGGATTCATTCTATTAGAGTAAACTTCATTGTCTCTTTCCAGGGTATCCTTGAGAATTTTTTGGAGTGTTGATTTGGTGGTCATGAATAGTTTTAGGTGCTCTTTATCATGAAAGTATCTTATTTCTCCATCAATTTGAAGGATATTTTTTCAGGATATGTCAGCCTGTGTTGGAAATTGTTTTCTTTTAGGTCTTGAAACACTTTACTCCAAGCTCTCCAACCCTTTAAAGGTTGTGTTGAGAAGTCTACTTTAATTATAATGGGTTTTCCTTTATAAGGGATTTGTTGTTTTGCTCTAACTACTTTTAAGATTCTGTTCCTGCATTAGACTTTCAGGATTTTAACTATGATATATCATGGAGAAGTTCTTTTGTGATAGTGGCTATGTGGTAAAACCCCATATCTCAAAGATTCTACCACTTCCCTTTTGGAAATGAGGAAAAGGAGTGTCTTAGTTACTTTTTTATCACTGAGACACAATTCCTAATGCTCACAATTTAAGGAAGAAGAGGTTTATTTTGGCTCACAGTTTGTAGAGGTTTCAGTCCATAATTGCCTAGCTCCAAGGAAGAGTGGCATGTTAGAGAGGCATGGAAGAGCAGAAACAGCTCATGGCATGGCAGGAAGTAAACAAAGACTGATCAGTGAGGAAGGAGGGAGATATACTCTTCCAATCCACCTCAATTCCCCAGGTACCTACCTCCTCCAACCAGGGTTCACCTCCCAAATCACATTTAGCTATAAACTCATCAGTACACTAATCCACTGATAAGTGTCACACACTCATGATCTAGTCACTCCTTAAAAGCCCCACCTATGGGCACATGAGGCTTTGAGGGGGACACAGCATTCTGGAGTTGCTTCTCTAGTTGTCATCTTTGAACCTTTCAAACTTCTCCCACAAGCCATTTCCAAAGGCTCTGAACTTTATGGTCAGGTAGTGTCATAGCAACAACCCCTCTCCTGGTACCAAAATGTTAGTTACTTTCTCACCACTGAAACACAATATGCAACACCCACAATTTAAGGAAAGAGTGGTTTATTTTGGCTTAATGTTTAATGAAAGATTCTGGTCAGAGCACAGAAGACCAGAATGTTGACTACAATGCAGCCAGAAAAGACCAGGCCCAAGAAGTTTTGGTTGGGAAGAAGGACTACATTGGCAATTGGACTCCAGGCCTTCTTTGTTGTACACTGGCATTAAATTTGTCTGCATTTTTTTCATATGCAGAGACGTTGTAGGAAACTGAGATTAAGGGCAATACACTAATTAATCTTGCAGAAGAAATTTCAGTCTAATGTTGAGGCCGTGGCATGGCTACTGTTGTGGGCTTTTAGCCAGCTACACCTTGAGAATCAAGAGTAAAAGGCACAGCTAAATGATTTTAAAAGTTTTGAGTTTCACCAGAAGGGAAGTTCCTACAAAGTTGGGGCCTGCAAAGACACAGCAAAAGACAGATTGGCTGGTGGAAAGATAATCATTAAAAAGATGACAAGTACTTTAAAACAGGATAATAGGAAAAATGTCTTGAGGGAATTTAAGGCCCCACCCTCTGCAGGCTGAAAGTCACAAGACTGAAAGACTTTGCCTTCACTTACAGAATTTGTTCCTCTGGATTTGGTTCACTGCTCTCAGCCATCCAAGCATTCAGAGACCCTAGAGCCACGAATGACAGAAGAAAACCTGGCTATTGCTCCAGCTGGTGTCAGCCACATGGTGCTGGCTTTATGCACATGAAGAATGAAAGAGTTGTGGGATGGTCAAGAAGGCTTCCACTCAGATTTCAGAAGAAAGCCTGGGTGGCCAGGCAGTGTGTTCCTGAGAGGACAGTGTTTGAAGCTGTGAGAGAGAAGCCAAAAGTGCAGTGCAGATCCCAGGATGTTGGAAAAGCCAGGAACATGTAACAACTGAGGAAAGCCACAAAGTGAGCTAAGCCAGCCCAAGAGGAAGGTCATGGCTGCAGCAACTGCTGGCATTGCCATAGCAGCAGAGCCACCCAAGCTCTTTGGAGTTCCCATCCCACCGCTATTTGCCTAGGGTGTTGGACATGGAACTATGGTATTTAATGTTTGCCCGGCTGAGTTTCTGTCTTGCTTTGGTCCCATTACTCTCTGTCCCCCTATAGCTCCCTTTTATAGTGAGCATGTTTACCCTGTGCCTTTGTACATCAGCAGTGTTTAACTTTCTTTTGGTTTTTACAGGGGCTCAAGCTAAGAGTTTGCCTTAAATATCAGAGGAGATTATAGACTTGCATTTTTTCAGCAGGGCTGAAACTGTTAGGATTTTGGCAACTCTTAGAGATGGACTAAAAGCATTTTGCATAAAGGGATGTACATGAGTCTTTTGGGGACCTGGAGTGGAATGTTATGGTTTATATATAGATGTCTCCCCAAAGCCTCATGCTGTCACAGGTGGAGCTTATTTGAGTTGATTGGATGGTGGAGACATGATAGTCATCAGTGGATTAGCTTACTGATGAGTTTATAGCTAAAATGATTTTGGAGATGAAGCCTGGTTAGAGGAGGTGAGACATGGGGAGCATGGCCTGGAAAGACATATCTCCCCACCAAACTGACAACAGACTGAAATCTGTATAAACTGTGAACCAAAATAAACCTTTCTTCCTTAAGTTGTTAATGTCAGGTACTCTGTCTCAGTGATAAGAAAGTAACTCAGACACAGAGTTTCGTAAAGGTCTTAATGAACACAGGAGTTGTCTTAGCAGTACTTTCAGTGGCTATCAGAGCAGCATGATATTAATAGATTAATGTGTTATCTTGAGAATGTACACTTCCTTTCTCTCACCATATGCTTCTGATACATCAGGGCTCCACCAGCAAGAAGGCCATCACCAGATATATCACCTTAACTTTAAACGAGAACCACGAGCCAAAATAAATCTCTTTTCTTTATAACTTTGTCTGTGATATTGTGTTATTGGCCAACACAAAAAAACTATGTCCTGCCACCAGTCCAGGCCAGGAAGGTTCACTAGAGATTCCAGGCAGCCCAAAGAAAAGACAGAGCCATGAGAATTCTGACTTGCCTTTACTATTTTGGAAGCATGGGGAAGAACACTGAAAAATCCCACCCCCTTTATATGATATCACAACAAACCTGGAAAGTTGCCAAAAAAGTTATAAAACACAACTTGTTTATGTGCTCACTCCACATATGAGGGCTACATAATATATGCTGACTCACTAGCAAGTGGAATGCCTAGACTAAGATTAATGAGTTAACAGAATCATTCTGCTCCAGATGTGAGGCTTCAACTGCTAACCTAGGCTGCCTATTAGAAGCAATGAAACATAACATTTCTTGGGTAGTGGGAATGGTATAGGAAGGGATGAACTTCCTGGGAATATTTTTGCTTTGCACCAGATTTGGAGAATTTTAGTGGTTTAGTCACTGGCCCCATCCAAACATGTTTGCTCTAACAGTGGGTCTGAATGTTTCACAAGGCCATACTTCAGAGTAAGGGCAAGGGGACATGGTAGATGAAAGAAAGAGTGAAAAGAAAGAGGAATTGTTCTATTTTTAAAACACAGGTTGGAATGAATTGAAATACCAATTAAAGAAAAATAAAACTGTTTTCAAAAAGTTAGTACCAGTTGTTTTAAGGGTATTTTTTGTTGTCTATTTTATGACTCTATACTCACCCTTATCCTACCGTTCCCTGAGTTCCTAACCCAGGATATAGTTAGAGGCATAAGCCAATACTCATGTCCCAAGTAAGTAGTTGACCATAAATAAAACAGCTAAAATAATGTCAAAGGAGCATGATAGATCAGCTTATCTCAACACTAATATGCGTATAAGTCACCCAGGGATCATTTAAAAATGCATATTCCAATTCAGTAGGTCTAGGGTGGAGCCTGAAGCTCTGTGTCTAACAAGTGGTGCCCATCTCTGCTGATCTAGACCTCCTCCCACTAATGCTCACTTCTTGGGTTCACTTTTTCAACTTTGATAACAACTATGTGAATACTTGAAATTTCAGAGGAAAAAGTGCAATTTGAATTTAAGAAAATAAATTTTTACTCCATGCTATCATTATACTTACGTACTTTCTATTGAACACTGTGCACTACAAATAATCCTGTCTCCAAGGCCTAGGAAAAACACATCTGGACTAAAAGAAATCAGCCTACAGCAATAAAAAAAGAACTATTTGTGCAAAAAATTATCTCTAAATTACATATGCTCCATGACCCAAGATACTAATACAGATATAACAAAAATATACAGGAAAAGAATATATATAATTTACTATTTTGCAAGTACCCTATTAGGAATTTTAACAGAGGTTACTACAACCAAGGGAGGTAAGTGGAAAGACTCTGAAGATGTTGCTTAGAGCATAGTAACTGCTCAATAAATAGTAATGCTTCAATAAATCTTTAAATTGACAAAGGTAGCTTTCAGAACAGCAAGGCTAGTTTTGAAAGAAGCAGAGATACATAATGAAAACCAGAAAATCTCAGGAATACAGAGGATGATTATATCAGTCGTGATTTTCCAAATAAATGGGGAGGGGATTCATTTACTTTAAAGAATTAGCTCACTGGCTAACATGATTTAGGGCAGTAGGTCCAAAATCTGTAGATTAGACTTGGAAGATGGGAACTTGAGCAGGTATGAATGCTGCAGTATTGAGGCAGAATTTCTTTTTCTCAAAACTTACGTTTCTGCTCTTCCTCCAACTGATTGGGTGAATCCCACTGATGCTACTGAGAATAATCTCTTTTACTTAAAGTTAATTGATTGTAAGATGTTAACCACATCTGCCAAACACTTTCATAGCTACTCTTAGGTTAATGTTAGATTAAATATCAAGGTGCTATATACTCCAGCCAAGTTGACAAATAGAATTAACCATTACAGAAATCATTCTAGGTCATTAATTCTCATCCCTAGTTTCACATGAGAATCACCTGAGGGTTTTGTTTGTTTGTTTTTACTTTTTTACATACTCAACAAAAGGGCTTATTCCCAAAAGATTCTATAATTTTTAAAAGATCTTCAAATGATTCTAATGTGCAATGCACTCATACTGAATAACCACAATAAAGTCAAACCTCCTTATTTTAAACATGAAGAAACTGAAGCCAAGAAAAAAGGAGAGATTTGTTCAGTGGCCCTTAATAACGAGAGGCAAGATGTGGACTTCATACTTCATAACTCAATATACTACCAACATTTACCACTGCCTGACTACATGAATTTACAAAGGTATTCCATAACATGATGTCTAGAATTTTTCTTGAGAATAATTTGGTGGTGAAGTGGTGAAGAGTAGGTAGGCAGGTATACCATGAGGTGATGATTGTTGGAGGAAGGTAGGAGGTATATGGAGGTTCTGGTACCAGTCCCTTTACTTTCATACATGTTCAAAATTGTCATTAATATTGTTTTCAAGATCAGAAATAAAAGGGGTACTTCATACCTCTGCCTAACTCTACATCAAAATATCAACCCTAACTGGCTTCCAACGAGTTTGAAGAAAACTTCCCTACTTCTCAACTTTAGCTGGATATATGAGAATAGTCTGTCAGTCCCAGTCACTCTCTGTAACTCTGATGAGTGCCAATTCTTGGGCTGTAAGCTGCTCTAAAATAATAAAGTTATACAGAAACAGAACAAAACAAAACTATCTCCATATGCTCTGTAAAAATGTTGTTAACAAATAAAAAGCTCCCCACATGCAGCCACAAGTTGTGGAAAGTCAACTGGATAAAAGTCTTGACTTTAGTGAGATGCAAAGCCCTGAGGACTGAGGCAGCGCAAATTAAGCATGAAAAGAGTATTATGCTCTTAGAGGGTAGATTATTCTATGGATGTCACTCAGGCCAATTTGTTAATGGTGCTATTCAAGTCTTCTATAACTTTGCTGATTTTATGCCTTTTATCTATTATTAAAAGTGAAGTATTAATGTTTCCAAATGTTACTGTTGAATTGTCTGTTTCTAATTTTAAATATGTCGTTTTTGCTTGATGAACAGATGTTTCTTGACTTACACTTGGGTTACATCCACATACACCTATTTATTATAAGATGAAAATTTTATATGTCAAAACTACATTTAATTGATAGATATTGATTTATCTTTTCATGATGTTTTACTTTTGTTGGCTCTTTTATTTCTTATTTTTCCCCCTTTCCCTTTAGTGTCTTACCTTGCCTGGTGGTTTCCCTCTGTTGGACCTCATGGAGCTGTGACCTTCATTGCTTTTTTTCTAGGATATTGTTTAGAATTGCTTGTAGTGCTGGTTTGGTGTTCATGAAATTTCTCAGGTGTTCTTTGTTGTGGAAGTATCTAATTTCCCCATCGATTTTGAAAGATAATTTTGCAGGATACAACAGTCTAGGTTGGAAGTTATTTTCCTTTAGGGCTTGAAATACTTCACTCCAGGCTCTCCTTGATTTGAGGGTTTGTGTTGAGAAGTCTGCTGTGATTCTGATGGGCTTTCCTTTGTAGGTGATTTGTTTCTTTTCTCTAACTGCTTGTAGGATTTTGTTTTTCTGTTGGGTTTCTGGGATCTTGACTATTATATGTCAAGATGTAGATTTTTTTTGATCATGGCTAGTTGGAGTTCTATATGTCTCATTTATCTGTATGTCCAATTCTCTACCTCTGTCTGGGAAGTTTTCCACTATTGCTTTTGTGAACTGTCATTATTTGCTGACGATAAGATACTTTACATAGAAGACCCAAAAAACTCTGCCAAAAGACTTCTAGACTTAATTGACAGATTCAGTAGAGTAGATGGATACAAGGTCAACACTCAAAAAACAATAGCCTTCTTGTACACAAATAACAGACTCACTGAGAGAGAAATTAGGGAAACAATTCCTTTTACAATAGCATCCAAAAAAATGAAATATCTAGGAATCAATCTAACAAAGGAAGCAAAAGACCTCTACACTGAAAACTACAGCACTCTGAAAAAAGAGATGGAAGAGGATACAACAAAATGAAAAGACATTCCTTGCTCCTGGGTAGGAAGAACCAATATAGTGAAAATGGCCATACTTCCAAAACTACTATATAGATTCAGTGCAATGCCAATTGAAATTCCAAAAATATACTTCACAGAACTAGAGAAAACAGTCCAAAAATTCATTTGGAACCAAAAGAGACCTAGAATAGCTAAAGCAATTCTAAGCAACAGAGACATGGCTGGGGGTATCACAATCCCCAACTTGAAACTATACTACAAAGCTACTGTGATAAAATCAGCATGGTACTGGCAAAGGAACAGACCTGAGGATCAGTGCAATAGATTAGAAGATGCAGAAACAACTCCAGACATTCTCAGCCACCTCATCTTTGACAAAGGAGCCAACCACCATCATTGGAGGGAAGATAGCCTATTTAATAAATGGTGTTGGAAAAACTGGATTTCAACCAGCCAAAGATTGAAACTAGACCCATACCTACCACCATGCACTAAACTAAGATAGAAGTGGATTAAAGATCTAAATATTAAGACAGAAACACTAAACTTGCTGGAAGATAAGTTAGGTAGAACTCTTGAAGACATTACCATAGGAAAAGACTTCATGAACAAAACCTCAGCAGCACGGGAACTAGCAGAAAGAATCAGTAACTGGGATCTCATCTTATTAAAAAGCTTCTGCACTGTGAAAGAAACCACCAACAGAGCTAAGAGGCAACCTACAATATGGGAAAAAACTTTTAGCAGCTGTACCTCAGACAACAGACTACTATCTAGACTATATAAAGAATTGAAAAAAATCAGACTCCCCAAATTCAAAGACCCAATTCAAAAATCGGCATCTGAAATGAACAGACATTTCTCAGACAAAGAAGTAAAAGCAGCAAACAAATATATGAAAAAATGTTCAACATCACTCGTCATTCAAGAGATGTAGATGAAAACAACACTAAGATTCCACCTCACCATAGAAAGAATGTCTGCTATGAAGAAATCAACCAATAACAGGTGCTGGCGGGGATGTGTGGAGAAAGGAACCCCTCTCCATTGCTGGTGGGAGTGCAGACTGGTGGAACCACTGTGGAAGTCAGTATGGAGATACCTCAAAGAACTAGGTCTAGAGGTCCCATTTGACCCAGCTATTTCCCTGCTGGGTATCTTCCCAAAAGAATTAAAAGAATCATACCACAGTGATATATGTGCACCCATGTTCATAGCAGCACAGTTTGTAATAGCTAAAGCTTGGAAGCAGTGCAAGTGCCCATCAACTGGAAACTGGATAAAGAAAATATGGGGTTTTTTTATAAAATGGAGTACTACTCAGCCATAAAGAACGAAAAACTAGAGTCATTTATAGCTAAATGGATGCATATTGAGGCCATTCTCTTAAGTGAAATAAATAGGACACACATGTGTAAATACCAAATAGTTTCACTAGTGTGAGAACCTGATAGTGTAAACAAGAGTTAAAATGATTAAAATGAATAATTGATAATTTGAAATAGGAAAAAAGGTCGAAAGATGAAGGAGTGAAGGGAGGGGAAGGGGAAAGGAAAAGAGGGAAAGGAAAAACTATGAGAAAAGAAAAAAAATGGAAATGAAATCTATGTAAATAGGGAAGGGTGGAGGGGTGAAGGGCACAGGTAATGGAGAAAAAAATAAGAACCAAGATATATCACGTACAGGTACAAATACGCAATGATAAATGTAAACAAATTGTATACCTAAAGTGTACCAATAAAATGTACCAATAAAATTAATTTAAAAAGAAAAAAACCTACATTTAATATACCTAACCTACTAATCAGCTGGTCATGGGTTTTTCCTTGATAGATGACCAAACCTTCATTCCTAAAGCACCTGGGTCAGTAGTAGTCTTGCCTGGATTAGATTGTGGTCATTTTCTATTGACCTCAATCACAAAACATGCTAACACTAAAAGATACTCTAAGAGATCTCCTCCATTAGAGGCAGAAGTCCAATTTTTCCTTAGTATTCAGGATAAATCATCCTAACAAAGCATCATAACTCCCTTACTTACCTGTAGATTCAGTGGAATGAAGAGTCCAAAGTGGCTGGACAGCAGTCCTAACTTCCAATTCAATGGAATCATTGTTGCATCTCCTGGTGAAAGCATTCCTCCTTTTGGAACTAATATCTTTAGCCTAGAAGACTAAAGTGTCTCAGTATAGAAAGAAAAAATTTTGCTAGTAGATCACTAGGGATAATTGTGAGTGGTACCACTCCCATTTCCATCCCTTGATTCCTGCACCCTCAAATCATGGCTATGAGAGAAAGAGAACCATAGGGTACATGCTGATTCAGAGTATACACACCCTTCTGGGGGACTTTGCCCCAAAACTGCAAGGTATTGCCACCTAGTTAAAAATGTAACAGAGTCTTCAAAAAGCTGTTCCACAATTCTGTTGGGCCAGCTGCTTCAGGGTGGTAAGGAACATGGAAAGACCAGAAAATTTCATGATCATGCGTCCATTATTGTACTTCTTTTGCTGTGGAGTGAATTACTGGATTGTAAGCAATGCTATTGGGTTATAATGACAGTAGATAAAGCATTCTTAAAGCCCATAGATAGTAGTTTTGGCAGAAAGATGGCATGTAGGGAAGGCAAATATACATCCAAAAGTGGCTATTCTAGTAAGAACGAAACACTGCTCCTTCTATTATGGAAGCAGTCCAGTGTAATTAACCTCCCAACAGGTTGCTGGCTGATTACCCTAGAGAGTGATGCCATTTTGAGGCCTCAGTATTGGTCTCTGCTGCCGGAAGATTGGGCATTTAGCAAAGACCCTAGCTAGGTCAGCTTTGGTGAGTGGAAGTCCATGTTGCTAAACCCATGCCTAACTTATATCCCTGCTTCCATGACCCCTTTGTTCATGAGCCTATTGAGTAATGGCAGGTGTGGCTGGAAAAAGAGGTTAACTGGTGTCCACAGACTAGATCATTCTATCCATTTGATTATTAAATCCTCCTCTGCTGAGGTCACCTTTTGTTGAGCATTCCAATGGAATATAAACATCTTCACTTTTTGACATTAAAAGAAGTATTTCCTTACCAACTCTCTAATCATGTTCCAAGTCCCTGTCCAGCCAACTAAACCATTTGCTAGAGTCCATGAATCAGAATAAAATTGCACATTTGGCCATTTCTCCTTCCAAACAAAGTGAAAAACCAGGTGCAATGCTCAAAATTCTCCCCACTGGGAGGATTTCTCATCACCATTGTTCTTTACGGATGACCCAGAGCAAGGCTATTGTGCTGCACCTGACCATGTTCAGGTTGTGCCTACATACAGTACAGAACCAGGCCCAAGAATTCTCTTACTATGCCAGTTAATCATAGGAAACTGTGAGGCATTCATGCAGGTTTGGAGAGAAAAGGAAGTATAGCAAGAGTAGGGACAATGAGCATTTGGGGCCCATTCAACATGTAACTTGCTTGTGCTTTCAGAACCTGCTCAGGTATATATTTTTCAGCTCAATTTTCACTTCCATTTGATGATGGAGGGCTGCTGTTTATGCTCAGTGTATGATTTGGTAGGCAGCTTAGTTTACCTGATAACCTGGTGACTCATAATCAAGTATGTAGTCTCTTCTAAGGCCCAGTAGCAGGCCAAGGGCTTTCTGTTCAAAGAATAGAACTTACCTGCCTGGGATGTAAGGGCTTTGTCCCATGACATTAAAAGCAAAAAGCCAACCTTATTATATTTGTTAGTTTTCTAAAAACATGTTAAACTAAGTAGTAAATGATTCATTAGATGTATCCAATGATAATTTATGTATCTCTATTGCCAGATCATACATTGCTTATTAGTGCTCTCTTTACTACTGGAAATAGAATCATTTGCATCTTTCAATCTAATCAGATTTGAGAGCCAATTTCAGAAACCCTAGAACCAATTCATAAAACTCATTCTTAAAATTATATTCCTGCAGAGCCAATTTCACTATCAAAATCTGTATTACAGTTCTCTAAAGAAACAGAACCATAAGGTGGGGAGGGAGGGAGGGAGGAAGAGAGAGACAGAAAGACAGAGACAGAGGCAGACAGAGACAGAGACACACACACAGAGCGAGATTTATTATAAAGTATTGACTCACGAGAAGTTCCATGATCTGCCTGCCATCATCTACATGCTGGAGACTCAAGAAAGCCAGTGGTGTGGTTTGAAGATCAGAAAGCCAGAGAGCTGATGGAGTAGATTCTGGCTTGTGTCTGAAGTCCTGAAAACTAGGAATGCCAAGGGCAGGAGATTGAATTCAACCTTCTTCCACTTTTTTGTTCTATTCTGGTCTTCAACAGATTGGGTGATGCACACTCACATTGAGGAGGGCCATCTGCTGCATTTAGTTCACCAATTCAAATGCTAATTCAGGAAGCACCCTCACAGACATATCCAGAAATAATGTTTAACTGCATATCTCTGCATCCTTTAGTCAAACTTACACAGAAAATTGATTATTACATATGAGTTTAATTATGTTACAAAAAGATGTTCCTGTTTTTTAAAAAACTACCAAAATGAGAAGAGCAATTGTTAGAGGTAACAAAATTTAATGTTTTTTCTCTTTTTCCCTCCTCATTTTCCAAACTTTCTATTCTAAAGGTAGCATTAAATAATACTACTCCCTGCTCTTTCTACATAACAGGCTTAGTTTAAAGATTAGACTATGACATGAATGAAAGCACTTTGTAAACTCTCACAAAACAATCTGATATAAAGTGGTATTACTTCATGGGGGGATATGTACAATCTATACAGACTCACACATGTACTAAATGGCACTTCTGTGTAGTGCTTTGCTATTTTCCCATCAGGACACACATAGAAAATGATAGATATCAGCACACTGAGGAAAAATAGACCAGGTTTCTTGCAACCAGAGCAACCTGCCAGGGCTCTGACCACTCCAGGCCCTGCCCCAGCAAAGGGTGAGAGGATCAGTGTCGCTCTACATCAGATGGGAATCTCTGCTCTCTTGACCTAGTACTTCCCCTGAAAAGAGACCTGTAGACTTTTGACATTTCACTTCATCTCTCATTTACAAGGGGAAATATTTGTAAGTCTTCCTTTCCTTCCCAGCTTTAGAGAGTAAAGTGAAGGTCAAGTGAGATGATATACATGAAAGTGCTTAGTTTGGAAATTTAAAAGTTAATGACATGTAGTAGATGTTATTATTCTTTCTACATTTAATCCTCAGAGAGAAGGTTAAACACTACTAGGAAAACTCAAAAACAATATGTTTTAACTCATACACATATTCTGCTCATTTATTCCACAAGTGTTTACTGAGTGCTCACAAAACATTGTGAGAGATCTAGGTCCTGAGAATAAATTGTTCTTATTCTCCTAAGAAGACACTGATTTGTTCTTTGGCCATGGCAACAAATAATCATCAAAGCTAGTTTCAAAGTCATCATTTACTCAGTGGCACTTTGTATTGCTAGTCATGCTTTTGAAAGACAACCAATCAGTGATAGCCCCATGCCTTGGTGACAACAACACACTCCAGAAACCATATTTCCATGTCAAAATATGAAGTTCCTAAATATATTTGCTTCCAATCCATGAATTCCACATTTTCTAAAACCTATATAGTATGTGTTTTTTGTAGTCAGGGTTTGCAAGGGAATAGATTTAATACAGGACACATAATTTATAGGATTATTTTACAATATGAAAAACAAAAAGTCAAATGCAGAAGTGTACAAGAGATCTGTTCACATGCTAGAGACCTGAAGAATCTAGTCAAGGCCTTGGATCCCATGGCAATGTCCTGCACGATTCCAGCTGAAGGCTTAAGGCCCATGACAATGTCCTCCACCAGTCTAGCCAGAGGCCTAGAGCCCACACCAATGTCTCATGCAAGTCTATATCAAGAATCTGCACTGGGAATGCCCAATGGCCAGTGGTGGAAACTAGAAAGTCTGCACCAGCAGAGTGAAGATTTTTTTTTTTTCATTAAGTTTATTGGTACATTTTAGGTATAAAATACAGTCACATTCATCATTGGGATCTTGTACCATTACATGAGCACCTTGATTCTTACTTTTTTCCCCTTCCCTTGCCCTCCCTTCACCCGCTCCACCCTTCTCTATTTGTAAAGACTTTGTTTCAATTTTTTTCTTTTTCTCATATTTTTTCTTTTCCCTTTTTTTCCTTTCCCCGTACCCCTCCCAATCCCCCTGCTCCTTTAGACCTTTTCTTCCTATTACACAATATCAGTTATACATTTTTAAATTACAATATTAAGATCTAGGAGACATTACCACAGATTTTACAGAATTTAAAAGGATATAGAAAGCATATTACAAAACTCTTTTTTGAAATAAATTACACAACTTCTAAGAAGTACCTTGGAAAACAAATTAATGAAACTAACTCTGGAGGAAATACAAAATTTGAATAGCACCTATTAAAGAAAATATATTTCTAGCTTGAAAACCTACCTATATGACAACAGCAGGCTCATAAACATTTTAACTGATAAATTATATCAAACAATTAAAGCAGAAAAAAGAAGGAACACTTCTCCCCTCATTTTAGGAACTCAACATTGTGCTAATCCTAAAACTGGATAAAGATAATAGAAGAAAAAAGTATGAACATACATAGAAATTTGTTTAACAAAACAAACTATTAGAAGTCAGATCTGGCAGGATGTAGAAAGTGGTTCTGTTATAGGGATGGCAGTGTTGGTTCAGCATTGGAAGATCCACCCCCAAAAGTCATCATTTTAACAGAGGAAAGGAAAAAGCTATATGATCCTGTCAGTAATTGGAGAAAGAGTATTGGACTAAATTCCACAGTTGTTCATGGTAAAAGCTATCAGGAGACTAGAAGTAGAACAGAAACTTCTCAACAGATTAAAGGCATGTACTCCATACTTCCAGCGAGAACACCTTATATGAATGGAGAAGATACAATGCTTTCTCCTTAAAGTGGGGAACAAGGGCAGATATGCCTACTCTTCATCTGTCCATTAGACTTTGAAACATAAGTCTAAAACAAAATAGTCTGGCAATAAAATGACACAACTAGGATAGGATTGGCACAGCAGATGCAAAATCTTTATATGTAGATGAAATGATCATCTACAGAGAAAATACTAAGAAATCTCTGGGAGTCCCTAGAACTTGTACTTGAATTTAGCAGGATTAGAAAACACAAGGTATATATAAAAATTCAAGTCTGTGTATACTTGCTGTAAATGAAGAATTGGATATTGAAATTTAAAAGTTATGTAGGAGTACAAAGGGCCTAGAAAAATTAAAAACAAAAACAAAAACAAAAACAGTGTTGGAAGACATTTAGTACCTAATTTTAAGACTTCTTCTAAAGCTACAGTAATCAAGGCAGTGTTGGTGTAAGGAAAGACATATAGATCATTGGAATAAAACAGAGAATCTAGAAATAGAACCACACATATATGGTCCACTGAGTTTTGAAAGATTATTTAACATTAGCATTTTATAGAATATAAACTCAATTCAAGAGCCGAGGAAGAGATAGTGTTTTCAGCAAATGGCACTAGAACACCTGGGATCCGTATATAAAAAATTAACCTCAACCCTTTATTTCCATACATGAAAATAACTTGAAGGGATCTATGAACCTAATTATGAAACCCTAAAAGTATAAAACTTTAAGAAGAAATTATAAGGGAAAATGTTTATGAATTCAAGGTAGGCAAGAACTACCTAGGATACAAAAGACATGATGTATAAAAGAAAAAAATTGATAAATGAGATTCCATCAAAATTTAGAACTTTAAATGACATCATTAAAATGAAAAGTAGTCCTTAAACAGACCATATTTACAATGTATATAATCTACGACCAGAATATATAAGGAACTCTTACAGCTCATTAATAGACAACCCAATTAAAAAGTAGACATAAGAAGATGATAAATAGCCAGTACAGCACAAGGAAAGGTGTGCAACTCTAGAATCAGAAAAATACTAATCAGTACAATAACAGATTGAATTATACACTCATTAGGGAGATGAAGCTAAAAGTTTTAAAAGCCTTGTCATGACTTTTTCTTTTTGTTGGATTCTTTCCCTTTGCATTTAATTTGTCACACCCAATGGATTCATTCTGCTGGGTTTCCTGGGGTTGTGATCCTCATTGTCTTTTCCTAGGGTATTGTCTAAAATTTTTTGGAGTGCCAGTTTGGTATTCATGAAGTTCCTGAGGTGCTCTTTATCATGAAAGTATCTTATTTCTCCATCCATTTTGAAAGATAGTTTTGCAGGGTACATCAATCTGGGTTGGAGGCTGTTTTCCTTTAGGGCTTGAAATACATCACTCCAAGCTCTTCTTGCCTTGAGGATTTGCATTGAGAAGTCTGCTGTGATTCTGATGGGCTTTCCTTTGTATGTGATTTGTTTCTTTTCTCTCACTGCTTGTAGAATTTTGTTCTTCTGTTGGATTTCTGGAATCCTAACTATTATATGCCTATGTGTAGATTTTTTTTTGATCAAGGCTTGCTGGAGTCCTATATGCCTCACTTATCTGTATGTCAAGTTCTTTTCCCTTCCTTGGGAAGTTTTCTGCCATCACTTCTGTGACCAGTTTTTTTATGTCATCTGCACTCTCTCCTGTTTCTTCATTGACTCCAACCAGTCTTATGTTATTCTTCTTTGCATCATCTAGCAGCTGCTGGATTGATTTCTCATGTTCCCTTACAATTTTAAAGCAATTTTTCTTTTCCTGGTCACTAATTGCAATCTTATCTTCTCTATCTGAAATTCTATCCTCCCATTGATTCATTCTGTTGTGCAGACTTTTGATGGAGTTTTTAATCTCCTGGAAATCTGTTTGCATCTGTTTTATGGATTCCATTTGTTTCCTATGTTGGGATTCCATCATGTTCCTCAGATCCTCTATTGTTTTATCTGTGTCCTCTCTAGATTTATTAATCATGTCTTGCACTATGAGCACAATTTTTGCTGTTATCTGAGTAATTATTTCTGATTTCATTTTTCCCAGATCCTCTTTTGTTGCCAGTTCAGAGAGTTCAGGTTGTTGAGTATCAGATTGTTCTATCTCTTTTCCCTTTGGGGTTGCTGTAGCTGATCCAGAAGTCTGTTTTTGAGGCTTGGTTACGTGTCTTCTTATTTCCATGGTGGGGGGGGGTGCTTCTGGAGCCCGTGTGGCTCACCTTCTCTGCCCTAGCAGCGTGGGATGGCAGCAGGGAAGCGTCCTTCCTGGTGCTGGGACCAGCTCAGCTTCTCTGCCCTAGAAGTGTGGGATGGCGGCAGGGGAGCTTCCTTCTGGGTGCTGGGACTGGCTCAGCTTCTGTGCCAAAGGAGCGTGGGATGGTGGTAGGGGAGCTTCCTTCTGTGTGCTGGGACCGGCTCACCTTCTCTGCCCTAGGAGCATGGTATGGCAGGGCCCAGAAGGCAAAGGCATTTGCACTTGAGCCAGGGAGTTACACTCAAGGTGAAGACCAGAGCTCCCTGGAAGAAAACTGCAGCCACCCCCATTGACAGTGAGGATATGAGCTCCTCCAATAACCAGAAAGTCCAAGTTCCTATCAGAAAACCAGCCATGGTAAGCTTCTCCAGGAAAATCAATAGCATACAATCCTCCCCTCCAGTTCTCCTTTTATGCTGTTGGCAACAATCTTCAGGTGAATCTTCCACACTCAGAACTGCATTGACTAAGTTTGTTCCCACTTAAATTGACATTAGTCAACCTACCAGAGTGCTAAAACCTCTACTTCTCTCTTAATACCTTATAAATGAAGTTCTCTCTTGCTTAAACAAGTTATAAATTCTATTTTTATTTCACCTATTGACTAGTAGATTTCAACAGTACTAATGAGTGTTATATAGATAAACCAAAGATGGAATCTGTATATTGGCCCTATGTTATTTACTTCTTCCTAGCAGGCTGGGACTTGTTAGCTCAAAAGCCAATAGGCATCAAATCCAATATTTTTCACATCCAGTTTGTATTGGTCTGCTTTCCATTGCTTGGACAAAATTCCTGACACCTGCAACTTAAAGGAGGAAACATATATTTGGCTCACAGTTTCAGACGTTTCAGCCCATGGTCAGCTGGCTCCAAGGCAGAAATATCATGGCCAGAAAGCATGAAGGAGGACAGCTGCTGAATTCATGACATCTGCAAGCAGATTTCAGGGGAAAATTCCAAGAAGAATGGTCCAGGGACCAGATCCAGTTTCCAAGATCAAGCCCCCATTTCCCACTTCCTCCAACTAGGCCCCACCTCATAATAGATCATTCAGCTATGACCTCGTTAAAGTGTTAACTCATTGATGAGGTTAGTGCTCTCACAATCCAATCACATCTTCAGAAGTCTCTTAATCCAGTCAAATGACAATCAAGATTGACAGGCACGTGATTGTTTTAAATATAGCCCAAATAGACAGATTTTTAACTATTTAGAGCCTGCCTGCTTTGCAAGCCCTGTAAAACTGCACCTACTGTCTGATAGCCATGTATATGATAAAAGACTCCAAAACACTGCTGCCGTTCAGAGATCTCTGGCTCAGAGGTTCCCCGTTGTGCTGCTAAGCAACATCATTTAAACATGTGCATCCTCTCTGTTTTCCCTCTCCCCTGGATAATCCTTGATTTCCTTTCATTCTGTGTGATGGCCCCTGGCCCTCGCCCCATGGCCTTTGGCAGGTCTCATGCCATGATGAACTTCCCCCAATCACATGTAACCTGTCAGAGTGGCACTGACATAAAGTTTATCATGCTCTACTGCTATTTCATGGTCATTTCTTTTTCCTTGATTACCCCCAATATGCCCTCCAATTCACTACGAAGAAAAACTAACATGGCTTAAATTTCTTCCTCCCAAGAGTTCTTGGTTTGACAGTGGAGCAATGATAAACTCACACAGATTTGTGGTTAGTTGATGGAAAAATATTGGAAGGAGGAAAGTCAGTGGGCAGTGGTATACCAAGAATAGCTTCCTACAAGAGGTGGAAATTGGGATGACCACTTGTGAGATGACCAGGCCGAGAATAGGAGATAGAAACTAAAAGATGAAACAGAGGAACCAGGCCAAACTACTAATAAATGGGATTAGTTTTTAAAATTCTAAATCTTCAAGGACACAGAAGAATTATTTTCCCTAACAGATCAAACACTGAAAGTCTATTTCTACCAAATGGATCTGTATCTAAGTAATGTCTCAAAGGTGCTTTTATCCTTCCAATGGTCACTGGACTAAGAGCATTGCACATGAAAATGATTGCAGACTAGTAATATATGAATCATAATTCAGAACAGCATGACGACCCAACTTGTCCCTTGGTCTAAATAATCCCAGAGAGAAATAACTTTCATAAACACGGTGGAGAGATTATGTCCCACCATGGCTTTTCAAACACAAAAGAAATGGTCATAAATATTCTTTGATCTCACTGGTAACCACAGTTGCTCTCAGGAAAATAAAGCTATCCTTCCCCTGCTGTCCTCAGCTTTCCAAAGTTTCCCACTGCCCTGATCAGTTTATCCTCCTTGAAATAAAGTAGCTTTTAATAAAGTAGGCTGGTGGCAGGGAGAACCTGATATGATCACACACCTGTTATAATAGGATTTAATTCTGCTTCAGATGTGCTAGTTTTAATAAAAAAGGATTGAGCAAATCGAAAATAAATTACATTGAAAGGTCAGGTTTATTGCTTGTACGGTTGTGTTAACTCCCCCACTGACACTTTTAGAGACTGTATTTATGAGATCTTTTGATTTTGGAAGGAGAGGTATAAAATACATCTACAATTTCCTCATTATTTGCAGCAGTATTTCATTTTCAAGTGTCAATTCCAAGCACTTAAGTATGGCATTCTTTAACAGGGGTAAATCTAAAAAGTATGAGTTGTTTACAAAATGCTGTTATTCAAGATATTAATAAAACAAGCTTTTCTATCCAGTGAAAAGTTAGAAAAATCCCTCCAGAGTTTTTGCAGCATGATAATTCACTTTATTGCATGTGGAGAATTTATTAAAAATGTGTTGGCTCCTAATTTGAATGAGCATATTCCTCCTACAAAGCATCTCCTCTACCAAAAGAAGAGCCCACTTGATTCACTAAATAGGGATGACTACACCAGTGACCCACACAGGATTATTTTCTTGATATTTCTAATGGGGTATTCAAATAAGTATAGAATTTTTTTCCTTTTCTCAGCTCCAATTACTTAGAAGTGTTACCTTAAGACAATTCAAATATCCTTCCTTGCTTCTAGGTTAGTTTCATGATCCATATATCAAATGTAACAAAATGTGGCAGAAGAGTTCTATTGTTCCCACACTGGTAACTATCGCCCAAAGCTAAAGTCAAAAAGTAATAATAATAAACAATGAGCACTGCTATGGCATTTACTATGCACCAGACTTTGTACTAAGTATTTTACAATCTTTAATTAGGCCTCACAACAACTTTATGATATAGATATTGTTATCACCTTCATCTCACAGATGAGGAAACTGCAGCATAGAAATTTTAAGTGAGTTGTCCACTTTGTAAGCAGATGTGTTAGTTTTGCGTTGCTGGGACAAAATAAGAGACTTAAAAATCTTAAAGGAGGGAAGGTTTATTTTGGCTCATGGTTTCGGAGGTTTCAGTTCATGGTCAACTGGCTCTAAGGTAGAAACATTACAGTGGAAGGTATAGCAGAAGAAAACTGCTCACCTCATGGTATCCAAGAAGTAGAGAGCAGGAAGAATCCAAGAGAAAGTGGCTAAGGACCAGGGACCATATATATAGTCCCCAAGGTCACACCTTTGATCCACACAGAGCCACCCAGAAATGTGCTTTACTAATCCCCTTAGGCAGCTCCCAAGTCAATCAAGTCGACAATCAAGATTAACCATTACAGCAGATAAGTCAAGATTTGAACCCGAGCACTGTAATTCCAGACTTGAAGTGTCTTGTAGCCTGGACCATCTCATATCATGAAGAGACCCACCAACAAATAAGACAAGATGTTTTTCCCAAAGCTTAGTGGACATACTGTCATCTTCTATCCTCTACCACCCTCTATCTACAGTCTACTCCCCTGAGGCCTGGAGGGAAGAGAGGAAGTTATTGGAATTTTCAACCTACTGTAAAAAGGGGAAGACATTTTCCTCTGCCCTCCACCAAAACCAAGTGAAATAGAGATGGGCCCTACAAGAAACTTTTACAAATTTTGAGATAGCCTTTAAGAAAAGGAGACTAGCATCTTGCTCCCCAGTAGGTTACTTGTTGAGCTGTAGATCTCTCCAATTTATCCTAACACATTTAGGTGGAAGAAGGGGAGAACCCTTAAGAGAGCATTCTGTATGTTCTCTTAAAAACTGAATGTGTACATGAATATTGAGGCTGGGGCCTGCTGCTTACCTGGGGATTTTTAAGATGGAAAACTTGCTAGAGTAATCTATTCTAGCAGGACATAAAAAGATTATTGTGTAATGTAACTTGGAGAAGGGGGACAGGATGACACTCCAACCCTAGATCCCTCCTGCCTTTGAAAGTAACACCAAAAAATCACAGAAGTGTTACAACTCCATGAACATGAGCACAGACTGGAAGGGTAAAAACTTTAGTGCTACCTAGGCAATGCAAGGCCAGTGGTCACGGCAATGCACTTAGTGAAGGGGTTAGACACATAGATTTCTGGGAACAGTTGAGAGAAACCAAGCTGTGCCTCTTTGAGAGAGTTCTCAGTCACAAGGACACTGCAATGAAGTTATCCACTACTCCTGTGAAAGCCACAAATGCATTTATGTACACAGATAGCAGCCCAGCAGCAAAAGCTACAAGTGAATCTAACCAGTTGTTAAGACCAGGGCATTTCTCTACCCCTAACAGAAAGCTAGAGAGCAACACAAGAGGAGCTAATTCACAAGCAGGAGAAAGAAGAATGGAGAAGAATATCATTGGCCCTGCATGTACACCTAGTTCTCCTACTTACCCATTTAGAAAAGAACAGAGTAAGAAGGAGCAATCTTTGAATCAGATATGAGATTGGAATTTTAATGGATTAAATTGTAATGACTGAAAAGAACCAGAAAGTTATGAATTTCAAAAGGAAGTAAACAAAGCAAATTTGGAATCAATGTATAGAAAACATAAAACCTTTACATGTTAGTACCCCTACTAACTTAACATTCTTCAGTGAAACAATTAGATCAGAATTCCATTGAGGAGGGACAAGACCTCTCCAGGAGGCTGTAGGAGTGTGGCAATTAATTTTTAGGCCCTTCACTTCAGAGGGTACAAATCTATGTTAATATTCTGACCTTCTATCACGTGTTTTCATTTTGTCACTTCTGGATTTATGAGCAACAAGTGCTGCTCAGACCACTATCCTAAGCCAAAATACAGTCACACACAAAGAAACCAACAAAATGAGCCTTCTGTGTCACAGATCCCACTTGGAGAAATGGAAGAATTTGCACCCAATCCAGTTCTCTCCGTTTGACTCCAGTTAGCTGCAGTGGAGGATAGATGAGGAAGGATCGTTGAGAAGTTTTGCAACTTCTGTCTTCGGCCTCATTTTTACATAGTTCCTGAATGCCAGGTCCTGACCATACTCTCTGGGCCCCAAAGAATGTGCCACAGTTCATTGCCACAGAACTCTATTACCATGACGCTGCTACTGCCATCACCACCACTGCAGCAGGCCTCTTCTAATACAGAAGAGTACCAATACGACACTCTTAGTCTCATATAGAAATACTACACCAGAATGTGCTGGTACATTCCAGATACACCACCAGAATGCCCTCTCCCTCGGACTCAGACATTTGTCTCAAAGGAATATGCCAGTAGCCTATATGAGTGTCAGTCCATCACAATGCACCTTTAGATTCTTCTATGAACACACTAGCACTATTCACACACCATGTTGATAGATCTCCGCCTCTCTCGATTATCAAGGTAAGTTCTTAATAAAATTAGATATTTATTGTGCAAGTGCTCTATAGTTAAGCACTGTGGCAATTGTATATCACACTCAACCTTCAAAACTATCCTACTGGGTAACTCCCAGTAGGATAATTCCCAGTAGAATTAGTTTTACCTAGATAAATGGAAACAAAAAGGAAGTGATAATGCCCTAAATAACATGAAGGATTAGTTTTCTCTCTTGTTCCACTGTGTCAATGACTTAGACTTCAATTCCATTACTCTGCCTTTTGGGCCTTCCACTCCCATTGTCATTTCATGGTCTTAATTGGCTGCTGAGGTTTTAGCCATCATGACACTAATCATCTTGGTATGAGAAAGACATGCCCCCTCCCTTTAGGAACACTTCCTAGAAGTTGTGCATACCACTTTTGCCTACAATTAGAAAGAACTTAGTCACATGGTGATGCCTGATGCCAAGAGTGGTTGAGAAATGCAGTCCTTATTGTTGATGACCATGTGACTAACTAAAACCTACCAATCTATTGCTGATGAAGAAAGGGGAATCATCTATTACATAGGGACAATTAGCAATTGCTATCTCAAGTAGGGACAAGGCTCCTGCATATGATTGTGCATTTTGTGGATTTTGAAAAGCTGAAAGATGGAAGATGAAATCTATCTAGTACCCACCACCCAAACGTGTATACCCTTAACTCAAGGTTAAGTCAGCATAGACAAAGGGGTGTCTTTTTGTATTTAGTTGGACCATACAGAATTTCCATTTTCATAGATCAAAAATGATAGAGCTGGGTGTAGTGGCACACACCTGTAATCCCAGCACTGCGGAGGCTTGAGGCACAAGGATTGCTATGAGTTCAAGTCCAGCCTGGGCTACATAGTGAATTCAAGACCTTCATGAACTACATAGCAAGACCCTGTCAAAGAAAAAAAGAAAAAAGATAGAATATCAGGAATTAGACCTAATAATTCTTCTGCCTGGAAAGAACACCTTTTTAAAACTGACAAAGTTACCTGTGGTAGATTGCTTGCACAAACTTCCCCCGTTCTCCAAGTCTTCACCTTCTCTGTAACCTCTGTAATCTGTGATGTGATTCTGTAGTCCCCTTCCATCAAGAGAGCTAAAGTTGATTTTCTGGGCCCTTGAATCTGGGCTAAACTTTTGATTTGTCTGACCTGCAGAGCAAGATAGAATCCACTCCTCAGTAAGCCTCACATCATGTCTCCACCTCCATTTCTTTCCCTTCTATTCACTTCTCTCTTCTCCTCTTCTTTTCTTCTCTCTTCTCTCCTTTCTCTTTCTCTTTATCCCTCTGTCTATCTCTCTTCCTCTCTCCCTTCCTTTCTCCCACTGTTTCACTTCATCCTTCTCTCAGAACCTCATCAGGCTCATGTAGAAAAATCTCAGGCTAGCCTGCTAGAAGAAGCCCATCTTAGACCATCGTATAGCCAGCCTGCCCCCAAACATGTGTATGAGATCAGCTAATTATCAACAGAGCTAGCCATCTGACACACAGCTGATCACCAACACATGAGTAAGCCCAGCTGAAACCAGAATTGCCCAGCTGATTCATAGACTTATGAGCAATTGTAAATCCTGATTTTTGAAGCCCCTGAATTTGGGGATGGTTTGTTATACAACAACAATTAACTGCTACAGAATGGAAAAACTTTTTGCAAGTTATTCCTCAGACAAAGGACTAATATCTAAAATATATAAAGAATTCAAATATTAGACCCCTCCGAATTTAAAGACCCTATGGGAAAAACTGGGCATCTGAAATGAACAGACACGAAACAGATGAAAAAGAACAAATGACCAATAAATATATTTTTAAAATGTTCAACATCACTGGTCATTCAAGAAATGCAAATTAAAACAGCACTGAGATTCCATCTTACTCCAGAAAGAATGACTGCCATCAAAAAATCAACCAATAACAAATGCTGGCTAGGCTTCAGGAGAAAAGTAACCTTTCTTCATTGTTAATGGGAATGTAAACTGGTACAACCACTATGGAAATAAGTATGGTGAGTTTTCAAAAAATTAAAACTAGAAATTCCATTTGATCCAGATATTCTCCTTCTTGGTATCTTCCCAAAAGAGTTAAAAACATAATATAACAGTGGTGTACGAATACCCATGTTTATAGCTGCACAGTTCATAATACCTAAATCTTAGAAGCAGCCTATGTGTCCATCAACAGATGAATGGGTAAAGAACATGTGCTATTTATACTCAATAGAGTACTAGTTTGCCATAGAGAAGGATAAACTTGGATCATTTGTAGGAAAATGGATGCACCTTGAGACCATAATGTTAAGTGAAGTAAATCAGACACATGGGCTTGAATATTCTCATATATGAGAACCCCAATACATAAGTAAAGTGCAAAATAAAAGGCAGACAATCAGAAAAATAGAGAAAAAAATGTTGCTGTAACCCAGCATGGACAATGTATCTGAAAGTGTGCCATGATTTAATATAATTATCTTATATGGAGGTTTTTTGTTGTTGTTGTTTGGCCTGTTGGTCCAGTTGTTAATCTGTATTTATGATAATTAGCTTGATAAGGATTTATAAAATAAATGAATGACTCTGATGCTGGCAAAAAAAATGTTTTAAGAAGGTGGAGAAGGGTAAAAAGAAAGATGTGTTATGTAGATGGACCAATTCCCCACAATAAATGTAATCATTATGTACCACAAACATGTACCAATAAAATTTAAAATTTTTTTAAATTAATAATTAACTACCAGAATGACACACCTACTAGAAACATCCCTGTATGGTTATAAGTACAATACCAGTATTAGCTTCATTTTATAGTTAACTGAGCATTTTTGCAATTTATCTAAAGTCTCATGGCCAGTTAATATAGGAAATTCCAGCATTCCATACCACGTTGTCATCTATAGACTCTGTGATCATAAGCCACTATTCTTTTTGACTATGGTACTACTGTAATAGGGAGGGAGATAGCGCCATATTTCCTTATGGCTAACAACGAGCTCTTTGGAGGAGAAAAAAGCTCTGATTTGTAGTGCTTACTGATTTCTTTAGTGTAAGTATTTGCGTCATGGTCAATCTCAAACTTTATAACTTGGCATCCCTGAATATGGAATTGGGGAACACATGCTCTACCATATCACCATATCTTATTTCCAACATACAAATATAACTATGATCTCAAGAGCATAGATAATAGCAAAATAATTAGGAACTGATGAGCTTTTAATATTTTACCTTTGTTTTAATATAATTAAATTGTAAGTTTATATAATCTAATTTTTAAATATCTGTTTAAAATTTGGCTTGCAAAATTTCCTACAAATTTAACAATTGGCTCTTGTGAGCTAGTATGAGCCAGCTCTAGTGTAACATTAGTTAAGGGTTTTACTCCAAGCATCCAGTTAATTGAACTCCTCAGCAAACTCCTTGCTTCTTCCCATAAAGCAGCACCTAGCTGCCCACCTCTAAAGCCCCCTAGATGTTTATGAGTTATCTGAATATTTATAGCATGGCTACATCCTGGGACCTCTGTCCATATGTCAGCATTTCTTTAAACTCTTTCATTTATCTTTTCAACCTCTACTACTCTTTTGAGTAATAAAATGGGTATCTATTCCCCACTGAGTGAAGATTATATTTCCTTATTTATCCTTAGGTGATCTCTTTTGTATTCCAACTTCAAAAAATGCCACCTACCTATCCTTTTCAGGATCCAGCATTTAGACAACAGCTCCATTTTCTCCTTCTCACTATCTCCCACCCAATCTTTCTAATAGCAAAAGTCTCTGTCCTTTCAATCATGATTTATTCACATGTGGTGAACCTAATACTCTGTCTTTGTGGCCAAATTTATGCACTATCCACCCCATCCCCAGGATCTTCCATGTGATATCTAGACATTTCACAGAAAAGCAGGTGTTTTGAAAACAAAGGGAATGTCAAAGAGCTGCGTTATTTCAGCTCCTTCCAACTTCCCAGCTTGTATTAATGTGATGATCTTCAGCCTTTCTGCAATTGGCAAAGGCAACTTTGGCCCAGGACCAGCTTCACACAGAGACTTTGAAGAGGCTTCCAAAAGTATTGGTTCTACATGTTTTCTCTGCAGCACAGGCTTCATTTAATTCTCTCTCCTCTCTCTCTCTCTCTCTCTCTCTCTTCCCTTGGCCTAAAATATATTTCCATATGTTCCTTGGCTAGTGTCATTGTGGGATGTACAGTAAACATTTAAAAGTCCATATAAGGCCTTTCCATCCAGGGACTTAACATTTTGTCATTCCCTACCTCACATTTGACATTTAAGCAATACTGAAAAGTCTGGAGTTATTTACACTCCCCAAGGTGTTTCTTGCCTTATCCTGCTGTTTTTCTGACTGCCTGAAATGCCCTCTCTTCCTCTCCTCAGCCCACATAACCACATTCACCTGTCAAATTCTTGTCCACCTCTCTTATCTCCTCCATGAAGCCTTCTCTGATACCTCAAGGCAGAATTCCTTTATTTCTCCACTGCACATCTTCTCTATTTTGTACCTACTTCTATAGTTATGTGACACATAGCATTGCCAGAGCTAGCAAATAAAAATGTAGGACTCCAGTTAAATTTGAACTTTTGTAAAATAATGAATAACTTTTAATATAAATATGCCTGATGTAATATTTGGGACATACCTATGCTAAACATTATTTGTTTATCCCAAGTCAACTGGCCATCCTGCATTTTCTCTAACCATTCTAGTGACACAACACACTAGTGATTCTTTCTGGCAGCTCAACTATGAGTTCCTTGAGGGCAGATATTCTGGTTTATTCACCTATGTATCCTTAGCACCATGCAATCTTTAGCACATGGTAAAAACTCATTTTTTAGAACTACATTTAGGTAATGCTTTATATCATTTAATATAATATATATATATATATATATATATATATATTCTTATTGAGTCTCACAAAAATCCAGTGAGGCAGGGGAGGATATAATTATTTTCATTGTTCAGTGATGAAACTGCAGGACAAAGAAGAGCGACTTAGTGACTTACCCAACACCATGCAGAATGGACCATGAGAAAGCCAGAACTGAAACTTGGTCCTCCTGACTCACTCATTACTTCCACTAAACCACACTGCTGTTTTTTGTATGTGGGCACAGATTTTGTGCAACTTTGCAATTTTCAGAACTATTTCTAAGCTTTAAATAAATGATCATACTTGCTTTGCTTTTAAATGATATTATGCTTCCATTGGTATAACAGTGACTTTAATACATCTTGAGGTGCTTGAAGTTGAGCCTAGTGAATTTTTAATTAGGTATCAATCAAATTGAGAGACTGGTAATAAAGGATCATTTCCAGTAAAGTCAGCAACATGGTAAATGATTTTATTGGTAAACCATGAGCTTTCTTTACATATTTATTATTATTATGTCAATAGAGGTTTTCTCTATCTGTGTATGTATAGCAGTTGACAATATCAGCCACATTATTAGTTTGGTTTCCTCTGCTTGGCTAGCTTTTCAGTTGGGGTTAAAGTCTGCATTTCCTGTCTCAGCACTTTTGAAAAAGTGGTGGTAATAGTAAACTTATATTAACTTGCACCCAAGTAATGAGCCCTCTGTTAATTGAAAATTCTCTGCATTTAGCTCTTACAAAAACAGAGGCAATTCTGTAAGATGGACTGGCAAACATTTTTCTCCAGAAGCATCTGGCATTATCCTATCCAATCCAATTTTCTGTACTACCTATTTCTGCTACAGTTCTAGTCAGTAATGAGCAATCACACCTTGGTCCTTGCAAAGGGCTAGCTCTCTGCTAAGTACTGTGGGATTCAGAAGGTGGCTGAAAGAAACTAATATTTATGAATTAATGTCTCTGGAACAATGCTCAAGAAATTAGTGACTGTGGTAGTCTTCGGGGAGGGAAACTGAGGGACAGGAGTGAGAAAGAGGCTTATTTGTGTAACATTCCCTTTTGTACATTTTGAATTTTGTATCATGCACTTATATTGCCTAATCAAAAATTAATCATGTTTTATTAAATCCCCACTGTAATCTTTTATATGATCTAATAAGTTCTCACAATGACCCTTTGAGATAAGTACTATTACCATCCCTATTAGAGAGAGCAAAAACTGAGGCTCAGAGGGTTTACGTCACTTGCCCCAGATCATGTTATTCAAGTGATGGAGCCAAAATCTGAACAAAAGTCTGCCTGCTTCCAAAGCTATACTAGCTATCCTACTTCCCAAAGCAGATAAACACCCAATATTCATTCTCAGGGACAATATTGTTACAGAACTAAAATTCTGAAGAGGTCATTACTATATTTCACTGATTCTAAGGAACACATTTTAAATTTTCTGAAGTTAGGATGTGTCTTTCGATGGATGGTGTGTTGTAGCCTATTTGATGGTGTTTTATTATTCTCAGTAATTCAGAAGATAATGATGTGGTTTCCAAACAATGGCTTCTTGAGGGCAATGAACTATTGTGTCAATACGGTGTAGAGAATCAAAAAATCCAAATAGGCAGCAGAAGCAGTAATTGTTATTAGGAGATCTGAGGAAAGAGGACTCTCTTCTGTAAGAGTTGCTAATGAAGGCTTTACTCTAATCTGAGTTAAGCCTCAAAGATTAGGTGGTGTATCTATTGTCTATTCACACAATAATGCTGCATAATAAACCACCCCAAAACTCAGTAGCTCAAAACAACAATCATTCATTTATTATTGATGTTGAATCTATAGGTTACCTGGGAATTTCTGATGATCTTGGGTGGACTTGCTCTTACGTCTATGGTCTGCTCTATAGGTGAGATGACAGATCCTGGCAAAGCTCACTCCAGTCTGGAGATCAACTGGCAACTGACTATGCTATAACATCCTCTTAAGTATGAGATGGTGTAGCTCTGCTCAAGCGTTTCCTGCATACTTCCAGCAGGTTATCCTAAGCATGTTCTTATGGATATGGCAAGGGAGAAAGAGCAGAGATGCAATAGTGACCAGGAGGAAAGTGAAATCAATTGGATACACATGTTTAAATACCGCATTGTTCCTCTGGTGTGAGAAACCGAAAGTGGAAATAAGGACTAAAATGTATAATAGATATTGGGAAATGGGAAGAAAATGTTCAAATGGGAAGGGGAACAAGAGAGGAGGGAGGGAGAAAGGAAGGGACAAGGGAAAAATTGAAAATAGAAGGAAAAAATGGAAACAGAGCTTTTGTACATAGGAAGGGGAGGAGGATCAAGGGGGGAAATGAGATAAAATAAAATAAAATGTATTCAAGAGTGAGCAGAAGGAAAAAAGTGTAAGCATTCTAGCCTCCACTTGCAGCATGTTTGGTAACATCCTGCTGGCTTAAGCATGATATGGTTTAGCCCCAAATCAGAGATGAGGCAAAATACAGCACCTTCAATGGGAGAAATTAAGAATTAAGTCCATTTCATGCAATGAATCTACCACAGGTGAGCTTCAGATCTGCCAGTTGAAGAAAAAATGTGCCTTATTTGCTTTGGTTGCACAGTAGGAGAGATCCTATGGGGAAAGTAGTCATCCAAATGGACTCTATGTTTGTTTGTTAGGGGGTTGTTGCATCAGCAGAGTGAAGCAGGCAAAGCTCTAGGCATAAGTTTATTTGGGGACAATGTTCACAATGACAACACAGAACCTTTGCTTAAAACAAGGATGGAACCCATGGTTTTCCGGCAACCTATTCTAACTTCTCCCACTTCTGCCCCCAGAAGGTCAAGAGGCTCATCCACAGGACCATGAGTCTCTACCAAACTACTACACAGCATTTATGGGCCATTGGTGGGCATAGATTGTCTTTGTCCAGCTCCTCAGAGCAAGCATAATGATGAATTCATCTTTTTCTGCTTTCCTCATTCTTTTTCTTAGATTGGATGTTATCTTTCTCTCTTCCAATCATCAGAAAGCTTCCTGAACACTGTATACTTCCTTTTTCTTGTCTACTTATACAGAGTCAAATGTCTTACTGTCAGAATTTCATTTTTGAGAATCTCCTACTTGTCTATAACAACCCACATATTCCATCCTTATGTTGGGTTTTCTCAAAGTGACACCATCACCTTCACTTTGTCAAGTTCCCCACTTATGGTCAAAATTTGTACCAGAAAAATATTTTCCCCACAATTATCTCATTTTCTGACAAATGACAGTGTGTACAAGAGAGGAAAAAGAAGAAAAGGACATATTAAACACACTACCTTTACCTGAATGAGCTTTAGGAATTGTAAGCAACCAGTAGAAACTGGAGTAAATAGAGAAATCTTGCTGGAGGAAGTAAATTCTGAGATGTAGTCTCAAAATAATGTGGGTTTAGAATGTCAATGAATGCCAAAGATTAGTTTATGACAACTATTCTAAGTTGAAAAGTCCCTGCAAGACCTAAGAGACCAACTGAGATTTCTTTCAATAGCTATGTAGATTATCACCACACTGACCTAGCCTAGTGAGGCTTGTTTGTGGATTATATCAAATTAGTACTTGGAATGTACAGCTTCAAATAGTGGGCATTTTGACCTGGAAAAGTCACCCTCCAGCTCAGCCATCTTATAAGCCAAGGTATCTTCTTCACTGACCATGTTCAACTTCTTCCAAAGCCAAGAGAAGGTTGCTCTGCAAATGAACTTCAGAAAGAACACATGAACAACCTCGACTGGGATCCTAATTTGTACCCCAATAATCTTTGTAGAGTTTTTTTCTCTGTGATACTGCTGGATCATTAGCTATCTTTGAGCTTTGAATTGCACAAAGGGTATCCATAGGACTGAGAACTTTTCTTTTAAGAACAAAAGGGAAATCAATTTCAGCCAATTCAGTAGTTCCCATTTGACGAAGTTAAGGTGCTCAATGTAAATTAATGTTTTAAATGTATGCCTTTGATCAATAGGTGTAATTATTGATTAGAATCACACAAAGCTGAAAGCAAACCAATCATTCTTGACACGGTAGGCTTTATACCATGTGGATAAATCCCCAACATAATTGCTCGAGGATTATGTGGCACCCCCCCCCAACAATGTTATAAGTCAACTCTTGAAAAGAAGGTAAACATGTTCACCATTGCCTCTTTTCCTTTACACCTCTTTGGATTTTTAAATGTTTTTATGGAGTATAATTGACAAATAAAAATCATAAATATTTAAGGTATATATCATGTTTTGAGATACATATACTTTGTGAAATGATTACTACAATCAAGCTAATTAACATATCCATCACCTCACATATTTATAGCAATTCTTAATTTCTTCTCCTTAGAAACATTTTATAATAGGGTGTCAAAAATACTCTTTAAAAAAAAAAGAAAAATGTGAAAAATGTGCTAAGCATCTCAGTTCCAGAAATAGATTAAAACAGTAAATACTCTTCTAGATGATTTCCTGGTATCTCTATACATTCATGCATTTCTGGAAATTTAAAAAATTGGCAATGCCATGTGTACTGTTTCATAACCTGTTATTTCACTTAAAAGAGTGTGGTGGACACCTTTTCACCACAATAAATTTTTCTGGATTTTTAATTAAAAGCATCTATAGAGCAAAGTATATGTAGCTCTTTCTGGTCACCTATCCAGAAAGTGACTTATATGGCTTCTTCTCCTTAGTAAACATATTGCTTGCTAGGAAGCATAAATTATGCAGAATATACTGACATAGACCCCTCAGGCAAAGCTAATCTGATTTCCTTATTGAAAGGCCACTGCAGTCCACTTTCTAATCAAAAGGATTTCCCTATGGCCTCATCGTAGTGCTCAAAAATGTTATTATTTGTCATCATTGGGGTACCCAAAGACCCTTCCCTCCTTAAGTCCCTGGATCCCTTCTTAGTCCCAGGCCAGTATCCCATGCTTTCAGGATCACTACCTAACACTCAGTGAACACTTACTAACATCTCAGGAACAGTGGACCCCTGACTTACAAACTCGATTCGTTTGCAAGGGCTGATTGTAACTCAAGTTGGTCAATTGAAGGCTCAGGTTCCTCTACACAGCCTTCAAAATCTCTACTGTATACAGGCAGATCTCAGTGTTCTGAGAGGGATGTTGGCCCAGGATTTCTCAATTAACCCCATACAGGAAAGATGTGGTAATGTTCCTTCCAGAACTCTTTAAAGGTTAAATCTGTATCTGAGACCATCTGGAAGCATAAGCAGCTGGCATTTGGGTCATAACGCAAGACTTTTTTGTTAAGTTAAAACTAAAATTCTGGTCGTAATCCAAGTTGTTCATATATCAGGCTGGTCATAACTTGAGGGTGCACTGTACTGCCTAAGCACTTCATATTGATTGTATCACTGAATCTTTACAAAACTCTGTAAAATAGGCAGTGGTATCCTAGATCTGACCCAAAGATGCCATCGATTTTAAGATTCATTATCAATTGAATAGAAGTCTCATGTATTCAGAGGTGGAACTATTGGAAGACAATAGGATTATGAGGGTGCTATACTCATCAGTGTATTAATCCACTGATACATTCATAGCCAAATGTTCTCTTAGGAGGTAAGGCCTGGTCAGAAGAGGCACGTCACTGGGGGTGTAATCTGGGAGGTATATCGCCCTCCCTAGCCCAGATCTTCTCTCTCTGTTTCCTGGCTGCAATCATGTGAGTAGCTTTCTTCCCCCAGATCTTCTACCATGCCCTTTCTGCCTTGAAGCCAGCTGACTATGGACTGAGTCTTATAAAAACTATGAACCAATATAAACTCCTCCTTTAATTTGTGAGTGGCGGGTATTGTGTCTTGGTGATGACAAAAGTGACTAAGACAAAATTCTATATGAATTATACACACTGATTGTGAGATACATATCAAATACAAAAGTGTTAAAATATTATAAACAGGGAAATAGGTAATATGTCCATTTTATAGATGAAGACACTGAATGCCAAAGGAGTTAAAAACCAATTCAAGGTCACAAAGCTGGTAAGTGGTGATAAAGATTCAAACCCAGAACTCTAGTTTGAGTGCCTATGCCTGCCCATAGGCACATGATTACTTCCTTTGGAACAGGTCTCAGCTGTCCTGCTCCTCCCTTCCCCAGATGTCACCCTCCATTTGGTTTCATGGAGTTCTGCTCACCACAAGGTCCCAGCTACAAATGAGGTACAAACTGCCAGTTTCATCCTTCAATGAAACCAGAAACTAAGGATCGCACTAGGAAATAAATAGAGATAGTATACAGCCTGGTGGATAAACATGCAGAATCACTGATTTCAAGATGAAAGATCTAATATGTGCTGCAGTCTCTCCATCCACCACCAAATCCAATGTAACACAAGGAAATCACTGAAAGACCCAAAACAGGAGGAAAAACATTGAAGAAAAAAAAAATGATAGCCCAAGACATAGGGAGTAAAACTCTGTTGGGTAAATCAGAATAGTACAAATGGTGCTTTATGCCCTCAGGTGGTAGAAACAGGAAGATCACAGAGACAACTATGGGATGGTTGTGCAACATCAAATCAGCTCTATACCTCTCCCCCTACCTCCTCCATCCATGTCCAGAAGGGGCAGAAGCTCAATAGCAACAGTGATGTATTCCTCCAGGTGGGAGCAGTACATCAATGTTCTATGTGTAGTATTGTCAGAGAAAATACAGAACACCCAGTTAAATTTGAATTTCAGGTAAGCAATGAACTTTTTTCATATAAATATGTCCCAAATCCCACATGGGATATACTTATAATAAAAAGTATCTAGTATTTGTCTGAAATTCAAGTTTAACTGGGAATCCTTTATTTACTAACTCTGGCAACTCTATTCATGAAGCTAGTAACCTCTGGAAGGAACAGGAAGCTCTCAAATCCAGAAGGATGGTTGCCCATTTACCCAGGCAAGAAGATGTCTTACTCTCCCTGAAAATAGTCATAGCACACACTGGCAACTTCCTTCTATTCCCTTAGGCAAATCATGCATAGATAAGAAATGTTAAACATGTAAGGAAAATATACTATACAGAGAAACAGCAAACTCACTAAGGAAAGAATTTAAGATCGGGGAAAAAAATTTTTTAAATCATAAGAACTTTACATAATCTTATTTATACCCTTACAGATTTATGAAGGATTCCTCATCCATAAAACAAGGGTAAGTGGTTTTCACTAAGAACTGCTCATTTTTTAAAAGCTAGTCAGAACAAAACATTATAATTATTGAAATAAATAGCTCAATAGATGAGCTAAAAACAGATTAGATTCAACTAAAAAGCAAATAAATAAACTGTAACCTATAACAGAAATTATGTAACAGAATCCAAAGAGTTAACAAGATAAAAAGTATTAAAGGACAAAAATAGAGGATAGGCTCAGACATTTTAACATCAGTCTAATGGTGGCTCAAAAAGAAGAGAACAAACAAAATAGGAGACAACGTGTGAAGAACTAAAAGCCAAAAGTTTCCCGAAATAGAAGAACCATGAGTCTCTGATTGCAAAGGTCTACCAAGTGTCAAGCATGATAAATTAAACACACAGAGCTTTAGTCTGTTATGCATTTCTATAACAAAATACCTGAAGCTGGACTGGGGATTTAGCTCAGTGGTTTTGCCGCCTGCTACGCAAATGCAAGGACCTGAGTTCGATCCCCGTTACCAAAAAAAAAAAAAAAAAAAATACCTGAAGCTGCATTCATTATACAGGTAAGATATTAGGAACATAAATGAAGCATAATGAGAGGTAAAGTGGAGACATTTGAAATTATAAGAGAACACTATAGACAACCTACTACCAATCCATTTGAAATCCTAGAAAAAACTAATGTGTTTGAGATCCCTCACGCCGCTCCAGGCCCAGAGGAAGGGGGCTTTTGGGCCACCTTCTGTCCCACTGCTCCCAGCCCAGAGGTAGGGGCTTCTGAGATGCAGTCCCACTACTCCTGGTCCAGAGGAAGGGGCGTCCCGGCCACCATCCCTCCCGCTGCTCCAAGCCCAGAGGAAAGGGCTTTTGGGCCACCACCCCTACAGCCGCTCCCAGCCCCTGTCCCGCCTCTCCCGGCTCAGAGGAGGAGATCCGCGCAGGCGCCAACAGCACCCCCCGCCCCCCAGCTGAAATGAGAAAACACGTAAATAAGTCTCAAAGCCAGACATCCAGATCACCTACAGCAACCCCAAAGGGAAATGAGATGGAACACTCTGACACTCAACAACCTGGACCTACTGAACTGGCAACAAAAGGGGATCTAGAAAAAATGAAATCAGAAATAATTTCTCAGATAACAGGAGAAATTGTGCTTCTAGTGCAAAACATGATTAATAAATCTAGAGAAGAGCTGAGGAACATGATGGAATCCCAACATAGGAAACAAATGGAATCCATGAAACAGATGCAAATAGATTTCCAGGAGATGAAAAACTCCATTGATAGTCTACACAGCAGAATGAGCCAATGGGAGGACAGAATTTCAGATATAGAAGATAAGATTGCAATTAATGACCAGGAAAAGAAAAATTGCTTCCAAATGATAAGGGAACATGAGAAATCAATCCAGCAGCTGCTAGACCATGCAAAGAAGAATAACATAAGACTGATTGGAGTCAATGAAGAAACAGGAGAGAGTGCAGATGACATAAAAAAAAATCTTCACAGAAGTAATGGCAGAGAACTTCCCAAGCAGGGGAAAAGAACTTGACATACAGATAAGTGAGGCATATAGGACTTCAAACAGCCTTGCTCAAAAAAAATCTACACATAGGCATATAATTGTTAAGATTCCAGAAACTCAACAGAAGAACAAACTTCTACAAGCAGTTAGAGAAAAGAAACAAATCACATACAAAGGAAAGCCCATCAGAATCACAACAGACTTCTCAACACAAACCCTCAAGGCAAGAAGAGCTTGGAGGGACATATTCCAAGACCTAAAAGAAAACAGCCTCCAACCCAGATTGATGTGCCCTGCAAAACTATTTTTCAAAATGGATGGAGAAATAAGATACTTTCATGACAAAGAGCACCTTTGTGAATACCAAACCAGCACTCCAAAGAATTTTACACAATATCCCAGGAACAGACATTGAGGATCACAACCCCAGGAAGCAAAGCAGAATGAACCCATCTGGCATGACAAAAAATTAAATGTAAAGGGGGAGAACCCAACAAAAAGAAAAAGTCATGGCAATGACAAGTCAATACGTTTCAGTTATAACCATCAATGTTAATGGTCTCAATTCACCAATCAAAAGAAATAGACTGGCAGAATGGGTCAAGAAGCAAAATCCAACAATATGCTGCATACAAGAAACACACTTAATTCAACAGGAAACTCATAGATTGAAAGATAAAGGGTGGAAAACAATACTCCATGGGACAGGAACCTGGAAAAAAACAGGAGTAGCTATCCTCTTGGCAGATCAAGTAGATTTCAAACCAACACTGATTAAGAGAGACAAAGAAGGACACTACGTCCTTGTAAAGGGAAGAATCCAAGAGGAAGAGATGACAATCATAAATATCTATGCACCAAATACTAGTGCACCCAACTATATAAAACAAATACTAATGGACATAAAAAGCCATATATGCAGTAATACAATTGTAGTGGGGGACCTCAACACCCCACTGTCACAAATAGATAGAACACCCAGACAAAAAATAAGTAATGAAATACTAGAACTCAATTGAAATCTTGAACAAATGAACTTAATAGATGTTTACAGAGTCTTCCACCCCACAAAATCAGAATACACATTCTTCTTAGCTGCACATGGGTCATTCTCCAAAATAGACCACATACTCACACATAGAACATGTTTAAGTAAGTGAAAAGGAATTGAAGTTATCCCCTGTATATTATCAGACCATAGTGTGATGAAATTGGAGATCCATAGCAAAAGACACTCCAAAAATTTCATAAACACATGGAAATTGAACAACACACTTCTGAATAACCAATGGGTCACAGAGGAAATTAAAGAAGAAATCAGACAGTTCCCTCAGTTAAATGACAATGACAATACAACATATCTGAATCTATGGGAAACAATGAAAGCAGTCTTACGAGGGAAATTCATAGCAGTGAATATGCATATTAGGAAAACAGAACGAGCCCAATTAAACAACCTGATGCTGAACCTCAAGCTTCTAGAAAAAGAAGAACAGGACAACCCAGAGCTCATACAAGGGAGCAAATTATAAAGATCAGAGGAGAAATCAATGCAATGGAGACTAAGAGAATGATACAAAAAATCAATGAAGCCAAGAGTTGGTTCTTCGAAAGAATCAACAAAATTGACAAACCCTTAGCCAACCTTATCAGAAAAAGGAAAGAAAAGGCCCAAATCCATGCAATTAGGAATGAAAAGAATGAAATTACAATGGACCCAGCAGAAATCCAGAGGATCATCAATACCTACTTCCAGAACCTATATGCCAATACAATGGACAACACCGAAGAAATGGACAGATTCCTAGATATATATGAATTACCAAGGTTGAACAAAGAAGGCCTAAAAATTCTAAAAAACCCAATATCAACCAATGAAATTGAAAATGTAATTAAAAACTTATCAACTAAGAAAAGCCCAGGCCTTAATGGCTTCACTGCTGAAATCTACAAGACATTTAGAGAGGAACTGGTGCCACTACTGTTTAAACTCTTCAGTGAAATTGAAAGGGAAGCAATACTCCCGAAATCATTCCTGGGAGCAAGCATCGCCTTGATCCCCAAAGAAGAGAAAGACCTAATCGAAAAGGAGAACTATAGGCCAATCTCACTAATGAACATAGATCCAAAAATCCTTAATAGGATACTGGCAAACAGAATGCAGAAGATCATCAAGAAGATCATACAGCCTGATCAAGTGGGATTCATCCCAGGGATGCAGGGATGGTTCAACATAAACAAATCAATCAATATAATACACTATATCAATAGAGCCAAGGACAAAAACCATATGATTATCTCTATAGATGCAGAAAAACCATTTGACAAAATCCAACATGCATTTATGATAAAAAACGTACAAAAATTGGAATAGATGGTCTCTACCTCAAACTGATAGAAGCCATCTATGAAAAACCAACTGCCAATATCATACCAAATGGTCAAAAACTGAAATCCTTCACACTCAAATCAGGAACAAGACAAGGATGTCCACTATCACCACTCTTGTTCAATATAGTTCTGGAAACATTAGCCACGGCAACTAGACAAGAGAAAGAAATAAAAGGAATAAAGATAGGAAATGAAGAAGTCAAATTGTCATTATTTGCAGATGACATGATACTCTACATCAAAGACCCCAAGAACTCCACCAAAAGTCTTCTAGACTTAATAACCAAATTCATTCAAGTAGCTGGTTACAAGGACAACACACAAAAATCAATAGCTTTCCTCTACATGAATGACAGACTCACTGCGAGAGAAATAGGGCAAATAATTCCTTTCACAATAGCATCCAAAAAACTGAAATACCTAGGAATCAACCTAATGAAAGAAATCAAAGACCTCTTCTCTGAAAACTATAGCACTCTGAAGAGAGAGATTGAAGATGATATCAGAAAATGGACAGACATCCCCTGCTCCTGGGTAGGAAGGATTAATATAGTGAAAATGGCCATACTTCCAAAACTGCTATATAGATTCAATGCAATTCCAATTGAGATCCCAGCAGCATACTTCATGGACCTTGAGAAAACAATTCAAAAATTCATTTGGAACAAGAAGAGTCCCAGAATAGCAAAAGCAATTCTAGGTAACAATGACATGGCAGGGGGTATCACAATCCCCAACCTGCAACTCTACTACAAAGCTACTGTGATAAAAACAGCACGGTACTGACAAAGAAACAGACCTGAGGACTAGTGGAACAGATTAGAAGATATAAAAACAACGCCAGATACACTCAGCCACCTCATCTTCAGTAAAGGACCCAAACACACTCACTGGAGGAAAGATAGCCTCTTGAATAAATGGTGCTGGGAAAATGGGATTTCAACTTGTCAAAGATTAAAACTAGACCTATATCTCTCACCATGCACTAAACTAAAATCAAAATGGATTAAAGATCTAAATATTAAAATAGAAACTCTGAACCAGTTGGAACAGAGATTAGGCAGAACTCTTGAAGACATCGGTGTAGGAAAAGATTTTATGAACAAAATCTCAGTCTCCCGTGAACTAGCACAAACAATCAACAAGTGAGATCTCTTCTTATTAAAAAGCTTCTGCACAGCAAGAGAAACCACCAGCAGTGTGAAGAGACAACCCACAATGTGGGAAAAAATCTTCACCTGCTTTTCCTCAGACAAAGGTGTACTATCTAGAATCTATAAAGAACTTGAAAAAATCAGACCTCCCAAACTTAAAGACCCAAACCGAAAATGAGCATCTGAAATGAACAGACATTTCTCAGACAAAGAAGTAGAAATAGCAAATAAATACATGAAAAAATGTTCAACATCACTGGTCATTTGAGAGATGCTAATGAAAACAACACTGGGATTCCACCTCACTCCAGAAAGAATGGCTGCTGTCGTGAAAACAACCAATAACAAATGTTGGCAGGGCTGTGGGGAAAGAGGAACCCTGCTCCACTGCTGGTGGGAGTGTAGACTGGTGCAAGCACTGTGGAAATCAGTATGGAGATACCTCAAAGAACTAGGACTGGAAGTCCCATTTGACCCCGATATTCCACTGCTGGGGATCTTCCCCAAACAATTAAAAGAATCATACCACAGTGATATATGTGCTCCCATGTTCAGAGCAGCACAGTTTGTAATAGCTAAAACTTGGAAACAGCCCAAATGTCCATCAACTGGAGACTGGATAAAGAAAATGTGGATTTTTTATAAAATACTACTCAGCCATAAAAAATGAGAAATTAGAGACATTTATAGCTAAGTGGATGCACATTGAGGTAATACTATTAAGTGAAATAAACAGGACACACATTGTAAATACCAAATAGTTTCCCTGGTGTGAGAAGCTGAAAGTGTAAATAAGGACTAAAAGGTATAATGGATAATGTGAAATACGAAAAAAAAGGGGCAAAAGGGAAGGAAGTGGGAGGGGTAGGGAAAAGGATAGAAGGGAATGGGATTAATATGAGAAAATGGAAAAATAGGAACAAAATCTTTGTAAGTAGGGAGGAATGGAGAGTTTGAAGGGAGGGCTGGGCAAGGGTGAAAAATAAGAACCAAGAGAGACTATGTAAAGGTGCAAATTTCCAATGATGAATGTCATTATACTGTATACCTAAAATGTAGCAATGATTAAAATGAATAATTGATAATGCAAAATAGGAAGAAAAGGTCCAAAGGGGTAGGGTTAGTGGGAGGGGCAGGGGAAAGGAAAGAAGGGAAAGGAAAAATGATGAGAAATGGAAAAAATGGAAACAAAGTCTTTGTAAATAGGGAAGGGTGGAGGGGGTGAAGTGAGGGCTAGGAATGGGGATAAAGTAAGAACCAAGAGGCATTATGTAAAAAATTCCCAATGAGAAATGTAATTGTGTTGTATTCCTAAAATGTACCAATAAAAGAATTTAACAACAACAAAAAAAACTAATATGTTTGAAAAAGTACAAATTACCAAAATTGGCCCAAGAATAAACAGAGGAGTTTGGATAGACCGAAAGCAACAGAATTAATTTTATTAACAGTCAAATTTTTCTCATCTTGCCTAAAAATATCCCAGTGGTTTTGCTGACGAATTCTACCAAAGATTCATGAAATCAGTATTTAAATATAAGCGGTAGAAAAAATTCTAAAAGTGTAGAAACAAAAAACAATAATGGTTACTTCTAGATAAAGGAAGTAGAAATTATGTGTAGCAGAGATAATATGTTCATTTTTATAAGAAAAATATTTCAATTTATAAGAAAATATTGATGTATTACTTGCAGAATTTATAATTTCCTGATTTGTCCTACAAACTAAACACAAAAAGTCATACTTAAATCCTAAATTGAAGACCTACAAGAAACAAATTCCTATATTATTTTAAAATAGTTACTCAGAATCCAACACTTATCACTTGTGTGATCTTCAGCAAATTATTTAACATCTCTGAGCCTACATTTAGTCTATAAATCGTGGATACTAGGGCTTTCCTTACAGGATTTTTATAAAAATTAACATTAAAGACAATAGAAAGGGTGTAAAACTTGGTAAGTGCTCAACAATGGTAATATCACAATTACTGTTTATTAATAAAGTAACATTCAGGAATTAGAGATCACAGAACATTACAGGAATCTCACTGTCACCATGTTGAGTCTGTAATTTCTGATTGCTCCTGGGTCAGTGGTGACTGGAAATCCCCTTTGGACTCTGCCTTCTACTTTCATTCCTGGTTGTGGGCCTCAGTCTTCCTCACCATCCACAACTCTGACCCACCTTAGGGAACATGATATAGAATCTCCTGGTTTTTATTTTGTTTCTCTCGTACATAACATAAAATTTATCATTTGAACCATTTTTAAGAATAGCTCAGTGGCATTAAGTACACTCACATCATTGTTTAACCATCATCATTATCCATCTCCACAATGCATCTCAAACTGAAACTCTGTACCTAGTAAATAATAATTCCTCCACTGTGGAATCTCTTTTTCTTGAAGTTCCTTCTTTCCTGTGTATAGGTACTAAGGTTTTTTCTCCAAGAATGCATAGAATTTCTGAATCTCTCTAGTTTGGGTGGCCTCCAAGTAGTCAGGTCTCTAGAATGATGGTCTCTAGGTCTTTCCTCACAATAAGTACTTTTAATGAAAGTATGGAAGCCTTCTTTGAAACATCAGTATATTTATAGGGATACTGAGTCATTTTATGCATTACTTACTATTCTCACTGAGCTAGTTAGAACCTGTCATAGGTTGAGTTGTATTTCCCTAAAAGTTGTATGTTGAAGTCCTAACCTCTAGTACTTCAAAATGTAACATTATTTGTAATTTGCCTCATTGCATATGTAATTAGTGAAGATGAGATCATGCTACTCCAACATGACTAAAGTTCTTACAAAAAGAACACTGTAAGGAGCTGTTGTGAGATGTGTCAAAGCCCAGGCATTTGAGGACTCATGAGGAGATGACCCCATTGTTTAGTACAGGCACACAACAGGCCTCTTCTGTAACAATGAATCAGCATAGACAACCACACATGCGCAATGCAGCCATGCAAGGACACACAGCTGTTATGTCTCAGTATGTCTGATAATGGCCATTATATGTCCCGAGCAATAAAGAGCTTTGTTGTTGCTTTGCTGATGTCACCTCCATGTGCCTTTTTTTCTTTGGGAATCTCACCTAGAAAAATACCTCTTCAGCCTCTTACACCCCCCCCCACCTCGACACTTGGCATAGTCAGCAGGATGTAGAGGTGAGTGTCCCTGCAGCGTCTGTGGAAGCAGTGCTTGATAGTGAGGGGGGAGAAAGACCACTGCCTCCTCCTGGAGAAGAAGTCCTAATAATGGGGAGGGTCCCCTGATGCTGCAAAGTCTGCTATCTGACAAAAGGTGAAAATAGAGGAACGCTTGGCCCAAGGTGGGAGACCAGAGGAACCACCTACATCTACCCGCCACACCATATATATGATGTATACAGCCATTGAGTTCTGAAAGCTGGCAAAACAATTAAAGCAACAGGTGGGTGAGACAATAGTTACAATAGTTACAGCCTGCATGACTGTACAGCAATGGTATAAAGGGGCTGATAACATGGAGTTAAACCCATGGGAGATGGTCCAATTAACCAGCATACCCAGCATCCCCTCCATATGCTGTGTTTTGCAGGTTGCATGGAGACTGGTCCCGTGAGCCAAGTAACCAGACCTTGATAAATTGGCTGATGGCAGCATTCTACTTGGTTTGGGCAAACCCAGGTGACTTGCTGGAGCAAGTCACTAAATGGGTAACCTACCTGGTCTTGGTAGCTGTGCTGTGAGAAATGGGCATGTGACAGATAATGTTTGCTGCTCTGTATCATAGCCCTGATGAAGAATTGCTCACAGCACACGTGAAAGTTCTGATGCTATCCAGGGGCCTAGCCAGCACGTTTGGTATGCTGGCAGCCCTGCTGGCGCCTTTTGTGCATCACCTGACTCACGATGCAGTAAATGCCTTGGTGTGGCTGGGTGCTGTAGAGGTGAAGTGTCAGGGCAAGGCAAGACCTGTAAAAACCCAGCTGCCAAAGGAGAAGAAACAAGCATCTTTGGGCAAAACAGGACTAACCCCACAGGGACAGAAGCTTGGTCCATTGAAGGTAAGCTGACACCAAATCTGGGTGGACCTGTTAGCAGCTGGCTTGGCAGCAGATAAGATAAACAGGCAGCCCTTAGATGTGTTGCTGTCTCTGTGGAAGCAATTGTGCCCTGACAAGCAATACTGCCCAATGGGCCCAAAGGTAAAGTCGGCCCTAGTGAAACAGAATGAGTTGACTGTGGCAGCTTTCTATCCAGACTAGGAGACAAGCCGAGGCCCCTGGTTGCTGGGGACCCTGGGAGACTAGAGGCCACATGTGGCATTAACTATTTACTTGTCCCCAGAAAGTGTACAGCATGTGCTGGCATTGGTGGATACCAGAGCTGAGCCAACGCTGATCCATGGCAACCCAGGTCATTTCACAGGACCCATTGTGCACATAGAATATGAAGGCTACCTGGGGGCCATGAGGAAACAGGACAGACTGTTTTGAAATTGGAAGAGACTGGGGTGATATCTTCTGCACAAAGTCCTTTCAGTTCACCAGTTTGGCCCATGTGGAAGCCAAACGGGATTTGGTGAATGGCTGTGGACTACTGAGAACTGAACAAAGTGACTCCTCCATTGCATGTGGTGGTATCCAATATTGCAGACCTGATGGACCATCTCACCCTGACATTGAGTCAATACCATTATGTAGTGGACTTGGTCAACACTTTCTTCTCCATTGCTACCATGCCTGATAACCAATTTGCCTTCACCTGGGAGGCCAGGCAATGGACCTTTCAAGTGTTGCCACAAGGCCATTTGCATAGCCTGACTTTGTGTCATGGCCTGGTGGCCCAGGACCCGGCCACTTGGACCAAGCCACACTCTGTGTCTTTGTTCCATTACACTGATGATGTTATGTTAACCTCTGATTGCCTTACAGATTTGGAAGCTGCTGCACACAGTCTGAAGGAAGCTTTGCTGGCCTTGGAGTGGGTCATCAGTGAAGACAAGGTCCAAGGACCTTGCTTGTCTGTCAGATTCTTGGATATTATCTGGTCAAGGAAGACAAAAGTAATCCCCAATGTGATCATTGATAAGATCCAGGCATACCCCAAACAGACAACTGTATGCCAGTTACAAGCATATGTGGGCTTGCTAGGTTTCTAGTGGACTTTCATACCACACCTAGCTACCTTGTTGCATAGCCTATACCAGATGACCCGAAAGGTTGCAACATGGGACTGGACTGGTGCAGCAGATTCTGCTTTCCAGGACTCAAAGAGGGCAGTCACATAAATAGAAGCCCTCTAAGTCATTGACCCTACCCTGCTTTTCACCTAACTGTGAATGTGGATGAGGTTGGGTTTGGCTGGGATTTATGGCAAAAGCAAGGGAAATGGAAGCACCCTATTGGATTTTGGTCACAGTTGTGGAAAGGAACTGAAAACAGGTATTCCCTGATTGAGAAGCATTTAGCAGGGTATATGCTGCTCTGCATGCCTATGAAGGGATCATGGGGCAGCAGAATGTGGGAGTGCAAACTAGTTACCCAATAGAGGGCTGGGTGCACACATGGATGTCTTGTCCCAAGAGTGGAGTAGCCCAGACCCCCCACTCTGGCATGGGGAGGAATATATCTAGAGCAGAGCCTCATTTTCCAACAGCCTGTTGGTGGCTGAACTGGCAGTGGTTCTAGGACCTGTGCTGTACATGACCCAAGAAAATGTACAGGATGATGGACTACAAGTCATGACACCTATCCCTTATGTGGAAGGGAAAGAGGGATCCCCGGCTGAGACCTGGTATACTGGCAGGTCCACTCAGAGCATAACTTTGCAATGGATGACAATCGCTGTCCAGCCCAATATGGAAACACTCTGGTTTGAAATCAGAACAGGCCATTTGAGCCAATGGGCAGAGATGAGGGTAGTATGGTTACTTGTCATGCAGGAGGACAAACTTCTGCATGTTTCCATGGACAATTAGGCTGTCTTCTGGGGGCTGATGCTCTGGTTACCAACCTGGGCAGCCCAAGGTTGGCAGATAGGGCATCAACCCCTATGGGGCACTGAGTTATAGTGAAACTTGTGGGAGCATGGCCCAACTATAACACATGTGGTGTACCATGTGTCAGGGCATAGGCCTCTCCTCTCGCCAGAGAATGATTTAGCACACACCTTGACAAGGGTAGCCACTCTCCAAAGGCCACCCTCAGCGGTGGCACTGTGGCTCCATAATAAACTGGGACACATAGGGCACTGCACCATCCAAGATGTAGCACAGTGGTGGCATCTGGATCTGACCCCTGCAGAGGCAAGAGTGAGTGTGAAGGTTTGCCCTCAATGCACTCATCTGGCTGCTTGGAGGAGAAGGGTGCCCATGCAATTGGGTGCAATACCACGAGTACCCCACCTCGTGCAGCGATGACAGGTGGATTATATCAGGGCTCTGCCTCTCTCACAGGGACATAAGTATGTTCTGTCTGCTGTGGATACCATCACAATTATAGGCTTTGCCTACCCCGTGTCCTCTGCTAACCAGGCTCATACCATTAAAGCATTACAATGGTTGACTGCAGCATACAGGATGCCTCTAGGAATAGTGCCTGACCAGGGAATCCATTTTACAGGGCCTCAAGTGTAACAGTGAGCCAAAGACAATGACATCACCTGGCACTTTCATGTCCCTTACCAGCCACAAACTGCTGGTATGATTGAGAGATATAATAGGTTCTTGAAAACCAAGCTGGCTTATTTGGCTCCCAAGTTTATCAGGTGGGTGCAGGCCTTACCACAGGCTGTTCAATTGCTTAAGGACCAGCCCTGGCTTATGGGTGACAGCCCATTGGATCACTTTCTGAAAGCACAGCTGACTTGCCTTTGCATTCGACTGGCAGAGCAAGGTCCTAGGGTGGTAAAAGGGGCTTTAATCCTCCCCAGTGCTAGAGCCTATGTGGCTGTGGACCCTCTATCAATGGCCTTGGGAGTGGCCCACAGAACCGCTTCTGGGAAATTGGGTGTTCCTTTTGGAGCCATGGGGAGAGGGACTACAACATGCTATAGAGGTGCAGCCCTGGATTTCAACATGGCCCCTGAAGGCCTCAGTATGCTCCCTGCCCGATACCAGGACCACCATCCTAAAGGGAAGTAACATTGTGGCTGCTTGGCCTGTTCCCCTGGGGGTGATAGACTTGGCTCCAACCCCCTTTCCTCTGGTGGCAATGGGGACCAAGTTCTGGTATTCTAAACTGGAAGGTAAAATAATCCCGGCCACCATCCTATCATAGGATGAACATATGGTCTGCATTCTCCCTGAAGGATGAGACCTCCTTATGATGATTTCTCTTTTTGCCCTGCCCTTCAGACCAGAATGAGTCAACCCAACACTGTCATCTCCTGGGCACATATGTTTGCTTGTGTGCACCAGCAATCACACTGTCTGGTGTTCAGGGAACTCCCAATAGATGTGGCCAAGGGCCTTCCACGGAGAATTGTGCCAATGTCCCTACTCATTCGGAGAGACTAGCAGCAACAGAACTGGACTGGACCTGCCTGGGATCAACAACACCAGGCTATCAAGGCACTGATCTGGAAGAGCACAACCACCCCACAAGGACTGGGACCTATGATTATAATGGCTTGGGGTGGACGATGAGGATCCAAATAATGTTGTTGGATGTCACCCCACTATGTATTGAACAGGTTAATACGTCAGTGGGGAATCACAGCAGGATGGATACCACTTAACTTGTGTAACTACACATTACTGGTGAATGACACAAATGCCTGGTGGGGTGGCCATCAGCTTATAGGAAGTTTGCCCACTGATTGGCCCATTGTGATCATCTTATGGGTCTGTTGCCCATACCTCCTGGTGCACTGGACAGGCCACTGCACCTGGGGCTTTCCCTATATTAAGGGCATTATCAGGCCCACCCTTCTAGCCACACTCCACAGTTGGGACACTGTGTATCACAAATGGCACTGAGGCAAATGGATGGCCTGGTGTTTCTATCCTATGACAGTGCTGGTACCAGGGGCAGGGACTATAGACTTAGCCCTCCAGGTTGAAACTCTGGCTTAACACATGGCACAGGCCCTGAATATCACGTGCCAGTCTCTGGTGTTGCTCATGGATGAAACATCCCAAATGAGAAAGGTGGTGTTTCAGAACGGCATGGCCCTAGACTTGCTGACCACAACACAAGGGGGCCACTTGTACCCTCCTACATGTACAATGCTGCATTTTGATTTTTGACCTCCAGACACAAGTACAAGAAGACTTGTGAGAAATGGATACAGAGGTGTCTGCCATCCAGGCCTTGCAACAGGATCCCCTAACCCAATGGTGGGAATACCTTGGATGCACCTGGTGCTGGTTGGCTCTCAGTGGTGCTGCGGTGGCAATGGGGTTGGTAGTCATGTGTTATTCCCTATACTGCTGTTGAGGACTCTGTGCACAAGGGTCAGCCCTATGGGCTGCTCATAAGAAATGGTAACACTCCCCCCCCCAGATCTTTGAGGGAGTAGAATGTAGGGAGCTATTGCAAGATGTGTCAAAGCCCAGGTGTTTAAGGACTCCTGAGGATATGACCCTGTCATTTAGCACAGGTGCACAATGAATCAGCATAGACAACCACACATGCACAAAACAGCCATACAAGGACACACAGCTGTTATGTCTTAGTATATCTAATAAAGGCCACTATAAGTGCTGAGCAATAAAGAGCTTTATCGTTGCTTTGCTGATGTCAGCTCCATGTGTCTTTTTCTATTTAGGGATCTCACCTGGAAAAATACTCCTTTAGCCCTCTGACCTCAACAAACACCATGTGAAGAGACAGACACACACACAAAGTTACAAACCAAGGTGCAGAAGAAGTAGGAGAGAGGCCTACATGAGATCTTTCAGATGGAGCATGGTGCTACTAACACCTTGATTTCAAACTTTTGTTCTCTAGAACTGAGACAATGTTTCTGTTATTCCAATCCACACAGTTTGTGGTATTTTGTTATATAAGCCCTAGGAAACTAATATAGCTACTTACTCAAGAAAACAGGATTGGGAAATTTTGAAGAATAATGGAGGATTGGTGGCATGTATTCATTTTCTATTGCTCTGGGTAATTGTCAAGGAGGGTCAGTTTAAGGTGAGGCCATAAACTGGAGGCTATGACCAGTAGGGAATATTATAAGGCTTTTAGGTTCATGGAGGACTCTGAATGTCTTTTAAACTGTTTTCCTTCCCGAGTACAGTAAGTTCCCAACTTACAAACATTCAAGTAATGAACTTTCACAGGTATACTGCATAAGGTTCACAGGTGTACTGTATAAGACTCATTTTGTTGGATTACAAACGAATCCAACTTTCCAACATCCTCCCGGAACAGAACTCATTCAGAAGTTGGGGACTTACTGTATACTTTTTTCTTTTTTTGGTCTTTCCAATAGATTTCTGTTTGTCACATGATGTGCAATTTCACCCTTTTGGATACTATGTTTTTTGCTACTCTAAATAGAAGATTTCTTGTGAATAAATAGGCCATAAGAGGAACCCATTAAAATGAGGCACCTCAACCATTTCTAAGCTACCCAGTCTGGTATTATAAAATACTGCCTGGTGCCCAGTTCACACGTTTAATTGAGGACTGATTTTTGTGTTTTAAAAGTCAGCAGATTACTCTTGGTATTACATAGGAGCGTTGAAGATATGGCATTTGGAAGAGTTGGACTATTTAACCCCCATTTCCCAGAAGAGGTAGAAGCAGGGCCTACTTCCCTGTCAGACTCAGTGTGATTTCCTCACCATAAACCATAGGCTCAGGAACTCAAGAATATCTTCTTCCAGCTAGCAGCTGTTATCTGAGTTGGGACTGAGGCCAGAGAGTTCTAACCAGAAAGCTTCCCTGAAACCCTGCTGACCTGCCTGGCACTTGAAAGGGCAAGATTCTTTCTCTAGGGCTTCAACTTCACTCCTTTTTATTAAAAATGAAAATCATGGAATTTAAAAGATAATGAGGTTGTAATGTTCATTTGCTGAATTGGCCTTTAATACTCTCTCACTTCTCATCTGTGCTTTCCTGTGTTCCAGCCTCCTGCCATTATGCCCATAACATGAAGAAAATAGCCCCTTCTGTGCAAAATACTTTTCGGCTCATAAATGACAAACAGCTGAGAAAGGAGAAAGCCTTTGCCTTAGTTGGCTATATAAGTTGAAAATGTGTCACCCTTAATTTTTAATTATGTGTTTTTTTAATTTCCCCAGTGAATCTTTGCAGAAGTTAGGTAACCATAATTATAAGTGAAAAGGAAAGCCCTCCCTGCAGAATAATTGGCAAGATTCTCAGGCATAATCATCTTGACCAAATATCTAATCATCACATGGAAGTATGCCCTTGACATTTGCAGGAATTTTACGAAATATAAAAGTGAATCCTTTTAAGAGGATTATCAAACAAAAAAGTAAAATGAGGAAATTATGCTAAATTTAACATCATCACTATATTTTGTTAAACTTTTTGGAAGATGGCATAGGTTTCAATACATATTGTAACTCATTCATTCATTTAGCCATTCAACAGATTTTTTTTAAAGTACCTACTGGGGTAATGTCAGCAAGATAGTGGAAAAGAAGATTCAAGGCTTCATTCCTGCCAAAAGAAGTCCAATGAGCAACTATACACAAAAACACCTTTTTGAAAACCCCAAAACTGGAAAATGAAACTGATATACCCACTTCAACTGTAGAACCAAATAAAAACCACAAGGATAAAGACAATAGTCTGACTTTGGCTGTGATGCCCTTCTTCCTCCAGCGCGTAAGTAAATTGGCAAATGAAATTCCACTGGTTCCATGGTTTCTACAGTGAGAAAAGAGAACCAGAGGTGTGCGGGAAACCAGACATGAGGATGGAGGCCCAGTTGACCTTCCCTGTGGACACAAAGCAGAGAACAGCAAGCAGATCCTCCTTTGGCAATGTGCGGGCATGCTGGCATGTTGCAGGTTCCAGAGAAGAAGTCAACAACAGCTGAGATCTAGTTTAGAAAAATACTTACTTGGGTACACTTTGCAAATAATGAGAAACAGATGAATTTTCCCTTAACCTAATTGCTTTATCCCTTGCCTAAGTTGAATAAAAGTGAAGCAAGCCAGATGCTCAGGGGTCTTTGTCCACTAGAGGCAAGAGTCCCCTAGTCCTTCTTTCAAAATTATCTCTGTGAAAGAATGGCTACTATAAAGAAATCAACCAAATAACAAATGCTGCCAGGGGTGTGGGGAGAAAGGAACACTTCTCCACTGTTGGTGGGAGTGCAGACTGGGGCCACCACTGTGGAAATCAGTATGGAGATTCCTCAAAGAACTAGGACTAGAGGTCCCATTTGACCCAGCTATTCTGCTGCTGGGTATCTTCCCCAAAGAATTAAAAGAATCATACCACAGTGATATATGCGCACCCATGTTTATAGTGGCACAGTTTGTAACAGCAAAAACTTGGAAATAGCCCAATTGCCCATCAACTGTAGTCTGGATAAAGAAGATGTGGTTTTTTTATAAAATAGAGTATTATTCAGCTATAAAGAACAAGAAACTAGAGACATAGCTAAGTGGATGCACATTGAGGCCAAACTCTTAAGCAAAATACATAGGACAAACGTGTAAATACCGAATAGTTTTTCTGATATGAGAAACTGAAAGTGTAAATAAGGATTAAAATGAATAATTGATAAAGTGAAATAGGAAGAAAAGGTCCAAAGGGGTAGGGGAAGTGGGAGGGGTAGGGGAAAGGAAAGAAGGGAAAGGAAAAAATATGAGAAAAGGATAAAATGGAAACTAAGTCTTTTTAAATAGAGAAGGGTGGAGAGGGTGAAGGGAGGGCAGGAAAATGGGGAAAAAATAAGAACCAAGATACGTCATGTAAATCTACAAGTTCCCAATGATAAATATAAATGTATTATATACCTAAAATGTACCAATAAAAGAATTTAAGGGAAACAAATACATAAATAAAATTATCTCTGCATCTTGTCTTTAGTCTCCCTTCACCCCTCCAGTTAGGCATTCCTAGCAGGCTGATTTCTTGCAGAGGTGGACATCCACACTTCCTAGAATTCCAAAACACTTTCCAGGAAACCCATCCCTCTCTTGTCTCATCAGGAACAGTGAGGGAAATAGAAGGGCTAGACTGTCTGGTGTCAAGTAAAAATAAAGAAAGTAGGTGGAGCTCACAGAAACTAGCACACAGATTTTGCGGGTAGCTTGGTTCTTCAAGCTTGATATTCCAGCCAGCAGCAGCACCTGATCTGAGATACTGGCCATTGGCACAACCCACCTACAAATCCAAATTGACTACTCTCTGAAGCATGGTAGGAAGTTTACAATTTTTTGAGTCTCTAGGCAGAAAACCTTCACCTCCAGATTCAGCATGTAACCCACAACCCCACTCAAGCAGGGAGATTTTGGCAGAGTACAGGGGCTAAATTTTCAAGACCCAGAAGCTTAAAACGCAGCTTTGAACATTTCAGCAGAACACAGGGGATAGACCTGTATGACCTGGGAGTCCAAACAGCAGCTCTGTTCAGGCTCATAACATAATGCAATCACCACCATCAGGCAGACACCTGTCACTGCACATTTCTACAGAGGCACCTTCCACCTGTAGCAATGAAATTCCCAAATCTACCAGTCCAGGCTGTAATTCAATTGCAGAACCTAAATAAAGGTACCACCTGGCCTGAGAATATAACCTGCAATCCTGTCCAAGCAGAAGTAATCTCAATGCCAAACAAGCAACTTCAACTGATAGAAGAGGCAACCAGTTCTCTCAACAGACACCAAAGTCTAGCCATCAGCCCCACCCAACCTCAGAGTAAAGAGAGTACCACAGTCAACTAGAGAAACCTGAGGCCAAGCTCTGTTGGCCCTGAGTCATTATCACCTCAACCATCCAGAATCACAAGCTATACTAAGAAGTGACAACCTACCTCTACCAAAGAACACCTGTAAAGGCCAAAAAAGTGAATGTTTCCTCAAGTGTGCAGACAGCAAAGAAAAATTAGTGTGACCATTAATCTTGATATGTCAACTTTCACTGGATTAAGAAATGCCTAGCAGATTAGTAAGCCATACTTCTGGGTATGTTTGCTATATAGGATCCGTTGTAGGATCCTCTCTGGTACTGTTCCCCTGCTCTGCTTGCTGGCCACCATGAACTGAGCAGCTTTGCTCCCTCATAGCCTACCAACATGATGTTTCTGCCTTGGAGCCAGCCAATCACAGACTGAAACTATGAGCCAAAATAAATCTCTTCTCCTTAAAGTTGTGGGTGTATGGGTATTTTGTCCCAGCAATGGAAAAGTGAATAATACCATCAGGAAATCATAATACCAAAGGACTCATAATACCAAAGTGTCTTTCCTTAAGAAATGGAGATTTATTATGACTGATGAAGAATTCTCAATAATCCTCCTACTGTTTAATGAACTATAAGAATATAGAATAGAAAATTAAGTGAAATTTGGAAATCAAATTATGAACAAAATGAGAATTTTTATAAAGAAATGAAAATAATATAAAAATAGAAATCTTGGAGATGAATAGTATAGTAACTAAACTGAAAAATTTATACAAAGTTTTCAGAGCAGACTGAATCAAGAAGAATCAGTGAGCTAGAAGACAGAACATTAGAAATTATTGAATCAGAGAAACACAAAGAAAAATAATGAAAACAAAGAATTTGTACAGTAGTTATGCAACACCACCAAGAGAACTAACTTTTGTATAATATGAATTTCAATAAAATGAAAAGGCCAGAAAGCATATTTAAAGAAATAACATTGAAAACTAGTCAAATGTGTATAAGATGACAATATTCAAGTATAGGAAGTACACTGGGCCAAAGAAGCTGAAAACACCAGCACAGAAAACGAAACAAAAATAGAAACATGAGAAAATGCCTCCAAAAACTCCCAACTCCGCCAAAGCCCAAAGCCGATCCTGGGACATCAAGGGGGAGGAAATCATAAGGCAAACAGTAGAAATGTGTGAAGAGGTATTGAGGCATTTAACAAAATAGTTAAATAAGGTGTTTGGCAAATTCAAAGAAAATATAACTAAACAGATAATGGCCCAAATGAAACAAATGAACAACAAATCTAGAAAAGACATTAATAAAAATCTAGTGGAGCTAAAGAAAGAGATGCAAAGCATGAACACTCAGCATAGAAAAGAATTAGAGTCTATAAAAAGTTCCAAACAGAAATCCAAGAGATTAAAAATATGATTGAAAGTATGGGCAGCAGAAGTAACAAATGAGAGAACACACTGTCCAGTCTAAAAGACATGGCTGTGTTTAGTGATCAGTTAATGAAAGATGCCTTAAAAATAACAAGAGAACTGGAAAAATGGATCCAACAGCTGCTAGATAATTCAAAGAACACTAATATAAGAGTAATTGCAGTAATAAAAACTTAGAAGACAGCACACAAGGCATAAAAATCCTGATCTAAGACAAATAATATCAACAAGAATGAAAAATGGGATGGGGAACTGGAGGAGGAAGAAAAGGGGGGGAAGGGGAATGGGACTGAAAAAAAAAGAAATGTGCTATCATATGAACATGTAACTATTACCCAGGACAACTGTAAACCTCACAAACTGCAACATGTACAAAAAAAATTTTAAAATTTTTAAATAAAAAATAAAATAGCTGGGGATTTAGCTCAGTGGTTCTGCTGCCTGACTCAAAAGCACAAGTCCTGAGGACTGGCACTGGGAGTCCTGGGACAGAACCTTGGGTCACATTTCGTCCCAGTCACCTATCTAAGCAACTTGACCACACTGTCTGAGGTTGGCCCACAAGTTTACATGCCCTGGAAGCCACCTCTCTCCTAGCCCAAGAAAGCTCTAAATTAACTTTTGGTCAACCCACAATTATAAAGTCACCCCATTGCCTACAGGACTTACTCATCATAGCCTCTCATGCCTGTCACCTTCCTGATTACAACTTTTTCATGCTACCTTCATAGAAAACCCATCCTTCTCTCTTTAGTCCTGCCCCTCTCTTAACCCAGCCACTCTCCTCCCTGAGGCTGCTCGGGCACTCTCTCACTCCTGCACAGAGACAAATGAAAACCTGCTTCCTTCCCTTCCCAATGTCTCCTTAGAGGCCATCCCAAATCCAGAGTTCATATGGCTTATCAATGGCAGCTCAATTCCCACTCATGTACCAGGCCAAAATGGGGTAGGATATGCCATAGTCTCCCTCACACAGGTCACTGAGGCTAATACACTCCCACTAAACATCACCTCCCAACAGGCCAAACTGATTGCTCTCACCTGAGCTCTCACTTTGGCACAAAACAGGCGAGGCAACATCTCCACTGACTCCAAATATGCCTACCATATCTTACATTCTCACAACTCTACCTGGAAAGAAATAAGCTTTATGACCACAAAGGGAACGCCCATTGTCAATGGGTATCTGATACATGCCCTTCTCCAAGCGGCCACCCTTCCAACACAAATGGGAGTCATTCACTGTAAGGACATCAATCTTCCTCTTCTCCCATAGCTTGGGGAAACAATAGGGCTGATCAAACTGCCTGTGAAATGGCACAGAACCTCACTTCCCAAAACCAAATGCCAATTATTCCACCTTTAAAACCTAGCTACACCCCTCAGGAGAAGGCCAATTACATAGAAAGAGGCACTACCCTGAGAAATGATTGGCTCCTCTATCAGGGACGCCATGTTGTACCTGATGACCAAACAATACCTCTTCTCACTGACCTACATAACTCACTTCACATAGAGACTCAACCCCTCCTACACCTTCTCAGGCCTTTTTTATACCACCCATCCCTGACGACACACACACAGGCAATAAAACAGGCTTGCTCCATCTGCTCCACTACCAGCCCCCAAGGTGATCTTCAGACATGTGCCGAGACTCACCAGTCCCAGGGACAGTTGCCAAGGGAAAACTGGAAAATTGACTTTACCCACATGCCACCCGTCAAAAGAGTTAAATACCTCTTAACCTTGATAGACGCATTCACAGGGTGGATAGAGGCATTTCCATGTACATCAGAGGGAGCGGCCGCTCTAGACCATGTACTCCTAACAGAGATCATTCCTAGATTTGGCCTCCCATGCTCCATCCAGTCTGATAATGGACCTGCCTTTGTCTCCTAGATCACCCAACAGGTAATGGAGGCACTCAACATACAATGGAAAATCCACATTCCCTATCAGCCCCAGTCATCAGGCAAGGTTGAAAGGGCCAATGGGCTTATTAAGACTCAGCTAACCAAACTTTTCATGGAATTAAAACAAAACTGGGTCAATCTCCTCCCTTTGGCTCTAATTCAGCTTCACTCAACTCCTCCAAAACCATTAAATTTAACCCCCTTTAAGTTAATGTATGAGCGATCTCTCCTATTTTCTAACTTTCCTGATCCCTCACCACCTCTCGCTGACTATATCCCAACACTCAACTATGCTCATCATCTCCTTCAGACTCTAGCAAACCAGACTCTACCCTCTCCTGACTTATCAGGCACTCTATATCCTCCTCTTTCCCCAGGCGACCAGGTATATCTCAAGACCCTGTCCCCCAAACCCCTCCAGCCACTCTGGGAAGGCCCTTTCACCATCTCCTTAACCACCCCTACAATGGTCAAACTTCAAGAAAATGTGCCCTGGTTCCACTTCTCTAGAATAAAATGGGCCCCTCTGACCCTCCAGACAGACCAGTCTGAAGAGCAACACTAAATTCCCAGATACTCCTCTCTTTTGACAGGCCCTCTAAGACTCAAACTCTTCTGAATCCCTGAGGAGCCACCATCTGACTGATGCCCCTAAGTGGCCTCACAGTGTGATTCTAAGCTTTTACCCAGGTGCTTCAGGAGGACCTTATCTGGCTCTGGATCACTGACAATGAGGAGGAACATGAGGTGTTGATTGATACTCTACATGAATGGGTGATTGACAGCTATTATCAGGGCTCCCTAACCGATTTCACCCCTGAGGAAGTTCCCCTCTACCTCTTTCTTCTAGTGTGTTGCCTGACAATGCCTGTCCCTCAACTCATAGATATCCCCTTATGCTAGACAACATTCATGGGATATTGCAATGCCCTGGCTATGGGCCTTCCCATTGACATCCTCTCCCGTCTGTTTCTTGTGTCCCTTGGTACCCTTCTTGGAACTGGACTTTTTGCCATGAGCCCAACTGACTGGTCCTTCTCACAAAAGTGTCTTCTTACAGCAACCTATTACCTAATTATCACTCTTCTCAGTATTTTTATTTGCCTTTGCTAATACACAAAATGTTTCTTCGCGCTTCTCTTCTTCCCTTTGGCAAGACTCATTGCAGCCCGATCATGCGCTACAGGGTCCACACTACAATTCTCCCAAATGCCCTCATTCTCATCCTCCTCCTCCTTCTACATTCAGTTTCCATGACCCCACTCCTACCTGTTAACTCCACACACATACACAACGCACTCCAATTAACTCACTCTTTGCTTCCACACTATCTAGACAACATGCTACAGTTAACCCACTCCCTACTAAATTTATTCAACCCGTCACTAGCCAGTGACTGTTGGCTCTGGATATCCCTATCCACTGCTTCCTACACGGCCATCCTGGTACCTCCAAAGGTCTAGACTGCTACCAATCTCACTTACCAACCTCAATGTAAGATGGGAGGCCCATTACAGGTACTTAACAAACAGTCCATCACCAAATTTCTCATCACTGACATGACAAAAAGAACACAAACAGGTCGTGCAGCCCAGCTCCTTCAGTCTTATATGGCTACTGGTGGCCTGCACAGGGGCCTCTCTTATATGAGAGTAGGGAAAAACCTATACTCTGACCTATAGCTGATAACATCATCTTGAGCTTCTGAGCCCCAATTTGCTTTCAGTGAAACTTGTCCATGGGCCCCATGTTGGGACACATCCCCTCTCAAAAGTACAATTACATGTTACAGTTACAGGCCTCATCAAGTCATGTTAACTACAAAGCCACCCTAAATGCTCCCTTTCTTCAGCCTGTCCGCCTCACTGCTGCTCCTACACTTACAACACAGGATCTTCTCAAAATTCAGGGTTTTGTAATGGTCGCCACAAGCCTTGCATGACTGTTTCCCTGGACCCATTGTGACACACCCCCACAGCCAGCTTCAGAATGCCTTCTTATTCCAACATTTAACCATTCTTCAGAATGACTCCTGGTGGATACCAAGAAATTCTTCCACCAGTGGAAAATTAGGACCAGCGAGGCCACCCAAATCTCATGCCAAAGACCTTTTCAGTCCCTAACAGGCACTGCATTGGTGGGAACACTAGGAGTATGGAAGAATGAAAACAACAAACTCACACATCTTTTTGACATACATAACCAATTCTGTTTATCCAGTCAAGGTGTCTTCTTCCTTTGTGGAACTTTCACCTACCTGTGCCTACTGACTAACTGGACTGGAACTTGCACACTAGTTTACCTCAGCCCCAACACTGATATAGCCCCAAACAATCAAACCTTATCAGTGTCAATGAAAACACAGGTCAGACATACACAAGTTTCCAGCTAATACCCTTACTCATAGGACTAGGCATCACTGCTACTATAGGGACAGGGGAAGGTGACCTAGCTACCTCACTAACTCAATTTCAAACTCTTTCTAAAGAGTTGAGTAATAGCCTAAAAGAAATAGCTAAATCAATCACAACTATACAAAACCAAATAGATTCCTTAGTGGCTGTCACTCTCCAAAATAGGAGGGGGCTAGATCTCACAGCAGAGAAGGGTGGTATATGTCTTTTTCTAGGAGAAGAATGTTGTTTTTATACAAATCAATCAGGTATAGTACAAGATACAGCAAAAAAACTAACTGAAAGGGCCTCAAACATTGATCAACGCATAAACATTGGGCAAATGAAAACCTCTTTTCCCTAAATAATTGGCTGCCCTGGCTCCTTCCTCAGATGGGACCACTAGTCATCATCTGCCTTATCCTGCTCCTTGGACCCTGTCTGTTTCACTGTTTTCAAGATTTCTTACAGGAATGCATGAGGGAATTTACCAACCAGACAGTCACAGAGCTCGTTATGGCAGGATACCAACCATTGCAACAATGAGACGACACTTCCACCTGCCATCAGATCTAGGTCTAGCCCCAATCTTCTCCCCTTTGTCAGCTTGTAGCAGATCCAGAAGAAGAGACCTTCGCCCAACAACCACAAAACAAAAGCCTGGAATGATAGATTTCCCTCACCTTAAAATGGCCGCTACATATAATAGCTGCCTTCTCCTTCCCATAATACCCTGCTTCCCACCTAAACCCAGTCCCAAGATGGCTCCTTTCCCACCCAAACTGGCCTTCTCCTTCCCATAATACCCTGATTCCTGCCTAAAACCCAACCCCAAAATGGCTTCTCACACCAAAAGACAACCTTCTTCTTCCCAACATGCCCCTCTTCCTGCCAAAAGAGTAACCTGATACTTGCTCTTCCTAGCAACTAGTGATGTCACAGGCACCTCCAATCCCCCGTCATGTGCCTTTCAAACCCTCCAATCCCTAATCACCACATTCCCCAAACCCCACCCTATCTCCCATAAAAGCTCTCCCTACCCTGGCCACACTGCTACATTCTTTTGTTCAGAGGCAGCCCAGCAGATTGTCCCTTCTCCTTAATAAAGGCTTGTTGTGGTACTGGTCTGGTCTTGGTTTTTGGCTCTCTTACCTGACAGCTACTACATGTAGAGATAAATATTGTTTTAATTTTGGAAGCTCAAAACACAGGCAACCAGGGGAACAACTGAGTCCTAATGAAACAAGCGGTTCCTATACAAGACTCCCACTGGCCTACCAATCAGATAGGAGGAGATTAAATAGAAGACATTTTCAGGCATGTATTTTTGAAGGTAGAAGAAAGATGAGAATTAAGCCCTTCAATTATTTTAAATTGTCAACTATTTATCAGAAAAAATACGAGGACATCCCTAGATCCTGATTTGATAAAAGGAAATACTATAGTCTTTCCCAAGTCATAGACTTGCAATATGTAGATAGTATAATGTTATGTGCCCACTCAGGAAGAGCTTTCTAGCCAAGACATCTGTGCACTGCTGAATTTTCTAACAAACAGGGGTAATAATGTTTCTCGATCTAAGGTACAACTTTGCAGCCTTGAGGTAAAATATTTTGGCCTAATTATATCTATGGGAACCCAAAGACTGGGGGAAGAAAGAATTAAACCAGTTCTTTCCTTTCCACAGCCCAAGACTCTAAAACAGCTAAGGAGATTCCTAGAAATTACAGGCTTTTGCAGCCTTCAAATAGCGGGATATAGTGAGATTGGGTGTCCCCTCTACTAGCTTATAGAAAAAACCCAAGAGACAGACATCTGGGAACCTTATTCCCAGACCGCATTCCAGAAGCTCAAACAAGTACTTCTAAGTGCCTACTATAGGACACCATTTCAGTTTGTATGTTAATAAAAGGTAAAACATAGCTTTGGAAGTGTTTCTACAACATCAGGGAGCTTCTCAACAGCCTGCAGGGTATTTAAATCATAAATTAGATATTATAGATTCAAAATAATTTATTTAAAAAGAAAAGCCCTAAACAATATAGTTAGAACACTTTTATTCTATTTCAAGAGGCAAAAAGCAGCCATTCGGTTTCTTTGATTATTGGTTTCATTTTCTCCTTGGCAATACAGTTAGAGTCAATCATAGATAGCTTTTGTCTCTAGATACATGTTTTGCTAAGGATTACAGATCCACTCTGGAAAAGCTCCTGATCTTAATTGTCCTTCTACACCTGAGATGGTTAAGATTTAGTTCTTGTGCCATACTTAAAGGCACTCTTCTGTCCCTTCCCCACTGCCCTGTCCCTGAGAAATAATGCAGTTTGATTCAAGGCACTTTCCTCTTCTGTGGCTGTTGGATTTCAAGACAAAGCTTCCAAAATGGTGAGTTTCCTCTCCCTGGAATCCTTCCAGAGTAAAGCTGACCTTCATTTATCTCTGGGCCATACAGAAAACTGGTCTAGGTTTAATCTTGAAACTCTCAAAAAATAAACATAAAAGTTTTAGTCCAAATTTATCTGTCTTTCAGTGCTCAGTCAAAATTAGAGAATGGTAAGAACAGCTAACCTGGCTCTGGCCACTACCTTGCATCTCTACTCTGCTGCCACTGGCACTGGATGAGATGAAGTCTAAGGGACACCTTAAATTGGGCACAGAACAAGAGGAATAGACAGGGATGCCTTCTTATTTGATTTTTTTTTTCAAAATGGAAAATACTATCATAGGTAGACATTGGCAGCACAGCAGGTTGGACCCTTGGCAGGCCTTCTTCTCTCACTGCTTGGAATTTATACTTAGCTTCAAAGACTGTCACCTAGTCTCTTCTATACCCAAACCTGGCCTGAGTGCACCCCCTAGAGATAGTTAAAATTACTTGTAACAGTCTGTCCCTTTAGAGGAAACAGTTATATGTGGCTAAAAACAGCCATGAGATGCCTGTGTAGCTGGGTATTCCAATCAGATAAACTGTAAGCTTAGGGCCCATCTTAAAACTGTTTTTGCTTTCACAGGTGTAGAAGATTTTTATTCTTTTTGATTCTTATTACAAAAGATCTCTGTTAATTGATCTACAAAGTTCTGACTAGTCTTTTTTATAGTTATCAACCTAAAAATTATAAAAGTTATTATAATTCAACTTGGCCAAATACATCTGAGTGCTCTCTGGTTTATAAACAAGTTGTCTTATGTGGGTGTCTGTCTGTCTGTTCAATTTGTTACAACATGTATAGCTGCTGTGTTTGAGCTTTTTTTCTTTTGGTATTTTGGATTTTTTAAGATGTTTGCCTGTGACTCAAGTTGGCTTATAGATAAATATAATTAAATACATGCTTCCCCCAGATTGCCAGATTTTCCAAATAGTGTCAACTGGTTTTACAAACACAGTACATATGGTTGTCTATATATAATACCTCGAGAATTTTTCATTGGTCAAAAATAATGTGTTAATTGTTATGATCTGGCTCTTACAGTTCATCTAAATACTTGTTAAGATAATTAAATAAAGACTCAGACTTAGGAAAACTACTCAACAGGACTTCTCTTGGTAAATAAAGGAATGGCTGCCTGGAAAAAAGTTTATTCCAGCCTTTGTTCACAAAGGGTACCCCAATAATTTCCATAACCTTGGGGGAAATACATTGCTAAACAAATTATTGTGATATATATACATTAGTTATAGTCAAATGGCTAAGTTTTCTGTGGGAAAACAATAAGGTTTTATTTAAAATGTTCTTGTTACAAAACAAAATTAAGTGACAAAGGTTATCATGTAATTGATACTCATTGTTATTTCATGGTGTGCTGATTATAATTCATGCCTTCCAGGTGCACAAGTCTTCTAAAATATTGTTTATGGTAATGATCTTTTTTTGTTCTTCTTTTCAGGTATCTGCGTTTCTCTTGTGCTCCAGCTACTTGTGATGAGATGCATATCAAGCCAACATGAGATAACCAATCAAATAACAATCCTTTTAAAAATTATGTAATAGATATGTTATGTGTCACACACTAAAAATTAAGGGCTAGACATTATGAACTTCTAAGGTACTTTTATAGGCCAATATGTATGTTCTCTTTAGATGGCATCCTACTAAAGGATAGCAAATAAGAATTAAATAACAATTTTCTTTATGTCATTTAATGTCTTGTGATCAGATGGAGGTGTTTGATTGAAAGACTATTCCGTACCAAGATGAACATGTGTTACAATGATAATGTCACGATGATTGTCATGCAAAAATATTATGTGTGGCTCTTGATGTTAAGTTTCTCTATAATATATAACTGTTGTCTGTTAACATTCTGCAGGGTTTCAACTACTAGAACAACCATTATTGATAAGAAATAACAGCCCCTCTAACTGTGCTTTACATTTCAAAAGTGCTTAATGTCCAGATGAAATTATAATAGTTAAGCTCATTGCTCCTACTGCACTACTAATGTCACTGATCTTCTCCTCTGACTGTTCAACAACTAAAGTTTGGAGACCAAAACTAGAAAGGTAACTGGGCTAAGAGGACTGCCAATATTTTGGTCCGAGCCCCTCAAGGTCAACAAAGAATCCAGGACATGAGGGAACCTTTCCTATGGGATCCTACATCTTTGGTAAGTCACTCAACCTCCTGAGCAGGGAAATTGCTGGGGACCAGAGGACAAATGTACTGTGTCCCAAGTGAGGGTCACAAAGAGGGAAAAATCTCCCATGCTTTCATTGAAAGCAACATGGTCAAGCAAGGCCATGACCCATCCTGATGGCTGACACTGACAGAAGAACTGAGAGGCTCTATGCATGGTTCCAAAGTAATGCCCAAGGAGACTTAACTGACCTTGATAGATAGGAAGAGGTTCACATTGATTGACACAGGTCTCGCTTTAACTTGGTTTTAAACACCAAGCAGAAAAGAACAACCAAAAGAGGTATAAAATAATGCCATAGTAATAAGCTAGATATAAAAAGGGGCTCCAATTGCTGACTCCTCTAGAAGTTTCCAGCTATACCAGTAGCTGACCATGGTTATAGATCATTAAGAAAAAACTACAGTAAAATCTATGAGCTCAGCTAGAGTTTTAAATTTCTTAGATTTGTTCTCCAAATTGTCTCTTCTTACAGCTAAAATTAGAGACTTATGACAAAGTATCACACTTATAGATAACCTTTATCAATGAAAAAAAATCTAAGAGCCAGCAGGTTACAATCACTATTTCAATTTCTAAGTGTGACTTTCTCCCCAACCCGCCCTTTCATTCCAGTGTGCTCATGCTTAGATTATACATGCTCTAATTTCTTAAAAGTTTTGTTTATTCTTGCCTAGAGGCTGCAAGACTCCCAGCAATCATACAAATGGAACCAATGACAAATGTGCTAGAATTCTTTTACTGGAATCCCCCAGATCAACCTTGTAAATAGCTCATAACTGCTAAACTATACAATACAACTTGTATGGTGGATTCTGAAGTCCCCTGGACCTTCTCCTTATCCTCTTTGTGAAAGGCTATTACTAGCTCCTCTCGGTGGAAACCCTTGTTGGCTATATTCATAGCAATTCTGCTGACCTTATAATTTGGCCCAGGTATTAACTGTTTCTTTGGCTTTGTCTCCTCCAGACTCAAAGCTATATGGCTACCAAAATGACAATACCTGGCACCTATCGAGGGCCTTTAGATAGACTCTGTAGAGTAACTCTTAACTGCCGGTCACAACTATGACCCTCAAGGGCCAGGGATTTAGCTCAGTGGTTCTGTCGCCTGCCCCACAACTATGACTCTCTTCAGTTGAAAGTAGCCAGAATGGTCTTCGCCCTTTGCCCCCTAACAGCAGTTAGAGGTACTTCTTCAGAGGGGGGAATGTTGCAGATAAGTAAGTTAATTAGATATCTTGTATTCAGTTAGACAAGGCCAGCCCTCTGGGAGCCAACACAGCAAGGAGCCAACATGGAAGACAATGAAGACACATTTCACTGAAGGCCAGCATTGTAAAAGGAGAGAAACTACCACACCCATGTAGGATGAATAGTGATTGATATTCTAAACAGGTATCAATCACCTGGGTGGGGGGCCAAGGTCTTAACCCAGCCTTTCTAGGAAATATCCCTGACCCACCCTTACTGAAAATCCTTGTATGCTTGCTATGCGACTTGCTCCCCCATTAGACCCCCATTTAATCGATATTACCTGGGTGACTGTGCTTGTAATGTTATTGATTGGTCATGGTTTTGCCCCACCTCATGCCCACCTTGTAAATTTCCATTGGATCTTATAGTTTTGTCCCACTTTGTACCCACCTCACCACATGGCTTTGCTGTATAAAGCATCTTTGAAAAGTCGGGTGGGCAGGCAACCCACTTTCTGGTCCCCCTTCTGTCTCTCTTAGGCAGAAGCTTTCTTTCTCCCAATAAATTTTTCCTACTCTTTAAAAGAAAATCCAAAAACTGAAATTCCATTTGACCCAACTATACCTCTCCTGGGTATATTTTTGAAAGGGTTAAAGACATTATACTTTAGTGACAAATGCATATCCATATATCCATATTTATAGTAGAACAATTCACAATAACTAGGCTCAAGAAACAGCCTAGATGCCCATTAATGATGAATGATTAAAAAGATGTGGTATATATACACAACAGAATCTTATTCAGCCATAAAGAAGAATAAATTTATGTCATTTTCAGGAAAATGGATGGAACTTGAGACCATAATGTTAAGTAAAATAAGTCAGATACAGGAAGTTAAATGTTGTGTATCTTATATTACAAACCCCAAATATAAATAAAAAGTAAAATAAAGTAGAGATAGGAAGAAACAGAAAGGCATACTTTTTGGAGATGGGAAAGGGGATCAGGGGTACATAAGGGAGGGGAAGAAAGGAGATAAAAAAAAAATCAAAATATAATATACATGTGCCAATTCTCCAAAATGAATGAAAACTTGTACTGCAAACATACACCAATTAAAAAAAAGAATGACACATTTTGGGAACTGAACCAATGTAATTACAATTGGAGTATCAATGGAGAGAGAGAGATCTAGTTTTAAAAAATGAGATTTATCCAACCGACTTCTTAAATACCAGGCTCTACTTCTTGAAGGACTAGCCATTCAAATAAGGACATGTTCCTCCTTAAACCTTGCTACCTTTCTACCAGAAAGGGAGGAAATTGACAGACATGACTTCAAGCTGGTAATTCTCCATACATAAGCAACCAGAGAAGACTTACTAGATACTCCCCTTACTGAACCTGACTTGACCCTTTTCTGTGATGGCAGTTCCTTCATGAAAAATGGGACAAGAAAGGCAGGATATGCGGTAGTGACTCTATATCAGATACTTGAAAGTTCCTCACTTGCTCCTAGAACTAGTGCTCGGCTAGCAGAACTTATAGATCTAACCAGAGCTCTGCAACTCAGTAATGGACAAAGTCAATACTTATACTGATTCAAAGTATGCTTTCCTAGTACTGCAAGCCCATGCAGCCATATGGAAAGAGAAAAATTATTTGACAGCCAATGGATCTCCTATAAAATATCATAAGGAGGGGCCAGGGATTTAGCTCAGTGGTTTTGCCCACCTGCTGTGCAAGCACAAGGACCCGAGTTCGATTCCCGGTACCAAAAAAAAATATCATAAGGAGATAGATAAACTTTTATCTTCTGTTTTTATGCACTCTGAAATAGCAGTGATTCATTGTAGAGGACACCAAAAAGGAACTGATGAAGTATCTCGAGGTAATCAACTGGCTGATACAGCTGCAAAGGAAGCTGCTTGAGGGCCCCCTGTCCAGGCCTTCCTGATCTGGGAAGGGTACCTTGAGCATACCTGACCCAAATACTCTCAGTCAGAAGTTGAGTGGGCTCTCTCCCATGGATGCCAGTTTCTTCCATCAGGATGGATATAGTCAGATGACGGTAAATTGTTCCTTCCTGGTGCTAGCCAGTGGAAAATTATTAAATTGTTACATCAAACCTTTCACTTAGGGAAAGACAAGACCCACCAGATGACCTCAATATTATTCTTGGGAAAAGGACTCTCTCAGATGCTACAACAGGTAGTTAAGTCTTGTGAACTTTGTCAAAAGAATAATCCTCTCAACAGAACCATAGTCCCTCCAGGTATACAAAGACATGGTAAATACCCTGGAGAGGATTGACAACTTGACTTTACTCATATGCCATAAAGTAAGGGACTTCAGTACTTATTGGTTTGGGTAGATACTTTCACAAACTGGGTTGAGGCCTTTCCTTGCAGAACAGAAAAGTCTCAAGAGGTGGTTAAGATTTTGGTTTCAGAAATTATTCCCAGGTTTTGACTTCCTAAGATCTTACAGAGCAAACAATGGGCCTTCTTTTAAAGTAACAGTCACACAAGGTGTCTCTCAGGCACTGGGCATACCCTGTCACCTCCATTGTGCCTGGAGGCCACAATCATCAGGAAAGGTAGAAAAAACAAATGAAATCTTAAAGAGACATCTTCGCAAAATGGCTCAGGAAACTCACCTACAATGGTCTCACTTACTGCCACTACCTCTTATCAAAATAAGATAATCCAAATCCTGGGTCTCAGTCCATTTGAAATGCTCTATGGGTGTTCTTTTCTCACTAATGATTTTCTCTTTGATAGAGAAACAGATGCCTTATTAAAAGATGTCACCTCACTGGCTAAATTCCAACAGACTCTCTAACAGCTCCCAGAAGCTCAGCTCAGAGAAAAAGGAAACCCCACATTCCAACCTGGAGACTTGGTACTGGTAAAGTCTCTTCCCTCATCATCTCCTTCCCTAGGGCCAACTTGGGAAGGACCGTACACCATGATCCTGTCAACTCCATCAACAGTCAAGGTAGCAGGCCTGGACTCCTGGATATATCACACCCGCCTTAAGCCCTGGGAACCAGAGACTGTTGCTGAGTGTGAGCCCATAGAATACTGAGTATTCCTTGGAGCCCATAGAAGACTTAAAGTTCTTGTTCAAGAAAAAGGCCAAGCCCTCAGATAAGTAACCTAAGATGCTATCCCTAGCCCTTTTATTATTTACCTTACCACTTAAAGGACAATGGAATTCTCTCCTAATATGGGCACAGGAATATGCAGGATCACTACAACAAACATCTTGCTGGATATGTGGCCTGCTCCCTTTGTCAAGTACATCAGGACTTCCTTGGTGGGTATCCCCACTTCAAGGAGATGATTGGAATAAACTACAAAACTATATAAAGGAGAAACAAGACTTTGTAGCTTAGCCCAACATTACAAAGTAGCCAAGTGGCCTATAAACTCCACCCTTTATGATCCCGGGCATAATCGAAGGTTTTCTAAAAGTGCCACTGAAGCCTCTCTACAGGCACTAATAAAACCCCTATTAAGTAAAAATAAAAACCCTATCATGAGAACCAACGATCACAGATATAAAGATGGCTACTTCCAGATATGGAATGATTATATGTGGCTAACTCCTACTATAGGACAGCTTAGTAGAAAAGCCCCATTATGTTGGGAACAAAGAAATCACTCCTATTCTCACTGTCCTAACTCTACTAAGTACCTGGGATGGACACCCCTTGAACAATATATACACACTATAGTTTTACAGGTTGAAGACTGGTTTGCAACAAATTGGTTAAATCACCCTGGTCTTAGATGGTAAGCCCCCAATGGCACTCATTGGTCGTGCAGAACCAATTTGTGACCTTGGCTACCACCTGGATGAATAGGGAAATGCATGCTGGGATTTGCATAGTTACAAGGCAGGAGTGTCAAAAATATCGACAAACCTGTAAACTTACCCCTCCTACAACACGGATGGTCTAGAAGCCTATTTCACTGGTATGATTATTTAGCCTCCATCTTTATCCCTTCCTTAGGATTAGAAGATGTTATGCAACACATTGAGACCTTAACTAATTACACTCAATGGGCCTTGAATGACACTTCAGCTGGTCTCTCTCTTTTAAATGAAGAGGTTAAATTAATGAGACAAGCTGTCCTCCAGAATCAAATGGCGCTAGATATCTTAACAGCATCACGAGGAGATACCTGTGCAATTGTAAAAGCTGAATGTTGTGTATACATTCCTGATACTTCTGCTAATATCTCGATGGCTGTTCAAGATATTAAACAACAGGTTAAGGCCATGTCAGATTCTGAGATTTCCCTGTGACTTCTCCTTATATTCCCTGTGGAAGGCTATTATTAGCTCTTCCCAGTGGAAACATCTGTTGGCTATACTCATAATATTCTTGTTGATTTTATTGTTTGGCCCATCTATACTTAACTGTCTTTCTGGCCTTGTCTCCTTCAGACTTAAAGCTATATGCCTACCCATGATGGAAATCATGATGCCTATCAAGGACCTTTAGATAGACCTTCTGAAGGGTATCCCTGACTGCCACCCACAACTATGACCCCCATCAGCCTGAAATAGCTCAAGCAGTCATCATCCCTTACCCCCCTCATGGCAGTTTGGGATACTTCTTCAGAGGGGGGAATATTATAGATAGATGAGCTAGATAGAAATATTATAGGCAGACAGACAGGGCTAAGCCCTTGAGAAGGCCAGGACAAAGGTGAAACAAACCACAGCACCACATCAATTAGACTTCCTGGCTAAGAAAGGGACAGACCAACCTAAGCCAAGGGGATTTGCTGGAAGGTTATTGGGGGCTCTTGGTATTGTAGACAGCTAAGTTAGTTATAAATATTACAGCCAGTTACACAGGGCTGGGCCTTCAGCATGGAGGACAATTGTGGCCCAAGGAACATTCATCGAAGGTCAGAATTGTAAAAGGAGAGAAACTACACACCCCTGTGCTGGTCCTAAGGATAAATAGCAGTGATTGATATTCTAAATAGGTATCAATCACCTGGGTGGGGGATCAAGGTCTTAACCCAGCCTCTCCAGGAAGTATCCCTGACCCCCACAATTGCTGAAAATCCTTCTATGCTATGGGACTTGCTTCCCAATTGGACCACGATTACTTAAGTGACTATACTTGTAACCTTATTGGATGTTCATGGCTGTGGCCCACTTTGTTCCCACATGGGTTTCACACCATAAAACTTCTCTGTAAAGCGGGGTCCTTGGCTACCCACTCGGGACCCCTCCTGCCCCTCAGGAGCTTTCCTATCAATAAATATCATCCTACTTTAAAAAAATGAGATTTATCCAATCTAAGTGGACAAATGTTAGTATTTCAATGGTTCCCTAACAAATGCCAAGAAACTTAAACATTATCTTTAGGCAATCGGAAACCACTGGAAGCTTTTGAGCAAAGTCAAGATTTTCTTTTAAAAAATCACCCAAGAGCAAAATAAAAGATAGATGATAAGAAACAGAGAAACTGTGTAAAGATAAAAAGGGGATTTTAGAGAGGCTGAGGATTTAGCTTAGTGGTGGCGCCTGCCTTGCAAGAGGAAGGTCCCAAGTTCGATCCCTGGTACCAAAAAAAAGGGGGAGAGGGCGAGGATTCAGAGATGAAGGAAACAGGAGGTAGGGGAGAGGAAGGGGAAGTAAAAAAGGATCAAGAGGAAATTCGTATATGTACCAATTCTCCACGATGAGTATATTTGCTATGTATCACAAACATATACTAGTAAAATAATTTCAATCACTCTGGTTACATTGTAGAGAACTAGTTGGAGGATGGGGCAAGAATAGAAGCAGGCAGATAAATTAGATTATTGCAGGAGCCCAAGAGAGAAATTATGGTGGCCTGAAGAAGTAGTGATGGGAATGAAGAATAATGAAGAGATTGGAGAGAGCATGCAATATTTGTCTTTCTGAGCCTGGCTTATTTCACCCAGCATGATGATCTCCAGATCCTTTCATCTTTCAGCAAATAACACAATTTCACTCTTTTTACTGGCTGGATAATACTCCATTATGTGTATATACCACATTTTCTTTATCCATTCATCTGTTGATGGGCACCTAGGCTGGTTCTGAACCTTATACTGTGCTGCAATAAACAGGGATATGCTGACTTTAATTCCTTTAGCTACATACCAAGGAATGGTACAGCTAGAACAGGACCTGTGGTTGAATGTGGGGGAGGAGAAAACAGATGAGTCGATTATGGGTCCTTGATTTAGGGCTTAGGAAACTAGATGCTTAGTGATTCCTTTCACCAAAATGAAGAGCACAGAAGGTGCAACCACAGAGGGCTGGAGAGAGAAGGAGATAAGTTGTGCAAATTTTGAGTATGCAGCATATGTGGTATATCCCGATGAAAATGCCTAGTCATTTAGTAGCATCATTAATAGGCTTGAGTTGGAAATATAATTTGAGAATTATCAAAATATAGAAATCATACTTGAAACCATCAAATAACATTATGTAGGCAGTGAATTTAGGGAAAGTAAAAGGGTCTGTGGCTCATGTCTTGAGGAATGAAGGATTTAAAGTCTAGGTATAAGAGAATGAAACCCAAATCAGACTGAGACAGAAGCCAGAGAAAAATATCTGGAGAGCTGTACCATAGAAGACATGGGAAGGGAAAGTGTTGACCAAGAGAGAGAACTCAAAAATGCAGTATGCTTCTGAGAAGCCGGGCCTGAAGGAGAGTAAGTTTCATGGAATTTAATGAAAGAGATAATGTTCTACTCCTAGGTCTCAATTTTTTCATTGTTAAATTGTAGGAACTGGTCTGATCTTGATCTTCCCTGAATTCAGTCAAAATAATTTCACTTCTGTCTGTTTTACAAATTAAGCTTCTTTTCATGTGATTCAATTTGAAGGGAAAATGCCATGGATTAAAAAAATTCTAATGAAAATTATAAGAACTAGACACTGGACTAGATATTTTGTGTCCAGCTGGAATAATAGCAGTGTCCTTCCAACTCTTATATTCTGTGATTCTATCAAGATTCACCCTAATCTAGACTTACTCCACTTTAGCAATATTATCTCCAAATGATTTCTGGTATGGATATTCAAGCTTGTCATCTGCCCTCTTTGTATTGCCAACCTCTTATTAGTTTCTGTGTATCACTTTCACTCTTTTGTCCTTCAAAATCTTTCCAGGTCAATCTTAAGACATCACCTTCTGTCAAAGGCCTTCCTTGTCTTCAGTCCCACACTTGTCATAATTCGTCTGCCCTTGTTTAGCAATTATCAGTACTACCTCTAGGTTAGTAGGTCACTGTTAGAGGTTCATTAGTCTTATCCCAGTAAATCTATAAATTCCCCTAGAGCAGAAACCATGTGTTTCCTTAACTATCCCTCTGTGCCTGACATAGGCTATGTGCTCAGCAAATGTCAAAAAAAACCATTTGGCATGCAGCCTGCCTCTTTAGCTGTTAAAACAGGAAGACCAAGCCTTACACTCTGTTATTTGTGGTGTGCTTTTTGCAAAGGTCTTTCATTTGCCACGGTTAGTGGGGTAGAACAGGAAGGTGTCAATATTTTAGTTGCAGTAAAGCACACACACACACACACACACACACACACACACAAAAGAAAATGCTACAGGAAGGAAAGCAACATTAGATAGTATGCTGAGTTATCTGGGATATTTGTTACAAATTCTCAAACCCCAGCATGGGCCTGGCTTTGAGGATGAACATTTCACAGAAAGGCATTCATTTTAAAAGAAGGTCATGTTTGAGGTTATAGCTACTGGACTGTATTGCTTTAATGGGGACAATATAAAAATCATACATTTTCTAAACAAGGGCTGTGGGATGTCTTTGTCTTCACTTGTGCTGCATTTACTCTGGAAGAAAAGCAGGTAAACATGGTTGAGACTTTCATTAAGCCATAAAAATTGATGGAGCCAATTATCTCTCTCTCAAAACTCAGACAATATAAAAAGAAGAAAAGAAATGGTGTAGAAATGGAGGTGCGGCCCTAATGGATATCTAAGTGGCATCCAGATAGCCTCCAACTTTCACAGTAGCTCACAAAGAGATCTTTCAGGGAGAATAAAATTTGAGTGAAGTCGACCAGCTTTTATTAAGCATTTTTTTTCTGTAAGCCTTTGTGTTGAGCCTTGCAAGGAGTGAAATTAAAATAAAGGGTTCATGGTCCTTGCTGTGGAGAAACTTACAGTATAGTTGGTGGAACCAAGAGAAAGATTAATTAAATAAGGAAAGAACATTTATCAGCTGAAATGATCTGGTATGAGCTGAAAGAACATATAAATTAACTTCAATTGGCCAGGAAATGGGTAGTCAAGAAATCGCATGATACTGAGTATGTGTGTTCACTTGTGTCTGTTGGGGAGGTAGTGATGCAATAATCTGGAGAACAGAGTTTAACCCTTAGGAAGCACATGAACTAGATTGGTGGAGGAATAGGGGCAATCTCTAACTTTATGAACAATGGATGCAGAGGCAAAAATGAACAAGATATGATGAAACGGGAAAAATCAGGTTAGATGATGGGGTTGTCTTAGTTACTTTCTGATTACTGGAACAAAATATCCGACAGCCATGACTTAAAGGCTCATTTTTTAGAAGTTTCAATCCTTGCATGGTTGGCAGCATGGTGGAAGGGTTAGGCACAGGAAAATTCTGCACTTTGTGGCAGACAGGAAACAGAGAGTTAAGGGAGAAGCCAATAAAGGAGAAATATCCTTCCAGGTCATACCCCCAGTGACCCACCTCTTCTGACCAGATCCCCACCTCCTAACAGCAAGTCAGCTGTAATGCCTCCATAATCCAATCATCTTTTAAAAGCCGCCCTCAGATCACATGAGCCTGTGGGGGAACATCTAGATATAAACAATAACATGGGTTTTTGTGAGCAAGCCCAGGATTGGGAAATTGGGCAACAGGTATGCAAAGGCTGTCAGTGGGAAAAAATCTAGGAAGAGCTTCAAAGCCCATAACTAAAATCATACTTACTGTCAAAAAATAAAAATTTTCCCTCTCTGGTCAGGAACAAAAAGGATTCCTACTCTCATCACTTCTATTCAACATTGTACCAGCAGTTCTAGCCCAAGCAATTAGTAGGAAAATAAACAAAAGGTATCCAGATTGGAAAGGAAAATGTAAAACTATTCCCATTTACAGATGACATAATCTTGTATGTAGAAAATAGTGAGGAATTCATTAAAAAACTATTAAAATAAAGAAGTTCATTAAGATTGCAGGAGACAATATCAATATATAAAATCAATTTTATTTCTATACAATTGCAATGAAAAAACAAACAAAATTAAGAAAACAACTGCATTTGCAATACTATCAAATGAGTTAAATACTTAGCAAATTTTAAAAAGACAAACTTTACTCTGAAAACTCAAGTATTGTTCAAAGAAATTAAAAATCTAAATGGAAAAATATCCTGTATTCATGGATTGGAAGACTTAATGTTGTTAAGATACTTCCCAAATTGATCTACAGATTCAACATAATCCCTATCAGAATTCGAACATATTTTTGTAGAAATTGATAAGATGATTCTAAACTCATATAGAATTGCAAGGTTCCCAAAAAAACCAAAACAACCTTGAAAAGAAGAACAGAATTCATGCTTCCTTATTTCAAAACACTACTAAAAAGTCCAAAGGGGTAGGGGTGGTGGGAGGGGATGGGGAAAGGAAAGAATGGAAAGGAAAAATTATGAGAAAAGAAAAAAAAATGGAAACGAAGTCTATGTAAATAGGGAAGGGCGGACGGGTGAAGGGTGCACAGGTAATGGGGAGAAAATAAGAACCAAGATACATCATGTACAGGTACAAGCACTCAATGATAAATGTAAATGTACTGTATACCTAAAATGTACCAATAAAAGAATTTACGCAAAAAAAGCAATGGTAATCAGAACAATATAATACTGTCATAGGATAGATATATAGTTCAATGGAAGTGAATTATGTGTTCATAAATAAAACCATGTGTCTAGGATTAACTTATTTTAAACAAGGATGCTGAGGTCATTCAATGGAGAAAGATATTCTTTTCAATAAATGGTCCAGAGACGACTGGAAAAGAATATACAAAAGAGTGAGGTCAGACTTTTATCTCACACCCTTACACAAAAATTAACTCAAGGTGGATCAAACACCTAAAGTTTAGAGCTAAAGCTATAAAACTCCTAAGAGGCAGCGTAAAGGTAATCTTCATGAACTTGGGTTTGGAGAGTTTCTTAAATATGAAAAAAAATTAGCACAAAAAGCAAAATGGATCATCGGACTTCATCAAAATGTAAAGCTTTTGTGCTTCAGAGGACACCGTAAGCATGTGGAAAGAGAATAAAGGGAATCAGAGAAAATATTTGTAAAGTATAAATCTGATAAGGGACTTGTACCTAGACTATGTAAAGAACACTTACAACTAGGGGCCAGGGATTTAGCTCAGTAGTTCTGCTGCCTGCCTCGCAAGCGCAAGGATCCAAGTTCGATCCCTGGTACCAAAAAAAAGAACACTTACAACTCAACAATTAAAAAAAAAACCAAATAACTTCATTAAAAATATAGTCAAAGGAGGGCTAGGAATGGGGAAAAAATAAGAACCAAGATGCATCATGTAAAGGTACAAGTTCCCAATGAGAAATGTAATTGTGTTGTATACCTAAAATGTACCAATAAAAGAATTTAAGAAAAAAAAAATATATATATAGTCAAAGGACCTAAAAAGATGTATCTCCAAAGATGTTATACAAATAACCAATAGTATGTAAAAGGGAGATGAACATCATTAGTCATTAGTGAAATGCAAATCAAAGCTACAACTCGATACTACTTTGCACCCATTAGGATGGCTAAAATAGAAAAGATAAACAATAACAAGTGTTAGGAAGATGTGAGGAAATTAAAACAACTCTCATTTCTGGTGGGAATGTAAAATGTTAGCCACTATAAAAAAACTAGCAGTTTCTCAAATGGTTAAATCTAGAGTTACTGTACGATACTACTCCACAATTCCATCTTTAGTTGTACACCCAAGACAAATGAAAATATATGTCCACACAAAACTTTGAAGATAAATGTTCATAGTAGCATTATCCATATTATCCCCAAAGTGAAAACAACTCAATGAATGGATAGACAAAATACAATATATCTACATAATAAAATGTTATTCAAACATAAAAATAATAAAATGTACTGATACGTACTACAACATGGATCAACACTGAAAACATTTTTATAAGTGAAAAAATTGTCACAATGGACCATATATTGCATGATTCCATTTGTACATAATGTCTAGAGCAGGCATATTTATAGAGACATACAGTAGATTAATAGTTACTTAGGACTAGTGTAGGAAGGAAAGGAATAAGTATTAAGTACTAATGGGTATGGCATTTCTTTTAGGGTGAATGAAAATTCTAAAATTATATTGTGCTGATAGTTGCACAAAAATCATAGATGATACACTTAATGGGTGAATTATATGGCATATTAATTATATTTCAATAGAACTCATTCATTTTACAATTCTGAAAATGTTACCATGGGACCACAAATTCAAATGATATCAATAAAAAGTGAAATATTTCATAAATTAATTAACTCCTTCCACGTGAAACTCTTTTGTTCATCTTGAAAAATCACTGGAACTAAAATCCCATTTCTTCTTAGCTCTTACAGGAACATGAAGTCATTCCCCAAGTCTTACAGGAATTAGCCATGAATAGGAACATAACCAAGTTTCTGGAACACAATACAGTTGTGATTTAAATGGCATCATCCTTATTATACCTTATACATTTAGAATCCTGTTTCTAGCATTATATTTTATAAAAGGTATGTGATGCCAACAACTAAGCCTCATTTAAAGAAAGGAAGAAGAGTAGCGTTGTCCTAGTTCTTGCTTTTTATTTATGTGTTCAAAGATGTTTTATGTAGTTTGTAAACCATTGGTTTTGATATAAATTAAAGAAATCTCATGCTGATCTCTCCCTTTTTATTAAAAATGTATAGCATACTGTTTCACAACACAGCAAGTGTTCAAAATGACTTCCTCCCCTTCCATGTTTTTAAGATTTGAAACATAATACCATGCTCTTTTCATTGTGTTTCATTTCTTTTTAATTTTCCTTTTATCTCTCCTGTGGTCTTTTCTCTTTGCAAGAAAACTCACTTGACCCTCTTGACACCATTGTAGCTCAACAAATGGAGTATGCATCAGTTGTTGAATTGTGCACATGACATAAAGATGTATTTTCTTTAATACACAGCCCCATGTGAAGTTTAAATTAACTTCCCAAATCACCACAAACCAGCAGAATGTTTTTCACAGCTGAATATTCAGGAAGCAGTTTTATATTTAGCTTCAAAGTAATGAACTCTTCTATCCTAAGTGCCATTCATTGGCTTTTTGGCAACTCATTATGCAGAATACCAAAGATAAAACAAAACAAAATGAAACATTCCTACAAAGAAATGACTATTAGATTGAAAATGAAGGCTCAAATAAAATGGAATGTTAACTTCAAAGTGATGAGGGAAAATATCCGCTATCTGAAACCTATGCCTAGCTAAACAATCATTAAGAAGTGAGAGTAAACAAAAGGCATTTTCAGATAAACAAGACTAAGAGCATTTTCCAGTCACAGACTTGCTGCAAGACAATGAAAATATGTACTGAATTGTGTCTGGTATGTTGTCCCAGCAATGGGAAAGCTGACAAATACACATGAGAACTTCGTGTGTAACAGAAGTGGCATTTATAAGTTAGTAGAGAAAGGATGAACTATTCCATAAATGGTGCTGAGACAATGTTACCTCCAAAGACAGGGGGATATAAAATGTGATTCTTCACATGATACACTAAAAATAAGTTCCAGATGAATCAAAGTCCTCAATTTCAAAAACTTGAGAGATAGAAATGAATTTCTTCATAATATAAAGGTAAAAATGAAATGAATAAACAGGACATGATAAGCACAAACTACAATGGAAAAAATGACAAGTTTGATTACATTATTTTAAAACTTCTATATAAGACATCATAAAAAGCAAAAGAAATTTCAAACAGGAAGAAGATATTTTCAATGCATATAACTAACAATTGATTAATATATAGTATTTATATCTGAAGACATCTAAATAATACAAGAAATATGAAAAAGGATGCACAAGGATGTCATATGAATCAGAATAAGCTAGACTTGCAATGCAGTAAAAAATTATTCCAAAATCTCAATGGTTTATCACATAAAGTTTCTCATTCGTGAAAATCCAACTCTCCAAGGAAGTAGCTCTTCAGGAGAAGAGTCAGAAAGTGAGGCTCCTATGATCATGAGGCTCCATTATCTCTGCAGCCAACCTCATGCCAAGGCAGGGAGACAGAGAAAAAGAGAAAGGAGAGGGAGGGAGGAGGAGAGAGAAGAGGAGAAAGGAAAGAGAAAAAGGAAAGACAGGAGAGGGAGAAGGGGGGGGGAGGGGGAGGGAAGAGGGAGAGGGAGAGGGGAAGAGAAGAGAGGGAGGGAGAGGAGAGACAGGAGAGGGAGGAGGAGGGGGATGGAAGGGGGAGGGCGGGGGAGAGGAAAAGGGGGCAGAGGGAGGGAAGGGGGGGAGAGAAACTTCGCCCTTCTCCTCCTTTCTTGTCTGGAATGTAGGCAAAAATAGAACTCCAGCATCTATTTTATGTCCTCAGAAATGAAAGTTACATACTAAGCCTGACAAATCAGGAAGCCAGAGGAAGCTGGGTCCCTAATGAATTCATGAAACCCTGATCATAACTGCCTCCTACCTTCAGTCTCTCTCAAGGTGAGAGGCCAAGTTTCTATGTATACGAGGCACTAGAGTCATGTCTATTACCTGGCAGTCAAACATAATTTGTAACTGATTCTTAGAACATGAAGTAAACATTGTAGACCTTGACAAAGTAATAAAATACAAAAGTACTGAAAAGGAAAAGGGTTAAATATAAGTGATTTCTTCATCTTTTATAGCAGGAAGTCAATCAATATTATTTTAAATCAAAAAGAAAAAAACACAGTAACACCGAGCTCTTGGTATTTTTTCATCAACCTTTTTCTTCAACTTTAGCAGGATCTGTTAGAACATGATATCCCTGCGGAATGTTTTTCCAAAGATCATTCCATTTTGTGTATTCTATTATATAATAGTAAATTGAGTGATTTTGATTAAAAATGTATATAGTATGATCCAAGTTTTATTTAAAAAATTGGTTGCTTTCATTTATCACCTGTCTATATATGTGCAAGAGATGTGTGGAATGTTGTTCATCTCATGTTAAGGGTAGTTGTGTCAGGGTGGCCTGATTTGGGGTGGTTTTAGCTCTCAAATTTTTACTTTTTCTTTCATCCTTTTTTAATGTTTATTTTTGTTAGTCCATGTTTGCAGTACACAATGATTATATTCATCGTGGGGAGGTGGCACATGTACATAACACATCCTAATTTTTTTACATCCCTTTCCCCTCTCCTCCCACTCTCCTCCCCCTCTCCCTCCATCTCTTGGTCCCCTTTCTATTTGTAAAAGCTCAATCTTCCTGTTTCCTATTAGCTATCTTTTATTTTGCTCTTTATTTATACTTTGGATTTCTCATAAAAGGGAAACCATGTAATATTTAACCTTCTGTGCCTGATTTATTTACCTAACAGAATGGTGTCAAGGTGAATCTATTTTCCTACAAATGACTCAAATTTATCCTTCTTTACGGCATAATAGTACTCCACTGTATATGAATACCTCATTTTCTATATCCATTCATCTATTAATAGACTGGTTCCAAGATTTAGCTATTATGAATTGTGCCGCTATAAACATGGGTAGGCATGTATCACTGTAATATGATGTCTTTATTTCTTTCAGAAAGATATCTAGATGGGGAATTGCTTGGTCAAATGGACACACTTTGACCTTCTTATTTAAGCACATTAAAAACTAAAAACCAATCAGAGAAAATAAAGATTTTTTACCCTTTAGTAATGTTATAAACTTCAAATTTTTCTGTAGAAGCATTTTCTCACAAATAACTGTTTAATTGGTAGAATATTTATAATGAACATATACCATTTTTAGAAGAACAATAACATTCATAGTACTAACCTACCCGCAATCTAATAATTCTTATTTGTGAGATTTTGAAATGAGGAAAGTAGAGTCAAGTCTCCAAAGGTCTTGAAGCTCTAAAACTCTGTTTTAAGGTTCTATGAAATAAACACAGATCCATAATTCAGTGGTTAAAAAAACTTCATATTCTTTTTTTTTTAAGCATCACCTCACTGACTCAGCCTCCTTTGCTCACTGATCTTTGTTTAGACTTCAAGGCTGGTTGGAAAGTCACTAGATGATCTCATATAATTAAACTTAGGGGACAGTGCATTCTCATTAACTCAAAACAATTTTTAATTCAAATGAAAATGTAAGAACAGGAAGCATGCTATCTATCCTAAGAAAAATGAAGAAACATCAACTTACCCAGTTTTAATATTTAATTGTATTACCATCACTTTCATCAAAACAAAGACTCCAAATACATTATCTGCTTAGGGGAATCAACTATTCTCCTAATCTCTCAATTCTTTTATATCTCTATGTCTTTGCACAAATCCTAACGCTTTCTCCTTCATCTGTATTTGCCCAAAGCCATTTATCTTGCAAAGCTCAGTACTTCTTATCACTACAGACCTATAGAACTTGGCAAATATCTCTGTTATAACAATTCTCAGAGTTGCCATGTATAATTGTACATGTTGTGCACTGCACAAGAACATGAGATAAGGAAGCAAGTGGAAGCTGAAAGCCAGCCTGAGCTCAGCTGTCAAGCGAGGCTGTACCTGTGCCAGGAGGTCTCCCTACTGAGTTTGCATAAAGGCACCTTTGCAGGTTCATGCTGACTCACTGCGTGGACTGAAATAAGTCTATAGCTTCTCTGTGACTGTGAGCACATCAAGGGTAGGGACAGTGAAGTGTTTATTCTTTAACTCCCTGCAGCCCTCAGTACCTGGCAGAGTAGAAACTTAATGCTTGTTTAATGGATGCTGAATAAATTGTAAGATATAAACGATTTTCCTAACTTCTTAACATCACAGTGAAAAATGTTAGAAATTTTTCTCTCCCTCTATTTAGGTTGAAAAACATTTTTTTAAGTTGTGCAGGAAAAAGGAGGAAATAAAAACTAACAGTTGATGAGTAGTATCTACATGTCAGCAACCTCACATATATTATCTCATTTTATGCTCCCAATGACACTACCCACTAAGGTTTACTAGGAGTCATAGTCAAAATACTTACAAGCACACACCAAAGTGGACACTGGCCCGGTCAGAACAGAGCTCAGCTGCAAACAGCTCTTCCACCCATACTACATGTAGAGCTGAACAGCAGCGCTTAGTGTATCAGCCCCACATTACAGATGGGCTAATGAATGCTCAGTGAGGTCAGATAATAGGTCACACTTGCATAGCTAGTTCAGTGGAGAAGCTAGGACCAGACTTCAGATGAGTTTGATTCCCCAAAGCTGTATTCTTCTCCCCCATACCTTGATGCCTCTACTTTACATACAAAGCTTTGCACTTGTTGCAAGTTTCTCGACATCTACTGAAGTATCTATTAACTAGACTATTCACCTCCCCAAACAGAAATAACCAAGAGTTTATAACTCTCAAGTAATGGCTCTCATTTCACAAGTCACATAACAAGTCATCATGTTGCTTTATAGTCATGCTTCATATTTTAATAAATCTGAGTGGTACATTTTATTATTTTATACATTGAAAGGCTTAGCAACAGGAGACAATTCTTGAATAATGCTCCTGGCTCCCTTTGCATTTCCTAAAGTCTGTACTCTTTAAATCAGAACACATAATGCAATTCCTTTCATCAAATACACTTCAACTGCTGAAGAATATGCCCAATGTAATTCTGTTCTGGGAAAGTTCAGAGAAATACTTTGCATCCTATACACTTTATTATTTGTTGATGAATTCTAGTTTGTTTCAAGACATCATATGTTCTTTGAATCATCACATTTTCATTTGGGGACCCTGTTATTTACTCAGTCCTTGCATAGCACTATGGACAGACACTATACATGATGCCAAATCCCTAGTATGAATGAAAACATTCGACAATATTTGGTTTGCTTTTAAGTTGTTTTCCATTGTAGCCCTGTAGAGGATTCTAATAAATTTGTTGCTACTATGAAATTACTTCTTCTCTGTAAAGGAAAAGGAATTTTCCCCCTTAGGTCAGTTTTATTGGAATATAGTACTAACCTACTAGCATTCTAATAATTCTTATTTGTGACCAAAATTTATTTTCTTGGTACAAAATAGTGAACCTAAGGAAAGATTATCACATAAAAATGTTTTTAAAGACACATTGTTTTCCTTTTTATTTACATAAATAAAGAATGCTTAAAATGCAAAGTTTATAGAAAGACATGTTGAATTGTTTTGGAACAAATCAAACTATGAAATACACAATTTACAACTACATCAATACACGTATACCTAGAAAATATAGTACATATGCATCTCATAATGTAAGTTTTGGACCTTTTTTCTATTCAAGTCCTGAGGGTAGCATTCAAAATATTTAACTATCAGTATGGCCTAGAATCAGCAAATCAAAAAATCACAAGTCCAGAGGCCTTCTGTTATGATAAGCATTAACCTTTAGTTACTGGGTAACTAGAAGGTCTTGGGAGTCCCAGGAACAGATTGGGTCCATTGGGTTGGAGAGACCTGCTAAAGGAACTCAAGGAAGGAACTACCTACTAAACACTAGGTAGTTAGTGTTTAGTTCAACTGGTCTTTTAATAACTACCACTAGTATATTTAACTGATTTTGTGTTAAATAGTATTAGTATTATGAAAATAATCAGTATACTGAATTCCTTCTAAAATGTCAACCCTGCCAGTCAACACATGACTCTAAATATCCATCATCACCTGCCAGACACCAGGCATTCTGGGCAACTACCCTCCATATAACCCCTACTGCCTAGGCAGCCGTGCTATCTACCACACTAGTCTGCCTTTCACTGGCCACAGCCAACAACCCAATGCCTCAAAACTCATAGGCCACTCTAATGGCTGCCACAAAAAGATAACCTGAGCAGCTAATCAGACTCCCAGTCTTGGAAAGTTGGGTCAGAAAACATGAAGAGATTGTCAAGTGGCAGTTAGTCCTTTCCTGCCAGGAAATGAGTATGGGAGAGGTGTTGACAAAGGTATCACCAAATAAACAGAGGCTGAGAGGAGCTGGGTTGGACTCAATTGGCAGAAATTGAGCACAAAGTGAATATGCACATCACAATCAGTGCATGAAGAAGGAGGGCAATCCAGGTGCTAGAAGGGATAGAATGCAAAGTGTTTGAGTGTTAAAAGTGGGGAGTTCACTTCTATATTGTGGGTGGTTATGTAAACTAGTACAACCACTATGAAAATTAGTGTGGGGTTTCCTCAATGAACTAAAACTAGAAATTCCATTTGAGCCAGATATTCCCCTTCTGGGTATCTTCCCAAAAGAGCTAAATACTTCATATTATAGCAATACATGCATATCTATGTTTGTAGCAGTACAACTCACAGTAGCTAAATCTGGGAAATGGTCTATATGCCCATCAACAGATGAACGGATAAAGAAAATGTGGTATATGTACACCATGGAGTACTACTCAGCCATGAAGAAGGGTACATTTGAGTCAGTGGTAGGACAATGGATGCACCTTGAGACCATAATGCTAAGTAAAATAAGTCAGATGCAGAAAGATAAATATCCATGGTTATACTAGAACCCCAAAGGGTAAATCTCACAAAGAGAAAAATTAAAAATTGATGATAGGAAACAGGGAAGTAGACTGTTTGCAGATGCTAAGGGAATCTAGGAATAGAGGGAGAAGGGAGGAAGGGAAGTAAAAGTAAAAAGGTTTAAGTTGTGCTATATACATATACCAACTCCCCACAATAAATATATTATGTAAAGCAGACTTGTACTAATAAAAAGTTGAAGGGTTCCCAGGAACACAGCTGGCAGATAACCCAGAAAATGTTTTCCTGGATTGAAATTACCAACATTATAACAACCAAACTCCACTTCTGCTTGACCACCAAAGGCCTGATTCATGCTGACACTCTACAACAACTCTTCTCAAAGTGTGATTCCTGGACCACCAGCAATATCAACATCACCTGGAAACTTGTTAGAAATGCATAGTTCTGCTAGGTCAGAAACTCCAGGGGTGGAGCTCAGCCACCTTCCAGGTTATCCCAATCAAAGTTCAGGTTGGAGAATCAACCTTGCCACCTGGCCTTGCCCAAAGTGCCACCATTACCTGGAAGGGAACTGCTGCTGCCCTCACAGTATCTCAGGTTAATCCTCCCAGAGATAAATTCTCCAGTTGCTCAGATATGCTGATGAAGGAACTTTCTTTGCTACAATACATTTATGCCTACCCATTCCAGTAGGTAATTCACCAGCCCCAAATACCTGAGGGATGCAATGTATACTATGACCAACCACCACAGGCAGGGCCAGGACCTGATGATTTGAAGATGCCCCACAAAGGTTATAGACACTGAGTTTGACAGGTAGCTTTTGGTGTGTTTCCTTCATATCACTTCTAGATGAAACTGGGTTGGCCCCCTCCTAGAAGTGGGGACAGCATGTGTCTTTGGCTAAGGTATAATAGGTGGGGTTTTTTGGCCTTACATCCAAAAAAAAAGATGTGTACTAATGGGCAAGAAGCAGACTTCAGAGAGGCGTCATTTAGAGCCTATTAATCCACTGCCTCTCTGCAGCCTGCTGCTCATGCTACCAAATTTTGTACCACATAACTTCACCTTCTAGCCAGAGGGTGTACCACTGACTTAGGTGTAGCCAAAACAGTTGAACCACTTACCTACAATGTGACTTATACAGAGGATGATCATTATAATTGTCCCCAAATTTGAAGACTGCAGCAGTTAAAAATGAGAGTGCTTACCAAAAAACATTGCCTTGATCTATGAAGGATGATGGCAAAATAACAATAAAAACAAAATGTACAACCTGGGATTCCCAAGAAAGGCCATCCATTAAGGGGGTAGACACATCTAGAGAGAAGCAGAGATGCTGAGAAGGACAAGGACAATGACACAGATATTGACAGAGAAATCACATACCCTGCAAAGAAATGGAAAGCAAAAGTGCCTCTGTTCCTATTGGCTTGGTATCCTTCCACTACTCCCCATACCTCTTCTTTTTCAGTAGCCAGAGTGTGCTGCTAGAATGTCTGCAGAGGGGGCTAGATGGAGTATAAGATCAAGTGAGGTTGAGTGTCAAGGTTATATGGAAAGTCAATGAGAAACAATGACAATGAAAGAAACAGATACACACAGTCCCTATGGGTGCAAACTTGAAGGGCATTCTGTCAGGGAAGGGATCTCGGGGCCACAGTCTCATTTCCCAGGGGCTGAACCTGAGGTCCAACAGAAATGAAGATTGAACAAATGAGTGAATGAATATACAAATGAATAAATAATAAATAAATACATTTTAAAGGAATACATAAAGCTAACAACATGCTTCAGGATGGACAGAGATGACTTTAGAGAAGGCCCAGTGGCAAAAAGTGCTGCAAAGCTTCTGAGATCAAATCACTCTGAGTACAAAGAAATGGCACCAGTGGGCCAGCCCTTGCCCCAAGCTAAGTAGCCAAACAGAAACAGAAGCACTAGATCTGTAAGGTGGCAAGCCTGGCAACCCCATTTTTCTGGTGCCCTAAGCAAAAGTTAATTAATGTTTGTGATGAGCTCAAGTGTTTGAATTCCAGACCTGTTTTTAGAGTACCATTGCTCAATGGTGGCCTAAGTGAGGACCTCACTTAGGAGCCAGTGAGATGGGAGTTGGAGGCATTTTGCCCCCAGATGCATCAATTTAGTTACCAGGTGACAATGCACAGCATCAGTACAATCCAGCACCAGCAACTGCAGTGGTGGCAATCAAGGGATCTTAGTCCTTAACAACTTTAGTGGCAGCAAAAGTGGTATGAAGGCTTGTTATGAAGCAAACATAAGTCTCATGCCTCAAAAGGGCTTGTCTGAGTTCTGGCCTTGTTACAGGATAAGGGTAACAGCATTCTGCTTGGACCTCAGTATATGCATTGGTCCAGCCAATATAGCACATTTTGATTTCATTACCTATTTTTGACACTGCTATTTTGAAGCCAAGAGCATTTTTGTTCTGCATTTTGCTTTCTTTCATTCAAACTATATACCATTTGGGTCATAACAATTCAACTTTAGTAGGAGTTCAATACCCCTGTTTCAGCTTACAAGGATTTCTTTGAATGCAGAGACTTAACACCTTGAAAGCAGCTGAACCCATGAGATACTGAGTCCAAGCCAAATTTCCAACCAATAGAATTGTGAGCTAAATAAATGGCTGTTTTAAGTCACTAAATTTTAGGGTGGCTTGTTATGCAGCAAACACTGATACAGACACAAAAATAAAGCCAAAGCAAACGTAGTTGTTTTCAAAGCTGAAACTGACAATTCTGAATATAACTTGGAATGTTTTCCTGCAGGTGGTAAGTCTGAATCCTTGTATCCTGAGATATAATTACTAGTTCCAGTTTCATGAAGCTTAGGCAGTGCGCTTGCCATGTCACAGCACCCACCTAGCATTGTAGGAGATCGCCACATGAGAAAAATTATGGCATGCAAATGATTCATACAGTTTACATTGCTTTTATAAAAAAACTACGAAAGCCAATTTTAAACTAACAGTCCACCTCTATTCAAACTTCAGCAGAATTAACCATTTCATAACCATTGCATGCTTATGAAAACATCACTTTTTTCACCCAGTATCACAACCAGCAGGAGTCACTACTTCTCAGAAGACTCAAAATTCTGATGTCACTGAATAGACAACCATTATTCTCAAGGACTCAAGTTCACTGATAAAGTCTCATCAATGATTTCCAAAAGAGGTAGGCAATAAGCAATCTCACACAGATTATATGATTCTAAGCCAAAGTTACTGAGATTGTATTCTATAATGGCACCCCTTATAATACCTTTTATATTAGTCAATATTCCAGCCACCCATGAGCATGTAATCAACTATGGCTACAGGAATTGACTAAGCCACAGCATCTGAGCATGGTGCACATATTGACTTCCAGGGAAAGAGGCTCAGAGGTCCTCTGGTCTGTTCTCCAGCCTCCTACCCAAGAGGCAGAGGAGTGCTGAACTAATGAAACTGATAGATAAGGTCCCTAGGCACTGCTGGACAACATTTTCTGCTGGGTGGAGCCTTGAGAATACAAAAAATCCCGTATGGGTAGAAAGCCTGTTTCTGAGCTATGACTTTTTTCCTCATTGGAATGGCAGCTTGAGACTTGATTTTGGCTTAAGAGAAATGCTAAGCCATTCTGTTTTGGCTCGGAGTTCCTGGCTGTCTTTACCCTAACACTTCTTCTGTGATGCCTCAGACATGTTGATGTAGAGTTTGGAGCCATTTTTCCAGTTAATAAAATACTACTTCGCTTCCCTTGCCACTCTTTAGATGCATTCATCCCCTGTGAAATACACAAGTGTGGTATTGCCCTGGCTGATTACCACGATTCATCCCTTAATAGTACCTGAATCTCACCTCCATCCCTAACTCTGACATAGTCTCAGAAAAAAGCAACTATAGGTCCCTGGAATCAACACTTGGAGAGGAAAGCTCCACAAAAGAAACCGAAGTCCAGGCCTCAAACTTGAAACACTGCTATTGGGGGCCCAGGATATAATCTCCCTAGGAGCTAGGATAGCCTTGTCCCCGATTTCAATCTGCAGGACGACCAAGGTTCCAGGTGAGCTAGATCTCCCTTAGAATAAGCAGAATTGTAGTGTAAGACATTTTTGGCCTATGGCAGTGATGGTAAACCTTTTAGAGCTTTCAATGATAATAAACAGCCAGCTACGGCATGCGTGCCATAGGTTTGCCACCACTGGCCTATGGGATCATTTGACCTAAACATTCATAAAGCCAACTAGATGGCAGACCCCAGATTCTATTGCTCTTAATTTTGTTTTAACCTGCATCCAGAGATAAGGAGATAAAAGTCTGGGGCATCATGGGCCTTTTCTAAAGTATCCTGAATCCCTTCCCCATCATATGTTTTCATGTTGGCCCTGATTTGGACACTGTATGAAAACTAATCTACACATCTGTAAAGACAGACTAAGAAAATAATAAGTAAACCTTAGTGGTTTGCAATGTGTAACCAGGAATTTTGGTCAAGTGTCTAATTATGGTTGTGGGTTTCAAAAACCTCATAGTGTGGGTGCAATCATTGAAAGGAAGTGGAGTACAGTGATAAAAGTGGATCAAAAGGCATTTATTACATGGAGAAAGAAGCTTATTCCCGGAATTAAGTAGAGGAGAAAACATAAAGTAAAACAAGATTAAAAGTCAAAAAGGCATTAAATAATAACAGTATCCAGAAGGCTTTGGCTTTGAGAATTAGCTTGGCCTGGACATATTTAAAGGCCCTTAATCAGTAGGTAGTGACTAAGGGATATCTCAAGTGAACGGAAAACTTGTCCAGGCAATAGTTTTAGTTTTAGTAGTGGTGAAAAGCAAATTAGGAAAGAATAAGGAACTGAATGACAGAAAGAAAGCTTGAGGTTTTAGAAACCAGGATAGACATATACGAAAGAAGGAAAACATATACTCACAAAGACACTCAGACTCAGACCTAACTGCAATCAATGGAGACTATCCAATTCTAAACAACATAGCTAGCTCACACTGGGAAACAGCAGATGGAATGCCATGGCAATCTTAGTACAAGAGGGGTAAACTGTCATATTCCAGTAGTGCTCTGATAGCCAATACAAAACTAACTGGTCAGGTCAGGACAAAAACAAATACCATTTGGGGACTTACAGTTGATTTTAGGGGACTGACGTTGATGGTCACATACCAAATATTCTAGCAACGCTGGGGCTCTAATGCAAATATCTTTTCTGTCTTGGATACAGCAAATAGGTTTTGGTTTTCACCAGTGCAGAAGACACTTTAATTCAAAACTGTATTAATGATGGGAGGTGTACAGCAGGATACATACAGTGCTCAACGTCAACCTCCCAGAGATATACAGACCTTCAAAAATAGCGCACATAATTTGGTAGTCAAACATACTGAAGAATTCTAATACCTGTATCACAGAGAGATCAGAAGATAAACAAGCAGGTTTTGGAGGCACTACTGAAGTGGGGTTGAAAATCAATTTTTCAAAATGTAGCTTGGATTTGACTACAGTGGCCTAGGTAAAAGTTTCCCCAGAAGGAAAGCAGTATATCAAGAAAAGGACAAATGACCAGCTCACCAGACCAATAGATGAAAAAAAGGCTATCATCAGGACTGTGTGATGCTTATATATCCAGTACAGTGAGAAGGACTAACACCTGGTCCAGCTACCTAAATGAACAACTGTACAGCAAAGGGGTATCACGCAGCATAGAAACACTTATAGAAACAATAACCTAGGCACCAGTTTGGGCCTTACCAAACATTTCAGAATCTCAAGTCTGGCTAATAATTTCCCATACCATCGCTATTGATGGTATGAGAAAAGTTTGTTATTAGAGAAATCAAGACACAGTACTTTGTACCAGTGCAGAACACCCTGATCCAGTCACACCATCCACTCTTCACAGAGGTAGATCTTATAAAAAAGGATCAATGCTATGCTACCCAATCATTACTCTGTTGTAGTTTATATCTAAAATGTCCCCCAAAGCTTCATGCGCTCAAAGGTGGGGCTTTTGGGAGGTGGCTGGATCACGTGGATCATGAGAGTGTGATACTGGGTTAGTGCACTGACGGGTTTATAGCTAGGGTGATGTTGGGAAGTGAAGCCTGGAGTGAAGAGGTGGATCACTGTGGGCATGGCCTGGGAGGATGTATACAACCTTTTTCTTCCCTTGATCCCTCTGCTTCTTGCCTGACTTGCCACGAGCTGTTTCTCTGCTGCCACTGCCCCTCTACTATGCTACCCTACCTTGGAACCAGCTATGTACTGAAAACTCTACAAACCTTAAGCCAAATAAACCTCTCCTCCTTTAACTTGTGGGTGTTGGGTGTTTCGGCCCAGCAATGAGAAAGTAACTAAAACATTCTCCTTACAGAAACACCTTACACTTTTATGAATTAACTAAGGGCTTGGAAGAACTGTGCACATAAGGCGTCTTAATTTGGTTTCATCAGAAGCAAAACTTGAGACCAAGATTCTAATGAAGGTAGTTAGGAACTGGCCTCAGGAAAAGCCCACTGAGAGTATGGAAATGATACAGGAGAAAGGAAAGCAGTCAATAGAGTGTGTTATCAAGATGGCTACCCTGTAGGTGACTAGAGCTTAATCCCTTGGAACTCTGGCAAACACAATGTACCATAGTTAACTTGCTCAAGGGTGCGAAACCTAGGATCAATTCTGAGTTGAAAGTGGCTCCTAGAGATGTTAACCTCTACTTCTGATAAGCTATCATACAGAGGGTAAAAAAGTCTTCCAGGCCTCTGAACAAACCCTCCAAGAGAAACTGGAAGTTAAAAAAAAAGTAGGCTGCACACACAAAAATAATAAGAGAGATAAGGAATATGACAGTGTTAGCCATGTATATTTCCCCCACAGGAAAACTTTACCCCGTGTCTACTGGGGAGGATAGCTTAGGCAAACTAAGTGAAGGAAACATGGGATAGAATAGTCATAGAAGTCTGAAATTGAATAGCAATTTGAGGATTTCAGGAGTTGGTAAGAACCCCTGGAGAGAAAACAATGTGTACATCAGCATTAATTGTTGGGAAATCTATTTATCCCTTATTATAGCTTGTGTCTAGATGTCCCCCCAGCAAAGCCTCAGGCGGTCATAAGAGGGGCATTTGCAGAGGTGGCTGGATCTAGAGTGTGTGATGCTGGGATTAAGAGTGTGTGATTACTAAATTAGTCCACTGATTGGTTTGGCATAGTTCTAAGTGTGCATAATGGGAAGGCCCACCCTGGGTGAGTGCTACCCACCCTAAGGGCCTGGATAGAATATGAGGGGCAGAAAGAGGGCTGCTGTTGTTGCTTGCTGCTTCGCCACATCAATGCTTGCTGCTTCACAACTTCAATGCTTGCTGCCTTCTGCCTGTCATGAACTGTTTGTCCTCTGCCACCCTGCCATGGAGCTAGTTAACTATGATCTGAAACCTCTACAAACTGTGAGCTAAATAAATCTTTGCTCCTTTATCTTTGGGTGTCAGGTATTTTGTCTCACCAATGAGAAAAGTAACGAAGATACCCCTTGTCATCAACAGAGGCTGTAAGTGAAAGAAACCTGTCAGGGTCCCTGTTTGTCTACTCATTTTCCTCCCTCCACATTTTCCGAACAAGGAATCCCATTAAATCAGGTTGTAATACAACCGACTGGACTGTTTTTGCTGATGGGCAGGTCCACTGTTTCTTCTGGCCTCCAAGCAGCTGACATGACAAACCAACTATCCTTCTCTCTCTCCCCAACATGGCAGCCACATCTAAGGATATTACCTCATCAGCCTAGGCCTTTTGTTTGAAATGGGATTTCTTTGCTGGGACTATTAAATTTTCTATGGGAGTTTAATTTTCTGTGAAAACCTAACAATAAGGGGTTTCACATTCAGAGTTAGGTCGTTTTGTGTCCCCAACATGGTATTATTAGGACTATGCTACCACCTGGTGTTCATTGTATTGGTCTTCTTGGTTATGTTGGGTTCAACGATGTAGCTGTATCCTTTAAGATGAGAAACGGGAGGTGGTGAATTTACCAAGTATATAGTATTGTCTTTAAGTCCTGAGTAAAACCATTTCTCAAGTTTCTAAAGATGACACCACAATCGCTCACTGACAGCCTTGGGGAGCTGAATTTCTCATCTCTTTGGTCCAAGAAAGACTCATAAGAGCCCTGATATGGATGAGGAAAATGACCTTGTGAAAAGGCTGGAGGAACTTACCTGCAGATTTTTGGTCTTAAATTAGACAGTCACATTTGTGTAACTCAGGTACTATCCACTCAGGATAACAGAGAAAGAACAAGTAGTTGTGTTAAATTTCTATGAAAGTGTTCAAAGACCCCAACTGTACCTGTTCTCACCCTCCATCTTCATCCCTCCCTGATCAAAGAAAGGCTCAACTGATTGTTCAGAGTCCGGGCCTTCATTGCCTGTTTTCTAGTACCCAGAACTTGGAGGTATCAGTAAAACTCTCTGAGGTGTCAATTTCTCCAACCAAGGTGACTGATGGTAGCTTTGCATCTCACTAGAATAGAAAATTCCAAAATTTAACTTTGGGGTTTAGAGCTCTGTATTGGAATTTGGAGCCAAACTGCAAGCTAGTGAAAGCAGTGACGTTAAGACATTCCATTTGTTCCCCTACATTTACCAGCCGGCTTGCGGATACCTTGGACGATGTGGATAGTTTTGGGCAATGAAATCTAAGTGGATGTGACATATATCAATTTTAGGCTGTAGGCTGAGCCTATATGAAATTCTCCAGCCTCTCGTTTTCCTCCTACAGTAGCAGCTGAAAGGGCCATGTGTCCTCGATGATGCAACTAAATAACAGCAGAGCTCAGTCAACCTGGACTCTTGCAGAACTGCATGGAGCAGATCCCTCCCATCCCACATCCTTCTGATCTGCCTGAGATATGCAATGAGCGTGAGAAACTAATTTTTGATGGAACAAACCTCTGACACAGTATGAAACTATTACCTGAGCATAACTATATTCTAATGAATGCAGCCTCCCCCTCTTCTATAATATATAACGCTTATTTCATGTGCTAAATTTAGGTGTTAATAAATCTACACATTATACCCAGACTCCTCTGAACTGGCCGATTGGAGAGAAGCTTTCAACAAAATAGTAGTGAGCAATACAATTCAGTAAACACACTGCTTTCTACTGCACAAAAAAACAGGAAATAATTAAATTTCTTATAGACATTTCTTTATTATATTTTCCCACTTGAATATTTAGAGAATAATTTAAATGTAATGCATACTGACAGCAAGCACAGTATCAAATATTAGTTTTTTTAATATTTTTCTTTTCTCATCCTTTATTCCTTTAGGAAAAAATATTTAGATGACCTCAAAGAAACAATTATTATGCTAATCACAGTATGCAGTAACACATACAAGCCCAGACTCAATAGAAAAGAAAGCAACAAAGAAGTGAAAAAGTCTTTCTCCTCAAATCATTTTAATTCATTTTTCCACAGCCATATAAATTTAAAGTATGAAACAACAATAATACAGCTATAGAATCTAGGTTCTCTTTCAAAGCAGTGGCATATAAAACATAGAAAAGCTAAAACCTCAGCACAAGCTTCAAAAAAACAAGGACTGAGAGAATTTTGATGACAACATGAAATGCACAAAATACATTACACAAAAATACTAGAATGCATAAAATATAAAGCTACACATTTCAGGTAGAAAGCATTGTAAAATATATAAAATATGCAAGAAATCAAAACCAAAGAGATTTTTCTTATAATACCATGAATACACTGGAACTGGCAATTAGCATTTGAAGATGGGAACAAGAAAATAGCAGTTTCCCATTTAAAACTTTATTTCTAGGCTTTAGGATTTCACCTTCTTGACATCCTTCTTTCCAGAGCTCTCAGTAGCTGACTTTGCTTTTCTTTTCTGTGACTAAAATGGAAACAGATTTAATGTTCTGCTCCAATATGCACATTTTTAAATGGCCCAACAATGTTAAATCTAGGATGTAAATGCATTAAAAAAATTTTAACATGAATATTCACTTCACTGTTATATTTCACAGTTAATGTTCTATATAGCCCAACAAACTGTGTAACTCAATGTAAAATAACCTTTGAAGATGTTTCTTTTTATGAAAAGACATAAAATACCCGTCAAAAATAGTCATCAAGTATCTACTTATACATGGCACTATAAATGTACTCTTATCTTAAGGACGACTTAATACTTAAAGGTTCTGGGCAAAATTTTATTTATGAGTATATTTTTTAAAACATTTACAATAGATTTTAAAGTACCATATTTCATATCTTCTATAATGCACGTCTTTCATTTTTTAGCATCTGTGAAATCAGAATGCATCTCACAACTGCTAACAGATATTTGGCAACATTTGTTCTTAGTGGTACATAAAATTGTGTATGACAATGGAAAGCATCTTAGATTTAATGAAATATGGCAAATTACTTAACCATGCTCAAATAATAAGATCTATTAAGGATATTTTAAATTATAGCTATACAAAGCAACCTCACTGTATTAAAATCAAGGTTTTTTTAATGCAATAGTTAACTTATTACTGAGTAAAGCTTTGTTGTCTGCTCAGTGTTCCCACTGGCACTCATAGTTCCACATGGATCAGAGAACTTATCTGATTAAATCAGAATTCCCAGTTGACACCTCATCACCATCTCATCCCACTCCTACCCCTTGGCCTAACCCTACAATAGCTTGGTCTCAATTCAAAGGATTTGATTTGCTATATACTTCTGCTTAGAGTCATGAGGGATTTTTAAAATACTGAGCCCTGTTACTAGCTAGGGAGCTCCTTCACCATGTGTTCTACAAAGATATAGGAAATGTTATTGTAGTGTAATGTTTTATCTGTCCAAAACAAATCAGCATTTCACAAGAACAGTTTTCATAATAGGTATCACTACTGCATTAAACATAGGTATTTAATTATGTAAAAAAATGGGATCTACCTAAAAGTTAGGAAAATGCTGAAAATTTTACCATTGGAGTTTTAGTTGCCCGTTTCTTCTTTTCTGCTCTCTCTCTTTCCTCAATTTCCATATTTTCTTTCTCAATCAATGAAATTAAAGTGTTACAGCGTCTCTGGAATTCCTAAATGAAATAATAAAAAGACAATTTCTATAACTGAGTTTTCATCTTTAAGAAAGTGACAATTCTTTAATTGTATCATTTCTGTGGTATAGAATTTCCAAAAACAGTGTCCTTCAGAACAATATCCACAGAGGGCATTGACATATTTCACCAAAATAGGGGAAGGAATAAATATCATTCAATGAGTGATTGTTTAAAAAAACTGTGATACATCTACATCACGGAACACTACTCGGCAATAAAAAGGAAATAACTGTTGATACACAAAACGATCTGAATAAGTCACAAGGGAAATACACTGAATGAAAAAAATCAATCTCAAAAGGTTAAACATAGTATGATTCCAGTTAATTCCAGTTATACAACATTATTAAAGTGACAGATATACAGAAATGGAGAATAGATCAATGGCTGGCAGAGACTAGGGAAAGGAGGGGAGAATAAGTGTAATTACAGAGAGCACAATGGAGTCCGCTGGTGGTGGAGGTGGTTACACAAAGCTGCTTAGGGTAAAACTATACTGAACTACACACACGCACGCACATACACACACAAACAAATGAGTAACAAGTGCATGTATAACTGATGAAATCTAGACAAGCTTCGTGGCTTACACTAATATGAATTTCCTGATTGTCAGGCAAGACATTATTACCTCTGGGGAAAACTGGGTGAAGGGTACATGGTACCTGCCTATACATTTCTTTATTACTTCCTTTGAGTCTATAAATATTTCAAATTTAAAAATGAACATAAACCACATAAGCAGGACTTAAAATAAGGGGATGTTCTGTGGTCAAAATACGTTATGAAGACACTCAGATAACACAAGTTAAAGCAGCCTTCCTCACTACCAGGCTTCTCGGAGTCCTGCAGGATACAGCAGCAAAGCTATTTAACCAACAGAACTCTCTTGTCACCAAACTTCTTGTGGGAACAGAGTTCTGGGGAGTACATCTCAGGAAACACTGCTTTATTTGCTAATTCGGAGTAAACAGTACCTAGAAACATTTTTGCACTAACCTTGCCACTACCTATATTTCACTGTCAGCAAATCAATGCATTGAAACCATAAAAAGGTTTCATGAATGTATGGTGAGCATTAAACACATGATTCATTAATACAGAAACTCAAACATTATGAATTCTGTATACTTTATGTTAAAAGTAAATAATGGCTTAATGTCAAAGGATAAATAACATTTTTAAATGATTCCTTTTCTCTGTAAACAAGAAAGTCTCCCAAAATACAAAATAGCTAAACATTCAAATGAAAATGTAGTTTTACAGTCAATTAAGAACTACCTCAACAACAGAAAAAAATGGTCAGATACAGAAATAGAAAACTCACAAAAAAGTTCAAATTTTTAAAAAAATTTTCACTGAGCCAAGTATAGTGGTACACACCTGTAATCCCAGCTACTAGAAAGGCTGAAGCAAGTCCGAATAGTTTCTCTAGTGTGAGAAACTGAAAGTGTAAATAAGGACTAAAAGGTATAATGGATAATGTGAAATAGGAAGAAAAGGGGCAAAGGGGAAGGAGAAATGGGAGGGGTAGGGGAAAAGAAAGAAAGGAATGGAATTAATATGAGAAAAAGAAAAAATGGAAACAAAGTCTTTGTAGATAGGTATGGAGGGGTTGAAGGGAGGGCAGGGGAATGGGGAAAAATAAGAACCAAGAGATTATGTAAAGGTGCAAATTTCCAATGATGAATGTCATTATATTGTATACCTCAATGTACCAATATGATTAATAAAAAATAAAAGAGTATCACAAGTTCGAGGCCAGCCTGGGCAAACTACTGAGACCTTGTCTCAAAATAAAACAAAAAGGGATAGAGATGTAGCTCAGTGATAGAGTGCTTACCTAGCATGTGCAAAGCCCTGGAATCAATTTCTAATACAAATTTTTTTTCACTGAAACTAAGGATCAAAGAAATGCAAACAATGCTATCTCCACAAAATGGTCAAATGAGAACTCTCATTCACTGATGATGAATGTCCATGTAGTAAAATTGGACTGAATTGTGTTTCCCCAAAATTCATCTGTTGAAGCCCTCTCAATGCACCTGTAGAGATCAGGTCTTTAAGGAGTTAACTAAGGTTAAAAAGAGATCAAAAGGGTGAGTCCCTAACCCAAGAGCACTAGTGTCCTTATACGAGGAAGGGACATAAAAGCTTGTGCTCTCTGTCTCTCTCCTCTCACTCCAAGAAAGGGACAGGTGAGGGTGTCATGTGAGAAAGCGGCCAACTGCAAGTCAGGAAGAGACGCCCCATCAGAAAACTGCCCTGCAGGGCCGGGGATTTAGCTCAGTGGTTTCACTGCCTACTGCGCAAGCGCAAGGACCTGAGTTCGATCTCCGGTACCAAAAAAAAAAAAAAGAAAGAAAGAAAACACCCCTGCTGGCATCTTCATCTTGGACTTCCAGTCTCCAAAACTGAAAAAACAAATTTCTTCCCAGTCTGTGGTACTCTGTTTTGGCAGCACAAACATACTAATATAGTACTTTTCTAGGAAGCAAATTGGAAATATCAAAGAAAGATTTTAAAGTTTTCATACCCTCTGACCTAACAATTCCATGCTTAGAACCTGACTGTAAGGAAATAAGAGATGAATGCAAAGATGTCAAAAGAATGTTTAAACAGTGGTAAGAGAGAAATACTGGGAACTAATTAAATTATTGGAAATTTGAAAACAGAATACACACACCAGAATTAGGTGGGAGAATAATAACAACAATGTGACTAGTGGTTAACAGCAGCTACCTCTGAAAGTAGGACCACAGATAATTTTTTTAAGAGATGGGATCTCACCATTTTGGTCAGGCTGGACTTGAACTCACGGATTCAAGCAATCCTCCAGCCTCAGCCTCTCAAGTAGCTGAACTGATTATTTTATTTCATTTTATTTGCCTGTTTATACTAGCTTGTAGTTTGCAAGGTTTCTAAAATGAAAATTTAGTCCTTGAACAATTTACAAAGTTTTTAAGAAACGGCAAAAATTTTGTAGATTTATTTTTCCAAATAAAACTCACAAAAATGGCATACAGATAGGAAATATAAGATTTAGAAATACTGTCAACTATCCAAGCATTTTCTCCTAATTCAAGCCCCCAAAAAGCCAGAAAACCAAAAAGAGGCTAGTCATGACATAAAATACCCATTAACAAATTACTGTTTTCCGATTAAAAACAATCTTGCATGGACACTGGAACATTCAAACTTTTGTGCATCTGTAATCACCCAAGGTTAAATATTTTAGGGGAAAAAAACACTGGAATTTTCCTTGCTTGCCAGAACAATGGTTATATCTTTAATATGCAGACCAAATACTCTTCATAGCTTCATTCAATAACACACACACAAATTAAACACCATGTTATTCAATTCATCTATTATAGAAAGGGCTAAGTTGACCCTGATGAGATTTGATCATTGGTTTCTAGGGAGACTAAGGTAGAGTCTTTATATGAAGCTGATTCTTGAATCATTAAGCTCTCCCCTCTGGCTATTATTACTCTCAATAAGTAATAGTTGTCTGTGACTGCAGATATTTTAGATACAATTCATGATTCATGTGGATGATTCAGGGGGAAAAAAACAGTACTGTGAGACCATCTCACATATAGAGAAGTAGAGTATCTCAAAAGGATTAAGAAGACTGCATTATAAATTCTTACTTTCGTTGCTTTTAACCTGTCACTAACTACTCCAGACCTAGAAAAATGATTTAACTATACAGAGGAAGACATAAAAGAACAGATGAGTAGGGATATAACCTTCCTAGCATAGGTCATGTCACATTCTGTACAGATACCAACCTATTTTTCATCCACATGCTTCAACTGCCTAACAGATGGTATCATAAACAGAACACTCATGAAAATCAGAAACAACGCGGAGAAAGGCCAGATTATCAATAAATCAGTGACTCACTTTTTGAGTAATTAAGTGACTATGAAATGAGTATGAGAAATTTCATGATGTCAAAAGCCCTTTCATTTTCTATAATTTCAACATGTTCTCCTAGATTCTTATCTTCCCATTTATCTCTCTATTTTTCTGGGGTTACAGGGAGTGTTTTGTGGGGCTTCAAACTGTACAATTCTGAGTCTAATTATCTCTTTCTTCTCTCATCATTTTCCCACTCTAAATTTAGAAATGAAGTTAGAGGGAGAAAAATACTAAAAGGAGATGAAAAAAATAATGACAACAAAAGAGAAAAGGGAAATGACAAATGGAAAACTGTTCTGTAATATTAATAGCTGTGACAAAAGAAAAACGCATTCCATGTTCAATTATGTGGGAAATGGTGGATTTTAATAAGGTTAAACAAATTTATTCATAGCAGGTCTTCTCAGAGCTTTTAGTATTTTAATTCAGTGTCAGCATATCTCAACTCTATTTAAACATAGAATCCTTTTCCCTATGTCATTTATTTACATATTCTAGGGCAATGTTTAATTGAAGCCAATTTGGCAATGCTGTACAAGGTAAGAGTGATGGCTAAGGTCAAGTTAGGTTTCAAGTACAAAGAACTTAGGAGTTAAGAACAAACAACTAGAAATTGTATATAATTTAGTTGACAAAAGGATTTCATTGATGATCTGATGATTTGAGCGGGACTACTGATATAATCAAATATATATTTAATACTCAGAAATCTTGTCTTGATACAGATTCTTACTAATGGGGATTCATAAGATCACAGATTCTCAAAATAGAAAGGATTTACCATTAAAAATCATTAAAGTTGATACTCGAATCTCTTCTACTAGGTTCTTGCTAATGAGTTATACAGCATGCCAATCTGAGTTCTTCTAATAAGAAAGTATCACTACCTCTAAAGGCTGGCTATTTCACCTCTGGACAAGCTAAAAATGTTTTCTTATGCAAAACTACAGTTTACTAACTTGTTGTTTCCAACACATGGCTCTGTACCTAACTTTTGTAGTCATAGAGAACAAGCTAAATTTTGCTTCTGTGTGATAACCTTCAAATACTTCAAGGCAGCTTTCACGCCTCCGTAATAATCACCCCTGGACCCGCAAACATAACTCTTTCGGGCTAAATATTCTCCTTCTTTACCCATCCTTCCTTTAACACTTACCTTAAAAGAGTATATAACACTTATATTCACTACCCTTGATTAATTTCTTCCTTTCCATTTTTGTTACACATTCTTTTAAACCAGAGGTCAGGGCACTTTTTCTGTAAAGACCCAGATGGTAAATATTTTTGGCTTTGCATCCGACACAGCCTCTGTCACAACTATTCAGCTTTGCCATTCTAGCCTAAGAAATCACTGACGATATATAAATGAGTGGGTACCTGTGTTCCAAGAAAACCTTACAAACACTAGCTTTGGAAATTCATATAAATATCATTTGTTACAAATACTATTCTTCTCTTCATTTTTTCCAACCACTTAAAACTATAAAAATCATCCTCGGTTGCAAGACATACAAAACATGTAGTGGGCCAGTATTTGCAAAGTCCCATTTTAAACTACAGATTTTCAAATTATGTAAAACAAAAAATGTATTGCCTTGGTTTTTCCTGCCTTTTTAATGGTTTAGGAGTCTACTCAATGTGAACTTCTCCATTTTCAACTTTTGAACACTAGGATGTGTAGTTCTAGCTTTAATGTTGTGGTTGGTATCTGCAGTGAGATGTGCTGCCCCTTAGTGTGTGGTGAATATAAATCACCCCAGGCACCAAGTTCAAATATCTTTTGCCCCAAAACTCAGCTTCAAAGCATTAATTCAAAAGGCACAGAAAGCATCATTTGACTTGAAGAGATTTATTGAAAGGGATTAAAGAAGCTTCACATTATATTTCCTGTGTACTAAAATCCTAGACACTAAGCTTACCTAAGTCTGAATGACAGAAGGTCTGCGCCTGTTATGGCTGAAAGTCAAAAGCAGCTGAATGAGCAAGGGCAAGAAAAAATGCACTCCACATTTATGCCTCTCAATTTGTGGGTAATAATCTATACAGTCAGGATTTTCTTGCACGATTCTTAGGAAAATAAAATGGGCATTTTTTTCTTCTTTGTTCTTTTATGCACTCTCCATACATTACCTCCGTAAAAAATACATTTTTAAATAGTTACCTTCATCTGTATACATTCTGTGATTTGAAGTTGCCCAGATTCACAGTCATTTTGAACCTCTATCATACTAACAGTAATGACAGTCTATACTAGAATTTCAAGGCCCAGGCACCTGGCTAGTTATTTGAGAATTAATATTCAAATAAATATATTCTGCATTTTTCAAACAAGTATCAAATGTTGTGATGCTTTTACGTAACTGCTGCCACTTAAGCACTGTTATTTATAAAATATTATGTCACCTCCTCACAAGATAATGCATAAGTACCTATAGTAGTATATTATTTGTTATCTTTGATTGTTAGTATATTAATTGTCTCTGATTGTTAGAACAGTTCAGGGCCCTAAAACACTACAGATGCATAATAAAACAAATGAAATTTACAACTGCCTATTCAAGCTCATGAATAAACAAAACCTGCAGGGATGACACTCAGCATTTATCATTAGAAAACGGTAGATAAAAAGGAATGAAGTAGACTTCAACACATTGGTACATGGTCAGATGGGAGGAGTCTATGCAATAAAAGCAAACTGAAATGTAAAAGTTCCATGCTCATGATCTCACTGAATGCCTACTCTAAGTAAGTGTCTATGCTGGTTTCCTTAAAATATAACAATTGCGCTTCACGGTGAAGAGACCAGTAGGAGGACTGGTGGCGTAGCTCAGTGGTAGAGCATTTGCCTAGCATGCGCAAGGCACAAGGTTCAATCGCCAGTACCCCCCAAAAAAGAACAAGTAGGAAAAAATGACTCTGGGACAGATGATGGCATCTTTGCTGAAGGAAGGAAAAAAAAAAGATGAGCAATGAGAAAACAGAAATATAAACTTGAGAACTGTTAGTGTAGTTGGTAGATGAGATAGACATTTACCCACTTGGACCAGAACAGCGATTTTTCAAATGTAAACTGATCATATCACTGGCTTGGTAAATTATTTGAAGGACTCTTCCACACTGCCTGTAGACTAATGACTATGTGGAGGTCTTCAATGCTGCAGACACAGCCCTTTATTCTTTCCCTGCCGGTTACCTTTCCAGCCTCATCTTCTAATACTTTCCTACTTGCACAATGCTATACCAACCCACTTGAATATGCTGGGCTGATTTATACCTTTGCATATCCTGTTTCCACAACCTGGAATGTATTCTCAGGGACAATTCCTTCTACTTTTTCAAGACTTGCTTCCAAAAAGGACCTCTTTTATGAAGCTATTCCTCTGATTCCTTTGCCGCAAGGCAAAGTTAAATGCTACCTCCTCTGTACTTCCCTCTGTGATAAGACCTTTTCAAAATTAAGGCCAAAAGGGGACATTTTAGTCTTTCAAGTACATGAGGAGTAACAGATCCCTATGACCATAAATATATTTGGTTTTTAACATTTTAATTCTGCAGTGAACAATAACCCATCAGTAGTTTACCAATTTTACCAATTATTATTCATATTTCATTAAGAATGTAATGCTCTAAAATATCGATATTAGCTGTTAACATACAATTAAGTCCTAACATATAAAATCACAAATCACAAGTTTTCTTTGTAAAATTTTCCAGACTAGGCCTTGTAAGCAACAAAGATAAGTGTTACTGTGACTACTAAGCAAGTAGGAAATTTTCCACTTTCACTTTATTCTTCTAAATTATCTATAAAGAAAATCCTTTTCTGACTGGACAGAGAATTTATAAAACACGCTGTGCTGAGCTAATAACCTAATTAACATTTACTAGCTGCTGTGATAAAACTATAAAACGGGAAGCAAGTTAATAAAAAGCTACAGCAATATTTTCTTAAAAAGCATTTTTTTTCCTACAGTTCTAATGAGGAACGTCATTTTCTTATTTTTAAATAAAGAACAGTTTCATTAATAATAAAGTTGTGATTTGAAAACAAATAGTAATAACATGAAATTTTTATTACATTGCATTCAACAGTGTAAGATTCTTTCTCTGAGATACTATCAGAAAAATTTATTTAAGCTATTACAAAAGACAGTGCAATCGTAATAACTAATTACTAATACTCAGCTTCAACTCCAACATACATGGCTACAGGCAATGTGCACACAGCTTCTTTAGCCGGCTAAAAAGTAAAAAGCTTCCTAGAGGTTTAAAGGTAAGAATTTTTAACTAAAATTAAGAGTCAAAGCCACCTGCAAAAGATGCAATAAGTATCTTATCAAGAAATGTTCTTTATTTCAGAGAATCAAATTTTGCTTTTTCTCCCTTAAGTACTTAGAAAAATCTAGATGGTTCAAGGCATTACTGATTGAACTTTTTCCACACATCCTATGCAGTAAAGTGACAAATGTGCTAGATCTTTTGGACCTCTCAGGTTCTTTTCAAATCTCCCAGGCATGTCAGTCTGTTACTAGATGAACAGGGATAGTACCCTCACATCCATTCCCTAAAAGAAATGGCAAGAAAATTAATGAGCTAATATTGGTAAGGGGATTGGTAAATGTTAAAATTGAGCATTTGAGATTATGCATATATATATACAAAATATTATCATTTCTCTTTGTGGTCTTTTGGTAAAGGTATTTTTAATTTTGATAGATTTTGAATATCCTAAGATCAAGACCCTGTTCTAAGATATTTTTCTTATGAAGAAAATAGTACAGCTTCAAGCTTAAAAATTTGAGTCTAGCATAGCCTTCCTACTTGTTTATGTAGTTCAATAGAGACTGCTTACTTACTTAAAAGACCACACAAGTTCTCAGAGAAAAAAAAATGCAATCTTTTTAGCACAGAGAAATGGAACTAAAATTCATTTTCTCTTTTGTATAGATAGCAAGCATTTTTAAATGGAAAAGAAGCTCAAAGAAATCTTCAACCTTTAGCTGAAGGCTTTCAAAGTGAGACATATTTGGAAGTGGAGGTTTGTGCCTTTAAGCACTTTATGACTGCTCTGCTAAGTCAGAAGCCATGAAGTCAGTACTTTGAGATCTTTGCATAAAATATAACTACTAAGGAGTTACATTATTTATTGGTGACTCTGGGAAGGAAAAGAGTCATATTTAAGCAATATTATGTTTTTTAGAGAGAACTTTTTTAGTAAGCTGAGTTCAATCATTAAAAAGATTTTAATTTATACAGTGACACTCACGGCATAAATCAAATTACAATCTCTGTATTTCTAAGATGAGATTTTTTTCAATGAAGCCAGACTCAGAAACAAACTTTTTATTTCAGAAATCACAGCTGCCTCTTTCAAGGGGGAAGCTTCTCTTCCTAGATTGTGAATGTGATCCTCTCTAAAGGAACAGTTATTTTTAAAATGAGGGAGGAAATAATTCATCTAGGAATATTAACAATCTATTTGTATAATTCCCTAATTATATACATTATCATGATATGTTCCAAATCAATGATACAAATGTGTGCATATTTTCAATGCCTTACTTATACTTTAAATCCAAACATATAACCCCAAAATATCCACTAGCTAAAAGGGAAATCAAAATGTAATGACAGAAAAATTTAGAAAATCTTTTAATTAACATATTCAAATATGCATACATGTATATTTTTAAAGATTCTTTAGAAATTAGAAATTTCATGTTCTAGAAAGTAATTAAGGACGAGGTGTCTTTGTTATAGACAAAATAAAGATTCCATTTTGTGATCTATATAGTTAATTTGCTTTTTGGAAAATATACACTAGAGGTTTAAATCTCTGGCTGAAGCAAGAGTACAGTTGGTAAAAAGAAGATGGAGGAAAAATACTCTTGCAAGGGAGTTCAGAGACATCTAGTGGCTGTTAAGAGTATACTGATTGCTTTTCTTGGAACATGAAATAAGGTTATGAGGGTCTACATTTATGTTCATATTACAAATAGTATAAGATTTTCTTTACATTTTGAATCTCATTCTACTGCTTTAGTTTAATGATCCCAGAAGTTGACATCAGCATTAAGCTCTCGACCTTTTAAAAAAATTACTGAATATCACTGAAATAAAACTCCGAATTCAATAAGTGATCCATCACACAAAAAGGCATGCATGTTCTAAAACATGATTCACTGACAAATGTAGTTAGGCAATTGTCTTTTATAAGGTGTTGGTGTTGCCTTGAATTATGTCATTAAACACATAAAACTGAAAATGCCTAAAAATCTTAAATGTGTGGCTATGGAAAGTGTTCTCTGCTAAACATCACCACAGATGGACTGAACTAGATGGCATCTTAAAAGGCCAATTCACAGCCATTGTCTCTAGACAGTCTAAATAAAATTTCATTTTGTTGGGCTAATAGAAAAGCTATTCTACATTGCTCTTCAATAATCCACTTCAATGATCCAAAGAACCCTATCAAACAGCCCTTTCTTACATCTAACCTCAATCCTCATGCTACAGATTGTCATCTTCTTAAATTTTTTCTCAATTCTTCCTACTGTATCTTGGTAACATATACATCTCTTCATATTCTTTTGTAAAAGTACAGCACTTTACATTTAGCCCTAGTAAATGTCATGCTGCTAGATTCACCTGAACCACTATTCCAATTGTTCTGGTTCCTTGTGGATCCTGGCTCAGTCTAAAGTATTCGCTAGCTCTCCTGACACTACATCATCCATAAATTTGATGGGCACATTACAATGACATAATCTGTATACTCTGAATTTGTGTTAAAAGTTTTCATATCTGATCTTCCAAAGTTTATGTCAAAATTAATGTCCTCAGTAGAACAACTCATTTTTTTTATTCAACTTGGACTAAAAATATAAAATGAGTCAAAAATATAAAGCACTGTTTCATACTCTAATGAATTTTTAGACAACAAAATATTCATGATAAATAGTAATTAGAAAAAAAGTATGCTATTTTATGATTAGTCATAAATACACTGTTTGTTCCTGGTTGCTTTTAATTTTCGGGACACATAAATCTATTTTTGTCTTAATATCCTTGGCTGACAAAAGATTGACAATGCCAACATTGAAGATGTGCTGCATGTATTTCAATATCATCATGAACACCACTATTAAATAGCACTAGAATTTAACAGAAATTTATATTTGAAAGTAATGGAGGAAATTGTAGAAGCTAAAATAATGTTTTACTTAATTATTCAGTTTCATAATATCCTTGCAAAGACTCAACTTAGGCAACAATTCCTTTTCATTAAAATAAATCCTTAAGCGACAGTCAAAGGACGGTTTGACAGTGGGAAAGTGACTTAGAAAATTACGGCCAATAATTCCCACTAGGCAGATCCTGGGAGCAGCTGTGAGGCCTAGACCAGTTACAGCGGCAGGCGGATCCCAGCCAGGGCCCCCTCCCCAACACCAGAGGCTCCCGCACACACGCCCAGGCCAGGAGCCTGCTCAGAGAGGAGCTGCAAGGGCACGCGGACTCCCGCATGAGGCCCTCCATTCCACCCCTCAGTGTGGGCAGATCCCGGGAGCAGCTGTGTGGCCCAGACCAGCGTGGCTGCAGGCAGATCCTAGCCAGGGCTCCACCCCGACCCCAGAGGCTCAGGCACACCCGCCCAAGCCAAAGGCCCGCCCAGAAAGGGGCTGCACTGGCACACAGGCTTCAGCCAGAGGCCCGCCATACCTAGAGGACAGCTGTACAGGCACACAAGCAATACCCAGAGGCTCACCCCGATACCACTGATAAGTGCAAGGAGACCCTAGCCAAAGCCTGTGCAGACAACAGGAACTGGGGTCCACAGCCCCCAGCCAAAGGCCCTCCCAGACAATAGCTACAAAGGGGCCCCAGCCAGAGGCACGCCTAGATACCATCACAAGTGTGCTCAGGTCCCAGCCAGAAATAAATAGGACACACATGTGTAAATACCAAATAGTTTCTCTAGTTTGAGAAACTGAAAGTGTAAATAAGGACTAAAAGGACATGTGAAATAGGAAGAAAAGGGGCAAAGGGGAAGGGGAAGTGGGAGGGGTAGGGGAAGAGAAAGAAGGGAATGGAATTAATATAAGAAAAAAATGGAAATAGTCTTTGTAGATAGAGAGAGGTGGAGGGGTTGAAGGGAGGGCAGGGGAAGGGGAAAAAATAAGAACCAAGAGAGACTAGGTAAAGGTGCAAATTTCCAATGATGAATGTCATTATATTGTATACCTAAAATGTACCAATGTAATTAATAAAAAAAAATAATTCCCACTAGGCCTCCCACAAACTGACCAGTAAATAATCTAAACAGACAAGCCGCTCTCTCTCCTGAAACATGGCTTCAGGCTGAGTTCCTCAGAACCTGCTCTTTGGTATCAGTTGTCACCTTAAATCCTTCCTCTGTAGAAATTGAATACAACTATAATGTTAAGAAACTACCATGAAATAAGAAAAACAGTAATTAAAACTTAGGACCTGAGCCCCTAAAAACTTTAGGTTATAATTTTCCTTGCTGAGATTAGCTCAATCCCAGGTATGAAATCAGATTCTCACTTCCCAGGGAAACTGAGAACTTGAGCTAAATATTTACCAGCTGAAACAATGTGTTTTGAAGCACATGTATCAAGTCATAGTCAGGATTAACTTAGTGTTTTCTTAGCTCTTTGGAAGTTGAGAGGCATTTGTAACCCAATTTTCTCAGTTTCTGGTTATTTGTAACTATCTAAGTCCATCCTTGTCAATTAAGAAAAAAAATTATTTCTAAGAGAGAAGAAGGAGAATAAATCTTAGTTATGCTGCTGATCTTTTCCCTGAAGGATGTTATAAAGATATTATATCAAGAAGCTATCTAACACAGAGACTTGCTAATGATGTTCATATGGCTCTTTCATTAACACCAGGGAAAAAGTAGTGCATCCTCCCTGCAGAGGGGTCTGCTAACTTCCTGATCCTAATTCATTGCAAAGGACTCTGGCATATTGATTCAGTGCACTTGATTGATTATGAAAGGAAGACAAATTATGCACATATATGCGATTTAGCCTATTTAGATGTTATTTTTATCTCATTCCAGTAGTCTTGGCCAATGAAAAGTATTGAAATAAAGGTGATATATTAAATTCATGTGTATCCACTGTAGCAGCACATATCTCTCCCCTATGCTTTCTAAGGTTCATGTATGAAGCCCCTATAACAAACATGTTAATAATAAAAAGTATAAAACTTGGTTGATGTATTGTGTAATAGAAGCCTCCATAAGGAAAAATATACCTGAAGTAACAAACAAACTGCGTATTTTAATGCTAGGTTTGATAAAGAAGTGGACAGTCAAGAAAAGGACAATTAGATAGAAACATTATCTAGCGATAAGAAACTGGGGGAAGCATAGCAAACCCTGTTTGTTCTGATTGTTCCTGTTTCTCCATCTTCAAAAGATATTCTTTTCCTTTGGTGTTATGCTTAGTGTCTAGATGTCTCCCCAAAGCCTCATGCAGTCTTAGGTGGGGCTTTTTCAGAGGTAGCTGAATCTAGAGTGTGTGGCTGATTCATGGTGCAATGTTAGGCTCAAGGGCACTAGGATTAAGGGTGCCAGTGCCACCTACCCTAAGTAGTCTGAATAAAATAAAAAGGGCAGAATGATGTTCTTAAATTCCCTTGTGGTTTTTGCTGTCAGCCACTGCCATGAACTATTGCCCTTCTGCCATGTGCCACCCTGCCTTGGAGCCAGCTGACTATGGACTGAAACCTCCACAAACTGTGAGCTAAATAAGCCTTTCCTTCATTTAATAAATAAATAAATAAATAAAAACATATCCTTAAGCCATTCACACTGTCTCAAGTATCACGTGGTTAATTCAAAGGGGGAAAATGTACCTTTAAAGTGGCAAGCTCTTGGGATCAAAATATTAACAAAGTGGCTATGTAGCATCACCAGTTGTATGACAACCTGACATAATACTCCTCAAGATATGCTACAATAAAAAGCCCAAAACATCACTTCTGTAACATTCTTACCAAAGACACTGAGCCTAAATCTAACAATGAACAAATGATGAGGTACAGTGTTGGAGATTCTACAAGGCAATTAGTCTGGACATTTGTTATGAAAAAAAGTAGTGGATTAAAAAAAGACAAAACATATCCAACAACCAAATGCAATACATGATCCTTTTTAAATCATCAATTCAAAAAATAGCTATAAAACACATTTTGGTGACAACTAGAATATTCTTTTCATGGACTTTATACTACATGACACTACTGAATCTATGTCAACATTCTCAGATGGGATCAAAGGAATATGTACTTATTTTTAGGAGATACATGCTTAAGTATTTAGAGGTAAACATTCATGCTGTCTGCAACTTATTTTTAAATGGTTCAGAAATATAAATAAACATTTATAAATATAAAATATGGATATATATTTCTGAACGTAGACTATAAGTGTGTTTCCATATTTCTGAGTATAAAATATAGAGTGCATATGTATATATAGATTCTAGGTGTGTACAAGTATGTATATACTGAAAGAGAGTGGGAAGGAGGAAGAGAGAAAGAGGGAGAGACAGAAAAAGAGAGAGAGAAAGAGTGTAACAGAGACAGACAGAGGAAGGTGACAAAATTCTAAGAATAGGACAATCTAGGTGCAGGATATATGATGTTCAAAATTTTTCAAACTGAAAATGGTAACAAAAAGAATACATACCATGGCAGTTCTAGACTTGATAAACCAGTCAAATCTAAACTGGGGAGCATTCCGTACACACTGCCGTAATTCTTCATACACATTTTCTCTATCAAAGCCCATTTTGTGTAACATACAAATCAAGAATCTATCTTCTTCCTCAGTATAGTTCTTTCCTTTGCTGGTTCCATATTGAATACGCAACTGATGAAATGGAGCCTTGTATCTTGCGATCTGTGTATATCAACAAAATAGTGCTTTTAATTGGATATGCAGCAAATCAAAGCTAATCATCAAATTGAATAAAATTATCTATTAAGAATTTGGCACAAAATATAATACTTTGGCATCCAGGGCTTTCTTGATACTGATCCTTCGTTGAATTCTTGCTTCTCCACGTTCAATTTGAGCCATAATTTTCTCAATGTCCTGTAGTTCACTGCAACGTTCCCAAAATACAGCTGAAAGACAGTTATTATTTTAAATTGCTATCATTTAGGCAGATCAATCCAAGAAATTATAGAATAAAGGATAGGAAGAATACAGTGAACTTATACTTTTTAAAATTAGGATTCAAATGTATGTATATATATATATTTCAATTATTAAATACTAACATTTCATTTAAAAATAAGAGCTCAACAAGGTTTTAAGTTAGCAATTTTCCTCTCGTAAAATACAGAATATTTAATTACTCACACTGAATGACTAGGATTTCAAATGATGCTACAGATACTGATTTAACCTAAGCTTTTTACTCAAACACAATAGAGAAGGGACCAAATACATAAAGTGAAACAGAAGAGGGAAGCATATAAAAATGGATGTAGCTACTTAGCAAGCAACAATGAAAATGAAATCCTTATCGATAGGTCAAATTTCTCCTACAAAGAAGCAATTTCTACTGAAACTATTACTTGCTTCTGAAATGACTAACTAATCTTACAGTATTTCCAGTGACCTACAGCTTCTTTAAATCTCACTGGGATTTCAACTGGATACATACAGAAGAATATTCAAATTACCAAGTCACCCAATCAAATTTCACAGATGAGCCAAATAATCTGCTGCATTAATATGTCACTTTGTGTGACTTCAGTGAAAGGCCTTCTAATGGCATACTCTACATTCTCAAATTCTTCATTTTTAGAGCCTATCAAGAAAGGTATGTTAGCACTCTCTGATTTTTATAAGCACCTGTATTCATTATTTATTCATTCAACACATATTTAAATGCCTGCTATGTATAAAATACTGTATATTCATGAATAGCTAATTGCACACATTTCTTCTATTACTGAAACCAGCTACATAAGCCCATTCCAAATATCCAACCTGGTGGGCAGAAATTAAATAGTCCTGAGGAAGTCATGCTACCTGAATTAGTGTCAAATTTGAGGGACCAACTGACATATCTTTTTGTTCTTTTACTTTTGCAGTGCTGGAAATGGAACCCAAGAACTCATGCATGTGAGGCAAGTGCTCCACCACTGAGATACAGCCCTAGCCCGTGACATTTTTTTAAAAAATCACCCTTTTTTTGCAACTCTATATGCACTGATGGCATCTACAGGCTGAAGAAAAATCTTTAGAATATCTCATTGTATGTGCCCTTTTATACTGTTTTCACTCAACTCTTGCTGATAAAATTCTCTTTCCCATCTATTGTTCTCCTCAATGTCTTCAACTTACAGTGGACCCTTGAGTTATGACTGATCTGACATATGAACAAATTGGGTTATGACCAGAATTTTAGTTTTAACATATGAACAAAGTCTTGAGTTACAACCTGAATGCCGGCCACTTGTTCTTCCAGTTGTTCTCAGATACAGATTTAACCCTTAAAGAGTTCTGGAAGGAACATTATAACATCCTTTCCTGTGTGAGGTTAATTGAGAAATCCTGGGCTAATGTCTCTCTAAGGACACTGAGATCTGCCTGTATATGGGAGAGGGACTTTGAAGGCTGTGTAGAGGAAACTGAGCCTTCAATTGATCAACTTGAGTTACAACCAGGCCTCAAGAACAAATTGAATGTGTAAGTCAAGGGTTCACTGTATGTGCTAAACCTGAAAAGAAACAGGAGTCATGCTGCTATCAATGAATAGGAAGCTTATAAACTTGATGTTTTAGTATATGAAGTAAAAACTCAATATAACCCACCTCTAAAGTCCTTGATAACCACCAGAAAACCATTGTGCATTTCCAGGAGGAAAAATAAAGTCTTCTCCAATTATATATGACTTTTTCAAGCACTTGCACTCTATATAAACTAAAAACTATTCCTAGTAAGTATTAATCTTTGATTTGTTTATTGAGATACAGTGTTCTTTCTTTCCTACTACTGCAAAAACAAAAAATTTCAGTAGTTAGGTTCAATAGGCTTTGGGCAACTAGCAAGGAAACCTACACCTACATTTTAACATTATTTCTATGGGAAAAATGGTCTTTATTCTAAACAACTGATATTCACAATAAATTTGAGAGCTCCACCTATTTGGAAGGTAGAAAATGTCCTATGTTGTCCATGTAGAAAACAGATATATTGACCTATTTTTATTAAGGTTTCTTTTCAAGAGCCTCAGGTTGGATGTGCTGTGATACGGGAATTAGTATTAACACTACCTGCCTCAGCAGCTAAACTGATTCTGGTTAAGGCCAAGAACACAGCAGAGTAAGACAGAGATGATTCAAGGACCAATGAACAGATTTTTTTTTTCAAGTAATCTTTTGAGATCTGTTCTATTTGGCCTCAGGTTGACAAGGCCCACGTGACCTGACTGGATTAGACTGGATCCTTGAGTGTTTGATCATCTAAATGAGCCTGACAAGAACTCTCTCCTTCGAGGACGACAGAGAAAGAAAGACTAGTGCAATCCACTGAAACTCAAGTCTCAGGACTAGACTAGAAAAGAACAAAATTCCAGAGGTGGAAAGTGGAAAACTAATTCTGTCAACGCTCATCTAATGACCACCTTTGTCTTATCAGGGCTTTACTTAGCTCTATTAGCTAACCAAGACAGCATCAATTTGTTGATAACTCCTATAACCTTTTTTTTAGAAATACAATTACATTTTATACTGTCACCTACATCTTATTCAAAAAGTTTAGGGTCAGGGATGTGGTTTAGTGGTACAGCACTTACTGGCATGCATAAAACAATTGAGTTTCATGGCCAGTACCTATAAAAGCATGTTTAAAGATCTCAAAGATACAATTGAACTGATGATAAAGAGGTGAATAAGGTTAAAATAAAACATTGTGTTTGTGGGCCGGGGATTTAGCTCAGTGGTTCTGCTGCCTGCCTCGCAAGCAGAAGGACCTGAGTTCGATCCCCAGTACCAAAAAAAAAAAAAACATTGTGTTTGAAACTACATACAAACCTGAGTATTCCATGACCTCCTCAGGGGATTTGCCCTCTACCTCTCTAGCAATATTATCAATGTCATCTCTTCCATACTTCTCATTAGCTTTAATAAACTGGTTAAAATCTCGCTTAGTCCAGTTTGTGAAACCCTGTGAAGAAAAAGTTACACACATCATCAGTAGAGGTTAAATCAATAAATCCATTTATTGTCCTACTAAAAGACAAATATTCTTTTGTATAAACTCACTTTTCAATATTGCAATCAAAAGTTGAATAAATTGTTATAGAAATAAATGCTTTTCTATTGTGAAGGAACACACTCCTTTCCATATTTTATAGATGTCTACTACGTTGAAATATAAACTTATTAAAATAAAATGCTAATATAAAAGCTAAAGTCCTAATAGTCTGCTACTTCAATGATTTTTTTTTAAAGATCCATCCTTGAGCAAATTAAGAGAGGAATGTGGATACATTAAATCAAAAGAAAAACTCTGTAGCTCTTTGAAGCATTCCAAACTACATAGAGTAATTTTTTATCAAGATTGTATTCATAAATAGAATTTCCATAAACAGAATATTATTGGTCCACTGAAGTTCTTTACTAAAATATAGAACAATTAGCCAGTGTTTAAAATCTTTGGGGCACAGTTAGCCTACCTGGGAAGTCACATACCAAGAATTTGCTTTCCATTCCATATGTTCCTAACCATAATTATCAGTGTAATACCCTAGATGCTGCAATTTTATATCCTTGGATTTTAGATGATAAAGATTGATTAATTTTCAGGAGCAAAGAAAGACAATTTAAAATCAACCATGAGGGGCAAGAATATTGATTATATTTCTAATTGCAAACTAAAACACTGTCTCAATTGAGACTGCATATACACATTATACCACACATCCAGAGCATATTGCAAGCCAGGTAGCATTTGAAGGCCCTAACTTTATTTTATGTTCAGAAAATAAATCTTTAAAATAAAACAAGAATGGGCAGGGGATTTAGCTCAGTGGTTCTGCTGCCTGCCTCGCAAGCTCAAGGACCCAAGTTCAATCCCCAGTACCAAAAAAAAAAAAAAATCAATATAATACAACAAGAATATTTAAATGTTTGATTTTATTCTATGATAAGTCCTAAAACTCAGCCAACTGTATTTATATTTTCAAGCTAAACTTTGTAATTTCCAGGCATTTGGCTCAAAAACTTCAGAATATACTTTGTAAAATTTCATTCACTAAAATTACATGTTATAACAAATAAAAGATGTACATGAAATAATAAATACAAAATCTATTTAATGGGCACATAATTGTACAGTCATAGGGTATAGTGTGGTATTTTGACACATGCATACAAAGTGCAATGAGTAATTGGCATATCCACCAACTCAAACATTTATCCATTTTTGTTTTGGAAACATTCAAAAACTATCTTTTAATGATTAATGTGAGAATTTTGTACTACTATGCCATACATCTTGTTTAAAAAAATGTCAAGAGCTGGGCATAGTGGCACATGACTGTAATCTCAGCACTCAAGAGGCTAGGCAAGAGGACTGCTGCAAGTTTGAGGTCAGCCTGAGCTACATCATGAGTTCAAGACTACCCTGAACTACAACGGAGTCCCTGTCTCAAAACAAACCAAAAAAACTTGAATAAATAAATTTTGCTAGCAACATCCATACTAAAGTGGTGTCAAACAGAACACATTTTTATTATTTTGCAAGAGTCTTTTATGCTGAACCTTTTTTTAATCTTCTAGAATTTATGTGGGAAATATGATACAAAACTCGCTAAAGCAATAATGACTTGAAACCATTAATGCTTTGTTCGAATAGAAATCTTCCCTATTTAATAATTGTTGGCTTTTAATTACACAATGATAATCTTAAAACATTTCAGATATCTCATGATTGTAGTAAAGTTCTAAGAAAAGATGAAATAAATTTTTTAAATTATGAAATTATTTCATAAACAAAAGAGTATAATTTAAGGAGACAATTCACTTCAATCAACAAAAGAATTTAAAGTTTCAAAATCACGTTAGCAATTCTTGTCTATCAGGATTCAATTGCAGATTCAATGATCTTATTATAATTGGTAAAAAGTATGTCATATTTCTAATAATTGGTACATATTTTCCATATATGATTTTCCAATATTTCCAAAGAAACATATTCTATAAAAAAGATTATTAAAAATAAGGATATATGGTCTAAATGTGTGCTTAGAGTTTTGTTAAGAGTGTCAAATCAGGATACTAGGCCAATATAATAAAAAGTGCTATCCATAGGCTTCTTTATTCTTATTGGTTGACTAGAAGTATTTCAGCCACTTAAAATAGTTTACTTGTGTGAGAAGTTTTTCCTTTTCTTCTGTCTCTTCTAATGTAAGAGGTTCGGCTCCATCAATCTTTTTTTGCTCTTCTCTTTGAACCAGAGCTGGATTCGGTATCTCAGGATTCCTTGGCACCTATTAATCAAGAGACGAGTGATGGATACATTATGAGAAAAATTAGTAAGGGTATATATATATGTATCAATCTTTATTGTTACTTCAATAGTAAACAGTGTAAAATCATAACCAGAATGACACAAGGTCCTCTCCACATTTCTAACTACGATATTATTAATCATTCTTGTGCCACAGGCATTTTAAAGTTAAAACCCATTTGTAAATGAGTGCCACATTATATTCTAGATTTCACTGTACTGTAGAACAAAGTATACCCTTGTAATGTTGTAGTACATGGAATAAGCAAAAAGTTTAGCAGTTCAAAAAAAGACCATATCCCTCTGGAACTAAATAGCAGGGTGGAGAAGTAGCAGTGCACCTACAGATGATATCTAACACCAACAGCTTCAACATGCGAAAAAGATGGAGTGCTTTTATTGCCTGCCAGGGTTTATCAAGGGAGAATATTTTTATATAAAATGAACAATCTAGAAGTGAAAAGAAAATGAAGAAGAAAAAAAACAAGAAATAAGAAAACTTAAGAGTGAAAGGAGTAGCAGAGTCTATCAATAGCTGCAATGGAACCAGCAGTCAAAGAAAAAGACTACAGCAGCAGTGACCAACAGCAACTATGATGTGTGGGGTATAGAGCTGCAAATACATTGACAGCTGAGAAGAAGAGAGCTTGAATGGAAACCACTGAGGACAGAAACTCAGCTTTCCAAGGAATCAAGTAGCCACTTGTATCTCAAAATTGTAGCCCAAAGGGCCTCAGTGTGTCATGATGTCATGGTGAGCACATACAACCAGTATGATTCAGCAGTATGGGGCAGCATTAATCATGTGGAGGTATAAACCAAGTCTCTTAGCCCAAAGCCTCATACCATCGCTGTGTGCACCTGCAGCTACAATGCAGCCCAGTGATTTAAGAGGGCAGGTACAGAACATGTGGAGTATATTTTTATAGCATTCCATTAAGCATGAAAATAAAAGGGTTGGCAGTAAGTCTTCCACTGTTTGGAATGCACTCATATGACAGCAACTCATTTTCTAGGGGTATCAAATAGTTAAAGTTTTACTCTAATGTAATTATAACACATATTATAGTACATTTTTCTCATTGTTATACGTACTTCATAAAGTTCAAACTGCATCGTTGTAACTTCAAATTGGGTATTTTTTAAACTACTGTATCAAATCGATCATCAGATATAAAATCTGGGCATTAAAAAGCAGATTCATTTGTAATCATAGTACCAAACAACCAAATTAGTATGCATTGCCTAAATATCGATTATGTCCATAGCATTATAATAAGTACTGATTGGAATACGAAAGAAATGTTGGACATGGTGTTGCCCACTAAGCGCTCACAAACTAGTTATAGAATTTTGAGCCATACCTTAAGAATCCTAAAGTTTTTGTGAGACGGAAGAATATCCTAGGCTGGAGCAGGATGAGCAAAAGCACGAAGGCAGGAATGTACAGTAAGGAGTATAGAGCACTTATGTTAGGGCTGTGAGTATGACTCATTGGTGGAACACTTACCTGGCGTGCGTGAAGCCCTGGGTTCCATCCCCAGCACCACAAAAAATGTGAGGACTTATACTGAGAAGGAACAAAACACAAGGCCAGGTACAGACATATTTAGCAGGCCCTGAAAGCACACATGAGGCACTGGAGACTTTTGAACAAGGGAGTGAAGTGTCAGAATATAGTGCTTTTGCTGTGAGCCTTGTGCTGGAAGGATTGAAACAGAAAAGCAACTAGAAGCAAGAGAACCTGCTAACTTTCATAACCTAAGTATGAGGTACAATCATCCGGCCTAGGATGGTGGCAAATGGAAATTAGAAAGAAGGTATAAATTCAAAATTAAATGTAGTCCAGTGATGCATTTTTTAGAAATTCTTTTTAACAGCTAAACTCAATTGTAAAATTATAGGCACACCAGCAACTTTATTCCCAAGGATTTACCACAAGAAATAAAAACATGTTTATGTAAAACCTTTTATAAGAATGCTCTCAGCAGCTTTACTCATAACAGCGCCAACCCAGCAAACAGCGCAGATGTCCATCAATTAAAAAAAAAAATGGGTAAGCAAACTGGCCCATCCATACAATGGAATAGTATTCAACAATAAAAAAGAATGGACCACTGATATATGAGACAGTATAACTGCATCTCTACAACATGATGCTAAATGAAAGAAGCCTCACAAACAATGCACGATTCCATTTCTGTGAAATTCTAGAACAACAACCTAATCTATGGAAGAAAGTAATGTTGGAATAGTAATTACCCCTGGAGAGTGTGTATGGGTACTGCCTGGGAAGAGACACCTTCTCAGGTTACAGCTGTGAATCTGTATAGAGGTTTGGAGTATGTAGGTGTACACGTTGGTCAAAATACATTCAATGATACACTTAATATTTATACATTTCCCTCTATGTAAATTTTATCTTAAAAAAGAAATCATAAAAATACTGAACTCTGGCTAATGATATACACATTGAAATGTTTCCAGATAAAATGTATTTATGCCTCAACTCTGAAATGCATTAAAACAGGAAAAATATCCATATGATAGAGGACTGGAGAAAAGTAAAACTAACTTAAAAGGCATATGCCATTAAAGATGTAAGTTATAAAATATATGTGGTGCATATATGACATTCACTGTACAACTATTTCCACATCCGAAAATTCTTAAGAATTGAAAAATCATAGATACAGCTTTAAAGTTTAATAGACCCCTTAAATTGCTGGTATATGAAATTACTTTGGCTTCAAATTTTAATTTAGAAAAACTCCGATTTTAAGGTATTTCTCAATCAATTATTTTCAAAATTTCTATGTTCAACAAACCAAATTATAACCAAATGAGGTATTTAATAAACATTTGATTTGTGGCAGAAAATTAATATACCCACATAAAATAAAATGTTTATTCCTACACAGATATTCCTGATACTAAAGATTTCCCCCTCTGAACTTCGAATAAAGGTAAAGTTAGAATATTATGTAATACTATTAGATTTTAGGATCCACTGAAGAAAATTTCTTTCATACCCACGGAACATATTTAATACAGAAAAGCTTAAGAATGACTTCATCAATACTCGTGTTTACTATCTAACTTCTAGAAGTGGAAATTATTAAAACACACAGCTGCTAAAATGTCCAGAATTAGAAATGATTTCAAATTCCTAAATTCCTATATCCCCTTCCTATTACAAAAATTTAGTATTCTTCATTTTTTAAAAGAACATACACTTTTTATCTCATGAGGTTCTCATTAACATTAAGCTTCCAGGAATGATTTCAAAGTGCAATATAAAAATTAAACAGACAAATTATAGACCAACATTATTAAACAGATACCCTAAGGGGCATCCAAAGTACTTTTAGTCTCTATTTTACTATGATGCCCAGCAACAGAATACATACATTAAAAATTGCTTTTCAAAAGGAAAGCTCAATTATTATTTGAACTTCTAGTCCAAGCCTAAACAATTAGTGATTAAGAGCTGTGAAATAGTGAAAATCTTTTTTGGGTCCTGGTTTCTTAGGAGTTGAGCGAGCACTTCATAGAAATATGGAATACTGCATGAACTATGACAGCACACAAAATGGAAGCAGTAACCTGAAATCAGCTCACCATATTTTAGTTCTGCCACTGCAAAACAGGTGGCCCACAATGACAGTTCTAACTCACAAAGATTATGAAACTTTCTCAAATTGTCAAATGTTTATATTTTTCCCTAAGGAATTCTTTATTAGGGATAAATGTTAGAATGTTCTACAGCTTTCTTCAGCTTCAAATAAGGCAAAACTTTCACTCTAAGTATTCAATTCAATGAAACTTCCAGATATTCTGGATTTTTATACTGCAATTTAAAACTGAATTAAGTCATCCTCTTCCAATGTAAAGACTTTAGTGAACAAGTGGTTAAGTCCTGAATAATAACTCCTTCAATTCCAAAAAAGCAATGAAGCTTCTGAATATTCCTAACTTGCAAAAAGGTCAAAGCTTAGATAGCACGAAGAATCGATACATAATGCACTACTAACCACCAAGTGATTAGGGCAGAACAAATACTTCTCTCAAATAAAACAAACCCCTTTAAGTCCAGGCCTTATTATCAGCAGTACTGCTGTGACCTTGCTGTGCTGAACACAGGAGGAAGAACAAAATAGATAACAAAACTGCAAACAAACAGGTTCTCAAAAAACATTCTTTCCCAAGGGCTACAAAACTAGCTAACCCCCACCCCAAATTACTACAGAATAAGACTTTGGGAACTCAAAATACATAAAAAATTACTATGAACCACATTGCCATGCCCCAAGCTATGGACAACATTTTTCTCCCCTTAGCCACCAATCATTTAAGCAGAAAAAATGGGAAGGAGTCCCCTTTTGACAGCCTGGGGGCATATATAGAATACCAGGTGACTCCACTATAGCACTCTTGTTCATCTGAGACTAAACTAGTGCTCTATTCCTCTTAGAGCCCTGGTGAGTCTTCCAGAGATATTGGGGAGGGGGTCAATGCTACATATTCCTTAAGTAGATATGTCTAACAGTTATATATCACACATCACCCTTGCAGCTGTTGCAGATGATAACATGCCATGCCAATCTGTCTAGAGTCTGAACTCAACATGAAACCCACCCAATTAAAGAACCCACCTTAGCTCAGGTCCATAGTTCCTGGTAAAGAACAAAAGAGACAAGGTTCAGAAAGGACCCACACCCAGAATGTATTCTTATTTGTCTTGTAAATCCTCAGCTAGGCATGCACAGGGGGAATCAAGGCAAGTCTTAGGACAATACAGAAGCAATCCAGAATGGGGTGGAAGAGATACAAGGCCAAGAGCAGAACAGTAGGGCACTGGGTCTCCCACCACCACCAGCACAGTCCAAGTTGCCACTATCTTCTCTCATTTTGATAGTTCAGTAGCCTCCTGACTGGTTTCCCCAGATAAACCCCATTCTCTGCATCACAGCCAGAGTGATCCTTTAAACATATAAATCTGATCGTCTTGTACCACTTATAAACTGTATGACTTTGGGCAAATTAGTCAACTTATGTCTCAGTTTCCTCATCTATAAAATAAGCATGAAGCTCCAGGGCTGTTCTGAGGATAATGAGCTAATATTTATAAAGAACTTGGAACAGTATACAACACAAATAGCCCAAATAAATATCTCTCACCACCTGTCCTGCCACCTCCCTGTCTTAGAAACATCTCAATGGTGTTTGCCCTTGCTCTAAAGTTCAGACTAATGCATGACCTATAATGCTCCACGTGATTGCCTCTACCATTGCACCAGCTGTATAGTTGCCTTCTTGCAGTTTCAGAAAGTGGCCTCCTTCTTCCCACCTCAAGGTCTTGTCACGGGAGATGCCCCTGCCAGAGCTCTTCTCTCCCACACTTCACATAGCTCATTCACATTGCTCTAATCTCAGCTTAAATGGCACTCACTTAGGGAATACTGTGGTGCTCTCTCAGTCCACATTAGGTAGCCACATTATGCTCCCTCACAGCACAAATAAGGACATCCTTACAACTAGCTGTTTGTTTCATGTCTGCCTCAGCCATTATAATTTAAATTCCTTGAGGTGAACAACCCTGTCTGTCTTAATCACCACTTTATCCCAAGTGCTTGGCACAGTACCTCAAGCAGACCAGTGCTCAATAAATAGGTATTAAATGAAAAACGTCCTATTTCACTCATTCTCCTTCTCTTGACACTTTTCTGGGAGGTGGGGAAGAGGTCACCATGAGGCATAATACAGCATGAGTTCCATGCCACCTTTCTTATCCCCACTCAGCCCTTCCCTCTCTTCTTATACTCTTCTCCCTCTTTCTTTCTATCATCATTCACAGCTGTGCCTTCATTCCCTAATCTTCTGAGGTTTCCTTCTCCATCTTCTTCCAGCTGGCCATCACCCAAAGACTCACTGTAAGACCTCACCCCTAACCACAAACTGCCTGTAATGAAAGACACTGTTTACATCCAAACTATATCTGTGGCCAGAATGTGGTGAACCATGTAATTATCTTAGAGAACAAAACTTCAGTATCTCCAAAGAAGGAGTATAAACAGTTTTATCACCAGGAATGATTTCTTTATTGCTGCTACTTGACTACCACTTGGCCTACCTCCCAAATGTCATGTCACACCACTATAAACACAGTCCTTATTTAGGATGTTGGAAAGAAGCAGGGTTATATCACATGCAGAAATAGCCCAGAATGTCTGAGTGGAAAGAGCAGAACATTTGAATACTGAGAACTGGGTTTGAGATCAGCATCCACAGCCACCTTGACCAAGGCCACTTAACCTCTCTGAATTTCCTCACCTATTATATTGAGATAATAATAATACATATTTCATGAGGCTGTTAGGAATCAAATGAAGCACTGTTAAAGTATTTATAGACTATAAAATGTTCTACACAAACATTTGGTGTATTAACTACCTGAGGTCTAACAATTCAATATATTATCAAGTCTCACTAGTACCAGTCAATAAAAGTACAGAAAATAATGTTCTAAATTTGTATTATAAACATTTTATTAAGATAATATCTACTTATTTGGCATACGAAGCTAAGCACTCTATTATTTTAACTGCTTTTATTTTTTCATTTTGAATCTATAATCTACCTATTTATTCTGACCTGCCACTTTTTTCACTTTCTTTGAAATTGGTCTTATGCCTGTTACATTACAAAGCTACAGTGGTTTAAAAAATAGCATGATACTGGTGCAAAAACAGACATAAGGATCAATGGAACAGAACAGAAGAAGCAAAAACAACCCAGGCACAATCAGCCATCTGATCTTTGACAAAGGAGCCAAAAACATGCTGGAGGAAAGACAACCTCTTTAACAAATGGTACTGAGAAAACTGGCTATATGCATGCAAATCTAGACCCATGACTCGCAGCACATACTAAACTAAACTTAAAATAGATCAGAGATCTAAATATTAGCTGAGTGTGGTAGCACACGCCTGTGATCCCAGCACTTGAGAGGCTGAGGCAGGAGGATTGCCATGAGTCTGAGGCCAGCCTGGGCTATAGTGGGGCCCTGTCTCAAAAAAAAAAAAATCAAACATCTAAATATTAAAATAAACAATCTGGTGGTGGAAACAGGTAAAACTTTTAAAATAAATTTTAGTTTATCCCATTTCCTCCCCCTTATGCCCCTTCCCACCCTATGTACAAAAGCTTTGTTTCCATTTTTTCCTCCTATTTTCACTTTTTTTCTTGTCCCTTCCTTCTTTTCTCCCTTCCTCCTCCCTTGTTCCCCTTCCCATTTGAACATTTTCTTCCCATTTCCCAATATCTATTATACATTTTAGTCCTTATTTCCACTTTTGGTTTTTCACACCAGAGAAACAATGCGGTATTTAAACATGTGTGTCTGATTTATTTCATTGAAGAGTATGGTCTCAAGGTCCATCCATTTAGCTATGAATGTCTGAAGCTCATCCTTCTTTATGGCAGAGTAGTACTCCATTGTATAAAAAAAACACATCTTTTCTACTTGTCGACTGATGAGCATTTGGGGTGTTTCCAAAATTTAGCTATTACACATTATGCCGCTATAAACATGGGTGTGCATATATCGCTGTGGTATGATGCTTTTAATTCTTTCAGGAAGATACCAAGAAGAGGTATAGCTGGGTCAAATGGAACCTCTGGTTTTAATATTTTGAGAAATCTCCACACTGATTTCACAGTGGTTCCACCAGTCTACACTCCCACCAACAGTGGAGGCAAAACTACTGAAGATGTAGTTGTAGACAAAGACTTCCTGAACAGAACTCCAATTGCACAAAAAATAATGCCAACAACCAACAAGTGGGAGTATATTAAATTTAAGAGCTTCTGTACAGCAATGGAAACAACCAATAAAGTGAAGAGGCAACCTACAAAATGGGGAAATTTTTTGCCAGCTGTTCCTTGAACAAAGGACTATTACCTAGAATATATAAAGAACTCAAAAAAATAGACACCCAAAATAAAAGACACAATCACAAAATAAGCAACTGAACTGAACAAGCACTTCTCAGAAGAAGTACAAATGGCCAATAAATACATGGAAGAATGTTCAACATCTCTGGCCATTAGAGAAATGCAAATGCAAACAACACTGAGATTCCATCTTACTCCAGAAAGATTGGCTATTATCAAGAAATCAAATAACAACAAATGCTAGAGAGGATGCAGAAAAAAAAGGAACCCTTGTACATTGTTGGTGGGAATGTAAACTAGTATAACCACAATGGAGATCAGTATAAACATTTCTGAAAAAACTAAAAATAGAGATTCCATTAGACCCAGCTATTTTTCAAGTAGGCATCTTCCCAAAAGAGTTAAGACCTTGTATTACAGTGACAAATGCATACCCATGTTTACAGCTGCACAACTCATAATATCTGAATCTTGGAAGCAGCCTATATGTCCATCAACAGATGAATGGATAAAGAAAATGTGATACTGTACTTATACACAGTGGAGTATTACTCTTCCAGAACGAAGGATAAATCTGAGTAATTTGTAGGAAAATAGATGCACCTTGAAACCATAATGTTAAGTGAAATAAATCAGACATACAAGCTTAAATATTGCATGATTTCTCTTATATGAGAAACCCAAAGTATAAAAAAATTAAAGAGCAAAATAAATGACAGATAATAGGAAATAGAGATAGATCTTTCACAAATGCAAAGGGGACCAAGAGATGGAAGGAAGAGGAAGGGAAGGAAGGCGAAGGGGACATAAAAAGAATTAAGATGTGTTATATATATGTATCAACTTCTCACAATGAATGTAATCATCATGTACTGCAAATACGTACTAATAAAAATGCAAAATTAAATTACAAATAAAACAAAAAAAATAATGTGTTATTATAGGTACTAATCTGGTGAAATATTGGATAATTCGTCATTAATCCCTATTAGTGATGATCCTCTTGAGTGATTCAGCAGTTTGAGACATTACTTCTAGTTAAATCTCTCCTTTGGTTTTAAAAATGTTGTATTTGCTTTTACTCACATTAAGATGGAACACCTAGTCTAGATTAACAGTTTATAGTATCTTAAAAGGTTATATCACACTAATCTAAAAATTGAAAAATTACCTTATAACCTATTGTCTTCCGATAATACAGAATTTCCTTTTCCAGGAGCTCAAATAAACGTGGTGGGAAAAATTGAAAATCCTGAACATTTGGCTGTTTTGGAGGACGTGGAGCCTGTGAGGGGAAAATGCATTACATATATATTTGTTTTAATGAATTATAGGAAGTGAACATATTTAATTTTACTATTTTTATATAAGGAAAAATAAATACAATGGAATCTGTTTATATGGCTAGGCCATATCAAGTACTTTATTTTATTGTTAGATTTGAGGGACTATGATTTGACAGTGCTATAAATAATACTAAATCATAGACCGTGTTACAAGAAAACTTGTATGATAGGCCATAAAAACTGGCCTTGGGCTGTTTTACCTTTGGAATCTTTGGCTCACTGACACGCAAAGCCTCTCTAAAGTAGGCATCCACTGCGTAGTTTGCTTTGCGTTCTCGTTTAGGAGGTTCAATCCATTCCACCATACCAAGCTATGTACGACAAGCAAGAACAAGAGCTTTAATTACTCCAAATTGTTTTATCACCATGAAGTACATCAAGGCTGAAGAAGCATGAGAAAACCAAAGCTGTTAGAATCAAAACATGCCTTATAAACCACAACTGTGCCTCCCAAGTTCCAGAACCTGTACTGTACACCAAGTTTAGGTGCAAAGGTGATTTTCATTTCCTTTGTGAAAGTAGTTTAAAATTTAGTTCTTGCTTTGTCATTGAGAATTTGCATATAATCTGCTTAGTATTGTGTCAATTTAAGTAAATAGTAACTAACATAGAAGAAAAAAGTTAATGTTGGTTCTGGTTACTGAGGTGAGTGCATGAATTATAAAATAGATGAGAAGGATAATGAAGAATATCAAGATGACAGGCATTTATCCTTCCTCCCTACTTCAAATCAAGAGAAATGTTCAAATGAAAACTTCTGGAGAGGTAGCTGAGGTATAGTGTGGGAAAAGTCAGTGGAATTAAAAAAGACCCAGATCTGAATCCAAATTCTGTCATTTTACTAGCTGTAGAACTTGGGAAATGATTACTTTTATCTGAATTTATATCAGAATTACTGTATCAGAATAACTTTATCTGTCTGTAAAATGAGAATAATAATACCTACCTTGAGGATTAAAAGCAACCATATGGGGCTGGGGTGTAACTCGGTTGTGGAAGGCATGCTTAGCACATGCAAGGACCTGAGTTTAATTCCCAGCACCAAAAAACGAACAAACAAAAGTGACAAAATTCATGAAAGCATTAGTTAAATGGCCAAGAGTTAAATATAAAGTATTATTAAACATCCAAAGTAGTGTGAACAATAATTTGATAACATTACAAAATTTTACTCCATTATCAGCCAGAAAATATATCTCAATATTCAAGAGACAAAACTAACATTGCAAAGTTCTGGAGTTTGAGGAATGGGTTGCTAATACATATGGTTTTTCTTGACTTCACAGTGCTTAGCCCTGTGACATTACAAAAAAAATAAGCCATTAATGACCTAGAAGAAGCCACTAATCTACTATTAGTTGCCCCAATCTACTTGTTCTGATCTAAGGGCTAAGTTCCAACCTTAGCATTATTTTAAGAGTGGTTGATAAACTAAGATGGCAAGGATGGTTAGTGATCTACAAACCATCTGGAGAAGTAAAGACTTAAGTCAGACATCATGGTGGCATTCATATACATGAATGTCTATACAACAGAAAAGAAGACAGTTCTCTGTTGATCTACAAGATAAAAACCAGTATGAAGATTTACAAGAAAGTAGATTTCTTCTCAATATAATTTAACAACTATGCATTATGTACCTACTGTATCACCTGCAAGTCAGTGTCCAAGACAGAAAGATGAATAAAATAATCTCTTTCATCAAGGAACATATAAATCAGGATGGGGTTGTGCTCACTGGTAGACCACTTGCCTGGCATGCTCTGGGTTCAATCCCCTACACCACAAGAAAAGGTCCTTATAAGTCAAGTAAGATGTTTTCTGAGAATCAGAAATATAAAACAGTGAAAGGAACTATCCTGGGAGGGCTAAAACACCCAACACTGTAACATTCGAAGAAGTTGGATATCTGTCCTAGATGCTCTCTGTGGGATTTCTTAATTACAAGAAGGGTTAAAGTACATGACTTTTAAGGTCTATTCCAAGTCCAAGAAGCTGAGTTATGGATATTATACTGTGATGTTTAAGTAAAATAAGAAATACCCACAGCTGGGGCTGAGAGTGTAGCCCAGTGGTAGAGTGCTTGCCTAGCACATGCAAGGTTCTGGGTTCCACTACCAGCAGTGCAAAAAAGGAAGGAAGGAAAGGAGGGAGAGAGATAGGGAGTGGGAGGGATGGAGGTAGAGAAGAAAGGAAGAAATACCCACCACAGTGTAATGAATTTTGCTTTTCATCTCAGATGGACTAGCATGAGTTGATAGTAACAGAAAAGAAACGCTATAAACAACCAAAATTTATTTTTCTCAATTAAAGTGAAAATAAATTACTGGTAGCTTTAATTAACTTTCTTAAAGTAATATATTTGGTCATTTAATCTATACTTATTTGAAGGTCTGGGTATTCAAATTTGGAATAAATGTTAAAGGCCAATTCCTGAAGTTTGAGAAACAAACCATGCTGAATTAGTTTGTTTTACATGAGAGTACATTAATAATAATTTATTCAAGTTAATTCACTGAGGATTAAGGTCAACCATTATGACCTAATTCACTAGGTATGGTAATGAAATAATGCTGCAGGTTTAACAAATGATAAATTAAAATTCACCTTAACATAAAATTCCTATGATTTATAAACAATATTCCCTCAGATTTTCAGTTTCTTTCAAAGGGTAATTTACGAACGTATCCAGAAACTAATTTACGAGCCTATCCAGAAAACACAAATGAACAGAAATAAAATATAATCTCACTTCAGAATATCAAAAAACATCTGATTTTAGACACTACTATTATTGTCAGGCATTCAAATCAAACTGCAAATTATCATATTATTAACATTTGTCTATATTTTTACATCGTTATTTTGCTAGAATTAAAAGCACAGGAAAATACGTTACATTAGAAATAGACAATTCTTTTACTATGACTTGTTTTCCTCTAAAAAGTGTGGAAGAGGCTGGGGATGGAGCTCAGTGAGCCAGCACATGCACAGCGTGTGGGAGGCCTGGGTTCATCCCCAGCACCACAAAAAAGGGTACATAAAAGGCTTCAATGGTATTTAGACTCTATTAATTTTTTCCCACTTTATAAAATACCTTCTAGTACACATAAGCCCATAGTAATAATTGCAAAATTCATAAAATTTATATCACATAATTGTATCTAAAAAGCATATTAGAAAAGCAATTTCTACCCTGTAGAGACAGGCCATCACCCCCATCTCAGCAGGCTGGAACATAAGCAGACTTAGTTAAGATTACAACAACCATACAAATATAAGTCAAGAAACAAAAACAACAAAAAATTATCAGAAGGAAATGACAGCAACAAGCATTAGCAGCACACTAGTTGCAATGCAAAAAGGGTTCACTTCTTATTATTCAGTAAATGCAAGACATATGAGATTTTTTATTTTAACAAGATGCATTTCTATCAGTTCAAAATTATAACAGCCTTAATGAGCAATTTGAGCAACAAAATAAATAATGATAGAACTGGATTATAACAAAAAGTAAATATCCATGAGTTCATACTGATATAAATATCTGAAATAAATAAGTGAGTGAGGAGAAAGAGCAGCTCTTTCTTACTGAAAAACCTCAATTTGTAAAAATAGATGGAATGAAGTAAATACAAAATTGGAAGTAGGCAAACACCACAATAATAACTGTTGCAGGCAAACTCCACCAATAGGTGCTATGATCAGTAGGTGAAAGTCTGAGATCTTCTCCCCCAAGATATCAATTACAAAAGGGGAAATGGTAACTTTACAGGGGAGAAACTCAGCAGATAGTACCTCAACTAAATGATCAAGTTTAACATCATCAAAGATAAGACGTAGCAGCATCATATATGCCCTGATACATTATACTGAGGACATAATATCCCTTCTGTGGTGTCCTTGTCAAAAATACATAATCTCAGTCAAATCATGAGAAAAATACCGCACAAAGCCAAAGAGAGAGATAAACTATGACATAACAGATAAATACTCTCCAAAAGTGTCGAGGTCATGAAAGGCAAACAAAACCTAAAGAACTGTCAGAGACTAGAAGAGACTAAGGATACACAGCAAGAAAAATGCAGTGGGGGCCAAGAGAATCAGAAGAATCAAGCCACACACTGAGAGAAATATTTGTAGAAGACATATCTGATTAAAGGACCACTGTCCAAAATATACAAGGGACTCGTAAATCTCAACAATAAGAAACTAAACCACCCAATTAAAAAAGTAAGAAAAAGACCTGAACCAAAGAAGATATTCAGATGGTAATTATGTAGTGTATATGAAAATGTATTCGACATGTCATTAAGAAATTGGAAAATAAAACGACAATGAAATACACTACACACCTATTAGAATGGTGAAAATCCACAACACTAACACCACCAAATGCTGACAAGGACGTGAACTAGCAGGAACTCTCATTCCCCACTGGTGGGAATACAAAACAGCACATCCGTTTTGGAAGACAGGTTGGCAGTTTCTTACAGAAGTGATCACACTTTTGCCACAGAAGCCAGCAAGTATGCACCTCGGTATTTATCCAAAGGAACTGAAAACTTACGCCCACAAAAAAACTGTACACAGATGTTGACAGCAGCTTTATTCATAAATGCCAAAACTTAGAATCAACCCTGATGCCCTTCAACAGGTAAATGGGTAAATAACAGTGGTAAAACCAGACAATGGAATGTTTCTCAGTGCCAAAAAGAAATGCACTATGATGCCATGATAAAACACAGAAGAAACACAAAGCAAAAGAAGCTAATCTGAAAAGGCCACATACAACTATACAACATTCTGGAAAAGACATACTATGTAAAAAGTAAAAAGACCACTGGTTACCAGGGAGGAGGGATGAGCAGGCAGAGCACACGGGATTTTTAAGGCAGTGGATATATGTCCACACGTGTCACAATCTATAAAATGTACCACACCAAGAGAGAACACTAATGCAAAGGATAGTCTTTTAGGGATAATGATATGTTAACACAGGTTCATGACTATACCACATGTACAACTCTGGTGTGAGATGATAACGGTAGAGGTGGCCATATGTGTGGGGAGGACAGGGCACATAGGAATATAGTACATTCCACTTAATTTTGCTGTGAACCTAAAACTGCTCTTTAAAATAAAGTCTATTGTTTTAAAAAATGCAAAGTTCGCCAGGTGTGGCACACACCTGTAGTCCCAACACACTGGGAGGCTAAGGCAGGAGCACTCAAGCACAGCCTGAGCAACTTAGCAAGACCTGGTCTCAAAATAAAAAATAAAAGGCTGAGGATATAGTTCAGTGCAAAGGCTCTACATTCAATCTCCAGTATAGAAAAAAGAAGGTAATGTGTGATCCCAGATTGGATCCACAGGAAAAGGAAAATGACATTAGGGAAAGAAAAACTAGTGTCCTAGAGTCAATAATTAAACTAACACATTAGGGGAAGTTCAGAGAATAATATATGTAAACTCTGTACTATTTTTGCAATCATTCTGTAAGTTTAAAATCATTTCAAACATCAAAAGCTTTAAAATTATAGCCTTAGCTGGACAAGATGGGCCATGCCTGTGATCCCAGCACTTTGAGAGGCCGAGGCAAGAGGATCACAAGTTCTAGCCCAGGTTGCAACTTAGCTTAGCGAGACCCTGTCTCAAAATAAAAAATGTCTAAGAATGGAGCTTAGTGTGAAGGTCCTGAGATCAATCCCCAGTACCACAAAAAGTAAAATAAAATTACAGCCTTAATTTCAGTATAAAGAAACAAAACAAATAGAACCCTCTCTTTTGCCACAGTTCCTTGATGTATATTACAAGGTATTATTTTCAAAAGAGACCACACATAACAAAGTTCTTGTGAAGTGTAATTAACTAAATGTTAATAGTTAATAGTTATTCCTCATCTAGTTAATACTAAATCCCAAGCATTTTGCTAATTACTTTACAAATAATGATTTCATCAGAATCACTCTATAACTATTACAACTTCCATTTGAAAAGTGAGAAACTGAATACCCAAAGTCATTTAATTAGTGATAGAGCTGAGATTTCAGCTTGAGTTCAGAACTCAGCAACAATCTTGTATTGCTTTTTAACAGCAAAAGTAGTAATACAGGTTGCATATCCAAAATCTGAAAATCTAAAATTCAAAATATTCCAAAATTCAAAACTCTTAAAAAACTTCTTGAAGCATTTCAGATTTCACATTTTCAAACTAGGAACGTTCAACCAGTAAAGTCTACGCAAATATAAAATCTGAAAATATTTCCAATCCCAAACATTTCAGGTAAGTGATACCTGTAGGGGCAGCAGCAAGTGATAATGATAATACTGAATCAAGATACATTAAAGATAGCTTTTTCAGGAAATTGTCTGAACTACCTCAAATTTCACTCTATAGCAGAGTATTGTATTAAGTAAGTGCCAGTGTTATTTTATAATTCTTATGGGGAGAAATGCCAATTTGGGAGTGTAATGGCTAAGAGTAAAATGTTACCTTCTGTTTTTCTCTATAATCCTCTCCTTCAAACTTGTACAAACTTTGTTCAATGTCCATTCTAAAATTTCTTAGAGAAGATTCTCCCATTTTATGCAAACGTTCATTCATCTCTGCAGTCTGAAGTTGAATACATTGAAATTAGAAAATTATCACTACATTCATTGTAAAAACATGAATTCTCTACCTTTTTAAAAGTCAGCTTTTGACATTAAATATCTAGTCTGTTAATTTAGAAGGTAAGAATGTAATGCTAACATCAAACTTGAATATAAATTTAACCTGTCCTAGGCTGAGGGGGTAGTTCAGTGGTATAGCACTTCTCTAGGATGTATAAGGCCCTGGGTTTGATCCCCAGTATCACAAACTAAATAATAAAACTTTTAAAATTTACCTTCCCTCAAGTATTTTAAATACTTGAATGGTGCTTCCTAAATATTTTCGCTTAGACTCTCTTTAAAATCTTTCATCATTGCAAAAGGAAACACATTATAATATCCATTATATAATCTTTTTACTTCCTCTCTTTCAAAATTCTTTTTTTTTATTCATTAAGTTTATTGGTACATTTTAGGTATACAATATGATGACATTCATCATTGGGAATTTGTACCTTTACATGATATATCTTGGAAAACACAGAAACAAAATCTTTGTAAATAGGGAGGGATGGAGGTGTTGAAGGGAGGGCAGGGAAATGGGGAAAAGTAAGATCCATTATATAATTTTAATAAGACAAATAGCTAATGTTAAAATAAAAGCAAAGTTGAACTAAAACCGTGTTTTGCATACTATTATGAAATATCTTAACATAAGACTAAGACTGTTCAAATTCAGGATATGACCCTCAAATTAAAAATGTTCTGAAAAACAAATTTAATAAACATAGTGATGAAGATTTGAGTATGGTTTGTCCCCAAAATCCAATATGCTGGAAGGCTGGTCCCCAGCATAATGGTAATGAAGTGCTAGGGCCTTTAAGAGATGGTGATTCAGACTTTAAGATGGATTACTGCTTTTCACAGGTATGAGTTGAGTCCCATGAGAGTGTACTTTTGATTTTATGTGACTGAATTAATTACCACAAAGTGGGTTATTAGAGAACCAGTTTGGCTTCCTCTGTCCACTTTCTTGTTTCCTCTCTCACCATGTGATTTCTATGCTATCAGCTATCACAGAAACCAAAGCCAGAACTACGCTCTTGGACTTCTAAACCTTGGAGGCAAATAAATCTCTTTTGTTTATAAAAGACTGAGCCTCGGGTACTTTGTTGTAGCAACATAAAATGGACTAAAATAGTTCACAAGAGGGAACATGTCAAAAAGCACCCTTGATATGGAATCAGCAAAATCCATACTTTGAGTAACTCAAGAGGAAAACAATCCAGTTTCTGCACCAAATAAATTAGAAGGAGAAAAATACATAAATGAAAGGGGAAACTATACATTTAAAAGACATGAACAATATATTGAGAAATTGCCAATTGTAGACTGATTTTTTAAAGAAGAATGACCTTTCTAAAGTGTAGGCCAGTCATGGTGGCACATGCCTGTAATACCAGCACTGAGAAACTTGAGCAGAAGGATTACCACGAGTTCAAGGCCAGCCAGGACTACACAGTGAGTTCAAGGCCAGCCAAACTACATAACAAGACCCTGTCTCAAAAATACCAAAAACAAACAAAAAAAATGAATAAAGGGGAAAATATTTATGAAACAATTGGAAATGTGAATACATACTAGATATTTGATGTTATTAAAGAATTACTGGGGTGGGCCAGGGATTTAGCTCAGTGGTTCCGGTGCCTGCCTCGCAAGTGCAAGGTCCTGAGTTCGATCCCCCGTACCAAAAAAAAAAAAAACAATTACTGGGGCTTTTCAGGTGGAACAATGTTATAATGATTATATTTTTAAAAAGTTGTTATATTTTAGAATATTTAAATTAATAATAATAAATTAATAATTAAATTAATAATAATAGTGAAATAATTACAGCTGAAATGACATATCTGAGATTTACTTCAAAATAACCCAAGAAAGAGGAGAATGAATTGGGGATATAAATGGTATAGGACTGGTTGAGAACTGTTGGAAGTGAGTAATGAGTACAAGGAGACTCTTATTTCTCTGTGTACTTTTGCTTATGTTTGAAATTACTCACAATTTGTTTTTAAAAAAAGGTACATTAATTGTGATGTTCTGAAACAACTTATGGTGCTTTCACAAGTAATGTTTTAATATTTTATGCAATGTTTACAAAAGATTTTCAAATAAAACAGTATGTCAGATTAATAATATAATACCTGCAATTTAAGTACAAGATTGTCAAAAAGCACTATTTTCAATAAGCAGGAGGTTTATGGTAACCTCATTATAAACTCTGGTGCTTAGTCTTTCTCACCAAAAAAAAAAATTTATAAACAATGTATCCCTTGAAATAAATCTACAGGTTCTTGGAGAGAACTCCAGTTATTTGAAACATAGTTTAAAACAATGCAAATACAGAAAGTGTGCTGACATATTTTGATTTTAAAGCAATTCATCAGGAAAACAATATGCTTTTTTAACTAACCTTCTTTTCCCCTCTTTCCAGAATCGTTGTAATGTCTTCATCTGTCAGCTCAGTTTCTTTAGAAGCAAAAACATGGGTGGCTCCATGACGTATCATTTGTAACATTTCCTCTTTTGCCAGCTTGTTAGATTGTTGATCAATGAGTCTTCCTAATAATAAAAATTTAAATTGCACATATTCAACCAATTTTTTTCAAAGAAAGCATAGCTTAATAGTTTTAATCAGACGCTACTACATTAAACCATACATAAAGCAATTTTATTAAGAAAACATCAGTGAGCTTTAGTTATTTGTCTCATGACAGCCCTACAAGTGTTTCTTCTACCATATTTTCTTTTACACTATGAATTTCCTTCAGTTAAAACTCAGGAGATAAACTTCTTTTTCATGTCCAAACTTTGTTTTTCAGATCAAATTTCTTTGTAATGAAAGATACCCTCTAAAATATATGTTTAAAGTATTGTATAGCTAAACATTTTAACTGCTAAATAATATCAGGTACTTCAAAAGGCATGTCAGAGGCATTCAACTATAAGCTAGTTATGTTCTACTACTCCAAATACTGAATGCAAGGGTTTCAATTAGGAAGAAAAGATTTCAATTAACATTTTGCAGCCAACTTTTTTCTCTAAGTTTGTAAATTTTGGTAAACCTTTATTATAAGTGATCTCCTTTAAAGAAATTTGTTTTTGCAAAAAACACCTAATTAAGATTATACATATAAATACCTTGTTGTATAACAATTGAATCAAGTCTCAGTTTTATCTCAGCTCTCTCTACAATTCTTTCTTCAACAGTGTCGTCAGTGATGAGACGGAATACACGTACTGGCTTCTTCTGGCCAATACGATGTGCTCGATCCTAATAGAAAGAGTCCTAAAATTTAGAGTATAGCCAGCATATGCTGTAAAATTCTAAAAATAAAATTAGTTCATCTCATTAGACCTGTAACTTTTGAAAGAAGTATGATGAATGTTAAGCATGTCCAGAGATGGCCAGGAACAAAGAAAAATGCAAATATTATACAGTACCGGTACTAAGAAACTTCCAGAAGGGCAAAAGGCAAAGCCCATTTAAGATGAGGACAAGAGGCATCAAAAACTTTTTGTATTGAGTTACTAAGTAACTTTAAGCCACTAAACACAAACATCTTCCAAGCTAGCAAGGAGTTTTATAAGCAAAGAATAAAGTAGATAGAAAGGGTTGCTATGGTAGCAAAAGTCTGCTTTATCTCATCATCAAGCAGTTCTTTCCGCTCACCAAGGCAATTCAGGGATATGCAGCAAAAGGTTGTAAAAATTAATGGGATATTAATATCCTTACTATGCAGTGGTCTAAAATGAGCCTATGGTTTATAATTGGCAAAGGCAACAGGTGGTAACTTCTGGTAACCTAGGAATAGTGATTTTAAAATATGGAAACTGCTAGAGCAAATAGGTAGAGGGAGAAGGGTAGTGGGGTGGGGGGGGAACACTAAAGAAACGGTTCCAAACAACCCTTGTACTAAATATAAAATGCTAGAAACCAGTAACAAAGTTTCAATAAAGCACATTAAAAGGAAATGTAATACTCTACACACACTTAAAATTTTACACTCCAACCATTAAGTCCGGAAAGACTGGCTGCACTCTTGATACTTCTTAGGAAATGAAGTGCTATCGCCATTAGATGTTCTAGCTCAGTACCACTGTAACTTACTGGAGCTTACTACTACTTAGTTAAATACAACAGATAGTCTGAAATCATGCTAAAGTAGTAATACTTATACTTTTTAAATATCCTAAAGGTCAATATTTTTAAGTTCTCTATTATAAATGGAAAAGACATAAATTACACCTCATTGGAATATGACCTTTCAATGTTTCCCCAAAAAAGTTAATTGTCCCAATTTTTTCTTGGGATTTTGGATACACAGCAATTTCGCATCTTTTTACTTATGAAATTACATTTCTTTACCATAAAATGTTAGTATCCTCTCCAATATTCAGGAAAGGGAAAAAAATTACACTTCTATTTTATGATAAAACCCAAGATGTGAGCTGTGTTTTGTTTTCATTTCTTGTTTTATTTTCAATTAGCACAACAATTAATTTCCAGAATAATCTACACTAACTTCTACAAAACTTCCCCAAAATTGTTATCCTTTAATCATAAATTACCTTTGTGCTATATAATAACAATAATATTCTGAGCTATGATAAATTACTAATGTCATCAAGGACTACTTACCATAGCTTGTAGATCAACCTGTGGATTCCAGTCTGAATCATACAGGATGACCACATCAGCACTTGCTAAGTTAATTCCAAGACCTCCAGCCCTGGTACTCAGCATAAAGATGAATTTGCTACTGTTAGGAACATTAAAGGCCTCTATTGCCTCCTTTTTAGTTGATAAAGAAATAAAAACAAAGAAAAAAATTGTGTTACCAGAGTCTTAAAAGATATTTTAACATGCATACAGAAAATCTTTACATACTTTATAACATTCTTTCTAAATATTCTTTATAATATTCATCCATCTTCAAAAATATTCAAACACATTTCTGTATATTATACTGGAATGGCTGCAGAAAACATACTATATTAAATGAAGATCTTTAAAAGCTTATATCAATAGAGACAGACAGGGCAATAACAGACAAATTTAGCTAAGCAAATAATAATTCATTTATATTGTTTTAAAACAATAATAGTGGGGCCAGGGATTTAGCTCAGTGGTTCTGCCGCCTGCCTCGCAAGCGCAAGGACCGGAGTTCGATCCCCGGTACCAAAAATAAATAAATAAAACAATAATAGTGAAAATATCCTAATTGATTAAGAACAGAAATATATCTGGAGAGTAAAATATCAAAAATCCCAACTTCATTCCCATTAGCTTATGGAGGATTGATACAGTGGATATGGCTTAGAAGATCAACCAAGAGAGTTCAAAGTTTAGAGATGGGAATCCGCAATAGATAAGGGCACAGTAAGAAGATAAGGCTTTTATCACTATGATGACAAGGAATAAACAAGGAAATAGGAGGAAAATCAAACAGTCAATCCCAGGGGTACTTAGTAAAGAATATTAAAGATTAATGAGATGTTAATAACCATTATATAAAGATCTCACACAAATTAATTAGAAAAATACTAAGACTCTAATAGGAAAATGATTCCCCCCAAAATGAACAATTCACAGAACAAATACATACAGACAAAACACACAGAAATAATGTTCAATTTCACTAGTACTTAAATGCAAACTAGAGCAACATAATACCAACTTTTGAAAATTAAAAAAATGATAATACTCAATGTTGACGAGGGGCGGTGCGACGGGCACTCTCATACATTGCTGCTGGGAGTTTAAATTGGTACAAACTTTCTGGAAAGCAATTTGGCAATATCATCAAGAGTCTTAAAAATGTTCATACCCTTTGACCCAGTAATTCCACTTCTAGGAATTTATCCTAAGGAAATAATCAGAGATGAGCACAAAAGTTTATGTGTAAGGATTTTCACTGTAACATTATTTATAATAGTGAAAAATTGGAAATAACCTAAGCAATCAACAATAAGGGGATGACTTATATGCAGCATATCTACAGGATGAAATATTATCCTAAAATTATTTTTACAATGACTTTTATTACTGACAAAGAAAAGTACAATATCATTTTGAGTAAAAAGCATCAGGATACTGAACCTTATAGTAAATATGACATTAATTACTTATATGTATTTTATCTATTCATAAAATGATTAGCCAGAAATACTTCACTTTCCAAATTTTCTTCAGCACTTCTATATTACTCGTATAATCACAGAATGCAGGAAGGTTTTTTTTATAGGAATGGACCGGCATGGTCAAAGCTGTAGGCCGAGAAGGTGACCCTGGTTGCCATAGTCAGTAGAGCATGTCAAAGGGGTAGTACAGAAAGCAGCATAGTGTAGTGAGAGGCACGTTGGTGTAGAAGAAATAGCAAAAACCAGGGTGTGAAACACAACTCTACCATTTCTTACATCTATCATTCTGGGCAAGCAGTTAACCTTTCTGAAACATAGTTTCACATGTAGAAAATTATACCAATATTTCACCTGGCTACTTCGAGAATTCAATTGGAACTTTAAGTTGCCTAGCTTATAGTAATTACTTGACAAATGTTAGTTCCTTTCTTTATAAAAGTGAGAGGGCCAATTATGCCAGAGGATGAACAGAGGCTGAGCTACCTGAATTTTGCTGTAGTCATGAGAAAAGGACAAATCTGAGAACTGATAAAAATTATTTCATTACAACTTGCGCAAAATCAGAGTTGAGGAATCAAATGTAGTTTTCCCCTTCTTGTTGGGAAGACAGATGAAATGATGTTGCGGACAACAACATAATGGAAAAGCAGGGCATCTCCAAGAAAAAGTGGACAGCTCTGATTTTGCTTTTGATTTTAAATTCAATACATGCAATTCAAAATCTCTGAAGGGAGAATTTTATTTGAAATTTCAAAAACCAGAAGAATTTAGACACAAATGGGTAATGAGCAGAGATAGCAGTCAGAAGTAAGGTCAGAACCATTCTGCCTGGGTTTCCTTTTCATTCTAGAAAGAAGGGTCATCTTGAATGGTACTAGAGAGGCTATACTTAATGTAGATTTGGAGAAACTAGTTCTCAGGAACAAATCCGCAAAAGCCTAGTAAAGCTTCAAATCACCATCTCAGAGAGAGTTAAAAAGCTATACAGCAGAAAGCAATGTATGCTTTGAAATGTCCCCTTAAGTGTAAATGTTGCCACAACCATTTCCCTACTGTGGCTAGCAGAAAATCCTTAATATGAAAAGGACCTGAGTCTTGCTACAACCAGACTTCAAAAAAAGCATCCAAGACATAGAGTTAAGTATTGTCACAGCTATGAAAAGAGAAGGGCATGAGTAGAGAATCCTGCGACCTGAAAAGAGGCCCTGAAGCCAAGAAAAACATATGTACAGTTCGTGGTATGTGCCATGCACTGCCCTATGTAGTTTAAAATTGTGTTTGTACCCATTATATCCACTGACACTCATAACAACATTGTCGGAAGTAAGAAACATAAGTATTAATTTCATCCTTACAATATAGTCAAAGATACAGAAACTCAGAGAATAAAATAGCTTGTGTACAATGCAAACTAGTTCTGGTACTAAAATTCAGGTCTTCTGAAACCAAGTTCAGTGCATTTTACAATATGTCATAAAGACTTTTTCCCAGAACCTGAGTATAGACTTAAAACAGAAGTCAAAGACAGAGCCCTGCAAGATCACAGAGGAGAAGATAAATCAGCAAAGCTTTCCCAAAAAAGTGCTTTAAAGGGCTTAAAATGTATTAGACCCATGGCATTGATTAGGAATAATCTAAAGCCCTATGAGAATTTCCAGATTCGAGGAAGATATGGATACCGAGTAGCTGAATGATTCATTCCTACATACCAATCTTTTAGTATGCTGAGATCCAAAATTCATTATAAGTGCCCATACCTATACTGTCCTATTCAGCTTTTTACAAAATCCCTTTAAGACCAAGGTTATTCCTTTTACAGATTACTACATTGCGTGACTCTTAAGGGTTGCTCATAAACCAGCAAAATCTCAACCATTCAACAGCCCAAATGGTCTACAGGAAGAGTCAAATCCAAAGAAGAAAACTTTAGGGTCAGAGATACCATTGCTTAGAAGAGATAAGGATGAAATGACGTAGTTCCCTCTACATAAGTGAGTATGTCTTCAAAGACCCTGGAAAGAATGCTTTGTAAGGAGTTAGTGGGATGGAAGCCAAATTGGAGTCTGGAAAGGTGGCAGTGAGAAATTCAATGTGCCTTAGCTAATGAAGAGGCAAAAGTTCAAAACTATCTAATGATGAAAAACAATGCTTAACTAAACTTTGATTTCTGAAGTCTTGTTTTATTTTCTATTCCTCACCTCTCTTTCTTCATGTGGGGTTTGTCCATCCAGCCGACAATACTCATAACCACGCCACATACAATAATCTTCCAAAATGTCTAGCAAGCGAGTCATCTGGCTGAAAATGAGAACCCTTGAACCTAAAACATTTCACCAAGGAAAGCAAATTATACACCTTGTTTAAAACTGACTTGAAAGTTATAAAGCTAAATTATTATACATGAATATAGAGCACATCAACACTCCACTAAAAACTCACACACACACACACACACACACATATACCATGAAGGAACACTACATAAAATTATGCATCTGCTGAGTTATGCAATTTTAAGGTCTTCAAAAACGCTCCACACATCTTGAAATAACCTAAAGTCTCCCTTTACTTTGTCCCAAGGATAAGTGATGGGTCCATGCAATCTCTCACTGGACTACTGCAATAGTTTCCCAACTAGTCTACTGGTTCTAGTCTCTCATCTTCAGTAGATCCCCCATGCTGCTGCCAGGTTGGCTTCGTAACATACAGCACTGGTTAAGTCACTCTCCACAACCAAATCTTTGACTCTCCCTCTGCCTTCAAAATAAATGCTTCCTCTCCTTTTTCCAAAGGTTCACTCCTACACATTCTCCAGTGCTCACCTCAAACATCATCTTTATGAAGACTTTCCCAACTCCCAATATCTCAATATATCATAGCACTCATCACAATGAATTGCAACTATTCCTCCTCACTACACTGTGAGCTTCTCCAAGACAGAGACTGTTGTCTCATTCATCTTCAAATACCCAACCTGTAGGACAATTCCTAGCAAATGGTAAGTATTCAACAATGTCTGCTAATCAAGTGAATGAATATGTAAATTTTTATTCATATACAAATAATTAATATGAATTTATTCCATGCTAATTAAAAATTCATTACTCACCCTGTTCTTTGAGTCTTGACAATAGCTTATCCAAAACCACCATTTTGCCACTGTTGCTGACAATATGCTCATCTGTGGTATAAGGTGGACCAGGTTCAGCACCATCAAACAAATATGGATGATTACAACACTTTCGAAGCTGCATGAGAATGTTTAAGAGTCGCATCTTGTCCATCTTGCCAGCAGAGTTTAAAACATCAATATCTTTCATCAGGATTTTTGTATACCTAAAATTGTAAACTACAATTAATCATCAATGGTTAATTCCATAAGGAAATTTTCCCTTAGCAATCTGATTAGATTCCTGTTTAAAGATAGAAAATGAAGTCTAACTTAAAGACTAAGGGTACAGTTCAGTGATAAAGCATATGCATGGCATATGTGAGGCCCTGGCTTCAATCATAGGCATCAAAAAAATGTTTCATTTGAGACTAAATCTGAAAACCAAGAAACTAATGAAGATGTTAACATTTTAACTTGTATGTTGCTTACAGACCTGTTTGCTCCTGCTTTATCCATTATTAGCAACTGCCACCAGCTGATAATGACTCAAATAATTACATCTGAGAATTTTCCATTACCTACAAAATTTACTGAAAGCTGGTTCCCAACATAAAAACATGTTTGAGCTAAAAACAATCTCAATTTCTTATTCTTATCTTCACAGGTCATTTTTTGTCTGATCTTGCTCAATATTTTTTCATTATCTTTTCTAGAACTTCATTCATGCCAAAAGAGATCTACAAATACAACTGACCAATAACAGTATATAATTACAGTAATAGCTAACACATATTGAGTGTAAGCCCAGATATTGTGTCAAGGGCTTTGTATGAGTCACCCCCCTCAAACTTCATAACTCTGGTAAGTACTAGTACCATCCTCATTTTACAGATGGAAATTCAGGCAGTTAAAAGAAGTTAAACACTTATTCAGGGTTATAGAAAGGGACAAAGTGAGCTTTGAGCTTATGTATGAGTCCAAACAATATACTCAATCTCTATACTGGTGTTACAGAGAGCTATGTTTTACCAGTTTTATAAATACAATCTAATTCTATTTATGTAAGCAAAATTTCACTTCTTGTAGTAGAACTGTTACATTTTGAACATGTTCCATTTATGGCTCCTTGTGACTCCCCTTGTTAATTGCTGTTTTGCTTGTATTTAGCAAACCATTCAAGCTTCTATTTGTAATATCCACAATCACTAATGTTTTCATCATCATCAACATTACGGCTATAACTATTTGCACTGGTGGAAAAAGCAAGAGTAACTAACAAGTGTACCAGTGGCATTATCTCCCTTATCTTAACATCAACTTTCTAAGGTAATTATGATTATCCTTATTTTACAGAAAGGAAACAGGCTATGTAACTAGCCCAGATTAAACAGCTATGAAAAGGCAATGCATGGAATTCAAAGGCAGAACTATAGACTCTAAAACCTTTACTATTTCCCAGAGATTAAATAAGATACATATCAGTTTTCTATTATATTTGAATTATATAACTTATCACTTATGTATAAGATGTAATTTTTGAATTAAAGATACAACTAAACAACCACAAAGCTAATTTTTAGTAAATTCTTATACACAAACACAAATAAATAGAAATAGAAATAAAATAGCTCACCATTCTCGTTGCATCTTACTCAGTCCCAAGTAAATCTTTATCTCCTTTTTAGGAGGCAGACTCCTCTCTACATCAGTTTTTATACGACGTAACAAAAATGGTTTTAAAACCTAAAAAGTGACAGCTCTTGTAAACGCATGTAACCTACTTAATATTTCAGATTACGTATTTCATTAACAATTCTGTGAAATTTACTTTCCAATGTATAATCAGACAACAACTATCAGTAACAATTGCCAACTTTCTTGGTGAAGAACTACCAAGTAATGGGCTTTTAGAAAATAATAACAATGGGCTGGAAGTGTAGCTCTGGGATAAAACATATACTTAGCATTCACAAGGCCTTCAGTTCTATCTCAGCAGTTAAAAACATAGAGGATCTAACTTAGACATTTATGATTTGATGGTACAAAATACATTAAAAATTAAGGCAACAAGACTATTGACCACTGAATAAGCACTTAAGAACTTGTGTGTGTGTGTGTGTTTGTGTGTGTAGGGGGAGCGAATATTGGGTATTGGACCCAGGCCCTTTACACTGAGCACATACCCAGGCCTTTTTAAAATTTTTGAGACAGGGTCTCAATACACGGCCCCAAATGGACTTGAAATTGTGATCCTCCTGCTTCAGCCTCCCAGAGTGCTGGGATTACAGGTGTACACCACCATGTCCAGCTTGGAGAACTTTTTTTTTTTGAAAGCTGTTGTAATATAACAAGATATTTAAACCTGATAGGAAATCTGAAGTCAGACTTTTGATCAGAGTCTACAAAGTAGTTAAATAAATAAGAAGAAAATGATTCAATGTTAAGGAAGATCTGGATGAATAGAGAAAAAGGAAATCAGTATAGCTAGAAGACAGATTCTATCACAAGGAAATAATAGTGTTCCAATCCGTGGAGTACTTACCTACAATGTGTCAGACACTGCACTGTGAAATTTACATGAAGTATTTGACCCTTGTAATAAATATTTCACTGAAATGTAATTATTTCAATTTTACTAAGTTCACCCAAGTCACTTTGCTAATAAATGGCAGAAGCAGAATTCAATCCTAAACCGAGATGGTTCTAAAATCAACTCAGTCCCTCATTAGCTGTCAGGAGCCGGGGTATGTTCTTTAATTTTTCCAAGACTGTTCTTCATTCATTCATCCAAAAAATATTTATGGTAAATATTTTAAAGTTTTTATAACAAGGATGATGATAATTATTTCCAAGGCTGCTATGGAAACTGTGGTAGTACATTTGTAGAGATTAATCATGGTAGATAGTAAACTCTCTTATTATTAAAGATCTATAGGAAATTTAAAAAAGGAAAAGTATAAAGTAAGACTTCTGGTTTCTGATTTGATCTTAAACTGTCTAAGAGAGATTTTTAAGAGTTTAAACTGCTGTAACACAATTCATAATAGCTAAATTTCGGGAATGACCTATATACTCATTGACAAATGACTCAATAAAGGAAATGTAGAATATGTATACACAATGGAGTACTACTTAGTCATAAAGAATGATAAATAATTTAAAGGGCACATAAAAGGAAAATGATAGGAAATGAGGAGGTAGACTCTGTGGAGATGGGAATACAATCTGGGATGGGGAACGAGGGGATGATGAGGAAGGGAAAGTAAAAATGATTAAGATGCTAGATGTATATGCATCATTTTCCCAAGATGACTGTAATTATTATTACTGCATATATATATGGACAATAAACTTCTCTAAGATATTCAGGTAGGAAGACTCAGAAGGTAGTGGAATATGAAAAAACAGCAGTCTCCCCTTGTCCACCAGAGTGCGTTCCCACCTGTGGGTATCGGAAACATTAGGTTGTACAGAATCTTATATGCACTATGATTTTTCCTATACGTATATATGTATTAAAAGCTTCATTTATAAATTCAGCACAGTCAGAAATTATCATAACTAGTAAGATAATCAAAAAAGGGAACAACTGTAACAATACACTTTAATAAGTTATGCAAATGTGCTCCATCTAACATTTATGAATTTTTCAGTTAATACTTTGATCTGTAGATGACCTTGCGTAACTGAGATCATGGAAAGCAAAACCGTGGATAAGAGAGGGATACTGTATAGAGCTTAGGAGAAAGATACAAGGAGTAAATTTGGGAGTTATCAATAATATATATGTGGTAAGTGAAACGATGGAGTGGATTCTCAGGGAAACAAAGCAGGAACAAGTTTTCAGCAAGAGTGATTGGCAGTGGTAAATAGTACGAAAAGGTAAGATGTTGACAAAAAGGTGTACCCTACATTCAGGGGGTAGAAAATCACTGAAAACTGTGAGACAGGTTTCAGCTGCCTGTGATCAGTGGGTTCAGGAGTGGTCAGGAAGATAGGGAGTAGAGGAGAGGTAAACTACTCTTTAAAGAAGATGGCTGTCAAGGGAAGAAAAAAGAGACTCACAGGTATGGATACAGTGCAGAGGGGGAGCAGTGTTATGTGTGTGTGTGAGGATGAATGGGTGAGGATTTGAAAAATAAAGTGAGCCCTTGCTCCATGGGTCACAGCCCATCTGATTGACATTTACTAAAAGCAGAGCTTGCAATTGTAAATATGTATCTTTTGCAGCTCAGCAGGATCTCAGAAGAGTCTCAAGAATTTAACTAACAAAAGAGTAAGACCTCACACTTCAAGACTCCATGGAGGGCAGAATACTAATTTGGATAATTACCAGCCAACAGACACTGCTGGCCTAGTCTCATATATACTAACCAACTCTTGTACTTTCTCCTTTTGACTCTGAAGCCCTGAACTTTCCCTTACTTTCTTTTAGTTGGTTTTCTAAATCACTAATTTTAGAGGACACTCAGTTAAACTATATACAGTATTATCACTCTTCCATTGGTTTTACTAAAGAAAACACCTCTGACATATGGATTATGACAATAGGTGGCTAGGTAACTTTTCACAGTTTTCAGGGCCATTACAGTCAAAAACACTGACTCTTCATTTGGGCTTCCTCAGGTATCTGATGGGTGACCCATTGGTAGCCAAAAACTCCATTCTCAGATCATATTAATGCTGCCATTTTCTGAACATGTGTCTCGTGACAATCCATGAAGACTGATTATGCATGCACACACCATTGAAGACTTCACTTCCAATCACCCTTCCCCATGCCTTAAATCATACTGCTTCTTTACTCCATAAATATTCCCAAAAGAGTTCAAGACATGACATAAATATCCATGTTTATAGCAACATAATTTATAATACCTGAATCTTGAAAGTAGCCCATATGTTCATCAATGGATGAATGGATAAAGAAAATACAATTATTTATACACAATGAAGTACTACTCTGTCATAAAGAAGGATAAACTTAAGTCATCTGTAGGAAAATGGAGGTATCTAGAGACCACAATGTTAATTGAAGTAAATAAAACACACAAGTTTAAATGCTGCATAATTTCTCTTCTATAAGAAACCCAGAATATAAATAAACAGCAAAATAAAAGATAGATGGTAGGAAATAGGGAGATAGCTCTTTTACAAAAGGAAGAGAGCCAAGAGATGGAGGGAGAGGAAAGGGGATGCAAAAATAATTAAAATGTGTTATGTACATATACCAACTCTCCACAAGAAACATTAATTATGTACCACAAACACATATTAATAAAAAATAAATTAAAAAATAAAAAATAAAATGGACCACAAAACCATATGTGTTTTGAAGGTGATTAGATTGAGGCATCATAGCTGACTTGCTGTTTGGAGGTAGGGTAAAAACAGAAGAGGCAGGTCACTGTGGGCATGACCTGGAAGGGTGTATTTCCCTTCTTGGCTCCTCCCATGGCTCTCTGCTTCTTGGCTGCCATGAGGAGAGCAGCTTTCCTCTGCCAAGACCCTTACATCATTCACTTTTTATGATTAAGTATGCTGAACATGGACTGTAACTTCTAAAACATGAGCCAAAATACACCTCTCCTGCTTTAATTTGTTGATATGTTGCATTGTGTCCCACCAATAAAAAGGTGACTGACAACCACAAAAAAATGATGACTCGCCAAAAAAAAAATACATAATGGGGAAGCTGGGTGTGGTGGTTCACGCCTGTAATCCCAGCACTCGGGCCGGGCGCTGAAGCAGGAGAATCACAGTGAGTTTGAGGCCAGCCTGGGCTACATAGTGAGTTCAAGGCCAGCCTGAACTACCTAGCAAGATCCTGTCTCAAAAAAGGAAAAAGATAAATCATGCAGAAAAGTCCATAAGGAAACAGGAAGAGAGGAGACCTAGTGTCCATATGTAAGACTTAGCCACTGACCAAACAAAGGGTAACACTTCTCCTCAGACAGAAGTTTAACACAAATACAGATACCCTTAGAAGACAGACATGCTTGAGGGGAGTTCCTGCCCAGTAACTTCTATTTTCTCATTGAGAAGAAAAAGTCACCTTCTCAGAGGAGCAGAGGGCAGGAGATACCTGGGACAGAAGTCTTGAATGGGAAAAGTATGAAATAGCTTTTATAGGAAATAAGAAACAGGAAACAGGCCTATAGAACGCCACATAGAAGCTACAGTTTATCATAAAATCACAGCTCATGCTAGAGAACACAAAATCATAGTAGCTCCAGGCTACAGAGTTGTAAAATCTTCTTTAAAAGTATTCAACAAGCTCAGCACAAAGGTCACTCTGCTAATAAGTGGAAGCACACAATTCAAACTTAGAAGACAGACAGTTGTACTATACCAGTTTAGGGTTTTCAAGGCACTATCGCAGATGGACAAGGGAGCAAAGGAGTTTGGGAGAACTGGCAAAAAGAGTTTTCAAAGTGATGAAAAAGAGGCTTACTGCTAAAAAGGTATAAGGTTGGATAGAGAAAAGAATCCTAATAGAACTGAGTTGATACATGGGAGAAGAAAAAATGACCTAGAATCTACAGGTCTCTTTAAGGTAACAGAACAGGCACAAAAGAGTTAACATGAGTGAGAGACAGGCAGGTCTGTGCACGCCCTACCGAGGTCCTGAGTCACGTGGAAGACGCCGAATCACCCCACTGCAGAAAGGCAGGTCTGTGCACGCCCTACCGAGGTCCTGAGTCACGGAGAAGACGCCGAATCACCCCGCTACAGACAGGCAGCCACCTGATTCCACATTACCAAGGCGCAGAGGACACCAGACCACCAGACCAAGGTACTGAGTCCCACTGTTCCTGGCCCAGAGGTAGGGGCTTCTGAGCCATCATCCCACTGCTCCTGGTCCAGAGAAAGGGGCTTCCCGGTCACCATCCCTCCTGCTGCTCCTAGCCCAGAGGAAACGGCTTTTGGGCCACCTTCTGTCCCACTGCTCCTGGCCCAGAGGAAGGGGCTTCTGGGCCACCATCCCTCCCACGGCTCCCAGCCCAGAGGTAGGGGCTTCTGAGATGCAGTCCCACTGCTCCTGGTCCAGAGGAAGGGGTTTCCCAGCCACCATCCCTCCAGCTGCTCCCAGCCCACAGGAAAGGGCTTTTGGGTCACCATCCCTACCGCTGCTCCCAGCCCCTGTCCCACCTCACCCAGCTCAGAGGAGGTAATCCGTGCAGGTGCTAACAGCCCCCCGCCCCAGTCAAAATGAGAAAACACATAAATAAGTCTCAAAACCAGACTTCCAGATCACCTACAGCAACCCCAAAGGGAAATGAGATCGAACACTCTGATACTCAAACACCTGGACCCACTGAACTGGAAACAAAAGGGGATCTGGAAAAAATGAAATCAGAAATAATTTCTCACATAACAGGAGAAATTGTGCCCTTAGTGCAAGACATGATTAATAAATCTAGAGAGGAGCTCAGGAACATGATGGAATCCCAACATAAGAAACAAATGGAATCCATAAAACAGATACAAATAGATTTCCAGGACATGAAAAACTCCATTGAAAGTATACACAGCAGAATGAGCCAGTGTGAGGACAGAATTTCAGATATAGAAGATAAGATTGCAATTAGTGACCAGGAAAAGAAAAATTGCTTCAAAATTATAAGGGAACATGAGAAATCAATCCAGCAGCTGCTAGATGATGCAAAAAAGAATAACATAAGCCTGATTGGGCTCAATGAAGAAAGAGGAGAGAGTGCAGATGACATAAAAAATCTCTTCACAGAAATAATGGCAGAAAACTTCCCAAGCAAGGAAAAAGAGCTTGACATACAGATAAGTGAGGCATATAGGACTCCAAATACCCTTGATCAAAAAAAATCTACCCATAGGCATATAATTGTTAAGATTCCAGAAACACAAGAGAAGAACAAAGTTCTCCAAGCAGTCAGAGAAAAGAAACAAATCACATACAAAGGAAAGCCCATCAGAATCACAGCAGACTTCTCAACACAAACCATCAAGGCAAGAAGAGCTTGGAGTGACATATTCCAAGCCCTAAAAGAAAACAGCCTCCAACCCAGATTGATGTACCCTGCAAGGCTATCTTTCAAAATGGATGGAGAAATAAGATACTTTCATGACAAAGAGCACCTTAGGAACTTCGTGAATACCAAACCAGCACTCCAAAGAATTTTACACAATATCCTAGGAACAGACATTGAGGATCACAACCCCAGCAAGCAAAGCAGAATGAACCCATCTGGCATGACAAGAAATTAAATGGAAAGGGGGAGAACCCAACGAAAAGAAAAAGTCATGGCAATGACAAGTCAGTAAGTTTCAGTTATAACCATCAACATTAATGGTCTCAATTCACCAATCAAAAGAAATAGACTGGCAGAATGGGTCAAGAAGCAAAATCCAACAATATGCTGCATACAAGAAACACACTTAATTCAAAAGGAAACTCATAGACTGAAAGTTAAAGGGTGGAAAACAATACTGCATGCAACAGGAACCCGAAAAAAAGCAGGAGTAGCTATCCTCTTGGCAGATCAAGTAGATTTCAAACCAACACTAATTAAGAGAGATGAAAAAGGACACTACATCCTTGTAAAGGGAAGAATCCAAGAGGAAGAGATGACAATCATAAATATCTATGCACCAAACACTAGTGCACCCAACTATATAAAACAAATACTAACAGACATGAAAAGCCATATATGCACTAATACAATTGTAGTGGGGGACCTCAACACCCCACTGTCACAAATAGATAGATCAGCTAGACTAAAAATAAGTAATGAAATACTAGAACTCAATCGAACTCTTGAACAAATGAACTTAACAGATGTTTACAGAGTCTTCCACCCCACAAAATCAGAATACACATTCTTCTCAGCTGCACATGGGTCATTCTCAAAAATAGACCACATACTCACACATAGAACGTGTTTAAGTAAGTGCAAAGGAAGTGAAGTTATCCCCTGTATATTATCAGACCGTAGTGCAATGAAATTGGAGATCCATAGAAAAAGAAACTGGAAAAATTTCATAAACACGTGGAAATTGAACAACACACTTCTTAATAACCAATGGGTCACAGAGGAAATTAAAGAAGAAATCAGACAGTTCCTTCAATTAAATGACAATGACAATACAACATATCGGAATCTATGGAACACAATGAAAGCAGTCTTACGAGGAAAATTCATAGCAGTGAATATGCATATTAGGAAAACAGAATGAGCCCAATTAAACAACCTGATGCTGAACCTCAAGCTTCTAGAAAAAGAAGAGCAGGACAACCACAAAGCTCATACAAGGGAAGAAATTATAAAGATCAGAGGAGAAATCAATGCAATGGAGACTAAGAGAGCGATACAAAAAATCAATGAAGCCAAGAGTTGGTTCTTCAAAAGAATCAACAAAATTGATAAACCTTTAGTCAACCTTGTCAGAAAAAGGAAAGAAAAGGCCCAAATCCATGCAATTAGGAATGAAAAGGGTGAAACTACAACAGACCCAGCAGAAATCCAGATGACCATCAATACCTACTTCCAGAACCTATATGCCAATAAGATGGACAACACAGAAGAAATGGACAGATTCCTAGATACATATGAATTACCAAAGTTGAATGAAGAAGACCTAAAAATTCTGAACAACCCAATATCAACCAATGAAATTGAAAAGGTAATTAAAAACTTATCAACTAAGAAAAGCCCGGGCCCTGATGGCTTCACTGCTGAATTCCACAAGACATTTAGAGAGGAACTGCTGCCACTACTGTTGAAACTCTTCAATGAAATTGAAAGGGAAGCAATACTCCCAAATTCATTCCTGGAAGCAAGCATCACCTTGATCCCCAAAGCAGAGAAAGATCCAACTGAAAAAGAGAACTATAGGCCAATCTCACTAATGAACATAGATGCAAAAATCCTTAAGAAGATACTGGCAAACAGAATGTAGAAGATCATCAAGAAGATCATACACCCTGATCAAGTGGGATTCATCCCAGGGATGCAGGGATGGTTCAATATATGAAAATCAATTAATGTAATACACTGTATCAATAGAGCCAAGGACAAAAACCATATGATTATCTCCATAGATGCAGAAAAAGCATTTGACAAAATCCAACATGCATTTAGGATAAAAACCTTACAAAAAACTGGAATAGATGATCTCTACCTCAAACTGATAGAAGCCATCTATGAAAAACCAACAGCCAGTATCATACTAAATGGTCAAAAACTGAAATCCTTCACACTAAAATCAGGAACAAGACAAGGATGTCCACTATCACCACTCTTGTTCAATATAGTTCTGGAAACATTAGCCACATCAATTAGACAAGAGAAAGAAATAAAAGGAATAAAGATAGGAAATGAAGAAGTCAAATTATCATTATTTGCAGATGACATGATACTCTATATAGAAGACCCCAAGAACTCCACCAAAAGTCTTCTAGACTTAATATCCAAATTCAGTCAAGTAGCTGGTTACAAGGTCAACCCACAAAAATCAATAGCTTTCCTCTACACAAATGACAGACTCACTGAGAGAGAAATAGGGCAAATAATTCCTTTCACAATAGCATCCAAAAAACTGAAATACCTAGGAATCAACCGAATGAAAGAAATCAAAGACCTCTTCTCTGAAAACTATGGAACTCTGAAAGGAGAGATTGAAGATGATATCCGAAAATGGACAGACATCCCCTGCTCCTGGGTAGGAAGGATTAATATAGTGAAAATGGCCATACTTCCAAAACTGCAATATAGACTTAATGGAATTCCAATTGAGATCCCAGCAGCATACTTCATAGACCTTGAGAAAACAATCCAAAAATTCATTTGGAATAAGAAGAGACCCAGAATAGCAAAAGCAATTCTAGGTAACAGAGACATGGCAGGGGGTATCACAATCCCCAACCTGCAACTCTACTACAAAGCTACTGTGATAAAAACAGCATGGTACTGGCAAAGAAACAGGCTTGAGGACCAGTGGAACAGATTAGAAGATGCAGAAACAATGCCAGACACAATCAGCAATCTCATCTTCGATAAAGGAGCCAAACACCCTCACTGGAGGAAAGATAGCCTCTTGAATAAATGGTGCTGGAAAAATTGGGCTTCAACTTGCCAAAGATTAAAACTAGACCTGTATCTCTCACCATGCACTAAACTAAAATTAAAATGGATTAAAGATCTAAATATTAAAATAGAAACTCTGAACCAGTTGGAACAGTGGTTAGGTAGAACCCTTGAAGACATCGGTGTAGGAAAAGATTTTATGAACAAAACCTCAGTTGCCCATGAACTAGCACAAACAACCAACAAATGGGATCTCTTCTTATTGAAAAGCTTCTGCACAGCAAGAGAAACCACCAGCAGTGTGAAGAGACAGCCCACAATGTGCGAAAAAATCTTCACCTGCTCTTCCTCAGACAAAGGTCTACTATCTCGAATCTATAAAGAACTTAAAAAGATCAGACCTCCCAAACTTAAAGACCCAATCCGAAAATGGGCATCTGAAATGAACAGACATTTCTCAGACAAAGAAGTAGAAATAGCAAATAAATACATGAAAAAATGTTCAACATCACTGGTCATTCGAGAGAGGCAAATGAAAACAACACTGAGATTCCACTTCACTCCAGAAAGAATCAACCAATAACAAGTGCTGGCAGGGCTGTGGGGAAAGAAGAACCCTGCTCCACTGCTGGTGGGAGTGTAGACTGGTGCAAGCACTGTGGAAATCAGTATGGAGATACCTCAAAGAACTAGGACTGGAAGTCCCATTTGACCCCGCTATTCCACTGCTGGGGATCTTCCCCAAAGAATTAAAAGAATCATACCACAGTGATATATGTGCACCCATGTTCATAGCAGCACAGTCTGTAATAGCTAAATCTTGGAAACAGCCCAAATGCCCATCAACTGGAGACTGGATAAAGAAAATGTGGTTTTTTTTATAAAATGGAGTACTACTCAGCCATCAAAAATGAGAAATTAGAGACATTTATAGCTAAGTGGATGCACATTGAGGCAATACTCTTAAGTGAAATAAATAGGACACACATGTGTAAATACTGAATAGTTTCTCTGGTGTGAGAAACTGAAAGTGTAAATAAGGACTAAATGTATAATAGGTCATGTGAAATAGGAAGAAAGGGGGCAAAGGCGAAGGAAGTGGGAGGGCTAGGGGAAAGGATAGAATGGAATGGGATTAATATGAGAAAATGGAAAAATAGGAACAAAATTTTTGTAAATAGGGAGGGGTGGAGGGGTTGAAGGGAGGGCTGGGCAAGGGTGAAAAACAAGAACCAAGAGAGACTATGTAAAGGTGCAAATTTCCAATGATGAATGTCATTATATTGTATACCTAAAATGTACCAATGATTAGAATGAATAATCGATAATGCAAAATAGGAAGAAAAGGTCCAAAGGGGTAGGGGTAGTGGGAGGGGCCGGTGAAAGGCAAAAAGGGAAAGGAAAAAATGCTGAGAAATGGAAAAATGGAAATAAAGTCTTTGTAAATAGGGAAGGGTGGAGGGTGTGAAGGGAGGGCTAGGAATGGGGAAAAAATAAGAACCAAGATGCATTATATAAAGGTACAATTCCCAATGAGAAATGTAATTGTGTTGTATACCTACAATGTACCAATAAAAGAATTTAATACAAAAAAAAAGAAAAAAGAGTTAACATGGGTGAAATACCTATTAAGAATACAAGGGAGTAGGGCCAGGGATTTAGCTCAGTGGTTCCACCGCGTGCCTTGTAAGCACAAGGTCCTGAGTTCAATCCCCAGTACCAAAAACAAACAAAGAAAGAATACAAGGGAGTTATCAATGAATGAAAGTTTGTGTTCATTGAATGTAAGGAGGTCGCCAGGTAATACATAGATGATAAAAAGGAAATGAATAGAGAGGATGGGACTACAAGATTGTTAGGCCTCATGGGATGGGTTTGATACATTACAGTAGGGAAGTAGTGGCTTAGAAGTGGCCATGGTGAACTGATAGAATAATAATACCACTTTTAAGGAACTCTGAGGTATCAGAGAATGAACAGCCTCTACTGGAGAGGAACACATTTTCATAGGGGAGACCACGCCAAAAGAGCTATTCTATTGAGACTGCCCCCAGCTCTGAAGAGTAGAGCTGCCCCTGTGAAATTTACAGGACACCATAACACCCCTCCCAGCACCGAGGAACAGAGCGGCCCCCAGCTCAGAGGATGTGAACATTCTGAGCCTTACCACCACCCCCAGCACCATGGATCAGAGCCGCCCCCAGCACAGAGGAGGTGAAGCGCATGGGCGCCAGCAGCACACATCCCTCCCATCACCTTGAAATGAGAAGACACATAAACAAGTCTCAAAACCAGACTACCAAATCACCTAAAGCAACCCCAAAGGGAAACAACATGGAACAATCTGATACTCAAATCCCTGGACTGCCTGAAAAGGCAACAAAAGAGAATCTGGAAAAAATGAAATCAGAAATAACTTCTCAGATAACATTAGAGATTATGCCCATAGTGCAAGACATAATTAATAAATCTAGAGAGGGCACATTAAAAAAAATAGAGGAGCTGAGGAACATGATGGAATCCCAAAATAGGAAAAAAATTTAATTGATAAAACACATGCAAACAGATTTCCAGGAGATTAAAAACTCCACTGAAAGTCTACACAGCAGAAGGAGCCAACGTGAGGACAGAATTTCATATACAGAAGCAAAATTACAATTAGTGAGCAGTAAAACAAAAATTACTTTGAAAGGGACCATGAGAAATCAATCCAGCAGCTGCTAGATGATGCAAAGAAGAATAACTTCAGACTGATTGGAGTCAATGAAGAAACAGGAGAGAGTGCAGATGACATAAAAAAACTCTTCACAGAAGTGATGGCAGAATACTTCAAAAATAGGGGAAAAGAACTTGACATAGAGATAAGTGAGGCACATAAGACTCCAACTAGCCGTGATCAAAAAAAATCTACACATGGGCATATAATAGTTAAGATTCCAGAAACCCAACAGAAGAACAAAATTCTACAAGCAGTTAGAGAAAAGAAACAAATCACATACAGAGGAAAGCCCATCAGAATCACAGCAGACTTCCCAACACAAACCCTCAAGGCAAGAAGAGGTTGGAGTGATATATTTCAAGCCCTAAAGGAAAATAATCTCCAACCCAGACTGATGTACCCTGCAAAATTACCTTTCAAAATCAGTGGAGAAATAAGATACTTTCATAACAAAGAGCACCTTAGGAACTTCGTGAATACCATACCAGTACTCCAAAACATTTTAGACAGTATCCTAGGAAAAGACAATGAGGATCACAACCCCAGGAAGCCCTGCAGAATGAATCCATCAGACACCAAAAGAAATTAAACACAAAGGGGAAGAATCTAATAACAACAAAAAAAGTCATGACAATGATAAGTCAATACATATCAGGTATAACCATCAATGTTAATGGTCACAATTCACCTATCAAAAAAAATATAATAGCAGAATGGGTAAAGAAGCAAGATCCAACAATATGCTGCATACAAGAAACACACTTAATTCAAAAAGAAACTCCTAGACTGAGAGATAAAGGGTGGAAAACAATACCCCATGTCACAGGAACCCAGAAAAAAGGAGGAGTAGCTATTCTCTTTGCAGATCAAGTGGATTTCAAACCAACACTGGCTAAGAGAGACAGAAGGATGCTATATCCTTATAAAGGGAACAATCCAAGAAGATGAAATGATAATCATAAAATATATGCACCAAACACTAGTGTACCCAACTATATAAAACAAATACTAACATATATGAAAAATCAAATAAGCACTAATACAATAGTAGTGTGGGGACTCAATACCCCACCCTCATAAAAAAATAGATCAACTACACAAAAAATAAGCAAGGAAACATTGGAACTCAATCAAACTCTTGCACAAATGAACTTAACAGATGTTAATAGAGTGTTCCACCCCACAAAATAAGAATACACATACTATTCAGCTGCACAAGGGTCGTTCTCCAAAAGAGATCACATACTTGCTCATAGAACATGTTTAAGTAAGTGCAAAGAAACTGAAGTTATCCCCTGTATATTATCAAACCATAGTGCAATGAAATTGGAAATCAATAGCAAAAGAAACCACAACAATTTCATAAACACGTGGAAATTGAACAACACACTTCTGAATAACCAATGGGTCACAGAGGAAATTAAAGAAATTAGAAAGCTCCTTCAACTAAATGACAATGAAAGTACAACATATTGGAATCTATGGGACACAATGAAAGCAGTCTTATAAGGGAAATTCATAGCAGTGAATACTCATATTAGGAAAACAGAGCGAGCCCAATTAAACAACCTGATGCTGAACCTCAAGCTTCTAGAAACAAAAGAGCAGGAAAAACCCAAAGCTCATGCAAGGGAGGAAATTATAAAGCCCAGAGCAGAAAGCAATGCAATGGAGACTAAGAGAACGATACAAAAAAGCAATGAAGCCAAGAGTTGGTTCTTCGAAGGAATAAACAAAATTGACAAACTCTTAGCCAACCTTATCAAAAAAAGGAAAGAAAAGGCCCAAATCCATGGAATTAGAAATGAAAAGGATGAAATTATAACAGACCCAGCAGAAATCCAGAGGATCATCAATACCTACTTCCAGAACCTATACGCCAATAAGATGGACAACACAGAAGAAATGGACAGATTCCCAGATACATATGAATTGCCAAAGTTGAACGAAGAAGACCTAAAAATTCTAAACAAACCAATATCAATAAATGAAATTGAAAACATAATTAAAAACTTACCAACTAAAAAAACTCCGGGTGCTGATGGCTTCACTGTTGAATTCTACAGGACATTTAGAGAGGAACTACTGCCACTACTGTTTAAACTCTTCAATGAAATTGAAAGGGAAGCAATACTCCCAAATTCATTCCTGGAAGCAAGCATCACCTTGATCCCCAAAGCAGAGAAAGACCCCATCGAAAAAGAGAACTATGGGCCAATCTCACTAATGAACATAGATGCAAAAATCCTTAATAAGATACTGGCAAATAGAATGCAGAAGATCATCAAGAAGATCATACACCCTGACCAAGTGTGATTCTTCCCAGGGATGCAGGGATGGTTCAACATATGCAAATTAATAAATGTAATACACTGTATCAAGAAAGCCAAGGACAAAAACCATATGATCATCTCAATAGATGCAGAAAAAGCATTTGACAAAATCCAGCACCCATTTATGATAAAATCCCTACAAAAAACTGGGACAGAAAGGTGTCTACCTCAATCTGATAAAAGCCATCTATAAAAAACCAATAGCCAATGTCATACTAAATGGTCAAAAACTGAAATCCTGGGCTGGGGATTTAGCTCAGTGGTGCCACCGCCTGCCTCACAAGCACAAGGTCCTGAGTTCGATCTCTGGTACCAAACAAAAAAAACCTGAAATCTTTCACACTAAAATCAGGAACAAGACAAGGATGTGCACTCTCACCACTCTTGTTCAATATACTTTTGGAAACATTAGCCACAAAAATTAAGACAAATAAAAGTAATAAAGATAGAAAATGAAACCAAATTGTTATTATTTGCATATTACATGATAGTCTATATAGAAGACTCCAAGAACTCCACCAAAAGTCTTCTAGACTTAATAACCAAATTCAGGTAAGTAGTTGGATACAAAGTCAACACACAAAAATCAATAGCTTTCCTCTACATGAACAACAGACTCATTGAGAGAGAAACAGAGCAAACAATTCCTTTCACAATAGCATCCAAAAAACTGAAATACCTAGGAATCAACCTAATGAAAGAAATCAAAGACCTCTTCTCTGAAAACTATAGCACTTTGAAAAGAGATTGAAGAGGATATCAGGAAATGGAAAGATATCCCTTGCTCCTGGGTAGGAAGAATCAACGTAGTGAAAATGGCCATACTTCCAAAACTGCTATATAGATTCAATGCAATTCCAACTGAAATCCCAGCAGCATACTTCACAGACCTTGAGAAAACAATCCAAAAATTCATTTGGAATAAGAAGAGACCTAGAATAGCAAAAGCAATTCTAGGCAACAAAGATATGGCAGGGGATATCACAACCCCCTACTTGAAACTATACTACAAAGCTACTGTGGTAAAACAGTATGGTACTGGCAAAGAAACAGACCTGAGGACCAGAGGAACAGATTAGAAGATGCTGAAACAACTTCAGACACACTTAGCCACCTCATCTTCGACAAAGGAGCCAAACACCCTCACTGGAGGAAAGATAGCCTCTTTATTAAATGGTGCTGGAAAAATTGGGCTTCAGCTTGCCAAAAATTAAAACTGGACCTATATCTCTCACCATGCACTAAACTAAAATCGAAATGGATTAAAGATCTAAATATTAAAACAAACACTGAACCGCCTGGCAAAGAGGTTAGATAGAACTCTTGAAGACATTGGTGTAGGAAAAGATTCTATGAACAAAACCTTAGTTGTCCTTCAACTAGCATAGCACAATCAATCAACAAGTGGGATCTCTTCTTATTAAAAAGCTTCTGCACAGCAAGAGAAACCACCAACAGAGTGAAGGGACAACCCACAATGAGGGAAAAAATTTTCACCTGCTGTTCCTCAGATGAAGGCCTACTATCTAGAATGTATAAAGAACTTCAAAAAATCAGAACTCCCCAATTTAAGACCCAATCCAACACTGGGCATCTGAAATGAACAGACATTTTTCAGAAAAAGTAGAAATAGCAAATAAATGAAAAAATGTTCGATATCACTGGTCATTAGATGCAAATTAATACAATGCTGAGATTCCACCTCACCCCAAAAAGAATGGCTACTATCATGAAATCAACCAATAACAAATGCTGGCGGGGCTGTGGGGAAAGAGGAACCCTGCTCCACTGCTGGTGGGAGTGTAGACTGGTGCAAGCACTGTGGAAATCAATATGGAGACACCTCAAAGAACTAGGGCTGAAGTCCCATTTGACCCAGCTATTTCTCTGCTGAGTATCCTCCCCAAAGAATTAAAAGAATCATACCACAGTGATATATGTGCACCCATGTTCATAGCAGCCCAATTTGTAATAGCTAAAACTTGGAAGCAGCCCAATTGCCCATCAACTGGAGACTGGATAAAGAAAATGTGGTTTTTTTATAAAATGGAGTACTACTCAGCCATACAAAATGGGAAATTAGAGACATAGCTAAATGGATGCACATTGTGATGATACTCTTAAATGAAATAAATAAGAGACAGATGTAAATACTGAATAATTTCTCTGGTATAAAAAACTGAAAGTGTAGATAAGGATCAAAAGGCATACTAAATATTATGAAATAGGAAGAAAAAGTCCAAAGGGAATGGAAAGTTGGAAAGATTGGGGAAAGGAAAGAAGGGAATGGAATTAATATGAGAAAATGGAAAAATGGAAACAAAGTCTTTGTAAATAGGGAGGCATGGAGAGGTGAAGGGAGGGCAGGGGAAGGGGGCAAAATAAGAACCAAGATAGATTATGTAAAGGTGCAAATTTCCAATGATGAATGTCATTATATTGTATACCTAAAATGTACCAATAACATTAATCTTTTTAAAAAGAGCTATTCTACTGAGAGGCTGAAGATATCATGTAGTCTGCTGACCAGAGAGGCAGTCAGAAAATTTGGGAAGGAGAAGCAGTGAGATTGACCAACAGCCAAACCCACAAGTTCAGATTCTGTGGCAGTTTGTTTTCTGACTCAGATATTTGTATATTTTACATATAATATAAATATTGTAATTATTGAATTTCTTTTCTGCTATTACTTACTGCATGAAGTCTTTCCACAAGTTTCTGATCACCAAAGCAATTTTTTGTGTCAAACCATGAATCAAAGTCCTGTGGAGTGGTGAAAATCCTACAGTAAGTGCACAGGTTTTTTGAAATGAAGTTGACATTCTTATATGATCAATAGAGAAACCATTTTAAAAGTATACTTTCAAAACTATGTTAACTGTGATGGCCAGTATTACTTATTTGTGAAATAGGCAAAATACTGAATAGTTACCAAAATTTGGACCCGATTATAGAGGAATTCTGTCATCAATTTTTCATTAAGCAAATATTAGGCTTACACATACCCTAACAGTTAAGAAAGATAGGAGTTAAAAATATAAAATGAAGCTCCTATGTCCTTAAATCATTCAATTCAGCTTTCTACCCCAGCATAACTTTGTGAAAATGATAAAAATAATTTTAAAATCACAGGTTTACAAATTACACTATTTTTCAAATCACATTCTGAGCCTTTTGCATTCACCAAATGTTAAAATGTCCACAATAATCAAAGATTTTTTTTTTTGGTACCTGGGATCAAACTTGGGTCCTTGCACTTGCACAGCAGGCAGTGAAACCACTGAGCTAAATCCCCAGCCCCTCAAAGATTATTTTAAAGTCACTACCTGCCACACTAGTATACAGAAATATGTTACAAGATTCCCCCAATTTAATGAAAAGAAAATGTTGAATGCATCATTCTGAACATGCCCTATCTTGTAAGCTGTGGTAGTGATGTGTTATGAGCAAAGTTTAACTGGCTGGCTAATCTCAAAGAGGACAAACATGCTATTTCTTTAAATATCTACTTTTTGAATATTTTTTTTACTTAAGAATTCTTTCCTGAAAAAAATCAACACACAGAGATTAAGAATTACAAAAAAAAACAGCTATACATTTTAATCTATATTCTATGCTTTGAAAACAGATTTCTGTGAACATAAGAAAACATATTTAAAATACATATGGCTTGGGGCTGGAGATGTAGTTCAGTAGAGTAGTCCTGTGTTTGGTCCTTAGAACTATTACTACCTCAAAAAAAGTATGGCTTAAACTTACATCTGAAGAATTAAAGACATCAGGCAATAAAAAGTTGAGTAATGCCCAGAGTTCATGGAGATTATTCTGCAAAGGTGTTCCAGTTAGAAGTAAGCGGTTAGTCGACTTGAACTCACGAACAATTTCTGAAAGCTAGAAAAATAGATAAATAAGCAATGTTTTATTTATTGGAATGTTCAACATTTAGTTATACTTTATCTTACCAATACATTTTTTGAATACAATAAAACTTGAAAATTAACTTTCTGTGGGAAAATTTCCTAATTCAGGATGACACAGCTTCAGTAAAGCACAATTGAGCAAAATATTCTAAGCATTTCCACGCTTGAAAGAATGCAGATGACATTTATACCTGAAACCATTTCTCCTTCAAAATCTCTTCAAAAAATTTACTTTCTCTATTTTGGTTCCCAGAGAACAGTCAGAACTTTCCCATGGAATCCAAGCGATATAATAAAACCTCCCTCTCTTCACCCACCACATTCGTCTACCTGCCTAGCCAAGTTCTAACTTGGTCTGGTCACAAATTTTCAGTGCCAGAATTGAGTCCATTTTTCCTGATTTCTTTAACTTCCTAAATTTATGACCACAAAAATTATGACAAAAAGCATAAAAGAATAGTAATGTTAACAAAAATGCACGTTTTTATAATGCTCTTAAATAAACTCTAACATTCATCCTCTTATTAGGTATTGGTTCCAATTTGAAATTAGTATGATCCACCTGGTAATTTTGCTCCAGTTCTGTCCCTGTTTCTCCCAAAGTAGCCCAGTGATCCAAAGAGAGGTTCATCAAAATAACTGAAGCTTGTCCTACTGCTGATGGAGTTGAATGGCAAGAAATACTGATTTTTTTCAATGTTAACACCACACTCTAATTCTTACAAGTCAGATAATTCCAGGAAACTCTTTTTTCTGCCCATATGAATACATATAAGGTATCCTCAATAAAACAGTAAGCCAAAGAAAATGATATTTCTACCAGATAGTCTCAATATTAAAACAATGTAGCATAACAGAGTTAGGTTGCAATAGGAAGGTTAGCAAATGGACACCTAATTTTCTTACATTTGTGTTTTTGCTCAACTTTGTCATGTATTCAGTAACTTAGACTTCAAAACCACTTTTAAAAGTGATTTTTATTCATATTTCATGAATAAAACCACAATCTTCCATTGCTTTTTTATTCTGAATATAGAAAAGTGAACAAACAGACCTGGTAATTAAATGAAAACTTAAATAATGTTGAGAACTTACCTTAGATTTTTCATTTTTAATTCTGTGCGCTTCATCAATGACTACATATCGCCAATGAAACTTTTTAAATACAGATTTTTCTTTAATTACCATCTCATAAGAAGTAACACAGACATCCCACTCTCCTGGAATCATTTCATCACAAATAAAAGCAGCCTAGTGAAAAACAAAGTTCCTTATATTAGAAAATGCTGCCCCAGAAAGTATTAAGACACTAAGAATTAAGACCCCTGGGCCGGGGATTTAGCTCAGTGGCACCACGTCTGCCTCACAAGCACAAATTCCTGAGTTTGATCCCCGGTACCAGAAAAAAAAGAATTAAGACCCCTAAGGATCATTTAGTCTCGTCTACTTTAGACATGTGAAACTTAAGGCCCAAAGATACTTTTGTCGGCAATTATCTGGATGTGACACTAATATATTCACCAACAAAAGAGAAAAAAAGGCTCTCATGTGAGTGCAGTACATTCAATTAACTAGAAAAGTTCATATAACCAGAAGATTACTAAATTACTAGGCTCTGACTTCATATCACAAGGACACAAAGTAAGTCTTCCTGAATACCATATTCTTACAAAATCCAAGCATTACTAACATAATACAGTTTCAACAAATAGAAAGAACTCAATATACATTAGTAATTTCAACCAGGCATGTCCAACCTTTTGGCTTGCTTGGGCTATATTGAGTGAAGAGAATGTTATGGCTTGTGTCTTAATGTCCCCCAAAGCCTCATGCAGTCGTAGGTGGCGCTTTTTCTAGAACTGATTCATGGTGCAATGCTAGGCTCAAGGGCACAAAGACTTTGGGTGAGTGCTACCGGCCCTAAGTTATCTGCATAAGATAAAAGGGGCAGAAGGATGCTGTTGAGGACCCCTCCTTCTTCCCTTGTTGCTTTTGTTACCTTCTGGCCACTATGAACTGTCTCTACTCTGCAAGGCCTGTCTGCCACTCCACCCTGCCTTGGAGCCAGCCGATTATGGACTGAAACCTCTATGAACTGTAAGCCAAATAAACCTTTCCCCCTTTAACTTTGGGTGTCAGGTACTGTGTCTCAGCAACAAAAGAAAAGTAACAGACACAGAGAAATTGTGTTGGGCTATACATTATATATATATGTATGTATGTATGTTACAAAACTTCATTTTTAATGTTCTTATAATATTTTTATAAAGAAGGCAAGCAGTCTACAGACTGTAGGTTTTATATGCCTAAATTACTGTCACCCATTCAAGAACTCTCATATATTCATTCATTTCCTAGAAGAGATGAGTTATATATTTTGTTTAGGGATCACAGAAGTTCATTAATGTTTTTGAGAAGTTTCTCGTGTTATTGTAAGGCTACAAATGTGATTTTATAAAGAGGATTTGCTGTATCTAGTACAAGGCTATTTAAAACTGTGAAACTATTTAAAGCTATTTTTAAATCTTCACAGACAGTGGCCAACATGGTAGTCAAGTTGACTGAGAGCATTTTTAACTTGCAAGAACTGAATTCCAGACGGTATGGGTCAAAGTAAAACCACAAAATTTAACAGGGAAAGCAAAATCTATTTGAAAAAGGCTGATTAGTACTATAAATCTGAAGTTATAGTGCATAAACAAAATTAACTCTTCACTGCCAAGTCTTCATTTCACAATTCACACTGTGTACCGAATACACTGTGGACTCATTCAACAAATATTTATTGTGTCCGGTATATATGAGATTCCTGAACTGAAATAAAGGACAAGAAAAAAGCCTTTGTAGCAATCTCAGTTGCACCTTGAGAAACTATCACATTTTGAAAAATTTAAGTCGTAGGAATTTGGAAGGCAAAAAGAACCAGGGTGCAAGACTCCATTCAGTCCTGCTAACACCTTATCCTTGTTTGATCTTGTGAAATACTCAGTCTGATGGTTCCTCCTATAAGTTTCATGGGACAGATGTAAATTTTAATTTAAATTAGCTCTGCTTTGAAACTTTTGTAATTACTGCACAGATTTAGAGTTAAATATCTTTATAAAATATTAAAGGTCACATAATCCAAAAGTTCTCATTTTATAGGTGATAAGATTCAGGCCTTTTGAGACTCACTCAATGTCACACAATCAACAGGGAAGCCAAAACTAAAACCAATCTGCTTCCATATCCATTATCTTTGGCTACTTCTGCAGGTAGTTATTAAAAGAAGGAGTAACAAAACTATGATTGAGAATCATACTTCTATACATTTCAGGACTACTTCAGTATCATACAGTATCAAGAGTATCTCTAATAACTTCCCAACTGAATTAAATATGCATTATAGCCTATATAAAATTTTTATTAACAAAATATTCTTTGACCTCATCAGATGTTTACAGAAGGCCAGAAAATGGAAAAATTCGACATATCTACCCCATTTTGGTAACAAAGTTCAAATCTATATACAAATAATGCTCTAGACTTTATATAAACATCAATTTCTAAATATCAAATATGGTATATTAATTATTCGTGTGATTGATAATTAATGGTTTTAAGTATGTGTACCTAAAAAAAGAAGTTTCTCAAAACAATACTTATATATTATTGTGTTTTTTTTGCTGTTGTTGTTACCGGGGATCAAGCTCGGGTCCTTGTGCTTTCGAGACAGGTGGCGGAACCACTGAGCTAAATCCCCAACCCTCAAAACAATACTTATACTTACTATAGTATGAAACTGTTTATTTGCTAATTCATTCTCTCTCAATATTTAAAAAAAATTATCACCACCAAGTAAGCTGAATTCACAACACATTAGTGAGTGACAGCTCACAATTTAAAAAACATTGATTTCGTAGACAGGTTTTCAAGGTTAAGTAATTTTTCAATCCACCAGAATCTCAACCTTCAATGGGACAGAGACAGGATAGTCATGAATTAAATACTCTGCCTTTCAAACTCCTAGAGATACTTCATGAATCCCTTGGACTCCACATAACATACTTGAAAGCTGTTGATTTACATTTTAACTGAAGCATTCTGAAAGCATAAGCCTAGATAGTTCTCTTTTGATTATGATCTTTAAGAAATATTTTTCATAAAAGATCAATATTTTAGAAATGCAAAGTTTTATATGTAATGATATTACATTAAATAATAGCAGTGACTAAAAAGAGTTCTAAGTGACTAATTTGTTATGAGGAAATATGAGGCATAGGGAAAAATCGAGGGCTTGTAATTCTAAATTTATAAACTCAGCATTTTAATATTTAAATTATTTATAAGTTAAATTTAAATATATTTAGGTAATTTCTCTCCAAGCAAAATGATGAGAATAAAATTATATAATTTATTACACTACCATTCCTTTGAGACTATCTTTTGGTAACTCATCTAAATATGTAAAATAGAATAATCTTACTTGGAGTCTAACTATGTTCTCTGGAGGCAAAATACAAAGTTTAATAATATGCTAAGTTGATTGTTCATTTTTGTATTTTTGCATAATTTATGATTTTTAGATTAATTCTACAATCCTAAAATAATCCTAGCCCACTAGATTGACAATGACTAAACCCTTCTCCCCAAAATCCAAGGTTCTAATATTATCTGAGAATATATACAGACATGTATGTGGTCTTGCATAAATACAACATACAAGGCCCTCTCCATATAGAAGGGGTTCCATTTGTGTATGTGTGCATACCAAGTCAAAAGTCAAAAATTCAAATAGAAAAAAATTAAGTCATTCAAATTTACACATTTCTGGCTTCAAAATAGCACACGTTAAGAGTCACTGATAAGTTAATAAAATAATATTTTTAAATAAAGTCACTTAAAAGTACAATTAAAAATTGCAAACGGGAAGGGGAAGAGGATATAAAAAGAATAAGATATGTTATGCACATGTACCAACTCCTCACGAATAGTATCATCATTTGAAAGGAAAAACTAAACTACAACTTCCAGCCCCAAAATTAGCCAAGGTTATCCACATCTGTATCCATAGGCTTGCTTTTCTTCCAGGCTCATCACATACAAATCCCTTAAAGATACTATAAGTCCTTAAATTAACTAGTTGATAAGGTAAAGGGTAGCAACCTGACCTTAAGATGAAGAAACATGCTGGGCATGGTGGCACATGTGTGTAATCCCATCACTCTAGGAGACTGAGGCAGAAGGATTACAAATTCAAACCCAGCCTGGGCAACTTAGCAACTCAGGGAGACTCTTTCTTAAAAAAAATAAAAAAGGGCTGGTGATGTAGCTCAGTGTGAAGGCCCTGGGCTCAATCTCCAGTACCACCAAAAACAAAACAAAAGATGAAGAAACAGATTTAAAGGATTCAAACAAAGTTTTTAGGCAATCTTAGATCACCCATCCTAAACGATACCTCCATATATCCCCAACCCCAGATCAGTGTACATTTTTCTCTTGAGGACCCATACTCTATTTTCTCTGAGTGTGTACTTTCACTCTGTTTAATAAAATCTACTGATGCCTCTCAAAAAATGTTTAAGTTGGTAAGCTAATTAAAAAAGCAAGTGCAGATGAACTAAAATAATCTGTTATTAATAGGTAATGTATCTACATCATAGGATTTTATTATAATTAAATGAGTTAATATATGCAAAGTATAACAGAGCCTAGCTTAGAGTAAGCACAACTTAAGCATTATTTATAAGTAGTAGGAGTCGACTTAAATGTCTTTAATAGCAATAAAATGTAATTTAACTTCAGAAATGATGTTATTTTTTACTGCCTTTTTAAACTTTTTTCTTACTTACTCTCGCATCTTTGTCTCCAACAAAACAAATAACACGGAGAGATGGAACCCATCGTTTAAATTCATTCATCCAGTTGTGTAAAGTAGACTTTGGAACCAAAACCATGTGAGGTCCAGGAATGTTTCGGTAGTGTTTCAGGTAACCAAGCAAAGCAATTGTTTGCAAAGTCTTGCCGAGACCCTGCATTATCATCACAAGGAAAAACAAAATCTATAAATATAATTTCTTTAATGAAACAATATATTAAAAACATTAAAAGATATTTGCAAACTATCTCACATTAGGAATTATGTTTGCACCAATGAAAAGTAAAAAGATCTTTTTTAAAGCCAAAAAAAATTAAATTCAGTACTTACTGTGAGGATAAAAAGAAACCAAGAAAGTACACTCAGAAAGTTGAGTAACGAAGCAAATTTCTATTTAGTATATTTTTGCTCCTAGAGGAGCAAGCAAACTAATATACTAATTTTTCTAGTAGTTACAAAATGAGGCTGTGTGTGTGTGTTTCACAAAGACAGATTTCCTTTGGCAGCCTTTTAGACACTGTTCTTCCCTATTGTCCCCAACATCACTGCAACTCAGGCATGAACTATTCAGACTATGCATCTCAAAGGGTTTAGGACTGGGCACTTACACCTCACACTCTTAGAGACCTTAGAAGGCACAAAAGAACAAAGCTTTGCAGCCAGAAAGGATATTAAAGATCAATTAGTCCAGTGGACTTTTAAGAAATAATATACTGAACAGCGGTGAAATTGTCACCTAACCAATGAGAAAGGAACTGAGCTTTTAGTTCGGCCTTTTAAAACACGTTTTGGGGTTGGAGGTGTAGTGCAATAGTAGAGCACTTGCCTAGGGCAAAGATGGGATCCCCAGCACCACAAAAATACATTAGAAAATAAATAATAAAATAGCTTTGGGCTTTTTCTCTAAACAAAGTATGTATTTCCTTTTGTAAACCTAAGCTATTTTTATAGGGTTTATCTATCTAACATGTCACTTAAAGAGATGGATTTTTATGGGTGCTATGAATCAAAACTTTAAAGTGTTTATACTCTATAACAAAGTAATTCCACTTTCAAGAATTCTATGGAAATAATCTGAGAGGTACAAGAAAACTAAATTACAAGATTCTCATAGTAGCACTATAAATCAAGTAATCCAAATGAGCAGCAATAAAAGAAGAGTATAATAAAATTATGGTGTCTCTCTAGGATTATGCAATAAAAATTATTTTTATAAAATACATATAAACATGAAGAAATGAGAATACCAATAATATATACAATAGGATCTCAACTATGCAAAATAAATACCTGCAGAAGACTAAAAATTAATATGCCAAAATTTCAACTATTATTTCCAGGTGGCAGAATTATAATTTAATTTTAAATTTTTTATTTTTTCCATATTTTCTAGACTTCTTAAAGTGTAAAGATTTTTAGGTGCTTCATTTTATTTTATTTTATTTTATTTGTATAGCCTTTTATTGGTACATTTTAGGTGTACAACATAATGACTTTCATCATTGGAGATGTGCACCTTTACATACTCTCTTGGTTCTTATTTAGGTGCTTCATTTTAGACAGGTTGTAACCAAGAGGTGGTGGTTGGGGCAAATAATCCTTTTGTTGAAAAATTAACCAAATTCCTCTCCCTCTAAGCTGACTATATTCACCAAACCAGACTCTGTAAATACAGGGAGCTAATGACCCTTGATTTAAAGGACCCTCTGCCACACACCTAACAGCTGCTCAATCAAGTATGAGTACCTATGGGACTGACTACTAGACACCATAAGGCACACATTGCCACACGGCTCTTCTGAACAATAGTGTTTACAAATATGGCTCTGGAGTCTCATAAATATGGTATTGTTAGGTTAAACAGATCTAGAATCTTCTCTACCCTCTCTTAAATCCTATTTTACTAATTCAGCCTTAAAATACAATTCAATGTCTTCTCAAATACAAATACAATTCAATGTCTTCTCATCTGATGATGAGATACATCTGATGATGATGATCCATGAGCATCATCTACTGATGATGCTCATGCACCTTACATGGTCTTACTTTTTCCTCTTTGGTTATTTTACTTACATGTTCCTGATTCATTAGCTTATTTGTAAAAATATCATTTAGAACTGTACTTTATCAAGACTCAGCATTGCTCTTTACTTGTTCTTTATTCCATCTACTTATTTTTTGATTACTCACAAATCTAGATATTTACATTCATTCTTTCATGTATGCATTCATTCATTTATTCCCTTATTGTTTGGTTTATATGCCCCACCTCATTCCCAAAAAGATGTCAGGTAGCCTACAATAGAAACATGTTTCACGTGGCCTACAATGAAACACTGAACATAAATTAATAGTAAAACAGAAATAAATAGGCACCAAGGAAAAGAGGCAACAAGGAAAACAGGGCACCATTTGGGCATTCAATTTGGCTGTGCATCCTGGTAGCCAAAGTGCAACCCAAAACAAAAGCACAAGGTGGTTTTTTGGACCATTTCAAAAAAAAAAAACAGTAAAAATTTTGTGCCTGTGAAAATCTATGTCCTAGAGTTCACTGAAACATTTGCAGACTTTACAAAGTTCTTTTTTATTCTAATAACTAAATAAGGCTTCCAGGCGTGAGGGTTGGTAGTAGGTCAGGTCAGGTATTCCAAATTTGTATTAAAGACTACCAATAACTGCAGTCTATTTGAGCTACCAGCTCCTTACCATTTCATCAGCCAAAATACCATTGACTCCATTTTCATACAAGGAGATCAACCAGTTCAGTCCTCGAATCTGGTAATCTCTCAGGGCTCCTCCTTTTACATCTGAAGAAAAAAAATCAAGAATGTCTCATGCTTTCATTAATATACTCGAGGAAAATTCTTCTACAGCCAAATGAAAAATATATCACCAATGTGATGGAGCACTTACAAGAAGGGGACACCTCAAATCTAACACACACACTCGAAGTTTTTCGACTCTCTAACAGTAGCTCTTCATCTTCTTCTTGTTCCGTGCGTCGGTGGCGATAGCTGAATTGAAAAAGAAACACCTTCCTATTAACCCCAAATGCTAAGCTGTCAATACAGTCACTGTTCATTGCTGGTGTCTGTCATGGAGAAAGGATGAGTTATCTAGGACAGGGCTTGAATTTGACAGAACCAGCCTACATTTTTACTGCTAAATTGTCGTAAGAAAGAAAAATATTATTACTTTTAAAACACATGTAAAGTGCCAATAACTTTATTTCCTATACAAAGTTAAACTAAGTAACAGGGAGGGAGAAGAAGGAGGAATCGAAGGAAGGCAGAGAAAAAGAAAGGGAAGAAAGTAGAGAAACATACTCTCCAGCAGAAATTAAGCTCTGCTTTTCATCTTTCTTTATTCGAGGACGTCCCAATTTCATGCTCAGAGGAAATGTTGGAGATTTCTGCGCTGAAGGTTGAATGAAATGTGCAAAAAGTTCTGTCTGCTTCAGTAAAAATTCAAATCTCTTTGCTCGATCTGCTTTCTAATTTACGAAACAAAACAAAGGAAAAATATTTTATTCATTCAAAATTATTTAACAAAAACTTGTACTGCACTTACTTTGTACAATGTTCTAAGCACTGTAAACATACTAACCTAATTAACTCAATTAAGAAACCTATGAGGCAGTTACTAGTGTCATCCCGTTTTACAGATAATAAAAATGAGGCACAGAGACGGTTAGGAACTTGCCCAAGTGTCCACAGCTAAGTAGCAGGGTTTGAATTCAAACAGTTTGATCCTTTGAAGCCAAATGATCTAAGTCTTAGTCAATGCTCTAAAAAGTACCTTTCTTGGAACTGAGAGTGTAGCTCAGTAGTAGTACACATGCGGAGGCCCTGAGTTCAATCTCCAGCACCCTCTCCCCAAAAAGAAGAGGTCTTCATAAAGAATCAAAATTGGAAAACAAATCCTCTTTCCAAAACATGATTTTCTTTTCTTAAATAGTAAGGAAATTAAGCATCGAGTATATATCTCAAACACACAAATACAAATTATTAATTATGATATACACATACCATAAAATGAACTCTTGAGTGCAACTACAAATAACTGAAACCCAAGAACACAGCATCATCTCTCAAAATATTTTCATTGTCAAGGTACAATAACATAAAAAATTCTTCTTTTCTATTACAGTGATCTGGAAAAACATCGCTTCTCGGCCTTTTGGCTAAGATCAAGTGTACAATGATCTGGAAAATTATATTTTCTGCTAGCAGTAGAAACTGTTTCTCTCCAAAGAGAACAGGATTTAGTGAAAAACATATATACACATACATATATATGAAGCAGTTATATATTAAATATTAAGAGTTTATGTACATTCTAATTCTCAATAAACTACAAAAAGTAATGTAATTGTACCATATAAATACAATAAACACTGATTCACTAAAAAAAAATCAAAGATACATATCTCATTCCTGATTTTAAAAAATGAAAATAATTTTTTATTCAAAGTCACTTTCTGACCACAGGGTAAAGAATACTTGAGCTAATGAAAGATACATAATTAATAACATCAGAAACTTACAGAAGAGTTCATTAACATAAATATGAGTTAGGCAAACATATTCAGACCACTAGCTGGAAGGAGGCCAGCTTTCCATTTTATGTCATCCTCACTGGAATGTTGTTTTTAGAGTTATCATTAACTCTAAAACATTAACTGTGCCATTAGATGTGGCCTTAAACATTAAGACATAGAGTCTTATAAAAAGCTATCAACAACCCAAAAACGTGCATCTCTGCTTACTTTTATAACATTATTGCAAAAAAATTCCCTAAGGAAAAAATCAAATTGAACTACCTGTTAACTTCTTAGTGATAAAAATTAAACAATTAAGTGACTAGCAAAGCAATTATGATTATACTGCTTAAAGATGTAATATTTTCAGGCACTGGACAAATGCCCTTCCCCCAAAAAAGTATATTATCATATTATATGTTTCATTGATGTGTAGTGTTCATTCATATATTCAAAGGAAGAAGGAGAAAGAAATATAAACCTGGCATCGTTGACTAAATTTCTCTCAGGTCACAAGCCACACTGATATTACCCCTGATATTTTTATCACTCAGTAAATAAAGTATTTCTATCATAAAATACCTTACTATGGAGTAAAGGCACTGAACAAAAGTGAGATGTGGTTCTAGTCACCATATTCCAGGTAGGTTCTTCTATCTTCTATTTCCTCCTTTTAAAATGAAATTAATTTATTCAACAAAATTTATTGTGATGGATTAATACATTATTTTTCAATCTAAAATCTATGATTCTCTATGCATTATAAATACACAGGTTTTTTTTATCTTTCGCATCTCTTTTATAAAAGTTAACTATAGCATTTGCTATCCTACCCAAGAGTATGTATTTACCATTTTTTCTTCATATTCTGGGTCCATTTCCTTTTCAGATTTAGAAGCTTTAGTAGCAAGTTTGAGTTGAAACGGAGAAATGTTTTTCTAGAATTTCAAAGGAAACAGGTATCATCAAATTGCAAAGCAAGGTCTTTAAATTGGTCAACATTCTCAATTGAAGAAAATGAAAAGTAATTAAATAACCTAATAAATAAATCAGTGTGGGCCATGCATGGGCCAATGATGAGAGCATATTATGTAGCAGGGCTTATGATTAATCCAGTTCTGTGCACCTGAGGTCCAAACAAAAAAATCTGAAAAGCCAGAAAAATTACATTAATTAGAATAAAGACCAAAGGTAAATTATGGAGCCTATTTGCCCATTTTTAATTTAAAGCATAAGAAAACGTGTAATCATAAAATAAGAGATTTAAAAATCTAGAATAGGCTAATATTGTCAACCACAAACCAAAGAGGTCAAGGAATCTAGATGTTTATTCTCAGAAACACTTTATGGAATGGAAACAAGGTAGACTTTCAGAAGAAAAGAACGATTTCTCATCCTGAAAAAACACTTTTTTGAATTACTTTTATACTGAAATTAAAACATTTAAATTTTTATGCAATGCAATGTGATCATACATATTTAAAATAGTTTAGTACAACTTCAAATTGTTGATTTATGTTAACTTTAATTAGAAAGAAAGCTATTTTAAACTATTTATATTACATAAATATTTCACAGAAGCAATTTTATCAGAGCTATTAACTATTAACCATTGATATTTTTAAAGTTGTAATTTAGTGAACACTAACATTAATCAATAACTTAACAAGACTGAAATAATCTGACTGGTGGGGTGTTATCTTATACATCCTATCCTTTGAAAAGACAAGCTTATACTTGCAAATACACATACATGTATAGAATAAACTTGGGCTGTAAGAAATCAGTAAGTAAAATAATAAAAACAAAAATCTATCCACTAAGAGCAATGCCAAGATTATTTCGGTTTTAACACAGACTTCACAGAAATCAAAACACAATTATTTTAAATAAAAATTGAAGAACCTATGTCAATTTTATCATGCCTTTTATCAATCTGCTTCTGAAAACCTACATCAAAAATTAACAATAGAATGTGACCCTAAATATAAGAAAAAATGGGTCCAATATATAATGAATGTTTTTCAATGTTTACTAAGATTTTTATTTTGAGGAAATCCAAACTAAGATTATGGAATTTGGCCCTGGTCAGAGTCTTACTTTGGAGTACTGATCAGATAACAACCATCTTGACTTATAGCACGTCATATGTAAGTAAGATGTTTTGAATGTAATCTTGAATGAATAGCAATAAAAAACTGCCAAAGATCCCCTCAAACCCACACTTTAAAACTGTCACATATATTACACATCATATTTATTTCAAAAGCAACAAGAAAAGTTTGGTATCAATATCCACTCTTTTATCATTCTTTAAAAGGCCAAATGAAATCTGGTTTTCAAGTTTCAAAACAGCAACAATTACATCACCTCATATATGCAAATATATATCCAACAGAGTGAGAAGTAAGCTTTGCTTACAGAAAATTCAAGCTTTAATCTTAGAAAAACATTTTATTTTATTCATTACTTCTTTGCTCACCTTATGGGAGAATTCCCTAAAAATTTAATTAGATGCTAATTAAAATCCCTATTCTTGAACAGTGCTATTAAATGGCATGGATAAGTACTTAAGTGACACTATCTTCCACAACAATTTTTAAAATACCTACCTTCTAACCCTTCTCCTTTATATATGTGTATATGTATAAGTTTTCAAAATTAAATTTCTCATCCAGGAAAAGATAAAAAGTGTTCTTGTGGATTTTGTCATCTGGTAGTGTAGATGCAATGGGAATGCAGCACAAGGTCATCAAAAGGCCTTGTCTTAAAGATCATGACCTTTTCTTGAAGTTTTCACTACCAAAATACTATCTCCCAGTTTCTACAGCATTAAGTTATCTGCCACTGAAACTAAGTTCAAGAAACAGAGGGTAAGGAAAAATACCTTTAAGCAGCTCAATATCACAGATCAATTCACTAATTCTCATCAGCCTTATCAACACAAAAGTACTCTCATTCAAAAACCTATCTGCTTTTATTTGATACACAATTCTAGCTACTTTGATAATTTGGCTTCCCATACCCCAGATAATAAAAGCCCAGCAAATGATGTAGCAAAGACCACTAAAAGAAGGCACACCACGGGCAGCAAGAAGAGATGGAAGAAGTCCAGTAGACTAAAATGTGTGTTCTGCAGTAGCATCTCTTACCCTTGGTATTATTGTACTTTAGCATTGTTTTAAATGATTACAGTTTTGCTATATCTATGCTCTGTATCATAAATTCTTTCTCATAAAAGTACATGAGGTACTTTAAAAGTGACAGCTAAGAGCCTGGCAGTTGAGAGAAGAAACAGAAAAATTATTAAAAATCAACACAGTACTCAAAGAGTCTGAAAAGTGGTTAATGAGGGGAAACAATCTGCTGGATCTCAACTGCCTTTGTGTCACTGTCAGTGTACAAGAACTGATGGTCATGAAAGAAAGGTTACTCTGCACTTTTAGTATATCCCTTAAGGAGTCAAAGTACTATGCAATATATTTAAAATGTTAAGTAAAAATTAAAAATAAAAAGATGTAGTAACTAAAGCAGTAAACTTTAGGTATCCAGGAAGTTCCTGCCATGTAGTACCTCATTTCCCTATCCTGAGTGGACAAAGGAAGTACCATCAAGACAGTTTCTGGTGAGGCTACAGAGTTTAGGACTATATAGATATCAATTCAGTGCTTATTATACAGGTTTTTTATTGATTCCCAGTCTTTTCACAATTCAAAACACTTATACGATCTGGAAATTCAACATTTACTTTCATATAGGAGTTTAGCACTTAACACTTGCCCAGTCTAGGGAATAAAAAACACCTAGACACATTTCTAAATTTCCCAACATTTAGTTTATGCTGATGTTTGATATTTGGCCCAGCTTCAATCATTGATATTGTCTTACTGACTCAAGTACCAAATAGATCTCGAACTGCTTGTTTTCCCCGGTTTTCCTGTTTTCCCTGGTTTTCGCTTAGCACTACAATGTCTTTCATTGAGTCAACCTTGTAATGGAAAAACATGTCATTTAAGCCACTGATGAATTTTAAATTACTCTAATTCAAGGCAAAAGGTGTTAATTTCCCTCCAAAGCGGTGCATTTGGTAGTACAGTACCATATAATGATTCAGACAAAGCCACTTGAGATCTCTACAGCATAATTTGCATTACCCACCGTTTTTCAAATTAGGATATGTCTACTTGTAAATGGGGGGCGCCTCTAAAAGATTCATTTTGCAATTTTATTGAACATCAAAACTGCTTATGGTCCATCCTATTATTTATTCTTAATTTTTCAAAATGTTTCATAGTTTTCGGGGGTGGGGGGGTTGGTTTCCTTGCCTGTCTTGATCCATGTATGTATGTCTTACGGAGATAATACAGATTTTGTAGATTTGGCTTTAATAGGTGAGAGGGCGACTAAGGTACCTTAGTAGCTCCTCATCCTGGGAATGCTGGCTTTTAATTTTTTTTAATTATGAAAAAAAAAGCCTATGTGTGTCCAGGAACCAGCAGCGCCCACTAGGAGAGAGAAATGTAAACCTGGAAAGGCTTGAGGCCGGATTGGGGACCGTTTGGGTGGCCCTGGAGTGAAACACCCACTATACCGTCGGGAACGGGGCAGGAGAAGGTGAGGGGGCAGGCGCTGGAAATTATCCTAAACCAGGGTGCACGGTTCCTTGGTGTGGGGTTGTGATTGTGGGGTACGACGCGAAGAGCTCCTTTTTTTTTGAGGTGACACCTCCGCCTCAGTAGGCGGGGATCAAACGAACAAGGGAGATTTCTTTTTCTGCAACCCAAAGACCGACATTGCCAACCAAAGAAATCAATGTCTTCCGTATCATCCTGCATCCTTCCAGCACCTTGATATTCACATTATAATAATAAGCCCCAGCCAAACTCCTTTAACCCGAGTGTGGGATTGAAGGGCCCAGATTTCCCAGGCAGAAGCTGAGGGGAAGCAAGGAGAGAGAGCAAGCGAGCTAGAGAGGGAGAGGCGGAGGCTTTTTCCTGCACAGCCCCATCCCCCACCTCGTTACCCCAGTTCCGGGAAGGTAGAGGGGCCCGGGGCTGTCAAGGGGCTCCCGAGCCCCGGGATAACGGGCACCCCTCTACCCCGCGCCTCGCCGCCCGGGCCCCAGCCCCGCCCCCGCCCTCCAGGCGGCGAGAAGGAAAGGGGGAAGGGAGCGGATGCCAGACCGCCCCGCCGCCCCCCACGCGCCCGCCGCCCCCAGCCCCGCAGGGCTCCGCTGGTACCTGTTGGCACCGAAAGGTCGGGGTTTGGGCCCCTCGGAGGGGCCAGGCACCGGATTTGGCCACCACACAGGCACACACCCCCTTTCTATTTACCTCCTTCTTCTTCTCGCCCTTCTCCGTGGTCGCGGTGGCTTCGGTGGCCGCGGCGGCTGCTCCCTCCTCCTTAGAGGTGGACGGGCCCGGCTGCTCGTCCTCTATGACCACGATTGTGGCGGTCGCGTCGGCAGCTGCCACGGTGGCTGCCACTGCGGCGGTGTCCGGCTCCATGGCGTTGGAGCGGGAACGACGAGGGGGACAAGGAGAGGGATGAGTGCTTCCGTGCGGTGGCAGTGGCTGCACTAGAGAGAGCTAGATGGAGCAGAGGTGGGGAATCGCTCCGCTTCCAACCCCTTCGCTTGCCCCCCTCCTTTAAATAACCCTCAACCCTGCCCCACTTCCGTCCACCCACCCTACGTCATGGCCTCCCCCGTCACCCTCCCCCCCTTCCCCCACCCCCCCTCAACGATCGCGAGACTCCCCTTCCCCACCCAGAGCCTGGCCTGGCCCCGCATGACCAACTGTTGCCTGAGTGTGGGGCGCGGACAGGGGTGGAGGCGGGATCCCACAGCCCGAGTGCCCCTAAAAACCTCCTTTCCCACACGCCCCGACAGTGAGCCTGAACTCCCTTCGCAGATGTGTAGAAAAGGAATCCTTTCCCTTAAATCTGCTCTTTGTACCTCGGGGCGTTCTCCCCTTCTTACACAAAGAACTTTTCCTCGGCTTATTAACTGTACCTTGGAACATTGTTCTCAACATTTGCAAAGCCCAGAACCTCTCTGGGGACTGGCCTTACCCAGGTTCCTATGGGAATCAGATTGGTGATGCTATTCCTGCCTTCCTAAATTCTGCAGGAGAAGCACTCCTTCAAACACTTGATTACAAATATTCACTTACAAGGTAGAAATTGACTCTTGGTTTTTATGTACATTTGTTCTATTTTCAACTGTGGAGCTTCTCAGATGGTCAGTGTCCAAGAGCCTGTCTTTTGCCTTCACTAGTAAATTTCAAACCTCCAGGGCATCAAGGTCAAGGTCCTCCACAAAACTTGGGCCAATCCATGGTAGGTACCTAATGTTAGTAACTGAACTGAATACCTATGAGTTTTTTTCATTTGTGTTCTATTCTCATCCTCCTTTTGGGATGTAACATGCCACCAATAGTGTGCATGAATGCAGATGTAAAGGCATCTTGTAAAGGCTGCAACAGCGTGCAACTGTAATTATTACTGTTCTTATTTCTCATCATTCAATCTGATCAATAATAAGATCTACATCCTAGCCTCTAAAATTCAGTCATTACAGGAGAGACATAACAAAGCAGAGAAAACTGTATCAAACAATCACAAAATATAGTTTCCAAAATGAAGCACATACTTTCTAAAGTAAAAAGAAGTCATGATTAATTTCCCTCAATGTACCTTCCTAAATTACCAATTGGAATAAGATACGATTTAGGCAAATAGCAGGATGGCACACAGTTGACCCCAGATGTATTACTTTTTCCTGGGAATAATACCCTAAATTCCTTTTTGTTTCAAAACCGTGAGTTCTGAATATGCAAAAACCTTTTGACACTGTAACCAACACTGGTCGTTTACACCTTAATGTGAAAGTGTCAGATCTTGTCCAGAGACTGGTAATGAAAAGAAAAAATGAGCCAGAGAAGATACTGGTGAGTGAAGGGGTATGCTAGTGAGAGAAGAAACGAAAGGCTGGTAGCACTAGCTTTGTTCTGATTTTACCTTCATTATGTTCTTCTCCTTTACTTTAGATTCCTCTCCCCATTAACCATGTTTCTCATCCATGTACTATCTAATAGGAATAGGGTGTGTCAGTATAAAAATGGTTCCTATTCCTGGAGTATCAACTTCAAAACAAAATAAATTGGATGGAATTAAGTCATTTATCTGACCATGTGAATATGATTTTTTCTATTAAAATGTGCAGATATATTAAGGAATGGGATGCAAAATGTGAAGTGTCTTCAAAAAGAACCTTGTGACTTAGGCATACTACCTCTTTCCCACCTGCAAGTCTCCTCAGTCATTAAGGGTTCTTTGATGGAAAAAGTTCACGAAGCACTGAAATAGGAGGATGCTAGAATACATGCATCCACCTGAGGAGAAAGAACCTTTCAGACAGTGGCAGTGGAGGGTTTCTTTTTCATTAAACTGCACTAAAGGAAAGAGAATTCCCCTTTCATTGCCTGGGGCTTCAAAGGAGAAAGACTCAAAAAATATTTGTTGACTGTTGATGTGTTCCTGCTTGCAAGGATACTTTGTCCCATTGTATATCTCTTTGCCAAGGTACAATATTTGTTACATCTTGGAATAAATGCACTGTTGTGAGAAAATCTGGGGAAAGCATATCCCTTTATAGCACCATTTCTGCAGGAACATGTGTTCCAAGCTTCAAAAAAAATAGAAAATGATTTTTGGGACAAAAATATGTTGGCAATTTTTCATGTACATATAATGTGATCCTTGCTCTTCAAGCCAATATGGTCAAAAGTGCTACCAAGTATGTTAATATGGCTGGATAAATTGATGCTTAGTCAATAGACCTTTCCATGGGATTCATGCAAATATTGCCCTTTAGATTATGGCAACAGCTGCTATTTACAGAGCATGTACTATCCTCACTTGTAAAACTGCCTAAAAGTCATGATCTGTAGGCATTGTTCAAGTCACCTCCTTTCTAAGCCTACTCAACATCTTGTTACTACTTTATTTGTCTTTTAATTTGAAATGATCTTTAATTGCTCTACTCCATTGGAGTTGGAGAACAAAACAAACTTTTACTTAGAACTTTGAGACCATATTTGGAAACCTTAAAACTAATGTCTATCTTCAGTACCATTTGTCCATTTTGGCAGATTGTCACATTGTAGCGGTTGTCCCATAGTTATTTTCACATAGCCAACCTTGTTTAGTAGCTACCAGAATGCATGTCCACTAGTGGTATTAGTTTTATAAAGGTCATAAAGACAAAGTCAAAGGCTTGGCTTTCTTTCTTTTACCCTGTATCTGAAATTTATCACTGAAACTAATATGACTGAAACCACATTGTTATCCCACTGATCTTTAGGAGCTGGTACAAAAGATTCTGGTCACAGTAACTTACTTTCAATTATAACCATTTTGCTCATATCAATAAGCTTTCTCACCATTTTTCTTAAAAATATTTATGATAGTAACATTTAAAAAAATATTTCCTTGGTGCCCTCTATATTAATGAAAAGGTAATGGTAATAGCTAGTATACTCTACTATTTCTTGAAGTCCCACTATTGTACCAGATACTATGATAGATTCTGAACATTTGATGTTGCTAATGATCCCAATAACTCCATGAAATGCATATTATCTCCATTTTATATATGAGAAAATGGAAAGCTAGGCTAAATAACTCATCTAAAATTCCATAGCTAGTTAGTGACAGAAGCCAGATTCAAATCCCAGACTTACTGGCTCAAAACTTCATCTTTCCACTTCATCTTTATCAAGTTCCCTGTTCTTTTTTTTTTTTTTTTTTTTTGGTACGGGGAATCGAACTCGGGTCCTTGTGCTTGCGCAGCAAGCGGCGAAACCACTGAGCTAAATCCCCAGCCCAAATTCCCTGTTCTTCACAGAGCTCCCTCCTTCCTGGACAGTAGAAATCATAATGAAAAAACTCCTGAAAAAGTATTTCTGCCATCTGTCTCTGTGGTGTTCCCTTTTCAATAAATTCTCAGAACAGTAATGGTTCTTAGGGCAGTTAGTTGCCGAGATCAGGAAAATCTAATAGAAACAGTTTAAATGTCCAAGAAGAGGAGATTGGCAAAATACTGACTCACACATTCATGAATGGACTACTACACAAGTGTTAAAAATGATTATATAAATAGATACCTGTTGACACACAAATATGCTCCAAATATATTGCTGAGTGAAAAGAGCAGGCACAAAAATACAATGACCCCATTTTTTCAAAACAGAAAAGAAACTATTTACATAAATATATTTCCACAAAAGAAAAAACCTAGAAAGATCTCCAAATGTTACCAGCAGTTACAGCAAGATGATAGGATTTTTACTTTTGCTTTTCTGTTACATCGTTTCCTCAATGAATGTGTTTTTTGTATAATAAAAACATTTAAAAAGATTAATGGCAAAACATTTCTCAAAGCTAGACTTATTGAAGTAATACCTAATGGAAGTAGCAGCTAGTAGATAGAGTGTGTCAAGAAAGGGAAAGAATATTACACTGAAGAGAAAATGCAGTGGCAAGGTGTGTAATGTAACAGACGCAATATAAATTGACTGTCTATAGTAAAGTTACCTGGTTGAAGAATTGTTTCTATCCATTACCATTTTAAACTCTATATATTAGGATTTTTTTCTTTAAAAAATTCTCTCACAAAACTCAGCTTAGGAAAAAGGTATAAATGATTTGTTAAAGTACTCTCAACCTCAAAATTCTACCCATCCATAACAGCCCTAAAACACATGCTAACTAATCTGAATTGATTTTCCTAAAGGCACAAAGTTATCCATGGTAAAAGTTAGTAGAGGTAAAATACCAGTTATTACCAGCTTCAGCTCTAAAGTCAGAAAGACTTGGAATTTAAATTCTACCAACTTATTTAACTTCTCTAGCCTTTAGTCTGGATCTGTAAAATGGATATAATAATACCTAACGCAAAGGATTTTATACACTTAATATAAATATATATATATATATAGAGAGAGAGAGAGAGAGAGAGAGTATGGTCTTGGTATGTAATGTTTACTCAATGGATAATAGTTAGCAAAAAGTAAAATACAAGGTGATGCTATCTATGATCTTTAGACTGAGCCAAGGAAAAGACCAGGATATAAAAAAGTAAGTACTGGAAGTTAGTCCTAAACTAAAGTGGGGATAGGTAGAACTGTTGTTTTCCAAGGTAATTCACTCTGTTTATTATCATTTTTTAGGGTGAGCAATTTGGTACAGTCACACTTCCCCAAAGGTAAGTTCTGAAGAAAAGCAGTAAATAAGAGAGGCTAAGGACACTTCTTTTATATAGTGACCTCCCTGAGGCCAGAGACCATAATATCTTTGTTAAAATGAGGCAGAAGAGAAAGGGTTCAGGGACTGGCTGTCTAGCTACATCAGCTCCTTCACCTTGTACAGTGTGGTCCATGGTTTCCCCCATTTTTCTCCTTCTATCTTGCCATAGGTGCCCATTTTTGCTAGATTACACATGCATAAGAATACATCTTTTTAAGCTCTTCAGGCCTCATCCCTAAATAGTTTCCATTATTTATAATCAGTTTGAAATATGATCTGAGCTCAAATTAAATGTTTCTTAAATAAGAATCAGGAGAGATTATGTAAAGGTGCAAATTTCCAATGATGAATGTCATTATATTGTATACCTAAAATGTGCCAATGATTAGAATGAATAATCAATAATGTAAAATAGGAAGAAAAGGTCCAAAGGGGTAGGGGTAGTGGGAGCGGCAGGGGAAAGGAAAGAAGGGAAAGGAAAAATGATGAGAAATGGAAAAAGTGGAAATAAAGTCTTTGTAAGCAGGGAAGGGTGGAGGGCGTGAAGGGAGGCCTAGGAATGGGGAAAAAATAAGAACCAAGATGCATTATGTAAAGGTACAATTCCCAATGAGAAATGTAATTGTGTTGTATACCTAAAATATACCAATAAAAGAATTTAACAAAAAAAATTAAATGTTTCTTGCCTAATGTAACCCTCCCCTCTGCTAGTGTTGCTACTTGTGATCACAAATTGCTACAAATGTCTGTCTTGATTTTCTTGATTCCTCTCCTATAAGTCATACGTTTTCTGGACATCTGTGATGCTTCCATTTGAGGGGATCTACAACCACCCATGGGTCCTCTCCTTGCTCCCGTCGTAAGCTCACTTCAGGTTTGGTAATGCAGTACCCCAGTGATTTCAGGTTGTTGTAGGTCTCACATTGTTGTGTCCCTATACACTGTCCTTCGATTACCATCCAGGGCCCGCCATTCCTCCCAGGTGAAGTTCATAGCCACTATCTCAAATGATACTAACCTACCAAAGCATTTATTTTCTGTAGTCTTGGGAACATGTAAAGCCCTCTGGAATTACAACTTCATTGAATTTGAAATTCTTGTAATGAAATATTGGGTGGGGTGAATATCTCAGTGGTACAGCATTTACCTGGCATACACAAGGCCTTGAGTTTGATCCCTTGCATTGCAAAAACAAAAGTAAAATGAAGTACTATTCTTTTGGTTTTTTTCTCAACAATTCTTAGGTCAATGGCGGCACAAAAATGGACTTGAAGCTGTGTTTACAGACCCCTCCATAAAAGAAACTCACCTAAGGAAGACATAACAAATACAAATGGGAAAACAAAGTAATGAACATATGTGAAAGTATTTAGCCAGGAAATGCAAATTAAAATCATAATGGGATACTGTTACACACCCACTACAATGGTTAAAATTCTTAAAGACTGATAAGAACGAGTTGATGAGGATGGGAAGCAATGGGAACTCTCAGATAATACAGTGAGAGTATAAATTGTACAACTATTTTGAAACCGAGTTTGGCTGTAGTATTTACTAGAGTTGAACACAAACATACCTTATTGTGGTACAAACACAAATATATGCCACCCAGATTCTCCTTCAAGAAAATGCACTCTTAAAAAAATAGAAAATACATTCTTTCCAGATATGTATGGAGGTTACAGTCTGCAGACAGCCTTCAGCAGAAAGCTGGTTGACCCAAGGTCACACTTCCTAAGATGAAGGAGTGAGGCAGGAATGCAAAAGACCATTTCACCCTGACACAAAACACATGAGGGACTTTACTTGTCCCAATGTTTGGCTCAAGTTTTCTCATATTGTATCACAGTTCATCTTTCCTGCCAAACCCTACTTCCTTTGCCTTTGTTTCACAGGCATTGATCTCTAATAAACACCTTATCTTGCAGTCCACACTCCACTCAGCTTTTGCTTCTGTGACATAGCCCAACTTGTGACACTGTTGATGCAGTAATCCCACTAAGATGACACACCCTAGAGAAAATCATTAATATTTCCACCAAAAACCATGTACAAGAGTGTCCTTAGCAGCTTTTGCTTGCAATAGCCAAATACTGGAAATCACCTAATGTCTATCCACAGGAAAATGAATGAATTGTGGTGCATTTACACCATAGGATTTATACATTAATGGAAATGAATGAAATGTATATACAAATGGGGAAAAAATAAGAACCAAGATGCATTATGTAAAGGTACAATTCCCCATGAGAAATGTAATTGTGTTGTATACCTACAATGTACCAATAAAAGAATTTAATAAAGTGCAAAAAAAAAAAGAAATGTATATGCAATTACATTCATGGCATAATATTGTATGAAATAAAGAAGATAAAAAAGACTATATACTATATGTTGCCAAACAAACTAATACATTAATCTACATTTATAAGTGATAAACCAAAAAAGAAAAACAAGGAAATGATTATCACAAAAGTCAAGATAGTGGTCATATCCAGAGATGATATTAAAAAGTCAAGAGAGTGGCTATGTCCAGGGGTGAGATTTTTAAAAAAATATTGAGAGGTTCTGGGGATAGAACCCAGGGCCTGAGCACATGCTAGGCAAGCACTCTACCACTGAGCTGTACCCCTAGCCCCAAACTTCAAAATTTTGAATGACCAATATGGCACAAACCTTGATCAATCCAAACAGACAGAAGCTTTTATACCTCACCAAAGAGTGTTAGCTCATACTAATCCCTGTTTAATTCTGGATGGAGAAAGAAGGAGTGATCAGACAGAGGTACTACCTTTGGGAGTATCTTCCAATGTTTTAACAGTGTTTAACTTCTTGACTCAGGTAGAAGTTACATGGGTATTTGCATTATAATTATTTGTTAATCTGTACATATATATTATATGCACATTAGAGGAAGAAAAAAAACCATAGAAAAATATAAGCAAATGTTCTATAAACTTTTACTTTAAAAAGTGTGACTGTAAAGTGCTGAGGGGATGTTTGGCTAGTGGAGATAAGAATGATCACAGTTCATCATGTTCTTGTGCATTCTGTAACAATATGATACAAAACAGACTTTGAGAAGTTCCAAGAAGTTCTAATAAGAGGTACAGAGAGTTACTGTTGTTCAGAAGAGGGAGCATTCCTTTCCAGCTGAGAGGTGACAGGATAAAAGCTTCCAAGCGGAAGAAGCAATTGAAGTGAGTATTGAAGAATAAAGTGCCCCACCAGGTACAGTTGCAGAGAGACTGAGAAAAGCCATAGCACTAACACCAAGAAGGGAGTAAGAATAAGTAGCATGTGGTCAAGAAATTAGTCAAAATGATTAGCGTAGCATTTCCAATTTTATTTTGATGCATAATACCCTTAGGAAAATACAAAGCCAATTGTTATTTTCTGCAAAGGATAGTTATACATTCCACAAATACCTATGGAACTGCTCCTGTGCTAAGAGCTAAGCACTAGGGATACAGCCATTAAACAAGACTGACTACGTTCTGCACTTTACATTGCCTGAATTTGGACTTTCCTAAAGGCATCATTCTTGCTAAGAACAACTATCTAGACTCATCTACATCACATTCAGTCAATTCAATGTTTTGGGCTCTTTTAGGCATTTCATATTTAAACTCAATGAGACTCAAGATTCATTCCATCCATCTTTCAAGGCCCTCATGTTGACTTTGAGCCTTAGAGTTTATACAAGATTGAAAGAACTTCTTAGCTCTTGATAGAGCCTGCACTGGCCTTGCCTAGTATGTACAGTCGTGCATCCATGCTGACCCATTAAGTTAATCGACTCCCCATCAGGCCTTTTTAGGTGTGGTCTCTACTTCTCCCCAACACAGCTTCATCTCATCACAACCACAAGATGCTGGCTTCCAAGTTCTCTTTCTTCCTTCTTGCCTTCTCATCACTTCTGATCTCTGGTTTCTTTTTTTTGGTACCGGGGATCGAACTTGGGTCCTTGCGCTTGCGCAGCAGGCGTTGAAACCACTGAGCTAAATCCCCGGCTCATCACTTCTAAGAGAGACTCTTGTCTGTTGGATGTGGAAAGATGGGATGAAGACTGTAACATGACTCAATCAGAAGGGATGCTTCCCAAATCTGTCTTACACCCTGGGCTAAAACTTAAAACAATAACCTAATAGCAAAAGTCATGCTCTTGCCTTCCTTTGTGGCACTTATATTGGAAGAAAGACCAGAGTCCTGTCTTTCTGCCTACATCCAGAAGGGTCACAAGGATGAGGGTGGAGGGCCATTCAAGTAACCTGGATAGATTATCCACTCTAGCCACTGCAGTTATTAAATGTTACTAGACAAGCTGGAAGAAGCATTCACAAGTAGGCAAAAACTGCTTTCCAAATCTGATGTTTGGAATCATAGCATTTTGTGCTTTAAAAACATCAATTTGCTTTAACTGTTTTTGTGCTTTGTTTCTTTTTTATATTTTAACAGTACATGTTTGCAGTACATAATGATTATATTCCTCGTGAGGAGTTGGTACATGTACATAACACAACCTAATTCTTTTTTATCCCCTTCCCCTCCCTCTTGCCTTCAATTCTTGGACCACTTACAATTTACCACTTACCACAAAAGATCTGTCTACTGTATGCTATTATCTATTTTTTATCTCACTTTATATTTTGAATTTCTCAAGTAAGGGAAACCATGTAATATTTAAGCTTCTGTGATGTATCTGACTTATTTCACTTAACATTATGGTCTCCATGTATACCCATTTTCCTACAAATGACTCAAGTTTTTCCTTTTTTATAGAGAGTAGTACTCCTTTGTGTATAAACGCCACATTTTCTTTATTCATTCATCTGTTGATGGACATAGAGGCTGCAGCCAAGATTTAGCTATTATGAGTTGTGCTGCTATAAACATGGATATACATGTATCACTCTAATATGTTGTCTTTAATTCTTTTGGGAAGATACCTAGAAGGGAATATCTGGATTGACCTGAACATCTCTTTTTACTTTTCTGAGGAATCTCCATACTGATTCCAATAATGGTTGTACCAACCATGTAGAAGGGTTCCTTTTCCCCAACAGCCTCATCAACATCTGTTATTATTTGATTTCTTTTTTAAAATTTTATTTTATTGGTACATTTTAGGTACACAATATAATGACATTCATCATTGGGAATTTGCACCTTTACATAAACACTCTTGGATCTTATTTTTTCCCCATTCCCCTGCCCTCCCTTCAACCCCTCCATCCCTCACTATTTACAAAGACTTTCTTTCCATTTTTTCATTGTTTCATATTAATTCCATTCCCTTCTTTCCTTTGCCCTACCCCTCCCATTTCCCATTCGTCTTTGCCCCTTTTCTTCATATTTCACATTATCTATTATACCATTTAGTCTTTATTTACACTTTCAGCTTCTCACACCAGGGAAACTATTTGGTATTTACACATGTGTGTCCTGTTTATTTCACTTAAGAGTATCACCTCAATATGCATTCATTTAGCTATAAATATCTCTAATTTCTCATTTTTTATGGCTGAGTAGTACTCCATTTTATTAAAAAGAAAACATTTTCTTTATCCAGTCTCCAGTTGATGGGCATTTGGGATGCTTCCAAGTTTTAGCTATTACAAACTGTGCTGCTATGAACATAGGCGCACATATATCACTGTGGTATGATTCTTTTAATTCTTTTGGGAAGATACCCAGCAGGGGAATAGCGGGGTCAAATGGGACTTCTAGTCCTAGTTCTTTGAGGTATCTCCATACTGATTTTCACAGTGGTTGCACCAGTCTGCACTCCCAGCACCAGTGGAGCAGAGTACCTCTTTCCCCACGGCCCCGCCAGCATTTGTTATTGGTTGATTTCATGATAGCAGCCATTTTTTCGGGAGTGAGGTGAAATCTCAGCATTGTATTCATTTGCATCTCTCGAATGACTAGTGATGTTGAACATTTTTTCATATGTTTATTTGTTATTTCTACTTCTTTATCTGAGAAATGTCTGTTCATTTCAGATGCCCATTTTTGGATTGGGTTTTTAAATTTGGGAGATCTGATTTTTTAAAGTTTTTTATAGATTCAAGATAGGAGACCTTTGTCTGAGGAAAAGCAGGTGAAGATTTTTTCGCACATTGTGGGCTGTCTCTTCACACTGTTGGTGGTTTCTCTTGCTGTGCAGAAGCTTTTTAATAAGAAGAGATCCCACTTGTTAATTGTTTGTGCTAGTTCACTGAAAACTGAGGTTTTGTTCAGAAAATCTTTTCCTACACCAGTGTCTTCAAGAGTTCTACCTAACCTCTGTTCCAAGTGATTCAGTGTTTCTATTTTAATATTCAGATATTTAATCTATTTAGATTTGAGTTTAGTGCACACTGAGAAATATAAGTCTAGTTTTACTCTTTGGGAAGTTGAAACCCAATTTTTCCAGCACTATTTATTAAAGAGGCTATCCTTTCTCCAGTGAGGGTGTTTGTCTCCTTTATAGAAGATGTGATGACTGAGTGTGTCTGGAGTTGTTTCTGCATCTTCTAACCTGTTCCACTGGTCCTCAGGTCTGTTTCTTTGCCAGTACTATGCTGTTTTTATCACAGTTGCTTTTTAGTATAGTTTCAAGTTGAGGATAGTGCTACCCCCTGCCATGTCTATGTTACCTAGTATTGGTTTTGCTATTCTGGGTCTCTTCTTGTTCCTAATGAATTTTTAGATTTTTTTTCTCAAAGTCTGTGAAGTATGCTGCTGGGATTTCAATTGGGATTGCATTGAATCTATATAGCAGTTTTGGAAGTATGGCCATTTTCACCATATGGATCCTTCTTACCCAGGAACAGGGGATGTCTTTCCATTTTCTGATATCTTCTTCAATCTCTCTTTTCAGAGAGCTATAGTTTTCAGAGAAGAGGTCTTTGATTTCTTTTGTTAGGTTGATTCTTAGGTATTTCAATTTTTTGGATGCTATTGTGAAAGGAATTGTTTGCCCTATTTCTGTCTCAGTGAGTCCATTGTTCATGCAGGGGAAAACTATTCATTTATATGTGTTGACCTTGTACCAGCTACACTACTGAATTTGGTTATTAAGTCTAGAAGACTTTTGGTGGAGTTCTTGAGGTGTTCTATATAGAGTATCATGTCATCTTCAAATAATGACAATTTGACTACTTCAATTCCTATCTTTATTCCTTTTATTTCTTTCTGTTGTCTAATTGCCGTAGCTAATGTTTCCAAAACTATATTGAACAAGAGTGCTGACAGTGGACATCCTTGTCTTGTTTCTGATTTTTAGTATGAAGGATTTCAGTTTTTGACCATTTAGTATGATATTAGCTGTTGGTTTTTCATAGATGGCTTTTATCAGATTGAGACAGAGACCATCTATTCCAATTTTTTGTAGGGTTTTTATCATAAATGCATGTTGGATTTCGTCAAATGCTTTTTCTGCATCTATGGAGATCATCATATGGTTTTTGTCCTTGGCTCTATTGAGTGTATTACATTCATTGGTTTGTGTATGTTGAACCATCCCCGCATCCCTGGGATGAATCCCACTTGGTCAGGGTGTATGATCTTATTGATGATATTCTGCATTCTATTCGCCAGTATCTTATTAAGGATTTTTGCATCTATGTTTGTTAGTGAGATTGGCCTGTAGTTCTCTTTTTCAGTTGGGTCTTTCTCAGCTTTGGGGATCAAGGTGATGTTTGCTTCCAGGAATGAATTTGGGAATATTGCTTCCCTTTCAATTTCATTGAAGAGTTTAAACAGTAGTGGCAGTAGTTCTTCTCTAAATGTAGAATTTAGCAGTGAAGCCATCAGGACCTGGGCTTTTCTTAGTTGATAAGTTTTTAATTACGTCTTCAATTTCATTGGTTGATATTGGGTTGTTTAGAATTTTTAGGTCATCTTCATACAACTTTGGTAATTCATATGTATCTAGGAATCTGTCCATTTCTTCTGTGTTTTCCATCTTATTCACATATAGGTTCTTGAAGTAGGTATTGATGATCCTCTGGATTTCTGCTGGGTCCATTGTAATTTCATTCTTTTCATTCCTAATTGCATGGATTTGGGCCTTTTTTTTCTTTTTTTTTTTGATAAGCTTGGCTAAGGGTTTGTCAGTTTTGTTTATTCTTTCAAAGAACCAACTCTTGACTTCATTAACTTTTTGTATCATTCTCTTAGTCTCCATTGCATTGATTTCTCCTCTGATCTTTATAATTTCCTCCCTTGTATGAGCTTTGGGGTTGTCCTGCTCTTCTTTTTCTAGAAGCTTGAGGTTCAACATCAGGCTGTGTAATTGAGCTCGCTCTGTTTTCCTAGTATCAGTATTCACTGCTATGTATTTCCCTCATATGACTGCTTTCATTGTGTCCCATTGATTCCTATATGTTGTATTGTCATTGTCATTTAATTGAAGGAACTGTCTGATTTCATCTTTAATTTCCTCTGTGACCCATTGGTTATTCAGAAGTGTGTTGTTCAATTTCCATGTGTTTATGTAATTTTTGCAGTGTCTTATGCTATTGATCTCCAATTTCATCATACTATGGTCTGATAATATACAGGGGAAGTTTTCTGCCATCACTTCTGTGAACAGTTTATTTATGTCATCTGCACTCTCTCCTGTTTCTTCGTTGACTGCAATCAGTCTGATGTTATTCTTCTTTGCCTCGTCTAGCAGCTACTGGATTGATTTCTCATGGTCCCTTACAATTTTGTAGAAATTTTTCTTTTCCTGGTCACTAATTGCAATCTTATCTTCTATATCTGAAATTCTGTCCTCACATTGGCTCATTCTGCTGTGCAGACTTTCAGTGGAGTTTTTAATCTCCTGGAAATCTGTTTGCTTCTGTTTTATGGATTCCATTTGTTTCCTATGTTGGGATTCCATCATGTTCCTCAGCTCCTCTATTTTTGTTATCTGTGTCCACTCTAGATTTATTATTCATGTCTTGTACTATGGGCACCATCTCTTCTGTTATCTGAGAAATTATTTCTGATTTCATTTTTTCCAGATCCTCCTTTGTTGCTAGTTCTTGGAGTCCAGGTGGTTGTGTATCAGAGTGTGCCATCTCCTTTCCCTTTGGGGTTGCTGTAGGTGATATGGAAGTCTGGTTTTGAGACTTGTGTACATGTGTTCTCATTTCCACAAGGTGGGGGGGTGCTCTTGGCACCCACACGGCTTACCTGCTCTGTGCTGGGGGCGGCAGAACTGCAGCCCTAAAGCCCTTTCTTCTGGGCTGGGAGCTGTGGAAGGGCAGTTCAGAAGCCCCTTCCTCTGGGCTGGGAGCTGTGGAAGGGCAGATCAGAAGCCCCTTCCTCTGGAAAGGGAGTGGTGGAACCGCAGCCCAGAAGCTCCTTCCTCTGTGCTGGGAGCAGTGGAACAGAGGCCCAGAAGCCCCTTCCTCTGGGCTGGGAGCGGCAGAATGGCGGTCCGGAAGCCCCTTCCTCTGGAATGGGAACAGTGGAAGGGCCAACCGGAATCTCAGTGTTGTTTTCATTTGCATTTCTCTAATGGCCAGAGATGTTGATGAATTTGTTCATGTATCTATTGGCCATTTGTACTTCTTTTGAGATGTATCTACTCATTTCAGTTGCCTATTTTTTGACTAGGTCTTTTATTGCGGGTTTATAATTTTTGTGAATTCTTTATAAATTCTAGATATTGGTCCTCTATCCAAGGAATAGCTGGAAAAAAATCTTTTCCCATTCTGTAAGTTGTCTTTTCACTCTGTTGGTTGTTTCCTTTGCTGTACAGAAGCTTAACTTAATATGATTCCATTTGTTGATTCTTGGTGTTATTTCTTTTACAATTGAGTTTCTGTTCACAAAGTCCTTGCCAATGCCTCTGTCTTCAATAGTTTTAGCTATTTTATCTTCCAACAGATTAAATGTTTCTGTTTTAACATTAAGATCTTTTATCCATTTTGATTTTGTGCTTTGTTTCCAAATGATGAGAATAGAGTTCTCATCATTTTATTTTTCAGATGTGAATAATTTTATTCCCAGTAAGTGAGAAACCAAATTGAATTTTGCCATAGTTCTATTTTCTCTTTCAGGGTTTCCAAAGTACTTTGGAAATTTTTGTATGCTATATAAAAATTTTGATCAGATTAATATAGCATGTCTGACAAATGTCATCTTGAAAATGTGTATAATTTTTTGTTGTTGTTGTTGTTTTGTTTTTTGGTACTGGGGATTGAACTCAGGACCCTGTGCTTGCAAGGCAAGCAGTGGAACCACTGAGCCAAAACCCCAGCCCTGTGTATAATTTTTTATCATTTTATGCTCTGTATTTCAGCATAGCCTCTCTCTATTCTTTGAGGATATAAAAAAGGCTTATGATCATATTTTGTAATTTAACATTCTATTAAATGCCAAAACCAAGATGGCAAGCTAAAGGTGTTCAGCTGGATGATCAACTGAGTATTTGACTCATGAGCACATCCATCAGATTGCCACTAACAGCTGCACCTGTTCAATTCCAAAGGGAATGATACCTTGAGCATAAAGTTTGTAAAGAGTTATTTTAGGAGATAATTCTGGGAAGGTGTATTCTGTACAGATCCTTGGAGCCTAAACACCGATCTGACTCTATATTTTTTCAGTTCACCATTTCCAGTTTAGGAGAAAGAGGCAAGTAGGCCTTGGCAATGCCAGACCTGACTATGGGATTCACTAAGTAGAAAGGAGAGAATAGATGGCACAAATGGCCTGGGGTAGATGGTGAAGGAAATTAACACACTAGTTAGGGTGGGAATAAAGTGGCAACAGGACAGTGAAACTTAAAGAGGGGGAAGAAGGGTCCACATGGCACAGTATGCTAATGCAGCCATGGTCTACTGCCTGCCGGGCCTGTCACTATCTCACTAGGAATGTAGGTGATAGTCTGTGACCTCAGGTAATAAGCCTTTCTCACCCCAAATTCTATAAGGAATGAAAATAGAAACACACAAACAGAAATACATCACAGATATGCAAAATAGAAATATGTAAATAAAACTGAGCTCTTCTTTATGCTACTCTGTATGAAAAGCAATACAAATGTTGGATTTGTGTATATGAAAAGCAAGTCTTTTCAACTAATATTGATTTAAAAAATCAATGAATCATTTATGTTTCTGCTGGGCCTGTCTTTCTGCCTCTGGCTGCTGACTCACCTACTCAAAATCCTCTTTCGCAGCCTCATCTGTGTCAGGCAGGCCTGCTTTTGCCTTCACAGGCCTAAGCACTCTCGCTTGTGAAGGTTTTAACCAGCATCATATTAAACATATTAAAATGCATCCACATCCTGCATTAAACATTTATATTTTTGTTATAAAAATTTTAAAGAGCTTTTGTAATTTTGCTTTAGAAATTATTTACTCATAACTAATTTAATTTAGAATTGCTATGATTTCTCCATAATAATTATGCAGACTTGGGAAGTGAAAATATTCAATTTAAAAATTATTTTCAAATATAATAGGTTTTAGGGCTAGAGGTTCGTTGGTAAAGCACTTGCCTATTATGCCCCAGGCTCTGTGTTTGATCCCCAGCACTGCAAAAGGAAAAGAACATAAAGGGTTTTAAAATAAATTAACAATGAATGAACTTGATATAACATCCTATTTTGTAGCCATTCAATTAAATTGTTATTTTAAACTTGGCATTTTCTTTTAGTATTTTATAACCTTGAGATCTTAAAGGTCTTTCTCTTTCTCTCTCTCCATTTTTAAAATTTTTTATTAGTACATGTATGCAGTACATAATGATTACATTCATCATAGGGAGTTGGTACATGTTCATGACACATCTTAATTCTATATGTGTTGTGTTGTGTTATTTTGCAGTGCTGGGCATCAAATCCAGGGCCTTGTGCATGATAAGCACATCCCCAGCCCAAGGTCTCAATTTTTAATTTCATCTCTGAAAATCCTGTAAGTTCTAGGTATTTAGTGATAGTTATCTAATGAATAACAGACAGGCACTGAACATCCACTTAATCACATGGAGGGGTGGTAAAGGTGGTTAAGATTTGTGTTCTCTTGAAGAGAAAATTTCATTTATTTCCATTTTATTTGCTGATCATTTAACTCTTTATATTGAGTGTCTCTTATGTGCAATCATCATTTCCTCTGAAAGGGACTTCAGTTTTTAGTGTCCTTACTTCAATATGTTTATTTCCACACAATCTCTTATTATTCACTGAACAAATTGCTATTTAGTACACATTAAATGCCAGCCACCATACATAGTTGCTGGAGATATTACATACTTGGATGAAATGTCTTGCATTTTTTCTAAAAGTAATTTTCTCCATCTTTACCTTGGATCTTTGTTCTTCCCAATTACTAAAGGATTTTGCTTGCACCTTGCTACCTCTCTCTTCTAGCAACTTGAACCACTCTCTCTCCTGGCCCCTTCCACCTTAAAGTGGCTTCAGGCTTTGTGGGAAACCTTTGTTTGACCCTTCTAATTTAATTTAAATTGTATTTTGCTCTTTATTTGATTAAAGATCACCTCTTTAATATGTGATTTCTCACCTTCATTTCCTCATGATACAGTGCCTTTCTCATTCCCTATAATCTTGTTCCTATCCTCACCACTTACTGAAACCACAATTTGGCACTCTCCAGTCCTTGAGAAATCTAAAGAAAGTCTTTTGAGCCTCAATTTCCTTGACCTGTTTTCAGCATTTCACACTGCTAACCTTCCCTTACAGATTATTTCTTTATTTTTCATTTTCACTTATTGCAAACTATTTCCAGTGCAGGGAAGCACATGGGATAACAAAACCAATATACAAGCCCCCTACTCAGTTCTATCAAATCTTGCAACATTAACTTTCAGATTTCTTTTTAAGAACTAAGTATTCTAAACACAGTTGATGTTCCCTGTAGTATACCCTTCTCTAGTTTCAGTCCTCTCCTCTTAAATTTCGTGTTAATGTTCTTCAATGTTTTGTATACTATTACCACATGTCTACTGTAAGTAGCCATGAGCTACAGATGATAGTTTCAGACTTCAAGTAAATACGGTATATGTTTTATGATTGCTTTTTGCTCACCAGTATATTTTTGAGATTTAACTGTTATTACATACATGATAGCTCAAATTCATTCATTTTTAATTACTTTTTCCATTTTTTACGGTGCTGGAGATTGACTCTAGGGCCTCATACGTGCTATGCAAACACTATTAACACTGAGCTACACTCCCAGCACCTCATTTTAGGTTCAAAATAGTACCATATTTAATTTAGTGAATACTATGATTATGCATTCACTTACCAACTAGTATTTAATTTGCTTTCAGCTTCTGAGATTACAAATAATGCAACAAAGGACATGACTTATTTATCTCTTTAGTACAAAGGGTCTATACCTAGGTACTGAATTTATGAGTTAAGAGTACTGTATTCTCAACTTCATTAAATATTATCAAATTGACCACCATAGCAATACTACCAACTTGTATTCTTTCTTGGAGTAGATCAGAGCTCTCTCTGTTCTACATCCTCAACACACTTGGTATTACCTGGCATTTTAAATTTTTGCCAAACCAATGGTTGTGAAATAATATCTCATGTTTTTATTTTTTAATTTCCCTAAATAGTAATAAAGTTAGGCATCTTTTCAGGTCTTTATTGGCCCTTTGAGTTTCCTTGACTATAAATTGCTTATTCGTATATTTTGTCAACTTTTCTTCAAGGTTTTCTTCCTTTTCCTTATTATAGGAGTTGTTTTACATCCTGGATACTAATTAATTAATTCAATCATTCATCTAATCAATATTTTTCTAGCATCTACTTTGTTCCAGCAGTGGTTCTAGGCACTAAAAATACAGCTCTGAACAAAACAGACAAAACACTTACCCTCATGGAACTTACACTGTACTGGGGGAAGGACAAATAAGCTTGAGATAGAACAGAACATAGTGATAAATCTTATGAAGAAAAATAAACAGGAAAGAGGGATAAGGGACATATGTGTATGGGAGTGGAGAAGGGGGTTACTGACTTGAAATTTTTAATAAAGTGATCTAGGAAGGTCTCACTGAGAAAGTGAGATTTGTGCAGACTTGAAGGAGGTGCAAGTGCAAGCAAAGAAAACAGCAAGTGCAAGGAGCCTGAGGCAAAACTGTACCTGACAAATCCAAGGAAAAACACAAAGCCAGTGGGATGAAGCAGAGCAAGTCAGAAAGAATGATAGGAGAAGATGTCAGAAAGGTGATGACAGCTAGATCTCATTCATAGATTATCCTTTGTTGAATATATGCATTTATGCACTGAAAAATACCTTCTTGCACTCTGTGGCTTGTCTTTTTTTTTTTTTTTTTTTTTTGGAGTACCAGGAATCAAACTCAGGTCCTTGTGATTGCAAGGCAGGCAGTGGAACCACTGAGCTTAATCCCCAGCCCTGTGGCTTGTCTTTTGTTTATATTGTGAAGTACATATATTTTGAAATTTGATGTAATTATTGGTATCATTCTCATTCCCTATTTCAAAATAATACAAATGTTCTTTCTTTCTCTTTTTTTGGTCCTTGTTTACGCTAACCATGTGCCATATCACTGCGCTACACTCCAGCCTCCTATTCTCTCACTTGCTTCTGAAAATTGAAATGTATTGCTTTTCACACTTAGATCTGTAGTCTATATGGAATTGATTTTCCCTCTGTGGTATGAGGAAGAGGTCTAATTTAACAATTTTTCATATGAAAAATCAATAGTCCCAGTACCATTTAGAGAATAATCCATCACCCTACTGATCTGAAATATCACATATGCTGAATATCAATTTTCCAAATATGTGTACTGGGGAAAGGGTCCATTTTGAAGCTTTGTATTCTGTTCCATTGGCCTCTCTTATCTCTACACTATACTCTTACTATAGATTTAAAGTCAGTCTTGATTTCCAATCCAGTGTAGTTTCTAAAGCATATGAATAACACAATTGAAACATTACTTTGCGAAGAATATTTTTTGTGTCTGTCCACAGAGATTAAAAACAGTGAGATGGGGAGGGGGTGAAGTAACCCAGATAGGATATCACAAGGGCTTGCAATAAAGTGATGGAAGTGTAAAGGGAAAGAAAAAACTGAAAAATCATTCCAAAGAGAATATTAACAAGATTTGTTGACTGCTTGGATACAGAGATGAGAAGGAAAGCACATGACTTTGAGGTTTCAAGGCCGGGTGGCTGTGTAAAATGATGAGTTTAGTTTTGTCACACAGTGTTGTTATAACAATAGTGTATACGAGGTAAGATGCCTGTGGTAGGGATATATACTTGGGCTTTGCTTACTTAAAGGTGACCTGGAGGGGATGCAAAGGAGAAGCAAAGGCCTGAGCTTTGGGAAATTTTCCAATGTAGGAGATGGAAGGAAGAGGAAGGGGAGAACACTGAGAAGATAACCAACAGGATGCATCATAACCTTGATAAAGGTCTTTTGACTGATATGAGCTCTATTGCCCCAATACTTTTGAGTGCCCTCACAGGTATGAGTGTTTTGTTTCGATGGCAAACTTCAGTGCCCGCAGGATACTGTAATTCTGCTACATCACAAAATAGCATTTAAAATGTATTCCTTGCTGGCCAGGGTAGAGAAGCCCCCTGTCCGACAGGTCTCTGCAGTTCCCCAGGTTGGCCGCAGGGGGCGGAATCTGCGGCGGCCTGGAAAACTGGCGGGGGCGCTAGGCGCCGCTCTCTGTCGGGTCAGGCTCTCGTCTCCCGGCTCCACGGCTCCCAAAGCTTGGCGCGGAGCTGTTTGTCTAGCAACGCGCAGCTGAGCCGGGTGGGTGGCAGGAGGCGGGAGGCACTGTGGTCGGATTTGCCCGCAATCCGCAGCTCCGCCGAGCCTGGAGGCCACCCGAATGGAGCCGCGGCTCCCGGTCGGAGCCCAGCCCCTTGCTGTATCCGCCTGTGAGAAGGGGGAGGGGAGGCCGCGCAGGGCCGGGTGGGCGTCCGAGGGACTGCGGATACCGTAGAGCGGGGGCGCCACGAGGCCGGGCGGCGGAGCTGAGCGGGGGACGGGGCCGGCGCGGGAGGCGATGCTTGGGGGCAGGGGGAGGGCACCTCGGGGGTCTAGAGAGTCCAGTCACCCCGCTCCGCGGCACCCCTCTCTGGCCATGCTTCTGAAAAGGAGACCCTTGACGAGCGCCCGCATACTGTCGAGGGTTTGGAGATGAAGGGTCCTCTCCGGGAGCCCTGCACCCTGACCCTAGCCCAGAGGAACGGACAATATGAGTAAGTAACCACCTGGTTCCCACGGAGGAGGGGACTCTACCTTTAACTCCCAGCCCTAACTGCGACGAGCCACCCACCCTCCCACCGAGGCCACACGGGCAACAGGTTCATGTCCAGGTGTGAAGTGCGAGTGGTCTCTAACAACATACAGGGCTTTGTCCCCAACTTCCAAGGCAAAAGATTGCTCTTGGCTGTATTGCTCAGTGGAAAGACTCAATGGTCGGGGAAGTAGGAAGCCTGGGTTCTTAGTTCCTGCCTCTGCAACTGACATGTGTTGTGTAAGGCAGTAAGACTTTCTAGGTCTTGGTTTCCTCATCAGTTGAATAAAACATTAACTGCCTTACTGCCTTGGAGGATGTAACTGGATAATAATAAACGCGAAGGTGGTTTGTGAAAAGTAAAAGTGCTGTGGTAATGCTTCATTGTTAATGTTGCAGACTTCTTGTCTTAGCCCCATTCAGCTGGTTCCTCAGGGCCGCCCCCCAATTCCAGTTGCTTGAAGGTGTAGTCATTAATTCAGCCTCACTTGGCTATTGGAAAGAAAATGAGATGTGTAGAAATGTAAGTGATACTTGGCATTTTATCAACATGTGTCACCTCCCACTCTGCTTTGGACGCAGGCGCTCAGTAAATGTTGTTGACTGAGCAAAAGATTATTTTGATAAGCTATCACCATAGCTGCTAACCTCACTCCTATGTCACTAATGCCTCGTCTTAAAAGTATCTGTAGTGACCATTGCCTATCAGAGACTCCCATTTCTGTATGCCCAAGCCACTTCCTTTGGTTGTTCACTAGTTTCTGAAGTATTTTTCCTAGTTTAAAACGTGTTGATCACTTAACCCTTGCCATCTCCTGACACTAGGTTCTGCATAAAGACAGCTTTTCTCAGTCTCTACTTTTAAATCTTCTGTTTATGCTGCTTAATTTACACAGAAGAAATTCCCACTAGCCTAACTTGCACTCAGCTGAGATTATTGGTGCCAGTGTAACATCAGCTAGTGCTATGAAGTAGCTCTTTCCAAGGTTTTGTTTGGCCATTTCTGTTGATATGAGAAATTCATCCTATTTTCCCCAGATTTCATCAAACCCTGGAAGACCAGTTTAATAAAATTAAATTCAACAGAAAAGTGAATTGAAAAGTGAAACACCACTACCACTTCCAAAGGTTAGAATGGGTGAAAAGATGTGAACCTTAGTTCAGTTCAAAACCCAGTAGTTTTTGCATGTGTGTCTTGGTTTCCTCTTCTGTGAAAAACAAAATTATGAGAAATGAATAGAATAACTGCATTGTTGAGATGACTTCAGCTCAGGATCTGGTCCCTTGATTTAATAGGTTTGGAACTCTATTCAGCTAATAAAGGAATAAGCAGCTAGCCTTGAGATAAGTGCCATATCCTATCTGCACTTTTGTATTAGAAGAACTTTAAAACTTAGCAGCAGTAGCTCTCCTGACTACTTGTATCTTCCCAAGGAGAGATCAAATTCTCATATTCCAATTCTATATGTTGTGAGGGTGTAACAACAACACACTAACACTTGATGTGTGCCAGGTACTGTTCTGAGCAGTTTTTATTAATTTAATCCTCACAATATTATAATCATCTTCATTTTACCAGAGAAACTGAGACACAGAGAGGTTAAGTCACTTGGTAATTTTTGAGAGATAGTGTAGTTGAGATCTGAACCTATGCAAAGTATTTCTTTCTTTTTTTGGTACCGAGAATCGAACTCCAGTCCTTGCGCTTGCGCAGCAGGCAGCAAAACCACTGAGCTAAATCCCCGGCCCAAAGTATTTCTAAATTACGTTGAGTAGTTTCTTTGGCAGCCATTTGCAGGAGACACCTACAATCATCATGCTATCTGTAATCCTTAGATTCTGTTCCCCTGAATGCCTTCTCTGATTTGGGTGTCCAGAACTTTTGGGCTTTTTATCCTAGAACTCTATCTTAATATGTACATTAGTGGTTCCTACTATCAACTATAGGAGAAATTTACTTGAGGAAATAATTAAAATTGAGTTTTATGGGAAACAGGATCAAACATTCATTTTTTCAAGGGTAATAGATTATGATCTATTATGACAGTAGATTAGAACCTGTTGAATTTCCATTGTATTGCCATATACCTATTTTAAATCATTCTATTCTTAAACGAATAATTATGTTTAGATATTTTTATGCTTCTTATTAGTCTTTTACTTCAATTTATTAAAGGCTAACATAGTAGATACTCAATAAATGTGTACTCTTAAGATCTCAGTTTGTCTTGTGATGGTTTTTAACAATATAGTTCAGCTGAAGCATTACTGCTAATGGTAAACACCATTTCTGTTTTACATATTTTGACGTTATAGTGGTTTATGCAGTATCAGTACTTTTATTTCCCTAGTTCTGTCTAAGCAACAACTTACCCTGGAGATATTCCCTTCAAAGTTAACACATTTGAAAAAGAGATCCAAAAAGTAAAAACAAGCCCCTTATAAAGAAAACAAAATAGAAATCAAACCCTTCAAAAAAATGACATTTTTAATGTCACAAGTTGAACAGATATATTTAAAAATTCACCTCTGCTTATAACTTAATTAAGCCACTTCACTTATCCCACCAGTATTTAATGAACATCTGTTATGCTGCAGACAAAACTGAATATGATCGGGTCCTGGCTTTCAAAGAGTTAAAATTAGTGAGGGGAAGTAAATATAACCATATTGTAATGTGCAAGCACTCTATTAAGGGCCAAGCAAAGTGGGATAAGGCCAGTGGTTCTCCTTGGGAGTAATGGAGAATGATTCACAGAGGAGGAAATGATGTTTGAGCTTGTCTCAGGAAGAAGAAAGGAGTGTTCCAGGTAAAAAAGTACTGCCTGAAGAGTGCTTGACTTTAGGGAAGCTAGTTGATATTCAAAATGGCTGTTTATCCAGGAAGTTAGACTTTGATTCTAGGCCACTAAAGAAGGATAAGTAAGGAATGAAAATTAAAATGTCAGAAATACATGTGTATTTAGAAATATTGCATTTCATACTGGGAAGCCAGGTTCAGTCATGTTCTCAAAGAAATAGCATGAAGTTGAAAAACAAATGGACAAACACAAGGGATGTGAAGGAATTCCGATTGTGATACCTTACGGTCCCTGGGGTTATTTTGACTGATCCCGCTGGCTGAGTATCCCCTCTTATTCCAGCTCCATGAACCTGCATGCTTGTTTGAAGAGAAAGAACCACTCTGGTAAAAGCTATGGGAATGTAATTGGAACGCTAATGTATGAATTTCTGAATTCATAGATTCAACACACATGAATGTCTGTAATGTGCCAGGATCTGTGCTAGGTACTAAAAATACTATGATGCAAAAAGACAGTCATAGTCCTTGTTGTCATGGAGTTCATGTCTAGCTGTTAGTTCTTTACTCTGCTATGCATATTCTAAAGCTGTATACTCTATACCTCATGCTCCTAAGTCTGTATGCTGCTTTTAGGACACAGATAATCACATGTTCTTTATGACATAGAATTGTGTGAGTGTTCTGATATTGATTATCACTAACAACCTTATAGCCCTAGAGCAGTATCTAGCTTTCATGATGCTCAGATCCACAGAACTAGATACAGCAAGTCTAATAAATACAAACTAGAATTGTGCAGCAAGACAGCAAAGTACTTTGCTGCTAAAGATTTGGGAAGATTTGGACTTTTCAGTAGCTATTCATTGATACATTCTTCTGTTTCCTAGGTTAATAATCCAGTTGCAAGAGAAGGAACGGCACAGTCAAGATATTATTCCTATAAATAGCCACTTCAGATGTGTTCAAGGTACTAGCTTTAATTGCTTAGCTAATTTTGTGTTTTCTTTGGTCATTATTACATTGTATTATGTTGTACATATTTAAAGTTGTCACTACAAGTAAAACAAATTACATTACTCTTTGCCTAAAAAGTTAACATTTATAATCTACCATTGAGAAGATAGTATTTCTCTTAAGAGTGCTAAAGGGTTAAATTGTTTCCCTGGCTGGGGTTAGAGGTATATATAGTTTGTTACCTGTGTAGGTGGTCTTTTTATGCTGACTGACCTATATGTGGATTTAAATGACATTGTTGGGGTTAACTGACACTCTGTTCATTGTGAAGTATCAAGGTCACTTGGATTCACACATATTCAGCACTTTATTCCAAAACAATTTGAAATTAAGACATTTGGCAATGTGCCTTGCCAGATTGTACTACCTTACACTCAATTGTGTTAATTCTCAAACATTGATATGGGTGAATCATAAGAAAATTGACTCTGGGAAGGAAATACTTGGCTTCCTGTCCTCAAATTTGGGGTCTGAGATCAGAAAACCTGTTTTATCTGCTACAATCGAACTCAAAAAATATGGAGATTTGTATAGGAGGTGTTGCTTCTACTATCTCACATTGCTCTAGAAAGGAAATCGATTACTAGAAAAACAAATGTATTATATTTCCAGCAGGTCCAGTGGTTTTTATCAGGCAGAAACCTTCTATATTAATTACAGCTTATTGGAAAAATTGAACCCTACCGTGCATAGATTCTTTCTTAAACTGTTCATACTATTTTGATCAAATAGTAATATGCATACACTAAAAAGTTTGGAAAGAGCAGAAAAAAAATAAGTCACCTAAATTCCACTTTATATTGTTCAGCATTCCCTTTGCTGGGAGAAAATAACTGAAATCCACAAGTTAAAAGAGGAGTTTAGTTGCCTCATAACTTTAGAGGTTTCAATCCATGGTTAGTGCAACAGAAACATCATTGTAGAAGGGCATGGTAGAGCAAAGCTGCTCACTTCATGGCAAATGGAAAACAGCGTAGGGTAAGAGCACCAGCAAGATACACACCTTCCAAAGGCACACCCCCAGTGAACCATCTCCTCTAAATGGTCTCTACCTCCTAAGAGCACATTAGCTATGAACATCAGTAGATTAACCCACTGATGATTCTAGCACCCCCATGATCAATCTACCTATCCAGGAGTTTCTTAATCTAGTCAGGTTAACAATTAAGATTACTTGGCACAAGTCTGCCCCTTGTCAACTTGACACCTAATCACATCTCCTTAAACCATACTTAATTTCCAAATAAACATAAGTTAATAATTCTACTTAACATGATACAGTTATCCTGTATACAAAAAAAATGTGATTCCTGAAAGTCTCATCAGTTCTAGCATTGCTCAAAAATCCAAGTCTCATGTCTCCTCTCAGACTCAAGGCAAACTCTTAGCAGTTATGGGTTAGATCTAAAATGTCCCCTCAAGGTCTCATGTATTCAGAGGTGGGACTTCTGGAGAGTTAATGGATTGTGGGGACACTGTGCTTATCAGGAGAATAATCCACTGATGAGTTAATAGTTGAATATGATGTTAGGAGGTGGGGCCTGGTCAGGAGAAGTGGATCACTGGAGGCATGACCCAGAAGGGTATATTCCTGTCCCCAACTCCTCCATTCTGTCTCTTCTCTCTCTGCTTCCTGGTTGCTATGGGTTGAAAAGCTTTTCTCCATTCCATACAGTTTCTGCCTTGGAGCAAGCTGACCATGCAATTACTGAACTCTAAAACTATGAACCAGAATAAACCTTCCCTCCTTTAAGTTTGGATATTTTTTGTTCCAGCAACAGGAAAGTACATAATAGAGCTGTGAAGCCTTGCAAAATTCAAATAGTAGGTTAACATATTCCCAATATACAATGGCACAAGTTCAACATTCCCATTTCAAAAGGGAGAAATAGGGGGATAGGAATAAGACCAAAGCAAGACCAAAATCAAGCTTGGCATACATTAAATCCTGTAGCTTCATGGCAAGATATGAGTTCCAGAAGGGTTGGGTGGCCCCACCCTATGGCCTTGCCTGTTGCATTACACACAGCCTCTCAGACTGGTTCTACTGGCTGCCTACAGCTTTCCTTGACAGAAGTTACTGATTCCTGGCATCTCCAGCTTCCTGATATCTCTACTGCACCTTCAGCTTCATGCCTCTCACTCTCAAAGCCACATTGCCTGGCCTCCCAGGAATTCCTCTCAAATCTAGGTGGAAGCTTTCATGACCCCGCAACTCTTGCATTCTGTGTACTTGTAAAGATAAGAACATGTGGAGAATACCAAGTTCTGCCACCAGCTCAAGCAATAGCCAGCCCTCCCTGGAATAGATTCTAAATTGCCTGGATGATTGAGCACAGTGAAATGAACCCCAGGGAACCAGTTCCCTTGGTAGCTCTTCTTAAGCAGGGCACCTAGGCTCTCTTCTCAAAGGAAAGATTTACACTTTGTCCACTTGAGTCTGTGGTGGGTAAGGTCTTGCTGATTCCTGAGATATCCTCAAGACATTTTTGTGTCCTGGTTCAGATTACTTGGTTTCTTTTTAATGATGCGAATCTCTTCAGCAACCATACCTCCTTTGGTCTCAATTTTATACTTGGTTCTTTTTGGACCAAAATTTAAAATTTTCATATTTTTCTCCTCTGCTTTTTGCTCCTGATTCTCACAGTAAATGTGGCTAAAAGCAGCTAGCAATACCCATGCCACTACCTGAACGTTGGACTTTCTTAAAATTCCCATTGGCAAATCAAATAGTCAACCACCTTTAAATTCAGCCTTATGCAAAGTCTTGGGACATGGATAAAATGTAGACAGAATTTTTTACCACAGCATAACATGCATGCCATCTGCTCCAATTCCTAATAGAATCTTTATCCTATCTGAAATCTCATGAGCCTGGTCTTTACACTATCCACATTCCTATCACCATTCTGGTCTTTTGTGCTTTTACTGGATTTATCCATCAAGCTCTACTTACAGCATTCTTGCCTACAAATCATTTCTATAGACTTCTGAACCACATGGTTAGGTATATTCACAGCAACAACTCCACTTCTTAGTACAAATTTTTTCTATTGGTCAGCTTTCCCATTGCTGATACAAAATCTGACATCTACAAATTAGGAGAGGTTTTTTGGATTACAGTGTCAGAGGTTTCTCAGTCTATGATCAGCTGGGTCTAAGACAGAAATATCGTGGTGGAAGGGTATGATGGAGCAAAGCTCCTTATTTCATGGTGACCAGGAAGTAGAGTACAAGGGGAGAGCTCCAGTGAGAAATAGGCTCTCCATAGCACACCTTCAGTGACCCACCTCCTCCAGTAGGGCACTATCTTGTAACTACCATTCAGCTATGTACATCAGTGAATTAACCCACCGACAAGTATAGTGCCCTCACAATCCAACCACCACCTATCCAAGCATCTCTTAATTCTGTCAAGTTCACAATTAATTGACATACTAACTTTAAATAACATGTCTAACATTTTCCTTTTAGCTACACATTAAACCTCAGAGTAAGTGGAACTCATCCTATATAATTTTTGTTTGTTTATTTGTATTTTTGAGACAGGGTCTCACTATGTATTTCATGCTGGGCTAGAACTCATATAGCCCAGTTGGACCTGGAATTTGTGGCAATTCTCCCACTTCATCATTCTGAGTGCTGGGATTACAGGCATGTACCACCATGCCTAGCATCATCCTATGTAATTTTCTGTCTGTTCCACATGCCATTATATTTTGAGTGCTTTCCATGGTATTAACAGTGATATATTCTTCCATTTTATGGATGTTCTATAATGTAATTATTCCCCTATGTTTGACATTTCAGTTATTTTTCACTATATAAATAGTAATGTGATGACATCTCTATATGTAAATCTTTCTGAACATCTCTTTTATTTCCTCAGAATTTATTCCTCTGAGTGAAAATAGTCAGTGAATATGACTTTTAAAACAGCATGTTAAAAATAAAAGACAGTATGTATTAAGACTAATGATACCTGCAATGAGTAGTATCTACATTGCCTGTATATAGAAGAACAAAGTCATAGCTATTTACCTGCCTCGTGTAAGAGAGATGTGTTAAACAAAGCACCTGCATAACATAGTAAGTTGGCTGTGGTCACCTTGTTTTTCAAGTTGTAGCCCTACACAGAAGAGAAAAACCAAAGGATGTAGCTTAAAATTAGTATCCTATTAGCCTTTTACCTTTTTATTTTTACTAGTTCTAGAGTCTCTCTCACCCTGTTTCTCTTAGTATTATTTTTCGTAAAAAATAGGTTGTAGAGTTGCTTCTTGGGACCCTGAAAATTTCTGCACGTGTACTCTGTAATTCTCTCTGACAAAATGAAAAGTTAATATCTTTGAGTTTTCACTTCCTTTCTTTTTCCTGACCTATGCATCTATTTGGAAAGCTGTCTGCAAATGATCAGGTTTTGTAGAACTAAAAAGATACTAAATAATAGTGGTGAATATGTAATACCTATATCCTGATATCCTGTTTAGTTCACCATGCTAGTAATAGTATTGAGACTACATTCTAATATTAGGCAACTTAGTTCCTTACCATTTGCTTCTGTACTACCTAAATAATGGAGTCAAATATACAGTCCAGTCTTGTAAGGGACCTAGAAAAGTTTGAGACTACTCCTTCTCACCAACATAGGTCCAGGCTAATCCTTAGAAGTCAGTACCCAGGATTCATTTGGCCAAGAGGGCAGGTGCTATTGGTCAAACTCAGAGAAATCAGATAGGAAGAGGTATATTGGGTCTAGGGACAAAATACCTGACATCTACAAATTAAACTGGGGACAAGAAAGGAAGTCTAGGAAAGGCATCAAGAGAAAAGAGAACTGTGAACTTGTCAACTTCTTTGTGCTGTTCTTTTTTCATTGACACAATTGTAAATATTTTGTAGGTACACTATGATAATTCACATGTATACATTGTATAATGATCAAATAAGAGTAATGAGCATTTTTTGTGCTGGGAACTTTTAAACTCTTATCTTATAATTAGTCTAAGTTATATAATAAATTATTGTAAACTATAGTCACCCTGGTGTGCTGTAGAGCACTAGAACTTATCTAACTGTGTCTATCTAACTATACTTTGGTACCTGTTATCCATCCTCTCTCTATCCTCCCTTCCTCCTACCCTTCCTAGCCTCTAGTGACTACTATTTTGTGTACTTCTATGAGATTAACTTTTTGGCTTCCACACATAAGTGAAAATATGTGGTATTTCCCCTTCTGTGCTAGGCTTATTTCACTTAACATAATGACCTCTAGCTCCATCTGTGTTGCCACAAATGACAAGATTTAGTTCTTTTTATGGATGAATAAAATTTCATTATTACGTAGTATGCATTTTTCTTTATCCATCCATCCCTCTGTGTCACCTCAGTTGATTCTATACATTGGCTATTGTAACTAGTGCTGCATTGAAACATGAAAGCATGTTTTATGCATCTTGTTGGTTGTGATAGACCTTGGGCTCACAGGTGTTAATTGAAGACAGAAGGCAAAGAATTTCAGGTATACTCTGCTACTCTGCTATGGTATAGGACAGGGGTAGAGGTAATGAGATCAATGGGAAATTTTCAGTCTAGATCTGAGTTGAGAAAGTAATTTACCTCTGGGCTTTCAGGATCACTTCCTTGACTTTCTGTAAGAAGTATCTAAAGGACACAGATTATATTAAATCAGTATGTTATAGTTGAGGGGAATTAACTTGCCTGCACTTGAAGTAACATGTTGTTACGTTCCCTACTGTTTGTCATTCCTTGATTTGCTTTGAGGAGTTCCATTTGCTTACTTGTTCAGTTCATTGTTCTCTAAGTTGAATTGCTCATAGTCTTTAGAACTAGCACTACTAAAATCCTTTTAAAAAATGCTAAATAAAAAAAGCAAAGGATTTTTAAATATGTTCTAAAACCAAGGAGTAGTGACTGAAAGAAGTAGTTGTTGAGCTGGGCATGGTGGTGCATGCCTGTAATCCCAGCACTCAGGATGCTAAGGCAGGAGGATTGGCCACCAGTTCAAGGCCAGCCTGAATTACAGAGAGAACCTGTCTCAAAAAATATATATACTTCTTTTGGTTGTAATAAATAGTTTTCATTTCCCTCATCTGGTTCTCTCTTTTTTTTCCTTTCAGAAGCAGAAGAAACCCTTTTGATTGACATCGCGTCAAATAGTGAGTATCTTTCCGAATGGAGTTTCATTCAACAAGTATTTGCTTGAATATTCAGTGTATTCAAGACATCATTGTTGGCACATTTTGTATTTTACCATCTACTATAGTTTCCATTTTCTTAAGGCAGCCATACAAATCAACATTGTCTATAAAGCATTTAGGTTAAGCCTAAGAAAAAGCAGGTAGTTGGTAAGAACCTTAGTAAAAATGGAAAATATGATCTGCTTTTCTAATGCTGAACTTTGAACTACCATTATTATTCCTGTCAGTTAAATAATTGCTGTGGAACTGATAATTGTATGAAGGGTTAGTAAAATGTTTAAAGTACTTAAGGTTTATAGGGTTGTTTTGTTGTTTTTTAACTGCTGTTATGTTTTACACTTTTTTCTCTGTTTTTATTTTTTCACATTAAATCATAATGTTTTCAGTTATTTATTACCTTAATTTAGGAGGCTACAGGGTCCCTAAAATTGGTTGTGCAGGTATTCTTTCTCTTTTTTAAGATAATTTTGGTCTTTTATTTAATCTTCATCCTTTAAGGCGTCTCTATCAAAGGGAACATGATCTTCCTTTTCACTGTTTCTATTCTGTCATTTTTATCCGTTTGAAACAAATCATCGACTTTCTGTGCAAGCTGTTCTTTATCATCTAATTGTACTGTGTTATGGAGAAGAGAAAATGGGCCCTTGGCTGCTACCATGACTACTGGGTGGTTGCTATGGAAAAGGGTATCTGACCACATGAATCTAAATTGGATTGCCTTATCTCTTGGTTGAGTCCTTAGATGAGTGGGACTTGGCACTTACCTTGGGGCTGCAGGTTGTATATAATTTTGTTTAGATGCAGTCCTTCCCCTTGGCACTATTAATTTGTTATGAATGGTTTAGGTAGGCCTTTTCTATTTTGGGTTTTATTGTCCCTTTCTTTAATTATTGATTTTAAAGTCTTAAGAACTGTTCCTGAAATGCTAATCTCGCTGCTGGCTTCTGTTGCAAATATCTAAGAGAGAAAATAACTCAATATCTTTGTCTTACTGAGCTTAGACAGAAGAAGACAAAAACAATACTAAAAGCAAAAATCGAGGAAAGTAATTCTGCAGTGACTGACATTACTGTTGAAATAAGATACTGAAATGTTCAGTTCTTTGTGTAAAAAGTTATTCAATCCAAAGCTGAGAAGTTATATTGACCAGTGCCTTTTCTCTTATGCACACTGGATTGTGGCATTAGTTTTAATTTTGCCTATATAGAAGTTAGTCATGTGTTGCTATAGAGTTTAACTTACTGAATCATGAGGGGAAGTAGTTTGAGTGACGGCTTATAGAATCCTTTATTATCTCTCCTCATTTAGTAATGGGTTTCATATAAAAATCTATAGAACACACGATATGTTGTTGGAACCCTGAGTTTGTCATGAAGGCCTCATTTTAGTGTAAACATATATTTTCCCACTGTCTGAATATTGGTATTAAGCACTTTTCAAATAATATTTTTATTATAGTGTTATGGACTGGAGATGTATATCAGTGGCAGTATCCCTACCTAGCATGCACGAAGCCCCAGATACTGTCCGCAGTAGCACAGAAAAGTGTCTGATTATAGAGTTAATACTTCTTCATTATGTATAATTTATAAAGTCAGAAAAATTTAAAGTATCAAATTAAAATTACTCTCCTAGAGATCACTACTATGGCTAACAACTTCATATATTTTCTTCTAGTCTTTCTTCTATATAATTGGGATCCTTATAGCATTTTTGTTGTTTTTGTGGATTTTTAGAGGGGAGGCTATTTTTGTTTTGTGTGTGTGTGTGTGTTTTATGGGGGAAGGGGGTTGGGGAACTGAACCCAGGGCCTTATGTGCTAAGCATATGCTATACCACTGAGCTGTTCCTTCAGCCCTTTGTATATACTTTTTATCTTGCATTTTCATTTACTATTATATTGTGACATTTTCTTTTCTCATTTAAACTTATTTTAAAATATTGTTTTCAGTGACCAATATTTCACTAAATCTACATGCCAAATTTTATTAAATTAATTTATTTTTTAAATTAATTATATTGGTACATTTAAGGTATACAATATAATGTCATTCATCATTGGAAATTTGCACCTTTACATAATCCATCTTGGTTCTTATTTTTCCCCATTCCCCTGCCCTTCCTTCAACCCCTCCCTATCTACAAAGACTTTGTTTCCATTTTTTTATTTTCTCATATTAATTCCATTCCTTTCTTTCCTTTCCCCTACCCCTCCCACTTCTGCTTCCCCTTTGCCCCTTTTCTTCCAATTTCACATTATCTATTATACCTTTCAGTCCTCATTTACACTTTCAGATTCTTACACTAGAGAAACTATTTGGTATTTACACGTGTGTCCTATTTATTTCACTTAAAAGTATTCCCTCAATGTGCATCCATTTAGCGATAATGTCTCTAGTTTCTCGTTCTTTATGGCTGTGTAGTACTCCATTTTATTTTTTAAAAAAGACATTGTCTTTATCCAGTCTCCAGTTGATGGGCAGTTGGGTTGTTTCTAAGTTTTAGCTATCACAAATTGTGCTTCTGTGAACATGGGTGCACATATATCACTATGGTATGATTCTTTTAATTCGCTGGGGAAGATACCCAGCAGGGGAATAGCTGAGTCAAATGGGACTTCCAGTCCTAGTTCTTTCAGGTATCTCTATACTGATTTCCACAGTGGTTGCACCAGTCTACACTCCCACCAGCAGTGGAGAAGGGTTCCTCTTTCCCCACAACCCTGCCAGCATTTGTTATTGGTTGATTTCATAATAGCAGCCATTCTTTCTGGGGTGAGGTGGAATCTCACTGTTTTTTTCATTTGCATCTCTCGAATGACCAGTGATGTTGAACCTTTTTTCATATGTTTATTTGCTATTTCTACTTCCTTGTCTGAGAAATGTCTGTTCATTTCAGATGCCCATTTTCGGATTGGGTCTTTAAATTTGGGAGGTCTGATCTTTTTAAGTTCTTTATAGATTCTAGATAGTAGAACTTTGTCTGAGGAACAGCAGGTGAAAATTATTTCCCACATTGTGGGTTGTCTCTTCACACTGTTGGTGGTTTCTCTTGCTGTGTAGAAGCTTTTTAGTAAGAAGAGAGCCCACTTGTTGACTGATTGTGCTAGTTGACAAGGAACTGAGGTTTTGTTCATAAAATCTTTTCCTGCACCAATGTCTTCAAGAGTTCTTCCCAACCTCTCTTGCAGGCGGTTTAATGTTTCTATTTTAATATTTAGATCTTTAATCCATTTCAATTTGAGTTTAGTGCATGGTGAGAGATATAGGTCTAGTTTTAGTCTTTGGCAAGTTGAATCCCAATTTTTCCAGCACCATTTATTAAAGAGGCTATCTTTCCTCCAGTGAGAGTGTTTGGCTCCTTTGTCAAAGATGAGGTGGCTGAGTGTGTCTGGAGTTGTTTCTGGATCTTCTAATCTGTTCCACTGGTCCTCAGGTCTGTTTCTTTGCCAGTACCATGCTGTTTTTATCACAGTAGCTTTGTAGTATAATTTCAAGTTGGGGATTGTGATACCCCCTACCTTGTCTTTATTGCCTAGAATTGCTTTTGCTATTCTGGGTCTCTTCTTGTTCCAAATGAATTTTTGGATTGATTTCTCAAGATCCATGAAGTATGCTGCTGGGATTTCAATTGGGATTGCATTGAATCTATATAGCAGTTTTGGAAGTATGGCCATTTTCACTATGTTGATGCTTCCTACCCAGGAGCAAGGGATGTATTTCCATTTTCTGATATCCTCTTCAGTGTCTTTTTTCAGAGGGCTATAGTTTTCAGAGAAGCGGTGTTTGATTTCTTTTATTAGGTTGATTCCTAGGTATTTCAATTTTTTGGATGCTTTTGTGAAAGGAATTATTTGCCCCATTTCTCTCTCAGTGAGTCTCTTCTTTGTGTACAGAAAAGTGTGTTGACCTTGTATCCAGCTATTTCACTGAATTTGGTTATTAAGTCTGGAAGACTTTTGGTGGAGCTCTTAGGGTCTTCTGTATAGAATATCATGTCACCTGCAAATAATGACAATTTCATTTCTTCATTTCCTATCTTTATTCCTTTTATTTCTTTCTCTTGTCTAATTGCTGTGGCTAATGTTTCCAAAACTGTATTGAAGTGGAGTGGTGATAGTGGACATCCTTGTCTTGTTTCTGATTTTAGTGTGAAGGATTTCAGTTTTTGACCATTTAGTATGATATTGGCTGTTGGTTTTTCATAGATGGCTTTTATCAGATTGAGACAGAGACCATCTATTCCAATTTTTTGTAGGGTTTTTATCATAAATGCATGTTGGATTTTGTGAAATGCTTTTTTTGCATCTATGGAGATGATCATATGGTGTTTGTCCTTGGTTCTATTAATATAGTGTATTACATTTATTGATTTGCGTATGTTGAACCATCCCTGCATCCCTGGGATGAATCCCAATTGGTCAGGGTATATGATCTTCTTGATGATCTTCTGCATTCTGTTTGCTCGTATCTTATTAAGGATTTTTGCATCTATGTTCATTAGTGAGATTGGCCTATAGTTCTCTTTTTCGGTTGGGTCTTTCTCTGCTTTGGGGATCAAGGTGATGCTTGCTTCCAGGAATGAATTTGGGAGTATTGCTTCCCTTTCAATTTCATTGAAGAGTTTAAACAGTAGTGCCAGTAGTTCCCCTCTAAATGTCTTGTAGAATTCAACAGTGAAACCATCGGGACCTGGGCTGTTCTTAGTTGGTAATTTTTTAATTACATTTTCAATTTCATTAATACTGGTTTGTTTAGAATTTTTAGGTCATCTTAGTTGAACTTTAGTGATTCACATGAATCTAGGAATCTGTCCATTTCTTCTGTGTTTTCCTTGTTATTGGGGTATAGGTTCTCGAAGTAGGTATTGATGATCCTCTGGATTTCTGCTGGATCCGTTGTAATTTCACCCTTTTCATTCCTAATTGCATGGATTTGGGCCTTTTCTTTCCTTTTTTTGATAAGGTTGGGTAAGGGTTTGTCAATTTTGTTTATTTCAAAGAACCAACTCTTGGCTTCATGATTTTTTCTGTTGTTCTCTTAGCCTCCATTGTATTGATTTCTGCTCTGATCTTTATAATTTCCTCCCTTGTATGAGCTTTGGGTTTGTCCTGCTCTTCTTTTTCTAGAAGCTTGAGATTCAGCAAAAGGTTGTATAATTGAGCTCACTCAGTTTTCCTAATATGAGTATTCACTGCTATGAATTTCCCTTGTAAGACTGCTTTCATTGTGTCCCATAGATTTCGATATGTTGTATTGGCATTGTCATTTAGTTGTAGGAACTTTCTGATTTCGTCTTTAATTTCCTCTGTGACCCATTGGTTATTCAGAAGTGTGTTGTTCAATTTCCATGTGTTTATGAAATTCTTGTGGTTTCTTTTGCTATTGATCTCCAATTTCATCACACTGTGGTCTGACAGTATACAGGCGATAACTTCAATTCCTTTGCACTTACTAAAACATGTTCTATGAGCAAGTATGTGGTCTATTTTAGAGAATGACCCATGTACAGCTGAAAAGTATGTGTATTCTGATTTTGTGAGGTGGAACACCCTGTAAACATCTGTTAAGCTCATTTGTGCAAGAGTTTGAGCTCTAGTATTTCCTTCTTTATTTTTTGTCTAGCTGATCTATTTGTGAGAGTGGGGTATTGTGGTCCCCCACTACTATTGTATTAGTGCTTATATGATTTTTTTATGTCCTTTAGTATTTGTTTTATGTAGTTGGGCACACTAGTGTTTGGTGCATATATATTAATGATTGTCATGTCTTCCTCTTGGATTGTTCCCTTTACAACGATGTGGTGTCCTTCTTTGTCCCTGTTAATCAGTGTTGGTTTGAAATCAACTTGATCTGCAAAGAGGATAGCTACTCCTGCTTTTTTTTCGGGGGTCTGTCGCATGGTGTATTGCTTTCCACCCTTTAACTTTCAGTCTATGAGGTTCTTTTTTAATTAAGTGCATTTCCTGTATGCACCATATTGTTGGATCTTGCTTCTTGACCCATTCTGCCAGTCTATTTCTTTTGATGGGTGAATTGAGACCATTAACATTGATGATTATAATTGATACGTATTGCCTTATCCTTGTCATAACTTTTTCTTTTTGTTGGATTCTTCCCCTTTGTGTTTAATTTCTTGTCATGCCTGATGGATTCATTCTGCAGGGCTTCCTGGGGTTGTGATCCTCATTGTCATTTCCTAAGATATTGTCTAAAATGTTTTGGAGTGCTTGTTTGGCATTCGTGAAGTTCCTAAGGTGCTCTTTGTCATGAAAGTATCTTATTTCTCCATCAATTTTGAAAGATAGTTTTGCAGGGTTCATCAGTCTGGGTTGGAGATTGTTTTCCTTTAGGGCTTGAAATGTCACTCCAAGCTCTTCTTGCCTTCTGGGTTTGCATTGAGAAGTCTGCTGTGATTTTGATGGGCTTTCCGTTGTATGTGATTTGTTTCTTTTCTTTCCGTTCTTCTTTTTCTTTTCTTTTCTTTTTGTTCTTCTATTGGGTTGCTGGAATCTTAACTATTATATGCCTATCTATAGATTTTTTTTGATCAAGGCTAGTTGGAATCCTATATGCCTCACTTATCTGTATGTCAAGTTCTTTTTCCCTACTTGGGAAGTTTTCTACCATCCCTTCTGTGATCAGTTTTTTTTATGTCATCTGCACTCTCTCCTGTTTCCTCCTTGACCCCAATCGCTCCGATGTTATTCTTCTTTGCATCATCTATCAGCTGCTGGGTTGATTTCTCGTGGTCCATTACTATTTTAAAGCAATTTTTCTTTTCCTGGTCACTAATTGCAATCTTATCTTCTGTATCTTAAATTCTATCCTCACATTGGCTCATTCTGCTGTGTATACTTTCAGTGGAGTTTTTAATCTCCTGGAAATCTGTTTGCATCTGTTTTATGGATTCCATTTGTTTCCTATGTTGGGATTCCATCATGTTCCTCAGCTCTATTTTTGTTATCTGTGTCCACTCTAGATTTATTATTCATGTCTTGCACTATGGGCACCATCTCTTCTGTTATCTGAGAAATTATTTCTGATTTCATTTTTCCCAGGTCCCCTTTTATTGCTAGTTCAGGGGATCCAGGTGGTTGAGTATCAGATTGTTCCATCCCGTTGTCCTTTGGGGTTCCCTTAGTTGATCTGGAAGTCTGGTGTTGGGACTTATTTACATGCCTTCTCATTTCAACAGATGTAGCCTGCTGTGTCTTTCTTGAGGCGACTTTTTGCTCACCCAGTGGTCTTGAATTCTCAGCGAGCCACCGACCAGCCTTTAATCTGATGCTCACCAGTACACCAATTCCTGGGTTCAGAGTGGTGGCCTTCTAGATCCCTGAGCTGACCTGTTGTCTGGGTGGGCTTCTGGCTGGGCCTTGAGCACACTTTGGATGGTATATAGGCATGCCTCTCACTGGGGACCCTATGTAGCTTTTGTCTGGGAGGGCCTTTGGTTGGGGGCTGTGCACCCCAGTTTCTGTTGTCTGCACAGGCTTTGCCTAGGGTCTCCTCGCACTTATCAGTGGTATCAGGGCAAGCCTCTGGGTATTGCTTGTGTGCCTGTACTGCTCTTCTCTAGGCGGTTCCCTGTCTTGGCCGATGGTATGGCGAGCCTCTCTGGCTTCAGAGCCTCTCTGGCTGAAGCCCTTGTGCCTGTGCAGCCCCTTTCTGGGCAGGCCTTTGGCTTGGGCAGGTGTGCCTGAGCCTCTGGGCTCTGGGTGGACCCCTGGCTGGCATCCGCTAGCAGAGGAACAAGTCAGGGCTACACAGCTGTTCCCTGGGATCTGCCTGCACTCACGGATGGAATGGTCGGCCTCAGGCGGGAGCCTGTGTGCCTGTGCAGCTCCTCTCTGGGCAGGCTCCTCTTAAATTAATTTCTTTATAAAATTAAATAACTGTCAAGGAACATAATACATCTATCAAGTCCTCCTTAGAGATCCCTCTTATAAACTCTGTGCTGTAAAATTTTGTAATTTTTCATTTATATCATTTTTAGGTTAATAATTTTATGGTGAATTATATTTGCTGCTATTGTGAATTGAATTTTATTTTCCAATTGCTTATTACACAAGGATACAGAACAATGAATGAGTTGTAGATATTTATATTTTATCTACTTTACTGCAATTTATTTTAGTAGTTTTTGCTGTTTTATTCTTTCATTTTGATAAGCAATCTTGATTACCTACAAATAATAATTTTGTCTTCTTTCTAATATCTCTAAGTTTTGCTTCATGCCTTATTATACCCATGAAAATTTTGGAACCAGTGTTTTCCTTGGTTAGCTCCTGATTTCAGTAAGAATGCCTCAGGTTATAGTTAAGGACATATGTTCCTGTTGTTTTGACAGATTTAAAAAAAAAAACATGATTTTTTAAAAAAAAATATTAAGAAACAGTTTATTCACGTTTGTGTATTCTTTAAAATCATGACTGTACACTGAATTTTGTTAAATGTCTTTTCATTATTTATGAAGATAGTTATTTTTTTCTTTCCTGTGTTTTTCTGACTTACTAATGGAGTATAGTATACTAATTTCTTGATATCACTTTCCCTAATTTATTATTCAACAAATAATTGCTGAGTGCCTCCTATTTGCCAGGTGTGGTTGTAAACACTGCATAGCATTAGAGAACAGCGTAGATAATGTTGCTGCTCTTGCTTTGATTCTTGCTTCTGTGCTATTTGGTACAAGAGCTACATAGATGCCTACAATTCATTAATTCATATGCCAGATACCATGCTAGGTTTTAGGGATAAAGCAGAAATCAATGCACTTTTCACACTTTATGGATTGTAATGTAGGAAACAGACTTTAAACTGATAAGGTACAAATACATAAATGCAGTTTTGATAAATACTATCAAGAATTAGCACAAAAGTTTATAAGAGGGGTAACTTAAGTTAGGCAGGGCTGTGAGGGAAGGCCTCTTTGAAGAAGTGGCATTTAAATTGAGATTGGGGTTTAAGTAAGAGACAGGTAAAGGCAGAAGAGAGAAGAGTATTTCAGAGAAGGGAACCACAAGCTCCAAGTTGAGAAGTATTTTGTGCAATAAAAGAAGGCCAGGGCAGGGCTGTGGGGAAAGAGGAACCCTGCTCCACTGCTGGTGGGAGTGTAGACTGGTGCAACCACTGTGGAAATCAGTATGGAGATATCTCAAAGAACTAGGACTGGAAGTCCCATTTGACCCAGCTATTCCCCTGCTGGGGATCTTCCCCAAAGAATTAAAAGAATCATACTACAGTGATATATGTGCACCCATATTCATAGCAGCACAGTTTGTAATAGCTAAAACTTGGAAACAGCCCAATTGCCCATCAACTGGAGACTGGATAAAGAAAATGTGGTTTTCTCATAAAATGGAGTACTACTCAGCCATAAAAAATGAGAAATTAGAGACATTTATAGCTAAGTGGATGCACATTGAGGCGATACTCTTAAGTGAAATAAATAGGACACACATGTGTAAATACCGAATAGTTTCTCTGGTGTGAGAAACTGAAAGTGTAAATAAGGACTAAATGTATAATAGGTAATGTGAAATAGGAAGAAAAGGGTCAAAGGGGAAGGAAATGGGAGGGCTAGGGGAAAGGATAGCAGGGAATGGGATTAATATGAGAAAATGGAAAAATAGGAACAAAATCTTTGCAAATAGGGAGGACTGGAGGGGTTGAAGGGAGGGCTGGGCAATGGTGAAAAATAAGAACCAAGAGAGATTATGTAAAGGTGCAAATTTCCAATGAAGAATGTCATTATATTGTATACCTAAAATGTACCAATGATTAGAATGAATAATCGATAATGTAAAATAGGAAGAAAAGGTCCAAAGGGGTAGGGGTAGTGGGAGGGGCAGGGGAAAGGAAAGAAGGGAAAGGAAAAATGATGAGAAATGGACAAAATGGAAATAAAGTCTTTGTAAATAGGGAAGGGTGGAGGGGGTGAAGGGAGGGCTAGGAATGGGGAAAAAATAAGAACCAAGATGCATTATATAAAGGTACAATTCCCAGTGAGAAATGTAATTGTGTTGTATACCTACAATGTACCAATAAAAGAATTTAATACAAAAAAAAAAAAAAAAAGAAGGCCAGGGTATGTGGAACAGGGCTTGAGCACCAAAGAAAGACAGACTAGGACCAGATCCAATAGAATCTTGTAAGCGATGGTGTTGAATCTGCATTTTTATATTTTTAAAAAGTAGAAGAGAATGAAACATTTTATGCTGAGGTATTATCATTTTCATGGAAGCAGAAAGACTAGTTAGGAAGCTGTTTCAGTAGTATATGGTAGAGTATGGTAACAATAGAAATGGAGAGAAATGGACAGATTTGAGATATATTTAGAGTTAAATGAAAATAATAGGAGTTGGTTTGGATGTAGGGGCTGAAATGAAGAAAAATATCAAGAATACTAGGTTTCTGACATGAATATGGATGATGGTACTATTTGCATAAATACATTGCAAAAGGAATGAGTTTTACTTTGAGGGAGTATCATGCACTCAGTTTTAGGTGTATTGGGATTTCTTTGAGACATTTGAGTGTAGATTATAAATTGGCAGCTGAAGCTTAGAAAAAAGGTTTGAGCTACTAGCATATAAATTATATTTAAAACCATGAGAGATAGTGTGATTGCATATATAGTTGTGCTATCTAATACAGCAGCCACTAGCTATATGAATCTCTGTATATTAATTAAAATAAATTAGAAATTCATGTCCGTAGTGGCAGTACTCATATTTCAAGTGTTCATTAGCCACATATGGTTATTGGTTACCATACTGGACAACACATCTGTAGAACGTGCCCATCATTACAGAAATACCTATTGAACAATGCTGGTATAGAATAAGAGTGATTTAGGATTGAACTCAACTCTAATTCTTAAAGATTAGATTAAAGGAAGAGATACCTCAAAGGGCCTTAAAAATTAGTGATGGGACAGACAAATTAGTTGAGTATAGTATCGTAGAAGCCTTTGGGAGAGAGTATTCTAAGCATTGATCAACTGGTGGTTTCTGCTGATAGTTTTAACAAAGTGGCTGAAGAGTAGCCATTGGATTTACCAGTATGGAGGTTATTGGTGACCTTAAAGCAATTATACGAGGTGGTGGGTGTAGAAGTCTTCCTGGAGCTAAAAGAGAAATGGGAGAAGAGCAGGAAGTGACTGTGTTTTTTAAAGAAGCTTGACTGTGGTGGAGGTGGGGAGAATACAGAGATGAACTAGAGTTGGAGGGAAATATGGGGTTCAGGAAGGTGTTCATTTTTCAAATGGGAAAGACTCGGAATATGATTTCATGCTAATGGGGAGGAGCCTGTGAAATAGATATTTTAAAGATATGAGGGTCTTTCTAAGGAGTGGTTATAAGATTGCTGAGAGGATTGGAGGAATTCAAAGTGAAGATGGTCTTGATAGGGGGAATCTTCTTTGTATCAGAAGGGACAAAAAGGAGATGAGAACAAATACAAGTAGGTCCATGTAATGGCTTCATTTATCTCTGAAGTATAAGGTAAAGCAGTTTGCCTGGAACAAGAAGGCATGAAAAGAGAGGGATCCAAAGTCTGAGAAATGAGATTGTAAATGAGAAAGTATTAAAATAGTTCTTCCAATAGTAGGAAACTTGTTGATCATGGAAACTGATTGCTTCTTAGGATAGTGGACCTAGTTGAGGTTGATAAGAAAGACTTTATAGTGATAGCAAATCTCTCTTCCTTTCTCTCTCTCTCTCTCTCTCTCTCTCTCCCCCTCCTCCCCCTCTCCCTCTCCCTTTCCCTCTCTCTCTGTGTATGTGTGGACACGTCTTCTGCTTGCTCAGGTACTATGAGTATAAAGAAGGTATTTAGTTGGATTTCTGATTGTTGGAATTTAGCTCAGTAGATGCCGTGAGAGACCAGCAGTAAGGTAGTTGTGGGGTTTTGTAAGAGTGTAAATATGGCATCTGTTTGAGAAAAGGGAAAGTGGAAGCAGGAGGGAGCTGATGGATAGTGAGAAAGTGGAGGAATCAGTGGGCTGAAGGATCCCATGAGGTAAAGGAATGATGACAACAAAGATAATGAACAAGTAAGTTAGAATAATAGGTCAGTGCAAGATATTTGAATTAGGTTTGTGCAAAAGTCATTGGATGAGAAAGGTGAAGGGGTTAATGGGGTTTTCTGTAGTAATTTTAAAAAGACCCAAAATAATGCCAGAGTTTGAGTGGAAAGGAAGTCTTATATGTTAGATATTGAATCCTGATTGAGAAGTTTCTGGTTTCTACAAGGATGGTAGATTGTCTCATAGAAAAAGAAAAGGAAGAAGATGGTATGGCCCTATGGGTAAGCCTCAAAAGAGAAAACTTTTCCTGAGGGAGGACGGGAAAGAATTGTCTAGAATTGGTATTAGAACAAGTACAGCCACCAGCCTTAAATTCTATCAGGTATAAGCCAGGCATAGGGGTCTCCTGTAGTTCCAACACTCAGGAGGCTGAGACAGGAGAATTGCTTCACCCCAGGAGTTTGACGCCATCCTGGGCAACACAGAGACACCTCTCTCTCTCTCTCGTTCTCTCTCAAAAAAAGGGGGAGGTATTGGGCACAGTGGCACACTCCTGTAATCCCAGGTACTCAGGAGGGTGAAGCAACAGGATCGCAAGTTCAAGGTGGTTTGAGTAACTTAGCAAAACTGTCTCAAAATGAAAATGAAAAGGGCTGAGACTGTAACTCAGTTGTACAGTGCCCCTGCGTTCAATCCCCAGTACAGTACTGCCAAAAAGATAGGATGGGGGTCTCAAAAAATAAATGCTGTCAGATGGGAGAAAATAGCCTCCATTAAGAGGGCTGCAAGGGAAGTACCTGCCTCTTATAGGGACTAACCAGTCAGTTTGCACTTGACTCTGATTTCATTCTGGACTGCATACTAGAATTGCCTGGGGAATATTTCAAAAGCTACCAGTGTCCTGGCTTCACCCATGGAGATTCTGCTTTAATTGTTTTGGGATAAGGTTCAGATGTCAGTGTTTTTTTTTTAAAGTGCCTCTGGTGATTGTAATGCATCCATACGTGAGCACTGCTGATAGGTACAGGGAAATGTTCAGATGAAATGGAGGGTATAATAGTTTTACTGATCACAGAAGGCCAGAGGGTTTTGGAAGGGTGGAGAATAGAAGGTTGGGTCATGGGAAAATTTGTCCACTTTTCCAAGTAGTGTGGCAAGAGCACATCCAATGTTTTGTTTTGTTTTTTGTTTTTGTTTTTGTTTTGGTGCCAGGGACCGAAATCAAGACCTTCAAGCCTGCAAGGCAGGCATGGTGCCACTGAGCTAAATCCCGGGCCCCAACATCCAGTGTTATTTTATACGTAATTTCCAGTATTTTCTAGCTATTAAATGGGCCAGTTTTATGTTTGTTAAAATATATCTTTCAAGAATTGTGGGAGAAAGAATATGAGTTCTTGTTCTAAATTCCTGTCAGATTGAGACTGCTCCTTTTTAACTACTTCGAATATAAATTATCTGAGCAAGGGAGGGCTTGTTATACCCTGAAGGAGTTTTTCCCTGTATCTTTAAGGCTGCTTTCCCATGCCTAATTGACACTTTATTCAGTTCCTGTCCTTTGTTTTCATCATTGCCCTTGGCACTCTCATTAATTTTCTTATCTCTGATCCACTTGGGTGCCTGCTTTCCCATGTTTTTTCTCCATTTGTATCTTTTCTTATGATCAGTGATTTTATTTTCCTTTCTTTAACTTGTAAAGATGCAACAAAAAGTGCAAAGGACAAAAAGAGAGCCAGAGGTTCAGAAGTGGATGTCTGCTATAAGGAAACTAGAATTTTCATTTCATTTTCTCAAGTGTGGGAGAGTTCACTTCAACAGTCATTTATTAAATGACTCTGTGAAGTCTGACACTGATGTCACCAGGAAAGTGACCAGCTAACACAGGACTGGTTTATCTGGGATTTTCTCAGTGTCAGCATTGAAAGTTTTGAGTTGTAGGAAGCCTTATGACTCCAACTCCATCTCCAAGACAATTGGTCACCTAGACCATGGAAAATATTGGGTGACCTGTACGTGTAACTTGCCTCTTATAAGCTCCCCTTACGGAGTTTATAGTTTCCAGGACCAAGGAAAAGCAACATACATAATCAGTTAGAATAGGAATATAAACAAATATATTTGGTTTCCTAAACTACCATATCCAAAGAGTTGATTAAGACAATAACTATAGGCCATCAGAAAGGGAGAGACAGTATATTATACCTGTAAAAAAGTAAAGCCATAGGTAACTTTGCTTCTAATTCTGGTATTTTTCAATTGGCTGTGCTTGAACCAAACCTCCCTTGGACATGGACCATTACATTGCTTTTGCAAGTTTATTCCAGACATACATTTTTCACTTGAGGTAATGAAGTTTAGGTGCTTGTCAGAATACTTCATTCTCACTGTTTTCTTTCTTCATTTATAAATTGAATCTGAACTTAGGAACAACCATGCTACTTCCTTTGTTCCCTTCACGTTTCAGATACTCTTACTATGTGATCTGGATTTAAAACGGTAGCAACATCCAGCCTGAGGATAGGAGGAGGGTGACTGAAGAATTTTATCTTTTGCTAGAATTTGGAGGTCCCTGCATTGACATCTGAGAGATAGATGAGACACAGAAAACCAACTTTAGTATGTAGTATGTCTATCACCAGATCAGGCTGCTTACCGACACAAGTTTTCAGTCCTAAGACTTCTATCTTCCCTTCGGCTTCCCTCTCTGCTTTACCCCTTCTGCCATTACCATACCAAATGCCTTGTTTTTGTCCATGTGAGTCCTCTGTGAGAGTATAAGAATATTTGTGATCTGGACCTTCTGATAACCTGGTACATGAAGAATATGATTCCAATAAAACATTGCATCTCATGGATATATGTGTATAGATTTCAATTCTTTTTAGGTGGCTGCAAAATTCGAGTTCAGGGGGACTGGAGCAGAGAGCGCCGTTTTGAAATCCCTGATGAAGAACACTCTGTGAAGTTCCTCTCAGAGGTCCTTGCTGCTCAGGAAGGTAACTCAAGACTCAACAGTTTTCTTCTGTTCTTTCAGTGGGAGTAAAATTCTAACATACTGATTCAGAAGTGACCATTAGCAAAGCACCTCACCCCTTGGGCTCTGATAGCTGATATTTTTCTTCAGAAACATACCTAGGAATAAAGTTAGAGAGCAAGTCCAGCCAGCTTTAAGGACACTGAGCAATTTCCAGAATGTTCAATGCATGCCCTGCATTTACCTTAGGCTGTAATCCTCCTCTTACCCCAGATGACCCGAGAGCTGCCCTTATTTTCTTCGACTCTTCCACTATTTTCAAGAATACTGCTGGCCCTTACATTTAAGAAGTGTTAAATGAGTAGCTTTTGATTATGGTAAATTCCATTCCCTGTCAAGTTCCGCAGTTTCTGACCATGACTCTTATCTTTCCAGCTCAGTCACAACTTCTTGTTCCAGAGCAGAAAGATTCATCCAGCTGGTATCAGAAATTAGACACTAAGGACAAACCTTCTGTTTTTTCAGGTACTGAAAGGATTCTTTTGTCACTGGTTACTGTGACCATTTTAAAGTCAGTAGGTTTTATTAGGCCAGATGAGATGATGTGGATTAAAGCCAAAGTCAGACATAATCTCCTGTGGAGTGGCTTTATGGAGTCCATGGCCACTGACTTAAGTCCACTCTTTATCCTCTCTGAGGTATAACAGCTCTTCAGGAACCACGTTAGCAAAATGGTAAAACGTAGAGTCCAGAGCCAAACAGCCTGGGTTTGAATCACAAGTCTGGGGCTCGCTAGTTATATGATCTTGGCCAAGTTACTCAACTACTCTGAACTTCCATTTCTTTTTCTGCTGCATGGGGAGATTTTAATAGTACTTACGTTGTGAGGTTTTTGTGATTATTATGGGAAATAATGATATAATCCCATACTGTCAACCATACATTGTGCTAAATCTTCAATAAATGCTAGCTACTCTTAGTCAGATTCCAGATTAGTGTAAACTAGTTAGTGTATCAGTGCTTCAGGGATAGATGTCCTTCTTCCCCTAATCTAACTAATTACTACCCTTATAGTACCTTTTTGTTTGTTAATACCACCGAGCAGATCATGATCAAATCAAAGTCCTGCCCACCCTGGCTATGGTGGATGTTAGCTTTTCTCCCCCTGTGACTGTGGGTTCTCTGTCCTTCAGGGCTTCTTGGATTTGAGGATAATTTTTCATCTATGAATTTGGACAAGAAAATAAATTCACAAAATCAGCCTACAGGGATTCACCGGGAACCCCCCCCACCACCTCCATCTGTGAATAGAATGTAAGTACTATGTTGCAACATATTTCCCCTGTAGGAGACTTATATTTTAAGAATTTTTCCTTGAATTTGTCCTTTATTTGCTAGGCTTCCACGTGAAAAAGAAACTTCTAACAAGGAACAGCCTAAAGTGACCAACACCATGAGGAAGCTCTTTGTGCCAAATACTCAGTCTGGAACACGAGAGGGTCTCATCAAACATATCCTGGCAAAGCGAGAGAAAGAATATGTCAACATTCAGAATTTCAAGTTAGTCTCTTTCCTCCTTCCTGAGTCTAAAAAGTTATGTATAGCAGACAACGACTTTTTGATATTTAAGGTATTAGCTTAAGAGTCAAAGCATGGCCAAGTGTGGTGGCACATGCCTGTAATTCCAGCACTCCAGAGGCTGAGGCAGGAGGATTGCCACAAGTTCGAGGCCAGCCTGGACTACATAGTGAGTTCAAAACCAGCCTGAACTACATAGTGAGACCCTGTTTCAAAAAAACAGCAACAGAAAATAAGAATCAAAGTATAATAAAAAAGGAATGGTATTCTGATGAAAGCCCTTGTCTCTGCGCTGCTCAATAGCATACATATCCAAAATAATGAAGATGTTACAGTTTCCCATGGAGTTTCTAAGAATACCATGTCTACTAATGTTTCTGTCTGCTCTCAGGGAGCTAAATCAAGCTCACATATACTAGAGAATTATCCCCTAGTACATTCCATATGAAAGTGTATTTATCTGTCTAGCCTGATGAATTTTTTTCCAGGCAATATTGGAAAATTAAAGTCCACCATTACTACTAAATCTTAACTTATTTAGTTTGGTAAGTTAACTAAAGAAAGTTTCATCCAATCCTCTTGAATTGAAGGTCTGTTTTGGATTTTTGTTTTCTCTGTATTTTTCATTTCCCCTTTATTTGCTATTATCCTCTTTTCCACACCTGGTATATGTAGTATACGAGGACTGTGATATGGTGTGACATGCATCCCCAATATGTGATGTGACAACATTTTTCTTTGTTATTTATTAACAAAATGTACCCTTTTATTTTATGTATGTATGTATGTATGTATGTATTTTGGTACCAGGGATTGAACTCAGGACCTTGCGCTTGCGAGGCAGGCACAGTGCCACTGAGCTAAATTCCCGGTCCCAGAATGTATCCTTTTAGTCCAAGATTCCAGTCCCATCTACTATCCCATCATGCCTCATTTATTCTAATTCAATCATAACTATGTCCCTAGTTCCTCTGGTTCCTTATATTCCACATGACGGTTATATTTGTATGCAAACAGTTAAAACAGTCATGAATTTTCCCTTCTGCTTTCTCCCTTAATATTGTATCTGCCTCATCAGAATTTCCTACACAAATGTCCTTGTAATCCTTCGGGAAGTGAGTTTGGATTCAACTCTGGCTCCTTATTGAACAACTATCCATATTAGACTAGCTTGCAGCATGAAGATACCTCTTTCCATCTATAAGCTCTACCTTAAAGTATGAGTTTGGAGTTTAATTGGATGGGAATGTGATAGAACAATTAACTTTGTGTTTTTTTAAATAGAGACTTGATTCCTTTCTGTAGGTTCACTTAATATATAACTTAGAGAAAATAAGCCCACTGTCTACAAGTAAATTTTCTTATGTATATGTCAAAATACTTTGAAGAATTATGGTAGCTTCTTATGAACATACCCTTATGTAGAAATGACAAGAAAGAGTTCTGTTTATATTTGATCTTTGTTTTCAAATTATTTTTTGGTCTTACATATTAGATTTTTTGTTGGAACTTGGAATGTGAATGGCCAATCTCCAGATAGTGGGTTAGAACCTTGGCTGAACTGTGATCCAAATCCTCCTGATATCTACTGCATTGGGTAACACAGCACTTCTTGAACTTCTTTTTGGCTTTATGTTTGGTGTTAGTTTACATGACATTTTACCTTCCTTCTTAAAAAAAACTGCTTAGACTATCATGGACTATTTGTAAAAGTTAATTTGTGGGTCAAATTTGTGAGATCAGAATGGAACAGATATCTAACGTGGTATAAGGAAGCATCTAGTCCTCTCAAAACACACAAAAAAACTATGCTTTTCATACACACTGAGACTTGAAGTCAGTTCTAAAAGTGACTATCCCTAGGTCATAAGAGCAAAGCTCTAATATTAAACCTCGTAGGAGGTTTTTATCTTTTCATTACCTATGAATATACTGGTGGGGATTCTTTAGAAAACTACTTGTCCTACACATGTGTAAATACCAAATAGTTTCTCTAGTGTGAGAAACTGAAAGTGTAAATAAGGACTAAAAGGTATAATAGATAATGTGAAATAGGAAGAAAAGGGGCAAAGAGGAAGGGGAAGTGGGAGGGATAGGGGAAAGGAAAGAAGGGAATGGAATTAATATAAGACAATGAAAAAATGGAAACAAAGTCTTTGTAAATAGGGAGGGATGGAGGGGTTGAAGGGAGGGCAGGGGAAGGGGGAAAAGTAAGAACCGAGAGAGATTATATAAAAGTGCAAATTTCCAATGATGAATATCATTATATTGTATACCTAAAATGCACCAATAAAATAAAATTTTTAAAACAAACTAACAGAAAAGAAAACTACTTGTCCTTACTGATAACCTAGGTCAACAGAGTATTTCCATAAAATTTAATCTCTCTCCTATTTCTTCCTTTCTTTCTTTTTTTGGTCTAATATCTCAGCAAGTGGGGCAGGAGATAGCAAGAAATAATTACGGCATATGTATAGATCTCATATCTTTTTCTTTTTCCTGTTAGATTCCAAGAGCTAGACTTGAGCACAGAAGCCTTTTTCTACTTTGAATCTGTAAAGGAACAGGAATGGTCAATGGCTGTAGAGAGGGGTTTGCATTCCAAAGCCAAGTATAAGAAAGTAAGCCACATTTAATTATCTTTTTTAGTATATGACTAAATAGAACTCACTGGAAGTTATTCCATTATTTGTAACTCATTGAATTTTCCATATGTGTAATACTGGGATAGGGCAGACTAATCCTTCGTACTTATTTCCTAGGGAAAAAAATTCCCTAAGTTTTCTGATCCTTTATTTCAGTTGCTTAGATAGCTTGTAGGAGAAAAAAGTTGTATTGTACTCATATCAGTAATTAATGTAAAATAATTATAAGGTAACGGATTTGTGCAACAAAAGTTCCAGATTGAAATTGTTCACTAAGATGGTCAAAATTAGATGCTTTACACAAAAGCAGTGTGAAGATGCAGGTACATAGGGTATGGTTTAGAATCATAATAAGAATAAAAGGTCTGGTGGAATTTAAGTTCTAAACTTGATTGTAGGTCAGGAGTAGAGTTGACTTTAACAAGATGGTCTAATTTGTTGGGTTTTTTGTTTTGTTTTTTGGTTTTTTGAGACAGTGTCTTACTATGTAGTTCAGGCTGGCCTTGGACTCACTATGTAGCTCAGGCTGGCCTCGAACTCTCGGTGATCCTCCTGCCTCAGCCTCCTGAATACTGGGATTACAGGCATGAGCCACCACATGCAGCTCAATTTGTTGATCTTTAGATGGCATGTGTCAGAGGCATTTAACTACTAGAAGAGTTATTTTCATGACAGGGCTACCATATTAAGCTCTTTAAAAGGAGTAATCTGAATGATTTTCCTGTAAGTCTTTTAACAGTTTTGGTAGGTAATGTAACTCCTGAAGATGTTTTCCCCTCATATAGGTTTCTGAGTAATATATATCTCAAGCATATTTCTAGTTCTAGTTTACATGTTAAAAATAATCAAAGTAAAAAAGGATTGCTGTTTATAGAGGCAACTTTCTTAGAAACCATAAACTAGGAAGGAGTAGTAAAATGAACAAATGGGCATAGCAGTTTTGCCTTGTTATTTGAACTTTTAATGCCCTCTTCATTGGCAAAAAAGTGATTAAAAATAGATTTGGAGTTGAGTGTACTCACTGTCACTCAAGACTTTTACCTCTGTTGATGAGAGCCACGTTAGAGCTTCCCCCCATGAGAATCTTGGTTTTGAATTTCTGGAGTCCACTGGGAAATAGAGCATTTGGATTTAGAGTTGAGCATTGGTATGTCATTTTGGTAGAAAAATTAGTTCTAGGAAGTTAAATATGTGGCAAGAAGTGATATTACCCTTTATAACTCTCTGGAACTCATAGGTTCAACTAGTCCGCCTTGTTGGGATGATGCTCCTTATATTTGCCAGAAAGGATCAATATCGATATATTCGTGATGTTGCTACAGAAACGGTTGGAACTGGGATCATGGGGAAAATGGTGAGTTACTTTGAAAATGAACTGGACTATTATTTATGTCCATGTGAAATTAAATTGATGGTTATGTGGAACTAACTGGGAATAATTATACTTGCTAACAGGGAAACAAAGGTGGGGTAGCTGTGAGATTTGTGTTTCACAACACTACCTTCTGCATTGTCAATTCTCACCTGGCTGCCCACGTAGAAGACTTTGAGAGAAGGAATCAAGATTATAAGGACATCTGTGCGAGAATGAGTTTTGTAGTCCCCAGTCAGACCCTCCCACAACTGAACATCATGAAACATGAGTGAGTGATTCTCTCTCCTGTGGCCTTTGAATAATGAGCATAAAATGGTGAGAAACTCTAGAACTGTGAAGGATGAGGGATTGTCATTCAGCGATTGAGGGCACAAAGAAGAGGTATTTTAGGAATAGCAGACTCATTGAGAAATTAGATTTGACATCAGAAGAAAGGTTAGTTGTGTTAATGAAGTGTGTAGAGTAATCCCAGAAGGGTCTGTCAGTTGGAGTCAGTTTTTGGTTTTTACTATAAATTAAAAATATTCATTATAAATTTAATTAAAGATAAGATTAACAGTAAAAACCCCTCACTACTTCTCCTCTGCTGTCCCCAGCTAGTCCTTCACAGTTGGGTGTGTATCCTAGATCTGTACTGTCCAGTATGACAGCCACTGGCCATATGTGGCCATGGTGCACTTGAAAAAGAGTGGCTAGTCCAAATTGAGATATACTAAGCATAAACAGTATGTTGGATTTCAAAGACTAAGGGGGAAATGTAGACTATCTCAATTTTTTTAAAGGAGGAGGGGTTTATTTTGGCTCACATTTTAGTCCATAGTTGTCTGGCTGAATAGCTCAATTTTTTAAAGTTAATCACATGTTGAAATAACAATTAAGATATATTGGGTTAAGTGAAATTTGGTGATGGTTTTCACTTGTTTCTTTTTAAATGCAGCTACTAGAAAACTTAAAAGTATGTTGTGACATGCATTATAATTCCATTAAAAAGTGCTGTTCTAGATGGTATGCATGCACACATACTTGTTGTATAAGATCATATTGTCCTGTTTATTATGGATCCTTTTCGATGCCAGCATGCAGATCTACATTACTCTTTGGCTGGGATTATTAAAAATAGGGGGTGGCAGAGATAGATCCATAAAGAATCGAACTTATAAGGATAGAAGCAGAAATCCATTGAGGAATGGATTGAGTGGTGATAGTGATGATTTGTAAAGATATTAATCCTGGTCATTGAAATTCTGACAGGGTGGTTTAGAATAAATAGTTTGAGATGGGAATTGGTAGGAAAGCAAAAGATAATTTAGGGATATTAAAATCAGAGAGTAGGGTGATTGAGGAAAGAGTAGGGAAGGGTAGTGATATTGGAGTGTTTATTGTCTCAGTAATTAGGGTCATATATGAGGAATGATTAAAATATATAATGTATCAATATATGTGTAAATTTTTAAATTCTTACAATAAAAAACACATTGCCATTAATCCTCCTCAAAATATTCCCCCTTGCTTGCAATACACTTATTCCATCATTCTTCCCACTTCCTGAAGCAGTTCTGGAAGTCCTCTTTCACGAGTGATATAATGTGTTGTGGTGAAAAATAGAATGAATGCTCCAGGTGCCATCCAATAGAAAGACAGGTGCATAAAAACATAATGATGTGTACTCATCCACCTTATTCACCAGATCTGACAACAATGACTTCTGGCTCTTCCACAAAGTCAAAATTACCATGAAAGGCAAACATTTAGAATCAACTTAGGACATTGAGGCAGCCACAGCAGTGTAACTAAAGACACTCAAAACCGGATTTCCATATCTGCCCCCCAGAAAGTGGCAAGAACAGTGGGATAAATGTGTTTAAAGCAAGGGGAGGTACTTTTGGGCGACGGGTAGGGTGGGTGTGGGGTATGACAATGCGTCTTTCACTGTAATAAAGAAAAAGTAAATATTCACCATAGTTTTTGATCATACTGCCTAGAATTATGCTTCATAGTATCAAAGTCAAGGCCGAACTTTTTGGTCATGACATTGCCCTGCAATTCCATAAATTTATTTACTCAGGATTCCAAAAATCCCATTTTGCATTTGAGATTGGTAGAATTATTCACAGGAAACTTGTAATAGCTCACAGGAGAATCCATTTTGATGTGATAATTTCAGAATCTACCTTTCAGCACATCTTGAGGCCTGATGCTATGAGTGGGAGCTAGAATCTCATAGCATTGCTAAATCTCCTTCTTGCCTGGAACTTGCACAGTAGATCTTGTGCAGGGATAAACAGGCTGGCTACACTGGAGAGCTCTAGGCCTAATTTTCTTAGTGGGTCCTGCCTAGGAGAGCCATCATTCAGGCCAGGCAGACCTTAGCAAGAGCCTGTAGAACTTCAGGACTCTGAGTGGCAGAAAACATTGAGATTTCTCCCCCTAGAGACCCGGCAAGCAGCCAGGCAAAATTTTGAAGCTAGTCCAGCAAATAACTAAATGCTGCTCAGTCCATTCACTCCTAGGCTTCTGAATTCCATGGATACATTGTATTTCCCTTTCTTTCCTTCTTTATTTGTGGAGTACCTATTTTCTGACTTATTTTGCAATCTGTTGTTTCTTGGGGTATTGATAATACTTGCTCCCCAAAGGGTTACTGCTTTAAGCCCCTTGCCAGATAATGATAAATGAATCCTTATAATCTACCTATTTCTCTTCTCCTCATTCTTCTCTGATTGATTTTATGCTAATTATTACTACTTCTATTCATATATTTCTTGATCCTCAGCGTTGTCATTTGGTTGGGAGATTTGAACTATAGACTTTGCATGCCTGATGCCAATGAGGTGAAAAGTCTTATTAATAAGAATGACCTTCAGAGACTCTTAAAATTTGACCAGGTAAGTAAAGTTTCAATGGCAAAGATTGTTAGGATTTTAAGCTAGATACATGGGAGACATGTCTTACTCTAGGAAGAGGCAGGAAGATCGTATTGTTTGTAAAAACAGTGTGACTACTGATGTATTGAGTAATACAAGATTTGTAGTGCTTTGATTAAGTGCTTGGATGGGAGGAAGGGAGATAACATTGGTGATAAAAGCTAATATAACATTTATTCAGTAAGTCATTATCAAGCAGAGATTTCAGAGATTTGTATAAATGAGCTGTAAAATAGGTGGGGCTAATTGGCGAATACTTCCTGGAGGAAGTGGGCCTTCAGCTCTGTTGATGTGGTTGGGCAGATGGAGCAGTGAAAACTGTTCTATTATTTCTTGGCAGACTGAGCAGCAGCTTGGAGGTAAAAGAGGGAGGCCCCATGAGTGAGATTGGGAAGCACAGAAAAGTAGGTTTTTGTGGGATGAGTAGCGTAAGCCATGGTCTAATGTGAACTGATTAATAAATTGGAGTTAGCTGGTATATAGTTGTTGTTTTTTTTACAAAGAGCATTTTAATTAATTTCTTTCTTTCTTTACACATAACTGAAAGTGATGTTACAGTACATAAGTTATTTACAACTGTGCAGTTGGTGTATAGTTGTTGATGTAAATATCTACGGAAAAAGCACTGATTCTGTAAAATTCAAGTAAAACCCTGCTATGTGGGACTCCAGTTTCCGTATATGTGAAGCAGTATATATTTGCCTTTGAACCTGGCATGTAACTTGAGTTTTTACTTAAGAATATAGATATTGGCCACTAAAAGTCAGTGCTTATTTTATTTTTATTCACATATATTAATTGTACATGTTAATGGTGTTCAGTGTGATACAGCAACACATGCATATAACATGCACCAATTGAATCCAACTCCCTTTATCCACCCTGCCCCCTACCCTTTCCAGCATTTAGCAGTCACTGTTCTATGTTCAAGTTGCCTTTTTTAGCTTCCACAAAAGAGTGAGAACATGCAGTATTTGGCTTATTTCTCTTAACATAATGATCTCCAGTTCCATGTGTTTGGTGCAAATGACAGGATTTCATTCTTCATTATGGCTAAATAATATTCCATGCATTTTCTTTATCACTTCATCCATTGTTGGGCTGAATAGTGTTACAGTAAACATGAGCATACAGGTATCTCCTTTGTGTGGTGATTTCATTTTCTTTGGATATATACCCAGAACTACATGGTACTGGCATGAAATTGCTTCTTATTGAGGAAAGAAAAATTTTTTTATCTTTTGTTTTGCTCTTTATATTTTGGGTTTTTCATATAAGAGAAACCATGTGATATTTAAGCTTGTGTGACTGATTTATTTCACTTAACATTATGTTCTCAAGGTGTATCTGTTTTCCTACAAATGATTCAAGTTTATCCTGAGGAAAGAAAATATTTTGACTTGATTCAAATGTCTTTAAATTCTTATGAGAGCCATTTTGATCGTAGTCAAAATTCAAGAATTTTACAGTAGAATGATCTTTGTAGTGAGCCTTTCTTGGCTCTCTGCCTTCACTTTGAGGTTGGCTGGTTCATTTCTTTGTGTGTCTTCCTCTTTCCTGCCTCCAAGTGGGTACAGTGGAATATTTTGAGTCTTATGTAACTCTGGTAAAATGTTTGAGTGAGGATAACTTTCACAACAGTTTATAGCAGTTTACTAAATTTTGTTTTGAGAATTGTCCATTTAACATTTGTGTGCTTTTTAAAAGTTATTATAATCATGTTAATTGGTTCCTGCCCACTACAAGGAACTTAAGATTATTCAGATTTCATGGTTCCATTTTACCCATGGCCGCTATTGGCAATAAAAACAGTGGTATGCTAATAATGAGCCTCTTATCTGAAGGTGACTTTAGATGCTGTGGGAATGCAGAGATTTAATAATAAGATACAGACATTTTATTTATGTACTTACATTTATAAAAGCTATGGAACTGGATATTTAGAAATGGGAACGATGGCTAATTAACTTGATTGTCACTTATATTAAGATGTTATCCTGCTTACATGATACTTCTTTCTATCTGTAGCTAAATATTCAGCGCACACAGAAAAAAGCTTTTGTTGACTTCAACGAAGGAGAAATCAAGTTTATCCCTACTTACAAGTATGACTCCAAAACAGACCGATGGGATTCCAGGTAAAGTAATAAGAATCTTTTCACAGAATGGGTAAAGGCTTGATCTCATATCTATCCCTTCATGTTGGCAAGAGACTAGGAATCTTTTAGGTCATACCATAAGCAAAGATAAAGACCTAATAGCCTAGTGCTATTCCAAAAGAGTTTTTTATTCCTGGGTACTCAAAGGTGAGCTTGTTTTAAGAGTTTTACCTGTATGTCAGGGTGGTAAAATGTTACGGGCTACCTGCAGTGCCTTATTTCTGTGACCTCAGCCGACTTGCTTAGATTTTCACCTCCCTGATGTTGCCATATTTCTCACCTACTGGCTCTTTTTGCCCAAACTGCTTCTTAGCTATTTAACTGGATACCAGAAGATTTAAACAGAGAGACATGAAAAGTTCTTCTAATGTAGTAGTTGTCAATCTCAAGAACACAAAGAATCTTTTGGGGGAGCTTTAAAAAATACTGATGCCTGGTTTGTAATAGCTAAAGCTTGGAAGCAGCCCAAGTGCCCATCAATTGGAAACTGGATAAAGAAGATATGTTGTTTTTTTTTAATAAAATGGAGTACTACTCAGCCGTAAAGAACGAAAAACTAGAGTCATTTATAACTAAATGGATGCATATTGAGGCCATACTCTTAAGTGAAATAAATAGGACACACATGGGTAAATACCGAATAGTTTCTCTTGTGTGAGAAACGGATAGTGTAAACAAGGGTTAAAATGATTAAAATCAATAATTGATAATTTGAAATAGGAAAAAAGGTCCAAAGACGACGGGGTGAAGGGAGGGGAAGGGGAAAGGAAAGGAGGGAAAGGAAAAACTGTGAGAAAAGAAAAAAAATGGAAATGATGTCTGTGTAAATAGGGAAGGATGGAGGGGGTGAAGGGTGCACAGGTAATGGGGAAAAAAATAACCAAGATACATCATGTACAGGTACAAACACCCAGTGATAAATGTAAACAAATTGTATACCTAAAATGTACCAATAAAAGAACTTACAAAAAAAATACTGATGCCTGGATCCCTTGTCTGCCACTGCTAGAGAAAACAGAACAACTGCCTAAGATATATTTGGGTTTCCTAATCACTCCAGTAAAGTGCCCCATCAGTAAGTTCTTGTTAACTGTTTGTCCTCTACATGCTATCGATACTTTTGTTTCTTATAGTTTCCTACCTGGCTAAATACAGAAGTTTGAAAGAGAAAGAGAATCCTCTGAGCGCACTCAGCTGCTTCAAACTCAGCAGGGTGGGGTGGAGTAAGAGTCAGAGGAGTCTGTATTCCTATCCTCTGAAGGAGCTGGTCAGCAAATGAAAAGTGACACTGATAGATCATGTACAATTTGCCTTTTCTTCCACTCACCCAACTTGAGAGCCAACTGAAGAGCTATTGATAGGAAATATTTGGGTCACCTTCTAAATCAGGTGTACAAGCTGTCACTTACTTTAATAAAATGAATAGGTTTTTCTCTACCCTTGGTATTCTGTGGACTATAATATGCTCAGACTTTCATGCTACATTTTAGTTCATTATCAGAAGATACTAGATTTGTCCATTAAAGTTCAGGTTTAAAGGAGAAATCTCTACTGTTAGTCCTCTCTAGATTAATCCCTATCTAGGAACATAGGACTGGATTTTTATACCAGATTAGGGTTACCTGTCGTGAAGTATCACTGCAGTTCATACAGCAAGGGAAGAAGTGGTGTACAGAAGAGAATCCTGACCTTCTGAGGATATTTTAAGAAGGTGCTATTATATTTTTACTTGTGGTGACATTTCTGAAAAGAATCCTGATCTTAGAACCATTTTTAATTTATTAGATTCATTGAACACTTACTTTGCACCAGATACTGAGGTTGTAGGAGTTCACTGGAAAATAATCAGACATTCCCTTAGCAGAGCTTGTAACATAGCCAGGAAGATGTTAGGGTTTGTTCAAGAAAGACAAGCATATGGTTCTGGATCTAAACTACTGTTAGGTATTATGTTCTTGGGTGGTATGTCCTCTTTATAACACATTCCTTTATTTACAGTGGAAAATGTCGGGTTCCAGCCTGGTGTGACCGAATCCTTTGGAGAGGAACAAATGTTGATCAGCTTCATTATCGGAGTCACATGGAACTGAAAACTAGTGACCACAAGCCTGTAAGCGGCCTCTTCCATATTGGGGTAAGCACTTGTTTGTTCATTTGCATGTTAAATGTCTTATTTGTAAAGCATTATATAGACTCAGAACAGATTTGTAATTTTAGTATACGTGCTGCTGAAGCGAGCACCAAATTTGTAATTTTGTGAGCCATAAATGTCCATAACCAAATAATCATTTGGAAGTTTGAGAAATCAGTGCCCTCGACCCTTCCAAATTCTGTTATTATAGCTCTTCATGTGCCAGGCCTTTTCGTGACACAGAAGTTTCTCATGCCACATAATGGTTGGGTAGTAACTTAAGCCTCCTAAAGCCAGTAGCATAAAGAAGAGTTAGAAGCTAAGTCTCAAAGGATGACTGGCTTTTCATCAGAGAGATAGTAAGGAAAGGAAACACCAGGAAAGAGATTCTGGGTGCAGAGGTGTTCACAGCAGAAACAAAGGCACAGATGGATCAAAATATGACCAAATTTGAGTATTGCCTTATGAGGTATAGTGCCATCCTTACTAGAGTGAAGTCTTCCTGTTCAGAACCATAGGTTTTAAGTTTTTCTTTAACTCTGTTGCATCCTGGGCTAAATAAATGGACAGTTATTTAATTTTTGTCTGTATTGTGAGTTAAGTTTCTTTCCTCATTGTATTTTTACCTGTGATTATATATTATAATCTTGCTGACTTAGTACAGCCATCACATTTGCATTATTTCTTGTGAATTTTTCATACCTACAGTCATATAATCCTATCAGAACGTATCTAGTGCAGTGTTTAGTGGGATGAACTTTGTAGTAGACTGCTTGGATTTGCATCCCAACTAAACTACTTTCTAATTGTGTGACCATGAACAATTTATGTAACATTTCTGTGCCTTAGTCTCCTTTTCTATAAAATTTGGAGAATAGTACCTACTCATGAAGATTAATGAGTTCAAACATGTAAAAAGCATAACAGGGTAGATTTCTTTTGCCTGTATTTATGTCATTGGGGGGGGGCAGCGTCTGAAATAGGTATTACCCACATGTCTTGTCTTGTACCTCTTTTAAAGAATGACCTTAGGGCTTTTCTTTGATGATCAAAATTAGTTCTTGGTCTTATAATTTTATCAGGACAATCATAACTTTGTGTCCATTTGGAAATGTTATTGTTAAAGACTTTTGGTCTGAGAGATTTTTTATGTGGTGCTAGAGGTGAACTCCAGGACTTTGTACATGCTAAGCACGTACACTGAGCTATGCCCCGGTCCCCATTTTTAAATTTTAAAATAATGATCGGTAACAATAAGCATTGCTCAGATAGCAGCTAGTGGCTGTGTACCAGGAACTTTGCTAGTAATTTGTATATATTTCATTTACTCCTCACAACAGCACTTTGACTTAAGTATTTCCCGTTTAACAGATGAGCAGGTGGAAAACCAATGAGTTCAGTATCTGAGATTATTCAAACTAGGAGAGCTGAGATTCAAGTCTTAACTCTGTAACTCCCAACTAGGAGAGCTGAGGTTCAAGTCTTAAGTCTGTTACTCCCCAAACTATGCTGTTTCTACTACCCCAGCATGCTCCAGTAGTTCTAAAGTACTTATTGATTAAATATGCCTTCAGATACTACTTTTAGCCTATCTAGTTCCAGTTTGTACTTGGGGACCACCGTTTCTTCTTCATTTGAATTCTCTTAAATCTACTTCCAGTGGATGTCTTTCCTTAAAATACTGATCTCCCTGGTTTAATCAGCTATGCTTTGGCATTTTGTTTGTATTTCCTTTTAGAACCGTGGAATATTTTTAATACTCCATACACATTAATCCAAAGCTCCTGTGGATTAGTTAACAATTCTCCAGGCTTTCTGTATATTTTTGTGTATCTTTAATCAAGTTCTACCTTTCTAGTTTTTAATAACTTTTAAATTATATAGCAGTGCTTTTTATTTAAAGCTCTAGACAAAATTTACAAATAAGGCTTGCAGCTCTTCAATCCTGGTCATCTTCCACTCCCAACTTTGACTTAAACTGCCACTTCCCACCCAGGCCAACTTTCCTTGTGAGTTTGTGTGTTTCTGGACCAGCATTGTCTACTAGAACTTTCTGTAGTGATGGAAATGTCCTGTATCTATGCTGTCCAGTCTAGTAGCTGCTAGCTGCTGGTGGCTGTTGAATAGCTGAGAGTGTAGTTTTTAGTTGGATTTAATGCATAGTAATTTAAATTTAAATGCCCCTGTGTGTCTAGTGGTTGTTACTGGATAGTACAGTTCTAGACTTTGCATATGCTTTTCTGTTGACCCCTAGACAAAAGCCTGCCTTGTGGGTAAGGGTGTGTGTATCATAAGTGGTCTCATACCATATGTGTTGGTCTGCAACCTGCTTTTTTAAACTTTTAATAGTGTGTCTTAGAGAGCTATCGGTGTTATTACGTAAAGATCTAGCTCATTGTACTTTCTTCTGAATTCCTGATTTTGTTGTAATTTCCTTTTCTCAAATGGGTGTATAGGTGATGAAATTTGGCGGGGGGGGGGGTTCTCTCCTCATTATCCTTGATGTGCCATTAAATCATTTAATCCACTGAGAAAGGGGTTGCTTTCATTGAGTAACTACTCAATATTTTGGACTCAGGTATACTATGATTAGAGGCTTTAAAAACCACATTATATTTTTACCACCATTGGCACAATGACTGGTAGTAAAGGAGCCAAGCATCCATGGCCAATTAATTTCAGAAAATTTGCTATGGGATGGCTGAGATTAAGCTGAGATAGGATTCCACCTGTGCATTTGGTACTGTGATCTCTTGCAGCATTCTCACAGTTTAGTGGACCTAAGAATTCTCCTGAGAGCTTTTAAAAAAGTATAGATGCTTAGGTCCCACCCCTTGGCGATCATTATTAGTAGTTGCAGGCACTTGTGATTTTAAGACTTATCTGACATCATTCTGTCACATATGGAGTATTTTGGAAAGGGTCTGGCTAGTGGTCCATATGTCGCCTTTGGTATTAAGTAATTAAGTACGACAGTGAGCAAGTTAGTTGACCTTTTGTATCTCAATTTTCTCAACTGTCAGGATATTCATTGATTTTGTAGCCTTGCAGGTAATGAAAATAAAAAGACATGGGTAAAAATACTTTCTTTGAAATAAAAAGTTGCAAAATTTTGTGGAAGTATAAAATTCATCTTAACACGGTGTATAGTATGGACCCAGGTTACGCTGAAGTGATTGATCTTCATTTCTCTCAGAGCTATGGTCCAAATAACGTAAAAAGCCTCCCCAGTCTGAGATATTTGGCTCAGCTTTGGTGCTCTGTTTTCTACATGTACTTTAGAACCTTTGCTATGTACATGAATCCTATATATGTTTCTGTGAAATTTTCTAAAAAGAGACAATGTCTTGATATGTTAAAATTATATTTTATGTTAATTTTTTGCTTGTATGAAGTTCTAATATTTATAAAACAGCTGTATCAGGAAGTTGAAAGTGCTGTGTCAGGTGGGAAATTTTCTGATCTATTAGTGCAGATAATTTGCTTATCTGTTGTAGTTTTACCCTAGGATATTTTGTGTCAGCCATGGTCTAAAATGGCCATAAGTCCCATTTACTGACACACTTTTGCCATTATATAATCTCAGGTTCCATTCACTAACAAACTTTTGCTGTTATGTAATGTGAGCAGTGATATGATTCTTGGCATTGTACATAGCAGCTAATGGAATTAAATGTTTCACTTATATTTTCTGCCGTTTTAGAAACAATAATGGGTATATTTTGACACTATTATTTTGTATAAAGCAAGAAATCATTTTTACCACAAACATCACATTTTTCCACCACCAAGTAACTTAACACTGGAGCAAAACATTCTTACCTATACTTTACCTTACTTACCTTACCTTAACTTTAACATTTGTGCTTCTATAGTACGTATTAGTTTAATTTATAGTTGCTTCATTGGCCTTTTAAAAATTGTTAGAGAATTTTGGAGACAGGTTGAGAAGAAATAAGACTAAAATAAGGATCTATTTTCTTTCAGGTGGAGGTTGTGGATGAAGCAAGATATTAAAGTTTTTGAGGATGTTGTTTGGATCACAGTTTATTTTAAATGGTTACTGTAATGACCAGTTTTAAATTGTTAGATAATCTCAAAGGGCAATGAACTAGGAGTGTATAAGGTTGAAAAGAAGATTCATTTTCTTTTAGGTGAAGGTTGTGGATGAACGGAGATATCGAAAGGTCTTTGAAGATATTGTACGCATCATGGATAGAATGGAAAATGACTTCCTTCCTTCCCTTGAACTCAGCAGGAGGGAGGTGAGCCAAATACATGGCCTCCTGTTCTACTGCCCATTGTGATTGCACAGAAAAGACCTTAAAGCCAAGTGGTTAAGACCATGTGTTCTGGAGTCAGACTGCCTCCATTCTTGTCCCAGCACTGGGATTTAGTAGATATATGACCCCAAGCAAATATCTTACCCTCTCAGAGCTGTAGTTTTCCTTCTCTGGATTAAGGACACATGTAAAGATTACATGAGTTAATACATGTGAAGCTCTTAGAACAGTGTCTGGCACTAGTGAACCCTCAAGTTAGCTATTTTCATTTTATATTGCAGAGTTCATGTCTCAGGGACCAGGACTTGGTCACAGGATGAATGACCTGGACCAGAGTTGGGTCACCTTCTTAGGACCTCAGGAACAATCAGAGTAGCTAGAGAAGTAGCAAGAGCCACCTAACTCCTCCTCTGCTGTGTGAGTTTAATAATGTATGTGGATGATGTGAACTTGGCTCAGTTGGTGAATGCATATGGCAGTTATACACCTGGTGAATAATTACTTTATTCATAGTCTCCATGGAATAATCCAACTGACTTACTTCCCCTACTAGTGATGCATGTTTGTGTCTGTCTGTTATTCCCCAGTTTGTGTTTGAGAATGTGAAGTTTCGGCAACTACAAAAGGAGAAGTTCCAGATCAGCAACAATGGACAGGTTCCCTGCCATTTTTCTTTCATCCCTAAACTTAATGACAGCCAGTACTGCAAGCCATGGCTTCGGGCTGAACCTTTTGAGGGCTACTTGGAGCCAAGTGAGTTTTCCCTTTACCATTGTCTCTGCTTGCCATGTACCATTTCCTCAGAACTCCCATTCCCTTGGTTTAACTTCTTATTTTCTAACCATATGTATGTCTCTTACCTTCACTGTCATTGTATTGGTAATACCTCTTTTCTGTGTCCAGTCTCTTTCTTTTTGTTGCTTGGTGATTTTTTAGAGGCCATCTGTTCCTTTGGTTCCCATAGCCTTTTGCTTTTCCATTGGAAGTTTCTGTGATACTGTGTATCATCTCCTACATTTCAGATGAGACAGTGGACATTTCTCTTGATGTGTATGTCAGCAAAGACTCTGTGACCATCCTGAACTCAGGGGAAGATAAGATTGAAGATATTCTTGTCCTTCACTTGGATAGAGGCAAAGATTACTTCTTGACAATCAGTGGAAATTACCTACCAAGTTGTTTTGGTACATCATTAGAGGCTTTGTGCCGAATGAAAAGACCAATCCGAGAAGTTCCTGTCACCAAACTCATAGACTTGGTAAGAAGCATCCTAAGATGTAAACCTTTACATAAAAGTTTTGCAGTACTCAGGAAATATCTTCATTATCTCTGTGCTTTCTTTCTTTTGAGGTAGGAGGGCTGTCAGATTAAGCCTAAGAAAGAGAAGTTAATTGGCGGTTAGTTCTTATTGGAAATATAATAGATAATATAGAGCTCTCCAAATAAGAGTAAAGGCACCTGCCTCAAAGTTCTAATGCTTAGTTGTTAAGCTCTTCATACTCTCAAGACACTTCTATATAAATTAACATGTATGCAAGATACAGTAAGTGAAACATTCAGTATTATTCTCATTAAGCATGTGAGAAAACTGAGGCATGGAGGCATTAATTTGCCAAAAGTTAAATAAGTTAGTGACAAGTCTATCACCCAGATTTTCTGACTCCCACTCTGAGATTCCTTCTTATACCATCTCACATCTAATCACAGTAAAACTGCACTGCTTCTAGAAGCACAGGCCTAGAATGGAACCTTGGAGCACCTGCATCAGAATCCTTAATGCTTATTGCAAGTACAACTTCCTCCCCCTGCTCACCTCTGGCAGCAGAATCAGATTGTGGGACCTAAGAATCTGCCTTTTATCAGCATCTTGAATGATTATCATGTTTATTGAAGCTTGATGCTTACTTAATGTGACTCAAGAAAGGAAAGGAGGATAATTGTTCTCCCCCCTCCCCAAAGCCAAGTTATAATATCAATGTCCTATGAAGGAAATGCATATTATTTTCAGTAACATAAATTGATTTAATATCAAGTTCAAACTATTAAGAACTTTTCTTCTAAATGAAAATAGTGTTAGATTTGTGGGCAGACCTCTTTTGGTTTCAAAGTATATTGTTGTTCTTTTACCAAAGAAAATGAAGTGAAATGGCAGCCAGACATTATAATTGTCATCAGTATTCATGGTGATCCTTTTGGCCTAGCCAGAGCAAGTGAGTGTATCATCCAAAGGGGAGGGCAGAGCAGCAGGCTGGCTGCTGGCCTGTCTGAGTGGAAGATGTTCCGTTGCCATGGAATTGTTTCAGCTGTGATTCAGATAGCAGACTAAAGTACTTGTGTCCAGTCCCAGCATTCTTTCTCGGAATTATATTTGTTTCCCTAGAGCCCTCATGACTGTTTTACCTCTGTCTGAGACAGAACTATTTTCTTCAGAAACTCATACGCTGCCTTCCTGGTATTTCTCATGATAATTGTTTTTCTTTTACCACCATATTCCTGTCTTTCAAATTTATTGTTTCATCTTTTAGAATACATTCAGAATGATGTTTTCTTCTACCTCCTTCCCCTCATCCCAAACACCATTTCCTAGCTTTATTTGTCCCAGGTTTTTATTGTGAAAAATGTCAAGTGTACAGAAAAATTTAAAGGACAATACAGTGAACCCCCCTTGCCTTAGGCATGTACACACACACACACACACACACACACATGCACTCACGCATGCACATGCACACACTTTTTGCTGTACCATTTGAAATTAAGTGATAATAGCATGTCAGTTCACTACTAAACACTTCAACCTACATCTCTTAAGAAAAAGGACAAACTTCTGTGTATGGACAATACAATTTTTATGCCTATGAAAACCTGCAGTGTCATTAAACATACAGTCCATATTCAGATTTTTCCAGTTGTACAAAGAATAGCTTCTTTAAAGCCAAAATCCAATCTGGGTCTATGCAGTACATCTGGTAAGATCTCTGTAGCCTATTTATTTATTTGTTCGTTTATTTATTTATTTATTCATTTATTGAGATAGGGTCTCCCAAGCACTGGGATTACAGGCGTGTGTGCACCACCATGCCCCACTATAGTCTATTTTAGAGTAGAACAATCCTTCATTTTTTTCTTTAATGCCACTGGCTTTTTCTTTTTTTTTTCCCTTTTTTTAAAATTCTGTTTTGCTACTGGGGATTGAACTCAGGATCTTGCACTTTCGAGGCAGGTGTGATGCCACTGAGCTAAATCCCCAGCCTGCCATTGGCTTTTAAGAATACAGTATAGTTGCCCAATCAAGAGTCAGCCATTTCCTAAATTTGTCTGATTGTTGATTCTTATTTTTTAACTTACCCTTGTATATTCTCTCTTCCCTTTTTTTCCTGTAAACCGTAACCTAGCTTTTTTTTGGGGTCAGTGTCACTGGAGGCTATAATTATAATACCCTTTGCCATAATCTTTTTTCAGTTTAACTCTGGAAGTGTCTGGAAGGAAACTCAACAAACATAAAAAGGTTTTATTTTATGTAAAATATATTAATCAGGCAATCCCACCACATTTGCCCATAAATACAAAGCCAAGATCATTAGGAAAATTGATGACATTGTGAAAACCCCTCTTCTTTCCTTTTGTGCAGAAGTGATTCAAGGTTAAAAAAATAGATCCCTGATCATTTTTATTACAGAATTGCTTGGTTTTTATTAAGTTGTGTGTGGTCATCATTTATTTTTTTAAAGCTTTTATTTTGTAACATTTAGTTTTCTTGTTCTTCTCACACCCAGTTGTGTCTCAGTGTTACCAAATTCCTATATCATAGCTGAGGAATTTATCCATATTAGTGTGAGGCAGTAAACGAGAAGTCTGAAATAACAAACACCCTGTTTTTAATACCTTCCTACTCTATCCTGACCTGATTTTGGCCTTTTTTTCATTACTGAGGATTGAACCAAGGAAGCACTAAGCTACATTCCCAGCCTTTAATTTAATTTAGTTTTTGAGACAGAGTCTCACTAAGTTGCCCAGGCTGGTCTCAAACTTGGGATCCTCCTGTCTCAGTGTCCCAAGTAGCTGGGAGTACAGGCTTGTGCCACCATATCCAGCCTCCTGAAATATTTCTTTTTTTGTTGTTGTTCATTCGGTTTTGGTTTTTGTTTTTGTTTTGTTTTGGTACCGGGCATGGAACTCGGGACCTTGCGCTTGCGAGGCAGGTGCCGAAACCACTGAGCTAAATCCCTGGCCCCTTGAAATATTTCTTTAAGTCTAATGTTTGTTCTGTGTTTTTTTCCAAGACCCAAGATGATATTTGAGATCCCGTGAGATGATACATTAATAGTGGTACCTAGCCTCTATTATATTATATACTCTAAAATTATGGGGAATCTGGAAGTAAGTTCAATGCATTTGCTGTCCCCTATGTACTGTTTCTGAAAACTTCTTGTGCCACACATTTTTCCTACTCTTCTCACAAGCAGTGACTTTGCCACTCTTGGGATAGTTGGGATTCTCACAAGTGAAAAACATGACAGTCTGCATTTTTTAATCATCTTTATTCTTTCCAGAATTACAATAGGTTTTCCTATTTTATTAACTAATATATTAAGTAGCAAATAATCATCAATATTTATCAAACATTGGATATAAAGTATATGAAGGTTTCGCAGGCTCCTATATTTGCATGTACAATATGACTAAATCCTAAATCACAGCTCCTGGAGAGTTTGGTTAGAGACCATCTGAACATTAACCATCTTTACTGTCTAATGTCAACTTATTTGGTAACTATTTTGGAAAATCATTTAAAATGAATACTGTGGAGCTTGTAATTTGTGTTAACAATAAATTCCTTTCCTGTGCTGTTTACTCAAGCCCTTATATGCTGTTAAAGCTTATTGATTGACCATCTAATCTCTGTAAAAATCCAATGGCAGAAACAGCCTATTTTGGTTTTGATGTTTATGCATGTAACATTAGCATGACCTAGAAATAAGTTCAGTACATTTAAATAAAACAAATTAGGAAAGTGATTTGAGGTTACTCATTGAAGTAGTTTCAGTTAAATTCAAGTACTTACGAAATATGTACAGTATTCATATATTGGGTGAGCAAACTCTTCCAGGCACAAGAGACATCTTGAATATAAAGGATAAAATGTGAAAATGTAAAGACCATGTATGGAAAAGTGTAAGATTTCCTTGTAAAGAGTGAAGATTAAGGATAGGAGCATATGAAACAGGTTTGTTAGGGTAAGGCCAGGTGATACAAAGTTTCTTAAGTCTGCATATGAATTTATGCTTGAGCTAGAGGGCATCTAGACCCTTCAAAAGGCTTTGAGGACTAGCATAGTGTCATAAATTGACATGCTGAGAGAAACGTTCTGCTGTTGATTGTAGAGCAGTCTAATGGAATGAAGACCACCCTTGAACTGCTAGATCTGGCTAAGAGTTGGTTGTGAATACACAGGTGAAAAATTTGATGAATGGCAGAGAAATTGTATTTGCTTGGAAGCATGTCAGGGTATCAAAAATCCAAAATAACAAAATAACAACTTGGTGATTAATTTGTTCCCGGTGATCTTTTCACTAAACCTTTACTTTGCCTTACTGATCTAACCACTCATATCTTAATGCTGTTAGGTGTATGGTTTGTTTCTACTCTGTATTTCATATGAACTAAATCTTTTGAGAACTTGAATTTCCTTCCAATTTTCTGCTTTTCTAAATAACTCCTCTGTATTATTTGGGCTGCGTGTACTACTGGGAGCAGCCTTCTGAGCGTAAACGTTGGGGTAAAGAATGATTTTCATTGCAGTTGCTCTGTGCCAGGGTTGTCCCACAGAGAAATCCTAAACTGTGTTCCCTTTTTAAATGAAATCAACACATAGCTTTTTGCTTTAATTCCATTGAACTAAGTGATTGGTAGTAATCTTAGGACCGACCACCTTAGGAGTAGGCCATTTATTAGTGGAGGTTAAATGATATTTCTGTTTTCAAAATTGAGATTAGCATTTTATTCAATATAATTTTCATCTATTTTTAATCAAAGTCCTTTTTAGTCTCTCCAAAGTTTTCTCTTTTGTCCATTCTTTTTCTTTCAGTACTGGGGATGGAACCCAGGGCCTCATGCATGCTAGACAAGTGCTCTACATCCCCAGCCTATCCATTAATTTTTTACTAGTACATGTGTGCCATACGTAATGATCACATTCATTATGGGGAATTTGGGGCTGGGGATTTAGCTCAGTGGTGCCGCCGCCTGCCTCGAAAGTGCAAGGTCCTGAATTTGATCCCCCGGTACCAAAAAAAAAAAAAATTCAGCATTATGGGGAATTTGTACCTGTACATAATATATCTTAATTCTTTTTTCCCATTCCCCTCCCCTCCCTTCAACTCTTCTTCTCTTCCCCATTTACAGAAGCTCTGTTTCCATTTTTTTCCTCCATTCTTTTTTAAATCCCTTTTGCCTTTCTTCCCTTGCCCCTCCTCCCTCCTTTGTTCAGCTTCCCATATGGACAAGTTCTTTCTACTTCTCAATAACTATCCTCCATTTTTATTCTTATTTACCATTTGGATTTCTCACACAAGAGAAACAATGTGATATTTAAACTTGTGTGTTTGATTTGTTTCACTTAAGATTATGGTCTTGAGGCTAGGCCTGGTGGCGTATGCCTATAATTGCAGCACTTGGGAGCCTGAGGCAGGAGGATTGCTGTGAGTTCGAGGCCAGCCTGGGCTACAAAGTGAGACCCTGTCTCAAAAAAAAAAAAGGATTATGGTCTCGAGATGCATCTATTTATGTAAAAATGTCTCAAGTTTATCCTTCTTTATGCCACAGTAGTACTCTATTGTATATAAATACCACATTTTCTTTATCCATTCATCTGTTGATGGGTATATGGGCTGTTCCCAGATTTAACTCTTATAAATTGTGCTCATATAAACATGAGTATGCATGTTCACCGTGGTATGATGTTTTACTCTTTGAGGAAGAAAGATTGTTATCCAAAAGAGGAATAGCTGGGTCAAATGAAACGTCTAGTTTTAGTTTTTTGAGAAACCTCTTTACTGATTACCATAGTGGTTGCACCAGTCTACACTCCCACCAGCAGTGGAGCAGGGTTCCTTTTTCTCCCCACATCCCCGCCAGCATTTGTTATTGGTTGATTTCTTGATAGCAGCCATTCTTTCTGAAGTGAGGTGGAATCTCAGCGTTGTTTTCATTTGCATCTCTCGAATGACCAGTGATGTTGGACATTTTTTCATGTATTTATTTGCTGTTTCTACTTCTTCATCTGAGAAGTGTCTGTTCATTTCAGATGCCCATTTATGGATTGGATCTTTCAATTTGAGGGATCTAAATTATTGAGTTCTGTATATTCTAGATAATAGTCTTTTATCTGAGGAGCACCTGGCAAAAATATTTTCCCATTCTGTGGGTTATTTCTTCACTCTGTTGGTGGTTCCTTTTACTGTGCAAAAGCTTTTTAACTTGCTGTAAACACAGTTATTGATTCTTTGTAATATTTCCTGCACAGTCGGGTGGGGTCCGTCACAATCCCTAATTTAAAGTTATACCACCAAGCTACAGTAAGAAAAGCAGGCATGGTATTGGCAAGAAAACAGACTTGATTGGGCCTGGGGATTTAGCTCAGTGGTTCCGCCGCCTGCCTTGCAAGCACAAGGTCCCGAGTTCAATCCCCAGTACCAAAAAAACTCCCAAAAAACCAGACTTGAGGATCAGTGGAACAGAATAGAAGATGCAGAAACAATGCCAAGCACACTCAGCTACCTTATCTTTGACAGAGAGGCCAAACACCTTCACTGGAAGAAAGATAGCCTCCTTAATAAATGGTGCTGGGAAAACTGGCTTTCTGCATGCCAAAGATTGAACCTAGACTGCCATAGCCCCATTTTAAAAAATCTATTCCCATTATTAGTTTTAAGGTATTTACTGTCTCTTGTTTGATCTGCCTTGTTAGCCTCTAATGTTTCCCTTTACCTGTGTTTCTCCCTTCCATTTAAATTTTCCTGTTCAGGGTTGTCAGATTGATCTTTCTGTAGTACTGCTTTGAGGTCTGCTACTTCCTTAAAGTTAGCAGCTCCCCCCCAGCTGAATACAATCCAAATTCCTTAACATGTTTTTCAGGGTCAGATTTATTTCCCACTATTTTTCTTAACATTCTCTTAGGTGTCTTCCCACAAATTTATCGTGCTCCTCAACTGTGCCTTTGGCTACACTACTGTGCCTCACTTGCCTCTTCCACCTTCTCCGTCTCTACCCTTTAAAATCCTATGAAATAAATCAGATATAGAAGGTTAAATATCACATGGCTTCTCTTATATGACAACCCCAAAGCATAAATAATTTAAAGAGCAAAATAAAAAAAAGGTTTTAGGAAGCAGGGAGATAGACTTCATGGAGATCGGAAAGAGATCTGGAGATAGAGGGCGAGGAGGGGTAGGGGAAGTAAAAAGAATCAAAATGCAATATGTTTATGTACCAGTACACCATGATTAATATATTCATTAATAAATTAAAAAAATAAAGTCCTGTGAACTGGGGGACAGAGTGTTTGCCTATAGCATGTACAAGGCCCTGGGTTCTGTTCCCAGCACTGTGAAAAAAAATCCTGACTCTTTTATGGTTAATAACCATTTATTGAGAAATTGTACATGTGAGTTATGACAATGTCAGGCCAGAAATTCTGGGACTCCATACCCCAGATCAATTGCAAACTAGAGTAAGGGACCAACCACATCTTTCTTTGTGTGTCCTCATTTCTTATTGCCCTCTCCCCAAAGGTATTTAGCACAGTGCTTTGCACTGGTAGATGGTCACCACTCAAAGAAAACTTCTTTCAGGGCCTTGTTTGACAGGTTAGTATATAACATTTCTGCCTACTTTTACTCGTAACATGTGTCATGTTCTCGTGGGAGGAAAAAGATAAAGTCTGTCAGGCAGGGGAATTCTTTATTTGTTAACAAGTATTCCTAAATTTTATAAAAGGGTGTAGTCCAAAATTGTATTAAATTAGATGTTTGGCACTCAGAATTAACTTTACATTAAAAAGTATTATGATTACAATACTATAAATAATTTGTGCCTTATAAAGTATTATTGCCCTGATTACTTTATTTCATGTGGTTTAAGAGCCTAAATAAACACACAAAAGTATGTTTAACTTATAATGTGTCTAACAATATTAGAAAATCTGGCATGTATAACAACAGTTTGGGGAAAATGCATTCAGCATTAGCACTTGGAATATCAGAGAGTACATATTTGTCCCTACTTCTGGCCCTCATGCATTGCAGGCAATGACATTGAGATTTCTCCTTTCACTGACCAGAACCAAGACATATGATTTATACTTGAGTGCTTAGCGGCCCATAGCATGAACAGGAGGAACCCAGGAGGGAGTTGCTAGGGTGGTATGCCCCACCACCTCTTGGTTTAGACGGTTTCATTATGCCTGTGAGGTAGATATTATTATCCCTGTCTTGGGGATGAAGAAACCAAGGTAATGTGAAGTTTGGTAACTTGCCTGGGGTCTATAGAGAACTAACAAGGTGCAGCAGGAAGATTTGTACCCAAGACTGCCTAACATAATGCCTATCCTCTTTCTGTTAACCATGCTGCCTCGTAAGTAGGTTTCTCACTCTCTTCAGCTTACTATGGAGAAGACATTGTCACAGCTTTCCCCTCCTGTTCCATCCAGGAAGCAGTTATATTGTCCCAAGGGAGCATAGTGATAATGACTCTGGAGTTAGTCAGACCTAGGTTCCAATCCTGACTCTGCCCCTTACTACCTAAGAAGGACCTTGGACAAATAATTTAACCTCTCAGAGCCTCAGTTTCTTCATCTATAAAATGAAAATGATACCTACTTTGTAGTTGTGTGCAGATTAAATGACAGTGTACATTATATATAAGCACTTTGCGCAGTTCTTGCTATATGGCAGATGCCCCTTCAGTAGTGATGGCAATTATTGTTACTGTTGTTTTTACTGGATTGTAACAATAGCATAAAAGACAGAAAAGATTAAAAAGTTACCTTCTTCCCTTTCCCATGCTACTCTTTTTTATCTTGTACCTACAGGAAAATAAAAGTAATGATAGATCTTCTGATTTACAGTGGTCTAAAAGAAAATTCCTTGATTTCAGAGGGACCTTCAAATCTAGGGACTCTTGGGCCCTGTGAGAGAGGAAAGTGACTATGGGGAGTTGGAAAGGACAACGCTCAGAAGGCTGACTGTGATGAAAGGAGTGGCAGTGAAAAGGAGAGCAGCTTATCTTCTGCTTCCGAATGGCCACTGTCAGGTCCACAACCAAATTCTTCCATTGAGACTACTTTGAGGGTTAGCTAAGAAGCTGCACAGTGCAGGAGACCGACAGGAAGAGACATCAGTGGGCATTTAGCAGGTCAGCTGGCAGGGCCCACAGAAGTCTAGCCCTGCAGAAGTGCGTCTCTTGGGTGATATTTTTAATAAACTGCACAATAGAGGACTTTACAGATGAAGAATGTGTTCATTTCTCACCAATCATATTTAAGAAGTCAAAGCTCTGAAAAGCATGTCTCTCTAGTAAACTTATGAGTTCTAATACTGATCTGTTTCTAATTCTGCAAATTAATTCTAATCATTTTCTATCTATCAATGACTTTTTTCCTGCTCTGCTCTCAGGAAGAAGACAGCTTCCTAGAAAAGGTAATGCAATCCATTGGTGGTTATGAGAGCTTTCTTGTGCTTGCTTAACACTTAACTGTGCTCCCTGGAATTTGTCTCTAGGCATGCCCATATCAGAGACTTCTGACTCGGTGAGAAATCCCTAAATCCCAGCTATCTTTGAGGTGTTCAAAGCTTGTTCACTGTACCAGTCAAGTTTTGAGACTCAGTGCATAAGGTTCCAGATTTGTGGGGGGGGTTGTTTGGTTTTGTGGTGCTGGGCATTGAACCCAGGGTAAGTGTGGTACCACCAAGCTACACCTCTGGCCAGAATTGTGGTTTTGAGCTAAGAAGTAACTATAGCACTTTCTTTTATTATTGTTTTGCTTGTCCTTGTTTAGGGGGTGGATGTTCATTTGTTGCAGTGCTAGAGATGGAACCCAGGGCCTTGTACATGCTAGGCAAGTACTGTACCACTGAGCTCCATGTCCAGCCCAGAGGTGTCTTGATACACCTGAAAGCTCACAGGCTGGAGGAGGATGCCACTTAGCTGTCCTGTTTCCAATGGTAGTAAAGCTAAAAGAAGTGCATTTCTGTTGCATCAAGAGTGATCCAGGGGGCCCTTAGCTCAGTGGCACTGTGCCTCCCTTGCAAGCACAAGGTCCTGAGTTTGATCCCTGGTACCGGGGGTGGGGGTGGGGTTATCCGGGACTATTGATAATAGTGATTAGTTACTAAAAGAATTCACAGTTAAAGTCTAGAAATAGAGTTTAATAGAATAGAATTGTGAAGGTGAATGAACTCATAAGAGATCATCTGGTCTCATGCTCTGCCTTCAGACAGGGAAAGGTATTTTTCTCCATTCTAACAGACAAGACAACCAGGGCCAAGAAAGCTAGGAAACCCTGAAAGTCATTACCACTGACAGCAGGAGAATGAGGTAGAGGACACTAGAACCAAGGTTTCCTCATTGCCCAGTGAGGGGCGCCCTCTCCATTGCCTCACAGCCTCTCCATCTTCAACTGGAATGTGCCCAGCTCCGCACAGGCTATCAAGTAGAGACTGGCAAATGTTCTACAACACTTTCATACAGTAGTAGGCTCTCCCCACTGGGTGGAGTTAAATGCATTTTGATGGTGGGGGGTAATACACTGTTTTTGTGCTTTAGTTAGTAGCACTAAAGTTATAAAGTATAGGCTTAGCAGGCATTGAGTGTGCCTTGTTGAGAGACGGCAAAGTGCATCAGTTTCCCTTTGAAAATCATAGTTCTGAATAATTTGTGGAATTTTAAAAAGTATTGTTTTGTTCTCTCTTTTCTTACTATATCTTTCTCTAGATTTCGGAGACACAAGTATGACATTTAGTATTATCACACATGAATTTGAAAATGGCTACTGGGTGGTGTTTATAACCTACTGACATTTTATTAACCTTTTTAAACCACTAAGATTTGAGACAACTCTGCCTCCCAGCCCTTTGCTATTAAGAACAGTACATGTTCAGTCTATTCATCCTGGACACTGCCTTATGTTGCCTTAATGCCTTGGTACAGGAAAGCTCCAACTAGTTGTCAGATTTTCTTTGAAAGTACATGAATCTGTGCTGAATAATTTATATATGTTAAGCTTAGAGGCATCTGCTAAAGAATCTGTATATGTGTTGCATTTGGTCCAAAAGGTTAGCAGAGTACAATATAGACAGTGTTTTGGCTCAGATACTGTGTGCATATCTGCATTTAATATTTGGAGTCAGAAAGCAGTCAATGGGTAAATCATGGATAGACATTCTGACCACCACAGGGAATAGGAATTTCAAGTGATAGACTCCCAGGGAAAGGAAGAAGGGAAGCAAAGTAAATGTAAATATATATAACAGTAACCAACTGTCAAACTCGTCTTCCTTAGAAAGGCACAGTGCCTTAAAAGGTTATCAGTGCTTATTAAAAAATAGTGTTAAGAAGAGACCTTGGCACTATTGTACTGTACATGATTTCTGTGAAAATAGGGAAATGTTTATTTTCTCTCTCTTGAAGCTACATGGCTTGGGGTTGTGGAAGGAATTTATAGGTTGCACAATGTTGGGCAACAGTTTCTTAAAGTTGAACATATATAATACATGATGTGGAGGTAGGGAAGGGAGAAAGATGCAAAAATTGGTCATGTTTTTCTCCACTAGGATTTTTTGAAGGCTGCCTTCAAGTGCCTTTTAAGCTATTTTAGATATCTTTTTTATATAATTTATAATTGACTACATAAACATAAGGTAACTGAAGGTAGTTGTATTTTGTTTTGTTTGTTTCTTTTTAGTGCTGAGGGATAACAGTTTATTCCCTGACCATTTCAAGTTCAAATTCAGTTATTGATCTAATTTGTGTCACTTCTGGATTTTTCTCATACATTTTTCCAGAAGAATCTTAACATAATAGAAAGGTAGGTGAAAAAGTAAAAACTCCTAGAAATATTTATAAACAATAACTTCTGGATTTAGACCTTAGACTTTTATGGGATTTCTGGCTCTTCAGATGCTATATTCACTTTACTATTTTGGGATCTTAGGCTTCTGAGTTTTAGTGCCTTAGGATTAGAATTTCTATCAACCCTGACGTATGTGGGCCTCGTGTAGAAAGTTGTCTTTAATTCCTGAAAACCAAAGAAGCTCAATTAAACCAGTAGTAAAAACAGTAGTATTTATGGTAAAATCTGAAGGAAGAGTGATTTAAAAGTAAATCAAAACCTAAGTGCACACATGGTCTCTCAAAGTACTGTATTGACAATTGTAATTTAATAGTACGTAAGTCACCCATGGTATATGGACTCCTGGATCACTACAGCACTACTTCTCAATGTTACCCTTGAAAAAATGTACAACACAGAATACATCCACATGCTAAACATCATAAACCTGAATGAAATACTTAATGACTAAAGCATTTAGGAAAGGAGATCCTTTACCTGTGAGAATCAGTATGGAGTGCCTTCCGAACAGGTGTGTCCCCAGGGAGAAAAAATGAAAAATCTTAAGAGATGAAGATCACATTGTGCCTACATGACCATCATTTGAAGATTAAGTGTTTATTCTGAGACCCCTTTTATTGTCATCCATTTTCATCCACTAGGAAAATTCCCTCCTACAGATGGTTCCCTTGGATGAAGGTGCCAGTGAGAGACCCCTTCAGGTCCCCAAGGAGATCTGGCTTTTAGTAGATCACTTATTCAGATATGCCTGTCACCAGGTAAGTAAGAGTAGGCCTTCCCTGCAACTTCAGAATGAGTTCATGCCCTGTAAGAAATTATATTTCACACCAGCATAATGCTTATAACTTTCCCAGCAACCCCCACGGCAGCATTGTCAGATTGCCTGGGTAGATAGAAGCATCCCTATTCAAACGTGACAGCCGAAGCCTTCGAGCTAAGTGATTTACCCAAGACCACAGTCTAAGTGTACTGACAGAGGCAGGACCAGGACTGAGAATGTCTCCTGGCTCTGCACTCCTGGACAGCTGAGTACCTGAGTCTATCAAGCTGTCATGGAGCCATCACAGATTTTAAAGCCCAAGCAAACTTCAAGTCCATTTCTTTAATTTGATCCTAACTTTTCTTTTAAATCTTACCTAATACACTAGCTTCCCTCAACCCATTCACCCAAACAAGAGAACTTCCTTGAACCAAAGTGAAAGGTAATATTTTCTTACCTACTGGAGAGTAATGTAACTTGAAAGCAAGGTTTCACACAAATATGCATTTACTCCTTTCCCCACATTCAGTAGTGTCAGTACTTGAACATGATTGTTTGCATTCTGCCTTCTTGTCTGGAGGCTCCTTGGACAATCTTCAGAACCTAAGTGGTGATTTATCTTACCTTATTGCCTTCATTCTGACTTCTATGGTAGGAGGACCTGTTCCAAACCCCTGGAATGCAGGAAGAGTTACAGCAGATCATTGACTGTCTGGATACCAGCATTCCCGAGACAATCCGTATCCTTTGTGCTCAAGGCTTAGAAATCTGGATGGGTATTTGGCCAAACTCTTTTTTTCCATCTACATTTGATTTTTACTTATATTTATTTTCTTTGTAATTGTACTTTATTGTAAGATAATCACTGACTATCCCGTTGTTCCTCAGTTCCTTTCAGGAACTTTTGGCCTCTCTGTGTCAGGCTATTGCTAAGAAATCAAAGCTGGGGATTTAGCTCAATGGCACTGCCCCTGCCTTACAAGCTCAAGGTCCTGACTTTGATCCACGATACCAAAAAAAAAGAAAAGAAAAGAAATCAAAGGGTAGGTAACAACAATTCTTAATAAGCATGGAGCCTAGGAGCCATAGCACTGGTACTGTTCTCCATTGGCCACCCTCCCTCCATGTATACTGCCATTAAGACAAGGGAGAATGATGGAAAACGCTGGCAACGAGTTTATAGGTGTGATCCAGTGGGAACTATGATTCTGCAGGCTGTATTCCTGAGTCTGAAGTTGGACCAACCTTACAAAGGACTTTGACCAATTCTGTAACAACTCAGCTTCAGGGTACCTGGACCAATAAAATAGCAAACCCCAGTTAGGATCATAGGTCTCTGAATAAAAGAAGAAAGCCCTCCCTGCAGGAACGGAGTCTGTCAAGTTCATGGGCTTTCTTCTGGAGCTCCTTTCCCTTGACATAAGGTGACTCAGCTGGCAGTAATCACTCTGTAGCTGAAGCACTGCTCATTTTCCTGGAAGCCTTGCCAGAGCCAGTCATCTGTTACGAGCTGTATCAGCGATGTCTTGACTCTGCTCATGACCCTCGGATCTGCCGACAGGTGAGTTTTAGTGATCTGAGAAATCATCAGTTTTACAAAGCCAGACAAGCAAACCAGCTGTGTAGTAAGATAAGTCTAAGTCTGTTAGGGCACCAGCATTGAGAGTTGAGCCCCTTGAGTTTTAGGTTGTGTTATATCCTGGTATATTTGGCACTTTTTTCCAGTTGGCCTATTTGTGTTTACAGAAAACATAGTGGGGTGGATACTTCTATCCTGAGGTAAGATTAGTGAAGCTGATTGTACATGTAATTCTGGCTGACATTATCAGAAAGAGAGGGTAACATTTGGAAGCCTTTCTTGTTCTTGGTGTGTTTTTAATCTTGAAATGATTTCCATGCACAATAGGTGAGACTACTTGTGATGAGATTAGTGAATATTGAGAGGAGATCCCATTTATGCTAAGTGACAGTAGAGAAAACCATTCACCTTGGTAAATGCCTTGACTGCCTATCTGGGGAAAGGGGAAAACAGATTAAGACCTACCTTCTCTTATATTGTTTTTATTTGTACCTTCTTGTGAGGCACTGTGTGTGTGTGTGTGTGTGTGTGTGTCTGTGTGTCTGTGTGTCTGTGTGTCTGTGTCTGTCTGTCTGTCTGTGATGACTGCATGGACTGGTCATTGAGTAGACAGTGACCGAGAGACCAAACAGTATGGCACATTCTTTCTTCAGAGTTATAATTTGGCAAGTATTGTGTTGGTCATGAGTAAGTAGTAGAGGGTAATGGCAGATGAATGGGGCTTATAAAGTTAGGATTATAAATTACTTTTATGGCAGCTGTAAGTTCTTCTTACTTCTATTTTCGTCATGGTTCATCTTTTAAAAAACAGGTTATTTCCCAGCTTCCACGATGCCATAGAAATGTTTTCCGCTACTTGATGGCATTCCTTCGAGAACTCTTAAAATGCTCTGAGTACAACAATGTCAGCGCTAACATGATTGGTAAGGGTACTTTATAAGAATGGCTACACACGGGTGTTTGTGGAGGACAAACTTCCCTCCTACTGTCCTTGTCCTCTGCCCCCACCCCAACCCTGGGCTTTTGCTTAGATCGTATCCAACAAAGTTTCCCCTTTTCTTTCTGTCACCCTCTAGCTACTCTCTTCACTAGTCTTCTCCTAAGGCCACCACCCAACCTTATGGCAAGACAGACATCAAGTGACCGCCAGCGTGCCATCCAGTTCCTTCTGGGCTTTCTGCTTGGAAGCGATGAAGACTAAGTCTTTTCCTCTTTGAGATTCCAGAAGAGGAAGATGTTGGGCTCCAAGTATTTTAAAATGATTGGAAAAATCATGCCACAGGAAGGGTCTATTGCAGAATCTCAAGTTCGGTTAATATTACAAAAGGAAGAGTTTCCTAATCCCTCCTAAACCATATCCTACACAACAAAATACTTTTAGACTTATATTGCCAAGCCAAAGTTACCGTATTTTGGTGTTTTTGTGTTTTCTCTTTATAAGGCAAAGAGGTGTTTACACTCCTTTACCAAAGGATGTGTTTGTTGCCTCCTGCCCAGATTGCCTGGGCCTGGATTCTGAGATTTTCCCATTCTAGGCCTAAAAGCACTACTTGCTATAGCTCAAGACTTGTCTTCAGTCCTTTGTATAAAGCACTTTTGACCCACTTCCTTCCCATATCACTCCTTTGCACTGCCCTCCACTTATTCTGTCACTTTGAAGGCATCCTGGGTAAGATTCTGGCTCCTTGGGTGTCCTCAACAGTGAATTTCACTGTTCACATGTGGTTGTTACATGCATTTGTGCATTTCTACTACAATGGCATTTATATGTCACTGTAACATGGGCCTTTTCCTGGATCTACTCCAGGTAGAACCGTAGTCTTTTGTCTCAGATCACATTTAGTAATCTAACCTTAGGGACTATGGTGACGGCATCCCATTGATGTAAAAGAATCACAATTAAAATGGAAGCACTTTGAGTATTTTAAGAGTACAAGTATTCATGTTTGACAGATCCTGCTTCCTACTCTCCCTTCCTATTATTCACATTTGACATGATGATCAGTCCTGGATATTAGGGACCTGTCCCCCACTTAGAAATCTGCCTTCAGAGTAACACTTGCAGTTAACAGGGGCATCTGGGTACTTCAAGCAGGCCCCTTTGGAATTATTGCACCTCCCTTAGCAAGAGTATTGAGGATGACTGTCAGAACCCCTTCTCCAATCTTCTGAAGTACCAGGGCATAGATATTCCTCCCTCCCTCAGCAGGGTTGACTCTGGGCTCCACATCCACCTCCTGAAAAGTAAAGGATATAGAGACTTCCCTTCACCCCCTAGTCACTGTGTCCAGTGCTGTGTAAAAGAGACTGGCCAGTAGAACCAACTACTTACCTTACCTCTCCCACTCAAGATGACCCTCTGAGCTTTTCATTTATTCAAGCTTTGTGGGACAGCCTTTAAAAAAAATAATCTACTGGTTGACAGGCCACCAGCCACTGACTAAAACACTGGCTTCCCTTGTTTTCTTTCATTAAAGCCACCCCAAGTTGATTCATTCTTGCGTGTTAATACAAGATAGAAGGAGCATCATGTACAGACTCTGTGCAGTCTTAGGCGTTGATTCCATGACTCTCCTAGCCCATCCAAGGAGAGGGCCAGGGGATACTTCACCACTGAATGGTTGTCCAGTCCCCCTGTCTCTTGAAAGTTGAGTTACCTGGGGAAGAAAAGGTATGTGTCCTGTGATTTACTGGTTAACTCCTTTCCTGATTGGGAGTTAGAGAAATAGGAATCAAATCATGTATGCCAAGTAGCTGAGGATCTGATACATCAGGGGCTGGGTGGTGAACTTAGCTAATGGAAGATAGAGTATGGAAGTTTTGTATCTCTTGAAGAGACCAGAGAGTGATCATGGAAAGAGGAAGGAGATAGGAGCTGGGGCTGGGTTATAACACAGGAAAATGCCTTTCCTGGGCCCGTTTTCTAGTATCTTGCCAACTTGGTGTCTTGGGTGACCAGAGGTATGATTAGTGAAGCCCCTGTGTAGCATGCACACAGTGCCCTCTTTTACTTTATCAAGGCAGAGCACTAAGTTCGTTTACTGCCTCAGCCTTTTGCCTGGCTCATCCTGGGATGTATACAGGGATGAGAGGTTTAGACAATCTCTAGGTAGGGGAGACAAGGCGAAGACCGGAAATAAAAAATCTGCTTACCTACCATGCCTGTCCCAGCACCCCAGCCACTAATTCCTACATCTTCCAAGATACTGTTTCATAGTTCCTCTAAATTAAGGATTTCAGATCTAGTTAGTAGGAAAGGAGGCCTCTACACCTATCATTCTAAGGAAGAAATGGTTCAGACCCATGGGTTGACATTGCATTAGTCTCCCTTTTGCTGTTTTCTGATTCTTATTCTGCAATTGTTTGTTATATTTCCCAAAAACGTCTTGGTCACTAAGCGAAGAAGCTGCTAGTGGGATTCTGTATTTCATGTAATCTTTTTATTATAATTTATTGCAGTTTTTTTCTGAATAAATATATGTTGTGTGCAAAATCGGTGTGATCTTGCTAAGAGCTTAGGAGGGAGCTTGTGTCATTGGATGCTGCTTAACTTTGCTGTAGTGCCCACCAGCGATGCCTGTACTGTCCTCACCTGTCTTACAGGGAATATTGTAAGAATTCTCAAGCTGCGGGCACGAATCAGTGGTGGAGCACTGGCCTGGCATGTATGAAGCCTTTCAGGACTGAAAAAGAACGTTCAGTGTATTTGCCTCATAAATGAGGAGTCATATATTTTCAGAAGTCACACATTTTCACAGGCAACCCAAATACTATATTTTAATGATGAAGGTCCAGGCAACAGAATGACTTCATTAGAGGAAGGGAGATTGATTTTTTTGTTTGTTTTTGAAACAGTGACTTGTTAAACTGCCCAAGACTGGCCTTGAATTCCTGGACTTAAGTGATGCTCCAGTCTCTGCCTCCCCAGAAGCTGGGACTACAGGCACACACCACTGCACCTGGCTTGATGTTGGTCCTTTATGCACATAAATGTCACACTGTATCAGATCCATGATCCTTCCAGCCCCAGAAGTCTGATAAACCCTAACATACACATTTGGGGAGAACCCAGCGGTACTTACTGACATAACTTCAGTAGGGTAGACGTGACTCCCAAATGGCCTATTTTCACATAATCCATTTTACAACTTTTGAAAACCACTTCTGAACTTTTATTACCTCTTAGAGTGATTAGTATATAAATGTAATACTTTGTGGGGAGAGGCTCTGATTCAAACTCAGTACACTTTGAGAGGATACCTCCAATCTTGCATGGTTCTGTTGTTCCCTAACTAACCTCTCTTATGAACTTGTGCATTTTGATTCCATTCCCTATGAGACTGAAGAGGCCTCAGCTGGAGGTTTCTTCTCAACCAGGGCCCTCTTCCAGTTCCTTCCGGCTATGAGCTTGACCCTGATGAATGTGCTGACTCTTTGTTGTCAGGAATAGTTTCTCTATCTCCGCCCAAAGGCCTGGCAGAAGTAGGTGTTTCCGTTTGAGTATGACACCCCACCACACACACACTCCTGCTCATGGAGACTGACACCAGCAGTTTTTACACTGCAGCAGGCACTGTGGCCATCCTTTCCTGAGGGTAGAGAGGAAAATGCAACCCCAGCTACTGGACTTCTCTTTCAGAAGACCCATTGGGACCTTTCTGATGGCAAGGCAAGTTGAAGAATTGGCTCTTGGTATTGTCTGATAATCAAAAGCCACCCACTGCAACTGTGGGATCATGAAATGTTTTGGGAGAGAACCTTCGTGATGATCCACTCTCAGTGTTCAAGTGGGAGAAGTCTCCAAGGGGACAATGATTCACCTCAAGTTATATAGGGTAGTGACACAGCATAGCATCGTGGGAAAAGCTTAAGCTTTGAAGTTAGTCCTGGTTCAGTGAACACCCTGTATAGCCTTAACCTGGACTCATCATTTTGCCACAGCTGCCTTATCTGAGAGAGGCCTGCTTTTCAATCTAGTTTCTGTCACTTCCTCATTGTGTGTGACCTTGGACTAGCTAATCTCTGATTTCCTTGCCTGTAAAATGGAATGGTCATAACACTGATCTTATATGACTTAATTACATCATTCTCATCACTTCCTTGTTAAAAACCCTTCAGGGACTTGCCAGGGCATTTACAATAATATTCAAGTTTTCCCATGTTCCTCAAGGTCTTGCTTGGATCACACTTTCAGGAATACTTCCCTGAATTATCTGATTCCTGCCTACCAGTTTCACTACCCTACCCCTGCCAATATACTGTGGCACTCTTACCCCTGCCAATGAGCTGAGAGCTCTTTCCCAATTCAGGGCCTGTGCATGTGAGCTTGCTATTTTCTTTACCCAGGCAGCCTGTTCCCTCCCCCTTGCATTTTGGAATGCCTTAGCCCCTATTTCTGCTATGCCTAACCCTAAGTCACCCACCCTGTCCCATTCACTTTGTCAGCTCCCATTCTTTGACTTTCTGTCACAGCATCCTGGCTGACTCCCTAGACCTGCCATGTGTAGCTCCACAGTTCTCTTCCTCCCTTGCTGACCTTTCACATGCCTGCTCCATGGCAGCGAGGGAGATAGAAAACTTTTGTTCATATAGGCTCCACCAGACAAACTGCCTGAGTTCAAATCCCAGCTCTGCCACTTCCTAGATGTATGAACTTGGTTTCTACATCTTTTCCCCAGCTTTGTTAAGATATAATTAATAGAAATTGTGTATATTTAAGGTATAGCCACATCTTGGTCCATTTTGTGTTGCTATAACAAAATACTTGAGGCTGAATACTTAACACAGAAGAGTTTATTTAGCTCAGTTTAAAAGCATGGGGCTTGGGCCAGGCATGGTGGCCCATGCCTGTAATCCTAGCACTTGGGAGGCTGAGGCAGGAGGATCACCGTGAGTTCAAGGCCAGCCTGAACTACATAGACCCTGTCTCAAAAACAAAATAAAAAATAAAAACATGGGGCCAGCATTTGCTCATCTCTGGTGAGGACCTTCTGGCTATATCACAACACAGTAGATGCCATCATGGCAGGAGCACTGTGAAAGGAAGAAATCTCACAACAACTCAAAAAGCAAGAGGGATTGAAGAGAAAGCTCTCTTTTTATAATAACCCATTGTTATAGGAGCTAACTCAAGTCTCTTGAGAACTATAGTAATCCCTTCTGAAGGCAGCATACCCAATAATCCAATCATCTTCCACTGGGCTATACCTCTTAAAGGTTCCCACTACATACTCTTAAGTGAAATAAATAGGACACACATGTGTAAATAATGAATAGTTTCTCTGGTGTGAGAAACTGAAAGTGTAAATCAGCATCAAAAGGCATAATAGATAATGTGAAATAGGAAGAAAAAGTCCAAAGGGAAAGTGGGAGGGGTTGGGGAAAGGAAAGAAGGGAAAGGAATAAATATGAGAAAAGAAGCAAAAAACAAACAAAAGATTTGTAAATATGGAGGAGGGGAGGGAAGGGGAATGGTGAAAAAACAACTAAGATATATCATGTACAGGTACAAATTCCCAATGATGAATGTTATCATAACGTATGCCTAACATGTACCAATAAACTTAATGGGAAGGAAAAAAAGGTTCCCACTGCACCAGCATTGCCGCACTGGGGACCAAGCTTCCAGTACATGAAATTTTGGGGTACATAATCAGACCATAACTAAACTGTATTGGCTTTCCCATCACTAGAACAAGGCACCCAACACACAAAGGAAGAGGGGTTTATTTTACCTCACCGTTTCAGTGGATTCAGTCCATGGTCAGCTAGCTCCAATGCAGGCAGCACAGAGGAAGGGCATGGTGGAGCAAACCTGCTTAGGTTATGGCAGCCAGGAAGCAGAGTAGGGGAACAGTGCCAGAAAGGAAGGGACCAGGGACCAGACCTAGACCACAGCCCATGCCTTCAGGACTCACCCAGACACACTCAGAAGTGTGCTCAATCAATCCCGTGGGTGGATCCCAAAACCAAGTTTACATTCCACCTTAACTGCCACACACACCATACCAATCCATATCTTAAAAGTATTAAAACCTTTCCTCATAGGATCATCAGGAGGATATAATCGGTTAATACATTTAAAGGGCTTGGAACAGTACCTGTACTGTGAAGTAAATTGTAGCCAGTATTATCCTCAAACCTTCCATTGTTCTCCAGGTCTAGATCCCTCTTCTGCTGCCCTTCACTTTTCACCCAGTGACTACACCTTTGACTTTGTGAAAATGTTAAAGTGGTCCAGCAGAGGCAAACCCTCTTAGAGCCCTTCCCTCCACATCAAAATGTTTCTAGTTTCGCCCTATTCCCCCTCTTTCCCACCCATCTCAGAAATAAATGGTCCTCTTCACTGGCAAAGCCACAACTGTTCCACCTACACTTTTCAGCCTTTCTCCCACCCTCACCTGATTTTTCCTCATCAACCATCACCACTCCTCTTGCATCTTCAATATCAGTCATTCATTTGGCAAGTACTTGTGGAGTGCCTCATATATGCCCGGCACTGTTGAAGATTCTGGGAATGTAGAAGTAAAACAACACAGATCTTGGGAGCAGTTCTAACAGCCTCGGGGAAGGAGCCCATGCTGCAGAAGCCAGACTGCTTGGATAGGCTCCCTACATACTCTCCCTCCCACCTGGAAGAGGAAATTCAACGTGGGAGTTAACCACAGCTAGGGTCTCAGGGAAGCCTAGACTGCAGCCAGAGAAAAAGGAGCGCCAGCAACACAAAAATAGACAATCCCTCCCCCCATCATCCTCCCAAACTCGGAGGACACTGTCACTGCAGCATCCTGCCCACCACCCACCGTTCGGCATCAAAGGAAGCCCCTGCCCTAGCACAGAGGGGCTGGACTACAGGAGTTGTGGGCCGCACAGATCTTGCTGGCAGGGAGCCACACATGTATCCCCAAGACATGGCGGGGGCCGGGGTGGGGGAGATTCAGCAGAGCTGGACCAGAGCTGGCAAACTCCTGTTGTTTCCCCAAACGCCACAAAGATCTGAGGCAGTGTGACATTCTGCCCACCCCTGAGCCCCCATCCTGCACTGGGAAAGGAGGCCGTCTGCTGACCCTGCTAACTGCGCCAAGTTCTGCAGGTCAGAAAGCAGAGCTCTTGAGACAGGGACCAGAGACAGATAAAGGTCTGAGGGTGAAGGGACAGAAACAGCCCCTGGGGCAGAGGGCTTCTGGTGATAATACTGGGCAGAAGGCCCCGGAAGGGAGAGCATACTGACAACCCTGAGATTTGCCCTGGAGTAGGAGGTCCCTGGCAGAAGGTAACAGAACTGAGTGTTGAGCAAGCTACACCGCATCCTCTCCTTCCCAGATTAATTGTGGTTGTTGGTTCTTGGGACAGAGACAAAGGTCTGTAGTTAGCCATGCCCTAAGCATGGCTTGCAGAAAGGAGACAATCAAGCAGACCACAGGGAAGAAACAGGCTTAGGTGCCCGCAATCAGCCTATGACTACAGCACAAAAGAGATTGTGCTCCTCACTCTATGGTACAACTGTGTGAAGGGTTTTTTTCTTTGTTTTCTTGATTGTTCTGTTTTCTTTTTCGTCTCCAGCTCTTTCTTCCTTATTAATTTTCTGTTTTGCTTTGTAGTTTAAAATGTTTTTCCTTGACTTAGTCTTTCTTCTCTTTTCTCTTTTTAACTTTCTTTCCTCCCTATCCTTTTTCCCTCAGTCTTCCCGATTTTCTTTATACCTTTCTCTTCTTTCTCTTTCTCTCCACCTTTCATGTGGCATATACATATGGCAGATGCCTGTATATGTGCACGAGAGAATAAGAATTGAGTAATGCTTTAACTTGAATGGTACCATTCATGACCATGTCCAGGTAAACCTTAATAAAACTGTGCTTAGAGAGCACAAGTAAAACTAACTACAAATGCTAGGTGTGGTACCACATGCCTGTAAGCCCAGCACTTGGGAGGCTAAGGCAGGAGAATCGCTGCAAGTTTAAGCTCAGTCTGGACTACACAGGGAAACTGTCTCAAAAAAAAAAACAAAACAAAAAACGCCTAACTATAAATATATTAACAGGTTCTGACAACCTCACAGCTTCCTTCAATCTCTAATTACACTTCTCTCCCTCTGTATCCCTCCTACCACTTCCACAAATATTTGCTCAAACCCCCTCAACATTGACCCTTTACACCAGCTATAAAAGTAACTCCAACAGAACCTGAGCTCCTATCAATTTTTTGCCTATTGAGATTTCTCATATCTCCTCCTCTCCTTACTGACTTACCCTGTCTTTTTCTTCTGCTTTCCTTCCCCCCTCCCTCTATATTCCAGCCTAATCACTAATAGCAGTACAGTATAGCCTTTAAGGGAAATTAATAAAAGGGCAAAATTGTCAAAACAACTTTTAATGTTCAAGATTGATGTATGGTTGGATCTGTAGATGCTGTTAATAACCAGTAGGAATTCTCTCCTTGCAATACAGTAACTGGATCCAACTCAATTCAACTGAATAGGTTGAAGTGGTAGACAATACCTCTTGACAACTAAAACCAAGATCACATCACTGGGAAACAGAACCTAAATAAAGAGATATTCATCCCAACAACAAAGGCTCTTCATTCTATTTCAAACCCCCGCCCCACCACCACCACCACACAACAGAGAGATGGGAACATGAAAAATGCCTCCAATGACTCCTAATTCCCCCAAAGCAGATCCAGAGGACACCATTGGGGAGGAAAACAAACACCGTATAGCTGACAAATGATTAAAGAGAAAGCAAAGAAACTCAGCAAACTCAACAATGATATAACCAAACATAGTGGAATAATTAACAAACAAAATAACCAATGTGGTTATTAAAGAATCAACTAAAAAATAGAAGAGCTAACCAAAAACACTCAAAACATGGTAACACATTTACTAAAGAAACGGAGTACACAGAAAGGTGCCAAACAGAAATCTTGGAGACAAAGAATTGATCAATGTGAAGAAAGTGTCAGATGTTGAGGACAAATCAAAAACATTGGACCATATACCTAGAGATACCCTAAAAAAGAGCGAGAGAGCAAAGAACATCAATTCAACAACTACTAGAAGACACTAAGAAAACTAATCCAACACTAATTGGAATTAGAGAATAATTAGAGGGAAGCACACATAGAATAAAAAAATTCATTTACAGAAATCATAATAAAAAGCTTTGCTAATACAGGGGAAAAAATAACATACCAGTAAGCAAGGCATATAGAATACCATGTAATTATAAAAGAAGAAACTCCTTATAACACATCATAGTCAAAATCCCAGAAGTCCAAAACAACGACAGAACCTCAAAAGCTGTCAGAAAAACAAAAACAAATCTTATAAAGGTAAGCCCATTGAAATTACAGTAGACTTTTCATCACAAACTTTAAAGGTCAGGAGGACATGGAGTGAAGTGTTTCAAGCCCTAACATTCAACTTTAGACTCAGGCTAGTATATCCTGCAAAATTGATTGAAAAAGAAACTTTCATGACAAAGAACACCTCAAGAAATTCATGAATCTATATAGCAGTTTTGGAAGTATGGCCATTTTCACTATGTTGGTTCTTCCTACCCAAGAACAAGGGATGTCTTTCCATTTTCTGATATCCTCTTCGATCTTTTTTCAGAGTGCCATAGTTTTCAGAGTAGAGGTCTTTTATTTCCTTCATTAGATTGATTCCTAGATATTTCATTGTTGGGGATGCTATTGTGAAAGGATTGTTTCCCCCATTTCTCTCTCAGTGAGTCTGTCATTCGTGTACAAGAAGGCTATTGATTTTTGAGCGTTGACCTTTTATCCAGCTACTCTACTGAATTTGGTTATTAAGTCTAGAAGTCTTTTGGTGGAGTTTTTGGGGTCTTCTATATAGAGTATCATGTCATCTGCAAATAATGACAGTTTAACTTCTTCATTTCCTATCTTTATTCCTTTTACTTCTTTCTCTTATCTAATTGCTGTGTCTAATGTCTCCAGAACTATATTGAACAGGAGTGGCGATAGTGGGCATCCTTGTCTTGTTCCTGATTTAATCATGAAAGATTTCAGTTTTTGACCATTTAGTATGATCTTGGCTGTCAGTTTTTCGGGAGTCTGAAATGAACAGACATTTCTCAGATGAAGTAGAAAGAGTAAATAAACATATGAAAAAATGTTCAACATCACTGGTCATTTGAGAGATGCAAATAAAAACAATGCTGAGATTCTATCTCACTCCAGAAAGAATGGCTATTGTCAAGAAATCAACCAATAACAAATCCTGGCAGGGCTGTGGGGAGAAAGGAACCCTTTTCCACTGTTGGTGGGAGTGCAGACTGGTGCAACCTCTGTGGAAATCAGTGCGGGGATTCCTCATAAAACTAGGATTAGAAGTCCCATTTGACCCAGCTATTCCCCTACTGGGTATCTTCCCAAAAGAATTAAAGGCATTATACCACAGTGATATATGCACACCCATGTTTATAGTGGCACAATTTGTAATAGCTACACGTTAGAAACAACCCAAATGCCCATCAACTGGTGACTGGATAAAGAAAATGTGGGGTTTTTAAATAAAATGGAGTACTACTCAGCCATAAAGGATGAGAAACTAGAGACATTTATAGCTAAATGGATGCACATTGAGGCCATACACTTAAGTGAAATAAATAGGACATGCATGTGTAAATATCGAATTGTCTCTCTGGTGTGAGAAAGGGAAAGTTTACGTAAATAAGGATAAAAATATATAATAGTGTGAAATAGGAAGAAAAGATTCAAAGAGGAAGGGGGAGTAGGGGGTGTGGGGGAAAGGAAAGAAGGAAAAACTGGAAACAAAGCTTTTGTAACTATGGAGGGGTGGAAGGGAGGGAAGGGGAATGGGAAAAAACAAGAACTAAGATATATCATGTACAGGTACAAATTCTCCATGATGAATGTGATCATAATGTATACCTAAAATGTACCAATAAAGTCAATTAAAAAAGAAATTCATGACCACCAAACCAGCACTCCAAAAATGTCTCAAGGTTATCCTAGACAGACAGTAGGGCCGGGGATTTAGCTCAGTGGTTCTGCTGCCTGCCTCGGAAGCGCAAGGACCCGAGTTTGATCCCCAGTACCAAAAATAAATAAATAAATAAATAAATAAATAAATAAATAAATAAATCCAACAATGCCAAAAAGTCTGATGGAATGAATACAACAAGCAGGGTGACCACTTAAACAAAAAGGGAAAAATAAAGGAATCAACAACAGAAAAATAAGGCAATGACAGGAATAAGTCAATACCTTTCAATAATAACTCTCAATTGGCCTCAACTCCTCAACTAAAAGACATAGATTGGCTGACTGGATCAGAGGGAAAAAAACATTTGCTGCATAGAAGAGACACATCTAATCCAAAATGAAATTCATAGACTACTTACCAAAGGATGCAAAATGATTTTCCATACATCAGACCCTGAAAGCAAGCAGGGGTAGTGATATTATTCTCTGACAAAGTAGACTTTAAGCTAAAACTGATCATAAGAAACAAGTAAGGTTACTACATATTAGTTAAGGGAATAATTCAACAGGAAGAGAAAACAATTTCAAATATATATGCACCTAATACCAGAGAACCTAACTTCATAGAACAAACACTAGTGGAGATCAAAAGAAAAGAAACATCAACACAGTCACAGTGGGGGAATCTCAATACCCCACTCTCATGAATAGACAGATCAACTAGACAAAAAAGAAAGTAATATCAGAGCGGAATCACACCTTCCAACATAGGAAAGTAGTTGTTATCTACAGAGAGTTCTACTCTACTACAACAGAATATACATTCTTCTCAGCAGCACCAGAACTTTCTCCAAAATAGACCACATACTAGACCACAAAGCTTGCTTACATAAATCAAAAATAAAATTATCCAATATATATGATCAGATCACAATGCACTAAAACTAGAAATTAATGGCAAAAACACAGATTTTAAAAACACCTGGATATTAATGGATCACAAAAGACATCAAGCAAAAAAATTAAACAATTCCTAGAATCAAGTTATAACACCAGGACAACATATCAGAACCTATGGGACACAATGAAAGAAGACCTAAGAGGGAAGTTTATTGCTGTCAATGCCCACATTAGAAAAACAGAGTAAATTCAAATAAATAACCTAATTATGCATCTCAAGGTCCCAGAAAAACAGAAAGAGTACAAACCTAAAGGTAGTACAAAGAACAAAATTGCACAGATCAGAGCAGAAATTAGTGAAATTGAGACTAAAAAAAAAAAACCCCAAAGAATCAATAAATCAAAGAGCTGCTTCTTCAAAAGAATAAAAAATAGACAAACTGTTAACCAAACCTATGAAAAGAAGGAAAGAAAAGACTCATAACAATACAATTAGAAGTGAAAAATGTGAAATCACAATGGACATTGCCGAAATCCAGAAGATCATTAGTAACTACTCTCAAAACTAGTACTCCAACAAATTGGAGAATCTAGAAGAAATAGTCAGATTTCTAGACACATATGAATTACCAAAACTGAACCAAGAAGATATAAATACCCTGAGCAATCCAATAACAGGCAACAAAATAGAGGAAGTTGTACAAAACCTGCCAAATAAGAAAAATCCCAGAATTGATTGGATTCAACACTGAATTCTGTAAGAACTTCTGGGAAAATACAATGCCAATACTCCTCAAACTCTTTAATGAAATTGAAAGGTAAGGAATACTGCCAAACTTCTTCCAGAAGCTAGCATTACCTTGATTCCAAAACCAGAGAAGGACCCAACTAAAAAAGAAAACAATAGGCCAATCTCTTTAATGAACACAGACACAAAAATCCTCAACAAGATACTGGCAAACAGAATGCAACAAATCATCAAAAAGGGCATGCAGGGCTGGGGATTTAGCTCAGTGGTTCTGCCGCCGCCTGCCTTGAAAGCGCAAGGACCCGAGTTTGATCCTGGTACCAAAAAAAAGGGCATGCATAGGAATACAAGCATGGTTCAAATATGCAAATCAATAAATGTATACCCTACATAAACAGAAGCAAGACCAAAACTCATATGACCATATAAATAGATGCAGAAAAAGCCTTTGACAAAATCCAACATCCATTCATGACTTTTTTTAAAGCCCTGAAGAAAACAGGTATAGACAGTCCTTATCTCAATCTGATAAAAGACATTTATGACAAATCTACTGCCAACATCATATGAAATGGGAAAAAACTGAAAGTTGTTTCTCTGAAATCAGGAACAAGACAAGGATATCCACTATTACCACTTCTGTACAATATAGTACTCAAAACTTTAGCCAGAGCTTGCATCAAACAAGAGGAAGAAATAAAAGGAATACATTTGGAAAGAAAGAAGTCAAAGAACCACTATTTGCAGATGACATGATCCCTTACAAAGAAGGCCCAAAATATTCCACCAAAAGACTCCTGGAATTAATAACTAAATTCAATATAGCAGGATAAAAAAATCAACACACAAAATCAATAGCATTCTCCTAATGGATAAATCTTGGGCATAAGACAGGAAGAAAAGAGAGAGGAAGAGTGGCTGAGGGAGGAAGAATGGGAAAAGGATGAAAGGAAGGGGTGAGTGAGGGAATGAAGAAGAAGGAAAGGAAAATGGAGGGAGGAAAAGAAGGGAGGGGGAGAAAAGTATGGTGAGACAATCAAGGAAAGAGGGCAAGATCAGGACATTCTGTCTCCTCCATCTGGACCCTCCTTGCTACTGCCCACTTCTCACACTTCATGGAATTCAAACCCTCATTACCTCAGGCCTGGAGTAATATGGTAACTTCTTTGGTTGTTCCTCTACTCCAAACCTCTCTGGGCCCCAACCCCACTTACCACAGAAGTTGTAGTTCTTCAGGCTGGCATTCAAAGCTCTCTTTAGTCTCTTCCAACCACTTCTGTGACTGAATTTTTCACTCTCAACCTTCTCGTACCTTCTCCTTCCCTAAACTTACACACACTGTGCTTTGGTTCAGTATATAGCAGCCACTTAAAACCCTGTAGCCCCTACCTCTCCTCCAGTCCAAACTCTATTAAACCATGTCATTTCCTCCAAAAAAGCCTTCCCCCATGACTGCTACCTCCCCTGAATTACTAGAACCTTCCCTTTGTAACACTATGTTAACATACCACACACCAGAGTATTGTTGCCCCTTTGAGAGTGGAACCTTCAAGAGAGTGAAAAACAAGCTAAAGGTATTCTGGGTTTCCCCATAATGCCTTGCAGAAAGTAAGTGCTCAATGATATTTGGTTAACAAATAAAGACTATCCCTCAAAGCACTTTAAAACATAAGTCTGCATGCAATAGGCTTTCCTAAAATGTGTTTTCAATTAGTTATTCATTCTGAGCTCTGTTAACTTCAGAAGAGTTTGTGTATGAGAGGGGGAGAGAAGATAGACAGATATCTTGTAAAGAGAAATTATGAATTTCTGTGAATTATGTTCACATATTCCAAAAAGGTAATAGTTTTTAGTAGCAACACTGTACTGTTAAAATTCTATTGTTTTGTAGGCAAAAAGTGTGCCTTGTTGGATTTGCTTTTGCAAAGTATTTCTCAAAATTCTTTAAAAATTAAAAATAGAACTACCATATGGTCCAGCAATAATTCTGGGTATCTATCTAAAAGAATTGAAAGAAAAGTCTTGATATATTTGCACACTGATGTTCATAGCAGCATTATTCCCCAAAATCAGAAGGTGGAAGCAACTCAGGTGTCCAAGGATGAATGGATAAATTATATATATATATATATATATATATATATATATATATATGAATATCTTTCATCCTTTAAAAAGAAGAAAATTCTGACACATGCTACAACATGGATGAACCCTGAGGACATTATGCTAAGTGAAATCAGCCAATCTTATGTTTTATATTGAGATGTACCCCCAAAGCCTCACACCCTCCTAAGCAGTGCTTTGGGGAGGTGACTGGATAATGGAGGCATAATATTCATCAGTGGATTAGCTGACTATGAACTAAAACCTCTACAAACTGTGAGCCAAAATAAATCTTTCCTCCTTTAAGATGTGGGTGTTGGGTATTGCACTGATGAGAAAATAACTAAGACAGATTTTGATACTGAGTGGAGTTATTGCTGTGACTACTTGACCATGTGGTTCACAACCCTTTGGAACTGATTCGTGGGAAGAGATTTTAAAGGTTTGGAGAAGCCAGCTTGAGAAGCAGCTGGAGAATTCTCTAAACTGGGCTTGGTGGAAAATTTCTGATTGAAGCTCAGAAAATGGGAATACTGTTAGAAATGCAGATGGAAAAGGCCAGGCATGGGGGATTTCATTTGGGAACAAGGACTCCATTGGCAGTTCACTCCAGACCATGTGTGTCATGCTCTGGTGAAAAAATTGTCTACATTTTGCTAATGCCCTGAGTCTTTGAGGGAGACTAAGATTAAGGGTGGTAGACTAATTAACCTAACAGAGGAGATTGTAAAGCAGACAAACATTCAGGCTGTGGCTGCAGTATTGTTGGGGGATTTTACCCAGCTCTATATTGTGAATCAAGAACAAAAAGCATAGCTGATAATTTTAAAAGTTTTGAGTTTGGCCAGAAAGGAAGCTCCAGTAAAGTTGGGGCCTGCAAAGATAGAACAGAGGAGAGCTTGGATGCTAAAAAGATTAGTATTAAAAAGAAGCCAGGGGCCAAACAGATGAACCCATGCCCCCATAGGATGGACAGACCCAAAACCCCATGCAATGTCCCCTGACCAACTCCACACCCAGGGATCCCACATCCTAGCCACAGCCACCACCAACGCTGAACCAGCTCTGGATTTTGTTTTCCCTCTGCGAGAGGCCACAGACATCCGAACCAACCAACTGACCCGATCTTGAGCAAGGCTGAAGCCTGGGATAAAAGATCTTGGTTGGAGAGAAGCTCAGCCAGTCCCAGCACCCAGAAGGATGCTCCCCGCCTCCATCCCAGGCTCCTAGGGCAGTGAAGCTCAGCTGGTCCCAGCACCTGGAAGGAAGCTCCCCGCCTCCATCCCAGGCTCCTAGGGCAGTGAAGCTCAGCCGATCCCAGAACCTGGAAGGAAGCTCCCCCGCTGCCATCCCAAGCTCCTAGGGCAGAGAAGGTGAGCCGCATGGGCGCCAGAAGCACCGCCCCCCCGTGGAAATGAGAAGACACATAAACAAGCCTCAAAAACAGACTTCCAGATCACCTACAGCAACCCCAAAGGGAAACGAGATGGAACACTCTGATACTCAACCACCTGGACTCTCTGAACTGCCAACAAAAGAGGATCTGGGAAAAATGAAATCAGAAATAATTACTCAGATAACAGCAAAATTTGTGCTCATAGTGCAAGACATGATTAATAAATCTAGAGAGGACACAGATAAAAAAATAGAGGATCTGAGGAACATGATGGAATCCCAACATAGGAAACAAATGGAATCCATAAAACAGATACAAACAGATTTCCAAGAGATTAAAAACTCCATCGAAAGTCTGTGCAGCAGAATGAACCAATGTGAGGATAGAATTTCACATATAGAAGATAAGATTGCAATTAGTGAGGAGGAAAAGAAAAATTGCTTTAAAATTGTTAAGGGAACATGAGAAATCAATCCAGCAGCTGCTAGACGATGCAAAGAAGAAAACATAAGACTGATTGGAGTCAATGAAGAAAGAGGAGAGAGTGCAGATGACATAAAAAAACTGTTCACAGAAGTGATGGCAGAAAACTTCCCAAGGAAGGGAAAAGAACTTGACATACAGATAAGTGAGGCATATAGGACTCCAGCTAGCCTTAATCCAAAAAAATCTACACATAGGCGTATAATAGTTAGGATTCCAGAAATCCAACAAAAGAATAAAATTCTACAAGCAGTGAGAGAAAAGAAACAAATCACATACAAAGGAAAGCCCATCAGAATCACAGCAGACTTCTCAATGCAAACTCTCAAAGCAAGAAGAGCTTGGAGTGATGTATTTCAAGCCCTAAAGGAAAACAGCCTCCAGCCCAGATTGATGTACCCTGCAAAACTATCTTTCAAAATTGATGAAGAAATAAGATACTTTCATGATAAAGAGTATCACAGGAACTTCATGAATACCAAACTGGCACTCCAAAAAATTTTAGACAATACCCTAGGAAAAGACAATGAGGATCACAACCCCAGAAAACCCAGCAGAATGAATCCATCGGGCGTGACAAATTAAACGCAAAGGGGGAGAATCCAACAAAAGGAAAAAGTCATGACAAGGCTTTTAAAACTTTTGACTTCATCTCCCTAATGAGTGTATAATTCAATCTTATTATTGTACTGATTAGTACTTTTCTGATTCTAGAATTGCACACCATTCCTTGTGCTATACTGGCTATTTATCATCTTCTTATGTCTACATTTTAATTGGGTTGTCTATTAATGAGCTCTAAGAATTCTTTATATATTCTGCTCATAGGTTATATGCATTGTAAATACGGTCTGTTTAAGGACAACTTTTCATTTTAATGATGTCATTTAAAGTTCTAAATTTTGATGGAATCTCATTTATCAATTTTTTTTCTTTTATACTTCATGTTTTTTTGTATCCTAGGTAGTTCTTGCCTACCCTGAATTCATAAATATTTTCCCTTATAATTTCTTCTTAAAGTTTTATACTTTTAGGCTTTCTTATTTAGGTTCATAGATCCCTTCAAGTTATTTTCATATATGGAAAAAAAGGGTTGAGGTTAATATTTTATATATGGATACCAGGTGTTCTAGTGCCATTTGCTGAAGACACTATCTCTTCCTCGGCTCTTGAATCGAGTTTATATTTTATAAAATGCTAATGTTAAATAATCTTTCAAAACTCAGTGGACCATATATGTGTGGTTCTATTTCTAGATTCTCTGTTTTATTCAAATGATCTATATGTCTTTCCTTACACCAACACTGCCTTGATTACTGTAGCTTTAGAAGAAGTCTTAAAATTGGGTGCTAAACGTCTTCCAACACTGTTTTTGTTTTTGTTTTTGGCTTTTCTGGGTCCTTTGTACTCCTACATAACTTTTAAATTTCAATATCCAGTTCTTTATTTATAGCAAGTATACACAGACCTGAATTTTTATGTATACCTTGTGTTTTCTAATCCTGCTAAATTCAAGTACAAGTTCTAGGGGCTCCTAGAGATTTCTTAGTATTTTCTCTGTAGATGATCATTTCATCTACATATAAAGATTTTACATCTGTTATGCCAATCCTATCCTAGTTGTGTCATTTTATTGACAGACTATTTTGGTTTAGACCTATGTTTCAAAGTCTAATGGACAGATGAAGAGTGGGCATATATGCCCTTGTTCCCCACTTTAGGGAGGAAGCATTGTATCATCTCCATTCATAGAAGGAGTTTTTGTTGGAAGTATGGAGTACATGTCTTTGATCTGTTGAGAAGTTTCTATTCTACTTCTAGTCTCCTGATAGCTTTTACCATGAACAGCTGTAGAATTTAGTCCAAAACTCTTTTCTCCAACTAGTGACAGGATCATATGGCTTTCTCCTTTCCTCTGTTAAAATGATGACTTTTGGGGGTGGATCTTCCAATGCTGAACCAACACTGCCATCCCTATAACAAAACCACTTTCTACATCCTGCCAGATCTGACTTCTAAGAGTTTGTTTTGTTAAACAAATTTCTATCTATGTTCATACTTTTTTCTTCTATTATCTTTATCCAGTTTTAGGATTAGCACAATGTTGAGTTCCTAAAATGAGGGGAGAAGTGTTCCTTCTTTTTTCTGCTTTAATTGTTTGATATAATTTATCAGTTAAAATGTTTATGAGCCTGCTGTTGTCATATAGGTAGGTTTTCAAGCTAGAAATATACTTTCTTTAATAGGTGCTATTCAAATTTTGTATTTCCTCCAGAGTTAGTTTCATTAATTTGTCTTCTAAGTTACTTCTTAGAAGTTGTCAAATTTATTTCAAAAAAGATTTTTGTAATATGCTTTCTATATCCTTTTAAATTCTGTAAAATCTGTGGTAATGTCTCCTAGATCTTAATATTGTAATTTAAAAATGTATAACTGATATTGTGTAACAGGAAGAAAAGGTCCAAAAGAGCAGGAGAATTGGGAGGGGTAGGGGAAGGGAAAAAAGGGAAAGGAAAAAATATGAGAAGAGGAAAAAAATGGAAACAAGGTCTTTCCAAATAGGGAAGGGTGGAGGGGCTGAAGGGAGGGCAAGGGAAGGGGAAAAAAATAAGAACCAAGAGACTCATGTAATGGTACAAGATCCCAGTGATGAATGTAACTGTATTTTATACCTAAAATGTACCAATAAAGTTAATGGGGAAAAAAATTTAAAAAAAGAAGATCTTGGTTGGATTCCACTTAATTTACCTGGGGATATTGGAAATTCTTCATTGTTGCAAATAGTCCTAAAAAGCACAGAGCCCCACAGGTGACTATCAAACTACCAACCTGATTGAGGAAGATGTCAATGACCTGGAGGAGAGGTAAGCCTGGACCAATCAGCTGCTTCATGGAGAAATAATGGATGGGCCAACAGCACTGGCCCCAAGAAAAGCCCACAGTTGTTATAAACAAAAATAAAATAAAATAATAAAATGAAATAAAATCAAGCATGAGCTTTTCCCTGAGGGTGACTTTTTCACAGTGGGATAGAGTTGAACAAAAAATTTCAGTGCAGCACCTGCCATATTGCCAGAGAGAGCTTAATCAGGTGCCATCGCAGGAAGTGATTGATTGTGTGTGACTGAGCCACAGAACAAGCATAGTACAGCTTTGCTCCAGGACTGGAGTGTTACCTTACCAAAGTTACTAGCTGAGAAATAGCCATGGGAGACAGACTGATGAGAGGGTGAGACCTAGACATAGATCTCCAGAGATTCCCCGAGTTCAAACTCAGAGCAGGAAGGACACAGGGTCTGCTTTCTGTGGTGGGAGGACAGGTTTGGTGGGTCTGGCTTTCAAAGGTGGCTGCATCTGAAGGTGATGACATTGATCCCAGTGGTCTGCTTGAGTGTCTGCCCTGCTGCTTACATCCAGAGGAGACCAGTGGTCTGATTGCTTTTGCATGTACTACCTGAATGGGGACATATCTCAGCTCGGATGGTTACCACGGACTGGGGTTTATAGATGGAGAGACCTCTTGAACACATGGGTCACCACACAAATCACAGGGTATAAAGAGGGGCAGAGAAGACTCCAACTTTCTGGATTCCAAAGACGGCAGGTCCTGGGAAAAAACTACTCATTTGGAAATGCATAGGAATGTTTTATTTTGTTTTTCGAATAACCCAATTTTTTCCCTCCTCTATTGGGGGTTTTGGGGGATTTTTTTGTGCTTTTTGTTTTGATTTGATTTTTGATGGTGTTGGGAGTTTTAGCTCCCATTTGCTTCTTCCCTCCCTTTTTTATCTTTGTTGATTTGTTTGATTAGGGTCTCTTCTTTTCTCTTTTGTCTTTTCTCTCTCTCTTTTAATTTGATCCCTTATTATTTTTATTTTTTTCCTCTAGTTTACTCTCTGTTTTATTATTTATCCTTTTCCTTGGTGGTTTTTTTGTTACTTTTATCTAATATTACTAATTTCCTTTTACTCTTTAATAGGAACCTTTATTTTAATTTTATCACCTTCTTCCCATCTTCCATTGCTTAATTTTTCATGTTCCACTTTTTGAATGCTCCCGTTCCCTGCCCCCTTTTTCCTTAAAAGTATAATCTTTAAGCTTCATGAGTCTATTGGTAGTTAACTATATCTTACTATGGCTGAACCCAGTTGTATTGTTAATGGAGGTAACGTTGTTCTATTGAGTAGATTATTTAATGTAGATCAATATCTGGTTTGTTTTAGAGTTTATACTACAAAATAGATCTCATCTATGGCTAAAGGTGCTGCATTATTGCTTCTTAAGGTTTGTCAATATTCAGTTTGTATTTGATGCTATTGTTACTGATTTTGCTATTTTAGCCAAGGTGACTGTTTCAGTTACTTTTTCTCATGGCTAAGACAAAATAGCTGATGTCCAAAGTTAAAGGAAGAAAAGTTTATTTGGCTCATAGATTGTAGAGGCTTCAGTTCATAGTTGGATGGCTCCAAGGCAGGGTGGCATGGCAAAGGGGCATCACAGAGGAGAAACAGTTCATGTTAGGGAAAAGGCAGAAAGCAGTAAGGAAGCAAACTATAAATAACAAGCAGTGACCCTCTTTCTGTTCCTTATATTTTAGCCAGGCTACCCACCCTTATGGCAGGTAGCACTCACACCCAGGGTGGGGCAGACTTAATCCTAGAATCAATCCCAGCATCACATCCTTAATCCCAGCAGCATACACCCTAGATCCAGCCACCTGCAAAAAGCTCCACCTATGACCACATGAGGCTTTTGGAGGACATCAAGATACAAGCCATAACAGTGACATAGTTGTTGTCAGTTAGTTTTCTCTATGCCAATATCTGGATTGCTTGAGGGTCATAAAGAATACTGCAGCCCATTCCCGAAGAGCTGGGAACTGGGCCAATTAAGCTGCAACCTTTCTTCCCAAGTAAATGGAGGTAGTTGGATCCTGGAACAGAGGCAAAGGCCAAGAATTAGCTACCCACAGAGGACTTCTCTGAAAAGACATAAACTAAAGAGGTCTCCATACTAGCAACAAAGCTACCCACTATAATCAATCCACAAACCTCAGCACCAGAAACAAACCAATGAAAAATAGAAACATGAGAAAACAAGGAAACAAAATGCCTCCAAAAGCTCCCAACTTCCCCAAAGTCAATCCAGGGGTCATCTAGGGAGAAGATATCAAAAGGCACACAGCCAAAATATCTGAAAGGATAACAGTGGAGTTAACAAAATAGATCCATAAGGCATTTGGCAAATTTAAAGCATGTATAACTAAAGAAATAATGTTCCTAAGGAAACAAATGATCAGTGAATCTAGAAAATACACTAATTAAAAAAATAGAGGAGCTAAAGAAAGAGATGCAAACCATGAATCCCCAGCATAGAAAAGAATTGATGTCCATAAAAAAGTTTCAAACAGAAATGCAAATGCAAAATATTAAAAATTCTGTGAAAGTATGGGTGGCACAAGTGACCAATGTGAGAACAGCACAAGTGACCAATCAGATCTGGAACACGGATGGTGGTTGGTGATCAATTAATGAGAGCTACCTTAAAAACAATATAACATGAAAAATGAAGCCAACACCTGATAGATGATGCAAAGAAGACTAAGATAGGATTAATTAGAATTGGTAAAAAATCAGAAGGTAGCACAAAGGGTATAAAAAAACCTGTTTATAAAAGTAATAGAAAACTTTCCAAACATGGACAAAGAATTTAATACACAGATAGGTGAAGCTTATGAAACCCTAAATAGCCACGGTCAGAAAAGAACCACCCCAACACACATCATAGTCAAAATACCAAAAATTCAACACAAGAACAGAATCTTAAAAGCTATTAGATAAAAGCAATGAATCACTTTAAAAGAAAGTCCATCAGAATTATAGCAGACTTCTTAATACAAACCTTAAAGGCAAGGAGAGTTTGGTGTGAAGTGTTTCAAGCCCTAAAACAAAGCAACTGCCAGCCCAGATTGATATATCTTGAAAATTATTTTTCAAAATTGATGGAGCAATAAGATACCTCCATGATAAAGAGCAAATAAAGAAATTCATGACTACCAAACTAGCACTCCAAAAAATTCTCAGGGATATCTTAGAAAGAGATAATGAAGCTAAAAATGCTAAAAGGTCCAATAGAATGAATGCACCAGGCAGGATGAACAGTAAAGTAGAAGAGAAATAACGGGATTCAGCACCAGAAAAATAATACAATGACAGGAATAAGTCAATGTCTATCAGTTATAACTATCAATGTGAATGGTCGCAGTTCAAAAATCAAAAGACACAGATTAGCAGAATGGATCAAGAAACAAAATTCAATGTTATGCTATATATAAGGAAAACATTTAACCCCAAAAGAAATTCATATGCTAAAAATCAAAGGATGGAAAACAATATTCTATGCAATAGGAACCCAAAAACAAACAGAAGTAGTTATCAGAAGTTAGCAAAACTAGACAAAGTGGACTTTGAGCCAAAACTGATCAGAAGAGGCAAAGAAGGACACCATATGTTGGTTTAGGAAACTACTCAACACAAAGAGATAACAATTGTAAGCACATATGCACCAAATAATAATGCACCCAAATTCATAAAACAAGTACTACTGGACGTAAGAGGTCATATGAACATCAGTACAGTTATAGCAGGGAACCTCAGTACCCTACTATCACAATTAAACAGATCCACTAAACAGAAAATCATAAATATCAGAGTTGAACAAAACCTTCAAACAAATGGACATAGCAGATATATACAGCAACAACAGAATGTACATTCTTTTTGGCTGCACATGGAACTTTCTCCAAAATAGACCACACACTAGCTCATAAATGGACTAGTAAGTAAATGTGTAAGTAAATGCAAAATAATCAAAATTATTCCAAGTATATTATTAGATCATAGTGCAATGAAACTAGAAATCAATGGAAAAAGAACAAAAATTATGAAAACATATGTAAATTAACACACTCTTGAATAATCAATGAGTCACAGAAGAAATTAAGGATGAAATAAGATAGTTCCTACAAATAAATGATAATGCCAGTACAACATACCAGAATTTATATGACACGGTGTGTTAATTACTTTTCTCTCACTGCTGAGACAAAATACCTGACACGCAAAATTAGAGGGGAAGGGATTTATTTGGTTTACAGTTCATAGAGGTTTCTGTCCATAATCGGCTGGCTCCAAGGCACGGATGGCAAACAGGCCTTGCAGAGGAGAAACAACATGGCACATACAAGGTAGCAAAGGCAACAGAGAGATTAACAGTGTCTTCCTGCCCCTTTTATCCTATTCAGACTACTGGAATTAGGGTGGTGCCAGACAAATCACTCACTTATAGTGGTTTAGTAATCACCATGCCCTTAATCACAGCACCACACATTCCAGACTCTGAAAAAGACTGCATGAGGCTTTGGGGGGACAGCTAGACACAAACCCTAACACAGTGAAAGCCGTCCTAGTAGAGAAGTTTAAAGCTATGAATGCACACATCAGAAACACAGAGTGAAAAAGACAGACAGAAACAAAGAAAGAAAGAAAAGAAAGAAAGAAAGAAAGAAAGAAAGAAAGAAAGAAAGAAAAATACACAGAGTGAGCCCCAAAGATAAGATAATGATGCATCTCAAGGTCCTAGAAAAACAAGAGCAATCCAAATCCAGATCTAGTACAAGGAAGGAAATTATAAAGATCAGAGCAGAAATCAATGAAATGGGGGTAAAAAGATAATTTAAAAAGCAATAAAAAGAAGAGCTGGTTCTTTGAAAGAATAAAAAAATAGACAGACCCTTTGCCAATCTTACCAAAAAAAGGAAAGAAAAGACACAAAGAAATTCAATTAGAAATGAAAAAAGTGAGATCACAAAGGACACTGCTGAAATCCAGATTATTAGCAACTACTTCACAAAACTGTATACCAATAAAGTGGAGAACCCAGAAAAAAATGGAGAGATTTCTAGGTATATACGAATTACCAAAACTGAACCAAGAAGACTTTAAAATCCTAAATAATCCAATAACAGGCAATGAAATTGAAGCAGTAATAAAAAAAAATCTACCAAGAAAAGCCCAGGGGCTATCAGATTCACTGCCAAATTCTACAAGAACTTCAGGGGAAATCTAATGCCAGTACTCTTCAAACTCATTAATGAAATAAAAAGGAAAGGAGTACTTGCAAAGTCATTCCTAGAGCTAGCATTACCCTGATTACAAAACCAGACAAGGACTCAAGCAAAAGAGACCACAGGCCAATCTGTATAATGAATATCGATGCAAAAATATTCAACAAGACACTGGCAAGCAGAATGGAACAAATCATCAAAAAGTTCATACACTATAAACAAGTAGACTTCTTCCCAGGGATGAAAGGGTGGTTTGACAAATGCAAATCAATAAATGCAATCCATCACATAAACAAAAGCAAGGAAAAAGCTCATCTCAATAGATACAGAGAAAAGACTTTGACAAAATCCAACATCTATTCATAATATTAAAACACAAAATAAGTATAAAAGGACCTTATCTCAATCTGATATAAGCCGTTTATGGCAAACCTACTGCAAATATCATATTAAATGAGGAAAACCTGCAAGTTTTCCCTTTCAAACCGGGAAGATGGGGCCGGGGATTTAGCTCAGTGGTTTCGCCGCCTGCTGCACAAGTGCAAGGACCTGAGTTCAATCCCCAGTACCAAAAAAAAAAAAACCAGGAAGATGACAAAGATGTCTACTATCACCACTCCTGTTCAACATTGTTCTGAAAACATTAGCCAGAGTACTCAGGCAAGAGAAAGAAATAAAAGAGATATGTAGTGGAAAGGAAGAAGTCAAAGAATAATTATTTCCAGATGACATGATCCTCTACTTACAAGACCCAATAAATGTCATTAAAAGATTCCTCAAGGGTTGGGGATTTAGCTCAGTGGCACTGCACCTGCCTTGCAAGCACAAGGTCCTGAATTTGATCCCTGGTACCAAAAAAAAAAAAATCCTCAAATAAATAAGCAAATTCAGAAGTGTAGCAGGATTCAAATCAATACAAAAATCAATAGTGTTCCTATATACAAATAATGAACTCTCTGAGAAAGAAATTAGGAAAACAATACCATTCACAGTAGCATTAAGAAAAATTAAATTCTTGGGGCTGGCGATTTAGCTCAGTGGTTCCGCTGCCTGCCTCGCAAGCGCAAGGTCCCGAGTTCGATCCCCAGTACCAAAAAAAAAAAAAAATTAAATTCTCAGGAATTAACCTAACCAAGGAAGTGAAAGACCTCTACAATAAACATTACATCTTTCTGAAAAAGGCTATTGAGGAGGACACCAGAAAATGGAAAGATATTTAATATTCCTGGATAGACGGAACCAATAGAGTCAAATGGCCATATTTCCAAAACTGATGTATAGATTTAACATAATCTCAATCAAAATACCAGCAGCATTCTTCACAGATCTAGAGAAAACAATCCAAAAATTCTTAAGGAACCAGAAGACATCTAGATCAGCAAAAGCAATTCTGGGCAACAATAGCAAAGCAGGGGCATCACAATCCCTGAATTGAAATTACACTACACAGCTAGAGTGATAAAAACAGCATGGTAGCGGCAGAAAACAAAAACAAAAACAGATCCGAGGATCAACAAAACAGATTAGAAGATTCAGAAACAACTCCAAACACACTTGGCCACCTTATTATTGACAAAGAAGCCAAATACCTTCACTGGAAGAAAGATAGCCTCTTTAATGAATGGTGCTGGAAAAACTAGCTTTCCACATTCTGAAGATTAAAACTAGACCCATATCTTTCACTATGCACTAAATCAAAATTGAAATGGGTCAAAGATCTAAATATTAAAACAGAAACACTAAATCTGCTGGAAGGCAGAATAGGTAGAACTCTTAAAGACACTGGCATAGGCAAAGAGTTTACGAAAAAAAACCCTGATCATACAGGAATTATCACAATCAACAACTGGGATCTCATCTTATTAAAAAGCTTTTTTACAGCAAAAGAAACCTCCAACATGCACAAGCACAAGGACCAGAGTTCGATCCCTGGTACCAAAAAAAAAAAAAAAAAAAAAAAGAAAAGGAAAAAGGAAACCTCCAACAGAATAAAGAGACAACACACAGTGTGGGACAAAAATTTTGCCAGCTGTTCCTCAGACAAAGGATTAATATCTACCATATATAAAGAACTAAAGTGCTGGAGATTTAGCTCAGTGGTTCTGCCGCCTACTTCGCAAGCATAAGGTCCCGAGTTCGATCTTGAGTTCGATCCCTGGTACTAAAAAATTAAATAAAAAAAAGAAGCCCTGTCCTAATTTTGGGCCAGGGATTTAGCTCAGTGGTTCTGGCGCCTGCCTTGCAAGTGCAAGGTCCCGAGTTCAATTCCCAGTATCAAAAAAACCCTAAAAAATTCAGACCCCCCCAAATTTAAAGTCCCAATCCAAAAATGGGCATCTGAATAGACACTTTCCAGATGAAGAAGTACAAACAGCAAATAAATATATGAAAAAATGTTCAACATCACTGGCTATTCAAGAGATGCAAATGAAAACAACACTGAGATTCCATCTCACTCCAGATAGAATGGCTATTATCAAGAACTCAACCAATAACAAATGCTGGTGGGGCTGTGGGGGAAAAGGAACCCTTCTCTACTGTTGAGGGAGTGTAGACTGGTGCAACCACTATGGAAATCAGTGTGGCGATTTCTCAAATAACTAAAACTACAGGTTTCATTTGACCCAGCTATTCCCCTTCTTGGTATCTTCCAGAAATAATTAAAAGTCTCATACCACAGTGCTATATGCACATCCATGTTTATAGTGGCACAGTTTGTAATAGCTCAATCTTGGAAACCGCCCAAATGCCCATCAACAAATGAATGGATAAAGATGTGGGGTTTTTTTTTAATACAATAGAGTACTACTGTGCCATAAAGAAGGATAAGCTTGAGAAATTTTTAGGTAAATGGATACACCTTGACACCATACTCTTAAATGAAATAAATAGGACACACATGTTTAAATACCACATTGTTTCTCTGGTGTGAGAAACCAAAAGTGTAAATAAATGTATAATTTGTTATATAATGTATAGTATATATATATATATATATATACACATAAATATATATAAATATATAATATATATAAATATAAATGTATAATGCCAAAATATATAATTAGATATTGGGAATGGGAAGAAAAATGTTCAAATGAGAAGGGAAACAAAGGAGGAGAAGGGGGAAAGGAAGAAAAGGACAAGAAAAAAAAGAATACAAGGAAAAAGTGGAAAGAAAGCTTTTGTAAATAAGGAGGGGGAAAGTGGTTGAAGGGAGGGTAGGGGAATGGGAAAAAAGAAGAGGCAAGATATATCATGTACAGGAACAAATTCTCTATGATGAATGTTATCACTATGCATATCTAAAATGTACCAATAAAATGTTAAAAAACAAAAAAATATGCAACTGAAATGAATAGATAATTCTCAGAAGAATTACAGACGGCAAATAAACACATGTAAAACTGTTCAACATAGCTGGCCACTAGAGAAATGCAAATTAAAACAATACTGAGATACCATCTTACTCCAGAAAGAATGGTTATCATTAAGAAATCAAATGATAACAAATGCTAGAGAGGCTGCAGGGAAAAAGAGACCCTTCTACATTGCTTGCGGGACTATAAAATCATACAACCACTATGAAGATCATTGTGGAGATTTCTCAGTGAAAAATAGTTCCATTTGACCCAGCTATTTCCTTCCAGGTATCTTCCTAAAAGATTTAAGGTTATCATATTACAGCAATACATGCATACCCATGTTTATAGCAGCACAATTCACAATAGCCAAATCTTGGAAACAGCCTATATGCCCATCAACAGACAAATGGATAAAGAAGAAGTGGTGTACATACCCAATAGAGTACTACTCTGCCATAAAGAAGGATAAACTTGCAGCATTTGTAGGTCAATGGATGTATCTTGAAATCATAATGTTAAGTGAAAGAAATCAGATACACAAGTTTAAATATTGCATGGTTTCTCTTAAATTAGAAACACAAAATATAAATAATGAGGAAAATAAAAGACAGATAGTAGGAAGTAGGGAGATCTTTTTCAAATAAGAAGGGGAATAGGAGGTGCAAGGTGGGGCAAGAGAGGTAAGGGGAAAAGTATTAAAATAAGGAGAATTGAAGAACAAATGGAAATAGAGCTTTTGCAAATGGAAAGGGGAATAAGAGTTGGAGGGAGCAGGAAAGGATGGGAGGGGAAAGGGATGCTAGAAGAATTAAGATGTGTTATGTACATGTACAAATGCCTCCACAATAAATGTAATCATTGTGTACTACAAACATGTACTAATAAAGATGAGCACAATGACAACATAAAAAAGAAGCTACATATAGTAGTTTATAAGACAAAGGGAAAAATACCTTGAGGGAATGTGAGGAACCAGCAAGGCTCCACCTTTTGCAGGCTCTGAACTGCACAAGTGAAAGACTTTATTTTGAGAAGAGTCCCAGGGCACTCTGTTGGAGAAGAGCTACCAAGGGAATTGGTTCCTGGAAATTCATTTTATCAATGCTCAGTCATCCAGGCACTCAGAGGCCAGCGCAACCACAATTCAAGGAGGCCTGCCTACTGCTCCAGCTGGCAGCAGACCTTGGCCTCATCTGCTTGGTGCTGGTTTTATACACATGCAGAATGCAGGATTTGTGAAGTCAGGAAGGCTCCTACACAGATTTTAGAAGAAAGCCTGGGAGGCTAGGCAGTGAGCCCGAGAGGGCCGTGCATGAAGCTATGAAGAGTGAGCTATGAGAGTGAAGCTGAAAGAGCAATGAATACCACAGAAAGTTGGAGAAGCCATAGAGATAATACATAGGCTAAAAATTTGTGGAAGCTGATGCACCAAACTGTTAATAGCAGTCACCCTTAGATGGTGGCATTGTGGACTACGGTGGCTCCCAAATGTTCATACAGGAAAGTTTAGAAGCCATTAAAAAGTAGGCTAGTGGATTTGTCTTGAGGCTGGGAGCAGAGTTTTGCCTTAAATTGCATGTGCATTCTAAGTGACTTTGGGGGTGTTTATGGAGATAAACATGTCCAAAGCACTTTGATGCCAACCTCAATGATTTCTTTTTTTTTTTAAACTTTTATATTTCTCTGGTTTTCTAAACGTTTTACAATGAGCATATGTATTACATTTTACAATCAGAAAATGATTAAGGAAAACTTTATTTCACTAAAGAAAGACATGTCTGTGTGTTGGAATGAATGAACACAGTGTCCCACTCAGGCAGAGGCGGCTGGAGAGGCCTCGCCAGCCCAGAGCCAGCTGCTCACCACTGCTGCCTCGTGTTGCAGCCCTGCCCTGCCCTCACATCCATGGGTGTCTCTCCTTTGGCTCTGACACAGTAGAGAGAGCTCCTTGGGACATGGAGCTGCAAGGAATGTTCCCCACCAAGGGCAAAAATGGGCCATTTGTCTGACAGTAGCCCTTGCTTTGAAGAGCCAAGAGCATTTACTGATTATAGTTGTGACCAGTAGATGGCAGAATTATGTAAGCAGTATTTAAAGATGTAGTTACTTTTCTTACTGTATGATCATTTCTTTCTATTTGGAGGAATAACTGATTATTCTTCTTACAGTCTCTTACCTTCGGCCAAAAAAAGCCAACAAACCAAAACATTTGGGGGGATTGTGTTGAAACTGTCTAAAAGGCCATGAAAGTTCCATCCTTATCTTTTGCTGAACAGCAGGCAAAATTAAGTAACATTTTCCCCTCAATATTTCAAGTTGTTTAGCAAGCGTCAACAAAGTTTGGGAGGTAATTTCACTGCTGAAAGCTAATGACTTAAATCTTCCCTGGAGAGGGGTCAGTCAGGAATGATGGAAGAGACGAGGCCTGCAGAAGGGGTTGGTGGAAAACAAAATGAAAGAATAGAATGATCCCTGGCCAGAGAATTGGAGAAGGAAATGGAAAGGGGAATTAGTCTTGTTATGGGTTAAATTGTGTCCCCTCCCCCACAAATTCATATGTTGAAGTCCTAACCCTTGGTGAATGTGACTAAAGTTAAAAATAAGATTGCTTTCAACGTAATCAGGTAAGTTGAGGTCAGACTGGAATAGGGTGGCCCTACTCCATTATGACTGACATGCTTATACAAAAGGGGAAATTTGGACAAGAGACACGGGGGATCTGATTTTTTTCAATTCTTTATATATTCTAGATAGTAGTCCTTTGAGGTACAGCTGCTAAAATTTTTTTCCCATATTGTAGGTTGTCTGTTAGCTCTGTTGGTGGTTTCTTTTGCAGTGCAGAAGCTTTTTAATAAGATGAGATCCCAGTTGCTGATTCTTTCTGCTAGTTCCTGTGCTGCTGAGGTTTTGTTCATGAAGTCTTTTCCTATGCCAATGTCTTCAAGAGTTCTACCTAACTTATCTTCCAGCAAGTTTAGTGTTTCTGTCTTAATATTTAGATCTTTAATCCACTTCGATCTTAGTTTAGTGCATGGTGATAGGTATGGGTCTAGTTGTAATCTTTGGGAGGTTGAAATCCAGTTTTTCCAACACCATTTATTAAATAGGCTATCTCTCCTCCAATGAGGGTGGTTGGCTCCTTTGTCAAACATGAGGTGGCTGAGCATGTCTGGAGTTGTTTCTGGATCTTCTAATCTATTCCACTGATCCTCAGGTCTGTTCCTTTGCCAGTACCATGCTGATTTTATCACAGTAGCTTTGTAGTATAGTTTCAAGTTGGGGATTGTGATACCCCCAGCCATGTCTCTGTTGCTTAGAATTGCTTTAGCTATTCTAGGTCTCTTCTGGCTACAACTGAATTTTTGGATTGTTTTCTCTAGTTCTGTGAAGTATATTGTTGGAATTTCAATTGGCATTGCACTGAATCTATATAGTAGTTTTGAAAGTATGGCCATTTTCACTATATTGGTTCTTCCTACCCAGGAGCAAGGGATGTCTTTTCATTTTGTTGTATCCTCTTCGATCTCTTTTTTCAGAGTGCTGTAGTTTTCAGTGTAGAGGTCTTTTGCTTCCTTTGTTAGAGTGATTCCTAGATATTTCATTTTTTTGGATGCTATTGCAAAAGGAATTGTTGCCCTAATTTCTCTCTCAGTAAGTCTGTTATTTGTGTACAAGAAGGTTATTGTTTTTTGAGTGTTGACCTTGTATCCAGCTACTCTACTGAATCTGTCAATTAAGTCTAGAAGTCTTCTGGCGGAGTTTTTTGGGTCTTCTATGTAGAATATCATATCATCAGCAAATAATGACAGTTTAACTTCTTCTTTTCCTAACTTTATTCCTTTTATTTCTTTCTCTTTTCTAATTGCTATGGCTAATGTTTCCAGAACAATATTGAACAGGAGTGGTGGTAGTGGGCATCCTTGTCTTGTTCCTGATTTTAGCGTGAAAGTTTTCTGGTTTTGACCATTTAGTATGATGTTGGCTGTTGGTTTTTCATAGATAGCCTTAATCAGGTTAAGATAAAAAATCAGACCCCCCAAATTCAAAGACTCAGTTCAAAATTGGGCTTCTGAAATGAACAGACATTTGTCAGAAAAAGAAGTAAAAGCAGCAAACAAATATATGAAAAAATATTCAACATCACTCGTCATTCAAGAGATACAGATGAAAACTACACTGAGATTCCACCTCACCCCAGAAAGAATGGCTGCTATCAAGAAATCAACAAATAACAAATGCTGGCGGGGTTGTGGGGAGAAAGGAACCCTACTCCATTGTTGGTGGGAGTGCAGACTGGTGCAACCATTGTGGAAATCAGTATGGAGATACCTCAAAGAACTAGGACTAGAAGTCCCATTTGACCCAGCTACTCCCCTGCTGGGTATCTTCCCAAAAGAATTAAAAGAATCATACCACAGTGATATATATGCACCCATGTTCATAGCGGCACAGTTTGTAATAGCTAAAGCTTGGAAACAGCCCAAGTGCCCATCAACTGGAAACTGGATAAAGAAAATGTGGGGTTTTTTTTTTTAAATAAAATGGAGTACTACTCAGCCATAAAGAACAAAAAACTGGAGTCATTTATAGCTAAATGGATGCATATTGAGGCCATACTCTTAAGTGAAATGAATAGGACACACATGTGTAAATACCAAATAATTTCTCTAGTGTGAGAACCTGATAGTGTAAACAAGAGTTAAAATGATTAAGATGAATAATTGATAATTTGAAATAGGAAAAATGGTCCAAAGACGAAGGAGTGAAGGGAGGGGAAGGGGAAAGGAAAAGAGGGAAAGGAAAAACTATGAGAAAAGAAAAAAAATGGAAATGAAATCTATGTAAATAGGGAAGGGCGGAGGGGGTGAAAGCTGCACAGGTAATGGAGAAAAAAATAAGAACCAAGATATATCATGTACAGGCACAAACACCCAATGATAAATGTAAGCGAATTGTATACCTAAAATGTACCAATAAAATGTACCAATAAAAAAAGAGAGAGACACGGGGGCAACACTGTGTGAACATGAAGGCAGAGGTCAGGGTGATGCATCTATACAGCTAATAATGCCAAGCAAACCACTGAGAGTTAGGAAGGAGGCATGGAACAAATTCTCCCTCACAACCTTTGGAAGCAGCCAACCCTATCAACCTTGATTTCAGACTTCTGGCCTCCAGAACTGTCAGATAATAAGTTTCTATTGTCTAAGGCTCCTACTTGGCTCTACTTTGTACAATGGCCCTAGGAAACTAATACAGGACTGCTTGCAGCAATGAAATAAATGATGGCAGTGCAAGGATGGAATTTCTTAACTCACCCCAAGACTATTTGAACTCATACAAAGAAGTGATGGCTGAAGGATATAACTTTCCTGCTCTACCTCTCTGTCACCCACCTCCACAACCACACTTCTTGGAAGAGTCGTCTCTACTTGCTGTCCCCACTTACTCACTTTCACTAACTCCCAACCTTCTTTAGCCCATTTCTTAAACAGGCCTCTCACCAAGGTCACCAGCAACTTCCATGCTGCCAAAGGTCATTTCTCAGTCCTCACCTTACCCAACCTCTCAGCAGAATCCCCTACCCCTTTCTGGAACAGTCCCTTCCCCGGGGTGCCTGGACTCCACACTTCCTGGTTTTCCTCCTACCTCAGTGACCACTTCCGCTCAGGCTCAGTCACAGGCTCCTTTTCCTTTTTAGTTCTCCACTAACTGATGTCATGCACTGAAGTCTGTGTCACTTCTCTGTTTACTTTACATTCTCTCCATCCATTGAAGTCACCCTTCTGTCTGCAGTTGCCATCTGGGTGCTACTGAATCCCCAAATTCTGAAGCAGTGTCCATCTCTGCCACCTTCTGCCTCAGATTCACTTACAGTGGTATCACATCCTATTCAAATTTTCATTCTAAATTCAATGATTGAAGGCAAAATTGAGTATGCCCAGAAAAATTCCTTAAATACCCCCAAGGTGAAATAATGGTCTTGGGAAACTTCTCTCCTCTCCTCTCCTCTCCTCTCCTCTTTCCTTCCCTTCCCTTCCCCTCTCTTTCATCTTTAAGTACAAAGTTTGTACTTAGCCCAAGGATCCCAAGGACATAGCTACACCATTAAAGACATGTTAGACTTGAGTCCCACTGAAAGAATAGTAGAACTGCCTCTTTCATCTCACATTCATTCCAGAGGACCTGTGCAGTGAAATGAATCCTAGGGCACCAATTCCCTAGGCAGCCCTTCTCAAAGAAAAAGCCCTTCTCAAGGGCTCCCTTCTCAAAGGAAACATTTATATTTTTGCACCCTTGAGCTTGCGATGGGTGGGGCATTGCTGATTTCAGATATGCTCTCAGGGCATCTTTCTTCTTGTCCCTGTAAAGTATTTGGTTTCCTTTCAATGATGCTAATCTTTTCAGCAACCACACTTTCTTCATCCCCAACTTTAGATGTGGTTCTTTTTGGGCCAAGTTTTAAATTTCTCAAATTTTTCTGCTCTGCTTTTAACCCCTGATTCTTACTATAAATCTGGCTAAAGCAGCCAGCAGTAACCAAGCCACAGTCTGAATGTTGGGCTGTCTTGACATTTCCCCTACCAAATCAATTAGTCCACTCCTTTAATCTCAGTCTCTAGCAAGGTCTCAGGACTTGGGAAAAATGTAGAAAATTTTTTTGCCAGAGTGCAACACACATTTTGCACCTCTAGTCTAACTGCCAGTGACTCCTAGTTCTTGTTCCCAAACGAAATCTCCTGAAACTTGCCTTTGCCAACCACATTACTATCTCCACTCTGGTTTTCTGAGCTCAAACCAGAATCACCCATCAGGCTCTGCTTACAACATTTTATGGCTTTTCTAGCCCACATCTCCAAATCTTTCTAATCTCCTACATCATCCTAGTTCCAAAGACTTGTGAACCACATGATCAGGTATAGTCACAGCAATCACCCCATTCCTGGTACCAATTTTCCTGCTACAATTAGTCAGTTTCTCTGTAGCTGTAATACAGTACTCAACACTCACAGTTTAAAGGAGGAAAGATATAATTTGGCTCACGGTTTCAGGGGATTCAATATGTGATCTCTGGCTCCAAGGCAGAAACATCATGGCAAAAGGGTGTGGTGGAGCAAAGCTGTTTAGTTCATGGTGGCCAGGAAGCAAAGCAGAGGAGCAGTGCCAGAGAGCAAAGGTCAAGGAACTAGATATAGTACCCAAGGGCATGCTTCCATGACCTACCCAGACACCCAGAAGTGTGCTTTACTTCTTGATAGCTCCAAAGCCAGTCAAGTTGACACAAGTAAACTTAATTACCACACCAAGGATTGGCTAATGAGCTAACAGAAGCAGTTTGGTGAAAGCAGGGGGATACACCTCTACGAAATGACCCTAGTCGAGATTTCAGGGCCAGGGCCAGAAGACTCAGAATGCAAAGATGGCCTGCTCTTGGACCCATTGAGGGACCTAAACCAGAAGCTCTCCCTGGCCACAAAGGCCCATTTAAGATGTCAAGGACTCTGGATGACCTTGTATTTGATATAACACTCTCCTGTTTGAATAATGTGTAATTTGCCTCTGGACAAGTCCTATAGAATTATGTCTCAGTTACTCTCAAGGGTTGGCAGACTATGGCTCATGGGCCAAATCCAACACACTATCTGTTATTGTAAATAAAGTTTAATTGGAACACAGCCATGCCCATTTCTTTTCATGCTATCTATGCCTACTTTTGTACTACAACAGGAGAGTTGAGTGGTTGCTTCAGAGAACATATGGCCAACGAAGTCTAAAATATTTAGTATCTGACCCTTTTCAGTCAGTTTGCCACTCATTGATCTAGTCTATGGTCGTCTGAACCCCTATTCTGAAGGCTGGCACCCCTTAATATAGTACTTCCAAGACTGGAAGTTGGCCTGGATAATAAGCACATATCTTATAGCATTTAATTCATAGGAATTCACATAGTCAAAGAAGTGCTTTGTTATGGTTTATATCTAGATATCCCCTCAAAGCCTCATATGCTTATAGCTGGGGCTTTTGGAAGGTGACTGAATTATGAGGATGTGATAATCATCAGTGGATTAGTCCACTGGTGAGTTTATAGCTAAATGTGATGTTGAGAGGTAGAGTCTGGTCAGAAGATGCATGGCCTCCAAGGGTCTATCTCCTTTCGTAGCTCTCCCCTTGACATGTTCTTGCTTCCTATCCACCATGCTGTGAGCACCTCTCCTCCACCATGTGCTTCTGCCATGCTTTCCTGCCTTGACACCAACTGACTATGGACTGAAAAATCTACAAACTGTGGGCCAAAATAAATTTTTCCTTCTTTAATTTATGAATGTCAATATTGTGTCCCAGTGATGAAGAAAGTAACTAAAGACATGCTTAGAACCAGAAAAAAGGAGATTAAAAAATTTTCAGTGCAGCAGTTTTACCTCCCTACGATTCAGTGAGCAAATACCTAGAGTGAGGGTGAAATATATGGGAATTGTGAATCTGCTCTTCCCTTATTCTGACTCAATCCCTACATGCTTCTCATGTGCAAGTATCTTATTGTGCTGACTTGATTCTAATGTTTATTATTCAACAAGTGGTGTTGGGACCTTGGGTGGCCATCTGGGAGAAAATAAAGTTGGATCCACACCACACACCTAAACCAAGATAAATTTCCACCATAAGAGACCTAGAAATTTCCCTTGCTTGAGGAGGTCATTGGCAGGAAGGTTATGTTAGAGACATGGGAGATGGCCAGTGCATTATGGGACCAGTGTCTGCGGGGAACTGGGATTTGATGAATTGATCTACAGCAGACAGACCCCTTAGCTGGAGAGAAAGTGCCCCAGGAACTTAATCTTGGGCTTCTCAATGTGTATCTTTCAGAGCGGGTCAGAAGGGAGGCTAAAACAGACAGTGTAGGTGGGAGCAGAGTAGGCCAGTGGCTTACATAAGGAGTGTATCTTGATGGCACAGGAAGACCACAGCCCCCCTAACAGAGTGTCAGGCAACCTGCTGTTCATTGGCTACTGGAAGATAGTGGGGATATTGCACAACCTGGTGACCATGGCTGTGGTGTCCCTACTTGATCCACAGAATCCCTTGAGGTTCACATTCTGGAAGACTCGTAGCCCATGGAGCTGGTCCAGGACCTGAAGTAATCTTAGAGAAGATGGAGCAATCTCTGTTTCATTTTTCAAGTAGAAAACTGGAGACTATGTAGGCAAGAAAGAGCAATTGAGGAACTTCAGATCCAAGTTGGTATGTTGACCCTTGTAGAGACTCAAGTTCAGACTTTGGGAAATATTAGAAACAATAAAAATCACAACAAAAAGCACTTTACATGTTTTAGCTTATTTAGCTTGCATGACTACCTTGTGAATTGTTAGTATTCTGATTTGATAGATAAGATACATGGTAAGTTGTATATTTCTCCAGTGTCCTGGGCTCAAGAAAATAGGAGACACGGCTCCCGGAAACATGGCAAAGACAAACAGCTAAAACCTGATAGAAAGCAGAGGGGATACCATTCTTCTCAGCCAGATGGTGTAGAAAGCCAAAGGGAGACACTGGGATGGGGTGGGGGTCAGTGATAGTCTCGGCCTCTATACCACATCCAGTGTGTCCCCTGCACCCTGGAGTCTGAGGGTGAGAGAGAGAGCAAGCCGAGTTTCTTGAGCCAGGCTTCTTTAGAAGACTTGTTCAGTCCTCCACAGTAGCCTTGAGCTCTAGCTCAAGTCATCTGATGCCTGGTTGTCTCTCAGCTCCTGCTCCTTGATGCACAGAATTTTGCCTCTTGCCACACACTCCCAGGCTCTGGTATGTAGGGCACTTGGTAGGCTATTTCTGGCTGACTGTGATCCCAGAGAGAGAGGTGGCATGCTGGAGGGTTGGTCATCCATCTTTTGTGGTGGCTGCTCAGCCATCTGCCCTGAGATATGCCCACTATGGTGAACTCAATTATGAGATTTCTCTTCCACCCCGTCCCTGTTTTCCAGGTGGAGGTGTACGCAAGTAGTTATGTGTGGATCCTCAAATACATCCAGCTTTCTTTGTAGATTGGTATATATGAAATCCAGAAGGCTGAAGATTCCAAAGACTCTGACCAATTCAACCCAGAACATCTTCCTGAGTCCTGCCAAGAATGGAGACCCCGGGGCCCAGTAGTTTGATGCTTTGGATGTTATCTCAGGCTACCTGTTACCAGCAGATCTATCAAACAAACATGTGGCTCACTTCTTCCTTAACAGCAGAGAAGTGTTGACAGCACTTCTGAGGGATGCCCAACAGCAGGGACAAGACCCCTAATTTTTTGATGTGAATTTTCCCCAGTGATCTGTAAACTTCTGGTCTCATTTTTCCATGCAGTATGCTTTGTGACCACTGGGAGGCACTGTTGGGTTACAGGAAACCCAACGAGGCCAGAGGACCATTTCAGCCCCAACCTTCTGGAGGTGAGGAAGCTTGGAGATTTCTATGACTCTTTAGGATTTCCCTCCCAGATAGGAAGAATCTTTCCTATTCAGCAATGGGCTGAATGCCTCATGCTTGCTATTGTGAGGAGTGATGCAGAGAAGACAGGAACAGAGACCTGAAAGGGCCCTTACTTCATCCTAGGCACCAGTCCCTGGTCGAGGACCTGGTCAAGCAAGGTTGGGGAAGACCCTGTGCAGATCCAAGTGGGAGGCAAGATGAGCAGGGAAGGTCAGAGCTCCTGGCTTCAGAAGTTCTCTAGTATTTTTTTTGGAAGGACCTTTGACCTCAGAGAATGTGGTGGTTGGGTGTGGCACAACAGGTGGAGGACCCAACACAGAGTAAACAGCCCAGGCTGGAGATTTCCTGCAGTGTTTGACACTTTCCCTTTCTTTCACAGTCCCACATCTGGTTCTTTCTGTTTTCTGGATAGCCCTTGGATTTTTCCACTTCTACCCAAACTCTACTATCTCCATCCTGTCCCAGCCACCATTATCTCTGCATAATGACTCTAAAGGTAGGGATACCAGATAAAATACAAGATTTCTTGTTAAATTTACATGTCAGATAAACAGAATCAGAAAAGTAGTACACCCTGTATGATACTTGATGTGTGATTATACCAAAAAATTATTCTCTGCTTTCCTGAGGTTCAAATTTAACGTGGCAACCTGGGTTTCATTTTGTTTGTTGCTTGTCTTGTTTCTAAACCTAGCTACCTGACCAAGAACTTCTCCAGCCTTGCGCCTCTGTAAAGGAGCCAGAATGTGCTGACAGAAATCCAGATCTAACCATGTCACTGCCCTGCTCAAAGTTCAGAGATGATTCCCGATTGCCTATGGATCAAGTCCAAGCCCTTTGAGAGGCACCCAAGACTCTCACTTCCTCCCTGGCCACCTCCCAGTTCTCACCTTCACCCTGCATTGTTCACCCAAACCCACACTATGCCCCCAGCATACCTTAAACAAGGCCTGGTTCAGTACCTCCCTCCATCCAGTCCCCTGAGGAACTTGACCTCTGTCATCAAACAGCCACAGCCTGTTCTCATGAAGCTCTTCCCTCACGTGCCTGCCTCCCTCTAGCCGAGCACACTCTCTCTGCACTGTATAATGGCTCTGTACAGATAACTTATTTAAGTCTCAAAACGACCTGCTTCAGTGTCACTGTCTTCCCTACTGCATTGTGGCCTCCTTCGAGGATAGCCCTTTGTCACTCGGGCACAGCATGGCATGTGGCTCAGAATGGGGCACTCAACAGAAGTGTGAGGCACGAATGAATGGATGAATGACGAGGGGGAAATTATTTTAAATGGGCCATGGAAAGTGACTGCAGTGACAGTAGCGGACACCAGGGGGCAGAATAACCTTATTTTTCGTTGGTGGGGGTTGTGGCACGGAAAGCTGACTCCGGGCTTTTGCCTCCATACTCCAATTCCAAGGAGAGAACTTTCTGTTGTTTTGTTTGGTTTTGTTATTTTATTTTTAAGTCATGGAAACACGAAACAGGAAAAGACCTTAAGAAAGCATGTGGACCAGTCATCTGCTTTCGCATAGTTAGAAAAAAGCCTTTCTATTTCTAGCTACTCTCAGGTAGTTTAAAATATACTTGTTATAGACAAATCACAGAGAGGTTAGGGAACTTGCTGCACGTTAGACAGCAAGTGAGCAGTACAAGGAGGCTTGGGGCCCAGAGCTGTGTAGACGCGGCCCTGTGAAGGGGATGCCATCATTATCTCGCAGGTGGGGAACAGGCACAGGGAGGCTGTTGCCTCTCTAGATCACCTAGCGTGGAGCAGGGCTTGGGTGGAGATTTCCTATCTTCCTCTTTCATGCCCTTAACTCCCTCAGGCTCACAAAACTTTACTTGCATTTGGGAGGGGGAAGTGAGGGGTGCTATTTGGAGGTGGCCTCGTTGCACACATCACTTTGGCTTCCCTGCGGAGAGCCTGTCTGTTCTGGCCAGGCATAGCCACATCTAGGCTGGCTTCTGTGCTGGACACAGATCTCTAGATCCTCAATACCCAACTCAGTACCCTCGTGGGCCTCAGAGGTGCCGTGAATCCCATGGAGGAAACTGCTGAGCCAGGGTCAGTACAAATGGGGCCAGGATGAGGGTCCCCTGAGTCACAAATTTAAGAGGCAGTCACCCACTCTCAGGGCTGTGCTGTGCAGGGTCAGCTCCTGAGAGTGCATCCCTCAGGACGCTCGGTGACCTAGGGGGCTCCCTTGCCTAGTCCTAGGCTCTAGTCCTGGCCCTGGGGATAACATTTGAAACTGAGGCCCTACCCTCCCTTCCTCCAACTGCTAGGCCAGCCTAGCCCTGGAGGGGCAGCAGGGAAGCGGGGGTCACTGGAGCACTTTGAAGAAAGCTAGAATGAATTGTAGGTAACCTAGCCTTGCATTCCACCCGTGTAAATGGTGTAGTCTCAAATCTGTGGGATACCCACGTACAGTGATTTTCTTTTTCTAGAGTCCATCTTAGAAGGATTCTGGAGATCTCCGCATTTCAGAGTTCCCTAATGTGGGAGAAGCTACTGGACCACTACTTCTTCCCCCACTCACATACACCTGCTTCCCAGCAGTATCCCCAAAGCCTTTGTGCTGGGTCCCCAGGCCCAGCAGCCAGTCCTTTTGGACAAAATAAGGTAAGACAATTTAAGCATTGTTTGCTTAGCCCAAGGACAACGCAAGAAGCTGCTGCCTCAGCTCTGTGCCCAGCCCTCTCTCCACTTTTTCTTTAGTTTGTTCTCAGGCAGAGGATCAGGGCAAAGCCACAAGTCTGCCACCCAAGCAGATGTGCAGCTAGGCATGAGATGCCACTCTTCCCTCTTCACCCGGACTCCATGGCTTAACAGCATTCTCTTAAGACCTCTTACCTGGCTGGGGTCCTGAGGGAGAAAGAGGCCACTGCCACTGGGGTAGCACAGAATCTCCTGATCACATAAGCCCTCCCCCCCGCTGCTTATATAGCTGGGGCTGAGGGGAGGAGAGCCGGTTTGGGAGGCTTTGGGGGGGCAGGGGCAGAGAGGGAATCTTAGCCTGTGCTGGCTAGGCCAACATGACCACTGAGCTGCACTTCAGCTCTTTTGACTTTTATTTTGAGACAAGGTCTCCCTAAATTACCCAGGCTGGCCTGGAACTTTTGATCCTCTTTGCTCAGTCTCCCAAGTAGCTGGGATCACTGGCATGCACCACCACAACCAGCTCAGGAGCTGATTAGTAAGCCCTAAGGGAAGCTTTGGGCCTCTGTTGTGGGAAGCTCTCTCTTAGGGCTTTTCTTCAGCTTTGAGCCCTACTTGCCAGTTCTAGGGTCCACAGAAGACCCACTCACACACTGTTGGATGTCAGTTTGTACACCTCGGCTCCAACTTCCAAGGACTGGAGACAAAATGAGTGTCCCTTACTGACCTCAGCTGTTTTAAATTGGGTGGAGACGAGGCTTAGCATATCAAGTTGCAGGAGACGGAGAAAGGGCTTAGCAAGGGTTCCTTTCCATGGCCGAGGCACCTTGGGACAGAGAAAGAACAATTCCTTGTCACTGGATTCATGCTTCTTGCAAGTCATGAATCTCTTTGAGCTTCAGTTACCTTGTCTGTAAGCTGCAGGTAACACAAACATCTCAGGACTATAGTAAAGATTAGATGAGATTATATACAGATAACTTATATTAATTGGAAAGCCCTGTTCAAAGGAGAAGTGCTCAGTGTTACCCAATTAGAAGAAAATCCCTATTCTCCAAAACCTTGCAGGGGTTGGGGATCAACTCAAACTAGATCGTGATGGACAGCTGAGCTGTGGGAGGCAGTAGAGAGCAGTGGTTAAGATCAGGGCCTTAAAATCAGAAATGTTTGGTTTCTAGCTGTGCCATATGCTAGTTGTGCAACATCAGGCAAGGTTCTTCCCTCTCTGAACCTCAGTTTTCTCAGATGTAAAGTAGGGATAATAACCATACCTCCCTCTGGATCTGGGAGTCAGATGAGACAACATACAAGAAAACTGAGGTAGCACATGGCTTGGTGGTAGTGGAATACAAGAAATATTGGTTGGAGCTAGTGTTATCAGGAAATGAGTGGGCATTACAAAAGGAAGGAATTAAGGAGATTTTCCTAGGGGAGATTAGGCTTGAGCTTTGCCTTGAATGAGGAAAAGGGTTTGTAATATCAGATGGAAGAAGGTGCTTGTAGGTAAATCTTGCCAACCATTAAAATAAAAAAACCCCAACACACACACACATACACACACACACCAGGTTCACTTCCATCCTTTCTCATGAGTGGTCTAAAGAGATGGTCGTGCAGGTGGCATGACCCAAGAGGAGCACACCTGTGAGAAGCCATGGGGAAACTGAAGTAGTGACATGGGCCTCCTACTCCTGGTGAAATACAATCTGCCTCAAGGGGCAGCAGAGAAATACCTGAGCCACGCTGTGCTGTTGGCCTCCTACTTTGTGACTCAGGTTGGCCATGAGGCCCTGGGCCTGCCCCTCCAGCCTTCCCTGATAATTGGCCCTTGAGAATGTGCCTGTTGATCATCAGTGGACAAATGCCCGACCTCCCCACCCCCGGTTGCTGGTATGCATCTCAGTGGAGGCTTTCTAGAAACAATTGCCTTACCTCTTGGTGTTTCCCAATGCTTTAGCAGCTGGAGTGCTTTTCCTTGAAACTTCATTGGATTATTGAGCAGGTGTTTTTTGTTTGTTTGTTTCGTTGGTTGGTTGGTTTGGTTCGGTTTGGTTTGGTCCCAGAAATCAAACTCAGGGCCTTGTGCTTGCCAGACAGGTGCGGCGCCGCTGAGCTACATCCCCGGCCCTATTGAGCAGTTTAAATAGACCTGTTTGCTGAATCCCAGGACCCAGGAAACAGTTTGCATATGTCTTAACACCCAGGATTCATAGCTTCATGCTTAGTCTTCAGGGCAAGCTGGGTCCGAGCAAGAACAGCTGGAGTGCTCACTTGCTTTTGATCTTGTTGAGACAAAAATGGTATACCATGTTCTTTTCTCTGCCACCTGTGTACTGGTCAGGAGATGCTGGGTTATGCTGTGGTGACATAGAAGCCCTGAAGTAACAGTGGCCCAACAGGAAAGATTTCTTTCTTGTTCACATATAGTCTGGTGCAGACTGGGAGACAGATAGTTAAGGTTATCTGAAATATGCGTCCTCTGAGAGGTCCAGAGCAGAGGAAGAGACATGAATAAAAGCACACAGTCTTAGCTCTGGCTGCCATAGCAAACTACCAAAGACTGGGTGGTGTAAACACAATTTATTTCTTACAGTTCTGGAGGATGGGATGTCCACAGTCAAGGAACTGGCAGATTGAGTGTCTGGCGGTGGCTTGCAGGCGGCTAACTTCTTAGAGTGTTCTCACATGGTAGAGAGAAACAATTAGCAAGCTCTCTAATATTCCACCTTATCAGAAGACCAATCTTACTGGGCCAGGGCCCAACCTCATGACCACATTGAACCTTAATTCTCTACTCCAAACACAGCCTCACCAGGAGTTGGGGTTTTGGCATATAGGGAAGGGTCATTCAGTCCAAAACATCACATCAACGCCTCCAACTGCTCTGACCCAGGAATGACACACATTACTTCCACTGACTCTGTAGGTCAGAGAGCATCACGTGTATTGGGCATGGTGGCCTACTACAAATGACTGTTTATCCTAGCACTCTGGGAGGCCAAGGTAAAAGGACTGTAACCTGGGCAATTTAGTGACTTAGTGAGAACCTGTCTCAATCAATCAATCAATAAATAAATAAATAAAGCGAGCTGGGAAATGTAGCTCAGTGCAAAGGCCCTGGGTTCAATCCCCAGTACCACAAAAGAAGAATTCGTCATATGACCTAAACTTAATTGCAAGGGAGGCTGGGAAATTTAGGAGAACAAAAGAATATTTCTTGAATGTAGTACTTGCTGTACACTGTCCCCTGGGCTGAGCTGTGCCGAAGAAGATGGCCTTGAAGGTCAAAAGAACAGTTCAGCGATGTCAGGTAGGAAACACATACCTGGGACTGTCTGCCAGGTAGGCACCAGGAGCCACGATCTAGAACCTGACTCTGAATAGGATTCTGGTGGGAAACGGGGCAAATAGGGAACATGTTCCTGTGTTTGGTGTATTTTGAGGTTTACCGTCTCCTGTCCAGAGTGTGAACAGAAACATTTTGCCATAGATATAACAACAGACACTGGGGAAATACTGATGAATTGTGCTGAACACAGGGAGAAGAGATAGGGATCCTCTCTAGAGATCCTTACTGTCTAGAAGTAACAATACAAATAACAAGTGACATTTATGTAGTGCTTATTATGTACATCTTTCACCTATAAACTCTCAAGTCTCACAGAGGCCCTACAAGGTAGGGGCCATTATCATTCCCATTTTTACAGATGAGGACACTGAGGCTCAGAGAGGTCAAGTAAGTTACTTGAGGTCACACAGCTGGTAAGTGTGAAATGAGCTATTATTAGTCACTAACCAGGGGAATTCGCCTGTTTTTGTTTGTGGTTGTTGTTGACCCCGGCTGCTTAGGAAGTGCTACATCAACTCCTATTGCAGTTTAGATCCTGTCTGCTGACAGTTGTGGTAAACAAACAATGCCCTAGATACTGCTGCGTTTTCTCATTGATTTTGTATGCGATTGAATAGTTTTGAACCTCCGTCCATGAGGCCCTTCTTCCAGAGTGTAGATTGCAATAGCCGGTCTTGGCAAGGAAGTCATGTATAGTTTTTCTTTGTTCTACGTTAGGCTCTCACACTAGCCAGTTTAATGGATTCTTTGTAGGCTTTTTTCTCCAACACCATGCCTCTCCCTAAGGAACAGCTGAAAATGTGTTACAGTGTAAATACCATCCTATTTGATATAGCACTTACAAGTCATTGAAATCAGTGAATTCATTCATCCAGCAAATTCTTCTTGAGCACCAGCTCTGTGCAAGGTATTATTCTTGGTCCTGGATTACAGCTGTGAAGAAAATAGCCTAAAGGCCCCTGCCTCCATGATGCATATGAAGTAATAAAGAGGGCCAGAAAGCAAAAAAATGTCATTTGATGATAAATGCCATTGGAGAAAAATAAAGCACAGAGGGGGGACAGGGCGAGGGGGGAGCTGGTACAATCTAAATGGGGTGACCAGGGTAGGGCTTCCTGAGGTAATGACTCATCGCCAAAGCTCTAAAGATGGTCAGGACAGGTAGGTAAGTCCTTAGGCATGGCCTAGCTTGTCCTAGGTGGATCTCTTCTTTCAGTGTCTAGTTGTGTTTGTCAGCAATGGGGCAGGGTGGGGCACTAGCAGCTAGGCCCAAGGTCCCCACCTACCCCACCGGGGCTTGGGAAGCTGCTGTGCAGCTGAAGGAAGAGAACAGGCAGAGAGCCACTAGGGGCTCCCGAAAGTCTTAAAAGGGTAAGCCCCTTCCCCAGCACCTTCTCAGATTTCCTTCAGCTATCATCCGTCCTTCAGGTTTGTATTTTTAGTGTGAAGGTAGCCCTGGCGAAGCCTCCCGCCCCCCTGCACCCCTTCAACTTCAGTTCTGCAGTCTCATTCCTGCTGAGAGTCCCAATATTTGCACTAAAGTGGTTTTCAAGGCTCAGTATGTGCCTGTGCATGCCTTTGCATGCGTGTGCCGTGTGTGTGTGTGTGTGTGTGTGTGTAGGAAGATGTATCTCAGACTCTCACATTTTATGGATTCATGTTGACTTTTGCTCTGAGCATAGGACTAATGAGGTTGTCATCATGGACTCCAGCTGTTTTATTCAGTCAATGGTATTGCATGGAGTTACAAGCCTGACTCTAGCATCAGATCGACTTGAATATTAACCTGGCCATGCCTCTGTTGTATGGCCTTAGACATATGCCTCTGAACCTCTCTGGGCATTGCTTCCTCATCTTTAGGATGGAACCACAATGCAGGACTTTCCTGATGGGGTTCGCAAGATTAAGTCAGACTGTCTTTGTAAGTAAGGCATCTAGCACTGGGCCCAGTCCACAGTGAGCATTCTATAAATGACAGCAGCTATTACTATTCGTTAGCAAGGCCTTGCTGAGCACTCTCTGTGTACTAGGCATGGTGTAGGTGCTGGGAGAGGATTCAAAGATGAATCAAAAAGACTCAACTTGGCTACGTTCCTTGAGTAGACACTGCTGCCCAAATCCAGGCACCTCAATGGGGAGATCTCCCAGGGACCAGGCTGGAGAGAGGTGCTGGCTGACTTGGTGCAACACCCATGCTCCATCCCAAGAACCCTGCTTCTAGAGGACCCTCTGCATGCAAAGGCTGCCTTGCAGGGTGTACCATGCATTTCCAGCTGTGTGGGGGAACAGAGGGCCCAGTGCCAGGGCAAACAGCTGTTCTGCAAGCCTGGCCCAATATAGTGGTGGAGATCTGAACTGAGTCAGCATTTGTCTGTTTATCCTCCTCAGTTTCTTAGCCACCAGCAAAGCATCAACACTACCTATTCTTGAGAAGTGGCTTCCCCCCCTGCCAGAGACTCTTCTTATTTTGTATTCCCTTCTTCTTGCCACCTGCCCACTCCCCATTGTCCATCTTCGGGTGCTACTAGCCTCAGCGGCCAGGTGATCTCCATGTTGACGAGAATGCCCACTGGATCATGTCAATATGCCTTACTGGCCCACAGGGCATGGCCCATTGAGAGCAAGTGGGGTAAGGGAGGACTTGGCCTCTGCCTGGCTAATGGATTGTGTTCATTCATGCAGGAGGATGTTGTGGAAACCCAGGGGCCACTCAGTACACAGCCCCATGCTCACCAATACAACCCAGACTTTCTGTTGTCCAAGAAGATGGGAAGGACATTGACAGCCACGCAGACGTGAGACTGGCTAGACTTTGAAGGAGAGGAGGGACTGCAAATGGTGTGGGCAGACTCCATCCCAGGCCCGGTGGAATGCAATCTGCTGTCTGTAAGGCTGGTAGCAAGGACAGACAGGCAATGAGGAGTGAAGGCGATCTTCCTCAGAACCGGAAAAGAGTCAAGCACTCAAGGTGGAGGGCAGCTAGGGGATGGAAGAAAGGCACAGAAGGAAGGAGCTTTGGTCAAATGTCTGGAGAGGCTGTGGGCATAGCTCTTTCTCTCCAACTCTCACTCTGTTCTCTTTTTAGCCTTTATGTTCTTCATTCCCCACTCTCTTTCCATCCCTTAGATGACCTCTTCACTATCTTCCTCCTTTTCTTCTGAATCTCAGTTATTTCATCTGCAAAATAAGGGTGCTCATACTGGAGGCCAGTGATACTGCTTCTCCAGCCTTGTATTCTGGTTCGGAGATGGGATACAATCTGAACTGCTCTCTCGGGGCGGCCCTCCCAGGTCTGGCCTGGGCTCTCGTGAGGTATGCTTCTGGGGAGAGGCCTGGGGGCCAGGCTCTGAGCTTCTTATTCTGGCTTGCTGGAGGTTGTGGACAGGCCTGTTTCCCTCCTCACCCAGGCTGGAGACAGGTGAGGATGCCCAGTCTAGACATTGCTTTGCTTCCAGAATCAAATGGCTTCCTCTCAGCATCACAATCCCTTTAAGATGAGAGAGAAGCTAAAAGAGATGATCTTTGATGTTGTTCAATTGAGAAATCCATCAGGAGGGAGCAAGCCCGGAAATGCCAGAGTGAAGGGCTCCACAGTCGGCTGCATTGGCGGGGCCCTGCCTGGACTTTGTTTGCTGCTGGCAAACGTCCCCTGACATAAACATAGTCAGAGTAGGGAGAGGAATAACAACATTCAGTCCCCAAACAAACAAAACAGGAATGAGACCTGCCTTGCATGGGGGGTGGCTCTTGCTGCACTAGTATAGTTCAAGGGGCCTTCACTGTGGAATTTCTTGCTTTAAGCATGATGGATTTTCCATTCTTGCCCTCAGATGAACACTGTCCTTAGAGCCCAGTGAATGGCCAGTGGGGCTCAGCAAGGCCCTTTGGGAAATGGGCCGGTCACCTCAGCTGGTCCAGAGGGGCAAGCCTGCATTCTTGAGTCCAACCCACAGTGAGTGCTGCTCTACCCCTCAGAGCTCCACAAGGCACCTGAAGACTGCTTGAAATCTCTGTTTCTGCCTGCTTTTGGACTACTCCCCTTCATATGCCAGACACTCCAGCCATACCAACTGCGTCCCTGCTTTCCTTGAGGGCCCAGGCATTCTCCCTGATTCTGCTTATTCTGTTCCTGACTTGGACCACCCCGCCCTCACCCCCTTTCTGCCCATCCAAGACCCACTGTAGCAGAGCGGTCATGAGCATGGGATCTGTCTGGGTCTGATTCTAGGCTCCATCACTTACTATCTGTGCGGCCTTGGGCAAGTCACTGAACCTTTCTATGTCTCCATTCCATATCTGTTAAATGAGGGTGCTAATGGCACTTACTTCACAAGACTGTGCTAAGTCCTAAATAGGCTACTATTTGCAGTGTCTTAGAAAGCTGGTGTGTAGTAAGCACTGTGTAAAGTGTTAGGAATTAATATGTGAATCCTACCTGCTTTCAAGGCTCAACTCGAATGCCATTTCCTCCACAAAAATCTTCCTGATTCATCCCAGGGGAAATGTTCCCTCCCCTCTCTAACCTCCCACAGCCTTTTAGCTGAATTGCTCCTGGGGAATTTACTACCTGGTATCAAAACAGTATATGCACGTGTATCAGCTACCTGAAGACTAAGTCAGGGCCTACCCTCAGCAGGGGCTCAATAGATCCTTGGTAAATAAATGGAAGTGACAAGGACCTGGAGGGACAGTACAGCTGCTCCTCATCCCTGGCTGGCCTCCCCAAAAGAAGGTGAAGGACTTGACCCATCACCAGCGACTTATGGTCGATCCACATCTCAGGCCTTCTGCGAGTACTGGCAAAGTTTGACAAATTCAGCGAAGGGATCTAATAGAAATACAATGCAAGCTGCAGGTGTCATTTTAAATTTTCTGGTAGCCACATCGAAAAATTAAAGAAATGGGTGAAATTGGTTCTTTTTCATCCTCTAAGGAGCAATGGAGAAGTTGCTGAGAAATTTTTTTCCCAGTGTTATTGCTGTATATATAATTGACATGTAGTAAAGTGCACCTGTTTAAAGTGTAGTTTGAGAGCTGGGGTGAAACTCAATGGTGGAGCACTTGCTTAACATGCATGAGACCCTGAGTTTGATCCCTAGCCCCTCAAACGTACAGTTTGATATGTATGCTGGCACTGGTAAAACCATCACCACAATCAAGATATAAGCACATCTATCACCCCCAAAAGATTCCTCGTGCCCCTTTATAATTTTATATATTTAATAGTATGTTTTACGTAGCACAATATATCCAAAATATTGTCATTTTAGCATGTAATCAGCATAAAAAGCAATAATGAGATACATTCTTTTTTTCATACAGAGTCTTCAAATTTTGGTGTGTATTTTATGCTTAGAGAACTTGCTCTTTTGCACTAGCCACATTTCAAGTGCTCCATAGCCACATGTAGCCTGTGGTAATGGTTCTGGACAGTGGAGATCTAAATGATTTCTGAGCACTTTTTCCTCTATGGTTTTAATGTGATCCCAAAAGCTCATGAGCGGGAACATTAATTCTCATTGTGGAGTGTAGGAAAGCAGGATCTAATGGGAGGTGTCTAAGTCACAAAGAATCCTCTCTCATGAACGGATTAAGGCCTTCCTATAGGACCTGGTTAGTTCTGGTAGGAATGGCTTAGTTCCTGAGAGGTGGCTTGTTTTATAAACAGGCTCTTTTGCGTGTGCTCTCTTGCCCTCTTGCCATGTGATGCCCTCTACCATGAGGTAATGTGGCACTAAAGCCTTCAAGCCCTTGACGGAGGCTGTCACCATGCCCTTAGACTTGCTAGCCTCCAGGACAATGAGCCACATAAACTTGGTTTCCTTATAAATTACATAGTCTGTGGTATTTTGTTATAGCAGCAAAAACACCATAAAATACCATCTCTCATAATAAAGAGTTCTGCGTGTCTGTATCTCCTGAAATGAGTTCTCATCTTTGGTCTTCTGTGTGTGGATCATTTGAGCTGGCCCTTTCTGGATCAGAACCAGCTATTTGCCACACACTTAGAGGGTGGTGAGTAGGCTGCTTCCCAGTGTTCAAGGGAGCTAGAGCCAAGTACAGCTATTGCTGCTGTCTGTGCAGCATGGGGCCTGGCTTCCACTGCAGCCTCCTGTCCAGATCTGTAATCACCACCATCTCAGCTTGTCTGAGGCATTTACACAGGGACCTCTTGCTAGCATGGATCTTAAGTGTTTCCCCAATGGCCCATGGGTGAAAACGTTAAAGGCTTGGTCCCCAGGGTGGTACTATTGAGAGGTGGTGGAACATTTAAGAGGTGTGGTGTGGTGGGAGGTCTTTAGGGCATTGGAAGCAGGCCCTCAAAGAGAACTGTGGGACCCCAATCTCTTCCTCTTGCTCTTTTGCTTTCCAGCCATGAGGTGAGCAGTTTTGTTCTACCACACACTTCTGCACCATGATTTGGGCCGCAGGCCCAAAGCAATGGAATCAACCAATTAAGCACCAGCACTTCTAAGACTGTGAGCCAAAATAAAACTCTTTTCTTTTTAAGTTGATTACCTCAAATGTTTGTTACAGTAACAGAAAGCTGACTAACACACCTCTCCTTGGAACCCCTCTCTTATAATAGAAATTCAGAGCAGGCTCTGGATAGGGCCATTTCCCATTTCTGTGACTGACAGAATTAAGGCAGATCAGGTTTAAGGTATGTTACTAATAATAAAATATCAGAGGTCGAAAATAAATGACTATATTACTATGAATTTGGATTCAGGATTACTTTCATTATAAACAAGTTTGCAGTTATAGCTGCCTCTGGACTATGGTTACTTTCCCGCCAACAGGCCTTCTTACATGGGAGAGAAAAGGGCCAGGGGGCTACATCATTTGTGCTGGGAATTGCACATGACCTTAGCTTATGCTGAATCACTAAAAAGTGTACCCATGATTACTACAAATTGAGGGGAGGGATTATCATATCCCAAATGTGCTAATGGAAGCATGCTTGGAGACTGTTATAATGCAGAAGAGATTGAGGGGTAGTGGAACTGGGTACCAAGACAAGAAAAAAGGAGAAGGTCTTTGAAGCGAGAGATCTCAGTTTGTCTAGGGCCGAGTGCTGTTCACAGAAGCACCTATAGAAGACTTAGAAGCTAAGCCATGTCCGGTATGACTATGATGGGGTGAGAAGGCAAGCACACCTTCCAGACCCAAGTGCCCTCAGGTCCTCTTTTGCAAAAGGTGCGAAAAGAGCTATAGACAATTACCTTGTTTCCTTTAAGCCTAAAGGGTGTGCTGCTATGGATGGAAGGATTTGCCTGTCTTCCTGTGGGTCAGGGAAGGTAGCTAAGAGTGGTGGGAGCTGCCTGGGACCCCACAACTCCTAACCTCTAGAATGACCATTTGGGGCCCAGGGGAAGCTGGCGCTTTTGCTTTTGCAGCTGCAGCGGCAGTGAAGAAAGCAGGAGGGCATCCTGAAGCGGGAAATGCCTATCAGTGTCAGTGTCATCCCCAGCTGCTTCCGGCTTCCTCCTTCAAGGATTGCATGACTTCTCTGTGTCCCTGCCCCAAGTTCTTGCAGGCAGCTGTGAGTCCCCCTCAGGGCCCATACAGGTCCTCTGAGGAACTGTCAGCTCCCCATTGTTCTCTGGGCTTCTCCAGCATTCCTTCAGCTTATGAAGGGAAATGCCTGAAGCTTCACCCCCACCTCAGAGATGCTTGTTCTAATAGTCACCAGCATTCCTGGCCTCTCAAGGACACTGCTTGAGAGAATCCGGCTGGGCTGGCCGCACTAAGGACACCTGCTGAAACCCAAAGATGGATTCTGAGGTGCTAACTAAACTCCTGTGCCTCAGGCTCACCCTGACCCAGCCAGGCATCTTTGCCCTCTCTATCCTGAGAATGAGTGCAGTTACCCACACTTACACACAGTCCCAGGCATCTCTGACCCTACCCATGGTCACCCAGGGCCACACACTCCCACCCAACTCATTCTTCAGGGGAGAACATCAGGTGTGGGAGGGCCAGTAGGTACTTTTGCTGTGAGTATGGGACTGGGTCTCTTCCCGGAAGCCTTCCCTAACTGATGGGCAATACTTTCTGGATGGAAGCTGCCATGCCTTCACATACTGTGTGCCAAGCTCAGAGGCCCTGGGGATGAGCAGAGAACACACAGACAAAACCCCTACCCTCCTGTGTTAGTTACTTTCCTCGTTGCTTAGACAAAATACTCAACACCCACAAGTTAATGGAGGAAATGTTTAACTCACAGTTTGTAGAGGTTTTAGTCCATAATTGGCTGGCTCCAAGGCAGGGTGGTATGGCAGACAGGCATTGCAGAGGAGAAACAGTTCACAGTGGGCAGAAGGTAGCAAAGCAAGCAAGGGACCATAGCAGCATCTTTCTACCCCTTTTATATTCTGTCTAGGCCACTGGAATTAGGGCAGGTGCTAAAGCAATCAGTGGAATGATTTAGTAATCACCCATCCTTAATCCTAGCACCCTAGCATTTCACCATGAATCACTCACACACTGTAGATCCAGCCACCTCTGAAAAAGCCCCATCTATGACCACATGAGGCTTTGAGGGGACATCTAAACACAAGCCAAAAGACCTTTTGAAGTTTATGCCCTGGTGTGGGGAGAGGAGGACAATAGACAAGGAAGTAAAACATATACCATGGCGGGTGGTACTGAGTGGTATGGATAAAACAATAGAAGTCCCAAAACTTTTTTTGTTTTGTTTTGTTTTTGGTACTGGGGAACGAACTCGGGACCTTGCTCTTGGAAGCCCCAATACTTTTAGCATACTGTTCCTCTTTTCCCCAGACAGATCTGGCTTCCTTCTTGACTTCCTCTTCATTTTTTTTTGTTTGTTTGCAGTTCTATTGTTTTTTTGTTTGTTTGTTTTGTTTTGGTTTTGGTACTGGGGATCAAACTTGGGACCTTGCGCTTGCGAGGCAGGTGGTGGAACCACTGAGCTAAATCCCTGGGCCTTGTTTGCAGTTTTGTGGATGAAACCCAGGGCCTCATGCACTCTACACAAGTACTCCACCACTGAGCTATAACCCCAGCTCTTCTCTCTTCCATTTTTTAGTGCTTACTTTGCGACAAGCATTGTCAGACACACATGTGCACAAACAGAGAACGTTAAAATACATGATCCTTATGAGGCAGGCACTATCGTCAGATCCATTTTACAGATGAGGAAACCAGCCCTGAGCAGTTCCGTGCCTTACCTGTCATCTCACAGTTGATCAATGGCAAAGCTGGGATCAGAACCCAGGCCATCTGGCTTTAATGTTATGCTCCCAACCATGGGGCTAGACCGTATTCTGCCTGTGAATGGCAGCTTGTAGTGGAGCTGCTACCCTTGTTGGTCAACGGCCACTCACTCACAGCCACCTTGTGTGGAAGTGGCACAGCAAGGCATAATTTGGGGTTATCAGACATCTGCACACCTCCATAGCACCTCTACCTGTCATGTGGCCTGAGGTGTCTCCCTCCTGGGCTCCTTTGGAAATGAAAGTCTCTACTAAACCACTAGCCTCAGTGAAGGTTTTGCCATGAGTCTTTCTGAACTTTGTAGGACAGCAGAGCCCTGAGAAAGACTGGACCAGAGTAGAAAAGTATGAAGGAACGAAGGGGAAACATACAGGGAAGCCTGTCATTGCCCATTCGTCTAGTGCTTATTAAGTACCTACTGTGTGCCTGTGCAGGGCTGTTGGACCACAGCAATGGGTCAGAGAGGCATGCCTCTATAGTGTGAGCTCACAGCCTAGAGAGGGAGACTAACTAGCACAGAGACTACAAAGAAGGAAACTGAGACCCAAAGAGGTCAAATGATTTGCCCCAGGAACATAGAGCAAGCTGGGACCCACAATCAGTGCTTGGTCTCCCAATCCAGTGTCATCTCCATTACAGTGAGAACAAGCAAATGTAAACAAGCTTGAATGCAGGATGGGAGTTGTGAAATGCAGGCAGATGCTCTGGTCTGAATGTATCCCCTCAAATCTATGTGTTGCATCTTAATAGCCAATGTAATAGTATTAAGAGGTAGGACATTTAGGAGGTAAATCAGGATGGGATTAGTTAGGGCACTTATAAAGGGCTTGAGGGAGTAGGTTTGCTCACTTCTGCTCTTCCACCATGTGAAGACACAGTGTTCTTCCTCACTGGAGGATGCAGCAACAAGGTGCCATCTTGCGGTGGAGGCCAGCCCTCACCAGTTATTGAATCTACTGGTGCTTCGATCTTGGACTTCTGAGTCTACAGAACTGAAAGAAATACACTTCTACTGTGTATAAAATACCCAGTCCCTGATATTGCTTATAGCTACACAGACTAAGAGGGAAAGGATGTCCAGGTGGGGGTGTGCGACTTGGGGGAGCTCAGTGCCCATTGAGTCCAGGAAAGCCACTGACAAGTGGCCTGCACATTTGGGTAATTCCTGGGCAGCCAGGAGGGGGCACCTCCACCAGACCCACAAGTCTTACACATGGCCAAGCAAGGCCATGCATTCAGAAAGTGGGGAAATGACTGTTGCTGTCTCAGTCTAAGGAAGAAATTACAGATGTTTTTTATGCAACATGGCATTCATGACACCTCCCTGAGTTTCCATGGTAACTGGGAACCAGCCCCCTCCCCGTCCCAACTCACAAGATGTTCTGCCTGTTGTGACCAGGACTTGTGTCATGTTTCAAATAAATAACACACATCAGCCATAGAAATTGGACTTATTCTAGAGTCACTCCTGACAGGGCAGCAGTACATGTGGATATGGGGGGGCGGGTAACAGTCTCTAATATCTTGACTGCATCTACTTGCTTCGGCTCAGTGAAGGCCATGGCCCAGCATTCATCCTAGAATCTCCTATGGGAACTAGTAAGGAGGAATCCCTGCTGCCCACAAAGAGAAACTCGGTGTCTAATACATTCAAGCCTCAGTAACTTCCTCCCTTAAGCTTCCTTTTTCTCACATTAAAGGAAGAGAAGTATGCCTCTTTCAATACCTGTTACAAAGAAGAAATAAGATGACAACTAGCATAAGAAGCATATCCTAGCATAATGGCCAGCATATAGACACTGGGGATAGGGTGCTTAAAGAAGTCAAACCTGCAAGTTAGGTAGAACTCTCGAAGAAACTGGCATAGGAAAAATTTTATGAATAAAACCTCAGTAGCACAGGAACTAGCACAAACAATCAACTGGGATCTCATCTTTTTGAAAAGCTTCTGCACTGCCAGAGAAACCACCAACAGAGCTAAGAGACAACCTACAATGTGGGAAAATAATTTTACCAGATGGTTCTCAGACAAAGGTCTACTATCTAGAATATATAAAGAACTCAAAAAAAATCAGACCCCCCAAATATAAAGACCCAGTTCAAAAATGGGCATCTGAAATGAACAGACATTTCTCAGACAAACAAGTAAAAGCAGCAAATACACATATGAAAACATGTTCAACATCACTGGTCATTCGAGAGATGCAGATGAAAACAACACTGAGATTCCACCTCACCCCAGAAAAAAATGGCTGCTATCATGAAATCAACCAATAACAAGTGCTGGTGGGGTCATGAGGAGAAAGGAACCCTTCTCCATTGTTGGTGGGAGTGCAGACTGGTACAAACACTGTGGAAATCAGTATGGAGATACCTCAAACAACTAGGATTAGAAGTCCCATTTGACCCAGATATTCTTCTGCTGGGTATCTTCCCAAAAGAACTAAAAGAATTATACCACAGTGATATATGCTCACCCATGTTTATAGCAGCACAGTTTGTAATAGCTAAAACTTAGAAACAGCCCAATTGCCCATCAATTGGTGACTGGATTAAGAAGATATGGGTTTGTTTGGTTTTTTAATAAAATGGAGTACTACTCAGCCATAAAGAATGAGAAACTAGAGACATTTATAGCTAAGTGGATGCACACTGAGGCAATACTCTTAAATGAAATAAATAGGACACACATGTGTAAATACTGAAGAGTTTCTCTGGTGTGAAAAACTAAAAGTGTACACAAGGATCAAAATGTATAATTGATAATGTGTAATAGGAAGAAAAAGTCTAAAGGAGTGGGGAAGTGGGAGGGGTAGGGGAAAGGAAAGAAGGGAAAATAAAAAATATGAGAAAAGGAAAAAAATGGAAACAAAGTCTTTGTAAATAGGGAAGGGTGGAGCGGGTAAAGGGAGGGCAGGGGAATGGGAAAAATAAGAACCAAGATACGTCATGGAAAGGTACAAGATCCCAATGATGAAGGTAACTGTATTTTATACCTAAAATGTACCAATTAACTTAATGGGGAAAAAAAGTCAAACCTGGAAAGTCCATTCTAAACACTTTTGCCTGCCCCTGTGTATTGGTCAGGTTTCTGGTTGCTGGGACAAAATACTTGACACACACAACTTAAAGGAGGAAGTGATTTGATTCATTTGGCTCACAGTTTCAGAGGGTTCAGTCCATGGTAGGCTGGCACCAAGGCAGGAACATTATGGTAGAAAGGTGTAGTGAGCAAAGCTACTCACATCACGGCAGCTGGAAAGCAGAATACCAAAGAGCACCAGCCAACAATACACCCTCCAAAGGCACACCTCCAGTGACTGAGCTCCTCCAGCAGTGGGCCATCTTTTAACAAGTTGTTCAACTGTGAACTCATCAGTGGATTAATGCTCTGATAAGTATAGTGCCCCCTGTGATCCAATCACCTATCCAGGAGGCTCTTAATCCAGTCAAGAAGACAATTAGGATTAACTGGTACACCCCACAGTGGAACTTTCTCTCCCCAGATTCTTATTATGAACCCCACAAATAGGTAGAAAGACAGAAGCTCTCAGTAGTCCTTGGAAAGTCAGGGAACTCAAGTTAGAGAGAGGTCATCCAGAAGTTCATAACATCTTTATTTATTGAGAGTGGTCCTACAAACATGGCAAAGTCCTTTAGTTCTGGTTATATTAATGACTGGCTGTGGAACCTTGGGCAAGTCACTCACTCTCTCTGGTTCTCAGTCTCTGCATCTGGACTGTGAGATGGACTGGCCCAGAGACAAAAGTTTTCACATTGTGTTCTACAGAAGCTTAAGTGCTTGAGAGACACCAGGGTTTGGTGAGATTGAATGAGTGATGCTCAGGGCCCCCTGAGCCTTCCTGGATGGAATTTCTGTGTGTGTGGCTTTAAAAATAGTTTGAAAACAGAGTCCATGGCTTTGCTAGGAAAAGATGGGTCCTTGGCTGCTTCTTTGGCCCCAAATGCAGGGATCCAAGTGGTGTGGAAGCAGCCACACCAAGAGAGACTGCAAAGATGCCCCAAAGCTCCATTTTCTCCTACAGCAAGCAGCCTAAGCCCTGCGCCTATCCCAGACCTTCTCCTTCACATTCCCGACTGCTGAAATCCAGACTACTTCAGCCAGACACCCTAAGGAGCAGTATGGTGAGGGGGGCTGTCTCTCTCCTTTGAGAGGGAACAGTAGGAGCCAAGCCTCTAGGGCACTGAGCCAGTGGCTGGACCTCCCTTGGCTCCCAGGGTGTTCTAACTGAGAGTACAGGGTGGGGGCCTAATCGGCATTTGAGACAAAGCCTACCTGGTGCTTCAGTGTTGTTGTCATGGAGACTCAGAAAGGTGTTATTAGCATCTTTTCAACTCAGTGGCCCTGTGTGGTCCGGTCCCGTGCAATCTTAGCAGTAGCACACCATCACCCTGGCAACCCATTAGCTTAGTGTTGTTACCATGGAAACCCCAGCAAGGTCGATCAGTTCAGGAACTTCCCTGAGGAGATAGTGCTTGGGGATCTGCCTCTGGCAGTGGCCACTCCCCAGGGTTCCAAATGACAGCGACCTGCTTGATGGACACTGAAGGCAGTTTAGGGTCTTTTCTGGAGTGAGCTCACTCTGGGGTGAGTCCACGTGACAGAAAACAATTTGGCCCCTGTAGAGTAGCAGGTCTTTGCCTTGTTACCATGGAAATGCTGCTTTTGAGGATCTCAAAGCATGATGTAAAATGAACTCTCAGGAAATTAAGGCTGGCAGGAAAGGAGGTTGTGAACCTGTACTTCATTCACTTGCCCGCTCATTTATTTGTTCATTTGGCATTTAGGGAGCACCTGGTGGTACAGCAGGCGCTACTACACTCTGGGCTCTAACTGGAGGAAACAGTCCCTACTCAGCCACTCTCCTCAACTGCAAAGAACAGCAAGGTGGAGGGAACCATTTTGCTTCCTACTTGAATCTCCATTTGGTGAAAATGGTGTCACAAGAGTGAGATCAGGTCTCTATGTGTCAGGGGGTGCAAGGAGAATTCTTGTTTTCTGTAGCCTCCTATTTTTAGCCTATTTCCTGCTTGAGTCTTCTGGAAACTTAGATCTTTGTATGATCTGAATCACCAAAGGCTTGGCCAGACATGCCAGGAGATTCTAGCAGCCACAGCTGTGTGAGATCCGAATGGGCTACCTCGGAGAGTAATGAGCTCCCCCATCAGAGGAGGTGTGTGAACAGAAGCAAAACAATTGCTTGATGAGGCTTGTGTAGAGACTATTAGAGTACAGTGATTAACACCACAGGTTCTAGAGCCAGACAAGCTATAACTCTTGGCCCAGTTGACTACCTTTGTGATGTTTGGCAGTTAAGTTTACTGAGCCTTGCTTTCCTCATCTGCAAAATAGGGATGATAAGAGCTTCTACCTCATGAGGCTGTTGTGGGGATGAACTGAGTGTAATATATGTAAAGAACTTAGAATAGTACCTAGCATATAAGTGCTCAATAAATGTTGGCTTATATTATCTAATGACAGTTAACTGAAATCCCTACCTAGCTTGGGATACTATTTGACTATTGGTTACAAGTCTCTCTGTACACTCTGGGGATAAAAATTGGATTGGGGGGGGGGCTCGGGACAGACCAAGGATGGGCTGCAGGCAGTACTTTAGAGCTGTCAGTGCCCCCACTTGCACCTTTCCAGCAATGGTTTTCTTTTCTGAGTGCTTATGGATTCAGCATCTCAGTTGAGCCTAAAGATGCCAGCAAGAGGTACAATGACCACCCTTGTGTTGTAGATAAGGGAAGTGTAGTGAAGATGGGAACAGTGACCCAGCTAGCAAGTGGCAGAAGTGGGATGGATGCTTCCCTTCTCTCATACCACTTTATCCATTTCCAGGGCCACCCTATGGGGAGGACAGCACCCGGGAGGGGCCAAGTCATGGAGTGGGCAGAGGAGCCGTGCCTAGTGACGTTAACTTTGGAAAGCTGCTCCCCACTCTTCGTATTTCTGCAAGGAAGAGCCAAGGCCGAAGCTGAGAGGGTAGTGCAGGGTATTTCCTAGAAGTGTTTCGGGTGTGGCTGTTGTTCTCCACCCATGGGCAAAGGACAAGGCCAGGGCTGAGGATGAGCTCTTACTTGAAGCTGATTACTGGAAGCTGAACTTGGCTCCTCCAGAGCTCCCATCCCTCTGAGCTCACTTGGAAAGCTTTCCCTTTGGTTAAAGGCCAAAGAGGTCATTACACTCTGATGTGACATTTCTGTTCCTAACCTCAAGTATTTTACTGATGGCTCCTGGCATCATCAAGGGATTTGGCTTGCTGTGACTATGAAGGTGGGCTAGTGTTTTCATGCCATGTGCAGCAGCAGCAAAAAGGGTTGTCAGAAGAACAAAACCTTTCTGTTAGACTAGAGAAAAGAGTAATTCTCTGACTCATGGCCTTCTGAAGCTCTGGATTAAAATAATATATGTGTTATCTGGGAGTGTGGGAAATCGACACGGCGGCGTCTTTCAAATTCTTTGATAAGCAATGTGGCACAGAGGCATCGACTAATTGGAATGTGCTGGCCAGAAACACCTGGCAAGGCTCACCAGCGCAGACAGAGGGAAAGAGCAGCCTTGGGTTTGCACCTCAGCTGGAGGCTGTGCCCAACAGCACATGCTGGAAGTAGATGTGCTTGTTGCCTCCAGAAGCCACGCAATTACCCACAGAAGCTGCAGGGGCACAGGAAGTCCACCCTCTGTGGGGAAGACTGGTGGGAACATGGAGTTTGCGGAAGAAAGACCTCCTTGGGAGAGTCTATGTCAGTCCGTCATGTAAGGATACCAAGGAGACCCACTGCTGCTCTTTGCCACCACAAACTTCACCCCTGTACCTGTGGGTGGCAACATCTCTCTCTGCCTCACCCACACTCCATCCACAAGCACAGTTAGTTTGCACACAGACTAATACCGTCCATTGCAGGTGTAAATACACGCTTAGCCACTCGGGGTTCGCCTCAGGCACACCGGGAGCTTGGTGCTGGGTGGAAATCACTGCAGTTCCAGGACTCGGCCTGCAGAGGGCAGCCTCTCATGCCGCACTGGATTTCAATGGTGACTAAACTGGCTTGGGAGACAGGAAGGCTGAGAGACTGCATGCAATAAGAGGGAACTTTTCAATTATCCGGCCATCCTGTAAACTGGCTCAGGTGTACGCAGCCACAGACTCGTGTGAGTGGCGAGCCTCGGACCCTTTGGAGCAGCTGGTGAAATTGACAGAGCATTCCGGAGAGAATGTCTTAGCTACCGAAGTGCACCCTGCTGCTCAGTCTAGAGCCAGGAAGTGAACGGGCCAACTTGCAGGAATTAATAGAGTCTTGCACTGGGCAAGTCACAGACTCTGTCTGGGCATGCTTCCTCATCTATGAAAGGGTTTAGGAATAACTCACGGACTGGGGATGTAGCTCAGTGATTGCCTAGCATGCCCAGGGCCCTGGGTTCAATCGCCGATACTGTAGTAATAATAATAACAATAATAATTCGTGTCTACTCCTTCCCTCCTGTTGCTTGGATGCCAGCCCTGTGCTCTGTGCACAAGGACCATCCTCTTCCTGCTTACCCTCTACTCACCGCTGAAGTCTCAGCTCCCATTTCTCTTGCAGGGAGTCTTCTCTGACCCTCACTCCCTAACTAGCTGGTGTTGGTAGTGAGAAACAGCCAAGAAGGCCAGAGTTCTTGCCACGGCTCCTGGTCAGACATTTGTTGTGATTTTTGAATAATATTTGTCTCCCTCTCCAGGTCATAAGGAATGTAGTATGTAGTCAACGCTCAGTAAGTATTTGGTGAATGTTGAGAAAAGAATTTGTCTCTGTCTTTCTCTCCTTCCCTCCCTCTCCTTCTCTCTCCCTTCCTTTCTTCCTTCTTTCTTTCATGCTGGGGCTGAAATACCCATAGCCTCATGCATGATAAGCATACACTCTACCACTGAGCTACATCCCCCAGCCTGAGAAAGGAATTTCCATAGCTCTTCACAGATTGCAAAGCACTTTGACCTGCACACTTTGGTGATCTTTGTGAGCACCTGCTGAAGGTGGCAGTTTTTCTCTGTTTCACACACTCGTGGTCTATGACACTCTTTATTGTACCAGACATTCTGACTTCAGAAATTTCAGTCACTATAAACCTACAAAGGAGCCGATGACTATTACTTCTACCTTAGAAACAATAAAATTCCAGCAAGGGAAAGTGATTGGCCCAGGCTTGGTACGTGGAGGAGCCAGGATTTGATTTTTATTTGTTTATTGGTTTTCCTTTCCTTTTCTTTTTCTTTTTTCTTCTTCTTTTTTTTTTTTTTTTGAAACAGGGTCTCACTATATAGTACAGGCTGCCTTTGAACTTACTGTAGCCCAGGCTGGCCTTGAACTCATGATGCTCCTGTGGGGTAGGATTACAAATATGCACTATCCCTAGTTTAAGAGCCAGGATTTTTAAGTCTGCACACACATGCTGGAAGGCCTGAGCAGTGCCACTTTAATCATGTCATGCCAGGACAGGTACGCTTGGCAAATGCAAGGGCTTTGGCATTGAGCTGGGGGATGGGAGGAGCAAACCTACGTTCCAGTCCTGGTCTCTCCTGCCAGGTGCCTTTGGGGCTAGGAGAGCATCTGGTAAGGCTTCATGGTGGAGGCAGCCTTGGCTGGCACTTGAAGGACTGGAAAACTGGGGAGGAGGCAGAGAAACAGGGAAGGAAGTTCTGGGAGAATAGAGGGGCATCAGCCAATGTACAGGCTCAGGGCATGGGGAGCAAGGCCAGGGTGATGGGTGAAAGAACAGAGGACGCTATGGCAGCAACAGGCAGCAAGGGCTGTCACAACCACACACCTTCTTCCACTGGAGCACCCAGACGCAAGATGAGGAGCCAGCCTTCTCCTCTGCTCCTCTTCCACGGTCCTCACACACGGAAGCCATTTCTCTTGCAGACTGTCCAGAGCATGGAACACCATGGGTACGGGCCTGCACAAAAGGCCTTTGTTGCACTTGAATTCTGAAAGTTTGGGCATAGGTTGAAGGAGTATGGTTCCTTTGGAAACTTGCCCAAACACTGGGAGCAAAAACTGGACAGGCCATTTTGGAGTGGGGCTGGGGGTGGGGAGGGCTGCAGAGCCTAGAGTGGCGCTGGGGGAGAGCCAGATGATGAGGTGCTAGAGATGGAGGCTGGGCAGTGAGACCGCTCCCCCAGCCCTCTCTGGGCCTCACTTACCCTCCCTTTCTTCCCACATCCCTCACACTGAGGAGGTGGGAGTTCCCAAAGGAGGCCAGAGGAGCTCTAGGCTGTGAGAAAGTCTGGGAGCCTAGAGAGAAGGAGGATGAACTCCCCCATAACACATGCCGGGGCCAGCATCCCCTGTCCCCATGCTGGCCTAGCTGAAAAGACAGGTCCCCTCTTCCCCACAGCCCCACAGATACAGCTGTCCTGTGCCCTGGGACTGCAGATGGCAGAGAAAAGCCCTTTCCCTCCAGCTGAGGGGACTGCAGCCCCGGAGGGAAGGCCTGCTCTTCCCACAGTGACCTTGCCTGCCTTCGGGGCAATGCCACGTGGTTCTCCACACTCCCATGCACATGCTACAGAAGATCCTTAGACTAACAACTTAGCTGCTCAGTCCCTCAGTTTCCTCTGCTATAAAAGGGAGCGGCAGTGGAGACAGTGAAAGCAGCTGAAGCTTTTTGCACAGTGATTGGCACATGAGAAGCCCTCTGTATGACTTTGCTAGTATTACATAGCTACGTCTCCTTCAATAAGTCACTCTCCTTTTTCTGAGTCCCACCTTCTTCATCTGTAAAAATAAAGGGACTTGAGGTATGACCTCCCAGACTCCTGTCAGCTCTGATCTTGTAGAATTCTTTATGTCCAAAGTAGAGAGAAGAAAGGCGGTTGCCCTGTGAAAATTGATGAGGGGGAACTGCGACCCCCAAATGATTAACTGATCTGCCTGGAAACATAGAGCCAGTTACTAGCAAAGCTAGGGCTGGGACTAAAGCTCTGAACTTGGACTTTCATGCCACTGGGCTAGCTCAACTGTGACCTGTCGCTCCTTGAACATTCAGGAAGATCAGAAAGCACAATGGGAGAAGTACGAAATGCAGGTTCCAACAGCCTCTGGTGTCAAGGGGGCTGGTACAGACCCACATAACCCTGCAGTGGCCTTACTTGCTGGCTGAGGTTCCCGTTTTCCTGCCGTGCATCCATTTCTTCCAGAGCTTCTCCCTATAGGTCCCTGTGGCAGGCCCTGAACTCCCTCAAAAGGGCAAACTGAAGCATTCCACTGTTTGCTGGGACCCCAACAAAGCCCTGTTCATCAGCAGGTGCTTTGTACTTACCTCCCACACACACTCAGTGTGGCCTGGGCAGATAGGAACCTGAGGCTCAGAAGGGCTAAGGAAAGTCCTTGCCAGGCTGCCCTGCAAACCTGGGTAGAAGCAGATTCAGGACTAGAAGCCAGGTTTCTGGGCCTTGGCCTTGTGTAGAAAGGAATCTCAAGTGCCTGGTTAAGTCTCCTGAGCAGGAGTCTTAACTCCAAAACTTCAGACAAGGGTCCCCAGATAAGGAGTTAATGATAGGTGCTTAACACCTCTGGAGAGAGAATTTTCCTAGGCTGCTGCCCAGGCGAAAGCTGCCATGAAGGAGAATGTGGCAGGACCAATCTGCTCCTGTGAAGGCCTTATGTGTTGCTTAGGCGACTGGAAGTTTCCAGTGACCGAGGCACACTCAGCCTACGGAAGCAGACCCCTTACAGGAGCAGGATGGCTCCCCACGCTGAGGCCAGACCAGGCTTGGGGCTTAGCACCCCGATGAGCAGCTCTGCATTCGAGCAAGTGAATCGACCTCCCAGAGCCTATTCCACCATCTTGGAGATAGTGATGGCTGCTGTTTGCTTCTCGGGCTAGAGTGAGGCTTAGTGGGGATAATAATAGCTCCCACTTAGTGAACTGGACTATGGGCCAGGCGCTGTGCCAAACACTCACTTTGCCTGCATCATGGTGTTCAGTCCTGACCACAGCTCCATAAAGCAGGCAGCAGCATCCTGCCCAGTGAGGAGACATGGGCTCATCCGGGCCGAGGTCCTGCTTCAGGACCACACAGATGAGTAAATGCATCAGGATTTGAACACTCATCTGACTCCAGACTTCCTCTTCTGCTGAAAACACTTTGCTAGGACCTGGTGCAGAGGCCATACCATAACTTGTTTATTAAATATCCTTGACTCTAGACCTTGCTGTACAATATAAGCCTTCCCTTCAGGTCATGGGCAAAGGTTCAAGGACTGAGTTGAAGGGCTTACTGAAGCTTCATTTGAGACCCGGTTGGGCAAACTATGACCTGCCACCTGTCTTCATAAAGTTGTGTTGGAACACAGCCATGCCCACTGTCTATGGTGTCTTTGCACCAGAACAGCAGAGCAGATGGAACAGAGAATACATACCCCCTACCCCGCCAAAAGTAGAAAATACTGCCAGGCATGGAGGCACACACCTGTAATCCCAGCTATTCAGGAAGCTGAGGCAGGAGGTTTACAAATTGGAGACCAGCCTGAGCAACTTAGCAAGACCCTATCTTAAAATAAAATATTAAGAAAAGGGCTGGGGTTGTAGCTCAGTGGTAAGGGTGCCCCGGGGTTCAATTGTCAATACGGAACAAGACAAAACAAAACAAAACCCCTCTGCCCCTTAACTGAAAAGAGTTTGCTGACCTGATTTGAAACATTCAAGGAAGTGCCCCAGATGCAGCTCTGGCCTTTGATTAAAGTCCAGGGCAGCAATGAGGCGAGTGTCTTGCCAGGCTTCCTCTCCAAGCACTGGACACTGTGGAGGGAAAAGTGGCTTTTCAGAGGAGCACTGGCAAGGATTTCCTTTTGGGGGTTCCCAAGAAATGCTGGCTGACTCAGCAGCCTTTCTTGGGCCAGGAGAGGAAGGTTTTGAATAAGTCTTTTCTGCCGTCTTCGGCAGTTAGTTGGCGCAGGTTCACTCTGGTCAGAACGAAACCTTGTTTTGAGAAATTTCAGCTGATTAACCTATAGGGCTGAAAAATGGAATTATATAAGCACCTCAAAACAGTGGCTCAGGCCAGGTCCTATGGCTTCCTCGGTTTCAGAAGAGGAACCACCTGGGGACCCAAGTCAGCCAGGGCTCATGGGAGAGGCTTCAAGGCAGTGATGGCTCATTTGACACCATACCTGGGGGCTTGAAAAGCTGTGCGTGGTCTGTCTGTTTGACATTATAATCTCTGTCATTTCGGAGGCTGCCTAATTTCCAGATGGATTTAAAGCAGTGTTGTTTTTCAGGTTCTCTACCCCTATCCTTCAACTTCTCTGTCCAGGACCTCTTGTCTAGAAACAATCAGTTAAGTGAACCCCTCCTGCTTTTAATATAGCTCTGCATTTGACAAACTGCTCCATACTGATTCTATTGTATTTATTTGGTCAAATCAAGACATCTCCAAAGGGTAGCAACCTCCACGTGCTGCTCTCTTTGGGTTTGGCATCTATTTATTTTTACTCCTTCCCCTCATCCCCTGCCCCAAGGAGGTCAAGCTTGTGTCCACCCCCTAGTATCCATTTGACTCCACACGCCCCATGGACTCTGGTGGCTGCTCCTCCTTCCTCATCCACCCCTCCACAGCACTAAATCCCCCTACCCAATGTTTTCAGGCCATCTAGGGCCAGTGTTATTCACTCAGCCTCCATTTTCTGTCCCCAAACCCACCAGGCTGTCTTGTTTCCCAAATTTCTACTGCACTTGTTGAGAAAACCAAACACATTTTGTACTTAATGTTTCTCTCTAAGGTTAAGGGACCTTTTGTACTACTGTAGAGTTCACATCCTAGAATTTGAGGATGAGATTCTAGATTCACTCACAAGCTGCGAGACCTTGAGCAACTTGCTTCTCCTCTCTTAGATTCTTTGCTCGACTGTAAAATGGGGATTGTGGTCTTCGTGGCCCAGTTGTTAGAATGATAGAATGAGTTAATATTTTTAAAGGACTGTAAACTGTTAAAGGCCAGCACATTTATAGGTTAGTATTAAGTTTTACTGCCCCTCCACCACCCCTTTCTCCATAGTTTCAAGTGAAATTAGAGCTTTGGGAGTGATTAGGGAGCTAGCAGACCAATGAGCAGAAAGCCAGCCCACCCAAAACCTCTGCCTAAATCCAGTTCCTCTGATGACTAGTTTGCCTAAAAGTCGAACTAGTAATTTGAAAATAAGGCGTTCTATGCCAGTTTTCCTAAGAGGCACTTCCAATATAATGTCATATTTTAAAATCACTATGTCACAATTTGCAGCATTTTGTCAATGAGATGGTTTTGTATGCTTATGGGTGACTATTTCTATTTTATCTCCTATTGAACATTTTATTACTTTTAGCAAGTTTGTCTGAAGACACTTTCTTTAAAATTGAATATTTCAAGCAATAAACACTTGTCGTCTATAGAATTCCCCACAAGATTTATCGAATGCACCCATTTTGATCACTCCTATCTCCTTCTCAATGGGTTTTGCTCTGCACTGTCTATGCCTGCGTGCACCTAATGGGTTTATTAACCAAATTAGCATGTGCCCAATGTTCCCTTCTGTTCTGTGAGTTACTGACATTTTGACAACAAGCATGAAGAAGTGAGACAGATGGGGCAGACTTGCATCGAACTCCTTGCATTTTATTTTTCAGGCTATCTCATTCATTAAGCAACTCCACTTTGTGAAATAAACGATGGTACATACAAAGCCATTACCAAATGTATTTATTGCTAAAAACGAGATTTTTCAAGAAAGGCAAACTGGCTAAAAAGTCCTGAAAGTGTTTGAAGTAGAAGACGCCCACCGAGACTACAAAGTAACTTTTAGTAGAAATCCTATCTTTAACCAGCATGTTCTTAAATAAATTGCTTTTTTAAAAACCCTTTCAATGATACTGCCATAAAAATTAAGACATTCAAACAGATGCCGAAAGGCTTAAAAATGGGCTGAATTTTATTTGAACAGGTCACTAAGCTTAAAGGTTCCAGTTTGAGGCCAGTTGGCCTAGAACCGATTTGGGATGCAGGCACTTACCTCCCTGCACATGCAATCTGTGGGCACAGAGACAGCCATGGCCCTCGGGGGAAAAGAATCCCCCTCCTGAATGTGACCTCCAAGAGTAAGGGCAAACTGTCAGCTTTTAACTCTTTATTATAAAGACATATTTACACAGAACAATCTTTACAAACACAGTGAACACAATTATGGGGGAGGGACAACTTCTTAATGAAAAGGGCCTTAATATCTTTGTATAAATTAGTAGAAGAATCATACACAACCACTTTAAATAAGACAACACCCTTGACCCACCCACTACCCTCCTCTGCCATGTCCCCATCTTTCCCAGCCATCATCCCTCTTCTGTCCTTTTCCCCATGGGGCTGGCCATGGCTACAGGTCATGGCAGGCTGCTGAGGCATGGGATGCAGAAAGGAGGAAGAGAAGGAAGGTGGTCAGGTCCCTGGTGGGGCTACCAGTGGCAGAGAAGACTTTCTTTCTCTGGACACTGACCAGCCCCACTCCATGCCCAGTTGGGTTGGAGGCTATGCCCAGCGCAGCTTCCCAGGGTGGGCCTTGAGGTGGCAGCAGTAGCAGCAGTAGCAGCAGCAGGAGCAGTGGCAGAGGGGAAGGAAAAGACTGAGTGGGAGGCGTAGGCAAACACTGGGGTTACTGTGGGACTTGGGGGCCCTGACTCCCCCTGCCCTCATGCATACATAGGGGGGCATCAGGCTTCTGTTTTCCCTTTTTTTTCTCCTGGGAGGCCAGTGAGAAGGAAGGCTGCTCAGGTAAAAGCCAAGAGGGTCCACCTTCAGAGGAAGCCATGGAAGGGCCCTCATGAAAGACAGGGCCTCCTGGCAAGGGGTGCTACCCCACCTGCACATCCTCCTATCTCTCTTTATTCCTTCTCCCCTTCCTTTCCTCCCTTCTTCTCCACGCTCTGCCCTCTGACCCCACCAGGAAAGGCCACTAGGAAGGACGGTCCAATCCACACAAAGCAGAGGCTATTGAGTTGACTATTTAAGGCTGCCTCTGGCTCCAGACAGGCAGTGTTGGGGTCTGAATAGTAGTCTCAGGCCCTGAGCTGCCCTGTTAAAGTACTCCAGGGCCAGGAGTACTGCTGGCCGTTTATGGAACCTTCCATCCTATGGAGAGCAGGGAGGTGGGAGCAACTCTGTCTCCCCACAATGGTGCAGTTCACAGCCAACTTGCTTCTCCCTGCCCTCCCAGCCACTCTACCATAACCCCAGCAAAAGGCACTTCATGTGTTTTGAGAAGACATCATCAAGAGGGCCAAGGGTATCATAAAGTGGGGCTTTGGAGACCAGGTCCCCATTCTAGCTCTGCAGTGACCCTGAGTAAATCACTCCCCTCTCCAGGCCTCTGCTGTCACCGACTTTTGCATAAGGAGGCTGAGCTAAGTGATCTCCAAGGGTCCTTTCAGCTCTGATATTCTATGAGTCTTGGCAAAAACAACCCTCCTGCCCAGCTTTTACTCTTGGGAGAGTACAGAGCCAGGCCAGGCCCAGCATCCTCCCCTCTTGACTCAGAACTTGAACTACCGTAGCTGCTGAGGTGGGGCAGGGGTTAGGAGACTCAGTGTGACAAAGTACTTCCTGAGCTCCTCTCACTCACCTCTTCCTTCACTGGACCAGACACGGGCATGAAGAGGAGGCCACAGTGCTATCCTTCCTCCTCCAGTGCTTCAACCCCCTTCACCAGGGCACAATGTGCACTACTCTGATGCCCCCCGATGCACCCTCTTTGGATCCCCACACCCTCCCTTCTAATTAGAATCTCTCCTTGTGCACCTCTGGATTCCTCTCTGGAGGCCAAGTGAGGGATTCACTGACAAGAAAGCAAGGATCTGCAGGAGCCCATTGAGGAATGGAGTGCTTTCCACCCAGATCCCAGGGCAGATACAGGAGAGAGGTCAAGTGGAGGGTGGAGGCATCAGCTAGGGTCGGTGGAGGCAGGGCGTATGGCGGCCCAGGAGAGGCTGGGTGTCCAAAGTCAGTCCAGGGAGAGGCCAGGAAGATGGGCTCCATGGATCCTTATGAGAGAAATGGAATCATCCGAATTCGGGGCGGGACCACGCCATTAGACGAAGCTGGTGGGTGAGAAGAGCCAGGACCATCAGGAGCTAGAACAGGCGTGAGACAAGAGCTGACTGGATGTGAGGGTTCCAGAGAAGCAGACGGATCTGTGGAGTGCTGGGAACCACAGTGCACTGGCACCTGGTTGCGGGGGGGGGTCAGTCCTAATGAGACAAAAATGACAAGAGAGAAGTCAAGGACACATCCTAGGTCAAAGAAACCCCTCCGGGAAAGAGAGAAAATAGCCTTCATCCTACCCCCACCCCTAACCCTGAAGCTGACCCTAAAGCCCAAGGCCCTGAGTTGGTGTCCCTCTGGGCCAGCTGCAGTGGAGCTGCAGCAGGCCTGGACTCAGGCGCAGGTGGAGGCGCTGCTCTCTCCTCTCTGTAGCCACCTTTCACACTTCTCTCCTTCCCCAGCTCTGGAGGAGCACAGCCACAGCTTTCCTCCTGCCCTCGGCCTGGTAGCCCCATGACTCTCTGCCTCTTTCTCTCTTGCCCCTGGAGCTGGTGAGGTTCCGCAGTGGACACCTGTGGGCACACCCTGGGCACCCTCCCCAGTCAAGGCCCCCCAAATTTCCGGAACTCTTCAACAGGCCAGCCTGCCCAACCCCAGGCAGCAGGAGGGAGGGGAGACAGCACTGAGCTGTTGGGGAGTTGGGAGGTCCACCCCTGGTGTTGAGCCCTTCTCTAGGCCTCAGTCTCCCCTCTGTGAAACAAAAGCGCTAGATGAGTGCTCTACAAGCTCCCTGGCAGCTCTAAGGCCCTAGGTGTGTGTGGTGCCAGGACTGCTTGCTGCAAGTGTCTGGCCAGTGATGAGTGGCAGAGCACAAGCTTCTAGGCTGTCCCTCCCCCTGCACTTTAGCACTGCCTGCTGCCCAGGGGCTCCAATAGGTACCTGCTTCAGAAAGGCATGGGGCCCTTATGGGAGAGGCGGGGCCGTTGGCGGCGGAACTTCCTCCGGCCTCCCTGCCAGGGCCCTGGTCCATTCCTTGAAGCCCTGGGCTGCACCAGATAGCGAATGCTGCCTTGCTCCAGCCCCTTCCCTTCAGGAGGCTGCATCAGGGGCACTGCAGGAAGGAAAAGACCTGTTAGCCAGGAAGGGTGATGAAAACAGTCGGAGGGCCGGGAGGGGACATTTCCCCATGAGGTGGCACTCCTTGTACCTTTTCTTTTGTTTTCTTTTTCACCCTGATGAAAACTATGGCAATTATACACAGGCCTGGAGCAAGGAGAACCCACTACTTAGATCTTGCCGTTGAAGTAGCTGATTTTTGCCCTTTTGACAGTTAAAACATGTTTCTGACAGGCACACCCACAGGTTCTTTCTTTGGAACACTGTTGGGGGTGCACTTCGGGGCATTAAGTCTGTACTTGGCTGGGATGCAGGAGGCAGTAACCCCCATGGCACCCATGCAACTGGCGTACTTCAAACATTTCACACTTACAACATTACAATGGCTCCCCCTCTGTGGACCCATCACCCAGATTCCATAGCTATGCAGATGGAGCCACATATGCTTCATTATCCGTTTTCTTTTTGCTTGACTGCGGCTTTCTAAAGCAAATCATGAACATCATGTCAATGTACTCCTATGCACTTCAATAGGCAGAGTACCCACTTTTGACTACTAGAGATCTCATACCTCCCCCGTAGGTATCCCATCAGCAGTCAGGAATCTCTCAAGCTTGCTCCTGAGGTCTTCCTGGGAGTGTGGCTGGAGTGTCTGACTCAGCCTGCTTTGTGCTTGATTATACTCAGCCTATGACCTGATGTAGAGGCTATTAAATATTGCATGAATGAATGAGTGAGTGAATGAGCAGTGTGTCTGTGCATCAGGATAGGGATGAGATGTGCAGTTGCTCTGCCTCCCATCCTTCCCAGATCACACCTCTCATCCTGCGTTTGATGTGATTCCACTCCAACCCCAGGTGGCTTTTACTCTTCTGAGGCTCCTCTCTGCATCTACTTACATCTGCCTTACAGTAGAAGTCTCTTCATGCCAGCCTAAGCCCTGACAATGAAATCCAAGTGGTGATAGGTACACTTGGGTGTGATAAGGAAGAAGGGGCACTTGGCAAATTTCACAGAGCCTGCAGTCCAGCAAGAGAAGCTGAGCTGGCACCTGGAGGCAGGCAGTGTGGGGAGATGAAATGGTGCTGGAAAAGAGGTAGATGTGCAATGTCCAGTTTGGGGCTGGCCTGCAGAAATGTGGCATCGGAACCTAGTGATAATGAGTACCAGTCTCTCTTCTCTCACACCATCCAATCTGCCTTCAGCTATGTCCCTGGCCCTGGAGCCTCATGGCCATCCATCCAGGAATCCCCACCACTAGCTCACAGTTTCCATACAGCCTCCCATTGGCTGCTCCTCCCTCCCCCTCCCCTGCCTCCAATACCCTCACGCTCTGGTTCCTTCCATGGCTCTTGTGAGTTCTCCACTCCTTGCACACAATTTGCAGGCGTTTAGCCTCCTCTTGGGCCAAAAGTGGGCGAGGTGTGTCCTTGGGGCCCCCTTTGCCCAGCTCCAGGGCCTGCTGTTCTTTCTCCCCACTCACACCCAGACACGCACACTCCCCCTGCACACGCATATGCTCTAACCCTGCACTCTCTTTTCCTTCTTCTTCATGAAGAACCACCAGGCCCATTAGGACGCTATGATTTACTGAGTTCATTTGGTTAACTTAGCCACACTACGGTGCTGATGGTCAGGGTGAAGTCATGTGTCAACTGAGCATCTAAACGTGTAACTTACAAGAATTAAAACAACAATTGTCTTAGCAGTTTGGAGCAGGATGGACGGACAGGTCAAGGAGGCTGCTTCTGCCTGACTGATCTAGAGCTCCCCTCTGGCTGCGATCTGTGGAGGGGCTGGGGCTGGGGAAGAAGAGGGAAGGACCTTCATTAAGTTCCCAACCCAGCTTCTGCACCTCACGCCCTGGGTTTTAGTGTCCCTCAAGGTTTATCCTGTGTACTGAAGGTGGATCTGAATGATGCTGATGCTGACAAGGAGTCAATACCAGAGACACACTGGGTGTAAAATTGTAGGAACTATGCTGAGCATGTGGCCAGGAATAGGGGGAGGTCCCTAAGGGCCTTGAAAAGTGAAGCCTTGGATCTCATGTCCATGCCTTCAACTACTGGGGGTGGGGGCACAATGGCTCCTCGGGCATGGAGAAAAGAGGCCCAGCACTAGGAAGGGGAGAGTGTCATCCTCATGTGCTCGTATCCAAGCCTGTGTCTGTGGCAGTCAGGAAGGGAGGGCTGGAGGAAGGGCTCTATGGTCAAGAGCCAGGATGAGGAACAGGGATGGTGGCTTAAACTTTGGCCAGGAAGATGTCTAGACTAGGCCTCCAGCGAAGAGCCACCCTGAGCTCACTGAGTACCAGCCAGACCCTGGACAGCAGCCACCCAGAAACCTCTGGCCTCTTGCACCCATTGACTAGGGGCCTCATTGTCCTCATCGAGGGAACTCTGCAGGCTTCTCCTGCTCCCTGCACCCATCACCCACCTGTTTCCTACTTTCGGTGCTGAGTCTGGCTCAATGTCAGATAAGCTGACACCTGAAACCCTGGCTTTCTCCTGTCCAAAGGGACAAATTAGAGGCTGTTGATTCTCATCACAGGAGAGGTCCTTGCTGTACAAAAGCACTCCCTTTTAGCAATGGGGGCCATCCCCAGGGCATTTCAGCATTTCCCCCCAACTAATTTGCTGCTTAAAGGGAGGCAGGAGCCAGTAGCCCAAGAAGCTCAAGCCTAGAGGGACTGGAGTCATTGCCCACTGAAACGCCTTCAACAATGAAGCAACGGCATCTCCATGCTGTACCCCAGTGGAGATGCCCCCCAGTGGGAGGGGGAGAACTAGATTTGTTCTTCATGAATCTTGAACTCCAGCCCTGCCAACACACAGAGGTGCGTACATGTGACTTTTCAGGAACATGCCACACTCACCAGGAATGGTACACCTGTTTTCCCTCTCACAGTCTGGCCTGTCTTGTGGTTGCTTTAAAAGCCCACACTTGTGCTCTGGCGAGACCCTGGCAATGCCCCTTCCACCATTCTGTGGCACTGCATGTGTCTCTGGGATGAGGCACCTTTCCTTTGTCTGCTCAGCATTCTGCCCCACTGGCCTTCTCCAGGGCCCTGCGCTATCACCTGGTACCAGCTTTGCTGTCCTGGATACGAGGCTCTGGTAGCCTGGGCCTCCTCTTGACTTCCTTTAGTCCTGTGCCGATGAAGGCCTAGCTCAGGTTACATGAGTGCTTAGCACTTAAGACAGGGATGGAGTGGAGATGCCCCCCTCCACTGTGGGAAGGGTACAATAGACTGTCCTCACACTGCCACTGGGACTCCATGCAGGAGAGGAGAAGGAGAGGTGCCCAAAGACCAAGGGACACTTGGCCCAGGCCCAGCATCTCTTAGACTCAGAAGAGCAAAGTGTATCCCAGGTCAGGAGGTGGGCGTGGGGTGGGGAGTGGAGAGTGAGCCTTCCCTGTTAGGAAAGAATGTGGGGAGAGCAGAAAGCATGCATTTCAGTCTTGGAACTCTGGTGTCCCTGGCTGGGCAGAGTGTGCAAGTCTGGGCCAAGGACAAAGTAGTTCTGGGGCCCCTGTTTCTAAGAAAGAATGGAAGGCAAGAGAAGCAGGATAGGACATGTGTACCTGGACCCTTGTATAGTGGTCACCTCCAGGGAGGTGTCCTCCTTGGCTCCAGGAAAGGTCAGAAGGCAGAAACACAGTGGAGGCTTTGGAAGTTTCTAGCAATAGGCTTAACCAAAAAATGCGAGGGTGATGAATGTACCAAATTGGGGTGTACAGATGATCTAATGAAAAAGGGTGAATTAAAGCAAGAAGTGGCAGGGTCTGGGCCAGAAGCTCACAGCATTCTGGCAGCCTGACCAACTTAATTCCCTTGAATCTAGCTCTCTGCTTTACTAGTACTGCCCCAATGGCTGGACCCCCAGAGGGTTCCCATGCTGTCTGTTGGCCAAGAGTCTTCCAGTAGCCTCTGGAGGAGCACCGGATATGCAGGTCTTCCTCATGGACACTCTGCACCCACTCTTTTTATTCCCTGAAGGTGCCACCGTGGACTATTTGCCTGTAGTGCCAATTGTGCAAGTGTCTTGTCTCGCCAACTACACTGGCTCCTGGGGAATAGGTCCCAGTGGTGTCTACTTGTATCTTTTGCTCCCTTCCTGCCACGGCCTGCCTGGCAGGAGTTTCTGAGGAGAAAGCCTGCTCCCTTCCTCCTAAGTAGGCAGCTGGCTCAGCGCTGGGGTCTTGAACAGGGGCTCAGGAGACAGCTACCTGGAGGCAAGAGGTGCTAGAAGGTAGGCAGCACTCCGGGCACAGAGGCAGTGGCCAAGAACAAGGGCAGAGAAAGGAGATGGCCTACAAAGAGTCCGGCAGCATTGGCAGCCTCCGAGGCTCCTGGACTGCAGGCCATCCTCCTGCTGTGCAGGATTGGGGACCAAGTACAGGGCTCTTCCTCTAGGAAACTTGCTGCCTTGCCCTCTTTGTCCCTTGGCTTTCACTTCCCTGTGACTTCAGCTCGGGCACTGGCATTAGTCCACCTGGTCTTAACCTTCTCCTTCTGTGGTGCCAGGCAGGCAACAGTGACAGCCAGATCACAGGACTGTGGGGGCTGGCGGCCCCAGGAGACACTGACGCACAGAGGGCAGGCAGTGTGGAGCATGGCTGGGAATCAGGCTTGGGGCAGGCAAGGGAGCACAAGTGCCAAGTAATACCAGGTGGGGGGGTCAGGTGGGGGCCGAAAGACTCCCCTCACCTGAGCGGCATGGAGGTGTCAGATCAGGGGCCCACCTTCCTGGTTTGGTGCCTGAGACAGGGAGATGAAGGTGAAGTCTGCCTGTGCCTGGGGCAGAGTGGAGGCTGCAGCCAGGATGTGAAAGACCAAGGGCCTGGGGTGGGATGGAGGCTCTGGGCAGGGCCTCCTGTGCAGAAGCAGAGGAGGAGTCCGGCAGAAGGACCGGCCTGACCCAGCCTGGGGGAGGCTGCCTCTGCTCCCTTCCAGGCTGAAAGGAGAACAGCTGGGATCCATGCTGCCACTGCCGCTGCCCCTGCCTATCCAACAAGTGTCCCATCTGCATGTTGGCACATCATCCCCTGGACCAGCCAGAGGCCCCTAGCTTCCAGGAGCAGCAGACCTTCAACGTGAGGGAGAGCTCAGCTCACGCAGCTCAGCTCCGTTCCCTCCATTGATCCGTGAGGGGAGCAGGGCATGCTCCAACCCCCCACCACTTGGGATGCAGAGTGCGGGGCACCGGGTACATGCCTGTGGCCCTGAGCGCCTCGGACTGTACGGGGCAGTCAGGAGGGGCAAGGCCCCTGGCTGGTGATGGCAGAGGCCCTGCGGAACCTCCCACAACCTTTCTCGGAAGAAGCGGTCCCCGGCCGCCCCTTAGCCCGCGGTGCCCTGTCAATCTGCTGCCGGCGCGTGGCTGCTCCTGCAGGGCTCGCGCCGAGCTCCCTGGGAGGCGGGGAGAGCGCAAGCAGGGCGGAGGGAACAGAGCGCGCTGGCTGCAGCCGCCGCCGGAGAGCCACAGGGAAGCACGGGCGAGCGGGAGGGCGCGCACTCACCTCCACACACCACAGTCAAGGAGAGCCAGAGCAGCAGCAGCGCCTGCACGCAGAGCCGCAGATTCATGCTGCTCCTGGAACCGCTGCGGGCCCTTAAGAGCCGGTGGGAGGGCGGAGAGGCCGGGAGCCCCAGGCAAAGAAAGGCGCAAGCCGCGGCGGGCGCGTGCGGGCGGGAAGCAAGAGTGTGTGCACCCCACCCGCTCGGCCTGCTGCCTGCAGCCCGCCCGCCGGCTGGCCGCCTCCGCTCTCCTGCAGCGTCTTTCTGCCTCCACTGGGCAGTGCAGCGAAGCTGGCCTCAGAGGCTCTGGGGGCAGTGACGAGCTCTTTTCAGGCGACTGACTTTGCTCGGCCACAGCTCCAACTGCGCGTGGCCTGGGCTGCCAGCGAGAATGCTCCCCGCTCACTCCACGGGCTGCATTTTGTAGCTTGTGGCTTGGCCGAGAGCCCACTTGGTCATGTGGTCATCGGGAGGTCTGGAGGGGGGGCCAGGAAGAGGGAGAGGGAGCAACTCTCCCGCACCGCCCCCCTCCTGGCACGCACGCACTGTGAGGCCCCAGCCAGGACGCGAGAGGGAACCCCGTGGTGGCCCCACGACAAAGGCTTCGCAGCCCTTCAGACCACGGACAACCCACAGCTGCTCCCGGTACAATGCCCGCCTGGCCGGGGGGGTGCGGGTGGGGGGGCAGAAAGTTTGTGGAGCCAAAGGGTTTCAAACACAGGAAATAGGAAGCGACGGGAGGAGTGGAGGGGCACACTGAACTCTTTCGAACCTCGCTCCCTTAGCAGCTGTCAAGAAACCCCGGCGGCGCTCAGGACCCTGCCTGGGCTGCCCCACTGAGCCCATCCGCCTCTGACCCAGACCATGGTCCTTCCCCTTGTGGCCTCTGCATCCCCAAGGGTTTGGGCAAGACTCCCCAACACAATGGTCCTCCTCTCCTCTGCATCCTCAACTGGATTCGGATGAGGGGTGTTTTGCCTAGGTTTGTGTTGAAGGCACAAACCCTCCTTGCCCGTGCCACCTGCCAGGAGGCGCGCTCTACCTGGAATGCCCCAGGCAGGACTTCTTCATTCTTGCAGCCGTCTCCCAACTCTCATCTGATCCAGAGAACTTCCCAAGAAACCAGTATCCAGGAGGGACAGCCCCTCAGTTCCTCCTCGCTGTTAGGGCATGTGACAGCTCCTACAATGTCCCCTTTCTTGTTCTGGGGAGCTGTCCCCAGCTAGTTCCCCATCATCATAAGAGGAGGACAGTTTACCCACTCCACACAGTTTAGGCTGGATTCATTCCATATGTACTTGGGATTCCCCTTTATAAGTGGGTTCTGAAGTCGTTTGCCTTTCCAGAATAGATTCTTAGTCCTGACAGTCTGGATGCTCCCAAGGAAAGTGACTGCCTCTTGCACTGGACTGGAATTCCCCTAAGACAGGACCCGTCTTCTCATTCTTCTGGATCTCTCCAAAGTTCCCAATATCGTGCTCTGCACATAGGTGGCACTCAACACATATTAAAAGGCTGAATCAAAAGGTCTTTCCACCTTCCAGCAAGTCAGGCAGTTTGCTTGAAGTACAAGTCCAGAAAGGTACATTGGATAGTGTTTATGTGTGCCATAAAAGATGCGAGAAACCATGGCATATTGTTATGAAATATTTTTGACATGTTACAAAGTTCCAGTATATGCATTATTTATTATCAGCCTCCCTCCACCAGAATTGTCACCTCCACAGGAGACGAATCTTTGCTTTGTTCATGGCTGTTCTTCCAGACCTACAACAGTACCCAGGACATGATCGGTCCTCAATATGTACTTTTTTTGGCGGGGATGTTGAGACAAGGTCTGGCTTTGTAGTTTAGGCTGGCGCTGAACTCACTATGTAGCCCAGGTTGGCCTCAAACTCGCAGTGTTCCTCCTGCCTGAGCTTCCAGAGTGCTGGGATCACACGTGTGTGCCACCACGCCCACCTTCAATATGCAATTTGGAATATATGCCTGAGCTTTTCAAATACACTCCTATTGCCTGAATCAAGGGAGTGGGAAGGGAATAAGACAGGATTCTTGTTAATAATCTATGATCCCATTATAGCCATATCAAGTTTGCAAAAGGAATATGAAGCAAAGCATCTCTGTATTTGAGAGATCCAGGCTGGGAGCCCTGGATATGGATACATGAGATTATTCTTCCTTTGCTGTTCCCTTGGAAAGAGTTGCAGCCAGGAGGAGAAACACATGACCTCTAGGCTCCCTGCTTACCTACTGTAGGGCCTTGTTGTTATCACCTAAATTTGTTGGATTTTACAGGGATGCTAATCTCTGCCCTACCCGCTTCAGGGTTGTTATGGGATGAAATGAGGTAATGTACCAGAAGCCCTCGCAGAGTCATTTTTAGGAAACTTGGTGGCCCAATCCATGACTGAGTAAGCCTATGAATACCCAAGTAAGCGTCCCTCATAACTAAATTAATATGGGCCTCTGTGTTCAATTGCTCCTCTACTAGGATGTGTATGGGTCATTGCTAAGTGGTTAGGGAACTGCTTTCCAATACAGTAGCTACTGACCATGTTTTAAAGAAAGTTAAAAATTCGGATCCTTGGGGAAACTGGCCAGATTTCAGTTACTCAACAGCCGCATGTGGCAGCAAAACGTTCTATTGAATGGCTCTGAGTTAAAGTATTCATTTCATTCTTCTTTTTCCTACAATAATTTTTTCTCACCTTACCTAATGTATAAAATGCACATAATAAGTTGGGGGACACAAAAGCAAACCAATACAAATTAAAGCAAAGCAGCACCAAATTGAAGGTATTCATTTAAGGCAAGATTTAAAGAGCTGGACACTCAGGAGAATCATTTAAAAATCTAGCCCTTCTCTCCACTTAACCAAATCACATCTGTTTTTCTAGTTAGAGACCCAACATCTCATCTTTCTTTCTTCTTTCTCAGGCTACTCTTGCCCACGGTGACTTTGCCCTCTTGACGACAGATATGGCTCTACCTGCATGCCACACTATGTGGGCCTGCTGTTCTGCAAAGAGGGTTGACCGCCACTGTACCCATTCTGGAATCAATCAAGGCCCATGAAGCCAGGAATGTTACTCTGATTGCTCACTCTGAACCCTTTGTAGGCTCCCATAAATCTCAGTGTCATATTGAAACAACCAATTTTCCTACCTGTCTCTGTCTGTCAGCTTTCACAATCACACAGCACAGTGCCTCCCACATAGTTGGTATGCCATAACTGCTTGTCAAATAAATAAATAACTGCTAGCAGAACTCTATACTGTCTTTTGTTCAGGAAGATGATACTGGCAAATGAATATCTCCACAATAGATGCGTTAAAGTGTGTCACTGGAGGTGGGGAAGAAATACACAAAACCATTCACACCCCGAGGCAGCAAGCCGCTGTGGAGTCACTGTTGTGCGTGAGCTCAAGCCTATGGTCAGGAGCAAGACTCAGTTTCCAGTCATGGTAAGGGGCAATCCCAGAGGTGGGGGTAAGACTCAGAATATTGTTGGGGACAGAGATGAGATAGCTAAACTATGTGAAACCAGCAGTCTATGGCTTATCCTCCTCATCAGTACTATGCTCAAGCTATTCAGTTCCACGTAGTGCCCTATGCTATCACCACCAGCTCCTGCTGCTCAGTTGACTTACTACCTCTCCATGCTGTGGGTTTATGTGAGCAGGGTGGTATATTAAAAATAACGCAGATTTTATAACTGATTTCAAATCCTGTCTCTCAATCCCATTCATTAGCTCAAGTTACTTTGCCTTTCTCAGGCTTAGTTTCTTCATGTGTTAACATAATAATGAACATAATAATGTCACCTACCTAATTATGTGTTATGGTTTGAATGTACACGTCCCTCAAAAATTCATGTTGGAACTAAACCTCAAGGTGTTGGTATTAAGAGAAGGAGCCTTTTGGAAGGGTTTCACCCTAACAAACCGATTATTAGTGCTCTTATTAGAAGAGGCTGGAGGGAGAAACCAAGCGTCCTTTTTGCCCTTCTGTCCCTTCTGTCATGTGAGGACACAGCATTCATTCTCTCCAGAGGAAGCAACACTCAAAGTGCTACTTTGGAAGAAGAAAGGCTAGAAAGCTCTCACCAGACCACAAACCTGCCAGCGCCTTGATCTTTTCCACAGCTCCCAGCACTATGAGAAATACATTTTTTACTATTTATAAATTGCCCAATCTCAGATATTTTTTTATAGCAGCAGAAACAGACTAAGACATTATGGTTGGGTGATTACATGAAATAATGCATGTAAAATACTTAGCACAGTCCCTGTCCACAGTAGTTGCTTATTCAATGTCATTTTCTCCTTGGCCTGACCTGCCCCTTCCCCTGCCTTTGGGTCTGGCCTCTGGCCTCTTGGAACTAATCATAAAGGAAGGGCTCTATTCACATCTGTCTTCTCAGTAGCCATTGAAACTGTCCACTGTCTTATTCTCCAAAAGCACTAATCTCTGTTGGGGCTAATCTGATGAATGTGCTTGATCCAGGGAGTTAATGGTGATAGTGGTTGGAGATTGTACCTCCCAGGTATGACATTCATTCTAACAGGACCTTTGGGAGATGATGTCCTACCCTAAAGCAATGTCAAACTCCACCTTTTCAAGGAAGGAGACAATTCCGTGACTGATTTGGCTTCTTTACACAGAGCTCACCTTGCTTCACAATCAGCTAAGAAAGAGAATCCTCTGGCAATTTACAACCTAAATTTCAACCTGCAGGTCCAGCCACTGAAGCCTCAGAGAGCAATACTGTTACAGCCCATTCTTCTCTGCTACCCCCACAGATGATGAGAGCTAAAATATATGTCACATGTATGTGTCCACCACTGCTCTAAATCCTTTACCTGTATTAGCTCATTCAAGCCTCACACCTATGAGGTAGGGCCCATTCTTTTTTTTTCCATTAAGTTTATTGGTCCGTTTTAGGTGTACAGTACAGTTACACTCATCATTGGGATCTTGTACCTTTACACGATGTATCTTGGTTCTGATTTTTTTCCCCATTCCCATTCTTTATCACCTCCATTTTACAGATGAATCAACTGAGGCTAACAGAGGTTAAATAATTTTTCCAAGTCTGCCTAACCTCAAAGTCTACTCTCTCCCTTCACTGGACATCATGAAGCAATTGTTCACTTATTGGGCCTGCATATAACTTTATTTTCACCTTTAACATCTAACTCACTTGGCCTTGAGTTAGGAACCCGTAAAGCATAGTAGGTAAACACATAATAAGGTAGCTTTGTCACTTACTAAATGGGTAACTGGGCAAATTACTAACCCTTTCTGGGATTTAGGTGGCTCATGTGAAAAAAGAGAGCACCTAACTCCCTGGGTTACTGGAAGGATTAAATAAATCAATATCTATAAAATAACAGAATGCTTGGTTCTCATAGTGAGGTGAGCAGTATATAATTGTTATGTCCTCCCATGGAAATATGAGGTGCTATGACTATGTCTTATTCTTTTTTGTATTCTCACCAGCAGTGGCATTGACCAATGCAAGTATTCATGAGTACTCACTGAATGAAAGAAGGATTTGTACAGTCATTCTAATAATCACTCTATGTTTACGATATATAGGAAATGACCTTATTTAGGTAAAATCATTGCAACTTATCCAGCACGTTTTTAGATGGGTCAACACCAGCAGTAACAGAAATACTCAAAGACATGACCACTCCCCTCAATCCTCTAGTGCTTGTTTTTATTGGAGTAGTGCAAATAATGGAGCAGGGAGAGGACACCTGGAGAATGATGAGCCCAGCCAGCAATCGGGGAAATGTCATACCAGAAAAAGCCCCAACCCCCTCATTATGCCGGTGGAGAAGCTGAGGCTCAGAAAGGAAAAGTGCCTTCCCCAAAGCTATCCAGAAAGCTGGTGGCAGACTCCGGCAGAACTGGGATGTAGGTCTAACTAATTCCCATCTCTTGGTTTTCCCTTTCAACCTTCCCAGTATGGAACTGAACTCACTGGCCAAGTAGTGCCCCAGCTGGCTGTACAGGTGCTCATGATGGCTGTGCTTAGGCATGGGGTGCTCACTCCACAGTCCAGCCTTTCCAGAGCATCTTATAGTTAGTCTCCCCAGTGTTGCTCATCTAATTCATTCCCTAAGACATGGATAAATTAATGAGCAAACAAGGTCAGTTGCAGTGACGTTGGTAAAATTATTTAAGAAGAGCCTCAAAGCTTCCCGTCTTTCGAGCTACTTAGCAGGAACTTAGAGGGGAAAAAAAAGTTTTCTAGTTGAAGCCTCACTAACTGGCTCACAACAAATGATCCTTGCTTGGTTAAGCACAAGCAGGGAACAACATGATTTCCACTGTCTCATTACTAGATATTTATCTTTCTGAATCTATTGACCACAGTTGAGCTTTCAAACTTCCTATCTACCAGAGCAGCCAGCACAATGCTTGCTGTATTATGGAGGCTGCTTAGACAGTATTCATGAGTTAACTTTCTTATGGAGTATGATACTATTTCATTTCATTTCATTATATTTGAGCAGCTGGAGATCAAACCCAAGGTCTTACACATGCTAAGCACATGCTATACTACTGAGCCACATCCTGGCACAATTTTAACCAATAAATGATGTCAATTATGTGGAACCTGGCCTGGAACTTATTTTGTGAATTGAAAGTCCCTAGTAACCATTTGGAGGAAATAACCTTGCTGTTGAGATCTGTTCAACTTTGCCTGGGTGTCCTCTTCAAATGGCTACACTGTTCACTAGCTGAATAAGTCCTAAGAAGGATCCTCCAAGAGGCTGAAGTGCCACTCCTCTGCCCCTGCCCCAAGCCCCGAGTCCCCAGAAATGCCCCCTTTCCTTGCATCTTGCCTAATTCCTTCGGACCCCTTGGCCCCTCCTAGAGCCACACAGGTCCCCATTCTTCCTTGTTTGTCTTTCCCCACAGTTTCATTTCCTCTGCACATCCTCTATGACGTCTCCCAGGAGCCTCCGTCCTTCCTCTCCCCTAGGGTCTATAAATACTTTGATACCCCAGGGAGGCTTTTGAATTCTTTCCTCAGCCAGAAAGGCCCCTGAGCTAGGATGACCACTCCCAAATGAGCAGGTTTATCTCCAAGATCCATTGGGATATCCAGCCTTTCTTCTTCATGCTTTGCTGGCTAGTTTTGTCAGGGCTTGTAGGGTATTATATGATCTTGAAAGCTTTGTGTGCTGAGCCAAGGCAAAGACTTGGAGACTGGATGTTGAGTCTATGACCAGTTGGGTTGTAGGCTTATAGCTCTGAGAGACTGAGGCCAAAGTCAGAGAAGGTACATCGAAGTCAGAGAGATAATGAAGTCAACCTTTCTCTATGCCAAATCCTGCTTTATACTCTTAAACTGATCAGAAATCTGTACCAATCTCCACCTGGTTGCTAACCCTGCCCACAGACTGAGATCTTTTGGGGTTCTCTTTCGTCTTTTGAACATTTCCCATACACATAAAGAGAGAGTGAAATATTTTACTACTCTTAAAAGGATAATACTTTTGAAGATAAAGAAAAACAGTCTTTTTAGAGCAATGCCCCATGTATTAGTTTCCCAGCACTGCCATAACAAAGTACTACAAACTTTGTGGCTTAGAACAAGGGAAACTTTCTCACTTCTGAAAGTCAGAAATTTGAAAGCTCTAGGATAAGAAATGTATGATAACTTGCACAAGTAATGGATGTGTTATTTAGCTTAATTGGCACTTTCTATACAGAGATCAAAGCATTGTTGTGTATATAAATACACACAATTATTATTGGTCAATTAAAAGAAAGGGAGAATCCTTCCTTGCCTCTTTCATCTTCTGGTGGTTCCAGGGCTTAGGGCTGCATCATTGCAATTTCTGCTTCCATTTTCACATGTCTTCCTCCTCTTATGTCTGTGTGATCTTCTGCCTCTTTCTTTCTTTCTTCTTTTCTTTCTTTCTTTCTTTCTTTCTTTCTTTCTTTCTTTCTTTCTCTCCTTTCTTTTTTGTGGTGCTGTGACTGGAACCCAGGGCCTCACTCAGGCTAGGCAAGTGCTCTTCCGTCAAGTTTTACCCCAGCCATCTACATCACTTTTATAAGGACACTCATCATTAGATTTGGGCCCCACCTGGATAATCCAGAATGATCCCCCTCTTAATGTAGTCACATCTACAAAGATTATTTTCAAATAAATGTGTCACACTTACAGGTTCCAGGGGATAGGATATGGACACATCCTTTGAGGGACCACCATTCAATGTAATGTAGCCCACTGCCTCCATTCATACCTCTGGCATGCTGGAACCAAAAAGCATAAATTACTTCCAAATATCTCTGAGATCCACACTGCTCTATGTTTATGCTGCCCCATCTTCATTCAAGCCCTGTCATTCCTCACACATTATCCTCCCTAGCAACCAGAATGTCCATCCCAGGCCCACTTGGCACAAACACCTGTGGTTTCCCATGGCTCTTATGATCAAGACCAAAGTCCTAGTTATGGTCTATGGGGCCCTGGATAATCTAGATCCCACCCACCTTGCAAACCTTCTCTCTTGCCTCTCTCCTTCTGTCTGCAGTGCCATGTCCCTCCTGTCACAATATCTTCCCCAAAATTGTTCCCTTCTACTGGAGGACTCTCTGCTTTACCCAATCTTTGCCTGGCTAATGCCAGTCACCCATCAGTTCATCTCTAAGGTCAAATTACTCCTCCTCGTAAGATGCTTTCCCTCATGCTCAGACTGGCTGAGAATTCCCTGTAATGACTTCTCTCATAGTTTGCAATTTGGCTTGTGCTGAATTAATGTATTCCCCCACATACAACTAAACTGAGTCCCCCAAGGGATTTATGATAGTCTTCAGTATCTAGTCAGTGTCTGACACATAGTAAGGGTTTAATCATTATCTGAATGAGTATGTGAATGAACAAATGAATGAATGAATGAATGAGTCTGAACGTCTGTGTTCTAGTCCCTCAAGTCATTTTCCTAAACATGAGAAAACAGTGCCTATCTCATAAGGTTCAGTAAAAATCAAAATGAGATAAGGGAGGGGAAGGGACTTTGTAAATCACGATATGTTGCACTAATATAAGGGATCACTGCGGTATGGCCAATGTAGCCAGTCTTTTGGGGGAGTGGCAAGTGGACTGCACAGGGCTTAGGGACAGCAGGAGGGATGGCGGTGGAGATGGGAAAGGATATTGAGGTCCATTATCCCCTGTATAAGAAGACTGCCTGTGGCTCTGTTATGTAGAATATAATTACAAGAGCACTCGATTCCCCAATTTCAGGCTGGAAGCTCCAGCTCATAGCTCATCACCCTCTGGGACTGAGAAGTAAGTGCCTTTCTCCTCAGGTATAAATATTGCCAGAGTCACCACGGGTATTTAAGGTTTTCATTGTCTTCCTTTAAAAGTATCTGGCCCCAGTGAAGGCTGAGGACAGGGTGACAGCCTCCTGGGCTGGCTCTGTCTGTGTCTCTGCCATGCTTCCTTCGAGGTATCCATCAGCCATGCTGGCACTGGTTTAAGGTGCTACCCAGCTGACAAACGACTCCAAAGCATGCCTCTCAGCTTTGCATTCTTCCACTTCCTTGCCTTCTTGGCTTTCACTATTAACCAGCTGGGAGGGTATCACCTCCTTCCTCCTCCTTCCTCTTGCTCTTCTAGCACGTCCATCTAAAAGGATCCCTGAAGGCTCAACATTCCAGGTCTTTAATTTCTTACGTTTGATTTCCCCAGACCCCATCCAGTCATAATCTCCTTTCCTGCAGGGAAGGGACACTTCCACCTCTTCCTCCATATCCTCTTAGCTCCTTGCACTTGGTCAAGAGACCTAAAAAGGCCATTTCACATTTCCATGTTGTCTTCCATTGCTTTCTCCCCTGGGATGTCTATGCATTCACAGCCCTGAAATGCTTCACTGGTTTGGAATGTTCATGACGAGCCAATCCTCTGAATCATACACTTAAAGAAATTGGAAAAAAAAAAAAAAGAAATTGAAAAGAGCAGCATTGTCATTTCCCCGGTTTCCTCTGACCTGGATGTCTTCCCACTAGCTTGATGGCATGCGCTTCCCCACTCAGTCCCACTGGCCTTTGAGGCTTTGTCTCACAGCCCAACGAAGGTAGAGAGAAGCTCTGCAAAATCCTCAGTCTTCTCTCAATGATTTGGGCATCTCAGGGCAATGCATTCTTTCAGTAGAAGGCTTCTGGATAATTTCCTCTAACAGGTTCCACAGGACCAGAGTTAGAAAAGATCTTGCAATTTATCTGTTTAAAGGCCTCCTCCTTTTTACTTATGGCATGGAGGTATAATTGACAGACAACAAGAAGCACAATTTGTACTCAGTGTACAAAAATTGTATACTTTTCTAAGTTTTGACTTATACATAACCTCATGGAACCACTGCAATCATCAAGTTTCCGTCACTCCCTAACGTCTCTTCCTGTTCCTCTGTAATCCCACTGTCCAACCCCTCTCCTCTCCCTTATCCCCTGGCAACCACTGATCTCTCAGTTGATGTATAGTTTGTGTTTTGTAGATTTTTTATAAATGAAAGTAACAACATATTTACTCTTTGTTTTTGCTGGTTTCTTTCACATGGCAGATTGCTTTGAAATTCATTTATGCTACTGTATATATTAACAGTGTTCTGTGTACTCATAGGTCATTACTTTTTAATTACTGTATGGTATTTGACCATATTTTGTTTATTCACTCACCTGTTGATTTTGTTTATCCACTTGCCCGTATTTGTGAGAGTTTTCCTAGTTTGAGGCAATTACCAGTAAAACTGCTATGAACATCCATGTACAAGCCTCTGTGTGGACAAAGAATACAGTGAGTGTGTGTTTAACATTTTAAGAAACTATCAAACTATTTTTTAAATTGATCATACCACTTTACATTACCACCAGGACTTAGTGAGAATTCCAGTTCCTCCATATCCTCACCAACACTTGGTATGGGCAGTCTTTTTAATTTTAGCCATTCTAATAGGTTTGTAGTGGAATCTTACTGTGGTTTTCTTATTTTCCTAATGGCAAATGAGGCTAGGCATCTTTGTGTGTGTTTATATGTAATTTGCTATTCAAATTTTTTGTTGTAGGCTATGTTCAAATATTTGGCATTCTTTTATTGGCTAGTTTTCTTTTAATTGAATTATGTTAATAGTTTTATTGAGGTATAAGTCACATACCATAGAACTTACTAAAGTGTATAATTCAATGCTTTTTATTATATTTATAGTTTTTTAAACCATCACTATAATCTAATATCAAAATATTTTCATCATCTCAAAAGTCCATTACCATTCACTCCCCAGTTCCCTCTTTCTCCAGCTCCTCAAAACCACTTACCTATTCAGTCTGTATAGATTTGCCTCTTATGAACATTTAATAGGAATAGAGTCATCTGATCCTTTGTGTTTGGCTTCTTTTATTAGTGCAATGTCTTCAAGGTTCACCCATGTTACAGCACATATCATAATTCATTCCCTTTTATTGCTAGCTAATATCCCATTGGTTGGACATACCACATTTCATTTATCCATTCATCAGTTGATGGACATTTGGGTTGTTTCAATTTTTGGCTATTATGAATAATGCTACTATAAATACTTTGGTACAAATATGTGCATGAATATATGTTTTCAATTCTCTCCAGAATATATCTACAAGTGTTTACCTAGATAATACGGACGACTCTGTGTTTAATGTTTTGGGGAGCCACTAAACCATTTCCCAAAGTAACTTCACCATTTTACATTCCCACCAGTGATGTATGAAGGTTCCAATCTTTCCATATCCTGCCCAAATGCTTATTTCTGCTTTTGTTTTTATTTTGACCATCCTAGCAGTTGTGAAGTGGTATCACATTGTAGTCTGGATTTGCATTTCTCTAGTGACTAATGATGTTTCATGTGCTCATTGGACATTTGTCTACCTGCTTTTGGAAAAATACCTATTCAGATCCTTTGATCAGTTTTTAATTGATTTTTAAATTATTGAGTAATAAGAGTTCTTTACATAGTTTAGGTACTAGACCCTTATCAGATATATACTTTGAAAATATTTTCCTCTATTGTGTGAGTTACCTTTTCAAAATTTGTTTGTTTTTGAGATAAGATCTCACTATGTAGTCCAGTTTGGACTCAAACTCGAAATGATCCTCCTGCCTCAGCCTCCTGAGTGCTTGGATTACAGGCGTGCACCAACATGCGTGGTCTCACAATTTTTTTAAGACCAAGTCTTTCTATGCAGCCCAGGCTAGCCTTCAACTCCCTATGTAGTACAGGTTGGCCTTGAGCTCATGGTGATCCTCCTGATTCAGCCTCCAGAGGCTGAGATTACAGGTGTGTGCCACCACTTAAAGCATCTTTTCACTTTCTTGATGCACAAAAAATTTCAATTTTGATAACATTGAATTTATTTATATTTTGCTTGGTTGTTTATGCTTTTGGTGTCATAGCTAAAAAATAATTGCCTAATCCAAGGCCACACAGATTTACACCTATATTTCCTTCTAAGAGTTTTAATGTTTTACATCTTACATTTATGCCTATGATCTTATTTGAGTTAATTTTCATGTATGATGCAAAGAAAGAAACCAACTTCTCTATTTTGCATATGGATGTCTATATGTCCTAGCACCATTTGTTGAAAACACTATTCTTTCCCTTCGTAAATTATAAATATTTTTTAAAATTTAAGTTTCCATTGTTTATTGCTTGTATATAGAAATAAAATTGACCTTCATATGTTGATCTTGTATCCTGAAACCTTGCTAAAATTACTTATCAGTTCTAGTAGATTTCTTATAGATTCTATTGTACTTTCCATATCGGTGGTTGTGTTATTTGCAGATAAAACAGTTTTACTTCTTCATTTCTTATTTTGTCCTTTCTTATCTACATGACTTTTATTTCATTTTCTTGTCTGATTGCACTGGCTAGACCTTCCAGTAAAGTGCTGAATAAGGGCAGACATTCTTGCATAGCTCTTCATCTTAGGAGAAAGGATTCAGTAGTGCTATGTTAACTATAAGTTTTCATAATACTTTCTTTCATGTTCAGAAAGTTATCTTGTATTCCTAGCTTGCTGAGACTTTTTCTTGGAAATGGATTTAGATTTTGTCAAATACTTTTTCTGCTCCTGCAGAGATAATCACGGCTTTTTAATTTTTTGTTTGTTAATACGGCTAATTACGTTGCCTGATTTTCAAATGTTAAGCCAAATTTGCCTTGCTTGATACATTCTCCTTTTTGTATATTGTTATATTTTATTTGCTAAAATTTTCAAATATTTATGAAGGACATTGATCTGCATTTGTCTCATCTTTTTTCTGCTTTTGTTATCAGAGTAATGAATGAAAAAAGAAATAGTATCTTCAACTTTCTGAAAGGGTTTGAATAGAATTGGTATTAAATATTTAATTTAAATATTTCATAGGATTTACCAGTGAAGCCATCTGGCCCTGAGGTTATCTTTGTAAAAAGGTTTTTAAATGACAAATTCAATTTTTAATAGATTAGTATCTATTCTTTCTGAGTGAAACTTATGTATTTTAAGTCTTTCAAGAAATGTTTCCATTTCATCTAAGTTGCCAAATTAACTGGCAAAAAGTTGTTCTGAACATTCCCTTCATGTCTTTTTAATATCTACAGAATCCGTAGTTAATCAGTCCTGTCATTCTTCATATTGGTGATTTGTGTCTTCTTTCTTCTTGTCCTGATTAGCCTGGCTAGAGATTTATCTGTTTTATTGATCTTCTCTAAGAACCAGCTTTCTGTTTCATTTATTTTTGTATTTGTTTCTTTTCTAGTTCCTTGATTTCCTTTCTTCTACTTTGGGTTTAATTCATTCCTCTTTTTTCTAACTTGTTATAGTGGAAACTGAGGTCATGGATTTAAAACCTGTGAGGATTAATGTTATGTTTCAATTTGACTGGGCTAAAGGATACCTAGATAGCTGGTAAAACACTATTTTGGACTGTCCTGTGAAGGCCTTTCTAGAAGAGATTAGCATTTGAATCAGTAAACTGAATAAAGAAGATCCCCCCTCATGAACAAGAGGGGCCATCATCCAATATGTGAAAAGCCTGAATAAAACAAAAAAGTGGAAGAAATGCAAATTTGCTCTATCTGTCTAAGCTGGGACATCCTTCTTCACTTGCTCTCAGACACTGGCAATCCTGGTTCCTGGTCCCTTGGACCATGACGTACATTATCAATTTCCCTGGTTCTCAAGACTTAAGGTTTGGACTAGAACTAAACCATTGGTTTACCTGGGCCTTCCCCTTTGTATCAGTAAGGGTTCACTCTTCACTACAGGAACAGAATATATATATATATATATATATAGAGAGAGAGAGAGAGAGAGAGAGAGAGAGAGATCATATTTATATCTATACATCATATATGATATGTATCTGTATAGATATATTGATATAGATATATGATTTACATGATATGCTTAAAAAGGCTGCCTGCAAAGTCAAGTGTGGAAGATTGCAAAAGGGCCATCTGCGGCACAATGGAGAGCCAGAGAATCCAGTCAAAAGTCAAAGGCTTGGAGCTCACTGTGGAGTCTCATATGAGTCCATATCAGGAAGATGAAGGGTCTGTGTTGAAAGGCTGAAGAATCTTTGCTGGAAGCTTGGGATTGGACATTCCAAAGGCAATGGCAAAGACTGGAGCTCCTCCAAAGAAGCAGAAGCAAGACTTCCTTCCTCTTTCCCTTTTTTTTCCACCCAGGATATAAGCCTATTGATTGGTGCCACCCATACTCAGGGTGGATCTTCCAACTTCAGTAAATCCATCATCCACACCCAGAACTATGTTAAACCAATCAGCCAGGCATCGCTTACTCAAGTTGATAGCACAGTTAACTATCTAATCCTTACAGACAACAGATCATGGGACTTCTCAGCCTCCATCATCATGTGAGCCACTCCTACATAATAAATAACTTTCTATATATCTACATAAATCCTATTGGTTCTATTCTAGAGAACTCTAAGTCAAGAAATTTCTTATTCTCTAATATAAGCATTTAGAGGCAACCTGCAAATTCTGTTAACTTGCGTTTTCATTTTCATTTATTTCAAAGTACTTTCTAATTTTCCTTTTGATTTCTTCTTCAATCTGTGGATTGCTTAGAAGTATGTTAGTTTCCAAATATTAATGTGTTTTAAAAAAATCTTTCAATTATTGATTTCTAGTTTAAATTCATCATAGCCAGATCATGTATTTTGCATAACTTGAATTATTTTAAATTTATTAAGACTTGTTTTATGGCCCAGAATAAGGTCTATTGTGATAAATATGGTCTATTGTGTATGTTCTTAGAAAAAATTATATTGTGCTGTTAGGTAATGTATTCTATAAACATCAATTAGGTTAAGTTGATTGGTAGTGTTGGCCATATATTCTATATCCCTGCTGATTCTCTGCCTAGCTTGTCCTATCTATCAATTATTAATGGATGAGAACTAAAATCTCCAACCACAATTGTGGATTTTTTTCTATGTGCCATTATATCAGCTTCTACTTCATATTTTGAAGCTCTGTTATTAGGTACATAAATGGTTAGCATTATTATATTGATGAATTTACCTCTTTGGCACCATGAAAATGACCTTCTTTACCTCTGATAATAATTTTGCTTTGAAATTTACTTTATCTCATATTAATATAGCCATCCCAGATTTTTTTGATTAGTCATATATATTTTTCCACCTTTTTTACTTTTAACCAATATTTAACTTTCTGAAGTGTTTTGCTTAAAGACAGCATGTAATTGGTTCTTGCTTCTACATCCAAGCTGACAGTTTTGGCCTTTTATTTAAGTATTTAAAGTATTTTACATTTTAATTATTGATATCATTAGGTTTAAATTTATCACTTTGTTATTTGTTTTTTATTTTTCCATCTGTACTTTGTTTCCCTTTTTATTATTGTATATTGATTTTTATAAAATATTGGGTTTCAGTGTGATATTTTGATATAGTGTATTTATTATCATATCATCCCCTCTATTGCCCTCCCTTACATCCTCCCTTCTTCTTGTCTAATAATAGTCTCCCTTCTATTTTCATGTCAGGTTTTTCAGATTCCACATATTACAGAAAACATGTAATATTTGTCTCCCTGAGTCTGTCTTATTTCGCTTCACAGGATGTTCTCCAGTTCCATCCATTTTTCTGCAAATGACATGATTTTGTTCTTCTTTATGGCTGAGTTTCCTTTTCTCTGTCTTCTTTGAGATTAATTGAACTGACTATTTTTATGATTCTGTTTTATCTGATACATTGGTTTATTAGCTATGACTTTATCATTTTAGTGATTACTTTGGAGTTTATTGTAGACATCTTTAACTTATCACAGTCTACCTCACAGGGGTATGTACCTCATCGTATATACTAAAATGGTTTGCAATACTATGTGCCCTTTTCTCCCCTCCCAACCTCTGTGCTATTGCTGTCATATATTTTACATTTTACATGTATTATAATCCCCATGCTGTTATTATTTTTGCTTAAACAATTCACTGTCTTTTAGAGACATTTAAACATTATTCCTGGTGCTCTTTTTTCCTTTGGGTACATCCATATTTGTATCCGTTATCATTCTCCTTCCATTTCCTATAGTGTGAGTCTGCTGGTGATGTATTCTTTGATCTTTTGTATAACTAAAATGTCTTTATTTGGCATTCATTTTTTTCCTAAACACAGAGCCTCACTATGTAGTTGAGGCTTCACTTGAACTCACAATTTAGCCCACGCTGGACTTGAATTTGTGGTAATCTTCCTGCCTCAGTCTCCCTTGTGCTAAGATTATAGGAGTGCAACAGCAGACCTGGCTGGCATTCACTTTTGAAAGATACCTGTCTTGATTTGTCTTGTGCTACTATATCAGAATACCACAGACTGGGCAATTTATACTAAAAAGAAATGTATTGGCTTATGGTTCCGAAGGCTGAGAAGTCCATGATTGACCTACTAGCATCTGACAAGGGTATTCCTGCTGCATCGTCCCATGGCAGGTGGGCAAAAAGAGGAAAAGAGAGAAAGAAATCAAACTTGGCCTCACAGCTTCAAGCTCTTTTACCACTGGCATTAATCTAATTAGAAGGTAGAGCCCTCATGATCTAAATATCTTTTAAATGTCCCATCTCATAGCACTGTTGACATTCTAACCATAACAATATTTGCATCTGATGGAGAATCTTGGGTGACACTTTTGTTTTTTCCTCCAGTGTTGTAAAGATTTTGCTCCAAGAACCTTCCAGGCCACTGTACCACCACCTCCAGTGCCTAGGAGCAGAGCCGCCCCTGGCCCAGAGGAGGTGAGGCGTACAGGCACCAGCAGTACATAACCCTCCCCCCACCTCCACTGATATCAGAACACACATAAACAAGTCTCAAAAACAGACTTCCAAATCATCTAAAGCAACCCCAAAGGGAAACGAGATGGAACAATCTGATACTCAACCACCTGGACTCCCTGAACTGGCAATGAAAGAGGACCTGGAAAAAACGAAATCAGAAATAATTTCTCCGGTAACAGCACAGATTGTGCCCATAGTGCAAGACATGAATAATAAATCTAGAGAGGACACAGATAAAAAAAATAGAGGAGCTGAAGAACATGATGGAATCCCAACATAGGAAACAAATGGAATCCATAAAATGGATGCAAACAGATTTCCAGGAGATTAAAAGCTCCATTGAAAGTTTATGCAGCAGAAGGAACCAATGTGAGGACAGAATTTCAGATATAGAATATAAGATTACAATTAGTGAGCAGGAAAAGAAAAAAAATTTTAAAATAGTAAGGGACCATAAATGATCAACCCAGCAGCTGCTAGATGATGCAAAGAAGAATAACATCAGACTGATTGGAGTCAATGAAGAAACAGAAGAGAGTGCAGATGACATAAAAAAACTGTTCACAGAAGTGATGGCAGAAAACTTCCCAAGCAGGGGAAAAGAAGTTGACATACAGATAAGTGAGACATAAAGGACTCCAACTAGCCTTGATAAAAAAAAAATTCACATAGGCATATAATAGTTAAGACTCCAGAAACCCAACAGAAGAACAACATTCTACAAGCAGTTAGAGAAAAGAAGTAAATCACATACAAAGGAAAGCCCATCAGAATCACAGCAGACTTCTCAATGCAAACCCTCAAGGCAAGAAGAGCTTGGAGTGATGTATTTCAAACCTTAAAGGAAAACAGCCTCCAACCCAGGTTGACATACCCTGCAAAATTATCTTTCAAAATTGATGGAGAAATAAAATACTTTCATGACAAAGAGAATCTTAGGAAATTCATGAATACCAACCCAGGACTCCAAAAAATTTTAGACAATATCCTAGGAAAAGACAATGAGGATTGCAACCCGAGAAAACACAGCAGAATGAATCCGTCAGGCACGACGAGAAATCAAATGCAAAAGGGGAAAATACAACAAAAACAAAAAGTCATGACAATGATAAGTCAATACATATCAGTTATTAATTAGTAATTAGTTGACTAGTAATATTAATGGTCTCAATTCACCAATCAAAAGAATAGACTGGCAGAATGGGTCAAGAAGCAAGATGCAACAATATACTGCATACAGGAAACACACTTAATTCAAAAAAACCCCTCATAGACTGAAAGTGAAAGGGTTGAAAACAATACTTCATGTGACAGGAACCAGAAAAAAAAGCAGGAGTAGCTATCCTCTTTGCAGATCAAGTGGATTTCAAATCAACACTGATTAAGAGAGACAAAGAAGGACACTACATCCTTGTAAGGGTACAATCCAAGGGGAAGACATGACAATCAATATCTATACACCAAATTCTAGTGAGCCCAACTATATAAAACAAATACTAACTGAAATGAAAAGTCATATAAGCACTAATACAATAGTAGTGGGGGACGTCAATAACCCACTCTCATAGATAGATCAACTAGACAAAAAATAAACAAGGAAATACTGGAACTCAATCAAACTCTTGAACAAATGAACTTAACAGATGTTTACAGAGTGTTCCACCCCACCAAATCAGAATACACATTCTTCTCAGCTGCACATGGGTGGTTCACCAAAATAGACCATATACTCGCTATAGAACATGCTTACATAAGTGCAAAGGAATTGAAGTTATCCCCTATATATTATTAGACCATAGTGTGATGAAATTGGAGATCAATAGCAAAAGAAACCACAAAAATTTCGTAAACACATGGAAATTGAACAACACACTTCTGAATAACCAATGGATCACAGAGGAAATTAAAGAAATCAGATAGTTCCTACAATTAAATGACAATGCCTATGCAATATATCAGAATCTATGGGACACAATGAAAGCAGTCTTATGAGGGAAATTCATAGCAGTGAATACTCATATTAGAAAAACAGAGCAAGCCCAATTAAACACCCTGATGCTGAACCTCAAGCTTCTAGAAAAAGAAGAGCAGGACAAACCCAAAGCTCATACAAGGGAGGAAATTATAAAGATCAGAGGAGAAATCAATACAATGGAGGCTAAGAGAACAACAGAAAAAATCATGAAGCCAAGAGTTGGTTCTTTGAAATAAACAAAATTGACAAACCCTTACCCAACCTTATCAAAAAAAGGAAAGAAAAGGCCCAAATCCATGCAATTAGGGCTGAAATTACAATGGACCCAGCAGAAATCCAGAGGATCATCAATACCTACTTCCAGAACCTACACGCCAATAAGATGAAAAACACAGAAGAAATGGACAGATTCCTAGATGAGTGTGAATTACCAAAGTTGAATGAAGAAGACGTAAAAATTCTAAACAACCCACTATCAATCAACGAAATTGAAGATGTAATTAAATGCTTAGCAACAAAGAAAATCTGGGGTCATGATGGCTTCACTGCTGAATTCTACAAGACATTTAAAGAGGAAATACTGCCACTACTGTTTAAACTCTTCAATGAAATTGAAAGGGAAGTGATACTCCCGAATTCATTCCTGGAAGCAAGCATCACCTTGATCCCCAAAGCAGAAAAAGACCCAACCGAAAAAGAGAACTATAGGCCAATCTCACTAATGAACATAGATGCAGAAGTCCTTAATAAGATACTGGCAAATAGAATGCAGAAGATCATCAAGAAGATCATACACCCTGATCAAGTGGGATTCATCCCAGGGATGCAGGGATGGTTCAACATACGCAAATCAATCAATGTAATACACTATATCAATAGAGCCAAGGATAAAAACCTTATGATCACCTCAATAGATGGAGAAAAAGTATTCAACAAAACCCAACATGCATTTATGATAAAACCCTACAAAAAATTGGAATAGATGGTCTCTACCTCAATCTGATAAAAGCCATCTATGAAAAACCAACAGAAAATATACTAAATGGTCAAAAACTGAAATCCTTCAAACTAAAATCAGGAACAAGACAAGGATGTCCACTATCACCAGTCCTGTGCAATATAGTTTTGGAAACATTAGCCACAGCAATTAAACAAGAGAAAGTAATAAAAGGAATAAAGATAGGAAATGAAGAAGTCAAATTGTCATTGTTTGCAGATCACATGATACTCTATATAGAAGATCCCAAGAAGTGCACCAAAAGTCTTCTACACTTATTAACCAAATTCAGTAAAGTAGCAGGATGCAAGGTTCACACAGTAGCTTTACTGTACATGAAGAAGAGACTCACTGAGAGAGAAATGGGGCAATCAATTCCTTTCACAAAAGCATCCAAAAAATTGAAATACTAAGGAATCAACCGAAAAAAAGAAATCAAAGACCTTTACTCTGAAAACTATAGGACTCTGAAAAAAGAGATCGAAGAGGATATCACAAAATGGAAAGACATCCCCTGCTTCTGGGTAGGAAGGATCAACGTAGTGAAAATGGCCATACTTCCAAAACTTCTATATAGATTCAATGCAATCCCAATTGAAATCCCAGCAGCATACTTCACAGACCTTGAAAAAACAATCCAAAAATTCATTTGGAATAAGAAGGGACCTAGAATAGCAAAAGCAATTCTAGGCAATAAAGACAAGGTAGGGGGTATCACAATCCCCAACTTCAAACTATACTACAAAGCTACTGTGATAAAAACAGCATAGTACTGGCAAAGAAACAGACCTGAGGACCAGTGGAACAGATTAGAAGATGTAGAAACAAATTGGGTTTCAACTTGCCAAAGATTAAAATTATAACTATATCTCTCACCATGAACTAAACTAAAATTAAAATTGATAAAAGATGGAAATATTAAAACAGAAATGCTGAACTGGCTGCAGGAGAGGTTAGGTAGAACTCTTGAAGACATTGGTGTAGGAAAAGATTTTATGAACAAAACCTCAGTTGCCCATGAACTAGCACAAACAATCAACAAGTGGGAACTCTTCTTATAAAAAAGCTTCTGCACAGCAAGAGAAACCACCAGCAATGTAAAGAGACAACCCACAATGTGGGAAATAATTTTTACCTGATGTTCCTCAGACAAAGGTCTACTATCTAGAATCTATAAAGAACTTTTAAAAATCAGACCTCCCAAATTTAAAGACCCAATCCAAAAATGGGCATCTGAAATGAACAAACATTTCTCAGACAAAGAAGTAGAAATAGCAAATAAACATATGAAAAAAGGTTCAACATCACTGGTCATTCGAGAGATGCAAATGAAAACAACACTGAGAAAGAATGGCCAAGAAAGAATGGCTGCTATCATGAAATCAACCAATAACAAATGCTGTCAGGGCTATTGGGAAAGAGGAACACTGCTCCACTGCTGGTGGGAGTGCAGACTGGTGCACCCACTCTGAAAATCACATAAATCACATAAATTCTATATTTACACATGCGTGTCCTATTTATTTCACTTAAGAGTATGGCCTCAGTATGCATTCATTTAGCTATAAATGTCTCTAGTTTCTCATTCTTCATGGCTGAGTGGTACACCATTTTATTAAAAAAAAACCCACATCTTCTTTATCCAGTTTCCAGTTGATGAGCACTTGGGCTGTTTCCAAGCTTTAGCTATTACAAACTGTGCCGCTATAAACATGGGTGCACATATATCGCTGTGGTATGATTCTTTTAATTCTTTTGGAAAGATCCCCAGCAGGGGAATAGCTGGGCCAAATAGACCTCTAGCCCTAGTTCACTGAGGTATCTTCATACTGATTTCCACAGTGGTTGCACCAGTCTGCACTCCTACCATGAGGGAGTCTCTGTTGCTTAGAACTGCTTTTGCTATTCTAGGTGTCTTCTGGTTCCAAATCAATTTTGGATTGTTTTCTCTGGTTCTGTTGGAATTTCAATTGGCATTGCATTGAATCTATATAGCAGTTTTAGAAATATGGCCATTTTCACTACATTGGTTCTTCCTATCCAGGAACAAGGGATGTCTTTCCATTTTCTTATATCCTGCTCCATCTCCTTTTTCAGGGTGCTGTAGTTTTAAGTGTAGAGGTCTTTTGCTTCCTTTGTTAGATTGATTCCTAGATATTTCATGTTTTGGATGCTGTTGAAAAAGGAATTGTTTCCCTAATTTCTCTCTCAGTGAATCTGTTATTTGTGTATAAGAAGGTTATCATTTTTTGAGTGTTGACCTTGTATCCAGCTACACTACTGAATCTGTCAATTAGGTCTAGAAGTCTTTTGGCAGAGCTTTTTGGGTCTCCTATGTAAAGAATCATATCATCAGCAAATAATGACAGTTTAACTTCTTCCTTCCCTGTCTTTATTCCTTTTATTTCTTTCTCTTTTCTAATTGCTGTGGCTAGTGTTTGCAGAACTATATTGCACAGGACTGGTGATAGTGGGCATCCTTGTCTTGTTCCTGATTTTAGAGTGAAAGTTTTCAGTTTTTGACCATTTAGTATGATGTTGGCTGTTGGTTTTTCATAGATTGCCTTAATCAGGCTGAGATAAAGGCCTTCTATTCTAATTTTCTGTATGGCTTTTATCATGAATTGGTGTTGGATTTTTTCAAATGCTTTTTCTGCGTCTATTGAGATGATCATATGGTTTTTCTCCTTGGCTCTGTGAATACAGCGTATTGCATTCATTGATTTACATATGTTGAACCATCCTTGCATCCCTGGGATAAATCCGACTTGGTCAGGGTGTATGATCTTCTTGATGACCCTCTGTATTCTGTTTGCCAGTATCTTGTTGAGGATTTTTGCATCTATGTTCATTAGGGAGATTGGCCTGTAGTTCTCTTTTTGGGTTGGGTCTTTCCCTCTTTTGGAATCAAAGTAACACTTGCTTCCAGGAATGGATTTGGAAGTATTGCTTCCCTTTCAATTGCCTTGATGAGTTTAAAGAGTAATGGTGATATTTCTTCTTTAAATGTCTTGTAGAATTCAGCAGTGAAGCCGTCAGGACCTGGGCTTTTCTTTGTTGTTAAATTTTTTATTACAATTTCAATTTCAGTCATTGTAATTAGGGTGTTTAGAATTTCTATATCTTCTTCATTTAACTTTGGATATTCTTATGTATCTAGGAATGTGCTGATTTCTTCTGTGTTTTCCATTTTATTGGAGTAGAGGTTCTCGAAGTAGGTATTGATGATCCTCTGGATTTCTGCTGGCTCTGTTGTGACTTCACCTTTTTCATTCTTAATTGCATGTATTTGTGCCTTTTCTTTCCTTTTTTTTTGATAAGGTTGGCTAAAGGTTTATCAATTTTATTTATTCTTTCAAAAAGCCAACTCTTTGATTCATTGATTTTTTTGGATGTTCTCTTAGTCTCCATTGCATTGATTTCTGCCCTGATTTTATAATTTCCTCTCTTGTATGAGCTTTGGATTCATTATGCTCTTCTTTTTCTAGGAGCTTGAAGTTCTGCATTAGGTTATTTATCTGAGTTTTCTCTGTTTTCCTAATATGGGCATTCACTGCTATGAATTTCCCCCATAGAACTGCTTTCATTGTGTCCCATAGATTCCTGTATGTTGTACTGGCCTTTTCATTTACTTGTAGAAACTGTTTAATTTCTTCTTTAAGGACTTCTGTGACCCATTGGTTGTTCAAGAGGGTGTTATTCAGTTTCCATGTGTTTGTTGGGGTTTTGCGGTTTCTTATGTCATTGATCTCCAATTTTATTGCACTATGGTCTGATAACATACAGGGGGTAACTTCAGTTCTTTTACATTTACTTAGACATGTCCTATGAGCTAGACTGTGGTCTATTCTGGAGAATGACATGTGTGCAGCCAAAAAGAATGTGTATTCCGATTTTGTGGGGTGGAACACTCTGTAAATATCTATTAAATCCATTTGTTCAATAGCTTGGTTCAGTTCTAGAATTTCCTTGTTAACTTTTTGTCTAGATGATCTGTCTATTTGTGATAGTGGGGTATTGAGGTCCCCCACTACAACTGTGTTAGTGTTTATTTGGTATTTCTTGTCTATTAATATTTGTTTTGTATAGTTGGGGGCATTCGTATTTGGTACATATATATTTAGGATTGTCATCTCTTCCTCTCGGATTGTTCCCTTCACAAGGATGTAGTGACCATCTTTGTCTCTCTTAATTAGTTTTGGTTTGAAATCTACTTTGTCTGCAAATAAGATTGCTACTCCTGCTTTCTTCTGGGTTCCTGTGGCGTGGAGAAATGTTTTCCATCCTTTTACTTTCAGTCTATGACTTTCTTTTTGAGATAGGTGTGTTTCTTGCATGTAACATATTGTTGCATTTCCCTTTTTAATCCATTCTGCCAGTCTATTTCTTTTGATTGGTGAATTGAGGCCATTAACATTAAGGGTTATACTTGATAGAAATTGATTTGTCCTTGTCATGATGTTTTACTTTTGTTGGCTCTTTTATTTCTTATTTTTTTCCCCTTTCCCTTTAGTGTCTTACTTTGCCTGGAGGCTTCCCTCTATTGGGCCTCAGGGAATCGTGGACTTCATTCCTTTTTTCTAGGATATTGTTTAGAATTGCTTGTAGTACTGGTTTGGTGGTCATGAAATTTCTCAGGTGTTCTTTGTCATGGAAGTATCTTATTTCCCCATCGATTTTGAAAGATAATTTTGCAGTATACAACAGTCTAGGTTGGACGTTATTTTCTTTTAGGGTTTAAAATACTTCACTCCAGGCTCTCCTTGATTTGAGGGTTTGTGTTGAGAAGTCTGCTGTGATTCTGATGGGCTTTCCTTTGTAGGTGATTTGTTTCTTTTCTCTAACTGCTTGTAGGATTTTCTTTTTCTGTTGGGTTTCTGGGATCTTGGCTATTATATGTCTAGATGTAGATTTTTTTTGATCTACATCTAGTTCAAAGATGTAGTTGGAGTTCTAATATACCTCACTTATCTGTATGTCCAATTCTCTACCTCTGTCTGGGAAGTTTTCCACTATTACTTCTGTGGACAGTTTTTTATGTCATTTGCACTTTCTCCTGTTTTTTCCTGTACTCCAATCAGTCTTATGTTATTCTTCTTTGCATCATCTAGCAGTTGTTGGATTGATTTCTTGTGGTCCCTTACCATTTTTAAGAAATCTCTATTTTCAAGGTCTCTAACCGTGATCCTGTCTTCTATATCTGATATTCTATCTTCAGATTCCCTTAATCTGCTGTGGATACTTTCAATGGAGTTTTTGATCTCCTGAATATCTGTTTGAATCTGTTTCATGGATTCCATTTCTTTCTTATGTTGGGCGATCATGGTTTCCATTTCTTTCTTATGCTGGGTATTCCTGGCTTCCAGCATGCTTCTGAGTTCATCTATTTTTTTATCTGTTTCTGTTCCAGATCCTCTAATCATGTCTTTTACTCTGCTCACCATCTCTGTAGATATCTAGGAGATTATTTCTGCTTTGAATTTTTCTAGAGCCTCATTCATCTTTTTTGTTACTTCCTGTGCTATCAGTTCAGGGTATGCAGGTGGTTGGTTATGGGACTTTTCCATCTCATTTCCCCCAGGATTTACCCTTGGTGGGGTGGAAGTCTGAGTTTGTGCCTTCCTTAAATGTCTTCTCATTTTTGTTTTTGATACTGTTCTTGGTTTAACTCCTGGGTTGATACTTTGAAGTTGCTTATCGTAGGTATCTTTGTTGCTTGTAATTAGAACCCTTATGGAATGATGGCTTCTCAGAGGTGTCTTCCAGATATAGCTGGTCTTTAAGTTTTGAGTCTCTAATGACTCTAAGGCTATCTCATTTTCCTTATACTACAAAGGTTCATTGACTAGATCAATAACAATAACTTAGCCCAAGTGATACAATCAGCAACATCATTGCATCAAGTACATCTCTGAAAATGACATTTTGGGGTAGTTATTAATCTATCACCTTTAGCTGTGTGAAATAAATCAAGATCGAGGGCCAACCCAACATATAGTGAATAAACTCTTCAATATAACAACTTTACCCTTTGGGCTGGGGAATTAGAAGGGGTTGGGGAGGGAGGGACAGATGGGAAGAAGGATCGGGGAAGGTTAGCAGTGTGGCCAGAGGACACATGTGAGAAGGAAAAAGAGAATAAAAGGAAAATAAAGAAGAACTGTGAATGAGGACCAAAACAGGGACAAAAAGGGAACATGAACAACGTGGGAGAGTAAGAGAGTGAGTGTAAGAGAGAAAGGAAAGAGAAAAGAAAAAAGAAAAGAAAAGGAAAAAAAGGACAGAAAAAATATTTGCAAAGAGTAGGAAAAAAATTAAAGATAAGAGGAGCAAAGGAAAAGAAAAAACAAACTAATAATACTAATTTGGGGAATAAAAAACAATGAAGATGAAGGGCCTCTTTCAGGGTATATCTCTGCTGTCACAATAGGCAACGTGGGTAGCAGTGTGCAGATATAAGTCAATGAGTCTCAGCAAGCTAGTTGCAGACCCATGAGATTCAGGCAGATTTCTGGCTGCAAGTCCCAAGTTGAGCTCCCTGTCCTCCTGTAGGGTTGAACTCTGCAGAGTTGTATTGCAGGTTCCAGCTGCCCTTCCCCTGAAGATAGTCCGGGTCCTGATGGGAGGTGAAGATGGCTCCAACTTACCCAGTACAGTGGTCTGGTGGTCTGGTGTCCTCTGCATCTTTGTAGTGTGGAACTAGGTGGCTGTACAGAGAAGAGGCCAGAGGAGCAGGGGGTGGGGGGTGGAAGGGTGTCCAGTGGATTGCTGCTGGGGCGCGGGCTGATTCGGTTTGTTCTGCGCGGCTCGCGACCTTGGTAAGGTGCCCAATGACCTGCCTATCTGCAGCGGGCTGATTCGGCATGTTAGGTGTGTTTCTTTTATACAGCATATTGTTATATTTTGCTTCTTAATCCTATCTGCCAGTCTATTTCTTTTGATTGGTGAATTGAGGCCATTAACATTGATAGTTATAATTTATAGATATTGACTCATCCTTGTTATGATGTTTTACTTTTGTTGGCTCTTTTATTTCTTATTTTCCCCTCCTCCCTTTAGTTTCTTACCTTGCCGGATGGCTTCCCTCTGTTGGGTCTCATGGAGTTGTGACCTTTTTGTCTTTTTCTAGGATATTGTTTACAATTGTTTGGAGTGCTGGTTTGGTGTTCATGAAATTTCTCAGGTGTTCTTTGTCATGGAAGTATCTAATTTCCCCATCAATTTTGAAAGATAATTTTGCAGTATACAACAGTCTAGGTTGGAAGTTATTTTCTTTTAGGGTTTAAAATACTTCACTCCAGGCCCTCCTTGATTTGAGGGTTTGTGTTGAGAAGTCTGCTGTGATTCTGATGGGCTTTCCTTTGTAGGTGATTTGTTTCTTTTCTCTAACTGCTTGTAGGATTTTGTTATTCTGTTGAGTTTCTGGGATCTTGACTACTATATGTCTAGGGGTAGAGTTTTTTTTATCATAGCTTGTTGGAGCTCTATATGTCTCACTTAGTTGTATGTCCAATTCTCTACCTCTCTCTGGGAAGTTTTCTACTATTACTTCTGTGAACAGGTTTTTTTTAATATCAATTGTACTTTCTCCTGTCTTTTCGTGGACTCCTATCAGTCTTATGTTATTCTTCTTTGCATCATCTAGCAGTTGTTGGATTGATTTCTCGTGGTCCCTTACTATTTTAAGAAATCTCTATTTTAATGGTCATTACCTGCAATCCTGTCTTCTATATCTGATATTCTATCTTCACATTTCCTTAATGTGCTGTGCATACATTCAGTGAAGTTTTTAATCTGTTGGGTATGTGTTTGAACCTGTTTCATGGATTCCATTTCTTTCTTATGCTGGGCGATTGTGGTTTCCATTTCTTTCTTCTGCTGGGCATTCATGGCTTCCAGCATGTTTCTGAGCTCATCTGTTTTTTATCTGTTTCTCTTCTAGAACCTCTAATCATGTCTTTCACTCTGCTCACCATCTCTGTAGTTATCTGGAAAATTATTTCTGCTTTGAATTTTTCTAGAGCCTCATTCATCTGTTTTGTTACTTCCTGTGCTCTCAGTTCAGGGTGTCCAGGTGGTTGATTATCAGACTTTTCCACCTCATTTCCCCTTTTGTGGGGTGGAAGAATTTGCCTTTTGTGGGCTGGAAGTCTGAGTTTGTGCCTTGCTTAAATGTCTTCTCATTTTTGTTTTTGATATTGTCCTTGGTTTAATTTCTGGGTTGATACTTCGAAGTTGCTTATTGTAAGCATCTTTGTTGCTTGTAGTTAGAACCCTTATGGAATGATTGCTTCTCAGAGGTGTCTTCCAGATATAGCTCGTCTTTAGCTTTTGAGTCTCTAATGTCTCTGAGGCTATCTCATTTTCGTTATACCAGAAAGGACAACTGATTAGATCAATCACAACACCTTAGCCCAAATGATACAATCAGCAACACCATAGCATCAAGTACCTCTTAGAAAATGGCAATTTCTGGTAGTTATTAATCTATCACTTTTAACTGTGTAGATTAAATCAACATCGAGGACCAACCCTACATATCTTTATAGTGAATAAACTCTTCGATATAGCAACTTTACCCTTTGGGATGGGGAGGTAGAAGGAGTTGGGGAGGGAGGGATAGGTAGGTAGAAGTTTAGAGGAAGGTTAGCAGTGAGGCCAGAGGACACAGGCGAAAGAAAGAAAAATAAAGAAGAAATAGATATTAGGGCCAGAAAAGGAACACTAAGGGAGATGAACAACAATGTGGGACAGCAAGGGAGTGAGTGAGAGAAAGAAAGAAAAGAGAAAAGAAAGAGAAAAAGAGAAAAATAAAAATTTGAAAAGAGTAGAAAAAATAAATAAAATTAAAATAAGAACAAGAAAATACTAATGATAATTTTGAAAATAACAAATAAAAGATAAAAATTAAGGGCCTCCTTCAGGGTATGTCTTTGCTGTCACAATAGACAATGTCAGCAGCAGTGTGCAGATATAAGTCAATGAGTCTCAGCAAGCCAGTTGCAGACCCATGAAATTCAGGCAGATTTCTGGCTGCAAGTCCCAAGTTGAGCTCCCTGTCCTCCTGCAGGGTTCAGCTGTGTAATGTTCTACTGCAGGTTCCAGCTGCCTTTCCCCTGAAGATAGTCCAGGTTCCAGTGGGAGGTAATGATCCCTTCAACTTACCAAGCACGGTGGTCTGGTGTGCCTTTATTGCAGATTATCTTCATTTTTCCAGTGGACTTCAATTTTCATCAGGGAGCCTGAGAGAGGCCCTCTCTCTGTTGTTCACTTCTGCAGCTCAGGACAATGGCCTTTATGCCCCCCTATGCCTCATCTCGCTGGTCGCAGGTGGGCATGATGAGCCGGATGGAGCGGGGCTCCAGATGGCCAGGGACCTCCCAGACAAGCTGCTTGCCGGTGGGCATGCCAAGGTTTCTTCATGTTTCTTACACTTGGAATTTGTTAAATTCCTTGGATCTCTGGGCTTATTGTTTTCATCATGTATGGAAAACCTCTGGCCATTAGTTTTTCAGATATATTTTTCTTTTACTTCTTCTCTCCTTTTCTCCTTTAGTGACTCCAATTACATGTATATGAGGCCACTTGAATTTTTCCTCGAATTCACTGATTCTTTGTTTATTTTTAAATTCTGTTTTCTCTGTGTGTTTGATTTTGAATATTTCTATTGCTTTGTGTTCAAATCCATGAATCTCTTCTTCTGGAATATCTAATCTCTTCATCCCACTCGATGTGTTTTTTTACCTCACATGTTATAGTTTTCATCTCAAGGTTGATTTGAGTGTTTTAAAAAGTACCTTCCATGTCTCTGCTTAACTTTTTGAACACACAGAATACAGTTATAATAACTATTTTAATGTCCTTGTTTGCTAATTTTAACATCTGTATCAGTTCTGATATGATTTCAATTACTTGATTTAGCTTCTTCCTGGTTAGTTTCCTTCTTTGTTGATGCTAGATAATTTTTAAATGGATAACAGACATTGTGAATTCTACCTTGTTTGGTCTTTTATATGCCTGTGTCCCCATAATCGGTGGTTCTCAACCAATGAATGCTTTTTTTTGCCTGGAAATATTCTTGGTTATTACAACTGGGGATGCTATTAACACCCAATCAGTAGAAGCCGGATAAGAGGATAAACGTCCTACAATGCACATGCCTGTGATCCCAGCTACTCTAGAGGCTGAAACAAGAGGATCACAAGTTCCAGGCTAGCCTGGACAATTTAGCAAAACCCTGTCTCAATCAACAACTGGGATTTCATCTTATTGAAAAGCTTTTGCACTGCAAGAGAAACCACCAACAGAGCTAAGAGACAACCTACAATGTGGGAAAAAATTTTTAGCAGCTGTAACTCAGACAAAGGGCTACTATCTAGAATACATAAAGAACTGAAAAAAAAACAGACCCCCCCAAATTCAAAGACCCAATTCAAAAATGGGCATCTGAAATGAACAGACATTTCTCAGACAAACAAGTAAAAGCAGCAAATAAACATATGAACAAATGTTCAACATCACTGGTCATTCGAGAGATGCAGATGAAAAAAACACTGAGATTCCACCTCCCCACAGAAAGAATGGCTGCTATCAACAAATCAACAATAACAAATGCTGGTGGGGGTGTGGAGAGAAAGGAACCCTTCTCCATTGTTGGTGGGAGTGCAGACTGGTGCAACCACTGTGGAAATCAGTATGGAGATACTTCAAAGAACTAGGGCTAGAGGTCCCATTTGACTCAGCTATTCCCCTGCTGGGGATCTTCCCAAAAGAATTAAAAGAATCATACCACAGTGATATATGTGCACCCATGTTTATAGCGGCACAGTTTGTGATAGCTAAAGCTTGGAAGCAGCCCAAGTGCCCATCAACTGGAAATTGGATAAAGAAGATGTGATTTTTTATAAAATTGAGTATTACTCAGCCATAAAGAACAAGAAACTAGAGTCATTTATAGCTAAATGGATGCATATTGAGGCCATACTGTTAAGAGAAATAAATAAGACACACCTGTATAAATACCGAATAGTTTCTCTGGTGTGAGAAACTGAGAGTGTAAATAAGGACTAAAAGGATTAATAACTAATAAATGATACTTCGAAATAGGAAAAGGTCCAAAGGCGTGGGGGTGGTGGGAGGGGAAGGGGAAAGGAAAGAATGGAAAGGAAAAATTATGAGAAAAGGAAAAAAATGGAAGCGAAGTATATAAATAGGGAAGGGCACACAGGTAATGGGGAAAAAAATGAGAACCAAGATACATCATGTACAGGTACAAGCACCCAAAGATAAATGTAAATGTATTGTATACCTAAAATGTACCAATAAAAGAACTGAAGAAAAAAAAAACCCTGTCTCAAAATAAAATAAAAATTTAAAGGCCTGGAGATATAGCTCCATGGGAAGGACCTGGGTTCAAACCCCAGTAATGAAAAAAAAAAAAAGAGAATGAAAGAGGAAAAAAAAAGAAGGAAGAAAGACAATAAATGGGGGAGAGAAGAGGAAGAAAACTAGACAAAAGAAGAATACAAAAAAACTAAGGAGAGAAGAAGCTAGAGGATGGGAGTAAATTCATGAGGAGCTGACATTTCAGTGGCGACTATGACCATGCCCAGGGAACTACTGCCAAGAAGGAGGAAGGCGGGTGTAGACCCCAGAGAAATGCAGAGCACCCAGCATGACAATACAGATGTGTGTATCTCCTGCAGAGGCCACCTGGTGCTTTTCTCAGAAGCCATGTGTCCTTCAGCCAAGGACCCAACGACTAGGGCTTTTGGAAGGAGGCAGATTGGCTCGCTGGCCAGGCAACAGCTGGGTGCCCTTGGGTCCCCTGACTGAGACAGCTGCCATCCACACCCAGCTGCCTGAGAGACAAGGAGGGTGTTTACTCAATGGTCTGAATGTCCTCTGAGGACAGGGCTCTCAGTTACACAGCAAACAGCTGGCTCCTGAGAGGCTGCGTCCTGGGCGCTGCGACCTGGAGGCTCCAGCGAGTTGAAAACCCGACTAAGTGCTTCCTCCACCCTCACGCCCCACTCCGGGGAGAGGGGTGCTCAACTACAGCTGGGACCTGACAGGTGACTTTTTAAAAACGCTTGTTCTGAGCGAACATTCTCCAAAGCGAAGACAAGGCTTTCTGTCGCCAGGGCTTGTGGAAATTGGTTTCAGACTCTGCCACCCGCTGCAGAAGACAGCTTGCAACTTTCCAGTGCGAAGTCATTTCCTGGCGGGTTACCAGGACAGACCGGCGGTGGCGCAGGGTCGTCCCAGGCGGGCCCAGGAAAACCACGAGCTCACTCTGCCTAGGCGCGTTGCCCGCCCTTAGGGGGCTGCCCGCGCGCCTGTGCTCAGCCGCGGACTCGCGCCCGCTCGGGGAGCCGAGCTGGGCACCGCCGCCCTAGTGGAGGCGGGGTGGCGTGGGCAGTGCGCCCGCGGGCCGGCGCTGCAGCAGCCCTGGGCACCGCCCTGCCCCCCTCGCGGCTTCCGGAGCTCGCCGAGCCCCAGAGCGCTGGAAATAAGGGGGTCCGGGCTCCACCTACCCCGCCCAGTCCCAAGCATCAAGTCTCCTGGCCCAAACAGGGCGGACATTTAGAAACCAAACCAGCAATAGAATTGCAACACATTTGATTGCTTTTTATCTTTATTTTTAGAGAAGGAATTTGCAGCGGGGGTGAAGCTGGTGGAGAGAATTGGAGGGAGCTGTGGCTTTGAGAGCAGGTTCCTGGCGCTAGCGGCAAGTGCGTGCAGCGTGCAGAGCTAGCAAGCATGACTAGGCCAGGCTGGCGAGTAGTCGGGTGCCGGGACGTGACAGGACCGCGAGGACTGGTTCTTTGTTTCCACTCATCAGAAAGGGCTCTTAGCGAGCGTATTCTGCCAATCCCAGCTTTCCTGGTGGAATGGAGCTTTTGCTTTGCTGCAGCTATTCACAATGGGAGTTTCGTTCATGTGAAGACCTAATTTACACTGTCTATCCTGGCATTCCGACCCACCAGCCTAACAAACTGGAACAATGTGGTTAGCTTCGGACGGGGCGAGGGTAGTGCAGATTTGCTCCCACTCCAAGCAGCCGTGTACTTTCCTGGAAGCTGGGAGGAGAGTCCACATTTTCCTGCCCCACTCCTTGGCAGTGCTTCTCAAATACTACCACTTGAGGTCCTTGTTAAACGCAGGTTCTAATTTAGAACCTGAGGGAGGCCTACATTTCTAACAAGCTCCCAGGTCCATGCAGCTACTGCTCCACACACACTTTGCCGAGCAAGGGATAGAGCATTGGTCTCAGCTGCAGTTCTCACTAAAATCCCCTAAAGAGCTTAAAAATCTAATTAGGTCACCCTCCACACACACACACACACACCACTTTGACTTGTGGGGTGCTTTTTAAAACTTAAGCTTTTCAGAGAAGCCAGAATTGAGAGCAGCTATGAAGAGAGACTTAGGCTGCAGCCCAGGAGATTGAGTTCATAGTGGGCCTAACTATAGGTTTAGTTTATGACCAAGATTAGCAACTCAGTTTATGATCAAAGAACATATTTGGTCCGCATAGTTTCAAACACTCCACCTTCCTTCATCTTCATTCAGCCATCAAATATTTATTGAGCCATTATACTGTACTGGGCACTGTGCTGGCTACTAAAGAGTCAGTAGCAAATGAGACAGACATGATGTGTTTAAACAGGTGACATGATCAGATTTGCATTTTTAAAAGATTACTTTGGCCGCAGAGTGAACAGATTGGAGGGAGGCCAAGTGCATGTATCAGGAAGCTATAGCATTAGACTAGGTGAGGGATGTTGGTGGCAAGGACCAAGGTTGTGGCAGAGAGGAGTGGATGACTTCAAGAGCTACCTGGGAGGTGACATCAACAGAAATTGATAATGGGTTGAACATGCAAAATGATGAGAGAGATTTGTCTGGGATCTCCTCTTAGGGCCATTGAATGGATAGTGATGCCCCAGAGCTAGAGAAGACTGGAAGAGGACCGTACTTGGAAAGAAGGCCATATGTTTGGTCCAAACGGAGCTGTCATGTATGCAGTTAGATAAACTGTCTTAAACTCAGAGGAGCAATATGAACTAGAAATATAAATTTGGGAGCCATCAGGGTAGGTATTCAAAGCCAAAGAGGGTCACCTGGGTACAGACTGTGGAATGGCAAGGAAAGAATGAAGGTAGGCCTTGAGGAGCTCTTAACATTTGACAGCAGGCTCTTCCAATGTCTATACGATTTGGGCTGTGCTAGCCTTCCCCCCTTCTAATTACTGTCATCTTTCCATCTCATTCATCAAACACCTTTGCTAAAACAACTCATGGTTTCCTCCTCTTCCATAAGCACAGTGTTATCATGGATGACTTCAATATTCTAGTGGATGTCCCGTCCAACGTGGTAGCATCTCTGTTTCTTGACTTCTTCATCTTTATCATTGTCTTCACTACTCCCCAAGCAATACTCAGCATAGTTACATCTTGGGCTTTGACATTTCTCTCAACTGTGCCACTTTAAAATTCACTCTTTCAAAGCCTCCCCTTCAGCTACATCTTTTTCTTCCCAGTTTGCTTGCTTATTTCCAGGAGAATTATTCTTTAACCTCATTGGCATGACTAGCCCACTGATCCACCTTTTCTCCACTTCATCACCCCTCTACTACCTTCACTTCCTTGTTATCCAGCCCAGTCTATGATTTGTCATTTCAATATCAAGAACTGGCAATGATCATCATGCTCCCAACAGTCTCTGAATAAGAAGGGTTGAGGCTGAGCTCTTCAGTGAATGTTCAGAAGATGGGTTTCTGTGGCATAGATTAAAATTTAAAACTAGGTACTCAGTACCAAGAATGGTAATATAGTTACAGAAATTGCCATTTCATTTTGAAAATGGACATACTGTTCTTACATTCTCTATGTGTGTGTTTTCTTTTTTTATTTGCTTTGGGGGGTGTATTTTTTCTGTATTTTGTTCTTTTTTTTTTTATTTTCATATTTCTTTTTGTTTTGTCTTGATTTGTTCTTACATTCTTACCTGGATAAATCACTGCCCAACTCAAGCTACTAAAATACCTGGGGATGGGGAGGAGCATGCTCTTTAAAGAAGCAGTTGTGGATCAGCTCAAGCATTTGGACAAGTGTTTGGATGGAGTTCCAGGATATTGGGTCATGGAATTGGGTCATGGAACAGGAGCACATGTTATTAGCCTGTGCTGTTGGGAGAATAGGTATACCTTGTCATTTACCATTAATGACCTTAGATCTGCTGTTTGGGTGGCACAGGCTTGGGGCTGGGACTGGACTTGAGTTCTGACCAGAGGGAATGTCAAAGGCAAAGCCAAGGAGGTGGAATGTGTGTGATACATCCAGGGAACAGGGATTAAGCTAGTTTGGCTGGTATGGTGTGTCTGGAAAGGAGTTGGAGACCCCACTACCTGTTTTGGTCCTATGGTGGACCTACCACCAGGTGACAAACTGATTCATAGACAGTCATGGTGATAGAGGGTGAAACTGTTGGGGTGACACCACACAGGATGATTGCGAAGGGTCTGTGCTGGCTGACTTGGGCTCCACTTGGAAGAAGGCACTGACTACAAGGGCTACAACTAATTGTAATCAGATCCACATGCTCTAACCAGGGGCTCTCGGCTTGTGTGTGTGTGTGCTGCAAACTCTGAGAAGTCTGTTAAAGCCTATGGTCCCCTTCTCAGAGTAATAGAGTAAATGCATAAAATAAAATACAAAGGATTGTAACAAAAACCAATTATACTGAAATGCAGTTATCAACATATTGGTAAAGTTTGTGGTATCTGTGCCTCACTATTAGCACATTAAATAAAAAGATCTGGCAGCAAGTCTTGTAGATATCATAATTTCAAAGTAGTGATGAACATATTGCTATTGTAAGAAATCTACTTCCCTCTAATGTGATATGAATGTGAGTCATTTCTGTTGGAGGCCCGGTCACAGCTCCTCTAATATTACAGTGATTTTTTTGCCTGCATTTATGATCAAAAGAAATGCAAAAATGTAGTTAAAAGATAGCAGAAATAAAGGTGTACTTATCTCCATCCAAGTTCATGAACCCTTTGAATTTTAGCAGATCCCTTACAGGAACAGGGACCCCAAATTAAAAGTCTACATAGACTTTCTGGTTTTCCTTTGTAGAAATTGCCCTTCGAGTTTGTCTGTTTGGGCTGCAGTTTGTAACAAAATAACCTAGTCTGGATGGATTACAAACATAAGAAATTTATTTCTCACAGTTCTGGGGTCTGGAAAGTTCAAGATCAAGGTGGCAGCAGATTCTCTCTGGTGGGGGCCACTTCGTCATAGATGTATCTTCTGGCTGTGTCCTCAGATGGTGAAATGGGCAAGGGATCTCTCTGGAGTCTCTTTTATCAGGGAACTAATCCCATGAATGAGGATTCCACCCTCATGACCTAATTACCTCCCAAAGCCCCCACCTTCTAATACCATCACATTATGGCTTAGGATTTCAACATACGAACTTGGGGAGTTGCTATGGTTTCAATGTTGAATGTCTCCCAAAGGTCCACATAATAAAGACTCCTCTCCTGATAGAACCTTTAGGAGGAAGGACCTAGCAGGAGATCCTTAGGTCGTTAGGGGCTGGCCCTTGGAGGAGATCATGGGACCTGTGTCTCTTCCTCTCTCTTTGCTCCGTGGTTTGTGATATGAGTGGTCATGCACTCCACATGCTCCCACCATGATGGGCTGCCTTACCACAGACCCAAAAGCAACAGGGCCAATCGATCATGAACTGAAACCTCCAAAACTGTGAGCCACACTGAATATTTTTTTTTCTTTATAAGTTAAAACTCTCAGGTATTTCATTATAGTGACAAAAAGTTGATAAACACAAGGGGACACGGACATCTAGAACATAGCATTCTGTTTCAAGTCTCTTCGCGGGAGGGCTCTTTTCCCAGAGGCAATGGTGGATTGGAGATTTGATTTTTGGAACTAACCTGAAGTCCTACCTTCCTTTTTCTGTCTTCTTAGAGTCCATGTTGGTTGGGTATCCCTTGTGAAAAATAGTACTTTCCACTTCAAGAGAGGTTCTTCTTCCAGCTCATGTCAACTAAGCATCTGCTAAATGCATGGTTCTGTGATGAGCCCTGGCCGGGGAAAGAGGGACCCTAAAGAGATTGGGACCAAAACTAGTAATGCCCACTTACCAAGTACTTTTTACATCCCAGCCTCCCCGCCAGCACTTCATTCACTGGGCAAAGTTATACTGACTGCCTACTGCATACCAGGCACTGTCCTAGGAGCCGTGGGCACAGCAGTGAATAAGATTAACTCCCAGCTCTTATAAAGCTTGTACTCTAGTAAGATGGTGTACAAAATAAATAAGACAAGGATGTAGTGGGCTTGACTGTGACACGTGCTTAAAGAAAAACCAGAGACGGGAGAAAGGGAGTTTCCACAAAGGAGGTACAATGTCAATGCCAAATGAGCTGACCAAGGAAGGTCTCACTGAGATGGACATTTGAAACCAGATCTGAAGGAAATGAGGCACTGAGCCTTTGCAGATATTTGGAGGAAGCACATTCTAAGTAGAGCAAACAGCTAGGTAAAGACCCTGAGGCCAGAGTGTTTTGGCATGTTTGTGTTTGAGAAATGTGGAGGGAGCCCCAGCGCTGAGGAAGAGTGAGTGAGAGGAAGATTGGCTGGAAGTGAGGGCAGAGAGGAAGTTGGCAGAAGGGTGCTGGATCATGTAAGACCTCAGAGGCCACTTCGGTGATCTTGGTCAGAGCAAGATGAGAAGCTACTGGGGCAACTGAGCAGAGTCCCTGAATAACACGGTTAGGTGATAGTATCCTTATTCTCATATTATAATAGGGGAAATACAGCTCAGAAAAGTTTAATGACTTGGCTGGGAAATGGCAGAGCTGAAACTTGACCAGAAGACTCAATGGAGGATACACACCTTCTCCCCTAGTGCTAGGCTCAGAGGAGGATGAGCATGTTTTTTACTTGCATCTGCTGCTTCCAGACTGATGATCCTTTGCAATTTCCCAAGGACCATACACTACTCTCTGTTTACCACCCGTGTTGTACCCACCAAACTCTGCTTCTGAGCTGTGAGCTCTTTTGGAGCACCTGCTATGTGCCAGGTACTGTGTTAGACGCTGTGAGTAAAATGATGAATAAAAGAAGTCAGCTCCCTGCTCTTCTGGAGCTTTCATTCTAGTGGATGGGGATACAGATAAGTAGGAAAATAAGAAAGAAAACAGTCTTTAGCAACAAGATTCCTGAAAGAAAACAGAGTGGCTACCTTATATAAGCTGGGTAGGGAAGACCTCTCTGAGGAGGTAACATTTGAGATCTGGGTAATGAGAAGGAGCCATCCCAGAGGGAAAACATTCTAGGCAGAGGGAGGAGCATGAGCAGAGGCTCAAAGGTGAGCACAAATGTGGTTTGTTAGAGGAAGAGAAGGCAGAGCAGTGTAGGAGAAGCATAAGAAATGATGGGAAGTGACAGGCGATTGGGGTGAAGACACAGGGCTGGACCCAGTAGGACCATGTTGGTCATGATCATATGGGAATTCACTGGAGTGTTTCAAGCAAAGGAAGGAAATTATCTGATAGATATCTTAAGATCATGCTGATTTCCTTATGCAGAATGGATTGGTTGGGAAGGAAGGATGAAGAAAAGTGAAAAGATTTAGGATATGTTGGTAGAGGAAGTCAACCAGATAGGCTGCCATGTTAGATGTAGGGGTGAGAGATAGAGAGAAACCAAAGATGGCCACCACATGGTGGCCTGAGCAACTGCCTGGATGATGTCTTAGTCCATCATTTGAGTTACTACCACAAAATACTTGAGATTGGTAAGTTATAAAGAACAGAAATTTATTTCTTAGTCTAGAGGCTGAAAAGTGCAAGCTCAAGTTGCCAGGAGATTCCATGTCTGGTGAGGGCTCACTTCATGCTTCATAGATAGTACCTTCTCGCTGCCTCCTCACAGAATCAGACAAGTTCCTTCTGGCCTGTTTTATGTGGGCACTAATCCCATTGATGAGGGCAGAACTCTCATGAAATGGTCATCTCCTTAGGCCCCACCCCTTAATACTATTGCAGTGGGGATTAAGTTTCAAATATAAATTTGGGGGGATACATTCAGACCTTAGGAAATGGTGAACCCACTTATAGAACTGAGCGAGGCACTGGAAGAGTGAATTTAGAAGAAATGTTGAGTTGTTTTGAACTTTCTAGTTTGAGATACCTACTTTAGTAGGTAGTGTCAAATAGGGAGTTAGCTTTGTGAGTCTGCAGTTCAGAGAGAAGTCTAGTCTGGAGATATAGAATCAGAAATTTCACTCTGTATATATATACCTGTACCAAGCACAGGGCCTCCCTTATAGTATATGTTCTATAAAATTTTGGTTGGGGGCTAGATATTCAGCTCAGTGGTAAAGCATATACTTAGCATGCACAAGACCCTGGATTCCCCCTCTACCACACACACACACACAAAGGGAGAGAGGGAGGGTGGGGGAGGGGGGAGGGAGAGGGAGAAGGAGAGGGAGAGAGAGAATATATTTGTTTGGTAGGTTGAATGAATGGATGAAATACGTTCTTAGAGGTTCCCAATCAGAAAGACCTTGGTTCAAATTTAAATCTTGGCTCTGCTGCTTAGCCATTTGACCTTGAACAAATTATTAGACCTTTGAGCCTCAGTTGCCTCACCTGTAAGATGGAGATAATGACAATACCTATACTGTAGGGTTAGTGTAAAGATTATCCAAAATAAACCATGTGAAGTAAGTACAATCTCTGGTAAATAAATGCTCAGTGAATTGGTAGCTGCCATAACATTCAAATATAATATGAGACAGGCCCCAAGAAAGCAAGCTCAGGAAAGGCACTTCAGAAGGTAGCCCCAGAGGGTGGGATAATGCTGCCTGGCTCCATGTGAGAGGAAATAAAGCCTACTGGTTCGGTGTCACCCTCCAGACCAGTCTGGGCTCACAATCCAGGCTCAGCCACTTACTAGCTCACTTAACATCTATTATGGGGGGCATACAGTTATTATTAATCACCAATATAGGGATAATAATAGTCCTACCTCATAGAGCTGTTGGGAAGTATTAGATGAGACAGCCCATGACACAGGCTGACAGCTGCGCCAGGCTCATACTAGGGCTCCACGCATGCTGGGAGCTGTTAGCACAGCCATGAAGGGAAGGCCTGCAAACAGGCTTCAGCTGGGCCCCTGACCTCCCTTCAGAGAAAATGGAATTCAGCCCTGTCAGGCAACAGAGCCCATTTCATACAGCCCTTCTCCCCAAGCGCTCTCCTTCCTACTCCTCCCTGCCCTTGGCCTCCCAGATTTTACAACTCCCTCAATACTTTGTGAGCTTTTGCCAGGACTGGTGTGGAGAAGGCCAGTTCCTCCTGTCCAGGCCTGCACAAACTCAGCCTCCCTTCACCCTGCGGGAGGTGGTAGCCACAGGCCACCGGCGAGGGAATCCAGATCCCCAAGCCTGCCTGAAGTGATCTAGGAGCAGAGAGAAATAAGCAACTGAGACAGTCCCAGAGGGCCACCAGGCTTCTCTCCCATTCAAATGCTCCCTTTGTTGCTAAGAAGCAAACCTACCCCATCCCCACTGGCACCAGCCTGCCCATTGTTTTCCTCAGAGACCATGGGAAGCCGAGAGCTGCGGCTACCTCTCCCTTTCAGGAATGGCATTCTGGACTTTCCATGGCAGTGGGAGTGTCACGTAACCAAAACTTCCACACCCAAGGGTTCATGAACAGAGCCCAGGGTCAGGTGTCTGGGCAGGCCCAAAAGAGGCCCCAAGGAGGGCACTGAAAGTGTGTGACTTGTGTCTTCCTATGAGTCTGGTTATGTGTGGTGATGACAGCTCTGGGGTCCTGACATCTGAGCGATGGGCAGAAGGCTAAGCCCAGCTGCATGTGAGCAAAGTGGGGCCTCGTGATTTGTTCTAGAGGTGAGAAAGCATAAAACATCCCACTGGAAAGACAGAAGAGAGAGGTTGCTTAAGTAGATGGTCCTACAGGTGAAAGGAATGGTTGGGTCTGAGGTGGGAAACAGCCAGAGGTCCTTCCTTCAAATGGGGGCGGGGAGCTCTTTGGCATCGGCACCTTTGGCTCTGAATCTTCTCAGACGAGACCGGGTGAGTTCAGGGTCGTATGGCGGTAGACTCTGAATCTTCTCAGGATCATCTGGTGCTGACTGGCCCAACCTCCCACACCTCCCCTCCTATCAGCTGGCTCCTGGGGGTTGCTCATCCCCTTGGTGCTCACCTTCTCAGCTGCAAAAGAGGAAGGAAGAGCTCCCAGTCCATCTCCCACATGCTATCTCCAGAGCCAGCTCTCAGCAAGTCCCCTTCTGCTCAGTCACTGATTCCCTGTTGCTTAAGGACAAAGTCCCAACTCCTCTGAGGCTTTCCACTGCAAAGGAAATTTTCAAACCAGAAAGGCCTTTCTAACCGCTGGTTTTTACAAATAATGAAATTGAGGCCGAGAGGGAAAGTGTCCTGTCCAAGGCCACACAGCAAGTTATTGGTGAGTCTAGACACAAGAACCCAGGCCTCCTGATCCCCAGTCAGTGCTCTTTCCACAACAGTACTTGACTTTCACCAACCTTATTTGTTACTTGCTGTGTCCAAACCACTCTAAACCTCAGAGGCTTAAGATGCTCCAACCATGGTTTCTGTAGGTCAGGAATTTGGGGAAAATGCAGCTAGGTAGTTCAAGGTTCAGGGTCCCTTATAAGGTGGCAGTCAGAGAGTGGTCCCCAAACCTGTCACGTGATCTTTCCACATGAGTTACTTTGTGCTTCCTCATGGCATGGTGGCCATCAAACTAATCAGAGTGGCTCAAGGCTTCAGGTTTGAGTGTCCCCATAACTAAGGGGGAAGCTGTGTCCCTTTTCGTGACCTCAGAAGCCCACCTGGGAAAAGACACTGCACTGCCCCTTACTTTGGACATAGTCATAGCCTGCCCAGCTTCAGGGAGATGGAACATAGATCCTACATCTCGGGGGAGGGGTCAAGGTCCTACTATAGTGGGCACATGTGGGACGAGAGAGCTTGCCCAGCCATCCTGCTGCACTGATCTTCCTTCTCGCTACTGCCTCGTGACTCCGGACAAGTCTTCTTTCTGCTTTTCTGCTTTGGTAGGTCCATTTCCATCAGGCCCTGGGCCTGGCTGCCCTTCTGTCTTTTCCAGTGCCTTCAGGTCCCAGATGGAGTCCACCTCTTTCTTTTTTTTTTTTTTTAACAATAAAAATACAATTGCTTTATTTCCACATTTTTACAGTCCCCAATATTGTATCTGATAGGAATATTCATCTCTAAAAACACAAAAATATTTCAAGAAAGCATGTTACAAGATAGTACATATAAGCAATAGTTTGACAGAATTTTATCAACTAGTTCATACCTCCAAAAAAAGAATTTTAAAATTCAAAAATAACCATTAGCTTTATTTAACATGCTACATCTTAACATTTAAAATACCATGCTCTAGTTAAATATTTCATCAACAACACTGTATACAAATAAAATATTACACAAAATATATTTAAGAAAATGTTTTGGTCTTCGATCTGAGCAATAAATAAAAACACAGGCACTTCTACACTGCGACAGGGAAGCGATCCCTACTCAGAATAATAACTTTGGATAAGCAACATGTGAAAATGTGGCAAGAATAGAATCCTGGAGTTTTAAACTGACAAACCGCTTAAAACATCTGTAACTGCCATCTTTGCATTTCAAGTTCAAAAGTCCTAATCCACAATGAAAATTTATAAACTCATATGAATGGTTGTCAGGGGAGATGCAATCATCAGTTGGCTATTATGGAATCACACTTCTTATTTTCAAAATACTAAAATTATGTAACTATTGTGACATCACCCATAAGAAAAATTAAACTTATTTTCCTGATCATAAACCACAACAAGATAAACTGGATATGTCATACAGTGACTCTTATTTTATAAAATTAACTAATTAATTAACATAAGAAAATACTGATGGGGTGGCAGGAAACTTTGATATAGTCCATTTTCTAAACAATTTTTAAAATTCATCCACATTTCAGCTGGGTGTCATGGCACATGCCTGTAATCCCAGCATTTGGGAGGCTGAGGCAGGAGGATGGCCATGACTTCAAGGCCATCCTCAACTACATAGCAAGTTCAAGGCCAGTCTGGACTACATGGTGAGACTCTGTCTCAAAAAAACAAAAACAAAAAAACAAACAAGCAAAAACAAAATTCATCCACATCTTATGAAAATAACATAATTCCATTTCACAAAAACCATTGAGTCATGAACAACAAGATCTTGGTAGCAAATAAGTTCAATATACCTGAATTATAGATATATCAGTCATTACAATGGAAATAAGAATATTCTCATACAGAAGGGCAAAACAAAAATAACTTACAGTGGTCAAATTCTAGAAACATGACTCAGATGAAAGGGGACAAATTAGAAAATAATGACCATTAGCAAGTAGAAGGGATTAGAACCAATCACCCTGTCATATTCTCCATAAAAAATTGTCATCTGCTTTCCCTTGTCACAAAAGTACCAAATCGAAGGGCTTGGAGGCCCTCAAATGGATACTACTTATAAAGGCAATTCCGATGGCTTAACATACAAATAACCTAATGTGAAAATACAACTAGTCCAGATATGCCTTTCTATGCAAAATTTAGCTTGTATATAGTTTAGCATTTTAAATGAGCACTTTGCAACCTTGACCAAATATCAATCATCTCCTGAGGTTTTCTACTATGTACTAACATCAAATCTATGTAGGAACAAATATTATTCCTGTTTTTCTCCTCGATATCAAATGTCCTGAAGCCTTTGTGTTTCTCTGGAACGAGGCCGAGTTTCTGAAGGCACATTCCAGTATAAACATCATCAATGGCATAGAGATGAACCCGGTCAGTGATGTTGTACAGCCTCAAGGCCAAGTGGTCGGAGTAGAGGAATCCACCTCCCTGTGCATAAGGTGGGTAAACCCCAGAGTAAACAACTTCCGGGATGTAGTACTTCAGTTTCTTATCTCGATGGGGCCCAGCATTGTGGATCACGTCACCTATAAACAAATCTTCAGCTTTGCTCTTGGACAAGCTATTCAAGTAATTCAGGATGTGATGGGTGTTCACAAAAACATCGTCATCGCCCTTCAAAATGAACTCAGTGTCTGGGCAGGAAGTACTCACCCACCTGAGAAACAGCACTTCCTTCAGAGACAGGTTGAAGAAAGTGTCTCTGTAGTTCCACATAAGAATGTCTTGGTGCTTCTCACTCTCAAATTTCAGCATATCTGAAAGGTCTGGATGGTTGTCCTCTGGGGGGGTCGGGTCTGGCCTAGCAAGAAGACACGCACCACTATCTGGTTCCCCACATTGGTTTCTCTGCCCCAGGATTCCCAAATTGCTTGTCTTCTGGAGAAATGTGGAGTGAGGGACTTGATAGCCAGCAATAAGAAGGGTTTCTTTGCACATTTATTTGGCTGATTATCTATAATCAGTGAATAATTTCGACATCTCAAATATAGGAGAAAATCTTTCAATCTGTCCGGCAAATTGTTAAAATCTGTTATAACTGATGTGACCCTCAGGTCAGGTTCACAGCAATTCAGATAGGTTATAGTTGAAGACCCATATCCATGATAGCCATAGCCAGCATGCTCAAAATGGGATTGTACCGCTTGTTCAGCTTTTCTTGTTCTCTGTTCCAGTATGCCTGGGGAGGACTAGATATCTTCCAGAACTTTTCTTTGGGTATTATTACCTCCCCTTTTCCAATTTTTTCTTGGCTACTGCTTTTGGAGACTTCCACAATCACATAAATGAAGACGTTTGCCATCATCAGGACACCCAACAACTTTATTCTTCGACGTCCAACACTCATTTCTCATATCTTGTCCGGGGGCAACTCCAGCTCGGCGGGGCGGGGACGGGAGATCGCGGCTCCATGCGCCGCGCCTGGCAGGGCGGCTCTCGGGATTGGCGGCCAGTCCACCTCTTTCTTAAAGATTCCCTAAAGACTCCCATGAGCACCGCAAGCAAGTTTCTCTCCACTCAAAGCATATGGGAGGCTGAGGCTTGAGGATTAAATTTGAGCCAAGCATGGGAAACTTAGAGACTTAGCAAGACCCTGTCTCGAAAGTTTTAAAAAATAATAATAATAAAAGGCTAGGTATGTGGCTCAGTGGAAAGGTCCAGGGTTTAATTCCCAGTATCACACACACACATGCACGCACGCACGCGCACACACACACACTGCACACAGACACCTGCGTGTTCGGTAGGCCAAAAAGCTGCTCCATACCTGGTCAGGTGTTTCCACCTCTGGGCCCTAATGTCTGGCCAGCCAAAGCCCTGCATTTGGTTAGCTAAAATGTCCTTTTCATTCTTTCAAGATCACAGAACCTCAGGTTTACATGTCTTCTGGCCATAAAGGGCAGGGCAGAACTGTATTCATAGTGTAGTGTCTTTTCCCAGGTGGACCTGGGCAGAGGGGGCACTGAGCACAAGGCCCTGGCAGACAGGCAAGGGGTGGCAGTAAAAGGCATTGGCAAGAGCCTTTGGCTGGGAATCAGGAAACCAGAGTCCCTGCACCAGCTCTCTTGCTACATGATGCATGCACGCTCTGAGGCAAACCCCTTTATCTCTCAGAGGGCCTCAGTTTCCCTACTTCTGAAGTATAGAACCTAGAGCTTGCCCATCCTATCTCTGGGATAAGTGGATAAGAAGAGAGATAGGAAGAACTGAGAGCAGAATATGGTTTTTAAATGCTAAAATTCTTACATTTGTTTCTTCCCTCAGCTACCACTTCCTTCCTGTCTGGAGTGTAGGGTCCAGGGCAGCAACAACCCCAGGTAGAAGTTCCTTATTAAATTACTAATTAGCTGTGTTGCCTTGGGTGAATTACTTCTCCTCTTTGGTTCTTAGTTACCTTTGAAGGAAATGGACTCATCACCACCCCAGCTGCTGGAGAGAAGCCTGTTATTTCCTGGCTCCATCATCTCTATTGTGCCCTGGTGGTATGTGGTTTCTGCAGGGCTGGGAAGCATTAACGCACAGAAACCATCATCAAAACAATACATGATTTCCCCAAAGCACAGGGAGCTCCCTTAGGCACCTTCACCTCATGGGACCTAAGAGTGGTTGGGCAAATCCGGTCATGTGAAGCAATCTCGGCTAAGTCAAGGAGAGTCACAAACCCTCAGAGCTCAAAGGCACTGCCAAAGTTCTCAAGCCCAGCAGCCTTCAGCCTCCAGCGTATGTTTCCAGTGACATTCACACGAGGACCTACCACCTGGCAGGGGTTGGGGTGCTACTCGGACTGGCAGCTGGGACTCCATCCTGCTTCCTTGCATTATAGACAGTGCATCACCCCTCTCCACCTGTGTGTGCTCCCGGAGACAACACTCATTGTTTGTCGTGGGGGAAAATGAAAAACAACCTTAACACCCAGCACAGGATTGGCTAAAGAAAGTATGGGGCAGACACACCCTAATGCTATGTGGAGATTGTTTTTAATGCATTAGGGATAAATGTGTAGATATATGGAGCTTTTCAAGATGTACATGTTTTTAATTTGTAATTTTTTTGTAGTGTTGAGAATCTAACCCAGGGTTTCATGCTTATCCACTAAATTATATCTCCAGCCCCTAATTTTATTTTTAATTGACAAATACTAACTGCATATTTATGGAGTAGTGTATTGGGTTTGTTTGTCTTGTTTAGTTTTTGTGGCACTGGGAATTGAATCCCAGCTCTTTGCACTGAGCTACAGCCCCTACCCTTTTTTTGTTTTTTATTTTGAGACAGGGTCTTGCTGTGTTGCTAAAATTCCCAGGCTGGCCTCAAACTAGCAATCCTCCTGCCTCAGTGTCCCAAGTAGCTAAGATTACAGGTGTGCCCCACCACTTCTGGCACAATGTGACATTTTTATATATGCATATACATTGTACAATGACTAATTCAAGCTAATTCACATGTCACCACCTACTTGCCTTTTTGTGGTGGAAAATACTGTTAAGTAAAAAGAAAACAGTCTATGGTAGGATATATATTAAAAACATACACAATATATTATTTTAATGATATAAATGTTGAAAATATACACAACTATATATTTCTATAGTTACCACATATGTAATATATGTATGTATGCGACTGCATGCACATACAGGTAATGTATGTACACATGCAATCCCACAGACAAAAAGCTTAAGATTTCCAAACCGCCATGATCACCTTCAGTAAAAGGCCTGGAATGAGAAAAGATATCTCAAGGAGTTCTCTCCAAATACCTGAACAGCCTGAATTTTTCTAGTATGAATTTATCTGTTGATTTCTTTTTTAATTTAAAAATGCACTTTCACAACAAAGCCTGTGAAAAGCAGCACAGAAAAGATTAGTGGTTGCCTAGGTTTAGGGACAGCTGGTGTGTGTGTGGGGGGGGTGACGGGTTCACACATGGAAGTTTCTTGGTGGTGGTGGTTGTGCCAAGCACATGCACAGTTGCCACCCACAAAGGAGACCTCAGAATGTTCACAAAGCCTGCCTGCGGTCTGAAGTCCACCTAGTACTAGGGAGCCATGTCACTTCCCAGTTTGATAGTTTGCTACAGTTATGTAAGATGTTACAGCTGGGGAACACTGTGTGAAGAGGACACGGCACCTTTTTATATTCTGTTTGCCACTTTTTGTGAGTCTAGTGGTCTGAAAATAAAAGGTTGATAGAGGGAGGCCACAGAGAACTTTTCGAGCTTTTGAAAGTGATGGAAATGTCTCATATCCTCAATGTGATGCTGGAAATATGATGTATGTGTTCATTAAAACCTCACTGAACTTGTACACATGAAATTGTCAATTTTAGCATATGTAAATTATGCCTTTGAGAACCTGACTGTAAAAACAAACTAAAACTCATAGAGACAAATGTGTGAGTGTGATACTGTTGTAGGAAGAACTTCTCTAACTTATTCAGGCAAGGAAATCATTCACAAACTTGGGTGCCTTGATTAAAAAAAAAAAAGTTGCACACAACACATTTCACAATGGCCAGAACCCAATAAATTCTCACTGCCTCCAGGGACACTGCCTTTTGTGGATTACCTCCCCTCTCCAGGCTTTAATGCCTTAGAAGAAAAGATGTCCTCCCAGGTCCCATTTGGCTCTAACACTCTGAGTCTCAGAAGTTACTTCCTTGTAACTTTTGACTTATATCTGCCTTCTGGAGCCACACAGACGCCTTGTATGAGGGTGACTGTCGGACCACCATACACCAGCAGTCAGCTCTCCTGGCCTTTCCTGCTGTCCTCATAGGATATGGAGTTGCAAGATTGGATAGTGGTTAAGATCACAGGACCTGGGGTCAGGCAGCCTGAAGTCTGACTCTGGACTCTGTCAATTCCCAGCTGTGTGTGACCTTACACAGTGAGCGTCAGTGTCCTCTCTTGTCTCTACCATGGAGAGAGGGTGTGGGAATTAAATGAGACAATGTAGGTACACCAAGATGTGCAGTAAGCAAAATAATAGCTCCCTAAACATCTGTACATCCTAAACCCCAGAACCTGTGAAGGTGTTTTATGTGGCAAGAGGAAATTCAGCTGCTAAGAAGCTGACTTTAAAATAGGGACATTAGGAGCACTCCTGGATTATCCGGGCAGGCCTAATACAATCATGAAGATCCTTAGAAATGAAAGAGAAAGGCAGGAGAGACAGATTCAGAGTGATGTAAAGTGAGAAAGACTCCACTGGCCATTGCCTGCTTCGACCACGGAAAGACATCAAGAGCCAAAGAATGCAAGTTGCCTCTGGAAGCTGGAAAAACAAGGAAACAGATTCTCCCCTAGAGCCTCCAGTAGGAACACAGCCCTGCTGACACCCTGGTTTTAATCTAGTGAGACCCGTCTTGGATTCATGCCCGCCAGAACTGTAAGAAAATAGATCTGTGTTGTTTTAAGCCGCTAAATTTGTGGCAATTTGTTACAACAGCAATAGGAAATTAACACAGGATGGCTGCAAGCCCCTTCTGGATGGTCCCCCTCTACCCACACTTGCCTCTCTCCAATCCATCCCTCACAACACAGCCGAAGCCTGTGTCCAAGATCCTAGTCTAACCAAACCACACACTTTAATACAGCTCTTCTCCCTGTCCTACTGATGTGCCCCTGGGGCTTTGAATTTGTATTCTCTGTTTACAAAGTGCCATGGTTCCCTGGGCAACATCTAGTCAGCCATCATAAATTAGCTCAAAGATAAAAAACAGTGCCTCTTCAAGGGAGCCTGCCCTGACCCCCAGTCTGGGTCAGGTTCTCCAGGTAGCAGCACCTTCCACTCCTCTGCAGCACTTGCAGATTTTAAACTAAATATATGTGTCTGTCCACTTTGAGGTTTATCATCTAACTTTGCCCAGCAGACTTGTAAGTTTCCCTAGGGCAGAGACAATGTTTGTCTTACCTCCCCGAGTCCAGTGTTTGGCACACAGGAAGCATTCAGTAAGTAGTTGTTCTTACCATTGTTTGATTTCAGAATCCTCACCTTTCTGTTCACCCCTCAAGCACTCTCCAGTCTGCAGTGTCTTCTCAGACAAGTGGTGTCCCTACCTTGGCTCAATCCTCCGAATGTGGTGTGAGCAGGACAAAGTAGAAGCTGACAGTGCTGTTCCTGCCAACTGAGGACTTGCTGTACCTATTGATGCAGCCTAAAGTGATGTTCTTTTATCACCAACCGCACCATACCCTCAGTTCCAATAGAGCTAGAAGTCACTTCACCCTACCTTATCCACCTACCACAACTTTTTCTCCATCAGGACACCTGCCAAGCTGGGTCTCCCCAATCCTGTTTCTGTATAGTTGCTTTTTGTAACTTAAGTATTGAGCTTGATTCTCCTCCCTGTGGAGTTCCATAATTTGGTTGAGACATTGATCTAACCTCTCTAAATCTTCCAGTGTCCCTACGCAGCCATCTGACATATTTTTTTAACTTTCTTTTTTAAATTAATTTTATTAGTACATTTTAGGTATACAATATAATGAGATTCATCATTGGAAATTTGCACCTTTACATAATCTCTCTTGGTTCTTATTTTTTCCCCATTCCCCTGCCCTCCCTTCAACCCCTCCACCCCTCCCTATTTACAAATACTTTGTTTCCATTTTTCCATTTTCTCATATTAATTCCATTCCCTTCTTTCCTTTGCCCTACCCCTCCCACTACCTCTTCCCCTTTGCCCTTTTTCTTCCTATTTCATATTAACTATTATATCTTTCAGCCCTTATTTAGACTTTCAGTTTCTCACACTAGAGAAACTATTCAGTATTTACACATGTGTGTCCTGTTTATTTCACCTAAGAGTATGGCCTCAATATGCATCCATTTAGCTATAAATGTCTCAAATTTCTAATTTTTTATGGCGGAGTAGTACTCCATTTTATAAAAAAAAACCCACATTTTCTTTATCTGGTCTCCAGTTGAGGGGCAATTGGGCTGCTTCCAAGTTTTAGCTATTACAAACTGTGCTGCTATGAACATGGGTGCACATATATCACTGTGGTATGATTCTTTTAATTCTTTGGGGAAGATCCCCAGCAGTGGAATAGTGGGGTCAAATGGGACTTCCAGTCCTAGTTTTTGAGGTATCTCCATACTGATTTCCACAGTGGTTGCAGCAGTCTACACTCCCACCAGCAGTGGAGCAGGGTTCCTCTTTCCCCACAGCCCTGCCAGCATTTGTTATTGGTTGATTTCATGATAGCAGACATTCTTTGTGGGGTGAGGTGGAATCTCAGCATTGTTTTCATTTGCATCTCTTGAATGACCAGTGATGTTGAACATTTTTTCATGTATTTATTTGCTATTTCTACTTCTTTGTCTGAGAAATGTCTGTTCATTTCAGATGCCCATTTTGGATTGGGTCTTTAAATTTGGGAGGTCTGATCTTTTTAAGTTCTTTATAGATTCGAGATAGTAGACCTTTGTCTGAGGAACAGCAGGTGAAAAATTTTTCCCACGTTGTGCATTGTCTATTCACACTCTTGGTAGTTTCTCTTACTGTGCAGCAGCTTTTTAGTAAGAAGAGATCCCACTTGTTGATTGTTTGTGCTAGTTCATGGGCAACTGAGATTTTGTTCATAAAATCTTTTCCTACCCCAATGTCAAGAGTTCTACCTAACCTCTGTTCCAGCCAGTTCAGTGTTCCTGTTTTAATATTTAGATCTTTAATCCATTTCAATTTTAGTTTAGTGCATGGTGAGAGATATAGGTCTAGTTTTAATCTTTGGCAAGTTGAAATTTTTCCAGCACCATTTATTAAAGAGGCTATCTTTCCTCCAGTGAGGGTGTTTGGCTCCTTTGTCAAGATGAGGTGGCTGAGTGTGTTTGGGATTGTTTCTGCATCTTCTAATCTGTTCCCCTGGTCCTCAGGTCTGTTTCTTTGCCTGTACCATGCTGTTTTTATCACCGTGCTTTGTAGCATAGTTTCAAGTTGAGGATTGTGATACCCCCTGCCATGTCTTTGTTGCCTAGAATTGCTTTTGCTATTCTGGGTCTCTTCTTGTTCCAAATGAATTTTTGGATTGTTTTCTCAAGGTCCGTGAAGTATGCTGCTGGAATTTCAATTGGGATTGCATTGAATCTATATAGCAGTTTTGGAATTAAGCCATCTGACATATTAACCTACACTCCCATCCATCATACTAACCAACCATCATGCTGAATCTGACTCTACTGCCTCTCTCTTTCACTCATAAAGACCCTCAGGATTATATTGGGCCCATCCGGATAATTCAAGAGTGCTCTCTAATTTCCCTATTTTAAAGTCAGCTTCTTAGCACCCTTAATTCCCCCTTGCCACGTAAAACATATTCACAGGTTCTGGGAATTCAAATGTGCACTTTTTCGGGAGCTATTATTCTGCCTACCGCTCTTCCTGGTTTACATGCACCTGATTTACATTAATCAACCCTTTTAGCCACAAGTCATCTACACACCTGAGCTACATGTCCCTGTGCTGGCCTCCAAATCCTGGATAACTATGCAGAGCAGGATGGGGCTAAGAATAGGGCTCTGGAAATTCTGCTGGAGACTCCTGATCCCAAAGTGAAAAATCGGCAATACTAACTGTGCCTTAGCCACGTCCTGGCTTCACCACTGACTCATGTGGCTGTGAAGCCGGAAATAATAGTCTATTACTCCCTGGGGCTGCCATACTGGAAGTACTACAGACAGGGTGGCTTAAAACAACCAAAATATATTGTCTCAGCTCTGGGGGCTTTGAGTCCTCAGTCAAGGTGTGACGGGGATCACACTCCCTTCAAAGGCTCTAAAGGAGGATCCGTGTTTGGCTTCTCCAGCTCCTGGAGGCTCCTGGTGATTCTTGGTTTATGGCAACAAAACTGCAATCTGTCATATGGCTATCTCTGTGTGTCCTCCTATAAGAACACTGCTCACTGACTTTAGGCCCCACCTGACTCCAGCATGACCTCATCTGAACTGATTACACCTGGAAAGACCTTATGCCCAAATAAGGACACATTCTAAAGTTCTGGGTGGACCTGAATTTGAGAGAGACACCAGTCAACCCACTACAAATAGCATAGTTTTCTCACAGGACCTTGGGGAGGGCCGGAAGATAATGTAAGGCAGCTTCTCAAGCTGCAGTGTGCACACGAAGCACCTGGAGAGCAAGTTCAGTGCAGATTCTGAGGCAGATTCTGGGGTGGGTCTGCATTTCTCAGGTGCTCTCAGGTGATGGCGTTGCCACTGGGACTTGCTTTGAATAACAAGAGTAGAGGCAAAAGAAAGAGCTTTGGAAACAAATGTCTGCAGCATTATTAGATTTCTTTTGTAACGAGCTTTTCTCATGCTCTTGCTTCCCCACACCTGGATCTTGTATGAACTGTATAAGACAAGGAAAGTGTTTTGTTTGGATCTTTTCCCCAAAAGCAGACCCAGAGACAAGGACTTGGGTGGTAGGTAGTTTACTGGGAACGTGATCATGTGAAGCACACATACAGAAATGGAGAGAGAGAGAGAAACTAATGAAGAGCTCATTAAAAAAAAAAAGCAAGTTGCTGCTGGGGCAACTAGGGCTCCATCCTGCTGGAGGCCCACTGAGAAACTGTGGGGACACTCCTCAGAACTGTCACACTGGAGGGCTAGAGCATTTGTCCTCAGATTCCCATCCATCTTCATTGGAATTTTACCCTCGCCCCGGGGGTGGGGGAAATTTTGTGGAGGGTGTGCAGGAAGGCCCTATCCAGGGAGAAGCTGCAGGCCCTGGAGGTGGGAGCTAGAGGTTGGAAGCAGGCAGTCAGCATGCTGGAAATAGCCTTCTCCTGCAGCTGCAGGTGACCTCAGCTTGGCTGAGGCGATGGGGCAGGGAGACAGATTTGTCCTCATCTGCTACAGAAAGCTTCCAGGATTTGCACATCATACAGATTCTATTTTGAGTGCATGAGCCACCCAAAAGAGCTCTCACTTACAGTTACGATTATGACTGTCATCCAGCCAAAGTGGACACCTTGCCCATTAAGGATGTCATAGAAGAGTCCGTCAATGGCCAGCTTTGGCTCCTGACTTTTGGACCTGCCTACCCATTTACATTGGGGTTGCATGGTGGGAAGAGCAATATGACTTGTACTTTAAGGTCACCTTAGGAAGAGGATACTTCCCTCTCTCAAAGTGCCTACCTTCACCTAGTTCAGTCTATCCACACTCCTGACATTCAGTGTCACCTTTCATCCACATAACGATCGTATGAGCTAGTGACTATGATTGTCCCATTTTATAGCCAAGGAAACTGAGGGCCAGAAAAGCTAAGTCATTCACCCAGGTCACGCCGTAAGTGGCAGCAGTGGTATTCAAGTACAGTCTACTTGAGTCACTAGAACAGTAACAAAAGCTCCTTTAAAACTGGCTATTTAAAGAAGACCCAGTCAACAGAGGATGGTTGCATATACCTGTGATCCCAGCACTCTGGGAGGCTGAGGCAGGAGGATTCCAAGTTCAAGTTGAGCCTGAGCAACTTACCAACTTATGGAGACCCCGTTTCAAAGTAAAACAAAAATAAAAAAATGTGTGGGGATGTAGCTCAGTGGTAGCATTCTTTGGTTCAATCCCCAAAACTGGGGGAAAAAGGATCCAGTCCTGACACTTCATTTTGCTCCCCTGGCCTGTTCTTTCTTTATGTTACTTTTTATCTTTTCCTCCTCAGCTCATCTCAAGTTACAGGAATAGCCAACCTTGTAGACAATCGTCTGATGACAGGAACCAAATTGCCCCCCTCAAGCAATAATGACTTTCCTGGTGCCAGCAGGACCCCAAAGCTAGACCTGAGGTAAAGATCAACCAGACCACACTTGGACCAAGACTGCTTGCCTATGCATACTTCTTGCCCCAACCGTAGTTCTCCTACTATATAATCCCAAAGGTTTTGTCATAACTCTAAAACAAAGCCTAGGATGCCAGTTCTCCCGTTCCTTCCCAGTATGGCCCCACTGAAACCAATTCCTTTCCTGCTTCACCTCCATTCATCTCTGCTGATTGGATTGTCACAGCAAGAGGCTGGACCCAGTCTGTTGGAACCTCCAAAGCCAGCCCCCCTGGCCAAAGATCCTGAGAGCAAACTCTAGATTCCATAGGAGAAAGTAGGTAGTAAGTCTCAGTGAGATTTAAATACAGCTCTAAACTCTACTTCTGATAAATGCAAATGACGAGAAAAATGACTTTTATTCACACACAGCTCCTCATTCTATTATAACACTGTGGAGTCCTTAGAAAATGATTCTTCACTTTAAAAAATAATTTACTGGAAGCAAAATATGTGTATTCCCTTTTATAAGTCAGTGTGTATTTACTCAATGCTGGCATTACCTGGGAGGGTGGCTTTATTGGGATGAATAGATTTTTCTTAATTAGTAAATGAATAGATCCCAACTTTTAAAAGCAAAAGATGCATTGGGACATGAAGTAGATTAAATGATATGATAGTATTACTTTCAAAAATGTTGCCATAGGATTTCCTCAACTAGTAATTTTCCCCAGCTCGTCAAATATAGGATTCCATACACATTTCAGGAACACACTTATTCACAATGTCAGAGAGATCTATTTTTCCTCCGTTGGGGGGGTATTATCCCTCAAAAGAAGGAATAGTGTGGGTTCTCTGCCACTTTGATTTCCCTACTCCATGTGTGTAGTGCCATAAGGTGTGTGCACAGAGGGCTGGAACTCCTAAGTTTGCAGAAACCAGCCATTGACAAATGAGTCCACAAAGCTCTTGGGGAAGGGGGCAAGAAAGCTTCTCTAATTACTTCCATGCTTTCTGCTGCTTCTTTCTTTCTCATATTTATTGTTCACTATAGAAATTGCAGAAAAGGGGCCCCAGTCTCTACCTTGAAGGAGCTGACAGTCCAGTTAGACAAACAGGCAGAATACACTGGAAACATCCTGTAGACAAACACAAGTGAGCTGTGGATGAAGCATGGGAATGTGTGGTTCTGACACTAAGCATGGAAGGGGCTCAGGACAGGGAGAGATCAGTGTGAACTGAGAAGAAAAGAGGTAGAGTGAAAAAAGCACTGGCTCAGAGTCAGGAGACCCGGTTTCTAGTCTGGTCCTTTTGCCTGACCCTGTGTGTAATCGCATGTGTTCACTTATCTCTCACAGGCCCGCCCTCAAGTAGTTTGCAGTCTAACCGCGACACATGGGCAGCACAAGCACCAGCTATTTACTAGGCACTGCCCAGACACCCGGAGGCAAACGCCCAACAGCTCTGTGCACACACTTGCAGCTCCCCAGAACCCCTTTGACAATCTCACTTTGGCATCATGCTGACCACATTGCCTTCATCTTGTCCATCTGGGAAAACTACTGACCCTTCTAACTTCTGGCCAGGAATCACCCCATTTGTGAACATTTCCGTCTTAATCTGTTTGAGTTGCTATAACAGAATACCATAGACTGTGTCTATTTGTGCTTCAAGAAATATTTTTTCTCAATGTTCTGGAGACTGGAAGTCCAAGCCAGGGCCCCACGACAGTCTTCTCTAGTTTACAGATGGCCATCTTCTTGTCTTCCCATGGCAGGGGGGTTCTTACAAGGGCTCTTCTCCTTCTTCTGGCTGTTCTTACAAGGGCTCTGATCCTATCAAAGGGACCCACCCTGATGGCTTACTCACCTCCTAACACCATCAACTTTGGGGTTAGGATTTGAACACACGGATTTTGGAAGAACATAAACATTGAGACCATAGCAGCTTCCCAAGCTCCCTCTACCCTCACACCCACCACAGTTCCTTCCTCCACTGTGCTCCCATCAGGGGCTTCCATCAGTGCCCTCACTGGGCTAGACTGACTAGGTCTGTGTACCTCCTACCTAATTTAACTGCAAGCCCCTGAGGACAGGAACCAAGACATTATCTTTGTACCTAGTGCTGGCTCAAGGTCTGGCCCAGAGCAGTGGCTTCTCCAATAAATGTTTGCTGACCCACATAGAATGGAATCCAGCTGAGAAGGGACCTTCAGCTCCATCAGCTTTCCATTCCATTTGCTTTATAGTTGCCTTGGTAGAAAGGGAGCTTAAAAGCATGACAGGCTTGTGAGCTTTACCTACTGTAATCGATAGGTTGCTTGGAGATGTTTTGCCAAATGGCACATTCAAGAAAAGTTGATAAGTAGAAACCAGTGCTGTGTTGCCACTTCAGATTCCAAATGACAACCTAAACTCCAGAGGATCTGGTTCAATAAAGTGGGATCAAGCACAGTTTGAAAGCTGCAAAGACCCACTAGGATAGGAACACCCATCGTGCTACACACAGATGTCCCCTTTGTCACCCACCCCCAAATCATGCAATACAACAGCCTCACACCCAGATGATCAGAGGAATGATGCCGACCTGCCCATGATGGAATGGCCCTTGTCTGGTACTGTCTGCCTCCCTTATACTCAATCCCTACTATGGGCAGAGGGAGTAGGTAGAGGAAAATGATAGAAGGCAGAGTCTATATACGCACATAGGCTGCCATACATACTTGGAACATAGGAGCCTTTTGATTGGCTAAGGGAGAACTCTGGGATAATGAAGCCTACCGTGTGAACCCAGCCCTTGACTAGCCAATGTAGTTTCCACTGTTCTCAAGCCATAGCATCACCCTTACAGGCCTTGTCAATTGTCATGTGGGGACCAGGAGAGAACATGTGACAGTTCTGTGCCAGTGCAGCCATTTTTACCACTGGAGCAGAAAAAGCAGGGGCAACATCCTGGGCACAGAGGGGACTAGAAGTGTTGCATTGGCCTAGCATGCATAAAGCTCTGGGTTCAATCCCCAACACATCCTGGGCACAGAGGGCAACATCATGTTTGTGTTCAGTCCCACTCTTCAATGCTGTCTTAGAAATGAGATGAAGGTGATCCTTCCCAAGTAGAGGAGCCATAAACACCACAGGTTGGTCATCTGTGTTCTTTCCGGGGTCAGTTCAACTGGGATAAGGAGGAGGAGCATAGGAGATAACCCCATTGGAGGGTGGCAAAGACTGCCCAATACGGCACCTTAATCCTGTGGCCAGAGCCAGAGGTCAATGACAGGGTAGGGAGAGGGGACCAGACCAACTTCCTCCAGCACTGTTACTATCCCATCTGTCTCAGTCTATTTTCTGTTGCTATAACTAAATACCACAGATTGGGCAAGTTATAAAGAATAGAAGCTTATTTAGCTCCTAGTCCTGGAAGCTAGGAAGTCCAAGAGCATGGTGCTTGCATCTGCTTAGCATCTAGTAAGGACCTCATGCCACAACATAACATGGCAGTGGGCTCACATGATAAGATGGAGCAAGCGTGCTACCTTGGGCCTCTCTTTTCTTTTAAAGCCATCATGAGGGCCTTGCCCTCATGACCTCATCTAATCCTACGCACCTTCCAAAAACCCCCTCCAAGTACAATTAACATATGAATTTTGGGGTTAAGTTTCCAACACATGAACTTTGGTGTGTGGGGGGGGACACAGTGAAATCACAGCACCATCTGTCCAACACAGGCAGATCGAGGTTTGAATTAAAGCTGGTGACGAGGAGGGTAGGCAGATAAGCTAGATAATAGCCACCTGTGACAAGTGTCTTTGGAAGTACCTTGCTTGGCTTGTTTATTACTATTATGTTCCATGGCCACTGCTGCCCCAGAATTTAGGCCCAAGGGTCACCCTGTACATAAGACTCAGGCTCAGTCTGAAACAGAGTCTAAACTCAGCCTAGTCTGTGGCTGGCCCAGCCCTGGTCACTGGACCCAGTGCAGCCTGGGTCCACATGCCCAGCTTCATTGATCCCAAGCTCAGACCAACATGTGTGACCAACTCCAGGCTCAGGCTTCAGGAGCAGCTTCATTTAAAACTTTGTGAGATGCCAGTAAATAGCACACTAATGAAATCCACAGATGGGCTAAAACCAGATTGTTCAGAATCAGCTAAGACTGAGATTGAGTCTCGAGGGGCCCTGGGAGGCTAGAAATATGGTGAGGAAATAAGCATGTGAAGCTCAGCCTGGCCAGGAGCCAGCTAACTGCATGTGTGAGCTGCCAAATTCTCCCCACAGTTATCGGGAGGCGGGAAGGCTGTGGAAAACAGCCCAGCTAAGGGAGACAGAGGGGCGGGACATGGTAGGGGCTTGGGGCAGGGGACTCTGACCTAGTCATTTGGGAGTGAGTCTGTGGAGACAGCTCATGGACTAGGGAGCAGGCGCCTGCCTATGTGAGCTCAGAGGTCCCAGCAGGACCCAGAAGTTCCAGGGGAAGCAGAACTTTTATCACACTGGACAGGGAGGAAGTCCTGGCCCAGCCCTGCTTGGGATAGTTTGTTATCAGGGGTAGCAAAATCTCTGGTGCTCACCTGTCCCCTCAGGAGTGTCCACAGCCAGCCTAGGTGCTGGGAAAATCTAGAGTCAGCAAAAGATGGCTGTAATAAAGTCTCTGGGGCCAGACAGACCTGAGTCTGTCTCCTGTGTTCTGAACCTTTAGATTAGTTACCCAACATCCTGCAGCCTCAGTTTCCTCATCTGAAGATGAGATATTAGACCTTCCTCATTGGATGTCCTGAAGACAAGAAAATGTCTGTGAAGCAACAAGCATAGTTCTTACCACACAACATCAGCCAAAAGGAGAAAGCCAATGATTGTGCTGTGGAGCCCTCATTATGTGTCCTTCCATGTTCCTTCCTCTCAGAGCTGCCTTCTTTAGGACTATGGGCCAGCCTACACTCTCCTTAGCTAGAAAATGACTGGCCCCTCCAACTCTGCTCTCTGCCCAGCCTCAGTTGTTGAAAGAGCTGCCACATTAATGGCCAATCATGGTTGATTGACTCTCTGCATCCATAACTCTGCATGAATGGAGACAGCCAAATCTTTAGCTAGAATGAAAATTGTGAACTTTGAGTTTTTCCTTAAAGATTTCTAAAACAAATCTTAATATGTTATTTGTGAGTAGCATAGTTAAATGTCTTAGCTCATTAACTGGGGTTGTTGTGGCCCAGTGGAGGGCCTATACCATGGATTCCATTCCAGTGTAGACTACTCTCCTTCATTTTAGCCCTGGCCATGGCCTAAACCTTAGTGAGCCCCAGCCGTGGCCTCAGCCTGAGTCCTCAACCCAGTTCTGCCTGCTTCACGTGAAATGGAAAAGGTAAAAACCAAACTCACCTCCACTGCAGGGAAAACAACTTAAAGATATCTTGTGAGGATAACACAGGTTTATTAGTTCCCTCTCTCTCAATTATGAGCACTCACTGCAGCTGAAGTTTCACAGAGTAGCCTCCCCTAGGAATAACAGACCCTTGCAGCCTGCCCTCTGAGCACTTGTTGTCTCCAGCCAGCAGTGATAACGGCTTAGAATCCAAAGGCAATCCACGAAGGAGTAAGATGTTTTCTTTCATGGAATCAAGAGAGGCCTGATGCCATAGTGCAGATGATCCTCGAAGGGGTGTCCAGCTGAGCAAGTGCAAGGATTTAGCTGTGACTCTCTCCTAGGTCCAAGAAATCATGGAGCAGCAAGTCTTTCTCCTTCCTCAATGCATTTGCATTATGCCAACCTCCAGCAAAAGGTCGACCCAGTGGTAAAAGCTTCTGCATTGAAAATTGGCTCGGACCCCAGAAGAGAAGCTGGCCTCATCTGTGCTCTTCCTCACCATGAGCAGTTCCAGCCTGAGACCAGGAAATGTCCTGTCAGATTTTTCAGGCCAGACCCACTTTCTCACATTTAGTTTCTTGTGTCCAGAGCTCTGGTTCCGAACATGTGCACTCCATAAATAGAAAGCCTAGAAAGGAAATGTGCAGCCAGCTCTTGTCACCATCATTATTCCAAAGTCCCCTGCAATACTAAGGCTGCCTTTGATCAGCGGCAGCCAGCTACGTTCTTGCCCTCAACTTTCTTTTAACTGGATCCTTATGTCTAGCCACTTCACAGAGTCAATCACAGCTCTCCCTCTGCTGCCCAAAGAACTGTCTCCTCATCACCAGGGAGCTCTCAAGGCAGGGCCGGCCTACCCTTTCCACCTTGTGTCCCTATAAACAGTGTTCTTGCTTAGACTGGACGATGAACTCTCATTCACTCATTCATCTAACAAATATTTATTGAGTGCTGACTATCTGCCATACTCTGATAAGAGTTCGATATTGCAGTGAAGAAACAAAGTTCCAGCCTTCATGAACCTTTTAATGGGTGGCAAAGGAGAGCCCAAGGAGGGGAAACCAAGAGAAGTCACTTATTCAATCATTAAGAATCAGGCATCTACAGTGCCCCAGGCTTCAAACTAGGTCCTAGAGGAACAAGACCAAAGCAGAGCTCGTACTTGGCCAGAAAGAGGCATCAGCCAGGCCAGTGCTTTTATCACCCATTCAGGGGAAATGTTTTCTCTCAGGATCCTTGCTGAAGGCAGCTGTGTTGGCCTGGGTTGGCTGATTACTACCCCACCATCAACCTATTCCCCACTACAAGCAGCACAGGTTGGCTGAGCATACACAGAGAGCCATTTATCCATACATCCACAAGGAAACACACTGATGTTTCTAAAGGCCAAGTGGAAGCAGAAGTGCCTTTCAGGTCAGCCTCAGACCAGAGGGACTAGTTTAGCAAGGGAAGCAGCAGCACCCTTCATTTGGGGGCTATTGTTAATGTGTCCATCACCTGCACTGACCAACTGACCTGGCAGGGATACTAGTCCCAGTTCATTCCTGCCCAGCATGGGACTCCTTCAGCAGGCAAACATCATTCAGGCATGTCCCATCAATCTCAGCAACACTTTCTCATAATTGTGCGATGGCTTGAGACCCTTCCTCCCCAAGCTTTCTCCCTTGCTCCTCTCCTTTAACAAGTGTCAGCCCTGCATGGAAGTCTGAAGGCTCTCTCTGCCTACTCCTGTTACCATCCCTGTCAGCTTCACATTCTGCCCTCCCTCGAAGAGACCTCCTGTACATTTAATCCCATTTGGATGTCTGCTTCTCAGAAGACTGGACCTGAGCTAGAAGGCAAAGACCCCATGAGTCAGGATGAACACCATAATTGATGCATACAGCCCCTGCAGCTCTGAAGGGCCACTACCCACTGGCAACAGAGCATGGTTACCTGTTTCTGCAGGAGGGACTGAGCATGGCCTAGAAGGGGTCCCAGCTTCATACAGCTCCCATCCTACTAAGAAGAACCTGCATCAACTACCTCCTCATCTCAGGAGTCTCCATTTCCCTCAAGCAGAAGTCTTGGAAAATTCAATCCCATATATACAACTATTTATTCATTTTAATTAGAAAAATAAATCCAACCATAACCTCACTTTACCCAAGATCTGTGTCCTGGAGAAGTTAAGTACAAATTGAATTAGGGGAAAGTTGATCCTATTGTACATGTCTCAGGAGGGTTCACACTGAAAGGGAACTCTGCAGTATATCCAAGTCTGCCAGCATGCCACATCTGAGTTGACAGAAAAATTGACAGTAAAACTGATGACAGTGGATGTACTGCAGAGAAGTCAAGCAAACAGCAATCTCAGCGAGACTCTGGCTTCAGGAACTCCAGCCCACTGAGGAGATAGGCAGGATCCACTCAGAGAACAATAGGCCACAGAGGATAAATTAGAGTAAGATCTGAGTGGTGACACTATTGCTAATTCAGTAGTTCTGAGTAAGAGGAGAGAGTTTAGGCAAGAATTTCCAGGGAGACCATTGAGGGTGAGTATCTAGCTCCAGACCTTTCTACCACAAGTACCCAGAGCTATACCCTTCCTGCCTTTCCTCGACTGTCCCAGTTGCTCCAAGGTTCCCTACATTGCTCTCTGGGCATGACCATATGGTTGGCTGCCTGGGGAGGTCCTGGCATGGTTCCTGGAGCCAGAGGTGGGGTGAAGATGTGTAGGCTGCTTGGAGTGTGGCCAGCCCTCGGGGCCAACTGCAGGGCACAGGGCCAAGTTGACAATGCCAGCCACTGGAGACAGAGTGGCAACTGCTGCTGTCGCCTCCAAAATACCAGTTGAGGTTTTCTCCTATTTTGGGGTTTAGAAACTATTTCCAGTTCTATTATGCCTTTGTTTTGCCCTATTTTTGCTTTTGTTTTTAATAGTGTTGGTGGTTGTGCCTGGAAGTAAGAAAGAGAGGGCAGGGCAAGAGCCAAGGGAACAGTGAAGTCAGGAGAATGTACCCTGGTTCTGCCCCTCAGCTTCTCCTCTACCACTCCCATCCTTGGAGCCTGTGCCTTCTACAGCCTATTCTCCAAGCACAAGGACCAGTGGGGTGGCCACTCTGCCCTACTTTTCACCCATTACAACTTCCCTATACTGTGGCCCATTCTCCCAGCATCCAGTTCTCTGCTAGTAAATGAGAACATTCTCTCTGTCCTCGGCTGCCTTTCCTCTCATGAACACCCTATCCCTGGACAGCCTGACTGGCATCCCTGGCCTTATTTGCCCTTTATATGCCATAAATTCTACATCTATTGCTCTGGCCCCCACCTCTCCTGTGAAACCCAGACCTACATATTCAACTGACTTCTCTACTTGGATGGAGCTGTTTTAAAAACTGTACAACTGGCAGAACAGGGCTGTGATTCCTGAGAGAAGGGAAACAAATGAGGTGAGGTCTATGATGTCCTTTGGTTTCTGCTTGAAGGCACTTTCTGGAGCATGCTGTAAGAAGGAGAAACTCCAGAACAGCATAGAGATCTCTCTGAGTCCATGAGAATGATACTGCAGTTTGAGAGACTGAGTTGGCTGGAATTTGCAGGGTAGAGTTCTAGAGAGGAGGGAAAAACATGGAAAAAGAGTTCCAGGTATCTGCCAAGGTGTCCTTCTGGTTGAAATGCTGATACTAAGCTATATATACATTGAGTGAAACCCCAGAAAGCCTGCTGAAGACCTATTAAGATGCCGTAAGCCAAAAGTCCCAGAGCCCTCAGAGACATGGAAGGCATGCAATTTACCATCAGTCAGAGTAAAGAAACCTTGTGAAAATCCAGGATATTCAGCAAAGGATCCAAGAAGTGCCATACCTTAGCAGTAAGGATAAGCTAGTCCTAGAATAAATGCTACTCTAAACCTGCTCTAATGAACCTTAGAAGCAAGCCTTGAAAAGCTCAGGCTGATGTGAAAATACCCTAACAGCCATCCAAAACAAAGTTCAAGGCTCCTTAAAAGACTACACAAAATCCAGAGACTCAACAGTGTACATTTACAATAAAAAATTATTAAACATGTAAGGGAAGCAGAAAAAATGTGCTGCTTCCATGGCCCAGGGAAACATCAGTCAACAGAAACAAAACCAAGAATAGCAGAGATGAACGAATTAACAGACAAGGATTTTTAAAACAGCTACTTTAAATATGCTCAAAGATTCAAAGAAAATATGGAAATAGCAAGGAAAGAAATTTTCAAAAACATAAAAATAACCAAATAGAATTATTGTAGATGAAAAATATATGTGAAATTAAAAATCCACTAGATGAGCATAACAGTAGATTAGACACTGCAGGAGAAAATAGCAGTGAGAAGAAACAGGAATAAAAATGACCCACAATAAAGCATAGAGCAAAAAGACTGATCAAGAAGTTAGCAGAATGACGCTTGGTGTGGTGGTGCATGCCCATAATCCCAGCACTCAGGAGGCTGAGGCAGGAGGATTACCATGAGTTCAAGGTCAGTCTGGGCTACATAGCAAGACCCTGTCTCAAAAAAACAAACAAACGGCAAGTTAACAGAATGAAAGGGGAAATAACGTGTGATACATCCATATGGCAGACTATTATTTGTCTATGAAAAGGATGCATGCTACTACACAGATGAACCTTGAAAACATATGCTAAGTGAAAGAAGCCTATCACCAAAGATGACAATTTATGATTTCTCTTACATGACATATCCAGAATCAGAAAAATAGTGACAGAAAGCAGATTAGTGGCTTCCAGGGGCTGGGGGACTAAGGAGTTGGAGGAATAGCTAAAGGACACAATATTTCTTTGGAGCTGATAAAAATGTTCTAAAATTGGCTATACTGCTGGTTGCACAAACTTATGAAAATGTACAAGTATTGAATTATGCACTTTAAATGGGTAAATATGTGGTATGTGAATTATATCTCAATAAAGCTGTTATTTTCAAAAAAATTTTTAACAGAACCACAGTGACCTAGGGTTCAATATTACAGTCTAACATATATGTAATTAGAGTTCCAGAAGGAGCTGGAGGCAGAGAAATAATATTTGAGTAAATAATAGCTGAATATTGCCAAATCTGATGAAAACTATAAACTACATATCCAAGAAAGCTCAACGAACTTCAAAAAAACATAATAATGAGGAAGATCAAACCAAGGCATCTCATAACCAAATTGCTGAAAATTACTGATAAAGATAAAGTGATAAAAAGTGGCCCTAGAAAAAAGACACATTCTGTACAGGACAACTAAGCCAAGGGTTACCACAGACTTCTTGACCAGAATGTTGCAAAGCTGAAGACAATAGAGTGACATCTTTAACATATTCAAACACTACAAGAAATGCTGAAGGAAGTTCTTCAAGCTGAAGGGAAATGATACCAGATAGAAACAGAGATCTACGAAAAATAATGAATACTAGAAACGATAACTATGTAAGTAAATACAAGAAGATGTGTTTTCCTCCATTCAAAAAAATTCTTCAAAAGATAATTAACTTAGGAGGGTGGATGAACATGACCAATCCACAATATGTGCATTAATTAAAATATCAAAATATCAAGTGAAGCCCTCCAAAAGAAAATCTTTCGAGTACTTTGACCTTTATGCAAAAAGAACAACTTTCAGTAAATATCTCTGTGCTGCTACTAACAGTTAAGTTTTCTGAAATATAATAAAAAAGATAATTAACTTATTGAAAGGGCTCACTGTGCCTCAAAGTGTGCTTGTAATTAGTAGGTGTAAAATAAAAATATGTGTGTAATTAGTAGGTGTAAAATAAAAATATATTTTAAAAAGATAATTAACTACTAAATGCCACTGAATTATTCATTTTAAATGATTAATTTTGTCATGCAAATTTTACTTTAATAAGTTATTTCAAAAAAGATAGCTATTAATTCAAAAATAGTAATAATCTATTGGGGGTTTATGACATATGTAGAAACAGAATGGATTACCACAAGAACAGAAAGAATGGGAGAGGAGAAATCAAAGCATGCTATTTTAAGTTTCTTAAGTACATGAAGTCACATATAGCATCTAAAGTACATGAAGTCATATATAGCATCTAAAGGCAATTTGTGATAAGTTAAAAAAGATTTTAAACCCAAGAGCAACTGCAAAAATATACTTACAGCTAATAAGCCTAATGGTGGAGATAAAATAAAATATTAAAAGATTTCAATTATTTCTTGATACTTGTCCCTCCAGGAGGTGGAGCTTAATCCCATCTCACTGAATGTGGGCTGAATTTAGGTGACTTGCATATAATGAATACAATTTGAAAAAGGAAAAACAGTATCTTTACAATATAGAATCCTGGCAGATACCACCTTGACTAAATGATCAAGCTTAAAATCACCTGTAATTCTTGTTGATATTGTATGGTACAATGAGATGATGACATGAAAAGGTTATATCACCTCCGTGATATTTTTCTAAAAGTCCACAACCACAAACTAGTCAGGAAAAAACAACAGCTCAACCCAAAGTGAGAGATATGCTACAAAATACCTGATCAGTACTCCACAAAATTGCTTAGGTCATCAAAAAACAAAAATCTTAAAGAGTAAGCATATCTGCCCTTGTTCCCCACTTTAAGGAGAAAGCATTGTATCTTCTCCATTCATATAAGGTGTTCTCGCTGGAAGTATGGAGTACATGTCTTTAATCTGTTGAGAAGTTTCTGTTCTACTTCTAGGCTCCTGATAGCTTTTACCATGAACAGCTGTGGAATTTAGTCCAATACTTTTTCTCCAACTACTGACAGGATCATATGGCTTTTTCCTTTCCTCTGTTAAAAGGATGACTTTTGGGGGTGGATCTTCCAATGCTGAACCAACACTGCCATCCCTATAACAAAACCACTTTCTACATCCTGCCAGATCTGACTTCTAATAGTTTGTTTTGTTAAACAAATTTCTATGTATGTTCATACTTTTTTCTTCTATTATCTTTATCCAGTTTTAGGATTAGCACAATGTTGAGTTCCTAAAATGAGGGGAGAAGTGTTCCTTCTTTTTTCTGCTTTAATTGTTTGATATAATTTATCAGTTAAAATGTTTATGAGCCTGCTGTTGTCATACAGGTAGGTTTTCAAGCTAGGAATATACTTTCTTTAATAGGTGCTATTCAAATTTTATATTTCCTCCAGAGTTAGTTTCATTAATTTGTCTTCCAAGGTACTTCTTAGAAGTTGTCAAATTTATTTCAAAAAAGATTTTTGTAATATGCTTTCTATATTCTTTTAAATTCTGTAAAATCTGTGGTAATGTCTCCTAGATCTTAATATTGTAATTTAAAAAATGTATAACTGATATTGTGTAATAGGAAGAAAAGGTCTAAAAGAGCAGGGGAATTGTGAAGGGTAGGGGAAGGGAAAAAAGGGAAAGGAAAAAATATGAGAAGAGGAAAAAAATGGAAACAAGGTCTTTGCAAATAGGGAAGGGTGGGCAAGGGAAGGGGAAAAAAATAAGAACCAAGAGACTCATGTAATGGTACAAGATCCCAATGATGAATGTAACTGTATTTTATACCTAAAATGTACCAATAAAGTTAATGGGGGGGGGAGAAAAATCTAGAAAACTGTCACAGCAAGGAGGAACCTAAAGAGATAATGACTAATTGAAATGTGGCATCCTGGATGGGATCCTAGAATGGAAATGGGCAATGGGAAAACTGGGAAAATCCAAATGAAGTCTGCAGTCTAGTTAACAGTATGGTGTCAATGTTAATATCTTGATTTTCTACAGTATACCATGTTTGTATAAAATGCTAACATTAGAGAAGGTTGGATGAAAGGTCTATGGTAGCTCCTGTACTATCTTTGCAAATTGTCTGCTAATCTAAAGTGATTTCCAAATTAAAAGTATATTTAAGATTACACTTGTATTAGTCATTTTTCATTACTATAATCAAATACCTTAGGCTGGGTACTTATAAAGAAAAGAGATTCAGCTCACATTTCTGGAGACTCAAAGGCATGGAGCTAGCATCCGCTCAGCTCTGAGGAAGACCTCATGGTGAAGAGCATCTCCATGGTGGAAGTGCATGCAGAAAGATCACATTGCCAGACAGGAAGTCAAAGAAGAGTCTGGGAAGTGGCCAGGCTTGATCTTTCATAAATCTTTCATGAGAATCCACTCAATGTCCCATAAAAACTACCCCAATCTCATGTGAGAGCAAAGCTCCCAGCAAGATTTAATCAGCTCCCACTAGGTGCCACCTCTTAAAAGTGCCACCATCTCTTAACATCACCATGCTGGGTACCAACTTTCCAACACATGAACCTTTGGGAGGACACACTTAAACTGTATCCAAATCATAAGAACACTCAATCCAAAAGAAGGCAGAAAAAGAAGGAAATGTTTGACAAAGAACAGATGGGAAGAACAGAAAACAAACAGAGCAAATTGGTGACCTAACTCCAATTATATTAATAGCTACATTAAATATACATGGACTCTAAGCAGTACAATGCAAAGGTAGATTATCTTGCTTTATTAAAAACAAAATTAGATGACTTTTTCTGCTTTCAATAGGAGATATATCTTAAGTACTTGTTTAAAGACACATGTAGGTTAAAACCAAAATGATGGATAAAGATATACCAGGGGTGGTGATATTAATTTCAAAGTAAGCTTCAAGACATGGAATATTATTAGGAGTAAACACATTTATAATAGTAAAAGGGTAAATCCATCAGGAAAATATAAGAGTCTTGGATGTACATGCACCTAACAAGCTTCAAAATACATGAAGCCAAAGTGGAAGGAGCCAAAACAAAAATAGCTAAACTCACAGGTGCTGTGGTGCACTCCTGTAATCCCAGCACTTCGGAATCTGATGTAGGAGGATAGCAAGTTCAAATCCCACCTGGGCAATTTACCAAGACCCTGTCTCAAATTAAAAAACCAAAAAGGGCTGGAGATGTAGCTCAGTGTGAAGGCCTTGGGTTCAATCCCCAGTATCTCAAAAAGTAAATATATAGACAAACTCATAATTACAGTTGGAGAGTTTGACATTTCTCTCTATAATTGATAAAACAAGTAAACAGAAAATTGGCAAGGATCTAGAAGACTTGAACAACGTCATCAATCAACTTGACTTATTTGACATGAATAGAACACTACATCCAACATCTGTAGAACACACATTCTTCTAAAGCACAGATGGAATATTCTCTAAGATAGACCATATGCTGGGCCATAAAACAAGTCTTAAAAAATCTAAAAGGACAGAAATCTTTCAGAGTATATTCTCTGACCTCAACACAATTAAATTAGAAATCAATAACAAAAAGATCTTTGGAAAATCCTCAAATATTTAGAAAATAAAATAACTTATTTGCAAATAATCCATGGGCCATTGAACAAATTAAAAAGAAAATTTAGAGGTTGAGTCAGCAGGTTGCAAGTTCAAGGTCAGACTGGGCAACTTAGCAAGATCCTGTCTCAAAATAAAAAGGACTGGGGATGTAGCTTGGTGGTAGAACTCCCTTGGGTTCAGTCTCCACTACCAAAAAAAAAGGAATTCAGAAAGTATTTTTAAATGAAGAAAATATATTTCTTAAAGTATGGTGTGTCACTAAATTAGTACTTAGGAAGAAGTTCTTAATACTTATAGTAGAATACAAGAAAGGTCTCAGATCAATGACCTCATCTTCAAATTTACTAAGCTAGAAAAAACAAGAGCAAATTAAATCCAAAGTAAATGGAGAAGGAAGTAATAAAGGTAAGAGCAGAAATCAATGAACTAATAAACTAATACAGAAGATCAATGGAAGCAAAAGCTGGTGCTATACTGCTGGGGATCTTCCCCAAAGAATTAAAAGAATCATACCACAGTGATATATGTGCACCCATGTTCATAGCAGCACAGTTTGTAATAGCTAAAACTTGGAAACAGCCCAAATGCCCATCAACTGGAGACTGGATAAAGAAAATGTGGGGTTTTTTATAAAATGGAGTACTACTCAGCCATCAAAAATGAGAAATTAGAGACATTTATAGCTAAGTGGGTGCACATTGAGGCAATACTCTTAAGTGAAATAAATAGGACACACATGAGTAAATACCGAATAGTTTCTCTGGTGTGAGAAACTGAAAGTGTAAATAAGGACTAAATGTATAATAGGTAATGTGAAATAGGAAGAAAAGGGGCAAAGGGGAAGGAAGTGGGAAGGCTAGGGGAAAGGATAGAAGGGAATGGGATTAATATGAGAAAATGGAAAAATAGGAACAAAATCTTTGTAAATAGGGAGGACTGGAGGGGTTGAAGGGAGGGCTGGGCAAGGGTGAAAAATAAGAACCAAGAGAGACTATGTAAAGGTGCAAACTTCTAATGATGAATGTCATTATATTGTATACCTAAAATGTACCAATGATTAGAATGAATAATCGGTAATGTAAAATAGGAAGAAAAGGTCCAAATGGGTAGGGGTAATGGGAGGGGCAGGGAAAAGGAAAGAAGGGAAAGGAAAAATGATGAGAAATGGAAAAAATGGAAATAAAGCCTTTGTAAATAGGGAAGGGTGGAGGGCGTGAAGGGAGGGCTAGGAATGGGGAAAAAATAAGAACCAAGATGCATTATGTAAAGGTACAATTCCCAATGAGAAATGTAATTGTGTTGTATACCTACAATGTACCAATAAAAGAATTTAATACAAAAGCTGGTGCTATAAAAAGACCACTTCCAGCTAGACAGTACTGGTTACATGGTTGTATTCATTGGTCAAAACTCACTTAATTGTATACTTACTATGGTGCATTCTATTGTCTGTGACGTATACTCAAAATGGACAGAGGATTTGAATGGACACTTCACAAATGACATACAAATAACACATGAAACATTTTCAACACATTAGCAGTCATCAGTGAAATGCAGATTAAAACCACTGTGAGATACTAGTGCACATCCACTAGAATGGCTAAAAGATAACAAAACTAAGTGGATATGAAGCAATGGTAACTCTCACATTTCTGGCTGGAGTATAAAATGGGAAGACCATTGTGGAAATAAATCTGGTAAATTTCTTGTAAAATGAAAGATAAGCCAATACTTTGTTCCAGTCACTCCACTCCAAGATAATTATGCAAGAGAAATGAAAACAAATGCCCACAATAACACTTACAGGAGACTGTTCATAGTTGCTAATGGGGTAAATCTTGATCACAGTGGTGGTTTTACATACAGGGCCAGTCCTAGGGTGCTCAAAGCCTTGGAAAATACATTCAGTGCAGCCCCTGTCCATATATACTATTTGAATCATCCAAAATCAATGTGTCGATAACATTCTGGTGGCCAGACTTCACGCACTTCTGTCAAAGAAATATTGCTCTGGTGAGTGGAGCAATCTACTTGCCAAACTGACCTCCTGGGACCAGGCCCCAACCACAGTCCCATAGATGATCCAATAAGTGAGAATTCTAGAGTTCTGTGGACATCTGGTGGGCCTCAAGCATGGGGTGGCAGGTCTAGAGCCTCAAAGACTGCCTCGAATGGTAGAAACATGGGCTGGATCTGTGTCTAGTTGGGATGCATTCTGGGCTAAGGTAGCTCACTGTGATGATATTGCTTTCCCTTCCTAGTCCCAAACACTGAAGGGAAAATCTGAAAATTTCATGGAAAATACTACAAAGTACATGGAGGTGGGGCACTGAGATGCAGGGCATGGGGCAGTGTTGGCTACCTGGGTTTAAAATGGTATTGATTACTTGGTGTATTTGTCAGGTTTTGGTACTACAATGAAATACCTGAAGCAAGCTACTTATGAAGAAAAAGACTTCCAAACTCATGGTTTGGAAAGTTCAAGGGGATGGTACTGGCATTAGCTCAGCTCCAATGAGCTGTATCACATCGTGTTGAATGGCAATGGCAGGAACATGGGTGGCAAGTGATTACACTGCCAAACAAAAAGCTGGACGAGGCTCAGGCTTTTATTACAACCCTCTCTCAAGAACTTCCAAGGGGTCTCACGAGAACTACCTTAATCACTTTTGAGGGCATGCCCCCAATTGATCCAAAGACCTCCTACTAGGCCCTACCTCCCACCATAGCCACGCTGAGGGCCAGGCTTCCAAGACATGAAACTTTGGAGGGACACACTTGAAGCATAGTTAAACCATAGAGTACACACATTCACCAAAATTCATTGAACTATAATGGGTGTGTTTTATTGCATATATATTATACATCAATAAAGTAGAGAACAATTCTCAGCCCCACTCCAAATAAAATCAGATTGCCTTCTGTCTAGACACTCTGGAAAACCTTCATTTGCTGGTTCTCAATTACCTACAGAATCACATCTATGATACACTTTCAGCCCAGCCCTGACCTACCGCGGCCTCAGCCCCTGACACACCCTTCCTCACTCATTCTCCATGCTGAACTGTGAATCAATTTCTAAAAATTCCTGCACTTCTTTGCAATATTGCACCTCTACATATTAGGTCTCCCTTGCTTGAGCATGCACCATCTCTCTGCAAGGAATTCCTATACATTGCTCAAAGTCCATCTGAAATGTCACCTTTTCGATGTAACCTTGCCTGACCACCAAACACAATTGGGATGGTTGGAGGAAGGATGATCTCTTCCCAGTGGACTCACAAGTCTGAGATACACTTTTTATGGCTATGTCACTTGTCAAAAGTGGACTGATGATACCTGTCTGAGCTTTACTCCCACATCACATTGCAAATTCCTCCAGGGCAGGGACCATACCTTCTTCATCTTAACATCTAGCACAGTGCCTGGCAATATCTAAGAGTCTTGACAGAAGCTGTTGAATAAGTGAATGGATGAATCAATCAATGAAACTATTCCCCCTTTGGGACTTTTTAATGGGGGCATTCAGTGGAGAGTGATTTTACCATAAAGAATGAGCTATAAGCAAAAAACTTCATTTCTGGACATCTCAGAAAGGAGGAGTATTTGGTCATGGGTCCGTTTAAATACCAGATTATGCCACTGCTGTATTTCAGCTTATCCAGGGCTTGTATTTGTGAGATAGCCAGGGCCCGGGGTCATCTACGGCCAGTTATATGTTGCATACCCATTGTCATCACCATCATCATCACTATTCTTCATTGGACAGTTGTCATATGTCAGGTACTGGTATATACACTCTTGTATATCAACTCACTTAATTTGCACAATAACCCTGAAAGGAAAGTGCTATTGGGTTGAACCATATGAACTTGGCAATATTCAATCTTTTTTTGACCTACAAATAGCATTTTCATATGGTTAAGCCTAATGTTACCATTCCCTTTTTAGAACTGAGGAAGAGGAAGTTCAAGGAGGTGTGAGCCCCCTGCCCACATTTGAATGTTCATCCATCTGACTCCAGAACCCTTTTTGCTATTTCCCCACACTGCCAGCTCACATCAGCTGTGAAATTCCTGCCCTAAGCCAGTCCACAGAGGCTAAGAAGTGAGACAGGGTTGGGCCTGGCTAGGATTTCAAATGCTCTTTTGCAAGGGGGAGCGGGTGGCATGAGCAGTGTGGCCTGCAAATGTTAGTCTTTTAGTGGTCACATTTCCAATTTTTTTAGGCTCTTACTCCTCCAGAATCTACCTCCCCAGTGGCCCCCTCACCCCCACACACAGAAAGGAAGAGCCAAGCTGCTGACTCACACACCACACAGCAGTTGCCTTGACTTTGTTCACGTAGGCTCAGCGGCTCGAGACTCCTGCTTTGGCCTTGGTGATGTCCTCAGCTGGCACCCAGTGGAGCCACTGCATGCTCTCCTCACCATGGACATGGCTGGCATAGGTGCTGTTGCCTGGGGAAGACAACCATCAGAGCAGGCTGTAGCCCAAATCCAAAGTCAAAGGTGATGCCCAGCATCTGAAAGAACACAGGCGGCGGGGTGGGGCGGGGGAGGGCTTCCTGCCAGTTGTGCTTTGAACCTTGACAGATCTACCAGACCCCCCAACCTTGCCATCTCTCCTGCCTGCTTACCAGGCCTTCGGCATTACCTGCTGGGTCAACAGGCCTGGCAATGTTGGAGGTTGGCAAGGGAGAGATATGATGCAGAATGCACGAGCCAGCAGGAGAAACTCACAATGACCCCAGCTCATGGTGTGAAGGAAGTGTCAGAGCACTGCCTGGACTAGGGATGGGCACCAAATAGAGGCCAGGGAAATGCAGACAGGCAGAATCTCAGACATCAGGAGGCCCAAGGAGAGGAGAGAGAGGCAGGAAGTTCAGGCAGGCACTCCATGAGGTTCTGTCTTGAAATGAGCACTGGGGGAAAGAGGCAGGCTGACTGTGATGTTGGTCTGAGACTACAAGCCCTGGGTCACAGGAGAAGAGAGGAACAGGAAGGGCTTCCTATAAGAAGACCAGAAGGAGAAGCTGACAGACCTAGGATCTTAATAAAAGGTGGTTCAGAGGCTTCTTTTCCTGTTTCTTCTCTCAGGGTGGAGCAGCCTGAAATGCCTCAAAGGACTGGGCTGGAAGGTAGGAGGCCTGGGTATTAGTCCTACCTGCCATCCCAACCCTTGCCCTCTCTGGGCCTCAGTTCTCTGTGTGTACAATGAGGCAGGCTGGGTAGAGAAGGTGCTTGGTTAGACTAGAGTCATGGTTCTCAAGGTTTTTCTACTTGGAAAATGTTTTAAAATAAGATCCCATGGAGCAGCTCATTACGTTAAGCAAACAAAAATAGAGCTGCTCTCATACCTCTTCCCATGGGTTCCCCCAGATCCTACATGGCAGCCCAGAGCCTATTTTAATGAACACTGACTGGTTAGACCTGTGGTTCTCATACTTGTTCACCAGCATCACCTGGAGGACGTGTTAAACCACAGATGGCTGGGTCTACTCCTCGAGTGTCTGAGTCAGTGTGTCTGGTATGGACTGAGAATCTGCACTTCTAACAACTTCTCAGTTGATGCTCATGGTGCTGCTGCAGGATCCACACTATGAGAACCAGTAGGTTACATTATGACTATAGGCCTTTCTCCATTCATGCCCAGTCAATATTTACATGAAGTCCACCTCAGATAGATTGCTGACATGACAGCATGGGAGAGCACCTGGCATTGTGCATGGCACATAGTAGGAACTCAGTTGAAGCTGGTGGGGTCTAATTCTAAATGCCTTGCCTATAAGTCTCTTTAGATGTAAAGGAATTGACAGAGGCAGAAGCCCTTCCTATACTGAGTTTACAGCCTGCCTCCCCTCCCTGGAAGTAACACCCCCACTAATTCTCCCTTCAGAGGTTATTGCATGTTAAGCATTATCCTTTCCAGACATTTTTTTCCCAGATAAATTCCCTGAGATGTGGGTAGCTGTTCATTCCCTGACCTCTCAGTGTTTCTCAGATGTTTTCCCCATTTGTAGGGAGCACAGTCTTGATCCTCTGGAGTTCTTCCAGGGCAAGGACCTTACCCGTCTCATTCTTCTCAGCATCCTCCGTGGCTGGTGGCCCAGTGTCTGACACAGAGTGGGCACTCAGTACAAGTTTGTGGGACAGAGTAAAAGAAGCACGAAAGCTGTGACTTGATGGAGCCCTTGTGGATTACCATCATGGTTAAGGCCACTTGCTCGGGAACTTTGAAAGGGCATTTAGGGAGGGCAGGTCTCTGGGCACATTCACCCGGGAGTACGGCCCAGCAGGTTTTGCACCTTGGTCCCAAGAATGGTCACAGGGCCCCTCGTCCCCCACATCCTCCTTTTCAGCCTCACCACTTTCTTGAACAAATTGGCACTGACCCTGGTGACAGACTCAATCATTTCCCTCTGCTTCATGATTGTGCTAAGTGGCTGCCAAAGTCCCATTCCTAAATAGTCAGCACATTCCTCAGCACTGCAAGTGGAAGCCCATCTGCTCCGGGGCTGCTTCCTTTCCTTTATTGTGCTATTTTGGCTTCAATTTCCCATTTGGACAGGAGCATCTTCCAGCCGGTGAGGAAGGGAGAGGGTGGGGAGGATCACCACAGCCTGCCTTCATTTCTCATTCGCCTCCCTGGTTGCTCTGGAAAGAAATCAACAAATTTCAGCCTACGTGCCTGGCACTGCTCTTAGCTCTCTACACGTAGTCAATCCTTATAATACCCCCGTGATGAAGGTACAAATATTATCCCCATTTTCTAGATGGGGAAACTGAGGCAAAAAGAGGTGAAGTAAGTTGCTCAAAGTCACACGGTTTGTGATAGAGCTGAGAATTGAACTGAGGCAATCTGGATGTCAAAGATGAATTCTTACCCATGGTCTTTGCCACCTTGCAGAGTGTGGATTCTTGAGGCTCCACTGGTAAGTGGGAACATAGCACTTTCCCTTGTCACTGTCTGTCATGAAAACTAAAGGTCACTTGTATTAAAAGCAGAAGTGTTACAGAGAAACAGATTTCCTCCATCCCTTACCACTGACCCACTCACTTAATGCAGTGTTTGAACTTGCAGCTTCTAGGCCAATAGGAGAATGTGGACTTTTACCCTGAGGTTGGTTGTTAAGGGGCTGATCTTCCAGAAATCTAGAAATCTAGTATTTATTGTGTGCTCTTCTTTTCATGGACTGCTCCGTTTAGGTCTCACATCAACACTAAAGTAGGTTATAAGGATGAACTAAGGCTCAAGGTGCTCCTAGCCAACCCAGCCAACCTTCGTCCCTGCACCTGTATACTTCACGGCTGCATTAGATATAAACATTTATGTTTAGTCATTCAATCCTCACAGCAACCTCATGAAGTAGGTACTATCATTATCCCTGTATTTCATTTCACAGATAAAGAAGCTAAGGCATGGAGAGAGAAGTAACTAGCCCAAGGTCACACAGCCAGGAAGTAACAGATTTAGGAGTTGAATCCAGACTGCGGCTTAGACTGGCCTTAGATTGCGGGATTCCCAGTGTGTTCTCTTAACCATTACATTGTACTACCTCTTGGCATTGAGGCCACCTCCAGGCACTTGAGGTGCCATGTTACCATAACCTTCTCCACCTCTTCTTATCTCTCTGCTGTTCCACACGGACTTGATCTTCCCAATAGCCGTAACTCTTAGAGGCTCTTGAGTCCAAATTCTAGCTCAGTGACTCACTAGCAGTTTGACCTCTGTGTCTCTCTGTCCCTCTGATCTGTAAAGTGCAGCTGGTAATGGTAATGAGCTCATAGGGTAGTTGTGAGCATTTAGGTCAAGTAGGATCAATTCCCCATCATCACCATCACCTCCTGCTGCATCTTCTCCAGCCCAGCCCCAGCATCCTGCAGGGGGAAATTGTGCTTAACGCCCTTTCACTTATCAGTCTCACCCTCCATGTCTGTCTCTTCCTGTCCCAAATGAAAAGCAGCCCTCAGTTACACATTCCCTAGGCTTTTCAAAACTTGGTAATTACAATTCCTTCCAGGAGATCAGAGAAACCCATTTCCCTAGCATTTGAAGCAGGAATTCTATTGTCATTTCATAACTCAAGCATGACCAAAGTGGCTCAGCCCATCTCCTATCTTCCTCACCCTTAGGAGAATAGATAACTTGCCTGCAACATACCCCAAGAGCACCCCATGGCCAGAGTTCCTGAGAAAGAAATTCACAGCAAGGAAAGGCACTCATTTCAAATATTTATTTGGAATCTGATAATTCCTTGCCACACCAGTGACTGTGGGAGTAAGCCTCTCCCTGTTGCCTTCTTCACAGTATTTAAGTGCTGAGTTAGGAATATAAATGATCTAGTATCTTTCCCTATCTTCCTAAATGCCTTTGTCCTATAATTCTCCTCTAGTTGCACTGATGTCTTGTGTATTAAGCCAAGTGGAACATAGGGATACCTATAAGCAGACAAAATTAGAAGAAGAGATTCCCTTCAATTAGTTCTTCATCCACAGGCTCTAATCCTGGCCACTGACTGAGCCCTACCTCTAGCACAGAATGTTCCTTAACCCTGCTCACAAAGTGAGCCCTCAGAACTGGCTGCCCTTTGTCTTATTCACAGGCTGAGTAAATAATTGCAGAATGAGAAAACTCGAACATAGAGAGGTAAAGCAACTTGATCAACATCAGACAAAACCCAGTCCTCCATCCCACTCGTATACTGACCCTGAACTTCAACTCATGTTTTAGCCACAAAGGACAAAGACTGCAAACATGTAGATGCATCAGTGCAAAAGGACCCCATTACTAAGGTTCCAATTCAGAGTCAGATGGGAGGCTACCATATCTTTGTCTCTGAGAGAGAGCCCACTGTTCCAGGCTTCCCAGAGTAGAAGGGCTATTAAAAAGAATTCTTACCTAGGAAGAGGGATTTGCCTGGTGAAGGAAATCAATAAATTGCTATTGAATGCAGTCCAAGCTCACTTACTCAAACTAATTGGAGGTAGCCTTTCAAATTAGTGAACCATCTGTATTGTAGTTTACTTATAAAGAAATGAAGCTTTATTGCTTTCAACAATTCACAGTAACTCCAAGTAGACTAGCAAATTGTAGCCTAATCAAGGTCTCAGGAGACTTGCCTTAATGAAATGAAAAGAATCCCCAGCATCAATCATTTGTATGCAAATAGTTCTGTGAAAGGAAAGACAGTTTGTAGCCTTGAAGTTTGGAAACCCAGTCCACACAGTCCATTTATTCGCTCTATTCATTTGCTCATGGTAAGCAAAGTAAGCCCTGGTAGAGCCCAAGCCATCCCCATTTGCCACTCATGGAGTGTCTTCTAATGAGGTTTTACTGTAAAAGGAAATAGTCAGAAAGTAGTCTTAGAAGTAGCAGGTGCAATCCATCTACTGATGGAATAAAAGATGGTTTTGAAATACTGTCACTTCCTTTAATTTTTTTCCTAAGAAGACATTAGGGGGAAAAAAAAGCTACCAACGTAAGTCAAGGGCCTCAGTGCTTTGTCAAAACCCGGAACAAACATTGAGAGGAAGAAAATCTGAAGGTCGAGGAAAGGAAATAAACAAGAAGAGTAAGTAAACCATGAATCATCTGTTACCACCTGATGGCTCCTTAAAAATAAAAATAAAACCATGGAAGGAAATAGAGTCCATGCCATGGTTTAGCATTTTAATAGAGGACCTGATGTAGATTCTCTGTTCTTTTATTTCACGAAGAAACTCACTTTGGCTTCTAATTTGGTTGTTTGCTTGGGTTTGTTTGGTTTTTTTTAGTTTTTAATTTTAGTTTTAGTATATGTTTGCAGTACACAATGTTTATATTCCTTGTGGGGAGTTGGTACATGTACATAACACATCTTAATTCTTTTTACTTCCGCTTCCTATCCACTCCCTCCTCCCCCCCTCCATCTCTTGATCCTTTTCCCATGTGAGAAAGATCTATCTCCCTACTTCCCATTATCTGACTTTATTTTGCTCTTTATTTATACTTTGAGTTTCTCGTATAAGAGAAAGCATGCAATGTTTAAGCTTGTGTGTCTTATTTATTTCACTTCACCTTATAGTCTCAAGGTCTTCTATGTTTTTTCCTTAAGGCCCTACAGGGCACAAGGTTGACAATATTCACCCAGCACAGGTGTCCACTTCTCTCCTGGGCACTGTGAGTGGAGATAGGAGATGCATGTTTTTCTTTGCATATGTTTAGTGACCATTCCCTTGTTTCCCAAAGACTTTGAGAAGGTTTACCACAAAGTGATAAAATAATAACAAATAGAAACAGAGAACCAGGACCAGGTGAAATAGCAACCAATTTTTAAAAATCAAATATTAAAGAATTTAAAGGTCATCCAGAGTGACTACAGGTGGCTAAAAAAGGCAGACCTGGGCTTCATTCTATCCCAGTGCAGTGGACTAACTCCCAAGAGATCACAGATTCTCCAAATTGGCCTTTCTGTGCGATCCTGGACTAGACACCATTTTTTGAGCCTGTTTCATAGGTTCTGTTCTGAATGATGGGTCCAGCACATATGATCTATTTCATAGAGTGTTATGGGGCTCATTGAGATGATGTCTGTAAGCCACCAAGTCTCACTGTCTGGCAGAGAACAGGTGCTCCACAAATGGCAGATATTGGGACAGATATGAAGACAGTCTCCCATCATGCATTTGCCCATGAGGGAATCTCATTTGATCCTTACATCCGCTAGGCCCTGGGCACAGGATCACAGCAGGGAGAGCAGAGGAAGGGGGCAGTCCTGCAGGAGGCACTACTCCAGGTGTTTTCCAGGAGATGGAACTTGGTTGAGCAATGTGTCAACGGTGCATGGAGACAGTAAGTGTCAGACTTCTCCTACTGGAGCAGAAGGATAGATGTGCAGAGGGGAGAGTAGGCAGGATCCTCTCATGGAGTTGTTTAAGTCTGGCCAGATGTTGGAGGAATTTGAACCTCATTTAACAGGAAGTAGGAGTCATTGAAGGATTTTGAGCAGGGGAAGGATACGGCATGTTGAAAGGGATGTTTTCAAAGGTGGAGTCTGTCTCCTGCTGTCTGCTCTGTGCAGGCTGGGGTGGGGGCTGGGAGGAGGAAGCAGAGACTGGCAGACCAGCTGCAAGAATCCAAGGAAGAGACAGGCATGGAGAGCTCAAGCTAAGGCCATGGAGATGGAGAAGAGACAAGATTCCCACTTCCAGTTAGGGGCACTTGAAGAGGAATCATTTGACATACGCCCCTCTACATGCGAAACTTCATGGGGGCAAAAACCACACATACTTAGTTCATCACTGTTAACCCCCCAGGACCTAGCATAGTGTTTGGCACACACTAGGCATTCAGCAAGTGTTTTATGAATGAATGAGTGAGAGAATGAATGGATGAATGAATGCCTCCATGCAGACACTGAATAAGAATAAGAATGATTGCTTAATCAACAACAAACAATAGTACACAGAAAACAAAATAGAGGGTTGTCCAAAAGAATCTCATCACTGTAACTGACTTTCTGTCACTGTCCCTGGACCTACACGGACAATCTGGTATGGGAAGGCAGCCCAGAAGAAAGAGCCAGAACTGGCTGGAAAAGAAGCCACCTATAGCAGAACACATACTGGCAGTGGTAGTGAGCACATCAACCATGCACCCCCTGGACAGCTCACATCATGTAGGAACACTGTGTAGGAACAGGAAAATTACAGATGAGAGGAGAAGAGAAATGGTGGTGCTTATCTCACAAAAGGACTAGCTGAGGATTCACTTAAAGTAGCAGTGTGGAAACTTGTGAATCTGCCTTAGCCTACCAAGTAGCGGGGGATGCAGTGCATTTCTTGGTATCTCAGGTATATGCCATCACATTTGGCTTTTAAAATTTTTTTATGGCTGATAATTTAAAGGAATCAACACCAAAAACAATGTTTTTATTTGCTTTCTTGATACTTTAAACTATATTGATACAAAAACATCTTGCTTACTCTGAAGGTGAGAGTCCAAATGAGGCATTTTCTCATTACTTATTGACAAATATACAGAATTCTGAACATCTTAAAATGATTTTCATTTAATTGAAATACTGTGTGTACTCTCTTGATAGTTAAAGCTCTTACAAACTTATTTTTATTTTTATTTATTTATTTATTTATTTATTTATTTATTTATTTATTTTGGTGCTGGGGATCAAACTCGGGACCTTGCACTTGTGAGGCAGGCTGAACAAACTTATTTTTAAATTTGTTACAACCAGAGGAGTGGAGTGTCCCAGTGCAGTTAGGTGTGTGCAACAACATCATAGAAGAGTAAAAGGAATAGGTCATTGTAAAGACTATCTGGCCAGTGAAAGGAAAGAAGAAAGGGATCCAGATAAATAGGAACCAATTCCTGGCTCCACAACAGTAAGATTGTATTAGGAAGCAAATCTCTGAGAGCAAGTTTCTGTTTCTAGAAGGGGAAAGTCACAGACTCATGGAAGCTGAAAGCTGAGAAGCACTTGGTCGGGTTGTGGCAAAAGCCTGGGTTGGCCTGCTTTGGAGCCATGGGACTTCCTTAATTTAAATTGATCTTTTGTAAGTAAGACCAAAGGAAAACAAGATATGATTTTGACAGTCTGACTTAGCTTTTAAGTAATAGCAGGCATTAATGTCAAAATTGGTTATTAAATTTATAGAATCATAAATGGTGAATTTTAAAAATGTATAGGGTGTTAGGTATATTCATTAAGAAGACCAGTAATTCTCTCCAGGGTTGTTCTCTTAGTAATTTGTCATTTAAGAACACACTGTCAGAGTTAGACCTGATCTTTTTTGTTTTTTTTGGTACCGGGGATCGAACTTGGGACCTTGCACTTGAGTCAGGCACCAGAACTACTGAGATAAATCCCTGGCCCAAGTTAGACCTGATCTTTTTTTTTTTTTGGTTCTTATTTTTTCCCGATTCCTAGCCCTCCCTTCACGCCCTCCACCCTTCCCTATTTACAAAGGCTTTATTTCCATTTTTTCCATTTCTCATCATTTTTCCTTTCCCTTCTTTCCTTTCCCCTGCCCCTCCCATTACCCCTACCACTTTGGACCTTTTCTTCCTATTTCACATTATCTATTATTCATTCTAATCACTGGTACATTTTAGGTATACAATATAATGACATTCATCATTGGAAATTTGCACCTTTACATAGTCTCTCTTGGTTCTTATTTTTCACCCTTGCCCAGCCCTCCCTTCAACACCTCCATTCCTCCCTATTTACAAAGATTTTGTTCCTATTTTTCCATTTTCTCATATTAATCCCATTCCCTTCTATCCTTTCCCCTAGCCCTCCCACTTCCTTCTCCTTTGCCCCTTTTCTTCCTATTTCACATTACCTATTATACATTTAGTCTTTATTTACACTTTCAGTTTATCACACCAGAGAAACCATTTGGTATTTATTCATGTGTGTCCTATTTATTTCACTTAAGAGTATCACCTCAATGTGCATCCACTTAGCTATAAATGTCTCTAATTTCTCATTTTTTATGGCTGAGTAGTACTCCATTTTATTAAAAAAACCCACATTTTCTTTATCCAGTCTCCAGCTGATGGGCATTTGGGCTGTTTCCAAGTTTTAGCTATTACAAACTGTGCTGCTATGAACATGGGCACACATATATCACTGTGGTATGATTCTTTTAATTCTTTGGGGAAGATCCCCAGCAGTGGAATAGCTGGGTCAAATGGGACTTCCAGTCCTAGTTCTTTGAGGTATCTCCATACTGATTTCCACAGTGCTTGCACTAGTCTACACTCTGACCAGCAGTGGAGCAGGGTTCCTCCTTCCCCACAGCCCTGCCAGCATTTGTTATTGGTTGATTTCATGATAGCAGCCATTCTTTCTGGAGTGAAGTGGAATCTCAGCATTGTTTTTATTTACATCTCTCAAATGACCAGTGATGTTAAACATTTTTTCATGTATTTATTTGCTATTTCTACTTCTTTGTCTGAGAAATTAGACCTGATCTTAATGTAAAAGAAAGGGGATGCAATGCATTTCCTGGGAACTTAAATTGAGTCTCTGAGTTACAATGATAAACTCAAGCTCTGTGACCCTTGTTGATGCTTCCCCGTTACTAGAACTGTAGGTTCTTTGCATCAACGGAGATGTTATCTCAGATATTTCTGAGGACCCTTCTAAGAGTCAGGGACTCTGGGCCAGGTTCTGGTACTAAGGTGCCAAATATGTAATATGCTGGGGCCCCAAATAAACTGCTTTGTATTGAGCATGAGGCCTGGCTGAAAGCTGAGGAAGAGGCAGAGTTGCTCCTGGTCTATTCAAGGAAAGAAAAGTTCCACAACAGTGACAAAAATCCAATTGACAGGATTTAGATTTTGTTCAACTTTTTCCTTGTTAGTGGTTTCCCACACCCAAATTTTGATTTATTCTTGTAATGCCTTATTTAACACAGCTTAAAAACTGCAAAAAGGATGAAATGGGATCTAGAAAGCTGTTAGGCTCTGAACTAATCCCCCCCTTTTTAATAAAATGTTTTTAGATAACCATGAATCAAAGTTAGGTGCTAATTATAAGAATGAAAATTATAATGAACAGTACAAAATAATACACAGTACCAGCTGCTTTGTTATTATAGCCTATGTATTAAAGTAAAAGAATACTGAAATACCATACATTAATTTTTCAAGTTTTTTTAAAAATTAGTAACTTAGGAATAGTGAATTTAAATGCAGGAATGAAGAAGCTTTATTTTTATACGGTAATTTTTATCCTCATAAGGACTTTAAAAAAATATTTTACTTAACAGCTGAAATTTTAAACATGTTAAATATATTAGAGAAAAAGCATTATAGTTAATTAGATTCTTTGGTGTATATTTTCTTTTTTAACTTAGTGGTATAAAATAGGAAGAAAAATACTGAATTCTAAAGATTGCATAATAAAGGACAACAAATACCTTTATTAAAGATACTACTTCTGTTAAGTGTGCCCATAAGCAGCCTATGCCAGCAAGTTTTTATCTGAAGCTTTAATAAACTTATTTTGGGGAGATTCTCTTCCATATTCTGTACTGTACCACTAAAATAAGATACTTGGAATCTAGCTCTTGCCTTAAAGTAAATGCCTCTGCGTCATTCATAAATCATTGCTTGACTACATTACAGGATAAGGATGAGTTATTGAAGCATTACTGAACAATAGATCCTTCTTTTTGGTGGACGCATGTTTGTTTCGCATATTATGTAAGACCCTATATGTTTGTTGAGATCACACTGTCCGCTAATAAATTGTTACTCTAATAAAAAAAAAAAGTAGCAGTGTAGAGATTCCTCAAAAAACTAGGACTAGAAGTTCCATTTGACCCAGCTATTTGTCTTCTGGGTATCTTCCCAAAAGAATTAAAAGCACCATACCACAGCAATATATGCACACCCATGTTTATAGCAGCACAATTTGTAATAGCTAAATCTTGGAAACCACCCAAATGCCCAGCAAATGAACAGATAAGAAAGATTTTTTTATATAATGGAGTAATAATCAGCCATAAAGAAGGATAAACGTGAGGTATTTCTAGGTAAATAGATGCGCCTTGAGACCATACTCTTAAGTGAAATAAATCGAACACACACACATATGTGTGTGTAAATAGCACAGGGATGTGGTCTCTACCTATATTATGAACTCATTATCTTTCACACATAAAAGCATCTCCATTGTCTAGGGTCCCCACTGATAACTCTGCCTTAGAAGGATCGCTGAGACTCCTAGAAAAGAAAGCAGGCACAAAACTGGGATTGATGTGTCTTTCTTACTATACTTTGTAAACCCCCCTCCTTCCACCCCTGAATTCTAGCTCTCTCCCCTACTCCTAAAACACTCTATTTCCTTAACCATCTTCATCCAAGGTGTGAAAGGAGAGTGAGCCCCAAACTCTGTTATCCTCTAGACCGCTCTCCTAGCCAATCCCCCATTTGGAGTTAGGACCCCCAAGTTCTTCCTTCAGGTTTCTCTTTCCCTCTGCCCACTCCAGCCGACCGAGAGAACAGCAATCACATCGACCTCTGCTGCCCTCTGCTGGCTGGCCCCAGATGTGTTGGCTCCAGTTGGGTCAGTAAAGGCAACTTCCAAAGACCGACCCATCAGTTTTCCCAAGCCCTGGTTGCCACTTGGATCTCAGTAATCTATGGTGGATGTGTTGTCAATATCCAGGCTCTCCCCTAATCTTCACAAACACAACCTATCCTATCCAGACCCAACATAACAAAGCTACAGCTGGTGTGGTCCATGATTCTGGAGTTGCTGTCTTCAGCAAAGAAGGTATGCTATTACAGCCATCCATATCCTCATCCCAGTTCCCTTTGCAAACATTCCATAATCATTTATTGGGCATTTTCTGTGTGTCTGGCACTATGTAAATGCTGCACAAGTATTATCTTATTGAATCCTGGCACCAACTTTGCAAGTAGGTAAAATTATTATCCCCACTTTACAGGTGAAGAGACTGAGACTCAGAGAGATAAATGTCATGCCAAAGGTCACAGAGCCAGTGAAGGGCAGAGATGGGACATGAAAACTATCTATCTAGTTCCAATGCCTATGTTCTTCACCCCTGGCCTTGGTGTGGAAGGCAGTTGAGAGGGTATGAGAGTGGAGATAGGCAAGCCAGTTAGGGTCTGTGGCAATAGTCCACGGGAAAAAAGCAAGGATGCTCTTTAGATGTATTTAGGAGGTGAACCTGGCAAGGCATAGTGACCGACTGGATGTGGAGGAAGCGAGAGGGGCTCTGAAATGGCCCTCTGGCTCCTGGCTTATGCAACTGGGTGGGTAGGGACACGTTTGGGTATGGGAAAGTGAAGAGATTCATTCTGGATGCGCTAAGAGTGAGACATCCAGGCACAGCTGGTCAAGAGGTAATTAGAACTCAGGAAAGAGGTCTGGGCTGCTGTCAACTAGGAGGTGGGTAAATTTTCCAGGGAGACTGTAATTCATCAGAAAAGAGGGATGAGGCTGGAAGACCAACATTTAAAAGAAAAGTAGAATAAAAGGAATATAGAAAGAGGACTAAGAGCCAGGCTTGGTGCAAAGTTGGACACCATGAATTTGAAGTGACCCAAATCCACAGAGTTGGAAGGCATTCTCCCACGGAGAAAACAAATGGTTCAAATGTCCTGGGGTTCATTCAATCATTCAACAAATACTTAAGAGCTAGGCAATGCTAGAGCACTGGCTCTGCGATGTAGCTATGGACAAAAATAAACAAATAGATACATAATACCAGGTAGATACTCTGATGAATAAATAAAACAGAATAGAGGATAAGAAGTGACAGTAGTAGTGTTTAAACAATGAGATCAGGGAAGGGTTCTCTGCAGAAATGACATTTAAACAGAAGTCTGCATGAAATGAAAAAAGAGTCATGTTGGTTTCTGGTAAAAAGAACATTGCTATTTGTAGGAACAATATGTGCAAAGGCCCTGGGGTGGGGCCATGCTTTACTTTGGGGTGGGAACAGACAGGATGGATGTGGTCAAAGAACAAAGGGACAAGAGTATTAAATGTGTTTAGTAAAAGGGAGGCTAGAGGGATGAGTCATGAAGTTTGGACCAAATAAGAAGAGAAATTAGACCAGGGAATGCTCATAAATGGAGAGAAGCATATAGCATAAGGTGCAGTGAAGTTGAAAGTCAGGAGTAGTAAGAGGGAGGGGGAAAGGTCTTCTGTCAGAAGGACAGGGGTGTGTGGTCAGAGAATGGGAGTTTGGAATTCAGTGTAGTAGAGGACAGCAACCCCGGGGCAATGACAAAGCACAAGATGCTCCTTTGGACATAGGGGGCTGGGGCATAGTGAGAGTTTGTGCCACTCAGGGCGGTCCTTCAATTTGCTGCCCCCAACATATCTGAATATGTTAACATATTTAAATACCACCAAAGACATGTACTGCCTGGGACAGACCACCCCTTCTGCCCCCTACCCCCAGCTATGCCACTGGGCTGAGGAGGAGGAGAAGAGAAGGGGCTCTGAACTGAGGAATTTTTAACTCAAAGAACTCGACAAGAACCTTGATGTCACCCACTATAATGGCGGAGATGTGGGAGGAGGCAGCCATGAGCCTCTTGTCATGGTCTTCCCCATGACTAGGGACGTGTTGGGAGGTAGACTGACAAGAACCATGACAAAGGCAGAAGAGGAGTAACAGGAGGCCAGGGAAAGCTTCCAGACCAAGTGGCAGTTGAGGTGATAATGGGAAGGAGAACAGAGGATGACATTCCAGGTGGAAAGAAAAGGGCCTATGCTAAAGAGGACATGGGGAATGAAACAAAAAGAAGGGCAGTGTGGTTGGAGAGGAGATGGCAGAGAGAGGGACATGGGATGACTGAGAAAGGAAGAGGACAGGCTAGGAGAGCACCCAAAGACCACCAAATGAAGGCCTGAGTAGAAGCAACTGGAACCTGGGTGAGCCCTGAATCCTGAGGGGGAAGCCCAGGTTTGTGACACACATGGCTGAGCATACGACTCAGCTGGGGCTTGGGATCTGACTCAGTCTGTGATCACAGATGCAAACCAAGCTAGCTGGCCTATGCAGAGTTCCAGCCAGGCCCCACTTATTCCACAAGGAGGAAGGGGAAAGAAGGAGAAGGAGGAAGAAGAGCTGTGGGCAGCTGGAAGCTACTGGAAAGGAGCTTCCCAGTGGATCCACCAACTACAGCAAAGAGATGACCAAATCTTGCCCACCTTGATGCCTGGCTGTCTGGGTAGGGAGGTCATGGGCCACATAACACCAAAGAATGGCTCCATAAAACAAACTCTTGCCCCTTCCCCTCTGAACACACAGTACACACACACACACACACACACACACACACACACACACACACACACACACACGGGGTGACAGTGGTGCTTTTCATCAAAGCACGGCAAGTGTGATGGAATGGACACACAACAACACATGCTTTTCTGGTGCTGGAAAATTGCTCCCCACTCAGCACATGCCTTTCAGGCAAGAGATGGAGAGGCTGAACTACACACTGTTGGGGTTTAGCATCAACTCAACAAACTTGTATTGATCCCACTTTTTGCTGGGCTCTGTCTTGTATGCTTTGGAGGATCTGAAGATTTACAAAAGCACAACTTTGAGAAGCAGGGTCGGTGGGCAATCCACTTTTCAGTCCTCCTTCTGTCTCGATTAGACATAAGCTATCTTTCTCTCAATAAATTTTTCCTATGCATATATATATAATGTATAAAAGCAAGCTCCTACCTTCAGGGATGGGTGACCTAGAAGGTACAAGTGTCTTAGGCACTTTCCTCATCACAGAGACACAGTATGAGACACCCACAACTTAGAGGATGAGAGGTTTATTTTGGCTTACAGTTTCAGAAGTTTCAGACCATGGTTGGCAGGCTCAAACAAAAATAACACGGTGGAAGTACCTGCCTCAGAGGAAAACTGCTCATGTCATTGGTGGTCAGGAAGCAGAGTGCAAAGAGAAGAGCTAGCCAGGGAGAGTAATAAACCCTTGCAGGTCACACCTCCAGTGACCTGCCTCCTCCCTCCTCCAACCAAACCTCACCTCCCAAGAGCACATTCATCTCTGAATCCTTCATTGAATTAATCCTCTGAAGAGCATAGCTTGATCCAATCATCTTCCACAGGAGGCTTTGAGGGGACACCCCAGAACTAAACCACAGCAACAAGTCAAGAAAACAAAGGGTTAATGCAAGGCTTTTAAAATAGATGGTCAAGGCAGAGAAAGAGGCTTCCGGGCTGCCATACCGCCACTCACACTGCAGAGGAGGCTTCCGGGATACCATACCACCACTCCCAATGCAGAGGAAGGGGCTTCAAGGCCACCTTACCACTGCTCCCAGCGCAGAGGAGGTGAGCCGCTCGGGCACCAGCAGCATAAATACACCCCCCACCCCACCCCTGTCGAAAAGAGAAGACACCTAAACAAGTCTCAAAACCAGACTTCCATATCCCTTCCAACAACCCCAAAGGGAAAGGAGATGGAACACTCTGATATTCAACCACCTGGACTCCCTGAATTGGCAACAAAAGAGGATCTGGAAAAAATGAAATCAGAAATAATTTCTCAGATAACAGCAGAGATTATGCTCATAGTGCAAGACATGATTAATAAATCTAGAGAGGAGCTGAGGAACATGATGGAATCCCAACATAGGAAACAAATGGAATCCATAAAACAGATGCAAGCAGATTTTCAGGAGATAAAAAACTCCACTGAAAGTCTACACAGCAGAGTGAGCCAATGTAAGGACAGAATTTCAGATATAGAAGATAAGATTGCAATTAGGGAACAGGAATAGAAAAATTGCTTTAAAATGGTAAGGGACCATCAGAAATCAATCCAGCAGCTGCTAGATGATGCAAAGAAGAATAACATAAGACTGATTGGAGTCAATGAAGAAACAGGAGAGAGTGCAGGTTACATAAAAAAACTGTTCACAGAAGTGATGGCAGAAAACTTCCCAAGCAGGGGGAAATAAATTGACATACAGATAAGTGAGGCATATAGGGCTCCAACTAGCCTTGATCAAAAAAAATCTACACATAGGCATATAATTGTTAAGATTCCAGAAATCCAACAAAAGAAAAAATTTCTACAAGCAGTTAGAGAAAAGAAACAAATCACATACAAAGGAAAGCTCATCAGAATCATAGCAGACTTCTCAAGGCAAACCCTCAAGGCAAGAAGAGCTTGGGGCTGGGGATTTAGCTCAGTGGTTTCACCACCTGCTACGCAAGCACAAAGACCCGAGTTCGATCCCCAGTACCAAAAAAAAAAAAAAAAAAAACAGAAGAGCTTGGAGTGATGCATTCCAAGACCTAAAGGAAAACAGCCTCTAACCCAGGTTGATGAACCCTGCAAAACTATCTTTCAAAATTGATGGAGAAATAAGGTACTTTCACGACAAAGAGCACCTTAGGAACTTCAAGAATACCAAACCAGCACTCCAAAAAATTTCAGACAGTATCCTAGGAAAACACAACAAGGATCACAACCCCAGGAAACACAGCAGAATGAATCCATTGGGCACAACAAGAAATTAAATGCAAAGGGGGATGATCCAACAAAAACAAAAAGTCATGACAATGATGACAATGTGTATGAGTTATAACCATCAATGTAAATGGTCTCAATTCACCAATCAAAAGAAATAGACTGGCAGAATGGGTCAAGAAGCAAGATCCAACAATATGCTGCATACAACAAACACACTTAATTCAAAAGGAAACTCATGGACTGAAAGTTAAGGGGTGGAAAACAATACTCCGTGCAACGGGAACCCGAAAAAACACAGGAGTAGCTATCCTCTTTGCAGATCAAGTGGATTTTAAGCCAACACGGATTAAGAGAGACAAAGAAGGAAACTACATCCTTGTAAAGGAAAGAATCCAAGAGGAAGAGATGACAATCATAAATATCTATGCACCAAACACTAGTGCACCCAACTATATAAAACAAATAATAATGGACATGAAAAGTCATATATGCACTAATACAATAGTAGTGGGGGACCTCAATACCCCACTGTCATAAATAGATAGATCAACTAGCCTAAAAATAAGTAATGAAATACTAGAACTCAAACGATTGAACAAATGAACTTAACAGATGTTTACAGAGTCTTCCACCCCACAAAATCAGAATACACATTCTTCTCAGCTGCACACATTGTCATGGTTGAAAATAGACCACATACTCACTCACAGAACATGTTTAAGTAAGTGCAAAGGAATTGAATTTATCCCCTGTATATTATCAGACCATTGTGCAATGAAATTGGAGATCCATAGCAAAAGAAACTGGAAAAATTTCATAAACATGTGGAAATTGAACAACACACTTCTGAATAACCAATGGGTCACAGAAGAAATTGAAGAAGAAATCAGACAGTTCCTTCAATTAAATGACAATGACAATACAACATATCGGAATCTATGGGACACAATGAAAGCAGTCTTACGAGGGAAATTCATAGCAGTGAATATGCATATTAGGAAAACAGAACGAGCCCAATTAAACAACCTGATGCTGAACCTCAAGCTTCTAGAAAAAGAAGAGCAGGACAACCCCAAAGCTCATACAAGGGAAGAAATTATAAAGATCAGAGGAGAAATCAATGCAATGGAGACTAAGAGAACGATACAAAAAAATCAATGAAGCCAAGAGTTGGTTCTTCAAATCAATAAACAAAATTGACAAACCCTTAGCCAACCTTATCAGAAAAAGGAAAGAAAAGGCCCAAACCCATGTAATTAGGAATGAAAAGGGTGAAATTACAACAGACCCAGCAGAAATCCAGAGGATCATCAATACCTACTTCCAGAACCTATACGCCAATAAGATGGACAACACAGAAGAAATGGACAGATTCCTAGATACATATGAATTACCAAAGTTGAACAAAGAAGACCTAAACATTCTGAACAACCCAATATCAACCCATGAAATTGAAAATGTAATTAAAAACTTATCAACTAAGAAAAGCCCAGGCCCTGATGGCTTCACTGCTGAATTCTACAAGACTTTTAGAGAGGAACGGCTGCCACTACTGTTTAAACTCTTCAATGAAATTGAAAGGGAAGCAATACTCCCAAATTCATTCCTGAAAGCAAGCATCACCTTGATCCCCAAAGCAGAGAAAGACCCAACCGAAAAGGAGAACTATAGGCCAATCTCACTAATGAACATAGATGCAAAAATCCTTAATAAGATACTGGCAAACAGAATGCAGAAGATCATCAAGAAGATCATACACCCTGATCAAGTGGGATTCATCCCAGGGATGCAGGGATGGTTCAATATACGAAAATCAATCAATGGAATACACTATATCAATAGAGCCAAGGACAAAAACCATATGATTATCTCCATAGATACAGAAAAAGCATTTGACAAAATCCAACATGCATTTATGAAAAAAAACCCTACAAAAAATTGGAATAGATGGTCTCTACCTCAAACTGATAGAAGCCATCTATGAAAAACCAACAGCCAATATCATACTAAATGGGCAAAAAATGAAATCCTTCACACTAAAATCAGGAGCAATACAAGGATGTCCACTATCACCACTCTTGTTCAATATAGTTCTGGAAACATCAGCCACAGCAATTAGACAAGAGAAAGAAATAAAAGGAATAAAGATAGGAAATGAAGAAATGAAATTGTCATTATTTGCAGATGACATGATACTCTATATAGAAGACCCCAAGAACTCCACCAAAAGTCTTCTAGACTTAATAACCAAATTCAGTCAAGTAGCTGGTTACAAGGTCAACACACAAAAATCAATAGCTTTCCTCTACACTAATGACAGACTCACTGAGAGAGAAATAGGGCAAATAATTCCTTTCACAATAGCATCCAAAAAACTGAAATACCTAGGAATCAACCTAATGAAAGAAATCAAAGACCTCTTCTCTGAAAACTATGGCACTCTGAAAAGAGAGATTGAAGATGATATCAGAAAATGGACAGACATCCCCTGCTCCTGGGTAGGAAGGATTGATATAGTGAAAATGGCCATACTTCTGAAAATGGCCATACTTCCAAAACTGCTATATAGATTTAATGCTATTCCAATTGAGATCCCAGCAGCATACTTCATGGACCTTGAGAAAACAATCCAAAAATTCATTTGGAACAAGAAGAGACCCAGAATAGCAAAAGCAATTCTAGGTAACAGAGACATGGCAGGGGGTATCACAATCCCCAACCTGCAACTCTACTACAAAGCTACTGTGATAAAAACAGCATGGTACTGGCAAAGAAACAGGCTTGAGGACCAGTGGAACAGATTAGAAGATGTAGAAACAACGCCAGACACACTCAGCCATCTCATCTTTGACAAAGGAGCCAAACACCCTCACTGGAGGAAAGATAGCCTCTTTAATAAATGGTGCTGGAAAAATTGGGCTTCAACTTGCCAAAGATTAAAACTAGACCTATATCTCTCACTATCCACTAAACTAAAATCAAAATGGATTAAAGATCTAAATATTAAAATAGAAACTCTGAACCAGTTGGAACAGAGGTTAGGTAGAACCCTTGAAGACATCGGTGTAGGAAAAGATTTTATGAACAAAACCTCAGTTGCCCGTGAACTAGTACAAACAATCAACAAGTGGGATCTCTTCTTTTAAAAGGCTTCTGCACAGCAAGAGAAACCACCAGCAGCAGTGTGAAGAGACAACCCACAATGTGGGAAAAAATCTTCACCTGCTCTTCCTCAGACAAAGGTCTACTATCTCGAATCTATAAAGAACTTAAAAAGATCAGATCTCCCAAATTTAAAGACCCAATCCAAAAATAGGCATCTGAAATGAATAGACATTTCTCAGACAAAGAAGTAGAAATAGCAAATAAATATATGAAAAAATGTTCAACATCACTGGTCATTCGAGAGATGCAAATGAAAACAATGCTGAGATTCCACTTCACTCCAGAAAGAATGGCTGCTGTCATGAAATCAACCAATAACAAATGCTGGTGGGGCTGTGGGGAAAGAGGAACCCTGCTCCACTGCTGGTGGGAGTGTAGACTGGTAAAACCACTGTGGAAATCAGTATGGAGATACCTCCAAGAACTAGGACTGGAAGTCCCATTTGACCCAGCTATTCCACTGCTGGGGATCTTCCCCAAAGAATTAAAAGAATCATACCACAGTGATATATGTGCACCCATGTTCACAGCAGCACAGTTTGTAATAGCTAAAACTTGGAAACAGCCCAAATGCCCATCAACTGGAGACTGGATAAAGAAAATGTGGTTTTTTATATAAAATGGAGTACTACTCAGCCATCAAAAATGAGAAATTAGAGACATTTATAGCTAAGTGGGTGCACATTGAGGCGATACTCTAAAGTGAAATAAATAGGACACACATGTATAAATACCGAATGGTTTCTCTGGTGTGAGAAACTGGAAGTGTAAATAAGGACTAAATGTATAATAGGTAATGTGAAATAGGAAGAAAAGGGGCAAAGGGGAAGGAAGTGGGAGGGCTAGGGGAAAGGATAGAAGGGAATGGGATTAATATGAGAAAATGGAAAAATAGGAACAAAATCTTTGTAAATAGGGAGGAATGGAGGGGTTGAAGGGAGGGCTGGGCAAGGGTGAAAAATAAGAACCAAGAGAGACTATGTAAAGGTGCAAATTTCCAAAGATGAATGTCATTATATTGTATACCTAAAATGCACCAATGATTAGAATGAATAATCGATAATGCAAAATAGGAAGAAAAGGTCCAAAGTGGTAGGGGTAGTGGGAGGGGCAGGGGAAAGGAAAGAAGGGAAAGGAAAAATGATGAGAAATGGAAAAAATGGAAATAAAGCCTTTGTAAATAGGGAAGGATGGAGGGGTGAAGGGAGGGCTAGGAATGGGGAAAAAATAAGAACCAAGATGCATTATGTAAAGGTACAATTCCCAATGAGAAATGTAATTGTGTTGTGTACCTAAAATGTACCAATAAAAGAATTTAATAAAAAAAAAAGTAGAGGTCAGCTGCTTGTGCAGTCCACTGTGGGACTGCTGTGACTCACAGGTATTCCAAACAACTTACATGCAAGGACCCTTGTCTATTCACCCTCCCCGTCCTGAATCATTTCTTTCCACTTCAGGCCTGTGGCCAACTTGGGTTCAAGTTCCCATTGGCAGGCATAAAGACAGTGCTTCCAAGATAAGGAGATAAGGGAGGAGTTGAGGGTGAAGCTGGTAGGCCATCCTCACTGCCAGGACCAAGGTGAGGACCAGAGGGGTGGACATGGAGGCCATGTGCTATGTGGAGACCATCCCTGGGCAGAGTCCAGGAGCTGGGGGCAGGCTGCACTTTGCTGGCTCTCAAACCCCTGAGGCCTTGCTGATGTTTGCTAGAACAGTAACTGCCATTTCAGCAGTGTGGAATGCCAAGGACAAAAAGAACAAGGTACAGATGAGACTCGTTTTGGTTCGAGTCACAGATTTGCATTAATAAACATGTACATAGCATTTATTCTTTATACTCTGCCAGGCATGTGCTAGGAGCTCCACAGCCACTAACCCATTTAATCTTCATCACACACCTAAGAATTTAGGGTTATTGTGACTCCATTTCACAGGTGAAGAAACTGAGGGCTCAGAGAGGTGAAGTCACGGTCAAGCCCATGCAGCTAGATGGTGAAAGAGCTGGCATTAAAACCCAGGTAGCCTGGCTCCCGAGCTGGTGCTCCCAGCCTCGCTAGTAAAGAGGCAGGGCTGTGTTTGTCCTTGAAGGCTGCCTTCAGGTCCCTCCTCTGCATCACTCTACCTGCTTCCCCTTCAATATGGCTAATCCAATGCACAGAGGAGGAAAGGGCCTTTGACAGAGCATCTCCCCAGTCCTCTGGTCTCTGGGAATAACTTCATCATCAGTTCTGGAAGGAGTAGAAAAGGGGACAGGGACACAATAAGAGCTTCCTGGTCTGTCCTCTGAGGCAAAGGACTTCTGCCCTCGGCTTTTATCCTGATGGTGGAGTTTACAGAACCTCCTCACTCATTTGACTCTGCCTGTCCTGCCAGGGAGTCCATGAAAAGCCCTCTTTCTTTCCACAAAATGGCCTTCGTTATAGTTTTTGAATGACCTATTCTTGAAAGCTGCTTTAAACTGATTGCAGATGTAAGGAGAGAGTAAATGCATTAAAATTAAATCAGAAGGAATAGGCAGTCTGCCTCTGGCCTGCAGAGTAGGTGAACACAGGTCTGATTGTCTATCGGAAGCAGTCCTCTCTGGTCTATTCCTTGCCCAAGCCCAGAGTTTCTAGAGAGGTGAACTGCGAGCTAACTTGCCGCTGGTGCTGCCTACTGCTCTCTGATGTATCCAGGTGCACAGACAAGGCTTCAGTGTCTCCACTTCCCTCACCAGAAGTCAGGCTGTTCAGGAGTAACCTGCAGTGCAGGATAACCAATCCCTGTAGGAGAAACTATGACAGAAAGCGCATTTCCAGTGAACCAAATTTGTCTTCTCAGAGCCCCCAAACTCTGCTTTCTAGGTGTTCTTCCCTCTTCTGTGGCATCATCCCCTGATTCTTCCTAATCGAGGTGACTTTGGGTTTCCGTTCCCTCCTGGTTGTGAATGGCCCTAAGCAGCGTGCATTTCACAGAGTGCAGAACACACAGCCAAATGGGACTCACAGGATCTCTCAAGGAGGGCTGCAGGCAGCTTTGTGGAATGGACTCTTCTGGAAGAACTCACACCAGCTCAAGCAAGGAACTCTGCAGCTGCAACCACCTTCCCCAAGGGCTACAGTAGGGCTGCCCTGTCACAGAGAGAGAGAGAGGACATGACTTTTTCTGGGAATGGCCAGCTCAGGGGAGGAGCAGAAGGAGGGACCAACATCCATCCCAAAGCAAAGACAGGGCTGTACCCAGAGCCCCATATGGGGGAGCTAATGAGAAACAGCTTGCAGGAGGGAGGGGGACAGAATTTAGGAATGGCAGGGGCAGAGCTTATGAAGAGGGGGCTGGGACATGCAGGCTGATTGAGAACAGCTGTTGCTCCTCAATCTCAGAGATCTTTGGACTCTGCCCGGGATGGGCTCACAGCGTACTCCAAGCTACAAGGAGCCTGCACAGGTTGCCTGAGACCGCCCAAGGTTCCTCTGCTCACTGTGGCTCCCAGAAACTTCTGAAACAAAAGACCAGAGGGGGACTCTCCATCCAACAGCCGGACACGTCCTCCCCATCGCCCACCAGCCCCACCTCTGTCTGCTGCTGCCCAGGAAAGGCCTGGAGGAAGGGACAAGAGAAACAGACCCGCCCTCTCTCCCAGTCCCTCCACTCACTCAGCGCTGACATCTGGAGACCCCATGGCCGGAGCTCACTGGGGTTTCTGCCCCTGGCTTGTCCTCCTCTGTGGTAGGTGCACCTTGGTCTCTTTTGGAAAGCAGCTCTGGCCTGTCCCCTCTGGGCTCAGGAAGGGTTGGAGTGAGGGCTGGGGTCCAGATTGTCTCTGTCTCTTGGTGGTCCTGTCTGTCTTGAGGAAGAGGCTCCATCAGGGCCAGTCTTCAGGCTCCTTGTGGCTTGGATCAAATCTAGTTTAGCACCTTCCTATCCCTTCCTGTTAGTGGCAAAATTATTGTGACACTGGCTAGAGGGTAAGGAGGACTTTATTGAAAACTATTGCAATGGGCACCGTGCAGCAGGAGAGACAGCAAAGACCACTGGGGATTTATAGCCAATGAGCATGGTTGGAGGATCAGTGCATGGAAAGTTACTAGGAGTCACCGAGAGGAGTCACTGAGGGTAGTGGGATTCTTACAGAAGGCAGGCCAGGGTGATCAGATATCAAGGGTGGGGCATGAGAAATCTAATCAGATATTGGGATTGATCAGATATCAAGGGTTCCTCTAAACTGCATTGACAGGATTCTTGCCAAGACAAGGCAATGCAGGCCTGACAAGGAGAACACAGTCACAAAAGGGCAAGGTTGAGGCCTTGTCAAGAAAAGATCTCAGAGGAGCCTATATAGTGTTTGGTCAAGGAGCGCCTTTGTTGTCCATGCAGTGCCCTGTTTGTCCTCAAATAGGTGCCCAGTTCAGTTCACCCCTGGCCTTAGGGAGGCCAGTCTCCCCTTTGCTCTCTATCAGCAGGACTCTGCTCATTAATTCAACACCCAATTCCTGAGCACCTCCCCAGTGCCAGGCCCCTGTGCTAGGGGTCAGAGTGATTTGGCTGCACAGGCTACTCCTTGGGAGCTACAACCCAGGCCTCAGAGAACAGCAGATCCTCGTGTCCAGAAGGACATGGGTTAGCTGGGTCCTGATTCTTAGGTTGGCATCTTAGCACCACTATCTTGCTAGAGATCTGTTCCTGCACAAATGGGTGTTTATTTTCTTAAATCAACAGTGTGAATTTCATCTCCCCCTTGAGTTTATGAGACTAAGACAGCCAGGCAGGGCATCCTGCCAGGCAGGGTGTTAGTCCAAGCCACCCTCCTTCTATCTCACCTCAGAGGTAAAAATATAGTGTCTCCCAATACTTAAGCCTCCTTGTCCCTCTAGGGAAATCCCCCTTAAAATGCACGAAGTGGAGAGAAAGACTATCAGAGATTATTGGACTTTGGGGGCAGGAAAAGACTGTAATGCACCCCTCTTTTACAGAGGCCCGGAGCTGGAGGACAAAGCCCAGTGCCTGACACAGAGTAGGCACTTAGGAAACATTTGTCTAATGAATATAGGGTCACACCAAATTTGGGGTAGAGTCCAAATTGCACCCTAGGTCTCCATGTACTCTATCCTGCTTATAATATCCCAGTCCCTTCCAGGCCTACCTGCCTTGGTTGACAGAATGAGAGGATGGAAAGGTCAACCCCCAGGTTTTGTTTTGTTGGCAGTGCTGAGAATTGAACCCAGGGCCTCATGCAGGCTAGACAAGCAAGAGCTCTACCACTGAGCCACACCCCTAGCCACACTCTTGTTTTGTATTCCAATGACCTAAGTTCAAATCCCCATTTTGACTACTGACCCACTGTGACAAAACTTGGGCAAGTTACCAAACCTATCCGGGCTGTGCTTCCTCCTCTGTAGAAAGAGAATAGTAGAACTCAAATAGGGTTGTTCCAAGTATCAAATGAGATACAATTGTGTGCTCTTAATGACAGGGACAAGTTCTGAAAAGTGTGCCATGAGGCAATTTTGTCATTGCACAAGCTTCATGGAGTGACTTACACAAACTAAGATGACCATGAGATCACTACAAGATACAATCTTACAGGTCCACCATCACATATGCAGCCCTTTGTTGGCCAGAACATCATTACACAGCACATGACGAGGCAACAGACATACCTGTTGTTGCTGAGTTGGATACCCGGCACCTAGTAGGAGCTCTTTAAATGCTAATATGCCCTTCCCCACCAGGCTGCGATGTTGGACTAGGATTACTGTCTTATATATTTAAAATGTGCCTGAAACAACACGCAGAGATTTGGATTATAAAAATGGTATAAATGGGGCTGGGGATTTAGCTCAGTGGTTCCACCGCCTGCCTCACAAGGACAAGGTCCTGAGTTCAATCCCCAGAACCAAAAATAATGGTACAAATGGGCCTTGAATTTAAGTAAATACAATATATAAAATTAGATTTTTTAGAAGGCTAAAAAGGTGGAGTCATTATTTAGTGAGGTCCTCTAGAGCATTTAAAAGAAAATTTGATTGCAAAAATTTAATTTACACACAACTTTTCCACTTCACTAGACCCTGAAAAGACCCAATTAGATTAGAAGAAAAATTGATATAATGAGCACTAAACCCATGCAAAAGTGGCAATCACTAGTCGATGAAACTAGCGTCTTTGATTGTGACCCAGGGTGTCATCAATTCAGCCTGATTTCCCATGAAATATGGTTATTTTTAACCTGAAGTAGAGGTGTATGTTTCAAAGGATGGACGCCCCACAGAGTGGGGGAAGGGACTGAAGGAGGATATCCCTGCTCTCTGAGATCTCTCTGGTCCCCCAAATAATCTGGATGTTTTCTCCTGGTTTCTAGCTTGTGCCTGGAGCCACCCAAAGCCAGGGGACCTTGGAAGAGAAGATGTGAGAAACTGTTCAGCCAACCCTCCGGTGAGGTCTTGGGTCCACCACGTGTGAGCCCGCCCCCGCATGCGGCCCCGCCCCCTCGTCCTCTCCATCTCCCATTGGCTCAGTTGGCCAGCCTCTCCGCCTATAGGCTTTCCCCTGATTTCCGGACTCTGGACCCCCTGTTTCTTATTAACATGCATCATTCCAGTGGGGCAGTTGTATAACACAACTAACAGACCAGGAAGTTTATCATGTCCCCCACTTTCTACTTTGGCTCTCTACTCTCGCCCTAGGGCCTGGAAAGCCGCCCCGGGAAGGAAGGAGGGGGGAGGAAAAGTGAGAAAGAGGGAGGGGCATCCCCTGGCTGGTGTTTGGCTGAGGCTCAGCAGAAGCTAGGCAGAGGCTGGGAGGAAAAGGGAGGAGGGAGGAAGTCAGTGGGCTAGAAGAGCCACCGGAAGCACGAGAGAAGGAGACCTCTAGGCTATGAAGACTGGAAGGCCCAGCAGGTTGGAGCCAAAGGGGATCAGGTGGTCAGCTTCCAGGCTGGAGACCAGAGTGATTCTGAACTGGAGTGGGGCTTAAAGATCTTCTACAGGCAGGGATGGTCCCGAAGTGTGAAGAGGTGAGCCGGCATGTGAGTACCCTAGGTCTCAGGATAAGCACAGCACATCTACGTGCCATGTCAACTTTATAGGACTATTAGGTTAGGCAGATGGTGGGCAAGCCCATCGCTTTTATATTAAAACAACCCTGGATAGATCTTTGAGTAGAAAACAAAACAAAACAAACAAAAAACATGGTTCATTTGAAAGATAAAATGGCCTTTGAAGAAGTATCAGGCTTGGAGAGGATCTTTCCTAGCAGAGTCTCACACTGATGGGGGTGCTCATTCACTGTCCTCTGCCATCTGGGACCAGTGAGTAACAACTTGAAAAAGCCCCCAGGGTAGGGTTGCCAGATAAAATACAGGACACTCAATTACATTTGACTTTCAGGTGATATACAATATTTCAGTCTAAGTGTGTCCCAAATAGAACAGGAGCATACTTACATTAAAACATTACTCATTGTTTATCTGAAAGTCAAATGTAACTGGGTGGGTGTCCTGCATCTCTATTTGCTGAACCTGGCAACTCTACCCCAAGATATCCCAAGTAGGGACTGTCCCCGTGGCCTGGGCCAGTGCCAGAGCTCAGAGCCTGCAGTTCTCACCCACACCCCCTTCCAAGACTACAGCACTATTACTGTCACAAAGATTCCTTCTCCAAGCTACACTTCCATCTCTGCTCAGCACAGACATCTTAGTCGAGGCTCAGTGGAACATCAGCTGCCTGCATCATCCTTCCCAGGACCAGCCAGGCTAACCACGCCCAACCCTGCCTCAAGAGAGGCTGGCGGCTCCTCTGAAAGCTGCGGTGATGATGGTGGGAGAGGGGTGGAGGTGTGATTTTTCTCTAAGCAACGGTGAGTGTTTGGGTGTCTTCCTGTCACCTGTTAGCACCTTCCAGTTACTGCGGTCAATACCACAGCGCGGCTCTCAGCCCTCCGCCAGCAGATAGAGGCCTGGAATCTCTCTGCCTACATCATCCCAGACACGGATGCCCACAAGGTAAGGAACTACTCCTCTTCCCCTTGCCCTTGCCACTGCCCCCTGGTTGGCCTATGAGCACAGACACATACAGGACACTGCTCAAACTCAGAAGATGAAGGCAAAGGAGGGATTTGATGGGCAAAGAGACAAGTGGAGAGCTCGCACATGGTAGTTTTAGGGCAACTGGAAGCACGTATTCCCTTGCATAGGAGGGAAGACATAGCCAAAACCCCTTGACCTCAAGAAATGAAACTATAAAACAACTTTAGAATCAGTTCTGATCAATTCCCAGGAGGCAGATCCAGAACGAATGTTTAGGGCATCCCTGCCCTAGGAGGTTAGAATGGAGACTGGGAATTGGACTGGAGCCCAGGCCTTCCCATAGCCTGCTGGATGGAGCAGTGAGATGAACCAGAGTCCTGGACTATGCTAGTGAGGGGGATAGAGGGGAGGGGACAGGAAACAAGATGGTCTCATCTCACTTCCCAGCACCAGCCCAGTTGGAAGAGAAAGCATTTTCAGTGTCAATCAGCTTGCTTGAATTACTTTTCTCACTTGCTGGGAAGGCTAAGAATCTTGAATAAATATTTGAACTTCTCTGATCCTCAGTTTTCTCTTTTGCCAGATGGAAATACTGAGATCTGTCTCCAGGGATATGAAGAGCAGTATATAGCCATGCCATGTTATCCATAAGGGATTGGTTTCAGAGCCCCCATAGATACCCAGTTGAGTGGATACTCAACTCCCTTATGTAAAATGCTGTGATATTTGCACATAATCCACGCACATTCTTCCAAATACTTTACATCATCTCAAGAGTATTTATAAACCTACTACAAGGCAAATGGATGTCATACTGTGTTATTTAAGGAGTGATGATAAGGGGAAAGTCTGTACATATGACCTGTGAGTAGGTGAAGCTGCAGATATGGAATCCATGGATAGATACACAGGTCTGACTGGACAATAAGTAGAAGTGATTTATGATGTACCCAGTGTACTGGAGAACTGAGAGGAAGAGGAGATATCCGGAGGGCAGAACCAAATGATATGATCCTAAACTACACAGAATTTGCATTCTTGTCAAGGTGACAAAAACTCCTTTACAGAATAATCAAGTGTAACCCTGAGTCCACTGTTGGACAGTGGAGTTGAGACTCCAAGAGTTCAAAGGAAGGGAATAGAGAAGGCTGGGGCAGTTAGAGGGGGCCTCCTGAAAGAGGTGCCAAGTATAGGGAGGAGAAGCGCCCTGACAAGGGCACTGGGATTAAATAAATAAATAGAATTTTAAAATAAATAAACGTTTTAAAAATTAAAAAGAAGAAAGAGGTGCCAAGTATGGTTAGCCATTTGGGACTGGTTACAGCTGACCAGAGAGAAAAAGACAGGGATGTTGTTAGGGGCCTTCCACGTGGCATAGGACTTCATAAAAAAGGCTAATAATTCTGATGTTGTTGATTTCCCAGAGTGAATACATTGGCAAACATGATGAGAGGCGTGCATGGATTACAGGCTTCAAGGGGACTGCAGGTGACAGCCATTACCTCCCTTCATTGCGTCTCCTGGCACACCAGAGGTGGTTAGAGTGGACTTGGCATAGCTAGCTCCTTAGCAGCCAGGACCCCAGGACCTAGGATCCAGAATCCCCTTCTTTTCTCCCTGCCTCCAACTTCTCTGCCACCCAGACACCAACATCTCTCAAAGCATAGTGGCCACCTTACTGTACAGAAAGGATGCAGAGGCCCTCTGGCTTCCTTGCCATGCTCACTGCCTCTGCTACAGCCAGGCCCAGCCCAGCACTCCTTGGGCTCCATTTCTGAGATAGTTGCTACTTATGGACCCATTCTTCCCTTCACCTGATGGCTCATTTGGAGATAAAGTTTTACTTGCAGGTCTTTTTACAGACAAGATCACTTTACATGGTGGAAAGAGAAAAACATAGAGACCCATAATGATGTCCCAGGGTCTGAAGGGACACCTGATGGTAGCCCATTAAATGCAATCTAAGCTTCCTTTGTTGATCCTCTAACATGCTTTCCTGAGCCTCAAGCTGTCCTCCCTTGCCCATCATAAGCCTTATTTCTTTGCCAAAGTTGCTGGATTTGTCTTCTCCACCAATCCTCAGCTAAGCCTCTGGCTTAGTGTCCCTATCAGCCACCAAGTCTTGACATTGAATCTCATCTTTCCAGGGAGTACCTACATGCAGCATGAGTTCTTTGGAGCTGGCCAAAACAGACCCTGTCTTCTCCCGCCAAAAGTCCTGATGACCCCCTCAACCCAAAGCAGAGAGGCCTGCCTCAGGACACTCTTTCTGCCAGGTTCCCCCAAAGCTCTCTCTGTTTTTTTCTGGTACCAGGGATAGAACTCAGGACCTTGCACTTGCAAGGCAGGTGTGGTGCCACTGAGCTAGATCTCCAACCCCTTCCCCAAGGTTCTCTTTCACATTTCCTGCCTTACTGCCTTCCAGTGGAGGAGACAAACTCTAGAGGCACCTTGTGACATTCTCAGAGCCCGCACCGTATCACACATCCACCATCTAAAGCTGTGCTCCTCACCTTCACCCTTACCTTCACCTCATCTCCAAGTTTCCCTGTTGTAAATGTATTGTATACCTAAAATGTACCAATTAATATATAAATTTTTAAAAATTTTTTAAAAAACCAAGTTTCCCTGTTGTGTCCCAGGTACTGCAGTAGTGACTATGAGGAAAGCAGCTGTCTGGACTGACAGTCGCTACTGGACTCAGGCGGAGCGGGAGATGGACTGCAATTGGGATCTCCATAAAGAAGGTAGAAAGCCACATGATTTTGTTCCCATCAAGGACATATGTGGTAGGACTGTCACAGGCAGAAGCCTGGCTAGAGAGCCTCAGGCTGGCCTGGCAGGCCACCTCTGAACTCCTTCCTGTCTTTCAGTTGGTATTACTCTTATTGTCTCCTGGCTGCTGGCTGAGATTCCTGCTGGAGGACGTGTGGGCTTCGACCCCTTCCTCATCTCTTTAGGTATATCCTTCCTTCAATTTCTGGGATTTGTCCTCACCAACAAGGGTGGCTCAGCTTCCCTAGAAGGTGAAGAAACACTTTCTTAGAAGGAGGGGCAATGTAACCATGAAGCTAAACTGTTTTGAAGATGTGGTTGCAGAATATTTTGCAACAAAGATAGATTCATGTGTTGTGTAATTTGTAAATGTTAAAAGAATGGATACAAAAATTTTTTAAAAAGTTATAAGTGCAGAAAGCCAACCTAGAAGACAGGGGATCATTATATGTAGTACATGAATAGACCCGGATGTCCTTGAACCTGGAACCATCCTCTGTGTCCTCAAACTACTCAGGGATGGTATTCAGAATCACTTAGAGGCCCTCTTTTGGAAAGTAGCTTAGAAGGGTCAAAAGAGTTGGGAGGGAATGCAGCTCGCTGAACTCCAGGCCCCAGATAACTGGTCCACCAATGACCTCAAAGGTGGCATGACCTCAGAGGTGGAATCCTCATGAACATGTAGTGAGAGGCTCCTCCTTCTGAATTGACTTCCTTGCTAGCCTGTCCAGTGGCTGAACATCACCATTCTTTTCAACCATAACATGGAATCCTGGTGAAAATGGTACCCAAAATAGGGAATACTCCCAGCCATTGGCACTTAAAAAGACAGTATTAGCCAACTGTTGGTGGACAGCATTGAGGACGGCCCAGGATAGCTCAGCTTGGAAAGCAGAAAGAGGAGAGGCACAGCCCCGTGGTGGGGCACACATTACAGAAGGTCCAGATTGCTGGGACAGGTTTGGGGCAGCTGGAGCTATAGAGGTGGAACTAGGGCAACTAGGAGCAAGGCTAATTTTATTTAAGCCACAGGTTTTCCTGAGTTGTAAATAGGCAAGGGGCAAGTGATTCCTTCCTGTCTCCACAGACTCCTGGAACAGTTATGACATGAACCTCCAGGGCTCCAACATACAGCTGGTATCCATCACAACCAACCTTGTAGACCTGGTGTGGGGCTCAGAGAGGCCCCTGGTACCGAGCGAACCCATCTATGCCCTGGAAACGGCATTCACAGGTGATTCAGCAAGCCCACTCTCCTTTCCAACTTATACCAACACAGATTCCCCCTAACATGGGTCCCTATTACTGCTCCTTTGACTGAAAAGGCACCATCAGAGGTACCAAAGCAATGGTTTGCAAAGCTTAGCAAGCACCCAAGTTTCCTGGGATGCTTGGTTAAAAGGCACATTTTTGGAGCCTCTCTCCACAGAGAGTCTTAGTCTGAAGGTCCCCAGACCATATTTAGAAAATTCTGGAATAAAGAGTGTCAGGATTTAAAGCAAAAGGCAGGGGGAAGAGAGGAAACAGGAGAGTCAGAAAAAGAGGGAACAAAACCCTGTGGAGAGAGAAAACATATGACATCCATTGCTTGTCTGGTAGTGGAGACTGGCTCATGTTGAACCATTCATCCCTTTCCTTCTGACTCTCCTGTGGTGAGATATTTACATTTGTGAGACGCCTGGGGTGGACAGGGGAAGTAAATAAGTGCAGGGTCAGTCTATGGCACAGATGAGTATTCAGGTTTTGGTTGGACCGCAAAGGAAAATTAACTGACCTAGAAGATTCTAATCTTGACCTCATTGACACCATCTAAATATTACACCATAAAAAATCAGTATGTGCTATGATTCTTGTAAGGGATAACTACAATCCCGACTAGGGGCTAGGTTACTGATTATGAATCAGCATGTTGGCTACAACCCCTACTTCTCTGGGGATTCTGAGAGAGCCAACAGGTTTGTACTAATAGTCACACGGGGGCCGGGGATTTAGCTCAGTGGTTTCGCTGCCTGCTGCACAAGCACAAGGACCCGAGTTTGATCCCTGGTACCAAAATAAAAAACAAACAAACGAACAATAGTCACACAGGGCAATCTGAGAGGCCCCTTTCCACATCCGAGTCCATACATGTTTCTGGTTTGGAAAGGAGTTGAAAAAGTAGGAGAGAGGGCCGGGAATTTAGCTCAGTGGTTCTGGCACCTGCCTCGCAAGCACAAGGTCCCGAGTTCAATCTCTGGTACCAAAAAAAAAAAAAAAAGAAAAGAAAAAGTAGGAGAGAAATTTCTAAACTGTAGCTATAACAAAAGTAGTGAAAATTGTGTCCAATTCTCTGTGTGTTCCAATGTAACTTGCAGAATCATTCTTTCTGCATCTTGACAGTTTTTAAAGAAACTTACTATCCAAGACTGATCATAGATAAACTCATTTTCCTGAGATAAAGAAGGCCACAGATATGCCAGGAAGCAGCAGGGATAACAAGAAAAATCCTACTAGGGCTTGGGACAGGTTCATATGGATTTTGTCACTTCCCAGGAGCGAGGGGATGCCAAGGCATCACAGGTTGCTAGTCTTTAAGGAAAAAGCTATCTGGAGCCAGAACTGGGCCTTGGAGGCCCAAGGACAGAGTTCAGCTTCAGGAAGCTTTGACAAGAAAGCTTTTAGGCTGCAGATTTTAAAGGAAGGGTAGAGGGGCAGGGACAAAGAACAGAACATGAAAAGTTAACTACTCAAAGGTAGCTGTGTGCATCAGACCATGTAAATTTTGTTCCTTTTGTTTTCTCAAAAATGTGTCATGTTTGTGAATCTTAAAAACATAATTCTAAGAAGCCAGTTAGAGAAGGCCACATATTATATGATTCCATTTATATGAACCATCCAGCATTGACAAATCCATAGAGACAGAAAGATTAGTGGTTTCCTGCGGCTGGAAGGAAGGGGGAATGGGGAGTGACTCCTTAATGGGTCCAAGGTTTCCTCTTGGAATGATGAAAATGTTCTACAAATAGTAGTGATGATTGCACAACATTGTGAACCATACTTAACGCCCACTGAACTATGCACTTTAAAATGGTTAAAGTGTTACATTTTGTTATGACTATTTTACAACAATAAAATAAACCTAAAAAAAGTTTATCATACCCAGAGTTTTGGTTCTTGTTAAATAGTTTTATCTGTTTGTATAAAGTTTGTAATGGCACTAAGTTATCATTTATGCTTATATCTGGGCCCTAGATACAAGCTTCCTAGAGAGGACAGCAGTGTAACACCGAGTGGAAGGACAGGTTTGGAGATTGACGATGTTATCAAGACAGTACAGTGTCTGCACAGATTAGTAGTTTTAGCCATGTAGCCAGACAGACCTGGGTTCAAATCCCAGTTCCACTCCTTGCGGCTATGACACTCAAGACAAGTCACTTTATCACACTAAAGGCTCAGTTTTCATATCGCTAAAATGGGACCGAGTGAGACTTAAAACATGAAGTGCTTAGTTAGCCTAATACCTGTGGTTTAAGTACTGAGATTACTGGAGGGGAGAGTTGAACATGGTCCCAGCCCTCTCCCTTTGCTCTTCAACTAGGGCAGCTCTCCGGATCTCTTTCTGCATGTTTATTTATGGGTGAGAAAGCTATACCAGACTTATTATATACCAAGACACCTTGCTACATGCTTTATAAATACTCATTTGAGCCTCACATCAACCCTGTTGAGTTAGAAACTATTATTGTATCCCATCCTCCTTTTCAGATGCTCAAAAGGAGACACAGAGGGTAAATAATTTGTCCACGGTCACCCAGCCAGTAATAGCAAAGCTAGGATTTAAGCCCAGTCTGGATCCAGAACTCATGTTATTAATCACTACATAAGTAAGAGTTTGTTTGAAGAAAGGTTTCTGCTCCTTTTTTAAAAAATGGAAAGCCAGGGCCATGGATTTAGCTCAGTGGTTCCATCGCCAGCCTCAAAAGCACAAGGACCCGAGTTTGATCCCCAAAAACAAAAACAAACAAGCAAACAAAAGGAAAGGCGTTATCTTAAGGGAGCCAAGTGCCAAATGTAAGGTGTGTCCCTTACGCTTTCTGTGGTCTCCTTTGCTTCTAGGGAGCACTTGGCAGGAGAAAGTATCCAACATCCGAAGCCAGATGCAGAAGCATAGCAAGGCTCCGACCGCTGTCCTTCTGACAGCACTTGATGAGACGGCCTGTGAGTGTGGATTTGTGTGCGTGGGTGGGTGCCACACCCTCCCCAAGTCTCCTGGGCCCTGAAGCACAGGGGTCTTCCCCCAAACAACCATGTTCCCACCAGTTGTGAGATGCAGTAACAGTGGCCCGTGGGAACCAAGAGGGGTAAGGGAGCATCAGCTCATACCTACAGAGTAATGAAACCAGGGGGTCCCCAAGCAAGCTGGGGCCACTCCATGGGCCACCAGGGGAACAGGCAGGCCACAGCAGCAGAGTGCATCTGTTTCCTTAAAGAGAAGTGGACCAGCAACGCCTCCCACCAGCCTGACCATAATCCCAGGACACTCACACCCCCAACTACAACACCCAGGATAACTCTACTTGGTCTCAACATGGCTCAGAGCTTTTTGCCCAATCCCTATGATTGGGCTTCAGACATCTCGGGGACCCACTGAAACTGTGTGCTCACTGTAGGTATCTGCATTTTTCTAGAGGGAGAATTTTACAGGGCTCATCAACATCTCATATACCTCCCCCCAAAGACTGAGAGGCATCCAGAGGCAGATGCTACAAATGTGCTGCTGGCAATCATTTGGGGCCAATGCAGACAGTGGGGCAAAGGTGTCAGAAATGCTTCCTCCCGGGCAGATCAGCTTCAAATGATCCCCACCGGTTCTCTTCCCAGGGCTCTTCAATCTTCGCAGCAGTGACATCCCCTATAACCCCTTCTTCTATTCCTACACACTGCTCATGGACTGTTCCATCAGGTACTGCTTTTCCTTGGCTTCTGTCATGAACTTCCTGCAACTTCTGCCCTCTCATTGCCTCACCTCTGATGCCACCCCAATATACAGTCTTGGTGCTGCCCATGAGCTTGGCACCTGCCCCTAGCCTTCTGTTGGCTGCTCCTAACCTTCTGACTTCTGCTTCCAAGAAATTCCAAATTTGGGCTGCTTAGTTTCTTACACTGGCTTCCTCTGACTTTCAGGAACAAGGGAACTCTGTGAGCCTCTGGTTCTTTGTTTTTTTTTAAAATTAAATTCTTTTATTGGTACATTGTAGGTATACAACACAATTACATTTCTCATTGGGAATTGTACCTTTACATAATGCATCTTGGTTCTTATTTTTTCCCCATTCCTAGCCCTCCCTTCACGCCCTCCACCCTTCCCTATTTACAAAGGCTTTATTTCCATTTTTTCCATTTCTCATCATTTTCCTTTCCCTTCTTTCCTTTCCCCTGCCCCTCCCACTACCCCTACCACTTTGGACCTTTTCTTCCTATTTTGCATTATCGATTATTCATTCTAATCATTGGTACATTTTAGGTATACAATATAATGACATTCATCATTGGAAGTTTGCACCTTTACATAGTCTCTCTTGGTTCTTATTTTTCACCCTTGCCCAGCCCTCCCTTCAACCCCTCCATCCCTCCCTATTTACAAAGATTTTGTTCCTATTTTTCCATTTTCTCATATTAATCCTATTCCCTTCTATCCTTTCCCCTATCCCTCCCACTTCCTTCCCCTTTGCCCCTTTTCTTCCTATTTCACATTACCTATTATACATTTTAATCCTTATTTACACTTTCAGTTTCTCACACCAGAGAAACTATTTGGTATTTACACGTGTGTCCTATTTATTTCACTTAAGAGTATCACCTCAATGTGCATCCACTCAGCTATAAATGTCTCTAATTTCTCATTTTTGATGGCTGAGTAGTACTCCATTTTATAAAAAACCACATTTTCTTTATCCAGTCTCCAGTTGATGGGCATTTGGGCTGTTTCCAAGTTTTAGCTATTACAAACTGTGCTGCTATGAACATGGGTGCACATATATCACTGTGGTATGATTCTTTTAATTCTTTGGGGAAGATCCCCAGCAGTGGAATAGTGGGGTCAAATGCGACTTCCAGTCCTAGTTCTTTGAGGTATCTCCATACTGATTTCCACAGTGCTTGCACCAGTCTACACTCCCACCAGCAGTGGAGCAGGGTTCCTCTTTCCCCACAGCCCTGCCAGCATTTGTTATTGGTTGATTTCATGATAGCAGCCATTCTTTCTGGAGTGAAGTGGAATCTCAGCATTGTTTTCCTTTGCATCTCTCGAATGACCAGTGATGTTGAACATTTTTTCATGTATTTATTTGCTATTTCTACTTCTTTGTCTGAGAAATGTCTGTTCATTTCAGATGCCCGTTTTCGGATTGGGTCTTTAAATTTGGGAGGTCTGATCTTTTGAAGTTCTTTATAGATTCAAGATAGTAGACCTTTGTCTGAGGAAGAGCAGGTGAAGATTTTTTCCCACATTGTGGGTTGTCTCTTCACACTGCTGGTGGTTTCTCTTGCTGTGCAGAAGCCTTTTAATAAGAAGAGATCCCACTTGTTGATTGTTTGTGCTAGTTCACGGGCAACTGAGGTTTTGTTCATAAAATCTTTTCCTACACTGATGTCTTCAAGGGTTCTACCTAACCTCTGTTCCAACTGGTTCAGAGTTTCTATTTTAATATTTAGATCTTGAATCCATTTTGATTTTAGTTTAGTGCATGAGCCTCTGGTTCTTTGCATTGTCCTTAGCAGACACTCAGGACCCTCCTGGTCTTCCTTCCCCACCCAGGTTATTTGTAAACAGGAGTCGCTTTAGTCCTGAGACCCTGCAGTACCTGAACTCTGGCTGCACAGAGCCCATGTGTGTGCAACTTGAGGACTACAGCCAAGTCCGTGACAGCGTCCAGGCCTATGTCTCAGGAGATGTGCGGGTCTGGATTGGGACCCAATACACCATGTATGGGCTCTATGAAGTGATACCTGAGGTGGGTTTGCAGGGCCCTAGCCCATGCTAGGTACTGACCCCAGCTCAGTCTGCTGGTCAGTGGGCAAATGTGCAGTGTGTTCCTTTCTAGGCCTCTCTGGGAAGAGGCAGAAGAGGAGGAAGCAGGTATGTTTGTCCACAGGGGGCTCATACAGTTGTTGAGGAGACTAGAGAATACAGCCTGGTCAGCAGAACCTGACACTGAACCTTGGCTCTGCTCCTAACTGGCTGTGCAGTTGACCTTGAGCAAGTAGCTTAGCCAACTAGGTCTCTGTTTCATTGCCTAGAAAATGGCAAGAGTCCCGCCTCATAGTCTGGGGTTTAAAAGAGATGGGACACATCAAGCCCAGTGGCTGACACAAGGTGGCCACTCTCTATAATATGGACAGGAAATTCACGTGGTCAGAACAGCCCATCATCTGATGCAGGCTAGGATCTGAGCCATTCCAGAGTGCTTATGGCAGTGAGCTGCCCAGCTTGGCAGTGTTAATCAAGGAAGCCTGCCAGGAGGGAAAGAGGAAGGGAAAGAGGGCAGAGGGAAGGTTAGGCTGGACACTGAAGACTAGGAAAGACATGTACCCAGAGAGCACCAGAAGGAGAGGGCATTGAAACAAGGAGCAGCAAGTTTCACCTCAGCTGGGACTTCCTGGCAATTCTAGAAAGCACTACTGTGCTCTGGAGGATGCTCCCAGCCCTCTTCTTCCTCCTTGTTCCCAACAGGAGAAACTCGTGGCAGATACCTACTCCCCAGTGATGATAACCAAGGCGGTGAAGAACAGCAAGGAGCAAGCCCTCCTCAAGGCCAGCCATGTAAGTCCGTATGCAGGCAGACATAGCCTCTTGGCAGCTCCTTGTCTGATGGATTAGAGAAGAAAGCCTTCCATAGCTTTTCAAAGCCTTCCAAAACTGAGGAGAGCCTCACTGAAACAAAGGAGCAGACATCAAACTCCTGGGAAGCATCCTGCCCCTTAACGACTCACACCAGTATAGTATAGTGGTTTAAAGTACAGACGTGAGAGGTAAAGGTTCTGAGTTCAAACACCAGTGCCACCCACTTCCTAGCTGGGTAACCTTGGGCAATCACTTTTCTAGGCCTCAGTTACTTCATTAGTAAGGTAAGGGGGATCAAAATAGTAATCTTACAGCACACAGTTATTGTGAAGATATAATAAAAAAAATGCATGTCATAGAGGGTGATCAAAATACACCATGAGTGTTTACATTTTAAAAATGTATTAGAGTAAAAGACACATTGCCATACATTTTCCTCATTTTAAACACACTTATCCCATTGTCTTGGAACTTTCTGAAGCCGTTCTGGAAGTCTTCTTTCGTGAGTGTCTTTATGGGGTTTGTTCAAACTGTGAGTGCTGCTGCCAAGTGCCATCCCACAGAAAGGCATTACAGTGCATCCTTATCCACCTTATTCACTGGATCTGGCACTGTATGACTTCTGGGTCTTCCCCAAAGTCAAAATGACCATGAAAGCTAAAAGTTTTAAATCAGTTCAAGACTTCAAGGCAACCACAATGGCACAACTCAAGACACTCATGAGAGAAGATTTCCAGAACTGCTTCCGAAAGTACCAAGAATGATGGGGAAAATGTGTTCAAAGGGACAGGCAGCATATTGAGGGGATTAATGGCAATGTGTCTTTTACTGTAATAATTTTTTTAAATGTAAACTTGCATTGTATTTTTCAAACATCACACACACACACACACACACACACACACACACACACGTAATGCTTTAAGCACTGCCTGGAACATTCTATTACCTGTAATGATTTCCTCACCCTGGCAAGAGAATGACTCACCTTCTTTTTAGGACAAGCTTGTTAAGATAAGAGTAAAATAGGGCTGGGCAAGGTGCCACACTCCTGTAATCCCAGTACTCAAAAGGCTGAGGCGGAAGGATTGCCATGAGTTTGAGTCCAGTATCAACAATTTAAGGAGACCCTGTCTAAGGAAACAAAAAAACAATAAATAGAATAAAACATTTCACAAATAAAAAACGTTCTCTTAGGGAAAATTTTCAACATACATTATGGTAGAGAAAATAGCATAATGAACCCCTGTGGCCCCATTACCCAGCTTCAACACTCAACAATTCGGGGCCAGTTGTGTTTCCTCTATAACCCGGCTAAAAACTCCATACATAACCTCCACTGCCGCTGGCTTATTTTAGAATAAATCCCAGATATCATATCATTTCTGCTGTCAACACATCAGGAAATATCTCTAAAGATAAGAATGCTTTTAAAAACATGAGCACATTATGATCAGATATAAACATTAATGAGAATCCTTTGGTATCAAATAGCCAGTCAGATCCTCCTGTTTTTAAAGCTCCAAATCCCAGAACAGCCACCAGGGAGCTGTGGCTGACACTCCTCCCCTTCTCTGTCCCCCCCCCCACACACACTCCAGGTTCGGGACGCTGTGGCCGTGATCCGGTACTTGGTCTGGCTGGAGAAAAACGTGCCCAAAGGCACAGTGGACGAGTTCTCAGGGGCAGAGTTCATGGACCAGTTACGAGGGTGAAGGACTGACTCTCTTTCAGTCCGGGGGTAGGGGCAAGGAGGGTAATTGTTCTTCTAGGTAGGGAGAAGGAAGATCCTCCTTGTATTTGGAAGTCAGAGCAACAGGTTCTTGGGTGGTCTGGGAGCTGGCGAGGGGGTGTTGGGTGACATTCCCCAGCCCGGCTGAAAGCTGAAAGAGGGACAACCCAACAGCACCCCCTAATGTCTGCTTCAGACCCAGACTTGCCGTGCCTGGGGGAAGCTGGCTCTGGCCAGGCTACACTGGACCACTTGAGAATTTCCAGTAGGGAGTAGGGCTCCCACGGCACCATCACACTGTAGGTTTGAGGTGCATGACTGGCTCGGGGAGATTTCAGATACAGGGAGCTAGCTTTCTTCCCTGCCATCTGTAAAATGGAGATAGAGGGGGAATAATTGGTGTCTAAGTCTGACCTTCTCTGATCTTGAGTTCTCTGTGACAGGACAGGGCTTGGGGAAATGGAATCAGGAGGTGGGGCTGGAGGTACCAAATGGAGTGGGGCTGCAGCAGAGTAGAGGCAGCTACGATCTTCGTTTGATCTTATGAGATACCGGGGCACAGCCTAGTCCCTGGGCACATTTACTGACCATTCCTTGCCTTACACTCTCCAGAAAGGAAGACTTCTTTTCCGGACCCAGTTTCCAGACCATCTCTGCTAGTGGCCTGAATGCTGCCCTTGCCCACTACAGGTACTTCAGGAGAATGAATTTTCCTGGGCTGGGGCTGGGGTAGGGTAGGAAATACTCTGGGTCCTGAGGCTACATTTAAGGTTTGAGGCCCTCAGCTTGTTCGAAGTGGGATGGAGCTTGATCTCAGGTTAGGAGCCTCCTTGAAATAAAGACCTGAGCAAATTTTTCCCCAAAAGACTGAGACTTTATGAACATTTGGCTCTAAGGGATGCAGAGCGGAGATTTGGATGCTATTAGATGCTTTTCTTTGGCTTCTTGTGAGTTATTTATGTAAAGTAATTCTTTTTTTAAATTTTATTTTATTGGTACATTTTAGGTATACAATATAATGACAATCATCATTGGAAATTTGCACCTTTACTTAATCTCTCTTGGTTCTTATTTTTCCCCCTTCCCCTGCCCTCCCTTCAACCCCTCCATCCCTCCCTATTTACAAAGACTTTGTTTCCATTTTTCCATTTTCTCATATTAATTCCATTCCCTTCTTTCCTTTCCCCTACCCCTCCCACTTCCCCTTCCCCTTTGCCCCTTTTCTTCCTATTTCACATTATCTATTATACTTTTTACTCCTTATTTACACTTTCAGTTTCTCACACTGGAGAAACTATTCAGTATTTACACATGTGTGTCTTATTTATTTCACTTAAGAGTATGGCCTCAATGTGAATCCATTTAGCTATAAATGTGTCTAATTTCTCATTTTTTTATCGCTGAATAGTACTCCATTTTATTTTTAAAAAACCACATTTTCTTTATCCAGTCTCCAGTTGATGGGCATTTGGGCTGTTTCCAAGTTTTAGCTATTACAAACTGTGCTGCTATGAACATGGGTGCACATATATCACTGTGGTATGATTCTTTTAATTCTTTGGGGAAGATCCCCAGCAGTGGAATAGCAGGGTCAAATGGGACTTCCAGTCCTAGTTCTTTGAGGTATCTCCATACTGATTTCCACAGTGCTTGCACCAGTCTACACTCCCACCAGCAGTGGAGCAGGGTTCCTCTTTCCCCACAGCCCCGCCAGCATTTGTTATTGGTTGATTTCATAATAGCAGCCATTCTTTCTGGGGTGAGGTGGAATCTCAGCATTGTTTTCATGATGTAAAGTAATTCTTAAAGTTCATGAGCAGTCATGGACAAAGTCCTATTCACTCAGCCCAAACCAGCCATGGTAGGCCCAGGATGTAGACTAGCCAGATATTAGCTCCATAGAAAACAAACCGTGGCATCCCTGCCTGATGAAATGGGGTGGGAGGGGGCACTGACCAGATGCCTCTGCCTAGCATGGGCATGGCAGGAAGAGGTTGAATGCCCCTCCAGGGGATGACCTGGCATAGCCCAGAATTCCCTCCTCTGGTGCCTCCTGGTATCTCCCAAGCCTTGCTCCAGCCCCTTCTCCCCAGCAAAGCTAGAGAATAGCAGGGTTGCTAATCCTCAGCTCTACTCACTCTGTCTCTCCAGCCCCACCCTAAAAGTCCCCTCCCTTCCTGTGTCCTGGCTTCGAGGGACCCTCTGATCTCTGAGGCATCCGGAAGTTAGTGAAAGAGCTCAGAATGGAGCATCCGGGTCCAGGCCTAGCTTCTCCCTGCTCTCTTGTGTGGCCTTGTGCAAGCTCCTTTGCTTATAGAGGCCTGCATCTCCTTATGTAAAAGGAAGTAACTAGACTGGGTGGTCTCTATGACTCTCCTAGCTCCCACGTTCTGGGCTCTTTCCTTCCTCCCTCCTTTGGGAATCAAGGCCTTTCTTGGCCAAGTGCAGGATAATCAGAAGCATGCTAGGCACAGCAGCAGCAGCAGTAGCAGCAGCCAAGTACTCTTCCAGGGCCCTTTTGGAGGCAATGACTTCCCTAGAGTAATGACCCTGCAAGCCCAGACCAGGCTTCCCTCTGCTGTCACCCAGGGACCCCCCAAAGCCTAGTGCTTGGTCAGGCTGCTCTCCTCTCAGCATTCTCTCTTGTTCTCAGCCCGACTAAAGAGCTGAACCGCAAACTGTCCTCAGATGAGATGTACCTGGTGGATTCTGGGGGACAATACTGGTAATGTACTCCCCACCACACCTGCCTGGCTGTCTTAGCTCAGACATCCTGGGGTGGCCAAAGCATGCCAAAGCTTCCTTTTCCTGGGCCATGAGTTCACCTGAGCCTGGAGAAACCTGCACTGAATGGGTTCTGAACATCCTTCTCATTTTCACGTGGCAGGGGGCGGTGTCAGTGCCCAATGGGAAGCACACAGAAGCCCAAATGGTGGGGGTACTCATGCAGTACTTCTGCTTTGTTTTGTTTTTTGGTACCAGGGATCGAACTTGGGACCTTGCGCTTTCAAGGCAGGTGCCAGAACCACTGAGTGAAATCCCCGGCCCACCCCATGCAGGGCTTCTGTGAGAATAAGGAATAGATGCTCCTTGCTCAAGTAAAATTTCTTTTTAAGTCCACACATTATTGCACAGCCCTGCCTGGATGCACAAACACACCCCTACACTCTCACACAGCCTGCACACCGCCAGCTCCATGCATACTCTGGAGCCTCTGTTATGTCTCCCCCTAGGGTTCAGGTGCGATAACCATGTCAAGTAGGGGTGGAGCAAGTAAGAGAAGCAACTCTTTAGGTACATTTCCCTTGCACAGTGCACAACCCTGCTCAGGCAGGACAGCCATGCACATTAAGCTAGCCCTAATCCTTCCAAGTGTGTGACTAATCATTGGCACCAGAGCTGATTTAGCTGACCTGGCCTCAGAGATGTTCCATCCTCATCTAGGAAACAAGTAGACTGTGGGAAGCTCAGGGTGAAGCAAAGGGAGGGGTGTGCTGAACTGAGGAAGGTGCAAAGAGTAGTTTCAGAAGGTTTCCCAGCTGCTTTCCTGTGGCTATGGTGACTGTGCCGTGGCAGAGGCTCTTCACGTGTTCTTAGTGCAGCTGTCGGGAGCCAGTGTGGCAGGTGCCAGCTTGGCAGCCTTTACTAGTCACCAGCTCTGTGCTGTGTGTACTTGAGATGGCTGATGTGCAAAGGGGAAGTGAATTTGTTGGGGCGTTGTTGGCTTGGGGCATGCTCAGAGTAGGGTGAGGCTGGGGAAATGGTCACCTCACTTCCTCTTCTCTCCTTCTGAAGCAGTTCACCATGCCCCATGACCTAGTCCTGAGGAGGAGCCCCCAGGACCACAGGACCATTTCTCCCTCCCCTTACCTGGGAGGGGATCACAGGTGCCATCCCACCGAAGCTCAAGGTTGGGAGTCAGACCTTCTGGCTTCACCTCCCTGGGACTCAGCAAATCCCTGGGTCAGGTCCATGTTCACAAGGAGTATGGGGAGTCAGTGCCTGCCCTGCGTGGCTTCACCGAGGCCCAGGGTCTCCCAGCCTCAAGGCTTCAACTGCCTCAACTGTGAAATGGGGATGATGAGCCCTGCTCTGCCACCCTGCCCTGGGAGCTGCAGAAGTGCCCTCTAAATGCTAAATAACTGTGTGAACATCAGAGTGTTGTGATAATGTAATGCTTCAGAAACTCAGTCTCCCCTCTGTAAAATGGAGATAATCCCTGCTGCCTCCCAGGAAGCCTGGAAGAAGCCTTGCTTTTAGAGCCAGCTGACCCACAGACAGCAGAGCTACATACACAACAGCCAAACGGGGTAGCATGGGGGAGACATGTGTATGCGGAATCGTGATTGCCAGAGAGCATAATGACTTTCAGCTTCAGAGTTCTACAGAGCCCTTTCAGGCATGGATGCCGAAGATGCGATGTTAAGGGGGGTAACTACTTCCTTTCACCTCCCACTGGCCTGATCCCAGCCCTGTGGCTGGGACCTCAGTGGAAAACACACAGAAACCCACTGCCCCAGCCTCTACCCAAGTGTTCAGCAGGGCCAGACGTGTCGGTTTCCCCTCTCCCCAGGGACGGAACCACAGACATCACCAGAACAGTCCACTGGGGTACACCCTCTGCCTTCCAAAAGGTAAGCACTGTGCGCGGCACTCCCCTGTCCACCCTCCCCAGAGGGCCCCAAGCAGTCGCTCCACGGAGAGCCCTTTCAGAGCAACAAGAAGGCCTCAGCCCAAGCTTCTCCTCCTCCCATTTTGATGCATCAATGCCCAGACATTTCTTCTGCGCTTTGTGTCTGGCCTTGTCCTTGGCAGAAAGGAGGAGGAAGGGCATCCCAAGTGGAGAAACACAGCACAAGCAAAGTCTCAGTGTGGAAAGGAGCTGGAGGTGTTCAGGAAGCCTCAAGGACTGGTCAGCCAGGGCAGAGGCTGGGCCTTGCTCTTTGCCCTAAGGAGCCTCTAGGGGTGGAGCAGGGAGCTGCATTCGTGTATTGAGCAAATAGACTGTGAGCCTGACATGCTGGAAACAGAGAAGGGAAATGCTGCCTGGATCTATGGCCTCAGTCTGCTGGGCAGCAGTTGACAAGCCTGTGTGGGTACGTGGTGAAGGGTACTGACAGCCTCAGCGCTGGTGGTGACCAGAAGAGGCCACCATCAGCCCTGACAGAGGAAGACTGGCCTGCCAACTAATCAGGCCCAACCTAAGTTTCAGGCTCTAAGGAAACCAAAGGATGGGTGAGAGTGTATCTCAGTGGTAGAGCACTTGCCTAGCATGTGTGAGGCCCTGGGTTCCATCCCCAACACTGAGAGAGGGGAGGGGGGAGAAGGACCATCACAAGCACAGTGGGAAGAGTGCTACTATTTACTTGACCACCTACTTACTACATTATGTTCATTATTGATCCACTCCCCCTCTTGACCACCTTAGGAGCTAGGTACTGTTATCATCCCGTTACATATGAGGAAACTGAGGTACAGAGAGATGAGTTGTTGGTCCCAGGTCTCAGAGTTGGGGAAACAGTGGCCAAGGCAAGATTCCAGCCCAGGAAGTCTGCCTGCCACCCCCTATAGTCACCACCTTCTACAAGTATGTCCTAAGCACATTACGATGACCCCTGTGGACTGGCCAATGGAAACCACATGGGCCCACACCCAGCTTTGGGAATGTCCCCCTCAGCCTCCTTTGGCCACCATCTAGAACCTGGGTGACCGCACATGAGAATACATCTCCCTAAACCCTGCCATACACACCCAGGCCTGGCCCCCACACCCACATGCCCCGAGGCCACACAGCCAGGAGCTCCCCTGGCTCTTCCACATCACTTCCTCTTTCCATCAGGAGGCGTACACCCGAGTGTTGATGGGAAACATTGATCTGTCCAAGCTTATCTTTCCTGCTGCTACATCAGGTGGGTGTTGGAGACCAGGCTGGACCTAGAACCTCAGACACCTGATTTCATGAGACTCAGACTGCTACCCTGAGAGGCTGGTGCAGCAGGGATTATATCCTCATCCCACCCCTATATAGGTTGAGAAAATCTAGCCTAGAGAGAGAAAAGGACTGCCTAAGGTCATACAGAGAGTTAGTGGGAGAGTCGTGCCTTGAACCCCCCCAGTCTCCTGCCTCCTAATCCATTGTCGTTGCTCAGAGATGGAGGAGATCAGCGTGGGCTACAGCAGACATGGGAAGATTCCTGGAGGAAGTAGGTATCAAAGTGCTAGGCCTTGACACAGTAGAGTCATCAGTCCAGATAATGGGTACAATGTACAGCAGTGTGCTGGAGATAATGAGGTTCTGGGCTGGCTTCAGCCATGAGCTGCTCTCCATCCCAACCCAACATCGCTGTGTCACTGAATACTTACCTGCCTCTCAGGAGCCCCTCTTCTCTGGTACCACCTTGGTAGTTGAACAGAAAGGGGCAAAGTGTATAATCTGGGATCCAGCCAACTGACCAGGAGTGATCTCTTTTCCCTTCCAGGGCGTGTGCTGGAAGCTTTTGCCCGAAAAGCCTTGTGGGATGTTGGGCTTAATTATGGCCATGGAACAGGCCATGGCATTGGCAACTTCTTGTGTGTGCATGAGTGTAAGTATCTCAGCTCCCACCCCAGAGTCCTTCCTTGTGTAACACTCCCCCTCTGAAAGAGAACATTTTGCAGGTATGGAAATTACCAAGATCCACAAAGATGCCCTGACCCACCCAAGGTCACCCAGCTGGTGGGAGGGGATGCTCCACAGAGTAAGTGAGGAATCCTGGGACCTGGCCAATCCTGCTGCCTTTTTCTTTTCCTGCTGCCTTTTGGCATACAGAAGGGCACCAGAGAAAGGACAAAGGCCTACTGGCTGACTGGGATAGACTCCAGAGAAATAAAATCTGGAGCCAGTCTGATGTGTGCCAGCTCCAAGCAGACAATAATGTGGTGAACAAGTAGTGCTAGAGATGCCCATGGGCCCCCAGTTACCTGCTCTTCCCCAGAACCTGCTTGTTTTCAAGCTGGTGAGGACAGGAGAGCTGACATTGTACCCACATCTTCCTTTCCAGGGCCAGTGGGATTCCAGACCATCAACATTGCCATGGCCAAGGGCATGTTCACTTCCATCGGTATAGCTCTTGAGCCCCTCTAGCACAGTACTCTATCCCATAGCCAGGCTAGCTGGGGACTGCAGTCTTAGGTGTGTCCACCTTCAGAGAGGATTACAGGCTCAAGGACAGACCCAGCCCTGGGCTGTATTGCTTCACCTCCTCACTTCCCAGCTCCCATCTCTACTCTTAGCCACAACTGGCTTGCCCCAAATTTACCGCAGTCTCCCTCAGCCTATACCCTTCTTTTATTCTTGGGAGTTGATTCCAAGATGTATATCCAGACTCTGGAGTTGCCAGTCAAATGCCAGGGTGATAAGACAGCTGCACACAGGGAGATGGTAACACCTGCAGAAATGTAGTGGACTCTTTCATCTTCCCTGCTGTGGTACAAGGGAGGAAGAGTTGTGCCTGGGAGGCATCTGAGGCTAGACAGTTACCTCTGCTTAGCCAGTGAGCATCTAACAAGCTATGGGGCTGCCAGAGCCAGTGGGCAGAATGCAGCTAGGCAGCCTGGCCCTCCAGCCACTTGTGGATTGGTACAGGATGCCTGGACATGGGTACCCTCTGGTTAAAGCTGCTAGCATCTCTGTGTCTCCCAGAACCTGGATACTATCACGATGGAGAATTTGGGATCCGTATTGAAGACGTGGCCCTTGTGGTGGGAGCAAAGACCAAGGTAAAGTGACACCGAGTTGGGCTGGAGGTGGACAGCGTGGCAGTCACTGTGGGTTGCATGGGGGGTGAGGGAAGCTGAAGGAAAGGGGCATTTGAATGTGCATGTGAGCATGACTTTATTTGGGGTCTTTCTTAGTGCCGTAGGAATTCCATGAATCAGCTTCTGAAACGCCAGGTTAGACTCATCTGGAAAGCTTGTTTTTCAAATGTCAGTGCCAGGCCTCACTCCAAACCAAGTGAATCCGTATCCCTGCCCTGAATCATTGGTTCTCAGTGCACATAATAATCGTCAGGGGACCTGTTAGAAATAAAGATTTGCTATTATAACAACTCACAAGATAAAATACCTAGACATAAACTTTAAAAGACTTACATGGAGAAACCCTCTGCTAAGGGACATAAAAAAGATTTAAGTAAGTGGTGTTCTCTAGAAAGAAGCCTCGATATTATGAAGATGTCATTTCTCCCTAAATTATTCTATAAATTCAAGACAACCTCAATTTCAATGTTAACCAGATACTTTTGGAACTTCACAAAATGCTAGTAAAGTTTATTTGTAAAAATAAACATTCAAAGACAGCTAGGTAGCTAACAAAAACTTCTTAAAAAGAAGACCAATATGGGAATATCAGATTTTAACATAAGCTACCATAAATAAACAGGATGACACCAGAGATGAAATAGACAGAACAGTGGAACAGAATAATTAGTCCAGAAGTAAACCCTCTAATTCCCATAAATGACATGGGGATTTAGTTTCCAATAAAGCTGATGTTTCAAAACAGAGAGTAATTAGTCAATAAATAGGCAAGGAGAACCAATGGCTAATCATTTGGGCAGTGAGTAAACTGAATAATAAAACTATTACATCAAAATAAAGTCTCGTATCAACCAAAGTTTTAAGGTCAATGAAACCATGAAACACCTAGAGGAAACCTTACAAGAATTTCTTTAATACCAGGGTGGAAAAGGGGCTTTTTTACACAAAACTCAGAAGCTACAAAGGGAAAGATTGATAACTGACTAAATTTAGTAGAAAGTGTCAATATGGAAACAGTACCATAAACAAAATAAAAATATCTATGATAAATACAGCACAAATGACCCCAAAAAGGGCAAAGTTCCTTGATTTTAACATGTGCTTTTACATAGGCAAAACAAGGTTTATGCCTGTAAACCCAGCACTTGGGAAGCTAGGACAGGAAGATCACAAGTTTGAGGCCAGGCTGGGCTACATAGTGAGTTCAAGGCTGGCCTGAACTACAGAGGGAAACCCTGTCTCAATAAATAAATAAATACATAAATAAATAAATGAAGAAATAAGTGATTTAAAAAATAGGCAAGGCAGAAAATGGGCAAAGGCCATAAAGAGGCAATTCATTAAAACCAACACAAATGGTGCCCACAAAAGATGCTCAACTTCATTTTTGAAGGAGTACAAATCAAGATACCAATAGAATACTATATTTTACTATCAGATTGGCAAAACTTAAAAACTTTGATACCCAGTGCTGGCAAGTATGTAATGAAATGGACATTCTCATACATTGTTGGAAAAAGTATAAATTCGTACAAACTTTCTTGGGGAAGTTTAACAAAATTGATCAAAATATTAAATCCCTGTGCCTTCTGTCTCTGCAATCCCACCACAAGGTATGTATCTTCTGGATACAGTCCCAAAAGTTCACACATGTTTACATATGAGTATCGCATGTTTACACAGTGATATTGATTTGTAGCATTGAAGGTAATAGTAAAAAATTTGAAACAGCATAAAAATCCATAACTGGTCACAGAAATCATGGTACATCCCCATGTCATGGACTCTTACGCAGCTGTTTAAAAGAAGGAAGTAGGGCTAGGGGTCTAGATTAGCAGTAGAGCACTTGCCTAGCATGCACAAAACTCTGGGTTTGATGCCCACACCAAAATGATGATGATGATGATGATCTTCTGTGCTAACTAACATGGAGCACTCTCCTGGATTTACTATTAAGAAAGGGAAGGAGAAAGGTACAGAGAAATGTGTGTGGTAAGATCCATTTTGTGTGAATTTAAAAAATATATACAGGCTGGGGATTTAGCTCAGCGGTTCTGCCGCCTGCCTCACAAGCGTAAGGACCCGAGTTCGATCCCCGGTACCAAAAAAAAAATTAAAAAATAAAAAATATGTACATATACAGATACATATGCCTAAAATATTTTCAAGAAAGAAACTGGGCAGTGAGGACTTTCCATTTTCAGTGTATATCTTTGTGTAGTTTGAATTTCCTAAGCACATACATGCAGGGCTCTCTGGGAGATGAAAGTTATGGGATTTTTTCCCTTCATTTTACTTGTCTATATGAACAGAAGAATCAATAAATAGATGCATAGCTCCAGCTACTTAGGAGGCTGAGGCAGGAGGATTGCAAATTCAAGTCCAACCTGGGCAACTTAGCAACTTAGATCCTATCTCAAAATAAAAAGTGGGCTGGGATATAGCTGAGTGCTAAGGACCAGAGCTCAGTCCCCAGTACCATAAATAAAATAAAATAAACCTGGCATGGTAGCACACATCTGTGATCCCAGCACTCAGGAGGCTGAGGCAAGAGGATTGCTGCAAGTTCAAGGCCAGCCTGGGCTACATCGTGAGTTCAAGGCCAGCCTGAACTACATAGCAAGACCTTCTCTCAAAAATAAATAAATAAAATAATAAAAAGGGGCTTGGGATGTACTCAGTATTCAGTGTGAAAGCCCTGGGTTCAGTCCCCAGGACTGCAAAAAAAGAACAACAACAACAAAAAAAGGACCCAAGTTTGATCCCTGGTATAAAAAAAAAGTCTACTAATTTCCTTTTATGTTATTTAAATGTGTGTTCCCAGCCCTCCCCCAGAGATTCTGCTTCCAGTAAGTCTGGGAGGTGGGCCCTGGACTCTACATACCTAATGAGACCCCAAGTGCTATTGATGCACACACTATGAGAAGCATAGACCCAAGTCATAATGACAGGCACAGGAGGGGAGCTCCAAGCTCCAAGATAGACAAGAGGATTGGCCAAGGGAAGGGACTCTGGAAGGCTCAGGCCTAGGTGGCTTGTCCAGGATGGACAAGTTCCCTATTGCCATGGATTCTGGGCAAAGTGTTCCCTTGCTCCCTTTCATTGAGCTCCTCTTCCTCCCCCTTTCTCACTTTCCCTGTGGGCTCTCAGTACCCAGGATCCTACTTGACCTTTGAAGTGGTGTCCTTCGTGCCCTATGACCGCAACCTCATTGATGTCAGCCTGCTGTCCCCTGAGCAGGTAAGTGCTCCTCGGCACTGCCTGCCCTTGAGCCTTCTCCTCCACCTAGGCCTGTCCTGCCTGTACTGCCCCTACTCCAAGACTCTCTGCCCTTGCTGTTCCCAGGAGGGTCTACACTCGTGGCACTGTAGGCACACACTGGGTTATACCTCTCCAGATCACTAGAGGCCCCAAAACTTTCAGAAATGTCCAGGCAGACCAGCCTGCCTGGACTGAGGTAATGAATCCTAGGGCAGTCTGAGACAGGGCCCATGAGCTCTGCCACTATAAGGCTTAGAACTAAACAATACCTTCTTTCTCCTCTGTGGGCCTCAGTCTCCACTTTTGTAAAATGGGCCTGCCTACCCTGTTTACTCTCATTCATGAGCCTGAAATCTACCCACCCTGCCATCCCTGGCCATCACCACAACTTTAAGCAGCCACTCTGCAGAATTGCTCTGGAAAACCCAGAGAATACCTGAGGCCTGATACTGGCTGGGACCCTGGGACCAAGGTGAGCAGCTAGCTGGAATACCTCACAGGAGAGACTGACACCAACCTCTCACCTCCTAACACTCAGCTCAAACCTTCTTCACTTTGCAGCTCCAGCACCTGAATCAATACTACCAGGTCATCCGAGAGAAGGTGGGCCCAGAGCTGCATCGACGCCAGTTGCTGGAAGAGTTCGAGTGGCTACAGCGGCACACAGAGCCCCTGTCTGCCAGGGCTCCACACACAGCCTCTTGGGCCTCTGTGCTGGTGGCCTCTACTCTTGCCATACTCAGCTGGAGTAGCTAAAGGCTCCTGATTCCCTGCTAACCCTTCACCTGGATGTAAGACTCACTCAGCTCCCCTCTGCCTGAACCACGCATGCCCCAAGAACCCCTACCCACCCGTCACTGGAAACCATTGCCCTCAGCTTCCTCCAGACCAGGCCCCAGGCAGCACATCTCCCCCACAGGATCTGTATGCCTCCCCCTGGACTCCCAACCCCAGCCCTGGGATAGTGGAGCCAACCGGTGCCTTCCTCTAGTGGGCACAGCTTGTTATACAGCTGCTGTCCCTTCCCACAAATGAAAGACCAAAAGGGCAAAACCCCTAACCCCAGGGGCTCCCTGGCCCAGGGAGAGCCCTCCCCTATCACCAACTGCTGGAGAGCTCCAGATCTCTTCCACTCTGTAGGCTGCCTCTGGCCACCCCCACCTGCCCCTAGTCCTACCGTGGCCTCCAGGCTACAGCCCCTGAGGCTGAAAAGACAAGGCTCCCTCCAAGTTGCCCGTTGTACCTGTAGAGGAAGGGGAAGCAAGGGTGGCTGCATCCTCTAGTTGTAGACTGCCAGCCTAGGACTGGAGAGAACAGACCAGTCAGAGGCAGAGTGGGCCTGCAGCCAGAGACCAGCCAGGAGCTCACACCCATGTGAGAGCCCATCGCTCCTAAACCCTGAGTGCACTCCACTCCAAGGGACAGCATAGGGCACTTAGGTGCAGTAACCTGGCTATGGGTAGAAGGGAATGTGGCCCTACCAGAGATTGAGGAACAGCCTAAGCCAGTGCACAGGGAGCCCCTCCAACTTTTGAAATTGCAGCCACAGACAATGCTATTAAATCTTCCCATGTGCTTGGATGGCCCTTGACCCTGTGTGGGCCGTCTGCTTTCCCCATTTTTCAGACAGGGAAACTGAGCTTCAGACAGGAGGGGAGCCCTGCCCCAGGCCACACAGCATGAGATTGAGAGGTGGCAGGGCCAGATGGGCGAGCAGCCTAGCTCCCTTGCCCTCCAGCAGCATGTAGAACCTCTTAACCTGCCCGCAGCCCTCTCCTCATTCTCTGAGCCAACTGTTGGGGTGAGAAGAGTTTTCTCTAGCCTCGGTCAGGCCAGCCAGAGTGCCTGCCTGCCGTTAGCCACCTGGGCTCACATCCTGCTAGATGCTTAAAACAATCTTGCAAAGTTGCCTGCCTCTGGTTTTGCATTGTGTCGGCCCTGTTGCTGGAGTCTGTTGTTACCTGTGGCTTTTGTGGTGGGGGAGGAAGAGAGGCTATAGTGGGGGCGGGGATGTGAGGCTCCTGGCAGCTCAGTGGGGGAGCACATGGGCTTGAGAATGTGCCTGTGAGCATGCGCATGAGTGTGTGTGCCTGCACCTGTGCACGTGTGCATGTACCCCACTCCTTACTGGCGCCTCCAGCCTGTGCTCAAGATGGTGTAACCTTGTGGAGGGCACAGGGGGAATCCCCATGCTGGGGAACTTGTCAAACATAGTCCATGGTCAGGAAAAGTTGGAGCCAGATTCTTTGGCCCAACAGAATATAGCAGGAGTGGGGAGAACAAGGCTGTGGGTAAAAGGTGCTGGGCAAAGGCATCAAGCTGAGAAGTCTCTCGGCCTGGGACTGAAAGGCCCAGTTTGCTGAGTGTGGGGATGACCTGTGACAGTTACCAACACCAAAGCATGCACCCCTGAGGCCCAGCCCTGACCCACCCTCACTGAGGGCCGGCAGCACCCAGCAGCAGGCCTTTGGTTTGCTAAGCCATTTGTTCTCTCACCTTTCACCTCACAGACAGCTACTACCAATAAAATTAAAGTTCTTGTGGTCGTCATGATCGTCATCATTGCTACCATTACCCTTTGGTATACACCACTATGAGGAAAGCTTACACGCATTTTCCCATTTTATCCTCACTACCTATGAGAAAATACTTGTATTTTTCCTGTTTTACAAGTGAGGGAACTGAGCGAGACCCCTGGAGATTAACTAACTTGCTCAAAGTGACTGTTTTTATCAAGTAAATGAAAAAAAACAGGATTCAAACCAGTCATATGGCTCCAGAACCCATTCTCTCCAAAAAAGGCCAAGTGGTGGGCTCTCCCCATTTTTCCAGATGAGAAAACTGAGGCCTGACCAGGACCACACCACTGGAGAGCAGTAGAGTCTACACGGTACTGCTTCCCCTGACTGTCCCTGACACTTGCTCCTCCCATCTCCTCCTCCCTACTCAGCCACCCCTCCAGCCTTCCACCTTGGGATTGAGAACCACAACCCTGGAAGCGTGGCTGCTGGAGAGGCTGCAGCCAATGCAGCTCCGCCCTTCATGGGGTCCAGAGAGCAGCGCTGACCATGCCTGCTTTAGGGATTTCACTCTGAGTCAGGCAGGGCACACATAGCAGAACTGAAATATGTGGTGGCTCGTGTGACATCACTAGGAATTGGATATGTCTCCCCGCCCCTTGATTTCTGGTCCTTTGTTTTTATACTAGAGGATGAAGCTTACCAAACCTCTCCTCACTTGCTCATTGCAGCCATGGAGCAGGCCATATGGAAAAGCCCCTTTTCCCAAGTGTTAGCATTCTGGGGTTGTGGTCCCAGTTGTACTAGCTGTGTGGCCTTGGTGAGTCACTTCCCTTCTCTGGTCTTCAGTTATCCCTTCTCTAAATTACCCATACTGCCTTCCTGATGAGGTTATGGAGAGCAGCCCACAAGACCCGGATGTGGTAGCATTCTCTAAACCAGGAAACGACACAGACAAGAGATGATAATGTGGTTATTCGCACATCACAAGTTCAACTCTTGCTTCACCTTTGGAGGTAGATAAGGAAAGGTTCAGGACCCCACTTTTACATATAAATAGCCAAAATTAAAAATGTTTTGGAGCAAGCATCCAATTTGTAGGGTTTTTCCCCCAACTGTGCTGCCTGGAGCCTGAGATTTCTCTGAAGTACCCCAAGGGCTGTAACAAAAAGTAGTTCTCCAGCAAAAAGTAGCCCTTATGGGCTTCCCCAAAGATTGTACCTGAAGTAGTCAGCCAGTTTCCAGGGTATATGACCTGTGCAGTCACTGAGGGACTTCTGCTGGGGGTGTGTGCTATCCCGTGTCTTGTAATTCTTAATAGTTTTAAAAAGGACCCCACATTTTCATTTTGTGCCAAGCTTCATGAATAGCATATCTCATCCTGAATAGGAGCTACATGACCAAGCAAACATCTAGTTCAATCCCTTCAATGTACAGATTGGAAAACTACAGCAGTCCAGAAAGAGGAAGGGACTTGCTCAAGGTCACAAAGCCCTTTGGAGCCACAGCAAGGATCCTAATATGGCTCTGTCCTAGCCCCCCTGTCACTTTTAGTGTGCATCTCTGTCATTCCTATATTGTCGCTAATGAGTAGACTGAGGCCCCGGGGAGACCTGTTCGAGAGTACATATCTCTGACAACAACAGTAACAGTGGTATTGTGCTCCATTTCTTGATGTTTCAAATCCTTTCTGGAATAGGAAAGAGAATGGGTAAGACAGTTACTTGCACATATACACAGGTAGTTTAAATAGTTCATTTTAAAAATGATAGGTAAGGGCCGGAAATTTAGCTCAGTGGTTTCACCGCCTGCTGCATAAGCGCAAGGACCCGAGTTCGATCCCCGGTACCAAAAAAAAAAAAAAAAAGATAGGTAAATCAGTCCTTGTTCATTTGCCAGGCAGCTGGCTCCAGCTGTTCAAGAGCTGGGGCTTCAGAAGGGGGCTGGGCTGGCTACTCTTCACCTAGCTAACCCTCGTCAACAGTGCACTTTACCGACTCACTGGGCACTTCCTCAAATCAGTAGTTGGGCACTCTTGGTGCTAGAAAAATAGAAATATGAAAGATGCAGTAATAACTATTTCCCTCCCCATAAGGCTTGTCACAGCTGGGAGTGGGAGGTGCTCCCCAACCCTGACCCAGCCAGTCCTGGCTATGAGGTCAGCCCATTTATTCACTTCCTTGTTTCTTTGTGAAACAGGAACTTAGCAAGCAGCTCAAGTCGGGTAGGATGGGCCGTTGAGAAAGCCCCAGTGAGCCATGGCAAGGCCATGGAGCTGAAATGCTGGTTTCCCTCCTAGCAGGTCCCAAGCAGCTTTAGGCCTGCCTGCTTGTCACACCTCCTGTGTTCTAGAGTACTTTGGACTGAGGGACCTTGCTCTTGACAAGGTGGAGACACACTGGATATGGGCCATAGGATTATGTAGCAAAGATTCAGATGGGGCCCAGAAGACTCATAGAAGCATGTGCCAAGGGGATGCCTCTGAGAGAAGGTGGCAGCTCCCAGTGGTCACCAAGGGCTTCCTGGCATTGCCAAGAGGAGAAACTCTGGGTGGGAGCCTGGATTCCATGTGAAGTCACCCACCAGGTAACCAGCATTTTCTGTGAGCTGGACCCTGGGCTGAGAGTACTCCCTCTACGACGTGTGTCATCTGATTAATGACCTCTCTCTCTCTCTCTCTCTCTCTCTCTCTGACACACACACACACACACACACACACACGCACACACACGCACACACACGACCCACATTATCACTGATACTGCCTTCACAAAGGCTCAACACAGGTGATGTCACTTGCCTGAGGCCATGCAGCCCACAGAGATCATGGGACACTCTGGATCCACTTCTACTATCTCCATTTCTGAGAGGTGCTCTTCTGTTCTTCTCTCTTCCCTAGGGCCCTAGACAACTGTCCCCATGGGGCCAGGGGCCTACTGCCATGACACCATTGTTCTGGTAACCTTGGGACAGAGTCCTAGGCAGAGCAACCTAAACTAGCCTACTCTCACCTAGAAAGGCCCTCCAGTGAGTCATGAGCATATTTTGATCTGAGCACCCAAGTCCAGCCTCCTCTTCTGAGGGTAATTGCCACAGCTGCCTGCAGGTGTTTTTTGTTTTTAAACCATGAGTTCAGAGCTCTAGAGATTACTGTCTTTCCCTCCAGGGGGCTCCCCATGTTCCCCATCTGAAAGCTCTATGTATGGTGTGCATGTGGCATAGACAAAAGAGCCCCCTGACCTTTGGCTCATTGACCTTCTCTGCCCACCTTCGCCTTCCTGCAATTTTGCCCTTTCCACCCTCCCTGCCTAAGATGACCACCATGGAATTTGTGAATTGGCTGGGCTGCTAAGGTGAGCTTCACCTTATAAGTATCTGAGTATTTTCAAGGGATTGTGTGGTCTCAGATATTTCTGGAAACAGAATAATCACTACTTACCATAGTTGAACTAGTACCATCTGAATACCCAAAACTTCTTCCTTGGAGTGAACCCAAACTTTTCATGTATCTGTTCCTCACTGTTCCTAGCCACATAAACACATCCCCCTCCACTACGTGACAGCTGTTGCAATTCAACTTGCTTCAAATTCCCCTACCCAGCTCTCTAGGCTAAATATGACAGGTGTTTAGTACTCCACATGTTGACAAGGGCCTCCCTCTACATCAGCCCCACTTAAACAGCCCTAACTCCTGCAGCTGCTGTGCACCTGATGTGACTTCCAAATGCCATCCTCATCCTGTTCACTCTCATTTGGGCCTTATTCAAGGTGGGCCCTGTGGTGCCTAGTGTGGCACTCAACACAGCATAGAACACCAAGAAAAAAGCTGTGAGCAGAGGGCCCCTAATTCTCTCACATCCTTGTTCAGGAACTCTGCATCAGAGGCACTTTAGCCTCATGGTTAATAGCATTGGTCCTAGACCAAGACCTGACTTGCATTTAAAATTAGCTCCTGCCACTTACTAGCTCTTGATTTAAATCTAAAATGTCCCCCAAAAGTCTCACGTGTTCAGAGGCAGGGCTTTCAGAAGGTGATTAGATCTTGAGGGCTCTAACCTCATCAGTGTACTAATCCATTGATGAGATCATAATTTTTATTAATTATTTTTATTAGTGCAGGTGTTATGCCCTGTGTCTAGATGCCCCCCCAAAGCCTCATATGGTCACAGGTGGGGCTTTTCAGAGGTAGCTGGATCTAGAGTGTGTGATGCTGGGATTAAGTGTGTGATGCTGGCATAAAGGATGTGTGATTAACTAATTAGTCCACTGATTGGTTTGGCATAGTTCTGGGTGTGGATAATGAGAAGGCCCAATCTGGGTGTGAGTGCTACTTGTCCTAAGGTCGTGTGGCCTGGATAGAATACAAGGGACAAAAAGAGGGCTGCTGTGATGGTTTTGCTGCTTCCTTGCTACTTCACTGCTTTGCCGTCTTCTGCCCATCATGAACTCTTTCTCTTCTGCGATGCCCCTCTACCATGACACCCTGCCTTGGAGATTATGGTCTGAAACCTCTACAAACTGTGAGCTACAATAAACCTTTCCTCCTTTGGGCGTTGGGTATTCTGTCTCAGCAATGAGAAAAAGTAACAAAAACAACAAGTTCATGGTACATAATGTTTATATTCCTTGTGTGGAGTTGGTACATGTACATAACACATCCTAATACCTTTTCTCATCCCCTTTTCCTCCTCTCTCTCCCCACTCCCTCCATCTACTTATCCCCTTCCCATTTGCAAAAGATCTGTCTACTTCCTATTATCTTTTAGTTTGCTCTTTATTTATAATTTGAGTTCTCATATAAAATAAACCATATGATATTTAAGCTTGTGTATCTGATTTATTTCACTTAACATTATGGTCTCAAAGTATATCCATTTTCCTACAAATGACTCAAATTTATCCTTCTTTACGGCATAGTACTAGACTGTGTGTATATACCACGTTTTTTAATTTATTCATCTGTCGATGGACATATAGGCCCCTTCCAAGATTTAACTATTATGAATTGTGCTGCTATAAACATGGCTATGTGTGTATCACTGTCATATGATGTCTTTAATTCTTTCAGGAAGATACCTAGAAGGAGAATACGGTAGTTGAGTCAAATGGAATTTCTAGTTTTAGTTTTTCGAGGAATCTCCATACTGATTTCCATAGTAGTTGTTATCAGTTTACATTCTCACCAACAGTATAAAAGGGTTCCTTTTCCTCTGCAGCCTTGCCAGCACTTGTTATTATTTGATTTCTTGGTGTCCATTCCTTCTGGGCTAAGATGGAATCTCAGTATTGTTTTAATTTGCATTTCTCTAATGGCCAGCAATGTTGAGCATTTCTTCATGTATTTATTGGCCATCTGTACTTCTTCTGTGATGGCACAATTGGGGGGTGATGAAAATAGGAGGTGGGGCAGGACATGGGGTATGACCTTGGGGGCTATACCTTGTCCTTGGCCCCTTCCTCTGTCCTTGGCCCTTTCTTTCTCTACTTCCTGGCTGCTGGCAGTTAAACATCTTTTCTCTGTTTCACCTGCCACTATGATGGTTCTTCCTCACCTCAGGCCCACAGCAATGGAGCGGGTCAACCATGGAATGAAATTTCTGAAACTGAGTCAAAATGAACTTTTCCTCTTTTAAGTTAATTTATGTCAAGTATTTTGTCACTGCAACAGAAAGCTGACTAACACAGTAGCTGTGCAGTCTTTGGCAATTTGCTTAACCCCTGTGTACCTTGGCTTCCTTCCTGGAAAATGGGGATAACAACAGCAAATGACTTAGCGAATTGTTACAAAGCACACCGCCTGCCTCGCTGTATTTTCAGCTGGAATGGGGCTGGGAGAAGGGGGAAGTAAGAATCTTTTAGGAAGTTTTCCCAAATATAGGTATCCCTCAGTATCCAAACTGTTACTATCTTGAGGCAAGGACGTGTCTATTCAGGGAGTGAGGGAGGGATGCTTTCAGATGTGTCTGGATCGCACCTGCCCCAAATATCCCACAACCACCTACCAAATCCCTTGGTGGCATGCTGATGGGAACCTGCTACCATGACCTTGGTGGCTTTCCCTGCATCCACCCTCCCAGGGTTTAGACTCATCTTGTTATCAGTGGGACACAAGCAAGCACGCACACACGCATGCACACATCCACACACACACACACACACACACACACACACACATACATCCACACATCCTGCCACATCGCTGCTAACTCAAGGTTCTCCTGCCTGGCATCTATGCCTCTAGGAACATCTTTACCATACTTATCCCAGTTTCAGCTATCTACTTCAGAAGGTTGTGGCAGGATTAAAGGACATTTGTGAAGTATCTAATGTAGTGTTTGGCAAAGAACAAGCATTAGGCAAATGTCAGCTCCCACATACAATAGATTTTGAGTTATTTATTTTGCGCTCCTTCAAAGTGCCTAGCACAAGGCTATGCCCACAGCAAGCTCCTAGGTCCTGCCTGCCACCACATTATTAAGTTTAAGATGGGGCCGGGGATTTGCCACCTGCCTTGAAAGCGCAAGGTCCCAAGTTTGATCCCCGGTACCAAAACAAAAAAAAGTTTAAGGTGGCCCTGTTAACTGAACTACTGACCCAAATCACTTCCCTAGCCTCTAGAAGAAGGCTCTGTGTACCAGGAATGGAATCTATAAAATGCAAACGCAGTGCTCAGAAAGGGGATGGGTATTAAATAAGGGTTAAGGGTCCATTAGCGTATGCTAGGGTTTGACCGGGTAGGACTCCAGCCAGGGCCATCTGTTGGAAGAAAAAGACAGAGAAGCCAAGACCGCACGGGGGGACATCCTGGATCCCAAAGCTCTAGCTTCGGAACAGAGGATGAAGATCTGGAAAGGAGAAAGAGGGATGGGCCTGAAAACACTGTCTCAGGACCCGTCACATCTCTGTATTTCTCTCCCAGGTGCCCTCAACCACCCCCTCGCTGCCTTTTCCCAGGCCTCAGTGGCCCAGCGCCCTGGTTTGCTAGCAGCGGCCTGTGAAGTCTCTGCGGTTACGGTGTGAGCTCAGCTCGCTGCCTGGGCGGAGCAAACAGGAAGCGGGCACATCCTGCCAGCCTGTTTGGAGACAGGCTGCCTCTGCGCAGGCCCAGAAGCTTCTGAGAACTGCTCCCTCCCTCTCGGCTTAGGGCCGCGGGAGCGCCTGATGCCCAGAGCATCTGTAACCTCTTACCTCCCAATCCCTGACGGCCCGCCCTCTCTCACCTGATCACCCGGGTCTCTAAGGGCCCCGTGAGTTGGTGCCCTACAAGACTGCCAGGCTCCTCCAATTGCCTGCCATAAAGCCTTAGGCAGTTACCTAGCTCTTGTCTCAGGGCAGCCTAAAGGGGACTTTTGGGGATGGAAAACGCAAGCCAGAGGGGAAAAGATCTGTGGTGTACTGTTTCCTGAGTCTTTGTGGCCGATGAGTAGGCCAGAGCCAAAGGAAATACGGTTTCAGCTTAGGGGGGAAGGACCTGTCTTCCCTGCGCTTGCCCAACCCATGGAAGGTCCAAACTTGGGGCAAAGTTGAGGGAGGAAGTCACAAGCACATCTTGGGAACATGGGCGGGCCCTTCAGGATTTCGCAAGTGCCACATTCAAAAGCTTTTTAAAAGGTGCATCTTTTATGTATGATGTCCTAAGAGGTTAGGGATCAAAGACGATCTGTCGTTTGGAGGCAGGTCTTGAACCAGGTAGGAAATGTCCCTATAGTAGATTAATTGAAGGTGAATACTTGGCTTCATGTTACTCCATGAATTTATTTCCCTTTTGTTACCTTCTAAGTTTGAATAAAGTCTTTGAATGTTAAAAGAAAGTGTTATCTTTTACCCTAGCAATTCCCCTTTCACATATTTATGCTAAGAACAAACTTGTGGATGGGAATGAATATTACATAAAGGACCCTCAATGAGTACTTAAAAAAAGTTAAACAGGCCAAAGTTCATCAGTGGGAGCCTGGTGAAATAATCACACAATGGGATGTTCAGCAGCCATTACAACACACACAGTTGAAGAATATTTAATAGCATGGGAAAATCTTAATGAGTTCCATGTGGAAAATCAATTTTGTCAACACACTTTGTGAAGTATGACTTTTTTCATTTTTAAAGAGTTAGAAGCAGCTCTATTGAAGTATATAATTGACCTTCAATAAACAACACATTTTAAAGTGTACAATTTGGTAAGTTTTACCACACATATACATCCATGAAGGCATCACCGCAATCAAGATTGTTAATATATTTCTTCTTTTTTTTTTTTTTGGTACTGGGGATCGAACTCAGGACCTTGTGCTTTTGAGGCAGGCAGCAGCTTCACTGAGCTAAATCCCCAGCCCTAGATTGATAACATATTAATCACCTCAAAAGATTCCATGTGCCCTTGGTAATACCTCCTCCATCTCCCCAAAACTATGATCTGCTTTCAGTATAGTCAAGATTCATTTTAGTAAAGAAGAAGAGGTGTATTGGCAAGTAGATAGATGCTTAAAACAGAAAAGGATATGTTGTAAGCAGTATGGAAGACAATCATGGAGAAATTTTGAGTTTTTTGTGTTAATCTGTGTTTGGTAAATTGTCTGTGATAAATGCCAATTGCTATTGTATTAAGAATTAGTCATTGGGGTTATTAAAATATCTGCCACAGATAATTCAGAAAGTGAGCATAGTGCATGGGCATTCAACAAATGTGTTGAGGGAGACACTTGCTGAGGGTGACGGCTTTACCATGATGGCTATCAATAAGAGTGATGGTAGCAGAGGCAATAGCCATAGAAGTGGCGACTGTAGGATGACAGTAGTGGTCGTGATGGCAGTGATGTCTCTGGAGATACAAGTTGACCAGGAGCATTGCCCCAACCAGCAGAGAGATAGTCTCCGTTCTGGTTTCTGGGTTCTCGGTCAGTGAGTATAGGGCCTGAGTGGGCCACGTAACGTCAAGTTGATTGCCACCTCCGAGGAGATGGAGCAGAAGGACTGGTGATGATGGACCTGAGATAAAAGGATAGGGACTTTTCTCTGCTTGTTCAACCCAAGAGGTGCCTGCCTCCGAATCTCTGGAGACTGAAGCTGGGACTTCCTTCCTCCCTAGGGGCCGCCAGGGGCTGCGATTGCTGTAAGAGCAGGTCACGTGCCAGGGCTTCCTGTATGCTGTTGCTGCTGGGTGTCCATGACCCACAACCTCAAGTTGCCACTGCAGCAGTCAGAGTGGCAGCCAGAGGATTGGTCCATGCTGTGCCCTCTGGACGGTGCTGGTGAGGCTGAGCAAGAGGCCTCCACATCTCGACACCTGGGAGAGGGGGGAAGGAGTCTCACCAGGGTAGAGGATCATGTTGCGCCGCAAGCCCTCCAATGCCAGTGAGAAGGAGCCCACTCAGAAGAAAAAGGTGAGGAGCATCTTTGGGAAACTCACGTTTTCTTTCCCTCCTTTGGGAACTCACTCCTTCCTTCCCTCTTCTGCTCTCTCCACCCATTCCCTCTAGGACTCTCAGTGAGAAGAGCCGAAGGCCATATGTTGAGCCTGTAGGTGAGGTCTATTCTCCCAGAGGGCAACAAGACATGACCCAAATGTTACTAGTGTAACAAAGGAAAAAAGAAAAATTTAAAACTCTAAATAACAGAGTTTATGGGATAGACTTTTAGCAGTCTGGAGTTATAGAATTCAAGCCTGCCATGATGTGATAAAGAATGAAAATTGGGGGCCAGAATCCTAAACTAGACTTCAGGAATTACAAAATACTACACTCAACTTGGAAACTTAAGATTTAATTCTCTCTTTCCTCCACTGTTCCTGCCACCACTTCGGCCCAAGTGTGGCCTCTCAGAAGCCTTCTCACTCAAAGATCCTCACTGGGCCACCCAGCCAAGATGCTTCCAGGGCCTCCGCCCTTTGGCCAGGACCCAGACCTTGCCCACTGGGCTCAGCTCAGTTGTAGCCTCCCAGGCCACTGTCGATAAGGCCTGAGGTGACTTCCAGACTCAGGAAAAGCCCCTCCCACAACTGCGGTAAGATGCAGGGGGGCTGTACAGCTTCTTCCCAGGTGGGGAGAAAATGTTTGTGAGAAATAAAAAATGAAGCTGGGGAGATGGTGAGTAGGAGTGGGAGCTGAGGCGGAATAATTCAATGGGAGAATTTCAAAAGCCAGGAAGGGAAGCACCTGAGGTGTTCATCCTCCTGAGGCACAGGCCAAGATCCCTTGAAGGCCTTTGACAGATCTAGGTTTCTCTGGTTGGATCTGTGAATTTGATTGGATCATGAGATTCTCCCAGTCAACCAGCAAGCACACTTTGCACATCCAGTGAGACCATAGGACCATTCCAAAGCAGGAGGCCTGAACCAGGTCCAAAAAGACCTGGACCCAGGCCCATGTCTGGAGCCTCCAGGCCCTCACCGTGCGCTGCCAGTTTTCCCTGGAGCTCAGCCCAGGGGTACTATGGGAGAGCCATCTTGTCGGGGGAATAACTCCCAGGCAGAGACTGAGACAGCCGAGAGACTGAACCCCAAGGGCACTGGGGTGTGCATCCGGCCCCATTTCTTGGGTCGTGGATGGCTGCCACTTCCGGCTGTACTCTTCCTCCACCCAGCTGCCTCTCTAAGGTTGCAGTGGTAGTGGACCGGGGAAGGAGGAGATTCATGAATCTTCACACAGGGCCTGTCATCCTCGTCCAAACCTTGCACAGTACTAGGCCCAGCAGACCTGCCATTGGCTGCCACTCCTTGGTGAGTAGAGCCACTTCCTCTTGCTCTCCGGCTCATAGGGGTGGGAAACAGAGACTGCTTTACAGACACTGCTAGGCCCCAAACCACAGGGGAGCTGAGCTGGAGGAAATAGTCTGAGAAAGAGCTGACACTTTGATACTGAGATACTGTACCACCTCAGATGAAGGTGCTCAGAGCCACACAAAAACCAGAAGTCCCCTTCTTTTTCCTCAGTTTCAGTTACCCAGACTCTGTGTTTGGCAGGTGAGCCTCTAGAATCTTGTCCAGGCCTCTTCCAGGAGAGACAAGGCCCATGTGGCACTGTATAGTTCATACCCTTCAAAGAAGGGTAGTCCAGGCAAACCCCACTGTAGTCTTGCCAGAGCCTGTGCCAGCCTCCTGGGCCAAGATGAGCTTGCTTACATACCCTAAGCCCCATCCTGTGAAAATCCCATTGGAGAAGCCAAGCTTCCAGAAGGGAAAGGCAGCATCTTTCCCAGACCTGGAGGCAATCACCCAGCGCCATCATTGTTCGGACAGTTGTCATGGACAACTGAGGAGATATGAAGGCAAGTAAGACAAAAGGGCAAGGGAGGCCTGCTTCTCTCTCTCTCTCTCTCTCTCTCTCTCTCTCTCTCTCTCTCTCTCTCTCTCTCTCTCTCTCTCTCTCTCCTGCTCTTGCTTCTCCTGTGAGGTCTGCCAGATGGAGAATGTGCCAGGCAGAGGGCAAGAAACTGGAGTTGAAATTGTGCTGCAATCCAGCTGTAGGACCTTGGACAGCATTGACTTCCTTTGGGCCTCAGTTTTCTCACCTCTGAAAAGGGAGATAACTTCTAATCTGTCACCTTGGAATATTGTACAGATCATCTGGAACAATGGTTATGAGAGTACTCTGTCACACATGTTCACGAGGGGGTGCATGCTTAGGCAGGGAAAAAAGTTGCACATTGCAAAGAAAAACAGGTCCTGGCCCTAGCCCTGAAGTGGAGGAAACAAGATTTAATAGCACAAAGGTCGCCACTGAGGGAGAGCTCATCAGGTGCCAAGCACTGTGCTGTGCACTATACCCATCGTCTCTTAGCTCACTAATTCCTCATGACAACCTTGTGAGGTGAGAGCAAATATTGTCACTAGCCCTGTTTTATACTCAAGACTGACAGAGATGAAGACACTTGCCAAAGGTCATACAGCTAGACCCCTTCTCTCTCCACTCAATTGTCCCCGTAAATGATCTCAAAAACACAGAAGAGTCTGATGAGAATAAATGACTCAGCCCACCAGCAGGAGAGCTCTGCAGGGCAGACCCAGATAGCTGTGGCCTTCCAGCCAGCAGAGCAGAGGAGGGAATAGGGTCCTCCAGGATAGTAGAAGCAGGACACAGCACCAACTGTGGATCATGAAGGACTGGGGAGGCCCTGGGTTCTGAGGGCATGTCCCTTAGCTGATCTTAGGTGACTTTCACTCCCTTCAGATTATCTGCACTGGTATTGATCTGATTCTATTCAAAGGCCAGTGCTGGGGTGTAGGAAGTGAAAAGGGGATTGTCCTGGATTTGCTTCCCCTAAGGATAGTCCTTCTCCACCACACCATGACTTTCCACACTCCTCCAATCTCCCACCAGGGAAAATGGAGAGGAATGTAGGCTTCAGTTAGAGTGCTTGGTTGCTCCCTCCTTCCAATCTCTTCCTGCCCCTACCCTCTGCCCAATCCCAGCTCACAACTCCTCCTGGAGCTCCCTTGCTACACCACCTCTAACCTACCTTCACCAGAATGCACTTCATATCTTCAATACAGGCTGCACATCTTTAATCTGACAATCCAAATTCTGAAATGCTCCCAAATGTGAAACTTTATGAATGGTGACTGATGCCACAAGTAGAAAATCCCACACCTGACCTCATGTGATATGACAGTCAAAATGCAGATGCACTAAAAGTGTTGTATAAAGTTACCTTCAGACTGAGTGTATAAGGCGTATATGAGGCAGAAGTGAATTTTGTTTAGACTTGGCTCCCATCCCCAGTATATCTCATTATGTATATGCAAGTATTCCAAAATTCCAAAAACTCAAAATCTGAAACATTTTTGGTCTCAAGTGTTTTGGATAAAGGATGTTCAACCTACAGGACGTTGTTCCTGGCTTCCCACAAAATAACGCCCAAGCTCCTTGGCATGACTGGCAAGGGCCTTCCTTGGCTTGGTCTGCTCCACCTCCCACCACAGCCACCAGCACACCCACTGTTTCATCTCCTCACTTGTAACATTCCTGCCTTTGACTTGCTCAAACTCTTCCCAGCCCCACCTGGAGAAAATATGCCTCCCTACTGGCCCAGCTCAGATGCACCTCTTCCACAAAGCCATCTCTCTTGGTGGCTCCATTCAGACACCACTTGCATTATTGTTGCGCTCGATCCACTTCTGTCTTAGGTGGGGGCAACTGCATGAGCCCTGAGGTGGCACAAGCATAACAACATGCACAGACTTCTAGAGTCAGAGAGCCATGGTTGAGCACCTGCTCTTCTCTTCCCACTGCCAGCTGCAGGACTCTGCCCAGACCACTTCATTTCTCCTCATCTCAGGTTCTTCCTCTCTGTGAGATGTGGATATGACATGAAGCAGGTAAAGCGCAAACAAGCTGGCACATATGAAGTGCTTGGCAGGGGGCAAGCACATGGGTGCTGTTTAACCTTTCATCACAGGATCCCCGTACACATACACACACACACACACACACACACACACACACACACACACACACACACACACCAGGGCCTGAGCAGCAAAGGTGCTCAGTGTGTGGTGGGTGCACTTAAAGGAGCCCAAAGAGTGGTGCAGAAGAAACCTGGGAAAGCCAAAGCTGCTCGGGAAACAGGGAGGAAGATGCCACGGAAACAGTAAGGCTCTAAGAAATGGGTGATCAGGGGAAGATTTCTGTAGAAGTGCTGCCTTTTAAACTGGAGTCGAAAAACCTCTTTGCCAGGCACAGTAGCACAGCTTTATAATCTCAGTTACTCAGGAGGCTGAGGCAGGAGAATGGCAAGTTCAAGGGCAACTTAAGTGATTTACTGTGTCCTCTGGGTCTCAAAAGAAAAAAAACATTTTTATTAAAGCATAATGTCCATACAGAGAAATACATAAGTCATAAGTGCACCACACATCCCCATTCTATAGAATGAACATACCCATTCAGGCAGCATTCAGCCCAAGAAACAAAACATTTCCAGAAGTCCAGAAGCTTCTCTGGACTTCCTTTCCTCAAGGGAAACCACTTTCCTCACCTACAACAGCAAAAATGAGTTCTGTTAGGTATGGACGTTTGTGGAACCATGTGGCATATACTCTTTGGGGACTCTTGCTTAACAACATATTGGTGAGGTTCATCCATATTATGAGGATGGTTGTGCTGTCTCTTTGCTGAGTACTGTTCTCTTGTATGACTGCCACAATCAATTTCTCCATTCTACAGTTGGTGGGCATTTGGGTTGTTTTGGGTTAAGTTGGAATTTGAAGAAGGTGAGAAATCATGTCTGACAGAGAGGGCAGAGTAGTCCAGATGGGGAAATGTCCAGAGTAAGAGTCTAGAGGTGGGTCTTATAAAAGGCTAAGCATTAGCTGGTATCCAATGATAGATTGCTGAGTCAGGCAATGTTTTAAGTATTCTGTGTACTCACTCGTTTCATCCTCACAATAGCCCTATGAGGTAGATGCTTTGGTCTCCATTTTACTGATGAGAAAATAGCAGCCTAGAGAAGTTAAGTAACTTACCTAGCTTTACATAGCTAGGCAGTGCCAGAAACCACCATGGGCAGCCTTGCCATCAATGTCAAATGAAGGAGCTTAGGTTCAGAAAGGTTAAATACATTGCCTAAGGTCTCACATCCCAGAGCTGAACCCAGCAGTGTCTGATGCCAGAAATATAGCTCTTTCCACAAGACCCAAATGCTCCCCTTAGACTTGAAAAATGGCTAGCAGCACATGGCACTAGCTAACCTGCATGCATGACTGCCAGCAAGCCCTCACCCCAAAGGAAGGCCAGGCAGAAACCCAACTGGGTCAAGGGTGTCAACTTATTCCTGGGTGGAGGTCACCCCAGGGTCACCAAAAGGCAGTAGGGATATTGGGACTGCTCCTAAAGTTGGAGGTAGGTCTAGGAAAAGGCCACTCTGGGTGGACCCTCATCCTCAGTCACCCAAAGAATATGTGTTCGTCCTTTCCATCTCCCTGATTGAGAAGCAGCCAGCTGGGCCTGAGCCCTAGCACCACCTCCATGGCCCTTTTCGATCATCTTCTGCTTTGGGCTAAGGCTGGGACCGAAGGGCCTTCACACAAGGTCCTGGAAGCCAAAGGCCCCTCCTCCCAGTCCCCAGACTGCAGATTAGTGACAGAAAAGGCCTAGGGAAAGAGCTGCAATTAGAGAGCAGCCCAGCCATGAGTTTACTCTTCCCTAACAAAGCCTACTTCTGGCCCCACGCCTGCCCTCCTCCTCACTTTCCAACCTTACCAGTCCCTGGGGCTTCAAGGGCAACTCTCGGCCTCCTGGTCTACAGACCAGGCTAAGGGGTGGCAGAAGGAAGGCCATAATAGGATCCATCAGCCTATAAATAGCACCCCAGCCTGCACTTGTTGGGCCCAGGCCAGCTCAGTGCCCGCCCTCTCTCTGTTCCCTCTTTTCCATGTAATTAGAGGAGGAAGTTATCCAGGCAGCTGCATCCTACCATACAAGAGGAGGAAATAAATGGAAGGTGGAGGACAGAGGAGAAAGAAAGGGCGACAAGAAGCAAAGAATAATGGGAGGGGAAAACTGAGGAAGGAGGATGGAAGAAATGCATGGGAACCACAGCAGTCACTATATGGTCATACTTTCCCTCTATATATCCACTCACAGTCCCCTTTTCTAGGTCCCCAAGGTAGCAGAGAGGAGGCTTTCTGACCTAAGCTGCTGGCACCCCAGTCATGTGGCCACAGTGATGCTTGTGACTGCTTGGCCTGACCGCTGACCTAGTTTCTGCTCAGCTACCTCTAGGAATGTGTGGCCCTTGACCCCTGATTGCCAAATTCACTTTGGTCAAGACCCAGCAAAAGTATTAGACTGCTGCACTGCAGTTCCCAAGAGATGGGACCAATTGTGTGTGTGTTGGCGGACAGGTAATACTGTCCCTGACCTGGGGATTAGCCACCGGACACCCACACACACTTTGAGTAGGAAAGAGGATGTGAAACCTTCAGCTTTGTGTGGCTTTGGTTCCTTAAGCCCTTATCTCGGGCGTCTGCAGTCTATCCCGATCAATCTGTCTGGCCATCTGTGAACTCTGGTTCCTGTATGTATCTTCTGGTCTTGACTGTTTATTTTGATGCAGGCTAAGCCTCAACTTCTTGTGTCTACAGCCTGCCCCTTTACCTGCCTTGCCCTGGTTTCTGGCTGCCATCTTACCATGTCCATGCACATAAAGAAGGCTAGTTTCCTAAATGACCTCGTTTCCAGTCTCATCAACACCACCAACAGGTCATGCCTGAAAGTCCAAACACCCACAAACTTCAACACTCACCAACTCATCACATTCATATCTAAGATTAAAAGCTGAGCTGAATAAAGAGAAAATGGAAGCTTTCTTGAATTAAATAAGCCCAATAATTTGTGCACAAACATCTAAATGCCTTCTGTGAGTAAACCTCTACTGTGGTTTTCTTTAAAAAGCATAATGCCAGATCTTGCTGGCTTTGGGTGAGATTGCCTCGATCTTACAAGTTCATCAGGCCGGAGGCCCAGTATGTTTCCTCCTATCACTGACTACAGACCAGGCTCGGTACAGGCTCAGATCATGGAGGCCAGAGCCATGAGGTTTGGGAGGGATTTGCTCTCAGTTAACTTCTGATGAAATTCTTGCATGTGCTGAGGGGTACATTTCATCTGACTCATTCAATTTTTCACTGCAGGCTTTTGGACTGAACTTCAAATACTGAAGGAAATTTGTGCTTAGTTTAGGACCTCACTGAGGTCTAAGGGTTCTGAGATTGGGAGCTTGGCCTGTGGCCCGGGATAAGGTGAAGAACAGGATAAAACCACATAGCTCTAAGGACATCTTGACATTTCACCCCTAGTCCTGGGCCCTTGCGCACGTGTGTGTGTGTGTGTGTGTGTGTATACTTGCACACATACATATGAGGGGCAGATTGGGAGGGGAGAACAGATGGACCTCATGCAGCTATTTTAGCACCACTGATTGCAACACAATTGTTTCTTCCAGCTCTCCCTTCAGCGCTCCAGCAGCTTCAAGGATTTTGCCAAATCCAAACCCAGCTCCCCCGTGGTGAGCGAGAAGGAATTTAATCTGGATGATAATGTGAGTTTCAGGACCTCCTTAGGGGATTTGGCTACGGGCCCCTGGTGGGGAGTGGGGGTGGGAGGGAGGAGGGGGAAGAGGAAATACTAGGATTGTTGGGGCAAGGTCTCCTTTAACAGAAAGCTTGCCTCAAACACACCAAAGTTCTGGGCCCCCAGCACTCACCTGCATTCCTTTCAATTACAAATTAAATAGCAAATTAATTCTAAACTAGTTGAGCTGAGGACAGGACTGGGTCTAAGGAGGAAGATGAAGGTGTCTCAATTCTAACCACCTTCCAGCCTCTGCCATGACCCAAAAGGCCTTTTTACTTCAAGTCCTGGACCCAAGCAAGGTCACCAGGGTCCCTGGACCTCCTTTTTTGTTGTCACAGATTCCAGAAGATGACTCAGGTGTTCCTACCCCAGAGGATGTTGGGAAAAGTGGCAAAAAGCTGGGGAAGAAGTGGAGAGCAGTGATTTCCCGAACCATGAACAGGAAGATGGGCAAGATGATGGTGAAGGCCCTGTCAGAGGAGATGGTGAGGCCTGGGGACCTGTAGAGGCACTCTGTAGGGTATAAGGGTGAGGATGACCATCTGGACAGCCACTGCTCAGGCCAGAAGGCCCTATTCAATGCAAGCAGAAAGGTCATACAGGAGGAAGAGCACGACATCAACCATGGATACAACAGCCAGGCTGAGAGTTCAGGAGGCTGGCTGGGAAATGCAAGGTCTTTGAGGAGGAATGGAAATTTGGGCAATAGAAGCTTCCAGTAAAGACAGGGGTGTGGGAGGTGCAGCTGAAGGGGAGAGATGAGATGGACTGCCTGAGACAAATCCATCCACCTCCAAGATTTGCCTGGAGCTAGCCCCTGGGATTGGGAAGGCCCAGTTCTTGAAGAGTATAAAGAAAAATATACATACTCCTTCATTTATGATGGGGTTATGTTCTGATAAACTACTCATAAGTTGAAAATGCTGTAAATCAAAAAGATGGAGCTGTATCCTGATAAACACATCATAAATTGAAAACACTGTAGGTGAAAAGTACATTGGCTATGCCAGCACTCTGGGAGGCCCAGCATGAGATCACAAGTTCAAGACCAGCTCAGGTGACTAGTGACTTAGCAAGATCCTATCTCAAAATAAAAAATTTAGAGAAGGGCTAGGAATATACCTCAGTGCTAGGAATATACCTGGGTTCAAACTCCAGTACTGCAAAGACAAAAAAAGAAGAAAAGCAGTGAATACCCCTAACCTACAGAACATCAGAACTTATGGCAACACAGCCCACTGTAGAGTGTTGGTTGTTTCTCCTCATGAACTTGGTGCTGACTGGGAGCTGCAGCTGCCCAGCACCAGAGAGGATCAGACCCCATAGTGCCAACCTGGGAAAAGATCCAAATTCAAAACTAAAAGTGTGGTTTCTACTGAATGCATATCACTTTCACATCATCATAAAGTCATAAGATTGTAAATTGAACCATAGTTAAATTGAGAGATCATAGACAAAATTGAGAAGGCTGGCTTCAGCTCAAGAGGAAGGTGGCAGAGCTGTGGGACAGACACAGCCACAATAGCTTAAGGCACGCAGAATCTGGTGTGCTTGTAGCTGTTAGAGGAGGCACCAACCCGTAGTGTGCTAGACTCGGCTTGTGAAAGCAGTTGGTTAAATTGTCAGGAATTTTGCAAGCTGGTTGTTAAATACAACCATTATTTTTTTAAATTATATAAATGTACAATTAAATAAATTCTATTAAAAGCAAGGGTGATCCCATAAATCTTCAGAATTCATCACACCTGTTACACCTATCTGTCATTGAGGATATTTGCATCTATAGTGTCTGTGGAGTAGAAATAACCTAGCTATCTCCTCCCACCACTTATCTGGCGACATCACAGTGGTAGCCTGATGTTGGCTATGGTGTGAGATACATACAACACAAGAATTGGCAAATCATGGAGGCTTTTACTCTTGGAGAGCCAGGTGTTAAACAGCATCACCCTGAGATACGGTGAGCTGGGCAGAGCTCTGGAGTCAGGCCAAGCTGGTTGTGGATTCCTACGGGCCCTGGCAGGGTAACTCTTCATCTGCAAACTTAGGCCAACCATATCACTTATCTCCAGGGATCACCTTGAGGATTAAGTGAAATGGCAGGCAAGCCTGGCACATAGGAGAGCACAGGCAAGCAGTTTGCTCTCAGCAGCAATGTCTGCCTGATTGAGCTATATCAATGGCCCTGAGCCCAAGCTTGGCCACCGTGGCCTTTTCTGCATGTACATCAGCACTTGAAGGTGATGAAGCATAGTCACCCAGCACCCTGGTGAGCCTTGTTCCAGGAGGTAGGCAGGACAAAGATTGTCAACTAGGGTTCAGAGAATGTCACTGAGCCTGTAGGTAACAGAGCTGAAGTTTGAGCCAAGCCCAGGCTCAGTTCTGCTACCTCAGCAAGGCTGCTCAGGCCTTCCTGCCTACCTTCCCTACAGGGAGACACGCTGGAGGAGGGCTCAGCCTCCCCAACATCTCCAGATTGCAGCCTGGACAGCCCTGGTCCTGAGAAAATGGCCCTGGCCTTTGCTGAGCAGGAGGAGCATGCACTCCCAGTGCTCAGCCGCCAGGCATCAACGGGTGAGTAGAGTAGGTGGGGGGACACCTGCTGAATCTAGAGGAAAGGATGGGAGAGCAATATGCCAGTGGGCTGTCTGGGAGGGGGTGGTAAGAAAAATGTCTCCTGTCTGCCTGCTGGAAGCTTTCCCAGGCCTCTTCACATTAAATCTTCCCAACAACCTCATGGAACAGATACTATTATTCTCACTTCATTGATGTGGAAACTGGGGCTTAGGGAGGTTAAGTGACTTGCTCAAGGTGGCCCAGTCTTGAGCTCAGCTCTGCCCTAGAGGAGCTTCCACTTGCTGTCCCTAGGCCCTGGAAGGGGCCATGAGCAGAGGAAGAGCTTCATTGCCCTCTTGGACCAGTATGTCCCCACCCTTCCAAGGGCAGGTAGAAGCTACAGCCCCTTGGGCCTCTGATACCCCAGACTGGGGTGGGAGTATAGGTTCTCTAGCTGTGAAGAGCCTCTTGGACCCCAGACCTTCTTTGGTTGGCTGAGCTCAGGGCACTACTTGGCAACTTTTAGAAGTCCGGGGACTGGACAAGAGGTACCCTGCTTAGAGGGGCTGGGGTACTGGCCTGCAGCCCTGAGGAGGCACTGCTTCTCTTGTCCCTCAGACCTATTCCAAGTTTCTCACTCTGGCTCCACAGACATTTCTCTGCCACTCCCAAAGCCACCTAAAATGCCCATCACCCTGCCCTTCCCAGGGAGAAAGCTCACCTGAGTTTCTGTGGGACACTGTAACTGAACACTGAATCTTATTAAATAGAGAAAGTAAAATATTAATGCAAGGTGTGGCTCCCTGGGGTGGGAGAGCACTGGAATGGGAGTCAACAGACCCAGTGCTGCCACGTGTAAGAGGCCTCAACAGATCACTTGGTGTGGCTGGCCTTTAGTTTCCTTATCTGTTCATTGGAGTGTTGGCCCAGTTGGGCCCTCGAGGCCCTCCCAATTTGCCCATTCTCTGGTCTTTGAGCTGTCTGTCCTGTTGCCAACTCTTTTCATTATCTGAGGTCCCAGAGGTGAAGCTGTGCTTCTCCAGGGTGGCCGAGGAGATGGGTCCAAATCACTCGCTCAGCAGAGTGCAGCTTTCCTCCCTAGCATTTACCCTTGGGACTTCTAGAGGGCCCCCTGGAATGCGCCTGCTGGGCACTGCCAGCTGTCCTGGAGCAAAGGTAAGTCTCCTCCCTGCCAAATCTCCTGCAGGCAGTGAGCTCTACAGCCCCAGCACAGGCTCTGGGAGCTTCGGGGAGGAATCACCTGCCCCACTGTACATAGGACCCTTCTGTGGCCGAGCTCGAGTCCACACTGACTTCACTCCTAGCCCCTATGACCACGACTCCCTGAAACTGCAGGTAAGGTTGGCATCCAGACTCCTCCAGAGCCTGGCAGCCATAAAGGAGTCTGGACTGAGCCAGGGTAAAACAGAATCAGCAGAAGCCAAGTAACTCCCTGCTCTCCTCTCTTCTCCCCTCCCCCACAGAAAGGAGATGTGATCCAGATCATTGAAAAACCACCTGTGGGCACATGGCTGGGCCTGCTCAATGGCAAGCTGGGCTCTTTCAAATTCATCTACGTGGATGTGCTGCCTGAGGAGGCTGTGGGGCCTGCCCGCCCCAGCCGCCGACAGAGCAAGGGCAAAAGGCCCAAGCCCAAGACTCTGCATGAGTTGCTGGAGCGCATTGGTCTGGAGGTTTGAACTTGGACCTACGCTCGGGTCTAGGAACAAGGGAGGCACACTTGCCCCTGGGGTGGGGGCTGGGGAATGACAGCTATGGGTAAGGGGCAGATTCTAGGCAGGGGTGGCTTATAAGCAGCAGTGTCAGTGACCTGCCTCTGCCCCCAGGAGCACACGTCCACCCTGCTTCTCAATGGCTACCAGACACTGGAAGACTTCAAAGAGCTACGGGAAACACACCTCAATGAACTGAACATCACGGACCCACAACACCGGGCCAAGCTACTCACGGCTGCAGAGCTGCTGCTGGACTATGACAGTGAGTGGCCTTAGGAGCAGGGGGATGGGCATACAATGCTGTTGGCATTCCAGAGGACAAATCCTTGCCCTGGTCCTGTCCCCTGACCACACACTACCCTGAAGCACCTTTGCAGTAGGAAGGCACTTTGCATGCTTGAGTCTCAGGGAAAGTTTGTGGGAGTAAGGGGTTGTAGAGGTTTTCAGGCCCCATCCCATTTTGGATCAGAGGGAAGACTTAAGGCCAGAGAAGGTAAGGGATTTATGTGGAGCCTCAAAGCTGGGAAATACAGCCAGGGTTCAAGCCAGGTTGCCAGGATTCAAGCTCAGTGCTGGAGAAGTTTAAGCCCCCAGGCCACCATGGAGCAGCCTGCAAACTCTCACCCACTTCTAAGGTGGAAGTGGTGAGAAGAGGGTGGTAGGAGGGTCAGAGGGCCCAACTGCCTCCAGGAGACTTCCCAGAGCTCCCAACCCTGCCAGGGGGCTCCCCAGGACTTCTGGCCCCTCAGTGAGGTACCCACATTCTCTCTTCCTCCCCCACCCTGGCAGCTGGCAGCGAGGAGGCTGAAGAGGGCGCTGAGAGCAGCCATGAGCCAGTGGTGCACACAGTGTCAGAACCCAAGGTGGACATCCCTCGTGACTCCGGCTGCTTCGAGGGCTCAGAGAGCGGGCGTGATGAGGTGGAGCTGGCAGGCACTGAGGAGCAGCTGCAAGGCCTCTCCTTGGCTGGGGTACCTTGAGGTAGAGGCTGGGCCTGAGCTGCAGAGGCCACAGGGATGAAAGATCTGCGCCCAGAAGACAGTGCCATGCCTGCCCCTGCTTTCTCAGGGTCACTTAGGGCCACAGGGCTGGCCAGAGCCCTACAGGCTCAGCTGGAGTGGACAAAGGGCCACCCAAAGGCACATCCTACCTGCCGAACCCCTCCCTCTTCCAATGACTGACAGCACAGCCCTCCTGGCACCATCCACTCCCCCAGGCCCCAGCCGTAGCAGGTGGGACATTGAGGGAAGAAAGTTGTGGGGACCACACGTTCCTTCTCCCTAACTTGCTTAGAGGCTTGGCTGCCCAATCACTATGAGACTTGAACCAAGTGCCTTCCCCTCTCTGAGCTTTGTACTTGTCGGAATAGACTGGGTAGTCACTGAGGACCTTCCTGGCCAGCTCTGACACTGTGATTTTAAATTTCTGCTCTCCTGCTTCCTGTGGCTTGGCGAAACACTGGGGCTTACTGAGGAGGCTGGAGTGGCCTCAGGCTTCCAAGTGAAATGTCTCTTTCTGCTTATCCATTTCACACCTTCCCTCAAGACTCAGGCTGAGCTGCAACTTCCTCTAGTTTAAAACAATGCATATACCTCATACAGTGCGTGCACCCTTCCAATCCTGGCCCTCTCAAATTAGACTTCCCAGAAGACTAATAGCAGGTGCTTATACCTGGCTTCCAAGGACACAAATGCCTCTCAGATGCCAGTTGGAAGTCTGGGTCTAGACTTGGCCACGTGTGAGTCCTTACAAACAAAAAAAGCACTGAGCTTGACATTGGGAAGTCCACTAGCCAACACTGCTTTGCTAAAGTTTGGGTGTACCCTGAGCTCCACAAAGTATGGAGGCTATCTGTTGATAAAGTCCTCCCTTGTCCCCAGTAGCCAGTCTTTGCCATGAATCTCCCAGAGGAGCCCTTCCCTGGTATGGGACCAACAGTGCCCACTACCTCTAGAACTTCCTGCTTTGTAGTCACACTTCTTGACCTGCTACCAGGAACTTTGGGGAAAGCTAGCTTTGGGGAAGGGGCTAGGTGTAAATATGAAGGGGAGGAGGGAGACAAATCAGAAGAAATAAAATATAGGTAGAATTAAATTACTGTCTCTAGTTATCTTTCCTATGGAGTGAGGGTTTGTGGGGAGGGACAAACAGGTCTTCATAGCTGGTCTCAGCAAAATGTCCCTCCACTGATCTTTCAGGGCTATCCACCCCCTCCTTGATAATGCCCAGTGCCCTCGGTTCTGCTTACCTAAAGCTCCATCTGAATCCTTGGCTGGCTCTGCCCTTCCATTTGAGCAGCCGTTCTGAGAGCAGGGCTCTGGCTTCCATGGCTACAGCTTTTCTGGGGTCTGAGAGTGGGACAGAAGGGAAACTATTTCCATTTTCCTTTAACAGTTCATTTTAACAAGAGCCTTGAAAACCCTCTTTCCTGTGAAGAAGGGCCAGCATTGGAGGGCTGTCCAAGGTGCAAGAGGGGGAGAGCCGTGGTCAGCACAGCCTTTCCCCTTAAGCCCTGTGCCTACTAAAGCTGTGTCAGGCCGGATGGAGATGGAGACACTGACTTCCTGTTGCTGCTGCATTCACTGCATTAGAGAAGGCAAACTGGAGTGAGAATTGTCACTGGAGTGAAGGCAAGGCTACTCTCTTTCCAGGCTGGCTTCTCAGCTACACTCATCCCAGTGCCTGTAGTGACTGTAGGCATCAGGAATCTAAGTGTTATCCTCACCCAAGAAGCAAGAGCCCTAACAGCCTCAAAGCCACAAGGGAACTGAGTAACTACTGCCCTTAGTGAGCACAGGCACTGAGAACTTTACATATATTATACCATGTAATCTTCAGTGTCCTCGAGGTACGCCATCATCATCTCAATTTGCAGAGAAGGAAACTGAAGCTCAAAGAGGCTGATTATGAAGTTGCAGAGCCAGGAGTCTGCCTGACTCTCAAGGCCATGTTCTTAACAGTGCTTCTCAAAAGGCCTCTTCCAACAAACTTTTCAGAGGCATAGGCAGTTCGGAGGGCAATCTGACCATTGACTCAGACTTTCATCTTCCAAGATATGGTCTACAAAAAGAGCCACACAAATGCACAAAGATATACAGACAAAGACAGATCTGTCTGCAATATTAAAAACTTGGGAGCCTGGGGTGGTGATACATTCCTGTATCCCAGCACTCTGGGAGGCCAAGGCAGGAGGACTGGAAGTTCAAGCCCAGCCTGGACAACTCAGTGAGACTGTCTCAAAATAAAAAATAAAAAAGGGCTGGGGATGTAACTCAGTGCAAAAGCCACAGTTCTGTCCCCAGTAACCCCTTTCTCCCCTCCAAAAATAAAGAGAAAAAAAAGGAAACAACACAAACCGCAAATTAGATGGAATCAGGTGTGTCCAACCTGCAGCCCATGGGTCAGACACACCGAAGTTACTATAAAAAATATTTTTAAATAAAGGAATTTTTGTGACTTATGTACATTAAATGTGGTTTTTTTCAGTGCTGGGGATTAATCTCAGGGCCTTTATACAGAGCTACATCTCTAGCCCTTTCATAGAATTTTGAGACAGGGTCTCACTAAGTCACTAAGTTGGCCAGGCTGGTCTTGAACTTGCAATCCTTCTGCCTCAGCCTCTCAGAGTGCTGGCATAACTATATTATATATTTTATATGTGACCTAAAACAATTTCTTTTCACACTGTGTGGCCCAAGCAAGCCAGACAGGCCACAGGTTAGACATGCCAATGTGTGTTCATACAATACAACGTGGCCATTAAACATGGTATTGTAGTAGAAGACTAATGACACAGGGAAATCATGAATTTTTACTCTTAAATTTAAAAATTGTATAAATATATACCAACATTTTGTTGTACAAGAAGTTGGTATTTTATCAAGGGAAAAGCAAGTACTTAAAAATATTTATAGGGCCATTCCATTTTTATCTAAGTAAAGAAAAACACACACAGAATAAAAGACTGGAAAGATCAGCAACAAATGGTTATGGGTGATGGTTTTGTGAGGAACATGGGGTGGGACCGGGGAAGAGGGCTAGAAGTATTCACTTTCTACATTCTTGTTTCATTTGAATTTCAAAAGTATCTATTACTTTTATATCTATAAAAAGGAATGATATTTCAATTTTTTGAAAAATAAAACATAAATGGAGCCCAAACCTCTGATCTCTAATATAATAAAGTAGCAACAAAGACATCTGGAAAAATGAGGGTGGTGGAGTAAATAATGTCCAAAGTGCTTTAAAGAAATTCCTACACTCTAGAGGGGCCCTATCAGAGGAGATTCTTAAACCTTTTAAAACCCCTAGAGAGGGCTGGGAGTGTAGCTAGTGGTAGAGCAGTTGCTTAGCATATACAAGGCCCTGGGTTCGAACCCTAGCACCCCAAACAAACAAAAATACCCTGGGTAATGGCTATTAGCTGAATGCTAAAGAAAGGAAAATATCAGAAAAACAGAAATCCCTAAGAAAATGATGTTTTGGAATCCTCCACAATCCTGGAGATGGGGATGGGGAGTGGGAGGATGTCCAAGAGCTACTGGGCTCAGTTTGGCCTGTAAGGTGATTGCAGGGTGCATAGAGAGCTACACAAGGGCTCCCATGATCAAAGGAGTTTGGGAGCAGCAGGTGTGGAGGGGAATCAAAGAAATGCAGACAACAGGCCAGGGCCTGAGGAGTGAAAAAGGCAATGATGAGCAGAACCACAGGTCAGCCTTGAAGCTCCTCCTCCAGGCAGAGCTGCCAGAACCTCTTGTCCAGCCTGTGGACTTCTAGAAGATGCCAAGTAGTGTTCTGATATCAGAAAACCAAGATCTGGGGTCCAAGAGGCTGACTCTTCTCAGCTAGAGACCCTAAACTCCCACCCTGTTCTGGGGTGCCAGAGGCCCAGGGACCTTTAACCTCCAGCTCCGTGTGTAGATTTTTTTTGATCAAGGCTAGTTGGAGTCCTATATGCCTCCCTTATCTGTATGTCAAGTTCTTTTCTCCTGCTTGGGAAGTTTTCTACCATCACTTCTGTGAACAGTTTTTTTTATGTTGTCTGCACTCTCTCCTGTTTCTTCATTGACTCTGATCAGTCTGATGTTATTCTTCTTTGCATCATCTAGGAGCTGCTGGATTGATTTCTCATGGTCCCTTATTATTTTAAAGAAATTTTTCTTTTCCTGGTCACTAATTGGAATCTTATCTTCTATATCTGAAATTCTGTCCTCACATTGGCTCATTCTACTGCATAAACTTTCAATGGAGTTTTTAATCTCCTGGAAATCTGTTTGCATAAGTTTTATGGATTCCATTTGTTTCCTATGTTGGGACTCCATCATGTTCCTCAGCTACTCTATTTTTTCATCTGTGTCCTCTCTAGATTTATCAATCATGTCTTGCACTACGGGCACAATCTCTGCTGTTATCTGAGAAATTATTTCTGATTTCATTTTTTCCAGATCCTCTTTTGTTGCCAGTTCAGGGAGTCCAAGTGGTTGAGTATCAGACTGTTCCATCTTGTTTCCCTTTGAGGTTCCCTTAGGTGATCTAGAAGTCTGCTTTTGAGGCTTGTTTACATGTTTTCTCATTTCAACATATGCAGCCTGCTATGCCTTTGTTGAGGCAACATTTTGCTCACCCAGTGGTCTTCAATTCTCAGCAATCCATAGAGCTGCCTTTTCTCTGCTGCTCACCAGTACACTAATTCCTGGGTTCAGAAAGGTGGCCTTCTGGATCCCTGAGCTGACCTGTTGTCTGAGTGGGCTTCTGGTTGGGGCCTGTGCACACTTGGGATGATATCTAGATGTGCCACTGGCTAGGGCCCTATGTAGCTGTTGTCTGGGAGGGTCTTTGGCTGGGGGCTGTGCACTCCAGTTCCTGTTGTGTGATGTTTTTCTTTTTGGGGGGGGGTACTGGGGATTGAACTTGGGACCTGGTGCTTGCAAGACAGGCAGCAGAACCACTGAGCTAAATCCCCAGCCCCAGCTCCCTCTGGAGTGGTGGGGATGCACTGGTCTCAGAGGGATGACTGGGCTTGGGGACAGTAAGCACAACCTCCTCTAGGGCCGGTGAGGCTTAGCATTTAGGACTCACTTGCTGGGCTACCTTAGACAAGTGACTTAACCTTAAGCCTCAGTTTCTACATCAGTAAAATAGGGATAACAGTACTAGCCCTATAGGGCTATTATAAAGATTTAATAAACTAGTTATATACTTAGCACAGTGTCCAGCACAAAATAAAGCCCCAGTGAATAGCATGTCTGATTGCTTCAATCTGTTCTACCTTGGTACTTTCATTTCACTCTCTTCAAGGCCCATCTCACCTCTGACTCCTAGTTAGTACAGTGACCAGGAACGAAGGCTTCAGAGTTAAAGTGTTTCCAAATTCTGACTCCACCACTTAGTAGCTACATGACTCCAGGGAAGTTACATATATATGCATTTCTTTACTATAAAACAGGAATAATCATCTAATAATACCTACCTCCTGAAGTCGTTAGAGAAATGAGGTAATATAAATTAAGTTCCTGGCATTCAGTGACAATAAATTGTAGCTATTTGACCTTTCTGTAACCTCCAGGCACAAATAACTGGGCACAAAGGGCACATCAATATGTGTTTGTCTGCAGACCGACATTCAGCATTGCCATGACCCAGACACACAACTGATATTCAAGCACTCAGGAGGTGATGAGTTTCAAGGGTTGATGAGGGTGTGGGCTCTCGTATCCAGAGAGGCTGGTGATGGAGATAAAGCCCACCTGAGGAGTCTCAGGCAGCCCTAGCTCTGCCTAGTTCATAGTAGGATGATCAGCCCTGGGCATTTGACTTCTGTTAGGCAATTCCTTTGGACTGCCATTGGCTGGTAGAAAGAAGAAGATCATGGCCAGATTCAAGAAAGAGTCCAGCCAGCTCCTCCCAGTTCATGGGGAGAGCCACTTGCCCCTTCTCCTTCCCATCAGGGGAGGCAACTAAGGCACTGGGCCATCCTAACCCAACACTCTCCCCTCTCACTTGCTGCTTCCGTACCGCATATCCCTACCTGAGACCACCCAATCAGGTTCTGATCAGCTCCCCGAAGGTCTCCACACAAACCCTTTCCTACCACCCCCAACCCCTATGGCAATGAGTCCCCAGCTTCTGCTAGCTGCCTTCCAACATCTCACTCAATGAGCTCCCCTCTCAGGCTTTTCAAGGAAGTGGAGGCTGCAGTTGGGCCATTAGAGACCAAACAAATGCTAAATACAGTTTCTAGTAAGGGAAAAAAGCACACTGATCCCCAAAGCCACAACAGGGCCCAACACCTTCCCTCCTCTCAAGTCAGGAAATTCTGGATAAGGTATGAGGTTTCCCAGCTGGGAAAAGAAGTAGCTTTCCCGGCTCTCCTTCACAATAGAAGCCACCTTAGCTTCTCACACAACGGTGGCCACATTACATAGTATTCAGCCCACAACACAATCAAGTGGGAAGGAACTGCCTCCCCTCTAGACCCAGCCAAGACCCCTCCTCCAGGAAGGACCTAAATAAATGGAATTCTATAGTACTTAATATGTAGGCTTCACCTTTTCCTATAATTTCACAGTGACCAATACAGCATTTGTATACCATTGCCTCTGGGACCTGCCAGGGATAGCGTCAGAAAGAGCCCAGAGCAATGGCCCTCACAAAGGGACAGCCAACTTGACTGTGGGAACCGGCAAGGCAACTTCCTGACTTTCTGTACTAAAGAAACCCCACCATCAGTTCAACCTAAGTGCAGGGATCTAGAGAGAGATTTAAGTTTAAAACAAAAACCCAACAGCCACCCCATGTCATCATCAGTATATATAGTCAGCCAACTATATATCTAAAATGGCGAGATCATCAGTAATATTAATCCAAAATGAAAAATAACCCTAAAATCATTACTGTTTCTCAATTTACTTACAAGAGAATAGGGCCAGCAATGCTATTTCTTCTAAAGTTAACACATGGTCAGTATTCCACAAGGATTTATTGACTGTGAAATAAATGAAAGACTCATTTCATTCAAATGACATTTGCAGTTATTCAAACTCCTTTTTCTGTCTATATCTGCTTGACAGGGGCAGTGAGTTATGCTAGAAAGCTCTCTGGACTGGAAGTCAGTGAATCTTGGTCTGGTCTTGGCTCTGTCCGTAATTCTTTGTGAGCCCTGGGTAAGATACTGTACTTCAGGGGTGGGTAGATACGAAATACGATAGCACAAGGGCATGAAATGGACTACAAATACGATCAATTTGTTCCTTTCAACTATGTTGGTCAACAAAGCCTCTTTTTATGACAAATATATCACCATGTCTCTTATTTAAATATAAAATTCCAACTCTTTTGGCCAAGTTGGAACAGTCAAATACCTGCTGATGTACAGCCAAATAGGTGTGCAGTAGACTGCAAAGAAGACAGTGGGAAGGAGGGCTTGAAGAAAGTAAAGGGACACAAAATGTCAAGGAGATAATTCTACTCCATATTTTAGAGTTATAAAACCACTTCTAAATCAAGGGCTCCCTCATCTCCTGGCCCATGTTGGAGTGTGAATTCTAAGCTCTAATTTATTAATTAGAAAGCTACCTGATACCAGAAGGAAAACAGACAAAGGACTTGGACAAAAAGAATAAACACAAATGGCAAAAAAAATAAGGCAGGGGAGATATGCAGAAAATTTGTAACCTCTCTTTTAGCCAAAGAAATATAAATTACATGATGCTGAGATAAAAGTTTACAACTATCAAATTACTGGACCAAATATTTAAATGAGATAGATGGAAGAATGCTCTCTGATATATAACTGGCAGAGCAAAATGGGACAGCCTTTCTGTAAAGTACCCTGGCCATACTTATCAAGAGCTTTTAAAAGAGCATTCCTTTTTGACTCCATAGTTCTACCCCTAGGGATCTACCTTAAGGAAGTTCATCATTGCATCATTAATAATAATGAAAAATTAGGAAATGCCTAAATGTCTGACTCTAGGAGTATATACATGTTGTGGAGTCATTAGGAAGTTTTTTTAATTAATATCTAATGATATGGAAAATCTAGGTTAAAAACAGTTTTACAAAACTGTATTTAGTTGAACTCGTTATGTTTAAACATGTACATAGAAAAAAAGACTAGAAAGAAACATACCAAAACATTAACAGTGATTATTATACTGTGGTGATGAGTTTATAGGTGAGTTTTTAATATCTCACTTTCTCAACGTTAAACAATGAACATGTATTACTTTTTTTTTTTTTTTTTTTTTTTTTGGTACCAGAGATCGAACTTGGGTCCTTGAGCTTGTGAGGCAGGCAGCGGAACCACTGAGCTAAATCCCTGGCCCTATTACTTTTAAAATACAGTAAAAAAGTACATTAAAGGCATGAAGGGAGGGAGATGTTCACTGATTTTCTCTCTAAACTTTCCAAATATTTTGAGAAAGGAACCTCTGAGATAATCTGGTCCAGTGGTTCTCAGGCCTAGCAGCCCTAACTAACACTCCCTGCTATACAAGATATTTTGTGATGCACACTTTGCCATCCTGAAATGAACTTCACATTCAATGCAACCTGCTTATACTTTTAATTTCAAGAATAGCAACGTGATTTACTCTTGTCTCTCAGTAGCCATGGGAGATTGGTTCCACTGTCCTCACATCCTCAAGGCTACCAAAATCTGTAAATGTTCAAGTCCTTAGATGAAATGGTACAGTACTTGCATAGGACTTATTACATCTTATATGTTTTAAATCTTCTCTAAATTACTCATACCTGATACAATGTAAATATTTGTTATACTGCATTGTTCAGGGAATTATGACAAGACAAATATAAGTGCTCAGTATGGACACAAGTTTTTAAAAATTATTTCAAGGCTAGCTGACTCTGGTATGTAGAACCCAGAGACATAGAGGACCAATTGTACTAACACACTATAATGGAAAAATTAAAAGAAAGTAATTTATAATAAGATAATATATATTTCAATATACAAATACCTAGACAAAATTATACTAAAACATATGAGAAGTTTCCACCTCTTCGTAGAATCACTGCTGAAAGCAATCACCACAAATATAGATTCATCTAGATAGATTGTGTTGGCAACTTAAATACCCATGAACAGCACTGCTGACACTGACATAATTTTCAAAAGTTATGAATAACTCATAGCAAAGTTCTAAAAAAAAATAAAATACCATCTTCCCTCAATTTATATAGTTGTTATATTCCTGGAAATTCAGGGTATATATTAATATTATAAAAACATTTTCTGTTTGTGAAATAATTAGGGCCAGCTAACAATGCCAGTTTTTTCCACACACATTCATGTTGTGTAGAACATCTGAGAGTTTCACAGGTGTAGATTTATACTTCCCATTTCCCTTTTATATTTTACCCAAAACATGAAATACACAAAGACTTCTTGTGAGTTAGGCTTGCATCCTTTAAAATTAATGATATTCAGAGTTTAAGCCTTTGAGGCTATTTCTAAAACCTATTAGGTAAGAACAGCCAGAAATTTGTAGAACATATTCTCAAAAGTGATACAAATGCCTTCTGAATTATTGGGCACATGGCTCTTCTTTAGTATCAGCACGGCATGAGAACAAATTATCATTTTTTAAAAAAACATTTTCTGTGATCCCTTGATTTTCCCTAGCCTGGCCCCAGCCTCAGGAGTAGAAAATGAACTGAGCTGGAAAAAAAGGACTAATAGAGCCAGGCCAAAGGGAGAAAAAGGGGGGTCAGGTTGCTAGGTTACCACTTGAGCCAATACAAGTGGTCCCAGAGGGGTACCAGATAGAGGACAGGTCCCTCTCTGACCTAGCAAGTTGAAGCCCTCTCAAAGGAAGGGGGTCAAAATGTGGGGGAGGGGTCCCAATCATTCACACTAGGCACAAGTAAAAGAAATGAGGCAGAATCACAAAGAAACAGACAGCCCTATATTTCTAAAACCATTCAAGTCTCCTTCATTAATTGGCTTTCCCCTAAAAGAAAGATTTCTTTATTAAGAAATACCAGAGAGTGAAAAAACCCCAACACATACACATTTGTAGGCTCACACAAAAGTGCAGAGATTTACATATTAAACTGTATTTAAGTTAGAAAACAGATTTAAAAACGAAATACTTTTTTTCCCAACAAAGTAAAGAGATTTGGTCAATAGGAAAAGGGGCCTTAGGGAGAAAGGCAGGATGGTCAGGACAGGAGGAATGGAATTTAGGTACTAAAGAATTAGAACCCACCTCTAACCCACCCCCCACCCCCGGGGGGGGGGTGCAAAGTGGGAGCCAGTGATCTCAGCTGGGGCCAGCAGGGCTCCAGAGCCAAAGGGACATAAATTCTACCTGCCCCCAGGAGTTTTGGATTACTGCCAGCCTTCCTGGCCTGGGGAAGTGGGATACACAGGAAACAAGAGGCATGGGGAAGGAGGGAAGAGCTGGAGAGTGTCAGCTATTGAAAAGATCAAAAAATATAGGACATTTAAGGAAAGATCAATTATTAAATCTCTCCTCTGATCAGAGCTCAGACTAGGGATAGGCCTGGCTGGTACAGGGTATGAATGGGACAGATGTTCAGGCCAAGGTCTTAAATACAGACGGTTTATAAAGGAAAAGAAAAGAGCAGGGAGTAAAAGAAAGTAGAAACTAAAAAAATCATTTTGTACTAGAGATAAGAGATTTCCAATTTGACCTCTCACATCAAGAAGTGCAAAGGCCAGGGATTTAGCTCAGTGGTTCCACTGCCTGCCTCACAAGCACAAGGTCCCAAGTTCAAACGCCAGTACCAAGAAAAAGAAAAAAAGAAGTGCAAGTTTCTCTGACTGACCTAAGGGTCAGCAGGAGAGTGGCTGCTATAAGTTGAGGGAGGAGAGTTCCACTCTGGGCCAAGAGAAGAGATGTGCTGAATACTGACTAGAAAGGGGTTCACATGAGTGACAGGCTGAGTGGAAAAATCTACTAACTTCTAAAGTTTCCAGGCCTGGCCTTATTTTGAACTAACTAAAATCTAACTCTAAGAACCAAAGTGAGAGAACCAGAAAATGAATGGGAAAATAGAAGCAGATATGAGAGGAATCTGAGTCTCTGAGTCAATTTCTCTCCCAATCCCCACCCCCTTGCTGAACTCAAATCCTGTGACAAGGAAAAGAGGAAGACCTACAGAAAACTCTGGGAGCAGCCAAATTTCACCAACTCTGATTAACTTGGAAAAGTGAGATAGGAATTGGTAGAGTCTTAATTACAGGCTATTTGGAAAGAAATATATGCCATCACTTGTAAAAGATTACTAATGACGCCAGGGATTTAGCTCAGTGGGGCCACCGCCTGCCTCGCAAGCGCAAGGTCCTGAGTTTGATCCCCAGTACAAAAAAAAAAAATTAATAATGACATTTTCCCAAGGAGAGGCCCTGGTAAGCCTGCTTGAATAAGCAAGACACATTTGCAATTAACAGTGTCTATCTGCTTAAAACAATACCCTAATAAAGAACTTGTTCCCTTAAGTAGGTAAATCCCTCTACCCTTCTGATCTTAACACTGTATATTGCTTAAAAGTTCTTGCTTGGACTGGGGATTTAGCTCAGTGGTTTTGCCGCCTGTTGCACAAGCGCAAGGACCCGAGTTCAATCCTCGGTACCACAAAAAAAAAAGTTCTTGCTTCATAGACCAGAATAAGATAAACTTTGACCCAGAATGTAGTATAGATCAATAGAAAGTCTGAGTTTGTGAGCTATCTCTCCAACCCAAGGGAACCCTGGAAAATGGATGCATGGGTAGTAATAAGCAACCCCTTCCACCCCCTATCCCCCAACCGACACACAAACACATTCACATCTCCAAGGTGATTCTAGAAATGAAAGGGGACTAAGGAGGCAGGCAGTTTGCATTAGACACAGTTTAATCGCCTTCAAATAGATTAAAAGTTCTGGTTTACCCTCCCCCCCCCCACCCTGTCCCCATAAGTCATCCAGACAGGACCCTGCTTAGAAAGAGAAAAACACAGGTGCTCTAGGAAATATAGCCACATATAATACATAAATCTTCTTCCCTGAAATAGTGCAGGTCCTGAGCAGAGCTGACTGGGGGCCACAGCCCACCCCCAGGTAAAGTGGCTCTGTGACTCTGCCGGTGGAAGTGCTGGAAGAGTGGGGCTTGGAGGAAACCCCTGGTGCGGTTACCAATGCCCGAGGTGGGCCGAGGCCTTGGAGTGGGTTACCCGAAGGACAGCAGTGCTGGGCTTTCCCTCACTCAGCCGAGGCTTAATGGAAGTACTGGTTAGCCTTTTTTTTTCCCTTTTTTTTTTCCCCTTTTTCTGTTTTTTTTTTTTTTTTTTTTTTTTTAGGGGCCATGGAGAGAAGAGAGGAGAGGAGGGGAAAGGAAGGAAAGGAGGGAAGGGGAGAAGAGAAGACAGGACAGGAGAGGACAGGAGAGGAGAGGAGAGCCTCTCTGTGCCTTGGTTTCCCCATTTGTGCATTCAGGGCCTTTGAGGGCCTCACACAGGGAGTCTGAGGAGATAGTGTTTAAGTGAGCACTCAGGCTTCCTCTGAGGAAAAGGAACCACCAAAGTGCCAACTTTTATTACTGCCATTCCTGCTCCTAATGGGAGCAAAAGCCAAAAGAAAAAAATTAAAAAGGGGCTAATGAGAGGAGGAGACATGAGGCAGAGAGTGTGAGGGACTATGCTGTTGGCATCTCATCAATTCTTATTGAGAATAGCACGGGTATTAAAGTTTCTGGAGACTATGAGAAATATAAATTGTTATTTCTACTATAACTACTTACATATATCTAGTGAGGAAAGAGTGGGACTTGGGTGTTACAGAGTGGGCAGGGAACAAAGGAGAAGCTATACGAATAAATACAAGTGGTACCTGCCCTATTCCTAAAAGGACTGGCTGGCAACGCTGGCACGTGGTAGCCAGGAGACTCCTCCAACCTCACTTTCCATCCTTGTTAATTCTGAAGGAGGCAAGAAGCCAGTTAGGATGGAGGTCTCTGTGACTACCTCTGGACTCAGGACATACAGCAGCTTGACAGCACTTAAGCCAGCCTCAAGAATATTTAGCTCCAGAATGAGACCAACAATCCCAAGCATGAAGGCTGGGATCTGGAGGGAGGAGAGGAGAGTCCAAGGAGACCCTGTGGCTGAGGCCATGGGAAACCAGCGCCACAGCCTAAGAGACCCATTTATCCAGTTGCCAGAGGTGACTGACTGACTTCTTCTGCTACTGTCTTGAGTCCAGAAATTTAAAAAAAGATTGCAACAAGAAAATGCCAGTGTGCAATTGGGTGACTAAAGACCAAAGAAAAACACCAAAAGGGACAGCTTACTTGCTCTCTGTCTCAAGTTTATCTTCTCCCCTGGAATTTCTCATAGCCCTAATTAAACACAAACAAAAGTCTCTTCCGTAGATAAGCTACTTCTCTGCTTCAGCTGCCTCCTGTGGTGGCTCTGGGGGCTCTGGAGGTGGCATCTCTTCCGGAGTGCTAGTGTCCTCTGGAATCTCACTGGAGTTCAGCTGTTCTGTTGGGACCTAAGAAAAAAGAGATATCAAATTCAACACAAAGCTCCCTCTAAAATTTAAATGCAGATAATCCACAGACACTGAATTCTTCCTCTGAAGCCCTTGACCACATTGATGCTACAGATCTGCAGCTACCATCACCAAACTCAGACCCAAGACCATATCATCTTCTCAACAGAATGCAGCTGAAACATATTTAGTGCTATCCTTCACTGTTGTTGTGGACAGATGTTTCGATTATTATTCATGGTAATAATAATAGGGACCACAAATAATTAAACAGCCCCCCCCTTTACAACAGAATGCTATACTTGTCTAATGGTTCTCAACCCTATTTTTGCCCTAACACATACATGACTCACTAGAATAGTGGTTCCAAACCAAAGAAGGTGGGGTATCAAATAGTTTAACAATGGTCTCTAAGTGACTCAAAAATTCCATCATTTCCCACACTTAACGAGAATCACTAACCTAGACTATTGTGATTTGGGACTAGACTCATCAGAAAAATGATACTGAAAATGATGACAATGACATATAAATGTGTGTTTGCCATACTTTAAAAAGAAACTTTAAAATTTAGGAAAGACAAGTAGAGAACAACAAAAAGTATTCATATAAAAACAGGATTCTATGGCTGGGGATTTAGCTCAGTGGTTCTTGCCACCTCCTCGCAAGCACAAGGTCCCAAGTTCGATCCCCAGCACCAAAAACAAAACAAAACAGGATTCTATTAAAAAACAAAGTTTAAACCTACTAAAAATCTATTAGAGCCAGACCTGTAACCCCAGCATTTAGGAGGCTGAGGCAGGAGGATTGCTGCAAGTTCCAGGGAAGCCTGGCTACACAATGAGTTCAAGGCCAGCCTGAACTACATAGTGAGACCCTGTCTCAGAAAAAAATATCTATTAGAACCAATAAACAAGTTCACCAAGGTTTCAGGATATGAGATTAATATACAAAGATCAATTGTGTTTCTATATACTCCTACCCAAAAAAATCCAAAAATGAAATTAGGAAAATAATTTCATTTACAATAACATTAAAAATAATAAAATGCTTATGAATAAAGGTAACAAAAAAGTATAAAACATATTTTAAAAACAAAGTATTTTTTCAAAAAATAAAAAAGACCCAAATGTCAGGGACCGCCCTATTGATTATGCTCAAAGCAGGCTGTGAGAAGTACAGGCCATAAGGAGTTAACCCCACAACTGGCATGTTTGTAGAATGAGCCTGGCCAAAGCCTACAGTGCCTACAGTGCTGAGGTCAGAGTGACTCTTACCCAAATTCCATTCCCAGCATTAAAACCTTCTTTACTAAAAAGACAAGGTAAATTATTAACCACAATCTATATTTTGTCTGTTCTGTTTCTAATTCAAGAATGCTTTGTCTCTTCCTTTACAAGCCTTCCTTGCATCAGCAATGTATCCATAGCAACTCCACATAGCCCCTTTACTCTGACCTAATGTCACCAATAAATATCAACAGCTTTGGCTGGCCAGGGTCTTTGCTGCTTAGCATTGGCCATCCTGGCTCCCCTCTTTTCTCTTTAACTCTGTCTCTGTGCCTTTCTTCTTGCCTTGTGTTGTAGCACCAAGCAGGAGACTGGGACCCGCAACAGGAGTCTCAATACCCAAATAAGTAAAAATATTGCTCGTGTTAATTACTTGAAAATTTTAATCTTATAACTTAATCATGTTAGGATGGTAATATCCCCCGAATTGATCTATAGATCCAATGTACTCCTCTATCAAAATTTCAGCTAGTTTCTTTGTATAAACTGATAATATGATCCCAGTATTCATATGGAAATTTAAAGAACCTACAATAGCCAAAACAATCATGCAAAAGAAGAATAAAGCTTAAGAATTCATATTTTGTAATTTTGAAATTTACTACAATGCTGAAGTAAACAAGACAGTGTGTATAGGCATAAGAATAGACATATTGATCAACACAAAAACTGAGTCAAGAAACAAATTGTAACATATATAATCAATTAATTTTCAACAAAGGTGCCAAGACAATTCTATGGACAAAAGGATAGTCTGTTCAACAAATGGTTCAAAGGCAACTAGATATCCACAAACAAAAGAAAGAACGTGGACCGCATACCTCACACTATATATAAAAATTAATTCAAAATGGATCAAAGATATAAATGTAAGAGCCGAAACTATAAAACTCTTACAAGAAAATAGAGGCACAGATCTTCATGACCTTGGATTCAGCAAGGGTTTCTTAGATGTGGTACCACAAGCACAAGCAACAAAAGAAAAACCAAATAAATCAGACTACATCAAAATTTAAAACGTTTGGGCTGCAAAGGATACCATCTAGAAAGTGAGAAGACAACCCACAGAATTGGAGAAAATGTTTGCAAATCATGTATCTGGTAAGGGACTTGCATACAAATCACAAAAAGAACTCATGAAACTCAACAATGAAAAGATAAATAACTCCACTTTAAAAATGCACAAAGGATTTGAATGAACACTTCTCCAAAGAAGATATACAAAGGGCCAATACACACATAGAAAGATGCACAACATCATCAGTCATTAGAGAAATGCAAATCAAAACCACAATAAGATACTACTTCACACCAAGATAGATAAAATCAAAATGTCAGATAATAAGTGTTGCCAGGGATGTAGAGAAGCTGAAACACACACTGCTAGTGGTGATATATAATAGTATAGTTACTTTGGAAATCAGTCCAGTAGCTCCTCAAAAGGTTAAACATAGGAGTTACCGTATGACCCAGTAATTTCATTCCCATATATATATCCAAAAGAAATTAAAGCATATGTCCATGCAGAAACTTGTACATGAATGTTCATAGCAGCATTGCTTATAAAAATCAAAGGCTGCAAACAAACGTCCATCAACTGAGGAATAAATAAAATATGGTACATGTTCATATAATCCAATATTATTCAGCCATATAAAGGAATGAAGTACTACTAAATGCTATGATATACATGAACATTTAAAATGTCATGCTAAGTGAAAAAAGCCAATCACAAAATACCACATATTGTATAATTCCATTTACATGAAATGTATAAAAGAGGAAAATCTGTAACAAACCAAAGTAGATTAGTGGTTGTCTAGGGATGGAACTGAAGGAGTCAGGGAGAAAGGAAGAGTGACTGCTAATGGGTACAAGGTTCTTGAGGGGGAGGGTAATAAAATACTTTTAAATTAATTGTTGTGATGATTGTACAACTCAGTGAATATACTATACCAAGGAATTGTTTTAAACATGGATTCTATGGTATGTGAATATCTCAATAAAGTTCTTTAAAAAGAGAGTTCAAATAATAATTTTGGAGCATATTTTATAAACTATATCTTGAACAGGACAGCTGGGAGAATTTCCACAACATCTACATATTCCAGCGAAGAAGCCTCCTTCCATCAAGGTGACCACATCACTAACTCCAACATGGTCCCCTGAACCCATCTTTGTTTCTCTAACATTTTATGCACCCCTTATCAAGGCACTTTTCACAACACTGAACAATGGCCCGTCTTCTTGTCCATCATCCCCACTAGACAATGAGCTCCTTATGAGTAGAGGCATTATATGCCTTGTTCACTGGTATATCCCCAGCACCCAGCACTGTGGCTGGCACAGAATAGCTGCTCAAAAATGTATGTCAAAAAATGAGTAAATCTTAGCCTACCCCAAGGGCATAAAGAGTTCAGGGCAATGTCAGGGCAAAAGCAGAGGGAGGAAAGCTAGGGAGATTAGGATAAAAAAATTGCCCAATTATACTGTTAAGCTGTAAAGGAGTCTACACACTGTCTGGCACCCACTCAGCCATAGGTCAGGAACACTTACTGGGCTCTGTGGCAAGAGGCTACTACTGGTCTCTTGAGTACTGGGAGGTCGACTTCCACTTTCTTCCAGTGGCAAAATACCCCTTCGATCCAGCACACTAAAGAAGACAGGAAAAATCATCAAAGATTTGGCATTCATTGCTCCACCCACCCAAGCCCACTGAAACTTGCTGTGTATATTAGAAAACATAAACCTGTCTTTTGGCAATCCAGCCTGGTCCCAGTACATGCTTCCTATCTTCTATTCACTTTTTCTTCCACAAGCCAGTGAATGCCACATTAATCCAGGAACAAAAATATGAAATAAGAATGAAAGTTTATCCTTTCAAAATAATCAGCCCAAGGTCGATGGCTCATGTAGAAATGGTACCACATGACAACCCCTAAAAAGACCTATTTGACTCCAAGGGGCCACATTCAGAAGAATGGATCAGACTAGGTAATAGGACAAGGCTGAATCTCTCATCCCAAGTCCCAGCACCTCCTAGTCCCTTGAGTACCTGGGGGGCAAAGGGCCACACAGCACTTCACAGCAGTTCTTCACAATGTTGCCATGGCTGTAGGGATTTTGGACACGATTCTTCCCTGTCCATGATCCTTTGATCTGAAAATTAAAAGCCAAAGCTTACATTAACAATCATGCTGAAGAAATACACGCAGCATAGGATAATGTGAAATTTCAGGAGGTTGATGGGTGGCAGTAGATGCACAACAGCATGAATACACTAAATACCACAGAACTGCACATTTAAAAATGGTTAAACTGCCACATCTTATATTGTATATACAGTATTTTATCACAACAAAATATATAGACAAAGAAATATTCACAAAACACAGCAGAGTAGATTAATTAATGATATGTATTATCTTTATTTAAAAATATGTAATGTAGCATAGAGGTTCCTCAAAGAACTAAAAATAAAACTACCATATGATCCAGCTATACCACTCATTGACATATTCCCAAAGGAAATTAAAGTTGACATACTATAGAAATACCTGCATATTCATGTTTACTATGGTACAATTCACAATAGCAACAATTTGAGCCAGCCTTGGTGGCCATGAATAGATGAATGGATGAATAATGTGGCATATATATACCACGGAGTATTATTTATCCAACGAGAACAAAAGCACATCATTTGCAAGAAAATGAATGGAACTGTTATGCAAAATAAGCCAGATTCAAAAAGAGAAGTATTGTATATTTTCTCTAATATGTGGAGCCTAAAAACAAAAGACAAATATAATACAAAAATAGAAGTAGTACTAATTATTAGACAAGAGGGAGGAAATAAGAGGGGTTATAAGGGAAAATAATGGGAGGATGATCATGATCAAAATATGTTATATGCATGTATGAACTTTTTTTTAATTTAAAAAAGATTGAAAGCCTCCCCTAAAATATATAATACATATATAAACAAACACGAGAACAAGTTTAAACCAGCCTAGAAGACTATAAATCATACATTAACAAAGGTACTATCAGAAGGTAAAGCTACAGGGATTTATTTTCTGGTTTTTGCTCATCTGTATTTTCTACAGTGAATGCATAACAACTGATAACTTTTTTTTGGTACCAGGGATCGAACTTGGGTCCTTGCGCTTGCCTAGTAGGTGGCGTTGATAGTTTTTTTAAAGCAAGGATTTATTCAGGGCAACTGTTTCTATTCTACATGTAGACCTTTCACGCAGCCTTTAAGGACCTATGAAGAATTAAAGACCTTATATTTACCCAACTTTTCAACCTGTCCTTCCTAATGCCCTACAGGCATCTAGCTTCACTAAAAAGCAGTTTTCCTTTTCTTCCACGCAGTGCTTTCAACAATCTCTCATATCAGGCTGCTGCTTGTCTGAACCTTCTGGGCTCTGGAGACCCAGGCCTCTGGCACATAACGAGAGAATAGGCTTTTGGGAGAAGAATATGTAGTGAGAAGAGAAAGGTGACTCACGTCTTCATTGGTTGTCTGGTTGAGAGCCACGAGGAAAGTGTGAAATCCAGTCAGTCCCACGACGGACCAGAGTGTGAAGAAGCAAATGAGGACTTCTAGAACAGTGGGGGTAGGTTAAGGAATGTTGAAGAAGCCATACCAGGGGACTTGATTTCTCAGTCCATATTCATGGCTCCAGTCAAGCCATCTTTATCTCTTGGAAGGATTGTTATAAAAAGCCAAATATCTATATATAACAATACATAAATTCTAAAATAGATCCTTTATGAAAGGTAAAGGATTGTTTATTCAGTATAAATAAATCTCTAGCATCTCTAGTGTATTTAAGTGTTTGTCTATTTATTCATCATTAGCACTTTGAAGGTGACATTTAAAAGGGGGTCAAACTAAACAATGCTGGCCCATCACTGACAATGGAAATTCCATGAAAAATAAAGTTTATAAATAAAAAATAATGGGAAAATAGAATATAGTTAATAGAAATATTGCCAGGAGTGGTGGCACACGAATCCTAGCACTCGGGAAGCTGAGGCAAGAGGACCGTTGCGAGTTCGAGACCAGCCTAGGCTACATAGAGAGTTCAAGGCCAGTCTGAACCACATAGTGAGGCCTTGTCTCAAAAAAAAAATTCCAGGTAATAAAAAAAACTTCAGAAATGAAGCCACTATACAAAATAAGCCTTAGGGAGAACAGGAAGGAGGGGCTTCCAGTAAATGATGCACAAGGTATAGTGAGGCAAGGTATAGCTGCCCACTAGAGGAGATAAGGATGAACCTGGGAGAAAGATTTTGGAGGGAGGCAGCTGAAAAAGCGGTAAGAGAAAGATCTCCCTTTAAGCCCTGGCCCTCTTCCATTTTGGCTGCCATCACTAAGACTAGACTCTTTAATTTTAAGCTTTGGCATACTCTGATGTCTGAAAAACTAGGTGGTGGGAGAACTGCAGGGAGAAAACATGCTGGAAAGTAGTTTAAGAAGACTTCACAGGGACATACTGCCAGGGGAGGATATGTTCCAGGAGTTTCTTTCAACGTCTCCAGGAAGCCAATTTTCAAGGATTCTGTGAAATTGGGAGGAGGAGTAGAGAGAAAAATTAGTGACTTTAGTCAAAACTACAAAGTGTCCTACTGCCTACTCGCTTCTTTTCCTCCCTATCCTGTGTTCTACACTGGCAGAACAGAAGCTGTCACTCGCAAAGGTGAAGAGTCTCACCCCCAAGCTGGCAAGCTAGTGATTGAAGAATTCACATTTCCAATACCAGGCAGAAGCCAAGCACTGGGCACCCTTCCATTTTCCCAACCCCAAATATGGGTATGTAGGGGGATAGTAATAGAGGAAAGAAATCAGAAATGGTCAAGAAAAATCCTCTCTCCTCACCTGTGTGCCTCCCTTGTGCAAAATCCAACTCAGAGCTCCTCTCTTCCTAGGAGGTTGTCTTGATCAAGACCACCCCTTAACTTTGCATGGAACACGGGCCAGGAATTTAGCTCAGTGGCACTGTGCCTGCCTTGCAAGTACAAGGCCCCCAGTTCAGTCCCCGGTACCAAGAAAAAAAAAACTCTGAATGCAACTTGCCCTTCAATTGTTGGAATGTATATGTGTGCTGTGTGGTGTGTGCACATGCACACAGTACACAGATGTGTACTTCCTATCTTCCAAGTAAATCACAGCTTCTACATGTAATTTCTTGGTAAAATCCCCTACACTACCTAGCATAAAGCAGGTCTTTCAAGCAGAAGAGAGGCTGCACAGAGCCAAAAAAAATCCCCAACATTTGGAATCACCTCAGAAAGCCCCAGTACTCTGAATGAGGGCCAGTAATTACGGCCCTCCACACACACACAGAGGGCCAGAGAAAAGGCCAACACACTCAGTAAATACCTACTGGTAGCAAAGTGAGGTTTGTACCCCAGCTCAAGAGCAAATAGTAGTGCTTTTAACCTTCTTGAGGTGCCTTCAACAATGGACTAAAGTCTCACCAGAAACCTAACCTCAAGCTCTCTTCAGGTCTTCCCCCACCTTGCCCCACTCCACTCCAGTAACAGACACTGCCCTGCATACTTACTCAGGGCCACATAGACGATGTTGAAGGCAAATACATAAATTGTGAGGAGGGAGAGAGAAAGGATGAAGAGGTAGAAGTAGCGGTAGTTCCTCTTTCCAACACAGTTCCCCACCCAGGGGCAGTGATGGTCGAAGCGCTCTGTGGGAGAAAGAAAGAATCCAATGCCAAAGCCTCCAGAACAAGAGCAACCCACCAGCCAGATAACCCTAATCCAAAGACCCCAGGGTCAGCACCTACTTTGGTTGTAAAAAAATATGTATGAGTTTCTATTCTTTTTTCAAAATGTTTCTTAGTCATCTCATTTGATCCCCATAATCACCTTGGAAGTTAAGCAAAAAGATACTTTTTTTTGAGACAGGGTCTCACATAGTTCAGGCTGGCCCTGGACTCACTACATAGCCCATTCTGACCTCAAACTCACAGCAATCCTCCTGCCTCAGCCTCCCAAGTGCTAGGATTACAGGCATGTGCCACCATAACTGGCTCTATGAACTTTAAAAAATGATTTTGCATGTGATAAAAATACTTGAAAGAAAATTAAGGGCCGGGCATAGTGGTGCATGCCTGTAATCCCTGCACTAGGGAGGCTGAGGCAGGAAGATCACTGTGAGTTCAAGGCCAGACTGGGCTACATAGTGAGAAGGAAGGAAGGGAGGGAGGGAGGGAGGGAGGGAGGCAGGAAGGCAGGCAGGCAGGCAAGGCAGGCAATTAAAGAGGAAAAATAATGACAATGCATATAAATTTGTACCTAACTATATGAAAAGTTCTTACAAAGCAATACGAAAATACATATACTTCTGCAAGAAAGTTGTCAAAGGTTACTTGAAATTTACTGAAGGTAGGTTTTAAATATCCTCACCAGACACACACAGACACACACAGAAACACACAGACACACACACTCAAAATGGTTATATGTATAATGTGTTGCTAATTTTATTGTGGTAATCAAATCATCACACTGTAGTCATTTATTTATTTATTTATTAATTTATTTATGGTACCGCGGATCGAACTCAGGACCTTGCACTTACCAGGCAGGCACAGTGCCACATCCCTGGCCATGTAGTCTTTTAATATATAAAATTTTTGTCAATTTTACCTCACTATCACTGGAAATAAAAATAAAATATCTACATAAAACAAAAAAGAAAATAGTACAAAATAGTTAATAAACACCATGTAAACAAATATTTTTTCAGATTTATTAATTCAGTGCAATATTAATAAAAAAATAAGATATCTTTTGTCTATCAAAATAAGAATATAAATAATCATATCCAATGCTAGAAAGAATAGGGTAAAATGGACACTGTAATATATTGCTTATGGGAGTATAAACTGAGAGAAACCCCCAGAAAGCAATATGGCAGTACTTATTAAAAGCCTTAATAAAACTGATACCCTTTTAGCAGAATAAATCCATTTTCTGTAATTTCTCATAGGGAAATAGAGATATGCCCAGAAATTTAATAGTTTTTTATTGAAAATTATATTGTGATAAAATATCAATAAAATAATTTGCCATTTTAAACATTTTAATTGTACCACTCAGTGGCATTACTTACTTTCATGTTATACAACCATATTACTATCTATTTTCAGGACCTTTTCATTACCCCAAATAGAAATATTGTACCCATTAAGCAGTAATTTTCCACTTTCCCCTTCCCCCACCACCTGGCAATTTGTTTATATGAATTCACCTATTGTAAATATTTCATTTAAGTACAGTGGTACCTTGGTTCATGACCTCAATTCTCTCTAGGATTCTGGTCGCAGAACAAACTGGAAGAGAACCAAATCAAATTTCCCCACAAAGTCAACACTGAACCTAACCATTGAATTTGATTCAGTTCTCTTCCAACTCAGTTTACGACCGGAATCATAGAAAGAATCAAGTTCATGAACCAAGGTACCATCATATAGTCATACGATATTTGTCCTTTTGTGTGTGGCTTCTTTCACATAGTATGTTTTCAAGGTCCATGTTATAACATAACTACATGTTGTAATTCTTTTTTATGACTGAACTATAATCCATTCTATGCATATGGAATACTACATTTTGTTTATCTGACCATGTATTGATGGACACTTGGGTTGTTTCTATCTTCTGGCTACTATGAATAATGAGGCTATGAACATCTATGTACAAATATATTTTGAGTCACTGTTTGTAATTCTTCCCAGACTCCAAAACTGTGAGACAATAAATTTCTGCCGTTTAAAACCACCTGGACTATGGTATTTTATTATAGTAGCCTGAGCAGATTAATACAGGTATAAATATATACTCAAGAGCAGAATGGCTGAGTCATATGGCAGTTCTGCAACCAGCAGGCAAAATGCAACTTTCAGAAGTTAGATTTCTTTTCTCTAGAGACAAGCAGCTTCTCCAAACTTGCTCAGGCCTAGAGCAGTATGACCACCACCCCGTCCTCTCTTCAGATGCTGGCCCCACGAAGTCAAACTCCAGTTTTGTTTCCACAGGGAAGGGAAGGAGTGGCCAGTAGGTGTAATCTATTGTCTTACTGATTCCTTCTCCCTTCTGTTCCTTACTATAAAAGGCTCTTGCATACCTGGACACCACAAAATGGTGATTTGGCCCCTCTATCTCCTCACAGCTAGCTTTAGTAAATCCTTTCTTTTCACCAAAATATATGTCTTCCTTTGATTTGGTCAGCAGCAAGCAAATGAACCTAAGCATATGGACCTAAGTGGCTGGTAACAATTCTATGTTTAACTATTGAGGAATCAAAGAACTATTTTCCATAGTGTCTGCACAAGAAATATAAGAAGGTTCCAATTTTCTTACTTGCTTAAGGTTAATATTTACAATTGCAGGGTTAAAATGATGAATAAAATGGCATAATGAATAATGTCTAATGATAAGAGACTGCTTAAATAAATTAGATTATAACTATGATTATACAGTCATTAAAATAACATATTCAAAAATATTTATTAAAGATATAGGAAAAAGCTCGGAAGAGAATTCGAAGTTACGAAAGCAGGAGTAAAAACTACCATGTAGGGCCAGGGATTTAGCTTAGTGGCGCCGCGAGGTCCTGAGTTCGATCCCCAGTTCCACAAAAAAACAAGCTATCATTTATGGTCCCATTTCACAAATGAAGGACTGGAAGAAAATAAGGGAAATATGGAGAGTGAGTTTAGGATTAAATTTTATTTATCTTTTTTATACTTCCTATATTTTCTAAAATGAACATATAATATTTTAATGAATAAAAAATCATTTTTACAGAACAGTGAGCTGTGTTCTGCTAAACTATAAGGTTATAAGAATGGTTCATCTCCAGATTAACAGGCTATAATATATCTTTTCAGAAAAAGGGAAGGAGAGTATAGAGAAAAATGGCATGCCCATGGGTTAGGATAATATTTGGATTCAGAATTACACATCTCACCTCATTTTAAGCAAATCTGTCATATAAAATCATTGGGGAAATGTAGAATTATACAAACATGTGATATATCCTCTTTGTAGAAAACTTTAAAAATGAAAACTGAAGGAAACAAAAATCATTCATAATCCCATAACCTGTAGATAACAAACTACAGGTACTCTGGTATGTCTCCTTGCATATTTCTTTATATATTTTATTTTTAAAATATATAACTGAGATCACATTGCAAATGTATCATATCTCCTACTTTATGTCATTTAGCTTTCTAGAATGAACTTTTCCCATAGTCTACTGTATGAATGTCCCACAATTTATTTGACCACTCATCTATTGGTGGACTGATGGGTTCTAAATTTTCATTTTCAGAATAATCCCAAAGTAAACATTTCTACATCTAAATCTTTCAGCACCTCTCCAATTTCTTGGGACAGATTCTCTAGAACAGGAATCACCAGCATCAAAGGGTTTACATGTTTTAAGGCTTTTGATGAATCTTATTACACTGCCTTCCCAAAAGTTTGTTCCAATTTATATTACTACTAGTATAGCACCAAGCATTATCGGGTCCTTGCTCATTTCCTAGACTGAAAAATCATCCTGTTTTATTATTTATTTCTCTGATCATTAGTAAAAGTGAATCTTTTTTCATACTTACCAGACAATACTTCCTGTTTTATGAACTATCTATATACAAGAACACTACTGTTTTTTTTTTAAATCAGTATGTATGAGTTCTATATGTTTAAGAATATTAATACAGAGCCCGGCATGGTGGTGCACACTTGCCATCCCAGCACTTGGGAGGCTGAGGCAGGAGGATCACCACAAGTTCAAGGCCAGCCTGAGCTACATAGTAAGTTCAGGGCCAGCCTGAACTACAAAGCAAGACTGTCTCAAAAAAAAAAAAAACTAAAATAAAAAGAAAAGAAAAGAATATTAATACAGAGAGAGAATTCTTTATGAAACTTTCACTTTAGACTTTCTTCCTGGTCCATTTAAAATGAGTTGTGGAGCCAGGGATTTAGCTCAGTGGCAAAGCACCTGCCTGGTAAGCGCAAGGTCCTGAGTTTGATCCCCGGTATCAAAAAAAAAAAAATTAAAAATAAATAAATAAAATGAGTTGTGACTTACAAAATCCTATCTACATATCAATTTTTGCCATATAAAGCAAGATACATGTCCCCAAACTTTGACTAAGCAATTGGCTAGTAAGAGGAAAGCAAGGTCCTCAGACATGCTACATGATACATACACTGTCAGAATCATGTCCAGTGATATCAGCAATGTAACACAGGTACCTTTTAAAAAGCTCACTTACTACTGTTTCTGATTTTTCTCATGTTTCAGCATATAGTGGACAGAGCATAAAATCAAGCCACATATGTGCAGATGGAAACACAGACCCTGATATTATGAACACCTATACTAGCCATGCTTGTAGCAGCAGAAAGGAAGAAAAAATAAGGGTTCTGACATCTGAACTCTTCCAGCTTTATCTCAAGCTAATTACATAAATTTACACAGAGGTGCTTCATTATTTCATGTGTAAAATGGGGATAATATTGATTTCAGGATGTTGTTACAAGTCTTAAATGACAGAAAAGGAAAAGACTTAGTACAGTGTCTAGGGTGTAGGAGAAACTCAATAAATTTCAAAAACTCAATAAATTTCCTCTTAGGAACACTGCCAACATAGGCCTGCCTTCCTCAATACTGCCCTCCAGTGGATAAGGATACTCTTCCCCCCATGTAAGGTGAGCCTCACATGACGAAAATTTAGATTTCAAACACAGGTAAAGTTGATTTTCCCAGTTTACCAAAGAGGTTGGTTTTTTTTTTTCCATTTTAGATTAGATAACATTTAAATTATGATTTGATCCACACAAGTACAGCTGATCTGCCTTTGTTCAGGGATTTCTTTCCTGTCTAAATCTACCTAGTTTCCCATAAGAATCTATCTTCTCAGAGCTGGGGATTTAGCTCAGTAGCACCACACCTGCCTCACAAGCACAAGGTCCTGAGTTCAATCCCTGGTATGGGGGGGATCTATCTTCTCACCTCTATTGACTTTTCCCAAGAATTGCTGATCACCCTGACTACCTTTTCCCTAGGCAACAACCCCTTGGTTTTACTCACCCACACAGTTGTCACAGATGCTGCAATGGGAGGCCCGGGGAGGCCGGAAGATCTTACATGTATAACAGTATTTCAGTTTCACAATCTGGTTGTTTATCTGGAAATTCTTGATACGAGGGGGTGGTCGCTGGCCCTGGGGCACTGCACCATTGGTAGCTTCTGTAAATCATTAAAGACAGTTTAATTCACTGCTAGTCATTATTTAAGCCCCAAAGTCTCCAGTAGGGGTAGGGCTGGGAATGTAGTTCAGTGGTAGAGCACTTGCCTAGCATGCACAAGGCCCTGGGTTCAATGCCCAACACCAAAAAAATAATATAAAAAGCAATGCGGGTCATCAAAGGTTGCCTAGGCCTACTGTCTTCTCCAGGCAAGAATTTCTCGACTAGAATTTCAGCATCACATATTGTCTCTCCAAATTACTACTGACTGCTATGCAATTCTGTTATATACATGTGAAAAAGTGTTTCTTCGAGTTTTTTGTCTAGTTAGAAAGAAAAACATTCATAAAAGAAAAAAATACCAAATGAAAACATCTAACTTCACTAATCAGAAAAATAAAAATTAAAACAAAAAGACACCATTTCCACCTATTACGTTAACAAATATTAAAAAGAATAAAAATACCCAACGTAGACAAGGGTGGGAAAAGGTCACTCATTCTTTTCTACATACAGCAAAATTCAAACTTTAATGAACAATTCTGCAAGTTTTGACAAATGTGTTTAGACATGAAACCACTATCACAATCCAGATATAAACAGTTCCACGTAAAACACTCAGATTGAGTTCTAGTTTAGAGTTTATCTCTAAATTGTTCTTCTTGCTTTTTTGTATATGTGTAGTACTGGGGACTGAACCCAAGGCCTCCACACTGAGTAACGCTGCCAGTTCTTTTCATATTTTTTTCTTTTGAGACAGGGTTCTCACTAAGTTGCCAGGCTGGGCTCAAACTTGTGATCCTCCTGCCTCAGGCTCCCATACTGCTGGAATTTAAAAGAATTCTTACACCTTACCAGTCAACAATGTAGAAGCTACCACAATTTTAAATGTATATATTCTTTTTGTCTAGCAATTCTATACTGATAGGGACTTATCAAAATTACAAAGAAAAATATAGATGTTTATACAGGATATTTGTCACAGAGTCTCTTTTAACAACGAAAAGCTAAAAGTAACTTCAATGTCACAATAGGAAGTTGATTAAGTAAAATTATGATACATGCATAGAATGTAATATTATATGGGCATTTAAAATGATTTAGGCAAGTAAATGGTGACACAGGAAAATACAATATATTGCAAAATAAAAAGGTATGCTAAAAATCAATACGTGTAAGAGGTTCCTACCTAGCAAAAGTGAAGCATATGCATGAAAAAGACTGATGAATAAAAAATAAGAATGTATGTTTATTATTTAAAAAGTTAGAAAAGCTGGGCATGGTGATGTATGCCTGTAATCCCAGCACTTGGGAGGCAGAGGCAGGAAGATTCCAAGTTCAAGGCCAGCCTAGACTACATAGTGAGATCAAGGTCAGCCTGGACTATATAGTGAGACCCTGTCTCAAAAAAAAAAGTAGGAAAAAACATAAAATATAAATAGTGAAAGATAAAAATCACCAAGAATCTGTCAACTCAGAGATACTCATACATTTTTGGTATATATTCTTCTCCTCTTTTTTTTTTTTGGTACCAGGGATCGAACTTGGGTCCTTGTGCTTGCTTGCAAGGCAGGTGGCAGAACCACTGAGCTACCACTGGCTTCTTCTCCTCTTAATAGATAAACATTCATGATATTAAAAATTTGAAATCATAGAAATGCAATTTTGTACCATGAATTATTTACTTAACATTATACTGTGAACATTTACCCATGACTGGTAATTTTTTCTAAAATACCATTATTAGCAATATTCCATGATAGGCACATACTGTGATTTATTTAATCATCCTGTATCATTAGGTATTTAAATTATCTGGGGGGTTTTTTGCCAATTAAATGATGTTGCATGCAAAGATTTAAAACATAGACAAAAGCTTAAATCACTTTTGTAAACTCAATCTCAGTCCCCTCCTCCCTTCCCCAAAATATATTCATGTGTTAAAATTCATTTCTAAAACAGAAAGAAAAGCATGTTTAAGTCTGAGCAGTAATATATGAAGTTTCTAGCATTAAAATAGCTATATTCATATTAAAAACAAAAGAAAAATAAAAATAATACCTTAAAAATTGTACAGTAATTTATTTAAAATATCTGATTATTTCCTTTAGCTAAGCCCTTAGAGAACCATTATTAACTAGATCGAAGAGTATGAACCCTTACAGCCCATATCACTTATTGCCAAACTGCTTCTCAGACAGAGTGTATGAATTCACATGCCTGCCCATCCACAGCACATGAGAGTGCCTGTCTCACTGCACCCTCACCACGCAGTATAATTCCAAAAAAGAATGTTTTTCAATTCACTTTGACTATAAAAATATCTGCCATATGGAACATTTTTCCTTTTTTTGCAGAGTGGGGTAGGTGCTGTGAAATCAAACAATAACAGTGTGTCACAAGTCTTAAAAGCATGGGATAGCTATTCACTAAGGGTGATACACAAGTAAGTAAGCACCAGCATGCTACCTTAATATTCCTCTGCATATGCTTTACAAGAGGGCACCTGGGAGACAAAGTTCAGGGTTCACTCTCCCTCGGAGGTGCTTTGAGGCAAAGGAATCACACTCCCCATCCCTCCTCCACAGCTGAAAATCAGCTGAAAAAAACTTGCTAATGTAAATAAATGTATTAACTCAAGAATGCACTCTTCTAATAAGAGAAACATGCAAAACATAGAGGTCACAACATGACAACTTACGTATGGGCCCCTCATCCAGTGATGGGGCAGAGAAGAGCTAACCTTGGTGACAGCCTGCTGTGAAATGTAAGAGACAAGTCAAGGTACTGTCTCGACCCTCCATATGTGAATGGAAAGGGAACTCTAAAAGAATAACCCAGATGAAGGAAAAATAGCACTCACAACTCTCTCTCACTATCTTAATCTTAACTGTTCCCAGTTCTAGTCCCAGGTCTCCCCAGAACTCCAGTTGTGCCAACATACCTTCACCCCTGCTTTCTTCCCACTATTCTCGCCCTCACCCCACTCCTATATAGTTCTAGCTCACATGTACACCAAGCAGTTTCTCCTGAGCTCAACTGAAACAAGCTAGAATTTTTTCAAAATGAAATCCACCACCAAGAAGTTAGGAGGAAACACGGCTAAAATAAACAAAAGAAATACAAAAGCCTAGAAGTCTTCAAAGCAGCCTGAAAGAACTAAAGGTTAGCCACAGATTGGCACTCTGCTGGCATAGCTTCTCAGCCTTACAAATCTTGGGTCCCTTTTTATTTTCTACACTATCTGGCTTGGATGCCAGCTAAAGCTACTGGGGTACCATACTGGAGAACCATTTAGATAGGCACTATTGTCATCTGCTGGAGTCCCACTCCCTCTTAGTACTTGCAACATAGACTTCTTTCCCACTGTGAGCTCCCAGTATATACCTTCTCTAGACCTGGGGTGTTCTGCTTCAATTCATAAAGTCACCTTGGCTTCTGGTGGCATAACAATTTCCATTTCTGCCCCAAAGATTCTTACCCTGCGCTGTAGACTGCACAGTACTGAACCTCCAATTGCTTCCTTTACCCTTCCTAGAATTTCTATGGCTCCTTGCACCATAGCTGCCCTTCTCACCTTGCATATTTCCCTAAAGCAGGAATTCTTGGTCTGGGGGGGCCCATGAATGTGCTTCAAAAAATCTATGGATCCCTAAAATTATACCCAAAATTGTATGTATGTGTATGGGTATAAAAATAGAGTCCACCAAAAAATGTATACATACTTCAGTAAAAGAAAAATAATATGATGTTTTTTCAACAGATGTGTTACCCTTGTATAGAGGACCCTAAAGGATGTATCTCAGAAAACCCACTACACTGCTGGCCCTTAGAGAAGAAATCAAAAATGCATTTGCAGCAATCTCAATGACCAAGGTTACCCAAGGAGCAGTTCACCATACTAATAATATGTCTAGAAGCTACTTGCCACTACTTTGAGCACCCCTTGTAAGTATAGAGTGCAAAGATAACTTGTATTAATCTTGTGGTGTCTCAATAAGTTTAGTATTAAAATATTTATACAAGTTTTTCTTTTCCTAAGGTATATATACATTTTTTGGTAGATTCTATATTTTGGGGTAAGTTTAGTTTTTGTCAAAAAACAAATGTGTTGGTGATCCACTCAAAAACAAACCTCTCATTGAGACAATGTAGCCAGACCTTGGTAGCAAATCTGTCCTGTAATGCAACTGAACACAGGGAAAAATAAAGCATATGACTTTAGAATCTTGTTATACCTGCCTTAATCAAATTCACAGTATGGTCCTAATCTCAGATTCAGGATCTCAGAGAGAAAAGGCTAGACCAGTAGATTGTGAATCTGCAACTGCTATTATGATTCCATTCCCTTATTGAAAAGGACTGCCCATGGCATGGTAGTTCACCAGCTGGTTGGGAGACTCACCTATCTCCATTTCTATGAAAGCTGCTTCATCTGGCAGAGCCCGAGGAATCACTCCAGGGTCACTGAAACTGGTCCTCAACAGCGTGGCCATGGAGAAAAGGAAGAGCATAGCAGCAAACACTGGGATGGCAGGAGACAACTGAACAGCCAGGTAGCGACACCTTCAAAAAGCAAGCAATTCATCATTTAATTATACCAGTGGTGGTGAACCTATGGCATGCATGTTATTTTTCTTTTAAGACAAAAGATGTTAATGTATGAGTTGTTTTCTCTAAGTTAAAACCTCAGTATTCAGTTTTAATTGCAGTGCTGGCACTTTACGATAAATAAGTGGGTTTTGGGTTGCAGTTTGGGCACTTGTCTCTAAAAGGTTTGCCATCACTAAATTATACCTAACCTGTATTGATCTCCAATTGTTACAAGTATCTCAATCTGGTTCCACAATAAACTCAGCAGTACCCTAAGAGCAGGAACCATGTTACTTACCTTTCTTGAATTACCCTAAACATCTAACACATGGTTTTTTACATAGTGTGAGTTCAACAAATAATCGATTGATGCCACCTATAACATACAAAGACAGTCTCAAGGGACCTCCCTTATTCTTCCTATCAGCCTGCTGGGAGCCACATTTCTTCTGCTTTAGGAAAGACTTACATCTGCTATGCTAAGAACCAGGAAGCAACTGAGCCTAGATTTACAAGCACCACAGGTTGATCTCACTTTAGGACTAACCAGAGCTTTTCATACCCACTCATCTGGCTGAGCTTGATGAAGACAGAGAGGAAAAAAAAAAGAGGACCAATCAGGAAACAGGCTCAGTATCAGACAGAGGGTATTTCCAATGAAAAACCTTAGTGCTGCTGAATGACTCTGCAATATCCATTCCTCTTCTCTCCCCAATTAGCTCAACTAGCAGGTGACTAATAATCATCAGCAAGGGAATAAGAAAACTGTATCCTTAGCCAGGTGTGGTGGCACATGCCTGTCATCCCAGCACTTGGAAGGCAGAGGCAGGAGAATGGCCACAAACTCAAGGCCAACCTGGGTTACACATTGAGTTCAAAGGCAGCCTGGACTACATAGAGACCATGTTTCAAAAAAACACAAAAAAATTATATCCCATTTGTAACATCATGTTCACTCTCCTCTTTCCTCATAATGTACCTCTTCTTCTCTGTATATCCCAACTGTACTCATCTTTCAGGTCCTGGCGACATCACTGTTATCTCTGCAACTATAATTTACACAGTGTTCACCATATGCCAGGCACTGTACTAAACTCTTTAAATAAATTTTCTCATACAATTCTCACACTAAATCTATGAGGTAGCTTCCCTTACACTAATTTGACAGATGAACAATCTGGGACTTAGAGAAGTCTTACTTTCTCCAAAAGACCTATGCTAAGCTACACTAATCTCTCCCTTCTCTACTTCCACAGCCCTGTATTATTTCGTAGCTGTTTCTTAGTAGGTTGACTGAATCTCCTTCAAATGGATTTCACAAGAGAAAGAAACTACTTTTCAGTGCTGTGCCTGCCTGGCAAGCACAAGGCCCTGAGTTCAATTCCCAGTACCATAGAAAAGGGGGGGTGAGCAGGGATGTAGTTCAGCGGCACAACGCCTGCCTGCCTGGCAAGCATGAGGCCCTGAGTTCAATTCTCATTACAAAAAAAAAAGAGAGAGAGAGGGAGAGAGAGCGAAACTAGTGTTATTGGACCAGGAACTATTTAGTTTAAATTAAGGCTACCAGCTCCTAGTTGGGTGACTTATTTAACTTCAGCCTCTTTATGTGTAAAATAAGAATAATATATAACAGTACTTTGTGGGGTCATTGTGTGAATAAAATGCACTAACATTAAGTGCTTAGATCAGCATCTGACACATAGTAAATGGTAAATAAACGTCAGCTATTAACATGATCGTGATTCCATACTTCCCAACCCTTAATACAAGTAAAAGAAGAAACTATCAACAAATACTTGTTGATCTGAGCTGAATGTCAAACCAAGTCAATGGGAAAGTATGATGAGATTTATCACTGACCTATTTTTATGCTCCTCCACTCCAGGCACATTTCTCCTTCAAAACGGGAATCTTCACTGGAGGCAGATTATAAGTGGATGAGCAAGAAGCACAGGGAGAGCGGAGAAAGTAAGCTAAGGAGAAAGCTTGCCTTATCAGCACAAGGAGTAAGCAAGTTGCAGCCCATTTGGGGAAAACATTTAACTCCAGATTGTATGCTCACTGCAGTTTCAGAACAACCCCTGTGAGAGCCTCTCTTCCCTCCCTGTCACACACAGAACTGCGGGGTGCAAACCAACTGTTACATTAAGCTAAGAGGTCTGTGATGTAGGTAAACTTACGTATTGAACCTAAAAGATGATCTTCATGCCTCTTTGTTTGCTTGGTGGTTTTTAACATAATTTGGGGACTTAACTTGCTTTCTGATTTACATCCTTCTCCCAAAAGCCAAGGATAGGGGAAAAAGGATCTGGCAGCTGAGTTCAGGGTAATTAAGGTTCATGCACATCACTAGCTTGCGGATTACCCTCCTTTCTGCTGTGCCCCTTCATGTGAACACATAATCAAAAAGTAAATGCAAAAATGAATACCACTGCCACTTACCCGGAACCCTAAGGACACAGGAAAAGCATGAGGCTTTGTTTCACGAACAAGCCAAGTGAAATCATCACACTAACAGAAAACAATCATCTTCCTAGTCATTGGCTATCCCTAAGATCACTGTTGAAACAAAGAAGTAATATCCGGGACTCAAACTGCTCTGACTATATAGTCTCCAATCAAAAGCCTTAAAAATATCAGAACTATATGATTAGCCATCAAAGGGAGTTTATTTCTTTGTACTAAAGTGAAAAGATATAGTGTGAGAACCACAACCAAAAAAATTCAAAATTAATGCTGCTCCCCCACCCACACAGAAGGACCTGAACTTAACCAAGTCCAGTTCCAACACTTGCTGCAGACCAGACAATGGGCAACTTAGATTTGAATTATACTATACCAGCAAGGATAAAGGTCTCTGTAATCGCCACACAGACTATCTCCTGCACCTGCTAAAACAATCCACTCTGTATGTCAACAAGTACACAACAGGCCCATTGTATTTTTCTCCAGAGATGAGGCTACTGGCAGCCAGCTGTCTCTAGTGAGTGGGTGTGGTTGGGAGGGCAGATGTGGGACCAGCAAGCCTTTCTACTCCAAGTAAAAGGCAACTTCAAGAGCCAGCAGCTAAGACTACTGCGAACTACAATTCATAGTGTCTGTATTTAAAAGTTGATTTTTTTTTTGGTACCGGGGATCGAACTCGGGTCCTTCTGCTTGCAAGGCAGGCAGCAGAACCACTGAGCTAAATCCTCGGCTCCAAAAGTTGATTTTTAAAAATACTCCCCAAGCCAGGAGTAGGAGCATGTGGCTATAGGCCTAGCTACCCTGGAGGCTAAGGCAGGAGAATCACTTGAGCCCAGGAGTTTGGGGTTGGCTTAGGCAACATATCAAGATCCCATCTCAAAAAAAAAAAAAAAATACTCCTCTAGGGTGGCAGCATGGGGGTATGTCGGTCAAAGGACACAAAATTTCAGTAAGGAAGAATAAGTTCAACAAATCCACTGCACATCATAGGGACTATAGTTAATAACAATGTATTGTACACTTGAAAATTGCTGAGAGTAGATTTTAAATATTCTCAGCATAAGAAAATATTCTCACCACAAAAAAGATAAATATGTGAGATAACATACATGCTAAATAGCACAATATATACATGTATCTAAACATCATTTTGCCTATCATAAATACAATTTGTATTTGTCAATTTAAACCCCCCCCCGGGTTACTCCAATAATTGTAGTAATCTGGACATCTGTCTCTGACAGGAATAAGATATGTGAAGATTTGGTGGGATTTCCAAAAGTGAGGGTGCCCTCAAACATCACTAATTTGTCTTAGAGAAAGACTGGATCTGTCATCCATGAACATAAGCTAATTGTTTTGAAACACCCTAGTACTTTCCATCTATATCATTCCTCAGAATAATGATATCCATACACTTCTAGAAATAGAACTCCCCTTTGTCTTCCAAGTACCAAGAGGCCTTCCTCTTTCCAGGGGTTTAGAAGTCCCTGAAATTTCATGAATGCAACCATGTTCCTACTAAGTCTGCATTTCTGCCACCTAAAGAGAAATGATCATTTTAAGCCATCCACTACCACCTTCTTGACTGGCCTTAGGTTTCCATAGCTGGCAAGAGGACAGAGCTCTCATATGTCCCTATGGGCTACATGGTGGTACTAATATTGGCAACCAGCAGTTCCAGGCTGGGCTAGTGTACCATGTCTCATTCATACTTTGTCCCAGCATGCTAGTTCATTGAAGGGATGATGATAATGATACAGACTTCAATTCACACGAAGAAAAAACTCAAAAGAGACTCCCAAATGAACTTATAAATCGACCTGACTCCATGGTAGGACTATGCCTCACAGACTGGCAGCTTGGATTGATAATCTACATTTCTTTGCTTCTAATTCTCCCTAACAGCTTTCTTGCTATGTTTTCCATGTTTTGTTTGTCCTTTTATCGGTGTACTCAATCACCCAACAAGTATTTATTAGTCTAGTGAAGAACAAGAGAAATAGGAGTTAATTTTATTGGGGAAAACATAACTAACATGAAACAGTTAAAGAGTAAGATAAGACCAATAACCAAGTGTTAGAATGGTGATTCTGACTTGAAGAACTAGAAGTTGTCAGAAAACAGTTTTCTTGGGGAGCTGGTAGCTGCTTGGAACTACTCCAAAAACAGCTATTAGGACGGCTTTAAGGAAGAGCTGTGCTTGAAACAGCAGGAAGGGTCCAGGAGCAGAGCCCATGGTTCCCTTTGGTCTAACAGGATAGGAATAAGCCTTTGCTAAGTACCTTCTCGTACGGATGGCTATCTTCTTACTACCACCTGCTATGCTCTGAGTGTTTGTGTCCCCAGAAAACTCACGTTGAAACTCAAACCCCAATGACAGTATTTGGGGTGAGGCCTTTGATAGATAATTACATCACCTAAGGCTCCACTATCATGAATGGGACTAGTGTCCTTTATAAAAGAGACCCTGGATAGTTCCTCTTCCCTTTCTGTGATGTAAGGACACAGAAAGAAGACAACCATCTATGAACCAGAAGTGGTCCCTCACCAGACACTGAATCTGCCAGTGCTTTGATCTAGGACTCTGCAGCCTCCAGAACTGTGACAAATTTCCATTATTTACAAAGCATGCAGTATATGGTAGTTTGTGATAACAGCCCAAAACAAACTAAGACTCTACCTCTAGAACACAATAAACATGTAGAACCACCTATAAGACAGTTTCAAGGTTCTTCTTATGATACTCAGAAACTGCTGGGAAGGAAAAGGTTTCCTTTAACACTAAAAGCATAATTTAAAATCATCTGCCAGATACACTGTTCTGTCAAGGCCACAGGAAAATGCATAACCATTTTTGGTTCTAGTAGCAATGGGAAAAATTAATTGAACAGGGGCACTTTCACTTCTCAGGTGATAAGCCATCCTCTCACAGAGGAGGTTCAAAGTCTATATCCAAACAAATCTACTCAGGAGTTGCCAAATTTCAGGCATAATAACAGATTTCAATTATAGTATACTCCTGCTTAAGAATTTAGAACAGTTCCCTGTTCCCAACTATATTAAGACCCAAACTCCACAAGCCAGTGTTCCAAGACCTTCCATTAACTGGTCTTATCTGATCATCATTGTAAGGCTCCTGTCTTCTCATTTCTCCATTCCAGAAACATCCGACTAATTACCCTGAATTAGCTAGCTTCTTGTTACTGCAAGATGCATACGGTGCCTCCTCTGTTCTTAAACACAATACCACCTCTGGCATCTCTAAGGAGGAAGATTTAGGAGATCTCTTTGCCCCCTCAATAAACATCGCAACTAATGTCAGCACACTGGGGAACATCTCTGTTCTTTGTGCTTGCCTTTCCCAAAATAGAGCGACACTATACTCAATTATTAAGACTCATTCTCAAAAGATGGAAGACTGACACTGAAACTCTTACTATAAAAGGTAGTAGAGGCTGAAAATATACACAGAATGTCAAAACTATAAAGAACTGTTAAAGGAAAGCAACTGGCTCAGGACACATAACCTCACCCTTCTTCAGAGAACATGCTTTATCAGGAGTTAAGTTTAGCTAAGTTCTGTAACAGATTGATGTCAAAGAGGCCACTACATCTTTCTAAAAGTATCATTTGGTTGGCCAAGTCACAGACAGAATCCTAGGCTTGATAAAGCACAAAACTGACCTCTGCTGAGTAATTTTCCAGGGAATGTTCTTGTGGTTATAGATCATGATACAGTTACCTATTCCTCTTTCCAGTCTCACCCAAGAATACTCTCTTCAGGAACCTGGACCTTGTCATTATAGGCACTAGTATTTTATTATGTCAAAGTTTGGCTTTGGTCTACATAGTCCTGCATTTCCTCAAACCTGCACTGTCTGATCTGCTTTTTCTATTGCATCTGTTTCCAAGGACAAGGTACCCCTCTCATCAGCATCATCCACTGAATGACAAGGTGGGGGCACACATTACTCTAGTTTTCTCCAAGCCACTGTTACCCTGGCAATAGGGTCTAGAAGTGGCCACAGAGGTGATGATCCTTCATTGATTCACAAAGCTCCTTATATTGTAAGTTCTCATTTAGAGATGAGCCACCTTGCTCTTGCTACCAGAATGTCATGCCACAGTATGGTCACTTATCCACATGCCTTTGTTTTTCAGGAGCATGAGCTTGGGAGACTTAATAACCTATGTAATACATACACTCACTAGCAAAAAACCCAGAATATGCTGGTCTCTCTAGCATTTGGCACTATGCACAGCTTTAGTAACCTGAATGTCTTCAGAATTCCACAGCCAAAAGGCAACAGCAAAATAAAAAGTAGTGTCCTACAGAGCCAATAGCTGGCCAACTGATCTTGAAGTAACATCACTTCTGTGGGCCTGATTTCCTCACCCACAGGAAGATGGACTCTCCTAAGCCCTGTCCAATTCTACCATCCCATGAGTCCATGAGTCAAACTATTAAATCTTAAATATTGAGGGGGAGGGGTGTGGTTCAGTGGTAGAGGCCTTACCTAGCATTCACGAGGCCTTGGGTTCCATCCCCAACACCGCAAAAATCATTTTTAAGTGCACCCAGAATGTATTCATTCAATATTACTGACCACATACTCTATGTAAAGTTTGGGGGAGAGCAATGCAGGGACTACAGAGATGTAGAAGATAATCCCTGACCCTAAAAGAGCTCCCTCTAGCGGTGAGGGGTAAGAGAAAAGTGTAATCATCTAAAATTCAGAAATATAAAAAATGCTACATGATTCTTTGTTACAATGAGTGGTATGTACAATTAAAAGAACTTGAAAGAGAGGTAGAATCTGAATGGACTAGGAGAAGTGGGACAATTACCAAGCAGTGCTACAAAGCTTTTTTTGGTTCATCTAATTCAATGACTCCTCTGACAATATATGTACATCAAAATCACCTGAAGATGGGCATGGTGACACATGCCTGTAATCCCAGCACTCTGAGAGGCTAAGGCTGAAGCCTGCAAGTTCAAGTTCAGCCTGGGCAACTTAATGAGACCCTGTCTCAAAATAAAAAATGAAAAAAAAGGGTAGGGGGATGTAGCTCAGTGTGAAGGCCCAGGTTCAATCCCCAGTACTGTCAAAAAAAAGCAACCATAGGGCCAAGTCTGATAGCAACTGGTGTGACAGCACCTTGATACGATTCCTTCCATATACAGTACAGTAAAAGCATTAACACTGATCATAGCAACAAGCTGCTTGTATTTCAGCAGTCAAGAGTCATGTCATTCTTGACACAAGAAAAGCCTGGGGAAACCGACCTCACTAGAAGTCTGGCCACAAATTTAAAAGAGAAAGCTAGGAAGCCAATTCCAGAAGACAGTGCACTTGGTCCTTTCCCCAAGCACCAAGCTTGAGGAGGGTGAGTTTGACCAAATAACACAATAGTCTTTTAGTAGCTAGACAGCTCACAGGTTGTGTCATTCTACTATAGTGCCCTAACGCTCTAGGCTAAACTGATAGCTACATGTTCACCACACAAGCTGGACAGGGTTTAAGCAGAAAAAATTGAAAATGGTTCCTATGCTCAAAGCTGAAACTAGCATACACACACACATTTCCTAAATATCTTACCCTCAGAATTAATTAGAAAATCCTTTTTCTTTAAGCATTACACAACTTTCACTCTGCTTCTGATTTTAAATACATCTCCCATGAATACAATTACATTTAAATACAGCTACCTACTGGTAGTCTATTCTCTCCTTTTGTGTGTATTTGAATCTTCCAGACAGACTCAGAGTTGCAAGAGGTTTAGTGATTATGTAGCTCTGTGACAGCTGCCCTGAGGGATGGCCACCCAGCTTCTTCAGAAACACTTCTAACAATACAGAGCTCACTAGCTCCCCGGAGAACAACCTTTTTCTGTTTTGTGTTCAACCTACTGTCAATTCACTAAAAATCATAGATCTCTCCTTTGAAAAATCAAGATTCATAAAGGCAAAATCTAAAAATACAAGGCTTTCTACTGGCATTACTAACACTGCATGTTTTTCATTAAGGGCACCCACATGCCTGCCCAGATTTCTCAAGCCATCTGGCTGACCCAGAGCTATGCCACAGGCATCCGTAAAGCAACACACACTGGTTCCTAAGCACCTGCTTCAAGCAGGACCCTGTCACTAAAGCAGATCGAGATGTGTCTCAAGATTGGGCTATCTAAGCCAGGCATGGTAGCACATTCCTGTAATCCCAGCACTCAGAAGACTGAGGCAGGAGGAGGACTGCTGCTAGTTCGAGGCAAGCTTGGGCTACATAGTGAGTTCAAGGCCAGCCTGGACTACATAGTGAGACCCTGTCTCACAAAACCCAAAAAAAAAAAAAGTTGCACCATCTTCCCACAAGGCAAAAATGCAGCAGCCAGAAGATCTGGAGTCTATATTCCTTGACAATTTAACCCTACCTGCCTTGACTAATTTACTGATGTCTCATTAGGTTGTCATACTAACAATAGAGCCCATATTCTGCCCCTCAAGCCCTACTCTCCACTATGAAGCTGGTAGCAAATTACAGACTCCAAAGAAAAAGGCCAACCAGACAGAGATTTAATTCCTCAGAGGCATGCTGGTGTACCTTATACAGCCTGTCACTGGCCAAGCACAAGGCAGCCACCACCTAGAATATCCATGTATCTGTATAGGACAGAGATACACACAAACACAAAAACACACACACACTCTCTCTCTCTCTCACACACACACACACACACTCACACAGATTCAGCCATTCTCAGTAAAAAGGGTCTATCACCAGAGTTCTCTCCTTTTTGCTCAGATTTATACTTCCCCATTCCACTCCTCAACTAACCTATTTACTTCTCTTCTTCCTCTCTCCACCCTAACTTCAAAATATTTGTTCTTTCACACAGACAATTGTAACTAAAGGCAGTTTTACAAACAACCTCACCTTTTGTATCTACAGGCAAAACACAAGAGATAAGTTGGAGTAGGGAGTCATCTTGGAAAAAAACTCAGCCTAACTCTAACAAATAGTAACTTGACTAATTATAAATTTCATCTCATGGGCAGTTTTCTTCAGGGGCCTTAGTGAAACAGACCCAAGTCAGAATCTCTCACTGACTCCCAGATACAAAAAGGGCCAAACAGCAATAACTCCAAATTCCAAGTTGCCCTGGCCAGTCAAACCAGAGGTTTCCTGGGCCCAAAGTTACTAACTCACTGACAGCCTGGAAACAAATTTCATTTCTGTCAGGAATGATTCCAATCATAAAAATTTAACCACAGAGGTAGGATTAATAAAAAGAGTGAAAGAGAGAATGACAGTAGAGTTCAGCATTGCCCTTCCAACAAGATGGCAGGAATAAAGCAAAGAAAACTTGGGAAACAGGGTGAGGAAAAGAGAAACAAATTGTTTTGTGTTATGCATATGCCTGCCTGATTGCACATGCTCATGCATACAAGTGCACACACACTCAGCCATGAAACTCATATGGAAAAGCACCTAAGAAGCCTTCAGCAACCTGCTCGACTTCACCAAATACTTCACAAAGTCAGCAATAATAGCAGGAGCAATAGCAAAAAGACCTTTAACAAAGAGCTCCTCTGACCTTACTCAGCCAGCCCTGTTATAAACTGCACTCCCCTCTTTCCCCTGCTGTTACTCGAGCCAGCTGCAACCATCAAAAAGTCTGGCAAAGCAGCCTGAAAATCACTCTGGATGCATTGGGAAAGTCTGCAGCCCTTATAATACAAAAAATGAGCCCCAAGGGACTGGAGTCCATTTTAATTACCCATAAAGCGAGGCAAAAGAGCCCCTTCATGCCTCCTCTGGCCATGCCCCAGCATGAAAGCTCCATTTCCAGGTCACCAATGTACCTGAACCATGACAGGCTCACATCAGGCGTGGCTCTCAGTGTATACATACACCTCTTATAGTAATCTCAAAACAATTAGCATTGTTCCCATCCCTAGAGTGTAGAGCATTCTCAGCACACCTAGTAGTCATGCCACAGTGCCCTAGAATTCAACTGGCCACCTCCCTAGAGCAGTGACCTACGCAGACTTCAAACAGTGGCTCCAGTATTAGGTATTACATAATAGAAAAAAATAACATCAAGGTTGGCATTAGGCATACACAGAATAGAGAGTTATTTACATTGAACAACTTTGTCTGGGCCTTTTTTTTTTTTTTGGTACCAGGGATCAAACTCAGAACCTTGCGCTTGCTTTCGAGGCAGGTGGCAGAACCACTGAGCTTAATTCCCAGCCCTACAATGAACAACTTTGACGAAAGAAATGAACTCACTTTTTTTTTGGTACCAGGGATCAATTGAACTCAGCACCTTGCGCTTGTGAGGCAGGTGGCAGTACCACTGGGCTAAATTCCCAGCTCAACTCACTTTTTTTTTTTTTTTGGTACCGGAGATCAAACTCAGGTCCTTGCGCTTGCGAGGCAAGCAGCAGAACCACTGAGCTAAATCCCTGGCCCCCCAACTCACTTTTTAAAAGCACCTATGTGCTGTGCCCCCGGCTCATTTGTGGTACAGCTGAGGCTAGAATCAATATGCAGATTCCCAGTTCACTTGGCTTTTCAACTTCACAGCTAGCTGGGAGCTTGAGCCTAAGGATATAGACCCAGAATAACAGACTGGGCTTTGATGAACGGTACCCCTAAACTTGGGAAGGGTACAGAGGAGGCAGTTTGTCACTAAGCGCCTGTCATTGCAAGGGGGAGGTGAGTAATTCAGATAAACTCCCTTATTTCCCAAGTTTGTCAGGGTAAGCCCAAATCAGCACCATAAAATTGGTATCAAAATCTCTGTCTTTGTCAGAAGTACATACTCTGCTGTAACCACAAAACAATGAACTCAGTTGATATTATCTATAGACATTGTTCAAGAGGACTGTAAAATCATCCAAGGACTGGCCACAAATTCCCCAAGAAAGAAGGTTCTTTCCCCTGACCCAAAGTAACCATAATCCAGCAACTCTATTCATAATCAGAAAAACTTACTCGAAGGCGAAGAAGAGTGTACATGTCCCCAGGATGAGGAAGAGGGTCAAGTAGAAGATGCCCTTTTGTCGAGCCATCATGACGCGGCCATCACAGCAGAAGGTGTTCCTGCCTGGGAGTTTCTCCCATTTCCTTGTTACCTTCTTTCTCACCACCATCACAGACATGATTGGAATTCCAGGTCCAAAACAGGCTTTGTGATTACAAGAGTGAAGAAATGGAGGCTGAGCCCGGGTTCAAAGTTACGTTGCCTGCTATTGCTGCTGCTGGGTCAAGCATCATCAAAAGTCCAATTTCTAGTCCTAAGAGAAAGCACAAAAAGGGAAAAAATGAGACAAAAAGATGCAGTTCAGACCTCCTTTGCCAGAGGCAGAAAGATGAACATTGCTTGAAGGAGTGGAGATGGGGAAGTGGGAAAAGTTTATTTCCAGTCTGTCCTCTAAAAGGAGAAATAATTAAAAGTTCTCCAAAAAAGGAGGAAGCTAGTATTTCTTAAATTCTATGGTTCCAAACTAATACTGATAATTTGAAAACCACGGAACCTTGAAACAAGAAGGGATTTTAGAGTGACTATCCCAATTACTTTGTCAATGAATAAACTGAGGACCAGAGAGAGAAAATAACTTCTCCAGGATACACAGAAGCAAGGCTGACACAAGAAAACGCGCCTGCTGACTTCCATTTCAGGGCACTTTCCACTCATACCACAACATTCTCTAATCTTCATTAAGAGGGCTCTAAAAATAATAGTGGAGTTTCTGTCCTTAAGGAGCTGTTCCCTCCCCTCCTCCACTTCTTTACCTTCAATGGGCCACTCAAATATGAATCACACCAAGGAACGAGTCACCCCTGGCAGGATTAGAGTTCTGGACACTATACATCTCCGCATCCTATTTACACTCAACATATTTTCCCTAATCAAACCGTCTACAACTTCCTGAGCCTGGGAAACGAAACAATCTTGCTGGTCTAGCCCAACATTTGTAGGAATCAATGAAACCACATCGGGGACCTGTGTAGGTGAAAGGCTCACTCAAGCAGGAAACATTCTAGAATGGTTGGTGATAGATAATGGGTGGGTGGGGGGTGGGAGTGGGGTGCAGCAGCTAAGATAAGTCACCAGGGTGTTTTCTGGGACATTTCATAAGTACCATCTCTACTGGGCATCCTGAATTCCCAGGCCTATCCTTTCTCAGCCACTGCCGCCCTTCTCTCAGGTGTGGGGCTGTGGCCTTTATTTACCGACACCACATGCCCCGGGCGGAAGGAAGCTAGCAGCCCGACTGACTGCAAGAAAAACACCCAACTGGAGATCATTCCCGGGCAGGAAAGAGCAAAGGTCCAAAAGGGGACTCTGAGCAGGCGGGGGGGGGGGGGGGGGGTGGTTAATGAAGCTTTGGGGAAGGGGAGGGAGCGCCAGAGGTGCAGAAAACACTTCCTTTGTGTAAAACTAACCTGGGAAACAATCTCCTCCTCAAAAAACCGGCCCAGCGGGAGAAGAGACCAGGAAGGGGAACCCGGCCTGGGAAAACAAAGATCACCATCTGTCCAGCAGCGGAGACCCGCCCCCCCGGCCAGGTGCCCCAGGCCTGAGCCCCTTGCGGGGCGGCGGGCGCGGCCTCCGGAGACGCCCAGCCTCCGCCAAGCCGCGGACCACCGCCCCGTGCAGGTTGGGACGCGCGCCACATCCACACGCACAAGCACCCACACGCTCGTACACGCTCACACACGCCCCGCCACGTGTAGTCACCCGGGCCTGGGGCTCGGCAGCTGGACTTGAGAAGGGTGGAGCCAACACGCCCGAGTCCCCGGGCGGCTGAGGGGAGGCAGCCCACCTCACAGCCAAGCCGAGACCCCCGCCCCCATCCCTTGTTACCTGAACAAGGGAGACCGAACTCGGCCCGCTCCTGAGGGCAGGAAGTGGACCGTCCCAGGGGACAACGTCGGCTGCCAAAGGAGGCAGCGACTTCTCCCCAGCCGGGAGGCTGCCTTCTCCTGACAAGGGGCCCCCACGGTCGCCCTAAACCAGCTGTGGCAAACGCCCACCGCTGGCCGAATGGAACGCTCCTCACGTCACCAGGTCGCTCCAGTAGTTGCTCTCCCCCTATTGGCTAAACAGCCACAGAGCCTCCGCCCCTACCGCCCTTTCCCCGAACTGTCATTGGCCATTCTGAACGCCACTCGATGATGCCTCCGCCCACTCCCCCACCCATCTCCCTGCTACATGCCCACCTGCCAAGCAGCTGCCAGCCTGTCTTTTGGGTCTGAGAACTAGTATGTGAAGTCTTGCCTTTTATTAATATAGGTACCCAAAGACGGAGGCGAAAGGCAGTGCCTATGCAACAAGGAGAGACGGAAGACAGCCTCCCCTCACATACTGTGCACACATGGTGAGATGCTGAAGCAGCACTAGCTCACACATCCGGATGCTCACCCAGAACTAGGTCCGCCCTGGGCCTTTCTAATCCTATTTACATTAAAATCAACGATAACTCAGGCTTTTACTCTTTATTGGCATAAGGACAAGTCCTCTGCCTCGAAGTCCCATTCAGTAGTGAGGGACCCCCAACTCTGTATCAGTCACCCTACCCTGCAACTCTTAGGCTTTAAGAATAAAACAAACATAATAAAGGAAATTGAAAGGGACACAGAGTCATTTTACAGTATTAAAAACAAGACATCAAAAAAAATTAAAAAAAAAAAAAGACATCGACATTAAGGGAGTTAGAGAAACTCCATAAATTCTTCCAGATAGACAATGAAATAAAGATTGCCACAAAGGTTGTTAATTTCTATTAGATTTGGAAAAATTATAGTAATTAAAGGGAGATCCAAGGCAGAAGTTCTGTCCACCAATCAGACTGATTGTTTTTTTCCTTCTGCCACCTCTCTCTGGAGTTACTGCAACCATGAGCCACTGCTACCAACCCTAGGGAGTCACATCATTTTGGAGTCTGAGTTTGGAGTCCGGAAAACAGTTAAGAACCATGGTACTATATTACAGGGTGAAGGCACTAAGTGTGGTTCCACCAGGATGGCTCTTGCCTTCCAACTGTGAAAGGAAATACAAGATTGAAGGTCGCCTCTCCTTACCTGTTGTACTTTTGGGAGAGAGTGCCTGCATTACCAGTGTAGGTTTTCCTGAGCTTGCAAAAGTTTCTCTAAGGTGAAGATTTCTGTGATTAGTACAGAAGAGACTGCCAAAGCTCTCTTTGAGGATATCTTTTGTTAGTTTTAATGAAGGACCACATACATGGTCAAGAACTATTTCTCCTCTACAGTATTTGGGTCCCACACAATATATAACCAAAAAGCCAAATAACAATAACTGTATTTGACAGTGTCATGGAACCTTTCAAGCAAAAATTTGAAAGAATTTAAAACTCACTAGCTAATTCTCTTATAAGAGATGTGTTATAATTAATTTGTAGAGAAAAGTATGGATAAAGCTTCTATTGTTCCTGAGCACTCGTGCTGATTATAATCATTGCTTTATTCCTTATGAAACAAGTGATCAGTATTATTGTCTCCAATTCCATCCCCATTGAATTCTGGAGGGTGCTGGTCTTGCAAGCACTGGGTATGGAAGAGAAAGGAACTTCCCTTAGCCCCATCAGCTCTCTGGATTCCAAGCCTGTGTATATCAGATGCCTTTCAAAATAGCATGATCAGCCCAGCTGCCATCCTTCTGACTGTGGAGCAGTCAAAAATAAGCCTCCATGGGACCCAAACATATTTTGTCCATAGCTCAGGTGCAGGTGAAGCCTGGGAAGTCCTGTTGATGTGTCATAGCGATGCATTCTTGAGCAGTGCCCCTCCCTGCTCTGGGTCACATTCCCTCCGGGATTAAATGGCTATGTAAGTCAGGCTTATTTTATTACAATTTGTTATTAATTGTGCTCACTTCTAAGAGAAAACTAAGGAAATTTTATGTGGACAAACATTCCATAGCAAGCACTTCCTTCAGTATAATTACATCATTTTATGTTGTCCTTAAAATCTTATTAGACACACACAATTGAATTGTGACTATAAAACTGAGATTGTTTTTCTTTTCTTTTCTCTTTTCAACAAACTTCCCATTGTATGGACCCAAATCAATGTGTGTGTGTGTGTGTGTGTGTGTGTTTCTTTTGTTTTGTTTACTGTTCCAAGAATTGAACCCAGGGCCTTCACATTGAGCTACATCCCCAATTCTTCTTTTAACTTTTTATTTTGACACAGGGTATCATTAAGTCACTAACATGCCCAGGCTGGACTGGAACTTATGATTCTCCTGCCTCAGCCTCCCGAAGTGCTGGTATTACAGGCGTGCACTATCACACACAATAGTGTCGGCTTTTTTGAAGGGTAGTCATAAGTCATGTGATGAGCACTAGAAATACCACTAGAATCAAAGTGTAGCCTTCCATTTTATGAGATAGCTCTTGGAGTAGTGGCATACTTTCTGGTGTGCTTGTTTAAAAATCTGTCTTCATATTTATGATGTGTGGGGTGTGTGTGTGTATGTGTGTCTACGTATACCGTGCTATTGAAGGGCCCCGGATCTGGAGTGCCACCACAAGGTAGGAACTTGCCTATTGGTATTGCTCCAGAGACCATGTAATACCACAGCCAACAACAGACATAAAATCAGTTCCCACTCTGTATTCAAGCTGACAATAGTTACTACTTTGTTCTCTCTTTTCCTCAACTCTTCCATGTACCCTGCTCCCTTCCCACCCCACCTACCTGACTTGTACTCCTTTCCCTACTTTGCAACTATAAATAAAGTATATATTTGTAGAATGAACAGATGAGTAAAAAAGCAGAACCACAGAATTCTTGACCCACACGTGGCCAGATAGTATTCTTCAGCAACAACTGTTTCTCTGAGGCCTGGGCTACCATTGCTAACACCGGTAAGATGGTATGTAGCACAGAAAGAGCAAAAGTCCTATAACCAGACAGACCTAGGTTCAAATCATGGCTCTGCTACTTAATACTTCATGTAATCTTTAGCAAGTAATTTATTCTTTCTGAGCCTATTTTCTCATCTGTAAAATAGAGTGGAACCAGACAGCCCTCTGTTATCAACCAACTGCAGGTTGAAAATATTCAAGGAAGAAATTGCACCTGTACTAGAAATATATAGACTATTCTTTTCTTACCATCATTCTCCAAATCAATATAACTATTGACATCGCATTTACATTGTATTGGGAATTGTAAATCATCTAGAGGTGATTTAAAGTATATGGGAAGGGCCGGGGATTTAGTTCAGTGGTGCTGCTGCCTGCCTCACAAGCACAAGGTCCTCAGTTTGATCCCTGGTACCAATAAATAAATAAACAAACAAATAAATAAAGTATATGGAAAGGTGTGAATAGATTACGTTCAAATGCTATGCCATTTTATATAAAGGATTTGAGCACGCATGGCCTGTTGTCTCCAAGGGGGTTCTGGATCCAATCTCCTGCAAATATTGAGGGCCAACTATATCTACTTCATAGAGTTATAGAGGACATTAGAGGTAATATGTGCTAAATGGCTGCCAATCAGGAAGAACATAATCAATGTGGAATGTTACAATAGCAACACCTCCCTTCTTCAGCCACACTGCTGACCAGGAATAGAGAGGTGAGAATGAGACCCATTCTTCACTTTGTAGAGCCCATGTCATCCATGTGCCACTATGTTTTCTTACCATCTAGATTCATCGCTGAATTTAACACTTATCTTACTGGCTTCTTGGTTTCTCCATCCCTCACCACACCCCCGATGGGGAAAATCTTGGGTGGTAATCTTGTTCTAAGCAAATAGCTCTTCTTTTGCACTATCTTCTCAAGTGAACCTTGAATACTGCTGTCACATTATGTTTCAGCATGTGAGAGATAAATAGAACCATTTTTATGAAGCACCTCCTGTGTTCACAACACTACACTAGGGTTGTTGGCTCCTCTCTGGACTAAGCAGCATATTTAAGAAATCCTAGATTGAAAGTCCAGTGCACAGAAAGCAAATAAACTGCCCAGATTGGTAGGAAAAGTGTTCATCACAATACAACTGACCCTCTGCTTCAGGTGTCAGAATCCAAGCCCCTGTTTCTGCCTCCGATGCCTGGCTGTTCCTACTGGTTCTCAATTTGATTTCACCTCTGGACTGTGGATTTCTGACTTCATCTGGAATGGTTTTAGGTGTTAAGCTTGAACCTTTAACACTAACCCTAAGGCCACTCTCTCAGTAAACAAGAATAGCAGCAATAAATGACATCACTTCTTGAGGACCTCCTTCTGAGTCAGGAATTGTTCTAGGTGCTTTTGACAGGTAGGATTCCCAGATTATAGACTAAACTTGATGTCCGAGTAGAGCATCTGATACTGACTTGGCACATCCCTAGTCTCTGACTCAGCCCAGCCCTCTCATTCCAGAAGCTGACCTCAAAAGATCCTGTAGCCCAGAAATATAAACCAGTTTATCAGCCAATCATCAAGTATGTATTAGGCACTCACGGTTTGCTCAGCCTGTACTAGGGACTATAGGAAATACCAAAGAAGAATATGACTTGATTCCAGCCTCCAAGAAATTTAACATGGTCTAAGGGAGAAAAGAGTAGCACCTGTGCAGTCATTAAAGATAAATACAAAACAGTGTAGTGTCAAATTCTTCACTCCACATAGCAGAGTCTCCAACCTCTTAAGGAAACTTCAAAAGGTTGTATCTCTCAGGCTACAGATGTAATAGCTTGCCTAACATGCATGAAGTCCTAGGTTTAATCCCCAGCACTAAAAAGAAAAATGAGTGGGTCAGGGATTTAGCTCAGTGGTGCCGCCGCCTGCCTCGAAAGCGCAAGGTCCTGAGTTTGATTGCTGGTACCAAAAGAAACAAAAAACAAAAATACAAAAGAAAAATAAGTTGTACCCTCTCAAATACTGTTGATAGAAGAGTAAATTGGCTTTTAGAAATCTATTAACAGGTCTATTTGGTTATATCCCTAAACATTTTTATATTACATAACCATTGACTCAACAATCTTACTTGTTTCTAGAAATACTAGCACAAATGTTAAAATATATATGCTTGAAGATGGTCACTATTTCATGGTTTACAATTGCAAAAAATCAGTAAACAGTAAGTCCATTAACTATTGCACATCCGTATTATGGAATACTATGCAGCTATTAAAAATAATGAGATTACCCAGCTACTCAGGAGGCTGAAATGAGAGGATCACTAGTTCAAAACCAGCGTACACTGGGCCGGGGATTTAGTTTAGTGGTTTCACCGCCTGCTGCACAAGCACAAGGACCCGAGTTCGATCCCTGGTACCAAAAAAAAACCCTAAATAATGTGAAATAGGAAGAAAAGGGACAAAGGGGAAGGAAGTGGGAGGGCTAGGGGAAAGGATAGAAGGGAATGGGATTAATATGAGAAAATGGAAAAATAGGAACAAAGTCTTTGTAAATAGGGAGGACTGGAGGGGTTGAAGGGAGGGCTGGGCAAGGGTGAAAAATAAGAACCAAGAGAGACTATGTAAAGGTGCAAATTTCCAATGATGAATGTTATTATATTGTATACCTAAAATGTACCAATGATTAGAATGAATAATCGATAATGTAAAATAGGAAGAAAAGGTCCAAAGGGGTAGGGGTAGTGGGAGGGGCAGGGGAAAGGAAAGAAGGGAAAGGAAAAAATGATGAGAAATGGAAATAAAGTCTTTGTAAATAGGGAAGGGTGGAGGGGGTGAAGGGAGGGCTAGGAATGGGGAAAAAATAAGAACCAAGATGCATTATGTAAAGGTACAATTCCCAATGAGAAATGTAATTGTGTTGTATACCTACAGTGTACCAATAAAAGAATTTAATACAAAAAAAAACCCTAAAACCAGCCTACACAACTTACCAAGACCCTAACTTAAAAATAATAATTGTAGTGCACACCTGTAATCACAGCACTCCAGGAGGCTGAAGCAGGAGGATCACAAGTTCGAACCCAGCCTGGACAATTTAGCAACTTAGTAAGACTCTACCTTAAAAAAAAAAAATGGGTTGCTTGTAACTCAGTGAAAAGGCCTTGAGTTTAATCTGTAGAGCTGCAAAATAATAATGATGATGATTATAGTAATGTGATAACATAGGCATAGAAAAGAATAGACCAGCTGGGCGTGGTGGTGCACACCTGTGATCTCATCACCCAAGAGGCTGAGGCAAGAGGATCACTGTTTGTTTCATATAATTTATCAGTTAAAATGTATACGAGCCTGCTGTTGTCATATTAGGTAGGTTTTCAAGCTAGGAATATACTTTCTTTAATAGGTGCTATTCAAATTTTATATTTCCTCCAGAGTTAGTTTCATTAATTTGTCTTCTAAGTTACTTCTTAGAAGTTGTCAAATTTATTTCAAAACAGATTTTTGTAATATGCTTTCTATATCCTTTTAAATTCTGTAAAATCTGTGGTAATGTCTCCTAGATCTTGATATCATAATTTAAAAATGTATAATTGATATTGTGTAATAGGAAGAAAAGGTCTAAAGGAGCAGGGGAAGTGGGAGGGGTAGGGGAAAGGAAAAGAAAAAATATGAGAAAAGGAAAAAAAATGGAAACAAAGTCTTTGCAAATAGGGAAGGGTGGAGGGGGTGAAGGGAGGGCAGGGGAAGGGGAAAAAAATAAGAACCAAGATACTCGTGTAATGGTACAAGATCCCAATGATGAATGTAACTGTATTTTATACCTAAAATGTACCAATAAAGTTAATGGGAAAAAAAAAAGAGGATTACTGTGAGTTCGAGGCCAGCCTGAACTACAGTGCAAGACCTTGCCTCTAGAAAGCAAAAACAAAATTTTTCTGTATGTGTATATATTTCAATAAGAATTTTACAGGCCGGGGATTTAGCTCAGTGGTGCCGCCGCCTGCCTCCCAAGCCCAGGGTCCTGAGTTCAATCCCTGGTACCGCCCACACACACACAAAGAATTTTACATTAAGCTGGGAATAGTGGTGCATGCCTGTACTCCCAGCACTTGGGAGGCTGAGGCAGGAAGATTGTCATGAGTTCAAGGCTAGCCAGCCTGAACCACATAGCGAGACCTTCTCTCCAAAAAAAAAAGGGCTGGGGATTTAGGTCAGTGGTCTGCCACCTGTCTCGAAACCAAAAGGTCCCAAGTTTGATCCCCGGTACCAAAAAAAAGGGGGGGGGAATTTTACATTAAAACTGTTTCCTTAAAAAGTTGAATATCTATGTACTAACATACAATTATCCCCAACATGAATTAAGTTTAAAAAATATCTAAATATTTATAAAATCCAACTGTACTACAATAAAAAAACAATTTCTCTGTGTGCATATAATCTTTATATATGTGTATTTTAAGAGTCTGGAAAGATATTTACCAAAAAGGGTTGCCTGTGGAGAATGGAGGTAGTGAGGAAAACCTCTGCTTTATTTTATCTGCTTTTTTTTCAGTACTGGGAATTGAACCCAAGGTCTTCACACTGAGCTAAATTACCAGTCCCTGTTCATTTTTTATTTTGAGACAGGGTCTCGTTAAGTCACTAAGTTGCCCAGGCTGGGCTTAAACTTGTGATCCTCCTGCCTCAGCCTCCCGGAGTGCTAAGATCACAGACATGAATTATGCCAGGCTTTTTGTCCCCTTCCGAGTGTAGAACCCAGGCCCACATGCTCAGGCAAACACTCCACCACTGAACCACACCCACAGCTACTTTTAAATATCTGAATTAGTTATAGGGGGCCTATATTAGTTGTAGGACTTGACCAAGACTGTTATGACTATATACTTCTCATTCAATATGGCAGAATGGCAACATCCATTTATCTCCTCTCTCTTCTGAGATACCATTAGAGTTATAAGATGGGAATTAAAAAGAACAAAGAAGAAGAGAGATATTATATGGCAATATATTTCACAAATTGGAAGGAAGGGTATATCTACTGAGTATCCAGGGACTAAGGCAGATTACGGAACTAACCAATTCAGAAAGCCTCAATAGAAAACATAGACGGAGGACTCCAGGGAGAAGGGAAGTCAGCAAAACAAATGGTATGATTACAAGCCAGAAATACTGAAGATACAGTAAAAGCACAGGATTCAAGAAACAAACAAAAAAGGGGGCAATATAGGAATACTTGGAAAAACAAAAGTTTACAAGAAGTTCATGGAGCAAATGTTAATTGGATCAAGTTAACAAGGGAAGTGGGCTCCAAGAACAGAATTTATTCTAAGCAATAAATAAAATGAAAAAAATCTGGGCTATAGCAGATATGGTAATGAAGGCATAAATTTTGTTTACCCAGCAAAAAGAAGGCAATTAGAGATTTTAAAAATATACCAAACTATCCCAAAATGCCATTTTCCAATAATGAAGGCAGCTAAAACATAGAATGTTATAGAGCAATTGATAGAGGTTGCGGCATTGGGACTATAAAGAAAATATAATCAGGGCACAATCTCTGGCTTAATACTTTAAAAAGTTTTCATAATCATAATGATGTAAACACTATTTTTGTTGGTTTCCAACTTTTGGAATCCAACCTAGAGAATAATCACTGGAAATTTAATTCTAATTATAAAGTATAAGGTAAATGTTAACAAATACTATGTAAAAGCATAGCTTGTAGAAGTCAGGAAACAGAATTAGAGGAGGGGGAAGGATGTATACAGGCACTAATATTGTAATTTTCAGAAGTGTGGAATCCAGAGATGCTATATATAGATGAATGAGGCATAGAGATCTATGTGTTTCATGTAAAGGCACAAAGATAACCAACAAGACATACAAAGAAAAAGGTGCACATTAGAACGGATGTCTGTGAGGAGGGGAGCTAAATAGAGGAACTAAAAATAGTGATGTATTAGGAGGAAGACAGGTAGTGCTGTCGTGTACGTGAGCAGGAGGGGAAGCTGATATCAACAGCTGGTAAACTAAAGAAGGATACGGAGAGAGTGGATTATTGAAATATTCCTCTTATTTCCCTTCTTTCTTTCACCCTTGCCCCCCTTTCGGCCTATTATTACAACAGCAGGGAGATTCTTTTTAAACTTAAATGAAACTTCATCATCTGGGCTTGGCCAATGGCTTTCTGTCTCTCCGAACAAAAGCTAAAATCAGCTGGGCATTATGGCACACACCTGTGATCTTAGCACTCAAGAGCTTGAGGCAGGATAATGGCAATTCCAAGGGCAGCCTGGACTACCTAGTGAGGTCTTGTCTGGAAAAAAGAAAGAAAAGCTAAAGTCATTACAATGGCTCAATAAGCCTATAATCGTCTGCCTCACCACTTCCAGCCCCTGTATCTCCTGTTACTACCACTGCTTACTCTGCACCAGCCCCATAGCTCCTTGCTGTTCCTTGGACAAACTGGACAGTTCCTACCTCAGGGTCTTGGTACGAGTGGTTCTGTCTGACTAGAATTGTCTGTTTCTCAGAGAGGTTTTGTTTGTTTTTTTGGCACCAGGGATCAAACTTGGGACTTTGCTCTTGCAAGGCAGGTAGCAGAACCACTCAGCTAAATCCCCGGCCCTCTCAGAGAGGTTTCCCATGGCTACCCTGTTGGAAATTGCAATCCCTTCACCAAGAATTCCCTATCTTCTGTTCCAGCTTTATTTTTCCCCATACCATTTACTGTATTGTAATGTACTACATATTTTAGCTACTTATCTTGTTTACTGTTGTTCTTCCCTGATAGAATGTAAACTCAATAAGAGCAGGGATTTTCCTGTTTGGGTCACCACTGTATTCCCAGTGCTTAGAACAATGACTGGCACACAGTAGCTACTTCTTATGAGCTAAATTGTGCCCTCTCAAAATTCATATGTTGGAAGTTCCAACCCCCTCCCATACCTCAGAATGCAACTGTATTTGGAGATGTCTTTACTGTGATGATTAAATTAAGATGAGGCCACTGATGTGAATCCATAGTCCAATATAACTGCTGTCCTTAGAAAAGGACAAGAAGTTACCAGGGATGCACTGCACATAGAGACAGCCATATGAAGAGGCAGCATGAGAGCAGCTAAATGCAAGCCAAAGAGTGAGGCCTGAAATGAATATTTCCCTTATGGCCCTCAGAGGAAATCACCTTGCTGGGACCTTAATCTTGGACCTTCAGCCTCCAGAACTATGAGAAAATATATTTCTGTTATTTATCCCACCTAGTCTGTGGTGTTTTGTTATGAGAGTCTTAGCAAACAAACATAGTGCTCAATAAGTATTTTGTTTAAATGAGTGGATAAATGGGTTATATTAGTTGGGGTTTTTTGGTTGTTGCTGTAACAAAACACCTGAAGGTGGGTCCCTTACACAGAAAAAGAGGTTAATGCAGCTCACAGTTCTGGAGATTCAACAGCATGGTATTAGCATCTGCTTGTCTCTAGTGGGGACCTTCTGGCTACATCACAATATGGCAGATATCACCATAATGGGAGCACAAGTAAGAGGGTGTGATCCCATGGTAAGACAGGAAGCCAGAGAAATCTCTCTCGCTCTTTCTCTCTCTCTCTCTCTCTCTCTCTCTCCCTCCTCCCCCCTCCCCCTCCCCTCTCTCCTTCCCCCTTCTCCTTTTCCCCCTCCCTTTCCTCCTTCCCTTTCCCCTCCCCTCTCTCATTCTGCCCCTGCCAGTCAGTGCTTGGGATCAAACCCAGGGCCGCACACATGCAAGTCAAGCACTACTACCACTGAGCTACCTTTCCAGCCCCCACATGAATCTCTTCTGAGGAAGGTGCCCCCAATGTCCTAATCACCTCCTACTAGACCTCATCTCTTAAAGATTCTGCCACCTCAACACCATCACACTGGGGACAAAGCTCCCAGCACATGAACCTTTCAGGGACAAACTACACCCAAACCACAGCACAGGTGAAAGGATATAGCAGGAACCATTTAAAAAACCCAAACCAGAAACAGTTAAAAGTGGTAACCCTTGGGCCGGGGATTTAGCTCAGTGGTGCTGTGCCTGCCTCATAAGCACAAGATGCTGAGTTTGATCCCCGGTACCAAAAAAAAAATGTGGTAACTCTTACAGAATGAAACTACAAGTAAGTAGGGATAGGGCAAGAAACAGCTGCTTTTCATTGTAAGTCTTTTGGCACTATTTAATTTTTATCTACATGAATACATTTTGTTTCTGTTTTTGTTTTTTTGTAGTTCAGGCTGGCCCATGAATTCACTATGTAGCCCAGGCTGGCCTCAAACTGACAGAAATCCTCCTGCCTCAGCCTCCTGAGTGCTGGGATTATAGGCGTGCACCACCACACCCAGTTCTAAATTAATTTTATAAAAAGATTTTACAGAACAAAAAAGGTAGTGTGAGTCTCCCACGTGTGGAACTTTTCACCCTTCTGGAGATATTTGTCAATGTCTAAAGTCATTTTTCATTGACATAACTTCTGGGGAGTGTTACTGACACCAGGGATACTGCTAAACATCTTACAACATACAGGACCGCTTCCTGCAACAAAGAATTATTTAACCCAGATTGTCAATGAGAGTGAAGTTGAGGAACCCTGTTTTATATAAATGTGTACATGATGGATCCATAAATTATTAAGAAAAGGTATGGCTGTGGAGTAAATAGGGTCAACCTATGAGAAGAATATAATGTAGAAAACCTACCATTCTGTACTACAATCCATTCTTCGAGGTTAGAGAAAACTCCTGAACTGAATGATAGTTCCAGGTAGTACTAGGAATGTAGGAGGCATAATAAATGTAGAGAGATCTACTAACTTCTGACCCTTATATAAACCTTCATTACCCCCAAATACAATAGGTCACTCACCCCATATTGCCTCCCTCATTTCACTGTCTCTTCCTGCCAGTTTAATTTATCCCCTCTTTCCTCACAAACCAACACTACCTTCTTTTCTTTATCTTAAACCCTAACCACAAGACTTCTCCCAGATCACAACTCATGCTGGAATGTGTTCTCTGCATTTTCGAGTCAAGGGTCATCCTTGTATTATTCACACAGCACCTCCCTGATGAAATCTTCTCTCCATCTCCTTGGAAAAGAGTAAACAATTTTTCACCACTTCCATCTTGCATAAAAACACGACCTCTCTCCTTTGTTCAACAACCTGTCAAAAACATTATTTTTTCACTTACACACTAAGTAATTACTAAGTGTCCAATCTGTTAGGTGTATTGACTGCTGTGCATTCCTGATATATGTGTCGGTGTTAGTGTTTTGTCTAGCTAGAAGTAGTTTAGACAAATGTCTAGTTTTCTGCTCTGGGAATGCAGTTTCCAGGAGGGGAGTGAGAAGGAGCAAGGGCAGTCACTGTTCCATGCTACTACTGAGAACATTAGTTTTCATCCCAAAGAGCAACATTTTTGTGCTCCCAGGTATTGAGAGTTTGCTAAGGAAGGGGAAATATACCATGCCAGAACTAGTAAACTGTGGACTATCTGAAGAAAAAACATGTGAAACTGGTAACAGTGGTCAACTTCAGAGGAAGAAACTGGAGAACAGTTTCTCCAAACTTAATTTCAGTGTATATCCTTTGATAACTTTAGAATTTTGCTCCATGCGCATATATTAGCTACACAAAAATAATGATTTTTATGTCAATATACTGTATAAAACTACACATTTGTGTCTTAAACTAAATCTCTAACCAACTACAATTAAAATTATTCTATTTCTGGCCCATAGGCCCAGCTACTTGAGAGGCTAAAGCAAGAAGATTGCTAGAGACCACAAGTTTGAGGCCAGCCTGGACAACACAGCAAGATATCTCTCTCTCTCTCTCTCTTTCTCTCTCTCCATATATATATATTTCTGTATAAAATCTTCCTTATAATAGGTATTAAATATACACTTTGATAGTCTGTTAGACTCTGAAACCCAAATTGAGAAAAAGCAGAAAAGAAATTAATGTCTGGGGCCTGGGATTTAGCTCAGTGGTGTTGCTGCCTACCTCACAAGCGCAACGTCCCGAGTTTGACACCCAGTAACAACAACAACAAAAAAGTAACCTAAACTATAAAGTAACCTAAACTATAATGTCCATATATATCACTAAAGTGTCAAATTTAAGGATAATTGGAGGTCTGAAAAATACAATGACAAAATTTTAATTACATTTTAATGAACACTACATAATTGATTGACCAGGAATTTTAAGCACTCTTGTGTTACAGATGACAAAAGACCATTCTATCCAGGAATAAATACCTCCCTGCCTTCTTTTAATTTGGACAAATAATGATGATGGAGACCAAATTCCTTGAAGTGAAAGAATGCATTATTAAGAGATAATGAACTGAGGCAGGTCTGCAGACGCTGTACCAAGGTCGCGAGTCCTCGAGGAACACACCCACCGAATCAGCCCGTGCCCCAGCAGCAATCCATTGGACAACCCCCCACCCCCGCTCCTCTGGCCTCTTCTCGGTACAGTCACCTGGTTCCACACTACAAAGATGCATAGGACACCGGACCACCAGACCCCTGTACTGGGTAAGTTGGAGTCATCCTCACCTCCCATCAGGACCGGGACTATCTTCAGGGGAAGGGCAGCTGGAACCTGCAATACAACTCTGAAGAGTTCAACCCTACAGGAGGACAGGGAGCTCAATTTGGGACTTGCAGCCAGAAATCTGCCTGAATCTCACGGGTCTGTGACTAGCTTGCTGAGACTCATTGACTTATATCTGCACACTGTTACCCACGTTGTCTATTGTGATAGCAGAGACGCACCCTGAAAGAGGCCCTTCGTCGTCATTGTTATTTTTTATTCCCAAAATTAGTAGTACTAGTTTTTTTCTCTCTTTTCTATTACTTTGCTCCTCTTATCTTTAATTTTTTTTCCTACTCTTGGCAAATATTTGTTTTTCTCTCCTCTTTTTTCTTTTCTTTTCTTTCGTTTCTCTTTCCTTTCTCTCTCTCTTACACTCACAGTCTTGCTCTCCCACATTGTTCATCTTCCCTTTTTGTCCCTGTTTTGGTCCTCATTCAGAGTTCTTCTCTATTTCCTTATTATTCTCTTTTTCCTTCTCACCTGTGTCCTCTGGCCACACTGCTAACCTTCCCCTATCCTTCTTCCCATCTGTCCCTCCCTCCCCAACCCCTTCTAACTCCTCATCCCAAACGGTAAAGTTGTTATATTGAAGAGTTTATTCACTATATGTTGGGTTGGTCCTCGATCTTGATTTAATTCACACAGCTAAAGGTGATAGATTAATAACTACCACAAAATGTCATTTTCGAAGATATACTTGATGCAATGATGTTGCTGATTGTATCACTTGGGCTAAGGCATTGTTACTGATCTAGTCAATGAACCTTTGTAGTATAAGGAAAATGAGATAGGCTTAAAGTCATTAGAGACTCGACCCTACCGAGGTCCCCAGTCGCATGGAACACACGCCAAATCAGCCCGCTGCACACAGGCAGGTCTGTGCATGCCCTACCGAGGGCCTGAGTCATGCAGAAGACACCGAATCACCCGGCTGCAGACAGGCAGCCAGCTGATACCACACTACAAAGACGCAGAGGACACCAGACCACCAGATCAAGGTACTGAGTCCCGCTGTTCCCGGCCCAGAGGTAGGGGCTTCTGAGCCGTCATCCCACTGCTCCTGGTCCAGAGGAAGGGACTTCCTGGTCACCATCCCTCCCGCTGCTCCCAGCCCAGAGGAAAGGGCTTTTGGACCACCTTCTGTCCCGCTGCTCCTGGCCCAGAGGAAGGGGCTTCCAGGCCACCATCCCTTCCACTGCTCCCGGCCCAGAGGGAGGGGCTTCTGAGCCACCATCCCACTGCTCCTGGTCCAGAGGAAGGGGTTTCCCGGCCACCATACCTCCGGCTGCTCCCAGCCCACAGGAAAGGGCTCTTGGGTCACCATTCCTACTGCTGCTCCCAGCCCCTGTCCCACCTCACCCAGCTCAGAGGAGGTAATCCATGCAGGTGCTAACAGCCGCCCGCCCAGGTCGAAATGAGAAAACATGTAAATAAGTCTCAAAACCAGACTTCCAGATCACCTACAGCAACCACAAAGGGAAATGAGATGGAACACTCTGATACTCAATGACCTGGACCCATTGAACTGAAAACAAAAGGGGATCTGGAAAAAATGAAATCAGAAATAATTTCTCAGATAACAGGAGAAATTGTGCCCCTAGTGCAAGACATGATTAATAAATCTAGAGAGGAGCTCAGGAACAGGATGGAATCCCAACATAAGAAACAAATGGAAATCGTGAAACAGATGCAAATAGAATTCCAGGAAAACAAAAACTCCATTGAAAGTCTACACAGCAGAATGAGTCAGTGTGAGGACAGAATTTCAGATATAGAAGATAAGACTGCAATTAGTGACCAGGAAAAGAAAAACTGCTTCAAAATTATAAGGGAACATGAGAAATCAATCCAGCAGCTGCTAGATGATGCAAAGAAGAATAACATAACACTGACTGGGCTCAATGAAGAAACAGGAAAGAGTGCAGATGACATAAAAAATCTCTTCACAGAAATAATGGCAGAACACTTCCCAAGCAGGGGAAAAGAGCTTGACATACAGATAAGTGAGGCATATAGGACTCCAAATAGCCCTGATCAAAAAAAATCTACACATAGGCATATAATTGTTAAGATTCCAGAATCACAACAGAAGAACAAAGTTCTCCAGGCAGTCAGAGAAAAGAAACAAATCACATACAAAGGAAAGCCCATCAGAATCACAGCAGACTTCTCAACACAAACCATCAAGGCAAGAAGAGCTTGGAGTGACATATTCCAAGCCCTAAAAGAAAACAGCCTCCAACCCAGATGGATGTACCCTGCAAAACTATCTTTCAAAATGGATGGAGAAATAAGATACTTTCATGACAAAGAGCACCTTAGGAACTTCGTGAATACCAAACCAGCACTCCAAAGAATTTTACACAATATCCTAGGAACAGACATTGAGGATCACAACCCCAGGAAGCAAAGCAGAATGAACCCATCTGGCATGACAAGAAGTTAAATGGAAAGGGGTAGAACCCAACAAAAAGAAAAAGTCATGGCAATGACAATACGTTTCAGTTATAACCATCAACATTAATGGTCTCAATTGACCAATCAAAAGAAATAGACTGGCAGAATGGGTCAAGAAGCAAAATCCAACAATATGCTGCATACAAGAAACACACTTAATTCAAAAGGAAACTCATAGACTGAAAGTAAAAGGGTGGAAAACAATACTCCATGTGACAGGAACCCGAAAAAAAGCAGGAGTAGCTATCCTCTTGGCAGATCAAGTAGATTTCAAACCAACACTGATTAAGAGAGATGAAGAAGGACACTACATCCTTGTAAAGGGAAGAATCCAAGAGGAAGAGATGACAATCATAAATATCTATGCACCAAACACTAGTGCACCCAACTATATAAAACAAATACTAACGGACTTGAAAAGTCATATATGCACTAATACAATTGGAGTGGGGGACCTCAACACCCCACTGTCACAAATAGATAGAGCAACTAGACTAAAAATAAGTAATGAAATACTAGAACTCAATCGAACTCTTGAACAAATGAACTTAACAGATGTTTACAGAGTCTTCCACCCCACAAAATCAGAATACACATTCTTCTCAGCTGCACATGGGTCATTCTCCAAAATAGACCACATACTCACACATAGAACATGTTTAAGTAAGTGCAAAGGAATTGAAGTTATCCCCTGTATATTATCAGACCATAGTGCCATGAAACTGGAGATCCATAGCAAAAGAAACTGGAAATATTTCATAAACACGGGGAAATTGAACAACACACTTCTGAATAACCAATGGGTCACAGAGGAAATTAAAGAAGAAATCAGACAGTTCCTTCAATTAAATGACAATGACAATACAACATATCGGAATCTATGGGACACAATGAAAGCAGTCTTATGAGGGAAATTCATAGCAGTGAACACGCATATTAGGAAAACACAATGAGCCCAATTAAACAACCTGATGCTGAACCTCAAGCTTCTAGAAAAAGAAGAGCAGGACATCTCCAAAGTTCATCCAAGGGAGGAAATTATAAAGATCAGAGGAGAAATCAATGCAATGGAGACTAAGAGAACGATACAAAAAATCAATGAAGCCAAGAGTTGGTTCTTCAAAAGAATCAACAAAATTGACAAATCTTTAGCCAACCTTGTCAGAAAAAGGGAAGAAAAGGCCCAAATCCATGCAATTAGGAATGAAAAGGGTGAAATTACAACAGACCCAGCAGAAATCCAGAGGATCATCAATACCTACTTCCAGAACCTATATGCCAATAAGATGGACAACACAGAAGAAATGGACAGATTCCTAGATACATATGAATTACCAAAGTTGAACGAAGAAGACCTAAACATTCTGAACAACCCAATATCAACCCATGAAATTGAAAATGTAATTAAAAACTTATCAACTAAGAAAAGCCCAGGCCCTGATGGCTTCACTGCTGAATTCTACAAGACATTTAGAGAGGAACTGCTGCCACTACTGTTGAAACTCTTCAGTGAAATTGAAAGGGAAGCAATACTCCCAAACTCATTCCTGGAAGCAAGCATCACCTTGATCCCTAAAGCAGAGAAAGACCCAATTGAAAAAGAGAACTATAGGCCAATCTCACTAATGAACATAGATGCAAAAATCCTTAATAAGATACTGGCAAACAGAATGCAGAAGATCATCAAGAAGATCATACACCCTGATCAAGTGGGATTCATCCCAGGGATGCAGGGATGGTTCAATATACGCAAATCAATCAATGGAATACACTATATCAATAGAGCCAAGGACAAAAACCATATGACTATCTCCATAGATGCAGAAAAAGCATTTGACAAAATCCAACATGCATTTATGATAAAAACCCTACAAAAAATTGGAATAGATGGTCTCTACCTCAAACTGATAGAAGCCATCTATGAAAAACCAACAGCCAACATCATACTAAATGGGCAAAAAATGAAATCCTTCACACTAAAATCAGGAACAAGACAAAGATGTCCACTATCACCACTCTTGTTCAATATAGTTCTGGAAACATCAGCCACGGCAATTAGACAAGAGAAAGAAATAAAAGGAATAAAGATAGGTAATGAAGAAGGCAAATTGTCATTATTTGCAGATGACATGGTACTCTATATAGAAGACCCCAAGAACTCCACCAAAAGTCTTCTAGACTTAATAACCAAATTCAGTCAAGTAGCTGGTTACAAGGTCAACACACAAAAATCAATAGCTTTCCTCTACACCAATGACAGACTCACTGAGAGAGAAATAGGGCAAATAATTCCTTTCACAATGGCATCCAAAAAACTGAAATACCTAGGAATCATCCTAACAAAAGAAATCAAAGGCCTCTTCTCTGAAAACTATGGCACTCTGAAAAGAGAGATTGAAGATGATATCAGAAAATGGACAGACATCCCCTGCTCCTGGGTAGGAAGGATTAATATAGTGAAAATGGCCATATTTCCAAAACTGCTATATAGATTCAATGCAATTCCAATTGACATCCCAGCAGCATGCTTCATAGACCTCGAGAAAATAATCCAAACATGCATTTGGAGCAAGAAGAGACCCAGAATAGCAAAAGCAATTCTAGGTAACAGAGACATGGCAGGAGGTATCCCAATCCCCAACCTGCAACTCTACTACAAAGCTACTGTGATAAAAACAGCATGGTACTGGCAAAGAAACAGACCTGAGGACCAGTGGAACAGATTAGAAGATGGAGAAACAACGCCAGACACACTCAGCCATCTCATCTTCGATAAAGGAGCCAAACACCCTCAATGGAGGAAAGATAGCCTCTTTAATAAATGGTGCTGGAAAAATTGGGCTTCAACTTGCCAAAGATTAAAACTAGACCTATATCTCTCACCATGCACTAAACTAAAATCAAAATGGATTAAAGATCTAAATATTAAATAGAAACTCTGAACCAGTTGGAACAGAGGTTAGGTAGAACCCTAGAAGGCATCAGTGTAGGAAAAGATTTTATGAACAAAACCTCAGTTGCCCTTGAACTAGCACAAACAATCAACAAATGGGATCTCTTCTTATTAAAAAGCTTCTGCACAGCAAGAGAAACCACCAGCAGTGTGAAGAGACAACCCACAATGTGGGAAAGAATCTTCACCTGCTCTTCCTCAGACAAAGTTCTACTATCTCGAATCTATAAAGAACTTCAAAAGATCAGACCTCCCAAATTTAAAGACCCAATCCAAAAATGGGCATCTGAAATGAACAGACATTTCTCAGACAAAGAAGTAGAAATAGCAAATAAATACACGAAAAAATGTTCAACATCACTGGTCATTCAAGAGATGCAAATGAAAACAATCCTGAGATTCCACTTCACTCCAGAAAGAATGGCTGCTATCATGAAATCAACCAATAACAAATGCTGGCAGGGCTGTGGGGAAAGAGGAACACTGCTCCACTGCTGGTGGGAGTGTAGACTGGTGCAACCACTGTGGAAATCAGTATGGAGATACCTCAAAGAACTAGGACTGGTAGTCCCATTTGACCCCGCTATTCCCCTGCTGGGGATCTTCCCCAAAGAATTAAAAGAATCATACCACAGTGATATATGTGCACCCATGTTCATAGCAGCACAGTTTGTAATAGCTAAAACTTGGAAACAGCCCAAATGTCCATCAACTGGAGACTGGATAAAGAAAATGTGTTTTTTTTATAAAATGGAGTACTACTCAGCCATAAAAATGAGAAATTAGACACGTTTATAGCTAAGTGGATGCACATTGAGGTGATACTCTTAAGTGAAATAAATAGGACACACATGTGTAAATACCGAATAGTTTCTCTGGTGTGAGAAACTGAAAGTGTACATAAGGACTAAATGTATAATAGGTCATGTGAAATAGGAAGAAAAGGGGCAATGGGAAAGAAGTGGGAGGGCTAGGGGAAAGGATAGAAGGGAATGGGATTAATATGAGAAAATGGAAAAATAGGAACAAAATCTTTGTAAATAAGGAGGACTGGAGGGGTTGAAGGGAGGGCTGGGCAAGGGTGAAAAATAAGAACCAAGAGAGACTATGTAAAGGTGCAAATCTCCAATGATGAATGTCATTATATTGTATACCTAAAATGTACCAATGATTAGAATGAATAATCGACAATGTAAAATAGGAAGAAAAGGTCCAAAGGGGTAGGTGTAGTGGGAGGGGCAGGGGAAAGGAAAGAAGGGAAAGGAAAAATGATGAGAAATGGAAAAAATGGAAATAAAGTCTTTGTAAATAGGGAAGGGTGGAGGGCGTGAAGGGAGGGCTAGGAATGGGGAAAAAATAAGAACCAAGATGCATTATATAAAGGTACAATTCCCAATGAGAATTGTAATTGTGTTGTATAACTACAATGCACTAATAAAAGAATTTAATACAAAAAAAAGTCATTAAAGACTCAAAACTTAAAGACCAGCTATATCTGGAAGACACCTCTGAGAAGCAATCATTCCATAAGGGTTCTAATTACAAGCAACAAAGATACCTACAATAAGCAATTTCAAAGTATCTACCCAGCAGTTAAACCAAGAACAGTACCAAAAACAAAAATGAGAAGACATTTAAGGAAGGCACATACTCAGACTTCCACCCCACCAAGGGTAAATACTAGGGGAAATGAGATGGAAAAGTCCCATAACCAACCACCTGGATACCCTGAACTGATAGCACAGGAAGTAACAAAACAGATGAATGAGGCTCTAGAAAAATTCAAAGCAGAAATAATCTCCCAGATATCTACAGAGATGATGAGCAGAGTGAAAGACATGATTAGAAGATCTAGAACAGAAACAGATAAAAAAATAGATGAGCTCAGAAACATGCTGGAAGCCATGAATACCCAGCATAAGAAAGAAATGGAAACCATGATTGCCCAACATAAGAAAGAAATGGAATCCATGAAACAGATTCAAACAGATATTCAGGAGATCAAAAACTGCATTGAAACTATCTACAGCATATTAAGAGAATCTGAACATAGAATATCAGATAGATATAAAAGACAGGATTGCAGTTAAGACCATGAAAATAAAGATTTCTTAAAAATAATAAGGGACCACGAGAAATCAATCCAACAAATGCTAGATGATGCAAAGAAGAATAACATAAGACTCATAGGAGTCCATGAAAAAACAGGAGAAAGCACAATTGACATAAAAAAACTGTTCACAGAAGTAATAGTGGAAAACTTCCCAGAGAGAGGTAGAGAATTGGACCTACAGATAAGTGAGGCATAGAGAACTCCAACTAGCCATGATCAAAAAAAATCTACATCTAGACATATAATAGTCAAGATCCCAGAAACCCAACAGAAAAACAAAATCCTACAAGCAGTTAGAGAAAAGAAACAAATCACCTACAGAGGAAAGCCAATCAGAATCACAGCAGACTTCTCAACACAAACCCTCAAATCAAAGAGAGACTAGAGTGAAGTATTTCAAGCCCTAAAAGAAAATAACTTCCAACCTAGACTGTTGTATCCTGTAAAATTATCTTTCAAATTCGATGGGGAAATTAGATACTTCCACGACAAAGAACACCTGAGAAATTTCATGACCACCAAACCAGCACAACAAGCAATTCTAAACAATATCCTAGAAAAAAGCAATGAAGGTCACAACTCCATGAGGCCCAACAGAGGGAAGCCACCAGGCAAAGTAAGACACTAAAGGGAAAGGGGGAAAAATAAGAAATAAAAGAGCCAACAAAAGTAAAACATCATGACAAGGATAAATCAATATCTATCAATTATAAACCTCAATGTTAATGGTCTCAATTCACTAATCAAAAGAAATAGACTGGCAGAATGGATTAAAAAGGAAAATGCAACACTATGCTGTATACAAGAAACACACCTAACTCAAAAAGAAACTCATAGACTGAAAGTAAAAGGATGGAAAACAATTCTCCATGCCACAGGAACCCAGAAGAAAGCAGGGTAGCAATCTTATTTGCAGACAAAGTAGATTTCAAACCAAAACTAATTAAGAGAGACAAACATGGTCACTACATCCTTGTGAAGGGAACAATCCAAGAGGAAGAGATGACAATCCTAAATATATATGCCCCAAATACGAATGCCCCCAACTATACAAAACAAATATTAATAGACAAGAAATACCAAATAAACACTAACACAGTTGTAGTGGGGGACCTCAATACCCCACTATCACAAATAGACAGATCATCTAGACAAAAAGTTAACAAGGAAATTCTAGAACTGAACCAAGCTATTGAACAAATGGACTTAATAGATGTTACAGAGTGTTCCACCCCACAAAATTGGAATACACATTCTTTTTGGCTGCACACAGGTCATTCTCCAGAATAGACCACATGCTAGCTCATAGGACATGTCTAAGTAAATGTAAAAGAGTTGAAGTTATTTCCTGTATATTATCAGACCATAGTGCAATGAAATTGGAGATCAATGACATAAGAAACCGCAAAACCCCAACAAACACATGGAAACTGAATAACACCCTCTTGAACAACCAATGGATCACAGAAGTAATTAAAGAAGAAATTAAACAGTTTCTACAAGTAAATGAAACTGCCAGTACAACATACAGGAATCTATGGGACACAATGAAACAGTTCTATGGGGGAAATTCATAGCAGTGAATGCCCATATTAGGAAAACAGAGAAAACTCAGTTAAATAACCTAATGCAGAACCTCAAGCTCCTAGAAAAAGAAGAGCATAATGAATCCAAAGCTCATACAAGAGAGGAAATTATAAAGATCAGGGCAGAAATCAATGCAATGGACACTAAGAGAACAATACAAAAAAATCAATGTATCAAAGAGTTGGTTTTTTAAAAGAATAAATAAAATCGATAAACCTTTAGCCAACCTTATCAAAAAAGGAAAGAAAAGGCACAAGTACATGCAATTAAGAATGAAAAAGGTGAAGTCACAACAGATCCAACAGAAATCCAGAGGATCATCAATACCTACTTCAAGAACCTCTACTCCAATAAAATGGAAAACACAGAAGAAATAGGCAGATTCCTAGATACATACGAATTGCCAAAGTTAAATGAAGAAGATATAGAAATTCTAAACACCCCAATTACAATGAGTGAAATTGAAAATGTAATAAAATATTTACCAACAAAGAAAAGCCCAGGTCCAGATGGCTTCACTGCTGAATTTTACAAGACATTTAAAGAAGAACTAATGCCATTACTCTTTAAACTCATCAAGGAAATTGAAAGGGAAGCAATACTTCCAAATTCAGTCCTGGAAGCAAGTGTTACTATTCCAAAACCAGGGAAAGACCCAACCCAAAAAGAGAACTACAGGTCAATCTCCCTAATGAACATAGATGCAAAAATCCTCAACAAGATACTGGCAAACAGAATACAGAGGGTCATCAAGAAGATCATACACCCTGACCAAGACGGATTTATCCCAGGGATGCAAGGATGGTTCAACATTCATAAATCAATAAATGTAATACACCATATTAACAGAGTCAAGGACAAAAATCATATGATCATCTCAATAGATGCAGAAAAAGCATTCTTCAAAATCCACCACCCATTCATGATAAAAACCCTACAGAAAATTGGAATAGAAGGTCTTTATCTCAACCTGATTAAGGCTATCTATGAAAAACCAACAGCCAGCATCATACTAAATGGTCAAAAACTGAAAACTTTCACGCTAAAATCAGGAACAAGACAAGGATGCCCACTATCACCACTCCTGTTCAATATAGTTCTGGAAACATTAGCCACAGCAATTAGAAAAGAGAAATAAAAGGAATAAAGATAGGAAAAGAAGAAGTTAAACTGTAATTATTTGCTGATGATATGATACTACATAGAAGACCCAAAAAACTCCGCCAGAAGACTTCTAGACTTAATTGACAGATTCAGTAGAGTAGCTGGATACAAGGTCAACACTCAAAAAACAATAGCTTTCTTGTACACAAATAACAGACAAACTGAGAAAGAAATTCGGGAAACAATTCCTAGTACAATAGCATCCCAAAAAATGAAATATCTAGGAATCAATCTAACAAAGGAAGCAAAAGACCTCTATACTGAAAACTACAGCACTCTGAAAAAAGAGATCGAAGAGGATACAAGAAAATGAAAAGACATTCCTTGCTCCTGGGTAGGAAGAACCAATATAGTGAAAATGGCCATACTTCCAAAACTGCTATATAGATTCAATGCAATGCCAATTGAAACTCCAACAATATACTTCACAGAACTAGAGAAAACAATCCAAAAATTCATTTGGAACCATAAGAGACCTAGAATAGCTAAAGCAATTCTAAGCAACAGAGACATGGCTGGGGGTATAACAATCCCCAACTTGAAACTATACTACAAAGCTACTGTGATAAAATCAGCATGGTACTGGCAAAGGAACAGACCTGAGGATCAGTGGAATAGATTAGAAGATCCAGAAACAACTCCAGACATGCTCAGCCACCTCATGTTTGACAAAGGAGCCAACCACCATCATTGGAGGAAAGATAGCCTATTTAATAAATGGTGTTGGAAAAACTGGATTTCACCCTGCCAAAGATTAAAGCTAGACCAAACCTATCACCATGCACTAAACTAAGATCAAAGTGGATTAAAGATCTAAATATTAAGACAGAAACAGTAAACTTGCTGGATAAGTTAGGTAGAACTCTTGAATACATTGGCATAAGAAAAGACTTCATGAACAAAACCTCAGCAGCATGGGAACTAGCAGAAAGAATCAACAACTGGGATCTCATCTTATTCAAAAGCTTTGGCACTGCAAAATAAACCACCCACAGAGCTAACAGACAACCTACAATATGGGGAAAAAAATTTAGCAGCTGTACCTCAAACAAAGGACTACTATCTAGAATATATAAAGAATTGAAAAAAATCAGACCCCCCAAATTCAAAGACCCAATTCAAAAATGGGCATCTGAAATGAACAGACATTTCTCAGAAAAAGAAGTAAACGCATCAAACAAATATATGAAAAAATGTTCAACATCACTGGTCATTCGAGAGATGCAGATGAAAACTACACTGAGATTCCACCTCACCCCAGAAAGAATGGCTGCTATCAAAAATCAACAAATAACAAATGCTGGCGGGGGTGTGGGGAGAAAGGAACCCTTCTCCATTGTTGGTGGGAGTGCAGACTGGTGCAACCATTGTGGAAGTCAGTATGGAGATACCCCAAAGAACTAGGACTAGAGGTACCATTTGACCCAGCTATTCCTCTGCTGCATATCTTCCCAAAAGAATTAAAAGAATCATACCACAGTGATATATGTGTACTCATGTTCATAGCGGCACAGTTTGTAATAGCTAAAGCTTGGAAGCAGCCCAAGTGCCCATCACCTGGAAACTGGATAAAGAAAATGTGGGGGTTTTTTTTATAAATTGGAGTACTACTCAGCCATAAAGAATGAAAAACTGGAGTCATTTATAGCTAAATGGATGCATATCGAGGCCATACTCTTAAGTGAAATAAATAGGACACACATGTGTAAATACTGAATAGTTTCTCCAGTGTGAGAAACTGATAGTGTAAACAAGGTTTAAAATGATTAAAATGAATAATTGATCATTTGAAATAGGAAAAAAGGTCCAAAGATGAAGGAGTGAAGGGAGGGGAAGGGGAAAGGAAAAGAGGGAAAGGAAAAATTATGAGAAAAGAAAAAAATGGAAACAAAGTCTATGTAAATAGGGAAGGGCTGAGGGATTGAAGGGCGCACAGGTAATGGGGAAAAAAATAAGAACAAACATACATCATGTACAGGTACAAACACCCAATGATAAATGTAAATGAATTGTATACCTAAAATGTACCAATAAAAGGGAAGGAGGAAAAAAAAAAGAGAGAGAGATAATGAACTTTATATTTCAAAAAATTAGAAGAAAGTATTTTGAAACTTTTACCATAAAAAAATGAAAAATGTTTGAGGAGCTATATATGTTTAACTTGATTTAAACATTAGTATATATGTGTATTATAACATTACATGTTACCTCATTAATATGCACAATTTTGTTTTGTATCAGTTAAAATAAATTTAATTTAAATTTAAAATATAATTCCTCTTCCTCAACATTTCCACCTTTCCTCAGTGACTGGTGAATGTTGCACTTTTTTTGAACTCAGAACCTTCGGCTTGTGAGGCAGGCGGCAGAACCACTAAGCTAAATCCCCGGCCCTGTTGCACTTTTTTAAAAAATGAAAATTTCCCTTATCCAAATAGACCCTCTAATATGAAGATATACTCCTTCTTCATCTGACCTCTGAGGCCTTCCTAAACTTGAGGATGTCTACCAGATCTTTGACCATTCAAGGAAAATGGTCTTCATTTTGATGTATCTTCTCCAGGCAACCCCAGAAGTTGACTTCCATTCCCACTGATGAGTCTCATCCTACTCGCACCTCTGATCATATCTTGTTTCCATTCATTCATTCATTCATTCAGTACTGGGGTTGAACCTAGGACCCAGGCACGAGGACAAGCACTCTACAACTGAGCTACATTGACAGCACTTGGTGGGAAGGTGGGGGGTGGGTCTCTCTTGATAGTCTAGCCTGGCCTCAAACTCATAATCCTGCTTAAGCCTCCTGAGTAGCAGGAATTACAGGTGTGTGCCACTGTGCCTGGCTTCTAATCTCTGAATTCATTTGCACAGAAGCTAAGATGAAGATTAATTTTCAAAGGTGATTTTTTAAAAAAGAATATGCTTCTTAAGCCTTCTCTTCTAAACGGGGAAGAAATCAGGCCAAGCTGAACCCCAGCCAGGCTATTTACTGGAGCTACTAAGTATCCTTTCTGTGCCTCTGCTCTTTCTTTCTGTCCTGAGTTGAATAGACATCCTATCAGTCATTACATTTATCTTTGGAAATTTAATCTCTATTATTCTAATAATTGGGGAAGGGGGAAAAATAAGAACCAAGAGAGGTTATGTAAAGGTGCAAATTTCCAATGATGAGTGTCATCATATTGTATACCTAAAATGCACCAATATCATTCTAATAATTAAAAATCATTTCTTCACCTGTACAAAGTCTATTCCTCTCTGACAAGAGTGTAGTTGGATGTGCATGCACACTGGTATATTAGTTAACTCAGGCTGTCATAACAAAATAGCATAGACTAGGTGGCTTAAACAATCAAAATTTATTTTCTCATAGTTTTGGAGGCTAGACGTCCCAGCCCAAGGTGCTGGCCAATTCAGTTCCTGGCGGGATCTCCTGGCTTGAAGACAGCTGCCTACTTGCAGAGTCCTCACATGGTCTTTCTGTAACCAGCATAGCAAAATGAAATTTTTTAAGTTAGAATTTCTTCCTTTAGAGAGAAGCTGCTTTTCCAGCCTTCCACAGGCCTAGAATATAAACCACCACACCCTCTTCTCCTCAGCCCAGATGAATGGACAGAATACGGAGATACTGGCCCCAGGAGGTCAAAGTCAAATTTCATTTCCACAAGGAAGGGAGGGAGAAGAAAGAGGCCAGAGGAGACACAAAGCAAGCTTTAAATTGTTTATTGTCTCTTTGTATTCCCTCTCTCCTCTGTTCCTTACTATAAAGCACCCTTACACATCTGGACACAGATGGTGATTTAGGTGCTGGGGCCCCTCCATCTCCTTGCTAACGTTGAATAAATTCTTTCTCCTTTTCCCTAAGCTAAATGGCCTCTTTTGATTTGGTCAGTTGTGAGCAAATGATCCTGAGGAATCTGAGAATATAGACCTAAGTGGCCAGTAACATTTCATTTCTGGTGCACTGAAAGAGATCTCTGGTGTCTCTTCCTCTTCTCAGAGTGCTGTCAGATGAGAAGCCCAGCTTTATGACCGCCCATAACCTTTGTTACCTCCTCATATGCTGTACCTCCAAATATAGTCACACTGGGAGTGAAGACTTAAATATTATGAATGGTAGCACAATTTAGTCCATAACAACTGGGTTAACAGTAAAATAAAACTTTTCATTTCTTAGTAAATTCATGGGTTATCTGAGATATATGTGGAGAGCATGTATCTACATATATACAAACGTTAGAACTGACCAATGGAGAAGTGAGCAGGTTGTTCTGGAATTGAAGATGCAAAGAATGCACTTGGGGAAGGAGGATGAAGGATGTTAGGAAGGATGGGGAACTCATTTGGTAGACCAGTAAAGAAAGAACAGCAGCACCCTATACTTGCAGTTTTTAACCAAGGCAGCAGTGAGATGCTAGCAAGGTTTCATGCCAAAGCAAACAAATTCCACAGGATTAAGTAGGCTTTTTTGACTCCCCACTTCTCCCAAAATCCACTGGGCCAAAACTCTGCCTGATAAACTGGAATATGAACATTGCTTAACCTGTCCTATTCTGATTGTTGGCTCACAAGAACGGCAATTATGTCCATTTAACTCACTCTCTACAGTATTATTGTGCAGAGAAGCATTTAAATGCTTTTGATGATGATGATTATAGAATATAAAGGGCTGCTGACAAGTTTCATTGTAAGAACTTTTATAACCCCACCATTAAGGAGATGAATATCTTCATATTCCTAAACAAGAGGTAATCACATGTCTAAAGGCTCTTTGCCCCTCACTTATTTTGTTAAGCTGCTATTCTCATTTATTCTCCATTTTCCCCCTTGATGTGCACTAGTTACTATGGAAACATCAAGATACCATACTTTGAGCATATCAACATTTTCATGTTCTATTAGAGTATGAAGGCAATTTACATCAAGGTATTGGGGGAGGGAGTTGTTGCTGAGGGTTTCAGATAAATGCAAGATTGAAAAAAAAAAAGGCATGGCACTGCCAGACAAACACAGGCTTTATTCATACAGCACCAAAGAAGGCTTAGCGTTCTCACCTACCCACTCTGTATACCACAGTCCTGGCTGTAGTTACAAATATTTTCCTATCCAATAAAAATATTCATGTATACCACCAGCATTGGTTCTTTCAACTTAGAATTTTAGAAGAACACTTTTTTGGGGGGGGTACCAGGGATCAAACTCAGGTCCTTGCGCCTGTGCAGCAGGCCGCAAAACCACTGAGCTAAATCCCCGGCCTAGAAGAACACTTTTAAAAATTAGTCAGTCTGGGGATTTAGCTCAGTGGTACTGCAGCCTGCCTCGAAAGCACAAGGTCCTGAGTTCGATTCCTGGTTCCAAAAAATAAAAAAATTAGTCAAGAGGGACTGAACCATGCTATGGAATTAGCACACTACTGAACAACTGACTTTATCATCAACAAATACAATACACACACATAACACATATATCAAATATGAAGTCCACAGTCCAACCACGAAATTAACTGTGAGCTACAAGTATCTGTACCTGTTCTTTCTGCCTTTGCTCCTTTTACATGAGAGTCCTAGAAAAGTTTAATCACTTTTGTAATTTCAACTACCACCCAAATGCTGAACATTCTCAAATACATATTTCAATCTCAAATCTTTGACCACTTTTGTGTAGGTACCTGCTATATATGCATCTCTGTCAACACAATGCTTTGCATACAATTAAAACTGAACTCATCATCTGTATTAGTCAAGGTTCTACAAAGTTCCCTAGAGAAAGATTATAGATAGATAGATAGATATGAAACTTTAACATTCATTTTAAGGAATTGGCTCACATGATTATGGAAACTGAACAATTCCATGATAAGCTATCCGCAAGCTGGAGACCCAACAGAACCAGCACTGTAGCTCCAGGCTGAGTCCAAAGGCCTGAGAATCAGGAGAACCAGTAATGTAAATTTCAGTCCAAATGCAAAAGAAAACCAATGTCCTAGTTTGAAAAAAAGTACAGAAAATGAATTCTCCTGTTCCCTGCCTTTTGTTCTATTAAGGCCTCAAATAGATTGGAAGAGACCCATCTTTACTGAGGACAATCTATTTTACTCAATCTACTGTTGAAATATTAGTCTCATCCAGGAGCATCCTTACAGAAACACAGTTATAGTCACTTCCCTCATAGCTGAGATACAATACCCAACATCCACAACTTAAAGGAGGAGAAGCTTATTTTGGCTCACATTTTAGGCCATAATTGGTTGGGTCCAGAAGAGGACTACATGTCACAGGAGCATGGCAGAAGAGAGCTATTCAAAGCTTGGTAGACAGGAAGCAGAGAGAGGCAAGAAAGGACCTGGGAAGGGAGCCATAACCTTCCATGATCTTCACACCCACAGTGATGGTCTCTTCCAACCAGATTCCACCTTCTACCAGTGAGTCAGCTAGAATGCCCCTATAATCCAATCACCTTCCAAAGGTCCTTCTTATGATCTCATGAGGCTTTAGGGGGACATCCAAACATAAATCATAATATACACCCAGAATAATGTTTAGCCCAATATCTTGGCATGCCCATGTTTCAGTCAAGTTCACACACACACATAAAATTAACCATCGTATCATCTTTCCTCCTTAGTTGATATTATTCCATATTCTTTACTTCAGTTGTGATACCACATAATCTGTTCACTCAAGCTAGAAGCCTGTAAATCACCTCTATCTCTTCCCTCTCTTATTTACCATATTAAATTAATCATCATGTCCTGCACATTTTACCTTCTAAAATGTTCCTTGAATTTTTCCCCTCCTCTATATTTCTTTTTTAAAATATTAAGTGTTAAATAATGCCATGAAGCCCTGTAATCCCCACACTCTGGGAGGTTGAGGCAGGAGGATCACAAGTACCAGCCCAGCCTGTGCAACTTAGCAACTTAGTTTAATGGGAAGGCCCTGAGTCCAAACCCCCAGTACTGCTAATAATAATAATGATCATAGCAATAATGATGATCATGCCATGAGAGATGATTAAGCTCACTTCCACCACCACCAGCTCCTATCTGCTCTTTCCAGTAGTTATATTGTTTTTATTTCTTCTAATGGTCATCTTTTTCACTTTTTGTTTTTTTTTTTGAGACAGGGTCTCGTTATGTAGCCCAGGCTAGCCTTGAACTCACTGTGTAGCCCAGGCTGGTCACCAACTTGTGACGATCCTCCTGCCTCCTGAGTGCTGGGATTACAGGTGTGTGCCACCACGCCCAGCTTTTCACCCTAAATAATACGCATAAACTTATATTTTCTATCTGATCAACTGTAGATAGTATCTCCTAATTGCCTATTTTGCAAAATGAAGTCACACTTAGTGTTGAACGTTTTCCTCAACCCTACATTCCAATGTATATCTATTTCTCCATATCTCTATTTTCACCTTTGTCTACAACATCATCTCAGCAAGCATCCTGGCTAGTCTCTCTACTTCTATCTTGTCCCTCTACATCAGTGGTGGAGAACCTATGGCACACGTGCTGCAGCCAGCTGTTTGGTATCATTGAAAGCTCTAAAAGTTTTGCTGTCACTGCTCTACATTAACTCTATATACAACAGCCAGAGCAATCTTTTTTTGGGGGGGGGGGTACTGGGCACTCTACCACTAAGCTACATCTCCAGCCCTTTTAATCTTATTTTTTTAAATTTTGAGACAGATCTTGCTAAGTTCCCCAGGCAGATTTTGAACTTGTGATCCTCCTGACTCACCCTCCTTCAGGGCTAGAATTACAGATATGTACCACTATGCCCATGTCAGAGTAATCTTTTATAAGGCTAAATCAATTTCTTCTGTCAATGGTAGGATAGTTTCAAATTAACCATTCCATGGCAAATAACTATAATAGCTAAACAACACATTGAAGGGCTACTAATTGAGGGCAAGAAATTGAGAGGCCAAGATTCTGGAGAGAAGAGAAACCCAAAGAGAGAGAGAGTGGAAACAAGGGAAGGAGAGAAAGAGAAAGAGGGAGGAAGGGAGGAAGAGAGAGAGAGACCGGATATCTGGTTGCATTTTTGCTTTTAAGGAACTTGCCAATTTGAAATCTGTGGATGAAAAGTTAATAATCTGTGCAAATTGAAAATTGTGTGCTAAACAGTGGCTTAGAGCTGGGTTTAGTGGCACATCCCTGTAATCCCAGCGCTCAAGAGGCCTAGGCAGGAGGATCTTCATGAGTTTAAGTCCAGCCTGGGCTACATAGTGAATCAAGACCAGCCTGAACTACACAGATGAGACCCCATCTCAAAAAAAAGAAAAAAGACAACAAAAAACAGTGGCTTAGGGCCTAAGAAGCTGAGCAGAGCAGAAAAGGCTATTTCCAAGAACTGGAACATACAATAAGATGAGCTTGAAGCTTCTTTTTGTCCTTACAAATAGATAAATGCTCAAAGAAAGATGAGAAAATGACAAAAAGCCACAAAAGCTATCTTAAAAAGCCTCCCACTGGCTAAATGTCAGCAACAAAATAACAGACTAAAACCCACTGAATAAAGCAGGAAGCCAGATGTCAATACTGACATGAGCAAATGAATGAGAAAGCTGGTGAGTGTGATGAGTCCTCATCAGGTTTTAAAGTTTCCCTCCACAAGATACTTTTTTTTCATTACTAAGGATTGAACCAGTGAGCTCTGAGCTATACCCCAGCTCTTTTTATTTTTTGGCTTGAGATAAGATCTCCCTAGGTTGCCAAAGCTGGCCTTGAACTTGGGATCCTCTTACAGGCATGTGCCACCATGCCCAGCTGTGTATGCCTTTTTTTTTTTTAACCGGTACTGGAAATTGAACTCAGGACCTTGCACTTGCCAGGCAGGCATGACACCACCGAGCTACATCCAGGCCCTTGAATGGCGTTCAATTACTAATTTATTTGTCCTTTTTTGCATATGTATGGTACAGAGGATTGAATCCAGGGGCACTCTACCATGGAGCTACACCCCTGACCCTTTTTGGTTTTTATCTTGAAATAGGGTCTTGCCAAGTTGCCCAGACTGGCCTCAAACTTGTGATTCTCCTGCCTCAGCTTCCCAAATAGCTGTGATTTTAGTCATGTGCTACCTCACCTAACGAGGTAAAGAATAACTTTACAGTAGGGAAGTCTAGAAGATATCATGTAAATCAAATGAAAAAAGAGAACATCATCAAAATAAAACACATTGAATCATGTATTCCCTATTGGGATGCAATGAAAGAACCAAGAATCCCTTCTTTTTTTTTTTTATGTACTGGGGATCGAACTCAGGTCCTTGCACTTACAGGGTAGGCAGCAGAACCACTGAGCTAAATCCCCAGCCCTATCACTTCTTTAGAGTTCCTGCCAGAGATTAAAAACCTGAATGTAATCATGAGGTGCTATCAGATAAACCAGACTTCTGGGACATTTTACAAAATAATTAGACTGTAATCTTCAAGTGTCAAGGTTATGGAAGCCAAAGAAAGACAGGGAACTATTGTAAAATGGACACTAAATAGATGTGACAAGCCAAGAATACTTGATTCTCAAATGGATTCTTTGGCTATAAAGGGCATTACTGAAAATTGGCAAAACTTGAATGGGATCTGAGGACTGGATGGTAGCAATGTGTCAATCTTAATTTTCTAATGTTGATGGTTGTATGTTAATTTTCTGTAAGAGAATACTCTTTTTTAGGAAATAAACATGAAATATCCAAAAATGATAGTATTACCAGGTTCTGAGATTCTGGGGACTCCTAGAGAGTCTACCTCAGTTCTTCTTGTCCTGAACAAAAGGTTGGACAAAAAAAGTGTAAAAGGTAGTGAGGTTTTACACTTATTAAATGTAGGAAAAGAAACATGCTTTGCAGAGTGAGTATGAGCCAATTAAAAGTAGAAAAAGAAGTATATTCTGCAGGATAAGAGCAGACCACTGTGAAAGAGAGAACACAGTGCCCAAGAGCTTAATGGTGGCCATCTTTTGTATCTTCCACTACTCAGGCTGATGTCAGATCTAGGCTGTCCTATCAAAAACCTGCTTGAGTTCTCATGAGAAGAATTGAAGATAGCAATCTCTGAGTGGTCCCAAGTGCAGGGCTTTGGGAACTACCTTTCTTCATATTTTCTGGCTCTCCATTACTAATAAGTCATGCCCATTTGCTCAGCTGGTTTGCCACACCATAATCTCCTGCCTCGATAGAACACCATAGCAGTGACTTATTCTCAAAGGGTTTGTGTGTGACAGTGAAGTTTGACAGTTCAGCATTATAGCCAAGTGCTACAACTCAGCATTACAGCCAAGTGTTACATCTATGTGAAGGCCTCTGGAGGTGAAGAAACAAAATGGCACTCAGGGAGATGGAGGGAACCAAGCTTTATTACACCAGTGGGCCCAGAGGAATTCACACTCTGAAGTCTGAGCCCCGAATAGAAATAAAAGCAACCTCATATAGTGATCTTGGGGGGGGGGGTCACATACCAGGTAAACATGTTTGTAGAAGTGGAAGGATGGAGTTAACAAAACATCTTAAAACATCTGGTAGGAACATCTTGTAGCTTGAACAGTAACATTTGCAGTTAGGACGCTTGAACGGTTACATGTGCAGTGTAGGTGGCTTTAACAAAACATCTTATGATTCCTGGAAAAACATGGGGCAGGGGCTTGGAAACAGACAAAAGCCTGCCATGGTGTGTTGTGTAATATTTCCTTATCATGCAGACTTAAAGTTTTTTATGCTGTACTTAAAACTCTTCTATGGACTTGAGGTTGTTTTAAGAATTTTTTAAATGTTTTGTGTTTTTTTTAATGAAGTTCAGATTAAACATATGGCAGAGTAAGACTGCAGCAAAATACAACTTCTCTGGGATCTGGAATTGAGATACCTGGAAAAAACAAATCGGTGAAGAAGAAGAAAAAAGTAGATCTCCAGGAATCAGGAAGGAGCTGACAGGAAAACTAGAAACTACAGAGAAGCTACAGAAATTGGCCAGACATGGTGGCACGTGCCTGTAATCTCAGTGCTCAGGAGACTGAGACAGGAGGATCACCCTGAATTTGGGGTGGTCCTGGACTAAATAGTGAGTTCAAGGCCAGCCTGAACTACACAGTGAGACCCTGGCTAAGAAAAGCAAAAAGCAAACAAACAAAGAAATGGATCACAACACAGATAAAAAGATGGAGTAGTCTGGAGATCTTACCCCAGTTCCTGAGGAGGGGAACCTGTCTTCATAGACACAAAGTAAACCCAGAAAGGTTCAGCAGCTCCAGAGAAAAGCTGGATTGGTCCAGTAGCAGTAGCCCCAAGAAAAACCCATGATACTTTGTTTTTGTTTTGTTTTTGTTTTTGTTTTGAGACAGGGTTTCACTATGTAGTTCAGGCTGGTCTTGAACTCACTATGTAGCCCAAGCTGGCCTCAAACTGATCGTGATCCTCCTGCCTTAGCCTCTCAAGTGCTAGGACTACAGGTGTACACCATCACACCCTGGAAAAGCCACAACTATTGTAAACTGCAAAAAAGTGTGATATTTTACTCTGAAAGTGACTTGTTCACCATGTCAGGGTAGAGTTGGAGAAGAAAGCCAGTGCAGTGCCTGCTATATTTGAGAGTGTTTAAACAGGAGCCATTTTGGGAAGGGGTTATTGTTTAATACTGAGCTAACAGAACAAATTCACTCTGGGGCTTCTGGGGTCAATCTACTTTTTAAAAATAGTTTATTTAGTTGGCTTATGAGTAAGGCAGCTAGCTAGGGAAAGGTCCTGAGATGAAGTTGGGTGATATTGATAAGAATTAAAATAAGAATAGACAGTGAACTAGAACTTTGGACAAAGAATGAACGTCCTCAAACAACACAGAATGTAATTCACTCACTACTAAAGGAAGTTGCAGCTAGTCCCTACTGAAAGGAGTAGCAGAACCTCCTTACTAAGCTTCTGAGTTTCTAGGAACTTAAAATGCAAAATAACCACTTTTTCTTTAAAATCACAGTTTTCTTTTTTTGGTACCGGGGATTGAACTCAGGTCCTTGCGCTTGTGCAGCAGGCAACGAAACCACTGAGCTAAATCCCAGGCCCTATCACAGTTTTCTTTGAACCCTACATTCTAAGTAACTGGGTTAGAGAGACTGAGTCCCAGATGGTTATTTTAAATCGAAAGAACCACGTGTGATAGATGGCCACTAAACAATTGAGCGATTCCTGTGCTCTGCTTATCCATAAAAAGTTCTAGATGGACAAGGCATGTAGAAATTCCACTTTTCAGATTCCTCTCCTGGATAAACTAGGAGCCTTCTTTTCCCTCTTCTTATTTTCAATAAAAACTCTTTTTCTTTTTTTTTTTTTTTTTTTTCGGTACCAGGGATCGAACTCAGGACCTTGCACTTGCGAGGCAGGCGCAGTTCCACCGAGCTAAATCCCAGGCCCTCCAATGAAAACTCTTAACTTCCTGCTTTGGGTTCATACTTCATTCTTTGATTTTTGTAAAACTACAAGCTTGCTTTGTATAGAGTTAACGGTTTCATTACCATAGTGACAGGGTGGGAGATGGCCACAAGAGACAGTTGAAGAAAAAACTCGGGCTAGACACAGACCCCCTGAGAAGTTTAAGGTAAGGTTAGGAAGGACATGGGATCCTGCCTCCTGAGTTGACAACCTAGGATGGTCATGAGTGAGTTTAGGAGGAGGCTGATTCTGGAAGTGTTGGTATAAAGTCCAGCAGACTGCTTGACACCCTTCTCAACTCATTCTGCTGCCTACATTTAACACAGAGCTCAGTGGTCTGTTTGTTTTCCCCATTTACCTATGTGATCAGGGATACACTTTGTCTCAGATGGTTACCACAGCCTGGGTTTTATGGAGAGAGGGGCATCTAGAGCTGGGGTGGGGAGGACCCTCACAAACCCACAGAGCTAAAGTGAGGCAGAGAAAGCTGTGACTTGGAGTAAACTGAGGAACATGGAAACAGAGTTGCCGGAGTAACTACACCCTTAGGATGTGAGGCAGGAGACTAGGGCATGGCAAAGCTGGCTGGAGAAGTGGGTTTGACCTGTTAATTACAAAATCCAGGACACATGTGTAGAACAGTTCCCAAAGCCCTGCATGTGGACTTCTCTCCAGAACTCAAGTATGACCTAGACCTGACCTCAGCCTGAGGTGTAGTAGATAAAAAAAGGATAGTTGACACTGAGCTCTGTGCTACTGTATCCTTTCTTAGTGGTCCACTCTCACACTGTAGAAGAGTGTACTTTTTTTCTTACTTTTACTTGGCCCAAACTCACTCTGCAGAACCTGTTTCTTTTCCTACCTTTAATAAATGTAAAACCTTGCCACAGTTTGCACTTGTCTTGGTCAATTCTTTGCTCAGGACAGAAAGAACCTAGAAACCAGCACTAGAAGGAGACTCCAGCACCCCAAAACCTGGTAAAAGGTAGGTACCATTGACTGACCATGCCAAGTAGGAAAAGGAGGGCAAGATTCAGCATTCATATACAAATCATGAATGTGGAAACAAAATAGGTCTTAGTAGTGACTTACTGTACTGCAAACTCTGGAAGAAACAACACATTCAAAAACACAGCGGAGGTTTTTTAAAATAATTTCTCCTTTTCTTTGTCACTTTTTTTTTGAATTTGAGGATTTGGGGGTATTTTTCTTTTTCCTTCTTTCTTTTGCTGTTTTTTCTCTTTCCTCAATTATTTTTTTCTAATACTTATATCTAATTCTATTAATTTTTTTAACTCCCTTTTAGGATCTTTTATCTCACTTTTCCCTTCTCATCATGCTTTTCTCTATTTCTCAAATTTTACTTCTTTTATTTTCCCCTTTCCCATCTCCTCCATCTTTACTAGTATTGCTATGAAGCTTTATATAACTCTTATTATTGTTGAATTCTTTTCAATTGTTAATGGTGGTATAGTTGTTGCATTTCTGTATGTCAATATTTGGTTTGTCTTTTAGTCTATTATAACTACAGATCTCTTTTCTATTGTTAAAGTTAGTACAGTGGTGGCTTTTATTGGTTCTTAGAGTAGGTCAATATCCAGTTTAACTCTATTATTTTTGCTATTGCCAGGGTGTTAACATTATTGCTATTAACTGGTTTTTACTCTATGCCAATATCTGATTTGTCTTTGTGTCATCAACAGTACTGCAGTTCATTTCCAGAGAACTAGGTACTGGGCCAATTGCACTGTACTCTCTCCTCCCAAATTTACAGAGGTAGTCAGATCTTGAGACAGAGGCAAAGGCTTATGGTTAGGCACAGCCAGAGTGCATCACTGGAAAGCAAACACTAAATAAAGAGATCTCCATAGTAGCAACAAAGTCTTTCCACTATAATTGACCCACAAACCTCAGCAAAAAATTAGAAACATTAAAAAAAACAAGGCAACAAAATGTTTCCCAAAACTCCCAACTCCCCAAAGCTGATCGATGGGACAAGGATGGAAAGGAAATCAAAAGCCAAACAGCTGAATTATATGAAATGATAAAAGAGGAGACAAAAAAGGATCAAAATGGTGCTGGGTGAGCTCAAAGATGACATAACTAAATAGATAATGGACCTAACAAAATGAGCAGTGAGCTTATAAAAGACACTAATAAAAAGATAGCTGTGCTAAACAAAATGATACAAAAAAGGAATCACCAGTTTAACAAAGAATTAGAGTTCCTGAAAAGGTACCAAACGAAAACCCAGGAGATAAAAAAAATCCTTCTGAAAATATGAATATCAAAAGTGATCAATGTGGGGACAGAGTGTCAGAACTGGAAGACAGTGCTGATGCAGGTGACCATACACTCAGAGATACCTGAAACATAACAAGAGAACATGGAAATGGATCTAACAGCTACTAGATGAAGCAAAGACTAATCTAACATTAATTGGAATTAGTGAAAATGCCACAAATGGCATTTAAAAAACTTATTTATAGAGGCTTCCAGGCTGCTGTACCGTCACTCCCAGCACATAGGAGGAGGCTTCCAGGCTGCTGTACCACTGCTCCCAGCACAGAGGAGGAGGCTTCTGGGCTGCCATACCACCACTCCCAGCAGAGAGGAAGAGGCATCCTGGCCACTGTACCACTGCTCCCAGCCCAGAGGAAGAGGCTTCCGGACCACAATGCCACCACTCTCAGTGCAGAGAAGTGGAGCCAAGCAGGTGCCAGCACCACCCCACCCCACCACCACCACCACCCGCATCGAAATGAGAAGACACGTAAACAAGTCTCAAAACCAGACTTCCAGATCACCTACAGCAACCCCAAAGGGAAAGGAGATGGAACACTCTGATACTCAACCACCTGGACCCACTGAACTGGCAACAAATGAGGATCTGGGAAAAATGAAATCAGAAATAATTTCTCAGATAATAGCCGAGATTGTCCTCATAGTGCAAGACATGATTAATAAATCTAGAGAAGAGCTGAGGAACATGATGGAATCTCAACATAGGAAACAAATGGAATCCATAAAACAGATGCAAACAGATTTCCAGGAGATTAAAAACTCCATTGAAAGTCTACACAGAAGAATGAGCCAATGTGAGGATAGAATTTCAGCTATAGAAGATAAGATTGCAATTAGTGACCAGGAAAAGAAAAATTGTTTTAAAATTGTAAGGGACCGTGAGAAATCAATCCAGCAGCTGCTAGACGATGCAAAGAAGAATAACATACGACTGATTGGAGTCAATGAAGAAAGAGGAGAGAGTGCAGATGACATAAAAGAAAATGTTCACAGAAGTGATGACAGAAAACTTTCCAAGCAGGGGAAAAGAATTTGACATACAGATAAGTGAGGCATATAAGACTCCAACTAGCCTTGATTAAAAAAATGTACACATAGGCATATAATTGTTAGGATTCCAGAAAACCAACAGAAGAACAAAGTTCTACAAGCAGTTAGAGAAAAGAAACAAATCACATACAAAGGAAAGCCCATCAGAATCACAGCACACTTCTCAATGTAAACCCTCAAGGCAAGAAGAGCTTGGAGTGATGTATCTCAAGCTGTAAAGGAAAACAGCCTCCAACCCAGATTGATGTACCCTACAAAACTATCTTTCAAAATTGATGGAGAAATAAGATACTTTCATGACAATGAGAACCTTAGGAACTTCATGAATACCAATCCAGCACTCCAAAAACTTTTAGACAATATCCTAGGAAAAGACAACGAGGATCACAACCCCAGGAAGCCCAGCAGAATGAATCCATCAGGCATGACGAGAAATTAAATGCAAAGGAGGAGAATCCAACATAGAGCAAAAGTCATGACAATGATAAGTCAATATGTATCAGTTATAGTGTTTGCTTCGGCAGCACATATACAATATGTATCAGTTATAAGCATCAATGTTTTTTTTAAACAAGAAGTTTATTTAAACAACAAGACACTTGACTTAAAGGGAAAACTATCTAGGGTTCTTTTTCTTTTAAAGAGTAATTTACTCCTATATAAAGACAGATTGCCCTACATGTAACAGCTAAGTACAAAAAAGTTATAAAATTGTCCTTGGTTTTACAATGATAAATGAAAAACATTAAAATTCTCCAATCAAACAAGGTATGCAAGGATTTTTATTTTGTTGTCTTTTCTGTTAAAATAGTGAGAGCAAAATAACTTACTGGAATATAAAGATAAGAGCTGATGAGCATGCCACTAATAGAGAGAGTGAATTATTTTCACAGAACCAGTATCTCCACATCCCGTCTCCATCTGATGTCAATCAAAACATATTATTGGCCATTTAGTAAAAAAAATGCAATATGCTTGTGCACATACACCAGATACTTTATGTACAATAAAGGGATGGGGAAGGGGTAAATGAAAGAATAGAGAAAACTGTACTGTAGTAGTCAGGATGTGGTGGAACCAAATTGCAGTTTTCTAATTGAGAATGTATTCTTGGTCTGTAAGAACAGAGTTCTGGAGTAGAGTTGTTGCAGGTTCCCTTTTTGGTAGACACCTCCTGTCTGCTGCTGGAACACATCAATTGGACTTTCGTCCTCCATTTCCAGCTGTGCAGGTGTGTCTGCTTCATTGATTGGCTGTCCATCAAATCGGAATCGGGTCTGCCTCATTGACAAATCCTGTCATTCACAATAGGCTTTCGTTAGTTTACTAAGTGGTGTACGCCTCTTAATCTTAAACTGCACCACAGAACCATCCTGCCCCGCCACCTTCAAATTAATATGATCATTGTTCTCAGTCTTGACTCCTTCCTTGGGCTTTTCATCAGCCATAGTGAGTGCCAGAGTCTTCTTAGCTGCCACTTCACAAAAGAGGTACCAGGTCCGCACCAAACGAGCACACAAGCAGCTCCAGGAGCAGCAGAAGGCGGCAGGAGAAACCATCAATGTTAATGGACTCAATTCACCAATCAAAAGAAATAGACTGGCAGAATGGGTCAAGAAGCAAAATCCAGGCCAGGGATTTAGCTCAGTGGTTCCAGCGCCTGCCTCAGAAGTGCAAGGTCCTGAGTTCGATCCCTGGTACCAAAAAAAAAAGAAGAAGGAAAATCCAACAATATGCTGCATACAGGAAACTTTAATTCAGAAAGAAACTCATAGACTGAAAGTTAAAAGGTGGAAAAAAATACTCCATGTGACAGGAACCCAAAAAAAGCAGGAGTAGCTATCCTCTTTGGACATCACGTTGATTTCAAACCAACACTGATTAACAGAGACAAAGAAGGACACTACATCCTAGTAAAGGGAACAATCCAAGAGGAAGAGATGACAATCATAAATATATGTGCACCAAACGCTAGTGTGCCCAACTATATAAAACAAATAGTAACGGACATGAAAAGTCATCTATGCACTAATGTAATAGTAGTGGGGGACCTCAATACCCCACTGTCACAAATAGATAGATCAACTAGACAAAACATAAGTAATGGAATACTAGAACTCAATCAAACTCTTGGGTTTTTTTTGTTTGTTTGTTTTGTTTTGGTACTGGGGATTGAACTCAGGACCTTGCGCTTGTAAGGCAGGAGCCTGAACCACTGAGCTAGAACTACAGCCCTCAAATCCTTGAACAAATGAATTTAAAGGATGTTTACAGAGTGTTCCATCCCACCAAATCATAATTCACATTCATTTCAGCTGCACGCGGTCGTTCGCCAAAATAGACCACATATTCACTCATAGAACATGTTTAAGTAAGTGCAAAGGAATTGAAGTTATCCCCTGTCTATTATCAGACCATAGGGCAATGAAATTGGAGATCAATAGCAAAAGAAACCGCAAGAATTTCATAAACACATGGAAATTGAACAACACACTTCTGAATAACCAATGGGTCACAGAGGAAATTAAAGAAGAAATCAGAGAGTTCCTGCAATTAAATGACAATGACAATACAACATATTGGAATCTATGGGACACAATGAAAGCAATCTTACGAGGGAAATTCAAAGCAGTAAATAGTCATATTAGGAAAACAGAGTGAGCCCAATTAAACAACCTGATGCTGAACTTCAAGCTTCTAGAAAAAGAAGAGCAGGAAAAACCCAAAGCTCACACAAGGGAGGAAATTATAAAGATCAGAGGAGAAAGCAATGCAATGGAGACTAAGAGAATGATACAAAAAATCAAGGAAGCCAAGAGTTGGTTCTTCAAAACAATAAACAAAATTGACAAACCCTTAGCCAACCTTATCAGAAAAAAGAAAGAAAAGGCCCAAATCCTTGCAAATAGGAATGAAAAGGGTGAAATTACAATGGATGCAGCAGAAATCCAGAAGATCGTCAATACCTACTTCCAGAACCTATATGCCAATAAGATGGAAAACATAGAAGAAATGGACAGATTCCTAGATACGTATGAATTACCAAAGGTGAATGAAGAAGACCTTAAAATTCTAAATAACCCAATATCAGTCAATGAAATTGAAAACCTAATTAAAACTTACCAACTAAGAAAAGCCTGGGTCCTGATGGCTTCACTGCTGAATTCTACAAGACATTTAAAGAGGAACTACTGCCTCTATTGTGTAAACTCTTCAATGAAATTGAAAGGGAAGCAATACTCCCAAATTCATTCCTGAAAGCAAGCATCACCTTGATCCCCAAAGCAGAGAAAGACCCAACCAAAGAAAAGAACTATAGGCCAATCTCACTAATGAACATAGATGCAAAAATCCTTAATAAGTTACTTCCAAATAGAACGCAGAAGATCATCAAGAAGATCATATACCCTGACCAAGTGGGATTCATCCCGGGGATGTAGGAATGGTTCAACATATGCAAATCAATAAATATAATACACTATATCAATAGAGCCAAGGACAAAAACCATTTTTTCAGAAAATTTGGTCCTTCCACAAGAGATGCAAGCACTTCATCCCATAGTTTCTGGTTCTGACAGTCTTCTCTGATTAGATTCTGCTGCTGAGGGGTAAGCTGGAAAGCCTTGACAGCTTCTGCTCAGTCTGATGCTTTGATCACTTTGGAGGCCCTTGGACATTCATCATCTGAAGTTGGCCTCTTTAGTCTTCTTCCCTTCCTTATCTGAAAGGAAACCTGCTGGATACTGTAAAGGAAGGCATAATCTCCTTGATTGCTCTATTCCCTCTGAGGTCCAAGGTGCAGGATCAACATCATCTCTTCTTAAAAGTTAGTGCCAAACCAAGAATCCATGACTGGATGAAATTTTTGGCCAGTATTTCACCACCTTATAAATGCCATCATATCCCTTGCCCTCTTCAGGAGCATATTTGCTGTTCTTCCTCCCTTTAAAACTGCATATCACTCTGACTGGCTTACCAGCTCTCCAATTCCAGGACTCTGCTCCAATTTTATCATCCAATGGAGCATCTCAGTTTAGGGCCAATCCCTTGTTTGTGTTTGTTAATGTTTGATGAACTGATGGTGCACCAATTCTTTTATTACCAGCAAGATTTTTATCACTACTTCCAGTGTATGTAAGTTCATCACCTCAGTCCACTTCATCTGCAAATCCACCAGCCAGGACAAGAGAATAAGCCCCATCATTACTGCGACCATGAATTCCACCAACATGGGGCCTATGAACACCTGCTTCGCTCACCTGAACTCTAAATCTCCAAGTTGATCCAACAGGAATACCCAGCATAAGCCCATAATGATTAGAAGGGACAATCGTACATCCTTTTGTAAGGCCAACACAAGCCATGCCCCTGCCCCAGTCTCTCTGGCTTTCAGTACTAACTGAAGGCATCTTTGCTTTCTTTTTACTCATCTTGAGTCTTTCACCAGCCTTTACAACTTCACTGGAATCAGTTTTACAGCAAGGACAATACCAATATTCTTCTTCTGGGATTTTATCCAAGGGTGGATTCAGGCAGTAGACATGATAGGCCATATTATATTCATTGCAAAGAAGCTGCATGTTCGGTTCACCACATTTATGACAAGAACACATATGACATTTCTTATCTGGGTCTCCACCACACAGGTCACATTCAGGGTCATTTTCCCTTAAAAACCTTCCATGTGTGAATGAAAGAGGATTGGCTCCAGGCTTCTCAATCTTGAAGATTTCTTCTACAAATATTACCCTGCAGTCATTTAATGTTCCTTCTGAACCTAATAGGAAAATTTTCACACGAAGTTCTTTTTTAGTCCTTGAAATTGCCTTCAATGTGGTAATTTCTGCATCATACCAAAATCCTCTTTTTGCTGGATTTTCTACATTATAATTAGCCATTACCACATCACCAAGATTTAGTTCATTCCATTTCAAAATGGTTCTAGCGCATGGTCAAAGATCCTTGACATTCATTTCTAGAGTACCACTTTCCGGATATCTTTGGTAAATGACAGCTTGTTCAAGCTACACTGCTGCACTCAGAGGTTTCAAGATGGTCATGCACAGGTTTGCCCAATAAGCAGTTTGCTTTCAACTGATCATCATATTCGATATGATAAATAACGTCTTCATCAGCAGCAACACAGTCTGAATTAGACGTAGAAGGGGCACTGTCCAATTGATGTGTGTTCTACTTGGAATTATGATTTACATTTCTATTAGTCCTTTTATAAGAACTGCCATTCTTCAGTGGAGTTTTGCCACGTGGATGTCCATCAGAAGCTCTAGTAGCACTATGTATATGTGCTTCAAACCAAGGATCAAGGCCGACATCTCTGGCATCCACCAATTCATTTACCTTATAAAGTCCAAAGCCAGGATCAATAAGACAAGCACGAGCTGATGTAGATGGCTGACTTGCAGACCCCACCCTTGAAATTTTCTTTACTTTAGGTGGACTATTAGAGCAGGGTTTCATCTGTACATCAGTCTGTTTAGATGTGCTAGGAAGATCAGGATCTGGAGGAACTAGTAACTGAATTATCATTCAGCCCAACATCGTAGTCAAATAAGGTATATCCATTTTCCAACAAAAGGAGAGACTTGCATCAGTGCAATCAGAAATTTAAAAAGACAAAATCACAATGGATACCACCAAAATCCAGAAGATTGCTAGTATCTAGCTAATCCCCTCCCCAGTCCCTGTTTGGGTGCCTACTGTAGCCATCCCACCCAGCTAGCCTTCCCTGCCAGTCTCCTAAAATAAATTTTTTTAAAAACTTATTTGCAGAAAACATTCCAATTATAGTGAAAGAATTTAACATACAGATAAGTGAGGCATATAGAACCACATATAGCCATGATCAGAAAAGAACCTCTCCATATCACATCATAGCAAAATGTCAAAAGTCCAACATAAAGACAGAATCTGAAAAGATGTTAAAGAAAAGCAACAAACCACTTACAAAGGTAAACCCTTTAGAATTATATTGGACTTCTCAACACAAAACTTAAAGGTCAGGCCAGGTGTGGTGGTGTATGACTATAATCCCAGCACATGGGAGGCTGAGGCAGGAGGATTGCCACAAGTTTGAGGCCATCCTGAACTGCATAGTGAGACCCTGTCTCAAACAAGACAAAACAAAGCAAAACAAAAAATTTATAGGTCAGGAGAGGTAGGAGTAAAGGGTTTCAAGTCCTTAAATAAGACAACTTCCAACTCAGACTTTTATATCCTATAAAACTATCTTTTAAAATTGGGGAATAAATGAGGCTTTTTCATGACAAAGAGGACCCTAAAAATTTCATGACCACCAAAACAGTATTCAAACAAATTCTCAAGAATATTCTTGAAACAGACAATAAATCCAACAATGCCAAAAAGTCTAATGAAATGAATAAACCAGGTAAGATGAATAGTTAAGGAGAAGAGGAAAAAAGAGAGACAGCAACAGGAAAATAATCCATTGACAAGAGTAAGTCAATGCCTTTCAGTAACAACTCCTAAAGCTAATGGTCTCAACTCTCCAATAAAAAAACACAGATTGGAGGATTAGATCAAAAAACAAAACCCAATGGTATGCTGCATACAAGAAACACATTTAAATAAAAGAGAAATTCACAGACAAAAAAATCAAAGAATGGAAAACAATATTTCCTGCAGTGGCAACCAGAAAACAAGCAGGAGTAGCCATCTTATTTTAAGGCAAAGTGGACTTCAAGCCAAAGAAGAAATGAAAAAAGGAGAAGCAACATGTATCATATACAAGTACAAATTCCCTATGATGAATGTTATCATTATATATATATCTAAAATGTACCAATAAATATTTTGCTTCAAAAAAATATAAGTTCACTATGTATTGCTTAAAGGAACAATTCAACAGGAAGAGATAACATTTATAAATATATGTGCACCAAACACCAGCACACCCAACTTCATAAAACAAACACTACTGAGTTTAAAAGGTCAGATAGTGAGAAGATGGCAGAGTGGTGAGCAGCAGAGAAAGAGCCTTTCTGAGATTTGGTGTCCTGACACTGGAATGTAGCAGCCTGAGGAGGAGAAGAAGGACAGAAGCAGGTCCTTGGGACCCAGGAAGGATCTGAAGTGAGAATTGAAGTTCACAGAGAGAGCAAAGAGAGAGACTTCAACAAAAAGGAGGAAAGTGGCGGTGGCACTTTGTCCCAGAATCCGTACTCATGATGTGGGAATGGCAGGTCAAACCTGCAGATGCATGGTGACTACTGGCAACCCCAGAGGCCTCCACAGAGAAACACACCAGTGAAACAGAGCAGTGGACACAGCAGACTGCAGTGGCTGGTGAATTATTCAGGTTCAGGCATCACCCAGGTGATTGGGGGGTAGCCATCTTGGAGAGAGCCCAACTGAACTCAGAACTCAGAACAGCTATGGGACAACTCCATCTAGTGGCTCCCAGTGTCGTACTGAGGGTGCTGAGTTCAAGTCGGTGGATGGTCAGGGACTGGTGTTCTTGCTGAAAGGAGGCACAGGGACTGTTGCAGGCTCAACAAAAGGTCAGATAAATATCAATACAATAATAGTGGGGAACCTCAATACCCAACAACAAACAGAATATACATTATTCTCAACAGCACATGGAACTTTCTCTCAAATAGAACACATATTCTGGCAAAAGCAACCTAATGACCCTACCAGGATTCTTGCTGCAGACAAGTCAGCATGGTGGGCATCACCTGTGGAGTGGTGGAGGATGAGGACCCAGATTGGTATTGAGAGTGACCACATATCCAGTATGAAAGGTTCTGACTAAACTGATTTACCAGGTTCCTGCTAAAGCAGGATTTTACAAGGAAATACATGGGGGAACAGGTGGCTACCAGAAGGTTTGTCAGTAAGAATCTTTGTCGGTAGGGAGTGAAGGAAAGAAGGGAGGCAGACAACTTTTAAGAGAATGAATTGTTAGGATAAGGTAAAATAAGAGAATTTGTAAGTGAGAGATGAGCTTGAAAAGATGGCAAAGTATGACAATCAAATGCAAGTGTAGAGGCGAAGGAGATTTTTTTTTTGAGACACTGTCTCCCCATGTAGTTCAGACCAGCCTTGAACTCACCACGTAGCCCAGGCTGGCCTCGAACTCACAGTGATCCTCCTGTCCCAGCCTCCCGAGTGCTGGGATTACAGGTGTACATCACCATGACCAGCTGAAGGAGATTCAAAGAGTAGAAGTGATAGGGCTGGGGATTTAGCTCAGTGGTTCCAGTGCCTCCCTCGAAAGCACAAGGTCCCGAGTTCAATCCCCAGTACAAAAAAAAGAGTAGAAGTGATTAAATAAGAAAAACAAAGATAAATAGAAGATCGATGTCAGACACTAAAAATAAGTCTTTTTACTAAGTGGATTTAGAAAATGATAGGTTTAAACAGAGAAAATGAAACAAAAATGAAAAATAGGAGTTTGTAAAAATAATGTAAAATAAGCAAGGAAGAAAGAATGGGATGCATGTAGATACGCAGGTAAAGAAAATCTGCCAGAAATAGTATGGAAGAAAGAGAATAGAGAGAGGAGACAAAGCAAAGAAGTTTAAATGTTATGGGTAAGTAGAAAATAAAGGAAACAAAGACAATGAGAGTGATAGAGATAAGGAGAGAAGACTGAAAAGGAGCCAGTAAAAAAATCAAATACAATATGAGAAAGTAAGAGAATGATAGAAAAAGAAGAGAGTAGAGAAGAGCATTAGATAAAAGAGATAGAGGTGCTTGATAAAGAGGTAAGTGTGTGGACAGGTAGACAAAGACTTTAGAAGTAGAGGAGAGGAAAAAAATTAAAAACAATCAGAAAAATAAACAGGAAAAGAAAGTGAGAGGGTCATAAGGAAGGAGAGAATAAAACAGAGAAGGCTATAAGGTCAGGAAAAGAAAAAGAAAAAATGTAGACATATACATAAGAAAACTCATGTATGATGGATAGAGGAAAGAAAGGAGAGAGAGAGGGAGGGAGAAAGAAAAGAAGGAAGGGAAGGAGGAATGAAAGGATAGACTAAAAGGCAGAAGCCAATACAAATTTCTATAATGATAGTACCAAAAAAAGCTGCAGAGTTAGAAAGGACTGCAGAAAAAAAGATACAGTTGGAAAGAAGAGAAATGGATGGCAAACAAAATGCAACAAATAATCAAAAATATTATACACTATGACCAAATAAGTCATCCCAGGGATGCAAGGATGGTTCAACATACATAAGTAAGTCAATAAATGTAATACATCACATAAATAGAAGCAAAGACAAAAATCACATAATCATCTCAATAAACACAGAAAAATCCTTTGACAAAATCCAAAATCCATTCATTATTAAAGAAAAACCCTGAAGAGAATAGATATACAAGGACCTTATTTCAATCCACTTAATTCTCATAAAAGCCACTTATGAGAAACCTACTGCCAACATCACATTAAATTGGGAAAAAATTGAAAGCTTTCCCTAAAATCAGAAACTAGACAAGGATGTCCACTATCACCACTTCTGTTCAACATAGTCCTTGAAACATTATCCAGAGCAATCAGATAAGAGAAAAAAGGAATACATAGAAGAAAGGAAAAAGTCAAACTATCTTAGGTGCAGATGACATGATCCTCTACATAGAAGACCCGAAAAATTCCACTGAAAGCCAAATTCAGCTCTTTAGCAAGATACAAAAGCAACTCACAAAAATAAATGGCATTCCTGTACACTAATAATAAACTCACCCAAAAATAAATTTTAAAAACAATACTGTTGACAATAACATCAAGAAAAATTAATTTAGGAATTAACTGAACCAAGGAAGTGAAAGACTTCTACAACAAAAACCATATCATTTGGAAAAAGAAGATCAAAGAAGACATCTGAAAATGGAAAGATGTCCCATTTTTGGATTAGCAGAACCAATAGAGTCAAAATGCCATAATTCCAAAACTGATATATAGATTTTAACATAATCCCAATCAAAATAACAACAGTATTTCTCACATATCTAGAGAAAACAATCCCAAAATTTATACAGAATCTGAAGAGACCCAGAATAGCAAAAGCAGTCCTGGCCAACAACTGCAAAGCATAAGGCATCACTATCCCAAATTTGAAGTTATATTACAAAGCTACAGTGATAAAAACAGTATGGTACTGCACAAAAACAGACATGTGGATCAGTGGAACAGAACCAAAGATACCAAAACAATGCCAGGCATGTTTATCAGGTCAAGTTGTTCAACTCTTCTAGAAGCTTAATGATTTTTTGTCTACTTTTTCTATTAATTACTGAAAGAGATATGTATAAATATCCCAACATGATGTGAATTTATTTCTTCTCTTCTTTTAGTTATGTTGGGGTTTACTTTATATATTTTGTGACTATGTTATTAGGAATAAGGATACAAAATAGTTAAATAACAAAAGACATTTCATGTAATTATTTGCCAAAATAAACCAGAATAACTATATGAATATCAGACAGAATAGATTTTAAGGGAATCAGCATGACTAGAGATAAACAGGGATTTTTCATAAAGACAAAAGTTTGATTTAACAGAAAATTAGAACAATATTATATCCCTTTATACTAAGGAATATCAAGAAATAGGAGTAGGGCCGGGGATTTAGCTCAGTGGTTCCAGCGCCTGCCTCGCAAGTACAAGGTCCCGAGTTCAATCCCTGGTACCAAAAAAAAAAAAAGGAAAAAGAAATAGGAGTCAGAAGTACTTGGATGGGTAGAAAAGAGGAGGGAAAGCCAAGCCAAGGTGTAGGATAGGATTACCAATCTTGTCACCACAGAGGCCAAGCTAGAGTTGTTAGTACTGGAAGTTCTCTGAGGAAACATGAGAAACTTACAGTTGTCCATTAAGTGGGCAGAAAAAGGAAAAATTTATCCATAGATTTGTCTCCATTGGTTCAATGAGGTGTTAACATCTTTACACTTCCAGGTTTACATAAAGACCAGAATAACTGAGTGGACTCCAACAAGCATCGTACAAATTGGCCCCAGAAAAAGTCCAAGGGCAGAAATCAAGAGGTAAACAATAAAGCTGAGGTTAATTACTATCAGTTTATGTCTGTACACAGCTGAATTCTTTAACAACAACTAGAGGGCCGGGAATTTAGCTCAGTGGTTTCGCCGCCTGCTGTGCAAGCACAAGAACCCAAGTTCCATCCCCGGTACCAAAAAAAAAAAAAAAAAAACAACTAGAGTAAGAAAAAGAAAGTGGACAGAGATATATGAGAAGAAGCATGCAACATGTCTGGTAGAAGAAAACAAAAATTAAAATAAAGACATTTTCAGATCAATGACAGCTGAGTAAATCTGTCAGAAATAGATCCATACCATGAGAAATGCGAAGTGAGGAAGTTCTTCATATAGAAGGGAAATAACACCAGATGGAAATTCAGATCTTCAGAAAGAAAAGAAGAATACTGAGAATGAAAATAGGTAAACATTAAAAGTCTAACTCAAGGGCCGAGGATTTAGCTCAGGGCAGTGGCACTGTGCCTGCCTCGCAAGCTCAAGGTCCTGAGTTCAATCCCTGGTACCAAAAATAAGTAAATAAATAAATAAATAAAAGTCTAACTCGGGAGCCTGAGGCAGGAAGATCACTGAGAGTTCAAGGCCAGCCTGGGCTATATAGTGAGTTCAAGACCAGCCTGAACTGCAGAGTGAGACCCTGTCTCAAAAACTAAAACAGGGCTGGGGATTTAGCTCAGTGGTTCTGCCGCCTGCTTCGCAAGCACAAGGTCCCAAGTTTGATCCCTGGTACCAAAAAAAAAAACAAAAAACATTAAAAGTCTATTTTGGCCATTCCTTAATTATTGAAAAGTCAATTGACTATTTAAAGCATAAATAATACTATAAATTGTTCCAAGCACGGTGGTATATACTTGTAATTGGGAGGCTGAGGTAGGAGGATTGAGGATTCAAAGCCAATCTAGCCTACATAGCAAGACCCTGTCTCAACAAAATCAAAAAACAAAACAAAAAACATGAGTTGTATTGTTTATGATATAGTGTGTGAAACCAGGTATGAGACCGAGGCCTAGATTGAACTCTCCTTGGAACATGGGGGTAAGGATAGCAAGCTGTCCCCCCACCCCATCTGTCCGCCAGCATCCCAGCATCAACCAGTTTCAAGGAGAGAGACAACTAAAGCTGAAGTCTAATCAAAGAAAATACACATTCAGGTACAATCTGTAAATTTTGAGAACCTGATGAACTTTCCCTGAACCCTGGATCATATGCTTGCTTGCTTCTGGTTTGTGCAAGTCTAATAAAAATGAGGAGCACTGTCAATACAGGGCTCTTTGTCCACTAGAGTCAGAGAGCCCCCGGCTCTCCTCATCCAAATTATCTATGTGTCTTTGTTCTTTAAGCCTCATTGCCCCTCCCGGGTCAGGATAAACTCGTAGGCTGTCTCCTACAATATAGGAATAAATACTATGTATGACAATAGCACAAAGGACTACAATATAGGAATAGGCTGCCTCTTACAATATAGGAATAAATAATATATACAACAATAGCACAAAGGACTAGAAGGAGTGGAAATAGAATTACGTAGTTATAATGTTCCTGTATAACATGTGAAATTATGCGATTTTAATTCTAGTAGAGTGTGATAAATTAAGGATGCCTATCATAATCCCTATAAGAACTGCTAAAAAAAAAAGTGATATCAAAAGTTGTAGCTGAGGGCCGGGGATTTAGCTCAGTGGTTCCACCACCTGCCTTGAAAGCGAAAAGTCCTGAGTTCGATCCCTTGTACAAAAAAAAAAAGTTGTAGCTGAGCTGGGTGTGATGGTACATGTCTGGAAACCCAGCACTCAGGAGGCTGAGGCAGGAGGATCACCAGGAGTTCAAGGCCAGCCTGGGCTACATAGTGAGTTCAAGGCCAGCCTGAGCTACAAGATGGCTAATTCATACCCAACTCTATCGACAATTATATTAACTATAAATACCAATTAAAAAGCAAAGACTGAAAAAAAAAAGCAAAGACTGTCAGGCTGTATTAAAAAGGTAAGACTTAACTATATGATGTTTACAAGCAATATGCTTTAGGGCTGGGGGATTCAACTCAGTGGTACAGCCCTTGCCTAGCATGCACAAGGTCCTGGGTTTGATTCCCAAAACCACAAAAAAAATATATGCTTTAAACATAAAGACAGATAGCGGGCATGGTGGCACATGCCTGTAATCCCTGCTGAGGCAGGAGGATTGCTCTGAGTTCAAGGCCAGCCTGGACTACACAGTGAGACCTTGTCTCAAAAACCAAAACAAACAGATAGATAGATAGATAGATTGAAGGTAAAGGGATAAAAATATATTCCATGTAAACACTAAGTATATCAAAGATGGTGAGCCATATTAACAAAAGATGCAAGCACAGTGTACATCAAGATGAGGAGTATTACCAGAGATCAGAGATAAAGAGGATCATATCATGATGATAAAAGAGTCAACTCATCAAGAAGACAATAATTCAAAATATCAACAAACTTAATAACAAAGTTTAAAATGCATGAGCAAAACTTGAAGAGAGAGATAAATGAATATAAAATCATTGGCAGAGGGCTGGGAATTTACCTCAGTGGCACCATGCCTGCCTCACAAGTGCAAGGTCCTGAGTTCGATCCCTGGTATCAATCAATCAATCAATCAATAAAATCATTGGCAGAGATTGTAACAACCTGCCCTCAGTATTGATATAAATACACATAAAAATCAGTAACGATATGAAGAATTTGAACAATAATATCAACTAATATGATCTAATTGACATACTGTAGAATGTTATACCAAACAACTGAAGAATGCATACTCTTTTCAAGAGCACGTGGAACTGTAACCAATATAGACTATATACTGGGCCATAAAACATGATAATACATTTAAAAGACTTAAAATCTTACAGAATATATTCTCTAATAACATCGTGGGATTACATTAGAAACCAATAAGGTATCTAGAAAATCCATTAAATGGTTCTTTCTGCTTCTGGACAAAGCAGATTAAAAAATACTTACACTGCTACCTGAAACAACCAAATAACCCAGACAATATATATAAAATGGTTTTCAACAGCCCAAGTGCCCATCAACTGGAAACTGGATAAAGATGTGATTTTTTTATAAAATGGAGTACTACTCAGCCATAAGAATGAGAAACTAGAGACATTTATAGCTAAATGGATGCATATTGAGGCCATACTCTTAAGTGAAATAAATAGGACACACATGTGTAAATACTGAATAGTTTCTCTAGTGTGAGAAACTGAAAGTGTAAATAAGGATTAAAATGATTAAAATGAATATTTGATAATTTGAAATAGGAAAAGTTCCAAAGGTGTTGGGGTGGTAGGAGGGGAAGGGGAAAGGGAAGAAGGGAAAGGAAAAATTATGAGAAAAGAAAAAAACACGGAAATGAAATCTATGTAAATAGGGAAGGGTGGGGGGAAGGGCACACAGGTAATGGGGAAAAAATAAGAACCAAGATACATCATGTACAGGTACAAGCACCCAATGATAAATGTAAACGTATTGTATATCTAAAATGTACCAATAAAAGAATTTTTTAAAATAAAATAAAATGGTTTTCAAGATACCGGACATCAGCTAACAAAGGGCAGTGATCCCTAAGAGATGGGGAACAAATAAGAGTAGCTCTATAATTACTCCACCTTATTGCCTGGAAAGAGTGTAAAAGTTTTGGCTCAGGAAGGAGGAACCAAGGATGATGCCTGAAGACACCCTAAATTGAGATGGAGCTGAGGGTCTAGGGAGAATATTGCAACTAAATTTCTCAGAATAGAGTAGTAGAGAATAGAGAGCTCCATGGAAAGAGTGCTTCAGAGATATTTAAAATGTCTTTGAGGATACTTCTAAGTTCTGACCAATATGTGTATGTGAGTAAATTATCCAAGGCTAGGGAAGAACATTCCCTAGCCTTCTCATAGATCAGGAAAACTGCCTGATCACCAGCTGGATTGAAAAGTTCAAGATTTATTGAGCGATTGGGTAAAGAATACAGAAGAGGGGCCAGGGATGTAGGTCAGTGGCGCCGTGCCTGCCTGGCAAGTGCAGGGCCCTGAGTTTGATTCCCAGTACTGGAAAGAAAAAAAATACAGAAGAGACTTGCCTCAGGAGTGGGGAATAATTAGACTCAGATGAAGCACTAGTCTAGTCCCACATAACAAATCTTTTTTTTTTTTTGAGACTTTTTCTTTAAGAAGTTTAGGCTGCCTTCAACTCACTCGGTAGCCCAGGCTGGCCTTGAACTCCCAGCCATCCTCCTACATCAGGCTCCTGAGTGCTGAGATTATAGGCACGTAACACCACAACTTCCTTTCATATATATATATATATATATATATATATATATTCTAATTAAAAGTTACTAGGCATGTTCTGGAATTATATTGTGTCGATGGTTGCACAACCCTATGAAAAATATTTGAATGAATTATGTTGTACATGAATTACAACTCCAAAAGCTGTTTAAAATTACAAAGCATGGGAGGACTTCCCAAATGGCCCAGGGAAGAACTTGCCAAATTCTCTTCCCAAAACAGAATGATGAAAAAGGAAAATAGTCAAAATCAACCATTTCAGAATCCAGGAAATAGGGCCAGGGATTTAGCTGAGTGGCGGCCCGCCTGCCTCGCAAGTGCAAGGTCCTGAGTTTGATCCCCCATACAGAAAAGAAAAAAAGAAAAAAAAAAACAGAACCCAGGAAAAAACAAAAACATAGAACACAATGAAAAGTGTTTATAGAAGAAAAGCTACTGAACCTCAGCAAGAACATCAGGATCTGTGGCATTTTAGACCCACTGCTGTGCCAGCAGTTCCACAGTGCAGTCACCTTAGGATCAAAGGACTTTCAGCTGAAGATGACCTAATTAGAACTCTACAGAAAATCCCATGTCTGATATTGATCTCCGGAACAAACAGTCAGGGAAAACCAACATCACAATTGCTTAAGGGTGCAGTACAGGTCAGAACACAACAGACTGGTCAAAAATTGTAAAAGAAGATCTAGAAAATGAGAGAGTCATAAGGGACTTTGATAAGCTCTTACATACTCCAGAGAATCTGGAAGTCTATATATACATGCTGTGTGATAAAAAAAAAAATACAGTGAATGTTTAAATTTTAAAACATTTATTACAGTAAAAGACATATTGCCCTGAATTTCCCTCAAAATACTCCCCCTCACTTAGAACACACATCCCATAATTCGTGCCACTTTCTGAAGCACTTCTGGAAGTCCTCTTAAGTGTCTTTAATTGTGCTGTTGTGTCTGCCTCGATGTCTGATTAAAAATATTTACCTTTCATGGTCATTTTGACTTTGAGGAAGAGCCAGAAGTCTCAGGGTCCCATAACCAGTGAAATAACAGAATGAGGACACATTGTAATTTTTTTTTCAGTACCGGGATTAAACTCAGGACCTTGCACTTGCCAGGCAGGCATGGTGCCACTGAGCTACATCCCCAGCCCTATAATGTTTTTATAGACTTGCTTTTCCGTCGGATGTCACTTGGCAGCAGCATTTGCCATGTGTTTGTTTTTTTTTAATCACACCTCCTACAGGCACTCACAAGAGGACTTTTAGAACTGTTTTCAGAAAATGGAAAGAACAATGAATAAGTGTATTTGAAGTGAGAGAGAATCTTGTAAGGGGGAGTCTTTTGAAGGAGATTAAAGGCAATGTGTCATTTGCTATAATTTTTAAAATTTAAACATTCACTGTATATTTTGATCACACCTTGTACTGAGAGCTACCTACATGCTCAGAGGAGACCAGAAAGGGCCTCAGTAATTTACATACTCACAGCTTTCCTTGAGGCCCTGTACAAGCAGAAAATGAAAACTTGTGAACCCTGAATGCAACAACACATGAATAAATTCCCCAAGAAGAAAACAGGTGGAAACATTACTGGCTCAAGGTACTCTGATTAATAATTGGCTGACCGCTAGGCTATGATGGCCTGGGTGAATCCTAGGTAGCTAAGCTCAAAAAATATCTTTTAATGGAGCAGAGAGGGTGGGTGGAGCGAGGCAGCATGGCACATGGGTGTCAGCTGGGCGGTGGTTGGGCAGTGGTTGGGTGGGGGTTGGGCAGTAGTTGGGCAGCGAGGTTGGTTGATGGTTGGACATTGATTGGATGGCGGTTGGGCAGCGGTTGGACGTTGGGTGGGTGAGGGTTGGGCAACAGTTGGGGATTGGCTGGGTGGCAGTTAGGCAGTGGCTGGGTGTTTGTGGGGTGGCAGTTGGGCAGCTGTTGGACACTGGTTGTGTGGCGGTTGGTTGGCGGTTGGGCGTTGGTTGGGCAGCAGTTGGGCAAATGGTCTCGGGCTTGGGCAACTCATTCTTCCCAAGCCTTCACCGTCATGAGAAGAACTGTGGCTGTCCTTTGTGGAAAGTATGGCCAGACTCAAGATGTAAATTACAGGGAGTCGCAAAGAGGAATGTCTGAACCTAAGAATTCCAGCTAGCAGCACGGTGGAGGTGGAGAGAACCTTTCCCCGACAAGAAGAGACAGCTACCACATCTTCCTCTGTGGAGAAATCCAAGACCCGTCAAACTGGGAAGCACAGTCCTCACAAGTCCAAGGGCCAGTAAACAGCTTGGGCAGCCCCGGGCTGTCTTCTGATGCAAGGAAGCATTTTCAAGAGACTTACCCACCCCACCCCCGCAAAAAAATACTTAACCTTTCGCGGAAGTGAAGTCTGTAAGGTGGTTTAGCCCAACCTTATTTCCTGGCCTGTTGTCCTGGTGGCATGGGACCACTTTTCTATGGAGGCCCATCAGCACTGTGTCACAGGAAAGAGTCCATTGCACTTTTGCTATTCTCTTTGTAATAGGTACATTATTTCCTATGAAAGAAACTTGAAGAAATAGTGGGACCCTTATTCAGTCTGCCCTGTGACGAGTGGCAATATGAAAGGTCAGAAAGTTCGTATCACATTTGCAGCTAGATAGAAGCTCAGGGCTATTGCTACAATTATTCTTCTGTCTCCAGACATAAGCCTCTTAAAATAACTTCTATTGTTGATAGAGCAATACTATACAGTAAGACAGGTCCTTGCCTTGCCTCCATTTTTTTTTCCCACAGAATGTTTTGTTCCAGAAGTGTAAGAGTCATGTTGCCAAACTTATCAAAATGTTTTTAACTGTCTGAACTTTCTGTCCTCTCAGGAATGTTCTGTTAGCTCCGCCCCTTTCAGGAATGTCCTGCTTCTGTGAGCATGCTCGCCCACTATGCCTTTCAGGAATGTTCTGTAACTCTGCTCCTCTGCTTCAATGAGCATGCTCGCCTACCCTGTAGACCCCTATACAAGGAGGCTCTCATTTCTGGTCAAGCACTTAGACTTTGAGTAGGAACTCCTCTGAGCCCACCGGCATAATAAAGGTTTTTTCTCCACCTCTTCAAGTCACCATTGGATTCTTGAGGCTTCAAATTGTGATAGCCATGACCCAGAGCTGTAACACTGAGGTGTAACACTTGGGTATGGCACTGAGCTGTTCCACTTTGCCACAACATTGTCACTATCATCTAGTATTAATTGTAATCTAGCACTTGTAACCCTAACAACCATCGTGATATCCTATGGAAGATGAACTGTGACAATAACATGCTTCTCTTGCAAACCAATTGTGAGGTCTCTAGCTAGAAAAACTGTGGGCTGGCTGAAATTCTGTGAAGGAGCTCTGAAAGACTGTCAAGAAGGACAATCAAGAATACCTAACAACAACAAAAAAAAGAATACCTCCCACGGTCTCCCTTTCTGGGATTCTTTTCTCAAATGATGAAAATGGGTGGTGCTTGTCTCTCCGGGGTCTAGTCAGCATAGGGACCCAGGGCAATTTGACTGTATTGCAGAGCCCAGGAATAAGTTGTGGGCTTTAAAAAAATAACAGCTTTATTGAGGTTTAATTGGCATTCGATAAACTGTGCATGCCAAAGTAAAAAAATGGAGCAGACATTCTGTCATACACTGCAGGGGAATAGATACTATATAGTTAGTCCACACACATCACTAATCAAAATCATAAAATTTTAAAACAAAAACCTACAAATCCTGAGGAGGAAATCAGAATCCAGAGTTGTTATCTAAAATGCCTAGTTGCTACCTAAAACATATGAGATAAGCAAAGAAATAATGTATGATTCACACAGAGGAAAAAGGCAGTTTATAGGAATAGTCTCTAGGATGATATAGATGATAGATTTAGTAAATAAAGCTTGGTGTAAGCTAACAAATATGTTCAAGGAGGGCCAGAGATTTAGCTCAGTGGTTCCGGTGCCTGCCTCGCAAGCACAAGGTCCCGAGTTCGATCCCCAGTACCAAAAAAAATAAAAAATAAAAAATATGTTCAAGGAACATAAGGAAACATTGTTTAAAGAATTAAAGGAATGTATGATAATAACGATTCATCAAATAGAGAATGTTAATAAAGAAATACAAATAAGTATAACAACTAAAATGAAAATTTCATTCAAGAGGCAAATTTGAGCAGTCTGACGAATCAGCAAACTCAAAGGCAGATCACCAGCGATTACCCCATCAGAAGGACAGATTATAAAAAGAATGAAGAAATTACAAAGACTCAAAGACCTGTTAGACATCATCAAACATACCAGATATGTATTACAGGAGTCCCAGAGAGGAGAGAAAAGGAAACCAACAAAAGTGTTTGAAGAAATAATGGGATAACAGCTGGCAGAGTGCTTAAAACTCATCCTTCAAATCAGCCACTTTCAAAATAGAAACCAGAAAGGAATAAAAAATAAAGGAATGTCAGGCCAGGGATTTAGCTCAATGGTGCCCCGCCTGCCTCGCAAGTGAAAGGTCCTGAGTTTGATCCCCGGTACCAATAAATAAATAAATAAATAAATAAATAAATAAATAAATGTCAAGTGAATCAAACAGCTGGACCCAGGAGGGCAGTCCAAGAGCTGGGCAATGTCTTTGCAAGGTCTAGGGCTTGGGCTGGGTCCTGGCAAATCTATGACCTTCAACCTTCTATCCAGGCAGGAAACTTTTTAAATTGATTCAGCTATCATTAAATGAGCACCTATCATATGTCAGGCATGTGGCTAAGCATTGAAGGTACAGTGACAAATTAGACAATGCCCCAACCTTACACTCATTCATTCATCTATTCCAAAAGCATATACTGGTCTCTACTAGGTAACTGATACTGGCAGCTCAGGGCTTATAGCAAAAAGCAAACCATATGTGGTCCTACCCTCATGGGATTTAGTCATCATGGGTGAATAGATATGAATCTGTGTGTTTATGTGTTTGATAATCAGTTATAAATTATAATAAGTAGCAGAAAAATAAAGCACTAAGTTCTGTAGCAAGAACAACAGGAAAAATCACACTAAGCCTGGGATACAAGGAAGGCTGTTCTGAGGAAGTGGACTGAGATGTGAAGGGTGAGAGACCAGGTGCAGGGCTGAAAGAACATCACAGGCAACAGAGACAAGAGCTGTGAAAACCCTGACTTAAGTTCAGAGAGGCACTGCCAGAAGCCCAGGAGACTGGGGCAGAGTTAGCAAATGAAAGAGTGGTAAAGGGTGGAGTAGGGAAGCAGGAGGGCTTGACCAGAGTGCTTAACATGGGGTACAGGACACCCAGCAGGGGCCCATCTGTAGAATCCAGTGAGTCTGTGAACATGGATGGAAAAATTATTCCTTTGTGTTCAACTAACCTTTAACTGAAATTCAGCATTTGCTTAATAGTAGTGACTGTGACTTTATCATCCATATAAACCACGTGCTGTGGTTTAGCTGTGGAATGTGCTCCCAAAGCCTCCTGTGCTCAGAGGTGGGGCTTTTGGAAGGTGACTGGATCATGGGGTGCTATAGCTAACTTGCTGTTTAGGAGATGAAGCCTGGTTAGAGGCAAGTCTCCTTCCCTGGCACCTCCTTCCTCTCTCTGCTTCCTGTCCACCATGGCCTGGGCAGATTTCCTCTGTGGCAGCCCCTACCACCATGCTTTGGAGCCAGCTGACTGACCATGGGCTGAAAATGTGAGCCAAGATAAATCTCTTCTCCTTTGAGTTGTGTCGGGTATTGTGCCCCAGCCATAACAAAGTAACTAAGACACCACGGATGTTTGCATAGTGCAGCAGTTGTTGCAGATACCCACACTGAACACTACTTTGAAATTATGATGCCTATCAGACCCACTACTACAGTTAGTAAATTGAGAGTGTATCTGTTGTTATACTATATTTTAACGCTGAAAAATATATTTCAATACAATTTATTTTCTTTGTTAAAAAGAATGGGTTAGGGCCGGCAATTTAGCTCAATGGCACCGGGCCTGCCTCACAAGTGCAAGTTTCTGAGTTCAATCCCTGGTATCACAAAAAAAAGAGGGTTAAAACTTCTCAAATTTGATGAAAACATTGATCTACACATCCAAGAAGCTCAGTGAACTTCCAACCGAAGAAACTTAGAGATATTTACACCCAAACAGATCAGAGTCAAACTGTTGAAAGTCAAACCCAAAAGAGAAAATCTGGAAAACAGCAAAAGAAAGCATGTCCCGTAGAAAGGAACCACTGATTTCTCATCAGAAAAAAATGGAGACAAAAATATATGTCTGTAATCCCACCTACTTGAAAGGCTGAAGTAGGAGAATAATAATTCAAGGGCAAATTCATGAGACCCTGTCTCCAAATAAAATTTTTATAAAGGCTGGGTATATAGCTCAGTAGTATAGCTCTTACCTAACATCCACAAGGCCCTAGGTTCAACCCCCCCAGTGCTGCAAAAAACAGACAACAAAAAAGGAAGGAAAGAAAGGAGGCAAGGAGGAACAGAATAAAACAAAGTCTAAGACAACTAACTGCTGGTAAGCCTGTCTTAAAGAAACAACACCAACAACAAAAGGAAGTCCTTCCAGCTGAAAGGAAATTGTAATTCGATTCTACACAAGGAAACAAAGGCCACCAGAAAAGGTAATTATATACAAAGACATAAAATACAATATTAATATATGAAGGTGGGAACATAGCTTAGTGTTAGAGTACATGCTTTGCATACTCAAGGCCCTAGGTTTGATCCCAAGCACAAAATAATTAATACAGTAAAATAATTTTCTCATAACTGATTTAAAAGAATTTCATAAGACAATAGTTACTAAAATATTGTTGGGTTTAGAATACAGTATATAAAGAGGTAAATGACAATAATGCACAAAGCAGATTAAACAAAATGGAGCTATATTACAGCAAAGTTTCTGCAGACTACTGGAAGTTACCATTAGTATTAATATCAAGTGGGCCGGGGATTTAGCTCAGTGGTTTCGCTGCTTGCTGCGCAAGCGCAAGGACCCGAGTTCAATCACCGGTACCAAAAAATATATATATATTAATATCAAGTACTTTGTTTAAAATATATGCGCGCACACACACATACACACATATATCACCAGAGCAACTACTAAGAAAATGATTTTTTCAATAGAATTTAAATAGTATCCTAGAAAATATCTATTTAATGAGTGGGCAGTAAAGGAGAAATAGAGAAGAAAATTACATGAGACATACAGATAATAAATAACAGCCAGGAGTGGTGGCACATGCCTGTAATCCCTGCACTTGGGAAGCTGAGGCAGGAGGATCACCATGAGTTTGAGGCCAGCCTGAGATATATATATATATATATATATATATATATAATGACTTCAAGGCTAGCCTGAACTACATAGCAAGAACCTGTCTCAAAAAAAAGATAGTTATAAATAATTATTTATATTATAATCAATATATCAAATGTAAATGAAATAAGTACCATGATCAAAAGTAAGGGTTTATCAGACTTGGTAAAAAAACAAACAAACAAAAAACAAGATCTAACTATATGCTGTCTAGAGCAGACACATTTAAGATTCAATAAACAGCCAGGCATGGTAGTGTACACCTATAATCCCGGCACTCAGGAGACTGATGCATGAGGATCACCACAAATTCAAGGTCAGCCTGGGCTGCATAGTTGTTACAGTGAAGTATGACAGCTCAGCATTACAGCCAAGTGTTACAGTTCAATGTTACAGATACTTGTTACAGCTATCCAAAGGTATCCATAGGTGAAGAAGGTGAGGGCACTGGGAGAGATGGAGGGAACCAAACTTTATTAAACTGGCAGGGCCAGAGGAGTTCATACTCAGAAGTCTGAGCCCTGAACAGAAATGGAAGCAACCTTATATAGAGCTCTATGGGGTAGGGAGGTTGGGTTCATGTGCCAGGCAAGCATGTATACAGATGCAGAGGGGTAGAGTTAACAGAACATCTTAAAACATCAGGTAGGAACATCTTGCAGCTTGTATAGTTAGATTTGTAGTTAGAACACTTGAAAAATTACATTGCCTGAACAATATGCAGGTAGCTTTAACAAAACATCTTATGATTCCTGACAAAAACATCAGGGGTGTTTGGAAACAGAAAAAGGCTTGTCACATTGTACATTATTTCCTTATCACAGTGAGTTCAAGGCCAACCTGAATTAAATAGCAAGACCCTGTCTCAAAAAACAAACAAGAAATAAGCCTACACAAAAACTTGTACACAAATGTTCATTATATATATACATACATATATATGTTCATTATATATAATACCAAAAAGAACACCATTACATTATAATACATGTAAAATAGTAAAAAATTAGAAAAAATCTAAATCATCTAATAATAGATAAATAAATGTGGTAGATAGCTATACAATAAAACATTATTAAGTACTGATACATGCTACAACATACATAAGCCTTGAAAACATTAAACTGAAAGAAGCCAGTCACAAAAATATCACTTATCGTGATTCCATTCATATGAAATGTCCTTAATAGGAAACTCTATAGAGTCAAAAAATAAATTAGTGATAGCTGTGGCTGGGGTGAGGCATAGGGAGTGACACGTTCTTTAAGGGGAACAAAATGTTCTGAGATCAAACTTGTTGATGGTTGCCTGCCATGTGAATACACATACAAAAAACTGCATCATGCACTTAATATGAGTGGACTATATAGTATCTGAATTATATTTCAACAAAGCTGTTACAATTCTGGGCTTTTTTTTTTTTTGGTGTGGGGGGGGGGAATCGAACTTAAAGCTGTTACAATTCAAGACAAAAGCTGACCAAATCAAATGCAACAATGTATAAAAAAGGATAAAATATCATGACTAAGTGGGGTTTAGCCCAGGAATGGAAACAAGTTTAACATTAGAAACCAAACCAATGTAACTCTCAGTAAACTAGGAACAGAAAATGACGTTCTTCAACCTTATAAAAGAGATCTACCAAAAAAATCTACAACTAGAGCCAGGGATTTAGCTCAGTGGTTGGGCCACCTGCCTCACAAGCACAAGGTGTTGAGTTCCATCCCCAGTACCAAAAAAAAAAATCTACAACTAAATCATACTTAATAGTGAAAGGCCAAGATCCCCTAAGCCTTCTTTATAATCAGGGGCAGGACAAGGGTGTTCATTCTCTCTTTGCCATTCAACATTGGACTATTCACTCCTAATCAATATAATAAGATAAGGAAAAAGACAGAAGTGTCATAAAGATTAATTTTTTTTTGTACTGGGGATTGAACTCAGGACCTTGCACTTCCAAGGCAGGCAGCAGAACCACTAGCTAAATCCCTGGCCCAGTGTCATAAAGATTGAAAAGGAAGAAGTAATCCTATTTTTTTGCAAATGACATGATTATGTAAAAAATTGGGTGAAATCTACAAAGAAAGCATCTAGAACTAATAAGTGATCTTAAAAAGAGATTGCAGGATGGGTCGGGGATTTAGCTCAGTGGCACTACACCTGCCTTGCAAGCGCAAGGTCCTGAGCTCGATCCCCAGTACCAAAAAGAAAAAAAAAAAGATTACAGGATTAAAAAAATATATACTCCCGGGCTGGGGATTTAGCTCAGTGGTTTTGCCGCCTGTGGGCACAGAGGAGGTGAGCTGCTCCCAGCACACAAGAGGAGGCTTCCAGGCAGCCATACCACCACCACCTCGAGAGCACAGAGGAGGTGAGCCACAGCACCACCACCACCACCACTCCCACCCCGATGAAATGAGAAGACACATAAACAAGTTTCAAAACCAGACTTCCAGATCATCTAAAACAACCCCAAAGGGAAATGCGATGGAACATTCTGATACTCAACCTCCTGGACTCCCTGAACTGGAAACAAAAGAGGATCTGGAAACAATGAAATCAGAAATAATTTCTCAGATAACAACAGAGATTGTGCCCATAGTGCAAGACATGATTAATAAATCTAGAGAGGACACAGATAAAAAAAAAATAGAGGAGCTGAGGAACATGATGGAATCTCAACATAGGAAAAAAATGGAATCCATAAAACAGATGCAAACAGATTTCCAGGAGATTAAAAACTCCACTGAAAGTCTATGCAGCAGAATGAACCAATGTGAGGACAGAATTTCAGATATAGAAGATAAGATTGCAATCAGTGACCAGGAAAAGAAAAATTGTTTTAAAATTGTAAGGGACCACGAGAAATCAATCCAGCAGCTGCTAGATGATGCAAAGAAGAATAACATAAGCCTGATTGGAATCAATGAAGAAACAGGAGAAAGTGCAGATGACATAAAAAAAACTGTTCACAGAAGTGATGACAGAAAACTTCCCAAGCAAGGGAAAAGAACTTGACAAAGAGATAAGTGAAGCATATAGGACTCCAAGTAGCTGTGATCAAAAAAAACTACACATAGGCATATAATAGTTAAGATTCCAGAAACCTAACAGGAGAACGAAATTCTACAAGCAGTGAGAGAAAAGAAACAAATCCCATACAGAGAAAAGCCCATCAGAATCACAGCAGACTTCTCAATGCAAGCCCTCAAGGCAAGAAGAGCTTGGAGTGAGGTATTTCAAACCCTAAAAGAAAATAGCCTCCAACCCAGATTGATGTACCCTGCAAAATTATCTTTCAAAATTGATGGAGAAATAAGATACTTTCATGACAAAGAGCACCTTAGGAACTTCATGAATACCAAACCAGCACTCCAAAAACTTTTAGACAATATCCTAGGAAAAGACAATGAGGATCACAACCCCAGGAAGCCCAGCAGAATGAATCCATCGGGTGCAACAAGAAATTAAAAGCAAAGGAGGAGAATCCAACAAACAGAAAAAGTCATGCCAATGATAAATCAACATGTATGAGTTATAACCATCAATGTTAATGGTCTCAATTCACCAATCAAAAGAAATAGACTGGCAGAATGGCTCAAGAAGCAAGAACCAACAATATGCTGCATACAAGAAACACATTTAATTAAAAAAGAAACTCATGGTCTGAAAGTTAAAAGGTGGAAAACAATACTCCACGTGACAGGAACCAAAAAAAAAAAAAAAAAAGCAGGAGTAGCTATCCCCTTTGCAGATCAAGTGGATTTCAAACCAAAATCTGAAACACTCTGGTCCCAAGAATTTCAGATAAGGGATACTCAACTTGTATATACAAATCTATTGTGAACATGTGTTATCATTCCTCTCAAGTAAAAACTTAAGAACAGGACTGTTGGTTCTTAACAATAATACAAGAAATTTTTATATTGTTTCCCAAAATGGTTTTGTCATTTTACATTCACATTAGCAGTATTAGAAAGTTCTAACTGGTTCACACCTAAGCTGATATTTGTTCTTTTAAAACTTTTAATTCCATCTCCCTATTGAGTGTATAATTCAATCTTGTTATTGTACCGATTAGTATTTTTCTGATTCTAGTGTTGCACACCTTTCCTGGTGCTGTACTGGCTATTTATCATCTTCTTGTGTATACCTTTTTAATTGGGTTGACTATTAATGAGCTGTAAGAGTTCTTTATATATTCTGGTGATAGGTTATATGCATTATAAATATGGTCTGTTTAAGGACTACTTTTCATTTTCTTAGCAATGTCATTTAAAGTTGTAAATTTTGATGGAATCTCATTTATCAATATTTTTCTTTTATATATCATGTTTTTCATATCCTAGGAAATTCTTACCTACCCTAAATTCATAAACATTTTCCCTTATAATTTCTTCTTAAAATTTTATAGTTTTAGTCTTTCATATTTAGGTTCATAGATCCTTTTAAGTTATTTTTATGTATGGAAATAAAGGGTTGAGGGTAATTTTTTATATACGGATACCAGGTGTTCTAGTGCCATTTGCTGAAAACACTGTCTTTTCCTCTGCTCTTGAGTTGAGTTTATGTTCTATAAAATGTTACTGGTAAATAATCTTTTAAAACTCAGTGGACCATATATGTGTGGTTCTATTTCTAGATTCTCTGTTTTATTCCAATGATCTATATGTCTTTCCTTACACCAACACTGCCTTGATTACTGTAGCTTTAGAAGAAGTCTTAAAATTAGGTACTAAATGTCTTCCAACACTGGTTTTTTTTCTTTTTTACTTTTCTAGATCCTTTGTACTCCTACATAACTTTTAAATTTCAATATACAATTCTCATTTATAGCAAGTATACATAGACCTGAATTTTTATATATACCTTGTGTTTTCTAATCGTCCTAAATTCAAATACAAGTTCTAGGGGCTCCTAGAGATTTCTTAGTATTTTCTCTGTAGATGATCATTTCATCTACATATAAAGACTTTGCTTCTACCTTGCCAATCCTATCCTAATTGTGTCATTTTATTGCCAGACTATTTTGGTTTGGGCCTAGGTTTCAAAGTTTAATGGACAGATGAAGAGTAGGCATATCTGCCATTGTTCCCCACCTTAGGGAGAAAGTATTTTATCTTCTCCATTCATGTAAGGTGTTTTTGCTGGAAGTATGGAGTACATGTCTTTGATCTGTTGAGAAGGTTCTGTTCTACTACTAGTCTCCTGATAGCTTTTAGCATGAACAGCTGTAGAATTTAGTCCAATACTTTTTCTTCAACTGCTGACAGGATCATATGGCTTTTTCCTTTCCTCTGTTAAAAGGATGACTTTTGGGGGTGGATCTTCCAATGCTGAACCAACACTGCCATCCCTATAATAAAACCACTTTCTAAATCCTGCCACATCTGATTTCTAATAGTTTGTTTTGTTGAACAAATTTCTATCTACGTTCATACTTTTTTCTGCTATTATCTTTATGCAGTTGTAGTATTAGCATAAGGTTGATTTCCTAAAACGAGAGAGAAGTGTTCTTTCTTTTTTCTGCTTTAACTGTTTGATATAATTTATCAGTTAAAACGTATACGAGCCTGCTGTTGTCATATAGGTAGGTTTTCAAGCTAGGAATATACTTTCTTTAATAGGTGCTATTCAAATTTTATATTTCCTCCAGAGTTAGTTTTATTAATTTGTCTTCCAAGGTACTTCTTAGAAGTTGTCAAATTTATTTCAAAAAAGATTTTTGTAATATGCTTTCTATATCTTTTTAAATTCTGTAAAATGTGTGGTACTGTCTCCTAGATCTTGATATTGTAATTTTAAAAAATGTAAAATTGATATTGTGTAATAGGAAGAAAAGGTCTAAAGGAGTAGGGGAAGTGGGAGGGGTAGGGGAAAGGAAAGAAGGGAAAGGAAAAAATATGAGAAAAGGAAAAAAATGGAAACAAAGTATTTGCAACTATGGAAGGGTGGAGGAGGTGAAGGGAGGGCAGGGAAAGGGGGAAAAATAAGAGCCATGTTACATCATGTAAAGGTACAAGATCCTAATGATGAATGTAACTGTATTTTATACCTAAAATGTACCAATAAACTTAATGGAAAAAATATATATATACTCCCAGCACTCAGGAGGCTGAGGCAGGAGGATTGCCCCAAGTTCAAGGTGAGGCTGGGCTACAATAGTGAGTTCAGGGCCAGGCTGAACTACAAAGGGAGACCCTGCCTCAAAAAACCAAAAAAATATATATATACATATATCAATTTCATTTCTATATAGTAACAGTGAAGAAATTGAAATTTAAAAAGCAATGCCATTTTAAATAGCATAAAAATAATGAAATACTTTATAAGTAAATTTGAAAAATATATGCAAGATCTATACCCGGAAAACTATGAAACAGTAATGAGAGAAGTTAAAAGGAAATGGAGTCACGCGGAAGACGCCGAGTGACCCCGCTGCAGGCAGGCAGGTCTGCCCATGCCCTACCAAGGTCCCCAGTCCTGCGGAATACGGCGAATCCGCCCGCTGCACACAGGAAGGTCTGTGCACGTCCTACCGAGGTCCTGAGTCACGTGGAAGACGCCAAATCACCCCGCTGCAGACAGGCAGGTCTGCCCATGCCCTACCGAGGTCCTGAGTCACACAGACCACGCCGAATCAGCGCGCTGCACACAGGCAGGTCTGCCCGTGCCCTACCGAGGTCCCCAGTTGCGCGGAACACACGCTGAATCAGCCCATTGCACACGCCGAATCAGCCCTCTGAAAGCAGGAAGGTCTGTACACGCCCTACAGAGGTCCTGAGTCACGCGAAAGACACCGAATCACCCCGCTGCAGACAGGCAGCCACCTGGTTCCACACTACAAAGAGGCAGAGGCCATCAGACCACCAGATCAAGGTACTGAGTCCCACTGTTCCCGGCCCAGAGGTAGGGGCTTCTGAGCCGTCATCCCACTGCTCCTGGTCCAGAGGAAGGGACTTCCTGGTCACCATCCCTCCCGCTGCTCCCAGCCCAGAGGAAAGGGCTTTTGGACCACCTTCTGTCCCGCTGCTCCTGGCCCAGAGGAAGGGGCTTCCAGGCCACCATCCCTCCCACCACTCCCGGCCCAGAGGGAGGGGCTTCTGAGCCACCATCCCGCTGCTCCTGGTCCAGAGGAAGGGTCTTCCCGGCCTCCATCCCTCCTGCTGCTCCCAGCCCACAGGAAAGGGCTTTTGGGTCACCATCCCTACCGCTGCTCCTGGCCCTTGTCCCACCTCACCCAGCTCAGAGGAGGTAATCCATGCAGGTGCTAACAGCCCCCCGCCCAGGTCGAAATGAGAAAACACATAAATAAGTCTCAAAACCACACTTCCAGATCACCTACAGCAACCACAAAGGGAAATGAGATGGACCATTCTGATACTCAACCACCTGGACCCATTGAACTGGCAACAAAAGGAGATCTGGAAAAAATGAAATCAGAAATAATTTCTCAGATAACAGGAGAAATTGTGCCCCTAGTGCAAGACATGATTAATAAATCTAGAGAGGAGCTCAGGAACAGGATGGAATCCCAACATAAGAAACAAATGGAAACCATGAAACAGATGCAAATAGAATTCCAGGAAAAGAAAAACTCCATTGAAAGTCTACACAGCAGAATGAGTCAGTGTGAGGACAGAATTTCAGATATAGAAGATAAGATTGCAATTAGTGACCAGGAAAAGAAAAACTGCTTCAAAATTATAAGGGAACATGAGAAATCAATCCAGCAGCTGCTAGATGATGCAAAGAAGAATAACATAACACTGACTGGGCTCAATGAAGAAACAGGAAAGAGTGCAGATGACATAAAAAAATCTCTTCACAGAAATAATGGCAGAACACTTCCCAAGCAGGGGAAAAGAGCTTGACATACAGATAAGTGAGGCATATAGGACTCCAAATAGCCCTGATCAAAAAAAATCTACACATAGGCATATAATTGTTAAGATTCCAGAAACACAACAGAAGAACAAAGTTCTCCAGGCAGTCAGAGAAAAGAAACAAATCCCATACAAAGGAAAGCCCATCAGAATCACAGCAGACTTCTCAACACAAACCATCAAGGCAAGAAGAGCTTGGAGTGACATATTCCAAGCCCTAAAAGAAAACAGCCTCCAACCCAGATGGATGTACCCTGCAAAACTATCTTTCAAAATGGATGGAGAAATAAGATACTTTCATGACAAAGAGCACCTTAGGAACTTTGAGAATACCAAACCAGCACTCCAAAGAATTTTACACAATAGCCTAGGAACAGACAATGAGGATCACAACCCCAGGAAGCAAAGCAGAATGAACCCATCTGGCATGACAAGAAATTAAATGGAAAGGGGTAGAACCCAACAAAGAGAAAAAGTCATGGCAATGACAAGTCAATACGTTTCAGTTATAACCATCAATGTTAATGGTCTCAATTCACCAATCAAAAGAAATAGACTGGCAGAATGGGTCAAGAAGCAAAATCCAACAATATGCTGCATACAAGAAACACACTTAATTCAAAAGGAAACTCATAGACTGAAAGTGAAAGGGTGGAAAACAATACTCCATGTGACAGGAACCCGAAAAAAAGCAGGAGTATCTATCTTCTTGGCAGATGAAGTAGATTTCAAACCAACACTGATTAAGAGAGATGAAGAAGGACACTACATCCTTGTAAAGGGAAGAATCCAAGAGGAAGAGATGACAATCATAAATATCTATGCACCAAACACTAGTGCACCCAACTATATAAAACAAATACTAATGGACTTGAAAAGTCATATATACACCAATACAATTGTAGTGGGGGACCTCAACACCCCACTGTCACAAATGGATAGATCAACTAGACTAAAAATAAGTAATGAAATACTAGAACTCAATCGAACTCTTGAACAAATGAAATTAACAGATGTTTACAGAGTCTTCCACCCCACAAAATCAGAATACACATTCTTCTCAGCTGCACATGGGTCGTTCTCCAAAATAGACCACATACTCACACATAGAACATGTTTAAGTAAGTGCAAAGGAACTGAAGTTATCCCCTGTATATTATCAGATCATAGTGCGATGAAATTGGAGATCCATAGCAAAAGAAACTCAAAAAATTTCATAAACATGTGGAAATTGAACAACACACTTTTGAATAACCAATGGGTCACAGAGGAAATTAAAGAAGAAATCAGACAGTTCCTTCAGTTCAATGACAATGACAATACAACATATCGGAATCTATGGGACACAATGAAAGCTGTCTCATGAGGGAAATTCATAGCAGTGAATATGCATATTAGGAAAACAGAACGAGCCCAATTAAACAACCTGATGCTGCACCTCAAGCTTCTAGAAAAAGAAGAGCAGGACAACCCCAAAGCTCATACAAGGGAGGAAATTATAAAGATCAGAGGAGAAATCAATGCGATGGAGACTAAGAGAACGATACAAAAAATCAATGAAGCCAAGAGTTGGTTCTTCAAAAGAATAAACAAAATTGACAAACCTTTAGCCAACCTTGTCAGAAAAAGGGAAGAAAAGGCCCAAATCCATGCAATTAGGAATGAAAAGGGTGAAATTACAACAGACCCAGCAGAAATCCAGAGGCTCATCAATCCCTATTTCCAGAACCTATACACCAATAAGATGGACAACACAGAAGAAATGGACAGATTCCTAGATACATATGAATTACCAAAGTTGAACAAAGAAGACCTAAACATTCTGAACAACCCAATATCAACCCATGAAATTGAAAATGTAATTAAAAACTTATCAACTAAGAAAACCCTGTGCCCTGATGGCTTCACTGCTGAATTCTACAAGACATTTAGAGAGGAACTGCTGCCACTACTGTTTAAACTCTTCAATGAAATTGAAAGGGAAGCAGTACTCCCAAATTCATTCCTGGAAGCAAGCATCACCTTGATCCCTAAAGCAGAGAAAGACCCAAACGAAAAAGAGAACTATAGGCCAATCTCACTAATGAACATAGATGCAAAAATCCTTAATAAGATACTGGCAAACAGAATGCAGAAGATCATCAAGAAGATCATACACCCTGATCAAGTGGGATTCATCCCAGGGATGCAGGGATGGTTCAATATACGCAAATCAATCAATGGAATACACTATATCAATAGAGCCAAGGACAAAAACCATATGATTATCTCCATAGATGCAGAAAAAGCATTTGACAAAATCCAACATGCATTGATGATAAAAACCCTACAAAAAATTGGAATAGATGGTCTCTACCTCAAACTGATAGAAGCCATCTATGAAAAACCAACAGCCAATATCATACTAAATCGTCACAAACTGAAATCCTTCACACTAAAATCAGGAGCAACACAAGGATGGTCACTATCATCACTCTTGTTCAATATAGTTCTGGAAACATCAGCCACGGCAATTAGACAAGAGAAAGGAATAAAGATAGGTAATGAAGAAGTCAAATTGTCATTATTTGCAGATGACATGATACTCTATATAGAAGACCCCAAGAACTCCACCAAAAGTCTTCTAGACTTAATAACCAAATTCAGTCAAGTAGCTGGTTACAAGGTCAACACACAAAAGTCAATAGCTTTCCTCTACACAAATGACAGACTCATTGAGAGAGAAATAGGGCAAATAATTCCTTTCACAATAGCATCCAAAAAACTGAAATACCTAGGAATCATCCTAACGAAAGAAATCAAAGACCTCTTCTCTGAAAACTATGGCACTCTGAAAAGAGAGATTGAAGATGATATCAGAAAATGGACAGACATCCCCTGCTCCTGGGTAGGAAGGATTAATATAGTGAAAATGGCCATACTTCCAAAACTGCTATATAGATTTAATGCAATTCTAATTGAGATCCCAGCAGCATACTTCATAGACCTCGAGAAAACAATCCAAAAATTCATTTGGAACAAGAGGAGACCCAGAATAGCAAAAGCAATTCTAGGTAACAGAGACATGGCAGGGGGTATCACAATCCCCAACCTGCAACTCTACTACAAAGCTACTGTTATAAAAATAGCATAGCATGGTACTGGCAAAGAAACAGACCTGAGGACCAGTGGAACAGATTAGAAGATGCAGAAACAATGCCAGACACACTCAGCCATCTCATCTTCGATAAAGGAGCCAAACACCCTCACTGGAGGAAAGATAGCCTCTTGAATAAATGGTGCTGGAAAAATTGGGCTTCAACTTGCCAAAGATTAAAACTAGACCTGTATCTCTCACCATGCACTAAACTAAAATCAAAATGGATTAAAGATCTAAATATTAAAATAGAAACTCTGAACCAGTTGGAACAGAGATTAGGTAGAACCCTTGAAGACATCAGTGTAGGAAAAGATTTTATGAACCAAACCTCAGTTGCCCGTGAACTAGCACAAACAATCAACAAATGGGATCTCTTCTTATTAAAAGGCTTCTGCACAGCAAGAGAAACCACCAGCAGTGTGAAGAGACAACCCACAATGTGGGAAAGAATCTTCACCTGCTCTTCCTCAGACAAAGGTCTACTATCTCGAATCTATAAAGAACTTAAAAAGATCAGACCTCCCAAATTTAAAGACCCAATCCAAAAATGGGCATCTGAAATGAACAGACATTTCTCAGACAAAGAAGTAGAAATAGAAAATAAATACATGAAAAAATGTTCAACATCACTGGTCATTCGAAAGATACAAATGAAAACAATGCTGAGGTTCCACCTCACTCCAGAAAGAATGGCTGCTATCATGAAATCAACCAATAACAAATGCTGGCAGGGCTGTGGGGAAAGAGGAACCCTGCTCCACTGCTGGTGGGAGTGTAGACTGGTGCAAGCACTGTGGAAATCAGTATGGAGATACCTCAAGGAACTAGGACTGGAAGTCCCATTTGACCCTGCTATTCCACTGCTGAGGATCTTCCCCAAAGAATTAAAAGAATCATACCGCAGTGACATATGTGTGCCCATGTTCATAGCAGCACAGTTTGTAATAGCTAAAACTTGGAAACAGCCCAAATGCCCATCAACTGGAGACTGGATAAAGAAAATGTGTTTTTTTTATAAAATGGAGTACTACTCAGCCATAAAAAATGAGAAATTAGAGACATTTATAGCTAAGTGGATGCACATTGAGGCAATACTCTTAAGTGAAATAAATAGGACACACATGTATAAATACCGAATAGTTTCTCTGGTGTGAGAAACTGAAAGTGTAAATAAGGACTAAATGTATAATAGGCCATGTGAAATAGGAAGAAAAGGGGCAAAGGGGAAGGAAGTGGGAGGGCTAGGGGAAAGGAAAGAAGGGAATGGGATTAATATGAGAAAATGGAAAAATAGGAACAAAATCTTTGTAAATAGGGAGGACTGGAGGGGTTGAAGGGAGGGCTGGGCAAGGGTGAAAAACAAGAACCAAGAGAGACTATGTAAAGGTGCAAATTTCCAATGATGAATGTCATTATATTGTATACCTAAAATGTACCAATGATTAGAATGAATAATCGATAATGTAAAATAGGAAGAAAAGGTCCAAAGGGGTAGGGGTAGTGGGAGGGGCAGGGGAAAGGAAAGAAGGGAAAGGAAAAATGATGAGAAATGGAAAAAATGGAAATAAAGTCTTTGTAAATAGGGAAGGGTGGAGGGCGTGAAGGGAGGGCTAGGAATGGGGAAAAAATAAGAACCAAGATGCATTATGTAAAGGTACAATTTGAGAAATGTAATTGTGTTGTATACCTACAATGTACCAATAAAAGAATTTAATACATTAAAAAAAAAAGGAAATGGAAATTGAAAGATATACTTGTTCATGATTCAGATGATTCAACATTGTTCTTTTGTTTCAATTAGTTTTGTGTAGTAGTACTGGAGATTGAACCCCAGGATCTTTACACTGAGTTACATCCCCAGCCTTATTGTCTTCTTCAGACAGGACTTCACTGGGCTGCTAAGTTGCCCAGGCTGAGCTGGAACTTGTGATCCTCCTCCCTCAGTCTCCTAGAGTGCTGGATTTACAGGTGTGCACCACAATGCCTGGCTTCAATATTATTAAGATGGCGATTTTGCCCAAATTGATCTGCATATTCACAGAATTTTAATCGAAGTCCTAACATGTTTCTTTAAGAAACTGACAACCTGATTCTAAAATTCATGGAAATACAAAAACTCTAAATAACAAAAACTGGAAAAAGAACCACAAAAGTAGCACATCTAGTTTGGTTTCTAACGCTATTCTCTAATAAAATGAATCGGGCCTCCTTAGAAAAATGGCTAAATGTAGGACTGCTACAAGAAATATTCAAAGTCCTATAGCATCATGTAGTGCCATCATGTAGGAACCAACAGAAAGAACTCCCAATGATCAAAGCTCTAACAATTTTAGCAATAAGACAAAGTAGTGTTGGATAAAACAAATATCCATGAGTCCACAATGGTATAAATGAAGGACTGAATAAGTTAATAGATGAGGTAGAAGAAACAAATCTCACATGCAGAATCATCCCCGAAAAAGTGTGTAGACACTCAGTCCTCAAGGACTCTCCACTCCTTGAGTGTGGGCTATACATACTAACTTCCTTCCAAAGAGTACAGTATGGAAAACAAGGGAAAGCAGTCACTCTATAGTGAGAAAACCTAACAAACACTACTGCAGTCAGTGATCAAGGGCCCTATCAACAGTCAAAAGTCATGTTGATAATATGTACTTTTGCTAAGATGTGATGAAATGGCACTCTACCTCTATGGTCTTTCTCCCATAACCCAAGTCTATTCATGAGAAAGCAACAGATAAATCCCAATAGAGTGGCAGCCTAGAAAACACCTGACCAGTTTGACTTCCTCAAATTGTCAAAGTGATGGAAAACAAGGGAAGTCTGAGAAACTTTCACAACCAAAAGGAGCCTAAGGAGACCTCATGACTAAAGGTAATGTGATACCCTGGATGGGATTCTGGAATATAAAAAGACATTAGGTAAAATACTAAGGAAAGCTGAGTAAAGTGTGTACTTTAGTTAATAATAATGTATCAGGACATTATTATAATATTAGGAAATCAGATATAGAAATGCATATATAAAATGAGCAATTTATTATGACCATGTAAGGTTTATCAGAGGAATGCAAAGTTAGCTCAACAACTTTTTGTAAAAAAATCAACCAATGGGGGCTGAGGATGTAGCTCAGTAGTACAGCATTTTCTTAGCATGCGCAAGGCCCCAGGTTCAAGGCCCCAGGTTCAATCCCCAGTACCACACATAGAAAAAAAAAATCAATAGGGTACAGCCCTTGACCACTATGTATAAGCTCTTGGTTCCACATCTACCCAGCAACACAAAAAAATCAATTTAATTGGCCATTTTAATAGAAGAAAGTAAAGATATATGCACATCCTCTTTTTTTTTTTTTTTTTTTGTACCAGGGATCAAACTCAGGTCCTTGCGCTTGCAAGACAGGCGGCAGAACCACTGAGCTAAATCCCCGGCCCAGTTTATTTAGTTTTTTCTTTTTGTTTTGTTTGGTACCAGGGATTGATTGAACTCAGGACCTTGCACTTGCAAGGCAGGCGGCAGAACCACTGAGCTAAATCCCCGGCCCCACATTCTCTTTTTAAATTGATTACCTGGGGCATTTTGTTACAGTAATGGAAAGCTAACTAACAAAGGAGGTAATACTAATTTGTAAAGCTGGTTTCCATGGTGTAAATACTCCCACTATGGCCAATTTAAGTTACCAACTTGAAGTTAACCAATTCCTCAAATTGTAACAATCAGCTTTTGAAATCTGGTATAAACCAACTCCAACACAATACTGACTCTTGCTTGACATGGTCTTAAGGTTCTGGATGACAGATTAATGTGTAAAAAGAAATAAAAACCACTTGGATTATATTTAGCTTGAATCAGCTGTCATGTAGAAAAAAAAACACATTGAAGGCACAATCAGAAATTAACAGTCCAAGCTCTCTCTTTCACTAGACATGTTGCCCTGGACAAATCCTCTCTCCCCTCTGGACCTCAGTTTCCTCATTTGTAAAATAAGGATAGTGCCATGCTCACTTTACAGGGAGAATTAAGCCACATTAAACAATATGTCCACAAAATAACTGTACATGAATGTTCAGAACAGCATTCTTCAGAGCAGCCCGAAAGTAGAAACGATCCAAATGTCCACTAACCAGTGAATGGATAAATAAAGTGTGGTCTATCCATACATTTGGAGATTATTTGGCAATAAAGAACAAAGTGCTTATACATGCTACAACCTTGAAAATTATGCTAAGTTAAAGAAGCCAGTCACAAAATATTGTATGTTATATAATTTCATTTATATGAAATGTCCAGAATCTATCTATTTATCTGTCTCTATCTCTACATCTGTATCTATCTATCTCTATCTGTATATCTATATCTATTTATATATCTATCTATAAAGATGAAAAATAAATAAGTGGTCACCTAAAGCTAGGAGAGAGGAGGATGTAGGGTGATGGCTAAAGGGTACAAAGTTTCTTTTGGAGGTGATGAAAATGTTCTATAATTCACTGTGGTGGTTGTGAACTCACAACTCTGTGAATATATAAAAAACCATTGACTTATATACTTAAAGTGAAAAGGAAAGGCAGAATGAACTGTTGATACAGTCACCTAAATAAACCTCCAGTGAAAAAACTCAATCACAAAAGTTGCATCCTGTATGACACTATTTATACTTGTAACAGTCTCAAAATGACAAAATTATGGAAATGGAGAACAGATTCATGGTTGCCAGAAGTTAAAAAGGAGGCAGGTATGGGAGTGAAGTGGGTGTGCTACAAAAGGGCCACAGAAGGATCCTGTGGTAATGGAATTTTCCCATACCTTCATTGTATTCATATTAATACTCTGCTTATAAAATTGTATTCCAAGTTTTGCAAGGCCTACTATTAGCAGAAACTAGGTAAAGGAGACACAGGATCTCTGAATTATTTTTTACAGTTGTATGTGAATTCATAAATATCTCAAAAAGGTTAATAAATTAAATTGTATAATGAATGTAAAAGCATGCTAAATTTTCAAATTGTGTACAAATAACTACTATTATGAGTCTTTTATAAGAATGGAAGACTGGGGGTATAGCTTAGTGGTAGAGCACTTGCTTAGCAAGCATCAAGCCTTAATTCCTAGTACTACAGCCAGACATGGTGGTGCATGCCTGTAATCCCAGCACTTGGGGGCTAAGGCTGAAAGTCTGAGGCCAGTCTTGGCTACATAGTGAGTTTGAGGCCAGCCTGAATTACATAGTGAGGCCCTGTCCCAGAAAAACTAATAATAATAATAATTCCTAGCACAACATAAAATATAAAACTATTGACTTTATTCACTCATTAATTTAAAAAAGCAACTATTGAATCTCTCCTATTCTCAAGGACTATGATGCCAAAAGGTAAACAAAGTTATGGATTTCTGGTAAAATCATAATTGTTGTCATGTTGTGAGTATTGGACGAGCCTGGGTCTTTTTTGTAAAATGTGAGTCAAATGACAGAAAAATATCTGTGGGTGAGGACATATTTTTATTTATTCATAGTCACTAATAGTTTAATCAAGATCAAGTGTTCTTACTTAATTACATAGCTTTCACAATTCCTCTATCCAACTACATACTTGACTATTGCAGTTGGGTGTTTTGCTCTCAAGCTTCAAAGGTACAAAAATGAACTTCTGGTTTCGTTCCCCTAATCTGTTCCCTCCCTCACTAGAGTTTTTTCTATCTCAGTAAATAGTCTAACACTCACTCACTTGCTCAAGCCAGTAATTTAGCCATAATCTTTCTCTTTCCCATACTCTCGAACATTCCTCTGCTGAGCCCATCTGAGACTGTCTCTGTGGCTGCCACCCTATCCCAAGTCTGAACGGCCATCTCTGATGGTGCTACACAGTAGCTTCCTGGCTGCCCTCCCTACTTCCACTTTTGCTCCTCTTCAATCCATTTTCTCTACAACAACGAAAATGATGTTCAGTAAACTTGGGTTGTCACTTTCCTGTGTAATTTTTTGTTTATTGGTGGCTCATTTAACTTAGAATAAAATTCAAATTGCACCAAGGCCTATAAGGCTGTGTACATGAGTTGAAGCCTGACATTTCTCTATCCTCTGTTATTTCCCTTCTTATTCATCATGATGTAGCCACCTTAGTCTCTCAGTTTCTTTTTTCTTTTTTTCGGTACCGGATATTGAACTCGGGACCACTGACCTAAATCCCCGGCTCTGATCTCTCAGTTTCCAAGATATCGCACCCTCTTCTCAAACAAGAGTGTCTGTGTATACATTGTTTCCTTTAACCTGAATTCTCTTTCCCAGTTCTTGGCAAAGCTGCACAGGCTGTTCCATATTATTCTGCATATGAAGAAAATGGGGGCTGGGGATTTAGCTCAATGGTGCCACCACCTGCCTCCAAGCACAAGGTCCCGCGTTCAATCCCCAGTACCAAAAAAAAAAAAGAAAATGGGCTGGGTGTGGTGGCGCAGGCCTGTAATCCCAGTACTTGGGAGGCTGAGGCAGAAGGATTGCCAGGAGTTCAAGGCCAGCCTGGGCTACATAGTGAGTTCAAGGCCAGCCTGAACTATATAGCGAGACTCTGTCTCAAAAAAGAAAAGAAAGAAAATGGGGCGGTGATCTGGATAAAGTTGTGAAGAGGGAGCTCCTAGAGGATCTGCATTACATCAGATTTGCACAGCAAACACACTGCCTTTACTTAGATTAAGTACAAAGTCAGTGTTTTCTAAAATGCTCTTATTCATAAGATTAAGAAAATATCATCTGTCCATAAAAGTATAATTTGGAGTACCTTGGGGGAAGTGGCAAGTGATCCAAAGAGGATGAGAGGTTGCTAAGGAGTTTTTCTTATCTTGGTGATAAAAGTCTATTTGCATCTTTTATGAGTGAAGACTGATTAAAGACTGACAGACCAGTAAAAACAATTTTTTTAAAAGAAAGGGTCTCACTACATGGTTTAGCTGTCCTCAAACTCACTATGTAGCCCAGGCTGGCCTCAAACTCACAGCAATCCTCCTGCCTCAGGCTCCCATGTGCTGGGATTACAGGTGTGAACCACCGTGCCCAGCCCCCATTTTAAAGATGAGGGAACAAAGGCACACAGAGCATAAAAGACATAAACTAGTGAACTAGAGCTTAGATTTAGACCCAATGAATCTACCTTCACACAAGGCATAGTGGTGCACACCTGTGATCCCAGCACTCAAGAGGCTGAAGCAGGAGAATAGCCCCAAGTTTGCAGCCAGCCTGAGCTACATAGTGAGTCCAGGGCCAGCCTGAACTGCATAGAGAGAACCTGTCTCAAAAAAAAAAAAAAAAAAAAAAAAAAGAATCTAGCTTCAAACCTTCTGGGTATAGTGCATGGTTGTAATCCCAGCACATGGGAGGCTAAGGCAGGAGCATTCCCATGAGTGTGAGGCCAGCCTGGGCTATATATTTCAAGACCAGCCTGAACTACACAGAGAAACCTTGTCTCAAAAGAAAAAAAAAACCCTCATGCTTTTGGGCTGGGGGTAGAGCTCAGTAGTAGAGCACTTGCCTAGCACAACCAAGACCATGGGTTCAATTCCTAGCAAAATCCTCAAGCTCTTCATCAATATGCTACCAAAACAGGAAATTGAAATTGAAATTGCAAGCACCTGAACTAATTAAAATGACAATAGTGACAGAAAGGTGGGGAGACATTTGAGATTCTAGAAGTAAAAGTGCTGATACTGGGGAACAAGCATGGAACTTAGGAGAGCAGAGTTTAATTTGACTCTCTGACTTCTACCTTAACTGGGTAGTTGATGGGCTAATCATAGAAATGGAAAACACAGGAGAACTCTGGAAAAGAGAGAAATTACTGTTCACTTCATATTTGATATGCCTGTGAGTCAAAAAGCATAGCCAGGAGGCATCAGAGATCGGTGTCTCTAGCCCAACAAAGAGATCTGGGCTAGAACTGTAGATTTTAGAGTTTACAGACTTAGGAAGTGCATGTGGAATCAACAGAGGGCTGAGGGTGCAGTTCTAGGGGACATCAACATTTAGGGAGCAAGAGGGCTGGGGATTTAGCTCAGGGACACAGCGCCTGCCTGGCAAGCTTGAGGTCCTGAGTTCGATCCCCAGTACCAAAATTAATTAATTAATTAATTAAGAACATCTAGGGAGTGAGAAAATTGAAAGCATCCAGCAGAGAAGATTAAAGTAGGTGGTCATGAAGCTCAGATACTGGAAGAGAGTGGTTGTGGAACCCCAGGAGTTTTAACAAGCCTTTGTCTTTAATCCCACTAGAAAGTAAACTCTTGGCTGGGAGTGATGGCACACACCTGTGATCCCAGCACTAGGGAGGCAGGAGGATCACTGTGAGTTTGAGGCCAGCCTGGGTTACACAACAGTGAGTTCAAGCCAGTCTAGACTATATAGCGAGATCTTGTCTCAAAAAAACAACAACAACAACAACAAAAAAGTAAGCTCTATGAAGCCATGGGACATATCTGCTTTATTCAGCAGTGTATCCCAAATGTCTAGAGGCCTGGCACATAATAGATGGTCAAAAACATTTCCTGAATGAATAAGAAAGGAAAGCAGGGCCAGGGATTTAGCTCAGTGGCACCATGCCTGCCTTGCAAGCCCAAGGTTCTGAGTTCCATCCCCAGTACCAAAAAAAAAAAAATATTAAAAAGAAAGGAAAGCAACTATTAAAGACGGATAAGTAGCCGTTTCATTTACCAACCTTGGGTGTCACTGATGATCTCCTGAACAGGTTTATTCAAATAGCGAGGCAAAACAAGGGGGGAATGGCCTAAAAGATTAAATGACAAGAATGCTTTTGTGTATTGTTTTCTACATTTTTTGTTTGTTTTGTTTTTTTGGAGACAGGTTCTTGCTATATGTAGCCCAGGCTGGCCTGGAACTTGTGGCAATCCTCCTGCTTCAGCCTCCGGTGTGTTGGGATCACGGAAGTGCGCCACCATATTCGGTCCTTTTTTTTTTTTTTTTTTAACCTGGTACCAAGGATGGAACTCAGGATCTTGCGCTTGCGAGGCAGGCGCGGCGTCACTGAGCTGAATCCCCGGCCCCTATTTTTTTTTTTTAATATAAAAAAAATCGGACAAGCGGAGTAGCCCAGAAGTAGAACTCTTGCCTATGGGGCCCTGGGTCCCATCTCTAGCACCACAAAAAAGCAAAACGTCTTAAAAGTTATGGAAGCGAAGCCACTGAGAGAGTCCATTCATTCTTGGGTGAAATTCTGCTATGTAGGAAGAGGAGCATGGAACTGCAATTACAAGAGGCATGCAATCAAAAGGGATTTTCCTTAAAATGGGAGGAAACCTGCTTTGTTCACCTCGAAGTCACCTGAGCCCACCGGGCACAAAGCTAGCCACTTTGCAGGCCCATGACAGGATAGTGAGGTGCTGTCGGACACGGATGGGCGCTGGAGTCTGCTTTTACACTAGGCAGAGACAGCGAAGGCTCGGGCTCTGTCCCTCAGTACAGCGCCCAAGCCCTCGGCTCAAGGTGCCCTGGGCTCAAGGGTAGCAGAGACCAGGAGACCGACCGGCCGGGTGCCAGGTGGGGACACCAAGCTCCACCCACCGACCGCAGCTGTCGGCCGCCTCGCCACTCCGCCGTCCCCTCCCTACGCCTCCAATTCCCACTCCCGTCGCACGGAAGGGAAATGACGTCTCGAGCCCCAGCCGATTGGCGGAAGCACAAATTGCTTGGAGGCCGGCACGGAAATTGCTTTCCTTTTGGTTTCCACCCTTGACCCATGTGAGCGATGCAGGCTGCCGAGATGAACGCGATCCGGGCTGCGGAGGGGTAAGGAGTAAAAGGGAAGGGGTTCGGAGCCTCTTTGGGGGCTGCGTTCCCTATCTTTTAGGAAACGGGAGTCACCTTTCAACAAACAGCAGTTGTTCCTCTCATAAGACCTCATTTACTATTTCTGCGAACCAGCCGCTAAAGCCCTTTCATTTCATCTCATTCGTGCCCACGGCTTCTCAGCTTTTAACTGTATCCTTGTTGGCCCTGACGCAGGCTCTTCCTCGGCAGCTAAGTTAATGTGTTACACTTTCCTCGTCACGTGACCCCTCTTCTGCCTGGGCCGCAGCCTGCTTTAACCCTCCGCGTTGACGGTGCTCCGAGTTAGACCGACTCATCCTCGACATTTTCGCAACCCTCTAGTTTTTCATGTGCCCCCCCCCATGGGGAAACCAAATGTAGTGCGTTTGGTAATGTTTGTCTTGCAAATACCTACCGTGTACTGTTAGGTCGTAGTAGATCTGTTTCTGGGTACCAGGCCTAGTCAAACACCTACTTTGTCAAGCAAATCCCTAGAAAAATGGCTTACTCTGTTGCTTTCCACCAGTTCCCTATATCCCCATTCCTGTAAACATGATCAAGGTAACACTTTTGAGTGGGCTGCACCTGTCAAGATGTCTAACGTGTGGAGGATGCCTAGAAATATTAATCATTAACTGTCTTGCCTCAGGAGCCAGAAGCAGTGTCTTTGGCCACCTTACCTAGGTCCCAGAGGTCAATGGGAAATGTAGGTAGCACTAATGGCAAAAATACTGATTCTTTTCCATGGGTATCACCAAGCGCTGCTTACTTTGGAAGCGATGCCTGACTTTAATTTAAATTAGTCTAAATATGATATCGTGACACATTCCCGAAGGCATTCATACTGCTTGGTTTGTACCTGTGTCGAGGGACAGGACTATCCCTTTTGGGGCGGGGAGTACATGTTTGCGATACATAATATACTCATTGAAGGGAGTTGATACATATAGATAGCACGTCTTAGTCTTTTTTATTTCCCCTCCATCTGTAGATTGAGATAGGGCTCTTCTGTGCTGAGAACTAAAGGTACAATGTATTAGAGATTGTTTCATTAGAATAAAAGTTACTTTAAATGTTAATGTTTCTATTACCTTTTTAAAACAGCCTTCTAGCTTTGAGCCAGCAAGAAGAACTAGTGGATTTGCCCAACTATCCCATGAGTGCTAGTGAAGATGAGGTGGGTGAAATTTGCCAAGTCTGAATTTCTGTAGAAATTTATCTGTCTGCAATGTACATACGTATTTTAAGCTAAATTTCAAACAAATACTATAGGAATTTTTAATTTACTTCCCCCAACAAAACTACTTAAATTTTTTTCTAAGTGGGGGGGGTATACACACAGACCAGCTATTTTAATAACAAGGAGTTAGGTTTTTATTGTTGGCTCTTTTTTTCCTGGTGATTGTTATTTTCCCCTTGGAAAAAGCTACCTTGTATTTGTGGCTATGACTTACACTCTATGCCAAGGTTTCTGTGTCAGATCACAACTATTTATCCTGTACAGATACATGATCCTTGTAAACCCTTTTCTTCCACAAACAAGTTAGAAGAGAGTCATGACGTTAACTCTCAAGTTACTAAGGATTTATGTTTCTTAAAGTGAGAGAGTTTAGATTTTGAAATTCTTTGAGCTTGGGCTAGAATGTTTGTGCACAAAACTTTATCAGATTGCCCAGTCCTCCACGCACCAGAAGAACCAGGGCTTTTACATGAGCCTCGATTTCCATGTTGTTGTTTCCCTCCCCTCATTGTTTTAATGGTTTTTCCTTTTCTGTGTTTAGGGGGACAGTGATGGAGAGCGAAAGCATCAAAAGCTTCTGGAATCAATTGGTTCTCTTAATGGAAAGAATAGGTAAATTCCCATCGGCTTGGGCAGATTATAACTAGCTGACTCCATGAGACTTCTCTGCAGTTAACATTTGTCACGTGCCTAATGTAATGATTTAACACCAGTGCCTATTGTATCGTAAGCATTATATAATTGTTGTTAACTGTCATTATCCTTATTACTATTATTGTGTTAGGCCTTCACACATTGGAATTTTTATTTAATCCACACTTAAAAATCTTTTGAGCTGGGCATGGTGGCACATGCCTGTAATCCCAGCACTCAGGAGGCTAAGGCAAGAGGATCACTGGGTTCAGGGCCAGCTTGGGCTACATAGCAAGACCCTATCTCAGGGCCAGGGATTTAGCTCAGTGGCTCTGCCGCCTGCCTCACAAGCGCAAGGTCCCGAGTTCGATCCCTGGTACCAAAAAAAAAAAAAAGACCCCTATCTCAAAAAACAAAAAAATCTTCTGAAGCATTGATTATGCATTTACTTAACCCCTTTAGAAAAGTTAATTGAATTACTCCCAAGGTCACCCAGCTCATGAGACTCAGATCCAGGATTCAAATCCAGATGTGTTTGAATCCAAATCCAATGTGTTTGCCATTATGCTTTCTTTGTATTGCCTTGTGTTTATGACAGGCTGATTCTACATAAAGAGAGGAGATGAAGGTTAGATTACCAAGTCCCTATTAGGAGCGGATTTATTGATTGATTTGTGACAAAACCTGAGCCTAGGGCCGGGGATTTAGCTCAGTGGCTCTGCGCCTGCCTTGCAAGTGCAAGGTCCTGAGTTCGATCCCCAGTACCAAAAAAAAAAAAACCTGAGCCTAGTAGAAAAATGCATGAAACCAAAGCCTTCTTTGAAGAGAGAAGTATTTGTTTTCCCTCATTTCTATTACATTGTTTTGCCTAATTTTAGGTGGAAATTGGCGGAGAGATCTGAGGCTAGTTTGAAGGTATCAGAGTTCAATGTCAGTTCTGAAGGTAAGTTGAACAAAGGAAGATATCTATACATGGCAGCTTATGGGTTCCAAAATCATAGTGGTCACCTCAGCCCCTAGAAACTGCTTTTAATGTGATTACTGTTGTCATACTATAAATGTTCACCTGGGAGAGTGGGTTGAGAAGGGTGGTCAGATACCCTTGAGTTTCATCCATTTTTTTTAGAAGAAAGCCTAGGAATCCAAACTCAAAATCTTTTATGAAGATTGATGAGATTATTCTAGGATAAGGGAACATGAATGAAGACAGTGCCCTCAGCTGGGTGTAATAATGCACACCTGTAATCCCAGCACTCTGGGAGGCTGAGGCAGGGGGATCACAAGTTCGAACCCAGCCTGGATAATTTGGAATTCAGTGAGACCCTGTCTCAGAATAACATTTTTTAAAGGGCTGGGGGTATGGCTCAGTATGACAGCCCTGGGTTTAACCCCCAGTACTGGAGGGAAAAAGTCAGCTGTCTCTTACTTAGTCATACTACATATTTGTGTGGCTCTTTAATGACCAGTTTCTTTTCTTTTATGCAGACCTGGGGATTAAACTGACCTATGTCTCTAGCTTTTTTCTTTTGTTTTTTCTTGAAGACAGGGTATTACAAGTTCCCTAGGCTAGGCTCAAACTTTTGATCTTGTTGCCTTGGCCTCCAGAATAGCTGGGATTACAGGGCCATGTGCCACTATGCCCAACACAATTTCCTTGTATTTCAGTTCTTATAACACTGAGTTAGAACAGACAGATATTCTCATTAGCTGGAGCTCAGTAAAGTCAGGTTATGTATTCAAGGGGCTTCACCTAGACCAGTGGTGGCGAACCACTGTGCCACAGTGGGCTGATTTAAGTTTTGGGGTTTTTTTTATTGGTTTGGTTTGGTTTGGTTTTTTGAAACAGGGTCTCAGGTCTATGTAGTTCAGGCTAGCCTCTAGTTTGTAGCAATCTTCTTGGCTCTACCTCCAGAGTGCTAGGATTACAGACAAACATGCACCACAACAGTTTAAGGATTGAGATTTTGTTTGACACATTGAGCCTTGGTGGTACACAAAAATTTTGTAATATCTAAGATTTTTTTCATTTTTTTATCCTCCCCACCCTGGTTGGGGGGGGGGGGTAAAGGGGAAACATCATCCTTGTTGAAAATACATGACGAGTAAATGGCATTGTTGAAATTTTGACCTCATACCAAAACTAGACATCAATTTCATCACTGTAGTCACAATTTTGGTAGCTTGAATGAAGTTTGTGTTTGTAGTAAACTCTCAGAGCTGGTAACCATGTATTCATTCCAAGCTGACTCATTCAGCAGATAGTGTGTTTCTATGAAGTCTGAGATGCCAAGGCTACAGTGAAGCGAAAGACATGATCACATGGACCTTGCTGGGGGGGCAGATATAAGAATTGATACAGAGTAGCACGATCAGGGAACTGTGTGGCTACTTTATATTGGCTGGTCATGAAAGGTCCCGAAAGAGGCAGAATTGAAGCTGAGATCTGAATGACAAGAAATGATGCAAAGATGAGAGAACACAGTGCAGGCAAGGGAACAGCTGTGTAAGGCTTTCAGGAAAAAGCACACAGCATGTTGGAACAGTAGGAAGAAGGCTGATGTAACTAGAGCATAACAAAGTGACATGAGGTTGGAGAGGCAGACAGAGACTGAATCTCATATCCTGTCATTTAGGTTGATGAGATTCCACATATACTGAGGAGGCATTTTCAGCAGGACCATGACATGCTGTGATACCCATTTTTAAAAGATCACTTTAGCTATTATGCAGAGAATGAATTGTAATAGGGCAAGAGTGGAAGCAGAAAGGCTAGGGGAAAAGTAAGAGACTATAGTTAGAGTAAATATTTTCCTCCTCTCCCATCCCCCAGCACATTTGAGGATGTTGGACAGTGATGATGTCAGGATTGCTAGGAATAAGGGAGTAAAGTAAGAATTATCCCTGCTTCCCTGCACATTTGCCAATCAACAGGATTTTCTACTGAGCTGCTTCCTACATTATGTTGAGATTTTTGCCTGTCTTAGTCTGACAAGAAAATTTGGCCTTTCCTCAGGATCAGGAGAAAAGCTGGTCCTTTCAGATCTTCTTGAGCCTGTTAAAACTTCATCTTCATTGGCTGCTGTGAAAAAGCAACTGAGTAGAGTTAAATCCAAGAAAGCTGTGGAATTGCCCCTTGACAAAGAGGAGGTTGAAAGGGTAAGTGACTGAGAAGTGAGTTAAGGAGAAGGAAGTGAATAGACCAGGGAAAATAGGGTGATACAGGAGGGGAGGAGAGGCCTGGAAAATGGGAGGAGGGAGGATTATGATTTCTTTCCCAAGGAAAAGATTAAAAATAAGCTCAGGAGGTGTGGGAGCAGAATAGGAGCTAGGGTGTGGGACCCTGGTGACTTCCTGGGCCCCATAGCCATGACTGCAGCAAGGAGCAGTGTCAGGAGCTGGAAGGGCATTTCAGGATGGACAGGTGCCCCTCTCCTGGGGTCCAGGAGGCCCTGGCTGCCAGGTCAACCTGAAGGAGTTCCACGCGCAGGTGTGGTTTGAGAGGCACAGGGCCGCCTGCCCTCCACAGAAGCTTGGTGCCAAGGGTGCAGTGTTTACAGGGTCAGTACCCCCTCCCGTGCCCAGCCGAGTGCACCCACTTCCTCCTCTGCTCGGGCCCCCAAGGCTGATCAGCTCTTGCCCCACACGAGAGGCCAGGGCTTAAGGGTGAGGGGAGCCCTAGGGCCGCACCCCCAGCCCCTGAGGCCCAGAACACTTTCAGGACCCCCGGATTCCAGGAGGGGGTGATCTCTGAGGACCAGGAGAAGTCAGGCCCAGGAAGGCTGGGCTTCAACTCATGATCCTTGTGCCCCAGCCTCCTTCAGTGCTGTGATTACAGTTGTGTGCCACCTCACCTGGCTCCTTTTTAGTATTTTTTATTTTGATATGAAGTCTTGCCAAAATGCCTACACTGCTCAAATGTGCAATCTTTTTTTTTTCTTTTTTTTTTGAGACACGGTCTTACTTTGTAGTTCAGGCTGACCTCAAACTCGAAGCCTCTCGAGTACTGAGATAACAGGCATAACAGGAGTGCGCCACCACACCCAGCAATGTGCAGTCCTTCTTCCTGGCTTCCCAGAGTTGCTGAGATCACCGGCCTATGCCACCATGACTGCCTCTTGTTCATTTTGAAACAGGGCCTCACTAAATTGCCCAAGCTGGCCGTGAATTTGAAATTCTCTTGTCCTGCCTCACCCTCCCATGTAGCTAGGATTACATGCAGGTGCCACCTCCACTCAGTTTCTCTTATTTTAGCTGCTGCTGCTTTTTTTTTTTTTTTGAGACAAGGTCTCACTAGATAGTTCAAGCTGGCCATGAACTTACTGTGTAGCCCAGGCTAAAACTTGAGTGATCCTCCTGCCACAACCTCCGAGTGCTAGGACTACAGGCATATGCCACCACTCTCAGCTAATGCTTTTGGTTTTTCTCCCCTTATTTAAGAAATCTACGGGGGCTGGGGATTTAGCTTAGTGGTGCTGCTGCCTGACTCGCAAGTGAAAGGTCCTGAGTTCGATCCCTGGTACCAAAAAAAAAAATCTTCCTCACATAGCCACAAGGGTATTCTGTAATCTGTATATTCTGCCTGTCACAAGAAGGCTGCCCTGTAGAGTGGATTGTGTACAGTGTGGGATAGGGACTCTGCCTCCATGGGTTTCCAACTGAGAACCCATAATTACTTTGTCATAAATCAAAGCTCCTTCCAAAAAAAAAAGCTAGGAACAGCCAGGCATGATGGCACATCCCTATAATCCTAGCATCCTGGCCAGTAAGGCAGGAGGATAAGTTCACGTACACCCTGAGCAATTTAGCGACTTAGCAAGACTCTGTCTCAAAATAAAAATTTTAGAAGGGCTGGGAATATAGCTCAGTGTGAAGGCCTTCTAGATTCAATCCCCAGTATTACCACTGAAAATAACAGTAATGATAATAAAATAAAAATAGGAGCAAGGGCCAGGGATTTAGCTCAGTGACACTGTGCCTGCCTTACAAGTGCAAGGTCCTGAGTTCAATCCCCAGTACCAAGGGGGGGGGCAGTTGCAGTCCTGAGAAGTAACCAAGAGTTAACCTCTAGCATCCTGATGCTTTCTTGGGCTAAGAAACATTGCCTCCTGACCTGATCTCATGTTAGTCTTTTGAGTTTAATGCATAATCTCATGACTCTTTCCTTTTATGTACTGTACTTTTGCCTGCTTCAGATCCACCGAGAAATAGCTTTCAATAAAACATCACAAACCCTCTCCAAATGGGATCCTATCGTTCTGAAGAACCGGCAAGCAGAGCAGCTGGTGTTTCCCCTGGAGAAGGAGCAATCAGACTCTGTTCCCATTGAACACGTGTTCAGTAGCTGGAAGGTGAGTATCACAAAATAAAACCCAACCTTGAAAGGTGAGATTGGACAACTTGGAGATTTCAGACCCTAAAACTGATTTGAATGAACATGTTAAGCCTAAGTAACAATTTTAAGACATTTTACCTTAGTAATCAGAAAGGGAGAGAGGGGCCAGGGATTTAGCTCAGTGGTTCCGGCGCCTGCCTGGAAAGCACAAGGTCCCGAGTTCGATCCCCGGTACCAAAAAACGAAAGAAAGGGAGAGAGGTACTGGGTGGGATGACACACGCCTATAATCCCAGCCCATTGGAAGGTAGAGGCAGGAGTATTACAAGTTCAAGCCAACCCTGGGCAACTTAGTCCCTGTCCCAAATTTGGGGTGGTGGGCGGGGTGTAGGCAAGGATGTAGCTCAACGTTAGAGCCCTTACCTAATAGCATGCACAAGGCCCTGGGTTCAATCCTCAGTACTGCAGAAAAAGAAAAGGAGAAAGGTAGCATATCTTCATTATCTGTCATGCAAAAGTCAATCCAGGGCCAGGGATTTAGCTCAATAGTTCCGCGCCCTGTCCCACAAGCTCAAGGTCCTGAGTTCGATCCCTGGTACCAAAAAAAAAAAAGTCAATCCAGTAGCTCTATAGTCATTTTTCGTTCACTTACAGTATACAGTACTTGGCTATTTCTAAGTTTTTGTGTTAGCATCTGACTGCCAAGATAGAGGGAGCATACTATGTTTTCTTTCTTATCCCCTTGTTTTGTTGTACTGGGTGGTAGAACTGAGGGCCTCACACATGCTAGGCAAGCACTCTACCACTGAGCTACATCCCCAGCCCGCTTATTCACTACTTTTTTAAAAACCACTTAAAACCTCATTCCAAAGGTTAGCATCATTAGAAATGCCTTTGTGAAGATACAGCCTGTGAACAAGTGGTTTAAAGTTGTTGGTGCTATGTAGTTCGTAATGGGACTGTCTGTCTTCAATAAAAATAGTCCAAAACACCAGCACCCAGACCATGTATAGATGCCTCTTTTTGCTTCTCCTCTGTGCTTTCTGCAAACCCAGGAATGATAGTGTCTTCATGTTGGGAAGTTGAGCTAATTAAAGTTAATCAAAATAAAATTGCTTGCCATGATAGCTTGAAATTAAGTAGTCACTTATTATGGGGATAAGCTGTATTTTCTGGTGTTGTTTTTGAAGTCACTACCATTCTCTTTCTAGGATGCGTCCTTTTCCACATGAAAAAGAGGTCAGGTATAAAGTGTGGCTGCAGAATGAAGGGAGACTTTAGGAAGAGGTAATATAATTTGCAGGCTCAAAAATAAAAAGTATAGAAGATATATAGTGACAAGTCCAGCCCCACCCATCCCTGTATGCTCATTTTTATCCCCAAAGCCACCCAGAAGTAACTACTTTGATAAGTTTTTTATTGTTATTCACTTAAGAGTTTTTGTTTTGTTTTGTTTTTTGGGACCGGGGATTGAACTCAGGACCTTTCGCTTACGAGGCAGGCAGCAGCACCACTGAGCTAAATCCCTGGCCCTGGAGTTTTATTTATACATGCATGTTTACCTCCTTTTTAAATTGGAAAAGTAGTAGTATGCTACCATGCACTGTTCTGCACCTTGCTTTTCCAAATGACTGTAATCTTGGAGACAGCAGGAAAACGCTGAGTTGGTTGTTAAAGGCAAAATACTGGTAAAACAGGTTGCACTGAGAATGACACAACCTCTTCAAGATGGAGTGGGGCCCAGATGCCATACTTTGGGTATATTATGCCCCTCGTTCACTCTGAGATTTATTTTTGAGAAATTTCACCAGTGTGGCTTAGAAGTACAGAACAGAAAGTAAGTCTTCACTATAATTTTGACCTATTTTCTAGAATGTCATTTAACTGTAGCTCAAACGTGTTAAATGGGATGATGTGTGAGAAAGTATTTGTAAACTGCAAAGTGCTAGAAATGATGTAAGGTAACTTCTTCCACCCTCCCCCTTTCCTCTATTATGAGTCAACACTAGCATTTCCCAAAGCATTCTCCTCTAAATCTTGGCCTCTCAATATGCTCTCAAGGCAGGTGGGGTGTCCATTGCTTCCCACACACACACTGGGGATCGAACTCAGTACCTTGTTCTTGGGAGGCAGATGCAGCGCCACTGAGCTAAATCCCCAGCCCCAAGGGTGTCCATTGCTTAGACAGTGCTGCAAGCCCTCCCTGGAGATTGGAGAGTCTCGTGGTATACTAGCATTTTAAAGGCTGTAAACAAATAATTAAGGCACCTGTTGGACCTAATCTGACCCAGGGTGTACAAACTTGATTTTATTAAGTTGAATTTTAAGCTTTTCAGAAATGAAGTAAAGCTTGTTATTGCGCTGGTGTCTACCTTCTCACCTTCCCCTGCTGAAACTTCTCTCAAAGAAAATTAGTGACGGGCCTCCAAATCGATACATCCCAAGCCCTCTTAATCTTCAACCTTTATGACAACACTATTGGCACGTCACATCCTCAGAAACTCTCCTGCTGGGCATGGTGGCGCATGCCTGTGATCCCAGCTATTCAGGAGGCTAAGGCAAGGTCACAATTTTGAGGCCAAACTGGGCAAGACCTTTAGCAAGGCCCTGTCTCAAAATTAAAAAAAAAAAATCTAAAAGGGCTGGGGGATGTACCTCAGTGGTAGAGTGCTTTTGTGTTCTGTGACATACTTCTGGTGCTTTATTTTTATGAGTTTTCTTGGGGCTTTTATTTTTGCTCTGTAAACTCCATGGCTTGTTTGGTTGGTTCTTTTTTTTTTTTCTGCAAGCTAGTTGTTTATTTTCATTTACATTAGAAAATAAGATGACCCCCCTCCTGGCTTGATTTTACATGTGTAAGGATGGTTACATGAGTGACAGAATCATTCCAGGTGGCATTTCAACAGCTCTGTTCAATTGTTTTTTGTGTTTTGTTTTGTTTTTTGGTACCGGGGATCAAACTTGGGACCTTGCGCTTGCAAGGCAGGTGGCACCATTGAGCTAAATCCCTGGCCTACTGTTCAATTGTTTATAATCAGCAACCTGTGTTTTATATGCCCAGGACAGCAAATCCCTGGCTGAGATAGTTTAATATAAACAGTGTCGCTCACAGTCTGTTTCTGCTTAGAGTGCTCCATTTTGTACTGTGTCACCAGCACATAGTTGTTATGTGTATGGGTTTTCTGCTGCTATGACAGATAATCCCAACCCCGGTCTTATGATTCTGGAGAAATCGGTCTCACTGACTTGGCTAAAATCACAGTGCTGGCAAAGCTGGCTCCTTCCTTCATCATGTGGTTGTTGGTGGAACATGGTTCCTTGTAGTGGTAGGACTAAGTTCTCTGTCCCCTGCCATTTGAAACCACCACCTTCCTAGACCTGTGGTCCTTCCCCTAAGGCCAGCAATGCAGGTGAGTCCCTCTCAGTCCTGCAGTCCCTCCTGCCTCTTCTATCTCCCAGGATTGCTGCCAAGACAAACCTGGATGACCCTCCACAGGAGGCCACTGTCTGCTTACCTCACTGTTTCCATGGCATCTGACTTCCTAATAAAAAAGCTAAAACTGGGCTGGGGATTTAGCTCAGTGGCACCGTGCCTGCCTTGCAAGCGCAAGGTCCTGAGTTTGATCCCTGGTTCTGAAAAAAAAAAAAAGCTAAAACTGCTAGAAGGTGTAGTAAGCTAGACGATGGCACCTGCCAGCTCACAGCCTGCCTGACTGCACTCATACCTGCTCACTCCTCACGTATTTTTTAGCAAATATCAGATATTGTGTAAACTTTTTCAGGAGATTTTGCTAGAAAGGCCCTTTTGAAAAGGAACCAAAACCAACCATAATGCCATTACCTCACCTAAACACAAGGATACTTTCTCATTAAATGTGTAATCTGTCAGATTTTCCTGGCTGCCTCAGAAATCTTTTGATTCAGAGCCCCTCTCTGTGATAGTATTCCCCACCGCACAGCAATGCCCTGTTTCCTGCTGTGTTGACAGATCCTGGCACCTTCCAAACGTGGCCAGGTAGGGGCTGCTGTTTAGGGCACTCTTTGAGTAGCCAGACATGGTCAATGATCATCCTTACCATGCACCAGCTGCTTGGTCTGTGGATAGGGCCTCTCAAGGGGACTCTGATTAATGATATTAGATTGATCACCTCAGCATCTCACCCTCCAGTAGGTCAGGGTGGTACGGTGCAGCCTCTGTGACTCTTGCTCAGACCTGGAGGCAGCCCTTTTCTCAAGACGCTGAGCTCCTGAGCTGGTCACACAGCTAATCTCAATTCTCTTGTCCTATGTGCTGGCTGTACCTCAACACTATACATTCCAGGCTTTTGGGTCTGCCCTCCAGGTCAGACAGTACCACAGTGACAGTAACAGGGACCCAGCAGTGATGCATGCTCTGCTTCATTGTGGATACAATCACTCACCAAAGGGGGACCCTGTGATGTGCCTAGGTGTGTCCTCAGACCTGTGGAGGCTGGCCAGGCGCTGGCCAGAGCAAAGAAGTGAGGGGCACACAGGGACAACAGGGCCTTTAAAGTAGGGGTGACAAAAACTCCTCAATGCCCAGAAAATGTGAAGGCTAGCTAGGACAGAGAAACATGAAGCTGGGGGGTCATCCAGAAGTTAGAGGGCAAAGCAGATGTGTGAGGGCTTCTAGGGAGATACTGGCCTTGTAGTGGCTGTTGGTGGCATTGCATTGCTTAAGGTCATGTGGTCATCTAGGCCCAAGATGTTCACCCTGCACTTGTGGCCAGCAGTGCTTGGTGACACTGTAGTATCCCCAGTTGTATAGCTCATGCAGCACTGTCCAGGCTGCAAAGTCCTTGATGCTGATGTCCATGTTCTCACAGACAAGCTACCTGATGCACTGCACACCCGCCCCCCATAGTGGCATGGTGCAAGTGGGTCTCTCCTCACTCAGTTTTCTTATTCACTTTATGTTTGATTTGTGGGGCAGAGTCGTACAACCCCTTCTGACACTGTAGAAGGGGGAGTGCTTTGCTGTTGGGTCTACTGGGCTGTGTGAGGAGAACCACCTGCTGGAACTTGGAGAGAGTTAGCGGGCTTGGGTGCCAGACAGCCCCACTGCTCCTAGGAATCTCCGTTTCATGGCATGGTGCTTCCAGGAGCAGCATAGCAGCCTTACGGTTCACAACATGGACTGAGCTGCTGCATCTGCTTTCCATTGGCCCCCACAGTGAAGGGCAGCTTCCACTTATTTGCTGTCTCACTTCTTTCCCTCCATCATTGTGGTCTAGCTTGGGGTCTTGGTTAGAGAATCCTTTTTCCCAGTTTCTTTCTCCCCAGTGTTGTTGCTGAGAGTAGAATACCCACCCTTTGAGCATCGTTCCACTCCTATCACTTGGTCTTCATTTATACTGCCGTCACTTCATTGTCAACTGTCAGCTCCACATCGGGAAGTCAGCATTGCTGAGCACTGTGTGTCAACTGCAGCAGGGTCGTGTGTTCAGCTCCATCACAGCTGGGCGTCAGGTGCCGGCCATGCAGCCTGTAGCCATGGTTTGCGTGCTCAGGCAGGAAAGGATCAGCTTGGGCTGCAGGGAGTGGCCAGGTCCATGCTGGGGGGCGGGGTGTGGAGTGAGCCCACCAACAGCATGCACCAGCTGGCAAAGTAGCCTCTAGCTCTGGTTGGTTGACTTTTTTTTTTTTTTGGTATCGGGGATTGAACTCGGGTCATTGTGCTTGCACAGCAGGCGGCAAAACCACTGAGCTAAATCCCCGGCCCTGGTTAGTTGGCTTTTTGAGACAGGGTCTCACCAACTACTCCAGGCAAGCTATGAACTCACTATGTAGCCAGGAGTACTGGGATTATACTCATGCACCACCAAGCATGACATAAACTCCATGGCTTTTGGTTTTTTGAGACAGTCTTGCTATGTTCAAGCTGGCCTTAAACTCAGTATATAGCCCAGGCTGGCCTTGAACTCATGGTGATCCTCCTGCCTCAGCCTCCCAAGTGCTGATATTACAGGTGTGCACCACCATGCCCAGCTAAACTCCATGACTTTTGACTGTCATTCTGAATCCCTTCTAAGCTGCAGTCTCATATTCCTTGTGACTAACAGGCGTCCCCTGGGTCTCCCATATGCATCTTAAACTTGGCGCAGTCCAAATTGAGTTTCATATTTCCTTTCCCCAGACTCACTAAACCTTTACTACCACCTTCATTTTATGATTCAGTTAATTGCTTAACTCTTACCCTGGTCACTTAGGTTGGAAACCTCAGTCATCTGCTTCTACTTGTCCCCTTAACTGTTCTTTCCCTAGCCCATACAATGGGCTAATCCTGTAAACTTTGTCTCTGCTATGACTACTGGATTCCTGTTTTCATTTTCACACCCTATTTGAGACCCTCATCACCGTTCATTTAGAACTTTACCCATATCCTTCACACAGTCATCAGGATTTTCTTTCTGAAACACAAAACTGATTATCACTCTTCTACTCAAAATTCATCAAAGGCTCCTCAATTAAAGACCATACTGGGCAAACACATTTTTCTCTTACATGCCACTTGTTTTCTGATACCTGTTTTGCTTATGCTTATTTCTGTTTTGAGTTTTTTCCCCTCCTGAAAGAATTATACTTCAGCCTTAAAGCCTAATTCAAAAAGTCACTTCCTTTCCCCACTCCTAATCAGAATTAATGGTTCCTTTTTCCATGTTTACCCCTAGAAAATAACATTTAACCTGTTATCTTATTAGTAGCATATGTGTCTCTGTGCTCTGAAAGGTTGTGAGCTCTATGAGGACAGGAACTGTCTTAAACAATTGTGTATTCCTAGCATCCCACGCAAGTGCCTGGAATGTAGCTGCAATCAATAAATGTTGGTAAATTGAATTGAATTGAAGAGAGATTACAACATTGTAATATAAATCACCTTGTAGCGTGTGATTGATCACTACTACAAATACTAAAAATGGAAGAACATGCACATTTACTATTCAGTAGAATAGGTTTATGGGTAAATCAATGGCATTGTGTAACACGTGATGATGTGTGTTTATATGTTTGTCTAGATATTTGTAAGTTTAATACTGGCCATGATGAATACGGCTGTTGAAGAAAAACACACACAATGTATGTGTGAGGTTTGAAATTGGCTCTGTTGCCTTGGGCTGTCTTTGTGACTTGTCAGGGGGGACCATGGCATGATCAGTCTTATTTTAGCCATCCTCACAATGTCAGTCAAGCACCAAATGGGGTCTTTTGCTGACATGTGGATAATTAGTTTACAGTTCATTCATTTTATACATACAGACACTACCTACCATGCAAAATTAAATGGAAACTAAGGAATTGGAGCCAAAGTTAGAAAAGAGTACTTAAATTTCTGTGGGGTTTATTTTGCATATCTAATTTTTTATTGGTATATGTTTGTGTTACATAATAATTTCAATCATCTTGGGAAAGAGTTAAATTTGAACTGTCAAGAAGCAGGCTAATTACATGATAATCATTTTTTAAGGCAGTGTCCTTTTTGTGTTTAAGAAATGAAACTAAATTTGTAGAATGTGCATAAGAATGCCATGTTTTTCCTTTCATCAGTAATTAATGATACCAAGAACACTTACATAACATGATTTGCAACAGTTGGCTGTGGTTTTAAAAGATGAGGTTCCCCTCTGAGGTCTAGTTCCTTTTTTTTTTTTTTTTTTTTTTGGTACCAGGGATCGAACTTGGGTCCTTGCGCTTGTAAGGCAGGCGACGGAACCACTGAGCTAAATCCCTGGCCCTCTAGTTCCTTTTTATAACATCAGTGGTAAATAATGCTTAAGATCTGACCTCTTCTTCCTTCTAGAAGTATTCCTTAAAAGAACTTATATAGGGCCGGGGATTTAGCTCAGTGGTTCCGGTGCCTGCCTCACAAGCACAAGGTCCCGAGTTCAATCCCCGGTACCAAAAAAAAAAAAAGAGTTTATATGAATCTGAGACTCCTAACTATAAAGTAATAGTTGTATGCTTCAAATACACATAGTATTACAAAGACCACTTTGTTTCTGACTATCAAAATTGTAAGTCTGGTACATCTGTTTCTCTGTCCTGCCATCAGTTATCTTAATGGCATCCTGCTTAGATTCTTAAGAGACTAGAATTCTGTTTTACATGCTGTATTGATAACCTGAACACAGGGTGATCCCCCTCAGTAATATTAGAGTAGCCTTGGAATCCCCATGCTGAAGTTGTCTTCCATCAGGATTTTTTTTAATTAGTCATAGAAATGTATAGAGAGAAAACCGTAAGAGGATGGCATAAGAGTTAAAATGTTTCGTTACCTCCTTAAGCCAAGAACCCCCCTGGAGCAAGAAGTTTTCAACCTTCTGCATAAAAACAAGCAGCCAGTGACAGACCCTTTATTGACTCCCATGGAAAAAGCCTCTCTCAAGGCCATGAGTCTGGAAGAGGTAAGTGTCACTGGCCCTTTCACACCTAGGCATGCTATGCTTCTCCCAGCATCTGCCTTCAAGTCCAGGAGGGCACTGTGTAATCACTGTAAATGCCATTGGTTGCAGGCTAAGATGCGCCGAGCAGAGCTTCAGAGGGCCCGGGCTCTGCAGTCCTACTATGAAGCCAGGGCTCGAAGAGAGAAGAAAATCAAAAGTAAAAAGTAAGGAGGCCCATGGATGAAAATGATACAGCTAATGATGAGTTCTTTAACATGGCAATTAGGGTCATGTTCAGTGCTATGGCACAGGTCTATAATCCCAACTACTGGGGAGGCTGAAGTAGGAGGATTACATGTTTGAGGCCAGCCTGGGCTACATAGCAAGATTCCATCTCTAAAATAAAACATTTAAAAAGAAAGGTTCCAAATAAGAAAGATTAGCCTCTTTTGCCCCAAGCCAACCTGATAGTTTTGCCTGCTTTGTTAATATCCACTCTTCTGGCTTTGGCTTCCATGCTTGACTTTGCCAAAAAGAGGACTATTTAGTTGCTTTCTCTTCCTTCTACCTTTTGCCTCTCTGGAACTCTTTTATTCCTCTCTTGGGCTATAGAAGCAGAGGGGACTGTGCTCTGTAGAAATCTGTCCCCGGGGCTGGCTGCAAAGACCAAAAGTCCAGCCAATCCTCTCAGATCCCAAAGTGGATCACTACAGTCAGCTAGCTTCGAGGTAGCCATTCTAGAAATTCAGAGGGTTAACCCTTAGGTAGCATGGGCACTTTGGTGTCTGACATCAGTGCTTCAGCTAAATCTATTAAATTCTTCCCTCCTACTCCTCTCTACCCTGTAGGTATCACAAAATCGTAAAGAAAGGAAAGGCCAAGAAAGCCCTAAAAGAGTTTGAGCAGCTGTGGAAGGTCAATCCTGTTGCTGCAATAAAAGAACTGGAAAAAATTGAAAAGGCCAGAATGATGGTGCGACTGCCTCTTGCCTCCCAACCCTTTGAGTCAGCTTCCCCTGCAAAGTGCTAAAGATCTCACTCTGTCCTTCCTTTCCAGGAGCGAATGAGCCTTAAACACCAGAACAGTGGGAAATGGGCGAAGTCAAAGGCAATTATGGCCAAATATGATCTGGAGGTAAGAGACCATCAGGGTAAAGGAAGAAATGAAATTGGAGGAAAGAAAACAGGAATCTATAAAGGCATCAGAAAAATCACTAAGGCAGAGAAGAAAATGATCAGAAACAAGGTGGAAAAAGAGAGATAAAAGGGAAACAGTATTGAAGGAAAGTCCAGTAAAGCAGAGAAGAGCTTTTTTAAAATTATGTTTCACGTATTGGTTTCCTTTTTTTTTTTTTTTTGGTACCGGGATCAAACAGGTTCTTGCAATTGTGGGGCAGGTGGCAGAACCACTGAACTAAATCCCCAGCCCGACATATTGGTTTCTTGAGAACAAAGAATCTATCTTCCATTTTATTTCACAGCTATTGATACAGTAATATATGTGCAGTTTCAACATTAGATATCAGTAAAAAAATACTTAACAAGTTAAATGAAGAGGCAGCTTTAAGAAATGGAGCAGGGTGGTACAACCCTGTAACCCTAGCACTGAAGGAGACTGAGACAGGAGGATCACAAGTTTGAGCCCAGCCTGGATAATGTAGAAGATCTTGTCTCAAAACAAAAGGGAGGGGAAGGGGCTAGGGATGTAGCTCAGTATGAAGGCTCTGAGTTTGATCTCCAGTACCTCAAAAAAAAGATTGAAAGATAGAGGAAGGGACAAACAGACGGATGTATGGACAGATGGACCAGAAAAGGTGTTACTGTGGTCACTAATGACAGGGCATTCTGCTGTTGTAACTCTTTTCCTCCAGGCTCGCCAAGCTATGCAAGAACAGTTGGCTAAGAACAAAGAACTAACACAGAAACTCCAAGTAGTCTCAGAGAGTGAGGAAGAGGAAAAAGGTGCAGAAGAGGAAGAACTTCTTGTCCCTGATGTAGTGAATGAAGTACAGATGTTTGCAGATGGATCAAATCCTTGGATGCTCAGGAATTGTAACAGTGATGCAAAAGGTGAAATCCAGAAGCCTGAACAACCACCTGAGCCTGTGGTACAGGAGTTTTCTGAAAGTGAAGAAGATGAAAGACCAGGAGCAGAGGAAGAAATTCTGTTACAGGAGTTTGAGGAAAGGCGATCTCTCAGAAAAAGGTCTGAGCTCAACCAGAATGCTGAGCCAGTGGGCAGTCAGGAAACAAAAGGTGAGCTGTGATGAAATAGGACAACTTCATATTGTTAGGGACAGGTAAGAGAAAAGCTGTGTCCACCCACACATGCTGCCTAGTGATTAGGCTCTGCGGACTTTCAAAAGTGAGTGTGCTGGGTCCTTCAAGTGAAATTAGATTCATGATAACCATTTTTCTTCATTTTTCTTCTACATTTAATAAGCAGTCGTCAGTATGACTGTACAGTGTGTTCGGACAGTTTTCTGCTCTGGGGGCTCAAGTCTTCAGAGAGATAACTGTACCATCCTTGAAATAAGGGCATGACTTAGCATTCCTGGTACGTATGAATCAGAAAGACACATCTAATAAAATGGTAAATCTGAAAATCCGTTCGCACTTACATATCCAAGTGGCTTTTGAGACATTATAAGACTTCAGACTTCTAGAGTTTGTCTTGTTTTTAAAGTAGGAGTGGCATCTTTAGCATTTCATATTGCTACATTATATGTATTTGTCTATATAGGGTGAGACTTTACAAGAATGAATAACTCCACAGGCTGCTTGGTAAATTAGAGTTGTGGCTTTGTGCTCAGACTTTATGAATGTTTTCTACCTGTTATTTGTTTGGCTATCTGGGCAAATTCTCGGGCTTGATTTGATTTTATAGAGGAACAATACATTCAAATGACAGCAGAAATCTCTTTCTTGTGGTAAATTTTATTTTAAAAGAGCTATCATTTAGAATGTATTGTAAGGACCTTAAGTGCTCTCAGCTGCAGATTTCTGGGGACTAATAGTTATAAGTAGTCATTTCTGGAAGGATTTTGGAAAGTAGCACTGCAGGCTGAGATTGTGGGCTGTTCTCTATACAACCACAGGACAATAGCTGTGTCCTGAGCCCACTCAAAAACTGATCGTCTAGCCAGGCACAGTAGCACACACCTGAAGTCTCAGCTACCCGGGAGGCCAAGACAGGAGGAACCCTTGAGCTGAGGAGTTCAAAGCCAGTCTGGGGAACATAGCAAGACTCCCATCTCTTAAAAGAAAAAGAAAAACTGATCATTTAGCTCTTGGTTGTAGTATGAACATATGAAAGGTGGATTTGTATTTCTGTGAATCATATGTAATAGAATGTTCCCAAACCTTCTATGAAACAGTGTCATTCAATATCAGGAAGTCATGGGTCACCACCAAGATGAGCAAGAGAACTTGATTTTTTTTTTTTTGAAACTTGATTCTTAGTCCAAAGGCTAGATCTGAGAAGTTGCAGTGGCCTCAAGCCAAAGCTAGAGAGCAGGATCTACTTGAGAATGGAGGCAGCTTGAGTCATCACAAAGGGCAATTCGGAAGAACTGTGTGTTTCTGCCGTGTTTCCCTCAAGGCTCTTGAGACTAGAGATGTTTGCTCAGATTTTGCCAGTAGCTGGAAAGTGCGAGCTGTATTCAGTATAGAAAGTAGCTACTTATCTCTTCTTGACTAGGCCACAGCAGATTATGAAATACTCCTTTAAGATATGAAGATTCTTGTGTCAAGACAAAACTATCCCAGAGAAAGTTTTCATAAGCAGTAAAGCAAACGATGAAGTTATACTCAGAGTCTACCTGTTAAAATGGCTCCACCTCCTCCTTTTTCTTTCTTTCTTTATTCATCTATTCATCAATTTATTTATTTTGGCAGTACTTGGAATTTGAACCCAGGGCCTCTGTACTAAGCTTCATCCTCAGTCCTTTTTTATTTTGAGACAGGGCCTTGCTAATTTGTCCAGGCTGGTTTCAAACTTGCAGTCCTCCTGCCTCAGTCTGCCAGAGTACTGGGATCTCCAGGCATGTGCCATTATGTCTGCCCAAAATATCTACTTTTTTAAAAAAAATTGTGAACATGGGGAGATCTTCCCTTACAGGGCTTGCTATAACTGGGAAATTAAGCCCCTATCCCAGTTGTACAGCAAGTCTCTGGCAAAGCTGGGAACGGGACCCAGGACATCTGCTTCCCAGTGTGGTTCTTTTTAACTCCCCAAATCCATTACCCTGCTGCTTGGCAGGTAGCACTTCGTGAACTCTCCAAGAGATCCATCCTGTGGAGTCTTCTCTTTCCTGCTTTTCCATGTTAGAATGCCTTCTGTGATGTCTGGCCCCCATGAGGGCTCAACAAATGTTCACTGACTGGGGAACTGCCAAGCTCCTTTGCCGACGGCTCTCATTTCTTCTCCTCAGATTCTGGCACCCAGGAGGTATTATCTGAATTGAAGGCATTGACTCAGAAACTCAAACAAAAAAAACATCAATCCAGCAAGCAAAAAGTGAGTTCAGGGGGGACTATTCTCCAGGTCCAGAGAGAGGAATGTGCCCTGGAGGAAGAGGAACCTCTGTTGCTGCAGAGGCCAGAGAGAGCACAGACACTGGAAGATCTAGAAGACATAGCCCACGAAAAATATTCTCAAAATAAGGAGCTTCCCAGACCTGTGTTAAAAGGGGATCGAACAGAGAGAAACCCAAATAACCAGACTGATGCCCCTAAGGGGAAGAAAAAGAAGGAGCAAATGATTGATCTTCAGAATCTGCTAACTACAAAATCTCCTTCCGTGAAGTCATTGGCAGTTCCCACAGCAATAGAGGAATTGGTGAGCAGACCCTGGGTGGTGGGTACTGTAGGGGTTGGAGCTGGTGTAGAAAATGTCCTTCCTCTTTGGGGAGTGGAATGAGCCAAGCTTTGTTCTGCTGGAGGCAAATTTCAGTAGTTGTGAGGTCTGGAATACTTAATACTGTGAGGTCAGATTGGTCCCACTGACAGTTTAATAAATGCAAATATATAGGTGCTGCTGAAAACCCCCCTCGTCCTAAACTCTGAGCTGCCAAAACCTCCCAGGGGTGACTCTAAAACTGCCCTCAGGGGAAGGAGAGATCCACTCAAAGTTCTGACTAAATCTGAGGCAGGACAATTTGAAGTAAATCATTGACCTTTTTTACTCCACTCAGGAGGATCTTGTATGGTCGGGGACTCTCCAGTTAGGTAACTGAAGCTGCTAAAGGCAAGACGTCCTGGCACCTGCTTTTTTAGCGATTTAAGTTGGAGGAAGCCCACATTCCTGCCTCCACTCTGAAGTTTCCTTACTGAAAGTTTAAAATTATGTCAATTGATTATGAGTTAGAGATATTTACCCCCAAAGAGAAGGAAACTGGAACAGGACTGGCTACTGATTGGTTTGTATTGCAAGACCCTCATTGTTCAGCACTTCCCCCTAGGGGGCGCTAAAATGTCATGACCCAAAATTCAAACATTCATGATCCGCACGCTCAAGGTGAGCTGTAGCTTGCTTTCTTGTTTCTTCCCAGGAAGATGAAGAGGAGAAACACCAAAAGCAGATAATAAAGGAGGCCTTCGCTGGGGACGATGTCATCAAAGATTTCTTGAAAGAGAAGAAGGAGGCTGTGGAAGCAAGTAAGCCAAAGGATGTAGACCTGACGCTTCCTGGCTGGGGCGAGTGGGGTGGTATAGGCCTGAAGCCCAGTGCCAAGAAGAGACGCCGGTAAGAGCAAGGAAGATAGCCTGGCAACAGGCACTATCACCCACCTCTCCTTTTAGTGTCCTCCCTGCTCTTTTGGCTAAGTCCTTAAAACTCCTGGTCCTGCCATTTTGCTTTCCAGATTTCTCATTAAAGCCCCTAAAGGCCCTCCAAGAAAAGACAAGAATTTGCCAAATGTGATTATCAATGAGAAGCGCAACATCCATGCAGCAGCTCATCAGGTGAGGTTTAGAAAGCTTGCAATGGCTTGAAAGGAGCATTCTGTAACCTGTGGCCAAGGGGGATGTGTGATCTTGACCACAGAATCAAATCCATGGTTTTCACTGACAGGCTATAAGGTAAAAAGTTACAGATACATTTGTGTTATTCTAATTTCTGACTGGGAGGAAAGTTTAGACTGAAAGGAAAATCTTTGCAAGCATTTTCAACTGATACTTCAAATCATTCTGTTACAAATGAGTCTCACTAATTACTATTTTGTAGGCTTTGGGGTGGGGGCAGTACTGGGAATTGAACCCAGGGTCTTCACACTGAGCTACATCCCCAGCTCCTTTTTAAATTTTGACACAGGCTCCTCCTAAGTTCCCTGGGCTGGGCTCAAACTTGAGATCTTACCTTAGCATCCCAGAGTGCTGGGATCACAGGTGTGTACCACCATGCCCGGCTTACAGGCATGTATTTTAATCAAGGTAACATTCAAACAAGCCATAAGGTTTGAGCTACATGTTTTTTAAAAAAAGAACAAATCAGAACCTGTTCAGGGCAGTAAAAGGATTTTAAGTCATGTCATATGATAAACTAGGGATATTTATAAGACAGAAGAAAATTTGAACATGATCATGGCCTTCAAGAGTGTTAAAGGTATCCAGGCATGCTATCACATGCCTGTAATCCCAGCACACTAGGAGGCTAAGACAAGAGAAGATCACAAGTTCAAGCCCAGCCTGGGTAACTCAGCAATGGTAAGACCCTGCCTCAAAATAAAAAATACAAAAAAGGTCTGGGGATGTGGCTCAATGCAAAGACCCTGGGTTTAATCCCTTGTAGCTTAAGAAAGGGAAGAAAAGAAAAGGTGCTTTCTGTCCTGAAACAGAAAGAACCATTTAATTGTTAAACAAAACAGTGGTTAAAAAAAATACACATTTCAATAATACTGTATTTGATCTCATTTGTGAACCAGTCATTGCAAAAATTATAGCTACTGTGATCCGAGTTGAAGATACATAACTAGAAAATAAGCATTGGCCAGGCAGTTAGAGATGAGGGGAGAGAGGGTGCTTTGACAGGCCAGGATTCCAGGGGACGGAAGATCACCATTCCCTTCCAGAGCTCTTACTTGATTTTTAAATACAGTCACAGCAAGCTGACAAGTGGTTTTCCAAAAACCCCCCTTGATTTTGCTCATCAGTTTAATAAGCAATACACTGCAGGTTCCAATGTGCAGTAGAATAAAGTGCTTCAAGGTGGTGGGGGGTGACTTTTATTCCTTGCCCTGCAGGAGATACATAGATCAAGCATTGACCCAAGTAAGACATTCTCTGGTATAACCTGAAAAGAATCTATTTCCTTCACTACTACCAGGACCACTGAGCTTCTCTTGAGAGTTCCATTGACTAGCTCCAAAGAATACCAACTGTAACGTCCCCATTTTTCTACTTATGGTTTTTCCCTCCTTGGACCATTGGGGGAAGTGTTTACAGATTGTTTACATGTCTGAAGCTGAAGGTAATGCTGTGGTGGAATGGAGAAGAGCACTAGGCAAGGAAACACCCCTGGGGTCTGTTTTACTTAGGTAAATCACCTCCCTTCCCTAAGCCAAATCATTGATCAAGGAGAAAGAAGTAGGGAATGCAGACCATGAGGAGGGTAGAGAGGTCATCAAATCCATATGAATACACAACTGTCCCGGCACTTCATGCAGCCAGTGTTCTATAGGAACAGCAGCCTTGGAGTAACTAAAGCTAGAGAAGAGCTATCTTGGGTCGTCTTTCAATCCCTACATTGCTGGGTAAACCTTGGAAGGTCCCAATCCAATGTAGGCCCTTCTGCTCCCAGATGTCCTCAAGTAGACCGGGACTCCTAAGGTTAGATGGGAATGTCGGATGCCTTGGCCTCTCAGAAGCTTCTGTGGGTGTCACATAGGACTGTGCCTGTGCCAAAACAGTATATGCTGTGCTGTGGTTAGAGGCTACTGTCTCGGCCTGGCTCACCACCTTGCTCTTCCTTTCCAGGTGCGGGTACTTCCATACCCATTCACCCACCATAAACAATTTGAAAGGACCATCCAGACCCCTATAGGATCTACGTGGAACACCCAGAGGGCCTTCCAAAAGCTCACCACTCCCAGGGTTGTGACCAAGCCAGGCCATATCATTAAGCCCATAAAAGCAGAGGATGTGGGCTACAGCTCTTCCTCAAGGTCGGACCTCTCTGTCACACAGAGCAATCCAAAATGACCCACGGGAATCACAAGAAACGGCTGAAGAAAAACTGTAGATTGAATTGCCACAGGAATGACACCTTGGTGCCCGGGACCAGGAGACCTGACTATGCTCCTCCTCTGGTTGCTCTGTGCTGCAGGATCACTTCCAAAACCAGCTTAGCACATTGGGAGTGTAATTAAGCCACATTTTAGAAATAAAGGCATTTTTATCTATTTAACCGGACAGCATCTGTGTTAGCTCCTACTTAAATCATTTTCTTTGAATCTGACACCTCTGGATGCACCAGCTTTGCATTTCTTTAGTTGCACTTTTCAGACCAACCTCATTCCTTACCAAGACATATGTCATCAGATATATATATATAATTTTTTTTTTTAACTCAGGACCTTGCACTTTCGAGGCAGGTGGCGGCACTACTGAGCTAAATCCCCAGCCCCATTGTATATTTTAATCTCTGAATTTAGGTGCTGGATACAGTTGGATTCTGCCCTAGACCGATCCTGAGGTCAATATGGTGCTGAAGCTCAGGGTTCTATACCCCAGGAGTCTAGCTACTGTCATTTGTGAGTGGGAGCTCCCCAGCTCACACAGGTGGCTGTCTCAGGTGTTACTTTCACATTCTTTCCTCAAGAGGATAGGTTTTATCATTACTTTTTAGGTACAGTGGATACAATCAGAATGAAACCTCCATTCCCTTTCTTTTCTAACTCCGAGCCAACTCTTATTGATTCAAACTAGAGTTTAGTTAAGTAGTACCTGCCTGTATGATAGTTTACAGGGGCTTCTTAGCTCCAAGGAACTTGCCTTCCTTTGAATGGCAAGAAATATATGGAAAGAGCCTCCTTAACCCCTTAACCGACATGCCTAACAAGGAATTTGGGAAACTCCTTATTCCAAAAGGAATGCCAAACTGCATGCACTGCACTTTCTGCCCTGGAGGTTCACCTCCCACCACTTTTGGGGCCAAAACAGGGCTTAATTTGTCTTTCTCACAGGCCTCTCAGAATTTGCCAAAAGTTATATGAACCCTCCCCAGAAAAATGCACAAACATGCAGCATTTTACATAGAATTTCAGGAGCTTTAGAGACATTTGGGATCTCTGGATCTATCACTCCCAAGGTTTTTTGTTCTTTGTTTGCAATCCCCCTCCCCATATGGCCCCCTTTTGCCAAGCATACCACTCTCCAGATCAGTTCCAAAATGGCTACACTTTAAAGTTAGCGAGTCCCAATACCTTTATTTTATAGATGAAAGATAAAGTGATGTATCCATTAATACAACACAGTGAACTAGTCAGTGAGTAGGGACTAGGACCCTAGGTTAACTCTGAAGCCAAAAGCCACGCTATAAATTTCTAGGAATTTCCCACTGGTTACTGTGGGTTCCTACCATGCATATCCTTAAGAATTACCCGGGACTGGCAGGCAAGGGTAATGAATATGTTGAACAGTGTTCAGTGCCCAAAGGGCATTTTTAAATTATCCACTGGCTTGAGATTATCCATGATCCACAATCCACTTGCTGGTTGACACGTCAGTAGCCAGTGGTGGGGAGTGGGGACCTCTGCCCACTCCTGCCTCCGATTAAGACATCTCAACATTTTCCTTCGCTCTTTTAAGCACAAAACTGCCACCTCCGTCTCACCCACCCGCTAAGTGGAAGTGCTCCATCGAGTGTCCCCCAGTCGGCTAATATCCTTGTCTACTTTCCCGGGACCCTCCTTAGCTCCATTTGCTCCCCACTATCCAGGAGTGATGCAAGCGACCCCATCCTTCAAATGGGAGAGCAGGCACCTGAACGTCCCAAAAATGACGCCCGCTCCCAGACTTCCAAGCCCCCAAACGGGTTCGATTGTTGTTGCGTGGGGCTTTTATTTCTTTTCTTCCTCTGAACCTCCGAAGTGTTCTCCCTTCCCATTGGCCGAAGCTGCCCCTTGACGCCACCCTGGCCTTGCTCGCTGATTGGTCCATTCTGGATGTGCCCAAGCCTTTTTCCCAGGGTGTGGCGCACCCCCACCCCACCCCCCGTCCCCAACAGGGTTCTGACCCCTGGCTCCTCCCTTCCCCCCAAGCCCCCCTCTCCGTTCCGAATGGTACCGCCCTGGCTCGGCTCCCCCACGGCCCAGGCCGCTGCCCCTAGGGCCCCCGGACGGGGCGGGGCACGCTGGGGACGGGCAGAGGGCGGTGGTGGCGCCTTCCTGCCGAGCTCTGGGCCGCCCCCGCCACCCTTCTCCAGCCCTCATAGATCCCACTTTCCTCTGGGCAGTTTTCTCTTGCCTGGGTAGTCCCGTCCCGTCTGTGTAGCCCCGCTCCCCGTGGTCTTTCGCCCATCCCGAACTGCAGCATTAAGTCCCAGCCCACAGCGCTCCACACACGCCCATCCGCCTCCACCCTGGGGTTCTCGCAGCACTCCCCTTCCCCGTGTCCGCCAACCCTTCCCCTCCCGAGCCCGCGGAAGCCCTGGCCCCCTTTCTCAGGGACTGTCCCTCGCCGGTACCCCCTCCCCGTGTGTGGCCGGTCCTCGCAGCGGCCTCCCCTCCCCTTCGTGGCCGGCGTGGTGGAGTGCTCCTGGCCCCCCTTCTCCGTTCCCCCTCGCTCCCTTCTGTTGGCCCTTCACGTCCCTCTCTAAGTCCCTCCCACACCATCCCACACCAGGCCCCCCTACACACACACACACACACACACACATACCCCTCCCTCCCTCTCTCTCTCTCCCAGGCGTCCCCCGGTGCCCCTCCCCTACTCGGCTTGTCTATGCCCCTCCCACCCACCTCGTCCTTTTGTCTCCTCTTTGGTCTCTAAGTCCCCCGCCCCTCCCTCACTCCCGCCCTCGCTCCCAGTGAGCAAGCTCTTATCTTCCCCAGGTCTCGGCGCCCCGCCTCCTGGCCGCGCCCCGCTGGCCCCCTCCCTCCCGCCGCCCCATCTCCGCCCTCGGCGCTCCACTCCCCCCCCCCCCCGCGGCTCTGGCCCGCCAGCCGGGCCAGCCTGCCCCGTTCCCCGATCGCTCCTCCCGCCGCTGCCGCCGCCGTTCCGACCCACCCTTCCCAGCCAGGGCTCGCGCTCCCGCGCGCTCTCCCTACACACGCGCTCCCTCCGCCCTGCCTCGCTAATTCCCTCGCCCAGGCCCTGCAGCGGCCCGGCCCGGCCCGGCGCTGCGCTGCGCTGCGCAGTGCCCGCCCTCGGGGAGCCACGGGCATCTCACGGGCGGGCGCTGGGCCCGGGAGCGCGAACCTGGGCCGGGCCCAGACGCTCCCGCTCAGCCCATCCCTTGGAAGCCGGCCGGGGTACAGGCTTCCGTCGGAAGTGTTGGAGGGACAGGCCGCCTGCGGCTCCTCCCGCCGCCCAGGCCAGGCCAGCGTGCCCTAGGCGACGCGGCGACCTGACCGACAGGGACGACTTTACCCGGAGCCTCCTCAGGGTTCCCACCCCAAACCTGTGCCTTCAGTGCGCATCACGCATCTGGGACTAGCACCTGGCAGGGCGGTTGAGGTTGGGAGGATTGTCCTGAAAATGCCCGAGCCTTGAGGGTCCTTAGCTGAGGACGGTCAGGCCCCGGGTGGGGTGGCAAAGGCCAGTGACACCCCCAGGGCACCCAGGGAGACAGGGCAAGCCTACACCTAGCGCCTTGGCCCCTGCCTCCCCTCCTGGAGTTCCCACTATGCGTGCAGAGCCAGAGCGACTCTGCCTCTGGCCTTTTGTACGGACCCTCTGGGTGCAGGGCTGGAACTAAACCCTCGACCCCAAAAGAGGGACATAGCCCAAGTACATACACAGAAAACCCAGCCACATGCCAGTAGGTACTTTAAAAAAAAAGTCTACTTGATAAGCCAAGATGCCCACGTTAACCGTATTCCCTCACCTGAATCTCTTCTCCCAAACCCTCCGTCTGTCTTAATCTATTTACTCACCAGACTGGAAGCTCTTTGAAGGGGGCCCCAGTTCGTCACAGCGGCTCTCTCAGTGGATCCCTTGTGATTGGCCGTTAAGTAGATGTATTTGTTAGCTGCCCGCCTTTGGGATCTGTTATTACTGTGTTGCTTAAGGTTGTAAACTCGCGAGGGCGGGAGGGCCGGACCGGGTCAGGATTACTAGCTCATGCCAGGCACAGCATGATGCCCAGAGGGACTGGCCACCAATGCATATTGCAACTGATGTGACTGTGCAGGAGGCAGGCGCCTGCCTCTTGGTCTGGAGAACTTTGTCGCGTGGCAGTGCGTCCTGAGTGAGGAGGAAACTTAGAAGCTGCCTTTGCTCATCCCCAATTGAAGGCACATTTGCCAGTGCCAGATGTGCCTGCAATCACCATCAGAATACAATGGACAATGTGACTGTCCATTACTGAGAATGGGTTTGCAGGGAGCCATAACTCTGGATTTTAATTCCAGTTTGCAACTGGAGCTGGGAGGGGGAAAGTAGTCAGGTTTTTCTCAGTGTGAAGTGAACTGTCCCATATAAGGATGAAACCTGTGGCTTTTCATCTATTTACCCCAAGGTCGAGCTGAACCCCAAGCTGTCAGAAGAGGGAGGCTGCAAACAAACTGGACTCCATCAACAGCAATTGTCCCAGGGGAGGGGGACAGCGGAAGGGCTCCTTGCTCCCATTTATGGATGCAAGATTCACCCTGTACTTTTCAGCAGCTTATTTGTAACCTAATCACTTTACAGTTAGTTCAGCTCCCTGCCCACTTCACACCCAGAGCCCAGGACTATGGGTCTTCTCTGTCCTTCCTCAGACCTACCCTGTCTTCACCCAAGCCAGCCTGCTCTAAATGGACAGGGTCAGTGACCCAGGCAGAAACTGAAACAGTAACAATTGGACAGTGTCAAAAGACTCAGGCAGAGATGCCTCGGGATTGCCCGGCCTCCTCTGCCCTTGGCACAGATCTTCTTATTGTCCTGGACAGAAATACCAAATGCTCTCCCCTAGTGTGGAGGGGCAACACTCCAGGGCTTAGCCACCAAGGTCAGAGCCTGCCTGCCCAACCCACTTCCGGTTCCCCCTGATTACATAGGTTGAGACTGTCACTATCCCTCTTGCCTAAACTAGCCAAGACATCTCCTGCTCAACAAGGAGATGAAGGGAGGTGGAACTGGAGCTGCACAAGAAGATACTAAACCATTCTGCAGTTCTCTTTAGGGACTGTTAGCACATCAAAATATATATTGGAAAATGCTCACATTAACACTGGGAGAAAAATAGTAAACACGGTGTCACTTTGCCAGGCTCAACAGTTTTGTTTAAATGCTAATGGCCTCAAATGGGGACCAGCATCCATCGGTTAAATAAACAAGCCATTAGACTGAGGCTAGAAGTGTCAACACATGACTAATCTACTAATTGGGAGAAGGCTTCATGGAATGAGGAACAAGACAGCAAAGCATGCTGGAGGCTGTGTAGTGGATGGACAGTGCAAGCACCAGGGGGCTCGGAGCCAACAAGACCTGAGTTTGAATCCTGCTTCTACCACTTGTTAGCTGTATGGCCTTCACTGAGTTGTTTCATTTCTCTGAATCTCTTGTTTCCCATTCTGTAAAATAGGATATTGATGGTACCTACATCACAGAATTGTTATGGGGATGAGCTGAGATGATACGAGTAAAGCACTTGGTACTGAGCCTTTAAGCATTCAGTGTGTTTGTTGTTGGATATTATTGATAATATAAGGTAGCTTGTACATAGTAGACAAAAAGGATGAAAATAATTGACTTACGATTGCTAGATATTAGTCATAAAAGGTAGACAGTCTGCAAGTACAGACATCTGGTGCCCCCCCCCGCCCCAGCCAGGTACTTTTGGGATAACCGATTTTTGGTTAATTTCGTTTTTCTTTTTTTTTCTTTTTTTTTTTTTTTTTGCCATGCTGGGACTGAACCCAGAGCTTCACACATGCTAGGCAAGTGCTGTACCACTGAGCCACATCACTAGCCCTTTCTTTTAAATTTTATTTTGAGATAGAGTCACTGAATTGCTCAGGCTGGCCTTACACTTGTGATCCTCCTGCTTCAGTCTCCTGAGTAGCTGGGATTACAAGTGTGTGACTCCATACCTGGATAATTCCAATGTTTTAAGGCCATCCTTTAACCCGGAATTCACCCAGCCCTGAAGGACCAATTGTCCTGTCCCAGGGTTGCTGTACTCCGGGGTCTTCGGTCCTGGCACCTGTGTAAGAGGCTTGGGGTAAGCTGGCCCTCCTGGTGGGGACCAGCTAGGTATCGTCCTAGGTGTCCTCCCCCAGCCAGTCAGATGCACCCTCCTAGAGAGTGTTGTAGAGTGTTCCTGGATGTCTCCTTCCTATTGTGTGTGACAAGGAGAGGCACACGGGAGCCTCAGAAAAAATAACTGTGACCTAGACAAAGAAAGTGTTGGTCTTTGCCACCTTGCCCCACCCTCTCCTTCTGAAGCCACTGTCCTCCCAGGCACCCGCCTAGAAGGCCTGTCCTCAGCCAAATCCCTCTTCACCTACCAGCTTTGTGCTCCTTCATGAACATTCTGTCGCCTTCTCTCCTCCTTTCTACCTGAAAGGTTGGAAAGTTGGAGGATTCCTTCTGCACAGCTAGGAGGTGAAGCTGACAATTGGCTTAACCAGCCACTCCCTTCTCAGGTCTTACAAAAAAAGCCATAATGTGCCCAGAAAGGAAGGAAAACAGATTTTGAGGGATTGCTGTCCTTCTGACAGGTTGAAAGACATGGGCAGGAGAAAAGTTTTACCCTCCAGGGCCCATCATGCTATCTTGGCTCCTTGAAAATTGGTCCTGAACTCAGGCTCCTGAGCAGATGCCCAGCGATACCAATAGGCACTCTCTTCTCCAGCTCCACACCTGGGGTATCTCCTCCCCAGCACCTAGATTAGTTCTCAAACTCACTTCTTCAGCCACATCGCCCAGCTGAGCCTCCCTCCCGAAATGAAATAGGTCCCCTCCTGGCTTTGCACTTAGCTAGCAAACAGCAGGCTTACCTAATCCATTGAGGCCTCTCTCCGGGCTAAGGGGTTATTGTGCTCTCTCTCCCATCACACCCAGCTGAAGCACACTTGTTCTGCACCAGAGTCTGTGCTATTGGCAACTGTTCTCCAACCTGGACCAAGGAAAGGCAACCTTTACACTCCTACCTTGTTCTCTCCAAATTTTAAAAAAAAAAAAAGGTTTTTTTGTTGTTTTGTTTGCAGTTCTGGGGATGGAACCTAAGGCCTTATGTATGCTAGGCAACCTCTGTACCACTGAGCTACACTCAGTCCCTGCAAATCAAATTGTCCTCCACAAAGGACCAGCTGACCTGGCTTTGCCTCCGGGAAGCTGCCCCCAGCCCTCCAGGCGAAGTGGGCTTCCCACCACCTATGGGTTTGCATCCCCTTTGAGGTTTCCTTGCACATTTAGCCTGATGCAAAAACTATTTTTTTTCCTGAGACAGATGTAACCTTTTTAAGGACTCAAAGTGCTTCCACTGCTTTCTGTAAGTTTGTTTGTTTCAAAGCTACACAAGGGAGCGGATGGCGCCACCATCCCCTATCACCTAGACTCCCTAACTGTCAAGATTGGCCACATTTGTATCTGCTACGCGCGCGCGCATGCACGCACACACACACACACACACTCACACAAATGCGTGCACACACACAGAGTGCCTAGCACCATCTTGAACAACATTTTGAGCAAAGCAGCCAGGACATGGGGGAAAAAGAAGGGTGTTCAGGCTTGCAGCACAGGTTCCTGGGGGCAACACGAAATGAGGGAGTGGGGAACTAATCTAAAAGGTTGCCCATGCTTCAGTACTTCTCACGAGCAGGTGCTTGGCAGGTTATCTCTCATGCCCCCTCACCACAACTTTGTGGAATAGGTATTAGTATGTCCATTTTACAGATGAGAAACAGAAGCTCAGGGAGGTGAAGGCACTTACCTGGAGTCACCCAGATAGGGATTTGAATCCAAGCCCTATGCCCTTCTCACTGTGCCCTGCAGCCAGCCTCAGAGGTTGCCAAGCAGGCTGCCACCTGCCCTGCTTCCATTTTGCAGCGTACAAGACATACTTTGTGTGTGCCCTTGAGAGAATAGTATGCACGTGCACACATACATGCACACCCATGCAGTGACCTGCATGCTCACAGTGTGATTGTAAAATAATGTCTGTGGGATCGGTCTCCTTGTACAAGTCACCTCTTAGCCCTGCAAGTGTGAAGAAGAAGGGGAGAGAGACAGGGGGCTGGGCCCAGGAGTTGAGGGGAGAGGGACACCCCCTCCTAGGACCATAAAGTTCCCCAAAGGAGTGCAAACTCCTTCCTTTCCTCATCCTCACGGTACAGTACACCCTACAGTGCCCTTATGCCTGCAGCTCCTTGTGCAGCCATGCTAGCTGCCAGCGCCCTTGCTCTTTGCAACCTTTGTTTCATTGCTTTATTGTACCCCTTGCATGGATTCATGATGGTCCAATAGCCTGGGGTGCTTTCCCCACCATTCTCTATAGCTAAATTCTCCAAGTCAAGGTTCAAGTCTCACCTCCTTCTAGAAGCTTGGCCTCCTTTCTGACCACCTCAACTTTTTGATCCAGTCTGGATTTTTAAACCTGAATCTAAGCCAGGTGTCGTGGTGCATGCCTATCCCAGCACTTGGGAGGCTGAAGCAGGAGGATCTCTGTGAGTTCAAGGCCATCCCGGGCTACATAGTGAGTGTGAGGCCAGCCTGAACTACATAACAAGACCCTGCCTCAATAAATAAATAAATAAACCTGAATCTTGATGCTCTGCCCTCTCTTCTTGTTCTCTACTTGGTTCTTATAAGCTGTTTCCTTGGCCACACCGTGAGCTCCTTGAGCTCAGTTTCAACTAGAGAGAAATAAAGTCTTTCAAGTAAAACATGCGGCCAGCTGCCTTTTTCTTCCCATGATCTTTGATTCCTCCATATTGTCTCCTGGGTTTCTATCTTTGCTGCCACCAGTATCTCAGAGACCATTAGGTAAAAAGGAGATTCACATGTTTACCTTGATCTCTCCTTTTAATTTTTTTTATTCTTATCTTTCATTTGCCCAGGTAGGCAGAGGGCTAACTGGGATCTGAAAAACCTTAAACCACAGAAAATTCACCCTAAAACCACTCTGAGGCTTTTTTGGGAGGGTCTTTTCGAAGTATTTGTAGGAGGGGAAACAAAATACTGGGCATGTTAATGCCTGCCACACCACCTCTCTCCTTGCTTCCTTTATCTACTTCACCTCCTCTCCCCACATGTTCCCCCCAAAACAACCCATATACAGACACACATGCACATGAACATCCATATACACATACTCAGTTCCATCCCGGCACCAAGATTGAGGTGGGGAGTCCATTTTCTACATGGCAAATGCTGGGGACAAAGGGGTCACATTAATCTTTGAGCAGTGACAATACAGATCTAGGACCCCCCCAACACACCAGGCCAGGAGGAGTGAGAGAAGTAAGGCTTGCTGAGCCCACCCACCCCCCGCCCCACCCCCCACAAAGTTTAAACCCAGGAAGGTAGGGAGCAGTGTCCTAGACCTTAAAAGAGTCCCAGGCCAGCTAGGCATGGTGGCTCAAGCCTGTAATCCTAACACTCTGGGAGGCTGAGGCAGGAGGATTGCAATTTGGAGCCCAGCCTGGGCAATTTAGCAAGACACTGTCTCAAAAAATGGCTGACTATGTAGCTAAGTGTGAAGGCCCTGAGTTCAACCTTCAGTAGCACAAAAAGAAAAAAAAAGCCAAAATGCCCAGCCTTCTAGTGCCTGTCAGGAAGTGACTGCCTGGAAAGCACAAGGTCCTGGGTTCAATTTCCAATACTGAAAAACAAACAAACAAACTGTGCTGGGCATGTAGCTCAGTGGTGCCGGTCCTGCCTACCACCTATCAGTAAAGGAGCCAAAACTAAACTCTTGGTGCTATCCTGCCTCACAGTTGGGTCTGAAACTAGAAATACTTCAAGCCTGCCATAGGCAATTCTGTCTTATGCATTCTCACAAAGTCCTGCTCCCACCCCTAACCCCAACTACAAAACACAGGAGGAGCAGGAAGGCTCTTGGCATTCCATTGTACAGATAGGGGAACTGAGGCAATGAGGGATGACATGAGTGGTCCAGTTTTCCCTCAGGAAGGGAACTTCCTTTCCAGTTTTGGAGACCTCCTTATCCCTGGTGAGCCCCAGTCATCTCTCCTGAGCTTCCTAGCACTGAGGAGTTCTGCCAGAGCTGCTGAGACTGAAGCTAGAGATGAGAAGGCCTGTTCTTTTCTGTCACTCCAGTCCCGTTATGCAGGCATCACAGATCGAATCTTCTTTTCCCTCCATCTCTTCTGGCACGGGTCCAACAGTTCTCTCAACACTCTCTGCCCTGTGCCCCGCCCCTGCTTCCCAAAGGCCTTTCAAGAAGCTCCCAGATCTGGGCTGCTCCCTTCTCTCTGCCAACTCAGGGGATGTAGGAAAAGTAAGTCCTCTGAGCCCGGCCCTTCTGATCTAGCAGGCCGACAGCTCTCAGTATCCACATGGACTGGTCAGAGAGATTTTCTCAAGAGAAGCCAGGTTCTCCCCAAATTTGATGCTGGCTCAGAGCATCCTCTATTGGAGCTCTGCACTTGCCCTCACCCCTCTAATTAACAGGTGCCTGCTCACCTATAAGAAAATACCACCCTTGACCCTAAAAGGCGATTGTGTTGGTTCACCCATGTTCTGCCCAGTACTCATTTCAACCATAGGATTTGTATGATGGGGGCCCAGGGGTGGAGAAGGGGCTCATTGTGTGACACAGATCAGGAGTCAGACTGGTCAGGTTGGGGAGACTGGTCTGTTTAGGGTATGTTGTGGCCTGGATTAGAAGTCAGAGCAGGTGTCCTTCTTCGGGTCACCATATTCAAGGTGTCAGTCATAGGGCTGAGGATGTAGGTCAGTGACAGAGCATTTGCCTAGCATGGGCTGGGTTCAATCCTCAGCCCAGGGTGGGGTGGGGTGTCAGTCATGGTCCCTGTCAGGAACTGGGTTTAACTGAGACCCCTTGTTCTATGAGGCAGTGAATGGTCCCTGGAGTCAGCCTCAAGGGGTTTAGCTTCTAGTCCTGGCTTTGACACCAATGCTTTATTGATTGATTGATTGATTATTTTTTTATATATATATCAGGGATCGAACTCAGAACCTTGCGCTTTCAAGGCAGGCGCGACGTGACTGAGCTAAATCCCTGGCGACACCAAGACTTCAATATTTTCTGTGGTCATGAGCAAATCACTTCCCCTCTCTGATCTTCAGTGTCCTCATCTAAACACTGGAGAATCAGTCTTAGTCTCTAAGGTGCCATCTAGCTCTGAAAATACACTATTTTCCATCTATGAGCATATAATAAGAGCTATTCAACAAATTTCATGGAGTTACAGATAAGATGCTGTAAGAGAAAAGAACCTAGAAAAATGCAAAGTAGCAAAAAGAAATGAAAGACTATCTTCCTCCATTAAATATATAAAAGTATCACATGCTCATTGTACAAGTTTTGAAAATATAGGAAACCATAAAGATTATAAAACTCAGTTGTAAGCCAGACATGATGGTCCATGCCTGTGATCCCAGCATTCTGAGAGGATGAGGCAGGAAAACTAAAAGTTCAAGCCCTGCCTGGGCAACTTAATGACTTAGTGATACCTGTCTCAAAATTTAAAAATAAAATAAAAATGGGTTGGGAATGTAGCTCAGTGCAAAGGCCCTGGGTTCAATTCGCAGTGCTGAAAAAAATCAGTTGTAATCCTACCACAGAGCTGGGTGTGGTGGCACATGCCTGTAATCCTGACACTTGGGAGACTGAGCCAAGAGGATAGCAGGGAGGTCAAGGCCAGCCTAGACACAGCAAGACTAGATCTCAAAAAAATAAAAATCCTACCACATCGAGTTTACCACTGTTAACATTCCAGTATTTCATTTATATTTGAATGAAAGTAAATCATGCTGTACATGACTTTTATAACCTGCATTTTTCATATCATATAAAATATATATTGCATTTTTCAATGTCATTAAATATCCTTTGAAAACAAGATATTTTTTCTGTGTACTGGGGATTGATCCCAGGGCCTTCATACTGAGCTACATTGCCAGTGCTTTATTTGTTTATTTATTTTAATTTTTGAGACAGGGACTTGCAAGTTGCCCAGGCTGGGCTTGAACTTGCCAGCTCCTGCCTCAGGCTCCCAGAGTGCTGGGACGACAGGTGTGTGCTACCATGCCCTAGTGAAAACATGATTTTTAAGACTCCATATGTTCCCTTAATGAATGTGCCATAATTTATTTACCCTATCTTTTGCTGTGTTTTTTGAGGTACTGAGGATTGATCTCAGCACTTTTTATTTTGATTTTGAGACAAGGTCTTGCTAAGTTGCCCGACTCTAACTGCAATCCTCCTGCCTCAGTCTCCCAAGTAGCTGGGATTCAGGTGTGTGCCACCATGCCAGCCTCATTGGGTGCATAGGTTGTTTATCTTTTCCCCTTACTATAAATATAATTTCTTATTAACACCCTTTGTACATTTGTGATTTTAGAAACAACTAGATCCAAGGTATGTTTATTAAAATTTATCATGAGAGGCTGGAGGCATAGTTCAATTGTAAAGCTCTTACCTAGCATCTGTGAGGCCTTGGGTTTGATCCTCAGCACTTCAAAAAAAAACAAAGTATGACAAACATATGCAAAAATAAATACAGTGGTACCTTAAGCTCTCAAACTTAATTCTTTATTTTTTTAAAATTTTATTTCATTTTTATTTTTTGGTACCGGGGATTGAACTCGGGTCCTTGCACTTTCAGGGCAGGCAGCGGAACCACTGAGCTAAATCCCTGGCCCACAAACTTAATTCTTTCCATGATTCTGGTCACAAACTGAACTGCACGAGAACCAAGTCAAATTTCCCAACAAGATCAACATTGAACCTAACCATTGAATTTGGTTCAGTTCTCGTCCAACTTGGTTCAGGACCAGAATCGTGGAAAGAATTAAGTTTGTGAACTGAGGCACCACTGTAGTTAAATCAACCCCCATCTTGTTTCATCTATATTCTCACTCATTTGCCCCTGCCAGTAGATTTTTTTTTATGCTGGGGATTGAACCTGGGACCTTGTGCATGCTAAGCATTTGCTCTACCCCTAAACTATAACCCCCACCTCCATAATGAATTATTATTATTATTATTATTTTTTTTTGGTACCGGGGATTGAACTTGGGTCCTTGCACTTGCGAAGCAGGCTGCGAAACCACTGAGCTAAATCCCCAGCCCTGAATTATTTTTTAATGAGATCCTGGGCACCCTTATAATTCTGCATACACATTTTAACATGTATAATCCCATTATATAAAATTCTAGAAAAGGCAAACAAAAACATAGTGATGGAAGACAGATCAATGGTTGTCTGGGGATAGAGCCAGAGGAAGAGATAAACCATCAAGGGGCATGAGCAGTTTTGGGGGTGATGGATAGGTTCTGTATCTTTTTTTTTTTAGTACTGGAACATTTTTTATTTAATGCATAAACATATAACTCCCTTTATTAGAGAAATTGTACATATTGGTAAATATGGTCAATGGTCACATCTATGGGTTAATTCTTTAAAAATCAGAATCAATAATTAAGATAGATTCTACATTCTCTTTGTTACATTGTGAAGTGTCTTGTGTAGTCATATTCTATTGTTGGAATGACAGCTTGTACAAATTTCAAAAAAATTAGCAGATACATATGAACACCAAGCTCTCCCCTTCCTTCTTCAACTGTCTCAATGATTTTCTTTATCACGTCAGCATGCCTGCATGGGTGAACGGAACACATGGGAGATGGTGGGAGATGAGGGTGATTTTCAGTGGTCACTGTTTTCTTCACATGATCTTGACTGATGTCTTCATATACGTGCTCAACTCTTAAAGGTTGCCGTTGCTCATCATAGCCAAACAACCATAGTCGTGGTGTCTGGTAATATTTATCATAAGTGATGTATAAGTCATAAGTTCTGGTCTGTAAAATAGCATCTTCACCTCCTGCATCAGTTTTAGCTTTACAAGCTTCTACTATTTTCCTTGTATCTATAGTAGCCTCATCTGTTTCCAAAAATCCACTTTCTTCATATCCTTCCATGTCTGCAGCTTCTCCTTCATCTTCCTCTTCTTCCTCTTCACAGAGTGCTGAGCAATCTTGGAGTTTTATACTGTCCTTGTTTTCCAATGTAATCTCCTTAACTGCTGCAGTTATTCCTGCAATACCTGTGTTGTGATATGTATCTACCCATCCCCCATCACCATCATCTTCTTCAATGATAGCTTTCAATTCATCTGAATATTCCATCTGTTTGCAATGTTTGTAGCGTGGCACATTTTTGGTTACCAAAAATTGTTTGCCTGTTGGTAGGTATGCTTTCACTTTTAATTCTTCCCCTGTAGACCATTGCCATGTTGGGCAGTGGTGGACTAAGTGATCTCCAGCTGCCACAAACTCTTCTGGGGTGATTACTCCTGTTTCCTTAAATTTTGATTCCTTCAGGACTGGGGTCAGGTACTCAGCCACTTCCAGTGCCTTTCCCTTCACTGTGTTAATCATATTCTGCATCCTGGGGCCAGAGCAGCAGCCAGCCCCAAGATACTGTGGGGAGGGCAGCGGAGAGGGACCGGTGAGTCAAGAAGTGTCCCCTATGCTAGGTTCTGTATCTTGATTGTTATTTCAAGAGTTGAATTGAATGATTTTTTGTTTGTTTGTTTGTTTTGGTACCGGGGATCGAACTCAGGACCTTGCGCATGAGAGGCAGGCGCGGTGCCACTGAGCTAAATCCCCGGCCCTGAATTGTACGATTTAAATGGACTAAGCTGACTGAAGATATAGTGCAGTGGTAGAGGCTTTCCTCATATGCATGAGAACTTGAGTTCCATCCCCAGCACCAACAAAAATGAAATAAAATAAATGGACTCAGTTACTTGTAGCTAAATTACCTAAACAAAGCTGATTTTTAAAATGTGCATCCCCAAACTCTGACACTGCATATTATTAAAATAAACAACCCGGACATGGTGGCATATGCCTATAATCGCAGTTCTCACTGGGGAGGCTGGGGCAGTTGGATTCCTGAGAATTCAAGGCTAGCCTGGACTACATAGTGAGTTCAAGGCCAGCCTGAGCTATATAAAGAGATCTTGTCTCATAAAACTAACTAACTAACTAAATATTATTAAAATGAGAAACATACACAAATTTTTCCAACTTCATACGTAAAATAATTGCATGATGATAACGAATTTATACTTTTAGTCAAATTGAATGTTTTCTTTACTTTGTTGACCATTAGTATGTCCTGTACCTAATTCCTCCGCCTTTTTTTTTTTTGTGGAACCAGGGATTGAATTCAGGACCTTGCGCTTGCAAGGCTGGCGGAGGCACTACTGAGCTAAATCCCAGCCCGTCCTCCCCCCACACACTTTGGTTTTTGAAACTTGGTTTCACTGTGAAGTTCAGGGTGGCCTTGAAATTGAAGCGATCCTTCGAGAGTGCTAGGATTATAGATGTGTGCCACCATGCCCAACTCCTTTCTCTACTTTTCTAATGAGATGTTCATCTTTTACTTTTGGATTTGTAGATTCTTACACCAAGGGTACTAAAATTTTGTAACATAAAGCAAATACTTCTTACCCATTGGCCTTCTGATTTTGCTTGTGGTGTTTTTGTTTTTAAAATAAGTTTTACATTTTTTACATTGCCAAATCACTTATTTCCTCTTCCTCTTCCTTCTGTTCCTCCTCCTCCTCCTTCTTTCTCTCTCTCTCCTTCTCCCTCTCCTGCTTCTTTTTTGAGACATGGTCTCCCCATGCAGTTCAGGCTGGCCTTGAACTCACTATGTAGCCCAGGCTGACCTCGACCTCACAGCAATCCTCCTGCCTCAGCCTCCTCAATGCTGGGATTACAGGTGTGTGTCACCACACCAAGCTTATTCCATTCTTTATTGTTTCTTCCTTTACCTTTATGCTTGAAAAGACTTTCCTTCTCCCAGGATCAGAACATTCATCTATTTTCTTCTAGTTTGCTTATGGTTTGGCTTTGGGCCATTCTTGACCACTGTGAAACATAGTAGATAAGAGCAAGCAAAGGCACTGGGGTCAGATGAAACTGGAACCAATTCTCAGCTCCACCTCTTACCTACTAGCTGTTTGACCAAAGGGATCTTCAGCTTCTTTGTTTATAAAATGAAGATTATGGTCAGGTGTGGTGGTACACACCTGCAATCCCAGCACTTGGGAGGCTGAGGCAGGAGGATCACCTCTAGTTTAAGGCCAGTCTGGGCTACATAGTGAGTTCAAGGACATCCTGAACTACATAGTGAGACCTTGTCTCAAAATAAATGAATAAATAAAATGAGGATGCTAATAGTTTCCAATGTGGCATTGTTTTAAGGATTAAATGAAACAATATGTGTAGAGTACTAGGCCAGTCACCTCAAACATAGCTAGTGCTCAAGAAACACCAGCAACATCGGGGTGCTGAGGCGGGAGGACCGCCGCAAGTTCAAGGCCAGCCTGAACCACACAAGGGAGACCCTGTCTCAAAAAAAAAAAATCAGCAACTGTAATTGATATTTTGGGTTTGGGTTGCTCATTATCTAAACAGCCTGATTATTTGAAGCAAATGATGACAAACATGGATGTCAGATATTGCCCCTCTCTCCACTGGCAGCTAGGTAGAGAGGATGTGACCCAGCTTTGCCAGACATTCATTCTCTCTCTCTCTCTCTCTCTCTCTCTCTCTCTCTCTCTCTCTCTCTCTCTCGGCTTGATCATTACAGTACCGCAGGGGATAGCTTCTCGGCCTTTTGGCTAAAATCAAGTTTAGTACCACAGGGACAGCAGCAGCTACTCTTGGAGGTCTCCATAGCCAGGTGTTCAGAAGTGTCGAGAAGAGTCTCTGAAGGGGGCTATACCTTCAGGGCATCCTAAGCAAGCCAGGCCTGTGCCTTGATCCTGATTGCTTGCTTCCCGTGCTTCCTTCACCCTTCCCAAGGCTGGTTCTTCATGTTTCCAATCACAGAGAGATCCCTGATAGCCTTCAGCAAAATCCTTTTCTGCTTAAATTAAAATTAGATTGTGATTTGCAACCAAGAAGCTGACTGAGAACCTCAGTGGTAGAGTGCATGCTTAGCATAAAAAAAAAAAAAGATTAAGTAGTTCTGCTGCCTGCCTCAAAAGTGCAAGGGCCTGAGTTCAATCCCTGGTACAAAAAAAAAAAATTAAGCCACCCTTGGATATGCTTTGGCAGATGGCATGAGGTGTTACCTTTCCCTAAATATTCATATCTCCAAACCATTCATTAAATAATACAGTCTTTCTCCACTGATTTCAGATGGGTGACATTTTCCACTGATATGAGTGCTTGCCCTTGGGATTGTCCCTGTTGACTAGAATCCCATGCCTCTCCTGGAACCCTAGTATGGTTTTTGTTCTATTTGCCACAAGGACAGTCTCATGTTCTAGAGTCCAAATCATGCTGCTTGATACTGGGCCCTCTGGATAGATAAGAATTACTGGATCTGCAAGCTGGAGGTCTGCCAATTTGGAACATGCCTGAGCTCCTGGTCCCCCACAACAAGCCATCTATTTTACAGTCTTAGCCCCAGTTTGGAAAAACTTAAAGGCATAAGAAGAGTTTATCTAGCAAAAGCAATCTTGAGAAACAAGAGCAAAGCAGAAGACATTACAATCCCGGATTTCAACTTATATTACAAAGATACAGTGATAAAAACAGCATGGTACCAGCATGAAAACAGGTATGTGGACCAATGGGAAAGAACAGAGGCCACAGAAACATCCCCAGGCATATGCAGCCATCTGACATTTGACAAGGGAGCTAAAAACATACACTGGAGAGAAGAGAGCCTCTTTAGCAAATGGTACTGGGAAAACTGGCTATAAAAACACAGAAGATTGACACTAGACCCATATCTCTCCCCATGTACTAAACTAAAATCAAAATGGATTAAAGATTTAATGTTAAAACAGAAACACTGGATCTGCTGGAAGATAAAATAGATAAAACTTTTGAAGTCATAGGTGTAGGCAAGGACTTTCTGAGGAGAACCCCAGTTGCACAAGAAATAACATCAAGAATCAACAAATGGCCAGGCATGGTGGTGCACGCCTGTAATTCCACTCGGGAGGCAGAGGCAGGAGGGTATCTGCGAGTTACAGGCCAGCCTAGGCTACATAGTGAGTTCAAGGCCAGCCTGAACTACATAGTGAGACTCTCCTTGTCTCAAAAAAAAAAAATAAACAAAAAGAATAAACAAATGGGATCACATCAAATTAAAAAGCTTCTCCACAGCAAAGGAAACATCCAACACAATGAAGAGACAACCTATAGAATGAGGAAAAATTTTTGCCAGCTACACCTGGGACAGAAGGCTAATATCTAGAATATATAAAGAATTCAAGGCCGGGGATGTAGCTCAGTGATGCCACACCTGCCTGGCAAATTTAAGGTCCTGAGTTCAATCCCCACCACACATACACAAAAAAATCCCTCAAAAAAATTAGACCCCCCAAACAATAAAAGACCCAATCAAAACATGGGCAACTGAAATGAACAGACACTTCTCAGAAGCACAAATAGTTCATAAATACAGGAAAAAAATGTTCAACATCACTGACCATTAGAGAAATGCTAATTAAAACAACACCAAGATTCTATCTTACTCCAGAAAGAATGGTTATCATCAAGAAATCAAATAATAGGGCTGGGGATTTAGCTCAGTAGTGCCATGCCTGCCTCACATGTGCAAAGTCCTGAGTTTGATCCCTGGTATCAAAAAAACCCAAAACAAAAATCAAATTACCGAGGGCCTTCACACTGAGCCTCATCCCAAGCTCCCTTTTTTTTTTTAATGTTTTTGAGACAAATTCTCACTAAGTTACCAAGTTTCCTAGGCTGGACTTGAACTTGCAATCCTCCTACTTCAGCCACCCAGAGGTCTGGGAATACAGAGATGCACCAACATCATTTGTTTGTTTGTTTGTTTGTCTGAGACTGGATCTTGCTATGTAGTCTAGGCTGGTCTTGAATGCTCTATGTAGCTCAGACTGGCCTGGTACTCTTGATCCTCCTACAAAGGCCTCAGTGCACTGAGACTAAGGCACATGCAGCCATGCCCGATCAAGGAATCCTTCAGGAACCTCCCAGCCCAGGGTCAGAGGCTAGGACCTGGGAAGAAGCAAGGTGGTGAAGGGAAGCAGAAGGTTCTCTGAGGCCAAAGTTGAGTTGAGTTACAACATGGTACCACAAAGTCTCAGACTGTCTTAGCTGCCACCAATGTAAGGATAGACAACTGTGAAAATGCCTAAGTGAACATACGGATCTCAGTCAATGTCTTGGTAAATAATTGGATCTGAATGTGGCAGACAGGAAACAGGTAGTTCCATGATTGTCTTTGGCAAAGACCTGTCATCAGGGGCATTGCTGGGGTGGTCATGAATGTAGGACAAAGGAGACAGTAGGCCTGGGAGCTTTTTAAAAGCTACAGGAGGGCCAGGGGCCCCACCACCTGCCTCGAAAGCACAAGGTCCCAAGTTTGATCCCTGGTACCAAAAAAAAAAAAAAAAAACCCAAAAAAGTAAAAAACGTCTTTGTAAACATCATTTTAGTGGGCACATAATAGTCCATTGTGTAGATTCCTATAGCTTTTTTTGGGGGGGGGTACTGGGGATCAAACTCAGGACCTTATGCTTTCGAGGCAGGCACCAGAACCACTGAGCTAAATCCCCAGCTGCAAAGACCTTTTTTAATAACATGAGGAAATTCTTGCTACAATTTTAAGTAAAAAAAGGCAAGCTATAAAATTGTGTATTGAGTTGAATCACAAACTATGTGGGGAAAATATGCATTAAAAAAAAATTAGAGTGGAAGGAAATGCACCAAAGGTTAACAGCAGTTGATTGTCTTTGAATCACAGTTATGTAACAATAAACTCAAAAAAATGGTTAGGAGCTATTGAGACCTAAATTCTTTGTTTAGCATTTTTTTACATAAATTATCACCATGGGCCAGGGATTTAGCTTAGTGGTTCTGGCGCCTGCCTCGAAAGCGCAAGGTCCCAAGTTCGATCCCCAGTACAAAAAAAAAAAAAAAGTTTGGGCATAAATGGGAATATGGTGATATTGAATAGCTAGCTGTTTGTGGAATAAGGGACTGAACAAAGGAATAAATTAGTAACAGTCACAGAAAGGTTGTTTGTGATGATGTTAATCCCTTGTATATAAAGATTGAGAAGGGTGATCTTAGTCCAAAAAACTTCCTTGGCCTTTGGTTCCCTTGTTCTGAACAACCCAGCCAGCCATTTCTCAAATGGTAATCCTACCCTTGGGGACCCCTTGTTCTGGGCCTGCCACTGAAGGTTTGTAACTGCCATGTCCCTTTTCCCACTAAAATATCCTTGCTCCTTGTTCGCCCTTTGTTGGGTCCCAACTTTTAGCTTCAACGAGAAAGGGGGGCAGTCTAATATTAGGGAGATTCGGGGTTCTCAGGCCCCTTTCAAGCTTCCTGTGGATAATGGGGAGTATTTAGCCAAGACAGTAGGATAACAAATAAAGGAATTCACATGAATAAGATGTCAATAAGAAAGAGCCAGGATGCCCAAGGAACACCTGATCTGCTCACAGGGACCTAGAATGTGGAATTAGAGATCCTGTCCTTGCTGTTCACCTTCAAGCACTCCAGTGGCACTCCTTAGCCCGGCTGTCCAACCCCAGTGATTTCCATGGTGAGACCCTGAGTGCATGAGTGTGTGTGTGTGTGTGTGTGTGTGTGTGTGTGTGTGTGTGAGAGAGAGAGAGAGAGAGAGAGAGAGAGAGAGAGAGAGAGAGATGAGCCCAGAAGGCAATGCCAGGGAAAACCTCTCAGTGCCCCTGGGCCATACTCACTGAGTGGATGGCCACCTTCTATCCTTGTGGGGCAGGGGCACAGGATACTGACTTCATTTCCTCCTGGCCCTCACTTCCTCAATGGGAAAAGCAGGCAGAAAAAGTTTTCATTGAATTGGTAGCACTTTGGAAAATTATAGCCAATTCCCAGTAATCAGCACCAACAAGGGGCCAGCAGTAGGCCCTGCAATTAGATAAAGAAAAATAGCAATGTTTACAATCCAATTTGCTTTAAAACGACAGATTTACCTTTATAATTATGAACTAGTAATTGGCTAGAGGGAGCTGGCCTTTGCTCCAGCCCTTCTGCTCAGAATAATCCCTCCACCTGCCTGCCCCTAATTCCCGTGGACTCCAGAGCACTCCTTACCCTTCAAGGCCTTGCTCAAATCCCACTTCCCCCAAGAAGACTTTGGTGGGTACCTCTGACATTTCTAGTCCCTTTCACAATTAGTGTTTTCTGTCTGTCTGTCTAACTGAAACCTCTTCTTCTAGAACAAAAGCTCCCAGGAGCTTCTCAGCAGGACCTAGCACAGTGCTTGGTGCAGTAGCCAAAGCTTCATTTATTGTTGCCCAGTGGAATGGACTGGGCCTACCCAGGGTCCCAAATCCCCGTGGACTTGAAGGAGACTCTAACGTCAGGGGGATTCTAGATTCCAAGGGTCCGGAGGAAAAGCCCCTTGTGGATAACAGAAACCTGCCTGTATTTTGCAAGCTAAAAGGGAGTATTGACCAGGTCCAATTACAGCCCATTTCGTTGTTCCCTGTTGTTCTCCGTTCCAGCAGTGGGGAAGCCTCAAATGCAGTCACATGGACAGAGTGAGAGAGTGGGGAATCTGGCAGGAGGACAGGGCCTCCAGCCCCCTGCACTGGGTCACTGGGTCCCCAAGTGACACCAGAGAGTTGAAGCTGGGGAGGAGAAGGAAAAAGACGGGAAGGCCCAGGGCCGCATTTCCCTCCTCCCTCCTGCCCCTCCTTTCTCTCACGGTCCAGGCTGGCCTCTCTCTTGGGGTCTTTGTCGGTCTGTCCGTAGGCTTTTTATTGCGCTGGCTTTCCAGCGCTCTCTCTCGCTCTCTCTCTCTCGCTCTCTCTCTCTCTCGCTCTCTCTCTCTCTCTCTCTCTCTCTCTCTCTCTCTCTCTCTCTCTCTCTCTCTCTCTCTCTCTCTCTCTCTCTCTCTCTCTCTCTCTCTCTCTCTCTCTCTCTCTCTCTCTCTCTCTCTCTCTCTCGGTTCATGTGACCCGCCTGCTCTCAACGGCTCTGATCACCTCTTCCTGAGGCAGCACCTTTCGGTTGGTAACAGGAGACACACTCGGGTGTTGAGGGCAGGATGGGTTTCCTTCCTTCGCTTTTTCCTCCGCGCTTTCTCGGGCTGCTCAGGCCGCTCTTCAGCGCTCGGCCTCGGCCCTCCACCCCTCCAGTGTCTCCCAGCCCCCACGGCGCCCAGCCCTCTCCCACCCCTCCCGCCCTCCTCCCGGGCAGCCAGCCCTCTTTGGGGAGAGGGCTTCGGCGCAGGGGACAGACAAAAGGACCTGGAGGGACTCGGGGCACCCCTCGGCAGCTCCCCACCACGTGGCTCCTCCCTCTTCGGGCTACGGGCAACTCCCCCGCTCTCCTCCCCAGCCAGAGGTCTGGGGAGTTCGGGCCCCAGGCTTCCATTCCGGGTCCAGTGCGCTCTGATCGCTCCGCTGCGGGGTGCAGAGCCTCCGGCTTTTAGAACACCGAGGAATGCGCGGGGCTAGGGTGGGGGAGTCGCTCCACGAGCGAGCGCAGAGGCTCGGTTCCCTGGCTGGAGAAAGGCCAGCCTAAGGGAGGAGACTCGGGCCCGCCTTCAGAAGGCTCCCCGGTCCTGAGGGGGTGACAGGGTCTTCAACCTCAGGGCGCCCTGAGTCTGATGAGAGACACCCAGCCACTCTCCACTTTGTAGGCAAACCCAATAAACAAGGACTGATCCCAAAGAGCGCTGAAAGCGCCCATGTGAAAATAAAGCTGGACCTACACATCCGTGAACTCCTGGCAGAACTGGATTGTGTTCCCCTGTCATCTTGCCCAGCACTAAAGAAGCTGCTGCTCCCCATTCTACCAAGCCCCACCCCCACCCCCGCGCGCGCCCTGGCAAAATTTGGAATCAAAAGTGAACTTCTCATTCTCTACCAGGGTAAATTTTTAAACAAAAGCTATTGAAGATCGACGTTATCAAGCGAATCAAAGAAAGCATTTCCAAAGCTGCCTTGGTAAATAAATGTACTCTTAGCTAGTGGGGAAAGCCAGAGTACTAGCCTAGTTCTAGATACCAGACCCTATGGAGGGCCTATTTCCCTGGGCCCCCAGCTGACCACATAAACCAGTTTGGTCAACAAAGCTAAGTCCCCTCAGGTGATACTGCCTGTAGCCATCACCACACTTGCTGCACCTTAAGCAGAGCTCTGGCCAATCCCAGAATAAATGACCCAAATGCTGGGAGGGGAGGAGTGCCAGAAGGAATCCCATCTCTCCAGGATCTTGGGGAGGGACTTGAGCTGAGAAGTGCCCCAGGACAAGTACCAGGCAGAGCAGTACTTGTTTGCAACAAAACTACAAAGAACGGCCATCACAGCTAATATTTCTTGAGAGGTTCCAAAGTCCCAGTACATCAAATGGCACACATCATATTGAATCCCAATAATAGTCTTATGTGATAGGTACTATTATTATGCCCGTTTAACAGATAAGGAAATTATGGCTCAGAGAAGGTAATTGAGGAGGTAACACAGCTGGTTAGTGGCAGAGCTGGGTTTAGAATCTGGCTAATGCCCAAATCCGGGCCTTTAACCACTACACTATCCCACCTCTCCCATATGGAGTGATTCTAAAACTCTCCCAGAAGGAACAGAGACAATGATGTGCCAGGTGAAATCTTGCTGGAAACTTGGAGGGGTCAGCGGGGGCCCAAAGTCATCCTGCTGGCTCTCTGCAGACATCCTGTGGCTCTGCCACAGTCTCCTAGATTCCTCACCTAGAAAGCAAGGGAGATGTCCAAATGCTCAGCCCCATAGAAATCATCCCACTTCTGGTTTCTGCCTTTTCTGGGTAGTAGTGAGATTTGCAGGATCCCAGGCCTGGGTTGAGCTTCTCAGAGACAGTGTTGTGGGGGTGGGCTTGATAATAGACCCCCACTGCCCTACCCCCAGTTTCCCTGGAGGGAGGACAAATAGGCCCATTGATTCAGAACTCTCCCAGAGGGCATTAGAGTAATGACTCTGGACTGTGTGATGCCCACACCCCCTTTGACCTCCTGACTGACCCCTGCCCTGGGAGGTTCCAAAGGCCACAAATCTCTGTTGCTTGTGGGCCATGTGGTTTGTGGCTGTTTGTAGTTTTGGAGGGGAGGGGGAAATGAGGTGGGTAGGGGAGATTACTTCTCACTGTTCTGGGCTTCCCAAGAGAGCCAGCAAGTGTTGGCCAGGGCCCCTTCCAAACCCTGCCAAAACACACTGCAACTACTGATATGGGCTCCATCATTTATTTTTGAAAGCAGCAGGGCTCTTGGCTCATTTGCATCAATTTGCCCAGCCTGTTACATTTTGGGATGGGAGAAGGGCACCAGGGCACAGAACGGACAAAAGAGATTTGTAACTGGGCTCCTTGATCCTGCCCCTGGCTACTTGAACTAACCAACCAGCCACACATGGCTCCTCACCATCTGTGTATCTTTGAAAGTCCCTCAAAGTGCAAAGCCCAGCACCAGGGCAATGAAGCAATGGAAAGATCTTTCCCCTCAGGTAGTACTAAGCCAGGTGTGTAGGTGGATGGGTAGATAAGGCAGCATTTTGACTTGAAAATGTCCTGGGAGTCCACTTCTAATTTTGATTGTTCAAGAAAGAAATATGCATTGAGTCTCTTCTACGTGCCAGGCATTTTACTAGGCACTGAGATAAGCGTTCAAGTTTATGATGGGTCCTATGTCCATCATTGAGGTATTCAGAATCTAACGAAATGACAGAAATATAATCAAATAGCTCCATTGGCCAGTTGGGGTGGGGATCTGGAGTCTTAAGAATTAAGCCCCCTCTTGTTCACAAGCCATCTTTTTAAGTTCTATTACTAACTCCCTGTATGAGTTCAGCAAATGATTAGGCTCTCCGGGCAACCTCAGCTTCTTCATCTTTAAAACGGGGACAATAATCTGTAGAGTGGGCCCTTGTGTGTCCTGCATGCCCTTTCTGTCATTTTGGTGCTATATTCAACGTCCATGCCCGAGTTAGGTTGTGTAACACTAGTTTCCTCCATACACCTAACAGTAATCTCAGAGCTGAAGAAAGAGTATGGGAAATTGGGAGGTGGTAGGAGTGGCTGGGAGATTCGGTTGCCGGCAGGGGATTTGGCCCTAAAGAAAGATGAGAGTAGAGGTGACAGTTAAACGTGTACAGTATTCCGATTTAAGTATCTTTACATATTTGATCATCCTTGCAAAGCCCCTCTTCTTCCCCACTGTTGAAGCCGGAGCTGAGCAGCGGCGACGCCCCCTCCTCCCCACGAAGTCCATCTGGAGGACGAAGGCACTGAGTTATGCACTGCCTTTTCAGATCTCAGTCCCTCAGAGGTTGGGATTGCCTTCCTCTCACTGTGCAGTCGAACCGACCGGAGCACTTGCCTGCACTTTTTTTTTCAATCCCAAGTGTGATCCACCTTTGGGGAGGGGTTACCAGTTGCCTTAAGTTTTGTCCTCGCTGAGTAAAGAAGGACTTCCTCTTACTTGTCCTTTCCTATCCCTTTGGGACTTTAAAGGGGCGCGAGAGCTCCGGTCTGGTCCAGGGCCGAGCAGGCTGCGTTGCTCCTCCAGGATTTCCTGCGCTCGGCGCGGCGAGGTCGGCTCGAACTTCGGCCTGGCCTCCGAAGTAGGCGACTGGGCTTCCCTTTAAAATGCAGAAACTCCCGACCCACACCCCCGCCCCTTGGGCCGCCTCCTCCCTCTTCCCCCTCCGCCCGCGCCCCAGCTCAGGCTCCTCCCAGAGCCCTCAGCGTGGGGGCCTCTCTGCCACCTGCCCGCTGCCCATCCCACATGCAAAGCGTGACCGCCGGGGAAGGAAGCCGAGCGCGCGCCCACACCGGCCCCGCGCCGGGCGGCAGTGAGCAGCTCGCCTACTCCGTCCGTCTGCGCTTACCCAGCATGCACTTCCAGGCCCTGAGCTATCTCAGAGCCGCAGCCCTGGGGTCAGGGCGGCCGGAAGAAACAGGAAGTTTGGGACGGTCCTAGTCGTGGGGCCGGCAGTCCTAAACGGCAAGCCCTTCGCTTGCGCTGCCTCTCCTTTTCTCCGCTCCCTCCCTCTGGCGCACTTCCCTGGGGTCCCTTTCGGGGGCTGGCCTGAACTCCAAAAATCCAGATGTGTTTGGGGGTCATTCAAGGCACACTCCCAGGGTTCCCTTCGCGGTAGCATCTCCTGGCTTTATGGATCCAGGGGTGGGAGGGGAGGGAGTGCTCAGGTCCTGACAGGGTGGCAGGGCCCGGGGCGGAGAGGGGAAAGGACGGGGGCTGTTGGGGTGGGGGTGGGCGTGAGGGTGGCGGGTGGAGATTCCCCTCCCTCTGCCATGCCTTGGGTAGGTAGGGCAGTGGTTAGAGACTGGCACGGAGTCTAGGGTTATTGTTCTTCCTTCCCTATTGCCAGTTAGCTTCGCCCTCCACACTGCCCTCCGCACTGACTTGGGCTGCCCCTTCATCCTCAGCGACCATTTCACAAATGTGCACTGCTGTTCACCAGGGGCGTGAGGCAAGGGAGTGAGGATACTTAATGCTGCATCCTCGTCCCTGTGCAGAGGACACAAAGGGTATGCCCTGTTGAAGGCAACGTCTGTTCGTTCGCACACCCTTTGGACAGGCAGGAAGCACTGGCCTCTTTCTCAGTCCCCACCCCTACCTTAGCACTAGCTAAAGCAGTGACACAGATATCCTTAACTGTTCCCACTCGAGCTTCTCACTGGCCCACAGCTGAGAGAGGTAAGGATCACAGTTGCTCCCAGTGAGCTATTTGATCCCAGTATGCCATTTGGTCTGTCCTTTTCAAATTGTGAAAACAGGCGCTTTGTATGGTCACACTCTTTCCATAACTTGACACTTCCTGCCGGGGACTTCTTCTCTGCTTCCTAGAGGTTTCTAGGTTCTCCTCAGTGCCTGGACTCTGCATCTTCCTAGATTTGCTGGGAGATGGGGAGAGGTGAAGAACAACGTGAATATTTTGGAAGCAGGATCTTGAGGGTGTACACTCATTGGCTATAGAATTATTGTAAAGTAAAACTGTCACAAGCATAGTTTCAGTCTCAGACACCTCTAGGCAGAACTAATTGGTCTTTCCCCTGTGCTACTCTATATTGCAGGATTTATACCTCTATTATCACATTGTATTGTAATTATTTGTTTATGCGTTTCTCTTTCCATAGAAGGTGAGCTCTTGGAGGGCAGAAACTGTGCCTTATTTATCTCTGCAGCGCTCTGCATAGATCTAGCTCAAAAAAGCACTGTTGAATAACTGAACTAGAAATGGATCTCATTTGGCTCTCGTATTCTGTGATGCAGTTTAAACAAGCATGGATACACTCACATTTGTGTAAATGCACAAGTATAGCAAAAACACAAATACCATCACACCACAGTCTGGGTGTCCACAGAAGACCACTCCTTGGAAAATGAGCAGATGTTACATGATGCCAAGTAACTGGTCTTTTGAAAGTTGAATCTCCAAACCTAAACATCTGAGGTGTCGACAGCCAACATCACAACTGGTTTGGCTGATTTTTTTTTCCACTGCCCTGACTTTTTAAGCAGCCACAGCTGTATGTGTAAAAGCATTGAATATTCAAGCTAAAAGGGCGCTCTGAGCTGTTCTAGTACAAATCTCTTTATTTTTCAGATGAGAAGTTCCTGGTCCAAAGTCAGAAAGGAGCAGAAATATCAGTCTTGTATTGTCCATACCTGGAGCATGCACACGTGTGGCACATGTTTGTATGTACATACTTGCCTGGACCTGTGCACATGGCTACTGACATCTATAGATTTGGGTGCATCCTGAAACATGTCCCACCACTACACATGGGCAAACCCTCCCCCCAACACCCACTAAGCATGTGAGGGTGGCCCCATCTACTTGTGGAAGGAGGCAGGGCTCCTGAAGACTAGAGAAGGGAGGACAGGGGTCACCAGTACAGGCGGGGCAGCCGTAGCCAGAGTGCAAAAGGGATAAAGAACCCTACAGGTTTGCAGCTGTCATTTAACATGCTCAGCTCACCCAGCTCTCTTCTGCTCAGCTCTCCGCTGTCTGCAGAGGGCGAGGAGAGGAGACATTCCCTGCTCATTCCAGCGAGCATGTGCGTGCTGCAGGCTTGGTATGCAAGTAAGCGTCGCACTTCCAGCTGCCGCCTTACACTCTGAGGGCTGACAGGCCACCCCCTCCCCCCAAAGGAAACTCATTACCCCTCGATGGCCTCTCTTCACCTGGGCATGATTAAGGCAACCAGGACCATGGCAACCCCTTCTCCAGAGAAGTATTATGGCTTTTTCTCCACCTAGCCTGCTGGCCTTTCCCTTGGGGATCTTTTCATCCAGACCCACCTCCAACTGGAAGCCTAGATGGGCTTAGCCCCCACCTCTGATAGCCCACTATAGGGAGCCCGGGCATTGTCTGCCCTGGTGCCTGCTCCTATTTCTCCATTAGGGCCCTCTCTCCCATCTCCACCCCATTGAATGTCATCATCCATTCCTTGCCTTTGCATAGTGTTTTAGTGTTCAAAGCACTTTCCCACTTTTACCACAACCTTGTAAGGCCAGTAGTAGTAGCTTTATTTTACCAAGCAGGAGGCTGAAGCTTGGAGAAGATAAGCAAAGCTGTCCAAGGTCACACAGCTAATACAAGGGGGTGGGGCGGGGCTGTGGTATCCATCCTTGATTACAAAGAGCATGCTTTCACTACTCCGCCACCCTAATGCCCAATTGATGTCCAGGCCCCCCAAAGGTAGGGGGCTGTCTTTCTGCTTCTTTGGTGCCTCCAAGGTGCCTGATGGAGGACTAGCTCCATACATACTGGGCAGTATGAGGCCAGAGTAGCCAGAAAAAAAAGAGGATATAACATGCCAGCGAGTTCTGGAAACTCCAAGAAAGGAAAGGCACTTGCAGACTAGTGGGGTGGTGCACCCCCAGTCTTTTCAGCAGCGCCTGCCCCTTGCCCCTCTTCTCTGCCCTGGAGTTGCTCAGAGCGACAGCATGGGAGCATAGGACAGGAAGGAAAGTATTTCTCTGTGTAGACCCCTGCTAGTCCCTCCTCCCCTCGTCTGGGGCTTCCCAGTGTCCAGAGCCCATGAATAAAACTAATATTGGAATTAGAGACGAAGGGAGGACTGTTGTCTAGCTCCTTCCCTTCGAGGACAGGTTGTACCAACAGAATGCCTCAGGCCCCTTTCGTGCCAGGGGGCTCAAGCTGTGGGCACCTCCTTCACCCTTTTGTGAGCCTCAGCTAATTTCCCTTGAGGGCAAGCACCACTAGGCAGCGGCCCCCACCCCCACAGACTCCCTTACTGTACCTGGGCCCCGCCCCGACTGTCCTCAGGGGCGGGGCCAGCCCTAGGGCAAGCTGGGGCAGGAAGTGGTTGCAATTACACACTCCGCCCGCCCGGCACTGGCTGCTACTACCAGAGCGACAAAGCAAACTCGGCCAGCCCCAAACCTCAGGACAGGGGCTGCAAGAGAGTCTGGCCAGGGCCTCCTGGGCTGGAATGAAGCTCCTTTCCAGAGGGAAGGGAGTTCCCAAGCCTAGGAGAAGCTAGAAGCCTCAGTGACTGCACTATCATCCAGGGGAATGGGGAGGGGGTCGTGGGTCCCTATCCCTACCCCAGTGAGACAGCCACTGGGTACCCCTCATCCCTTTTTAACCTTCCCATTAGCTTAAAAAAGCAGCCTTCCCCTGCTCTTTGGGCCTCCTGCTCGAAACTGCCAAGATAGACCACTTGGATCCCTCCTACCAGGAGGGGACAGGCTTTGATTCTCTGCTACTGCAAGCCACCAAGCACAGTGGTTTTATATCCCCTATTCCTTAGTCTTTTTCTAGGCATTCTCAGCTCTGGGCCAGGTGGAGGGTGGGGCTGGTGGGGCCACAGCCATGAGGTTTGGAACCATCTAGAGAGAAAGGGATGGCTGGTGGAGTTTGAAAATGTTTGTCTGAGGTGGCTTGGGGACTCTAGGGCGGGCTTTCACCAAAACCGTTTTTGTTTTTTTTTTGTACTGGGGATTGAACTTGGGACCTTGTACCTACAAGGCAGGCAGCGAAACCACTAAGCTAAATCCCTGGCCCTTGTTTTGTTTTTTGAGACAGAGTGTCAGTCACTATAGTTCAGGCTGGCCTTGGACTCACTAGAAAGCTTAGGCTGGCCTCGAGTCACAGTGATCCTCCTGCCTCAGCTTCCCAAGTGCTGGGATTACAGCTGTGTGCCACCATTTCCAGCTGAAAGCATCTTCAGTTAAGAAAACTAGGGCTACGTTAGAGGAATGGAGGTAGAAGGCTACTCACTGAAGAAGTTGGACAGGGGAGTCTGGGGGCCGGGGATTTAACTCAGTGGTACCGCCGCCACCTGCCTTGCAAGCACAAGGTCCCAAATTCGATCCCTAGTACCCCCCCAAAAAAAGGGGGCAGTCTGTGAGGAAATGGGGATGAGTTGAGTAGTTAGGTTTAAAAAGGCCTAGAACCCCAGGAAATACCATGGGCTCTCCTGTTGTGCAGTAGGATCCTCTCCTGGGAGCCTAGGTTTCCTGTGTATGTCTGCACCCTGCAAAGCCTGAACTTGCTAGCAGTTATGTCTCAGCTTCAGAGCCCCATTTCACATCTTCCTAACAGCTCTGCGGTTCTATGGAAACTGCTCCCTTTCTCCCAAATCAGGTCTGTGCAATTTGCCAAGGTGAGCTGGGGCTTGCCCAAAGACGAGGGTCCCCCTACCCAGTGCCCCCATCATTGTAGGAGCCAAAGGTTCTGCATTTCAGCTTGAGGGGCTAGCTGCCCTTTTCCCCAGGGTCCCCCTCCCCCCAACAGAGGCTGGGAACCTGAGTCACAGGCAACTGCAGGCTCCACAGGCAGCACAACAGAAACAAGAGAAGAGAAAAGGACTAAAAAAGAAAAACCCACGGTGATATCTGCTGCCCCTTGATCTCACCTTAGTTTTGCTTCACTACTCCCAGATCGAGATCACAATCAGGAGCTTGTCTTTGAATATGAAGGAAGACGACAGGGCACCAGATCAAACAAGGGAATAGGGGTGGAAGTGTTTTGTAAACTATTAAGTTCTATATAGATGTCAGGGATTATTAGTGTGATTACTATGCATTCTAAATGTTCATTTTTCTCCCGTGGATCTGGTTTATTCACTATTCTCCTTAATACAGGAGCATGACAGAGCCTTTGGGGGCCCTGGGTAAAGTGAAATATTATGTGCATGTGGGAGAGAGGGGAAGGAAGAGGACCAGGAGCAGGAGGGAGATGAGAGGGAGCAATTGGGTAGGACATCTTCCCTTAACATTTGTACCTTGGAAAAATGGGATTATAGTGAGCAAGAGTGAGAAGACCTCACAAATCATACAGCCAGTACCCTCAGTACCCAGAAGAAGCTGGGGCAAGGGGCTCAACCCCTCAATGTCTGCTGACCCAATGACTGCTAGAAGGAAATCGCCGAGGCCACTCCAACCTCTTGGCCTCCTTTGCTGCTGCTACAGTACTGGTTTTGTGCAGATAGGTCTCAACTCCTTTCAGCTGCAGGAGTCCTGTCGTCCTAGCCTAGTTCCCTAGTGCTGGTGGTCTCTGCAAGCCCTTGGCAGCCGGCACCATACCCCTGTCCTTGTGTGCAGAGGCCCCGCACCCAGCCAGGGCCACTCACACCATACATGTCACTGCTATTTGAGTCTTCAAAAGCCCTTCAGGATCCTCAGGACAAGTCGAACTTAAATCAACAAACAAATGGGGTCATGGATGGAGAAGCATTTTGTGACCTTCAAAGGCCCATCCAAATGTTAAGAGAGTACTGCATTCCATTGAAAAGAGACCACTGACAGGCAGGCCTGGTGGCGCAGGCCTGTGATCCCAGCACTCTGAGAGGCTGAGGCAGGAGGATTACAAGTTCGAGCCCAACCTGGGTGACTTAGTAACTTAGCAAAACCCAGTCTCAAAATAAAAAATAGAAAGGGGCGGGCGGGGATTTAGCTCAGTGGCACCATGCCTGCTTTGCAAGCGCAAGGTCCTGAGTTCGATCTCCGGTGCTACCAAAAATATAAATAAATAAATAAATAAATAAATAAATAAATATAAAAAGGGCTGGGGATGTAGTTCAGTGCAAAGGCCCTGGGTTCAATCTCCAGTACCCCCCCCCAAAAAAAGTACTCAGATTCTTGGAGGATTGTGGTTACTTGGATTTTGGCAAACAAGAATTTACTACGTTATGAAATGTATATGTGTAGGGGTGTCTGCTGCACACATGAGTGTTTAGTATTAAGGCCCTGAGACAGAAACCTACCTGGCCAAATGGGATGTACAGTACAAGGAGCCACCTGGACCATGTAAAGCCAATATTGGTGAGTTAACCAGAATTCCTTGTCCTCTGTCTTTTTCAGTATGCTTTTATGTAGGTGTTCTCCTTGGATTCTCCCCACAACACTATGCCACTGTTACGTCCCACTGAGCTGAGTCCAATAGAATAAAGTACACAGTGAGCTTGAAGGAATCTACTTTTGAGATTTGCAAGCTCTTCAAACTTTGCCTGGGAGAAATTTTCAGGCAGAGAAAAACATGGCCTGTGTAGGTCCTGGCAGGGCACCCCAGGCCCATGCCTTCCTTCCATTCTCTATGCCCACAGAACAGCTCCAAGAGGCCTGAATATGATTTCCAAAATCAAGAAGGCTCTCTTTTAGTCAGTCATTCAACCAACAAACAAGAGTTGAGGAAGCTATCTCATCAGCACCAGGTCTTCTGGTAGGCCCTGGGGCAACAGAGATGAACCCTTCACCCATCAGGCACCTCTAATCTCTCAAGTGATGTGTGTTTTGTGGCACCTTTCCCCCTTCAAGGCTGCCCTTGGTGATCATTTGAGTCTGCTGAGGGAAGTCAAGACTAATGGTTTTGAGTACCGCCCAGTCTCTGACAGGATAACAAGGGATCCCCCTGGGGAAGGCGATGCTCAGCACATCAAATGGCGCTCTCAGACATGGGCCAACTTAGAAGAGGTGCAAGTGTGCTTTTTTTTTTTCTTTTGTCCATACCCTTAGGAAGTCAGGAGAAAAATCACGCGATCAGTGCTGTGTTGGAATAGCAATCTCACCTCAGGTTCTGTCGTGTCTGGAAGATCTCTGGTCCAGCTTAGGCTGTCACCAGTCAAAGGGAAGTTGAAGGGCTGCCTTACCAGCCCCCTGGACATAGCCAGTGCACCCTTTTTTTTCCTCGGTGCTGGGAATTTGTCCTGGGCTTCCTGCATGCTAAACCAGCGTTCTGGCCCTGAGCCACGCCCCCAGCCTCCAAGTACTTTTTTTTTAGTACTGGGGATTGAACCCCAGGGCTTCACACACTCAAGGCAAGCGCTCTGCCACTGAGCTACAATCCCAGGCTTTGGAAAATTCTCATTTTGAGACAGTCTCATTAAGCTGCCCAGGCTGGCCTTGAACTTGCAAACTTCTTGTCTGATCCTCTCTTTTATGTTTGTTTGTTTTTTATTTTTTATTTTTTTGTTTACTTTTTGAAACAAGGTCTCTCACTATGTAGCCCAGGCTGGTTTTTATTTTTTGGTACCAGGGATCGAACTCATGACCTTGCGCTTGTGAGGCAGGTGCAGTGCCACTGAGCTAAATCCTGGCCCTGTTTTTTATTTTTTTGAGACAGGGTCTCCCTATGTAGTTCAGACTGGCCTCAAACTCACAGTGATCCTCTTGCCTCAGCCTCCTGAGTGCTGGAATTACAGGCATGCACCACCAGGCCCAGCCTGTTTGTTTTTTGAGACAGGGTCTCACTATATAGTAAAGGCCAGCGTTGAACTCATTATGTAGCCCAAGCAAGCCTTGAACTAGCAGTGAACCTCTTGCCTCAGCCTCCCAAGTGCTGGGCTTACAGGCATGGGCCACCACACCCGGTTCCAGCCTCTTGAGTAGCTGGGATTACAGCCATACACCACCATTTGTGGTCCACACTTAGTGGTGAAGCTCCAGTTTACTAGAACACGAAGGCACTTACCGGATTTTGGAATTTTCTAATTTGCTGAAGGTTAATCTCCAACTCCTTTTTGTTTAGCTGTTTGGTGTGGAAAATCTTTCTAACACGCCTGAGCTCACTTGCTGGATTGTCATTACAGTCTACTGAACAACTTGATGGAAACTCTTTGTTGACTAGATGTCTTATAGGGACCCGAAAAATGTTTGTGGGAGTGTCTATAAATTATGTCTCGTATTCCACAAAATCTAGGGAACTATACACGAATGTGCCTGAGGTCGCAGAAGTTAATGACAACATCAAGTGTTTTGCGTTTTTGGCTGGAATTAATGATCTCAGTGTGGCAAATTTCTGATGCAGTTATATATATACTTGAGGACACCCCCACCCAAGTACTGGGGGTTGAACCCAGGGCTTCTTCTGTGAGCTACATACCCAGCCCTTTTTTATTTTTTTACTTTGAGACAGGTCCTCACAAATTCACAAAGTTGTCTTGGCTGGGCTCGAGCTTGCAGTCCTCCTGCCTCAGCCCCCCAGAGTGCTGGTATTACAGGCATGTGTTACTGGCTCAGTTTGATACATTTTAAAGTGGCAAATTAATTATTACTTGAAAATACATCCTCTTTAAGTAGAAACATTTGTTTTATTGGTACTGGGGGTTGAACCCAGGGTCTTCATATGGAGCTGCATCCCCAGCCCTATAGTGTTTTCCTTTTTATTTTGAGATAGAGTCTAAATTGCTAAATTGCTCAGGCTGGGTTCAAACTTGTAATCCTCTTGCCCCAGCCTCTCAGAATGTTGGGATTTAGATAAATATTTTGTATCCAGGAGATAAGAGCACAGATGCTGGAGTCAGACTGGCTGGATTCAAATCCTAATTTCAAAATTTACTAGTTGGGAATAGGTAAACAAATTGTGGCCCATCCATATAATAGAATATAATTCAGGCACAAAAACGAAAGAAGTATTGATACATGTTATAACATGGATGAAGCTTCTAAGTGAAAGAAGCCAGATACAGTTGGGTGTGGTGGTGCACACCTGTAACCTCAGCTATTTGGCAAGAGAGTTGCAAGTTCAAGGACAGCCTGGGCAATTTAGTAAGACTTTGTCTCAAAATAAAAATTAAGGGCCAGGGATTTAGCTCAGTGGTTCTGTTGCCTGCTTCGCAAGTGGAAGGTCCAAAGTTCAATCCCCAATACAAAAAAAAAAAATTCAAAAGGGCTGAAGAGGTAGCTCAGTGATAGACCACCTCTGGGTTCTATCCCAGTACTGACAAACAAACAAACAAAAAAGCCGGGGGGCCGGGGATTTAGCTCAGTGGTTCTGCCGCCTGCCTTGCAAGTGCAAGGACCGGAGTTCGATCCCCGGTACCAAAAAAAACACAAAACCACAAAAAACAAACAAACAAACAAAAAAAGCCAGATACAAAAGGCCACTTATTATAATTCCATTTAAGTGAAATATTTAGAATAGGTAAATCAATACAAACAAAACAGGTAGGGGTTTCCAGAGGCTGGAGGTAGAGGGAAATGGGAACCACTGTTTAGCAAGAATGAAGTTTCATTTGTGGATAATAAAAACATTTTGAAACTAGATAGACGTTGTGGTTACACAGTGTAGTGAATGTACTAAATGTCACTGAACTGTATACTTTAAAATACTAACATTCTATAGAATTTGACTTTGATTGAAAAAAACTTACTATTGGATGACCTTGGGCAAGTCACTCAATCTCCCTGTACCTTCATTTCTTCATTTCTAAAAGGGGGGAAATAATCAGGTGTGGTAGGGCATGCCTGTAATCTCAGCTGCTTAGCAGGCAGGAAGCTCAAAAGTTTAAGCCCAGCCTGGGTAGCTCAGCGAGAGCCTGTCAAAAAAAGGAAAGATGGAAAGATAGGAAGGAACGAAGGGAGGGAGGGAGGGAGGACATGAAAGAAGGGAGGGAAGGAAGGAAGAGAGGGAGGGAGGGAAGAAAGGAAGCTAGGGAGGCAAGGAAGGAAGAAAGGGCTGGGAATGTAGGTCAGTGATAGAGCCCTGGGATTAATACTCAGTACTGCAAAAACAAAAAAGGAGAAAATAATAGTGTCTACACTATGGGGTAGTTATGAGGGGGTCTTTTTTGTTTTTGTTTTTATTTTTGCAGACAATGTCTCGTTATATAGTTCCGGCTGGCCTCAAACTATGGTGATCCTCCTGCCTCAGCCTCCCAAGTGCTGCGATTATATAGGCCTATGCCACCATGCTCAGCAGTTGTGAGTATTAAATGAGTTAATATTTGTAAAATCCTTAGAACAGTGTCTGGTACGTACTAAGCAATATATAACTGTGCGTTAAATGGGAAGAGAAATAATCAAACCCTTAGTGGTACCAAGCATGGTAGCACACACCTGTAATCCCAGCACTCTGGGAGGCTGAGGCAGGAGAATCACAAATTCGAGCCCAGCCTGGGCAACTTTGTGAGACCCTGTCTCAAAATTTAAAAAAAAAATTAAAAGAAAGAAAGGAAGAAGTGAAGAGCAGAAGGCATCACCCCAGCCCTATTCAATAAAACCTTGTGGAGCAAGGGTACTTTGGAACCTGAATTATTTTTTGAGTGTTGGGAGTCAAACCCAGGGCCTTGCACACACTAAGCACATGCTCTACCTCACCTTTTTTTTTTTTGGTACCAGGGATCGAACTCAGGACCTTGCGCTTTCGAGGCAGGTGTCAGAACCACTGAGCTAAATCCCCAGCCCAAGCACATGCTCTACCACTGAGCTACATCCCTAGACCTGGAATGTAAATTTAATCAGGCTCTCCACCCCCCAGCACTGGTGATTCTGCTGTGTATTAAAGTTTGAGAAAATTTGGTGTGAGACCATGAACTGAATATGTACTACAGGCAAGACACACATTCCCTGGACTTTGAAAAAAAATCCAAATCCCAGGTTTTAACTTGTTTTCAAATCATCTTCTGACTTTTTCACAAAATAGATAATTCCTCCTCTAGAGTCTCTTGTAGTTTGATGAGCAAGAGCAGACACATGAGAATACATATAAACACACACACCCAAAATAAGAATGGTATCTTTACCGAGTTATCTATAGCAGCAAGAAACTATGTGCTTACACAATGCTGTGAATGTCAGAAGCTCTAGGCTGGGCTATGTGGACCACACAGTAAAACATGGCCCTTGCTGTCTAGGTGCAAATTCCCTATGATGAGTGTTATCATTATGTATGCCTAAAATATACAAATAAATGTTGTGCTGTCCAGAGCCCTAGAGATTCTTTTTTTTTTTTTTTTTAAACAGGGTCTCACTATGTAATTCAGGCTGGCCTTGAACTCACTACTAGCCCAGGCTGGCCTCAAACTCATGGTGATCCTCCTACCTCAGCCTCCTGAGCTCTGGGATTACAGGGGTGCGCCACCACATCTCAGAGCCTTAGAAATTCTAAGAGACAAGATGGCTGGAGCTTCGTGCAGGCAGTGGGTTTGAGAAGTGTGGTGCTGGGGCGAAGGATGGAAGGTCAGTAGGAGGCATGGTAGGCAGGACTCAGGGGACCTGTGCCCTCGTTGCTCCCAATGGCACCTACTTGTCAGTCAGCCCCAAAGCACTCATCAAAAGCACTCAAGTGCTGTCTCCTCAAAGGCTCCCCAGCATGGCAGGGGTGGGGGGTCACTGCCTTCTCTAACAAGGTACATGGTCCCAGAGGCACAGAGCATGGAAAAGCACTAGGTGCCAAAATGTACAATATTTAGCTGCAGGGCCAAGAGATCAGAAATAAGAGAGCTTCTCAGAGGCAAAAGCAGGAGGAAGTTTCATGGAGGTAGGGCTCAAAGGACTTGGCCAGGTGGAAGGGAGCTCAGGCAGAGACACATGGAAAGGATCAAGAATGGTGTGTGTGGGAACACTACATGCTGTATGCTTTTTTTTTGGTACCAAGGATGGAACTCCGGACCTTGCACTTGTGAGGCAGGCAGTGGAACCACTGAGCTAAATCCCTGGCCCCCATGCTGTATGCTTTTATAAAAAAATAGTATATGTAGAGTCATACCGCCATTCAAAGCCTATAAAGAGGGTTCCTGGAGGGTGCAGTTGCACATGCCTATAATCTCAGCTACTCAGGAGGCTGAGGCAGGAGCATCACAAGTTCAAGACCAGCCCGGGAAATTTAGCAAGAACCTGTCTCAAAATAGAAAAAAATTTTAAAGGGATGGGACTCAGTTCAGTGGTGAAGTGCTTGCCCTGAACACATGAAGCCCTAGGTTCAATCCCTAGTACCACTAAAAAAAAGGGTTCTTAAACTTATACTGTAGAACCACTTCCACAGCCAAGAGGAATGCACCACCTCCAAGTTCAGTGGAACTCGGTGAGTGTCCACTAACAGGGGCTCCTGATCTGGGTTCCCTTCTCCATTTCCTTTAGGTCTTTTAGGGGAAGAGGTAATAGTCTTAGTGAAAGGTCTTGCTCAATCTTATTCCATTCCCCTTGCTAAATATACCCCATTTTTTCTTTATGTTCAGGTTGTAGTGTTTATTCCTGTGTTCCAATGAAGCAGATGCTCTCAAATTCTGAACTTTTAAAAAACTCCTTCCGTTAAAAATTAAAAAAAATAAAAAACTACAGGGGACGTGGCTCAGCGGCACCGTACCTGCCTCACAAGTGCAAGGTCCCGAGTTCAATCCCCGGTACCAAAAAAAAAAACCTACCATAGAGCATCCACTGGGTTCCAGGCACTGTTCAAAATGCTTAAGAACCAGGTGTGCTGGTGCATGCTTATAATCCCAGCACTCAGGAGGCTGAGGCAGGAGGACTGCCATGAGTTCAAGGTCAGCCTGGGCTACATAGTGAGACCCTGTTTCACAAATACGAAAACCAAAACCCAAAATGCTTAACACAGAAGAATTTATCTGATCCTTGCAATATTTGCAGGAGGTATTGTCCTTCATTTTATGAAAGAGGAAACTGAGGCTCAGAAAGGTTAAATGTCCAAGTCAGTGTCACCAAGAAGTGGCAGAGCTAGGATTCCACTCCTGTCTATTTAACTTCAGAGATTGTGTGCATAACCACTAAATGGGAAGAAAAAGACTAAAAGAGACCAAGACTTAAAATGAGTCTTTGGCAAAAAGGGACACCAGGTTTGGATCTCAGTTTTCCCACTATAAGAGGAATGGAATTTTCTGAGTGTGGTGGCACACACCTATAATCCCAGCACTCAGGAGGCTGATCCAGGAGGATCACCTGAGTTTGAGGCCAGCCTGGGTTACATAGTGAGTTCAAGGACAGCCTGAACTATAAATTAAAAGGGGGGTGGGTGGAATCCATCATCCATTCATCCATTTATTTGCTTACCAAGCATTTGTAGAGGTCCTGCTGTGTGCCAAGGCAAGGAATGTTGAGGGGGAGAGAAGCAAAGTCTGTTACACAGACGAGAAATACTGGGTCCCTTTATCCAAAGAATTTAAGACCAATTTGGAGAAATAGTTAGGCAGAGAGTAGAAGTGCCAACAAAGGGATCAGGTAAATAGTGTGGGGGAACCAGGAAGGAGCACTTAACTTCCACAGAGAGGGCACAGGGGTCAGGGAGGGTGGCATGAATAGCCTGAGGAAGTGCAGATCCTGTCTAAGGAATGGCAAAGGGACTGCTTTGGTCAGAATAGAAGGCTTGTGGGCTGGGGATTTAGCTCAGTGGCACTTTGCCTGCCTCACAAACAAAAGGTCCTGAGTTCAGTCCCCTGGTACTGCCAAAAAAAAAAAAAAAAGAAGAAGAAGAAGAAGAAGAAGAAGAAGAAGAAGAAGAAGAAGAAGAAGAAGAAGAAGAAGAAGAAGAAGAAGGTTTTTGAGGGACATGGAAGGAAAGGAGGCTGCAACCAGACCAGGGAGGGCCCAGAGAGCAAGGTGAAGGCTCATGGACTTGATTTTTGTCAGGAGTGGGCAGCCACGGCCAGTTTTTCAGAAGGACAGATCATTTCTTAGGGTCCCATCCACCTCTGACACAGTATTTTGTTTAAGAACGCTAAGAGTCTAGGAGCCATAGGGAAGAGGGGGAGTAGTCAGCAAGCTTGGGGGCTTGACCTGGTGAGGTCTCTGGGGCAACTTTCCCCTCATTTGCTATAAAATCCAGAAATGTTGTTTATTTACAAAGTTGGATTTAACCAGACACCATGCTGTCTCCCCATTCAGACTCCGGTCTATGAGAGGGAGGAGATCAGGCCTTCCTTAGCTGTTTGCTCTCAGGGAGCCAGTACTTAGTCCTCTACACTCAGTGGCTAGTGGAATGCATCTTCTGCACCAGCCCTGCCTTGCAAGAGTTGTTTGTGCAGTTGAGGTTTAGGAACAGCAAATAGGGACAAGGAATCCTCCTCCACTCCTATTCCCCAACATAAAGTGAAACACCAGAGAGCACATGGTGCAACACAGAAGCACTCCCCAAATGAACCTTTAAGCTGTCCAGACACTGTATTCTGCATCTGACTTCACCTCCAATTGACCTATCTTTCTTTCTTTCTTTCTTTCTTTCTTTCTGAGATGAGGTCTCACTATGTAGCTCAAACTGGCCTTGAACTCACTTTGATTTTCCTGCCTCAGCCTACAGAGTGTTGGGATTACAGGCATGCGCCACCAAGCCTGGCTCTACAATTGAATGAGGTGCTGCAAATCAAGGGACATTCAGAAGTTCCAAATTGCTTTATTCTGATAACTCTAAAGATTTGAACCAGTGGGATTTTTTTTTTTGGTCATAGAGATATGTTGTTTTACTAGTGAGACAAGGCTTCTGATTGCAGAACAAAGCAGAGAATTAACATATTTATCCCGTGGATTTTAGCCAGAGGTTTGTTTGGATCCTAAATTACTCTGGGACCCTCAAATGCCCTGTTTTGTCTAGTAGGTCTCTGCTACACCTAGGGAGGCTTCGATGCCAGTGCGAATAATAACAACTCTTGCTGAAGTCCAATCGCTTACAGGGTGCTAGACTCTTTCCCACCCATACCTCATTTGGTGTTCATGGGGTATCCCTGTGAGGGAAGTGGGTAGGTACCCTCAGTTCCATATTCTAGAAGGAGGGAGGAAGGATGACCCAAAGCACAGTATCTGGGATCAGGCTGGCACTACTCAATTAAACGTAAGGGCTTTCGGGACATGGTGATGCACGCTTGTAATCCCAGCACTTGGGAGGCTGAGGCAGGAGGATTGCCACAAGTTCCAGGCCAGCCTGGACTACACAGCGAGACTCTGTCAAAAAACAAAAACAAAAACAAAAACAAAAAAACAAAACACCAAGATATAAAAAAAAAAGTTAAGGCTTGCTTGAGGTCCTGCTGCTAGCTCTTCACAAGATAGGTCTAGGGCTGGGGATTTAGCTCAGTGGTTCTGGCGCCTGCCTCGCAAGTGCAAGGTCCTGAGTTCGATCCCTGGTACCAAAAAAAAAAAAAAAAAAGACAAAACAGGTCTAGGATCTGGTTCTCAGAACTTCCCCAGACAAGTTGAGTGTGGTGGCGCACACCTATAGTCCCAGAACTCAGGAGGCTGAGGCAGGAGTACTGCCTGAGTTTGGGGCCAGCCTGGGCTACACAGTGAGTTCAAGGGCAGCGTGAACTACATAGCAAGACCCTGTATCAAAAAACCAAAACCAAAACCCAAACAAAAAACAAATAAACTAAAAACCTCCCCCAGACAATCTTCCTTCCATTGCACCAAGTTGCCTCTGTAAATATCCCAGCCTGGGTCAGTAGATGCAGTAGATATTATCGATGGGAGAAATAATCAAGAAGAACAATCTGCCTGGAAAAAAACCATTGTGGAATTAAGTGGAGATGCTATGTATGCCACACTGAAAAGAACTCTGGATAGAGGCAGGACTACTGAGGTTGAGTCCTGGCTCAAGAACTAACTACCCATGAGCAAGCCACTCATAGAGGCCCAGAGACTCAGTTTCCTCAATTACAAAATCAAAAGTTGCAGTGAGGCGAACAACAAATGAAGTAGCAAGAGTGAAAGGACTCCGTAAACACTCTGATGCTGTACAAAGGTGAGATATTGTTATGGTTATGTTGTGGTTCTAGCCTCAAATAAAACAATCATTAATATCTACATTCACTACAGGGTTTCCTACAGCCCTCTCCACCCAGCTCCTTGGTTTCCCATCATCTCCTATAGGGCAGGAAGCCTGGCCCCCAACAGGAAAGGGCTCAGAGAAGCTAGAGCTTCAGCCAGGAAACAACCATCTTGCCCCAACCTTCATTTCGCCGGATAAATGATGCAGCCAAATGGTGAGACACAGATTAGTGCAAACTGAAGTGTCCGGGATCCCTTTCAGCCGCAAAGCAAGGAGCTAAGTTGCCCTAAAATCCTAGGACCTTAAGAGAAGTAGTTATTTAGTAATTACTAGATTACTTAAAATCAGTGAAGACAATCAACTTAAATCAAAGCAGAATTGGCAGGGTCTGCATTATCAGGCCTCATAGAGGCGATTTCCCCCTTAGTAATGTATTTTGAGTTTATATGTCAATTAGTTTAAGCACACCATTTCCAAATCTTCACTTTCCTTTGGTGCAATTTAGGCCAAACATTTTTTTTTTTTTTGGTATCGGGGATCGAACTCAGGTCCTTCCACCTGAGAGGCAGGCCCTGGAACCACTGAGCTAAATCCCCGGCCCCAGGCCAAACATTTTTTTTAAGGAGTGGGTATATGGAGTGGGGAGTGCATGGGAGAGTAGGTGTGGCCAGTTAAAACAGCTAGTGAAGCGGTTCCCAAATCAAAACACAATGGCCAGGGCTAGGTCCATGTTGCTGGCAATAGATTTAGAGGCTATCGAGGACAAGTAAGGGGGTGGGATATAGAACACCAGGCCTCAGGCAACAGCAAAGCCACTGCAGCCTCAGCTTGCTCCTCTACTCATGCACATCCCTCAGACCAGGTGATGGAGACATACCAGGCAAGTCTCAACTGCCACCTGTGAAGTCCTTCCAAAGGAGAGAGGACACCCCCTAGCTTAGAGATGGAACCTCTAAGACTTAGCAATGGCAAAAGGGGGCAGGGAGGAGGAAGAGGGAGACAGTAATCCCACAGGGCTTCCTTCTAGTTCAAATGGCCCTCTGGATTCCTAGGTACAGATAAACATAACAAATAATATCAATATATCTGCACATAATTTTTTTTCAAAATCCTGCTATTCATTTCACGTTCTGTTTACAAAGCAACAAATCCTCCAGGAACTGCTGGGCACTTCCCCTAATACCATCTAGGCAGAGGCGATGCCTTTGAAGTCCTCACCACCGGCTCAGGGTTGGAGCTGCTAAGAAACACCCTACGACTGAAAGCAAGTCAGCCTGCAGAGTCAGCTTGTTCGCAAGCTGCTCTCCTCGGAGTTATTGTAAAGTCACCAGAGTTAGAATGTGGACCGCAAGCTTCTCAGCCCTTCAGTCCCAGGGATGGCCTGGGATGTAAACACACCGGGGGATTTATTCCTTTGGCCAGGCGGGGAAGTCATTAGGGTAAAGGGTAAGGGTCAAGGGGCTCAGATTGGTGCCTGATGGACAAGGGGAAAGTAGAGCAGAACCCAGTCCTTTCGGAGGGGGCTTTCGCTCCAGTAGTGCTGGCTTCCCCCTTTACAGACCTTTCATCCCCCTCTTCCTCCTCCTCCCTCTCTCGGGTCTCTCCCCCATTCCCCAACCTCTGGCTTCCCCCTTTACAGACCTTTCATCCCCCTCTTCCTCCTCCTCCCTCTCTCGGGTCTCTCCCCCATTCCCCAACCTCGGATGCCTCCAAGCCTGGGCAGGGCCTGTCCATTGACAGTGGCCCAAGGGATTTGCAGCCTGGGAGATTGTCACTGAAGGCGGACCGGCCCGAGTCTCCAGGCGAGGCTTCGAGCCCCCGGCATTTTCCCTTCTCCAGCACCTGTCCCACTTCGGCGCCGAGGCTGGGGCTGTGCCTGTGAGCGGCCTCAGTACTGGAGCGCCCCAACCACGCAACAAAGTCGCCCAGGGTGGGGAAGTGCGGGGCTGGAGAAGGGGCGGGTCGTTCGGTGGGGGCGTCCTGCCTCAAAGGAGACCCCCGTCCTCCTACATAGACCGAGGCAAATCGGGGAGAGTCACACATAAAGCGGGAGTGAAAACGCTCGCTCCGCGACCCCTTACGGCATTGCATGCCTCGCTCCCTTCTTGGAGCCAGGGGCTGGCCGGGGAAGGTGGCTCCGTTCTTCCTCCGTGGCCAGTGCGGGGTCTGCGGCTGCCGGGCGAGGTTCCGGCTTCCCCAGGGCTGGCAGGGGGAGCCCCGAGAACTGCAGGCCCGCCCCCCTTCCTCCTCCTCCTTCCCTTCCTCCCCCACGTGTCCTTTCGGAGCCCAGAGGCCTGATCCCAGCACCCCCCCACCCCGCGCCACCTCCCTCCTCCTCCCGCTTCGTCCGCTTTCCCCGCGGCGTGGAGGAGAGCAAAGTTGCGACAGCGGCCAGGGGGCTCTGCCCAGGTGAAGGGGGGCGCTGTGAGCGGGGGCGGGAGGGGGGACGGCGTGGCCCTGCGGCGAGGGCGGGGGCGGGGGGAGGATAAAGAAACTTGCTTCCCGTGGCCCCCACCCTGCGCGGGTTCGGATCTTGCGTGATCCGAGCCCTCGTGGCGAGACGCGGCAACGCCGGGGAGACCAAGGCCGGCACCAGGATCTGGACCCGGGCCGGGACCGCGCGCTTTGGTCGGATCGGTGGGTGCAGGCAGCGGGCCAGACCCGCACCCAGGCAAGGGCGGGGTGGGTGGCCCCGGACCGAACCAGGGACTCTGGTGGCGTGGGCGCGGGCCGAACCCGGACCGGGCCGAGTTGGGTGGCTAAGTAGGACGTGGATTCGGGGACGGGGCGCGGCGGAAGGGGGAACCAGGCCCTGCCGGACTAGCCTGGGCGTGGGGGCGGGGGGCGAGTTCGGGGCACTTGCTGGGCTAGGGACCGAGCGGTAGGGCGGGGCGGCGCAAGGGGCTGGGCCGGACCGGCGGGAGAGGCGAGGGGAGGGGGAACCGGGGGTGGAGTAGGGGCGTGGAGTTGTGAGCGGGGTCTGGCCTCGGCCGGGGGCGAAGGTAGATCCGCGGGGCCGAGAGTGGAGGGAGGGAGGCCCGCGGCAGCGCGGCGGCGGCGAAGGCCAGCTTCCGCGGAGTTTGTGCCCAGGCTTCCCGGCCGAGCTCCGGCCGCCTCTCGCGCACAAATGGGGCTAGGGGACTGACTGGTAAGCAACTCCGAGTGTTAGACGGTGTTCAGTGGCGATTCCGGGAAAAGCGAGGAGAGACACCGTCTGAAATTACGCCGCACCCCCACCCACCCACCTCTTAGCATCTGGATTCGTTCTCTGGGGGCCGCGGACCCTCTCCCTCACAATCCTTTCACTCCCCAGCAATCCCCACCACCACCAAACTGACCCTTCTAGGGGTATGTGTTTAGGGGTGGATGGCAATGGGGGGGTATACTTTCCTTCCCGTGGTGACAGTCTAGTTCGTATTTTATTCCTACAAGGTAGCGTCTTGTCGGGTCGTGTGGACATTGGGGTTTCGATAATTTACAGCCTCCCTCCCCCAGCTATTTGATGGCTTGTATGGTAAGGAACGAATCCTTAGATTTTCAATGCTGGGATGGGGTTTAAGAATTGGTATCCACCTCCAGCTCACTTCCATTACCGATCTCTCTTTACTGTGAGCCACTTCCAGTGGGATCCAAACCTGGTGGTGGTGGTGGTGGTGGTGGGGAACGGGAGTATTAATGTGCTTCTCTATCTCTACACAGGGTCGGCCTGGCGAAGGACAGCTAGCCTGAGAGGAAAAATAGCCACCAGTCCAACTCGGGTCGCCCCCACTATTACTTCGGTGAGGGGGGCAACGTTAAGGGGATACTGGTGGGTAGGAACCCAGTATAGGGGAAGCGGTGAGTAGTCGCCCCCAGAGAGAACCTTCCTTGGCAGGGTGAGAGAGGCGAGCCCCGGCTTCGAGGGAGGGGTTCCGGGGAGGGAGATGGGGGGTGGCGACGACGGGGCGGGGGGGGGGGGGACGGACGGGAAGAAAGGGAGAGTCACACCCTGCTAGCTAGCAAGGGGAGCCTCCCTCAGGCCCCTGGGAGAAGGGAACTGAGGGGGACGGAATGCCTGGCCGGGGAGATGTGGGGGTCTCGGGATTTGCACACTAGATCGGGCACCACTGGCCTGAGAAAGTCAGGTCTGGGCACAAGGTAGAGAGCAGAGGAAGAAAGGAAGAGCTAAACCCCTGGCCGCCGCGCACAGAGGAGCTCCCTTTTTCAACCTCCCCCTTGAGGGGCGTCGGGGGTGGGGGTCGTAGGGCTCTTGCAGCCCCACGGATTGAATGCCTCCGCCTCTCCCGGGAGTGTAGCTTTTTGCCCGGCTTGCTGCAGCCACCACTGCCTGCCTCTCCGGAATCCGCTCGGTTCTCGCAGCGATCCCCTCCTCCTCCCCTCCCCTCCCCTCCCCTCCCCTCCCCTCCCAGTGTCACCGGGGCTGCTTGGCTCTGCCCCCTTCGCCGCCGCTTGCTCCCTGCTTTCGTCCCTCCCTCTCTTGCTTGCTCCCTCCCTTCTCCTCCTCCTCCCCATGCCCCCCCGCGTAGGTGGCATTCTGGGAATTGTAGTTGGGTGGTGCGAGGGCTGACGCCGCCCGCAAACCGGGCTAGACTCCACTTCCCGTCGAGCCCTGCGACCGGCACCCACTCCACCAGGCTTCGTTTGCTCACACCGACACACACACACATCGCTCTCCCCCTCACTCTTTCGCTCGCCGCGGCTGCTGCCAGTGTGTGGCTCTGTCTCTCCTCCGCTTTGCTGAGCCCTCCCTTCTTCCTCTCAGTTCCTAGAGTCCGACCGCTGCCGCCGGGAAAGAGGAGAAGGAGGTCGGTGGCGATAAGGGGCGGAGGGAGGCATCAGATCGGGGCAGTATTAGGAGGGTGACGGTTCCTAGGGAGTAAGAGGGAGCCCGGGTGGCGGCCCGAGCCTCCCCGCGGAGCCGACCCGGGAACAGGTGCGTCTTTTTTTTCTCTCCCCCAATCCCTCCACCCCTTTGACTCCCCGGCTTTTTTGTATTCCCCCACCCGCTTTTTTCTATCTTAAGCCTTTCCTCAACCCTGTCGCTTCTTCGCCCCGCGGCCGCTCTGCTTGCCCCCCGGGGGCACCGTCCTCTTCGTGTCCCCGGACGTAGCGCTCCATAGAGCTCGCTCTGTCCTCGCCCCTCCCTTCGGGACAGCTCCCCTCCACTTCCCACCTTCGCACCCCATCCCTGCCCTGCCCTACCCCCTCCTCGACCCCCTTCTGTCTTAGCCAGGTGAGACTAGTTCACCACGATCCCGGAGAGTCTTCTTCCTGGCTGGGCGGGGGTCTCCATGGAAACAGGGGTCGGTAGATCCTGGGGGGGAAACCATAGGAATTACCCCACTCCTCCGAAAGGGAGGTGGACACTACGGTCTTGTTAACTACCTGGCCTCAACCCCGGATACAGGGATCCGACGATCCGAAGGGAGCCTGGCCGGCAGGGCAGGGCGAGAAAAGGCTTGTTTTCTTTTTTTTGGTGGGGGGTGTCCGTGATGAAGTCTTGAAGAGACCAGGAGAAAATACCCTCCAACCTCAGAGAGAGCTGCGACGGCTGCTCTTTCAGGTCTGCTTTCTCCCCGGTGCTGGGGTGTGGGAACGGTGGGGTAAGGGGTACCCCTAGGTGGCGGCGGGGCCTGGGTTCGGGAGTGGGAGTGCTGTGATGGGGGCAGGGGCAATTATCCGAGTCCCTGGAAAAAAGGCGGGGGATGACTTCTGAGCGCCCTGGCTCTGCTGCCCTCGCTCTAGGGGCGGGGGCAGCCGGGCCAGCCGCGGCAGGGAGGGGACTTAAATTGAAGGAGAACGAGGTGGGGGCAATTCATACTAGCCCCAGTAAGCCAGGGGGGAGATCCGGCGTGCAAACCCTCCACCCGCTTCGCGCCAGGCCTGGAGGCTAGGGGTCTGAGAGCAAAGCCAAAGGCTGGAAAGAGGGAGGCTCTGGTTACGGGGCTGGGTTTCGGGATCGGGGGCAATCCCCCAGCTCTTGGAGAAGGAGGGAGGGGAATGACCGCGAACCCCGGGGCTCCCCCACCGCAGGTTCCAAGGGGCGTGAGGAACGGACAGCAGGCCCAGCGGAGCTGGATTCGAGAGGATTGCGGCCGGGGAGTGGGGGGCCTTAGTGGTGGGTTTCGGGGGGAGCAGTCCGGCGGCGGGGCGAGCGGGCGGGGCATGGGGCTCCGGCGGGCGGCGGGGCGGGGCCGAGGCGGCGCGGCTGCCGCCGCCGCTGCTGCTCTTGCTGGGGCCGCCGCCGCCGTTGCCGCCGCCGCCGCCGCCGCCGCTTCTGGGCGGGGAACGGAGGCCAAAGAGAGTCCCGTGCCGGGGCAGAGGGCGCAGGCGGCGCGCCTTGGGGAGGGGGCCGTCCTGGGGGCGGGGGCAGGCGGGGGGGTGGAGCCCCCGACGGGGGGGGCGGTACGAGCCTGGACTACAACGACGAGGCGCCCCGGGGGCCGGGTGCTTGGAGGACGAGGTGCTGGGAGAAGGGGGGGGGGGAGCTGGGTCCCACGACGAGCCTCGTGGGCTGGGCTCCTCGAGGTTCAGCTTCGGGACAGAGCCCTGCAGGGGCGCCCAGAGGCCCAAGAAGGGATAGGGAGGTGAACTGGAAGGTGGAGGGGGCCCTCCTCGCTGGGGTCCCGCCAAGAGGAAGGCTGGGCCAGAGGGACGTCCGGGGCAAGGCTGGGAGGAGCCGTCCGCACCAAGGCTGGGGATTTCGCTTTATGGAGGTGCAGGAGATCGTTGTTGGCAAAGATGTGGTCAAGCGGAAAGGCGGAAAGGCGGGAGGGAAGCAAACCGCAAACCCTGGAGGCCACAGGCCGGTGGGGGTGCCCCTCTTTTCTTTTCGCATCTTCCCCCTCCCCCAGTAGAAACACTGTGTTTTTGTTTTATTGTTATGAAATTTTCAGTGTTGGCTGATTGAAACTGTTGACGTGGTGATACTTAATTCTTTCTTGGTGTTTCCTACAGTAGCTAGTAAGGACAGCGTCTTGGTGAGCACCCATCTAGCCCAGGGTTTAGGGGCTCTTTGCATAAGTGTGGGAAAGGGTCCCAGACTTCAGGGCTACAGCTGAATACTTGGAAGGCGATTTGGAGGTTGTCTCTGTGACACAGAGGTGGAGCACAGATGCAAAAAGCTTTGGTGAGACTTTTGGGGGTGCACTTATAGGTTACATTGGTCAGCCCCATGGTCCTTTCAAATTAGGAGGCAGTTTCTCAAAATCACACTGCTGAAACGTTTTACAGGGAAATAACTGGTGAGTGCATTTGGAGTTGGAAAGGAATTAGGTTGATAATAAAATTCCAAGAATGGAGGGAAACTTTAAAGGTCATCTAGTTCTCTGCTTACCTAGGAGCTTTATTATGGGGGAGATGGTAGTTTGCACAAAGGAGGATGTTTGGGACAGAGTTTAGGGGACAGAAGTTGAATGGTGATGTCAATGTGTAGAAAAGAAATTTGGAAGATTCCATGGAGATTAAATGGGATAATCTTAATCTAATTCTGAGAATCACCCAGAGGCTACAAACAGAAGAGAAACTGTTAAAATTTTGATGGAGAAGCAAAAGTTAGTAGGAAAGACTGGCAGAGTTGTGGAGGAACTGGAAGGAGCAGGGTTAAGAGTTATCTGAAGGTTGAAAATAGAGTTTAGGGGGACATGGCCATCTTGAGTAAGTCAGGAGGATATTGATAGTCAGACATCTCTTAATGGGGCAATTGAGGCAGCTGCCTTTGGGGTGGACTTTGGAGATGAGAGTCAAGGGCCTTGGTGCACAGAGCCTTACTAAAAGTGACTTTGAAAGATTGAACCTATTATCAGTTTTGCAACAGGGGTAGGTAGGGTTCTTTTTTTGTTCTGGCTTCAGAAGTTGAGTACTGCATATGTCACTGAGGAAGGAAGGGAAGGGGATGCCAGTGTCTGGGCTATGGAGGACCAGTTCTTTAGAACAGAGCAATAAGGAAGGGAAAATGGCTGATTGTTACAAGAGGGTAGAGGAAAACTAAGGCCCGGGGAAACTCTGCTCTTGGAATCTGGATTGGACAGAGTGGTGGAGAGTTCCAGAAGAAATGGTGGCTGTACCAAGGGTGCTAACATGGGTCTGGCTATTTTGATTTGCCAGGAAAAGCTAGAGAGAGAGAGAGACAGAGAGAGAGAGATCTTTTTCTTCGCTTGCCTAGGTGATCTTGGGCAGTAAAGGGTGTAAAACAATTAGTACGGGTAGCAGAGGATCTCATGGTATGATTAGTCTGGATAATGGGCTTGAATGAGGGGCTTCTTTGAGAGAAACAATCACGGGAGGAGAGGACTTTAACACTAGAAGGAAGGGACACAAAAAAGTCAGGAAGAGGGTTGGTTGGGCAATGAAGGGCAATCGCTGGTTTTGTGTTAGGGTCAGTGAAGGAAAAAAATGGCACCTTGAATTCTCCATGATAGTGTTTTCCAAATAAAACTTTGAGGAATCTTTAGAGTTCTTTACACTTCCTGCTGGAAACACTAAGGTTAGGGTAAGAAAGAAGATCTTGGGTAAAAGTAGGATTGGGAGAAACTAGCATTTAGGAAATAATATAAATGTGTTTACCCATAAGGAAATAGAGAACTTAGAGATAGTGTATAGATTACAAAATGTACAACTTGAAAGCAAAGGGAATAAAGGGCCAAAGGAGGAAGACATTTACTTATGTCTGGAGCTGGTCTTGGACAATGTAAAAACTCACCTTTGATACCCACTGCTCTTGGGAGGGCCCAGGAAGCAGGGTAGTTGGGATCCAGGGCTTGTAAGTCTAACTATTCATTAGGAAATCTAGACGAAAGTAAAGATACTGAATGAGGGAGGGGATTCACTGTCCTAAATAGAATGGCCTTGAAAGAAGGAAAAAGTGGGAATGCACTAGTTTTTCCAGTCTGCAAGTGGGGAAGGATTCTAGACATAAGGAGGTAAGGGATGGAAATGCCATAGTGAAACAGGAAAAAGAACAGGGGCAGAGAACCTTAGGCCAGAATTGAAAGGTGGAGCAGGGGCACAGAGGAAAGGTTCTAATCAGGATTTGGTCTGGATGACCCTTGCAATGGCTTATTGATTCTAAGCTGAGCTAAGTTTGGGATGGAGTAGAATAGCCACAGGCAGTACAGAGCTGTTTTCCAGGGCCAATCAGTCTGAGATTCCAAAGAAATAATTTTGTGGTTGAATTTGGGTGGGGAAGTGAACACTAGAGGGAAATGGAGAGGGGTGCAAGGGAAAGTGAAAATTGTTGGGATAAAATAGAAAAGAAGAGAAGACACTGATCATGATATGAGGGTGAGGAAAGAACCTAGACCTTGAGTGTGCAGAAGAAAGGAAATTTCTTAATGCTAGAGTTCAAAATTACTGTGAGTCCATGCTTAACAGAATAGCATCAGGACATCCAAAGAGGGAGGAAATAAAGTAATCTACCTTTCTGCCCCTAGGATGCTAGAACAATATTTTATGTGATCTCACATATGAATTAGGCTTTATTAATGGTAGTTTTTGAATGATCATTCTTAAAATAATATAGAAACTGTTCTCTTTCTAAATCATACCTTTTCCCACTGTTCATAATGTAAAACCAATCTTCTATGATGCAAACTTTCTTTGGTGAACTAAAGTTGGCTTTCTGGTTCAAGAGGAATATTTAACTCTGTTTCTAGAGTTAATTCAAATAAGTTGATCTAGCTTCCTCTGTTTTTTCTTTTTAAGCAAAAACCACTCTTTTCACAAAGCATTTAGAAATGGATCATCTTTTAAAAAGTAACTGCAGGCTGCATGTCAAGGTCATATTTTCCTTGGTTAGTGAATTATGATGAATTTGAAGAGAGACGACTTATTTGTAAAATGGGGTTATTTTCAGATTTATCCATCAGAGTATGTGAGGCAGGATGCATCTTCATTTGGATTTGAAGAAGACTCTAAGCTAAGGGTCTGTGAAGATTGCAGATTACTAAAGAGCAGGCAGAGCTTTGTGCTTTGGGCTTCTTTACCAACAGTCTTCTAAGAAACAAAATTTGGTTACCTCATTACTAAGGTATGCCTAGAAATCATAGTGTTAGTGCCATTTAAGGGTACAGTTGAGTTTTAATCCAGTCCTGGTTTTGGGGGACAAAAAGAACCAGCAGATTTTGTTTCTCTGAGTTCTGTGAAATACTCAGCATATGACTGATCCTGAGGGAAATCAATGCAACCTGAATCCATGAGGTGATTAGGTATCTTCTTATGATGAGGTTTTACTTGGTTTAATGTGGTGGTTCTCAAACTTTAGCCTGCATCTGAATTAACCTATGCCTTTGGAGACAGCTGTAAGTTGGAGTCCTTGCTCTTGAGCTCCCTAGCTATTTGGCAGGAAGCAAGTCACTTAACTTTCTTGAGCCTCAGTGTTCTCATCTATACAATGAAGATTATAATAACTCTTTCACAGGGCAGTGAGGATTATATGAGATAAAGTATATATAGTGCCAGCCTCATAGCAGGTACCCAGTAAATGGAATCTATTTTTTCCTTATTCACTTTTATCCTATGGCATTACCTTTTACATTACATTGTAGTAAACAGGGTAACAGAATGAAAACTATCAATAGCTCCTGCGCCCCCTCCCCACCTTACAGCTTAATTCTCTATCCTCTTTCTCCATATTCCTGTTGGATTCGTACACATTTAGCATTTACAATGTGATAATAAGAAATAGCTTGACTGATCACTGCATCCACCTCTGCGGTGGAAGTGGCAGCTTCTTTCACAGCTGTGCTGTGGCATTGCTCAGTATTTCGGGGCAAGAACTGAAGAGTGTATAGCCAATTGAAACTAGGGGACATTTTGGGCTGTGGGTGACTTTTTCTCTTTTTTGAGACAGGGTCTCACTTTGTAGTACAAGCTGGCCTTGAACTCACTATGTAGTCCAGGCTGGCCTCAAACTCAGACTTGTGGTGATCCTCTTGCCTTGGCCACTAGAGTGCTGGGATTACAGGCATGCACCACCATGTCTGGCTGGGTGACTTTTTTTTTTTTTTTTTTTTTTTTTTTTTTTTTGCGGTACAGGGGATCAAACTCAGGACTTTGGACTTGTGAGGTAGGCTCAGCACCACTGAGCTAAATCCCCGGCCCTGGGTGACATTTTTTTTTTTAAACCTTGCCTTCTGAAAAGGGCCACTGTGCTTAATTGTGACTGGTTGGGCTTTCCAGCTGTTTCCGACATCTGGAAATTTTATAAAAGCTGATAGATCAAGCATGGGTCTGCTATGGCTCTATGATAAGGATGTTCATCAATGATTGAATAGGAGAGAATAATACCCCAAATAGCTCTGGGTTCCCCAAACCAAACTTCTGAGCCGAAGAAAGTAGTGGACTATTAACTAGATTTCCTAGCTAGAGTAGACTATGGTGCCAAAAGTTGCTCTGTTAGCTGTGCAAGTGTAGGGAAAAACAGATGATAGGCCAAACAAAAACTATAGATTGTCTGACAAATTAATAATTTCTGCTTGATTTGGGAAATACATTATTCTCTACCTGCCCCTCTCTCCAGCAGATTTACCTGCCTATTTATATTCTGGTTAGGCAAATACTAAAATGAGTTGTTCCCTGAACAAACAGCTACTGACAGTGGCAGAAGGCAGTTCATAAACTGGCTGGATTTCAAAATTAGCTGTGGCTAAAGCACACTCAGAAGTTGATTTTATTATTTTTCCTGATCCAGTCTTATTTATGTTTATTGTCTTTATCGAGGAGATAAAGAAAACAGAAGTAAAACCCTATGTGAGACAAAGGAAGATGCTTTTTACATGAGATGTTTGGTCTCCATATGACATAGAGAGGGTTTTGGTTTTCCCCAGTAGTTTAGTAAGTTATTTACTGAATACATACTGTATCCCTTTTATCATTATGGACACTATTGGGATGGGGTATTAAGCCTGTGGATTGGTAGCAGGTTGAGTTAATACTGATTTGAAATTCTTTGAGTGAATGCTGTATAATGAAAAGGATATAGATTTACCTTGGATAAATAATATATTTAAAATTAGTTGAACTCATAGCTGAGTCTGATCTGGGGTGACAGAATAGAAAAAAATAACCTGATAGTGATCTCTCCAAATATTTGTGCACAAGGTCCTGGACACTTTAAAAGAAAAAAGCAAAAGTTGAGTGAGGAAGAATCCTCTTTAGATGAAAAATGTCATATCATAAACGTAGTGTACTGAAATGGAGACACTAGAGGGCTGTCACAGTCTGTGGTAAGCAGGATGCAGAAGCATCACAAAAGGGATTCAAGTGTCATATTAAAATGATTCCATGCGCCCACTTTGCAAGCACAAGGTCCTGAGTTTGATCCCTGGTACAAATAAATAAATAAATAAATAAATAAATGAATTTAAAAAACAAAATGATTTCACCCTTGAGTGTAAAAGATACACTAAATATTCACAGGGTCCTGTGGAAGACCAAGACTAAGGAAAGCCAACTGTTTATTTTTGGTCTAACAGAAATTAAAAGTACTAAAAAAAAAAAAAAAACTCTAGTTAACTTAGGGTGACATTTTGAGGTGGCTTTGCATTTTGAAAAGAACTGATTAATTTCACAATGATTGTTTTAAGTTTTGTAGATATTTTTGGCATATAGGAGTTGTACAAAATCATAACTAGACCCTAAGTCTAGTATAAAGCTGTGATGAGGTGTTTTCCTTAAATGCAGTAATTTCTTTACAGCAAGAAATGAAAGTGTGTACTATTTGTTATGCTTGGTTTTGGGCAGAAACTAGCTTACCCCACTTTGGCATATGCTGTGGTAAATGGACTGATGATGTGAGGTTGCTAAGTGAGGACTGGCAGTGCTCTCCAAGGTTTCTACCCCAATTTAGGCTGTGAGTCTTGGAGTGTATCACTTTCCAAGGTGCTGCTTGATTAGATGGTTGTGTTTAACACTGCTGCTATTCAATTAGGTGCTTCCCAGTGGGTTTTGGATGTTCCTGAACATCAAATCACCCATAAAAGGATGGGACTCAGCACCAATAGTGAGAAGATTGAAAAGGCTATGGATAGGTTCAGCTGGTATTGCTATTAGGAGGTCCAGAGACATTGAAACTTTGGCCACTCAGTTACTGAATGAATGAATGTCCAGCCTTCCAAGGTGACTACGTTGGAGGTAACTACATTTATTTGAATGAATAAACTCTCGTGTTTAACAGACAGTTAACGTTCCTTTGTATCCAATCTCATAAATGTTTATAGGCAAGATTTTTAAACACAGAGCTACCCAAACAGTCTTTGAAGGTGTCTGTGCTAGAACTATGTGCAGGCAACTACTTAAGACTTCTTGGTAAATATAGGAATTAGTATATCTGGGAACAGGATACAATGTCCCTGATAAATCTGATCCCTTGGGATAGACACCAGTGGAAATATTTGGATAGGAAAAAAAATAACTCAGAGGAACTAGAAAGTGGTAGAATAGATTTAGTCAGGCAGAAGGTTAGAAATAGCACAAAGGGACTTAGTCCTCCTTTACACTAGCTGATGGATTGTTTCCAGTTGATTTTATGTGTGTGAGTGCACGGTTGTGTGTGGTGGTAGAGGAACCTGCTTTGCATGAAGGGAAGCAGAATGAAGTGATTGCGGCATGTATATGGGACTCTTGAGTTTCAGGGAATGATAGTTGGTTAGTGATAGGAAAAGATGGGGGGGTATAATTATTGGGGGGGGCAAGCCCAAAGAGAATATAAGAATATTTTTCTGTGGGAAGTCATTAAAATAGAACAATTTAGGGCCAGGGATTTAGCTCAGTGGTTCCGCCGCCGGCCTTGCAAGTGCAAGGACCCGCGTTCGATCCCCGGTACTAAAAAAAAAAGAACAATTTAAAGGGCTGGGGATTAAACTCAGTGGTGCCGCGCCTGCCTTGCAAATGCAAGGTCCTGAGTTTGATCCTCAGTACCAAACCCCCCCCCAAGACAAAAACCACAGAACAGTTTAAATTGAGAGGACTTTCTCATTAGGAAGTAGAGTTTGGGGTATGTTATAAAGGAGGGGAAACAGGAATGTGTCTCCTGCTGAATATACATGGAAGGAGGCAGAGCAATGAGGAGTATGAGATCTCTGGTAAGAACTTCTCTTCGAAAGCCAGGGAGAGTTGATTTTGAGAAGTTCTGATTTCTCTTGAGGGTCTTGCAATGACTGGGTGGAAGTCATGGCCTTTTCATTGTAGCCCTGGAATCTCAATGTCTCCTGGATCTCTGGTCATCTCGAGGGTGTCTTTCTTTGATGTGCTTCCCCAAAGTGGGATAATGGGGTGGCCTCTCCTTTGCTTCTGTGAAGTTTGTCTCTGTCTTATGGAGCTTAACCCAGAGATCTGGTTTTCGATTGGATCATTAAGTCCCAAAGTTGGTTTTCTTTGCTTATTAGTCATCACTGACCCAACCCTCCTTCTTAAACTGTCTACTGGCCACGCCTGTCCTCTTGAGGGCAGATTCAGGGCCAGACTTCAAGATGAATATTTTCCAGCTCTTTCATTTTTTAGTCATAATTGCTTCCAGGTCACCAGGCTGTGTAAGTCAAAAGGAGCCTGGGAGAATGGTACCAGGTTTAGTTTAACTGAGATCTTCTTAATCTTGGGTTTCTTTACTTTTTGGTTTTGTTTGGTTTTGGTTTTGGTTTTGGTTTTAGTTTTAGTTTTGGTTTTTTTGAGACAGAGTCATGCAGTGTAGTTCAGGCTGGCCTTGAACTCTCTATGTCACCTAGACTGGCCTTGTACTCACAGCAGTCATTTTGCTTCAGCTTCCCAAGTGCTGGGATTACTGACTGGCATGCACCACTGTGCCCCACTCTACTTTACCTGCTTGATGGTAGAGTCCAACCATGAAGAAGCAGGCAGCTTTCGTGTGGGACGACAAGGGCACAGCTGGGTCCTATACGTTGCCAGCTTTGTTCAGTACTTACAGGGTATTTGGCCACAGAGGGTGTTATATGATTCTGGAACACTTATTAACTGGATGACCACTCTGGTCATTTTCAAGGTTAAAAACTTTAAAAATAATGTCTTCTTGGGTTTAAAACATTTGTTAGATAGATGGTCTGTCACTTCCTTTTATGACCTTCTCTTCCTCATATGCACAGTGATGACCATACTTTTGCTTGTAATTATTGTGAAATCTGCTGGTTTTGGCATCTTTGTTTCAAAACAACAACAAAAAAAACCAAAACAAAATAATTCTACCCCATCGGTAAAATCTTTGGGTTTTAGCGCTACCCATCCCCTATTAGTAACTCCTCCAACATGGACTTGGGCTACAATTTGATGTTGTACTTCCCCTTTTGGTAGCATATGCTCTCTAAACTTTTCTAAGATGTCTGTCTTCAGAGCTTCCCCACAGTGTTTCAGTTTGGCCCATGATGGTGAAATATTTCAGGTTCCCCTATTTCACGTTTTCCCTTTTGGTTGTTGTATGTCATGGGCTTCTCTTTTATGTCATTCATACCTGCTCTTGTATTCTAGTTGAGTTTATTTTTTTTTCTATTGGATTTTAAAAAAATATCTCGGTAGGGGGCTGGGGATTTAGCTCAGTGGTTCCGGTGCCTGCCTCGCAAGCGCAAGGTCCCGAGTCCAATCCCCAGTACCAAAAAAAAAAAAAAAGAAAAGAAAGAAAAAAAATCTCGGTATTATTATGGTTTCTTTTCTACTACCTGCTTGCCTTCAACTTAGCTGCTGTTTTTGCCATTGTGAAGTTATTGCTCTGCCACGTAGTCTGTTCTCTTCTTGGTTTCCTCTGTTCCATAGAGTGATGATTAGGTCTGACTACCTGCTCTCTGTTGCCTGCTTGTTGCATGTGTTTCCTTGGCTCTCAGTTGGTCCTTCTGCTTCTATGTGCATGTGTCTGCTAACTGAAATTTTTCATTTCTATTTTTTCAGCCATGTTTATTGCTTTGAGTTGTTGGAACTTGTGTTCTCCGTTGTGCTCACCATGAGTTGGATATGACTTTTGAACTATTTGCCCCGAAGTGGGGATACCTCACAGTGGTCCTACATGCAGTGACCAGCATTTGATTCTTGGGCCATGCAGCTGTTCATTTCTTAACAATTACATGGTTGTGATATCTGGGAAACTCCTTTGCGGTATTTCATATCCCTGTGCCTGTGCTTCCTGGGTCATTTGGGATTACCAGGTTTCTTCCAAGTTCTTTTTTAGAACTTTGCCTTTGATGTGATGCTTCCCACACATGAGACAGGGGGGTGGGGACACATGCGTGCGAGTGCCTTGAATGAAAGCAGGCTGGTACGAAAGTGTGTACACTGCTGGAACTCACTGAGTGTGGCATAGAGTGTAGGAGTATATCTGGAAGCTTTTCCCTCTTTGCTCACCTCCTCCTGAGCAGTTTGAAGTTGGTAGTAGTTTACATTGGATATGATGTAATAAAACAAAACCCTAAGCCAACTGAATCAAAATGTCCAAGACTGAGACCTGTAAACCTGTTTGGAACAAGCCCCTTAGTGATTCTGACTTGGGAAACATTGGTTATCATTGTACATCCCAGCTCCCCTTGTTGTCAGGAATCTGTTCTCTAGTGCCACATTAGATGGTCCCTTGGTTTTCTTTCTGACTAGAGTGATTTTGCCTTCTTCTGTGGACAGCTTAGCTCTGTGTTCTCCTCCCCGTGCTTCCACCCTCCCCTCCACTCATCCACAAAGGCTCTTGTTAAACAGTGGACAGTGAGCTTCAGATGGATGGGGGGGGTGCTGCTCTGATAAAATCATGATATAAGTTTGGGAGGCCAAGCTTTATGTGGATGCACCATCATCAGCACCTGTGAAAATGGAGATATCTAGTATCATTTTTGCTCTCTAGGTAGTCATAAAATCTGTATCATGTCCATGTTTGGTTTTAATTTGGTTTTCCTTTTCTGTTTGGCCTAAAAACTTTATTGATGGATATTGTATATTGATCTGTTTCTGAATACTGGGATTTCCCCACTGGTTTCTGTCCCAGGCCCTACAAACTACTAATTCCTTCTAAAAAGAACAAAAATAAATCCAAGAGTGAAAAATCCTTGATCACTGACAAACCTGCTGCCAATAGATATTTAGGTAGCAACTTAAAATTGTACTTCATGTTGAAATTCATCTTATGGTGAGAGCGACCTCTTCCATGGCCCAAGTCCTTTAATGCTTCATAGAGAGAAAAGATGAAAAAGTGCCTGGTGTATAGGCCAACAGGCTAAGCTGTTGGTTCTTAATCTTGGGATATTCCAAGATATTCTAAGAAAAAGTCAAAACTTCATTAACCAGGATGTTTAGGGGATGGGGTCCTGGTTAAAAATCTTTCTAAAATTATGCTAAGCCACATAACTGTCTTAGTAATGATTTTTTTTATTAAATTCTTTTATTGGTACATTGTAGGTATACAACACAATTACATTTCTCATTGGGAAAACACATCTTGGTTCTTATTTTTTCCCCATTCCTAGCCCTCCCTTCACGCCCTCCACCCTTCCCTATTTACAAAGACTTTATTTACATTTTTTCCATTTCTCATCATTTTTCCTTTCCCTTCTTTCCTTTCCCCTGCCCCTCCCACTACCCCTACCCCTTTGGACCTTTTCTTCCTATTTTACATTATCGATTATTCATTCTAATCATTGGTACATTTTAGGTATACAATATAATGACATTCATCATTGGAAATTTGCACCTTTACATAGTCTCTCTTGGTTCTTATTTTTCACCCTTGCCCAGCCCTCCCTTCAACCCCTCCAGTCCTCCCTATTTACAAAGATTTTGTTCCTAGTTTTCCATTTTCTCATATTAATCCCATTCCCTTCTATCCTTTCCCCTAGCCCCTCCCACTTCCTTCCCCTTTGCCCCTTTTCTTCCTATTTCACATGACCTATTATACATTTAGTCCTTATTTACACTTTCAGTTTCTCACACCAGAGAAACTATTCATTATTTACACATGTGTGTCCTATTTATTTCACTTAAGATTATCACCTCACTGTGCATCCACTTAGCCATAAATGTCTCTAATTTCTCATTTTTGATGGCTGAGTAGTACTCCATTTTATAAAAAAACCACATTTTCTTTATCCAGTCTCCAGTTGAAGGGCATTTGGGCTGTTTCCAAGATTTAGCTATTACAAACTGTGCTGCTATGAACATGGCACACATATATCACTGTGGTATGATTCTTTTAATTCTTTGGGGAAGATCCCCAGCAGTGGAATAGCTGGGTCAAATGGGACTTCCAGTCCTAGTTCTTTCAGGTATCTCCATACTGATTTCCACAGTGGTTGCACCAGTCTACAATTCCAGCAGCAGTGGAGCAGGGTTCCTCTTTCCCCACAGCCCCGCCAGCATTTGTTATTGGTTGATTTCATGATAGCAGCCATTCTTTCTGGAGTGAAGTGGAATCTCAGCATTGTTTTCATTTGCATCTCTCGAATGACCAGTGATGTTGAACATTTTTTCATGTATTTATTTGCTATTTCTACTTCTTTGTCTGAGAAATGTCTGTTCATTTCAGATGCCCATTTTCGGATTGGGTCTTTAAATTTGGGAGGTCTGATCTTTTTAAGTTCTTTATAGATTTGAGATAGTAGACCTTTGTCTGAGGAAGAGCACGTGAAGATTTTTTCCCACATTGTGGGTTGTCTCTTCACACTGCTGCTGGTGGTTTCTCTTGCTGTGCAGAAGCCTTTTAATAAGAAGAGATCCCACTTGTTGATTGTTTGTGCTAGTTCACGGGCAACTGAGGTTTTGTTCATAAAATCTTTTCCTACACCGATGTCTTCAAGGGTTCTACCTAACCTCTGTTCCAACTGGTACAGAGTTTCTATTTTAATATTTAGATCTTTAATCCATTTTGATTTTAGTTTAGTGCATGGTGAGAGATACAGGTCTAGTTTTAATCTTTGGCAAGTTGAAGCCCAATTTTTCCAGCACCATTTATTCAAGAGGTTATCTTTCGTCCAGTGAGGGTGTTTGGCTCCTTTGTCAAAGATGAGATGGCTGAGTGTGTCTGGCGTTGTTTCTACATCTTCTAATCTGTTCCACTGGTCCTCAGGTCTGTTTCTTTGCCAGTACCATGCTATGCTATTTTTATCACAGTAGCTTTGTAGTAGAGTTGCAGGTTGGGGATTGTGATACCCCCTGCCATGTCTCTGTTACCTAGAATTGCTTTTGCTATTCTGGGTCTCTTCTTGTTCCAAATGAATTTTTGGATTGTTTTCTCAAGATCTATGAAGTATGCTGCTGGGATCTCAATTGGAATTGCATTAAATCTATATAGCAGTTTTGGAAGTATGGCCATTTTCACTATATTAATCCTTCCTACCCAGGAGCAGGGGATGTCTGTCCATTTTCTGATATCATCTTCAATCTCTCTTTTCAGAGTGCCATAGTTTTCAGAGAAAAGGTCTTTGATTCCTTTCGTTAGGATGATTCCTAGGTATTTCAGTTTTTTGGATGCTATTGTGAAAGGAATTATTTGCCCTATTTCTCTCTCAGTGAGTCTGTCATTTGTGTAGAGGAAAGCTATTGATTTTTGTGTGTTGACATTGTAACCAGCTACTTGACTGAATTTGGTTATTAAGTCTAGAAGACTTTTGGTGGAGTTCTTGGGGTCTTCTATATAGAGTATCATGTCATCTGCAAATAATGACAATTTGACTTCTTCATTACCTGCCTTTATTCCTTTTATTTCTTTCTCTTGTCTAATTGCCGTGGCTAATGTTTCCAGAACTATATTGAACAAGAGTGGTGATAGCGGACATCCTTGTATTGCTCCTGATTTTAGTGTGAAGGATTTCAGTTTTTGACCATTTAGTATGATATTGGCTGTTGGTTTTTCATGGATGGCTTCTATCAGTTTGAGATAGAGACCATCTATTCCAATTTTTTGTAGGGTTTTTATCATCAATGCATGTTGGATTTTTTCAAATGCTTTTTCTGCATCTATGGAGATAATCATATGGTTTTTGTCTTTGGCTCTATTGATATAGTGTATTCCATTGATTGATTTGCGTATATTGAACCATCCCTGCATCCCTGGGATGAATCCCACTTGATCAGGGTGTATGATCTTCTTGATGATCTTCTGCATTCTGTTTGCCAGTATCTTATTAAGGATTTTTGCATCTATGTTCATTAGTGAGATTGGCCTATAGTGCTCCTTTTCGGTTGGGTCTTTCTCTGCTTTGGGGATCAAGGTGATGCTTGCTTCCAGGAATGAATTCAGGAGTATTGCTTCCCTTTCAATTTCATTGAAGAGCTTAAACAGTAGTGGCAGCAGTTCTTCTCTAAATGTCTTGTAGAATTCAGCAGTGAAGCCATCAGGGTGCAGGGTTTTCTTAGTTGATAAGTTTTCAATTACATTTTCAATTTCATTGTTTGATATTGGGTTGTTCAGAATGTTTAGGTCTTCTTTGTTCAACTTTGGTAATTCATATGTATCTAGGAATCTGTCCATTTCTTCTGTGTTGTCCATCTTGTTGGCGTATAGGTTCTGGAAGTAGGTATTGATGATCCTCTGGATTTCTGCTGGGTCTGTTGTAATTTCACCCTTTTCATTCCTAATTGCATGGATTTAGGTCTTTTCTTTCCTTTTTCTGACAAGGTTGGCTAAAGGTTTGTCAATTTTGTTGATTCTTTCGCAGAACCACCTGTTGACTTCATTGATTTTTTTGTATCATTCTCTTAGTCTCCATTGCATTGATTTCTGTTCTGATCTTTATAATTTCCTCCCTTGGATGAGCTTTGGGGTTGTCCTGCTTTTCTTTTTCTAGAAGCTTGAGGTTCAGCATCAGGTTGTTTAATTGGGCTCGTTCTGTTTTCCTAATATGCGTATTCACTGCTATGAATTTCCCTCGTAAGACTGCTTTCATTGTGTTCCATAGATTCCGATATGTTGTATTGTCATTGTCATTTAATTGAAGGAACTGTCTGATTTCTTCTTTAATTTCCTCTGTGACCTATTGGTTATTCAGAAGTGTGTTGTTCAATTTCCCCGTGTTTATGAAATTTTTCCAGTTTCTTTTGCTATGGATCTCCAGTTTCATGGCACTATGGTCTGATAATATACAGGGGATAACTTCAATTCCTTTGCACTTACTTAAGCATGTTCTATGTGTGAGTATGTGGTCTATTTTTGAGAATGACCCATGTGCAGCTGAGAAGAATGTGTATTCTGATTTTGTGGGGTGGAACACTCTGTATACATCTGTTAAGTTCATTTGTTCAAGAGTTCGATTGAGTTCTAGTATTTCATTACTTATTTTTAGTCTAGTTGCTCTATCTATTTGTGACAGTGGGGTGTTGAGGTCCCCCACTCCAATTGTATTAGTGCATATATGACTTTTCATGTCCGTTAGTATTTGTTTTATATATTTGGGTGCACTAGTGTTTGGTGCATAGATATTTATGATTGTCATCTCTTCCTCTTGGATTGTTCCCTTTACAAGGATGTAGTGTCCTTCTTCGTCTCTCTTAATCAGTGTTTGTTTGAAATCTACTTGATCTGCAAAGAGGATAGCTACTCCTGCTTTTTTTCAGGTTCCTGTTGCATGGAGTATTGTTTTCCAGCCTTTAACTTTCAGTCTATGAGTTTCTTTTTGAATTAAGTGTGTTTCTTGTATGCAGCATATTGTTGGATTTTGCTTCTTGACCCATTCTGCCAGTCTATTTCTTTTGATTGGTCAATTGAGACCATTAACGTTGATGGTTATAACTGAAACATATTGACTTGTCATTGCCATGACTGTTTCTTTTTGTTGGGTTCTCCCCCTTTCCATTTAATTTCTTGTCATGCCAGATGGGTTCATTCTGCTTTGCTTCCTGGGGTTGTGATCCTCAATGTCTGTTCCTAGGCTATTGTGTAAAATTCTTTGGAGTGCTGGTTTGCTATTCATGAAGTTCCTAAGGTGCTCTTTGTCATGAAAGTATCTTATTTCTCCATCCATTTTGAAAGATAGTTTTGCAGGGTACATCCATCTGGGTTGGAGGCTGTTTTCTTTTAGGGCTTGGAATATGTCACTCCAAGCTCTTCTTGCCTTGATGGTTTGTGTTGAGAAGTCTGCTGTGATTCTGATGGGCTTTCCTTTGTATGTGATTTGTTTCTTTTCTCTGACTGCTTGGAGAACTTTGTTCTTCTGTTGTGTTTCTGGAATCTTAACAATTATATGCCTATGGGTAGATTTTTTTTGATCAGGGCTATTTGGAGTCCTATATGCCTCACTCATCTGTATGTCAAGCTCTCTTCCCCTGCTTGGGAAGTTTTCTGCCATTATTTCTGTGAAGAGATTTTTTTATGTCATCTGCACTCTCTCCTGTTTCTTCATTGACTCCAATCAGTCTTATGTTATTCTTCTTTGCATCATCTGGCAGCTGCTGGATTGATTTCTCATGTTCCCTTATAATTTTGAAGCAATTTTTCTTTTCCTGGTCACTAATTGCAATCTTATCTTCTATATCTGAAATTCTGTCCTCACAGTGGCTCATTCTGCTGTGTAGACTTTCAATGGAGTTTTTCATGTCCTGGAAATCTATTTGCATCTGTTTTATGGATTCCATTTGTTTCTTATGTTGGGATTCCATCCTGTTCCTGAGCTCCTCTCTAGATTTATTAATCATGTCTTGCACTAGGGGCACAATTTCTCCTGTTATCTGAGAAATTATTTCTGATTTCATTTTTTCCAGATCTCCTTTTGTTGCCAGTTCAGTGGGTCCAGGTCATTGAGTATCAGAGTGTTCCATCTCATTTCCCTTTGGGGTTGCTGTAGGTGATCTGGAAGTGTGGTTTTGAGACTTATTTATGTGTTTTCTCATTTCGACTGGGGTGGGGGGCTGTTAACGCCTGCGTGGATTACCTCCTTTGAGCTGGGTGAGGTGGGACAGTGGCTGGGAGCAGCAGTAGGGATGGTGACCCAAAAGCCCTTTCCTGTGGGCTGGGAGCAGTGGGAGGGATGGTGGCCAGGAAGCCCCTTCCTCTCGACCAGGAGCAGTGGGACAGCGGCTCAAAAGCCCCTCCCTCTGGGCCGGGAGCAGCAGGATACCGTACCTTGGTCTGGTAGTCTGATGTGCTCTGTGTCTTTGTAGTGTGGAACCAGGTGGCTGCCTGTCTGCAGCGGGGTGATTCGGCATCTTCCGTGTGACTCGTAACCTCGGTAGGGCGTGCACAGACCTGCCTGTCTGCAGCAGGCTGATTCAGAGTCTTCCGTGGGACTCGGGACCTTGGTAGGGCATGGGCAGACCTGCCTGTCTGCAGCGGGCTGATTCGGCATATTCCGGGGGACTGGGGACCTCGGTAGGGCGTGCTGTCTTAGTAATGTTAAGGGATTATTTTTAGAAAAGGTAAAAAATCGTGACTCTTGTACAGATATAAAAACGAACACATGTTAGAGATTTTATTTTACTCATTAATCAACATGTGAACCAGACAGATGTTATAAGGAGTTCAAAGAAAAAGTCAAAAAGCACAAATTTATATGGAGTAAAGGAATTGAATTGCAAATGGAGGCAAAACTGATTTTTTTCCACAGTAGGGAGGGAAGTCAATCCAAACTATGGGATAAGACTGAGTTTCCATAGCCATTAGTTACCTGCCCTTTACGGGGGGGGGGGGGGGGGGAGCTCAAAGATGCTGGAGTAGAATCAGGCAGCCTGGGAAGGTGTGCTTTACGTAATGCATAATTTTTCTATAGTAAGCAAGCATGGTGGCCTTTTTGGGGGGTTGATTTTGCTTCCTGTGATTTCTCAGGGTCGTCATCTCAATGCTCTTCTAGAATTCAGTTCTGAATAACATCCGTTTTCTGAGTACTTTCTATGTGTAAGGTATTCCTGAGGATCCAGAGACAAAGAACAATTATTTCTTACCACAAGTAGTTGGTTGTCTGGTGGGGCAGACAGACATGCCACACCTCCAGGTAACCACACTGAAGAGGAGAATCAGGCTGGGCTGAGGTAGGAATTAAAATGTTTGAGGAGAATCTAAGAAGGAGGGGTTAACTCATCAGGGGCTGGGGCTTTGTGGGGGGTAGTGAGACAGTGGCATTAAACTAGGCCTTGGGGATGATAGAAGAAGAAGGGACAGGGGTAGAGGCCATTTCAGAGTGAGGAAGCAGCATAGTCCTGAAACTAGATGATTTATGTAGGGCCAGGTCAGGAGCTAGCATGGTAGGGAGATGGTAGGATGTGACAGAAGAGGAGCCTGGAGAGGAGGTTTGAGGCTCCTGAAGCTCCTGAGGCTCCTGAGGGCCCTGAGGGCCCTGAAGGCTGTGCTAAGAATTTGGGCTTGATTCTGATGGCTTTTGATGAGGAAGACAAGGGAGGGGGAGGCCTGATCGAACTGCCGCTTTAGAAGATGAATTCATTGTAGAATCAAGAGATGGGAGGCCGAAGGAGCTGTTAAGAGGCCAGCATGATGTTCCTGGTGAGAGACGATGAGGGCCTGCACCAGACTAGTGGCAAGAGGGGAGAAGGAGAGAAGGAAGATGGCCTTATCAGGGCTTGACTCCTGATTGGACCTGGGCCGTGGGGGAGAGGAGTTAAAGAAATTTCCAGGCTAGGGGATAGTTATGATATTAACTAAGATAGGAAATGTGCTGGGTGTGGAGTTGGGGGTAGGGAGAGGTTTATGGGAACAGATAATGGTTTGAGGCCTGTTGGGGGGTTTGAGGGGCTCTGTGGACATCCAATTAACAGCATGTTGCTGGAAGCTGAGAATTCTGATATGGGCCTAAGGAAAGAGGTCAGGGCTAGAGATACAGACCTGGAAGTCATCTGTATACTCAAGGGTGAGTTGAAACTCTGAGAGCTCATAGATGAAAGAGAAGGAGGGCCTAGGCTGAAATACAGTATACACACAGGGAGAGAGGCATGGGGAAGAGCCAGGAAGGCCGAAGGAGGAAGAGGATGGAGAGAGAGACTAGAGAGGGAGACTGAATGCAAGGGTGGGGGACCAGAGTGGAGGGGGGCAACCAAGGAGGGAGAAAGGGAAGGAGGAGGAGAAACTCATTGGAGACCCAGGAAAATGGGAAAGGTGAGATGAGGGAGAGACTGGAAAGAAAAGTTGGATGAAAGAAAAAGTTGGAGGAGAAAGGATTGTACCCATAGAGAGAAATGAGGGAGAGAGACAGCTGGGAGAATAATAGGGGAAGGATGTGGGAGAGAAGCTAGGATGAGGAATAGAGTGAACAGGGGAAGATAAATGGGGAGGGAAAGAAATGGGAGAAGGTGGCAGAGGCAAGGAGAGATGAAGAGCCAGGGCTCAAGACCTTAACGAATGCCCAGGTTTCTAGGGTAGGTATTGGGAAAGATGGGTCTCAGAGGGGCCAGCCAGCCTTGGGCTAGGAAAACGAAGAGAGGAGACGTACAAAGAAAAGGTGAGGGCAGCGATGTCCCTCGGCTGGCACAGAGATGGGAGTAGTATGAGGCCCATGAAGGGAGTGGGTGGCTGCATCTCTGCTATCCTTTTTCCCTAGCACCTCCCTCCCTCAGGTCCAGCCACATGGGCCTCCTGGCTTTTCCTTGGTCTTAGCAGGCAGCCTCCTGCCTTAGGATCTTTGCTCTCCCTGGAATGCTCTTCCCCTAGATACCTACATTGCTTGCTCCTTCACCTCCTTTAGGTTGTTGAAATGTTTCCTTCTCAGCAAGGCCTACCATGACCACCTTATTTCAAATCAACGCATTCACTCACACACACCCTGTGCTGTCCCCATCCCCCTGAGCCTGTGCTGTAGCTCTTCTAAATTGCTGTGACATAGAATGGTTTAACATACTTATTTTCATCTCATCTTTCTAGAATGTAAGCACTCTGCAGGCATGATTTTGGTCTGTTTTGTTAATTGTCGAGTCCCAGTACCTAGGACCCAGTACCCAGGACCCAGGACCCAGGACAGTTCTGGCACATGGAGGAGCTTAGTAGATATTTGTTGAATAAGTGAATTAAGTTGAGTAAGAACCGTCTCTGAAAATTGAAAAAAGGGTAAACGGAGTAAGACCTGGATGTGACTTTTACCATGGTCTGCCTCTTTGGAAAGTTGGAAAACAGCAGAAAATTCTGATCACTGTAGGGTTCTGTTCATTTGAGCTTTGATAAATAAGGGTTTAGCTAGTAAAAACTCAAAACTCAAAGAGTTTCAGGGTCTCAAGACAGGCTCACTGAATAAAGCTGTTTTTGTGACACCCTTTTTTCTCTAGAAAGCTAATTGCCTTTGCAGTGGCTGTCAGCAGCGAGAGCGAGACATTGGCTGGTGCAGGGGGTGGTAGGTCATAGGATAGCAGGCTGGTAGGAAGGGACAAGACAGAAGGTTCTTGATAGAACCTTGTTTGTTATTTGCTTGCTTAGGGTCAGAATACAAGGAGCCTTCACCTGATTTGAAGGGAGCTTTCTACCACATTAGATGGATGCATTGTGTCCAGACTTGGAGGCAGAATAGAGTACTTTTGAAGGCCTTTAAAGAAAGTGTCTGCTTCCTCTGGAGAGCTTAAATTGGCTGTGTCAATCAAGTCCTTCAGTACTCTGAGAGCAGAAGAAAAAAGGACCCCCAATTGTCTTTCCATGCACTCAGTACTCATGTGGGTGTGACCTTCTAATTCTAGTTGCTTAGGCCAAACATGTGCAGAAAAATATACTGTCATCTCATTTGTTTGCAGTAGATTGAATTTCCTCAAACACTCATGCATATACAGTATGTCTTGGAAGAAAATTTAAGAATAACTGTAGGCCAGTGGTGGTCAACCTATGGCACTCATGCCGCAGCTGACTGTTTGTTATCACTGAAAGCTCTAAAAGTTTCACCATCACTGTTCTAGGTGATTAACAGTGTCTTTTTATGCCATCCTGAAATGGATAGATTCCTAGAGAACTGGTGCATTCTTGTCCCTATTTGGACCTATATTTTCTTTAGTAGGCTGGCTTGTGAGAGAGACTAGTTTAACATTTTGATGCTCTAATTACTTTTGTCTAAACATTTCTGTGAAGCTGGGTGTGGTGGCTCACATCTGTAATTCCAGCACTCTGGGAAGCTGAGGCAGAAGGATCACATGTTAGAGCCCAGCCTGGGCAACTTAGTGGCTTATCAAAATCTTGCCTCAAAATAAAAAATAAAAAGGGGGCCAGTGGTATAGCTCTGTGTGAACACCTTTGGTTTAATTTCCCAGTGACACACACACACACACTCGCGCACGCGCGCACACACACACACACACACACACAACTCTGTGAAATCAGCTGTCCCCATTCTGAGTTTTGCCTTTATGGGATTCTTTTTCCCCAGGGGGAGTGGCCACAGCAGGTCCTATTTGGTGGTGAGTGGCTGTCATGATCTCTACAGCACCGCTCTACAGCGGCGTGCACAACTGGACCAGTTCTGACCGGATTCGCATGTGTGGCATCAACGAAGAAAGGTGAGAAGACTTTGAAGGTGGCTACTGCTAGCCTTCAAGTAGCTATAGCTGGTCACAGCGGGTAGCCACATGCCCCAGGGCCTGGGAAAGAGGCTCTTGGTTGTTTCTCATTTTCTTGAGATGAGACGGGGCTGGGGCTGTGGGACTGACCTGCCCTGCCATGCTTTCCCTGTTCAGATGAAGGCAAAAGAGGCTAGCAGGTGACCTTTGCCAGTTAGCATTTGTCTACTCCTTAGGAACTGTCAGATTGTAGAGTAAGGCGAAGCTCAGGCAATTGCAGTTTTTATTTTCTACAGCAAAGTTTGGTGCTCAAGGATATGTGTAAGATAATTTGTGGTCCTTGGCCTAGGCCTGGATGGAAGGTGGTTTCATCATGTAGCTTTGTATTGGAGACTACCAGTGGGCATTCATTCAGGTGGCCGGTGCTTCCCCGCCCCTCAAGGCTAACAGCAATTCGGTATCATTGGGAAGCATCAGAGGAAGATGAGACTGCTGAACGTAGTTTTGATACAGAATTGAGAGTTGGTGATGCCTGCCTGATCTGTGTGTTTTCAGGTTTTGTCCATCAAAATATTTGGTTGACCAAGGTAGGCCATTTCTTGATCATGCCACATACTAAGGGCATCTGAATTTTTTATTTATTTATTTGTTTGTTTATTTATTTATTTTTTGATGCCGGGGATTGAACCCAGGTCCTTGCGCTTTCGAGGCAGGCGGCAGAACCACTGAGCTAAATCGCCGGCCCCGCACCTGAATTTTATACGGTATTTGACTTTCTTAGCTTTGGCTATGTGTGAAAGCTGAACGATAGGACTTTTCCAGGGATCCAAGATCTAGCTGGGCATGGTGGCACAGGCCTGTAATCCTAGCACCCAGGAGGCTGAAGCAGGAGGATCACTGAGCTGGAGGCCAGGTTGGACTACCTAGTAAGTTCAAGGTCAGCCTGGAATACACAGTGAGACTCTGTCTCAAAAGAGAGAGAAAAAAGATGTACTATTTATTAGGTAAATCCAAGAAGCATTTGTGTATCAGGGAGGAGGGTATATTGCTAATTTAGAAGGGGAAAGGAATGAATGTCTTTGTTTTTAGTCTACTTTTTTCTTTTGTGATGCTGGGGATCGAACCAAAGGCCTTGCAAATGCTAAGCGCCCATTTTACCACTTAGCACTACCCTCAGCTACATGTTTTTAATGTACTTTTTCTTTCTGTTCCCAATTGCACAAGTGTGTACTTGTCTGAGGTTAAGGTTAGGAGAATAGACCTTTTTATTTTCTGAAGCCATTAGCTTCTGATAGCTTAATGTTCTCTGTACTAAGGAACAAGTTAGAAATGGACTTAAAAGGAATTTAATTTTAGAATCTAAAAGTCAAGACCAAGTAAAAGACAGAATTTTTCTGAGAGGCAGAAGAAATGTATTTCCCTTGCATATGAGGTATGTCCTTAGATGATTATGGCAAGCCAAGGTGCTGGGGTTGGTTAGTGTGAATATTAACTGGCAGATTATGTTGATCTAGTTGTAAGTAATTTAGGCTTTGATGCAGAGATGTGGACCAGAGCCTTCGAAAAAGCAGTAGACAAGTTACCTTGGTTCGCCATCCACTCTACGTTCCTGCCAAGAGAGGAGCAGGAAGTGGGCTCAAAATCTGGATTTTCCTCCTTATGTACCTTTCCTGAGGTGCTAAATTACCATATATGCCCGGTGGTTGGGATGGCCTTTTAAATTTTTTTTTTTTTGATACCGGGGATCGAACTTGGGTCCTTCTGCTTTCGAGGCAGACAGCGAAACCACTGAGCTAAATCCCTGGTCCCTAGGGATGGCCTTTTAAATGTTGTCATTTCCGATCTCATCCATCCGTTAATGTCACCTTCTTGCCACAGTCCAGGCCGTGCTACAGCTGATTTCTAAAATGCAATCTCACTGTATTTAAAAGCCGTTTTCTTCCACCCTTTCCTTTCCTAGAACTTAGGAACTTTGAGTATTAACTTGCATCGATGCCAGGCGTAGTGGCGCACGCTTGTAATCCCAGAACTCGGGAGGCTGAGGCAGGAGGATCGCCGTGAGTTCGAGGCCAGCCTGGGCTACATAGTGAGTTGAAGGTCAGCCTGAACTATATAGTGAGACCCTGTCTCAAAAAACAAAACAAAAATTTGCTTCGAGGGGTTAACTCTTAAAGTTGTGCTGTAGAAGAAGCCTGCCTGCCTTTACCAGCTGTAATTGAGGACAGTGGAATGGCGTCGTGGGCTTTTTGCTGGCCCTGAGTGGCTGGCTGCAGTCAAACTTCCAGCTAAATTTGCTTGCTTGCTTCCTTTCTAGTATTACTTCATTACTTCATTTAACAAATGTTTTTCAAACACAATGAGTGCAAACTAATGTCACAATACACTGATGGTGAGAACCATAGAGTGGCATGGACAGGTCTTACAGAAGTCTAGATGCAAGAATGACAGACTTTTTGCTCCCAAGTCTTAGTGTTTAAAAAAATGACAGGCTTCCCTGGGGATAAGTGAAGCTGGTGTGGTCTGAGCCTGGGCTACAGAAGGGCTGAATTGGAGCTTGAAGCGAAGCTCCGTATTTCCCTGGGACAGGAAGAGGATGGTGGGTATGGGGAAGGCCGCTCAAGTGAAGGGGTCTTTGAGGGACGGTGGAGCTCCAGGCAGGGAGAGCCTGCAGAGGCTGGGAGGTAGGAGCCTTGTGCATGCTGGGCTGCATATTTCCCTTACAAGGAGCACAGGCCCAACAGGAAGTGAAAAAGGTCCAATTTGACAGTGGTGCTGGCCCATGATAATTAGCCAGATGACCCCAAGACGTTGTGGCTGCTTCTAGTTTAAATTCAACAAAACCTTGAGCGTCCCAGCCCAGTGTCCTCTGGCTCTGGCGAGGAGAGCGGAACTGGTTTTCAGTCCTGAATGGAGCCTGCTTTGACTCCTGGAGCCTCCATCCTCACTTGGACCCTCATAACTGCCCAGTGGACCCGCTGTCCCCAGGTCCCACTCCCCTGCAAGCCATTCTGTCCCAGGCTCTTTTCTCAATAGAGCAATTTAAACATTTGCTGGCTTCTGTATCTCCCTCTGCTCAATGAGTTTGAACAGTGGCTGCATGACATTTTCCCCAGCCTCGGGCATGGTATGGATATGGGTATGGCTGGAGTAGCCAGGACTGCTGCTCCTGCTGCGACCACCAGACTCTGTCAGCCTGGCACTGTGGTTCTCTGGTGGCTGCTTGCTTGCAAGAGCAGGGTTTCTGTTGTCAAGTGTGATTTCAGGCAGGGTGGGAGCCCAGCAAGGGGGAGTGAGCATGCAGCTTGTTCCCTTTTGTATGATCAGGAAGGGAAAGAATGTAAATAAATAGCACCTTTCTGAGAGGGGTGGTGAGGGGGGCTGCTGCTTGTTTCCCCTCATACCACCACCATCCTGCTCCAGAACCGTCCCTGGGAAGTCTAGTCGGAACATGCTTCCCCCTGGCCCAAGGCTGGGTGGAGGTCCTGCTTTTCTGGTCTCTCAGGAGTTGATATGAAAGTATGTTTTCCCTTTCCCCCAGGCCATCCCTTCCTCCTTTTCCCCAAGACCCCCCCCCCCACTATCTCTCGAAAGCCCTCCCTTACAGTCATTTCTGTTTGTCACCAACAGTCACTTCCAGCAGTGGAACCCTCCCACTTCTGCCAGCCTAGCTGCCTTTTAAAGGGGACAAGCCTTTCCCCTCCATTAGCCCCTTCTGGATCCCTGAAAAGATGGGGAGAGGCCCGCGATGATCCCCCTTGTCTTTTTTGCTTCTCTTGCCCCAGGTACAATTTGGGAGCCCCTGTGTCAGTGGGAGGGAGGGAGTTCTTAGCAGGGCCCTCCTCCTTCATATTGGCACACCTTGTCTTCCCTTTCGATAGGGTGGCTGGGGTAGGGGGGTGGCATCTTCAGGGGCTGTCTTAGAGCCTGGTGAGGTGCCTAAGATGGGCACACCCAGCGAAGTACATCTCCCCAAGGGCTCACAGAGCAGTCCTGGGCTTTGCACAGCTTTCATGTTGGGGGTTTATTCTTTGACCCAAGTGGCCTCCTCGGCCCCTCCCACCCAGGCATGTGCCCTGCTGGCCTCCTCTCTAGGGCAGGCATAGTATGTTCTTGCTATTTTTCTTTTTTTTTTTTTTTGAGACAGGATCTCGCTATGTGGTTCAGGCTGGCCTTGAACTCACTATGTAGTTCAGTCTGGCCTCAAACTCACAGCAATCCTCTTGCCTCAGCCTCCGAGTGCTGAGATTACAATGTGCCACCACGCCCGCCTGGCTTGTTCTTGGTATTCTTAAAATATCAAACTTTTAAGCAGCTATGTTAGCACACACCTGTAACCACAGTGCTCTGGGAGGCTGAGTCAGGAAGATGTCAAGTTTAAGCCCCTCCTGAGCAACTTAGGGAAACCCTGTCTCACAATAAAGGAGATACTGGGGATGTAACTCAATGGGAAGCCCTGAGTTCAATCTGTAGTACTGTTAATTAATTAGCAAAACAAAAGGGGCTGGGATGTGGCTCTGGGGTGGAACACATGGGTAGCATGTGCAGTGCCCTGTGTTTATTCCCTAGTACTGCACAAAAGCCACTGAATTTTGAGTGGGTATTTGTCTTCTCTTCAACTTCACCTTCACAGTCTGCACCATTTTGGGGGGTTGAACACGTGCCATTTTTCTGATTTTTACCCAAGTTATGTAGAAGACTGAGCAGTGATGGGAGAGCTGAGTTTCCCTCTTTGGAACCCAGCTTTGTTTGGCCTCTGGGCTATGCTGACCTGAACTGGGTGTCTGGCCTGAGGGCCTCCCTTGGGGATGAGAGAATATGTGGGTGCTGAGAGGCCAGAAGGAGGGTGGGGAACCGATGAGGTAGGGGTAGGTGAGGAAAGAAGAGTGGAGCCAGGCAGAACTGTAAAAGAAAGGGAAATGTCCTTATTGTGCCTCTCGGTGCCCAGTGACCTGGTGGCCCCGAGTTAGTATTTTTGCTTGTGTTAGTAAAGGGGTATTGGCCCTAGGCAGGCTCATCAAGGGGAGAGGTGATGATTTTGATTTAGACTAGACCTGAAAGCACGATGGGGATGGTGACTTGTTTCAGAAAAGGATTACCCACCCACACGGTGCCTTCAGTCTACTTCCCTTATAGACTTTTTTTTTTTTCCTTATAGACTTTAAATAAGATTCTATGTAAAAGGAAAATGGTTTATATGCCTTCTGAGACCCGAGGTGGTTCACATCTTGCTCCCCTTAGGGCAATGTTCTGTACATCCTGGATAGTCACCTTGATGAGTAAGTTCTGGGAAAAAGGTGAAGGTACTGGGGTCCTCCACACGCTTGGCAAGATCCTTAGAAAACAGGACAAGCAGCCCAAAGAGGGGAGTATGGTCAGACTTGGCTACTTTACAGAAACTTGCAAAGCTGTGTGTGGAGGTCTGGACCGCCCCCCCCCCCAGTATCTTGTGATCCCCCCAAACCACCACAGAAAGTGAGACAAGGTTTACTGAAAACCAGGGTAAGCAGGGGCCATGGTGGCTCCAAGATTGATCTCATGTCCCTCCTCTGGTTCTGTCTCCATGCCAGAAGAGCACCTCTTTCTGATGAGGAGTCCACGACAGGTGACTGCCAGCACTTTGGGTCTCAGGAGTTTTGTGTCGGCAGCAGTTTTTCCAAGGTAAGGGGCTGTATGGTGCTGCATACAGCCCACCAAAGGGTACGGTTGAGCTGCTTGGAAGATGTGCCCAGCCTGCCATCCCGACAAGGGGGCCAGGAAGCAATGGGGTATTTCCTGGGATTTGCTGTAGGTGGGACAGGAATTGGCCACTGCCCTTTGCTTCTACCAAGACTTAGTTGGTTGAGTTGCAGAAAGGACTAGCAGTTGCCTCTCCGGGGCCTCAGGACACTTGCGCCAGCCCCAGGGAACTCGGCGAGATTGTCATACTGTTCTGTCATTGCAGGTGGAGCTCACAGCAGTTGGAAGTGGCAGCAATGCCCGGGGGGCAGACCCAGATGGCAGTTCGACAGAGAAACTTGGGCACAAGTCAGAAGACCAGCCTGATGATCCCCAGCCAAAAATGGACTATGCTGGGAACGCAGCAGAAGCTGAGGGCCTCCTGGTGCCACTGAGCAGCCCAGGAGACGGCCTCAAGCTGCCCACTCCTGACTGCCCCGAGGCCAGCAACAGCAGGGCCGAGTGCTCCTGGACTCCCCTCAGCACCCAGATGAGCAAACAGGTTGACTGCTCACCACCTGGGGTAAAGGCTTTGGACTCTCGACACGGTGTTGGGGACAAGAACACTTTCATTTTGGCTACTCTGGGAACGGGAGTCCCCGTGGAGGGGACCTTGCCTCTGGTTACCACTAACTTCAGTCCGTTGCCAGCCCCTGTCTGTCCCCCTGCTCCCGGTTCGGCCTCTGTTCCCCCATCTGTTCCTGATCCGTTCCAGGTTCCCCTTTCTGTCCCAGCCCCGGTGCCCCATTCTGGGCTGGTTCCAGTCCAAGTTGCCACTTCAGTCTCAGCTCCTTCCTCTCCCCTAGCACCAGTTCCAGCTCTGGCTCCGGCACCTCCCTCAGTGCCCACCCTCATCTCGGATTCGAACCCCCTTTCCGTGTCAGCCTCGGTCTTGGTGCCTGTGCCAGCATCCGCTCCCCCATCGGGCCCAGTACCCCTGCCGGCTCCCGCTCCTACCCCTCTCTCTGTCCCCGCTTCAGCACCTCCCTTGGCTCTCATCCAGGCTCCCGTGCCTCCTTCAGCGCCCACCTTGCTCCTTGCTCCCGTCCCCGCTCCGGTCCTGGCTCCCATGCCGGCATCGACACCTCCAGCAGCTCCTGCCCCTCCGTCTGTGCCGATGCCCACCCCAACCCCCTCCTCTGGCCCACCATCTACCCCCACCCTTATTCCTGCCTTTGCTCCTACGCCAGTGCCTGCCCCCACCCCTGCCCCCATCTTTACTCCGGCCCCTACGCCCATGCCGGCTGCCACACCAACTGCCGTTCCCACCTCGGCACCCATACCAGCCTCCTTCAGTTTGAGTCGAGTGTGTTTTCCTGCAGCTCAGGCACCAGCTATGCAAAAAGTCCCCCTGTCCTTTCAACCAGGGACAGTGCTGACCCCGAGCCAGCCACTGGTATATATTCCACCTCCGAGCTGTGGGCAGCCCCTCAGTGTGGCCACACTGCCAACCACCTTGGGGGTCTCCTCCACTCTTACGCTTCCTGTCCTGCCATCCTACCTGCAGGACAGGTGTCTCCCGGGCGTGCTGGCATCCCCGGAGCTCCGGTCTTACCCATATGCATTTTCTGTGGCCCGGCCTCTGACTTCTGATTCCAAGCTGGTGTCTCTGGAGGTGAACAGGCTCCCCTGCACTTCCCCGTCCAGCAGCACCACCACCCAGCCGGCCCCCGAAGGGGTCCCCGGGCCTTTGGCAGATACCTCCCTCACCACTGCTTCTGCCAAGGTGCTTCCAACTCCACAGCCTTTGCTGCCAGCCCCCAGCGGGAGCTCTGCCCCACCACATCCCACTAAGATGCCAGGTGGTGGTGAGCAGCAAACAGAAGGGGCTTCTGTTACCTTCTCTCCCCTCAAGTCACCTCCACAGCTGGAGCGAGAGATGGCCTCTCCACCCGAGTGCAGCGAGATGCCCCTTGACCTCTCTTCCAAGTCCAACCGCCAGAAGCTTCCTTTGCCGAACCAGCGCAAAACGCCTCCCATGCCCGTGTTGACCCCTGTGCACACCAGCAGCAAGGCCCTCCTCTCCACAGTCCTGTCCAGGTCTCAGCGCACAACCCAGGCTGCTGGCAGCAACGTCACCTCCTGCCTGGGTTCTACTTCCTCACCCTTCGTCATCTTCCCCGAGATCGTGAGGAATGGGGACCCGAGCACCTGGGTGAAAAACTCCACTGCGCTCATCAGCACCATTCCTGGCACCTATGTGGGAGTGGCTAACCCAGTGCCTGCGTCTCTGCTGCTGAACAAGGATCCTAACCTGGGCCTCAACCGAGATCCCCGCCATCTCCCCAAGCAGGAGCCCATCTCCATCATTGATCAAGGAGAGCCTAAGAGCACTGGTGCCACGTGTGGCAAGAAGGGCAGCCAGTCCGGTGCTGAGGGACAGCCAAGCACAGTGAAAACACGTTATACCCCAGCCCGTATTGCCCCCGGGCTGCCGGGGTGCCAAAGCAAGGAGCTCTCTCTGTGGAAACCTACAGGGCCAGCAAATATTTATCCACGGTGTTCAGTCAATGGGAAACCCACCAGCACCCAGGTCCTGCCTGTTGGCTGGTCACCATACCACCAAACGTCTCTGCTTTCCATTGGCATTTCCAGTGCCGGGCAGCTGACCCCCAGTCAGGGGGTGCCCATCAGGCCCACCAGCGTTGTTTCTGAGTTTTCTGGTGTGCCATCTGTTGGTTCCAGTGAAGCTGTACATGGACTAACTGAGGGGCAGCCACGGTCCGGGGGCCCCTTTACTTCTGAGCAGGACACTGTCACAAAGAACAAAACTTGCCGGATTGCTGCCAAGCCTTATGAAGAACAAGTTAACCCTGTCCTCCTGACTCTCAGTCCTCAGACAGGGACTCTGGCGCTATCTGTTCAGCCTAGCAGTGGGGACATCCGAGTGAATCAGGGGTCTGAGGAATCAGAGAGCCACCTGTGCTCTGATAGCACTCCTAAGATGGAAGGCTCCCAGGCTGCTTGCAGCCTGAAACTGGCAGGAGACACAAAGCCTAAGAACCAAGTGCTGGCTACCTACATGTCCCACGAGCTGGTCCTGGCCACCCCCCAGAACCTGCGCAAGGTGCCTGAGCTGCCTTTGCTACCTCATGACAGCCACCCCCAGGAGCTCATCTTGGATGTGGTTCCGAGCAGCAAGAGGGGCTCCAGCACAGAGCTTTCGCAGCTTGGAAGCCAGGTGGACCTGGGGCGGGTGAAAATGGAGAAGGTGGATGGTGATGTGGTCTTCAATTTAGCCACCTGCTTCCGGGCTGATGGACTCCCAGCAGCTCCCCAGAGGGGCCAAGCCGAAGCACGGGCTAAGACCATGCAGGCTCAAGTAAAACGGGAAAGTGTCGGGGTCTTTGCTTGCAAGAGCAAGTGGCAGCCAGATGAAGTGCCAGAATCTCCGCCACCCAAGAAGATGAAGTGTGGCAAAGAGAAGGAAGGAGAGGAACAGCAGCAGCTGCCACAAGCCAAGCCCACAGTCCAGAGTTCCCTGGGCTCCAAGGTGAGTCTCAGTGCCTGAGCTCAGGTGAAGGGTGGGGCGGAGACCCTGCTGGTCTGCTTCACTCTGCAGGTCTCTACTGTGTTGGTGCCCTACCCTGAGCACAGTATCCTTGAGTGGCTGAGTGAACTGCCCAGATTGGAGGAAGGCTTTTGTAAAGTGAATGTGACCTGCACCTGCTGACTGCTTTCTAAATCACATTCTCTATATATGATGTTTTTGTCTGGGGTGGGGCTGGCTTATATTTCTTTTTTGTTTGTTTGTTTGCTTGAGACAGGGTCTCACTGTGTAATTCAGGCTGGCCTTGAGCTCACTGTGTAGCCCAGGCTAGCCTCCAACTCAAAGCGATCCTCCTGTCTCAGCCGCCCAGGTGCCGGGATTACAGGCATGCACCACCATGCCCAGCTAAGGCTGGCTAGTATTTTGTAGGCTGTAGAAAATAATTCCATCCTGGAGCTAGGGAAGCCATTGTTCCAGATGAGATTGGAAAGCAGAAGGTTAGGTGAGGGAAATCAGTGAACAGCCTCTTCCCTGAATAGCCGCTCTTCCTTGACTTTTAAGGAGATGACTGACTACTGACCTTGAGAACCTGGAGCTTGGGGAGGAAAGGGGCCTTTGACAGGTTCATTCCTTGTAACAGTGCGGAACCCTGCTTATGATTCGCATGGAGTCTTGTGGGGTCAGAGCCAGTTGGCTTTCCGGCTAATCCACCAATTTCCTTTCCTTTCCATGCTTGAGTGGCAACTTTGTGTTTGAAGACATTGACAGTGTGGTGGAGAAGGCAGATAGGTGTCTGGGTCTTGATCCATGCTAGGCTATGGATGGCAGCAGAGCCCTCAGCAAAAAGGTGGGCCTGGAGCATTCAGCTTGAATCCATGGGTCCTCCCAAGGCCATTGGTGATCTAAGGAAATTCTGGAAATATTGAGGGTAGGGTTCATTGAATATGCAGAGCAATTTGAAGTTCTGTTGACAGGACTTCATATTGGATGTTACTATGTGCTAAGGAACATTTCCTGCATGAGGGCCACTAAGTTGTTTGTGGCACAAATTCTTAGTCACTTACGAACTGTAGAAGTCTTTGAGAAGTTGATGAGACCGATGGACTTGTCCCCAGAAACATGGCTTCAGAATGTTGCCAATAATTGCAGGGGCTTTGCAGACCTCCCTCCCTCCAGAAAGCTCACCCACAGACTCCAGGTTAAGAACTCCTGGGATCAAGTTTTGGTAGGTTTTCCTCAGTGACCTAAGACATGACATAGTAGAGCTATGGCTTTTGGTCAGGTTAATTGCAGTCTGCTTGGTGATACTAACTTATACCATTGAACTCCTACTTACATGAAGTGTTTTCTACACGTTGCCTGATTTAATTCATAGAATAATCCCATGAGGTGAATGTTACACCCAATTTACAGGTGAGCAAATGAAAGAGACAGGCTCCAAAAGGCTACATAACCCAAGTGATACAGCTGTTAAATGGCACGGCTGGAACTCAAACTCTAGTTCCAGAACTGGGGAGTTGGTGATGGTTGTATACCTCTGTGACTCCATGAATTCACTCGTACCTTTAAATAAATAAGTGAATTCAATGGCATGTCTCAATAAAGCTTTTGTTAAGTTTAAATGAGGTAATATCCAAGTGCCTAAAACAGTACCTGGCGAATACTAAGTGCTCAGTTAAGGTTAGTGGCTGCTGTTTTTATTACTCATATTACAACAGATGTGGCTCCTGTCCTTCTAGAGCCTATGTTTTTCTGATGACTCAATGACAGGCAGGCACCATCCCTTCCTCTCTATGAGATGAACAGTTCACAGACCAATCCAGGGGGCAGAGAATAAAGTTACAGGATGAGGGGTCCAGCAAGCAGTCCTTTGCCACTGCCTGTGATGATCTAGTAAATGTCCACTTTTCAGGAGCACAAATAACTTAGCTCTTTCTTTTGTTATGTTTTGTCTTCCTGATGAAGAAACTCTTGAAAAGCAAACTAAGATCAGGGTTAATTCAAAACAGCTCCTTCAGGTCTGGCCAGAGAAAAACGTTTTTTCTCCTGTCACCTGTATCACCTGCCCAAGGTCTCTTAGAACCCTAAGGGGCCTTCCGGATCAGCAGCAAAGAGGGTTGTGTTGTTTTCTTTTTCTCCCCCCACCCACCTTTTTTTTTTTTTCCGGTACTGGGAATTGTACCCAGGACCTTACACGTATTAGACAAGCACTCTACTACATAGCTACATCCCCAGTCCTTTTTCTCTTTTTCTTTTCTCTTCTTTTCTTTTCTTTACCTTGGCAATATTGAGGATTGAACCTAGGACCTTACACTGAGCTACATCCCTGTTCATTCATCTACCTACCTACCTATCTGTGTTACTGGGGATTGAACCTAGGGCCTTCACTCTGAGATACATCCCCTTCCCTTTTAAAATTTTGATACAGGGTCTCCCTAACTTTCCTGGGCTGGCTTCAGATTTGTGATCCTTCTGCTTCAGCCTCCTGAGTAGCTAGAATTACAGGCATAAGCTCCCACACCTAGCAGAAAATTGTGCCTCATTTGATGCTGAGTGTATTTTATTGTGTTCTTGTTCTTTTTGAAAATTCATTGGAAAATACATCAAAACTCTGGGTTTTTTTGGTTTTTTTTTTTGGCACTCGGGACCTTGCACTTGCAAGGCAGGCAGTGGAACCACTGAGCTAAATCCCTGGCCCTAAAACTCTGGTTTGGTTTGGTTTGGTTTCTTTGTACTGGGGATTGAACTCGGGACCTTGCACTTGCGGAGCAGGCGGCAGAACCACTGAGCTAAATCCCAAGGCAAAACTCTGTTAACCAGAACATTCATCTTACACAATCTCCCCATCCTCAAAACTTTTCATGTGAATTGGAGTGCACTACATATTTTTACTTTGACCGCTGCCCTTGTAGGTGATAAGACAGAAATCCTTTTCAGATGTTCTGTTTTACTTGTTTTTGTCTGTCTTAGGAAGTTAAAGTTAATGATCTATAATTGAAACAGCCAGCTAAAAATGATATTCAGAAATAAATAAGACATGTTCAGATTTATGTGCATTTAGCTTTGTTCCCCCCTGATTTAAAATAGTTTTTCTCTGACCATACCTGAAGGTCAGATTTTAAGCAGCTGTTTCCTATCTTCCTTTTTCCTCCCTAGTTCTTTCCTTCTCCTGCCACTTGATTCGTAGGAACTGGCAGCGAGCAAAAGGAGAAACTGAACTTGAATTTCAGCTCAGCCTTCTCCTGAATAAGAAACAGGACGAGTTCATGGAATAGGGGAGTTCTTGGAATCTGATTGGTAATAGGGACTCCCTGTGGCTGGAGAATTGAGACCCCTCAACAGTCTAGCCACAAGATATCTGCTATCCCCTCAGCTGGATCTAGCCTGTGACTAACTTTCTAGAAGGTGAGGTGGGTCTGCTTTAGGAGAAAAACAACTCTAGCAGGTTTAATTCTTCCTTTTCTTCTAAGACCTGCTTTCTTTGTTCAAAAGTTTTGCTTATTCCATACTCCCTGGATACTAGGATGCTAGAAATCCCTACCTTGTCTCTTTTCTTGTTTAGTGGCACAGAGGGCCCTCAAAGCATTTGAGAATCTGTGACTGGTAAGCCAAGTGTGTGAGCACAGCCGTAAGATGGGATGCCCCTGGCAGTTGGCGGGAAGGAGCTAAACAAAAGCAGCGGAGGATGCAAGTGGGGAAGGAGAGTAGTGAGAGTTGGTACAGAGGGGCAGTGGTGGCAGTGGCGGGAGGTCTGGGGTTTCAGCCAGCTCCAGGGCTTCCTCGCTGCACGTGCAACTGAGCTAACTAGTAGGGTGGCCTGGTAAATGGCAGCCCCTAAGTGACTACCCAGACTGGGCCATGTGCTGCTCTGGAAAAGTCATTCAGCCTTTTGTCTTGGAGCCTCAGTTTTCTCTCTGTTCTGTGGGATAATGTTAGCTTCTCTTCTCGGGGTTGTTGGGAAGATAAAATCAGATAATAGAGACGAGATACTTTTGAGAAGTTGAAAGTGTTGCAGAGTATGGGGTGGTGGTATTAACCATTCCTGGACCTTTTTATTGTGTTTCATAAATATGGGGAGATGGGAATTACCCCTGTGTTGTTTTCTGCTTGCCTTAGTTAAATCTGTTTTCTGGTATTAATTTACACATCAAAATAGACAGTTTTTCTTGACCTGGCCCAAACTGAGAATTATTTTCAGTTGTTGGTGTCTGTACCATTCACAATGAAGTTATTTAAACAATGCAGTCACCCAGCTGGCAGAAGAGGCATTTTTATTTTATTTTTTTGGTACCAGGGATGGAACACGGGTCCTTGCACTTACGAGGCAGGCGGCGGAACCACTGAGCTAAATCCCCAGCCCCAGAAGAGGCATTTTTGTTTCATGCCCATCTGTCCACTGGTGTTTGGGTATAGAAAGAATGGGGCCTGACTTTGGACCTTTTATTTTATTTTATTTTTATTTTTAAACATTTTTTTATTTTTATTTTTTTTGGTACCAGGAATTGAACTTGGAACCTTGTACTTGCGAGGCAGGACTGAGCTAAATCCCCGGCCCTATTTATTTTTCTTGAGACCGGGTTTTGCTATGTAGTTCTGGCTGGCCTTGAACTCCCTCTGTAGCCCAGTCAGGCCTCGAACTCATGGCAGTCCTCCTGCCTAAGCCTCCCAAGTACTGGGATCACAGGCATGCGCTACCATGTCTGTCCTGCACCTTTTCAAATGACTTTGGGTATGTGTTCAGTGGTTTGTGAATTCAGATTCTGTAGACCTTTTCAACGTGATGGGGTGTTGATTCCTACGGGGACCAGCAAGGGCCCTGGCTCACTCCAGGGGGGCCTCTGTAGCCCACTGGGGCCCCTGCCCTCTTGGTCCCCAGCCTGGGCACTTTGTGTCCATGTGTCAGAAACAGGCATATGGCTCAACTCTGGGAGCTTTCTCAAGAACCAAAACTGACATCAGACCTGACTCTCTATACCTTTCCACAGTGCCGGAAGCCACCCGGCGACCCCCAGGAACCAACCAAGAAAAGCCCCAGGGGCACTTCAGATTCAGGAAAAGAGCACAATGGAGTCAGGGGAAAGCACAAGCACCGGAAGCCAACAAAGCCGGAGTCCCAGTCTCCAGGAAAACGAGCCGATGGCCATGAGGAAGGTAGGTCCCTGAGGCCCTGGCCCTCCAGGCTGGGCTGTAGAGAGGTCCCTGTGGCATGCTGGTGTGGGTAGGACTGAGACTGGAAAAGTGAACCTTCTTCACTCTGGAAGGGAGATAGAATTGACACTTCTGGTTTTCCTAAAGGGCATTAATTATACTGAGTAGTGGGTTTTATTGTGGCATTTTCTTTTTTTTGGTACCCAGGATCGAACTTGGGACCTTGTGCTTGCGAGGCAAGCGGTGGCACCACTGAGTTAAATCCCCGGCCCTCATTGTGGCATTTTCATACATGTATATAACATGCTTTGTTCATATCCGTCTCCCATTACACCCCTTCCCCTTCTCTCCCCCTTCCCTGCCCCTCCTTCATCTCCTTTCTCTTCCCTAATAGTTGACACCTCTGAAATCAAAGACAAGGGAGGAGGGAGCAGAGGCATGTTCTGCCCAGCGCACTAGCATACAGCACATTTTGAAGGCCAGAGGAGGGGCTCACACACCAGCAGATGGCATTCCTACAGCAGAGTAGCCAGCCCATTCCCTGCAGTGGGTCTAGGCTCAAAGAAGAAACAGGTGTAGGAGGAATTAGACAACAACAGCAGAATGAGGGTTCATTATACTATTTTCTCTACTTTTGAATATACTGGAAAACTTCCATTTCAAAAAGAAATCGCTAGTTAGCTAGGATGAAGGCTTTGGAGATATCCTAAACCCTCATCATTTAGGGACCCACAGGATATTTGGGATGTGTGCTCTGCCATAGATGGTCCCTCTTGTGTCCTCATCAGGGAGAGAAGGTCAGGCATTCCTGATGGCGTGGTCCCTGTCCATGGGCTTGCCCCTCTGACATGACCTGCTTCTTCTAGTCTGCTCTCAGGTAGTAGTTTTCCTGTATTCAATGTTCCCTGCTCCCATCTTCCCACCTCACTAGGATTCATCAAGGCTGCCTCCTCTGGGATGTGCTCCAGCCGAGTTATAACTTCATGGAGGTACAGCAGCCTCTGAGTCATGCAGGTAGCCAGGTCTTCTACTTTCTGGCACGGTGTCTGATTGATTCTGTGTTCCCTTTTTTGGTGTCAGTGAAAATGATCCAACTCCCAGTTTTCAAAAACCAACAGGACAGGGCCAGGGATTTAGCTCAGTGGTGCCACCGCCTGCCTTGCAAGCACAAGGTCCTGAGTTCCATCTCCATACCAAAAAAAAAAAAAAAAAAAAACCAGGACAGCTGGGTGTGGTGGCACACACCTATAATCCCAGCACTCAGGAGGCTGAGGCGGGAAGATCACTGAGAATTTGAGGCCATCCTGGGCTACATAAGGAGTTCAAGACTAGCCTGAACTACATAGTGAGACTGTCTCAAAAACAAAACAAAGAACAACAGGACAGCTGGGTGTGATGGTACACGCCTGTAATCCCAGTACTTGAGATCACCATGAGTTCGAGGCCAGCCTGGGCTACAGTGTATTCAAGGCCAGCCTGAACTACATAGTGAGACCCTGCCTCAAGAAACAAGACCAAAGAACCACCCCCAAAACCGAACAGGATGCACTTATTCCCTAAAGGAGATACTATATGATAGCAGCATAAGGTGAGTGGATGGGGTAACCCAGGGTGACTGTAGAGTCAGTATGAACCCTCAGAGTTGGGCATGATGGCACATGCCTGTAATCCTAGCACTTGGGACCCTGAGGCTCCCATGAGTTTAAGGGCAGTTTAGACTACATAGTGAGACTCTGTCTCAAAAGCAAACAAATAAATAAACTCTCCATGATTATTCTACCTGATCCTCTCAGGTGACCTTTCCCATTTTTTTTTTTTTTAGACGCTGGTTGTGATATTTCTGCCTTCTGCCCTGAAACTATGCATACAGGTTCCTTGGAAAAGAAAGCAAAGAGCAGTTTCCGTGACTTCATCCCAGTGGTTCTGAGCACCCGGACACGCAGTCAGTCTGGTGAGTGAGACCAAGGCCATAGCCCATCCTCGTACCTTTATAAAAAGGGGACAACATCTGGTTGAATAATATTGCTGTTGGCCCAGGTGGAGAATTGGGAATTTGCTTCCTTGTGCCAAGGCTCTGTGCAGAGACAAAAGAGCCCTGGGCAGGGGCATTGCCCATTGCCCATGGTTTTAGGACTATTTGCTTAGCTTTTTGGAGCAGAAACCTGACATCTCTTGTTGGGAGCTGATGGTGGAAAGACTATGCCACTCAAGAAAGCTGGTTCTCCTCTAAGAATGGGCATCTCGTGATCACTGGGACCCATGTAAGGCACAGACATTTAACCTCTGGGCCTTGGTCTTACTGCTCTTTGTGGCAGGCATCATCAATATTGGGAAAACCACTATGTTGTCAGGGCTGGCAGACTCACTTTTGGCATCCTGAAATGTATCAGTCAATCCCAGGGGTCTAGAACATTTAGTCCTTTCCAGCCTCCACTCCTTTGCTGATTTTATGTTGGTACAGGTGGCTGGAGAAGGTTTCCCTGCTTCACCTGGATTTCCATGCAAATTGGATGGAATGGGGACATGGGGCATAATGGGAACTCAATCTGACATTCTCTTAACTGGCACCTCAGCACATGGCCAGCACAATGGTAATTGGGCCTCATGATGATTGATGGCCTGGGGACCTTACAAAATCCTGAAGTGTCTTCTGAATCATCAAAGAGTGATTACATCACACCCAGCCCCATTTTCACGTTAAACACATTGTACTGTATTTGATTCTTTGGAAAGCGGTGATCCCTGTGTGATCTCTATGGTGATTGTGCATTAAGTAGAATATTAGATCAACCAGAACACTTCATTCCCTGCCTGGTCCACACAATAGCAAGTTTACTGGATAGTTGCTGTCTTTAAATGGTCTGACCAACTTGAAGCTTTGATCAAGGGCAATTCTGTTTGCCCTAACCCATGTCTTTCTGCTACTGACCTTGCTAAGATCTGAGGATTGTTGAGTTAACAGCCAGGCCTCGGGAGAAAGATGGTAGTGTCTCACAGCTGCTTCCAAGGAAGGTGTCAGATCTCCTGTAGTGTGAAACCAGGCCAATTTTGGATTGTACTTTTGTTGTTAGCACAGTTGAAGGAAAGAGTCGGGGGAAAAATGACCTCTTGGCAAGGTGGCCCAGGAGGACAGGAAAGGTGCCATCTTCCTGAGGTGGTCAGGAGTGGAGGGGGAAGTGCCTGCCCAGTGGTGAGGAACAACTGCAGTGGCATTGGGGGAGGGGCCAGGGAGAGACCTCCTCCCTGGAACTCTTGGCAGCTCAGCAGGAGGTGGGGTCAGATTAAGGGAAGAGGGCCTGCTGTATTGCATTTGGGCGTCACTGAGCCCTGCCTGTCATGGGAAAGGGACTCTGCTTCACTATTCATGGACTCTTCTTTCGTGGTGGCTGTGCTTCTCAGCGAGATCGGTGAGGCTGCAGAGTGAGCAGGAGCTGGGGAGGGCTGCCAGGCTGTCCTCCCTCACCCTCTTCTTAGCCGTCATTTCCCAAGCACAGAGACCTGTGGCTCTCTCTTGCTGCTCACACATTTTTGGTACCTTGTAAGTGCTAAGCAAGAATTTGTGAAATGGATCCAAGCGCCATGACACCATAGATGAATAAGGGTGTGTGTGTGTGTTTTGTTGTTTTTTTCCGGTACCAGGGATTGAACTCAGTACCTTGTGCTTACAAGGCAGGCGCGGCGCCACTGAGCTAAATCCCCGGCCAAGGATGTGTGTTTTCAATTCTTGAAAGTTGGTATATATCCATATATCAGACTATGAAAAGCACTTATGGGCGAAGGAGCTCATTTAAGACCCAGAACAGCTCTGGTGAAGTCAGTGAGGAGAGAACGGTACCCCCGTTTTATAGAAGAGGACACAGAAGTGAAAGAACGTTCCTAAAGTATACAACTAATAACTGGCACAGCCTGAACTTGAACCCAGACCTTCAGACTCCTAGTCCAGGGCACTCATGCCAACACCATACTTAGTTCTTTGAAGAGGTACCTGACCGTCCTCTGTACGTCCCATCCACAGGAAGCATCTGTAGCTCCTTTGCTGGTGTGGCAGACAGTGACATGGGAAGCCAGGAAGTCTTCCCCACAGAAGAAGAGGAGGAGGTGACCCCCACCCCAGCTAAGCGTCGAAAGGTGAGAAAGACCCAGCGGGACACTCAGTATCGCAGCCATCATGCCCAAGACAAGACTCTGCTGAGCCAGGGCCGCAGACATCTGTGGCGAGCCCGAGAGATGCCCTGGAGGACAGAGGCCGCCCGGCAAATGTGGGATACCAATGAAGAGGAGGAGGAAGATGAGGAGGAGGGCCTGGTGAAGAGGAAGAAACGGAGACGGCAGAAGAGCCGAAAATATCAGACTGGGGAGTACCTGACAGAGCAAGAAGAAGAGCAGCGGAGGAAAGGGAGAGCAGGTAAGGCTGGCCAGGGTGCTGCTGTCCCCACAGCCCCTCTCTTGGGCATCATGGTGGTCACAGCTCTGTCTGCTCTACACCAGCCAAAGGCCTCTGGACCCATAGAATCCTGGTGCTCTGACCTCCAGCTACCAGAGGAGGTCACACAACTCCAGCCCCAAGCTTTTGGCTTTATGTTGAGATGGAAGGAATTTGGACTGGCCTACAGGTGAGCTGAGGATACAAAGGCCTAAGCCTCCTGCTTTCTTACAGACGTCTGAACCCATTGGTCTGGTCACAGTGACATCCTTGGCGTGTACCACTGCCGTACCAGGGAGTTTTCTGGTTGGCTTGAGGGAGTTGGGTCTGGTGAGGATAGATTCTCTCTCCTAGAATCTTGGGTTCAAGAAGAAAGAGGGTATCGGCTGCCTTTCATGGGATGCCCTCAGTCCCTAAACTAAAAAGAAGTACAGTGGTTCCCTCAAACCAACGGAAGAACTTCAAGTAAAAGCAGCCACAACTTTGTTGTCTCAGATAAAGCCATAAAGGTTATCCAGAGGTGGAGTGAAGCTTTGAGGTGACCCAAGGTGGCATCTTTTCTGTTGGATCTCAATTGGGAAAGCAGATAGCCCGAAGACAAAACCAGGCATTCTTTGGCCGCATCAACTGCTATAAAACATGGTCACAGACCGTCACAAGAGGCTAATGTCGATATTCTCCACTAAATACTGCTCAGGCCCATTTCTGTAGTGGATTTCTCACTGAGCAAAAAGCACATCTCTGGGTTCCATAACACTTCTGCCTCTTCCTCTCATTCTCTAACCTGTACCCTTGGAGTGATAATTGATCATCTCCTATATTGTGTTCACGCTGAGTTGCTGATAAACATCTGTGGTCCCTTTGTTAGCTAAAACAGAATAAACTCACGTCGAGTGGGTAATAGATTCTTGGTTTGCTATAATGCAAAGAAGGCTTAACCTCATTTCCGGCTCTGTTTCAGTGAAGATATATATAACTGTCTTTATGCTCAAGAGAGTAATTGAGCTAATTTTCTTCAACTGTGTGAGTGAGTGGGGACAATTTTTCCTTTCTTTTGCCAGAATCATAGTGGATTAGTTGTGAATGAGGTGTCAAACCATTGGCCCCAGTCACTTAGGATGAAGAGGAGATTTTGTATCAGCAGATTTTCTCTAGTAAGGGCTGGTTGCATAGCTTGGAAGCTCCTCAGGGAGCTGTTGGGCCTTGGAACCAGAAGGACCTTTGACGTGGCCTGGTCCAGTTGCCACCTATGTAGACAGAGAGAGAGATCTCCACTACATTTGTGACAGAGAGCTAGCTAGAATCACCTGAGTGCCAGCAGTAGCATGGAGAATAACAGTGACCAGGACATCCTGTCGGACTTGGGGGCAGGTTCAATTGTTGGAAAGTAGGCCATTCTCCCTCCGTAGATGTGTCTAAGGGTTTTGCATTGAGGCAGCTGGCTTTGGCATGTGGTCTCATCACCTTCCCACAGAGATGACATCTTCATGCAGGAATTGCCTGACAAATATCTCTCTCCTCAGCAAGGGCCAATCTCTCCTGCTACTACTGTCTCTCAGGTCAACAGAGAAGCAGGCAACAGCCAAACTAGGCGGGTCACCTTCTTCCTGTCTTCACTTCTTCCATGACCTTTCCTTTCATCCTGGGCTTAGCTGGGTTCCTTCTTGACTTGAGGAGAGGTTAGGAAGAGCCACTTCTACTCCCACACCTGTTACCTCTACTCCCTGTTCCTACTCTAAAACCCTTGTTCCTCTGCAACTCCAGAGCCTGTCCTTCCCTGGATAAATAGGGTGCAAGGCAGTTTTTCCTGTGGCAGTGGATGCTATAATGTGGCTTCTCCATGCTTCCTGAGGTCCTTGCAAGGCATAGTTCTGTTCCTTCCTCTTTTACCACAGCCCAGACTTGTTGCATCAGAAGGCCAGCTTTAGAATGTTCTGGCTGGACCTGCAGTTAGAGACCATCTAGCACAGCAATTCTGAGCAGGTTGTGGGGACCTACTAGTGGGCTGGGGCTAGCTTGGGAAAATGGATGGTATGATAGCCAGCTTCTCAATGGCTGTGCATAAGCTACAGCCAGTTGCTCATACTAGATGGGTGACTTTTATATCTAGATCTGCCCTTGGTAATGTCACACACAGAGTCCATGTCATGGTCAGGGGAGATGAGGTGAGAACTCTCGGATCTCAGTGACTTCATTTCAAATGGAGAAACTGAGGCTGCAGTTAATTCATTTCACAGACATACTGATCTTTTACCATGTGCTAGGCCTGGTGTCCAGTCCCGTGGGCAGACAGTACACAGCCATGGCCTTCCCTCAAGAGTTTGCACTTGAGTAACACAATAATGATGCCTTACTCTTTGTAACTTGATAAAAGGTTTTGCACATGTTAAACTCATTTAATTCTCCTACCACTCATGGAGTGTATATTCTCCCTATTTATAGATACTGAAACTGAGGCTCAGAGAGATTATGGCTTGTTTTTGTCTAATCACACAGTGGCCAAGCCATATAGTACCAATGTTAAGAGATCAGGGCAAGCAGTCTGTCACCCTTACACATGGGGTTTAGGCCAGACTCTGTGGGATGAGGCACTTGCTAGCGGAGTTCCCAGTAGATCTTTTAAAATTTTTTTCAGTGACCTGTAGCTAGAATCAGAGATGCTGCCTGTGTGTTCCAGTGAGAACACTGACTTGAATTTCAACCAGGGGAGGTGGCAGGTTTCTGCCATCGCCCACCAGCACATTTGGCCCATGGCACCTTCTCATCTTGGGGAGGTTCTGTTACTTTGATCGTGGTGTCCTCAGACAGTGACAGGGACAGTCAGGTGGGTAGAACTGGAGCCATAAAAGCAGCCTTCAATATCAGGTACTCTCTGCCCCAGTGTACTTGATACTTTAGCATGGCTACTAAATTTGTTTTCATATTGGAGACAAAGGGGATGAAGAAACGGTTAAAAAAGTTCTGATTTGCTCTCAGCTAGGGGAAAATCTTTTAAGAATTGCCCCCATCTTAGGGACAGGTAGATGGGCTGCCCCCTGCTGGCAGGGCTGGGAGCTATCTCCTGCTTGCAGAGGAGGGACTTGTGTCCATTCAGGAAGCATTGAGTGGAAGAGTCAACACTGCTGCGCTGCATGCTGCTAGCCGATAGTTACACAGCTTCGCACTGCAATTCAAATCCCCAAATTTCTCTGATTCATCTTAGGGGATGGTGTTGCTTTTTTAGTGTTCCACTTCTGTGACACCCATTCTTTCTTGTCTCTTGCTCAGATCTAAAGGCCCGTAAGCAGAAGACTTCCTCCCAAAGTTCGGAGCACCGCCTCAGGAACAGGAACCTTCTCTTGCCCAGCAAAGCCCAGGGGATTTCGGAGTCACCAAATGGTTTCCTTCCAAACAACCTGGAAGAGCCAGCCTGCCTTGAAAATCCTGAAAAGCCATCAGGAAAACGAAAGTGCAAGACCAAGCACATGTCAAACGTCTCAGAAGAGGCAAAGGTACATGGCCACCAAGGGGAGCCGGACATGGGACAGAGTGGGCAAGAGAAGACAGGGAGAGTGGCAGGGAGGGAGTGTATGGATCAGATTAACCCACGAGCATTAAAGTCTTCCAAACTAGTTCGAGAAGGGTTGGGAATAGCATTTGAAGAATGGAAACTAAAGGTACAGCTGGCTGTAAGGTTTGCCCCGTGATGGCTTTTCCTCTATGATCCTTGAGTCTCCTCTGAGTTAAGGAAGAATTAAAGAATATGACAGGATATTAGCCTGAATAAGTTTGTTAACATCTGATCAAGAAGCTTTTGTCTGGGCTTAACTCACTGGAAACCAAGCATGGAGCTTTCTGAGTCAGTCAAGGTACAAAACAACTTGTAGAAGTCGGGATTTTGATGTCTAGACAAAGGTTGCTTGAGGGAAGGGCTGGCTGAAGAAATTCCACTTGGGCCCAGGTTGTAGCACCCCAGCCCACCCTCATTTCCTGTTCCTTTGCATCCCGGAGCCTAGGAGTCAGAGAGTGGCCACTTACCAATCAGCCAGGTCAGCATTGTAGCGCCCTGCTTGAAAATCTACATCTCATTTGTGTCTGATGTTCGTGGTATCCATGTTAGGTTCTACATTGTATTAGGGTAAGTGCTGTCCTCTGAGGGCTGGTGCACATCCTCATACTTCAGACAGTGGCAGGAATGAGGGGACGGAGGCACGGTGTGGCATGGTATATGTGGCATCCATTCCCTCTGTCCCCAGAATGGGAGAAAGACAGGGAACCCTGGTCTGTGCTAAGGGCTTTGTTCATATTTTTGCTTTTAATTCCTGCAGTGGCTCTTTTAGGTAGGCACCTTTATTAACCTTTATTTACTGTGAGGAAACTGAGGCTCAGGGAGGTGAGGGACCTGTGTGAGATCACTGAGTGGCCCTAAGTGCCGGAGTAGGGAAGTGTGAATCAGGCTTCTCTGCCTCTGGGGCGCAGTTCCATGTGCCTCACAGGCTCTGAATGGGTGGCTTCTGTCTGGATCCTGGAGGTACTGGGGGAGGGGGTGGTTGAGCAGGAAACACTGCAACCCTGGCAGCTCTGCCAAAAGGTGGGGTTTCCAGGCTCCTACTGCCCCCTGCCCTTCCCCCTGCTCTGCCCCAGACACTCCCATGGTCCTGTTCCATACAAAGGTAACCAGCTGCCTGGCATTCAGCAGGACACTCCAGTGCTTCTGTCTTGTTCTGCCTGGCAGTGTGTCCGCTGCAGTGTTCTCCAGGAGAGGGTTTTGTCCCTCCCCAGGGCCTCCCTTTTTCCCTCCTGCCTTTCTTTCTCTTCCAGTCTCCACCACCTGCTCCAGTTGCCCCCATGGCACGGGGCTTTGTAGTGGGAGGCAAGGCGGGGGGAGGGCGGGGGGCCATCCTGCAACACTGAAGTGGGGCATTGGCCAAGGGCTTCTTCCCGCAGGGGCTCAGAGCCAGGCGGAAGGGAGGGGGAGGGCTCCCCGTATTTATTCTTGCTCCTCCCTCTCTGAGGCAGCCTCCCTTGCTGTGCCCTGGCAGCGCTGGCCCCTATAAAGAAAGTCACCCTTTGACTCCTGACTTGGCTTAGAGAAAACTTGAGTATTTTACCTAGCATCCTCCAGTCCTGCCATTGTATGCCCCATCCTCCTGGCTATACAGCAGCATTATCCCTTCACAGACAGTGTCTTCCTGCTAGGGACTGTATCTCTGCCCTAGGGATAGGGACTAATGTTGGCACCTTGTGACCTTGCGAGTTTTTGGAGGAAACAAATACTCTGGGCCCTCATCTTTTTTCTGCTGGGTTTTTTTTTTCCCGACTTGATAACTTTCTAGGTAACTTTTCAGGCCGCCAATGACTCTGCACATGACTGGCTTGAATAAAGTCACCACGTATTTGTTGTGATAGTGTGCCCAGCCCTGAGCCTGGAAGAGAAAGTAACAATATGAACAATTTGAATCCAAAGAGCTTAAGACCTAGCACAGGAGCCAGGTGCAGAGGCTAAGACTAAGCGTTCCCTGAGCTCAGGAACTGGAGGGCAACCTGGGCAATGCAGTGATTCTTTGTCTCAAAAAAAATTTAAAACAAAAAGCAAAACAACAAAAAAATTAAAACAAAAACCTAGCAGGGGAGTCGAGACTTACCCTTAGCCATGGAACACTGGAAGGAAAGAAGAAAGTGAGGCCTTATGCATCAGACTAATATGAGTCAGAGTGGGTGCTGTGGATATGCAGAGGAAGAGGGTGGTAGAATAGTGTAGAAGCCATGGGCTTTAAGTGAGATCTTGATGCCCTGTGGGATGTGTGTGTATGTATGCATATATAGATGGAAGGCTCAGTTGGACAGCAAATCACTCTAGAACATAGTAGCTGACTGTAATAAGCATATATTGTCTCCCAGTTTCTGGGGCTCAGGAATTCAAGAGTAGTGTATTAGTCCAGCTTGGGGTCTCTCATGAGGTTGCAGTCCAGGTGTCAGCCAGGGCTGCATTCCTTCAAAGACTTGACTGGGACCAGAAGATCTGTGTCCAGGATAGCTCGCTCACATGGCTGGTGAGTTTGCTGGCTCTGGGCAGCCTCCTTTCCTCACCCCACGGAACTCCTCAGAGAGCTACGTAAGTGTCCTCATGACATGGGGCGGCTGCCCTTCCCCACAGCAAGTGATGCAAAAGACAACAAAGCAGAAGCCACAATGTCTTTTAGGACCTGGCTTTGGAAGTCACATACTGTCACTTCTGCAGTCTCCGCTTAGGTATGTTATATAGGTCAGCACTGTCCCATGTTGGAAGGGGCTACCCAAGAGCACAAATAAAGGGATATGGGATCCTCAGGAGCCATCTTGGAGATTATTCTCTGGCTTCCAGTGATTCACGTCCCTTCCACATGTAAAGTATACTCACCCCTCCCAAGACCCCCAAACTCTCACCCAATTATGGTACCAGCCCCAAGTTTAGAATTGTGTCATCTAACTTATTAGGTCAGGTGCACATGAGGCTCTTCCATTTGGTTCCTGGAGTGCAGCTTTTCATTCACAGTCCTGCTAATCGAAGCCCCTTGAATTAGAGACAAGTTTCCTGCCCCCATGGACCCAATATGCAGTAGGACTGGCATGGGAATCCACTGTAGACATTCCAGCTCGACATGGAGGACAAGGGAGGCACCCAGTGATCACTCATGAGAGCAGGACTCTCCTGCCATTCTGTGAGCACCTGCCTGTTCATTGTTCTGCAGCCTTTGCAGCGTTGCATTATCTCAAAGGCCCTGCAAGGGACAGAGGGAGGTTTGGGGGTTATTGGGCTGGGCCCTGGCTCTCATGGCTGATGGATAGCAGAGACAAGCCTCAAACCCAGCCTATCTGGTTCCCAATCCTCAGCTCCTTTCACCATCCAAGATGTGCCTGAGTATGATCTGGGGACAGGTGTGGCAAAAGATAGGAAGGGCCTGTGAGGTTGATTGGCAGGGGAGGTTTTGAAGCAAGAGTGAAGGCATTAGGACATGTGACTTTAGTCAAAGACAGCTATTTCTGCTTCTCTTTGCCATTATTGCTTGCAGGTATGGCTTATCCAAACCTCAGTAAACAGGGATTGAGGCAGGTAGAGAAGGCATACCCAGTGCATGGGGGAGCTGGGATGTCCCCTCCACCTCTGGTTTCCAAACCCTTCATCATTCTGTGGTTTATGGGCTGAGGATCTGATGCTTTTTGGATCCCCCCCACCCCAGGTGGATCCTGGAAATATTATACATGGCTAGTGACCAGCCCAGCCTCTAGCCTTAAAGCTGACAGTGTTCTGAGCCACTTGGGGTACTGTCAGCAAATCACCACATGGGCACAGAGGAGGTGAAATGGCCCTGGCAGCCAAGTGTTGTGATGATGGATGGGACATGTTACCTGGCCTGACCTAGCCCTGCATCTGCTTTCCAGGGCAAAGGCCGTTGGAGCCAGCAGAAGACACGGTCTTCCAAATCCCCCACCCCTGCAAAGTTCACAGAACCATGTACACCTTCTAAGTCCCGAAGTGCCGGCCCAGAGGAGGCCTCGGAGTCACCTACAGCCCGGCAAATCCCCCCAGAAGCACGGCGACTCATAGTGAACAAAAATGCCGGTGAGACCCTCTTGCAGCGGGCGGCACGCCTGGGCTATAAGGTGAGTGAGCTCCCTAAGTGGGTGTTCACAGGATGACACTAGCCTAGGCTGGTAGAGGAGCTTCTTGCCTTGGCTCCTCTAGGGCTTGAGTCCAGGCTGGCCTCCTTCCACTACTCCCGCATGGCCTCTAGGGCTGCCTAGCCCCTGTCTGATCTCAGGGTCTGGGAATGCAAGCCCATTTGAATATCATCAGTTTGGGATCAGTGCAGTTGAAATGGTGGCAGCATCATCCACTGCATTCCTAAGCCAGGAGGAGGATTTGGGGATTTTCAGTGACTGTTAAATTTCCCAATGTGGTAGCTCCCCACTCAGAGAAGAACAAGGGGTGAATGTTGTTGCTCACCCTTCATCTCCTCCTGCAGCTTCCCCTCATGTTGGCTTCTGGTATAGGGAACAGGAGCAGGTTCAAAGGGCAAAGCTGAGCCAACCCCACCTGTACTACTTCCTTATACATTGGAAAAAAGGCAGGAGAGACCACTGGCATTTATTGGGCACCCCTTTTGACATGTTAGAGCTTGGATTACAGTAAGCCTGTGGAGGTAGATTTAATTAGGCCCATTTCACAGATGAGAAAATGAAGGCTTAACAATGTTAAATGGTGTGTCCAAGATCACTCAGTACTACAAATATATACATCTATATTCAAATATATATGTCAGTATTCAAATATATTTTGATTCCTGAGTGCCAGGGTAGAGGTGAAAAACTGCGTTCACTGTGGTTAAATTATATTGTCACACGTTTTTGTCATCTCCCCCTTTTTGTTGATAAGTGCTCCCCTGACTGTGTACCTTGGTCCCCACCCTGATGATGTCCTAGGATTTGCTCCTAGCAATGGAGTTGCTTGCTTATAGAGTATACAGTTGATTTTTTTAAAAGGCTCTCAGTGACTCAAACAGCCACTCTCAACCAGGCTGGTCAGCACAGGGGAGCTGACTTGAGAGCGCATTCCCGTCAAGCAATCCATCTTTTTTGAATGCATAGTGTGGGTGTCTGCATGGCTGCCAAGGGACACCTGGACAGACAGTGATGACCAGTCCCTGCCCTGCCTGCTGAGGCCAGTATCCAGGGATAGTACTTAAAACAATTCTTTCTTCCTTGTTCTTGAATTACCACCAGAAGCTGCGCTCGCCACCACATGTGCCTGGGCCTAGCTGCAGGAGTCCAGGTCTGGGCATGTAAGCTCTGGGTGGCAGGGGAACTTCTCTGGGGACTGCACCCCAACAACAACCACCCAAATGAGTGTTCTTGGCCATAAGAAATGTCTCCCCACTGCCAAAGAAACTGCCTAGAGCTGGCAATGGCAGCTCAGGACTAACTTTGTTCACAAAAGATTTTGAGACACATCAGTCAGTCCCTGGTATAAAGGGCTGGCTCTGAGGCTCCCTGACCCTTGGGGGCTTCGAGTCTAACTGAGATGATCCTAAGAATTAGACCTCTCTGCTCACGGAGCTGCCCCTGTCCCCACAGGACGTTGTTCTGTACTGCCTCCAGAAGGATAGTGAGGATGTGAATCACCGCGATAATGCTGGCTACACAGCCCTGCATGAGGCCTGTTCTCGCGGATGGACCGATATCCTGAACATCCTCCTGCAGCATGGAGCCAATGTGAACTGCAGTGCGCAGGATGGCACGAGGCAAGCACCCCAGCATCCAGCCCAGCCCCTCACTGAAAATAACTTGCCCCAGCCCCAACCTTTGCAGCACACGAAGTTGCGAGCTGCTGGGAGGCCAGTTCTGTACACTGTAGAGGTAACCAGTTGAGGGCAGGAGCTGATGAGTCCTTGGGTGGCCAGTCTACCCTGGTTATTAAGGGCAGGCTGAGGTTATCCAGGGCTCATCCCATCCCATGCAGTTGTCGCCAGGAAGACTTCTCAGCCTTCCTTCATATATTCCTGGGGGAGGCACCTGTCTTGGGAGGAGTGTAGGGCCTTAGGAACTAACTGGAAAGCTGACCTTAGGGTAACATTACAGACTTGATTATTCTAATTTGATCCCCATGCACTTAAAAAAATATACCTGCTGCTGGGGATTTAGCTCAGTGGTTCCACTGCCTGCCTCGCAAGCACAAGGTCCCAAGTTCGATCCCTGGTACCAAAAAAAAAATATATATATATATATATACACACACACACACACACACACACACACACACCTGCTGTGTCTTAAATTTACCCGCTCTCCTTTATTCTGCCAGAGGACCTACTTCCTGGGCAGAATAGACATGAGTTATGTACCAAGTAGGAGGACGCAGACCAAAAGGCCAGGCTACACCTGGCAACTGGTGTGTGAAGCCCCACTCTGTCCATCCCTGCTCTCTGGCAGTCACCTGGATCCTTCCATTCTTGCTCCCTGTATTGCTTTAACTTTGACCTCCATCAGTGTCTTGTTTTCTGCTAAAGTGTAGAACTACCAGTAGAGCTGCATTGTACCTTAGGGACTGTCCCAAGATGTTAGGGGAATGAGAGGGAGGGAAAGAGAGAGGGGGAGAGAGAGGGAGAGAGGATAAATAAAAGGCTCCAGAAAAAGGAAAAGAAGGTGGACAGATGGTATGGGGGATTACAGGCCAGAGGTGCTTCCCTGCCCTAAGTCTCAGCACACATTACTGAAATAGGTTACCGGGAGTTATGTCTCTTTTTCCCTGACCGGAGCCCAAAGCTTAAACATCACAGTTCCCTTGTGGCCCTGTTGTCCTCACCCTGTGTCACCTCCACAGGCCAGTTCATGATGCAGTGGTCAATGACAACCTGGAGACCATCTGGCTCTTGCTGTCGTATGGGGCTGATCCCACACTGGCCACCTACTCGGGTCAGACAGCCTTGAAGCTGGCCAGCAGTGACGCCATGAAGCGCTTTCTCAGTGGTAAGTGTGGCTCAGACTTGCAGCTGGCAGCCTTGGGGCTGACCTTTGGACTCCTGAACCTGTCATGGAATCCTCTTCATTGCCTCCCATCCACCTCTTTACATCTTTCCCTCAGCCTCTCAGACATCCCTAGCTACTTTTTTTTTTTTTTTTGGTACTGGGGATTGAAGTCGGGACCTTGCACTTTTGAGGCAGGCGCTGGAACCACTGAGCTAAATCCCCGGCCCTTCCCTAGCTACTTTAAAAAGCCCCATGGCTATGAGTATCCGTATTGCATCTGCTGCAGGGCCCTGGCACCACACAGGAACTCATTCACTGCTAGGTGTCTGAGGTAGACCACCATCCAGAGCGATAGCAGCCCCACTAATAGATCTGTTTGGGGTCAAATGTGTTGATCTGTGCTATGAATGGGATTTTAGTGGCAGAGAAATGACTCTTAGCATTTTGTTGTTTGTAATCAAGTAGAACCCCTGGGACCCTCCCTGAAACTTTATTCCCTGAAACTTTATTCCCGCATCCTTTGCATCCTAGGGTCTGCCTTCTTTCCATTCCCCTTCCTTCCTCCCTCACCTGCTGCTTCTGGAAAAGTAGCTGGTGTTCAGGGCCATGGTGGGGGCCCCAAGCCTACACGCATTTGTTTTCTCATGTGTGGGCAGCACTGTTTATCTGCAGGTAGATAGATCCAGATCTACTGAGCTGGGCAGGGGTGGGGGAGGGTAGTCTAGCTTGGGCATGTTCAGTAGGAAACTCTTCAGACTTCACCATAGAGTTCCAGGGACCCCCAATCTCTCGGTGATATCACAGCTTGGCCCTTGGAATTACTTCTTCAGATTGCCCAAGTGACAGAGCAGCTGGGACTTGGATCTCTGAACTTCCTCAGAGGCTTCTGTGTTGGCAGGAAAGCCCCTCTCAGACTAGGAGCTGACTAGCCTAAGATGGCTCCGGCCTCCCACATGGTTTTGACCCCAGTTATTCCCAAGCCCCCACCCAGCAGAGAAAGAATCCCCAGCTCCCACCAAGGCATTCATTTGTTTATTGAACAAACGTTAATGAAGTAGCTGATAATAGAGGAAGAAAGAGGGACCTTTACCGAAGGTTCTGGTGGAGTAGGGACAGGTAGAGAACACTACCTTTATACTGTGGAAGCTGGCGGTGCAGGGGGTTATGTGAGGCTACCGAGGGAGGGTGACTTCTGCCCAGCCAGTCTCCAGTCAGGTCCCAGTCAACCAGACAGAACCCTGGAGTGCAGGCTTCAGGCTGGAGGGCTTCTTTTCCATTTTTCTCCCTCAGCTCTGGATCCCCAGGCCCATGTCCTTGAGGGACAAGAGGGAGCATTGGGATGTTCGTTCAGGCATTTGGCCTGGGCCAGTGATGACTGCTTAAGCTGAGCATCACCAGGGGTGCGCCCTTTTGATGCCTTGAACTGAGTATTTCCTCTGATTTTTCATCCTGGAATGACTCCTTGCGGACTCTCAGGGACCTCTGGGCAGATGGGATGATGGCTACAGGGAGCGAGGTTGGAGGCTAGGGAACCCTCCCCTCTGCTACCCTCCTCTCCAGCCCCTGCACCCGGATCTGCTGTGTTGACTTTTTTCTTTTTAAAGTGGATTTTTTTCGTTTTAACATTATCTGTCTAGCTGAGGTATTTAAAAAGCTTTTTGCTTTTCATCCCCAAGCCATTGCCAGGCCAGACTCGCTAGATTAATTGTCTTCATCTTCCCTCAGTGGAGGTCTCCCTGGGCAGTAAACGGAGGTGAGTCCCTGTAGGGTGCAAAGAGCTCCATTTCCTGCAGGCAGACAAGGCGAGCCTGAGTGTCAGAGTTGTGCCTCGTGGACAGCTGCTCTGGCTTTGTACAAGGCCCCTATTCTGGAAGAGTTATCTGGGACTCGAGTCTTTTTTTTTTTTTTTGGTACTGGAGATCCAACTCAGGTCCTTGCTCTTGCAAGGCAGACAGAGGAACCACTGAGCTAAATCCCCAGCGCCCCCCCTCCTTTTTCTTTTTGAGACAGGGTCTCCCTATGTAGCCCAGGCTGGCCTTGAACTCAAGGTGATCCTCCTGCTTCAGCTTCCCAGTGCTGGGATTACAGGCGTGAGCCACCACACCCAGCTCCAGTCTTCTAAGTACACAAAGGAACTCATTATTTGTAGGTACCCTCCAGTACATCCTTTCTTAAAGCAGAAGATGCTGGTAATTCATGCTGGTTGTAAATGTGGATTGTCTTACCTGGGGTTGACTTCAGGTGAGGCCCATTTCTTCTGACTCAGGAAGGATAGAGCTACACTCCCTCGCTTGTTTGTCTGTCCTTCCATTTGTTGAGCACCTATTAGGTTCTAGGTGCTATGCTGGGTGCTGCAGGCCAGACAGTAAACCCTTCCTACCTCATTTTCAGGGTCGGAGCTCCAAGTGGCCCAGATCCCCAAGAGGCCTTTGGAAGGCTTTCCCTGCTCAGGCCAAATGATAGCCAGACCTCTGATTGGTTTACCTTTGACCCTTTGAAGAAAAGACCAAGCCAGCCAAAGGAAAACAGATTTGCCTTTCCTTGTCGGTGGGAAGGAATGTGGAGAGGGATGGTGGGGGAGCTTGCTGCAGTTTGGTTGGGAGCATCAGAGGCCTCTCAGGACTGCTTTTCCTCCCACTGCTGAAAGGGTTAGCAGTTTACCACTTGAGGTCACTGAATCTCACGGTTTTGTTTTTCCTGCCAGAAACCTTTGCTGTATGACCCCATGTTGAAGACTGCTTTTTTTTTTTTCTTTCGGTACTGGGGATCAAACTCGGGACCTTGCACTTGTAAGGCAGGCTGCAGAACCACTGAGCTAAATCCCCGGCCCTACTGCCAGCTTTTTGTTTTTCTCTCCTTTTGTGTCCCTCATTTGGTGACTTAGCTAGAGGCAATGGGGAGGGGGATTTGGCACCCTAGGAAATACAGAAACTCTGAGGGCTGCAGCTCACATGGAGGTGGGAGGCTCTGCTTTGAGGCCCTGAGGTGTGTTTGTTTTGTTTTGAGGTGAGATTTATGTAAGATAAAATTAATGATTTAAAAGTGAACAATTCAGTAGTATTTAGTACATTCACTACATTGTGCAAATTCCAAAACATGATTTCATCAGCCCCCAAATGAAACCTTGTACCCATTTAGCACCTGCCCCTTTTCCCTTCCTCTCTGCCCCTGGCAACCACCATTCTCTGTTCTGTCTCCATGGATTTACCTATTGTAGGCATTTTATATAAATAGAATCATACCATCTGGGGCCTTTGTATCTGGCTTCTTTCCAGTAGTATATTGACTTCAGCAGTCATTCCTCTTGATGGCTGAGTAGTAGTCCAATGTGTGTGTATCCCCCGTTTCTTTTATCCCTTCACCCACTGATGGGCATTTGGGCCATCTCTAGCTTCTGGCCATTGTCATTAGTGCCACTGTGGTCCTGCATGTAAAAGTACTTCTTTGATTACCCATTTTCAGTTCTTTGGAATGTATATATAGGAGGGGATTGCAGGGTCCAGGGCACTTTTTCAAGGAAAAGAGAAGAGTGTAGGACGGAAAGTTGTAGCTGGGTGCAGGGATAGGGAGAATCAAGGGAAAGGAAGGTCATGCTTGCTCCTGATGCTATGTGAACATCTATGAGGCACGGGCATTGGTGCTGCCCTGTCAGGCAGGTCCAGAGCTCCTCCTGTGTGCTGCTGCTGGGCCCCTTCGCTCCTGCCAGTTAACTTTGGGCTGCCCGCAAAAGGCAGGCTCACCTGCATGAGACAGATGTGAAGGCAGTGCGAAACTGGAGGAATGTGCTGGGGGCTCCAAAGGCAGTTCCCAGCGAGGAGCCCCAGGAATGTGGTGAGCGCGGCCACTCTGATGGAACCCTTGTGTGACCTCTTGCAGGGGAGGGGCAGCCGGTCTTGAGCGCATGTGTTTCAGCATGCTGCTTGAGCGAGCACTTAAGAGTCTCACCTCTCTGCAATTCTCTCCCTCCCTCCCTCCTCCCCCATATGTCTGTTAGCCCTTACCATGTGCCAGGCACTGGGCTTAGGTGTAGGGGAAGCAGTAGTGAACAAGACTAGCGTGGCCCCTGCCTTCTAGGGACTTAGGTTCTCCTTCCTTTATCTTCCATGACCCCAAGCACAGGTCTGGGCCTGGAGTAGACACCTATCTACCTGGCAGATGCTTCTGGAAGGAACATTGCTGACTCTCTCGTATGGTACAGGGCACAACAGAGCATAGCACCTGGCCATGTGAAAGGATCTGATGTGCATGACTGGTTGCTTGCCCGTTACTTTGAAAGCTTCGCTCTGGCTTCCTTTCCTACTGTGGGAAACCCTTCGACTACTAGAAGATGGCAAAAAAAATGAGTGATTTCAGCAGCTCAATAGCTAAGCTGGGTTCTTCCTGCTAGAATGACCAGAGGCAAGGGATGGCAGGTAGTGCTGGTGTTTTCCACTGGGAAGTTGAGCGCCAAGAATGACTGCCAGCTCCCTCCAGGGAGCACGTCACCTGTGCCCTTTGAACTCGCCTATCCTGTTGTCTAGGTGTCACTTAAGGGCTGGTGGCAACCACGCACAGCTAAGTCAGTGGCATCTTGGCAGCTGCTGGGCCATGAAAGCCAGTGGGCCTGCTTTTTTGTCAGGGTGGGACCAAGAGGTGAAACAGTTCCACTAGATGATGTCTAGCTGGGAAACAAGGAGGCTGAAGGTGACCCGAGATCTGTCTGTGGGGCCAGGGAGTGAAAGGTGATTTTAAAAGTTGTTTTACTATGGTAAAATACACATAACCTAGTTTACTATTTTAGCTATTTTAAAGTATGTAGTTGAGTGACAGGACATTCAATATTGTACAACCCTCACAGCTGTCAAGTTTCAGAACTTTTTCCTGTCCCCGTTAGCGGCCACTGCCCATTCCCCTCTTCCCCTAACCCTGGCAGCCACCAATCTGCTTTTGGTCTCGGTGGACTTCTCTATTCTGGACATTTCATGTAAATGAAATAATCTGTGTGGCCCTTGTGACTGGCTTCTTTCACATAGCATTATATTTTCAAGATTTGTCCATTTTATGATATGTATCAGTATTTTGTTCTTTATGTCTCCTCTTGTTTCTGGCTTTTATCACTTCGCATCAGTATTGCAACCTGTATCAATACTTCATTCCTTTTTATGGCTAAATAATATTCCACCGCATGGATGTATCCTATTTTGTTTATCCACTCATCACTGATGGCCATTTGGGTTGTTTCCACCTTTTGGCTGTCATGAATAGAGCTGCTGTGAAAGTTCATGCTTAAGTTTTTGTTTGAACACCTGTTTTCAGTTCTTTTGGTTATACACCTGGGAACAAAAGGAGAAGAATTTTTATGAGGATAATCCTGGCTATTTTCCCCATGATTTTCAAAGACAAAAGAAAAGGAATTACACTTATTTTTCTTTTGGAGCTGGGACTTAAATCCACAACCTTGCACTTGTTCTACTACTGAGCTACATCCCGGCCACTTATCTTACTTTAATGCATTCCCGCCCCATCAGACAGCTCATGCCACTGGATGGGACAGTCATATATGTTCCACCGGTGGTTCAGAGCTGCCCAGCAGTGAGACATAGAAATTATACGGCCCTGTTGTGAGGTTTAGGGGCGTGTGCCTGTAGTTCCAAGCTACTTGAGAGGCTGAGGTGGGGAGGATCACTTGAATCCAGGAATTCGAGACCAGACTGGGCAGCTAGTGAGATCCTTGTTTCAAAACAGTAAAAGCTATGGGCTGGGGATTTAGCTCAGTGGTTTCACCGCCTGCTGCACAAGCACAAGGACCCGAGTTTGATCCCCGGTACCAAAAAAAACCAAACAAACCAAAAAACAGTAAAAGCTAGATGTGGTGGCACATGCCTAGAATCCCAGTACATGGGAGGTTGAGGCAGGAGGATTGTGAGTTTGAGGTCAGTCTGGGCTTCATAGCAAGTCCAAGACCAGTCTAAGCTAAACAGAAAGACCCTGTTAAAAAATATAATAAGAAAAGCTCAGCGTGGTGGCACACACCTGTGATCCTAGCACTTAGAAAGGTGAGGCAGAAGGTTCTCAAATTTGAGCCTAGTCTGGGCAACTTAGGACTTAGTGAGACCCTGTCTCAAAATAGAAAATGAGAGAGAGACAGAGGGGAAGGGAAGGAGGGCGTGGACACACCAGACAGACAGAGAGACACATAACACGGAGAGAGAGATTGTGATTGGATCTGTTAACATTGGGACCAACAGGGAATGAAAATGCTGGGTGAGTCTAGGATTCTGCTTGTAGAGGAATTCCCTATGCAGTTTGAGGCAGGGGTCCTAAAACTACATGCCCTCAGGCTGATGTATAGGAGGGAAGAGGCTGGGTGGGGACTAGAGCCCGCACATGTCGCAGCTCCCTCTAGCCAACTGTTGACATGAAGGAATGCAGACACAGTGTTGCCAGATCTGATTTTTTTGGGAGGAGTGAAAAGTTGGAAATCCAGATTTTTAAGTGAAATCTCTAAGTTTTAAATTGTTGGAGGTTAAATGTTTTTCTTGTATTGAACACTAGCTCAAACCCCAGGCAGTCGTGGGCTCTATTCGGCTCCTGGCTGTTGCTTTGTAACCTCAACTGGAAGCAGGAAGTGGGTCGCTCCAGGTCCCTTCTTGGCCCTTCTTTCCTCCTCCCATCTTCCAGCTACATATTTGTGGAGCGCTCCTCTTCAGCCTTCCCTCCTGTTCTCACTGCCATCTCTTCTTTCCTCAGATCACCTCTCGGATCTTCAGGGCCGGGCAGAAGGGGATCCAGGTGTATCCTGGGACTTCTACAGCAGTTCTGTGTTGGGTAAGCTTTAAGTGGGAAGAACGCTACCCTTGTATGTGGCTTAGAGATGTAGGATTTGGTTTGGGTTTTACTGATTCTTCAAGATAGGAGTCATCCTATGAGGTAGCCCTTCTTCACCTGCACTAGCCTTTACAGACCCCTTCAGCCCAAACCCTAACCCTCCTTCTACCAGACCTCCAAGTCATTTTGCCTGAATCACAAGATGTAACTTTGATTTGGATGGACAAAGGCCTCCCTCCTTAGTCTGCTACCACTCCCCACTGTGGGTACTTTTAAAATTCTCTCTCTTCTTAATCCCACCAGAAGCCTCCATAAACACTGTCACCTCTCCTGGTATTGCTCATACTCAAGAGGGTGCGATGCATCTGGCAGCTGCCATTCCCTCGCTACCCTGCCCCCATGGTGCACACCTAGTTTTTTGTTTTTGTTTTTTTTGGGTATCGGGATTGAACTCGGGACCTTGCGCTCATGAGGCAGGCGCAGGCATCGGCACCACTGAGCTAAATCCCCAGCCCTCTAGTTTTTGAGATAGCTGGGGTTCTCTGGCCCCTTAGCCTTCTACCCTAAGCTTCATTCACTCTTTTGGAAGATCGGCATGTCTTTGTCTGCAGTGGGCCAGGGGGTAACAATTAAGGGAAGCCCCCACCTCTAAGCTTGGAGGAAACTAGGGCAGCCAAAGGTCAGGATGGAATGCAACAGGCCACACCCAAACCCGCGGCTGGGGGCAAGAAACATCTGAGCCCCAGGCCTCAGAATCACGCAGGGAGGCTGCTTAGGAAAGCTGTAGCCAGGGAAGGGCAGGTGTTTTTACCTTATACTGGACTGCTGGTAGTGTCTTCAGGCTTCCATCTCCAACAGCCGAGCAGCTCATCCTTTGTGTCTCCTTGCTTTTTCCAGTCAGAGGGTGGAAGAATGTAATAAATCTTTGGCCACAAAGTACTTCCTTCCAGGACTAGAGCTTTTACCTGTCCTCTCAATGATGCAAACCGTAGCATCAACAACCGAACCTTGGCATCAGCAACAGCAACCGTTGGGCCAGCCAAAGACCTGTGGCCTTGTTGCTTATCTCCTAAGCACCCCTTCATGTCCCTTTATCTGATTGGAGCATTTCTTCTCTTCAGTATGTTCACGTAGTAGAGTCCCAGGTCTCTGTGTATTATCCTTACAGAGCAAAAAGATGGGTTTACCTGTGACCTCCTACACAATCCTCCTGGGAGCGCTGATCAAGAAGGAGATGATGTGGAAGAGGATGATTTCATGTTTGAACTCTCAGACAAGCCTCTTCTCCCTTGCTACAACCTCCAAGTGTCAGTGTCCCGTGGGTAAGTGTCTAAGAGATCCACAGGGACTGTGTACCCCGATCCTGGCAACCCCCAGCCCCCGCTTCTGGGGAAGGTGAAGCTGTCTGGGAAGAGGCAAAGACTGGAGCTTGGGAAAGGTCAAATGTGACAAGGGCCAGCCTGATCTCCGAGCCCAGTCTGAACATAACTTGAGTTCAGATTAGAGGTCTGTGGACCTCTAGATCTGCACTATGTCTGGCGGCTGCATGCATTTCCTGAATCCCCTTTGTGCACTGGGTGTAAGAAATTATCTGGGAGATATTTGGGCTGATGAACTATTAGAATCCTTGGAACATTTTTGTAGTTTCTGGAGACAGGCAGACAGAATATTTGCAATTGAGATTCTTAGAAAAGCCAGGACATATGGTTGCCATAGCTGTGGAGCCACTAGGGTCCTTAAGCAATCTGCAGCCTGGGTTCTTGTAGCCTTAATGTTGGCAAGGTGATGGCATCATGCTGGTAGCTCAGATGACTGTGTGTGTGATAATGGGGAGCACCTCTTCACAGAGACTAGAGTATAGCTGACACTTAATATTAGATGGGACCCAACTGGTTCTCTCTTGGATGATTCAGAAGGGAGTTCAACAGCCTGCAGGACTGTGGTTCTTGTTGGGTTTCCCTGCACATCAGCATATGGATGCACTGCTTGGGAAGATGAGAATGCAGGATCGATTTCCCTTTTGTTCCTCCATCATTAAGTATTTTTTTTTAAGTATTTTCACCCCCCCTTTTTTTTTTGGTACCAGGGATCAAACTCAGACCTTGCACTTGCCAGGTAGGCACAGTGCTGCTCAGCTACGTCCCCGGCCCAAAGTATAAGCTTACCTTTTTTTTTTTCCTGTACCGGGAATCAAACTCAGAACCTTGCACTTGCCAGACAGGCACAGCACCACTGAGCTAAATCCCCGGCCCTAAGTATTTTTAAAATGATGTTAAGGATTTTTTTTTTTGGTACCAGGAATAGAATTCGGGACCTTGCACTTTCAAGGCAGTCAGTGGCACCACTGAGCTAAATCCCCGGTCCAGGATTATTTTTCTTTGATACTTGTTTTTTTTTTCTTTTGTTTTGTTTTGTTTAGTGAAGTTTTACATTTATTAAAGGTAGGAAAAGAAACATGCTCTGCAGAGCAACTATGGGCCAATTAAAAGTAGGAAAAGAAGTATACTCTAAGGTGAGAACAGACCACTGTGAAGGAGAGTACAGTGGCCCTTGATACCTGTTTTTAAAATATCAGACCTTTTTTTTTGAGATAGGATCTTGGTGTGTTGCCCAGGCCAGCCTCAAACTCATGATTTTCCTGCCCCAAGTACCTGGGATTCCAGGCATATGTCAGTGTGCCCAGCTCAGTCAAACTCATTTTACTTGTTTTGTTTTGTTTTATTTTTTTGAGACAGAGTCTCACTATGTAACCTAGGCTGGCCTTGAACTCACAATCCTCCTACCTCAGCCTCAAGTGCTGGGATTATAGGCTTGCACCACCTTGCCTGGCTATTAAGCCCTATTTTAAAACCCAAAGAATCAGCACAACATGCACAGGATAGTGAGCAGGGTGAATGACAGATTAGGAATGCATCTAGTGAGTGCCCTCTGTTTATGACACTGGCCCCTAGGCCCCATTTCTTTGCATACCTTCCCCCATGGCCTGATAAGAATAAAAATAGCCTATATGATGACACTAGTAGGGATCAAGTTTCAGGGGCTTTGGTCCTTATTCTTCTGGGCAGAAGCTGATCCCTGTGGGCGGGGCGGGGCCTCTGGGATATAGTATTGCATAGTGAATTAATTCCTCCAAAGTATCCAGCACCTCCTCTGAAACAGGATCTTGGGGCTGCAGGCAGTAAAAGGACCAGGCTAGGCTGCTGTAGGTAAGGACATAACATGGGCGAGCAAGGGCCTTGTGCCACTCTCTGAGCCAGGTGTCAGGCAAGTTGTCAGCTGAGACCTGGCTACTGGGAAAGCTGCCTTCTGTCCTGCAGCGCTTGTTCTGAAACTGCCCTTCCCCACAGCTGCAGCATAATGTAGCTGTGTCAGGTCTTTAAGAAGTCCCCTCTGAATCATCAAAGCAAGACTAGATTCTGATCGCCAGTAGGAATGTTTTGAAGGGGATCAAACTCGGGACCTTGCACTTTCGAGGCAGGCAGTGGAACCACTGAGCTAAATCCCCGGCATTCCCCCATTCTTTGAAAGTGATGGTCTAAGTGTATGGTAGGGATGGGGATTTAGCTCAGTGGTTTCACTGCCTGCTGCACAAGCGCAAGGACCCGAGTTCGATTCCCGGTACCAAAAAAAACCTGGGGCCTAAGTGTATGGCATCAGTGGTCCCTTTCTCTTAGCCTGGAACACTCCATTCCCTAATCACATGAAATGACCATCATTTGGAAGAAATGTTGCATGTGCATTTTAAGGATAAAGATTGTAGGTCTGGCTAGATGTTTTAAGTGCTGTACAAAACATTCGATATCATAATATGTCTTAAGCAGCTGCAGTAGGTCAAACCCTGCCGACCAGAACACAGCTCTGGCCTTCAAAGAATCTAGAGTCTAATGTAATAAACAGACAAATATATAATAACTCTAATAAAAGACCAAATGTTCTAAGCAGGTTTATTATAAAAAGCTTAAACAGTTCAGAAGGTGTCTATTGAAAAATAAAAGTTCCAGTCCACCCCTAACCCCTCATCCCGAGGCCCCATTTTGTGTTGCTTCTGCAGCCCTTCCAAGTGGCTCTTTTGGAAATCAGTATTGTGATACAGGGGTGTGGAGCAGGCACCATGAGGCTTGGGCGGGGGGGATGAGCACAGAGTCATGGGTGATGTGGCATATGAGCTGGGCCAGGAAGGTGAGAAGGGAACATGGCATGGCACGAGCAGAGCCACTGAGACACACTAGTTGAGGAGGTTGCAAAAGCAGGAGTAGTCCTGATCATGTGGCTGGCACATGAGGTATGGGATACAGTGTATGCTGGGGGTCATGGGTGTGGATGAAGATTGGGTTGAAGAGGTCACATGGAGTCATCTTTGGAAGGTCTTATTTAATATCTTGCTAAAGAATTTGGAGCTTTTTCCTGGAGGCACTGGGGATCTGTCTGGAAGCTGTTCAAAAAGTGGAGTGGAGAGTCAGATTTTCTTTGTAGAAAACTAATTGTTACAGAGGATCCAGTGAGGGTGGGTGGGGTGCAGAAGAGTGATTCTGGACAAAAGGAAGCCAGTCAGGGACTCATACAATACAGCCTAGACAAGAGGAGTCCAAGGCTGGAGCTGGGGCAGCCCTGGAAACGGGAAGACTAACACGAGGAGGCAGTGTTTCTTCCTGCTTTAGTCAGTGTAGGCTATTGGCCTGTGACCTGCCTCTCTAGCACCCCTCCCAGCTGTCCCCAGGCTGCTGCCCAGTCGGGTGTGCTAAGCAATGGCAGACTCTATGTAATGTGAGCTCCAGACTGCAGAAACATTGGTGCTGCCGCTGCTGCTGCTGCCGCTGCTGGAAAACAAACTTGTCTAATGCATTCCAGAGCCAAACAGAAATGCCTTTTGGATTACCCGAAGTTTAGGCCTTTCTCCACGGCTCCCTTTCTGCTGGGGATGATCTTGGAGAACAAGGAGGCCAGGGAAGCAGGAGTGAGAACAGGAAAGGGAAACCAGACGAGGTGGGCAGGGGCAAGGCGTCGGGAAGAAATGGTCCTGGCAGATGGGAAATCCCAGGTCACGGGTGCAGACAAAGCCCTGGGGAAGCCTGCTACGAGGTTTGGGTTCTGGCAGGCCTGGCTCCCTCCTGCTAGCTCTCCTTGGAAGAGCTGGGTCACAGGTTGAGTACTCACTGATTTTCAGCTTGGCTAGGAGAAAATATTTGTCTCAGTCTCACCCAGTGAGAATGTGGTTTAGTGAGAGGTAGCTAGACTAGCACTAAGTTTCTTTGGGAGGACCAGGGCCAAGTTAGACTGCAGGGCTCACTCAGCCTTCTCCGGTCATCTGCAGTGCTTCTGGCAGTGCCAGCCAAGCCCCCTGAGCCTCCCTTCTTAACCCCCACCCTTGCCTTTTCAGGCCCTGCAACTGGTTCCTCTTCACCGATGTCCTCAAACGGCTGAAGCTCTCCTCAAGGATATTTCAGGCCCGTTTCCCGCACTTTGAAATCACCACCCTGCCCAAGGCAGAGTTCTACCGGCAGGTAGCCTCCAGTCAGCTGCTGACCCCTGCTGAGAGGCCTGGTGGCGTGGAGGACAGATCTCCCCCTGGCTCCTCTGAGACTGTGGAGCTGGTTGCTTACGGGCCCGAGCTCCTTCGGCTCCTAGGGTCTGAGGTGGAATTCCAGTCTTGGAACAGTTGACCAGGAAAACGGCACCCCCTCTTCTTTCTCCTCCCAAGTTCACCCTTCCCCCACCTCCCCTGTCCCCCCACCGAGCACCAGACTGCAGAATGAGGCAATAATATGGACCAACAAGAAGCCGCCTTATCAATGCCAGCATTAGTGACTGGATTCTTTTTGTTTTTTGGTTACAGTTAGTTCTCATCTCCCTGTCATCATTGTCATTGTGGTTGGTGATGGGGGTGGAAAGTTGAACTCCATGTCTGAAGACAAGAGGTCCGGCGGGGGGTGGGGGTGGTAGGAGGTGGCGCCAGGGTCCCTTGGACTGGAACCTTTGCATATGACCGAGACCAAACATGGGCCTGGGTGGCTGTGGCCTGTTCCAAGGAGAAATGAGAAAAGCCTAACCCTGAGCGACCCCTTGTCCCCCTGTGTTCTTCTGTCTTCCATAGTATTTATTTTATTAGTATTTAATTTGTATTGTTTCATTGGTTTCTGATAAGTCTGTATCACTGTGACGATTTGAGACAACTTGTTGTATTGAGGGACTTTCTTTACCTCCTTTCTGTTTCTTGATAAGCTTTGGGGCTGCTCCCTCCCTCTGACAGAGTTATCCCCAGGTTGCTCCCCCACTCCACCCCGGGAGGGGCCCAGGTGGGCTGGGTGGAGAACATGTGACTAATGAAGCTGGCTCAGAGCTGGGGGCCTGGGGGTAAATCCTGAGGCTTTGGTGCTCCCCTTCCCTTGCCAGTTTTTCTCTTCCCTGTCCTTCACAGAGGACCTGCCATCTTGAGATTAGTGTTTACTGGGGAGAGCAGAATTGGGTAAGGGGCTTGTGAGTTACTCCAGTAAAGGAGAGTTGAGAATGGGCCTGAGGGTTCCCTGCTCCCTTCAAGGTGAACAATATGGGGTTCTTCTTCCATCTTTCCCCACATCCCTACCCATTCCATCCTGTCCTGGCCTCCCCCTCTCCAGATACTGAGCCTCTTGCCTCTGGGCCCTGGACTCCCATCTTCACCCCGCCCCCCACTGTTCTCTTTTGGAATCTGTGGAGGGCTCTGGGGCTGACAGCCTGGTGTGACGTCAGGCAGCGCCAGTGCTTTCCTAGGCGAAGGCAGGAGACCAGTCTGCAGCCCAGGCTCCACTCAGGCTGAGTGTGTGGCCGCCCACCCGCAGCCTCCAGGCCAGGAGAGGAGGAGAAGGAGGAGCTCGGGGTGCTTCCCTGTCCCCAGCCTCTCTGTGGCGTGTCTTTCCCACTCTCTTATTTTTCTACCGATTGCTATTTTTCCGAACAATCCTTGTAGAGAGTCTGTACCATCCAAAGGCAGGAGGGCCTCACTGTGGCTGGCTCTGGTTGGAGATGGTACAGTTTTATTGTACAGGTGCTAAACATCAACAACAAAAGAAGAAAATGGAAAAAAAAAAAGACAAAAAAAGGAAAAAAAAGCCAGTTTGAGGATGGGACAATCTGTTCTCCGGAGGCTCCTGACCCATCTGGGAGCATTGGTGGTTATTTTCTTTGTATTGTGTTTGTTCTTTGTTCCCTGGGGGAATTTCTGGGCCCCCTTCTGTAGGACTGCTCCCCAGCCCCATCATCCTGCCCAGTTGGTTTTGAAGTTGTTCTCCCTTTTTAAAAAAAAAAACAAAAAAACCTAAATATATATATATAAATATATATATATATATATAAAGTTGAGGGGTTTTGGATTTTAATTTTTTGGTTTTGGGGTTCATGGTATCGTGTGGTTTACTTTATGTTTTATGTTTGCCTTTACTTTTTTTGCATTTGGGTGTATATTCTGGCTGCCCTTTATGTTTCATTTTAAGCAACTGGCTGTGGAGTCAAAAAACACTTGCATACTGAAAAACTCGTGTCAGGACCTCTGTCTCCTGTCTCTTCACTCTTCTTCCCCTTCTGGCTTTCTGGAGGTTATGCTGCCCCTACATCATAAATGGGAAACCCCCTGATCCTGCTTGGTAGTTGTGGTCCCCAGGGGCACAGTCACTGGATCATGACCTGGAAAAGAAAAGGAAAGACAAATCCCAGGGCCGGGGCGGGTGGGGCAAACTGAGTATCTAGGTTTGGTTGCACTGGTCTGTGTGGGGGTGTACAGGAGAGTTCTTGTTTGCTAGAGGAGTCGCAGGACCGAGGGGAATAAGCCTCTCTGAGGAAATCGCCTGCCTGCTGGCTCCCCTTCCTGCCCCGGACCACCCACTGGCTGCATGCTCTGCTCAGCTCTGGTCACCATCCTGCCCTCCCTCACGGTTGTGCCAGTGCCTGCCCTGCTCCCCTGCAATGCTGGCCTTCCACACTTCTGATTTCCAATGATCCAGCTACTCTAAAGGCACAATACCCACTCTTGATTTTATGCTTCTGAAAAACAGTGTTAGAAGCTATGAATCTTCTGAGTGTGGGCTCCAGAATGTGCTCTTATATTTGAGGGGAAGGAGATGTTGGAGAGGCCTGGGCTGCAGCATCTCTCGTCTCTCCCTGTGGCTTGTGTGTGTGTGTGTGGGTGAGGGCATTTGTGTGGCTGGCTGGCTGGCTGGAGTCAGGCCTTCCCCTGGAGTTAACTGTGAGCTGCTTTCCTTGTTCAAGCCTCAGGCTTACCCCGACCTAGGTCTTTCTGTGCAGATACAGGGAGCATCATCCTTTTTGAGTTCCAGCATTTATCTTCCTCACTGGCCTTCCTCTCCCTACTTTCTGATTGCAAAGTCCCCCCAAACAACCAACCCTACAGTGGCTCTGATAGCAGGTTGATCCCCTGGAATATGCAGTCAAGAAATCAGACATGTCAGTAGGTCAGGAAAGCCATGTGATGAGTATGAGGATTCAACTGGCTCCAGAATGCTATGGGAGCTCAAGGGATGGGCAAGGGCCCTGGGGTGTCTGGGAAAGACTTCCTCGGAGAAGGGATGCCCAGTTGAATACCTAAGTAAGTAGAAAAGTAGGCATTGGAGGTGGCAGTGAACCGAAGAGACAATTGGACCAAAGGCTTAGAGACCACCAAAGGAGTGGAGTTGAAAGCAGAAGCAAACCACAGTTTCTTTGTTCATGCTTTTGGGTTCCTTTACCTGAACCTCTGCGGAGTCCCACTGCCCCTCTGCCAGGTTGTAAAGAACAAGGCAGGGGGTGTGGACGGTGTTGTTAAGTCTACACCTACATCTCACCAATGGCCTCTTTTAAATGCTTTCCTAATCCTTCCAGTGTGCTGTAGGAAAGAGCCAGCGCCGCCACTTCCCACAGCCCACCTTGGTTGAGAAGCTCATCTCCCCAGGCCTTTGTTCCATCTGTTCAGTTTACCGACCTGCCCGACTAATGGGAGTCATGAAAATAATGGCTGGATGAAATAACGGCTACTTTCTCTGAGCCAGTCACAAGCCTAGAGTTAATGACTGTCTTACCAGAATGTTCCTCTTTGGGGTTGAAAGAAGCCCTGTTCAAGGCTCCATATTCAGGAGAGAGGACTATCTCGGATCCCTACATCATGAGTAGAGGAGGGGCAGATGGGCCTATAAACTGCTCCTTCCAGACTCTAACCCAGTGATAGCAAACCTTTTAGAGACCGAGTATCCAAACTGTACCCCAAAGCCCACTTATTTATTGCAAAGTGCCAACACTGCAATTAAATTTGAATGTTTGGAGGTTGGGGTGACTCCAGGGTGACTTGGCTTGTGTGCAGAGGGGCTCTGCGTGTCCGCTGCAGAACCCATGCCATAGGTTCGCCACCACTGTTCTAACCTAATAACTGGGAAGGAAGTCTGTTGGGCATTTTATTGTGTCTGGTCTTGTGTTTGAGGAAGGGTAGGATCTACCCAAGGCATCTCTGTCACACTGAGATCCAAAATGTTCAGGCCTACTAGACCTAGTAGCAGGCCGGGGCTGCCACCGGGAGGGTGACTGGCCACCACAGCAGTGGGACGCCTCCACTGCTTTGCGCTGCTTGTGCCATGGGCGGTCCAGGACCTCCGCTGGCGAGTGGATGTCTGGATGTCGCGGGCGCCTGGATTGTTCTCCGATTTCAAGGTAGAAAGCAGCGGTGTGTGAAAGTGTAGCAAAAGGCAGGCTGGCTGGACCAGACCTGGCCTCTGAGGAGGGGCGGCGGCGGCCGCAGCGGGAGCTCTGCAGCCTCAGGGCCCTGGGCGGGCAGCGCTGGAGGCCTGGCGGGCCGCGTGCTCACCTGCTGGTCCGCGAGGCTGGGGGAGGGGGCCAGAGGGCGGGGCCAGAGGCCGGCTACCAATGGGGAGGGGCCATACAATGGTTTGATAATTCCCCCTGGAAAGTGGGCAGGGGCCGAGGTGAAAGTTCGAAGCTCCAGAGCAGTGAAGGTTGTTGGTGGGGCCAGAGTCACCCAGGAATAGTTGGGGGCGCTGGGACCTGACCGAGGCACAGCAAGACGTCTGCAGCGGCTGTCTCTCCTGGAAGCGGTAGGCTCCGCCCTGACCACCTCTCGGGCTCTGCTGGCCATCACCGGCTCCACAGCGCCACCTGCTGCACATCGGCTTCCACATCCAGCGCGCCAGGGCAGAGGCGATCTCGAAGGCTGCCAGGCGCCCGGAGGTGAATGAGCTCACTCCCTCCAGGCCCAGCGGCTTTGGAGCTGGAGGTAACTGCCTCTTCTATAATAGGTGATGGGATCAGAAGGCTTGTGACCGTCAGAATAACTTCTTCCCCCCCCCCCCCCCGACAGGGCTGACATTTCCATCCCTCAGTCCCACCCTGGGATGAGGAAATGGTGGTGAGGAAGGAGGCAGTGACCAACAGGCAGTTTGGGCATCATCTGTGGCACCTGGTGACAGCGAGGCGTAGCTGGAAACTCCTTGGGATCCTTGTGGGCCTGTTGTGCAGAGACAGCTATAGACATGGGCAAAGGAAGCAGCTACCAGCAGTGTTAGACGAGTTAAAAAGCTGTGAAGTTCCCAAGTATGGATTATCTTTCCTCTCCTCTTGCCTTCCAGAGTATAGAGCAGAAGTCTCCATAATGGGACTCAGGACTCGTTCATCCTTTCAATAAACATTTATTGAGCACCTACTGTGTGCCAGGCACTGTGCTAGGCGCTGTGGATATAACAGTGACTGACACACAGTCCCTGTCCTTGAGGAGCTCACAGCCTATTGGAGGGGAAACATACATAAACACATAATTAAGGAGCTACAGTGTGCTATTGCCTCAATAAGAGGTATATACAAGTGTCGTGGGAGCCCAGGAGGGAGGAACACATCAGCTGCTGGGAGGTAAGGACTACCACTCAACTCCTGACTCTGAAAGCATCACAAAGGCAGGGGTGTTGCCACATGGCTAAAAAAAAAACCCATCTCCTTTGGTTCTCTTCTCACTCCCATAACTGTATCAGCACAGGTTAGTTTATCAGATTAGCTACATTAACACTTTGAGTAGGGAAGAAACTGGACAGGGAAGTTTCTTGAGGGGCAGAGGATGTTGGGAGTAGTAACAAATATTGGGTGCTAAGTGGGCACGGGTACCGTGAGGGTACTGAGCCAGGGAGGGTAAATGCGTGCCTGTGCAGAGGGGAGGTCAGAGGTCACCTACCTTAAAGTTTGGTCCCCATCTCCCACCAGACGATCAGTAACTGTTCACTGATGCTCATCTGCTTCATAGTGTGCCTGTCCCATGGCGGATCCGGTCCCCTCTGGCCCTCAGGAGGTAACACACTGACTGGGCTGTCTAAATAGGTGCAGATCATTGAAGCCTTGAGTAACAGTTCAGGAATACAATAGAGGAGATGTCACAGGCTATTCGTGATGAGTTGCTCAAAGAGCAATATTGTAATGAGTTTAGAATAAAGAGCTCACTTAAGGATAGGCTGCTTTGGGGAGGCAGCTTCCATGAATTGAGTCTTGAGGACAGACACAATTTGTTGGTATGAGGGGAACAGGAAGAGCAGTCACACTGTGAAGAACCCAGTAAAGGAAAAGCAGAGTCAGGACATTTTGAACAGAGGCAAGTGCCAAGCAGTTAGTTTGGGGCAGGACACTGGGGCGGAGGCGGGTGCAGTGTGTGGTGGCTGGGAAGTCTGACAGGACTTATGGTGAAGGGCCAAGGACTTGGACTTTGTCTGAGGGTGGAACTGATGCCCAAACTTAAAAGTACTTCTGCAGTTACTGCCCTGAAGTCTGCAAGTGCTCTCCCGTCCTTCCCACACGTCCCCTGGACTGTCCCATGGTCCTGAAACTGAAGGATTATTGACAAGCCTCTAGGAAGGAGTGGAAAGGAGAGGTACTTCAAGTGTCACCCTACATGTAGGCCAGGAGTCACTGAAGGCAGAATGACAGGGTTGGTGCTACGGCAAATTGGAGAGGGTGTCTGGTCACACTGGGTGGGGCACTGATGTGTCCAGGGAGGGGCGGCTCTGGATAATATAGCCAGGCTAGAGGGATGTGAGGATGTGTGAGACAGGCCAAATTGTGGGACACTGTAACTGCACTGAGCTGTAGGAGAAGGGAGAGGGGGCAGGGCCCCGTGAAGGCAGCAATCGCGTAGCTCTGAAGTTCAGGCTTAGGAGGGCAGGAAGATGTGGTACCATTAACCGAAATAGACAAGTCCTGGTGGCCTTTTCCTTGGGTTTTGTTTTTGTGCGTGTAGAAAGAATTTAAAGATCCTCATTTGATAGAGGGGCTGACAGACATTTACGTGGAATTGTCTGGCAGCTTACTAGACAAGCCTGGGGTGTAGAAGGAAAACAGCGCTGGAGCCGAAGATTTAAGACTCATCCAGAAGAGCCAGCTGGTGAGAATGATGAGACCCTTGGGAAACGCCCATGTCTCAAGTAGCAGATGAGGAGCCAGCCCAGGTGCAGAGAAAGGATGATGGCGAGGAGGGCCCAGCTAGTGTGCGCTCAGACTGTTGAAGAGACACGTGGTTTCACTGTGAGGATTCTGATGTCCCTGGAATGACAGGTGTCTGTGGAGTTGGCAGTGGCGGAAAACAGATTTCAGACAGGGGCAGGGCCACTCTCAACCCATGCCATGCCTTTGTGCCATTTTCTTTTTTTAAAAGGGATCCTATCTCAAGATGCTTACTTTCAACCATCAGAAAATTGTCATAATAAGCCGATTTTATTAGAAAAGGCACTTCAGTGCCAACTGCTGGGAACTGTTGTAAATGCACCTGCATGGCCATACATGGTCCCTCTCCAGGGAAGGAGAGGGAAGAGAGAGAGAGAATGATGCCCACAAAAGGAGGAAAAAAGGGCAGCCAGGGGAGGTAGTTAGGCCAAGTGGGTGGTTTTGTGCCAAGAATGAAGCAAAGGTCCTGAGGCACTGATTCACATTAACCAAATTCACCAGAGAGTAAAGTTGCTCACAAGCCCAATGTTTCTTAGCTTTACCCCCAGTTTTAGTGGGAGAGGGGTGAGGGGGACGCAGTCCCTCAGCTGAGGGGCTGATTTGGAGAGAGAACAGGCTGACCCTTCCCCAGAAAGCCAAAAGGGAAGCGAGGAGCCATGTGGAGATGGAGTGAAGCCCTGGGAACTCATGTCAGCTGGCTCCTGCCTTCTTGGTGAAGAAGGGGCGGCGATTAGGTGTGAGAATCGGAAATGAGGAGAGGCTGGCACACCTCTGAGGTGAGAAGCCAGGCTGGACAGCAGGGACGAGGTGGCAGACCCCACCTGGGTCACTGCCCACTGCCCCTAGCAACATCTGGCAGCTGGAAAATCTCAGGGGAGAAGTAATGACCAGGTGACCCAGGGCAGGGTGCACAGGGCAGTGTGCCAGCTGAAACTGTTGCCTGGCACGGGGCTGCTGTTGCACAAACAGCCGAAGACCCAGGCACAGATATTCAATATTAACTCAGCCCTGACTGGGGACTTCATGTCTGGGGCTGACTAGAGGGCTGCTCTGCCCTGACTACTTCTCCAGCATAGCACTCTAGGGTGGCCAAGGTCCCAGCCTGCTGGCATGGGGACAGTGGCGAGCAATGAGGCAAACTCCAGGAAGAGCACATTGGTCTAGCCTGTGGGGGTTGCTCCTGGGGCTGAGTTCTCTTCTCTCCCCTTCCTTTGTGGCTTTAGCCTTATTGTTCCCATTGAAGCTCTCCTGCCTGGACCTGTTCCAGCTTGGTGACATCTCTAGATCTGGGAATTAAATCTGTACCCCATAGTCTCAGAGCCATTGAGTCGTGGGCACCAGAGGATGTATTCCCTTTGAAAAGATGCCCATCTCTGTGGCTGACCCACAGAAGGACATAACACACATCCTTGAAGACAAGACCACATAGCTACACCTCAGTCCTCCCCCCGAAAAGGAAGATAGAGACCCAGAAGTACACACACAGATACATACAGAGTTATTCACATATGGGATAGTAAATTCCCCTACACAGGGAATGCGGATGGCGAGATGCAGCCAGGCCCGACTCTTCTCACGAAGTTCCTGTGCCAGTTGCGGCCACAAGCTTCTCCCTGGCTCCAGTTTTCCCTCCATCACTAAGCCAGCCCATTATCCTGGTGAGAGCACATCCTCTTGTGCTCCTGCAGGCCACGGTCTGATACCAGGGATGCTCAAACAGGACAGAGCTTGGCCATGGTGGTGGCAGGCAAGCCTGGAGGGCTGAGGATCGGGTGTATTGAATTCCCTGGAAACATAAGGGCAGGTACGCTACGTAAGTCAGTCCGTGTAAAGCTGCTGCTCAGCTTCCCCTCATGAGTCATACTTCGGACCTCCTTCGTTTATATGTCATGGGGCTCCATCTTAATGAGGGAAGTGGGATTGAATGGAGAGAAGGGGGCTGGGGTTGGGGATCTGGTCAGCACGCTCCCAGATGAGGTCACACTAGGCTCAGCCATTAACAGGGACCCTGAGCCTGAGGAGAGCTCAAGTTCAGCCACTGGGGTCAGCCCAACAGTGGGGCGGCTAGGGGGAGAGAAAGTCTGGTTTCCCATAAGGCTTGGAGTGTGGGAACCCCTTGAAACCACTTGGGTTGGAAGTGGCTGAAGATGAGCCTGATCTCTCAGGAGCTCCCTCAGGGTCTCTTCAGGAACCAGCAGCCCCTCCATGGGGGCCCCAGTCACCATGCCCTGCACATATGAGGAGGACCTCAGCGGCCCCTCCTTGACCCCAGGGGCTGCTGTGGAGGCGGAAGTCCTGATGAAGGCAGCAATGACAGTCCCAGGGGGCTGAGAGCTGGGCCCTGCTGGTCCAGCAGCCGTGACAGAGGGTGGTGCTGGGTTGGTTGGACGGTTGGCCCCAGCCAGAAGCTGGGGGAGGCCACTGAGAATCAGCGGGGCCCCTGGTGCGGCCACCTGGTTCTCTTGGAAACTAGTGTTCAAGGGGAAGGAGGCCTGCAGAGTGAAGGTGTCCTTGAAGGTTGCCGACGAGGGTGGGATGCTCTGCAGAACGAGCTGAGTGGAAGCAGTAGTACTGGCAGGAGGCCCGTTGGTCAGCACTGTAGTCAGTGGGATGGTCTGCAGGGTCACGGCCGAGCCCGACCCCATGGAGGCTACTCCTAGGTGGATGTTGCTGGGCACCGAAGAAGGACTGAAATGAGACAGAAAAGAGTTGGTTAAGGCAGGAGGGGCCTCCTGACCAGCTAAGGAGGAGGGTATAACAGGGACAGCGTTGCAGGTGTTCTGTCTGTTGTTGCTCTAGCTAGCATTTATCCAGTACTCAGTGGTTATTCCAAATGATTCACATGTTGCATTTTGCTCAAACCTCAAAACAGCGCATGAGCTAAATAAGAATTATTTCATTTTACATCTTGAGGAAACTGAGTCATGGAGCGGTTACATAATTTACCCGAAGACCACACAGCTGGTAAGCCCTAGACTTGAGAGCAAGGACTTGGATCTAGACTCAAGAGCTCACCCTTCCCCTCTACTGCTTCCCTCTCGAAAGAGTGTCCTCCTGGGCCACATCAGTGCAGCAAGAGGAGCAGACAAAGCCTAACCTCTTCAGGGAAAACTTGGGGCCCTGAATGAGGAAAAGAAGTGGAACTAGTGAGAGTTTGGTGGGGGTGGCTGGAAGGCAGAGCGGGCATGTCTACTCCGTTCTCTCTTGTGGAGTGGAGATGACTGGGCAGGGTGTGGAAGGCCCTGGTAGCTCTTTGGGACATACTCTGGAGTAGCAGAATCAGCCCCAGCTGGCAACAGAAGCCCCCCAAGTCAAGTGCTGGCATTGGAGTGACTTGGTGTGTGGCCGTAGGCATGTCACCTTTCCTCTCTTGTCCACAAGGGTCCTACTGACTTCCCAGGGGTTCTATAAAGATCCTAAAAGCCTGGAATCACAGCAGAGCTCTGCAAAAAGTTGGAGGCAGTCCTAACCCAAGGGGCTGCAGGAAGGCTCCTGGCTGCTGTGGTGCCCTTACCTCCCGGCTTTGGTGAGCTTGGCCTGGCCGTCTGCTGGGGAGACAAGCATGGTGGAGGTAGTGGGGCTCTCCTCATTCAGAGACAGTCCCAATTCTAGGCTCGAAGATGGCTGTAGGCCAATGTGCTGCATCTTTGGCTTCTCCCAGGAAGGGCCACCCTTGCCCTGGGGGACAGCCCTGGATGACACCCTGGAACTGGCTCGGCGGGTGGAGCTCGTGGAGGACGTGGAGGCCTGAGGGGCTGCTGCTGGGGCCTCACTTTTCTCCTCCTCATCTTCAATCACGACCAGGTCCTTGGGCATCTCCTTAAACTGGTACACCAGCCTCTGCCCTTCCACTTTGGCCAGGATGCCTCTTTGGTAGTAGTATCTGGGCGACAAGGGGTGGGGTGTGGGAGTTAGCCAAGGACTGAGCCAGGGGCCTGCCCTCTCTATCTCCCTTCCACACTATCCTCCAGGGCAGGGCAAGCCTGGGGCCAAGGGAAGGGGCCTGGTCAACTCTTGGGTGGGTGTGGAAGGCCTGGGTTTTCCCCTGCAGGCTCAAAGGATATGCAAAGGGTTCTGTGGTTCCAACCCTATCTTGCTTTGGGGCTGAGGATGGGGAGTGGACATAGGATGGAAGTGGGAGTGAAGGAATGGATGGCAGGGGTTCCACAGGCCCCCAGCCTAAGAATCCCACTTTGGGGCAACTCAAGACCATCTCCCTGGATCTCTGGCTTGCAAAGTGCAGAAAACCCTCCTTAGAGATGGGGGAGGGGGGCTGAAAATGCTCCCCCAGGGCAGAGATGCAAGAGGAAGGAGATTTTTCCTCCCAGAGTGGAAGAGGGAGTGGGGCAAGCTAATGGGAGCACTAGGAGGCCCGCTTCCTTAAAGGACAGAGCAGGCCTCAGTTAAGGTGGGAGAGACCCCTTGGACATAGCGCTTGGTGACACGCCCAGGGCAGGGATTCCACGTCTGCAGCTCCTACCTTAGTGCCCGCCCCATTGTCTCATAGTTCATGTCAGGCTTGTTTTTCTGCTTTCCCCACAGCTTGGACACAGCTTTGGAGTCCACCAGCTTGAAGATGCCTTTCTCTCGCTGGGTCCACTTGATGTACTTGGGACAAGTGTTTCTGTCTTGCAGGAGCGCCAGGAGGAACTCCCACAGGTAGATGGTGCTGCCTGCAGAGCAGGGGTCAGTGAGCGGTGGCTCAGGGACCCTAGCAGCAGGCTAAGAGCCACCCCTCCCACCTCTCCAACTCCCGGCCATACCTTTGCCATCCTTCGACTTCTTCCGGATGGGGATGCTAGGGTCAGTGACAGGTGAGGTGCTTCGGTTGCCCTTTGTCTTCCGGACTGTGAGAGGAAGGTGAGAGAGCAGGCTGAGGCTGAGGCTGTGGTGAGCTGGCCACATGGGGCGCGACAGGACAGACTGAGGGGGCCAGGTCAATCCTTGGCCACAGCCTCAGCCACAGGCATCTGGACCCTCATGATCAGGCCTCAGAGGCAGCTCCACAGCAGGCCCACCATCTGGGGAAGTGTAATGCTTTCAAACGAGGCACCTTTCAAAGAGCAGAATCTGCCTGGCCTCCTTTTGGAAATGAGAGGCAGCCCAAGGCGCCATGGCTGTGGAGGCCAGTATAGTGGCGACGCTGATGAGGAGGCATCAGCCAGCCACCCCCTGAGTAAATCAATAACGCTGAGGCTTGGGAAAGTCCAAAGTCCTCTGTCAAATCCAGTCTCTGCTTCATAAGCTCTGCCAAGGAAGATAAGCATGAGGCATGAGTCATTTTGAATAGATAGAGGCCCCCAGAGTTCCAGGGACCGGCCAGGGGTCCAGACCTGGTATCCGAACTCTCGACCTGAGATTCAGCCCATGGGGATTACTGATATTTCTGGCAGTGTCCACATGTGCTGGGCAGACAGGAGCTGCATAGAGAACAGCAGGCGAAGGCCAGGCTTACAGAAGGGAGGCTTTGTAGTCCATCCCTGCCAGCCCAGAGAGGTCCCTTCCATGAGTCTGTGAGCCTCAGCCTGCTCAGCCCTTGGGGTCTTCCTAGCCCCCCACTGCCCACTCCTCTGAACACACACACACACACACGCTTCTCCCCGCCCTTACTTCTCTTCTTTGATTTTCCAGTCTTCTTGCCACTTTCCTCTCTGAGGACCCTCTCCTCCAGAGACTGCTCTTCCTGCTCACCAGCATCACCTGCGTTCTGGGCATTGGGCTCAGAGGTAGGGAACAGGTAGTTGGGTAGAGTCACAGCTGGAGCAGGGTCTGACTCCGGAAGCATTTCGGAGGTGCTGACTGCAGGAAGAGAGGCATGCAGTGGGCGGGCCTGGAGAATGGGGGGCACCTGGGGAGGGCAGAGCTGCTGTTCCCCATAGCTCGGACACAGGATACACCTGAACACGCCTCAGGGGGTCTCACACCAGGCAGGGAGGAAACATCTGCAGAGCTTGGGGCAACAATTGGCCCCAATCACAGCTGCCACCTTTAGAGCCCACAGCTGGGAGTGAGGAAGTCTCGGGCAGCGTCCAGGGTAAAGGGCCATAGTCGTTCCCTTCGAAAGGCCCGTAGAAAGCACTTAGCACAATTCCTCGGCTTTCCACATGAGGCGGCTGAGAGACCCAGAGATGGCAAATCACACAGCAAGTCAGGGCCTGGTACTTGTAGGCACTCAGTAAATATTTGTTGAGTCCTGGCTGAATATTAGTAAGAGATGAAGTGAGAAATCTCTTATCTTTCAGCGTTAGAGCTTTTCTTTCCCTCACTATATCACAGCACCCCCTTGGGCAAGCGCATTTTGCCATAAAAGGGGAACCCTTTTAGTATGTTAGGACATCTGCCTGAGAGGGCACCAGGAGGAGAGGGGTCTTGGGGGTCTTCTGGGAAAATGGGGAGCCAGGGAGATCAGCAGACACATGAGCCCTTTGGGGGGCTGCCCTCCAAAATCGGGGAAGGGGTGAAGGCATTCCTAGCCTGGAGCATTTCTAAGTAAGTCACAGGCGGGGCAGGGAGGGGCTGAAAAGTTCCCTATCCACTGTTCTATTGCTCAGCCTTAAAAAGGAAGGAAATTCTGACACATGCTACACATGGACGGGCTTTGAAAACATTATACTAAGTGAAATAAATCAGCCACAAAAAGCGTAATAGGGTATGATGCCTCTTACATGGGTACCCAGAATAGTCAAGCTCATAGAGACCAAGGTAGGAGGGCAGCTGCTGGGGCTGGGGTGAGGGGTGAGGCAGTTTAATGGGGACAGTTCCAGGGTTCCAGGATGGAAAGGGTTCTGAGATGATGGTGGAGATGGCTGCCCAGCAATGCAAAGGTATTTCACACTGCTGAACTACACACTTTAAAATAACTAAGGTGGTATGTGTTACGGTCTAGTATTTTACCACAATTTAAAATTGGAGAAAAAAACACAAAAATCACCTTGGCCATCTTTTCCTCATCTCTGGTGCCTGGTGCCTTCCTGCCCCTCCCTGCCAGTCCCAGCCTGAGTCTGTTCACAAGTATATTGGTAGGTTCAGTTACCTAGCCCACCTGAAAATCCAGTATACAGATGTGACTTGTTGGGGTTTTTTGCAGTTCTGGGGATTGACATGTTTATGGCAGCAGAGTTTGTAATAGCTAAATCTTGGAACCAGCCCAAACGCCCATCAACCAACGAATGCATAAAGAAGATGTGGGGCTTTTTTTTTTTTAATACAATGGAGTACTACTCTCCCGTAAAGAAGGATGAGCTTGAGACATTTATAGCTAAATGAATGCACCTTGAGACCATACTCTTAAGTGAAATAAATCAGACACACATATTTAAATACTGAATTGTTTCTCTGATGTGAGAAACCCAAAGTTGAAATAAGGACGAAAATGTATAATAGATATTGGGAAATGGGAAGAAAATGCTCAAATGGGAAGGGGAAGAAGGGATGGGGGGAGGGAGAAAGGAAGGAAGGAATAAGAAAAAAATGGAAAAAATGGGAAAAATGCAGTCCTGGGGATTGAACCCCGGACCTTTGTATTTAGAGACAGGGTCTTACTAAGCCACTCAATTGCCCAGGCTGGGCTCCAACTTGTGATCCTCCTGCCTCAGCCTCCAAGATTTGTGTGTGTGTGTGTGTGTGTGTGTGTGTGTGTGTGTGTGTGTATGGTAGACTGGGGACTGAGCCTACGGCCTTCACACTGAACTACATCCCCAGCCTTTTGTCATTTTTCATCTTGAGACGTGGTCGTGCTAAGTCACTAACTTGTCCAGGTTGGGCTCAAATTGGAAATCCTGCATCAGCCTCCCAGAGTGCGGGGATTACAGGCCTGCACTACCACACCCAACTGGATGTGACATTTTAAAAGGGAGTCGTTTAGCTGTCTTGAGTTAAAGCACAGGGGTTCAAACTTACATATCTGCTTCTCATCCAGGATGTTGTTGGGAGATTCCACATTGAGTAAGACTTCAGTGGTTGCCATGGTGTGTGAGGTGGCCTCATTGTCATCTGGTTCCACATTTTATGAGGTGGAGGGAGAAGAAAAGTTCCCTCAGGGCACAGTACAGCTATAATCAGGGCCAACTCAAGCCGACAGTGGTAAGAAGAGGAGACACAGGGACCCTAGGAACAGCCTGGGAGCGACCAGCATGCCTCCTGCCCTAATCCTCCCTCCAGTGGCTCTCCATTCCTCCTCATCCCACCACATCTAGAGAGCTGGAGTGAATTGAGCTGGCTCTCTCTTCTGTGAAGCGACACAAACCTTTTGTTGGAGTCCTTGCCCATCCTGAGTAGGGTTACTCACAGCCATCGTGGGCTGCCATTGCCCAAGACAGAAACCCTCTCTCCACCACACCTCCCCTGCCCAGAAAGGGAACAGACCTGCCAGCAAAAAACTGCCCTCCAGGATCTGGTCCTGCCTCATGCACAAGGTCCCGTCTGTTATGATGCCGTTGGGAACGTCGTCCAGCTCCAGTCCTGAGTACAGATGCAGTAATTCGGGGTAGGGTACCTGCTCCACGATCACAGCTGGGAACACCGAAGGGTCTTCCAGCTACAGAGGAGATAGGGATCTGGTTCAAGGCTACCCACCTCTTCCGGGAAGCCGCCCTCCCTATCAGCTTTTGGCCCCTTTGGGCAATTCTTACTTCTTGGAGCCCTCAGGGCTTGAGATGAGGTTGCTGTAAACTCCAGCCTCACTAGGTGATGCTTTGAGTGGGCTCTTGATTAAAAGAGATGGCCTGGCTCTGTCCAAACTACACTCAACCAAAGGCAAGCATGTGTGTGAGTGGCACTGGGGACCAAACCCAGAGCCTTAGCCTGTTATACTGGCACAAGTAATCCCAGCTACTCAGGAAGCTGAGATAGAGGATCGAAAGTTTGAGGCAAGCCTGGACAACTTAGTGAGACCCTGTCTCAAAATAAAATTTTTAAAAAGGATTGGAGTGTAGCCCAGTGCTAGAGCATTTGCCTAGCATGTTCGAGGCCCTGGGTTCCATCTCTAGTACTGGGGGTGGGGGAGCAGGCTCTCATGCAAACTAAGGCTGTGCTGTACTGCTCAGCTATCCCCCAGCCCGGGCAAGCATGCATGCATTTATTTATTTATTATTTATTTATTTATTTATTTATTTATTCATTTATTTGGAGCAGAGATTGAACTCTGGACCTTACACTTTCGAGGCAGGCAGAGGCACCACTGAGCTAAATCCCCAGACCTGGGCAAGCATTTTTAATTGGTTGGGGTAATCCATGGCCTGGCATTGGGACTCAGTCGATGAGAAGGGTTAGGCTCCTTGTGAGGCGAGTGGGAAAGGATTAGTTGATGGCAAGGGTAAGGGTAAGGGGTGAGGGACTCAGTCTAGGGCCATGGTTGGGGACCCAGACATTTGCCCATCACAAATGTCCAAGAGCTCAAAAGGTAGCAGGTGGCCATTAAATTCCTCAGAGTAGAGAAGATAATTTGAGAATTCAGCCCCTAGAGAGCATCATTGTTCTGAAATGATGCAAAGTTGGTCCGGGGATTTAGCTCAGTGGTTCCACTGCCTGCCTCGAAAGTGCAAGGACCCGAGTTCGATCCCTGGTACAAAAAAAAAAAAAAAAAGAAAGGAAGAAAGAAAAAAAAATGAAATGAAGCAAAGTTAAATAAAAAAGGAGGGTAATCATATTTGTTTATTATTATTATTGGCAATCTTGGGCCTCACGAATGCTAGGCAAGTGCTCTAGCACTGAGCTACACCCCAACCCAATCCTTCTGTTTCACATCTTTTTTATTATGGTGTATATACAGGTTAATGAATTTCATTCTGGCAGGTTCATACATACGCATAACATACTTTGGTCATTTGCCCCCATGACCTCCTTACCTCACCCTGCCCCCTAGTTTCACTTTACTTGAGTTTCAATGTATTTATTGTGATCATATCCATCCCCGACATCCATTCATTCATGGTGTTAGAGAACAAACCCTGGGCCTCATGCATGCTAGGCAAGCACTCCACCACTGAGCTATACCCAGTCCTGGTGTGTGTGGGTGTGTGGTATCGAGCATTGAGCCCAGGGGTACTCTTTCACTGAGCTATATCCCTTTTTTATTTTTTATTTTTGAATGGGGTCTTGCTAAGTTACCCAGGCTCTTCTTGAACTTTTGATCCTTCTGCCTGCCTCAGCCTCCTGAATAGCTGGGATTACAGGTGTACGCCACCACAGCTGACATTATTCTTTCTGGTAACTGGGAATGAAACTCAGGACCTTGCGCTTGCCAGGCAGGTGCAGCACCGCTGAGCTACAACCCTGGCCCACAGCTGACATTTTAAAAAAAATTCTAGATAAAAAGGAAATAAACCAGGCCAGGATTTAGCTCAGTGGTGCTGATGCCTGCCTCCCAAGCACAAGGTCCTGAGTTTGATCCCCAGTACCCCCAAAAAAGGAAACAAACCAGGATGTCAATTGTAGTTGTGTTTTGGTTGTTGGACTGGACGATTTTTTTCCCTTTTTTTAAAAATACATTTTATTTTATTTTATCCCATTCCCCCCCTCAAGCCCCCTCCCCTCCCTATGTACAAAAGCTTTGTTTTCATTTTTTCCTTCTATTTTCACTTTTTTCTTGTCCCTTCTTCCCTTGTTCTCCTTCCCATTTGAACACTTTCTTCCCATTTCCCAACATCCATTATACATCTCATGTAGCTCACTGGCACTGTGCCTGCTTGGCGAGCACAAGGTCCTGAGTTTGATCCCCAGTACAGAAAACAAAAAATCTGGCGGGGGGAGTCCTTTTCTTTTTATTTTCCTGTGTTTTCCAAGTTTTCTTTCATGAGAATGTTAAATCTTTGTTCATGAAAAAAGACTGAGACTGGTCCCTGTCACATTCCCGAGGAATTTAGAAGAGTATAAACTGACTAAAGGCTTCTGGGTTTGGCCACTGGGCAGCTGCTCTGGTTGGCATGGTTTCAGGGTTTCAGGGGAGTGCTGGGGTCCCAGGCCAGGTGACATGGGGTCTGAGAGAGGACGGACTGAGGCAGGCATCAGCTGTGTACTAAGGGTGCACTGTCTAGAGCTTTGCTGTCCATGGTGACAGCCACTAGCCACTGGTGTCTTTAAATTTAAATGGAATGGAAATTTTGGAAAGATACAGCTTCAGAGCTGGGGCATAGTGATGCACACCTATAAGCCTAGCACTAGGGAGGCTGAGGCAGGAAGATTGTGAGTTTGAGGCCAGACATAGCAAGGGGAAAAAATGGAAGATAAAAGTTCAGTTCTTCAGGCGCACTAGCCACATTTCAAGTGCTCTGTAGCAACATGTGAGGCTTATACTAGATAACCTAAATATAGAACAGCATTGCTACCATTCCAGAAAATTCTATCAGATTGTGCTGATCTAGAGCCAGATGCTTGGGCTTGAAACCAGGCTGGGGGCTGGGCGTGGTGGCACATGCCTGTGGTCCCAGCACTCCTAGCACTTGGGAGGCTGAGACAGAAGGATCGCCATGAGTTTGAAGCCAGCCTGAGCTATGTAGTAGGACCCTGTCTCAAAAAAAAAAAAAAAGAAGAAGAAGAAAGAAAGAAAGAAACCAAGCTGGGCTACTTACTAGCAGTGTGACCTTAGGAAAGTTACCTAGATTTCTGTGTATCAGTTTTCTCATTTATAAAATTAGGACACTCACATTATTAACCTTACAGGGTTATTTAAACAGATCTCTACACATTATGCACTCAGAACAGGACCTAGCATAAATTCTTATTAAGTATTAGGTATCAAGGGCTTCTAGGAGACTAGTAATGTTTTACTTCTTAACCTGGGTCACAAGTACATGTATGTTCACTTTATGGTCTATCTACCTATCAATAATTTATGTACTCTTTTGTATTCATGATAAATTTCACAACAAAAATTGTTTCCTAAGAGGGCTGGGGATTTACCTCAGTGGTTCCACCTGTTTTGCAAGTGCAAGGTCCCGAGTTCAATCCCCAGTACCCCCCAAAATAATTGTTTCCTAAGAAAAATGAAAGGGTTAGACTATAATCCCAGCACTCTGGGAGGCTGAGACAGGAGCATGGCAAGTTCAAGCCCCATCTGGGCAACTTAGCGAGACCCTGCCTCAAAATAAAAACTAAAAAAGGGTGGGGATATAGCTCAATGTGAAGGCCCTGGGTTCAATCCCCAGTACCACAAAAACTAATAATTAAAAAAAAGAAGGTGGTATTCTGATGCAGTGGAGCAGAAAGGAAGGAAGCTTGTCTTTTAGGGTTGGGGAGACCTGAAGATGTTCTAAGATGAAGAGAAAGATGCAGGAAGTCTGAGATATACAAGAGAAAGGGGAGGTGATTGATGGCTTGGAGTCTTAAAAAAAGGCAGGAGGTCAAGTACAAGGGTAGGACTTACCTGGAAAGGAAGAGGAATACTTTTTTCTCCTATGCCAATGAGAAGGAAACAAGAATATGAGGTATTATAGATAAAAGGGATAAAAGGGGGAAACTGAGGGCACCCTTGGCTTTGGGCTTCTCCGTAGGTTGGGAGGAGAGGCTTCTGGCGAGGGTGGAGGGTCATTTGGGAGGTGAGAACAGCCTCTATGAAGACAGGAAACGTTGCTGAGCAGACTAGAAACCAGTGGAAAATGGCAAGTAGCACTGAGAATCCAGGTAAGCTTAGATTTTTCTTCCCTTCTCCTTCATGTGAAGCCTTTCACAAGGCTAGGCACACCAGAGGGTTCAACAAAATTGAGCAACCTTGGGTCACAACACAGGACAGAAAGTACAATGCGCTTGACGCCCATTAGAGGGCAGGCTTTGGTAGGCTGCCTGAGATGGGGCAGCCTTCCATCCTTGCAAGGATTTAGGACAGGGCGCATCAGTTATCCTGGGATGCCATCAGAGATCATCCAGGCAGATCTCTTGGAGAAGGCAGGGAGATGGCAGGCAGATTCAGTAGGAGACAGGGCTTGGCCAGGTGACATTGTGGCCAAACTAGGATCAAAACCTAGGGTTCCTGATTCCAATTCTTACATTCCTTCTACCATACCTGGCTGCCTCTACTTTCTCTATTTTGTAGAAAGAGGGGAATGGAGGGTAGTGATGAGTATGCCAGGATAACCATCTAATGGGGACATCCGAGTGCATGGAAAATCTGACCTCTTAGCAGCACAAGGTATGGAGTAATGGGTACCCACCTGAGTGCCAGAATCCTATCCTATTTTCCAACTTCCTTCCACCACAAGACCCCATGGCTTTGAGCTTCTCTGTAGATGGGGAGGGGAGGCTTCTACCTGAATCCTCAGGCTTCTATCTGAATCCTCAGGTTTATCCTGAATCCTCAGGTGGAGGCTGAAAAGACACTTAGAAATGAACCCATCAACTGGACTAGAGCCAGGTGTCTGAAGATGCCAGGGCTTGGACTCCACCCTGCAGTTTCAGCTGGCAAGGGCCCTCTTGCTTTTTGTTTGTTTGTTTCTTTTTCCTCCCTTTGGTTTTTTTGTTTGTTTGGTTATTTTTTTGTTTTGTTTTGTTTTGTTTTTGAGACAGGGTCTTGCTATGTAACCCTAGCTGTCCTTGAACTCACTATTAGTCCAAGCTGGACTCAAACTTGTGGCAACCCTCCTGCCTCAGCCTTCTGAGTAATGTGATTACCCGTGTGTGCCACCATGCCTGGCAGGGGGCCTCTTGCTATGTGGTCATCCCAACACCTTTTTCAGTGTGACACTGGGGGTGAAGAAAATGGTCAAAAACCCTTGTGATGATCAGAACACACCTTGCAACTTCAGTCCTGCTTGCTGAGTGACCAACAGCTCAGCTGATTATTGAGCAGCCACTTGGTTTGGTGAGCAGCCAGCTCCCTGAATGACCATCTGATGACTACCGACTGGCTACATGAGTGAAGAGCTGCTGCACAGGCTGCCTGACACATAGGTCCAGTGCTCTTAACATAGTAGGTGCTTGATCAACATTTGCTGACTGAATAGCCAGCCAGCCAGCCCACTGGACTTTATTCTCTGGGACCATACCTGGTGGATGTCATCCATTCCGTTGCTTGCAAACTCAAAGATCAGGTCACTGGGCTGCAGGGTAATAGCCATACTGTCTGCTCCAAGAGCTGACAGCAGGATTCCCAAGCTCTCTGGAGCTGCAGTGCTTTCTTGGTGAAGAGATGCTTACTGCCTCCTCCAGCCACGTAGAGAGCTGGTGTGGGTGGTGGCCTCCAGCAGCCTCAAGGCTGCATACTGGGCTGGGCCAACCAGGAGCAACCTAGGGAGAAGGGAGAGATGGGGACTATGAGTAAGCATCTGTACCTCTGGCCAGCCCCAAAGACAAGCAGCATGCCTCCCTCCCCTCCCCCTTCTCCTGGAGAAGGCGACAGAGGGGCTTAGGATTTGTTCGTTTATTTATTTATGTATTTATTTATTTATTTATGGTGTTACTGGGGATTGAACCCAGGGCCTTCACACTGAGCTACATCCCCTGCTTATTTTATTTTTATTTTATTTTGAAACAGTTGCTCACTAAGTTGCTTAGGCTGGGCTCTAACTTGCCTTTGTCCTACCTCAGTCTCCCAGAGTACTGAGATTACAGGGAGGGTGGGACCGTACCAGCTGACTTGGGGCTCTTTTTCCCAGTGCGTGGCCACAGGAAATGGCAGGGCACCCCGGGTGACCTCAGCCTGGGCTGATGGTGTGAAGAATCCCCATAACTCCTTTGGCTTAGGGAAGAATTTGAGCGTGGGGGAGTGAAAGGAAGACAGGCCGTCCACGGTGCTCTGAGGCTCAGTGTGCCTTGGGAGTGGCGGCCACTTTGCTCTGAAGGGCTGAATCTGCTGAGGAAGAAGTATCTCTTTGTGGAGGGTTGTACCATGGTGTCAGGGCCAGAGGGGGAGGGGGCATGAGACAGGTGGGCCACAAGCATGCCTTGCACTCCCTTCCTCTACCACCTGCCAGAGAGGGTGGTCTCTGTTCCTCAGTGTGTGGGTTTGTGCTCTTGGTTCAGCTTTGCTTTCAGTTTCAAGACTGCACTGTCACCCTGGGAACTTGTGAGGAGGGCCTTGGCTGGGGGAAGGGCCGAGGAATCTTCCCCATCCTCTGGGGCAGCCAGGGCCCCTTTTCCAGGAAATCTCTGTCTACTGCAGCCCACACACGACTCTCTTCTCCCGATGCCTCCTATGCTCACATGGCATCCAGGCCTCCAGCTGCTTCCCTGCCTCCACTCCACTGTCAGCGCCCTTGTGGCTGGGCTCTGACAAGCGCGGTCACACCCTTGGCCACCTCCCAAAGCCCTTGGTCACCCAGCTCCAGCCTCCCCACTCCTGGGCCCCTGAACACTGGGCTTCTGCACTTCTAGGTACCACATCTGTGATCCCTCAGGCCCACTTGGGGTAGGAGATGTGTTTTAGTATGTGGATGTCTATGCCAACAGCCTGATTCAACCATCAAGAATTGGGTCCACCTACGATAGTCAGAGCGAATCACTTTACCCCACCTCTAAGACACGCCCTGGGCAGTGCCAGGCTGGTAAACCCTGCCCTGGCCCAGAAAGAAATGAGGAACTTCAGAGAGGGGCAAAGGGGAGGGAAGGGAGGGGGACCATGGGTGACCTCCATGATGACCGCTCTCCCCCACAGGAGACACCCAAGCCTCTCCCACTTCCTTTCCGTTAGCCCACAGAGCTGGCCCTATGCTCTCTCCGCCTCACCCCCCCCCCACCTTTCTAAGCCACCCCGACAAAACGCCTGGAGAAGTCACTCAGCTCGGGTCCTTTCTACCTGTCAGGTCTGAGTCACCCTTCTGATGAAGGAGAGTGAGCCAGATCCACAGTAGGACCAGGGCGGACACCCTCAGACCAACTTGTCCTGGTTTGCTCCTCCTACTCGTCCCTTCCAGTGACCCTATCTCCTTGGCCCTGGCTCCTAAGTCAGGGCCATTTCTGCTTGGAAGGTCTGTCTCCCCTAGCCTAAGTGCCTGGGGGCTCCCAGGCCCAAATTCCTCAGCTCCCTCCCTCCCACACACCCTTCTGTCTGCCCCCAAGATCCCACTCATCAAATGAAAGGTGATCACTTTCACCTAATCCCACTTTGTCTAAACACGAAACTCCTGCATCCATCCCTGCCCCATGGTCGCTCCACTATGGCCCTTCCTTCCAGGTTTGCTGTCTCTTTGGCTTCTCTTCCCAGGCCAGTGTTTCCATTTTTAGCAAGGTCATTGTTGGTGCCCTCTGCTTGGGAAACTTCTACGGACCTTCCTTACCTGCCCCATTGGACAGTGGCTTCCCTGAGGGCAGGGACCACTGTGTTTGTCATTGATAAAACCTTAGCACTTTGCACCTTGCCTGCTAAGTAGCCGACACTCAGTTCGTGTTTGTGGAATAAATGCAAGAAAAAGGGAACAAAAGAAAGAACAAACAAATAAATGGTACTGATCAGTCAGCATCTGTGAGTGCAGCATTTTCTGGGAAGTCTGTGACCGTGTGTACACTGAGTACAGGTGGGTGTCATATACTCTGTATACTCTGTTACCCAGGTGCGTGATCTGTGCTCGCTGTGGATGTGCAGGGTATGTGTGTGTGGCCCAAGTGTAAAGATATGTGCATGAGAGCCTCTGTGTGTCAAAGGGCTGCCTGGTCTGGCCTGCAAAGCCACAGGCTCCGTCATCAGTTCCTCCTCCCAGGCTGTGGTGGTGGCAGTGGCGGCCTGAGCTGCCTGTGAGAATGACAAGCCCCCACTAATGCTGGTTCTAGCTCAGAGAAGCTGTGGTTAAGTGGAGGCGGGCTGCGTTGACCAGGGTTCTGCTGGGCCCTCTCTGTCACTGTATGTGTCCCAGCAAGAAAAGGCCAGACTCAGCATAGGTATGGGGCCTGTGGGTCTTTGGGGTGAGCCCCCAAGGTTGGATGGAACCTTTGACTGGCAATGCAAAGGGGAGAGGTGTGATGGGAGAGAGATGACTGCTGTGGCCTAATTTATCATGGCTGCCTGTTTAAGCACTCCTCAGAGTACCCACTGGTGTAGGTTCTCTGGCGCAAGGTTGTAAGGTCTTCGGAGGCTGATCCTAGGGATCTCATCCTGCCCCGGGCCTGAAGCTAAGGTGAAGGGGTATAAAGGGCTCTCTTGGCCAAGGCCGAGAACCGCCCCCCAATGGAACCTTCCAGTCCAGAAAGCTTCGCCCTCCTACTTTAGATGTTTGAGGATTTGAAAGTGAGAGGTGGAGAGAGGCTCATTTGCATGTTCACTCACTCTCCCCCAGTCTCTTAAAATAACCTCCCTCTCCCAGGAACCTGAAACCGAAGAAGCCACCATCACAGAGGCCCACCCTCCCAAAGGCCAGAGGGGCCCACACCAGGGCTCCCCTCTCTAGAGTCCTTCCAGAGCCCTCTGGCTGAGACACAGCTTGGGTGGCCTAAAACCCTGGACACTGCCTCACTGGCGAGCGGGGTTCAGGGGTAACACACAGACACTTGATTCAGGGAATGGAGTTCTTTGGGAACCCTTAGTAACTGGCGGCAAATTCCTCCCTTGCCCTGCCCATCATTGCACAGCTCACAGCCAGCTCCAAAGTCCACTCCCAGTGTCTGTCCTCACCGGGCCAAGAGTGACAGCTTTGTGAGAATAAATGGCCCCTGGAAGCTGCCATGCGTGAGTGTGTGCCTCAGTAGGAAACAGCAGGCCAAGGCATCTGTGTCCCCAGCCTGCAAATACACACCTCTGGCTCTCTATGGTTCTGACTGCATTGCAAAACCAAAGCAAAATAGAAGTGGTTTGGGCTGCTTCTGTGTCGCCACAACTGGGCTCCCTTCGGAGGTAGAGACCCTTCTGAGGGCTGCTGCTGGAACACATCAAGCAGTGTCCAGCACCCACCCATCTGGACCTCCTCTAGAGGAAACAGCCCCAATGTGAAAGCCACGTCCACAGTTTCCATGGAGTGCATTTAAATCTACACCGGCTCAGCTGAGCCACTGGCTCTTACAGAATTGCTGGTAACACCCATGGCATTTTCACACATGCCAGGAAACATGGGAGCCAGATTGCCATCTGGGCCACACAGCAAAACTCCCCTCCAGTTCCTCATCCCTCAGAGTCAATTCTGAAATACCTTGCTCTCCATGAAACCTTTCTGGAATTCTCTGGAAAGGAAGTGACCATTTCCTTCATGCCATTTCCCACTCCCTCAACACCCCTCCCCCACAGCCACAAACAAAATGGAAACTACCCTCGGAACAGCTGTACCCTCTACTTAAAAACAGCCCCACCCCCGGCTAATAGATATCCAGCAGCGAATGTGCCTGCTGCACCACATGAGCAGTGGCATGTATTTAACAGCCAGCGGGCCAGCGTCAGGGCTCCAGGCCATCTTCCTGGACAGAGCAGAATGAAGCCATCCATAGGACTCACACCCACAGTCTTGGCCCACTTAGGGCTGGACTCCAATCAGCCAGCTAATCCTCTGTGTTGAGCAAGTGCCCAGTGCAGGGGCCCGCCCACAGCTATTTTGTCAGCTCCTTCTCCATCCCTTTCTTTCCCCTGCCCCCCTCCATTTGAGATGAAATCAGGAAGAGGGAAGAGGAAAAGAAAGGTTTTGCAAGCTCTGTTGGTTGGGGTTTCTCTCTGCGTATTTACAAGAAACCCAGTTCCCTTCTTTGCCCCTGTCACTGCCTGATTGTAGCTAGGCCTTGTCACAATGCCAATGGCCAGGTGGGCCCAGATCTTGTCCCTAGCTGCCCCCTTCAGCCGTCCCCTGGTCTCCTCTCAGTCCTACCCTCCCATGCCCTAGTTTGTCCCAAGGCAGAGGCCATTAGGGCTGCGAGAGATGCCAGGCCCTGGGCAAAGATGTTCTCTTACTCGCAGAGACCTATGGTCCACCCAGGGTATAAAGGGCCCAGGCAGTGGGGAATGGAGTGGGCAGTAGCAAGTGCTGTGCTGGCTGCATGCGCACAAACAGGGTGACAAAGTGGCCACCTTTCTGGGCGGTGGCTTCTGTCGTCCTTCAAGTGGATGAGAGCTGAGTAATCCAGGCCCAGTGGGGGACCACCAGGGAGTCTTGGGTGGATAAAGAGGATGATTGGGAAGGAACTTTGAAAATTAAAAAGCACTTAGGGCTGGAGATGTGGCTCCTGGAGGAGCACTTGCCTAACATGTTCTCCAGGCTCTGTGTCCCATTCCCAGCACTAAAGGGGAGGGTGAGCTTCAAGTGACCTTCAGAAAGCAAGGGGAAGGGCTGGGGATTTAGCTCAGTGGCACGGCACCTGCCTCCAAAGCGCAAGGTCCTGAGTTCGATCCCGGGTACCGAGAAGAAAAAATAAAACAAGGGGAGCTGGGCTCCATTATAGCTGGTGCCATCATTCCCATTGGTTTGGAACCTAGACAGGGTGAGGCTGGAGGGTTCCAGTTGTTGGCTAAGAACTCCTTGCCTGGGTTAGGGGCCCTGAAGACGGGAGCACTCAGTCCCCTGTTCTCTCCCCTACCCCATGTCACCTCACCCAGCCCTTCGGGTTGTGGTTATGTAGCAAGAAGAGCACTACAGGAGCCCCAACAGGGGAGGAAGTGGCGAGGGTTACTGACAAAGGGAACCTGTTTCCTCAGAAAGTGAAACGAGCACCCCCTGGAGGTGTCTGCAGCCACCACATCCCTAGTGCTTCAGGGACTCCGGAAAGGCCGGTGACCAGCCAATGACAGAGAACCCACGGCAGTAAAAGGGGCAGCTACTCCGAGCCTGGAGCAGCTACTGAACATCAGTGTGATGGGCTGGCTGCCAGCTACAACCTAGGAGGGGCCACTGGACATCCCTGCAGAGCTTAAGGGCATGGGCTTTCCAGCTAGGAGACCTCAGCCAAACGGGGATAGCCTACCTAGCTCCAGGGGGTGTTGCAAAGGGCATGGATTGATGTAGGCAAAAGCTCTCTGTTACACCCCAAAGTGTTTTTCCAATTCCTAGTCCGAGTTGTGACTTTGGGATCTTGGTCACTTATACTCTGTAAGTATTCAAAGGGGCTTCACCTAGATGGAGAGAAAGGGAAGTAAAGATGATGGGAAGAAACGAAGCCTGAGGGGCCATGACCAACAGCAGCTCTAAAACGTGGGGTTAGACCAGCCCCACTCTAGCTCGCACCAAAATAGTGTGAGAGCCCGTTTCAGAAAATGAAATAAGAAATAAAATAGTTGGAAGTGGTGGCACATGCCTGGAATCCCAGAACTCTGGGAGGCCGAGGCAAGGGGATCGAAAGTTTGAACCCAGCCTGGATGACTTAGTGAGAGCCTATCTCAAAATGAAAAATACTAAAGTTGGGCCGGGGATTTAGCTCAGTGGTTTCGCCCCCTGCTGCGCAAACGCAAGGACCGGAGTTCGATCCCTGGTACCAAAAAAAAAAAAAAAAAATACTAAAGTGCTGGCAATGTAGTTCAGTGCGAAGGGCCTTGTTTCCATCCCCAGAACATACATACATCATACAATTTATAGTAGAGAGAGGAAACAGTATGACCATGGGGGAGAGGAGAGGATGACCGGAGAGTTGGATAAGTAGCAAGGCTCTAGATCCATCAAATAGTGGATCTGAATTTAATATGGAGACCAACTGGGAGTGGTGATTTTTGAGGAAGGGAGGGATATATAGAGGCAGTTCTTTCTTCTCCTTTCTTTCTTTTTCTTTTTGTGGTGGAGGGGGTGGGCAATGCTAGAGATCAAACCCAGGGCCCTCACACTGAACTACATCCCCATCCCAGGTCCTTTTTTTATTTTTATTTTTTAAATTTTGAGACAAGGTCTTGCCAAGTTGCGAAGTTGCCCAGGCTGGGCTCAAACTTGCCATCCTCCTGCCTCAGTCTCCGAGAACACTAAGATTACAGGAATGTGCCACCACTCCAGGCAACAAAAGCAGTTCTTTAGGAAGAGCAGTTTGGTCTGGGGATAAGAGCGAGTCCACGACAGGAGGCGATGGAAGGAGACCAGATGGGGCACCTGGAACCCAGGAGGCAGAGCCACCCCAAAGGAAAAAGTGATGGACTATGGAATAATACAGGAGCTACAGAGATCCCAAGATGTGTAGCCGTTCTCATGGGAACTTGTTTAAAGATGTGGAGTGATCAGGGAAGGAAACATGGCCAGACACAGAGTATGGCTTAGATACTTTGAAACTAGGATTATCTTTTAAAACCCAGGATTAATGAGCAGGGGGAGCAAGAGGACCCAAACAGGCATTTTGCCAAGTTTCCATCTTTTCTGAGTCTGGGGCTGCCAGGCCCGAAGGACCTCCAAGTGTTCAGAGGTCACAAGACCTGGACTGGCCTGGTGTGGGTACCGTACAATTCAACGTGGTGCCGGAACTGCATGTGCTGCATGGACAGTGACTTGGACCGGCACACCCTACCCAGCCCCCAGGAAGCTCTGCTTCCTTCCATTGCTGGGGGAGGGAGGGCGGGAACAGAAACACTGACCAGAGACTAATTAAATCCATTAGTGAAGTTTTTAGAAGCTGGAGTAATCTGTGACTCGGCACCAACAGGATATTAAGTCAGATAACTTTTTATTGAAGGGACAGTGTCCTTTGTCAAGGCCCCTGGCAGAGTGTGTCCTAGAAACTACAGGGAGGCTCCTTGCTCAGGAGGGGAGCCTTCAGGTCCCTCCCCAGGTGGGAGGGGTGTGGTGGGTTTGTTGCAGGCTTGGCCCTGGGTGTCCCTTGCAAATGTTCCCTCCCCCTCCTGGCCACTTCCCAGGCCAGCCAAAGCGAAGGGCAGTACTCCAGGCACAAGGCCAAACGCCCTAGAGTCCCCACGGTAGAAGGGAGGGTGCTAGAAAGGATGCAGTAGGAAGCAGCCTATCAGGGCCTGGCCAGGCCCGGATGGCAGCTTTTGCTCCGGAAGTCATTGAGTGCCTGCCTGCCTGCTTTCGGGCCTGGGTTTCTACTCCCCTCCCTCAAACTACTGAGACCTCTCCTTGAGCCAGAGTCCCAGGATGTTAAATCTAAAAGGGCCCCGAAAGATCACTGCACCCATCCCTCTTATTACCCAACTTCAGACACTGAGTCCCTGAGGGAGGGGAGATGACTTGTTCAAGGTCACACAGCTAGTCACTGTGACTCCCAGGTGACCCTTCTTCCTCCTCTCCTCATTGTCTCCAGGCATCCTCAACAAAGTCAACCCTTTCCTCTGGCAAGAACAGCAGCAGTCAAAGATGCAGGGCTGGCAAATAACAATGAGGCCACACATGTGCAGAACACATTTAACTTCCACAGTGACCTCCCCACCTCTGTGCCTTTGTCCACACTGTCCGCTAGACCTAGCATGCCCCTCCTCAACTTCTGCGGGTCCAATTCCCACACGTCCTCCAAGATTTGAAGCAAATGTCACCTTCTTTTCAAAGTCTTACAGGCTTCCTCCCCACCTGGCATGCTTTCCTCTTCCTTCTTATGACACCTTAGCTTGACTCCCATTTTTTTTTTCTGGTACTTGGAATTGAATCCAGGTCCTTAGCATTAAGCTGCATTCCCCAACCTTTTGTTACTTCATATTTTTGAGATGAGGTCTCACTAAGTCACTAAACTATGAAGGCTGGGCTTGTGATCCTCCTGCCTCATCCTCTCAGAGTGTCAGGATTACAGGTGTGCACCACCAGGCTTGGCCTTAGCTTAATTTCTTAGGCCCAAGTAGAGGTTGACAAATCATGGCTCATATGCCAAATTGGACCCATTGTCTGTTTTTATACAGCCTATGGGCTGACAATAGGTTGGGTTTTTTTTCATTTTTAAGTGATTGAGGAAAAATCAAATAAAAATAATATTTCATGAAGCATGAAAATGATGAAATTAAAATGTCAGTGCCCATCAATAAAGTTTTATTGGAACACAGCTATACTCATTTGTTTATCTATTGTCTATGGCTGCTTTTACTTTGTAAGCAGTTGTGACAAGAGTTTGTTTGGTCTGAAAAGCCTAAAATATTTACTATCTGGTCCTTTACCAAAAAACTTTGCTAGCCAGGTTCAGTAGCACACGTTTGTAATCCCAGCATTCAGGGAGGCTGAAGCAGGAGAATCATGAGTTCAAGACCAGCCTGGATAACTTAGTGAGACCCTGTCTCAAAAAAAGGGAGTGAGGATGGGGATGTAACTCAGGGCAAAGACCCTGGGTTCAACCCCCAGTACCACAGGAAAAAAACAAAAACAAAAAAGAGTCACCACCACAACGAAAACCACTTTGCTGATTCCTGGGCTAAAAGTCTCACTCCCTTTTGAAGCAACACCCCACCCCTCCCCACTCCTGTCTCTGCAGAATCAGGGATGAAACCCAGGGCCTCATGCAAAGCATGGGAACACTCCACACTGCATCCCCAGCCCCCATCAGGCTCATTTCTGAGAAGAATGTCACAGGGCCCTGGGGATGGAGGTGCCTGGGGGAGGTGTGGGGCAGGAAACACAGACTCAGCCGATTTTCCTTAGAAAGAGAGCCCTAGTCCAGAGTTAGGAGGGCTGAGTTCTGGCTCTGGCACTGCTGATGTGACATCAGCAAGTCACTTCTGCTTTGTGTGCCTTAGTTTCCTCGTCTGCACAACGAGGTGGTTGTGCGCCCGATGGTCTTGGGCCTTTCTCGCCCTACGGTTTAGCGTAAACGATCCTGATCCTTCGTGTTTCCAACTCGCCCAGTTTTGAGCAGGTACAGTCTTGATCATGTACTCTCAGAACAAGCGCTTACAGAAGATTTCCCTGCCCAGCTGTGGTTTTCCGCGCGGCTGAGGTGGGGGCCCATGGCTCCACACTCCCCTGCCCCGCCCTCCCTGCCCTTCCTTTCCCTTCCCTTCCTCCCGAAGAGCTGTCTGCCCTCTCTCTCTGAATTCCGCTCCCTGAGAAAGGAAGATGGCCTCTTCTGAAAGAGCCCTGCCCCTTCAAGTCGGGTGGATTGAAAGCCTCCACTCTGGGGGATGAAGGTGCAGGGAGAGGATTCTCACTCTCCCCAAGCTCCTAGGGCCCTCAGCAGACAGGCAAGGGGCAGGCGCTGGGGCCAGCTCTCCCCTCAGCACCCCTGCTCTGCCACAGGAAGCAGCCCTTCTCTGCCACTTCCTGTCCCAGGGGTTTCAGCAGTTTCCCCTTCAGGGCCTGTTGGCCCTCCAGCCCCGCCCCTGCCCTACACAGGTCAAAGAGTGCAAAGAGAGGAGGATCCCTCACAGGAAGGCTAAGGAGACAGCTGTCTACACAGGGGGATCCCCCTGAGGGAGGGAGTCAACCAGGGGGATGCTTCCCCCCACAAACCCTCTCTGGTCACCAGATAGCAGAAAGAAGTTCATCACTTTACCTAGCTATGGCCTTCAAGGATGGGCAGAGTGGGCCTGGCCTTGAAATTTTAGATAAAAGCCTGGAAAATAAATGCTGAGCCCAAATCAGGTGAGGTGGCACCGGCCTGTAATCCCAGCCACGAGGGAGGCTGAGGCAGGAGCTCAGCCTGGGCAACTGAGTGAGATGTTGTCTCAAAATAAAAAATTTTAAAAGTTCAGTGCAAACTACATCCCCAGTACTGCAAAAGTAAATTAAATTAAAAGTTACATTAAATTTTAAAGGAAATAAAGGGGCCAGGGTAGGGTGGTAGGGTGCCCCTTGGTTTGATCCCAGCACTGAAAAGAAGGGAAGGGAGAAGAGAGAAAGGAAGGGGAAGGGAGGAGAGGAGAGAGGGAAGGAGGGAGGGAAGAAGGGAGGGAGGAAGGAAGGAAAGAAAATGCTGGGGCCACTGGCCAGTAGGGCCTAGCCCAGGGTGGCTTCAGATGGAGGAATGAGTTGAAGCAAGAGGGCCTGGAGAGAGGAGGCCAAGTAGATAGGGGGCTAAATCAGAGCATCACGTGCCACTGAAATCAGTGTCACTTCATCATTTTGTAGGGGGCCTGTCCCTAGCACCAGTGGACAGAGGCAACAACTGAGAGCAAAGTATGGTATTACATGTGGGTCAAGGGTCATGGCCCTCTCTGGGGAATGAGCAGAGGACTCACATTCCCAGAGCTGCCAAATAGGCTGATGACCTCCACTGCAGGACCTCCCAGGTGCCCTTGCAAGGTGGGTTCCTACTAGAAGGGCTAGGGGCCTTCAGGGGATCCTGTGGATGGTGACCCACTGGGTGAGACCTTCCCAAGGCCATAGGTCAGAAGCAGTAACAGCCCGAGGTCCTGGACCACTGCCCAGCTGCTAGTCCTGGGGACAGGCCAGAACTACCTGCTGATGTCTGAGGAGGCCAGCAGTAGACTGACACAACTATCTTAGTCTCCCATGCTGAGAGTTCCATGAGGTTCAGCTGGCACTGAGAAAAGGTCAGGGGACCCCTAGAAGTAGGGTTCTGGATGGGCCAGCAAACACGGATGAGAAAAGCTGGGCATGCCATCCTCCTGCCTCAGCCTCTGTAATCCCAGCACTCCAGAGGCTGAGGCAGGAGGATGGCAGTGAATTCAAGGCCAGCCTGAACTACACAGAAAGACCTTGTCTAAAAAAAGAAATGAATGAGGGGCTGGGGATTTAGCTCAATGGCACAGCACCTGCCTGGCAGGCGGGAGGTCCTGAGTTTTATCCCTGGTACAAAAAAAAAAAAAACTAGAAAAAAAAATAGAAATGGATGAGGGGGTGATCCCCAACATTCCTCCCACCTCTGAGGGGCCATCTTCCCCACCTTTAGCTTAGAGCCCTACCCAGCCTAAACTCCTGTCACGACAACAGGGCTCCACTTTTCCCTCTCTCCATGTGCCCAGGACCAAGAGAAACGGGCTCCTCTGACACTATGGGGCTGTGAGTCCCATAGTCCCTGAGGGGAGGGCCTGCTTCTCCACCCCTGCAAGTTTGAGTGAATACTGCTTCACAGCTGGTGTTTGAAGGCCAAGGAGGCCTCTGAGGCAACATCTGGACTTGCACCTGGGCTCCTGCCAGCCCCTCCCTGCATCTGCAGTGCAAACCCAGGCCACGCTTTGGTGAGGAGCCGCCTCAAAGCTGATGGCACGTGTTTGGAAAGCACATGGAGCCTGGGTGGAGGGGTGGAAGCACTTTAGGCTGGTGCCAGCTCAGGGTAAGCACTTGTGGGCTTGGCACCAGAGCTGGGCCTAGGGCAGTGGGTATGGCCACTGTGGCCTCGGCCACGGCCCACTGGAGGAGAGGCAGAGGGGCGTGGGTGCTTGTTTAAGTGTGGGCAGGATTTTTTCCTGTGCCCTCTGATAGCTGTTCAAGTGGCTCCTTCCGCTTCTAGGGAAGGGGGCCACACAGTAATAATTACAGGTGGACAGGGGGAGCACAGGGAAAGGAGGCAGGGATTTACAGTTCTGGGGTACGAGCTTCGGGGCTGGTGTTGTGCCAGGCACTCTACAGATGTTATCTCCTTTCATTCTTACAAAGTAGCAAGTGGCAGAGCTGGGGTTTGAACCTAGGTTTTATTTCCAGCTACTACACTCTTTGAGCTTTGTTTTCTGAGAAATCTATTTTGGTAATATTTTTTAGGTTTTCTTTCTTTCTTTTTCTTTTCTTTCTTTTTTTTTTTTTTTTTTTGGTGGTGGTCCTGGGGTTTGAACCCAGGGCCTCTTGCATGCTAGGCAAGTGGTGTACCACTGGGCTACAACCCCAGCCCAACAATTCTGTTTTAACAGTTCCATTTAAAAACAGTAGAGCCTGTGATCTCAGCACTTGGGAGTCTGAGGCAGCACAATTATCACAGGTTTGAGACCAGCCTGGGCTACATAGTGAGTTCAAGGCCAGCCTGAACTACATAGCAAGACCCTGCCTCAAACAAACAAACAAAAGGTAATAATAAAAATCAAAACAGTAGAAGGGGGGCAGGGGGTGTAGTTCAGTGGCACAGCACCTGCCTGGCAAGCTCAAGGCCCTGAGTTCGAGTTCCGGTACAAAAACAAAAGAAAACACAGTAGAAAGGGAGCTCAGAAGAGATTAGGTAACATAATCAGGGTCACATTGCCAGTCACGAGTTGGGCTTTATGTGACCTTAATCTCAAATTCCCTGCTTTCTCCCCACCCATGCTGGCGACCATCTGCTGGCATCACTAGATCAGGCTTCTTCACAACACTCAACTTGCGAGGCTTAGAGCCTCTGTGGGTCTCCTGCAACAGAAGCTTCTCAAGCCCAGGTCTCACATCCCTCAAAACCTAAATCCCAACCAGAGTTTGGCCTAATCAAATCTCTACTTCCTGAGCCAAGCCTGCAGCAAAATGATGACAATTGGAGCCTCTGTGGCCTGCTGGAGAGGACAGGTATTTGGAGTAGGAGGCTGACTTCATGTCCATACCAGAGACCTACTGTTTCTAGAGAGTTCTGGGCTCCAGACTGCCTAGCCATGGTACAGTCCCTGCCCCGTGAATATACAGTTGCTCTTGGCTTACACACACTGTAAGGCTACATTCTTATCTTGGGGTGTGGGTTCACATGTTTATTCAAATATTTATGGAAAGCCAGCCCTGAGCACCTCCTATGCGCTAGGCCGCTGGCCAGGGGCTTGATCAGGGGCCCACTCTATTCTCTGTGGTAGGGTCTCTGTATCTACGTTTCCAGTAAGCTAAAGTTTCCATCTGCCTGAACAGTACTCGGGTGTCCCCCTCAAACATATCTGTAGCAATTATCTCTTCAAAATGGAAGCCTGGGGGCTGGGGGGAAACAGGCAGGGAGTGACAGCTACACGATATGGGGTTTCTTTTGGGGGTGATGAAAGTATTTTAAAGTGGATTCTGGTACTGGGTGTACAATTCTGTGAATATACTGAAAACCACTGAAGTGTCCACTTTCAGTGGGTGAATTGCATGGTATGTGAGCTCTATCTAATGAATCTGTTATTTAAAAAACAAAAACAAAAACAAAACACAGAGGCTCAGAGAAGGGGTCTACCCAAGGCCACACACACATTTGAGGACTTCAGATTTATGACTCTGAGGCTCCCCCTCCCTCTACCCCAGCAGCCTCAGCAAGGTTAAGTACAGGTTTGGTGAGTGTGCATGGCAGGTCCGGGCCTATGCGGGTGGGCTGGGGGCTGCACCTCCTGATTCAGGGGGAAACTCGCTGGAGTGGGGGTGAGTTTCACATCTGCCATTCACAGGACTAAGTCCCTGCCCCTCTCTGCGTCCCCACTCCCCCTCTGTAAAGCACAGTGGATGAGTTTGGTTATCCTCTGCTAAAGCCTGTGCCAGCTCTAACCCTCTGAGGTTCTAATTAGAAGGCACTGCAAGACAGGGCAGAATGGAGCATCAGCCACGCAGCTCTTCTTGGAGGGCTGCAGGAAGCCTTTGACACAATTGACACAATTCTGGGTTCCAATCGATGCTCCTCACTGGCAGTGATGACAACGATTTTCCTGTGAGAGTCAAATTCTCCCAAACAATTCTTCTGCAGAGTTCTCTACGGGCAGTAAGTAGCTTGGTTCTGATTCCCCCAGCCCCACCCCAAGCACAGTGCTAAGGGAACAGGGCAGCCCATAACAGAGACCCATTGATCATGTCCTTCGGAGATGTCAGGAACCAGGTCTTGGCCTGGCTCCCAGGCAGGCGGCCCCACCTCTCGCCGAGCTTGCCCCCACGGTAGAGGGAGCGGGGATGGCTGATGGCCACCAGTTTAGCCCCCACTGGACAGGATGTTTCCACATCAAGCCCCACTTCCTGCAGCTAGGCCTGGGCTCCGGTTTCCCCCCTCTCTTGCCATCTGGTCGCCTGCCCTCTGCCCCCTCTCCTTGCTGGGTGTTTACAGGCTGCCTTATCAGCCCGGGGAATCTGGGCCTCACCCAGCCTGCGCCCCGCCTGCCCAGCCCAGACAGCCCGCCCAGGGCCCTACCTGCTCTTTCGTCACTACTGGCACCCCCCCCCACACACACACACAGGGGGTGTGGATGAAGGCTTGCTGCCTGGCACAGGCCCTCAGTGCCTGGGGGCCTGCCTGTCAGAGTGAACCCTGAATATTCATAGTGCTGTATCCACCTTGCCCAAGCTGGGAAGGGCATACATTCTTTTTCAATTGTCATCTCTCTCCGCAGGCTATGGGGACAAGGATGAGATGTCTCGACTGCTGAGAAGGCTAACAATGGCCTGGGGTGCCTCGAAGGCCCTTTTGTCCATAGACACCAACAGATGCGTGAGGGCACCAGCTGGAAGGCTCTAAGGGTCCAGATAGCGTTTTTTCAAGCTGGAGAGCACTATCAACACCTAGGCTAACAGTGCCACCCCATGAGGGGCCGCAGGCTGAATGATGGAGGAAGCGAGGCAAGGAACTGCTCGGGTGCAGTCTTTGACGATCTACAGCCAGACTTCAGAGCCTCGTGGGCCTCGGGCTCTCTGCAGCCCACCCTGGCGCAAATGCTGGGATGAATGAGGTCAGAGCTAACCACTGAGCAGGTCAGAAGATTTTCTCCCAGAACATAAGGGCCTAGATTTTCCCCTCAAATATATTTGCACTGAAGAGAGAGATGGAGATGGGGATGGCAGGCAGATGAAGATTCTGGGTGATGGGGTCCCCTCCCAGAACTTTGGGCCAAAGTCTTGAAAGTCCAAGGGACAGGCCTGCTAGCTAAAGCTGACCAAGCCTCAGACTGGAAGTCAAAGCAGCAGTGCAAATCCTGCTCATCTTCCAGATGTTTCCATTTTGCTCACTGATAAATCATTTAAAATAGATTCAGGCAGTAGATCCCAGTATTTACACTTAAGACCAGATAGTATACTTCAAAGAAATGTCATGAGACTGTGCCCTCCTGGGTCTCTAGAACACAGTTCAATAGTTGGGGGCACTTGGCTGGGAAAGTTTAGAAAAACACTGCTAAGGCCACTTTGGCATTAATGGGCTATGTGACCACAGACATGTCATGCCATGTCACATGGTTCTCACAGTCTCGGGCCTCCCCCGCACTAGAGATTTCATGGTACCCAGGAGCTCCTCAAAGGCTTATGACCCTAGTGCTGTCAAGCCTTCTTCCCTCCACCAAAACTTTCAGGGGCTGGGGATATGGCTCAGTTGTAGAGCAGTTGCCTAGCACCCATGAGACCTGCATTCAATTTCTAGTACCTTGCAAAAAGGAGAGAGAGAGAGAGAGAGAGAGAGAGAGAGAGAGAGAGAGAGAGAGAGAGAGAGAGACATTTATTTTCAGGCCACCATCTTATCTTTCCAGGAAAACAGGTTCCTAGCACTCAGAGAAATCACAACCCATTTAGTGCTAATATGTTAATAGCTGATATTGGGTTCATGTGTCATATTTCTCCTTAACACATTTTTGTTTTCTTTTTTAAGAGACAAAGTTCTTGGTGGCACACACCTGTACTCCCAGCACTTGGGAGGCTAAGGCAGGAGGATTGTAGGTTAGAGGTTGGGCTAGTGAATTCAAGACAGCCTGGACCACATAGTGAGACCCTGTTCCCAAAAACCAAAACAAAAGCTAGGTGTGATGATACACATCTGTAATACCAGCACTCTAGGAATCTGAGGCAGGAGGATCACAAATTCAAGCTCAGCCGGGTCAATTTAGTGACTTAACCAGACCCTGTCTCAAAATAAAAAATAAAAAAGGACTAAGAATGCAGCTTAAGGGGAAGGGGGCCTGAGGGGGGGGAATGGGACAAATAAAATGAAATTTATTTTTTTAAAAAGAATGTAGCTTAGTGTGAAAGCCTTGAGTTCAAGTACTGGGGAAAAAAGGCAATAACTTGCTATGCTCATTGTCCAGGCTGGCCTTGAGCTCTGGAACGCCTGGGCTCAAGCAATCTCCCAGCTTCAGCTTCCTGAGTAGCTGGGACTAGAGTCACACATCCCTGCACTCAGCTCCTATTTTCTTTTCTTTTTTCTAAGACAGGGTCTCGCTATGTAGTTCAGGCTGGCCTTGAACTCACTGTGTAGCCTAGCCTGGCCTCGAACTTGCAGTGATCCTCCAGCCTCAGCCTCCCAAGTGCTGGGATGACAGGCACTCGCCACCCTGCCCAGCTCCTATTTTCATTTTAAGAGGCCATTCAGAGCTACCGTGCTCCCCACTACGGGAACCCAGGGCAGATGGGTAAGGAAGGGAGCTAGAGAGTACTTCTCAGTGGCCTCAGTCTCTCAGTCCCCTGTCACACCATCAGCCATGGAGCAAGCTGGCCTCTACCACCTACTCCGCATGCCCGTGGTCTCTTAGGAAGTACAGGGGTGGATGTGAAAGCCCTTTAGAAAGCTAAAAAAACAGGCCTGGTGCAGCAGAAGGCCCACTCGCCTGGGAGCAAGGAAGATCGAGTTCCAATCTTGGCCCTGCCTCCTCCGAACTCCTCCCTCAGCCCTGGAGCCAGCGCCAACTCCTACTCCAGGACACACATTGAGATTTGTGGCTGTGGCGTACCAGCGGTACTCGGTACTCAGCAGAGCCTTAGAGTCCGAACTCATCTGTTTGGTTTCCAAAGGTCCTTCACAGCCTGACCCCACCCTACCTACTCAGCCTGTTTCCCATGATTTCCCAACTCAAGCTGGGCTTCAAGCCCAGTGGTCTCCTCATGGTCCCCTGAGGGAACATTCCAGGCTCATTCACAGAGTTTCTCAGGCCTGCCATGCCCTGGCTGCTCCTTTCTGACTAATCGAACAGTGCCCAGCCAGCAAGGTCCTGACCCAGTCCCCAGGCTCCTGGGGCTGGTTATGCCCTAATAACCACAACTCCCATAACCCTTAAATTCTACAAGATCTTTTAAACCACTTGAATTGCTCTTTGACTTCTTCTTCTTCTTTTTTTTTTTTTAGGTATTGGGGATTGAACCCAGGGCCTCCTCACTGAGCTACATCCCCAGCCATTTTTAATTTTATTAATTTATTTTTTTGGTACCGGGGATCGAATTCGGGTCCTTGTGCTTGCAAGGCAGGCGGTGGAACCACTGAGCTAAATCCCCAGCCCTTTAATATTTTTTTCAACAAAGTCTCACTAAGTTGCTAACCTGCCCAGGTAGTCCTTGAACTTGTGATCCTCCTGCCTCTCAGAGTGCTGAAAGTACAGGCATGAAACACCACACCTGGTACTTTTTTTTTTTTTTTGGAGACGTGGTCTCACTATGTAGCCCAGGTTGACCTGGAACTCAGAGATCCTCCTGCCTCAGCCTCTCTAGTGCTGGGATTACATATGTGCACCACCATGCCCAGACCTCTCATAATGCTCTTTAACTATCTCATATGTGTCTCTCATTTTCTGAACAGACAGTAACATCCATGGGACCAAGGCCCATTTCATCTTCTAGGACAGGCATGAGCATTCATGAATTAAGTCCATGTAAATGATCATCCCATAGGTCCCAGTAGATCTTATAGGTGCAGTTTAGGAGTAGGATTGGGGTACAGTTGGGTGACAGAGGTCTCTAGCACTCCAACATTACTCCTCCTGTCTTGCTCCAAGCCTCTGTTAGGGGTAACATGTGGCTGCTCGTGTCATTTATTCCAAGCACTGTTGAGAAGGCAGATGATGATCAGGTCATCATCAAGCAGCCCCTCTTTGTACACAACCACAGTGTTTCTACCCTGGGAATATTGGGCACTGGTCTGATCACTGTGCTGTCAGCAAAGACTTCATGATGCTGGATCAGTTCTAGGAGCTCAAATGATTGGAGAGAATAGGATATGAAGGGAACTACATGAGGACAAACTTTTGTTTAAAGAAGGTTTTAGCTGGGCATGGTGGCACACTCCTGTAATCCCAGCACTTGGGGGGCTGAGGCAGGAGGCAGGAGGATTGTCGTGTGTTCAAAGCCAGTTTGGGCTACATAGTGAGCTTGAAGCCAGCCTGAACTACACAGTGAGACCTTGTCTCAAAAATAAATAAATAAATAAATAAAAGAAGACTTTTGTTGTCTAGACAGACAGGGTTGAAAAAAGATGTGACTGGTATCTGTATACTGATGTATGAAATCATAGACTCATTCACCAAAAATGGGTTGTACATGAAGAGCAAATACTAGTCTTAGTTTACAAATGCATAGTAAAGTTAAGGAATGCTTTAGCCTAAGAATATCAATGAACAGGGCTGGGGATTTAGCTCAGTGGTGCCCTACCTGCCTGGCAAGCACAAGGTCTTGAGTTCGATTCCCAATACCAGAAAAAAAAGAATATCAATAACGATAAGCATCATCTAAAATAAGAATAGCATCAAGCACATTAATGATTATAAAATAAGATTATGTGAGGCCAAACATATATGTTATAACTATCAATGCAAATAGGATACATTCAGGTATTAAAAGAAAATGATACAACCAATTCAATTCTAAAATTCATACAGTATTATAAAAAACTTAGAGTAGCCAAAACCCACTTCAAAAAAGAACAAAGTGGGGCTAGGGATTTATCTCAGTGGTTCCAGCACCTGCCTCGCAAGCGTAAGGTCCCAAGTTGGGTCCCCAGTACCAAAAAAAAAAAAAAAAAAAGAACAAAGTTAAAGGGTAACACTACCTGAATCTAAGAATGATTATAAAGCTAGAGTAATCAAGATGATAATGGCATAAAAAAACAAATAGATTGATGGATGGAATAGAATGTAGAGTCCAGAATAAGCCCACATATATAAGGACAATAGTAGACTCCCAATAGCTTTTTTTCAGTGAATGGTGCTGAAATAATTGGACATCCATATGTAGGAAGAGGAAAATTAAAAGAATTTTGATTCATACCTTTCACCATATAGAAAATTAACTCAAAGGGGAACAAGGGAGGAGGGAGGGAGAAAGGAAGGAAGGGACAAGAGAAAAAGAGAAAATAGGGCTGAGGATTTAGCTCAGGGGCGCCACGCCTGCCTCCCAAGCTCAAGGTCCTGAGTTCAATCCCTGGTACCAACAAAAAAAAGGAAACAAAGCTTTTGTACATAGGGAGGGGAGGGGGCTGGAGGGGGGAGGGATGGGATGAAATAAAATTTATTAAAAATAAAATAAAATTTTGGGCCAGGGATTTAGCTCAGTGGTTCAGCTGCCTGCCTTGCAAGCGCAAGGTCCTGAGTTCGATCCCCAGTACCAAATAAATTAAATACATAAATAAATAAATAAAATTTTAAAAAGTTGCTTGGAGGGCTGGAGATTTAGCTCAGTGGTTCCTCGCCTGCCTCGAAAGCACAAGGTCCCGAGTTCGATCCCCGGAACCAAAAAACAAACAAACAAAAAAAGGTGCCTGGAAAAAAAAGAATATTAACTCAAAATGGACCACAGACCAAAATGTAAAACCTAAAATTATAAAAGAAAACATAAGATAAAATATTTGTGACCTAGGACTAAGTAGGGATTTCTTAGCTCTAACACCAAAAGCATGGTTTGTAAATGGAAAAATTGATTAATTGCGCTTCACCAAAATGAAAAACTTCTGCTCTTCAGAAAAACTAAGCCAGGTGTGGTGATGCACACCTGTAATCCCAGCACTTGGTAGGCTGATGTAGGAGAATTGCCATGAGTTCAAGGCCAGCCTGAATTACATAGCGAGACCCTTGTCTCAGAATACCCCCCCAAAGAAATTTTTGAAGAGAATGAAAAGACAAATTACAGACTAGGAGAAAGTCTTTGCAAAGTATGCATCAGATAAAGGTCTTGCATCCATCTATAAAAAACTCAAAACTACAAGAAAACAATTTTAAAATGAGCAAATGATTTGCACAGATGTTTGCTAAAGAAGGTATATAGATGACAAGTACATGAAAAAAGTTCAACAGCATCCATTACTAGGGGAAGGAATGCAAATTACAACCGCAATGTGATGTCCTGTGTGCCTATCAGAATAGCTACAAGTAAAAAGGCCACACAGCCCTAGTGTCAGTGAGGATGAAGAGGAACTTAGGCCCTCCTCCCCTGCTGGTGGGAATATAAAAAGGTACAGCCACTTTGGGAAACAGTTTGATAGTTTCTTAAAAAGTTGAACCTTCACTACTGTATTTAACCAAGACAAAAGGAAATATAGAGCCATAAAAAGATTTGTACACAGATGTCTATAGCAGCTTTACTAACTAGAAAAAGCACAAAATGTCCATCAGCTGTTGAATAGTACACAATGTATGTTTTATCCACACAATGGAATGCTACTTTGCAAAAAAAAAAAAGAAAGAAAGAAAGAAAGAAAGAAAGAAAGAAAGAAAGAAAGAAAAGGAGTGAGATACTGACATATACAACAATAAGGATAAATCTTAAAATAAAGACGTGGAGTGAGAGAAACCAGACCAAAAAAGGCTGCATGCTATATGACTCCTATTACATAAAACATTAGAAAATGCAAACTAATCTATAGTGACCAAATGCAGCCCAGTGGCTGCCGCTGGCTGGGAGGGGGGATCACACAGGGGCACGAGGAAACTTTCCGGGAATGATGCATATGTTCACTCTCTTGATTGTGGTGATGGTTTCACGGGTATATACACATGTCAAGTATTATCAAATTGCACACTTGGAAATACGTGCAGTTTATTGTACATCAACACGACTTCAATAAAGCTGTTAAATAAAAAGAAAGCAAAAAGGGCCCCAGATTGGACAAAATAACAACCATCACCACCATAATGACAGTAACAGTAACAGTAAACGCTGTGGAATTTCACCATGTGACATTACTATGCAACTCGACTATGTAATATTTCTTCTGTAATAGCAGTAAAGACAAAAGAAGCAAGGGCTGGGGATTCAGCTCAGTGGCACTGCACCTGCCTGGCAAGCGCAAGGTCCTGAGTTCAATCCCCGGTACCAAAAAAGAAAACCAAGAATTCCCATGCTCTCCTAGAAAGTATGTTCCTTGGTACAGGTAGAGTCGGATCCTAAACCTTGAGACTTCTTGAGGCTGATTGGGATGGGCTTATGAGTTTTAGCTCTGTCTCACTCCAATGCCAGTGTTATTGTCTTGCTGAGTCTGGAATGCCCCTAGAACACAGCCAATGGTGGCTCTTTCCTCTTTTGAAAGGTCACCTTCCCTCTGACCTCCAGGAAGCCTCCCTCAGTGAAGCTGAGGAAGAAGGATGATCTTTCTCCCGACAAGCCATCGGACCTACCATTGCCAAGTCTACAATGTGCCCATAGGTTGGTTGGCATGTCAGTTCTCACCTGAGGTGGGACTAAGTGTGTGTGTCACTACCTTCTAGAATTGGGCTTAAAGCCTCCAACCACGGGGTCAGGCCTATTGTGTTTTTCTTAGGTTCAGTGTGGCGCCAGGAAAGTGGTCACCTAGCAAGACAAGTGTTTTCTGTGCATGAATTCTCCCAGGTTTGGACAGAGCTGAAGTAGCCTCTTATCCTCAGGGGGCATTATGGGAAAAGACAGATTATCTCCTCAGGCTACATCTAAGTACCTCCTTGTTATCAAGTCATCAGGAATTTGGGGAGGTTAAGACTAATTGCCCACTTTCTTATCCCCCCAGGCCTTGTTGTCCTAACCTCATGAGCAGAGACCAAGGAACCAAGTGAAGGACTCCTCTCAGGGGTGGTCCTGGGCTCCTGTTCCTGGGGGTGGTCACAGGCTCAAGCAAACACAGTTGGGTCAACAGCAGAGGGATCCTCCAAAGTTACCTTCTGAGAAGCCTTTTCGAAAGGGGATGGCCCAAAGCCCCTCAAGCTCTTGGTGCAAAGCCAGAGCCCCAGCCCCAAGCCCAGCCCTCCGGGCACCTATCACCTATGCCAGCAAGGGGTCTACTGGCTCCCAGAATTCTCCACTCAGGAGGCCAATAACAACAAACCAATGATTGCTAAATAGTCCCGGGGATAGAATGTTGGCCCTTCAGTCAAAGGAACGAGCTGATTCTGATTTCTGTAGTGAACGATATTTTTTTTTGGAGACAGGGTTTCACTATGTAGCTCAGACTGACCTTGAACTCAGGGTGATTCTTCTGCCTCAGTCTCCAGAGTCTGGGATTACAGACCTGCATGCATCACCACACCCAGCTTCACTCTTCACTATACCAGTGCCTGCCCCAGAAAGATTACACACACACACACACACACACACACACACACACCTTCTTCTTCCATGTCCCCTCTTTATTCTGTGCTATGGCAGAGTTAACAAAAAGCTGGCAGAAAGACCTCACCCTTGGTCAAGAAGGAGAGTGGTGTACCATCCCAGTGCTTCCCCTCGCAGACCCTCCTGCACAAAACACCCTTCCCTGATGCCTGAGCCTCCTCTTCACCTTGGGAGTAAGCTGGGGTCTCTGCCAAGAAACTCACAGGGGACACAACTTCTCAGCCAAGAAGCCAGAGCATTCTGCTATGTCTCTTAGGTGTTGAAATGTGCTGGGGACAGGGAAAAAGCAAGAAGGCATCAAGAGGAAAAGTAATGAGTGTATGTGTGTGCACGTGTGGGGGACTGTTTTCATCCAATTAAACCCAACAAGAGCCAAAGCCCCTTTCACACCCAACCATAGGAGACACAAAAGCAGCAGAACAAATATATGGCTAGTCCTTGGTGGTCTGGGCAGAAACGTGTGGGACTCTCCAGACCCTCTAGTTCCCAGTTAGCTGGGGAGAGCGGACAATTATGAAAACTTCTCTCCTCCACTTCAGTCTCTGGGCTTCCAGAGAAAACTTACAACCTTGCGGCAAGGTACCCAGACAGCCACTGTCTGCTGCGAACACTTGTGGCATGCCAGTTTTCCTGACATGCTTTGGTGTCCCCTACCTCTCTCCTCCCCTCGGCCCTGGGCCTGTGTGTGCTGGGGGTGGGGTGGGGTTCCAAATAAAATCCCCTCAGCTTGGGTGGCAGGGAAGCCTGGCCACCCTTTGTATCTCATCAATACACACTGGGCTTACTGTCTGGGCCGGCCACTTTGTATCTCCTACAGTGGAGATCCGGGCTTCCACTGAGCCACCCACACTCACTGACCTGGTCTTTTATGTGACATGCATTTGCTGAACAATCATCCAGGCTCTGAAGGTCAGTTCACGGCTGGGGAATAGAAAGAAAGGCGTCTTTGCTCCCCTTTCTGCTGCACCAAGGCTCCCCCTCACTGCCCCTGCCCCCCTTCAAGGTCTAGCTTGAGCCCGCATCCCTCACAAAGCCTTTCCTCCCTCCTCCAGCTGTCGCTGACCTCAGTGTCTTGGCCGAGCTGGCCTCTCCTCTGAGGAGTACAATTAGCACCTGACCAGCTGCTGGCCTGGCTGCTTGTCCTCGCCTCTGATTGTTTCAGTGTTTTAGTCATCTCTGACTGACCACCTCCTTCCCTTGGCTGCTCCACAACTCCTAGTGCAGGGTAGGTACACAGTAGGTGTTAATAAATGTCTGTTGAATTGAAACTCAGCAACCTCTATGAGGTCAGAACCCTATAAGCACCCCGACCAGCAGTTTCTTGGCAACCAGTGCTGGGGCCGGAGCTGCTGGGCATTAACAGCGCAGCCGCTATTACAAGACACACGAGGCTCAGCAGCCAGAGATTTGCAGGCAGGTTGGTGTTGATGAGAAAAGTCCTGCACTCCCAGGAAAGCACCCATGGATTCTGGGTACCTAGCATGAGTTTCCTTTCTCCCCTGCAGAACTACTTTTCAGCCTGAGAACCACAAAGGGAATAAATTTGCAGTGAAGCCAGAAACCTGTTTTCAGCTTAGAAATCCAGGCGTGATAACCAAAGCCAGTTGGGGTCAGGCCCAGGCCTGAGGGCGGGAGGCTGTCCAAGGCACTTTCCAACTCAGGGGACCCCAGGAAGATGAAAAGAGCATGGCAGGTGTGAGCCCTGCCACTCCAGAGGGTTCTGATTATGTTTGAGGGTGACCCTTAGTAACGCCATTCTGTCCTGACACCCAAAGAATAACACCCTGAATGCTTGGCACCTGCAGCCCACACAGGAATCAGTCTTCCTTTCCCTCTCACTCATGAAAAACCTAGGGCAGGTTTGAAGGACGGGCAGCATCCGGGCCAGAACCCAGACACAGGGTCTCCAGGCAAGGAGAAGCCTGAGTCAGGGTTCACTGGCTCTCTACACTCGCTCAGGAATTCCAGCTTGGCCTTAAATTATGATTATTTATACATATGACTTATCCAGTCTCCCCACCCACTGACACTACTCTGGCCCACAGAAGAAGATACAATCCTGGAAGGCAGGTGGTGTCTTCTTCCCATCCATATTTTCCCCTCTGCCACTTTCCTGGGGCCCAGGACTGGGACCAGCTCCCAGCAAATGTTTGCTGAGTTGAATCTGAGTTTTGGGCACTGTGTTAGATAAAATCATAATGCTAGTTCAGGTGTGTACCATGTGCCACACACAGTTCTAATAAGCAGTTTACATGTAAAACTATATGAAGTGGGTCTCCTTTGCTAGGTAAGGAAACGGAGCCGCATGATTGGGAGCACATAGCTAGTAAACAATGAAGCTGGGAGTTCAACCCAGACAGTTGGCTCTAGGGGTTGGAGGTATGAGAACGTTAGGGATGGTGCTGGTGTAGAGAGGACCAAGGCTGAGCTCAGGAGCAGAGTTGCCCCTGGGAAAGGAATACCCTCAGTCAGTGACTGGCCGGGCCTCTCCAGGACAAAAGCCTTGAGCTTTGCAGAATTAGGAGCGTTTTGAACACGCTATCAATCAGGTCCCTGACAGATAGCCCAAAGCACCCTCATTTTTAGATATATGTGCCACCACTCGGCACTGGGGGAAGGAGGGTGGATTTCGCCCCTGGCTTGTCTAGGGGTGGGCGCCAGTTCCTGAGTAACCACCGAGCAAACAGTGCAGCAGAGGGAGGAATGCCAGACATAGTTGCAAACAAGCCACTCCTTCGGCTCACAGCTAGAGGCTGGGTGAGGGTAGCAACGTGGAGTCTGCTTCATGATTCCCCGAAACAAGGGATCCCAGGCTTTGAACCCAGCCCCAGAGACAGCCACATACAAGGCAGCCTCTTGCCCACACCGGCCCCCAGGTCTTCCTGGTCATCTTCACATAACAGCAGATTGCTCCTGCTAGGCTGCTTCTGCACTATGTGCACTGAATTAGCGGTTGATGAAGCACTTCATAACTGGGAAAACCTTGTGGAGTTAACTACAAGGAGAGATTGGCATTCTTGCTGGGCATACGTGTTCACTGGGCATTTTCAGTGTCAAAGTGTCCTGTCTCTCCGAAGGGAAGAACTAGACCCATTCTCTTCACCTCTCTCCAACCTGGCATTCAGGCCAGGGGTCAGTTCCCAAGGGTTGAGTCCCCCCAGTGAGCGTGCCCACCAGCTGTTGGGACCAGCAGTGGTGGCTCAGGCCCTGGGGTGGTGACCTCACTTCCGCTCTGACCTTCCCACCTCCTCAGCACTCCTCCCATTTGAGGCCCCACCAGGCCAAAATCGAGAAGTCCAAGGTTAACTGTTCCTCCCCACTTTAAGAGCTAATTAAAATGATTAGCTACAATGAACTGTCAAACATTAACCAGAAGAAGCTGCAGGACCAGACAAGCCTCTATCCTGGGCAGAGGGATGAGGGGCAGGAATGAAAAGACCATCAAATCCCTCAGCTGCTGCTGGTGGGAAACTTCACTGTGCCCAAGGAGCCAGGAGGTCAAGAGGTGACTCTAGTCAGGAAGGCCCTGTCCCAGCCATACAGTTAGTTGTGAGGACAAAGTAGCAGAGTTAGGGTGGGGTGGGGAGGGGCCAGGAGTTGGTAAAGTGGCTGCCGCCTGGGCAGCCCCTAAACATCCAAAGGAAGGCGCTGGCATCATGAGACTCCACGTTGGGCAGCCGTTGTGTCTCCTTGGTGGTAGCAGGGGAGGGAACAGAGGCAGGAGAAGCGGGAACGCAGGAGCGGGAAGACTGGCCGCCCGCACACACGGAAAGTCCACACCCAGCCAAGTGGCCTCTATTTTGGAGCTTTGATTCTCCAAGTCACAGGTTTCTGGGCATGCCTCTGTGTGACCCTAAACACCTGGCCCCAGAAGCCCTAGGGGCTGCCTGATCAATCTAGCAGCCTTGCCAGTCTGCCCAACTTCCTGCCCTTGGACGCTGAGCTTTTGGGGCCCGCTGTCACGATCGGCCCTGTCACGGAACCCAGGCTGCTCGGGCACAGAAAAACTGGCCCTCGATCCCGACTCAGGAAAATCGATTCCATTTCTACCCCGGATCAGGAGCTCGGGCTCCCCAACACACACGCTGTGGGGCGAGTCAAGGGAGGCACTCCATTAGCAGCGGCTCTCCTACCCTTCCCGGGGCCCCCAACCCCACTCTGGGGTCCGGGCGTCCTCGATCCTGCCCCGAGGCAAACTTTCTGAGGTCTCCGAAGACACTCGAAGACTCGGCGCCTTCGACGTACCTGAGGCCGAGTGGCTTATGGGCCACCCCTGGTAGCTGGGTCAGGCTCGGTCACCGTGGTCGAGTCCCCGTTCCTGGGGCCGAGACGCCGGTCCCCCCCCCAGCCTCTCCAGCCCACCTTCTCCCCTCGGAAGCTGGGCTGGGCAAGTGGCGCCGGAGCTCGGCGCCGGCGAAAGGAGAAGTGGAAGTTGAGCGCGGTGCCGGGCCGGTCCCCGCGGCGGCCAGGGCCGCGTCCCCCTCCCGCCCGCCCTCCCCCTTTCCTCCCCGCCCGCCTGCCCCCGCCGCCCCGCGCCCGTGACTCACCTCGGCGCCGGGGCAGGCTGGTCCGGGCGGGCGAGGCGCAGGGCTCTCCCACACGTCGCGCCGCCAATGGCAAGTTGGAGGGCGAGATGCAAATACCAGGTGAGACGGCGGCGCCCCTGATAAAAGGAGTCGAGGGGCGGGGTGGGGCGCCCGGGGACCCGAGTGGACGCGGGGGAGGGGGGGCGGGCTGGGTCGAGGGAAGGGGCGACGGGGGCGCCCGGGGAGGGGGCGCGAGTCAGCAGAGACCTGCACCGAGAGGACTGAACGAAAGGGGAAATTGCACTAGAGACACACGTACCCGCAGGCGGCGGCTGGGCGGGCGCGAAGGAGGCAGGGCGGGAGGGAGGGAAGAATCGGAGGGAGGGACCGACGGGAGGGACCGCGGGCGGGCGGGGTGGAGGAGGGAGCGAGGGAGGGACGAGGCATCTCGGTGGAAACAGCGCCCCTCCACCCCCGGCCCGCAGCGGTCGCCAGCACGGCAGGGGGAACCGTGCCAGGGGCCCGAGCGACCTCTCTTTCCCCTAACAGCACGCTTGCCTCGGGGACAGCGAGGGCAGACTCCTGCAGAGCCCACTTAGCAGGACTCTGCCCTGGCCAGCGCCGCCTCCCCCCTCCCGCGGGACTCCGCTCCTAATCAGGGTCCTCCAGGGTCTTCATCTTTTAGGGCGCCTTTCCCGGGGGTGGAAAGCCATCACACAAGGTTCCGCAGAGAAATCCATTAGTGGGGGTGGGGGGGCCTCCGGAAGGCTGAGTCCAGCCACCTCGCCGGCTGGTGCACTCCACTCACTTGACGCCTCTGGCCCCGGTCCTGCTCTGCACTTTATGAGGCAGGGTGAGCAGTAGGTGAGGCCAGGAGATGCCCGGAGGATACAATTTGGGAAGAACAAGTCAAACGCTGTGGTGGAGTCCCAAACCAAATACATCTTCAGGCTGGTGTGATTGGAGTTTCCTGCGCTCCTAGGAGTGAGAGAGGCCCGGAGCACATGGACCAGGGAAGGAGCGGGAGGGAGAGGGGCGGACACAACAGGTGCAAAGGCAGCCAGGGTTGGGTGCTGGGACAAAAGCATGTTCACTCTTCTCCCATCCAAAGCCAGGCTATTTCTCCTTAAGGTGCCCACTTCAACCCATGTCCCACGGAGTCTCCTCTTTGCTTCTCTGGCCTGTCTCAGCATCCATACCAGTTCCCACCTGATGCTACAGCTTGGGCCTCCAGAGAGAGTCTGCTGCAAAGTATCACTCCATGCTCTGGAAGACAGGACTGGCCCAGCCAGGCCTTGGCCTTGCTAGAGAGCAATTGCAGGGCAGAAAGGAAGGACCTTGGGAAGACGTGGGGGTGGTGGAGGGGCCTGCTTCCTCGGCCTTGGGAAGGATAATCCTTGGCACAGGCCTGGGGATAGGAGTGGCAGTGAATGCCAGCAGCAAAGGCATCTGTAGATTTCGGGTTGCCAGGGAAAGCTCTAGTGGCTGAATTGGGACACTGGTCCCTGAGACCGCCTGGCTAGCAATACCCAAATCCCTGCAACAAGCACCAAGAGCAATTTTCTACGTCTTCTTTTCTGGGTGCTTATGCTTTCCTCAGGAGATTCCAGATCCTGGAGACACACAGTTCTGCACTGACCTCTTGCCTGTGAGGCTCCCCTTTCAAGTTTGTGGTAGATCTCAGTCATCCCTAAGTTGCAGTTACCTTGACCTTGAAACACACTAAAAGATACACACACTTTTCCATTTTGCCAAGAGTTTAATGGTCTCTAAGGACAGGACTGAGTTCCTATTCTGGCTGCACCACGTACCAGCTAAGTGACTTTGGGCAAGTCATTTAAACACTCTGAGGCTCAATTTCCTTATCTAAAAATTAAGGATAATCAGAACTTCCCTCCTAAGGCTGTGGCGAGGCTGAGTAAGATAACCTATGTCTATGGCAGTCCTTGGTGCCTAACAAGTCTGCAATAAATGTTAGCTATCTTCAGCATCATCTTCAAGTTCATCTTGTTTTCTCAACCCAGCTCTCAGGAGCAAATGTGGCAGAGTCAGAGCAGACAGAAGCTGCTGAGGACTAATGCTGGACACTTCCTGTGAGTGTGTGTGGTTTGAACCAAGGCTGAAGCCTCAATGCAACATTTGAGGCCAGGTCTTGCTTTTGGGTTGAGCAGAGAAAGAGTTTCCTACTGCAGATCAGTTCATGGTGACCTGCAGCCCACAGCTTGTGGAAATCCCGTAAGTTCCTGCCTTTCCCAGCCACTCTAAACTGACAACAGCACCATGATCTGGTAGTCGTAGTCAACACTCACCTCTTCATGAAAATCTTGTGTTGCCTTCACCTTGGAAGTCATGAGAGTGAACTTCCTGTCTGCCTTTGCCCATGACCTTGCTGCTCCACAGCCTGCTGGGCCTTCCCCACCTGGCTCCCTACTTACCTGTTGCGTGAGCCCCAGCCAGGTGGGGCCAGCCAGGCTGAGATCACCACGGTCCTGAGGACAGCCACACTGTCTCTGCTCTGACTGGGCAGGAATTCCCCTTTTCGAGTTGCCTGTGGATGCTCAGGCTGTGCCACTCAGCAGTGCAATCTCAGTCTCTCTCCTTCCTCCTTGATACCTTATTTTCCACCCCTAGCTGACTGCTCTCAGGCCTTAGAACGTAAATCCCACGGGGAGCAGAGAGACCTCCCAGCTGCCCACAGCCTGTGTAGGACCACCTTCTAAGTGGAAGTGTCCATTCAGCTTGCCCTCCCACCATGACAACTCTCCAAGCCGAGCCCCTCTTTCTCTCCTTTTCCAAGCAGTGCCTGAGGACCCATGTTCTTCTGCAAATCACCCAGGGTTCTCTGGAGACAAGATGGCTGGTTACTTCCCGTCTCATTTAACCCTTTGGCATCAGCAAATTCTATTCAAACCCGTGGCCAGAACAAAACACCACCATGCCACAGCTTCTGTAGCCCTGACTTTCCACCACCGACATATGCACGAAAAGTTGCCGATTGATCAGACATTTGGAAGGAGAAGCATATTCCAAAGGCCAGAGAGAAGTTATGGTTTCAAAGGATATTCCCCCTGGAAAGCTGAGAAGTTCCCACAATCCTTTCTGTAAAGCCCATCATCGTTCTTCTGTTATGTTCAGTAAGCTTAGGTTTGCTTCTGTTGGGTTTATCTGAGAAGGGCTTATGTATCCCCCCCAAACAGGCAGAAATCCTGAAGTCCCAGGCCGTGGATTGTTAGCATAAGCAGTGTTTTGTTGAATAGCTGCAAAATAGGGTTTCCTGAGATAGATTATACCAAAGTTCCCAGACGGCAGGATGACAGATCACTGCTCTGGCCCATGTTAGGGGAGCGGGGCCCCAGGCTAAAGCACAGGCAAGCAGATGAGGGGATGGAGTTGGTAGCAGCTTCCAAAATCACAATTTTCAGTGGCCTGTCCACCTTCACTTGGTTGGAGAGAATGCCTGACTGGGGTTCTTTAGAAAGGCATTTGGTCCACGAACTCCACCCTACTGAGGACTGAAGACCTAATTTGGGTTTTTGAGACAGGGTCTCACTATGTAGTCAGGCTGGTTTTTAACTCACTGTCCTTGCTGTCCTTGCATCTCCTGCCTTAGTCACCCAAGTGCTAGGATTGCAGGGGTGCACCACCACACCTGGCTCTTACACAGTTTTCAGTGATTAAGATGAAAAATTTCATAGTTGCCCTCCAGACAGGCCTGGGCACCATGAGATCCCCTACAGAACTTCAGGGGAATGCTGGGGCCCACTTTTTGGTAGGCTGGACTGCAGCCCAGGGAGGCTGTCTGAAAGGACTTGACAGCCTAGCAGGAGATGCTCCTGGCCTGAACTGGAACTTGGCGTATCAATGCTGAGCACAGTGGCTGCTGGGAAGTGCTGTCCCTGCCACATCCACAGCCAGGAGTGGTGCTGGTGTTAGGAAAATAGATTTAGGGCCCTTCGTGGTCCTCCTGGGATGGTGCAAGATTTGGGAAGCAGGAAGGACCCAAACCTGTGGTTTATTTGATTAAAAAAAAAATAAGGATGAAGTTGCCCTTGGCAGAGTTCAGCAAGTTCCCTGGAGTCTCTAATCCCACCGGTCCCTAGTCCTATCTTGGAGCCAGAACAGAGCCCAGGCACAGGAGCAGGGACTTGCATTAAGCACCTACCAAAGGCCGTGTAGCATTCAGGGTTTGGGGCCACTGTCTAGTGGAGCCAGAGTTAACCCCTCAGCCCTCAGCATCTGCTGGCCCCAGTCCTGCCTCGTGTCATCCCTTTGACTTGTGTTGTCCTCAGAGTGAAGCCAAGGAGGCTGGGCCTTGGCTGACCTGCTCACAGCTGATGCAAGTGCATCAGGAGAGAAACACATGGAAGCTTCACCCCAGGGAGCACCAAGGGGTTTCTGCAGAGCCTGAGTGTCATGAGCAGCCATCAAGCTGGTGCTCCCTCTTCAGATAGAGAAGAGGGCCAGAGCGGGGGAGGAGGTTCCAGGCACATATGGTGCTCTTTATATTTTATAAGGGAAATGGAGCCCCCTGGAGTTGTTCAAGTAGGCAGACATAAAGACAGATCTAGGAGACCTGTGGAGAGAGCTGGAATACGAGGGGAGTTCAGCAACGGCTCAGACATGGGGCCTGACCCTGGATACCTGGTAGAGGGGATGAGGGACATGGGGGGCTCATCAGAGGCCAACAAGAAGGCAGTCACTCAGTTTCCCCACCCTGCCCTCACGTCATGGGATGAGGGTTATTGTTGTTGTTTAATGCAGCAAAAAACAACATTTAATATCTATAAAGGTGCAGTGTGAGTCATTTCATGGAATGTCTAGGCCCCTTTCACTGGCAGCAAACAAACTTTCCAGCCCTCTTTTGAGGAAGCCATCCAACTCAGTGGCTGCTGCTGTTGCTGGCCTGTGTGAGTGAGTGTGAGTGTGCTTATGGGGCTGTGTGTGGCACACGTCTCTTCCAGGGCCTTGCCTGCCTGTGTGTGCATTTGTGTGGGTCTCGAAGCTGTGAGTGATGGTGTGACATAGTCAGGGTGTGCATGTAGAGCCTTGAGTCTCAGATGTGCGTGTCGAGTCCACTCGTGCGTGCATGTGTGTTTTGGGGGCGGTGTGCATGTGTGAGTCTGCAAGGCAGTAGAGTGTGTGAGCCCGTGTGTCTGCAGGTTGACTATGTGTACATTTTTTCCTCATCACTGCCAAATTATCTTCCCATCTCTTCCCTTATTAAGTGAAGGGCTGACTGAAGGGAGCTAGCTGGGTGGGGGGAGGGGGGGCTGGAGAGAAACCAAAGCAATTCCACTCATCCGAGAAAAATATCAGCCAAGGATGAAACTGAAACTGAGGCAGCAGCTCCAGAGAATGCATCAGCATCCTGAGCTCCTCCTAGGGCCTGGGTTCCTCCTACTCCCCTGCTTCCTCCAGCCACAGCAGCGATTAGTCAACCTGAAATTCCCATGCCTACAGCTTGGACCCGAGGTTGAGGCAGTGATGTTGGGCTAGAACATGGCTCATTTTTAGCATGTGACCCCATTAGTGTCCATTATCATATTAACACAAATTAGTATATCAGATCTCCCAGTCACCTAGTAAGGTGCAGGGCCAGGCTGGAGGGAGAGGTCCCAGCTCAGGCTTTGCTCCAGGAGAAGCCCGTCCGGGGGCATTAGAGCAGGGTGTAGGTGGAGGACTGCAGGTCAGCTTGGGAGCAGAAAGAAGGGGCAGAGGGCAGTAAGCTTTGGCACTTTGATCCTTTTTATCAGTTGTGGTCTGGGGGACCCCCTTGGGGATGGGGCTACGAAAGAAGAGGGTTTCCAGGAATAGCTGAGCACCCCCTGTAGGAAGGAGGCCCAAGCTCTGAGGTCTGGGCTGGAGACAGACAGTATTTCTCCTGGCACACAGTGAAACTTGGGAATGTTTAGGATCCTTTGGGTTTTTCTCCCCTTTCCTCTTTATGGAAAATCTTTCCACAACTTTCTCAGATTGGTCTGGACACCCTAAAAAACCAGGAGACCTAAAGGGACTGACAGGAAAGAAGAGGCGCCTGGAACCCAAGACTGGGTGCGGTTTATTTCTTGGCACAGGAGAGAGAGGCTCACACTGTGCACATATTTTATCTGCAAAGCCGTACCCTGGAAACGGCCACAGTGGCCTCCAAGAGGATGAGGCTGGCGCCCCCGGCTGTTTTACCCCTCAGCTGGAAGGTGTCTGGCCATAGGTTATTTTTGCATGCCCTGATAGACTTGATCTGTTTACAGTCACTACATAACCATAAACTGCTGTGGGAGGTCCTGGGCCGCTTCTCGATTTCTAGGGCCTGCAAGAAGTTAGGGCACAAACGTTCTATGGAGACCAAGGTTGCAAGTTCGAGCCCCAGTTAGGCCTCTTAGCTTTTTTTTTTTTTTCTTATATAGAGGAAGAAGACTGGAAGACTGGGTTGACTTGACAAGCACTGAACGCCTAACCATTTCCCTAGACACAGCCTCAGGATGAACCCCTGACCCTCATTAGGCCAAACCCTGGTACCAGACCGCCCCAGTCCTGGCCACAGTCTGCAACACTGTGCTGGAGGTGCATTCTTGGTCTCCAGGGAACCAGGGAAACCCACCCCCGCGCCTGAGACGCGACTCAGAGTTTCCATTCTACTGCCCGCGGGTCAAGAGCACCGGCTCCGGATTGCAAAAACGGCCCTGAAACCACCATCCCTTTGCTGAAGTGAAGAGCGCCCGGAGCTCTGCGGGCCCGGGAGGCGGCCCAAGGGACTATGATGGAGCACGCAGCAGCCAGCCCTTCGGCTGGGGCGCTCGCGCCGCCGCAGGGCGATTCTCCCAACGTGATGAAGGCCTTCTCCGGAGGCCCGCCCTAGGGGCAGCGGGGTCTCTGGCGACCCTCATGCCTTTTTCACCCCCACCCCCACCCCAGAGCTCGCAAGTCGCCCCAGTCCAGGTTCCCCGGGGGGCTGGGCTGGGCTGGGCTGGGCTGGGCTGGGCTCCCCACCCTCCCCACAGCGCGCGCAGGGCGCCTCTGCAGCGCCACCTGCAGGTGGCACGCGCGCAGCGCGGCGTTTCTGGCTGCTGCCGCTGTGACTGTGGCGGCGGCGGGAACGAGCGTCCCAGAAGCAGGACGAGGAAGAGAGGTCGGGTCCTCTGCCTCGAGCTTTGCCGGCTGGCTCAAGCCCCCCCCCCCCCCCCCCCTTGCCGCCCCAGCCCCAAGCGGCCTGGCCAGTCTAGCCCAGCCCAGAGCCTGTTCCGCACTCTGCCGCGCACAGGCGGCTTGTACTCCGACCTCTCCGCTGCTGCACTCTGGGCGGCCTCCTGCCCCGGGCGCCTCTTCTCGGGAAGCAGTGAAGTCACACTGGGCCAGATCCGCTGACTCAATAGAATGAGAATCCCGCTCCCTGCCTCGCCCACTCCTCGAAACTTCCCCTCAGTTCCTTCTACCCCCACCCCCCATCCTTGGTCCTGTCCCATCCCGGCAGGCGAGCAAGGGCGGCTCTGGGCTCCCGGGAAGGATTCCATGCCGCAGCTGCCAGGGATGTGTCGGGCCAGAGCCCGGGTGGAGACCTCTGCGCTTCGGTTCCTGCCACGCTATTCTACGCAGCTCAGGAGCACACAGGGAAAGGTCGGGAGGGAGCGGCAGGTTTGCAACTTCTCCCAAAGCCAGTCTTCCTTCCAATTAGCCATTTCACAGCTGTGGATCCCCTGCTCTCCTCAGCGTCTGGGCCTGACTGACAGGGCAGTTCACTTGAAGCTCAGGCCTCTTTGTAACTTCCTCTTCCAGGGAGCAGGCGAACAAGAGCTAGCTCGAGTTCGAGGAGGGCTCAGGAGGGCTTGTGCCTCCAAAGGCCAAGTGTGGAGGGCTCTGAGCTTTGAGTTGTCCTGGACCCCTGCCTTATTTCAAGCTGATGGCCTGACGGATCACTGCGGCTCTTCCTCCTGGAATTTGGTGCTGAACCAGGTCAGGTTGGGGTGAGGGTGATTTTGAGGCAGTTTCCACCCCATCCCCATCCGTCTAGTTTGAGGGCAGAGGAGGGCTGACATAACCAACTTGTCTCATCACAGGGGTAGGATGATTGCCCAAAATGTTAGCTTCCACAAGACGGCCGAGGGCCTCTGAAACACCTGAAGCTCCCCTTTCCTTCCAGAGATGCATGGTCCTTAAGCATACTTCCCCAGCCAGCATATCATGGGGCTGGACTCTCTTTCTTGTCCTGAACGCAATTACTTATTGTTCCTATGCTAACAGCCGGGTGAATGTGGAAATAGTCATGGACTAGGAGTGTGTGGGGGGGTTGTAAGAACTAGGCTTGGGCTTATGGGGAATGAGGGAAGTTTTCTGAGCTCCTTACTTGTTTATTGTTGCAGTGCTGGGGATCAAACCTGAGCTCCTATCTTGGCAGCAAGTTGAGAACTTCCCTGGGGTATGGTAGTTGTACATCCACCAGCTTTGCAGGGTGTTTGCTGGGGATTGGGAAAAAAGGCTCAGTAGGAACGAATACTGTAGGATCGTGGCTGAGAATAGTCACACAATAAAGACTTCATGGGGGAAATTCTGGATTTGAAGCCAAACTTTGGTTTAAGGGCTGAAAAATGCCCCTATGAAAAACTCTGCATGGAAGGAAAAAGGTCAAGGTACAATTTCTAGGGGTCCTAGGTCCAGATATAACTTTCTAGGTCAAAGAAGAATCACAAGCCATAAGCTAGAAAAAAAAAACAAAAATAAAAAACAAACCAATAAATTTATAAATGTGGTTGAATCCAAGGGCCAGCAGAGTCGGGGGGGGGAGATGTTTGCTGAGGGTGTTGAATTCCATTAGTATCTGCTCTAGGCCTTAGAGGAGACCAGCACTGGAGGCCATGACAGATGAAGCACAGAGAGACTTTTCCACAGGAGGTTGGGTCTCAAGGTAGAAAGATGATCTCCATTGATGGCGGAACTTTTAGAACTTTCAGTGATAACAAACAGCCCATTGCGGCACGCGTGCCACAGGTTTGCCACCACTGTCTTATTCCCCTCATTTTCCAGGCCTTGCAAAGTGGCTGCCCAGGTCCATGTGGGTAATGGGTGGGAGAGCCAAGACTTGAATCCAGAAGAGTGCTCTTTCCACTGTGCTGCACCACTTCAGCAAAAAACACATGAGCAGGGAGCACTTCCTGGGACCTTGAGAAGAAACATAGGGGGAAGACAGCACAGGTTCCAAGGGGAAGGTGAGAGAATAAGTGGCCTGAGGAAAAGTGAACAGAGACGTGTGATCTCTCTGGGCAAAAGGACTGTGAGCTCTGCCCTCTACTGAGCAGAGTACTCCCCATGTTCTGTTCCCAGGGATGACAGAGAAGATGCAACCAGAGAAAGGGGCAGAACCATGGCTGGGTCACTGAAAGAAAGGCCTAGGATAGATAGAAGCAGGACAAAAAAGCAATCTGAGGGCTGTGAACTTTCTGCTGGAACTGACCCATCATACTCCCAGCACTTATGTTGCGCTAATAGTCCCCATTGGCTTGGCATGTCTGTCACCAGGTGATAAAGCCACTGAAGCCAGGGACTGCTATATCTTGTGCACCTCCTGCCGGGGATTTAGCTCAGTGGTTCTGCTGCCTGCCTCACAATCTTATGCACCTCCTTATCTCCAGGGCCTAGCACAGTCCCATAGCAAGCAGTAGTTGTCAGAAAAGGTTTGTTAGGAAACGTTACGTAAGTGAACACATTTATGCACATATTTCTAAACTCAACACCCATGGTTGGTGCTCCTCAAGAAGCACCCCTGCCCAGTGTGGTGGCGCACCACTGTGATCCCAGCACTTGGAAAGCTGAGGCAGGAGGATCGCTGTGAGTTTGAGGCCATCCTGGGCTACATAGTGAGTTCAAGGTCAGTCTGAACTTCATAGCAAGACCCTGTCTCACAAAACAAACAAAACAACAACAACCACAAAAAAGAAGCACCCCTGCCACCTGGAAGGCCAGGCACCTCTGCCTCAGGACATGAGACACGAGCACTGGGCTCTTCCAGGAGTCTGTCCTAGGCACCCCTTGAGGCTCCATGGGGACTTTCCAAAGGGACAGGACTGGGCAACTTTCCCTAGGGTCTCTGCCTAGAATGGCCCTCCAGAAGAAATTTTGGCTGTTTATCTCCAAATTGTTAGTGCCCTCCAGCCAAAGAGCACCTGGAACACTCTTGTGGTGGAACAAGTCGAATTTATTGCTAATTGGTGGGGGGAGGAGGTTCAGCAAGAGGGTGCTAGAAAGGACTTACAGGATTCAGGTTGCATTGGGGACTTTGGGGAAGGATTTAAGGAAGCTGGGCTTCTCTGGATTGGACGCTGTTGGGAAGCAGGGGTCTCCTATGATAGGACTGGCTGTCTTGTTAAAGAAAACTTGGCCAATAAGAGGGCAGACTAGAGCAAGGCTAAAGCTGAGATTGGTAAGGAAGCAGCACTCAAATTAGCCAGGCTAGGGGGAGTTTGGTCATTTTTGTGGTTTGGACAATGTTCATGTTTCTGTCTACATTCACACATGATTATGGAGTGGTCCCATTTTTGTCTCGACTCATCATGGTCACACAGTGGCCTTGTATGATGCCAATGTCGCATGAATGTCTATGTTTAACAGAACACTCAGACCTAGCTGTGAGTGCCAGGTCAGTTGGCAGCTGAACCAAGGCCTTGCTCAGTGTACCAGGCTAGCTTCCTGATGTCAGGGGCTGTTTTTCGTTCTCCAAATGTCCATTTTTAGATGATCTCTGATTTCTGACCACAGCTTGGCAGTCCAGTATCTAAATATTTAGACCCTCCCTGTACTCTGACCCAGTCACACCCATATGTAGAACCAGCCAGGCAGGGGGACGTCATCACTGGCTTGGGCTGAGTGTATGTGTGTGGTTTTGTGTACGTGTGTCTGTGCCCGCCAGAAATTCCCTGATAAGATGGGAAAGAAGCCAGAGGCGGTCCTAACTTTTCTGCCCAGAGAGCAAGGCACTGGGGCTGAGTCACAACAGTCTCTGGGACAGAAAGGGCACACTGTTTTAGGTGGAGTCAGAGAAGGAGGGACAGAAGGGGCACAGCACAGCCAAACTCGAGGGGAGCGGGAAAGGGAAGGGGTAGCTGTGAAAGGGAGGGGAGAGTTCCTTTGTATAAATGGGTCTCTAGAGGAGCTGCTGGTTTTCCTTCAAGGAAGCAGTGTGCAGTAGGTCACTGTGTGTTCCCACCCCCATCCCTTTCTGTTTTAAGCCTCTTTGTCTCCAAAACAGGCTTTGTTGATTAGAACAAAAAAAAATGACATAAGTTGACCTCATCTTTTACTCAGATGCTTAACCTGACCCCTTTCCAATCACTTTTGTTTCCAGTGTTCGAACTGTTTGTTTAGTTGCATCTCTATGGCTTTGAAACGTTGGGACGTCTCCTGCTATGCCTTATAGGTAGCCTGGCAAAGGCTAGTGCCATCACTGAAGGGTGCCAAGGTACCATCTGATACCATTTGTAGAATGTCGAAGGAAAGCAGCTTTGAAGTCAAGTGGGTGGACTCCCAGTGCATGGTATTTTGCCAAAGCCCTGACTCTTCTCCCTAGGGTGGGACTAGCTCTGTCCTGCACTGTGGTGTGGCCCAGCTAATCCCACAGCCACTATCTGGGGCCAAACCTCATCAGGCACTGCTTGTCTGCAGTCAGAAGTCAGCCTGTGCCATCTCCCATCCCCTCGGTAAATTAAATGTATCCTGGTAAGTGGCAAGTTGGGGCCGTGGGTGACATGATGGGGGTCTGAACATCCTCCTATAAACAACCTGAATTGCAGAGATTAGAGGCTTTAAAAAAACTATCAAACCTGTTACATAGTATCATCCAACAATCGACCAAGGATATCTTCAGTGCTTTGCCAGTTTGGTGTGGGGGGGCATGTGGCCATGTTGAGGAAAAATACCAGTCCCTGCTGTGGGATAGCTGACTATCTCTTTAGAATAACCTGCAGAACAACAGATATGGCTGGGTGAGTGGGTTGGTAGTAGAGCATGCACTTAGCATGCACAAGGCCCTAGGTTCCATCTCTACCACCACCAAAAAAAAAGTTTACTCTGAACATTATACAAGGTATATAAATGTGTCAAAGTAACACATGGAACCCCATAGATATGTAGAATTTTATGTCTTTATGTAATAAAATAAACTTTTTTTTTTTTGGCGGTACCAGGGATCGAACTCAGGACCTTGCACTTGTGAGGCAGGCACAGTGCCACTGAGCTAAATCCCTGGCCCTAAACTTATTATTTTTTTCTTTTTAAAAAGAACAATTAGCATCTTTTCTCTCCTATGTGGAAGCTAAAAAATGTGAAAATAGAATAGTGATTATGATTGAGAAGGGTGTGTGGGTGGGAGGTGAGGGTAGAAAAAGGGAGGTTGGATTGGTTTTTTTCGTTTTGTTGGTTTGTTTTTTGGTACCAGGGATCAAACTCAGGACCTTGCACTTGCGAGGCAGGCGGCGGAACCACTGAGCTAAATCCCCAGCTTCATTTTGTTTTTGAGAGAGGGTCTCACTATGTAGTTCTGGCTGAACTTAAACTCACTATGTGGCCCAGCCTGGCCTCAAATTCACAGAGATCCTTGTGCCTCAGCTTCCCAAGTGCTAGGATTACAGGTGTGCACCACCACGCCCACCTGGAAGGTTGAGTTTGATCAATGCATGCTGGGTGCATGTATGAAAATATCACACTGAATCCCATTTATATGTACAATTAATAAATGTTAATAAAGTATTTAAGATAATTAGAACCAGGAAGGCCCACATTCGAGGGGAAGGTGGAGGCTCAGCAGCACTGCAGAGCTGACAAAAGGTTTCTGAGGCTCTCACAGAGGATTTCTCACAGCCTCCAGCTGTGCATCTATCAGCCCCACTGGGCTTGGCATCTGAGACCCCACTGTCCCTGTGCCCTGCAGCAGAATGAGCTACTTAGGCTCCCTGGCAGGGAAGAGGAGGAAGCACCCATGGGCCAGGCAGAACCTGGTAGTTGTGGAGCCCATTTCTGGTGAAGACTGGCATCTATTTTGTGGGGACATGGTGAAGATTCTAGAAGGTGAGGGCACCGGGAAGCAGTGCAAAGCGGTTTGAGTTATCCGCAGTGAGGTCGGGTGGTCCTGGAGGGGCTGCACATACCTTACTGCTGCCTTGGCAACACCAAGGGTTTCCAGGGCACCATGATCCCTTGTGAATCCCCTCTGCTCCACAACCACATTGGACCTGTGGATCCAGTGGACAGGAAACCCACTGAGATTGAGCGGAGAATTTACTGAGGTAGGGGAGTGGCTTGAGACTCCACAAGGTGAAGAAGAATCATCCCCAAACCTGAACTTACAGAGTGCATGGCCTTGTCCCTGAAACGTGGGTTGATAGCCCAAAGACACATGGGTGGACGATACTCTAGGAAGAGCTTGTGGAGCAGGGGATGTAGCTCAACCCTGCCTGCCTGGCAAGTGCAAGGTCCTGAGTTTGATCCCTGGTACAAGAAAGAAAGGAAAGAAAGAAAGAAAGAAAGAAAGAGAGAAAGAGAGAGAGAAAGAGAGAGAGAGAGAGAGAGAGAGGGAAAGAAATCAGCCAGCTTTGATAAAATGCTCCAGTTCCTAGGAAGAGCTTGTGTGCCTCATCTAAAGACATTGGAGAGAGAGGGACAAAGGCGATGAGGAAACACAAGCAAGCCTACTGGTATAGAGCCTGGGGAGAGCAGCTTCTCCCTGGCCTGGCTTGGAAGGCAGAGGCACCTGTTTGTTTCTCAGGCGCTATGAAGTGCCAGGGGTCCTCAAAATAAAATCCCAAAGCCAGGCATGGTGGTGCAGGCCTACATTCCCAGCACTCGGGGATGGGACTGAGGCAGGAGGATTGCAAGTTTGAGCCCAGCCTGGGCAACTTTGTGACTTAGCAAGACCCTGTCTCAAAATAAAAAAGGGCTGGGGACGTAGCTCAGTGCATAAGCCCTGAGTTCAATCCCTAGTACTGCAGAATCAAGAAACAAATGAATAACAGTTTCAGCCTGAACTACAATGTGAGATCCTGTCTCAAAAACCCAAAAGTAAATAAATAAATAAAGGTGGCAATAAATGAGATGTGTGCATGTGTGTACATATTAAGAGTGGGGGAAGCTGGGCGTGGTGGTGCATGCCTGTAATCCCAGCACTCAAGAGTCTGAGGCAGGAGGATCTCTGCAAGTTTGAGACCAGCCTGGGTGAGACAGTGACTTCAAGGCCAGCCTGAACTGCACAGGGAGACTTTGTCTTAAAAAAGCCAAAAAAGAGAGAGAGAGATGGGAAAGGAGGTCAGACAGGCAGGGTGGGTGCTATGGGAGACTTTAGACTTGATGTGTTGGTGACAGGCAGTCTTCAACAGGGAGGGGACAATAGAGCAAGTGGTGCTTTAGGAAGTCACCGAGCAGCAGCGGTGGACTAAGGATGGACACAGTACTTTGTGAGCCTTTCTATGGACTTATCTCATCCTATTGTCCTGTATTCCTCACCAATACCAAGAGTTTCTTTGTTTTTTGGGGGGCCAGGGTCTCACTATGTAGCCCAGGCTAGCCTCCAACTCATGCTGATCCTCCTGCCTCAGCCTCCGAGTGCTGGGAGTACATTATAGGTATATGCCACCATGCCTGGCAACACAGTGGACCCTCAAGTTACAACCAGCCTGATATATGAACAACTTGGGTTACAAGTGGAATTTTAGTTTTAACTTATGAACAAAGTCTTGAGTTATGACCCAAATCCTGTCTGCTTGTGCTTCCAGATGGTTTCAGATACATGTTTTTATTTTTATTTTTTTGCAGTACTGGGGATTGAACCCAAGGCCTCACACATGCTAAGCTAGTGCAGTATTACTGAGGTACATTTCCAGCCCCTCAGATACAGATTTAACCCTTAAAGAGTGCTGGAAGGAACATTACAACATCCTTTCCTGTGTGGGGTTAACTGAGAAATCGTGGGCCAGTGTCTCTCTAAGGACACTGACATCTGCCTGTATACAGGAGAGAGATTTAGAAGGCTGTGAGAAGCCTGAGCCTTCAATTGACCAACTTGAGTTACAATCAGCCTTCAAGGACAAATTAAGTTTATAAGTCAAGGGTCCACTATAATTTTCTCTTTATAGAATAATTCATAATAGGACTCCTGAAAATAGTAAAAATTTCTCAATTGAAACTAGATTTGACTTTTACATTTATCTTTGGTGCTGAAGATTGAACCCAGGGCCTTGTACATGTTGAGCCTATGTTCTACCACCGAGCTACACACCCACCTCACATTTGATTTTTAAAAGTTAAGCAATTTAGCCAGGCATGTTGGGGCATGTCTATAATCCCAGCAATTGGGAGGCTGAGGCAGGAGTATCATCTGGAGTTTGAGGCCAGCCTGGGCTACATAGTGAGACCCTATCTCAAAAAAATCAAAAGGAAGGGTCAAGGATTTAGCTCAGTGGTTCCGCTGCCTGCCTCACAAGCGCAGCGTCCCGAGTTCGATCCCTGGTACCCCCCCCCCCCCAAAAAAAGGAAGAAAGCTACACAGTCCAGCTGGGTATGGTGTCACATGACTGTAATCTCAGCAATCAGGAGGTTGAGGCAGGAGGATTGCAAACTTGAGGCCAGCCTCCATTACATGGTAAAACCCTATCTCAAAAAACAAAATAGTTAAGTAATTTAAAATGCCAAAAATCAGTTGACCCTTGAAACTTTGAGTTGTATTCCCAGCAAATCATTTGTAAAGTGAGGTACACCTGTAAGCATATTGTCGAGAAAAGGAGTAAAGAAAGGACAACTTTCTAGTGTAGGGGATGGTGAGTAGAGTGGTCAAGAGGTCATGAGCCTAAGGAGTTGTCTCCAGGTTTGCCCAGGAAGCATGCAGTCTCTGAGCCCTTGTGTCTACCTGTACTATGTATCCTTTTTCTTTTTTTCCTTCTTTCTTTTTAGAGGTAGGGTTTTGTTATATACCCCAGGTTGCCCTTGAACTCAGGTGATCCTCCTGCCTCAGCCTCTCAAGTGCTGGGATTATAGGCGTGCACCACCATGCCCAGTACTCTGTGTCCCTTCTTCCCCCCATAGGATGAATTCAGTTCTGGGACAGGAGTTGTTCCACATAAAGCCAAATCTACTGTGCTTGTTTATTTGTTCCACTCAAAGCACCTACACTGAGCCAGAGCCTGGGTTAAACTCTGGTGGCATAACATGAGCAAGACCTCAAGGCCAGGGTTCCGCCATGGGCTGGCAGGGAGACACGCAAACAAGGATGAGGTTTGGGAGGCTCCAGAACATCCTCACAGAGATAGTGAACCTCCCTAGAGGAGAAGAGAGCGACAAGTGTTGTGGGGAGAGCTCTGTAGGTGCACTTGAGAGAAATCCAGGGAAGAAAAACCATACTTGGTAGTAGCTGTAGTTTGCTTGCTGTCGGATATGCACAGCACTTCACCCACCTGTCCCCTTTAAAAGAGAACAGAATTTAATTTAGAAGAATCAGATTTTATTGCAGGTGAATATTAAGAATTCTCCTACATGGCTGAAAATATTCACAGAGAACTTGATCATTCGCATTCATGTGCTCAGAAAGTCTGATGAATAAAAAATGCTCCTGTACCCATCCCACCCTCTGCCAGGGATGGAGAAATGCTGTCTAGTCCAGCGTGGGCCTTCAATCTTCATGAATGTTGAAGAGTTTGGCTAATTCATTGAGGTCTTCATGTCGCTCCCCGTCCTTAATGATCTGAGGGAGAGAGTGACATAGGTCTCTACTTCGCTCCATGTGCACCCAGGCCTGGCCCACCAGATGGGGCCACTGAGGCCAGTCCTCAGCGAGCACTGGGAGGGAGGCGTGGGAGCAGCTTTCTGCTAGCCCCAGTGAGGAGACCGCCAGCAGTCTGTCTCCAGGCCATCCCTCTAAGTCCAAGTACAAAAGAAGTGTTCTGAGCCAAGGCTGTATCTCTGTTCTATGACATGACCACGGTGGACCAGGTAACCCAGGGCACTTGACGAAGCCACCCCCCCACTTCCCGTCTTCCTCCAAAAGCTGACAGGAACCTACCTTCCTCGCTATTGGCATTCTGTTAAAGATGTTCCACAGCACGATTCCCACCACCACTTTGTCCCTGAGGTAGAAGATGACGCCTTTGCCGTAGTCCTCCCCTTCACTGGGGGCCTGGGGGACTGCAGTGGTGCTGGAAGGAATGGCGATTTCGGAGGCCTCTGACTCTGTCTCACTCTCGGAGCGGATACTGGTCCCTGAGGCAAATCCCACAAACACACAGGCAAAGTCCAAACTTCAGTTATTATGAGCTTGGGGAACTCTAGAGCTCAAGTGTCTTTAAGACCTGCTTCAAGCTGCTTCTAGGTGGTTTGGTTTTTTATGCCCCTCAGTGTGCTCTGGGCTTCTCCACCCTTGCTCTACCACATGTACCTCGTGGCTAAAGTCCTAGACAGAGCAGAGCTTGAACATTCCCATCACAACAGAAAACTGTGTTGGACAGAGCTGCTGGAGGGACACTTTCACTAAAGCAGAAGGCACGACCATAAGGAAAGCCATGCTGGAGGTGTTTCTTCCTACGGGAAAAGAGAGGGGAGGGAATGGTAGCCCACAAAGGGGCCACCTCATCCTCTGAGACCCATAGGACTCCATAGAATACTTCCCACTTCCCAGGGGACAGAACAGTGACCCGGAGTTGAAAAGGACTTGGGTCTGTCTCCTAGATCCACTTACCAGGAGGGATGGGAATTAAGGAGTAAGGGATACACTTGAATTACTTGGGAAAAGGGCCTACAGACCCATAAAATGCCTTACTTTCTCCTTAAATAGCAACTTAGTCTTGAAACACCTCTGGCAAAAAGACACAGAGGCTAAGTAACTTGAGCCAAGGTCATGGGACAAGGCCGAGGAGTTAATAGAGACCCATGGGGGAGGGCAGTCCATTCCAGGAGAGCTGCCTGCTGTCTAAAGCAAGTGTGGCACTGGGATCTGACAACTGGAATTAGAAGCAGCTCAAAAACTACTCAGCCCATTGCTGCACTGCCCTGGGCCCATCAAAAATAGCTGGTCCTAAGCTAAGGTCCTTGGCCCTGGTTCTTGATATTAGCATGAAACAGGAAATTGAAAAAGAAAACCAAAAACAAAACCTAAAAAGTTCAGGTTTACTTCATCACCTAGATCTTTGCAGCCCTTAGAGACAAACTAAAGAACAGAGTCGTCAAGCCGGCATTGCTCTGCGTCTAGCATGCACATCCACAATATTTGAGTAGTCTATGCTTTGACCAGGACACTGATCTTGCCTGAGCCCACATCACTGAAGTGGGAGGACTTTAGGTTTTGTTTCTTTTAAAGCATAACACGAAGAGAGGCTTTCACGACCAGCTTCCTTTGGCCAATACAGAATCACCTGTTCAGGAGACCTTGGACCACTGCTTCTCAACATTCCTCCAAGAAAAGTGGTTGGACTTCCTTACCTGACTGCTCTGTGGCAGATTTTGGGTTGTCTTGTGCTGTTGCTTTTGCAAAAACACCGACTGTGGGCAAACTACTGTCCACAAGGCCAATAGCTTCATAGCCAACATCGGGGCCCAAATCGCTCCTAGGGAAAGAGAAGAGGGCGTGCTGTCAAGAGACTGTAAGGGATGAGGTGGCTATACACATTCTCCATGACAATGCACTTGGGTTGCCAAAGAACTAGGATGTGGAACAGGAAAACGACAAACTGTTCAAACGCCGCTGGGACACCTGGGCCCAACTGTGAGAAAGGATTATCCCAAGCAGCCTTTATTTTTCCTCGAGAAGTCACTCCACATATCACATATCTATACAGTGATCTAAACGTTCTGAAATTTATTCATGCTTTTATCCCATGCCATATTTGGGGAGGGATGGCTTCCCTGCTTTTACTATTCACCTTTCTTTAACTCACCCCTAAAATGGTCTGTGTGGAGAGCTTGCCAGGCAGGTGAGGCACCACTGAGCTACATCCCCAGCCCAGCAGCTTTAAAGAGCATTCACTTTTATGGAATTTGTGATACCTTAGGGTTTCACTAACCTACATTATTTTGCATTCTAAACCTTCATTTTTCAAGACTGGAATGCTTTCCACAAAGAGGCACCTTCATCACTTGGTCACTTCAATTATTCTTCTTGGAAACTTCCTATCATCATCACTTCTTTCTTTCTTTTCTTTTTTTCTTGTGATAGGGTCTTGCAGTGTAGCCCAGGCTGGCCTCAAACCTGTGACCTTCCTGGTTCAGCCTCTCAAGTGCTATACAGGTGTGCACCACCATGCCTGGCTTATACCTTTCTTCACATGCTAAGAACTTGGAGAATATGTAAGGCCATTACCATGCTTTCTGGCCATAATCTAGGATACTGTAGCTGTTCTGCTCCTGCTGCTCTACATTTTATCTTCTTGGTCACAGTAGCTCATCATATAGTTAGGAATTCATTTTTCTAACTGTACTATCCTATATGTGTTGAGCCTGAAATTCATCCGTTATCTCTTTATTGCTCACTCATAAAGCTGTATGTGACTGTCCTGAAATATATTTCTATCAGTGGAAAATATTCCTAATAGCAACCACTTAGAAGCCTCTGTTGTGTTGTTTCTGTTTTTCTGAGACAAGGTCTCACTGTGTAATCCAGCCTGCCCTTGAACTCACTATGTAGCCCAGTCTGGCCTTAAACTTGGGGCAATCCTCCTGCCTCAGCCTCCTGAGTGCTGGGATTACAGGTGTGAGCCACCATGCCTAGCTTAGCTTTTGAACCTTTCAAGTTTTTTTAATGTATCTATCTTATCTTTCAAATCAATAAAATAAAAGGTATCAAACAGGGCTAGGCCAGGGCAACCCCTGAATTTGAATCACTGATCTTAAGGGTTACACATGAGTGGGCTGTCTTTTTTTCTAACATGCTGGACTCATTAGGGTTACCAGTAAAGAATAAATTTAAAAATACTGTCTACTCGTAACAGTCCATTTTGGTACCACCTACTATAGCTCAAACTCTGAGCTCTTTCGTCAAAACTGCTAGTGCCAACTCCATCCATTTACCTTGTCTAACTTATGTCAAGCAGGACGCTTTTACCAGACGGCCACTAGAGGTAGGACATATGGACATGAGATGGAATTTTTCCTATCTGTATGAAGCTACCTGGCCCATGAGGTGACCAAACCACAACTCTATGTCATGATCCTAACACTGAGTTTGAACCATTTGCATTCCCAGGGCGCAGAACTCTTACCAGAACATGGACTGATGCCAATAGGGCTTAGCAGCTCCAGTCATGTTTTCTCCGGCCAACCTTCCACTCACAACAGCATGGTCATGATGCTCTACTCGCCTCCTACCCAGTTTTATATCATAGAAGCACGCAGCATCTCCTGCCTTAGGAAAAAGGGAGACAACATGAACGCATGATTTTTTTTTTAAAAGGCAAATTAAAGATGATATAAATTTGAGGGCTCAAACAACACTTGTAATACTAATTATTGTTTTCTACCTAAAGGTTAGATTCGTACTTCAACTATTAAAAACATACGAGATTCCATTTAAAACAAAACAAACCAAAACAACTCTGTCTCCAAAAAACTAACCTAAGTCTCCTGTGCTTCAGTTTATGTACTCCTGTTTCTCTTCGTTTCTATCCTTAGCAAACAGGCTATTTGATAACTATGATTTTCTATATGTGGAAAGCAGCTTTTAGGTGTGATTGCCTCTCACCTGGCAAGACTAAGGCTTTTTCCATCACTCTGTATTCACTCATTCATTCATTCAACAAATATTTATGGAGTACTATGTACAAAAAGCATTATTCTGTCTGGGTTGCTGAGATGAAACTGACATGCTAGGGGCGAAGGGGATCAGCTTCATGCAGGATGTGGCATTTAAGCTCTCTAACCCTTTATCATCTTTATGGCTATTCAGACTCCCTCAAAGCAACCTAGAAATCTAACAAGTGAGCAGTGACAAAGTAAACTATGAAATACACTTAATGGAATATTAGATAGTCATTAAACTGTTTACAGAGTTTGAAGGAACATAGAAAATGCTTACATTTACAGTGTTAAGTGAAAAGGAGCAGAATATAAATGTTTATATATAGCATGCTTACCACGACCATGAAAAACAAAGAAAAAGCTTATGTGCAAGAAAACAAAGGGAAGGAAATACTCTGACACACTCGTGGCTGCTGCAGGTGACTGTCCCCCTTTCTCTTTCTTGTGTCTCCTACATTGAGCATATATTATTTTTGTAAGAAGTAAAAAAATCCAGTACATTTTACATTTTAAAAAAAGAAAGCAATTTTTGAAGGAGAAAACAAATCCCTCCAAGGCTCCTATGTCCTTAGTTGCAAAGTCCACAATATACTTGTAAACTCTAGTGATGGAGAAATTACCTCATGGTTCCTACGTACTAGAGCTTTGTTTGTGTCATAATAGGTTTTTAGAAAGAGCTAAAAATAGTGCTTGAGGAAAATGATCTTCCTTTTCAGGGAACATGTTTGATTTATTTTTGAAACAGGGTTTCACTATGTAGTTCAGGCTGGCCTTGAACTCCCAGTGATCCTTCTGCCTCAGTCTTCCGAGTGCTAGGATCACAGACCTGCACCACCTCACGGAGCGAGAGGGAATTTACCTCTGGTAAATAGATTTTAAGTTCCATTTCTTTCTTTCTTTTTTTTTCTTTTGAAAACTGCTTTGTCCACCATTCCCTGGACTCACTCTGAGCTATGGGAATAGCGGATTTGCTGGAAAGTGGTGCATGTGCCTGTCAGGGGTTTTGCCATGGCTACTGCCGGTAAGCAGAACTGGAAGAGTTCTCTTCTCTTCCTGTAAGGCACACACAGTGTTCTTCTCATCTTCTGTGAGCTTGAAGATGACACCATACTTGATCTTCTAAACCAAGCAGTTCACAAGTTTCTATTTTCTCCTCTCGGCCTCTAAACACTTTGACCCTATTTGGTTAAGCTGTCAATGAGCTTTAGCACTCCACCTGGCAGACCTGCTCACAGGCTGGGGACGATGAATCATGTCTGGTCACGCTGTAGCACACTTACCACCCAGATGTTAGACCGTGCTTGTAGTTCTGCATTTACCCGGAAGCCCCCAAAATCGGAGTCTATTTCCAGTCCTCCAGTCTTGGCCAACTCAACATTGGGCTCCAGGCCCACAGCTGCCACTATGTGGTCAGTTTCTACCTGATGCAAAAAAGAAATTCAGTCAGTCACCACAGCTTCCACTTCTCCTACTGACTGCACATCATGTCATAAAGAACTGGGGCTTTAATAAGATCATGTGGCTGGGTGTGGTACGCAAGCCTGTAATCCCAGTTTTCAGGAGGCTGAGGCAGGAAGATCTTGGCGAGTTTGACACCAGCCTGGGCTACAAAGTGAGTTCAAGGCCAGCATGAACTACATAGTGAGACTGTCTCAAAAAAAAAAAAAAAATCACGGCTTAACTTTCCTCTGGTAAATAGATTTTAAGTTCCATTTCTTTTTTGTTTTTTTGAGACAGGATCTTGCTATGCAGTTCAGGCTGACCTTGAACTCACTATGTAGGCGAGGCTGGCCTTGAACTTTGATCCTCCTGCCTCAGCCTCTTGAGTGCCAGGATTACAGACATGCGCCACCCCACCCCCGGCTTAAGTTCCATGTCACAAGCCAACTCCCAATCACAGACACAAACCCCACATCACTTAAACAGAAATCTGCTACCCTGGCAAGGACACAAAAATCTGATACAGACAGGGGGGAGCTAAAAGAAAGGTCCACAGGAGCCTGCTCTGGCTCTCATCATCCTGTTTTAAGGGAGGGACAGTTAATTCGGATAATTATGACAGGTTAATAATGGTGGCTGCCAAGGAAACTGTATCTGTTGGTGTCAAATGAAGGAGTACCATGAGGGAAGGGCTGGAAGGCCTTCTGGCAGTCTGTCCTCCCCTCCTTACCTTCCTGCCGTCTGTTAGCTTGATGAGCAACTTGCCGCCGCTGACTCCGACTGACTGCACGATCGCACTGGGCATCACCTTTACCCCCTCTGTCAAGGTAAACAAGACCCAAGATTAGGCCAGGGCCTAGTGACCTTCATGAGAAGTAGGGAAAATGACCAGAGGCCTCTCCCTGGGTCCAACCCGTCACTATCAGCATGCAGGCAGTCGTGCAGGGTTGTGAGAATGTATGCACATGGCCCATTTTTAGCATTTCTGGGAATCCGGTACCTCAGATTCAGAATGCCTGGATGAATCTGGCTGACTGGGGAATGGTGAAACAGTTCATCTCCCAGGTGACAGGGCTTATGTCAAGGGGGTCCCCAAAAAGCTAACTTGACCCTTGGTTACCCTCAAAGGAACCAGAGTGGCAGCACATGAAGAGTCTCTCTACCTCGTCTCACTTTTTCCATGGTCCAGTTGCTGAGGTACTCAGGGAGGATCTTCCCCATGCTTCCTTTCTCAGGGAAGAGCTGAATCACTTCTGTGCCCAAGGTTCGAGCTGGGAAGAAGAAAGGCAGCAGTAAGAGCAGGAAGCTAGAGCTAATCCCAGGAGGCCAGGAAGGGAAGCAAGGCTGCCAATCCAGAGCTCCCACTTGTGGAGCAGAGGGGCAGAAGGACCTTGGTTCATTTAGAAGGTAAAGACAACAGGTGCCAGAACTGCTGTCCCTGATTAAGCTACCAACTGTGAACTCGGTGCCCTTCTGCCCATGCAGTCACCTGAGGCTTACACAAGCACTCTGAGACCTCCGAACTGGAAGCACCCTCCTGAGAAGATGCCCTGAGTTCACACAGCTGAGAAATCACATTAAGAAAAATGGTTGCGGGCCAGAGATTTAGCTCAGTGGTTTTGCCACCTGCTGCGCAAGCCCAAGGACCCGAGTTCGATCCCCGGTACCAAAAAAAAAAAAAAAAAACAACAAAAAAAACGGTTGCCATGAAACATTCAGACTGAATCTCACAAACCTGTTGAGATGGGAGCCATCATGTACCTGAAGGAAGTTTTGGGATTTTCACAGGGCAGCAGTTCAAACATACATACAGTTCTACATTCTGCATTACCCTTCTCATTTTAGTAACTCACTCCCCTTAATATTTTACTTCTAAAGAGTTTCTGGCACAGCAGCTAGGGAAAAGGAAAGAAAGCATTGCTTTTTAAGTTGCTCAGATGACAGCCTCCCAACCACTGAAGGACCCTCATCAGGACTAACCTCACTGCTTAGCTTCGTACTCTACAGACCTTTTCTACTGTGGTGCTGGGGATCAAACCAAGCACTGCCACTGAACTACACCCTCAGCCCTGCACTCTATAAACCTTAATCCAACTCCTTCTACTCCTTTTGGCAAATACATCTCTAGAATTTGTGACAGTCCACCAGATACATGTGATAGGAGAAGAGAAAGAAAATCGGGGTCACTCATCAATACTCACCCTTCCTGCCAAGAGCACAGGCCAGTTCGCTACCGAGGAAGCCCCCACCGATAACTGTAATCGACTTGACTTCCCGTGAGATCTTCTCCAAGGCTCGAAAGTCTCCAATCTGCAGGATCACACCAGTTTAACCCACTCATTTCCCAAGAGGCATAGGATAATAATCCTAGGAAATATTTTCCTCTAGATCTTCCACAACAGTAATTTGCACATAAATTCTCCCTGTCTAGAGCGGCTGTTACAGCCCGTTAGTAATGTGAATTTCTTTCTCCATGATAACATTCTTTATAGTGACAGTGGTCCTTAACTGGTGGAGTTTGTCCTTCTCCAGGAGGACATGTGGCAGTCTCTGGAGACATTTTTGGTTGTCAGGAGAGGGAAATGCTCTGAGCATTTAGTGGATAGAGGCCAGAGATGCTGACAGTATCCTACCATGCACAGGACAGCTCCCCACACAACTATCCAGACCAACATGTCAACAGTGCTGAGGCTGACAAACATTACTCTACCAAGAACCTAAGCTGGAAAATCACAGCAGTTTTTATAAGCAAATCACACTGTTAAGAAGCAAGCCACTCCTGTGCCTCTTTATTGTGGTACTCTTGACCTTTCTCCCCACTCTCAACACACCACTTGCAATGAAAAACGCCAAGAGGCTATAAGGAGTTCCAATGAAAGAAATACATCAGGAAAAACCAACTGTGAAACTATAGCAAGCAATATAATCACTAACTGTATTTTTCTCCTGGGAGCTTAAAACCCTTGAGTGAAGTATTTGAGTGTCAGAGAGAGGAAGTGACTTGCTCAAGGCCAGATAACAAGTGTGGAGAAGAGCCATACATAGAACTTGGATCTCCCAATTCCTGCGTGAGCACTTGGGAACCACGAGGTTGTATTACCTCTTCACAGCAACACAATGAAAACACTAAGGAGACAATTACCTTCCTGAAAAGTGTCGTTCTGCTCTTCACCTCTGCTCCAGCCCTTTCGATGGCAGACAGACTTCTTGGAGTGCCTCCTGGAAGTAAGAGGAGGAAGTCCCTTAGCCTGGAAGCAGGCAGGAACCAGCCCAAACAAGCGTCTCAGGTGGGGCTCTCCTGCTGTGACCTGTGGTGCCACGGCAACTACCAGAAGGCAAGATGGCTTTGTGTCCCTTCAACTGGCCCTCACAGCAGGATTTTGATCAATTTCCTCAGAAAAGCAGTTCGAGGCCTCTTTTTAGGGGGTGATCCCTCCCCATGGCTGGCCAGAAGGCCTTGCTTTATGCGTCCACATTCTCTTCTAGTTTCTCATGAGGATTCACCAGCTACCATGGCAACACTGGTCTCACCAACTGCTTTAGTCTCTTCTGATTTCTCATGGAAACTGGCAGTGAAGCCAGAAGCCTATGTCACTTTCAGGGCACAGGGTGAGCACTAAGCAGGGAAAAAAAACATGGGTACCTCCTTGATGCTTTTACCAGAAGGGACAGCAAGGAGAATCCAGATGGGCTGATGATCCAAGGCACGTGGACTTAGCCAGGTTGTACAACAAGAGAAGACACCCATTTCAGAGACTCTAGGTTTCAGTTTTCTTTTCTTTCTTTTTTTTTTTTGTTATTGGGGATCGAACTCGGGACCTTGCACATGCAAGGCAGGCAGCAGAACCACTGAGCTAAATCCCCGGCCCTTCAGTTTTCTTAAGATGAAGTACTAATGCCTTCTGCGGAGAAGGCTGGACTCTTAAAACTTGAATAGCTACTGAGGCAGGGAAGCCAGGCATCTCCAGAAATACCCACCTGTTGCAATCAAGCACTTTTCATAGGTGATCTGGGAGCCATCATTTAGTTTCGCCATGTTTCCTCTTACATCCAGCTGTACTACCTGGAGCAGTTACACACAGACACACACACACACACACACACACACACACACACACACACACGAGGTAGAGATGAAATTAGCTCTGAAAAGAATTTCATTGAGCTCTAACTCATATAACATAAAATTCACCATTTAAAAGTATATAATTCAGGGCCGGGGATTTAGCTCAGTGGTTTTGCTGCCTGCTGCACAAGCGCAAGGACCCGAGTTTGATCCCCGGTACCCAAAAAATAAATAAATAAATAAATAATAATATATAATTCAGTGGTTTTTACTACATTCACATCATATTCTAATTCCAGAGCATTTCCACCACCACCCCTGCCCCCAGCCTCTGGACCTTTTAACTGTTGGCCCAATGAGAAGAATTAATTATTCTTTTTTTTTTTTTTTGGTACCAGGGATTGAACTCGGGACCTCGCGCTTGCAAGGCAGGCACCAGAACCACTGAGCTAAATCCCCAGCCCAGAATTAATTATTCTTAAGAAACCATCTCGCTGGGTGTGGTGGTGCATGTCTATAATTTCAGCACTCAGGAGGATTGCTGTGAGTTCAAGGCCAGCCTGAACTGCACAGCGAGGCCTTGTCTCAAAAAAAAAAGAAACCATCTCTAAGGCTGAATGTGGTGGCGCACACCTGTAGTCCCAGCACTCATGAGGCTGAGGGAGGAGGATCACTATGAATTCAAGGCCAGCCTGCACTACATAGCCTCAACTACATAGTGAGACTCTGCCTCAAAAAACCAAAAGAGAAGCCATCTCTAGTCACTGGAACCACAGTTTCCAGTACCGTTTCTTTAAGCAGTTCTAAGTTCCTAAGTCAAATCCAGCAGGCCCTGTCCCCAAAGGTCCTACCTGAACTGTGGGAATGGAGAATATGGACAGCCTTTTCTACTTGGCTACTGGAGTCCTTACTTCTTTGTTACAGCTCTCCTACACCCACAATACCTCTCTCTACACAAAGCTTTCTCCAGCATTTTGTCTTCCCTGAACCTCGGCTCTCCCTCAAGGACTGCTTACACGCACATCCTGGACGTTTACCCCCACACCACACCGCAGGCCAGGTCAGGCAGAGCTGCTGGCACTCTGCAGGCTTCTCGACGCTGGTGCTGCTGCTGCTGCTGCTGCTGCTGCTTCCAGTCTTGCACCTTCACTCTCCTCTGAAGAACACCACCATTACTAAGCCACCTCCTGGCCACTTCTCCTCAGCCACTGAAGACCTTGGAACCTGGTTCATACTTTCCTTCAGAACCATATCCGGATTCTTGTTATCTCCTAAACCACTGCTTTCCACTTCAAATATCTCACAACTTCCCAGCTTTCTCTCAGTCTCACTATCTTCTATATTTGCTTTCGATTTCTCTCTCTGGCCAGCTGTTCCATTCCAACTAATCTGTGCTCATGAGCTCCTCCCTTGCTGGCACCCTTCATTTCCTTGCTATAACCAACAAAATGGAACTTTAAGTCAGAATTTTTTCATTTTAGAGACAAGCTGCTTCTCCAAGCTTTCTTGGGCCAGGGCCATCCCCACCACTCCCTCCTCTCCTCAGCTCAGATGAATGGACAGAATTGCAGATGCTGGCCTCAAGGGCTCAGGGTCCAGTTTCATTCCCACAGGGAAGAGAGGGCTGAAGCAAGCCTGGATTGTCTGTTGTCTCCTATTCCCTCTCATCTTCTTGGAGCTAGCTTCGAATAAAGCCTTTGTTTCCTTTCCCCATAACAGTAAACGGCCTCCCGTGGTCTGTGTGGAGAGCAAGCTGAGCACCTGAGTGGCCAGCCGGTAATGCTACTTCTTATGGTTCAGAGCTTGAGTTCTGATGCCTGAGAGGCTGGATTGTAGTCTGCTCCATGCCTTACTAGCTGTGAGACCATAATTTCCAGAAATATTTATTGAGCACCTACTACTATGTTTCAGGTGCAATGCTAACTGCTAGGGACAGAGTGGTGAGGAAGATAAATATTTTCCGTCTTCAGAGTTTAATAGCCAAGACAAGCAATTTAACAAGCATTAACTAATCAGCAGTGACAAATTTGACATGAGTGGTGTCATGGTTTAGATTTAAAATGTTCCCCATACACTTACAGGTGGTATTTCTGTCTTGGAGCTGGCTGATTGTACACTAAACTGTGAACCCTAATAAACCTCGCCTTTAATTTTTGGTTTTTTTGAGACAGGGTCTTGCTATGTAGTCCAGATGGTCCCTGAAATTACTATGTAGCCCAGGCTGGCCTCAACCTCACAGGGATCCTCCTGCCTCAGCCTGAGTGCTGGGGTTATCTAAACTGCCAAACTGAACAGGACATTTCAATTCGTTTTCTCTCTTTCTCTACTCCCTTCAGCCCTGGCTTCTGTCCTGGATTCTCTGTAAATTCTTCCTTAGTCTCCTGTGGATTTTTCTCCTTATGTTTGCCTCCTGAAAGTTGGGGTTGCCCACTCCTCTCACTAGCTAAGTTCTTCCCTGGGAGACCCCACCAACTCTCACGGTTCCAACTCCTACACATGCTCATGATTCCTGAATCTACCTGAGCTGGCCTCCTTCTGAGTGTCACAGTCATATACCCAACTTCCCAGAAGACACCTTCACACCAGGACGGAACTCCAGAACTGAAATTTCTCTTCCCCCTTGAACTAGTTCTTCCTTTCACAATGCCTTTCTCAGTTAGGGCCCACTCTATCCATTCAGATGCTTCGCCAAGTCGGCCTCTTAAGGAGGCCTCGGGTCTGTTTCCCGCTAGTCATCATCACCTGTTCTTTATCTTCCAGTGCCGGGGTGCTGGGAATCTAGCCAGGACCTCAGACACCATCACTTTTCTATCAGGAAGTAATACAGTATTAAGAGAACCTGGGCTCTAGAATCATGTCTGCAGTCAGACAGACCTGGGCTCAAATCCGTCTCTATCACTTATTAGCTATGTGTATATAGGCAAATTATTACAATTTATTTACAAAAAACTCAATTTCGGGCTGGAGATTTAGCTCAGTGGTTCCAGCGCCTGCCTCGAAAGCGCAAGGTCCCGAGTTCGATCCCTGGTACCAAGAAAAAAAAAAAAAACTCAATTTCTTTCTCTATGAAATGGAAATAAACCTACCTCACAAGATTATTGTGAGGATAAATGGGGATGTACATAAAACCTTTAAGACTGCCTACAAGATCAGAATAGGTAGTACATAATTTTCACTCTTTCTTTTTCTTCTACTTTATTATCATCATCGCCACTGTCTTAATTTGGGCCCTTATCATCTCTTGCCTGGATTAATGCAATAATCTTAAAAATGTTCTTTCTGGTCTTATTCTCCTGTAATCCTTCCTTGTCACAACTAACAGCAATTACTGGAAATTCATTCCAAGTGTTTTGGAACTAAAGCTCAACAGCTCTCTATCGCCTATAAAGCCCAAGCTCTTTCACATGGTGAGCTGTAATGAAAATGTTCCTATATAACTTCTAGTTCTGTCTCCCGTTGCTCTCTGACTCAAATTTCCTAGCTGCTTACTTGCTTGCTTTTCCTTATCCTTGAGCCGATGCTGTTCATTTTTTTTTTTTTTTTTGGTACTGGGGATCGAACTTGGGACCTCGAGCTTTCGAGGCAGGCGGCGGAACTACTGAGCTAAATCCCTGGCCCAATGCTGTTCATTTTACTTGAATGTTTTTTGTTTGAATGCTCGTTGCTCTTCTCTAATTCATGCCTTCTTCATTCCCAGAGACTTCCCATTCTACAAGATTTTTTCTTGGAAGTCTTCCCTGAATCCATCACTTTACTGGGCACTCCTCCCAGTAATTCCCACAACACATTGCATCTCTATCTTATACACATTTACATGTTATAATCATTTTCCATGTCCCTGCCATGTGTTATTTATTTAGACACAGAAGACACTTAATGCAGAATGTTTTGCTACAGACCTGTATTTTACCTTCTCCATGTTACGTCCCCTTCTGAGAGGAACGTGCCTGTTCCTATCAAAGGTGAACCCTTCCACTTGTGCTCTAGATTCCAATAACTCTGGGCTTTGTGCCTTCAGCAATATACATTTGTCGATTTGTTGTTATCAATAATCCCTGAGCAAAGTTAGTATGGAAAAACGGAAAGGAGCAGGATGGGCAGGAGAGCAAATAGAAACAGTAACCACTTTTAGGGTTATGGTCCTAATAATCTGACTCCTTGAGAAAGTTTATCCAGCAGGGTACCCTGGGCTTTGATTCTAGTGCTTGCCCCAGAGACACTAAGCAATATTAATCCTAAAAGGGCCCTGCCCTTCTTTGATGAACTACAATAGTGGAAATACACATCACCATAGTGCAGGTTGGCATCTATGTAGGCCTTGACAAAGGAAGCAGCCTACGAGCTCACCTTTTTCCCAGTGAGAACAGCCACACCACCATTCTCAATGTGAGGTAAGTCCTGAGCAGAGACATAGAAAGATGGTGGCTGAAAATATATGCTGTATGGAAAAGAAGGGGAAATGTTATAAGCAGCTGGAACTACAATAGGTTTCCCCTATATCTTTAGTAAAATTACATCCATCATGAAAAAAATATAGGAACATTTTCCAGAGTAAGTCTCTGGGACTAACTCTTGGTTGTGACTTCTTATATAGAGGTATTTTGGATCGGTGGTTCTAACCTGGGTGCCCCCAGAGGACATCTGGCAATGTCTGAAGACATTCTTGGCTGTAATAATATGGGTAGGGTACTGATCTAGTGGGTAGAGGCCAGGGAAGCTGCTAAACAGCCTATGATGCAAAACCAGGCATGGTGGCACACACCTGTGATCCCACACTCAGGAGATTGAGGCAGGAGGATTGCAGTGAGTTTGAGGCCAGCCTGGGCTACATAATGAGTTCAAGTATGGCCTGAAATATATAGTGAGACCCTGTCTCCAAACAAACAGCCTATGATGCACAGGACAGTACCATCCCCCACAAAAAATTATTCTGCCCCAAATGTAAATCAATAGTGCTGAGGCCAAGAAACTTGGCTCTAGATGTAGGATTCATTTCAAAGAACAAGGGGGATACCCATAGGGCTGGCATTAATGTATCCACTAAAATCAGTTGCTCAGAATGGTGCTAGTCAACGGAAAGCAAAGTCTAGCTCCTAGACAATTTTGCTTGAAACAAGCCAAGCACAATGATGTGTGCCTATAGTTCAGCTGCTCAGGAGGGCGAGTAGGAGGACTTCTTGGGCTTAGGTGTTTGAGATCAGCCTGGGAAACATAGCAAGACCCCATCTTGAAAAAATAAAAACACAGTTCATTATGATATATTAGTTAAGGGTAGCTAACTTAATTGGAAGTATGCATCCTGCCTGAAAATGGACCATGATAGTGAGGTATGTAGGTTTGTAAAATTTAATCCCTTGTCAAAGGGATCACTAATGAGGAAAAACTTAAAGCCAAAGAACATGGTATTAGAATTGAGATAACTTTTGTGTGTGTGTATGTGGTGAGCAGAACCTATTTTTCTTCCTTTTTAAAAATTAGTACATGTTTGTAACACATAATAATTACATTCATCAAGGGGTACCAATTGGTACATAAACATTGCATTTTGATCCTTTTTACTTCCCCTTTTCTCCCCTTCCTTCTGTCTCCCTCAATGCCCTGATCCCCTTTCTTATACCCATAAAGTCTATCTCCCTGTTGGAATAGAGAGATATATAGGGTCCTTTATAAAGAAAAGGCTTCTAGACCTGTAGTTCCAAGCCTTTGTGCAAACATTCTGATAAAGAGGGTCTTCCTTATGGTATTCCCACTCAATACTCACAATTCTAAATGCCTGCTAGGTATCAAAGAAAGTGTCATTAAAGTTTCTTTTGCTTTTATGAGTCATGTCCAGGCAAGTATAAAGAAACAACAACATAGGCCAAGCTGATCTTCACCACAGAAATTTAATCTAAAGGTCTTCGAAAAAGAAGCATTAGTATTTCAGAGTCCAATGTTAAACTGCCATTGTTGGTAGATCTAGAAATAGAATCCAGAATGTTCTTTGTAGCTTGCTGCCTCTAAGCTGGGCCAAGTGGATACCATAGTGGACTACAGTATACAGCCAAGTTATCCTTCCTATTAGTTGTACATGGACTATGGCAAATCCTAACCTATTCCCTGTGCTCAAGTGAAATTGCTAGTCAGGCTCATTTTACATAAACAAATATACCTTCTCTCTTTACCATTCCACTGTCTGAATTGCAGTGTCTTTGTGACATTTGGATCATCTGAAAACCAGAGTTCTTTTGAAAGAGGGGGTCGCATGTATGGCAGTTCAGTATCTTCAGATACAATTAGTACCTTTAGACAGAAAAATAACAAGGATTATCAGAGCCAAGTCATTTAAAAAGAGGCAAAAGTCAACATGTTCACATTAGCTAGGTGCTTGCAAACTACATCTCGGTGCCAAGCAAAGTAACATGCACCTTACTTACCCTGGCCCCAGGATCCCGAGCCCGGATGGATCTGGCTGCAGCAAAAGCAGCAGTGCCTCCACCGATGAGCAGGAAAGGAACATGACTTGGTACATTGACTTGAGGAACTGGTGGGTTTCCTGGAGCTGTAAGCAACAGCCAGAGATGCTAAATCTCCTTTAAGGTTTAGATGACTCTTTGCCACTATTTAAAAAAAAAAACTGGTTGGAGCCAGGCATGGTAATGCATGCCTATAATCTCAGCACTTGGGAGGCTGAGGCAGGAGCATTGCCATGAGTTCAAGGACAGCCTGGGATACAAAGTAAGTTCAAGGCCCGCCTGAACTATATAGTCAGATCTTTTTTTTTTTTCTATTAAATTCTTTTATTGGTACATTGTAGGTATACAACACAATTACATTTTTCATTGGGAATTGTACATTTACATAATGCATCTTGGTTCTTATTTTCTCCCCATTCCTAGCCCTCCCTTCACCCCCTCCACCCTTCCCTATTTACAAAGACTTTATTTCCATTTTTTCCATTTCTCATCATTTTTCCTTTCCCTTCTTTCCTTTCCCCTGCCCCTCCCACTACCCCTACCCCTTTGGACCTTTTCTTCCTATTTTACATTATCGATTATTCATTCTAATCATTGGTACATTTTAGGTATACAATATGACATTCATCATTGGAAATTTGCACCTTTACATAAGTCTCTCTTGGTTCTTATTTTTCACCCTTGCCCAGCCCTCCCTTCAACCCCTCCAGTCCTCCCTATTTACAAAGATTTTGTTCCTATTTTTCCATTTTCTCATATTAATCCCATTCCCTTCTATCCTTTCTCTTAGCCCTCCCACTTCCTTCCCCTTTGCCCTTTTTCTTCCTATTTCACATGACCTATTATACATTTAGTCCTTATTTACACTTTCAGTTTCTCACACCAGAGAAACTATTCAGTATTTACACATGTGTGTCCTATTTATTTCACTTAAGAGTGTTGCCTCAATGTGCATCCACTTAGCTATAAATGTCTCTAATTTCTCATTTTTTATGGCTGAGTAGTACTCCATTTTATTAAAAAACCACATTTTCTTTATCCAATCTCCAGTTGATGGGCATTTGGGCTGTTTCCAAGTTTTAGCTATTACAAGCTGTGCTGCTCTGAACATGGGTGCACATATATCACTGTGGTATGATTCTTTTAATTCTTTGGGGAAGATCCCCAGCAGTGGAATAGCGGGGTCAAATGGGACTTCCAGTCCTAGTTCTTTGAGGTATCTTCATACTGATTTCCACAGTGCTTGCACCAGTCTACACTCCCACCGGCAGTGGAACAGGGTTCCTCTTTCCCCCACAGCCCTGCCAGCATTTGTTATTGGTTGATTTCATGATAGCAGACATTCTTTCTGGAGTGAAGTGGAATCTCAGCATTGTTTTCATTTGCATCTCTCGAATGACCAGTGATGTTGAACATTTTTTCATGTATTTATTTGCTATTTCTACTTCTTTGTCTGAGAAATGTCTGTTCATTTCAGATGCCCATTTTCAGATTGGGTCTTTAAATTGGGGAGGTCTGATTTTTTTTTAAGTTCTCTATAGATTTGAGATAGTAGACCTTTGTCTGAGGAAGAGCAGGTGAAGATTTTTTCCCACATTGTGGGTTGTCTCTTCACACTGCTGGTGGTTTCTCTTGCTGTGCAGAATATATAGTCAGATCTTGTCTCAAAACAACAAACAAAAATTGCCTTGTACTTGTCTCAACGCTTTACATAAAGCTAGCAAAACACAATACTTACACTAAGCTTAACACATTTGCTGGGCTGGAGGTGTAGCATAGTGGCAATATGTGCCAGCACCGCAAAACAACAACAACCACAACAACAACAACAACAACAACACTTCATAGTATCCTGATGGAAGAAGTATCTCTTTCATTTCATAAGTGAAACTACCAAAAAAAAAGGGAGGAGTTGAATGAGTTGCCAATGTCATTCATTAGGTCTGTTTACAACTAGAACCTTACTTAAATATTTAGATATTCCTAAAATATATTACCCAGGTACAGTGGTTGTTATGGCTTGTGTTTAGATGTCCCTCCAAAGCCTCATGCTTTTTGAGGTAGCTGAATCTAGAGTGTATGTTGAATGATTCATGGTGGGGCTAGGCTCCAGGGCACTAGGATTAAGGGTGTGAATGCTATCTACTCTAAGTAGTCTGGAAAAGATAAAAGGAGCAGAAAGACACTGTTAAGGTCTCTGGCTGCTTTTGCTGTCCTCTACTGCCATGAACTATTGCCCCCTCCCACTCTGCCTTGGAGTGCCAATTATGGACTGAAACTTCTATGAACTATAAGACAAATAAACCTTTCCTCCTTTAACTTTGGGCGTCAGGTATTTTGTCTCAGCAATGAGAGAAAAGTAACTAACACATAATTTGGTACCAGGAGTGGGGTTGTTGCTATGACATTACCTGGGCATGTGGCTCAAGAGCCTTTGGAATTGGCTTGTGGGAAGGGAAAGAATTAGGAAAGTTCAGAGATGGCAGCTGAACAAGCAGAGATGGAACACCTTAGGCTGTACTGTATGGGAGATTCTGGTCAGAGCTCAGAAGACCAGAAAGCCAGTAAAGCCCAGGCTCAGGAGGTTTCTGCTGGGAAGAAGGACTGCATTGGCTGCTAGACTCCAGATGATGTGTTTTATACCTTGGCAGAAAGTTTGTCTGTATTTTGCTCATGTCCAGAGAATGTGCCTGAGACTGAGATTAAGGGTGGCAGAAGAAAATTTCAAGGCAGTCTAATGTTGAGGTGGTGACATGGCTAATGTGGGGTGCTTTTAGCCAGATCTATGTTGAGAATCAAGAGCAAGATGATTGATTTAAAACAGAATGATTTAAAATGTAGCAGTTTGGCCAGAAAGGAAGCTCCAATAAAGATAGAGCAGAGGAGATTCTGATTGCTGAGAAGGAACAGGAGAATAGAAAAGATGGCCTGAGGGCATTACAAGAAACAGCAGGACTCTAACCTTTGCAGCCTCAAAATTGCAAAAGTGAGACTTTGTTTTGAGAAGAGTCCCAGAGCACCATGCTCCAGAATGGCAGTGGCCTAGAGAATTTGTTCCTCAGAATTGGGTCCAGAGTGCTCAGTGATCCAGGCCCTTGACCCCTACAGCCAAGAGAGAAGGAAGCCTGGCTACTGCTCCAGCTGGCAGCAAACCTGGGTGTCAACCACGTGGTGCTGGTTTTGGCATCAATGCAAGAGTTGTGGGGTCAGAAGGCTTTCACCCAGATTTCAGAAAGCCTAGGAGGCCAGCCAGTGTGCCCCCGAGAAGGCAGTGTGTGAAGCTGTGAGTGTGAAGCCAAAGGTGCAATGGAGATCTCAGAAGTTTGGAGAGGCCAGGAACACGGATTGTCTGAGGAAAACTGCAAGGAGGGAGCAGAGCTAGCCCATGAGAGAAGCCATGGGAGCTATAACCACCAGAAGTGCCACACAGATGGAGCCACTAAAGCCCGTTGGAGTTCACAATTTGCCAGATTGCTGGGGATGCTGGAAGTGGAACTGTGAGATTTAATGTTGGGATTCCATCATGTTCTTCAGATCCTCTATTTTTTTATCTGTGTCCTCTCTAGATTTATTAATCATGTCTTGCACCATGAGCAAAATCTTTGCTGTTATCTGAGTAATTATTTCTGATTTCATTTTTCCCAGATCCTCTTTTGTTGCCAGTTCAGAGAGTCCAGGTGGTTGAGTATCAGATTGTTCCATCTTGTTTCCCTTTGGGGTTGCTGTAGGTGATCTGGAAGTCTGTTTTTGAGGCTTGTTTATGTGTCTTCTCATTTCCACGGTGGGGCGGTGGGGGGGGGTGCTTCTAGCGTGCATGTTGGTCACCTTCTCTGCCCTAGGAGCTTGGGATGGCAGTGGGGGAGCTTCCTTTTGGGTTCTGGGACCGGCTCACCTTCTCTGCCCTAGGAGACTGAGACGGAGGCGGGGAGCTTCCTTCCGGGTGCTGGGACCTGCTCAGCTTCTCTGCCCTAGGAGCCTGGGATGGAGGAGGGGAGCTTCCTTCTGGGTGCTGGGACCCGCTCAGCTTCTCTGCCCTAGGAGCCTGGGATGGAGTCGGGGGAGCTTCCTTCCGGGTTCTGGGACCAGCTCACCTTCTCTGCCCTAGGAGCCTGGGATGGAGGCAGGGAGCTTCCTTCCGGGTGTTGGGACCAGTTGAGCTTCTCTGCCCTAGGAGCCTGGGATGGAGGCGGGGAGTTTCCTTTTGGGTGCTGGGACTGGCTCAGCTTCTCTGCCCTAGGAGCCTGGGATCTGTGAGATTTAATGTTTGTCCTGCTGGTTTTTGTCCCATTCCTTTGTACCCTGTTTGTAACTTTTAGAATGGAAATGTCTATCTTGTGCCATTGTATGTTGGAAGTGTTTGACTTTCTTTTCATTTATACAGGGGCTTGCAGATAAGAGTTTGCCTTACTTCTCAGGAGACTTTGAACTAGGACTTTTCAGTAATGCTAAAACTATTAGGACTTTGGCAACTCTTGGAGATGGACTAAATGCTTTTTTTGCATAAAGGAATATGCATGAGTCTTTGGGGGACCAGGGGCAGGACATTATGGCTTGTGTTTCAATGTCCCCCCAAAGCCTCATGATTTTTCAGGTGCTAGGATTAAGGGCATGAGTGTTACCTGCCCTAAGTAGTCTGAATAAGATAAAAGGGATAGAAAGACACTGTTAAAGTCTCTTGTTGCTGTTGATATCCTCCCCTGCCATGAACTGTTACCCTCTCCAACTCTGCCTTGGAGTGATGATTATGGAGTAAAAGCTCTACAAACTGTAAGACAAATAAACCTTTCCTCCTTTAACTTTGGGCGTCAGGTATTTTGTCTCAGCAATGAGAGAAAAGTAACTAACAAGCCAGGGATTTAGCTCAGTGGTGCCCCCACCTGCCTCGCAAGTTCAAGGTCCTGAGTTTGATTCCTGGTACCAAAAAAAAAAAGTAACTAACACAGTGGTGTAGGCCTGTAATCTCAGTACTCACAGAGACTGAGACAGAAGCATCACAAGTTTGAGCCTAGGCTGGACAACTTATTAAGACCTTGCCTCAAAAGAAACAATAACAAATGAGCAGGAAACATAGCTCAGTGTGCAGGGCCTGGGTTTATTCCCCAGTGTTTCAACAAAACAAAATAAAACAAAACCTCCAAAAATCCACACATATATATGAGAAATTATATATTAGAAGGCTTCTGTTCTTCCCATTAATTTTCCACTGACCACCAGAAAAATATCAGGCTCAGTTTCACCTTTTGTTAGCAATAAGGGGGGAACAAGCAGGAGGTCAATCAGGGATTATTATACAATGTTCGAGAATAAGGTGTTGCTATTGAAGAAAGCAATGCAAACCACCCACATGAACTGTGGGCCTTACTAAAGGATTAAAACATTCCTCTCTGAAAAACCAAGGGAATCATGGGTGGAAGTGATGGCTAGGACTGTGTGCTTCAGGAAAACAAATACAACTTAAAAAAAAAAAGAAGGGCCAGGGATTTAATTCAGGGGTTCCACCGCCTGCCTTGCAAGTGGAAGGTTCCGAGTTTGATCTCCAGTACCAAAAAACCCCCAAAAAACAAAAAAACACAACTTTAAACACAAAACTCTGAAGACTCAAAATGGACCAAAACAGATCAAAACATTTTCCTCATTAAAAAAAAATGGTTGTCTTTTTTCCAGTAGTTTTCCTCACCAAGCTTGTCTTTTAAGAATCTAACGTAAAGGAGCCGGGGATACAGCTCAGTAGCACCATGCCTAGCAAGCGCAAGGTAGTGATTTTGATACCAGGTACTGGGGAAAAAAAGAATCTAATATAAAGGAAAAAAAATCTAATATAAAGAAAAATAATCATAATCATCACTAAATCACTCAAGCCTATATTCATAATCATTACTCAAGCCCAAATGTGAGCCAAATAACTAACAAATTGCTCTCAGCTCTGGGGTAATACCACAGTTGCTAGAAGCTTACAGTTTCTGACATCACTTCTATAAGACACCTGGAAATCATAGCACTCAAACTGTTTATAGCTCCCTTTTGAAGTCTCACACATAGCAAGAACTAACGGGATACTCACCAGATAATGCAGCTCTTCTCTGTTTCTCTTCTGGTGTCAGCCCTAACCCCGACATTCTTTCATTATATCGTTTCTGGTCGTTTTTTATAGTCTTGTAGGCCTGTAGATCCAAACACGGAGAAAGTTTACTTCACCATGCAGCTAAATCATACCATAAAGTAGTGTCACCTTTCAATTAAATGAGAAGCTTTTGTCTACACCAGGTTAGTTCCTCTATGTTAAAATCATTAAGGCAAAGATCTTGAGAAAAAAATGGTGGTTGTACACACAATTGGTGTGAAAAGATTACACAAAAGCAGATGAAAATGTGCCAGTGTCAGATATTCTAAGGCTCTCCTCATGCTTAATTTTGAAAGTACAGATATAGCAACAAATTCTTATACTAGTAGGCATTAGACAGGGCTAAACTTTAAATCAAGTTTAAATGGGTTTACACAAATGGGTTTTAGACTATGTTGGACACCAGATGTGAAAACACTCTATGTGGCCCTTGGTAGAAGTTGAGAAACATGTTTTTATGTTCTCTTGATAGACATTACAGGTACTGCCAGGTACTTAGAAAAGGGGCCATCTTTATCCTATTCTTTTTTTCTTTTTTTTTGTTTTGAGACTGGATCTTGTGTAGTTGAAGCTGGGCTTGCACTCTCTAGGTAGTCAAGGCTGGCCTTAAACTCACAGTGATCCTCCTGCATCAGCCTCCCAAGTGCTGGGATTATAGGCATGCACCACCAGGCTTAGCCTGTATCCCATTCTTACATAGTAACTTCTCTTTCTCTCATTGGCCTATTCTTTTCCTAAACTGAGGTAGAAGAGTCAGACATGCTCCACGAAGATATTTACTAAGGGTCAAACACCTTGCTTAAACACCTTCTGTATTTCAAATATAGTATGTATCATCTCTACCCCTTCCAACTGAAGAACGATATCTTCCATTAGGTTGATGTTGCTGTTTGTTTTATAACACGCAGTACCGGAGTTTATTAATGACTTCATTTTTTATTATAATTTTTATATACTTTTTCCAGTATTGGGGCTTGAACCAGGGGTGCTGTACCACTGAGACTATCCCCAGTCCTTTAGATTTTTTATTTTGAAACAGGGTCTCATTAGGTTGTTCACGCAGGATTTAAACTTATGATCCTTCTACCTCAGCCTCAGTGCTGGGATTACAGATATGTATCATTGCACTGGGCTATTTTTATTTTTTAAATTGTGTTTATTTGGTGCTGGGAATTGAACCTAGGATCTTGTGTATGTTAGATGAGTGCTCTACCACCGAACCATATTCCTCAGCCCCATGAGCTACTTTTTGAGAGGTGGTAAGCAAAATAACTTTTTTTTTTTGGATACCAGAGATCGAACTTGCAACCTTGCACTTGCGAGGGAGGCAGCAGAACCACTGAGCTAAATCCCCGGCTCCCAAAATAACTTTTAAAATCACAACATTTTTGCTCTTTTGTACTTCAAAGCATCAATACGACCCTTGCAGGAAGTTTTTTTAAATCTTGGCATCAGATTACTATATATACACACAAATCTAATCATACTTAATTTTTTTTTCTTTTAAGAAAGGGAGGGGCCAGGGATTTAGCTCAGTGGTTACGTCGCCGGCCTTGCAAGTGCAAGGTCCCGAGTTTGATCCCCGGTACAAAAAATTTAAAAAGGGAATTTTGGGCTGGGGGTAGGGCAGCCCAATGGTAGAGCATATGCTTAGCATGCATGAGGGCTGGGTTCAATCCCTGGCACACACACAAAAAAGGACTTTTACCTAAAAAGATTTCATCAGGTCAACAGAATGAACAGAAAATAAACTGGGCCCATACTCATTGAGAGTGATATCCAAAAATGGCTGAAGCCCAGCTAACACCTACCTCTCAATGGCTTTACACATGAACAGAAGAGCAGAGGAAAGAAACAGCTTGAGGTTCAGAGGGGAAAAGGTAAGAATGAGGTTCTGTATGTACGTATAGCAACTTTTAAGCTAAATGTTCTAATGGAGACATACTAAATTAAAATTCACTTCCCCCCAGGGGCTTCTTATTCCCAGTTTGCACAGATTTCCAATTAATGACACAAATATATGTTACATTAAGAAATTTATGAAAAATATTAGTAGAGACAATTTTTCTAAACACATGGGTATGATGGCATTTATTCAACTTAACAGGTCATTTTCTGATTGAGGCAATGTGACCCTATCAGCAAAGGGCCCAAATAATCTCACTAATTATACTTTGTGACCTCAGGCTGGCCTCAAATTCATGGTGATTGTTCTGCCTCAGCCTCCGAGAGCTGGGATTACAGGCATGGACCACCATGCCCAGATCTCACTAAATATTCTAAAGGCCATTTTGGCTCTACTCACTGAAAAATAATAGAGGGTTGAGATTTGGGGATCTGCCTGAGGTCCTAGAGAAAGACACCAATAATAATAAGAAAAACCCTCACATGGATGCCAATCAAGTGTTCATGTTTACATCCAGGCAGCAAAAGTATTCTTCAAATCAATGTTTCTCAAACTGTGGTTGCAACCCATTAGTCAGCTGTTAAATCAATTTGTAGGTTAAAACCAGCTTTAAGAAAAAAAATACTGGCATGTATCACAGTTAGAAGTATCACTGGTTGAAACATTGTTTCAATTTATGTATTTGTAGCTATACAATGGATTGCAAGATGAAATGTATTTCTTTCTGTGGATCATAGTAACATTTTTTAAAAAGGCACAAATTGCTTTGAATGGGGTGAAATGGAAAGAAGATAAAGCGCTCCTAATACAGGAATTGCTAAAATAGTAATTATACTGAAATTAGGAACATTACCTCAAATGAGAAAAAGTTATGCCTGGACACTGTTAAGAACTAAATGTTCATGTCCTCTCCTAACTCACGCTGAGTCCCTAGCCCCCAACATGAGAGTATATAGAGGTGGGGCTTTTGGAAGGTGACAAAGGTTAAATGAAATTCTAAGAGTAGTGCCCTGATCTATTAGGGCTGGTGCCTTTTAAAGAAGAAGAAGAGACACCAGAACTACCTAGCAAGCTCTCCATCCCATCCCAACCATGTAAAGACACAAGAAGGTGGCTGTCTACAAGCCACAAAGAGAACTCGCACCAGAAACTGAACCTTGTCTAAGCTTGACCCTGTACTTTACAGTCTTTGGAACTATGAGAAAATAAACTTTTGGTGTTTAAGCCATGTAGTCTTGGATAATCTGTTATGGCAGTCCAAGGAACTAACACAATACTAAGCAACTTTTAGCCATAGCTCACCAAAGCTGGATGCTGATTTTAGGTTAACATTTCTCTTGAGGCTGATACTAATTTTAGAGGGGAAAAAAAAGCCTCAAGCCAACTCATATCAAGTTTTCAACAATTTAAAACCTAAAACAAAAGTGTACAGATGAGTATGGTGGCACATGCCTATAATCCCAGCACTGTGGGAGGCAGAGGAAGGAGGATCACAAGTTTGAGCCCAGCCTCAGTAACTTAGCAAGACCCTTTCTCAAAACTAAAGACAAAAAAGGTGTAAGGACATAGCTCAGCGTGAAGGCCCTGGGTTCAATTTCCAGTATCGGGAAAAAAAAAAGCATAGAAAATAGTTTGACAACAGCTGTAGGTAGACAAAAGCTTATCATTTAACCTGGAGCCATTATAATGTAATGGCTTTATTACCACCAGTGTTGGATAAACACAGAGGGCAATGAGCCATTTAACTGAATGGCTTGAGAAGAACTTGTGCTTCTTAGATATTTCTCAGACAGGAGAAAGCAACAGTGATTGTCCCTGTCTTGTGGCTTGGCATCAAGAGAATTTGCATGGCCAACTCTGTGGAGGACATCCAACTCTGGCTGGCAACACAAACCAGAGGTTTAACAGGTTTTCACTGCTGCAAACATATCTAACACAAACACTTTTCCATCTAGTTTTGAGTGAATGGGGTAGAACTGATGGGAAAAGCTGAGAGAGATATGAAATGGAAAAGTTAGGGCTCAGAGAGTAATACATGACTTGTGAGCGAGAGGCACTTAAGAAAGCAATCTACGGGGCCGGGGATTTAGCTCAGTGGTTCTGCCACCTGCCTCCCAAGCGGAAGGACCTGAGTTCGATCCCCGGTACCAAAAAAAAAAAAAGCAATCTACATGAATGTGTTAGCTTGCACCACTTCAGCCAATAGTTCGAACAAATAAAAGATTACAAAAGGGACACTGCCAAATGAGTTCACTTTGAAGTAGAGGATGTGGCTGGGGGATGGGAGAATATTACAATTTCTATGGCTTTTGAACCTCCTCAGAAGCATTCAATAAAATGCCTTTTCATAGTGAAACTGGAGTTCTTTTCTACAAAACACAAAAATTATATTTTACCTAAAATGATTCAAAATGAATGGTGTTTAAGTTACCTTTATTTAACATTTACTCATCGCTTCTTGGCCTTTTGGCTAAGATCAAGCGTAACATTTACTCTTTGAGACTGTCTTTTTGGATATGCAGCACTAAAGCACAATATGATTTAGCATTATAAAAAAGTATGAAATTGGCAAAAGTTTCAAAGAAAGGGTTGATGATGAGGATTGGCTTTAAATTTATGGTTTCAGATCTATCTGGTAGGACTTCAATAGTTTGAAGAATGAGATTTCAGGACTCTAGTGACTGACAATGTCCCTTTAATAAACACCTAAAAAAGCACATGCCGTGAATGTTTTACTATATTCTAACGGATCAAGTTTTCATTTGTGCCATGGACTCACCCACCCTACCCCAAAATATATTTTAGTGTAAGCATCTTACATAATAAATTCCTGCCCCCGTGACTGTTGCTCCTATAATTAAGAAGTATACTAGTGTGCTGCCATCTTTCCCAGAAGCACCTGTAGACACTAGTGATCTAGAAGGGAATCCTAGGTGATAGCACTGCACAACTGTAGGTGAAGATATGGCCAGGGAAGAAACAAAAGGAAATAGAAAAAGCACTAAGTATTAATGAAGAAATATTCAACAGAAAAGCAGGGAAGCATTTTTGGTTACTCTGTGTGATAAAAGGAAAAACGCTGCTCCAGGGTTGAAGGAGAATGTATCTTCCATCGAAGTATGTTATCAGACAGATCTCACCTATTTCCTAGTCTGAGCTGACTGACAACTGGCAAGAGCTACTTCCTCTTCTTGTGCATTTGGGAGTCAGGTCAGGGTAGGAGAATATAGATAACTTTAAATATTTGCAAGTCCCCTATCTTAACTTAGTGACCAAGGAATAAACATAAGTTCACTGTCTTACCAATGGAGAAAGACCTAATACTGAAATGGCTTTCAACCATTTGCTGTTAGTAAGCAAAATGCAGCTTTCTTCAACCAGGGGTATTAGAAGGTGTTACCAGAGCTGGATTACTCAACCTTACAGGATCCAACTTTAGACTGATCTGCTTAGTCACAGTAAGCCTTGTGAAGTTAAAACAAAAAACGCAGCATATTTCTTACCTCACACAAATTCCATTCTAAAATCAGAGATATGCTATTTCTCGGCCATTTGGCTAAGATCAAGTGTAAAATCAGATATACTAGGGCTGCTTCTCTAATTTAGTCTTTGGGTGAGACTCAGGAATAGTTTTCCTTTTAGGAAGGCTTAATATATATATATTTTTTGGTAATGGGGATCGAACTTGGGTCCTTGTGCTTTCGAGGAAGGCGGCAGAACCACTGAGCTAAATCCACAGCCCTGCTTAATATTTTTGATTAAAAACTGTTGCTTGTTTTTAATATAAATCTCAAGCTGAGGAAAAAGTAAAATATTTGACAAATGGGTCAAAATCAAATATTGTGCTAAGGAGCTGCAAAGAATTTTGACTTTATTCATAAGTTAGTGTGTCACACCCAAGAGAACAGTTAGAATTTTGTAGGTTAGTCAAATATAAGAAAACAGTGTTTTTCAAGAATAAAAAGACAAGTTAAAAGAGCAGAGATCAATCCACATGAGATTAAATTTCAGCCATTCCCAAGATGGCTCCCACAGGATATTAGACAGTAGGCACTTTAAAGCTTTTTGGAAATTTTTTCAAAAGGAGAAAGGGGAATTAGTTGCAAAAGTTTGAAAGCAGAGTAATGCTGAGTCTACCAGTGGGAGCTGTTCAGCAGCTTCACTGCACAAGCTGCTTTTCTACTTACATATGCACCAGCTCCTATTGTTGACAAGCCCACAAAAAGGACTAACACAGAATTATCCATTTTGCCCCCTGATGCACCAGAGCTAGCCATTTGTCGTGTCATCTGGAGTTCTAGTGGAACATGCCATCGCTGGAACAAGTTGCCTAAAGGAACACAATTTATTAAAAGACACACATACATAAAAATACAATAGTTAATACATGTTTATGATTAAATGTCAAAGCATTGTAAAAGTAGACTTGCTCCACAGTGGGTTGCATGGTGTTCACTGTTCAATGACCACAACCAAACATAATCACAACTGTTGCACATACAAGTACCACAGATAATCTGAATGCACGCTCTTAAACTGCTGGAGTTTTTGGCTACTGTTGCTGCTGTTATTGCTGTTTTGCTATTTTGTTGCTGCTTACTGCCTCCTGCCTGCCTTGCCACGCCAACTATGGACTGAAACCACTATAAACTGTAAGCCAAAATAAACCTTTCCTCTTAGAAAAGCTGGTGGGGTTTTTAAAAGTACAATTTAATAATGCCCTGTGAGGAAATCTGCAGCTTCCAGAAAAGTTCATGAAAAACACAGTTCATCAAATACCTCTCCCTTCATATCTTCACTATGAGTGAAGTAAACACAGGTAGCTGACTAGGTAGGTATAGTCATCCCTCAGTATCTCCAGGGGATTGGTTATAGAACCCCTAGAAGATATCAAAATGTGTGCGTCCTCAAGTCCCTTATATAAAATGATGCAGTAGTTGTATATAACCTATATACATCCCCTCAAATATTTTAAACTATCTCTAGATTACTTATCATGTCCAATGCAATGTAAATAGTTGCTATACTACATTGTTTAAGGAATAATGACAAGAAAAAAGCCTGTACACATTCAGTACCAACACAATTTTTTTTTTTTTTGGTACCGGGGAATGAACTCGGGTCCTTGCTCTTGCACAGCAGACGGTGAAACCATTGAGCTAAATCCCCGGCCCCCAACGCAATTTTTTTTTGAGAAGTTTTTTTTTTTTTTGTACCAGGGATCGAACTCGGGACCTTGTGCTTGCGAGGCAGGTGCCAGAACCACTGAGCTAAATCGCTGGCAATGTGGTTTTTTTTTTTTTTTAAATTTTAAAAATTTTTTTGAAAAGTATTTTTGATCCATGGTTGGTTGAATACATGGGTACAGGGAGACAACTGTACAAAAATAAACAGGAATTGGGGACATTATGACAACCATTTCAGGAGCAATTAAATGGCTAAAACTTTGCACATTTAAAGCCTTGCAATACAATGTAACTTGGATACAGTTCAGTCTTGTGTGAAAGAAAGAAATGTTAAAGTTTCAGAAGAAAATCAGAAAAAAAATTCATAAATGAATTTATCTCCCCCTAAAAACTGAAGAATTTCAGAAGAAATATTTTCTAGAATAACAAAATTTAAAGTATCCTCCAATGACTTGGCTCGTACTCCTCCAAAATAATACAAGGCTATTTTCATGTAAAATTACAAAGAGCTATGCAATGATCTGATGATCATAACACTTGCATGTAGAAATCTAAGACTTCCACAGATTTCTTCCTTCAGAAGGATGCTGACATTTTCAGATGAAGGTAGGTCTCAGTACCTTCCCTGTCATTAATTGTCATAGATGTTGACTATTGATCTAGAGCAGCAATTCTGTTTTTGTAAGGACCATATAGTAAATATTTTCAGCACTGTGGGCCAGTCTGTCTCTGCTGAAACTATTTAATTCTGCCAATGTTGCATAAAAGCAGCCACAGACAATATGTACACAGCTATGTTCCAGCAAAATTTTATTTATGGACACTAAAATTTGAATTGCATATACTTTTTTATGTATCACAGAATGCTAGTCTGGTTGTTGGCCCCTTTCCCCTGCACTGGAGATTGAACCCAGGGAATTCACACTGAGTTACATCCCCAACCCTCTTTAAATTTTTGGGACAGGGTCTTGTTAAGTCATTAAGTTGGTTGCTCAGGCAGGGCTCCAACTAGAGATTTTCCTGCCTTAGCCTCCCGAGTACTAGGACTACAGGCATGTACCACCATGCCCAGCAAATACTGTTTTCACTGTTTCTCATATTAAAAAATGGAAAAAACTGCTCAGTATGATGGTGCAAACCTATAATCCTACTACTCTGGGAAGATGAGGCAGGAGGATGACAAGTTTGAACCCAGCTTGGACAACTTAGTGAGACCATCTCTCAAAATTAAAAACAAAACAAAAATGGGGACATAACTCCTTATGAAAGTCCTGGATTGAATTACCAGTACCACCAAAACAAACAAAACCACTTTAGCTTGAAAGACACAAAAAAGCAGGAGGCAACTGACTAAGTTAAGCCTGCAGAGCAATAGTTCTCAAACAGAAAAGTAAGTCAGCATCCCCTGGAGGGTTTGTTAAAAAATGTAGATAGCCAGGCCCCACTTCCAGATTTTCTGAATCAGCAAGTCTTGGAAGGGTCTCAGCAATTTTCATTTCTTTTTTTTTTTAATTTGTAAAAATGTTATTAGTACATGTTTGCAGTACATAATGATTACATTCTTTGAGGGGAGTTGGTATAGGTACATACACTGTCTTCATTCTTTTTACTTCCTCTTCCCCTTCTCTCTCCCTTCCCTCAACAATTTGCCTGCCTTCCTGCCTTCCTTCCTGCCTGCCTTCCTTCTTTCCTTCCTTCCCTCCTTCCTTCCTTCCTTCCTTCCTTCCTTCCTTCCTTCCTTCCTTCCTTCCTTTCAAAGATTTTTTGAGACTAGGTCTTGCTATGTAGTTCAGGCTGTCCTTAAATTCACTATGTAGTCCAGGCTGGCCTCCAACTCATGAGGATCTTCCAGCCTCAGCCTCCCAAGTGCTGGGACTGCAGATTATGTGTCACCACACCTGGCCCAATTTGCATTTCTAACAAGTTCTGAGCTCAATGGTGTGGAACCTAAGGTATGCATGTGCAGCAGGCTGCTTGTATCACTGAAAGCTCTAAAAGGTTTGGCATCAGTGTCCTTGGTGATGATGTTACTGGGGGTGGGGGGTTTGTACCATACTTTAAGAACCACTTCACTGGATGCTAGATGTGTTCCTGTACTGACTAAGCTTTAAAAGACACACAGAATGGGCCCTGGTATGGTGGCTTTCTATATTTATTTGTAGAGATTAAAAATAGGGATCTTGGGCCAGGGATTTAGCTCAGTGGTTCCGCCACCTGCCTCGCAAGTGCAAGGTCCTGAGTTTGATCTCTGTTACCAAAAAAAAAAAAAAAAGATTGTAAAATAGGGATCTTTACCCTACTTTATGTTTTCACAGTGTTAGGGCACGAGGTGAAAACACAAGCTCAAGCACTGGCCTACAGTCTCTCGCCAAAATTCTTGGGACAATATGTATTTCAGAAATCGGGATTGTGTGGTCCTGCCTATACTGTATAGTGGAAACACCAAATAATGACACCCGTCACTGTTAAGGGCAGCAAGCTAGAGTCAAACACAGTAGTATTTCTATGATCAATTACACTAAGTGGGATTTAAAAAATTATAAGTAGCTTTTTTCCAATTCAGGTGAAGTTTTATACTAGCAAATGAGGTACAAATACTTGATAGTCATATTTCAATTTCTGAATTATAGATAACAGACTTTAGACCTCCACTGTTACAAAAGACAATTTTTTCTTTTATTATTTCTTACCTGTTTTAGAATCATTCATCACCACATAACGTAAAATTATTTATACTTGGAAATAACAAATTATGAAAATAAAAATATTAAAGGGGGAGAAGCTTATATCAATCTGGACAAGATTTTCAAGATTTTCAGAAGCCTATAAAAATAATAATGCATCAGAAATAGAAATGGGTACCTCTCAAAGCTTAGAAAATGAAACTGGTTAGAAAAAGTTCTAAATGGTTAAGCTTAATTAACAAATTTAGTTTGTCCCCAATCTCCAGCCCAGGTTCATCTATGAAAATAAATTTTTTTTTTAATTATGGGTAGAGAAAGAATGGCTGCTATCAAGAAATCATCCAATAACAAATGCTGGTGGGGGTGTGGGGAGAAAGGAACCCTTCTCCATTGTTGGTGGGAGTGCAGACTGGTGCAACCACTGTGGAAATCAGTATGGAGATACCTCAAAGAACTAGGGCTAGAGGTCCCATTTGACCCAGCTATTCCCCTGCTGGGTATCTTCCCAAAAGAATTAAAAGCATCATACCACAGTGATATATGTGCACCCATGTTCATAGCGGCACAGTTTGTAATAGCTAAAGCTTGGAAACAGCCCAAATGTCCATTAACTGGAAACTGGATAAAGAAAATGTGGGATTTTTATAAAATGGAGTACTACTCAGCCATAAAGAACAAAAAACTAGAGTCATTTATAGCTAAATGGATGCATATCAAGGCCATATTCTTAAGTGAAATAAATAGGACACCCATGTGTAAATACCGAATAGTTTCTCTGGTGTGAGAAACTGATAGTGTAAACAAGGTTTAAAATGATTAAAACTAATAACTGATAATTTGAAATAGGAAAAAAGGTCCAAAGACGAAGGAGTGAAGGGAGGGGAAGGGGAAAGGAAAAGAGGGAAAGGAAAAACTATGAGAAAAGCAAAAAAAATGGAAATGAAATCTATGTAAATAGGGAAGGGTGGAGGGGGTGAAGGGCACACAGGTAATGGGGACAAAAATAAGAACCAAGATATAAATGTGAACGAATTGTACACCTAAAATTTACTAATAAAAGTACTAAAAATAAATAAATAAATAATTAAATAAATAAAATAAAATTGTGGGCAGACGTGTTGTTGCACACCTGTAATTCCAGTACTTGAGAGGCTGAAGTAGGAAATGCGAGTTTGAGGCCAGTCTGGGGTACATAGAGTGTTCAAGGCCAGCCTGAACTACATAGCAAAACTCTGTCTCAAAAAGCTAATTAATTGATTATTCTTTTAGAAGATCCATAAACATAGATACCATAATAAGTTTATTTTACCTGGGTGTGTGGTATATCCTGTAGTGTCAGCACTCAGGAGCCTGAGGCAGGATTACAAATTCAAGGCCAGCCTGGAATACATAGCTGACCCTATCTCAAAAAAAAAAGGGCCTTTGTAACTTTGTTTTAATTTAACACCATGTTTATTCTGTGTTTGCTCGCCTTTCACAAGCTGACAAAACCAAATATATAGATTGGGGAAAGTTCAGCAGCTTTCTGCCTCAATTTGCCCAGAAAAGAAAAAAGATATTGAAAAGTTTGTTGGCTTTAAAAGAAGTAAACGGGTAAATGGGTAGACATTTAAACTACTCCTTGAGGGCTGGGGATTTACCTCAGTGGTTCTGCCTCCTGACTTGCAAGCAGAAGGACCCGAGTTCAATCCCAGGTACCAAAAAAATAAATAAATAAAAATAAATAAATAAATAAAATAAACTACTCCTTGAACAGAAATGTAATACAGCATTATTATTAACTAACCAACTTTTTACATACTTAAAATGACTTTACTTTTTACAAGATATCAAGGTTAAGTATTGTATAGATGTTTATATTTCCCCTCCAATTTTCTCCTCCTAGAGTGATTGGATTATAGGTGTGTGCCACCATGCCTGGCTAGATCCTCTTTGCAAGGAACCCAACAACTATTTAACTTTATCAACCTTTTTAAAAAAATATCATTCCTGGTCCAGGGATTTAGCTCAGTGGTTCCGCTGCCTGCCTGCCTTGCAAATGCAAGGACCCGAGTTTGTTCCCAGTACAAAAAAAAAAAAAAAAAAGAAAACGAGCCTGACACAAATTACAAGAGTCTCATGACTGCTCACTTCGGTTTTTTAATCCTTAGGCCAGTGGAATAAAAGGGAGAGTCACTACTTATCCCAAACAATATTTTCCACACTTGCCTGATCACATGGTACACACAGCCTCCCAGGACTCTCTCCTGGAAATTCTCATTCATTTTTATTCTCATTCCCAAGTTTCTCCTGGAACTCCTGGGGTAAATTTGAGCTGTGTTCTCCACTCAATTCATGTAACCAGGCAAATTTTAGAAAAATAGTCTAAAAGCTGTTGAGACATGCAGCAACTCCATCAAAAAGCTTGAAAATTTCTAGAAAACCTAACTTATCAACTAGCTACAAAAAAGGCTGACTTGCCAAAGGTTTTCTTCAGTAAAGCGTCTAAGCAGAAAGAGCAGACACTCCTAGGCTTCAAAAAAAGTATCATTTGGCAGTGAACACAAAGCTAGGATTATAACCCACAAAGCGGGCAGTTTCCTCTTTAAAGAGCAAAAAAATATCCATTACCTAACCCATTGCTCCTTACTGCTAAACTCAGACATAGGGTTGTGACTATTAGTTACTTTCAATCATTTCTGGAAGAAGGCAGAGCAACCAAGTAACTAAAGTAGAACACATACTAGCTATTGTACTTTTAAGGCAAAAGGCAACCTATAATGCAAATGAACTTGACAATGGTGGTAGATGCTGATGAGATAGTTTCAAGGCAGGCTTAAAGTTTGCTAAACCAATGAAAATTTTTAAAAATTTACATGAAAAATGAAAAACAAAATGAGCTAATAACCTGACAAAGAACTAGGGGAGGGAGGGGAAATAGTATATAAACCTTGCCTCTTGCCTAGCTCTACAAAAATAGGGCAGATGCTATTATGTGAAAAAGAAATCATATGTATGATTTTTTTTGACAGGGTGTAGCCCAGGCTAGCCCTGAGCTCATAATAATCCTCCTGCCTCTGCCTGGGATTACAGTCCTGTGCACCACACCCAGCCAAGAAATCAAATTAAAAGCAACTGGTAATCAAGCTACAAAAGTTAATTCTTAAAATGATAAAATCATAACATAATTTTGAAATTGTAAACTACCCCTACCCATTTTTAAAGGCTGGTGATGTCATACTCTGGTACATAGCCAAAAGACAAAGAATAGGTATGTACAAAAAGATGAATGGATATGTCAGGAAGTCAGAATATTTTCCACAGTAGACTGCCTTCAAACAAAGCCATGCAATGGAAAAAAACCATTTGAGTCTGTATTTTTCAGCAGTTCTAATATTACCAACCACCTTCAAATGTCTAATAAACAAATTTAACTTTGCAAATGAATATTTAATCGGTGAGAACCTTTGGTCAGATTTCAGAATGCTGGTAAAAGCTGACTATTAAACAAAATAAGTACAGTACATAACATTAGCAAGCCCAATGTGGATGAAAATCTTCAGGTTATCTGAATTTTTGTATAAATTTCAGTGCAATTTACAAAACCCACACAAACGACATCCACTGATGGTACCCTCTTTTAAAACGATAGGTAGAAAGGTCTTTAAATTCCAAAGGCAATATGTGTCCTAGGATATAACTCAGTCACACCCATCAGGAAATATTTTGACTCAAAGCAACTAGAACAATTGTTCAAATACATATCTGCAAAGACCCTATCAATGCAAGGGAAATTTTTTCCACTTTTTATCTTTTTTTTTTTTTTTCCAGTACTGGGAATTGAACTCAGGACCTTGCACTTGCAGGCGAGGCACCACTGAGCTACATTCCCAGCCCTAATTTTATTTTTAGAAGGTGTTTCCACATTGTAAAGCCTCAAGGATAACTTTTTGTTTTACTTGAGACAGGGTCTTGCTATGTTTGTTCCATAGCTCAGGCTGGCCTTGCCTCACTTCCAAGTGGGGGATTACAGGTACGTGCCACCACACCAGCTTGAAAGATAATTTGATACTGTAAATGCAAATGCCCTCATTCAAAGACTATTGATAAAAATAGATCATTCATGGGGAGGGGATTTAGCTCAGTGGTGCCTCAGCTGCAAGATTCAGAGTTTGATCCCTGGTGAAAAAAAAAAAAAAAAGGATCATTCATGTTGGGTGGCGCACGGCAACAATCCCAGCGCTTTGTAGGGTGAGGCAGAACTGCTGCAAGTTCAAGGCCAGCCTGAACTACATAGTGAGCTTCTGTTTCAAAAAACCAAAAAAAAAAATTCTTTTCATTATGTCCATGAAGTTGTATAGATTTTAAGAAAGCGGGTTTGGGCCGGGAGTTTAGCTCAGTGGTTCGGCTCCTGCCTGGCAAATACAAGGTCCTGAGTTCGATCCCTGGTACAAAAAAAAAAAAGAAAGAAAGAAAGAAAGAGGGCTTAAACCATGTTCTGATAAATTCTCGGATTATCTGATGCACAATGGGCTAATTACTGGGAAGGGCGCCTAGTTCTTGTTCTTTTGAGGTCAAACTAGAAAGTAGGGTGGGGTGGAATCAAGAGGATTAGGAGCCTAGAGACTAGCAAATTATCTTTAGCTTTACCTATTAATCATATGACCTTGGGCAAGTAATTTTACCTCTCTGTGCCTCTTTATTATTCATAAAATGAGTGGGTTAAACTTTACTACAAAATCCCTTCCAGGCCTAAAGTTTGATGGAATCGTTCATGAGGGGCAAATACAACATAATCTGCAAACCCTTTCACTGAAGTGTTAAAGACCAAGATCCTTATTTACAGAAGAAACAGGCGTGGGACTTAAATGTCCGGTTTAAAGTATCACAACCAGTAATGGCAAAGTCTACTTGACCCCATTGCTTTAAAAAGACGAGGTAGGGGTGGCAGGGAGGTGGTGATGGACAGTATGACGAGACCAGTCGTTCTATTACCCAGAACAGCAAACCCTCCCAGGAAAAGGCCTGGAGCAGACTACTGGGCTTCAAATCTCTTGAAGGTCAGGTCGGCATGACTGTGCCGACTCGTGGGCTTGCAAACTCAGGGTTTGTATCCCGCCAATCCGTAATTCGCGCGACTGTGAGTGTAAGAGTTACGAGAGGCGGGGGAGCGCTGCGAGGGAGCCCAAGGCACCCAGGCCCTTGGACGTCGCGGTGGGGTTGCCTGGGATGGGTCACTCACCTGCGAGCCGGTTCCTCTGCTTCGGGCTTCGGACGCACACTGTCCGCACCAAGGGCACCAGTTTCTGCTTGAAAGCACCCGCCACAAGGCCTCCACACCGGAACATCTCTGCCGCCGCTACTCTAGACCTCTTCCTCCTCCTGCCTTTTCTTCACAGGAACGGACCGAAGGGTCAAACACCAGGGGCCAGAGCCCACTGCCCCCGCCTCTTTCCACACGCACACTACGCAGGCTCCTCCTCCCCGCTCCGGGCGGACATTGGACAGTGAAGCCAGCCCACTAGAGCAAGGGATGGGGAACGGCGACCGAAGGCTTACTGCGCAGGCGTAGCACTCAGCAATGCATTGCGATTGGGCCGCACAGTGAGAGGCTTTGCGCATGCGCTTATTTGTGGCATGCTTTGCTAGGCATCCGGCTCTGGCTTGAGTTAGCAACTTTGCGGGAGTTGGTGCCTGTGCGTTGGCTTGAGAGCAAGTTTGGGAAACTGTCCAAAGAGAGCCCGATGGAGCCGCTTGGCCTGGAGGCTGAGGTTGGTGCTGCCGCCGTATAGGTGACGGGAACTGAAAACAGCACTTCACAAATCGAGACCCCAGAACCGCACTTTTTTTTTTTTCCTGTTCTAGGCCACTGGTTACTAAGTACATAATTAGGCTTTCCGATTCTTTTGCATTGGTCCGAGTGGGGCGCCTGGCTTCCCAGATCCGGAATGTACTTCTGTCTTTTACAAGTTTTTGGCGCTTCCCACCCTGCCCGTTTCAGACACAAATGCTCCTTCGGCGCTCTCTTTCCCCGGTCTCACTTCTAAGTTATGCGATTCAAGGTTCTAGATGCTGTGCCAGGGACTGCGAATAGCCTCATGCTGTTGTCGCTTCCGTGCTCCAGAGCAGGATGGCGGCAGAAAGTGTGCTTCACGCGCTTCTGTGGAAAAACCCGAAGCAGGATTTTCAGAGTTGTGGGATGAGTAGGGTGAGGAGCTGAGTGTAAAATAGGTATTTTGACTCTGCGAAGTGTAACTTAAATTTGAAATAGTCACTATATACCTTTTTCAAACATCCGAATTACATAGTCATTTAATAAGTTGTTTCTTGGTTTTGCTTTTGTTTTTAGCAACTACCACTTAGACTGTGCTATGAAAGGGGTTCTTGAGGATATGAAAAATATAGGAAAGGGTCACAGTCTAGTTGAGGAGTTGACACATACTGGTCATTGAAATAATATCTGTCACAGTGCCAGAGCAAGGGAGAAGAGTTTGGGATGGAATCGTTAAGGAAGAATTTCATGCAAAAGTATTTGAGCTGCGTGTTGAAGGACGATAGTAGAACTCTAATAGTGGAGGGAGAGGAATGATATTTCAGATATCAAATACGTTGAGATCAAAGGAAACATTTTTAGTTGTTAAACATCTTGACTTTGGATCCAGACCAAGCCAGGCTGAATCCTAGCTGCCAATTGGGCAAGTCATTTGATTGCTTCACTTTCCTCATCTACCAGTCTCAAGAGGTGTTAGGAAGACTAAATGAGCCATTACTGTATCTGAGGCAGAAGCATTGTCAAGTTTGAGCCCAGCCAAGACAACTTAGCGACTTAGTGAAACTATCTCAAAATTTAATTTAATTTAATTTAATTTAATTTAATTTTTTGTCTTTTGAGACAGGATTTTGCTATGTAGTTCAGGCTGGCCTTGAACTCACTATGTAATCCATGCTGGCCTGGGATTACAAGGGTGTGCCACCACTCCTAGCTCTCAAATTTTTAAAGAAAGGGCTGGGAATGTAGTTCAATGTGAAGGCTCTAGGTATTTGGCCCTGTACCATACCCTAACTAAACACAAAAAGCAACAACAAAAAACACTATTTGTAAAGTGTCTTACAAGAAGCACCATGCTGCTTGTTAAAACTCCTAGAAGTATAAAAGACAAAATCCAGGAAGTATTGCTAAGAATACTTAAGTATTGGGGGGAGGGCAGATCTGAACTGGCAAAAGAATTTGGCTCTAATCCTATAGGTGATGAAGTTACTTTTTTCTTTTCTTGCTGGGATGGGGATAAAGAATGAAGTTATAGTTTTAGGAAGTTGAACCTGGGAAGCACTCCTTTTTGAGTGAAAATGATACAGGTTTCCCATACCCAAATGATTTGGCAAGATAGATCATTGTTTAGAAGTGCAGGGGATGGGTCATATTTTATGTAGAGTTACTTCCGAGAACAAATATTGAAAATATTAATTCTAGAATAAGGTAAAATTATTTATATTTATTTAGTATTTTTTAAAGGTCTCACTGACATTGCTGTTTCTTGATACTTCTAAAAACCAAGAACAGCCAGGTGTGATGGTGCACCCCTGTAATCCTGCTGTTCTGGAGGCTGACACAGGAGGATCGCTGTGAGTTTGAGGCCAGCCTAGGCTATATAGTGAGTTCAAGGGTTACATAATGACACCCTATCTCCAAAAGAAATTTAAAAAATAAAAACCAATAACATACCTGAACAAGTGAGGTAGAAGAATCACTAGAGCCCAGGAGTTCAAGGCCAGCCTGGGCAACATAAGAAGACCCTGTAACAGCAGCAACAAGATAATAAAAAAAACTCTAGTAATAAACATGGATTGATTAGATACAAAGTTGATCATATCTGTTGGTAGAAGAGGCTTTTTTTTTTTGGTTTTTTGGTTTTTTGAGACAAGGTCTTACTATGTAGTCCAGGCTGGTCTTGAACTAAATATGTAGAGCAAGCTGGCCTCAAACTCATGGCAATCCTCCTGCCTCAGCCTCCTGAGTGCTAGGATTATAGGTGTGTGCCACCATGCCCATCAAAAGAGGCTTTGGAAAACACTGTTAAAATCATGACAATCAGATACCTGTGAAACAGCTGTACATATTTGAAAGAATTTAATGATGCACAATTTAAGAATTTAAAAGGCATTGTAAAGCATATTTCATTTTTTGCAATAGGTGCATTGAGATAGTTTTCTTGTCCTTTTAACTAAAATTATATTTTATCTTTTTTGGCAAAATTAATACACTATACTCATCAAACTATTTCCACAAAATATAAGTGGAGCGCGCCCCCCCCCCGTTTTATTCCACAGAGATAATACACACTTTTTATTAGGGCAAGGAGTCCATTTTGAAATACCTCCTTTCCAGAAATCAAAAGGTAGATTCAGTGACAAGTTTTTTTCAGAAGTGTACATCTAAATAATCTTATGTGGATACGATGTTTATTTTTTTCCTCAGGAATTTAGCATTCTAGCTATGCGCTGACTAAGCTTCCTCTATATGTACAGGATGCACCCAATTAACATTTACTGCCCCTACAAAGGGGAAGGAAGTGGGAGGGCTAAGGGAAAGGATAGAAGGGAATGGGGTTAATATGAGAAAATGGAAAAATAGGAACAAAATTTTTGTAAATAGGGAGGGCGAGAGGGGTTGAAGGGAGGGGTGGGCAAGGGTGAAAAACAAGAACCAAGAGAGACTATGTAAAGGTGCAAATTTCCAATGATGAATGTCATTATATTGTATACCTAAAATGTACCAATGATTAGAATGAATAATCGATAATGTAAAATAGGAAGAAAAGGTCCAAAGGGGTAGGGGTAGTGGGAGGCACAGGGGAAAGGAAAGAAGGGAAAGGAAAAAATGATGAGAAATGGAAAGAATGGAAATAAAGTCTTTGTAAATAGGGAAGGGTGGAGGGCGTGAAGGAAGGGCTAGGAATGGGGAAAAAATAAGAACCAAGATGCATTATATAAAGGTACAATTCCCAATGAGAAATGTAATTGTGTTGTATACCTACAATGTACCAATAAAAGAATTTAATACAAAAAAAAATATTTACTGCCCCTCTCCTTTTCTACAACTATTTTTCTGGATGTCAAGATCATCAGAGGCATTAGCTTCTAGTACAAAGAAGAATGATCTAGCAAACTGTTATCTAGACATCAATCAAAAACCAAAATACTGTACAGTGATGATTGGTATTCATAATGAAGACCTTGGATTAGCCAACTAATATCCAATCCTTCGTTTGATGGTTTTAATGTTGAATAGTGTAATCTAAGGTTTTAGAAATGGGTGACCCACATATATGATTAAAAGGTTAGCTACAAATATATCTGCTAACTCAGCTAATAAGCTTATTAACTAGAAGATCCCATTTTGAGTAACTTTAACTTGGCAAAGTAGTTGCATTCCAGTTTGCATACAAACATCACTGATGCACTGAATGGTTTTTCTCTTAGTGGGAAAGGATTTAGTCACATCTCTTCCTGCAGCTCAGCCTCACATACAAATAAGATATATTACCTTAGCTTATAAAATATGTGAGGGAAGGGTAAAGTTTTAAAAACAAACATAAAGCAGAAGAATGGATAAAGAAAATGTATTTATACCCAGTGGAGTACTAGTCTGCTATAAGGAAGGATAAATTTGAGTCATTTGTATGAAAATGGATGCACCTTTAGACCACAATGTTAAGTGAAATAAATCAGGCACACAAATATTGCAAGATTTCTTTTATAAAAGAAACCTGAGCCAGAGATTTAGCTCAGTGGTTCTGCCACCTGCCTTGCAAGTGCAAGGCCCTGAGTTCTCTCTCTGGTACAAAAATAAAAAATAAAAAACCCGAAGTATAAATAAAAAGCAAAATAAAAGATAAATAATAGGAAACAGGGAGATACATTTTTTGCAAATAGGAAGGGGATTAAGGGATGGAGGGAAGAGGGAAGGGAGGGCAAGGGGATATGAAAAGAATTAAGATGTTTATGTACAATGTACCCATTCCCCACAGCGAATGTAATGATTATGTACTGCAAACATGTAGTATTAAAAAAACTTTTAAATATAAGATGGGTGCCTTTTATTTTATGTAAATTGTACGTCAGTAAAGTGTATTTCAAACACATTCTGAACCTGCAAATCACTTTAAGGAGGAATATGGGTCTTGATCAAGATGTGTGATTATTAGTAAGCTTTGGGAAGCTGCCCTGTAATACCGTAAGAAAGTTGTGTTCATTTATCATCTTCCAAGCATAATGTAGGCTTTTGGCAAATTAGACCGAACCACTTTGTTCTACATTCAGTTGCAGAGGGGTGAGCCCTCCTAGGGATTCCTAACTCCCCTTAAAACTCCGCCATTCTGGAAGGATTTTTGGTTATATGGAAGGCTCAGGAATACAAGAGACTGTGGAGTTTATGCTATGTCTTAAGATTCCTTAACTGGATCTGTAATGTTTAGCTCCAGAAACAAAGTCCCCTTTTGCTGCCCCTTCTCCTATCCTCTGTATGGTCCACTCCCGCAGCGGGCCTTCCCTATTGGCCAGCCAAACACAACCGACTGCGGCAGCCAATGGGAGCCACTCTCCTGAACATTACGAGGATGGGTGCTCGTGGTGTGATAAGGGGAGGTTGGCGCCTGGTACGCGCCCCCCTTCATCTGGCAAATCTATGACAGAAACAGTAACACCCCCTACACACATATCCCCGCGCCCCCGTCTCCCTCCTTTCAGCGCCCCCCCCCCCCGCCGCCGCAACCCATCCCTGCGAATTTTGGCAGCGCCCTCCCTGGCTCCTCGGGCCCCCGCGAGCACACCCGCTTACTAAATACAGAACATCCCTTTATCCCTAGGTTTGGGCGAGGGCAGGGAACCCTGGAAGCTCGGCACGGCTGCCTGTCGCTCCGGAGGTGAAAGAGGTATCTCCGACCCCCACTCCACCCACTCCTGCCGAGTTGTGTTGCACCGAGGCCAAGTGCTTTGGTGTCGCTTAGGGTGCAGCTCTCTTTGTCCTCCCCAGTGGTGCTTCCTGCCCTGTGCGCTCCGAGCAAGTGGGGGTGGGGAGTCTGGAACCTATAACATAAATGGAGGCAAGAGAAAGGAAGTCTATTCCGGGGTGGTGTGTGCCACTTTCCCCATCCCCTCCCTTTCCTCCTTGGGCTTCCTCTCGCCAGTGTGTCCCTGGAGTTCAGAAGGGACGATCTTTACGTAAAGGAGCAGCGCCCAAGCGTCCCGTCCGAGGGCACGCACAGGCAGAAGGCTCGCTGCTTGCCTGCTCTCCATCTCTCCTCTCCCCGGCTTTTGTGTTGATGCCTCGGAGCTCCAAGGAGGGTGTGCTGGAGGGGGGGGGGCTTGGGTGAGAGGCACCCCTTTCACGCGCGCGCGCGCACACACACGTTGTCGCCTCACGCACACTCGGGCGGACACACTCAGACACACACACACACGCACGCACGCACGCACAAAGCTCGCTCTCCTGGAGCGCACTAACGTGGCCGTTTTCTTTGTGTGGAGCCCTCAAAGGGGGTTGGGGCCCCGGTCTGGTCCCAGGGAGATGGCGCAGACCATCCTGGGCCATGGGAGCCTGCAGCCTGCCTCAGCCGCTGGCCTGGCATCTCTGGAGCTCGACTCTTCCCTGGACCAGTACGTGCAGATTCGCATCTTCAAAATCATCGTGATTGGGGACTCCAACGTGGGCAAGACCTGCCTGACCTTCCGCTTCTGCGGGGGGACTTTCCCAGACAAGACTGAAGCCACCATCGGTGTGGACTTCAGGGAGAAGACGGTGGAAATCGAGGGCGAGAAGATCAAGGTGAGGCAGTCAGTCAGTCAGGTCCAGGAAGGGAGGGACCTGGGAGGAGGCTTTGCCTGAGCTATAGCTCTAGTAAGTGTCCAGTGCTTGTGTGACTGCTTGCTGAGCCCAAGACCCTGGGCATCTACTCGTCCCTTTTCACTTGTCTCTGTGGTGCTGTCCCCAGTCCATCCGATTTTTTAGGGCAAGCAGGACCGGTTGCCTTGTTACCTTTTGCCTCTGACAGCTCCTGCCAGCAAAAGCACGTTTGAGCTCATCCCTGACCCTGAGTGGGAGCAGCGGCACCTGTGGGCAGAGGGAGGCATGAGACATCCCTAGGTCCTAGGCTGTGGGATGGATCTCAAAGCACTTTACACACCTTGAGGTCTCTTCTATCTCTTGGGTGCCAATAGGCTGCAAAAGCCACTCTGGCTAAGTGCTGTGTCGTTAGAGAGGAGGAATGGATGGAAATCTGTAGAGAATGAAAGCTGCTTTATTTTAAATTGCAGTTTAGAGTGGGGTGGTTATGGCACAATGCCATGAGCCATTTTAAAGACTGAGACAGGGTCACCTTCGCAATAGGCGAAACTTGTTCTTTAATTTTCTCAAATGTATCTTTTTTACTTGTCTGGGGTGCCTAACAAACGAACCACCCATTACTCATTCTGTTGCTATTGTCTTCAGAAAGCCTTCATAAAAATGCAAGGCAACTTGGGCCAAGGGAAGTGCCTTGACCTCCCCATTAGTTTATCAAATAGGCTAAGTACAAATATTCCTGTCTGATTATTTGTGCTCACCTTTAGTTCAGAAAAGGTAGTAATTCAATAAGAGAGTAATATGTCAATGTGCAGCAGTGGTGGAAAGGAGGACACAGCAAGGGCAACTTTCTGTGTTATGGGAGGAGAGGCAGTGAGCATGATGGGAGGGAGCTCCTAAAAAGGCACTTGGAACATGGAAGGCCAACTCCTGTAAAACCACAGTTGACCCTGCTTTTTGGAGCTACTGAGGGTCGAATCCTCACAGGACCTCATGTGTGCTAGGCAAGTGCTGTACCACTAAGCTACATCTCCAGCCCAGTTGACCTTTTCTTGAGCCTATGGTTAGACCCCAGAGAGGGTCAGTGTGGAGGCAAAACTCTTGCTGGTCAAACAGCCCAATGACCACAAGGCCCCTGTTTTTCCATTACCTGGAAATGGAACCCAGGGCCTCCCACATGTTAGGCAGGAGCTCTAAAGTGAGCTATGTCCCCAGTCCTTAGGGCCTATCTTCTGGGTGGAGAAAAGGACTGAGCCACTGGGGAGACTGATGAAACACTCCAAACTGTGCAAGACTCCTGACTCTTGATCATTAAAATGAATGTGTTATAAAATGGCTTTGGAAACCAGACCAAAGAACTAGATGTCAGGAAGATGGGCACCCAAGTACTGACAAGGGAAAGCCCAATGGTCAGGGAGGGAGCATTCTTTTAAACCTGTGATCTGTTTTGCTTCTTGCATTTTAGGAGGAAATTGTCACAGTCCGCTTTAAGGTCAAAGTAGTTATCCATCTTTATCCTTTCCTAGGTGTTTGCATGGCTCTAGTATGTCTAGCTTCTTTAATGTAAAGCTGTAAGATTCTGAAATGTCTAAGACATGTCTTTTAAAATCCAAAGTAGAAATATATTTATGGATGGACTCTTAAACCTTCAGAATCCTTAAAGTTTAATGCTATCATTTGTTTAAAATTAAGTGTTACAGTGAGCCAAAGAGTTCCTTGGATTTAAATGGGGGAGAATAAATCCATCTGAAATTTGGGTGGAGGAAAAAGGAGTGTTTGGGAGTCTAGAGGAAGAGGGTGGAGGTGGGGAGATGGGAGGAGGAGCTGGAAAAGTGAGGAATGGGAGGTGAATGTCCTTCCTTTCTACACCCCCATACTTAGCCAAACTGGGTTTCACAGTCTCTGCCAAAGAGTCCAGACTTTTTTTCCAGAGGGCAGAGTCTGTGATAGTGTGACTCACTAGAAACAGAGCTCAGCACAACACCACACGCAGATAAGTGCTTAATACAAGCTTTTTTGGGAAGATGATATTTTCAAGAGGACAAAGCCTTGTGACACTGCGCAAGGAGGAGCCCTCCAGGGCAGAGTCTGCAAGAATTCATAGTGGAGTGTAGAAGTGGAGAGATGGTGACTGCCTCTTGTAAACCTGCTGCAACCTCACGGCAAGAGACCAGAGTGTCTGTGGAAAGACAGCAGAGCATAGCAACTGGCACATGATCTGGATAGATTTTTTTTTTTTTGATACCAGAGATCGAACTCAGGTCCTTGCGCTTGCAATGCAGGCAGCAGAACCACTGAGCTAAATTGGATAGGAGATTTTTGCCCCATGCTCTAGCTGGCCTGGAATTTTTCAAGGAGCAAGTGCCAAAACCATGCTCAGAGGTTACTGCCAGGGGTTCCCCCTTAAGGAGAGAGAGAAAAGTCTAGCATGACAGGCCAAGATAGCCCTAGACCACAGCCAGAAATAGAAGGCTGTGGGGTTATAAAATATCCATCCCTGGCAGGAGAGGAGAGGAGAGAAGAGGTCTCAGCCAGTTCTTGTTCTCAGTCCCAGAGCAGGGTGTGGCCTCTCCTGAGCTGCTCTCTGTGTCCCAGGGTGGCACATATGACAACCCAGGTTAGATTTGCTGATTTGCTCTAGTTGAAGTTATATTGTTAAGCTTCAGAGCCATCCCTAGGGGATTGAAACCCCATTTGGCTTCTCCAGTCACTGTGTCTCCCACCCCACACCATCACAATGTTTAGAATCCAGTGTTTCTCATAAACATAAACTTGAGAAAAACCTTCAATGAGTAGGCAGTAATAATAAGAAGAACTTCTATTGATTGGATAAACAAAGAGCCCAGATTAGGCACTTTACAAGTGTTGACTTATTTGATACAGCATCTTTATGAAATTAGGATTATTGTTATTATTCCAACTTTATAGATAAGCAAGCTGAGGGTGACAGAAATGAAATAACTTGCCCAATGGCACATAGATCTGAGCTTCAGTCTTTGACTCTTGAGCCCAGGCCCTTCACCATCTCTTTATGCTGCCCTTCCTGTGACAGGGCCAGAGTTTCACTCCAGATTTAGAGGCTGTGCTTTTCACCATTGTGCGCTACTCTAGGGAACAATACAGTATCTAGCCCCCCAGATTGAGGGGAGATGTGCTCAGCAGGAGGTAGGATGCCAGGTAGCCAACCTGGTCTTTTCTAGGTCAGGGGTCCAAGAGCCTTTAAGTTGTCTCCTTCAGGGATGAGGGATGTAGCTCAGTGCTACAGCGCTTATCTAATGTGCCCGAGCCCCAGGGTTCTATCCCTGTACCGCCAAAAAAAAAAAAAGTCTCCTTCACTTGCACCCAGGACACTGAGCTGAGTACCTGGGTTTTACTTTTTTCACCTTGGCTGTTTCATCATGGGTGTGAGAATCAGAATGTTCAGAGATAAAAGAGACCATAGAGATTCTCTAATCCAATGTCTTCAGATAGGAAACTGAGGCTCAGAGAGAGAGAGAGAGAGAGAGAGAGAGAGAGAGAGAGAGTGACTTGCCCAAGATCATATAGAACCAGGCCTACAACTCAGGTTTCCTTAATTTCTTTGCTGGGGCTTTATCCATGTATCACACTGCCAGACTTAAAGGAGTGCATAAGGGGCTGGGATGTGGTTCAGTGGTAGAGCACTTGCCTAGCATACACAAGGCCCTGGGTTCAATCCTCAGCACCACAAAAAAAGAGAGCATAAATCCCCACCAGCTCAACCAACCCATAAGTTTCCCTGGGACAGCAACATGATGGGATATCATATGGGGAAGCTAACAGTTGTTTCTGGCATCAGTCTAGGAAGCGTGGTGGCATCCCTCAACCCTCAAAGGAAGGGTAGAGCTTCCCTTAATGACTATTATGTGCTCATCGCCTCTGCGTTTAGCTAAAACATGTTGAGTCTGTTACAGTCTGAAAATATTGGAAGACAAGAAATATGGGGTAGAGGAGGCAGTGAACTTATAATATAAATTTTCATTAAAGCAGCCCTCTTGTGTAGCTTGGTCCCTCCTACAGGCTGGGCACCCCCTCTGTCCCCGCCTTGGGGTCCAGACAAACTACAGGTCAGCTGTAACTGTGGGCAGGTGCAGCCCAGGACTGTGGAATTCTCTTCCTCTGCTGATCACTGGGAAAAACAACCTTCCTGTGTTACATTACCAAGTGGACGGAGGCTGGGCTGTGTTCCTGAGAAGCTGCCCGCAGTCAGAATGACATCATGTCTTCCGGAGGGCTTCTGAGCTCCCATCTTCTGCCAGTTAGCTTAATGGTTAATTATCCATCAGTGTGTGTTTCTCTGTCTCCCTGGCTGCCTCTTCTTCTGTGTGTGTTGCTCTGTATCTCTGCCCTCCTCACCATTCTGTGTCAGCTTTGGATGTGTGCCTTACATTCAGATGGGACAGTGCAGTAGTTGAAAAAAAAATTTCTTTTAAACTTTTACCATCACCCAGGGGGGCTCCCCCAAGAGTTACAGATGTATTTGTCTCCTCCTTTTGGACACATCTACCCTCCCCCACTGGTCTCCAACAAAAGAACATTCATGCCTCGTCTAGAGGAAAGATGCCAGATGTGTTCCCTGGAGAAAAGAAATTCTCCTGTCAGCTAAGATCACGCGCAGGGGCTGGGGGCTTGCTGAAGCTTGCTCTTGCAGGGAGAGCTCTGGGAAGATGGTTTTAAAGGCTCCATTTATCTTTGGCAGCTCCCCACATTGCCCCTTAACCCTCCTCCAGCACCCCATCAGTTAGAGCCTCCCCCCAGCCACCCATGGCACATTGACAGCACCCCTCACCATGGACTGTCCTGGCCTTGGCTCTATTTCAGCTTCCAGCTAAGCTTTCTGTGCTTTCCAGGATGAGAACCAATGGATCCAAGGAGCAATACTAATAGGCTGATGGGATTTCCAAGACAATAACAACAGCTAATATTTGCACAGCACTTGGCATTTTGCAAAAGCTCTTTCTCATGTGTTATTTTATTGGATCATCCCAGAACCATGGAAGGATCAAGTTTCCATTACAGAGATGAGGAAAGTGAGTCTCAGTTGAGGAAGGGTTGATGACTTGGCAAGCAAGTCATTTACACAGCTACTAAGTGGAGGAGCTGGAATGCTGCCCTTCCAACAGCACCCAATCAGTTGTCCATCTAGATTCAGTGAGGGAGGTTTGGGGCTTCTCAAGGAGGAAGGGAAAGTGTATGCAGTACATACAGTTGGCCTCCTGGATCCATGGGCTCCACATCTGAGGATCCAACCAACCAAGGATCAAAAATATCTGGAAAAAAACCTACATCTATACTAAATATGTAGAGAGGTTTTTTTTTTACATTATTCCCTAAATAATACCTTCCAACAAGTATTTACATAACATTTGCATTGTTTTTGGTATTATAAGTACTCTAGAGATGATTTAAAGCATACGGGGGGATGTGCATAGATTATATATAAAAATACTACACCATCTTATATAAGGGACTTGAGCTTCTGTGATTTGGGCATACACAAGAGTTCTAGAACCAATCCCCTGTGGATACTGTACTTAGGAATAATGATATTAGGCACAATGTCATGTATTTACAAGGAATGCTAACCCTCACACTGTCCCTACATGATCACTATTGTTATCTTCATTTTCCGGATGAGGGCACTGAAGATATCAGAAGTAACTTGCCTGGCATATCTAACTAGTACATGATTTGGGCCAAGATTTTCATCCAAGTCGCTTTGATTCCACTACATCCTGCAATCCCTAAGAGAAATGAGGATCTGGAGTCTGTGCGTGTGGCCTAAGGGGATGTCATCAGCCTTGTGCAATCCATGGAGATGGTGCTCATGGAAGAGAGGAAAGGGTGAGAGGAAAGACAGCTGCAAAGGGAAGCAGGTGCTTTCACTGCCTGGTAGGGGCCAGGGGGTTATGAGGATGCTGAGACGAACAGGAACACTGAACCCCAAACACAAAGAGATTGTTTTCATGTATCCATCACCTCCCAATGATGAGCCCTCCTTCTTTGAGGGTTCTGAGTCCACTCCACTTGTTCTTCTGTTTTGTATTGGGAGCAGCCTACTTCTGGGCTCACCTCTCATGACAGACAGGGATGCAAATAATATGGGAGGGGTTCATAAAGAGCTGGGATGGGACGATTGTCTACCATTGAAATTCCAAGATTCCAAATAAAAGCTCCGAGACTCTGGATTGCTTTGGAAAGGGAGAGATCTCCAGCAGCGAGGGCCCTCTCCACAATTCTGGCAACTTGGATGGTGTACACAATTAGGAAACCAAAGAGAAGCCAAACAACCAACCTTACTCAGCCTAACACCTCACACACTCCCACCCGTGTTCCTGCTAGTGACAGGTATTTTTAGAGTCCTGAGCTCATGGTGTTAAAGCATCTGCCACATGCCTGAGGGCTGATAGGGATTCAGCCTTATTCAGAGACAAGAGACAAGAGTGAAGACTGCTGGGGGGTGAGAAGTGGAGACCAGAAGCCAAGTGGTAACCCTATTCCTGGGCTAGACCTGCTCCCTTCCCACTGATCTCTATTCTCTCAGCCTGTTCTCCCTTTCTTCCTGTTCGGAGCACCAGAAAGGCAGAAGAAATGAAAAATCTTTTCTGTCTCTGTTTGCAGATATAGGCCAGACTTTGAGGACTTACATTTTTCTGTGTAACCAAAGTCAAATGTTCTCTGATATGGCCTGGGCAGATACCCAGGTGGCCAGAGTGCTTGTAGTTTGATGGCTCAGGCCAATGCAGCTCTTGATGATGGTGATGATGATGATAATGACAACCTTCATGGTGAGTGATCTGATGCAGAGAGACTGATTACAGTTTAGTTGGAGAGCTGCCAAGAACACTGAAGAAACAGGGAACACATAAATATATTCTAAATGGTATGATACAGACTCAAAGTGCAATAGGAATTCCTAAGAAAAGAGAACTGAAACTGGAGAAGGTTTGAGGAAGAATGTGGAGGCATGAGCCTAGCCTTCAAGAATTGGTGAGATCTCGATAGGGCAAAAAGGGATCAGCCAAATCTAGAGGGGAAGAGTGGACGAGGAGGACCAGAGGCACAGAGCTGGGAATGAACCAGGTGGAGCTGAGTAGTTTGAACCCAGGTTGAGAGGGGTGAAATTAGGGCAGACAGAAAAATTTCCATTTGATGCCACATGCAGTAGAGTGAGGGCTACTGTAATTTCCCGACTGAGGAAGATGGTATGCAGATACAAGCAGGCATTTAGGAGGGCTCGTCTGAAAGCAGCACTGGAGTAGCGACATCCAGAAACCAAAGGATTGCTGTCATCCAGGAGTGAGGAGAAGGGTCTGACCAAGGGACCTGAACACTGAAATAGAAGGGTTATGCCAAAGGAATCTAGAGGCCATGTCAATGGAAGATGATGGACAGCCAGGACAATGAAAACTGATGGTCAGAATGATGACTCTGGGGCCCTGTAAGATCTCCCCTCAGCAAGGAAATTAAATTATATTTACTAGACTATATTTACTGTTAACTCCATATAAAGCCTATACTTGTTTTAAGAGGCATGGTAGCAAATTAGTGGCCATAATCAAATTTTCTTTGATAATTGAGAATTGTATAGGACCTTGGAACCATCATTCTGAATACGAATGTCTCTCATCTAAGATGTTGGCTAGAAAAGGGAAAAAAGATTGGGTTTGAATGTGTGGAATTCAGAGTATCCCTTGGGTGTTATGTCTTCACACGTTACTGATATCAGCTTTTTCCTTCATAAGTTAGCTTTTATCCCAAAGGCAAGGTGCAGAAGAAAAACCCAGTGAGTTAAATTATCATTTATGTAATGTAGAAGTGAATTTAAGCTGGGGATTTAGCTCAGCGGCACCGTGCCTGCCTCGCAAGTGCAAGGACCTGAGTTCGATATCCGGTACAAAAAAGCAAAAAAAACCCCAAACCCAAAACAAAAACTGAGTGAGAAGTGAATTTAAAAGTTAACTGAGGTAAAAAGTGAAATTATAACACTAACTTTGCTTTCTTTTTTTTTTGGTATGGGGATCGAACTCAGGTCTTTGTGCTGCGAGGCAGGCTCCGGAACCACTGAGCTAAATCCCTGGCCCCATAATTTTGCTTTCTTTTAAAAGTAATTCAGGGCCGGGGATTTAGCTCAGTGGTTTCGCCGCCTGCTGTGCAGGTGCAAGGACCCGAGTTCGATCCCCAGTACCAAATAAATAAATAAATAAATAAATAAAAGTAATTCAAGCCAGGGATGATGGCACATGCCTATAGTCCAGCATACTGGGAGGTTGAGGCCAGAAGATCACAAATTCAAGTCCAGGCTGGGCAACTTAGCAACTTAATGAGAACTTGTTTCAAAATTTTTAAAAAGGGGCTGGGGATGTAGCTCAGTGCTAAGGCCTTGGGTTCAATCCTTACTACTGCAACATCAACAACAGAGTGATGGAAAAAAAAATTTTTAAAGTAATGTGTGCTTGTAGGAGAAAATTTGGGAAGTTAAAAAAGAAGAAAATACACTGCGCCTGCCTCACAAGTGCAAGGTCCTGAGTTCGATTCCCGGTACTGGAAAAAAAAGAAGAAAATATCACCTAGAGTCCCAGTGCCCATAGTCATTAATGTTCTATGCACATGTGTTTAATGTTTTTACAAAATCGAGACCATAGCATATGAATTTTTGGGTCCTGAGGATTGAACTGAGGGCCTCTGCCACTGAACTACACCCCAGCCCTGAAAAATTTTGTATCCTGTTTTTACACTTGTATTTTGTGAGCACTTCTCTCACCATTTAGTCTTTGACAACATTATTTTGAATGGCTGCATAATAGTCCATTGTATAGATATACACCTTCATTTTCTCTCTCCTAGGTTTAGGCTATTTCCTGTGTTCTTTTTGTTTTTTTTTCTTCAGCACTGGGGATTTAACCTGGGGCCTTGTGCATGCTAGGCAAGTGTTCTACCACTGAGATACATCCCCATCCTTTTTTGTTTTGAGACAGAATCTTGCTCATTTTCCCAGGGTGATTTTGACTTTACAATCCTCCTGCTGCCTTCCAAGCAGCTGGAATTACAGGTGTGTGCTACCATGCCCAGATGGTTGTTGTTTTTTTAAGTATAAATAACACTGTGATTAAAAGCTTTGTACAGAATTTTGAGCACATCTCTGCTATGTCTTTTGTGTAGATTTCTGGAAGTGGGGTTACAGGTTCTAAAAGCTGTGAACATTTTTAAGGTTCTTTTTTTTTTTTGGTACCGGGGATCGAACTTGGGTCCTTGCGCTTGCACAGCAGGCAGCCAAACCACTGAGCTAAATCCTCGGCCATTTTTTAAAGTTCTTAACAATATTACCAAATTGCCCTCCAGAAAAGCTGCCCAAGTTTTTTGTCTAAAAACCTTCAGATTTTCAACCCAGCATTCTTTCTCGCTCTTTTGTTCTTTTCTTGTCTTCCTTTCTTTCTCTTCCCTCGCTCAACCCCTTATTTTTCCCCCTCCCCTTTCATACTGGGGATTGAACTCAGGGCCTTTGCACTGAGCTACGGCCCCCATCTTTAAAAATTGTTTTTTTTAATGTTGAGACAGGATCTCATTAAGTTGTCAACTCAAGATTTTCAACGAACAATCTTAAGAAAAACTTAACAAGCCCTAAAACTTCTCTACACATTGAAAAGCCCATTCTACTAATCCTTTGAGAACTACTTCCTGTGTCAGAGTTTGTAACCTCACTTTCTAAAGCCTCTGAACCACGTCTTCTCCTGTCTGTTCATGTTTCCTTTTCTGACTCCATACATGGGTTTCTGTATCTTTCAGGTTCAGGTGTGGGACACAGCAGGTCAGGAACGCTTTCGCAAAAGTATGGTGGAGCATTACTACCGCAATGTTCATGCAGTAGTGTTTGTCTATGACGTCACCAAGATGACATCCTTCACCAACCTCAAAATGTGGATCCAAGAATGCGATGGGCATGCTGTGCCCCCACTAGTCCCAAAGGTGCTTGTGGGCAACAAGTGTGACTTGAGGGAACAGATCCAGGTGCCCTCCAACTTAGCCCTGAAATTTGCTGATGCCCACAACATGCTCTTGTTTGAGACATCAGCCAAGGACCCCAAAGAGAGCCAGAATGTGGAGTCAATTTTCATGTGCCTGGCTTGCCGACTGAAGGCCCAGAAATCCCTGCTGTATCGTGATGCTGAGAGGCAGCAGGGGAAGGTGCAGAAACTGGAGTTCCCACAGGAAGCTAACAGTAAAGCTTCCTGTCCTTGTTGAAACCAAATGGTGTAAATATAAGATAAATTATCACTGAAGATTTTTCTTTCCCTTTTTTCCGTGGCTGCATAATGCTGACATCTGCTTGTTTCCATGCAAATTGGTATCAAAATAAAATTTGTATAGATTATCAGATGGCTTTATGTCTTGCTTTTCTCCAAGAAGACTTTTTTCCACTTTTTTCTTTCCTCCTTCCTTCCTTTCTACTGCTGGAGGTGGAACCTAGGGCCTTGAGTATGCCAGGCAAGTGCTCTACCACTGAGCTACACCCCTAGCCCTAGGGAAATATTTCTGATTGTGATGAGTGGAGGAAGCAGCTTGCCCTAGAGTGACTGGCCAGTGCCAATGCATATTCACTACCAGCTTTTTATGCTACATGAAATTACCATCGTTTGAGACACTTCTCCAAGGCTAATTCATTCTTTCAGTGTCATTAGTGGGCAGAAACATCCAGTGGGGATGGTACATGGATCAGATGTTTTTGCTAGAGAGATAATGCAGATGGCTGGATAGAGAGGTGTTTCTTTCTTTTTCTTTTTTTTTTGGTACGGGGGATCGAACTTAGGTCCTTGCGCTTGCGCAGCAGGCAGTGAAACCACTGAGCTAAATCCCCGGCCCCTCTTTCTTTTTCTTTTGAGACAGAGTCTTGCTATGTATACTGCTGCGACCCGCACAGTGTAGGGTCCGAAGCCAGGGAGAGCGGTGGGAGATGAAGAAAAGATGACAAAGAGACCAGGATTATTCTTGATAGCTGGGACCAGGTGGGACCATAGACTGATGAGCTAAAGGCTACTTGGCGTCCAGTACGCTCTTTATTTATAGTGTAGAAAGGCAGGGTAACTAGTGCCACATGGCCCACATGGCCTAGGCTGACCGTGATTGTCTCATGATTGGGGCATGAGCAGAAAAGGAACAAGGATACATAATGTAACTGTCTCTGGGGATGTGCCATCCAGCATCTACAATCTTAATCTGGTGTGGGTTTTTTGTTTTTTTGTAGGGATCAAACTCAGGACCTTGCGCTTGTGAGGCAGGCGGTGGCACCACTGAGCCAAATCCCTGGCCCTTACAATCTTAATCTATGGAGGAGAAAGGGAGTAGGGATTAGGCGAAGGGCCATCTTCAGGCTCTGCCTATGGCAGTATACTAGGCTGGCCTCGAACTCACAGCAATCCTGCATGAGCTTCCCACATGCTGGGATTACAGGCATGTACCACCACATTTGGCCTTGAATAGACAAGTTTTGAAAGGAGATATGGATTCAGTATTTCCTTGGTTTCCTAGATATGTGCCTTGAATGTCCACATAGGCTGCTCTCTTATTTCCTAGAGTTTAACTGCAGGAATAATGTACACACTGAAACTACTTGAGAACAGAACTGGACAACATCAAGTGCAAGTTTGTACTATGGGAAATGGGAACCTTATGGACTCCACATCAGTGAAGGCTCTCAGAAAAATAACTGGACTTATTTTGTATGTTAAATAGGCATAACATTTGGATTAGTAAAGAGCAGGAAACTGGGCAAAGGTAGGGAGGCAGGGATGACCTTGGGTGTTGGACAGGAGGGACAGCCCAAGGGAGAGCAGAGCAGCCACAGTGAGGAGCTGAAGTGGGGATGTGCTCAGGCAGAATAGCTTGTACTTGGCTTCTGGGGCTGTCTTGTTAAAATCCTGCTGGGAGGGGGTTTCAGGATGACAGCTCCTGAGCACTTTCCTTTGTTAAAAGCATGTGAAGCTGTGTCCCCAGATGGCAAATGGTAACATATACCAGATGCATTTCCAACCAAACAAAGGCTGTCTGGCCCTACCTGGCTCATCCCTACGGTCCTCTCCCATCCCCATCTGGCCTCAAGGCTCAGCCCAGCACCAAGTCTGCTTCTTATCTCTTGGCTTTTGCCTGCATCATAGCCTTTGGAACCTACTACTCCAGTCAGAACTGGTTTTCTTTCCAGTTGTCCCCACCCAACACCTTGCCCCTAAATCTTATCCAAGGGGCTCAGGACCTGTTGTTTGTTGATAATGTTGCTTGATGAAACCCTGGTTGCTGTTTCTCCCAGATGGAATAGCCCATGAGCTTGTCTTAGACTCTAGGTGCTGACTGTTCACCAAAGACATGACCTGCTCTTGTACCTTTTGGCTACTGTGATGCAGTTGTATGGCTGGGGAACCTCACAATGACTGTCCTAATGGGCACATTTCTGTCTGGGTCCTGTCCCTTCTTGGTCAGGGCCTCTTTCTGCTGTAACAGGATTAAGATGATAACATTCCAAGTTCTCTAACCAGGACTACCTCTTCTCAGACCCAGATTGCTTCTGATACCTTTCAAGCATTCAACATTTACTGAGCACGTACTATGTGCCACTAATCTAAGCTCCAGAGATACACAGGTGCACAAATAAAATTCTGCACTCAGAAGAGACAGACACTAAACAAGAAATGAAAGCTGGGTGTGGTGACACATGCCTGTAATCTCAGCACTCTGGGAAGCTGAGGCAGGATTGCAAGTTTGAGCCCAGCCTAGGTGATTTAACAACTTAGTGAGACCCTCAATATAAAAAATTTAAAAAGGCTGGGGATATAGTTCAGTGCTAAGGGCTTGGGTTCAATCCCTACTATCACAAAAAACAGGAAGACAGGGGCCGGGGATTTAGCTCAGTGGTTCTGTCGCCTGCCTCACAAGCGCAAGGTCCCGAGTTCGATCCCTGGTACGAAACTGAGTTAAATCCCTGGCCCTAGCCTAGTTTTCTGAGCTCACAGTATCTAATGACTTACCAAGAATTCTTATACGTTCTGAGGCTCTAAGGATTTGTCAAGTATACATACCTCATTCTTTTTTTTTAAGACAAGGTCTGGCTATGTAATTTAGTCTGGCCTTGAACTCACTATGTACCCAGGGTGTCCTTGAACTCACAGTGATCTTCCTGCCTCAGCCTCCCCAGTGCTGGGATTATAGGCCTGTGCTACCACACCCGGGCTGACATATCTCATTCTATTTGCAACATTTTATCAGAAATAAAGAGTTCTGCACAACTTAAAATGTTCCTATGATATAATGAATATTCAGATAGATATTCCAGAGATAGAAAATGAAGATTAAGGAGAAGAGAGCAATTCAAGACTGAGTCACAATATTGTTTAACTGAGAAAGCAAGGTATTTTTAATCATTTCAAAGTCCCACAAAAGGTCACTTTACTACTATTACATATTTCCATTAAATTAATAGTATTGGATAAGTAGTCAAAATTTCTGGAAGTGAATTCCTGGTAATAATGAACAAAAAAAATTTCTTTTCAAGAAAGAATTCTCTAAGGACAAAAGGAAACGTTTTCCTCCAGATAGGATTCTACACTGATGTTCAACAGGGCAATGTCATTTCATAGTTGTTAGACAAGAAAAGCAGAGCTACATTAATTTCCAACATTACAAAATTATACTGCATGTAATTGAAGCACTGTGATAAAATGTCATCCACCCAGCAGTTTAGAGGAATGTATTCCAGGACCTGAGAACTAGAATCCAAAATTATGAATAACCACAGTGCTGATGGGCTGCGACTAAAACTATCAATGAGAAGATTCCACTGATGTATAGTTTCCAGGGTCTCTTCTCAGTAGGAATAGCTACAGCAGTAACAGCAGCAATAGAACAGTAACAGTTGGAGCAGCTGCCAAACCAATCAGTGGACTAATTTAGTAATCACCCTTAATTCTGGCATCACACACCCTAGATCCAGCCACCTCTGAAAAGCCCCATCTATGACCACAAGAGGTTTTGGGAGGACATCTAGACACAAGTCATAACAATCTCTCATTGGGATCATTATAATAGCTTCTAAATGATATCCTGATTTTGCCCTTAGTTGCTTGTTTCAAGACAGCAGTTGGAACAATCCTGGTAAGACTGTACTTAAGAATTTGTTAAGGTATAAATTATTCAACATCTACTAACGGCTTTCTATTCCAGAATAAAACCCAAATCCTTACAATTGCCTATAAGCCCCTACTCTACACAGTCCACATGATTTCCCAGGCCCCATCTTCTACCTGTCAGCCCCTACCCCCAACTCTACTATAGCCCTATCAGTCTTACTACTACTTGAGGCATGAGCCTCTTTCTCCCCTTATCATCAGTTAGCTGTACATTTTTATTAGATTAAGGAGGCTTCCTTCATATTCCTAGTTTATATTTTTAAATGTGATGAGATTCACCTACCATAAAATTACTTTTTTTTTTGCAGTACTGGGGATTGAACTCAGGACCTTGTGCTTGCGAGGCAGGTGCGGTGGCACCACTGAGCTAAATCCCCAGCCCCTACTTTAAGATTAATCTTATGGGGGCTGGGGATTTAGCTCAGTGGTGCCACCGCCTGCCTCACAAGTGCAAGGTCCTGAGTTCACTCCCTGGGGAGAAAAATCATAAAGCAAACAATTCAGTGGCAGTTAGTACAATATTGTACTGTCATTTATATCTAGTTCCAAAACATTTTTCTCACCTCAGAATAACATCGCATTCCCCTCCTCACAACTGCTAGAAACAACTCATCTGCCTTGTCTCTATGAATTTGTCTATTCTGGATATTTCACACAAATGGAATCATACAATGTGTCCTTTTGTGACTCTTACCTTCACTTTGCATGTTTAAGAGGTCCAAATATGTTAGATGTAGAATCAGTACTTCATTCCTTTTTATGGCTAATATCCAAATAGATATACCATACTTTATTCCTTTATCTGTTAATGACATTTGAGCTGTTTCCATCTTTTGGCTATTCTGAATAGTGCTGCTATGAGCATGCATGTGCAAGTATGTGAGTCTCTGCTTTGAATTCGTTTGGATATATACTTAGGAGTAAATTATTAAGTCATATGGTAATTCTTTTATTTATTTATTTTTGGTACCGGAGATCGAACTCGGGTCCTTGCGCTTGAGCAGCAGGTGGTGAAACCACTGAGCTAAATCCCCGGACCCATATGGTAATTCTTTATGTAACACTTTGAGTAACTGCCAAACTGTTTTTCTATAATGGTTGAACCATTTTACATTTGCACCAGCAGAATGTGAGGGTTAAAATTTCCATTGTGAGGGCTTCTGGATTTGTTGCCTTTTTCTAGAATGCTCCTGTGATAGATACCCAAGTGGCTCACATCCTTATCTCCTTCAAGTCTTTATTCAAGTGCCATCTTCTCCGGGAGGCCTACCTTGACTAACAAATTTAAAATTGCAATCTCCCAATCTCCAATCTGTACTTGCTATTCACCTCTACTAGTATTTTTCTGTAGATCACTAACACACTATATAATTTTCTGATTTTCTACTGTCTGTCTCCCACCACTGAAATATAAGCTCTATGACAGCAGAGATTTTATTCTGTACTTTAACACCTAGAACAGGGGCAGGTACATGGTATGTGCTCAGTAAGTATGTACTGAACAAATAAGTGAGGTCAAAGGGGTGTTCTGTCAAAGTATGAAGGGCAAGATTCTAAATCTCTGCAGTTTAGTGATTATTTTTCTAATAATGGTGACAGACTGGAACCAAGGCAATCATAACTTCTTTCAGTGAAGCAAAAAGCCATAAATATTTAGGAGATTGCTATTTATGAATCAGATAAAAGAACTAATTACAATAGCCTGAAGGTAAACAGGGATCAGAGTGACAAGCTTAAACTACTCAACTAACTTGCCTATCCCTAAGCAAACTTAGTACTGACTGCCTAAATGTTTTAAACAATGTAAAACAAAATGATACTATAGGACATAGAACAGCGATGGTGGATCTTTTAGGGCTTTCAATGATAACAGATGGTTGTGGCACATGCACCATAGGTTCACCACCACTGACACAGAACTTTAAAGAGTATTAGAGTTTAAGAAAAATAACCTGATACATGCCTGGGATGTTGGCACAATCCTGTAATCCCAGCAACTGGGAGGCTGAGGCAGGGGGATTGACTTAAATTTGAGGCCAGCCTGGGCTACATAGATCCTGTCTCAAAAAAAACCCAACCAACCAACCAAACAACCAACCAACCAAACAAACAAAAACCCTTAATACATACTGTAGGAAATAGAATCCTATGGAAGAACATGAAACTGTTGCCTTACCTAAAATACTGCAATAACAAGAATGTGTTTCTCTCTCTCTCTTTTTTTGGTACTTGTGACTGAACTCAGGGCTTTCACACTGAGCTACATTCCAGCCGGCCCCCGCCCCCCATTTTTTTTTTTTTTGAGACAGGGTCTCACTATGTAGTTCAGGCTGGCATCGAACTCGCTGCATTCTTCCTGCCTCAGACTCCTGAGTGCTGGGATTACAGTCATGCACCACTACGCTCAGTTAAATTTTGATTTCAGAGTAAAAAAACAGAACAAAACACTCATGACTAAGTCAAACAACTTTAGAGCCTGCCTACCTTCATGGCTATTAAAATCACAAAGAGGGCTTTTGGTAGCTTTTAAAGTTCAAGAAATTAGTAGAGTGAGCTTTTAATTGTGCTAGAGGAAAAACTGCAAGATGCATTGAATAAAGTTCTCAGTCTGTAGGCAAATCAATCAGGCTTCCATGTGAGAAGAAAAGTAATGCTTTGAGTTATATGATACAATCTACAGTTTTTATGTGAAGTTATTTATTAGAAAATAAATCCCGAGGCCTTTAATACAAATTTTATTAAAAAAATAAGTAACATCAAAACTGTTCAGTAAATCTATATTCAATGTAACCAAAATAAACAAACACCAAATTAAAAAAAATATACATCTATATATATGGGCAAGAAACAAGTGCATTTTTTGGTCCCAATATTTTTGAATATATTATCTTTATCCAAAGGAATTACATTAATGGCTAAGAAGATATTATGTACCAGGTGAACAAAAAGGTAACTTTAAGACTTATGTTAAGGTCTGTAAAAGGCATTTTTGCCAATTCTTTATGTCAATGAACCCATGATCCCTAAGATGTTAATGATAGTTCCAACAGAGACAGAATAGGTAATGTCTAATGAACAAGTTCTAAATTAAGAAGCTACCAGTAGATAGCTACATGAAGTTTGTGGAAAATTTTAAAGAAATTTCTTATAGTTCTCAACAAAAACAAAACAAACACACAACAAAAGCTTTAAAGAGAATAGTACAAAAATGGACAACAAAATGGACATCCATAAATTTGATGAAGAACAACATAAAACCAAGCTACCAGAATTCAATGAAATTTTTTAAAAATTAAAAAAATCTAAATATTAGTATTATTGAAAACTTCCAGAATACTGGATAAAACTTTAAATGACAACATGAATAACTGTTACTTTGGAACTGTAATTTTAGAAAGTTTGTTTTTCCAAGAACATGAAATGAATCTTGGTATCCTACATAACCAGAATTTTTATACTTCTTAGACTGCATGCATACTAGAGGAAGATCAAAGAGAAGCAGCTAAAATGATTAAACTTCAACTTGGCCATTGAAGCACTGATTTGATGGGCTTTTCTTGGTTAAGAATCAACTCATAAACTTAAGAACCAGAACCAAAGCCCAAGGAAGAAGTTGTGCTCAATTTGGGGGGCCTTGAGGTCATTTCTGGCCAAATCAGCATCAGCCTTATGGGAGGCCAGTCATATAGGAAGGGACTCTCCCCAAGATCTGATTTCTTAAGGCCACAAACTAGAAGAGGTCTCACAGTCAAATAATTCACATTCCTTGGAAAGAGAGAATAGGCATCAGTTGTGTCCATCGAAGGGGGACACTGTCCAGGAGTACACTGGACATTTTTTGAAATTTCTGTGTTGCTTCTGCATCTGAAAAATATGAAAAATAGAACAATGACAGACAAGGAATGAGGGGAAAAACAGCTATCTGACCTAAAAATGTAAGACTTATAAGAAATTAAGAAAGCAGACAAAACAGACAAAAACAGATGAAAAGACATGTTATTTGGAATGTAATATTTTGAAGGCAAGAAAGTACAGCAGACAAAAATTATTTTAAGCAAAGCAAAAAAAGACCATAGCAACAAAAGGTATTTTTGGAGAGACCCAACTGGAGAAAAAAAACATGTTAAGGTATGTTAACCTGACACAAAGATAAGGTGGAATAAGAATCTAGTGCCATCTGAAAGCTAAAAAGAGCTGAATGAGAGCTAGTGTCATGAACTTTGTTAACCGCCTTCATGAGAGAAAACACTTCAGAACTTTGAACTTAGGAAACTGTCTTTGTGTAAGAAAACACTTCAGAACTTTGAGCTTAGGAAATTCCAACTTGTCTTGCACCAGGTTGCACGAGCTCCATAGAGCAGGAATCTATTTCAACAAGCAGCTTTAAAAACAAAAACAAAAACAAAATACTTTAATATTTTTCATTTCTACTAATAACACATTAAAAAATTGCAACAGTGCTAAAATCCATCAAAATAAAATGGACTGAATGAAAAACTTACTCAGAAGTGGGTTCAGAAGTTGAGGTACTTTCGGAAACTGTAATCAGAAGAAGGGTTTTACATTTAAAAGAGTATATGTGAACAGTGAGACTACTGATTTAATATATAAGAGCCCATACTGTGGTTGACCAAAAATACTTGAATAAATATCAAATTCACATACTCACACACACACACCCATACACACATACCATTCTCTATTACAACTTGGCAGGTATGAGTTTTACGTTGACTTAAGTGTTTAGCCATGCGGTCTAAGCCAGAAGAATCAGCTAGGAAATCACACTTAAGGCACACTAGAGTAATGCCCCTGTGAAGAAAAGAAGACAGTGAGAAGGACCTTATATTGTATGGAAATTCACATATAAGTTCAATAATTATTATCTTATGTAATAACTCTCAATTTTATGTGCCACGACTATCAATTTTGTTCTACAACCCTGATGTACCTATCTAAAGTGTTTCTCTAGAAAATGGCACAGTCACATCTAAATCATGCTAACATTTAGTGCCCTTTAAATTAGTTCCTTTCAACTTGTTGCTAAAAGCTTGGCATACAGAGACTTAAAGCACAGCCTTGGCTCAACTAACAGTTTAAATAACTTGTTCAAATTCCAATCTTTCTATTTCTTTGCCTATTGGCAAAGCAAGGATCTAACATTCACTCAAATATAGAAATATAAATTTCCTGAGAGTCTTATTTACACATGTACTACTAGGTATTGTGGATACAGCAGCAAACAAAAAAGGTACACATAGCCTACAGTCTAGATCTTATTTAGGTTGGCACAAAATTAATATACTTTTGAAGTTCATCAGATACTTGAAACTGAAACATCTTACCTGTAGAGGAATAAAAGCCTGTAGTATACCTTAGACTAACTTTTGTTCTGTAGCTCTAGTCTTACAGCTTGTTTTGTATTTACATCAAGCTGTTACTCATCAAAATTTATCTTCAGAAAAATGAAACTGGGCACTTTTCTCTCAAAAAAATCTTGCCTCCTGTCTGGTCGGTTGGTCTCTCTGTCTCTGTCTCTCTGGGGCCTTGCCATGTAGTTCAGGCTGGTCTTAAACTCACTATGTAGCCCACATTGGCCTTGAACTTGTAGCCATCCTAATTCAGCCTCCGGAGTGCCATTGTAGACATGCGCCACCATGCCTTGCCCCTCCCCCCACTCTTGACAGGGTGTCTCTTTGTAGCTCATGCTGGCCTTGAATTCACTATGTAGCATGGACCGGCCTCAAACTTATGGTGATCCTACTGCCTCAGCACCTCCTGCCTCAGCACCTTCTGGGTGCTGGAATTATGGGCCACCACACCTGGCTCTCTCTGGTCTCTTATGCTACTTCTCAGATTGATACCGAAGCTGAAAATTAGTTACTTACGACTCTCTTCTTCCTTAAAGGATTCAATATTTGCAAACATATTATTAAGAATTTACTGAAACCTTACTTTGTAGGAGGCAAAGGGTTTTAGATATCATCTGATCTAAATCTAACATCCAAAGTGAGTGCTATAATTATCACTTTTCTATGAAGACAGGGTGAAATTTAGTAACTTATCAAGGACAGCATTGGGTCTGAAACTGAACCTTCTGATTCCAGAGGCTAGGTTCTTAAACATGATCTGATAGGACTACAACCTTAACTCATCGTGATCCTCCTGCTTCACCCCCTTGAGTGCTGGGATTATATATGTATGACACCACGCCTGGCTTTCATCTTTTTTTGGGGGGGGGGGATCGGGGCCGTGGAGGAAGGGACGGCCTCGGGGGCGGGGGCGGGCCTGGGCGTGGGGGGGGGGGGCTCACGGCCAGACCCGCTTCGCGCCCCAGCCCCTAGAGCCAATCCTTATCCCGTTACGACTTCCCTTACCTACACTGTTCCAACATGCCAGAGGCTGTTCACCTTGGAGACCTGCTGCGGATATGGGTACGGTCCAGCGCGAGATTTACACCCTCTCCCCCGGATTTTCAAGGGCCAGCGAGAGCTCACCGGACGCCGCCGGAATCGCGACGCTTTCCAAGGCGCGGGCCCCTCTCTCGGGGCGAACCCATTCCAGGGCGCCCTGCCCTTCACAAAGAAAAGAGAACTCTCCCCGGGGCTCCCACCTCATCTTTTTAATTTTTATCTTTCTGTAGTACCGGAGAATGAACTCAGGGCTTTTGTAGTGAACTACATCCCCACTCCCTTTTTGAGAAAGGGTCTTGCTGAGTTGTCCAGGCTAGGATCAAATTTTTAATCCGCCTCCCTCAGCCACTCAGAATGCTGAGATCACAGGCATGTGCCACCACACCTGGCTCCTAATCCATGTACAGTACCCTTGATTCTACTCAAAACATCAGTGGTTTCCCCAATGTTCTCCAAATTAAAATTAATTCTAAACTTCCTGGAATTGTTTTCAATGATTCAAAAATGTAAGAATTATTCCCTCAGATTTTGATCTTATACTATATTATATAAACTTTGTGTTGATCCTAACTGTACTACTATTCACTGTGACTCAGAAGAATGTGTACGCTTTTTCCTTTCTGTACTTTTATGCATGCTACTTCTTTCAATTAGAATGCCCTCGCATCTCTTCTAACATGTAGAAACCTCTCTTTCCTTTGAAATGTGTAATTTTCATTGTATTTGTTACAAATCTCCTTGTTTTACTGCAATTACTTATGTTCACACTTACATCTTGCCAATAAATGGTATAAAGATTGGTACCAGGCTTTCATCTTCATCACTATGAGCTGTACAAGACCTGACATGACAATTGCACAAAAAATAGCTAAAGAATGAACATTTCATTTTAATAAAATCGTAATTATGCTCCAATGCCCGTCATGCCACCCTGCCTTAGAGCCACTTATGAGCTGAAACCTCTATGAACTATGAGCTAAATAAACCTTTCCTCCTTTAAAAAATAGTAGTTACAAAAATATTGCTCTGTAGAAGTATAAATATGCTAAGTTCTATCTATAAGAAATTGATCAATTTTCTTTTTAGATTTGAGACCCACCCACATTGAGGAAAAACCATCTGAAATCTTTAAAATCATATAGTTAATTTAAAAACCAAGGACACAGCTGAGCTTGACAGGTAAAAATCAAATTAAAAGCTCATCTTTAGAATAAATCCCTTTAAAAATATTTACTGTATGCCTATTATGTGTTAGGCACTATTCAATGCCTGGCAAACATTTCACAATATGAGCAAAATAATTAAACCAAGGCAAATGCAGACAAGAGGAATCAGAAGAATGTAAAAGAAAATGCTTAGTAGATTGTGAGTTAGGTGTAACCAAATTTAATTATCAATGCCATTAGAAATATTAATAATTTTTGTGAACAGTAAATTATATACTTCATTTCATAAAGAACTATGAAAGCTATATATTAATTTCAAGTACCTCAGTGCATTAATAAAACTACTCCTGTTCAAATATTGTTCGAGAGCCTTATTTTTTATTATATTTTTAAAAACTTTTTGAGACAGGATCTTGTTATATAGTTCAGTCTGGCCTTGAACAGACTATGTAACCCAGGCTAGCCTTGAACTCATGGAGATCCTCCTGCTTCAGCCTCCTGAGTACTGGGATTACAGGCACGTACCACCATGCTCAGCTTTATTTTTTGTTATTGTACAATATAAATGCATGAAGGTTTCATCTCAATAATTGGCACCACTGTAATAAAATTTAGTCAGCAATGATTTAGTCAGCAAGGATATAATAAACAGAACTTTATCATGTCCAGTAACAATTATTCAGATTTTCAAATTAGCAAGTTTTTATATATATATAAATATATATATTTATATATATATAAATAAAAAAAATATATATATATATATATTTTTTTCCCCCCCGGTACTAGGGATCAAACTCCAGACCTTGAGCTTGCGAGGCAGGCACAGTGCCACTGAACTAAATCCTCAGCCTCCTAATAGCAAGTTTTAAAAAGTTACTATAACTTTTTAGTACAAAGACTAGAAAAAGATCAACTAGTTACCTGAAAGTTCCTGAATGCTTCTTAAAAATATAAAACCGTTTACTTGGATGGGTGGTATGAGAGCTGGAGAGATAAAAGGCAAACAAGGTTTTATTATACATTAAGTCATATTAATTTCAGGATGACATATCAACTCCATGTTTAATCTTAGTTTTGAGTAAAAGATCATGGATCTAAATAAAATTCTGCTTATCATCTGTTATGGTCTGAAAACACTGTGTCCCCTCACAAATTCATATGGTAAAATCCTAACCTCAAGGTGATGCTATTAGAAGGTAGAGCCTTTCCAGTCTTTGTGGAGTGATTATACCACAAGGGTAAAACTCTCATGAATAAGATTAGTGCCCTTATAAAAGAGACCCCACAGAGCTGGACTGCCCCTTCCACCATGTGAGGATGCAGTGAGAAGGTGCTCTCTGCTGATGCCTTGATCATGGACTTCCCAGCCTCTAGAACTGTGAGAAATAAATTTATGTTGTTTAATAGCCACTCGAGTCTATGGTATTTTATTTTTATTACTTTTATGGTATTTTATTACAGTAGCCCAAATGGACTAAGACAGGCATTTTGTTTAATTCGAGATTATTTTACATTCCATTTTACCTGTTGTGTATTTTAATGACATATTTCCCTGAGAATATTCTTAGATGTTCAGTAGTTCACCACTATAAAAGAATACTCAAAGAGTTAAACATGCAAAGAGCAAATTAAACTTTTTCAACTATTAAGAGTAGAACAAAAGATACTTGCTAACATGTTTTGCTGTAACAGAAATTCCTATGGAAAAAAAAATCATTAATTATTTTCTAATGTCAATAGAATTGGGAAGAGCAGATAATCTTAATGACCATGGAAGTTAATGTTACTTGAGCTATATGCCATTAACATCAATAAAATAAAATATTTAGAGTTTTTTGCAATTACTAGAACTTTTAAAGAAAGTAAATTAAAAGCAGCAGAGTTCATGAGTTCAAATAATGCTTCTCTCATGCAAAGAAATCAAAAACAATCCAAACTTGGCAGCCAACAGTAACAGTTTTTATAGTCCCTTTTAAACTGATAAGGAAATCTCTCCTGTTTTAGAAAGCCAGACAGGATTAGCTAGGATTAGCCCAGCACAGTATCACTAAAACTGTGGTCCATGGACCAGTAGCACTAATAGTATTACCCAGGAGCTTACTAGAAATACAGTCTTAAACTGCACTGCAACTTTACTGAATCAATCTATAGCAATAGGGTCCAGAAATCAGTTTCAAGAATTTTTTTAGCTGATTCTTACCCAAGATAGTTTGAGAAGCACAAGTCTTTGGTTTTCTTTTTCTTTTTTTAAAGTATTTTTGAGGCAGAGTCTCACTGTGTAGTCTAGGCTGGCCTCAAACTTGTGGCAATTCTGCCTCAGCCTCCTGAGTGCTAGGATTACAGGCGTGTGCCAACACGCCTGGCAAGAAGCACTAGTTTTATCTTGCACTGACAGACCCAAACAAGCCAACACACATACCAGGTCAGTGGTTATCCTCATATACAAGGTAACCATCATCAGCGTACTATATGTTACGGTTTATATCTAGATGTCCCCCTAAAGCTTCATGCACTCACAGGTGGGGCTTTTGGGAGGTGGCTGGATCATGTGTGTGTGATACTGGATTAGTCCACTGATGGGTTTATAGCTGGGTGTGATGTTGGGAGGTGAAGCCTTGTGGGAAGAGGTGGATCACTGTAGGTATGGCTTGGAAAGGTGTATATATACATCCTTCCTTCTCCCTTGACGCTGCTTTCTGCCTGCCATGCCATGAACTGTTTCACCTCTGCCATGTACCACCCCCCTTTGGAACCAGTCGATTATGGACTGAAACCTCTACAAACTGTGAGCCAAAATATACCTTTCTTCTCTTAAGTTGTGGGTGTTGGCTATTGTGTCTCAGTGATGAGAAAGCAACTAAGACAGTATACATACATGGTAAAAGGAAGATTCTGGCTAGCTATAATTCCAATAAAATATCCTCAGAATAAGTGGCATGGTAAATACAAAGAACTTTGCTCTGAAGGAGATAATATAGACATGCATAAGGCAGAATAACTCAATGTTATAGAACTCAAAGAGATGATCCCAAGAGTGGCTGTGGTGAGCAGATATTTCATAGAAGGTCAACTGAGAATGAAGGAGGGGGCATTCCAGGGAATAATCAAGAATAAGGAAGCTGGGTATGATGGTGCACACCAGTAACCCCAGCACTTGTGAGGCTGAGGTAGGAGGACTGAAGTGAGTTCCAAGCCAGCCTGGGCTACATAGTGAGTTCAAGGCCAGCCTAAATTACAGACAGCAAGACCTTGTCTTAAAAAATAAGGAAAAGCCACTTTAGATATTGAATATGGAGAAACTATCCTTTGGAAATTAATCATTTTGGGGAATTATTTTCTAGCAACAGAGTTGGTATAGGATAGGAATAAAGGTAATCAACCTCACATGAAAATGAAGCTTCTATACATACAGAGTTCAAGCCTCTGAGAAAAAGTCCACATTGAGAGGTAGGAGTGAAAGTGAACCATTTGGGGGAGTTACTACTTGAGTCAATAAGGGAAGCATGGTGCTACTGAAGTAGGGGCAAAACAAAGACCTAACAAAGCCTTTAGAGAGAAGTGTTAAGTTTTCAGTTTTACATGAGGCTAATGATGAGTAAGAGCTCAATGTACAGGATGACAGTGAAGGTTTTGAAGTCACAAGAAACTGAGCCTGGAGCATACAGAGAATGCCTAAAGACAGAATGGGGTCAGAGGGTACAATGCATTTGGGGAGCCTATGAAAAAGGGGACAGACAGTGAGGGACAGAATGAGACATGGTGTTATGGTTTGGATTTTAAATGCCTCCCAAAGTCCACATGCTTAAAGGCTTGGTTGTTAGCTTGTGGTACGACTGGAAGGAAGGTGGTAGAACCTTTAAGAGGTGGGTCCTAGTGCAAGGAAGTTAGGTCACTGGGGAGGTGTCCTGGAAGGGGATATTGGGGATCCAACCCCTTCCCGTGTCTCTTTGCTTCCCAGCAGCCATGAAGCAACCAGTTTTGTTCTACTACCATGTTACCTCCCATGATGTGCTGTCTTGTCACAGGCCCAAATGCTATTGTGCCAGCCAATCGTGAACTTAAACCTCTGAAATTATGGGCCAAAACAAACTTTTCTTCCTTTTAAGATGTTTACCTCAGGTGTTTTTTCACACTGATGAAAATCTGACTACCACAAATAGGTTTAAGAAATGCTTAAAATATTTTTCAATTTAATCCTCTATAAATTAGGGGTAGAATTAAGGCCCCATTAAGTTAGCCATGTGTTTAGCACAGAGTAAGAGACCAGCACTGCTTCCAAGAGTACTGAGGAAAAGGATGGCTGAAGCCTTTTTTAAAGCAACCAGAGAGAATGGGTGTAGTACCACTATAGCCGTGCAAAGTGAGTGGAAAACTACAGAGGGTAGGATCTTAAGAAGCTATAATGTATGGTGGAAGATTAAGAGAACTCCATGAGCTCCACTTAGGACAGTGAATTATTTCATGCTGGTGTTCTGCCTTTATATTAATAATACTCTTGAAAAAGACTGATCTTAATGGATATTAGGGTAAAAGTGTTCTAAATCCTAGATAATGTTTAACTTGTTTTATAAATGCAAAGTAGGTCAAAAGTGAAAATGTCAAATAGTCAGAAATGAAGAAATGGATCTTAGAGAATTTACAGGGAAAAGGTGAAACAATAAGTTTCTGAGAGTGGTTAAGGTACCAAGAAAGGGAGTATAAATGGGCAAGAAGGGTTGAACGAAGAAAAGTAATGATACAGAGGAGTAGCCAAAAAGAAAGAAGAAAAATGGGCAGTAAGTTTAACAGAAGTTGAAGAGAATAATTTCAAAAGGGAGTGAGACTAGCTCAGTGGTAGAGTGCTTGTCCAGGATGCTCAAGGCCCTAGGCTCGATACCCAGCAACACTTCCCTCCCCCAAGTGAGTAATCAAAATTATCAAACATGAATAAAGTCACAGAGGATTAAGAATGGGAAATGGTGAACATACTAGTGATTAGGACATTAACATAACTTTATGGGAGCAGCTTTAGCTGTAAATGATACTGGGGATGATACTTAAATTATAAGGGGTAAAAAAAGAATATTTATCTTACAAACATTGATGATATAAAAGGAAGACAAGCAAAATACACAAAGACAAATTTTTATCCTCAAAAATACCTGAAAACATCTATAGGAAGAAGCAGTGTGGTAGAGAGAGAAATGAAATTAAGGACCTAAACACCTAAATAATGTTACAGAGGAAATGCAGGAGAGGAAGAGCAGGGTTAACTTTATGAAAGTGGGACATATCTGTTTTCTAAGGTTAACGTCTGGATGAAGGGAAAAAAAACCCTAAGGCAGAAAAAACACTTTGGGAAAACAGAAACAATGGCCTCTGAGTAATACACAAGCAAGGTTAACAACTGAGAGACTATAATAAAAACTTGAAGGCCATAAAAAGTCATGTTAAAATAGATATATCTTTTAAAAGGACCAAATTAAAGTTAAAGATTATGTATTCAGAGCTGACTGACTCAAGCAGAGTTTGGTACACTAGAAATGAGCATAAGAAGATAAAAAGTGATGAGATTCAAAGACAGCAAGGCTAACTAGCATCATTGATGATGTAATAAATTCTAGGACAAAAACACAGTAGCATTCAAAACAGATGACCTTGAGGGAGGATGAAGTTGACTGAATGGTGCAGCTGGAATGGAAAGAGGATCAAGATCCTCAAAGACATGTGGTAATGTGAATTCAAAATAAGTACTGAATGTAATAAAGTAAAAATGGGATGGTGGTAAGATAGGGAATACAGTAAGTTAGAAGTAGATTGGAACTGCTGGAACAAAAATATACTAAGTAACATGAAGTCAGGCTGATCATCAAGGGGTAAAAAAACTCTTGAAAGTCAGGCACTGAAGTCATCAAAAAATATGGGCAAATCCTTCACAATGGTAGCATACTATGACAAGAAAGGAACATAGCAATCTTCTCATAATCTTCAAGAAAACTACTTTTACTGATTATATCTTAATTCTAACTGAAAATAAGTAGAATTATCTTAAATTGAATTATCAACTCATTACATTTATATCTAAAGATTTTTTGGCTATTTAAAAAAATCCACCTTGAAGAAATAAACCTCTCCTAATGAAGTCCCAGTGAAAGTAAAACAGGTTTATATATTTTTTGGTTCTTTGAGACAGGGAGGGTCTTGCTATGTAGTTTAGGCTGGTGACCAGGGTGTCCTTGAACTCGCTGCGATCTTCCTGCCTCAGCCTCCGTAGTGTTGGAATTATAGCTGTGCACCACCACGCCTGGCTGTAATACAGGTTCTGAGGTCTTTCCTTAGCGCAGAATACATAGGAGGTGCACAAATAATATGAGCCGAATCAGTGTATGAAACAATTTCCAACAGCAGCTTATGACTGGCATATCCCTATAGTCTCTCATTTCACATTTCGCTGAAATGAATGAAAGCAAACACAGATGGATGGCTAGAGAAAATAAAGAGACAGATGGGGGGGAGAGAGGGAGAGGAAGAGAGGGAACAGGAGGAAAAATAATGTTCTTAGCATCATGATAAAATCTGGACATTCTTAAAGTGATCATTTTGAAGAGAGTAACACATGTGGTTGTACGCATTAATTTGGTAAATATACCGAAAACATGAAAAATTTCATATTTGAAAACTACTTAAAAGAAAAAACAATTCCCACAGAAAAACATATATCCCTAATAAATCTATTTGAATTTCATTAGTCTAATAATTCTAATTTTTGTCCCAGTATTTTGAAAAATAGTACAAGGAATATCCTAGAAGTTCCATTTTGTTAGATTCTTTTAGCTCCTTGATGAGATTAACTTACTTCTAATAAGATAAATCTGTTTTAAAAAATTTAACTTCCTGAATGACATGTGTTGGGGAGTCCTGGAGAGTAAACCTAAGATCTTGCGCATGCTAAGCAAGTACTCTACCATTGAGTTGCTAGTAATTTTGATTGGCATTTCACATGCTTAACTTACCTCATCATGTGATTTACAAAGGCTTTGTTACAGTTAGTGTTGTATTTGCAAAAATTACAGTTGATAAATATAGAAAAGTGGTTTGCAAAATCTTTAATTTTGGAACGACATTCAATACATTTGTAAATTCCCCGATGACACCTTATGGAGACCAAAAAAAAGGGGATAGAATATACTGTTAGAACAAAAATAATGAGGGAAAGAGTTATTAATAAAAAAAATTAGCCAATTCAATTATCACCAGATAAAAGCACAAAACACAAGACTCAGTGTACAAGACTCAAGTCCTGCTAAGCAGATACAAAAGGTACCTTTTCATCATTTGCTTGGCCTTTATGCCAGATAAGTGATTACCATGTAAATGCACCAGAGGGTTTTATGATATGGTATATTATATGAAAATAAAATCTTAAAGATTAAATTAGTATCGTATATCAGGAATGAGAGTGCACCTTAAGTTCTTCAAAGCTGTGGTGAGTTTATTTTTTCTGTTGCGCTGTCTCTTTTGTTTGCAAGGTAGTTTTGCTTTGCATTTAGCTGTACCTCCACTTGGTTTACTTGTATTGGGTTTATTTGCAGTGGACCCAGTTGCCTGAGGCTTAGTTGTCTTAGATTTGCTTGCATAAGATTTTGTGAGATTTTTGGCAGTTGTATTTTTAGATTCTGGAGGTAAGACCTGAAGACAAGAGGAGACTGGAACAGAACTGGAAGTTGTACTTGATGGTTTTGACTGAGGTGGTCCAAATGAGGCTCGAATAGTAACCTATAAAAATAGCAATACATACATTTAAAAGATTAATTATCATAGTCACATTAAAAATATCACTTGCAGGGCCAGGGATTTAGCTCAGTGGTTCTACCGCCTGCCTTGTAACCGCAAGGTCCCGAGTTCGATTCCCGGTACCAAAAAAAAAAAAAGTATCACCTGCAAGTCCTCACATTTATGATTAATTGGTTTTTGACAAGGGTGCCAAAACAATTCTTTGGGTGGGTGGGAGAATAGTCTTACCAACAAATAGTGCTAGAAAAACTGATATCCAGACCCAAACGAATTAATTCAAACCCCTATTTCATATTTAGATATAAATGTATCAAAGACCAAATTTTAGAAATTAAAACTGTAAAACTCTTAGGATATGATGATCCTTATGACCATAGGTTAGGCAATAGTTTCTTAAATATGGTACCCAAAGTTTAAGCAAACAAAAAAAGGACAGGCATTTCTTCAAATATGATATACATAGTAAACAGAACAGTTACCACATGATTCAGCAATTCTACTACTAGGTAGGTTCCCAAGAAAAACGAAAACATAAGTCCACACAAAAACTTGTACATGAGTTGTTTTTTTTTTTGGTACCGGAGATCGAACCCAGGTCCTCAGCTTGCGAGGCAGGCAGTGGAACCACTGAGCTAAATCCCCAGCCCAAAAAATTGGTTGTGCCTTCTCTCTTTTTTTTTTGGTACCGGATCAAACTCGGGTCCTTGCACTTGCGCAGCAGGTAGCGAAACCACTGAGCTAAATCCCCAGCCCATGAGTTTTTAATGGAAGTATTATTCATGATAGCAAAAAAGAGAAAAACATTCAAATATCCACTAGCTGATGAATGGATAAAATGTGAAATATCCATACAATGGATTATTCAGCCAAAAGAGGACATGGAAACATGCCACAATGTGGATGAATCTAGGAAAAATGCTGAGTGAAAGATATTACCCCAAAGATCATATATTATATGACTCCATTTATACAGAACAGGAAATCCACAGGGACCAAAGGTAGATTAAAGTTTGCATGGAGTGGTGTAGGGGAAATATAGAGGGGACTGCTAATGAATATGAGGTTTTTCTTGGAGATAGAAATGTTCTAAAATTGATTATGATGATGTTTGTGCAACTTTGTGAATATGCTAAAATACAACTATTGAACTACACACTTCAAATGGATGGTATATGAATTATATTTTCAAGCTCTTATGTCATTGGCAATACAAAAATTTAAGTATTATTTTGAAAAGAGCAAGTATAAACTGCAATAGTTAAGTCTTTCATTCTACATGATCATACCAATTAAATGAAATTTATCTTGATACTTACTGTTATAGTTTTATATTGATAGTAGTTATATGTTAACAAATATTAACAGATAATTAAGAGATAGTACAATTGTATGAATATCAAAAAACCATAATTCCATGGCTATTTTATTTAATACTCTTATATAACTAAAAAGCTTTCATAAATATAAAGGTCAAAATTTAAGGGCTGAGGATATAGCTCAGTGGTAGAGTGCTTGTCTAACATGTACAAGGCCCCAGGTTTGATGACCAGCACCGATAAATTTTTTTTCAAATCTCAAATTTTGAAATAACTCTGGAAAGGTCTGCAATATCAGAACTTTAGTAAATGTGGCCTTCTCTTTCCTTCCATGGACTTATGAGGCGGGATTTGTGTTTCCAAAACTTATGGTGGAGGTTATACTAATTCATTAAATAGCACACAGATTTTAATGATGCTCAGAATTTCCTTAACAGGAGATAATAAAAAATTTATCCTATCTAGCCTCCTCATCTATAATAGGGAATAACATGTGCCCTGTCTACCTCAATGTATCACTGCATGGATTAAATAGAATGCATGAAAAAGCACAATGAAAGTTGAATTCTAAATGCTGTAAGACATTAATAAAGTATTCTCATCATATCTATATTACTAATAAAGGAAGATATGAGAGGATGCACTGCTTACATTAGTATTCTACATGTCTAGTCCCAACACTGAATAAATGGACCACAAAGAAGAACAGTGGATGGCATCTCTTGCTGTTATGGCTACTAGATATCCCCCCAAGACCTCACAGTGGGGTCTTTGGGTGGTGACTGGATCATGGGTATGTGATACTTATTAGTCCATTCATGGGTTTATAGCTGGGTGTGATGTTGGGAGGTGAAGCCTGGTGGCAAGAGGTGAGTCATTGTGAGTATGGCCTGAAAGGGTGTACATATACATCCTTGCTTCTTCTTTGATGGTGCTCTGCTTCCTGCATGCCATGCCATGAACTGTTTCTCCTCTGCCATGTTCCTCTGGATGTTGCCCTGCCTTGGAACCAGTTGATTATGGACTGAAATCTCAACAAACTACGAGCTAAAATAAACTTCTCCTTTAAGTTGTGGATGTCAGGTATTATGTTTCAGTGATGAGAAAAGTAACTCAGGTACTTGCCTTACATGCCTACAACATTGCTTTACGTTATTTTAGTTAATTCAAATAACATATACTCACATTCAAAGGTGTGTACTCAAAACCAAATATGATTATTTCACTTTGGATTATCTATCCCTCTGCTGCAGCAAATACTCAAGAGCTAACTTTAGATAAAGAAGTCCTAGAAAACATGTACATAAGGCAAACAGGGAAAAGGAAATCTATAGTCAGATGTGTGCTTGTTCACTAAAAATCAGCAAGGCTATCCAGGAGAATCTGTTTCTCTGAGAGTAGACCCAGCAATACCAACTTCAATAGACCTATAACATTCAAGGCACCATGACATATTCTCAGGACACAAAGATAAATTAAACATGATTCCTGATCTCAAAAACTTCAGTCGAGCAGCTGAAAGATTTTTATATTGCCAAATGGAATAGCTCAAAAGCAGTCTACAAAATACTAAAATAATCTGTTGACTCAGCCTACAGTCAATCTAGCTACACTGTCTACAAAAGAATATCACTTCAACAATGCACATGTCAACTCAAAAACGCAATCATCATAGTGAGGTATGGTGGTGCATCCCTGTAATTCCACCACTTTGGGAGGGTTGAACCAAGAGAATCATGAGTCCAAGGCCAGCTGAGACACTTGGCGAGACCCTGTCTCAAAAATAAAAAGGAGATGAAGAGGACTACAACCTGAAATACTCTTAAGATAGTAACTCCGAGCCAAATGTGGATTTGGAAAATAAGTATTATAATTCCAAAGTGTTAAAAGATGATGACCCAAAAGCAGCTCTAAGCAGTTTCCAAAAGTTTGAGAACTTGAAGGTGAAAAAGGAGAATGGGGATTTAAAGCACCGAGACGAACGATTAAGATTAATTTCAAGATGCTGGACATGGTGGCTTATGGTTGTAATCCCAGCACTCAGGAGGCTGAGGAGGATCGCTGTGAGTTCAAGGCCATCCTGGGCTACATAGTTCAAAGCTAGCATGGACTGCATAGTAAGACCATGTGTCAAAAAAAAGATTAATTTCAAGTTTATAAACTTTCCAGAGGGCCGGGGATTTAGCTCAGTGGTTCTGCTGCCTGCCTCACAAGTGCAAGGACCAGAGTTCGATCCCTGGTACCAAAAAAACAAAAAAAAACTTTCCAGAAATGATGAATAGATATAAACAACATTTGACCTATATTTGGAGTATAATCACAAGAAAGTATTCTGAAAAATTCATTAATTCTATTCTTGATTGTATCTCCACTTCTAAACAGAATTCTGATTTTTTTATGCCAGACAGATTTACTGCAGGAATTCTATGAAACAACACTGGAAGCTTTGAAAGATGCTAAGAATGATAGGTTATGGTTTAAGACAAACAAAAGAAAACTTGGAAAATTATATTCAGAATGACAGAATATGGAAAGCTTCAAAAATTTCTATGTCAGTTACATACATCAGTCCTGCCAGACTGATTGAGGAAAAGGTAGTTATTAGAAATATATGCTTTGGAAATTCAAATGTACACAGCACAGAAAAATAACAAAACTGAAAGCACTCTATGAACAGTTACTTCACATCATGACTGCTATCCCTCACCCGCTGATCATGTGAGTCAACAGAGAAAGCGGTGGTAAGATGCACTTGAGAGAAGGTGAATCTGAGAAGGCACATATGGTTTTTCAAGCCTTCAGGAGTATGATGATCAGAAAGTTCAAGACAAACTACTTGTTTAAAACACTTAGTCTCAGCAAATATGCTAGTGAAATCAGGGATAAATCCATTTGAATCACAAGAGGCCAAGTCATTCAAAAATGATCCAGGAAATCTAGCAATAACAAATTTAGTAAGTACCTATCAGAATGACATCACTGAATTTGAAAAGATTCTGAAAACAAATCACAGCAACATCATGGATGATCCTTTCATAAGAGAACACATTGAAGAGCTTTTATGAAACATCAGAACACAAGTGTTCCTAAAGTTAACTAAGCCTTACAGAAGAATACATATTTCTTTTGCTTTGATTTTTTTTTTTTGGTACTGGGGATTGAACTTGGGACCTTGTGCTTGCAAGGCAGGCACCGGAACCACTGAGGTAAATCCCCAGCCCTACATATTTCTTTTATTTCTAAGGAGTTAAACATAGATGTAGCTGATATGGAAAGCTTGCTGGTGCAGTGCATACTGGGTAACACTATCTACAGCCAAAATGATCGAGTCAACCAGCTCCTTGAGCTGGATCATCAGAAGAGAGGCAGTGCACGTTATACTACACTAAATTCTCTCAAGCAGTCTGTAGTCAGCAAACTGACTTAAGGGAGAACAAGCTCTTATAGATATATTTAAGTGCAGAGATGTAACCCTTAAAAGAACTGGAAATGGCAAAACTACTGTAGGTTGATGTGTCCTGAAAATTAGTGGAGCTATGTGGAAGTGCTTTTTTGATCAACTGGTTTGTGTTTTGCTGCTGCATTTATCCCACGAAAAACAGCTTTAATCTCCTGAAGAAATTCAAAATACCGTAAGATTTATGCTGTATTGACATCTTGCCCTAAATATACAAACAACATCATAGCAATTTGTCATGGGCAACATGACCAGAGAGAATACTTTGTCATGATTTTAAATACACTCACACACTACTGTTAGTTAAATTTAAACATGTTTTACTGCAGAAATTCTCTCACAAATAACCTGCAAAAACAAGGTAAATACCCTTTTGAACATTTCCTTTTCTCATGTTTAAATGAAAATGTCTGATGCATTTTGCAAAATGTCAATTCTCAAGAAATGTGTCTGTATATTTCTATGTCTGCAACGTAGTAAAGGTTTAGATGAAACCCTGTGACTATATCGGCATACTGTCACTTAGGTTTCAAGCAGAAAAATAAACAGTGCAGCTCAGAAATTGTAGTTTGGTTCTTGATATGTTTTTATTATATTTGAGGTTGTTTTATTCTTTAATATCTCAGAAATTTCAAATTACTTTACCTTCAGTTAATCATTAAAAAGCTTGGAAGCAAATAAATTACTTGTTTTCAAGATTTTTAAAGTAGTTTTTATTGATAAAGGAGAACTACTAATAAAACACTTACTTTGACAGTGATGCATTAAAGGAATAAAATTCTTTAAGAATGGTATTCCTTTTTAAAAGAATAGTTTAACTCTCAGAATGTCACTTTAAACAAATATGCCAGAACATAGACAGTCAAATGAATGTTATCCTGCATAGTGACCGTGCTGGAAGGTTGTTTTCTAATCCCAGCAATCTACCATTGCTCAAAACATCATGGGTTTGCTCTTTTAGAACTGCATTCAAAGTTAATTTAAGAAACATAAACTATTAACTTTTTAAAAATTAATTTTATTGGTACATTTTAGGTATACAATATAATGACATTCATCATTGGAAATTTGTACCTTTACCTAATCTCTCTTGGTTCTTATTTTTTCCCCATTCCCCTGCCCTATTTACAAAGACTGTTTCCATTTTTTCATTTTCTCATATTAATTCCATTCCCTTCTTTCCTTTCCCCTACCCCTCCCACTTTCCCTTTGCCCCTTTTCTTCCTATTTCACATTATCTATTATACTTTTTAGTCCTTATTTACACTTTCAGTTTCGCACACCAGAGAAACTATTCAGTATTTACACGTGTGTCCTATTTATTTCACTTAAGGGTATCGTCTCAATGTGCATCCATTTAGGTATAAATGTCTCTAATTTTTCATTTTTAACTTTTTGATTATACATTGTTTTTTAAAAACAGCACTGCCAAATTTGTTTTTAGTTACCATTATTTGGTACCACGTGACAGTTTCCAAAAATTAAATCTAATTTTGAGGTAATGCAGAAAGTACACACCTGGCTTTGAGGGCAACCCCAAAAGAATTTGAAAAGTGTTTTGTGCAGTGGCAGTGTAGTTAAGACAGTGAACTGTGGCCTTCCAAGGCGACTACCTTCAAGGAACTCAGCTCATTTGAATGTATTGAGCTTTGGATGTATTTGTTTCATTTTTTAAAAAGGTTCACATTTTATAGTGCCAAGGGCAAGAACTAAGATTAGCATAATTTCTTTGGTTTTTCTACTGCTTATATAAAAAGTGAGTGGCAGTTCAGAAGGAAGACTGTTGTACCTGAAGAGTGACAACCAAGAGTTTCTGATCATTAAATAAGATTTTATAAACAGTAGAAGGAGCATGGACTTAAAAAAAGGCATGCTTGGGCAGGGGATTTAGCTCAGTGGTTCCGCTGCCTGCCTCGCAAGCGCAAGGACCTGAGTTCGATCCCTGCTACCAAAAAAAAAAAAAGGCATGCTTATTTGGTTTTGTCAATATTTTACGAAAATATGTGATATATAAACCTTAGATATAGGAAATGTCTTTAGCAGATTTAAACAATATTAAATACAGGTATAAGTTGGAAATTGTAGAAAATTGAAAGACAACCAAAGACAAAATTAATGTACGGTAAAGTGAATTAGATTTTTTTTTCCTTTGACAGTGATTTTATTTGTTTGTTTGTTTTTTTTTTGGTACCGGGGATCGAACTTGGGTCCTTCTGCTTGCGAGGCAAGCGGCGGAACCACTGAGCTAAATCCCCGTAATTAAATATGAGCATTTTGTACAAGGACAATTACACTTTTCAAAAATAATCATACAACAAAAATTGCTGGAGTCTGATTTACAACATGAATTATGGTTTGAAATCGTGTTTATGTAAGTCTCAAATTTATGAAAAAGAGAAAATCAGTTCTGGGCTAGCTGTTGTACTGCTGAAGTTCTCTGGTGTAGTCACTCTCACCCACATCGTATCCCCTTTCTTAACGTTGAGGGTGGATGTTACAAGGTTCAACAAAGTTGACTGTACTTTCCTTTGGAGGTGAAGTAAATCCCATGGTTAGATGAGTAGTTTCACCACATATCATCAGTTGCTGTAGAGTCAGTGTCATCATTTTTGTAAGGATTCAGTCCATTGTAAATGGCTTTAATTATATTTTGGCCTTTGACCAATTCACCCCCTGGTGGGAGGCTGGGGATGTTCTCACTTGCTCATGTGTGCATCACACGGACTAAGTCTGGGATGCCTTTGCCCGCTCTGCTTCTTTATGATTTCTTCGACTCTGCATTCCAGGTACCTGTCCAACTCTGCCTCCTTCTTCACTACTTCTGGAGATACTTTGGGTGTATTAGGCAAACAGATCAAAATCACACTCACATTGTGTGGACTCCCCTTATACAAATAGGTGTCAACTACTTCATTGCAAACTTTCTCAAGATCATCAGTGACTTCCAGCCTGGATCTTACAAAACCCCAGAGCTCCTCGTTTCCCATAACATCCCAGATACCATCATGTGCAGGAATAACGAACTGAACATCTTCTTCAGAGCTCTCCATATCATGGACTTAAGGCTCTGGTGAGACAAGCTACTCTCTAGGACCTTTCCGTGGACACATTTGTAATCAAAATCCCCAAGGGCCTGGACACAGCCAGAGAGTCATTCACACGCTGAGTCATTGCAGAGCCAACTGCATTCTGAATTCGGTCCTTTGCCAGCGGATTACTCGGTCTATGATCTTGTGTGAAGAAGTGAACGTTCCTCTTCCGACAAAGTAAACCTCTTGAGTCTCCAAAGTTAATGAAATAAGTATGTTGGGGAGAAATCAGGACACCCACAGCTGTTACCCCACTTCTGTCCGCACCACGTTTCTTCTGACATAGCTGTCAGTGTTCATCAATCTCCAGCAAACCTGTTCTGATGCCATTCTTTCCATTTGGACAGAAGGTGCTCCTGAAGACCCTGTAACATCCTGGCTGTTGGTGATGCGATCTGACAAATGCTCACAGCAGAATTTGGCAACCTGAGAACCAGTACGCCCATGGTACACCGGCAAAGAATGACCATGTTTCCAGTCCACATGGCCAGCTGATCACAGCCATGTGTGCACTCTCCATTTCCACTCGCCAACCTTGCATGCTGCTTAGCCTGAATCACAACCCATTACCCTGCCCTTGGGCATTATGCTGTGCCATCTTTGGCTTGTCTAAAAATGCTCCCATTATGTCTTGATCCTCTAGGTCCAGAGGAGCGGCGGGCAGGCGAGTCCCTGGTTGGCTTAAGCAGCCACGGCCCGGGAGGGGGCGCGGGGGGGGGGCACCACGGCGGTGGCGGGAGGAGCAGGTGGCAGAGACTGGGACCCGGAGGAGGAGGAAGAAGAGGCGAGGACGCATCACTTCCACGCCCCACCTGCCTGGCGTCCCCCTAACCCCCTCCCGGGTCTCGCGTTCCGGAGCCTCAATTGCTGGGCACCCGAAGCCACCTAGGGGGCCAGTGCACAAACCACTGTGCTCCAGCTCCTGCGCGCTCCTGTCTCCAGCGCCACCGCCGCCGCCTCCAGCGTGGCCCCGCGCGCAGGCCCGCGCACGACGGCCCTGCCCCGCCGCCTGAATTAGAATTATTTTAAAAAGAAAAAGAAAAAGAAAAAAAAAAGAAAAAGGCTGAGGATGTAGCTCAGTATGAGTCCCGGATCAATCTCCAGTACTGTAACACACACACACACACACACACACACACACACACACACACACACACACACACACACCCCAATGTTTAGAAGTTCTTTTCATCAACAAGAATGATAAAAGCTAAAATTACACTGTCTTTTGTTCTGTTTTTTTTGGTACCCAGGATCGAACTCGGGACCTTGCGCTTGCAAAGCAGGCGGTGGCACCACCGAGCTAAATCCCCGGCCCTAAAATTACAATGTTAATAACAATCAAAAGTCACTTTTTCAGATTACATTCAATAGATCAAACGATGCAAGAGTTTATTTGTATTATAAAAATATTAAAATACAACATACTTAACACTTACTTTTGTTCCAGGAGGCAATCCTTCTAGTTCTTTAGGCTTTATAAATGTACGATGTTGTATCTTGTGATCTGTTTTCTCCTTGCAGGTCAAAAATTGTAATCTGCATTTTGAACAGCGATGAATTCCCTTTTTCTGTTTGTAGAAAATATTAGAAATAATAACTTGGGACCTGAAATTGCTCTTAATTTTAATTATGTAAATAATTTAAACACTAGTATTTTAACCAATTCCTATCATAAATAATAATAAAATATTCTTTTTTATGCTAGGGATTGAACCCAGGGTCTTATGCTACCACCAGGCTAAACCTCCAGCTGTTACTTTATTTTTTTGCTACAGTGGGGATTGAACTCAGGGTCTGTCATGGCAGATAAGCTCTCTATCTGTCTGTCTTAAAACAACCTTGTTCTGAGATAGGGTCTTGTTAAATTACCTAGAGTAACCTAGAACTTGTGATCCTGCCTAAGCCTCCTGAGGAACTGGGATTACAGGTATGTGCCACTACACCTGGCTCTTATTTTATGTTTTAAAAGCACTGATTGCATTAGTATTTGAGTTTTAAAAGTATTTGTTACCCTATAAGCATCCAACATAAAAATTATATCATTTAGGATCTAATGGAGAAAAAGTCCTGTCCAGTTGTGTGAAAGTTTTTAATTATAAATTTGAAGTATAAACTGTTCAAATAAATTATACTGTGAAAATGATTTATACTATGTTTTTATCCTTAGAAAAAGTAAATTCTTTATAGTTTCTGCTATTTAGATTTGATTCACAAGTTGGTAAAATAGAACTTTTGTCATTAGAGTTGTACAATGCATTTCTCTCCAATAGAATATTTTATAGTGATAATATTCTATAGTCACATTGTCCATTATAGTATCCACTAGCCCTAAGTAGTGACTATTTCAAATGATACAGGTGCAACTGAGAAGCTGATTGTCTAATTTATTTAATGAGTTTAAATTTAAAGAGACACATGTGGTTAGAGGATATAATATTAGGCAGCATGCATAAGGAAGTATAAAGAGAATTGTTCTTGGTCTATTGTTTGAGAACTCCTTGATCTAGTCCTTCTTCAAGTGTAGGCCATTATATTTTACCAATGGGAAATAGGACCCAAGAAAAATTTATCACCATCCATAGCATTTTTTTCACTATACATAATTAATTGCAATCTTTACATGTAAGCTTTCATTAATTAAAATATTTTATATTTAAAGAATATTATATGTAAATTTAAAACATGTTTTCTCTAAAGGTGTGGCTCTACAAGAACATCACTTTCTTTATAAGATACAATCATTCTGAAAAACCAAAATGAGGTAACATATAAGAAAGTACTGAGCACAGTTACTACTGCACAGCTATCATGTGATGAATAAATTCTCTATAAAGTTCAAAACAATATATAGTAAAATGTGTTTTACTGTTTTAGTTTCCTTTTCAGACTATTTTAGAAGTGTAGTGCATTGGATCATATCATAGGTACAATCAACATAATATATGCTCAAGAGAGAGGGGGAAAGAAAGAGAAAATTCAGCCAAGAAACAGATCGGAAGATATCAAGACAGAAAATCTCCTACAGTACAGTTCCCAGAAATTTTTTCTCCACCTATACCTATACTTCACTCAGTTTCATGGCTTTAATAGCCATCTAAATGTGTTCTGACATCTCTCCTTGTCCATTAAGCATTTCAAATCAACATGGACAAAACTGAATTCCAGAATTATTACTTCCATACACCCTGTATGTGTGTGTATGTGTGTATGTGTGTGTGTGTGTGTGTATAATGGTAGAAAATCTGTTCCTTCCCCAGCCTTCAAATATCTCAGTATACAGGAATCTTTTTTTTTTGTACTGGAGATCAAACTCATGACCTAGCGCTTGTGAGGCAGGCACGGTGACACCGAGCTAAATCCCCAGCCCATGATTCATTTTTACAGCTGCTTGGGATAAAAAAGTCTTGGTTACTTGTAAATCTTCTCTTTCTCTCACATCCTACACTCAACCCATTAATCCATTAATAAAACTTACCAGTGATTTCTGCACAAAATACTTATAACCATTTATCATCTCCAACCACTGCTACCATCCATACTTGCCTAAAGACACTCATGTGGATTCTTACAACAGGCTCCTTATCTTCTCTCTGTTATTTACCCCTCCTACAGCCAATTCTTCCCATGGCTACCAGAAAGATCTTAAAAATACTGCAGCTCTCATGCTTAAATTTTCCAGTGGCTTTCTACAACACTCCAGAATCTTCTCTGACTTACTCAAGGGCTTACAGGATCTGGTTTGCATTCTATTGTTACAACTTCATCTACTTCTTTTCCTCTTGTTTACTGTGCTCCAACCACACTGACCTTGCTGTTCTCTGAACACCCTTGGTATGAATGTTATGTTCATCACTCTACCTACTTTTTCTTCCCTCTGGCCAGAACTTTCTCTCCTAGACAGCCACATGACTTCCTTACCACCTTTGAAGAAGTCTTCTTGGACTACCTCATAAAAAAAACCAGTAATAACCTCTTCACTTAAGTTTTGAATATCCACCTGTACTTTCTTCCTGCTGTATATACTACCAGCTGGCATACATATACATTCAGACATTAGTCAGTCAGTTTTACTCTCTTTCCACCACAATACAAATTCCAGAGGGTACAAACTTTGCTCAGCTCACTTCTGTGTCTCCCATACCTAAAGTCTTGGGCATATATTGGGCTTAATAAATATTTGTTAAATAAACAGTGAAGCAGATGTGAGAGACTGACGGGCACAGCAGGCATAATTTAACTAGTTCAAAGCTCTGAGATGGGAGACATTAATCTACCATTCCTTAAATTAGACTCAAGCCTTATACATTTCTCTCATGCATATATATGCTTGTAATGTGCTAAGGATGACGATGATGATACAGTACATTGTTAAGATAATAGGGTTTTTAACCAAAGAAATAGTGATTTGTTCCCAGGGTGGAGAAAATGTCTGTGCTGAGCTTTTTGACAAGCCTACTTTAGCATTTGGTAATGAGGAAATTTCACAAGTGATGCAGACCTATCTATAATTTCTGCCTTTAGATCTAATGTCTGTGGGATGTGAGTCTGTGGCAAAATCTTGGGGCCTAAATAAATTTTTGGCTCTGCTATTTTTTTTAAGAATGTGATAGTGTGCAAGTTACTTACTCTGTTTTCTCATGTATGAAATGGAAACAATTATGCACCTGCTTTACAGGTGGCTGTAAAGATGAAACAAAATAATGCACATAAAAGCACCAGGGGCTGTCATATGGCAGCTACCTATTCTTATGTAGTTAATGAAGATATTTAATATATCTGAAATCTTCTCTTTACTTAAAAGTGTAAAAACTAGATTATTAGCTCTAAAATCACCCATGATATGAGAATATATTGTTTTTGGAAAAAATTACAAGGCTTTCAAAGTAAAGAATAAAATGAAGTATGAGTTCAATAATTCTTACTGTCTAAAACTGCATTAATAATGTCATTTCTATTACAAGATTATAATCCTGCTCAGCTGTGGTTTTTTGAGTCTGTTGAAAAAATTTTGCAAACTGCAAATACCCTGACAGGTGCCTAATAATCCTTCCTTTTTTTCTTTTGTGTGTGGTACTGGTGACTGAACCCAGGACCTACACAATGACCTTTTCAAAAGGACTAAGTTGCCAGGCATGGTGGTGCATGCCTGTAATCCCAGCACTGGGGAGGCTGAGGCAGAAGAATCGTTGTGAGTTTGAGGCCAGTCTGGGCCACATAGTAAGTTCAAGACCAGCTTAAACTACACAGTGAGACCCTGTCTCAAAAAACCAAAACCAAAACAAACAAAAAACCCAAAAGGGCTAAGTGGCTTGGGATCTTCTTGCCTCAGCTTCCCAGAGTACTGGGATCACAGGTGTGTGCCACCATACTTGGCAATCCATATCAAAACTTTTTTTCTTCTTTACTGTTGACTACCTAGCTCTGAGGTACTCTAAATTTACTAAAAATATGAGTGTCTACAAAGGACTGAATGTTTATGTCTCATCCAAATTCATGTGTTGAAATCCTAACCTCCTATAGTATTGGAAGGTGGGGTTATTGGAAGATAATCAGTCAAAAAGGTTTAGAACCCTAATAAATGGAATTATTGTCTTTTTAAAAGGAACCAAGCATTCCTGCCCCATCTTCCATGTGAGGACACAGTGGAAAGATGGACATTTATGAATCAGGTGACATGCACCAAATCTGCCAGTGCCTTTATCCCTGACTTCCTATCTTCTAGAACCATGAGAAATACATGTTTGTTCTTTGAACCACACAGTCTATGGTGGCATGTTATAGCAGCCTAAACAGACTAAGAGTACCCATGGTACATTTGTGCACCCCATGAGTACTCATTCCTAAGTCTGATGATTCACTAGAAGGACTTATAAGAATCAGAAGTTGTTATCCTCACAGCTAGGTTTATAACACTGAAAGGGTATAGAGCAGGATTAAGGACAGGGGCACTGGGTAGATTCTGGAGAATGAACACCAGGCATCAGCATCTAAGAAGTCAATCATACATAGGGCACAATCAATCCTCCCACAACTAACTGCTACAACATATGTCAAGTGTTACTTGATAGGAAAGCTCTTTTGGGTCTAAGAGCCTAGGGCTTTTATGAGGGAACTCACCAAATATTCAGACTTCCCAGAAGAAAAGCAAGTGGTCACCATAACCATATTTTTTTCTTTGCAGTACTGGGGACAGAAGCTATAGCTACTACTCTCTGAGTTTATCCCTAGCCCTGTAGATTTTTCTTCAGAAAGGGTCTCCTTAAGTTACCCAGGCTGGCCTGAAATTTGTAATCCTACTGCCTTAGCCTCCCAAGTAGCTGTGATTATAGGTGTCCACCACCATGCACAGATACCAGAAGTGTACTTTTTACACAAATCATCTAGGCAAATTGATACAGTATGGTTCAAGTTCCCAGGGATATAGAATTCTTTTATTCTATTAATAACATTTTAGGAATTCAATTTCCAAGAGTTGTATAAGCAGGCTCTTTGGAAAATACACCAAATTTGAACAACTCAGACATGCTGCAATAACTCTCCAGGTACAATGACAAGACATACAAGTTAGGATATGAAGAATGATAGAGACATAGCCCACATAGTGCATCCACCTATCTTTTTATATATCCCTCTGAAGCTTACTAAAGAATAGAGGAAAGAATTATGCTAAAAGCTTCATAATGAAACAGAGATACTACTTTATATTTAATTTTTTTCTCTTTTTTTGTGGTATTGTAGATTGAACTCAGGGCCTTTACACTGAGCTACATCTCAAGCCCCTTTTTAACTTTGAGACAAGGTCTCCTCAAGTCACTAATTTGCCAAGGCTGGCAGCCTCCTTCAGTGCTGGGATTACAGGGATGTACCACTGTGCCCATCTTGTTTCATTCTTTTAAAAATCAAAGGCCAAAAGATGAAATAGCCCAAAGAATACTGTTTCCCAAACTATATTCCTCAAGAAATGTTTATAGGGCCAGGGATTTAGCTCAGTGGTTCTGCCGCCTGCCTCACAAGCACAAGGACCTGAGTTCAATCCCTAGTACCAAAAAAAAAAAAACAAGGAAGAAGAAATGTTTATAGATATTATGTAAATAAAGGATTTGATGGTCTGAAACAAGTTTGGAAAACATAATATAGCATGTCTCCTACTTGGAGATTTATAGTATCTACTAGATACTACAAGTTCTAAAAACCCCTGTTTTTAAAAATAAGGAAGGACATCCAGTAAATTCTGTAAACCCAAACATCAAATTTCTTTTGTCAGGAACAATTTGAGGGAATGCCTATTAACAACACTGTTAGGAAAACCCTAGAATAGGAAGATTTTGCCAGAGGTTCTTAAGGGTGAGGTGGTCCACCAGGATAAAATAAAATAAGTACACTGGTATTATCCCAGTGATAATACAAGTAATTCTGAACGTATCTGGAGATTCTACTTTTATGATTCTAATTAACAAGTTGATTTCTTAATGACTGGAAGAAAAAAGCCATGTTAGCACTTGCGCTGAATAAACTGGCTATGACAATGCAATCAATGATAAGAAAATATAATGAGGGCTGGGGATTTAGCTCAGTGGTTTCACTGCCTGCTATGCAAGCGCAAGGACCCAAGTTCGATCCCTGGTACCAAAAAAAAAAGAAAATATAATGAGCTGCTCAATGAGGAGGCAAAACTTGATTACATAATCAGATTCAGTAAATCCATTGACTTCTGATTTTGGCAAAGTCACTGCTGCTCTTTTAAACACTCATCAAAGTTTTCAGCCCAAAAGATCATCTAATTGTTTAAGAACCAGGAAGCATAAAATCAGAATTCAAGGGAAAGGTGTAAGCACTGAAACCCTAGAAAATACATAGCAAAGCTGGCAAAAGTCATAGAAAAAACAAGTTGCGATGTAAATATAGTTCTTTGGTATAGATTATGTATCTGCTAATAAATGTCAGTGCTGTTTCCTTTGTTACCAGCTGTTGTAAGAGACCTTTCTGGGTCACTGAAGACAACCTTCTCATAACAAAATGTGGGCTACAAAGTAGGAATAAGGTTTGAAGAGAAAGAGGAAAACAGAAGACTGTAAATCGTCAATCTTAGTTTCCTTAGTTCAAAATAGTCTACTCATTTGCACTTTTTCTCTCTACTCTGGGGTTCCTATTTCTAGCTATTTCAGAACCTTCACTACTTATGGGCTTCAGTTATCATGAGAAGGCAGGCAAAGTAAAGAAGTGGAAGTTTCACAGGTAATTCTGTGTAAACTGAATATTTATTGTGTTGTTTGGGGCAACTTTGATTTCTGTCTAAACAAATGTAACCAATGTTCTCAATATGTGTATCTTTTCATTAAGACATCAAGAACAAAGAACTGCTGGGCTGGGGATTTAGCTCAGTGGTGCCGCCGTCTGTGTCGCAAGCGCAAGGTCCTGAGTTTGATCCCTGGTACAAAAAAAAAAAAAAGAACTAAATCTCACCTGATGCTTCATGTAATGATTCATGTAGGGGGTTGCCATTCTACTAACTTTGAGGCAAAATGGACACAGCAAGTTCTTAGTATTTTCATGGGATGTTCTAAAATGAGTTTCCACATCAGAAAATGTTGATGATCTAAACTGGCAAACCTAAAAATACAAAGAAGGTTTAGTTTACCTTGAAATTTTATAACTTGCATACAATTACATCAAATTAATAATGAGTAATTTGGTTATTTTTTGTGTGTTTTTTTGTGGCAGGGTCTCACTATGTATTCCAGGCTGGCCTCAAACAGCCTCCCGAGTGCTGGGACTATAGGTGTGCACCACCATGCCTGGCAAGTCACTTGTTTAGAAGAACATTCTGTATTATCTCTGCTGCCTATACCATTAAGACTTCTATTAAGACAAGCAATAAAGATAACCTTTGAATCTGATGTTATCTTTCAAAGCTTAGGGATATATTCCAAATATAAGATTTCCTTCTTTTCAGATCTACCACTCCCATCTTCATTTGAATTTTCAAGCTCTGACACTTCTTGTTCTACAAAGTTTTTCCTGCTTATTTTCTTTTTTAGATTTTAAAGGCTATTCCAATGGCAATTTGTCTTTATCTTGCTTTCTTATTACTGGGTGTCATTTCAAATTCTGGAAAAACACTGGTCCCAAAGGACTTAACTGGGCCCTCTGTAACTTAGAACATTTCCCATTTCCCCGGCATGTCTATAGTCTTTCTTATATAATGAGCCCACACATCACTCTTTCTCCAGAAGGATATTTTTTTGTCTACTACAGAGGTCAGCAAACCATAGCCTGCAGGCCAAATCCAGCTCACCACTCCCACTTACAATGCTTAAGTTAAACCAAGGCAGTTTTCACTAATGAAGAGGTTCTTCAAATTTTAATACAGTAACTAATTTTATGGAAATGGTTAAAAACATCAAAAGAACAATACTATTTCATGGCACATGAAAATCAAACAAATGTCAAAGTATAAAACATTTATGTACCTGGCAAATATAGGGCATTTCACCAGGTTTATGAGTGTCCTTCATATGTTGTAAAAGAATATGCTCTGTTTCAAATGACAATTCACAGATTTTGCAAATAGCTGAAAGTAGAAAAAACACATTATATCATTTTAAAGATAAAAAAGGATGCATTTTGTACTTCCATAACAAGAAGTAAAATCAATAGAGGTAGTAGTAATGGTGAAGTTGGTTCTAATAAGTCTATCACTGTTGACTCTAACACTATTCTAAGGACATTATTTAGCGTTTTAATTCTCCTACCAGGGAGGTACTGCTATTTTTATCCCTGTTTTTCAGAAAAGGAACCCGAAGCATAGAAAAATTAAGCAACTGGCCTGAGATCTCTCAGCTGTATTAAGAGGCAGAGCTAGGCCCTGAATCCAAGCTGACCAGTTCCCAGATCATGAGTGATAAGTACCAATGTAATTATTTTTTATAATAAAGTATAAATCAAGGCCACTGATTTCAAATTTGAAAACCATGGATCTGGGTGTATGAATTTAGTACCTTACATACACAGCACTGAGTTATGTCAAAGGGGTTCCCACTAATGAATTATTTACAAGAGCATTTCAATTTTAGTAGCAAATTTTATTTACACTTATAAGAGTTACAACTTGTTTTTTGATTTTGCCCTCAAATTACAAAGTCTACTGCTTATTCTTATTTTTCAACAGAATTTTAAAAGTTCCCTCACTCAGTCTAGATGATCAAAATCAGTAATATTCAGAACTTCAATGAAATTGCCACTTACTGGAAAACTCATGAGGAGTGTGTGTACTCTCGATGTGGCACTGCAGCTGGAAGGGCGTGGGATACTGCCGGTAGCAATGTTGGCAGGTGGTATGGTTTTCCCAGCTCTCACTATTCTGCTTTTCAAGTTCCAAGTGGTGTTTCATGTGGTTCATGAACCTATAAATGATTGTCAACAGGTGCAAAAATTCAGATTTATAACCACAGAAGAACCTCATAGTATCTGAACATAAAATTTTAAAAATGCAGTTGTATGATTGGAACTCAAAATAACATCTCTGTTGGGGCCGGGGATTTAGCTCAGTGGTTCTGCCGCCTGCCCTGCAAGTGCAAGAACGGAGTTCGATCCCCGGTACCAAATAAATAAATAAATAAATAAAAAATAACATCTCTGTAAAATAAAAAAAAGCATGCACTTCAGGTGGCAGAGGCAGATTTACATCCATAGTCCTAGCTACTCAAGCTGAGGCAAGTGAATCATTTGAGCTCAGGAGTTCGAGGTCAGCCTAGGCAACATAGCAATACCTTGTCTCAAAAAAAAGTATATAGTTTAAATAATCTATTAATGTAGTTATTATGAAAAATCACTAATCTGCTATAATGCTTTAGCATTATTTCAAATTTAAAACTTTTTGCAATGAATTTCATATATGAAATTCTATTTGTATTTCAAAATAAAATAATCAGAGGAAGGAAAGTCTATCATCAAAAGTACCATGAAGGTCTTAAAGATATAATATATATATATATATATATATATATATATATATATATATATATATACATACACACATATAGGTATTGTGTATATGTTGAATATTTGAAAATTCTTATTATAATAAGATGTTGGAGCATGGTGGTGCACGCCTGTAATCCCAGCACTTGGGAGGCTGAGGCAGGAGGATCACTGCAAGTTCGAGGCAAGCAAGGGAGACCCTGCGTCAAAAAACAAAAACAAACAAACAAAAAAAACCACAAAGATGTTGGAAAAACAACCTCACATAATATGAATGTCAAACTACATAAGTACTGAAAAATACCAATCAATATGTCATGTTACAGCTGGGCATGGGCACACTCCTGTAGTCCCAGCAACTCAGGAGGCTGAGGCAGGAGGATCGCCATAAGTTCAAGGCCAGCCTGAGCTACATAGCAAGACACTGTCTTAAAAATACAAACAACAACAAATATATATGTATGCATGTATGTGTGTGTGTCTTGTTACTTTATTTTGTTAGTATCTCACCTAAAATGAAAGCTATGTTACATACTATATATCTCAAAGATAATAAAGTACAAGTTTCTAAATATAAACATACATGTATAACATCTTTAAAATTCTATTGGGAACATGTGTTTCAAAATGTTTTAGGTGCCAGGCAGAGTGGTACATGTCTGTAACCTCAGCACTGAAGGAGGAAGAGCCAGGATGATCAAAAAGTTTTAGTCATGCCTGGGAAACTTACTGAGTCCCTGTCTCAAAATAAAAAATAAAAAGGGCTAGGAGCTGAGTCTGGTGGCATACACAGGTAATCCTAGCACTCTGCATGGTTGAGGCAGAAGAATTTCGAGATTGAGCCCAGCCTGGGTAACTCAGACTTTGTGAGACCTTCTCTCAAAATTAAATAAAAAAGGGCTGGGGATGTAGGTCAGTGTGAAGGTTCCAGGTTTAATCTCCAGGACTGCATGAAAGAAAGAATGAATGAATGAATGAACAGAACCCACTCCTAAAATAAAAGGTCACTTTTTATACAAGTTAAATATGCTAAAAATTATAAATATGAATTGAAAAAGTTGAGCCTTAAGACTATGGAGGGTCAGGGCCGGGGATTTAGCTCAGTGGTTCCGCCACCTGCCTCGAAAGTGCAAGGTCCCGAGTTCGATCCCCGGTACCAAAAAAAAAAAAAGACTATGCAGGGTCAGACTGCATAAAATAGTTCTTGTAATATAAGAATATGATTCAAGAGAAATTAGAAAATATCTCACAAAAACTGCCAGGTCAATAATAAATATAGGGGAAAAAAGTAATTTTCCTAAAGTTATTTTTGTCCTCTCTTAAGCTATCTGAAAAAAAATACAATTAGGTAGATGCAAGAGTCAAACTACTAAAATACAAGATAGGGACAAAGGTTTTTCAGCATAATAACCTGCCTGTTCTTAGCAGAACATGTTAAAATATTCCTTGTCTAGGGATGGCAAAGAAAAATAAGAGCTACAATATTCATACTCAAAGACACAAACTGAAATATCGTAATTTTTAAACAAATAAAATCCCTCATTTATGGACTTACCTGGTTAATGACTATTTGGACTTAAAACTGAGGCCCACTGCTCAGCCTTACAACCCATCCTTTTTTTCCCCACAGTTCTGTACATCTTGTTTATAAAGACTCAATGTCTTTTTGTATAGTATATCTTGTTTATAGAATACTGTAATTTCTGGTGATTGTACTGTACAATACCGTAGTTTTGTTCTATTATACATTACAGTACTGCATGTAAGAGTTATGTAAATAAAAGCAAAGTCATCAAGTTGGAGTTTCCTTTGACCAGTTCTTTGTTCTGAATATTATAATGTACATACTCTATATAATTCCTCACTTAGCGACTAATTCAATTAATGAGCTAGTCACAGGAATGGAACTCAAGTTATCAAAAGCGATGGTTGCAACTATTTACATACCTAATGTTATTTTTAAGAACTTTCAAGCAACTGAAGCATTTAAAGGTTGTGTAAGTCTTCGGTTCTTCCTCCACGGCTCCTTCATGCTTTCCATAATAAAAGTCACTAACTAACATGATCAATTTTTCTTTCTCAGAACCAGTACTGGTTGTGTCTTCAGCAGATGAAAGTTCTGTTTTAATAGTTCCCAGAAAGTTATTTAACATGTCTGGACAACAACGCTGAAAGAGGAAAAAAAAAGCCTTATTTATATCTCCTAAAATATTAGATGCCTGTCTACGGCCATATCACCCTGAATGCGCCGGGTTCTCATCTGATTTAGGAAAATACTAGATGCCAAAAACCAATTTTGAAAAACAAAAACAAAATTAAGAGCCAGGTGTGGTGGTGCACGTCTGTAATCCCAGTACTTGGGAGGCCGAGGCAGGAAGACTCCCATGAGTTTGAAGCCAGCCTGGGCTACAAAGTGAGTTCAAAGCCAGCCTGAACTACATAGCAACACACTGTTTCAAAAAATCAAAAACAGCTGAGCATGGTGGTGCATGCCTATAATCCCAGCACTCTGGAGGCTGAGGCAGGAGGATCACTGCAAGTATGAGACCAGACTAGGCCACATAGTGAGTTCAAGGCCAGTGTGAACTACATAGTGAGACCTTGTATCAAAAAAAAAAAAATCAAAACAAAAACCAGTTCTGTGTTTACAACTAGGGCTGGATCATGGGAAACTATGCTTGGCAATATACCTGGGAACACTCATCAAAATACTGGCTTCTTTCCTTATCAATTCTACAAAGTTCCAACAGTAAATATCTATTATCTTAATAACTTCAAGAACAAACTGAAACCCGTAAGATCAGGGATATCTATATACCTAATACCTCTGTAACTGTAATTCCTGCTTTCCAGATGTAAATATTTAATAATTTGTTTCTTGGATAAAAATTATGTATTTTATGTGTTAAGATATGGTCTAAAGGGAAATGCACTTTTATACACCATTATGTATGAGTTCAATTATCAAGTAGCATACAATAGTAGGTTTTATCAAGCTTGGTTGGAATTAGATGTTGAGAACAGCCAGTCTTACATTTTGCAGACTCAAGGTGATAAAAGATACGGGGCTTAAACACCAGTTATATCTCAATGCTTTGAAAAATCTCAATGTTTTCTATCTATTTGCTTTTATATCTAACAGGGACATCTACCTCATAAATAAAATCAGTATCTAATATAAGTTGATACTAATGTGAAATACTTCCATATATGAACCATATCAATAAGAAAATTTATTATATATTTTCAGTTGTAGAATGTCTCGAAGGATTCTTTAAGAACCAAAAATCAAATATAAATGGAAAATACTTGCAAAGCATAGATATAAATCTGATCTGATATCCACACCATATAAAAACTCTCACGACTCAATAGTAAAAAAATCAAACTGATTTAAAAATGGGCAAATGGACTGAATAGGTATTTCTCAAAAGAAGACATAGAAATAGCCAAGCCAAAAGCCACGTGTAAAAACATTCAAGGGGCCGGGGATTTAGCTCAGTGGTTCCAGCGCCTGCCTCGCAAGCGCAAGGTACCGAGTTTGATGTCCGGTACCAAAAAAAAAAAAAAAAAGGAAAGGCATTCAAGGGTAGTGGCACACATCTGTAATCCCAGTTCTCTGAGAGGCTTGAAGCAAGAGAATCACAATTTCAAGTCCAGCCTGGGCAATTTAGCAAGACTGTCTCAAAATTTTAAAAATTAAAAACAATGAAAATTTTAAAAGTGCAAATCCTCAGTGCAAAAAAAGAGAAAAAAAAAGAAAGAAAAATTTATTTTATAAAAGGCATTCAATTTCAGTAATCTTTAGAAAATAGAAATCAAAACCACAATCTGGCATCACCTCATACTTGTTATGATGGCATATCAAAGACAAAAAATAAGTGTTGCCAAGATGTGGAGTAAAGACAACCCTTGTACTCTGTTGATGGGATGTAAAATGATGCAGTGGAAAATGTATGGGAAGTTCCTCAAAAAATTAAAAATAGAACCACCATATGATCCAGCATGATGCTTATGTAGTCAAAGAAATTGAAATCATAATCTCAAAGACAAATGTACAGTCTCATTCACTGCAGCATTCACTATTCACAATACTCAAGGCATGAAAGCAATTCTAAATGTCTAGTCACATACAAATGGATAAAGAGAATGTGGTTCTATACATAATATGGAATATTATATATCCTTGCAGGAAGGAAAATACTACATGATTCCTCTTACATGAGAAATCGAAAGTAGTCAAACTAATAATGCTGAGAGTAGAATGGTGACGGTCATGGTCCGAAAGAAAGGGCAATTTAGTCAAAGGGTACAAAAGTTCAGTTATTAAAGCTGAATAAGGCCTAAATATCTAATATACAGCATAGCATGTAGTTTTAACTTTAAAAAATATAGCAAGACATCATCTAGACAAAAAATTAACAATGAAATTTGAGAACTGAACCAAGCTACTGAACAAATGGACTTAATGTTTACAGAGTGTTCCACCCCACAAAATCAGAATACACATTCTTTTCAGCTGCACATGTGCATTCTCCAAAATGGACCACATGCTAGCTCATAGGACATGTCTAAGTAAGTGCAGAAGAACTGAAATTACCCCCTGTATATTATCAGACTATAGTGCAATAAAATTGGAGGTCAATAACATAAGAAACCGCAAAACTCTCACAAACACATGGAAATTGAGTAACACCCTCCTGAACAACCAATGGGTCACAGAGGAAATTAAAGAAGAAATCAGACCGTTTCTACAAGTAAATGATAATGCCAGTACAACATACAGGAATCTATGGGACACAATGAAAGCAGTTCTACGCAGAAAATTCATAGCAGTGAATGCCCGTATTAGGAAAACAGAGAGAACTCAGATAAATAACCTACTGCAGAACTTCAAGCTCCTAGAAAAAGAAGAGCATAACAAACCCAAAGCTCATACAAGAGAGGAAATTACAAAGATCAGAGAAGAAATCAATGCAATGGAGACTAAGAGAACGATACAATAAATTAATGAATCAAAGAGTTGGTTTTTCAAAAGAATAAATAAAATTGATAAACCTTTAGCCAACCTTATCAAAAAAAGGAAAGAAAAGGCTCAAATTCATGCAATTAAGAACGAAAAAGGTGAAGTCACAACAGACCCAGCAGAAATCCAGAGGATCATCAAATACCTACTTTGAGAACCTGTACTCTAATAAAATGGAAAACACAGAAGAAATGGACAGATTCCTAGATACATACGAATTGCCAAAGTTAAATGAAGAAGATATAGAAATTATAAACACCCCAATTACAATGAGTGAAATTGAAAATGTAATAAAAAATTTACGAACAAAGAAAAGCCCAGGTCCTGATGGCTTCACTGCTGAATTCTACAAGACATTTAAAGAACTATCACCATTACTTTTAAACTCATCAAGGAAATTGAAAGGGAAGCAAGGCTTCCAAATTCATTCCTGGAAGCAAGTGCTACTTTGATTCCAAAACCAGGGAAAGACACAACCCAAAAACAGAACTACAGGCCAATCTCCCTAATAAAAACAGACGCAAAAATCCTCAACAAGATACTGGCAAACAGAATACAGAGGGTCATGAAGAAGATCATATACCCTGACCAAGTCGCATTTATCCCAGGGATGCAAGGATGGTTCAACATTTGTAAATCAATAAATGTAATACATTATATTAATAGAGCCAAGGACAATAACCATGTGATCATTTCAATAGATGCAGAACAGGCATTTGACAAAATCCAACACCAATTCATGATAAAAATGCTACAGAAAATTGCAACAGAAGGTCTTTATCCTAACTTGATTAAGGCTATCTATGAAAAACCAACAGTCAACATCATACTAAATGGTCAAAAACTGAAAACTTTCACACTAAAATCAGGAACAAGACAAGGATGCCCACTATCACCACTCCTGTTCAATATACTTCTAGAAACATTAGCCACAGAAATTAGAAAAGAGAAAGAATTAAAAGGAATAAAGACAGGAAAGGAAGAAGTTAAACTGTCATTATTTGCTGATGATATGATACTTTACATAGAATACCCAAAAAACTCAGCCAAAAGTCTTCCAGACCTAATTGACAGATTCAGTAGAGTAGCTGGATATAAGGTCAACACACAAAAAACAATAGCCTTCTTATACACAAATAGACTCACTGAGAGAGAAATTCGGGAAACAATTCCTTTCACAATAGCATCGAAAAAAAAATGAAATATCCAAGAATCAACCTAACAAAGGAAGCAAAAGAACTCTACACTGAAAGCTACAGCACTCTGGAAAAGGAGATCGAGGAGGATATAAGAAAATGGAAACACATCCCTTGTTCCTGGGTAGGAAGAACCAATATAGTGAAAATGGCCATACTTCCAAAACTACTATACAGATGTAATGCAATACCAATTATAATTCCAACAACATACTTCACAGAACTAGAGAAAACAATCCAAAAATTCATTTGGAACAAGAAGAGACCTAGAATACCAAAAGCAATTCTAGGCAACCGAGACACGGCTGGGGGTATCACAACCCCCAACTTGAAACTATACTACAAAGCTACGGTGATAAAATCAGCATAGTACTGGCAAAGGAACAGACCTGAGGATCAATGGAATAGATTAGAAGATACAGAAACAACTTCAGACATACTCAGCCACCTCATCTTTGACAAAGGAGCCAACCACCCTCACTGGAGGAAAGATAGCCTATTTAATAAATGGTGTTGGGAAAACTGGATTTCACCCTGCCAAAGATTAAAACTAAACCCATACCTATCAGCATGCACTAATCTAAGATCAAAGCGTATTAAAGATCTAAATATTAAGACAGAAACGCTAAACTTGCTGAAAGATAAGTTAGACAGAACTCTTGAAGGCACTGGCATAGGAAAAGACTTTATGAACAAAACCTCAGTAGCACAGGGATTAGCACAAAAAAATCAACAACTGGGATCTCATCTTATTAAAAAGCTTCTGCACTGCAAGAGAAACGACCAACAGAGCTGATGACCTACAATGTGGGAAAAAATTTTTAGCAGCTGTACCTCAGACAAAGGACTACTATCTAGAATATATCAAGAACTCAAAAAAATCAGACCCTCCCCCAAATTCAAAGACCCAATTCAAAAATGGGCATGTGAAATGAACAGACATTTCTCAGACAAAGAAGTAAAAGCAGCAAATAAACATATGAAAAAGTGTTCAACATCACTGGTCATTCGAGAGATGCAGATGAAAACAACACTGAGATTCCACCTCACCCCAGGAAGAATGGCTGCTATCATGAAATCAACCAATAACAAATGCTGGCAGGGGTGTGAGGAGAAAGGAACCCTTCTCCATTGTTGGTGGGAGTGCAGACTGGTGCAACCACTGTGGAAATCAGTATGGAGATACTTCAAAGAACTAGGGCTAGAGGTCCCATTTGACCCTGCTATTCCCCTGCTGGGTATCTTCCCAAAAGAATTAAAAGAATCATACCACAGCAATATATGTGCACCCATTGTTTATAGCGGCACAGTTTGTAATATCTAAAGCTTGGAAACAGCCCAAGTGCCCATCAACTGGAAACTGGATGAAGAAGGTGTGGTTTTTTATAAAATGGAGTACTACTCAGCCATAAAGAACGAGAAACTAGAGACATTTATAGCTAAATGGATGCATATTGAGGCCATACTCTTAAGTGAAATAAATAGGACACGTGTAAATACCGATAGTATCTCTAGTGTGAGAAAGTGAAAGTATAAATAAGGATTAAAATGATTAAAATGAACAATTGATAATTTGAAATAGGAAAAGGTTGAAAGGTGTAGGGGTGGTGGGAGGAGAAGGGGAAAGGAAAGGGAAAGGAAAAATTATGAGAAAAGGAAAAAAATGAGAATGAAATCTATGTAAATAGGGAAGCCTGGGGGGGGGTGAAGTGCGCACAGGTAATAGGGGAAAAAAATAAGAACTAAGATACATCATGTACAGGTACAAGCACCCAATGATAAATGTAAACGTATTGTATACCTAAAATGTACCAATAAAAGAATAAAAAGGGCGGGGGATTTAGCTCAGTGGTTCCAGCGCCTGCCTCGCAAGCACAAGGTCCCAAATTCAATCCCCGGTACCAAAAAAACAAAACAAAACAAAACAAAAAAACTTGGGGCCGGGGATTTAGCTCAGTGGTTTCGCTGCCTGCTGCACAAGCGCAAGGACCCGAGTTCAATCCCCGGTACCAAAAAAAAAAAAAATTAAAAAAATAAAAAATAAAAAAAAGCAAAACATTTATAGGTACATTTTAGGCATACATATGATAACACTCATCATAAGGAATTTGCACCTGTACATGGCAGCATAGCATGTAGTTAATACTGTATTGGATACTTAAAAAATTGCTAATAGGGTAGGAATTATGTTGTGTTTTTCTTATACACACAAAATAGGGGGTGTGTAGAAACTTTTGAAGGCAATGGATGTGTTTATGGCATAGATTATAATGTTTTCGCAGATGTGTACTTATCTCTGAACACACTGAGTTGTATATATGAAGCACTATTGATTTGAGGTATGTCAATCATTACCTCAATCAAGTGGTGTAAAAAAGGGACAAGACCGCATAATAAAACAAGTTAGGATGGAAAGAAACTTTACAAAAAATCCAAGCTACATATACAAAAGACAAGTACAAAGTGAAAGTCTTAGAAAAGAAAGCATAACAAAAAGTTGCTACAGAACCAAAACCAATTAAGTCTATCCTATCAATTAAATCTTTAGTATCCAAATATAAATGGGTTTAACTCAACTCCTAATAGAGATTTTCATGTATGCTTATGAAAGCAAAAATAATTTTGGTGAAAGTAAGAAATATCCTAAAAACAATGTGATTTGGAAGGGATAAAAATAAAGTGATAAACAAAGAATGTAGTAGGTAAATGAAAACAATAAGAAATCAAGGGTTATGAGCTTGATATCAATCAAAATGGAATTAAGGCTAAAAAGCATTAACAGTAAGACAAAAGAGAATGCATTCACATTGAAGTTACAAAGGTAGACTCAGTAACATCCTAAAGACAAATACCATAAAATAGAATTGGACAATATCAAAGAAAATATTGATAATGTGGAACTTGGGATTTACCTTCCTCAAACACATTCACAGAGGTAGATGCAGTGATAGAACAATACAGCTTTGCCCCGAACAGAGATTTGTATTCAGAATTTTAGAACAGTCCCCCTTCCTCCTCACACAGTTTTTCTTTGGATACTGGGTCTCACTATGCATGTAGTCCAGGCTGGCCTTCAACTCGCAATCCTCTTGTCTCAGCCTCTCCAGTGCTGGGATCACATGTACCACCACACCCACATCATACAACGCTGAATTTCAATAAAAGCTTGCTAATTAATGGACCAGCAAAGAATATCTTCTCCTAAGTTGTTTCTTTACTTTGCACTCTTCTCAAACTTTCTTCCCTATATTATCATCTACATTACCTTTTTTCTTGTCTCCTCCCCAACTTCATGATATTTACACAGGGCATGCAAAGAGAGAATAAGACTATCTTTACAATGACACAATAGGCTATTGTAACATCTAAATTCAAGAGGAATGTTTTCTAAATCCTGTCTTTGTTAGTACTTTGAGAATTATTTAAAACCTAATTTCAAGAGCTTCCTACACTAATATAAAGGTAGAATTAATGTATAACTACATCTGCTATATTCTGTATTAAGTTGTAGCTATCACTTCAAATGAAATGCTCCATCAGTTTATTTCTGAGTGATGAAAAACAAAAGGCAAAACTAAGATTTTCAATGAGTAATGTAACATGCATATAACACCATGAACAGAAAATAAAAGGCATTTTTAGGTCATATGAAGGTTTAAACACCTAAAAAATGCCTACTTTACCAGAAGCTTGAAAAGAATGACATGATTCAGTCAATAAAATATTCTGATTAATACAATATTTTCATTTAAAATTGAAATGCAATAGGCACAAACTGTAGTGTGTATATGAATTTAATTTTTAAAATTTCATGATTGGGCTCAGTGTGGTAGCCTATTGTCATCCCAGCTACTTGGGAGGCTGAGAAAGGAGGATTGGAAGTTTGAATCCAGCCTGAGCTACTTAGTGAGATCTTGTCCTTAAAAATAGGCTAGGGATATAGTCTCATGGTAGAGCACTTGCCTAGCTTGTGTAGGGCCTTGTGTTCAATACCCAGTACCACAAAAACAAAACAAAACAGAACAAAAAACCAACAGCAACCACAACTTGTATGACAACAATCATGAATATCAATTTTTACTTAAATTATATGAAAACACCAATATGAGATTTATTATCTGAATATCTGGACAAACCATCATTCACTATATATCAATCCTTAATATTTTCAGGGATTTTTAAACATTTAAAAAAAATTTTGACAAAAGCTTTTACCTTCATGTGGTATTTCAAAGGATCCAAAAGATTGTACTGAATATTGCACTTTGGACAAGATCTTAGGAGAGGCTCTTCGGTTTTCTGTTCAGTTGATGATTTATTTGGACCTAAAATAAATGAAGGACTTTCATGACCGAAATTCACCTATTTTAAAACCTCAAATAACTACTAGTAATAATTTAAAATTTTGACACAATTTCTAAACTTTATACGTAAGTAAGATGATTTTTTTTTCACATGCTGGATTTCATACTTACCCGGTGATACCATAACCTGGGAAGATGCCTCTGAAGAATTATTTAAAGACAACGAAGAGGAGGGATTTATTTCAGAAACACGTTTGCCGGTCTTCGGCTTTTTTGGATTAACACTGTTTATTTTAGAAGCAGAAGGACGTTTTAATCCAAATGACGTTTGACCCACACCTACAAAGATTTAAATAGTTCAAAAGATATTTATAAATGTTTTCATATACAATGTTATGTAAAACTGCCTACTAAAAATGGTCTTACATTTAAAATTAACTAAAAATACCTTTGAGCAAATTAAAGATAATATATTTAAACTACCATACAAATGACAAAAAAGAACAATGAATATTTATATAACTAAGGAGTAAAAATTGTACAAACAGCTTTTATGGACTAAATATATTTGACAAATTAATGAACTAAAGTTTTATGCAAGAGAATTATTTTTGTGTATGGTACTGGGGATTGAACCTAGAGCCTTCTGCAAGTTAGGCAAGCACTCTTCAACTGAATTACATCTCCAGTCCTTTTAAAAAAATTTTTCAAGACAGGGTCTCACTACAGTCTGGGCAAGAACTCTTGATCTTCCTTCCTCAGCCTGCTGGATAATGAGATTATAGAAATGTGCCACTAGGAGTAGGGTTTATAGAAGAAAATTCTAAAGATTCTTTCAAATAAAAAAATATGTATCATGAAAGAAGTCAGACCAAAAAACTTGGAGCCAAAAGAAAGAGAAAAATTATAGCACAGAGAATACTTTGGACTAAGTTCCTTCAAATGAACTTATCTTTTGATGTTTAAGTATATTTGAGCTTGTACGATCATTCTAGACAGGAGTTGATTATTCATGCTTCCAAATATATACCACATATTATCATAATTATCAACGCAACAATTATTTATTAAGTCCTTTAATAATAATGCAGTTTTCATTTTTCAGTTATCTTATTTGGGCCTCACAAAAGCCCTGAGATAAGTAACTTTATCTCCCAATGGTTCAGTTTAGGTTTGGACAATGCATGTATTATGCAGAAAAAAACCAAAAGTATTTATTTTAATAATGTGAGAAAACTGGAAGTATAAAGAAGTTAGGTGACTTGGTAAAGACCACAAAAATCTTTAGAACAGATGCTTTAGTCTGAGGCTGTGGCTCAGTGGCAGAGCAACTGCCTAGCATGCATGAGGCCCTGGTTTGATCCTCAGCACCAGGGGAAGAAAAAGAAAAAATAAAGGAAAAACTTTAAGCTGGGCATCATGGTACATGCCTATAATTCCAGCACTCAGATTGCTGAGACAAAAATCACCACAAATTTAAGGCCAGCCAGGGCTAAATAATGAGTTCAAGGTCAGCCTGATCTACACAGCAAGACCTGTTTCAAACAAACCTATATCTTTCTAGCCAACTACAATTGTACTTACCATTCAAGGCAAAGATCTACTCTCTGCATTATAGACTTCTTAAAAGAGAGAAGAGTCATTGTCTTTAACCTACAGATGCTCCATTAATTCAGAATTTTTCTACGACTAAGACCAGGTGTTTTGTAAAATCAGAATTAAAATGACTATTTTATATATCTATTTATTTTGGCTCTTGGTTATTTTACTAGACCCCTAGATATGTAAATATCAAGTCAAGTACAGTATTATCAAAATGGGAAAATATTTTGACACTCATATCACTACAGAAGTTGTTGTTTTGGTTTGATAAATGTATGCCAACTTGTTAGTAATTAAAAATTGAAAAAATTCTCTCTAGTGAAATATGTATTAATATAGTAATTTTTTGATGGTAGGAAATTTTTTAAGTAGATAGAATTATTTTGAAACACTCATTTAAGTTAACGAAGAGGTTTTTTTGTGTTTTTTTTTTTTTGAGGTAGGGTTTCACTATGTAGTTCAGGCTAGGCTTGAACTCACTATATAATATAGACTGGTCTCAAACTCATGGTGATCCTCCTGCCTCAGCCTCTTGAGCACTGAAGTACAGGTGTGAATCACCACGCTCAGCTAAGAACTTTATCATGGTAGACAATCAAACCCTTCTTTAATTGGGAAATTTCACTATTTATTTAATGGATATATATAATGAGTATCACGTGCAAAACACCATTTCTTTAGTTCTACCATCTTATAACTTATATTCACATCTAACTATATTTACATCATTCATTTGGATAGAAAGATGTTTATTAAAAATTCAAGTATAGGGGCTGGGGATTTAGCTCAGTGGCACAGTGCCTGCCTGGCAAGCACGAGGTCCTGAGTTCAATCCCCAGTACAAAAAAAAAAAAAAAATTCAAGTATAACCATGTGACTAATGGTCTTTCAAATATTTTTTTCACAGAGTATTTAAGGATACATGCTACCTTATTAATAAAAAAATCTATTAAATATTTTACATAAAATCATCCAAGAAGGGCATTCAGAAATGATTAGCATCATCCATCTTGTAACATGAAAAGATAACATGAAAATACAGACTTCTAAATAGAAATTCAATTTCATACACACATTCACCAAGTCTTTTTAAAATAATTTTTATGAAAAAATGCTAAACCAAACCTTCCAAAAGAGTTTTTGGTATACCTGCGGACAGTGGTATTGTATCCTGGGACGAGTCAAACAGTAAGACTGAAGAATTATCCAATTGAACTTGTGATGAATTCTTTGAAAAGTCCTGCAAAATGTTAGTTTTTTTGTTTAGTAAATTTTATATAAGGGCAAATTTAACTGTATTCTTAGACTGTAAAGATAAACTTAGACTCAATGGCTAAAAATTAGCACAAAAGTAATTATTAATCTGCATTATTTTTATAATTTTCTAGAAATCTGGAATTAATTTGAAAAAAAAAGTTAAAATTAAAAAATAATAATACAGGACTGGGGATTTAGCTCAGTGTTTCCGGTGCCTGCCTCGCAAATGCAAGGTCCCGAGTTCGATCCCCAGTACCAAAAAACACAAAAAAACAACAAAAAAAACAGTAGTTTAAAAAATAATAATATGGCAAAGTAGAGATTATATTTTGGTAAAACTTTTCTGCAAATAAAATTCAGTAGTGTTTATCAAGGGCTTTGAAAAATCGACATCCTTTGATCTAACTATTCCACTTCTAAGAATTTATGCTAAGGGAATGAAAATGCTTAATGGAGAACTATAGCAAAAACAAAACAAAACAAAACAAAACAAAACACCAACCCCTTTACATCTAACAATGGTAGAGTGGTTAAATGAACGACAGACTACTATGCAACATCATGATGGGGAAGATAGTCAGAGGCTGATACATAAATAAAAAACATGGATCAGTTCCGGTGTTCTAGCACAGCAACGTGACCATAGTTAACAATAATCTATGATATATTTCAAAATAGCTAAAAGGATTATAATGTTCTCAACACAGTATATTAAATAATTTTTAAGAATTTAAACATTAACACCAACAAAAAGCTGTCATTATTTACTAGTTATGCTTATTTTATTTACGTTTAAATTGCAGTTTTCAATACTATACTTATTTAAGCATATTACCTGATTTAATAACATGCTGAGTAGTTTTTGTAGCTAGTATTTTGGATATTGTTTGAATCATATCATAAAGAGACATTTTCTGATGGTGATTATGCTTCTACTGGAATGGTAACTAGTTATGACAGTTCATAATTCTAACTTAGTATTATAATACCCAATATGTCCCTAACCTAACTGTAATTTCAGAAACACTTACAGATTTAGATATATTCTGAACAATAGCAGAACTCTGTGAAGATTTAGATTCAGGATGAAATCTAGGCAAGGCAGCCACTGGATTTGATGTTGGGTCTTTGTAATGTTGACTTGCAGGCTTAAATATATCAGGAATACCTGTATTTAAAATTATACAACACATTGAATATATTATTATATAACCAATTGTATCAAAATATTTTTCTTTAAATTAGTATGGCAATATTGTACCTGGACCAAGTGACTCATTCTTTATTCCCTTTGAAGATGAGCTGGTGTTACTTCTGTTCAAAATATCTATAAAAATTATATTTTAATAATCATTATTTGAAATATATTAAGATAAAAACTCCAAAAATATAGCCATAATAACAAAAAATAGAAATACATTTCTTTCCCTTAATGGTAAGGATTATGTATAGTCTTGAAATCAAGCCCTTCCCCAATCCTCATGCCACATATACACTCCTAAATGCCCGAATTTGCATTATGGGTGGGGCAACTGGATTACTTTTCAATGGATTACTTATCACCACTGCTCTTGAGTTTTAAATTATCATCAAACCTAGAATTTAGTATTGGATTAGCCTAAGTGGTTTCAGAAATACTACATCAGAAGTCAATCTGTGCCAGACAGGACACTCTGGATCAATTCAAGATTGCTCCCTCTTGCACTCATGTGAACTCTAACTTCTAGGTAACTGAGGAATCAAATTGAAATTTAGGAGAGCAGAAATTTGCCTAAAATTGCTTATCAGGAAAAGGTACAAAGCATGAAAATACACCATAAATCCTCAAAAATTTTCCCTTTTATCTTCCACCACAACCAGATTCCACAATAATTCTATAAAATAATAGGTCATACAGAAGTACAGTTGTTTTCTCATCATGGAAATGAAATACTCACGATTAAGTACTACAGAAGTCTTCTAGGAGAAAAAGACCTATTCGAACAATTTGACACTGTTTGCATTCAGAAATTCACAGTAAGTATTTACTCAATCCATTAAAGAGTTATTGCTATTATTTGGTGGGTGTAGTCTAACAAACACAAGTTTTACATGGCCCATGATAATTCTATAAAAACATTTAGCTCATATTCAACATGCTAACATAGTTTGCAGATTACACATCAAATATCAATAAAATCAAATTTTCAGTTAACAATTTCGAAAAGAAATTCTACTGGGTCCAATCCTCTTTTTGATAGAATCACTTAAAACCAAGACATTATTGTATTTGAGTACTATTAACAGTCATCTACAATTGATATAAATCCAATATGAATGTGAATTGTTTGCTTTCAATACAATGATTTGAGTAACAATTTTGAAATATGGTAATATTTCAGCATAAAAATTATCAGTGGTAGGGGCCAGTTGTTCATTGCCATGGTAAGTAAGAAAAAGGGCATGCTGGCCACATTATTTGGTAAATTCTCCAGCTTAAAGAAGTAAACAAAATGGGAAAGTATCTGCTTCTTCTTTCCTTAAATTCAGTATTCTGTCCCATGTACTTTTACATTTTTGAGAGGAATTTTAACAAGCTATCACTGGTAGCTTCATTTTGACCTTATAACAATGTCTAATAATTCACAAAGGCACTGGGCATCTTTTGCCAGAAATCCATAAGGATGTAAAAGTGTACTGACTGACCATATCATCCAAGTATAGCGGCTAAAGGGTAGGCCTTTCCTCCATGAATACAAATAGCAGTTGTCAGCCAGGCATGGTGGTACACGTCTGTAATCTCAGCACTCAAGAGGCTGAGGCAGGAGAATAGCCATGAGTTTGAAGCCAACCTAGGCTACATAGTGTGGTCAAGGCCAGCCTGAACTACAGTACATAATGAGACTGTCTCAAACAAACCAACCAACCAAGCAACCACAGTATTTGCTGTAAGGTGGCTGTAGCCAGAAGCTACAGCACTTGTTGGTACACAGACCAGAGACTGCATAATCATGCAGTACCTAGGCATTTTAATAGCCACGAATCAAGTGGACACTTTGATGAGACAGTTGCTTGGATATGACAACCTTTATCAGACACTAACACAAACCTATTTAGTATATTCTGATTGTTTTAAATAAAGTACATAATTTCCTTTTCTTTATTTCAGGGGTGCAAAGAGAAACAGAAAACAAAATTAAATAGGCTACATAGCTTCCTTAAAAAGTAGGATCTCAGAAGGCCTACAATGCTGTTAGGTAATCTCACTGTTTAACTGTTTTCTCACATATGGTATTTTAACCTCTCACTTCCTTATTCCTGTCCCTAACTACATCCTCACCATGATTATCACAAGGTTTTACTAACTTCTAGCCCTCTTCCCCTCCAGCTCCTTTCAGAACAAATATATCAAGGACATGTATGATAGTCCACAGGTTTTTCCATTCAAAACAAAGAATAACCATCTTCAATATGCTTACATTTTAAAAACATACATGGGGCTTATAATTTGTCCTTTGTTCTTTGTACAAAAGATACCTCTGGCTGATTTGAGTGTAGTCTTGCCAGAGAACATCAGGAATATATCTTTTGTCACATAGGAGGTAATGAATTATGATAAATCTGTTTACATACCATAAAAAAGAAAAGAACAACCATCTTACGAAACTTCACTGAAATAAATGCTTACTTGAAATGGCTGGTTTTGAACTTGATATTTCTCCAACAAAGATTAGCTCATCATCATCATCATCTTCAACCTGAGTTTCTTCTACTTTTTTCTGCCATGGTTCCAGCTCTTCTTCTTCACATTCCATGAAGAGTTCAGCCATTTTTGAATTATCTGATTTTCAAAAGGAGAGAAACTTTATTTTAAAAAAATATTTTTGCAATATAAATAGATTATATTTGTAGTTGGTACATGGTAGCAAAAGTAAAAACTGGAGAACTTAATCTATAAGACATAAACTAGTAAGACTTGGTCACTAGATAGATAACAGAAGACAGTAAATTACCATGGCCAATAAATTTTAAGGTCAAATTCATTTGAAGTGAGTTTCAGTTATATTACAAGATATGATTCTATTTACAAAGAGGATTATACCTAACCATTATCTGAGAAAAAATTCAGGGAGATAAATTGAGAATAAGAGACAAAAGAAAAACTAAACTAGATTCAGGGCCACTAGGCACAAAGCAAAGCAAGGATGAAATACCAGACTGAAAATAGGGATATTAAATGAAGCTTATTCCATTCCAAAGCAGATTACATATTTTTCACCTGAAGAAAATAAGCAAAGAACACATTGTGAATATACTCAGCCTGTTAAGTTCTAACCAGGAACACAGACACAGGGCAGAAAAATATTACAGAGATTACAATTAGCACATTTAGAGAGATAAGACAAAATTATTATTATTATTATTATTATTATTATTATTATTATTTTTGGTACCAGGGATCGAACTTGGGTCCTTGCACTTGCATAGCAGGCAACGAAACCACTGAGCTAAATCCCCGGCCCTAGACAAAATTATTATAAATAAATAACATTTAGGAAAAGAGTAAAAATAAGAAAGCCAAATTTCAGGTTAAAAAAACCCCAAAAAACAAAAAAACAAAACTCAAAATGCCAAAGTTGAGCAACTATGGAACTAAAAGATAAAAAAAATACCAAATAGAAAAGCCAAGATTGTTAGAAAAATCAATTTAAAATGTACAACAGACATCTAATAAAAACTGGTCACAGTGGCACATGCCTATAATGCTAGCTACTTGGGAGGCTAAGGCAGGAAGACTGTAAGTTCAAGCCCAGCCTGTGCAACTTACTGAAATCCTGTCTCAAAATAAATAAGTAGGGTGTGACGGCATATACCTGTAATCCCAGCACTCTGGGAGGCTAAGGCAGGAGGATTTCTAGTTCCAGCGCAGCCTGGGCAATTTAGAGAGACCAGTTCAAGAGAAAAAAATGTCCAGGGGTGTAGCTCAGTGTAAAGGCCCTAGATTCAATCCCCCATACTGAAAATAATTCTGAAACAGGAGAGAGAAAAAGGAGGGTAAGGTAATCAAAGCAAAATTCCCAGTTCTAAAGGACATAAATCTCCAAAATGAAAGGCCACCAGCACCCAGCAAATTGATCAAGAATAGAAAAGAAAATTACACTGAGGGACATGATATAAAATTTCAGGCTGGAAATAAGAGAACATCCTTCTCCACTGCTGCTGGGAGTGTAGACTGGTGCAGTCACTAAAACTAAGAGGTTCTATTTGACCCAGCCATACCTCTTCTTGGTATCTTCCCAAAAGAATTAAAAGCATCATACCACAGCGATATATGCACACTCATGTTTATGGCAGCAGAGTTTGTAATAGCTAAATCTTGGAAACAGCCGAAATGCCCATCAACTGACGAATGGATAAAGAAGATGTGGTTTTTTTTAATACAATGGAGTACTACTCTGCCATAAAGAAGGACGAGCTTCAGACATTTATAGCTAAATGGATGGGCCTTGAGACCATACTCTTAAGTGAAATAAATTGGACATACATGTTTAAATATTGCATTGTTTCTCTGGTATAAGAAACTGGATGTGGAAATAAGGACTGAGATTTATAATGGATGTTGGGAAATGGGGAGAAAATGTTCAAATGGGAAGGGGAACAAGGGAGGAGGGAGGGAGAAAGGAAGAAAGAGACAAGAAAAAAAGTGACAATAGAATTAAAAAATGGAAACAAAGCTTTTGTACATAAAGAGGGGAGGGAGTTTGGGGGGGATGGGATAAAATAAAATTTATTTAAAAAAAAGAACACCCTAAAGTTGGGGTGGAGGTGTAAGAGTTAAAATAATGCTTATATAAAAATCTTACTAAAAATAATTTTCTATACTTAGCCAATCTACTATACTCAGCACAAGGTACATATTTTTTTCATCAAGAGTTAATAATCGGTACAAAACCGGAGCCTCGGGACGGGCCGCGTGAGGGAGGAGGGTTCATCATGTCTAGTGGCGTATAAGAAGATCCCACCACCGGTCCCTCCTTGCACCACATCAAAGCCGTTCATCTCAGTCACAGTCCAGAGCAGTACTGAGTCTGCTCAGGACACCTACCTGGACAGCCAGGATCACAAGAGTGAAGTGACAAGCCAGTCGGGCCTGAGCAACTCGTCGGACAGCCTGGACAGTAGTACTCGACCACCTAGCGTGACGCGGGGTGGAGTTGCCCAAGCCCCTGAAGCCCCGGAGGCACCCCCAAAACATGCAGCTCTGAAAAGTGAACAAGGGATGCTGACCAGCTCTGAGTCCCACTCTGAGACCATCCCCAAAAGGAAACTGTCAACAATAGGAATACAAGTTGACTGCATTCAGCCAGTGCCAAAAGAGGAGCCCAGTCCCGCTACCAAATTCCAGTCCATCAGGGTTCAGGTAGAGGACGACTGGCAAAGCAGCACCCCCTCTCACAGTATGTCCTCCCGACGGGACACTGACTCGGATACCCAGGATGCTAATGACTCAAGCTGTAAGTCATCTGAGAGGAGTCTCCCAGACTGTACCCCACATGCCAACTCCATCAACATTGATGCTGGCCCCCGGCAGGTGCCCAAGATTGCCCAGATCAAGCGCAACCTCTCCTATGGAGACAACAGTGACCCTGCCCTGGAGGTGTCCTCACTGCCCCCACTTGACCCCTGGCTTGAGTCGACCTCCAGCTCCCCGGCAGAGCCAGCACAACCAGGGGCCTGCCACCGAGATGGCTACTGGTCCTTGAAGCTACTTCAGGCGGAAACAGAGTGTCTGGAAGGCTGGTGCTGCCAAATGGACAAGGAGACCAAAGAGAACAACCTCTCTGAAGAAGTCTTAGGAAAGGTCCTCAGTGCTGTGGGCAGTGCCCAGCTACTAATGTCCCAGAAATTCCAGCAGTTCCGAGGACTCTGTGAGCAGAACTTGAACCCTGACGCCAACCCACATCCAACAGCCCAGGACCTGGCAGGGTTCTGGGACCTGCTACAGCTGTCCATTGAGGACATCAACATGAAGTCTGATGAACTCTACCACCTCAAGGCCAACAGCTGGCAGCTGGTGGAGACCCCAGAGAAGGGGAAGGAAGAGAAGAAACCACCCCCTCCAGTCCCAAAGAAGCCAGCCAAATCCAAGCCGGCAGTGAGCCGTGACAAGGCCTCAGATGCAGGGGACAAGCAGTGTCAGGAGGCCCACAAGAGACTCCTGACAGCCAAGCGGGCAGCTTCTGTGCAGCAGAACTCAGCCACAGAAAGTGCAGACAGCATTGAGATTTATGTCCCCGTGGCCCAGACCAGGCTCTGAGACCACGAAGGAGGAAGGAAACAATTTTAAATCATTAAAAAAAACAATGCAGATGGAACAAAATTTAATCAACCTTTAGTATGGTTATTCTCTCTAGAGACCCTGAGCCAATTTTCATATTGATGCATACAAGGGCTCACAATTTGGCTTTTTTGGGTCCCTCCCAGCTTTAGGCTATGAAGACTTCACACACAAAAATCGTCAACAAAACTAGAAAACTTTTTTTTCCCTCTTGCTGGCCGTGGTGGACTAGATAGGCGGACCTCAGCAACTCCCTGGCACAGCCTCAGACTGCGGTCTTTTTACTTGTTCTATCTAATGAGAACTTACACTAGCTTGTTTACAAGATGACGACTGTCCAAGGGCAGCCTTGGGCACCTGCCATGTCCCTCCTCCTCCCAGCTACCCTGCTCTGACCTTGGATTTTTCATTCTACATTTTTCTTTTCCCTTCAGAGCACTCTCAGGGTCACCATCAAGGCCAGCAGCTTTCTGGTTCAGTCCTTTTTGTGGCTAAGGGCCCAGAGAACAGCGAGATGGACACACATCCCTCCTTCGCCATCAAGTGCTCGCACACACTTGCACGTGCACACACAGATAGGGCTGCCCTCCGCTGTGACCTGCCAGCCCTAGGCAGGGTCAGGCAGGACTTACCTCTCCGCAGATGAGAAAGGTGTTGGTCTTGGGGGAAATGAGGTGAAGCCAGGTTACCACCCTCCAGCGGTTTTTCTTCCCAGCCCCTTCTTCCTTCACCAAATCTAGGACTCGGAATGGCTTTGGCCAGCGTGGGGGTTGTCTGTCCTTGGCTACGCCTGTGTCCAGTCCCCAAGGGCAAGTGGCGGTCTGTATGTATGTGTACATATGCACACAGACCTTACAGTGTATATTTAACAAACGCCCATCTGCTCAACCATGCCCACCAGCGCTGCCACCACTGGCTCTCGGGCACCTGGCAGGAGGCGGGTATGTGAATAGCATATATTTTTACATGTACTATATCTAGATGTGTGTACAAGTGTGTGTAAAAATATATAACTTGTGTGTAAGCAGCCTTTTGGTGGGGAGGGGTCTTACCTCCTATCAGCCCAGCCTCTGAGTTTCCTGTTCTATTTTTTTTTTACCCCAGTCATCCTCCCCTGAATCCCCACTCCCAGGGTGTCATGAGCCCTGAGCTGCAAAGGCCCAGGTCTGCAGGGTGGGGTGGGGAGAGCAAGGCAAGAGCAGGCAGCCCGGCCGGGGCCGTGTGCAGCAGAGCTCAGCACACAACGGGCTGCTCTCTATTGTGTATAGGGCTGCTCTCTATTGTGTATACGACTCAAGGGCATTGGAGATATCCTCTTGTCTGGTGCGTGCTGCAGGGGTGAACCAAGGGCCTGCTCTGGAGCCCCATTCCAGCTTGGCCGCTGTCTGGGGCCTTGCACAAGTCACTTGACCTCTGTGTGCCTCAACTTCCTCCTCTGTAAAATGGGGACAGTCCCTGCCCCTCCCTACCTCACAGGCATGTTGTGAGAATAAATGAGGTAATGTGTAAAAAAAAAAAAAAAAAAAAAAAAAAAAAGAGTTAATGATCAACAGGTGTACATACTGCTCTTTCTTAAATCATTAGTTTTTGTCATTATCTAATAATTTTCTATCAAGAAAGATGAGAATTTCAGTTTGCCAAAATTTACCTTCCATTTACTCTTTCTTTCTCAGGCAGAATCCACTGGATTATGGGACTTAAGAAGGAGAAAAATACAGAATGCAGAAAACATGACATTCAACACAATATAAAAACAAAGGAAAGTTTCAGGATAGTAATTGCTCAATGGGCCTATGGAGCAAATCAGCCAGGGAATATTATAATATTACTGCAAGGAGATACTTCTCCAACCCAAACATATTAAAAATTAAATTTAGATCACCTGACGCATTTTATCATGTAAAAATTAAGAGGTTATATAAGAATATGATAAGACTTGGCTATAGAATTTAATGACAAAAACTGATTAATTTAAGAGTAGTACATACATGTACGTTTGAAAACAAATTTGGAAAGAATTAGAAAAACAGCTAAATAAGGGAAAGTAGATGCCTTGAGGCTGGGGGAGGAGGTAGCATACAGGTGTACACGGGTTCAGACACACCTGTTTACCCCCACTCCTTTAAAGAAATTGTGGTTATGCAACTTAAACCCTTTTCAGATTTGTTTGACTTAAACTGCGTTCTTTCTATTAAAAAGAAGTACTGAAGTAGACCTAAAGTAAAATAACAACAATGAAGATTGTATGTAAGTGGTAGAGAGGTGGATGGGGGACAACTAGTAACTTCAGAGTTCTGGCTTAGACAAGAAAATCTTTATTTTAAAATGCAGCCATTTCTAAAGGTAATTCTATTATATTAAAATAATGCCATTTCTACTTTCAATCCAAAATTAAGACCATAGTTTAGCATGACCTTAAAAGGCACTACTTGAAAACAATGGCGTGAAGATGGCATACAAAAGAAACATCTTAACAAATCGGTGCCGTTCTTTTAATGTGATTTTCCTCCTCTACACAGCTATGCCACAAATCATTTCTTTTTTCTTTTATTCCTACCCAAGGCCTTGCTCATGTTAGGCAAGCACTCTGCCACTGACATACACCCCAGCCCCAAATCATCTTTTTTTTTTTAAGTGGTTTGCAAATAGGTTTATTTAAAATCCAGAGCTTTACTATATTTGTTGCCTTTATTCCAAGTATCTGTTGAATAACGACTATAAAGTTCTGGATTAGAAGAAAATGACAAAGTAAAATAATGAGTAGATAGGACAAAATTTATGGAAATACTGAGGACTTGGAAGTCTCTGGAAGGCCATAGTAAAATTTTTTTTTCCCCATTAAGTTTATTGGTACATTTTTGGTATAAAATAGTTATATTCATCATTGGGATCTTGTACCTTTACATGAGTATCTTGGTTCTTATTGTTTTCCCCTTCCCTTGCCCTCCCCTCTTCACCAGCTCCACCCTTCCCTATTTGCAAAGACCTTGTTTCCATTTTTTTCCTTTTTATACTTTTCCTTTTCCCTTTTTTCCCTTCCCCTACCCCTCCCAATTCCCCTGCTCTTTTAGACCTTTTCTTCCTGTTACACAATATCAGTTATACATTTTTTAAATTACAATATCAAGATCTAGGAGACATTACCACAGATTTTACAGAATTTAAAAGGATATAGAAAGCATATTACAAAAATCTTTTTTGAAATAAATTTGACAACTTCTAAGAAGTACCTTGGAAGACAAATTAATGAAACTAACTCTGGAGGAAATATAAAATTTGAATAGCACCTATTAAAGAAAGTATATTCCTAGCTTAAAAACCTACCTATATGACAACAGCAGGCTCATATACATTTTAACTGATAAATTATATCAAACAATTAAAGCAGAAAAAAGAAGGAACACTTCTCCCCTCATTTTAGGAACTCAACATTGTGCTAATCCTAAAACTGGACAAAGATAATAGAAGAAAAGAGTATGAACATAGATAGAAATTTGTTTAACAAAACAAACTATTGGAAGTCAGATCTGGCAGGATGTAGAAAGTGGTTTTGTTACAGGGATGGCAGTGTTGGTCCAGCACTGGAAGATCCACCCCCAAAAGTCATCATTTAAACAGAGGAAAGGAGAAAGCCATATGATCCTGTCACTAGTCGGAGAAAAAGCACTGGACTAAATTCCACAGCTGTTCATGGCAAAAGCTATCAGGAGACTAGAAGTAGAACAGAAACTTCTCATCAGATCAAAGACATGTACTCCACATCTCCAGCGAGAATGCCTTATATAAATGGAGAAGATACAATGCCCTCTCCTTAAGGTGGGGAACAAGGGCAGATATGTTTACTCTTTATCTGTCCATTAAACTTTGAAACCTAGTCCCCACCAAAATAGTCTGGCAATAAAATGACACAACTAGGATAGGATTGGCAGGGCAGAAGCAAAATCTTTATATGTAGATGAAATGATCATCTACAGAGAAAATACTAAGAAATCTCTAGGAGTCCCTAGAACTTGTACTTGAATTTAGCAGGATTAGAAAACACAAGGTATATATAAAAATTCAGGTCTGTGTATACTTGCTATAAATGAAGAATTGGATATTGAAATTTAAAAGTTATGTAGGAGTACAAAGGACCTAGAAAAGCCAAAAACAAAAACAGTGTTGTAAGGCGTTCAGTACCTAATTTTAAGACCTCCTTTAAAGCTACAGTAATCAAGACAGCATTGGTGTAAGGAAAGACATATAGATCATTGGAATAAACAGAGAATCTAGAAATAGAACCACACATATATGGTCCACTGAGTTTTGAACGATTATTTAACATTAGCATTTTATAGAATATAAACTCAATTCAAGAGCCGAGGAAGAGATAGTGTTTTCGGCAAATGGCACTAGAACACCTGGGATCCGTATATAAAAAATAAACTTCAACCCTTTTTTTCCACACGTGAAAATAACTTGAAGGGATCTATGAACCTAAATAAGAAAGCCTAAAAGTATAAAACATTAAGAAGAAATTATAAGGGAAAATATTTATGAATTCAGGGTAGGCAAGAACTACCTAGGATACAAAAAACATGAAGTATAAAAGAAAAAAATTGATAAATGGGATTCCATCAAAATTTAGAACTTCAAATGACATCATTAAAATGAAAAGTAATCCTTAAACAGACCACATTTACAATACATATAACCTATGACCAGAATATATAAAGAATTCTTAGAGCTCATTAATAGACAACCCAATTAAAATGTAGACATAAGAAGATGATAAACAGCCAGTATAGCACAAGGAATGGTGTACAACTCTAGATTCAGAAAAATACTAATCAGTACAATAATAAGATTGAATTATATACTCATTAGGGAGATGAAGTTAAAAGTTTTAAAAGCCTTGTCATGACTTTTTCTTTTTGTTGGATTCTCCCTCTTTGCGTTTAATTTGTCACACCCAATGGATTCATTCTGCTGGGTTTCCTGGGGTTGTGTTCCTCATCGTCTTTTCCTAGGGTATTGTCTAAAATTTCTTGGAGTGCCGGTTTGGTATTCATGAAGTTCCTGAGGTGCTCTTTATCATGAAAGTATCTTATTTCTCCATCAATTTTGAAAGATAGCTTTGCAGGGCACATCAATCTGGGTTGGAGGCTGTTTTCCTTTAGGGCTTGAAATACATCACTCCAAGCTCTTCTTGCCTTGAGGGTTTGCATTGAGAAGTCTGCTGTGATTCTGATGGGCTTTCCTTTGCATGTGATTTGTTTCTTTTCTCTCACTGCTTGTAGAATTTTGTTCTTCTGTTGGATTTCTGGAATCCTAACTACTATATGCCTATGTGTAGATTGTTTTTTATTAAGGCTAGCTGGAGTCCTATATGCCTCCCTCATCTGTATGTCAAGTTCTTTTCCCCTCCTTGGGAAGTTTTCTGCCATCACTTCTGTGAAGAGTTTTTTTATGTCATCTGTGCTCTCTCCTCTTTCTTCATTGACTCCAATCAGTCTTATGTTATTCTTCTCTGCATCGTCTAGCAGCTGCTGGATTGATTTCTCGTGTTCCCTTACAATTTTAAAGCAACTTTTCTTTTCCTCCTCACTAATTGCAATCTTATCTTCTATATGTGAAATTCTATCCTCACATTGGTTCATTCTGCTGTGCAGACTTTCAGTGGAGTTTTTAATCTCTTGGAAATCTGTTTGTATTTGTTTTATGGATTCCATTTGTTTCCTATGTTGGGATCCCATCATATTCCTCAGATCCTCTATTTTTTTATCTGTGTCCTCTCTAGATTTATTAATCATGTCTTGCACCATGAGCAAAATCTTTGCTGTTATCTGAGTAATTATTTCTGATTTCATTTTTCCCAGATCCTCTTTTGTTGCCAGTTCAGAGAGTCCAGTCCAGGTGGTTGAGTATCAAATTGTTCCATCTCATTTCCCTTTGAGGTTGCTGTAGGTGATCCAGAAGTCTGTTTTTGAGACTTGTTTACGTGTCTTCTCATTTCCATGGGAGGGGGTGCTTCTGGCACCCACGTGGCTCACCTTCTCTGCCCTAGGAGTTTGGGATGGCAGCGGGGGAGCTTCCTTCCGGGTTCTGGGTCCAGCTCAGCTTCTCTGCCCTAGAAGCTTAGGATGGGGTTGGGGAGCTTCCTTCCGGGTGCTGGGACCAGCTGAGCTTCTCTGCCCTAGGAGCCTGGGATGGAGGTGGGGAGCTTCCTTCCGGGTGCTGGGACTGGCTCACCTTCTCTGCCCTAGGAGCCTGGGATGGAGGCGGGGAGCTTCCTTCCGGGCGCTAGGACCGGCTGAGCTTCTCTGCCCTAGGAGGCCCCCAAATCATTTCTTAGCATACAGAACCCCCTCCAAAAAAAAAAAATCGCAAAGCAAAAACTGTTCCCATCCTCCCAAATGTAATTAATATTATGAACTGACTCCTTTTCTAAATACCTCAAAAATAGTATACAGATTGTCCTCAAATAATTAAAAGCATAATTCAGTTTAATATTTGTGTATTCTGCATACTTAAAATTCACCTTAAAAGTCATACTTAAAAATCACCTTCCTCCCTGTGTTCCCTGGAGCTCTCATCTGCACTATTTTTTCTACTTAGAATATCCTTTCTCCTCACCTTGTACTGCCCACATTATTCTAAGAGTGGAAGGAACAAGGACTCAACATGGAATTGAATACAGTAGTTCCTCCTTACCTACAATTTTACATGCCATAGTTTCGGTTACCTGTAATCAACTGTGTTCAGAAAACAGTAATGGAAAGTTCCAGAAATAAACAATTCATAGGCTTTTAATTGTGTGTCATTCTGAGTACCATAAAGAAATCTTACACTTTGCTGCTCTGTTACTCTGCTCTGTCACACGAGCCATCCCTTTGTCCAATGTATCCACACTGTGTATACGACCTACCTGGTGGTCACTTAGTAGTTACCGTGGTTATCAGTCCAACAGTGCTTTTATTGAAGTAGCCATTATTTTACCTAATAATGGCCCCAAAGCACAAGAGTAATGCTGCTGGTGATCCAAATATGACAAAGATAAGCTGCAAATTGCTTCCATTAAGTGAAAAAATAAAAGTTCCTGTCTCAATAATGAAAGAAAAAAACCTTGTATGTCAAGGTTGTTAAGATCTATGGCAAAAACACACCCTCTGTGAGACTGGAGGAAAGAAAAAGAAATCCACGGTTGTTTTTGCTGTTGTGCCTTAAACTGCAAAAGTTACAGCCACAGTGCATAATATAAATACTTTAAGACAAAAAAGGAATTAAATCATTAGTTTTCCTACAATCTGTGGTTTTAGCATTCAATGATGTTCTTGGAATATATCTTTCATAAGTTCAAATCTTTATTGCAGTTTTTCCTAATTATGTGACCCTGGAGAAATTATTTGGCCTATTTCCTCGCTTCTGATATGCTTAAAATGTCTACCTAATAGAAGTGGTTACAGAGATTGAAGAAAATGCTATATGTAATTTCAAGCAGATACTCTACAAAATATCAATGCTGTCCTTTCCCAACTCAGAACATTTACAACTTCCTCAATAAACGTTTAAACCTGTTTTTCTTTCACCTCTTACTATACTGATAGTCTATACCATGTAATTTAAGGTTTATTATATAAGATCTCAAACTGCTCACTATTTTTAATGTGTCTTAATTACATACTTTCAACTTCAAAGTAAGCTTCTCGAGAGTGAAGAACACTTTCCTTTGTACTTCCTCTTGCATACAGTAGTCTATTAGATATATAGTAGGCACTTAAACTTGGCAAAGTCAGGCATACCAAATTTAAACAAATGACAGAAGTTAATGTATACTGATATCATAGTGAAACCATATGAACATATAGGTCTTCTTTATTCTTTTAAACTGGATACTTCCATTGTCAATATAGTTAAGATATATTGTTGAAGAAAAAATTTAAGTTATATAACAGCACATAGAGCATCATCAGTTTTAGAAATAAAGTTTTTCTAAAAGTGTAAATAAGGATCAAAATGTGTAATTGATATTGTGAAATAGGAAGAAAAGGTCTAAAGGAGTAGGGGAAGTGGGAGGGGTAGAGGAAAGGAAAGATGGGAAAAGAAAAAATATGAGAAAAGGAAAAGAATGGAAATAAAGTCTTTGTAAATAGGGAAGGGTGGAGGGGGTGAAGGGAGGGCAGGGGAATGGGGAAAAAATAAGAACCAAGATGCATCATGTAAAGTACAGGTAACCAATAATGAATGTAAATGTATTGTATACCTAAAATGTACCAATAAACTTAATGGAAAAATTTAAAAATTTAAAAAAGAAAATAAAGATTTTGTCTAGAGGAAGTTTGTGATTATGTTTGTCAAGACTATAATAGTAGCTATCTCTGTGGATGCGGAGGAAACATTTAATATCTACTTTGCTTAGATTTTTATTGTATATTGTTCATTTTTAACCATGAGTATAGCATGTATTACTTTAATAAATCTAAGCGTTTTTCTTTTCCTTTTCTTTTTTGGTGGTACTAGGGATCAAACTCAAAGCTTTTACACTGAGCTACATCCCCATCCCCAGCAGTTTGGTTTTTTTGGAGACCAGGTCTTGCTATAGCACTAAGTTGCTCAGGCTGGGGTCAAATTTGGGATCCTCCTGCCTCAGCTTTCCAGAGCTAGGATTATACAGGCATGTACCACCATGCCAGCCCTAAGCATTTTTGCTTTTAAGAAAATGTGTCGTCTTTCACCTGTTCTCTTGAAGAAAATTTATCAGTACAAAATCTACGCATACTATTACCAATTGCAGCAGTTAATACCTACTTTTTTGTTGAAAAGGGCTGTTGTCATCCATCAAGCTGCAGAATCACCTAAGAATAAATACATGACATCAATCAATTTTGAGTAACTTTAACATCAAATACTGAAACATAGGGTCAGGGAGTTAGCTCAGTGGCACCACACTTGCGTTGCAAGCACAAGGTCATGAGTTCAATCCTCGGTACCAAAAACAAAACAAAACAACAACAACAAAAAAGAAACATGAAACTTCATTTAGAAACCTGTGGGTTTAATTTCAATCTCCAGCATATTCATGTGACACTAGACAAAGTAGCAAGTTAGGTCTTAGATTTCTACCCTATAAAGATACTTACTCTTGGAGTGGATTTTGTTAAGTTAAATGTACACAAACCTAATCTTTTTCTCCTCCAAAAACCTTGCAATCTGAGTTTGGTATGTTTAATATATACATGTAATTAAATTTCCATAACAGAATGCTTTTTTTGGTACTGGGGATCGAACTCAAGACCTTGCACTTATGAGGTAGGCCCGGTGCCACTGAACTAAATTGCCGGCCCTGAATGTTTTAACATTTACTACTTGAGCGAATCTAATGATTAAATGACAAATTTTAAACCAGGCATAGTGGTTGTTGCATGCCTATAACTCAGTGACTCAGGAGGCTGAGGCAGGAGGATCTCAAGTTTGAGTCTTGCTTGGGCAACTTAGTGAGATACTGTCTCAAAATTTAAAAAATAGGCAGGGGTGGGCCCTGCCCAACACCTCAGTGCAGGGGACCTACTTGCTCTTTGTTTTGGTTCCATATTTGGGGTGGGGCAAAAATTTTGACTAGGCTGGTTTGAGGGGAGACCTGTGACCACCTACTGCTGCTGCACCCTAGGAATAGGGGAGGGACATGGACATGGTGTCCCATGCCTAAATAATAAATAGAGCTGCCAAACATTTTTATGCCCAATGAGCCCAGGGGGAGGGAAATGTTCGCCCCCAGGGTTATTTTTGGAGAGGGAGGGCTGTGTATAGGCCATATTCTCTAGAATCTATTTTACTAACTGACCTGTTTTGGGACATATTAGCTGAATAAAAGATGTTTCTATACAAAAAAAAAATATATAGGCAGGGATTTTTAGCTCAGTGGTTCCACTGCCTGCCTCACAAGCGCAAGGTCCTGAGTTCGATCCCTGGAACTTTTTAGTTAAATAAATAAACAAATAAAAAATTTAAAAAATAATAAAAAGTGCCAGAGGGGCCAGGGCTCAGTGGTTCTGGCGCCTGTCTCGCAAGTGCAAGGTTCTGAGTTTGATCCCTGGTACCAAAAAAAATAAAAAATAAAAAGGTGCCAGAGACATAGCCCAGCTTGAAGGTCTTGGGTTCAATTCCTAGCACCACACACACAAAAAGCTGTTATATTAAATGTTATCAAGAAACATTTGAATCGTTTTATTTAGAATAAGAATTTGATTCTGAATTGCATTCTGAATTCTCAAACATATCCTATATGGTCTACATACAATATAAATACTACTTTTACACTATTTCAGTTGCAGAACAGAAAGGTCAAAATTAGGCATCCAAATCTAAGGTAAGTAGGCTATACAGAAATAATTCAGTCTTCATCTTTGTCTGTATCCTCAGATTGGCAAGAGCAAATTTTTCCTTATGCTGTATTTTTTGTATTGATTAGTCCACAGAAAAAAAATATTGCTTTAATTCAAAGTTACTGGTTACAAATGTTTGAATTTTTATTACAAGATTCTCTAGTAAATTTTGTCCTTTAGCAAATTTCTGAGATCTATTTACAAATCTCTTCAACTCAACTACTTTAACAGTGCTTTGTCCCTAAACTAGAACTAAGATAATGTATATATCAAGCAGATAAATATGACAATTCCTGCTCAACATTAAGTATCCATGACTATCAAGAATACAAAATAAACTGGGCATGATGGCACACATGTGTAATCCTAGCACTCTGGGAGGCTGAGGTAGGATTTCAAGTTTGGGGCCAGCCTGGGAAAATTAAGAGACTCCTCTCAAGACCCTGTCTCAAAAAATAAAGGGCTGGGGATGTGGCCCAGTGTGAAGGCTCTGGGTTCAATCCCTAGTACCACACACATACACACAGAAAATATTTTTAAGAGTCATAACTGTATAGTCTACGAGATTAACATAACACTTTTATATTAGATGATTATATAAAGTATCTATTGGTATAAAAACCCTAAAATGAGTACTAAATGTGTAAGTAGTCTATAAACAAGTCCTATCTACTGCCCATGGCTACAGAGATGTTTTGAGGCCCATAGCAGAAATTAGGAGCCTCAACTGGTATATTCATAAACACTTGAACTAAAACTTCAATTTATTTTACTACTTTTTAAAAAAATTATTTTATTGGTACATTTTAGGTATACAACACAATTACATTTCTCATTGGGAATTGAACCTTTACATAATGCATCCTGGTTCTTATTTTTTCCCCATTCCTAGCCCTCCCTTCACCCCCTCCACCCTTTCCTATTTACAAAGACTTTATTTCCCTTTTTTCCATTTCTCATCATTTTTCCATTCCCTTCTTTCCTTTCCCCTGCCCCTCCCACTACCCCTATTCCTTTGGACCTTTTCTTCCTATTTTGCATTATCAATTATTCATTCTAATCATTGGTACATTTTAGGTATACAATATAATGACATTCATCATTGGAAATTTGCACCTTTACATAGTCTCTCTTGGTTCTTATTTTTCACCCTTGCCCAGCCCTCCCTTCAACCCCTCCAGTCCTCCCTATTTACAAAGATTTTGTTCCTATTTTTCCATTTTCTCATATTAATCCCATTCCCTTCTATCCTTTCCCCTAGCCCTCCTACTTCCTTCCCCTTTGCCCCTTTTCTTCCTATTTCAAAACTTCAATTTAAAACTGTATTACCCAATGAGGTATTAACTAGCCACACATGGCTACTTAAATTTAAAATAATTAAAATAAAAAATTTAGCTCTTCAGTCATTCTACCCATGTTTCAAGTGCTCAAAATCTACAAGTCACTAGTGGCTACTATATCGGACAGTATCACTACAGAACATTTCTACTGGTCAACACAAGCCTCAAGGATCATAACATTAGTTTTAGTTTAATATAAATCTTTATGGTTTTCTTTGGGAGGATTGGAGCCCTCTAAAACTATCACCTTGAAACCCCTTCAAGTTAGCACTTCAGAGATTTGGTGACAAGGAAAGGAATGGTGTGGAGGATCAAGCTGGCTGTCAGAAAAAAAATGGAACATCCAGCAAAGATACGCAGAGTAGGGATCCTAAAGCTCTGATAATAGCAACTCTAGAGGGTCTCTTGGTTCTGCAGCTAAGAGTTATTGTGAAAATAAATGAGGAAAGAACTTTCCATTTCAGCTACTGATTCAGGTAGAGATAATATGGCCATGTTTAATACACTGTTCTTATGGGGACATATGAATTTCAAATGATACATGGCTTGAACACAACCCATTAATTTTTTGAGACCCTGTAAAAATAATTGTAATTGACTTTTTATTTTTTGGTTTCAACTTTTTTGAGACAGGGCCTCAACTATGTAGTGCAGGCTAACCTTGAACTCATGGTGAACCTCCTGCCTCAGCCTCACAAGTGCTGGGATCATAGGTATGTGCCATCACCCACAGCTTGCTTCAACTTTTATACATATAAAATTTAAGCATCTTTTAAAAGAGTTTATTCCACAGAAAGCTTAAAATTATGAATTAACTTAATTCAAAATACTTTTTAAATTAAAAGATATCACTTAGTACCCACAAGGATGGCTGTAATCAAAAGACAACTAGTGTTGACAAGCACATAATGAAACTGGTACCTTCATACACTGCTAGTAGGAATGTAAAATGGTAGAGTCACTGTGGAGAACATTTTAGCTCCTCACAAAGTTAAACATTAGTTACATATGTCTCAGAAATTTCACTCCTAGGCAATTAGAAATATACATAAATTAAAGTTTGTACACAGATGTTTGTACACAGCAGTATTAATAACCTCCAAAACCTGAAAAACATTCAAATACCTATCAACTGATGAATGGGTAACAAAATGTGATATATCCATGTTATAGATTATCGATAAAATTAAACACTGATACATGTTATACACATGGACCTTGAGGATATTATACAAAGTGAAGAAGTCAAACAAATCACATACTACATGATTTATATGAAATGTCCAGAAATGGCAAATCCACAGACAGAAAGTAGGGTAATGGCTGCCAAGGGCTGGGTTTGAGGAAAAGGGAATGTTTGCTATTGGGCACAGAGCTTCTTTCTAGGGTGATGAAAATGTTAAAAAATTGATTGTGGTGATGGTTATACAACTCTGAGCATACTAAAACAACTGAACTGCATACTTTATTGTTTTTTTTTTTTTGGTAACGGGGATCGAACTCGGAACCTTGTACTTGTGAGGCAGGCGCCAGAACCACTGAGCTAAATCCCCGGCCCTGAACTGTATATGTATACTTTAAATGGGTAGTAGCCCTTGTTGCTTTTGCTCCCTTGTGTGTGCCATGTTGTTTCTCCTCTCCGATGCCTGTCTGCCATTCACCCTGCCTTGGAGCCAGCCAATTATGCACTGAAACCTCTACAAAATATAAATTTCTAAGCACTTTTAAAAAACTCTCTGTTGAAGCTGAGCCAGTCCCAGCACCCGGAAGGAAGCTCCCCACCTCCATCCCAGGCTCCTAGGACAGAGAAGCTCAACTGGTCCCAGAACCTGGAAGAAAGCTCCCTTGCTGCCATCTTAGGCTCCTAGGGCAGAGAAGGTGAGCCGGTCCCAGAAGCCTGAAGGAAGCTCCCCCGCTGCCATCCCAAGCTACTAGGGCAGAGAAGGTGAGCCGCGTGGGCACCAGAAGCACCCCCTGACACCGTGGAAATGAGAAAACACATAAACAAGCCTCAAAAACAGAGTTCCAGATCATCTACAGCAACCCCAAAGGGAAATGAGATGGAACAATCTGATACTCAACCACCTGGACTCTCTGAACTGGCAACAAAAGAAGATCTGGGAAAAATGAAATCAGAAATAATTACTCAGATAACAGCAAAGATTTTGCTCATGGTGCAAGACATGATTAATAAATCTAGAGAGGATACAGATAAAAAAATAGAGGATCTGAGGAATATGATGGGATCCCAACATAGGAAACAAATGGAATCCATGAAACAGATACAAACAGATTTCCAAGAGATTAAAAACTCCATTGAAAGTCTGCACAGCAGAATGAACCAATGTGAGGATAGAATTTCACATATAGAAGATAAGATTGCAATTAGTGAGGAGAAAAAGAAAAGTTGCTTTAAAATTGTAAGGGAACACGAGAAATCAATCCAGAAGCTGCTACATAATACAAAGAAGAATAACATAAGACTGATTGGAGTCAATGAAGAAAGAAGAGAGAGTGCAGATGACATAAAAAAACCCTTCACAGAAGTGATTGCAGAAAACTTCCCAAGGAGGGGAAAAGAACTTGACATACAGATAAGGGAGGCATATAGGACTCCAGCTAGCCTTAATCAAAAACAATCTACACATAGGCATATAGTAGTTAGGATTCCAGAAATCCAACAGAAGAACAAAATTCTACAAGCAGTGAGAGAAAAGAAACAAATCACATGCAAAGGAAAGCCCATCAGAATCACAGCAGACTTCTCAATGCAAACCCTCAAGGCAAGAAGAGCTTGGAGTGATGTATTTCAAGCCCTAAAGGAAAACAGCCTCCAATCCAGATTGATGTGCCCTGCAAAGCTATCTTTCAAAATTGATGGAGAAATAAGATACTTTCATGATAAAGAGCACCTCAGGAACTTCATGAATACCAAACCGGCACTCCAAAAAATTTTAGACAATACCCTAGGAAAAGACGATGAGGAACACAACCCCAGGAAACCCAGCAGAATGAATCCATTGGGTGTGACAAATTAAACGCAAAGAGGGAGAATCCAACAAAAAGAAAGTCATGACAAGGCTTTTAAAACTTTTAACTTCATCTCCCTAATGAGTGTATAATTCAGTCTTACTATTGTACTGATTAATATTTTTTGGATTCTAGAGTTGTACACCATTCTTTGTGCTATACTGGTTATTTATCATCTTCTTATGTCTACATTTTAATTGGGTTGTCTATTAATGAGCTCTAAGAATTCTTTATATATTCTGGTCATAGGTTATATGCATTGTAAATATGGTCTGTTTAAGGACTGCTTTTCTTTTTTTTGGTACCGGGGATCGAACTCAGGTGCTTGTGCTTGCAAGGCAGGCGGCGGAACCACTGAGCTAAATCCCCAGCCCTACTTTTCATTTTAATGATGTCATTTAAAGTTCTAAATTTTGATGGAATCCCATTTATCAATTTTTTTCTTTTATACATCATGTTTTTTGTATCCTAGGTAGTTCCTGCCTACCCTGAATTCATAAATATTTTCCCTTATAATTTCTTCTTAAAGTTTTATACTTTTAGGCTTTCTTATTTAGGTTCATAGATCCCTTCAAGTTATTTTCATGTATGGAAATAAAGGGTTGAGGTTAATTTTTTATATACGGATCCCAGGTGTTCTAGTGCCGTTTCCTGAAAACACTATCTCTTCCTCGGCTCTTGAATTGAGTTTATATTCTATAAAATGCTAATGTTAAATAATCTTTCAAAACTCAGTGGACCATATATGTGTGATTCTATTTCTAGATTCTGTTTTATTCAAATGATCTATATGTCTTTCCTTACACCAACACTGCCTTGGTTACTGTAGCTTTAGAAGTCTTAAAATTGGGTGCTAAACGTCTTCCAACACTGTTTTTGTTTTTGTTTTTAACTTTTCTAGGTCCTTTGTACTCCTACATAACTTTTAAATTTCAATATCCAATTCTTCATTTATAGCAAGTATACACAGACCTGAATTTTTATATATACCTTGTGTTTTCTAATCCTGTTAAATTCAAGTACAAGTTCTAGGGACTCCTAGAGATTTCTTAGTATTTTCTCTGTAGATGATCATTTCATCTACATATAAAGATTTTGCTTCTGCCCTGCCAATCCTATCCTAGTTGTGTCATTTTATTGCCAGACTATTTTGGTGGGGACTAGGTTTCAAAGTTTAATGGACAGATAAAGAGTAAACATATCTGCCCTTGTTCCCCACCTTAAGGAGAGGGCATTGTATCTTCTCCATTTATATAAGGCATTCTCGCTGGAGATGTGGAGTACATGTCTTTGATCTGATGAGAAGTTTCTGTTCTACTTCTAGTCTCCTGATAGCTTTTGCCATGAACAGCTGTGGAATTTAGTCCAGTGCTTTTTCTCCGACTAGTGACAGGATCATATGGCTTTCTCCTTTCCTCTGTTTAAATGATGACTTTTGGGGGTGGATCTTCCAGTGCTGGACCAACACTGCCATCCCTATAACAAAACCACTTTCTACATCCTGCCAGATCTGACTTCCAATAGTTTGTTTTGTTAAACAAATTTCTATCTATGTTCATACTCTTTTCTTCTATTATCTTTGTCCAGTTTTAGGATTAGCACAATGTTGAGTTCCTAAAATGAGGGGAGAAGTGTTCCTTCTTTTTTCTGCTTTAATTGTTTGATATAATTTATCAGTTAAAATGTATATGAGCCTGCTGTTGTCATATAGGTAGGTTTTTAAGCTAGGAATATACTTTCTTTAATAGGTGCTATTCAAATTTTATATTTCCTCCAGAGTTAGTTTCATTAATTTGTCTTCCAAGGTACTTCTTAGAAGTTGTCAAATTTATTTCAAAAAAGATTTTTGTAATATGCTTTCTATATCCTTTTAAATTCTGTAAAATCTGTGGTAATGTCTCCTAGATCTTGATATTGTAATTTAAAAAATGTATAACTGATATTGTGTAACAGGAAGAAAAGGTCTAAAAGAGCAGGGGAATTGGGAGGGGTAGGGGAAGGGAAAAAAGGGAAAAGGAAAAGTATAAAAAGGAAAAAAATGGAAACAAGGTCTTTGCAAATAGGGAAGGGTGGAGCTGGTGAAGAGGGGAGGGCAAGGGAAGGGGAAAACAATAAGAACCAAGATACTCATGTAAAGGTACAAGATCCCAATGATGAATATAACTATTTTATACCAAAAATGTACCAATAAACTTAATGGGAAAAAAAATAAATGGGTAAATTGAGCTTTGTGCCATGCAGCACATGCCTATCATCTCAGCTACTTCGGAGGTTGAATGAAGAGGACTCAAGTTCCAGCCAAGCCTGGGGAACTTAGCAAGACTCCATCTTAAAATATAAGTAAATAAATAAATAAGGGGTTGTGAGGTAGTTCAGTGTTAGAGCACTTGCTTAGCATGTGAGAGCCCCTGGATTAAATCCCTAGTACTGCAAAATAAAAAATAAAAAGGGTGAATTGTATCTCAACAAAGCTATTAAGAAAACAAGCTGGTAAAATATAAGCCTGTTAGTGACGGAATCACCCTGTGAGGAAAGAGCCAACAAAGAGAATAGTAACACTGTAAGATTCTGGGGGTAGAAAAAGGGAAGAGGTAGAGGGGAGACAATTCAAGTCTTGATGACACCATTTGAACACCTGACACTAATCATGCTTGAAGTAAATTATCCACTAAAAGGTTTCAGTTAAGAGAGAAAATAATTGTTTATTTTTCGTTTAATCTACTCCAAGCTAGATTTCTGGCACTTTATTAAAAAATAAAGTCATCAATGGATTATCCCAACATTTTTCAAACCATAGGTAACAGACCTCTGGGAATAGAGATAAACCAAGAGAGCTCTTTAACAATATTTCAGGATTTTTGTTTTGCTATTTAGAAAAAAAACTCTAACAAGCAAACTCTGGGGTTAGCATCTCATAACTAAGTTAGGCTGGCCACATAATTTCAATAATAGGTATAAAGTGTGGGCATGAAAAACACTAGCGACTGTTTCAGCAAAATATATTATTCATTCAACATATTAAAGTTGACTCAAATGTCATTAGTTTTATAGTTTCACTTGTTTGTTTTATGGTTGTGTTAAGAACACTGAGAATATTTTAAACATTTTAAGTATGGGTGTCTGAAAATGTTATAACAGGAGTTAACTGGCACAGTATTCAAATCCAAGGCACAACAGTTTATACACAACGGCAAACCTATGGCACTTGTATTAAGACAAAAGATGCTAAGGTATGAGTTGTTTTTTCTAAATTAAAACCTCAGTATTCAGGTTTAATTGCAGTGTTGACACTTTGTGATAAATAAGTGGGTTTTGGATTGCAGTTTGAACATTCATCTCTAAAGCGTTCACCATCACTGGTTTATACCTTGGTTTCTTCAGACAATTTCATTGGCATCTAAGCAATTCAAACTCCCAAACCAGGTTTTGGGGAACAAATCACATAAAACTTAGGAAGAAAATACATAGTCATCATCCTTTTTCTGTCCAAAAAATTTTGCACTGTGCAAATTAATTTTTTTTTTTTTTTGGTACCGGGGATCGATCTCAGGTCCTTGCGCTTGCACAGCAGGAGGCGAAACCACTGAGCTAAATCCCCGGCCCCTGTGCAAATTAATTTTGAAAGCCTAAACAAATGAAATACAGATGCATTTTGATAAGATATTTCTTTAATGACTTTACTATTTTCCTCATTTATGTTTTCATTTTTTGTCTGTTTTTACACTTCACCTATTTGATGAAAACAGCTAGTTTACAATAGGATTCAAAGTTCCTTACCATACATAATACTTGTGAAGTTTCTTATATTTTAAAACATTTTATTTTGTGTTCATTTTTGGGATGTAGCATTATAATACAATTTCCTTTCTGCAAAATAATTTTATATTATATTCTGGCTAAAGACTGTCTCTAGGAATACTTTTTTCCCTTTTCTGGTGGCACTCCCTAGTACCAAACCCAGTGGTACTCTACTGCTAAGCTACATCTCTGGCACATTTTATTTTTTTATTTTGAGACGAGGTCTTGCTAAATTACCCAGACCGGCCTTCAACTTGTGATCCTCCTGCTTCAGCCTACGGAGTCACTGGGATTATACCATGTGCTGCCACCATGCCCAGCAGAAGTATACTTTTATCACTATTTACACGTAAAAGATACACAGTTTGGGAAAAAGACGAATGCATAATTGCTCGACTTTCAAAGCCAGTCTATATAGTAAATATATAATTTTCATAAGATATTCTACAATAATTAATTGCTAAAGTAATCCCAGGAAATATGTATTTATTATTAATTCATATTTTATAGGAGTAAAAATTATCTACAAGAGAAAATGTCAAGTAAATGTCATGGTGGGAACACTGAAAATAGAGGCAGAAAATCTGGGAATTTTGGGTCTACCACTTCTGGCTGCCAAACCTACAGAATCTTAATCAACCTTTTGGAGTCTTAGTTTTATCTGTAAAGTGAAAACAGCAATACCTTGCTTGCAGCACTACTGAAAAGTGCCAGAAATTCATCCACAGTACTTTGGAGTACTTTGCTCAACTTTTTTACCTGAAATCATACCACAAGGCATGAGTACAAGCAGTAAAAAGAAAATTCTAAAATAAAAGTATATTAGACATTAACATACATACTTTTAATGAAAATAATTCTAAAACAAAACACCTAGTAAGAGTGGCACTGGCTTATATTTCTGCAATATATTTTTAGTATCCGTCTTAATATAACTAGATTCTCTTAGTTTCTAAAATGAATTTTCACTTTTCTAAGTATGAAGTATGCCGTATCTAAATTCTTACAAATATCTAATAGTTTTCACCATTCCTTTATTATGTAAATTATTTGTAAAAGAACTTAAAAAGGTAAGAAATAAAATGGTCTATTCAACCTGGACGATACATAGTGATGACTGGTTTTCCTGATATTCTGCGGGTAAACAGAGATATTCCTTAAAAAAAAAACTGCTGTGCAGAGAATGAATTTTAAAAGTCTAGGTACACATTTTTATTTAAATTAATGAGCAAATCAAATTTTCTTGAATCATTATTTACCCTGAGGTTTCAGGTCATGTGTTAGTCTTACAATATGTAAGAGTTTGTATCTCTCAGATAAGCTACAACCTCTGAAGGGTTAAAAATACCTGACTGAAAATCAAATATTTTTCAAAGTCCTTCTCTGAATATTTTTCAGTTATACGTCTATTAGTGAATATACATGAATAAATATTTCTGGTCTTTAAAAAGTTACTTTTAAATAATATTTTCAATATAAACTTCCAATATTCTATCATTTTAAAAAACTATAAACCAGGCATGGTGGCATAAGCCTCAATCTCAGCACTCTGGGAGGCTGAGGCAGAAGTATCTCTAGCCTGGGAATTTAGAAACTGTCTCAAAATATAAAAAAGGGCTGAAGCTGTGCATGGTGGCTTACACCTGTAATCCCAACATTTGGGAGGCTAAGGCAGGAGGATTGCCACAAGTTTGAGGCCAGCCTGGGCTACATAGTGAGTTCAAGGCCAGCCTGAACTACATAGTGAGACCCTGTCTCAATAAACAAACAAAGAAACAAAAAAAGGGGGCTGAGGATGTAGCTCAGTATGAAGGTCTTGGGTTTGATCTCCAGAACTGCCAAAAAAGAGATGTAGCTCAGTGGGAAGGACCTGGATTCAATGAGGAAACAGAGGGACTATAGATTTTCTTTTCAAGTGTAAATATGTTAAGATTATTTCTAGTTACCAAAATTCCGATTCCATTTGGAAATTCCCAGGGCCAGGGATTTAGCTCAGTGGTTCCACCACCTGCCTCGAAAGCACAAAGTACCGAGTTCGATCCCTGGTACCAAAAAAAAAAAAGAAACACCATTTGGAAATTCCCCTGCTCAATTAGAAGAATTGAGCAGCAAAAACATTCTTAATGGGCTGGGTGTAGGCCAGAGACAGAGCACTTGCGTAGCATGTGCCAGGTTCTATGCTCCATCCTCAGCCCTGGGGAAAAAAAGAAAAAATCGTGGTTCAGTTCTCAATGTCCTCCTGAAAAAGGAAAACAAGTGGGAAAGAAGGGTATATAGCTCTATACAGTACATCCCTTTCCCTTTCCTCTCCCCTAATGAAAGACAATTAGGGCCGGGGATTTAGCTCAGTGGTTCTGGTGACTGCCTCACAAGCACAAGGTCCCGAGTTCAATCCCTGATACCAAAAAAAAAAAAAAAAAAAGGACAGTGCAGAGTTGTAAAACGCTGGACTGAAAAAAGCAGACTGGACTATAAAATCTGACTGGCGAAAATAAGTTGGACAGGAAAAACTGAGATTTGAATTTCAACATCAGAATTTTTTCAATGGGTTATTCTTCAACTTTTCAACATGGTTAGAAATAACAGTATTTAAATATTAAAAAGTTGAAAAAAATGTCAAAAATATAAAGGAGAGGAGAAATGAGTATCTCTTAAAAAAATGTTAGGTGAATTGCCTTGCTTACTCTTCTCCACCACCTCACTCCCATAAAAATTAGGGCATAAACTAGGTGTGATGATGCCTGTCTGTAAACCCAGCAATCATGGAAGCTGAGGCAGGAGGACTGCAAGTCTGAGCCCAGCCTGGGTAACTGAGCAAGACTCTGTCTCAAAGGGGGGTGGGGGGTAGGGTTCTAGTACTGCCAAAAAAAAAAAAAAAATCTTAGCCACTTGGTAAAGTCCTCCCCTTGAGGCGATTCCTCATCCTCAAAACAATTCTATCAACACCCCACAGGCCACCTCAAAAGGGGTAATATCAATGTAATAAGCAAATGCAATGCATAATTATAACGCAATTTGTACTGATATTATAGCACCAAAAGTACACAGATCCAATTTAATTTTATGGGCAAGCCAGTGTCTTCATAGGCTCAGTGAAGTTTCTGCTTAAGGAGACACTTTGAGTTTGCACTGTAACCCCTAAAAAAGGACACCTCACAAAAGCTAAGGACACTTGTGTAGTTTAAAACTCTACTTCTAGGTTTGAAATTTATGTTTAATGGCACTAAAAGACATTAAAACTCATAGGCCTAAACAGAAAAAAAATAAAGCGAAAAATTGATGTTCACAGATTAAAAAAAAAAAACCCACCAAATTCTTTCAAACAAAGAGAATCCCTTAGATGAGGGTCTCCTATGCTTGTGGAAACTCGTTCACTTGATAATGTCCTCAGATATCTCCTTAAAAAGCATTAAAACTTGAGGTAAGTTGACAGTACTTCTTCCATCTTTAGAGCAGGTTTCCTGAAAAAAACCTCAGAATGAGATAATTTTTTCCATCTCGTTAAGAAAAACCGGCAGAGCTCACTTAGAAAAATCACGCATCTAACTCCACGTTTCTCTTCAGGGCTCTTACCGTAGTTGAGACAATAACGGAATGGAGCACGATTTCTGACACAGAAGGGCAGTCCCTTTGGCAACAAAAAAGGTGTGATCACAGAATTATTGGGAACCCTGGTTGGGGGAGGGGGAACCTGGAAAGAACTGAGGGACAGCGAGAGCCCAGACGCCTCAAAGTTCCGAGCCCCCCCATCACTCCCCGGACTGAAGGGACTTGGGGGTGGGCGGGTCTCCATCGAACACCGGCCGCAAACGTACAAAAGACCAAAGGGAGTTGTCTTCAGAAAGAAAAGCCAAAACCAAGCTGGGGACAGAGTCACAGGCCTCGGGAGAATAGGACGAGGAGGCGGTGGCGGCGGTGGCGGCGGTGGTGGCGGCGGCGGTGGCGGGCCGCGCGGCCCAGGACCGCGAGGTAGCTGCCCTCGCGACCGCGGCCCGCCTTGAGCGGCCAAACCTCGCCGCCAAGCAGCTACCTTTCCGAGAGCCCTCCCCCTCTCCCCCTCTCCCCCTCCGGAGCCGACGCAAGATGGTGGCCCACCCGCCGCCTTGCCGCCAAGTCCATTCCCCTCCCCCGCGCCCCAGTGGATCCCGGCGACCCACGCGGGCATCAAGACCCTTTGCCCGCTCTCCTCAGAGCCAGGCGGCCACAGTCGCCCTGACGGCCACGAGGGAGAGCCGCTGCCTGTATACTCGCGGCACAGGCAGAAGCAGAAGCGGGAGCCGCTTACCGAGAGCAGAGCACGTCGGCCTGACTGGGTCTCAGAGGAGGAGGAGGAGAAAGAGGAAAGGGAGGAGCGCGAAAATACTAGGCGACCGCTGAAGAAACAACAGCGGTCACAGAGATTTCCAGCGCGGAATGAGCGCCTCAGCGAGGGTAGAGTATTTAACCACGCGAGTTGCCTCATGGGTAGTCGCCGGCTCCGCCTCTGCACATCCGGGCAACTCTTCTAACGGACCGCGGGTCGCGATTGCAAACATGTGCACTGCTTTACACACGCTCGAAGGCAATGGCGCTGGGCTTGTAGGCTCTGGGACAGGGGCTTGGGGCAAGGGGGAGGGGCAAACTGGGATGCCAATCTCACCAGGGAACCTGTCTTCCAACTTGTATCTGACCACATGGAAAGGCGAATTTTGAGTCCTATGCGAAAGGTCTAGAGGCACCAGTTTTGTTTGTTTTTTTAAATCCCATTTGACAATTTCTCACTTTTTAAACCAAATATATGGAATATGAATCAAGTTATTTAATTGGTTAATTTCACCAGGTTTATTTTAAATATTTGGTTTTGCTTGTCTTTATTATTCCTAATTCTCTCATTTGATTGCCAATAACAAGTTTAAGAAAAAATACATTAACAAAGCTAGGCGTGGTGGTGCACACTTATAATCCCAGCACTCAGGAGACTGAGGCAGGAGGAGCGCCTCGAGTTCGAGGCCAGGCTGGGCTACACAGTGAGTTCAGGGCTAGCCTGACCCTGTCTCAACAAAACAAAACAAAACACAGCCGGGATTGGTGGCACATGCCTGTAATACCAGCACTCTAGGAGGCTGAGGTGGGAAGATTGCAAAGTATAGCCCAACCTGGGCAGTTTAGCAATTCAGGAAGACCCTGTGGGGGGGGGAGGAAAGTGCTCGGGATCACTCTGGCCTCACAGTTGGACAATGTTTGATTGAATACAGTATAAAGTACAGAAGTGTGCTTTATAATGATATAAAATGGCCTGAAGACAACGGAAAGCTTTTAAAGTCATTGAGTAACTCCTGCACAGACTGAGGGCATTTTCAAGAATCTAGCTTTCTCCATGCAAGGCATTACTACCTACTCCCTCTCCCCTAGTGAAACCTACATCTTACACCAAGCTACATCCTGGCCCTTATTTGTTCATTCATTTATTCATTCATTCTTTTATGACAGGGTCTGGCTAAATTGCTAAATAGCCCTGTCTTGGCTAGAACTTCCATCCTCCTGCCTCAACCTCATACAATGCTGGAATTACAGGTGTACACCTCCATGTGCGGTGCATTTTCGAGTTTAAAATCCAGAAAAACATTTTCCCTTTGTAAATCAGTATATGAGAGGATGAACCCCAAAGTTTAACCACACAAATGACACATGATATTTTAAAAGGAAAGAAAATCCACAAAACTTCACTTAAAGGCAGCCAAGTAGCTATTAACTGTTATAATCCCTTGCATGATCCTTCCGTGTGATTTTTCTCCACTCCAAATCCAAAAGAACAGAAAGTGGTGATAAGCACAACATTTATGCAAATACACAGTAGCAATGATCACCCAAAGATGTGAAATAAAAGACAAAAGCGGTTCCCTGGCAGCCACTGTACTGTCTGCAGTCCCTACACCTGCTCAACAGCACTATGCATTTCCTCATATTTCAGTTGCAAACACCAAGAAAAACCGTCCAACCATATACAAGAGGGGACCAAAACCAATATTTAAAGAAATAAAATGTAAAGAAAAAAATCAAAAAAATATAAAGGAGTCCTCAAGTTTTAACATAAAGCACAATACTGACCCAGGTGTGGTGACACCCCTGTCAACACTTGGGGAGTCAGAGGCAGGAGGATTGAAAGTTCAAGCCTAGCCTGGGCCATTCAGAGACTTAGCAAGACTCTGTCTTAAAATAAAAAATAAAAAAGGGCTGGGGATGTAACACAGTTCTAAAAAAGAAAAGAAAAAGGAAACAGAAAAAAACACTTGCCAAAATGCTCTTTTTCACAGACATTTTCTCAACATTATGCTTTTGTAAAGAATGTTTCCTCTTCTAGTTCTCTCATGAGGTCTATGGCACCAGTGGTTCACTTCTTAAGAGCCACCCAGACTTCACAGTGTGGCTTATTCCATGACAGATATTTCCTATTGAACTGGCTTCTTATTTCGCATCTCTGCAGCCATTTGCTTCAGTCCCTAAAAATAAGCTGTACTGAAAAAGACAGAGAAAAATCAAAATGACAAAACATGGAAAGTTGAACGTTCCAAAATCAGACAGGCTGATAAGAAAGCAGACTCACCATCTCCGTTGCAACAGGAAAGAATTTATACTAATGAATCAGCAGATCACGTGTTTCTGTCTTTGGCTCATAAAAATGGCAACTCTCCAATCCTCCTGTCATATCTTTTGCTGCAGGTGGGAAATTTGGCAACTCTACAACCTGCTCGCCATCCCTTCAGCAATGGCAGAAATTTCAAACTAATCTACAGCCCCACACCTCAGACACCATAAAAGCCCAAGGACTCCCACTGCCTGTCTCCAGCCAACCCAGACCTATTTGCATGCCCCTAGTCATAAAATTGCTCACAAATGCTCTTGGTGAATAATAGGGTCATAAGCCTACACATCCAAACTAAAATTAGGAAGGGAGAGGGTCAATTTGCCTCAGCAGAATGGCCAGAAAACACATTATTATTATTATTATTATTATTATTATTATTATTATTATTTTTGGTACCGGGGATTGAACTCGGGTCCTTGCGCTTGCACAGCAGGGGGCGAAACCACTGAGCTAAATCCCCGGCCCTAGAAAACACTTATAACACTAAAATTTCGATCTAACTTTCGTTCAAAAAATATAACTGTTGGCCAGGGATGTAGCTCAGTGGCTCCATGCCTGCCTAGCAAGCGCAAAGTCCTGAGTTCAAGAAAAATAAATAAATAAATAAATAAATAAATAATATATATATATATTATATATAAATATATATTAGCAAGTATAATACATATTAGCAAATTTTCTGTCAAATAACAACAACAAAACAAAAAATGGAAGGAAAGAAGGAAGGAGGGATGGAAGGAAAAAGAAAGAAAGAAAGAAAGAAAGAAAGAAAGAAAGAAAGAAAGAAAGAAAGAAGTCCGCAGTCTACATGAGAAGCCAAATCATAATGAAAAGAATGTCTGGTGACAATGGAATTAGCACATGGGAAGTTAGACGTTTTGACTACTTTATTTTTTTTAAGACAAGATCATGCTTTGTAGTTGAGTCTGGCCTTGAATTGTGTAGCCCAGGCTGTCCACAAACTCAGCAATCCTCCTGCCTCAGTCTCCCAAGTTCTGGGGTTACAGGCAGGTGCCACCACATCTAGCATCATGACTATTCTTTTTTTATTTTCCATTTAGTTTATTGGTACATTTTAGATATACAATACAGTTACATTCATCACTGGGATCTTGTACCCTCACATTATGTATCTTCATTCTTATTTTTTCCCCATTCCCCTGCCCACCCTTCCCTATTTACAAAGACATTGTTTCCATTTTCTCCTTTTCTCATATTTTTTCTTTTCCCTTCTTTCCTTTCCTCTTCCCCTCACACTTCACCTATTACTTTAGATCTTTTCTTCCTATTTCACAATATCGATTACACATTTTGATTCTTATTTACACTTTTAGTTTTTCACACCAGAGAAACTATTCGGTATTTACACGTGTGTCCTATTTATTTCACTTAAGAGAATGGCCTCAGGCTGGGGATTTAGTTCAATGGTTCTGCCACTTGCTTTGCAAGCACAAGTACCTGAGCTCAATCCCCGGTACCAAAAAAAAAAAAAAAAAAAAAAAAAGAGTATGACCTCAATGTGGATCCACTTAGCTTTAAATGTCTCTAGTTTCTCATTCTTTATGGCTGAGTAGTGCTCCCTTTTATTAAAAAAAACACATCTTCTTTATCCAGTCTCCAGTTGACGGGCAATTGGGCTGTTTCCAAGTTTTAGCTATTACGAACTGTGTAGCTATAAACGTGGGTGCACATATATCACTGTGGTATGATGCTTTTAATTCTTTGGGGAAGATACCCAGGAGAGGAATAGCTGGGTCAAATGGGACCTCTAATCCTAGTTTTTTGAGGTATTTCCATACTGATTTCCCCACTGGTTGCACCAGTCTGCACTCCCACCAACAATGGAGAAGGGTTACTTTCTCCCCACACCCCTGCCAGCATTTGTTATTGGTTGATTTCATGATAGCAGCCATTCTTTCTGGGGTGAGGTGGAATCTCAGTGTTGTTTTCATCTGCATCTCTCGCATGACCAGTGATGTTGAACATTTTTTCATATGTTTATTCGCTGCATTTACTTCTTTGTCTGAGAAATGTCTATTCATTTCAGATGCCCATTTTTGAATTGGGTCTCTATATTTGGGGGTTCTGATTTTTTTGAGTTCGTTATATATTCTAGATAGTAGACCTTTGGCCTCATGACTATTCTTAAAACTCCTCCCTATGCTTCTAGAAAACCATTCTTGGTTCTCTTAACTTTCCATGTATGCTCATTTTTCCCAGAATTCCATTATATATACCTTTTCCTTTATAGCTTTTGGAGGGCGACTATGAACATTGAGATAAAATAGCTGGGGGTGGAGGGTGGCTGCACACCTGCAATCTCAGCATTCTAGGAGACTGAGACAGGAGATCACAAGTTCAAACCCAACCTGGTCAACTTTGAGACTTAGAAAGACTTGTATCAAAATAAAAAATAAAGAAGGCTTGGGAATGTAACTCAATGTTATGGCCCTGGGTTAAATCTGCAGTACTGAAAAAATAAAAAATAAAAGAGATAAGATCACTAAATGTTACGGTTTGGTCTAGATGTCCTCCAAAGCCTCATGGGGTCATAGGTAGGTTTTTCAGAGGTAGCTGAATCTAGAGTGTGTGATGCTGGGGTTAAGGGTATGTGATTACTAAACCAGTACTCTGATTGGTTTGGCACCGCCCTAATCCAGGTAGTCTAGCTAAGATAAAAGGTGCAGAAAGACACTCTTAGGGTTCCCTTGTTGCTTTCCTACCTTTGCCTGCCATGAACTGTTTCTCAGCTGTGCCCCCTGCCTTGGAGCCAGCTGATTATGGACTGAAACCTCTACAAACTGTGGGCTAAATAAACCTTTCCCTCTTTAACTTTGAGTGTCGGGTATTTTGTCTCAGCAACAAGAAAAGTAACTAACATGACACCATTTAAAATTATACAATAGCATTATTTTCATATGTATTGACAATTATATTATTACAATTGTATTATTATATTATGTACCATAATCATCATGATCTATTTTCAGAACATTTACACTATCCCCCAAAGAAACCCTCTAGCTTATGAATATGAACTCCCAATTCTTCCTACCCTCGATCCCCACCAGTAATTAATTAATTTTGTGTATCTATGGATTTAACATCAAACATAAAGAGGATCATACAATATGTAGTTTTTGTGTCTGATTTATTTCACAAGACATGTATTTTTTTTAAACCCTTTTTTATTAGTAGATATTTGCAATACATAGTGATTACATTCAGTTTGGGAGTTTGATAGATATGCAAATCACATCTTGATTAGTTGTATTTCCCCTATCCCTTCAGACCTCCCTGTTTTTTCCTTCCCCAAATCACCTCTACAGAGTCTACCTCCTTGTTTCTTAACATGGCTCTTTATTTTGCTCTTTAGATTATTTCTATTTGGGGGTCTTTCATGTTAGAGAAATCATGTAGTATTTAACATTTTGTGACTGACATATTTCATGTAGCATTATGGTCTCAAGATCTATTCATTTAAAAAAAAAAAAAGGGTTCAAATTTATCCTTCTCCATGGCTGAGTAGTACTTCATTGTGTATATATACCACATTTTCTTTATCCATTCATCTGTTGATGGGCATATAGATCACTTCCATGATTTAGCTATTATGAATTGTGCTGCTATAAACATGGGTATGTACGTATTACTGTAGTATGATGACTTTAGCTCTTTTGGAATGATACCCAGGAGAACCATAGGTGGGTCAAAATGGAATTTCTATTTTCAGATTTTGAGAAACCTTCATACTTATTTCCAAAGTTGTTTTACTAATTTACATTCCCACTGATAGTATAAGAGGGTTCCTTTTTCCCCACCGGATTTGTTGCTTTTTTGAGTCCTGGATAATGACCATTCTTACTGGAGTAAGGTGGAATCTCAGTGTTGTTTTGATTTGCATTCTCCAATAGCCAGTGATACTGAACATTTTCTAAAAATGTATTTATTAGCCATTTATACATCTTCTTCTATGAAGTGACTATTTCTTTCGGTTGCCCATGTTTTGGTTGGGTCTTTTATTTGTGGTGGTCTAATTTTTTGAGTTCTTTACAGATTTTAAGTATTAATCCTCTGTCTGAGGAGTAGCTGGTGAAAAAATTTTTCCCATTCTCTAGGTTATCTCTGCACTCTGTTGGTTGTTTCCTTTGCTGTGCAAAAGCTGTTTAATTTGGTATAATTCCATTTGTTGATTCTTAATATTATTTATGCAATGGAGCTCCTGTTCAGGAACTGTAACTTTAAGAGTTTTACCAATTTTTTCTTCCAGCATATTCAATGTTTTTTTATGCATAGGTTTTTTGATCCATTTTTTAAAAATTTAGTACATGGTAAGAGATAGAGATCAAGATTTATTCTTCTGCCTGTGGATATCCAGTTTTTCCAGTACCTTTTGTTAAAGAGATTATCTTTTCTCTATCTTATATTATTGGCCCCTTTGTCAAAAATCAGATAGTGGGCCAGGGATTTAGTTCAGTGGTTCCGGCACCTGCCTCGCAAGTGCAAGGTCCTGAGTTCAATCCCCGGTATCAAAAAAAAAAAAAAAATCAGATAGCTTTAGCATCCTCTATTCTAGTCCATTGATCAATGTCTCTCTTTGTGCCAGTACTAGGCTGTTTCTACTACTGTGGCTTTGTAGTATAACTTGAAGTCTGGGGATTGTAATGCCTCCTGCCTTGCTCTTGTTGCCCAGGATTGCTTTGGCTATTCTGGGGCACTTTTGGTTTGATACAAATTTTAGATTTTTTTGCAGTTCTATGAAAAAGCTGATGGTATTTTAATGAGTATTGCATTAAATCTACATATCTTTTTTTGTAATATGACAAGGCATAATTTTTGAGGTAGAGTCTTCCATGTTGTAGCATGTATCAGTGTATCAGCCTCTTTGTGGCTGCATAATAGTCCATTGCAGAAATATATAACTTTTTGTTCATTCAATCTTCAGTTGATGGACATTTGGGTTGCTTCCTGTTTTTTGCTATTATAAATAATGTAACCATGAATATTGCTGTATAAGATTTTAAAACCAGTTTTATTGAGATATAGTTCAAAGTCCATACAATTTGCATGTGTATAGGGCACAATGCAATGTTTTTTTGTATATCCCCAAATACGTATGACCATTATCATAATCCATTTTAGAATACTTTCATTACCCCAAAAGGAAACCCTGTACACATTAGCTACCGTACTCCTACTCACCCCAACCCACTCACCCCCAGCTACCTTTCAGACCTATTCAGCCACAAGTCTACCTTTTGTCTGTGTAGATTTTTCTGTTCTGGACACTTTATGTAAATGAAGTATATAATATTTTATCTTTTTTGACTGGTTTCCTCTAGTATAATGTTTTCAAAGTTCATCTATGTTGGAGCAGTGCATATTTCCTATTTATAGCTGAATGATATTCATTATGTAGATTTAAGACATTTTGTTTATCCACTTGTTAGTTGATGGACATTTGTGTTGCTTCAATATTTTGGCTATTATGAATATTTGTGTACATATTTGTATATTCAGGGGATTCAGTCTAAGGCTGACTGGCTCCAAGGCAGGACATCATGGTAGAAGGGCTTGGCAGAGGGATGCTGTTCCCCTCATGATGTCTGGCAAGCAGAGCAGGGGGACAGCACCAGTGAGAAAGAAGCTGGAGACCAGATATGGTGTCCAAGGTCATGCCTCTATGATCCACCCAGATACACCAAGAAGTTTGGGAGCTGCCAAGCCTATCAAGTTGACAATTAACCTTAACCATCATGGAAGTGTAAATATTGGATCATATAATAACTCCATAATTAACTTTTTGATAGACTATCAAATTTTTCCATAGTGATTATACCACTTTCTCATTCCTTCTGGAGTTATTATGATTCCAATTTCTCCACCACCTCACTAATACTTGAACTTTTCCATTTTTATCTGTTTGTTTATAGCCATCCTATAACCTTCTTGTGGTTTTGATTTGCATTTTCAAATGACTAATGTTGTTGAGCATCCTTTCATTTGCTTATTGGCCATAATTGTACATAATCTTTTGGTTTCTATCCAAATACTTTGTTGATTTTAAAAATAGGCTTTATGATTTTAGAGAAGTATTTGGTTTACCGAGAAGTTTAGCAGAAGGTATGGAAATTTCCTGTATACCCTCCACCCTGCTACATAGCTGTCCCTATTATCAAAATTCCCTACCAAACTGGTACATTCATCACAACTGATGAACCTACACTAACACATTATTGTCCCCAAACTATAGTTTACATTAGACTTCACTTTTGGTGTACATCTTGTGGGGCTGGACACATTTATAATGACACATATCCACTATTATAGTATTATAGAGAGTAGTTACACTAAAAAATCCTTTATGTTCTACCTATTCATTCCTCCCTCCCCCTTAGCTCTTGACAATCACTGGACTTTACTGTCTCCATGGTGTTGCCTTTTCCAAAATGTCATGTGGTTGGAATCCTATAGATGTAGTCTTTTCATGCTGCGTTCTTTTACTTAGTAAAATACGTTTAAGGCTCCTCCATGCCCTTTCATGGCTTAATGGGTTCATTTCTTTTCAGTACTGAATAATATTTCCATTGTCTGGATGTACCACAGATTATTTATCCATTCATCTACTGAAGTATATTTTGGTTGCTTTTAAGTTTTGGCAATTAAAGTTTCTATAAACAACCACACGCAGGTTTTTATGTGGATATAGGTTTTCAACCCCTTTGAGTAAATGCCAAGGAACATTTATGCTGAATTATATGGCAAGGGTATTTTAATTTTGTATGAAACTGCCATATTGTCTTCAAAAGTGGCTATACTATAGTCTTTGAATGAGAGTTCATTTTACTTTAGAACTTTTGCTGATTTTCTAATTGCAGTTTATCTTTCTATTGTTAAATTGAAAGGATTCATTATACATTCTAGATACTAGGCCCTTATGGATATATGACTGGAAAATATTTTTTCCTGTCCTGGGAGTTGTCTTTGCACTAACTTGTTGGTTCCTTTTGATGCACAAATGTTTGGTTTTAATGAAATCCAATGTACATTTTTTTGTTACTTGTGTTTCAGGTGCTGTTAGTCAGCTGTCCACCACTATGACAAAATACCTGAGATAAAGAACTGATGAGCTCTTTCCAGCCAGTGCTGAGAGAAAGGCATCTCTGGGGACAACTGGCACAAGTGCCACAAAAACCAGGGCAAAAGAAAGCCTTACCACAAAAAATGGAAGTATGAGTTGGGACTCCTGCTTCCAACACTAAGATTGGCCCCTGCCACATACATACAGTCTGAGGAGGCAACAGGAAGTACTGTGCCCTGAGGCTAGATGTGGGAAATTTCTCCTGGGGCTCTGTGTGTTGTACTCAAAAAACAAGGATCATTAATGTTGTCTACAATGCAACCAATAATGAGCTGGTCTGCAGTAAAACTCTAGTGAAGAACTGCTTTGTGTTCATTGACAGCACACTGTACCGACAGTGATACTAATCCAACTATGCACTGTCCCTAGGCCATAAGAAGGGGCTAAGATTACTCCTGAGGAGAAAGAGATTTTACACAAAAAATGATAAAAAAAAATTCAAAAGAAATATGACGAAAGGAAAAAGAATGCTAAAATTAGCAGTCTTCTGGAGGAGCAGTTTCAGCAGGGCAAGCTTCTCACCTGCATTGCATCAAGACCAGGCTAGCGTGGCTGAGTAGATGGCTATGTGCTAGAAGGCAAGGAGCTGGAATTCTGTCTGAGGAAAATTCAGGCCTGGAAAGGCAAAAAGTCCTCCCTCCTGGCTTACTTCATGTAATAAAAGTGTTTATTGTTATAAAAAAAGAAGTTTTAAGTAGAAATGATTTATTTTGGGTTATGGTTTTAGAGGTTTCAGTCTGTGGTTGTTTGGCCCTGTTGCCTTTGGGGCTGTGGTGAGGCAGCACATCATGGCAGAAGTGTGTGGCAGAGGAAATTCTTCACCTTTTGGTGGCCAGGAAGAAAAAGAGGAGAGAGGAAGAGACCAAGGTTCCAAAATTCTCTTCAAGGATATATCCTCAATAATCCCATTTCCTTCCATTAGGCACCATCTTCTAAAGTTCCCTCCCCTCCCAGTAGCACCACATGCTGATGACTAAGCCTTTAACACATAGCCTTTGGTGGACTTTCTTTTTCCCCAGTGGCCAAGTAAAAGTGAAGATGAGGTAGAGATTGGCTCTGCAGAGTGAACTTGGGTTTAGTAAACAGAAAAAGAGGGAGAGAGGAAAGATAAAGGTGCATGCTGTGTCTGGGAAATGCAGCATGGACTATCACAGAAAGTTAAGATAGCCTGGTGAACTTTTAAGATTCAAACTATAACAGGTGTCATATCTAAGAAGCTGTTGCTAATCCAAGGTCACAAACATTAACTGATTTTTTTCTAAGAGTTTCATAGTTTTAGATTTTATATTTAGGCCTTTGATTATTTTGAGTTAATATTTGCATATAGTGTGATATATGGGGTCAATTTCATTCTTTGGCATGTGAATCTGCGGTTGTCCTAGCCCCATTCTCTAAGAAGAGTATTCTTTCTCCATTGAATGGTCTTGGCACCTTTGTTGAAATCAATTGAGTGTAAATATGAGGATCTATTTCTGGACTCCCAGTTCTATTCCATTGATCTATGTTTATCCTTGTGCCAGTACCATGCTCTCTTGATTACTATAGGTTTCTAGAAATATTTGAAATTGGGAAGTAAGAATCTTCCAATGCTATTAATATTTTTTTGGTTCTTTAGAGTGTCTTCCATTGGAACTTTAGGATTAGCTTGTCCATTTCTGAACAAAAATAGACAGTTGGAATTTTTACTGAGATTGCATTTATTCCATCAATCAATTGGGGTACCATCTTAAAAAATTTAGTTTTCTAACCCATAAAACCAGGTTATCTATCCATTTATTTAACTTGCATTGAGTATTTTTAGTGTGTGCTAACAAGGGATATCACTCTGTGGTTTTCTTTTTTCCTTTTTTTTTTTTTTTTTTGGTAAGGGAGATCAAACTCACTCAGGACCTTGTGCTTGCAAGGCAGGTGTGGTACCACTGAGCCAAATCCCTGGCCTTTTTTTTTCTTTTTAATTGACAAGTATGATATATTTATACAGGTATACATTATGGAATGTTTAAGTTAAACACATTAACATATTCATCACCTTATATACTTATTTTTTTTTGTTTTGTGGTGAGAGTATGGTTGTCTTAGGCATTTCCCTTATTGCTGGGATATAATATATGACACCTACAACTTAATGGAGGATGGGTTTATTTTAGCTCGTGGTTTCAGTCTATGATCAGTTGGCTCCAAGGAAGAAACAGGATGGCACAGGGGCATGGAGAGGTAAAGATGCTCAGCTCATGGCAGCCATGAAGCATAGAGGGAAGGGAGAAATCAGGAACAAGAATGAATCCTTCCAGGTCATGTCTCCAATGACCTATCTCCAACTAGGCTATTCATGATGTCTCCAGAGAGTGATGATGGGAATGTGTAATGCAGTCTATGTTCTTTTTTTTCCTGGTACTGGGGATCAAACTCAGGAGCTTGTGCTTGCCAGGCAGGCGCTGGCACCACTGAGCTAAATCCCTGGCCTGCAATGCAGTCTAAACTGGACAGTTTTGGCTATTAAGTTTCAGTTAAATATACTGGCAAAATGGAGGAAATGGTGATTATAATTAGCCATATATTTTCCATCTTTTTCTTGTATGCCAAATCAGGACATATTGAATTATCATTGTTTTAATAATGCTGTACCAGGGCCGGGGGTGTAGCTCAGGGACACTGCATCTGCCTGATAAGCGCAAGGTCCTGAGTTCCATCCCTGGTATCGGAAAAAAAATGTTCTACCATAAGGATACTTATTATAATAAATTATGTGTTAGCCAATATTCTATCAACCATAATCACCTGTTGGTTCATTAACTCAACAAATATGGGTTGGTATTAGGTGCTTGGAATATATATTCCAATGTACTATACTGTGCTGAATGTACTGTATCACTGAATAAAACTGTTAATGACTCTTCTGTGGTTTTTACAGTTTAGGGGGCTATTGAGGAGCTGGTGCATGAGTCAATAATAATGAAAGGTTGTATGAGTCAAAAATAATGAAGCCCATTATCATACTGAAGATGATGTTGTCAAGCTGTAAGCAGAAACTTAGATATTTAAGTGCACACCTTAAAAACAGGATAAATGATTAAAATAATTGTCACTGAGGCCTAGATGGATATTATATACCTCCAGGTGTGATGCCGTGGGAAGGACACAAAAACACAACATCACATATATGATCTGGCCAGATTTGTGTATATTGAATCTAATCAAGAAATCAGACAAACCTCCAAATACTTAATAATCTGTAAACAAGGATTGCATAATTCAAAAACATGGTCAGCTGTGTATGGTGATAAAGACCTTTAATCCCAGTTATTCGGTAGGCTGAGGTAGAAGGTTTGCAAATTCAAGACCAGCCTGGGCAATTTACTAAGACCTTTCCTCAAAAAAAACAAAAAAAAACAAAAATAGAAAGGGACTGGGATATAAGTCAGTGGTAGAGTGCATTCCTAGCACACGTAAGGCCCTGAGTTCAATTCCCAGCACTGCAAAAAAAAAAAAAAAGTTCTGAAATAACAACAGAAATAACAATAAATCAATGCTTGGTATTAAAAATTGATCATTGTGAATTTTAGTACCTATTGTGTCTTTACATATTTAATTTTTCCTGTATTTATGCCTGTGCCTTGTTAGTTTCAAAGACTAATTTTCAACAAACTTGAATATGTAGATGAATTTCCTAATATTAACAGTTAAATTATTCAGCAACAACTATATCCTCTAATGATATGGAAAAGTTTTAGATAACTTAATAGATTGAATATTAAGGTAATTGTAGAAGCAAAATAAGTAATGTGTTCTTTTAAGATTTGTTTTTCCCATAACTCCTTTTTTAAGGTGAGGATTATCTGACTCTAAGGGGTAACTTCATTAACCTAACAAAGTTACCATGCCAGGGTGAATTTACATGTTTATGGCCTATCTTGTGTCTGTGACTTGTAAATAGGAACTGGAATTGTATTTACATATCAAGGACCACTAGGGATGAGATAATGGCTAAAAAGCATACAAAAAGGGAAATGCTGAACAAAGGGGATGTGGATACTGACCAGATGGGTTTCTGGCATTCCTGCCCGCTTGGGAGAAGAAATTTTATTATTTTATCCAAATTCTGTGTCTCTGTGTATTTCTTTCTGAGATTTCTGTAACACTAGGAATCAAGAATCAACCTTTCTAGAAAATTTCAAAACTTTTAATCAATTTCATACATATGTTCATATATATGGGGGGGATTGTTGGCCAGAGGTACCTACGAGTTGGATATGCAGAGATAAGGAAATTTTGGACCCACAGGCTCAAAACCTCCCAGAATGCATGGTTAAAGATTAAAGATATCCTACAGGGCCACAAGTCCAAGTAGGATCAAAACACATTGCCTTAAGGAATGAATGCTCTGGCCCTCTCCTCCCCATACACTGATTTATCACATAGATTGAACCTAAGATTAATCATGTAACAGACTAATCTGACCTTTCCCTGTCCTTCCTGGTTCTATCAATAAAAGCCACAGAAGCTTCAGTTTGGGGCTGTCTTTATGAGACTCTCTTACTCTGAGGGTTCTCAGTTAAGCGCAGTCTCTCTGGGCCTTCTTGGAGTTTGAATTGGACATCAACTCCAAGTAATCACTCATCTTTGAGCCGAGCAACAGTTGTGAACTCCGAAATATGTACACTCACAAATAATTATTTTTGTCGATAAATATTGTGCATACCAAGAAACTATTGTTTTTGGATTTTTAAATTTAGTTCTTAGTATATTTTTTGAATATTAAAGAAAATACAAGTTCATTACAGGAAACTTTGACTGTATAGCAAAGTTTAAAGAAGATGAAAACCATATATGATGCCACCACTCAGAGGCATCATGGTTAAATTTTATTTTCTTCAATTTCAATTCTTTTTTCTCCCTTTTCCACAATTAAGGCTAGACTGTATACACAAATTTACATTTTGCCTTTTTCAGTTAATGTTATGAACATCTAAGAGTTGGTTTTTTAGACATAATTTTTCACTCTTTATTTTCAAGAACTCTTAATTTTCACAAAGAACAATTATGTATATTTTTGTATCCGGAGCAGATGTCTTAGCCTAGTTATCTAGAAAACAGAGTCTGAACACACTTGAGGACCAGTATTTTATTGGTATGTACAGTATCAGGACATTTAGAGAAATGAGGCAGAGGGCAAAGCTTAAGTACTAATGCTTTCATTAATTCACTACATTCAATGACTTTATTCTCAGTAAAGAGGAAACAGAGTAATTTTATTTTATTTTTTAATTGTTTTGGTGCCGGGAATTGAACTCAGGACCTTGTGCTTGTGAGGCAGGCGGTGGCACCACTGAGCTAAATCCCCAGCCCAACAGAGTAATTTTATAGTGTGAAAGGACTTCTCTGTAGACAAACTCAATACAAGGTGTAAAGATATACATAAGATTGTGAATTGGGTGATTTAGGTATAAACTATCATTAGTCTTTTGACACTGAGACAAAAATCCAATGGCCTGGCTCCAACTTGTCCAAGTTATTACAGGACAGCACAAGAAACAACTTTCTTCCAGAGTAAGATGACAATTGTGGTGTTGGGAAGAAAGAGTGGGAGGAAAGGCAGGAGGAGAAAGGAGGGAATGAGGATGAGAGAGTTAGAAGGGAGGGGGCGAGATGAAAAAGGATGGAAAGGAAGGGAGAATTATCCAAGGCCTGAAAAAAGTCAATGCAGCTGGGGACGTAGCTCAGTGGTACAGCACTTGCTCAGCACGCCCAGCTGAGGGCCCTGAGTTCAATCTCCAGCACCACACACAAAAAAGTTAACATTATTCCTCTAGTTCTATCTCTGGTTTCTTTCTTGGCCTGAATTTGGGCTGAGCCTAATGCCTAAGGTAGGTGTTAGCCATGTATTTATCAGCTATAATGTTCCTAAGGCCAGAGAGGTTTGAGGCAGATCACATAGGAATATCTATTTGGCTGCCCAGGGAATTTTATTTACTTATTTATTTAGAGACAGGCTCTTGCTATGTAGTCCAGGCTGGCCTTGAACTCACTATGTAGCCTTGAACTTGCGGTGATCCTCCTGCCTCAACCTCCTGAGTGCTGGTATCACAGGCATGCACCATCACACCTGACCCCAGGCAACTTTATGAAATAGGCTGATAGGTTATCTGTGTTTGTAACTTACTATACTTATCATAAAACTTGCATAATATTTTTTCTGCCCCACATTTTCTTATCAGTGCATATTCATTATACCGATTAATGGGTTTCATTTTGGCAGATTTGTACCTGCACAGAATATACTTTAATCTTCCCCGACTTCTCTCTTGCCCCACCCTCCCTTCTAGTTTCACATTTTTTGGAAGGGGTTTCAATGAGTATAACGCATTTTTTTCCACATTGCATTTTATTTCTATTTTTAAATTTATTTTATTGGTACACTTTTGATATATATTTGTAATGATCACATTCATCACAGGGAATTTGTACTTGTACATGATATATCTTGATTTTTCTTTTTTTCCCCATTCCTCTCCTCTCCCTTCAACTCTTCTTCCTCTTTTTATTTACAAAAGCTTTGTTTCCATTTTTTCTCCTATTCTTTTTTTCCCTTTTCCTTTCCTTCCCTTCCCCCTCCTCCCTCCCTTGTTCCCCTTCACATTTGAACATCTTCTTCCTACTTTCCTATATCTATCATCCATTTTGGTCCTTGTTTACTCTTTTGGTTTCTCACACCAGAAAAACAATGTGATATTTAAACATGTATGTCTCATTTATTTCATTTCAGAGTATGATCTCAAGGTGCATCCATTTACCTAAAAATATCTCAAGTTTATCCTTTTTTTTTTTTTCCAGTACCAGGAATTGAACTCAGGACCTTGCATTTGCGCGGCAGGCGCTAGAACCACTGAGCTAATTCCCCAGACCCCCCAAGTTTATCCTTTTTATGGCAGAGCAGTACTCCATTATGCGTAAAAACCACGTTTTCTTCATCCATTCATGTAATGACGGGCGGGATGCCTGGCTGGGCCCGGCCAGAGGAGGGGCACCTCCTGCTCTCCACAGCCGGTCTGCTGCTCCGAGCCTGCGGCAGCGGCGGCGGCGGGCGGCAAGCGCGTGTGAGATGCTGCCGCCGGCAGCCCAGAGGTGAGCAGCAACCCCCGCGGTGGCAGCGAAGGCGGGCGCGGCCTCCTCGGTGCCTGGCGCGGGGTACATGAGGGCGAGCACGGGGGGCACAGGGCAGCCGCCGGCCACGCGACTCCCATGAACACTTGTTTAGGACTCGTTAGCCTCTCTGAGGCCCTCGGCGGCCCTGGCATGGAACCCCCTTCCTACCCGAACCCGACGCCTCCGCCGCGGCGCTGCTGCGTGCCCAGGAGGTGGCGCGACTCCGTGGGGAGCAGAAGAAGGAAGAAGGTAGGTGATGACTATAATGCTCTTCAAGAAAGACTCAGTACTTAGAATATCATGGTACCATTTGGCCCCTTTGCCTTCATGCCAGGAAAACTGGTCCATACCAATGAAGTGACTGTTTTACTTGGGGGCAACTGGTTTGCAAAGTGCTCCGCAAAGCAGGCTATAGGTTTAGTTGAGCACTGGAAGGAACATATAAGAAAAACAATAGATGGTTCTTAAAAAGTGATGAAAAATTTTGAATCCAGAGTTGAATTCACAGAAGATTTGCAGAAAATGAGTGATGCTGCAGGTGATATTGTTAACATAAGGGAAGAAATTAAAAGTGACTTCAAATTTAAAGGAAAACAACGAATTGCTCATAAACCTCATTCTAAACAAAAAACTTAAGATATTTTTGAAGCAGATTTTGCCAATGATGTAAAATCCAAGGATTTTCTTGCTGATAAGAAACTGTGGGCTAGACTTGAAGAACTAGAGAGACAAGAAGAATTACTGGGTGAATTTGACAGTAAACCTGATTCTGTGATTACAAATGGAGAAGATACAACCTCTTCCGAAGAGGAGAAAGATCAAAACATCACGTGAGTGTGATGCATCAAGTAACAGACTTCCTTATTCCCACCAGTTGTCCAAAGGGTGTTGTAAGTTCAGAACTATTCAGAGGTCAAGTGAATAGTAAATTGAACTGTTCAGTGAATGGTTCAGATTCTTATCATAGTAATGAAGTGAAGAAGATGAAGAAGAAGAAGAAGAAGAAGAAGAAGAAGAAGAAGAAGAAGAAGAAGAAGAAGAAGAAGAAGAAGAAGAAGAAGAAGAAGAAGAAGAAGGCGGTAGCGATAATGAAAATGACCATGATGCTTCAGGGGTTGGAGATAATTCTGTACCATATAATGATGGGCATCTGGGCTGTTTCCAAGAGTTAGCTATTACAAATTGTGCTGCCATAAACGTGGGTATGCATATATCTCGGTGGTATTATGCTTTTAACTCAGAAAGATACCAAGAAGAGGAATAGCTAGGTCAAATGGACCCTCTAATTTTAGCTTTTTGAGGAATCTCCATACTGATTTCCATATTGGTTGTACCACTTTACACTTCTACCAACAATGGAGAAGGGTTCCTTTTTCCCCACACCCCCTCCAGCATTTGTTATTGGTTGATTTCTTGATAATAGACATTCTTTCTGGGGTGAGGTGGAATCTCAGTGTTGTTTTCATTTGCATCTCTCGAATGACCAGTTACGTTGAACATTTTTTCATGTATTTATGTACTGTTCATACTTAATTTTTTGTTTAAATTCTTTTATTGGTACATTTTAGGTATACAATACATTTACATTTATCATTGGGTGCTTGTACCTGTACATGATGTATCTTGGTTCTTATTTTTTCCCCATTACCTGTGTTCCCTTCACCCCCTCCACCCTTCCCTATTTACATAGACTTTGTTGCCATTTTTTCCTTTTCTCATATTTTTTCCTTTCCCTTCTTTCCTTTCCCCTTTTCCTCCCACTTCCTCTACCCCTTTGGACCTTTTCTTACTATTTCAAATTATCAATTATTCATTTTAATCATTTTAATCCTTATTTACACTTTCAGTTTCTCACACTAGAGAAACTATTTGGTATTTATACATGTGTTGGGAGCAATGCTACATAATTCTAGGGAAAAATCATTTGAGTAGGCCTAGTTCTCTTGCCTACAGGCCAGCTATAACATTCCAAGACGTAATTCCATTTTGGCCTCAGGTCACAAGGGAGATCTCAATGATCCCATGATGCTGTAATGGTCCAGGACAAGACCACACCTGCAAGAGACACCCTGGGAGGAACCAAATCTTCATCTGTGTAGTTCCTGGGAGGAACTAAATCTTCATCTGCATAGTTCCTCATTGTTCTTAGATTTCCGCTGTCCCCACCCAGTCTTCTGTTACACCTTGTTCATCCCAATGTGATACTGAAATCTACATATTCGTTTGTTACATTTGTTTCTCCTGATGTACTAAATAAAAGGTGCTGCAAGGTTGGGCTTCTTGTCTTTGCCGCCCAGAGCAGCACTGATCAGACCCAAAGCTCAGCTTCTTCTCAGTCTCATTTGTCTACCTTTCCTGTAATTCGCCGTGTGCTGCCGTGGCTCGCAGGAGACTAGGACTTACTGCAGAGGTTCTGGTAACGTCCCCTTCCCCTGTTCCCTACATACATGTGTGTCCTATTTATTTCCTTTAAGAGTATGGCCTCAATGTGCATCTATTTAGCTATAAATGTCTCTAGTTTCTCATTCTTTATGGCTGAGTAGTACTCCATTATATAAAGAAAACCACGTCTTCTTTATGCAGTTTCCAGTTGATGGGCACTTGGGCTGTTTCCAAGCTTTAGCTATTACACACTGTGTCGCTATAAACATGGGTGCACATATATTGCTGTGGTATGATTCTTTTAATTCTTTTGGGAAGATCCCCAGCAGGGGAATAGCAGGGTCAAATAGGACCTCTAGCCCTAGTTCTTTGAAGTATCTTCATACTGATTTCCACAGTGCTTGCACCAGTCTGCACTCCCACCAACAGTGGAGAAGGGTTCCTTTTTTCCCCACAGCCCCTCAAGCATTTGTTATTGGTTGGTATCATGATAGCAGCCATTCTTTCTGGAGTGAAGTGGGATCTGTGTTGTTTTCATTTTTATTTCACAAATGACCAGTGATGTTGAACATTTTTTCATATGTATATTTGCTGTTTCTAACTCTTTATCTGAGAAGTGTCTTTTCATTTCAGATGCCCATTTTGGCATTGGGTCTTTAAATTTGGGAGGTTATTTCTCTTGCTATACATAAACTTTATTATTATTGTTATTGTTGTTGTTTTTTTTAAACAGCATCTTGCTATGCAGTCCAGGCTGGCCTCAAACTCCCGGCGATCCACTTGCCTCAACCTCCTAGGTGTTAGGATTACAGGTGTGCACCACCATGCCTGGCTTTAGAAACTTTTTAATTTGATGTAGTACCATTTATTGATATTTACTATCAATTCTGGTGCTACTGGAGTTCTAGTCAAGAAATCCTTGCCTATGTCTATGGCTTCAGTTGTTTTCCCTTAACAGTTTCAAAGTTTTAGGTCTTATCCCTAGGTCTTTGATGCATTTTGAATTGATTTTTGTACATTGTGAGATAGGGATCCAGTTTTCCCAGCACCATTTGTTAAACAGGCTGTCTTTACTTCAACATATACTTTTGGCTCCTTTGTCCAGAATCAGATGCTTATAGTTGCCTAGGTTTGTTTCTGTATCCTCTATTCTGTTTCATTGGCCTAAATATCTACTTTTGTACCAGTACTGTGATGTTTTTGTTGCCATGACTTCGTAGTATGATTTCAAATTGGATATTGTGATACCTCTAGCCATGCTCTTGTTGTTTAGGATTGCATTTGCTATTCTGGGTCTTTTGTGTTTCCTTATGAATTTTAGGATTGTGTTTTCTGGTTTAGTGATGAATATAATTGGTATTTTGATGGTGATGGCAACGAATCTGTAGATTGTTTTTGGTAGTATGGCCCTCTTTTCCCCAAAACTATAAAAATTTAATTAGTACATGTTTGCCGTACATGCAATTTACAGTCAACTTGGGGAATGGTTACATGTACATTCTATAGCTTATTTCTTTTTAAAATCCCCTTCCCCTTCCCTCCCACATCCTGCTTCTCCTCTAATTCCCCTATACAGATTTTCATTCTTGTTTATATTATTAATCTTAGCTCATGTTATGGAATATAATATTTACATTCAAGGTTATTAAGTTCCTGGACATGATATATCTTTTTCTACTTATTTTCCCTTCTGCTGTTCCTAACCCCTTATGCTTTTTCCCTTGGACACCTTCTTTATTGCAAGAAATCCACTCCCTTTTCCCCTTCTAATCATCTTTTACTATTCTCTTTGTTTGTACTGTGCCTCATTCAAGTGAGAGATACCATATGGTATTTAAGCTTATGTGTCTTGTTTATTTCATTCAACTTTATATTTTCTATGTGCACCCATTTTCTTACAAATATCTCAAATTTGTTGTTCTTTATAGCTGAGTAGTATTCTATTATATATAGATGTCACATTTTAAAATTTAATCATCTGTTGATGGGTATACAGGCTGCTTCCAAGATTTAGCTATTATGAATTGTGCTTTTATAAACATTGGTATGTATGTATCACTGTAGTATTGATACGGAAAAGTTTTAGATAACTTAATAGATTGAATATTAAGGTAGTTGTAGAAACAAAATAAGTAATGTGTTCTTTTAAGATTTGTTTTTCCCAGAAGGGAATGGAATTAATATGAGAAAATGGAAAAATAGGAACAAAATCTTTGTAAATAGGGAGGACTGGAGGGGTTGAAGGGAGGGCTGGGCAAGGGTGAAAAATAAGAACCAAGAGAGACTATGTAAAGGTGCAAATTTCCAATGATGTATGTCATTATATTGTATACCTAAAATGTACCAATGATGAGAATGAATACTCCATAATGCAAAATAGGAAGAAAAGGTCCAAAGGGGTAGGGGTAGTGGGAGGGGCAGGGGAAAGGAAAGAAGGGAAAGAAAAAATGATGAGAAATGGAAAAAAGGGAAATAAAGTCTTTGTAAATAGGGAAGGGTGGAGGGGGTGAAGGGAGGGCTAGGAATGGGGATAAAATAAGAACCAAGATGCATCATGTAAAGGTACAAGTTCCCAATGAGAAATGTAATTGTGTTGTATACCTAAAATGTACCAATAGAAGAATTTAACAACAACAAAAAAAGATTTGCTTTTCTCATAACTCCTTGTTTAAGGTGACGATTATCTGACTCTGACTCTAACCCATAACTTCATTAACCTAACAAAGTTACCATGGCAAGGTGAATTTACAATGTATATGTGCCTATCTTGTGTCTGTGACTTGTAAATAGGAACTGGAATTGTATTTACACATCAAAGACCACTAGGGATGAGATAATGGCTAAAAAGGATATAAAAAAGGAAACACTGAAAAAAAGGGGCCCGAATACTGACCAGACGGGTTTCTGGCATTCCTGCCCATTGGCGAGAAGAAATTTTATTATTTTATCCGAATTCTGTGTTTTTGTGTATTTCTTTCCGAAACAGTATGATGTCTTAAGTTCTTTGGGGAACATACCTAGCAAGAGGATCATCTGGAATTTCTAATTTCAATTCTTTGAGAAATATCCATTACTGATTTCCATAATAGTTGTATTGGTTTATATTCCCACCAACAATGTAGGAAGATTCCTTTTTCACCACAGCCACACCAACATTTGTTATTATTTGATTCCATAATGATTACCATTATTTACAGAGTAAGATGGAATCTAAGTGTTGTTTTAATTTGCATATCTCTAATGGCCAGAGATGTTGAAAATGTTTTTATAGGATCATACCTAAATTTAATAAAAGCTATGCATGACAAACCAACAGTCAGCATCATACTAAATGGGGAAAAACTAAAAGCATTCCCCCCACAAACTAGCAACAAGACAAGAATGTCAACTATCACCACTTCTTTTTTTTTTTTTTTTTTTTTTTTTTGTGGTACCGGAGATAGAACTATGGACATTGTGCCTTCAAGGCATGCGCCGGAACCACTGAGCTAAATCCTTGGCAACACAACTTCTAATCAACATAGTACTTGAAACATTAGCCAGACCAATCAGGGAAGAGAAGGAAATAAAAGGGATACATAAGGGAAATGGAAGAACTCAAATTATCATAATTTGCAGATGACATGATACTAAACATAGAAGACCCAAAGAACTCCATCAAAAAACTCTTAGAATTAATCATCAACTTTAGGAATGTAACTGGATACAAGATAAACACACAAGGATCATTAGCAGTTGTGTACATCAATATGAATTTGATGACAAGGAAATTATGAAAACAATGCCATTCTCAGTAGCTTTAAGAAAAATGAAATATGTAGGAATTAACCTAACCACAGAAGTGAAAGACCTCCACAAAGACAACTATAGTGTTCTGAAAAAGGAGATTGAAGAGGAGTTCAGAAAATGGAAAGATGACCCCCTGCTCCTGGATAGGCAGAACCAATATTTTCAAAATGGTCACACTCCCCAAACTGTTACACAGATTCAATGCAACCAAAATAAAACCCAATCAAAATACCAACCCAATCAAATCAAACCCAGTCAAAATACCAACAGCATACTTCACAGAACTAGAGAAAACAATCCTAATATTCATATGGATTCAGAAAAGACCCAGAATAGCAAAATCATTTTTGGTCAAGAGGAGCAAAAGAGGAGGCTTTGCAATACCTGACTTCAGACTGTATTACAAAGCAATAGTGATCAAAACAACATGGTACTGGAATGAAAACAGATACATCAATCAATGGAACAGAATAGAAGGTACAGAAACATCCTCAGATACATTAGGCTATTTGATCTTTGACAAAGGAGCCAAAAACATGTTGGAAGAAAGATAATCTATTCAATAAGTGGTGCTGGGAAAAGTGGTTATCTGTTTGCAGAAGATTGAAACTGGACTCTTATCTCTTATCATGTACTAAGCTAAAATCAAAGTAGTTCAGAGATCTAAATATTAAAACAAAAACATTAAACCTACTGGAAGATAAAATAGGGAAAATACCTGAAGACACAGGTGTAGGATTTTCTAAACAGTACCTCAATTGCACAGAAATAGCAACAAGAATCAACAAATGGGATTATATCAAACTAAAAAGCTTCTGTATAGCAAAAGAATCAATTAGTAGAGTGAAGAGGAAACCTACAGAATGAGAAAAAAATTTTGCCAGCTACTCCTCAAACAGAGGACTAATGTCTATAAAATATAAAGAACTCAAAACTGGGCATGGTGGCTCTCACCTGTAATCCCAGCATTCAGGGAGCTGAGGCACAAGGATCACTATGAGTTCTAGGCCGGCTTGGGCTACATAGTGAATTAGAGGCCAGCTTGGATTACATGGTGGGACCTTGCCCCCCCACCCCAAAACAAAAAGCAAACTAAAAAAGATTAAACCACCTAAAATTAAAGATACAGTCAAGAAATGTGCAAAAGAAATGAACAGACACTTCACAGAGGAAGAAGTACAAATGATCGGCAAGTATGATCTTTTAACAATATTAATTCTGCAAATCCATGAACATGGGAGGTCTTCCCATCTTCAAGTGTCTACTTCAATTTCTTTTTTCAGTGTTCTAAAATTTTCATTGTACAGGTCTTTTACTTCTTTGTTTAGATAGATCCCTAGGTATTTTTGGATTTTTTCAAGTTTTTGTGAATGGATTGTTTTCTTGGTTCCTTTCTTAACCTGTCCATCGTTAGTGTATAGGAAAGTTATTTATTTTTATTTTTTTTCATAAGTTTATTGGTACATTTTAGGTATACAATACAGTTACATTCATCACTGGGATCTTGTACCCTCACATTATGTATCTTCGTTCTTATTTTTTCCCCATTCCCCTGCCCTCCCTTACCCCCGCCACCCTTCCCTATTTACAAAGACTTTGTTTCCCTTTTTTCCCCTCTCTCATATTTTCTTTTCCCTTCTTTCCTTTCCCCTACCCCTCCCACTTCCCCTACTACTTTAAACCTTTTCTTCCTATTTCACAATATCAATTATACATTTTGATCCTTATTTACACTTTTAGTTTTTCACAACATAGAAACTATTTGGTATGTGTCCTGTTTATTTCACTTAAGGGTATTGCCTCAATGTGTATCCACTTAGCTGGAAATGTCTCTAGTTTCTTATTCTTTATGGCTGAGTAGTACTCCATTTTATTTTTAAAAACCCCACATCTTCTTTATCCAGTCTCCAGTTGATGGGCAACAGGGCTGTTTCCAAGTTTCAGCTATTACAAACTGTGCTGCTATAAACATGGGTACACATATATCACTGTGGTATGATTCTTTTAATTCTTTTGGGGAGATACCTAGCAGAGGAATAGCTGGGTCAAATGGGACCTCTAATCCTAGTTTTTGGAGGCATCTCCATACTGATTTCCACAGTGGTCGCACCAGTCTGCACTCCCACCAACAATGGAGAAGGGTTCTTTTCTCCCCACACCCCCGCCAGCATCTGTTATTGGATGATTTCTTGATAGCAGCTATTCTTTCTGGGGTGAGGTGGAATTTCAGTGTTGTTTTCATCTGCATCTCTCGCATGACCAGTGATGCTGAACATTTTTTCATAGGAAAGCTATTTATTTTTAAATGTCATTTTAATATTCTGCTACTTTTTCTGAATTTTTATCAGCTCTGAAAGTTTTTTGGTGAAATATTTAGGGTCTCATACATAGGAACATATCACCTGTAATCCATAATTTGACTTCTCCCTTTCCTATTTATATCCCCTTTATTGCTTTCTCTTGGCTAAGTGCATTAGCTAAAATTTCAAGAAATATATTAAATAATAGTGGTAAGAGAGGGCATCCTTGGCTTGTTCTTAATTTTAGGGGAAATGCTTTCAGATTTTCTACTTTCAAAATGATATTGACTGTGGATTTTTCATGTATGGCCTTTACTATATTGAGGAATGACCCTTCAATACCTAGTTTCCTCAGGACTTTTATCATGAAGAGTTACTGAATTTGTCAAAGACCTTTTCTGTGTCAACTTAGAAGATCATGTGATTTCATCACTGATTTTATTTATGTGGCTTATTACATTTATTTATTTGCATAAGGTTAACCATCCTTGCATCTGTGGAATGAAGCCAAGTTGATCATGTATAATCTTTTAATCTTTTTCCTTTCTTTTTAAAAAGTTATTTATTTATTTATTTTGGTACCGCAGATCAAACTCAGGACCTTGTGCTTTCGAGGCAGGCATAGTGCCACTGAGCTAAATCCCTGTCCCATGTATAATCTTTTAATTGTGTTGTTGAATTCATTTTGCAAGTATTTATTATGAATTTTTGCATCTATGCTCATCAAGGATATTGATGTATAACTTTCTTGTTTTGTGTGTGTCCTTGTCTGATTTTGGTATCATGGTGATGTTGGCCTAGGAGAACTAGTTCTGAAGCATTAATTCCCTTTCTATTTCATGGAATACTTGGAGGTACATTAGTGTTCATTGTTCCTTTTTTGGGGGGCGGATACCGGGAACCGAACTCAGGTCCTTGCGCTTGTGCAGCAGGTGGCGAAACCACCGAGCTAAATCCCTGGCCCTGTGTTAATTGTTCTTTAAATGTCTGGTAAAATTCACCAGCGAACTCAGCTGGTATTGGGCTTTTCTTTGTTGAGAGACTTTTTATTAGTGCTTCAACCCCCTTGCTTGTTTTTGATCTACTGAGGGTTTTTTTTATATTCAGTAGGTTCAATTTTTGTAGGTTATATGTGTCTAGAAATTTATCCATTTCTTCTAGATTCTTTAATGTATTCAAATATAGGTTTTCAATGTAGTCACCAATAATTGTCTGGATTTAAATGGTATCTTTTGTGACATCCCCCTTTTCATCTCTAATTGTATTGATTTGGGTCATCTTTGTTTCTTTTTGTTAGTTTGTCTACGGGAACAGAAAGCTTGTTTATCTTTTCAAAGATCCAACTATTTGTTTCACTGATCCTGTGGATTGTTCTTTTAGTCTCTATTTCATTATTTTCAGCTCTGATCTTTATTATTTCTTTTCTTCTCTTGGTTTTGATTTTTCTCTCTTTTTTTCAGAACTTTGAGATGTATCATTAGGTTATTTTAGTTCTCTCTGATTTTTTAAAAATATAAGCACTCATAGCTATAACTTCTCAATTAGAACAGCCTTTGCTGTAACCCAGAGATTCTAGTATCTTGTGTTTCCATTTTTATTTGCTTCTAGAAATTTTTTTTCCAGTACCAGGAATCAACTCAGGACCTTGTGCTTTCCATGCAGGTGTGGCACCACTGAGCTACATCTCTGGCCCCTAGGAATTTTTGTAATTACTTCTCTAATTTCTCCAGTTACTCATCAATCATTCAAAAGTGAATTATTCAATTTTCATGTTTGTATAGTTTCTCTTGCTGTTGACTTCTAATTTCATTCTATTATGATTTGGTAAGATGAAGGAAATTATTTCAACTTTTTTGAATTTGTTAAGGCTTCTTTTATGGTCTAAAATATGATCTACTTTGGAAATATGCCAGGAGCTGCTGAGAAGTATGTGTATTCTGTAGTTGTTGCATGGAATGTTCTGTAGACATCTGTTATAGTGTACATTAACTCTTTTTTTTTTTTTGGTACTGGGGATGGATCTCTGTGACCTTGAGCTTGCAAGGCAGGTGCTGGAACCACTGAGCTAAATCCCTGGCCAAGTGTATATTAACTCTGAAGCTTCCCTGTTGTTTTCTTGTCTAAAGAACGTATCTATTGATATGAGTAAAATATTGAAGTCACCCAGTATTGGATTGTGGCCTACTTTTTGCTTTATGTTAAATAGTGCTTTTTGTTTTGTTATGTTTTTAGTACCATGGATTGAACTCAGGACCTTGTGCTTGTGAGGCAGCCGCAGTGCCACTGAGCTAAACCCCTGGCCCAAGTAGTGTTTTTTTTTTTAATGAAGTTGAGCACAACATAATTTGGTGCATATGTTTTACACTTGATATATCTTCTTAATAGATTGCTCCATATACCAATATTTAGAGACCTTATTTGTCTTGTCTAATTTTTGTCTTGAAGTCTGCTTTTTCAGATATGAACATGGCAACTCCTTCTTGCTTTCAAGTTCCATTTGCATAGAATATTGCTTTCCATCCTTTCAGTTTCAGTCTCTGTATATCTTCGGTATTGAGAGGTGTTTCTTGCAATCAGCAGAGTTGGGTCTTGTTTTTCAATCCAACCAGCCAGTCTTCCCTTTAATTGCTGAATTAAGACCATTTACATTCAGAGTTATTCATTCAGAAAAACATTACATACTTTTCTAATTACATTCAGAAAAGTATATACTAATTCCTGTCATTTTGTTATTTTTCTGATGTTTGATTCTTTCCTAATTCTCAATAGCTTGTCTACACTTCCTATTCTGTATGCAAGATTCCTTCAAGTATTTTCTGCATTACTGGTCCAGTGATCATTAAGTTTTTTACTATATGCCTATCTTGGAAGATCTTTATTTCTCCTTCAATTTCTGGGGAGTGAGATTTTGTAAACAACCTTAGTTGGGTTAAAAAATTAGTCTCAATACAGAATTCTTTATTTTGCCCAAAACAGCACAGTAAAGACATCTCCAACAATATATAAACTTCTGTATAAAATATAGAAAATCGCCAATATTTTTCCTTTATATGGTAGCACACCAGTATATGCAAGAGAAAGTACTGTTGATGGGCCAAAGGGAGAAGTGATTTGGGCAGTGACCTAGTTAGCCAAGCATTCAACTTCAAAGACCAGGTAAATGTCAATTTTAATCAGAAAAGGAGTATTAGAAGAGCTTCTATGAAGTTGGTACTTGTGTATTTTATTCTGCATTCCCGGCCATTTCATCCACAGCCTGACTTCTCAGTCATTTTCTTTTTTTTGCATTTGGAGTGGTACTAAAAGGTACAGGGAATACCTACCTAATAACAAATTTTCAGCCCCCAAAATCATAATAGAAATGACAAAGCTGCTGGGAGTGGTGGCACACACCAGTAATTCCACCACTCAGGAGGCTGAGGCAGGAGGATCACTGTGAGTTCGAGGTCAGCCGGGGCTACATAGTGAGTTCAACCGCAGCCTGAACTGCATAATGTCTTAAAAACAAACAAACAAACAAACAAAAAAGAAGACAACACTTTTAAAAAGTATGCTGGGTTTTGGAAGGGTTTTTTTCTTTGTTTGTTTGTTTGTGGTACCGGGGATCAAACTCAGGACCTTGGGCTTGCCAGGCAGGTGTGGCACCACTGAGCTACATCCCCAGCAAGTATTTAATAATTTTTAAGAAAGATTACCATAAACACTTCTAAAAACAACAGGCTTTACAATGTCCTGCATAAAGTAGTAAAGATCTACTCAGGCTCTTAGTCAAATTTTTCTTAGTAACTTGTTTCTCATGTACCCCTTCAGCTTAAGACAGTCAATAATTATCTGATTTCTTCTTTACCTAATGATCTATTGTTAGCCTACTTATGAAAATGAAAGGAGGGCCGGGGATTTACCTCAGTGGTTCTGCTGCCTGCCTTGCAAGCACAAGGACCTGAGTTTGATCCCCGATACCAAAAAAAAAACAAAAAAAAAATGAAAGGAAAAATCTGGCACATGTTTTAAGTCAATTGGTTCTCCTAGGTCTCATGATTTCTACTGTTTCAACATCATGTTGTTGCATCCTTACTGAAGCAGTCTCTCAGTTAAGAAAATATCATTGGCAGGGCTTATGAAGTGAAAAGGGAGATTCTTTCCTGAACCCTTTCTTGCTTAAAAAATTAAATTTAAATGTGCAAGACCAAGCACAGCCATTTCCCAAAATATGAAGCCAAACCACAAAATTACTCGATAGTTATGGAAAACAGCTCTGGTTTTGAGGGATAATCTCTGGTAGATTCAGCACAAGTGCTTGTCTTTGGCTGCTCTGGCACCTCTTGCTTTTCTGCCAGCCCAGCAAGAGGTCCCAAGGGGAAAGTGCTTTCACAATTCTGGATTGAGGAAACCTGTGAAACTACAGACATTTGAACAGAGGAATTGCTTTCTAAACCTACTCTGCAAGATCATACTGAAGAAGGTTCTCTTGTTCTTGGTTTAAGTAGTCCAGTACTAGGAAATTACTTCGTGCTTTAGGCAATGCATCTTTAGTGAGTAAGCCCTGGTGAACTTTTTCCCTGCAGCAGTCACACTGAAATGGCTTAATTCCTGAGTGGATAAGCATGTGCTGTTTTAGGTTCTGAATATGGGTGAAGTGCATCCCATAGCTTGGACTCTAAAAAGGTCTATCTGGACCATTGCAACAGCAAGGAGCCACATATATGTAGTGGCCACAGAAAGTTGACGTTTGGATCTCCGCCAACAAAAAAGAGTCACATCATGATTTTATACAGATGAAAGTAAGTTTATTATAAAAGTACAGCAAAAGTGAGCGTAGTCCAATAATACATTACCATACAAGGAGGCAAGGGACAGCACCAAAGATGGAGAATCCTCTGGGGAAGAATCTGCATGAGAATGAGCCTTTGGCAAGTGAGGGAGAAAATGCCAACACCTGTACCCAATTTGTTAGTTTCTTAACTACTGCGTTCAGAATAAAATGAGGCTTGGTGCTAACAGGCCTGCATGTCTTACAGCAGACTGGTGTCTTGGGTCTGGCTAAAACCAAGGACACTCTCACAGCACACTAAAGGCTACCTGTACATAACATTTCTTTCCTGGGGAAATAGCCAGTTTCTCTGCAAAAAGGCAGCAGCTAAAGTCACTTCAGTGGACACCTGCATTTTGCTGACTCTCATCACTTTTAACCCTTTCCCTGATAACCATCTGGACTTGGTTGTTCTGTATGATCATCAGCAACCACATGAGCATTAGTGTTAGCAGTGCTTTGAAGTGTAGGCAATTCCTTGGTAATGACTTCATATACTGAGCCTTATGTGCCTGGAAGATTTTGACCTCGAGATGAATAGGGATATCACAAAAATGTCCATCATTTCACAGCATATTTAGTTTTCCAAGTATTTCTTGACTGTGGGAAGAGGAGCTATGAGTAAATGTTTTCACACCCACTTCTTCCTTCCTCATCTACAGATGCTCTTCAAGGATGTAAATGAATCAGAAATGTCTTTGATTGGGATCATGTGCTCCAGGGAGGAAACATACCTTCAGAGCAAGTGACAGTCACATTCCGTGAATCATCAGCAAGTGGGCAGTGGGTGCCAGGCACAAGGCCTGCTGTTGCTCCTCCTCCTCCCTGCCAGACTGAGGCTGAGGCAGCAGCGCATCTGCTCACTCTTGTTGCCCAGGAGCTGGGATCTTTTTTTTTTTTTTTTAATTAAATTCTTTTATTGGTACATTGTAGGTATACAACACAATTACATTTCTCGTTGGGAACTTGTACCTTTACATGATGCATCTTGGTTCTTATTTTTTCCCCATTCCTAGCCCTCCCTTCACCCCCTCCACCCTTCCCTATTTACAAAGACTTTATTTCCCTTTTTTCCATTTCTCATCATTTTTTCTTTCCCTTCTTTCCTTTCCCCTGCCCCTCCCACTACCCCTACCCCTTTGGACCTTTTCTTCCTATTTTACATTATCGATCATTCATTCTAATCATTGGTACATTTTAGGTATACAATATAATGACATTCATCATTGGAAATGTGCACCTTTACATAGTCTCTCTTGGTTCTTATTTTTCACCCTTGCCCAGCCCTCCCTTCAACCCCTCCAGTCCTCCCTATTTACAAAGATTTTGTTCCTATTTTTCCATTTTCTCATATTAATCCCATTCCCTTCTATCCTTTCCCCTAGCCCTCCCACTTCCTTCCCCTTTGCCCCCTTTCTTCCTATTTCACATTACCTATTATACATTTAGTCCTTATTTACACTTTCAGTTTCTCACACCAGAGAAGCTATTCAGTATTTACACATGTGTGTCCTATTTATTTCACTTAAGAGAATCGCCTCAATGTGCATCCACTTAGCTATAAATGTCTCTAATTTCTCATTTTTTATAGCTGAATAGTACTCCATTTTATAAAAAAACCACATTTTCTTTATCCAGTCTCCAGTTGATGGGCATTTGGGCTGTTTCCAAGTTTTAGCTATTACAAACTGTGCTGCTATGAACATGGGTGCACATATATCACTGTGGTATGATTCTTTTAATAGGAGCTGGGATCTTATATCAGCCTGCTAGACTGTGGGCAACCTGTGGCTGGGGCATGGTGGCAGAGCTGTCGGTGGCTGCTGCTGCTGCTACTGCTGCTAAGAGCAGAGCTGCAGAGCTGGGTGGGGGGAGGGGGCAGAGTGAGCAGGGGAACAGGCTGAGGGAAAGGGCAGGAGGAGGGGGTGGGAGCCAGGCACATTGGGCCTTGGAGGCCTTTGGCGGTGGTCAAGAGTAGTTTTCTCTCCTTCAATTTTGAATTTTGGTGGATCTAATATTCTGTGTTTGCAGTTATTTTCTTCCAGGGATTGAAATACCTCATGCCACCCCACCTCCCTTTAGAGTTTCTGCAGAGAAGTCTGGAGTTATTCTGATAGGTTTGCCTTTGTAAATGACTTGCCGCTTTCAATATTCTTTCTTTCCTGCCTGTAATCCCAGCACTCGGGAGGCTGAGGAAGGAGGATCGCCATAAGTTCGAGGCCAGCCTGGGCTACATAATGAGTTCAAGGTCAGCCTGAACTACATAGCGAGACCCTGTCCCCCCCCAAAAAAATTCTCTCTTCTGTACTCTTGTCATCTTACTTATAATGTCGTATGGGGAGGTTTTCTTCTGGTCATGTGTGTTTGGGGTTCTGAATGCTTCGTGTAACTTGATATCCACATCTTCCCAAGATTTGTAAAATTTTCTGTTGTTATTTCTTTAAATATATTATATATGCCTTGGTGAACCTTGGTGCCCAGTTCTACACCAAAAAAATCACAATTTGGTGGTTCAAACATGTACCAAATTATTGGAGGTTGGTTCATAATTTCTGGCATGTGTGTATATCTGTGTAATAGTTCCTCAACCTTATCTTCAAGCCCTGAAATTCTGTCTTCTGCTTAGTCCTATTGATTGGAAGAATTTCCACTGAGTTTTTTTTATTTGACTTATTGAGCTTTTCAGTCTCAGAATTTCTCTTTGGTTCTTCCTCAGAATCTCTCTTTGTGGAATTGCCCCTTACATCCTATATATTCTTCCTTATTTCTTTCAGCTATTTATTTGTGTCTTCTCTAGAGTCATGGATTGTTTTATAAGTCAGTCTTTTAATTTCTTTGTCTGGTATTTTATCCACTTTGATATCTTTGCATTCAGTTACTGATGAATTATGGAAATTTGGAGGCATCAAAATACCTTCTTTTTTCACACTTCTCATGTTTCTATATTGGGATTTGTGCACCTATTGGGATGGATAGCTCTTCCACTTTTATTTGAAGGTATTCTTAGTATTCAGCCTTCTTTTGGGGGCTTGATCCCCAGAACCACTCAGAGAAGAGAAAACAAACTATAGTAATGTTGATGACACAAAGATGAATCGGATATTGACATACAGTAAAAACAACCCTATCCCACTATTAACAATAGAAATGACCAATAATGACTTAGAGACAAATTAGATATTGAATTACTATAAAAACCAATTAAAAGAAACTGTATCACTTAAGAATAAAAAACAGATCAGCAGTAATAATATAAATTTTAAAACAGATATTGACATACAGTAAAGATCTACTAAAAGCAACAACTATACCACCATTAACAATATAAAATAAATAACCATAGCATAATCTAATAGTGAAAAAGTAATAAGGGTTAATAGTAATAATAATTAAAAATTAAGGAGGAGAGGGCCAGGGATTTAGCTCAGCGGTTTTGCCACCTGCTGCGCAAGTGCAAGGACCCAAGTTCGATCCCCGGTACCAAAAAAAAAAAAAAAAAAAAAATTAAGGAGGAGAAAAGGGAAAAATAGAATCAAAACTTGAAAGATAAAGAAAGACAGAAGATGAGGAGAGAAAAGTGAGATAAAAATCCAATTAGGGAATAAAAAGAGTAAATACAATTAGGTAAAATTAGCAGAAAATACAAATATGAAAAGAGAAGAAAAAGAAGAAAAAGGAATGAACAAAGAGCAAAAAGAGGAAATAAAGAAGACAACAACAAAAAAATGCCAAAAAACAAACAACAACAAAAAGAAATGAGTCCAAAAATTTTTTCCACATCTAGATGTTTGATTGGGTCATTTCTTTCCAAGGCATCTAGATATTGGTGAGGGATAATGAGTTACAACTGAGACCTGTTGTGTTTCCACACCCACTTTGCTATTTGAATGCTGAGTGCTGGCCCTGCTATCTTAGTTACTTTTTTCATCACTGGGACAAAATACTTGGCACCCACAATTTAAAGAAGGAAGTTAATTTTGACTCACAGTTTGTAGAGGTTTCAGTCTATAGTTTGCTGGCTCCAAAGCAGGGCAGCATGGCAGAGGAGAGCTGCTCATGGTAGGACAGACAGGAAGCAGAGAGAACATCAAAAAGATAAACTCTTCCAGGCCACACACCCCAGTGACTCACCTCTTCTGACCAGGCCCTACCTCCTAACAGCATGTCAGCTATAAGCCACCATAATCCAATCACCTTCCAAAAGCTCTGCCTATGGGCAGATGAGGCTTTTGGGTGACATCTAGATATAAACCGTAACACCTACTTTTCAGGCTGGGCAGGGTCAGTCTGCTTCAGGGCTGTATTCACTCCAGAGGCTTTTGTTGTTTTTGCCCTTCTGTGTGCCTCAAGTCACTGCTATCTTCAACTAGCTTTGTGGCCTATTGGCCTGTGAGATGCCCTACTACTCTAGAGGCCCCTCTGTCCGTACACCCCAGGACGTGATTAGAGATGGCATAGAGATGTTAAATACCATGTTAGGCATCATACAACTACAAAGTGATAAAACCAGGATTTGATCCCAGACATTCTGGTTCTAGCTCTGGCATTTCAGATATTATATAACTGTACTTCTTTAGATGCTCACTAATATATGTTGAATAAATGAATAAATAAATGCACAGATAATATGAGAGATCAGGATTGGTGATTTGGGGGATACAGCACATAATAGAGGGGATATCAAATCATGTTTTCTTGTAGAATCAAATACTGTATAAACAGAATAAGTAGCTAGTAGAATGAAGCTCCCAGCAAGAAAAAGTCACTCGTGTCATAAGTTTTGGCAGAATAACTATGCTTAATCACTCAGATTTCTAAGATTCCAATTAAGGCCTTTCTATGCCTTTCACATTTCTAATTAAACCACTTAGCAGTAGAAGGCTCTTAAATAAGTTCCAAGGATGATTAGACCACTTAGATAATTTTCAGGAAAAGAGAGTTTTCATGCTCTTGTGGCACTCTAGGCAGGGATTGAGTTACCTCTTCAAAGTAAAATGTTTGAAGCTTCAGTTTTTTTGTTGTTGTTGTTTTGTTTTGTGGTACTGGGGATCAAACTCAGGACCTTGCGCTTGCCAGGCAGGTGCAGCGCCACCGAGTTACATCCCTGTCCCCAAAGTAAAAGGTTTAAAGCTATGCAATCATTACTTTGAATTATGTCATATGTTAGAGACAGGCATGAAAAAGTATACAACATAGACTCTTCTTATGGCATTAACATTTAATTGGCAAGCTAGGCTCAACATCCCAGGAATTATTAGTAAGCAATGTAAGAATATGTATAATCAAGGACTAACTATGTGGTTTAGATCATGGAGTAAATTAATAGAAATGGGAAATTACAGCAGATGGAAGTAAACGTGGAAGGCCCGGCCTTAAACAGATTTTCAACTGAGCAGTGTCTTGAAGGATGAATTGAACTTGACAAGGCAAGAAAGAGGCATTTTAGGTAGTAAGAGCAAGGACATGTAGGAAGGTAACAAGACAAATGAAAAGTATGAGATGGACGTGATGGTGAATGCCCACCATCCCAGTACTATGGGAGACTGAGGCAGGAGGATCACAAATTCCAGCCTAGCCTGGCCAACTTAGTGACTTAGTGAGACCCTATCTCAAAGCAAAAAATAAAAAGGGCTGGGATGTAGTTTAGTGTGAAGGCCCTGGGTTCAATCCCCAGTACTAAAAAAAAAAGTATGCTTCTGTGAGACAATAAAGGGACCAAACTGATTAGAAGAGATGTTGTATAATAGTGGTAGGGAAAAGGAGTTTGAATATTATTCATTTAATTATCATTTACATATTAATTAATTAATCAATTCATTCAGAAAAAGCTCATTGAGCACTATGCCAAGTATTGGGAAGACTGAGATAAATGGCAGTCTCTTACCTCAAGTTGCTTATATTGAAGTAGTGAAAATGGGTTCACAAACAAATGCATACATAAATATGTATATATACGTACATACACATACATATGAATATTATCACAGAGGTGTGTTCCTGGACTCAATCATATTTTATTTAAATGGCCTCATTTTGATTTCTGTTCTATCTACCTCCTCAGACTCATATTTTATGGCCTGCAGTCTGAGTTGCTTTAGTTCAGATACTCTCAGGATAAACTAGATACTATGGATGCATGACATCATCTGAAACAGAACTGTGATTAGTAGAAAGTACAAAAGCAGTCTTGTAGTTCCGTATGGTATAACATTTTTTGAGAATCTCTTTTTTTCCTAAGGGGAAAAATGGGAATGATAAACTGCAGTGAATTTTGAAAAGCAAACAAGACCAAACCAAAATCAAAACCAAAACCAAAACAAACAAACAAACAAAAAAAGAGGAAATGAAGCAGTGCACAGTTAGATGGGAGGGTGAATCAGGAGGATCACAAGTTCGAGCCCAACCTGGGCAACTTAGTCACTGTATCAGTCAGTATTTACTAGAGAAACAGAAATAACACAAGATATACAAATATATAAGAATTTATAAGATTGGCTTACAATGGCCACCCACAGAGTCAGATGAGGAAGAGTCCAGGTCTGTCAGCACAGTGGAGACCAAAGGATTTAGTCGAAGGTCTGGAGCTCACTGCAGTGTTCCAAATAATCTGACAGGTTACAGGTGTGAGCAGAGAAAGGGCAATAACACTGATGATGTATAAACTCAGATCTCATACCCTAGTTTTGTGTAATCATCCATCCGTGGCCTAACCTGCTCAGCGGACAAGGCATGTTTTTTAAAAAAAATTCTTTCCAATAAAAGAATTTTTAAAAATATTCAAAAAAAACACAAGGCATGTTTATAATAAAGCATACTGTACCACAAGAATACTGCCCTACACTGTGTTTATTTTGTTGAGGATTGTAATTTTCCGAAAACAATGGCCTCAGTGAAAATTGTGACGTGCTATGAGGTGTATAAATATCAAAATGATTTAAACTAATAGCAGCTATTGCATGTAAAGGATAAAACATTGAGTTATACTATGTAGAGCTAATAACTCAGCCCGACTGTTAAGTTTTGTTGCCATCCTGGTCACCATAGAGAGTCATGTATTTCAAGCCAAGCTTTATGGGAGAGACAAAGCTCCCCCACCGGAATGGAAGCACCATGAAGCCAGGGAACGCTGGCTGGTTTGCCAAAGTTCCCTTAACAGAGTGCTTGGAACAGAATTTAGTATCTGTTGAGTGAATAAATAAATCAGTGGAAGTGTAGGAGAGAAATGGATCAAGTTTCAGGTTCAAGCCAAGTCATTCTCAGAGTTTCTTTAGGAAATTAGAGTGGAACCCAATTTTAGGGGATTGGGACAAACAGGGGGCACTGGTAGGGGATGGAAGCAGTCCCTAGCCAAGTCTCTGAGGATACCACTTGAAAACTCCTACACCCCAAAGTGGAACATAGAATCCTTACGTACCAAATACAAGTAGGCAACAGCAATGCATGCCCTTGGTCCTTGACTCTTTACCCCACCCCTGCATCAACTAATAGGATTTGAAGGTTTTTGCCTTTTAAAATCTGGATTTTCCTCAAAGACAAGGCTTCAGCTCTCTTTGGATTTTCACTGATATGGCTTGGGTCTAGATGTCCCCCAAAGCCTCATGCAGTCGACATAGGTGGGACTTTTCAGAGGTGGCTGGATCTAGAGTGTGTGATGCTAGGATCAAGGGTATATGATTACTAAATTAGTCTACTGATTGGTTCAGCATATTTTTGGGCGTGGATAATGGTAAGGCCCACCCTGGGTTTGATTACTTACTACTCCCTAATGGTAGGTAGGCTGGATAGAATATAAGGGACAGAAAGAGGGCTGTTGTTGCTTGCTGCTGCTTTGCTACTTCCCTGCTTTGCTACCTTTAGCCCTCTTCATGCCTCTCTGCCATGCCACCTTGCCTTGGAGCCAGTTGATTATTGACTGAAATCTCTACAAACTGTGAGCTAAATAAACCTTTCCTCCTTTAAATTTGATGTTGGGTATTTTGTCTCAGCAATGTGAAAATTAATTAAGACTCTCACTAATGTTATGCCAGGTAGAACAGGCTGCAGGTGTGGTTCAAGGACCACTGTGAGGGGCTAGAACAAAAGCAAGGACCTAGAAGGGAGACAAATGGGGGCCAGGTCTTGAAATAAGGGGAGCATTACCATTCCCTTTGAGATAGTGAGAAATCTAGGTGAAGACAAATAATTTAGAGGTGAGGAAGAAAGGTACAGAAACATTTTGCAATAAAGGGGAGTATTACAAACTTTTGAAGAGGGTGAGAGGGAAAGTGAAGGAACTTGTGACCTACACCACAGCAGCTTTTTATTTCTTTCTGGCAAAATTTGGTGTTGTTCAGAGCATCGCCTGCCACATGTGTTAGTTACTTTTCTCTCATTGCTGAGACAAAATACCTGACACCCAAAGTTAGAGGGGGAAAGGGTTTATTTGGCTTACAGTTCATAGAGGCCAATCCTGTCCTAAACTGATGTCCACTCCAAATACATGTCTCCCTTATCTATTCCTTCTTGACAGACCATACCCAAACTGATACATATTCCAAATATCTGTCACCCTTATCTAGCTGACCTTCCCCTAGACTAATGTTTTCTAACCTGAATTTAAGCTTACTATAAACCAATCAATAATAATGATACCATATATAACCAATCAACTGCTTTCTCTGCTTCTATACTTAGTTCCTGCTTACAAACCCTATATAAGCTATAAAAAACCAAAAGACAATTGGCCTGGTTCTTTAAAAAACTATCCCAACCAGACCCGTCAACATAAATAAAGTTTACTTTCTGCCTCCAAGTCCTAGGTGCCTTTTGGTGTTTCCCGTTTGTCGTTACATGATGACATTCTTGAGCTACTCATATGACCAAACACCATCTCCCACATTTATTTTATAAGATGATAAATCCTTATTTTAAAAAAAGCCACATGTTCTTTCCCAGGAGACTCCCAAGTCACTGGAGTAAACAAGATCTTGGGGTGTTGTCCTGTCAGATATATTTGAATCACAAGCCACAGCTTATGCTAAAGTGGAGAACACTAAAAATAACACCATTTTTGCATGTATGTAGCAATGCTCTGATGCCTTTGAGCACAGAGAGAGGGAAAATGGGCCAGATTCAGGGTTGGAAACTGGTGCAGGCATGGGAGAAGGTCAGAGTACGCCAGAGTTAGCATGACATCAATAGATTTTTACTCTTATGAAAGCTAATAACATACAGCACAGAATGCACATACACAATCAGTGCTCAACAGATGTGTGCTGAATTTAATTAAATGATTGGTCTCTAAACAGAAGGTCAAGTGGCTTCCTATCACTAAATTGTCTATTTAAGGAGTGTCTTTCGTCTGCCGCTCCCTTCCTCCAAAACAAAATCTTAAATATTTTCACCTCAGGCTTTTTTTTTGGCGAGGGATCGGGGGAGGTATTGGGCCTTTGAACTGAGCTACATCCCCAGATTTTTTCTTTTTGAGAAAGGGTCTCAGTAAGTCACTAAGTTGCCCAGGCTGGGCTAGAAATTGTGATCATCTTGCCTCAGCCTCAGAGTGCTGGGATTTACATGTATGTGCCAGCATGTACAGCTTCACCTCAGTTATTTGTTTATTTTTATGGCATGTTTGTGAAATGGGGAGTGGTAGGAATAGTTTTTGTTTTTAATTTCTCAAGAAGAAAGAAAAAGGCATGGCCTGACTTGACCAAGATTCCAGAGGGTGTCTGTTGCAGAGCAGGACGGCTAGCTCTCAAGCCATTTTTTTTGAGGTATGTGCGCGCCTGTGTGTGTCCATGGCACTGGGGGTCAAATCCAGGATCCTTGCTCATCTCTAGTCCTCTTTTACTTTTTATTTTTAAATTTTGTACCAGGGTCTCCCTAAGTTGCTAAGAACTTGTGATCCCTCTCAGAATGCTGGGATTAAGAGTACACCATCATGACCTTGCTGTTCTTTTATTTATTTATTTATTTATTTCCGGTACTGGGGATCGAACTTGGGACCTTGCACTTGTGAGGCAGGCACTGGAACCACTGAGCTAAACCCTGGCCCTCCTTTTTTTTTTTTTTTTTTTAGCACTTTCTTCTTTCCTTCCTTACTAGCCTGTTAATTACCCATGCTAATCATATTCAAGAATACCATGGGCCTACGGTTCAGCCACAGTCTCAGGAGAATGTAGTTCAGTTGAGAAAATAAGGCACATTATGTTTCTCTTTCATATATATATATATAGTCATAAGTCTGAAAACGTGTAGGAGAGTGTGGTGGTTTGTTTCTCCAAATATGAAAACAAAAATACAAGTGCTTTGAATGGATCAAATCTGAATATCAGGTGAAAAATTCTCTAGTTTAAAGTCCTCTATAATAGAGATAACTCAAGAATGTTGAGAGTCAAGAGTGGTTGCCCATGCCTATAATTCTGGCATTTGGGAGGCTGAAGCAGGGGACTAACTGAAGAGTTTAGAGACCATCACTCTCCTTGCAGTTTTAAGAAAGCCTTATGTGGGTGCAGGATTTAGTGTAAACCTTGACAGAAATGCTAATTGATATTAGTCTAAGGGACGCTTTGACTTTTCCCTCATTTATTTCCACTTTAGACAGCACAGTGGAGGGAACCAAACCCGGAGGAGGTCTGAGGATTTCTACAGAAGCGATTGTGGAGCTCCCCTAGGCTAAGATAAGGCACTGCCGCTCATTCCAGCAGACAAAGAGAACAGGTGCAAGGACAAAAAATTCCTTAAGTGGTTTGGGGAGCTGCCCAGTGGCATAGGGAAGTTGGTGGGTGGGCTGGACTCTGGTCCTCTCCTGAGTGGATTTTGATTTGCTAGGAAAAAGCCTCACATCACTAAGTATGCTGCACTTTTATTGTTAAGCACAACACTAACTGAAAGTTTTTGTAAATGTCCTTTATCAATTTGAGTAAGTGCTCTTCTATTCCTAGTTTACTGAGAGCTTTTCTTATTAATTGGGGTTGGATTTTGCCAAGTACTTCTCGGGTATCAAGTGTTATAATCACAGGATTTTTCTTTTTTAGACTGTTAGTATAGTTTGTTATGTAGAATAATTTTAAAATGTTGAACTAACCTTTCCTGCATGGGATAAATCCCACTTGCCCCTGGTGTGTAATTCTTTTTACACATTGTGGGGTTTAGTTTGCTAGTATTTTGTTGAAGATCTTGTGGGAAGATCTTCATGGGAGCTCTTGGTCTGTGGTTTTCTTGTTTTGTATTATTTGGTTTCGGTATCAAAAGAATACTGGCCTCAAAAAGAAAAAATATGAGAGAAGGAAAAAATGGAAACAAAGTCTCTGTAAACAGGGAAGGGTGGAGGGGCTGAAGGGAGGGCAGGGAAATGGGGAAAAAATAAGAACTAAGATACATCATGTAAAGGTATGAGATCCCAACAATGAATGTAACTGTATTTTATACCTAAAATGTACCAATAAACTTAATTAAAAAAAAGAATACTGGTCTCATAAAATAAGTTGGGAAGTGTTACATCCTGTTCTGTTTTCTGGAGAAGACTGTGAAGATTGGTGTTATTTCTGTTTAAATGTTTGATAAAATTATTCAGTAAAATCATCTGAGCCTGCCAGTTTTTTTTTGAGAAGGTTTTAAATGATAAATTCACATTCTCTAATAGTTGTAGGAGTGTTCAGATGATCTGGTTTTGTTTTCTTCGATACATAGTATTTGTGATTTTCAATCAACTGATCTGCTTCATGAAAGTTCTAAAATATATTTGCAGAAAATTGCTTGTATTATTCTCTTGCTATTTGTTCATTGTCTGCAGAATATTTAGTAATATCTGTTTCATTCCTGATGCTGGTAATTTGTCTTTTTTTCTTTGTCAGACTTGCTGAAAATTTGTCAATTTCATTGAACTTTTCAACGATCCAGCTCTTGATGTCATTGATTTTCTTCTTTATTTTTTCATTTTGTTTTCAATTTCATTGATTTTTGCTCTTAGACAAAGGCCTTTTGGGAACTATCTAGCCAAAAATTTTGTATAACAAATAATTACTATTGTCTGATCTCATTTATTTGAAATGGCCAGAAAAATAAAATTTATAGAAACATTTTTATAAAAAATTTTAGAAAGTAGATTAGTGGTTACCTGGAGCTAAGGGTAGATATAAAGATTAATTATAAGTGGGTTTTTGAGGGATCTTAATGGGGTGATGAAAGTATTCTAAAGCTGGATTATGGTGATATTGTGCAATTTAGTAATTTTACTAAATGTCATTGAGTTGTATACTTGAAATGGGTAATACCAGGAACAATGACACATGCCTGTAATCCAAGCTACTTGGGAGGCTGAGGCAGAAGGATCACAGGTTGGAGGCCAGCCTGGGCAATTCTGTGCGACTCTGTCACAAAATAAAATAAAAAAGGCTGAGGGTGTAGTTCAGTGGTAGAGTGTCCTTGAGTTTCATCCTCAGTACTGCAAAAAGAAAAGAAATTGGTGAATTTTGCTATGTGTAGTTTGTGCCTCAATGAAGTTGTAGAAAGCAAATAATTATAATAATGTGAATATATGCAGTGATACAATTATGGAATCTTATTGTCTTTCAGTGGCCAAGGAATTGGAGGCTAAGTGATTTGCCCAGAGTCACATAACTGGTTTTGATAGTGTTATATAAATCTAGTGCTATTTTGCCAAGACCAGTCACCAGCAGAGGTAATATAAAAGAAGACACATAAAGGTGTATGCCAGGAAATAGATAATCTTCCCACAGCGGAAACTGCCCCCTCTCATGTCTTCTTCTTCTTCATCTTCCTCCTTCTCCTTCTCCTCCACCTCCTCTTCCTCCTCCTCCTCCTCCTCGAGACAGGGAGGGCCTTGCTATTTAGACCAGGATGGCTTTGAACTCTCTAAGCAACTGAAGCTGGCTTGAAACTCCCACTGTTTTTGCCTCAGCTTCCTGAGTGCTGAGATTACAGACTTGCAGCACCACCCTCTGCTGGTCCTCTCCTCTTAAAGCAGAAACCATTCTAAAACATGCTGCAGATTCAGCCCAGGGAGAAGACTGATTTAACAGATGGTGCTGAGTGTGTTGAGCTCTGCCTCCTTCCACCACTACTACCACTGCCCTGGGAATTCGATTTGTCCACAGCTGTGGCTGTTACAAGTAAGAGAATGCTCTGCTATCCTAACATTTTTGTGTTACTAGAACTTGACTCAAGTTCCTGTGTAAGAATTCTGATTGGTGGAGTGTAGATCATGCAACTAAATCTAGACTGCAAGGAAGGCTGGTAAAGTGGTATTTGGAACCTTTCTTAGATTCCATAGTGGGAACCTGGATCAACTTTTTGCCAAGACTCATATGTTGATGAATTCCCTAAGTGCAGACTGTGAGTTCAGATGCTGGGCCGTGTGCACAAGTGTGCACACACAAACTCTCAGAAATATATTTTCACTCCAGTCTTCTCAAACTGTGGTCCATAGATCAGGATTACTAGCATTGTTAGAAAAGTAGAAGCTTATGAGCAGGGCATGGTGGCACACGACTGTAATCCTAGTGCTTTGAGAGACTGAGCAGGGGGATTGCAAATTCCAGCCCAGTTGGGAAACTTAGTGACTTAGTGAGATCCTGTCCAAAATTTTTTTATAAAGGGCTGGGATGTAGTTCAGTGTGAAGGTCCTAGATTCAGTCCTAGATATTGCAAAAGGAAAGAAAAGCAGAACCTCGAGTTCTGCTCTATGTCTTCAGAATCAGAATCTGCCTTTTAACAAATACTTAGGCTAATTTGTATGTACATTAAAGTTTGAAATTATTGCTCTACATTATATAGTATAGTCATTTTTAATTTTCAAAAATCAATCACCAGTATGGAGATACCTCAAAGAACTAGGACTGGAAGTCCCATTTGCCCCAGCTATTCCCCTGCTGGGTATCTTCCCCAAAGAATTAAAAGAATCATAATATAGTGATACATGTGGACCCACATTTATAGTGGCACAGTTCGCAATAGCTAAAGCTTGGAAACAGCCCAAATGCCCTTCAACTGGAGACTGGATAAAGAAAATGTGGTTTTTTAATAAAATGGAGTACTACTCAGCCATAAAAAATGAGAAACTAGAGACATTTATAGCTAAATGGATGCACATTGAGGCGATATTCTTAAGTGAAATAAATAGGACACACATGTGTAATACCTAATAGTTTCTCTAGTGTAAGAAACAGAAAATGTAAATAAGGACTAAAAGGTATAATAGATAATGTGAAATAGGAGGAAAAAGGGCAGAGGGGAAGGGGAAGTGGGAGGGGTAGGGGAAAGGAAAGAAGGGAATGGAATTAATATGAGAAAATGACAAAATGGGAACAAAGTCTTTGTAAATAGGGAGGGATGGAGGAGTTTGAAGGGAGGGCAGGGGAATGGGGAAAAAATAAGAACCAAGAGAGATTATGTAAAGGTGCAAATTTCCAATGATGAATGTCATTATATTGTATATCTCAAATGTACCAATAAAATTAATTAATTAAAAAGATCAATCACCAGTACTTTCCATTCATCCATAGGGCTGTCTGAGTTAGCAACTAAAACAAACAAATAAACAACAAAAAACCCCAGAAGACTCCCAATTAGAGTTAGGTTTGAATTTCAAAATAAACAGTGAATCATTCACTTTTTAGTGGAAGTGTGTCTTGGATTTTTATCTGGAAACCCTACTCATCCACATATTCCTGTCCCCACAGTTAGCAAAATGAACCATAAGAAGGAGAAATGGACAGAATGGACTATATGAATGCATTCACACTAAGTTTTGAGAATACATAACAGTATAAAACAGCATGAGAGCAGAACATGTAAATTCTACAGTTTCAAGTACACTGAGTTCTACATAAACATTCCATGTCTCAGATCCCTATAATTTGAAAGATAATAGACTTCTCCTATTAACTGTTCCATAGAGTAATGTTATTTTGTGTTTTTAAGATATACATTTTAATTGCTTTTAATTTTTTTGCAGTGCTGGGAATTGAGCCAGGGTCTTTACAGTGAGTTACACCATCAGTCCATTTTTATCAATTTTTATTTTTATTTTTTGGTACCAGGGATTGAACTCGGGACCTTGTGCTTGCGAGGCAGGTGCCAGAACCACTGAGCTAAATCCCCAGCATCAGCCCATTTTTAAATTTTTAACTTTAAGACAGGGTCTTGCTAAGTTGCTAAGTTGCCCAGGCTGAGTTCAAATTTGTCATCCTCTTGCCGTAGCCTCCTAAAGTGCTGGGATTACTGACATGTGTCACCATACTTGGCTATTTAAATTTGGCCAACAGTATTTTTTTTTCAGTGCTGAGGATAGAACCTAGGGCCTTGGGCATGCTAGACAAGTGCTCTATTCCTGAGCTATAATATTTTTAGCCCATAGAATCTTACTTTTATTTCTTTCAAAATGTTATAAAATGAATCTTAAGTAAATAAAGAAAATATGTGTAACATGAAAATATATGCTGGCTTGCCTCTGGAGAATGCTTCACTTTTTCACAAAGAAAAGAGTTGGTAATATCCAGGAGTCTTAGAAAAATAGCTTTCAAACATTCTGTCTAGGAAAGAGGCAGATTGTATGATATATCAGTCAGAATTAGAAGCATCATGTTCAGAAATTAAAGAAAACTTTCAGTATTCTAAAAAACACACTAATTGCTTTTATGTATAGGATGGCTTAATTCACACTAACATTTTAGCCAATACAAATAAACAAATGTTGCCATGCAACCAAATAGTGAATTTTGGGTGGTTGGGAGAGAGTGTCTTTCTGTTTACAATTCTTAAGAGTAAGGGAATAATCTTTTAGATAAAAACTTCCTGCACAGGTGAGTAAGTAGCAAGCTAATTCCAGTGAAGCTTATGGACAAAATACTTTCAGTTATCAGATTTCCATCAACTCTCATCTTCTGGGCTGATGATGAAATGGGCAGGAACTATCAGAGGAAATCATTGTTCCAAGATGCAGAATATTTTGAGGGATGAATGAGTTCTATGGACTAAATATATATACTTTTTCTCCCACATGTTTTATTTCACATCTGCTGCCATCTTTCAATTCAATGTTTGCAAGGCTCATGCTAGAGGTGAATATTTCTAATAGGTGAATAATGCATCCTAGTTTATTTTATAGATCAGGCCATAAATGGGCCAATTGCAAGTGTTTTTTAAACATTAATTGGAATTGGGGCAAGACATTGTGAGATGATCCTAGAATATCTTGTCTTACCAGAGGTTATGCATCAAAGGCCACTCACTGAATCATGTCAAAAACTCAGGAGCTACTTTGAAGATTCTCCTGCTGCTCAAAGAGGAAACAATTTGAGCATCAATTAGAATAATAAATATAATGGATTGAAATATATGCATTTATTTAGATTGATACTCTAAAACACTGGTGGTGAACCTATGGCATATGTGTTATTTACTTTTCTTTTAAGACAAAAGATGTTAATGTATGAGTTGTTTTTTCTAAACTAAAACCTCAGTATTCGGGTTTAATTGCAGTGTTGGCATTTTGCAATAAATAAGTGGGTTTCAGGTTGCTGTTCAGGCACTTGTCTCTAAAAGGTTTGCCATAACTACTGTAAAAGAACATTAAGGAATCAATTCAAGATTTTGAAAATGAAAATAGAAGGAAATCATTTGCACTTTTTTTGGTCTGGGCCAATCACTCAGTTAAAATGGAAAGGTTTCTCTTTAGAGAAATATTTCAAGTAATAAATGAAGAAGAAATGATCGAGTGTCATCATTTTATCATCTCTGATGAAACAGTACAGCTAGGAAAGGATCCTTATGAAAACAGACAAGTAGATATTTGCCTCCTGATGGCATGCATACAACATCAAACATAAAGTATTCTAGCAAATCTCAAACTAGCCAGGAATGATGATATGCACCTGTAATCCCAGCACTTGGGAGGCTGAGGCAGGAGGATTGCCATGAGTTTCATGCTAACCTGAACTACATAGCAAGATCCTGTCTCAAAAAACAAAACAAGAGAGAAGGTTGTGGAGAGCGGTGTTAGCCATAGAGGCCCCATGTTAAATCTTACCCTCCATCGTATAGAGTAAGAAGACTATGTTATGAGGAACTGCGTCCTTGCCAAATTAGATGTTTACCTCCAGAAATTGCCCTGGAACATGATGAATGTTTTGTAACCCCGAGAAACAAGAAAGCCCATAAGGGTGGGGAATTTCCAAAGAGCTAGAGAACAAGGAAGTAGGTGTCTTTGGATAAGGGTCATGATTAATGACCAAGCTCACCTGTGATATAAAGGGAAGGAGAAAAATAAACAGGCGCTCTCAGTCTCCCTGGGAGCCCTCCCGACTCTATTTCTGTGTCTTTCTTTTTCTTCATCCTCACTCCCCCATTCAGGTGCTGTTCGACAAGTGACGGTGGGCTCCGTCAGAAGGTGAACCTTCTGGGCTGCTGTACCACTTCCCATAGCACCAATGAGCAGAGCTGCACCCAGCTCAGGGGAGGTCAACCTTCTGTGCCACCAAACCACTGCCCCCAGTGCCGAGGAGGTGAACCACACTAGTACCAGCAGCACACACACCCCCGCGCCAAGTTGAAATGAGAAGACACGTAAAGAAGTCTTTTTTTGTTGTTGTTAAATTCTTTTATTGGTACATTTTAGGTATACAACACAATTACATTTCTCATTGGGAATTGTACATTTACACAATGCATCTTGGTTCTTATTTTTTCCCCATTCCTAGCCCTCCCTTCACCCACTCCACCCTTCCCTATTTACAAAGACTTTATTTCCCTTTTTTCCATTTCTCATCATTTTTCCTTTCCCTTCTTTCCTTTCCTCTGCCCCTCCCACTATCCCTACCCCTTTGGACCTTTTCTTCCTATTTTGCATAATCGATTATTCATGCTAATCATTGGTACATTTTAGGTATACAATATAATGACATTCATCATTGGAAATTTGCACCTTTACATAATCTCTCTTGGTTCTTATTATTCACCCTTGCCCAGCCCTCCAACCCCTGCATTCCTCCCTATTTACAAAGATTTTGTTCCTATTTTGCCATTTTCTCATATTAATCACATTCCCTTCTATCCTCTCCCCTAGCCCTCCCACTTCCTTCCCCTTTGCCCCTTTTCTTCCTATTTCACATTACCTATTAAACATTTTAGTCCTTATTTACACTTTCAGTTTCTCACACCAGAGAAACTATTTGGTATTTATACAGGTGTGTCCTATTTATTTCAATTAAGAATATCGCCTCAATGTGTATGCACTTAGCTATAAATGTCTCTAATTTCTCATTTTTTATGGCTGAGTAGTACTCCATTTTATAAAAAAACCCCCACATTTTCTTTATCCAGTCTCCACTTGATGGACACTTGGGCTGTTTCCAAGTTTTAGTTATCACAAACTGTGCTGCTATGAACATGGGTGCACATATATCACTGTGGTATGATTCTTTTAATTCTTTGGGGAAGATCCCCAGCAGTGGAATAGCAGGGTCAAATGGGACTTCCAGTCCTAGTTCTTTGAGGTATCTCCATACTGATTTCCACAGTGCTTGCACCAGTCTACACTCCTACCAGCAGTGGAGCAAGGTCCCTCTTTCCCCACAGCCCCACCAGCATTTGTTATTGGTTGATTTCATGATAGCAGCCATTCTTTCTGGAGTGAGGTGGAATCTCAGCATTGTTTTCATTTGCATCTCTCGAATGATCAGTGATGTTGAACATTTTTTTCATGTATTTATTTGCTATTTCTACTTCTTTGCCTGAGAAATGTCTGTTCATTTCAGATGCCCATTTTTGGATTGGGTCTTTAAATTTGGGAGGTCTGATCTTTTTGAGTTCTTTATGGATTTGAGATAGTAGACCTTGCCTAAGGAAGAGCAGGTGAAGATTTTTTTCCCACATTGTGGGTTGTCTCTTCACACTGCTGGTGGTTTCTCTTGCTGTGCAGAAGCCTTTTAATAAGAAGAGATCCCACTTATTGATTGTTTGTGCTAGTTCTCGGGCAACTGAGCTTTTGTTCATAAAATCCTTTCCTACCCCAATGTCTTTAAGAGTTCTACCTAACCTCTGTTCCAACTGGTTCAGAGTTTCTATTTTAATATTTAGATCTTTAATCCATTTTGATTTTAGTTTAGTGCATGGTGAGAGATATAGGTCTAGTTTTAATCTTTGGCAAGTTGAAGCCCAATTTTTTCAGCACCATTTATTAAAGAGGCTATCATTCCTCCAGTGACGGTGTTTGGCTCCTTTGTCGAAGATGAGATGGCTGAGTGTGTCTGGAGTTGTTTCTGCATCTTCTAATCTGTTCCACTGGTCCTCAGGTCTGTTTCTTTGCCAGTACCATGCTGTTTTTATCACAGTAGCTTTATAGTATAGTTGCAGGTTGGGGATTGTGCTATCCCCTGCCATGTCTCTGTTACCTAGAATTGCTTTTGCTATTCTAGGTCTCTTCTTGTTCCAAATGAATTTTTGGATTGTTTTCTCAAGGTCCATGAAGTATAATGCTAGGATCTCAATTGGAATTGCATTAAATCTATATAGCAGTTTTGGAAGTATGGCCATTTTCACTATATTAATCCTTCCTACCCAGGAGCAGGGGATGTCTGTCCATTTTCTGATATCATCTTCAATCTCTCTTTTCAGAGTGCCATAGTTTTCAGAGAAGAGGCCTTTGATTTCTTTCATTAGGATGATTCCTAGGTATTTCAGTTTTTTGGATGCTATTGTGAAGAATTATTTGCCCTATTTCTCTCTCAGTGAGTCTGTCATTGGTGTAGAGGAAAGCTATTGATTTTTGCATGTTGACCTTGTAACCAGCTACGTGACTGAATTTGGTTATTAAGTGTAGAAGACTTTTGGTGTTCTTGGGGTCTTCTATATAGAGTATCATGTCATCTGCAAATAATGACAATTTGACTTCTTCGTTTCCTAACTGTATTCTTTTATTTCTTTCTCTTATCTAATTGCCGTGGCTAATGTTTCCAGAACTATATTGAACAAAAGTGGTGATTGTGGACATCCTTGTTTTGTTCCTGATTTCAGTGTGAAGGATTTTGGTCTTTGCCCATTTAGTATGATATTGGCTATTGGTTTTTCATAGATGGCTTTTATCAGTTTGAGTTAGAGACCATCTATTCCAATTTTTTGTAGGGTTTTTATCATAAATGCATGTTGGATTTTGTCAAATGCTTTTTCTGCATCTATGGAGATAATCATATGGTTTTTGTCCTTGGCTCTATTGATATAGTGTATTCCATTGATTGATTTTCGTATATTGAACCATCCCTGCATCCCTGGGATGAATCCCACTTGATCAGGGTGTATGATCTTCTTGATGATCTTCTGCATTCTGTTTGCCAGTATCTTATTTTTCCCCCCATTAATTTTATTGGTACATTTTAGGTATACAATACAGTTGCATTCATCATTGGGATCTTGTACCATTACATGAGTCTCTTGGTTCTTACTTTTTCCCCTTCCCTTGCCCTCCCTTCACCCCCTCCACCCTCCCCTATTTGCAACAACCTTATTTCCATTTTTTTCCTCTCCCTTTTTTTTCCCTTCCCCTACCCCTCCCAATTCCCCTGCTCTTTTAGACCTTTTCTTCCTGTTACACAATATCAGTTATACATTTTTAAAATTACAATATTAAGATCTAGGAGACATTACCACAGATTTTACAGAATTTAAAAGGATATAGGAAGCAAATTAGAAAAATCTTTTTTGAAGTAAATTTGATGACTTCTAAGAAGTACCTTGGAAGACAAATTAATGAAACTAACTCTGGAGGAAATATAAAATTTGAATAGCACCTATTAAAGAAAGTATATTCCTAGCTTAAAAACCTACCTATATGACAACAGCAGGCTCATAAACATTTTAACTGATAAATTATATCAAACAAAGCAGAAAAAAGAAGGAACACTTCTCCCCTCATTTTAGGAACTCAACATTGTGCTAATCCTAAAACTGGATAAAGATAATAGAAGAAAAAAGTATGAACATAGATAGAAATTTGTTTAACAAAACAAACTATTGGAAGTCATTTCTGGCAGGATGTACAAAGTGGTTTGGTTATAGAGATGGCAGTGTTGGTTCAGCACTGGAAGATCCAACCCCAAAAGTCATCATTTTAACAGAGGAAAGGAAAAAGCCATATGATCCTGTCACTAGTTGGAGAAAAAGTATTGGACCAAACTCTACAGCTGTTCATGGTAAAAGCTATCAGAAGCCTAGAAGTAGAACAGAAACTTCTCAACAAATTAAAGACATGTACTCCATACTTCCAGCCAGAATGCCTTGTATGAATGGAGAAGATACAATGCTTTCTCCTTAAGGTGGGGAACAAGGGCAGATATATTTACTCTTTATCTGTTCGTTAAACTTTGAAACCTAGTCCCCACCAAAATAGTCTGGCAAAAAAAATGACACAACTAGGATAGGATTGGCACGGCAGAAGCAAAATCTTCATATGTAGATGAAATGATCATCTACAGAGAAAATACTAAAATCTCTAGGAGCCCCTAGAACATGTACTTGAATTTAGCAGGATTAGAAAATACAAGGTATATATAAAAATTCAGGTCTGTGTATACTTGCTATAAATGAAGAACTGGATATTGAAATTTAAAAGTTATGTAGGAGTACAAAGGACCCAGAAAAGCCAAAAACAAAAACAAAAACAGTGTTGGAAGACGTTTAGCACCCAATTTTAAGACTTCTTCTAGAGCTACAGTAATCAAGGCAGTGTTGGTGTAAGGAAAGACATATAGATCATTGGAATAAAACAGAGAATCTAGAAATAGAACCACACATATATGGTTCACTGAGTTTTGAAAGATTATTTAACATTAGTATTTTATGGAATATAAACTTGATTCAAGAGCCGAGTAAGAGATAGAGTCTTTAGCAAACTGCACTAGAACACCTGGTATCCGTATATAAAAAATAAACCTCAACCCTTTTTTTCCATACATGAAAATAACTTGAAGGGGTATATGAACCTAAATAAGAAAGCCTAAAAGTATAAACCTTTAAGAAGAAATTATAAGGGAAAATATTTATGAATTGAGGGCAGGCAAGAACTACCTAGGATACAAAAAACATGAAGTATAAAAGAAAAAAATTGATAAATGAGATTCCATCAAAATTTAGAACTTTAAATGACATCATTAAAATGAAAAGTAGTCCTTAAACAGACCATATTTACAATGCATATAACCTATGAGCAGAATATATAAAGAATTCTTAGAGCTCATTAATACACAACCCAATTAAAATGTAGACATAAGATGATAAACAGCCAGTATAGCACAAGGAAAGGTGTGCAATTCTAGAATCAGAAAAATACTAATCAGTACAATAATAAGATTGAATTATACACTCATTAGGGAGATGAAGTCAAAAGTTTTAAAAGCCTTGTCATGACTTTTTCTTTTTGTTGGATTCTCCCTCTTTGCGTTTAATTTGTCACACCCAATGGATTCATTCTGCTGGGTTTCCTGGGGTTGTGTTCCTCATCGTCTTTTCCTAGGGTATTGTCTAAAATTTTTTGGAGTGCCGGTTTGGTATTCATGAAGTTCCTGAGGTGCTCTTTATCATGAAAGTATCTTATTTCTCCATCAATTTTGAAAGATAGCTTTGCAGAGTACATCAATCTGGGTTGGAGGCTGTTTTCCTTTAGGGCTTGAAATACATCACTCCAAGCTCTTCTTGCCTTGAGGGTTTGCATTGAGAAGTCTGCTGTGATTCTGATGGGCTTTCCTTTGCATGTGATTTGTTTCTTTTCTCTCACTGCTTGTAGAATTTTGTTCTTCTGTTGGATTTCTGGAATCCTAACTACTATATGCCTATGTGTAGATTGTTTTTGATTAAGGCTAGCTGGAGTCCTATATGCCTCCCTTATCTGTATGTCAAGTTCTTTTCCCCTTCTTGGGAAGTTTTCTGCCATCACTTCTGTGAACAGTTTTTTTTTTATGTCATCTGCACTCTCTCCTCTTTCTTCATTGACTCCAATCAGTCTTATGTTATTCTTCTCTGCATCGTCTAGCAGCTGCTGGATTGATTTCTCATGTTCCCTTACAATTTTAAAGCAATTATTCTTTTCCTCCTCACTAATTGCAATCTTATCTTCTATATGTGAAATTCTATCCTCACATTGGTTCATTCTGCTGTGCAGACTTTAATCTCTTGGAAATCTGTTTGTATTTGTTTTATGGATTCCATTTGTTTCCTATGTTGGGATTCCATCATATTCCTCAGATCCTCTATTTTTTTTAATCTGTGTCCTCTCTAGATTTATTAATCATGTCTTGCACCATGAGCAAAATCTATGCTGTTATCTGAGTAATTATTTCTGATTTCATTTTTCCCAGATCCTCTTTTGTTGCCAGTTCAGAGAGTCCAGGTGGTTGAGTATTAGAGTGTTCCATCTCTTTTCCCTTTGGGGTTGCTGTAGGTGATCTGGAAGTCTATTTTTGAGGCTTGTTTATGTGTCTTCTCATTTCCATGGGTCGGGGGGTGCTTCTGGCGTGCATGCGGCTCACCTTCTCTGCCCTAGGAGCTTGGGATGGCAGCAGGGGAGCTTCCTTTCAGGTGCGGGGACTGGCTGAGCTTCACTGCCCTAGGAGCCTGGGAAGGCGGTGGGGGAGCTTCCTTCCGTGTGCTGGGACCGGCTCACCCTCTCTGCCCTAGGAGCCTGGGATGGAGGCGGGGAGCTTGCTTCGGGTTCCTGGGACTGGCTCAGCTTCACTGCACTAGGAGCCTGGGATGGAGGTGGGGAGCTTCCTTCCGGGTGCTGGGACCGGCTCACCCTCTCTGCCCTAGGAGCCTGGGATGGAAGCAGGGAGCTTCCTTCCGGGTGCTAGGACCGGCTCAGCTTCACTGCCCTAGGAACCTGGGATGGTGGTGGGGGAGCTTCCTTCCGGGTGCTGGGACCGGCTCACCCTCTCTTGCCAGTATCTTATTAAGGATTTTTGCATCTATGTTCATTAGTGAGATTGGCCTGTAGTTCTCCTTTTCGGTTGGGTCTTTCTCTGCTTTGGGGATCAAGGTAATGCTTGTTTCCAGGAATGAATTTGGGAGTATTGCTTCCCTTTCAATTTCATTGAAGAGTTTAAACAGTAGTGGCAGCAGTTCCTCTCTAAATGTCTTGTAGAATTCAGCAGTGAAGCCATCAGGGCCTGGGCTTTTCTTAGTTGATAAGTTTTTAAATACATTTTCAATTTCATTGGTTGATATTGGGTTGTTCAGAATTTTTAGGTCTTCTTCATTCAACTTTGGTAATTCATATGTATCTAGGAATCTGTCCATTTCTTCTGTGCTGTCCATCTTATTGGCGTATAGGTTCTGGAAGTAGGTATTGATGATCCTCTGGATTTCTGCTAGGTCTGTTTTAATTTCACCCTTTTCATTCCTAATTGCATGGATTTGGACCTTTTCTTTCCTTTTTCTGATAAGGTTGGCTAAGGGTTTATCAATTTTGTTGATTCTTTCGAAGAACCAACTCTTGGCTTCATTGATTTTTTGTATCGTTCTCTTAGTCTCCATTGCATTGATTTCTCCTCTGATCTTTATAATTTCCTCCCTTGGATGAGCTTTGGGCTTGTCCTGCTCTTCTTTTTCTAGAAGCTTGAGGTTTAGCATCAGGTTGTTTAATTGGGCTTGTTCTATTTTCCTAATGTGCGTATTCACTGCTATGAATTTCCCTCGTAAGACTGCTTTCATTGTGTCCCATAGATTCCGATATGTTGTATTGTCATTGTCATTTAATTGAAGGAACTGTCTTATTTCTTCTTTAATTTCCTCTGTGACCCATTGGTTATTCAGAAATGTGTTGTTCAATTTCCACGTGTTTATGAAATTTTTTGAGTTTCTTTTGCTATGGATCTCCAATTTCATCCCAGTATGGTCTGATAATGTGCAGGGGATAACTTCAATTCCTTTGCACTTACTTAAATATGTTCTATGTGTGAGTATGTGGTCTATTTTTGAGAATGACCCATGTGCAGCTGAGAAGAATGTGTATTCTGATTTTGTGGGGTGAAAGACTCTGTAAACATCTATTAAGTTCATTTGTTCAAGAGTTCGATTGAGTTCTAGTATTTCATTACTTATTTTTTGTCTAGTTGATCTATTGTTTTTGTATTAAATTCTTATATTGGTACATTGTAGGTATACACCACAATTACATTTCTCATTGGGAATTGTACCTTTACATAATGCATCTTCGTTCTTATTTTTTCCCTATTCCTAGGCCTCCCTTCACACCCTCCACCCTTCCCTATTTACAAAGACTTTATTTCCCTTTTTTCCATTTCTCATCATTTTTCCTTTCCCTTCTTTCCTTTCCCCTGCCCCTCCCACTACCCCTATTCCTTTGGACCTTTTCTTCCTATTTTGCATTATCAATTATTCACTCTAATCATTGGTACATTTTAGGTATACAATATAATGACATTCATCATTGGAAATTTGCACCTTTATATAATCTCTCTTGGTTCTTATTTTTCACCCTTGCCCAGCCCTCCCTTCAACCCCTCCATTCCTCCCTATTTACAAAGATTTTGTTCCTATTTTTCCATTTTCTCATATTAATCCCATTCCCTTCTACCCTTTCCCCTAGCCCTCCCACTTCCTTCCCCTTCGCCCCCTTTCTTCCTATTTCACATTACCTATTATACATTTAGTCCTTATTTACACTTTCAGTTTCTCACACCAGAGAAACTATTCAGTATTTACACATGTGTGTCCTATTTATTTCACTTAAGAGAATCGCCTCAATGTGCATCCACTTAGCTATAAATGTCTCTAATTTCTCATTTTTTATGGCTTAGTAGTACTCCATTTTATTAAAAAAACACATTTTCTTTATCCAGTCTCCAGTTGATGGGCATTTGGGCTGTTTCCAAGTTTTAGCTATTACAAACTGAGCTGCTCTGAACATGGGCACACATATATCACTGTGATATGATTCTTTTAATTCTTTGGGGAAGATCCCCAGCAGTGGAATAGTGGGGTCAAATAGCACTTCCAGTCCTAGTTCTTTGAGGTATCTCCATACTGATTTCCACAGTGGTTGCACCAGTCTACACTCCCACCAGCAGTGGAGCAGGGTTCCTCTTTCCCCACAGCCCAGCCAGCATTTGTTATTGGTTGATTTCATGATAGCAGCCATTCTTTCTGAAGTGAAGTGGAATCTCAGTGTTGTTTTCATTTGCATCTCTCGAATGACCAGTGATGTTGAACACTTTTTAATGTATTTATTTGCTATTTCTACTTCTTTGTGTGAGAAATGTCTGTTCATTTCAGATGCCCATTTTTGGATTGGGCCTTTAAATTTGTTAGGTCTGATCTTTTTAAGTTCTTTATAGATTTGAGATAGTAGACCTTTGTCTGAGGAAGAGCAGGTGAAGATTTTTTCCCACATTGTGGGTTGTCTCTTCACACTGCTGGTGGTTTCTCTTGTTGTGCAGAAGCTTTTTAATAAGAAGAGATCCTACTTGTTGATTGTTTCTGCTAGTTCATGGGCAGCTGAGATTTTGTTCATAAAGTCTTTTCCTTCCCCAATGTCTTCAAGAGTTCTAACTTACCTCTGTTCCAGCCAGTTCAGCGTTTTTGTTTTTATATTTATATCTTTAATTCACAACACATCTTAATTCTTTTTCATTCTTTGGCTCACTTCTCCCCCACCATCTCTTGTTCCACTTCCCTTTTGAAAAAAACATCTATCTCCCTTTTTCCTATAACCTGTCCTTTAGCTTGCTCTTCATTTATATTTTTGGTTTCTCAGACAAAAGAAACCATGTCATATTTAAGCTTGTGTGTCTGATTTATTTCACATGACATTGTGATTTTCAGGTGCTTCCATTTTGCTTCAAATGACTCAAATTTATCCTTTTTTTTTTTCTGTTCTTCTCAAACAGTTTAATAGCAAATAAACAAAGGAAGGTACCACACTTGGCAGATACAAAATGAGTTTTTGTCTGTGTGTCTGTGCAATTAAAACAGATTTAGGTTTCCCATTGGGACAAAAGGAAAAACACACAAAAAAGGAAGGCGAGTCCTTTGAAACACATACTCCCTTGCTCCAAACTGGTAACAATTTTTTTCTTTTTTAATCCACTACACAAACTGTGATTGGGTGAGAAAAGCAACAAAGGCTTTTCTTACCTTTTTTTTAACCATTAAAATAAAATCCATAATTTTCTACAGAGTACAACATAAGTTCACATAAAAAAGACATTTTCTTTTGCAAATCAAAACAGGAAAGAAAGGAAAGCTCGAACAAGGCCAAGGAAAAGCGTTTCTAGGGCTGAATCTCGACTTGAGTTGATTGAATCCCGTTGTTGCTAAAGAACAGACTGTGCGTTTGGTCATAGTGGCAATTTTTTTTCTCTTCACATTGTGAAATCACTTTACATTGTTTTCTAGTAGAAAAGGCAAAAAACTGTACAAAACCCCTAGTGTTAAATACAACGTTTGTACCAATAAAAAACTCACACAGGTTTGTCTCCAAAATGTAAAGTTTCTTTTTTTTTTCTTTTTAAATTATTCACAAAAAGCAGCCGGAAATCAGAAAGGCAGCTGCCGCTCCAGGGTCTCAAATCCATTAAAACCACCACAGAACAATTAAAACAATCAGAGAGAGAAAAGGAAAAGGAAACAACGTCCAACATTTGGCATTTGGTTTTATCCACAGGTTTTCCCAGGGCTCCTCTTGGAATTGAAAGCAAAATATATTGGCAAGCACAATTTCTCAATCCCAGGGAGGCAGCCTTGGCGCCCCTGCCTCGAGGTGGCTCTGTGCAGTCAGACTGTGGGCGCGGTGGGTACTGGGCCAGGCCTGGCTCTCCCCACCCATCTCCCCAGGAATTGCTGAGCCTGGTGGACACCGGGGCCGGCTGCCCCTCCTGCCAGGAGGAGTGGCCTCCAGCATGGCCTGGTAGCCTGCCGCGGACACCCCTCTCCAGCCTAGCGTGCACGGTGCTGACCAGTGCTTCTACCCGACCCGTCCCTCAGCACTCCTGCACCCTCCTCCCTGGCGGTCCCGTCCCCAGCACTTAGGCCTGGGGAGGTCCTGCCACCAACACCTCTCCTGCTCCCTCTTCCTCCTCAGACCATCTTGCCTTCTCTTCTCTCTGGCCTCTCCCCCTTCATTCACATTCTTCCTCAAGTCCCCTAGACCCCGAGGCTGGATGGTGGACGGTGCCACACGAGAAGAGGGGAAGTTCCCTTCGGGGAGCCAAAGTACTGGCTGGCCTGGCACCCAGGGACAGCAGCTATGTGGCTCTTCACCCAATTAAGAAAACGTGTCCCCGCCCTGGCCCCCACCGCAGTAGCCAGCAGAGCAGAGCCAGGAAGAGCCGGCGAGCGGGGTGGGCGGTGCTCAGGGCTGTAAACAGTGTGCAGACTGTGGTATTGTGCTTGTGGCCCAGGAAAGCGTGGGCAGGTGTAGAGCGCCCTCCTTGCTGGGTGCTGGTCCTGCGCTAGGCCTCCTGTGCCCCTGTGCCCCTTGGCCGGCAGGCTCTGTCTCCGCTTCCCTGCCACTCCCTCCCCTCCCCTCTGGGGAGCGGCCCAGTTCCCGGGCACCCTGGGTACCCTGCTCAGACCTGACGCCACACGAGGTGACAGTCTAAGTGCACAGGCACACGCTCCATGGGCAATAAGGAGAAAGTTGCCACTTCAAAATAAAACAATATTATCTTGAAAAAAATAACCAAACCCACAACAATTTAAAACAGCTTCTTTGAAACCCTTTTAAATCAGTCAGTTTTTGCACAAACTATAGAAAACAGAGAGGTGAAGGTGATATATACGAAGGTGTGAAGAAATAGCAGGAAACATGCAAAACTAGTTTTTTCTGAGCATGATCTTAGTGGGCAAAATATTCAAAATAAAAACAAAAACAATACAAAAACAAAAAAAATCAAAGCATCACATTTTGCTGTGGAGACTGTAGCACAAGCACGGAGGTGAGCCGCAGGCTGAGGGATGGGCCGGAGAGGTCCTGGGCGCCCAACAGGGTCACCCCAAGGAAGACCACAGAAGAAAAGTGAAAGGGATAGCTGGGGCCCAAACTGCAGCCTGCTGTCAAAGAGAGGGTTCAGGTGTGTTCTGCAGTCAAGAACTCAGAAAAACAAAAATAAGAACAACACATGTGGTCTCCTCAAGCCCCACAAACTGTATCAGCAAAATGTGCTCAGGAGCCTCAAAGGTTTAGTGACACCCTTTATTTCATTATTTACTTCAAAGTTGTCTTTAAAACTAAGCACACAGAAACAAAGCCTAGAAACAGACCGGCTGTGTGTTCACAGAAACACAAACACCACGCGGTATGTGCTAGTAGGGCTACTCTGAAGACAATTACAAAGAATTGGAATCACAAAATCAAGTGGTTATCTTATGAAGTTCTAGAAAAATAGATTTTTGTATTCAAATGCAAGTTTAAATATTTCCCCTTCAGCAGTCATTCTAGCAAAACCAATTTTGGCAGCACAAAAAGGAAAAGAAAAAAAAAAAGGAAAGAAAAAACAAAGAAAGAAACAAACATAATAAAAAATACACATCAGCATCAAAGATCAACACAAGGTCAAAGGTGAGAGTTCAAGCATCAGAGAAGCTGAAGAGACAGGGATTTGGACGATGTACTTGACGCCACATCGACATGCTTTAGGCACAACAATGAACAAACGGCAGGAATCAGAAGACCCTCTCCAGTCTCAGAGGGGGGCACTCAGTAGGGCTTGTTGTCATTCTTCGAAGAACGCTTGAGCTGCACTTTGAGCTGCTTCATGCCAATCTGAAAGCCATTCACGGACTGGATGGCAGCTTGAGCTGAAAGTGGATTGTCATAACTCACGAAACTGAAACACTTGCTCAGGTTTGTCTGCTTATCTATAAAAACCTTGGCAGACACAACATTCCCAAAGGGCACAAACATCTGCAGCAGGTCCTGATCTCCGAACTCCTGGGGGAGGTGGTAGATGAACAGGTTGGCTCCCTGTGGACCTTCCTTTTGGCTTCCAGCAGCACCAATACTCTGCTGTGTCAACAGATTTTGGTTGTACAGGGTGGGGAGCGCAGCCGCAGTGTATTGCTGGATACCAGAGTAGGCCTGGGTGAGGGCTTCCATGGTGCTACTGGTGCCATTTGAAAGGCCACTGTTGCCAAGGCCACCATTTAAAGCAGCCATCCCTGCCAAAGAGCCGACGTTAAGGCCAGCTGTTGCTCCAGCAAGTGTCTGCAGGGCTCCAAGTGAGGCTATGGGGTTGACAGAGTTACTGCTGCTGGAGCTGGGTGAGGACCCTGAACTGGCAAGGATGCTGAGGGGACTGCTGGATGTAGCGAGAGCATTGGTACCACTGGGTGTGTTTTGAGCTGCGCTAGCTGCAGCAGCCAGTGCAGCCAAATTCTGTAACTGCATCGCATTGAGCTCTCCCATCGGGTGGAGGCTGCTCAGGGTGTTGAGGGTCCCAGAGGAGGCAATCTGCTGAAGGAGTGCTAAGTACTGCGGTCTGAGAGTGTTCAGCCCAGCAAGGTTCCCCCACACGGATGCTGCGCTGATCTGCTGCATCTGCTGCTGGAGCTGCCGGGCCATTCTCTTCTGCTCTTTGTCCTTCTGCGTATCAGCAAACTTCACCACCATGGGGGACGAGCAGCCCTCCATGGTCTGTGCTTGGTGCATTGCCTTGATAGCTGTCTGTGCCATGCCTCTTGTTGTAAAAGTCACAAATGCACAACCTCGGCTCAGGCCATCAGGTCCCCGCAATATCCGGTACTCTTCAATCTGTCCAAATGAAGAGAACATGACTCGGATGTCATTTTCAGTGCACTTCTCGGAAATCATACCAATAAACAGCTTCCTGTCTTCCACTGCATTGTTCTTCTCGCTGTCAGCAGGTTTCATCTGTATAGGATGATGCATCCCAGGGAGGACTTTCATGTTGTGAAGAGCGTTCTGTGCTTCTAATGCAGCTTTACGGGTGTAAAATGTAACAGAACAGCACCCTTTGCTCTGAGGAGGGTTTTGGCTCCTATCCCTTAGGACGTTGATTTCATAGACAGCACCATACTGTTCGAAGAGTTCTCTCAAGTCCTTCTCAGACCAGGTCCTGGGAACCTGGCCCACAAACATCTTGATAGCATCAAGATCCGGTTGGTCTGAGTGGTCCAGGGTGCCGTTCATCTTCTTTGAGCTTTCTGAAAGCAACTTTTCATGTCTGCACAGCAGGCCTCATGCAAGAAGGTTAAAAGTTGGCCATGGAGCACACCCATCCAGCAGGGAGCCCATACCTGGAGCTTTACACTTCCCTTTCTGGACTAGGTCTTCACTCAGCGGCTGCACCTGAGACCGCTGCCGCCTCAGCTGCTGCCTGAGCCTCCGCAGCCACCGCCACCTCGTTGCTGAGGCCAAGTCCCGGGGGAGGCTCCGCGTCCTGCCGCCGCCGCTGCCGCTAGAGCAGAACACCCCAAATTTATCCTTCTTTATGACAGAGTAGTAGTCCATTGTATGAAAATACATTTTCTTTTTTTTTTTTTTTTTGTGGTTTCATTGTTTGTTTTTATTTCTTCTCTATCAACCTGCCTTTCAGGTCTCAGACTCACTCCATAGGTAGGTAGTCCTGGTGCCTACAGTTCTGAGAGCGTGGTTCCGTCGCAGATGACCAAAGGCTGGACCCCTCTGGCTATGATGTAGGCCTTCCAGTGGGCGGCGCTGGTGTAGCCGATGTCCCCTGCCTCGACTGGCATGGCCACGGACTGACAGTGTCGCCGGCAATGGAAGGGCTGGATGAGCTGCAACAGGGCCTCGCCACTGCCTACTACAAACAGGTCATGCAGTTTATACATCTTACTCCCCATAACAGGTTCCGGGTGAAGAAGGAAGCACTTTTTTAAGGAGGCATCTTTTGGAAATGAGAGGTGGGTAAAAACAGGAAAAAGTTCATGTAAAATTTGTGATCTGTTCAGAGGTCTCCTCCACGGGTAAGGAAACGGGAACCACTGCTCAGGAAAGCAACGCTGCCACTTGGCAAGCAAGCCTTCCGGGAAGCCTTCCGCAGCCTCTGGGTACTGGCACAGGAAGCGCTGGATCTCCTCGGTCAGCAGAGGCTGTCCTGTTTTGATCACCAGCTGCCGCAGGCTGTCGAACATCCTCAGGGTGTCCTCCGGGAGCATCACCTCGAGGGGCAGATGGTGGGCGCACACAGTGCAGTTGGCAGGGACTTGCTCCGACTCGTTGTGCTCACAGTTGTAGGGCCACCAGGGGTCGAGGTCTGCGAAGTGTCTGTCCTCCTCGGTGGGCAGGACAGGGCCCTTGCTCTCCGGCAGGTATTTCTTGGTGATAGGTAAGGACATGAGGCGGTTGTGGTGGATGAGCGTGCGCCAGCTATGAGCCCCGGAGAGCGCAGGCTCTGGTGCTAGCGGGCTGAAAGGCTGGATCACAAAGTAGGTAGTGAGCAAGACTAAGGTCAGGGTCAGGAGCACCTTGTACACAGTGATAAGCATGGGGTACTGGGGGGGCCCCCGCTGGGGCTCATTCTTTTCCAGCAGCTGCCTGATGAACTTCTCGATGGCCTTCTCTGACATGCCACACTGCTGGCCAGTCTGCCGCACCAAGTCAACAGTCTCCAAAAGTTTGTCATAGATGCTGAGCTCATTAGCAATAGCATCCATGTCTTCCAATGTGAAATCCCTTGGGAAGGAAGGTCTGGCAGAGGTGAGCCTTGCCCCAGGGGAGGAGTGGAAGAGCCGGCTTCTGAAACATGCAGGCCTGTGCCCCCATGGGCTCCTCCCGCCTCGGGGATACCCACAGCCCAGCGAGGAGGGTGAGCTGACAACTGAAAAATACATTTTCTTTATCCATTCATCTATTGATGGACATATAGGCCACTTCCACATTGTAGGTTGCCTGTTAGCTCTGTTGGTAGTTTCTCTTGCAGTGCAGAAGCTTTTGAATAAGATGAGATCCCAGTTGATGATTCTTTGTGCTAGTTCCTGTGCTACTGAGGTTTTGTTCATAAAGTCTTTTCCTATGCCAGTGCCTTCAAGAATTCTACCTAACTTATCTTCCAGCAAATTTAATTTCTGTCTTAATATTTAGATCTTTAATCCACTTCAATCTTAGTTTAGTGCATGGTGATAGATATGGATCTAGTTTTAATCTCTGGCAGGGTGAAATCCAGTTTTTCCAACACCATTTATTAAATAGGCTATCTTTCCTCCAATGATGATAGGTGGCTCCTTTGTCAAAGATGAGGTGGCTGAGTATATCTGTAGTTGTTTCTGCATCTTCTAATCTATTCATCTGATCCTCGGGCCTGTTCCTTTGCCAGTAGCATGCTGTTTTTAATCACAGTAGCTTTATAGTATAATTTCAAGGTGGGGATTGTAATACCCCCAGCCATATCTCTGTTGCCTAGAATTGCTTTTGCTATTCTAGGTCTCTTCTGGTTCCAAATGAATTTTTGGATTGTTTTCTCTAGTTCTGTGAAGTATATTGTTGGAATTTCAATCGGCATTGCATTAAACCTATATAGTAGTTTTGGAAGTATGGCCATTTTCGCTATATTGGTTCTTCCTACCCAGGAACAAGGGATGTCTTTTCATTTTTTTTTTTTTTTTGGTACGGAGGATCAAACTTAGGACCTTGTGCTTGCAAGGCAGGTGGTGGAACCACTGAGCTAAATCCCCAGCCCAAAAGAGATTTTTTTTTTTGGGGGGGGTACCAGGGATTGAACATGGGTCCTTGCGCTTGCGAGGCAGGCAGCAGAACCACTGAGCTACATCCTCAGCCCCTTGATCTCCTTTTTCAGAGTGCTATAGTTTTCACTGTAGAGGTCTTTGGCTTCCTTTATTAGACTGATTCCTAGATATTTCATTTTTTTGCGATGCTATTATAAAAGGAATTGTTTCCTGAATTTCTCTCTCAGTGAGTCTATTATTTGTATATAAAAAGGCTATTGTTTTTTGAGTGTTGACCTTATATCCAGCTACTCTACTGAATCTTTCAATTAAGTCTAGAATTCTTTTGGCAGAGTATTTTGGGTCTTCTATGTAAAGTATCTTGTCATCAGCAAATAATGACAGTTTAACTTCTTCCTTTAATATATTTAATCTTTTATTTCTTTCTCTTTTCTAATTTCTGTGGCTAATGTTTCCAGAATTATATTGAACAGGAGTGGTGATAGTGGGCATCCTTGTCTTGTTCCTGATTATACTGTGAAAGCTTTCAGATTTTGACCATTTAGTATGATGTTGGCTATTGGCTTTTCATAGATAGCCTTAATCAAGTTGAGATAAAGACCTTCTATTCCAATTTTCTGTAGGGTTTTTATCATGAATTGGTGTTGGATTTTGTCAAATGCCTTTCCTGCATCTATTGAGATGATCATATGGTTTTTGTCCTTGACTCTGTCAATATAGTGTATTACATTTATTGATTTACGAATGTTGAACCATCCTTGCATCCCTGGGATAAATCCAACTTGGTCAGGGCGTATGAACTTCTTGATGACCCTTTGTATTCTGTTTGCCAGTATCTTGTTGAGGATTTTTGCATTAATATTCATTAGGGAGATTGGCCTGTAGTTCTGTTTTTGGGTTGTGTCTTTCCCTGGTTTTGGAATCAAAGTAGCACTTGCTTCCAGTAATGAATTTGGAAGCCTTGCTTCCCTGTCAATTTCCTTGATGAGTTTAAAGAGTAATGGCAGTAGTTCTTCTTTAAATGTCTTGTAGAATTCAGCATTGAAGGCTTCAGGACCTGGGCTTTTCTTTGTTCATAAATTTTTTATTACATTTTCAATTTCACTCATTGTAATTGGAGTGTTTAGAATTTCTATATCTTCTTCATATAACTTTGGCAATTCGTATGTATCTAGGAATCTGTCCATTTCTTCTGTGTTTTCCATTTTATTAGAGTACAGGTTCTTGAAGTAGGTATTGATGATGCTCTGGATTTCTGCTGGGTCTGTTTTGACTTCACCTTTTTTATTCTTCTTTTTTTTTTTTTTTGGTACTGGGGATCGAACTCAGGACCTTGCACTTGGGAGGCAGGAATCAGAACCACAGAGCTAAATCCCCAGCCCACCTTTTTCATTCTTAATTGCATGGATTTGAGCCTTTTCTTTCCTTTTTTTTGATAAGGTTGGCTAAGGGTTTATCAATTTTATTTATTCTTTGAAAAACCAACTCTTTGGTTCATTGATTTTTGTATTGTTCTCTTAGTCTCCATTGCTTTGATTTCTTCTCTGATCTTTATAATTTCCTCTCTTGTATGAGCTTTGGGTTTGTTATGCTCTTCTTTTTCTAGGAGCTTGAAGTTCTGCATTAGGTTATTTATTTAAGTTCTCTCAGTTTTCCTAATATGGGCATTCACTGCTATGAATTTCCTGGGTAGAACTACTTTCATTATGTCCCATAGATTCCTGTATGTTGTACTGGCATTTTCATTTACTTGTAGAAGCTGTCTAATTTCTTCTTTAATTTCATCTGTGACCCACCGGTTGTTCAGGAAGGTGTTATTCAGTTTCCCTGTGTTTGTGCGAGTTTGTAGTTTCTTATGTCATGTTCTCCAATTTTATTGCACTATGGTCTGATAATATACAGGGGGTAACTTCACTTCTTTTACATTTACTTAGACGTGTCCTATGACCTAGCATGTGGTCTATTTTGGAGAATGCACATGTGCAGCTGAAAAGAATGTATATTCTTGTTTTGTGGGATGGAACACTCTGTAAACATCTATTAAGTCCATTTGTTCAATAGCTTGCTCCAATTCTAGAATTTCGTTGTTAATTTTTTGTCTAGATGATCTGTCTATTTGTGAAAATGGGGTATTGAGATCCCTCACTACAATTGCATTAGTGCTTAGTTGGTTTTTCATGTCCATTAATATTTGTTTTGTATATTTCTGTGCATTCATATTTGGTGCATATATATTTATGATTGTCATCTCTTACTCTTGGACTGTTCCCTTCCCAAGGATGTAGTAACCATCTTTATCTCTCTTAATTAATTTTGATTTGAAATCTACTTTGTCTGCAAATAAAATTGCTACCCCTGCTTTTTTCTGGGTTCCTGTCATGTGGAGAACTCTTTTCCATCCTTTTACTTTAAGTCTATGTATTTCTTTTTGAGTTAGGTGTATTTCTTGTATACAGCATATTGTTGTATTTTGCCTCTTAATCCATTCTGCCAGTCTATTTCTTTTGATTGGTGAATTGAGAGCATTAACATTGATAGTTATAATTGATATATATTGGCTTATAATGGTCTCATTGTTGGCTCTTTTATTTCTTTTTTTTCCCTCCCTTTCCCTGTAGTTTCTTACCTTGCCTGGTGGCTTCCCTCTGTTGGACCTCATGGAGTTGTGACCTTCACTGTCTTTTTCTAGGATATTGCTTAGGATTGTTTGGAGTGCTGGTTTGGTGTTTATGAAATTTCTCAGGTGTTCTTTGTCATGAAAGTATCTAATTTCCCCACAGATTTTGAAAGACAATTTTGCAGGATACAACAGTCTAGGTTGGAAGTTATTTTCTTTTAGGGCTTGAAACACTTCACTGCAGGCTCTCTGATTTGAGGGTTTGTGTTGAAAAATCTGCCGTGATTCTGATGGGTTTTCCTTTGTAGGTGATTTCTTTCTTTTCTCTAGCTGCCTGTAGGATTTTGTTCAGTTGGGTTTCTGGGATCTTGACTATTATATGTCTAGGCATAGATTTTTTTTTATTATGGCTAGTTGGAGTTCTGTATGCCTCACTTATCTGTGTGTCCAATTCTCCACCTCTGTCTGGGAAGTTTTCTATTACTTCTGTGAACAGTTTTTTTATGTCAATTGTACTTTCTCCTGTTTTTTCGTGGCCTCCTATCAGTCTTATGCTATTCTTCCTTGCATCATCTAGCAGCTGCTGGTTTGATTTCTCGTGGTCCCTTACTATTTTTAAGAAATCTCTGTTTTCATGGTCCTTAACCGCAATCCTGTCTTCTACATCTAATATTCTGTCTTCTGATTCTCTTAGTTGGCTCTGCATGCTTTCAGTGGAGTTTGCAATCTCCTGAATATCTGTTTGAATCTGTTTCATGGATTCCATTTCTTTCTTATGTTGGGCAATCATGGTTTCCATTTCTTTCTCATAATGGGCATTCATGGCTTCCAGCATGTTTCTGACCTCATCTATATTTTATCTGTTTCAGTTCTAGAGCCTCTAATCATGTCTTTCACTCTGCTCACTATCTCTGTAATTATCTGGGAGATTATTTCTGCTTTGAATTTTTCAAGTGCCTCATTCATCTGTTTTGTTACTTCCTGTGCTATCAGTTCTGGGTGTCCAGGTGGTTGATTATCAGACTTTTCCACCTTGTTTTCCCCAGAATTTGCCTTTTGTGGGGTGAAAGTCTGAGTTTGTGACTTGCTTAAATGTCTTCTCATTTTTGTTTTTCTTACTGTCCTTGGTTTAGTTCCTGGGTTGATACTTTGAAGTTGCTTATTGTAAGTATCTTTGTTGATGTATTTAGAACCCTTATGGAATGATTGCTTCTCAGAGGTGTCTTCCAAGTATAGCTGGTCTTTACGTTTTGAGTCTCTAATGGCTCTGAGGCTATCTCATTTTCATTATACTAGGAAGGACAACTGATTAGATCAATCACAAAACTTTAGCCCAAGTGACACAAGCAGCAACACAATAGCATCAAGTACCTTTTAGAAAATGATAAATTTGTGGAGGTTGTTAACCTATCACCTTTAATTGTGTGAATTAAATCAAGATCAAGGACCAAGCCAACACATATTTATAGCAAATAAACTCTTCAATATAGCAATTTTACCCTTCTGGATGGTGAGTTAGAAGGATTTGGGGAGGGAGGAATAAGTAGGTAAAGGGATAGAGGGAGGTTAGCAGTGAGGCCAGAGGGCACAGGCGAGAGAAGGAAAGAAGAAAAATAAATACGAATTAGGCCCAGAACAGGAAAGAAAAGGAGATGAAGAACAATGTGGGACAGCATGGGAAGAAGGGAGAGAGAAAGAGAGAAAGAAAAGAGAAAAAGAAAAAAGAGAAAAAGAAATTTTCAAATAGTAGAAAAAGAAGGAAAAAAATAAAAAATAAGAGCAAAATAATAGTGGTAATTTTGAAAATAACAAATAAAAATTATTTTTATTAAAAAATAAAAATGAAGGGCCTCCTTCAGGGTATGTGTCACATACCCTGATATTGTTTATCTGCTGTCACAATAAACAATGTGGGCAATAGTGTGCAGTTATAAGTCAATGAGTCTCAGTAAGCCAGTCACAGACCTGTGAGATTGAGGCAGATTTCTGGCTGCTAGTCCCAATTTGAGCTCCCTGTCCTCCTGCAGAGTTGAACTCTGCAAGGTTCTATTACAGTTCCAGCTGCCTTTCCCTTAAAGATAGTCCAGGTTCAAATGGGAGGTGATGATCCCTCCAACTTACCAAGTACAGTGGTCTGGTGTGCCTTTATTGCAGAGATTCTCTTTACCTTTCCAGTGGGCTTCAGTCTTCATCAGGGAGCCTGAGAGAGGCCCTCTCTATGTCCACTTCTGCAACTCAGGACAATGGCCTTTATGTCCACCTGTGCCTCTGTAGTGTGGAACCAGGTAGCTACACAGCCAAGAGGCCAGAGGCCAGGGGAGGAGGGGGCTGTTGTTCCAGGCTCCCATGCAGCCAATCTGGTGGCTGGTGGGAGTGCCCGGGTGGTCCTCACAGTCTCCTGGATGTAATTGGTTGGGATAAGCTGGAAGGAGAAGGATACAGCCACCTGTGTCTTACCACCAGGCCAAGCTGGTGGCTGGTGGGTGTGCCTGGGGGGGTCCTCATCTCAGTATTGTTTTAATTTGCATTTCTTTAATGGCCAGAGTTGTTGAATGATTTTTCATATATTTACTGGCCATTTTTATTTGTTTTTCTGAGAAATGTCTGTTCATTTCAGTTGCCCATTTTTGATTAGGTCTTTTATTTTGGAGTGTCTAATTATTTTTCAGTTCTTTATTCTAGAAATTTATCCTTGGGCTGAGGAGTAGCCGGCAAAAAATTTTTCCCATTATGTAGGTTGTCTCTTCACTCTATTGGCTGTTTCATTTGCTGTGCAGAAGTTTTTTATTTAAAAAAAATTTTTAATTAATTTTGTTTTATTTTAGCCCATTCTCCCCTCAAGCCCCCTTCTCTCTCTATGTAGAAAAGCTTTGTTTCCAATTTTTCCTTCTATTTTCATTTTTTTCTTGTTACTTCCTTCCTTTCTCCCTCTTTCTTCTCTTATTTCCCTTCCCATTTGAACACTTTCTTTCCATTTCCCACCATCCATCATACATTTCAATCCTTATTCCTACTTTCAATTTCTCACAATAGAGAAACAATGTAGTATTTAAACATGTGTGTCTGACTTATTACACTTAAGAGTATGATCTCAAGGTACATCCATGTACCTAGGAATGTCTCAAGTTTATCCTTCTTTATGGCTGAGTAGTACTCCATTATATTAAAAAACCACATTTTCTTTATCCACTCATCAGTTGATGGGCATTTTTTCCATTTCCAAGATTTAGCTATTACAAACTGTGCTGCTATAAATGCCAATGTGCATATATCACTGTGGTATGATGCTTTTAATTCTTTTGGGAAGATACCTAGAAGGGGAATAGCTGGGTCAAATGAGATCACTCTTCCTAGGTTTTTGAGAAATCTTTACACTTATTTTCACAGTGGTTGCACCAGTCTACACTTCCACCAACAGTGGAGAAGGGTTCCTTTCTCCCCACAGTCCCTCCAGTCTTTGTTGTTGGTGATTTCTTGATAATAGCCATTTTTTCTAGAGTGCGATGGAATCTCAGCATTTTTTAAATTTGTATTTCTTGAACGACCAGTGATGTTGAACATTTTTCAAATATTTATTTGCTGTTTGTACTTTTGCATCTGAGAAATGTGCATTCTTCTCAGATGCCCATTTTTGGATTGTGTCTTTAAATTTGAGGAGTCTGATTTTTTTCAATTCTTTGTATGTTCCAGATATTAGTCCTTTATCTGAGGAGCAACTGGCTAAAAATTTTTCCCACTCTGTGCGGTTGTCTTTCACTGTGTTGGTGATTTCTTTTGGTGTGAAAAAGCTTTTTAATAAGATGAGATCCCAGTTGTTGATTCTTTGTGATAGTTCCCATGCGGTCTGGGTTTTGTTCCTGAAGTCTTTGCCTATACCTATGTCTTCAAGAGTTTTACCTATTCTCTCTTCCAGCAGACTTAGTGTTTCTCTTTTAATATTTAGATCTTTAGTTTAGTTCATGACAAGAGACATGGGTCTAGTTTTAATCTTTGGCATGTTGAAAGCCAGTTTTCCCAGCACCATTTATTAAAGAGGCTTTCTTCCAGTGAATGTGTTTGGCCCCTTTGTCAAAGATAAGGTGACCATATGTGTTTGGGGTTGTTTCTGCATTCTCTTATCTGTTGCACTGATCCTTGAGTCCATTTTTTTTTGCCTATACCATACTGTTTTTGTCACTGTAGCTTTGTTGTACAATTCCAAGTGAGGGATTATGATGCCCCCTCTGCCTTGCCTTTCTTTCCTAGAATTGTTTTCACTATTCTAGGTCTCTTCTGGTTCCAAATAAATTTTAGGCAAGTTTTCTCTAGTTCTTTGAGGTATGCTAAAGGTACTTTGATTGGAATTGAATTAAATCTGTATAGCAATTTTGGGATTATGGCCATTTTCTCTATGTTGGTTCTTTCTACCCAAGAGCAAGGGATATCTTTCCATTTTCTGATATCCTCTTCTATCTCCTTTTTCAGAGAACTGTAATTTTTAATGTAAAGGTCTTTTTCTTTGTTGGATTGATTCCTGAGTATATCATTTTTTGATGCTATTATGAAAGGTATTGTTTCCATAATTTCTCTCTCAGTGAGTCTGTTACTTGTGTACAGGAATGCTATTGATTTTTTAGTATAGAAATACTAGTAGGATTTTAAAAATATTGGGGTGGGCTAGGGATTTAGCTCAGTGGTTTCGCCATGTGCTGTGCAAGCATAAGGACCTGAGTTCAATCCCTGGTACCAAAACAAAACCAAAAAAAAAATGTTGGTGGTGTACACCTAAAATCCCAGCACTCTGGGAAGTGAAGACGTGAGGACTGCAAGTTCGAGCTCAGCCTTGGCAGTTTAGCAACTTCTGAGACCCTGTCTCAAAAAAAAAGTGCCGGGGATGTAGCTTAGTGCAAAGGCTCTGAGTTCAATCCCCAGCAAAACACACACACACACACAAACACACTCTGCTGTTTATTTAATTTTTTTGTATTAAATTCTTTTATTGGTACATTGTAGGTATACAACACAATTACATTTCTCATTGGGAATTGTACATTTACATAATGCACCTTGGTTCTTATTTTTTCCGGATTCCTAGGCCTCCCTTCACACCCTCCACCCTTCCCTATTTACAAAGACTTTATTTCCCTTTTTTCCATTTCTCATCATTTTTCCTTTCCCTTCTTTCCTTTCTCTTGCCCCTCCCACTACCCCTACCCCTTTGGACCTTTTCTTCCTATTTTACATTATCGATTATTCATTCTAATCATTGGTACATTGTAGGTATACAATATAATGACATTCATCATTGGAAATGTGCACCTTTACATAGTCTCTCTTGGTTCTTATTTTTCACCCTTGCCCAGCCCTCCCTTCAACCACTCCAGTCCTCCCTATTTACAAAGATTTTGTTCCTATTTTTCCATTTTCTCATATTAATCCCATTCCCTTCTATCCTTTCCCCTAGCCCTCCCACTTCCTTCCCCTTTGCCCCTTTTCTTCCTATTTCACATTACCTATTATACATTTAGTCCTTATTTACACTTTCAGTTTCTCACACCAGAGAAACTATTTGGTATTTATACAGGTGTGTCCTATTTATTTCACTTAAGAGTATTGCCTCAATATGCATCCACTTAGCTATAAATGTCTCTAATTTCTCATTTTTTATGGGTGAGTAGTACTCCATTTTATTAAAAAACCGCATTTTCTTTATCCAGTCTCTAGTTGATGGGCATTTGGGCTGTTTCCAAGATTTAGCTATTACAAACTGAGCTGCTCTGAACATGGGCACACATATATCACTGTGGTATGATTCTTTTAATTCTTTGGGGAAGAGCCTCAGCAGTGGAATAGCAGGGTCAAATGGGACTTCCAGTCCTAGTTCTTTGAGGTATCTCCATACTGATTTCCACAGTGGTTGCACCAGTCTACACTCCCACCAGCAGTGGAGCAGGGTTCCTCTTTCCCCACAGCCCCACCAGCATTTGTTATTGGTTGATTTCATGATAGCAGCCATTCTTTCTGGAGTGAGGTGGAATCTCAGCATTGTTTTCATTTGTATCTCTTGAATGGCCAGTGATGTTGAACATTTTTTCATGTATTTATTTGCTATTTCTACTTCTTGGTCTGAGAAATGTCTGATCATTTCAGATGCCCATTTTCAGATTGGGTCTTTAAATTTGGGAGGTCTGATCTTTTTAAGTTCTTTATAGATTCGAGATACTAGACCTTTGTCTGAGGAAGAGCAGGTGAAGATTTTTTCCCACATTGTGGGTTGTCTCTTCACACTGCTGCTGGTGGTTTCTCTTGCTGTGCAGAAGCCTTTTAATAAGAAGAGATCCCACTTATTGATTGTTTGTGCTAGTTCTCGGGCAACTGAGGTTTTGTTCATAAAATCTTTTCCTACACCGATGTCTTCAAGGGTTCTACCTAACCTCTGTTCCAACTGGTTCAGAGTTTCTATTTTAATATTTAGATCTTTAATGCATTTTGATTTTAGTTTAGTGCATGGTGAGAGATATAGGTCTAGCTTTAATCTTTGGCAAGTTGAAGCCCAATTTTTCCAGCACCATTTATTCAAGAGGCTATCTTTCCTCCAGTGACGGTGTTTGGCTCCTTTGTCGAAGATGAGATGGCTGAGTGTGTCTGGCATTGTTTCTGCATCTTCTAATCTGTTCCACTGGTCCTCAAGTTTGTTTCTTTGCCAGTACCATGCTGTTTTTATCACAGTAGCTTTGTAGTATAGTTTCAAATTAGGGATTGTGATACCCCCTGCCATGTCTCTGTTACCTAGAATTGCTTTTGCTATTCTGGGTCTCTTCTTGTTCCAAATGAATTTTTGGATTGTGTTCTCAAGGTCCATGAAGTATGCTGCTGGAATCTCAATTGGAATTGCATTAAATCTATATAGCAGTTTTGGAAGTATGGCCATTTTCACTATATTAATCCTTCCTACCCAGGAGCAGGGGATGTCTGTCCATTTTCTGATATCATCTTCAATCTTTCTTTTCAGTGTGCCATAGTTTTCAGAGAAGAGGCCTTTGATTTCTTTCATTAGGATGATTCCTAGGTATTTCAGTTTTTTGGATGCTATTGTGAAAGGAATTATTTGCCCTATTTCTCTCTCAGTGAGTCTGTCATTTGTGTAGAGGAAAGCTATTGATTTTTGTGTGTTGACCTTGTAACCAGCTACTTGACTGAATTTGGTTATTAAGTGTAGAAGACTTTTGGTGGAGTTCTTGGGGTCTTCTATATAGAGTATCATGTCATCTGCAAATAATGACACTTTGACTTCTTCATTTCCTATCTTTATTCCTTTTATTTCTTTCTCTTGTCTAATTGCCATGGCTAATGTTTCCAGAACTATATTGAACAAGAGTGGTGATAGTGGACATCCTTGTCTTGTTCCTGATTTTACTGTGAAGGATTTCAGTTTGTGACCATTTAGTATGATATTGGCTGTTGGTTTTTCATAGATGGCTTCTATCAGTTTGAGGTAGAGACCATCTATTCCACTTTTTTGTAGGGTTTTTATCATAAATGCATGTTGGATTTTTGTCAAATGCTTTTTCTGCATCTATGGAGATAATCATATGGTTTTTGTCCTTGGCTCTATTGATATAGTGTATTACATTGATTGATTTTCATATATTGAACCACCCCTGCATCCCTGGGATGAATCCCACTTGATCAGGGTGTATGATCTTCTTGATGATCTTCTGCATTCTGTTTGCCAGTATCTTATTAAGGATTTTTGCATCTGTGTTCATTAGTGAGATTGGCCAATAGTGCTCATTTTCAGTTGGGTCTTTTTCTGCTTTGGGGATCAAGGTGATGCTTGCTTCAGGAATGAATTTGGGAGTATTGCTTCCCTTTCAATTTCATTGAAGAGTTTAAACAGTAGTGGCAGCAGTTCCTCTCTAAATGTCTTGTAGAATTCAGCAGTGAAGCCATCAGGGCCCAGGCTTTTCTTAGTTGATAAGTTTTTAATTACATTTTCAACTTCATTGGTTGATATTGGGTTATTCAGAATGTTTAGGTCTTCTTCGTTCAACTCTGGTAATTCATATGTATCTAGGAATCTGCCCATTTCTTCTGTGCTGTCCATCTTATTGGTGTATAGGTTCTGGAAGTAGGTATTGATGATCCTCTGGATTTCTGCTGGGTCTGTTGTAATTTCACCCTTTTCATTCCTAATTGCATGGATTTAGGTCTTTTCTTTCCTTTTTCTGACAAGGTTGGCTAAAGGTTTGTCAATTTTGTTGATTCTTTCAAAGAACCAACTCTTGGCTTCATTGATTTTTTTGTATTGTTCTCTTAGTCTCCATTGCATTGATTTCTCCTCTGATCTTTATAATTTCCTCCCTTGTATGAGCTTTGGGGTTGTCCTGCTTTTCTTTTTCTAGAAGCTTGAGGTTCAGCATCAGGTTGTTTAATGGGCTCGTTCTGTTTTCCTAATATGTGTATTCACTGCTATGAATTTCCCTCGTAACACTGTTTTCATTGTGTCCCATAGATTCCGATATGTTGTATTGTCATTGTCATTTAACTGAGGGAACTGTCTGATTTCTTCTTTAATTTCCTCTGTGACCCATTGGTTATTCAGAAGTGTGTTGTTCAATTTCCATGTGTTTATGAAATTTTTTGAGTTTCTTTTGCTATGGATCTCCAATTTCATCCCAGTATGGTCTGATAATGTGCAGGGGATAACTTCAATTCCTTTGCACTTACTTAAACATGTTCTGTGTGTGAGTATGTGGTCTATTTTTGAGAATGACCCATGTGCAGCTGAGAAGAATGTGTATTCTGATTTTGTGGGGTGGAAGACTTTGTAAACATCTGTTAAGTTCATTTGTTCAAGAGTTCGATTGAGTTCTAGTATTTCATTACTTATTTTTAGTCTAGTTGATCTATCTATTTGTGACAGTGGGGTGTTGAGGTCCCCCACTACAATTGTATTAGTGCATATATGACTTTTCATGTCCTTTACTATTTGTTTTATATAGTTGGGTGCACTAGTGTTTGGTGCATAGATATTTATGATTGTCATCTCTTCCTCTTGGATTCTTCCCTTTACAAGGATGTAGTGTCCTTCTTCATCTCTCTTAATCAGTGCTGGTTTCAAATCTACTTCATCTGCCAAGAGGATAGCTACTCCTGCTTTTTTTTTTGGGTTCCTGTCACATGGAGTATTGTTTTCCACCCTTTCACTTTCAGTCTATGAGTTTCCTTTTAAATTAAGTGTGTTTCTTGTATGCAGCATATTGTTGGATTTTGCTTCTTGACCCATTCTGCCAGTCTATTTCTTTTGATTGGTGAATTGAGACCAATAACATTGATTGTTATAACTGAAACGTATTGTCATTGCCATGACTTTTTCTTTTTGTTGGGTTCTCCCCCTTTCCATTTAATTTCTTGTCATGCCAGATGAGTTCATTCTCCTTTCCTTCCTGGGGTTGTGATCCTCAATGTCTGTTCCTAGGATACTGTGTAAAAGTCTTTGGAGTGCTGGTTTGGTATTCACAAAGTACCTAAGGTGCTCTTTGTCATGAAAGTATCTTATTTCTCCATCCATTTTGAAAGATAGTTTTGCAGGGTACATCAATCTGGGTTGGAGGCTGTTTTCTTCTAGGGCTTGGAATATGTCACTTCAAGTTCTTCTTGCCTTGATGGTTTGTGTTGAGAAGTCTGCTGTGGTTCTGATGGACTTTCCTTTCTATGTGATTTGTTTCTTTTCTCTGACTGCTTGGAGAACTTTGTTCTTCTGTTGTGTTTCTGGAATCTTAACAATTATATGCCTATGTGGAGATTTTTTTTGATCAGGGCTATTTGGAGTCCTATATGCCTCACTCATCTGTATGTCAAGCTCTTTTCCCCTGCTTGGGAAGTTTTCTGCCATTATTTCTGTGAAGAGATTTTTTTATGTCATCTGCACTCTCTCCTGTTTCCTCATTGAGCCCAATCAGTGTTATATTATTCTTCTTTGCATCATCTAGCAGCTGCTGGATTGATTTCTCATGTTCCCTTATAATTTTGAAGCAATTTTTCTTTTCCTGGTCACTAATTGCAATCTTGTCTTCTATATCTGAAATTCTGTCCTCACATTGGCTCATTCTGCTGTGTAGACTTTCAGTGGCATTTTTCGTGTCCTGGAAATCTCTTTGCATCTGTTTTATGGATTCCATTTGTTTCTTATGTTGGGATTCCATCATGTTCCTCAGCTCCTCTCTAGATTTATTAATCATGTCTTGAACTAGGGGCACAATTTCTCCTGTTATCTGAGAAATTATTTCTGATTTCCTTTTTTCCAGATCCCTTTTTGTTGCCAGTTCAGTGGGTCCAGGTGGTTGAGTATCAGAGTGTTCCATCTCATTTCCCTTTGGGGTTGCTGTAGGTGATCTGGAAGTCTGGTTTTGAGACTTATTTACGTGTTTTCTCATTTGGACTGGCACGGGGGGCTGTTAGCGCCTGCATGGATTACCTCCTCTGAGCTGGGTGAGGTGGGACAGGGGCCAGGAGCAGCGGTAGGGATGGTGCCCCAAAAGCCCTTTCCTGTGGGCTGGGAGCAGCGGGAGGGATCGTGGCCTGGAAGCCCCTTCCTCTGGGCCAGGAGCAGCGGGACAGAAGGTGGCCCAAAAGCCCTTTCCTCTGGGCTGGGAGCAGCGGGAGGGATGGTGGCTGGGAAGCCCCTTTCTCTGGACCAGGAGCAGTGGGACAGCGGCTCAGAAGCCCCTACCTCTGGGCCGGGAACAGCGGGACTCAGTACCTTGGTCTGGTGGTCTGGTGTCCTCTGCGTCTTTGTAGTGTGGAACTAGGTGGCTGCTTGTCTGCAGCGGGGCGATTCAGTGTCTTCCGCGCGACTCAGGACACTCAGGACCTTGGTAGGGCATGCACAGACCTTCCTGTGTGCAGCGGGCTGATTCGCCGTATTCTGCGCAACTGGGGACCTCGGTAGGGCATGGGCAGACCTGCCTGTCTGCAGTGGGGTGATTCCTGCTTTTTAAAGATATAGTTTATAGATACACAATTACACATTTAAAGTATAAAATTTAATGGCATTTAATTTTTCTGTGTGACAGTGTCTTGTTATATTGCTGAAGCAGATCTATAACTCCACAGCTCAACTGAACCTCCTGCCATCACTTTCTGAGTTCTGGGACTACAGATGTATGCTACATCATCTGGCTCCAGTGGTACTTACTAATGTCACAGTTACGTGCAACCATCACCAGAGGTGGTGATTATAGCACAATTTCATCACCTCAGAAAGAATTCCCTTACATTTTGGCTACCATCTATTTGTCTTTCCCATGATATGTCCTAATGATAAACACTAATATATTTATTCTCTTTTTAAGTTTGCATAATCTAAACATTTCATAAAATATAAGTTCACAGTTAAGTTATAGATCTTTTGTCTTTTTTCAGTTAACATAAAGAATTTAAATGTTTTTCCATGTGGTAGCATATAGAAGTACTTTAGGTGTGCTTCCATTGACACTCATCAGCTGAAGAACATTTGAGTTAATTGTACTCTGGCCTATTAATAATGTTACAATAAACATTGGTATACAAGTCACTGTGGGAATATATATTTTAAATATTCTCTATATATACCTAAGAATTTTTTAGTCATATGGTTTACTATAGTTTAACTTTGTGAGCTATTGCTAAATCTATTTCCATGATGGCCATAATTTTTAATATTTATTCTAGCTTGGATGAATGTTGAATTTCTCTATATCCTTGCAAAACACTTAAAAATTATACCTAACCTATTATCTCATCATGGTTTTGATGTATATTTCCCTGTATTAGTCCATTTTCTGTTACTATAATGAAATACCCAAACCTAGGTACTTCATAAAGAAAAAAGATTTCTTTGTTTCACAATTTTGGAGGTTCACGAGCATGTGTCAGGATCAGCTAGCTCTGGTGAAAGCTTCGTGGTGGATGGCATCATGATGGGAGCATGAACAAGAGAAATCATATGGCAAGATAGGAAGTCTGTGTGGCCAGAGAGAGGACATACTTTTATAAGAATCTCTTGAAAACACAAAGTGAAAAAAGGAAGGGACAATCTGCACTTCCTCCCTGGGTCCTGACTCATGGCTCACAAGAAAAAGGGGACTCTAGAGGCTTTCAGGGACAAATGCAGCTGTGGAACAGATTGTTGGATGCTGTTTGCTGCAACAGCTGGAGAGTGACTCTAATCCAAGCACCTGCCATATCCCCTGGAGAGAGTGGTCAGAGACCATTCCAGGGAAGGACTGACTGAACCTGGGACTCAGAGCAGCCACAGGTTGGCTTCAGTTCAGGGGTCTCAGTGTTATGCTTCCACAGTGACTGGATGAAAAACAGCTATTGGAGACAGCTGTGGTCAGGGAGCTGTGGTCAAGCGGACAAGAGACCACCTGTGGTGTTTAAGCTAAAGGACACAAGACCCACCCCCACAGCCAGAGGCTAGGCTCAGCCTGAATCACAGTGAATGTGAAAGCCACAGAATTACCACTCTTACCTTAATCCTACTGCCTGCTGTTGACTGCATCCAGCCTGGATCTGGGATCTGACTTTCTTCTTTATTAAATAGAATGAACAAGGAGAGCACGTCTTGAATTGGACACTGCCTCAAAGTTGCAGACTCTGGAAGAAAACCACATGTTTGAAATTACAGAGAAATTTCTTGTTTTCTTTTTTTTTGTTTTTAAGTTGAAAAAAATTTTTGGAGTGTGTATATTCTTTTTTTAAAATAAATTTTATTTTATTTTATCCCATTCCCCCCTCAAGCCCCCTCCCTTCCCTACATACAGAAGCTTTGTTTCCATTTTTTCCTTCTAAGTTCACTTTTTTCTTCCTTCCTTTCTCCTCCATGTACATTCTTTTTATTGTTTTGTTTTTGTGTTCTCTTCTCTTTATCTCCCTTTTTTTCTTCATCAGTTTACTGAGGTTTTTGAAAATTTTTTTTGTCCTTGTCCCTTAATTATTTTCTTTCTTCCTTCTTTTTTTTCTTTATTTTTCTCTTCTCCCTTTTAATTTTTTCTTGCTTTATTTATTCATTTTTATTCTCTATATAATTCCTTTATTTTTCTTTCTTTTACTTTCATCTATTTCTTGCCAGTTTTTCTCTTACCTTAATTCTATAAACATCCTCCTATTCTCCAATAAGATCCTTTGTACCACTTCTCTCTCCTCTTTCTCATATCACAGAGTTTAAAGTTTCAAAGTTTCCTTTTGCATTTCCTCATTCCCAAACCTTATATCTTTAATAGTATGACCATAAAGCTTCATTAATCTTATTTTTTTTGGTATGGGGGATCAAACTCAGGACCTTGAACTTGTGAGGCAGGTGCGGTGCCACTGAGCTAAATCCCTGGCGCTTTTATTAATCTTTTGATACTTAGTTAACTCTGTAAAATTCCTGTTGAATTCTTTTCTACCATTAGTGGAGAAATAGCTGTCGCATTTAGTATATATTAGCTGTAAGTCAATACCTGGGTTGTCTTAATGTTTACACCATAATTGTGGATTTCTTCTCTAGAATTAAGGGTGGTACATATTATGGTATGTTAATATCTAGTTTGTCTTAGATGATACTAACTGTAGCGGATTTGCTTGATATGAACAAGGTCACATAATTGTCACTATTTTTCTGTAAGCCAACGCTGTGACATTAACAATTCTAGAGTATATTCTAGAGAACTCGGCTGCTGGACCAAGTACACTGCATTCTACCCTCTCAAATTAACCAAGGTGGTCAGATCTTCGGCCTGTGGCAAAGGATTATAGTTAGCCACACCCAAAGTACATCACTGAAAAGCAACTAAAAAGATCTCTATACTAGCAACAAAGTCTTTAGACTATAAGCATCCACACACCTCAGGACAAAACAAACAAACAAACAAACACAATAGAAACATGAGAAGGCAAGGCAACAGAAATGCCTCCCAAAACTCCCAGGTCCCTAGAAGCCAATCCACAGGGCACCAAAAGGTAGAATAGCGAAAGCCACACACCTGAATTAGTCAAAAGGATAACAGAGGGGATTAGGAAACAGTTCAAAGAGATACTCCATGGGGTTAGAGAAGATGTAACTAAACAGATAATGAAAGTAATACCCCAAAAGGTGCAGGAGGTTTCAAAAGATACTAATAAAAAGCTAGATGAGTTAAACAAAACAATACAAAATGACCAGTTTAACCAAGAATTAATTAGAGTCCATGAAAAGATTTCAATTAGAAATCCAGGAGATTAAAAATCATATGGAAAGTATGGGCAGCAGAATTGATGAATGTGAGGACAGAACTTTAGAACTAGAAGACAATGATACTCAAAGACACTTCACAAACAAGATACAGTGGACCCTTGACTTACGAACTCAATTCGATCACGAAGTCTGATTGTAACTCAAGTTGGTCAGTTGAAGGCTCAGGCTCCCCTACATAGCCTTCAAAGTCTCTCTCTTATATACAGGCAGATCTCAGTGTCCTTAGAGAAACATTGGCCCAGGATTTCACAATTAACCCCACACAGGAAAGGATGTTGTAATGTTCCTTCCAGAACTCTTTAAGGGTTAAATCTGTATCTGAGACCATCTGGAAGCACAAGTGGCCGGCATTCATGACAAAACTCAAGACTTTGCTAGTAAGTTAAAACTAAAATTCCAGGGCCAGGGATGTAGCTCAGTGGTGTCATGCCTGCCTGACAAGTGTGAGTTCCTGAGTTTGATCCCCAGTACCACACACACACACACACAAACTAAAATTCCGTTGTAACTTGGGTCATAACTCAAGTTGTTTATATGCCAATCTAGTTGTAACTTGAGTGTCCACTGTAACACAAATAATGGATCCAACAATTGTTAGATGATCCAAAGAAGATTAATCTAAGAATAATTGGAATAAGCGAAAAATCAGACGACAACACAAATCTCATAAAATTGCAGAAAACGTCCCAAATATAGGAAAAGAAATAAACGTAGATGTAGCTGAGGCATATAGAACCCCAAATAACCATGACCAAAAGAGAATCTCTCTGCACTACATTATACTCAAAGCACCTAAAGTTCATCTCAGAGACAAAATTCTTAAATGCCGTTAGAGAAAGGCAATATCACATTGGAATTACAGCAGAGCTCTCTCCATAAACCCTAAAGGCCATGAGGGCTTGTAGTGATGTGTTTTAAGTTTTAAAGTATAATAACTTCCAACCCCAACTTATGTATCCTGCAAAACTTTCCTTTAAAACTGATGGTGAAATAAGGTATTTTCATGACAAGGAACACCTCAAGAAATTCATGATCACCAAACCAGGATTGCAAAACATTTTCAAGGATAACTTACAAAGAGAAAATAAAGGAAGTAATGCCAGTAAGTCAAAAAGAATGAATATACTTGGCAGGATGAGTGAATAGGTAAAAGGGAAAAAATAAGGAAATCAGCAACAGGAAAATAAAGCAATGACAGGAATAAGTCATTACCTCTTAGTAATACCTTTCAATGTGAATAGTCAGTGTGAATTCTCCAAACAAATGACATAGATTGGCAGAATAGATCAAGAAAGAAAACCCAACAATATGTAGTATACAAGAAACACATTGAATTAAAAAAGAAACTCACAGATGAGAAAAAAATCAAAGGATGGAAAACAATATTCCATGCAAAGGGGAACCTGGAAAAAAGCAGAAGTTGCTATCCCAATCTCAGACAAACTGGATTTCAAGCCAAGACTGGTGAGAAGAGGCAAATAAGGTCACTACATATTGGTTAAGGGAACAATTCAACAGGAAGAGCTAACAAATATATACCCAACTTCACTAAACAAACACTGATGGACAGGAAAAATCAGATGAACACCAATACAATTGTAATGAGTGACCTCAATACCCTACTGTCACAAAGAGACAGATCAACTAGACAAAAAGCAACAAATAAATATGTTCAGATCATAGTGTAATGAAACTAGAAGTCAGTGGCAAAAGACAAACTGCAAACACACGGAAATTAAATAATATCCACTTGAATAATCAGTGAGTCACAGATGAAATTAAAGAAGAAATTAGACAGTTTCTACAAACAAGAAATAGCTAGTATGACACATTGGAACCTATGGGACACAATGAAAGCAGTCCTAAAAGGAAAGATTATAGCAGTGAATTCCCACATCAGAAAAACAGAATGAACTCAAATAAATAACCTAATAATGTACCTCAAGGTCTTAGAAAAATAAGAACAATCCAAACCCAAAAGTTATTCAAGGAAGGAAATTATAAATATCAGAGCAGAAATTAGTGAAATTTAGACTAAAATAACAATACAAAGAATCAATGAATTGAAGAGTTGGTTCTTTGAAAGATTAACAAAATAGACAAACCCTTAGCTAATCTTACCAAAATAAGGAAAGAAACATACTAAGTGGCCAAAAACTGAAAGCTTCCACTCTAAAATCAGGAACAAGACAAGGATGTCTGCTATTACCACTCCTGTTCAATATAATTCTTGAAACATTAGCTAGAGCAATTAGACAAGAGAAACAAATGAAAGGAATATGGATAGGAAAGAAAGAAGTTAAATTAACATTATTTGTGGATGACATGATCCTCTCCACATAAGACCCCAATCAAAATACCAGTAGCATTCCCTAGAGAATTAGGATTAGCAATCCTAAAATTCATATGGAACCAGAAGAGACCTAGAGTAGCAGAAGCAATTCTAAGCAACAAGGACAAGGTGGGGGCATCACAATCCTGGACTTTAGGTTACACTACAAAGCTACAGTGATAAAAACAACATGGTATTGTTATCAGGTAGCTTGCTTCTACAAAGTGGCTCACCAACTAAACAACCATTAAAAGGTTTGGGGTTGTTCGGCCTCTCCTAGAGTTGGCTTCCAGGTTCTTCTCATCTTGAACAAAGAAGTGAATGAAACAAGCAAAAAGCAGTGGCAAAGTTTATTCAAGAAAGTAAAAGTGAAGAGTAGGAGAGGAACTGGCTCTTCAGAGAGAGCTTGGGCTGAGTAAATATAAAAAGAGGGTAATAGCAAAGATAAAAGTACACACTGTGGAAATCAGTGTGGAGATTTCTCAAAAAACTAAAACTAGAGGTTCCATCTGACCCAGGTATTCCCCCTCTTGGTATCTTCCTGCAAGAATTAAAAGCATCATGCCCCAGCAATATATGCACACCCATGTTTATAGCGGCACAGTTTGTAATAGCTAAATCTTGGAAACAACCTAAATACCCATCAACCGATGAATGGATAAAGATGTTTTGTTTTTTAATACAATGGAGTACTACTCTGCTATAAAGGATGAACATCAGACATTTATAGCTAAATGAGTGCACCTTGAGACCATATGCTTTCTCCTGGTTCCTCATCACAGCCTTTGTTTTATATTGTCCAAATCTCAAGGAAACCCATGAGAACTTCCGTATCTGGTGAGAGGTGGTGCTGGGATTACATGTCTCAGGCTGATGTCAAGTCTAGGCCATCCTGTTGAAAACCTGCTTGAGTTCTCACAAGAACTCTATGCATAGCAATTTTTTTTTTGCACCAGGGATCGAACTTGGGACCTTGTGCTTGTGAGGCAGGCAGTGGAACCCCTGAGCTAAATCCCAGGCCCACAAGAACTCTATGTGCTGGGCTTTGGGAACTGTTCTGTGCAGTGTTTGGGATCTTGTAATTAACAGGTCACACCTACTTCCCCAGCCAGTTTTTGCCATGCCCTAATCTCCTATCTCAGTATTAGAAAAAATAAAAATAAAAGGAACAACCAGACTTATGGATCAATAGAACAGAATAGAGGATGTAGAAACAACTGTAGGCCCACTCAGCTACCTTATCTTTGACAAAGGAGCCAAACATGTTCACTGGAGGAAGGATAGCTTCTAACAAATGGTGTTGGGAAAACTGGCTATCTATTGACATGCCAAAGATTTAATCTAGACCCATATCTCTCATCATGCACTAAACTAAAATCAAAATGTATGAAAGATCTAAACATTAGAACAGAAACAATCTGTTGGAAGACAAAATAGGTGTAACTCTTGAAGACATAGTGTAGGCAAAGACATTTTGAACAGAGCCCTGGTTGCAGAAGAAATAATACCAAGAATGAACAAATGGGATCACATAAAGAGTTTCTGCAAACCAAGGGAAACCACCTACAGAGTGAAGAGATAACATACAGAATGGGAAAATTTTTTTTGTCAGCTAACTCTCAAAGGACTAACCCTAACCCTAACTCAATGAGGAAAAGGATTGTGATGGTTGATTGATTATGTCAACTCTAGAAGTTTGGTTAAAAGAAGTTTAACTAAATTGGCTCAGCAATTCCATTCCCTAGGGTGTGGAGGACTTGCCTTAGGATCTGAAGGACCCGCCCTAGGACAGCTCATCACCTGGATGGTATAAAGGGGAAATGAGGAAGGATGGATCTGTTTCTGTTTCTTCAGAGGAGCTCCAGTGTTCGCCTTCACCTTGGATGTGATCTCCTGGCTTCCGGTGCAGACTCTTTGGCTTCTGGTGCAGATTCCTTAGCCTTTCGGTGTAGACTCTTCAGCCTTCCAACGCAGACTCGTAGGCCTTCTGATATGGACTTGAATGGGACACTGCAATGAGCTACAGACCTTTGACTAAATCACTGGGTCTCCAGTGTGCTTCTGCACTCTTCCTCATCTGACTTTGTGGCTGGCTATGGTAACCCAGTATTGTAAATTCATATATATTTGTGTATCTTGTTATATCTTTCTCTAGTAAATACTGACTGATACAAAGATTTATAAAATAAACCATTATGGGCCATAATAGACATGAAGAATTTTTTTCAGTTAGCCTCCTGCAGGAGCTCTCATTATAAGGAACTGAGCAGATAGCTACTTCTTTCTCTGAATCAGTTGTATGGGAAAAGTGAAAAGTTGGCTGTCCATTACTCTTGAGAACGGACACTAATTCATGAGAACAGATCACATGGCTCCACTTTGCCCAGGATTTCCTTCAAACTCTATCAGTCATCTGTGGAATCTTACCACTCAGATGAGACCTTAAAAGTTATCAAATCCATCTGCCCATTTCATGCTTGGACCTTTGTTATGATAAATGACCATTATGCCTGCATCAGAAATGCTAAATTTTGTTTTGTTTTGTTTTTGAGACAGTCTCACTGTGTAGTTCAAGCTGGTCTTGAACTCATTGTGTAGCCCAGGCTGGCCTGGAACTCACAGCATTCCTCCTGCCTCAGCCTCCCAAGTTCTGGGATTACAGGCATGCGCCACCATACCTGGCCAGAAATACTAGATTATAAGGGATAGAGAACACAAACCCTGCTGACTTAATCCTTAAAAGTGGATCTGGATTCAGAAGTTGTTTGACACAGAGGCTCAAAAATGGCACCAAAGTCAGATTAGTTCTACCTATGCTTTGTGAAGGTTTTCTTAATTTTAACTTGCCTCTCCTTTGGCTGGAATATGGCTGCTCACAGCTGCATGGCTCCCTGTTTCTCTGAGCACATGCAGAAGAGAGAGTTGCCCTGAAACTCCTATAGAATATAAAAGAAAAACTTTTCCAAAATTCTCAAGGAAATAACTATTCCCATTTCCCTCCATTGGGTCATAGCCACAGCCAACCAATATTGGGAACGGGATTATGCAGATTTATTTAGATAGGAATTATGCTAATTTGCTTATATTAGAATCATATGTTCCTGGAGGGGGCCAGGTTAGGGACATGGCCACCAAGGAAAGGGAGTGAACACTGGGGTGACTACCACAGGGGCTGGCACAGGTCTTGGTTTCACCATTGAAAACACCACAGCAATCTCCATCCCCAAGATGCAATTGCCTTCCCCACTGCACAACTCCAGGTATAAGGAAGTATTTCCATATCTTCCTCTGAATCTACTTCCCTGTTCTCGTCAACTCAGAGCCTCAATGTTTTTGTTTTTTATTAGTATATATTTGTGATAGATAATAATTACATTCATCTTAGAGAATTGGTACATATACATACTGCATCTTGATCATTTTTACTCTACACCCCTAACACTCCCTTTTTCTTCCTTCCCCTGATCCACTTTCCATTTCCTCATAATTTACTTCCTTGTTTCCTATCTCTCTCTTTTATTTTTCTCCTTAAATTGTTTAAATTTTGACTCTCTCATATTAGCGAAACCATGCAATATTTAGTCTTCAGTGTCTGATTTACTTCCCTTAGTATTATGGGCTCAAGATCTACTTGTTTTCCTACCAGTGGCTCCAATTTAAATCTTTATGGCTGAGTAGTGCTCCTTTGTTTTTACTGTGTATGTCACATTTACTTTATCCATTAATCTATTGATGGGCATATAGCCGGCTTTCATAATTTAGCTATTGTGAATTTTAATGCTATAAACATAGATGTGCTTGTATCACTGTAATATGATGTCTTTAATTCAGGAAGGTGCCCAGGAGAGATAATACCTGGGTCAAATGGGATTTCTATTTTTAGGTGTTTTTTTTCTTTTCTTTTTTGGTACCGGGAATTGAACTCAGGGACTCGTGCTTGTCAGGCAGGCACTGTGCTGCTGAGCTACATCCCCAGTCCTTATTTTTAGTGTGTTGAAGAATCTCCATATTGATTTCTGTAGCATTTATATTAGTTTACATTTTACCAACAATATAGAAGGGCTCCTTTTTTCCCACAACCTAGACAGCTTTTGTTTTTTATCCAGTCCTTAATGATAGTCATTCTTTCTGGAGTAAGATGGAATCTCAGTGTTGTTTTGATTGTGTTTCTTTAATGGCCAAAGATGCTGAGCACTTTTTCATGTACTTACTGACCAGTGGCTCCATCTTGCCATGCTGTCGCTCTCGGACCCTGGCTGCTTCTTGCGATTTATTATTCTGGATATGCCTCCTTCCTCAGCAGGGTCTCTTCTGCTTGGATCTTACATGTCTTTATTGCATTCACTAACGCAAAAACTGATTGACTGTCCTGGAGAGATTCTTCTATTCTTAAATTCACAGTATTGAGATTTGTCTTCTTTCTACCCTGCTTGAGGTTTCTTCTCCAGGAAAAGTTCTGAACTTGTATCAGATAGTGGCTATGTGACAGAACCTGTCTAGTCTTCCTCTGTAAAATGAAAACGACTGTCCTAATCCATTTCCCAAGGACTTGTCCTGCCGTACAACTCTGTGGCTCTCAGCCAGATGATTAGAAGTGACCTTAGATGTGTGTGTGTGGGGAGGGAGGTTTGAGTGAAGTTCACCAAGCTTTGTGGAGTTTGAGAGAAGCTTTGCATTTTTTCCTGCATTGGGCTCACACCAATTTGGTCAACTAGTTCATCTGTGGCCAAAGATGAATCCCTATTCCTACTCCTCCCTTCCCTGATGTAGAGCATCTGTGCACTTGGCTAGTCCAGGGACTGCAAGCCATCATTAGACTGGATAGTTGATCCAGTTGTGTGTGCAGCTGTCTCCTTCTGGCCCCTTTTCAGAGCCCCTGGAGGGCATGAAAAGAGCTAGAAGGAGAGGGTGCCAAGGTGCCCACTGCTCTGGTGGGCCGGGGCACCCCTGCCTTGGGGGGAGGCAGGCCTGCACATACACATAGCCCCCTACTACTGAGGGGTGTGACCTTCAGGATCTCTCTGCCTCTTCTGAGTCTACTCTCTGGCCTCTCACCTCCTCCAAGCTGGTAGTGGGAGCAAAACAGAGACTAAGAAGTTAACTGGGGGCTCACCACCTCAGGTCTGAGGGCAAGGGGTAGGCACTGGAGCCTAACTCGGTGCTTAGACCACTCCAGGGAAAACAATGTCCATCTGAGAAGCTCCACTCTTCTCCCTGATCCCCCATGGGGCAGAGTGAACAGTGGCAGCTCCTAGTGGAGGAGGAAGCCCAAGACTGCTCCTCTAGGCCAAGTGAACTTTAATCCGAGTGGTTCCATGTGGCTGGGGGTGGGAGGCAAGGATGTTCCAGGTAAGGAAGCACCCTGGCCTCCTGCTCCTTTGTACAGTGCAGACTCCAGAGTCCCCTTTACATAGGAGAGCACTTGTCCCTGCTCTGAGGTGTGTGCTATCAGCTCTCAGTCCAGGGATGGCCAGACTTGGGGTAGGGCAGCAAAAGTGGGAGGTGGCCGAGCTGGGGAAGAAGGTAGGTGGGCAATAACAGGACTAGTTGTCAATGTTTTTATTTTTTTTTTGATAACATGCCTTGGACATCCAAAGGGGAGCTTTTTGACCCCTGGGGCACTGGCGGGGACGTCCAGGTGTTAGAAGTCTCAGATATAGCTTTGTTAGAGACAAGTTGTCTGCAATTTGTCAGTTCTGTAATTGCCAAGCAAGCTGGTCATTTCAAATCCCCCCTGGCTGCTGTCACTTGGCCAGGTGGGAGCAGAAGTGACCATTCATCTGGCCTTGGTCCTACATGCTTAGGAGCCCAGGCAGCAGCTGGATAGAGGGCGCTGGGATGGGGCAGAGACCAGTTGCCAGTTGTTGGAACTGTCGCCTGATCCTGGTAGCATGGGGGACACTTGGTTGGGCACAGGCACTGGACTCTCAAGGATCCAGCAAGGACTGCTTTGGGAATCTAGGGGGGTGGGTGTGTATTGAATGTCAGCTTGGTGCCCTCACCCCACTCTGTACTTTGAGCCTCAGTGATCTCTCACTGACTCCTTTTTCTTTGCCTTAGGATCTGCAGGAAGTGGCCAAAAAGGAATTCCAGGAGCAGCTCATGGGTGCTAATAGGGAACAGCAAGGAGCTGAGTGCCCTGCTGGACTTTGATGCAGTGTGAATTTTCTGTGGCATCTTGAGATTCTGATGAGTTTTGCAAAGAAAGAAAGGAAAAGGAGAAGAGAGGGAGGAAGGAGAGAGAGTTGATGTGGCGATAAGGTAGCTTTGAGCTGGAGATTTTGGGCTGGAATGCAGCTTCCTGGAATTGGACATCTGAACTTCAATGTAATGGCTGGATTTGCAGATTTAAAACTATAATGCTAGAGCAATCATTTTATTTATCCAGTCAAAAGGAAAACAGTGTAATAATGAACCACCTTTTGACCCTTACGTTTATTAGACATTTAGGAATTTGGAATTTTATATAAAAACCTTGATTTTCTCTCAGATTCCTTTCCATTGTCCCCAAGATGTGGTTGATATAGTTCATGATACTGGAAAGATGTCAGTTATAAATAAGAAAGCTAGTTCAGAACTAGTTTCTAGCCCTTAAAGCTATGCACATTTATGTTAAGATCACTGTGTAATTTTTTTGACATGGGAGATAATTTAATGATTTAAAAATATGGGCTAAGCCTGGTATGGTGCATGCCTGTAATCCAGGCACTTTCGGAAGCTGAGGCAGGAGGATCACAAATTGGAGCCCAGAGTGGGCAATTTAGAACTTAGGGAGAATCTGCCTCAAATAAAGATAAGAATAAAAATAAAAATAATAAAGGTCCAGGGATGTAGCTCAGTGTGAAGGCCCTGGGTTAAATCTCCAGTACCACACACACACATACACACATGCCCATACATGCACGTGTACACACACAGCTGAAAGCGAAGGCTCACTGCCCTTACTTTCATTTATTTATTCATTCATTTATTGCAGTGCCAAGGATCTAACTCAGGGCTTCCCACAATGTAGTCTATTCACTGAGTTGCATTCCCAGTGCATCCTGTTTTTACAATGGGTTGAATTTTCCTTTTGTAAAATAACTTAAAAAAAATTTTTTTTTTTAATACCGGGCATTGAACTCAGGACCTTGCGCTTTCGAGGCAGGCGCGGCACCACTGAGCTAAATCCCTGGCCCTCAAAATAACTTTTTAAAGCTCATAATTTTTATAAACATTTCAGAAACAGAGTCCACTTTTAAAATGTCATAAGGAAGATGTGAGAATTAGTGTTTAGCACACTATCTGGAATTTATTAAGCATTTTATGCTCATTTCCTTTGTACTTGTTCCACAAAATGTTACAATTACTTTTTTACCTAAAAGGATGTTAACTACTCTTTAAAAATTTGGATGCTCTTTTGAACAGCACCTGTTTTTAATTTCCATGTCCTGAACCAGATGGACCCGATATCATTTTGTGTGTGTGTGTGTGTGTGTGTGTGTGTGTGTGTATTTGTGTGTGTTAAGGACTGAACCTAGGGCTTGGGAATGATAAACTTGCCCTCTGATATTCAGCTATGTTATCATTTTTTAAATGTTCAGCAAGAGGTTCAAGTCAGAAAAACTAAACTCTTTAAAAATAGGAATCATTGTAAAAGTTCACTGCATCAAAATTTTTAGTAGTTCTTTGTTATTTTAAGAACTCTTTCTTGGGCCAGGGATTTAGCTCAGTGGTTTCGCCGCCTGCTGCACAAGTGCAAGGACTTGAGTTCAATCCCTGGTACCAAAAAAAAAAAAAAAAAAAAAAAACTCTTTCTTTTCATGATCGCTAGCTATAATCCTGTCTTCTACATCTGATATTCCATGCTCACATTGGCTTATTCTGCTGTGTATACTTTCAGTGGATATGAAATTTTTAACCTCCTGGATATCTGTTTAAATCTGTTTCATGGATTCCATTTCTTTCCTTTGTTGGGCGTTCATAGTTTCCATCGTTATCCTAAGCGCCTCTATTTTTTTTTAATCTCTATCTGCTCTAGAGTCACTAACCATGTCTTCCCTTATGCTCACCATCTCTGTAGTTATCTGAGAAACTATTTCTGATTTGATTTTTTTCTAGAGCCTCATTCATCTGTTTTGTTACTTCTCCTGTTACTTCAGAGAGTCCAGGTAGGTGGGTTTCAAACTGTTCCACCTCATGGCCAACTGGCTTTGCCTTTGATGAGCTGGAAGTTTGGGGTTGCATCTTGCTTAAGTGTCTTCTCATTTTCTGTATATTTTTTTCAAAAATTTTTTAGGATTTGGAAATTTCTAGAGGAACATTTAGGCAACCTAGGTTCTCACAGAATGCAGATTGTTAGAAGAGAGGATGCTTCAGTTTATAAAATCTTTAAAAGGGACAGGATATTTACCTCATGTCTTAGTTACGTTTTTCATTGCTGAGGCAAAATACCTGACATCCAAAGTTAAAGGAGGAAAGATTTATTTACCTCATGGTTTGTAGAGGTTTCAGTCAATAAATGGCTAGCTCCAAGGGAGGGTGGCACATGGCAGAGGGACAACAATTCAGGGCAGCAGAAGACAGCAAAAGCAACAAGGGGAACCAACAAGCAACCTTAACAGCGTCTTTTTGCCCCTTTCATACTCTATCTAGGCTACAGGGATTAGGTTGATGTCAAACTAATCAGTGGACTGATTTAGTAATGACACTCCCTGAATCCCAGCATCACACACTCTAGATTCAGCCACCTCTGAAAAAAAGGCATCACCTCATTCACATGAGGCTTTGTGGGTACATCTATATACAAGCCATAACACTTTATATGGTAGTTATGAAATCTAAATGAACTTATGTATGTCAGAATCCATAAATGTTAGTTCCTTCTGTGACATACTTTTGTTTTCTTTTATTCTAACATCTTTATTTTGAGAGCAAAAATCGTGATTTCCCAACCTGTATTCTGAGCTACTTGGGATGCTGAGATAGGAGGATCACTTGAGCCCAGGAGTTGGAGGCCAGCCTGGGCAACCTTGTCTCCCAGTGAATGAATGAATAAATGAATAAATTAAATGATTTTATTTAACATATTGAATTGATACTTAAACCTATATGTCCAGTGCTATTAAATGGGAATAATTATTTTAATGTGGCTATTATGTCATAATATGCTTTTTTGGGATAGAACACAGTATATACTTGGTGCTTAATGCATATAATTATTTAGTGTTTATGCAATAACATACCAGCTATCCTGAACCAGAAATCTTCTCTGTTATGGTGATATGACTATATCTTACTCTATCCACTTCCTTGATTCATTGTTGTGAAAATATTCCTCCCTTAATATTTTATCTTTTCCCAATGTAGAGTCCTATACTTTCAGATGTTTGTACTCTTGTTCTTGAGATGTTCTCTTAGAAATCATTTCACCTATTTTATTCATAAAATATTTAGTAAAATTCCAACATATTGTAATCACTGGAACTAATTGGGCAAAACAAAAAGGACCAGACCACATCCTCCAAGCGGAAGAAGTGGTCAATCTGGGGAATCAGATTGGTCAATCAAGTGGTCAATCATGGGGAAAACAGCTTATTGTAGTATAGAGTAAGTCTTATAATACAGATGGACCAGAAAATAGTGAAAGCACAGAAATAGAAGCAATATTTGCTTCTGAAAACTTCAAGGTATAGTTCATACTAATAAAAATGATAATTTGTTGTGTAATACAAGAAGCAGATGATTTATGTCTGAAAACATCTCCCATTACAGGAATGATCTTGGTCAAGTGAATTACACTTTCTAGGCATTACATTTCTCATATTTAAAGCAAAAGTTGGAACAAGATCATGGTATCCAAAATGTTTCATAGAGTGTCACTAATGTCCAAATAAAGATCTCTGTGGTTAAATATATTTGTATACAGTGTTACTAGGTTAAGCAAAGTTAAACAGATTCATTGAATGGCCTTGCCATCTCAGTCAAAAATAGCCACAATTCTAAACTCTCTATTCTCTTCCATTAATCTATGTATCTATATTTCTTATAAAACTACCCTATCTTGAAAAGTGTAACTTTATAAATAAATCCTGAAATCAAGGTTAGTGTCTTTTAATTTTGTTATTCTTTTTCAAAATTGTTTTGTCTATTCTAGATTCTTTTGCAAGAAATTTAGAGTCAGTTTTTAGTTTTTATAAGAAAGCATCTAAGAGTTTAGTTGGTGTTGTGTTGATCCTATTGATCATTTTGAGAAGAATTGACATTTTCATTTTACTGAGTCTTCCAAACCATTAGTATAGCATTTCTATTTTAATTTTCTCTTAGTAATTCTTTGTAATTTTCAATGTACAAATGTTGTTCATTTTTCATCAAATTTATCACAAAATATTTTATATTTTATGCTGTTTTAAATATTTGAAAATTTAAAAATCCAACTATTTATGACTAATATATTAAAAATACAATTGATTCCTATCTATTGACTCTATATATTGTAACCTTACTAAACTCACTTATTAGTTGTAGCTTTTGTTGCACAGTGTAGAAAGTTTTCTATTTGGACAGCATGTTGTTCGTGAGTAATGGGGGCTTAAGGTTTTCCTTTACAATCTGGATGCCTTTTTTTCTTGCCTAATTTCACTGGCTAGCATTTCTTCTCTTTAGTATAATCCTGCTGAATACATGTGAGTGGTTAAGAGTGGATAGCCTTACCTTGTTTCTGATGTTAGGGGAAAAGCATTCAGTCTCTCATTAATAAGTGTAATGTTAGCTGTAGGTCTTTTGAAGCAATCCTCCACCTTCTATTCCTCATTTGCTAAGAGATTTAATCAAGTATGGATGATGCATTTTGTCAAATGTTTTATCTGTGTTTTTAGAGATGATTATAGGATTTTTCTTTATTTTGTTAACGTGGTGAATTGCAGTGACAGATTTTGATTTTAAACCCACTTTATATTCCTCAAAACCCTTGTAGTCATGATAAAAGATCTTTTTTTATATGTTTATATGTTAGATTCAATTTGCTAAAATTTTGTTAAGTTTTAAATTTAACTTCTTCAGGGGCATTGGTCTTTAGTTTTTTGGGGGATATCTCTGATTTTGGTATCAGGGTAATGCTTATGGGATGATTTGGGAAGTATTCTCTTATTTTCTGGAAGAGATTCTACAGAATTATAATTATTTCTTCCTTAAATGCAGTAAAGTCTAGGCCCAAATTTTGTTTGTGAGAATTACAAATTAATTTTTGTATAGTTATGAGACTATTTCTATTATTGATTTCTTCTCGAATGAGCTTTGTCATTTTATATATTTTAATTAATTTATTTATTTTTGGTACCGGGAGTTGAACTCAGGACCTTGCACTTGCCAGATAGGTGCAGTACCACTGAGCTACATCCCTGTTCCTATATTTTTAGAAAGTAGTTCAGTTGTCCATTTTACTGAAGTTGCTAAATTTACTGGAATAAAATTGTTGATATTATTTCCTTATTTTAACCTCTGTACTAGTTTTCTATTTCTGGAACAAATTTGTATAAGTTTTGTGGCTTAAATCAACACATATTTATTATCTCACAGACTTTGCAGGTTAGAAATTTGGACACAGCCTACGTGGTTTCTCTGTTCAGGATCTCTCACTACCTGTTATCAGTGTTACCAAGACTAGAATCTCATCTGAAGACTTATATGGGAAAGGACCTATTTCTTAGCTTATATAGTTGTTGACAGAACTCAGTTTCTTGTGGGTTATTGGACTGAAGACCTTATTTACTACTGGCTGTTGGACAGAGGTTGTCCTCAGTTACTTGCCACATTGTCCTCTCCAATATGGTAGCTTGCTTCATTAAATCTAGCAACAGAGACATTGAAGCAAGATGACTTGTCATTAGCCTAATCACAGATGTCATATTTCACTACCTTTTCTGTACTGCATTGGTTAAAAGCAAGTCACTGGGTCAGCCTACACTCAGTGGGAAGGGGCTTATACAAGGGCACAAATACCAGGAGACTGGGGTCATTAGGGATCATCTTAGATTCTACCTGCCACAATATCCGTAGCATTTATAATTAAGCTCCCCATCTTATTCCTGATATTGGTTAATTGTGTCTTTATTCCCCTGATCAATTTGGCTATGAGTTTATTTATTTTATTGACATTCTCAAAGAACCAGCTTTTCTTTTAGTATTTTTGTTTTCAGTGTGTTTGGTTTCAATGTGTTTTGAATCCCAGACATAGAAGGTCAAATATTATATGATTTTACTTATATTAGGCACTTAGAATAGGCATATTCATACACACTGAAAGTAGAATAGTGGTTACCAGAGACTGGAAGAAAAGGGGAGAAGGGGAAGTGATTATTTAGTGGGTTTCAATTTGAGATAATGAAAAAGTTCTGGAAATTAATAGGGGTGATGGTTGCAAACATTGTGAATATACAGTATTTAATGTAACTGAATTGTACATTTAAAACGACTTTAAAATAGTAAACTTTATGCAATGTGTATTTTACCACAAAACAACCATGACCACAAAAAATAAGGTGCCAGAATTAGTCTCTATCTCATAGAGTGCTGGGCTTAAATGAAATAATTTGAGTGAAGTGTTTGGCACAGTGCTGGGCTCATATAGAAAATTTAAGAAAGAAAGGATAAATGTGGCTCGCGGCGGCCGCGATGGCGGCGGGAGGTTCGATTGTCGCCCGTTGGCCGCGAGGCGCTGCGCTAGGTGGCCGCCATTGCAGTTTATTTTCACTTGCTTTTTAAAGAAAGAAAGCTCATGGTGCAGATTGTTATTTCCAGTGCGGGGGCTGAAGGCCTGGCAGAATGGGTGCTGATGGAGCTACAGGGGGAGATCGAGGCTCGCTACAGCACTGAATTAGCTGGAAACCTCCTGGGAGACCTACATTACAACCACTGAGGGAATTCTGGTGCTGATCCTGGGGCATCATATCCTGTATGGGAAAATCATCCACCTGGAGAAGCCTTTTGCAGTTCTTATCAAACACACTCCTGGGGAACAGGACTGTGATGAGCTTGGCCACGAGCCTGGCACCACCCGGTACCTGGTGACAGCACTCATCAAAGACAAGATCCTTTTAAAAACCCGCCCCAATCCCATTATCACCAACGTCCCCAAGAAAGTATGAAGGAACCCCGGATTTTCCCTAGAGAGCGGCCAACTCCTTGGACTCGTGCACCACTGCTACCTCGAGGACGGCTTGACAGTTCCCTAGGACCACAGGGAGTCCTGTTCTGAACACAGGCCACCCATTAGGCATGAACTCGGATCCTTTCCTTATGGCAGCCAGTTCTCTTGGTGGAAATCTGGCCCCATTTCCAAGGAACCCATCTTTTCCATCTTCATCAGGCTTATTGGCTTCAAATCCAGCACCTTTTCCTGGTGGTGCTCGTGACCCAAGCATGGCTTCTTTTCCAAGAGGGATAAATCCTACTGGCACAGGCACAGTGTCTTTCCCAAGGCCAGGTGGCCTTTTGGGTGCAGGACCAGGACCAGCTCTAAACCCTAGAACAGGCGCTCTTCCGGGCCCAGGTCCTATGTCTAACCCCAGATTAGGAGGTCTCCCAGGCCCAGGCCCTATGACCAATCCAAGGACAGGGGGTCTCCTGGGAGCAAGTCCTGACCCCAGAAGTGGTGCCCCCATGGGACCTGGATCTGGACCCAGTCTGCAATCAGGTGTCTTGTTGTCTTCTGGGAATGGTCCTCCTAATCCTAGGCCAGTTGGCCTGGGGCCTGGACCAAATCCCAATCTGAGATCAGGCTTTTTAGGTACAAACCCTGCCCCTAGGTCAGGTATGTTTCCAGGCCCAGGCCCAGGCCCAGGCCTTGGGCCTAACCCACGAGCAAGTGGTGTGGGTCCAGGTCTTGGGCCCAACCCAAGGGCAGGAGGCCTGGGTCCAGGCCCAAATCTGGACACCCGAGCAGGTGGCCTCTTAGGCACAGGATCTGGTCTTAACTTAAGAATGGCTGGACCCCAAAGCCTGGATCTTGCCCCAATTTTAAGAGCAGCAGGCCTTTTTGGAGCAAATTCTGCTTCTTTCTCACAGGCTTCTGGAAACATGGGCACAAGCCCATCATCCATGACAAGAGTACCTGGCCCCCTAGGCCCAAACACAGGTCCTAGCTCTCGAGGAATTGGCCTTCCAGGGCCAAATCCATCTCCCATGTTAAGGGCTCCTGGCCCCATTGGCCCTAATTCAGCTCATTTCTCAAGGCCAGGTGGCCCCATGGGGGTGAATGCTAATCCCTTTCCCAGGGGGACAAGTTCAGGGGGACTGAACCCAACTGCCTTCTCTCAGTCTTCTGGGACATTGGCTTCAAACCCAGGTACCTTCCAAAGGTCTGCTGGCCTCCAGGGCTCAAGTCCAGCAATTTTCCCATGAGCCTCTGGGCCACTATTCCCCAACCCAGCTAACTTCCCAAGGGCCACTGGCCTGCAGGGTCCAAGTCCAGCTGCCTTCCCAAGGTCTACTGGTCCTTTAGGCCCAGGTCAAGTTGCTTTCCCCAGGTCGGCGGGTGGGCATCTGGGCTCTTCTCCAGCAGGCCCTATGGGTATCAACCCAGCTCCTTTTGCAAGGCCAACAGGAACCCTGGGTCTAAACCCAGCTTCGTTTCCAAGGATGAATGGCCCTGTTGCCAAGAGTGTGGTCCGGTTTCCTAGGGTGGGAAACCTCCCTGCACAAACCCAGCTGCTTTCTCCAGACCAGGGGGGCCAATGGCTACAATGTACCCAAATGGAATGTTACCCCCTTAAACACCACCTTCCCTCCAGGACGATTTGTTTTCCACTGTGGTTCTGGGCAGGGACTGTCTCTTTAGGTAAAGAGCTCTGTATCTACATACAGAGCTACTACTGTCTGAAGAACTTAGCTGAGACTCAAGTTCAGAAGAGCTATCTTTTTCCTCTACTTTTTTCTTGACTGGAGGTGAAATGTTATTTGTGGGACATGGACTGTGAAAAATTGGGAATGATAACTTGCCTCAAGAGGAAGGAACTTGGGCCTTTCAGAAGCCTGATGTGCTTTTGTTCCACAGCTTTCTGCTTTTTGTTTCTTACCAGTTTCTTGAATTGTTCTTGTGGACTTTTCCTCAGGGATACATTGACCTGGTCCCAGTTTATGTGTAATCTCCTGCTCCCCACTGGAGAATCAAGCTCACTGCTCTAGAGATGTTGCATTGGTGAACGGACCATACTTCAATAGCTCTGACATGGGCAGCTTGGACCTGGTCACCTACTGCCAGACCTTTCCCTGGGGGCTTGAACACAGAACGGGGATGTGGACAACCACTTCAACCCACCAGATAAATTTCTGCTTGACTGACTAGGCCTGCAGCTCCTTTCTCCTGGACTTAGAGGTGGCCATGTTTAAGGCTGCTCTGTTCATCTGACTCCCTCTCCACTGGTACTCCCTATCAAAAACCCTCAAACTTTAAACTGGTGTGGATGGAAATTAGGGTGGGGGTGCGGGGAGAAGGGGAGAAATCACTGTGCTTTGTTCAGCCTGATGTGAAGGATGGTTGGTGTTTTTCCTGCATTGTATCTTTTCTTACTGTTTCTTTAATAAATGGGATGACAGGGAAAAAAAAAAAAGAAAGAAAGGATAAATGCTTTTCTAAGAATTTAGAAGTATTTACAGATGGATTTGTCTTCCTTGGGGATGGGATAATGAGTTGCTTGCTACTGGAGGTGTTTAAGAGAACAGTTTCATGTGTAAACAAACAGACAAATAACTCTCCTAGGGATAGTGTAAAAATGCAAATTCGAATTTAAATAGGCTCTGGCTGGAGCCTGAGAATATGCATTTCTAACAAGCTCCAGTGGATGCTGCTGCTGCCAGTTGGCCACATTTGAGTGGCCACATTCTTTGGGGGACATACTAGAGAAGTTATGTGATAATTCATTGGGTGGAGCCAGATCATTTGTTTTTCTTTATCTGGTTTTTTGAAACAAGGTCTTGCTATGTACTTCAGAATGGCCTTGAACTCACTATGTAGCGAGGCTGGCCTTGGACTTGCAGTGATCCACCTGCCTTAGTCTCCAGAGTGCTGGGATTACAGGCATGTGTCACCATCCATGCTTGGCTATTTTTCTTTTAAAGTTTGTGATTTTTGTGACATAGCTTAAATATTTTCTTATTCTAAGATCACATTGTCATTTGAAAAGGAGAAGTTTTTAATTATAGTAATGGCAAATTTATCATCATGGTTGCTCTGATGGCCCTTCGCCACATGTGGCTATTGAGCACTTGAAATGTGTCTGTTCTGAATTGAGATGTGCCATGAGTATGAAGTACATGAAAATATAGTATAAAAGGCTAAACTCTCTCCTTAACAATTTTATGTTGATTACATGCTAAATGATAATATTTTGAATATATTGGGTTAAATTAAAAATTTAAAAAGGGCTATGAATCAAGGGAGATCATGTAGTGTCTAGAAGGTACAAAAAATTAGACAAGTTTCTTTCTGTTTGTTTGTTTTGGAACCCTGGGAAGAACATGAAGCTGATAGGAAAGATAAATGAGACAGGAGAGGGCAGCAAGGAGGGATGAGGGAAGAAGTCAGGCCTTTGAGGAGGCTGCAGGTAAAATAGGGTTTATTCTATATTCATATCATTATATGAAACACAGAAGACTGGAAGGAAAAGGTTCAAAATGTCAATGATAAGAAGATAAATGTAATTAAAAGATGTTAAGGCTGATATCTGGGTAGTAGAGCTGATATATTGTGCATTTGCTTTGTTTTTTATCTTCTTGTTTAAAATTTTTTCTTTTGTATTTTTCGCCCTTCCATAGAGTTTCATAACTTTTAAAATCAAGGGACAGCATTACTGTGAACACAAAAGCAGACATCTATTTCCCAATGTAGTAGGTCCATAAAATGCAATAGTTGGGCCACTGACTTCAACACGTGAAGCCACCCCACAAGAGAATGTGAGAGGAACACATACATCACAAGAACTATGGTATTAGCTTGTGTATATGCGTGGTGAGGACTAGAAGGAGGCTCTGAAGGCTGTCAAGAATGGTAGTTTTTAGATGTTTGGATTTCAGATAATTTGCATTTTCTTCTTTCCACCTTTGTGTATAGTTTGTTTTATGATTATGCCTTTTTTATAGTGAGAAAAAGAGGCCTATTATAATTTTGAAAATTAGATATAATCTTCATCATAGTAATAGTCCTACTGTTCTCTGTGATGACTGAACCCCATCTTAGACTCTCATTTTTCTACCTAGAAGAAGCAAGTGGCCATGTTGTGAGCTGCCTACGGAGAGGGAAACTGGGGGCAGCTTCAGGAGCTGAGTGGCCTCTGGCCCGAAGTCAGCAAGAAACTGAAGCCTTCAGTGCTACAGCTGCAAGGAAATAAATTCTTCAACAATTTGAGTGAGTGTGGAAGCAGGTTTTTCCCCAAGTAAGGCTCAAGATAAAAACAATCTGGCTGACACTTTGATTTGCAGCCTTGTGAGACCCCAGAGCACTGGTGAAGTAATGACTAGACTCTTGACCTACAAAAACTCTGAGACAGTAGATGTGTGTCATTCTAAGTTGTTGAATCTGTGGCAATTTTTAAACGCAGCAATAGAAATATAATACATACTTTTATCAGCAATGTGTGAAAATTTGAGATGCTTCACTTCCCTCACAACCTTTTGTATTATCAATCCTTTTCACTCTGGTGGTGATGGGTGCATATGATTTTAATTTTCTTGATGGGTAATAATGAACACTTTTTCATATTGGTCATTTGAATATAATCTTTTATAAACTGCCTTTTAAATATTTCTCCTATTACAAAATTGAGTTGCTTATCTTATTGTTATTGAGATTTAGGAGTTCATTGTATATACTGGATATGTTATTTTATAGGGTACATAGGTTAAAAATCTCTTCTCTCTCTCTGGAGATTGCCCTTTCACTTTTTTTTTTTTTTTTGGTACTGGGGACTGAATTCGGGAACTTGTGCTTGCAAAGCAGGTGGTGGAACCACTGAGCTAAATCCCCAGCTCTCCTTTCACTCTTTTAATAATGTCTTTTAATGAAAATAAAAAACATTCTAAATTTTCAAATAAAAAACACACTTTAGGTTTAGCATCTAGTCCTGTACATTGAACAGAGCCCCCAAATCCCACAAGTAGGCAATTTGGTTTTGAAGGAGATTAGAATATGCCACTCCAAAATATGGCACTTTGGTGAAAGCATTATTATTATTATTATTATTATTTTAATTCAAAAAATTGTTTTTGTACCAGGGATCAAACTCAGGACCTCATGCTTGCCAGGCAGGTGCTGTGATGCTGAGCTACATTCCGGGCCCAGTGCAAGTATTATTTTGAATTAAATACAATTGAGTATCAACAGAAGCAGAAAGAGTTCCCTACTCTTCTTTTACATGTCTAAGAAAATAACAGGGCATAAATTTCCCTTTGAGAATGATCACCCCCCCTCATGCCAGGAAAAAGAGAGCAACTCTTACCATGGAAAATGGGGAATGGACATGATGATGAATTTGCATAAACACTTCATACGAAAATAGCCCTTGTCTTCTATTAGCCCCCCAGCCCCCATATATTTCCTCTTCACTTCCCCACAATTTTTCATCCCTTGAAGCTGAAACCCTCTCTCCTTTCTTAAAAGGGTATTATGGTTTGGATCTTAAATGTTCCCTAAAAGGTCATGTGTTGAAGGCTTGGTCCCCAAGGTGGATTGTTCAAAGGTGGGGCCTTTGGGAAGTGATTGAATCATGAGGCTCTGACTTCATGAATGGATTAATCCACTCATAGATTCAAAGCTTAATGGGTTTGGAGAGTTGGGTTTTGTTATTAAAGTGAGTGCTCTCTTTGCTTCCTGGCCACTATTAAGTGAGCAGCTTTCCTCTGTCACGTGCTTCTGCTGTGCTAATACTGCTTCACTACAGGCCTAAAATCAACCTGGCCAAGAGATCATTGATTGAAACCTCTGGAATTATGTGCCAAAATAAATATTTCCTCCATGTAAGTTGTTTTTGTCAGCTATTTTGTTACAGTGATAGACATCTAACAGAAATTCCTTTTAATTCCTTGATTTAATTTAATTCCTTGATTCTATCCACTTTGAGTTTTACTTTTCTGTGAACTCCCACGCATGTGAATATTAATGGAAATTGTGTCTTTTTTCCTGTTAATCTGTTTTTATTCAAAGTGTGATTCCCAGCTACTCTCCCCTTTAGCCATAGGTCCTAAGATGGCAGAGTGAAAGTTTTGGCCCCCTGACATCTGGGAGCAGGGTAACTAAGATGGTGGGAGATCTAGAAAATATACACTATGAAGACAGGTTAAGGGGATATCAAGGCTGTGGAAGAAAACATTACTGGGATGGATGATATATGGAAGGACTATTAAGGGGAGAAAGAAGAAAAGAAAGCAATGAACATTTACTAAGTATATGCTAAGCTCTTTACTCCGATAGAAGCATTAAAATATTTATGGGCCAGGGATTTAGCTCAGTGGTTCCACTGCCTGCCTCACAAGCACAAAGTCCCAAGTTCGATCCCTGGTACCAAAAAAAAAAAAATAATCTTCAGATTAAGAAACCGACACTTAGAAAAATTAAGGATTTTATAGAAATGCTTATAGCTAGAAATAAGAAGAAATTTGGCTTCAAATAAGTTTTCTGACAATTTCACCACTAAGTATACATAACTCCAAGAACATAACACTGGTACTTGGGCTGGGGATTTAGCTCAGTGGTTCTGGTGCCTGCCTTGCAAGCGCAAGGTCCCGAGTTCAATCCCTGGTACCAAAAAAAAAAAAAAAAGTAACACTGGTACTCAATCAAATGCTTGTATATTCCTCATTTAATGACCAACCTGTTTTTTTAATTTTAATTTTAATTTTTTAAATGACTCAAGTTTATTTTTATGTAATAGGTATTCAATTCTGTAAAAAATTGCAAACATCACCTTTATTAATATTTAAATATAGTTCTGTAAACAAAGTCAGCAAAAAATCCTAATTATAAAAATTGTGAGAACATGAACCTTATTTCTGAGTATATTTTTTTAAACATTAAAAGCCAGTAAATGTAGAAGTTGAAGGAGAAGAGAAAAATGCTGACAACAGATTATTTGAATTGTCCTCTTCCCAAATATCCAAAATATTGCATATACCACTGTTTTCAGTGTAGCTTATAAAACCCAAAAATTCTGACTTCTCTTCACTAGTCTGAGATAAATCCAGTAGGGATTGTACTGGTGAACTACAAATTCTGTTTTCTTCTTGTGTAATAAGAAATTCAGTTCTTTTCTTATCTGATTCAGCGTTTGGTTCCAGATTTTCTTTTTTATTTCATCCTAATAATATCCTCACTTTTCGATTGTTCTTACTGGAAGGTAAATTATCCATATTTTTGATTTCATATTCATTGAGTTCCTCAGGAGGATGACAGGACGGGAGTTTTGTCTTTATTGTTAGGTGCTCTTTTGAACTGTTCGTCGTTAACAGATCAGAATCATGACCAAATACCGAATGAAGGTCTTTTGCTGGAAAAAGCATAGTATCTGACTTTTGTTTTGGATAGGATGCATTATTATTCATCTTGAAAGGAGAAACTTGTACAGATGTCTGTAGACTACTAGAATTTTCATTTACAATTAATTCATGTTCAGATATGTCAAGAATGCAATCCTGTTTGTTTTTACATGGAGGTAGCTGTGTAAAACTCTGTTTTGTGTCATTTTCAGCTGCATTTAACATGGAACATTCATTAATCATTTTCTCATAAAGTCCTTTCAATTCATTTGAACGGAAAGGGATGGGTTCTGAAATAAACATGAACTTTTCTTTGGGTTCCTGGGTTTCTTCAAGGAAAGTCTGCTTCATCATCTGTACATTATCTTCCCTGAAGTCTTTCTGAGAAATATGTTGCAAGTCTAGCCTTTCTTTTGGTTCAGTCTTTTTGTGGACATTTGAAGAAGAGAAAGGGATCCAACACTGTATTTTATTCTTTTCTTTTTAGGTGTGTCTTTTTCATTTTCCACAAAATCAAAAACTAATTTAGACACAATATTATCAACAACTTGGTACTGGTTACTTTCTGCAAAGTTTCTGTGCTGCCCACTGAGAAGGTGAGTTTCAAGATCTTCACGTTTCTATAAACAACATTCACAATATCCTTTTTTTTCCTTCTCTTTCAGCTGGAGTTGAACTGGGATTCCACCACATTTATCGCCATCTGTTTGGATTCTTAGTTTAACCTGAGCTTGCTTCTGGATGCTAGCTGGCTTATCTACATCAAATGGACTGCAGGGCTTCTGAACAGAATAGTTTATAAAAGGCATATTGGTCAGCTGAAGATAAAATGGCCTATAAAATTGGCTCATATCTTCTACTTTAACAAAAGCCTTTTTGAGTCTTCCTGTTCTTGTTTTTTGTGTTCCAATACCAATTTTTTTCCATGTGGCTCTTACAGAAGTACTTGATTTCTTGATTAAGTAGAGCTCTTTTTTCTTTTGTTCAATGTAGCATTAATATCATCAATATGAAGAATCTTTACTCCCTATGATAAGGCATGAAGGAATAAGATCATGATCCTTGATAGCTTTTTCAACTAATAATTTTCCTCTGCTTAAACACATTGTGTCAGGAGTCTTAAATGAACTCCCATCACGACTGGGATGAGGTGAAGTGGTTTCTGCAGTATATGCGTGTGGAGAACACTTTGAAATAAGATGGAATTGTATAACCCTAAGCGTGCTGTAACCCTAAAGTGTGCTGTGACTTTAAGAGTGCTGTGAGTGATATGTAACCATAGTGACCATAAGATATAGAAGTAGAACCTTAAGCGGTATGGAATTGATAAGGATGTACCCTGAACTGGACAGGGCGTGGTCCAAAATGGACAGTGTGATAAGTCTGAACCAATACCACAAACGCCCAGTTAGAATAGTATAAAAGGAGCTGAAGACCTCAAGCAAGTCGACGATCCGTCCCACCGACCAGTCTACTAGTCAGTCTGTTGATCTATCGACCGGGACACCTGCACCTGATCCCGCTGGAAGGAGCATCGCCGCCGACCAGACGAGACCAGAGGACGAGGCCAGCAGAGAGACGGACAGCCTAGCGCCGACTCGACGCCCTTCGTCTACGGATCGGACCCTCTGACCCGACGGGAGGAAACGTCGCGCTCCCATAAGGACTTGCGCAGTACAGGTACAGGGACGTGCTAATTGGCAGACTTAATATCGTCTTATTTAATATCGTGTGATAATTGCATAGAAGTGAATTATAATAATATAAGTGTGTGAACTGCCATCCGAGTCTGAGTCCTCTTTACCCGCGGTACCTGCTCGCGACAGCGCGGATTCTAGACTTGGGACAGGAGAAATTCGACTCAGTGCTTGCATAAATTTTGCTTTCTTTTTATTTGAAATAAGATAACTGATATCTTTGCTGAGAAATTCTTCAACTCGCCCTCCTAGGTCCTTTATGTTTTTTGTAGTTTTTCAGATAAGTGGTAGAAGGTAAGTCAAGATAAAATATTTTTCCCCAGAGTGGCTTATATTTGGATTTTTCTGCTCTGTTACTATTTTTAAGAGATTTCAAAGATGATCTGTTCTTTTCATTTTTCACTTGGATTCCACCCTGGAAGGGCTCTTTGCCGGGATCCGCATGGCTCCGCGGTTCATGGCAGCCGCCCGGCTCTATATGCTGGGTCTGGGCGGGAGCCGCGCCACAGGGCCACAGGAAACAGGCTTCTCGGGGCTGGTGGACCGAACGGCCGCCACGCAGTAGGGAGCAGGCTCCGTGGGCCGAGTTTCCGGGGCTGGATCCGGCTCGGAGGCGCAGCGGAGGAAGGGGAAAGAAGCACAGCCGCCTAGACAGTGGCGGTTGAAAATTTGAAAATTCTTCACATGGCCGTAGGGCCGGTATGCGCGCCCTCCCTCCTCTAGCTGCGCGCGCAGCGTCCCGCTGCCCGCTCTCTGGTTTTTAAAAATTTTTTAATTTTTTTTTTTTTTTGGTTTTTTGAGATAGGGTCTCACTATGTAGTTCAGGCTGGCCTTGAACTCACTATGTAGCTCAAGCTGGCCTTGAACTCTTGGCAGTCCTCCTGCCTCAGCCTCCCAAGTGCTGGTACAGGCGTGTGACACCATGCCTGGCTGATCTACCTGTTTTAACGATTGTTTGGACTTACGACCCTTTTATTTTTTGGTACAGTTCTATTCATCTTGTTTGTAGAGCCTCAATGTCTTTGTATACCTTGTTTATAATAGTGCTGTAATTTTTGCTGATTGTACTGTATAGTACTGTAGTTTTATATTCTGTTATACATTATAGTACTGCATGTAAGAGTTATGCAAATAAAAGCAAATTCATCAAGTTGCAGTTTGCTTGGACCATTTCTTTGTTCTGAATATTGTAATGCATATATGATATACACTTCCTCATTTAGCGACCAAGTCATTTAATGACCTAGTCGCAGGTATGGAGCTCAGTCATTAAACAAGGAATGTCTGAATTCATAGCAGAACTATTAACAAGAACCTAAAATTGGAAACAGCCCAGATGTTTATCAGTGGATGAATGGATGAAGAATTTGTGTTGTTTAAATGCAATGGGATGTTATTTAGCCATAAAAAGGAATGAAGTACTGACACTTGCTACAATTTGGATGAACCTTAAAAACATACTAAATGAGAGAAGCCAGACACAAAAGTTTGCATATGGTATGATTCCATTTATATAAGACTTTCAGAATAGGTAAATCCATAGACAGAAAGCAGATTGGTGGTTGCTAGTGGTGCAGGGGAGGGAGGAATGGGAAGCAATTGCTTAATGGATATGGGGTTGGAAAATGTAGAGTGATGAAAATGGTGGCACAATGTTGTCAATGTAAATTGTGCACTTTAAAAAGGTTAACTTTATGTCACGCCAACTTCACATTAAAGAAAAAGTCATTCTCGCTCCAAGTACAGTGTTCTTTTTATTCAGACCAGTTGTCTTTCTGGAGTTAGTAGAAAATGGAAGGCACACTTTGGTTCAATACACATTAGAACTTTTTAAGAGTTATCTAATAGTGCAGTGAGCTGACTTGTGCTGTATACCTACACTAGAAGTATTCTACCAAAGACTAGACAACTGTCTATAATAAATATTATGGAATGAACTTCTAATTTCTTCCCAGTGATTAGATTCCTTGATTCTATTATCTTGAATAGTTTATATTTTAGAGGGATCAGAATTCAAGATTAACACAAGACTGAATATGTTTAGTCAAACACTGGTCTTTGTGGTAGAGACTGCAAATGATACAGGAGAAATTATAAGGAAAATGACCAACTTTGAGAGGATAATTTTTTTTTTACGTAATAGATTTGGAAAATGTTGAAAATGAACTCTAAGAAACCAAACCGCAAATGTGTTGAGTGTGGTGTGTGTTTATAACGTTGCTTCCATGACTGCTATTTTAATACATTTATAAAAATCATTTATTTGGGTGTAGTAGCCGGGGTGGTGGTGCACGCCTGTAATCCCCGCACTCCGGAGGCTAAGGCAAGAGGATTGCCAGGAGTTCGAGGCCAGCCTGGACTACACAGTGAGCTTAAAGCCAGCCTGAACTACATAGCAAGACCCTTCTATAAATAAATAAATTCGGGTGTAGCTTATTGGATAACGGTCGCACCTGGGCGGCTTTGCGGTTATCACCTCCAGCTACTCTGGCCACTAAAGCCAGAAGTCAGGCACCAGGCTCTCATTTTGTCGCAGATTGTGAGGTGTGGATTAACTGAGTCCTACTAGCACCTCTCTTCTTTAGATTCTTTAACTTTTTTTTGTTTGTTTTTTTGGTACCGGGGATCGAATTCGGGTCCTTCCGCTTAGGAGGCAGGTGGTGGAAACACTGAGCTAAATCCCGGCTTTAACTTCTTATGGTCCTATTTTCTGTTTCCAATTTGCTCTGAAGTTTCTGCCTAAACCATGAGCTTCGAGTACAGGGCCTGTGGATAAGTTTTCAGTCACTCATGCTGACGTTGAAGAGGCTCTGAGGCTTATTTCTGTGATCCTGATTTTTCTGAGCCCAGGCGCCTCCTTAAATGAGGTTCAGCCTCTATTCTTTTTCCCACTTTTGTTTTAAACATTTCGTCCCACCTTCCTTTACATTCTTTTTCCGTACTCCGCGCACGCAGACGCTCCTCTATTCGCGCCCCCTCACCCCCGTCCTTCTGCTCGCCCTGCTCCTCGCACCCCCGCCTCACTCCGCTCCCCCCGCCCCCATTCTGCGCGCCCCACTTGCCATTCCTCTCGCCCCGCCCACCACCCAGCGCGCCCCGCCCGCCATTCTGCTCTCCCCCGCCCCCATTCTGCGTGCCCCCTCCACACTCTGCTCGCCCCGCCCGTCCCTCGCGCCCCCTGCCCTCGCGCCCTCCTCCGCCCCTCCGCTCGCCCCTCCTCTGGCGCCCTGTAACTCCCCTGGCCCTTCTCGCTTTGCTTCTCCTAGTCTTGTACTGCCAAGTGGGTGAGTAACGAGGTGACAAAGCGACGCCTCTGCCCCGGCTGGCGAGTACAGAAACTGCAGATGCTGTCAGATTCTCACGCCTTAGCTCCCTTCCCTTATACCTCCCTAAAGTCAGTTTGCCCTCTGTGAGCCTTTGCGACCTTACCCTTCCCGGCTCCTGAAGCCAGAAAGAACCACCTTTTGACCCAAGAAGCTGCCACTTATTTCGCGCCTTCTTTTTTAGTCTTGGAGGGGCGGAGCTAGAACGGCTGCGCCACCGTTGCCGAGGCGACGCCTTGGTTACTTCCGCTGGTATCAGTGCTTCCGGGTTGCGGTTGCGGTAGCGTTTCCGACTGTGGGAGCCTCGGCTTCCCAGTCGTCTGAAGAGCCCGAACAGGTGAGGGGGAGCTCCTGGACTTCCAGGCTGGGGAGCGGGGTTGGGTTGACCTGGTTCTCGGCCCTGGGAGGGGCTTAACGGTCCTTTGGTCTCTCTCTCCCCTCAGCCGAGTCCCTTCCCTGTCTTTCATTCTTCTGACATCGGTGGTTTTACTTCTTCGATTGAGCCCTGCTTCCTCGACCCCCCGGGAGGCCGCCTCCTTCAGGCGCCTCCCTTCTCTCCGAGAACTCGCTCTGACAGCTGAGGAACTGGCAAGATCCTGCTACCCAGAGGGTGAATGGGTGTCTTTCCTGGAATAATCCTAATTTTTCTAAGGGTGAAGTTTGCAACGGCGGCCGTGATTGTAAGCGGAGTAAGCAAACATCTCCATTGTATTAGTGTGAGGGATGCTGTTGAAAGATGCCCCCCTTCAGTTTTCCCCCCTGCCACTTCTGATGTCAAGGCGCTGATGGCATCTATTAAAATGCAGTTCAGTTGCTTGATTGGGATGACAGCTATTAGCAACATGAAATCGTTTCTCAGTCAAGGTAACAACAGGGACATTTATAGTTTTCTGTCAGGCTAGAGATGCTTAAAGTCGTCATGAACACTTCCCTCATCTTCGTTCCATACCTCATTACTTAATGGTGTACTTACCTTTTTGTCTCCATTTCAGAAATTTACCCCTAACCTCACTGGCAACAAGCATTACTTCACACAATCCTAAGCCAGTCTTCTTGCCTCAACTGTTTGTCATCCGTTGTGTGTGCTGCATCCATAGTAGGCTAATTAAATATGGTGGATTTCCTCAAGTAACGTCTCTATAAAAATTATATGCCTCCCCATACACCTTGGTTTCAACCCTTTCAATATAACCTACTCCTTATACTGGTGTGAGCCAACAAGTGAATTCTCTATTCAAGTTGGTTTCTTCATTTGCTTCTCAGCACAAACCATATTGATGCTTATCTCTACATTCTCTGTTTATTCCCACATTTGAGTCTCTGTTCATCCTGTCACCTCCTCTACTTCTTCGTTACTTGCACCTGTTTGAAGTCATCCTGCCCTCTATCAAGGCCCAGTTTAAATTCTCTCACCTCCATAAGCTTTTTCAGATTATTCAAGCTCATGCTGCTTGTTTCCCTTTCCATGCTCTCCTTGTTCTACGTTATAATACATAGTGTAGCATTTAATTTTTCTCTAATGAAGTACAGTACTTTGCTTTCTTCCACCAGATTATAAGCTCTTAAAAGGCAAGTACCATATTTCATACAACTTTTATCACTGCTTCATCTCCTTAATTATTAAGGAAAGCTAGGTTGAATGGCAAATATTGTCTTGGTGTTAGAACATATTTCTGTGTTTTTTAAAACATCATGATTATTGCAGGTGTGAGCATTTAGTGTGCCTTCAATAAATATTTGTTGGCTCTCCTTTGTTACCTTCTGAATCTGAGACTCTAATATCTCCTTTTTCTTAGAGGAGAAAGTGAGAAAGGCAACCATAGTTTCCTGACTAGGTCTTTGGAGTAGTGTAGTGCTGTTTAATTTGTATTGTGGGACATTTTTACTGTTAGATTATCAAATTTTCTTTAGACTCTCAGAATACATGTCTGTATTTTGAAGATAATTTTTTTCTTGTTCCTAGTACCCAAGACTTTCCCTTGAAGGTAATTTTTATTGCATTCTTTATACAATAAAAATATTTTAGGGTTCTGTATTTCTATTTTAACTTACATATGACCTCTCTTTTTATCCATATCCATATCTCCCCCCCTCAAGGCAATCATTTTAAGAGAAGCTGGGGTATTTGACACAAGTAATTCTCTGAAACCAAAGCAAGAGAAGAGAATTTATAGGCAGAGGCTGTCTGGGTATCAGGACAGTGTTGTGTACAGGGTGTTTAGCATTGACCAGGTCCAGAAAGTTACTTTTCTTGTTTTCCCTGAAATCTTTTCTATACAGGTTGAATATGTAGGTAAAGGAGATCACACTGGAAAACCAGGTATTTTGTGTATGTGTACTCAAATCTGTACAAACTATTATTCTTAGGGTTATAAAAATATTGTGAGATATATTGTCTGCCATCAGGGATCTTACTTGGTTAAGAGGAAAAATAACGTGGTGCACCTAGAAGATAAACCTCATCCAAATCTTTATTTTTTATGCCTGAATTTAATAAGTGAAAGTTCAAAAAATATTGCATGGATGTGACATAATGTGCATGTATCTATACAGCCGTATTAAAAAGACTGAGATGTAGCAGCTGAATTTAATGATTCGGGAGTGTGATACGGCCCCCTAAAAAGCAACTACATTTTCAGCTGTAGTAATTGAACTAAATATATAGAATGAAGAAAATAACCAGGAATATTTAGCCTGATAAAGATAAAATTTAGGATAACATTGTAGCTTTCTTTAAGTATTTGAAGGACTCCTCTAGAGAAAAAGAATACATTTGTTCACCAAGATATGTCATGTACAGGTACAAGCACCCAATGACAAATGTAAACATATTGTATACCTAAAATGTACCAATAAAAGAACTTAAGAATCAAAAAAAAAAAAAAGAAAGACGCCCTGGCCACAAGGCTACAGTTGTGTCCCGCACAGCCTAGAAGCTTCAGGTAACAAAGCATTCGTTCCCTCGATGTATCAGCTGTTCGGTACATTGTACCACACGTGGGAAGTAAATATTTACTGGGTGGCTGACTTGATAACTGCTAGCCATGAGGTGTGATTTTCTTTGCAGTGAAATAAAAATGTTCAGTAAAAAAAAAAGAATATATTTGTTCAATATCGCCTCCAAAGACTGCGTGAAAATTAAAGACGACAGACTTTTAGCCTAGTGTAAGGAAGGATTGTAAAAAGTGAGACCTGATCAAAAACTATACAAGATTTGCTCATAATACAGTATTCTTTTCTAATACTGGAGTAAAAGATGTTTAACTGTCAGATGCCAGTAGGGTGGTGATGGTAGAGGCAGTGTTGGATTTGAACAGTGGTTCCCAGACTTGGATTTTAGGGGCCAGGAATATAGTCAAAAGTATTTTGCCAAGTATGACACTAAACAAAATCAAATACCAACCACTGTTATTTCATACAAGAAATGTGTTTTTTAATGCTCCAGGAGTAAGAAGAATATGATCTAAAAATAAGTAGTACTTTAAATTAAATGCATTTTGCTGAAAAAGGCCCTGAGGTCTATATTTTTTCATATCACCTCAGAATTATGTAAATTTCATTAAGGAACTTTTGGTCTAACTGACCTAAGTGACTGATCTTTCTGCTCCCTGCTATGGCTCTGCACCCTGCCTTTCACTGATTCATTATTGCTCCCTGAACTCTGAGCACATCTTCCTTATTGAAAAGCTAGATAGCAGGTAGTAAAGTCTGATAGAGGCGTTCTCTGTAAGGAGGAGAGTTGAAAGAAGTAAAAAGAAAGTTCTGGGGAGAAGCATAGGAGCTATCTGCACCATTTAAGACTATTTCAAGAAATCTTTACATTTGTCAATGGAGAGTGATTTTTTTCCCATAAATTCAAGGGATGTGCCATGGTTCTGCTTTCCTATCCCTGCTCTCACACCATAGGTGTCATGTTTTACTATTAATTCTAATCTTAAAATGTAGGCATAGCTAAGAATATTGATGAGGTAGTATTTAGTATTTAAGACTTATTTTAGGCTGTAGCTGATATTTCTCTTATCCCATCCTACTTTGCTTTTTAGAATTTCTTAAAACAACTTTACTTCAAAAGGGGTCATTTCCACATTCTGTATGTAGTATTCTTGAAAGGAAGTTTTCACATTTATTTTTATGGCCTATAACTAAAACAACCACACTGCATGTTTGATATTCTCTCTAGAAAAGTATTCTTTGCTTACTTACAGAGAATTTTTCATGTAGCAACAAAGCAAAAACCTTGTCCCTTCTAAAAAGAAATTGTGACTCAAACATCTACCCTTAGATTGACAGTGGGGAGGTGATCAGCAAGTATTGTCAAAATGTAAATTTGGGGGCTGGGGATTTAGCTTAGTGATTCTGCCGCCTGCCTCGCAGGCACAAGGTCCCGAGTTTGATCCCCGGTACCAAAAAAAAAAATGTAAATTTGGACGTTTAAAGTTTGAGAAATGTATAGTTATTGAGCGAAGTGTCATACATTTCTAGGTGTTTTACATATGTTATTTAATTTTACAACAACCATATGATGTAGTTTTTTTTATTCTTATAGTCCAGAAAGTGGAGGCATAGAGAGGTAGAATAACTTGCCCAAAGTCACAGAACTAGCAAGTGATGGAGGAAGATTTGAATTTAGGTAATCTGACTTCAGAGTCTTCATCCCTGATCATAAACCACCTGAAGTTGCTCCTGAAATTCAGAAGTATTTATACTGTGACACTCTGAAAAAGAGATGTTGAAAGGAAATCAGAGCCCATTCCAAGAAAAGATAGTACTTTCAGTGGGACCAGGATTTAGCAGGTGATGCCTAGAGCTTTAGTTCTTAAATGTCCAAATATTAGCATTATTTAGGAACTTGCAAATTCTCAGGACCAAACACACCACCAATCAGAAACTGGGAGAGAGGCTAGCAGTCTGTGTTTTAATACACATTCTAGATGATTGTGGTACAATTTGCTAAAATCTGCTAATATTTGAAAATCATTGTTCTGGAGGCCAGAACTGAGGACAAATCAAACCCAAGAGAGAAGGGCTGGGTGTGACAGAAAAAGGGAAGACAGCTAAAAAGATTGAAGATGACGAATTTAATGGGGGTGGCATAGGGAAAGGGAAAAGTAAGCTGAGAGCAGAAAAAATTATAAAAGAACTGTTTGTATGTATGTGTTATTAAAAGGCCAGGGGGAAGGAAAAGGAGCTCCACTAGATGGATGCATGTTAAATATCAGAGAGAAGAGAGATATCATTCACATTGCTGTCATTTGTCTGGGGGCCAGAGGAATGTATAAGAGATAGTTCGCTCAGCCTGGGCCTTGTCAGAGCACATAGTTATATGTAACTAGATGCAGCTCTTGGATGAACTCCAACCCTAAAATTTAGTGGAGAGGTGAGAGGGCTAAGAACATGAGAGGGGCCGGGGATTTAGCTCAGTGGTGCCACCACCTGCCTCACAAGCTCAAGGTCCTGAGTTCGATCCCTGGTACCAAAAAAAAAAAAAAAGAACATTAGAGAGTAGTGGTGTGAGCCTGTGCTTTGCACATGAATCAAGCTAACTGAACGCCATGAACTGCTTTTATGAGATGCCTCAGCCTATATAATTTGAATTCTGGGTTCCTTCCCTTGGAATTGTCTAGTTGTATTCTAAGTTGAGTGTTCTGGGTGGAGTGGTCTCTTTGGGTGGGGATGAGTAAAACATTGAAGAAATTAGAGACAATGAAGGGCATGGATTGATCTTTGAATGAATCACACACGTACCCCTACGGAATGGTAGTAAAGAACAGATTCATGATCACCCAGCCCATTAAAACAGGATCTCATTTAGTGTCATTCCAGTTGTGGAATTTTTCCTCTGCATCTGTTTTGTTTGCCAAGTTGATTGATCTAAATTATATGCTCAGTGCTAACAAATGCTTCTCACTTTTGTGCCTTGTTCTGATTTGTGTTTATTTTTAGCACCAGAAAAGTTCTACTATAAGCCATGAGATGTCTGGACTGAACTGGAAACCCTTTGTATATGGCGGCCTTGCCTCTATTGTTGCTGAGTTTGGTAAGAATGTGAAAAAATGACAAGTCCACATTTTATGATATAGATGGTGTATAGTGCAATTATTTTTTTGGTGAAAACTAGAGAAAAATAATAAGAGACTTTCCGTTTCTGTTTAAAAAATCACTATCTCAAAGCTATCAAATAATATTTCTGAGAAAGTACTATGAATGGTATAGCAAATGAAGTTAAGGAAACCATTGGTCTAACATTGGAAGCTTTTTTGGTAGTTTAGTGATTTGTTAATTTGCTAAGCTTAAGTAATGTATGTAAAAATATAGAAGGAGTTGGATCTGATAGGGGTTTCTACTGTGTTCGTGTACTGATGGGCTTTCTTTTATGCTGTTGTTTATAACGCTCTCAGTAAGTATCCAAGCTTTGTTTTTTTTTTGGTACTGGGAATTGGACTCAGGACCTTGCACTTGCGAGGCAGGCAGTAGCACCACTGAGCTAAATCCCCGGCCCCCAAGCTTCATTTTTAAACCTCTGTCTTATTTTAGAAGAAAACTAATAAAATTGAATAAGATTCTTCTTTATCTGATTTTTTTTTTTTTTTTTTTTTTTTTTTGGTACTGGGGATTGAACTCGGGACCTTGCGCTTTCGAGGCAGGGGGCGGAACCACTGAGCCAAATCCCCAGCCCTCTATTTGATTTTAATTTTGAAATATTTTTAGAATGTAATTTTTTTTATCTTCCAGATTGTCTCTTTCCTGAACTATTCATAAGTGACTACAGTCTACCAAACTTCATTTACTTTCTTGGTATATCCTCTGGTATTCTTACATCTAGGTAACAAGTGACCAGAACTATGTAATCACTTTGTTAATTTAGACCTTGATGTATTCCTTGGAATATATTTTGTCAGTATAATGACTACTTCTGTGTGTTGTATAAGAAAAAGAAGTTTAGTTAAGGAAATTTTACTCTCTAAGCATTTTGTGACTATTAGAACTGAATTATCTAAGGAATCGGGATTAGATTCCTTATAACCAAATAGGTTATTGTCATTATCTTTTGAAATATTGCAGAGCTGTTTGTTTCTTATACTCAGATTAAAAACCCCCACAAATGTCTTAGTAGTATATAAGAGCATGTGGAGCAGCAAGCCTATGATTTCCAGTGTTTGTGAAAATTTGGGGACATTTTAAATGATGGCTGTGAGCAAGAGACTGATAAAATGCCATATTGAATGTTATGGATGAAATTAAAACATTTAAATTAATTTGCATTTATAATGTATTAGAATCATCTTAAAGCCCTTTATAAAAATCACATTGTCAAGTATAGGATGGGCCAAATTGTGCTGCCTAGGTACAGTATACTACATTTCACATTACAACATACAACTCTTGTCTTCTGGTGGTGGTATTCTAGTAGAGATCATCTAACCGTGACTCTTTGGAAATACTTAGAAGTGAGTGTGTTCATTTATAGGAACTTTCCCTGTGGACCTTACCAAAACACGACTTCAAGTACAAGGCCAAAGCATTGATGTTCGTTTCAAAGAGATAAAATATAGAGGAATGTTCCATGCCTTGTTCCGAATCTATAAAGAAGAAGGTGTGTTGGCTCTGTATTCAGGGTAAGACTGGATTCTTTCCTTATATCATGAACAGAAATGCTTCTTAAAGAGGGTATGTACTTCAACTGTATGGTAGTTTGTGCCTTTCATAGTCATCATTTCAATATGTAATTCTGTGTTGATGGGCCTGTTTTATTTTGCTTGATTATAAGCTTTAGATTTTGTGTTTATATGGCCATAAATGATACATGTTGAAATGGATGTATCATTGCAGCTAAGGCTTGCTCCTGGTTTATCTTCTGCCAGTTTCCTAGGCCATCTTAAATCTAAGCTACCAGTTTATGCTCCTTAAATCTAAGCTACCAGTTTATGCTTGGAGAATGGAAATAATTTTTTTATCATTGTTAAGGAGTCTTATTTTTTTTTTGCACTTTATTAAATTCTTTTATTGGTACATTGTAGGTATGCAACACAATTACATTTCTCATTGGGAACTGTACCTTTACATAATGCATCTTGGTTCTTATTTTTTCCCCATTCCTAGCCCTCCCTTCACCGCCTCCACCCCCTCCACCCTTCCCTATTTACAATTTTTTCCATTTCTCATCATTTTTCCTTTCCCTTCTTTCCTTTCCCCGGCCCCTCCCACTACCCCTACCACTTTGGACCTTTTCTTCCTATTTTGCATTATCAATTTTTCATTCTAATCATTGGTACATTTAGGTATACAATATAATGACATTCATCATTGGAAATTTGCACCTTTACATAATCTCTCTTGGTTCTTATTTTTCACCCTTGCCCAGCCCTCCCTTCAACCCCTCCATTCCTCCCTATTTACAAAGATTTTGTTCCTATTTTTCCATTTTCTCATATTAATCCCATTCCCTTCTATCCTTTCCCTTAGCCCTCCCACTTCCTTCCCCTTTGCCCCTTTTCTTCCTAGGAAATAATTTTTATCATTAACCTGTGTCAGATTTATTTAAAAGATAATTTTCTTGGAGGATAAAATCAAGTCATCATTCTGAAGGAAGTGATTCATGGATCATCTGTTTTACCTTGTTCTTCATTAGCATGGATAATCACAAGAGATTTTTTTTCTGATAGCAAGCAATAAAGTGGGAAATAAGCATATTTAGTCATCATTTTTCAATCATAACTGTTTAAGCTGTTGCTTTCTTTCTATTTATACCTCTTGTATAGTTCTGCAATTTGCAGGAATCTCAAAGGAGGGATGAGTGAGAATGTTTCCAGCTTATGAGGTGAACTTAAACAGATTGAGATCCTGGCTCTTGTACCTTATTTTTTTTTTTTTTTTTTTTTTTGGTACCGGGGATTGAACTTAGGACCTTGTGCTTGCAAGGCAGGCGTCAGAACCACTGAGCTAAATCCCCGGCCCCTACTTGTACCTTTTTGTTGATAAGAGTAATGATATATCTGTAGCTGTTAGGACTAGAGGTTGATTGTTTAAAAAAATCTGTGATAAAAATATCTGAGATGTAGATAATAGTATATAATTCTTTTTGTATGTTGCTGGATTCAATTTGCTAATATTTCCATTATTTTCTTAAAGATTTTTGCATCCTACTTTTTTTCCTTTTTTGTGTGTGATACTGGAGATTGAGCCCAGAGCCTTTGCAATAGGCTACATCCTTAGTCCTTTTAAAATTTTTTATTTTGAGACAGGGTCCTGCCAGGCTGGTCTTCAGCTTGTGATCCTCTTGCCTCAGCCTCCCAGAGTACTGGGGGCTACAGGTGTTTGCCACCATGCCTGGCCTCCTGTAGCTTTCCTTTTTACTACTATTTTTGTTTGGTTTTGGTATTAGAGTAATATTAGCCAAAATTAGTTGAGAATTATTCCTTCTATTTTCTGGAAGAGATTATGCAAGATTGGCGTTAATTTTTTAAATGTTTGATAGAACTCCCCAGTAAAGTTGTCTGGGCCTGAAGATTTCTTTTTAAGGAACTTTTAAATTAGGAATTTGAATTCTTAAATGTCTCACTTTGAGCCACTATAACAAAGTGCCATATACTGGGTTGGGTTCTGGGGAGTTCCTTTTTCAGGCCTGCACACCACTAACTTCTTGTACCCTCACATGGCAGAAAGAGTGAGAACTCTCTGGGGTCCTTTCTGTAAGGACACTAATCTGGCAACCTAATTATATCTCAAAGCCCGTTTCCCTCACATTGGGGCTAGGATTCCAAAATGTGATTTTTGTGGACAGAAGATATAAACATTCAGTTCATTGCAATGGTTATGAGATTTATTCAGATGGTCTATTTTATCTTATGTTTATCTTATTTTATGTTAGTTTGTGATTTTCAAGGAATTAGTCCAGCTTGGGGTGTAGCTCAGTGGTAGAGTGCTTGCCTACATGTGCAAGGCCCTGGGTTTAATCCTCAGTACTACCACACACACAAAAAAAGAAAGCATTTTTGCCAGGTGTGGTGTCACACACCTGCAATTCCAGCACTCAGGAAGGAGGCTGAGGCAGGAGGATCACTGTGCATTTGAGGCCAGCCTGAACTACATAGAGAGTTCTGGGCCAGCCTGGGCCACATAGTGAGATGCTGTCTCAAAAAACAAAAACAAAACAAAGCAAAACAAAAACAGAAAAAACCTCCAAAATATAAAAAAAACTCAAGAAAACAAAACAAAACAAAAAGCATTTCTTCTAAATTGAATTTATGAACATCAACTTATTTATGCTATTCCCTTATACTTATAATGCTGTAGGATTTGTAAACCTATTCCATTTCATTCTAGATATTGGAGATTTGTCTCTTTTATCTTTTTCATCATTGTGAGTCTTGCTAGAGGTTTATCAATTTTATTCATTTTTTTCAGAGCCAACTTTTGGTTTCATAGGTTTTTATTTTTGATTTAATTGATTTATGCTCTTTTTAAATTTTCTTCCTTCTGCATGCTTTGGGTTTATTTTCTTCTTTTCTAGTTTCTTGAGGTAGGAACTTGGATTATTGATTTAAGACTTTCCCTTGTTTCTAATGTGAGCATTTTGTGCTATAAATTTTCCTCCGCACTCCTTTGGCTGCATCCTATATATTTTAATAGACTGAATTTTAATTTTCATTTAGAGCTATATGTTTTTAAACTTTCCTTTGAGACCTTTTCTGACCAATGGATTATTCAGAAGTGTTTTGTTCAATTTCCAAATGTTTGCTCATTTTCCTTTATTTCTAGTTTGATTCCATTATAGTTAGAGAATACATTCTGGATTCAACTCATATAAATTTGTTAAGGTATATTTTATGACCCAGGATATGTGCTATTTTGGTCAGTGTTTTGTGGGTGTATTTAAAAGTGCACATTCTGCTGTTGTTGGGTGGAATGAGATGAGTAACAGAAATGAGTAGGCTGCTTAGATATGTGTAATCTACAAATGTACCTTGAGTAAAATTTTTTTCTTTTTCTTTTTTTGGGCAGTATTGCTCCTGCTTTACTAAGACAGGCATCGTATGGCACCATTAAAATTGGGATTTACCAAAGCTTGAAACGATTATTTGTAGAACGTTTAGAAGGTCAGTATACTCACATCTCTTTCACAGAGATCCTCAAAGGGATTATTGGAATTGTGCCTGAAGAAATGATGCCTGGAGAATGGAGGATAGTCACTGCAAGGACAAAGCGAGCTTGTACTTACTTGGGATAAATCCTTGCAGAGATGGTATATGGGTTACAGTGATCTGCTCTTCCAATTTGTCCTTTTCCTATCAATGAAAAAAGGTTTCTGCCAGGTGTGGTGGTGCATGCCTGTAATCTCAGCACTCTGGGTGGCTGACAGGAGGATTGAAAGTTCAAGCCCAGTCTGGGAAACATAGTGACTTAATGAGACCCTGTCTCAAAATTAAAAAAAAAAATGGCTGGGGATATAGCTCAGTCCAACAGCCCTGAGTTCAATCCTCAGTACCATTAAAAAAAAAAAAGGCTTCTTCGGCCAGGATTTAGCTCAGTAGTTCTGCCACTTGCCTTGCAAGCGCAAGGTCCTGAGTTCAATCCCCGGTACGAAAAAAAAAAAAAAAAAAAAGGCTTCTGATTATCCCAAAGGAATCATGTCCAGGAAATTAATGTTGTCCTTATCAATAAGGCATTTTGAACTATAAAGCATTTTCTAGCTGTCAATTTTGGTAAGTGTTAGGTAGATTAATTTTAGGCTATTAAGTTCTAGGTTCTGATGTACCTATGGCTATCTTACCCACATTCAGCATTATCATATGTCTCTCTATTTACTGCTGCAGCATTTCCAGCTTGATATATACTAAATGGTTATTTTACCACAGGCCTGGGGCTGTTGGATGGTTGGGAACAGCTGGAGAGCCTTTCGGTTAGTAATGTCCTTTGAATCACATTATTGTCCTGAATCAGCTTTTCTGGAACCTCTTTGGAAATCCTGAAGGTTTCCCTTCCACTTCTTCCTAAAAGAATTTCTTTTCATAAATTCTTAACTTGAATTTCCTTAGCTTCTGTTTGTAGGTTCTTCATGGTGGGGAGGAGTGGTGAAGATTGAATTTTTCTTGTAGAACTATATGCTCTGTGGTTTCTGTGTTCTTCTAGGTGGTCGGATTTGTTTTGAATGATTGCTTTCTGGAATGAGGGTGTAGCTCAGGGTCTCTATGCTTGCCTAATATGCTGAGGCCCTGGGTTCAGTCCCTAGTGTTATGTAAATAAACAAATCACTGCTTTTTCATATTTGACTACAGAAGCCTTCTGTAAATAGAGGCTAGAAGAAATCTAAGGCCAGTCAAAATTAATACTTAGATATTAAGATTCTCTATTAGACATAAGATTTTATCTTTTAACATGCAGTTGCTGAATTTTTAGAGCAGATGACTATCCATAAAAGACTTAAAAATATATACTTTTGATATTTGGAGTGGTTGGGGGGAAAATACCACATTTTGAATCAGGTGGAATACTGACAATTGTGTAGAAGAATAGGACATGTTCCCGTGTCTTTTAGAAATAGTTACCTTTTTAGAAATAATGATTTATATTTTATAATTTTTCTATATTTGGTACAGATTTGTGATCTAGAAATATTTGAATTTCTTTACTTTCTTACTTTCATAAGCTCTGTAGTTTATCTCTGAAGTCCTATTTCTGACCATGGTTTTGTCTTCCTCCCATAGCTCAGGATTTTGTTTTCAGAAATTAATGCCTAATAAAAACCAGAACTTTTCTATCCTTTTTACAGATGAAACTCTTCTAATTAACATGATCTGTGGGGTAGTGTCAGGAGTGATATCTTCCACTATAGCCAACCCCACTGATGTTCTAAAGGTAAGAGAGATGTCTGCAGTGTGATTTGAGAAGAGCACTAGCTTTATGTTAGATTTGGGTTTAGATTTCCACTCTCTCCATTGTTAGCTATAAAATCTTGGGTAAATCACTTTATTGCATTATGCCTCAATCAGTTTCCTCATTTGTAAAATGAAGATAATGAAGTTCTTATAGCATAGTGTTGTTGATAATCAGAGATACTATGTAAACTGGCTAACATCGTACTTGGCAGTAAGTGCTCAACAAATATACATAATAGTCAATTTATTATGATATGCATTAATTCATTAGTCTTCAAATTGGAGCATGGAAACCTCTATAGGTTATTTTTCAAGGGCTGTGCAGTTTTAAAGGCATCAGTTTCTAGATCCCTTACTTCCATTTGTGTTCATTCTAAAACTGGCTTGAGAATGAATCTGCATTTCTAATGGCTCTTTTCCATTTTACTAAAGAAAAGTATATCTCTTACCCATTCCAAATCTTCATATACAGTAATATACTGGCCTGAAGTGTAACCTTGGGTATCCAACAAGCAATAAATTGAAATACACTTCTTGGGAGTAGCCTCCTTTAATAACTTATTTACCTTAAATCTGTACTGCCTCTCTCTTTTCCTGTCTTATCCATATTTCTATTAAAAATGAGGCTTGGCTTTTAAAATGATGTATTTTGACCTGTTTTGGAATATTCTGAATTTGGGATGAGAACACTATGGGTTAGTGGTCTTCATTTGTTAAAAATATAATTGAATTTCTTTAATGTTTTGTCAAATCACAGAGTGAAACACTTAATATCAATATTCATCTTACTTTATCATGAACTGATATTCTTTATTAACATTTAAGAACTAAATATATGACTAAAATATGTGAGAGGATCCTAAGGTTTTAAAAATTGTTTCAGGAGGGTATATGAGAAAAAAGAAACAGGACACATGCTTTTCTTCAGAGGTGATGAAACCACAAGTGGCTAAGTTAGTGAAAAAGAGATCTGCAATTCAGAGTTTTGAGAACTAAGAGAGTTGCGAAACAATACACATGAGAGAAGCCACTGGTGGTTCACGGAGAAAAGATAGGAAATAATATTTTTGAATTAGAGTGAGAGTAATTTAGCTACTGAGCTTTTATATCTACTTTGGATTTACAGAACAAGTATTTATGCAGAGAATTGACTGTATCTAGAACTCTAGAATTTTTGAAGTATTGTATTTGTTAGAAAGTGCTTTTCAAGAAAAAGAAGACTTAACTCCCTGAAACTTCTTTGTTATCCATTTGGATCCTAGACTCAATCACCTAAGTGATTCACTTTAATTTCTTGTCCCTCTGACCTCTCTGGCAAAATTGCAAGCATTGACCAATGCTACTGCCTATCTTTTCCTTTCTTTTACCTTGGTATAGGACTAAGTGATGCTGAGCAGACAGAAAGTCACAATTTAGACTGGGACTGTACCAATATGATTTATAAAAGCAGTTGGGTTGTTTGAAGCATAGGTGTAGTGGCACATGCCTGTAATTCCAGCATTGGGGAGGCTCAGGTCGAGTTTGGGGTCAATCTACCGCATAATGAAGCCCCATCTCAAAAAATATTTGATTGTTTGGTCTTTTCACTTATCCTTAGACATCTCTTTTTCCTGTCCTCAAAGACATATTAAGCCTTCCTTTTATCTTGTTGTTGCTCTTTCTCTCAGGAGATAACCCTACTTCCTGTGGATTCACCTTCTATCTCTCAACTTTCTGTCTTTTCCACCCTTCATGTATAAATTTATTTATATTTGTACTTATCTGTACCATTTCTCTACTGTAGTGATTCTCAAAATGTGTTTCTCTAGACCTGCAGCAGCATTACCTGGGAACATGTTCTCAGGTATCCCACATTTATGGAATCAGAAAGAGGGAGGTGGGGCCCAACAGTGTATGTTTTGACAAGCCATCTAGGTGATTTTAAAAAATGATCAAGCTTGAAGCCATGGCTTTATTCTCCTCTTACTCATTAGCCACCTTTTCTTATCATTTATCCATTTTCTTTCTTATCTGCAGCCTCTTCTCTACTAGTTAGCTCCCCTCAAAGGATAAATGTGTTAAGCTCTGTCTGTCCTAAAATACTTTCTCCTAACCCTGTGCCCTCCTCAAAATGCCATCTCTCTTTTTCCCTTATCCAGATTTCACAAAAGAGTAGTCCTCATCTTCAGTTCCCTCCATAACCTGCTGTAATCATGTCTACTACTGGCTTGAAACGATTCTCCCCAGGGTTAGCAGCGGTGTCCACATTATCCAATCCAGTGGGCATGTTAGTTCTCAACTTGTTTTGACTAATATCTCCTGCTTGAAGTTCTTTTATTTTGATTCTTTTCCTGTGGTTCATACTCCTCAGTTTCACATGTGGCCTTCTTTTTTTCTATTCATACCTTAAATGTTTCTCTTCTCCAATTCAGAGTTCCAGCCTTGACTCATTTCTCTTCTATACTCTGTCCCTGGTTGGCCCCTTTTCTTTTTCTTCTTTTCTTTTCTTTCTTTGAAGTACTAGGGATTGAACTCTGGCCCTTTGTACTGCTCTACATCCCTAGCCCCTTTTTAATTTTTAAATTTTATGTGCTCGGTTTGGCAGCACATATATTAATTTTTAAATTTTATGACAGGGTATCATTAAGTTTCAGCTTGAACTTGCAATCCTCCTGCCTCAGTCCTCTAGAGTGCTGGGATTATAAGCATGCACCAACATGCTACGCTGGCCATTTTTGTTTTTAAGACTTTAGCTCTCACTCTGTTGTTTAAGATATAGGCTAAGCTGTAAAAAAGAAACTGAAAAACACAAGGCTTCAAACAAGATAGGAGATAATTTTCCCCTCATGTAACAGGCTAGAGTAGTTTGTGCTTGTGGGTTTGCCTACCCCACCTAGTTATCTAAGTCCAAGATTCCTTCATTTTTGTGGCACTCCCATCTTCTAGAGCAGAGTTGGCAAATTACTGTGTGGGGACCAAATCCAGCCTTCAGTCTGTGGTAAGTAAAGTTTTATTGGCACGCAAACACACTTTCTTTTTTTTTTCATTAAGGTTATTCGTACATTTTAGGTATACAATACAGTTACATTCATCATTGGGATCTTTTACCTTTACATGGTGTATCTTGGTTCTTATTTTTTCGCCATTCCCCTGCCCTCCCTTCACCCCCTCCACCCTTCTCTATTTACAAAGACTTTGTTTCCATTTTTTCCTTTTCTCATATTTTTTCTTTTCCCTTCTTTCTTTCCCCTACCCCTCCCACTTCCCCACTCCTTTAGACCTTTTCTTCCTATTTCACATTATCAGTTATACATTTTGAACCTTCTTTACACTTTTAGTTTTTCACACCAGCAAAACTATTCAGTATTTACACGTGTGTCCTATTTATTTCACTTAAGAGTATCGGCTCAGTGTCATCCATTTAGCTATAAATGGCTCCAGTTTCTCATTCTTTATGTCTGAGTAGTACTCCATTTTATAAAAAAACCCCACATCTTTATCCAGTCTCCAGTTGATGGGCAACTGGGCTGTTTCCAAGTTTTAGCTATTACAAACTGTGCGGCTATAAACATGGGTGAGCATACATCACTGTGGTATCATTCTTTTAATTCTTTTGGGAAGAGACCCAACAGAGGAATAGCTAGGTCAAATGGGACCTCTAGTCCTAGTTTTTTGAAGTATCTTCATACTGATTTCCACAGTGGTTGCACCAGTCTGCACTCCCACCAACAATGGAGAAGGGTTCCTTTCTCCCCACAGCCCCGCCAGCATTTGTTATTGGTTGATTTCATGATAGCAGCCACTCTTTCTGGGGTGAGGTGGAATCTCAGTGTTGTTTTCATCTGCATCTCTCGAATGACCAGTGATGTTGAACATTTTTTCATATCTTTATTTGCTGCTTTTACTTCTTTGTCTGAGAAATGTCTATTCATTTCAGATGCCCATTTTTGCATTGGATCTTTATATTTGGGGAGGGGTATGATTTTTTTGAGTTCTTGATATATTGTAGGTAGTAGACCTTTGTCTGAGGAACAGCTGGTAAAAATTTGTTTCCCACATTGTAGGTTGTCTCTTAGCTCTGTTGGTGGTTTCTCTTGCAGTGCAGAAGCTTTTGAATGAGATGAGATCCCAGTTGTTGATTCTTTCTGCTAGTTCCCGTGCTACTGAGGTTTTGTTCATAAAGTCTTTTCCTATGCCAATGTCTTCGAGAGTTCTACCTATCTTCCAGCAGGTTTCATGTTTCTGTTTTAATATTTAGATCTTTAATCCACCTTGATTTTAGTTTAGTAGATGGTGAAAGATAGGGGTCTAGTTTTAATCTTTGGCAAGTTGAAGTCCAATTTTTCCAACACCATTTATTAAAGAGGTTATCTTTCCTCCAGTGAGGATGGTTGGCTCCTTTGTCAAAGATGAGGTAGCTGAGTATGTCTGGAGTTGTTTCTGCATCTTCTAATCTGTTCCACTGATGCTCAGGTCTGTTTCTTTGCCAGCACCATGGTGTTTTTTATCATAGTGGCTTTGTAGTATAGTTTCACTTTGGGGATTGTGATACCCCTGTCATCAGACACACCATTTCTGTGTTGCCTGTGGTTGCTGTTATATTTCTGTGGCAGAACCAAATAGCTGTGACAGAGGCTATAAACCCTACGAACCCTGCTATATTTACTATCTGGTCCTTCACAGAAAGTTTGTTGACCCATGCCCTGTGGTACTGTTTTAATCTGTATAGTTGAAATTGGGCCACCATCATGTCTGTTCTAGCCCATAGGAAAACAGAGTCAGGGGAAATTAATTTTTGCTTTGTCAAAAATAAAGTCAGATTAAAGTTTGCTATACAATAAGAGAGTACAGATCATGATCCAGAGACTGCAAACCACTGGTAGGAGGTTCACCTTCCAGCAGTCACAGCACAGTTGTAATGCATAAAGGAGGAAGTATAGCCATCCCTCAGTATCAACGACAGGATTTGTTCCAGGACTTTGATCCCCCCATACCAAAATCTTTGGATGCCCAACTTGTTTATATAAAGTGGAACAGTATTTGCATATAACCTATGCATATCATATTCACATGTACACTTTAATTCATTTCCAGATTACTACTTATAATGCCTAATACATTATAAATGCAATATAGTTATACTCTTTCCAAGAATGGCAAGGAAAAAGTCTATCTGTGTTCAACACAAATGCAAAATTTTCCTGAATATTTTCAGTCAGTGGTTGTTTGAACTTGTAGATGCAGAACTGTCGATATGGATGGCTATCTTTTGACCTTTTCTGATTGGCTGTATCCACTGTCATTTTTTTAAGGCAAACTGATATGTTTAAGATGATATGTCTAAAGCTGATTGGTTTCATTTCATTGAATCATGCTGACAAGGATGTAAAGCATATATTTTGTGTTTATGATTAGAGATGTTATATTGGAAAAATCAGCGTAATTTAACTTTTGGGTGATGGGTGGTTGGTCTTGGGGTATATCTCAATGGTGGCCTCCTCTATTTTTTAATAGTTTTTGATAAACAATTTCAAACATACGCAAAAATAGAGAAAAGTATAATATAGTGAATATTCTGTGTGCATCACTTACATTCACTTGCCTCGCTCTAGTCCTAGCCTTGCTTAGGAATCACTTCCTTGAAGAAATCTTCTACTTACCATAGGGTAGTTTTGATTTGTCTTTAGGATATTGTGCATCTTGATTTAATTGAGTTTAGGTTTTTACTTTAAAACTCTTAGTAGTAGTGGTTGACTTCCTGCATAAAAGCATGCTGCTAGTACATTACATAACAAGGACAATTATTGAAACCTATAATGCTATAGTTGTGCTTCATGAAAATAAAAAATTAGGCCTACATTTGGGCTACTAATTTTTGTGGGTTTTTTTTTCTCTTTGTGGTACTGGGAGTTGAACCCAGGGTCTTTGCACTGAGCTACATTCCCACCCCTTTTTATTTTTTATTTTGAGACAGGGTCTTGCTAAGTCACTAAGTTGCCCAGGCTGGGTTTGAAGTTGTGATCCTCCTGCCTCAGGCTTTCAGAATGCTGGGGGGCACTGTATTTAATGTCTAAGTACAGTGATTCTATATATGTGGACTCTGGCAAGTTGTACCAAATCTTTTACATGGCTATTTAATGGTATATTTTCTTTCTTGCAGTGCTCAAAGGCCACTTGACCAAATATAGTGTCATGCTTTTTACAAATAAAGCTCAATTTAAGGTCCTGTGAACATAAAATTATATTCAAAAACATTTTTATTTTTTATAATTATGTAAGCAATGCATGTTCAGTGTAGCGAGAAATGAAGGGCAGAACAAAAAACACAAAAGAGAAAAATGCCCACTTGTAACCTTACCATTCAGACATGAATCACTGTCTGTGTTTGGGTATGTATGTTTGTGCATCCAGTCTCCTTGCTGTATTTATGGATATTTTAAAGTTTACATGTTTTTAATAAAATAGATACACATACTGTTATGCAGCTGTTTTTCTCTTTAGCAATTAATATTTTTACATTTTCCAAAGACAACAAATATTCTACAAGAACATTTTATGGATCCATAAAATTTTTCATTAAATGGATGTGTCATAACTTATGTAAACAATGTGTTACTGTTTTTAATCATAAAGAATTATTTTCTATAGCCACTGAATACTAGTTCTTTTATCCAAATTTTTCTTCCATCTTCAGAAATGATGAACTTAGTATGCAGAATGTGAGGCTAATGAAAATCATCTTTAAAAACTACTCTTTGATACACATTATTTCTGTATATGGTTTACCACACTAATTTCATCATAATAGCAGAGATTTTTCTGAAAATTCTCAAATGCTTTTTTCTTAATTTTAAATGAGTGAAACATCTCATTTTGATTCTTTCTGTGAAAATATTCACTTATTTTAGATTCGAATGCAGGCTCAAGGAAGCTTGTTTCAAGGGAGCATGATTGGCAGCTTCATTGATATATACCAACAAGAGGGCACCAGGGGTCTGTGGAGGGTGAGTACTCCTTCTGGTATTGTTCGGTACTCTTCAGTTCCTAGAATTTGCAAAGGATATTTTTTATACAAAGCCACAGAAGTGTGAATGCTAATTCCCAAAATAAGGTAAGAAGCTCCTTATCACCCGTGAAAGGACCAAAAGGTTATTAGAGGTTTTTATTTCTGCTTAATATCGGGGGATCATATTGTGGGAAAAGTTATTACATTATTTGAGATGGCCATTCTAATTTGCACAACTTCATAGTGAAATTAGTTTGTTAGTGTATTTTTTGCCAGTTTTGTGCTAAGGTAATGTTTGTCTGTGATGGTCTCTGTAGTGCTTATGTTCAAAAGTTGTTACCTAAAACAACTTTTTTTGTGGTGTTGGGGTGTAGGGCCTCACTTATACTAGGCAAGCACTCTACCACTGCATTCCATACTGGGTCAAAACAACTTCTTTATCCTCATAAAAAGTAAAAGATGTATGGGAAAATATTGAGAAAATACAGAAAATTTTAAAACATCAGTAGTACAGCCACCCATTGGTAATTATTGTTAACATTTTCTCATATTATCTTCTAGTCTTCTATTTATACTTTGCTTTTTGTTGTCATTGTTGCTCTATCTTTTTAATTCATTCTACTCACATAATATTTTAATAATAACTAAGACTCCTAGTGGAATATCGAGTGAAAGTAGAATGGGAAATCCATTAATATACTTCTGAATAAAAATGAGGGCTTTGCTGTTTTCCTTTGTTTGTCATTTTCCACAACTACTTATCATAAAAAAATCCAAACATAAAAAAAAGTTGAAAAAATTGAACTATGAACACTACATACTCATAAATGATTGATAAAGCTTGGCGATATTTATGTGTGTGTATACACATGTACACACTTGTTTTGCTAAACTGTATGAAAGTAAGTTGTAGTCATTATGGCACTCTCCCTAATACTTCATTGTGCAGAATATAAGAATAAGAACATTCTCCTCTATAATAACAGTACCATTATCACATGTAAGAAAATTACCAGTAAATCTTTAATATCAAGTTCATATTAAAATGTCCTATATTGATGGGACCAAGGTAGTTTTCTTATGGAATATTTCCATGTTTGTTTAACTTTTTCCTCTATCTCCTGTATTTATACACTAAAAGTTGAGACCATTGGCTTGCTTATATTCATGTTAAACTTTTGGTGGCCAGCTTTGTAGGTGATGCTGTGTATTTGATGCTGCATCACAGCAAGAGGTGCACAGTGTTAGGTTGTCCCATTATTGTGCTAAGTTTTATTACTCAGTAAGATGAGGTCCATGAGGTCTTATTGTGTAAAAAATTTTCTCTTTGAAATTAGTAATCTGTAGGGTGTTACTCTACAATATGTGTACATCCTAATACTTAATAACTGAATATAATTGCTTTTATGATCTGGGCTATTTACATGATTCGGTACATAATGTAAACAAGCAAAGTACATTGTATTATGTGTTCTTTTTTGAGACAGGATAACATTTCACCTAATGATCATATCATCCAGTAATGATTCTTGAGATTTGCTTTTTGATAACACCAGTGTGTACTTTCTTGATTAGTCTAATACAGTGATGGCAAACCTTGTAGAGCTTTCAATGATAACAAACAGCCGGCTGCAGCATACGTGCCATAGGTTTGCCACCACTGGTAAAACCAGAAAACAGAACTAACTAGAACTTTTTCATAAACAAATGCCAAGGGACAAAGACAAAGCAATAGAGTTGGAGATGTTGTCAGTGGAGCACAGCTGTTTTATTTTTTATTTTTAATTGTAAAATTTACCACATAAAAATTTACTCAACCATTTTAAGTGTGCAGTTCAGTAGTTTTAAATACATTCACATTGTTGTGCATCTAGTCTCCGTAACTCTTTTCATCTTGCGACACTGAAACTCTAGAGCTATTCAAATCTTGGTTTCCCCCTTTCCCCAGGCTCTGGCAACTCCCATTCTACTCTCTGTCTCTATGAATTTGATTAGTCTAGATATTTCATCTAAGTGGAATCATATAGTATGTGGCTTCTATGGGATTTCACTTAGCATAATGCCCCCAAGTTTCATCCGTGTGGTAGCATGTGTCAGAATTTCCTTCCTTTTTAAGTCTGAATAATATTCCATTGTAAGTATATACTACATTTTGTTTATCTGTTCAACTATTGATGACAATTGGGTGGCTTCAACCTTTTGGCTATTGTGAGTAATACTGCTATGTACTTAGATGTACAAATATCTCTTTGAGAACCTGCTTTCAATTTTGGGGAGTATATACCCAGAAGTGGAATTGCTTTACCATATGATAATCCTATGTTTAATTTTTGGAGGAGCTGAACATAGCTGTTTTAATGATTCAGGCTACTTATATGTTCTAGGCATGAAGCATAAAGAAGCAAAGTATGTATTCTTTTGAGACAGACATTTTATATGCATATTAAAAATACCAACTTTTTTTCATTTCAATAAGGAAATATTTTTGTTTTTCTTTAGACACAGGGTCCTCTTTGTTTTATTTTTCAGCTTTGTTTTTTTTAATCAATAGTATTATTCATGTGAACAGTTTTACAAAAATGGTATCACTCAATTTGCTTAGCACATACTCATTTACAGCTAATTTTGAATAGCACACTGTTACATATTTTAAGTGACTTGTGTTCCATGGTGCTTTGTTTGTTTTTGAGACAGGGTCTCTCTATGTAGTTTGTGCTGACCTTGAACTCACTGTGTAGCCCAGGCTGGCCTCAAACTTAGGGCAATGTGAGTGCTGGATTACAGGTGCGTGTTACACCCAGCTTATTTTCCTGCTTTGATATTAGCATGGGTACTGGAAACATTTCACTTTCTTAACACCATTGAAAGAGAAAACAGCAGGAGTGCAGTAACAAAGTGTAATTGGCACTGACTTCAGAGTTAGGCAGTTGTGTGGTGAGGCCTATGATGAATTGGAGAGCACCTGGCCTCTTGAAAAAGGACAGCTGCTCCTCAACTCTAGCCTATTGCTGCCATATGTTGATGGTGAGCCCAATGTGGCCATATTTTCTGGTCTGTAAAGAGAAGCAGGAAACCTGCATTTCTGTGTGAAATATACTAATTTTTCACACATCGCCAGGTAATTGAGTCTTTTAGAAATATTATGTGAGCCACACAAATCACGTCTGTAGCCTGAATTTGGCTTGTGAGTCCCAGTTTGGGGCCTTAGTATTCACCAAAGTGGTCTTGTGGGAAGGCTATCCTCTTTAACAGAGTGAAGCAGGTGGAGGAGTCATAGAAATAGGCAGTATTTCCCCAGATCAGCAGGATCAAGCATCTCAGCACAGGTATATCACTTCCACTTTATAAATTAAGTTTTGGAATTTAAATTTAGTTTGGGAGTTGAACACTTTAATATAAGAATTGTCTCAGAAAGCAGTTATCACCATCATATGTTATTTTCAAGTTTTAAAGTTTATTTTCATTTGTTCCCTATTTCTTTTTTTTTTTTTTTTGGTACTGGGGATCGAACTCAGGGACCTTGTGCTTGCGAGGCAGGCGGCGGAACCACAGAGCTAAATTCCCGGCCCAATATATTTTCTGAATTTTCCAAGTGTTCTCCAATAAACACACAATTTTTTTTTTTTTTTTTTTTGGTACTGGGATCGAACTTGGGACCTTGCGCTTGCATGGCAGGCGGCGGCACCACTGAGCCAAATCCCCAGCCCTGTTCCCTATTTTATTGTGGTATGATTGACAGAAATTGTGCGTACTTAAGGGTCATAATGTTTTGTTTTAATATTTAAGCAGTTATAAAAGTAAAACACTCATGAACGTATAAAAGAACAGAAATGCATAAAAATGAAAATTAACTCGTGTGTTATCCTAATCAAAGAAGAAAGTTTTAGTGTATTTCTTATCCTTTCTAAAAAATGTGGTGCATATAAATGTATGTATACAATAATACTATATATAATTTCATGTCTTGTGTCTTAGTTACTTTTCCTCATTGCTGAGACAAAATACCCAAAACTCAAAGGAGGAAAGGTTTACTTAGCTCATAGGTTTTAGAGGTTTCAGTTCATAGTTGGCTGGCTTCAAGGCAGGATGACATGGTAGAGGAGCATCACAGGAGGAACAGTTCATGATGGGTAGAAGGCAGCAAAAGAGCAAAGTAGCAAAGCAGCAGCAAGCAGCAACAGTAGCCCTCTTTCTATCCCTTATATTCAGTCTAGGCTACCTGCCCTTAGGGTGGATAGCACTCATGCTCAGGGTAGGCTTTCCTATTAATCACACCTAGAACTTTGCCAAACCAATCAGTGGATTAATTTAGTAATCACATACCCTTGATTCCAGCATCACACACTTAATTCCAGCATCATACACTCTAGATCCAGCTACCTCTGAAAATCCCCATCTGTGACTACATGAGGCTTTGGGGGGACATGTAGACACAAGCCATAACATCTTGCCTTTTTTTCGTACTGGCGATTGAACCCCAGAGCCTTTGCACTGAGCTACATTCCCAGCCCTTTTAAATTTTATTTTTAAATTTTAAGACAGGGTCTTTCTAAGTCACTAAATTGCCCAGGTTGGGTTCAGACTTGTAATGCTTTTGGATCAGCCTCCTAGAATGCTGGGATTATAGATGTGCACCAACATGCCTGGCTTGTCTTGCCTTCTTCAATGTTATCTCATAAGAATTTTCTTATATCATTAATGTTCTTCAAAAATATGTCTTTTAACACTAGCAGCCCTGTGCTGTTGTTATGTGATCTGTGATAGGAACATTGTACTAGTGAATACAACATTGGTAATGTTACCACAAGAAGACTTGCAATGGAAGTACTACTTTCCCTTGGCCCTTCCCCAGTTGCTTCATACTTTTGCTGTCACCCTCTTATGTGTCCTTTCTGCATATCTTAAAGCTCTGTGAATTAAACTTGGATGATCTCTTCTCACTGACTTTTGCTTCATGATTTTACTTTTCATAATAGCTTTATTGGGATAATTCACATACCATGAAATTCACCATCTTTACACAGTATATACTTTAAAGGGTTTTAGTATATTCATAGATTTGTGTGTAATCATTACCATCTTTAAGTTCAAAATGTTTTCATTACCAAAAACAAAGCTACCCATTAGTAGTCATTTCCCATTTTCCCCCCAACCCTCCTGCCCTGGCCAATCATTGTGCAACTTTCTGCCTCTGTAGATTTGCCTATGCTAGGTATTTCATATAAATGGATTCGTATTATTGCTTGTATCTAGATGTCCCCCCAAAGCCTCATGTGGTCATAGGTGGGGCTTTTCGGAGGTGGCTGGATTGGATCTAAGGTGTGTGATGCTTGGATCAAGGATGTGATGCTGGGATTGATTCATGGTGCAATGCTAGGATTAAGGGTGCCCCACACTGGGTATGAGTGCTACCTGCCCTAAGGGTGGGTACCCTGGATAGGATATGAGGGACAGAAAGAAGGTTGCTGCTTATCACTTGTCACTTGCTTCTTGCCACTTTTCTTCTTCACTACTTTGCAGTCTTTTGCCCACTATGAACTGTTCCTCCTCTGCAATGCCCCTCTGCCATACCACCCTGCCTTGGAGCTAGTCAAATATGAACTGAAACCTCTGTGAACTGTGAGCTAAATAAACCCTTCCTCCTTTAACTTTGAGTGTCAGGTATTTTGTCTCAGCAATGAGAAAAGTAACTAAGATGTATAGTGTTCTAGCTTAGTCATTAGTATATTGTTTTCAAGGTTAATCTGTGTTGTAGCATGTATCAATGCTTCATTTCTTTCTTTTTGTTGTTGTTGTTGTGCTGAGGATGGAACCTGAGGCTTGTGTGCATGCTAGGCAAGTACTTCACCATTGAGCTACAACCCCAGCTTCAGTACTTCATTGTTTAATGGCTGAAGAATGATTCCATTGTATGCTTGTGTTACTGGGTTTAGGGGTGCTGGAGTCTCCTAGAGGTGGTTTGTTTGTTCTTTCTGTCCTGAACAAAGAATTGATCAAGACAAATGCAAATGGTAATAAAGTTTTACATTTATTAAATATAGGAAAAACAAAACAGGCTCTGTAGAGCAAGTTTGGGCCAAGTAGGAAAAGAAGTATGCTCTACAGGAGAGAGTGGGCTACAGTGAGAGAACACAATAGCAAAAACTCAATGTGGACCATCCTTTTCGTATCTCCCACTCTTCAGGTTGACACCGGGTCTAGGCTGTCCTATCAAAAGCTGCTTGAGTTCTTGCAAGAAGTCCATGTACAAGGCTTTAGGAACTGTTTTGTGCATGTGTCCTGGGATTATATAATTAACAGATCACACCTACTTCCCCAGCCAGCTTTGCCATGCCCTAATCTCCACTCTCAATTATACCACATTTTTAAATCTATTTCATTGGTTATTTGGATTATTTTGTACTTTTTGGATGTTATGCCTAATGCTGCTATGAATATTGGTTTTTCCTTTCTTTATGAAAATGTTTTCAGTTCTCTAGGGTATGTACCTAAGAATGGAATTGCTAGGCCATATGGTAAGTTTATGTTTAACTTTTCCAGGAAATGCCAAAATGTTTCCCACAGGGGCTCCCCTGTTTTTACATTCCCACCAGAAGTATGTAAGGTTTCCAATTTCTCCATATCTTCCTCAACACTGTCTTACTTTTAAAAAAATTATAGTTACCCAAGTAGGTGTGAAGTAGTATGTCATAGTGGTTATGATTTGCATTTCTCTAATGACCAGTAATGTTGAACATCTTTTCATGTGCTTTTTGGCCATTCATGTATCTTCTTTGGGGCAAATCTTTTGCTCATTTTAAATTGGATTGCTTTTGTCTTTTTATAGTATTATAAGAGTTCTTTATATATTCTGGATATTAGTTCCTTATGAGATATATGATTTGCAAATACTTTTTTCTATTGTGTGTTGTCTTCACTTTCTTGATAGTGTCTTTTTAATCACAAATGTTTTAAATTATAATGAAGTCAAATTTATCTTTCTTTTGTCTCTAATGACATGTGTCATATAAATGATTTTATTTTTAGTATACCAAGTGAATTCTGCATTTATGACTGTTGAAGTGATAGCCATTGATTTGAAAGAGTGACCTCTATATTTCAGACTTGGATTTTTCTTGCACCTTTGAACTCTCAACCTATTTTTGTTCACTTTAAGACTTATGTCACTCTGTATTTCCTTAAATGTCTAATATCACTTGTGTTTTGTAGGGTGTGGTCCCAACTGCTCAGCGTGCTGCCATCGTTGTAGGAGTAGAGCTACCAGTCTATGATATTACCAAGAAGCACCTAATACTGTCAGGAATGATGGGTGACACAATTTTGACTCACTTTGTGTAAGTAGGATAGATTATGCTCATTTTATATTTCTGGTAATTTGAGCACAAAAAGCCTCTTTCATTGACACATCAGGTGGAGCTGATAACTGGTACATATGGCCTTACTACCCTTGCCTCTCCTATCACAAGCACTTCAAGTCTTTTGAACATTTTACATTTCACACAGATCTCAAATGTTATAGGTGCTTGGATATTTGGAAGCCATGTGTAATAGAACAAGATGTCTCTGGGATTTGCATTTATTTAAACAGGACTCTGTATCTATTAAGCACATCTGTTATTAGCTTTGGTTAATTTCATATCAGAAAACAAACTTTTCTCAGTGGGAATCAGAAAAAATGGCGAAATTTTACAATTTCTTGAATTTGACCACAGTTTTGGATGAAATCTTGCTAATCTCATCTTAAATTTTCTTTATTATGCAATCTTTATGGTATTTTGCTACTCAAATGCGTTTGCTATAAGATTCTGTACTTTGAAAACTTTATGTAACTAATTGTTGATGCATAAGAATCAACTATTGGCTGCCTGCTTCTGGATCTTGTTAGCCTTGAAAATTGTCTCCTTTAAAAAAAAGAGGCCAAGTTTCGGATTGAAAACTGAAGGGGCAATCTTTGCATGATGTCTCTTTAGAAAAAAATTTCTTTTCTCTTTAGATTTTAATGCAAGGGCAAGTGTCAGGGTTTATCTGATGGGTCTGAGATACTGTACCTTTATGTTTGGCCTGATTCCTATTTAAGTGGCAGAAGGTGGAAGTGGGGGCAATCCGAATTCTTAAAGTTTACATCTTCAGTTCCAGCTTTACATGTGGCTTGGCTGGGGCTCTGGCGTCCAATCCTGTTGATGTAGTGCGAACTCGCATGATGAACCAGAGGGCAATTGTGGGACACGTGGATCTCTACAAGGGTACTTTGGATGGTATTTTAAAGGTATGCATACTGTGGATTTGGCTTACATATTTAGTTTTCTTTGATGTCTCAGACCTTTTTTCAGTCCTTATTCTTGTTGCTGTATGGCATTCTGAAGATGAAAGAAACATTATGTGTATTTTTAGTAGCCTCTCAAAGTCATCCACAGGTAGAAAGCTGTCTCTTTGGCAATCTGCCGATTCACAGTGGTCCTTAGTATTTAAGGGCTTGAGAATACAGGATGCTTTTATTCGTAGCTTTCTGTAGAATTACCAATAGAAAAAACTTAACATATCTTGCATTTTCCCCCTTTAGATAAGATAGAGACCCCATAATAGAAAATTTGGCACTTAAGCAAAAACTAAAAGCCTGGTACTTGATTGGGGGTTGTTCTATTGTTCACAGTTTGCCTTGAAAGTTTCTGTTGTTATGTTTGTAGGAAGCTAAATATCATAAATGTATCATATAATTTGATGATATTGCTACTACAGAAACAAATTTGGGCTAAAATGTGACAGTGCTATTTCTCTGCTGTTAATCAGTTTCATTGAACGACTTTGTTGTATATCAGGAACCATTTTAGTAGCTGCAGAGAAATTATAGCTATTACAAAAGTACTATATGTGTACAAACAGATCATTAATACAAACTGGTAAGTGATAAACTCAGTGCTATGCAATGAAATTATAGCCTAATTGGAAGTTTGAAATCAGCTCCCTGTAGAAGGTGATAAATTGAAAAATAATTCACATCTGTTGAATACTTTGTTGTGTGTTGGGAGCTGTCCTAATGAGGCTTATATATGCATATTCATTCATTTAATCCTCACCATTACCCTATGGGTAGATGCTGAAGCACTGAGGGATTCAGTAACCTGTTCAAGGTGTCACAGCTAGTAAGTAGGAGTGCTGGAGGAGACTCAAACCATTTGGCTTCCAGCTGAACTTCTTAACTTCTATGCTGTGATGCATTCCTCATTTTGTTAGGGTTGTCTAGGTTATAAAGGATATTGAATGTTATACTATAGTTGGACTTTTTAATTATGATGACAAATATTAAAAGGTTTGAATCAGGCCAGATTTGCATTTTTAATAGCTCACTCTGGCTTTCCAGAGATGAGATCTATCACAATAATTCTTAATCTTGGGTGCACACTGGAATCACTTGGTGAACTTTTACAGCCCATTTATTTACCTTAGCAAATCAACTCAAAGCTGAGGGTGTAAGAGCCAGGTTCAATATTTTTAAAACTTCTCAGGTGATTGCAATGTTCACCCAAAGTTGAAGACCACTAATCTAAGGGGATAAGCATGAAACTATGGTTCTTAAAGTGCCTCAGAATCACCTGGAAAATTTATAAAAATGCAGTTAGACTGAGGTCTCGAGTTGCGCGGAACACGCCAAATCAGCCCACTGCAGAAAGGCAGGTCTGTGCACGCCCTACCGAGGTCCCGAGTCGCGGAACATGCCAAATCAGCCCACGCCCCGGCAACAATCCACTGGACACCCCCGCCTCCCTCCCACCCTCTCCTCTATACAGCCACCTGGTTCCACACTACAAAGACTCAGAGGACACCAGACTACCAGACCACGGTACTGAGTCCCACCCCTCCCAGCCCAGAGGTAGGGGCTTCTGAGCCGCTGTCCCACTGCTCCTGGTCCAGAGGAAGGGGCTTCCCAGCCACCATCCCTCCCGCTGCTCCGAGCCCAGAGGAAAGGGCTTTTGGGCCACCTTCTGTCCCACTGCTCCTGGCCCAGAGGAAGGGGCTTCCGGGCCACCATCCCCCCCGCTGCTCCCGGCCCAGAGGTAGGGGCTTCTGAGCTGCCATCCCACTGCTCCTGGTCCAGAAGAAGGGGCTTCTCGACCACCATCCCTCCCGCTGCTCCCAGCCCACAGGAAAGGGCATTTGGGCCACCATTCCTACCACTGCTCCCGGCCCCTGTTCCACCTCTCCCAGCTCAGAGGAGGTAATCCGTGCAGGCGCCAAGAGCGAAATGAGAAAACATGTAAATAAGTCTCAAAACCAGACTTCCAGATCACCTATAGCAACCCCAAAGGGAAATGAGATGGAACACTCTGATACTCAACCACCTGGACCCACTGAACTGGCAACAAAAGGGGATCTGGAAAAAAATAAAATCAGAAATAATTTCTTAGATAACAGGAGAGATTGTGCTCCTAGTGCAAGACATGATTAATAAATCTAGAGAGGAGCTGAGGAACATGATGGAATCCCAACATAGGAAACAAATGGAATCCATAAAACAGATGCAAAGAGATTTCCAGGAGATGAAAAACTCCACTGAAAGTCTGCACAGCAGAATGAGCCAATGTGAGGACAGAATTTCAGATATAGAAGAAAAGATTGCAGTTAATGACCAGGAAAAGGAAAATTGCTTCAAAATTGTAAGGGAACATGAGAAATCAATCCAGCAGTTGCTAGATGATACAAAGAAGAATAACATAAGACTGATTGGAGTCAATGAAGAAACAGGAGAGAGTGCAGATAACATAAAAAAATCTCTTCACAGAAATAATGGCAGAAAACTTCCCAAGCAGGGGAAAAGAGCTTGACATACAGATAAGTGAGGCATATAGGACTCCAAATAGCCTTGATCAAAAAAAATCTCCACATAGGCATATAATTGTTAAGATTCCAGAAACTCAACAGAAGAACAAAGTTCTCCAAGCAGTTAGAGAAAAGAAACAAATCACATACAAAGGAAAGCCCATCAGAATCACAGCAGACTTCTCAACACAAACCATCAAGGCAAGAAGAGCTTGGAGTGACATATTCCAAGCCCTAAAAGAAAACAGCCTCCAACCCAGATTGATGTACCCTGCAAAACTATCTTTCAAAATGGATGGAGAAATAAGATATTTTCATAACAAAGAGCACCTTAGGAACTTCGTGAATACCAAACCAGCACTCCAAAGAATTTTACACAATATCCTAGGAACAGACATTGAGGATCACAACCCCAGGAAGCAAAGCAGAATGAACCCATCTGGCATGACAAGAAATTAAATGTAAAGGGGGAGAACCCAACAAAAAGAAAAAGTCATGGCAATGACAAGTCAATATGTTTCAGTTATAACCATCAACGTTAATGGTCTCAATTCACCAATCAAAGAAATAGACTGGCAGAATGGGTCAAGAAGCAAAATCCAACAATATGCTGCATACAAGAAACACACTTATTTCAAAAGGAAACTCATAGACTGAAAGTCAAAGGATGGAAAACAATACTCCATACGACAGGAACCCGAAAAAAAGCAGGAGTAGCTATCCTCTTTGCAGATCAAGTAGATTTCAAACCAACACCGATTAAGAGAGACAAAGAAGGACACTACATCCTTGTAAAGGGAAGAATCCAAAAGGAAGAGATGACAATCATAAATATCTATGCACTAAACACTAGTGCACCCAAGTATATAAAACAAATAGTAAAGGACATGAAAAGTCATATATGCACTAAAACAATTGTAGTGGGGGACCTCAACACCCTACTATCACAAATAGATAGATCAACTAGACAAAAAATAAGTAATGAAATACTAGAACTCAATCGAACTCTTGAACAAATGAACTTAACAGATGGATGTTTACAGAGTCTTCCACCCCACAAAATCAGAATACACATTCTTCTCAGCTGCACATGGGTCATTCTCCAAAATAGACCACATACTCACACATAGAACATGTTTAAGTATGTGTAAAGGAATTGAAGTTATCCCCTGTATATTATCAGATCATAGTGCGATGATATTGGAGATCCATAGCAAAAGAAACTGGAAAACTTTCATAAACGTGTGGAAATTGAACAACACACTTCTGAATAACCAATGGGTCACGGAGGAAATTAAAGAAGAAATCAGACAGTTCCTTCAATTAAATGACAAAGACAATACAACATTTGGGAATCTATGGGACACAATGAAAGCACTCTTATGAGGGAAATTCATAGCATTGAATACGCATATTAGGAAAACAGAACGAGCCCAATTAAACAACCTGATGCTGAACCTCAAGCTTCTAGAAAAAGAAGAGCAGGACAACCCCAGAGCTCATACAAGGGAGGAAATTATAAAGATCAGAGGAGAAATCAATGCAATGGAGACTAAGAGAACGATACAAAAAAATCAATGAAGCCAAGAATTGGTTCTTTGAAAGAATCAACAAAATTGGCAAACCCTTAGCCAACCTTATCAGAAAAAGGAAAGAAAAGGCCAAATCCATGCAATTAGGAATGAAAAGGTTGAAATTACAACAGACCCAGCAGAAATCCAGATGATCATCAATAACAACTTCCAGAACCTATACGCCAATAAGATGGACAACGTAGAAGAAATGGACAGATTCCTAGATACATATGAGTTACCAAAGTTGAATGAAGAAGACCTAAAAATTCTGAACAACCCAATATCAACCAATGAAATTGAAAATGTATTTAAAAACTTATCAACTAAGAGAAGCCCGGGCCTGATGGCTTTACTGCTGAATTCTACAAGACATTTAGAGAGGAGCTGCTGCCACTACTGTTTAAACTCTTCAATGAAATTGAAAGGGAAGCAATACTCCCAAATTCATTCCTGGAAGCAAGCATCACCCTGATCCCCAAAGCAGAGAAAGACCCAATTGAAAAGGAGAACTATAGGCCAATCTCACTAATGAACATAGATGCAAAAATCCTTAATAAGATACTGGCAAACAATGCAGAAGATCATCGAGAAGATCATACACCCTGATCAAGTGGGATTCATCCCAGGGATGCAGGGATGGAACAATATATGCAAATCAATCAATGTAATACACTATATCAATAGAGCCAAGGACAAAATCCATATGATTATCTCCATAGACGCAGAAAAAGCATTTGAAAAATCCAACATGCATTTATGATAAAAACCCTACAAAAAATTGGAATAGATGGTCTCTACCTCAAACTGATAGAAGCCATCTATGAAAAACCAACAGCCAATATCATACTAAATGGTCAAAACCCGATATCCTTCACACTAAAATCAGGAACAAGACATGGATGTCCACTATCACCAGTCTTGTTCAATATAGTTCTGGAAACATTAGCCATGGCAATTAGATAAGAGAAAGAAATAAAAGGAATAAAGATAGGAAATGAAGAAGTCAAACTGTCATTATTTGCAGATGACATGATACTCTATATAGAAGACCCCAAGAACTCCACCAAAAGTCTTCTAGACTTAATAACCAAATTCAGTCAAGTAGCTGGTTACAAGGTCAACACACAAAAATCAATAGCTTTCCTCTACACCAATGACAGACTCACTGAGAGAGAAATAGGGCAAATAATTCCTTTCACAATAGCATCCAAAAAACTGAAATACCTAGGAATCAACCTAAAGAAAGAAATCAAAGACCTCTTCTCTGAAAACTATGGCACTCTGAAAAGAGAGATTGAAGGTGATATCAGAAAATGGACAGACATCCCCTGCTCCTGGGTGGGAAGGATTAATATAGTGAAAATGGCCATACTTCCAAAACTGCTATATAGATTTAATGCAATTCCAATTGAGATTCCAGCAGCATACTTCATGGACCTTGAGAAAACAACCCCAAAATTCATTTGGAACAAGAAGAGACCCAGAATAGTAAAAGCAATTCTAGGTAAGAGAGCATGGCAGGGGGTATCCCAATCCCCAACCTGCAACTATACTACAAAGCTACTGTGATAAAAACAGCATGGTACTGGCAAAGAAACAAACTTGAGGACCAGTGGAACAGATTAGAAGATGCAGAAACAACGCCAGACACACTCAGCCATCTCATCTTCGATAAAGGAGCCAAACACCCTCACTGGAGGAAAGATAGCCTCTTAAATAAATGGTGCTGGAAAAATTGGGCTTCAACTTGCCAAAGATTAAAACTAGACCTATATCTCTCACCATGCACTAAACTAAAATCAAAATGGATTAAAGATCTAAATATTAAAATAGAAATACTGAATTGGCTGGAACAGAGCTTAGGTAGAACTCTTGAAGACATTGGGGTAGGAAAAGATTTTATGAACAAAACCTCAGTTGCCCGTGAACTAGCAGAAACAATCAACAAGTGGGATGTCTTCTTATTAAAAGGCTTCTGCACAGCAAGAGAAACCACCAGCAGTGTGAAGAGACAACCCACAATGTGGGAAAAAATCTTCTCCTCTTTCTCAGACAAAGGTCTACTATCTCGAATCTATAAAGAACTTAAAAAGATCAGACTTCCCAAATTTAAAGACCCAATCTGAAAATGGGCATCTGAAATGATCAGACATTTCTCAGACCAAGAAGTAGAAATAGCAAATAAATACATGAAAAAATGTTCAACATCACTGGCCATTCAAGAGATACAAATGAAAACAATGCTGAGATTCCACCTCACTCCAGAAAGAATGGCTGCTATCATGAAATCAACCAATAACAAATGCTGGCAGGGCTGTGGGGAAAGAGGAACCCTGCTCCACTGCTGGTGGGAGTGTAGACTGGTGCAAGCACTGTGGAAATCAGTATGGAGATACCTCAAAGAACTAGGACTGGAAGTCCCATTTGACCCGCTATTCCACTGCTGGGGATCTTCCCCAAAGAATTAAAGCAATCATACCACAGTGATATATGTGCGCCCATGTTCATGGCAGCAGTTTGTGATAGCTAAAACTTGGAAACAGCCCAAATGCCCATCAACTAGAGACTGGATAAAGAAAATGTGTTTTTTTTATAAAATGGAGTACCACTCAGCCATAAAAAATGAGAAATTAGAGACATTTATAGCTAAGTGCATGCACTTTGAGGCAATACTCTTAAGTGAAATAAGTAGGACACACATGTATAAATACTGAATAGTATCTCTGGTGTGAATAGCTGAAAGTGTAAATAAGGACTAAATGTATAATAGGTAATGTGAAATAGGAAGAAAAGGGGCAAAGGGGAAGGAAGTGGGAGGGCTAGGGGAAAGGATAGAAGGGAATGGGATTAATATGAGAAAATGGCAAAATAGGAACAAAATCTTTGTAAATAGGGAGGACTGGAGGGGTTGAAGGGAGGGCTGGGCAAGGGTGAAAAATAAGAACCAAGAGAGATTATATAAAGGTGCAAATTTCCAATGATGAATGTCATTATATTGTATACCTAAAATGTACCAATGATTAGAGTGAATACTCGATAATGTAAAATAGGAAGAAAAGGTCCAAAAGGGTAGGGGTAGTGGGAGGCGCAGGGGAAAGGAAAGAAGGGAAAGGAAAAATGATGAGAAATGGAAAAAAGGGAAATAAAGTCTTTGTAAATAGGGAAGGGTGGAGGGGGTGAAGGGAGGGCTAGGAATGGGGAAAAAATAAGAACCAAGATGCATTATGTAAAGGTACAATTCCCAATGAGAAATGTAATTGTGTTGTATACCTAAAATGTACCAATAAAAGAATTTAACAACAACAACAACAAAAAAGTAAAAATGCAGTTAGCTGTTCACCATCTCCGGATTCTGATTCCGTAGGTCTTTGCCTGTCTAACAAGGTCCCGGGCAGTAGTCATGCTGCTAGCCTGGTGACTACACGTTGAGAACTATTGCTAAAGATAGGGAAGCTTATTGGGAAGGCTCTTATTCTTAATCTGGGCAGGATGGGGTGAAAGCTTGAACTTCAGCATGATCATGAGGATGTAGAAGGTAGGACAAACTTCAAAATGATTTGTTTGCATAAGTCAGTAAGACTTTGCTTAGATGATACGGAGAGGCATGAGAAAAGGGAGGTGATGAAGGTAACTTTTGGATTTTGAATTTGGTGACCAGATGATGACCCACTGACAGACATCACAAGAGAAGGAGCAGGTTTTATGTGAGATATTGTAGTTTTGGACTCTTAGTTCAATATGCAGTCAGTGGATATATATGGATATACTAGCCCTAAGTTGGGGAAATTTGTGGCTATGGATAAGAGCCTGGGATCATTAGCATACAGATGGCACATGACCAAGGAGAGTGGCTATAGGGGTTGACAACCTTTTGTCTTCCTAGCACACTGAAATAGTATACAACTCTTTTCAGTAGTAATGATTCACTGAGGCAGTGATTCTAAGACCCCAGGGAATATACTGGTAGTTGGCAAAAGTCCCTCTTGGTATTTCTGGCATGCTCTTCCCTCCATTTGACAGTCGCTGGTATAGAGGGAAGAGTAATGTGCCAAGGAAAGAACTCTGGGAAAATCACTTTTAAGGGTTTGGAGGTGAGGACCCCAAGAAAGACACTAAAAAGTAACATTTCAAATATATGAGGAAAGTTGGGAGAGAGTGATATCATGGAAGACAAGGGAATAATGAGTTTCAAGAAGAAATGAATGGTTATTTATTCATTTATTTTGGTTTTTTGAGACAGGATCTCACTAGCTAGCTGTGTAGTTCAAGCTGGCCTCAGACTCACTAATATAGCCCAGGCTGGCCTCAAACTCATAGTGATCCTCCTGCCTCAGCCTCTCTGAGTGCTGGGATTACAGGAACATATGTGCCACCACACCCGGCACTGAATGATATTTAGTGTCACTTGCAGTAGACAAATTCGGTTTGTTAAGGACTGCAAGGTGTGTGTTGGATTTGATATTTTTTGGGGGGAGGTTGGTAAATTGGGTTTGTAAATGCCAGTTTGCTGTGCACTGAAGATTATTTAACATGTTCCTGCTGGCTTGAACCACTGGTGGTACACACATGACTGTCCCTTCGGGTGGCTGGTACCACTGGTAGTAGAAGTGGTACAGTCATGCATGCAACAGTTATGCATGTACCACCAGTAGTTCAAACTGCCCAACAGCGAGACATGTGAATTACAGCCCCATCCATCGTGAATGTGTTAATCATTCATTCAGTATAAAAAGTTTGTGTCTTACATGGTAGGCACTGTTCTATGTTGGTGTGGATACATGATGAACAAAAAGTCCCTGCCTTTTGACACAATTTTTTTAAATGCTGGAGTTTTTACTCGGGGCCTTGTGCATGTTAAGCAAGGTTTCTACCACTGAGCTACATCACCACCTGCCACTTAAATTCTCATAGAAGGGGATAAACACATAGAAAGTAAGGATAAAGTAGACAAATATAAATTACCCTTTTAAGAAATTTGACTGAGAAGAGATAGAAGGTACAATAACGTAGTAATCACTAGCATTTATTGAATGATTATTCTGTGTCAGGCACTCTACATAGAGTATATCCTTTAATTCCCACAGTAGTCCTATAGGAAATATATTATCTTTCCTATTTTGTAAACGAGGAAACTTTGTATCAGAGTAGCTAAGTAACTTACCCAAAGTCACACAGCTAATAAATGGCAGATCTAAGATTTAATCCAGGATCTGTCTGATTACAAAATTTGTACTTAAAACCACTATACCATATTGTATCTTTACAAATATATTTATGTTGGTAGTAAACATTACTTACATTTGGTCATTAGTTTATTTACTTGCTATTAAAATTCTTTAAAATGACTTCTATATTGTCGTTATATGTGATGGCATCATACATTATTATTTTGGATTTCATTTTTTAAAGTTCCAAAACACTTTAGTGAATGGAGAGCGCATCCATCTCTAACATAGCAAAGAGCCGGGGATTTAGCTCAGTGGTTCCACCGCCTGCCCTGCAAGTGCAAGGACCCAAGCTAGATCCCCAGTACCAAAAAAAAAAAAAAAAAAAAATCGGACCTCTAACATAGCAAAGAACCGCTGTAGATGTCATCCTGTTACCCCATCTAAAATCCTTTAATGGCTTCTCATTGACCCAAGGCTCTCTGTGACCATCTTCCACTTCTGTAGCCTTAGTTCTACCACCTTTATTCTACATTCTAGACTTACTGGACAGCTTTCAGCCTTAGGCTTTTTTTGCCTTACGTGTTCACCAAAGTCATAAACTTTGTTAGATACTTCCCAGAACACCTTTAGTACATCTTTCACTAGGCCAGCTCCTGTTCTTTCTTCTGATCTTGTTGCTTTTTCACAAAGGCTTTCTCTGATCATTGGACTAGGTTGTGCATGCAGGGTTTCTGTAGTTCTACTGTTGTAGCATTTTTCATATTTTAAAGCACATCTTTATTGACTAATTCACATGTCAAATAACCCATTTGAAGTGGATTTTAGTATACTTAGTATTTTCCTATACAACCAGATATGTACAGTTGTTACCCATAATTTTAGAACATGAAAATGACCTCAAAAAGAATCTCTTTGCCCTTTAGCTATCACCCCATAGCCCCCATCTATCCTGTCCTAAGAAACCACTAATGTACTTTCTATCTCTGTAGATTTGCGTGTTCTAGATATTCCATGTAAATGGAGTCATATAATATATGACCTTTTGGACTGGCTTGCTTTATTTATTTATTTTTGCAGTACTGAGGATTGAACTCAGGGTCTTTGCACTGAGCTACATCCCCAGCTTTTTGAAATTTTATTTTGAAATGATGTCTTGCTAAATCTCTTTAAGTTGCCCAGGCTAGGCTTGAACTTGTGATCCTCCTGCCTCAGCCTCCTAGAGTGTTGTTGTAATTGCTGTTAATGTCTATCTGTCTCAGTAGAGTCTAAATCCCATGAAGGCAGAGCTGTATGTGTCTTGTGTATCATTTTATCCACAACAAATTACAGTGGACCCTGAAGTTATGACCGGCCTGACATACGAATAACTTGAGTTATGACTGGAATATTAGTTTTAACTTACGACCAAAGTCTTGAGTTATGATCTGAATGCCAGCCACTTGTGCTTCCAGATGGTCTCAGATACGTATTTTTGTTTTTGCAGTACTGGGGATTGAACCCAAGGCCTCACACATGCTAAGCTAGTGCAGTATTACTGAGCTACATTTCCAGCCCTTCAGATACAGATTTAATCCTTAAAGAGTGCTGGAAGGAACATTATAACATCCTTTCCTGTGTGGGGTTAATTGAGAAGTTCTGGGCCAGTATCTCTCTAAGGACACTGAGATCTGCCTGTATATAGGAGAGAGACTTTGAAGGTTGTGAGGAGGAACCTGAGCCTTCAATTGACCGACTTGAGTTACAGCCAGCCCTTGCAAACAAATTGAGTTCAGAAGTCAAGGGTCCACTGTATTTATTAAATGAACAAACCTATATCACTTCATGAAGTATTCTGTTGTTTATGGTTTAATCTATGGAAGTTCTCATTTTTTTCCACACAACCATCTCCAGAAAACAAGTACTTTCCAGTGTTAATGTTTTGAAGAAATTTGTCACTGTGTTAGAGATTTCTAAGGATTCAAATGGCTCACAGAAGTGTTAGAGATCCTTACTCTTTTCGTGTGCACAATTTTTATTCAACAAATATTTGCCACAAAGTTTAATGTGCCCAAGACATTGTGAGGTGGTGGGAATGTACTGGTGAAGAAAACAAACATAGTTTCTGCTCTCTTGGAAATAACACTATAGCTGAAAGAGACAAAGAATGTATGTATAAATAATGTATGGCATAATTTCAGATAGAAGGAAATGCTATGATGAAAATACAGTAATAACATATTGAAATAGGGACTCTGTGGAACTACTCTAGCTAGATTAGTGAGGAAAATCCTGTGAGGATGTGATTTTTAAACAGATGTAAATGATGAGAAGGAGGTGGCCATATGAAAAACTTGGAGAAAAGGATTTAATAAAGAAGGAATAGGTCACAAAAGGGCTGAGTCTGGAATGATCTTGACATGGTCAAAGGTTAGGAAGGAAGCTCCTATGACTGAGTATGGTGAATGAAGGAGAAATTAGTAGGATGTGAAAGCGGAGAGGTGCAGTAAATCATGTAGGATCATGCAGGTTACTATGGAGAATTCACAATCAGAATGGAATCTACCAGGAAGCCCTCTGAGATCTTGTAGCAGGAAAGTGACATGATCTGACTTATAATTTAAAAAAATTGTTCTGGCTTCTACGTAAAGATTTTAGAACAATTAGGAGTTTGCTATGGTACTCCAGGTAAGAGATAATAGGATTGGATTGTATCTATGAGGTCTCTTGTTTAACAGTTTATGATTCTAGGTTACCTGCAAGTAGGCTTTATTTTGAGTAATTTTCAAGTATCAGTTTTGGCCTGAGGCCTTCAGAATTTTCTGAAGATCCATTGGTAGAAGCATGTTACCACTGTTTTTCCCTAAGTGGTACCCTTATTATGTTACTATTTGTTCCCCCCAAAATTGGTTAGTAAGGATAATTATCTCTAGTGTTCTTAAATAAGGGATATTTGCAAGTCTGGGCTCTCATATTATTACGTTGTTCAAATATATCCACTGTTTAGAATAGTGGTAAAATTTACTCAACCAGTGGAAAGGCAAAATATTTCAATATCTAACACAATGCCTAACATATTGTGGTTGCTGAATAGTTCTTTGTTACATATGAACCGTTCCTGCTGGCTGAATTCAGCACAGACCACCAGTTTATGTGACCTTTGATATTCATAATTTGTCACATAGTTCTTATAACTACTTGGTGTTTATAGAGATCCCCATTGTATAAAAGAGGAAACCCAAACTCTGAGCAGTTGCGATGTTCCTTGTGTAATCCTCAAAGCATTCACATTAAATAGGCATGGCATCGCACAGGATTTATAATGATGAAACAGAATCAGAGAAGGAGAGTGACTTGCCCAACTGCTTATTTTTTTGTGTTTGGTTTCTTTGTAACACTTATTTCTGGTGTGTGTATATATATATATATATATATATATATATATATATTTTGCAGAATGAAGTCTACCAGGAAGCGCTCTGAGAGCATGTAGCAGGAAAGTGACATGATCTGATTTATAATTTTAAAAATTGTTCTGGCTTCTATGTAGAGATTTTAGAACAATTAATGACCTTGTGGTACTCCAGGTAAGAGGTGATGGTACCACATTGTATCTCTGAAGTCCCTTGTCATTTAACAGTTTATGATTCTAGGAAATATAGACTATAGTATTTGCTTGTCAGCCCCACTACATATACACTGTATGAGGGCAGGGACTATACAAATGATCTATTCTGTAACAAATTACCCCCAAACCCAGTGCCTTAAAACAGCCAATAGTTTTTTTTTTCTTGCTGCTTTAAGAATGTACTTTATACAAAATAACCAGTTTATATGGAAATAAATCTACAGACCTCCAAGGCTCAAAAAGCTTTTTAAAAAGTTCTTTTAACAAATTATCCAATACACAATATTGAACTAACTATTGAGGTAAGTGTCGCTCTCAGTGAAACAGGGAATCAGCAGATCACGACAAAATATACATAATATAAAAATAAATAGTATTGCCCTTTCCGGTACTGACCAGGAAGGTTCACAGGGCTCTGGCTCTCACAGCAGGAGCTGACTGCCCAATGCTGAGTGCTGCAGCAATGCAGGCAAGTGAGGTACCTGGCCCCTGCTGGGGGAAAGGAGGGGCCACAGTCTATCCATGGGCATCAGCATTTTAATAACTTAATATCTGCACCTCTGTTCCCACCCACCCAACCCTTTCAAAAACACACACAGGACAATCAGCTGGTTATCAGGCAGAATGAGAGGAAGAGACTGGGTAAAAAGTTCAGCTCCAGCAGGAGATAGTCCCTCCATGCACTTGGGTGTCTAGCACAGAGAAGGATCAATACCCAGAATGGAGAAATGCTTGTATCAAGAGATTATCTGAGCTGGGATGCAGTGAAGCTCACCCCAACTCTGCTTTCCAGAGGGGGAAGAGTAAAACTCTGGGGCTTAAAGCTGCACAGTAAGAGTTGAGAGCCCATGTCTTCTCATTGAGTAAGACTCAACCACATCCACAGTTCTTAGCAAATAACTGCCTCTACACACTCAACCCACACTGCAGCTCTCCAAAGAACTACCTGCTGGGACAGGACATCCCAGACACTCTCAGGACTGAACATTACGTGACTCTCTGAAACATGGAACTGATTCCCCTGATGGGAGCCCATGAAGAATCTGACCTGAGGGTGAAATGACCAACAGACAAACACGAAAGGGGAAATAATGCTAGAAAAGTCCTTGTCTTTATTTATTGGAAAAATCAAGGTTCTCACAAATGTTAACAGGATTCTGACACTACAGAACTGTTTTTGCTTGAGACTCTTGATTAAAAACTTTCCTGGGTAATTTCAAATTAGCTCTTAAGAACTGTGTAGCCTTTATAAATTTGAATTTGAATTAAAAAAGGAAGGGAGGGGCTGGGGATACAGCTCAGTGGCGCCACACCTGCCAGGTAAGTGCAGGGTCCTGAGTTGGATTCCTAGTACAAAAAAAAAAAAAAAAGGAGGGAGGGGAAAAAAATGTCCAACCACATGGAATGCACTGAAAGAATGAGTGAATTGTAAGGCTGTTTGTGGTAACATTGATTTTGTTTTTTTAAGACAGGGTTTGCTATGTAGCCCAGGCTGGCCTCAAAATCACAGATATCTTCCTGCATCAGCCTCTGAAGTGCTGGGACTACCATGCCCAGCTGTGAAAGCAATATTGGATTTTATGTGTTTGAGACAGCAGTCAGCATACCAGCCAATAGTTATTATTTTGCAGTTTCTGTGGGTCAGGAGTTAAGAAGTGGCTCAGCTGAGTGATTCTCACTAAAGATCTATCATGAATTTGTAGCCCATTTTTCTGCTAGGGCCGAAGGCCTGCCTGGGTCTAAGTTATCTGCCTTAAAGGTAACACATGGCTGTTGGCTGGAGGCCTCAGTTCTTAACCATGTAGGCCTTTCTTCATGACATGGCAGCTGGTTTCCTCCAGAGTGAATGATCCAAGAGAGAACTAGATATAAAGTACCTTTTATAACCTAGCAATGGAAATAATATATGTTCATAACTGTCTTATTCTATTGGTGGACTAATCTTGATATGTTATATGGTGGGCTACCCAGGGGTATGAATAACTGGAGGTAGGATTTAGTAGTGGCCATCTTGGGGACTGGCTACTACAGGCATTCTCTCTGTCTTGTTTACTGTCTTAGCCCCATGGTGGGTGCTCAGTAAATATTTGTTGAATAAGTGAGTAGATAGATTTAGACTACATGTAAATTCAGAGTATATCTTTAGAAAAATGAGCATTCATGGAGCCATAAGTTACTAGAGTAGAGTGGAAGATGGCTGTCAAATGTAAAGAGAAAGGGTAACTCACTTTATTTTTGGTTGTCTTTCCCTCAGATGTGGAAACATGAGGGCTTTTTTGCACTCTATAAAGGATTTTGGCCAAACTGGCTTCGACTTGGACCCTGGAACATCATTGTATCCTTTTACGATGTGAAAATAAAGCAAAATGTTTCAAGATCCCAGGTAATTCCAGGTTATGGGAAGGAAATTTGATTATTAAAGCCTTAAGACAAGTAAGAAACTATCCCGTTGGTGACTGTTGAGGATGGAAGTAAATAAACAGCCTTCAGTTGGAGGCTAATAGAGACTAAAGTAGGTAGAAAAGATATGCCAAACTTTCCTCTTCTCCTCTTTGAAACAAAATGACGGGAAGGGGAGGGTAAAGAGGTATAAGGGAGGGTAGTAGAAGGATGCATATGATCAAAATATGTTATATACATGCAAGAAAAGGCCACAATGAAACCTAGTATTTTGTAAGATTAATACACACACAGACACACACATATCAAGAGAAACAAAAACCAAATGACAACAAGTACATCCAGTGTGAAAGGGGCAAGGGAGTTTTTAGAAACCTTGATGGGAAGTCAGGTGCTGTGGTTCATGCCTGTAATCCCAGGACTCTGGGGGGCTGCGAGGAGCTCAAGTTCAAGCCTAACCTGGGCAATTTAGTGACTTAGCAGGCTCTGTCTCAGATCTTTTGCAAGAGGGAAGGAGACCAAGAGATGGAGGGAGAGGGGAAGGGGATGAAAAAAGAATTAAGATGTGTTATGTACAATGTACCAATCCCCATGAGCAGTGTAATCATTATGTACTGTGAACAGGTACTAATAAAATTGAAAAAAGGGATTGAAGATATAGCTCAGTGTGAAGGTCCTGGGTTCAATCCCCAGTATCCCCCTCACCACCACCCCCAGAAAAAAGAAAAAAAAACCTGATAAGAGATGCACTTGTGGGTCAGTCTCCCTCTTTTAACTGTGTTTGAGTGCCTCCTATGTGCAGAGCCGTGTAATGGATACTATGTGTGGTGCTGTGTGTAAATTGGTGAGTACTGCAGGTTTGAAATTAATTCCCTGACCTTGTGGGGTCTGTAGGTGGACAGAGATAACATCTCTTTCTCAAACTTTTGGAATTGGTCTGAATACCTACTGTGCAACCACTTCTCAAGCACTGAATTTTATGTTATCATGCATGTTCTTGTGTATTGTGTGTGTATTGTTTTCTCACACTGAAAACGGTATTAGTTTTAATCTGTTTATATTGCTAAGTGAGAATGATCATAGTGGGCACATAGTAGGCACTCAGCACATTTGATTTGACAGGTGTTGTTTTTAAAAAAGAGTTTTAAGGCAATGAAGCTTAGAGTAGCACAGATTAAATGCCTTAATTTAAGAAAATGCAATGCACAATTTAGAACTGGGTTTGCTTTTCAGTATCAATTCAGACATTTTCCATGACTTACTTTTCAGTTTTTCATTACATACGAGCAGCTCAAGAGGCTTCAAATATAAGAACTGGATATATGAGAGCCCAGCTCAGCCAGCCTTTCTACTGTTTTTCTTTACCCCTTTTTCGTGTTCTAATGTGTTTTGACAAAGTTGTGTTTACTGAACCAGTGGTCTCCCAACTCTCCTGATCAAAGAACAATAGGATGGTTCAGCTTTGCTCATGCATTTGTGTTACCATGTTAACTTTTCCCTGAGAGGAACTGTTTACATTGAAACTCTGGTGCCAGATTGGTATCTTCTGTGAAGATGGATACTGATGGGTAACATTCAAAATGGCCATTTGTCCAAATGTGGGTTAAATGTAGTTCGTTGGCCCCAGATCTGGGTAAGAGCAGAAGATATAGGCTGGGACAGTTACTGAAATGTATGCTGTAGACCTTGGTTCTTAGTAAAGTATTTATTGGCAGAATCACTTTGACTGTCTTTATTTACTATTTTCCCTTTTGCCAACTCTTTTAAGTTACATTCTCCCAAAAGTGACAAAGGGTGACTATGAAATTGATCCTGGTCTCTTAAAATACACCTTTTGGGGATAGAATAATTGCATTGTGCTTTCTCACTGCTATTTATTGTCATGACACTTGTTTCTAAACATCAGGCAAGTGGCTCTTTCCTAAGCATGAATAAACGAGCAACTGGCTCATTTGAAAGTTTCTGCAGATAAAATGGTAAGAGCCGGGCAAAAGGTTCTACCTACTTTCTTGTACTAGAATAGGCACTAAATTTTGGTGGAATGAATAGTTTAGGTCTTCATCTTTATGCATTCATTTGTTTGTTCATTTATTATGTGTTCATTATTTCCTAGATGCTGAAATATTAAAATGCATAAAACAAGGCTGGGTGTGGTGGCACACACCTGTATTCCCAGCACTCGGGAGTCTAAGGCGGGAGGATTGCCGCAAGTTTGAGGCCAGCCTGGACTGCATAGTGCGACCCTGTCTCAGAAAAAAAAAGACCCCAAAATGCATAAAACAGTGTATGTTTAAGCTCACATTATAGTAGGGGAACAGGTATATAAGTAAATTATTACAGTGGGTTTTAAGTACTTTGTGAGAGACAAAGTGCTTTTGGAGCAGAGAGGAGAAACAGCCTTCCCTAGAGAATTTGCCAAAACTTCATAGCAGAGGTGACACTTGAGCCAAGTTAAGAGAAGAGTGGACGTTATGTGCATAATATGTTATTCATTTTGACAAATGTTTAACAGCATGTATATATCTTTAGAAAATCATATAGAATGGTTTCACTGCCTTAAGAATCCTCTGGGGCCGGGGATTTAGCTCAGTGGTTTTGCTGCCTGCTGCACAAGTGCAAGGACCGGAGTTCGATCCCCGGTACCAAAAAAAAAAAAAAATCCTCTGTGGTTCTGTTTGTTCCTTTCTCCCTCATAACCTCTGCCAAGCACTGAATCTTTCATTGTCTCTATGGTTTTGTCTTTTCCAGAATATCATATAGCTGGAATTCTCTAGTAGCCTTTTCAAATTGGCTTCTTTTGCTTAGTTATATGCACTTAAGATTCTTCCATGTCTTCTCATGGCTTGGTAGCTCATTTCATTTTAGCTCTGAATAACTGTCTGAATCTATCACATTTTATTTATCCATTCATCTACCAGGGGACATCTTGGTTACTTCCAAGTTTGGGCAAGCCATTAAAGATGCTATAAACATTTGTGTGCAGATTTTTGTGTTAACAAAAGTTTTCAACTCATTTAGATGAATACTAAGGAGCATAATTGCTGGATGGTAAGATAAGAGCATGTTTAATTTTATAATAAACTGCCAAACCATCTCCCAAATACAATTTCATATTCCCAGAAGGAAAGAACAAGAGTTCCTGTTGCTCCACGTCTTTTCTAGCTTTTGGTGTTGTCATTGTTTTTGGATTTGGGCCCTTTTAGTAGGTGTGTAGTGGCATCTCATTGTTTATATTTATTTTTAAATACTACTTGTATCAAATACCCCATTCAAACCCAAATGGATAAGCAAAAGATAAACAATTTTTCCCAGTGATATAGCCTAAGAAGTAGTTTCTTGGAGTATATATTCATATATATTGGAAATTGGCTGTTGTTTGCCTCAACTCAGATGTTAAAAGAAGCCTTGTGATTTCCTCTCCCTTCATCTAAATAAGTTTCCTCATAATTTCATATACTATGTGTCACACCTGATAACTGCATATTACATTTGTGTGATTATTTGATTAATGCTATATCCCATTAGTCTGTAAGCTTGTGAAGATCAGAATTTTGTCAGCTTTGTTTACTGCCAGGTTCATAGTGCTTAGCATAGTTACTTGCACTCAGTGGTACCTTGGTTTATGAACTTAATTTGTCCACAATTTTGGAAAAGATGGCCATGTTTGTGTTTGTGCGGGAAAGGTGGCTGTGACATGTTTGTCACCTGTTGTAGGGTTTGCAAATAAAAACAAAATTTTGTCAAACATTTTTGTTTGTGAACCAAGCATTCATGAACCAAGGTACCACTATATTTGTTATATGAATAAATGAATTGATTTGTAGCCAAAGGATTGGATAAATTGCCTAGAAAGATAAAGGTTCAGCAAATATTATGGGCTTTAAATTGAATTAAACTTAAATTACTACATAGATGATTGTGGGATAAGGATTACATCAAGCCTGAGTCACTAGAAGGGCAGTGTTGCCATGGCTTTAAATATTGTCTATATGCTGATGACCTCCAAATGTACACTCCCAGCCTGTTCCTCTCCCCTGAACTCTGTACTTTTGTGCCCTGCTGCCTACTCCATCTCTGTTTCATTTTTTTCTATTAAATTTTAATAGACATATAAACTTAACATGTACAAAACAAAATTCTTGATTTGCCCCCTAAAAGCGCTTTTAGTGGTTTAGGCCTTGAAGTAATCCTTAACTCTATTCTCTCTCTCACAACCCACATCCTATTCCCTAGCAAGTCATATTTGAAGGGATGAAATGATGATCAAAATCTGTAGGCTGAAAAAAAGTCTGTAGGCTAGAAGTTGAAAAAGCTCTCCACCCTCCATTTTTTGAGAGGCTGGAGAGAGACAAGTCAGATAAAAATAGCTAAGCCTACCATTGGCAGCACACACCTTTATCCCCAGCTACTCAGGAAGCTGAGGGTGGAGGATTACTTGAGCCTAGGAGTTGGAGGCTAGCCTGGGCAACATAGTGAGACCCTTTCTCAGGTAAAAAAAAATTGAGAAACAAATAATAGCTGCTAATTCTATGGCTCTTACTAGGTTCCAGGTACGATTCTAAGGCTATTATGTTTATAAAACTGTCTAAATCCTTACTACCACTCCTATGAGGTAGGTACTATTCTAATTTTTTAGATGAGAGGCTAAGGCACAGATAGGTGTAATAATTTGTCTCTAGAAAAGTGGCAGTCTGGCTCATGAGCCTCTGTGTATAATCACAATCCTAGAAGTGGGCTAACGTACCTTGTCCTGAATCACTAAAGTTTATAGCAGGTGAGCACTAAAGAATATTGATTTCATTAATTCCCCTATTATTACAGCACCCCAGGAGAAAGAAGGTCAATCATTTTTGTGCTTTGTCACTCTTTGACATGTACCTGTAATACCAGATTTAGATTATTTTCCTGGTGACCTATGACAGTGAATATATTATTTTCCCCTTATACTCTGCTTTCTACTGCTTCCTTCTTGTTCCTTTGTTGGCTGTTTTTTCTCTATGACCTCCTTCATCACTACCCACCCCTCTTCCTCCAATCTTAAGTGAATACAGTTCACCAGGGGTAGCACAGCAAGGTTCAGAAAGAAGTCCTTCCTGTCAGAGACAGCACATCAGCACCACACAGACTTGTTCCTTTTGGACATTAGACCTGTGATACAGATTCCACTAGCTTGAAATTTAGCAATTTGGACATGGGCCTAGATTTGTCACCCTCTCACCTCCAATGCAAAGAAATATTTCGGTTTTAAGCAAACTTATGGACAAATGATTAAACTAGTAAGAACCTGATTATAAATAATTGTTTTGTATTCACTATAGCATATCATTTAAGAGGTTTTTTTAAGCCTAGTCCAGTAGGATCTTACATATAAATTAAAGTCATAAAATTGCTTCTTTTTAGTCAAATATCTTCGTGTTGCCTCAGAATGGCCATTCTTCAGTAATCTTAATTCCTAAAATTTCACTGCAAACGATATTTCTCCTCTTTCTATTCAGTGTCTCAGCATCAGAATCCAATTGTATTTTGAGCTGTGGCTCACTGGTCAGTAAACGCTCTTCATGCATCCTTGTCTCCCTCACTTAGTAAGTCAGAAAAACAATTTAATGAATTTATTGTACAAGGTTACTAAAGGACTTCATAATGTTAAAGTAGTGGTTGGAATTTTGTATAAGAAATGTTTGGATTATGAGTCTTTTTTTTTTTTTTTTTTTTACCTTTGAAATAACATCCAAGCCAGTCGGCCATAATTTCTTGGTTTCTGTATCTCACCTCCCCTTTCCCCCTTCAGTACTGGGGATTGAACCCAGGGTTACTGATCTGTATCCCCAGCCCTTATTTTGTTTTAAGACAGGGTCTGGCAGAGTTGCTCAGGCTGGCCTTAAATTGTGATTTTCCTGCCTCAGCTTCCAGAGTAGCTAGGATTTCACTTTTTTTTTTTTTAAACAACCTTTGAAATGATATTATGACACCTATTTGATTTTCTATAGAAAGTGTTTTAAATTTTTTGATTAGTTCAATGGACAAATCTGTAAAAATACTACAGGTGGTAAAAGCACATTGAAGTTTTATAAAGTGTGACATTTTACTGGGCCTATGTTATGTCAGCATGTTTATCAGCTTTCTAGTGCCTTAGTATCAATACAATTGAGACAGAACTGAAACTGATAAGGATTTATTATAGTAAAACTCTGAAAAAATAAATGGGAAATGTGATTTAATCATGGGATCGTTGGGCAACATACCAAATAAAATAAACCTAAACAGATGCAGAGACCTCAAGCTCTTGTGCCTCCATTATGATCTTAGTTCTTCCAGAGCTCAGAAGCAAATGAATGCTGCCTGCCCCATTATGTAGAAGGGGTTTTAGAAGAAACAGGAACTACTTTGTGCATTAAAACAGGCTCTGAGGCCCTTAGCAGCTGCATTAGTCGTTTCTAAGGTTCTTCATGAGAGAGCTCATTGAACACAGTGGCTGATTATGGTTCTAACAGCTTGTGAATCCAGTGAACATATGGCTGGTAGTAGCATGTTAGGCAGTCATGCCCTTTGCCCTGCCACAGTTGATCCATTAGGTTGAGCACATCTTCCATTCAGCAAACTGTAGGACTATGACTTCAAGGCTTCAGCTGCATCAAGAACTGTCTCCAAGCTCCATGTGTAAATGTTTTACTCTCATACTTACTCAGCATTTTCTGATAGAGCACAGAGACTACCTCAGAAAATTTAAAGGGTGGAAACATTGAAATTGCTCTCTGGATATTACATAGTGCTGCGTTGATGATGTATTTGCATCATGAGGTGTTTTTCATTTACAGTTTTTGGCAAGGAAGTGCAGCTACTCGTATACACTTGTGTAAAGAATGGTCTTTTATCAGAGAAGGTCCTCTTCAATCTGGGGTGCAGCTTCAGGAGGGATACACATGGAACAGTGAGGGAGGAAGGGGATGCCCACCTAGCCAAGTAGATCAGCTGCATCAGCCTGGTGATTGCAGCCAGATCCCCTTCACATCTACAAGGTGAGGTGCTTTCTTAAGCTGCTATGTTCTGTTAGTCCAGATTTCTGAATTTGTAGGAGACAGATCAACAACACTAGCAGTAGGGCATATCAAAAATTTCCTTTTGTTAAAACAATTAACTCCCTCCATATGGTTTATGCTTTCAGGAATTCATATGCTTTTATTTCTTGGAGATACTTAATTCACTGTAGTCTGTTCATTTATCATTCATTTATGACTTCTCTTAGCATATATGTCAGGGCAACATTACACTTCAAGAAATGTCAGCAAAAGTCAGAATCATAATTCTTATAAATGTTTAATGTCCCTTCATTTAGTAATAAATACTGCTTTGGAGAATTTATCCTTAAGAAATTCAACAGAGATGTCAAAGATTTATACAAAGGGCATTTGTGGTGGTGTTATAACAATGAGAAATTGGAAATAACCTCAATTTTATCACAACCATAGAGAAATTGTTAAGATGTTACATATTCATTAAAAAAACATGCAACCAATACAAGTTACAGTTTTGAAGAAGACTTAATGACAGGAAAACATGCACAGTATAATGTTAAGTATAAAAAGATGAAGGGGAATAACTGGTCATTTCTAGTCTAATTATGGGTATCTTGTAATTTTCCATATTTTAAATTTTTCTAAAATGAATAAAACTTTTATAATCATAAAGGAATAATAAACATCATTCATACATTAATATGTATCTCTAAAAGAAATGCTATCAAAGATAGGGCAGTTTTAGCACCTTGCTCTCAAATACTTGTGGGATCAGTAGCTGGACAGATGATTAGACAAATGAATGATAGTGGACATTTGTAGGTACCACCATTGACTGTATAAGACTGCAGAAATAACACATGAGGATCTATTAATTAAAAGAAGATTCCAGACCTATCAGCAGTTTTTGAAAGATAACATGGAAGATACTGAAGGAATCATAAAATTAAGTGCCTGGTGATAGACAAGGAGCTGTGCTTTGTGCTTGAGTCCATTGCTACTCTTTTTGCACAGATATTGACATCATGTTTCCTCTTATTCTGTGTGTGCCCTTGAAGTATTTCTCATGCTTGCTCTTTTTATTGGTCTCTATTCAGTTTGGCCAGAGACTGAGCTTGGTGAGAATTAAATCAAGGTCATGAGTTCAATTCCCATTTGAACCAGTTAATACTAGTTCATCCAGGGAAAGTATCCCAAGGCTAACTGGCTGGCTAACTCCCAGAGGTGGGCTTATTGGTCATACAGGAGAGTGTTGGTAGTTCAAGGCAACCTGCCTCTAACACTCGTAAAACTATTCAAAACACCCTTCCTTGTACAGGGAGCTATGTGTTCTTATGTTCTTAAGAGTAGTCCTGAAACTGAGGTGCAATATGCATAACTGTAGCTACCTAAGGATTTAATATATAACTTAGTATTGTCTCAGTTTTTATAACAAATCCATGATAAGTTGCTCTTGGAAACTATGAATGGAGTCAATTGACCTATATTGTATCCTACAAAGTCTTAATATCTTGATCAATTACTGAACAGAATCTGGCCTCTTTGCAAGTCTGTCAGAAGACACATTGGATGCATGACTGGATCCTCTCCAATGCATTTTCTTATCTGTGAAGGAGCCTGCATAAAAGAAAGCCATTAGGGCTGGGGATTTAGCTCAGTTGTTCCACCGCCTGCCTTGCAAGCACAAGGTCCTGAGTTCGATCCCTGGTACCAAAAAAAAAAAAAAAAAAAAAAAAGAAAGCCATTAAACTTTTGCATAGCATTCTGTATCTCTGCTCTTGGCAGCTTATTAAAGTGTTCTTCGTTGTAGTTACTCTTGAACCAAAATGTATGATACCAGAGTTAATGCCTTGTTTCTGCCTGCTCTGTCTTGATACTGCTAAGGTATTAGATGTACTACTTGTCTTTTTCTACCTGGTTACCTATTATTACTCATTCTGTAAAACCTTACTCAGGAGTTGAGTAATTCAACGTTCTGAGTCAAAATGTCTTTGTCTTGTGGATCATAGTTGAATATGATGGACTCCCTTTAAGTGGGGCAGTTGGCTGTTTTATTTAGGATTTTTAAGGAAGAAAACTAACATTTTTCTGGACACCCACACTGTTCTGTATAGTTCACTAGGTGTTCTCACATATGTTACCGATAATAAGGTAGTCATTCTTACCGCAATTTAACAGAAGAGGAATTTAGTTTTGAAAGTATAAATAACTGAATCATAATTTCAATACTTGTCTTTTGGACTTAAAAGCCCATGATTTTTCAGCTGCACATACTGACTCCCAGGGATAGCAGCATCTCTTGGTCAGACTGAACCTAAGAACACACTTTTCACCTAGCCACTCCTCCTTTTCTCCCATAGCATTAAAAATCTTTAAGATTAATTGTAAATTGACAAATAATAATTGTACATATATATGGGGTACAATGTGACTTTTCATATATGTAGAATGATTAAATCAGGCCAATTAAGTAAACTTCATTACACTTTGCTTATGTTACCTTAGTCACATGCATCCTTTGCAGCAAGGCCAGGAATTACGCTTTGAATCAACAATAAGGAGGGCATTGGTTTGAGCCTGCTTTCAATTTTGTCCAAAATTCAGTTATTATTTGTATTTTGCCTAGTTCCCAACCCAATCCAAGACTGTGCTAGCATCAACTGTGACTTGCCGGATGCTCAACACTTAAAGGCCTGTTGAGTTTCATCATCTACTCAAGAACCAAAAATGTCTTCGGTTATTTACTGCAACATAAAAGCTTGCAATAGTGAAAACAAACATAAAAGTCTGCTATGGTGAAAAACAACTTACCAAAGGAGGGATGATGTGAAGAATAGCTGAGTGAGAAACAGGCTATTAGATAGAGGGTAAAGATAGGAAGAAGGGAATTTTCAAGAGTACAGAAACTCAAAAGGATAATAATTATCTTCTGAATGTCTGATGAAAGAAAGCTGAGAGCTAATCTAAGACTAAAGGAGAATCCAGGAAATCCAAATACAAAGTATCATGCAAATTTAGGAGCAAATGGAATAAAGTGTAGCTCTGAGGAGCAAAGTGGGTTCAGTCTGGAGAGCTTGGCAGTACCTGCCTTGGTGTCTACCTCTTTTCCCTCTTTCTTCCCTTTCAGTGTCTCAGAATGTGTGAGTTAGCTGTGTGTCCTCAGCAAGTAGCTACAAGTGACATATGAAGCAACTGATGGGAGCAGGCACAAGATAGTGGAAAAATATGGTGGACTAGGAGGGTAATAGCAGAAATATTCATAAGATAGGCTATTCTCCCCCGAAAAGTGCTCCCATTCTTTGAACCCCCGAGACCATGAGGTGTGAGAAAAGATAAGCTTTAGACTCTGACTCTATATAAAATCTCTGATTCACATTGGGAATGGCAGAAAGTAGAGGAACTCCTCACATTACCAAAGCAAGTTTTTGTAGTAAATCATTATAATATACATTTACAAAGAAAATAACCTAAGTTCTCTAGTGCTGTGCTGTCTAATATGGGAGCAACTAGCTATATATGGCTAATGAGGTTTTGAAGTATGGTTTAAATTGAGATGTTCTGTAAGAGTGAAATACACTCCAGATTTCAAAGACTTATATGAAAAGAATAGTTTTTAATATTGATTATGTTAAGTGATAGTAGTTTGGATATATTGGGTTAAGTGAAGCATTAACATTAATCTTTACAGGGATGGAAATGTTAATTATTCGGATTAGATCAGTACATATTATACACATGTATTGAACTATCACACTGTACCCCTCTCTATATACACTTAAAATTATTAAATATTAAAGCCTGAGGCTAAAACATTAATTTTTTCCTATTTCCTTTTTAACATGGCTACTAAAGCATTAAAAATTATGTATGTAGCTTCCATTATATTTCTGTTAGACAGTGTTGCCCTGGTATATTAAAAAAAAATAGGATTAGAAACCAGGTATGGCCTCTAATCCCAGCACTTGGGAGGCTGAACCAGGAGGATTGGGAGTTTAAAGCTAGCCTGAGCTACATCTGAGCTACACAGCAAGTTCAAGGCCACCTTGGGACCCTGTCTAAAATATATATATTAGCAGTACTTTTCTTTATGTATACCTGTTCAAGTGACAGGCTCACTTTAAAATAAGGACAGGGAGGAGTGGAGACTTGCAAATAGAGAAACTGATTATAGAAGAGAATCAGGATCTTGCATCAGTTACCCTTGGTTCTAGGGGTGAGGGGTTGGGGGAGGTGGAGTAATCAATTGCCTGAGGACAGTTCTGTCATTCCCCTAGCTCCATCTCCTAGTTGGGGCTCAGAGTAAAGAGGGCAGAGGCGCTTTGAAACTTCTCTTTCCTTACCATCTTAGCCATCAATCTCCAAGTGGGAGATGGTGACAATATGACAGGAACTTCCCCTGGGCCTATCCGGACCACCATTCCTGGCTGAGAAGAGAAGGAGGAATGATGTGAGCCCCTTCTTCACTCCCAAGGCCATGTAGTAGAGCTGCTGCCGTACCTCCTTCTGCCGATAGGCATAGATGAGTGGGTTAAGCAGGGAGTTGCCTACACCAAGCAGCCACAGGTACTTTTCCAGCACTGGGTAGAGGTTGCACTCCTGGCAGGCCACCTGCACAATGCTGGTGATAAAGAAGGGGGACCAGGATAGAGTGAAGCTCCCGATGAGAACAGACACGGTGCGGATAGCCTTGAAGTCGCTGGGACACCGTGAGGGCCGGTAAGCTCCAACCATGGCTCCTGCATGTTCCATCTTTCGGATCTGCTGGGTGTGCATGGAAGCAATCTTGAGCATGTTACAGTAGAAGAAGACAAAGAGGAGCATGGCTGGGAAGAATCCAGCACAGGAGAGGATCAGCACAAATCTAGGGTGAAATACAGCAAAGAAAGTGCAGACCTTTTGATAGGTGGTTTGCTGGAACATGGGGACTCCGAGTGGGAGGAAACCAATGAGGTAAGACAGCAACCACAGCCCAGCAAGGCAGGCCCCAGCCATGAGCCCACTCATGATCTGGAAGTAGCGAAGGGGCTGCTTAATAGCAAGGTACCTGTCCAAGGCAATCAGCATGACCGTGAGCACAGAGGCAGCTGCAGAAGAAGTGACAAATGCCATTCGAAGTCTGCACAGGGTCTTCTGTGTGGGCTGAGCAGAGATGAAGAGCTGGTCTGTGACGAGGCCTGAGATAGCCACACCAATCAAGATGTCAGCCACAGTCAGATTCAAAGTGAAGCAGAGACCAACATCGTTCTTGTGGATTGACAACAGCACAGCCACAGCCACTAGTGCATTTACAGCAATGATGAGGAAGGCCAGGACAGCAAGGATCACTCCAAATGAGTAAGATGACTCCATGTCTGGAAGTGGGAGGACTTCCACTTAACAGGGCATGCTGGTTCTCCAGTTCAAATTCCGGGCTATGTGGTTCAGAGCCACAGTACAGTTCTGGGCATTACTGGCAGTCCAGGCTGGCAGCTCGTCATCTTTGGGATCCTGATGCCATTAAGAATTACCCTCTCTGTTTTAGTCCTCAGCCTTCTGTCTCTCCAGCTTTCTGAAGTCAGAATCCTAGTGTAGACCTTCCCCTGGGCCCTGAGCTAGTCCCTCCCCCTCCAACAACAAGTTACTAGGCAACTCCTAAGTACCTGGAACATGCTGTCTCCAGGCCCTTCTCCTTTCATTGATGCTTCGAGGGCTTCGGAGGCATGGGCACATTCAAAAGCTTGCCTGTCTGACAGAAGATATGATTGACTAATCACACTTTTCCTTCCTCCATAGTTTGATATTAAATTTCCACTTCTTTTATTCCTAAGCCTCAAGTGTCAGCTTAATAACTGATCTAGCTTAATTAAGCATTTGCCTAATAAATAATCCTTATATGACTGCTTTTAATCAAGCAAGATGATCATAATCAGTTGAAGTGGAAAATGAGGACAAATGAGCTAGTTGAGGGATGCAGCATCAGCATCCTTCAAGTGTATTACCACACATTTAAGCTGTTTCTTTTTATTTTGGGGTAATGGGGATTAAACCCAAGGCTTCCATACTGAGTTACATCCCCAGCCCTTTTTCTTTTTTTCTTTTTTTTTCCCTTTTTATTTTGAAACAGGGTCTCACTAAGTTGCCCAGTCTGTACCTCAGCCTCCCAGAGTGCTGGAACTACAGGTGTGTGCTACCACACCCTGCTCCATGCTTTCTTTAGACCTATTTTTATGTGTCTAGGATGAGGACTTGGAACTTACTGAGTTTCTTGAATTAATACTTTCCATGAAACGTGGGAAGTTTTATGCCATTGTTTCTTCAAAAGTTAAGTTGGTGTTTGTTTTTTGTGGGTTTATTTTGGGGGGGGGTTGGTACTGGGGATTGAACCCAGGACCTTTGCACTGAGACAGGATCTTGTTAAATTTCCCAGGATATTAATATGAGAAAATGGAAAAATAGGAACAAAATCTTTGTAAATAGGGAGGAATGGAGGGGTTGAAGGGAGGGCTGGGCAAGGGTGAAAAATAAGAACCAAGAGAGATTATGTAAAGGTGCAAATTTCCAATGATGAATGTCATTATATTGTATACCTACAATGTACCAATGATTAGAATGAATAATTGATAATGTAAAATAGGAAGAAAAGGTCAAAATGGGTAGGGATGGGGTAGTGGGAGGGGCAGGGGAAAGGAAAGAAGGGAAAGGAAAAATGATGAGAAATGGAAAAAATGGAAATAAAGTCTTTGTAAATAGGGAAGGGTGGAGGGGGTGAAGGGAGGGCTAGGAATGGGGAAAAAATAAGAACCAAGATGCATTATGTAAAGGTACAATTCCCAATGAGAAATCTAATTATGTTGCATACCTAAAATGTACAAATAAAAGAATTTAACAAAAAAAAAATAAAATAAATTTCCCAGGATGAGTTCAAACTTTTGATCCTCCCAGGGTGTTGGGATTATAGGCAGATACCACCACATGCCTGGTTTAAACTGTTTCTTATCTTTTTCTCTCTAGCACGTCAAATGCCAATTCTCTCAAATAGAGTATGTTGTTCCCTCGTTTCTTATCTTTTGGAACTCAGTTAATTGAGGATGAAGAAGGACAGGAAAGACTAAGCAAAGAATTGGGAGCCCATTCCCTATCAAGCTGCTATCCCTTGCTTGTACTCCTTGGGAACTGCTTCCACACTATGGTGGGCTATGTCTCTGGTCACTTGAGTAGTGGCTGGCAGGCTTGTTTTTCTTCATCCTGTAGACCCAAGATTCCCTCTGAGGAGAGGAGGAGGTGGGCTTCACTCAGAAAAGTGCATGCTTAGTGTTTGACAGTGGAATTTTCCAGGGATAGAGCTCCTGCCAGTTAGGCCAAAGGGTGGCAGTATTGCTGACTCAGGTGAGATGAGTGGAGGGTGGGCAGCTGTGGAAGTGACTCCAATTTAGGTTATATATTTATTTGCCCAGGTGCATTAGAACTAACCTTTTGCCTTCTGCTCTCATCTTGGATACCAAGAAGAGAGCGGTAGGGAGAAGAGTGGTTAGAAGCTTATTTACTCAGTTCAGGTGAGAGCACAAATGGGGGAGATGAGTGTTTTAAGTGATAGTGCGGAGAGCAAGGTACAGAGCTGGAGGAAAATAGTATATTTCAGGATGTTCTGACATTCTGAGAGGGCCTCTGGCAGAAGTCTCTCCCACAAAGGCTCAGAAAAGCTGGGTTGTAGGGACTCACTATGCTAGTTGCCTGCCTGAGAACAGTTATTCTTTGGGACATGCCTTTAGTAGGCTGATTTCAGTTGTTTAGAACCTGGCCTAATTTTATACCTGGACTTAAGAAGGGTTTTTGTTTCCCTAGCTTTTGACTCTATGCATGGCCCATGTTCAAACTTGCAAGAGCATCAGTATCACCTGTGGGGTTTATTAAAACCCAGCTTTATGGGCCCCATCCCAGAGTTTCAAATTCAGTAGAGTTTGGTGGGCCCATGAATCTGCATTTCTAACAAGCTTTCAGTTGCTAGTTTTGCTGCTGCCACTGCCACCGCTGGCTAAGTGACCAGGTGGGTTCTTAACGTAAGTCGTGTATCACAATCATCTGGCAGTTCCAAATATAGCTGATATTTAGGTCACACACCAAGTGATTCTAACATAATTAGTCTGGGTGTAACTTGTGCATCTGGAATTTTAGTAGCTTAACAAGCAATTCTGATCCTTGGGTGAGGTGGAGAACCACTGACTGGTAGCAAAAGCACAAGCTCTGGGGTCAGCATACCTGGGTTCCACATCTCTGCAATTTTGGCTGGGCAAAGAGTCTTTCTGATTTAGCTTTGGTTTTCTCATGTATGTTATGGGGACAATAATACTTACATCATGGAGTTGTGAGGATGATAAAATGAAGTATGATGAATGTGAAAGAGCTTCAAAAACTATACACTATTATTGTCTTCTGGTCTCTGTTAAATTGATACATTGTTAAAGTGTGTGTCTGAGTGTTAATTGAAATGTTACTTAACATGTGTATCAGTGATTATGCCCAATTAATGAAAGTGTGTATTAGAACCATGGGTATGACTTGAGAGCTGGCAAAAAAGCCCTCAGACCTTGCACAAAACCTAAATCATAGTCTGAATTTTAATAAGATCTACATGTGATCTGTATGCACAGTAAAGTTGTTCTTGCTCTTCCCGACTCTCAGGTGTCTGATTGAATTAGTTTCCTTTTGCTGCTATAACATACTATAACAAACCCAGTGGCTTGAAACAACAGAAGCTTTTTTTCTTACAGTTTTCAAGGTCAGAAGTCCAAACTGGATCTTACAGAGCTTAAATCAGGCAGGAGGATATAAAGGAGAATCTATTTCCTTGTCTTCTCTAGCTTCTGGAAGCTGCCCAAAGTCCTTTGCCTCCTGTCTACACTGCTCAGACCTCTGCTTCCACAGTTACATCTCTTTGATTCTCATCCTCCTCCCTCCCGCTTGTGATTACACTGGGTCTACCCGGTCAAGCCAGGATAACCTCCCCATGCTAATATTTTCAATTTAATCATATCTACAAAGTCCTTTTTGCTATGTAAACTTGCATATTCAGTGTCCAAGGATTGGGATGTGGACATCTTTACTGGCATATTATTCTACACAAGTGATATTCTCTGGTGCCTGTACCTCTTCCTCCTCCATACTCCAACAGATGTTCTTAGTCTACTTTTCTTTGTTCATACCCTGGATATTTATTTCTTTTTCTTAGCCATTAAAACACTTTTTTCTTTTTTGAGAACCCACAAACTGACTCAAACTAATCCAAGTGGTCTTGAAAGATAATGATCTCCTTTTCACCGGATATATGCAAGCATATGCCCATCTGTTGAGATGGTTTTACAGGGAATTCCTGCAGCAGTGGAGAACATTAGTATCCCCATTGATTTGCCTTTCAGTCCCTATGTAGTCTGTTTTTATTTTTATTTTTTTTGAGATAGAGACTCGCTATGAAGTTCAGGTTGGCTTTAAACTCACTATGCAGCGCAGGCTGGCCTCGAACTCATAGCAATTCCCCGGCTTCAGCCTCCCAAGTGCTAGGATTACAGGTGTGCTCCACCCTAACCGACTACTGTAGTCTGCTTCTGCTGGGTTCTGGCAGTCTTCTCCCTCCCTGATCTTTCTCCTTCCTTTCTTATCTACTCTTACCCTTGTGTTCCCTTGGTTTTTTATATCCCCTTTCCACACCACCACAGTGTCTCATCTGTGTGTTCTTGGAGTGTGCTCAAGGTGTGAGGTCAAAGCCACAGGGAATATGGCTTGTCCCTGGGGGGTTGCTGGCTGGTCCTTACAGTTCTCCTCAACTGAAGTAGGGGCTTCAGTTGAGGGCTTCTAGGGTCTTCAGAGTAGAGCATCTATAAAACAAACAAATTGGCTTGAGAAAGAGAAGGAAGATAGAAGATGAGAGGATTTGTTCTCTAGTCAAACTATCCCACAAAGTGGCCGTGGTGGCACACACCTGTAGTCCTAGCACTCTGGGAGGTTGGGGGAAGAGCACCCTAAGTTCCAGCTCAGCCTGGGCAATTTTCCAACTTAGAAAGACCTTGTCTGGGAAAAAAAGTACAAAGGGCTGGAGATGTAGCTCAGTGGGAAAGCCCTGATTTCAATCCCTGGTACTGCAGAACCACAACAAGAAAAACCCCAAACAAACAAAACCTATCTCACAAATGTGTTAAAGGCTGGTAATCATGGGCTGTCACCAGGGATGCAGCAGGACACTTCATCACCCTGAGAGCACAGGACCCAGGAGCAGAAGTCTCAGCAGGAGGAGCGGTGCAGGACAAGGCAGGTTAAAACAGAGGCTGCCATCAGACCCAGGCCCCTGGGAGAGGATCTCTAGAAAAGTAGCTGGGATAAGGCATGCCTGACTCTGTTGTGCCTAAGCCAGCTATCTACCTGAAGTGATTTAGCTGCAATCTTGCCCAAGGGCAAGACAGCAGTGATATTTCATATCTCTTTCTGAATGACAAGACTGGTACATACATTACTATAAAATAATATGCAGCAGTGTGAAAAGAATCGGATAGGTTTATATGTACTGACATAGACTTCCAAGACATTTTGTTGATTAATAAATAAGATCACAAATCAATATGTAGTGGATTGGTCCACTGGGGAAAAAACTCTCAAAACCCAAATATCTATGCATATAAGTGCATAGAAAGAAGACTGTTCATAAAGAGTGAATAATTTTGAGAAAGGGAGTTGGATTGGAGGGGAATGAGGAGTCACAATTTAATTTGAATACTTCTTGTTATATATTTTCACAATGAGAATGTATTTATGCAATTTCGAAAGAAAAACCTCCCTCCCAATTTCCCCAACATCAACATATATATAACATATACACACTATATATGTGTGATATATGTGCAATGTAAATTTGGTTCCTTTTGCTCATATTGGTTTTACCTGCCTCTGCTGCAGTTGTAGAGAGAGAGGTGAATGTAGATTGAGAGAAATAGTAGGGCAAGACAGGGTGAGAAATCCAGTATTTGAGGCTTTAGTCTCTCCTTGGAATGGGAGGCATTTGAGGAAATAGCCCTAGACTTCTAGGTCATCTGAGCTTTCTTGTAGCCATGATGAGACCAGTTAACAGTTATGGGGTGTTTAGTGCCAGGGCCTGTAATAATATACAACATGAATTTATATATATGATTCTATAAGGTAAGTACTGCTAATGTCCCAATTTTACTGATGAAGAAATTGACTCACACAGAGAGGGTGACTTATTTGCCTAAGGCTTCCTGGCTTGTAAGCAGAGAACGTGGGATATTTGCAGACAGGCCAGCAGCTTGTCTGGGACCTCTGGAGAGCCACCAGAAGTTTTTTCTGCCTTATATCAACCACAGAGACTACATGTTGTCCTTTGTATTGCTGTGCCTTTGCACAGCTGACAGTCTCTGAACTTCAAGCTAACATTTTTATGCTTTGGGTTTTTTCAAAGGTAGTTGGGCTGAGAATAAATGAAACCTTTTCTTTGTTGATAAAGTCCAGCGATCTTGGAAAATGAGAATCATTTTACCCTGAGCCAAAGTAAATGTATAAATCTGGACTCATGTAAAGCTCTCCATTTTTCTTCAAATTCCTACTTCCCATTCATGATGTGGCCTCTTTTATTTAGCACTTTATTATGTTTTGTCTTCACTGTTGTTGTAGCCTTCTTATCCTGTTTGTCCCTACACAAACATCCCCCATACCAGCACATTCATACCCTCCCATAGATGTCCACATTCGAATCCCTGGGGCCTATGAATATGTTACTTTACATGGCAAAAGCAACTTTGCAGATGTGATTAAGATGGAAAGATTATTCTCAGAAGGGTGGGTACAGTAATATAATTAGAAGCATCTTTGTAAGAGACAGTCAGGAGGTCTGAGTGAGCAGAATTGGGGATGTGACTACAGAAGTCAGAAGTTGGAGTAATACAAGGAAGTAACCTTCAGCTAATGGCTGCAGTAGTCCCTAGGAGTCAGAAAAGTGGAGGAAACACATCCTTTCCAAAAACTTCCAGAAGGAACTAGGCCTGCCAACATTCTGACTTTAGCATAGTGAAACTGACTTCAGACTTTTGATGTCAAGAACTGGAAGATAACAAATCTGTGTCATTTCGAGCCACTAAGGTTGTAGTACTTTATCCCAGCAGCAGTAAGAAACTTAGTCAGGCATGGTGGTGCACACCTGTAATTCCAGCACTCTTGGAGGCTGAGTCAGGAAGATTCCAAGGTGGGCAACTTAGTGAGACCCTGTCTCAAAAATCACACACACACACACACACACACACACGAAAGAAAGAAAGAAAGAAAGAAAGAAAGAAAGAAAGAAAGAAAGAAAGAAAGAGTGAGTTGGGCCTTTAATTCCAGGATCTGGGAGGCTGAGGCAAAAGGATGGTTAATTTGAACCCAGCCTAGGCAGTTTAGAAACTTAGAGAAACTTTGTCTCAAAACAAAACAAAAACAAATTAAAAAGGGGGAAGGGAGTAGTTGAGTGCAAAGACCCCAAGTTTAATCTCCAGTACCACAAATCCCCAGTAAAACACACACACACACACACACACACACACACACACACACGGAAAAAGTAATAAACTAATACAAGGGGTTAAAAAGTTACTATGAGAAAAAAATTCAAAAGCTGGATCCTGCCACTCAGGACTCAAACATTTTTTTCTCCTTTAAAAAATATATTTATATTGTTGGAACTGGCATGTCAAAATCCGTCTGTCTCCTGCAGAGTAGGAGTTGGTTAATAAGGCACACACATTTTTGGTAAATGTTGATAGCTTATGGAATAGAGTGTGGTTAAGGGAAAAAAAGATATATTCAATTAATATTTCTTGATTTTTTTTCATTGAAAATCTTTCTTGAAGTGTATTCTTCAAGAAAGACTATACTCAAGGGACCATTCTAGCCTGAATTTTATATAGCAGCCCTCCAACTGTCAAGCAACTATTTCTAACTTTTCCTAAGAAAGAGCTGGTTTAGTTCATTAAGGGGTGAGATTTGGGGTTGCAGAGAGACTGGTGGCCTATAGCAATGCCTAGGAGTATTTGGAATCTGAGAAGACTGTTATTACTTGTAGTAGTTCCTACCATTTATCACAATCCTTGCACTATACCTCAGGTGATATTTTCACTATCTGATAACTTAAGAAACTTACCACAAAGAAGTTAACTGAAGCTAATTAACTTGCCCATGATTCCATAGCTAGAAAGTGGTGGGACTGGGATTTGAACCCTAGTCTGCCAAGACTCTGAATCTAACTCTGCCACCAGCCCTCTCCAGGATGTAAGATTGCCGACCAGATATAGAATGAAAGCTATGTAGTATAATCCCATGGCTTTGAAAACTCTTGCTCATCTTCATTGAGGGATGCACTAACCCTCACTGAAGAAGAATGTTGCTAGCTTCATGTAAAGTCATTGTGACTTCAGCCAAGACAAGCCCACCCTGTACTTTCTCTGAGGGCTTTGTATTGCCCCTTAGCTTGTCTTTTTGACCCTCAGCTCTATTCTTTACAGTGCCATGTCTCAGTTATCTGGCTCCCCTGCTCCTTGGCCCACCCACTCCTTTTCCAAATCTCCAAACTATCTCCTACTCCCTGGATGAGTGTTTCACTTGGCACTCTTGGCAAGGAGGATATGCTATCCTATGATCTGGCTCAGCAACAGAACACCCCAGGAACAGTCTGGGTCAGGACAGTGAAAGTGATTGAGAGGATGGTAAAAGCTGCCCCTGCAAGGGATCTTTTGGAGGACAGGGGCTGGGCATTAGTCAGTGGCTTGGGGCTTGACCTGCTTAGGTGAAATTGTGATGAGCACTGGGAAAGTCCTGCTCTAGGCAGCATTTCTGCTATCCCATGAGCATGCTTTTCCACTCAGCTTCAGTTAAATCACCCCTGCAATATTTCTTATCTTACCTGGTCGAACCATCGCATCCAGTTTTGTCTGGCGTGCATGCTCCTTAGGCCTGCATGCCAAGGAACTCCAATGTCGCATTATGAATTCACTGAAAATGGGATTTCTGAACACAGGTGGCTTCTGCTTGATGAGCGCAATCTACTCCTCAAAGAAACTTTGCTCTCTCCCTGCCTCTCTCCCTCCCTCTCTCTTTCTCACTGCCTCTCCCTCCCTCTCTCTCCCTCCCTCTCTCTCCCTGCCTCTCCCTCCCTCTCTCTCTCCCTCCCTCTCTCTCCCTGCCTTTCTCTCTCCCTCCCTCTCTCTCCCTGCCTTTCTCTCTCCCTCCCTCTCTCTCCCTCCCTCTCTCTCCCTGCCTCTCCCTCCCTCTCTCTCCCTCCCTCTCTCTCCCTCCTTCTCTCTCCCTGCCTCTCCCTCCCTCTCTCTCTCCCTCCCTCTCTCTCCCTGCCTTTCTCTCTCTCTCCCTCCCTCTCTCTCCCTGCCTCTCTCTCCCTCTCTCTCCCTCTGCCTGCCTCCCTCTCTCTCTCCCTCCCCTCTCTCCCTGCCTTTCTCTCTCCCTCCCTCTCTCTCCCTCCCTCTCTCTCCCTCCCTCTCTCTCCCTGCCTCTCTCTCCCTGCCTCTCTCTCTCCCTCCCTCTCTCTCCCTGCCTCTCTCCCTCCCTCTCTCTCCCTCCCTCTCTCTCCCTCCCTCTCCCTCCCTCTCTCTCCCTCCCTCTCTCTCCCTGCCTCTCTCTCTCCCTCCCTCTCTCTCCCTGCCTCTCTCTCCCTCTTTCTCCCTCTGCCTGCCTCCCTCTCTCCCTGTCTCTCTCTCCCTCTCTCTCTCCCTGCTTCTCTCTCTCCCTCCCTCCCTCTGCCTGCCTATCTCTCCCTGCTTCTCTCCCTCCCTCTCTCTCTCCCTGCCTCTCTCTCCCTCCCTCCCCCCTCTCTCCCTGCCTCTCTCTCTCCCTCTCTCTCCCTCTCCCTCCCTCTGTCTCCCTCCTTCTCTCCCTCCCTCTCTCTCCCTCCCTCTCTCTCCCTGCCTCTCTCTCTCCCTCCCTCTCTCTCCCTGCCTCTCTCTCCCTCTTTCTCCCTCTGCCTGCCTCCCTCTCTCCCTGTCTCTCTCTCCCTCTCTCTCTCCCTGCTTCTCTCTCTCCCTCCCTCCCTCTGCCTGCCTATCTCTCCCTGCTTCTCTCCCTCCCTCTCTCTCTCCCTGCCTCTCTCTCCCTCCCTCCCCCCTCTCTCCCTGCCTCTCTCTCTCCCTCTCTCTCCCTCTCCCTCCCTCTGTCTCCCTCCTTCTCTCCCTCCCTCCCTCTCTCTCTCTCTCCCTGCCTCTCTCTCCCCTTCCCCCCTCCCTTCCCTGGGAATGGATTCTGCTTTTCAATCAGCTCATTAAGAACCTTGGGAGCTTTTAAAACTTCTGCTGTTTGAAGTATGGAAAACTACTGCTTGAGTTTGGGCAGTAGAGAAATGGTAAACAATGACAGCCAGGTGGTAATTACCACCCCCCACATATATACACACACACTTCTTGTGTGTTTTCTGAAAGGTGTAATCTCCCCTGGGAGGAACTTATCCTCTTCCTCCTCAAAAGGTAGGGATTCTCTGTCCAGCCCCTCAAGACTCTACCTGAGCATCAAATTGCTGATTCCCGTAGCTCATGCTAATTCTCTTGCAACAGCTTCTTGCTAAACTTTGCAAACTGCACTTAGTTATCTGTGCGTGACAGTATTCATGGCTATCATTTAAAAGCAGTGGTTCTTAGCTATTATTTTTGAAACACAGTACCCTTTTACAATTGAGGGAAGCTATACACCTTCTTGAACATGTGAATGCTCATAAACATAGACCTCATACAGACAAATTCAGGGTCCTCATAGACTCCTTGGAACTCATCCATGTATCCCAAGTTATGCTTTGGAAGAAGTGATAAGATCCTCTCTGTTAGTGAAATGCATCATATCTTATTCTCTTTATTCCTTCAGCCAATCTACAAGTAAGGAACAGTCCTGTATGCCAGTATGTTTAACCAGCCCTTTTAACTCAAGGAAAGTGAGGCCCACAGATATCCTTTCATTTAGACTTGTATTTGCTTCCCTCCGACAGCATTACCCCCATGTCTCTAACGTGGGAGCAGGTAAGTACCAATGGCATGCAGGTGAGATCTATAGGTCCTCTTGAGTCAACTTGCCTGATAGTGAATTGCATTGAGTCAGTTGAAATAAGTAGGTGAAAACATTGATAAATTAAAGGTGCTTCTGTCAAAAGACCTTTTCTGTAGCATTTGACAATTATGACCACCTTCCACTCTTCTTTTTTCATATACTTTCTCTTGCTTCTTCATTTTTCTGTCATCCTCCTCCTCAGTCTTCTTTGTGGACTCTTCAGGCACTTTGAGTCATCAGTTGGACAACTGAATTTATCATTTTTTTCTCCCAAACCAATCTTCCCATCTTTCTTTACTTGGAAAAGATCATCACTACCCAAATGTTCTCTCAAACCAGAACCTCAGCCTCACTTCAGACATTTCCTTACCACGCATATCTACTTTAGTCAAAATGCTCCTGAAATCTATTGACTTTGAGCCTGGCCATCACAGCCAATAGGTCTCCTAAGTGATCTTCCAGTGTCAAGACTTGTGTTCCTTAAATCCATCCTCCACATTGCTTCCTAAGTGGTCAGAATTAAAATTGATTTTGTCACTCCCAAGCTCAAGGAAGCATACTAGGATTGTGTTTCATTTTTTTATATATATGCTCTCCCTGTGTACTGAGCATGTTCATCTTTGTATTCTCAGCACTTAACGGGTGTCTGCATGTAGCAAGTCCTCAACAAAAGTGGCTGGCTGGTTGATTGAACGACTGAATGATTAAACATTTGACACTTTGTTTTTAGTTAACTCTGAAATTGATTATTTTTAATTTTATTTATTTATAGAGATTATTGGTACATTTTAGATATACATTATGATCACATTCATCATTGGGAATTTGTACCTGTACAAGATATATATTATTTTTTCCCATTCCCCTGTCCTCCCTTCAACTCCTCCACCCTTCCTATATACATAAACTTTGTTTCCATTTTTTCCTTCTTTTCTTCAATTTTTTTCTTTCCCTTCTTTCCTTTCCCCTACCCCCCAGTTCCCCTTTCCCTTTGAACATTTTCTTCCTATTTCACAATATCTATTATACATTTTGGCCCTCATTTACACTTTCAGTTTCTCACACCAGAGAAACAATTCATTATTTACACATGTGTGTACTATTTATTTCACTTAAGAGTATGGCTTCAAGATGCATCCATGTAGCTATAAATGTCTCAATGAACACTTTTTAATATCTGCAGCCTAGAATCTGACCTTCTTGGCTACTCCATTCTCATTTCAGCCATTAGGGCCATACCCTATCCCTTTCCCCACCCACACAATGCAATTCTCATACTTTGATGCTTTTTCATCTGGTAGTCTCTGCTTGAAATGCTCTCTCTGCACAGCACCCATGTCGTCTTCCATCTACATGGTGACTGCCTTTAAGGGCTAGCTCAATTGTCACCTGCCTCTTTGTAGTTACCCTGGCAATCTGCTCTCTCCCCTTGGGTCCTGCTGATCCCTCAACAATCAGAATTACTTCTCCCTCATCTAGTTCTAATGGCATTTCACTCATACCTTCATTATGATATTCCTCACTTTCTATTATGTTTATTCATTTCTATAACTGTCTTACAACATTGTGAGACAGTCAAAAGAAAGGACTGGGTCTTTGGTGTTCTTCACTGTAATATTTCTAACATCCAGCCCAGAGCATAAGTGCTGAACAGGGTATGCCTTTATGTTGGTGTCATTGTTTTCTTATTAATTTTTATTGAAAAATATTTTTACTTTGAAAACATGCCAGCATGTTTCAAGATCATCAATTCTCTAAAGTTTCTTCCTCTATAAAATGGGGACGGTAATTGTATCTACTTCATGGGGTTGTTGGAAGGATGTAGGGAAAACATACCTAAATTGTTTAGTTCATCTATCTGTTCAACTGATATCTACTGATTTCTGCCTCCCCCTCAACTAGGAGAGAGACTATGGGAAAAGGTGTCAGAGCTCTGACACAAATCTGTGAGTATTCAATTCGGCCTATACAGATACACTAGTCAGCTGCCTATATATTGGTGATAGAGGAAAAATAACTCCCAACCTGTCAGATGTCAGATATGCAGAAGTCGTGGCCTCACAGCATAGAGCAATGAAGGTGAGAACTAAAGAAGAAGGTTAGGAGAGTTTTATTGGAAATAAGAAGACTAGCTCCTGGGTTTCCAGGAGGGGTCCTGAGTGGGTGGCTGCAGGGCCTCTCCATCCAGAGCTACTTATAGACAAACAGAGCACAGGAATTGTTGTTTAGTGGCTGCCTATCACAGGTGGCTCTGTGGATTTAAAATGACCGGATGGAACTCAGGTTCTCTAAATCCAGTTCTTCAACATGTAAGGTGTAAAGGGAACTGGGATTTTAGAGAAAAAAAAAACCTGGTTATTTTGCATTTTAAATTCCTGGGAATTCAGGCTCTTAGTGGGGAGCAGCTGCACTTCCCTTTAGTAGGGAGGGGACTGCATTCCACACTGCCTGAGGAAGTTCGTTCTTTGTCCAAAGTCACTGTCTATTCTTAATTTTTATCAATGTGGTTAGTCACCCAACTCTATCTCTGGTCCTTCCACTAGTTAGCCGCCTTACTCATAAATTAACTAAATAAACTATTTTCTACATTGCGATGAGGACAACAAAATATTTACCCTTTCACCCAGCTTTTTCACTTTTCTGCTCTAACTTCTGAATAGGGATGCTTTGACGGGACTGTATAAGCAACTGACTGGGAGTGAAGGTCCCAGTGGGGCTTCAGACTAGAAGCGTTGGCTGGGACTAAAGTTACCACAGTTTGGGCCGGGGATTTAGCTCAGTGTTTTCGCCGCCTGTTATGCAAGCGCAAGGACCTGAGCTCGATCCCCAGTACCAAAAAAAAAAAAAAAAAAAAAAAAAGATCAGGGGCCGGAGATTTGGCTCAGTGGTTTCGCCGCCTGCTGCGCAAGCGCAAGGACCCGAGTTCGATCCCCGGTACCAAAAAAAAAAAAAAAAAAAAGTTACCACGGTTGTTCAGTCTCCATTCCGCAAACATTTAGAGCTAAACCAATCAGTGTCAGATATTATCCAGGAGCTTGGGGTCCCTGTAATGGACCAGGCTCATACCTTTGCCCCTTATCACAGAGTAGAGTTGCGAAGGAGTAGGGAAAAATTCTCTACAGTGAAAGGAGCAAAAGCCATCAAGCGTGGGAGACCGTGTAAGCGACAGTGCGCAGGCGCCATACCTCGCTGTGGCTGAGCGCTTCCTGTTTCATTTCCGCTGACTCCAGTGGGCCTGCGCAGGGCCGGCACCGCGCCTGCGCCGCGCAGCCTAGCCCGGAAGCTGAGTGAGGAGCGCGAACTACCCCGAAGATGAAGTAAGGTTTCAGTTTGCCGCTGAGGAAGGGGGAGTGGGTCGCAGGGGGTGGCCCACTCGGGTTTGGGTGGTAGAGTGCCTACCCGGCGAGGGGAGGTAGCCGCTTGGAGACCAGAGCGTCTCCTTCCCTAATTTCGCTTCCCCTTACCTTGGGCAGGCCTATCTTACTTGTCCACTCCCCTCCCACCCCCGCCCCACAGCCCTTTGACTAAGGTGAAGCTGATCAACGAGCTGAATGAGCGAGAGGTCCAGCTTGGGGTGGCCGAGAAGGTATCCTGGCATTCAGAGTACAAGGACAGCGCCTGGATCTTTCTGGGTAAGGTCCACATCTTCCTCCAGCAGTGCTCCTTGGAGTCTCTCCTAGCCTGCTTCTGATCATTTCAGAGTTCCTGCCCATCATTTCTCCCCATATTCATCACGCAGTTTTGCATCGTGTTTGCCTGTGAATCCGTGTTTCCCTTATGATTTTTCGCCTGTTTTAGTTTGCTCTCCTTGCCAACCAGTGCTCTTGGGAGTTACTACTTGCCATTCACCATGCTAAGGGTCTTTCCACTTGGTTCCCCAGAGACTGTTGTCATCTCTCCCACACCCAGTCACCCCTTATACAGCGAAGGAAACCAAATGCAGTGAAGTTAATGGACTTCTCTCAGATCACACAACCAGAACTGTGGGATTCTAGAACTCATGGGCTTGGCTATTATCCTATATTACTACTAACTGCCTTTTCCCATCCCTCTCGCCTCAGATTTATCTTTCTTCTCCAGTTAGCTCCTACTTTCCGTTTATGGCCACATTACCATCTCTGTACTCAGTTTCACAACCAGTAGTTACTGCACCAGATATTGTCCTAAGCACTTTACATATCGTTATATTTAATTCTTATAAGTCCGGTGAGACAAATATATTAATATCCCCATTTTACAGAGAAGGAAAGAAACATTTGGAGAAATTATTTCCTATGAAATAATTAACAGTTGTCTTTATAATCTTTAGTTTATGTGTAGGTGGAGTTAATAATGATGTATACTGTTATGTTTGTGCTTTGTTCATAGAAGCTGGATGTGAGGACTGAATAATCAGATTTGTTTGGTTAGTGGTGACCCCAGCCCGTCCACTCAGAGTTAATCACTTTTTTTCTGTATTACTGGCACCTTATATGTACCTCTGTCATTGCATCAGACTGATTTCTGTGAGAGCAAGGCTTGTGGCATACCTTTTGTACCCCCAGTGCCTGGTCCAGTGCACAGTACATAGTAGACACTCGGTTAATATTTGTTGAACTGTAATGTGATTTTCTCTTCTAGGAGGGCTTCCTTATGAACTGACTGAAGGGGACGTCATCTGTGTCTTCTCACAGTAAGTTTTCTTTCATTTCCTGCCTCTTGGGTCAGCAGAATAGTTTGCTTCCATAATGCATTTTGTGGCACCAAAATATAGCCATTTTAATTCTAGGCTGAGTAGCATCCCTGCATGGGGAAGGCTGGAGCTGTTGCCCTAGTCTGAGCCAGTCACAGGATAGGGTGGTAGAATGTTCCCAGGTAGAAGATCCCAGAAGTTGGATAATTTGGGAGGGTGTCTTTAGGATTCTGGTCTATTTCTATTATTTTTTTTCCCAGCACCTTGTTTTGCCTGAGTCTAAACTAGAACAGACTGGAACTCCCAGGAAGGTATCATTTGGCTTATCTCTTTGGGCTCCTGAAAATGACGGATAGCCCCTGATCACAGGGCTCTCTGGACCTTCACCTGAGTGGCATTGTAGGATTAGGGTAAAGCACAAAGGAATTGGGGGTGGAGGGCAGAAGGTTTAGGATATAGTTTTGCTTTCTTCTAGATAAGTGTGAAGTTGAACAGTGACAAGATCTAGTCTCTTTACTCAGAGGCTAAAAAACCACACCCTGATGAGGAACAAGTGTGAATAGGAGACATATTACGGTTTATATCTAAAATGTCCCCCAAAGCCTCAGGCTCCCAGGTGGGGCTTCTGGACCATGGATGTAATAACTGGATCAGTCTGCTGATTGGTTAGTGTAGTTCTAGGTGTGACTGAATGGATTTACTGAAGATAGAAGACCAACCCTGGTGTGAGTGGCACCAAACAGTAGGCTTGCAGCCTGAATGGAATAAAAGGGCAAAAGGAGGCTTGCTGCTTCCTGCCTACAGCCTGTACGCCATAAACTGTGTCCTCTGCCATGCTGCCCTGCCTTGGAGGCAGCTAACTATGGACTGAGTCCTCTACAAACTGTGAGCTAAAGAAAACCCTTCCTCCGTTAACTTGTGGGTGTTGGGTATTTTGTCCCGACAATGAGAAAAACTGAAACACGTGTATATTGTATATTCTGCTATGAGATAACTGCAGCAGCACCTAGTGAGAGAGAATTTTGGCAGCTCACATGCATAGTGGCACCAGGTAGGAGAGGCGCAGGGCAGCTGATACACAGGCTCAGCGCTAAACAGCATGGCTAGACAGTCCACAGGGCCAGAGGGCCTTGGCAGCTCACAGGAGCAGAGAGGAGTAAAGTCTTTTTAAAAAAAGTTTTTACTGCGCCTGTCTTGCAAGCGCAAGGTCCTGAGTTCAATCCCCACTACCAAAAAAAAAACAACCCAAAAATGTTTTTAAAACCAGCATTTATTTTTAAATTAACACGTAGTAATTGTACATGTATGTGTATGGGGTAAACTTTGATACTTTGATAATACTTTGGTATTTGTAGCCTTCAGTGGCAGGCAGAGGACTAAGAGGAGTAGAACATTATATATAGTCAGAAGGCATAGCAAAATGAACAGGGCCAGCACACAGGCAGCATACCCTGGCAGAGAGCTTGCCTTGGCAGGATAGTTGGGTCATCCTACAGGATAGAGGGCCCTGGTGAAGTGGTTGGGCAACTTATGGGGCAGCAGACCATGAGAAAGGAATTGGCAACATCTATGACAAGAAGGCCATGGCAAAGGGACTGGGCAGCCCACACAGGCTACTTTCTCCAATTTCTGGATGCTAGAAAGTTTACAGCAGGTGAAACCTGTAGTTTCATCCCTTTATGGTACCTCTGCTGGATCCAGCCTTCCATCTTGCAGCTGTTTTTGTTTCACTTGCATTGAGTGGTGATTAGCTTGTTTGTGTGTGTATGTTAATTCTGTATTCTGTCTACACACAGTGAAGATTACCTTTGCTGCTGGTAACAATGGCTTTCAAAAGTGCTTAAAATTATAAAGGCAATGTGTTTATACATGTCATTAAGAACATTTGAGCACAGCAAGAGAAACCACCAGCAGTGTGAAGAGACAGCCCACAATGTGGGAAAATATTTTCACCAGCGGTCCCTCAGACAAAGGTCTACTATCTAGAAACTATAAAGAACTTAAAAAGATCAGACCTCCCAAATTTAAAGACCCAATCCAAAAATGGGCATCTGAAATGAACAGACATTTCTCACACAAAGAAGTAGACATGGCAAATAAACATGAAAAAATGTTCAACATCACTGGTCGTTCGAGAGATGCAAATGAAAACAACGCTGAGATTCCACCTCACCCCAGAAAGAATGGCTGCTATCATGAAATCAACCAATAACAAATGCCGGCCGCCTGTGGGGAAAGAGGAACCCTGCTCCACTGCTGGTGGGAGTGTAGACTGGTGCAAGCACTGTGGAAATCAGTATGGAGATACCTCAAAGAACTAGGACTGGAAGTCCCATTTGACCCCTCTATTCCCCTGCTGGGTATCTTCCCCAAAGAATTAAAAGAATCATACCACAGTGATATATGTGCGCCCATGTTCACGGCAGCACAGTTTTTAATAGCTAAAACTTGGAAACAGCCCAAATGCCCATCAACTAGAAACTGGATAAAGAAAATGTGGTTTTTTAATAAAATGGAGTACTACTCAGCCATCAAAAATGAGAAATTAGAGACATTTATTGCTAAATGGATGCCCATTGAGACAATACTCTTAAGTGAAATAAACAAGACACACGTGTAAATACCGAATAGTTTCTCTGGTGTGAGAAACTGAAAGTGTAATTAAGGACTAAAATGTATAATAGATATGTGAAATAGGAAGAAAAGGGGCAAAGGGGAGGGGAAGTGGGAGGGGTAGGGGAAAGGAAAGAGGGTAATGGAATTAATATGAGAAAATTAAAAAATGGAAACCAAAGTCTTTGGAAATAGGGAGGGATGGAGGGGTTGAAGGGAGGGTAGGGAAAGGGGGAAAAAAAGAACCAAGAGGGTATGTAAAGGTGCATATCTCCAGTGATGAATGTCATTATGTTGTACAACTAAAATGTACCAATAAAAGGGTATACAAAAAAAAACACTTGAGGACTAGAGGGGAGAAAGAGAAAGAACAAAGGGTAATACAGAATGGAAAAGGAAAGGAAAAACTGTCAAATTTTGGCCTATTTTTATCTTTTTAAAAATTAATGTTGGGCATTATTTCTAATGGTTTGCTATTACAAGTTATATTTCCAAGTAGACTATCGCATATAAATTTTTGTATACATCCCGATGGTTTCCTTAGTGAAGGAGGGCTAAGGATGAGTAAGCATTTTTAAGATGTTTTAAATGTTAAATGTTCCCAAATAGTTCTCTGAAAAGGTTGTACCAGTTTCCACTCTCACGGGAATGCCCATTTTTCCTGAATTTTCATCAATGATTAAAACATATTTGCCAAATGACTTCATTTTACTTTGCCTTTATGTCATCATCAGTGAGATTGAACATTTTTCATAGCTCCTTATTATTTCTTCATAAATTGTCTACTCATATCCTTTGCCAGTTTTTTGTGTTTCTTTTTCTTTTCCTTTTTTTTTTTTGGTACCGGGGATCGAACTTGAGACCTTGTGCTTGCCGGGCAGGCAGCAGCACCACTGAGTTAAATCTTCGGCCCCATGTTTCTTTTTCTTGTTGATTTTATGAGTCCTTCAGGTGTGAAGGATATTAGCTCTTTGTTATAATACTTTCTCATGCATTTATATACCTGTGGGCTTATTTTTAAAAATTTTGATGTTATAATACATTACCATAATTATTTTTTTTTGATGCACAAATTATCCCAATTTGATCATTAGGAGTCCCTTCAATCCTGCTCTTGTACTCTTTTTCTTAATTTTTATTTTGAAATAATTTCAGGCTTAAAATAGAAAAGTTATGGAACAGTATAAAGAATATCCCTGTCCCCTTCACTCACATTCCCAAGGTGTTAGCATTTTACCATATTTACTTTGCTATTATCTCTCCATATATAGATGATGATTTTTTTTTCTGAACTATATGAGAATGAGTGGCAGGCCCAATGCCCATTTATTCCTAAATTCTTCAATGTCGATTTCCCCCAAAACAAGGACATTGTCTTATTTAACCTTAGTACAGTGAGCAAATTCAGGAAATAAGATGATATTGTACAACACTGACCCAATATTATTATCTAATCTGTAGACTTTTCAGCTTTATCAGGTGTCCTGGCAATTTCCTTTATAGCAAAAGAAAAAAATGACTTTCTGGTCCTTTATCTGTGATAAAAATTATAAATATTTTCTTTTAGTTTGTCTTTTATCTTTTGACTTTGCTTATTGGGATTTTTTTGCTGAGCAAAGTTGTAAAAAATTTTATTCATTTGTATATTTTATTTTAGTATACAGTAAAATTGACCTTTTGAGGGAAGTATACAGCCCTATGAGTTGTAATTCCTGTATAGATTTGTATACTTACCACAATTAGAATGAACAATAGTTCTATCACCCCCAAACTCCCTATGCTTGCTCTTTATAGTCCCCCCCCAGTATTTTATTTGTATGTGGTCTTATTCATTAGTTTTTCATTGCTTCTGGATTTTGAGTCATGATTAGAAGATATTTCTTCCCCTCTATCCATTTGTGTTGTACTTGTATGGCTTCAGTTTTGTACATTGAAATCTCTATTCTGTTGTTCATTGTGAGATTTGGATCCAGTTTTATACATTTTTGTTTTGTTTTTTGTTTTGATTTTTTGAGACCGTGTCTCTGTTATGTAGTTCAGGCTGTCCTTGAACTTACTATGTAGCTCAGGGTGGCCTTGAAGTTGCAGAGATCCTCCTTCAGCCTCCTCAGTGCTGGGATAGAAGTGTGTACCACCATACCTGGTTTTTACTTTTCCAAACAGCTATCCAGTTGTCCTAACTCCAAACCACCTTTATCATACACTAAATTTTTTCCTATTTACAGTACTTCAGTTATGCAGCATTCTGTTCTGTTAGTCTGTTATTTTATTTGTCAGTGCCACATTATTTACAGAAGCTTTTCAGTATATTTAATACTGTATATGGTAGAGTTATACTCATTGTTCTTTTTACATTTTCCCAGGTATTCCTACAAGTTCATTTTTTTTTCTACAAAAATTTAGAATCAGTTTACCCAGCTCCAGAGGAAAAAACAAACTTGTATTTTTATTGGGATTATATTAAATTTATGTATTAACTTGTGGGAAGATCTTGCTGTCTTTATGATATTGAGTTATCCTGTTCAAGAACAAGTGATGTCTTTATATTTGTTCAAATTTATGTTTGTGTCTCTCGGGACTTTTTAAAACATTTTCTTTATATAGATTTTGTACATTGCTTGTTAAGTGTATTTCTAAATATTTATCTTTTTTGTTGCTATTGTGAATGGGATTTCCTTTCTATTATATCTTCTGCTTATTTTTTGTATGCAAGAGGGTGATTGATTTTTAACTGTATCTTTTATGAAATTTTTAGTTTGCTTTTATTATTGTTTTTAAAACAAAATTCCTGGGTGTGGTGGCACACACACTCCCAGCACTCTGGGAGGCTGAGGCTGGAAGGATGGCAAGTGCAAGCCCAGCCTGGGTAACCTAGTGACTTAGTAAGACCCTGTCTCAAAATGAAAAAAAGGGCTGGGGATGTAGCTCATTGCAAAGCCCAGGGTTCAGTTCTCAATACCACACAAAAAAGTTTCAAGTTCTAGTTAGTAGGATGTTTTTTGTTTCAAATGTTATTTCCAGCTTTCTAACATTATGATTTGAGAACATAGTTTCTTCTACGTTTGGGGTTTGAGATTTGCTTTGAGACTTAATGTATAGTCAGTTTTAAAATGTTTTGTGAATTCTTGAAAAGAAATTATCATCTTTTTGTAGGATTCAAAATATCAACATATTTACTAATAGGACATTAATATTTGGTAATAAAATTATTTATAGAATTTTATATTAATTTCTGTGGTTTTATTTCTGTGGTTTTATTTCTGAGTGTTAAATTACCTCATAACTCTGTTTCTCTTTGTATTTCTAATAGTATTTTTAATTAAAAATTTTGTTTCTGAACTATAATGAAGTTCCATGAATTATGCCCTTGTTATGTATTAGGACCATTTTCAATGTAAAATAACCCTCTTAGTCCCACTTAATGTTTTAAATTTTGCCTTGAATGTACCCCTCCATCCCCCCAAATGGAATTGAATCCAGGGCCTTTGTACTGAGCTATATCCCCAGATCCCCAGTTCTTTTTTTTGGTACTGGGAGTTGAACTCGGGTCCTTGCGCTTGCTCAGCAGGCGGCAAAACCACTGAGCTAAATCCCCTGCCCACCCCAGTTCTTTCGTTAAAAAATTTAATTTTTAAATTTTAAGACAGGATCTTGCTAAATTGCCAAGGCTGGGCTCAAACTTGTGATCCTCCTGCCTCAGGCTTGAAGTTATTTTTGTTTTTAATATTGCTGCCCATGTTTAAACTGAATGCTCCTGCTTTATTCTTGTTTAACTTTTTATTTCAACCTTTCTATGTCATCTCGTTCTGGAGGAGTCTTCTGTATAGACTGTAGTATTTGAATTTTTATCATCCAATCTGAAAGGTTTTGCATTTTAAATCAATAGTGTCTTTATTTTTTATAAAATAGGTATGGGGAGGTTGTTAATATTAATCTTGTGCGAGACAAGAAGACCGGGAAATCCAAAGGATTCTGTTTCCTCTGCTATGAAGACCAGAGGAGCACAATTCTGGCTGTTGACAATTTTAATGGAATTAAGGTAAATGTGTTTTTTAAGCAGGATTTTGCTGGATTTTGCCTGTGTGTAGGGGTTAGGTTTAATTTTTTACCTGGGCCTCCCAGGTTCAGGGACAATATTGGTCAGCTGGGTGTGTTGTGAGGACTGCAGAAGTATGGAGATACATTGGCTGGGAAATGATTCCAGGAAATCTTTTGGCTCAAGGCCCTGCCTAAGTTTGTTCTTTTTCCCCATCTGTTAGTAAATCATCTTCCCAGAATCATTCCGTCCCTTTTCCCCTACCTGCCATGCAGGCCTCCATTTTTTACTTTTCCCTTCTCCTCCACCCTCATCTCTAGTGTACTAGGGAATGAAGAGACTAGCAAATATTGCTCTAGGCCAGGGGACCTAGGGATTCATGGTGGCTTTTTGACTTATGACATAGCTGTGCATGTCTATTGTATGACTCCAGTGACCTAGCACATTGGGCCCTGGAAATTCTCTAATTAAAATCTAATGACAAATTCTACAAAAGTAAGTCATCCTGAAATTTTAAGAGAGCCAACAGTCAGAGTCAAAGAAAAAAGATTTTTAAAAAGTTTCAAAATGAGAAATAGAATAAGGTGACAGAAGTTTCTTAAGCTTAAAGGTAAGAATAAAAAATCTGTTCTTGCACTGGGAAAATAAAAGCCAAAAATTTCAGCTTTCAGATGGCTTTGCTTCTGGAGTAAGTCTGTATCTACTTGCAAATAAAATGTGTTTAAGTGAGGGGTTAATTTTGTTGTTGTTTACCTGGAGAATTGTAGTTTACAGCACAAGAATCAGTATGAACTGAGTGTACCAGTATGGTGGGGTTAGAGTAAGGTGTGAGGGGTTTAGAAAAAAGAATGTAACCCTTTTTCAACCCCCCACCCCAACTATTGGTCTGACTTTGCCTCTTCCTAATTACTGTCTTGAGAAAGCAGCTGTAACTAAGGCAGATTTCAGAATTTCTGTCTAGATGCCAGACTTTTCCAGGGAACATTTCACTGTAAATTAATGTTACAGGTTGAAGGTAATTAATTGTTTGTGCTTCAAAATTCTCATAGCCTTTCCTGATGCTTGTGTTTTGGAGCAGTCCTTCCCAGATTTTTTCACTTCATGGCACACACAGAGTATGATGATATTTGCATGGTCCCACTTGGCTGCCTTGAGTGCTGAGTGTATTAATAGCTAGATATGTGTGTTCTGACACACCAGGTGAGCAGATCTGCTTTAATGGTTTCCACAGAAACAATTAGCATGAAGATAATGGATATGGTTCTCCATAGCTTAGGTTCAAATAGTTTGATGTGAGAGCTCTTTGCTGAAGGATTGCCCATCTTGCTTAGATCAAAGGGAGAACTATCCGCGTGGATCATGTGTCTAACTATCGGGCTCCTAAGGAGTCAGATGAAATGGATGATGTGACCAGACAGCTCCAGGAGAAGGGCTGTGGGGCTAACACCCCCCCTCCGAGTTCATCTGAAGGCTCTGAAGATGACAGACCTACAAAAAGTCACAGAAAAGGTAAAATGTTAAGACTCAAGAGGAGATTCCAGGCAGTCTTGGTTTCTACTCTTCCTAGTATTTATGGATAGTTGATAGTGAACTCCTGAGTGTGAAAGGGGAAGGTGTGGGGGTCCTTATTTTAAATGGGAAAGGGAGAATGTCAGAGAAGACGAGTAGTATGGGCAGAAATGTGTCCCCTCAAATTGATATGTTGAAGTTCTAACACTCAATACCTTAGAATATGACTGTATTTAGAGATAAGATCTTTAGAGAAGTAATTCAGGGTGGGGATTGCCTTGTGCAGCGACTTAACATACCAGAGGTGACAGACACTGAAGTTGGCCTCTCAGAGGCACTTTCCTGGCCATAAAGCCTGTGACCATGTCATGCTGCTGCCAGGGCTGTTTTCTTTATGTACATTTTCCATCTGCTAGCATGAGAACATTCTGGAACTGTATACCTTGGTTTGACGTGATATACTCAGAGAAGAAAGACACCTTTTAGAGAGTCTTTTTGTTGTTTCCTTTTATTATTGATCGTCCCCCTTTATGTCTCCAGATAAAAAAGAAAAAAAGAAAAAAAAGAAAGACAAAGAGAAGACTGACCAGGAGGTACAGGCAGAGCAGCCATCTTCTTCTTCACCTCCCAGAAGCAAGATGGTAAAGGAAAAGGATGACCCTGGTCCGAAGAAGCACAGCAGCAAGAAATTGGAGAGGGTTCAGAAGCCCGAGTCCAGAGAGGGGAGGAAGCACTACCCAGGTTCCCCTGAGGTCAGGTCCTCATGCCGTGGTGGAGGAGAGGACCCAGAGAAGGATCCAAAGGAGAAACTCAAGTATGAGCACAAGCCCTCAAGCAGGAAGGAAGTGAGAGAAGACAAGAACAAGGATCGAGACAGAGGGCGCAGCTCAGATACACATTCTAGCCGGCACAGTGGGCATTCTGAAGGGCGGAGTCATAGAAGTAGAAGTAGGAGCCGAGATAAATCCTATAGGCATAAAAAGGCCCGTCACTCCCAGGAGTGGGAGTCCTTTAATCCTAGTGACCACAGGCGTCACTGAAATCTTCTCTGTCTGCCCAGTTGATTTAAAAATAAACTGTGTTTTAAAAATGTAATGAAATTTGCGCCAGGGATTTAGCTCAGTGGCACCGGGCCTGCCTTGCAAGCACAAGGTCCTGAGTTTGATCCCCAGTACTGAAAAAAAAAAAAGTAATGAAATTCAATTCTGCTGTTAATATTTCTGTATATAAAATCTCTGGGAATGAGTTCTTTTAATCTCTTGCATAGATTCATTGAGAGGGCTGTAGTTTCAACAGCCAGGTATCCTGGATTTTTTAGCATGAGCCCTGGGAATATACCTGTAACTTTAGAGTATGTGTCCTAAATTTTGGTTCATAAATACGGCCCTTGAACCCATAGACCCCAATTTGAGATGAAATTGCAGGAAAGGGAAAAATCCAGGTAACTCTACAATTCTAGTCTTTGTGTTAAGTGTTTAGAACCGAACACTGTAGGACTTTTCTAGTTGTCAAAGAGTCACAAGATTCAGACCATTTCATGTGGATACAATAAGATCTTAAGAACGGCCAGTTCCCAGCCCTCTGGAAAACAGTTTTTAATTTTTTTTTTTTCATTTTTTGGTTGATGCTTTGTTTTTGTTTTTTGTTTATATATTTGCATTTTTTCTTTTGGTTTGTTTTTATTGATATGAAATTAAAAGTAACCAGGGCTGGGGATTTAGCTCAGTGGCACTGCTCCTGCTTCATAAGTGCAAGGTCCTGAGTTCAATTCCTGGCACCAAAAAAATAAAAATAAAAATAAAAGTAACCATTTTGAACAGTTCAGTGGCATTTGTTACATCAACAGTGTTGTAAAATCACCACTTCTATCTAGTTCCAAAACATTTCCATCATTCCTACCCTGTGCCCATTAAAGCAATAACTCCCCATTCTACCAATCTGTTTTCTGTTCCTATGGATTTACTTTAGGTATTTAAGTGAAATCCTATGATAGTAATCTCTTGTGCCTAGTTTCTTTCACTTAGTAGAATGTTTTCAGGGTTCAGCTACATTGTAGCATGTGTCAGTACTTTATTCCTTTTTGTGAGTGCATAACATCCCCACTGTACAGATAGACAGTGGTGCCTTGGTTTTACGAACTTAATTTGTTTTATGATTTGGGGAAAATGGCTGCATTTGTGTTTGTGTGGGGAAGGTGGTTGTGGTTGTGCTTGTCACTCCATGTGGAGTTTGTGAACAGAAGCAAAATTTTGCGGTACGCTTTTGTTTGCGAACCATATTGTGAACAGAAGCATCAGTGAACTGAGGTATTACTGTACTGCATTTTGTTGATAGATGGACATTTGGGTTGTTTACACCTTTTGGCTAGTCAGCTTCCTTTTTGTGTACCAGACATACCGGGCCTTCTGAGCTTAGTCCACTTTTCAAATAGCCACTCTTGCTGGGAAGGAAATACTTGTCAGCTCCATTGCCTCTCTATGGCTTGTTTAGCAGTTCTTCCTCGTTGTGACTCTCAGCTTTCTTATCAGTCAGACCTTGTGGTTTGTTATGGTGTTTGTGGCCTCCTGGTGTCTGGTGGTTAAGCACCTCTACCTGGTTTTTGTTACTCTGGGGCTCCCTTAGCCCCTGTGGATGTTGATGGACCTCTTCTGTGAGGGTCTCCCTTACTTTCCTCTCTGGGCTGAAGAGAGGCCCTCCTTAGGAGTGCTGGTGCTCCTTTCACAGTGTGTTCCTGCTGGCCTCTGTGCACGAATTGTTCTCTTTTGGTGCATCTATTCCAGCATGTCCACTTGCCTTGACCTTGTTTTTTCTTGTGGTACCAGGGATTGAACTCAGGACCTTGCACTTGTGAGGCAGGCGCGGTACCACTGAGCTAAATCCCTGGCCCTGCCTTGACTTTTTTATTTCTTCCTCTAATATTTTTTGGGGCAGCTCAGGCCTTGTGTTAGTCACCTGTTGCTGGGATAAAATAACCTGATGACCTGAAATTTAGAGGGGAGGTTTATTTTGGCCCATGGTTTCAGAGGTTTCAGTCCATGGTAAATTGGCATCAAGGCAGAAACAGCATGGTGGCAAAAACTGTTCACCTCATGGTGGCCAGAAGCAGAGAACAAGAGAGCCAGAGAAAGGAGGGGGCTGGGTACAGGTTATATCCTTCAAAAGCATGTCCCCAATGACCCACCTCCTCCAACCAGACTCCCCCTCCTAACAACACATTCAGTCATGATGAATCCACTGATGAATATAACACCTCCACGATCCAGTCACCTTCTAAAAGCCCCACCTCTGAACACATGAACCTTTGGGAGACATTTTAGATCCAAATCATAACAGGCCTCTACTTTGTTCAGCATTAACCTTTACTTTCACCAGGCCTCTGAGAGCCTACTTAGTAGAGCCTATTCATCCTTGTAGTCCTTGCCAGAGGGTTAAATCCTGTACCCTGAGAGAGTGATTCCGAGTCTGAAATCATGCTTTTTTTGGCTCTTTTGCTATAACATCCTTGAAATCCAAACCCAGTGCTTCCTTGGCTCCCATGCTATCTGATTCTAGCAGCTCTTTGGTATATGTGCTTTATTAGGCCTAGTACTTCCCTGGCCAGATTATGTTGGGATTTGGGCCTTCCTATCTTTTAATTATCAGGAGAGGCTGCAGATGGCTCCTTTGAGGGGATTATTGGTTGCCTTGTAGGAAACAGCTTCTGTGGATCTTCTGGTGCAGGGGAAGTGCCAGCTCCTACCAGGGAACAGTGGAGCAGCTTCAGGGCTGGAACTCTTAGGGCTGTCTGGCTAGGTGTTCCAACCCCATGTTTCTGGGTGCCAGGTCTTTCCAACCACAGGAAGTTTTGTAGTCCTGACGAGCAGAGCAGACCTGTTAGGAAATATTGAGCATTTAAATCTCCCTGGAGTTCCGCACCTCTCACAGCTTCTCTAAGACAAAGGGCATCTTTATAAGCCCCACAGAAGCCCCCTGGCTCTTTCACTCAGTCTTCAGGTGCTTATTAACTGTCAGTCATTTCTCAGTATGCTGCTTAACTGTCATTTTTCAGTACCCTGCTTTGGGGCATCAGTAGCACTTCACACTGTTAAGTTAGCCAGCTTTATCCACTCTGTAGGCCTCTTACAGATTTTGTGCATGTCTGAGTCAGTGCAGCTGCAAGGCCCTTCTCCCAGTTTATCTCCACAGAAGTCCTTAGCAGTTGGTCTGCCACCCTGTGCCTGGGGCTGTTTGTGCCCCACATCCCCCGTGTGAGGGTGTCCCGAACCCCTTCTCATCATGGTTTATATTCCTGGACCACCCACCACAGACACCATTTGTGCTAGCTGACTCCTTTAAGAAGCAAATGTGGACATGGGATTAGACATACAAGTGGCTGATTAGTGGAAAAAAAGCCAGATGCAAATCTAAACCCGGAGAAGGGTAAAGAGAAGGCAGAAAGGATGAGTAGGAAGAGAATTGTGCAATCCAGTTCTAAGACTGGTTCAGCAAAGCAAAAGTATCTGTTGGGAGAGGCAGCACATGCTGCGCCCCGAGCGCCCCCTCCTGTTCTTTGTGGGTGTCTTAAACTGCAAGGCTCATCTGTTTCCAAATACTCAGCTGTTGCTGCAACTGGGTAGGGCCAAGTGACCACAGTGTGACTACTGTTTAGCTGTTCACTCCCCAGGGTGAAGGCACTGGTTTGTTTGCCTATTGCCGGAGAAGTTATAAGCCCTTGACCTCAGGTTCCTCAGCTGCAATGCAACCTTCACACGTGTAACATTCATCTGAACCTGTTACATTGCTCTGTGGGACTTGGGGGGAGGGAAGCTAAAGAAACTATGTGGATGCCCATATTTGCTGTGCTAAATAAAATAAACTGACTTATAACCCATGAAGTCTGTCAACTTTCTATATTTGTGAAGTGAATGGCATGGTTACTCTGCCATCCTTTCTGAGGTTTGGAATCTTCCCTGGCCCAAAGTTGCCTGTTAAGGGAGTCCCATGTTTTGCAGAAATGGCCTGCCTTAGTGACTGCCACATTGAGATATGCCCATGGGAAGTCTGGGCTTGGTGAAGAGGCAGTGATGGATGATGGGTTTCAGCCTTGTTAGATTTTAGCTGCAGCTCAGCAGGATTGGATTGCAGAGTTCAACCGCTGTGGCCAGCAATTATGCTCTCTATAGTCAGAGATCTTAGAGACCCAGGTAGAATCTGCACTAAGACCAGCCCGAGACAACCCACTGGCCTTTGGCTTTTGTTAATCTTTGGGAACAGTGAATGTTTCCTTGTTTGTTTCATAGATTGACTTCACACAGGGCAGTTTGAGTTCATTGGCAGACAATTTCCAGTGACCTCAAAGCTAAACAGCCACATTGAATGAAATACAAAGAATGCTTTTTAGTTCTTAGCATACCTGTTTTATTGATATGGCTTAATTAATGCCTGAGTCTCTCTGTCTCTGTTCTGCTTCCTCTAACCTACTGGGGCACTACCTAGTAAGTACCTGTCTTGGCAGTTTATGGACTTGTTGACTTTAAAATTGGAAATCGTCCTTATCTGGCACAGACCATCCCTTCTGTAAACATTTTGAAGCTCTTTGAAAAGAATAACCTGATTATCATCTAAATGACATTTTAGTGAAGTGTAAAGTGCTCTGCATTGTGCTGTTTGACCAAAGAGTAAATCTCATTGCTTCCTGGTGTCTTATTTTACCTGAAAATGTAAACTTAGAAGACATAATTTTGGGTGTGATTATTTGCATTGTGAAGGATTTAACCTATACTTCTTCCTTTACTAAATAAGTGACTCCTGATTTCTGCAAGTGCTACTGGGAACTGCGTTGTAAAATAGAATGATAAAAACAGGCTGCATTTCTAAATTAAGCATGACCAGCAGTATGTCATCCGAGATCTACTGATCCCTAGATGAATCATTAAATATACTGAAATTATATACCAGGTTTTGTAAAGGGGCAAAACCTTATGACACATGTTAATTATTTTACTATAAGGCAATTGTCACACAGATGTAGAGCTGTTGTGTATTCACTCTCAAGCCAATATGCTCTCTATAATGAATATCAGTAAAAATTTGAGTACTTTTTGCCAGCTTAGAATTTAGAAAGGTATTTTTGGGATGATTGAAGATGTTCTACCCTCTTTAAAGAAGCTATTTTAAAGAAGTGTTATGTGAATGCTTTCTTTTCTCTTGTGCCTCATGAGCAGCTGAGGCATTTAATATTCATTCCATTTCAGATTTGGATTATAATTTGCTTAAGTGATGTTGGTGATGATTATGATGATCAAGAGGAAAGCAGTTATTAACAAGCAACCAGCAACAACAAAAACCCTTCATATTTAAATCCCTAAGTTCTTTGGATTTGTATTCGCATACTATACTGCCTGATTGATAAATTATAAAGTTTACTCTGTAATTATGAGTGCACATTTGACTTTTTGTACTGTTTTCACTTATATGTGCATTTCTTTTTTGGTACTGGAGATTGAACTTGGGACCTTGCACTTGTGAGGCAGGCAGGAACACTGAGCTAAATCCCCAGCCCATTATATGTGCATTTCTATGTATTCATATCATTACTATGCCATGGGTATATAACATTCTTTCCTAATGTACAGCATCAGTCTCCCACTTGAATTGTTTTAATTTTTCATGATAATAAAAGTTATTTCTACGGAGATTTTTATACAGCCCTTTAAAATTTTTTTTCTTTTCTTTAAGGTTTTTGTGGACTGTATTCCCTAAAATGGAGTGGCCAGCTCCAAAAGCACAGATAAAATGACAGTTGTCTTATTGTCATATGACTTTTCAGAAATATCAAATTTGTAGAACCATTGGGACTGTAGAACTCAAGTGTAATTCTTTCCAACATTCTGGGCAGCCTTGAATTTTATAATTTTATTCCTTTTTTTCTCTGAAAGGTATATTTTGATATCTTCAAGTAAATCTAATTTGTATTTGCTTTCTTTGCAGGTGAGGCCAGCTATGCATTGTCACTTGTAGTGCTTTAGTGTAGTCCTTTGTATTTAAATGGTTCCACGGATTGCAGATACTTTTCTTGTGGTGCCCAGGATCAAGCCCAGGGCCTCATGCATGCTAGGTAAGTGCTGTCCCAGTGAGCTATATTCCCAGCCCCTGGATCATGCATTTTTAATGTATTTTGGCTGGCAGACTTTGAATAGCTATGGTAGGCACCTTTCCTCCTTATTCAGGTGCTCACCTTTGTATATTTGTTTATTATACGAAAAGCATTTTATAAAGGAGGGCTGGCTGACTTTATTCAAAGCTATAATTGCAAGCGTAGAAACAGGTGCCACCGGGGTATGGTGGCTGTCAAAGAACACACTTATGTTCTCTATCTCTCCCAGTTCTCTCCTCTTACCTGTTTTCTGGTTTGCTGAAGGGAGGAAACTCAGACTTTCTAAAGACAGATGTTAATATACTTTTTATTCCACTGACTGTTTTAGGGAAGGTATCGATCCATCAGCCATAGAGATTGCTTCTGGAGAACAGAGTAGCATCTGGCCGAGGGAAGGCTGAGGGGAAAAGGCTTACTTTTCACTGTATCTTTTGTTCTTTGGAGTTTTGTACTGGATGTATGTTACTAATAAAAATGAATTACAGCCATATGTAAGATCAGTGTTTGTCATTATTGTGGGCCTTTACAAATGACTTTATAAGTTATGCTGCTGCATGTGATGAACTTCAGTATGTGAGGGTAGGCAGTGTGTGAGCAGATGAAAACAGTCAAATTTGAGTGTAGGTGATATTTGGGTGGCAGAGCTGTCTGCCATTTCATTTATTAAAATTCAGTTCACCTAACATTTATAGAATGCAGGTATAGCACGAAGCAAATTTACTCACCTAAAGGTATTTCCCAAAGACATTTTGGATAAGGCTGGGACGTTTCTCTGACCTAGTTTCTTGGATAAAGCCAGGGTATGAGAATAGCAGATTGAGTCGATCATTCTCCTGTTTAACAAGTGGCTGGAGGGAGGCCAGAATGGTTTCTGTACCAGAGTGGTGGTTCTGTCTATGGAAGCTGTTCCTAGCTAAGCAATGTTTGAGGCCTCCTGGTAAACAAAGGTTTTGGTTTGCTCTTTGTGATTACTTGACTTGGGTGTTCTAGATTAGGCCTGTCTTTTTTCCATCAACTGAGTTTTGACAAATGTGGAGGAACAGGTATGGCTCAAAAACGTGAGCTTCCTCTAGTCACACGGGTGGCGTATGTGTCTTAAATGGGCCAAGCAGATGCCTGGAGGCTTCAAAACCACTCTGAAGAGTCACACTGTGAACTGTCTTAGAATAGACTTTGGAAATGAACTTTCAGGGAGGCCTTCACCTCACCTGAATTGGCTTGTACCCATGAAGTCATATATTGACTAGACCTTCACTGTACAATAAGAGCCACTAGGCACATGTAGCTATTAAAATTGAAATAAAAATGAACATTCTAGTTGCTTAGTTACACTAGTGACTCATTAAGCAAATATGGCTTGTGATTATTGGACTGGATTGTGCTTATGCAGACCAATGCTATCATCACAGAACATTCTGTTGGACAGCAATGAAGTAGGCTATTCAGGTGTGGCACAATCCAATGTAGCTGTGATCCATTGGTGCAATCCTCTTTTGGCACTCTCCGTGTCTACCTAAACCCACCTATCCTTTGAGGTTTGGCTCAATTCTATTTCTTCCAGGAAACTTTTGCTGACCACTCCAACTCACAGCAGTGACTGGGATTACCTAGAACCTCTGAAGTACTTCAGGACATACTGCCTTATTGGTATTGTACTTTTGCTTGTCAGGCTATCTTTCCAGCAAGGCTTCAGGGCCAAGAGCAGAGCTTAAAACCCACAGTGCTTGGGAGATGCATCTATATGTAGGTCCCACTCCTCTTCTTATGCTAGAATGCTTAGCCAAAGCATCTATTAAACTCTCCTTATGTTCAGTATTTATAAGAATCAATGTGTAGGACAGACACCACATCACACTTCAGAATCCATTTACTTTTAGAGGTAGGTCAGCATATCATTTTAGATTCAGCAATTCCAACTTTTGTCTTAGGGGGTGGAGGTAGGGTTAAGGAAGATTTGGAAATATTGGCATTAGATCTTTAAAACACCTTGGACATAGCTGATGATATCTTTTTCATCACTTTAGAACATTGTTTGGAAGTGCTGGGTTTGGGGTCTGTGAACCAACTGAAAGAGACACAGACATTTATTAGACTTTCTGACTAAGAGTGTCATGCTAGATCATTGAAAAATTAGGACTCAGCAGCATTTACAGTATAATTTAAGGGTTTAAAGTGCTTTTGCTTTATTTGCTCCATTTGACATCCCTATTCAGGAAGCAGAAGAGGTCAAGAAGGTCAGATGAGGCCACAAGGGCAGAAAGTGCCCCAGTTGGTACTAGAGCCAGCTTTGCACTCCCTGATATTTTTTGAGCAAATTCTGCATCCTGCTTCCCTCATCCTAGCAGATAGCTGTCAAAAAGCCTACTGAGTTCATTCCACATGATAAAGCAACTTTCAACTCTGTGGTGTGGGCATTTGTTGCAGAATGTCCAGGTTAAAAATAACAGTGCATTGAAAAGAACCCATCATTTCTCAGCCGGTTGGGGGAAATTTTCAGTTGATTGACCCTAAGTGGTCTTTTGGTTCTGTGAGCTATAAAGGACTTGTGTGAGTAATAAGAGTTTCCATTTGGAACCATTTTTCTGCACTGTTTGTTTTGTACGTTGGGATTTTAAAAGCATATCCTGGTTTACATTAGCAAAATGATTATTGTATCTGTAAGAACAGAAGTGACTCTTTGTCTGTATTGTTGATGTATTGTGACAGGATGTGATATCACATGAAACAACATAGGGTAATAAAGCACATCCTTTGTTCTTTCCAGCAAAAGACAAAGTTCTCTTACACTTCTTGTGGTTACTTGCTTTTTACAAAAAAATTTATTGGTACATTTTAGGTATACAATACAGTTACATTCATCATTGGAAATTTGCAACTTTACATAATCTCTCTTGGTTCTTATTTATTCCCCATTCCCCTGGCCTCCCTTCAACCCCTCCATCTCTCCCTATTTACAAAGACTTTGTTTCCATTTTCTCATATTGATTCTATTTCATTCTTTCCTTTTCCCTACCCCTCCCACTTCCCTTTTGCCCCTTTTCTTCATATTTCACATTATCTATTATATCTTTTATCCTTAATTACACTTTCAGTTTCTCACACTAGAGAAACTATTCGGTATTTACACGTGTGTCCTGTTTATTTCACTTAAGAGTATCATCTCAACGTGGATCCATTTAGCAATAAATGTCTCTAATTTCTCGTTTTTGATGGGTGAGTAGTACTCCATTTTATTAAAAAAACCACATTTCCTTGATCCAGTCTCCCGTTGATGGGGAATTGGGCTGCTTCCAACTTTTGGCTATTACAAATAGTGTTGCTATGAACATGGGTGCACATATATCACTGTGATATGATTCTTTTAATTCTTTGAGGAAGATACCCAGCAGGGGGACAGGTGGGTCAAATGGGACTTCCAGTCCTAGTTCTTTGAGGTATCTCCATACTGATTTCCACAGTGCTTGCACCAGTCTTTACTCCCACCAGCAGTGGAACAGTGTTCCTCTTTCCCCACAGCCCAGCCAGCATTTGTTATTGGTTGATTTCATGATAGCAGCCATTCTTTCTGGGGTGAGGTGGAATCTCAGTGTTGTTTTCATTTGCATCCTTCGAATGAACAATGATGTTGAACATTTTTTCATATGTTTATTTGCTATTTCTTTTTTTTTTTTTTTTTGGTACCAGGGATTGAACTCGGGTCCTTGTGCTTGTACAGCTGGTGGCGAAACCACTGAGCTAAATCCCCAGCCCCTCATTTGCTATTTCTACTTCTGTCTGGGACATATCTGTTCATTTCAGATGCCCATTTTTGGATTGGGTCTTTAAATGTGGGGGGTCTGATTTTTTTAAGGTCTTTATAGATTCTAGATAGTAGACCTTTGTCTGAGGAACAGCAGATGAAAATTTTTTCCCACAATGTGGGTTGTCTCTTCACACTGCTGGTGGTTTCTCTTGCTGTGCAGAAGCTTTTCAATAGGAAGATATCCCACTTGTTGATTGTTTGTGCTAGTTCACGGGAAACTGAGGTTTTGTTCATAAAATCTTTTCCTACACCAGTGTCTTCAAGAGTTCTACCTAACCTCTGTTCCAGCTGGTTCAGCGTTTCTATTTTAATATTTAGACCTTTAATCCATTTCGATTTTAGTTTAATGCATGGTGAGCGATAAAGGTCTAGTTTTAATCTTTGGCAAGCTGAAACCCAATTTTTCCAGCATCATTTATTAAAGAGGCTGTCTTTCCTCCAATGAGGGTGTTTGACTCCTTTATTTATTTATTATAATGTTTTTATCAGATTCTTGAAGGGATGTGTGATCCCCCAAAGTTTAAGATAGACTGTTTAGGCTAGCTATATGCTCTGGATCTGAGAACAAATTTCACCATTAGGGTGAATAGGGGGCCCTTGAAGGACCTCCCTTTCCCTCTTCTTTAACGCTAGCACTGTCTGCCTAGAATCCACTGAAATCCATTGTGCTCTTTATTCCTGTCTATGGTAGCCCCAAGAGCCCCAGGTTCCCTAGTTCTTCAACTCCCACACTGTAGTGTCCATAAGGATTATGTATCTTTTATTTTTTAAATTTTATTTTATTGGTACATTTTAGGTATATATTTTGGTAGAATATAATGACATTCATCATTGGAAATTTACACCTTTACATAATCCATCTTGGTTCTTATTTTTCCCCCTTCCCCTGCCCTCTTGACTCCTTTATTGAAGATGAGGTGGATGAGTGTGTCTGGAGTTGTTTCTGTATCTTCTAATCTGTTCCACTGGTCCTCAGTTCTGTTTCTTTGCCAGTACCATGGTGTTTTTATCACAGTAGCTTTGTAGTATAGTTTCAAATTAGGGATTGTGATACCCCCTGCCATGTCTCTGTTACCTAGAATTGCTTTTGCTATTCTGGGTCTCTTCTTGTTCCAAATGAATTTTTGGATTGTTTTCTCAAGGTCTGTGAAGTATGCTGCTGGAATTTCAATTGGGATTGCATTGAATCTATATAGCAGTTTCAGAAGTATGGCTATTTTCACTATGTTTATTCTTCCTACCCAGGAGCAAGGGATGTCTTTCCATTTTCTGATATCATCTTCAATCTCCCTTTTCAGAGTGCTATAGTTTTCAGAGAAGAGGTCTTTGATTTCTTTCATTAGGTTGATTCCTAGGTATTTCAGTTTTTTGGATGCTATTGTGAAAGGAATTGTTTGCCCTATTTCTCTCTAAGTGAGTCTGTTGTTCATGTAGAGGAAAGCTATTGATTTTTGTGTGTTGACCTTGAATCCAGCTACTTTACTAAATTTGGATATTAAGTCTAGAAGAGTTTTGGTGCAGTTCTTGGGGTCTTCTATATACAGTATCATGTCATCTTCAAATAATGACAATTTGACTTCTTCATTTCCTATTTTCCTTTTCTTTCTTTTGTCTAATTGCTGTGGCTAATGTTTCCAAAACTATATTGCACAGAAGTGGTTATAGTGGACATCCTTGTCTTGTTCCTGATTTTAGTGTGAAGGATTTCAGTTTTTGACTATTTAGCATGATATTGGCTGTTGGTTTTTCATAGATGGCTTTTATCAGGTTGAGGTAGAGACCGTCTATTCCAATTTTTTCTAGGGTTTTTATCATAAATGCATGTTGGACTTTGTTAAATGCTTTTTCTGCACCTATTGAGATGGATGATCATATGGTTTTTGTCCTTGGCTCTATTGATATAGTGTATTAAATTTATTGATTTGCATATGTTGAACCATCCCTGAATCCCTGGGATGAATCCCACTTGGTCAGGGTGTGTGATCTTCTTGATGATCTTCTGCATTCTGTTTTCCAGTATCTTATTAAGGATTTTTGCATCTATGTTCATTAGTGAGATTGGCCTATAGTTCTCCTTTTCGGTTGGGTCTTTCTCTGCTTTGGGGATCAAGGTGATGCTTGCTTCCAGGAAAGTATTTGGGAGTATTGCTTCCCTTTCAATTTCATTGAAGAGTTTAAACAGGAGTGTCAGTAGTTCCTCTCTAAATATCTTGTAGAATTCAGCAGTGAAGCCATCAGGACCCGGGCTTTTCTTAGTTGATAAGTTTTTAATTACATTTTCAATTTCATTGGTTGATACTGGGTTGTTTAGAATGTTTAGGTCTTCTTTGTTCAACTTTGGTAATTCATGCTATCTAGGAATCTGTCCATTTCTTCTGTGTTGTCCATCTTATTGGCATATAGGTTCTGGAAGTAGGTATTGATGATCCTCTGGATTTCTGCTGGGTCTGTTGTAATTTCACCCTTTTCATTCCTAATTACATGGATTTGGGCCTTTTCTTTCCTTTTTCTGACAAGGTTGGCTAAAGGTTTGTCAATTTTGTTGATTCTTTCAAAGAACCAACTCTTGGCTTCAGTGATTTTTTGTACCGTTCTCTTAGTCTCCATTGCATTGATTTCTCCTCTGCTCTTTATAATTTCCTCCCTTCTATGAACTTTGGAGTTGTCCTGCTCTTCTTTTTCTAGAAGCTTGAGGTTCAGCATGAGGTAGTTTAATTGGGCTCATTCTGTTTTCCTAATATGCATATTCACTGCTATGAATTTCCCTCATAAGACTGCTCTCATTGTGTCCCATAGATTCCAATATGTTGTACTGTCATCGTCATTTAATTGAAGGAACTGTCTGATTTCTTCTTTAATTTCCTCTGTGACCCATTGGTTATTCAGAAGTGTGTTGTTCAATTTCCACGTGTTTATGAAATTTTTCCAGTTTCTTTTGCTATGGATCTCCATTTTCATCCCACTATGGTCTGATAATGTACAGGGGATAACTTCAATTCCTTTGCACTTACTTAAACACGTTCTATGTGTGAGTATGTGGCCTATTTTGGAGAATGACCCATGTGCAGCTGAGAAGAATGTGTATTCTGATTTTGTGGGGTGGAACACTCTAAACATCTGTTAAGTTCATTTGTGCAAGAGTTTGAGGTCTAGTATTTTGTTGCTTGTCTTTTGTCTAGTTGATCTATCTATTTGTAACAGTGGGGTATTGAGGTCCCCCACTACTGTTGTATTAATGCTTATTTGATTTTTCATGTCCGTTAGTATTTGTTTTATATAGTTGGGCGCACAGGTGTTTGGTGCATATATATTTATGATTGTCATCTCTTCCTCTTGGATTGTTCCCTTTACAAGAATGTGTAGTGTTGTTCCTTGTCTCTCTTAATCAGTGTTGGTTTGAAATCCACTTGATCTGTGAAGAGGATAGCTATTCCTGCTTTTTTCCGGGTTCCTGTCACATGGAGTATTGTTTTCCACCCTTTCACTTTCAGTCTATGAGTTTCTTTTTGAATTAAGTGTGTTTCTTGTATGCAGTATATTGTTGGATATTGCTTCTTGACCCATTCTGCCAGTCTATTTCTTTTGATTGGTGAATTGAGAACATTAACGTTGATGGTTATAACTGATACATATTGAATTATCATTGTCATGACTTTTTCTTTTTGTTGGATTCTCCTCCTTTGCGTTTAGTTTCTTGTTGTGCCTGATGGATTCATTCTGCTGGGCTTCCTGGGGTTGTGATCCTTGTTGTCTTTTCCTAGGATATTGTCTAAAATTTTTTGGAGTGCTGGTTTGGTATTCATGAAGTTCCTAAAATGAACTTTGTCATGAAAGTATCTTATTTCTCCATCAATTTTGAAAGATAGTTTTGCAGGGCACATCAATCTGGGTTGGAGGCTGTTTTCCTTTAGGGCTTGAAATATGTAACTCCAAGCTCTTCTTGCCTTGAGGGTTTGCGTTGAGAAGTCTGCTGTGATTCTGATGGACTTTTCTTTGTATGTGATTTGTCTCTTTTCTCTAACTGCTTGTAGAATTTTGTTCTTCTGTTGGGTTTCTGGAATCTTAACAATTATATGCCTATGTGTAGATGTTTTTTGATCAAGGCTTTTTGGAGTCCTATATGCCTCACTTATCTGTATGTTAAGTTCTTTTCCCCTGCTTGGGAAGTTTTCTGCCATCACTTCTGTGAACAGTTTTTTTTAATGTGCTCTGCACTCTCTCCTATTTCTTCATTGATTCTGATTAGTCTTATGTTATTCTTCTTTGTATCATCTAGCAGATGCTGCATTGAATTCTCATGGTCCCTTATTATTTTAAAGAATTTTTTCTTTTCCTGGTCACTATTTGAAATCTTATCTTTTATATCTGAAATTCTATCCTCACATTGGTTCATTCTGCTGCGCAGACTTTCGATGGAGTTTTTAATTTCTGGAAATCTGTTTGTATCTGTTTTATGGATTCCATTTGTTTCCTATGTTGGGATTCCATCATATTCCTCAGCTCCTCTATTTTTTTTTCTGTGTCCTCTCTAGATTTATTAATCATGTCTTGCACTATGAGCACAATCTCTGATGTTATCTGAGAAATTATTTCTGATTTCCTTTTTTCTAGATCCTCTTTCATTGCCAGTTCAGGGAGTCCAGGTGGTTGAGTATGATTGTTCCATCTCGTTTCCCTTTGGGGTTGCTTGAGGTGATCTGGAAGTCTGGTTTTGAGACTTGTTTATGTGTTTTCTCATTTCAATGGGGGGGTGCTGTGTGTTGCTGGCATCTGTGAGGCTTACCTCCTGGGCACTCGGCAGGGCTGTGCTCCTCTGTGCTGGGGGTGGTGATACGGTAGCCTGAAAGGCTCAGCTGCTTGGCGCTGGTGGCCTCTCCTCTGTACTGGGGGCGGTGGTACAGTGGGCCAAAAGGCTCACCTTCTTGGCAATGGGCGGGGCTCTACTCCTCTGTGCAAGGGGCGGTTGTATGGCGGGCCAAAAGGCTCAGCTTCTTAGTGCTTGGGGCCTCTGCTCCTCTGCCAGTTCCTTGGTTTTTATCTTCTCCAGAAACATAATCCTGGCAACCTCAAGAATCTAAGGTTCAAGCTAACAGTTGATAATTTACCCTCTGAATAAAAGGAAAATTTTTTCAAATTAGTAATGCAGTATTGAAATGTGTGTGGGTGTTTAAGAATTGAGAAGAATGAGTTAGAAATTAATGAAGAAAAAGCCCAAATATATATGGAACAAAGATAAGGGCTTGAAAAGGGAGCTCTATAGTCTGAGAAAGCAAGACAAAGACTTTATTGATAGGATTGATGCATGCATTACAAGGCTATGTTCTGAAAATCTCACTGGAGGGGATAAAACTTTTTTTTGATACAGTGTCTCACAGTTTATAACTCAGGCTGACTTCAAACTTGTGATCCTCCTGCCTTAGCTTCCTGAATGCTAGAACTATAGGTGTGTACCACCACATCCAGGTGAAGCTTTGCTTTTGAAATTTGGGAGTTTTGTTAAAAATGCAGATGCCTGGATCCAAAGTTGCTGAGCAGGCAGGTTTAGGGATGGGCCAGGATTCTGCATATTGTTTCAGATTAACAGGTGGCTGTTATCCTAGGATCTTAGTACACATGAAGCTTATCCTGAGGAGCACAGTAAACCCTTTAGCTACTGATTCATACTCCTTTCAAAGCCAAACTGCTGAAAAGAGAAATCAAGTGGTAGGTGTAGTATTCACAGCATGTGGGAAGTAGGTGAGTTAGGTAGGTATCATGTTAAAGCTTGCTTGATGAGACCAATTCTCTTTGACACAGATATCTTGATGCTGCTTTTATTGGCTCATAAGCACAGTAGTGGAGTTCATCTGGTTGGCACTTGTCACTGTGGAGAGACATGTGCCTGAGATGTGGATGTTGAAACAAATGGGCCACAATGCACACTAAGGGCTGTGAATGACTCTTCACACTTTGAACTGATTTAGATTCCCAATAAGATCGCATTTGTAAAATATACCCTATGAGTTATAATGGGCATGTGCTGGTCCAGAAGTCCTCTTTTTCTTGTGGGTTTTCGTAAATAGGCATCACTGTAATTTTAAATAAATTCTTCTCTGTGGGGTTTTTAGTTTTTTTTTTTTTTGTTGTTGTTATTTTGAGCATCTTAGCACAATGTCGGTCATTTATATATTCCTCCAGCAGCCCTTATCAGAGAGAAAAAATATATGATTTGCCTTGAAACTGCTACCTAATGAGTTCCAGGGATGGGGACGAGGTGTGTCCCTGCCAAACTAAAGATACAAAAGAATGTGATTTTACTACTTGGTTGGTCATGCAGTTGGAAACCTAGCTGAAATCTTTTCTCCTTGCCACCAAACTCTGTAGGCTGTCCTTGGTCACTACCCAACTCTGGGATGCAGTGGTGTCTGGATATAGCCCTGGACTTGCAAGAGGAAGATGTGTGGGATGAGAGCCCCTTGCCCTGTGTAATTTGAGGCCTTGCTCTGCCATTTGCTGGCTGTACAACCTTGGCAGATCATTTCCTTCCCTTTTTCTCTTCTGTAAAATGGGACATGACTTTCAGCAGGAACACAGAATAGTAAGCTATTTCACTTCTGAGACTGTTTCCTCATCAATAAAATGGAGATAATGCTTCACAGGGAATATGGGAGAAAAGCACTTAGTGGAATGCTTGGCGTACAGCCAATATCTAATAAACATTCTTCTTCTACCCGTCTCTCCTCTGTTGTGAGGTTGAAGTCATAGAACTGCATAACAACCTACAAATCACAATCCATGTTCACAGTAAGTAATATTATTTCAACAACACATTGGTGGCAGGCAGAGGTGCTGCAAAATAGGAGCCACTTACTCCATGGAGTGAATAAGCAAAATATGTATATTCAAAATGCTATAACTCAGAGCTGTATTAGACAGTGGTATATATTCTGTACCTGAAATGTTATCATTTGAAGAATGTGCATCCTTGAGGATACTTTCACATTGAAATAAGGTTATAAATTGCCAAGACAAAAGGGAAACAAATGATATCGTAGGCCTCTACCCTTCGTTGGATAGAAACCTTCAAGGGTGGAGCACCACTGTAGCATCGTGCCCAGTAATCTCTCTGTTCTGCAGTCTCAAAGAATCATTCTCCTGGGCTTTGGTTATTCCTAGGCTCAACTTTCTCTCTCATCATTCTTACCAATTATGACACCCAGGATTGATCCCAGTCTTGGATGCAGACTGGAGTTACCTCTGTAGGATCATGTCAAGGACTCAGGTGTCCCAGGTCACAAAAAATGTCAGCCATGTCTGCCCTTCCCTACTGGGGGTTAGAATAAATAAAACATTACAGATCTTCTGTAAGAGAAGGTAATGATGGGAGTGGGAAATTCTTAAGGGGAACAGGGGTAAAGGGATGTCTGTTTTATCAGCCCAACTTCCTTTTATTGTCTTTGTGATGCTGGGGATCAAACCCAGGGTTTCTGTTCCCAGTCCCCTTTTAAAGGATTCTAACCCTAGGTAAACACTCAACCGTTGAGCTATGTCCTCAGCCCAGCCCAATCCCGTTTTAAAGGATTCTCAGCAATTATGTGATTGGGAGCCAGAAAATGACTGGATGGGGTTGCAGGAGCTGGGAGATAGTGGTAAGACATGGGGATTGGCTTAGCTTCTGGCTTTCTGTGGATTTTTACCACTTCTTGGAATACAGAAGCAGCATGGTTCCAGAAGGCACAAAATAGGCTGGGGTTTAAAGTGACCCAAGAGCGTTTAAAGGTGATACAAAACTGAGGGGGATGGGTAGCTTCAGCCCTCATGGGAGATTTCTTAGGGGGGAAGGGAAGGAGAGTTTGCTGGGGTCACACTGAGGAGTTGGCCTGGCTACAAAAGCTGCTTATAAAGAGTCAGGCCTGGGGGCACTGGAAAGTGGTTGGAGTCAGCACTCATCTCCCTCAAGCAGGGCTACTTCCTCTCTGAAGCATCTGTTCTTGTCTGACTTCTCCATGGGTGTCTCCAGGAGTGCCAAGTGCCTCACTCTTCTCCCTTTTCTCCAAAGGCGCAGGAACAGTGCAAATGAGTGGAACTGTATTAAAGGGCTACTCAGTGTGGTTAGACAATGATAAGGATTTGACCCAAAGGAGTTGGCTTTGATGAAGATATTTTTAGGCACCTGGAGTCAGCTCCAGCTGAGACAGATTCAAGCATGGGAATCTTGAATCTCTTTGTTTAGATTGAATCCCAATCTCGTTGTTCATGGGAATGGTGAACAACGGAGTATTTCCCGAGGCCCGCCTAGCACACCTTATCGCACCCTTATTTTACTTTGACATCTGGGTCATTTCTGTCAGGGTCTCACTGCATTGCAATGAGGAGCCAGTGAAAGCTACTTACCTTAACACTGCTTGACTCTGGATCTAGGTCTGTAAGACTTTCTGTCATAAAAACACAATATTAGGAAAGAGTTATTTCTGAGACTTGAATACATTATTGGAGCATTATAATCTCAATACTTCCATCAAAGAATCATAACAATTAGGCACTCAGAGAAAGCTAAAAAAGAAGTGAAATCTCTAGAACGCTGTGCACAGGTCTTGGCTTGTTCCTCAGACACTGGGAAAAATAGAGTATGATGTGGTAGAAAGAATATAGGCCAGAATGCTGAGAGGGGCAGGCTCTGCAACTAGCTAACATCCTTGCAGTCACTCAAACTCTTGGCCTCTTTATTCATGTGAAAAATGAAAGATTAGACTGTGGGTGATTTCTAAGAGCCTTTTCAACTCTCAGTTGTAGATAGTTTAAAAAAAATTTGTCTTTCTTGTATCGTATGCCTAGAAGCCTCTTCTTCCAGATCTTTCTGTATCTGACTCCTTGTCATTAAGATCAAACGTTTTGGGTCTAGTTTTTATCAGGAAATCAGTATGGAGATACTTCAAAGAACTAGGACTAGAGGTCCCATTTGACCCAGCTATTCCCCTGCTAGGTATCTTCCCAAAAGAATGAAAAGAATCATACCACAGTGATATATGTGCACCCATGTTTATAGTGGCACAGTTTGTAATAGCGAAAGCTTGGAAACAGCCCAAGTGCCCATCAACTGAAAACTGGATAAAGATATGGTTTTTTAATAAAATGAGTACTACTCAGCCATAAAGAATGAGAAACTAGAAACATTTATAGCTAAATGGATGCATAGTGAGGACATACTCTTAAATGAAATAAATAGGACACACGTGTGTACTCAGATAACAGCAAAGATTTTGCTCATGGTGCAAGACATGATTAATAAATCTAGAGAGGACACAGATAAAAAATAGAGGATCTGAGGAACATGATGGAATCCCAACATAGGAAACAAATGGGATCCATAAAACAGATGCAAATAGATTTCCAGGACATGAAACACTCCATTGAAAGTCTACACAGCAGAATGAGCCAATGTGAGGACAGAATTTCAGATATAGAAGATAAGATTGCAATTAATGACCAGGAAAAGAAAAATTGCTTCAAAATGATAAGGGAACATGAGAAATCCAGCAGCTGCTAGACGATGCAAAGAAGAATAACATAAGACTGATTGGAGTCAATGAAGAAAGAGGAGAGAGTGCAGATGACATAAAAAAACTGTTCACAGAAGTGATGGCAGAAAACTTCCCAAGCAGGGGAAAAGAACTTGACATACTGATAAGGGAGGCATATAGGACTTCAGCTAGCCTTAATCAAAAAAAATCTACACATAGGTATGTAATAGTTAGGATTCCAGAAATCCAACAGAAGAACAAAATTCTACAAGCAGTGAGAGAAAAGAAACAAATCACATGCAAAGGAAAGCCCATCAGAATCACAGCAGACTTCTCAATGCAAACCCTCAAGGCAAGAAGAGCTTGAAGTGATACATTTCAAGCCCTAAAGGAAAACAGCCTCCAACCCAGATTGATGTACTCTGCAAAGCTATCTTTCAAAATTGATGGAGAAATAAGATACTTTCATGATAAAGAGCACCTCAGGAACTTCATGAATACCAAACCAGCACTCCAAAAAATTTTAGACAACACCCTAGGAAAAGACAATGAGGATCACAACCCCAGGAAACCCAGCAGAATGAATCCATTGGGCGTGACAAATTAAACGCAAAGAGGGAGAATCCAACAAAAAGAAAAAGTCATGACAAGGCTTTTAAAACTTTTGACTTCATCTCCCTAATGAGTGTATAATTCAGTCTTATTATTGTACTGATTAGTATTTTTCTGATTCTAGAGTTGCACATGATTCTTTGTGCTATACTGGCTATTTATCATCTTCTTATGTCTACATTTTAATTGGGTTGTGTATTAATGAGCTCTAAGAATTCTTTATATATTCTGGTCATAGGTTATATGCATTGTAAATATGGTCTGTTTAAGGACTACTTTTCATTTTAATGATGTCATTTAAAGTTCTAAATTTTGATGGAATCTCATTTATCCAGTTTTTTCTTTTATACATCACGGTTTTGTATCCTAGGTAGTTCTTGCCTACCCTGAGTTCATAAATATTTTCCCTTATAATTTCTTCTTAAAGGTTTATACTTGTAGGCTTTCATATTTAGGTTCATAGATCCCTTCAGGTTATTTTCATATATGGAAAAAAAGGGTTGAGGTTAATTTTTTATATATGGATACCAGGTGTTCTAGTGCCATTTGCTGCAAACACTATCTCTTCCTCGGCTCTTGAATTGAGTTTATATTCTATAAAATGCTAATGTTAAATAATCTTTCAAAACTCAGTGAACCATATATGTGTGGTTCTATTTCTAGATTCTGTGTTTTATTCAAATGATCTATATGTCTTTCCTTACACCAACACTGCCTTGATTACTGTAGCTTTAGAAGAAGCCTTAAAATTAGGTACTAAACGTCTTCCAACACTGTTTTTGTTTTTGTTTTTGTTTTTAACTTTTCTAGGTCCTTTGTACTCCTACATAACTTTTAAATTTCAATATCCAATTCTTCATTTATAGCAAGTATACACAGACTTGAATTTTTATATATACCTTATGTTTTCTAATCCTGCTAAATTCAAGTACAAGTTCTAGGGACTCCTAGAGATTTCTTAGTATTTTCTCTGTAGATGATCATTTCATCTACATATAAAGATTTTGCTTCTGCCCTGCCAATCCTATCCTAGTTGTGTCATTTTATTGCCAGACTATTTTGGTGGGGACTAGGTTTCAAAGTTTAATGGACAGATAAAGACTAAGCATATCTGCCCTTGTTCCCCACCTTAAGGAGAAAGCATTGTATCTTCTCCATTTATATAAGGCGTTCTCACTGGAAGTATGTAGTACATGTCTTTAATCTGTTGAGAAGTTTCTGTTCTACTTCTAGTCTCCTGATAGCTTTTACCATGAACAGCTGTAGAATTTGGTCCAATACTTTTTCTCCAACTAGTGACAGGATCATATGGCTTTTTCCTTTCCTCTGTTAAAAGGATGACTTTTGGGGGTGGATCTTCCAATGCTGAACCAACACTGCCATCCCTATAACCAAACCACTTTCTACATCCTGCCAGATCTGACTTCCAATAGTTTGTTTTGTTAAACAGATTTCTATCTATGTTCATACTTTTTTCTTCTATTATCTTTATCCAGTTTTAGGATTAGCACAATGTTGAGTTCCTAAAATGAGGGGAGAAGTGTTCCTTCTTTTTTCTGCTTTGTTTGATATAATTTATCAGTTAAAATGTTTATGAGCCTGCTGTTGTCATATAGGTAGGTTTTCAAGCTAGGAATATACTTTCTTTAATAGGTGCTATTCAAATTTTATATTTCCTCCAGAGTTAGTTTCATTAATTTGTCTTCCAAGGTACTTCTTAGAAGTCATCAAATTTACTTCAAAAAAGATTTTTGTAATATGCTTTCTATATCCTTTTAAATTCTGTAAAATCTGTGGTAATGTCTCCTAGATCTTAATATTGTAATTTAAAACATGTATAACTGATATTGTGTAACAGGAAGAAAAGGTCTAAAAGACCAGGGGAATTGGGAGGGGTAGGGGTAGGGAAAAAAAGGGAAAGGAAAAAATATGAGAAGAGGAAAAAAAGAAAATGGAAACAAAGTCTTTGCAAATAGGGAAGGGTGGAGGGGGTGAAGGGAGGGCAAGGGAAGGGGAAAAAAATAAGAACCAAGATACTCATGTAATGGTACAAATTCCCAATGATGAATGTAACTCTATTTTATACCGAATATGTACCAATAAACTTAATGGGGAAAAAAACCCCAACCCAACCTTCTGTTAATTTGGCACTGGGATCTGAAAGTCGATCGTCTTCATCACTGTTAAAAATAAAAGGAAAGGGCTGGGGATTTAGCTCAGTGGTTCCGGTGCCTGCCTCACAAGTGCAAGGTCCCGAGTTTGATTCCCGGTACCGACAAAAAAACCAAAAAAATAAAAAAATAAATAAAAGGAAAAGATTTCATTTTCTGTGTATTTAACACATGAAAGAATACTGGCTAAGTAAAAGGATGATCTGTCAAAGTCATTATTCATATAGAAGCACACCTGGAGTACCTGTGTATGTGAGTTCTCAAATCAAATGAAAATGATTCTTACGTTGACTTTTATTTGGTTTTATACATGTCCTCTTCTCTTCTCCATTGATACAAATAATTGAGAATTACCTTCATTACTAATTTTGTATGTTAAAACCAGAATGAGAAGAGATAGGGCCCATAGTGGGCCAAGAGTAATTGTCCTAAAACAGCATCAGGAGAAAACTTCAGTGTCAAATGGGAAAGAATGTAGGTAAAACAAACCAAATTTTCTCCTTATACTCACTTCTCTCATGATACAAAGTGCTACTCCCCCCCATTTGTGAATTCTTATAAATGTTAAGCATAATTTTAGACATGTTTTGGCCATTTGAGGGAAAAATGCTAACTGCATACCAAGTCTACATGGTACTTTGATCCTCCTTGCCCCCTTTGCTCCTATAGTCTCTCCCAACTTGGATAGTCTTCTTAATTAAATCTATCCATCTTTAAACTCCAACTCAAATTCCACTGTTTTTGAGACTCCTTCTCTGAATGCTCTGGCTTATACCCTCTCTTCCATTCTTGGAATTCTTCTTAAGTGGTACTTAAGGATACTTAAGGATAAGTACTTAAGGTACTTAAGGATACTTAAGGGAACTAAGTAGGACCCCTTAGGGCAAGCCATTAGTGCAGGGACTATTGTTGACCCAGCTTCAAGAACCTAACACATTAAAGACCTAACTTACCTGTGCTAACTAGATCTCTAAAAAGCAAGTCTTAGGAGAGGGAAGCAGAGGCCAAATAAATAGGAATGGGAGAGAAGGTGGGAAGGGAAGGTCAGGGAAGGAACTACACCTGGGAACCAGCGAAGGGAGTAAGGGAAGATTGAGACCTAAATACTGGTTTCCTCATAGGTTAACTCACGGGCCTCATTCTTCCCATGAGTATAATTTCTTTTCAGATTTCTCTTTTCTTAGCCAGCTCATATTGCTTTAACTGTACCTAAAATGTAAAGACAAATCCTCTTCATTGTATGAGGAGAAACTCATAATTTGGTGCAAGAAGAAATGTACTGGTTCTGTGGTAGATCTCATTTCTTCTACCTGGAAAAGTACAAGTTGAGTTTTACACAAAGGAGGGTTTGCAATTAATCAAGTAAAATATAATGTAACATTTCTTTTTTTAATCTATATTTTATCTTAGCCAAAAGGCAGGGAAGCAATCCTTTGTCATCTATATTGCCAGCATTTCTGACCAGGCACACTGTTTGGTCATGAAATCTCAAATGGCTTCCCAATAAACAGAGAAGAGTGACCTAGTGAGCTCCTGAAGTGAGCAGAGTTATATTTCTGCGATGTTTTCTCTAGTACACTGCAGCTTCTCGTTTCGTTAACCTGGGTGCCATTGCAAATGGATACTCTAAGAAACTGTCTCACCAGAAAAATCCTAAATTATATGTAGTCTCCAAATACATGGTATGATACAAATGTTTGGGTAGAGCCAACCCAAGAAGTCAGCAGGGCTGAGACCGTCACTAGAGAAAAGTAACCAGGTACAGGAGCTGCCTGTCACAGTGACTGTAAGGCTCATAGGCTGACAGCAGGAGGAATATTCAACACAGCTTAACTAACTTGCTACATTTCAGCAAATTGGCAAAATAGTTTTAAAGGAAAAAATTTGGCTAGGTGAATTGGCCAAAGGTCACATAGTGGCAGAGCCAAAATTCTGACCTAAATAGACTGAATTTTCATGTACCTTTTTATTTCCTCCAGCCCATTTTCTGTCCTAGCCCACTGGCATGAGATTTCTGTGTGCCAAACTTATATGGTATTTACCAGCCAGTGAACAAGAAAGGATGAAATCCATCGTTTAAGATAATTTGCTTGCACTCTCCTAATTAGTTTCCATTTTATGTTTTCTTTGTGCTAGTATCTAACTTGGGACTCTTTCCATAATCTGTTTTTTTTTTTTCTCTCCACTAACAGCTTCACATTTACTGCAAGCAAATATCAGAATTGGGAGAGATGGAGTGAATTCAATTTACTGACCTTTTCTTTCTATCCAAGGTACATTGCTTGGGCTACATTTGAGGAACTCTCTACCTTTGCCTCAGAAATCCCATCATTGATATTTACATTTCTCACTAGATGGTGTCCTTTTCTCCTCCAAGGAAGAGTCTGTGCACGTTGCAGATCTTGAAGTGTACATAGGAGCGTCAGAAAGAAGTCTTTCTAGTTTTGGCTCTTCAGATTCTGTCCATTGGCTTGGGATTGTTTCAGTACTTTTTGCAGTACTGGACTCAGGGTAAAAGCATTCGCTTAATGACAGAAGACTGCTCAGAGTGCTCTTGCTCACTGGTGGCTTGGGGGAAGTCAGCGTCTTTGGAATGTGCTTTGTGTCTTTTCTGACTGGGTCTTTAAATAGGCCTGATGGAAAGCCTTCTTTAACAACTTCTTGAGAAACAACTTTGTTTTCATCAGAAATATACCTCTCTTCTACCTTATTTTCTGACTCTTTTTGATTAGTATCAGGAGCTACCAAATGATTTTTTTTGTTTTGGACATCTTTTAATAGCTCCACTTTAGTAGTGTCAGGTTTTGCTGCCTGGAATTGAAGAGACAAAACAATTGCTACAGTGATTTCTTCCATGGTTCAATTTTAATAAGACAATTTTCATATGGTTTCTAGTTTCAACCTAGTAGATTATTTTCAAATTCTATTTTCTTGCATATTAGTGATATACTTGAAAGAGAAATGAACATGTTAAGCAATATTTGCATATATATGAGCATAAATATATATTTATGTATTTCATTCACATGTCATTCCAGACCAAAGAGAACCTAATTGAGGTTCTTTCTTTTGCTTCAAAGTTTACTTTTTACTTGTTAAGAAATGCAAACTGCATACATACCTCAATTAATTCTGTTTTCATCATTTACCTTGAAACATTTTTTTTGAGACTGGACCTCACTATGTAGTTCAGGCTGGCCTTGAACTCACTGTGTAGCCCAAGCTGGCCTAGGGGTGGTCTGCTGCCTCAGCCTCCCGAGTACTGGGATTACAGGTGTGCACCACCACACCCAGCCATTCAAACTTTTGTAACACTCTTATTTATGATTAACATGTTTTTCTGAACTAAGAAGCAATTTGAATACAGACATTTTGGGAAAAAGACAAAGTATTAGCTGACTTGGATTTTTATTAAATTTTTACTTTTACATGCTTGTAGAACAAAAGGATTATGTTCCTTGTGGGGAGTTGGTAATTGTATGTAATACACTTTAATTCTTTTTACATCCCCTTCCCCATCCCCTGGCTTGGATTTTTAAAAATGATGAAGAATGGCCAAACTGTGAAGGACTTTGAATAATCTCTCTCTACTCTTTTGAATATATTTTCCGAAGAAGCTCTAAAGTGTAAAGCGTCATCTTTCCTCATCTCCTTAGTTAAATGTCACTTTCCATTTTACAATGTTAAAAGCGGCTCAAGGAAAAGACAGTTGTAATTAAATAAATGACTTTTCCTGTTTCTGTAGCCTTTGCTGATGCTACAGAACCTATAAATTAATTTGAGTTTTCAATCTTAGATCAAAACACTTCTTTGAAACATAGCAGGCCAGTTTTTTAGATAAATGCTACCCTAAAGGAATGTCTTTTGTACAAAACAAAATGAAAGGGAGAAGTCTGAAAAAATGGAAACAATACATTTTGATTATCTGTGCTGATGGAGGTAAACAGCAGTTCAAAAGATTAAAAATAATTATTCTGTATGGCTTTGGCATTTGTCAACATATGGGCCTTTACTATGTATGCGTCTTTTGTGTTGGGAGATTTTGGTACCTCAAAACAGAAAATGAAGGCCTGCTCGTGGATTCTGGACTCAATAGTAGTCTCAAAATTGTCTGGTTTTCTGAACTCATGCACTATTGTTTCTACAACCCCTGCCCTCATGCTGAAGGTGGACGAGGCCTTGCTAACCAGATCTCTGCAAACAATCTGTCCTAGCTCAGCTGCTTATGTTGATTTACTTTCCTTAAGACAGTTTTTGCTCCCATTAAAAGTGGCAGGGGTAGTTGTTTTGAATTAAATATTTGTCTCCAACTTCTTCTGGGCTATAAAGAGATAGTGAAAGTATCGATAAAGGATGTGAGTAAAAAAAAACAACAGATAACCATGAATAAGAACTGTGACAGTTTGGCCGGTGATTAAGCACTGACTTGGGGTAATGTTCTACAGATTAGTCACACAGTTCTGTGTCCAAGGAATCATTTATAAATGAAGGCTTTCTAGTTAATACTAATGTGAATTTGAGAACCCAGAGAGCATAGGACCCTTTAGTGCTGGAAAGAACCTTCATCTAGTCCAAGAAGCAAAAAGTGAGGAGATTCCATTAGTGTCTCAGACCATAACAATCTCCATATTTGGGACTGAAAAAAAGTACCTATCAGTGTACTTACCAGCTCTGAGACTCAGGTTAGTAGGTTGGAAAATAATGCTAAGAAAAACATGTTCCTAGGCTTATGCTCCAGCAGGCGGACTTTACAGAAGTTTACTTAGTTTTACAAAAATTTTTTTTTTATTTTTGTAGCACTGGGGAATGGAACCCAGAGCCTTATGCATACTAGGCAAGTAGTCTACCACAGAAGTATATCCCCAACCCAAACTTTGCTTATAATTTAAGCCACAGGTTCCATCCCTAGTAGGAATGCACACTGTTAGTGCAAGATGCTCATTCATACCAAGGGGCTTTGGTTTTTTTTTTGTGGCCTTGGGAATTGAACCTAGGGCCTTCTCACTGAGCTATGTCCCCAGAGATTTTCATTTTCTATTTTGAAGCATAGTTTCAGGCTGGGCTGGAACTTCCGATCCTCCTGTTTCAGCTTCCCAGAGTGCTAGGATTATAGGCATATACCAACATGCCTGGGTCCATGAGGCTTGGCTATAAAATGAGAGTGTGGGGGCTGGGCATTTAGCTCAGTGGTTCCGCCGCCTGCCTCAAAAGTGAAAGGTCCCGAGTTCAATCCCCGGTACCAAAAAAATAAAATAAAATAAAGTAAAATAAAATAAAATAAAATGAGAGTACGGGGCTAGCTCAGCCTAAGTCCCTTTCTAGGCAAAGTCTTCTGTAGTGAAGGTGATTAAGAACAGTAAAATTTAAAGAGCTTGCACTCTAATGTTTGTTGATGAATGTTGCTAAGTAAAAACAGAACTGCTGCAGAGTCTTAGGTTTGTACATTTAAATGTTTACTAGAGGCTGATTTAGCTGATCTTCTCACAGGTCCCTTTATACCCCTATTGTACTATGATAATGTATATTCATCATAAAGAACTATGGGAAGCCAGGCGGGCTGGTGCATGCCTGTAATCCCAGCTATCTGGGAAGCTGAAGCAGGAGGATCATAAGTTCCAAACCCCAGTCTGGGCAACTTCATGACATAGCAAGACCCTGTCTCAAAATGAAAAATACAAGGGCTGGGGATGAAGCACAGTGCAAAAGCCCAGGGTTCAATCCCTAGTATTGCAAAAACAAAATAAAACAAACAAGCAAACAGAGAAAACCCCCAAACACTGGAAATTGTAAAACATTGTATTTCTTCTGAGTTGCCAAATGAGGACTATAATTCCGCTCAGTCAGGTTTGCTGCTAAGGGTATTTTCTTATGTTCCTATTTCTCAAGAAATGGTAGGTCAATTTGATTGACTAATGAAAACTAGTTTGTACATTTACCCTGAGCCATGGAGCTGATGAAGTAAGTCCTAGGAAGGCAGAGGACTATACTGGATGAAATAGTCAGTTCTGTTTGTCTGGGCAAGAGAAAATTGACTATATTTTACAAACACATTTCATAGACCTATAGAAGGAAAGAAGTCAGAGGAGGACAACCAAGTCTCACTAGCCATTCATTTCCTTCACTACTGCCTTTTTGCACTTAATTCTAATGGCTTCACATTCAGTTGCCCAGAAGTGTCCATTGAGATGCAGCTTGCTTTCCTCCATTTTTTTGGTAGCAGATGAGTCTGAGGAGTAATTACAGTATACCCACTTAGTGATGCTCTTCTCAGTGCTTCTATGCTATATCCAGTTCTAGCTAACCACTCCACTTGGAGTTGTACAAGAGACTGCATTTTTATAGAAATGACCCCCAAATGTTCTGTGACAATGTTTGGATATTGACTGGTTGCTTCCCATGGTGAGAAATTATTTTAATTGGAAGCTCTTCTTCAGTTAAATCTTGATTGGAATCTTTTTGCTCAGGCTCCATTTTAAAAACATGCTCCTGTATCTTTTCAACAATTTGACTGACATCCAGATCATCTAAAAGATTAGCATGTGAATCTTTTGAGCTACAATAAGTCCCTGACTTATGAAGATTTGAGTTATAAACTTTCACAGACTACAAATGGACCTTACATTACGAACATTCATAGATGTGATTGCGCAAGTAGCTCACATGTCTGCCAGACATTGTCACAGTTGTGCCGCTGTGCTCACTGTACAGTGTGATGGTGTACAGCACAGTGGTCAGTCAGAGTCCAGGATGTCGGGAAGCAAGAGGAAAAGCAGCGGTGATGTGGAGGGGACTGCTAGGAAGTGTGAAGTGCAAAGCAATAACCATGGAAACAAAAGTGAAAATAATTGAGAGATTGGCCCAAAGTGAAAAGACGGTAGACGCTGTTCATTCTTATAACACGAATCATTCAATCATTGGGACAATTCTAAAGAACAAGGACAAGATCATGGAACATGTGAAGTCTGTTGTGCCAATGAAGTCAACAATGATATCCAAAAAGTATGGTAAAGTGATAAAGGAGATGGAGAAACTTCTCAGTGTGTGGATGCAGGATCAGCATTTATATTGAGTCCCACTCAGCTTAATACTTATTCAAGAAAAAGCTAAAAGCCTGTTTGAAGACTTGAAGAAAAAACAAGGTGAAGGGTACATCTTTTACCCGAGACTCACTTTGTCTGACTTACGAGCAAATCTGACTTAGGAACATTCTCCCTGAATGGAACTCATTCGTAAGTCGGGAACTTACTATACAGTATTTGTTTCTAGTGGACACCTTAGAACTTTATTAATAATCAAAGAAGCCACTTTATTAGGGAAGAAGAGGTTTGCACTTTTCACATCATAATAAAGTTCTTCATGTGTTCCATCTAGATGTAGTAGATGATTATACACAGAATCAACAATCTGACAAACAGCTTCTATGCTTTCTGTACTTAAGTGTTCAACAAGATTAGCAGCTATAACATAAATGTTATTTCTGGAGATTTCAGCTGTCACAGATTTTGTTAATGAGATGCAATTTTATTTAACTCAGGCTTTGGTAAGTTTTTAGCATCTTTGCCTGAGACATTTGGCAACTTCACTAGTCTAGCCAAAAACAAGACCAGTGTTTCATCTAAAAATGTGGCATTTAACATAGCATCCTTTCTGGATGAAGGCTTTTCTTTTGATTTAAGATTATCAACCATCTTAACCACTTTTCCCATAATTGTGACAGCTTTTAGAACTAAGTCGGAACTTGATGGCTCTTCCTCCACTTAAGGTGGAAATTCTGAACTGAAAATTTCCTTCACTATTACAAATCCCTATGATGTCAGAGAGGACACTGCCATCACCCATTAAATCCTTATACTCTGCAATATGTGAACCAGAATGCATTAAAACTGTGTTGTAAACAGAACTAATACTTTTTCAACAGCTTCACTGTCTGCTAAAGATATAATGCATGATGTTTTGGCCTGTGGTGCAACTTTAATCTGAACTTTAGACATATTCTTGCAATGAATCTAATATTTTTGAGGTTATTTTTTGCATTTCATCATTTACAGACCTTTTTGGTTCCTTATATACTTTTGCAAACAGGTAAAAGCTTTGAAAGAAATTTTACAACAACTTCTTCTATTATGTTGAAAGGCAGTTTGTAAGCCTAGGATGGCTGATGCTGGGGAACCTTAGTGCTTTGGCTAACACCTCTATGGATATTTTTAACAACATTGTCAACTTCTAAATATTGATGTGGACTTCCACTTCTTGCACAAATAAATTAACCATTTTCTGGAAAGTAGTCTGCAATCCTTGGTGATACAATTTTGTATGCTCTTTTGAGGTCAAATTGTAGCAAGATATTAATATAACTAGTCTGAACCACTAGTCAAATAATTTCATCATTATTAGGATGTAAGGATTCTACATATTTTATGTTCATCTTTGGAGACCTCTGTTATAATTGTATTAACTAACTTCATTTGAAAGTAATCCAGTTCTGTGTAAAAATCATCTTCAGATATTTCTGCTTTAATGTTGGCTACTGTTGAGAAAATTTTTGACAAAACAAATTACACTTTGTAGAACTTCTTGAGGCAGTATTATGTTATATGGGCAAAATATCTGACATTTTTTGCAGGCTTTTTGGGGCACTATTTGGACTTTTCTCACAAACTCCTTCAGTTTTAGAGGCAAACATACTGAACCTGGAACCTCATTGCAAAGTAGCAAGGTTAGCGGCTGCTGAAAAAGTTCTTTGATCATTGCATTAGCTAGCCTTTTTGCTGAAGTTTCACTGTTACTATTTATGTCCTTACAGATACAGTCTTGATATCTATATTCCTGCAAAATATTTCAGGCAGAGGAATGAACAACTTTATGACCAAGGTTTTATCAATTGATGGTGTTTAGGGCATTAATGGTACCTGATCCGAAGAGGGTGTGCTAGTTGCAAGTACTATTTTATGCATGGATGGTATTTTATCCAGAATTATCATTTTAATTTCAGGTGATGCTTTACCCACACATTTGTTTCTGCTTGAGAGGTACTTTAAGAGCTGATGACACTTTACAGATGGAAAGTGTTGATTTTCCTGATGTGGGTTTAATATTTTAATTTGAGCATCTGAAAATGCTTTTAACAGGGAATCAATCAGTTTCATAGCTGTTATAGAGCTCCTCTTGATTTATGTTATTGGTTACATTTTGACATGTGTCATCTATGTCTGGTAGGGAAGAACAAAATGGATTTATTAACTATTTCAGAGATAAGCACTTCTACAATATTCGTTGGTAAAACTCCAAGGTTTTCCCCTGGTGGATTATGAGGACTGACTGGCTTACTAGGCTTACTTTTAATCTTTTTATCCTTTTACTTTTCAATCTCCTCCTTGAGGGTAGGAACATCTTGGCTTCTTAAATTTGTTGAAGCAGGCTGTACCAAATCCTTGTCATCCTCTTGAGTTATATATGCTGCTCTACCATCTATGAGACTTTGGGAGTTTGAATCATCTGTTGATCCTCGAAAAGAAGATATTTCTACAACACTGTTGTAAATGCTTTCAGTGACACTTGGGACATGTTTAGTATGACAGATCTGTTTGTCATCTGTAACTTTGTAAGCCAGAGTACATCTCTTTTCTTTCACTTTCAACTTCTGACATGGTAATTCAAAAGGTGCATCCTCTTTTACTAATGAACTTTCTCTGTTTTTGTCACTCTTTTCATTGACTATTTTAAAGTCTAGTTCCTGTACAATATTGTCACTTTTCATGTCATCAGCTGTTGGTGAAAACATCAGTATACCTCATAATTTTGCCTTTTGTCATTTTTTTCTAGATAAACTATCATTCTTGATTTCATTCTTTCTAAGTGGTGTTCCCTGAGTATTTTTACTTTTCACACTGGTTGTTGCAGAAGTAACTTTTGCTACCTTCTCATTATCTTCTCTATTGGAAATTCCCTTTTTCTTTTTATCCTTTTTATTTTTATTTACTATACTTCCAGCTCTGATGGAGGTTACTTACTTTGTTCTTCATAATGCTAGTTATAGAAGTACATATTGGCTAGTGGGTGCTGCCTTTTTTCATTGATGTCTCTTCCTTTTTGAAATGTTCTTTTTCACTAAATGCTCCTCTGTGCATCTTCAGAGTGACAATTTGTTTTTTGGGCCTGTGGTAGATGGCTATGCTGGTGAAGAAACTGGGTTCTCCTTTAAGAAGTTGTTTATCTTTGTAAGTTTTCTGTGATAAATTTTCAACTCTTTAGATGATTTTATCCACACCTAGAAATGAAAAGAATGTGGAAGACCAGTCTTCCCCCAAAAGTGGTTGAGTTTTAAAAGCAGAGATTGCATTCTGGTCTAAAGCAGCAATTATCTCTAGAATCTGAGTGCTACTTTTATCATATTTCTTAGCATTGTTAGATCCATATATTTCTATGACTTCTTCATAAACAGATTCAGATATCTTATCAACTGTCTCTTTACTGCTAGAAAAGAAAATGCTTTTTCAGCATTTGCTAGAAATTTAATTTCACTTTTCATAAATTCTCCTATCAGTACATTGGAAAATTTATAGCCACGTCTACAAGTTCTTCTTCTGATATTTCTTTGTCCTTAGAACTTTCAGCAAGTCTTTGGAAAATATAAAACTTGTAAATAACATCAATTATAACATCTTTCAAAAATGAAGCAGAATATACAGAAGTAAGAATGTTTTTTTCTTTAGAAGGATTTGAGAATTCAATAATATGGCTCATTTCAAGTAAGATGAAAAGGCTGGAGATGGTGATCCACAATTTCCTTCATAATGAAACCAGCTACTCTCCCAAGGAAGGAACTTCTTCCTTGTCATGCATCTTTCTGTGCTTTTCAGTGTGGAATTTAAATTTTTTCACAATATTGCTACATATGGCATCAACAAAGTTCTCAATTGCCTCTAGGTGCATACTTCTTGCATTCTACTCTGAAGTGGCAAGTCTAATCTCATGTTCAGAAATTTCTTTTATGATTTCATCTGGAAGTTTTGAAGTATATCCCCTGATTCATATTCTGGTAGCAGCTCTTTCTCTTTTAGTTTAGTTGCAGTCTTAGAAGGGAATATACATACTACAAGCTTCTAAATCATACCTTCTAAAAGGGAACAAGGCAAAACAGTGATGCATGATGGTAAGGTATGGTTATCATCATTGATGATATGAAGTACACATCTGATGATGTTCTCCTTTTGCAGGGAGGTGTATGCTGCGGATTCTCCTGCAATTAATGCCTCTTCCAGATAATCATAAATTTCTCCTAATAGCAAATAAAAGATTTTTCTTCCAAAACTGATTACATTGCTTTGTATGGCCTTGTAGATATAAATCAGAGATTTATAATCATTTAATATTTTTCATAAATTAGATTGATATTTTTGAACCATTTCTTTATACCTTTCTGAAAGATACAGATTTCATCCAAGATATCTGAAACTAAAATCTGTGATTCAGTGAATTCTGACACAATCAATTTTACTAATGTTGTAGTATCAGTCATGGTGGCTATTGCTTTACGTGGGTTTTTAGCAGCAAAGACATTATGTGAGAATACATGAAGTATTCTGCATAGAAACTCAGAAATTACTTCTGACAGCTGTATTCATAATAAAAGACAATCCTTTTTGTTTAAGATCTTTTGCTTTGTGTTTATAAGTTTCATGAACTTTACCTGAAAGGAGAGTTTTATCTCTAGTAAAAATGTCTGAAAATGATGGTTAAATATTTCTTTTATTATATAACTCACTGTTTTTGAAACAGGTACATAACTTACGCCTTTTTTATCTTGTATAATGGAATGGTACATATCTGAATGAGAAATATCAGTATAAATGGCATCAATCACAGCCTCAATATCTTTTTCTGAAATTGCATTTTGCTTTTCATTTCCATGTTTAACAATGCATATTAGAAATTACTGACATGATTTTGTCAATCTGCCTCATGATTGTGTTACTGAATTCTGATTGTGATAGTTCTGGGTCTTTGCACTGAAGTTCAGTGGACTTATCTGTGACAAAACCTGGGTGACTCTTTTTCCAAATGTGCATATCACAATATGGTGATATATTTTGTACAAGTCTGTCTTTGGAGTATTGATTTCCTAACACTATAGTGAAGTCTCTTTACTAGCACATCAGGATTGAGTTTTGAGTATGACTTAAAAAGCAGCTTTGATACAATATCTGGATGAATTTCAAATCAAAAACTTTATCCAGGATAATTTTAGTTACCCTTTCAGCCAATGTCTTTGTTTCACTGAGGAAACCCTTAGGAAGTAGTAGTTACAGTTCATATTCTTGTATATCTCTGCTGTATGTATATGTGTCTGTGATGTTGGGGATTATATCTGTACCCTATGTTGATAAACACAATTGTTCCTTAGTGTTTTCCAGGATGGTAACTTGGGCTTTTATAAATTCTTCTGTTATCAAATATATGAGTTCTTCAGGTATTTCTAAAAGCTCTTTTATTGAATCTCTTATTGATTTTTTTGCACAGTCCCTAACATACTGTAGAATATTTTGCTCAAAACCTTACAGATCACATCTTCCAAAAAAGGCTGAGGGGTAAGCTTTGGCAAAAAAATGGATGCGTTCTTGCATCATCAAAGTACATGCATGTTGATGGAGGTAACATACTTCTGTATACAAGTGGATGCAGATATTGTTGTTGTTGTTGTTGTTTTTGAGATAAGGTCTCACTATGTGGCCTAGGCTGGCTTTGAACCTGCAGTGCTACTCCTGCCTCAGACTCCCAAGTGCAGGGATGACAGGCGTGGATACAGATATTATCGGCAGGTTTTTAAAATGATAAAACCTGCTATTCTTTCAATAAGAACATCATTACCCATTTGTGATATCATGCTCAATTGCGTCTTGAGACCTAGTTTTTCAAAATATTTCCAAATACTGAATCAATGAGATGCTGAACATGATCATCTGAGTAGACAGGGTTAATTCCTTTGTCATTTGAAAATAGAATTTCATGTTGGGAAATTTTCATCTTAATATTAGTGATTAGTTTTTAAGAGATTTCACTGAAATTAATTCCTGATCTATCTCCTAGAGCTTCCCCATATGAAATCATGCACAACGGAAAAGAAAAAATTCTAGGTAATAGTACTTTGATTATGTCTTCTAAAAATGTGTATGGTAGTAAAGTGTTATATGGAGATAAATGCTGGCTTGGCGTGGTAGATTTACTGATGCCATTAAAGATGTTCTGAATAATATTCTCTGCTGTTAAAGTGCCATAGGAAGATGCTGACAAATCCCTAGAAAACAGTGGATGAAAAGATAATCAGAGATAGATTTCACAATTAAATTGGTAATATTTTCTGCAAAAACATCACTCTCTTTGAGTTGTTTATTATTAACCTCTAAGGACAGCCCACATTGTTTCAAAACATCTGCATAAACTGAATCGACAAGTTCATCCACAGTGTCTGTATTTATGGCAGGAAAAGAGTGCTTTTGGTCATCATGAAGAATACAGATTTTAGCTTTGGCGAAATGGTTATTTACTGAATTTACTATTTGAGGGGTCATTTTACCTAGTTTTATCCCAGTGCTACAGTTTGGATGAAAGATCTTTGAAGTCGTTGAATAAGGTAAGCTCTCTCCACTAAAATAGGCTGAAGATGATTTTTAATAATAATAATACTGGCCATCTGATCAACCATAACGGTACTTTGGCTTACTATACTTTTCTGTATTGACACAAGTGAATCAGACATCTGCAAAATATTGCCATAAATAAACTCCATGATATTTCAGAGGTTTGTTCTGTATATAGATCTTGATGATCATATTTATTGAGGCAAATATTATGCTTTGAAATGGTTCACATAACTTATTTATACAAATGGGCATCTCATTAAAACACAAAACTATTAAATTGTTCTTTCCCAAGCAAGAAGCCTTGCTGGATAGAGGAAGGAGTTGAGATAACAGCTTTCTGCTGATACCTTCCAAAAATGAGTGTGGTAACATGGTAGTATAGCCTGGTAGATGTTGAACTTGGTAATCAAATTTCTTCACATTATTTTGAAGTTTCTTCAGTATATCTTCTGCTTTGAAAGGGTAGTATGAATACCATATGTAATTGGAGCTGGAAGTCTAAATCTCTATCAGTATGCCACTAGTTATCTGTTCTATTATTGAGATAATAGTATGTGCCAGATGATCATCACAGATCACTTGCAATTCTTATTCCTATAAAACATCATTATAAACCAAATCAACAATCTTTCTAACAATTTCTTTAGACAATGATGGAAAGTACATCTTTTTTTTCAATATCCCATAAGCAATGACTCAAGCATTGTTAAACTCATTCACTATTGAGTTCACACTTAATATATTTATTGAGTTGGGCCTCAGTGATATTTATATTTTTGGCCCACAATGAGGTATACAGGTTAAGAAAAATGCCTGCAATTATTTCTTCCAAAAATGTGACAGAGTAAACTGTTGCACTAATTGTCTTTTCTTCTAGTCTTTGAGTAGGAGGTAGGCAAGTAGATTTTGTTGGGAATGCTTACAAAAAGGGGGTTGTCTTTTGGGATAAATCACCCTGAGATTATTCAATGCCCCTGTCAAAGGTTCACTGTCATAACTGGAAAATCTCACAGAGTCTTTACCCTGCCTTTATTCTCTTAATTCTGGCCTTTTTGCTTTTTGGGGAACTGGAAAGTCTCTTTCTTGTCCTGCATGTTGTACACTTGTTTGTAAAGGACAGACTTCTCAAAGGTTGTTGTACATTGTATGACAGTTTTTCTATTAAAGATTTTACCAAGCTATAGGAAATAATACTATGCATAGATTCTTAATTTATTTCTTCTAGATTTTCTAAAAGTTTCAAATAACTACCATACATTTTGACGTATGTTGAACAGTTCACATTCTGCTAATATTTCATCAGAAAGAGGGTCATTTGTGAGGAGGTTGTTGGATGTGTATTCCTCCAAAAGCATTCCAATAAGTTTCTCACAACATTTAGAAGAAAAATAATTTGGGGGAGAACTCTAGGTTTTGTCTAGGTGTGCTATGACTTTCTAATTTTCTAAAGATGAGTACATTCTCATTGCTCTTCTACCAGAATCAATGCTCCAGTTGGGGCATTTGTCTGGCTAAAACAAATCTAAAACATTAAAATTTTATTAACTACTATTTTGGATTTATGAGATCTTAGGCTACCAACCAGAGTACCTAATTTACATGCCAGAGAATTTACCTTACAATATTTTTCTGTATTAGTTGATCCTTTTGAGGAAAAGAAAGACTTCCAATCTCTGGAGCTTTTGTTTTCATAGTTTTGGTTTTGTTGTGAGTGGCCACATTATGGATTCTAAGCATGGAAAATGCTTGTTTCTTTTATTGCTGTCAGGCTGATCATTTATTTCTATCTTTGAACAAAACATGAATCACTCCTATTAAGAGGTCTTGAAAGAGATTGTTAAAATTTGTTACAGCTACCCTTGGGCAGTAAATAGATATTCTTTCCCCAGAACTATTTGTTGCCTATTGTCTGCTTTTATTTTTTTGTATTAAATTCTTTTATTGGTACATTGTAGGTATACAACACAATTACATTTCTCATTGGGAATTGTACCTTTACATAATGCATCTTGGTTCTTATTTTTTCCCCATTCCTAGCCCTCCCTTCACCCCCTCCACCCTTCCCTATTTACAAAGACTTTATTTCCATTTTTTCCATTTCTCATCATTTTTCCTTTCCCTTCTTTCCTTTCCCCTGCCCCTCCCACTACCCCTACTCCTTTGGACCTTTTCTTCCTATTTTACATTATCGATTATTCATTCTAATTATTGGTACATTTTAGGTATACAATATAATGACATTCATCATTGGAAATTTGCACCTTTACATAATCTCTCTTGGTTCTTATTTTTCACCCTTGCCCAGCCCTCCCTTCAACCCCTCCAGTCCTCCCTATTTACAAAGATTTTCTTCCTATTTTTCCATTTTCTCATATTAATCCCGTTCCCTTCTATCCTTTCCCCTAGCCCTCCCACTTCCTTCCCCTTTGCCCCTTTTCTTCCTATTTCACATTACCTATTATACATTTAGTCCTTATGTACACTTTCAGTTTCTCACACCAGAGACACTATTCGGTGTTTACACATGTGTGTCCTATTTATTTCACTTAAGAGTATTGCCTCAAAGTGCATCCACTTAGCTATAAATGTCTCTAATTTCTCATTTTTTATGGCTGAGTAGTAATTCATTTTATTTAAAAAAACACATTTTCTTTATCCAGTCTCCAGTTGATGGGCATTTGGGCTGTTTCCAAGTTTTAGCTATCCCAAACTGTGCTGCTATGAACATGGGCGCACATATATCACTGTGGTATGATTCTTTTAATTCTTTGGGGAAGATCCCCAGCAGTGGAATAGCAGGGTCAAATGGGACTACCAGACCTAGTTCTTTGAGGTATCTCCATACTGATTTCCACAGTGCTTGCACCAGTCTACACTCCCACCAGCAGTGGAGCAGGGTTCCTCTTTCCCCACAGCCCTGCCAGCATTTGTTATTGGTTGATTTCATGATAGCAGCCATTCTTTCTGAAGTGAAGTGGAATCTCAGTGTTGTTTTCATTTGCATCTCTCGAATGACCAGTGATGTTGAACATTTTTTCATGTATTTATTTGCTATTTCTACTTCTTTGTCTGAGAAATGTCTGTTCATTTCAGAAGCCCATTTTTGGATTGGGTCTTTAAATTTGGGAGGTCTGATCTTTTTAAGTTCTTTATAGATTCGAGATACTAGACCTTTGTCTGAGGAAGAGCAGGTGAAGAATTTTTCCCACATTGTGAGTTGTCTCTTCACACTGCTGGTGGTTTCTCTTGCTGTGCAGAAGCCTTTTAAAAGAAGAGATCCCACTCATTGATTGTTTGTGCTAGTTCATGGGCAACTGAGGTTTTGTTCATAAAATCTTTTCCTACACCGATATCTTCAAGGGTTCTACCTAACCTCTGTTCCAACTGGTTCAGAGTTTCTATTTTAATATTTAGATCTTTAATCCATTTTGATTTTAGTTTAGTGCATGGTGAGAGATATAGGTCTAGTTTTAATCTTTGGCAAGTTGAAGCCCAATTTTTCCAGCACCATTTATTCAAGAGGCTATCTTTCCTCCAGTGAGGGTGTTTGGCTCCTTTATCGAAGATGAGATGGCTGAGTGTGTCTGGCGTTGTTTCTGCATCTTCTAATCTGTTCCACTGGTCCTCAAGTTTGTTTCTTTGCCAGTACCATGCTGTTTATATCACAGTAGCTTTGTAGTAGAGTTGCAGGTTGGGGATTGGGATACCCCCTGCCATGTCTCTGTTACCTAGAATTGCTTTTGCTATTCTGGGTCTCTTCTTGCTCCAAATGAATTTTTGGATTGTTTTCTCAAGGTCTATGAAGTATGCTGCTGGGATCTCAATTGAAATTGCATTAAATCTATATTGCAGTTTTGGAAATATGGCCATTTTCACTATATTAATCCTTCCTACCCAGGAGCAGGGGATGTTTGTCCATTTTCTGATATCATCTTCAATCTCTCTTTTCAGAGTGCCATAGTTTTCAGAGAAGTGGTCTTTGATTTCTTTCGTTAGGATGATTCCTAGGTATTTCAGTTTTTTGGATTGTATTGTGAAAGGAATTCTTTGCCCTATTTCTCTCTCAGTGAGTCTGTCATTTGTGTAGAGGAAAGCTATTGATTTTTGTGTGTTGACCTTGTAACCAGCTACCTGACTGAATTTGGTTATTAAGTCTAGAAGACTTTTGGTGGAGTTCTTGGGATCTTCTATATAGAGTATCATGTCATCTGCAAATAATGACAATTTGACTTCTTCATTACCTATCTTTATTCCTTTTATTTCTTTCTCTTGTCTAATTGCCGTGGCTAATGTTTCCAGAACTCTATTGAAGAAGAGTGGTGATAGTGGACATCCTTGTCTTGTTCCTGATTTTAGTGTGAAGGATTTCAGTTTGTGACCATTTAGTATGATATTGGCTGTTGGTTTTTCATAGATGGCTTCTATCAGTTTGAGATAGAGACCATCTATTCCAATTTTTTGTAGGGTTTTTATCATAAATGCATGTTGGATTTTGACAAATGCTTTTTCTGCATCTATGGAGATAATCATATGGTTTTTGTCCTTGGCTCTATTGATATAGTGTATTACATTAATTGATTTGCGTATATTGAACCATCCCTGCATCCCTGGGATGAATCCCACTTGATCAGGGTGTATGATCTTCTTGATGATCTTCTGCATTCTGTTTGCCATTATCTTATTAAGGATTTTTGCATCTATGTTCATTAGTGAGATTGGCCTATAGTTCTCTTTTTCAGTTGGGTCTTTCTCTGCTTTGGGGATCAAGGTGATGCTTGCTTCAGGAATGAATTTGGGAGTATTGCTTCCCTTTCAATTTCACTGAAGATTTTAAACAATAGTGGCAGCAGTTCCTCTCTAAATGTCTTGTAGAATTCAGCAGTGAAGCCATCAGGGCCCAGGGTTTTCTTGGTTGATAAGGTTTTAATTACATTTTCAATTTCATTGGTTGATATTGGGTTGTTCAGAATTTTTAGGTCTTCTTCGTTCAACTTTGGTAATTCATATGTATCTAGGAATCTGTCCATTTCTTCTGTGCTGTCTATCTTATTGGCATATAGGTTCTGGAAGTAGGTATTGATGATCCTCTGGATTTCTGCTGGGTCTGTTGTAATTTCACCCTTTTCATTCCTAATTACATGGATTTGGGCCTTTTCTTTCCTTTTTCTGACAAGGTTGGCTAAAGGTTTGTCAATTTTGTTGATTCTTTCAAAGAACCAACTCTTGGCTTCAGTGATTTTTTGTACCGTTCTCTTAGTCTCCATTGCATTGATTTCTCCTCTGCTCTTTATAATTTCCTCCCTTCTATGAGCTTTGGAGTTGTCCTGCTCTTCTTTTTCTAGAAGCTTGAGGTTCAGCATGAGGTAGTTTAATTGGGCTCATTCTGTTTTCCTAATATGCATATTCACTGCTATGAATTTCCCTCATAAGACTGCTCTCATTGTGTCCCATAGATTCCAATATGTTGTACTGTCATCGTCATTTAATTGAAGGAACTGTCTGATTTCTTCTTTAATTTCCTCTGTGACCCATTGGTTATTCAGAAGTGTGTTGTTCAATTTCCACGTGTTTATGAAATTTTTCCAGTTTCTTTTGCTATGGATCTCCATTTTCATCCCACTATGGTCTGATAATGTACAGGGGATAACTTCAATTCCTTTGCACTTACTTAAACACATTCTATGTGTGAGTATGTGGCCTATTTTGGAGAATGACCCATGTGGAGCTGAGAAGAATGTGTATTCTGATTTTGTGGGGTGGAAGACTCTGTAAACATCTGTTAAGTTCATTTGTTCAAGAGTTCGATTGAGTTCTAGTATTTCATTACTTATTTTTAGTCTAGTTGATCTATCTATTTGTGACAGTGGGGTGTTGAGGTCCCCCACTACAAGTGTATTAGTGCATATATGACTTTTCATGTCTGTTAGTATTTGTTTTATATAGTTGGGTGCACTAGTGTTTGGTGCATAGATATTTATGATTGTCATCTCTTCCTCTTGGATTCTTCCCTTTACAAGGATGTAGTGTCCTTCTTCGTCTCTCTTAATCAGTGTTGGTTTGAAATCTACTTGATCTGCAAAGAGGATAGCTACTTCTGCTTTTTTTCGGGTTCCTGTCGCATGGAGTATTGTTTTCCACCCTTTCACTTTCAGTCTATGAGTTTCCTTTTGAATTAAATGTGTTTCTTGTATGCAGCATATTGTTGGATTTTGCTTCTTGACCTATTCTGCCAGTCTATTTCTTTTGATTGGTGAATTGAGACCATTCACATTGATGGTTATAACTGAAACATATTGACTTGTCATTGCCATGACTTTTTCTTTTTGTTGGGTTCTCCCCCTTTACATTTAATTTCTTGTCATGCCAGATGGGTTCATTCTGCTTTGCTTCCTGGGGTTGTGATCCTCATTGTCTGTTCCTAGGCTATTGTGTAAAATTCTTTGGAGTACTGGTTTGATAATCACGAAGTTCCTAAGGTGCTCTTTGTCATGAAAGTATCTTATTTCTCCATCCATTTTGAAAGATAGTTTTGCAGTGTACATCCATCTGGGTTGGAGGCTGTTTTCTTTTAGGGCTTGGAATATGTCACTCCAAGCTCTTCTTGCCTTGATGGTTTGTGTTGAGAAGTCTGCTGTGATTCTGATGGGCTTTCCTTTCTATGTGATTTGTTTCTTTTCTCTGACTGCTTAGAGAACGTTGTTCTTCTGTTGTGTTTCTGGAATCTTAACAATTATATGCCTATCTGTAGATTTTTTTTGATCAAGGCTATTTGGAGTCCTATACGCCTCACTTATCTGTATGTCAAGCTCTTTTCCCCTGCTTGAGAAGTTTTCTGCCATTATTTCTGTGAAGAGATTTTTTTATGTCATCTGCACTCTCTGCTGTTTCTTCATTGAGCCCAATCAGTCTTATGTTATTCTTCTTTGCATCATTTAGCAGCTGCTGGATTTATTTCTCATGTTCCCTTATAAGTTTGAAGCAATTTTTCTTTTCCTGGTCACTAATTGCAATCTTATCTTCTATATCTGAAATTCTATCCTCACATTGGCTCATTCTCCTGTGTAGACTTTCAGTGGAGTTTTTCTTTTCCTGGAAATCCATTTGCATCTGTTTTATGGATTCCATTTGTTTCCTATGTTGGGATTCCATCATGTTCCTGAGCTCCTCTCTAGATTTATTAATCATGTCTTGAACTAGGGGCACAATTTCTCCTGTTATCTGAGGAATTATTTCTGATTTCCTTTTTTCCAGATCCCCTTTTGTTGCCAGTTCAGTGGGTCCAGGTGGTTGAGTATCAGAGTGTTCCATCTCATTTCCCTTTGGGGTTGCTGTAGGTGATTGGGAAGTCTGGTTTTGAGATGTATTTATGTGTTTTTTTCATTTCGACTGGGGGGGGGGCAGGGGGTGCTGTTGGCGCCCAGGTGGCTCACCTCCTCTGAGCTGGGAGAGGAGGAACAGGGGCCGGGAGCAGTGGTAGGGGTGGTGACCCAAAAGCCCTTTCCTGTGGGCTGGGAGCAGTGGGAGGGATGGTGGCTGCAAAGCCCCTTCCTCTGGACCAGGAGCAGTGGGATGGCGGCTCAGAAGCCTCTCCCTTTGGGCCGGGAGCAGTGGGAGGGATGGTGGCCTGGAAGCCCCTTCCTCTGGGCCAGGAGCAGCGGGACAGAAGGTGGCCCAAAAGCCCTTTCCTCTGGGCTGGGAGCAGCGGGAGGGATGGTGACTGGAAGCCCCGTCCTCTGGACCAGGAGCAGTGGGACGATGGCTCTGAAGCCCCTACCTCTGGGCCCTGAACAGCGGGACTCAGTACCTTGGTCTGGTGGTCTGGTGTCCTCTGCGTCTTTGTAGTGTGGAACCAGGTGGCTGCCTGTCTGCAGCGGGGTGATTCGGTGTCTTCCGCGTGACTCAGGACCTTGGTAGGGTGTGCACAGACCTTCCCGTGTGCAGCGGGCTAATTCGGCGTGTTCTGTCTGACTCAGGACCTCGGTAGGGCGTGCACAGACCTGCCTGTCTGCAGCGGGCTGATTAGGCATGTTCTGTCGCTATTATAAATTTCTTCTTTGATAACATTTTAAATTACTTGCTACTGGCACAGAAAATACAATACACTGATCTAGCCATCCATTTTAATAAACTCTGCTACTGCTTCTAAAACTTGTTATGGGGGTTCTGTGCAAACAATTTTATTATGTGCAAGATTTTATTTCTTCCTTTCCAATTTTCATGGCTTCAGTTTCTCTGTTACATTATTCAGGGTAGGATCCGTCAGGGTCAGCGTGGGCAGCAGCACTCTCAGCCGGGACACCACAGAAAGGGCGAGCTTTGGGAGAAGGTTCTGGAAAACTTCCATAGTACTTGATTTAGCTTCATCAGGAAACTTATTCAGGGGCTGTAATTTTGGCAGCAGATTTTCATCAGTGTTTCTTTTGGACAGCAAGAAAGTTTTCAATAGGCATCCTCATAATTTCATAAAAAGCACATGCTTAAACTGTAGATCTACGAATTACTGTAAGGTGTTCAAAACTCCTTTAATGATCTCTTGAGAGATTTGGTGGCTGGAGCCCAAATCAATTTTGTTTTAAAAAATTTTTGGAGTATAGATTGGTACATTGCTGCTGTTCTTTGTTCTTTCTAGAGGTCGTCTTTTGCTTCCTTGAGTTTCTTTCTTGTTGGTTAGGAATACCTGATTTAAGAAACAATAATTTTTCAAATAGCATTTCAACAATTTCTTGGCTAAAGGTATTAATTTGTGTTTGGTAATCCCCAGCTCTAGTAGAAATTCTTTAAAAATTATGGTAGTACTTGCTTTCACAAGCCTCAAGAGGTGACAAATTTAAAAGTGAAACAGACTGCTCTAATTGTTTTGCTTTTATTAATATTTCATTCAAAAGTCTCAGCTACTATCAACAGCTTATATTTTTCATTTTCTGGGTCATTTGATTCTGCTTGCTATTTATCAAACACTTGTTTAGAAATATCTTTCTTAGGAAAAATATTCTCTAGCTGTCAAGTAATATTCTCTAAAGAAAGATGTGCTTTAAAGAGATTGTGTCTAAATTCTTTTGTGAAAGTTTGAGTTTATCCAAATGTGAGCTTTTTATTGGGTTAGCCAAATTGTTCTTAGTAGCATATAATCCTTGCAAAACTATAATCACTCACTTGTAGGCATGAGTTTATCAAAGCATAAAAGTTTTACCTTTACCACTGCTCTATTTTGCTTAATCTTTTCAAATTCATTCACAATTATTTTCAGAATATTACATACTATATGTTTGGCATACATTTTTAGTTTTTCTGTGTGGAGTTTTGTTTTCACTAAGGAATTTTTGGCATTTTCTGTTGATGGTAATGCTGCAGCCCAATGTTGCCTCCTGGTGTTTTCTTTACAGGACCTAACTTGGTCTTGCTTTTGGCCTTAACACTAGGCTTCAGCTGTGGTCTAGTCCAAATTTAAACAAGGAGGAAACTTTTGATTTTGTTTTGAAATTTTTTTTTCTAAAGCCTCCTTTAGGGCTGCCCTTAGGATTAGCTTTAGAACTGCATGGTCTCAGAGATGGTATTGCATCTGACTGACCTTTAGGAAATAAGCTCTCTTCTAGATTCAGCTAAACAAATTTGGTGATCTTTTTGAGAACCTTTTGGACCAATTCTTCACCCACTTGTAATGGAGAAAATTCAGATAATGTGGTTTCCAATAAAGTGACACTTTTAATGTCTATGAAAAGAAAAGCTTGCCATATCATATGTTCAGGAAAGACACTTTTTTTTCTGCTTGTTTCAATCCCCTAAAGCATTATGGATTTATCAGTAATTCATCACTACTAGGTGCTTCTGATCCTCTCCTCTCGCCATTATTTTCATACCAGCCTGATTCAATTATTGAGAACATTTTCCCCCAAACACTTGCAACTATATCATTTGTGACATTGTTTACATACGATGGTGAGGGATTTTTTGCATTGCTGTTATTTTAGTTTTATAATCAGATGTAAAGTGGGGGAGTTCTTTAAATGGTAACCAATTGTGTACATCTTCCATTACCCTTCCATATACCCTGTTTAAAGTTTTCTTTTCTGCACTTAACAAAATAGGGTTATTCTTGTCCCATAGTCTCCACTTCTAAATACTTCCTCTAAAACTTTTCTCAGGTATAATATGGTTTTGATCTTGGCATTTTGAAATTTGAGACAGCTCAGTGTTGTCTTCCATTTTTCTTTGACCTGACAATATTTCATTTTCTACAACTAATTGTGTTAACAGGTCAGAGTTCTGTTTTGAGTAAAAACTACTGTCTTTTAAAGATAACCTACTGAGCAAATTCTTCAAGATATTGTTGATAATTTCACTTGGGTTGATTTTTTTCTCGGAATGAAGCATTGTTTAGATATGAATACATCTTTTTGATTTTTAGATCTACATAATGCTTAATAAGCATAAAAATGGTACCAGCAATGATGTCAGCATATTCCTTAAGACAATTTAGTTATATATGAATTGCAGGTTTATGTTTTTCTCTGTAGTCATCAAATATGTAATTTGTGACCTCTTGATTCAGACTGATTTCATCTGTCAATATTTTTGGGATATTCACATGTGATGGCATTTGATTTAATTCAAGAAAAACACTGTCATCTTGTTTAAAATTTGTAAATTCAGGGCTAACAAATGATTTTTAACTAGTCTGGCAATCAAGAATATGTAGCAAATATATTTTTTCTATGACAAAAGAATTTAAACTATCCAAAATAGTTTTTGTAATAAAGTTAGCATTTTCCTTACATTAGTCAGAGGGAGATTGCTCGGTATCTTGTTTCTTAAGTATAATTATTTGTTTATCATCAGAAGCTGATTTCAGCAGTGTATCTTTTCCCTTTCTTGGAAATGGAAAGTTCTCCCTTTTGCTTTCATGTGTTGGGTCCATAATAGGAGATGGTTGGCACTCTGCTTTTGGAAATGTGCCACACAGTGTCATGGATAATCTTGAAGAAATAGAATCCTTTGGACTTATGCCAAACATGACAGTAAAACTGAGATTTTGAAGAACAATATATCCAACATATCACTGGAAATCATAGCAACGTGTAAGTTTGGAACTAAAATTGTTAGAATAGTCTTATTTCTACACTTTGGGACTATTCCAAAATTTGCTTCCAGGTATCTCTCAACTATAAGACATTTAACATTTAATGAAGTATGTGAGATATTTTTCTCCTCTATTGTTTTCTCAGAAATGTTACTTATGCTTTCAATAGTATCTAATATTTGAAAGTGAAGTTTTTTTTGATAGTCATTTTTATTGATCAGTTTTTCCACAATATCTTCTGACTAGCTTGGGTCAAACTCTCTGTCAGATATGTCTTTTACATACTTATACTTACTTTTAGTACATATAATGTCCAGCATAGTGTTTGTTAACAACCTAACTTATAATATTTTCAGAAATAACATTATGAGTTATGAATAGATTTTTTTCTTTCTTTAACTCATGTTTGATTCCTTGTAAAATCTGTCTAATCAGTAGTGTTGCATACGTATTTAGTTTAGAGCCAGTTAGATGACACATTGAGGTAGTCATTCCTGACTTCTTTTAATCCACTGAACATCAAGATATGAATCTTTGGTTGATAACCATGGTTGGTTTAAAGCAGTCGCATCTTGCTACAGTGGTAAAGTCATTAGAACTGTGAGGTTCATATGAAGACAAAAGAGAGATTTTACTTTGGAAGTAACAAATGTTTCTAAATTTATTATCCTGATTGTATAATATCTTTAACTACATTTGCTTTGGTCAGTTTACCAATACTGAATCTGGGCTGATGTGTACATGGATTTCTGTCCAGTACGGTAGAATAAGCAGACTACTTTCCTTTACTGCAGTTTTTTGTTCAGGAAAGAGATACAGGAATTGTGGTAGTGTGGCACATGTTTTCATATGCACTTCTGTCTAATATGGCAACAGAGTAAATTTTTTGAAATATGATTCTAATAATACTCTGTAAAAATGATTAGTCTGCTTCAGACATGAAAAGATCCATTGTTTTATTCAGAATTGTAGCAGATATTTGAGCAAGTGGCTTATCACTAGCATGAGGGAGGTCACATAAATGGGATTGTGGCAGAGAAAGTATATTTAAGTGATCAATTAAATCAATTCTGAAAAATTTCATTTAAAATATTTATTTTATTGGTATATTTTTGCAATGCATAAAGTTTACATTGATCTTAGGAAGGCGGTAGATGTACATAATACATCTTGATTCTTTTTTTTATCCTTTCCCTCCCCCACTAACCTCCTTCCCTCATTCCTTATGGGTATTTGGTACATATACATGATACATCTTAAATTTTTTTACTCCCCCAACATTATTTCTTATAATGGACAAAATGGGGGCCCTTTTCTGTTTTTTTGAGTTCTACCTCAAGTTTTTTTTCAATGTTCTTTCTAGTTCTTGTTGCTCAAAAAAGTCTGATTCAGTTTCTTCTTTTAGTGATCTTTTCTCTCCAGCACTTTCTCTGTATCCTCATGCTCTTCTACATTCGACTCTGGTCCAGCTCCTCCAGCAAGAAAATTTCCATAGTTTGGCTTGTATCTGTAACTTTCCATGTCTCCCTCTTCTGGTTCAGTTTCATTAAACATGTCTGGAAACATTTCATCTAAAGTTAAATTGATTAGCTTTTTAAGCATTTGTTTTTCTTGTAGTAGGTTGTGTGTACATGTTTCCAAATCTGGCAAGTTCACATTTAATCAGCTCGAATAGCCTTCAAAATAATACTTGATACCTTCTTTGTGTGCACATGTAAAGCAGAATGCGATAGCTCTTCATGTATGTTAGTACAAAAGTTGGCACTTTCACTTTCCCAGCCTGTCTTGTTGTTCTTTGTATTTTCACTGAGTATAGATTCTAGAGTTTTAAAATTTCTATTGACAAATCCCTCCAATTTAGCAAACACCATTTCAAGGATCTCTGAAGTCATGACTTTCAGTTTATCTGACCACTTTCCTTTTGTGTTCCCTGTTTGGGGAGCAGTACTTGCTCGGCTGTTGGTAATCACCTCTTGACTGCCTTGCCAGATCTCACTAGGCATCATGCTGGAGGAGATGCCAAGCATCCACTCATGTCCTCAAAAAGTGAAGCAGTATACCCACCAGTTCTCGCACATCTGGGACCTTTATCTGCCTAGATGGCCAATGAAAAGGAGAATATGTTTGTTAATTGATGTTAACAGTGGCATTATCTCAGACCTTATCTCCTTTTGAAGGGACTGGAACTTTGCTTTTGCCTGTCTTTCCACTTAACATCTCACAAATACAAATTAATAATGAACTTATCATAATGTCATTGATTAGCTTTCTGACAACAGAATCTAATTTTTTTTCAGCATTAACAAGAAATCTTGTATCTTTACTCTTCTTGGGAGAGTTCTTTACCCTAAGATTCTGATTTTTCTTATTATACTTCAGTTCTTTTGGGATAGCTCCTAGAAAAATTTTTATCACTTTGGTTGTGCACGTACTAAGTAGAGGTTGAAAAAAAAGATTTATTGCTAGATATAGGCTTTGACCTGGCAGCATAACTTTCTTTATTTGAAGTATATTTGCAATTTTTGATAAATAAATGACTACAACTTTTAAAAACTGTATGAGTGATCTTTATTTTTTTGATACTGGGAATTGAACTCAGGACCTTGCACTTGTGAGGCAGGTGGCGGTGCCACTGAGCTAAATCCCTGGCCCTGTATGAGTGATTTTATCATTAATACAAATTAAAGGTTGAAATGTTGATTCACTTTTTCCAGTTTTTAACCAGGAATGTTTTGTTGGATCTCTACCAAGTACAGCTAAAAATTTCATAGTCTTCTTACTTTCAAACCATATTTCTTTTTAAAAATTTATATATTAATTGGTACATTTTAGGTATGCAATACATTTACATTTATTATTGGGTGTTTGTACCTGAACATGATGTATCTTATTCCTATTGGATCTTTCCAGTCCATCAGCATTTTCTAGGTAAGTTTGGTGTACTGATAAAAAAAATGTCAAGTTTAGTGGCATTGATATGATTAGATGCTATGTGAAATATTTTTAATACAGCACCTGCTATTTCTTGGGCTACAGGATGGATTTATGTCATAGAGAACATCTGGCCCTCCCATTCTTCATGTGACAAATGTAATGGTTATATTGAGGTAAAAATGAAGCTTCTTCACTATTTTTATTAATGAAGTGACCAAGGGACATGAAGGTATGCCTTTGAGCACTTGTGCTAAAATATTTATAATTGTGTTCAATCCACTGGACAACCCCCCCCCCCCCCCCGATTCTCTGTACAGCCACCTGGTTCCACACTACAAAGACACAGAGGACACCGGACCACCAGACTACAGTACTGGGTCCCACTGCTCCTGGCCCAGAGGTAGGGGCTTCTGAGCCACAGTCCTACTGCTCCTGGTCCAGAGGAATGGGCTTCCTGGCCACTATCCCTCCTGCTGCCCCCAGCCCAGAGGAAAGGGCTATTAGGCCACCATCTGGCCTGCCACTCCTGGCCCAGAGGAAGGGGCTTCTGGGCCACCATCCCTACCACTGCTCCCGGCCCCTGTCCCACCTCTCTCAGCTCAGAGGAGGTGAGCCACCTGGGCGCCAACAGCAACCCCTGCCACCCCCCGCCCAGTCGAAATGAGAAAACACGTAAATAAGTCTCAAAACCAGACTTCCAGATCACCTACAGCAACCCCAAAGGGAAATGAGATGGAACACTCTAATACTCAACCACCTGGACCCACTGAACTAGCAACAAAAGGGGGTCTGGAAAAAAATAAAATCAGAAATAATTTCTCAGATAACAGGAGAAATTGTGCCCCTAGTGCGAGACATGATTAATAAACCTAGAGAGGAGCTGAGGGACATGATGGAATCCCAACATAGGAAACAAATGGAATCCATAAAACAGATGCAAATAGATTTCCAGGACATGAAAAACTCCATTGAAAGTCTGCGCAGCAGAATGAGCCAATGTGAGGATAGAATTTCAGATATAGAAGATAAGATTGCAGTTAATGACCAGGAAAAGGAAAACTGCTTCAAAATTATAAGGGAACATGAGAAATTAATCCAGCAGCTGCTAAATGATGCAAAGAAGAATAACATAAGACTGATTGGAGTCAATGAAGAAACAGGAGAGAGTGCAGATGACATAAAAAAAATCTCTTCACAGAAATAATGGCAGAAAACTTCTCAAGCAGGGGAAAAGAGCTTGAAATACAGATAAGTGAGGCATATAGGACTCCAAATAGCCTTGATCAAAAAAAATCTACACATAGGCATATAATTGTTAAGATTCCAGAAACTCAACAGAAGAACAAAGTTTACAAGCAGAGAAAAGAAACAAATCACATAGAAAGGAAAGCCCATCAGAATCACAGCAGACTTCTCAACACAAACCATCAAGGCAAGAAGAGCTTGGAGGGACATATTCCAGGCCCCAAAAGAAAACAGCCTCCAACCCAGATGGATGTACACTGCAAAACTATCTTTCAAAATTGATGGAGAAATAAGATACTTTCATGACAAAGAGCACCTTAAGAACTTCGTGAATACCAAACCAGCACTCCAAAGAATTTTACACAATATCCTAGGAACAGACATTGAGGATCACAACCCCAGGAAGCAAAGCAGAATGAACCCATCTGGCATGACAAGAAATTAAATGTAAAGGGGGAGAATCTAACAAAAAGAAAAAGTCATGGCAATGACAAATCAATATGTTTCAGTTATAACCATCAATGTGAATGGTCTCAATTCACCAATCAAAAGAAATAGACTGGCAGAATGGGTCAATAAGCAAAATCCAACAATATGCTGCATACAAGAAACACACTTAATTCAAAAGGAAACTCATAGACTGAAAGTGAAAGGGTGGAAAACAATACTCCATGCGACAGGAACCTGAAGAAAAGCAGGAGTAGCTATCCTCTTTGCAGATCAAGTAGATTTCAAACCAATACTGATTAAGAGAGACGAAGACAGACACTACATCCTTGTAAGGGGAACAATCCAAGAGAAAGGGATGACAATCATAAATATCTATGCACCAAACACTAGTGCACCCAAGTATATAAAACAAATACTAATGGACATGAAAAGTCATATATGCACTAATACACTTGTAGTGGGGGACCTCAACACCCCACTGTCACAAATAGATAGATCAACTAGACAAAAAATAAGTAATGAAATACCAGAACTCAATCGAACTCTTGAACAAATGAACTTAACAGATGGATGTTTACAGAGTCTTCCACCCCACAAAATCAGAATACACATTCTTCTCAGCTCCACATGGGTCATTCTCCAAAATAGACCACGTACTCACACATAGAATATGTTTAAGTAAGTGCAAAGGAATTGAAGTTATCCCCTGTATATTATCAGATCATAGTGCGATGAAATTGGAGATCCATAGCAAAAGAAACTGGAAAAATTTCATAAACAAGTGGAAATTGAACAACACACTTCTGAATAACCAATGGGTCACAGAGGAAATTAAAGAAGAAATCAGACAGTTCCTTCAATTAAATGACAATGACAATACAACATTTGGGAATCTATGGGGCAAATTAAAGCAGTCTTATTGGGGAAATTCATAGCAGTGAATATGCATATTAGGGAAACAGAACAAGCCCAACTAAACAACCTGATGCTGAACCTCAAGCTTCTAGAAAAAGAAGAGCAGGACTACCCCAAAGCTCATACAAGGGAGGAAATTATAAAGATCAGAGGAGAAATCAATGCAATGGAGACTAAGAGAACGATACAAAAAATCAATGAAGCCAAGAGTTGGTTCTTGGAAAGAATCAACAAAATTGACAAACCCTTAGCCAACCTTATCAGAACAAGGAAAGAAAAGGCCAAATCCATGCAATTAGGAATGAAAAGGGTGAAATTACAACAGACCCAGCAGAAATCCAGAGGATCATCAATACTTACTTCCAGAACCTATATGCCAATAAGATGGACAACACAGAAGAAATGGACAGATTCCTAGGTACATATGAATTACCAAAGTTGAATGAAGAAGACCTAAAAATTCTGAACAACCCAATATCAACCAATGAAATTGAAAACATAATTAAAAACTTATCAACTAAGAAAAGCCTGGGCCCTGATGGCTTCACTGCTGAATTCTACAAGACATTTAGAGAGGAACTGCTGCCACTACTGTTTAAACTCTTCAATGAAATTGAAAGGGAAGCAATACTCCCAAATTCATTCCTGAAGCAAGCATCACCTTGATCCCCAAAGCAGAAAGAGACCCAATTGAAAAGGAGAACTGTAGGCCAATCTCACTAATGAACATAGATGCAAAAATCCTTAATAAGATACTGGAAAATAGAATGCAGAAGATCATCAAGAAGATCATACACCCTGATCAAGTGGGATTCATCCCAGGGATTCAGGGATGGTTCAACATACGTAAATCAATCAGTGTAATACACTATATCAATAGAGCCAAGGACAAATCCATATGATTATCTCCGTAGATGCAGAAAAAGCATTTGACAAAATCCAGCATGCATTTATGATAAAAACCGTTCAAAAAATTGGAATAGATGGTCTCTACCTCAAACTGATAGAAGCCATCTATGAAAAACCAACAGCCAATATCATACTAAATGGTCAAAAACTGAAATCCTTCACACTAAAATCAGGAACAAGACAAGGATGTCCACTATCACCACTCTTCTTCAATAGAGTTCTGGAAACATTAGCCACGGCAATTAGACAAGAGAAAGAAATAAAAGGAATAAAGATAGGAAATGAAGAAGTCAAATTGTCATTATTTGCAGATGACATGATACTCTATATAGAAGATCCCAAGAACTCCACCAAAAGTCTTCTAGACTTAATAACCAAATTCTGTCAAGTAGTTGGTTACAAGGTCAACACAAAAATCAATAGCTTCCCTCTACATGAATGACAGACTCACTGAGAGAGAAATAGGGCAAATAATTCCTTTCACAATAGCATCCAAAAAACTAGGAATCTACCTAACGAAAGAAATCAAAGACCTCTTCTCTGAAAACTATGGCACTCTGAAAAGAGAGATTGAAGATGATATCAGAAAATGGACAGACATCCCCTGCTCCTGGGTAGGAAGGATTAATATAGTGAAAATGGACATACTTCCAAAACTGCTATATAGATTTAATGCAATTCCAATTGAGATCCCAGCAGCATACTTCATGGACCTTGAGAAAACAATCCAAAAATTCATTTGGAGCAAGAAGAGACCCAGAATAGCAAAAGCAATTCTAGGTAACAAAACTATACTACAACGCTACTGTGTTAAAAACACTATGGTACTGGGAAAGAAACAGACCTGAGGACCAGTGGAACAGATTAGAAGGTGCAGAAACAATGCCAGACACACTCAACCATCTCATCTTTGATAAAAGAGCCAAACACCCTCACTGGAAGAAAGATAGCCTCTTGAATAAATGGTGCTAGAAAAATTGGGTTTGACCTTGCCGAAGATTAAAGCTAGACTATATCTCTCGCCATGCACTAAACTAAAATCAAAATGGATTAAAGATCTAAATATTAAAATAGAAACTCTGAACCAGTTGGAACAGAAGTTAGGTAGAACCCTTGAAGACATCGGTGTAGGAAAAGATTTTATGGACAAAACCTCAGTTGCCCATGAACTAGCACAAACACTCAACAAGTGGGATCTCTTCTTATTTAAAGGCTTCTGCACAGCAAGAGAAACCACCAGCAGTGTGAAGAGACAACCCACAATGTGGGAAAAAAATCTTCAACTGCTCTTCCTTAGGCAAGGTCTACTATCTCAAATCCATAAAGAACTTAAAAAGATCAGACCTAACAAATTTAAAGACCCAATCCAAAAATGGGCATCTGAAATGATCAGACATTTCTCAGACAAAGAAGTAGAAATAGCAAGTAAATACATGAAAAAATGTTCAACATCACTGGTCATTCGAGAGATGCAAAGGAAAACAATGCTGAGATTCCACTTCACTCCAGAAAGAATGGCTGCTACCATGAAGTCAACCAATAACAAATGCGGGCGGGGCTGTGGGGAAAGAGGAACCCTGCTCCACTGCTGGTGAGAGTGTAGACTGGTGCAACCACTGTGGAAATCAGTATGGAGATACCTCAAAGAACTAGGACTGGAAATCCCATTTGACCCCACTATTCCACTGCTGGGGATCTTCCCCAAAGAATTAAAAGAATCATACCACAGTGATATATGTGCGCCCATGTTCATAGCAGCACAGTTTGGGATAGCTAAAACTTGGAAACAGCCCAAATGCCCATCAACTGGAGACTGGATAAAGAAAATGTGTTTTTTTAAATAAAATGAATTACTACTCAGCCATAAAAAATGAGAAATTAGAGACATTTATAGCTAAGTGGATGCACATTGACGCGACACTCTTAAGTGAAACAAATAGGACACACATGTATAAATACCGAATAGTTTCTCTGGTGTGAGAAACTGAAAGTGTAGATAAGGACTAAATGTATATTAGGTAATGTGAAATAGGAAGAAAAGGGGCAAAGGGGAAAGAAGTGGGAGGGCTAGGGGAAAGGATAGATGGGAATGGGATTAATATGAGAAAATGGAAAAATAAGAGCAAAATCTTTGTAAATAGGGAGAAATGGAGGGGTTGAAGGGCTGGGAAAGGGTGAAAAATAAGAACCAAGAGAGTTTATGTAAAGGTGCAAATTTCCAATGATGAATGTCATTATATTGTATACCTAAAATGTACCAATGATTAGAATGAATAATCGATAATGTAAAATAGGAAGAAAAGGTCCAAAGGGGTAGGGGTAGTGGGAGGGGCAGGGGAAAGGAAAGAAGGGAAAGGAAAAATGATGAGAAATGGAAAAAATGGAAATAAAGTCTTTGTAAATAGGGAAGGGTGGAGGGGGTGAAGGGAGGGCTAGGAATGGGGAAAAAATAAGAACCAAGATGCATTATGTAAAGGTACAATTCCCAAAGAGAAATGTAATTGTGTTGTATACCTAAAATGTTCCAATAAAAGAATTTAACAAAAAAAATTGTGTTTTCTGAAGCTTTTTGTATTTTATGAATGTCATCTTGGTTGAAAATCCAAATACCTTCCTTAACAAATCTTTAGTATAAGCTGGAAAGTCAATATTCAACCTCCATTTTTTTTTGTTTTTGTTTTTTGTACCGGGCATTGAACTTGGGACTTGGTGCCTGCGAGGCAGGTAGCAAAACCACTGAACTAAATCACTGTCCCTCAACCTCCAATTTTTATTTTTATTTTTTTTTTGTAAATTTATATATTAATTGGTACATTTTAGGTATACAATACATTTACATTTGTCATTGAGTGTTTTGTACCTGAACATGATGTATCTTAGTTCTTATTTTTTCCCCCATTACCTATGCGCCCTTCACCCCCACCACCCTTCCCTGTTTACATAGACTTTGTTTCCTTTTTTCTTTCTTTCTCATAATTTTTCCTTTCCTTTCCTCTCTTTCCCTTTCCCCTCCCACCATCCCTCCACCGTTGGACCTTTTCCTATTTCAAATTACCAATTATTCGTTTTAATCATTTTCATCCTTATTTACACTTTTAGTTTCTCGCACTAGAGATATTATTCGGTATTTACACATGGGTGTCCTATTTATTTCACTTAAGAGTATGGCCTCAATATGCATCCACTTAGCTATAAATGACTGGAGTTTCTCATTCTTTATGGCTGAGTAGTACTCCATTTTATAAAAATACCACATCTTCTTTATCCAGTCTCCAGTGGATGGGCACTTGGGCTGTTTCCAAGCTTTACCTATTACAAACTGTGCTGCAATAAACATGGGTACACATTTATCTCTGTGGTATGATTCTTTTAATTCTTTGGGGAAGATACTCAGTAGTGGAATAGCTGGGTCAAATGCGACCTCTAGTCCTAGTTCTTTGAGGTATCTCCATACAGATTTTCACAGTGGTTGCACCAGTGTGCACTCCCACCAACAATGGAGAAGGGTTCCTTTCTCTCCACACCCCCACCAGCATTTGTTATTGGTTGTTTTCTTGATAGCACCCATTCTTTGTGGGATGAGGTGGAATCTCAGTGTTGTTTTCATCTGCATCTCTCGAATGACCAGTGATGTTGAACATTTTTTCATATGTTTATTTGCTGCATTTACTTCTTTGTCTGAGAAATGTCTGTTCATTTTCGATGCCCATTTTTGACTTGGGTCTTTGAATTTGGGGGCTCTGATTTTTTTCAATTCTTCATATATTCTAGATAGTAGACCTTTGTCTGAGGTAGAGCTGCTAAAAATTTTTTCCCATATTGTAGGTTGTCTCTTAGCTCTGTTGGTAGTTTCTCTTGCAGTGCAGAGGCTTTTTAATAAGATGACGTCCCAGTTGTTGATTCTTCGTGCTAGTTCCCGTGCTAGTGAAGTTTTGTTCATAAAGTCTTTTCCTATGCCAATGTCATTGAGTGTTCTACCTAATTTATCTTCCAGCAATTTTACTGTTTGTGTCTTGATATTTAGCTCTTTAATCCACTTCAATCTTAATTTAGTGCAGGGTGATAGGTATGGGTCTAGTTTTAATCTCTGACAGGTTGAAATCCAGTTTTTCCAACACCATTTATTGAACAGGCTATCTTTTCTCCAATGAGGGTGATTGGCTCCTTTGTCAAAGATGAAGTGGCTGAGTATGTCTGGAGGTGTTTCTGTGTCTTCTAATCTATTCCACTGATCCTTGGGTTTGTTTCTTTGCCAGTACCATGCTGTTTTTATCACAATAGCTTTGTAGTATAGTTTCAAGTTGGGGATTGTGATACCCTAAGCCATGTCTCTGTTGCCCAGAATTGCTTTTGCTATTCTAGGTTTGTTCTGCTTCCAAATGAATTTTTGGATTGTTTTCTCTAGCTCTGTGAAGTATATTGTTGGAATTTCAATCAGCATTGCATTAAATCTATATAGTAGTTTTGGAAGTATGGCCATTTTCACTATATTGATTCTTCCTAACCAGGATCAAGGGATATCTTTCCATTTTCTTATATCCTCTTCCATCTCCTTCTTCAGAGTTCTGTAGTTTACAGTGTAGAGGTCTTTTGCTTCCTTTGTTAGGTTGATCCCTAGATATTTCACTTTTTTAGATGCTATTGTAAAAGGAATTATTTCCTGAATTTCTCTCTCAATGGGTCTGCTATTTGCGTATAAGAAAGCTATTGTCTTTTGAGTTTTGACCTTATATCCAGCTACTCTACTGAATCTGTCAATTAGTTCTAGAAGGCTTTTGACCGAGTTTTTTGGGTCTTCTATGTAAAGTATCATATCATCAGCAAATAATGACAGTTTCACTTCTTCCTTTCCTATCTTTATTCCTTTTATTTCTTTCTCTTGTCTAATTGCTATGGCTAATGTTTCCAGAACAATATTGAATAGCAGTGGTGATAGTGGGCATCCTTGTCTTGTTCCTGTTTTTAGCATGCAAGTTTTCAGTTTTGACCATTTAGTATGATGTTGGCTGTTGGTTTTTCATAGATAGCTTTAATCAGGTTAAGATAAAGACCTTCTATTCCAATTTTCTATAGTGTTTTTATCATGAATGGGTGCTGGATTTTGTCAAATGCCTTTTCTGCATCTATTGAGATGATCATATGGTTTTTGTCCTTGACTCTGTTAATATAGTGTATTACATGTATTGATTTATGGATGTTGAACCATCCTTGCATCCCTGGGGTAAATCCGACTTGGTCATGGTGTATGATCTTCTTGATGACCCTCTGTATTCTGTTCACCAGTATCTTGTTGAGGATTTTTGCATCTATGATCATTAGGGAGATTGGTCTGTAGCTCTCTTTTTGGGTTGGATCTTTCCCTGGTTTTGGAATCAAAGTAACACTTGTCCAGGAAAGAATTTGGAAGCCTTGCTTCCCTTTCAATTTCCTTGATGAGTTTAATGAGTAATGGCAATAGTTCTTCTTTAAAGATCTTGTAGAATTCAGCAGTGAACCCATCAGGACCTGGGCTTTTCTTTGTTGGTAAATTTTTTATTACATTTTAAATTTCACTCATTGTTATTGGGGTGTTTAGAATTTCTATATCTTCTTCATTTAACTTTGGCAATTTGTATGTATCTAGGAATCTGTCCATTTCTTCTGTGTTTTCCATTTTATTAGAGTACAGGTTCTCAAAGTAGGTATTGATGATCCTCTGAATTTCTGCTGGATCTGTTGTGGCTTCACCTTTTTCATTCTTAATTGCATGAATTTGAGCCTTTTCTTTCCTTTTTTTGATAAGGTTGGCTAAAGGTTTATCAATTTTATTTATTCTTTCAAAAAACCAGCTCTTCGATTCATTGATTTTTTGTATCATTCTCTTAGTCTCCATTGCATTGATTTCTGTTCAGATCTTTATAATTTCCTTTCTTGTACGAACTTTGGGTTTGTTATGCTCTTCTTTTTCTAGGAACTTGAGGTTCTGCATTAGGTTATTTAACTGAATTCTCTCTGTTGTCCTAATATGGCCATTCACTGCTATGAATTTCCTGCATAGAACTGCTTTCATTGTATCCCATAGATTCCTGTATGTTGTACTGGCATTATCATTTACTTGTAGAAACTGTCTAATTTGTTCTTTAATTTCCTCTGTGACCCATTGGTTGTTCAGGAGAGTGTTATTCAATTTCCATGTGTTTGTAAGTGTTCTGCGGTTTCTTATGTTATTGATCTCCAATTTTATTGTACTATGGTCTGATAATATACAGGGGATAACTTCAATTCTTTTACATTTACTTAGATATGCCCTATGAGCTAGTATGTGATTTATTTTGGAGAATGACCTGTGTGCAGCTGAAAATAATGTGTACTCTGATTTTCTGGGGTGGAGCACTCTGTAAACATCTCTTAAGTCCATTTGTTCAATAGCTTGGTTCAGTTCTAAAATTTCATTGTTAATGTTTTTCCTAGGTGATCTGTCTATTTGTGATAGAGGGGTGTTGAGGTCCCCCACTACCATTGTGTTAGTGCTTCTTTGGTTTTTCATGTCCATTAATATTTGTTTTATATAGTTGGGGGCATTCGTATTTGGTGTGTAAATATTTAGGATTGTCATCTCTTCCTCTTGGATTGTTCCTTTCACAAGGATGTAGTGACCATCTTGGTCTCTCTTAATTAGTTTTGGTTTGAAATCTACTTTGTCTGCAAATAAGATTGCTACCCCTGCTTTTTTCTGGGATCCTGTCATGTGGAGAGCTGTTTTCTATCCTTTTACTTTCAGTCTTTGAATTTCCTTTTGAGTTAGGTGTGTTTCTTGTATACAGCATATTGCTGGGTTTTGCTTCTTAATACATTCTGTCAGTCTGTTTCTTTTGATTGGTGAATTGAGGCCATTAACATTGATAGTTATAATTGAGAGATATTGACTCATCCTTGTCATGATGTTTTACTGTTGTTGGCTTTTTTATTTCTTATTTTTCCCCCTTTCACTTTAGTGTCTTACCTTGCATGGTGCCTTCTCTCTGTTTGGCCTCATGGAGTTGTGACCTCCATTGTCTTTTTCTAGGATATTGCATAAAATTGTTTGGAGTGCTTCTTTGGTGTTCATGAAATTTCTCAGGTGTTCTTTGTCATGAAAGTATCTAATTTCCCCATCGATTTTGAAAGATAATTTTGCCGGATACAACAGTCTAGGTTGGAAGTTATTTTCTTTTAGGGCTTGAAATACTTCACTCCAGTCTCTCTTTGATTTGAGGGTTTGTGTTGAGAAATCTGCCATGATTCTGATGGGGTTTTCTTTGTAGGTGATTTGTTTCTTTTCTCTAACTCCCTGTAGAATTTTGTTCTTCTGTTGGGTTTCTGGGATCTTGACTCTTATATGCCTAGGTGTAGATTTTTTTGGTCATGGCTAGTTGGAGTTCTATATGCCTCACTTATCTATATGTCCAATTCTCTACCTCTGTCTGGGAAGTTTTCTACTATTACTTCTGTGAACACTTTTTTTTTAATGTCAATTGTACTTTGTCCTGTTTTTTCGTGGACTCCTATGAGTCTTATGTTATTCTTCTTTGCATCATCTAGCAGCTGTTGGATTGATTTCTCATGGTCCCTTACTATCTTTAAAAAATGTCTGTTTTCATGGTCCTTAACCGCAGTCCTGTCTTCTATATCTGTTATTCTGTCTTCTGATTCTCTTAGTCTGCTCTGCATGCTTTCAGTGGAGTTTGTAATCTCCTGAATATCTGTTTGAATCTGTTTCATGGATTCCATTTCTTTCTTATGTTGGGCGATCATGTTTTCCATTTCTTTCTTATGTTGGGCATTCACGGCTTCCAGTATGTTTCTGATGTCATCTATTTTCTTATCTGTTTCTGCTCTAGAACCTCTAATCATGTCCTTCACTTTGCTCACCATGTCTGTATTTATCTGGGAGATTATTTCTGTTTAATTTTTCTAGAGCCTCATGCATCTGTTGTGTTACTTCCTGTGCTTTCAGTTCAGGGTGTCCAAGTGGTTGCTTATATGACTTTTCCACCTCATTTCCTCCAGAATTTCCTTTTTGTGGAGTGGAAACCTGCCTTTGTGCCTTGCTTAAGTGTCTTCTCATTTTTTTTTTTGTACTGTCCTTGGTTTAATTCCTGGATTGATATTTCAATATTGCTTAATGTATGTATCTTTGTTGCTTGTGTTTAAAACCCTTGTGAAATGATTGCTTTTCAGAGGTGTCTTCCAGATATAGCTTGTGTTTGGGTTTTGAGACTAATGACTCTGAGGTTATTTTATTTTCCTTATACCAGGAATGAAAACCAATTAGATCAATCACAACATGTTAGCCCAAATGACATAGTCAGCAATACCATAGCATCAAGCGCAGCTCAGACAATGACAATTTGTGGTAGTTATTAATCTATCACATTTAACTATGTGAGTTAAATTAAAACCGAGGACCAACCCAACATAAGTTTATAATGAATAAACTCTCCAATATAGCATCTTTCCCCTTTGGAGTGGGGAGTTAAAAGGAGTTGGGGAGGGAGGGACAGATAGAAAGATCAGGAAAGATTAGTGGTGAGGCCAGAAGACACAGGAAGATCACACAAACTCTAAGAAGTTGTTAAAGGCAAGAGGAAATGGCAGAATGAAAGAACAAAGATGTGAATAGAATCACCTAACAGCAACAGGGAGGCTAGATACCATACTTACTTTCCTTTAAACCTAATGATAATCAAGAGAAGGAAAAAGAGAAGAAAAGAACAATAAGGGAAAAATCTAAATTCAGTGTAGAAAGGAACAAATGGGGAGATGAGGAGCAATGTGGGACAGCAAGAGAACGAGTGAGGGAGAGAGAGAGAGAAGGAAAAGATAATAGAAAGAAAAGTAAAAAATTGAAGAGTAGAAAAATGTAACAATTAAGAATTAAAAATAAGAGAAAAAAAATTTTTTTCTTTTTTGCAAATAGCAAAAAATAAAAATTATGGGCCTCCTTCAGGGTGTGTCTCTGCGGTCACAGTAGGCAATGTAGGAATCCATGTGCATATAGGAGTCAATGAGTCTCAGCAAGCCAGCAGCAGACCAAGTACAGTGGTCTGATGTGCCTTTATTGTAGAGATTCTCTTTACTTTTCCACTGAGCTTCAGTTTTCATCGAGGAGCATGAGAAGCCCTCTTTCTGTTACTAACTTCTGCTCTATCTTGTGGTGCTCAGGACAAGGGTCTTTATAATCCCCTGTGCCTCTGTAGTGTGGGACCAGGTAGCAGAAAAGCCAGAAGGCCAGAGACACACGGGAGGGGTGGGGGGATGAACTGGGCCTTGGAGGTGCCCATGTGGCTAAGTGGACCTCACCGTGGCATGGGTGGGGCCTGGGATGGCCGAGGAGATTCAAGCTGCCTGTCTCACCTGGCTGGTCGTGGCTGGGAGAGGGTCGGATGCTTGAGTTTCTTTTTGAATTAAGTGTTTTCTATGCAGCATATTGTTGCATCTTGATTCTTGACCCATTCTGCCAGTCTGTTTCTTTTGATTGGTGAATTGAGACCATTAACATTGCTGGTTATAACTGATATGTATTGACATAATTTTCTTGACTATTTCTTTTTGTTGGATTCTCCCCCTTTGCATTTAATTTCTTGTCATGCCTGATGGATTCATTCTGATGGGCTTCCTGGGGTTGTGATCCTCATTGACTTTTCCTAGCATATTGTTTAAAATTTTTTGGAGTACTGATTTGGTATTCATGAAGATCCTCAGGTGCTCTTTGTTGTGAAAGTATCTTATTTCTCCATCAATTTTGAAAGACAGTTTTGCAGGGTACGTTATTCTGGGTTGGATGTTGTTTTCCTTTAGGGCTTGAAATACATTACTCCAAGCCTGTCTTGCCTTGCGGATTGTATTGAGAAGTCTGCTGTGATTCTGATGGGCTCTCCCTTGTATGTGACTTGTTTCTTTTCTCTAACTGCTTGTAGAATTTTGTTCTTTTGTTGGGTTTCTGAAATCTTAACTATTATATGCCTAGGTGTAGATGCTTTTTGATCATGGTTAGTTGGAATCCTATATGCCTCCCTTATCCATATGTCAAGTTCTTTACCCCTGCTTGGGAAGTTTTCTGCCATTATTTCTGTGAACATTTTTTTTAATGTCATTTGCACTCTCTCCTCTTTCTTCATTGACTTCAATCAGTCTTGTGTTATTCTTCTTTTCATTGTGTAGCAACTGCTGGATTGATTTTTTATGGTCTCTTATTTTTAAGAATTTTTTTTTCTGGTCATTAATTGCTATCCTGTCTTCTATATCTGAAATTCTGTCCTCACATTGGCTCATTCTGCTGTGTAAACTTTCAATGAAGTTTTTAATCTCCTGGAAGTCTGTTTCCATGAATTTTATGGGTTCCATTTGTTTCCTATATTTGGATTCCATTATATTCCTCAGCTCCTCTATTTTTTTTTTTTTTTTTTTTTTTTGGTACCAGGGATCGAACTTGGATCCTTGCGCTTGTGAGGCAGGCACTGGAACCGCTGAGCTAAATCCCCGGCCCCCAGCTCCACTATTTTTAATCCGTGTCTGCTCTAGATTCTTTTAATCACATCTTCCACTTTGGACACAATCCTTGTTGTTATCAGAGAAATTATTTTTGGTTTCATTTTTTCCAGAATCCCTTTTGTTGCTAGTTCAGGGAGTGCAGGTGGTTGAGTATCAGACTGTTCCATCTCAGTTGCCCTTTGGGGTTGCCTTAGATGATCTGGAAGTCTGGGTTTGAGACTAGTTTACATGTCTTCTCATTTCAACAGATGCAGCCTGCTACACATTTGTTGAGGCAACTTTTTGTTCACCCAGTGTTCTTCAATTCTTAGTAAGCCACCCAGCAGCCTTTCCTTTGCTGCTTACCAGTACACCAATTCTTGGGTTCAGAGTGGTGGCGTTCTGGATCCTTGTGCTCCCTATTGTCTGGGTGGGCTTCTGTCTGGGGTCTGTGCACAGTTGGGATGGTATCTAAGTGTGCCTGTGGCTTGGGCCTGTCCTTCTATGTAGCTGTTGTCTGGAAGGGTCTTTGACTGGGGGCTGTGCACCCCAGTTTCTGGTGTCTGGGCGGGCTTCTGGCTAGGTCTGGGCATACTTATTGATCATATCTGGTTGGGCCTCTGGCTGTTGCTTGTGCACCTGTGCAGCTCTTTTCCAGGTGGGTCTTTTGCTGGGGCCTGTGGGCCCAAGCATCTGGGATCAAGTCTGGGCTCTAGTCCACACTGGCTTCTCCTCTACTTCTTAAATACACAAGGCAGAGACAATTAGTTCAGAATCCCCAAAGAGCAGTCAGTCATAGTTTTCATAGTTTAATTTGCCATGCCATAAAACTATAAATACACCTTTCTGTTCCTGATCTTCCCCTCCATATATCATTACTTAATCCTGAAGATACCTTAAGGATATCTTCACTTGGCTGGCCAGCCACCACCCACTGAAGATTAATGTAACAAGACTAAATTTTAAGCAGTTGGCTTAATCCTTCTGAATATCTAAGTCTTAAATTTGATTGGTTTAAATTTTATTCTACTTGTATCTTAAGTCCATAGCTTTGGGATGATTTGTAACACTTCCTGATTAACTAGACCACATGGTCTATTCTTTTTTAAATTTATGTTTTGGGTTTTTTCCCACATAGTCTATTCTATTCCCAAATTATTTACTATTTAAAGTAGCTGGGAGGAGAGGGGATTTGAAAGCACCACATCTGTGTCCTAATATCAGTTTTCTAAGCAGTTCCATGAGTGGCTGACATTTTATCTACCACCATTTTGTCCTCAACTCACTCTCTGGTATTATTTATGTCTTCCTGTTTTTCCTCCTGATACATTGTAGGACACAAGTGAGGCCAGGGGAAGTGCTTCATTGATCTTGGTACCCAACTGACATCCAGCACTATGCTGTCAACATAGTAGGATCCCAAGAAAGTTTGGTAAACAAATTTCCATTTAATGTTTTTGATCTACACATAGTTCTCTTTGCTCCAACACTGAGTCCTTTGTGCAGACCACAAATAACTAATGGACTTGTACAACCAGCTTCTAGCTAACTGTCTTCAATTTGTCATACATGTTATTAGCAGAGGTATTCAGCAGGGATGTTGATTCAAGAATGTCCCATTCCTCCTCACAACCATCAGACTGTCACCCAATGAATAAAATGCAGTCTTTAGCGCAACAGACTCTTGCCTTCTTGACTCTACTTCTCCTCCTCTCTTCTATCTCAATCATGAGAACATGCTCGTTATCTAACACAAAGCTCAATTGTTTCAACTGTTTATCCTTACCACTATCTTCACATTTTCTTCCTCTTATCTTGATTTCTTTGGTCCTTAATTATATTTTATTGTGAAAGTGCTAGAAAAACAGAGAACTAAGCAACTGAAGGATTAGAATAGAGAGGATGTACATGGTGGAACAGCTATGGTATGTCCACAGGTGAATCTTATGGAAGAGCTGTATCAGAATAAGAGGATGAAGGCAAATGCCTTAAACATGCATTATTATTTATAAAGTAAGAGAATGTGACATGGGTGCTAGTGCCAGCTGAAATGATGTTGAAAGCTAGCTTTTTTTTTTTGGTGTGCATGTGTGTGTGTGTACATGAACTCTGGTCTATGCTATCCAGGTATGGGTAAAGGTATTTTAACTCCATATATTTCAGAGGAATGTTGAGGCAGCTCCAGGTCATATGTGAGTTCTTCATCATGATTGAGTTTACTTGAGCTAAGATTTTTAATAAAATCATATCCAAGATTTTTTGCTATTAAGAAAGACACGTGATTTTGTAGTTCTGTGGTTTAGGATAGAGGAAAGAGAAAAAGAGAGGCGGCATTGACCCTTTATAAACTGCATGTAATTATTACTCTATTGCATTTATATATAAAGTTATCTGATATTTGGACTAATGAGTTTATTTCCTATGATATATTTGAATCTCAGGAGCAAGTAGTAAGCCAGACAAACTAACACCCATCAGTCCTTAGGTCAAACTCCTTCTCTAGGAAGCTTGGTCGACACAATTTACTACCATGCAACCAACCATTTGTATTGTAATTTGGAATTTATAAAGCCTATTCTGTACTTCATTTGTTTGTTGGGTATTTAAAATATATGTGCATTCCATTGAGTTATTTCATATGCATGAAATATTGTTCCAGGTGGTAAAGAACAGGATATTAGCAAAACAGGTGTTCATCAAGGTTTGAGGGCAGAAAGGCCCATAGGCTAAAAATAAAAGTCCTCTGCACTGGACTTTATTTTCCATCATTAGAGATTGAGTAGTTTAGATTATAGTGCAAATATCCTCAAAACGGGGTAGCAGAAATTAATTCTATATATAGCAAATTATTTTATTATTAGAAAAGCAATAACCTCAAATGGTATAAGCAAAAATGCACCTGTAACCAGGAAAATGAGAAAAAGATAGATGCAAATCCTGGAAATCTATCTGGAGAGGAGAGGTGGTGATAGGGTTCTACCTGAGAGGGGAGTGAAAACCCTGGGTGCTGAAAGAGCATAGAACCAAAGTGAGAACAGACAGAAAGATGTAGAAGAGCACGAATGACTACATTTTTAGCTTGGTCCTGGCAGGTTACAAAAGACGGGAGATTCACTAAATACAAGTAGAACTACAAGAATGAAGAGAGAATGATAGAAATCTGCTCTCAAGCTGCATTCTTGTGTAATTACTAAAATAATTTGTAAATTTATTAATTTTTTTGATATTTATGTGATGAATCATGAGACTGTTCAATTTTCTGTGCTGCAGGTAGAATTTTAGACAGAAAAAAGAAAATTACTGTTTGTTGGTATCCTTCATATACTACTTGTAAAAATGATAATTAGAATATCTTACTAGGTTTTTATTCTCTGCTACCATTTGCTCTGTTTCAACCATCCAAGGACTCCTTCGATCATAAAATGAATGTTAAAATCTGGGCCCTCTCCTACCCTGCCAGCATAATCTTTGATCCCTGTCCTACATATATTCTATGCTCAAGAGTACATAGCAACATGCAGCTCCATAAACATAATCATGTGTTTCACACCTCAAGGTTTTTGTTCTATTTCCTTTGTCTGAAACTCTAATATCCCTCTTTTAAACGTCTCATTCTTTAGGATTTGTTCAGCTCATGTTGCCTACTCCAAAGAGACTTCCTTAAAATCTATCTGCACATCCTCTGTTAATGCTCCTGAAACAGCCTATATATCCTTCTATTATAGGACTTACTGTGTTGTATTATAATGATGAGTTTACAGTCCCTGGAACATAGTAAGCACTCAATAACATTTATTTGTTGAATGAATTCTCTTGTTCATTAGTCTGCATATCATTATTTTCTTCCCACTCAAACACCATCTAACATGTTTGTATTCCATCTAGTCCCATAAAAGAATTTTAGTAAATATTTCTGGGTAATGATATTAAAGCAAGCCTTCATTTAGTACATGTCCATAGGAATTCTAGGATGGTCTATGTCAATTAAGCATGTGGCTTGACTAAATGAAAGTCTAGACAAACAGAAAGCTCTAAATAATAGAAAGTAGTGTTACTAATTAGGTCCTGGTTCAAAGTCAAGATGATTTTGTATTTATTTTTTTCTTCCAATAAACGTGAAGCATATTGTGAGTAGCCAGTAAATTGCAATGATCAGGGCTGGAGGTGTAGTTCAGTGGTAGAGTGCGTACCTAGGATGCATGAGGCTTTGGGTTTGATTACCAGTACCACAAAACATTCCAATGATCTACTTAAAATATTTTACTTAAATTCTGCATACTTTAATGAGTTTCTTTGGGTATGAATGTGTTTTTATGTACGTTTAAGTTTTGGAAAAGAAGGATCTGAAATTAATAGTGTTTAAGCCTGAGAAATTAAGTGTGAAAATGATACTGTCATGGTTTTAGAACATATCCACAAATTCTTTGATATTCCTCCCTCCAAAGGGGAGAGGTTAATTCTCTTCTTGAATGTGGGCTGGACTTAGCGGCTTGTTTCTATTCAGTAGAATACAGTGGAAGTGATGGTGTGTAACTTCTGAGACTTCTGGGGGAATCAACTGCTGGATCATGAGCCCTGTGGAGAGGTCCACAGGATGAGGTTGAGACCAATAGCCAATAAGGAGTTGAGGCCTCTTTCCAATAGTCCTGTGAGGGAGCCACCTCAGAGATGAATCTACTAGTCCTAGCCAAATCTTCAGATGCCTATAACATTCCTGGATGATATTTTGTAGCTTCATGCAACACTGAATCAGAACCACCTAATTAAGCTGCTTCCATACTTCTGACCACAGAAACTATCACAGGTTTGTTTTTTTTTTGTACTGGGGATTGAAATCAGGACCTTGGGCTTGCATCGCAGGCACGGTGCCACTGAGCTAAATCCCCAACCCTACTATCAGAGATTTTTAAGGTGCCAAGTTTTGGAGGGTAATTTATTACTCAACAAAAGATATCTAATGCAGCTGTTAAAAAAATTTAAAAAACCTATTGTTTTCAGAAAATTGGAGGATTAACTATCTCGAAGAGCCTAAATGTGTTAAATCTATTAGAAATGCAATGGGGATTTGATGTAAATGCAATTATAGTGGAGAACATCAGTACACCTGTCTGATAGATGGAAACATCTAGTAGACAGTAAGAAAAGATAATCTAATACACAAAAATCAGTAAAGGCATTGAATAATATAATCATTAAACATAATTTAATATTCATTTATAGATTTACATCTTTCAGATAGGAAATAGATATTCTTGGTATGTCCATGAAACACTTTCAATTATAAATCACATATTTGGCCACAAAGAAAACCTTGACTTCAATATGGTACAGATTTACAGGCTATAACCTAATAAAGCTTTATTATTTTATTATTTCTTTGAGTCCAATCTAATTCCATTTTTCCTCTTTTGCAAAGGCAAATTCTGATATTCTTCAATAGTTTTCCTTTGATAATAGGATAAAAAGTAAATGATTTTTATAGCCTACCAGAATCTTAATGATTCAATCCTTATTTACCAGTTAAGATTTTTCTTCTACAATTCTCTACTTTGAACTTTTAGCTAAAGCAATTCTGAAACAATTTTCATTTCTACAAAACACACCATGCTTTAATGTCTGTATCTTAGTAAATGCATTCCTCTTCCCTGTAAGATTTTTTTCTACAGTGTTTCATTTGTTTGCCTAGAATAATCTTTCTCATTCTTCATGTCTCAGCTAATTATGGTTTCTTCTGTGAATGTTTTCCTATCCTTCCAATAGACTTTATACACACCTCCATTATATACTTATCCTATTGGGTTGATTACTGACATGAATGTTTCCCACTGAAATGTAAAATCCAAGGGTAGAGACCATGGTCTTTGCTATTTTGTTTGTTCAATAATTGACACAGTGCCTGGTGTGTAGTAGAAGCCCAATAAATGTTATCTGAGTGAATGAATTAGTGGACTACAAGATTTGCTTAATAACAATTATTAATGTTTACCTGACTTATGACTGTTGCTTGATTTCTTGGTCTTCTTCCTAATTAAATCAGCACAAATCACCTATATATGACATAAGAATAATAAAAATAATGAAACAAACCTAGTATCGAAGTTTTTAGAGGATTTGTACATTTTCTATTTTTCACATTAAAAATCCAAAAATTTAAGAAAATGAGTTAAGAACTTATTTTAAATGCCTATTTATAAAAATATCCATATTTTATTTGGTTTATATTACATGTATTATTTGAAGAATTCAAAGGTAAATAGAGTTCATTGATATTCTAAAGTAACTATGTAAAACACTGATAGGCATGGAAGCTAATCAATTAAACAGCTAACTAGGGGAAAATGTTTTTAGAGATCTGGCAGGCAGAGAGCAGGTTCCTCGCCTACATGGAATGTGATTTTTTTTTGATGTAGCCAAGTTCTCTACTTCTTTGGGTAACTATATGGGGAGATAAATCCAACAAAGTACTTTACTTTTTTTCCAGGTCTGAAAGCTGAAAGAAGCCACCAGAAGTACATTTCCTACCACTAATGGAAGGGAAGAAACAAGTTGAAAACTAGTATAATATACTACTGTGACCAAAGTGTTCATGCTATTTCTCAAAACAAATGAGGTATTTATGATTATTTAATGTACTCATATTGTCCAACTTATTTCAAAATCTCTTTTAAAAACTGGTGGTCTAAATTTTTATTGACTTTTTAGGTAAAATAGGTGGTATTAAGTTTACCATCCATGCTATACTACAGGGACTCTTTCTGTCCCTATACTGAAGCTAATAAAAAAAAATGAATTAACTCCTGATGTGCAACTACTCAAGTATCTCAAAGTTAAGTTTCTTTCTTTAGACAATGAGCATACTGATTATGAATATTGATATAGTAGCACAGTGGCCTGTGCACAGCAGGTATTTCATAAATGTTCATTTATGCAGAGAAGCATATTATGGTTGACATGTGACATTTTAGCCTTTACACATAAGGGTGTCTTGTCACTATGCTTTTAACATAGGATGTAGCAAATGATGCCATTTTCTACTTTAGTTATATAGAATTCATTTAGGAAGGCTTCAGTAAATTTCCTCCACAATGAAATCTCTCTTAAGCCATGTTATTTTTTTAGAGCAATGGAAGCAGTTAAAACAGTGCTAACAGAGCTAAGACTGTGAGGTGGGTATGATTCCCATAATAACAACAGAGTGGCAGCTACAGAGACAATCTGTGCTGTGACCAGAGGCTGCACTGTGAATATCTGCTACTAAATTTCCAATATTCAATGGCTGAACACTGGTGACAAAGGGGGCAGTGAGACAATATGGCTGTCTCTGCATGCCATCAGCACTAACGAAGTGATTCACAAGCACTCAATGTGGTGCTTCCTCTGCAGGGCACAAGCAGGTACCTTGAAGTTATTGTGGCCCACCCGTTAGAGGGCTTCTAACTGAGGGCTACTGAGTGGGAACACTCGAGTTGCTTCAGGTGATCACTATAAAGAACCAAGCCAAGCTGGGTGTGGTGCTGCACACCTGTAATACCAGCTATTAGGGAGCCTGAGAAAGGACAATGGCAAGTTTGAGGTCAGCCTGGACAACTTAGCAAATCTCTGTTTTAAAATAAAACTTAAAAGATTGGCTGAAGATGTAACTCAGTGCTCCTTGGATTCAATCCCCAGTAATACGCACACACACACTACACAACACATACATGCACAATACACAACACACACACAACTGAGGCAACTATAATGTTGAAATTTTGGATCTAACAGTTTAAAACTTCAGGCTTTCTTTTGCCAGCTTACAAATTATTATTGGCACTCTCTACAGTTTCAGTGTAGCAACCCTAACATAACTGATAAACATGGGTGTCAGTAGACAAGTAACCCAGGACTGTTACTGAGTCTGCATTTTAATTTTTATAAAATCTTACAGTAGAATGGTTCACTTCAGAAAATAAGGCTTTTTAAAGTGGTCATTTAATGAATGAAATTTTTTATATCAATCTTGATCATAATTTCATACTTTTTTGGTTCTGTCTGCATCTGGTAAGAAAGAAGTTTTCCTTGTTGCTTGCTCTGGAATACTCGGTAGAGATTGTCTGGGGACACTTGGTTTAGAAGTAACAACTTCAAAATGAATGAAGGCACTTTTTATTCCTGGGGAAAACAAGAGGTACTGTTAAATATGAGAAAAGGATATAATTCTCTTTGCTAGGCTGCCATATTATCTAGAGTTACCAGAATCAAGGATGTATTTATTTCTTCAAGGTAAGGCAGTAGATGGATAAGATGACTTGATGCCTTTTTAAATTCCTCTGCTTATAAATGTCCACTGGTTCACGGTTGCTCCAAGGATAAGCCTCAACTCCCTAATCTTTGGCTCTAACTTCCGTTGCCAGAGTAATTTCCCCTCACCCACCTACCACTCCAGCAGAATAAACTGTTTTGCACTTTATTCAGCAGGCAAAGAAAAACCTCTGAGGACTTTCAAGTACAGGAATGGGTGTCCAAAGCTGTCTTTCAGGAAGATTCCACTCACAACAACATTTAGCATAGGTTAAAGAGGAAGAGATCAAAGACTAATTATTGCAGTAGTTAAGGGCAGGAGTGACACAAATAGAAAAGGGAAGTTATGAGGACTTAAAGAGTAGGTTAGAATGTGAAAACTTTGGGACATGGAATATGAGCAATAGGAAAAAGTCAAAGATGAGTCAGGTTTTGTGATTGGACAAAAATAGGAGGAGCAGAGAACAGGGTTTGTGTTTACCGAAAGTTGTTACAGTTGGCTTTGTGCACATTAGATTTGAAGGGCCTGATGGCCACCTGGTTGGAGATGTCCTAGGATTCTTCATAAGTGTGTATGTGTGTATGAGGGCAGAATATACATGGGAGGCTTTTGCAGAGACAGCTGGGTATGGTGAACCACACCTGTAATCCTAGTAATCTTGGAGGCTGAGGCAGGAGGATTGCAAGTTTGAGCCCAGCCTGGTCAATTTAGAAAAAACTTGTCTCAGAATGAAAAATGAAAAAAAAAAAAGGGGCTGGGGTTGTAGTTCAGTGTGAAGGTCCTGGGTTCAATCTCTAGTACTGGGAAAAAAAATACACAACAACAAAAAAAACTAGCAGACACTTATCCCTGGAGATATGGAAAACAGGATGCAGTTATATGTTTGGGGAGAAAGATGGCAGTAGAGGCTAGGGATCTTCTTGGGGAGAATTGTTTGTACTGGAATTTCCAAATCACAGTATAGTATGTTAGGAACTTACTTTGTCTATCAAGATAAGCAGCCATAACACAGATTCTAATATCTGCATACCTTGTAAATCCCAAAGGGCCTATTCACCCAACAAATACTCAAAAATGTAAGATAATAATACTTATAATTATGAGTAATTTGTAATTTTCCAGTACCAAAAAAAGCATGGATTTTATAATCAGGAAAAAGCATAACTTCAAAAACCTTGAGACAAAAACTATATGTAGCTGAAAGATAGCAGAACAGAAATATTGTTCATTTTCTTACCTGTATTTTTAAAAGGATTTGATTTTTTAGTTGTTTTCTTATGCTTCTGTGTGGATAGTATTCAAAAGAAAAATATTCACTAGTACTTAAGCTTCTAAAAAGAGACTTTTGCCTACTCCAGAGCACTCAAGTTAATACAGTACCATCCCCCAACGCCCCCTGCTCTCCTAAGCACTGGTCTCAATCCTAATCCATATTATCAACCTTCTTGATACCTCTCACAGATACCTAAACCTAACTCATTCCAAATGAAGCCTTGGGTACCTCATTTTTCCAAACTTGTTTCTCTGCCTTTAGTCCTTATTTTGGTTAAAGGCATAGTAATCTACCCTGTGGTCCATTCTAAAAAGCTTGGAATTGTTCCATTTATTTCAGATAAGGCCAATCCAATCCAATTTAATGCTTACTGGGTACACTGTTTGGAACTGAAATAAGATATATAATTTCTGACCTTAAACTTATTATCCTGTAGAATAGACAGATATGACAAAGTATAATGAGTTCTGAGATAGAAGTAAGTCTGAGCACTATGGGAGCCCAGAAAAAAGATATCTCATTCATCAAGACCTGTACAAGACCTGTACATAAAAACTGAAACAGCATTATCATTCTAACCATTAATCCTGATTTGTCAACTTCATTGGATTAAGAAATACCTAGCAAATTAGTAAAGCATACACTTGGGTGTGTGTGGGTGGGTCACGGAGGCACAGCCTTGGGTACCATATGTTCCCTCACCAGTTCCTCTCTGACACTGTTGCCCTGCTCTGCTCCTTGGCAGCCATGAACTAAGCAGTGCCCTGCCATACCCTTCTGCCATGGTGCTTCTGCCTTGGAGTCAGCCAACCATGGACAAAAATCACCCTAAACCATGAACCAAATTTAACCTTCCCTTCCTTAAGTTGTGAGCGTTGGATATTGTGTACAGCAATAGAAAATCTAACTCATACAATCAATCATCATCATCATCTCCCTTTCTCCATTATTTCTCCTATTATGTACATGTACCAACTCTCCAAGATAAATGTAGTTATTATGTGCTGCAAGCATGTACAGTACCAATAAAAATAAAAAGAAGCAGTCTAACTGTGAAATATCTTGAATCTGTGGCCTCTTACCCTAATTGTCATCATCTTAGTTTGAGCTCTTACATTTTATCTGGACTATCCCAGCAGACTTCAAATTATCTTACCCCTCATGTTTATTTTATCTGCCATCTATCTCACATGCTGCAACTAGATTATCTTTTTGGAATCCCAAATCATTCTTTTTTTTTTTCACATCCCTATTGAAAAACCTCCAGTGGCTCCCTATTACTGAAGGGATACTTCTTCAGTGAGGTATACAAGGTTCTGGCTTCAACCTACATTTTCATTCTCATCTTCTGTACTTGTCTGGCTATGCTTGCTCACCACACCATGCTTTCATTTACACTTTCACTCGTCTGCAATTCTGCTTCACTGTATTCACACATCTATTCATCTGGAAAATTCCCTCTTACATTTTAATTCAATTACATTTTCTTTAAGAAAGTCTTTTTAGACTTCTCTAGGCAGGATTAGTCTTTAGGTCTTCTGTATTCCCACTGCACTTTGTACAAATTAAAACTTTCCTCTCATTTTATTTTAAGGACTTTTGTCTAAGTATGCCTGACCTTTAGATAGTGACTGTGTCTTTTTCATCTTTGTATCCTACGTCACCTACATTTTCCCTTTTCTCTTCTTTCTAGCTTAGCACAGGATCTGGCCCACAAGAATGTTAGCTATCATCATCATCATCTTTATCATCATATGTTTAAGTTCTTTTCTGGTAAACTACATGGCACATTTAGCTTGAAGCTGACTCAACAACTTTGCCAGCAAAAGAGTTAAACCCTGTGTAGGATCCCATGATCCCTAACCAGTAAGTACCAAGCCAGCAAAGGGGCTATTTCATAGAAATAAAAGTTAATTAGATAAACTAATGATTAATACAAAAAATATGAAATATACAACTTTCTACCTTTTGTTCTATTGCGTTATTCTGTACATCCTGCTTAGAGGGTAATGAGGTGGATAATTTCTGAGCAGAAATCTTGTTATTACTTTTAGGAAAGTGAACTGATTCTGAAAGTAAATAAAAGAGAAATTGTGTAATTTTAAAACAAAAATTAGAATTGAAGTACAATAAATTGCAGTGTTTAAAAATCTATGTTTTTTTCAGTTTTGACACATATAAACCCATAGAACCAACATCATAATCAAATGAACACATTTCCATCACCCCCCAAAATTTTTCTGTACTCCCTTGCAGTTCATACTCCAAGCAGCCACTCATCCTGCTCTTATTATAAATTAGTTTCCATTTCCAAGAATGTCATATAAATGGAACCAAACAGGATGTATTCTTCTTTGCCTATCTTCTCTCATTCAAGAAAATTATTTTGAGATTCACCAATATTGACAGCTGTATTAATAGTTCATTCCATTTGTTACTGAATAGTATTCTATCTTATGTATGAACATGTTTCTCCATTTACCCATTGAAAAGCATTTAGGTTGTTTCCAGTTTGGGGCTGTTACAAATAATGCTGTCATGAACATTGGCATGCCACTCTTGACGTGGACATATATTTTGGCTTCTTTTGGACACATGCTTAGGGGCGGAATAATGGGATCATATGGTAGAAGTAAATTTAACTTACATCTGTCTTCCACAGTAGTTGTGTCATTTAAATTTTCACCAGCAATGTAAGAGAGTTCTAGTTGTGCTACATCCCTACAAATACTTGGTACAATCAATTATTTAAATTCTAGCCATTCTGTAGTGATAGCTCATTGTGGTTTATTTGCAGTTCCCTAATGACTAAAGATGTTGAACAGCTTTGTGTACTTATTTGCTATCTGTACATCTTCTTCAGTAAAATTCTGTTCATGCCTTTTCCCCATTTTATTAGGCTATTGTATGATACATATGTTCTATATTTTACAATGAGTATGTCTTCAGGGTATAGGTCTGGGGACCCATATTCATATTTTGTTTGGAGGCTTGACAGATGTGAAGCCACCATTGTGCAACAGGGCTATTGTTTCACAAACTATATACAATTTTCACATTTTTTTGAGTCCTTAAATGCCCTTTGCCCTAGTCTTCCATAGGCATCTACACTTGCGGGGGGCTATGGAGGCAAGGAGATTAGAATGTGTAACACGAGGGATGCCATGATACATATCCAGGTAGCATTCAGCACATCCCATCCAAAAATAGGATGACACAGCAAGACGGTATGCCTAGCAAGCCATGCAAGTGTCTTAAGAATTTGCCTAAATATTATCTTCCTTTGGTAAGTTTTCCTAAGTCTGGAAACCTTAGAAAATTCTGTAGTATACTGTATGGAGATACCTGTGTTCACCATTAAGAGTTATCTGGGGTCAGAAAGAAGGGGGATATAAGTTAGGGAAAATGACTTAAAAAATGTCATTCCTTTAGCAGCACAGAAGTGGTGGGAAAATGGAAGGGTGACGGAGAGACAGAAAGGCTGGAGGGCAACGAAATCAGTTGTGGCTTCCTGTGTGCCTTGCTCTGGGTCTTGTTTAAGTGAGGTTAATACAGCAAGCAAACAAGAAAGACTACTACTCTATTTTTCATTTAGGACTCCAGAAAGAGATCTCTCTGTTACCCTCACCCTTGCCTCTTCTCACTTGGGGCACCTTTGTATCACAGTGTGGTCAGGCACATCAAGGTCCTGAGATTTTACTTTCATAGGCCTTTCTCTGTTCCCATGTAGTGTAGACATGGCCCAGAGAGGGATGAGAATCTGAGAATCTGGCCAGGGAGCTTGTTAGGGGGAGTCACTGTGCGGGAGATGAGAGAACTATATCTTTTTTTTTTTTTGGTACCAGGGATCGAACTTGGGTCCTTGCACTTTCAAGACAGGCGGTGAAACCACTGAGCTAATCCCTGGCCTGAGAGAACTATATCTTAAGTGTCATGTGGTAGCAGTCAGCACGGAATTGGGTTGTGGGAGGGAAAGCCAGAGATCTCCACTAAGCCAGGGAGACCAAAGTATGAGTCATGAACTGATGGCAGACTTTAAGTGTGAATGTCAACAGGTCAAGCACTCTTATAGTGGATAGGAACACCTCTCTGGAGACCAGGGGAGGCAGAGGACATTCATCCAAGTACCCTGACTCTGTCTAGCTTCCGTGGGGTCATGGAGGTCAATGCTTCCTAAACTTCAATGTGCATAGGAAGCGCCTAGGGGTCAATAGATCTGGAGAGGGGACTGAAAATCTGCATTTCTAGTAAGTTTCTAGGTGATGCTTATGGTGCTGACACTTAGAGGAGTAAGTACATCAGCCACACTTCTTGCCTCAGACATGAACACCACATTTGGGAAAGAAACAGAAGGAGGGAGTGGTTCCTTAAAAGTCTGAGCCATTAGCGGGTCCACAAAGATTGAATCTAGAGGAATCTGTTAGAAAATTCAATGACTGACCTAGAGAGCAAAAGGAAGGAACACACTTTAATGCAGCAGATAGTCCTGGTTCTCCACGTGTGAAGGAGGCCTACTTGAGAAGTGGGAAGGAATTTAAAATGACAACAGCCACTACTCAGTTGGCCTTTTCTTAAAGGAACAGGGGAACAAGAATGGGCAACACTCCACTGCTGCAGAAAAGTGTGTGGCAGAATAAAATATTTCTGCTGCTAGTGAAGTGATGTAAGTTACTATAGGTCTGCAAAGATCAAAGCCAAAGGAAAGGCAGGTATTGAGAAAGAGCTTTGGCAGGGTCTTGGTCCTCACTAGGTCACTGGGACCCCAGGCTCCAGAAATGGCAGCACCTCCATTCAGCAGTCTGTAAGGTGGAGCAAATGAGATGAGGGTACAAACCTTGTAGTAGGCAGAACTACTGAGCAAGGGGTGGCAGAGCTAGTGAGGCTCAGGCTGAAGAAATGTTTCAGGATCTTGTTGGGCACAGAAAAGAACAGAGATGAGATCAGGAGCAGGGGTGGTGGGAAAGTCAGGATTCTGAACTGTGCTTGGAGAGTTGTCAGCTGAAAAATGTGGGCTACCCTGTTCATGGGAGTGTGGAGAGAGTGACACTAACTGAGAAATTAGAAATCTAATCCAGACAGCAGTAGAGACTGTGACATTGTTGGTAAGCATTATGCAAAATCCATCATTTGATAAAAAAAGAATAGAGGATGCATTATAAATAGAAGAGGTTGTTATCCAATACCAGTATTTCCAAAAATCACTAATTTCTAATCATAACATTTCAATTACGTTTTGGTTCCTGACATCCTCACTGTGCTTTCTGGTCAGTGGCAGTGTAACTCATTTTCTTTACCTGTGGAATAAAAGCTTTAAAAAAAGATGTTTATTTAAACAGTGGAGATGACAAAAATATCCCATATTGATTCTGTTTATCATTTCATGGCCAATAAAGGAAGAGCCATATGTCAATCTATGTAGGCTTGTGGCAGAAATTGGAGAGGACAGTCGGTGGCTCTCAAGGGGAGGCAATTTTGTTCTTCAGGGAACATCTGGAAATGTAGAGAGACTTTTCTGATTGTCACAAATGGTGCAGGGCTGTTTCTGGTTTGGTTAGAGGCTGGGGATGCTGCTAAACATCCTACCCTACATAGAATTTCCACCATAAACAAAGGATTATGTGTCCCCAAATGTCAATAGTTGCAAGGTTGAGAGATCCTAGGATATAGAGATGAGGTGGCAAAGGAAGGACAATGATATTTATAAAATTACCTCATGTACTTAAAGCTATGCTTTAACTCTAACAAGACAGAACTGTCTTCTGGGAGAAAGGAAAAACTACATCCTGCTCAAGGAAAGCGTAGCTTTTTTCTCTGTACAGGATATAGACCAGTGTAGTGACTGCTGGAGACACTCCGGGCCGCAGTGGCAACGATCTCGGTAATATTGTGACCTTCAGTTTATATTTTCTTTCTCAGAAAATATTTGAGGTGGCACAGTATAGGGTGCCTATCTGAAACCTTCTTTCTACTAGAAGTGAAAGTTAGCTGTTGGAATATATCCATCATTTCAGAGGCAGAACACTATGGCCACTGTTTCACCCAACTGAACTCCAAGCTTTTCTTCCTGACCCCTCTTTCAGAAAAATTTCCTTCTGTCTTGTTTTTCATATTGTCTATTCTTACTAGCTCCCCCTAGTAAAACTTCCTTTTGCACACATTTTCATTTAGTAAATATTTTCTTTTCTGATTTTCTTTCTTTATCCCTTTTCCTCCCCTTTTCTTCTTTCCTCACTCTCCTTTCTCTTTCACTCTTTATTTTTCTTTCTTTTCTGCACCAGTGGTTCCTTCTTTTAGAACTTATCGTTAAACATCCTACTTCTTTCTGTCTTTCCTCCCCCTTTATATGAAACAATTATTGGCCCCTTTTAAAAAAATTTATTGTCTTTCTTTTTGTTGCCTTTTCACAAGCTTCTTGTTTTTAAACTTCTCTCTTTTGTTTCTATTTATTTTTCTTTTCTTTCTCTTTTTATTTTTATGTACTTTATTCTTACTGACACTTTCTTGCTTGTAAAACTTCTTTCATTCTCTTAGTTTTATTTTTCCATCTTTATTTTCTTATTTTAGATCTGATTAAATATATAAAGAACATACAAATATATAAAGAGCATAAAGATGGGGAAAGAAGAGACACCTACTTTCTGCATTTTGTACACCTCCCCACCTTCATTTTTCCTCCCCTTAGCCCTACTCTCTGTTGTTTTCTCGTTCCCTTTATCCTGTTTCTCTTCTGTACCTGTCTGCCTTCCTGTCCACCTGCTCTCCTTCTTTCTACCTTCCTCCCTTCCTTTCTTTTTTGGTACCGGGGATCGAACTCGGGTCCTTGCTCTTGTGAGGCAGGCGGCGGCACCACTGAGCTAAATCCCTGGTCCCTCTCTTCCTTTCTTATCATGTATTTCCTTGTTATTTTATCTTCTATTTGCTGGCACATTTTAGAAACTTTTTAAAATTTCTTCTCTTTCACTCCCTATTTTTACATGCCAATTTTTTGGTCAGGTTCATTTACAAAATCACTTTGTTATATCTTTTTTTCCTATCTCTGTCTTATAATGCCCTTTCTCTCTAGTTGTCATCTATCCATCAAACTATTTTATTTTACTGTACTATTTTAATGGACTTCCTTCTTGGAGGTCCTTGGATTTCTCGTCTCTCCATTATTGTGCCTAATTTTTATACTAGCTCCTACTTTTCAAGCAATCCATCTCATTTTCTCATTCTGTCCTTTTTATTTTACTCTTTCCTGCTGAAAACTTAAAGTTTTCTTTTCAACTCCTTTCTGTCTTCTTTCTTTTATAAATCAATATTTATTTTCATTAGTATATGTAGTACATAATGATTATATTCACCTCGGGCCTCACACTTCTTCATTCTTTTTTCATCACCTCCCCTCCATGTCCCCTTTTCCTTTTGCAAAAGCTCCATCTCCCTGTTTCCTATTATCTACCTTTAATTTTGCCCTGTAATTTATTTATACTTTGGGTTTCTCTTATGAGAGAAACCGTGTGCTATCTACGCTTGTGTCTTCCTATCTTTATTGCCTTGACCTATGGTTTTTCTCATTCCATTTCATGCTTTCTCTAGTCCCTCCCTTCTTTCCTTCCTTGCTTTTGTCCCCTCTTTGTTTCTTCCTCAAAGCTTCTGCCCTTCCTCCTCTCTTCCTTTAATTCTTTCTTCCTTTTTTTGAGAGAAAATTTTTATTGTTATATAAAATACACTTTAAAAACGTCCACAGAAGGCATATAATTTTTTATTGCTATATACATTTATTGAAAATATGTTATTCACCTAAAACATAATGTAAATGATGAGTTATATTCTAAAACAAATGCATCACTGACTCTTAGCAATCATTGGTTTAATAATAATTAGTTTAAGGTTATATAATCACATCTATATTCTGGGATGTTCATTTACTTTCATGTAGTGTAGTGGAATTTTGAGTATAATGCACATGAATCATACAGAAAAATATTCACTAGTAAACCATTTTATATCTTCATGACAGGTAATCATCCTGAATGCAAATGACAGCTCCAGCTATGGTCTACAACACAGCTCTGGGATTCTTAATGCAATAATTTGTATCTGTTTGTGTCTATTTGTGTACTCATGGAGAAACTTAAAGTATATATTTAGTAAGCAGGTATAACATTGCTGTCCACTATTCTGCATGTTTAAATAGTCTAATTGTAAACAAACAAAAAACTCCACAGAAATATGTTTAATTCTATTTAAAAAAATCTGTCAAACCACAATTATATGGTTTACTTGAAGACACACTGAACTTCTGAAAGTTGCATATATTACCATAGATAATAAGGTTTAGCAATGAGTGTTTCATATTTTATACAATGAAATGTGTATTTCTAATATTTGTTTTATGCAGGATGAAGTTTAGGTCAAGAAATTCCAAATCTTTCTTTTTTCCTTCTCTGTCATTTTGGAAGTCTTTTCTAATTCACTCTTCTTTTTAACATTTCCCTTAAATTTTATTATTGACTTTCCTTTTTAACCTTTTATTTTTCTTTTTTGTGTAAAGTCTTTTTATTTTTAACTTTTTTTTCTGTCTCTCCTGTCTCTTTTTTTTTTTAGTTCTTTTATTGGTACATTTTAGGTATACAATTCGTTTACATTTAGCATTGGGTGTTTGTACCTGTATATGATATATCTTGGTTCTTATTTTTTTTCCCTATTACCTGTGCACCCTTCACCCGCTCTGCCCTTCCCTATTTACATAGATTTCATTTCCATTTTTTTTTCTTTTCTCATACTTTTTCCTTTCCCTCTTTTCCTTTCCCCTTCCCCTCCCTTCACTCCTTCGTCTTTGGACCTTTTTTCCTATTTCAAATTATCAATTATTCATTTTAATCATTTTAACCCTTGTTTACACTATCAGTTTCTCACACTAGTGAAACTATTCAGTATTTACACGTGTGTCCTATTTATTTCACTTAAGAGTATGGCCTCGATATGCATCCATTTAGCTATAAATGACTCTAGTTTTTCATTCTTTATGGCTTAGTAGTATTCCATTTTATAAAAAAACCACATCTTCTTTATCCAGTTTCCAGTTGATGGGCACTTGGGCTGCTTCCAAGCTTTAGCTATTATAAACTGTGCCACTATGAACATGGGTGCACATATATCACTGTGGTATGGTTCTTTTAATTCTTTTGGGAAGATACCCAGCAGGGGGATAGCTGGGTCAAATGGGACCTCTAGTCCTAGTTCTTTGAGGTATCTCCATAGTGACTTCCACAGTGGTTGCACCAGTCTGCACTCCCACCAGCAATGGAGAAGGGTTCCTTTCTCCCCACAACCCCACTAGCGTTTGTTATTGGTTGATTTCTTGATAGCAGCCATTCTTTCTGGGGTGAGGTGGAATCTCAGTGTTGTTTTCATCTGCATCTCTCGAATGACCAGTGATTTTGAACATTTTTTCATGTATTTATTTGCTGTTTTTACTTCTTTGTCTGAGAAATGTCTGTTCATTTTGGATGCCCATTTTTGAATTGGGTCTTTGAATTTGGGGGGTCTGATGTTTTTCAGTTCTTTATATATTCTAGATAGTAGACCTTTGTCCGAGGTACAGCTGCTGATTATTTTTCCCATACTGTAGGTTGTCTGTTAGCTCTGTTGGTGGTTTCTTTTGCAGTGCAGAAGCTTTTTAATAAGACGAGATCCCAGTTGTTGATTCTTTCTGCTAGTTCTCGTGCTGCTGAGGTTTTGATCGTGAAGTCTTTTCCTATGCCAATATTTTCAAGAGTTCTACCTAACTTATCTTCCAGCAAGTTTAGTGTTTCTGTCTTAATATTTATATCTTTAATCCACTTTGATCTTAGTTTAGTGCATGGTGATAGGTATGGGTCTAGTTTCAATCTTTGGCAGGTTGAAATCCAGTTTTTCCAACACCATTTATTAAATAGGCTATCTCTCCTCCAATGAGGGTGGTTGCTTCCTTTGTCAAAGATGAGGTGACTGAGTATGTCTGAAGTTGTTTCTCTATCTTCTAATCTATTCCACTGATCCTCAGGTCTGTTTCTTTGCCAGTACCATGCTGATTTTATCACAGTAGCTTTGTAGTATAGTTTCATGTTGGGGATTGTGATACCCCCAGCCATGTCTCTGTTGCTTAGAATTGCTTTAGCTACTGTAGGTCTCTTCTGGTTCCAAATGAATTTTTGGACTATTTTCTCTAGTTCTGTGAAGTATATTGTTGGAATTTCAGTTGGCATTGAGTTGAATCTATATAGTAGTTTTGGAAGTATGGCCATTTTCACTATATTGGTTCTTCCTACCCAGGAGCATAGGATGTCTTTCCATTTTCTTGTATCCTCTTCGATCTCTTTTTTCAGAGTGCTGTAGTTTTCAGTATAGAGGTCTTTTGCTTCCTTTGTTAGATTGATTCCTAGATATTTCATTTTTTTTGGATGCTATTGTAAAAGGAATTGTTTCCCTAATTTCTCTCTCAGTGAGTCTGTTATTTGTGTACAAGAAGGCTATTGTTTTTTGAGTGTTGACCTTGTATCCAGCTACTCTACTGAATCTGTCAATTAAGTCTAGAAGTCTTTTGGTGGAGTTTTTTGGGTCTTCTATGTAAAGTATCTTATCATCAGCAAATAATGACCGTTTCACTTCTTCTTTTCCTATCTTTATTCCTTTTATTTCTTTCTCTTTTCTAATTGCTGTGGCTAATGTTTCCAGAACTATATTGAACAGGAGTGGTGATAGTGGGCATCCTTGTCTTGTTCCTGATATTAGCGTGAAAGTTTTCAGTTTTTGACCATTTAGTATGATGTTGGCTGTTGGTTTTCCATAGATAGCCTTAATCAGGTTAAGATAAAGACCTTCTATTCCAATTTTCTGTAGGGTTTTTATCATGAATGGGTGCTAGATTTTGTTGAATGCTTTTTCTGCATCTTTTGAGATGATCATATGGTTTTTGTCCTTGACTCTGTTAATATGGCGTATTACATTTATTGATTTACGAATGTTGAACCATCTTTGCATCCCTGGGATAAATCTAACTGGTTTTGGAATCAAAGTAACACTTGCTTCCAAGAATGAATTTGGAAGTATTGCTTCCCTTTCAATTTCCTTAATGAGTTTAAAGAGTAATGGCGTTAGTTCTTTAAATGTCTTGTAAAATTCAGCAGCGAAGCCATCCAGACCTGGGCTTTTCTTTGTTGGTAAATATTTTATTACATTTTCAATTTCATTCATTGTAATTGAGGTGTTTAGAATTTCTATATCTTCTTCGTTTAACCTTGGCAATTCATATGTATCTAGGAATCTGCCCATTTCTTCTGTGTTTTCCATTTTATTGGAGTAGAGGTTCTCAAAGTAGGTATTGATGATCCTCTGAATTTCTGCTGGATCTGTTGTGACTTCACCTTTTTCATTCTTAATTGCATGTATTTGTGCCTTTTCTTTCCTTTTTTTGATAAGGTTGGCTAAAGATTTATTGATTTTATTTATTCTTTCAAAAAACCTGCTCTTTGATTCATTGATTTTTCGTATCATTCTCTTAGTCTACATTGCATTGATTTCTGCCCTGATCTTTATAATTTCCTCTCTTGTACAAGCTTTGGATTCGTTTTCCTCTTCTTTTTCTAGGAGCTTGAGGTTCTGCAGTAGGTTATTTATCTGAGTTTTCTCTGTTTTCCTAATATGGGCATTCACTGCTATGAATTTCCCACATAGAACTGCTTTCATTGTGTCCCATAAATTCTTGTATGCTGTACTGGCCTTTTCATTTACTTGTAGAAACTGTTTAATTTCTTCTGTGACCCATTGGTTGTTCAAGAGGGTGTTATTCAGTTTCCATGTGTTTGTTGGTGTTTTGCAGTTTCTCATGTTATTGATCTCCAATTTTATTGCACGATGGTCTGAGAATATACAGGGGGTAACTTCAGTTCTTTTACATTTACTTAGACATGTCCTATGAGCTAGCATGTGGTCTATTCTGGAGAATGACCCGTGTGCAGCCGAAAAGAATGTGTATTTCGATTTTATGGGGTGGAATGCTCTGTAAACATCTATTAAGTCCATTTGTTCAATAGCTTGGTTCAGTTCTAGAATTTCCTTGTTAACTTTTTGTCTAGATGATCTGTCTATTTGTGATAGTGGGGTACTGAGGTCTCCCACTACAATTGTGTTAGTGTTTATTTGGTTTTTCATGTCTATTAATATTTGTTTTGTATAGTTGGGGGCATTTGTATTTAGTACATATATATTTAGGATTGTCATCTCTTCCTCTTGGATTGTTCCCTTTACAAGGATGTAGTGACCATCTTTGTCTCTCTTAATTAGTTTTGGTTTGAAATCTACTTTGTCTGCAAATAAGATTGCTACTCCTGCTTTTTCTGGGTTCCTGTGGCTTGGAGAACTGTTTTCCATCCTATTACTTTCAGTCTATGAGCTTCTTTTTTAGTCAGGTGTGTTTCTTGTATACAGCATATTGCTGGGTTTTGCTTCTTAATCCATTCTGTCAGTCTGTTTCTTTTGATTGGTGAATTGAGGCCATTAACATTGAGGGTTATAATTGATAGGTATTGATTTATCCTTGTCATGATGTTTTACTGTTGTTGGCTCTTTTATTTCTTATTTTTCCCCCTTTCCCTTTAGTGTCTTACCTTGCCTGTTGGCTTCCCTGTGTTGGGCCTCATGGAGTTGTGGCCTTCATTGCTTTTTTCTAGGATATTGTTTAGAATTGCTTGTAGTGCTGGTTTGGTGTTCATGAAATTTTTCAGGTGTTCTTTGTCGTGGAAGTATGTAATTTCCCCATTGATTTTGAAAGATAATTTTGCAGGATACAACAGTCTAGGTTGGAAGTTATTTTCTTTTAGTGCTTGAAATACTTCACTCCAGGCTCTCCTTGATTTGAGGGTTTGTGTTGAGAAGTCTGCTGTGATTCTGATGGGCTTTCCTTTGTGATTTGTTTCTTTTCTTTAACTGCTTGTACGATTTTTTTTTTCTGTTGGGTTTCTGGGATCTTGACTATTATATATCTAGATGTAGATTTTTTTTTTGATCATGGCTAGTTAGAGTTCTATATGCCTCACTTATCTGTATGTCCAATTCTCTACCTCTCTCTGGGAAGTTTTCCACTATTACTTCTGTGAACAGTTTTTTTATGTTAATTGCACTTTCTCCTGTTTTTTCCTGGACTCCTATCAGTCTTATGTTATTCTTCTTTGCATCATCTAGCAGTTGTTGGATTGATTTCTCGTGGTCCCTTACTATTTTTAAGAAATCTCTATTTTCATGGTCTCTAACCGCGATCTATATCTGATATTCTATCTTCAGATTCCCTTAATCTGCTATGGATACTTTCAATGGAGTTTTTGATCTCCTGAATATCTGTTTGAATCTGTTTCATGGATTTCATTTCTTTCTTATGTTGGGCGATCATGGTTTCCATTTCTTTCTTATGCTGGGTGTTCATGGCTTCTAGCATGTTTCTGAGCTCATCTATTTTTTTTATCTGTTTCTGTTCTAGATCCTCTAATCATGTCTTTCACTCTGCTCACCATCTCTGTAGATATCTGGGAGATTATTTCTGCTTTGAATTTTTCTAGAGCCTCATTCATCTGCTTAGTTACTTCCTGTGCTATCAGTTCAGGGTATCCAGGTGGTTGGTTATGCAACTTTTCCATCTCATTTCCCCCAGATTTACCCTTGGTGGTATGGAAGTCTGAGTTTGTGCCTTCCTTAAATGTCTTCTCATTTTTGTTTTTGGTACTGTCCTTGGTTTAACTCCTGGGTTGAGAGTTTGAAATTGCTTATCGTAGGTATCTTTGTTGCTTGTAATTAGAACCCTTATCAAATGATTGCATCTCAGAGGTGTCTTCCAGATATAGCTGGTTTTTAAGTTTTGAGTCTCTAATGACTCTAAGGCTATCTCATTTTCCTTATACTAGGAAGGTTCATTGACTAGATCAATAACAACATCTTAGCCCAAGTGATACAATCAGCAACACCAATGCATCAAGTATATCTTCGAAAATGACATTTTGTGGTACTTATTAATCTATCACCTTTAGCTGTGTGAATTAAATCAAGATCAAGGACCAACCCAACATATAGTGAATAAACTCTTCAATATAACAACTTTACCCTTTGGGATGGGGAGTTAGAAGGGGTTGGGGAGGGAGGGACAGATGGGAAGAAGGATAGGGGAAGGTTAGCAGTGTGGCCAGAGGACACAGGTGAGAAGGAAAAAGAGAATAATAGGGAAATAGAGAAGAACTCTGAATGAGGATCAAAACAGGGACAAAAAGGGAAGATGAACAATGTGGGAGAGCAAAGAGAGTGAGTGTAAGAGAGAGAGAAAGGAAAGAGAAAAGAAAGAAGAAAAGAAAAGAAAAAAAGGAGAGAAAAACAAGTATTTGCAAAGAGTAGGAAAAAAATTAAAGATAAGAGGAGCAAAAGAAAAGAGAATAAAATAAACTAATAATGCTAATTTTGGGAATAAAAAATAACAATGAAGACGAAGGGCCTCTTTCAGGATGTGTCTCTGCTATCACAATAGACAACGTGGGTTGCAGTGTGCAGATATAAGTCAATGAGTCTCAGCAAGCTAGTCACAGACCCGTGAGATTCAGGCAGATTTCTGGCTGCAAGTCCCAAGTGGAGCTCCCCGTCCTCCTGTAGGGTTGAACTCTGCAGAGTTGTATTGCAGATTCCAACTGCCCTTCCCCTGAAGATAGTCCCGGTCCTGATAGGAGGTGAAGATGACTCCAACTTACTCAGTACAGTGGTCTGGTGTTCTGGTGTTCTCTGCATCTTTGTAGTGTGGAACCAGGGGGCTGTACAGAAAGAGGCCAGAGGAGCGGGTGGGTGGTGGTGGTGGTGTCCGTGGATTGCTGCCAGGGTGAGGGCTGATTCGTCGCGTTCCGCGGGACTCGCGACTTTGGTATGGAGTCCCTTTTCAACTTTTTTATTCTTACCTCTTTTGTTTCTTACTTTGTGTATATTTGCATATCTTTTTATAGCCTTTAAAATCTTTTCCTTCTCTTTCTTTCACTAGCTTTCTCTTTCTATATTTTGTATAATTTTTTCTTACTGGTTCATTTAAATTTTTTCTATATTTTTCTTTGTATTTTTTCTCCATTTGGGAGATAATTTTTTTTCTTAAATTTTCATTCCTGTTTTCAATCATTTTGTAACATTTTTTTGGGGTACTGGCTCCTCCTGTTAAACCCATTTCTTTCTCCTGCTCTTACCTGTTTGTGCGCGCTGTCTCCTATTACTGGCCCTTTTAAAAACAGGATATTCTGGCAGTCTTGTCTACTGAGCCACTTTATAAGAATAATGAACCTGTCATGGTTATAATGTACATTATACATACTGTGGTTGTGTATGCACACTTTAAAACTGGAGCTGTCCTGGACTTGCTTTACACAAGTAGTATGAGATCCTAGGACTTAGTTTTTGGAAGGGCCTTGTGTCCTCTCCAAATAAGGAGGGGATTTAAAAAAACACTAATATTTAATATACATATATGCATATTCTACTTAGCTATTTTGCCTTTTATTGTCTCACCTGTCACATCTTGGCCTTTGTTTTCAAAGGTACTTCCCTCTGATTCTTCTTTGTATTCATTTCTTTGCATTTTTTGCAAATGGTATGCAATTTTTTTCTCTAGATATGCTTGTTTCTAAAATATTAAAATATATTTAATATATTAAAATGCTTAGTATTAACTTGCCACTGGAATTGAAAACAGATATTTTAAATATGATGGTGTATTTGAATTCAATCAATATTCTTGTCTGGAAATTCCTAATGTCACCTAAGTACAAAGTTAGAAAGATAGAAAGATAGTAAGAAGTAAGGACCACCTTTTGTTGTCCAGCATAAGTGCTCTACCACTGAGCTAACCCCCAGCCTAAGAAAATATTTTAATAACTAGGGCCAATTTAATTCATTGATCATTTTCTGCAGATTATTCCCACTTCAGCCCTTGAAACTCAGGATTAGGCCACACTTGGTTTCTCCATCAGTAGCTGGCCTTGTGAGTGTAGGCCACTTCTGACAATACTTTAAATTATCAAAAATGGCAAAAACCTTTCCTCAAACAGCTCAAGTGTTTGGCAAAACCTCACTACCTTCTGAGCAATTCTGTCTCTGATTTTCTGACATTGTTCATCAACTTTCACGTCTCTTTTTGCTTCTTCTCCAATCTTTGTCATAAGTAACATTTCTTTATTTTTCCATTCCTGAAGAGTACAATGTTACAGTCATAAGCATGGATTCTCTTTTACCAAATTTTTTAGTACGTATTTTTTTCTATCTCCCACCAATAAGCAAATTAGATTAAATCAATGGTATAACAGAAATCGAGTCAATCATGATGAAAATCTTGCACTGACATTCGAATGGGCTTATTTTGATCCTTCACTGGGGATATGTTAGTGAATTTGTGGATGCAATGGAATGGCAAAATGAATTTTTTCTTCTTTTTTGTGGTACTGGGTATTGAACCCAGGGTCTTTGCACTGAGGTACCTCCCTAGCCCTTTCATTTTATATTTTGAGGCAGGGTCTCACTAAGTTGCTAAGTAGTCTAGACTGGGTTTGAATTTGTGATCCTCCCACCTAAGGCTCCCAGAGTGCTGGGATTACAGAAGTGCACCACCAGACCTGGTTTATTTTGCTATTACTGTATAAGCTTAATTCAAGTATAATCCTGGCTCCAGAGGTGCATCTACAAGGAAACAGACAAAAGGGTTTCCATTTCTAGATGCAGAGGATCCATCAGCTGAAATCTGCTGCTCTTAAAATTCATTTTGACAGAGAAAATAAATAAATAACAGCCCTGTCTGAGTTTGGGGGGAATAAGAATGCATGATTATTTTTTCCTACAGCTAAATTACAAAATTTTAAAAAGCAGATAAAATGTGACTATGTCAGGGATATGTAACTTGTGGTATCAGTCTATTTTAATTAAAAGCTTGTTCATAACAGGGATAAAAGATTAACAGGGGTTTATGTTTTAGAACTGTAATAACTTCAACTAATATAGTGAGACTGTTAAAATGCTTATAAATAAAACACCCATATAATCCCCTCTAATATTTAACCCTAATATTTAAAATGTGGTGTTCTTCACCTCCTCAATTTGTCCATGTAGATTAAGTTTTCATCTTATGTGGTCCTGATATAGTCTTTTTCTTTCTTCATCTGGAGCATACTCAGGTTTTCTGTTGTGTCTTCAGTCTTGTCTATTTCCTTACTAATCATATCTAAATATCTAAGTAAAAATGCAAATATAAGTGAAGATAAATTGGATGTCTCCTTTATGATAGCAGTATCTGCCTTGATATTTCCAAATTACCTGGTTGGTTGCTTCTTTTTTTTATTTTCTGAATTACAGGAAATTGAGTTATTTGGGAACCTTTGAACTAGCCCACCAACTCACCATGATATACTCATTTCACCAGTATGTTACAGAATTCTCAGATATTGTAGCTAGGATAATGACAAAATGTAGAATAGAGTGATTAAGGGAATTTATTCATAATTCAGTGGTCTGGGGAACATAACTTTCCAAAGATGGCCAAAATCAACTCAAAGATTGATTTCAGAAAACCAAATGATTTGAATTTTCCTGATAAATAAGGGGTACTGGCCTCCCTGAACAACCTTTCATCCACACAGAGGATCAGACTGGCCATAAGGATGAACAGAATCCTGCAGATTCTCAGCCTGGGACTCCTGTGGATCAATATGCATTCTGGCATATTGTGAGATGAATCCATGGAATATAAGAGTCAGATGATGGGGAACTGGTCTCCACCTCTGATGAAGGAGAAAGAAAAAGAACTATAACTCATACCTTTACCTCCTGAGGCATGGGCTTGGCCTCTGAATGATAACACTGAATGTGTGTAGTAGCAGCTGCAGGAAGGCCTCTTCCCTAGCCTTGGTATCAAGGTCCCCCAGCCCTCTACCTCTTGATCTACCTTCTCTCCACATGGTGTTCTGTGGGGGGTGGTATCTAGTTTATGCTGTATTCAAGTAAGTCTTTCTAGTATTTTTACCGTTCTTGGGGGTCCAGAATATGTCCATACAATATGCTTAGCTTTGCCCATACCTGCGTTTTATTGCCTGCTCTTGGTCTGGAGTTGTCTGTGTTCCTTTCTGTAGCATTCTTGGAATTTTGCAGCATCACAATTGTCATAGACTTTTTGGCCTTCATGCAGTTTGTTTACAAGAATCTTAATAATTCTCTGAAAGAAAAAAGTATTAAAGTTTTTATATTTTCCAGAAATAAACCCAGCCTTTGATATACCTAGAACTGTATTTTGCAAATGATTAATACTGTTAACCTGCATTTAAGCCATGTGGCTCCATTTCAGATAAATAAAAAAATTTCTCTGAAAATGAAAAAGCAAATGTCTCACTTTATCTTTTATAGATCCATTTAGGGATCTTATTTGACTTGTTACTTTAATATTTTTATGTTGGAATATCTTAAGCAAGTAATCTGCGTAAGAACAAACCTTATATAAAAATATCTTATAAGTCTGAAATAAAACAAATTGAAGTACTTACATGTTCTCTTATATATTCTCTTTCAAAGTCTATTTTTAAACTGGTCAGATATTGCTGGTACTTATTAAATTCACTCAAAGAACATATGACCTACAAAAGCCAAAAATATAAATACAAATTTGTAACAATCATAACACTTTGCAGAACATTTTGGTAACAATTTGGGGATTAAGTCTAATAATTATTTTATTAGCAATTTTGAAGGCACTATCTCTGTATAATTGTTTTATCACCAGGAAATTTCTGTCTAAATAATACTATTTCATTAGTAAATCTCACACCATAGTCAAAAATTTACTATTCCCACACAAATTGTTATTGAAACAAAACACCAACATAATGATGTTATCATACCATGCAAATAGTTTATTTCATCAAGGTGTTTACTGGTAAAATCCATTTTGTCTCTAGTTTTCCCAAAGAGTTTTACAGCCAGGGGAAAGGCACTACAATATGTCTGGGGGGGGGGGATAAATACATACTGGTAAATAAATACATGTGTGTGTTTGTGTGGTCTTTACATACTCAAAGTACTTAGTAATTATCTTTCACTGTTTTTAAAGAAAAATGATTAAGTAGGCAATAATTTTAGCAAAAACAGCCACCTGATTTTCCCTGACCCAAATACTGAGTCATTCATTGAGTTTTTTATTAGGTAGCCTCTATTGCTCAACTAAAAGTTGACACAGGTTCCCAGTGAGGCACAGAAGCAAATATCTACCAAGTCCCCAGGTTTTTGGTGATTAACAGGAAGTAGTAGGCCTCAACACACTTTATTATTGCTGGTGATGAACCCACCTCTTCTTAATCTCCTCAGCATACCTTTTCGCTGGTAGCATGTTTTTAAGTGTGGATCGTGAAGGCTTTTATAGGTTGTTTCCAAAAGCTGGCAGTAAGGATCAGCAAGGTTAAACCCCAAAGAAGGTTGATAAAGCTGCAAACAAATAAATGCAAAAATATGACAAATGCAAAGTGAGTGAAGTAATACGTTTACACATCAATTTGTTGAAATGATTAAGATGTTCACTGAAAAATAAACCATGCTAGCAGAATCTGAAGTGAGAGAACACAGACAATGGGATGACTTGGGCAAACCTGTTGCTTTTGTCTTTGTCTTCTCGCCCAGACTCATCTTGTGGCTGGAGGTGGCCTGTGGAATTCCAATTTGTGAATAGCTGGCCGGTAGCCTCAACCTCAATCCAGTTTCTGAGCAGAGGTTGTGACTGACGGTCGAGAAGGAGAGGACAATGCATGCCAGGTTTTGGGCACCAGATAGGCAGGCACAGAAGTAGGAATCAGCACGGCATGTGTGAGTAGGCAGAAAAGACCCCAACCTGCGCAGCAGGAGCTTTAGATGGAGAAAAGGCAGAATGGGGATCTGGATAGGGCAGCTGAGACATCCTGGGGCCTTCTATCATTAAAAAGTGAGTTTTAGAAACAAATGCCCCAACTCATTTAACCCCAGCTGGTGTGTGAAATTGAAGTCACAATGCATAACCATACCAAAATGTTTCAAGTTTAATAGCAAGCTTAACGGGGTATAAAGAATCACTTACACACTACTAAAACTTAGTTTACCTTTTCACTTATATTTGTAGTATAGAATACATTAGTGCTTCCTGGCAAAACAGGCAGCTTGACCCCAAGAGGCAGATCCAACAGGCGAGCCACTCCAATTTCTGGAACTGGGTGTTTCTGTGGGCTCTGTCAGACACAATTGGAAAGTTTGTCTCTTCTGCTGGCAGCTATTCATTTACTTTGGCCTATCTATTCACATTTCAATGTGCTAATACCTCCACATTAATCAAAGTATCACACAAGTTGAAGTGACTCGCCTGGCTAACAAACCAGAAAGCTTCCCCTCTTCTCCAGGTCACCAGCCCAACTTCTGGGTCCCGCCCAGGACTCATCCTGGCTAGGGGCTGCCCTGAGCCAGGATGTGGGAAGCTGAACTATCAAAGATCTACTCCATTCCCTCCCCTCCTTAGTCAAGATCTCTGTCCCATGGGTCCGTCTAGGGGCCAGGAGGAGGACGCAATAGTGGCTGCCATTCACTGTGCTACATTTTTTCCCTGCATTTAGGCTGTTGGCAGCTGCCTTGGTGGTGGCAGCTTTCCCAGTCTTACAGCAGCTGTGGAGGTATAGATCCATGGCCACCCATCGACCACCGGGAGACCGGGGCCTGGGGTGGCGGGCTGTCCTACTCTTCAGCGCACTCTTCCCTCTTTACTCTAAGCAAGTCTGGGCAGCCTGGGGCAACGCCTTCCCTAGGACACGCCCCTCACAATGCTGCGTTCCAGGCTGCTGAGCTGACGTCCTCAACAGGCGTCACTCCAGCGGACGTCAACTCAATGGGCGTCATCTTCTGGGGTCTGGTGGGCCACACTGGGAGAGAAGATAGCGGGAATCTTGTTGCCTCCCCAGATACGCATGCACACGACCCAAGACTAGAGGCTTTAGCTTTCCAAGAATTGGGAATGTGGTCCGAAGTGCCAGGTATAAGAGAACAACAGCCAGTATTTCATATCTCTCTGAAACCAACAGCTCTTCATTTTAACTAAACCAGAATGTATCAGGCTTTGTCAGTGGGTAACTGGTTGTAGTTCCTCCGATTCTTCTGAGTCTCCAAGAAGCTACTGTTTGTGTTTAACAAAGGTCCAAGTGCATGAGTAATTGTGTAGTTTTTCTTAGGGTCAAAGTCCTGGCTTTGCACATTTACTCTCTTTATAGACACTGTGACCTCTCTTCTTCTAAGCATACAACCCTCCAGTCTTACTTTAGGACACTTCGGTTTCATTAAATCAAATATTAGAGACTAAGAAGTCTCTGAAAGAAAGGATGTATTGAGCGGTTGCAGATCTAGCCAAAGGTGCAAGGACCAGTCCTGGGACAAATTCTCTAAACCACCAGTAGTGTAGCCAGATTGCAGTTGGAAAAGTGCCCACTGTCTCCAAGGGGTTAGGGTGCCTTACAATACAATTTTTGGGAAGAAAAAGCATAAATCATTCACACTGAACCTAAATAGGCTGTAACTAAGGGACAGGACAAGGCCATGCAGGCAAAGTCCTGGGACAGAAGGTTAATGCATAAAGAGAGATTTTTGGTACTACTTGGTTGTGTCTAAAAGCCAAATGCAGTGTGGCCTGATGGGAAATTTCTAGCATACAGGAAGGGAATGTGAAACAGTTACTTTTTTCTTTTCCTTGTTGATGTAGCTTGAAACAATCAGTTAAAATTACCTTACCTTACCTTTCTCCCCCCTACCCTCTGGCCTGTAATGTAATTTAGGACACCTCAGAATTCTTAGCAGTTTTTTCAAGCACTCAATGCCTTCCTTCTTGTCTTGCTGGTCCCTATCTTGGGCTCTTCAACTTTTGCACTTTCCTCTTCCTCTTTTATTTTTTCTTCCTATCTTCTCATTCAATTGGCCAACGTTTATTGAGTGCTTGCTCTATGCCAGACACTGTGCTGCATACTGAGGACACAATGGTGAGTAAAACATATTCTCTGCCACCAAGGAGCCCACTAGACAAAAAATACATGACAGAGTGAGACTACATCTGACATGTCAGGAATTTGTATTTTGTCTCCATGCTGTGTCTGTCTGCCTATCTAATTTATATACATATAAACTCAAGACACATCATGAACTTCTGAAAACTAATGACAAGAAACAATCTTGAAAGCAGCCAGATATAAATGAAACATTACTTATAGTCAAAAACCAATTTGAATGAAAGTACTTCTCATCTGAAACTGTGGAGGCCAGAAGGAAGAGTATGGCATTTTTCAAGTCTTGAAAGAAATGAGTTGTCAACTGTGAATTCTATATCTAGTTAAAATATCCTTCAAGAATGAAGAAGAAATATAGACAGTCTCTAGCAAATCTGACCTTAAAGAATGAGTAAAAGAAGCTCTTTAAGCAGAAAGAAAATGAAAACAGAAGGCTTAAAACTTCAAAAAGGAAAACAGAGCATCAGACTGGGTTTAAAACAGGGATAAATATAAGAGTATCTTATTCTTCAAACGTTTCTTAAATATTTTATGCCTGAAGCAAAAAGTACAGGAAAATCTGATGTGGTGGTTAGTGTATGTAAAGGAAATATAAGACAACATATTTCAAAAATGAGGCATGTAAAGGGACATAAATGAAAGTAAGGTTTCTACACATCATTAAAAGTGGGGAAATATTAATACTAGTAAATTTTGGTAACTTCTAGAGCAGCCATTAAGAAAACTATACAAAGAGATATATTAAAAACATTGTAAATACATCAAGGTGGAATTCTAAGGGTTGAAGTGTAGCTCAGTGGTACCACACTTGCCTGTTATGGGTGAGGCCCTGGGTCGCACCCTCAGCACTGCTAAAGTAAATAAATAAGCCAGTAAATCAATACAATAGAGAAATAAAAAGATAGACTTCTAAAAATGCTCAAGTAATGTCAAGGAAGGCAAGAAAAGGAACAGAAGAATCAGATATTAAGGAAACAAATAGAAATAAATAATAAAATGGCAGACTTAAGCACTGAAATACCAGAAATTACTTTAAATGTAAATGGTCTAAACCTGGTAGTTAAAGGACAGAGATTGGCAGATCAATGAAAAACATGATACACCTATATGTTGTCTACAAGAGGCGCACTTCAAATACAATGAAATATATAGGTTGAAAATAAAAGGATGGGAAAAGGTATTCAAAGCAAATATTAATTTTGTAAAAGCAGGAGTGGCCATATTAATATCAGATTAAGTAGACTTTAATTGTTAGAGACAAAGAGGAACATTACATTATGAAAAAGATCAATCCACCAGGTAAATAATGATTCTAAATGTACATACACCAAAAATAGAGCCTCAGTAGGGCATGGTGGTGCATACCTGTAATCCCAGCACTTGGGAGGCTGAGGCAGGAGAATTGCTGCAAGTTCGAGGCTAGATTGGGCTACATACTGAGTTCAAGTTTAGCCTGAACTACACAGCAAGACCTTGTCTCAAAACAAAAATAGAGCCTCAAAATACATGAAGCAAAAATAATAGAGGTAAAAGGAGAAATAGACAATCCCCAATTATAAAGTGAGGTATACTAAACACCTATCAACAGGAGACTGGATAAATAATTTTACGGCATTCATATCTACTCAGCAGGTTAATTGAAGACTTAGTGCTACATATATTAGTGTGTAATTCAAAAACATAACATTGAAGCTGGGCGTGGTGGCCCATGCTTGTAATCCAGGAGCCTGCAGAAGGAGGATTGCAAGTTCAAGGCCAGCCTGGGCAATTTAGCTAGATTCTGTTTCAAATTAAAATAAAAGGGCTGAGGATATAGCTCAGCATTCTCTTGGTTCAATCCCCAGTACTGGAAAATGAACAAATAACACAGCATTGAGCAAAAATAGAAAACTGAAAACCAATATAATCTATTTGAAATTTGAATCAAGTTTATGGATACTCACTTATGTAGTAGTAAGGGAATAAATCATGAAGGGATACGAGGAAGATTGACTTCTTTCATATTTTATTTCTCAACACCAAGTCTGGCTCTTCTTCACCCTCTTTCTTCCCTTTACCTTTCATTCTCTTCCCATCTCTTCTAGAATAATTCAGTACTAAAGTCAACGGTGGGGACATCATAGATGTCCATGCAGAGGGGTGGTTCTGGATGCAGATGCTCAACTGGAGTAAGAAGAGGGACCAGAGATGGAGGCAGATTGGAATGGACATAGAGCTTCAGGAGAGTGAGAGTTCCCCATGGGGGATGGTTGATGTAAAGAATCAGAACTCAGGAGGAGAGGAAACATCCATGTTTATGAGTAGCCTAGTATGGAGTGTTAGTGCCCAGTGTCAATGAGAGGATCTACATAGAAAGGAGGTCTAGCATGAGATTCAGAGAATGAGTAGGATGAGGGTGTTATCATTGTGTGGGACAGCATGGAATGTATTAATTTCCTAGGGCTTCTATAACAGAGTACCACAAACTATGTGTCTAAGATCAAAGTGTTAGCAAGGTGCTCTCCCTGATACCCATACGGGAGTCCTTCCTTGTCTTTCCCTAGATTCCGGAGGTTTGCCAGCAAACATTGGTATTCCTTGGCTTGCAATCATATAACTTCAATCTTTGCATTTTTTAGTTAATTTTATTGATACACTTGATATACTTAATGATCACGTCCATCATAGGAAATTTGTACCTGTACATAATATACTTTGATTCTTCCCTTTTTCCCATTTCTCTCCCCTCCCTTCAAGTTTTGTTCCACTCCTTATTTAAAAAAGTTTTGTTTCCATTTTCCTATTCTCCTTTCTTCCCTTTTCCCTTCCCTGTCACCCCTCCCTTGTTCCTTTTCCCATTTGAACGTTTTCTCCCTGCTTCCCAATTTGTATCATCCATTTTGGTCCTTATTTACCCTTTTGGTTTCTCACACAAGAGAAACAATGCAATATTTAAACACGTGTGTCTGATTATTTCACTTAAAAGTATGGTCTTAAAGGTGCATCTATTTACCTAAAATGTCTCAAGTATATCCTTCTTTATGGCAGAGTAGTACCCCATTGTATGTAAAAACCACATTTTCTTTATCCATTCATCTGATGATGGGCATTTGAGCAGTTTCCAAGATTTAACTATTACAAATTGTGCTGCTATAAACAGGGATGTTCATACAATGCTGTGGTATGATGCTCATAACTCTTTTGGGAAATTTTCAAGAAGGGGAATAGCTGGGTCAAATAGAACCTCTAGTTTTAGCTTTTTGAGGAATCTCTATATTGATTTCCATATTGGTTGGACCAATTTACACTCCCATCAACAATGGAAAAGTGTTTCTTTATTTTCACAGCCCCGGCAGCATTTGTTATTGGTTGATTTCTTGATGACAGCCATTCTTTCCGAAGCGAGATGAAATCTCAGTGTTGTTTTAACTTGCATTTTTTTTCTCTTTTTTCTTTTTGGTACCAGGGATTGAACTTGGGACTTTGTGCTTGCAAGGCAGGCAGCGGCACCACTGAGCTAAATCCCAGCCTTGCATTTCTTGAATGACCAGTGATGCTGAATATTTTTTCATATATTTATTTGCTGTTTGTACTTCTTCAGTTGAGAAGTCCATTTTTAGATTGGGTCTTTAAATTTGGGGGTCTGATTTTTTTTTGAGTTCTATATATATTCTAGATATTAGTCCTATGTCTGAGGAATAACTGGTAAAAATGATTTCCCTTCATGCATTTTGTCTCTTCACTCTGTTGGTGGTTTCTTTTGCTGTGCAAAAGCTTTTTAATATGATGAGATCCCAGTTGTTGATTCTTTGTAAATATATCCTGTGTAGATGGAGGTTTTTTTTTTCCTTTTCTTTTCTTTTCTTTTTGGTACTGGGGATAGAACTGAGGAACTTGTGCTTGCAAGGCAGGCATGGTGCCACTCAGCTTAATCTCTGCGCCAGTTGCAGTTTTGTTCATAAAGTCTTTGCCTACATCTATGACTTCAAGAGTTTTACCTGTTCTATCATCCAGCAGATTAAGCATTTCTGTTTTAATATTTAGATTTTTTGATCCACTTCAATTTTAGTTTAGTGCAAGGTAAGAGATATGGGTCTAGGTTTAACCTCCAGTATGTGGAAAGCCAGTTTTTCCAGCACCATTTATTAAAGAGGCTATCTTTCTTCCAGTGAAGATGTTTGGCCCCTTTGTCAAAGATGGCGAGTGTGTTTGGAGTTGGTTCTGCAACTTCTATTCTGCTTCATCGATCCTTGGGCATTTTTTTTTTTTGCCAGTATCATGCTGTTTTTATTATGGTAGCTTTGTAGTATAATTTCAAGTTGGGGATTGTGATGCCTCCTGTCTTGCTCTTGTTGCCCAGAATTGCTTTTGCTATTCAAGGTCTCTTCTGGTTCCAAATGAATTTTAGGATTATGAGGCATGTTGTTGGTATTTTGATAAGGATTGCATTAAATCTGTAAAAGAGTTCTGGAAGTATGGCCATTTTCACTATATTGGCTCTATCTATCCAAGAACAAGGGATATTTTTCCACTTTCTGATATCCTCTTGATCTCCATTTTTCAGAGCACTATAGTTTTCAATGTAAAGGTCTTTTATTTTCTTCATTAGATAGATTCTTAAGTATTTCACTTTTCTTTTCTTTTTTTTTTTTACTATTAGAAAGATTTATTCTACTAAGCCTTTGGCTATTTTTGCTCCTCTAATGAGCATCTACCCTTTCTCTTCCCACACTCCTCCACACTATGCTCACTCTTAGATGTGCCCATTTGTAGTGTGACTTATTCTTTAGCAGTGACTGAAAGTTCAAAGCAACATTTGCCACCCATTGCTGCAGCTAAGATTAGAAATGGGACTTAGGTTCTTCCCATCAGATGCGCAGTGCAAGGTTTGCAGGGTAGGTGGCTCAGAGGTTGCTGCACAATTGAGCTGGATATTTCAATTTTCTTGATGCTACTGTGAAAAGTTTTTTCAGTTTTTTCCTCTAATTTCTCTCTCAGTGAGTTTGTTATTTGTGTACAGGAATGCTACTAATTTTTGAGTGTTGACTTTATATCCTGCTATGCTACTGAATTTGGTTATTAAATCCAGGAGTCTTTTGTGGAGTTTTTGGGGTCTTCTATGTAAAGTATCATGTCATCTGCAAATAATGATAATTTGACTTTTTTCCCTATCCCTATTTCTTTTATTTCTCTCTCTTGTCTAATTGCTCTGGATAAGGTTTGCAGAACAATATTGAATAGGTGAGGTGTCAGTGGACATCCTTGTCTTGTTCCTCCTTTTAGAGTGAAAGCTTTCAGTTTTTGTCTATTTAGTATGATGTTGACTGTTGGCTTGTCATAGATGGCTTTTATCAGATTGAGATAAAGACCATCTATTCCAATTTTCTCTAGGGTTTTTATCCTGAAAGGGTGTTGGACTTTGTCAAATGCTTTTTCTACATCTATTGAGATGATCGTGTGGTTTTTGTCCTTAGTTCTGTTTAGTGCATTACATTTATTGATTCACAAATGTTGAACCACCCCTACATCACTGGGATGAATCCTACATGGTCATGATGTATAATCTTGATAATTTGCTGCATTGTGTTTACCAGTATCTTATTTAGGATTTTTGCATCTTTGTTTATTAAGGAGGCTGGCCCGTACTTCTGTTTTTTGGTTGGATACTTCTTTGGTTTTGGTATCAGAATAATGCTTCCTTGCAGGATGAGTTTAGGAGTATTGTTTCTTTTTCCTTTTTTATTATTTTTTATTAAATTTATTGGTACATTTTAGGTATACAATATAATGACATTTATCATTGGAAATTTGTACCTTTACATAATCTCTCTTGGTTCTTATTTTTCCCCCCTTCCCCTGCCCTCCCTTCAACCCCTCCCTATTTACAAAGACTTCGTTTTCATTTTTTCCTTATCTCATATTAATTACATAGGAGTATTGTTTTTTATTAGGTTTTATCAAAGAGTTTGGGGAGTAATGGCATTAGATCCTTTCTAAAATTCTTGTAGAATTCAGCAATGAATTTGTCAGGGCCTGGGTTTTTCTTTGCTTGTAGGTTTTTTTTTTATAATTTAATTTTATTGGTACATTTTAGGTATACAATATAATGACATTCATCATTGGAAATTTGCACCTTTACATAATCTCTCTTCGTTCTTATTTTTCCCCCTTCCCCTCCTCTCCCTTCAACCCCTCCATCCCTTTCTATTTACAAAGACTTTGTTTCCATTTTTTCATTTTCTCATATTCCATTCCCTTCTTTTCTTTACCCTACCACTCCTGCTTCCCCTTCCCCTTTGTCCCTTTTCTTCCTATTTCACATTATCTATTATAACTTTTAGTCCTTATTTACACTTTCAGTTTCTCACACTAGAAAAACTATTTGGTATTTACACATGTGTGTCCTATTTATTTCACTTAAGAGTATCGCCTCAATGTGTAGCCATTTACGTATAAATGCCTCTAATTTCTCATTCTTTATGGCTGAGTAGTACTCCATTTTATTTTTAAAAATCCACATTTTCTTTATCCAGTCTCCAGTTGATGGCCATTTGGGCTGTTTCCAAGTTTTAGCTATTACAAACTGTGCCACTATGAACATGGGTGCACATATATCACTGTGGTATGATTCTTTTAATTCTTTTGGGAAGATACCCAGCCGGGGAATAGCTGGGTCAAATGGGACCTCTAGTCCTAGTTATTTGAGGTATCTCCATACTGATTTCCGCAGTGTTTGCTTGTTTCCCACAGCCCAGACAGCATTTGTTATTGGTTGATTTCATGATAGCAGCCATTCTTTCTGGGGTGAGGTGAAATCTCAGGGTTGTTTTCATTTGCATCTCTTGAATGACCAGTGATGTTGAACATTTTTCATATGTTTACTTGCTATTTCTACTTCTTTGTGTGAGAAATGTCTCTTCATTTCAGATGCCCATTTTTGAATTGGATTTTTAAATTAGGGAGGTCTGATTTCTTTAAGCTCTTTGTATATTCTAGATAGTAGACCTTTGTCTGAGGAACAGCTGGTAAAAATTTTTTTCCCACATTGTGTGTTGTCTCTTCATGCTGTTGGTGGTTTCTTTTTTTTTTTTTTTTTAACATTTATTTACTTTTATTCATTTACTATTACTATTTTTGCTTCACCTTTTAAGAAAAAAATAACAAAATTTCCCCTAGTTTTTGCCAGAGATTTATTAAGACATGCTGAGATCTATGGTGCTTTTAATAAGTAGCCCTATTTAAAAATTTCTAAAAGGTTTGAATATAAAAGTAAAACAATACACAACAGACAAAGCGACAATTTCATAGATTGCTAATGTAATAAAACTTTATCTTAGTAAATATTTCTGTGTCCTCAGTACCTAAGACAGGATGCAACTAAAATTTGAAAATATTTGAAAACAAATATTTACAAGTTACAAAAATTCTGTAACTTTTCAAGAACATGGAATCTGGAATCTCCAACTGTAAAAACTGTTAAATAATGCGAGGAAAATACAGATAAGTGAGGAGGACTTTACAAATGTAGATAACAATATCTAAAATTCATTAGTTAAGAAAAAAATTAAGAGATTCGAGGAGCATATGTTTCCAGTGATATGAAGACAGAGACTATGAACTGAAATCCCAAGGCAACTACTCTGAGCTAAATTGCAGAAATAGTTTATAAAATGATTTCAGTGAAGTTGTAATGCCTGGGTACACTTGGTTTCTCCCAGTGTTCTCATCTATTTAAAATTTTATCTCTAAGAAAAAGCAGCTGGGTGTGGTAAAGCATGCCTGTAATTCCAACACTCTGGCAGTCTGAGACAGGAGAATTGAAAGTTTGAACCCAGTTTGAGCTACTTAGAAAGACCCTGCCTCAAAACAAAAAATGAAAAAATGGCTGGGGATATAGCTTACTGTAAAGGCCCTGGTTTCAAAACTGAAAAATAAAGAAAGAAAGAAAAGAAAAAGAACACAAGTGAAAAGGTCAGTAATCTGAGTGATCAGAAAAATATAAATTGAAAGTATAGTAGGTTACCATGACTCTCAAAAAATGCTTCAAATGTAAAATATTCATAATATCAAGTTGAGAAAAATTAAAAGTCTCATGTTTATTGACAATCAATGCAATCACTCTAAAAAAGTGTTTTTGTAGAATCTACAAGGCTAAGTATATAACCACTCTACAATGCACTAGTTCACACCGCAGCCATATATTAAAGAGAAATGAGTGCATATGCTCATCAAAAGATATCTACAAGAATGTCCATAACTGGTTTATTCTTTTTTTCTTTTTTGAGACAGGGTCTCACTATGAAGTTCAGGCTGGCCTTGAACTCACTGTGTAGCCCAAACTGGCCTCGAACTTGTGGAAATTCTCCTGCCTCAGCCTCCCAAGTGCTGGGATTACAGGCATGTGCTACCACACCCAGCTCTTATAACTGCATTATTCTTAATGTTCAAAATCTGAAAAGAAATCTGAAAACAACACTATTCACTACCTTAATTACAAATGCAAGAAAGCACATACAACATTTCAGATGATAAGATCTATTTTTAAGAACTTCAAGCAGAGGCAAAAATATGATTAAATCAGAATAGTGGTATTTGAGGAGGTGGTACTGTCTGCAAAGGGGCGTGACAGAACATGTTGGAGTGCTAGCATTTTCTCTGTCTTCATCTGAGAAGATCACAGCCTATCACACGGTACAACAACAAATTGCTGAACACAGAACAAATTAAAGAGAAAATTCAATGAAATTCATTAAAATTTAGGATTGTGTAAAATTTAAATGTTAAGTTTACTTATTACTCTACATCAGGGATGGCAAAACCTTTTAGACTTTTCAAAGATATCAAATAGCCTGCTGTGGCACATGTGCCATAGGTTCGCCACCACTGCTCTGTATTTTTCTTTAGGAAAGTCTAATTTACAGTAAAGGCTGGAACAATTCATTAACTTTTTAATATCTATGTTTATTATTTATTAACAAAAAGATTGCTAACATTTGGAATTTTGAAAGTATAACAATCTAATCATAAACCCATCAGATACTTATTTTTAAAATACTAGCATAAAAGTTTGTCTTGGACTGGTTGAAGTGAAAGGTATTTTTTTATTAAATAAAATATTTACTTGTATTGCTTCTTAAATCTTTAGTTTTATAAATAAAACAATATATAAAAGCAGCTGGTTTACTCTCTTAATTTATTGTAAGTATTAAAAGTTATGTCTCGAGATGGGATATTGGGGGGTTTGGTGCTTCATGACACTATGAATAGTTAAAAATAAATTGGCTTTATCATCCAGAAAGAAAAAAAGTATATTTCCACAGTCGAAAATAGTTTTTCAAAAAAGGTGGAGAGTAAAATAATGTAACACACAATTCTTAACAAAGAAATGAGGCAACTTCAAATTAAAACTAAAATTTAAATTAAGTGGCTTTATAAAATATTGAAAACTAGCTAAAATTACATGCATAGGAATTTAATTAATAAGAGGAATTGCAATGAAATTTAAATATGATAGGATTTATCAACAATAAATAAACATTTTCAGTGCAAACAGTGCAGAAAAATTCCTCAAAGATCATAGCAATCATTCTAATCTATACAAAATCAGTCTTAATTCTATATACACTTTATATAGTACTATATATATACTTTATATAGTACTGTATTCAGCCACTGTGATGAAATGCCAACTCATGAATCATAAATATAAAACAATGTGCTTAGTTTTGTGTCCCATTTTTTTCTTGGCAGTTCATGTTTTCAGGAAAATCTATAGAGGAGCATGAAAATGGCTGTGCATTGCTATCACCTGTTGGAGTTCTCTTCTTTGGCTCTTCTACAATGGCAAATTGTTCTCTTTTCCATGAAGCTACTCAGAAAAGCATCTATTTCAGTTTTGCCCTCCAAGAAATCTTCAGCAATATTAGATTCTTCCTTAGCTTCATGTGCAGCTACTTTCAATCTTGCCTGGAAGGTACTTACACTATAGTTCTCACTAAGTTCCTGCTCCCTTTGCATCTTCTTTTCAAAAGCAGATTTAATTTGTGTAAGTAACTCATACTTATCCAAAACAGTTTGTCTTTTTGCTTCTAAGCGGGGTTCCAAAAGGAGATTTTTTCTTGCTAATTCCTCAATAATTTTTACTAAGTTATCTTTGTGAGTAATAATCTCTTTTAGTTGACGCAAAGTCAGAAACTGTTCTAGTAATACCTCCTCTTATTCATTTGTATCTGTGAGTTGTGAGACACTTAGTTCTGAGAGTTCTGGAAATGCATCAGGGACATCTGGCATCTTGTAACCCAAGCCATTTTGGCTTATGGATGCTGAAGTGTCTGTTGTAGGGATGGGCAAAGGCAGACTTGGATGCCAAATGAAGGAGCAGCAGGCTTGGCTGTGGTATAACTTGTTGAAGAAGAAACAGTGTCAGCAACAGATAAAGAAGTGATGGTCCTGTTAGCTTCTTGTGGAGGGTATGAAGGAAGAAATGGAAAGTGCTGAGATGCATAAGGAGGCATCCCACCTGAGTTACTGTACAAGTATGGAAATCTTGTTGAAGTAGGAGCTAAAACTGGAGGATTTTTCCAGAATTCATCCAAGAGACTCTGAATAATTTTTCCAAGATCTGAGTGCATCGTAAAATTGCTTACTAATGGAGAAGTAACATATACACCTTATTTATCTATTAAGTGATGTCGTATTGGTGGAAAAACACTGATCACTGGTTTTTCCCAAGAAAATTGTGGAGGAAGTAATATATTAATGTTAATTGTCAGGTTGTTTACAGCGAATGGCAATCTATATTCCAGATCTTTCTGTATTTCAGCTATACTGGAGTGTGAGTTTCAGAGGGACTCGATCAAGCACTGCTTCTGCTGTTGGAGGTTGGTGAGGCCACCAGGGGAACAAGCTGTGGAAGAGGTGGCAGTCTTCATCAGGGAAAAGAGCCAGCTCATCCTCCTGTGGTCTCCAGGCCCCAGGCCCTCTAAGACTGGCCTGCTTCTCCCAGCTGCTCAGCCGGTCATTCTCCAGACAGACGGGCAGGCTGAGATGCCTGTGGCCCAAGCGCTGGGGGACTGCTCCACTAAGCAAGTCCGGTTCGTGGTGCCAGGTTCTGGGGGACACTCTAATAGTGAAACAGCTAGAGAGGGCAACTTGCCTTCCGGGACAGGCAGCCCTAGCTTTTGTTGGTGGTTTCTCTTGCTGTGCAGAATATTTTTAATAAGAAGAGATCCCACTTGGTGATACTTTGTGCTAGTTCACGTGCAACTGATGTTTTGTTCATGAAATCTTTTCCTACGCCAATGTCTTCAAGAGTTCTACCTAACCTCTGTTCCAGCTGGTTTCTGTTTTAATATTTAGATCTTTAATCTATTTCAATTTTAGTTTAGTGCATGGTGAGAGATATAGGTCTAGTTTTAATCTTTGGCCAGTTGAAACCCAATTTTTCCAGTATCATTTATTAAATAGGCTATCTTTCCTCAAGTGAGTGTATTTGGCTCCTTTGTCAAAGATGAGGTGGCTGAGTATGTTTGGAGTTGTTTCTGCATCTTCTAATCTATTCCACTGGTCCTCAGGTCTGTTTGTTTGCCAGTGTACCCAACTATATAAAATGGACATGAAAAATCAAATAAGCACTAATACAATAGTAGTGGGGGACCTCAATACCCCACTGCCACAAATAGATAAATCAACTAGACAAGATATAAACAACTAAATACTTGAACTCAATCAAACTCTTGAACAAATGAACTTAACAGAAGTTTACAGAGTGTTCTACCCCACAAAATCAGAATACAAATTCTTTTCAGCTGCACATGGGTTTTCTCCAAAATAGACCACATATTTGCTTATAGAACATGTTAAAGTGCAAAGGAATTGAAGTTATCCCCTGTATATTATCAGACCATAGTGTGATGAAATTGGAGATCAATAGCAAAAGAAACAGCAAGAATTTCATAAACACATGGAAACTGAACAATGTACTGCCAAATAACCAATGGGTCACAGAGGAAATTAAAGAAGAAATCAGACAGTTCCTTCAATTAAATGACAATGACAATACAACATATCAGAATCTATGGGACACAAAGCAGTCTTATGAGGGAAATTCATAGCAGTGAATACTCATGGTAGGAAAACAGAGCCAGCTCAAATAAACAATCTGATGCTGAACCTCAAGCTTCTAGGAAAAGAAGAGCAGGACAACCCCAAAGCTCATACAAGGGAGGAAATTATAAAGATCAGAGGAGAAATCAATGCAATGGAGACTAAGAGAACGATACAAAAAAATCAATGAAGCCAAGAGTTGGTTCTTTGAAAGAATCAACAAAATTGACAAACCCTTAGCCAACCTTATCAGAAGAAGGAAAGAAAAGGTCCAAATCCATGCAATTAGGAATGAAAAGGGTGAAATTACAACAGACCCAGCAGAAATCCAGAGGATCATCAATACCTACTTCCAGAGCCTATATGCCAATAAGATGGACAACACAGAAGAAATGGACAGATTCCTAGATAAGTGTGAATTACCAAAGTTGAATGAAGAAGACCTAAAAATTCTAAACAACCCAATATCATCAGTCAATGAAGTTGAAAATGTAATTAAAAACTTACCAACTAAGAAAAGCCCGGGCCCTGATGGCTTCACTGCTGAATTCTACAGGACATTTAGAGAGGAACTGCTGCCACTACTGTTTAAACTCTTCAAAGAAATTGAAAGGGAAGAAATACTCCCAAATACATTCCTGGAAGCAAGCATCACCTTGATCCCCAAAGCTGAGAAAGACCCAACTGAAAAAGAGAACTATAGGCCAATCTCACTAATGAACCTAGATGCAAAAATCTTCTGTAAGACACTGGCAAACAGAATGCAGAAGATCATCAAGATTATATACTCTTACCCAGTGGGATTCATCCCAGGGATGCAGGGATGGTTCAACATATGCAAATCGATAAATGTAATGCACTGTATTAATAGAGCCAAGGACAAAACCATATGATCATCTGAATAGATGCAGAAAAAGCGTTTGAGAAAATCCAACATCCATTCATGATAAAAACCCTACAAAAAATTGAAATAGATGGTCTCTACCTTAACCTGATAAAAGCCATCTATGAAAAACCAACAGTCAACATGATACTAAATGGTCAAAAACTGAAATCCTTTACACTAAAATCAGTAACAAGACAAGGATGTCCACTATCACCACTTCTGTTCAATACAGTTTTGGCAACATTAGCCACAGCAATTAGACAAGAGAAAGAAAGAAAAGGAATAAAAATAGGAAATGAAGAAGTCAAATTGTCATTATTTTCAGACAACATGATACCCTATATAGAAGACCCAAGAACTCTATCAAAAGTCTTCTAGACATAATAACCAAATTCAGTAAAGTAGCTGGATACAAGATCAACATACAAAAATCAATGGCTTTCCTGTATATGAACAACAGACTCACTGAAAGAGGAACTGGCGAAACAACTCCCTTCACAATAGCATCCAAAAATATGAAATACCTAGGAATCAACCTAATGGAAGAAATCAAAGACCTCCACTCTGAAACTATAGCACTCTGAAAAAAGAGATTGAAGAGGATATCAGAAAATGGACAGACATCCCTTGCTCCTGCGTAGGGAGGATCAATATAGTGAAAATGGCCATACTTCCAAAACTGCTATATAGATTCAATGAAATCCCAATTGAAATTCCAACAGCGTACTTCACAGACTTTGAGAAAACAATCCAAAAATTCATTTGGAACAAGAGACCTAGAATTGCAAAAGTAATTCTAGGCAACACAGATAAGGTAGAGGGTATCACAATCCCCAATTTGAAACTATACCACAAAGCTACTGTTGCTCCTTTTTGCTTAACAATTCATTCCTTAATACATTCACATCAGGGTTATAATTTGTATGTTTCACCGCAGGACAGCTCCAAACCACTGTTAGTATATACATGACTAACACATCTGGTGACATGGAACAGTCCCATTGGGTGGTACAAGTATGACCGATGGGACAGTCATGCATGTACCACTGGTGGTTCAAGGTGGCGAGAATGTGTTAATTTATCTCCTTCTTTCATTTTACTATAAGCAGCAAGGAGCAACCAGACTGCATGTTCCACTCTTCGCTTGGAAGTTTCCTTAGCTATATCCAAGTTCAATTCTTACAATTTCTACATTTCCTCCAGCAGTTAAAGATAATTCAACCAAATCCTCTCTGTCCACTATGTTGTCCTTCATTTCTACCTGGGCCTTCACAGCATCTTTAACATTCATACTTTAAGCAATATTCTCTTCAGAGCAATCTAAATTTCTTTTATTGTGAACCTCAAAATTCTTCTAGCCTGCACCCTTTACCCAGTTCCAAAGCCACTTCCGCATTTTAAGGTATGTGTTACAGCAGTACTCTTCTTCTCAATGCCATAGTCTACATTATTTCTTAGGACTGCTATAACCAAGTACAGTGCCACAAATGGAGTGGCTTAATGTAATAGAAATGCATTGTTTCAGCATTCTGGAGGCCAGAAGTCTGAAGTCAAAGTGCCAGGAGACCAATACTCCCTCTGAAACCTATAGAGGAATGTTTTGTGCCTCTCCTGAGCTTCTGGTGGTTTTTCAGCAATCTTTGGTGTGAGTTGGCTTTCAGCTGCATTGAGACAGAAAAATAAAATGGCTGACAGACAGGTGGGACACCAGCCCAGGATAATGTTGGTGGAGAGCAGTTTTAGTTTTTCAGCCCAAGCAAATTTCTGTTTGGCAGACCCTGCCCTGAACTGATGTGTATTCCAAATATGTGTCTCCCTTATCTAGCTGACCTTACCTTAAGCTAATGTTTTCTAACCTGAGTTTGAACTTGCTATAGACTAATCAGTAATAATGATATCATATGCAACCAATCAACTGTTTTCTCTGCTTCTGTACTTAGTTCCTGCTTGCAAACCCTATATAAACTGTAGAAGGACAAAAGACAGAAGGCTGGTTCTTTGAGGAACTATCCTGACCAGGCCTGTTGACGTAATAAAGTTTGCTTTCTGCCTCCAAGTCCTGGGTGCCTTTCAGTGTTTCCCATTTGCCTTTACAGCATAACTCCTATCTCTGCCTTCATTGTACAAGGGATTCTCCCTAATAATTTGTCTGCATGTGGCCATCTCCTTATAAAGCCACCAGTCACATTAGGTAGGGACTCACCCTGCTCCAGTAGGACTCATCTTAATGAATTACACCTGTGGCTTTCTAAGATACTGAGAGTTAGGATTTCAGCATATCTTTCAACACACAACAGAGCCTAAAGAAGGCAAAGAGAGTGTCCTTGTGTGGGCACTGCCTAGCATGGGGAATCAGAGCAGGAGTGGGAGGAGGAGGACATCCTGCAGATCTGGGTGTTGGGGTGTGGAATATCAGATCCTGGGCAGTGGGAGCTGGACATCTAAGCAGAGAAAATCTCGGTGATGGAATCTGAGCCCAAGCAGAACAAGGAGACCATATGTGAGCGCTGTGCCAGGTCTCTGAGCCTGGACAGGTGAGCAAGCCTTTCTCTGCATGGCAGTAGGGTTGGGCATCTGTTGCAGGTTTCAGGGCCTGAGTGAGGTGAGGAAGGCATCCCTGCAGGAGGGAAGACTTAGCTTGGGATGCTGAAGTACAAGAAAGTAGAGAAAGTGGACTGTGTGTGCAGACAGCCTGACATGGATCATCAGAGCCATCACAGGACATTACTGAGACAATTGACGGACCTTAAATGAAGCCTGAAAAATTTGACAGTTGTATCATGTTGATGTAGGAAAATGTCTTTGGTCATATTAAATCCTGAAGTATTTGGGTGATATGGGGCATCAGATTGACAAATAGAAAAGTCTGAGCTGTACTTGTAACTTTTTTGCAAGTTCCAAACTAAAAAGTAATTAACAACTCTGAATCAAAGATAACAAAATGCCATAATTCTAAAGACTTTGGTGGTATGTTCACAGGTGCTTATTATGACATTACTTATAACTTTATGATTATAACATTTCAAAGTAAAATACTAAAAAATTAAAGGTAATGCATGTTTGTTATAGAGGAAAATGTCAGTCATGAATTTATTACCCAAAGACACTAACACCAGATATATTCCCTTTAAAGAGAGAATTATCAAAGGAAACAGCTTGATGGTGTAAGTTTCTTAAGGGAAGTGATTTCCTTAAAAGTTTGAATCAGATAAATCATTTTCCTTTTATCTCCTTTGGAAGAAATGTTGAAATTGTTCAAGCTAAAGGGTTCTTATAAAGTGCTTGTTCACTCGTAAGTCATCGCTGTGATCACTAGAGGGCGCACTGCTACCAAAGACCATGCAAAGTTCTGGGGAAAAACTCCTGTAGCATTTTTGGAAACCAAACAAGGGGGAAGAATGTGTCAAATAAACATCCGTCCATCTTTTAAAACACCAAAATGGTATACTGATATCCTTTTTTAGTTATCTTAAATCGACTTCATTTTTAGAATGAGAAAATATGCAATCTATTGCTCACATCATAGCTGTCAAAATATTGGAATTTCCATTTGAGCCTAATTCTACCTCTATGCCTTAGGGGTTAGTATAAACCCTCTTGAGGTTTTGTGTGTTCTCCCCACAATTTTCTCACACTTCCACAGAAGTAGAATTATCACAACTACCTAATCAGTGGCCCTGTCCTAGAGATGTTGCCTCCCTTTGGAGATATGAGATTTGCTTTGGTTTTTATGTACTTAAAAATTTCTTTTGTAAATATGGTGGCTGTGTAGAAAAAGGTAAAGACTATTTTCCTTGTTTGAAAGCCAAATCAATCTTGATATTGGAATGTGTGTTGAGGTTTGTGTGAGGAGATATTTGGGGGTATCAGTACTTGTTGGGCCATGGACTTTGGCCAGGAAACAAGCCTACTACCAGACCCAAGATTATGCCAGTGCACTGGTGCTAGGATGCCTACATCACTGAACATAGAGACTGTCAGAGATACAGAGACCTGTCTATGTTTGTTGAAATCCTATGGTTCCTCAAATATTTAATCTGAATTTCATGAAGAAGTTTTATTTTTATTTTTTTCTCTTTTATCCTTAATTTTACTTTTTTCCCCATTAAGTTTATTGGCACATTTTAGGTATACAATTTAATGACACTCATCTTTGGTAACTTGTACCTTTACATGATGTATCTTTGTTCTTATTTTTTCCCCATTCCCCTGCCATCCCTTCAACCCCTTTATCCCTCTCTATTTACAAAGACTGTTTCCATTTTTTCCTTTTCTCATATTTTTCTTTTCCCCAGCCCCTCCCACTTCCCCTTCTCCTTTAGACCTTTTCTTCCTATTTCAATGTGAAATCACGAAGAAGTTTTAAAGTCTGAGCTTGTACTAAAAGAAAATGTGCCTGTTCAAATGTCAGACTCACTTATTTTCAGTAGACCTCAGAATAATTACTTTTGGTGTCACAGTACTGTGTTTTAAACTTCTCTTAACTATCATTGACTAATAAGAACTTACTGAATGCTTGCAAAGTGGTGAGCATCTTGCATATATCATCTGATTTAAGAGTGTGGTTAACATTATTTTCCCATTTTACTGAAAGAGGAACAGAGGCCCAGAAATTTTAAGTGTGATATGATTACTCAAATAAGGTCTGGAGGACTCCCAACTCTTACCTGTGCAACCATAAAACTATACAGTCTTCCCAAATAGGTAGTTTGTAACACTATGGTTTTTGCCTCCAAGTCAGACCTATAAGGCTTTGTTTATGTAAAGTAGTACAAGCAGGTAAGCCCCAAAATGCATATGGGCCACACTCCACTTGAAGCTAGGCAAGCCTACGGGAATTTGCACTGGGTGCCTGCCCCTGTCACTAGAGAGAACCCTGAGTGCAAAGACCTGATGAAAGCAAGTGTGGCAGAGCAGGAAAGTGGGCCAGAATGGCTCATGTAGAGTGAGGTAGGGAGAGAATAAGGGAAGAGAGGTTAGATGAATAAAGGGGATCAAATTTTACAAGGACCTGTAGGCCTTTGTAAGGCTTTTACTCTGGGTGAAATGTGGAAATATTACAGGACTTTGAACTGAGATGTATGAGCTGACTTAAGGTTAACAGGGAACTAGACAGGAGGTTATGGGTGGAAAGCAGGAAATTAGTTAAGAAGTTTATTAGTTTCCCAGGGTCACCATAGTAAAGTACCATAAAGTGGGTGGCTTAAAATGTCAGAAATTTATTGTCTCACAGACCTAGAAGCTGGAGGTCTGAAATCAAGCTGTCATCAAGGCCATGTACCTTCTGGGACTTGGGGTGGAATCCATCCCCTTCTAAGCTTCTGGTGGTGGCTGTTGATCTTTGGTATTGTGTGGTTTGCAGCTGCAGCACTCTAATCTCCGCCTCTGTGGTCATAGGCTTCCTTCCTGTGTGTCTCTGTCTTTACCTGGCTACCTCCCCTCTGGGTCTCTCTCTTCTTCTAATAAGGACAACAGTCATATTGGATTAAGGGCATACCCTGCTCCAATCTGACCTTATTTTAACCTACCTAATTACATCTGTAATACAAATAAGGCTGCATTTTGAGGTAACAGAGGTTAGGACTCCAGCATATATTTTGGGGCACACAAATTACAGCAGAAGGCTGTTACAGTGATTTAGGCATGAGTTAAAAGGAGTTTGGGCCAGGGAGGCAGCAAAGAGTGGTAGTGAGAAATTATTTGGCTATGAATATGTGTCAGAAGTAGAGCCAAAAGGCTTTGTTGATGAATTGAGAGTGGGCCTCCAAGAAAGAGAATAATCAAACATCATTCTAAGGTGTTTGGCTTGAGGAACTAGAAGGATGAAGTTAACAACTGTGAATGGTAAATGCGGAAGGAGAACAGATGTAGAGAAAATCATGCTTTGGTTTTGGACAAATGAAATTTAACATGGTTATTAGATATTTAAGTAGTGATGTCCACTAGGCAGTTCATGATATGAGCCTGGACTTCAGGATCGAGTTTAAAGATAGACACAAAAATCTGGGAGTGATTCCTTGGGAGCATGAGAACCCATTTGTGATTTGAGGCATAGAGTTTCAAAAATGAACCTTGCTTCAGCCACGACCAGTTGCTGGGATGCAGATGCTGAAAAAGTGGAGAGTTGAGTTTAATGCTGGTTCAGGTTTTTCCCAGTAAGTAGGTTGCGAGGAGAGGGTGGTATGGAGCTGAGGATGGATGTGAGGAAGTGATTATAATTATGGGGCAGAGAATCTAAGTCAGATAAACATGGGAGTGAGGATATGAGGAGGTGATTGGAGAGAAAAGATGGCTAATGATGGGAAGATTTTTGGCATAGAGATATTTTAAAAATTAGGGAGAAAGAGAGGAGAGTGAGGTGCTTAAAATGGAGATTTTTAAAGGTGGTACAGTCATTTGTAATGACAAGCTCTAGGAAATGAGCATGTGTGTGTGTGTGTGTGTGTGTGTGTGTGGCTGATCATGGCTAGAGGACAAAATCTTTGGAGTACAAGAAGTCAGACAACTGAGAGGCCAGGATGTTCTATGGATAGATTGTTTTAGTGCAGGCAGTGAATGTACAAATGTACACCAGTAGACTTCATATAGACACTGAAATTGCCAAGAACGATGGCAGGAGTAGTAGTGGCGAGAAGAATGAACTGTACGCTAAAACCATCAATAATAAGAGTTCTCTTCCTGAGGAAGAGGGTAGATGACAGCAATAAGGAGGTGTAGTAGGGAATATACTATGGTAGGAAAATGATGGAAAGGATCTGGGGCAGGGAGGTTAGAGAGACCCAAAGGACAGAAAATGACAAAGAGAAACAAGGAGGAGACCCGTCCATCTCTAGGTCAAGTGGTACATGGAGTATGAATAAAAAATGGCCATCACTTGAGAGGGCTGAGGGGAACCACAGTTTTAATAAGGCAGAAATTCAGAGGAAATTTTGGACAAGCTGAGGATGGAAGGGATTTTGCAGAGAGCAGGAAACAAGGTTTGGAGAGGGCCTGGGAGGAATAGTAGATTAAGATTAGGAGATGCATGAATGCCTTTCCGTGTGAGTAAGAAAGCATGATCTGGGTGGTTTGAACTTTCTGTGATCAATGAAGTAAATGGGCATTTTAGCATATTGAGTTCTGATAAGCCAGATCTTTGCATGGGACAGATGGTCAGTTTTAACTGTAGGTTCTTCTTGGGACTAGTGTTTTCTGTTGTACAGTGGTCAGTAATAGGGCTTATGTGGCGTAGTGGTCTCCTCAGAAGCATGTGGAACAGTGGACCTCTGATTTTCACGAGAGAAGTGTTGAGCCTGGAGGTTTCATCTTACCTGGAGGGATTGTAACCCTCAGGGCCTCCCCTTTAACCCTATTGGGTAATTGTAATAGCTCTTCCTTCCCTTACCCTCCCTGCTTTTTTTCTTTGAGATAGGGTCTGGCTGTGTTGGTTAGGCTGGCCTTGAACTCCTGGGCTCGAACAATCTTTCATCTTCAGCTTTCTGAGTAGCTGGAACAATACACACCACCACACCCATTCTGCCACTTGTTTTCATGGCTTGCTCATCACTTTAAAATAGTACAACAATGTTTATTTTTGTAAAAATGATACGTGATAATTATAAAATACTCCAGTAGGGGAGAGAAATATAATGAAAGAAATTTAAAATTCCCTAAATAACCCTCATTAACACTAGGTGAGACACTCAGGCATCTCTATGAATTTTTACATTTGTAACTATTTTACATGGCCTTGAATTTCTTTTAAAACATGAGCCACGTGCTACAGAAAGTCTAAATACTGTGGATTCATTCTAATCTTCTAATTTTTCAAATGAGGAAACTGAGTCCTAGGGAAAGGAAAGGACCTGTCCCAGGTCACTCATTCAGTCAGCTACACCCATGACGCTTGACTTCAAAGTTCAAATTTTTTGTGGTCTAGGGATTGGATCCAGGGCCTCACACATGCTATGCTAGTGCTCTGCTACTGAGCTTCATCCCCAGCCCTCAGTGGGGTTTTATCTGTTCATGAGTTTGTTAAATCATGCTCTTCTACTCTTACCATCTCTATGGTACATTCCCCAACCTTTCACCATTTAGATCTCCAAGCAGCTCAGTTTGCCTTTGGACTTGATACTGATCTAACCATTCAGCAAATCTTTATTAGACACCTACACTATGCCAGATAAAAATGCTAGACACTGGGAATGTGATAGTGAATGAAAGAGACACAATGTTTGACCTTGTAAAGCTTACATTCTACAGAGTGCACAGAGAGTTTGCGCTGCATGCCTCAACTTTCTCCAGTAAGGCTAAGGCCTATATGACAGTGCACTTGTTTAAAACCCCAAATCCTCTAGTGATGATGCGAAAGCAAAGTGGAAATTATTAGACTTAAAATCATATCACTAGCACATGAGAGTACCAAATGAGTAATTATAAATAAAAAAGTACTAACAGAATCCTTGAGGTCTCGGATGTTTTTCTATAGTTATGATTCTTTTTAATTCATTAAAAAATACCATAGTGTTACATATAGGAAAGAAAACATGCTCATAATCTAAACATCTCCAATTTATAAATATATACAGAATGTAAAGAGGCAAAGGTCCTTCTTCACTAATTCTACTGTCTTAGTCATTTTCCTCATTGCTGAGACACAGTGCTCAACACTCACAGCTTAAAGGAGGAGAGGTTTAATTTGGCACACAGTGTCAGAAGTCGCAGCGCTTCCGTGATCAGCCAGCTCCAGGCAGAAGCAGCATGGTGGAAAGACTTGGGCAGAGGCAAGCTGCCCATGCCATGGTGGCAGGACACACAGAGAGAAAGGATGAGCCGGGGAGGGAAGATCCAGCCTTCCAGCTCAAGACAGTGACCCTCCTCTAACCAGGCCCCACCTCCCAAGAGCAATCATTTTCCACAGCCCAGTCCCTGAGTGCAAGAAACTTTGAGGGGACAATTCCAGATCCAAACCACAACACCTACTTCCCAGAGGTAACACTTGTAAAGACTTTGATGTGTGTCTGCAGCAACATTTTTATGTGCTTATACACATTTCTGTTTTAAAAATAATAACAGGATTGTGTAATTTCTGTAAAAATTTAAACAGCACAGAAAGGTCTATATAAAATAAAGAGTAAAAGTTCCTCACATCCTCATCCCCAATCCTACGCCTCATGGGTAACTACTGACATATTGATATATATTTGATGTGAATATTTTCAAACATTTTTCTATGCATTTACACACATATGCACACACACATGCAAACTAAAGGAGCTCTTTGTTTTTTGGGTTTTTTTTGGTTTAAGTCAGCAGCATTTGGAAATTTAAAGTTCAGAAGTCAATGAAGGGGACAGTCCTGTGTTTTTAATTGTCTATGAGTAGAACAATGCAGCCATATGCTAGTCCCTGTCTGGATTTAGTATCCAATGCTTGGAATGTGAGCAGATGCTGAAGGCTATAAATGATGTCCTTACAGGGAGGCCTATTTGTGTAGGCAAAAGGCCAAAGTTAAATGTAGTGGCCAACTGGGCAGCTGGCAAGGGGGTAGGACAAGGAAGAACATGCCAATGTTGGTTGCAAGTTGCTGGGCCATGGGACCCACATCATCTGGGGAAGTGCCCAGACATTTCTGTCATTTACGAAATGGAAGCAGCAAAGTAGTTTAGCATTTTAACCTTAATTTCTACTTTAGTGTGTCGCAAACATAATAGAGAAGGAAAGAAATCTGGAAAAAATACTCTGCTGAAGTCTAAATGACAGTGCCTTTTACCATGTCGAAAACTAGAAAACTCCAAGATACTCTCTTTTTAATAAATTCTTTAGATGCAAAGAATAAGCCCCAGTAGTGTAGGTTTGATTATCGCGAACTCTCTAAACTCCTTAATGGCAAACAGCTACTCTTCATTACCAAACACCACATGTGTTCCTCTCTCAGTCAAGGCAGAGCACGCAGTCACACCACCAATCAGATATTTGTTGTAATAGCCTTCCAATCAGATAGTGCGAGAAACAGCACAATGAAGTTGTTATAACCATACTTGAAATAATTAACCTTTTCTAATTTAAAAAAGCCTAATAGGGAATGGCCTCAGTGACAGGTGTAAAATTCCATTTCTTCTAGAAAATTACTCACCCAGCAGATGCTCCTTCTGACTGAAAGAGAGATTTCATTGGGAAAAAAGTGTTTTCCTTTAATCATGAATATTTCACAGGCACAATGTATTAAGGCAGAGGCTTTCCATGAGGCAATTCATGACCTTGATCTTCTGATTGCTAATATTCAGTGTCCACATACAGATTATAAATATTCACCCATTTCTATTCACCAGCGAATTTCAGGGACACTTCAATTCTAATCCTTAGGGTCATGGGAGCCTGAGAATGATCATGGTATTAGGCTTTCTCAAAAAAGTAAAGTAGGTTATGAGGCAAAGCCCTGACTTGAAAATAGAGATTGTCCGAGGAAAAATAATTCTATTTCTACTGCAGAAGAGGAGAATAGAGATCAAGAGGGAGAAGTTATTTTTATACCATAGAGTAAAGATAAGACATCTTTGATGAATTATTTGGATGTGGCCCTGGGCTTAACTTGGTAAAACTTGAAGCAGTTTTCTGAGGTACTTACTCTTCTCTCCCTACACAGACCTGGACACAGACACAGGCATTTTTGTCAAGTTGAATCCAGCATGAATGCTGTGTGGTTCAGCAGGCATCTGTGGTTGTGGAAAGATGAGCCTCTGTGCCCTGAGGAAGAGATGCTGTGCATAGAGACCTGATTTTCTTGGCGAGGAGCAAGGTGGATGAGAGCAGTGGGAGAAACAATGGAGGTCACATCACCTTTGGGTGAAGCACTGTGACGTTTAGGAGGAGGTTAGTGGAGGTGTGAGGTTGTTGATGTTGGGTATGTCAGCTTGCTGACTGCTAACTAGAAGACAGAGTGAAGGCAGCCAAACTGAGAACCATGACTGATAGATGATCAAGCAGGGAATGCCAGCTGTTTTCTTTGCCCTTTTCTCTTTTCTTTTTCTTTCCTCTTCCTTCTCTCTCCCCTTGTAAACACTTTGATATTTCTCCTCTCACCCCTCTCCCCTCTCCTCTCCCTTATACCCTCCCCGATCCTCCCCCTCCCTTCTCCTCTCTCTCTCTCTCTCTCTCTCTCTCTCATCTACCACTGAGATACATCCACATCCCAACCCTTTTTATTTTGAGACAGAGTCTCACTAAGTTTCCCAGGCTGGGCTCAAACACATGACCCATCTGCCTCAGCCTCTAGAGTAGCTAGGATTATAGGCATGTGCCACCTTACCTGCCCTTTCTACACTTTTCCCTCCCTCCTCTCTGTTTCTCTCCTCCTTCCTCTGACTGATTGCATTTTTTCCTCTTCTGCTAGCAGTATGAGAGTCAAGGATGGGATTTAGAGAGGCTGTGAGCTCCTTGATAGTTCAGCAAAGAGAAAGACCTGTAATCTGTGGAAGAGTCCCAGTTGTCAGGATCCCCAAAGCCTGTGAGCTGCTTCTCCTCTCTGCTGTGCCTCCCTTGAATGCAAGGTCTCTCAAGGGGCAATGATGCTTTCTTCTTTAAAAATTCACCTTTCCTTTGAGTCTTTTCTTTGGTCCATCTTTCCATTATTTTGACATAAAATTAAAGTTTTCTTTGTTTACTTTTATTTATTGAGCAGAATTTTACCTTTTCTTGCAAGAGCGACTGAGTGAAGTTTCTTCTATTTCTTGCCCATTTTGTTCAGGTTGGTTTTTATCCCCTATTGGACACTTGCTCTTAATAGAAAAAAAAAGAGATTCTCCCCACCTTCTGTGGGGACTTTGCATTTTGCAGCTCCATAGCAAAATAATATTCATGATCAAAACCTAGCAATTACTGACTTTACTCTGTGCCAGGGACTTAACATATATGATCATATTTAACAATAGTTCTTGGCCCACAGGGTTGTGCTGAATGAGTGAGCTCATCTGTACAATGTCCTTAGCAGTGCCTGGCATACAGCAAGCTGTCAATAAATGAGCTACCACGACTGTTATTACCACTATTACTGCTGCTACTGCTGTTGAGTTAATGGAATAGCCACAGCCAGTGGCATTATAGAAGCAAAGTGCAGGGCTGAGAACCAAGACTCTTGATCCATACAGCAAGATGGCTAGGAGTGAGATAGTTCAAGGTTCTTTGGACATGGCAGAGGAATGATGTAGCAGCAGAGGGAGTAAGGAGCAGTCTGATAACTAGCTCCACTCCAACCATGGGGATAAGATGAGGTTACTTTTGGAGATTTTGTCTAGTAAGGCTAACTGCTGTAGTTGGGATAGCACATTCAGATTTGGATTTCAGTCCTACTTAGCTGTGTCTTTCACAACCGAGTGAACTGGATAAATCATTTAGTCATTCAGAGCCTCAGTTTCCTCATTTGTAAAATGTCAGAGCTACTAGATCCTAGCTCCAATGATGGTGTAACACAGTGAGTTAAGACATGTGAAGTAACTACAGTGTGTCTGCTATCCAGTAAATGGAGTTATTAACATTATCCTTCCCATCACCCTGCAAAGCAGGCACATTCACCCCGATTTTACAGCTGAGAAAACTGAGGCTTAGAAGGGCTTAACTAGGTTGCCCAAGGCATATGATAGATTCAGGTCTAAAATTTAAACTGAAATCCGTCTGCACCAAAGCCTGTGGTCTTTCTACCACTCTATAATGCCTCCTAGAAACACTGTTCTTATTCCAGAAATGAGCACAAGGTCAGCTATCACCTAAAAATAATAATAATAACAAACCAAACATGCTTCTTAGCCCTTGAGGTACCCCAACTGCTCATTTCACTTGCTTTCAACTCCAAGGAAAAGGAACTGTTTGTTACTTGTGGTTTGGTGCAGTTATTTCTTTCTTCTCCAAAGCCAGAGTCCCTTTTTCAGTAAATTAGTGTCATTTCGGCGAAACAAAGGTGTTTCTGATGTTTCAGCCTTTTCATCTTCCACTAAACATCTATTGAGTGGCAGCTTTTTATTTTCAGATACATTACTGGTGCTCCAAACACAGGGCTTTAGGTCTATGGATTTTCTGGGGCCTCAATATCTCTGAGAATCATACTTGTGCTGGGCTGATAACATAGGAGGTTCTGCTTCACTCATCCCTTACATGATGCCGCACTCGCACCTTTGGCTTCAGCGTTTTGGCAGATGGTGTTGCTGGCTCTGGCGTCTGATACTCTCTGCAGCTCTGGCATTCTTTTGTTGCAGTAGCATGCCCTTTTAGGTGTTGCTCACACGTACCCTGTTCAGCACTGCCATTCCTAGAATCTCACTGTTCTCACCCAGCAGAGGGGTGAAAGGGGCACATTTATCGTGCTGATCTTGGGGAGAGCAAGGATTTGGGAGGATTAATGTCTCAGGAAAATTATTGGGATCGTGAGAAGGAAATATTATAAATTGCATGGTCTGAATTTATTTGACAGAAAATTATTAAATGTGAATTATGAAGAAAGCATTGTGCTAAATACTGCAGGAATATAAAGGCACAGTCTGTTTTTGTGTAGCAGATGAGATAGTAAGGGCTAACAAACAACACTTAAAGTCTTTGTGAAATTTTAAGTTCCATAAGCAAAGTACCCCTCCTCTTCCCTCTGCCACACAAGTTCTGTGGGGAGCCAGTGTCTGTAGAACCAGGGAAAGGGAAAGCTTCACAAAGGAGGTGATACCCGGTCTCGCTGTTACAAAATAGATGTCCAAGAAATATTTATGAAATTGAGTTCAGACCAATAAAATGTGAAAGAGTGCTATAAGTGAAAAGTGTGATGTGAGAAATATTGTACAGGCAAGAATGGTAGCAAGGGGTGCCGGGAACAGAAATGGTGTGAGCCAGAGTAAAAGATGCATGTCAGAATCCAGGCGTGGTGGTGCATGCCTAATGATACCAGCACTCTGGGGGGCTGAGGCAGGGGGATGACATATATGAGGCCAGCCCGGACAACTTAGTGAAATAAAAAATTCAAAAGGGCTGGGGATATAGGTCAGCGAGAAGACCCTGGGTTCAATCTCCAGTATTAAAAAAAAAGTATTATCAAGGAGAAGTTGAGAATGTGGCTAGAACAGAAGATCATGGCCCAGAATGCCAGGCTGAAGATTTTGTCCATTGATTAGCAGGCGTTAAGGAACCACAGAAGGCTACTGAGCATTAGGCCAATGACAGAGGTGTATTTCCTAAGATGGCTCTGATGACAGAACTAGTGGCTAGTGTTTTTTGTTTTTTGGGGTTTTTTTTAAGCAATAGTTGGAGAGAATGCATGGAGAATGAGCATGAAAAAATAGATCACTCTCTTTGGTGATCAGAAGCACTTCTGGTACAATAATGGGTTAGAAGATGAATTTCAAAAGTTTAAAGGAGTAAATGTGGGAATGGAAGGAAGGTGAGAAAGCTTCAGCAACTTGAGGGCTCATAATCCAGAAGGCAAACCTTGTGGACTCTTGAGCATCTTGGAAGGTCGAGAGGAAGGGGCCTGTGGAGCGGGAGAGAGCAGCTGACTTATACAAAGAGATCATGGAGGACAACACATGGGTTTTCCTTGGAAGGGAGGGATTCTTATTCTCCTTTTTTGGGGGGGGGGAGATGGGACTAAAGAGAGAGGAAAGGAAATGTCTTAAGGGAATGAACCACAAGAAAAGGAAAGAGTAGAAATCTGCTCAGATCTATAAGTAGTCTTTCTCAGCAGAATGCTCAAAACACCTTCTTGAAGCTTGCCCATCATCCAGGGTTCTTCCGTAAGATTTATGGCCTGACTGATTCTCTTCAGCTTCAGTCAGAGACAACCTGACAGCTGCAGTCAGCTCAGCCCCCCTTGCAGCAAGTTGACACCATTTCTGGTGAGCTTCAAACAAGTATAAACAGCTCTCCCCCAACAGCAGGCTCCACTGGGCACCTAGGCAGCCTCATTACACAACCAATTAAACCGCCATCACGCGAAAGGAATGGATGGCAGCTCAAGGTCTACTTGAGTACATTTCACATTTCCATGTTCACACCTATCGCAGTCTTCCAGCCAAGGGTTCCCAGCCACTGCAAGGGGAAGATGTAAACGTGATTAACCTTCTCTAAGGGGCGTCCCAGAAGATCTTACTCACCTGACAGTAGGCAAGATCCCTCTTCTTTGGGAATAGAAAAGAGTCCAGACAGCTGTGTAAGATGTGGAAGCTCAACCTTTTTGCTCTCTTGCCTCCATCTGGCCACTAGCATGTCAGCTCCTCCATGTCTGGCCTTTCTGTGGCTCCTGAGGGAGGCCCCCGGGTACTGAGCACAGTAAGCCAGAGTCTGGCTTTTCCCCATAGAAGGGCTCCCGTCTTTTGGTAAATACATCTTTCAGAAACTAATTTAGCTGGTTCCACTTAAATGACCTGGGAAATGATCCAGTAGAAGGACTGAAGTGGGGGAGAGAGGGACGTGCGCCAGGTATCACACTGCATCAGGAGTGGCCACGCTGGGCCTTTTTCCTTTTGCAGGAGAGTGTTGACTTTTTGAGTGCAATGCACTTTCCCGTCTACTTACTATGTTATTTAAATAATTGCTTTGCTCTTGAGGGACCTTATACTCTTTGGCTTAGTGAGAAAATGGTAGATTGGAGTCAGAAGGAGCTGTCAATGTGGAATCTTAATAGAGTTTCAGTGTGGGAATATTAGGGGTCAGGAGCAACCTCACATTAGTTATTGCATCTTGTCATTAAATGACATGGATATTACTATAAAGAGGAAGTCTGTGGGGAGCACAAAGATGAAAGCGATAAATTGGCTAGAAGAAGTAGATTTCAATGTGAAAGCAAGTGCTTCTATTCAAGATGCGGACACCGAGCAGCTCTACAGACTGCTCAGACTTCCTGTTTCACTTGAACCTCCTCTCCCTTTTCCTCCTTTGAAATATTGTCAAATTGGTATTATTCATTGGTTCCTTTTAAACAAGTTCAGCTCTTCTTCCCTAGTGCCCCCAGATGACAAGGGTTCAGTGCCAGCAGAGTAATTTTAATGCTGGCCTAAACAAACTTAATTAAGGAAACTGTCCTGCTGCCAAAAATCACCTAGCACATTCTGAAGCCAAATTTAAAGGGTTTGTGGATTTTCTATTGTTTGTTATCTACTATATTACTGTTTTCCTTCTTTCAGAAGGCACACAGGAGCTTATTATCATGCTGATTCATACAGTGACCACCTGTGTGACTTTGACTGAATTACTTAACCTCTCAGAACCTTAGTTCCTCTGAGGTAAAATGGAGATAATAATGGTACTTGCCTCTGAGGACTGTTGTGGGTGTGCAGTGCAGTAATGCATTTGGAGTGGTTAGCACAATAGGCACAAATACACAGCAAGCACGAAATAAACTATTGTTTTCTTACAATAACTTAAAGCAAATATGTAATGAATTGAATATGTGTGTGTTTCAGGGTTGATTCATTTTTTTTTTGTCCTGGTTAAAAGTGTTTTGAAAAGGAAAGCATAAATGTGAGGACAGAAGGTAAGTAAAGAAACATATTTCCTATGTTCATTTTAATATTTCACAATTAAGATTTTAAACTAAAAATGAGAGGGGCATAACAATGTGCTGTTCAAAGTCTTCAAAGCTCAAGACCAGAGTGTAGGGGACTTTTGTGTTTTGTCACTCCAAACTTATAACATCGATATTACTATTGTTGACAATATATATTTTTTCAGTGTATCAAGTGCTAGTACCCAGCAGTCTACATTGGATATTAGCTGAGGTATGTAGCATCTCATTTCTTTTTGACTCATTTTTTGATGGACACCTCAGAAGAGTTGGCATCTGGATTCCTGTAAAAATATAATCTCTTGAGCCCCCATCCTTATAGATTCAAGTTCAGGAGAATTGGAAGGAGGTTCAGGAACCACAAGCACCATAGGTGATTCAGATCCCAAGGTCCCAGAGTCAGAATTTGAAAACCATGCATTACTGGGACCCACCACCTCCCTAGCCCAATGTGCCCTTGGCCATCTTATGTTGCCCAAAGAACTCAAAAACACTCTGTGGTCTGAGATCCCTTAGTGTGCTTTGTGTCCTTGAATTGGCATGGCTTTAAAGCACCAGGGCACTTCTGCTTGTCTCCTGTTAAGCAGGGATGGGTCCTTAAGCAAAGTTTGCCCTCTCCTCCTGACACAAGCTCTGCCCCACAAGGACCCGGCATCATTACCATAATTGTCGCCCAACTTCTGATTAGATACAAACATGACAGTAGCAATCATCTTTCATCTTCAACTTGTAATTGGATGCAATATGGTGATTAAGGGCATTTCCATGGGATAATAAGTGCTTGCAAAGCAGTCTCCTTGGGATGCTTTTGCTTTTGCCTTTTAGTGCCACAACTGTCCGAACTTCCTTTTCCCCAAAGGGATAGCATGACTTTAGCATGCTGCTGATTTTGCTGTGATTTTTATCAACAAACATAAACATACACACAGACACACAGACACACACACAATCTCATTGGTGTATCTCTTGTTAATTGGCTGCCTCTCATGGCTAGTCCTTCTAGGGCTCTCTCCTCCCTCCAACAGCTCCTTTAATCCTCAGGTCACTTAGAATGGAATTGAGAAAAATGATCCGTGAGTAATTTCTTTACAGACTCATTTTTATTCTTTGCCAGTATGAAGCATCTCTTTTCCTTCTTTTTGTCCTTTTTCTCATTGTCTCTTCTCTCTGTTAACAGAATTGGGTCCATGGATGTCTCGCTCTCTTCCCTCTCCTCTCTCTCTTCATCTGTAACTGGGAGTCATCATGGCAGAGTGTAAAAAGCCCAGGCTCAGATCATCCAGTTCTGCCACTTTCTAGCTGTGTGAACCTCGGGAAATCATCTCATCTCTCTGAGCCTAAGGTTGTTTTTGTCAGTAAATGGGAATCGGTGTGCTTATGGTATTGGTCCCTTTATAGTATTGTTTGGAAAAATAAATTACACATATGAAAGTGAGGCTCAGAGTGAGCAACTGACTGGTTATTGTTTTAGTACTGATAACAGGATTATTTATGGTTTTGTTTTAATGAGATAATGTGTGCAAGTAGCTCAAAACAGAACCTGGGTAGTTGCATAACAATTAACTGTTCTCTTCCCATTTGTTTTTTTTTTTTTTTTTTGAAAATAGAATACATAAAGTGGAAGAGGAAGAAACAACACTCACTGGATGCAAAGGCAGAGATTTAAGGATGCCTCATATCAGGCCACCCTGAGTTAATGCAGTGGAGTTGTCAGTTGTTTCCAGTGTACCTGGCCTAATTGTTGCCACAGACAACATCCCACACTGCTCCTTAGAAATCCCTGCTTTTCTCACTTCAAGGCCCAAGCCCAGTTCTGGCAACCCTTACTTTACGTTCTCTATCATTCTCTGTGGTTTGGTGATGTTGATACAGAGGTCATTGTTGGAAATCATTGCCTGCCTTCCGTCTCATTCTTTTCTCATGCTCGCCTCTCTTTTCCCTATGTAACCCTCCTGGTGGCATTCAAAGCTGAAGAAGATGCTAAACTCAGTGTTATGTTCCTATGCCACCCAGCACATGTTGAATTTTTATTTGATTTTTTAGCTGACTTTTCTCTAATTGAAAAAATCATGGCATATCATAGTTTGGAGGACATTTAGAGATCATTAAGTACAAGCCACTCATTTTGAACTTAAGGGAATTGAGACTCAAAGATGTTAACTTATTTGTTCAGGGCCAAGCCAAAGATTCACGACATAAAGCTGGGGCTAGAGTTCAAGTCCTTGACACCTGCTCAAGTGCTTATCCCTCCGTAGCATACTACAAAGTTTTTAAAGATGCTTTTATTAAGCTGTAAGTTACAAAAACATTTTGCTCCCTTTATTACAAGGTCTCCTATTTTATTTTTTTAGCTCTCTCTTTGTTAATAGGTTGAATTGTGTCCCTCAAAAATGTTACGTGGAAGTCCTGCTCCCTAATACTTCAGAATGTAACCTTATTTGAAGAAAAGGTCTTCACAGAGGTAGTCAAGTTAAAATGGGGTGATTATGATGGACCTTCATCAAATATGACTGAAGTCCTGCCGGCGATTTTGCTCAGTGATGCCACTGCCTGCTTTGCAAGTGCAAGGTCCAGAGTTCGATCCCTGGTAAAAAAACAAAAAAACAAAAAAACAAAAAACAAAACAAAACAAAAAACCCCAAATATGACTGAAGTCCTTATAAAAAGGGAAAATTTGAACACAAAGACAGACACTGAGGTAAGATGATGTGGGGATACACAAGGAGAAGACAGCCATGTGACTAGAGTGCTGCCTCTACAAGCCAAGGAACACCAACGGCCACAAATATGAGAAGGTGGAAGAGCCAATGAAGGATTCTCCTCTAGAGCCCTCAGGGAGGGCACGGCCCTGCTGATGCCTTGATTTTGGACTTCTAGTTTCCACAACTGTGAAATAAATTTCTGTTGTTTAAAGCCAGCTTGTGGTACTTTGTTATGTTACCTAGGAAACTAATACATCCACCATAGGTACTTTTATAATCCACAAACTGTAAATATTATTAGATTCAGAGAGAGAAATTTGTTAAAAGAGCAAATGTTCACCACACACACTTGTCTGCTTTTAATTATATTACATTTGTACTTGGGAGCCATGTTAATTGCCCATGGTATCAGTGTTTTGCATTAGTCAGGGTTCTCCAGAGATACAGAACCAACAGGAGATATGTATTTACATTTATATCTCTCTTTATCTATCTACCTGTGCATCCATTAGCTATCTGTCTATCTATCATCTATCTATCTATCTATCTCTACTGAGATTAATTAAAGGAATTGGCTTACCTGATTATGGAGGCTGAGAAATCCTACAATCTGCTGTCTCTAAGCTGGAGGCCCAGGAAAGCCAGTGATAAAATTCAGTCTGAGTCTAAAGGCACACGGAACAGGGGAACTGATGGGTGATGACAGAAGCTGGATGTCCCAGCTCACACAGAGAGAGCCAATTCCCTCTTCCTCTGCTTTTGGCTCCATTTAGGCCCTCAATGGATTGTATATGCTTGCATTGATGAATTACTGATCTTTACCCAGTCTACCGATCCAACTGCTTATCCCTTCTGGAAGTACCCATACAGACACACCCAGAAATAGTGTTTTACCAGCTAGTTGGGTACCCTTTAGCCCAAATTGACACCTAAAACTAACCATTATACCTTATACTGAATCTGTAAGATCATTCTGTCATCATCATTATTATTATTATTATTTTCCTTGTGCTTATTCTGAGACTTGGAGAATTTCCAAGGAATATGTTTTGGTTGGTGGCTATATAGGGAAGATGTGCTGACTAACAGTGTTCCTCTAGGCATAGTTACAGTTTCTGAGGATTGTTGCAAGTCTCCAACCTGCACGGGCCTCTGTAGATAGATATACCTTTGCTTCCTCATCTGCTTTCAAGCTGATGAGTCTGGCCCATGCTAACACAAATTCCTTTATGTTATTGCCTTAATGATACAGCTGTCACTGTGATCTCACAGGACAGTGATGGGATCCAGGGATTTTTTTTTTTTTTTTTTTTTGCCAAGCATCAAAGCTAAGAAATCCATTCTAATAACTGTTTTCTCCTCCATCCTGGCACCGGCACTGGTGCAGTTACCAAGAATTATCAATACAAACACAAGGCTAATCCACACTGGGGAATACCCAGACAAATCTTCATGACAGATGACTGGAAATTTTCAGAAGTAAGGATCTTTGCTTTTCATTTTCTTGATGGTATTTTCCCATCATCGCTGTTTGTAGTGCTGCTGAAAGTTAGATGGCTAACAGTGTGCTGTGAAGACTACTTTGAGGGCGAGGAGAATGAAAAGGGGCTGTGTAGCTATGACTAATGTACTTGACTATGAAAATTGGTATAACTTTACAGAGGGGCATTACTAATGGGTACTGTAGGGGAGAAGGAAAATAGTGTGGACTTTGGCATCAGCCAGATTTAAGTTGGAATTCTGTATGAAGCACTTTCTATCCTGCACCAACCCTGTGCTCTCCCCAGTCCCACTCCACACACAGGAAAAGCGATTAATACCAAAAACTTAAAAAGTCTCTGACAGAGAAAGTGAAATTGCTTCTGAAATGGCAAGGGTTGGTAGAGACTCTTATTGGAGGGCTAATGAATATATCTGGAAAAGCAGAGCAAAGGGCTTGCTTAGGGAAGTCATGGGTGGTATCTTCAGTTTTTAAATATAAATTAGAATCTGTGGGGAAAATATTAGATTTCTAGGAGGTTGCATGGTGTTCAGAACAAGACCAGATGAGTCTGAAATGAGTGCTCAGTGCATACTGGCTCTATGTGATAACTAATTTTACATAGCGACTTGGCTGGGCCGTGGTACCCAGATGTCTGATCAAACGTCATTGTGGATATTCCTGGGAAGGTGTATTTGGATGACATTAACATTTAAATTGGAGGGTTTCGAGTAGATTATCCTCCATAATGTGAGTGGGTCTCATACTATAAAGCCTTAAGAGAACAAGGACTGACCTCCTCTGAACAAGAAGGAATTCTGTTTCCACATTGTCTTTGGACTTGAGACACATCATCAACTGTTCCTGGGTCTCCATCCTGCTAGTTTTCCCTATTAGGTGCTCACTAAACATATGATGAAGGAAAATGAAGAGAAATTGGGAGGAGTGAAATTGAGTTAGCACATATGAATGAGGTTCATGATTCAAAAAATAGGCTAGAGAATCTTGTTTCTTGACTAGACTGGGTCTTGTAATGTCCCACTGTGGAAGGTGTTAGTGTTGCTTGCCAATATTGCTGGTTCTTTTCCTGCTAGGTATAGAGTAGGACTACATTTTTTTTTTCTCTTGAAGTGAGATGTGATCAAGTGATTTTCTCTGGAAAATAAAATATGAAAAATGTTTTTAGATGAGGGCATTTAAATACTTTCAGATGAGGTCCTCAACTTTCTGGTGCTTTTTCCCCCTGCCTTGCCAAATGGAGAAGTACTCCCTGATTATGCAAGTGCAATGCTGAGCTATCAAATGGAGGCCCGTGGCCCTCGCCAGTCACATAGTCCTGCAGCAGAGTGAGTGGGAAAAATCTCAGGCTGCTGTAACCCACTAAGATCTTGAAGTCTTTTGGCATTGCTGCATAACCTGTCCTATCTTGATTTATATATCCTAAAAAGTGGAAGCAAAGTGTTCCTTAATTTAATACTTAGTAGTGCTTTGAGGACACAGTACAAAAAGTAAGGATAAAGTTAATGTAACTGATTTTAAACAACTTGCCAGAATTTATCATCCCCCAAATTAATGTTCTTGCCTTCAATGTAGTCACTGTGGGATTATATAATAATTTAAATGATGCTAAAAACAGTTATGAAATCCCTTTTACAACTCAACCTCAAAATTGATTAGTCATTTGCTATGTGCCAGGCACTAGGGACACAGAGATGAAAAGGAGTGTTCTTTCCCCTTCAGAAGCTCAGATTATGGTAGCAGGAAATATGTGAATGATCTAATGTATCCCAGTGTCTAGTAGGGCCATAGGTGAGGGAAGGGGTCAGTTCTACCAAAGAGATGGAGGAAAGGCTTCCTAGGGAAGAGGTGATCAGGCGTCCACTGGCCACGCAGGTTGGGTGGAGTGGAGGCTATTCCAGGATGAGGCAACCACAGTGGCAAAGGCACGGCGGTTGGAAGTGGTGTGGCCTCCTTGGATAAGTGCAAATGCTTCTGCAGAACAAGGGGCTGGAGGAGCAGGGAGGGGCAGGTCCTGGAAGGCCTGCTATTGGCGAGATGAGAGGTTTGTACTTTATTCTGTAAGAAAGGAGAAGCAGTGAAAGATTTTAAGCAGGGGAGCCACACGATTTCATTTTGGGGACAGCAACAGGAATATACAATTAATATTGTGACAGGAAAACATCATCATGGACAGTCTCACTCTCTTCTAAGAACTGTGAATTCCAGCCCCTTCTTAATGGGATTAGTGATGCAGGTTTGAAGCTGCCTGGTGAGAATCAAATGCTCTGCATAAAAAGCTGGGGTGAGGAGGAAAGAAATCAATTCATAGGTGAGGGAAAGAACAAGGAACAGGAGAGGGAGGAAGAGGGAAACTCACGAGGGAGATGTTAAGAGGGAATTTTGTATCAGTGCCTTTGTGATTGGCTGTGTCATAAAAAACCCTCTTTTCTCTACAGAACTGTCCACAAAAATCTGTATTGCTCACCTGTGCTTGGGTCAGGACATGCTATTCAGAGATGCAGTAGAGTGCTGACTGTTTCTTCCAGGCTGCTGTGATGCAGAAAACAGAGGCTACCCTGGAGACAAGCCACATCAAGGCTGTATGTTTTAGCTACTGGCTTGCCCTTGCGACTTGTTTTGGCCAATGAGACCATAGCACTTGCACCTGTCTACTTTCCCTCTTTCCCCACCTTCTCCATGAGAACTGGCTTGCCCTAGACGTTTGCTTAATAATGAGAAACACGTGCCTATCACCCCAATTGCCTTAGCAGCCAGCCAGCCACTGTTAGATATCTGAAGTGAGCCTCAGCCAGAAGCAGAACTGTCCAGCCAGGCCCAACCAAGACAACTGCCCAGCTGACCTTGAAACTCAAGACAAGTAAATGGTCATCAGTTTTTATGCCACCGAATTTTGGAGGATTTGTTACGCAGCATTGTTGTGATAGTGAGTAGTTGGTATGTGTTTTACTCAAAGAGTTGCTGCCTCTGCCATGATCAGGACAATGTGGGACCAGGAAGCTGTCACTTCAGGCCTTGGGTCCAGGTACCAGTTCCTAGGTTCATAGGTGTTCGAAACAGAACAAAGAGCTTCCATTGTGCTAGCAAGGATTGTAGCAGAGTCGGTGTGGTTCTGAGGCTGGTGGTTCAAAATCTTCTGCAGAAGAAAAAAAGATAATGGCACCTGTGTTTGTTTAGCTGAAAATTTTTTTTGAGAAAGGATTTCACTATGTATTCTAGGCTGGCCTCAAACTCACTATGTAGCCCAGGCTGGCCTTGAACTTTCCATCTTCCTGACTCAGCCTCCTGAGTGCTGGGTGTTTCACTGCATACTGATGATGGCTTTCAAATGCCTCAAAGTTTCTCAGTCTTCCAAAAATTCTTGCCTTGATATTTTTCTCCTGTGGCTTCTGATAAGCATTGAAAAGCCATCTAGAACACCATACTCTAGTGTCAGACTCAAATTCTAGGGATCCAGTTCTGGGTAAATGTGCAGAACAGTGAACTCCAATATCCAAATTCAATTTCAGCTCAATCTCTCTAGTTGTGATTAGTGTTTTTCCTTAAAGCCCACACAAAATGCTTGTTTTCCTCCCTTTTGTATTTTAGAGAATTTATTCAGAGTTCTTTTTTCCTACTATACTTAAGAATGGACAAACTATGTTCACGAGAATGTTCTTACGACATGCTTGCTGAAAAATTTAGAGGTGAACTCTCATGATTCTTCCAACTTTTTTTCATGGTACCTGGGATTGAAGCCAGGGAGTGCTGAGCTACATCCCCAGCTCTTTATTTTGAGATACGTCCTTGCTAAGTTGCCCGGGCTGGCCTCAAAATTCTGATCCTCCTGCCATAGCCTTTCAAGTAGCTGTGATTATAGGCATGCTTCACTGTGTCAGGCTCTAACTTACTTTTCAATGATTCAGCAAAGACAAAATGTGTGCATCTACTATTTATTTAAGTAAAGCAAATATGGCAAAATGTTAACAGTTGTTGGAGCTAGGCAGAGGGTATATGATTGTGCACTGCACACTTTTTAAACTTTTTGTTTAAAGAATTAAAAAAGTATTCTATGACGAAACTTGTGACCTATATGGTTTCATCAGAGTTTTACTACATATTCAAAAAGCCTCATTGTATATGCAGAGTAAATAATTTTTAAGTGACTTTTGAACACAATACTCTGATCATAAACAGTGAAATACATCCTAAGGACAAAGACATCTTAACTTTCATTAGATTTATTATTAGTACTATTTCAATTTTGAAACAGTATAATATATATCATAGGATAAAGGAAATAAGTACATTCATGTTATTAGGAACTGAGCTTTTTGCTGAAAGAGAGTCAGCAATATAAGTTATGTTGATAGGAGAAACCCAGAGCTTCTTGGGATTCACAGGGGTTTCCAGGCAGGCATTTCAGGATCACCTCTTTGGCACTGCAGGCTGAGGACTGTGGAGCAGTGGCCCTATCCTCTTCCAACAGATGCATAGCTCTCTGTTCCTTATGTTAAAGCCCTGTATACTTGGAGCATATGGAGATGCGCATGTTCCTGACCAAACTCTGACTAATAGAGGGGTCCTACTTTAGTTGTGGTTCATCTAAACCCATCCAAGCCACTTAAAGTCTCAGCTTCATGTGGGCTAGGTTTCTTGTAAGACTCCTTATCTTAGGTAGGCCCTGAGTCCTGACTTATCTGGACCTTTTCCCTTGAGGCTCTGGAACTGATGCACAAAGTCTGTAGTGCCAGAGCTACTCTTGGAGGGAAAGTGCATCCTCAGTCACTTTGGGCTGCACAAAGTAGAGACTGGTTTAAACAGCAGATATTCACTGCTCACAGTTCTAGAGGCTACAAGTCTGGGATTAGGGTGTCAGCATGAATGGCTTCTCATGAGGGCTCTTTTAGGGGTTATAGAACGTCAACTTCTCTTTGTACCTTCACATAGTAGAAAGACAGCTGGAGAGCTCTCTGGGGGTCTCTTTTTTAAAAAAAGGGGAAAGATTTATTTGATTTATAGTTTTCAGAAGTTTCAATCAATAATCAGCTGGCACCAAGGCAGGGATGGCAAACAGGCATCGCAGAGGAGAAACAACATGGTGTGCACAAAGTAGCAAAAACAACAAGGGGCCTTAACAGCATCTTTCTGCTCGTTTTATCTTATCCAGACTTCTGGTATTAGGGCCGTGCCATACCAATCACTCACCTGAAGTGGTTTAGTAATTATACACCCTTAATCCCTGCATCACACATTTTAGATTCAGCCACCTCTGAAAAAGCATGACGCTTTGGGGGGACATCTAAACACAACCCATAACATTCTGCCCCTGGCTCCCCAAAGACTCCTGCACATCCCTTTATGCAAAAAAGCATTTAATCCATCTCCAAGAGTTGCCAAAGTCCTAACAGTTTTAGCATTGCTTAAAAGTTCAAGTCCAAAGTCTCCTCTGAGATTTAAGGCAAACTCTTAGCTGCAAGCCCCTGTACAAATGAAAAGAAAGTTAAAAACTTCCAATATACAATGGCACAAGATAGATGTTTCCATCCCAAATGTTACAAATGGGGATAGCAATGAATGAGAACAAAGCAAGACCAAAATCCAGTAGGGCAAACATTAAATCTAACAGTTCCACTTCAAGAATCCCTGGCAATCTATGGCAAGTTGTGAACTCCAAAGGGCTTGGGTAGCTCTGTCCCGGGACACTTTGGGTGGTTATAGCTCTCAAGGCTTCTCTCTTGGGCTGGCTCTGATCCCTCCTTGCAGTTTTCCTCAGATGATCCACACTCTTGGGTTCTCCAAACTTCTGGGATCTGCACTGCACCTTTGGCTTCACGCTCACAGCTTCACACACTGCCCTCTCAGGGGCACACTGCCTGGCCTCCCAGGCCTTCTTCTGAAATCTGGGTGGAAGCCTTCCTGACCCCACAACTCTTGCATCCTGCATGTGCCTAGAACTAGTGACAAATAGATGATGCCAAGGTCTGCTGCCAGCTGGAGCAGTAGTAGCCACTTTTCCTTCTCTCTTGGCTATAGGAGTTGAGTGTCTGGATCGCTGAGCACTCTGAAATCAATTTGGAAGAACAAATTCTCTAGGGTTCCACCATTCTGGAACATGGTGCTCTGGGGCATTCTTCTCAAAGAAAAATCTTTACTGTCTGCAATTTTGAGGCTGCAGAGGGTGGAGTCTTGCTGCTTGCTGTGATGCCCTCAGGCCATCTTTTCTATTGTCCTATTTCTTCTTAGCAATCAAGATCTCTTCTGCTCTGTCTTTGCAGTCCACAGTTTCACTGGAACTTCCTTTCTAGTCAAACTCACATTTTAAATCATTTTGCTGGGCTCTCTGCTGTTGATTCTCAGTATGTATTTGGCTAAACAACCCCAACAGCAGCCATGCTATTACCTCAACATTAGACTTCCTTGAAATTTCTTCTGCAAGGTTAATTAGTTCACCACCATTAATCTCAGTCTCAGGCAAAGTGTCTGGACATGAGCAAACTGCAGACAGACTTTCTGGCAAGGCACAACACACATCATCTGGAGTCCAGCAGCCAATGCAGTTCTTCTTTCCAGCAGAAACCTCCCAAGCTGGTCTTAAACAGCTTTCTGGTCTTCTGAGCTCTGACCAGAATCTCCCATTCAGATACCCTAAGGCATTCCAGCTCTACTTCTTCAGCTTGCATATCCAAGTCTTTCTTAACTCTTCCCTTTCCCACAAGCCAGTTCCAAAGGCTCTTGAGCCACATGGCCAGGTAATGTCACAGCAATGGACCCATTCCCTCTACCAAATTTCTGCCTTAGTTACTTTTCTTTTGTTGCTAAGACAAAATACCCAATATCCAAGTTAAAGTGGGAAACATTTATTTGGCTTACAGTTGCAGAGATTTTAGTCTTTAATTGGCTGGCTCAAAGGCAAGGATGGCAAACAGGCATCGCAGAGGAGAAACAACATGGTATGCACAAAGTAGCAAAAATAAGAAGGGCTCTGGGGTCTCTTTTATAAGGGTAGTAATCCCATTCCTGAGAGTTTAACCCTTGTGACCTAATTAGCTTCTCAAAGCACCACCTCCTAATGCCATCACACAGGGAGTTAGGATTTCAATATATGAGTTTTGGGGAGACATAAACATTAGGTCTATAACAAAGGATTTTGGTGCATTGATATTTAACTTACTTTTCTGGGATCAGCTTTTCTCCTGAAAATTTGACCTGGTATCTTTCAATCCTGTGGTATCTTTCAATCCCATGATATCTTTCAATCACATACATTTTATTTTGAGACAGGGTCTCACTATGTTGCCTGTGCTGGCCTCAAACTCACTATCTTCTGGTCTCAACCTCTTGAGTACACAGGATTACAAGTGTGCACCACCACACCCAGGTAATCATGAAAATATTTTTGAGGGAAGATTTTTGTATTTTGTCCATAATTTTTTTTCATGCAAAAATTATACCACCGATAGATGTAAACCACATGCCTTAGAGCAGTATCTTCTCTTGGGTCATGATGTCCTTTGGAAATCTGATTAAAGCACATATACATCAAAGCGAGCACACAATTTCAGCGAGCACATCAATCCCCTGTAGTTCATCCATGGGTCCTAGGTTAAGAAGTTGTCACTGAGAAAGTATCTAGGCCACTCAACTCTGGAAACAGGCAACCCCAAGCAAGGGGACATGAAACCATTGGGCTGACGGGTTTTTAGTGTTTTATTCACTTGGTGGGCCAGTAGGGGTGCTGCACCTCAGCAAGCAGGAATGCGAACCTCAGAGTTTCAGAAGGGGCCAATTTGCCTTCTTCCCGGTGCATCTACATTTGAGAAACACAAAGCAGATTGATGTGACAGTAGCCCAAAATAACTGTTTCCTGTTGAATATACTTTCTTGGATCTTGAAGATGAGACAAACTGTGTGTGAAATTGAACTTGTTCACATGAGCAGTTCCTAAAGATCCAAGCTGGTTTGAAGTTAATTCTTCAGCCAGAGAACTTTCTCTCTGTGTACTTCTTATCTTTTAATAAGGAAAAAAGAAAGAACATGCTGCTAAAAGAGGACACATGTTGTTAGTAACAGCCATCATTTACGGAGCACTTACTATGTTCCAGACACTGCATTCAGTCTTTATACAATATCCCATTTAATCCTCAAAAAAGTCTAATGACTTAAGTACTTTTATCATTCCCATTTGTACAGATGTAGCAACTGGGTTCAAGACTGCACAGTTGAGAAGTGGCAGAGTTGCAGTGGTTAAGATATTTGGCTCTAAACAGGCAGTCTCAGTTTGGAGCCTAATATCTTTTTTTTTTGGTACCGGGGATCGAACTCAGGACCTTGCGCTTGTGAGGCAGACAGCAGCACCACTGGGCTAAATCCCCAGCCCGAGGCTAATATCTTAACCACTGTGCTTTTATAGTTTTAGCCCAAGTCTTGTCACTTAGAGAAATAGCACAATACAGAGGAATCAAAGTGAAGGACTTGAATTTTAGCTCTGCTTCAGCCATTAATTAGCCATGAAAGCCTGTTTTTTCCTGATTTTCAATGGCTCTCAATTGCCTTTAGTATGAAATCAAAATTGTTTAGTTGCATTCAAGGCCCTTCTTCAATTCCAATTTCTTTGTTGTTCTTGAATATCAAATCCACTTGAAATTACTCTGTCTGTAGTCTCTGTCTCTACTAATGCTTTGGGATTGATTTGCTTATATCGTTACTCAATCCTAACAAAGCTATATCACCAACCATGTCAGAGTTCTGATTAGGCTTATTTATTATTTGTTTAAAAATACTAAGCATCTACCATGTTTCAAGTACTGGACTAGGTGCTAGGAGCCTGACAGTAAATGAGATAGTTGACATCCCGTGCCTCAAAGATATTACAATCTAGAGAGAGAAATTGAGGCTAAATGAATTAAAGAAAGAAACAATTAGGAGTGAAAGTTATAACTGAGTGCCATGAAGGATAAAAAAATAAGAACCTACTTGTTATGGTTTGTGTTTAGATGTCCCCCCAAAGCCTCATGCCGATGAGGTGGGACTTTCTTTTTCAGAGGTAGTTTATCTGAAATGTGTGATGCTGGTGTTAAGGGCATGTGCTTATTAAACCACTACATGTGAGCGATTAGTTTGGCCTGCTTTAATCCTGGTAGTCTGAATAAGATAAAAGGGGCAGAAAGATGCTGGTAACTCTCTTGTTACCTTTTCTGCCTTCTGCACATCATGTTGTTTCTCCTCTGAAATGCCTGTTTGCTATTCCTGTCTTGGAGCCAGCTGATTATAGACTGAAACCTCTATGAACTGTGAACCAAATAAACCCCTTCCCTTCCAACTTTTGGTGTCGGGTATGTTGTCTCAGGAATGAGAGAAAAGTAACTAAGATACTACTTCTGATGGAGTAGTCAAAAAAGGTCTTTTTGAGGAGGTGACATTTAAGCAGAGATATAAACAATGAGAAGAGTCAGGTGCGGTGGCACATGACCATAATTTCAGCACTCTGGGAGGCTGGGGGAGGAGGGTCACAAGTTCAATCCCAGTGCAGACAACTTAGCAAATTTTGAGATCCTGTCTCAAACAAACAAATGAACAAATAAACAACCAAATAAAAAACCTGCACATACACACAGAAATGTGCACACATACACACACATCACCCCTCTCCACACACAAAATGCCCTGGGGATATAGGTCAATGAAAAAGCTCTGGGTTCAATCCCAGGACTGCAAGAAAAAAAAGGAGGAGGAGGAGGGGAGAAGAAGAAGGTGAAGATAGAAGGGGCTAGCATTGTTACAATTTGAGAGAAGAGAATTTTACAGAGAGAAAACAGAAATTTCAAAGGCCTGAGGCAAGAACATGCTTGGTTCTGTATTGCAGAGCAGCAAGAAGGCAGGGTGAGCAAGTGGGAGAGTGGAACAATGAGGCTGGAGACTAAGGCAGGAACCTGGTAATGTGAGGTACTGTGAAGCAAGGCATGTAGTTTTTGTTTTTGTTTTAAAATGAAATCTAAGAGGCCTGCCCTGATACCATTGGTCAGTGTGAGAAGAACCCAGGGAGAAGCAGTGTGGACCAGTGCCACGTGGCTACAGGCAGGTCCAGCCAGGCCACTGACCCTGGCTGCTTAGGCCCACAAGCCCCAGCCAAAGATCTGCCTGGAAAAGAGCTGCACTGGCTCACAAGCAACAGCCAGAGGCCTGCCCAGATATCATTGGTAAGTGTGCACAGACCCTAGCCAGAAGCCCACCCAGACACCAGCAATGGGGGTGCACAACCCCCAGCCAAAGTTCCTCTCAGACAACAGCTAAACAGGTGGGTAGGCCCTAGCCAGAGGCATGCCTAGATACCATTACAAGTGTGCACAGGCCCCAGCCAGAACCCTGCCAGGACAACAGGATAGCACAGAGATCCAGAAGGGCACCACTCTGAACCCAGGCATTGGTGCACTGGTGAGCAGCAGAGAAACGGCTGCTCAGTGGCTTCCTGAGAATTGAAGAACACAGGGTGAGCAGAGAAACAGCTGCTCAGTGGCTTGCTGAGAAGTGAAGAACACAGGGTGAGCAAAAAGTTGCCTCAACAAAGGCACAGCTGGCTACATCTGTTGAAATGAGAAGACAAGTAAACAAATCTCAAAACCAGAATTTCACATCACCTAAGGGAACCCCAAAGGGCAACAAGATGGAACAATCTGATACTCAACCACCTGGACTCCCTGAAATGGCCACAAAAGAGGATCTGGAAAAAATGAAATCAGAAATAATTTCTCAGATAACAGCAGAGATTGTGCCCATAGTGCAAGACATGAATAATAAATCTACAGATTAAAAAAAGACAGGAGCTGTGGAACATAATGACATCCCAACATAGTAAAGAAAGAATCCATAAAACAGAAGCAAACAGATTTCCAGGAGATTTAAAACTCCATGGAAAGTTTAGGCAGCAGAATGACCCAATGTGAGGATAGAATTTCAGATATAGAAGACAGGATTGCAATTAGTGACCAGAAAAAGAAAAGATTTCAAAAAAATAGTAAGAGACCATGAGAAATCAATCCAGCAGCTGCTAGATGATGCAAAGAAGAATAACGGAAGACTGATTGGAGTCAATGAAGAAACAGGAGAGAGTGCAGGTGACATAAAAAACTTTACACAGAAGTAATGGCAGAAAACTTCTCAAGCAGGGGAAAAGAATTTAACATAAACATAAGAGAGGCATACAGGAATCCAACTATCTGCAATAAAAAATTCTACACATAGGCATATAATTGTTAAGATTCCAGAAACCCAACAGCAGAACAAAGTTTTACAAGCAGTTAGAGAAAACAAATCACATACAAAGGAAAGCCCATCAGAATGACAGCAAACTTCTCAACACAAACCCTGAAGGCAAGAACAGCTTGGAGTGATGTATTATTTCAAACCCTAAAAGAAACAACCTCCCATTCAGATTGATGTACTCTGCAAAACTGTTTTTCAAAATTGATGGACAAATAAGATACTTTCATGACAAAGAGCCCCTAAGGAACTTCATGAATACCAAACTAGCACTCCAAAATATTTTAAACAATATCCTAGGAAAAGACAACAAAGAGCACAAGCTCAGGAAGCCCAGCAGAATGAATTCATCAGGCACAACAAGAAATTAAATGTAAAGGGCGAGAATCCAACAACAAAAAACGTCATGACAAGGATAAGTCAATACATATCAGTTATAATCATCAATGTTAATGGTCTCAATTCACCAATCAAAAGAAATAGACTGGCAGAATGGGTCAAGAAGCAAGATCCAACAATATGCTGCATACAAGAAACACAATTCAAAAAGAAATTCTTAGACTGAAAGTTAAAGGGTGGAAAACAATACTCTATGTGACTGGAACCTGAAAAAAAGCAGTAGTAGCTATCCTATTTGCAGAACAAATGAAATTCAAACCAACATTGATTAAGAGTGTCAAAGAAGGACACTATAACTTTGTAAAGGGAATAATCCAAGAGGAAGAGATGACAATCATAAATATATATGCACCAAATACTAGTGCACCCAACTATATAAAACAAATACTAACTGACATGAAAAATAAAAAAAAAGCAGTAACACAATAGTAAGGGGGACCTCAAATCCTCACTGTCAAAAATAGACCAACTAGACAAAAAATAATCAATGAAATACTAGAAATCAATCAAACTCTTGAACAAATGAACTTAACAGATGTTTACAGAGTGTTCCACCCCCAAAATCAGAATACACATTCTTTTCGGCTACACATGGGTTGTTCTCCAAAATAGACCACATACTCACTCATAGAACATGTTTAAGTAAGTTCAAAGGAATTGAAGTAATCCCCTGTATATTATCAGACCATAGTGTGATGAAATTGGAGATCAATAGCAAAAGAAACCACAAGAATTTCATAAACACATGGAAATTGAACAATACACTTCTGAATAACCAATGAGTCACAGAGGGAATTAATAGGAAATCAGACAGTTTCTACAATTAAATGACAATGCCAATACAGCATATAGGATTTTATGTGACACAATGAAAGCAGTGGTAGGAGGGAAATTCATAGCAATGAATACTCACATTTGGAAAACAAAGCCAGTTCAAAAAAACAATCTGATGCTGAACGTCAAGCTTCTGGAAAAAGAAGAGCAGGACAAACCAAAAGCTCATATAAGGGAGGAAATTATAAAGATCAGAACAGAAATCAATGCAATGGAGACTAAGAGAATGATACAAAAAATCAATGAAGCCAAGAGTTGGTTCTTTGAAAGAATAAACAAAATTGACAAAACCGTAGCCAACTTTATGAGAAAAAGTAAAGGCCCAAATCTATACAGTTAGGAAGGAAAAGGGTGAAATTACAATGGACCTAGAACAAATCCAGAGGGTTAATACCTACTTTGAGAACCTATATGTCAATAAGATGGAAAACACAGAAGAAATGGACAGATTCCTAGATACATATGAATTACCAAAGTTGAATAAATAAGACCAAAAATTTTTAAAAAACTAAATATCAATCAATGAAATTGAAAATGTAATTAAAAACTCATCAACTATTAAAAGCCTGGTCCCTGATGGCTTCCCTGCTGAATTCTTTTTTTTTTTTTTTGGTACCAGGGATTGAACTCGGGTCTTTGTGCTTGCACAGCAGGTGGTGAAACCACTGAGCTAAATCCCCAGCCCCTCACTGCTGAATTCTACAAGACATTTAGCAAACTATAGCCACTACTGTATAAACTCTTCAATGAAATTGAAAGAGAAGCCATACTTCCAAATTCATTCCTGGAGGCAAGGATCACCTTGATCCCAAAAGCAGAGAAAGACACAAATGTAAAGGAACTATAGACCAATCTCACTGATGATCCTTAATATGATACTGGCAAATAGAATGCAGAAGATCATCAAGAAGATCATACACTCTGACCTAGTGAGAATCGTCCCAGGGATGCAGGGATGGTTCAACAAATGCAAATCAATAAATGTACTGCATTATATTAATTGAGCCAAGGGAAAAAACCATACAATCATCTCAACAGATACAGAAAAAGCGTTTGGCAAAATCCAACATGCATTCCTGATAAAAACCCTACACAAAATTGGAATAGACTGTTTCTACCTCACCTGATAAAAGCCATCTATGAAAAACCAACAGCCAATATCATACTAAATGATCAAAAACTGAAATCCTTCACACTAAAATCAGGAACAAGACAAGGAGCAGCACGTGGAAGGAAGCTCCCCCGCCGCCATCCCAAGCTCCTAGGGTGGAGAAGCTGAGCCAGTCTCAGCACCTGGAAGGAAGCTCCCCCACCACCATCCCAAGCTCCTAGGGTGGAGAACGTTAGCCGGTCCCAGCACCCTGAAGGAAGCTACCCCGCCGCCATCCCAAGCTCCTAGGGCAGAGAAGGTGAGCCGGTCCCAGCACCTGGAAGGAAGCTCCCCTGCTGCCATCCCAAGCTCCTAGGGCGGAGAAGGTGAGCTGCGTGGGCGCCAGAAGCACACCCCGGCCCCCGCCCCCGTGGAAATGAGAAGACATGTAAACAAGCCTCAGAAACAGACTTCCAGATCACCTACAGCAACCCCAAAGGGAAACAAGATGGAACAATCTGATACTCAACCACATGGACTCTCTGAACTGGCAACAAAAGCGGATCTGGGAACAATGAAATCAGAAATAATTACTCAGATAACAGCAAAGATTTTGCTCATGGTGCAAGACATGATTAATAAATCTAGAGAGGACACAGATAAAAAAATAGAAGAGCTGAGGAACATGATGGAATCCCAACATAGGAAAGAAATGGAATCCATAAAACAGATGCAAACAGATTTCCAGGAGATTAAAAACTCCATCGAAAGTCTGCGCAGCAGAATGAACCAATGTGAAGATAGAATTTCAGATATAGAAGAAAAGATTGCAATTAGTGACCAGGAAAAGAAAAATTGCTTTAAAATTGTAAGGGAAAAGGAGAAATCAATCCAGCAGCTGCTAGATGATGCAAAGAAGAATAACATAAGACTGATTGGAGTCAATGAAGAAAGAGGAGAGAGTGCAGATGACATAAAAAAACTCTTCACAGAAGTGATGGCAGAAAACTTCCCAAGGAGGGGAGAAGAACTTGACATACAGATAAGTGAGGCATATAGGACTCCAAATAGCCTTGATCAAAAAAAAATCTACACATAGGCATATAATAGTTAGGATTCCAGAAATCCAACAGAAGAACAAAATTCTACAAGCAGCGAGAGAAAAGAAACAAATCACATACAAAGAAAAGCCCATCAGAATCACAGCAGACTTCTCAATGCAAACCCTCAAGGCAAGAAGAGCTTGGAGTGATGTATTTCAAGCCCTAAAGGAAAACAGCCTCCAACCCAGATTGATGTACCCTGCAAAACTATCTTTCAAAATTGATGGAGAAATAAGATACTTTTATGATAAAGAGCACCTCAGGAACTTCATGAATATCAAACCGGTGCTCCAAAAAATTTTAGACAATACCCAAGAAAACACAATGAGAATCACAACCCCAGGAAGCCCAGCAGAATGAATCCATTGGGTGTGACAAATTAAACACAAAGGGGAGAATCCAACAGAAAGAAAAAGTCATGACAAGGCTTTTAAAATTTTTAACTTCATCTCCCTAATGAATGTATAATTCATTCTTGTTATTGTACTGATTAGTATTTTTCTGATTCTAGAGTTGCACACCTTTCCTTGTGCTGTACTGGCTATTTATCATCTTCTTATGTCTACTTTTTAATTGGGTTGTGTATTAATGAGCTCTAAGAATTCTTTATATATTCTGGTCATAGGTTATATGCATTGTAAATATGGTCTGTTTAAGGACTACTTTTCATTTTAATGATGTCATTTAAAGTTCTAAATTTTGATGGAATATCATCTATCAATCTTTTTCTTTTATGCATCATGTCTATTGTATACTAGGTAGTTCTTGCCTACCCTGAATTCATAAACATTTTCTCTGATAATTTCTTCTTAAAGTATTATACTTTTAGGCTTCCATATTTAGGTTCATAGATCCCTTCAAGTTATTTTCATGTATGGAAATAAAGGGTTGAGGTTAATTTTTTATATATGGACACCAGGTGTTCTAGTGCCATTTGCTGAAAACACTATCTCTTCTTGGCTCTTGAATTGAGTTTATATTCTATAAAATGCTCATGTTAAATAATCTTTCAAAACTCAGTGGACCATATATGTGTGGTTCTATTTCTAGATTCTCTGTTTTATTCCAATGATCTATATGTCTTTCCTTACACCAACACTGCCTTGATCACTGTAGCTTTAGAAGAAGTCTTAAAATTAGGTACTAAACATCTTCCAACACTGTTTTTGTTTTCTTTGGTTTTTCTGTTTTTGTTTTTAACTTTTCTAGGTCCTTTGTACTTCTACAAACTTTTACATTTCAATATCCAATTCTTCATTTATAGCAAGTATACACAGACCTGAATTTTTATATATGCCTTGTGTTTTCTAATCCTGCTAAATTCAAATACAAGTTCTAGGGGCTCCTAGAGATTTCTTAGTTTTTCTCTGTAGATGATCATTTCATCTACATATAAAGATTTTGCTTCTACCTTGCCAATCCTATCCTAATTGTGTCATTTTATTGCCAGGCTATTTTGGTGGGACCTAGGTTTAAAAGTTTAATGGAAAGATAGAGAGTAAGCATATCTGTCCTTGTTCCCCTCCTCAAGGAGAAAGCATTGTATCTTCTCCATTCATATAAGGCATCCTCACTGGAAGTATGGAGTACATGTCGTTAATCTGTTGAGAAGGTTCTGTTCTACTTCTTTTTTTTTTTTTTTTGTACCGGGGATTGAACTTGGGTCCTTGCGCTTGCAGGGCAGGCGGTGGAACCACTGAGCTAAATCCCCGGCCTGGTTCTGTTTTACTTTTAGTCTCCTGATAGAAATGTAAAGTTGTTTTAACCCAAGAAAATGAATTGATTGTTGTAATTTTGCCACCTTGAAACTTCAAGAAGAAAATCAGTTGTAACCTCAATATATGAAAGATGACAATTCTCCCCAAGATAGTCTATAGTTTTATTGAAATCACAATTTTTACAAGACTATAGTAATGAAGACAAGCGGTATTTTCATTGGGAGAGACAAATAACCCAATGGAACAGAGTAGAGCACAGAAGACTTCTGGGAAAATTGTGGAGTGGTAAGCAACAACAACTCAGCCTCTCCAAGATTTGGAATCCAGACATAGGAAAATAGATCTTTGGGAGGGGAAAAAAAGGGAAGTAGATCACAGGGAGCAGGGAGGTAGTGAGGAAAATTAAAACCTACAGAGAAATTAAAAAGACAGAACACAACACAGAAAAGAGAAGGGACAATCTACACTTTCTCCCCACCTCTCTGCACATGGTTCATGAGAAAGGAAGACCAAATCTATAGACACAAAGTGAAAGAAAGGTATTTCAGAGGGCTTCAAGGAGAAACCTGGTGGTGGTACAGACCTGTGGATGCTGTGAGCTCTAACAGCTGGTGAATGACTCCAACTCAAGTGTCCACCATACCCCCTGGAGAGAGTGCTTGGTTAGATGCCATTGCTGGGAGGGGTTGATTGTTTGAACCTGGGACTCAGAGCAGCCACGGGATGGCTTCAGTTCAGGGCTCCCAGTGTAATATTCCCACAATGACTTGGGGAGGGTTAGCTATGGGGGACAGTTCTGGTCAGCAAGCCATAGTAAGGCTGGCCACAGACTTCCTGAGGGTTTTTAAATGTTCACAGTGGGGCCTTAATTCATGTCTCACTGTTGGCATCTCTGATTTAATTGGTAAGTCTTGCTATCAGGTGACTCTTATTTAATTTTATTACTAAAAAAGACCAATAAAAGTGATTAGATCCATTTTTACCCTCAGTCATACAGGCTGTCCAATGGGACACTCATACATGTACCACTGGTATGATTCAAGATGCCTGATGGGACTGTTATGCATGTTACCAAGAAGCACCAGGAAGATATAAAAAACCTGAATAATCCAATATCAGTCAATGAAATTGAAGAAGTAATAAAAAGAAAACTGCCAACTCAGAAAAGCCCGGGCTTGACAGAATTACTGCTGAATTCTGCAAGAACTTTAAAGAAGATCTAAGGCCAATATTCCTCTAGCTCTTTAATGAAACTGAAAAGGTAGCATTACTCCCAAAGTCATCCTGGAATCAAGCATCACCCTGATTCTAAAACCAGAAAATGATCCAACCAAAAAAGAGAACCACAGGCCAATCTCTTTAATGAACACAGGTGAAAAAAACCATCAATAAAATACTGGCAAACAGAATACAGTAAATCATCAAAAAGATCATACACCATGACCAAGTAGGATTCATTCCAGGGAGGCAGGGATGGTTCAACATATGCAAATCAATAAATACAATACACCACATAAACAGAAGCAAGGACAAAAAAACCACATGATCTTCTCAAGAGATACAGGCATTTGACAAAATCCAATGTACATTCATGATAAAATTCTGAAGAAAATAGGTATTAGAAGGACTTCATCTCAGTCTGATAAAAGGCATCTATGACAAACCAATGGCCAACATCATAATAAATTGAAAGGAGATAAAATCTTTCTCTTTAAAATCAGGAACAAGACAAAGATCCTGCTATCACCTCTCCTGTTCTCAAAACATTACCCACAGCAATTAGACAAGACAAGAAATAAAAATTATATGCATAGGAAAGAAGAAAATAAATTATTATTTCTGGATGACATGATCCTCTACATGTAAGACTCCCTCAAAACTCCACCAAGACTCCTAGCACTAATAACCAAATCCAGTAGTGTATCAGGACACAAAAGTCAACACTCGAAAATCAATAGCTTTCCTGTACAACAATAATAAACCCACCATGAAAGAAATTAGGCAACTAATACTACCCACAATAGCATTAAAAAATGAAATACTTAGGAAATAACCTAACCAAGAAAGTGAAAGACCTCTACAGTAAAAACTATGGTACTCTGAAAAGGACATCGAAGAGGATATCAGAAAATGGAAAGATGTCCCCTGCTCATGGATAGGCAGAACCAATTTAGTCAAACTGGCCATACTTCCAAAACTGTTATACAGATTTAATGCAATCCCAATCAAAATACTAATAGCATTCCTCACAGAACTAGGGAAAACAACCTAAAATTTGTATAGAGCCAGAAGAGACCTAGGATAGCAAAAGCAATTCTGGGCAATAAGGTTAAGGCAGCATCATAATCCTGGACTTCAATTTATACTACAAAGTTACAAAGCTAAAAACCGCATGGTATTGACAAAAACAGACTTCTGGATCAGTGTAACAGAATGGAGGATGGAGAAAAAGCTCCAGGCATACTCAGCTACTTTATCTTTGACATTAGGGCCAAATTCTTTCACTGGAGGAAAGATAGCCTCTTTAATAAACAATGTGGGGAAAACTGGCTATCCACATGCCAAAGATTGAAACTAGACCACCACATACTAATCTAAAATAAAAATGGATCAAAGGTTTAAATGTTAAAAGAGAAACAATTAATATGCTGGAAGACAAAAATGGGTAAAACTCTTAGGGTAGGCAGATTTTCTCAACTAGTGGCATCACATCAAATTAAAAAGTTTCTGCACAGTAAAGGAAACCACTAACAGAGTGAAGAGACAACCTACTGAATGAAAAAAAAATTTCCAGCTAGTCCTCAAAGGTCTAATATCTAGAATTAGGAACTCAAAAAATTAGAGCTCTCAAATTTAAAGACCCAATTGAAAAAATGGATATCTGCAATGAATAGACACTTATCAGATGAAGAAGTACAAACAGCCAATAAATACATGAAAAAAATGTTCAACATCATTGAATATTAGAGAAATCCAAATTAAAACAACACTGAGATTCCATCTCATACCAGAAAGATTGGTTATCATCTAGAAATCAATGAGTAACAAATGCTGGTGAAGCTCCTGGGGAAAAAGGAACCCTTCTTCATTGTTTGTGGGAGTGTAAACTAGTAAAACCACTATGGAAATCAATGTGGAGATTCTTCAAATAACTAAAGACAGAAATTCCATTTAATCTAGCTTCTCCACTTCTAGGTATCTTCCACAAAGAACTAAGAAAATAATCTTAACAGTGATACATGCATACTCATGTTTATAGCAGCAGAACTCCTAATAGCTAAATCTTGAAAGTGGCCTATATTTCCATCAACAGATGAATGGCTAAAGAAAATGTGACTAGCCAGGCATGGTGGCACATATCTATAATTCTAGCACCAGGAAGGCTGAGGTAGGAGGATTGCAATGAGTTCAAGGCCAGCCTGGGACATAGTGAGTTCAAGGCCAGCCTAAAGTACATAGTGCAAACCTTTCTCTGAAAAAAAAAAAAAGAAGAAAAGGGTATTTATACACATGGAGTACTACTGTGCCATAAAGAAAGATAAACTGTAATCTTTTGCAAGAGAATGGATGCACCTTGAGACTATAATGTTAAGTGAAATAAATCAGACAAATAAGCTTAAAAATTGCATGGTTCCTATTATATGAGAAGCCCGAGTATAAATAAACAGCAAAATAAAAGATAGATGAGTGAATTAAATGAGACACACAGGCTTAAATATTACATTGCTTCTCTTATATGAAAAACTCGATATATAAAGTGCAAAATGAAAGACAGATAAGATGAAAAAATAGAGAAAAAATGTTATTGTAATCTAATGTGGACAATGTATGTAAAAGTATACTTTGATTTAGTATAATTGTCTTAGGTGTTTTAAATATTTTTTGTCTATTAGTCTGGTTGTTAATCTGTATGTATGATAATTAACTTTATAGAAATATATAAGATAAATTAATCTGATGCTGTCAAAAAAGGGAAGGTGGAGGGGAAGAGGAAAAAGGAATTGAGTTGTGTTATGTACATGTACCAATTCCCCACAATGAATGTAATTGTTACATATTACAAACATGTACTAATTAAAATAAAGAATAGAGCTCAGAGGTAGATCCATACATATATTGATGTTTCATATAAACCTGAAGTGCATGAAAAGGATGCATTTTTCATGTAATAATGGTATTGAACTGTTATCTATGGGGGAAAAGTGAAAACTGACCTCTATTACACATCACATATAGGAATCAACTGTAGGAGGATAAAAAATATAAATGCAAAAGACAAAACTTGAAGGAGTTAATATAGGACACTGTTTTCATAACTTCAAAGTAAAGAGGGGCTTATAAACAACAAAAAAGTAGCAAACATAAGGAGAAGGTGTTGATAAATAAGCTACATAATTACTTTGGCTTCTCTAAAGACATAATGAGAGAGTGAAAAGCCTGGCCACCGAGAGTATGAAAATTTTGTAAAACCTAAACCAATAAAGGACACATATCAAGAGTATATAAAGAATGCCTAAAAATCAATAAGAAAAAAATAAATAACATATGAGAAAAATAAGCAGGTGATTTCAACAAGCACTTGATAAAAGAGGAAATTCCCATGGCCAATAATCATCAAATCATACTCAAGTTAATGAATAAGTAGCAAAATGCAAATAAAAGCCATAATGAGAAACAATTCCCCACTCATTTGACAGCCAGAAATTTAAAAGTCTGTCAGGAGCTGGAGTCCAGGCTGTGGGTGAGAGAGGAGATAGATAAATCCACTCCCCCAAAAGCGTCTATAAAGTTGGACAAAATGACAGAAATCACAAATTTGACACTGGAGAAATTAACTGAAGGCATACAACAATATGAGAAGCACTTATGCTTGAAAAGCTGTTTAAATTTGAATAAAAAACAGTGGGAATCTGTGGTGTTCGGGCCTAGGAATTCTCCTATCCACCTTAGCTCTGTTGGTATGGAGGTTCTAGCAAATCTTGATTTGGCAGTTTTAATGCCAAGGTCAAGGGGCTGCAGGGCTCTATTTTGAGAAAAAGTCAAGGCCCACACTTAGCATGATTGTCAATGGAATTGACTTCTAGGAGGTTGGTTAGTGGACAGCCCAGTGCTGTGGCTAAGCTACCTTAAGGTTGTGGTTGGTGTAAATGTATATCTAGTGAGTCTGCACTCGGGTGGGTTGAGAGCTCAAGAAGCTCCACACTAGTGGCCCACTATTGGCCAATTCTGAGGGTGTGTACGTCTTACAGGTGAAAGGATCTGGCAGAAAGTAAAGCCAGGTTTACATTTTCAGTTTCTTATACCAGACAAGCTGCGATATTTAAAACTGTTGTGTCCGATTTATTTCATTTAAGAGTATGGACTTGAGCTGCATCCATTTATCTAGAAATGTCTCAAGTTTATCCATCTTTATAGCAGAGCAGTACTCTATTGTGTTAAAAAATCATCTTTATTCATTCATCCCTTGATGGGCATTTGGGCTGTTTCCAAGATTGAGCTATAACAAACTGTGCTGCTATAAATGTGGGTGTGCATACATCACTGTGGTATGGTCCTTTTAATTCTTTTGGGAAGATGTAAAGAAGGGGATAGCTGGGTCAAATGGAACATCTAGTTTTAGTTTTTAAAGGAATCTCCACAAGGATTTCCACAGTGGTTGCACCATTCTACACTCCCACCAACAGTAGAGAAGGATTCTTTTTCCCCCACAGCCCGCCAACAATTGCTATTGGTTAATTTCTTGATAACAGCTATCCTGGAGTGAGATGGAATCTCAGTGTTGTTTTAATATGCAATTCTCAAATGATCAGTGATGTTGAACATTTTTTCATATATTTATTTGCTGATTGTACTTCTTCATCTGAGAAGTGTCTATCCATTTCAGATGCCCATTTTTGGATTGGATCTTTAAATTTGGGGAGTCTGATTTTTTTAAGTTCTTTAAATATTCTTGATATTAGTCCATTGTCTGAAGAACAGCTGGCAAAATTTTTTCCCACACTGTTGGTTGTCTCTGCACTCTGTTGGTGTTTTTTTTTGCTGTGTAAAAGCTTTATAATAAGATGAGATCCCAGTTGTTGATTTCTTGTGATATTTCCTGTATAATTGGGCTTTTCTTCAAAAAGTCTTTGCCTACACCAATGTCTTCAAGAAGGCTACCTAATCTATCTTCCAAAAGATTTAATGCTTCTGTTTTAATATTTAGATCTTTGATCCATTTAAATTTTAGTTTAGTGCATAGTGAAATATATGGGACTAGTTTTAGTCTTCAGCATGTGGAAAGCCAGTTTTTCCAGCACCATTTATTAAGGAGGCTACCTTTCTTCTGGGGTAGCTGTTTGGCCCCTTTGTCAAAGATATGGTAGCTTGAATGTTTGGAGTTGTTTCTCTATCTTTTAATCTGTTCTGCTGATTCTGGGTCTTTTTTTTTTTTTTTTGGCCAGTACCATGCTGTTTTTATCATGATAGTTTTGGAGTATAATTTCAGGTCAGGGATTGTGATGCCACCTGCTTTGCCTTTGTTGCCCAGAATTGTCTTTGCTACTCTAGGTCTCTTCTGGTTCCAAATGAATTTCAGGATTATTTTCTCTAATTCTGTGAGATATACTATTGGTATTTTGATTGGGATTGCATTAAATCTGTATAACAATTTTGGAAGTATGGCCATTTTCATTATATTGTTCTTCCCAAGAACAAGGATATCTTTCCATATTCTGATATCATCTTTGCTCTCCTTTTCCAAAGTACTGTAGTCTGCCATGTAAAGGCCTTTGACTTCCTTCATTAGATTGATTCCTAGGTATTTCACTTTTTTGGATGCTATTATGAAAGATGTTTTTTCCCTAATTTCTCTCTCAGTGACTTTGCTACTTATGTACAGAAATGCTATTGATTTTTGAATGTTGACTTTGTATCCAGCTACATTATTACATTTGGTTATTAAATCTAGAAGTCTTTTAGTGGAGTTTTGGGGTATTCTATGTAGAGTATCATGTCAATGTGAAATAGTGATAATATAACTTCTTCCTTTCCTATCCTTATTCTTTTCATTTCTTCCTTTTGTCTAATTGCTCTGGCTAAAGTTTCCATAACTATATTGAATAAAAGTCATGACAGTGAATATCCTTGTCTTGTTCTTGATTTTAGAGTAAAAGCTTTCAGTTTTTGTACATTTAGTATGATGTTGGCAGCTGGTTTGTCATAGATGGCTTTTATCAGATTGAGATAAAGATCATCTATTCCAATTTTCTGTAGGGTTTTTATCAAGAATAGTGTTGGATTTTGTCAAACATTTTTTCTGAATCTGTTGAGATGATTATATGGTTTTTGTCCTTGGCTCTGTTTTTATGGTTTATTATATTTATTGATTTGCATATGTTGAACCATCCCTGCAACTCTGGGATGAATCTTACTTGGTCATGGTGTATAACCTTCTTGATGATTTGTTGCATTCTGTTTGCCAGTATCTTATTTAGGATTTTTGCATCTATGTTCATTAGCGAGATTGGCCTGTAGTTGTCTTTTTTGGATGGATCCTTCTCTGGATTTTGTATCAGGGTAATGCTTATGTCCAGGAATTAATTTGGGAATATTGCTTCACTTACAATTTCATTAAAGAGTTTGAGAAGTAGTGGCATTAGATCCTTTCTAAAATTCTTGTAGAACTCAACAATGAATCCCTCATGGCCTGGTCTTTACTTTGCTGGTAGGTTTTTAATGACATCTTCAATTTCTTCAATTAATATTGGTTTCTTTAGAACTTTTATAGCTCCTTGATTGAACTTTGGAAATTCACATGTATCTAGGAATCTCTCGCTTTCTTCTGTGTTTTCCATCTTATTAGAATACAGGTTGTCCATGTAGGTATTGATGATCTTCTGGCTCTCTGCAGGATCTGTTGTGATTTCACCCTTTTCATTTCTAATCACATGGATTTGAGTATTTTATTTTCTTTTTTGATAAAGTTGGCGGTGTTTTGTCAATTTTAATTAATGTTTTAAAGAACCAACTCTTTGATTTATTGATTCTTTCTATTGTTTGAGTAGTCTCCATTGAATTCTGCATTGAATTCTGCTCTGATCTTTGTAATTTCTTCCTTTGTATGAGCTTTGGGCTTGACTTGTTCTAATTTTTCTAGAAGCTTGAGATTCAACATTAGGTTGTTTGAGCTTGTTCTATTTTTCTGATATGCAAATTCAGTGCTACAAATTTCCCTTGTAGGGCTGCTTTCTTTCTGTCCCATAAGTTTTGGTATATTGTATTGGCATTATCATTTAAAAGTAGAAGCTGCCTAATTTTTTCTTCAATTTAATCTATGGCCCCTTGGTTGTTCAGGAGGTTATTTAATTTCCATGTGTTTATGAAGTTCTTGTGGTTTCTTTTGCCATTGATTTCCAATTTCATTGCCCTATGGTCTGATAAGATGCATAATTTCAATCCCTTTGCAGCATGTTCTATGAACTTGTATGTGATGTGTTTTGGAGAATGTCCCATGTGTGAAGAAGACCACCTTGTTGATTATGCCCAAAGCAGGCTATAAGAAGTGCAGGTCATAAAGAGTTAACTTTACAATTGTCTTGGTTTAACAAGTGAGTCTGACCAAAACCTATGTGACTCATGAGAGCACTGCAAGTGGGATGCAGGTTAGTACAACCTCTCCACCAAAGGGCACAACAGAGGCCAAAGAAATGGCCCATGAAGCTGTTGAGCTTAATATGAGATAGCATGGTAGCTGAGGTCAGAGTGACTGACACCTAAATTCCATTCCCAAATTGAAAACCTTCTTAACTAAAAAGACAAGGTTAATTGTTAACCACAACCTATGTCAGGTCTGTTCTGTTCCTAACACAAGAGTCTTTTGTGTCTTCTCTTAAAAGCCTTGCCTGCATCAGCAACTTATTTCTAGCACCCACACTAGACCCCTGACCACAACCTAACGAATGGTTGTGTCACCAATATATATTGGTGGTTCTAGCTTTCAGGGTACTTGCTGCTTGCTTAGTATTGGCCATCCCAGTTCCCTGTATCACTTTGATTCTGTCGTTAAGTCTTTCTTCTTGCCTGGCTTTGTAGCACTGAGCAGGAGATCGGGATCTGCTGCAGGGATCTCTGATATGTGTGCAGCCTAGAAGAATGTGTATTTTGATGTTTTGTGGTGCAACACTCTGTAGATATCTACTAAGTGGATTTGTTCAAATGTTTCATTCAGTTCTGATATTTCTTTGTTGATTTTTTTGTCTAGTTGATCCAACTATTTGTGACAGTGGGGTATTGAGGTCCCCCTTCCATTATAATTGTACTGGTGCTTGTTTGATTTTCATAGCCATTAATATCTGTTTTATATAATTGGGTGCACTGGTATATTGTGCATGAATATTTATGATTGTTATCTTTTCTTCTTGGATTGTTCCCTTTACAAGGTTGTAGTGACTTTATGTCCCTTAATCAGTCTTGCCTTGAACTCCACTTTCTCTGCAAATGGAATAGCTACCCCAGCTTTCTTCCAGATTCCTGTCACTTGGAGTAGTGTTTTCCATCCTTTGACTTTCAGTCTACAAATTTTTAATTAAATGTGTTTCTTGTATGCAGCATATTGTTGGATCTTGTTTCTTGATCCATTCCGTCAGTCTGTTTCATTGCTTGCTTTTCCTCACAGATTTTTTTCTCTTGGTGTTCATGAAATTTTAGTTCTTGTGATCTCTTTCTAGAATGTCCTTCTGAACATTTTGGAGTGCTCATTTGGTTGCAATGAATTTCTTGATGTGTTCTTAGTCATGGAAGTATTTTATTTCTCCATCAATTTTGAAGGATAATTTTGTGGGGTACCTCAATCTGGGTTGGATGTTGTTTTCTTTTATGCTTCACTCCAAGCTCTCCTTGACATGATGCTTTGTATTCAAAAGTCTGCTGTGATTCTGATGGGCTTTCCTTTTTAGATAGTTTGTTTCTTTTCTCTAACAGCTTTTAATATTCTGTTCTTGTGTTGAATTTCTGGAATCTTGACTATTATATGCCTTGGTGCAGATTTTTAAAAATCATGGCTAATTGGACTTCTATATGCCTCACATATCTGTATGTCAAATACTTTTTCCCTGCATGGGAAGTTTTCTGCCATTACTTCTGTGAACAGATTTTTTTTATGTCATTTGTGCTATTTCCTGCTTTTTCATTGAGTCCAATCAATCTTATGTTATTCTTCATTGCATCATCTAGCAGCCATTCAATTGATTTCTTATGGTACCTTGCTCTTTTTAAGAAATCTTTCTTTTCATGATCACTAAACACAATCCTGTCTTTTATATCTGATATTCTGTCTTCTCACATTGCCTCATCTGCTGCATATACTTTCAATGGAATGTTTAATCTCCTGGATATGTTTGAATCTGTTTAATGCATTCTATTTCTTTCCTTTTTGGGGGTGTTCATGGTTTCCATCATTATTCTAAGCTCCTCTATTTTTTTTTAATCTGCATTTGTTCTAGAGTCACTAACCATGTCTTGCATTATGGTCACCATCTCTGCAGTTATCTGAGAAACTATTTCTGGTTTGATTTTTTTCTAGAGCCTAATTCATCTACTTTGTTACTTTCACTGTTACAACTTCGGAGTACAGATGAGTGTTTTGCATAGTTCCACCCCATTGCCCCCTGAGTTTGGCTTTGGTGAATTGGAAGTTTGGGGTTGCATCTTGTTTAAATGCCTTCTGAATTTTTTGTTTAGTTTAATTTCTGGGTTGATGCTTTTAAATTACTTGTGGCACATAGCTTTATTGAGAACATTTCAGGCTTGTCTACTTCTCAGAAGTGTCTTCCAGGTAGCTGCATTTTGGTTTTTCAGTCTGTTGCAAGAGCCTACCTTTTCAATTTATTGGGGATGAGAAGTTGCTGCCTATTTCACCTCATCCCTGGTTCTTTCCCACTGACCTATACTATTGTTTATGACATTTAGGCAATCTCAGTCTTAGCATACCAGAAAGAACAACTGATTAGAACAATTATGTCGCTTTTGCTAAAGTAGTACAATCAGCATTAACAATAGTATCAAGCACAGCCTAGAATATGACAGACTGTGGTAACTATTAATTTGCTACTTTTATCCATATGAACTAGATTTGTGGCTATATAACAAAATCCAATATGAGCCTGAAAATTGTATACAGCACATATGCTCTCAGTATGGTGATTTTTACCTCCAGGGGAGAAAATTTAAAGGGATTTGGATGAAAAATAGAGAAATAGAAGAAGAGGAAAAGAGTAGAAGCAAAGCTGGAGGACAATGGAAGATTACATAGTTTGTGAAGCTGATGAAGAAGACAAGAGTGAAAGACAGAAGGAAGAAATAAAAACAACAGAACTGAACAACAACAAAAAACTAGAAACAATGTTCATACTTATGTAAAAATAGAAACAAAGACTCAAGAAAAAATAAAACAAAACAAAAGAAAAACAAAAACAAGAAAAAAGAAGAAGAAAATAATACAAAAAATGTCCACTTCAAGTCATGTCTGTGTTGTCACTGGTAGATCTCTGTTGATTAATCCCAACAAAACACCTGCAGGATTGCAGTGTTGCAGTGCATAATTCCAGTAAGCCTGACTCTTAAATTATGAAGTCTAGGCAAATTCTGGCTGTGAGGCTGGAACTTGATTTGTTCAGCCTGCAACACTCCATGTGCTTCCTGCCAGGTTGAACTTGGCTCATTGAATTCTTGCTGACTTCAACTCGGTTCTGTCTCACCCTGATAGAGCCATCCCACCGCCAGTCTGAGTTCCAAGCTCATTTGACCCCTCTCCAAGATGGCAGCCAGCCAATTTCCATCAGGTTCAGGGGGACATCTGAACCTGAATAACTCACCAGTCATTGCAGTCTGCTGTGTCCACTGCTCCATTCCACTGGTGGGTTTCTCTGTGGAGGCCCCTGGGGTCACCAGTAGTCACTGTGCATCTGCAGAATCAAGCCACCTTTCCCAGGCAATGAGTCAAGGCTCAGGGAGAAAACGCCACTTGCCACCTCCTTCTCCTTCATTGAAGTCTCTCTTCTCACTTTCCTTGTGGGCTTCAGTTCTCACTTCAAATCCTTGCTGGGTCCCAAGAACCCACTTCCTTCCTTCTCTTCCTCATATTGGTATATTTAATCATCTGGACACTCAATCTTGGTGAGGCTATTTCTCTGCTGTTCACCAGTCCATCATCTTTCTGTTATTGGTTGATTTATTGATAATGGCCATTCTTTCTGGAGTGAGATGAAATCTCAGTGTTGTTTTGAATTGTATCTCTCAAATAACCATTGATGTTAAACATTTTTTCATATATTTATTTGCCATTTATTCTTTTTCATCTGAGAAGTGTCTATTCATTTTAGATGCCCATTTTTGGATTGGGAGTTTAGACTTGGGGAGTCTGATTTTTTTGAATTTTTTATATATCCTAGATATTAGTTCTTTGTGGAACAGCTGGCAAAACATTTTTCCCACTCTTTGGGTTGTCTCCTCACTATGTTGGTGGTTTCTTTTGATGTGCAGAAGCTTTTGTAAAAAGATGAGATCTCATTTGTTGAGTTTTTGTAATATTTCCTACATGATTAGGGTTTTGTTCCTAAAGTTTTGCCTACACCTACATCTTCAAGAATTCTACCTATTCTGACTTCCAACAGATTTAGTATTTCTGTTTTAATATTTAGATTCTTGATCCATTTCAATTTTAGTTTAGTGCATGGTGAGAGATATGAATCTAGTTTTTAATCTTTGGCATGTGGACAATCAGTTTTTCTAGCACCATTTATTTTATTCTTTTTAAATTTTATTTTATTGGTACACTTTAGGTGTACAATATAATGACAGTCATCATTGGAAATTTTCACCTTTACATAATCTCTCTTGGTTCTTATTTTTTCCCCTTCCTGTGCCCTCCCTTCAAGCCCTCCATCCCTACCTACTTACAAAGACTTTGTTTCCATTTTTTCATTTCCTATTAATTCCATTCCCTTCTTTCCTTTCCTCTACCCCTCTTACTTCCCCTTCCCCTTTGCCCCTTTTCTTCCTATTTCACATTATATATTATACCATTTAGTCCTTATTTACATTTTCAGTTTCTCATACTAGAGAAACTATTTGGTATTTACACATGTGTATCCTGTTTATTTCACTTAAGAGTATCACCTCAAGGTGCATCCATTTAGCTATGTCTCTAATTTCTCATTTTTTATGGCTGAATAGTACTCCACTTTTTTAAAAAAACACATTTTCTTTATCCAGTCTCCAGTTGGGCATTTGGGCTGCTTCCATCCAGCACCATTTATTAAAGAGGCTGTCTTTCTTCCAGTGAAGGTATTTGACCCCTTTGTGAAAGATAAGTTGGGTTGTTGTGTTTGGAGTTGTTTCTGTATCTTCTAATCTGTTTCATTGATCCTTGGGTCTGATATTTTCTTGCCAGTACCATGATGTTTTATTTTTTATCATAATAGTTTTGCAATATAATTTCAAGTCAGAGATTGTGATGCCTCCTGCCTTACTTTATTGCCTGAAATTTCTTTTGCTATTCTATGTCTCTTCTGGTTCCAAATGAATTTTGGGATTGATTTGTCTAATTCTGTGCAGTATGCTATTGTTATTTTGAGTGGGATTGCATTTAATCTGTATAATAATTTTGGAAGTATGGCTATTTTCACTACATTGGTTATTCCTATGGAAGAACCAGGAATATGGTTCCATTTTCTGATGTCCTCTTTGAGCTTCATTTTCAGAATACTGTAGTTTTCAATGTAAAGGTGTTTGACTTCTTTCATTAGCCAAAATGTGTAATCAGTATTTGGAAATGGGAAGAAAATGCTTAAATGGAAAGGGGAACAAGGAAGAGGGTTGGGTAAAGGAAGGAAGGGAAAAGAAAAAAAAGAGTGTAGAAAGAAAACAATGGAAACAAATTTTCTGTAAATAAGGAGTGGAAGAGGAGTTGAAGGGAGGGAAATGTATTGGAAAAAAAGAAGAATCAAGAGTTATACCTGTGTACAGGTATAAATTCCTTATGGTCAGGGCCAGGGATTTAGCTCAGCGGTGCCACACCTGCCTCGCAAGTGCAAAGTCCTGAGTTCGAGCCCTGGTATCAAAAAAAATTCTTATGGTGAATGTGATCATTATGTATATCTAAAATGTATCACTAAAATTAACTAAAAAGGAAGAAGGTAAAACCAGAGACATTTGAGATCAGTCGAAGTTTTTAATGCAATATCCACATGATACTGTCTGAAAATATGTGAGTACAACTGAACACCAAATTACACAGATACAGAGATGATCCTTAGAAAGCCAGGCTTAAAAACCAAAGCAAGAATATTGAAAAACAACTGAGAATAGGCATCAGTGACACATTGTGCTTTACACATTACATAACATAGGGGTGACAGGTTTAATAAATTAAGCCCAGGCAAATTATTAAAAAAGAAATAAATAATCAGAACAACAATAACAATGATAGCCTTCAGGACAAAATTATGATAATACAAAATGGCTATGAAATTGATGTAAAATGTCAAGGTTTCAAGAAAAATCATCAAAAGAAATTCAAATAAAGAGAAAAGTATGACCCATACCCAGGAAAATATCCATAAATGGAAACTGTATCTGAGTGTTCCCAACAGCTGGATTTTAAAGACAAACAATTCCAGGCATCTATTATAAATATGTACAACAAACTAAAGAAGTCCATACTGAAAGAATTACACTTGATCTTGGCCAAGAGGCTGAGAAGTGATATATTGAAAGAATTAAAAGTAAGACAATAAACAAATATAGGCAGGTATGCTGGCACACACCTCTAATTGTAGCACTCAGGAGGCCGAGGCAGGAAGATTACCTCGAATTTGAGGCCAGCGTGGACTACATAGTGAGTTCAAGGCAGCCTGAACTACATAGTGAGACCCTGTCTCAAAAAGGCCCCCCAAAATTAAATAAAGAAATAAAAGTTAGACAATAAACAAATATAGAATCTGCATAAGTAGATACAAATGACCAAAAATAAATGGTAGTTCTGAAGTTGAAATGTACATCAAATGAAATAAAATTTTTATTATACAGGCTTTTGAGAAGATTCGGGTGACAGAAGAAACAATTATGCAATACAAACAGCAGAGTAAAACTATTAAAAAAAATGAACAGTGCCAGAGCACCACTCCCTGGGCCTCCCAGGAGCTGAGCTGTGTGGGCACCAGCAGCACCGCCCCAGGGCCTCTACACCCCACCCTCCATCCCTCCATGCCTCTGGCTTCTGGGCTGCACTCATATCTGGATCCACACCACAGAGGCGCAGGGGGTCCTAAAGTCCACTGTTCTGAGCTCCAGAAGATAGAGCAGAAGTGAACAAAAGAGAAAGTGCCTCTCTGAGGCTCCTTGATGAAAACTGAAGCCCACTGGAAAAGTGAAGAGAATCTCTGCAATAAAGGCACACCAGACCACTCTAGTTGGTAAATTGGAGGGATCATCATCTCCTATCGGAACCTGGACTATCTTCAGGGGAAGTACAGCTGGAACTTCAGTAGAGCCTTGCAGAGTTCAACCCTGCAGGAGGACAGGTAGCTCAACTTGGGACTTGCAGACAGAAATCAGACTGAATCTCACTGGACTGCTACTTGCTTGCTGAGAGTAATTAACTTAGATCTGTACACTGCTGCCTACATTGTCTATTGTGACAGCAGAGATATACCCGGAAGGAAGCCCCTTATTTTTATTTTTAGTTTTACTTTCAAAGTTATTTTTTTCTTTTATTTTTAATTTTTTTCAAATTTATTATTTTTGTTCTTTTTCTTATTTTCTTTTCTCTCTCTCTCCCACCTTGCTCCTCATCTCTCTCCCATTTTGTTCCTGTTCCTGTCCTAATTCAGATTTCTTTTTTCTTTCTTTTTCTTTCCTTCTCTACTTTTCCTTCTCTCAATTGTCATTAATTTTATAGGAAAGTGAATATAGTTTCTAGCTTCCCTATTGCTGTTAGTTTGTTCTGTTCTTGTCTTTGTTCTTTCATTCTGTCTTTTGCTCTTGTTTTCAACAGTTTCCTAGAGTTTGTGTGAGCTTCCTGTGTCCTCTGGCCTCACTTCTAACCTTTCCCTATCCTTTTACCTACCTATCCCTCCCTCCCCACTTCTTCTAAGTTCTCATGCTGAAGGGTAAAGTTGCTATATTGAAGAGTTTATTCACTATAAACATATTTTGGGCTGGCCCTCGATTTTGATTTAATTCATGTGGTTAAAGGTGGTAGATTAATAGCTATCACTAATTGTCATTTATTAAGCTGTGCTTGATGCTGTTGTTTTTGCCTACTGTATCACTTGGGCTAAGGTGTTGTGATTGATCTAATCAATTGTTCTTCTTGGTATACTGAAAATGAGATTCCTTAAGAGTCATTAGAGACTCAAAATGTAAAGACCAGCTATATCTGGAAGACACCTCTGAGAAACAATCATTCTATAAGGGTTCTAAATACAAGCAACAAAGATACTTACAATAAGCAATATAGAAATATCATCTCAGGAATTAAACCAAAAACAGTACCAACAACAAAAATAGAAATAAGAAGATACCTAAGCAAGGCACAAACCCAGATTTCCAGCTCACCAAAGGCAAATTCTGGGGTAAATGAGGTGGAAAAATCTGACAATCAACCACCTAGACACCCTGAACTGATAGCACAAGAAGTAACAAAACAGATGAATGAGGCTCTAGAAAAATTCAAAACAGAAATAATTTCCCAGAGAACTACAGAGATGGTGAGCAGAATAAAAGACATGATTAGAGACTCTAGAACAGAAACAGATAAAAAATAGATAAGTTCAGGACCACGATGGAAGCCATGAATGACCAGCATAGGAAAGAAATGGAAACCATGAATGTCCATCATATGAACGAAATGGAATTGGTGAAACAGATCCAAACAGATATCCAGGAGATTAAAAACTCTATTAAAAGTATTCACAGCAGAATGATCAAATGTGAAGACAGAATATCAGATATAGAAGGCAGGACTATGGTCAGTGACAATGAAAAGAGAGATCTCTTAAAAATAGTAAGGGACCATGAGAAATTGATCCAGCAGCTCCTAAATGATGCAAAGAAGAATAACAGAAATAATAACGAAAAAGCAGGAGAAAGTACAAATGACATAAAAAACACAGTTCACAGAATTAATGACAGAAAACTTCCCAAACAAAAAAAAGAATTTCTCTTACAGATAAGTAAGGCATATAGGACTACAACTAGCCATGACCAAAAAAAAAATCTACACCTAGAGATATAATAATCAAGATCCTGGAAACCCAACAGAAGAACAAAATACTACAAGCAGTTAGAGAAAAGTAACAAATCACATACAAAGGAAAGGCCATCAGAATCACAGCAGACTTTTTAACACAAACCTTCAAGTCAAGGAGAGCTTGGAGTGAGGTATTTCAAGCCCTAAAAGAAAACAGCCTCCAACCTAGATTGCTGTATCCTGCAAAACTATCTTTCAAAATTGATGGGGAAATAAGATACTTTTATGACAAAGAGCACTTGAGGAACTTTATGAACACCAAACCAGCACTCCAAACAATTCTAAACAATATCCTAGAAAAAGACAATGATGTTCTCAACCCCATGAGGCCCAACAGAACAAAGCCATCAGGCAAGGCAAGAAATTAAAGGGAGAGGGTGGAAAATAAAAAATAAAAGAGCCAACAACAAGAAAATAACATGACAAGGGTAAGTCAATACATATCAGTTATAACTATCAATGTTAATGGCCTCAATTCACCAATCAAAAGAAATAGACTGGCAGAATGGATAAAGAAGCAAAATACCATATGCCAGATACAAGAAACAGACCTAATTCAATAAGAAATTCATAGACTGAAAGAAAAAGGATGGAAAAAAAGTTCTCCATGCAACAGGATCCCAGAAAAAGCAGAGGTAGCTATCTTATTTGCAGACAAAGTAGATTTCAAACCAAAATGAATTAAGAGAGACAAAGAAGGTCACTTCATTCTTGTAAAGGGAAAAATCCAAGAAGAAGCGATGACAATCATAAATATATGTGCACCAAATACTAATGCCCCAACTATACAAAACAAATATTACTGGACATGAAAAACCAAATAAGCAGTAATACAATTGTAGTGGGGGACCTCAATACCCCACTGGCACAAATAGACAGATCATGTAGACAAAACACCAACAGCAAAATACTAGAACTGAACCAAGTTTTTGAACAAAAGGACTTAATAGATGTTTATAGAGTTCCACCCCACAAAATCAGAATATACATTCTTTTCAGCTGCACATGGATCATTCTGCAAAGTAGACCACATGCTAGCTCACAGAACATGTTTAAGGAAATGCAAAGGAATTGAAGTTATCCCCTGTATATTATCAGACTATAGTACAATTAAATTGGAGATCAATAGCATAAGAAACCACAAGAACTTCACAAACACATGGAAATTGAATAACACTCTCCTGAACAACCAATGGGTCACAGAGGAAATTAAAGAAGAAATTAGACAGTTCTAAGATTAAATGATAATCCCAATACAACATACAAGAATCCATGGGACACAATGAAAGCAGTTCTATGAAAGAAATTCATAGCAGTGAATACCCATACTAGGAAAACAGAGTGAGCTCAAATAAACAATTCATCAACACCTACTTTGAGAACCTGTACTCTAATAAATTGGAAAACACAGAAGAAATGGACAGATTCCTAGATACATATGAATTACCAAAGTTGAATGAAGAAGTTATAAAAATTCTAAACACCCCAATTATAATCAATGAAATTGAAAACATAATTAAAAATTTACCAACAAAGAAAAGCCCAGGTCCTGATGGCTTCACTGCTGAATTCTACAAGACCTTTAGAGAACTATTGCTACTATTCTTTAAACTTTTCAATGAAATTGAAAGGGAAGCAATACTTCCAAATTCATTCCTGGAAGCAAGTGTTACTTTGATTCCAAAAGCAGAGAAAGACTCAACCAAAAAATGGTAGCTGCAGAAAAATCATTTGAGAAAATTCAACACCCATTCATGATAAAAACCCTGCAGAAAATTGGAATAGATGGTCTTTGTTTTGTTTTGTTTTGGTGCTGGGAATCAAACTTGGGACCTTGTGCTTGCGAGGCAGGTGGCAGAACCACTGAGCTAAGTCCCTGGCCCTGGAATAGATGGTCTTTATCTCAACCTGATAAAGGCTATCTATGAAAAACCAACAGCCAATATCATACTAAATGGTCAAAAAATGAAATCCTTCATGCTAAAATCAGGAACAAGACAAGGATGTCCACTATCACCACTCCTGTTCAATATAGTTCTGGAAACATTAGCCACAGCAATTAGACAAGAGAAAAAAAATAAAAGGAATAAAGTTAGGGAAGGAAGAAGTTACACTGTTATTATTTGCTGATGATATGATACTCTACATAGAAGACTCCAAAAAAACCTCTGCCAAAATACTTCTAGACTTAATTGACACATTCAGTAGAGTAGCTGGATACAAGGTCAACACTCAAAAATCAATAGTCTTCTTGTACACAAATAACAGACTCACTGAGAGAGAAATTAGGGAAATAATTCCTTTCACAATAGCACCCAAAAAATATCTAGGAATCTATCTAACAAAGGAAGCAAAGGACCTCTACATTGAGAACTGCAGAACTCTGATAAAAGAGATCAAAGAGGATATAAAAAAATGGAAAGACATCCCTTTTCCTGGGTGGGAAGAACCAATATAGTGAAATTGGCCATACTCCTAAAACTGCTGTATAGATTTAATGCAATGCTGATTGAAATTCCAACAGTATATTTCACAGAACTAGAGTAAACAATCTAAAAATTCATTTGGAACCAGAAGAGACCTAGAATAGCAAAACCAATTCTAGGCAACAGAGACATGGCTGGGGGTATCACAATCCCTAACTTGAAACTATACTACAAAGCTACTGTGATAAAAACAGCACGGCACTGGCAAAGAAACAGACCTGAGGATCAGTGGAATAGATTAGAAGATGCAGAAACAACTTCAGACATTCTCAGCCACCTCATCTTTGACAAAGGAGTCAAGCACCCTCATTGGAGGAAAGATAGCCTCCTTAATAATGGTGTTGGAAAAAGTGGATTTCAATGTGCCAAAGATTAAAACTAGACCACTATCTTTCACCATGCAGTGAACTAAAATTGAAGTGGATTAAATATCTAAATATTAAAACAAACACTAAACTTGATGGAATATAATAAATTAGGTAGAATTCTTCAAGACATTGGCATAGGAAAAGACTTTATGAACAAAACCTCACTGGCACAGGAACTTGCACAAGGAATTAACAAATGAGATCTCATCTTATTGAAAAGCTTCTGTGCTGTAAGAGAATTCAGCAACAGAGATAAGAGACAACCTACAATGTGGGAAAAAATTTTTATCACCTGTTCCTCAGAAAAAGGACTACTATCTAGAATATATCAAGAAGTCAAAGAAATCAGACCCCCCAAATATAAAGACCCATTTCAAAAATGGGCTTCTGAAATAAACAGACATTTCTCAGACAAAGAAGTAAAAGCAGCAAATAAACATATGAAAAAATGTTCAACATCACTGGTTATTCAAGAGATGCAGATGAAAACAACACTGAGATTCCATCCTACCACAGAAAGAATGGCTGCTTTCAAGGAATGTACCAATAACAAATGCTGGCAGGGTTGTGGGGAAAAAGGAACCCTTTTCCATTGTTGGTGGGAGTGCAGACTGGTGCAACCACCATGGAAATTAATATGGAGATACCTCAAAAAGCTAGGATTAGATGTCCCATTTGACCGAGCTATTCCCGTGCTGGGTATCTTCTCAAAAGAATTAAAAGATTCATACCACAGTGATATATATGCACCCATGTTTATAGCAGCACAGTTTGTGATAGCTAAAACTTGGAAACAGCCCAATTGCCCATCAACTGGGGACTGGATAAAGAAGATATGTTTTTTTAGTTTTTTTTTCTTTTATGAAATGGAGTACTACTCAGCCATAAAGAATGAGAAACCAGAGACATTTATAGCTAAATGGATACACATTGAGTTCATACTCTTAAGTGAAATAAATAGGACACACATGCATAAATACCAAATAGTTTCTCTGGTGTGAAAAACTAAAAGTGTAAATAAGGATCACAATGTATAATTGATAATGTGAAATAGGAAGAAAATGTCTAAAGGAGTAGGTGCAGTGGAACACGTAGGGGGAAGGAAAGAAGGGAAAAGAAAAAATATGAGAAAATGAAAAAATGGAAACAAAGTCTTTGTAAATAGGGAGGTGTGGAGGGGGTGAAGGCAGGTCAGGACAATGGGGAAAAATAAGAACCAATATACATCATGTAAAGGTACAAGTTCCCAATGATGAATGTAACTCTATTGTATACCTAAAATGTACCAATAAACTTAATGAAAAAAAGAAAGAATAGTTCCAGAGACATGTAGTAAAACATTAAGCCTACCAATATGTAATGGAAGTATAGAGGGGCCAGGGTAGAACATGAGTAGAAAGGGATAGAGCAAAAGAAATTGAAGAATTATGGCCAAAAATTTCCCAGCATTGGTGAAAAATTAATATGTAAGATCAAGAATCTCAATAAAAACCCAAAGTGGGATAAATATAACAAGAGACACACATAGACAAACCACAGTCAAACGTTTTAAGGACAAAGAGAAAATTGTGAAGGCAGAAAGAAAGAAAGACTCATTATATTCAGGGAGCATCAACTTCCTCATTATATGTAGCAAAGGCCTACTGTCATGGGAATGATATGTTCAAAATGTTTAAGGACAATCAACCATCCAGTAGAAATTTTAGATCTCACAGTAATTTCCTTTGAAAATGAAAGTGAAATAAAGACATTTCCATATAAGCAAAGGCTAAAATAATTCATTAGTATATTTGTGTTTTTCTTACACCACTGGGGATCAAGCACAGCACCCCAGGCATCCTAGGCAAGCACTACTGAGCTACACTTGCAGTATTAGCTGCTCTGACTTACAAGAAATTCTTGAGGATTTAAGGAAGCACTTCAGGTTGTAATAAAGTGACAACAGATGGTAACTCGAATTCAGAGGGAGAAATGAATTGTGCCACAAGTGCTTAATAAGTACAGTAATGTAAAAGACTTTATAAATATATATTTTCATTTCTCCTCTTTCTAAGTGATATGATTGTATAAGCAATAGTTATAAAATCATATTGCTGGGCTTAAAATATGGAGATATAGTATATATGACAATAGCACCACAAAGAAGAGGTGAGTAAATGAAACTATTTTAGCAAAGTTCCTATATTTAATAAGAATTAAATTAGTATTAAACTGGAAGTAGATTGTGATAAATTAAGAGTAATTTTGTAATCCCTAGAGTAATCACTAACAAAACAATAAAACATATAGTAAAAAAAACCCTGAGGAATTAAAATGGTGCACTAAAATATTTAACATAAAAGTAGGCAGGCAATAAAAAACAGCAAAGATATGAGTCATGTAGAAAAACTGGTAATGCAAGATATAATTAAACTATAATAAGAATTAAATGTGAATAGGGCCAGGGACAATTATAGAGCATTTGCCTATCATGTGTCAAGTCCTGGGATGATTCTCAGGTACACAGAGATACACAAACTTAAATATGAATAATATAAATATTCTAAACCAAAGACAAAAATCATCAGACTGGATTAAAAACCTCCCACAAGATCCAACTATATGCTGCTTACAAGATACAAAATTTAGATTTAAAGACAAATGTGTTGAAAAAGACTCAAAAAAATATAACACATAAACAATAAAAGAGCTAGAGTGTTGATATCTGACCAAGTAGTGCTTAAGATAATAAATATTATTAAAAAACATGATAGATATTTCATAAGGATAAAAGAGTCAAAGGAAAATATAATATATATATATATATTCCTAAAAACAGACTTAGAAAAAATAGCTTCACTAATGTAATTGGAGATTTCAATATTTTCAATAGTATAACTAAATAGAAAATTAATGATCAGAATATTTGAACAACACTATCAACCAACTGTACCTGATATTTATGGAATACTCCACCTAACAATTGCAGAATAAATACTCTTTTCAAAACACATATGGAACATTCTCCAAGATAGAACATATGTTAGACCATAAAACAAATCTCAGCACATTGGAAATAACTGAAATCACACAAATTACCTTCTGTGATTATAACTTAGGCAAATAAGAAATCTACAAAAGAAATGTCTTGGAAATGTTCAAATAATTAGAAATTAAAAATATACTTCTAAATTACCCATGAGTAGAGGAGAAAACACAAGGAAATTGGAAAACATCCTGAATTTAATAGAAATGAGAACACAACATGCCAAAATTTAAAGATGTGCCTTGTAGAAAAATAATTACTTGAAATGCTTGTAACAGGAAGGTCAAAAACTAATAGAAAATTCTACTATAATAACTTAGAAAGAGAGGAACAAATGAAATCCAAAGTAAACAGAAGGAAATTTTAATGATTAGAATGGCAACCACTAAAAGAAAAAAAAATTATATCTAAAATGTACCAATAAACAATGGAAAAAAAAAGAAAAGAAAACCCCTCCCAGAAAAATAATAGAGAAAAATCAATAAAACCAAAAGTTGTTATTCTGGATCTCCTCTGGTTCCATATGGATTTTAGAACTGTTTTCTCTAGATCTGTAAGGAACATTGTTGGTATTTTTTTTTAGGAGTAGGAAAAATTTATTGAGAGAAAGAAAGCTTCTGTCTAAGAGACAGAAGGGGTACCAGGAAGTGGGTTGCCCACCCACCCCACTTTTCAAAGATGTTTTACACAGCAAAGCCATGTGGTGAGGTGGGTACAAAGTGGGACAAAACTATAAGACCCAATGGAAATTTGCAAGGTGAGCATGAGGTGGGACAAAACCATGACCAACCAATAAGATTACAAGTATAGTCACCGAGGTAGTATTGATTAAATGGGGGTCAAATGTGGGAGCAAGTCATGTAGTGAGCATACAAGGATTTTCAGTAAGGGTGAGAGTCAGGGATATTTCCTGGAGAGGCTGGGTTAAGACCCTGACCCCAAACCCAAGTGATTGATACCTATTTAGAATATCAATCACTGCTATTTATCCTCAGAGGAAGCACAAGGGTGTGTAGTTTCTCTCCTTTTACAATTTTGGCCTTCTGTGAATGTGTTTTGATTGTCCTCCATGTTGGCTCCTTGACTGTCCTCCATGTTGGCTCCTCCTGGGCTGGCCCTGTCTAACTGCCTACAAGATATCTAATTAATTTACCTATCTGCAATATTCCCCCCTCTGAAGAAGTACCCCTAACTGCTATGAGGGGGCAAATGCCATTATGGCCACTTACAGCTGAAGAGGGTCGTAGTTGTGAGCAGCAGTCAGATTTACTCTACAGAGGGTCTATCTAAAGGCCTTCGATAGGTGCCAGGCATTGTCATCTTGGGTAGCCTTACAGCTTTAAGTCTGGAGGAGACAAAACCAAAGAAACAGTTAAAAATACATGGACCAAATACTAAGGTCAGCATAACTGCTATGAATATAGCCAACAAGGGTTTCCATTAGGAGGAACTAGTAACAGCCTCCCACAGAGGATAAGGAGAAGGTCCAGGGGACTTCAGAATCCATCATAGAAGTAATTTAGCAGTTATGGGTTGTTTACAAGGTCAAACTGGTGGATCCTGGTAAAAGAATTCTAGCTCATTTGTCATTTGTTCCATTTGACTGCTTGGAGTTTGGCAGCCTCTAGGCAAGAATAAACAAAAGTTTTAAGAAATTAGAGGATGTATAATCTAAGCATGAGCACACTAGAATGAGAGGGCAGGTTGGGGAGAATGTCACACTTAGAAATTGAAATAGTGATTGTAACCTGCTGGCTCTTAGATTCTTTCATTGATAAAGGTTATGTATGTTATAAGTCTGATACTTTGTCATAAATCTCTCTAGTTTTAGCTGTAAGAAGATATGAGATAATTTGAAGGACATATCTCATTTAAGAAATTTAAAACTCTAGCTGACCTCTGATAGAACTCATAGTTTTTTCCTAACAATCCATAACTGTGGTGAGCTACTGGTGTAGCTAGAAACTGCCAGAAGGGGTCAGTGACTGGAGCCCCTTTTTATATCTAGCTTTATTACTGTGGCATTATTTTATACCTCTTTTGGTTATTCTTTTCTGCTGGGTGTTTAAGACCAAGTTAAAGTGAGACCTGTGTCAATCAGTATGAATCTCTTGCTATCTATCAAGGTCAATTAAGTCTCCTCAGGCATTACTTTGGAACCACGCATAGAGCCTCTCAGCTCCTCTGTCAGTGTCAGCCATCAGGATGGGCCATGGCCTTGCTTGACCATGTTGCTTTCAGTGAAAGTGTGGGAGATTTTTCCCTCTTTGTGACCCTCCTTTGGCACACAGTACATTTGTCTTCTGGTGCCCTGCAATCTCCCTGCTCAGGAGATTGAGTGACTTACCAAAGATGTGGGATCCCGTGGGAAAGGTTCCTTTGTATCTTGGATCTTTGTTGACCTTGAAGAGCCAGGGTCAAAATATTGGCTGTACTCTTAGCCCAGTTACCTTACTAGTTTTGGTCTCCAAACTTTAGTTGTTGAACACCCAGAAGAGAAGATCAGTGACATAAGTGTTTCAGTAGGAGCAGTGAGCTTAACTATTATAATAGTTAAGACATTAAGCACTTTTGAAGTATAAAGCACAGTTATAGGGCTGTTATTTCTTATCAACCATGGTTGTTTTAGTAGTTGAATCCCTGTGCAATGTTAACAGACAACAGTTATATATTATAGAGAAACTTAAGATCAAGAGCTGCACATAGTATTTTAGCATGACAATCATGATGACATCGTCTATGTAACACTTAAACGTCCATCTTAGTATGGAATAGTCTTTTAGTCAAACACCTCCATCTGATCACAAGACATTAAATGACATAAAGAAAACTCTTATTTGTTATCCTTTAGTAGGATGCCATCTAAAGAGAACATACATATTGGCCTATAAATGTACCTTAGGAGTTCATAATGTCTAGCCTCTAATTTTAGTGTGTGACATTGTTTCAACTGTTTGGTGACTGAACATCCCTAAGTGTGGTGACACATATAACATACATCACATAAGTTTTTAGGAAAACTATTATTTGACTGGTTTTCTCATGCTGGCTTGACATGTACCTCTTATCACAAGTAGCTGGAGTGCAAGAGAAGGGCAGATGCCTGAGTCAAAAAAGATCATTACCATAAACAATATCTTAGAAGACTTGTACACCTGGAAGGCATGAATACATATACCATGAAATAACAATGGATATCAGTTCCATGAAACCCTTTTTCCCTTAATTTTATTTTGTGGCAAGAACATTTTAAATAAAACCTTATTGTTTTCCCACAGAAAACTTAGCCATTTGACCATGACCAAGTATGCATATCACAATAACAAGTTTAGCAATGTATTTCCCACAAGGCTATGGAAATTATTGGGGTCTCCTTTGTGAACAAAGGCTGGGATAAATTTTTTTCCAGGGAGCTGCTCCTTTATTTACCAAGGGGAGTCCTGTCCTGTAGTTTTTCTAAGCCCAAGAGTCTTTATTTAAATATCTTGACAAATTTTTAGATGACCTGTGAGAGCCAGATCATAAGAATTAACACATTATTTCTGACCAATGAAAGATTCCAGATATTATATATAGACAACAATATGTACTGTATTTGTAAAACCAGTTGACATTATTTGGATGATCTGGCAACCTGGGGGAAGCATGTATTTAATTGTATTTATCTATAAGCCAACTTGAGTTACAGGCAAATATCTTAAGAAATCCAAAATTGGGCTGGAGATTTAGCTCAGTGGTTCTGCCACCTGCCTTGCAAGCACAAGGACCCGAGTTCCGTCCCTGGTACAAAAAAAAAAAAAAAAAAAAGAAGAAGAAAAAGAAATCCAAAATACCAAAAGAAAAAAGCTCAAACATAACAGCTGTATGTGTTGTAACAAATTGAACAGACAGACAGACACACACATGAGACAACTTGTTTATAAACCAGAGTACAGTTAGATGTATTTGGCCAAGTTGAATTAAAATAACTTTTATAATTTTTAGGTTATAATTATAAAAAAGACTAGTCAGAACTTTGTAGATCAATTAATAGAGATCTCTTGTAATAAGAATCAAAAGGAATAAAAATCTTTTACACCTGTGAAAGCAAAGATCATTTTAAAATGGGCCCTAAGCTGACAGTTTATCTGACTGGAATACCCAGCTACACAGGCTTCTCATTGTTACTTTGATAACAATAGTTTTTTGATAGCCACATGTAATTGTTCCCTCCAAAGGGACCGACAATTAAAGGTAATTTTAACTCTCTCCAGTGGGGGTCTGCTCAGGCCAGGTCTGCATGTAGAAGAGACTAGGTGATGCTCTTTGGATCTAAATATGAATTCCATGCAGTGAGGGAAGAAGGCCTGCCAAGGCTCCAACCTGCTGTGCTGCAGATGTCTACCTATGACAGTTTTTCCCATTTTGAAAAAAAGAAACAAAGGAAAAAGAAGGCATCCCTGTCTATCCCTCTTGTTCTGTGCCCAATCTAAGGTGTCCCCTAGACTTATCTCAACCAGTGCCAGGGACAGCAGACTAGAGGTGCAAGGTGACCAGAGCCAGGTTAGCTGTTCTTACCATTCTTTAATTTTACCTGAAGGCTGAAAGATAAATCTGGAGTAAAACTTTTACATTTATTTTTTTGAGAGTTTCAGCATTAAACCTAGACCAGTTTTCTATATGGCCCAGTGATAAATCAAGATCAGCTTTACTCTGGAAGGATTCCAGGGAGGGGAAACTCACCATTCTGGAGGCTTTGTCTTGAAATCCAGCAGCCACAGAAGAGGAAAGTGCCTTGAATCAAACTGCATTATTTCTCAGGGACAGGGCAGTGGGGAAGGGACAGAAGAGTGCCTTTAAGTATGGCACAAGAACTAAATCTTTACCATCTCAGGTATAGAAGGACATTTAGGATCAGGAGCTTTTCCAGAGTGGATCTGCAATCCTTAGCAAAACATGTCTCTAGAGACAAAAGCTATGATTGACTCCAACTGAATTATCAAGCAGAAAAATCAAAACAATAATCAAAGAACCCAAATGGCTGCTTTTTGCCTCTTGAAAGAGAATAAAGGTGTCTAACTATATTGTTTAGGGCTTTTCTTTTTAGATAAATTATTTTGAATCTATAATATCTAATTTATGATTTAAATACCCTACAGGCTGTTGAGCAGCTCCCTGATCTTGTAGAAACACTCTCAAAGCCATGTCTCACCTTTTATTAACATACAAATTGAAATGGTGTCCTGTGGCAGGCACTTAGAAGTGCTTGTTTGAGCTTCTGGAATGCGGTCTGGGAACCAGCTTCCCGGGTTAAAATATGGCTGTCTTTTGGGTTTTTCTATAAGCTGATAGATGGGTCACACAATCCCAGTATATCCTGATATCTGAAGGCCACAAAAGCCTGTAATTTCTAGGAATCTCCTTAGCTGTTTTAGAGTCTTGGGCTATGGAAAGAAAAGAATTGGTTTAATTCTGTCTTCCCCCAGTCTTTGGGTTCCCTTAGATAAAATAAGACCTAAATATTTTACCTCAAGGCTGCAAAGTTGTGGCTTAGATCTAGAAACATTATTATCCCTGACTGTTAGAAAATTCAGCAGAGCAGATGTCTTGGCTAGAAAGCTCTTCTGAGGGGGCACATAATAGCATACCATCTACATATTGCAAGACTGTGACTTGGGAAAAACTATAGTATTTTCTTTTATCAAATCAGGATCCAGGGATGTTCTCAGATTTTTCCTGTTAAAATTGCTGACAATTTAAAATAATTGAAGGAATTAGTTCTTATCTTTTTTAGATCTTCAAGAACACATGCCTGAAAATGTCTTCTATTTAATCTCCTATCTGATTGGCAGGCCAGTGGGGGTCTTGTACAGGAACTGCTTGTGTTCCAGTAGGAGCCAGTTATTATCCTGGCTGTCTGTCTTTTGAGCTTCCAAAATTAAGATAATATTTGTCTCTATATGTAGTAGCAGCTTGTAATACTACTTGCCTCTCATTAGAAATCAATGTTTGATTTAAAAGCAACATCACATCTTTCTAATCTAGTCCATAGGTCTGAGTAAGTGCTCTAAAGACCTCAATGTTCATATCAGGGTCATCTGAAAACTTTCTTAGGTCTCATTTGATCTGTCTTAGATCACTGAGAGAAAAAGACACATGGACACAGGTAGTCCCATATTTGCCATTTACTTCCTGCAAGGGATGTTGTCTTTGAGGGACCTGAACAACTTACCTAAGGATGGATATAGCCTCATAGAGATTAATTAAGGCTGGCCTAGAAATTCCACCCTCAACACATGGTGCTCAAGGCTTAAAGTTGTCTTGGAAACTTTGTTTTCAGGTTCTAAAGGGTGAGGAGTAGCCTGCAGCTTAGAGGTACTGAATGCCTTAAGGGTGAGGTGTCTCTCATTTTTCTATGGCCCACATTTACATTTGAACACAAGCAAGAATTTCTTCTTAATGTAAGGAAAATATCAACATAAGATGATTTTGACCATTTTTTCTCCTACAGTATAATTCTAATTGTGAGATAGCATCATAGTACTTTCCTCTGTGTACTTGGCTTTAGGAGGTAGGCACAGCACACATGGGTGTAGAGAAATACTAAATTGCTCCTTAATATATTCCAAAGGAGTAAGAGGTTCCAATATAGAGTTCCTAATCTGAAACAAGAGAAATAAATATGGCATCCCATAAGTCTCTGCTTGATTCCTGTGTCTCCTAGGGCATCCCCAGGGCATCCCCCAAGGTTTATACCACTCCAGGGTAGGTAGCTACCATCTGGAGAGAGAACCAGAAAATAAAACTGGACTGGAATATCTACCCTTTACCAGCACGCAGTCTTATCTTCCTCAGGGAACTCATATCCTTACTCCAGTAGGTACTCTTAAAGCACAAGTCACAGTTGACTTCAGCCAGAACAATCATGTTTAGAGAAGGAAGTACTGCTAGCAAACCAAGAGGTTTAAACCACTGCCATCTAGTTCCTTGAAAGAGAGAGAGGAAAATAGGTCTACAGTCAAATTAGGGTACTTTTCCTGCAAAAGAGATCACCTCCAGAGATGGTAAGTCAGAGAGTCTCCTTGGGCCCTAGAGCAGAGAAAGCTCTGAGAAATTTCTGTGGTCTATCCAGTCACTTAGGTAACTTTTATTAACAGCAATACAAGGCTACTCCTTTAAGGTCCATTTTAAATTCACTAAGTATTTGAAACGCATAGGTCCTCCTAGGGGCCACAATCTACATAGTAAAGGCACTCTTATGGACTTCCTATGCACACATGAAGGAAGAGAAAGGCTGACCAAAATAGTCCCATATTCTAGTTAGCATGTAAAAACACAAATGCAGATTACTGATTGTTATTTTCCCTAGTGTAAGACAAAACAGTTGTTGTGAGTTGCCTTAGTCTGACTTTCTGGAAGGAAGAGCGGTCTGACTACTAAGGGATTCTGAAATGAACTTCCCAACAAGTTGGAGAAAAGTTTAAGGGGAATTTCTAACTCACTAGCAGAGAGAAAAAGTCCAAATAAAGCTCAAGCTAGTTAAACATCAAAAAAAAAAAAAAATCACCATATAGCACTCTATAAGTCTGCAGTCAAAGTTTCAAAGTCCTATTAGCAAAGGCATTTTTCTCCCCTACACACATAAATGATGATGACCATGCCTAGGGGGAGTATAGGTTCCAGCAGCTTTTCATCTATCAAAGATTCATTTTCTACATTTGTCTAGAGGCCTTACTAGTAGTAGAGAAAGCAGTCGAAACCTGTAGCTCAGCTCTTAATGAGGGCTAGAGAAAGGGCTCTGATGCATCATTTCAGATTACTCTGAGACAGAGGATATCTGAGGATCACCAACACAGTTCCCCTTTCACCTCACTGAGGAGTCCAGACAGGGACAAGATGTGGAGATTTTCTGCTGATTACCTGGATGGGCTGTTGGGAGCTAGTTTCTTCTGAGGGACCTTTGGGTATCTGCCAGAGAGTAGCCTTGGCCATGACCCCTCAGTTGTCACCTCAGTTTCTACTAGTTCCATGCAATCAGAGATCTGTCTCCAAAAGGAACCCAATTGCCTATCTGGTCAACATTCCACCCGCCATTGGTGTCAATGGGAGTGGGGGATTCACCAGAGGGCAACTGGAGAAACCTGTCCTCTGCTTTGAGAGTGGCAGCTGCCCTAAAGGCAATTACTAACTGGCCGAGTAACCACTATTTGGTATTGTATAAGGGACAGATAAAAGCCTGAACTGTCTTTATCTAAGACAATTTCATAAAAGAACGATTTTACAACATTTTTAAGCAACCAAGTCCAAATGCAACACATACAAAACAAAAATAAAACATAATTTTAGCAAAAGACAATGCATAAGAAAAACAAGAAATTTGCAAACATTTAAATCACAGAAATAAAATTAAGACACTTTTGAAACAAAAGCCAAAACAAAGGCCAGGATTTATGAAACAAAAACCAGAATCTATGAAACAAAATTTGAGAGCCTATGAAACAAAAGTTACAATCTATAAAGCAAAAAGTCCAAAGTTAGAATCTATGGAACAAAAGCAAACTCTTACCTCCGACTAGTAATCTCAGTGGAAGACCTCCAAAATGATATAGGGGGAAAAGATGTAACTCCTAAACCTACTACACATCTGAAATGCGAGTTCATATTCTCTAAAATTGAAGAATGAATTCTAGGAACAACAGAGGTTAAGAGTAGGAAAAATTTATTGAGAGAAAGAAAGCTTCTGTCTAAGAGAGACAGAAAGGGGACCGGAAAGTGGGTTGCCCCCACTTGGTATTTTGATCTGGATTGTGTTGAATCTATATAACAGTTTTGGGAGTATGGCCATCTGCTTATTCATGAACAAGGGACATCCTTCCATTTTCTGATGTCCTCAATCTCCTTTATCAGAGTACTGTAGTTTTTATTGTAGAGATCTTTCACTTCCTTGGTTAATTCCTAATTTAATTTTTCTTGATGCTAAAGTTCACATGGAACCAAGAGAGACTCAGCATAGCAAAAGCAATCCTGGGCACCAAGAACAAAGTAGGAGGCATCACAATACTTGACTTCAAGTTATACTACAAAGCAATAGTGATTAAAATGACATGGCAATGGCACAAAAACAGACATGTGCATCAGTGAAACAGACTAGAGGATGCAGAAACATACCCAGACATTTAGCTATTTGATCATCAACAAAGGGGCCAAAAACATGTTGGAGGAAAGATAGCCTATTTAACAAATAGTTCTGGGAAAACTGGCTATCTGTATGTAGAAGATTGAATCTAGATTCATATCTCTTACCATGTATTAAACCAAAATCAAAATGGATCAAAGATCTACACATTAAAACAGAAACGATGAACCTACTGTAAGATAAAATAGGTAAAACTCTTGAAATCATAGGTGTAGGCAAGAACTTTTTGAACAAAAATCTAATTGCACAAGAAATAAAATAAAAAATCAGCAAATGCGATTATATCAAATTAAAAAGCTTCTGCACAGCAAAGGAAACAATTAACAGAGTTACCAGATAACCTATAGAATGGAAAAAATTTTTTCTAGCTATTCCTTTAACAGAGGACTATAAGATACTCAAAAAATTAGATTACCCAAAATAAAAGACAAAATAAAAATGGCAAGTGAAATAAATAGATACTTCTCAGAAGTATAAATGGCCACATATGAAAAAATGTTCAACATCTCTGGTCATTACAGAAGTGCAAATTAAAATATCACTAAGACTTCATCTTACACTAGAAAGAATGGCAATCATCACATAATCAAATGATAACAAATGCTGGCCTGGCTTCAGTGAAAAGGGAACCCTTCTACATTGTTCATGAGAATGTATGGAAATCAGTATGGAGGTATCTCAAATAACTAAAAATAGAAATCCATTTGACCCACTTATTCCCCTTTTAGGTATCTCCCCCAAAGAGGTAAAGACATCATATTACCATGATACATGCATACTAATGTTTATAGCAGCACAATTCATAATAGCTAAAGTGTGAAAACAGCCTGTATATCCATTAACAAATGGATTAATAAAGTAGTATCTATAATAGCATAATATTACCTATAAAGAAGGATAAGTTTGAGCATTTGTAGATAAATGGATACACTTGGAAAATACAATGGTAAGTGAAATAAACCAGACACACAAGCTTAAATACCATATGTTATCTCTTATTTGAGTAAGATGAAGTATAAAAAAAGAGCAAAATAAAGGATAGATAGAAGGAAACAGGGAGGGAGATCTTTTGTAAATGAGGAGACCAAGAAACCAAGAGTGAGGAGAGGCAGGAGGGACAGGGGAAATAAAAAGATTTAAGATGTGTTATGTATGTACACCAAATACCTACAATGAATGGAAACATTATATATTGTAAACATGAACTAAAAATAATAATGAAAACAATAATAATAAAAATGAGGAAAGGAGATCTAGAGATGGAAGGAGGAAGTGGTGGGGAGGGTAAGGGGAATAAAAAATAATCAAGATGTGTTATATACATGTATTTACTCCTTAACATGAATATAAACTTCATATACTGAAAACATATACTAATAAAATAAAATTCTTAAAAAGTTGCTCCTTGAAAAGGGCAAAAAAATTGACAGACTTTTAGCTAGACTAACAAAAAGTAAAAGAAAGACACAAGTTCCCAATGTCAAGAATAAAAGACTGTTCATATAAAAATTCAAAGGACTATAAAGGTGTGCATTAGCCTTCTAGGACTGCTGGAGCACATTGCCAAAAACAGGGTGGCATAAAATAACAGAAAGTTACTCTCTCACAGCTCTGGAGGCTGGAAGTCCAAAACAGAGGTGGTGGCAGAGCCACACTCTAAAGGCTCTAGGAGAGAACCCTTCTTTGTCTCCTCTGGCTTCTAATGATGGATTTACAGTGACATAACTACAATATCTATCTTCACATGGCCTACTCCACTATGTGTGTGCCTCCTCTGTGTCTTCAGATGGCCTTCTTAGGACAACAGTAACTGGATTTAGTATAATGTCATCTTAACTAATTATATATGCAAAGATCCCATTTCCAAATAAGACCACATGCCAAGATTCTGGGTAGACATGAGTGCTTGGGGGATACTATTTAACTCAGTACAGGAAGTGATTTGTGACAAGTTAGGTGAAATGGATAAATTTCTGGAAAGACAGATTAATCATACAGTTTAAGGAAGAAACAGAAAATCTGAAAAACCTGTAACAAGTAAAGAAAATAAAATAGTAATTTAAAATTTTCACAAAGTCTATGTCCAAATGGCTTCACTGTCAAATATCTAAAGAAAAAAAAATACCAGTCTTTTGCAAACATTTTTAGAGACAAAGGAAAGGGGACCACTTCTCAATTTATTCTATGAGGCCACTGTTGCCCAATACCAATGTCTGACAATGATATCTCAATTGAAGAAAAGTACAAACTATATCTCTTGTGAGCATAGAAGCAAATATCCTTAACAAAATAGTGTGGCAGGCAGAACTCTGAACCAATCCCCTAAGATCCTGTCTCTCACTCTCTCTCTCTCTTTTTTTTTTTTGGTACCAGGGATGGAACTGGGGACCTTGCACTTGTGAGGCAGGTAGTGGAGCCACTGAGCTAAACCACTGCCCCAAGATCCTGTCTCTTGGTGTATACACACCTTTTATCTGTTATGTAATGAAACACTAATCTAGGAATTGCTGTGAAGGGATTTTGAAGATTCAATTAGGGCCGTAAGTCAGTTGGCTGATAGGGAAATTATGCAGGTGGGTCTGATTTAGTAACATGGAATCCTTTGAAAGCAGAGAGAGTTCCCTGAATGGTCGCCAAAGGCAAAGTCAGGGATTTGAAGCATGACAAGGATTTGACATGCTGTCACTGCTGAAAATGGAAAGAGCAGGGAATACCAGAAGCCTCTTGGAGCTACAAGTAGCCCCTAGATGTTACCCAGCCAGGAAATGAGTGCCTAAGTCCTATAGGAACAAGGAACTCAATTCTCCCAACAAGAGCTTGGAAGCACACTTTTCCCCAGAGCCTCTAGATGAGATTCAGTCTGGCTGACACAGTGATCTCAGCCTTGTAATCCCCTGAGCAGGGAACACAGTCATGGCACGCTTGACTTCTGACTTACAGAAGTGTCAGTTAATAAATGGGTGTTGCTTTTTGGGGCTGAGTTTGTGGTAATTGTTATGCAGCACTAGAAAATCAATACAGTTAGCAAACCAAATTCAGCAACATATAAAAGGGATTATGCATCATGGCACAAATGGGATTTATTATTGTAATTCTAGATTGGTTTACTATATGAAAATCAATTAATATAATACATTAATAGAATAAAAAACAAAAAACACACGATCATCTCACGAGAAGAAAAAAAAAAAATCGACAAAAGTCAGCACTAATTCATGATGCAGCACACCAGGAATAGATGGAAGCTTCCCTAGCCTAGTAAAGGGTAAGCACAAAATTCTCAGAGAGCAATGTAAAGGTGACAACTGAATGCTTTCTCCTATGTTCAGGAACTAGGTTCAGTGGCATATTTCATATACACTGGATGGTCAATAAGAATGTAAATTAGTACAAACACTTTGGAAATGTAGTGGTTCACCACTGATAGAAAATTCTTATACCTCATGAGTCAGAAGTTTAACAACTGGTGTGTACTCTAGAATATCTCTTACATATGTTCCTAACTACATTATTTGTAATAGCCCAAAGCTGGAAAAAATGCAAATGCCAACTAAGAGTATATTAAATAAATCAATAATGGCATCTTTCTCCAATGGAATCTAATGTAGCAATAGAATTAAGCTTATAAAATGTATACACGTCAACATGATGTGTCTTACAAGTCATTGCATAAAATAAGCAAATAATGAATATACAATAACTCCACTTCTATGAATTAGACATAACTAACTATAGTGTTTAAGGATGCCTACAAAAGTAGTAAAGTTATGAAGAAAAGCAAAGTATTTATTATATAAACTTTAGAATAATGATTACCCTCAGAGAGGGAGCTATAACAAGAAGGCAATATATAGTGAAGGCACTTCTAAAATACAGGTAATGCTTATCAGGGTGGTGGTTAATGGTATCCACTTTCTAACTGTTCTTTCAATTGTGCATATGTTTTATATTATCTTCTCTATGTATGTGATATATATTATATATTGGTAATAAATGTTTAATAAATAAGAGAAAATGTAGTTATGTGGTAGAATTACAGGAACTTGCTGATAATTGGTGAAGGGTATTAGAAAAAGAAGAATCCAGAGTGATTCTCAGTCTCTTGCCATAAGGTTGTAGCAGTGGAGATGAAACAAAGTGGTTGGATTTGAGTAATATTTATTAGATAAAAATAGCAGGGTTTGGTGATAGATTTGATATGGAGCATTAGTCTGCAGGGAGGAATCAAGGTCAATATCTAGATTTGTGATCTACAGAATAGGATGGGTAGGAGCATTGTTCGGTGAAGGAGAAATGGCATAAGAGGACAAGGTTAAGTGGGGGGAAAAACCATTAATAAATTGTTGTGCAGTCGAAGGTGCCTTGGAGACATGCAAAAATTGCAATGTAAAGTAAGCCCTTGGCTACACAAACCTGGAGCTCAGTGGAGAAGCCAAAATTACTTTTTACCAATATTTGAAAAAAAAACATAACATTTGTTGAATGGCTACTACATACCAGGCATTTCACACAAAGCATCTCTTTCATCTTTTGGACAATTTTGTGAGGTCATTATTATTATCTCTTTTATCAGGAGGCTTCAGAAGGTTAAGTGATTTTTCTGAAGTTGCACAGCTAGGAAACAGTGGTGCTGGGATTAGAAACCCAAGAGTCGGACTCTTGTTCTTTTGAAACCCTATGCCAAGGGAGTTCAGTGGCAAACTGCTGCTGAGAGTATATAGTGCTCTGCTTCAGTGGTGTCCAGTGCATGGGTCCGCATTGGCATGGAAGTGATTCTACAGTTCCTTTTGGAACTTTGATACCAACCAATCACATCAGGTTTCTCATCTCTGGTCTTCTCTGGCATCCTCCCAAAGGTTGACCTCTATAATCATCCTACCTAAAGTCTTATCTCTGATCATTCTCAAACCACCTTGTGCTTCCTCCACACCAACCTCACCCTGCTTCCCTCTCTACCAGCCCTTTCCACATGCCTTCTGGAGCCCTCAGACTGAAGCCTGAATCTCTCTTAGGTAAGGCCTCTCTGTGACCCTCTGAATACTTGCTGGTCATTTTCTATGACTCTGAACTTCAGGACTGAGAGCCAGATCAGAATGAGTTCTGATTTTAAGTGCCACTTCCAAGTGACTTTTTCCCTTTGAGTTCTTGCTCCTCATTCTTTTATGACCCTGAACTTCAGGACTGAGTCAGATCTCAATGAGTCTTAATTTTAAGTGCCACTTGCAAGCAACTTTTTCCCTTTAAAGCTCATGTCACTCAGATACACTACCTTCTATTTTTTCCTCATCACTATCATTTTCTAACCCCATGAATACTTCTTTGTGCAGTGATGGGGATCCAACCCAGGAACTTGCTTATGCTAGGCAAGCGCTGTATCACTGAGATACATCACTAGCTTTTGAATACTCACTTTTATTTGAAGAAGAATTTGTCATTCAGGTCACTATCTTCATCTCCACAAAGGTGCCATCATTTTGGATGATACATCCAGCCTCCCGGGCTTTCCCTTCTCTACTCTTTAACTCCATGTCCACTCTACCTCTGCTCTTCACTTCCAAGACCACATCTTGGAGCTTGTCCTGCTCCTCCTCTGATATAAAATCCTCTAACATCTCTCTAGCCACAAATTTTTACTCCCATAAGCTTCTCCCTGTCTTATCCATATGATATCCATTGCTTAACCTAATTGAACCTACTCCAATCTCCAAATTATTACTTTCCCAGCAAATTAATTCCTCTGTAGTGTAGGTCCCATGGCTCATCACATCTGCCCTTGAGTCTTGCATTTATTTTTTCCACATGCCTGTCTACCATATAAATCCAAACTTCAAACCAAATTTCCAACTCCTATGCTCCTCTTCTCAGGTTGCTGAGTACTGCTGAGCAAAATTGTTCAGATTGGTGTCATTGCACATTTATAGTTCTTAACCTTAAGGGGCCCTTAATACTAGCTCTAAGTCCCCCCCACCAACTACTCTTTGTCCTTCATCCATGTCCTTTCCAGTTCTTCTCAGAGGTCATTTTTCAAGTCTCCCACTCTTCTCTCTTTACCCCACTGCATCTCTCTTTAATCTCAGAAGATAATCTTGATTTCTACACTTGGTAAGGAGAAGTCATGAAACAGGAACTACTTCAGTTCCTTGCTGCTAAACCTACTTATCTACATAAACCCGCACACTCCAACTTTCTTCCCTCCTATTATCAAGAAGCATTGTCTACTTCCCTATATGTCTTGGCTTTTAAAAAAAAATCCTATCAGAGCTATCACTTTACCCTCTCTACCAGCAGTCTCAGGAACCTTACCCTTATCATTTCTAATTCCTTGCATCAAATTATTTCCACTCCACTGTATACTTATTTAGCAAGTTCAGAGATAGCCCACCTTAAAATAAACTCAAATCAAAATGAACCAAAACTTCCTTAGCGCTAAATATCGCTCTTTACTCTCTCCTATTTATGCTCTTGACTTTTTACCCAACCTTCTCCAGAGAATAGCCTGCATTCACTGTTTTCACCTTCTCACCTCCCACATTCTGTTTAATCCATTACTCCTCTGAGATCAGGTGAAGGGCTCCAATGTGGACTTCTCTGTCAAATCCAATAGGCTTCTGTACCTGACTCATCTGTTTTGGCAATTGTTAGCGATAACTGCTCCTTTCTTGAAATGATTTTTACATTTCATTTCTTTAGCAGCATTCTCTCTTTTACTACTTTTGATTCTTTCTCAGTGTCCTTTGCTATCTCCTTTTCAGTCTTTAATATTGTTCTTTCCTAGGGTTTCCCCCTTTTTTTTGTCCTTCCATTTCATTCAAATCCTTGGTTTCAATTGCTATCTGGTATCTGTAGATGCCTAAATCCACATCTCTGGCCCAATCTTTCTCCTGAGGTTTAGACTGTGTATTCAACTATGTACTAATATCTCTCCCCAAACATAACATGTCCAAAATGAAAGTTCAGTATTTCAAGCCAACAGCCCAACATTCTGCTTAAGTTTTCCCTGTTTTTATGGAGGCATTATTATATCATGATGCTCAACCCAAAAATCTAGGTCTCATTCTATTGTTTTCCTCTTTATTACTATATCTAACGTGCAACCCACATCAGGATATTCTGCCTGCCTGTTACTTGTCATATTTGTCTGACCTTTCCACCCTTACTGAAATTCTTAGTTCAGTTCTTGTTTCCTCTCACCTGGACTACAGCCAACAGATTCCCCACTGGACTTCTGCTTCTGTTCTTGTATTCTTCAAATCCATCATACCCAGAGCAGATCATCTAATCATGTCCCTTCCCCATTCACAGCATTTCAGGATGAAGCCTGAGCAATTTAGTATGACCTGAAAGAACTCCCAAGATCTAATGTCTGAGTCACTCATTAGCCTCACTTTTTCTCAACTACTTCCTGCACTAGAAACCTACCTACCAGCCTTACCAGCTTACTGGCAGTTCAGTGTGCTTGCTCTGTCCTCCATACCTTTGTATACATATTCCTTCTGCCTGGACTTCCTTGCCTTTGCCTTCATAGAGTTCATTTAAATGCCACCTCCTCTTTGTTCCCTTCCTGGATTCACCTAGGCCAGTGGTGGCAAAGCTATGCAGGCGTGATGCAGTGGGCACACAGAGCCTTTTCTGTTGGCATGTGAGCCAGGTATATAAGTTGTTTTTTCTAAACTAAAGCCTCAGTGTTCAGGTTTAACAGCAGTGTTGGCACTTTGTAGTAAATAAGTGGGTTCTGGGTTGCAGTTTGGGCACTCAGTTTCTAAAAGGTTTGCTGTCACTGATCAGGGCAGTCACAGGGAACTCTTCCATTTTGCTCCAGCAAATAGTGTGTTTTCTCTCAATTGCTTTTTTTTTAAATCTAAAGTCAACAAACTTGTGGTTCTCAGGCCACATCCAGCCCTCAGGCATTCTCTTTGGCTTGCATGGTAGGATGTATTGTGTGAAAGACATAAAGACCAGCTCCGTTTTCTTCTGGTCAGTCAGCTGGAGCTGAGTACTAGTTGCCTCCTTCAGACTACACTTGCATTCTCTGCTTCACCTTCATCTTGCTCCTCATTAGAAGTAACTTGCCTCACACATTTGGACCTTCGGGGCCTTTGAGTTTGTTGTTTCTAATTTACAGATCGATCTTTTTAAAAAAATTCTTTTATCGGTACATTTTAGGTATATAATACGTTTACATTTATCATTGGGTGCTTGTACCTGTACATGATGAATCTTGGTTCTTATTGTTTTCCCCATTACGTGCGCACCCTTCACCCCCTCCACTCTTCCCTATTTACATAGATTTCATTTCCATTTTTGTTTCTTTTCTCATAATTGTTCCTTTCCCTTCTTTCCTTTTCCCTTCCCCTCCCATCACCCCTACACGTTTGGACCTTTTAATATTTCAAATTATCAATTATTCATTTTAATCATTTTAATTCTTATTTACACTTTCAGTTTCTCACACCAGAGAAACTATTTGGTATTTATACATGTGTGTCCTATTTATTTCACTTAAGAGTATGGCCTCGATATGCATCCATTTAGCTATAAATGACTCTAGTTTTTCATTCTTTACGGCTGAGTAGTACTCATTTTATAAAAAAAAACACATCTTCTTTATCCAGTTTCCAGTTGATGGGCACTTGGGCTGTTTCCAAGCTTTAGCTATTACAAACTGTGCCACTATAAACATGGGTGCACATATATTGCTGTGGTATGATTCTTTTAATTATTGTGGAAAGATAACCAGCAGGGGAATAGTTGGGTCAAAAGGGACCTCTAGCCCTAGTTCTTTGAGATTGCCATACTGATTTCCACAGTGGTTGCATCAGCCTGCATTCCCCCCAACAATGAAGAAGGGTTCCTTTCTCCCCACACCCGTGCCAGCATTTGTTATTGGTTGATTTTTTGATAGCCATTCCTTCTGGGATGAGGTGGAATCTCAGTGTTGTTTTCATCTGCATCTGTGGAATGACCAGTGATGTTTAATATTTTTTCATATATTTATTTGCTGTTTTTAGTTCTTTGAGAAATGTCTTTTTATTTCAGATGCCCATTTTTGAATTGGGTCTTTGAATTTGGGGGGTCTGATTTTTCTTAATTCTTTATATATTCTAGATAGTAGACCTTTGTCTGAGGTACAGCTGCTAAAAATTTTTTCCCACGCTATAGGTTGTCTCTTACCTCTGTTGGTGGTTTCTCTTGCAGTGCAGAAGCTTTTTAATAAGATGAAGTCCCAGTTGTTGATTCTTTCTGCGAGTTCCTGTGCTACTGAGGTTTTGTTCATAAAGTCTTTCCTATGCCAATGTCTTCAAGAGTTCTACCTAACTTATCTTCCAGCAAGTTTAATGTTTCTGTCTTAATATTTAGATCTTTAATCCACTTTGATCTTAGTTTAGTGCATGGTGATAGGTATGGGTCTAGTTTTAATTTTTGGCAGGTTGAAATCCAGTTTTTCCAACACCATTTATTAAATAGGCTATCTTTCCTCCAATGAGGGTGGTTGGCTCCTTTGTCAAAGATGAGGTGGCTGAGTATGCCTGATGCTGTTTCTGCATCTTCTAGTCTATTCCACTGATCCTCAGGTCTGTTTCTTTGCCAGTGTCATGCTGTTTTATCACAGCAGCTTTGTAGTATAATTTCAAGTTGGGGATTGTGATACTCCCAGCCATGTCTCTGCTGCCTAGAATTGCTTTTGCTATTCTAGATTTCTTCTGGTTCCAAATGAATTTTTGCATTGTTTTTTCTAGTTCTGGAATTTCAATCAGCATTGCATTAAATCTATATAGTAGTTTTGGAAGTATGGCCATTTTCACTGTATTGGTTCTTCCTACCTAGGAACAAGGGATGTCTTTCCATTTTCTTATATCCTCCTCGATCTCCTTTTTCAGAGTGCTGCAGTTTTCAGTGTAGAGTTCTTTTGATTCCTTTGTGAGGTTGATTCCTAAATATTTCATTTTTTTGGATGCTATTTTAAAAGGAATTGTTTCCTGAATTTCTCTCTCAGTGAGTCTACTATTTGTGTATAAGAAGGCTATTGTTTTTTGAATGTTGACCTTATATCCAGCTACTCCACTGAATCTGTCAATTAGGTCTAGAAGTCTTTTGGCAGACTATTTTGGGTCTTCTATGTAAAGTATCATATAATCAGCAAATAATGACACTTTAACTTCTTCATTTCCTATCTTTATTCCTTTTATTTCTTTCTCTTGTCTAATTGCTGTGGCTAATGTTTCCAGAACTATATTGAACAGGAGTGGTGATAGTGGGCATCCTTGTCTTGTTCCTGATTTTAGTGTGAAAGTTTTCAGTTTTTGACCATTTAGTATGATGTTGGTTGTTGGCTTTTCATAGATAGCCTTAATCAGGTTGAGATAAAGAGCGTGTATTCCAATTTTCTGTAGGGTTTTTATCATGAATGGGTGTTGGATTTTGTCAAATGCCTTTTCTGCATCTATTGAGATGATCATATGGTTTTTGTCCTTGACTGTTAATACAGTGTATTACATTTATTGATTTATGAATGTTGAACCATCCTTGTATCCCTGGGATAAATCTGACTTGGTCAGGGTGTATGATCTTCTTGATCGCCCTCTGCATTCTGTTTGCCAGTATCTTGTTGAGGAGTTTTGCATCTATGTTCATTAGGGACATTGGCCTGTAGTTCTCTTTTTGGGTTGGGTCTTTAACTGGTTTTGGAATCAAAGTAACACTTGCTTCCAGGAATGAATTTGGAAGCCTTGCTTCCCTTTCAATTTCCTTGATGAGTTTAAAGAGTAATAGTGATAGTTCTTTAAATGTCTTGTAGAATTCAGCAGTGAAGCCATCAGGACCTGGGCTTTTCTTTGTTGGTAATTTTTTTATTACATATTTTAATTTCACTCATTGTAATTGGTGTGTTTACAATTTCTATATCTTCTTCATTTAACTTTGGCAATTCGTATGTATCTAGGAATCTGTCCATTTCTTCTGTGTTTTCCATTTTATTAGAGTACAGGTTCTCAAAGTAGGTATTGATGATCCTCTGGATTTCTGCTGGGTCTGTCGTGATTTCACCTTTTTTGTTTTGAATTGCATGCATTTGAGCCTTTTCTTTCCTTTTTTTGATAAGGTTGGCTAAAGGTTTATCAATTTTATTTATTCTTTCAAAAAACCAACTCTTTGATTCATTAATTTTTTGTATCATTCTCTTAGTCTCCATTGCATTGATTTCTGCTCTTATCTTTATAATTTCCTCTCTTGTACGAGCTTTGGGTTTATTATGCTCTTCTTTTTCTAGGAGGTTGAGGTTTTGCATTAGGTTATTTATCTTAGTTCTCTCTATTTTCCTAATATGGGCATTCACTCACTATGAATTTCCTGCATAGAACTGCTTTCATTGTGTCCCATAGATTCCTGTATGTTGTATTGGCATTGTCATTTACTTGTAGAAACTACAGGTCAATCTTAAATCTACTGTTTTGGCATTGTTGACTAATGTGATTGGCACAAAGCCAAGGACATGAGTTGTTTCATGTTGTACCCTAGTTCTGAGAGTCACCTGGTGCAAAGTAGACAGTCAATGTTTGTTGGATGAATGATTGTTCTATCTGGAATAGTGTGTGAGGTTGGAGTATTGGTCTCAGTACTCCATTCAGGCCTGTGTTTTTCCCTTTGCCATGAAACTCTGCAGTTCTTCCCTCCTCTTTTCTTTTTGAGACAGGGTCTTGGTATGTAATTCAGGCTGGCCTTGAGCTCATGATCTTCTGGCCTCAGCTCCCCACCCCTACCCCAAGTGCTGAGATTACAGGCATATGCCACCATGCCCACCCTGTGTCTTTGCCTTTGATCTTGACCATTGGAATTGCTTTGAACAATGGGCTGTTAGAAGATCGGATGTAAGAAATGGCTTGTGTGACTGGGCTGTTCCAGCTGTTCCAAGGAGGATGAGAGGAATGTAGAAAAGATCTGTATTTGTACCCACCATTTGGAGGCAAACTGAGCTGAGGTCAGATAATCCCCAGATAATACTCATATATGTGAGAATATAAGTTTATTTGTTTTGAACCAAAGTTTTGCTAGTCCAGACTGTTCTTGAACTCACTGTGGAGCCCAGGCTGTCCTCGAACTCTCCATCCTCCTGGCTTGGTTCCCCTACTACTGGTATTATAGGCATGTGCCAATATGTCTGTGTGAAATGTTTGTTGTTTTAAGCCACAAATTATAGATTGCTTTGTTATGTAGCACAGGTAACTGATACAGTGGTGCTTCCATTCACAAACTTAATTTGTTACACAGATTTGGAAAAGAATGCCAGGTTTGTGTTTGTGCAGAAAAGGTGGCCCCAGCCATATCTGTTACTCGAAGTAGAGTTTGTAAACAAAAACAAAATTTTGCCAAATGCTTTTGTTGTGAACCAACTTGTTCTCAAACAAAAGCATTTATGAACCATGGTACCAGTGTATATGTGACCTATCTTCTCTAGCTTCAAAATACTGCCCATTCTTAGTTATTCTCAAGGACTACTCCCCAACACAGAGTTCTCCCATCATCTTCCAAATTTATGTAGCCCTTTATTTCTCAAAACAATGTTAAGATATATTTGCAAGTAAATATTTTTCTCATGTAAAATGTAAACTTCAATGTTTTTCAAGGATATACACTCATCACCGTGATTAATTTTAGAACACCTTCATCCCCTCCTGAAAAATGTCATGCTTCAACCATCAATCCACAGATCCCCCTCTCACTAGCAATAGGCATCCACAAACACATTGTTGAGGATTTGCCTATTCTGGGCATTCCATATCAATGCAGTCATACAATATGTGGCCTTTGGATCTGACTTTTTTGTATATACTTTTATTGGTAGATTTTAGGTGTACAATATAATGACATTCATCATTGGAAATATGTACCTTTACATACTCTCTTGGTTCTTATTTTTCCCCTTTCCCCTGCCCTCCCTTCAACCCCTCCATCCCTCCCTATTTACAAAGACTTTGCTTCCTTTTTTTATTTTCTCATATTAATTCCATTCCCTTCTTTCCTTTCCCCTTCCCCTACCACTTCCCCTTCCCCTTCACCCCTTTACTTCCTATTTCACATTATCTATTATACCTTTTAGTCCTTATTTACCCTTTCAATTTCTCACACTAGAGAAACAGATTAGAAGATACAGAAACAACTCCCGACACACTCAGCCACCTCATCTTTGACAAAGGAGCCAAGCACCCTCACTGGAGGAAAGATAGCCTCTTTAAGAAATGGTGCTGGAGAAACTGGGTTTCAACTTGCTGAAGACTAAAACTAGAACTATATCAATCAACATGCACTCAACTAGGATCGGTATTTACACATGTGTGTCCTATTTATTTCACTTAAGAGTATTGCCTCAATGTGCATCCATTTAGCAATAAATGTCTCTAATTTCTCATTTTTGATAGCTGAGTAGTTCTCCATTGTATAAAAAAACCCACATTTTCTTTATCCAGCCTCCAGTTGATGGACAATTGGACTGTTTCCAAGTTTTAGCTATTACAAACTGTGCTGCTATGAACATGGGTGCACATATATCACTGTGGTATGATTCTTTGAATTCTTTGGGGAAGATACCCAGCAGGAGAATAGCGAGGTCAAATGGGACTTCCAATCCTAGTTCTTTCAGGTATCTGCACACTGATTTCCACAGTGGTTGCACCAGTCTACACTCCCACCAGCAGTGGAGCAGGGTTCCTCTTTCCCCACAGCCCCACCAGCATTTGTTATCGGTTGATTTCTTGATAGCAGCCATTCTTTCTGGGGTGAGGTAGGAATCTCCACGTTGTTTTCATTTGCATCTCTCGAATGACCAGTGATGTTGAACATTTTTTCATATGTTTATTTGACATGTCTACTTATTTGTGTGAGAAATGTTGGTTCATTTCACATGTCCATTTTTGGATTGGGTCTTTAAATCTGGGAGGTCTGATTTTTAAAAGTTCTTTATAGATTCTAGATAGTAGACCTTTGTCTGAGGGAGCGCTGGTGAAAATTTTTTCCCAATTGTAGGTTGTCTCTTCACACTGATGGTGGTTTCTCTTGCTGTGCAGAAGCTTTATAGTAAGAAGAGATCCCACTTGTTGATTGCGCTAGTTCACGGGCAACTGAGGTTTTGTTCATAAACCCTTTTCCTATGCCAATATCTTCAAGAGTTCTACCTAACCTCTATTCCAGCCAGTTTAGCGCTTCTGTTTTAATATGTAGATCTTTAATCCATTTAGATTTTAGTTTAGTGCATGGTGAGAGATACAGGTCTAGTTTTAGTCATTGGCAAGTTGAAGCCCAATTTTTCCAACACCGTTTATTAAAGAGGCTATCTTTCCTCCAGTGAGGGTGTTTGGCTCCTTTGTCAAAGATGAGATGGCTGAGTGTGTCTGGCATTGTTTCTGCATCTTCTAATCTGTTCCACTGGTCCTCAGGTTTGTTTCTTTGCCAGTACCATGGTGTTTTTATCACAGTACCTTTGTAGTATAGTTTCAAGTTTGGTGTTGTAATACCCCCTGCCATGTCACTGTTACCTAGAATTGCTTTTGATATTCTGGGTCTCTTCTTGTTCCAAATGAATGTTTGGATTGTTTTCTCAAGGTCCATGAAGTATGCTGCTGGGATTTCATTTGGAATTGCATGGAATCTATATAGCAGTTTTGGAAGTATGGCCATTTTCACAATGTTGATCCTTCCCATCCAGAAGCAAGGGATATCTTTCCATTTTCTGATATCCTCTTCAATCCCTTTTTTCAAAGTGCTATAGTTTTCAGAGAAGAGGTCTTTGATTTCTTTTGTTAGGTTGATTCCTAGGCATTTCAGTTTTTTGGATGCTATTGTGAAAGGAATTGTTTGCCCTCTTTCTCTCTCAGTGAGTCTGTTGTTTGTGTAGAGGAAAGGTATTGATTTTTGTGTGTTGACCTTGTATCCAGCTACTTTACTGAATTTGATTATTAAGTCTAGAAGACTTTTGGTGGAGTTCTTGGGGTCTTTCACAGAGAGCAAAATGTCATCTGCAAATAATGACAATTTGACTTCTTCATTTCCTATTTTTATTCCTTTTCTTTCTTTCTTTTGTTTAACTGCTGTGGCTAATGTTTCCAAAACTATATTGAACAGTACTGGTTATAGTGGACATCTTTGTCTTGTTCCTGATTTTAGTGTTAAGGATTTTAGTTTTTGACCATTTAGTATGATATTGGCTGTTGGTTTTTCATAGATGGCTTTTATCAGATTGAGGTAGAGACTGTCTATTCCAAGTTTTTGTAGGGTTTTTATCATAAATGCATGTTGGATTTTGTCAAATGCTTTTTCTGCATCTATTGAGATGATCATATGGTTTTTGTCCTTGGCTCTATTGATATAGTGTATTACAATGATGGATTTGTGTATGTGGAACCATTCCTGCATCCCTGGGATGAATCCCACTTGATCAGGGTGTATGATCTTCTTGATGATCTTCTGAATTCTGTTTGCCAGTATCTTATTAAGGATTTTTGCATCTATGTTCATTAGTGAGATTGGCCTATAGTTCTCTTTTTTGGTTGGGTCTTTTTCTGCTTTGGGTATCAAGGTGATGCTTGCTTCCCAGAATGAATTTGGGAGTATTGCTTCCACTTCAATTTTGTTGAAGAGTTTAAACAGTAGTGGCAGTAGTTCCTCTCTAAATGTCTTGTAGAATTCAGTGGTGAAGCCATCAGGACCTGGGATTTTCTTAGTTGATAAGTTTTTAATTATGTTTTCAATTTCATCGGTTGATATTGGGTTGTTTAGAATTTTTAGGTCTTCTTTGTTCACCTTTGGTAATTCATATGTGTCTAGGAATCTGTCCATTTCTTCTGTGTTTTCCATCTTATTGGCATATAGTTTCTCAAAGCAGGTATTGATGATCCTCTGGATTTTTGCTTGGTCCATTGTAATTTCACCATTTTCATTCCTAATTGCATGGATTTGGGCCTTTTCTTTCCTTTTTCTGATAAGTGTGGCTAAGGGTTTGTCAATTTTGTTGATTCTTTCGAAGAACCAACTCTTGGCTTCATTGATTTTTTGTATCATTCTCTTAGTCTCCATTGCATTGATTTCTGCCCTGATGTTTATAATTTCCTCCTTTCTATGGGGTTTGGGTTTGTCCTGATCTTCTTTTTTAGAAGCTTGAGGTTCAGCATCAGGTTGTTGGGCTCACTCTGTTTTCCTAATATGAGTATTCAGTGCTATGAATTTCCTTTGTAAGACTTCTTTCATTGTGTCCCATAGATTCTGATATGTTGTATTGTCATTGTCATTTAGTTGCAGGAACCGTATGATTTCTTCTTTAATTTCCTCTGTGACCCATTGGTTATTCAGAAGTGTGTTGTTCAATTACCATGTGTTTATGAAGTTTTTGTGGTTTCTTTTGCTATTGATCTCCAATTTCATCACACTATGGTCTGCTAATATACAGGGGATAACTTCAATTCCTTTGCACTTACATAAGTATGTTCTATGAGTTAGTATGTGGTCTATTTTGGAAAACAACCTATGTGCAGCTGAAAAGAATGTGTATTCTGATTTTATTGGGTGAAACACTCTGTAAACATCTGTTAAGTTCATTTGTTCAAGAGTTTGATTGAGTTCTAGTATTTCATTGCTTGTTTTTTGTCTCATTGGTCTATTTGTTACAATGGAGTATTGAGGTCCCCCACTACAAGTGTATTAGTGCATATATGACTTTTCATGTCCATTAGTATTTGTTTTATATACTTGGGTGCACTAGTGTTTGGTGCATAGATATTTATGATATTCATCCCTTTCACTTGGATTGTTCCCTTTGCAAGGATGATGTGTCCTTTTTTGTCTCTCTTAATCAGTCTGGGTTTGAAATCCCCTTGGTCTGCAAAGAGGATAGCTACTCCTGCTTTTTTGGGGGGGGGGTGTTCCTGTTGCATGGAGTATTGTTTTCCACCTTTTAACTTTCATTCTATGAGTTTATTTTGAATTAAGTGTGTTTCTTGTATGGAGCATATTGTTGGATTTTGCTTCTTGACCCATTCTGCCCATCTATTTCTTTTGATTGGTGAGTTGAGATCATTAACATTGATGGTTAGAACTGACACGTATTGATTTATCTTTATCATGACCTTTTCTTTTTGTTTGATTCTCCCCCTTTGCTTTTTAATTTCTTGTCATGCCTGATGGATTCATTCTGCTGGGTTTCCTGGGGTTGTGATCCTTGTTGACTTTTCCTAGGTTGTTGTCTAAAAGTATTTGGAGTGCTGATTTGGTATTCATGAATTTCTTAAGGTGCTTTTTGTCATGAAAGTATCTTATTTCTCCATCAATTTTGAAAGATAGTTTTGCAGGGTACATCAATCTGGGTTGGAGGTTGTTTTCCTTTAGGGCTTGAAATACATCACTCCAACCTCTTCTTGCCTTGAGGGTTTGCATTGAGAAGTCTGCTGTGATTCTGATGGGCTTTCCTTTGTATGTGATTTGTTTCTTTTCTCTCACTGCTTGTAGAATTTTGTTCTTCTGTTGGGGTTCTGGAATCTTAACAATTTTATGCCTATGTGTAGATTTTGTTTGATCAAGGCTAGTTGGAGTTCTATATGCCTCGTTTATCTGTATGTCAAGTCCTTTTCCCCACCTTGGGAAGTTTTCTGTCATCACTTCTGTGAACAGGTTTTTTAATGTTGTCTGCACTCTCTCCTGTTTCTTCATTGACTCCAATCAGTCTTATGTGATTCTTCTTTGCATCATCTAGCAGCTGCTGGGTTGATTTCTCATGTTCCCTTACAATTTTAAAGAGATTTTTCTTTTCCTGGTCACTAATTGCAATCTTATCTTCTATATCTGAAATTCTGTCTTCACTTTGGCTCATTCTGCTGCATCAACTTTCAATGGAGTTTTTAATCTTGTGGAAATCTGTTTGCATCTGTTTTATGGATTCCATTTGTTTCCTATGTTGGGCTTCCATCATGTTCCTCAGATCCTCTATTTTTTTAAATCTGTGTCCTCTCTAGATTTATTAATCATGTCTTGCACTATGGGCACAATCTCTGCTGTTATATGAGAAATTATTTCTGATTTCATTTTTTCAGATCCTCTTTCGTTGCTAGTTCAGAGAGTCCAGATGGTTGCATATTAGAGTGTTGCATCTTGTTTCCCTTTGGGGTTGCTGTAGGTTATTTGGAAGTCTGGTTCTGAGCCTTGTTTACTTGTCTTCTCATTTTGATGAGGGTGGAGGTGTAGTGTGTGTGTGGGGGGTGCTTCTGACCCCCGTGTTGCTCACCTCCTCTGTGCTGGGAACCGTGGCATGCTGACCCGGAAGCCTCCTCTGTGCTGGGACCTGTGGGCTGTTGACCCTGAAGCCTCCTTTGTGCTGGGAGCTGTGGCACACCTTCCCAGAACCCTCCTCTGCACTGGGAGCTGTCACACACTGACCCAGGAGCCTCCTCTGCACTGGGAGCTATGGCACATTGACCAGGAAGCCCCCTCTGTGCTGGGCGCTGTGGTACACCTACCCAGAAGCCTCTTCTGTGCTGGGAGCTGTGGCATGCTGATCTAGAAGCCTCCTCTGTGCTGGGAGCTGTGGCATGCCTACTTGGAAGCCTTCTCTGTGCTGGGAGCTGTGGCACACTGACCTGGATGCCTCCTCCACTCCAGGAGCCATGGCACATTGACCTGGAAGCCTGGATCTGACTTCTTTCATAAGATTCATTCATAGTGTACGTTTAACAGCATCTCACTTTTTATATTGTTAAATAATAACATTACATGAGCACGCCCCATTTTATTTACTTGTCAGTTTTCAGACTTTTGAGTAATTTCCACTTTTAAAATTATGAATAATACTGAATAAATATCTGTGTACTAGTTTTTGCATGAATACATATTTCAATTCTCTTGGGCTTATACCTAGGAGTAGAATTGAGTTACATGGTGACTCTGTATTTCACTTTTTGAAGAACTGCCAAAATATTTTCCACAGTGGATGTACCATTTTACATTCCCATCACAAGTGTATGAAGGTTTCAAATTCTCCACATTCTCACCAACACTTAAACTTTTCAAAAAAAAAACTTAGTTATTTATTTATTTGTATTTTTGCAGTAATGGAGATTGAACCTAGAGCCTTCACACTAAGTTACATCCCCTGTCCTTTTTATTTTGAGACAAGGTCTTGCTGATTTGCTGAAAGTTGCCCAGGTTGTGCTTGAACTTCTAATCCTCCTGCCTTAGACTCCCAGAGGGCTGAGATTATAGGTGTGTGCCACCACACATGGCTTATTTTATTTTATCATTATTATTTTTGAAATAGGGTCTGGCTATGTTGTCCAGGATGTGCTTGCATTCCTGAGCTCAAGCAATCCTCTTGCCTCAACTTCCTGAGTAGCTGGAAGTCCTAGTGCCTACAACCATACCATAACCACCTTGTCTTTTTTATTCTAGCCATCTTATTGGATGTGAAGTGATATCTCAGTTTTGGTTTGAACTTCCCAAATGACTAATGATGTGCTAATTGGTTATTTGTATTTCTTTGTTAGAGAAATATGTATTGAAATTAAAAAATGAGATTGTCTTTTTAAAATCATGTAGCATTTTATTCTTTGAGTTTTTTCTTATTTTGTTTTGCAGTGCTGGAGATGGAACCCAGGGCCTCTTGAAGAAAGTGCTGTTCCACTGATCTACATCCCCAACCCTTAGTACTTTTTTCTTCATCAATCATCATGGCACTTACTGTTTACTGCCTTGTGTGACGGTGGTATTTTTTTCATGTGTAAATAACTTATTTTTCCAGCTACACTGGAAGTTGTTTGAGGGCAAGAACTGTTTCATACATGTTATTTTCCCCACTATGACTAGTGATGACACACTGCCCAGAGCGGTCATTTATTGAGCCCTTGATATATGCTACATGCAGTATTAAGAACTTTACATACATTGTCTCTTCATTTCATACACACAACTCTATGAAGTTGCCATAATCTCTGTTCCACAGATCAGGAGATTGAGCCAGGTAGAGTAAGTGGCTTAGTAGTGACTCAAAGGCAGGTAAACATAACCCTAAACTGACTCTTCTAACCACTAAAGCCATTGCTTCCTTTTGCCATGTGTACTAGTATGGTGCGTGTTTCCTGTATATGTAGTAGGCAGCCATTAAATATTTTTGATTCATTAGCCTGTAAAACACAAATTTCTGCCTTTATCTTATAAAGTAAACTCTGATAAAGTATTCAGAATATCCCCAGTGTTCTATAAATATGAGATATTTTGTATATTTCTTTTAGTGTTGTGCAAATGAAGGAATGTGTATAATGGTAATGCTGACATCTTAATGTCAGTGTCTTGTAATGCTATCTTCAGGTATCATACTGGAAAGGCTCCAATCTTTCTAAGGAGTACACTTTCCCTGGGTCATAAAAATCTGGGATTGAAGAGTTTTCCAGAAGCTAACCTCAGTGCCAACGTATATGCCACCTAGGTTAGAAGGGCATAAGATTCTTCTACAACAAATATCCTTGTCCTTTTTTCTCACTTGTAAAGTGTCTATCAATGATATTCCTTCCATTTCCATTTCTCTCCCTTTCTCCAGATGCAACTCTGCCTCCCTGACATCTAACCATGCTAACAGCCTCTCAGTTGCTAAGGGGGTTCTTCGGAATAAGTTAAGCTGTTGGAAGCTTTGTCTGGGCAAGGTGTGTAGCTGACATCTAAAGGAACTGTTCCCCAAGGCTGAGCACTCATCCCAATAGAAAAGGAAGAGCTGCCAAGCCTGGAGGCAGTGTGCAGCAACATGTTTTCAAAGCTTGCTGAATTTCGAACAGCAAATCTGACCATGCATACAAAGAAAGGTGATTTAATATTCTGACTACTTCTCCCCCTCCCCTAATGCCATCTGCACAGAGATACAGTAGCCCTCCTCCTTTTTATTTAAACCAAGACTATTGTCTCAGTAAAGGATGCTCATGTCTCATCCCAGAATTCAGTGTGTATGTGTGCCCTCCCCAAGACAAGTGCAGGGAAAGAATGGAAGCAGGTACAGACCACTTAGCAAGCACGTTTGTATTCAGGAAAGTGTGCAGAAGCAGAACCGGGCTGTAAGTGAATCTGCTAGGGGTAGATAAGAGCCGCAGGTCACCAGCACCACATGTGACCCACCTGTGATCAAGCCATATGTTTTATGCCATAATTCTCATTTAACAAGGCAGTAAAGCAGGGGTGAGTGTGAAGAAAAAGTGCTTCTCAGTGAGAGTGTATTTTGATCACGTCTTCTGTCCCTTTCTTTTCTCTTCATAAATCCGGCACAACTGGTTTAGTTGATTGGGACTTTTACGTGTTGTTTGGCTTATGTACGCACAGTGCCTAGGTTCTGTCTCATTATGCATATGTTAGCACAAATTACTGCATGTGAAATGATGGAGCCTCAAGTGCAGTAATTCATGCTAAGGAAAGGGACACAGGAAAGGGAAAATGTCACAGGAAGGGCAAATTAATCTAGGTGTCTACACCTGCTTTCCACCTCATTAGAATACTACAAACTTGGCTGACAGATTTCTTAACATTACATCAAAATATTTTAAAAATATTTTCTTATGTTTAAGAGCACTGTCTCTTGAGTCAGATAAACTTAAATTTATGCTCCAACTTTGCTGCCAACTAGCTGTTTGGCATTAGGCAAGTTATTTAACCTCTCTGTGCATTGGTTTCTGCATCCTTAAAATGGTAATCTGGCTCCAAATATTATGCTCTTAACTCCTAACCATATTGCTTCACTGTGAGATACATAACAGTGTACTGGACTTTATGGTTAGTATTAATAAGATACTGTATAAAAACACTTGGAACATAGTATTTAAAATGGTTTTCTTATTCCTTTTTGTGGTTATGCTGGTAAGCATATATAGAGAATATTTAGACTGCACCAAGTAAGTGTAGGAGAGGGCACTCCTAGTGGAGGGAAAAATTTGGGGAGATGGGGGTCAGTATAGTCTAATGGTAAATTCTGTCAGTATTGACACCTTCATTTGTTATCAGATTTATGACCTGTGCTAGTTATGATCTCTGTTTTAAGCCTCAGTTTCTTTATCAGTAAAATGGAGCTAATAATATCAACTTCATAGAGTCATCATGACACATTATATAAATAAAACACTGAATGCAGTGCTAAACATGGAGTAAATGCTTACTAGATATTAGGTGCTATTTTTAAAAATTATTTTTCCCCTTGAAATGTGATACCCTAAGTTAGCAGCACAAGAGCTATGTGGAAACCAAGATACTGAGTTGTGGACCATAGTGCATACACTATTCTGTCAGGGTTTTGCTGAGTTCTAGAAGCCTGTAGAGAGAAAGAGAGGCAAAACTGTCAGACTCATCTGTCCAAGTTCATCCACCAGTGCCCACATTTGGCATGTTTTGTAGGACATCATAATACTTTTGCTGAGGCCAGGACCCAGGATCCATGCATACCATTTTGGATAACATTTGGGGAGTCAGAGCCTATTGGCAATGGTGGTTTCTTCATGAATTCTAGCCCCATGGAAAGCATCCTGAATCATGTAGGATGGAATCCAAGGTCGTTGTACACAGAAGTAGAAGCTTAACTATTTTTCTTGATCTATCAGGCCAGCTATTTTGCTAAAGGCTTTAAATACCTTGGGGAATCTGACAAAAGCCAGGGCTTCCTTCCCAAAAGAATGCTCATACTCTTAACCTCCACTCCTACACACAATTTAGTATACAATTTTGGGGAGATCAAAGTCATCATGAAGTCTGTTATGGACCTCTAGGGGTTCATGGACAGCAGGATAAGAATCTCTGAATTAGTGGGAGAGCATTTATTGTTTTGATTATGGGATTTGACCACAGAGCCCTTTAGTCTTGGCCTCAGGGCACATGAACAGTAAATTCATAGGTCCAAATGTTTTATTAATTATGTCTTATCTTTCTTTTCTGGAAAGAATCACCTAAGAATGTATCAAAGAGGCTAGATTTCAAGAGTCAAAATGAAATGACTCCTTTACACATATTAGCTGAGAAGATATTTGTCTTAATTCTTTGATTTGGCTTTGTCTATGGTGAGCCAGCATGAAACTGCCCAACGAAGATTTAATCAAATTCTAGGAGACAGACTTTTTGAAATATATATTTTCAATATTGACCTAGATATAACAGGATAAAATCAGCTGCCCCTCTCTAAATGGATAGACCTCATTTTCTTCTAAAGAAAAGCAAAATCCTAAGGTAATAAAATATGTTACAAATGTTTCAACAGTTCTGGTATTCTGGTACATAGATGGATCTCAAAAGAACATATTTCTTTTATTGTTGTTGTTGTTATTAAATCAGAATTTCAATGTCCCCTACTTGAGACTGCTGAAGGTGTATTTGCCATATAGATGTTAATACATAATCAATGAACTCTATTTAAATGCCAATGTCCCCTATCATCATTCATTGAGTAGGCAAGAAGGCAGAGTTGAGCAAAGTGATTGATTAGGTGATAGGAAGCCAACTTGGTTTTCTATGGTCCATAGTCCATTGATGTTCAGAGTTTGGGAAAACCTGCAGTAGGGACCCTCCCCATTCATGTAAAATGTCAATAGAACACAGACTATAAGGAAAAGATGTATGAAGCTCTTGGTCATCTGGAACTCCAAGGAAGGGAGACGCTAAAGAGTCTATGGCTTCTACCAACTATAGAAGAACACAGAAGAGGGTGGCAACCATGGAGAGAAGATTAGAGGAACCTGAGGGTTTGTAACCTGCAGTAAAGAAAGGAGCATAGATAGTGGCCTGGGACTTAGAAGGGGCTCTTGTGATCATTTCCTTCTACCTAAACATAAAAATCATCCATGAAATTGTCCAGAAAAGTGTAATCCAATAGACTTTGGTCTGAATTTCTTGCACAGCTCCTGAATAATCCCAACTGTGATTAGAAATGAAGGTAATTTGACAGATTAGATATCTTAACACTTTTCTAACTACAAAACACCTGTTGCTGGATTAAGTATTCAATTTTTAAATACATAGTTGAACAATGAAGAGAAAGAAATCTCCAAGAGTCATAGGTCCAAAGAAACCTGCAGACTGAATGGAAAGCTTATGAGCTGAACCTAAGGCTTGCCTGGCATGCAGCAATATGAGTCTCAGTAATCCAAGGGCCTGAGGTTTATAGGAGTTTACATGAGTATAGCATATAAATCCATTGGCTCCCATGAGATGATGAAATTGAATTGAGATCCCTACATAAAACTAGAGCCCTCAAAGGGATGCATTACTGTAGCACCTTATAGAAATGGCTAAGACCAGATCTGAGGCATGGGAAAAAATCAGGTTGAGCCTAGAATACTTTATGGTACCTAGAAGAAGGGAAGCGTTCAAAGACTAGTGGAAAAAGGCAAAAGGGCATAAGAACTGACTCAATCTCTGACTGGCCAATTTTAGGGCAATGTTAATACTATTTACAAAGGGAAAAAGATACTGTAATGTTGAAGGACACTACTTTAGCCAAGTGATTAAATTATCAATATGGATAATAGAACCAATGGGTATCTGTCTTTAGAAATGATGTGAACAGAAATCAATAGTTTTCCTCTACATGAACAATAGACTCACTGAGAGAGAAATAGGGCAAACAATTCCTTTCACAATATAATCCAAAAAACTGAAATATCTACGAACCAAAGAAATCAAAGACCTCTTCTCTGAAAACTATAGCACTCTGAAAAGAGAGATTGAAGAGGATATCAGAAAATGGAAAGACATCCCTTGCTCCTGGGTAGGAAGAATCAACATATTGAAAATGGCCATACTTCCAAAACTGCTACATAGGTTCAATGCAATCCCAATTGAAATTCAAGCAGCATACTTCATGGACCTTGAGAAGACAATCCAAAAATTCATTTGGAACAAGAAGAGGCCTAGAATGGCAAAAGCAATTCTAGGCAACAGACACATGGCAGGGGTATCACAACCCCTAACTTGAAACTACACTACAAAGCTACTGTGATAAAAAGAGCATGGTACTGGCAAAGAAATAGACTGGAGGACCAGTGGAACAGATTAGAAGATGCAGAAACAACGCCAGACACACTTAGCCACCTCATCTTCGACAAAGGAGCCAAACACCCTCACTGGAGGAAAGATAGCCTCTTTAATAAACGGTGATGGAAAAATTGGGTTTCAACTTGCCAAAGATTAAAATTAGACCTGTATCTCTTACCATGCACTAAACTAAAATCAAAATGGATTAAAGATATAAATATTAAAACAGAAACACTGAACTGGCTGGAACAGAGGTTAGGTAGAACTCTTGAAGACATTGGTGTGGGAAAAGACTTTATGAACAAAAGCTCAGTTGCCCATGAACTAGTATAAACAATCAACAAGTGGTATCTGTTCTTTCTTAAATTCTTTTATTGGTGCATTTTAGGTATACAACACAATTACATTTCTCATTGGGAACTTGCACCTTTAGATGATGCATCTTGGTTCTTATTTTTCCCCCAAGTGGGATCTATTCTTATTAAAAAGCTTCTGCACAGCAAGAGAAACCACCAGCAGTGTGAAGAGACAACCCACAATTGGGAAAAAATTTTCACCAGTGTTCCTTCAGACAAACGTCTACTATCTAGAATCTATAAAGAACTTAAAAAAATCAGACCTCCCTAATTTAAAGACCCAATCCAAAAATGGGCATCTGAAATGAACAGACATTTCTCAGACAAAGAAGTAGAAATAGCAAATAAATACATGAAAAAATGTTCAACATCACTGGTCATTCGAGAGATGCAAATGAAAACAACACTGAGATTCCACCTCACCCCAGAAAGAATGGCTGCTATCATGAAATCAACCAAGAACAAATGCTGGCGGGGATGTGGGGAAAGAGGAACCCTGCTCCACTGCTGGTGGGAGTGTAGACTGGTGCAACCACTGTGGAAATCAGTATGGAGATACCTCAAAGAACTAGGACTGGAAGTCCCATTTGACCCAGCTATTCCACTGCTGGGGATCTTCCCCAAAGAATTAAAAGAATCATACCACAGTGATATATGTGCACCCATGTTCATAGCAGCACAGTTTGTAATAGCTAAAACTTGGAAACAGCCCAAATGCCCATCAACTGGAGACTGGATAAAGAAAATGTGGTTTTTTATAAAATGGAGTACTACTCAGCCATAAAAAATGAGAAATTAGAGACATTTATAGCTAAGTGGATGCACATTGAGGCAATACTCTTAAGTGAAATAAATAGGACACACATGTGTAAATACCTAATAGTTTCTCTGGTGTGAGAAACTGAAAGTGTAAATAAGGACTAAATGTATAATAGGTAATGTGAAATAGGAAGAAAAGGGTCAAAGGGGAAGGAAGTGGGAGGGCTAGGGGAAAGGATAGAAGGGAATGGGATTAATATGAGAAAATGGAAAAATAGGAACAAAATCTTTGTGAATAGGGAGGACTGGAGGGGTTGAAGGGAGGGCTGGGCAAGGGTGAAAAATAAGAACCAAGAGAGACTATGTAAAGGTGCAAATTTCCAATGATGAATGTCATTATATTGTATACCTAAAATGTACCAATGATTAGAATGAATAATCGATAATGTAAAATAGGAAGAAAAGGACCAAAGGGGTAGGGGTAGTGGGAGGGGCACGGGAAAGGAAAGAAGGGAAAGGAAAAATGCTGAGAAATGGAAAAAATGGAAATAAAGTCTTTGTAAATAGGGAAGGGTGGAGGGGGTGAAGGGAGGGCTAGGAATGGGGAAAAAATAAGAACCAAGATGCATTATGTAAAGGTACAATTCCCAATGAGAAATGTAATTGTGTTATATACCTACAATGTACCAATAAAAGAATTTAATACAAAAAAATATAAAATGGAGTACTACTCAGCCATAAAAATGAGAAATTAGAGACATTTATTGCTAAATGTATGCACATTGAGGCAATATTCTTAAGTGAAATAAATCAGACACACGCGTAAATACAGAATAGTTTCTCTAGTTTGAGAAACTGAAAGTGTAAATAAGGACTAAAAGCTATAACTGATAATGTGAAATATGAAGAAAAGGGGTAGAGGGCATGGAGAAGCAGGGTAGAGGAAAGGAAAGAAGGGAATGGAATTAATATGAGAAAATGAAAAAATGGAAACAAAGTCTTTGTAAATAGGGAGGCATGGAGTGCTTAAAGGGAGGGCAGGGGAATGGGGAAAAATAAGAACCAAGAGAGTTTATGTAAAGGTGCAAATTCCCAATGATGAATGTCATTATATTATATACCTAAAATGTACCGATAAAATTAATAAAAAAAAGAAAACAACATCCAACTCAGATTGATGTATCCCATAAAATTATCTTTCAAAATTGGTGGAGAAATGAGATACTTCCATGAGAAAGAACCACTGCAACCAAACCAACACACAAAAATGGTCAGGACATTCTAGAAAGACATATCAAGAACTACCACCCCATGAACACCAACAGAAAGAATCTATGAGGAGAGGCAAGCAATTAAACAGAGAGGAAAAAAGGAAATCAACAACAAGAAAATAAAATGACAAAGATAAGTCAATATATATCAATATACACATAAACATCAGTGTAAATGGTCTCAATTCACCAATCAAAAGAAACACACTGGCAGAATGGATCAAGAAGCAAGATACAATAATATGCTGCATACAAGAAACACATTTAATTAAAAATTCATAGACTGAAAGTCAAAGGATGGAAAACACCACTCTATGTGACAGGAATCTGGAAAAAAGCAGGGTATGTATTCTATTTGCAGTCAAAGTGGAGTTCAAGACAAGACTGATTAAGACAGACAAAGAAGATCACTACATCCTTGTAAAGGGAACAGTCCAAGAGGAAAAGATAACAATCATAAATATATATGCATCATATACCAGTGCACCGAATTATATAAAACAAATATTAATGGCTATGAAAATCAAACAAGCACTAGTATAATTATAATGGAGGTGCGACCTCAATACCCCACTGTCACAAATAGATGGATCAACTAGACAAAAAAAATCAACAAAGAAATACCAGAACTGAATGAAACATTTGAACAAATCCACTTAGTAGATATCTACAGAGTGTTACATCACCAAACATCAAAATACACATTCTTCTAGGCTGCACACATATCAGAGATCTCTGCAGTAGATCCTGATCTCCTGCTCAGTGCTAAGAAGTAAGACAAGAAGAAAAACTTAATGACAGAATCAAAGTGAAACAGGGAACTGGGATGGTCAATGCTGAGCAAGCAGCAAGTATCCTGAAAGCTAGAACCACCAATATATTTTGGTGACACAATCATTCGTTAGGTTGTGGTCAGGGGTCTAGTGTGGGTGCTAGATATAAGTTGCTGATGCAGGTAAGGCTTTTAAGAGAAGACACAAAAGACTCTTGTGTTAGGAACAGAACAGACCTGACATAGGTTGTGGTTAACAATTAACCTTGTCTTTTTAGTTAAGAAGGTTTTCAATTTGGGAATGGAATTTAGGTGTCAGTCACTCTGACCTCAGCTACCATGCTATCTAATATAAAGCTCAACACCTTCATGGGCCATTTCTTTGGCCTCTGCTGTGGCTGTTGGTGGAGAGGTTGTGCTAACATGCATCCCACTTGCAGTGCTCTCATGAGTCACATAGGTTTTGGTCAGACTCACTTGTTAAACCAAGACAATTGTAAAGTTAACTCTTTATGACCTGCACTTCTTATAGCCTGCTTTGGGCATAATCAACAAGGTGGTCTTCTTCACACATGGGACATTCTCCAAAACACATCACATACAAGTTCATAGAACATGCTGCAAAGGGATTGAAATTATGCATCTTATCAGACCATAGGGCAATGAAATTGGAAATCAATGGCAAAAGAAACCACAAGAACTTCATAAACACATGGAAATTAAATAACCTCCTGAACAACCAAGTGGCCATAGATTAAACTGAAGAAAAAATTAGGCAGTTTCTACTTTTAAATGATAATGCCAATACAATATACCAAAACTTATGGGACAGAAAGAAAGCAGCCCTACAAGGGAAATTTATAGCACTGAATTTGCATATCAGAAAAATAGAACAAGCTCAAACAACCTAATGTTGAATCTCAAGCTTCTAGAAAAATTAGAACAAGTCAAGCCCAAAGCTCATACAAAGGAAGAAATTACAAAGATCAGAGCAGAATTCAATGCAGAATTCAATGGAGACTACTCAAACAATAGAAAGAATCAATAAATCAAAGAGTTGGTTCTTTAAAACATTAATTAAAATTGACAAAACACCGCCAACTTTATCAAAAAAGAAAATAAAATACTCAAATCCATGTGATTAGAAATGAAAAGGGTGAAATCACAACAGATCCTGCAGAGAGCCAGAAGATCATCAATACCTACATGGACAACCTGTATTCTAATAAGATGGAAAACACAGAAGACAGGGACAGATTCCTAGATACATATGAATCATCAAAGGTGAATCAAGAAGCTATATACATTCTAAAGAAGCCAATATTAATTGAAGAAATTGAAGATGTCATTAAAAACCTACCAGCAAAGTAAAGGACAGGCCATGAGGTATTCACTGATGAATCCTAGAAGAATTTTAGAAAGGATCTAATGCCACTACTTCTCAAACTCTTTAATGAAATTGAAAGTGAAGTAATATTCCCAAATTCATTCCTGGACACAAGCACTACCCTGATACAAAACCCAGAGAAGGTTCCATCCAAAAAAAGACTACTACAGGCCAATCTTGCTAATGATGCAAGAATCCTCAATAAAATACTGGCAAATGGAATGCACCAAATTATCATGAAGATTATACATCATGACCAAGTAGGATTCATCCAAGAGATGCAGGAATGGTTCAACATATGCAAATCAATAAATATAATAAATCATACTAACAGAGCCAAGGACAAATCCACATAATCATCTCAATAGTTGAAGAAAAAAGTTTGATAAAGTCCAACACCCATTCTCGAGAAAAACTCTGCAGAAGATTGGAATAGATGATCTTTATCTCAATCTGATAAAAAACATCTATGGACAAACCAACCGCCAACATCACACTAAATGTACAAAAACTGAAAGCTTTCACTCTAAAATCAAGAACAAGACAAAGATGTCCACTGTCCCCACTCTTATTCAATATAGTTATGCAAACTTTAGCCAGAGAAATTAGACAAAAGAAAGAAATAAAAGGACTAAGGATAGGAAATGAAGAAATTAAATTATCATAATTTGCGTACATGATACTCTGCATAGAATACCCCAAAACTCCACCAAAAGACTTCTAGATTTAATAACCAAATGTATTAATGGAGCTGAATGCAAAGTTAACATTTAAAAATCAATAGCATTTCTGTACATAAGTAACAAAGTCACTGAGAGAGAAATTAGGGAAATAACACCTTTCACAATAGCATCCAAAAAATGTGAAATATCTAGGAATCAATCTAATGAAGGAAGCCAAAGATCTTTACGTGGAAGAGTACAATACTTTGAAAATGGAGATCAAAGATGATATCAGAATATGTAAAGGTATCCCTTGTTCTTGGGTAGGAAAAATCAATATAGTGAAAATGGCCAAACTTCCAAAATTGTTATACAAATTCAATGCAAACTTGATCAAAATATGAATAGCATATCTCACAGAATTAGAGAAAACAACACTAAAATTCATTTGAAACCAGAGGAGACCTAGAATATCAAAGGCAATTCTGGGGAGCAAAGGTAAAGCAGGGGACATCACAATCCCTGACCTGAAATTATACTCCAAAGCTATCATGATAAAACAGCATGGTATTAGTAGAAAAGCAGACCTGAGGATCAATGGAACAGATTAGAAGATGGAGAAACAACTCCAAACACACTCAGCCATCTTATCTTTGACAAATGTGCCAAATACCTTCACTTGAAGAAAGCCTTTTTATTAAGTAGTGCTGGAAAAATTACCTTCCACATGCTGAAGAATAAAACCAGACCCATATCTTTCACCATGCACTAAAGTAAAATCTAAATGCATCAACAATCTAAATATTTATTCAGAAACACTAAATCTGCTGGAATCTAGATTAGGTAGAACTCTTGAAGACATAGGTGTAGACAAACATTATATGAACAAAAGCCCGACTACACAGGAAATATCACAAAGAATCACCTACTGGGATCTCATCTTATTAAAAAGCTTTTGCACAGCAAGAGAAACCACCAACAGAGTGAAGAGACAACCCACAGAGTGGGAAAAAAAGTTTTGCCAGCTGTTTTTCAGACGAAGAACTACTATCTAGAATATATAAAGAACTCAAAAAAATCAGACCCCTCAAAGTCTAAACTCCCAATCCAATAATAGGCATCTGAAATGAATAAACACTTCTCAGATGAAGAAGTAGAAATGGCAAATAAATATATGAAAAACTGTCCAACATCACTGGTCATTCAAGAGATGCAAATTAAAGGAACACTGAGATTATACCTCACTCCAGAAAGAATGGCTATTTTCAAGAAATCAACCAGTAACAAATGCTGGTGGGGCTGTGGGGAAAAAGGAACCTGTCCCGGCTCGCGGGTAAGTCAACGGAGACCCTAGAGGGGGAGTGAGAATGACAAAGGACAGGGGACACGAGAGATGGAGACAAGACAGGTTTCTGATCAAGTCTCGTTTATTGTGGAAGCTGCTACAGCATATATACCGTAGGGCTAGAGGGAGGGAGCAAGGGGAGGGTACTGGGGCTACTTCCTTGTTGCCGGGTAGACTTGCAGCAGGCTTAGACATGCCCGTAAAAGGCACTCAAGAGTTGTAGCGGGGGGGGCAAGGCCCCCCACAGGTCCTCCCTTTAAAATTATAATTTTAGAAAGGCATCAGGAGAGCCAAGCCTGTGGGGGCTGAGCCTGTCTTGGGTCAGAGCGACATACGTGTCTGCACCGTGCACCTTACCCATCATCGGTTAACCAGAGAATCAAGGCTCTGGCACCTGTCTTAGGCGGTGCATGAGGGCTCTCTCATTGCATGGCACGCTTGCTCAGTTGCCCGTCATTGGCTTGCCAGCCCACTCACCAGGTGGGGCGAGAACACTTCGCCATGGCAAGGACCTAATCAACGGTCTGGCATTCGTCCTGGTCAGCCATTGTCAATCTATGATAGTAGACCTGTATGGGTGCTGTTTTTATTGTCTCTACCTGGGCTCTAAGGAAGGCCATGATTTTGTTGTATATTATGGGCCCCAAGGAAATGAGCAGAAGTAAACCCAATAAGGGTCCCAGCAAAGGGAGGAGATAAGGGAGGAAACCATTGAGGCCAGTCCAGAGGGGATTTTGGGAGAATTCTTGTTGTCGTCTGTTTAGATCTTCCTGAAGTTCGTGAATTTTTCCCCTGACGATCTCAGATTTATTGGCATAGAAACAACAATGTTTATTTAGGGCTATGCAAATCCCTCCTTGTTTCGCCATGAGGAGGTCCAGGCCCCTTCTATTTTGAAGGACCACCTCAGCCAGAGAATCAATCTGATCTTGTATATCTGTAAGAGTGTTGGAGAGAGCTTGAACATCATTAATCAACTGGTTGGATAATTTGGCATAGGAGTGTAACGCCACCCCGACGCCAGCAGAGCCAGTGGCAAGGGCGCCAGAAACCCCTAGCCCCATGAGCAAGGGGACCAGTGAGACGGCCCTTTTATGTCGCCCAGCGATATAGTCAAAGCTGGGCAAGGGCACTGGCTCATCTCCAGGAATAAGGGAGATGTCCGGGAGGACAGTCGCCACCACGCACAGCCCAGTCCAATTAGTGGGGAGGGAGGTGAATGCCAAGCTCCCTCCACAGACGAGCATGTGACCCGGGGCAGGGCAAATGGCGGCAGGGCCATTAAGCACTACCGAGCAGAGAGAGAAATTTTGGACTCCAACACGTATGTCGAAGCTATTGTTGTGGCCCGAATTTAGATAACAAACTGAGGCATTGAACTGTACTGGCTGGACCCTGAAGGGCAGAGAAAAACTGCAGTTGTAACTAGAACTGTTGGCATAGTCAGTTTGGTCAACAACTGGCAAGGCGAGGGGCAGGGGTGTGCCAAGGGTCAAGCATAGCCAACAATCTGCAGCAAAGGCTGGGTTAGATGTATTGATCAAATGATAAGTGGCCTCTAGGACACTCAGGGTTTGGGCGTCAGGGTCTGGGCCTGTAGGTTTAGGAAGGGCCAGTGGATGATAATTTAGGGAGGGGTACATCTCTTGGATGATAGTCTCGAGTTGTTTTGTATTCGCTCTTCCCTGAGCTGACCTGAAGGCCCGCCACCATCAGATACATGAATTGGGGCCTGTGGCGGCCAGCAGACATCTTTGCCGGGACTGCCATTGCAGGAGGGTTGGCCAAATTTAGGATATCCAGTGGGGCTGGAAAAGTCCCAGTCACCTCCGACGGAGCCCCTGTAAGTTTTTTGTAGAACAGCAGTTAGATATATTTTTCTATCGGAATGTGTACATTGTTGGGCTTCAGTGTAACAGGTAGAATGCATCTCTGTGGCCTTGGCACAATTGGCAGGGCATGGCCCTGGTTTGCCATTGACTGTTGGTATGACTTTAGGCTTAGGGACGCAATCCCATTTTTGGTTATATCCTTCCGCTAGTGCGGCCTCATAAACTAAGTAGGCAATCTTGTCGCCGCAATCAGTACTATGAGTGTAACTTGTGGGTGCAGCCCTGCCAGAACCCCCAGCACAGTCACAGGGGTTACCATACAGGGCAATGAGCAGTTGTTCTTTGTTAACTGGTTGAAATCCGCTTTTTGTTAGCGGTGCCAGGAACAGCAACAGACCATGCAACAGATTCAGGGATGTCATCTTTTTAACCTGTAAGCAAAATTTCATCCTGCAATGTAAGCAAGGCTGGGCTGTAGATAAGAGAGTTAGGCTAACCTGATTAAGTTTTTGAAGATAACCAATGTGAGCATATTACAATAACATATTTAGAACTTAACCAATGTAAATATTTTGTAACAACATAATCAGTGCTTAAATATCAAGAATAACCAATGTAATCAATTTATAACATATTTAGATAATATTCGTTGTGATGTGTCTCCCATAAGATTATAATATAAAATTTACTAGGGGGTCCCTTTAATGAATTAAGACCAGAATAATCATTTTCTGGGTGGCCACTTCTATATTCATCAAAGGGAGTCCCCATCTATATTCATTTTGACAAACAATTAAGAATATATATCTTTTTATTTTACAACTGTCAATTGCAATTTGATTATTGCATGTAGGTGACAATACACATTACTTTCATAAAATAAATTTCAGTGGTACTTTGATCAATTAACAACCTGGGAAGGAAAGCATGTCTTTAATTTAATAATATTTATCTATAAGTCAATTTAACAATAGGCGAATATCCTTTAAAAAGGAAGGAACATATTGAGCTCAACTGTACGAACACAAACAACAGACAATAGACAAACATATGAGACAGTGTATAAAATTAGAGTGCACTCAAATATAACTGGCCAAATTGAATTACACTATTCTCTTTATGATTATTAGATTATAATTGTAGGCGCCATTGTTAACTGGTTGAAATTGGACAATGTTAGGTCATCGGCATCATCAACACGCTTATCAACTTGTTTTACTAAGTGTTCTGGAAGCCACCTGGCTGACTTCATTTCCTTGGAGTAAACACACACTGACCCTCGGCCCCAGATGAGTACGGGGTCAGGCCCATGCCATGAGTGGTCCAGGGGGTCTCTCCACATCACAGAGGCAAATTGTTTTTGCGTCTCTGGTTGCCAGAAACGGTTGGCTGCAGATAATCCTTTGGCATCCAAATTTAAGAAGTTAAGAATAAATAGTGCATGTGATATCAGGTTTCTAGGTGACCCCTTGATAGGGTACCATTCCCCTCTTTTTATTTTATCTAATGTAATTTTGAGTGTGAGGTTGGCTCTTTTTATAATGCCTTGTCCCTGTGGATTATATGGGATTCCCGTTATGTGTGTTATTTCTAATTGTTTGCAAAACTTTGAGAAGCCAGAACTGGTATAGCCTGGACCATTGTCTGTCTTAATTTGCTGTGGACATCCAAGTACCGAGAAGGCAACTAGAAGGTGGGCAATTACATGTTTAGTAGCCTCCCCGGATTGTAGGGTGGCAAATACAAATCCACTATATGTATCAATGTTGACATGTATATATTTAAGATTTCCAAATTCAGGGTAATGTGTGACGTCCATTTGCCATAGGGCATTTGGAATTAAGCCACGAGGATTAACTCCCAGATGAGGTGTGGGAAGATGGAGGGTGCACGTAGGGCAGGTTTGAACAATTTGTCTAGCTTGTTCTCTAGTAAGTTTATACATGAGGCGAAGCGTGTGGGCACTAAGGTGATGTAACTGGTGCGCCTTCTGTGCCTGATCAATCTGAATGGAGGCATCAATACTTAGTGAGTAGGCAAAGGCCTGAGGTCTTGTGGCCAGATCTGCTAACCGGTTGCCTTCTGTAAGTGGGCCAGGTAGGTTAGAGCGGGCACGAAGGTGCCCAATAAAAAAGGCTGGGATCTTTTTCTGATTAGATCTCATAATTGAATAAAAAGACCACCAGTTTGAGAAGCGTGTTTTATCAATCCACATGTCTCCAATAGGGGAACAGATTGGGCAATGTAGGCACTGTCAATAAAGAGATTAAAGGCTTGTTCAGGGAATGCAGAAAAGACTGCTATGACTGTATGTAGCTCGGTTATTTGGGCTGAAGAACAGCTGGTTTGGAAGTGGACAATGTCATTGTCCCACACACAGGCAGCTATCCCGGTAGAAGAACCATCTGTAAAGACTAATAGGGCTTCTGTTAGAGGAGAACAGGAAGTGACTTTTGGGAAAATGAACTCATGTCTATTGGCAAAGTCAATAAGTTTGTTTGGAGGATAGTGATTGTCTATTAAGCCTGTATAAGAAGCGAGAGCAACTGGCCAGGAGCCGGTAGTCTGCATAAGTCAATCGATTGGGGTGAGCCAATTTTCTGCCACTGATTCTAAAATGGCCATTGTGTAAGGTGCAGTGGCCCCTTATTGAGCTGCGGCCGTTTTAAATTTTTTAATGACCTTAAAATTGAAACCACTGTGGTGTCTCCACGCCTGTCCCTGTGCGTCAGTAGTTTTAGTTACGGGAAAGGCTTCCGCATTTTTAAGTTTCAGGGATACTCCCGACCCGGATGGCACCCTAGGGGCCGCCCCTCTAACGGGGGTCGTGGCTTAAGTTTGTCCTCTCTACGGACATTTTCATGGGCTTTGTCTGTTCTTAAGCCTTTGAGCTGGGCAATAAGTTCTTGATGTTCCTTTTCTAATCTTATTTGTTCTTTTAGAAATTTTATCTTGTCCCGGAGTTCCTTGTGGGGATCAACAGCAGGGCATGCCAAAGCGGGTGCATTGGGAGTGTTGGGTACCGGAACATAAGGAGGAGGACCTTGGACTACGGGCGGCCAGGCAGGATTATGATATCTGGTTGCCTCCTCCTCAAGATTGGCCCAGTCAGCCTCCCCCGGTTCGTTCTGTGGCAAGGGGGGGTGTCTGAGGCGGCGGAGGGAAGGGTACAAGGCCGGTTCCTCCTTAACAGGCGGGGCGGGGTCAGAGGCAGGGGCTGAAAGAGCGGAGGCGGAAGCTGAGGAGCGCCGAAGCTTTTCTTTAAAAGGCTTGGAAGAGGCAGAGCCCGCCTGTAAACCCTCATCAATAACATTTTGTTTTTTCTTGTCTGAGTCATCGTCGCTATCAAAAGACATCAAGTCTTTTTCCTCATTTTTTGAGGAAGTCCCGTCCCGCAGGGGCTCGGGCCTCAGCGCTATCTTGGCATCCCGCAGGGTATTTACAAACTCCTCACTCCGAGGGAGAGTGATTGACCCTTCCTCCGATCGGAGAGCTATCTCCCCGACCTGGATGGTTTGAGCCACCACCGGATCTTTGGTTTTCTGAGAGATAATGTCATTAATAAGATTCCAATAAGAAAATGCAGTGATCGGGACCTTTCCTGGTCCGCAAGTAGCATAATAATCCTTAAGGGCCTCCCCTACTCTTTTCCATCACCTCTCGTCAATGGTACCCTCGGCGGGAAACCAAGGGCAGAGATCTCTAATATAATCAAAAAATTTTAACAACTGTTTGACTGTAACCTTTACCCCTCGTGCCTGTAAAGTTTCTTTAAGACCTTGTACAAATAACTCATGCTGGCTAATGCCCTGTCCCATAATCGCTGCTCAACTCACCAAGGTGCAGGAAAGATGGCAGGTACACGTCAGACGCAATCCTCTTTTTTCTATTTTATTTTATTGGGCCCCCGAGCAGCGTTCTTCACTGGATCCCCCGTTCTCTGGCCCCACGTTGGGCGCCACTTGTCACGGCCAGCGGGTAAGTCAACGGAGACCCTAGAGGGGGAGTGAGAATGACAAAGGACAGGGGACACGAGAGATGGAGACAAGACAGGTTTCTGATCAAGTCTCGTTTATTGCGGAAGCTGCTACAGCATATATACCGTAGGGCTAGAGGGAGGGAGCAAGGGGAGGGTACTGGGGCTACTTCCTTGTTGCCGGGTAGACTTGCAGCAGGCTTAGACATGCCCGTAAAAGGCACTCAAGAGTTGTAGCGGGGGGGGCAAGGCCCCCCACAGGAACCCTTCTCCACTGTTGGTGGGAGTGTACACTGGTGCAACCACTGGGGAAATCAGTGTGGAGATTCTTTAAATACCCCTAGGAGTTTTATTTCTTAAAAAAACCCATTTGACCTGCTATTTCCCTGCTAGGTATCTTCCCGAAAAAATTAAAAGAATCATACCACAGCGAAATAAGCACACCCATGTTTATAGCACCACAGTTTGTTATAGCTAAATCTTGTAAACAGCCCAAATGCCCATAAAAGGATGAATGGATAATGAAGATGTGGTTTTTTTATACAATGGAGTACCATTCTTCCATAAAGAAGTTTAACCTTGAGACATTTCTAGCTAAATGGATACTCCTTGACAGCATACTCTTAAGTGAAATAAATTGGACACACATGTTTAAATACCACATTGTTTCTCTAGTGTGAGAAGTCGAAAGTGTAAACAAGGACCAAAATATATAAAAGATATAGGAAAATGGTAAGAAAATGTTCAAATGAGGAGGGGAACAAGGGAGCAGGGGAAAGGAAAGTAGGGCCAAGAAAAAGTGGAAACAAAGCTTTTGTAAAAAAGGAGGGGAAGAGAGGTTGAAGGGGGGGCGAGGAATGGGGAAAAAAAGCAGCAGCAAGGTATATCGTGTACAGGTACAAATTCCCTATGATGAATGTTATCATTATGTGTATCTAAAATGTACCAGTAAAAAAGGTATACTGTACTCCAAAAAGACATTGTGGTTCTATAAACAAGATGTACAGTAGTGTACTTAAGAAACAGATGGTTGTAGTCCAAGCAACAAGTTGTAAGTCTGAACTGCGTGTCTTGATCATAAGTTCAGTCGTTAAGCAGGTAGGTTGTTACATGAAGAATATCTGTAATCCAAGGAGTGCTTTCTTGGCTCTTTGTTGGCTTCTCTCTGTTAAACTTCTGATTGGTCTGTCATTATGCTTATTTCTACTAGTCTAATGAAATTCCCATGCTCTCTTAATTGCTTGCTCTCAAATTCTCTACTGTTTTTTGTTTTGTTTTTGAGACACGGTCTTTCCATGTAGCTCAGGATGGCCTTGAACTCAAGATCTTCCTCCCAAGTACTGGAATTACAAGTTTGTGCCACCAGCCCTATACTCTGTTGGTTTGAGAATGCCCATAGTAATGAAAAATTTCTCATGTTTTTGTTTAAAGAAAGTCCATCATCTTAGTCAGAGCTGAGGAGCTGTCATCCTTATAGCCTGCCTCTACCTCTGGGCAGAACTTCTGCACCACTCCACTGGAGCTGGGAGCAGGGACAGTGATACTCCTGTTTTCCCTGTGGGCACTGGGGATGATGGCAGGCCCTGGTCTTGTCAGCTTGCTTTTCTACGATAGAATATTTGTCCTATGAATGAGGTAGGTAGAACCAATTGAATGCCAGACTTCTGGACCTGTTGTGTTGCAGACAGAGCCCTTGCCCTGTTCACCAGAGCTTAATGGGGAAGGAAGTTTCAGTCCTCTCTGACTTGCCTGCCAGAAATAGAACTTTTGCAACACAGGGCCGGGGAAGATAAAAGACACCAAATTGATCTCCTGACTGACCTTTGTGGAATTCACCCATGATGCAGTGAGAAAGTCCAAATCACCACAAGGAATGGCACACATAGAAAGGACTCGAGAGTCCCTATGTGACACCACCAGATGAGCTCCTGGCTGACACCCAACACCAATTTTAAAGTAATAAAAGTGATCCATTTTGGAAGTGGATATTCTAGTTCCAGTAGAGCCACCAGCGTGACGCGGGGTAGAACAGAGATGAACCATTTCCACCCAAATTGCAGATTCATGAGCAAAAATAAATGATAGCTTCTGTTTTAAACTACTAATGGTTAGGATGCTTTGTTAGGCTGCATAAACAGTCATAATATTTTTCAACATATCAATTCCACATCTATATATCTACCCTAGTTAAACCCTTGTACACATGAATAAAACTGTATATGAAGATGTTTATTGCCACACACTATATAAAATGAAAAATTTGGGACAATGTACGGTCCCTCAGTTATGGAATGGCCAAATAAACTTTGGTTTACTCACATGGTAGTTAAAATGAAGGAGCTAGATCTATCTGTATTAATATATGGTATCTGAAAAAATAATGTTAAATGATAACAGCATTTTCAAGAAGATACATACAGTAGCTTTCATTTATATACATTCAAAGTATACAAAACAATGCTATGCATTATTTATGGACATACATTTTTATAGCAAACGTACAAAAAAAGCAACTGATTAAAAAACATCAGCTTTAGGGAAATGGTTTTCTCTGGGGAGGGAGACAAGATGGAAATGGGGCTTTACCTGCACTAGTAATATTTTATCTCTTTTGTTCTTTCTTTTTTTAGAGTTCCATAAGGCAAAGTGTTTACATCTGTTTTATCTTAATAGTAGGCACAAAAGTGTCTGCTATAGTTTTTTTCTGGAGCTTGCATGTTTGAATTATTCATATTTTACAAACTTTAATAAAAAAGAAAAGGAAGTATTGGATTTTCATTCATTAATCACTACAATATATCATCTCCATTATGAGGGGCATGATCAACAATAAAGATTTTAAAATCAACTTTATTGAAGTATTATTTACACACAACAAAATGTACTGATTTAAATTGTATAGCTTGATAAATTTTGATAAAAATATACACTGATGAATCCTAACCACAATCTAGCTACAGACTACTCCCTCACTCCAACAATTTCTTCATGTACCTTTATAGTCAACCCCACCACCAGGGGCCCCAGGAAACCATGGATCTCTTTTAATCATTACATATTTGTTTTAGTTTCTATAGAGATTGGTATAAATGAAATCATAGACTAGGTTCACTTTTGGGTCCAGCTTCTTTTTTCAGCATAAAGGTTTTGAGATTCATACTGCTGAGGTGTGTTTTACTGCATGGATACAACCCGATGTGCTTATTCATCTGCTGTTGGATATTTAGGTCATTTCCTTGTAAAGCTGCTGTGAAGATTCATATGCAAGTCTTTTTATGGACATAGGTTTCCATTTCACTTGGGTAAACAGCTCAGAGTGGAATTTCTGGGACATGTGATAAATGTTTAACTTTACCAGATGTCACTGAACTTTTCCCAATGTGCTTATACCATTTTACATTTTCATCAGCAATGTATGAAAGCTGCAGTTGGCCTACATGCTCACGAACACTTGGTATTATCAGTTTTTTAATTTTAGCTTTTTGAGTGGATATATGTCTCATTGTTTTAATTTGCATTTTGCCAGTAACTAATGATAATGAGCATCTTTTCACATGATAGGCATTCCTATATGTTATTTTGTGAAATGTTTAAAACTGTTGTCCATCTAAAAAATTAGATAGCTTTTTATTTTTTATTGAATTGTAAGAGTTTTTTTTTTTTGTACCAGGGATTGAACTCAGGACCTTGCGCTTGAGAGGCAGACGCCAGAACCACTGAGCTAAATCCTCGGCCCCTTTTTATATATTTTTGATAGAAGTCTGGTGTTGGGTATTTGGACAGTGAATGTAATTTTTTTTTTTGGTGGTGGTACTGAGAATTGAACCTAGGGAGCATTAAGCTACATCCCCATCCCTTTAAAAAAATCTTTATTTTGAGACAGGGTCTCACTAATTTGCCCAGGCTGGGCTTGAACTTGTGATCCTCCTGTCTCAGCCTCCTATATAGCTGGGATTACAGGCACATGCCACCATGCCTGGCCCATGAATATAATTTTGAGTTAGCTTTTGGGTATAATATGAGATAAAGGTTGAAGTTGCATTCATATGGATAGCTAAATTTTTCACACCTAGATCATGCTTGGAGGCAAATTTACTTTTGGACTTCTGTATTGATCAGGTTTCCTGTCACTAAGACACAACATCCGACACTCACAGGTAAAAGGCGGAGAGGGTGTGGTCAAGTAAAGCTGCTTAGTTCACAGACAGTGGGAAGCAGAGCAGAGCAAGGGCGAAAAGCCACACCTTCATCACCCACCCAGACACACCTAGATGTGTGCTCCACCAATCCCCAGTGTGGATCCCAAAGTTAATCAAATTGACACTTTACCCTAACCAATACAACTTCCTATTATGTGAAATAGTAAATAATAAAATGTCATCAGTGTAAGTCCCAAAGTATCTGCATATATATGACCACTTCTCTATTTTCCTTCAAAAATTTCTACTCACAACAGAAGAAGGTGTAGAGGAAATTACTTAAGTGTATAAAGCATTACAACTCCTCCCCACATCCCTGCAAATGGATGTGCAGACTTTCTCTTTCTTGAGCAATGACTTACAGCATCATTACTGTTACACAGCAACTAGTGACAAAATTAGTTTAAGTCCAAATTGTTTAACCATTCTCCCTTCTTTTAGCTTCTGCACATTCTATCCTGCTAACTCTAGTCCTTTTTCCAATTCTGTAGTCTAAGCTTTCGTTGGCTTCTGCTGGGTGTGTCATAACCACTTTCCAGGTCCTCTCCTAAGTCCATCCTGCCAGACTACTTCCTTCATGATGTTGCTTTTGCTACACTGGTTCCAAGCTAAGACCTTTACCATGTCCTGTGTGTCAGCTCCATCAGCTCCAGACTCTTCTGTGTGGCTCTCATGATCCTACCTCTTCTAATTTTCTTCCCAATAGGCTGGTGTCCTTGCTTTTCCCTGGACACCTAGTACTCATCCCTGTTTCTGTGCTATTTGTTTATGCATTTTTTGTTTGTCCCCAGGTGCCACCTCTACGAAGCCTTAAGTCACGTCTCTAGCTTCACCACTATTCTCAGTGACTCATCACACCCAGCAGCTAGACCCTGAACTTCTTACATTGTTTGCTATTACTGAATGTGTATCTCTTGCCTCCTCAAATGCGCTAGTGGCAGTGTGAGTGTAAGGGGTGCATCTCATATTCTTTTCCCTGCCATGTTGAGCACATGAATACTTTTCTGGCTTATTTTAGCATTTTTTTAATGTCACTGGTTAGAGAGAATGTCAATTTGAAATAAAAAAAGATACTTTTGCCTTCCCAAGTTGCCTTTCCATTTCAGCTGTTGGTGTTGATTCCTTTGTTCTTCTTGTGGGAGGAAGGGCTGCTATGGAAGGACCACTGTGGCAGTTCTGCCCCAGATTCCTGATTCTCCCCACAGGGTGAGAGCTGGACAGGAAGCTCAAATTCTGTGTTCCAGGTCACAAGTGAACTGGGAAGGAAGAGACAGAGGACCAATGAGCGAGTATTCTCTCTCTCAGACAGCAGAACAAAAAGGCAACTGACTGGCTCCTCATTTAATCCTTGGTTGCCCTGGCAAAGACAAAGACCACACTCTTCCAAGAAGCAATGGTGACTGCTGTGTCCTAGCTTTAACAAAAGGCAGGGAGAGACTTAATTGGCCAAATATTGTTTAAAATCATCATTCTTGAAGTGCACATCGCAAGCCCAGGAGGAGCAAAGTATGGAAGAACATGCACTACTCCTCTGCTTTTTCCACCCTTGCTGAGGCTCTTGCCACTCACACTGCTCCCGCTTGAACTCTTAAGGCCAGAACACTCCACATAGCTGCCAACTTCTCTCTAAGGAGCTCTGCAGAGAGTGGCATTTAGCTCCACTCCCCCACCCGCCCCCCGAGTCAATCTCCTTGGTCCTGTCCTCCCCTGTCCTGGTTCATAAAACTCCAGTCCGATGTCATCAGTGACTTAATTTGCTCCTTCTATCTCATGAAAGGGCTGACCTTCCAGGCTCCATCCTTGCTGGTGAGGAATTTTAGCTATCTGATGGCTTAGCAGATGTGCCTAGGGGCCCATGAGTTGCTTAGGTTTTTTGGTAATCATTATAACAAATTTTCAATGGTATTAAATTCAGTTTTTACATATGTGGAGTCTCACACTGGGAAGAAAAAAAAGCTGTAAATATAATGCTTTCAAGTGAAAGTGGTGATTAGTATTTGACTGTCATCCATGTTGTTTTGCTCTGTGGATTACTTCAGCTAGAATTTTGGGTGCTGCAGAAAACTGGTTGAGAAAATAACAATTCTTTGTGAGCAATTTCAGGTTTTCTAACCCTTTTGTAATCTTCTGCTTTAATTTGTTTTCCATTAGTGCATTCTTAAGTGTATGGAAAAAAAAGTACTGAGCTGGGAGGGGGAGCCTGACAATATTCTGGTTCTGTAATTCTTTGACTGTCTGACCATTACCAGGTCATGTTCTTTCTGTGCCTCAGTTTCTTCATGTGTTAAATGAGGGGCTTAGTCTACTTGGAATTGATGGGACCCTGCAAATTTGACTTTTTGTCCTCACAATCAAATATGCTACTTTGATGGATTATTTTTTGCAAAAAAAGAGAGGAATTTATAACACTGGCATTAGTTGTTTTTTTTTCCTTATTCTTTTCTCTCAGTAATAAGCCTCAGAGGTGGGATTTCAAAATTAGAATTTTCTACAGGCACAATGATAGAACCATCACAGGAGTACTATTAGAGTTAATATTCTTATCTCTAGATATCTAGAGAAGCAAATAATGTTTGAAGATCTTTTTGCTGTTTCTCTCTGAGTTCTTTATTCAGAGGTGTTTATATAACTAATGTGTCTGAGCAGTAAGAAAAGTGGAAATGTAATGAGTGAGGAAAATTAAACTCCCTCTTTTTTCCCAGTCTGTCTTTGTGATTGTTTCTTAACTAACTCCCCTATTTTACTGCTTAGAGATTTCATCTATCACACACACACACACACACACATTCATTGCTAATAGAGGTTGCTAATAGTGTTCCTGTCTCCTGTCAGGGCTGTCACAGTTGATTTCTTTTATATATATATCTGTGAATTCCATCAGGTTTAACAGCTGAAAAATCAAGCCCATTAAGAAGCTCCCTAAGTATTTCAGAGAGAGCTAATTTTCCAAGGCCAACCTTGGGCACAGAATCTGGTGGAAAGGAATGTAGATATAGATCAAATAAGAGCCAAGGACTTTATTCCCTTTGGGGAATAAACTTTGGGAGGAGGAAGAGAGTTGCACTATAAAGGGGATGCCTAAAATAAAGGGCTGTGTATTTAACTTGGCAAAGTACCTAATGAGTTCATGTCCTCCTCCAGAGTATATGCAGACACTTAATATGCTGGCATGTGCATAAAAGCAGCTCAAGAATAGTGAGAAGTTTCTATTTTTATTCATTTATTTATTCATTTATTTTTGCAGGTAATTGAGCACTCTGGGTTTAGCTATTCTTCGTGTAGGTTGGGCAAAGACTTTGGCAAAACAACCCTTAAAAATGCCTTTCCTCCTACATTTGTTTGCTTCTTCAAAATCTCTTCTCAATTTCCTACTCATCTCTCCAATTTGTTAATATTAGGAGCTCAGTCTTTAAAATTCCTTTTTATTCTCTAGCTACTCCCACTCCTTTTGGGCTTTCACCCAGGATTTTGTCTTTAACTATTACTGTCTTAGTCTACTTCTGCTGCTGTCACAAAAACCACAGGCTGAGTAAATTATAAACAATAGAACTTTATTTCATTCACGATTCTGGAGGCTGGGAAGTTCAAGAGCATGGTACTGGCATTTTGTGGTGAGAGAGCACATGTGCTCATGAGAGAAGGGACTGAACTCATGTGATACCTAACCCATATCTGGATGGTGTCAATTAATTCCTGAGACTGAAATTCTTATGACTAATTGCCTCTCTAAAGCCCTACTTCTTAATACTGTTACAATGGGAATTGTATTTCAACATGAATTTTGGAAGGCGCATTCAAACCTCACAAAACATTTATATGCTAACAACTCCCAAACTTATATTTGTAGCATGGATCTCTCCTCTGAAGTCAAGACTCTATACTATCTAGCTTCCTACTTCACATTTTTATTTTGATTTGTTATAGAGTTCTCACATGTAGTTTGTAAGAAACTGAACTCCCTCTCAGATCTGTTCATCCTATAGTCTTCTCATTCTTAGGTGATGGCTCTCCACTTCGTCCTTGGCAGTTGCTCAGCCTGAAAACCTTGAAATTGTCCCTGCCTATTCTCTTTCTTTGACACCTCACAACCTCATCAGGAAATATCATCAGTATCTCCTGTATTTGATAATTTTGGCCTCCACTGTTGTTGCCTTAAAGCTACCATCTTTTCTTTGTTGTATTATTGCAATAGCCTCTGTTATAGTTCAGATCTGGAGGGTCTACCCAAAGCCTCATGTGTTCAGATGTGGGGCATTTGGAAGGTGACTGGATCATGGGACACTGTACTCATTGGTGTATTCATCCACTGTTGAGCTTAGCAGCTGAGTGTGCTGTTGGGAGATGGGGTCTGGTTGGAAGAGACAGGTCACTGGGCTGTGATCTGGAAGAGTACATCTCCCTCCCCAGCTCCTCCCTTTGTTTTCTCTGCTTCTTGGCCATCATGATGCGAGCAGCTTTCCTACTTTAAGCCCTTCCACCATGCCATTTCTGTGTTGAACCTGCTGATCATGGACTAAAACTTCTGAAACTGTGAGCCAAAATAAACTTCTCTCCTTTAAATTGTGGGTGTTCGGTATTGTGTCTCAGCAACAAGAAAGTAACTAAGACAGCTTCTTCGCTGGTGTTCCTGCCCCCGGCCAATAGTATGTATGTTCTCAAAGCAGCTTTCAGAGTAATTTTTTAATGAGTAGGACCGATCACATTCCTTCTCTGCTCAGAACTCTCCAGACTTCCTCATTTCATTTTGAGTATAAGCCAAAGGGATTCAGCTTGTATTTGGCCCATGATGATTTGCTCCCTCCGTCCAGTTAACTCTCTGATCTAATCTCTTATGTCCCCCTCATTCAATCTATTCTATTGACTCTGGCCTCCTTCATGTTTCTCAAACTCACCCTGCACATTCCTGTTTCAGAGCATTTGGATTTGCTTTTTCTTCTTCTGGAACACTTCCGTATCACCATGACTCATTGCTTTTCTTTAGGTCCATCCCTTTCTTTTGATTTTACATAGTACTTAACACTTAGCAATCGAACATCTCTCTCTCTCTCTCTCTCTCTCTCTCTCACACACACACACACACACGCGCGCGCGCACCACACACACTTCTATGAATGCAGGTACCCCCACCAAATTTATATATATGTTGGAACCTAAGGCCCAATGTGATTGTGCTAAAACATAGGGCCTTCAAGAGGTGATTAAGTCTTGAAGGCTCCACCATCTTGAGTGGATTAGTAGCCTTATGAAAGGCCTTGAGAGAACCAGCTAGGCACTTTTGCTTTTCCACTTTCCTCTATGTAAGGACACAGCAGTTGACTCCTCTGGAGGATGAAGGAACAAGTGCCATCTTGGAAGCAGAAACTAAGTCCTCCCTAGATACTCAACTGGCATTTGATATTGGACTTTTAATGTTCAATACTATGAGAAATAAACTTTTGCTCTTCATATATTACCAGCCTCAGGGCTTTTGACATAATTTAGGAATGGACTAAGACATACTCTTTTTTTAAAAAAATTAATTTTATTTGTACATTTTAGGTATACAATATGACATCCATCATTGGAAATTTGCACCTTTACATAATTTCTCTTCGTTCTTATTTTTCCCCATTCCCCTGCCCTCCCTTCAACACCTCCATCCCTCCCTATTTACAAAGGCTTTGTTTCCATTTTTTCATTTTCTCATATTAATTCCATTCCCTTCTTTCCCTTCCCCTACTCTGCCCACTTCCCCATCCCCTTTACCCCTTTTCTTCCTATTTCACATTATCTATTATACCTTTTAGTTCTTATTTACACTTTCAGTTTCTCAAACTAGAGAAACTATTTGGTATTTACACATGTGTGTCCTATTTATTTCACTTAAGACGATCGCCTCAATGTGTACACATTTAGCTATAAATGTCTCTAATTTCTCATTTTTATGGCTGAGTAGTACTCCATTTTATTTAAAAAAAACCCACATTTCTTTATCCAGTCTCCTGTTGGTGGGCAATTGGGCTGCTTCCAAGTTTTAGCTATTACAAATGTGCTGCAATGAACATGGGTACACATATATCACTGTGGTATGATTCTTTGAATTCTTTGGGGAAGATACCAGGCAGGGGAATAGCTGGGTCAATGGGACTTCTAGTCCCAGTTCTATGAAGTATCTCCATACTGATTTCCACAGTGGTTGCACCAGACTGCACTCCTACCAGCAGTGGAGCACTGTTCCTTTGCCCCCACAGCCCCACCAACATTTGTTATTGGTTGATTTCATGATAGCAGCCATTCTTTCTGGGGTGAGGTGGAATCTCAGCATCGTTTTCCTTTGCATCTCTTGAATGGCCAGTGATGTTGAACATGTTTTCATATGTTCATTTGCTATTTCTACTTCTTTGAGAAATGTCTGCTCATTTCAGATGCCCATTTTTGGATTGGGCCTTTAAATTTGGGAGGTCTGATTTTTTAAAGTTGTTTATAGATTCTAGATAGTAGACCTGTGTCTGAGGAACAGCAAGTGAAAATTTTTTCCCACACTGTACGTTATCTCTTCACACTGCTGGTGGTTTCTCTTGCTGTGCAGAAGCTTTTTAGTAAGAAGAGATCCCACTTGTTGTTTGTGCTAGTTCACTGGCAACTGAGGTTTTGTTCATAAAATCTTTTTCTACATCAATGTCTTCAAGAGTTCTTCCTAACCTCTGTTCCAGCTGGTTCAGTGTTTCTGTTTTAATATTTAGATATTTAATCCATTTTATTTTAGTTTAGTGCATAGTGAGAGATATATGTCCAATTTTAATCTTTGGCAAGTTGAAACCCAATTTCTCCAGCACCATTTATTAAAGAGGCTATCTTTCCTCCAGTGATGGTGTTTGGCTCCTTTGTCAAAGATGAGGTGGCTGAGTGTGTCTGGAGATGTTTCTGCATCTTCTAATCTGTTCCACTGGTCCTCCAGTCTGTTTCTTTGCCAGTACCATGCTGTTTTTTTCACAGCAGCTTTGTAGTATAGTTTCAAGTTGGGGGTTGTGATACCCACTGCCATGTCTCTGTTGCCTAGAATTGCGTTTGCTATTCTAGGTCTCTTCTTGGTACAAATGAATATTTGGATTGTTTTCTCAGGGTCCATGAAGTATCCTGCTGGAATTTCAATTGGGATTGCATTGAAACTATATAGCAGCTTTGGAAGTATGGCCATTTGTACTATGTTAATTCTTCCTACTCAGGAGCAAGGGATGTCTTTCCATTTTCTGATACACTCTTCAATCTCTCTTTTCAGAGTGCTATAGTTTTCAGAGAAGAGGTCTCTGATTTATTTTATGTTTTTCCCATTAAGTTTATTGGTACATTTTAGGTATAAAATACATTTACATACATCATTGGGATCTTGTACCATTACATGAGTATCTTGGTTCTTATTTTTTTCCCCTTCTCCTGCCCTCCCTTCATCCCCTCCACCCTTCCCTATTTGCAAAGATTTTGTTTCCATTTTTTTCCTTTTCTCATATTTTTTCTTTCCCCTTCTTTCCTTTCCCCTACCACTCCCACTTCCCCTGCTCCTTTAGACCTTTATTTCCTATTACACAATATCAATTATACATTTTTAAAATTAAAATATCAAGACCAAGGAGACATTACCACAGCTTTTACAGAATTTTAAAAGGTAGAGAAGGCATATTTCAAAAATCTGTTTTGAAATAAATTTGACAACTTCTAAGAAGTACCTTGGAAGACAAATTAATGAAACTAACTCTGGAGGAAATATAAAATTTGAATAGCACCTATTAAAGAAAGTATATTCCTAGCTTGAAAACCTACCTATATGAAAACAACAGGTTCATATACATTTTAACTGACAAATTATATCAAACAACTAAAGCAGAAAAAAGAAGGAACATTTCTCCCCTCATTTTAGGAACTCAACATTGTGCTAATCCTAAAACAGGATAAAGATAATATAAGAAAAAAGTATGAACATAGACAGAAATTTGTTTAACAAAACAAACTATTAGAAGTCAGATCTGGGCTGGGGATTTAGCTCAGTGGTTTCGCTGCCTGTTGTGCAAGCAGAAAGACCCGAGTTTGATCCCCGGTACCAAAAAAAAAAAGAAGTCAGATCATGTAGAAAGTGGTTTTAGTATAGGGGTGGCAGTGTTGGTTCAGCATTGGAAGATCCACCCCCAAAAGTCATCATTTTAACAGAGGAAAGGAAAAAGCCATATGATCCTGTCGCTAGTTGGAGAAAAAGTATTGGACTAAATTCTACAGCTGTTCATGGTAAAAGCTATCAGGAGAATAAAAGTAAAACAGAACGAGGCCGGGGATTTAGCTCAGTGGTTCCACCGCCTGCCCTGCAAGCGCAAGGACCCAAGTTCAATCCCCGGTACAAAAAAAAAAAAAAAAAAGAAGTAGAACAGAACCTTCTCAACAGATTAAAGACATGTACTCCATACTTCCAGTGAGACTGCCTTATATGAATGGAGAAGATACAATGCTTTCTCCTTGAGGAGGGGAACAAGGACAGATATGCTTACTCTCTATCTTTCCATTAAACTTTTAAACCTAGGTCCCACCAAAATAGCCTGGCAATAAAATGACACAATTAGGATAGGATTGGCAAGGTAGAAGCAAAATCTTTATATGTAGATGAAATGATCATCTACAGAGAAAAACTAAGAAATCTCTAGGAGCCCCTAGAACTTGTATTTGAATTTAGCAGGATTAGAAAACACAAGGCATATATAAAAATTCAGGTCTGTGTATACTTGCTATAAATGAAGAATTGGATATTGAAATGTAAAAGTTTGTAGAAGTACAAAGGACCTAGAAAAGTTAAAAACAAAAACAGAAAAACCAAAGAAAACAAAAACAGTGTTGGAAGATGTTTAGTACCTAATTTTAAGACTTCTTCTAAAGCTACAGTGATCAAGGCAGTGTTGGTGTAAGGAAAGACATATAGATCATTGGAATAAAACAGAGAATCTAGAAATAGAACCACACATATATGGTCCACTGAGTTTTGAAAGATTATTTAACATGAGCATTTTATAGAATATAAACTCAATTCAAGAGCCAAGAAGAGATAGTGTTTTCAGCAAATGGCACTAGAACACCTGGTGTCCATATATAAAAAATTAACCTCAACCCTTTATTTCCATACATGAAAATAACTTGAAGGGATCTATGAACCTAAATATGAAAGCCGAAAAGTATAATACTTTAAGAAGAAATTATCAGAGAAAATGTTTATGAATTCAGGGTAGGCAAGAACTACCTAGTATACAATAGACATGATGTATAAAAGAAAAAGATTGATAAATGATATTCCTCAAAATTTAGAACTTTAAATGACATCATTAAAATGAAAAGTAGTCCTTAAACAGACCATATTTACAATGCATATAACCTATGACCAGAATATATAAAGAATTCTTAGAGCTCATTAATACACAACCCAATTAAAAAGTAGACATAAGAAGATGATAAATAGCCAGTACAGCACAAGGAAAGGTGTGCAACTCTAGAATCAGAAAAATACTAATCAGTACAATAACAAGAATGAATTATACATTCATTAGGGAGATGAAGTTAAAAATTTTAAAAGCCTTGTCATGACTTTTTCTTTCTGTTGGATTCTCCCCTTTGTGTTTAATTTGTCACACCCAATGGATTCATTCTGCTGGGCTTCCTGGGGTTGTGATTCTCATTGTGTTTTCTTGGGTATTGTCTAAAATTTTTTGGAGCACCGGTTTGATATTCATGAAGTTCCTGAGGTGCTCTTTATCATAAAAGTATCTTATTTCTCCATCAATTTTGAAAGATAGTTTTGCAGGGTACATCAATCTGGGTTGGAGGCTGTTTTCCTTTAGGGCTTGAAATACATCACTCCAAGCTCTTCTTGCCTTGAGGGTTTGCATTGAGAAGTCTGCTGTGATTCTGATGGGCTTTTCTTTGTATGTGATTTGTTTCTTTTCTCTCGCTGCTTGTAGAATTTTGTTCTTCTGTTGGATTTCTGGAATCCTAACTATTATATGCCTATGTGTAGATTTTTTTTTTGATCAAGGCTATTTGGAGTCCTATATGCCTCACTTCTCTGTATGTCAAGTTCTTTTCCCCTCCTTGGGAAGTTTTCTGCCATCACTTCTGTGAAGAGTTTTTTTATGTCATCTGCACTCTCTCCTCTTTCTTCATTGACTCCAATCAGTCTTATGTTATTCTTCTTTGCATCATCTAGCAGCTGCTGGATTGATTTCTCCTTTTCCCTTACAATTTTAAAGAGATTTTTCTTTTCCTGGTCACTAATTGCAATCTTTTCTTCTATATGTGAAATTCTATCCTCACATTGGTTCATTCTGCTGCACAGACTTTTGATGGAGCTTTTAATCTCCTGGAAATCTGTTTGCATCTGTTTTATGGATTCCATTTCTTTCCTATGTTGGGATTCCATCATGTTCCTCAGATCCTCTATTTTTTTAATCTGTGTCTTCTCTAGATTTACTAATCATGTCTTGCACTATGAACACAATCTTTGCTGTTATCTGAGAAATTATTTTTTATTTCATTTTTCCCAGATCCTCTTTTTTTGCCTGTTCAGAGAGTCTAGGTGGTTGAGTATCAAATTGTTCCATCTTGTTTCCCTTTGGGGTTGCTGTAGGTGATCTGGAAGTCTGTTTTTGAGGCATGTTTATGTGTCTTCTCATTTCCACCGGGTGGGGGGGGGCCTGCTTCTGGGGCCTCCACGGCTCACCTTCTCTGCCCTAGGAGTGTGGAATGGCGGTGGGGGAGCCTCCTCGGTCTGTCATTTATTTTCTTAGGTTGATTCCTAGGTATTTCAGTTTTTTGGATGCTATTTTGAAAGGAATTGTTTGCCCTATTTCTCAGTGAGTCTGTTGTTTGTGTAGAGAAATGCTATTGATTTTTGTGTGTTGACCTTGTATCCAGCTACTTTACTGAATTTGGTTATTAAGTCTAGAAGACTTTTCATGGAGTTCTTGGGGTCTACTATATACAGTATCATGTCATCTGCAAATATTGGCAATTTGACTTCTTCATTTTCTATCTTTATTCCTTTTATTTCTTTCTTTTGTCTAATTGCTGTGGCTAATGTTTCCAAACTATATTGAACAAGAGTGGTGATAGTGGACATCCTTGTACTGTTCCTGATTTTAGCATGAGGGATTTCAGTTTTTGACTATTTAGTATATTGGCTGTTGGTTTTTCATAGATGGCTTTTATAAGATTGAGGTAGAGACAGTCTATTCCAATTTTTTCTAGGGTTTTTATCATAAATCCATGTTGGATTTTGTGAAATGCTTTTTCTGCATCTATTGAGAAGATCCTACAGATTTTGTCCTTGGCGCTATTGATATAATGTATTACATTGATAGATTTGCATATGTTGAACCATCCCTGCATCCCTGGGATGAATCTCACTTGGTCAGGGTGTATGATCTCCTTGATGATCTTCTGCATTCTGTTTGCCAGTATCTTATTAAGGATTTTTGCATCTATGTTCATTAGTGAGATTGGCCTATAGTTCTCTTTTTCGGTTGGGTCTTTCTGCTTTGGGGATCAAGGTGATGCTTGCTTCCAGGAATGAATTTGGGAGTATTGCTTCCCTTTCAATTTCATTGAAGAGTTTAAACAGTAGTGGCAGTAGTTCCTCTCTAAATGTCTTGTAGAATTTGGCAGTGAAGCCATCAGGACCCGGGCTTTTGTCAGTTGGTAAGTTTTTAATTATATTTTCAATTTGATTGATTGTTATTTGGTTGTTTAGAATTTTTAGGTCTTCTTCGTTCAACTTTGGTAATTCATATGTATCTAAGAATCTGTCCATTTCTTCTGTGTTTTCCCTCTTATTGGCGTATAGGTTCTGGAAGTAGGTATTGATGATCCTCTGGATTTCTGCTGGGTCCATTGTAATTTCACTCTTTTCATTCCTAAATGCATGGATTTGGGCCTTTTCTTTCCTTTTTGTGATAAGGTTGGGTAAGGGTTTGTCAATTTTGTTTAGTCTTTGAAGAACCAACTCTGCTGCATTGATTTTTTTTGTATCATTCTCTTGGTCTCTATTGAATTGATTTCTGCTCTGATCTTTTATAATTTCCTCCCTTGTATGAGCTTTGGGTTTGTCCTGCTCTTCTTTTTCTAGAAGCTTGAGGTTCAGCATCAGGTCATTTAATTGGGCTTGCTCTGTTTTCCTAATATGAGTATTCACTGCTATGAATTTCCCTTGTAAGACTGCTTTCATTGTGTCCCATAGATTCTGATATGTTGTACTGTCATTGTTATTTAATTGTAGGAACTGTCTGATTTCTTCTTTAATTTCTTTTGTGACCCATTGTTTATTGAGAAGTGTGTTGTTGAATTTCCATGTGTTTATGAAATTCTTGTGGTTTCTTTTGCTATTTATGTCCAATTTCATGGCACTATGGTCTGATAATATACAGGGGATAACTTCAATTCCTTTGCACTTACTTAAACATGTTCTATGAATGAGTATGTGGTCTATTTTGGAGAACGACCCGTGTGCAGCTGAAAAGAATTTGTATTCTGATTTTGTGGGGTGGATCACTCTGTAAATATCTGTTAAGTTCATTTGTTCAAGATTTTGATTGAGTTCTAGTATTTTGTTGCATATTTTTGTCTAGTTTATTTATCTATTTGTTACAGTGGGGTATTGTGATCCCCCACTACTGTTCTATTAGGGCTTATTTGATTTTTCATGTCCATTTGTATTTGTTTTTATATAGTTGGGTGCACTAGTGTTTGGTGCATATATATTAATGATTGTCATCTCTTCCTCTTGGATTGTTCCCTTTACAAGGATGTAGTGTCCTTCTTTGTCTCTCTTAATCAGTGTTGGTTTGAAATACTTTAGATCTGCAAAGGGGATAGCTACTCCTGCTTTTTTTTTTGGTTCCTGTCATATGGAGTATTATTTTCCACCCTTTAGCTTTCATTCTATGAGTTTCTTTCTGAATTAAGTGTGTTTCTTGCATGCAGCATACTGTTTGATCTTGCTTCTTGACCCATTCTGCCAGTCAATCTATTTCTTTTGATTGGTGAGTTGAGACCGTTGATGGTTATAACTGATATATATTGACTTATCATTTTCATGACATCTTGTTTTTGTTGGATTCTCCCCCTTTGCTTTAATTTCTTGTCGTGCCCGATGGAATCATTCTGGTGGGCTTCCTGGGGTTGTGATCTTGTCTTTTCCTAGGATATTGTCTAAAATTTTTTGGAGTGCTTGTTTGGTATTCATGAATTTCCTAAGGTGCTCTTTGTCATGAAAGTATCTTATTTCTCTATCAATTTTGAAAGATAGTTTTGCACAGTACATCAGTCTGGCTTGCAGGCTGTCACTCTTAAGTTCATCTTGCCTTGAGGGTTTTCTTTGAGAAGTCTGCTGTGATTCTAATGGGCTTTCCTTTGTATGTGATTTGTTTCTTCTCTCTACTTGCTTGTAGAATTTTGTTCTTCTGTTGGCTTTCTGGAATCTTCACTATATGACTATGTGTAGATTTTTTTTTTCAATACTAGTTTTCTGCCATCACTTCTGTCAAAGTTTTTTATGTCATTTGCACTCTCTCCTGTTTCTTCATTGACTCTGATCAGCCTTATTTTATTCTTCTTTGCTTTGTTCAGCAGCTGCTGGATTGATTTCTCATGGTCCCTTACTATTTTAAATATTTCTTTTCATGGTCACTCTAGATTTATTAATCATGTCTTGCACTATGTGCACAATCTCTGCTGTTATCTGAGAAATTATTTCTGATCTCATTTTTTCCAGATCCTCTTTTGTTGCCAGTTCAGGGAGTCCAGGTGGTTGAGTAAGACATTGTTTCATTTTGTTTCCCTTTGTGGTTGTTGTAGGTGATCTGGAAGTCTGGTTTTGAGATTTATTTGTCTTCTCATTTCAAGGGGTGTGTGTGGGGGGGTGGGGGTGTGTGCTGCTGGCACATGCGTGGCACACTTCCTCAGACCTGGGGGTGGTGGTAAGGTGGTCTGGAAGGCTCCTCCTCAGCACTTGGTGTGGCTCTGCTCCTTGGTGCTGGGGGCAGTGGCAAGGCAGCCCGGAAGGCTCCTCCTCAGCACTGGGGTCAACTCTGCTCCTTGGTCTGGGGGGCAATGGTAAGGTGCCCTTGAATGGTCTTCCTTAGCACTGTGGCGGCTTTGCTGCTCAGAGCTGGGGCCTGTGTTAAGGTGGCCTGGAAGTTTCCTCCTCAGTGCTGGGGGCGGCTCTGCTCCTTGGCACTGGGGGTGGTGGTATGGTGGCCTGGAAGGTTCACCTCCTCCTCAGTGGTGGAGGTGGCTCTGCTCCTTGTCATGTTGGTAGAGGTCCATAGTCCATAGTCCATAGTCAGTCCATGGTCGGCTGGCTCCAAGGCAGGGATGACAAACAGGCCCCACTGGAAGTTGATAATCTAGTCTGGCACAATTTAAGTTGAAAACATCAAACACCTGTCTTGATCCCTTGAGTAATGGAAAGGGTCTTGGGTTCTCATCTGTTTTTATCAAATTCTTTCACTTTAACTCAATTGTTTCCTGGAGGGTTGCTGAGCTGGTACCTTCCTGGACTTTTGTTGTTTTCTGGAAGCCTCCCTCTCCTGGACTAAGACATACTCTTATGGCTTGTGTCTAGATGTCTCCCCAAAGCCTCATGTGGTCATAGGTGGGTCTTTTTCAGAGGTGGCTGGATCTAGAGTGTGCTGCTGGAATTAAGGGTGTTAGATTATTAAATTAGTCCACTGATTTGTTTGGTACCTGCCCTAAGCTGGGTAGCCTAGATAGAATATAAAAGAGGCAGAAAGAAGCTGCTACTGTCACCTGTTGCTTGCTTTTGCTGTATTCTGCCTGCTATAAACTGTTTATCTCCAGTGACCCTCTCTCTCCCTGCCATGCCAACCTGAGTTGGAGCCAGCCAACTATGGGCTGAAACCTCTACAAACCATGAGCAGAATACATGATTTTTCCTTTAAGTTTGGGTGTCAGGTATTTTGTCTCAGTGAGAAAAGTAACTAAGACACATACATATATGTGTACACACATACATAGATACATATACACACATGTGTACAGGAAGTCCATGACTTACAAATATTTGAGGTGTGAAGTTTCACAGGTATACTGTATAAGATTCACTTTGTTGGATTACAGACAAATTTGACTTATGAACATTTTCCCAGAATGAAATTCATTCAAAAGTCCAGGACTTACTGTATGTTCCTTTGTATCCTTTCATTAGAATATTAAATCTATTTAAAAATAGAAATATAAAAATGATTTTTGTTTTGTTCACTGTTTCATTCTCAGGGGAAAGAAGCATGATAGGTACATAGCAAGTGCTCAATCTGTTGAATGACTAAATGAATGAAGCTATTAGCCAAGCCAGGGTGAGCAGTGTCTGGGATGCAGGCCTCAATGAGATAATACAGAGAGGAAAGTTAACTGGGACTTGTAGTGATTAGGATCAGTGACCCATACAATCTAGAGACAATGTTCCCCAGTATTTGTGTAGTTCAGAAAATAGAATTACAAAAATATTATCTTCTGTTAGTTAATATATAATCAATACAAATATATATAAAATATGCTGTAATGAAGGAACTTGAAGTATGAGCCATCAGCTTCAACCTGGTCAAGTGGTTTTGACTAAAAAGGTGTAGAGAAAGTGACAGTGTGCTGAGATGGTTAATGTATCAACTTGATGGTGCCATGTGATGCCCATATGTTTGGTTAAACAATATTTCTGGATGTGTCTGTGGCAGTGTTTCTGGATGAGATTAGTATATAAGTTGGTAAACTGAGTAAAACATGTTGTTTTCACCAATTTGAGTGGGCACCATCCAATCCATTGAGGGCCTGAGTGGAATAAAAGGGTAGAGGAAGGGAGAACTGGTTCTCTTTCTTCCTGTTTGAGTTGGGACATTGGTCTTCTACCTTCAGATGAGAACTTATACCATCAATTCTCTTGGCAGCCAGGCCCTCAGACTTGGACTGAAATTATACTCCTGGCTCTGCTTGGTCTCCAGAATATCAACTGCTGGTATGGGACTCCTCAGACTCTGTGATCATGTGAACCAATTCCATTTTCACATCTATATTTACAAGTATGTCTACATCTAGCTGTCTAGTCGTGTTGGCTTCTCTGGAGGAGCCTGACTACTCCACTTTATATTTAGGCTTCTAGCAATCCCTCCTTCTCTCCACCCTCAATATTCTTTCATAACCAAGGGAAGAAGTTATGGGAGAAAATAGCAAGTGTTGGAGGCTAGGTCGGCAATTCTTGGTAGTTTTTATTATATATTTTCACTCCTATTTAATAATGACACATTTTAGAACAAGCTGAGTTTTACTTCTGAGACTTCATTTACTATTTTTGTAGACTATATCTCAAATTTATGTCTTCCTCTGCAGTCCTATTTTTATCACCCTGGTCCAACCTTTGATCATCTTCTGCCTGGCAAAATTTAATAGCCTTCTGCTTGACTCTCTGGCTTCCAGCTGCTTTTTCTCTGTGGTGCATCTTGACATTCTAATTATCCTGAATATTCGCATGTATTTTAGTCCATCAGGGATGCTATAACAAAATACCATAGACTGGGTAACTTATGAACCAAGACATTTATTATTATAGTTCTGGCAGTTGGAATGCCCAAGATGAAGGTGCTCAGAGATTTGGTGTCTGGTGAGAACCCAATTTCTGATTCATAGAGGGTGCCTTCTGCGGGCATCCTGACAGTAGGAAGGGATGAGGCAGCTCTCTAGGGTTGTTCTTCCTAGATAGCACATGCTAGTTTTGTCCTCACATGGTGAAGGGGCTGGTAGCTCTCTCGGGCCTCTTTTATAAGGACTTTGCTCTCATCATATAATCACTTCCCAAAGGCTCCATTTTTAATATCATCCCCTTGGGCATAAGGTTTTCAACATATGAATTTGGGGGGAACACAAACTTTTAGATCATAGGAGAAAGATTGTGGTTTTAGAGTTTGGGGGCCTCCACAAACAGCAGAGACTGCTTAAGATGGAAAGATCAAGAAAAGAGGGTAAAACATTCATCAGCCTTCACATTCAATTACTCTAGAGACAACCACCATGATCAGGTAGACAGTCTTGCTGAAATGCTTTGGGTGTGGGCAGGGGTGGGAATCTAGTATCTAGTTTGTGACTTCCAAAGGTCTGGGACCAGAGAAACCCAGTACATCAGCATATAGATAGGCCTTTTGGAGATCCCTATAATTAGGATGTTTGTTGTTCCCTTAGCTATAATTTTATCAAGATTCTGGACCAGAGAGAAGCCTTTATTAGCACAGTCTCAATGGGGGAATCCTCATACTTACTCTGCGCTCACCTATTTTTTGATGGTGGCACAGGAAGGGATAAAGGGGGAGGAGGGTGTGGCAATTATTGTTTTGGTTGATTGGCACTTCCCTTTTCAACCCTTTCCTGCCTGTCCTCCACCACTCCTGCCTAGCTACTTCTCTTAGACACTATTATCTATCCCAATGGACTTCTATGGTTTCCCTAGGAGTGTTCATTGTCTTACATGACACTAATGTCCTTACCACTTGATCTGGGCGCTTGAATCAAATTGGTAATGAGTTCTTTCTTCAGAGTTTTTCTACTTGAGATCAAGAGTGTTAGGATTTAGATCTAAAATATCCTCCCAAAGTCTCATGCATTCAGACTTGGGATTTTTGGAAGGTGATTGGATTGCAAGGGCTTTAACTTCAGTAGATTAATCCATCATGAGATTATAATTTGATAACATTATTGGAAGGTAATGGAAATTTAAGAGGTAGGGTCTAGTTCAAGAGAAGTAGATTGTGGGGCATGACCTTGGGGAAGTATATCTTGTCCCTGGCCCTTTCCTCACTGACCTGACTTTTTCCCTCTTTCTCTGCTTCCTGGCTGCCATGAGGTGAGCAGCTCTGCTCTGTTCTGCCCTGCTGCCATAATGTTTCTGCCTCACCTCAGGCCCACAGTAATGGAGCTGGCCAACCATGGACTAAAACATCCAAAACTGTGAGCCAAAATAAACCTTTAAAATTCCTTTCAGTTGATTTATGTCAGGTATTTTGTCACAGTGGTGAAAAGGTGACTAAGACAGAGAGCACTTCAGTTATTCCTCTCTGAGTAGTTGGCCTTGTCAAAATGTGACACTTTGGAGTTACTGATGACAGTAGTGAGAGGAAAGAATGAAGTCATGATGTAGGTAGGAAAGGTGACTGATATGGAGAGGCCTGGCTCATTCTGTGGCTTCATTCTAGTTGTTTCTGAGGACCAGAGAGATTCCTGGCTTCTGATTCCCTAAGATAGTAATCATGACAGGTCATATTTACATCATGCCCTAAGCAGTCCAAATAACTTATTGATGCCTTATAAGAACACTATGAAGAAGATAAAATTATCATTTCCATTCTACACACGAAGATACTGAGACTGTACAGGAAGGTTGAGTAACCTTTCCAAGGTCACAGAGGCAAGACTTGTACAGTTGTACTAAGTTCCATGCTCTGCCCATCCTAGTAGACATTCTCTAAAACCCCACTGCCTAAGCCAGTTCAGGGACACCACCCTCCCCACTTAGGCAAGAAAAAAGGCTCTAATGGGCAGAATTACCTTTTGAGTAGCCACTTTAAAAGGTTTGTTTTTTTTTTTTGGTAATGAGGATTGAACTCAGGACCTTGCACTTGCGAGGTAGGTGGCGGAACCACTTTAAAAGTTTAATTTTCTTCCTTTTGGCCTTGCTCCTCCTTTTCACTTATCCTTTCTTTCTTCTTTTATTTCTTCCTTTCTTCTCTCAGCTTGCTCCTTTCCATTTTGATATCCATTTGTTAACAAACTCCTTATATTCTCAATTACTTTCCAACAGCATGCAATTGCACTGTCATCTTCCAAAACCCTCTCCTGACTCCATTTCCCTCTCAGCTTCAGTCCTGTTTCTCTGCTCCTTTGTACAACAAAACGCTTTCCAAAAGGAGTATGTGTGTGCAGTTTCCAGCTTACTCCTCTCTTTTCATCCTGTCCTAAAGCCACTCATCAGGCATATGCCTCTGCCATGCTCCTGAAACTGTAAGGTCACAAATGAACTCCATGTGGCTAAACCCAGTGGTCATTTCTCAGTTCTCACCCTAATTGCCCTTCTAGCAGTATTTGAAACATTCACTCCTTCTTCATTCAAACACTTTCTTCACTTGGCTTCTAGTATGCTATGCTCTCTTGGTTTTCAGATGCCAACTTCTTTTCAATGTCACTCGCTGGCTTTTCTTATAATCCTGGCCTTTTAATCCTAGAGTTCTTCCGGGCTTACTCTTTGGACCTTGGTTATGACCATGGTGATCTCATTAATTCCTATGACTTTAAATATCATTTTTAAAACTGGCAATTCCTGATTGTGTATTTGCAGTGTATTTGTATATACTCTTTTGTAACATTTAGATTCTTTTACCCAATTGGCTAGTTGATATTGTCACCTGAGAGTTGTGGCATCTCAAACCCAACATGTCCAAATTTGCTTTTCCTTTTACAATCTGCTCCTTCTGTAGTGTCTCCCCAGCTTAACATTCCAGTTGTTCAGGCCAGGAAGCTTCATTTTTCATTCCACAATTTCTCTTAGATCCTATATTCAATTCATTCACACCTTCAAAATATATCTAGAATCTTACCATGTCTCATTACTTTCAATGTTACCACCATAGGTCAAAGTCACCTTTATTTTTTGCCAGGATTCCTAAAATTGCCTTCAACTCATTTTCCCACTTCTTCCCTTCCCTTTTAAAATCTTTTCACTTAGCTTCCAGAGTGACCTCTGACAATGTGAATTGTACTATGTTCTGTCTTTGCTCAAAACCCTATCATAGCTCCACTTTTCACTCAAAATAAACCTCAAAGTTCTTATGGTGGTATATAGGGTACTATAGGATCTAGGTACCTATTACCTTTCTGGTCCATGTTTTGCTACTCTAACCTTTCTTCCTGTACTCCAGGCATACTGTATCCTTCTGTTCCTTGAATATATTAGCTGAGGTCTTGCCTCAGGGCCTTTGCACATGCACTTCCCTCAGCCTGGCATAGAATACTTCTCTTCCAGATAAATACATAGCTCATTCCCTTACCTTTTAGAAATCCTGGCTCACATGAAGTTTTCTCAGGTGCTCAAGTTTTATCCTATTTAAAATTTATCATTGCTCACCAATATTCCTTATACTCTTCCCCTTATCTTTTTCCTTAGCACCTAGTTCCTTCCCATATACTATATCATTTATTTACTTATAAGTCTATCAGTGTTATGCACTGAATTGTGTCCCCCTTTCAATCTACATGTTGAAGTCTAACCAGTTCCCCCAGTGTGGCAATATTTGGAGATGGGACCTTTTAGAGGTAATTATGCGGCCGTGAGGGTGAGACTCTCATGATTGGATTACTGCCCTTATAAGGAGATATATCAGAGAGTTATCCCACCCCTCTCTTTCTCTCTCTCTTCCATGTGAGGACACAGTAAAGGTTTGGCCACCTACAATCTAGGAAGAATTCTCTCACCAGTGAACCAAATCAGGCAGCAACTTGGTCTTGGACTTCCCAGCCTCTAGAACTATGAGAAAATAAGTTCCTTCCAGTTAAGCCATTCAATCTATGGTATTTTGTTGCAGCAGGTCAAGTTGATTAAAACAGGTCCTGTCACTAGAGCATATGCTCAACGACAAAGAGTTATGTCTGATAGCTTACTGTTGTATCATCAGTGATTAGAATAGTTGTCTAACATTAAATATTTGCTAAGTGAATACATGAGTGAATCAGATGGTGCTTGCAGAGAGGACAACATAGACATGAACACATTACAACATAGAAAATTGTTCAGTCCTATGATGAAAGTAAGTTTCTTGATGGGGGTGCTCAAAGAAGGGAGAGGTTATTCAGGTATGAGGAAGGAGTCAAGGAACAGGGGGAGGGCTAGGTGGAGGAGTTAGATTTTGGGCTGGGTTTTTTAGGAAAGGTATGATTTAGACTTGTGGATATACAGGGAAGCACAGGAAGCTCAGTCAGGTTAAATAGGGTCTGTGAAGGATTCAAGTGGAAAATCAGGTTAGAATGAAGTCTGGGGCTAAATCATGAAGGGTGCTGAATGCCAGGTTCAGGGGCTTTGTCTTTGAGTGTGGTTTAAAGTTGAGTGGATGGGAAATTTACAGAATTGGCAGTAAAAGTTTGAGCCATTGATTAATGATTTCCCTGAATTAACTTTTGGTTTTTATTCAATTAATTACCTCTAAACTGAAAACTCCAAGTTTACCAAGGGCTTGATTCTGTGATTCCTAGTTGGCTGCAGATAAGAAACAAGGAAAGAGAAAGGAGTTTTGAATATGAAAACAGATACACCTCCAGGGAAAGAGCTAGATGACTTCTTGGCCTGGAGGATAAAGATGGAAACCCTAAACTGCAGGCTTAGAACCTCTGTCCATGTGTAATCTAATAGGTAATGTTCACTGGGGCAATACGGCATCTTCACAGAAAGGAAAGGTCAGGATGGATCTGGACTCTGTTGTTTAACAACACAGGAAAGGATGTGAACCATCTTAGAAACATTTTCATTTAGAAGGATTAAAATAAAAAAGATTTGGTGATGGGCATGGTAGCATATGCTTATTATCCCAGCTACTTGGGAGGCTGAGGAAGGAGGATCACAACTTCAAGGCCAGCCTGGGCAACTTAATGAGACCTTATCTTAAAATAAAAAATGACAAGGGTTGGAGATGTAGCTCAAGGTAGAAGGCCCCTGGGTTCCATCCCTAGTAAACACACACACACACACACACACACACACACACACACACACGATTGGTACTAAAAGATCACGTTTTAGTCACCTGGTCAACTTATATATGTTAAATACCCAGATTATCTATTGCTCCTGAATAAACAAGACATGATTGTATACTGGCTTTACCAGTATGGCACAGATTGCTGTGTATGTGGTGCACAAACACACATACAGAGAAAGAGTGAGCTGTACAGATAGTCTTCAACTTGCTATGGTTAGACTTCACCATTTTTGACTTTATAATGGTAGAAAAGTAATACACATTCAGTAGAAACCATACTTCAAATTTGGATTTTGATCTTTTTTTGGGCTAGCAATATGCAGCATTATCTTCCCTTGTGATACTGGGCAGTGGCAGCCATGGCTCTCAGTCAGTGATGCAGTCATAAGGGTCAATAACTGATCCTTTACAGTGTGCAGTGTTGGTAAGCCGGGATGTTCGGTAGGCTAAGTAGATTAAATGCACATTCACTTCTGGAATTTTGCATTTATGATGGGTTTATCAAGATGTAATACCACTGTAAGTTAGGAGCATTTATATTGTGTGAAACACATTGAATTTAGCATTCCAGCTTTTTCTCTCCCAGATTATTTGGTTCTGGTTCAGAGGAGTAGAACATGTTTTATTAATGTATTAAAACTCACCTACACCCTTGATTCTTTGAGCATATTACACTCATCTTTGCATCCTTCATTGGCTGCCAGAATATCTTGGGCAGAGTAAGCACTTGAACAACATGTGAATTGCAATGTTAAATTTCATGTCTTGAGGCCCAGACACATGAAACACACTGTTTTACTGCTGTGGGCACAAAACTTATTTAAGAGGGGATCAGATAACGCCTTATGTTTTTTCCCCTATTTTGCTTTGTACTGTATTTAGAACTTGTTGCCTTTTTATGATTCCAACCACATATTGGGCAGATGTCTTCAGGGACTTCTTTCCAGCAACTCCCAGATCCCTTATGTGTGCCAGAACTGATGGTTTTGAGGCTAACATCTTGTGAATAGCATTTGGTTCATTTTCTCTTAAATACAGTCCTTTATACTTGCTTACATTGAAGCTCATCTGTCACTTTTTCACACAGAAATACAAGCTTGAGGGAGCCTCCTGTCACTTAAACATTGACTTAGAATGTGCACAGAATTAGTATTTTGATTGTTTATAAATTTTAAAATATTGTCTTCAGTAAATGTTTATGTAGACCTTACCGTGTGATGGACACTTTTTAAAGCAATTTGTAGGCATAAACATATTTAATAAAATTAATCCCATGGCTAAAATTTTTTGATAAGTGTATTATTTTAATATAATTGGTTTCATTTGTATTTTATCTCATGGTTTTAAGATCATGCTGGTAAGGGGTCCATGAGACCAAAAAATGTCAAGAACCCTTACTTTGTATTCTCTGGGCCATACTAGGCAGAGGCTGGAGATGAAGTGGACTGGAGATTGGGAGGACTCAGGAATCCTGCTTTTTCATCCCAGCTCAATCATGCACTTAGTGGTGCAACCTACGTCTTCATCCTTTGAAGACCAAGTCTTTGTTCTTTGGAGACTTGTTTTCCTTAGCTGCAATAGTGGCGAGTGAACCATTTTTCCCTTGAGAGCTCACAGGTCACTGTGAAGGTCAAATGACATCATGTCTGTGCGTCATTGAGTTGCTTTGAAAATCGTTTAAAGTACCAATAAGGTATTTATTGAGGAACATTAATGAGTTAAGGTTTCGGAGGTCTGGTGCTACCGGTGACTGTTAATTTTAGGGTACTCTAATATTTAAACATACTTGAAGTGAATTCAGTTGGGCAGAACACTTTAATATGTCCTGCATAGCATTTTCTACCTAAGATCTAACATTGTCCATAAGGCTCGAAAGCCTGAAGGGCTCATACCTGTGTGTAATCAATTTCTTTTCTTCTCTTGCCCTAATAATTACTATGCCTTTGAGATCTTCCTCCCAGATAGAAAATTTAGGCAAGCCATGATCTTCAAAGCTTACCATCAAACCAAATAACTGGGATGATTTTATGGCTCTTGGGATGTGGGAGCTGGAAGCCCCTTTTGGCCTCTTGTTAATGGGATGCAGCCTGTGCTATGAAGGAGGGCCAGAATTGGAAGGATCCTGAGACTATCTTTGAAAACAGCAGAAGTTTCACCTACTTTCATGGAGCACTGGTCAGAAAAGTCACCTGAATTCTTCTGAGCTAGCAGGTGTCATTCTTCTTTTAAGTTACTGTGTGACCCTGGGGGATTTCCAGTACTGTAAAGGTAACTCTGGAGTCATTCACACATTGTTAATATGATTATTATAATGATAACTATTTATTGAGCACCTTGTCAGGCACTTTATGCTGACCAAAGACCATTCTTTGAAGGAAATATACTTAGATTTCCACTATTTCTTAAAGTCAAGGTCTTGGATTGTAGTCCAGGCTGGCCTCAAACTTGCAGCATTCCTCCTACCCCAGCTTCTCGAGTGCATTAGAGGAATTACAGGCATTACAGGCATGTGCCACCACACCTAGCTGGTTTTCTCCTTTATAGATGAATATAAGAAGTCTCAGGGAAGTTAAGTGACACTGTTAGAAAGTGATGTGGCAAACCATGGTATAATAGCAAGAACACAAACTGAAGCCAGGCTAACTTGCATCCAACTTCTGGGCTTCGTCACGTATTTCTGTGCACCTAGGTGAAGTAATCAAACTTTTCCAAGCCTATTTTCTCCTCTTACCCATCTTCAAGCTCCCTAACATTTTTGTCCCTCCTACAGTACCTGGTACATGATAATTGTTTAGCAGGGTCTTCCACAGAAACACGAGGGAAGGAGTCGTGTTGTGTTCACTCCTTAATTTCTAGGGCCAAGACTTGCACATATCAGGTATTTTATAGTGGCACATAAATGAACAATGTAGGGTTTATAATATTTACCAATTATGTTAAATAAAATATTAGAGCAGTAGAAAATTTTGGGCTTGCAATTGGAAAGACAAGGGTTTAAGTCTCATCTCTGCCTCTTCAAAACTTAAAAAAGTTACTTTACATCTCCAAGTCTCAGATGAAGCCGAGGTGAATATCATCTACTTTTCACATGGTAGTAAAAATGAAATGAAAAAATATCTTTATTTATGGGGGTTTAGTTCAGTGGTTCCGCAGCCTGCCTCGAAAGTGCAAGGTCCCAAGTTTGATCCCTGGTACCAAAAAAAAAAACAAACCACCCTTATTTATCATTAATCTTATCATATATCTATATCCTGGTTCATGGGACTCATAGATCAATGTTAGCTTTTACTATTGTTATGGCTTGTACCTAGATGTCCCCCCAAAGCCTCATGCACTCATAGGTGGGGCTTTTCAAAGAGGGTGTGATGTGGGCTATAGGATGTGATGCTGGGATAAAGGTTGCCCCACTCTGGGTATGGGCGGTGCTGCCCAAAGGGGTGGGTAGCCCGGGTGGAAAATAAAGGGACAAAAAAAAGCAGGGTGCTTCTGCTGCTGCCATTTATTGCTGCTTGCTGCCTTCTCCCAGCCCTGCCATGCCATGGACTATTTCTCCTCTGTGAGGTCGATCTGTCCTGCCACCTTGTCTTGGAGTGAGCCGACTGTGCACTGAAACCTCTACAAACTATGAGCTGAAATAAATCTTTCCTTCTTTAACTTGTGGTGTTGGGTATTTTGCCTCAGCAGTGAGAAAAGTAACTAAGACAATTATTACATAATATTATTTGCATGGAGCTAAGCATGCTATGCAAGTACTCATTTATAAAACATTTACTGTGCACCTACAATGTTCCAGGCTCTGGGGATGTAACAGTGAGCAGGAGAAATGAGGACCATGCTGTCAGAGAACTTACACTCTGGTGAGCAGGCAGGGTGAGGGCACTGAGAGTAATATAGTTCAGGTCTGAAGAGTCAGACATCATTCCCACCTCATCAGCACTGTTCATGGTTGGAATCACTGAATATTTTTACAGCTTTGGCTAAAGTGGGAAGGACTTAAACTCGATGTGTTAAAAGCTCTCCTTCTATCTTTTGGAAGACAAGGGCTGGCTCTACTCCTTTTGTATCCTACAGTGCCTGGGTCAGTGTGTGGGATAGAGTAAATGTTTGGAAAAGGTTTGAACAGCTGACTTTCCTTTGTTGAGGCCCACTGACATGATATACCCCACAATTCTGGGTGTGAACATAAAAACATGTCTTTAAAATGTGGGTAAGATCAGGAACTTTGGCTGAATATAATCATTATTATAACTCTGCTGAGAACTCACCATGGGCCAGGCGCTGGCCAGGCTGTTTGCAGATGCTATCTTGTTGAATCTTTCCTACTGCTCTTTGAGGTAGATATAAATTCTCCTTAATTTTGTCTATAAGGAAATTGAATCTTTCATTGTGACCATGTAACTTCCCTACAGACTCATGGGCCAGAGGTAATTTGGGCAACATGACTACAAAATAGGTGCTCAGCAGATGGTAGCAATTGTGGAGAAAAATGGAGCCAGGTCTATGTGATGCATTATACTAGGCAACTGAGAATCCCAAGGGCTTACATAGTTTTACTGGGTGAGTTGACAGTTCTTGCACATTTACACTGCCCTTTCAAATAATAGTTTATTCTGTACTATAAGGAAACCATACATTTTGGGGTCCAAATTGAAAAAAAAATTTCTGAATAACTTGGAACACAGATATGCATCTAATTTTCTTTAAAAAATAACATTCATTTGTACTGAAGATGCTTAACAAGCAACTTGGCAATATTACAAAATCAGGTGTAGAGATACCACAGGACTGGGTGGAGGGAGATGAAACAACCATTTGTAAAGTAAGAGGAAACTTGTATTCATTATTTTCTGCCAAATATCTTAACAGCTGTATCTCATAAAAATAACAAAACAGCAATATTTCAAAATTATGGAGGAACACCAGTCATAAATAGCACTGAGAATTTTGAAGGAACAATAGCTTCATTAATAAATCTCTATGGTGAATGTAAAGAATTGTGAGAAATGGCATGTGCTGTAATGTGATTATGTAGTATAATGCAAACATACTCTGTTCTTACACATTGTAACAACTCTGGATGAGCGTATCAGTCAGGGTTCTCCAGAGAAGCTGCCAAGTTTGAGGGCTGGCCAGCAGGCTGGAAATTTCTAGCAGGAGGGCAGGAGTTGATCTTGCAGTTTTGAGTCTGAAGTAGCCTGGAGGCCAATTTCATTTCTCAGGGGACCTCAGTCTCTCCTCTTAAGGCCTTTAACTGATTAGATGAGGCCCACTCACATTCTGGTAGGTAATCTGCTTTAGTCAAAGTCAACCAGTTTAAATGTTAATCACATCTGAAAAATACCTTCACACCAACATCTACACTGGCGTGGGAATATTAACCATCACAGCTAGTATATTCAAATACACTGGGGAGGCATCCTTGGACCAAAGTGGTAGGTGTAATAGAAACAGTTTGCAATATAAATAAATTAAGTAAAGGAGAGTGAGGTATTTAGGTGGGGCAGTTGCTATGTTAAAATTTAATTTTATTTAACTGCTAAGTGGAAAATGTGCCTTGATTTCCTACATATTATTAAAACAAGGCATTCCAGGAGCTCTGAGACTGGTGAATCAAACCCTTCTGCTGTGTTGATGACAGAGGTGCTTCAGAGAGGAAGCTAGTGTAGAAATAACCCCAGTATCCTCTGGGGCCACAGCGGGGTGTTTGAGGGGAAGCCAACTTTGGCAGGAATGGGCTGCTAAGGAAAGCTGCTTCTAGTTGTCAGTTAGGGTTAGCATCTTCTTCCAACATCCTAGTAATACAAAGGGAGAAACTGAGGTGATCTACCAGAGGGTCACTTAGCAAGTTATTCAAATCAAAACACAAACTGAGGTATAAAAAAGGAATATTTATCTTTTAAAAATACAACTTTGAACACTACTGGCATCTCATTTACAAAGGATTTTCATGGAACACTCTCCATTGTCTTTGCTTATTCAGTGCATCCTCTTATCTTCCAGGCAGTTCAAGGGAGGGCATGCTTGTGTTCTAAGCCCCACAGCTACTACCACAAAAATAAATAAATAAAACACGATCTCTGCCTCAGGCATTAGCCCCAAAGCCCTCTCCTTTCCTTTCATTTTCTACCAAGTAGAACTTCCTAAATGGTCCACTTCCAACTTCCATGCCACCTTTGCAACCTGCTGTTTGGGCATAGTAGAACTGGAGGTGTCCCCAGCAATCAGCACTCCAGGGGGACCAGACTGATTTGTAGGATGCCTCATACACTCTGGCCCATTATTTACTCATTAGTTCATTACTATGAATACTCATATCAACTCTTTACATTCAGCATGAAGTAAACATGGTATTTACAGCAGTACACGGTTTGCAGTTCGACACACTGACAGCAGAAAAAAGGGACCAACAGACTTCAGAAGGCCAGAGGAGAGAGTATTAAAATAAATTCCTTCTGCTAATGTGTGTGTATGCATGTGCCCACATGTGAATGCATTTCAATTCATAGAAAACTAATCACGCTCTCCTTTAAAAGCAGACTATTTACAAAAGATTTTTGAATAGTACAAACACATGCTAGTCATACTGAATACTTGGTTTCTGTGAAGACATCTAGATTTATTTTTTGAAATTCTGAAATAGACCTTTTTATCTGTTGGAAAAAATAACTTTGGAACATTTGTCAACTTTTGGTTCAAAGCAATTTTGCAAAAAGCCACAAATCATGCTTTGTTGTTTCAAAGGTCAACCTGGTAAGCACCATCTAGAAGACACTGATGTGTTATTCATTTACTGGTCTACTAGGGATTAGAAAGACAATGGCAGTTACACAGAGTACCTAGTGCTCCTCTTATTCCTATCACCAGCAGCAACAACATTAACGTGAAAAGTTTGGAAACACAAATCACATACGAATCATTAAAACATTTCAGTTAACAGTTTTTTAAAAAAATACCAAGGTCTACAACAGTAGTACAGACACCGAAAACACTCCAAATATTCTTTAGTTGGAGGACTTTTTCAATACTACTACTAAGAAAAGAAAACCAATTACCAGAAAGGGGAGGGAGTTACAGCACTTGAGATTTGAGGCATTTTCTTCTTAGGACCTGCAGTTCGAGGTGCTGTTCTAGGATCCTTATCTCAACTCAAAAGATACTCCAGGAATGAATTGACAAATTTAAAGCAACTTCCACTTGAAAATCATTGAAAACACAAATCACTTTCTAAGCTTGTCCAACACATATTTATTTTCAGGATCCCATGGTAGGCAAAGAGATTCAGGTCAGTTTCAAGCCCTCAAAGCCACAGAATTTCCATCTCTTCTCCAGGCTGGCTCCAACTCCGGTCAATTCCTGCTTGAAGGTATGCTGGAGTTTACCCATGAGGCATTCCACGTCACTGGTGCAGATCTGCAGGGCAGAGAGCATACCCTCCATTCTAAACAAGTTTCATGCTCTCAATTGTCTTCTTTCTCAGTGCTGCCTACTTTAGGATGATGATGATGATGATGATGATGATGATGATGATGATGATGGTGATGAGTGTGTGTGTTAGGGGTGTGTGTATGGCTTAACCTGCTCCCCTTCTTGCATGGGAGTTGGTAAAGTGTTGGTAGAGTGGCTTTCAGACAGTGGTGTTCCTCTGCTGTGACCAACAGACACTGTTCACTGAGCTTGCTATTGGAAAGAGCTGATATCAGTTGTGTGGAGAAGTGTGGGCGTATAGTCAGCTTAATGACGGCTGTTCAGTGCAGGAGATGCTATGTGAGGCCCACTGAAGCTGCCAAGTCTTTTGGGAGGGGAGGGAGGCAGAATTCCTCACACACGCATTCACTTTCAAAGGAAAAGCAACAGGAATGTGCAGTGCTCTGTGTTCCTACTTCTATGCATTCTCTTTCCTCACTTCATATTCAGACAGAGAGACAGACAGACAGACAGACACATATCCACCCCCCATCTTAACACAAAAACAAATGTGTGGACTCCTTTAGACCTTGTTTTAGGTAGTCATCTTTGCATTAGTAGCAACCTTCCTAACTGTGAGCCTGGCCACCAGGGCTTGGTTGAAACCCTCAGTTTCTTGTTTCAACACTTTTTGTCCTTGCCTCAATTGTTTCATAGTAGGTAATGCATTGGTGATTGTGGGAGGGCTATTTGCAATAAGCCTTCCAATTTTGAAAATCAACATTTGCTTATGGATAAAGGCCCAGGACAAAAGTTGGATGGGCAGGAAAGCTGGTTAATTTGCAGTTGCTACGTAAATCAAGAGAAAGGAGGAAAATTCTTCTCAGATGTATCTTGGAAGTATGGTGGCCAACTCATTCAATCTTGCTCTAGACTTTCATGGTTTTAGCACTGAAAGTCTCAAGTGCAAGAAAACTCCTCAGTCCCCCACCAGCCTGGAAGAGAAGCTCGATGAATCACAGTGAAACAGCATGTGAGGGAAACTTCCTTAGATCAATAAGTAATAGCTTATTTATGCATAAAGAAAGTAAGGTCATCTGTTCACAAAGAGACCTACATCCCCTGGATTCCCTCATTCAGGCCCCACATACCTTATTATCAAGACGGTGCAAGTAGGAACAGATGTATTCAATGCTTGCTCCAAATGGGTGAACATGAAGGAACGTGGAGATAATGCCTATAGAGATAATCCCAGAGGTTACACTTGAGCATGGCATTCCTTGAGATGTTTCAAGTGACAGAGAACTAACTCATATGCATAACACCGACACATGTACAACATAAATGTACTAGGTGCTACTCTAAATTTACATATATTCATTTAACCTTCACAATAACCTTGTGAGGTAGGTATTCCTCATTTCACAGATGAGGATACTGAGACAAAGAAAGTTGAAGCAACCAGCTCAAGATCACACACCTGCTAAGTGTAAGAGCTGGTATTTGAACACAGACCTTTGCTCTTAATCACTACACATGCTGCCTCTTACTATATAGCATCACAGGCAGAAAAGCTGGCATTTAAGCAGTCATTTCCATAACTTGTGATGGTTAAGGACCATTTGAATTCTAGAATTTTACAATGACTCTATGCTACGCTTTTGCAGTTCTTTCTACACCTGAGAGGCTAAGTCCTTAACTTAGACTTCAGTCTCTTAGGTGTAAATAATGTCTTGTTGTTGGGGCAAACATACACATCAGGTACTTTGCCTAATTAACCTAGTGCCTCTCATAACACAATCTGCTGATTATGTTTGGCATTTTTGGGGGGAGTAGTTCTGTAAAGAAAAGCTAAACTTTTCATTCATGGCTGACTCAAGTGGTCACTAGCATGTTGTGCTTAAGAGTCCCAAATCTCTTCACATAACAGAATTCTTTAGGCAGTTTACAGCCTCCAGGAATGCACCTGACTTCTACTCACCCTAACCCTGAGTGAGCTGCTCTAATGACCTTGATTATTCTGGCCATTAGCTTAATGTTCTAATCTTTCTCTGGCAACAAGTTGAAAAAATTGCTAAAAATTATACTATTTATGTTATTTTAAATTGCTCTCCTTTTATAAGATCTTTGGACATTGAACAGACCCAGAATTGTGCTTACTGAAAACTGCCAAGAAAAAAAGTGAAATCTGATTTGGTTTATAAACTACAACTTTTCTGTCCCTTTAAGACTGACAAAGAATAGCACAAGTTTAAATTGTAGCTTGAAGTGCAGTCAGTTGTTTGAGGAAAAAAAAACTTTCAAGTATCAGATGGCCAAGAGATTGGTTGGGGTATTTTAGGAGGAACTGATGGAGGAGCTCAAAATCTGCTCAAAATGGATGCTGCTGCTTCTAACATGACATTATTCTTAAATGACTAGGTAAATTGAATTTCTCAACACTGATTCTAGTTGAGAAATTTAAATTTTGAAGAAGACAGTATACATTCAAAGAAATTCTAGATGTCATGGCCAAGAAAGACTGTCAAGTGCCAAGAAATAACTCCATAGTTTAAAAACACTAAGCAGTTTTTGTGAGTTCACAAAGAATAGACTTTAAAAAAAATAGATTTCTCTTTCTCTCTGTCAGCTCAAGGCTGCATTCTTTAAAACACAGAACAAGAAACATTATTTTGAAGAACCGTTTTTTCCCCCTCAGGCTATCCATTACAGAGGCTTTCTACACCCAGCTCTTCTCTGACACATCTCTGTTGCTGTGCCGATTTGTTAAAAACTGAGTTGGAAAACTTTGAAAGTTGTCACTTTTCCTGAGGCCTCAATGGCAGATCTCCCTGCACATCCTTATTAACATATCAGAGTATTAAATCTGAATATGATACCCATTACCAGAAGAGACAGGTATATCCTGAAAGTATGTAGAAGGGAGTCAGTTTGGAGGATTCTGGAGATTGGGGCCTGGCCACTGTAAGACTCAACTTCCTACAAGGCAGCTGGGATTAACTAGCCGCCTCTAAATGCCTAAATATTTTACAACCTCAATCTGCCACACTTCTCCAAATGGTATATAAAGCCAACAAGCATTTGGGAATAGCACTGTAAGTGTAAAATGGGCCCTGTCCTGTGCTGAGTGATTTAGGCTAATTATCACCTGCAATACTTGCAACTGCTCTTTGAGGTTGGTGACATTATTACACAGAGGGAGGAACTGAAGCTTAGGAAAGGAATGGTGTGGTCCACATGGAAAGACAGGTCTGCCTGATTTTTGAACAATTTGCGTTATCTTGACTTTCTGAATGAATTTTCATACAGTGAGAGCAATACATCATACTTAATATTTGTTTCATCAAAGCCCACCATTGTCCAACACACCATATCCAGCCTCCTGAGTCATGTGCCAATGTGAAATAGTAAAGAAATAAATATTTGGTAGTTGTCCCGGAGCCTGGCACAAGTTCCCCAAACTCTAGAATTTCTGGAGTGATAGAGTATCTTCTGTATGCTTATGAATGGCTTGGGGAACCCTCAATAGCTTCAGGTTGGTGTCTGGCTGCCAGCAAGAGCAAGGAATGATTACAGGGTTGGAATTTTCAGTACTCTCCTCCAAGTACACCTATAAAATGAAGCCTCACTAAACATCTCTAATTCGATGGAGTTCAGAGTTTTCCAGTTGGTGAGCACATCGAGATGCAGGGAGGGTGGCATGCCCAGAAAGGGTACATAGTGGTATGTCGGTACACGAACTTAATTCTTTCCATGATTCTGGTCGCAAACTGATTTGGACAAAAACCAAATCAAATTCAATGGTTAGGTTCAATGTTGACCTTATGGGGAAATCTGATTTAGTTCACATCCAGTTTAGTTTGTGACCAGAATCATGGAAAGAATTAAGTTCGTGAACCGATGTACCACTGTATAACCCTTCCTAGTACCAAGCCCTGTGCATATCTTCCATTTGGTTGTTCTGAGTTGCGTCCTTTAAGATAAACTGGTAATAGAAGTAAAGTACTTTCCTGAGCTCTGTGAGTTGTTCTAGCAAATTATTGAACCTGTGGGGTGGAGATTGTGAGAACTGCTGACTCTAGCTGAATCCAACAGTAATGGGGGTCAGTTTGGAGCTTTAGTTTGCATCTGGAGTGTCCTCCATAGGCCTATGTTTAAAGACTTGGTCCCTATCTCACAGCATTGTTGAGAGATGGTAAAACCTTTAAGAGGTGGGGCCTACCAGGAGGTCCCCCGGCCACTGGGGGCACAGCTATGAAGAGGTTATTGAGACCCCAGCCCTGCCCCACCCCTTTTGCATCCTGGCCATGAAGGGTTTTGCCACACACTGCTGCCATGATATGCTGCCTCATCACAGATCCAAAAGTAACAAGGCCAACTGACCATGGACTGAAACCTACAAAACTGTGAACCAAAATTAACTTTTTATATTCTGATTATCTCAGGTATTTGTGACAGTAAAGAAAAGCTGACTAACACATCTGAGGAGCTGATATTTGAGACTGATATCTAAAATAAGAACAGATTTGTGAGACTTAGCCCCTACACTTGTGGAATATGAAGGTAACTCCGGCTAGTGGGAGTCAGAATTTAATTGAGTTGAATGGTAGGATGCCTAGTTGAAGTTGGAGAAATACTGTAGTTAGAAAAGATACTAGGAATTTGGTGTCAAGAGATAAAAAAATTACCCTCTTATTTGGTGTCAGAAGTGTCATGAGTAAAAATGGCTCAGCTAGTAGCCCAGAAAAACTTGAGAGGCAGATACTTGCTCCAGAGTCTCATCTGGAAAAAAAGCTCTTTGCACAACAATGTCCACACTAGCCCTCTGAGTGGATGTGAGAAGGCTCGGCCATCTTTGCATGGAGATATAAAACAAAATGACAGTGTGCTTTTTATAGCTGACCCCCTCTTAACAGAATGCTTGTATGGACACACTTGATGTGGCAGGGGTTTTGAGGAGCCCCCAGAGGACTGGGAACTGCTCTTACAATTTTTATGAAAATCTGTACTTGCTCTTACCCCATCATCTTCAGGATTCCTATACTGTCCTGCTTCATAAATGCTCGGTATGTGTTTATTAATCATAGGTAAACCCTTTCCCTCCTCTACTATATCTTATGAATGTGTGTGTGTGTGTGTGTGTGTGTGTGTGTGTGTTAGCTTCCTTACCCACTAGCAGTGCTTCCCGTTCAGATTTGATAGGACTGCTGTTCATGGTCTTCTCAAGAGGGCAGTCGCTTTCCTGGCTTGATGCACACAGTCTAGAAGCACAGTTTTCCTGTGGGAATAACACACCTCCTGGGTCAGTTCGCTGTATTTGGCAATAGAGCTGGTTTCCATTAATTACACAACAAGGACCTTTTAAACACAGGACCATAAAAACAGTACTGTCCAGTTCGGATAACTGAATAAGGGAAAAATAGTATGAATTACAAAAGCACCACAGATACTCCAAAGAGTCTTTAGATGGCTTCAAAACAGAAAAATTTAAACATTTGTCTTCACCTTTTTTTTTTCCCAGCTTTCATCATTCTTAACTCTATACAAGGAGTCTAGGGAACCAGACTCAACACTTATTGTGTACTAACTAGACACCAGGTATTAATAGATATGTATTACCTCCATTCTACAGATGAGGGAAATAAAGCTATCATGTAAATTAGGTAAATGGACTAAGATTACATTTCACCCCAGGCCATTCACTGTTAAGAGGATCACTCTTTTTTTTTCCTTCTTCAAATTTTAGGTTCACTTTCAGCTAATGATGAGTCTCAACTCTAAATGAAGAATCTGTAATATAGCCAATCCTCTCACAGGTCCTCAACTACTGCCTTTTGAACTAAAAATCAGAGCCTCTATCTATTGATGAGTGACTGTTTTCCATTCTTCTCTCTGATAAGCACATCATCTGTTGGAATATTCTTGACGTGGGCTGGGGATTTAGCTCAGTGGCACCGTGCCTGCCTCGCAAGTGCAAAGTCCTGAGTTCAATCCCTGGTAAAATATTCCTGACTTTACAGCAAGAAATGACCATGACCAAAATATTATTAGTCAGTGGCTTTTTTTGGTATTGAAATTTTTTTCTTGCTTAGTGTAGTTCGTAGGTTTACTGAGATACTCAGGTGAAATCCATCCCCAGCAATGACACTAAAAAACACATCCAGACCAGCCATGGATCTTTCTTTCTGTCTTGGATGTTGAGAACATATTTCTTTAGAAGAAGAAATAAAAGAAATCACTGTTTCAGTCTCTCTGTTTCAGTCATTTACGTTTGAAAAAGAAAATGCTGGGCAATTGCTCCTTTGGGGGCAGATCATGCCTGACTCAGACTCAGATGCTCTGTCATTTCTTCCCTTCCACAGGCCTTGAGCAGGGGCATGATTCCTTCTATTTTCTTTAAAGGTGTCTTCAAAGCTTCCCAGAGGCATCTCTGAATGAAATGAATGGTCTATGCTACAAGCCAGTTGTTTTGTGGGTTTACAGGCTTTCTGGCTGTAGTCAGAGGAGGACCCTTTGATGACCTACTCAATCTTTGGCCCTTAGAATCCAACCCAGGCAGTAACAATTATGCCAAGTTTGATTTAAACTACAAGCTTGCTTCTAAGCCTTAGGCTTCACATCTGCTTCTAACTCCCTTAAAATATTAAGCGATCCAGTAAACCATTTCTTAAGTGTGAGAGTTTAAAAGATTGGGGTTTATTTAAGATGTTAAGATTTCCTAAGAAGTTTTAGCCATTTTCAATGGAACTGTGGTCTTACTGAAACTTGATTTTTATTTTAATATAGCTGGTATTTAAAAAATTACAAGGTATATTAAAAGAATGTTTATTTCTTCAAATTTTGCTAGTAGAGATAGTTTTTTCTGCAGTAAGACACACGTTTAAGTCCCATTGTTATATTGCAAAACACTGACAATAACTCACACTATGGCTTACTGTCACGAAACCCAAACAAAACCAACAAAAAGAATCCCTCTTTACCTAAACTTATTGCTTTCCTTTCATCCTGAAATTATTTTTTGCAGTCTAATGTAATGGTACTTTGCTTCCTAACCTAATTGTGTCAGGTTGAAATATTTGGTCTCAAATCAGCTTCCCAGAGAAGATCAGTTTATAATGAACTGTCATGAATTCTTCTAAAAGAAGCTTTGCTTAAAATAACAAGAAAAAACATATTCTGACTCACTGTGTTTTGATTATCAGTTGGATCTCTCTCCTTGTCCTGTTAAGCTGCCACTTCCTGATATATTCAGTTTCACAATGGGAAACAATTTTCCTCAGGCACAACATGGCAAGTTTCTTCTATGCCATTTGACCTCTTATTTCTTTAAATGAAATTCTTTACAAAGCAGAAAGCTGCTTACATAAAAATGTCCTTAAGTCAATTTGTGATGCCAATCCTAATGAGTGAGTCTGAGCATAGTGTCATTAGAGTAACACCACATCTATCTACAGTCTTCTGGCTACACACTCCATTGTATGTGTAAAGTGAAAATGAGCTATGTAGCAGCTCTGGGACAATTTAGAAGCTTTGATAGTATGAGGAAAGTCCTGATAAGTAGCACAGCTTTGGCACTTTTCAATTAAAAGCTTGACAAATGAATTTCTCTGGGATTGTGCTCGTTTCTTTAATAGCACCCACAAAACTGGAGAGTGAGTTGGTTTTATGATGTGGAAGAATTAAAAGCATACTGCAAATGGCCTCCAGAAGAAAACACTTTCAATCATTTGTTTCAACTACACCAAGGTTGCCAGTTCTTAATGGCACTCTGGGGGACATCTCTGTGCTGGTAAACATACCCTGGGCCTTTGTGCACTGCATCTTCCTGAGTTGAGCATAGAAGATAAAGAGCAGTAGCTCTTACACAACTGTGTAATTGTTGATATCGGACTCCTGGTCCGAGCTCCTAATTTTTTTCTCTTGCTCACAAGATATTAAAATGAGGCAGTTCTGGCCAAAGACCCTTCTTTTTAAGAGAATAACTTCAGCTGAATATTCAGGCATAGAGGAGGTAGAAGAGGTGGTCTGTATGCTTTCAATAGACTGGGCACCTGACTCATGGTTGTAATGCACCAATCCACCTAGATGTAAGCAGACTCTTTTAGAGGTCCTCATTGATGGTCCTTATTAGAGCAGGCTCTCACTTGATAAAGACCCATCTTGCTTTCCCTGTTGCTATTATCTAGCTTTAGCATTATGTGTCTCCTTGTTTCTTTCCAAGCTTTCCCTCCTTTTGGCTCTGGTTATTACTCTCACTTGTGGCTGTTCATTATTACACAAGATGGACTGTCTACAAAGAAACTAAGTCTGTTTCTTCTTTTAATGAAATACTCAACTGAAATTACTTTGTGTCACATGAAGTTTTTACCCTGCTGTTTGCTTGACAAGATGAAGCAGGAAGAGGCGTGCATGCTGGTCTTCTCCAAGAGGGAAGACTGAGGAACTTTAGGGATAGACTTTTTATTCATTGAAAACAATACTCTCTGGAACCTTTAGAAATGCCACAGACTCACATCTAAGAGCAGTGTCCTCAATATAAGAATTATCCTGGAACTGTGCTTTTAATCCCTAGCCATCTAAATATTTCAGTATTGATTTCTACTGCAGAAATTCCTGGGCATTTTCACTGTCAGTGAAAAAAGGAAAGGGGAAAGGGGAAAAGGCTCACTTAGGATCTTGTACCTGTTCTTTAAGATTTTCCAACATTTTTTCCACCTGTAACTTGTCATCTTTGATTTTTTCAAGTTCAGCTTCTTTCTTTTTGTATTCCTCTTGAACTTTGAGGAGATGCTATAAGAAAAACCAAAGATAATCACGTCACTAAGAGCTAAACTTCACTTAAAATCCCTGGCTGAGGTTAGATGTCAGGCAGGCCTGCCTTACCTTTCCCTAGCACACAGAATCCTTTTTCCATGTAGAGTTTGGAAAAATCATTACTTTTCACTTTATCTGGCTCTTAAAGAATTTTCTTGAACTTGGGCCTGAGAAAACTAATTTATCCAGTCTCTTAACTGGGTCTCCAGTGTGGCCAGGGGTAAGGATTAGGTGCAATTAATGCTGTGTGGGCAATATTTTGACTGCTGCATAGATGTGAATTTAATGTTGTAAAGCATTCTTGCAAATAGCCATTTGCCAAGCCAACCTCACTTTTTATAAGGAAAGTAGTAAAGAATTCACATCTCACCTATGTTAGTTTCCATATCAATAGGCAAGGAGTTGGACTTGTCTTTATTAATAATTACAACAAATATTATTTGTTGAGGGCCTAATATATGCTAAGCATTGGGAATGGGATAATTTAAGCCTCAGAATAACCTTATATTATTATCTTTGAGGCTTAGACAGGTGAAGTGGCTTCCCTAAAGCCATTCAAATAGGAAGTGTCAGAGCTATATTTAAAACTAGTCTGGGTCAACCCCCAGAGTTCATGTTCTTAACACGTATTGTACTATACATCTTTAAAAATAAGGTGGGAGAAATATTATCATTGATCACAAGGCTATTTCCCCATAAAAGGTAATTTCAATGAGTGAAATTAATTTTTAGGAGGTAGAAACCTAATTCTCTGAGGTCTTTGAAGTGATGAAATGAAAAATGTTCATTATTTTCAAATGGCATTTAAGTGGCAGAAATGTCCTTATATGAAATGATTTTAAAATCAGTGTTGGAGAGGAGAAAATAAAACAAAAATGTTTCCAAAGTTTTACTTTTCAAAGGCTTGCAAAAGACTATTAGAAGGGTTGAAAAACAGAGTACACTGTGCATTGTTAAAGTTCTTTGATATAATTTATGTGTTCTAATTAAGCTCCATGATGACAATAAAGGGAAGGTAAGCATTACTTCACACATTTTGCTAATAGGAAAGGTGAAATATTAATGTGATGTTACCTGTCACATAGAAAGACAATGGTAGCAAAAGTAGTAACATGGGGCTGGCCAGTGCCAGAGAAGATTCCCTGCTCATCATTTATAATTTCCAACCAGCAATTATCTTTGCCTAGATAATTCCAGGCCATAAAGTTAAAAATTATTGCACAATTTAAATTGTACAGAAAACGGCTGGTAGTCTGGCATGACAGAAGATAGTATCCTTACTTCGAAGCACTACTCCTTTACTATAATGAAAGCAGATGTTGACATCTTTTAAATTGTGGGCTCACTGTGGTGATAGTTACATCAAACTTCTAGATATTAAGCACCTATTCCCCAAATGTTGTCTCTGAATGCAACTGAAGTTGGATGCGCTTATATTAGTTTACTTTTCATACTTGGAATTATATGCAGGCAACTTTATTCATATAAATGACTGTGAAAACAATAAAAACAAGTTGGTATTATGCACCCAAAGCACTGATACTTACAGACTCATAATGTCCCCATTTCCACCCAAATCAAGGATAGTATTCTTTCCATTCCTTCTAAAAATCTGTATTACTTGTCTATCAACTAAATACTCACTCATTATAACTTTTTCATATTTAAATAATTGATATTCTTCATAAAGACACTGAGACCCTAACTGGATCCCACAGACTTTCTGAAGCACAAAGAAAAGAGAAGATTGTGTCCAATGTAATTTTAATGTCAAGCATTTCTCATTGAATGCTTATTCTTTGAATATTGGTGATCCACTGCTATTTCTGTATTAACCAGAATATTTCATTACACACACCACATACTCTCTTCCTTAACCATGCCAGCAACTATGACATCAAGAAGAATAGCAGATTTGATATTTTATTTTCTTGCAGGGAACCCTTTTACGGGTGAAGAACTGATGCTATTTTTCACAAAAGTGCAGAAAACAAAAATGGCTATACCTGCTGCATTCCTTGTAGGGCCTGTTGCAGGAGTTTCAGCTGCTGTTCCTTGTTTGGGTCGTCATCTCTGTGGGCTTTGCCTTGTTCTTGCTTGAGTAGTTCTACCTCATTCCGATAGGCATCTAGCTGCCAACGGAGGCTGTCATTTTCTTCCTTTAGAGCCTCTGCCTGTGATACTAAGGCTAAACAATCCATGGAAAATGTTAAATCATATGTCTGGACTTCTTTGTGGTGCACCTGAGTACTATGAAAACTTGGTACTTCAAATTAATATGGATAAAAATCCTCTTGATGAGAAACTTTAGGGCTGAGTTGGCCATGGCAACAAGAGATAGGCACAAAAGCACAAAGGTACATTTTTGCAAATGAATCAGGATTCTAACACACAAAAGTCATTATGGTTCATATTCACCATCCTAAATATAACCAAGATATTTCCAAGGAACATCAGTTAGTTTTATTTGAAATGCAGCAAATAAGAGCCCTGTAATAAAAAAACATAGGACCAATTTCCTTGAAATGACTACTGCCTACACAATAATTTTACTGAAAAGTGTTTTTAAAGAATGTAGTATTGACTAGTCTTGCAGAAAAAATTAAATGTATAAATTAAGACATAAGATTTCTAGTTTCTAGTCCAGTATGTGAAGATCAGGGAAGTTTCCACTTTGTCTTAACAGCAAGTAAAAATGCTAAGCAAACTGAAAAATCAACAACTCTTTTTATATCCATCAGATAAGTGAGGTCATGGATCAGACCTCTGCCCACCAAATCAGAGATACAGGAAAGTGAAAGTAGCAAATCACAAGGAACCCATGAGCAGAAACATCCATGGGAACTTGTCCCAGGGTAGAAGAATTTAACCTGCAATTGAGGAGTTCTTGGAGGCACTGTAGGAACAAGCCTATAAGTTAAAAACTTTGAGGCTGTAGGTACTTTTTTGAGTTTTGCTTCTAAGAGCTCTACCAGGTCTTCACAGTGAATATCAGAGAAGAATCTCCTGCATCTGGTAGGAGAGTGGTAAAGAACCATTTTGAAATTTGAAATGCCAGAGCATTGCTTTAGCTTTAAAAAATTTTAGCATATGTTTTAAATACATAATGATTATATTCATTGTGGGGAGTTGGTCCTGCACATAACATATCTTAATTCTTTATTTCCATTCCCCAACCCTCCCTTCTTTCATCTCCTTCTTGTCCATCTCTTGGTCCCCTTCCCTTCTGCAAAAGTTCTATCTCCCTGTTTTGTACTATCTATCTTTTATTTCAGAGCATTATGTATTTCATAACAAGGTCTGCCTTCAGGGAACATTATTTTATCAGAACCTAACTTGCTAGCGGTTTTAAAAGAGCATAACTGACCTGGGGGAATGGATATTCTCAACTCCAGTTCCCTCTAAGGGTGGGGGAAATAAAAGTGAGAAGCACTGGTGAAGTTCACAGTCTAGAACATAGGCTCACTCAAAGACTGAGAACTACAGACTAGAGAACTAGAGAGCATTTCTCCTTCTTCCACACAAATGAAGGCCTATCTGCTGGAGTTCTTTACACCAAGAATTTCATGTATGGATACCAACAAAAAATTACAAGGTGTACTAGATGGCAAAATCCACATTTTGAAGATACAGAAAAACATCAGAGCAGATACAGATATAGTAAGTATGTTGGACTTATGAGACTGGGAATTTTTTTTTTAAAAAACCCTATAATTAGGAAGCAACCTAACAAAAGAAATCAAAGATCTCTTCTCTGAAATCTATAGCACTCTGAAAAGAGAGATTGAAGATGACATCAGAAAATGGATAGACATCCCCTGCTCCTGGGTAGGAAGGATTAATATAGTGAAAATGGCCATACTTCCAAAACTGCTATATAGATTCAATGCAATCCCAATTGAAATCCCAGCAGCATACTTCATGGACCTTGAGAAAACAATGGAAAAATTCATTTGGAACAAGAAGAGACCCACAATAGCAAAAGCAATTCTGGGTAACAGAGACATGGCAGGAGGTATCACAATCCCCAACTTGAAACTCTACTACAAAGCTACTGTGATCAAAAAAGCATGGTACTGGCAAAGAGTCAGACTTGAGGACCAGTGGAACAGATTAGAAGATGCAGAAACAACTCCAGACACACTCAGCCACCTCATCTTTGACAAAGGAGTGAAACACCCTCACTGGAGGAAAGAAAGCCTCCTTAATAAATGGTGCTGGAAAAATTGGGTTTCAACTTGGCAAAGATTAAAACCAGACCTATGTCTCTCACCATGTGCTGAACTTAAATCGAAATGGATTAAAGGTCTAAATATTAAAAAAGAAACACTGAACTGGCTGGAACAGAGGTTGGGTAGAACTCTTGAAGACACTGGTGTAGAAAAAGATTTTATGAACAAAACCCCAGTTGCCCGTGAACTAGCACAATCAACAAGTGGGATCTCTTCCTTTTAAAAAGCTTCTGCACAGCAAGAGAAACCACCGACAGTGTGAAGAGACAACCCACAATGTGGGAAAAAATTTTCACCTGCTGTTCCTCAGACAAAGGTCTACTATCTAGAATCTATAAAGAACTTAAAAAAATCAGACCTCCCTAATTTAAAGACCCAATCCAAATATGGGCATCTGAAATGAACAGACATTTCTCACACAAAGAAGTAGAAATAGCAAATAAACATATGAAAAAATGTTCAACCTCACTGGTCATTGGAGAGATGCAAATGAAAACAACGTGGAGATTCCTACCTCACCCCAGAAAGAATGGCTGCTATCATGAAATCAACCAATAATAAATGTTGGCGGGGCTGTAGGGAAAGAGGAACCTTGCTCCACTGCTGGTGGGATTGTACACTGGTGCAAACACTGTGGAAATCAGTATGGAGATACCTCAAAGAACTAGGACTGGAAGTCTCATTTGACCCAGCTATTCCCCTGCTGGGTATCTTTCCCAAAGAATTAAAAGAACCATACCACAGTGATATATGTGGACCCATGTTCATAGCAGCACGATTCGTGATAGCTAAAACTTGGAAACAGCCCAAATGTCCATCAACTGGAGACTGGATAAAGAAAATGTGTTTTTTTAATATATAAAATGGGGTACTACTCAGCCATAAAAAACAACAAATTAGAGACATTTATAGCTAAATGGATGCACATTGAGGCGATACTCTTAAGTGAAATAAATAGGACACACATGTAAATACCAAATAGTTTTTCTAGTGTAAGAAACAAAGTGCAAATAAGGACTAAAAGGTATAATAGATAATGTGAAATAGGAAGAAAAGGGGCAAAGGGGAAGGGGAAGTGGAGGAGTAAGGGGAAGGGGAAGTGGAGGAGTAGGGGAAAGGAAAGAAGGGAATGGAATTAATATGCTAAAATTAAAAAATGGAAACAAAGTCTTTGTAAATAGGCAGGGGTGGAGGGGTTGAAGGGAGGGCAGGGGAAGGGGGAAAATAAGGACCAAGTTGTATTATGTAAAGGTGCGAATTTCCAATGATGAATGTCATTATATTGTATACCTAAAATGTACCAATAAAATAAAATTTTAAAAAATCCCTATAATTAATATTTGAAGAGCTTTAATGAAAATAGTATATAAAAACACAGGAATAATATAAGCAGAGAGATGGAAATTCTAAGAAGGAAAGAAAAAGAAATGCTAGAGATCAAAAGCACTGTAGCAGAAATGAAAGTGCCTTTGACGGACCATTAGTAGACTGGATATGACTGAGGAAGATTGAGGGCTTGACCCCAAGGGCACACCCCTATGATCCCCTTCCTTCAACTAAACCCCATTTCATAAGTTTTCATCACCTCCCAATAATGTAATCAAATTATGAATTCAGTAATCCACTGATGAAGTTAAAGCATTCATGATCCAGTATCCTTCTCAGGCCCCTGGCTCTGAACATTGCTCCACTGGGGATGAAGGCTTCAACACATGAACCTTTTGGGGGGACATTTCAGATCTGAACAATAACAGCACATTTATTTATAACTGTATAAACTTGGAAGCAACATAGATGTATTGCAGTAGGCAAAGAGATAAGCTGCGGTATATCCAGACAATGGAATATTATTCAATGCTAGAAAGAAATGAGACATCAAGCCATGGAAAGACATGAAGGAAATTTAAATGCATAGTACTGTACTAAGTAAAAGAAGCCAATCTGAAAAGGTTACACACTATATGACTTCAACTATGTGACATTCTGGAAAAGGCAATACCAACACCGTGGAAACAGTAAAGAGACAGTGGTTTCCAATGGTTAGCAGGGAGGAAGGAGGGAAGAGCAGGCAGAACACAGAGGAATTTTAGGGTACTGATACTGTTCTTATGATAGCACCATGAAAGACAGATGGCATTTTACATGTCAAAACCCACAGAATGTACACCAAAAATGAACCCTAACATAAACTATGGGCTTTGGGTGATAATGATGTGTCAATTATTGAAACATATTACCATTCTAAGGCAAGAGAATGATAATAGTGAAGACTTCCTTGGTAAGGACAAGGATTATATAGGAACTCTCTACTTTCTCCTCAATTTTGCTATGAACCTAAAACTGCTCTGAAAATAAAGTCTATTAATAACAAAAACGAAGTCACATAAGGAAACCTAGGTTAAACTTAATTACTTGTAGGTTTGGGCACATTTTCAAGTTAAAAATTATAAAGTCTATTCCTATACTTGTGGTACTGGAGATTGAACCCAGGACCTTTGCACTGAGCTACATCCTCAGCTCTTTTTTATTTTGAGACAGGGTTTTGCTAAGTTGCTAAGCTACCCAGGCTGGGCTCTATGTTGCAGTCCTCCTGCCTTAGCCTCTCAGAATGCTGGAATTACAGGTGTGTAACACTGTACCCTGCCAAAATATTTAATCAGAGGATTTTTCATTAATTTAACATTTAGTGAGTACCTTCTGTGTCGTAGGCTGACTGTGGTAAAAAAATTATATGACTATTAATTTCTATTGTTTAATACTACGTTAGTAGATATATTTGTAGTTTATTCTTTTTATTTTATTTTATTTTATGTTTTGCAGTGCTGAATTGATATCAGGGCCGTGTGCATGTTAAGCAAGTACTCTACCACTGAGCCACATGCCCAGGCCACCTTTTCTTGATTATTAATAGGACAGAAAGCCTAGAAAAGGGATATTATCAAGATGGATCAAGAGTACAAATTGATATATTATGGATATACAAAGGTTGAAGGGAAATTTGACAAGGATGTGAATTTTCTCAGCAACAGGGTGGGACTTTGGGTGGCATACAGTAAAAGAAAAGTAATGGGAATAAAACCATTGAAATTATTAGTCAAATGGTAGAAGAGTTTTTTAAAGGAATATCAAAGAAAAGATCCATCTTATACTTAAGTAATAGAAAGAAATTATGATTTACAAAGATGAAATATATAGAAGAAAACTATATTCTGAGGGGAAAAAACATTCCACACTCCTAAAAGAAGCTGCCTTAAGGGAGACATTGGCTTTAGTTCAATGCCTTGAAACAAAGGGGTTTCCTACAATTTTTAGGTACTGATGTAGGCTGCTGAGATCAGACTGTCTACCCAAAACAGAGTGGCAATGATTATAATAGGAAGGGTTCTGGTTAGAAATATCTTTTTGGGGCCGGGGATTTAGGTCACTGGTTCTACCACCTGCCTCGCAAGCACAAGGTCCCAAGTTTGATCCCCGGCACACACACACACACACACACACACAAAACCCTGTGTCGGGTAATGAGAAATATCTTTTTGTAGTGTTGAGACAGTCTAGGCGTCCACATTTGTTTTCTGTGGATGGCCATGCACTTATCCTGATATGGCAGTTTTAAGTCTCATGTTTTGGTTTAAAAAATTACAAAAGACCTTTGGCATATGTTTGTTTCTATTACTGATACATTTTATGTCTTTGAAGAGAAAGCAATTACTCAGAGACTTGGTTTCCTAGCATTCCAAATACGGTCTACCCCTGCTATCTCCCAGTGGCTGCGATACTTTCCATCAGACAGGCAGTGCTCCTAACAATCACAATACCAAAGGAAGATGCTACAAATGAATGTGATTATATATGTAAAACTATATAGAAAAAGGAACATTAACCATCTGCCAAACAGAGGAAGAAATACTTGGTCAGTACCAAGGACAGCTTCTTGAGCTAGAGTTCAGGTAAATAGCACAGTTATTCTATAAATTAAGTGACTCTTTCAGAAGGGCAGTTAGTTATTTCTGCCATGGTTTGTATGTTTGTTCTTTGGCAATCCACATGGCTGAACACAAAATAGTACTATTTCATTTTCCTTCTTTTGTTTCTTCTTGCTCTGCAGGCCAGTGATTATACTCACGTTCTTTCTACATGTTGTATGGAGATACATGGATAAGAAAAGGTCAGAGATTTAGGGTTATAAAGGCGTTATCCTTGAGTTTATATGTGGAAATATTTTCTCTCTGAGAAAATGAGGAGAAGAGACTGCTTCCTTCTGCCTACTGTGGGGGGGCATGCTGATGAACAGCGATGGATGGATATCTGCAGTCAAGTGGAAGGAGATAATAATCTTCCCAGTTTGGACTTATCATTATGCAAAAAAAATTGTGATCACCTATAATGCTACTGTGGGAACCTTCTCTAAAAGTATGTTTCTCATTCCCTGAAATGAGGGTTTTGCCATTTTAATGAGGACACCAAGTCTTTCCTTTCACAGACTTAGTATTAATTGGGCCCATTTCTGAAGCTGGAGTCCTTTGTACATTGCCAGAACATCAAAAAGTTCAATATCACCTTTTAATAATATGTTTCAATAGGTGAATCCATCAGCCCTGATACTAAAGAGCATAGTACAGTGTATGTATTCATAACCTGACATCATTAGTTCTCAGCTTCTCCTTTTTTACTACTTACTATTTGGGAAAATGTGTCTCTTTATGGGAATTGCTCCTCAGATCTGAAGGCTGCCAGTTCATCGTGGCAATGTGAACGTACAAAGGCAGCCGTGAATACCTCCTTCTAGGAGCCACTAAGAGCAAAATCCCAGACATGTTTCTGCACAAAAGATTGAAAAGGACTTTTGTGCCGTTAAAAAATTAATGTGTAGTCTTCTTCAATGGTGCAAAAGAAACAAACAAAAAGTAACAGAAGTGAATTCAGGGTATCAGTCACTTTTATAAAATGTCCTAAGAGGAAATGCTAAAAAAGTTATGGAAGAAAGAATGAGCAATATTCCTCTCAATCTTAGAAAAAAGTTTGAGGCTCAGCGAATGATAAAAAGAAAAGCTAAAAAGAACAGAGTAGAAAGAAAGGGAGATGATATGAGGACAACCCATTGGCATGGTTGCAAAGCAGTTCAGGTAAAATCTTAACTGGGCTCCCTGACCTCATGATGCCTCGCTTTCATTGTCCCTCCACCTCATCATCTCCACTACAATCTGCTTTCTGCCAGCATGGGTGCACTACAGTCCTCATAGTTTCCCCTTGAGATCTCTAAACTTCTTTCTCATACAGAATCCTTATCTGCCAATTCTCTCACTGTTCCACATCTCCCTAAGACTCTGATATCTTTCTTGCTGGCATCTTTAATCTCTTGGAGTGGCCAATGTCACTCACTCCATTAATTGTTTCCTGGCTAAACAGATTCCACTGCGAATTCCTCAGCACCCTGTATGCCTTCAGCCTTCTGAAACCATCTGGTTGGCGTACCATGTCAATCCCCAAATCACGGTAACTTGACTCAACGTTCTCTGCTATTTATCCCAGGCCCTGTACCTCGGAGAATTTTTTTCTAGTACTGGAGATTGAACCCAGGTCTTCACATTGAGCTACATTTCCAGCCCATTTTATTTTATTTTAATAAAGGGTCCTACTAAGTTACTAAGTTTCCTAGGCTGTACTCAAAATTATAATTGTCCTGCTCCAGCTTCCTGTGTATCTGAGGTTACAAGTATGCACCACCATACCTGGCTTTAGGCAACTTTTATAGGAAGTAGCAGAGGTAGGTAGCTAGAACAATAAAGACTCATGTTGGCCTGTGTTGATGGGTCCCTCAACTCTCTCACTGATTTCTTCCTTCCATACAGCCCATAGCAGTTACTCCAGATTTATTCCTCACTTGTCATGGTCTCATTTCTGAATAATTTCTATAATCAATGGATGATCAATTACTGTATGGAGAAGCCTGAGCAATATATATCCTATATATCTTTCAGCTTTCCTTCTCTTATCTCAGAGGAAGAAAGCTTTTCTCCTTATAAGGCACATTCCTTCTGGATTTGGATCACTTTCCATTCTTTTCCAGGGTTCCACTTCCATCATTATTGATAAGTACTTTTTCATTCTCTAGCATTTTCAGCCTCATATTCCTCATGGCATCCTTATCTTTTATTGAACAACAAAAAACTTAATTTGTTATCAGTTCTATTTGTTATTTATAATACCTGCATTTCTTTTTCCTTATTACCCAAATTCCTGGCCTGAGGTCTTTGTCCACTTTCTTTTATTGCTTAAATTTTTATTGGTACATTTTAGGTATACAATACTTTTATATTTATCATTGGGTGCTTATATCTGTACATGATGTATCTTGGTTCTTATTTTTTCCCCATTCCCTGCGCTCCCTTCCCTATTTACAAAGATTTTGTTTCCATTTTTTCTTTTCTCATAGTTTTTCCTTTCCCTTCTTTCCTTTCCCCTTCCCCTCCCACTTCCCCTATCCCTTTGGACCTTTTCTTTCTATTTCAGGCCATATTCTTAAGTGAAATAAATAGGACACACATGTGTAAATACCGAATAGCTTCTCTAGTGTGAGAAAATGAAAGTGTAAATAAGGATTAAAATGATTAAAATGAATAATTGATAATTCCACTTTCTTATTAATGCTGTATTCTGCCCCTACCTGTATCATTCTACTAACATATTTCCTGGTCAATACTGCTTCTCTCAATTCCTCTCTTCTTTGTAACATCTGATAATGTTGATTACTCTCTATTTCTAGAAAAATCTCTTAATTTCTAGAACCCAATTCTAGTTTTCTTTTAGCCATTGAGAATTTTCTTTTTCTTCTTCTTTTTTTTTTTTTTGGTACCAGGGATCAAACTCGGGTCCTTGCACTTGCGAGGCAGGCGGCGGAACCACTGAGCTAAATCCCCAGCCGGAGAATTTTCTTTTTCTAACTTCTATGCTTTTTTCCTTTCCCTCTTTTATAGTGTTGGTAGCCCACCAAAGTTTTATATTCATCCTTTTTCATTCTTTCACTTGGCTTTCATGTTCATTTGTTTACGTTTTTAGGGCTTCAGTGAATGAATAGCTCTCTGGCACCATCTTCTATTCCTTCTATTTCCTCATCTCTGACTTGAATACAAATCCTTTTTGCCTGCTTCCTAACTATCTACAATCTGAAGCTTAACTCACTGCACTGTACAAATCAGTGCCATCTATCAGTCCACCCATGTCAGCTCTATTGCTAAGGATTGAATTGTGTCCCCTTCCCCAAAACAGATATATTTAATTCTAACGTTTGTGACCTTATTTGGGAACAGTATTTTCATTGACTATCAAGTTACAATGAGGTCATTAGGCTGGGTCTGAACTCAATATGATTTGGTGTCCTTATAGAAAGGAGAAATTTAGCATAGAGACAGACATGCACACAGGCAGAATGCCATCCATCTGAACTTGAAGGCAGAGATTGGGGTAATGCATATGTATGTCAAGGAATGCCAGATTGCTGGGAAATGACAGAAGTTAGAGAGGCATGAGGTTCTTCCTTATAGCCCTCAGAAGGAACCAATCTTCCTAACATGTGGATCTTAGACTTCTAGCCTCTAGACCTGTGAGATAATAAGTACATGTGGTTTAAGCCTCCCTTTTTGTGGTACTTTGTTATGGCAGCTTTATTGAACCAATATAACCGGCAATCCCTCAATCTCCCAGATTAGAAAACCTAGACTCATTGCAGGTTCTTTCCTTTTCTTCATTATCTATATTAATTCTCTCTTCACTGCTTTCTTTCTCTTCTACCATTTTTTTCTCACTTCCTGTTGCTGTCACTTTACCTGAATAATTTCACATTCAATTCCTATAAAGGCCTCTAGTTGGTCTCTCTGAAACCAAAATTATTTCCAAAATACATAATTCATGTTGCTTTCATCATATTAGGACCATAGTCAGGATGTGCTTACAGTGTTACATTACCTACTATATTAAATCTAAGCTTAGCATTTGTTGTCTCCCACATTTTGGGCCCATCTTATTCACTTAATCTTTGATCTCCCCTATACATATCACAGTTATTTCCATCTTTCAGCCCTGCTTCTCCACTGTCTCCCATCAAGATGCATTTTTACCTTTCCTCCTCTCATCCAAACCTGTTCATCTTTCACTGCCTGTTGTCACTCTGGCCCACACTGATATCTTTTACCTTTGTTGCATTCTAATCGGTACTTTCCAGGTTAGCGCCAAGTGGTATTTCTTATATTTTATGTGTATCTATACATATATACATTTATAATTCCATCAGCTTATAGGACATAGTGCTTCCTAACTAACTGGTGAAATTCTTAAAGTGAGAATTAAGAGAAGAAGAGGGTGGGGAAGAGGAAGGGGATTGGATGCTAAGGGAAGAGAAAGCCTTGCTTAAAACAATGAAGGAGAATTAATTTAAGTCAATAAGTTCCATATATATTCCCTGGATCACTAGCATCTAAATAATTTAGGGTGCCAGAAAAAATGCAAATTCCTATACATCACTAAAGACCTACTATATCAGATTGTGCAGCCCAGAAATATAAAATCTAAAATGTAACTCAAATGATTCCCAAATACATCAATTCTGAGAACCATTAGTCTAAGTGAAGAAGGCAGAAAATAGATGCTGAAAGGGAACTGCTGTTCTTATACTTCCTGGGTACATGTACTTTCCATCATAGTTAACAATAGAATGAAATAATTTCACAATATCATGATTTTCTTTGGTGTGATTCTCCCTCTTCAACGCACTGCTTCGAGAACAGCAGTCCTTTCTTCTATGGCAAGAGTACGCCAAGTACTGCATCATAAATACGAGCTGACTAATACAGAATTTCTGGAAGAATAGAAATTTTGTGGGCAATCCAAGGAAAGGTAAATGATTTTACTTTCTTTGGGAAGTAAAACATAACCAGGAACACATTATAGATTTCCAGAATTCAAGCTTGGTACCATGGAGAGAAAACAACTCTGAGATCTAGTTGCTTAAGCTTTTAATTGGAACTGAGTGATAGCTAAAACATGTAGCTAATTTAGATAAAAACAGAACCCTCTCACTGGCTCACTTTGAGCAAGAGTTTTGCAGTTGAGTACCACAGAAGAGAGATAACAGAATTAGATACGATCGAAGGGAAGAAAAATGCACAAAAGTCCTTGAATTAAAATGAATTGAAACCTTCTGGGAGAAAAGCTATTTGGTAAGCTCCATTAAGTCTATTGTAGATAGCTTTATTTGAGAAAGCAGCATCCTGGCATGTGGAGCAGGAAAGAAAATAGCTATAAGATGATCTGTCAGGGAGTTTCCAGTCTCTAAACGAATAAGAATCTGTGCAGTAGCCAATACAGCTTTTAACTCAGAAGAGATACAGAAGCAAAATGCAATTATATAACCCTAGTAAGTGTATTCAGTCTGAATCTCCCACATACCCATTTCCTTCCCCAATAATTCCTCAAACTCTGCAATTTATCAAGTGGATGCTCAAACATGCTTGCATTGTTTCATGGTAACACTGGATCAACATTGTATCTGATGTATATACTGAGGGGGAGATAATTCTACAAGTCAAAGATTAATCAGCTATAAAACATCTTAGCTAAGCACTTAAATAATCTGAATAGCTCAATCACTATTAAAGTCTTCTGTTGATTTTGGCCATAAGTTCATAGTATTTATTTGCTGTAATTAGTTCATTACTCTGAAAATGCTCACTAACCACTAATTATAAAGAATTTATTCACTACAGATAGCAGTTTGTATGTTTAGGATGTGACATACAGCAGAAATAGAGAAAATTCAGATGTAACAGCTAATGAATGCCTTTTAGAAAAGTCCAACTTGGCAGCTTTCTTTCCTTGAGAGTTTTTGTTTATGGAGTAATGATTCTAACCAAGACAACTCAAGTGGATATGTAGCTTCTGGCTTCAATAAATAAGTATTGGAACCACAGAAATTCAGATTGAATTATACTGAATCTCTCCTCTTCCCCGTCCTGACAGGGACAGTACACTGCAACTCTAGTGTCTAGCACAGTGCTTGGTATGTAGTAGTTATTAAATGAATGGGTGAACTCAATTATCCATCACATAATCCGGTTAGATGGTTTTGGCAATGAATGGATCACAATGTGGAAGTTGAGGCTCAGTGGGGAAGAAGTCCCTGTGAAGTCAAGAAGGGCAGAGCTGGGACTAAGACTCAGATGTTCTCACTTTATGTCCAGTGCTCTTCTTCACTGTGCCTTTCTACAATCTAACTTCTAAGATTGTCAGTAATGGTTTGCCAGAAAAGACTGGTTTTCTGACTGGTATTTTATTCACTTCTATGGTGATCTCTCATCTAAGATCGTATATCATGAAACTGAACGGTATTTTACCATTGTTCAAAACGTCCACCCTAGGGGTCCCACTGGGAAGCCACGCTGTGGCCTCTGTATCACAGTGAGGTCTTGACTATATTAAGCTAGAGCAAAAGCATTTATCCAGACAACTGCTTGTGGGCCCCTCTCTGGTTCTCAATATACACTCTCAGTAACCACAATGGAAGGCAGCAGATAGGTACACAGTCATATGTTGAAGATATTTCTCCTTAGTTTGTGGATTTTTCTTTTACCTTTGTAACTGTTTTTATGAAATATTTAATTCTATGCAGATAAATCTGTCTAAAATCTTTTATGATTTCTAATTTTGGAAACTTCACCCCAAAGTATATAACCAACTTTTACATTTTTCATAATTTCTTTGTTATTTGTATTTTGTTAATATTAAAATCTTATATCCATCTTTTATTAATTTTAGTGTGTAGTATGAGTGATATAGTATGTATGCATATGTTTGCTCATGGTTTCTATTGTATAACATATTACTAATAAATCCAAATCAAATATATAACAATACTGCCTAAATGTCTAGTGCTTCTTGGAAAAGGAAGTCTGCTTTCAATTCAAAGGAACACAGGGGTAAATTAAGATCTTAGAAAATCCTGTAGACACAAGGTTGATAGTTAGCCAATGAGCACTTATGTGGCCCATCAAGTATTTCTAGCTGGTATCCAGTCTGATGGGTTGATGCTCATATTGTACTTTGTGTGAAAGGTTTGAAAATATTGCCCTTTCAAGTAGATGTTTGTTAAATAAAATAAAGCAGGATTATCTTTACCTGATTCCTCCGTTTCTTTTGTTTCTGCTGTTTCTTCTATTTCATCATCAGACATTTCCATTTCTTCTTCTCGCCTGATTCCCATTAATTCATCATTATGAATGTTGCGAATTTCCTAAGGTTAAAAGGTATGCTTTTTAAAAGGTGGGAAAGCATTGACAGTATTTAAGAAATGAAGAGTTAAAGATAAGATAAAGTAGCTTTTTGGGAATATATTAAAAACTCTCAGAGTACTTTTAAGGTAGAAGCAAAAGGGTATATTATGACTAATTAGTCTCACTAGAGAAAGCATACTTGGGTACACTTTGCCTTGCACTGAGTTTTCTTTCTAGAATTAGAACCCTGGGAGTCTATTATTCTCATATTGCTCCAATATTAGAAAGTACCTTTGAACTTGAAAGATTCATCACTTCTTATCATGAGGAATTCTGGAGTTTGCCTTAACAGTTTTGCCACTTTTACCTCCTCATGTCGGACTCTTTAATTTTGCTGCTTGCCATCTTGTTTCCCCTCCCTTTTAATAGTTTTACTCAAAAAAATTCTTAACAGAATTTTTGCAATTTTAGAAGTTACAGCATAAATGAGCTATCAGGAGTAAACTCCTACCAGATCAACTGTCTCATGGATAATGACTAAAACCAAACCAAACCTATAACTATTGATATCATTGGAGAGTGAACCAAGGATACTCTGAAGAGGAGCTGACTCTTGGAGCAAGGACCCTTTAGTCTGAGAGCAGGACTGAGTTAGCTACTCAGAGAGTGGCTAAATTTCTAATGGAAAACCCAGTTTTTGTGGGCTATTAACTTAAGAAGAGAGTTTAGGGCAAAGGAGGCAATGAGATACAGAGAGAGAGACAGAGAGGGAGAGATGGAGAGTGGAAGACAGAGAGAGACAGAGACAGAGAGAGAAAGAGACAGGGAGACAGAGAAATGAGTGATCAGAGAGGGAGATTCAAATTCTGTATATAAGATCTGTTCAAATTTCTGCATGGTTCCTCAGCCATGAGAGGGCAGATCCTAAATAATACAGCTAAGGTTCAAAGAGCTGAACTAATATTTAAGCTGCCATCCAAGAGATAGAATTTCCAACTTGAGTCCAGCCATGTAAATTGACCATTAAAACAAAAGAAAACAAAGTCAACATTTTTTTGGAGGAATACAACAGAATCCAAAAGCTTTATAACATAATACATTATCCAGGATAATGTCCAAAATTACTTGACATATTGAAGAACTGGGATGAGATGGCCTATTTCCAAGAGAAAGGATGATTGAGGGAGACTAACCTTGAAATGAACCAGACGCGGTAATTAGCAGAAAAAGAATTAAAATAGGTATTGTGACTATGCTTCTGATGCAAAGGGACTATTTCTATAATGACAAAAAGATGGGAAATCTCAGCAGAGGGTCAGAAACATTAAAAATGAACTAATGTTTCTTCTGTTTGAAAATTAAAAAGAGTCAAAGTTATTCTGTCTAAAACTAAACAACAATAACAAAAGAATTCTTTTTAAAAGTTTCTCTTCCTCTAACAAGATTGCTTATTTTTTCATTCATTATGAACATATTTCCTTTAGATCACTGAGCACAGATATAATAGCTGATTGAGCTCCTTGTATGCTAATGATCATATATGGGTAATTCTAAAGCTGAAAAATATGATATCCAAAATAAAAATAATTGGATAAGACTAAAAGTAGAATAGAGATGACAGAAAAAAATAGAATCAAAGGGAGGATAATACAATTGTATCCAACTTTTAAAATAACAAGAGAGCTGTGGGGTTGTGTTCAAATGTCTAGCCTACATATAAATGGTATTCCAGAAATATCAGAGAGAATGATTTAAAAACATTTGGAGAAAGAAAGGTTGACAATGTTACAAATTTGATGAAAGGCACCAATCTACATATTTGAAAACCTCAATGTGCCCCAGAAGGATATGTGTGTAAAAAAAGCATGTCAGAGAACATCATACTCAAACTGAAGAAAACTAAAAAAATAAAAAACTCTTGACAGCTAGAGGAAATACCAGATTATGTAGGGGGAAAACAATAATTTGAATGCTTTGATTTCTTTTAGAAATGATAAAGTTCAGAAGTCAGTGGAACTATCTTTAAAGTTCAAGGAGAAATAAAAATATTTACTTATTAAGAATTTGATATTCAGAAAAAATTCTTTCAAGAAAAAATGATATTTTTGTGCAAAAGTAAATGCAAGAACTCATCACCAAGAGACTGTATGATAGGAAATGCTGCAGAGAGTTTTTCAGGCTGAAGGGAAGTAATACCAGATGTAAACAGAGATCTTCATGAAGGCATGAATCACACTGCAAATGATTGAGATCACGTTGGAAAAGGCACTTTAAAAAAGTAAGCATGAGAACTGCATTTTGGAGCAGCTTGTATTCATTTAAAGGCCACCTGATGCCCATCAGAGGTTCCTTAGCACTGAGCTAACAATTTTTTGACTTCATTAAACCCCTACTAGGTGGTCATATAGGAAATATCCAAAGCTGACTGGTGAAAATTGCTCTCATTTACAGAGATTATACATATTTCAAATAAATTACTTAATGTTGTAGTTTGCTCACTATCTCTAATTTCCTTCTCTTTTATGCCTTTTAGAAGGAAAAATAATGGTTTCTATTTCAAGTTAAGCTTTCATTAAAACTAAATAAAAGCTCATTTTAAAAGTGAGCTATTTAGAATCATCACTGATAGTTAAGAAGTAATAGAAAAATCAGATGTTAACAGCATCTCCCATGTACCGTAGGGGCATTATTGAAAATAGAAAAAAATAATGACCTGCTTATGAAAAATGAACTTTAAAAGGCTGTGTCATAAGAGGTATTTACCATGTCTTATTCATACTTATTGCACAGAGAGCAATAAAGGAATTTCTCATTTCTGTGAATTCATTCTCTCTCAGCAGACTGGGTTTCAGTTATCATCAGAGTTGTTACTGGAAAGGTGATTATAACAAGGTTTGACATTAGTAAATTCGAATATTGTACAACTTATTGCATCAGGAAAAGTCATGGCTTTCTAAATGCCTAACAAAAATGTAGACTGTCAGAAGGTATAAGCAGAGATCAATTCTTAATTCACACACATGTCACCCAATCCTGGGAAAGTTATCATGTTTCTCAGAAGAGTAAATAATGTTCTTTCTAGGGAAATATCCCAGGACAGGAAGATTTGGTGGCTAAGACATGTCCTGTAGCTGCCTAGCATCCATAAAGGATCTTTGTCCTTCCAGTTGGGCAAGAAAGCATAATCTCTTCTTAGAAATATTAAAAAACCTCAGTAACTACATAATATGGCTTATTTAGAGGTCTTTCAAGACTTCAAAAGTCCCTAGAAATGCAACAGATTTAGGGGCGAATTTTACCTAGCTTGGACATAAACAGAGGAAGGATTCGGAGGCATTTAAGTACAGAGGCAAAGGAAATAGTTGCCTCCCAGATTTGTCCCATTCCCCATCCCCACATTTGGATCCAATACTGACACCAAGAGTGGTATGCACAAACATTTTTCATCAATTTGCATTTGTAAATCTCTCCTTGAAATTGAGTCATGTCACTGACAGACTACATCAAAAAAGGTAGGACAGCCTTTCATTTCAACAGTGAACTTTGTGATTTCTGAAACGGCATTGTGATGAATATGAATCTGTTCTAATAGTAACTTTTTCTGGAATTTAGAAATTCACATTGCTCCACAATAGAGAACAAAAATCACATTTTTTATAGAATGAAACTGAAACCTAAGACACAAGGAAATGCATGAAAAGAATCAATTTTGTACCAGTTGACGTTTTTGATTTATTATAAAGTAAGCAAATAATAAATCATTACACATTAATTATGTAATTATAGTTTCACAAAAATCTATGTAGACTTAAATTCATCTTATTCATGTTTTATGATAGTATCATGATTACGAGAAAAATCAACGTTCCTTATTAAATGTATAACAAGATTCCACTTACCTAGACTTTCAACATTGACAGGAAGTTTGGTAAGGAAGGGGTCATGAGGGAATGAAAGGGCACAGAATAGGGAGATGGTTTCTATACTTATGGATCAATTTGATTCTGAAATGCTGTCTAATACAATGAAGCAAAGCACAAATACAGGACTTTGATCAGTCTACTGTATGATATATGATGGAAATACAAATTAGATTGGTCCAAATTGGTTTAGTATATTTTTTGGTGGCTGAAAGCAAACAGCTAGTGTTAGTACCAATGGGTCCTAAAACAAAGGTATATGGATGACTTGAATATCTATTTGCAAACTGTTCTTCAGAGTTTGGAATGGTAGGCCTGTTAATCTAGAGGTAGTTATGTTAGCAATCACAGTATTTCACTTCACAAGAATACTAGCAATTATCAAGTCCCATTTTCTCTGGCCTAGTGGTTTAAAAACTCATATTATGAAGGATGCAAAGAGTTATCTCCTTAGCATCTGCTACTATGGTTCTAGTTTCATATATCATTCAAGTTTTTGCTTTTATTCTTGGCCAGCTTGAGAGGAACACGTAGGTTTTAAATAATTCTGTAGAAAAAGAGTTCCCATACCACACAGAACTGTCAATAAAGTCACTGTAGATACTAACTTTCATTAAGGGGAGGGACTTTTGCCTTCTCTTACTACCCTTTTCAATTGTATTAGCGGGAGCCTCACACATATATACATTAGGAAAGTAAAGCAACAAGAAAAAATTATTAGCGAACTAGTCTGTCTTGCATATGCTATCAAAGGTAGTACCTGAGCTCCCCAAAAGTGGGGAGTTTTTCTTTTTAAGCCACACCCTCTCACTCAGCAGAATAAAACAGTATTGGCTGCTGGTAGAAGAAGGATGACAATGAGAAGAACAGGAACTTTATGACATGAGAGGGTCACCAGCTGACTTGTTCCCAGAGGCAACAGATGAGAAGGTTAAGTGTCAGAAATTTCAATGTTGATGAAAGGCCTGCCTTAGGAGTCATAGTTTTGATGTCAAGGTCAAGAAATAGGCAGTCTATCTGATTAAGTCTTTGAGATGCTTTGATTTTAAGTGGGGTGCTAAGAGGCAGCCACAATTTAAGAGGACAGTTTCTCTACTTCCCATAGGATACCTCTTTTCAGTCTTCACAGTAGATTGCTATCAAATGAAAGTTTGTAGAGGTGAAAAACAACCAAAAATAATGATGAAAAGAAGCAAACTATAACTTAACAGGCACCAAAATAGAATGGAAGAGATATTGTGGGTTTAGGTCACAAGATATGTCCTTCTATCAGCAATAGCTTTATATGTCAAGATTGAAGTAATCAAGGTGGAACATAATTTAATCTAATCAAAAGGTAGGAAACATTTCTGGGGGTTTCTAGAAAGTCTACAAGGCAAAGCACAAAACATGTAGCTCTTGGCAAGTCATACTGGCTGTGTATTTTATCCTCATTGCTCTGCCAAGGAAGCTCTGTGACAATATTGGGTAAGAGGGTAACAGCTGTCAGTTCTTTATAGACTCACAGAAATGTCTCGCTCTCTGTCTAGCTTTACTAGGAATGTCATTAAACTCAAGTACAGATCCACAAGATAAGTAAGCCTGATATAACCAAGGAGCCTTGATGAATAATACCGATGGACAGGATGACACTGCAATGTAATTTACAAAAGGGTTGTGGCCTAGAATGTCAGGGTTCCCACAAGGGGCTCAATTTCTCCTATGAAAAGGCAACATTATTCTTGCAAGGCTGTCCTTAAAGGGTGGGGCAGTTCAGACAGCTTCTTCTAACCTCTAGGAGGGATATGAGTGCATGTGTATTGAAGTGAGGGAAGCAACTGAATATACACTGAGCATCTCTAATCCCTAGATCTGAAATCTAAAATGCTCCAAAACCTGAGATTTTCTGAGGGTTGACATGATGCCACAAGTAGAAAATTCCATAGCTGACCTCATATAATGGGCTTCAATCAAAATAAGAGTGCACTAAAAAAATTTATAAAATTACTTCAGCCTGTGTGAATAAGGTATAAATAAAACATAAATGAATTTTGTGTTTAAACTTGGGTCCCCTACCCAGAATATCTAATTATGTATATGCAAGCACTATAAGATCTGGAAAAGAAAACCCCAACTCCAAAGCACTTTTAGATCCAAGCACTTTGATAAAGGGATTCTCAACCTAAATTACTTTTTTATAATTGTGAAGACTCTCAGTGTTTATTCTTTTGAACCAAAGAATCTAGATATTTTAACTTTAGTGTTTGAAATTCTACTGATCCTCTTGATCACTTTTCTTATCCTTCTGGCTCCCTGAGGGCAAAGGCTACTGTGTCCTGGGTTGCCTGTCATAATGCCTGGGACAGAGAAAGTACTTAGTAAACCTTTGAATTGCAATGTTAAATTTTGTTTGTTGAGGTAGTGCTAGAATTCTGAAATCATTTTGTACTACAGTAAGACAAGAGTTTTCTTATGTGTTCCTAATTCTTTAAAAACAACAAGTAAAGATGCTATTGGCTTTTTATAACCCTACTCATTCACTGGACAGATGTTTCCAGGGATATTTCTCCAGTGGCTTCCACAGCCCTTTGCTAGGCTCTGAACTGATGGCTCAGTGACTACATTTGTGAACGGGGTTTGGCTTATTTTCCCCTAATCATTCCTCATGGTTTTCAAATTGTTCCTACACAAACTGTCTCATGTATTCTCTATTATCATTATTTTAAAGGTTAGAAAACAAAGGCTAAATAAAGGTTAGATGACTGAATCAAGACCACAAAGCACTCTGTAAAAGCGCTAAGAATGAGGAGAATAATTTCTAGGCCATTTGCCAGTTGTGTAATTTTGTGTAAATCACTTAATGTTTTTGCATTTCAGTTTCCTTACATGTAAAACACAGGTTCTATACCTAGTCATTATCTCTTACTGAATTGTTAATATTCAATTGAAAAAATACTATTTATACTTTTCAAGCTGCTCATACATTTCTTAACACATTTAATCTTGCAAGACTGATTACATTAGTATCTAAAATTTATGGTTGAAGAAATAGAGACTGAGAAAGGCTGAATAACTTGTTCAATCCATACAGCTACAAAATTTATCAGAGCTGAAATTTAAAATCATGACTGACTCTAAGTCCAATACTCCTTTTACTATACCATGTCTATTGTGAGGTTGTAAGGTTCACTTAGGTGATATAACCAATGTGAAAGTGCCTTACAAATGTAAATGTTGAGGGCTAGGGGTGTAGGTGATTGGTAGAGCGCTTGCCTAACATGAACAAGACCCCGCCACCCCACCTTTTGCCACAGTACTGAGGATTGAAACTAGGCCCTTTACACTGAGCTATATCTCCAGCCCTTACTAAGTTTTTTCGAGAAAAAAATCTTTGTAATTGCCCAGGGCGGGGAAAACTTGTGATCCTTCTGCCTCAGCCTCTCAGAGTGCTGGGATTACAGCTCCGTGCCACCATGCCCAATTAAGGGCCCATGTTTGATCCCTAGCATCACAAAAAAGTCTTACAAATGCCACTTAAATATTAATAAATATGATAACCTGTATTGATAGATCCAATGAGATTATTACCAGACTAGCACAGAGGACTCAGAAATGAAACTGAAAAAGTTGCTACACATGTAAATCAAAAGTATCAGGGCTGGGTATGGAAGGTGCCCACAGGAATAGAAGAACTTGAGGCATATGTAACACTATTTCCAAAGCTAGATCAGTGAAAACAAACTTCCTTGTCTTGGTTTTTAATGTTGGAGTCAGAAAAGCAACCTAATCACATCATACATATTCTAGTGTTATACTAAAATTTTTATTTGAACACAAGCAGAGAGTCGTGTGTCAACCTTAATCTGAGATCAGAGTTCTCAGTTACTTTTAAATCTACCTTCTATAAAGATGGCTAAACAGGTTTGAATAAAGCAGTTCAGAAATTTCTTTGTCTGATATACCACCAGGCAGCTTCTAGTCTCAATTGTCAGGATGCTCTAATAAATGTAAGACAGCCCTAATATTACTAACACTACAAGCACAGGTCAGTAATTATTATTGTACTTCAAACTAGCTAGCTTAGAGAAGTAAACTTATAATTATCTCAGCTACATTTTCTCTACTAAAGTTTCCATTCAGCAGAATGCATTCAAGACAACACGAGCACATTTACTGCCCTTTGGACCGCAGGTGGTCTGAACACAGTGACAGACTATAGGACACATCTTAGGATTTCATTAGGGCCTTGTTGTGACTGTGGGATCTTGGTACTATTTAGTTCTGGCTAAACTCCAAATCAATAACTTGTTAAAGAAAGACACTGTCTCTGTGAGGAGCTACCAGAGTAAAAAGTTACCAACCTCAGCTTGTTTGCACCAAACGCTGATATTTTTACGCTGGGCTTTTGTGAAGTGGTCCCAAGCCTTCTGTTTGGAGGCAGAATGGTACACAGCCACTATCTGCTCAACTGTAGCATCAAATTAGCAGTCAGATCAGGACAGAGTATCATCCAGGCATGGCAAAAAAGGGGAGAAGAGAAATAAAAGAGAAGCATGAGCTTGTGGTTCTTTTTTGTTATAACACGAGCCCTGATGGGGGTTGTACTTGGAAAAGGCTGTGTATTGCAGTACTATGATTTTAAGGTGAACTCAAAGGAAGAAACATCAATAAACAGAAAGAAGAAAGAGAATTGAGGAAGGTTTGGGGTGAAATAGTGAGTCAAGTTTTAATCCAGGTAGTATGTATTCACTCAGGCACGAAAAGTACAAGTTGTAGCAAATATGTTTACTTTTGCACTACTGACCCATGCATAGCACTGAAATTGTATCAGCAACTACTACCACTAGCCCTTTTGTTTATTAATTATATAGGTAGATTTAAGGTACACAATATAATGACATTCATCATTGGAAATTTGCATCTTTACATAATCCATCTTGGTCCTTATTTTTTCCCCATTCCCCTGCCCTCCCTTAAACACCTCCACCCCTCCCTATCTACAAAGACTTTGTTTCCATTTTTTCATTTTAGCATATTAATTCCACTCCCTTCTTTCCTTTCCCCTACCCCTCCAATTTCCCCTTCCCCTTTGCACCTTTTCTTCTTATTTCATATTATCTATTATATCTTTCAGTCCTTATTTACACTTTCAGTTTCTCACACTAGAGAAACTATTCAGTATTTACACATGAATGTCCTATTTATTTCACTTAAAGAGTATCGCCTCAATGTGCATCCATTTAGCTATAAATGTCTCTAATTTCTCATTTTTTGTGGCTGAGTAGTACTCCATTTTATTAAAAAACCACATTTTCTTTATCCACTCTTCAGTTGATGGGCATTTGGGCTGCTTATAAGTTTTAGCTATCACAAATTGTGCTGCTCTGAACATGGGTGCACATATATCACTGTGGTATGATTCTTTGAATTCTTTGGGCAAGATACCCAGCAGGGGAATAGCTGGGTCAAATGGGACTTCCAGTCTGAGTTCTTTGAGGTATCTCCATACTGATTTCCACAGTGCTTGCACCAGTCTACACTCCCACCAGGAGTGGAGCTGGGTTCCTCTTTCCGCACAGCCCCTTCAGCATTTGTTATTGGTTGATTTCATGATAGCAGCCATTCTTTCTGGAGTGAGGTGGAATCTCAGCGTTGTTTTAACTTGCATTTCTCCAGTGACCAGTGAGGTTGAACATTTTTTCATATGTTTATTTGCTATTTCTACTTCTTTGTGTGAGAAATGTCTGTTCATTTCAGATGCCCATATTTGGATTGGGCCTTTAAATTAGGGAGGTTTGGTTTTTTAAAGTTCTTTATAGATTCTAGATAGTAGACCTTTCTCTGAGGGACAGCTGGTGAAAATGTTTTCCCAATTGTGGGTTGTCTCTTCACACTGTTGGTGGTTTCTCTTGCTGTGCAGAAGCTTTTTAGTAAGAAGAGATCCCACATGTTGATTGTTTGTGCTAGTTCACGGGCAACTGAGGTTTTGTTCATAAAATCTTTTTCTACACCAATGTCTTCAAGAGATCTTCCTAACCTCTGTTACAGGAGGTTTAGTGTTTCTGTTTTAATATTTAAATCTTTAATCCACTTCTATTTCAGTTTAGTGCATGTTGTGAGATATAGGTCTAGTTTTAATCTTTGGCAAGTTGAAACCCAATTTTTCCATCACCATTGATGAAAGAGGCTATCTTTCCTCCAGTGAGGATGTTTGGCTCCTTTGTTGAAGATGAGGTGGCTGAGTATGTCAAGAGTTGTTTCTGCATCTACTAATCTGTTCCACTGGTCCTCAGGTCTGTTTCTTTGCCAGTACCATGCTGTTTTTATCACAGTAGCTTTGTAGTATATTTCAAGTTGGGGATTGTGATACTCCCTACCTTGTCTTTATTGCCTAGGATTCCTTTTGCTATTCTGGGTCTCTTCTTGTTCCAAATGAATTTTTGGATTGTTTTCTCCAGGTCTGTGAAGTATGCTGCTGGGATTTCAATTGGGATTGCACTGAAACTATATGGCAGTTTTGGAAGTATGGCCATCTTCACTATGTTGATTCTTCCTACCCAGGAGCAAGGGATACCTTTCCATTTTCTGATATCCTCTTCAATCTCTTTTTTCAGAGTGCTATAGTTTTCAGAGTAGGGGTCTTTGATTTCTTTTGTTAGGTTGATTCATAGGAATTTCAATTTTTTGGATGCTATTGTGAAAGGAATTGATTGTGCCATTTCTCTCTCAGTGAGTCTGTTTTTTGTGCACAGAAAAGCTATTTTTTTGTGTGTTGACCTCGTATCCAGCTACTTTCCTGAATTTGGTTATTAGATATAGAAGACTTTTGGTAGAGTTCTTAGGGACTTCTATGTCATCTACAAATAATGACAATTTGACTTCGTTTCCTATCTTTATTCATTTCTTTCTCTTGTCTAATTGCTGTGGTTAATGATTCCAAACTATATTGAACAGGAGTGGTTATAGAGGACATCCTTGTCTTGTTTCTGATTTTAGTGTGAAGGATTTCAGTTTTTGACCATTTAGTATAATATTGGCTGTTGGTTTTTCATAGACGGCTTTTATCAGAATGAGGTAGAGTCCATCTATTCCAATTTTTTGTAGGGTTTTTATCATAAATGCATGTTGGATTTTGTGAAATGTTTTTTCTGCATTTATTGAAATGATCATATGGTTTTTGTCCTTGGTTCTACTAATACAGGGTATTAAATTTATTGATATGCTTATGTTGAACCATCCCTGTATCCCTGGGATGAATCCCACTTGGTCAGGGTGTATGATCTTCTTGATGATCTTCTGCATTCTATTTGCCAGTATCTTATTAAGGAGTTTTGTGTCTATGTTCATTAGTGAGATTGGCCTATAGCTCTGTTTTACAGTTTGGTCTTTCTCTGCTTTGGGGATCAAGGTCATGCTTGCTTCCAGGAATGAATTTGGGAGTACTGCTTCCCTTTCAATTTCATTGAAGAGTTTAAACAGTAGTGGCAGTAGTTCCTCTCTAAATGTCTTATAGAATTCAGCAGTGAAGCCATCAGGGCCCGGGCTTTTCTTAGTTGGTAAGTTTTTAATTACATTTTCAATTTCACTGATTGATATCGGGTCATTTAGAATTTTTAGGTCATCTTTGTTCAACTTTGATAATTCACACGTATCTAGGAATCGGTCCATTTCATGTGTATTTTCCATCTTATTGGTGTATAGGTTCTCGAAGTAGGTATTGATGATCCTCTGGATTTCTGCTGGGTCTGTTGTAATTTCACTCTTTTCATTCCTAATTGTGAGGATTTGGGCCTTTTCTTTTCTTTTTCTGATAAGGTTGCCTAAGGGTTTGTCAATTTTATTTTATTCTTTTGAAGAACCAACCCTTGGCTTAATTGGTTTTTTGTATTGTTCGCTTATTCTCCATTGCATTGGTTTCTGCCCTGATCTTTATAATTTCCTCCCTTCTATGGGCTTTGGGTTTGTTCTGGTCTTCTTTTTCTAGAAGCATGAGGTTCAGCATCAGGTTGTTTAATTGAGCTCGCTCTGTTTTCCTAATGTGAGTATTTCACTGTTACGAATTTCCCTTCTAAGACTGCTTTCATTGTGTCTCATAGATTCTGATATGTTGTATTGTCATTGTCATTTAGTTGCAGGAAATGTCTGATTTCTTTTTTAATTTCCTCTGTGACCCATTGGTTATTTAGAAGTGTGTTGTTCAATTTCCATGTGTTTATGAAATTTTTGTGCCTTCTTTTGCTATTGCTTTCCAATTTCATTGCACTATGGTCTGACAATATACAGGGGATAACTTCAATTCCTTTGCACTCACTTAAACATGTTCTATGAGCAAGTATGTGGTCTATTTTAGAGAACGACCCATGTGCAGCTGAAAAGCATGTGTATTCTGATTTTGTGGGGTGGAACACTCTGTAAACGTCTGTTAAGTTCATTTGTTCAAGAGTTTGAGTTCTAATATTTTGTTGTTTATTTTTTGTCTAGCTGATCTATTTGTGAGAGTGGGGTACTGAGGTCCCCCACCACTACTGTGTTAGTGCTTATATGATTTTTCATGTCCATTAGTATTTGTTTTATATAGTTGGGCACACTAGTGTTTGGTGCATATATATTAATGATTGTCATCTCTTCCTCTTGGATTGTTCCCTTTACAAGGATGTAGTGTCCTTCTTTGTCTCTCTTAATCAGTGTTGGTTTGAAATCCACTTGATCTGCAAAGAGGATAACTACTCCTGCTTTTTTTTGTGTTCCTGTCACATAGAGTATTGTTTTCCACCCTTTAACTTTCAGTCTATGAGTTTTTGAATTAAGTGTGTTTCTTGTATGCAGCATATTGTTGGATCTTGCTTCTTGACCCATTCTGCCAGTCTATTTCTTTTGATTGGTGAATTGAGACCATTAACATTGATGGTTATAATTGATATGTACTGACTTATCCTTGTCATGACTTTTTCTTTTTGTTGGATTCTCCCCCTTTGTGTTTAATTTCTTGTTGTGTCTGATGGATTCATTCTGCAGGGTTTCCTGGCATTGTGATCCTCATTGTCTTTTCCTAGGATATTGTCTGAAAGTTTCTGGAGTGCTGGTTTGGTATTCATGAAGTTCCCGAGGTGCTCTTTGTCATGAAAGTGTCTTATTTCTCCATCAACTTTGAAAGATAGTTTTGCAGAGTACATTAATCTGGGTTGGAGGCTGTTTTCCTTTCGGGCTTGAAATATGTTGCTCCATGTTCTTCTTGCTTTGTGGGTTTGTGTTGAGAAGTGTGCTATCATTTTGATGGGCTTTCCGCTGTATGTGATTTGTTTCTTTCTCTAACTGCTTGAAGAATTTTGTTTTTCTGTTGGGTTTCTGGAATCTTAACTATTATATGCCTATGTGTGGATTTTTTTTGATCAAGGCTAGTTGGGAGTCCTATATGCCTCACTTATGTCTATGTTAAGTTTTTTTCCTATTTGGGAAGTTTTCTGCCATTACTTCTTTGAACAGTTTCTTATGTCATCTGCACTCTCTCCTGTTTTTTCCTTGACTCAAATCACTCTGATGTTATTCTTCTTTGCATCGTCCAGCAGCTGCTGGATCGATTTCTCATGGTCCCTTACTATTTTTAAGAAATTTTTCTTTTTCTGGTCACTAATTCCAATCCTATCTTCTATATCTGAAATTCTATTCTCACAATGGCTCATTCTGCTGCATAGACTTTCAGTGGAGTTTTTAATCTCCTGGAAATCTGTTTGCATCTGTTTTATGGATTCCATTTGTTTCCTATGTTAAGATTCCATCATATTCCTCAGATCCTCTATTTTTTTTATCTGTGTCCAGTCTAATTTATTAATCATGTCTTGTACTATGGACACAATCTCTGCTGTTATCTGAGAAATTATTTCTGATTTCATTTTTTCCAGGTCCCCTTTCATTGCCAGTTCAGGGAATCCAGGTGGTTGAGTATCAGATTGTTTCATCTCTTTGCCCTTTGGGGTTCCCTTAGGTGATCTGGAAGTCTGGTGTTGGGTCTTATTTACATGTCTTCTCATTTCAACAGATGTAGCCTGCTGTGTCTTTGTTGAGGCGACTTTTTGCTCACCTAGTGTTCTTGAATTCTTAGTAAGCCACCGAGCAGCCTTTATTCTGCTGCTCACCAGTACACAAATTCCTGGGTTCAAAGGGGTGACCTTCTAGATCCCTGAGCTGGCCTGTTGTCTCGTCGGGCTTCTGGCTGGGGCCTGAGCACACTTGGGATGGTATCTAGGCATGCCTCTTGCTGGGGCCCCTATGTAGCTATTGTGTGGAAGGGCCTTTGGTTTGGGGCTGTGTACCCCAGTTTCTGTTGTCTGCACAGGCTTAGGCTAGGGTCTCCTCGCACTTATCAATGGTATTGGGGTGAGCCTCTGGGTACTGCTTGTCTGCCTGCACAGCTCTTCTCCAGGTGGATCCCTGGCTGTGGCCAATGGTATGGTGAGCCTCTGGCTGAAGCCCATGTGCCTGTGCAGACCCTTTCTGGGCAGGCCTTTGGCTTGGGCGGGTGTGCCGGAGCCTCTTGGGTCAGGGTGGAGTCCTGGCTGGGATCCGCCTGCAGCCCTGCTGGTCTGGGCCACACAGCTGCTCCCCAGGATCTGCATGCACTCACTGGTGGAATGTCGGGCCTCTGACGGGAGCCTGCTTGCCCCTACCACTAGCTCTTTTTATTAACCAGCCCTGTGATATAAGCTGGGATGTTTTGCTTCAGTAGAATTTATCCTCTTGCTTCTTAGGTATGTTTAAACAGTAGCATCATACCAAAACTTAATATGGGTAGGGTGTAGGTCTACCTAGCTAAGCTTGTTGACTGGAGAATTGTAGGTTTTATGGAAAAATACATGTAAGTACAATCTCAGGCAGCATTTTTCAGGGTCTCTTAGAATGTTAATAGGGAAATGTGTACAGATTCTGGGGCTTTATCCTAACCAGCTCAAGAGAGGAGAAGCTTAGGTATGACTCTTTTGAGAAAAGCTGGAAGAGCCCCTTCCTGTTTGGATGTTCACAGTTAAAAAATCCAGAAGGTTTTATTTTTCCTTTACAGCCCTGTTTGTATTTTGTCTTCTAATGATTCTAGGATTTAAAATCTCATGATGCTTGCTGCTCTCATTTTCTACATATTCTGAAGTCCTCAGGACATGTGCTGTTACCTCCTGGATTTTATGTTCATATATACTTACAGAATACAAGGGGAAAATGCAACAACTCCTCTTAATAACAATTATGTAGGAGTCAAGTGTGGAAAGTAAAGTATAGGAAGAGTGGACCATAATTTTTTAAAAGGAAAATCATAAAACTGCATCCTTATTCTTAAAGTGAATATATATAGTTCCTTACTGAAAAGATAAGCATACATAATTATGTAATGTGGTGAATCAAAAATTTACTTGAGAATTTATCCGATATATCTCACTTAAGAAAACTTTGATAAGTTTAAAGTGGTGTTTGTTTTTGAAAATGGCTATTTCAATGGCTTCTCACCCTGCCATAGTTCGTCATAGCAAGCAAAGGTAGTGGAAGAAAGGAAAGTAATTATAAAAGGTAAAAGTAGCAACTTTGTTTTTTATTCCATCATCTTGGGAAATATAATCATAATTATCACTTAATGTTCCTAGAATGCATACTACATGATGATAATGATGCAAAAAAAAGTAGCTTTAAAATGCTGATGTTATATCTTCACTTCAGCCATGAACTACCCAACCTTCCACTGAGGCCAATGGCTGTGAAGGTACAGGATATGGCTGGCCTAACTATAGTGTTTCTAAGGAGCTGATATAGCAAGGAAAATGAAAACAGGAGGTGTTCACACATATTCTGTGAAACTGGAAGACTGGCATTTGGCACTTTAAGGAGAGGACAGGGCAGTAAGGAAGGCAGCCTTGTTCTTGACATCGGATGGCTCTGGAGGCCTGGGTTTCTGTACATAGCAAGTGGTGAGTGTGTAAAGGGCCCTGGAACCCTGGCAGCAGAACTCAAACTTCCACTCACATTGGATGAGAATTCCAGACAGGGCTTGCTTGAACTTCTCCTTTGCTTCCTCCATGTCTTTTTCATGGGTAGCTTTCTCATTCACCAGACGGCGGACATGGCTGTTGGCTGACTGGATCATGGAATAGAAGTTGTTGGCACTGCGACGATTCACCTCTCCTCGCTCAATCCAGGTGAGCAAGGTCTGCACTGCTTCTGAAAATTTGGAATCATCTGAAAATGGGAGGGTTTCTTGTTAGAACCATCAGAAGTAATCACATCTGCATTTTTCCAATCAAGCACACATGGGCAAGCAGCAGGCAGTCAGAAAAAGAGAAAGAATGAAAGGCTCAAAAAGTAGTCAGATTAGCTGTGGTTTATGAAGATTTTCAGAAAGAGAACTGTTTCTTCTTTCCTTAAATTTATTTTTCTGAGCTTGGGATGTGGCTCAGTAGTAGAATGAATGTTTAGCAAGCGTGAGGTCATGGGTTCAATCTCTAGCACCACAAAAACTGATATTCTGTACTGATATTATACTTTTTAACATATTGCACATTACTTTACCTGTCTATGTGCATACATATGTGTGTATCTCTGTGTGTATGAGAGATAGAGAGAGAGAGAGAGAATAAGTTATGGATTAGCAGTGAGAGAATGTCAGAATTCTACAATCCTGTGTTTCAGCAAGGAAAAACAAACTCAAGTTCTGAGTTTAACTTAAATTCGACAGTAACTTTTCCCTAGATTCATAGAATTATAAGCTGAAAGGAGCCTTAGGAAAGAGTTAAGTGAGTAATTCTTTAGATATAAACACTTACATCTTCAACCTTTTAACACATCATTCTTGCATCCAGTCCACAGCCCCAGGCCTTCCACTCAGGTACAGTCATAATGTATTTTGATGGAGTTCATTTTATTTCTATATTTCTTACATCTTTTTCCAACTGCCTGAGGAACCCTTCAACTAGCCAGCCAGGAGATATTCTCTGCTGTTTAGCACAGCCCTGAGATAGTCATGTACACACTACTGCTGTTAACAGACTCCTCTCCTGAGAGGCAGCATCCAACTGAGGCTCCATTTGAGGGCTTCACACACCACTCTGGCCAGCAAGCCTCATGTCAAGTGGCAATATCTCTCACTGCAATCTGAACTTCTTGCCTTGTACCCTTTTATTAAATGCAGACTTATAACAGGAGGGAAGCCTTCTCTTTAGAGAAGATTTTCATTTCATTACTTGGATGAAATCCTTACGATGATGCTCAGATTTTCCTTCTCTTGTGGGCCACACAACAAACAAATTCTTTGTTTTATTTTTTGAATTAAATTGATTTGTTTGGTGTCATGCGAATGGGCAAGTCTTGGGGCTGGCACCTTACTCATTGTTTTTAGCCTTTCAAATACTGTATATCGTAATATTTGTGTATCTAGTTTGGACTCTATGTTTTCCACTTTCTCTCTTGTAAGAAGTCAATGGTCAGTCCAAAGAGAATTCTTTGAATTCTTAAACACGCGACTCCCTTAGGTTATGTGATGTAAACAAATTTGGTGAGTGAGACCTATTTAGAAAGTAGAATTAGCAAGATCTTGCTCAGCTGAGAGCACTAGAAGCAAGGCAAATTCAGACCATTAGAGCTGGGTTGGTGTCATCAATAAGATCAATGTGACACTACACTCATTCAATAATTCTCAGAAAATGAGAGACTGGGTTTGAGCTGCTAAGACAAGACACCAGTCAGGGTGATTAATGTTAAATTAGCAAAATGAGTCTGAGAATTAAGCAAGAGCAAACAGGAATCAAAATATCAGAAAAAGCAGTATGACACAGCAATGTCTAGAAGTCTCCATGGTTGCTGTGTGAAATAAATTGACCTTTTTTAATTGATTAAAAAATGTCCTCTAGCTGGGTGCAGTGATACACACCTGTAAAACCAGCTACTTAGGAGGCTGAGGCATGAAGATCCCAAGTTTGAGCCCAACCTGGGTAACTTAGCAATTTAGTGAGACCCTTTCTCAAAAAATAAAAAGGGCTGGAGACAAACCTATCTCCAAGGAGCACAGCACTTACCTACCATGCACAAGGCCCTGGGTTCAATCTCCAGTACTTCAAAAAAAAAAAGGCTTCTTTTATTGGTGGTGGCTAAGATTTTGAGGTAATCTAAGAAGAACGTACACTGTGACTGCTTTCTGGGCCTCCATTTTCTCATCATTAAAATAGGGATTTTACTAGGGTTACATCAAGGTGCATCATTCTGGTTAACCCATTTGATTTAGAATTCAAGCCTAACTTGTATTCGCTATGAAGAAGGGACAAATACAAGGGGTGGTCAAAGTATACAGTGTATATTTAAATAAAAATGATTATAGTGAAAGACACATGAATCCTCCTCAAAATACTCCCTCCTTGCTTCAAACACACTTCCCCCATCATTCTTGCCACTTTCTTTTTTTTTTCCATTTAGTGTATTGGTACATTTTAGGTATACAATACAGTTATATTCATCATTGGGATCTTGTACCTTTACATGATGTACCTTGGTTCTTATTTCTTGCCACTTTCTGAAGCAGTTCTGGAAGTCCTCTTTCATAGGTGTGTTTATGAGGTGTGATAAAAAATACTGTGAATGGTGCTGCCAAGTGACAATCAGTGGAAAAACAGGCTGGTAAAAACATTATGGTATGTTCTCATCCACCTTATCCACCAGATCTGACATCATGTGACTTCTGGCTCTTTCTTCAAAGCCAAAGTGACCATGAAAGGGAGGTGTTCTGATTCAATTCAGGACACTGAGGCAGCCATGACAGTGCAACTAAAGATACTCCCGAAGAAGGACTTCAAGAACTGCTTCAGGAAGTGGCAAGAATGATGAGATGAGTATGTGTGCGAGGTAAACAGGAATAGTTTGAGGGACATTAATAGCAAAATATCTGCTACTGTAATAAATTCAAAAAAATTTAAACATTCACCATAGTTTTTCATCACATCTCATACCGGTTCCAAGTCATATGAATCACACCTAAAATTCTCTGATGTAGAAAATGGAAAAAAACCCATTTCTTCTTGGTTAACTGATGTCTGAGAGAAAAATGCTATCCCTTGACACAACAAAGGAGTAGAGACACAAGTGGCGTGAACAAATCTTCTGGTTCCTATTAGGTACGTACTTCTCTCAATTAGCAAGGCTCCAGCACAAATGTTTCAAATCCATAAGTGGGAAATCCTAAGAGTTATTACCGACAACACTATTTGTCACATTTTCCTAAAGAAAAGAATTCTTTTAATCAGGAAGCTCAAATGCCTTCTATACCTTTTAGTTTTTCAGCAACAATGCTGCATTCATGATCCGAATAGTGGACCACTGGGGGTGGGGATGGTGGACGCAATCTTTCTTCCTCCATCCGTCTCCGGTGGCGCTCCTCTCTTGCTAGCATACGCTGTTTACACTCCCACTCATACAGGTCATCTCGTGCCTGTGCAAAGTCAACGTGGAGCCGGCCTGTGTCCTTCTTGTCAGTACTAGAGCCCAGCCGAATTCGGTAACCTAAGTTTGGTGGTAGGAGAACAGCAGCCTAGTAAGTCAGCAATTATAGCTATTTTTCCAAGTTCAGTGCTTCAGATGTGGTTGCAGCAATTCCAAGTGACCACATTATTCCCAAATTCTCTCCCTATACTAGCAAGCTGAATCACTAAAAGACTTCAATTATAATCTTATTGCTAAGAACAGATGACTATTCTATTGGTTGGGTTGGTCTTGATATTAGGAGTTACATTCCTCCATCTCCCACCTTACCTCTGGATGATGGTGGTTTTGTGGGTAATGGCATCAATAATGAGCCTCATATGAGCATCAAGGGCTGGGAAGAATAGAATTGATGGCCTCAAGCTACTGTGTTTTTAAATAACTTCAAGAGTGTCAGTCATACCATCATGATGAATTTTGATAAAGCTTAAAGTATTAACTTGGCATTTTAGTGTCTAAAATTGTTTCTTAGATGCACTTCGCAACTCTGGACAATTTCTTTTCTGGGAGAAAGATTAGATATGATGGGGAGTGGCATATAACCCAGATGACACATACTTTGGGATACTTAAAGTTTATGTAACTGTAATAATGATATGAGAGTGGGATTCAGAAAACCAGGATTCAATTCCCTACCTCCACCTTTTATGGCAGCTACACTTCCTAAGTCTTAACAAAAACTGAAAAAAATGTTTAAGTACTCTTTAAGTTTTAGTAGCTGAGCTACATACTTACATACACATTTATCTCATTTCATTCTCAGCACAAGCTTGCAGGGTAAACATTTTACTAAAGAGAAAAACAGCATCAGAGGGGTTAGAGAGGTCAAGTAGCTTCCCCTGGGTCAAACAACTAGCAAATAGCACAACTAGAGTTTTAATCCAGGATGCTTTTTGACTCTAAATCTCTTGTGTGGTCCTCTACTCTAAAGAATAATACACAACATAGATTTTTGCTTCTGGCTAGGATAGAATAACAAAGGTTAGATATACTATCTTCCATTAAAGAATGAAAAATAGGAACAAAATATATGAAACAGTAGTTTTAAGATAGTGGACATCAGATAATGAAGCCAGTGATCACTGACAGATAAGGACCAAATGAAGTGATCCCCATGACTGACCCAGCTTATTGCCTAGAAAGAGTTTCCAAGCTTCAGGACAGGGAGAGGAACTTGGGCAGAGCATGGTATTCATCCCATGGCGAGTAGGAGAGACTATGGCAAGTGGAGTTCCCAACAGAGAAATCTTCACAGAGAAATAACTGAAGGGATATACAGAGGGTCCAACATGATTATGTCTAATGTTTAACATGAGGGGAAAAATAAGTGGCTAGGACAAATTAGACATTACAAATGAAAAAAAATAATAAACTTGAAAACATAGCATTACATACTACCCAAAATAAAATAGAGACAGAAGGTTAAAAAAATGAAGCGGTAGGCTGTGAGAAAACTGTAAAAGAGGCCTAATATATTGCTACTGGAGCCCTGAAAAGAGAGGAGTGGGGATGAAACAGAAAAAAATATTTGAAGAAATAAAGGGAGAAAATTTTCCAAATTTGATGAAACCTCACAGATCCAAGAAGTTCAATGAACTTCAAGCACAAGAAACATGAAAGAAAGTAACCAAGGTACATCATAACTGAATTGCTCAACACCACCAGTAAAGAGACTATCTTAAAAGCAGCTATAGACAAAAGACATATAGTATTATGTATAGAGAAACAAAGATAAGGACAACATCATATGTATTGACAGAAACAATGCAAAGAAAAAGCTAGTGGAACAAGACCTGAGAGAGGGGAGATAGAAAACCTGTGAACCCAGAAATCTATATCCAGAAAAAAATATATTTCAAAAAGAAAGGTGAAATAAATCTTTCTGAAACATACAAATGCTGAAAGTGTTCAACAGGAAGAGATTTACACTACAGAAAATGTTACAGAAAATTCAGGTATAGGGATAATGATACCAAATGGAAATCTGGATCTATATAGAGGAAGGAAAAGCATACATAATGTATGATTCCATGTACAGGAAGTTCTAGAAAATGCACACTAATCTGATAGAGGAGAGATAAGTGGTTGCCTGAGAAGGAAGTGGAGAGACATAGGGAGAAAGGATTACAAAAGAGGCAGGAAGGAACCTTAGGGAGTGGTACGCATAGTCATTATTTTGATTGTTGTTGATGGTTTCATAGCGGTATGCAATATTATATATTTGTATGTTTCAATGATATGAAGGTCATTGTATATGAATTATTATATCTCATATAGCTGTTATAAAAACAATGCCCAGAAACACTAAAACTAATATATATGAAGACTAGCTGGGCACAGTGGTACACACCTACAATCCCAGAACTTGGGAGGCCAAAGCAGGAGGTTTGCAAGTTCAAGTCCCACTTGGGCAATTTAGCAAGACCCTGTCTCAAGAAGGATGGGGATGTAGCTCAGTGTAAAGGCTCTGGGTGTAACCCTCCATGCTGGGGAGAAAAAGAAAGAGGAAAAATAAACATATTTCATAAGCAAACTTTCTAGAGTCCTTTGCAGTTTGCAATGTACTTGCACACCCATTCATTGTATTTGATCATCTGAGCCATCAGAAAAATGGGGCTACAAAAGGTTACCTTACCTGTTCACCTGGGACTGTGGAGAGGATCAAAAAAGAGTATGATGGGAAAGCTCTACGTAAATCACACTAAATATGTGATGGGGCTATGGGGTGGGTGCACTGTGTACAGTGCTGACTCCCAAAGGTACCTCAACTCTAACAAATAAAGATGATTCTTTCTACTTTTTTTCTGGCTCATTTTCTAAAGGACTTTTATTATTTTAAGCATTTTTCTTCTATAATGTGGGATAGCAGCCATCTCATTTTGCAGACTTCTAGAACTTGTGAACTTCCAGGGGCAGGTTCAAATTTAAAGGGCAAAATTTAGCTATTTTCACAGCATCTATTGCTATCCCCTTTCCATTGGCAGCCCTGAAAATGTTTCTACGAGGTAGTTGTTAACAGAGAGCACATTTTTGTGATGTTTAGGTGGGTGCTTCCTCAGCAGTATGTTGTATTTTATGTACAACTGTTCAGGGCTTTTCAAAACCTTTACATGCTTATTAAAATAGTGTGTCGTGTAGTGCTGTTATTGTAGCTAACTGCTATCTGTCCTTCCGTAGTTAGATTCTACAGCACTTAGCACCTGTAATAAGAGTATACTACATCTACCTCCTCCTCTTCTACTCCATGTTAGTAGCCTGCTTTCTCAAACCCCCATTACCTTTTCCCCGGGCTACTGTAACAGGCTTCCAATTGACCTCCTCTCCTTTAATCCATTTTTACAGTCAGAGCTGTCAGATTAATCTTTCAGAAACAACCAACATTCTTGCTCAAAAATTTCTTCAACATTTCCCTATTACCAGTTGGGTAAAGACCCAACTCTTAAACCTTTCCAAGTATGTTAACAAATGATATTTTTCTTCCTCCTCTCATGTCTATTTAGTACACAAATCACCACTTAGTGTCACCTGAATGCTTGCAAAATCTTTCCACCTTTGTGTCTTTGCTCACGCTGTTTCCATGGCCCACTGTCTAAAGGCTTTCTATTTGTCAAGGACTTGATGCAAATGCTACCTTTCTTAATACCTACAGTTAAGAGTCTGACATATTCATATTCTCTCTCTCTCTTCCTCCCCTCTTGCTCCCTAATGGCACTTATAGCTATCAATCATTATTGTTAGCAGAGAGTGCATCTTATCAGTGTTTTGAGTAATGCCTGGTGCTGAGTAAATGTTTCTTTAATAAATCAATGTATTGCTGCATACTAAACTTATTAAGGGGAAGAACTAGATTTTACTCATTTCTTCCTCTGTACAGCATCTGGCACAATGGTTTACACAAAGGAGATATTCAAAAAGTGCCTATTGTGTGAATGAAGATGCTGCTGTCCTAACATGTCTAGCACTTGATCTCAGTTCTCTCAAACCATTACTCTTAGGTGAAGAAGTATTTAATTGTTCTATGGCCTTTCCAATTACCTCATCTTCTTCCTTATAGCTTATTTTTCCACTGCCCCATAAAAACAATATTAATTTAAAATATGCAAAAGATCAACCATGAAACTTTGACTTCACACCAACATAAAAGACATGCAGCTTCACTTTATGGACTCATTAGAAATTATTCCAATTATAATTCCTTGCCCCACTCCAAATTTAAACTTCTACTTTGAGTACATTTTATGCAAAGTAGTTCTTACTAGATCCATGCCAAAAATACTATATAAACCACTATTGCTTCTGGATTAGGCTAATGTCACAGTTAGCTAAATTATTTTCCAGTCATTACCCTTGCTGTATCCATCTGCCCATCTTTTACCCAGAAGTACTATTCCTAAAATGTAAACTAGGTCATGTCACTTCAACCCATAAAATCCTACAGTGGATTCCAGCATAAAACTCATAACTATAGTTCATAAGGCCCATGCTAACTTTCTGTCCTCTGCTTGAACATGCTAAGTTCATTTTCACCTCAGGGCCTTTGGTTGGCTGTTCCTTATTTTGGAATGAGATATCCCCAAGATGTTCACATGGCAATCTCCTTTCACATTGTTCAGGTTTTGGTTCAAATGTCAGAGAAAAGTTCCTTTCCTAATGCTTCCAGGTACATTATCCTTTTTATCTTCTTTACAGCACTTATCAGTACCTGATGTTAACTTCTTTATTTGTTTACATGTATATCACATTTTACTATTGCCAGAATGTAATTTCCTGGATGACAGGAAATCTATCTCAGTCCTTGCTGTATCTCCAGTAACCTAGTATTCTGCCTAGCAGTCAATAAATATTTGATAACTGACTTACTGCTTTGGTTTGAATGTTGTCTTCCAAAAGTTCTTATGTTGGACACTTAATCTCAAAATTCATATTATAATAGTATTTCGGGGTAGGGCCTTTGGGCTGCAATTAGGATTAGATGAAGTCATGGCATCAGATTCCCATAATGGCATCAGTGCCTTTATAAGATGGTGAAGAGAGTTCCAAGCTAGCACACTTGCTCTATCTCACCATCTGATGCCATCTTCCATGTTATAGTTCACCAAGAAGGTCCTCATCAGCTGCACATATGCCAGTGTCATGCCCTTGGAATTCTCAGTTTCCAGAAATGGAGACAAATAAACTTCCTTTCTTTATCTACTTAGGCTCAGGTATTTTGTTCTCACAGCAGAAAATGAACTAAGATACTTTTGTAACTATATTTGAGTATCTAACTTTTATGTTAGGCCAATTACTTGGTATTGGGGATTCAAAATTAAATAAAACCCAGTCTTTGCCCTGAAGTTCATACTTTGGGTGAGGAAAGAATCAGTTCTAACATGCGTGACAGGTGTCAAGCCAGGAGGAAGCGCCAGATGCCCTGGAGGCACTCAGGAAGGGTGCTTAAATCAACTTGAGATAGAGGGGACAGATAAGTCAGAAAAATTTCCAGGGGACCTTGTGCTTGAGCTGCAGCATAGGTATAAGTTGTCCAGCTTGCATGTTGGATATGCCTCTGTTACAATAAAAATATAAAAAGTGAAGGAAGTTTTGTCACTTGTATACATTAACTATAATATATTTTACATGCAGCTCAAGACAATTCTGCACTCACTGCTGCCCAGGGCAAGGCAGGCATATCCAACCCATGGGCCACAGGTTGGATATACCTGTGAGATTTGTGTGTGGTAGGTGGGGATGGGAAAACTAATTCCAGCCAGGGGAAAAAGCATGAAACACTATGGCACGTTCTGGAACTAAAATTTCTTCAGTGTGGTTGGTACATGGTGTGCGCAGGAAGAATTGAGAGATAATGCTGAGAAGCACAGCAGATAATCAAGGCTTTTAGATGTTTCATGTTTAGAATCTCAAATTTTCCTACAGAGATTAGGAGCAACTGAGAAACTCTAAAGGATGGAGATGGGAGGAAACATGCATTTTTCAACTCTGAAGGCAAAAAGGGGTAACATTAAGCCTACACTTTAACTGCCACAGATACAAATACTCAGATCCTCAATTTGTGCATTTTTTTCTGGTGGGCACAATTGCCGCATCTAACACCTACCAGATAGATAAAGGGCTTTGTCCACCATGTACTCCTCAGCAAAGCGAATGTGACAGAAATTCTTTTTGCTCTTCCGGATAGCAATGATCTCACCGCACTGTTCAAACACTTCCACAATGATCTGCTCTGTTCCGTTTTCAGGCAGACCGCCCACAAATACTGTTTTGCATCCTGGTGGTCTTTCTCTGGTTGCAGGAGGTGGGAGATCTAAGTGAAAGGGCAAAAGCATTTAAAATAGATCCTTTGCAGAAGTGAAGGGGACCAAGAGAGGGAGGGAGGGGGAAAGGGTTGAAAAAAGAATTAAGATGTGTTATGTACATTTACCAATCCCCATGAGCAGTGTAATCATTATGTACTGCGAACAGGTACTTATAAAAATAAACATTAAAAAATAAAAATATAGACCTTAAAAATGTTTCAAATCTATTCAGGATACAGAGGCAACCACAACAGCACAACTAAAGAAACTCAGGAAGGAGGACTTCCAGAATTTCTTCAGAAAATGACAAGAATGATTAAATATGTTAGAAGTGAGGATTAATGGCAATATATCTTTTACCGTAATAAAATTTTTAAAAATAAAATGTTTGTTTGGGACAAATCTCTTTGAAACCTAACATTTCTCAGCAACAGCTCTACTGTCCCCAAGGAATGTTTGCCTGAGTGATCTGAGAGGTATGTGTCCTCCAAGTGCTCATCTCTACTCCACAGAAAACTGATTGGATGAATGTGAAAATTGTTTCATTCAATAGTTTGGTGACTGTGTGTCTAGAAGACAAATACCCAGGCCTGTCTGTGTGTCTGTTCCATCCACAGATTTTTAGATTTGTTCCTTACTTTCGTTGTGATAAGCCAGCTGTGCCAAATTTTGAGTCATTTTTATTAAAAACATGGGGAAAATCCCACTCACCTTAAATTCTTACTTTCATTTCTTAGAACCAGGATCTCTGAGAAAGGATTTGTTTAATTCAGATTGTAGCTACTACATTCTCTCTTTATGCTTACTGAAACAAGTGTTTCAGGATTAATCTGCCAATGGGGTGAATATTACAAAAGTATTTATAGCCATTAGTATGATTTAGTTAAACAAATTAGAATACAGACTATCCCCTTGAAATTTTTAATTTTTTTATACCAGTGAGCTCCTCCAATTCCTTGCTTGAGAGGTGTGGATCAGAGCCAATCTTGCAGCATTCAGAGGGAAATATGAAAGGGAGCAGAAAGATTAAGCTCATCTGGGAAATCATTAAGTAAAATGAGATAAATTTGGCCATAGAGTCATTAAAAACCTACTTAATGAGATGGTTCTCCCAAGGGGAAGTGGGGTGGGGGATAGGGGAAAGGAAAGAATGGAAAGGAAAAATATGAGAAAAGGAAAAAGCGGAAACAAAGTCTTTATAAATAGGGAGGTGTGGAGGGGTTGAAGGGAGGGCAGGGGAATGGGGAAAAAATAAGAACCAAGGTACATCATGTAAAGGTACAAGTTCCCAATGATGAATGTCATATTGTACACCTAAAATGTACCAATAAACTTCACGAATAAAAAAAGTTTTCTATTCAATCATAAATAAAGCCTGTTGTATCTGTCAGTGCCTTGTTACTATTTATATGTATCAAAGCATTTTCCAAGCAAAATCCTACAGTTCATAGTTCAACAAAACAAAGCCTGATGGTCATGGGTTTTTCTGCTGTTGGTTTTGTATCTGCAAGGATTTATCTTGTGTAATCTATTCTTTGCATTCAGCTCTTAACAACAATTCTCCCAGCTCGAGATTTGGAGAGCTCAACAACCAGCGATGAGAGCTCACATGCAAAAATAAATGAGTCTCGCTAGTAGATTACTCCAAGGCCCTCATCTGACTCTTACACAAGTTGGCAAGCAGTTGATTTGGGAGCTTCCTTGGGTATCAGAAACACTAGCTTTTTTGCTTTGCTATAGCTGTCTGTCCTACTGGTGTGGCTAAGAATACTGTAGTTAGTTTCTCATACCTGCTTTCCCTCTATTTAGTTCACAAAGGGGCTAATGGGATTCTGGGAACTTAAAAACTTTGTTAATTTTTTAAGGTCTGTAATTTTAAGAGCTCACTGTTTTTGTTTTTTTCACATGAGAGGTTTAGACACTAGAAAAAGTAATTCAGTGAGTAGGAATCAGAAATGTCTTATTCATAGCCACTGAGATTGTAATTTTAGCCAAAAGGGGGGACAGTAAAATACAAAATTGCTTGAAACTTATGCTTTTGGGTTTTTAAGAACTGGAAAGAATTCTCTCCACCACATTTCTGATTATTCTTAATTCTGACAGTGGATTAGAATCTACTTGGGAGTTAAATAAACAATACCTAAGCCCAAGTCTTGATTTAATTAGTTCAGGGTGCAACCTGTGCATTAGTTTTGTTTGTTTTTAGTTGGTATTGTTTAAGTTTTTCAGGTAGTTCTAATATGTAGCTGGGGTTGAAAACCAGACTTAGTCTAGACCTCTGATATTGCAGAGGAAAAAGCATGGCTGAATGAAGCTGTGTCTCATTTGTGGATGCCACATTAGACAGAAAAGAAAAAGAATATGAACCTGCAGCAGGTCAACCTAGATTTAAGTCTTAAATACTGTTTGTTAAGATCTTGAAAAAAATCACATAACCTTTGAAAATCTTTTCATCTTTAGAATAGGGATAATATTCCCTACTTTATGAAAGTTATCATAGGATATTGATATTATAGTATTTATATTGTACTCAGTGCAATACCTAGCACTTGGTAGGTTCCCAATAAATAGTAATCATTAGAGCATTGTTATTTTGTATTATAGAACTCAGGTTTCCTATATGCCCAATCTGGGGCTTTCTAAAGGCTTACCACATATCTGGAGTGGAGTGGTAGCTAAGACCTGGATTTCTAAACTCCCTTGCTTTACCCCAATCCTTAGACAAGGCTGAGTTTGAGGAGTCACTCATATGGACAGAGGACTCTACATCTGTGAAGACACATGTGGCTTTGATCATGGAACACATCCCAGCCACTGTGTATATACAGAAATTTCAAGAGCATCAGTACCATTAGAAAGGTTTTCAAATCAAAGATTTTAGAATGAAGTGCTGATTTAGAATAAAGAGCTTCTGACGTTTACATTTATATTGTTTTAATTTAGCTGAGTCTACCTTTGGGTCCACTGAGAGATTCTAAGGAATGTGTGGTGACTTCTGCAGTTACATATAAACACTGAAAATGCAAAGGTTCCTTCCCTTGACTGCATTTGTGGGGTTTAAAAATTCTATGAGGAAGTCATCACCATATTTACATGCTGTGATTCTTCTGTGATGAGTGTCTGCTAAGTAAAGGGACTTAAAATCTGCTAAGTAATTTCAAGAGTGCCTGGGATTTATTTATTTTCCTTGGGTAAATGTAGAAAGCCTCTTTGATAGCATTTGTGGAGATTTAGGTGTATGCCACCAAGCAAGTCAATGGGCTGTACTATCTTTCTTAATGGATAGTACCCATTCCTTAATTAACAGCTCAAGGCACTTAGTTGTCTGGGACTGATTTACTAATCCCACTGAAATACAGTGATCAGAGCACAGCAATGATAACCCCACAGGAGAGCAGATTCAAACTCCACCTATTCATCAGCTAATGGCCAAGCTCTATAGCACTTCAATCACCACTCAGGATGGAGACCAAGAAAACTGCTTTGTCAAAAGATTCAAGATAACTGGGAGTATAAAGAACTAATCTCTGGTAATGGAAGAGGAGGAGCTTCTCAGGATTCTAATTACGTCCAAGCATCCACTGTGGGGAGCTATGTTGGGACAATCAGCATTAGCATCAGTCATTTTTCATCTTTGTAAAGTGATGGAGGAAGCGGAATAGGGGACCAATTAACTACGTGAATCTTCCTTTGCAAAAGCACATCATAGATTTCTCAGCTGGTTTCCTAGAATTTATATAATGCAAAGGCTCTGAGTTGATTTTATTAGACAACCCAAGATTAAAGGCCCCCTAGACAATCAGCAGGAGTCAAAGGCATTTTAATGGAAATAATCAGAAGGTTTGCAAATTGTTACTAATGTTCAATTCACTTGTTTTCTCTAATTCTCTTTGTAGAGTACAGCCCTGAGAACCAAAATGGGGTCCAAACTGTTTTGATACAGTAAAATGAACAAAATTGCCCCATTTTCTGGCTCCTGAGTTGTTTTCCCATGTGTCTGGACACAGAGAGCAGGTGAAATTCCATCATTTATTCCTCATTCACTGTTATTTCCAGTAGACTCAAAATGTAACCTGTCCATACAGGTCTAGCAGCTGGAGTGACAAACCTTGGCAAAACTGACTTCTCTTGAGAGATGGTGCTGCCCTCTTCTCTCACCACAGAGAACTGCTAATTGGAAATTCAGTAAATCTCTGATAGCTACCCAACCTGAGAACAAAAAGTGTGTTCCAGAGAGGTTTTGTTGTTGTTGTTGTTTGCTACACCTGTAAATCCTGGGATTCAGAGGATGTTGCTTCCAGGACAATGGGATACTTACCACTTATCTATAGGAGACTGGTACTTGGTTTGTTCTAGTCTAGTATGAGTCATTGACTTTTTAGACTAGGTCTCATTTTGCCTAGTCTAGATCAGAGAGGTTAAGCCACTCACCACAGATCTCATGGGTATTTAGTGATGGACAGCTGGGCTATGAAACTAGGCCCATGTTACTTCAGAGCTCAAGTACTTTGTTATGCTACCCTGCGTGTTCTAGTGAAGGCAAAAAGTTCTATATGCCACCAATCGAGTTGCTCTTGTTTTGCCTAATACATTTTAATGGGCTTTGCCTAGGTAAATAAAATTATAGTGATAGCTACATTTTAATGTGCACAATCATAGTTTTAGAGCTGGATGAAGTCTTGGAAGTATCTAGGCTAGTCTAATCCAATATTTTTGCTTTCTAGATAAGGAAATCAGACCCAAGAATATTATATGACTGGCCAAGATCCCACAGCTCATTAGTGACAGGGCTGGGAGTAGAACATACTATACTAAAATATCATTTTTTAAAACATTTGACATTGATTAACTGAGAAAATTTTGGTGGGTAGTTGGCTACGTGTGCCTGAAGCTCATAAGAGAGATACAGTCCGAAAACATAGATTTGAAAGTTATCTGCAGGTAATAGCAATTACCCTTTATTCTCCTGGTTTGCTTTTCAGAGGTCTGACTGCTCCTTCTGTCACCATCCGTCCACCTACCTGTCCATCCATCCATCCATCCATCCTTCAACAAATATTTATTGAATAGCTATTATATGTCAGATTTTCTAAATTCTGGGGAAATTTGAATGAATAGAATAGACAAAAATTCTAGTCTTTGTAGAGTTTCTATTCTATAAATTACATAGGCTGTTAAAGAGATAATGTGTTATATAAAAATAGTGACAGTAAGTAACACAGGGCGTATGGTGGGGAAAGCTGCACTTTTAAGCAGATTATCAGAGCCACTGAGAAAATGACATTGAGTAAAGGCTTGAAGAAACTGAGAGAGTTAGCTATATAGATATATGGGGGAAAGGTTTTCTGGGCAGAGGGAAGAGCCAGCGCAAAGGCTGTGTGATGCGAGAATATCTGGTGTGTTCTGGTATTTTCACATAACAGTGTGGATGGAGGTCATTGTGATGAGAACAGTGAATGATAGGGAGGAGAGCAGTAAAGAAAGTAAAAAAGACAATGTGGAGAACAGGCCATATAGGACCTCCTATGCCTTTAAAAGGACGTAGCCTTTATTGTGAGCAAATTGGAGAGTCATCAAAGGGCTTTGAGTAGAGGATTGACATAATCTGACTTAGTTTTAAAAGGATCATTCTGCCTATTCTATTAAGAATAGACTATAGGTGGGAAAGGTGAAAGAGGAAACCCAACTGGAAGGCTACTGCAATAGTTGAGAAAATGAATCATAATGGATATAAATTGGATCATAGCAGTAGTTATTATGAAAGTAGTAGGATTTCATCTATAAAATTCAAGACAGACAAAACTTTCTAACATTAAATGTGGTATGTGAGGAAAGGAAAGTAAGTAAGGTTAATGTCTAGGTTTGTCTTGAGCAACTGAAAGAATACAGTTTCCACTGAGTTGGGGAAGGATACTAGTGGAACAGGCTCAAGGGAAAATCTAGAAGTTTAATTTTGAACATTTTAAGTTTGAGATGTCTCTGATTTTCAAATGGAGATAGCTAGTAGGAAGTTGGGAATGAATTTGGGGCTCAGAGGCTAGGTCTAAACTCAAAGTATACATTTGGGCATCATTCACGTATAGTTTTTAAGCTACAAGATTAGATGAGATCATCAAAGGGATGATTGTAGATTTTAAAAAAGGTTCAAGGACTGAGTCACAGGGGTCTCCAATAGTAAGTCAGGGAAGACAGGAGAAGACTGAGAAAGAACAACCAGTGGGGTGGGAGGAAAACCAATAGTATGGTGTCCTGGAAGCCAGATGAAGAAAGTATAACAAGGACCAAAAAGTAATCAACTGTGTCATATATTGTTATTAGATCAACTAGAAGGAGAATTGAGAACCAACCACTTGACTTAGCATCGTAAGGTCATTAGTGTTCTTAAACAAGGGACAAGTTGATAGAGACACAGGAACAATAACATCACAGAAGGGGAGGTAAAATAGAAGAGCAGAAGGACTAGCAACAGCTGTACAATCTTTTGGGGGACTTTTGCTGCTAAAGAATGTACCAAAATGCAAACTCCTCTTTTTCTTTTCAATTTTTGAAATGTTGGGATGCCTCAGAGTGTGGCACATAGTATTGCCTTTTGATTTATATTATCTCTCTGGGTGGCTGCGGTCATTCTCTCACCTTCAAATGACTTGAGGTTTTAAGAAGGACGAAGGGGTCAATAGTACTAAATAAAGCAGAGCTGTAAAGTAATTTAAGAACTTAAAAAGTATACATTGGGTCTATTGCGCATTCTTTAAGTAAAAGTGCATTAGAATGATTCACCACAGATTTAATTTCAGTGCATTCCAGGCAGAAGCATGCCAGTAGAGTGTGTACTCAGAGTTTGGCTGGAGGGGAGTGGAAGGAGTGTGAGGTCAGAAAGCAGTTGAACCTGACTGAAGGGTGGGTATGTGGCAAGTAGAAATGAAAGATTGAAGAAAGTCACAAAACAGAGCAGTTTGAGGTCAGGAGTTGGACTACGAATCTGTGGGCAATGAGAGCCCCAGGATAATTTTTTGGCTCTGTATATGTGACAAGCATCTGGATGAAGTGTCAGGTGGAACAGGGGGGAAGGAATTGATGGAAAAGATTCTTTCTAATAAGCAACAAGATTTGGAAGCAGACTAGGTGGTGAATAAAGACACTGTGAGTGCCTCTGAATCATCAGACCTTAATATTGCTGAGAGGAACTTTGGAGTCAGAGGTCAGTGAGTGTAACAGAATATACCAGAGGCAGGCCAGAGAAAGTGGTGGAGTTATAATCAAGGCATTGTTAGGGGGCAGGAGTTGTGGGCCCTTCAGAACATAAGGGGTTCAGTCATACCAACTCCCCTGTTCTGTCTTCTACCAATCTTTTGGCCTCACCTTCACAAAGACAAGCCTTGTCACTGTTAGCAGTAATGGCACTTTTTGCCATGCTTTTATTTCAGTAAAGAACTAAGGACTTTAGGGGTTGAAGGGAGGGCAGGGGAAGGGGGAAAAATAAGAACCAAGAGAGATTATGTAAAGGTGCAAATTTCCAATGATGAATGTCATTATATTGTATACCTAAAATGTACCAATAAAATTAATTTAAAAAAAGAACTAAGGGAAGTACCTCAGTCAGTGTTTTTTTCCCATCCAATTAATAACAAGGCCCCTTTTCCTCAAATTCAAATTCTAATAAAGCAAACAGAACACCAGTGTATTTTAAGCATTGTTAGTAGTATTATTTTTGAATTCAATTTGAAAGCCAGGTTCCTTCCTAGAAGCCACACTCTTATTGGCACTAATGGCTCTGTCAGCATTCTTGGTCCAAAGATAAAGAACTACAGATTGAGCTGCGTGTGTATAGTGCTTCTCTCTCGCTCCATGGCACTGCCAACTCACAACTAAGAAGGCATGGCTTCAGGTAGAAAAAGGTCATATATTTGCAAGATTTCTATTTCTTTCATTAGAGATTATGAAGTTACAACCTCTTTAAACCACATATTTTGACATGCATTCAACGATTGCTGAACAATGTGGTCTGTGTGTTATAAACAAGGAATCTGTGCTATTCTTTGGAAATTTAGAAATTTAAAATTCCTAAAGTCACTTATTGCCCTTGACCTGGACATTTTAGGTTTCAGCCATCCTGTTAGCTTAGACTTGACTAAGGCAATGTAAGCCTAGTGCAGGCTTAGTACACTATCTGTAGATGATTAAATCAACATGATTTTACCTTTTCATAAGCAGAAGGTTTTAACCCTTTCAATGCCCAAATTCATGGTTTTTGACATGAAAAAGGTACTGTCAGGGATACAGAGATTTCTCCAATCCAAAAGCAACACAATGGAAACAAAGGAGGAAAAGGCCATTGCACATTTGTAGGAACAATAGAACTCAGAGTAAGAGACAAAGATATAACAGCACTGCCCATTCACTGAAGCACTAAACACAAGTCTAGGAATGGCTATTTGAGCTGGCAAGTAAGGCCTACAAAGGACATTTTATTCTCAGTTCCCTGACTCTCCTTGTGGTATGCCAGCTCTTCTCCCAGTACAGTTCTCTGAGATGTTGGCCTCCTAGACTTCTTATTGGTCTGGAAGGATGTACCCTGTTGAAAACCAAGTTAAAAAACTAGAAGGCGCCCAGTCGCGCGGAACACATGCCGAATCAGCCCGCTACAGACAGACAGGTCTGTGCACGCCCTACCGAGGTCCTGAGAAACGCAGAAGACGCCTAATCACCCCACTGCAGACAGGCAGGTCTGCCCATGCCCTATCTAGGTCCTGAGTCACACAGAACACGCTGAATCAGCCCGCTGCAGACAGGCAGGTCTGTGCACGCCCTAACGAGGGCCTGAGTCGCGCGGAAGATGCCTAATCACCCCGCTGAAGACAGGAAGGTCTGCCCACACCCTACCAAGGGCCCCAGTTGCGTGGAACACAGGCCGAATCAGCCTGCTGCGGACAGGCAGGTCTGTGCAAGCCCTACCGAGGTCCTGAGTTGCGCGGAAGACACCAAATCACCCCGCTGCAGACAGGCAGCCACCTGATTCCACACTACAAAGACACAGAGGACACCAGACCACCAGACCAAGGTACAGAGTCCTACTGTTCCCGGCCCAGAGGTAGGGGCTTCTGAGCCGTCGTCCCACTGCTCCTGACCCAGAGGGAGGGGCTTCTGAGCCACCATCCCACTGCTCCTGGTCCAGAGGAAGGGGTTTCCTGGCCACCATCCCTCTGGCTGCTCCCAGCCCACAGGAAAGGGCTTTTGGTTCACCATACCTACCGCTGCTCCCGGCCCCTGTCCCACCTCACCCAGCTCAGAGGAGGTAATCTGGGCAGGCGCTAAGAGCCCCCCCACCCAGTCGAAATGAGAAAAGACGTAAATAAGTCTCAAAATCAGACTTCCAGATCACCTACAGCAACCCCAAAGGGAAATGAGATGGAACACTCTGATACTCAACCACCTGGACCCACTGAACTGGCAACAAAAGGGGATATGGAAAAAATGAAATCAGAAATAATTTCTCAGATAACAGGAGAAATTGTGCCCCTAGTGCAAGACATGATTAATAAATCTAGAGAGGAGCTGAGGAACATGATGGAATCCCAAAATAAGAAACAAATGGAATCCATAAAACAGATGCAAATAGATTTCCAGGACATGAAAAACTCCACTGAAAGTCTACACAGCAGAATGAGCCAATGTGAGGACAGAATTTCAGATATAGAAGATAAGATTGCAATTAGTGACCAGGAAAAGAAAAATTGCTTCAAAATTATAAGGGAACATGAGAAATCAATCCAGCAGCTGCTAGATGATGCAAAAAAGAATGACATAAGACTGATTGGGCTCAATGAAGAAACAGGAAAGAGTGCAGATGACATAAAAAATCTCTTCACAGAAATAATGGCAGAAAACTTCCCAAGCAGGGGAAAAGAGCTTGACATACAGATAAGTGAGGCATATAGGACTCCAAATACCCTTGATCAAAAAAAATCTACACATAGGCATATAATTGTTAAGATTCCAGAAACACAACAGAAGAACAAAGTTCTCCAAGCAGTCAGAGAAAAGAAACAAATCACGTACAAAGGAAAGCCCATCAGAACCACAGCAGACTTCTCAACACAAACCATCAAGGCAAGAAGAGCTTGGAGGGACATATTCCAAGCCCTAAAAGAAAACAGCCTCCAACCCAGATTGATGTACCCTGCAAAACTATCTTTCAAAATGGATGGAGAAATAAGATACTTTCATGACAAAGAGCACCTTAGGAACTTCGTGAATACCAAACCAGCACTCCAAAGAATTTTACACAATATCCTAGGAACAGACACTGAGGATCACAGCCCCAGGAAGCAAAGCAGAATGAACCCATCTGGCATGACAAGAAATTAAAGGTAAAGGGGGAGAACCCAACAAAAAGAAAAAGTCATGGCAATGACAAGTCAATACATTTCAGTTATAACCATCAACGTTAATGTTCTCAATTCACCCATCAAAAGAAATAGACTGGCAGAATGGGTCAAGAAGCAAAATCCAACACTATGCTGCATACAAGAAACACACTTAATTCAAAAGGAAACTCATAGACTGAAAGTGAAAGGGTGGAAAACAATACTCCATGTGACAGGAACCCGAAAAAAAGCAGGAGTAGCTATCCTCTTGGCAGATCAAGTAGATTTCAAACCAACACTGATTAAGAGAGACAAAGTAGGACACTACATCCTTGTAAAGGGAAGAATCCAAGAGGAAGAGATGACAATCATAAATATCTATGCACCAAACACTAGTGCACCCAACTATATAAAACAAATACTAACGGACATGAAAAGTCATATATGCACTAATACAATTGTAGTGGAGGGGCCTCAACACCCCACTGTCACAAATAGATAGATCAACTAGACTAAAAATAAGTAATGAAATACTCGAACTCAATCGAACTCTTGAACAAATGAACTTAACAGATGTTTACAGAGTGTTCCACCCCACAAAATCAGAATACACATTCTTCTCAGCTGCACATGGGTCATTCTCCAAAATAGACCACATACTCACACATAGAACATGTTTAAGTAAGTGCAAAGGAATTGAAGTTATCCCCTGTATATTATCAGACCATAGTGCGATGAAATTGGAGATCCATAGCAAAAGAAACTCAAAAAATTTCATAAACGTGGAAATTGAACAACACACTTCTGAATAACCAATGGGTCACAGAGGAAATTAAAGAAGAAATCAAACAGTTCCTTCAATTAAATGACAATGACAATACAACATATCGGAATCTATAGGACACAATGAAAGCAGTCTTACGAGGGAAATTCATAGCAGTGAATACGCATATTGGCAAAACAGAAGGGGCCCAAATAAACAACCTGATGCTGAACCTCAAGCTTCTAGAAAAAGAAGAACAGGACAACCCCAAAGCTCATACAAGGGAGGAAATTATAAAGATCAGAGGAGAAAGCAATGCAATGGAGACTAAGAGGACAATACAAAAAAATCAATGAAACCAAGAGTTGGTTCTTCGAAAGAATCAACAAAATTGACAAACCTTTAGCCAACCTTGCCAGAAAAAGGAAAGAAAAGGCCCAAATCCATGCAATGAGGAATGAAAAGGGTGAAATTACAACAGACCCAGCAGAAATCCAGAGGATCATCAATACCTACTTCCAGAACCTATATGCCAATAAGACGGACAACACAGAAGAAATGGACAGATTCCTAGATACATACGAATTACCAAAGTTGAACGAAGAAGACCTAAAAATTCTGAACAACCCAATATCAACCAATGAAATTGAAAATGTAATTAAAAACTTATCAACTAAGAAAAGCCCAGGCCCTGATGGCTTCACTGCTGAATTCTACAAGACATTTAGAGAGGAACTGCTGCCACTACTGTTTAAACTCTTCAATGAAATTGAAAGGGAAGCAATACTCCCAAATTCATTCCTGGAAGCAAGTGTCACCTTGATGCCAAAGCAGGAAAAGACCCAACTGAAAAAGAGAACTATAGGCCAATCTCACTAATGAACATAGATGCAAAAATCCTTAATAAGATACTGGCAAACAGAATGCAGAACATCATCAAGAAGATCATACACCCTGATCAAGTGGGATTCATCCCAGGGATGCAGGGATGGTTCAACATACATAAATCAATCAATGTAATACACTATATCAATAGGGCCAAGGACAAAAACCATATGATTATCTCCATAGATGCAGAAAAAGCATTTGACAAAATCCAACATGCATTTATGATAAAAACCCTACAAAAAAGTGGAATAGATGGTCTCTACCTCAAACTGATAGAAGCCATCTATGAAAAACCAACAGCCAATATCATACTAAATGGGCAAAAACTGAAATCCTTCACACTAAAATCAGGAACAAGACAAGGATGTCCACTATCACCACTCTTGTTCAATAGAGTTCTGGAAACATTAGCCACGGCAATTAGACAAGAGAAAGAAATAAAAGGAATAAAGATAGGTAATGAAGAAATCAAATTGTCATTATTTGCAGATGACATGATACTCTATATAGAAGACCCCAAGAACTCCACCAAAAGTCTTGTAGACTTAATAACCAAATTCAGTCAAGTAGCTGGTTACAAGGTCAACACACAAAAATCAATAGCTTTCCTCTACACAAATGACAGCCTCACTGAGAGAGAAATAGGGCAAATAATTCCTTTCACAATAGCATCCAAAAAACTGAAATATCTAGGAATCATCCTAACGAAAGGAATCAAAGACCTTTTCTCTGAAAACTATGGCACTCTGAAAAGAGAGATTGAAGATGATATCAGAAAATAGACAGACATCCCCTGCTCCTGGGTAGGAAGGATTAATATAGTGAAAATGGCCATACTTCCAAAACTGCTATATAGATTTAATGCAATTCCAATTGAGATCCCAGCAGCATACTTCATGGACCTCGAGAAAACAATCCAAAAATTCATTTGGAGCAAGAAGAGACCCAGAATAGCAAAAGCAATTCTAGGTAACAGAGACATGGCAGGGGGTATCACAATCCCCAACCTGCAACTCTACTACAAAGCTACTGTGATAAAAACAGCATGGTACTGGCAAAGAAACAGACCTGAGGACCAGTGGAACAGATTAGAAGATGCAGAAACAATGCCAGACACACTCAGCCATCTCATCTTCGATAAAGGAGCCAAACACCGTCACTGGAGGGAAGATAGCCTCTTTAATAAATGGTGCTGGAAAAATTGGGCTTCAACTTGCCAAAGATTAAAACTAGACCTATATGTCTCACCATGCACTAAACTAAAATCAAAATGGATTAAAGATCTAAATATTAAAATAGAAACTCTGAACCAGTTGGAACAGAGAGGTTAGGTAGAACCCTTGAAGACATCAGTGTAGGAAAAGATTTTATGAACAAAACCTCAGTTGCTCGAGAACTAGCACAAATAATCAACAAATGAGATCTCTTCATATTAAAAAGCTTCTGCCCAGCAAGAGAAACCACCAGCAGTGTGAAGAGACAACCCACAATGTGGGAAAAAATCTTCACCTGCTCTTCCTCAGACAAAGGTCTACTATCTCGAATCTATAAAGAACTTAAAAAGATCAGACCTAACAAATTTAAAGACCCAATCCAAAAATGGGCATCTGAAATGAACAGACATTTCTCACACAAAGAAGTAGAAATAGCAAATAAATACATGAAAAAATGTTCAACATCACTGGTCATTCGAGAGATGCAAATGAAAACAACGCTGAGATTCCACTTTACTCCAGAAAGAATAGCTGCTATCATGAAATCAACCAATAACAAATGCTGGCGGGGCAGTGGGGAAAGAGGAACCCTGCTCCACTGCTGGTGGGAGTGTAGACTGTTGCAACCACTGTGGAAATCAGTATGGAGATACCTCAAAGAACTAGGACTGGAAGTCCCATTTGACCCTGCTATTACACTGCTGGGGATCTTCCCCAAAGAATTAAAAGAATCATACCACAGTGATATATGTGCACCCATGTTCATAGCAGAACAGTTTGTAATAGCTAAAACTTGGAAACAGCCCAAATGCCCATCAACTGGAGACTGGATAAAGAAAATGTGGTTTTTTAATAAAATGGAGTACTACTCAGCCACAAAAAATGAGAAATTAGAGACATTTATAGCTAAATGGATGCACATTGAGGCAATACTCTTAAGTGAAATAAATAGGACACACATGTGTAAATACCGAATAGTTTCTCTGGTGTGAGAAACTGAAAGTGTAAATAAGGACTAAAATGTATAATAGGTAATGTGAAATAGGAAGAAAAGGTGCAAAGGGGAAGGAAGTGGGAGGGGTAGGGGAAAGGATAGAAGGGAATGGGATTAATATGAGAAAATGGAAAAATAGGAACAAAATCTTTGTAAATAGGGAGGACTGGAGGGGTTGAAGGGAGGGCTGGGCAAGGGTGAAAAATAAGAACCAAGAGAGAATATGTAAAGGTGCAAATTTCCAATGATGAATGTCATTATATTGTATACCTAAAATGTACCAATGATTAGAATGAATAATCGATAATGTAAAATAGGAAGAAAAGGTCCAAAGGGGTAGGGGTAGTGGGAGGGGCCGGTGAAAGGCAAAAAGGGAAAGGAAAAAATGCTGAGAAATGGAAAAAATGGAAATAAAGTGTTTGTAAATAGGGAAGGGTGGAGGGCGTGAAGGGAGGGCTACGAATGGCGAAAAAATAAGAACCAAGATGCATTATATAAAGGTACAATTCCCAGTGAGAAATGTAATTGTGTTGTATACCTACAATGTACCAATAAAAGAATTTAATACAAAAAAAAACACTAGAAGGCATTAAGATCAGTTTGTAGTAGCAAAAGTGTTCAAGGGGATATGTCTAACCCTGACTGATCCTGAAACCTTAGTTACAAGCAGATCACACCAAGTGCTGTAGCATCTGGATCTCTGCTAGGGTCTAAATCATGCTTAACTGATGGTTAAGTATTGGTCTGAAGTCACATGTCAAAAGTTCATGTTTATTTTGATAAGGTTTTTTTCATGTGAATAGGTCTCTTTGTATCACAGCAGGAGCTCCCTTGGTATGTCACCTAGCATCAAGAGGACTATGGAAAAAACATTAGTGAGGCTTAAGTCATGAGCAGAAGCAGCTCACAATCATTTGAAGTATATGAAACTCAAAATGGATCTAAAGAAATTTTGAGTCAATTTTTGGTGGCACATTTTAACTTAACTATCCCTATCTTTACTGATATTTTAATGTGAGTCTGAGGAGAAGCCTCTTCTCCTTAGAGAATATAGAACCAATAAGACAAGACAGATGTCTAGACTGTTTTCATGTGAACTGTGTTGACTGGATGGCTATAAGTAGTTTGACTTAGCCTTAATATTTCTCTTTGCCCTCCCCATAAGTTGAACTACACCTCACTCTGTATTGCTGCTCATCAGTTGAAACAGCAGGAGTTGGAACGATGTGTGACTAGCTGGTAGCAGTGGAAAATTCCTAGCACCAAATACAAATTATCATGTGCCTCAGGTAGGCTCAGACCATGCTCAAGTTCTGCCATCACCAGCATGTGGGCCACTTATGAGAACACTACAAATGACAGTGAGGAGCAATTTGCACTGGGTGCCTTCTTCTCAACTAACACACTTGAATTCCCTACCAGATGGCATTAGAAACATGTAATATTACTTGTGTTGCAACCAGCACACAAAACCAGTGTTCTGTGTATAAAATGCAGCTTTGCCCAGTGAGAAACAATTTTATCTTCTGTTTTCTAGGTGAAGCTTCTGTACATACATTTATGAAGCCCCTAGGTATTCTTTTGAAACTGATGAAAGCTCTCATACACCAAGACATTGTGATTTATATGGGAAAAAGCAGAACAGTACTTGGGTTGGGAGGGAAGAGTGTGCAGCTTTTGCAGTGTATGATCTCTTTTACTACTGGCATATCTGGAGGAATTGGTGGAGGCACTATTCCCAAACCAGGCATCATTGGAGTTATTGGTGGAATTCCAGTCATCATTCCAAGAGCAGGATCAAAGTCTAAAAAGGAGAGGAAAGAGAGATTAGTAAATGGCATCAGGCAAGGTCAAGTAGAGGCAAAATGTTGTAAGTTTCTAAGGCAAAATATTTTTTCCATTTAGTTTATTGGTACATTTTAGGTGTACAGTACAGTTAAATTCATCATTGGGACCTTGTACCTTTACATCATGTATCTTGGTTCTTATTTTTTCCCCATTCCCCTGCCCTCCCTTCACCCCTGTGGCAAAATAGTTTTTTAAAAAACATGGTGCGTAGTATTGTCAGGTCTTAAATATTATGTTACAGTTGTATATTTCCCTTTGGATAGGGCTGGTTTTTCTTTCCTTTTTGATTAGGGCCTATGTAAGTCTCTACATCTCATTTTGATATTCAACATCCTTTGTAATATGACTGCACTTTGTCTAGTGATCTTGCTTCCATTAGTTCCCAACACACACCCTCAACTCAGTTCCAACCAGGCTTCTTGCTATCCCTTGTACATATGTTCTGTTTACAGTACAGCACGGTGTTAAAAGCACACATATCAGGCAGACTTGGGTTCTATTTCTACCATTTGCTAGCAATATGAACTTCCATTTTCTCAGCTGTAAAATAGGGTTCATAAGTCCTACCTGACAGGGAGCTGGGAGGAGTAATTAAAATGACGAATGTAATGTGTGTAGCATAGTACACAACACAAAATGCCTCAGTAAATTAACTACTCTTTGTGCCTTTGTTCATGTTGTTCTCCCTGCCTAGAATCATTTGAGCCTTCCCAAAACTTTCCCATTCTTCACGGTCTAGCTTAAGTCTCACTCTCCTTGAAAAGCTTTTGCAGATAATTTTGGTTCATTCTTAACTCTTTGTCTAAAAACTTTTCTTTATCTGTTGCTACTGAATTTTATTTCATTTTATGTGGCCTTTTGTTTCATTCAGGGATGCCTTAAGGAGGTGTGACAGTGCCCAAACACTTTTTGAGGGGGCTTCTCTCTGTACACACTTTGATTCGACCCAAATCAGCATCAGCTGCATTCTGGCAGAACAATCTCATGTGATACCATTAAAGAAATCACTTCATCCATCTGGAGCGATTTACTTGTCTGGCCCTTCTCCTGGAACCAAGACTCTGGGAGGATTCCACAGGCATGTGTCCTGAAGCTTTCTGGAGCATCCAGTTGATTCCCTATGTGGGGTAGAGGACTGGCAAATGTCACAAAGGGGAGAAATGGATACTGAAGTCCATGTGGGTCTGATTTGAGATTGAGGCTCCTTATCCAGATGAAGCAGCTAACCTCCTCAGGAGGGAAATTTAAGAAAACATCAGGAAATAGAAAATTTCAGAAAAAGTGATTCTTGTGGCTGGAACACAGGTAGGACATGCTCTGGAATCAGGGCATTTACCTATCATGGGACTGACCATGCTGGCCAGTCAGCACTGGAGAAGGATTTAGAACATATAAAGATAGACTTTCTAAAGCATGGTTCCCTAAGGTATGGGCCTAGGGCAGGGGCCTCACTTGCCTGGGTCTAAGGTCAGTACTGATTTCATTGTTTAAATTTCATTTCTATATAAAAATGCAAATTTTTGAGAAGGGAGTGCACTCTGTTTTCCCCATCTCTCAAACCTGTCCTCACTATAGAACCATACACAATGTACTGTAAACAAAGAAAATACTGCATAAAGAGTTCTGGTAATGCAGGGGCAGTTGCAGTAGTAGTAGCAGGCTTTACTCCCAAAAACTTCACCATGCTCACCACACAGGTCAGAGGGGGAATGTTTGTAAGGATGTCTTCAAGGAAACCCTGAAGTCCCGGGGTAGTTTTTCTAAGACGCTAGAGGAAGTGGGCCTAAACAGCAGGAAGAACCCGTGTTTCCCACAAAAGCAGAGCTTCAGGTCCAGCAGGCCCAGTACGAGGGAGTCCCGTATCTAGGCAGATGGGCAAGTGGGTGGCACACAGGCATCTCCTGTTATAAACCCAGCCCAAGCAAGCTAGGGCATCTGTGATTCTCTTATATGCCTGTCAGCCTGAGACAGACCTTCAAAAGGTCTGTCTTAGCCTGTCAAGACCTTCAAAAGTTTTAGGAGAAAAAATGTCTCCCAAGAGTAATGTTTTTAATGAAAACATATACGTTTAGCACTCATATGTCATCTCACTCAATATGCATGTACACGTACACCCACATTCACACACACGCACACACACACACACACACACACACACACACACCTCCTGTGGCTTTCATATCTCTACTCTCCTCCATATACAGTGATGGGACCTTAACGAAAGTTTAATATCTCTGTGTTTCCATTTCCTTTTTAGTAGAAGTGGGGATAAATAATAACATTTACCTTAAAAGATGAAAGGACAGAACAGATATGAAGACCTCTGGCATGAAAGGCAGTCCTGAATGGTAAGTTTTCTTTCTTCCATTCAAGATGTGCAATTATACTGCTAAATTCACTGGTTCAGACACTCATTCTGACATTACACAAACATTTATGATAGGCTTTCTATATGTTAGGCTTTATGCAGGGGATGGGGTGTCTAGTTCCCTTTTGGTCTTAGAGAATTTAAGGTCCCTGGTACTTGTGTTCCTATGCTATATAATAAAAGCACTTTGGTTCAGAATGCCATTTATGTCTTTGGAAAATGACATTCCTAATGCAGAAGATTTTGGAGAAACTGTTAACATTATCTCCTCCTTTTACAAACTATTAATTTTTGTTAGCAAAAGATCAGATTAGATTATGTGTCAAACAATCCCATCTATTTTCCCCTCCTATGAAATGTTTGTCTACTTTTTATTGTTCTGTCTGCCTCCTCATTGTTATTCATATAGCTCTTTCACTCACAACTCTACCTTACCGCAGATTACAGAAACATCACTTCATTAAACAAGTTCTGCCACTTCCACTGAGAAAGAAATGCCTGTCTCCAGGTTCTGTCCACTAATACATAGAAATAAACATGAACAAATAAGATAAATATAACTTCTGACTGATGTATTCACCACTCTGCTGTTCAGTGATTACATTAATATTTTATAAATTCATTTAAAAGCAAATGCATTCATGACATATGGCTAAAGCCAGAGTAGATAAACTCCTTTTCTTTCTTTTGTTCAATATGCCAAGAATTCCATAGGGTACAATGCCCACCAAGGCTTGCTAGAGTGCAGGTTGTACACGACATTTCAAAGGCTCCTATTGCATTGACTGTTTCTTTGGTTTATCTTTAACCATTAAATGCAAAAGTGGATTTTCAATGCCAATCAAAAGAATTGAAATCATGGGCCTTATACAAGTATTGCAGAACCTAAATAATAAAAGTGCAACTTAAAACACACTGGGAAATTCTCTCCTTTTTCCTGGCACCTGACCTGGTTTGAGGTGTATAGCCAACAAGTACATACTATTGGCGCTTACATTAGAAATTCAACCTTCTGAAGGAAATTTGAAATCATACAAAGGTGCCCTGGAAAAGATCAAGGCATCATCCAGTCTTTTTCATAACAAATAACCTGTTCAGTTTTGCATTTAATACTGTATCTTTTCTTTTAGCATCCTTTCCCATATCCTTCTTCACTCTTGGCATGGCCATTGCTGGACAAGCCATAGGAATTGGTTTGTATTTCCTGTTCTGATTCATGCACTTCCCAAAATCCCAGCTTATTTGAGATGCTGCAAATACTGGGTTAGTCAAGCCAGCCTGTTCCTCAGAGCTACAGCTCTACCATATGATTTCAAGTATGTTTCAGTGTAGTCTTGTACCTTTCCACTAACAAGCAACTTACACAACCTAGCAATGTTATCCTCTATCTTCTGCACACATCTAAACCAAGGAATTGCAGTAAAGACAAATACCATTTTTGTGCTGCTATACAGTTGTCTGCATGTCCATTTGCTCAATATTTGAATGTCAGGTCCTGTGCCAGGTATTGGATTTGAAGGAGTAAGACAAAATTTTTGACCTCATACTCTACTTTGGAAACAGACACACAGAGTTAAAATGCTGAATCATCAATTATTATCATCACCATAATTGTTTGTTGAATGCTTACAATGTGTTAGGCTCTGTGCTAAGTATTTTATATAATCTGCATTCGAATAGACCTGAGGGGGAGATATTATTGTTATCCTTCATCATTTTATAGATGAAGAAACTAGGGCTCAGAGGGGTTTAGCTACTTGTTCAAGTTTACACAGCCAGTAAAAGGCAGAACTAGGATTCAAATTCAACTTTATCTAACTCTAATGCTCTTAACCATTATACTGCCAGTCAATGCATTATGACAGTTATTTTAATGAATTAATTTAATTGCAGGCATAAAATCAAGCAGGTATGATATGTGATCAAAAATATGAATGACAATACTTTAAGAAAATATTTGGTTTTTTTGTATTAAGTTCTTTTATTGGTACATTGTAGGTATACAATACAATTATATTTCTCATTGGGAATTGTACCTTTACATAATGCATCTTGGTTCTTATTTTTTCCCCATTCCTAGCCCTCCCTTCACCCCCTCCACCCTTCCCTATTTACAAAGACTTTATTTCCATTTTTTCCATTTCTCAGCATTTTTCCTTTCCCTTCTCTCCTTTCCCCTGCCCCTCCCACTACCCCTACCCCTTTGGACCTTTTCTTCCTATTTTACATTATCGATTATTCATTCTAATCATTGGTACATTTTAGGTATACAATATAATGACATTCATCATTGGAAATTTGCACCTTTACATATTCTCTCTTGGTTCTTATTTTTCACCCTTGCCCAGCCCTCCCTTCAACCCCTCCAGTCCTCCCTATTTACAAAGATTTTGTTCCTATTTTTCCATTTTCTCATATTAATCCCATTCCTACCCCTCCCACTTCCTTCCCCTTTGCACCTTTTCTTCCTATTTCACATTACCTATTATACATTTTAGTCCTTATTTACACTTTCAGTTTCTCACACCAGAGAAACTATTCGGTATTTACACATGTGTGTCCTATTTATTTCACTTAAGAGTATCACCTCAATGTGCATCCACTTAGCTATAAATGTCTCTAATTTCTCATTTTTTGTGGCTGAGTAGTACTCCATTTTATAAAAAACCACATTTTCTTTATCCAGTCTCCAGTTGATGGGCATTTGGGCTGTTTCCAAGTTTTAGCTATTACAACTGTGCTGCTATGAACATGGGTGCACATATGTCACTGTGGTATGATTCTTTTAATTCTTTGGGGAAGATCCCCAGCAGTGTAATAGCAGGGTCAAATGGGACTTCCAGTCCTAGTTCTTTGAGGTATCTCCATACTGATTTCCATGGTGGTTGCACCGGTCTACACTCCCACCAGCAGTGGAGCAGGGTTCCTCTTTCCCCACAGCCCCGCCAGCATTTGTTATTGGTTGATTTCATGATAGCAGCCATTCTTTCTGGAGTAAAGTGGAATCTCAGCATTGTTTTCATTTGCATCTCTCGAATGACCAGTGATGTTGAACATATTTTCATGTATTTATTTGCTATTTCTACTTCTTTGAGAAATGTCTGTTCATTTCAGATGCCCATTTTTGGATTGGGTCTTTAAATTTGGGAGGTCTGATCTTTTTAAGTTCTTTATAGATTCGAGATAGTAGACCTTTGTCTGAGGAAGAGCAGGTGAAGATTTTTTCCCACACTGTGGGTTGTCAAAGAAAATATTTGTTACAGTAAAAGACACAGTGTCCTTAATCCCCTTCAAAATATTTCCTCACTTTGAACATACCTATCCCATCATTCTGGCTACTTTCTGAAGTAGTTCTGGAAATCTTTTATGTCTTTAGTTGTGCTGTCAAGGCAGCCTTGATGTCCTGAATCAATTCAAAACATTTACCATTCTTGGTCACCCTGACTTTGGGAAGGGTCAGAAGTTGCATGGTGCCAGATTTGGTGAATACGGTAGATGAGGATATGCTGTAATGTTTTTACAAGCCTGCTTTTCCACTGAATGACACTCAGCAGCAGCATTTACTGTGGTTTTTATCACAACTTATAAAGATACCCATGAAAGAAGATGTGTGGAACTGCTTCATAAAGTGGCAAGAATGATGGAATATATGTGTTTGAAGTAAAGGAGAGTATTTTGAGGGGAATTAATGGGAATGTGTCTTTTACTGTAATAAATATTTTAAAATTTAAACAGTGTATATTTGGATCATATCTCATATGTTGAAAAACACAGCATATGAGCAAAAAATGGTTCTATACAATTTTTTTCCTAGTTTGGTAGATTAGAGGTGGATAAAAATTCTCTGATAGTCCTCCTATCAAGAGATGAGGTCTATGATCCCCTGGCCACTTTGAATCCAGACAGGCTAGAACTGTTTTGACCAATAGAATATGACAGAAGGAATGCACTGTCCTCTTGCAGGTCTGAGCCTTAAGAGATAAGTGATTTCCACTTTTTCTTTTTGGGAGTATGTGCTAAAGAAGCTTTGAGTCGCCATGTAGGACATCTGATTACCATGCTGGAGAGAACATGTGGAGAGTGTCTTAGAGTAAATGGAAAGAAAGAGATCCAGCTGAGCCCAGTGTGTTTTTAAAAAAATTAATTTTATTGGTACATTTTTGACATACATAATGATCACATTCATCATAGGGAATTGGTACTTGTACATAATATATCTTAATTTTTTCCCATTCCTTTCCCTTCCCTACCCTTCAATCCTTCTTTTCCCCTCCATTTACAAAACTTTGTTTCTACTGTTTTTCTTTCATTCTTTTAAAATTTTATCCCTATTTCCTTACTTCTCTCCCTTCTTCCCCCTCTTTGGTTCCTCTTCCCATTTGAACATTTTCTTCCTTCCCAATATCTATCCTCCATTTTGGTCCTTATTTACCCTTGGGTTTCTCACACAAAAGAAACAATGTGATATTTAAACATGTGTGTTCGATATATTTCACTTAATATGTTCTCAAGGTGCATCCATTTACCTAAAAATGTCTCGTTTATCCTTCTTTATGGCAGAGTAGTCTTTTATCTGTCCTTACCAAGATGCTACACATGAGTGAAGTCTTGGAACCTCCAGACTAGCTTGCCACAATTGAAGTATCCCAAGTTGATACCATATGGAACTGAATCGCCTGTTTGAGTCTTGCCCAAATTTCTCATCCAGAAATTCTCAATCAGTGTAATAAACTGATTGTGGCTTTTATTCATTTATTTTTTTATTTTTGTGGTTCTGAGATTAAGCCAAAATTTTGCACTGAGCTACATCCCCAACCTTTAGTTTTTTGGGGGCTCAAACTTGTGATCCTTCTGCCTCAGAAGGATCCTAGAGTACTGAGATTAAGGTCATCACACCCCGCTAAAACTGTGTTTTAAGCCACTAAATTCTAAGGTAGTTCGTTATATAGCAATAGACAAGGAGAATACCTAGTATGGCCAACACAGGGTGTGATCGGTTAGTAGAGTTCATTATTTTTAAAGGACAAAAATAGACAACTAACCCCTCTAACTAGACTGACAATGATTTTCTCAGATTACTGAAAAGGCACTTTGGGATCCTGTAGGGTCCTAGAACTACAGTGTGGAGCAACTGTTGTCACTGTATGTTGCTATGTGGAAGGGCCAGTTGGAACAATGTCAGTCTTCGATGTACTAAGACTACTGTTGTCTACAAAACCCTAGAAACCTTAGAGATTTCCCATCTTTTCATATCTGACAAAGATATTATATGTACCAAGTTTATGGTCCAATCCTTAATGTTTTCTGGCTGGACAGAACACCCTAGTTATTGTCCTATAAAATGCAACTTCCACTTTCATGGCAGTAGTGAGAAATAGTACCCACAATATTAGCTACTCATCAATTACTTATGAATTCTCAGCTTTCATATACATCATCTAACTTAATCTTCACAACAATCCTAAGGGATAGGTAGTGTTATTATTTCCTAGTTCACAGATGAGGAAAATGAAGTTCATAGGGATAACATAATAACACCGCACAGTATGTGGCTTTTACTAATCATGTACCTAACCATTAGTCTACATTTCTCTTCACAATGCTTATGGGTTCAAAGAAAAACAAAAGATGCTCTTGGTCAGATTAATCTTAGTATTACCTACTCATCTCTGTAGTGGGCCTTTACTTATTCCTGGCCCTAGGACCTCCTATTGAGATATTTAGTACATGTATTTCCACAGTGTAAGGTAACTTAGGGACCTTTTAAAAACTTCATTGTCTCAACTTTGGCCACAGAAGCTGGAAGTGTGGTAATGTATGAACTGCAGGTAGGCAAAGATAGGAAAGGACACATTTACTATCCTGCTTGCATTTCAGAACTGAACCCGAGCTCCAGCTGGCCTCTTCATACCCTCAGAAAGGCTGTGCCTCCACTTAATGATTTCCCATCTAAGACCCCCGGGCTCCATAAAGGCACTTCTAATATTTTAGGTGTTCTAGACACCCTTGAGCCCCTGGAATTAGTTTGTACTAAGTATAAAACCACTGAAATTCAACCACAGATTACTCCAAAGTAAGTGTTCCAAATAAGATCTAATTATATATGCACAATTAACCTATTTTATAGAAAATTATGATTCTAATCCAGCTACACATTTCTGGGACATTATTGTTATTTCTTTGGAATTTCTAAAAAGCTCACTGGAAATTAGGAATTATGCCTGGGTATTGATACATTTTAACCCATTACAGTCCTGAGGGTGTCCTCTCTACACTGATCCCTTAGAAGATATTTTTAGGCAGCCAACCTGAACAGAGAACTCAGATTTCTAAGGACAGCCTGGCTGAGCTGTAAGATGGCCCTGGATTTATTACTTGCCCTCTTGGAAGCACATATTCCCAGAGTTCTGCACAATGTCTCTCAAATTCCCAGAAGCATTTGTGAAACACTTGTTTCCACTTTTTTGGAAAGTTGAGGCAGGGTCTGGCTCATGTACAATGTCAAGCAAGCTAGCAAACTGGGATTGGGCTGCTTATGTGGCACTATTTCAGTTCAGTCTCTCCCTAGTATATCTCAATTTAGATTCCAAATTTCCACCTATCAAGCTTCATTCCTGTAGTTCGCAAATGTCTATCTTTCTATTCCATTTTCCTCTTACTACTTCCTACTCATCTACATAGGCACGAGATCATGCCCTCAACACTCTTCCTGGGATGCTATGAATATCTTTGAAGGGGAATTAATGAAAATGTTCCATATTATCCATGGTTCCTACATTTCTGGATGTTAGAGATGAATAAAATTATGTACATACATATACATAAGGTTGCTAACCTCTTAATTTGCCAAGTAAACATGCGTGATAAAAATAACAGAGAAAGTAACCAGTATACCATTCATGCAATTCATAAAAGGCAGAAAATTGTAAAACCAAAAATATACGAAGTCTATAATCCCAGAATAATGGGAAGCCCTTTCAATCAAGCAATTTAGCTTCATGCCAAATAAACTATATTTTTAGTTTTTTACATTTTTGTAGCAGACTAGGCAATGTATTATTAATTAGTCCTGAGCTACATACTAATGTTTGGGCTTTTTTAGATCACTCAAGTATTTCATTTAGTGTGAACCCTTCTATATGAAAGTCCTTGTGAAAACTTTCTTCCACAACCAGAATATCAGACATCCCCAGATTAAGGGCCATGGAAAGGACTAGCATATTTTCTTTACATGAGAAATGCAAATTATGTAACTAATTAGGTTCTCCTCTTTTTTATTCTGGCTGCCTGATCACCAGTGTAGCTCAACTTCAGAAACTGAGTGGGATCCTATGACCTGTACATCTGAATTTTAATTAACTTCCCTACGTGGTCTTCATTTTCTATTCTCATTTATATTTTCCCAGATGCTGATTTATTTATAGCCTTTTTTCTTATACTGTAATATTTATTGTAAGTAGCTTAAAGGTCTTTGTGGAATGGGGTGATATAGTTCCATTTAGAATTATCCAGTGTTTCCATAATATCTCCTCTTTTACACCTTCCAGTCAATGAGGCACTGTTTCCTCTGCCTACATTATTCTTAGTCTATTTTGTGTACTCCACTCCTATATATCCTTGGACACTTAGCTCCAATATTAACTCTTCTGTGAATCCTCCCTGACCATCACCATTTACCTAACCCTCTCCCCTCCCCTCACCTTGGCTAAAATAATGCTTTTGTGCAAATTTCTATTCTGACACTTGCTACATTGTAGTTTAGAGGAGTCAGTATGAGGGCAGGAATCTTTGTATTTTTGGTCACCACTTTCTATGGCAGGCCTTAGTAAATATTTTTGTATGAATGAATAAATAAACAAATACTCTCCATCAGACCCTTCCTAATAGTTTCCATAGGAAATCTTTTTTTCTTTTTCTTTTTGGTACCAGGGATCAAACTCGGGTCCTTGTGCTTGCACAGCAGGCGGCAAAACCACTGAGCTAAATCCCCGGAGAAATCTTTTTTTTTTAAGTGCCCATTCCTATTACCATGTATTTGTTTATTTCAGCTAGTCAAGGCTGTGTAATTGTGATCTCAAAGATCTTTTACCCATCGAACTTCATGTACTTTTCATTTTTCTTTTGAGACAGGGCCTTGCCATGTAGTTCAGGCTGGTCTTGAACTCACTATGTAGCCTAGGCTGGCCTCAAACTTGCAGCCATTCTCCTGCCTCAGCCTCCTGAGTACTAGGATTACACGTGTGCACCACTATGTCCAGCAAACTTCTTGTACTTTTCTGAAGGCTTTAAGTAGCTTAAAATATTTCCACATCAAACTAGCTCCACAGCATTTCTTTAGACACACTATGACAATGAGTGGTTCAGGATTTATTTTTGCATAGTAGTCCTTGGGAGACATGACTCAATACCTGATGAATACCTGATGTTTACTGCCCCATTAATCTGGCTATGTAAGTGTGGGGGCATGCATGATGTCTTGGAACCTAGCTGAGTATCTCTGGTGCAGACATACTGCATGGGGAGTTTTGAGAGTAACTTGCTTTGGAGAAACAATAATTCTGTTTGATATCATATTTTATATATTGTTGGCTCTTAGTTAAGTGTTCACCATGATGATGAACAGTATTCTTTCTTAGGACCTTACCTTATTTGCCACTGAAAAGAACTTGTATTTGTGGAAGATGTTTGAAATAATACAGTCCCAAGTCCAGGGCTCCTCAAAGAGCTTGCAGAAAAATTGGCCTGTCATGAGACATATAACCTCATTCTTTCTTTCTGTTCTCATCAGAGTTGGCCTTCTGGGTTCAGTAAGAGCTGTCTCCTTAAGAATGTCAATGCTCATAGATGGGCAGGGGCCTGCTCTGGGAATAAGGTTCTGAGTCCACATTTTGCCACTATCTCTCATTAGGGTGGAATCACTACAGTGGACACATCATCCTGAGGGACTCTTCCCCTTTGAGACTTCACAGGCTCCACACTTAGCTGTTGATGAATTTTTAATTGAGGGATAAATAAAGGAAGCAGCAAGTAGTAATTCGACAAGTATCCCTTAGTGGGTTCATTTTTAGTTTCATCTGGGATGACCGGGGCAGAACAATTCTCTTTAACCAGAGGCCTTGCTTTGCATGCTTCTATTCATGTGAAAACTAACATTAGTCTTATTTGAGCAGTTTGACAAAGCAAACACTATGGCAGAAAAGATAGCTGCAAGAGGGGAACCTCCTGATCTGTTATCACTATTTATTAACTTTGTGGAATAGCAGTTCCACAAGACATCATGATAGATGAAATGCAGCTCTGCACCAAACCCTAGAGATGGCCTGTCTCTGCTCTCTACTCAACAAATATAATAATTACACCAGGCACTGCCTTCCTGACAAGTGTGTGTCCAAGAGACTCAGCATCCATGATGGTATAGATTTGAGCTCTCTGGGGAAGTCAAGAAGACTAATGTGTCCTTTATTTTTCATCAACGTCAAAGCCTTTTCTATTGTCACACAGGCCAGATGAGACAGGACAAAGACCCTTCTTCTGGCTCAGTAGGAAATTACCCAGAGGAGGAAGAAAAGTAGCTGAATTACTGAGCCATCAACAGGTGACTCCAACGAAGGGTTCCATGAGAGTTTTTTGCTACACTTTTTTTATTTTAAGGAATCTTATGGCTTGAGGCAGCCCATTCTCCAGACTTTGACAAGTAGAAGGGCAGGCAGCAGTCGAGTGTGGTGCTAATCTTCCACTTTGGTGGGGCTTCCCACTAGATGTACAAGGAACAATCATGAGCACTGTCAGATGCATACTGTTCTCTTCACCTGCCACAGTGCAGTGTTTCACCTGGGAAGAATTTCACTGTCACGTTCATTACCCTTCACTGCTATCAAGGGCACAAATGATCCATAATTCAACTTTTTTGTGAGCCATATACCATATGTGAACTGGAAAGTATAATAATAATCATAGCTGAGTTAACTGAGGGATTACTGCAAGCCATGCATCTTTCTAAGACTTTACATGTATTAACTCATTAATTCTCATAGGTGGTATTATCAGCTCCAGAAAGAGAGGGGTTAAGTGACTTTCCAAAAGTCACAGCTAGTTAGTGGCAGATAGGGATTTGAACCTAAGCAGTCTGAACCAGAACCGATGTTCTACTCTCAGTGATAAAGAATTTTACATCCAGGAGAAAATCAGTATATGCAAGTGACTGTATACATAGTTTTACAATGAATATCATAGACTGATGGTATTGCCCATGTGCTTTAAGACAAGAGGGGAACCACTAGACTCAATATTAGGTTTCCTAAGTTTTCAAAGAGTCAAGCAACTTTCCTTGGAGCATAGAGGTAATCAGGGTCACTGAATCACAAGGTTGAAGGAGACTCTGAGAAGCCAACCTGTCATTTCTTTACAGCTATTAAGGAAACAAAATGTAGGGACAGTGGGATGTACACAGAAATTAAAACCACTCTTGAGATTTCAAATTTCTGATTAGCTTCCACATAGCATTCAACTACTTTCAATTTAAGTGAAAGTTTAGCAGCCATTTCAAAGAAAAATGTTATTACTTCCCTTACCTCAGTGAGTTTATAGTACTATTAATAGTAATAATAGTAATAATTATGAGTTTATAGTACTATTAATAGTAATAATAGTAATAATTATGACATTGAACATTTGAGTGATTATTATATGCCAAACATTGTGCTAAATATATTATTTAATCTTCACAGCAAGTTTTGAGGTACACAATATAATTATCCCCATTTTACAGATAAGCAAACTGAGGTACAGAGAAATCAAATAACTTGTTTAAGATCATACAGCTAACAAGCAACAGGCAAGGACTCAAATCCAAGTAATGTGACTCCAAGGGCTGTTGTTAAGCACTAAACAAAGTACTATCTCTGTAGTGCTAGCCCTCTGAGCAAACTAAGAATCCAATTTGCTAGCCATATTATCAACCCCAGCTCTAACTTTAAGCCTGTGATGACTGCTTGGAGGAATCTTTGCTTTCAGTGCTAGGCCTTTTCTGTTTCATATTATAGATGAATGAATAAGTACTGAAAATTAATTTGTGCACACAGATCTGTGCTTAGATGTGGTCATTTACAAATAAGCTGACATCAGTTGACATTTTGTCCCCTGGGGCCGAACAGAGCCGGCAGGGCCAAGTGGGGCCAAGTGGTTGCAGGCTGACCGGGACCTGCTTGCTCTGGCTTGCTCCACCAGCTTTCCACCAGCCACCAGGACAGGGTGAGGAGGACTCCCCCGGGCAGGCCTACCAGCTGATGACTGGGCCCTGCAGGCACCTCCAACAATACCCGCCCCCCCCCCGCCCCAGCCTCTGGGCTTTTGGTTGTGCAGCTACTTGGTTACACACTGCAGAGGCACAGGAAGACAAAAGCCATTGTCCTGAGCTCCAGAAGTGAACAACAGAGAGAGTGCCTGTCTCAGGCTCCCTGATGAAAACAAGCCCACTGGAAAAGTGAAGGGAATCTCTGCAATAAAGGTACACCAGACCACCGTGATTGGTAAATTGGAGGGATTATCAGCTCCATTCAGAAACTGGACTTTCTTCAGGAGAAAAGCAGTTGAAATCTGCGGTAGAAACTTGCAGAGTGCAACCCTGCAGGAGGACAGGGAGCTCAGCTTGGGACTTGCAACCAGAAATCTGCCTGAATCTCACGGGTCTGAGACTAGCTTACTGAGACTCATTGACTTATAACTGCATACTGCTGCCCACCTTGTATATTGTGACAGCAGAGACACACCTTGAAGGAGGCCCTTTATTTTTTAAAGGTGATAGATTAATAACTACCGCAAATTGTCATTCTTTAAGAGGTGTTTGATGCTATGGTGTTGCTGATTGTATGAGTTGGGCTAAGGTGTCACAACAGGACCAGCAGAAATCCAGAGGATCATCAATACCTACTTCGAGAACCTGTACTCTAATAAAATGGAAAACACAGAAGAAATGGGCAGATTCCTAGATAAATACAAATTGCCAAAGTTAAATGAAGAAGATATAGAAATTCTAAACACCCCAATTACAATGAGTGAAATTGAAAATGTAATAAAAAATTTACCAACAAAGAAAAGCCCAGGTCCTGAAGGCTTCACTGCTGAATTCTACAAGACATTTACAGAAGAACTAATGCCATTACTCTTTAAACACATCAAGGAAATTGAAAGGGAAGCAAGGCTTCCAAACTCATTCCTGGAAGCAAGTGTGACTTTGATTCCAAAACCAGGGAAAGACCCAACCCAAAAACAGAACTACAGGCCAATCTCCCTAATGAATATAGATGCAAAAATCCTCAACAAGATACTGGCAAACAGAATACAGAGGGTCATCAAGAAGATCACACACCCTGACCAAGTCAGATTTATCCCAGGGATGCAAGGATGGTTCAACATATGCAAATCAATAAATGTAATACACCATATTAACAGAGTCAAGGACAAAAACCATATGATCATCTCAATAGATGCAGAAAAGGCATTCGACAAAATCCAACACCCACTTATGATAAAAACCCTATAGAAAATTGGAATAGAAGGTCTTTATCTTAACCTGATTAAGGCTATCTATGAAAAACCAACAGTCAACATCATACTAAATGGTCAAAAACTTTCACGCTAAAAAAAACCTTTCACGCTAAAGTCAGGAACAAGACAAGGATGCCCACTATCACCACTCCTGTTCAATATTGTTCTGGAAACATTAGCCACAGCAATAAGAAAAGAGAAAGAAATAAAAGGAATAAAGATAGGAAAGGAAGAAGTGAAACTGTCATTATTTGCTGATGAATGATACTTTACACAGAAGACCCAAAAAACTCTACCGAAAGACTTCTGGACTTACTTGACAGATTCAGTAGAGTAGCTGGATATAAGGTCAATACTTAAAAACAATAGCCTTCTTATACACAAATAACAGACTCACTGAGAGAGAAATTCGGGAAACAATTCCTTTTACAATAGCATCCAAAAAAATGAAATATCTAGGAATCAATCTAACAAAGGAAGCCAAAGACCTCTATGCTGAAAACTACAGCACACTGAAAAAGGAGATCGAGGAGGATATAAGAAAATGGAAAGACATCCCTTGTTCCTGGGTAGGAAGAATCAGTATAGTGAAAATGGCCATACTTCCAAAACTGCTATATAGATTTAATGCAATGCCAATTGAAATTCCAACAATATACTTCACAGAGCTAGAGAAAACAATCCAAAAATTCATTTGGAACCAGAAGAGACCTAGAATAGCAAAAGCAATTCTGGGCAACAGAGGCATGGGTATCACAATACCCAACTTGAAGCTATACTACAAAGCTACTGTGATAAAAACAGCATGGTACTGGCAAAGAAACAGACCAGAGAATCAGTGGAATAGATTAGAAGATGCAAAAACAACTTCAGACATACTCAGCCACCTGATCTTTGACAAAGGAGCCAACCACCCTCATTGGAGGAAAGATAGCCTATTTAATAAATGGTGTTGGAAAAACTGGATTTCAACTTGTCAGAGATTAAAACTCGACCCATGTCTATCACCATGCACTAAACTGAGATCTAACTGGATTAAAGATCTAAATATTAAGACAGAAACACTAAAGTTGCTGGAAGATAAATTAGGTAGAACTCTTGAAGATATTGGCATAGGAAAAGACATTATGAACAAAACCTCAATAGCACAGCAACTAGCAGAAAGAATCAACAACTGGGATTTCATCTTATTGAAAAGCTTTTGCACTGCAAGAGAAACCACCAACAGAGCTAAGAGACAACCTACAATGTGGGGAAAAATTTTTAGCAGCTGTAACTCAGACAAAGGGCTACTATCTAGAATATATAAAGAACTGAAAAAAAATCAGACCCCCCAAGTTCAAAGACCCAGTTCAAAAATGGGCATCTGAAATGAACAGACATTTCTCAGACAAAGAAGTAAAAGCAGCAAATAAATATATGAAAAAATGTTCAACGTCACTGGTCATTCGAGAGATGCAGATGAAACCAACACTGAGATTCCACCTCACCCCAGAAAGAATGGCTGCTATCAAGAAATCAACCAATAACAAATGCTGGCGGTGGTGTGGAGAGAAAGGAACCCTTCTCCATTGTTGGTGAGAGTGCAGACTGGTGCATCCACTGTGGAAATCAGTGTGGAGATACCTCAAAGAACTAGGGCTGGAGGTCCCATTTGACCCAGCTATTTCCCTGCTGGGTATTTTCCCAAAAGAATTAAAAGAATCATACCACAGAGATATATGTGTTGTACCCATGTTTATTGCGGCACAGTTTGTAATAGCTAAAGCTTGGAAACAGCCCAAGTGCCCATCCACTGGAGACTGGATAAAGAAGATGTGGTATTTTTATAAAATGGAGTACTCCTCAGCCATAAAGAACGAGAAACTAGAGTCATTTATAGCTAAATGGATGCATATTGAGGCCATACTCTTAAGTGAAATAAATAAGACACATGTGTAAATACTGAATAGTTTCTCTAGTGTGAGAAACTGAGAGTGTTAATAAGGACTAAAAGGATTAATAACTAATAAATGATACTTTGAAATTGGAAAAGGTCCAAAGGTGTAGAGGTGGTGGGAGGCGAAGGGGAAAGGAAAGAATGGAAAGGAAAAATTATGAGAAAAAAAAAAAACAAAAATGGAAACGAAGTATGTAAATAGGGAAGGGTTTAGGGGTGAAGGGCGCACAGGTAATGGGGAAAAAATAAGAACCAAGATACATCATGTACAGGTACAAGCACCCAAAGATAAATGTAAATGTATTGTATACCTAAAATGTACCAATAAAAGAATTTAAGAAAAGAAATAAAAAAAATAAATAAATAAAATGCAAAAAAGCCACCACCACCACCACCACCAACAAAAAAACATTTTGTCCCCTTAGCCTCAGAGCAGATGTGGCCTTGAGATTTTTCCTGGGGTATTTGCCCATGTGATCTGGACTGCCATAACCTGGGAATATTTAGGCCCAATCAGATTATCTAGTCACCTTCAACTATAAGCCACTGTGCATCAGAACTGTACCATCTAGAGCTATAAAATAATATGTAATAGTTCAGTTTAAATTCTATTATAATGATGATAATAAAGAACAAATAAAAACACATTACTTCTTTTTGAAGCTTCTATGAGACAGATATTAATAACTTTAAATATTTTAAAGCACCTACTGAAAGCCAGGCATTATACTAAGCATGATTTAATTCTCACAACTAGAAATTAGTCCAATTTTATGCATGGGGAAATTAATGAAAGAAACAAGCTTGGAAGCCAGGCAGAATGAATCCATCGTCAGAGATCTTAGCTACTCTGCACTAACATAAACTGACCCCTGATTGGCCCTGCTATACACTAAAAGCCTAAGGAGAATTCATGGTCCAATCATTCTAGCCCTTGAACAATTCCTGGTTATCCATTTTGGTCACAGTTAGTCTAACGGAGGATACGATATCACCAAATACAGCCCATGCTATGCATTATAGTTTGGTGTAACAGTTTTTTGCCTCTACCACATACAGAAGTTAGGCTCCCCTCATTTCTCATTCACATACTCTTTTCTTCATGTTTGATTGCTTTTATGCTTGTTTCTTGGTGTTCATGTCTTAATTTATTATTAATATTGTTGTTGTCCAATCTACCTCACCTCCATCTAACCTATAAGGATTTAAAATCTGGGCTAGAATTATGAAAATTATTTGGTGAGGGTGGGAATACTCTATAAACAAGTGGCACAACAAAGTAGTATTACTCTTGATCTATTTATCAATATGAATGTGCCTGTGAACCACGTGGGGGATCTTATGAAAATGTGGCTTCTGATCCAGTAGGTCTAAGCTGGGGCCTCACATTCTGGAATGTGAGGAATTCTAAACAATTCCCAGATTATGGAAGCATATTTTTGCATAACAGGATTCTAGATTGGCCTGGTCTTATGTTTTCAAGTAGGATCACAAATTAATCTGAGGAGATTAATGTTTAGGCTGTTGAAAAAAACTCTGTAAGATGGCAATTCCTTAATGTCTTTACAAAACCATTGTAATGGTTAATTAGCTCTGACTGTCCAAGAAGCCTGCTTAGGTGTAAACTCTTCAGTTGTGATTTTTTTCTTCTGATTTTATCTTTAATGGAGATGAAGTTAGTCTAACATGTCCATTCTCTTATTTTGTTTATGCATATATTTATAAACAAAGTTATTCAATGTTAAAATAGTCTTTGGGCTACTGTCCCTGCCATGTCCTTCCTTCCTATTTAGGAATCTAAGATTTTGAAGGTGTCTAAGTTAGTTCTCTTTCCATATTCATGTTTATTTGCCTCCTCTAAGAAATCAATAAAATTAGACAGGCTTTGTAATTACTAGACAAAATCCTGTTGCCTTTTAGTTCAATGAACTGTTTAAATGTTCAGCGACCCTATCCTGCATCAGATACACCCCAGCTTGCCCAAAGTGCAATAAGGAGTGTACTAGTAACTACTGGCCACTCAGCCTATAAAGCTCTTATTACAAAAATACACACTCTAGGTAGAATCTGGTAAATGTCAACTTCAAAATAAGTTGTGTCATACTGTTATATCTATTGCCACATGGTCAATAAAAAGAAGCACTTGTAAGGTGATTAAAAATAACATACCAGGTAAAATTGGTTGTCCAGCAATTCCCAGCGGTGCCATTCCAAGATTATTCATTGCTGTGGCCCACGCAGTTGGATCAGACATAGGTAGCGTCATTGCAGTGGAATCTACATTCAGAGTTCTACTATTATCTGCTGAAAAGAAATGACAGGCCAAATAATTTGTTGTTTTAAGGTTCTAGCATCTAGTTTACTTATCAGTGTAAACTCTTGCAAAGTCTTTATGGAAATGGTCTGATGCACAAGTAGTAGATAAGGCCACAATGCCTGCTTTCTTACAAGGATTAAAACAACATAGATCAAACTGACAGGAAGTCATGAAATTTAAAAGCAATTTACCAGATGGCATATTATTGTAAGTGTTTCCTTCTCTCACCCCTCCCCACACTGTTTTTTCCAAGCATACATAACACAGGAGTTTGGGATAATTAAGAAGTTTCCTATTCTTTTCAGTCTACTAGCATATGATTACTTCAGCAGCTTCCACCCAAACTACTCATGCATGCAAACCAAGAAGAATAAAAAGGCCTAGGACTTCTGTAGTTGGCAATAAAATATGAAAATTATAGTCCTGATGCAATTGCATGTCTTTGAGGCAGTGCTACTGCAAAAAGCTGAGCAAACCATCAGCAGACATAAAGCTAGCCAACTGAGTATTTGGTGGGGGGTTAGCAAAAGAGCAGACAAGAGACATTGCTCCTGCCTCAAACACTGTACAATTAAGTTGAAGGGATTGATGATGATAGTAATCATTATTATTATTAGTACTACTATCGCCACCTGTACCCATCACTACCACCAATTATTGAACACTTACCATATGCCAGTAATGCACTTGACATGCATTATCTTCCTTTAACTTTCAGAACAATCATATATTATAGGGAATATTTTATTTAGTAAGTGAGAAGTTTTAAAAGACTGCGTGTATTCTCCAAGATAATTCAGGAGAAATACTTTTTTGTAAGTATTGGCTTTACTATCTCCAATTAAGTAATTAGAAAACAACGAAATCCTTGAATGGTATAGACCAGATTACTGAAATTTAGGGAATAAGGAGCTACTACGGCCTAAGCAGGTAAAAAATACTTCACAGAGAAGATAGGATTTGTAAGAATGGTTCAGATTGCTATAGACTATGCCTTAAGTGATGGGTAGTTATTAAATAAAGAAGAGGTGGTAAAACATCCTAGAAACAGAGAGGACATAAGCAAAGACACTGAAGTGGGTTATATATGCAAGTGCATGTATCTACTGCACAAGTAGGAGAGATAGAGCCAGAAATCATCTGAGGATAAAAAGCCAAAACTTGGATATTTTCCTTTGTCTACACATAGCCACGGGGGTAATATCAAAACTGTCCATGGCCTTTTTCCTACTTATGTATCTCTGCCAGGTACACCCCAGAAGGCAGCTCTGTTCTAATAGTAGCTCACTAATGTCCATCACGTCCTTTCAGCCTGGCAACATCAAGGATGATCCTTCGCCAGGTTATTTATACATGTGCTATTTTGGTCACTGATTGGTCAGAACAAGCAAATGCAAATGTCCAAGGAAATTATTTCTGAAATGTTAGTTTTGGTCATTCTTCTGTGCAGCCTTTGCCTCCTCCCTGACAAAGCATGCGTGCATGCAGCACGCACGAATGCATGCACACACACACATACACACATGTGTATGCATGCACACATACACCCTCCCTACACACACAGTAATTGATGGCCCTAAGTGTTCATTATTGCAGTCAGAAGTCACATTTCAGAGCTGGTGATTTCTTCATCTGTGGAAACTATAGTCCTCACACTCAGTTTTCTGTGCTCTCTCATGAACGTATATCTTAAGGCTAGAAATAGCTTCCCTGTAAATATCAAGAAAACAGACGCGAGGTATCAAATATCCTTTGGGTCAAGTGTTTACATTGTAATAACTAGGTCCACCTAGACTTCTAATCCCCAGAGAGGGGCGACAAACATTTAGGGAATGTGGGAATGTTACAGCTGGAAGGGACTTTTAACTATTACCAAGTTTGCACCAGGCTTTTCATGGAGGCTAGAGAATGGCTCCTAGAGGAAACAGGTAGGTTTGGGGGGGGGGGCAAGGCCAAAATGATTTGCTTTCAGCAGCAGCTTGGCTACTCATTAGCTCTATAGTCCCCGAAAATATAAGAAAACCAGGAATTCTTCTCAACAAGATTCTGAGATCAAATAATGAGAATTTACAATGTCTCAACCTAGCCAAACTTTGACTAACTTAGGCAGAGTGGGGAGAATGATCTAAATTGTCATGTTTTTTTAAGAGGACAATACAGGGGCTAGGGATGTAGCTCAGTGGTGCAGTGCCTGCCTGGCAAGTACAAGGTCCTCAGTTCAATTTCCAGTACTGGAAAAAAAAAGAGCACAACACAGTATTGTTTTCGAAATGTATATTAATTCCAAATGCCTTTAAAAATGTTAGTAAGTGTTCAAATGGGAAGAGGGACAAGGGAGGAGGAAGGGAGGAAGGAAGGAAGGGACAAGAAAAAAGTGAAAATAGAAGGAAAAAAATGGGAACAAAGTTTTTGAACATAGGAAAGGGAGGGGACTTGGGGGGGGGGATGGGATAAAATAAGATAAATTTTATTTTAAAAAATGAAAAAAATGTTAGCAGTAGAGTTGTCCTAAGGCTTGTTTACACGTACAGAACAAGGAACATGTGTAATTTATGACATTATTTTGCCACAATCCAGTTCTTAATTCTGAAGAAGGTCTGCTTTAAATACCCTTCTAATCTCCTTCCTTTCCCCCAACACCTATCTCCACCTGTTAAATCCAACTCATTTTTCAAGGGTCATCTCAAATGCCACCTTGGCTGTGAAGCCATCTGACTAGAATTAATTATTCCTTCCTACGTGTTCTTATAACATTTTATCTTAAATTTGATTTTTATATGTTTGTTTATTCTCTCACTCCTTCCCTCTAGTCTAAACTTTTTGTCTTATTATATACCAGGTTCTGTGCTAGAGACTAGGGATACAGAGATAAAAAAAACTCATTTATTGCTCTGGAAGAACTTGCAATATTGTGAGAGGCACAGAAATATAAACAACCAAATACAAATTATTGTAATAATTACTGTAGTAAAACTATGAATAAAAGGCTACAGGAACACAGAGGAGTAATTAAAGTTACAAAAATGAGTTTGGGTGTGTGTGTTTGGGGTGGGAGGGTGGAGGAGATGAAGAATGCTGGAGGCTTCACTGGGAAAGAATCATTTGAAATGAGTCCGTAAGGAGGAATAAAATTTTCTTCCAAATAGTGAATGGAGGATTAAGTTAGAAGAGCATTTCAGGAAGCAAGAATGACTAAGCATTTACAACTGACTGCCTTGAGTTATAGCTATTGGGTACAAGTCTCTCTTTTGCTATCTTGTAGCACCTTTAGGTCAGGGACTGGGTTTAAGGCATCTTTGTCCCCTTATTTCTTAATTCAGTGTCTTGTATAATGTAGACAGTTAAGAAATATTTGAGTAAATGACAAAAAAAACCAAGTTATGTTGATGTTGTGCATAATGAACAATCTATGCAATGGCATTCACTGATTATTTGTATATCTATTCAGAATGATAAATTGTCTTAAAAGAGATGATATTATTATTAAACTGATTCTGTAGGACAACTGTAGGAATCTGCTGAGAGTTACAACCAGGAACAGATATGTCCAACTAATAATTCAGTTCAATCTCATTAGCTATAATTTTCCCATCTAAGCACAACTATACATATAAGCAAGCTTATAAAATTTCACTTTCAAAGAGAAATCCCCAAATGATCATCTCTGTTTGGCAACAATCTGCATTTCAGGTCACTAACAAAACATGCTGTGCTAAATGTCTGTGTAGAACCATCACCGAGAGTAGGAAATTTTAAGTCCTGAGCTGATTTATTTTCCATAATAGATAGGAACACCTAGAAAATGTTGTAAACGTTTTATCAGATTAGTCCCACATCACTGGAGGAAGAGATTGCACATTTTCCCACAACTCCTACTATTACTGGTAGCAGCTGAGAACACTCACAAAGTAATTGCTAGTGGGTATCAAATGGTCTTGAAAATAACTTCCCTAAGTCTGAAGAACATGTTTTGGCATGCTGGTTTCTAACTCTGCTGTGTGGCAACTCCTTAAGAGGTCAAAGGTTGGGCCGGGGATTTAGCTCAGTGGTTCCGTCGCTTGCCTTGCAAGTGCAAGGACCCAAGTTCAATCCCTGGTACCAAAAAAAAAAATTAAAAAAAAAAAAGAGGTCAAAGGTTGTAGAGTAATTGTGAATAAGTGCCTTCTAGGTAACTGGATCAAAGACATGGCACTTTGGAATAAGAATGCATTAGCATGAAAAGATTTAGACGTGTCTATCCACTTGAACTTGGTATCACGCCATAATCAAATTGGTGTTATCTGTTTATTTTTGTATTGTTTATGAACCACTAATTAATCAATTACTATCAGTTATTTGAAATTGAAGACTATATATATACACACATTCTGGTATACAATCATTGGGGAGTTACTACAAATGTTTTCTTTATCTCCTATGAAACAAGGGCAGTATGTTGATGCCATGTATCCAACTATATTCTTTTATTAAGGCAGAAACTCTGACAATTTACTCTCCTACAATTCTCTTTCTCATGTCCAAATTTATATCCATCAGTTTTTATGCTTACTATAATTTTGTTACATAGTATTGTGCAAAGTTGAGGAGAATATTTTGTCAACAAATATCTATTGAAAGCTGATAGGAAGCTATTCTGCCTAGTGATCAAGGGCATTAGTTTAGGAGTCAGATGGCTCTGGACTAGAGTTTAGCTCCACTACATTGTGACTTTAATGCATTCATCCTCTTTCTTCTCTTCTTGTTTGCCTGCCTTCTAGCCTTCCTTTCATATTTACTGTACATTCATTGGATATTTTCTATATGTCAGGCACTATTCTAGATGTTGGGGATATTTGTGAATAGGCAGGACTTGTTATTGGTCTTGTGAAGTGTACAGTCTGGTGCAGAAAAGATATTACAATACAAATGAATAATTAAAAATAATTACACATAGTAATGTGTTATGACTGAAGAACTGTGTTTGATAAAATGTCAGACCACAAAATTAGGAAAATTGAAGTACCTCCCTTACATGCTTGATGAAGACTAAATTAGATACTGTAGATAATACATTAGCACAGCTTCTGGCTCAAACTGAGCACTCAGTAAATGGTAATAACAACATGATAATAGTTAAAATGACGATGGGAAATGGTTCCAGCCTTTATTCCAGTCTCAAATTCTACTTATCTATCTATAGAGATATATAGAGATATCTCTATATCTTTCTATATATACAGTTTAAGTAATTAGCTCAACATCACATAGTTGCTAGTTCAGAGAGTCCAGGTGGTTGAGTATCAGATTGTTTCATCTCATTTCCCTTTGGGGTTGCTGTAGGTGATCCGGAAGTCTGTTTTTGAGGCTTGCTTATGTGTCTTCTCATTTCCACGGGGGGGGGGGAGGGGTGCTTCAGGCACCAGCGTGGCTCACCTTCTCTGCCCTAGGAGCTTGGGATGGCGGCAGGGGAGCTTCCTTCCGGGTCCTGGAACCGGCTCAGCTTCTCTGCCCTAGGAGCCTGGGATGGAGGCGGGGAGCTTCCTTCTGGGTGCTGGGACTGGCTCAGCTTCTCTGCACTAGGAGTGTGGGATGGTGGCAGGGGAGCTTCCTTCCGGGTGCTGGGACTAGCTCACCTTCTCTGCCCTAGGAGCTTGGGAAGGCGGCAGGGGAGCTTCCTTCCGGGTGCTGGGACCGGCTCAGCTTCTCTGCCCTAGGAGCCTGAGATGGCAGCGGGGGAGCTTCCTTCCGGGTCCTGGAACTGGCTCAGCTTCTCTGCCCTAGGAGCCTGGGATGGAGGTGGGGAGCTTCCTTCTGGGTACTGGGACCAACTCAGCTTCTCTGCACTAGGAGTGTGGGATGGTGGCAGGGGAGCTTCCTTCCAGGTGCTGGGACCGGCTCAGCTTCTCTGCACTAGGAGCTTGGGATGGCGGTGGGGGAGCTTCCTTCCAGGTGCTGGGACCGGCTCAGTTTTTCTGCCCTAGGAGCCTGGGATGGAGGCAGGGAGCTTCCTTCTGGGTGCTGGGACTGGCTCACCTTCTCTGCCCTAGGAGCTTGGGATGGTGGCAGGGGAGCTTCCTTCTGGGTGCTGGGACTGGCTCAGCTTCTCTGCCCTAGGAGCTTGGGATGGTGGCAGGGGAGCTTCCTTCCGGGTGCTGGGACTGCCTCAGCTTCTCTCAACATCACATAGTTAATTAGTAGTAGAGCAGGCTATGAACTCAGGCAGCTCTGATGCCAATGTTCATAGTCTTACCTATCACATTAAATTCTCTTCTAAAGAGTCCCTTTATGTTCTGTGTTTTCCTAGCCCATTGGGCACGCTGATATCATAGCCCTTACTACATTATATTTTTATCACCTCTTTCCCTGTCTGCCTTTGTCTCTAGCCTATAAATCCCTTCTTCTTCTTTGTTATTCCTAGTGCCTAATCACCATGTCTGATATAAAACAGATATTCAGTAAACTATTTTAAAAGTGAATAAGGAAATATATAAGTGCATATAGCAGAGTCCTTCATAAATAGTCCTCTTCCCAGAAGCAAGTGTCAAGTTATTCAGAGCAGAATACTACTAACAATACTAATAATACTCTCTTTGGGGGAGGTTTCTTTGCGGGCTGAGTGATATGCAAAAATTTTAAATGACAAAATAGAGGAAGAGAAAATGGTGATAATTTAAGAAAATCAGAATTACAAAGATATAAACTTCAAAAAAGATAAAACTAGGGATGCAGACATAATTTTCAGTACAGAGAAGTTCTTCATATGTAAGAAGAGAGTAACTGGAATTTCAACTGAGAATTTAAGGTAATTAAATTTACTAAAATAAATGTGCATATAGTAGCTATAACTGTCAGTTTCTTGAGGGCAAGGGATATAAACATCATTTATTTTTGTATCTTCTGTTATGCCTAGCTCAAAGTAGGTGCCAGTAAGTGTGCTTTTAAATGAGTAAACTCTGCAAGAACTTAGCAACTATACAAAATGAGGCTTACCTGCATTGTCTATTGCATAGATTTATAGTCATCTAAAATCTCTTTGCATTGTGTGGCCCTGAACTGTAGACTTAGCTCTCTGGTCATTTCTGCAGAAGGAAGATACTAATCCAAAGCTGAGTGAGGCATCAGACCTCTGAGACATACCAGGACTTAGATAAATGGTGAATAATGGTGTTAATGATAGTAATCATAATACGATTGAAAAGTTAACATTTACTTAATAGTTACTATGTGCCAGACATTGCTCTAGGCACTTTTAGTACATTAATTTAAAATTCACAACCCTATGAAGTAGGCCCTCTCATTTCCCCCATATTACCAATGAGGTAACAGGGACAGAGGCCATAAAGTGAGCTTAAGCCGGGATGCAAACTCAGGCAGCCTGTCTCCAAACAGTTTCTGCTCTTACCTCCTATGATATTTTAAGCCAGACCTGTAAAGTTACAGAATATTGGAGCTGAGACAGGTATACAGCTCATCATTATATAGATGGGTGGTCTCCATGTCCTCTGTTGCAGTGGTTCTGGTTAAGCTGCCTCTGAATAGGTAGATATTGCTATTTGGCAATATCTGGAGACATTTTTGGTTGTCACACATGGTGGGCAGGGAACTGCTACTGATATCTAGTGGATAAAGGCCAGGGATGTTGCTAAGCATCCTATGATGTATAGGTCAGACCCCTATAGGAAACCGTTATGATGCCCTAAATGTCTGTAGTGCTGAGGTGAGAGACTTTTCTCTACTACAATAAGTTTTATGTCTTCTTATTTGAGAGTGCCTTATACCCCTGGCTTCTTCACAACCCCTTCCCATCCACCACATATACAGTCAATCCCAGTATGCATGCACACAATTTATGCCTTATTCTCATATGGTACTGTGCTACTAAGACTAATCTGATAAGCCCCACCCCTGGTCGGTAATCTATTAAGGTTTTTAGCATGGTCACTTCTAAGCTTCACACCAAAGAAATACCCATGTGGTGGAGAATCCAGGTGCTATGGAAAGCTGGTGAGGTGCTATTTAGACAGTGGTTTTGGAAATAGAACTAGAAAACCACCATGACAAAGAAAGGAAATGCAGAAAATGCTTGCACAGAACACAGGAGAAAAACTCATTTCTGCCATATCATACAATGTTGTGCATATAGTAGGCACTCAAAAAGCATTTGTTGAAACAATTATGGCACAAGGGCAGGGTTGGGTGTCCTAGTATGAATAACACAGCACATTATGTTCTCTGGCTAAGGGAAAGGAAACAGCAGAATAAATCATTATCTGGGTCTTCATTGAGCCTAGGGCTCAGGGTTTTATCTTCTACTTGGTATTTATTGCTCATGAAACAATATATTATGCATTGCAGGTGTTATTTTGAGGCCCTTTTCATTTTGGTTGAAAATTAATAAAGCATCATTATTTGTGAATGATGCACTGAAGCCTCTCTCTCTCTGTCCTCTTGCAAATGTTACCAGCAGCTTGTATCCTAGTTATACAGGATGAGAAAACTGACAGGTGATCTTCTAAGACAAGGATTCCAAACAGCTTGAAACAGATAATGTTATTATATAAGCAGGGGCTTTACTTCCTCATGAGTGTTATCCAGGATGGATTAAAGAGCCACTCAAGAGAATCAGGATGCCATAACTTATTCTTCTGTGTGAAGGAAAAGGAAGGGAAGGGAAGGGAAAGAAAGGGAGGGAAGAGTATTGATGCTAACCTATATAGTAGGTACTCATTCTCTCAGGTGTTGTGAGTGTGGCAGGATGGTATATGGGAGACAGTGGCTTTATCCTCAAGGTATGCAGCTAGGAACCTTAGAGGAGGCTTTCACAAACTAAATCTCATCCTGAAAGATGGATTGTTCTAGTCTGTAAGCTGGAGAGACCCAGAGACAGCCCCCTGCATATTGGAGCAGTTTTAAGAACATTCTAGGTTTTTCTTTAGATTGATAAGAATCTAGGGACTCAAGCCAGCCCTTCAGATGGCAGTTGCAGTGGGGATGAGGTTGTGGTATAGTAAGGAACAAGACAACAGGTTTTGCCATCTATTGCTTCCCCTCCAGGACATACCTTAGCAGCAAGGTATAGAGAAAGGAATACAGACTATGGAGCCAAATAAATTTAAAAAATTAAATCTTGGCTTTACTACTTAGCAGTTATGTGCCTTTAGGGGTGTTCCATACACTTTTTAACCTGTCCTTTCACCTGTAGCTAGTGATAATAACTATCTTTTATGTACTTAAAAGTGATAATGATGCTGATTCCTAATATTGATTAAATGTTTATTATGTGTCAAACACTTTTACAACTTCACATGTATTATATAATCTAATCTTCATAATAGCATAATTAGATGGGTAATGTTTATCATCATATCAATCTTGTAGATAAGGAAAATGAAACATGAAGAAGTTAGGAAATTGCCCATGCTTCCACAGACATAGGTAATACAAGAGTTGAAGTCAACTCTTGACTTTCTGAAGTCAAGTTCAGGAAGTATGGCTCTATCCCACACTTTTAACTGCTAAGCTATTACACCATCACTAAGAATGCTGACACAGAACAAGCACTTGTTCTTTTAATTAATTTTATTAGTACATTTGAGGTATACAATATAATGAGATTCATCATTGGGAATTTGCACCTTTACGTAATCTCTCTTGGTTCTTATTTTTTCCCCATTCCCCTGCCCTTCCTTCAACCCCTCCATCCCTCCCTATTTAGAAAACTTGTTCTTGATTTTATCCCCATTTTCTTTATTTTTCCATTCCTTTTTTTTTCTGGCTAGGGAATAACCCATTCAGCTGCTCTGTGGGGATCTCTTCTCATAAATCGCTGAGCTGGAGCCAGGCACCTCCCTTTTTATTTCACAGTGGGCTGGCATGGACTGAAGAATCTTCGGGATATTCCTTGTCACTTCAACGTTATTAGGTGAATGGGAGCCAGGTGAATATGTTGAGGTTGGATCCAGAGGTCCATCAAGGTTTCCATCTAGGGCCCCATGGAACCCCAACAAACTCTACTGTGGGAAGCTTGGACAGATTCTTCAGCAGCAAGATCAGAGGTGGGCTTTCCTGGGGTTTTTTGGACTGTAGTCCATAATAGCCAGCCTCTTGGCTTCTTGGACTTCTGAGATACCAGTGAAGTAATGTCTCCTTGGTCTAGGGTGAATGAGTAACTGTGGCCTTTCATCTTTAGGATGGCATTATGACATTTATTACATATTTCTTCACCTAATATTTAGGTGATGAACACCAAAAAACATAAATGAACCTCAAAATGCTATCTATGTCAGCTGCTTTAACATCTGCACTAACTAACTGCCTATTAAGTCACCCGGTTCTTTCTCCGGGTTTTGAAACACATTAATATTACTGTTGGGATCTCAGGTGTTGTAGCTACTGGTTTTCACCTAAAATTTTTAATATTTAACAAATCAACTAACTGCATTTCAGGTACTGAGCATGCTGGTTATGTTAATGGTATGGCTACTGGTGGTGGTAGTTTGGGGCGGGGAGGGATGAGGAAGGAAAAATAAACTCAGTTAAGTTCCTAAAGCTCTGCGCTCTAAGTTTTCCAGAGGTAAACTGCATGAGAGGTGACTTGGCAACCTAGCTGCTGTGCTGTTGGAAGTCTGGCAAGTTCTCTTGGAGGAAAAAGAACTAGTTCTGGGGTTAATCTGCAAGCTGTTTTGCTTTAGCTCTTGTTGCTGAAAATCTTTCCAATATGTTTTGGTCCACTTGCTTGCCATAGGAGATTGAGTATAACAAAGATAAATATAGTATGAACTAGATCTGGGATTAGGAGGGCTAGTCTGAACTCTGGCTTACTCACTGTACAGCAAGCACTGTTTCTCGAAATGTGTTCTAGCCATGTGCATCAGAATCACCTGGAGTGCTTGCTAAATAGGCCAATGGCCAGGGTCCACTGCTGAAGTTTTCATCCGGCTGGCACTGGGAAATCTGCCTGTTGAACAGGTGCCGTGGGGAACTCTTATGTCCCTAGAAATCTGAGAAACACAGAACTTTGGTTTCCTCATCTATAACTAAGAATGAAATTGTCCCCTTCACAGGGTTGTGGTAAAAACAACACAGGTGGTCATATGTGCTAGTTGTACCTGAGTCTTTGAGTGAAGTTATTACAAGGGTCCATGGAAACATAATATTGCTTTAACAAACTTGTTAAATCCATGCAGTGTGTGGTGGTACCAAGGTGAAAAATACATGTTTCCCTGCGCCTTGAGGAACTCCTAAGACTCGTGATAGTTCTGAAAACAAAACTACTGTCTAGTTTTACAATGGCTAAACAGAGATGCAAAGAAAGAGGAAGCAGTTAATATGCTAGGGTGAGAGGTGGTGGTGGAGGAGGGAGAAAAGCGTAGAGAAAGTGATGTTAATCTGGGAGAGATGAATTTAGGCTGAGTTTTGAAAGATAAGCCAATTATCATGGTATTATAGATATCTTAAAAGGTGTAGGACAAGGTTGTATTTGTATTTAGTCTAGATTCTTCTTTTTGTGGAGGATGTGTATGAATGGAGAATATTTTTCATATGAGTTTTCTTATCATTCCCTCTCCTAAATATAGAATGCTGAAGGACTGAAGGCATTTTGTATTCTCCAGTTGGGCTTTTAGACTATATTGTTGACTTGAGTCACAAACTACTAACTACACGGCCACGGTCTAAGTCAGGGGGTGGGACCCTGGCCATGACAACTATAAATAAGTCAAGTGTTAAATCCTACAGATAATGGGAACTTTGGCTTGAGAACTAGCTGCCTCAGCAGGGCCATCCTCAAATATTAAGGTCAATGCTATATATATACGTTTGGCAGCAGGAGGCAGTGACTAATGGCTCTGTGTTGGACCACCAGCCTGGGCCCCTTCTGAGTTTCTTTTCCTCCACAGGTCACCTATGTGAACTTTCTAAACTTTTCCTCAATTCGACAATCAATTAGAAAACAATAGTCTTTATTATACAGAACTTCTCATTACTCGCATCATCCTTCATGTTTCAAAATGATTAATTTTGTTTTTTAAACCATACTATATCCCTGCCAACTACCAGCACACATATGGCTAGACTGAGCACAATTAATTCCCAACCTTTAATGCTGTATGACCTTGAATGAAGAAAAATGTGGCTAAAACAGTGCTTTAGGGTCAAGGTGTTTAGATTTGATTTGATTAGACATGAGTTCTACTACTGGGCTACACTTACTACTTGTATGATGCTTGGGAGTGACTTAATGTCTCCGTACTTCATTTTCCACTTTTGAAAAATGACAGTAATAATAGCCCTTAGTAACAGGGCTGTCGCTGAGAGGATTAAAGGAGAAAATATTGGAAAAGGGTCTATTGCAGTGCTTAGCTCAGAAAGTGGTAACAATATTACTAATTATCCTGTAGCAACAATTATGAACATTCCCTCTGATGCCTATGAAAAACAGGGGCCATTGGGGGTGAGGAAAGAGCAGATGGTCTTAATTTCTTTGGTGAAAAGGATGCGAAAATATCAGTTTAGGAACCATCCATTAATAATAGTGGGGAGGGCCGGGGATTTAGCTCAGTGGTTTTGCCTCCTGCTGTGCAAGCGCAAGGACCCGAGTTTGACCCACAGTACCAAAAAAAAATAATAGTAGTAGTGGGGAATCCAAGAAGGTTGTGGTGGTGCACACCTTGGCAGGCTGAGGCAGGAGGATTGACATGAGTTTGAGGCCAGCCTGGGCTACATGCTGAGTTCAGGGCCAGCCTGATTTACATAGTGAGACTATGTCTTAAAAAACCAAAATAATAATAATAATGATACTGGGGAATGTATTATAATAATAACAACAATAAAAGATAGCTTTTCTTTAACAAATTCTTTACCAAGAACACAGCCAGAAAGAACAGCAGGACTAATTTGTATTCCTCTCAACCGATTGATGGCATTTTTGAAAAAGTGATACTAATAAAATGCTTTAAAGATTTTTCCAGTGTTAACCTCCTCCTCCAATGTACATGCCCCAAACTCACTAGACCTGCTGCCAAGACTCATTTGTTTTTTCTCCAAAAACATAGATGACATTTGTACTTATACTATTGTTCCTGATCCCCCTCCATCTGTGGTGGTGGAAAACCAGAACTACCTAGTATCACATTTTGATTATGACAAGGTTGGGAAACAATGGAGTAGGCAGGAGAAGACTTGCTCTCCATGGCTAGCTTTTCAACAGGACAAAGGGATCATATGGTCATGGCTGTGAGCTCTGTAATAGCTGGGCAGAGGATACCTAACTGTATCAGCCTACTCCAGAAACAAGCCATCTGCAAGTAAATTTGGTTGGCAGTTTGTGATTCTTGGATAGTATTACTAGTGTGCCTTTCCTGGAAACTACAGGACGTAGTTTGACTCCTTTAAATCAATAGTTGTTCTGAATATTTTAATGCAGCAATAATAGTCCAAATAGAAAATACATGTGAGTTACTGGCTTTCCTTTCTTTTATCTATTTCTGCTGTAACTTAAATTTTCTTCCTGAGTGAATCTTCAGGCCACTAGTAATGTCACCTTTAATCTGTTAGTGTTTTTTAAAAATTAGTACTAACATAAAAGAGAAAAAAGCTGTTAAAAAATAAAAGACTTCTAGGTTGGTGATGATCTCCAGAGTAAACCTTACTGTTACTGGTAGAGCAAATTTGATTTGAAAATGATTGCAAAGGGTGACTTTCCTGTAAATAATGAATTGGAAAGAAAATCAAGCTAGGAGTATTTGCTTATCCACTTATTTCCACATGGAAGAAAAGCTGTAATTCCCGACAGCCTGTGCTTACAGTGTGTCTGGATTGGCTAGCGAGAAACCAACCAATGATGAAAATAAATACACAAGCCCACCCATTTATTGTATCCTTGCCAGCACCAAGGAAAGCTTTAAAGAGAATAAATCTTTGGAATAACAACCCATAAATCTATGGCTACATTTCAAGCATTTAACTTCCAACTGACAAATGACCATGCTACTGTTCTTATCTCTCACAGAAGCTAGAAGTTCACTGTCAGAAAGGAGGTGAGGTAAGGGGCAAGGCAGCTGAAATATTCAGATTCTAGGAATATTCTGAGAAAGCATGCGCTCCACACAAATCACAACTTCTTGAGAAACTAACTAGTGTGTCACTGGGAGACACTGTCAGAGCAAACCAGCTAAGTATTTTATCAAAGTGCACCCAGTTTTCAAGAGTGTCTTTCTTCCTTAAAAATGTAAACCTATTTGTTTTTCAGATCCTATTTTCCACTGGCTCACACTTTTTTTCTAATTTTTTAAATTGAATATTGATTAGGTATAAAAGGGAATTTATAAATGTCTAAAGTATAAAAATACAAATCATGTACCCAACATCCAGTTTAAGAAAGAGTATGATTACCTTTGGCGTCCACCATTCACCTTTTCCTAATCCACTGCATTTCCCTCCAAGATAACCACTATACTGAGTTTCATGTTACTCATTCCTTATTATCTTCACAGTTCTATTGCATACATTAATACTGTCTCTTCAAAAATAGTTTAATTTCTAAAGAATTCTTTAGTTGCCAACAGCTTTCCGTACTGTTCTCCCCTCTCCCTCACTTAACCATCTCTTTTCAGCTAAAGGAATTGTTTATAGTCTAGGAAGAAACTTAAATGACAAATACATCATTTAGCAGTGAGTCCCCATATGAAGACAGTAATTCTTTCTTGACATGGCTACTTCCTTTTGTTTTTAGTGAATCCCTACTGGGCCTTAATTTGTCCACGTGGAGATTCCGAGGTGATGTGGGGATATAGAGTTGGCAGTGGGCTGGAGAACAGGAGACAAATCTGTGAGTATTGCCTCTTATGGGTACCGCAGAAGTTTAGAGTCAGAAGACTATGGTATTTGCTGGTGGTGTAACCTTAGTTGTTAATTGCACTGCTGTTCTGCTGCTGCTGCTGATGATATAATATCAATTCTATTAAAGTCAAGGCAAAGGGCTAAACTGTTATGAATTTTCTACTCTGGAGCTAATCTATAGATTTATCCTTGCTAGCTTCCTGGCAAAGCTGACAGCACAGACAAAATTAAAATTTCTTTTTCAATGCTGTATTCCTGGTTTACATGGAAACTTTCCACTTTCAGGCATCTTCTTCAAACCCCAGTGTAACTGCCTGATCTGCGTGTGTGGGAGCTGTGTTGGCTCTGGTTTATGTCAGTGGTGGACTCAGGGTACAAGGTAGTCACACATTACAAGCATGTAATATTTTCTCTTTGTAATCATCTCTCATAGGACGGTGTCAGCTGGAAACTCAAATAGAAATGAATGCAAGATGTGCTCATCACCTGATCAATTTGTGCCTTAGGAACCTTCGAAAGGGCCCAACTTTTACCTATGTGATATTAACATAATGATATCGATGACATTTCCATTTTGTTTTTAAAAAAATGGTCTCTCCTTGAAGATTTGTGAAAATGGGAGTAAGCAGTAGAAAGCCATATTTCCATTCTGCAAACAATATAATCAAATCTGTAAAAGGACAAAAACACACAAAAGAGATGCTCTATAAAACTGCTGGCAATTACTTCTGTGAAAAGACGCAAGTTGCAAAGGATTACCCACAGGTGCCCTAGGTGTTGAAGGAAGAGATTCAAACAACAGAGGGGAAATGTTGATCACCATTTTGAATATGGAGTTAGGCTACCTGCTTGGGTACCCAGAGAGGGTGAGAGAGGAAGAGTGCTCATTATGGTCCCACACATTTCCCAGCCTTGAGGCTAGACAGCCACATGCCCATCTGTTGCTTTAAAAACAAAACAGACAGGGCTTAAACACACAGGGCAGGCTGTTTGACCTCTGAAATTGTTAGGCTCCTGCCTTCTGCCTAACATCTGACATCTAGAACAAGCAGGCCAACCCCACATACCCTCTGCAGGGGCTAGCACAGGGTCTCCAGCTGAGGGACAGCTGCAGCTAGGCAACACATGCCTAGGAATGAGTTAACATCAGCCAAAGGGGTTAATGGGAGAGGCAAGGTCTTTTATACAAATGCATTAGAGAAAGAAATGCAACACAGCCAGAATGAGGACCATTAAATAAAACCAAGTGATAAAATCTACCACCATTCTTAAATTGGAGTTGGCTACTTAAACTATTTTTCCAAATCTGTGTACTAGCTGTTCATTGAGAAAATAAGCTTCTTTTAAAAAGAAAAGAATGCAAACAATATTACAATATGCAGTGTAAAAGGATAAAATATGATAGGCAAAGGGTAAAAATTAGACTTGCAAACAAAAGAAGGAAGAGGAACGAAAGGGATGTGTACAACTATGCTTGGAATATGTTCAAATAGTTTGTTATTACTAACAATTACCAAGTGACAACAAATCCCCCCTAGATGTGTATTATAAGCAGCACTGTTATGATGCATTAGAATCAATCTGAGTACTAACAATAAGATAATGGGTGGTTGGGTGAGTAAATATGGCCCCCAATTATTGCTGAGTGCCCTTTCCTTTGTGGCTACAAAACAACTGTCATCAATATTCTCTCATACAGTGTTTTCTTATCAGAATTGTGTCCTCAAAACATTCCTGGAAAACAGATCAATACTGATGGGTCTTTCTGGGGAAAACAGGGAGGCACAGAAAGGTTAAGTGAAAATGAGCAGAGGTGGGACCCTCATTGTATAACAGAATTTGAGTTACAAAAGGAGCTAAGGTAAAGGCAAGGGCTTTTGGGCTGTCCCTTCCAGCAGGACAGCATCTGTGGAAGGCAACAGATCAGTTTTTAGCTGCCTTCCAAGCAACAACGAAAGGCATATATTCCTTAAGCCACTACATTTGGGAAATGTGATTGCAGTTCACAGCACAGAACCATAGAGTATATTTTTACTTCTGCAAAGTACAGTATAAACTCAGAATAAAATTTTACTTCTGGGAAGAAAAAAATGTACACTGAATTGAAAAGCCAGTATAATCCATTTGGATAGTATTTCCTAGTTACAAATGAAGTAATAGGTACTGGTACTTATTAAGCTCTTACAATGTTTTTTTATTTATTTTTTGGTACCAGGGATCAAACTTGGGACCTTGTGCTTGCAAGGCAGGCGGTGGAACCACTGAGCTAAATCCCCGGTCCTCTTACAGTGCTTTTTTGTTAGTGGCTGAGTGGGACATGTGAGAATCAGAAGACTGCAGCTCTTCCCTCCTAGAGCTTATTATCTATTTGGGGCTGGGGCTAGGCAAATTCCCACACAAAATAAAGACCAAACAAGACTCCACAGAGGGCCTAAGTATAAAGTCATAAACCTGGTTGTCCTTCTAGTTAGAGGAAAAGAATGAGAAAACATTAAAGACAGGATCTGGGCAAATTCCCACATGAATGTTACTAGAACATAAATTCACTAATATATGAGGCATTTCCATCAGCAGTAAATGAACTCATAATGGGGTGGCTAAAAGAGATAGACAGGAAAGAAAATGAGGTGAAATTAGAGGAACATATGGGGTTAGAAGGCACCAGGATGGCAGGGTCTGCCACCATCTGGCTATATTCATGTCATTTTTGAAACAAACTCAACCAACAAAGCCTGTCTCCTTGTGGACAGCACATCTTATGCAGGGCTACCTGGTTGGCATATATATCTAAGAGCTAGAGAGTAGCTCTGGTGAGCACATGGAAGGCAGACAGTCTGGTTTGTGAGCTGAAGACAAAGCCTCATGTTTTAGCTATTAGACATACAAAGTGGCCAAGCTGTCATTCTGTTTCAGAAATTAAGTTGTTGGACTTGTGTGCTAGTCCAGATAGAGTGTTATCCCATTCACGGGGTAGGATTAAATTTTCCCCACAAAAGCATTTTGGATCCATTTCATTGCCTTTGCTGGTGTTAATTGGTATCCCGGATGATGCCTTATTGAGCCACATGGAGTTCCGTACCCCTCTGCTCCACAGCCTCAGACTACATATTTCACCTTGCCTCATCTTGGAAACATTGCTGGCTGTAGGAGACTTAACGAGTGTGGAGAACTCAACCACTGAACACACAGTTTTCTGTACCCAGTGGGTCAGCAGTGTAATTTTCACAGGTAAAGCTGAACATTGCAATAAGCAATAGAACACAAGAGCTTCCCGATATCCATTTGAAAATTACTCATTAGGAAGAATAAAATTCAGAACTGAAAGCTGGCTGCTTTCCTTGTTTAGGACCTATTCTCTTTAATAGAAAAGTGACCATTACAATCTCTTTTCAGGGCATTTGAAAGAGACCACAATTATGCCCAAAGGAGCCGTCATGTAAAAAGTCTGTTTGTGATGACAGCTGCTATAGCTTGAAGGTACTGTAGTTCTGACGATAGCCTAGATGCTACTTTATAGCCTCAAAGTCCATCTTTGGGTTTTCCCAGGAGTATAAATGGCAAGTTATTACATGAATGTTACTTGTAGAACTTGAACTGATAACCATATTAGATACATATATCAGGAGTGCATGAACTCACAACAGCACTGGCCAAAGGAGGTGAGCTGGGAAGAGAGAGCTTGTGGTGAATTAAGAAGACAGATGAAGGTTAGAGGGAACCAGGATGGAGGTGTCTGTCATTATTTGAATCTGATTATGTCTTTTTTGAGTCAAACTCCACTGATATGTCTTGCCTCCCCAGAGGCAGCACTTCTCAGGCAAGTAAGCTTAGAAGTCACTGGGAAGAAGTATTTCTTTACTTTGACATGAGCAGCTAGGTGGAAAAGATGAGCAGACATTTTCTTTGAGAGCAAGAGGTGCTGAGCTTAATGTCCATCTCCTGGAGATGACAATGTATTGTATACACAATACGGAATCACTGCAGCTGCTTGCTATTTCCAGAGGGTCACAGTATATAGCCTTTTATCTACAAATGTCTGGTCTCCAATCTGGTTAGATCTTGCAATCTATTTTGAATACAGCTCAGATAGGAAGGTTTTGGTCAAGCATGCAATGACTAACCTTCAAGCACAACAGAACGCCAGGAGGGCAGTCTGACCTTTGCAGTAAAAATTAATTTGATGAGTACAATCTAACCTGGAGTCTGTAGCCTTTATTCATATGCCAGAATCACGAGACAATTTAGTAGGGATTATTAAATTCCACTTAATATCATCAGAGGAGAGAACTGAGGTTGATGCATTTCAGGCCACCAGTGAACTGGCCAAACCATGTGGGAAAGAAAAGATAGAGGAACTTCTACGAATTAAGTGTAAGGGGCTACAATTGGTACACAGTAGGCACTCTCTGAGAACTGATTTAGTGAATGAGGCAAAAGATTAAGACAAGTTTGAAGACTGACACCTAGAGAAGGCCTTCTTTACCACACACAGATACAACTTCAAACTCTATAAGCTTTCCACACTAGGAAGTCACTTGACTAAGTGACACACATCCCCAGGTGAGAATGGAAGGTGAGTGGGTTTGGGTTGGTACAAGACATGCCACCTATCTGCATTACACTTCTCATTCCAGCTGGTGGTAGGAAATATGGGGCAAAAGACTGCTATTCACAAACAAAAAGCCAAATAGATACCAATGAACCAAGATGGATGCATCTTCTCCAAGGTAGCTAAGAGAAGCTCAACAGTATAACTGCTGGGTTTCTAGAAAGCCTCTGTAACAGCAATACCAACTACAGCACTATCCAGAAGGAATTAGTGTTCCAATCATTGCACTTAAACATGCATACTATACACAAAGGCCTAAGATTGTTTGCAGTGGGAAATCCTGGTTAGTTTTATTTAGGCAATATGATAATGTAGCCTTCAGAATCTGATGCTCTTTATTTGAATACTCATTATAATGATTCATCTCTGCCCTTCTTTCTTTACCAATGGTATTTACATTCTATTAGCAAATACAATTCATAGAGGATAAGGGAATCAAGATTATCCAATTTGTTTCCATCATGGGAGCAGAAGGAATCCTGTGATAGTCTGTTATGCATCATTCTACTTATTTTAATGTTTTTCTTAAATAGGGTTGGTAGCACTAAATATTATTCATATTACAGAATCAGTACTAACTTAACATCACAAGGATTATCTGGTTTTGTCTAAAGGACCCCCTCATTTGTTTCCCATAAACTGAACATTTCCCAGTCTGGAGGTTCTCTTGTACCTCAGAAAGTAGGCTGACTTTGTACCTCTCCAAGAGATACTTAGCATTAATGTGATTCTCTAAATGGCTATTAGCATTTTACCTTATACAAATAGTCAACCAGGTACCTATGATAGTTCCCTGCTGAATTATAAAAAACTCTGAGAGCAGGGATGGTGCCTAATATACTATTAAATAACCCCCCAGGATATGGCATATTGAATGAACAAATAGCCAGTATAGTGCTATCAATTTTTATCTCCTTCAATCTGCCGACAGTAGTGTAATGCCTAACATTAATTATAGCTCACACTCTTTTTAAGGAGAAATGCTTTTTCCAACTTTAAAAGTTTGTCCTCCAGTTAATCTGACTCATATTTTCCATTTTAATTTCTTCTTTTAGTAACTAACATTAGCCCATATAAGAACAAGAAACTACAAGGAGCCTTCTGGTAAGTATCATAAAAATAGCCACATGTCATATGGGTAATATCAGGGGAACCAGGAATGCATATTCAAACGACAGTAGGGCAGTGGCAACCATAATTGGACACCACACCTTAGCACTGGAGCAGGGTCTGCAAGACCCCTCTTGGTATGCCATGAGTCAACCCATTTTTTGTAAACTGGGTCAGCCTGGGGGATACTAGGAAGATCAGTGTAGCCTGCATCACAAGGAAATCCCACAAGGAAAGGGATTTGCTTTGTTAGAGATTATTTAGGGAGCTCCTGGTAGTACTTACTTAATAAACCAGTACAGAAGGTTTTTTTCAGTAATTTTACATTGATACAGTCATACAGTGCACACTGGATGAATATCAACCTGGGGATAGGGAACCTACTTTTCACCTGAATATGCACTATAAGTAAGCTGCTACTTCTACTCACACCTGTAGTTTCCTTAAGAAATCTCTATTAACATTCAAGGAAACCTTTGTGATAAAAGTTATTCCTTGTATTAAATACAAATGCAAAACCTTTTCCTACAGAAATATTAACATATCCTTCTTATCGTCTTCCTAGGGGATGAACTGATAATCACTTCTTATTTGTTAAACATGTTTCTTTCTTTAAATAAATTATTATTGAAAATTACTTCCTAGTTGGTTTTGAGCCTAAAAAGAAAAACAGATGTCAACATCTACAGCTTTTCCATCCCATGTATTCAGTGAGTCAAGAAGGGGTGGCTGGGAAGGAGAGACTGGAGTACCTGTCCTCACTGACTTCTTGTGTGGAGAAAGCAAAAATTTTTAAAAAAGCAGAAGCTAAATAACATGGAGCTCTCTCTTCAAACCATTAGAAGCAATGAAAATAAAAGTGTCATATTTGAGGCCCTTTAAAATCCTGTTGTTATCCTAGTCCAATATCCAGGTCTCGGGGTGGTAGAACTATTTTATCTCAACATGTGGTGGTTACTTAGATACCTTGCTATCACCTGTCCCCATCTGCAAATATCCACTCACTGGGAATGTGTTGCAATGAGGACCAAATGCTTATCTGCTGGAAGACTGGCTGGATTCTAAGGCCTTGATTTGGATAAACCTATTTTTGCCATTTAGTATTAGGTATAGTTTATAGGAATACTAGTGATACTGCTCAGAAAGTTGAGTAGGGTATTTGGGAAGCTGGAAGGATGAGTAATTCCTGTTTCTCAGAGTGATAGCTGAAGCTAGCTTATTCGGAGTAGATGCTAGTTGCAAAGATTCTTAGGTAAAGTCTGGGCAAAGAGTAAATCAAGATTATAATTTTTGCCTAGAGGGAATGTCTAAGTAGCATTGTTGTGCATGACGTGTTTATCATATCTTAGGACTGGCAAGTCCACTTTAAGATTCTTGATTAGTAATAACATCACTTGAAAAGTAAGAATTCTCACAAGTGTGTATTTAAAGGAAAAACTCAGGACTATTGTATATACTTTACTGCCTAGGACACTTCTGAGGTTGCAAACTGGATAGGCAAAAGAAACTGGAGAACACACCAGTGAACCGCTTCAAGTGGCAGGCCACATAGAAACTCAGAGGCCAAGGACCCATTAACAGTCTTTATTTGTGATTGCCGAGGACATATTCCAGAGAAACAACCCTTTTACCCCTCATCACCTGCAATATAAAGAAATTTCTAACAAAGAAAAGCCCTTTCCCCATGGGATTTCCTTGTGAAGAAGAGGCTCTTGGGGTAGGATTGATTCCTATGGACTACACACTGAAAATAAGGTTAGCGGGTCCATAACACAGAAGAGCTCTGACATGTATCCTCAGGGGAAGAGACTGGATAGTTACAAGCTTCTCCAGTTTTCATGCCTATCCCTGCCTCTTGCTAAGTTGCATCAGCTTCAAACATGAAGATTAAGATTTCTCACTTAGGGTTTTACTTACACAATAGACCAACCAAATATTTATAGAAGAATACAAAATACATCAGTTTCAAACATGAAGGCTATGATGTCTCACCCAGGATTTTACTTATGCAATAGACCAACCAAATATTTATAGACTAATACAAATGACTGCTTGTGAAGCACCTGAAGTTTTCCAATAAAGGAAGAAGTTGGATGTTTTACACGGGTCTGTACTCTGCCAGGGGCATATTGTGCTGACACTAGGAAAACATGCTCTTTTCAACAAGATTTAGTCTCATTTCCCTTTTCCTCACAGTCTCTCTCTAATGACTGGAAGTAGACTAAGACTTTGATTTTAAGATGATTTAGAGGTCTGTGAGTTTACTCTTTCTTCCCTTGTTATCCGACCAACTTCAAAGAAGCAATTGTATGACTACTAAGGAAATGAATTCTATTCCAGGAGATGGAGATCTTTGGTCATAAGCCAGAATGAAGAACTAAGCCCTCTGACTCAATTTCAAGAGGGCCTGTGGACTGAGGATAGTGTCTGGCTGGTGGTCAGATGTGCTCACTGGAGCAGCAGGGCAATCATCTGGTCCATAATATTGTTTGTGTTCTCTCTATAGGCAGGACCACTGGAGTAGGGGAGCTGGAATGGATGTACCAGGTTCCTGTAGTGCCTTTAACTTTTCAAACATGCAACTCCCACAGTGGATGGTGATTAGCACCCAGTAGCCAAAAGCTACTTTCAGTACCACAAGACAATGGAAATAAGGCAGTAAATAGATTAACAGGTCTAAAGTACATAGCATAATGACTGATGGACACACCTTACATATAGCTATCACTTTCTAAGCACCTCCTGTGGTTTCATTATTGTATTAAGTATTTTATATGGATTTTAGCCTTACAACAACCCTATAAGGTAGGTATCATTATGGTTTTATTTTTATGGAGGAGAAAATTGAGTCTCAGAATTTTAAGTAACTGGCTCAAAGATTTTATAATTAGTAAAAGATGGTTCCGAGATTTAATGCTAGCTCTTTCTTTTAGCCCTAGGTGTCAAGCATTGTGTTTGGTAGATTACTTATGCCTAATCTTGGCAACACTCTTGAGTTGCAGGTATGACTTTCCCCATTTACAGTTGAAGAGATAGAGATTCAAAGAAATTAGCAATTTGTCCAAGATCACACAGTAGTAGGTAGCAGTTCGAGGATGCTAATCCAAGTCTGCATCCAAAGCCCATGTTCTCAATCACTGAACTCTGCTGCTTCTCCTGCAATCTGATCTTGTTTAGATATTCATCAGATGTTTTTCCCCATATCAACTTGGCACAGTGAAAGCAAGTGGAGAACACAGTTGACCTGGAACCGTATCTTACGTTTTCTCTTGGGGATGGTGTTACATTGGACGTGGACAGGGTGGTAAAAGATATAGGGAGATAAGGGTTAACTGATTTCTATCCTTTGATCCTGAAATTATAAGAGAATTAAAGATCACTCAGAACATGAGCTACAGCAAGGAGGTAATACTAAGAGAGTTACTCTCACTTAACAACTACAGTATTACCTGAGTTGAGTCAGTTTGCCAGTTACCAATTTGTTGCCTCCTAGCACCAAATTAAAGCTTGCCTGCTCTTTGAACAAGGTCCTGGACCCATTATTTTTCCTTTCCCAGGTGGCATGGTGTTAAACTGTCAGTAGAGGGTGCCAGAGAGACATTTCAGGAGGAAGGGCATTTTTTCCAAGTTGCAGTGTGCTAGTATATTCAGCGTGTTCACTTGGCAGGCTCCTGTAGTGCATCACCCAGCTTCCCAGGGGCTAGTTCCAGCAGCTCACACACCTGCTCCAGCATTAGGTTCCTGCACTGTCTACAACTTTTCAGATATACAACTCCAGTAGTGCATCAGCAGCATGCAGTACCCAAAAGCTTCTTCTAGTACCCTACCCTCAGATGGTCTTGTTTAATTTAATTTATTTATTTGGCTTTGTTGAGACAGGGTCTCACTATGTAGTTCAGGCTGGCCTTGAACTCACTATGTAGCCCAGGCTGGCCTTGAACTTGTGGCAATCCTCCTGTCTCAGCCTCCCGAATCTCAGATGGTTTTAGACTAGAGTATCTGTGGTGAGATACTTCCCTGTTGCCACATTTTGCTGGCATTATAGAGAGTAGATTTCCCAGAAGTTCCACAGGGAAGAATTCCAGCAAATTCCTCTGGTACAGTACCACAGCAGTTTCTTGCTAGATGGAATTAACTATGCCCTCTCTTATAAGTTCTGGTTCTCAACTGTGGGGGAAGAGTTCTCTTTCTGCTCCTTTTATCTGTTACTCCCACATTCTTTGTAATTCTCTTTGCTTACTAGCCAATCCCTTCCTATAATTAATATTTATTTATGTAAAGTTTTCTCTATTCAAATTATCATGTGGTTTCTCAATTGATTTTTCTAAGACCAACAGAATTAAGTCTTCTTCCGTCATCTCAAAGTTCTGTAAGAGAACCCTAGGGAAAATGGATGCTTCTAGGAAGACAGTACACGCAGAGAGGATGGCCTTTTTTCTAGAGACTAAATCCAAAGAGGAAAGAATATCTTATTTTTCAGGAGGCAGGAGATGAATTTTCTCACTTTCTAACATAAGAAAATAACTTCTAACGTGTTGCCTATAAGATGATACAATTATTTCAGCAAGGAGGAAAACAGTTGCTAGAAAGGAAATACAACCGGAGTCTGAAGATTGCCTGGGCTATGGCACTCAAAGGACCCATGACCATTCAAATAGTATTTGAAGTTGTACAGTTTGGGTGCTTCACGGGGGAAAGAGCATTTGTGATGACAGCCCCAGAATGACCACTATCTTTAATACAATGATCAGTATTGAACTATGATTGCCTATGATTGCCAACAGAACCCTTCTTCAAAGCTTAAGGTCATATTCCTTCCAGTGCAAGAGATCAACTGTTTTCATTTTTCTCTAGCTTGCTTTCCCATGGACATATATGTGGACATTTTTAGGTGGCTTAAAATGTCATGATTCTTGGAAAAACTTTTGAAACCTCAGGATAGAAGTTAAGTGTTTAGCACTTGCATGTCAGGATGTTTTTCAAGTTATCATTATCACCAGTGACAGAATACCATTATAATTTTTATATTACTCATGGATTTGTTCAGCTAAGTTCTTTTTGATTAAAATATTTTCCAAAACATTTGGTTTTAATTAACTACTGCCTTTCTACTGTTGTATTATTTATGTATCCCTCTCTGACTATCTTGTACTAAAATACTGCCTCCCTAAAGCTCAATGAATGCAAAATGGAAGTAGTTAAATAGGAGAGAATAAGAATATGTAAATCTCAAAGTCTAATAATCAACTAAAATATTTCCTATACATGATACAAATTAATCTTTGTAGTATTTAAGAAGCATTGGCCCACATCAAATTTAGATACACTGAAAGCTGCATAGGTAATCAGATAGCCTGCTCAATTGCTAGAAGTTTCCAATATACACTTCCTATGCATTAGAAGTCTCCCAGAAGTAACAACTGCATTTTGGAGTTATAGCAGCTTCCAATGAAGCATGTTTAGACAGAGTGGCCTATAATATCTATGGTCTTTGAGAAGATTCTTGGTGGTCCTCTGGATCATACAGGGCAACATGCGTTCATGTCTGGGTGAAGGTCCCAATCGGCGCAGATGAAAGAGAGAAGTTTGAACCATTTTACATAGTATTATTCTCCTGCTAGGAAAAAAAAATTATAGTTCCAGAAAACTAGTTAAACCATAGTCTCTGCTTCCCTTACTGTGTTTGTTCCTTCCAATCTGGGCTCTGGCCCAGTTATCTGGAAATCTTCATTAGCTTTCTTTTTTTTGGTCCTTTGTCTCCCTCATACCTGTACACACACATGCGCACGCACATACACGCACACACACACACATACATATACAAACAGAGGGATCACACAACTGAGGACAGCATGGAAAAGGGAACATTAAGAGCAGTGTGTGGTTTATACTGCAGTAGCTGGTGGGAGTAGATAGGATAAGTGACATCTAGGAGTTTTTTTTTCCCATTAGAACTGCTTTCTAAAGAGTCAAAACTCAATGATATAGACCAGAAATTAATGAAAATCTGTCCAGACCTGCCTTTACCTTCAAAGCAGGAATCCCCTGTGACTGTCATTATGATTGTATATTAGAGCAGTTGTTTTTATCCAGAATGGCTGGATGGTCTGGCACATGAACTATTGTGGAGAGGAGGAGCCTACTATTTAAGATGGGCTTTAGGGTTAAAACCTGGGTTTGACTCCCAGATTCCCCACCATCTATGAGCAAGGAGGTACTTTACCTCTCTGAGTTAGCTTTATCATTTACAAAATGGTGATAATATGTTATAGGATGTTAGGAAGAATACATAGAATAAGGTACATAAAGTTTCTGGCACACAGAAAAAAATCCATATGTATTAGCTAATATTACTTTCCAAGTATTATTTACTCAAAAGCACAAATTCATAACATCCTCTGTGCCCGTATTCTCTTTTGCTAGTTTTGAAGGTATGGAGAGAGGAGGTATTACCAGGGGTGAAAATATGTGATCCGCACAAATGTTCCCAGTTGATTTTTGACAAAGGTGCAAAACCAATTCAGTGGTTTTCAACAAGGGCTGCTGAAGCAAAAATGGACATCCATGGTAGGGCAAGGGGGTGGAAGAGTAGTAGTTCCTTGACCCAAATCATATACTTTATACAAAAAAATTAATTCAACAATAAATACATGAAAAAATGTTCAACATCTTTGGCCATCAGAAAAATGCAAATTAAAAGTACACTGAGAAAAAAAAAGTACACTGAGATTTCATCTTACTCCAGAAAGAGTGGGTATCATCAAGAAATCAAATAATAACAAGTGCTGGTGAGGCTGTGAAGAAAAATGAACACTTTTACATTTTTGGTAGGAATGTAAACCAGCACAACCACTCTGGAAATCAGTATGGAGGTTCTTCAAAAAATTAAAAATAGAAATTTCATTTGACCCAGCTATTTCCCTTCTAAGTACCTTTGAAAAGAATTAAATACATCCCAGTACAGTGATACATGCATACCCATTTTACCCTCTTTTGTGAGTGTCTTTACAAGGTGTGATAAAAAATACAGTGAATGCTGCTGCTGAGTGCTATTCAATAGAAAGGCAGACTGTTAAAATTTTTATAGTGTTTCCTTGTCCACCATATTCACCAGATCTGACACCATGCAACTTCTGGCTCTTCCCCAAAGTCAAAATGACCATGAAAAGTAAATGTTTTGAATAGATTCAGAACATCAAGGCAGCCACGACAGTTTAACTAAAGACACTTAGGAAAGAAGACTCCCAGAACTACTCCATAAAGTGGTAAGAATGATGGGATAAGTGTGTTTGGCAAAAAGGGGAATATTTTTACAGGTATTAATGGCAATTTGTCTTTTACTGTAATCAAATTTTAAAAAATTTAAACATTTGGTAGTTTTTAATGATACCTCATGCATTGTTGGTGGGAATGTGAAATGGTATAGTTATTCTGGATAATTTGAGCTGTTTCTTTAAAAAATTAAATACACAAACACCAAATTACCTAGCAATTGTACTTTTGAGCATTTATCCTAGAGAAATGACTTATATTCACACAAAATCCTCTATATGAATGTGTATGGTGCCTTTATTCATAATAGCAAAAAACTGAAAAAATCTAGATATTCTCAACAAGAGAATGGTTAAATTGTAGCACATTCATACAATGGAACACTACACAATCAAGTACCATTAGACATAATTACTCAAATAAATCTAAGCAGAATTATGCCAAGTGAAAAAAGCCAATCTAGAAAGGTTACATATTGTGACTCCACTTACTATACCAATGTCAACATCCTGGTTGTGATATGTACTGGTTTTGCAAGATGTTACTAGATAAAGGATATATGAGATCTCTGTGTATTTTTTCTTACAATTGCATGTGAATTTTCAATTATTTCACAATTTAAAAGTTTAATTTGAAAGAAAAAGAAATGGGGAAAGGATGTGGCTAGACAGAAGGACCAAAGCAGAAATAATTCCTGATGTTTTCAATACAGGTCCAATGTGTGTCCCTGATTATAGCAGGATCTCCAGCTTGGAAGGCTAATCCAATGTACTGCAGAGATCCCCCTGGTGTAGGAAAGCAAAGTAGAGTTTTCATGCAGAGATAGCACTTGTCTCTCTCACTGGGATATTAGTTATTGCTCTTACAAATTTGGAAACTGTGAGGTATATCACATAATTAAAGAATGTTAGGAAGCTCAGGGTTAGTCAGAATGAACAGAGTTCCTGAATGTCCTCCAAGCAGCCTTGTTGCTGGGACCCAGGCTGCTGCTCCAGAAGTCTCCTCAGAGATAATTTAAATAGAGTGGATTTGGGGGGTCAAGGAGCATTCTCTTGTCTGGCCTCTGAAGAAGACACAAGAGAGAGTGGGAAATATGACAGCTGTGTGTCTGAAGACAACATGGAAAAAGAAAAGAAAGGCCTAAGAATGGCAGAGGAGAAAGGACTGAAGATCACAAGCTTGACAGGAACAAACAAATTTCTTTGCCTCCCTGTGTGTGGGTAATTGAGCATCAATTTAACTATCATGCATGCCATGCAATATTTCAGGTAATTTGGAAGAAAAGTGTTGGGTAAAGACCAACTGAATGTTGACATCTCACTTATAAAGGCTAACCATTCAAACATGAATGATTGTGTAGAATATTAAAGACCAGCCTCTTTTCCATGAGGATGATGAATCTGCAGGTAGAATGCATTCATACCACTGGCATAGTGGTTTCAAACAGACACAATAGTCTTTCTCAGTTCTCTTTTCTGTTCCACAATATCATTAAACACTGGATTAGTACCAACTTTCAGGCCTCCTCACATACTAGTTCCCGGTTTACCAAACCACTGAAAAACAACCACTGTAAAACAGTCCACTACAATCATCAGAGTTCCTTAAAGTCTGGTAAACATGCAATGTGCCTGAATTAAGACATTCTGAGGTGAACTGAAAAACCCACTCAGGTGACTGCCTGCTCCAGAGACTGGGACACAGGTGTTTCACAGGTGCAGTGCAGGCATGTCCCCACCTCTAAGCCCCTTTCCCATCTTCCCCAATGCTTAGAGGCAGACAGGAGAATCTTGGGCTTCCAAGTACACTTTGTGTCTAGCCCAATTCCACAGGGTACAACACCTTCCTGGCATTCAGACATTTTCTTCTGGCTTCCAGCTCCGTTATCTTCATCAGAAATTTGATCCTGCTGGCAGTGCTGGGGCTTTTGGTCTATTTTTTAAATAGAGCCATCCAGTTTCCTTTGGACCATTATGTTCTCCTGAAGCAGGGCTTTGCCATCAGTCATCAATATTTAACGTGACTAGAAGCTTTCACAAAAACCTATTGAGATGCACATGCTTTAAGTGGCAAAGCTGTTATTTAATGATCTCAGGTGAGTACACTAATTTAACCTACCCATGAGGGAAGGTGACCTCCTGGTCCCACTAGCTCTGTGTCTACATTAATATAACTGAAACCCCTTGCCCTATATGAAAACGTCCATTCTGCATAGAAGAGAGGGCTGTAGAATTTCTTCTGACATCATAAAGATATCTAATTATTTCTAAGAAACTGGAAAAATATAAAAAATACAAGTGTGAAAAGTTGTACATATGATGAATGTCTGTTATGGCATTGGTATAAGAAGAAAATCAACAAGGAAAAATCCAACTTCTAATAATAGAGAATGGATTAAATAAATTAAATGATATGTTTATATATTAGAATTCTTTGTAGCCAGCAGAGATGATGATGTAGATCCAACCGCCATGGAGAAACCCCAAGATACATTAATAAATAAAAAATTAAGCTACAAAATAGTATTATAATATGTCTCAGTTGTTTTGTAAAAATAGGTACACAAACAAATACCAAAACGTTAAAAGAGATTATCTCTGAGTATTGTCAATGTAAGCGATTTTTCAGTTTTTCTTCACTGCCTAAATTTTAAAAAAGCATACAATGAAAAATCACTTTGTTAAAAAACACTATGGGATTGTAGCTATATAACTTGAAAATTACTCTTACTTGAAACTATACTCCACACAATCTTTGTAACTCTATTCAAATCCCATTTTTTAATCTAGAGCAGAGGTTGGCAAACTTGTATAAAGGGCCAGATCCTAAGTATTTTAGGCTTTGCAGTCCATACTATCTCTGTCATAACTATTCCACCCTAAAGTGCTAAAGTAGCCATTTACAGTATGAAAACAATTGATATGACTGTGTTTTATTAAAACTCTATTTATTTCACATTACCTATTATACATTTAGTCCTTATTTACACTTTCAGTTTCTCACACCAGAGAAACTATTCAGTATTTATACATGTGTGTCCTATTTATTTCACTTAAGAGTATTGCCTCAATGTGCATCCACATAGCTATAAATGTCTCTAATTTCTCATTTTTTATGGCTGAGTAGTACTCCATTTTATAAAAAAACCCCACATTTTCTTTATCCAGTCACCAGTTGATGGGCATTTGGGCTGTTTCCAAGTTTTAGCTATCACAAACTGCACTGCTCTGAACATGGGTGCACATATATCACTGTGGTATGATTCTTTTAATTCTTTGGGGAAGATCCCCAGCAGTGGAATAGCAGGGTCAAAAGGGACTTCCAGTCCTAGTTTTTGAGGTATCTCCATACTGATTTCCACAGTGCTTGCACCAGTCTACACTCCCACCAGCAGTGGAGCAGGGTTCCTCTTTCCCCACAGCCCTGCCAGCATTTGTTATTGGTTGATTTCATGATAGCAGCCATTCTTTCTGAAGTGAAGTGGAATCTCAGTGTTGTTTTCATTTGCATCTCTTGAATGACCAGTGATGTTGAACATTTTTTCATGTATTTATTTGCTATTTCTACTTCTTTGTCTGAGAAATGTCTGTTCATTTCAGATGCCCATTTTTGGATTGGGTCTTTAAATTTGGGAGGTCTGATCTTTTTAAATTCTTTATAGATTCAAGATAGTAGACCTTTGTCTGAGGAAGAGCAGGTGAAGATTTTTTCCCACATTGTGAGTTGTCTCTTCACACTGCTGGTGGTTTCTCTTGCTGTGCAGAAGCCTTTTAATAAGAAGAGATCCCACTTGTTGATTAAGGGAGGGCTAGGAATGGGGAAAAAATAAGAACTAAAATGCATTATGTAAAGGTACAATTCCCAATGAGAAATGTAATTGTGTTTTATACCTACAATGTACCAATAAAAGAATTTAATTAAAAAAAACCTCTATTTAAAAAACAGGTAGTGGAAACCTGGGCACGGTGGTGCACACCTGTTATCCCAGTATTTGGAAGGCTGAGGCAGAAGGATTGCAGGGGAGTTTGAGGCCAGCCTGTGCTACACAGTCAGTGTGAGGCCAGCCTTGGGGCTACATAGCCAGAACCTGTCTTGAAAACAAAAATAAAAACAAAAATAAAACAGGTAGTGAGCTAGATTTCACTCACAGGCTGTAGTTTTACAGAGTTTAGACCCTTGTTCTATTCTGCTGGAGGTGGTTGAGTCCTAGGAGCCTGCTATGGCTTGTGTTTAGATGTCTCCCCAAAGCCTCATGTAGTCTTTCCAGAGGTGGCTGGATCTGGCATGTGTGATGCTGGAATTAAGGACATGTGCTTACTAAACCACTACATGCTCATGGTTTGTTTTGGATCGCCCTAATCCCAGTAGTCTGGATGGGATAAAAGGGGCAGAAAGACCCTGTTAAGCTCTCTTGTTGCTTTTTCTGTCTTCTGCTGCCCTGAACTGTTGTCCCTCTGACACTCTGCCATGGAGCCATCCAATTATGGCCTGAAACCTCTATGAACTGTAGATCTCAGGCCAAATAAATCTTTCCCCCTTTAACTTTGGGTGTTGGGTATTTTGTCTCAGCAACAAGAGAAAAGTAACTAACACAGTGCCTTGAGAATTAAGCTGGCTTCCTTTGCTCTCTTGGGTCAACACAGATATTACTAGATGCTGCTTTCCAGAGTCAACGCCAAAATGACATCACTGGCACTTTTGCTGGGGTCATGGTCTATCCAGGGCTGCCCTGTCCACCAAAGTAAACCCTAGCTTTGCTAGAGATAAAGCTATGATAACAGAAGCCATAATTACTCAAAAATATTGAAGAAGTCACAGTCTAACCATGAAATGATCTTGGCTTGAACCAGAAAGGCCCAAAGAATCAATGTTTCCCATAGTCCATGAGTACAAACACACTCCCCATAAACCAGTTTTCTGAAGAGATGAATTATTATAGTCTACCCACAGGAAAGATTTTATGGAGTCTTAAAATGCTCACAACAGCCTAACTTGAGTTTTAAAAAGACTTACATAGCTGAGGCAAAGTGATTGAACACTCCTAGTCTCAGACAGTATTCCAGATTCCCAGAATAGCAGTGGAAGAAGGTTAACTGTGAATTTACTTCACACTTTCGCCTTTGCCTTATGTGACAATCAATGGTGCAGTTTTAAAGAAGTTTACTCAACATGTTTACTCTATAAGGTTTATTTTCCACCCTGTCTTTCCTCTTCAAAATAAGGAGGGTTAAACTATTGCACATGCGTGCCATGTGTGCATGTGTACGTGCACACACACACACACACACACACCCCTAAAATGCTTTTTAAATTACACAGTTTCCAGATCACCTCACCTCCCATCTAAAATATTAAATTACATTTAATATTCTGCCCATTCAAAGGAAATCACCTAAGAATAGAATGTATTAGGTCTAGGAACCAAGGAACAAGAGCCAACTACTTAGGATTCTGGGTTACAGTAGAACCAGACATCTTAAATTCCTAACCTGGGAAATTCTGACACACAAAACCAAAGATTTACTGACAAACTCTTAGGACTTGCAGAAAGCACAGGACTCCTGTGGAGCAACCCATCACAAGCAGTCATTCAGAAGAGTGGAGCATAGTAGAAGGTAGACTACAGTGGTCAAAAGAAAGGGAAATGGCACAAGGTCTTTAAGAGAACCAAGAAAGTTCAAAAGACAATGTTTCAAAGATTCAAAAGAAGCTGTGGGAAGGAGTCAAAGTATTGGGAAGATAAATGTGATTTAAGGGCAGAAGAGAGGACCAGAGAGGGAACACAGATCTACTGCTAGTACTATGATAGAGGCAGGTTAAGTGACTTGTTCATGGTCCTCGTAAGTTATCATAAAATATAAATTTACTCTTTTAATTTCTACTCTGATGTTATATCCCACCATGCCATCCAGCTACCCATGAAGCTGGTGCCTGAACATTTTCCTGAAGATCTAAACAACCTAGAATCATCATTTGGTATGCAGGTATGAAATGGTGCTTGACTCCTCTATGGAAATGACTGATATTTTAAGGTGTGCAAACTGATTGTTTTAAGACCTGTGTCAGAATCTGAATTACTAATTGGGCTGGGGCATTCCAGCTATTCTTCGTTAGTGGATTAGAGGCAGTGCTTCCATTTTAGAGAATGACACTAAAATCATTAAAGCTACTTAACACTCTCCCAATATGCAACATAAATGAGGGAGGCACAAAGAACAAGGAGTATGAAGACTTGGGGAAACCTGGCTTCAAGTGTCAGCTCTGCTACTAAAGGTACTGTGTGAGTTTGCCTAAGTTACTTTTCCTTCCTGCGCATTGGTTTCCTTACCTGTGAGATTAGGACTCGATAATCTCTAAGGTATCTTTCACCTCTAACATTTTATGATTCCATAATTTCTAGTGGATTTTTCTCTCCTGACATTTCTTTGCAAGGGCCATTCTGCCATCCATATAATTTAAGTTTTTGGCAAATCCCAGATGGTCTTAAATAAAATCTCCCCCTTGAAGAGGGGAAAAGAACAGGATATTTGTGCTGAAATGGCTCCTGTCAGGTGTGACCTTTTTAATTCAGAGCAGCTCTCTAGTGGTTCATTAACTCACCCCATGGGAAGCACAGCAAGCAAGTACCACTACAAAAGGCCCCAACTGTGCACCCAGAGAGAGTGGCCCTATTACCTCGTGAAAACAAAGTGGTTTCCTCTTTGTGCCCACACTGGTCAATTTTTAGATCAGGAACATATTCTATCACTGAAGGAACCCTGGCCTACTTATAGAAACTCTGTGCCAAGTCTAACACTTGCTTTGAGGAGTAACTGGTGTCTCTTCCATAGGAAAGTGATGGGATTACTCTTTAAATAATTGATAACTGTTAGGACAAAAGGAAAAGAAGCAGGGGTATGAGCTCAACAGGGCAGATTTATTTCAGAACAAACCTGAGAGGGACCACTCTGGCACTAGAGACCAGACCAGGTGGCTCTCTTACAGGCTATAAAGTCTTTATAGGGTCAATAACATAAGAAGGGGTGGGGGGCTATAGAAGGGAAAATCACGATGGGACTTTTGGTTGGGGGGAGAGTTCAGTACAAAGGAGTTGTGGCTGTCCACCCTGGACAGGGGTTGAGGATGTACAAGGAGTTGTGTGTTGTTTGTCAAGAGCAGGGCTGAACAATGATTGGGAACTATAGGATGTAGCTGTGCTTACTGGACCTTATCAACCAATGACAACACATTTGCAGCAGATGTAAAAGCTTAGCGGGGGGGAAGGGATTTAAAGTGGTCTCTGCTCAGACTAAGATGTTGGTGGTCAGATTTCTTTAATAAAAGTTGTTCTCTTCTCTAGACAATTAAAAATGCTTATAAAATATAACAATACTTATAATAGCCCATTTTGAACATATTTTTACATTTTATAACACATGCCAATACATGTATTTTCTCATTTACATTTTCTTAACAACACATTCAAATTAGTAGAAGGGATATTATTATCTCCATTTACAAATAAGAAAACTAGGGCTCAGAAAAGCAAATTACGTGTTCTAAATCTCAGAGTTTGGCAGAACTGAGAGTAGAACCTACATCTTGACTAGTTCAGCTAATTCACCAATACACTTTCCCAACTATCCTGTTATACTTGTTAGACACTGTCAGGAGTACAAGTGAAAGATCAGAGATTTTAGTAGTGGGTCTAGATTTGCAAAATAATTTTACACTCATTTGAAGACTTCTGACATAGGTATAATTTTCATAATTAGATCAGTGGCTAGCTAAGAGGACTTTTTGAGAAAACACATATTGTATAATGAATTCAACTGATCATTATATATAATAGAGTCAAAGCAAGTATTTATTGCATACCTATATATCTGCACTGTGCAAGTGTTATGGGGATATACAAAATATAAAACATGGTTCCTGACATCAATGAGATTCATAAGCACTGAATAGTGAATAATTAAGTGGTGAATATTGTAGTCACAACAATTTGATAGTGGCATGATGAAAAGTGGGTGAGAGGAGTATTCATGGAAGAAATATAATTAAATTAAGTATTTATGGAATGTGTGAATTTAATTGGCAGGGTGGAGGAAGAGGATGATTCCAGATTAAAGGGTGAGCAAAGGGTGCTCACAGAGAACACCATGAGCTAAACCAAAGGGCAGTCATACATGACACTGCACATTTGGAAGGATACTGATATGAACAAAGAAAAGTGGGATACTGTGTGGGAGAGGAACAGTTTAGCCTGTTTGGGCTGAAGGCTGTCTGCCTTTTATGGCATTCTGTTCACTTACGAATAAAATGGCATTGAAGTTAGGCATAACAATGGTTAAGATCTTGGGCTCTGAAATCTGAAATCTGCATTTGAGTCCTAGGCTTACCACTTACTCACTGTATGACTTTGGGTAAATTAATTAACCTCTTGGGACTTGTTTTCTCCTCTGTAAAATGGGGCTATAATGAGGAGCCAGTGACATACTCCCATTGAGTACTAAGCAAAGTGCTGGTACATAGTAAGCAGCCATTAAATAGGAGCTACAATAAAGGTGATCAAATGAATGATACCTCACTTTTATACCTTCATTAAGTGTCTTCATATGGATAGACTAAAAATAAAAAGGTATTTAGTCAAACCACTTGCATTAATCTTTTATTCAAATTTTGATTCAAAAAAACCCCACTATGATCAGAGTCATGGTGACAGAATGAGAGATAGTGTGGAATAAGAAAATTAAGGTCAGATCCTGCAGATCTTCATGGTTGATTTAAAGAGACTGCCCTGTGGGGAATACATAAGCCCTTCTGCATATGGAGAAGAAACCACAGGAATCTGCTCAAGGGCACTTAGCAAACTGCTGGCAAAAGTGGCTCAAACCAGCAAATTCCTCATCTTTATCTCTCTTCATTCTACACTTAGAGCTTCTCTTGGATTTTTTCCCTCTAAAGAGCATTTCTTAAAGGTATGAAGGCACATTTGCCTTCCCTCCTATACTTTCTGATGGATGGGAAGTTTGGATTAGCATTTTGCCCTCAGGCCCTGGGTATAATCATTTTCTAATAAGAGGTCAGGGACATCTAAACAGAGTGTCAGATACACTAAGGAGTAGTCTGAGAAACTCCAGGGAAGTACAGTAAATCTCTTGCTTGAATGAAACAGGAGTTAATAACAGGTGCCAACAATGATAAGCAACAGAATCCTAGGAAAAGATCAACCATTACCTGATCCTGGAAGGTCATGAATGCAGAGCATATTTTCAAAATAGGAGCCCAGGGACATTACTGCAATTACCAACCAATGAGCCTCCCCTTAGTATCAGAGAAACAGATGGATACACTAATTAAAGGGCGGGGGGAGACAAAGAACAATGTAATATTTAAATATGAGAAACTCAAGAGAGTCAAACTAGCTCTGTTTCTGAATAAAAAAATAAACTGTTAACTCTGGGTAATTCTAACCATCCCTGGAAACTTATGCCAAATCAACTGTTTTCAAGAAGGCTTCAAATAGAATTTTCCTCTGTCTAGGGTGGGCTGCAGTCTTGATTTTGAAGTAAAGAAAGCCTAGGAAGCCACTATTTATATGACCACATATACAATATTTCTTATGTTTTTTCCCCATTTCTTTTTCAAACAGAAGGAAAATTCGGATTCTACAAACAACAGCTTGATGAACTCCTTGGCTGTCATGGTTTAAAGAACATGAAATACAAGCACTGAGGAAAGTAGGTGCTGATCAGTGAGGCCAGTCTAAGAACGTGTCTGGTTAAGTAAAGATAATTTCCTTAATTCTTTTCTTTGAATGAGATACTAAAATGACAGCTTTACTCAAGCTTTCATAATTGCCTTATTTTAAAAGATAGAGAAATGCAGATCAGATGATAACCTAGTTACTTGGGTTCTTAACTGCTTGAAAAATTGTGCTCAAAGAATGGTAGTGAATGGATTAACAATAATTTGGCAGGAGGCCTCTAATAGTCACTATAGGACTATTTGTCCATGAATTGTTTAGTATTTTAATCTGTGGTTTTTGAATGAAGGTATAGTAAGTTTGCTTAACATAACAGTACATGAGACAAAGCTGGAGAATATACATACTTAATGATACAACTGAGTTTCAAAAATAATTTTTCCACTATTTAAGTATCTCCTAGGCACTACTGTACATAAACTGTCCAGTTCAAATCCTAAGACCACAGGAAACTAGGGCATAAAGAGGTTTCAAATAGCTTACTCTTACACAGCTAGTAAGTAGCATTATCAGGACTTAAACTCAAATCTGTCTGCTATTAAAGCCCATTTTGTTTCTAATATACTACATTGCTAGACACTCATTTACTTTGTCTTGACAAATTAGACTGGAATATGCTTTCTCTTGAAGATAGGACAGAACTGAGCAGAGGCTAGAGGCTCTTGGAAACAGGACAGATTCAGACCATACAGATAAAAGAAAGTTGACTATGGCTTCCCTGAAGACCAGAATGGTGCTAAGATGATGGCAAAAACCACCACTTGGATGAATAAACTGTCAAGAATATTCTGAGTTAGAAGACAGTGAATGTTGCTACTGCATGGCTTTATTATTAAATGTATCTTTATTTATGTGGGGCAAAGTGGCTGGAATAATGGGTCCCAAACTATGAACATAGAAAATAATATAGGCAAAGGGGTGACCCTAAAAGAATAGAATGAAGGAAATATGAATTATGTTACAAAGATCTAAGTGGTTCAGTTTGCAACTTTAATATGAGCCAACAACATGAAATGGCTTCCAGAAGAAAAAAAGTATAACTCAGACTATATTAGTAAGACCATTCATTAGGCATCAGAGCCTGAGAAGTAGCAACCACACTGTCTGGTCTTCTGCTCTGGTCACTGTTTTGTTTTTGGTACTGGGGATCGAACTCGGGTTCTTGCACTTGTGAGGCAGGTGGCGGAACCACTGAGCTAAATCCCCGGCTCTGCTCTGGTCATTGTATTTTGTTGTGATGAGAAAATAGTAAGAGTAACATTGGATACCATTAGAGGGAAATGACTGGGGTGAAGTGTTTGGAAACCATTTCCTATAAAGGACACTTTGAAGCCGGAATATTTAGCTTAGAAGGGAGAAAACTTGGGAGCAGGAGAGCTATATTCAATTATTTGAAGGATCATCATATGAAAAAAAATTAGACTTGTTCTGATATATTTTATACTGCAAAGCTAGACGCAGGAGGCAGTTTATGGTCAGCAAAGGGAAGAAATTCCTAAAAATCATAGCAGTCCAGTCACTGAGTGATAAAGATAGTAGGTTACATTTAATGAGTGTTTCCTAAATGTCAGCACTACAGTCCACTGTTGATATACCACCCACAAAATCCCCAAAAGAACTGCACAAGGGCTATAGAAAGGGGAAGGGAGCATGACTGTAAATCAGTGATCTCTATGTCACTTGGCGTATTTAAATACAAGCTAGGTGAATCTCTCTCAGAAATGTGTCATAAGTAAATTTTTATTGAGATAGTGTTAGAAGAGGCATTGAATTGTCTAATATAAGACTCAGTGAATCTACTTTACCTGTTTTCAACTGTATAACATTAAATATTGTAGTTGATGGTCCAAAGACAGTATTTCAAACTCTTTGTGAGACTGACGCTATGGGGCTCAGTGTGTACATGGACATATATACACACATTTACTTTTTTTTTTGCGGGACCAGGGATTGAACTCAAGACCTTGCACTTGGCAGGCAGGTGCCAAGTAGCCACTGAGCTATGTGCCTGGCCCCCACATTTACTTTTTAAGTCATACATATTGATAGGTCTTCCACTACCTCAGCAGCCATTATGTATAGTAGCTGCCCTCTTCCTATGGTGCCTTGCCCCCTCCCCTGTGTGACGTCATGCCAAGATGGTTGCTCCCACCAAAGAACAAACCCTTCTTCCCAGCATGCCCCTGGTCCCACCTAGAGAGTAACCTAATACTCGCTCACCTCCTACCACCTAGTAACGTCACCGGCTCCTCCACTCCCTGATCACTACCTCACTCAACCCCGCCTCAGCCCCTATGAACTACACCCCTGTCTCTATAAAAGACTCTCCCTGCCCCGGCCATGTTGCTTTTGTCTCTCCTTTGTTCAGAGACAGCCTGGCAGATCTATTCCCCTAATAAAGGCTTGTTGTGGCCTGGTCTGGTCTTGGTCTTCGGCACTTTTACCTGACACATATGACAGGGTTTAAAAAGAAAGATAAGGATACCATCTGGATGTGTGAAAGCTTCACATAATTTGGAATCCTAACAATATTCAATGTATTAGTTAAGCTCATGCAACAAAGTGAGAAAATAGCATATGTTGCAGTTATAATGGCCAGGAATTACAATATTCATCACTCTGTCAAAAATATACACAATGAGAAAAATTTTCTAAATGTAAATTTCAAAAGGATATCATCTCAAAGGCTGAATCATAGGATGATTCTTTTGATCTTTGGGGGGCATAGACATAGCAATAATTTATACCACCCTAATTTCAACTTTGTTTCCAGCCCTGGGCTACATGATTAAAATGTATTACCACATTGGGCCAGGGATTTAGGTCAGTGGTGCCGCCACCCGCCTCGCAAGTGCAGGGTCCCAAGTTCAATCCCTGGTACCAAAAAAAAAAAAAAAATGTATTACCACATTTAGTCCTTGCAACAGCCTCATACGGTTAGTGTAAAGATATTATTTCCATTTTACAGTTGAGGAAACAGTGCCTCAAAGACAAGAGACTCAGTTGATCACAGCTAAGACATAGCAGTGCCAGGATTTGAACACAGAACGCTTTCTTCCTACCATCTACTATGCTAAATCACTACCCTTCTCTTTTCATATAGCACAAGTGGTAATGGTTATCCTTAATGAACAACTGTAATATCCAGCATCCAGCTTTATCCTTGCCTTGAAAAAAAATTACATTCTACCAGAGAGCTTGGTTTCTTTAGCACAGATGGGGTCATATTTGGATACTGCTAGACTGTTCTCTAGGGTTGATTTTAGGACCAGAAGAATGTGCTTGAAGAACTATTGGAGGAAGAAGACATAGCAAAAAATGCTGCTCTATTTTTCACAATCTAGATTCTAAACTGCCAAGAGATGAGAAAGAAGGGAGACCAACTAGTTTATGTGATACTGCCTATCATTTGTTCACAGTATGTAGAACCGTGCAATAGCTATATATGAAGACCCAGAGGAAGAAAACAGAAGTTCTCCTCCTGGGGGAGCTCCTAGTCCAAGAGTACCCTTAATGATGGTTGTAAAGCAATACCATGAATTTCCTGATTCGTGTAACATCTGCTGCAAAGGCAATGGTCTTTTTGATGCAGCTTCATGTCACCCTCTCTCCTCCATTAGTATAAATGATTAAAGTTTAGAGAAAGTCCTGAGTTCAACTGTCTCTTAATTAAGAATTTAAAGAAGGAGAGACAAAAGATGATAATGAAGTATTAAATACTTCCAGGAAAGATTTGTATGGCCAGCTCCAACTTTAAGTCCTTAATCAGAACCTGTCATTTGTTTTCCACAGCCTGAGATGAATTATATAGTCTCTATATCAAACAGACCACAAGTTCGCACTTCCCAGAGGGCATCCATGGTATGAAGAAAAATTGCTACTTTGATTATTCAAACAACTGGTGAAAGGCCAGTGCATTTCCCAGCTTACACATTTCTCTTAAGCTTCCCATTGATAAGAGGCAAAGGACTTATCCGAAGACACTGTACTCACCACTTTCCCCATCCAATAGAATCCTCTGAGATCAATGACAGAATCATGAACTTGAGCCACCTTTGTTGCTTGCTATAGCTTCAGTTTCTAGGACAGTAATGTGTAACTGCTTCAGTGCCAACACAGAAGTCCTCATAAATTTACAGCATCATCTTACCTTATACGAGACCTTGCTTTTTGCCTTTTGACAGGCTGTAGTGAAGTTGCTTTCCTTGTTTTAGGATAGGGATACAACAGTTGCAAACCATTTCTTGGTGTCTACTAGAAGCCATATTTCTTTCTGCTTAAGCCATATATTTTTTCTGCCTTAATAACACTGCTTTTTAAATATACTTGCCATCATCTCCAACTTGATATGGACCTGGGATCTTTATTTCCCGCTAACAAGGATTTCCTACTCCAAAACTCTACCATAAGAGAAATATCAAATGATCAAGCTTGTCTCTAAGCACAAAGCAATCCCATTTCCAAGTAGCTGATGAGGACTGTGGAAATGAGACTAGGTTCTAATCAAGGGAGTATGAGGAGAATGATTATATTTCGGTCTATTATCTCTAGCCTTAAACCAAGCTGGGTGGTTGTGTCTGTGTGGAGCAGCCATTGAGACCTAGAACCAGGGCTCCAATGAGAATTTCCTTCTGTCCCCATCACAATAGGATAGCCATGGGCAAGTCAGAGGTAAGTTAATAACTGGAGGCCAGGAGCCTGGTTAAGAAGCTGAATATGACATGAGCTGGTGATAGTGAAAACGTAAAAGGAGGGTTATCTAGGGTTATCTTCTACTCTTAAATATTTACTGTATTATGAAGAAACAGACTGGCACATGGAGTCATACCAGTCATTTTTCAGTGGTAGCTCATATCAAAATCAAAATTTTAAGTTTGAGTAGAAGGGTGATTTGAGACATTCTCCTCAAACAAGGAGGCAAGGGGATGAAGTTATGGAAAATATGTATGCTTCACAGCTTAAACAAGTACTCTAAATGAAGTCCTTATAAGTGACATCAGTTCATAGATTGCACTCCCCCAGATGATAGGAGACAAGTCTACCAGGTTCCTATATTTTTCGGTAAGACATAAACTAACACTTAGCAGAAACTCTGAATTCCCTAAACTTATTTATAAAGGCAATGGCCTTTCAAGTGAAAAAGGCTGAACTATAAGAGAAACTGGGATCAATTATTCAGCTTAAGCCCTTTCAATACCAAGAGTTTTAACTTATTTTCAGACTTTAATTTCCCAGTTCAATTTGTAATAGTCCATGCAGATAAAAGGAGCCCAAGTGCCTCCTGGATTCAGCAGAGTATCGATCACAATCTTCCTGAATAGACTTTGGAGTCTCACCCCTCGGGTGACTCTGGATACTGTGTACAGATGACCTGTTTTAAGATACAAAGTGGCTCTAAGCTGTGGGCTGTGTGCCCCTGAAGCAGGGCTTTTCAAAGAGTTTCTTTGTTGAGCAAGCTATTTGTATACTGCAATTAGGCTCGACCAGCAGACAAACAGTTCCCCATCCTGTGTGTCATGTAATAATAAAAATTTGCAGCAATACCAGCCTTGGAGCATTACTCAGATCTACCAAGTCCCCAGTTTGGAGAAATGGCTCCTCTGATTTTGCTTGCAGGCTTCAATGTCTGTGGACAGATGTATTTATTAAACATGTGGAGGCCTGTGGGCAATTCGGATTGTAGCTCAGGCTGTAGCCACCATTTAAGAAGGCCTGCAGACAATAACAAAAATTAGAAGCAAATGTGGAGTGATGTGGTTAGAGGAAAATGCTCATTAGGCTCTTGTTTCTCCCAAAGTTGTGAAAATTCAGAATAATAACAGAAAGGGCACAGGAGGCTGGTGCTGCAAAGGCAGAGTACACATTAAGTACACTGCTCCATAATCAGTTCATCCTGGTTTTTAAAGAGAACTGGACCATGAATTGAGTGGCCATCACTCTATCAAGTTATTTCTTTCTGACCTGATGTGACCTAACCTATCAAACACCTGGTATGTGCCTGAAACTGTGGTGGCACATTGCTCTTTAGTTGCATCGTCTCATTTCTTTCTTCACAACTACCTACGACAACCACCTATTTATTACCTGTGTCATTTTACCAGAAGCACAGAGAGGTCAGACTTCCCTAATATAATACCAGTTACACAGAAGAACCTTCATAGATTTTTAACTTCTTTGTATCACTGCCTGTCTCCCATACTAAACTCCCTACTTACTAGTTTATACAATTTACTAAACTAGCCCTCCCTAGGGCCTTTGCACTGTTCTACATTCACAGCTCCCTTTTTATTTTATTTTGTATTTTGAGACAGGATCTTGCTAAGATGCCCAGGCTGGACTCGAACTTGCTGTCTTCCTGCCTCAGCCTCCAGAGTGCTTGCTGAGATTGTAGACATTTGCTACCACACTTGGATCTTATAACCCTTTTTATTCTAAAAATCCAGTAATTTCATAAAGAGTGAAGGGAAAAGAAGTTGTCTTTTCACTTGGCAAGTGAAGATACAATTTCAGTAGGCAGAATTGTAACTTGGATCTTAAATCCTATGTGGTGTGACATTTTTTCCAGGGAATGTTAGGTGCATGATGATGCCCTGGAGGACTGACTTTCCTGTTTACCTCTGCATAGGGTAGATCAACCTCCACAAAGCAGGCTGGGTAACTTGCCGGGAAACAGGCCACTGCTGCTCTCTGCACCACACCATAGCAAAGCACAGACAGTCCAGTCTCATTCTCATTCTTTGAAGTCTTATTCCTTGACTCACTCTCATTCTTTATTTGAAGACAAATAACAACTGGCCCAAGGTTCTAGGAGGGAGGTTGAGCCTGCTCCGCAGCATTTAACTCCCTTCCCATTGCTTTCTACTTCTGGTCAAGAGCTGTCTGCCTTTAAGGTCACCTGAGAGGTTGGGGCAACAAAAGGCCAATTGTGCATTCTACCTTCTTATTTATTTGTACTTTTTTATACAGATGGGGACAGCAATATCAGATGCCAGTCATCATTTTGAAAAAGCCAGAAGTCCCTTGAAGATATTTAAGGTAAAATGCCTACAGGAAGAAGAGAAGTTTTCCCTAGATTTTTTTCATTGAAAAAAAAATAATGTTAAACTCCTCGGCACTTTAGCTGAATATTAAATAGAAACATCTTAGAGAAAACTTGCCTGAGAGCTATATGAATTCTAAACTATGAAAGCAAAGCACTCAGTAGAAAACTGTACAAGAGAAAAGCACCAAGTTTGCTTTATCAAAGAAACAAAGCATTTTTCTCCAGGGAGGAAAGAAGCCTGATGGGAAATCCGCAAACAATGGATGGACCTCTGAAAGATTTCATGTGTTTTCTTAAAAAACAAATAACAACAATCCAAAACCCATAGTATCAACAAAGGATAAAGGCTCACAGTAGTGACATGGAACAAGTGCTCTGCAATTTAATAGCACATGTGAACCCTTGGACATTTCCAAAAGGTAAAGACATTCACTCAGTTCTTTTTCACAGCATGATTTGAATTTTTCTGCTGTTGTTGCCAGATACCACCTTCCACTAAATCTCTGCCATCATCCAGGCACAGTGCTACAATTCCTCCCTATTGTCACCTCTCAGTTTATCTGTCTGGCTTACTCTGTCTCTTTAGCTGTTTGCAGTCTCTCCTTCTGTCACACTGTCTGTCAGTCTGTTTCTTTCTTTGTGTCTGCCTCTATTTCTTCTACTCATTGGTCTTTCACTTCTATTTTTATTGAGGTGAGTTCCTAAAACATAAATTAACCATTTCAAAGTGAACATTTTAATGGTATTTAGCACATTCATAAGGTTGTAGAACTCCCACCTCTCTCTAGTTCTCAAACATTTTGATCATTCCCAAAGGAAAGCCTGCCCTCATCAAGCAGTTGTTCCCCCATCCCCCCCCCCCCAGCCCTGGCAACTACCGACTTTCTTTCAGTGTCCATGAATTTACCTATTCCGGATATTTCACAGAAATGGAATCATACAATATGTATAATTGTGTTTCTGGCTTCTATCATTTAGCATGTCTTCAAGATTCATCTATTTTGTAGCATGCACCAGGATTTCATTTCTTTGTACGGCTGAATAATATTCCACTGTATGGATATATTACAATTTGTTTATCTATCCATCAACAGTAGGCATTTGGGTGTTTGTGAAAAGTGCTGCTATGAATATGCATCTACATGTATTTGTTTTCAATTAATTTGGGTATACACCCAGGAATGCAATTGCTGGGTCATATGGTAACTTTGCAGGAACCAGCAAACTGTTTAACAAGTGGCTGATTGACTTTATTCTCCCACCAGAAATTTAGGAAGATCCTCATTTCTCTATATCTTACAAAATAGTTGAGAGTTTCCATTTTACAAAATAGTTGCTAGTTCCCATTTTTTTGATTCCTGCCATTCTAGTGGGTACAAAATTGTATATTGTATTGATTTGCATTTCTCTAATGGCTAATGACATTTAGCATGCTTTCATAGGCTTACTGGGCATTTGAGCATATTTTCTTTGCAGAAATACCTACTTAGCCCTTAGCCCATGTTTTGAAGGAGATATACTTTGATGGCATTTATATTTTGTTGTGTTTTAAGAGTCTTTTATAGTTTCTGGAGTTTAGATCTTCATCAGATATAAAGTTTGTAAATATTTCCTCCCAGTCTGTTTTCTCTCACTTTATTTCTCTCTGCCTCTTTCTAACAGATTGTCTGTCAGACTGTCTCTTTCTGACTACTTCTCTGTTGGTCTCTTTGTGTCAATCTGTTTCTGTTGTGTTTCTTTAAGGCCCTACCTGTTTTTTCTCTTTTCTTCCCTTTCTCTTCCTCCCCATCTCTCCTTTTCAGTTTCTCTCCTCTGTCTGTTTCCATGGCTCTGGCTTCCTCTTTCTCACTATTTCACTTTTCATCTATTCATCTCTCAGTCCATCTCTGTTCATTTAATTGGCTCTCTCTCTTTTCTGTCTTGCTCTCCGTGTCTTTCTGATTTTTCCTCTTTTGGCTTATCATTCTCTTTCTTCTTGTCTCTTGGCATGTTTCTCTCCTGTCTCTTCTCCTTTCCTTTCAGCTTCTCCAAGTGTCTCCCTCACTGTGTCTCTCAATCTGAGTCTCTCTGTTTCTGTCATATTCTTTCTCATTTTTCTGACACGTTTTCTCTTCTGTGTCTGTTTCTGCAACAATTTTTTTTCTCTCGCCTTACCTATCTTTCTCCATCTTCTTATTTTCTGCCTGTCATTCTCTTAGTCTGTCTCTCAGTCATTGTCTCCATTTGTCTATCCCCTCATCTCTCTCTCAGTCTCTTCCTTGCTTATCCCAAGTAGCTCTGTCCAGCCTACTATCACTGCTGGATCCATGTGTTTCACCGACCCTCCATTATTACCGGCTCTTGCTACACATCAGTCTGTTTTTCTGTCTTTCTGTTTCTTGCAGTTTCTGTTCTATGTTGGTCTGTCTCGGGCTCTGTACTTCTCTCTTTGTCCCTTGTACCTTCTCACTCACTCAGTCTGTATATCCTCTCTGCTTTTCTCTATTCCTGTCTTCCACTCTATCTCCTTTTCTCTCCGAAACACTCATTCCCCCATAACTTCTCTCTCAGTGTGAGTGTGGCTCCCCACCCCGCATCCTTGGCGCTCTTCCTTCCTCCCTCCCTTTCTCCCTTCCTTCTTCTCCTTCTTGCCTTTCTTTTTCCCTCAGATTTTGTCTTTCCTTCTGTCTTCCTCTAGATTTTTAGCTTTCTCTGTCTCTGGGCCTTTGTTCTCTCTGGATCTTTTTTTCTTCTCTTTCTAACCTCACCATTCTATATTTTCTCCATGTTTTGGTGTTTCTCTACCTGTTCTCTGTCTCTGTCTCTTCTTTTTTCCTTTACTTCTGTCTCTCTGCCAGTCAGCCTGCCTCTCCTGTCTCTCTATCCATTTTTCTTGATATGATTCCACCTCTCAATATTTGTCTGTTGTTCAATATTTTTTCATCTGTGTTTTCCCATTTTTCTATCTGTCTGACTCTGTTGCTTATTTTGTCCATCTTTCCCTGCCTGGCTATCCCTGCCTTTGTTCATCTGGTTCATTCCTATCTCTAGGCTTGCTTGTCATCTCTCTCTGGCCATCTGTCTATCTCTAGCTCCAGTTTGAACATGCTATAGAGATTGACCTGAGTAGCACTGGATTTTTATAAAAGCTGAACTGTAAATCTCTTTCCAACCTATGCCAGTTAAAATATGTATCTCAGAGAATGGACTTACCAATGCTGGCTTGCCAAAAATGCATGCACTGTATTAATTTCTGAAATATAAGCCTAATATACCAATGGGTACCTTTAAAACACCAGTATAGGCTAACTGCAATGTCTTTCAAACTCTGTTATTAGCTGTCCATTAGTGAAAATGTAACAAAATCTATGTGTTCAAAGCATGCAATGTAAACCTTTCATTTGGTTATGTGTTAATAAGTGTCCATAAGTTAGGAAGGTTGAGAAACTCTTCTAATGGGAACAGGAGTTAAAGGATGGACTATATAAAATATAGGCCTCAAACAGATTGTCTTTGAAAATTACATCTACATGACACACAAAAATCCAGAATTCTGCAGACTGAATTCTATCAGAGTAATCACTTGATTTTAGCCTGCAAATCTAATGTGTAATTTTTATTTTACAAGCTTCCAATAATAAGAAAATAATTAGCACCATTATGGAATGATACCATTTTATCTCTCTGTATCTCAGTTTCCTTATCCATAAAATAGGATTGTTATGAGGATTTCATGAGATACCCACGTAAAGCTCTTATTATAGTCATGTGCTGTGTAACAGTGTTTCAGTCAATGACAGACTACAGATACATAATGGTGGACCCATAAGATTACATTGCCTTGTGAGGTCATAGCCATCATAGCCTAATGACACTCTTCTTACAATGTATCCTCATCCATGAGCAGATATGTGATTGTACTTCAATTGTTAGTACTGAGATTGTTTTCATTATTATTTTATAAACAGCACTAGAGTGGGAATCCGGAAAGCTATGCAACTTTGGGCAAATCAGTTCTCTTATTTAAAAAATAAAGATATACTTCTAAGAGCTTTATGAAATTATGATTTTGGAATTCCACGTATCTCTGCTCTCTAAATCAGACTCCATATTACATTTTTCTATTGTCAAAAGTTTTGTCAGTTTTGAAAGTTACAAAAGAAAAGAAAAAACCTACAATTATAACTTCTGATCTCTAAACATTTCTAAAGTGAACCCAACATGCACAAACTTCTATTTTCTCATTGACTTATTTACCTCTTACAGGAACAAAACATCAACAAAAAGATACACTTAGGAACAACTTTCATTCTAATTTTTTCTCCAATGGCAGATACCAGAGAGTCGGGGTAGCTGATATTTCCACAAAGAGATGTGGCCTTGGACCCCTGATTAGCTAGAACACCATTCTTTTGAAAAGAGATATTGTACCTTGCTTCAAATTGCTGCCTGTGGATGTTGTACCTATCCTGAAAAGGCTGTCCATACCATGTTTCCCAATATTGTCTGTGGACAATGTACTTTATTTTTTATGTCCCTTGAAGCCAATACATCTCCCTATCAGAGGAACTCCTCAATGTTTTGCTGAACATCCTACATCCTGTGCAGCTTCTGAGGGAGAAATAAGAATCTGTTTTTAGTAATCTGGGGTTTGTAACTGAACTATTGGCAAGCTCATTAATACTTTCTCTAGACTGAATGAATCTTGTGCTCAAAATTGTGTTCAGTAAGTAATATTCACACACTCTGCCCATTTTCTGGATAGATAAGCTGGAGGAAATGTCTACTGATGGGAAGGAAGAATATTAATCAACAAAATTAACCTTGGGCATGGGAAAATAGCCCACAGCATAAAATTCTCTTATTAGATGGGCTAGGAAACAGGCAATTGTCTCTGAAAAAGATGAAAACTGTGGGAAAAAACCACAGTTATGTAGGAAAAAGCTGCTACTTCCAAAATCTTGTATAATGTGTCCTGCACTGTGGTAAATGGATTTCCCCTTTGCAAGCACAATGCTACATAATTTTTGAGCATCTTCTGTGACTAAAGCATAAACTTTACATATTTCCTACAGGAATTCTCAAATCTTAATTACCCTTCTATTTTCTTCATCTTTACTATTTTCCTTGGAGTGAGAATGTCAAATCGTCTTGGGGGATGTGGCAACATTCATCTATCCATACACTTGTCTTATCTCTCCTGTCTTAATCTCGCCAGTATTAGCATACTTGTGTTCATTCCTGCCATGCTTACTCCCTTATAAATTTATGCCCCTGTCCTGCCGCACACATGTGGAATGCATTTTGTTCAAGGTGTACTGGTGACTGAACAAGGTTATATAACTGAGGAATATTGGCCTTTGGGGGGGCAGATCTACAGAATTTACACACTATAGCTCCAAGAAACATCCTGCTTAGTTCCTGCACCTTCATTCTCTGCAAAAAGTTATAGGAAGCAGTAGAAAAAAATAACTGTGGCTGAAATCTTTGTCTGTGCTTTAGGATGGCGAGGGAGGAAAGGGGAACAATGGTAAAGAGGAGGCCTGGTCCAATTTCTGTTGTTTCAGTTCTGTTACCTCTGATTTTCGAATAGGGGTTCAATTGTACTTAAGTGTCCTTATCTTCAGGGTGGTCATTCATTAGTCTTAATTTCTTATTGATGAAATTTTTGACTAGTGATAATCATACATTCACCTGTAGGTATAAGAGATAATATAGAGAGCTGGACATAGTGGTGCATGCTTGTAATCTCAGCACTTGGGAGGCTGAGGCAGGCTGCTGTGAGTTCAAAGCCAGCCTTGGCTACAGAGTAAGTTTCAAGCCAGTCTAGATTACATATGAGACTCTGTCTCAAATAACAACAACAAAAACTGCAAAGAGTACAACTACCGGGTCTTAGAATAGATGCATGCTTTTAAAGAAACAGCCAAACTTCACCACAGTGACTATACCATTTTACATTACCACAGAATTTGGTGGTGTCATTATTTTTTTGTTTTAGTCATTCTGATAGGTAGTATCTTGTGGTCTTAATATGCATTTTCTTAATGGCTAATGATATTGAATATCATTTTAGTTGTTTTAGTACTTATTTACCTTCTGTAATACACTCTTCCATGAAATGTCTGGTCATGTCTTTTGCCAGTTTTCTAATTGAATTCTTTCTCCTCCCTCCCTTCCTTCCTTCCTCTATTTACTGTTGAGTTTGACGGTTCTTTATATATCCTAGATACTGATCCTTTGTTCATTACATGATTTGCAAATATTTTCTCCAATTCAGAAGCCTATTCTTTTAACAAGGTCTTTCACAAAAGAAAAGTGACATTTTGAAGAAGGCTAATGTATCAATTTTTTTGATTTTATGGATTGTCCTTTTGGTGTCATGTCTAAGAACTCTTTCGCTACCCTTAGGTCCTGAGACTTTTTCCTGTGTTTTCCCTAAAAGTTTTATAATTTTACATTTTAAATTTAAGTCTATGATTCATTTTGCATTAATTTTTGTATGAGGAGTAAGGTTTAGACTGAGGTTCTTTTTTTTTTTTTTTTGGCCTGAGGATGTCCAATTGCTTCAGTATCATTGATTGAAAAGGTTATCATCCTTCTATTGAATTATTTTTGCACATTGGAAAAAAATAAGTTGCTTACATTTATTCAAGTATATTTCTCTTTTCTTTATTCTGTTCCACTGATCTAAATCAACACCATACAATCTTGCTTAATCAATATGATACAGTCTTGATGAATGCAGCTATATAGGAAGACAATGTCAGATGGAGTGATTCCTACCTACCATTTTATTCTTTTCTCAAGACTGATTTAAGTCTTCTAGGGCTTGTGACTTTTCCTTTAAATATTAGAATAAACTTGCTTATGTGTCCTAAAGTCCTTTGCTGAAATTTTGATAAGAATTGTGGTGAATCTAAAGATCAGTTTGGGGACACTGAGAGTTCTACTATATTGTGCCTTTGATATATGAACATGCTATGGTTCTCCACTTATTTAGCACTTATATTATTTTCAGCATACAGATCCTGTACATATTTTGGTAAATGTGTACTTATTCATTTTACTTGGATGATTTTAAATGCTATTGCATTTTTAATTTCAATATCTACATGCATATTGCTAATATAGAGAAATATAGTTCATTTTTGTTTAAATTTATCTTGTATCCCACACAATATTGCAAATTCATTAGCTCTAGATTTTTTTGTGGATTCTTTGGGATTTTCTATGTACATAATGCCATCAGTGAATACAGACAGTTTTACCCTTTTGATCTATAAGCCTTTTATATCATTTTCCAACTTTATTTCATTGGCTAAGCCTACCAACATTAATATTGAATAAAAATAGACATCCTTGCCTGGCTTGTTACCCCCAGAGTGAAAGCAATGAAGTCTTTCACCAGTAAGTACAATGTTAGCAGTAGGTTCTTTGTAGATGTTCTTTATCAAATTAAAGAATTACTTTCTATATTTTTGAGAGCTATTTTTAAAATCATGTATAATATTTAATTTTTTTCAAATTCCTTTTCTGCATCAGTTGTTGTGATCTCTAGCCTGGTAATATGGTGGACTACACTGCTTGATTTTCAAATACTGAGCTACTGTTTTAGCCCTAGAATAAACTGCATTTGGTCATGGTGCATAATTCTTTCAATATATTGTTAAATTTGGTTTGCTAATAATTTAAGGATCTCTATGTCTGCATTCATTCAGAATACTAGTCTCTAGATTTCTGTTTTATAATGTCTTTGTCTCATTTTGGTAATGGTAATTTTAGTTTCATAAAATCAACTGGAATTTTTTTTATCTTCTATTTTTTAAAAGAGATTGGATAGTGTTGATGCTAATTTTTAAAAAATTTAGTAAAAATCTCCAATGAGATAATTTAGCTCCTGAGATTAAATTTTGGAAATTTTAAAATTATGGATTCAATTTCCATAGGAGTTTATAGCTACTCAAATTTGCTATTTCATCTTGGGTGAACTGTGATAGTTTATTAGTTGAAGAACTGGACTTTTTCATACAAGCTGTCAAATTTATATAGGTAGAACTGTTCACAGTTCCTTACTGTCCTGCAGAGTGTACTGATAGCCAGTTTGATTTTGATGTATTTCGTGTCTATATTTTCCGCTCAATTTTGTTAGAGATGTCACTGTGATTTATTTTCAAAGATTCAGTCATTTGTTTCACTGATTTTTTTGTCTTCAATTTCACCATTTTCTGCTTTTTTTCATTAATATTATTGGCACATTTTAGGTATACAATATGCTCACATTCCTTATTGGGAGTTTGTACTTTCACATAATATATCTTGGTTCTTATACTTTTTCCTATTCCCCTGCCCTCAATTCAACCCCTCCACTCTTCCCTACTTGCAAAACTTTGTTTCTATTTTGTCCTTTTCTCATATTTATTCCTTTCTCCTAGCCCTCCGACTTCCCCTTCCCCTTTGGAGCTTTTCTTCCTATTTCATATTATCTCTTATACATTTTAATCCTTATTTACACTTTCAATCTCTCACACCACAGAAACTATTCAGTATTTACACATGTGTGTGCTATTTATTTCAATTAAGTGTATGGCCTCAATGTGCATCCATTTAGCTATAAATGTCTCTAGTTTCTCATTCTTTATGGCAGAGTAGTATTCCATCTTATAAAAAATAACAAAAATTTTCTTTATCCAGTCTCCAGTTGATGAAGAATTGGGCCGTTTCTGACTTTTAGCTATTACAAACTGTGCTGCTATGAACATGGGTACAAATATATCAGTGTGGTATGATTCTTTTAATTCTTTTGGGAAGATATCCAGCAGAGGAATAGCTGGGTCAAATGGGACCTCTAATCCTAGTTCTTTGAGGTATCTCCATACTGATTTCCACAGTGCTTGCACCAGTCTACACTCCCACCAATAGTGGAGAAGGGTTTCTTTTCCCCCACAGCCTCGCAAGCATTTGTTATTCATTGATTTCATTATAGAAGTGATTCTTCGTGGGGTGAGGTGGAATCTCAGTGTTATTTTCATTTGCATATCTCGAATGAACAGTGAAGTTGAACATTTTTTCATATGTTTATTTGCTATGACTACTTCTTTGAGAAATGTCTGTTCATTTCAGGTGCCCATTTTTCGATTGGGTCTTTAAATTTGGGAGGTCTGATTTTTTTAAGTGCTTTATATATTCTAGATAGTAGACCTTTGTCTGAGGAACAGCTGGTGAATATTTTTTCCCACATTGTGGGTTGTCTCTTCACGATGTTGGTGGCTTCTCTTGCTGTGCAGATGCTTTTTGATAATAAGAGATCCCACTTGTTGATTCTTTGTGTTGGATCACATGCAACTGAGGTTTTGTTCATGCAATCTTTTCCTGCACCAATGTCTTCAAGAGTTCCATATAACCTCTTTTCCAGCCGGTTTAGTGTTTCTGTATTAATATTTAGATCTGTAATCCATTTTGATTTTAGTTTAGCACATGGAGAGAGATATAAGTCTAGTTTCAATCTCTGGCAACTTGGAACCCAGTTTATACAGTACCATTTATTAAAGAGGCTATCTTTCCCCCACTGAGGGTGTTTGGCTTCTTTGTCTAATTGGATCGACTGATCCTCGGGTCTGTTTCTTTGACAGTACTATGCTGTTTTTATCACAGTAGCTTTGTAGTATAGTTTTAGGTTGGGGATTGTGATATCCCTTACCTTATCTTTGTCAAGTTGGGGACTGTGATATCCCTTACATTATCTTTGTTGCCCAAAATTGTTATTGCTCTTCTAGGTCTCTTCTTGTTCCAAATGAAGTTTGGGATGTTTTTTTCCTCAAGGTCTGTGAAGTATGCTGTTGGAATTTCAATTGGGTTTGCAGTGAATCTATATAGCAGTTTTGAAAGTATGGCCGTTTTCACTATATTGATTTGTCCTACCCAGGAACAAAGGATGTTTTCCATTTTCTGATACCCTCTTCAATCTGTTTTTTCAGAGTGCTAAAGTTTTCAGAGTAGAGGCCTTTGATTTCTTTCCTTAGGTTGTTTCCTAGGTATTTCATTTTTTGGATGCCATTGTGAAAGGAGTTGCTTCTCCAGTTCTTCTCTCAATGAGACTCTTGTTTGTGTACAGGAAAGCTATTGATCTTTGTGTGTTGACCTTGTATCAAGCTACTTTACTGAATTTGGTTATAAAGTCTAGAAGACTTTTGGTGGAGTTTTTGGGGTCTGCTATATAGAGTATCATGTCATCTGCAAATAATGACAATTTAACTTCTTGGTTTCCTACCTTTATTTATTTCTTTCTCTTGTCTAATTGCTGTGGCTAATGTTTGCAGAACTATATTTAACAGGACTGGTGATAGTGGACATCCTTGTCTTGTTCCTGATTTTAGCATGACAGATTTCAGGTTTTGACCATTTAGTATGATGTTGGCTGTTGGTTTTTCATAGATGGCTTTTATCAGGTTGAGATAAAGACCATCTATTCCAATTCTCTGTATGATTTTTATCATGAATGTGTGTTGGATTTTGTCGAATGCTTTTTCTGCATCTATTGAGATGATCATATGGTTTTTGTCCTTGGCTCTATTGATATAGAGTATTACATTTATTAATTTGCATATGTTGAACCATCTCTGCATCCCTGGGATGAATCCCGCTTGGTAGGGAGCATGATTTTCTTTTTTTTTATTATTTTATTATTTGGGTACCAGGGATCGAACTTGGGACCTTGCGCTTGTGAGGCAAGCGCCGGAACCACTGAGCTAAATCCCCGGCCCTTGGGAGCATGATTTTCTTAATCTTTTGCATTCTGTTTGCCAGTATGTTATTAAGGATCTTTTGCATGTATGTTTATTAGTGAGATTGGCCCATAATTCTCTTTTTTGGTTGGGTCTTTCTCTGCTTTTGGGATGAAGGTGATGCTTGCTTCCAGGAATGAATTCGGGAGTATTTCTTCCCTTTCAAATTCACTGAAGAGTTTAAACAGTAATGGCAATAGCTGTTCTCTAAATGTCTTGTAGAATTCAGCAGTGAAGCCTTCAGGGCCCATGCTTTTCTCTGTTGGTAAGTTTTTAATTATGTTTTCAATTTTGTTGATTGATATTGGGTCGTTTAGAATTTTTAGGTCTTCTTTGTTCACTTTTGGTAATGCATATGTATGTAGAAATCTGTGCATTTCATCTGTATTTTCCATTTTATTGGCATATAGGTTCCTAAAGCAGGTATTTTTGATCCTTTAGATTTCTTCTGGGTCCATTGTAATTTCACCCTTTTCATTGCAAACTGCATAGATTAAGGCCTTTTCTTTCCTTTTTTTTGATAAGTTTGGCTAACGGTTTGCCAATTTTGTTTATTCTTTGAAGAACCAACTATTGGCTTCATTGATTTTTTGTATTGTACTCTTATTCTCTATTGCATTGATTTCTGCCCTGATCTTTATAATTTACTACCTTGTATGAGCTTTGGGTTTGTCCTGCTCTTCTTTTTCTAGAAATTTGAGGTTCAGCATCAGGTTACTTATTTGAGCTCGCTCTGTTTTCCTAATATGAGTACTCACTGCTATGAATTTCCCTCATAAGACTGCTTTCATTGTGTCCCATACATACTAATATGTTGTATTGACATTGTTATTTAATTGTAGAAATTGTCTGATTTCTTCAATTTGCTCTGTGACTCACTGGTTATTCAGAAGTGTGTTGTTCAATTTCCATGTTTTTATGAAATTCTTGTGGTTTATTTTGCTATTGATCTCCAATTTCATTGCACTATGATCTGATAATATACAGGGGATAACTTCAATTCCTTTGCACATACTTAAACTTGTTCTACAGGCAAGTATGTGGTCTCTTTTGGAGAATGTCCCATGTGCAGCTGAAAAGAATGTGTATTCTGATTTTTTAGGGTGGAACACCCTGAAAACATCTGTAAAGTCAAGAGTTGAATTGAGTTCTAGTATTTCATTGTTTATTTTTTGTCTAGTTGATCTGTTTGTTACAGTGGGGTATTGAGGTTCCCTACTTTTATTGTCTTAGTGCTTACTTCATTTTTCATGTTCATTACTATTTGTTTTATATAGTTGGGTGCACTAGTGTTTGGTGCATATAAATTTATGATTATTACCTCTTTCTATTGGATTGTTCTCTTTACAAGGATGTAGTGTCCTTGTCTCTCTTAGTTAGTGTTGCTTTGAAATCCATGTGTACTACAAATAGTATAGCTACTCCTGCTTTTTTTGGGGGGGAGGGGGGTTTCTGTACATCGAGTATTGTTTTCCACCCTTTAAATTTCAGTCTATAAATTTCTTTTTGAATTAAGTGTGTTTCTTGTATACAGCATATAGTTAGATCTTGCTTCTTGACCCATTCTTTAAGTCTGTTTCTTTTGATTGGTGAGTTGAGACTATTCACATTGACAGTTATAACTGATATGCATTGACTTATCCTTGTCATGACCTTTTGCTGTTGGATTCTCTCCCTATGCATTTAATTTCTTGTCTTGCCTGATGAATTCATTCTGCTGGGCTTCTTGGAGTTGGGATCCTTATTTTCTTTTGCTAGGAAATTGTTGCAAGTTTTTTGGAGTGCTGGTTTAGTATTCATGAAGTTTCTCAGATGCTCTTTGTAATGAAAGTATCTTATTTCTACATCAATTTTGAAAGATAGTTTTCCAGGGTACATCAATCTGATTTGGACTCTGTTTTCCGTTAGGGCTTGAAATATATCACTCTAGGTTCTTCTTGCCTTGAGACTTTGTGTTGAGAAATCTGCTGTGATTCTAATGGGCTTTCTTTTGTATGTGATTTGTTTCTTTTCTCTAACTGCTTATAGTATTTTGTTCTCCTGCTGGGTTTCTAGAATCTTGAGTATTATATGCCTAGGTATAAATTTTTTTTTATCATGGTTAGTTGGATTCCTATATGCCTCACTTATCTGTATGTCAAGTTATTTTCCCCTGCTTGGGAAGTTTTCTGACATTACTTCTGTGAACAATTTTTTTATGTCTTCTACACTCTCTCCTGTTTCTTCACTGACTCCGATCAGTCTTATATTATTCTTCTTTGCGGCATCTAGTAGCTGCTGGATTGATTTCTCATGGTCCCTTAGTATTTTTAAGAAATTTTTCTTTTACTGGTCACTAATTGCAAGCCTGTCTTCTATATCCGAAATTCTATACTCACATTGGTTCATTATGCTGCATAAACTGTCAATGGCATTTTTAATCTCCTGGATATCTGTTTGTATCTGTTTTATGAATTCTATTTTTCCCATGCTGGGATTCCATCATGTCCCTCAGCTCCCTTATGTTTTTTTAATCTGTGTCTGCTCTAGAGTTATTAATCATGTCTTTCACTATGGAAACAATCTTTTCTATCTGAGAAATTATTTCCAATTTCATTTTTTCCAGATCCTCTTTTGTTTCCAGTTCAGGGAGTGCAGGTGGCTGAGTATCAGACTTTTCCATCTCATTGCCATTTATGGTTGCCTTAGGTGATCTGGAAGTCTGGTGTTGAGACTTCTTCATGTGTCACCTCATTTCAATAGATGTAGGCTGCTGTGTCTTTTTTGAGGTGACTTTTTGCTCGCCCACTGGGCTTCAATTCTCAGCAAGCCTCAGAGAGCCCTTCTCTCTGCCACTAACCCCTGCGCCAATTCCTTGGTTCAGAATGGTGGCCTTCTGGATCCCAGAACTGCACTGTTGTCTGAGCAGGGTCTTGGCTGGGGCCTGTGCACACTCCTTCTTCCCCCTCCCCATTAACTTTATTGGTACATTTTAGGTATAAAATACAGTTACATTCATCATTGGGATCTTGTACCATTACATGAGTCTCTTGGTTCTTATTTTTTTCCCCTTCCCTTGCCCTCCCTTCACCCCCTCCACTCTTCCCTATTTGCAAAGACCTTGTTTCCATTTTTTTCCTCTTCTTATATTTTTTCCTTTCCCCTACCCCTCCAAATTATCCTGCTCTTTTAGACCTCTTCTTCCTGTTACACAGTATCAGTTATACATTTTTTAAATTACAATATTAAGATCTAGGAGACATTACCACAGATTTTACAGAATTTAAAAGGATATAGAAAGCATATTACAAAAATCTTTTTTGAAATAAATTTGGCAACTTCTAAGAAGTACCTTGGAAGACAAATTAATGAAACTAACTCTGGAGGAAATATAAAATTTGAATAGCACCTATTAAAGAAAGTATATTCCTAGCTTGAAAACCTACCTATATGACAACAGCAGGCTCATAAATATTTCAACTGATAAATTATATCAAACAATTAAAGCAGAAAAAAGAAGGAACACTTCTCCCCTCATTTTAGGAACTCAACATTGTGCTAATCCTAAAAGTGGATAAAGATAATAGAAGAAAAAAGTATGAACATAGATAGAAATTTGTTTAAAAAAATATTAGAAGTCAGATGTGGCAGGATGTAGAAAGTGGTTTTGTTATAGGGATGGCAGTGTTGGTTCAGCATTGGAAGATCCACCCCCCAAAGTCATCATTTTAACAGAGGAAAGGAAAAAGCCATATGACCCTGTCAGTAGTTGGAGAAAAAGTACTGGACTAAATTCTACAGCTGTTCATGGTAAAAGCTATCAGGAGCCTAGAAGTAGAACAGAAACTTCTCAACAGATTAAAGACATGTTCTCCATACTTCCAGTGAGAACACCTTATATGAATGGAGAAGATACAATGCTTTCTCCTTCAGGTGGGGAACAAGGGCAGATATGCTTACTCTTTATCTTTCCATTAAACTTTGAAACCTAGGCCCCACCAAAGTAGTCTGGCAATAAAATGACACAACTAGGATAGGATTGGCACGGCAGAAGCAAAATCTTTATATGTAGATGAAATGATCATCTACAGAGAAAATACTAAGAAATCTCTAGGAGACCCTAAAACTTGTACTTGAATTTATCAGGATTAGAAAACACAAGGTATATATAAAAATTCAGGTCTGTGTATACTTGCTATAAATGAAGAATTGGATATTGAAATTTAAAAGTTATGTAGGAGTACAAAGGACCTAGAAAAGTTAAAAACAAAAACAAAAACAGTGTTGGAAGACATTTAGTACCTAATTTTAAGACTTCTTCTAAAGCTACAGTAATCAAGGCAGTGTTGGTGTAAGGAAAGACATATAGATCATTGGAATAAAACAGAGAATCGAGAAATAGAACCACACATATATGGTCCACTGAGTTTTGAAAGGTTATTTAACATTAGCATTTTATAGAATATAAACTCAATTCAAGAGTCAAGGAAGAGATAGTGTTTTCAGCAAATGGCACTAGAACACCAGGTATCTGTATATAAACAATTAACCTCAACCCTTTTTTTCCGTACATGAAAATAACTTGAAGGGATCTATGAACCTAAATAAGAAAGCCTAAAAGTATAAAACTTTAAGAAGAAATTATAAGGGAAAATATTTATGAATTCAGAGTAGGCAAGAACTACCTAGGATACAAAAAACATGATGTATAAAAGAAAAAAAATTGATAAATGAGATTCCATCAAAATTTAGAACTTTAAATGACATCATTAAAATGAAAAGTAGTCCTTGAACAGACCATATTTACAATACATAAAACCTATGACCAGAATATATAAAGAATTCTTAGAGCTCATTAATACACAACCCAATTAAAATGTAGACATAAGAAGATGATAAATAGCCAGTATAGCACAAGGAATGGTGTGTAACTCTAGAATCAGAAAAATACTAATCAGTACAATAATAAGACTGAATTATACACTCATTAGGGTGATGAAGTTAAAAGTTTTAAAAGCCTTGTCATGACTTTTTCTTTTTGTTGGAATCTCCTCCTTTGCCTTTAATTTGTCACACCCAATGGATTCATTGTGCTGGATTTCCTGGGGTTGTGATCCTCATTGTCTTTTCCTAGGGTATTGTCTAAAATTTTTTGGAGTGCCGGTATTCATGAAGTTCCTGAGGTGCTCTTTATCATGAAAGTATCTTATTTCTCCATCAATTTTGAAAGATAGTTTTGCAGGGTACATCAATCTGGGTTGGAGGCTGTTTTCCTTTAGGGCTTGAAATACATCAGTCCAAGCTCTTCTTGCCTTGAGGGTTTGCATTGAGAAGTCTGCTGTGATTCTGATGGGCTTTCATTTGTATGTGATTTGTTTCTTTTCTCTCACTGCTTGTAGAATTTTGTTCTTCTGTTGGATTTCTGGAATCCTAACTATTATATGCCTATGTGTAGATTTTTTTTGATTAAGGCTAGCTGGGGTCCTATATGCCTCACTTCTCTGTATGTTAAGTTCTTTTCCCCTCCTTGGGACGTTTTCTGCCATCACTTCTTTGAAGAGTTTTTTTATGTCATCTGCACTCTCTCCCCTTTTTTCATTGACTCCAATCAGTCTTATGTTATTCTTCTTTGCATCGTCTAGCAGCTGCTGGATTGATTTCTCGTGTTCCCTTACAATTTTAAAGCAATTTTTCTTTTCCTGGTCACTAATTGCAATTTTATCTTCTATATGTGAAATTCTATCCTCACATTGGTTCATTCTGCTGTGCAGACTTTCGATGGAATTTTTAATCTCTTGGAAATCTGTTTGTATCTGTTTTATGGATTCCATTTGTTTCCTATGTTGGTATTCCATTATGTTCCTCAGATCCTCTATTTTTTTTTATCTGTGTTCTCTCTAGATTTATTAATCATGTCTTGCACCATGAGCAAAATCTTTGTTGTTATCTGAGTAATTATTTCTGATTTCATTTTTCCCAGATCCTCTTTTGTTGCCAGTTCAGAGAGTCCAGGTGGTTGAGTATCAGATTGTTCCATCTCGTTTCCCTTTGGGGTTGCTGTAGGTGATCTGGAAATCTGTTTTTGAGGCTTGTTTATGTGTCTTCTCATTTCCACAGCAGGGGGTGCTTCTGGTGCCCACGCGGCTCACCTTCTCTGCCCTAGGAGCTTGGGATGGCAGCAGGGGAGATTCCTTCTGGGTTCTGGGACCGTCTCAGCTTCTCTGCCCTAGGAGCCTGGGATGGAGGTGGGGAGCTTCCTTCTGGGTGCTGGTACCGGCTGAGCTTCTCTGCCCTAGGAGCCTGGGATGGAGCCAGGGGAGCTTCCTTCCAGGTGCTGGGACCGGCTGAGCTTCTCTGCCCTGTGCACACTTCTGATGGTATCTGGTCGTGCCTCTGGCTGGAGCCTGCCCACCTGCATAGCTGTTGTCTGGGAATGCCTTTAGCTCGGGACTGTGCACCTGTCCTTTGTGTCTCAGAGGGCTTCTGGCTGGGGTCTGCACACACTTACCGATGTATCTGGGTAACCATTTTCTGCTCTTACTGGCATCATTTTTACTCCTTCTTGATTTGGGTTTATTTTGCCATTATTCCCCTTCCCATTCTTTCTATAGGAATTGAAGCCAGGGCATCATACATTGAATGCATATGCTCTACCAGTGAGCCACATCTTCAGCCCTTATATTCTTTTTTCTTCTTCCAAATAATCGTAAGATTTAATAAAAATTATTAGTGCATATTAGTTATACAGAACAATAGGTTTCTTTTTGGTATATTGGTTCATGCATCCCCCAATCCCTTCATCTTTAATAGCCTTCCTTCTATTTTTCCTTCATCTCTCCTTTTTCACTGTAATTATTTTTTTTAAAGATTTCACATTCATAAATTACAAATTAGAGGATTAATTTGAGACTTTTCTTCTTTTGTAATGTATATTTTTAGGGTTATAAATTTCCCGCACAGCACTGATTTAGCTACTTTTTATAAATTTTCCTATATCGTATTTTCATTTTAATGCAGTTTATTTGCTGAGACTTCTACCTTCACCCATGGGTTATCTAACAGTGTATTGCTTAATTTTCTAGTATTTTTTGACATTCCTATTATCATTCTGTTATTGAATTCTAGTTTGACTCTATTGTGGTTAGATAATATATTCTGTATAATTGTAATTCTTGTTGAATATGTTGAGTTTATTTTATGATCCAGGCCATGGTATATCATGGTGTTTTTTTGTAGGAACTTGAAAAGAATGTGTATGTTTCTCTTGTTATAGCCTATCATTTGATGGTTTTATCGAGTTCTTCTATACCCTGCAGATTTTCTGTCTAGTTGATATGTCAACTGTTGAAGAGCAAGGTGTTAAGGTGCCTAAGTATAATTACAGATTTGTCTTTCCCCTTTCACTTCAATCAGTTTTTGCTTCACACATTTTTTCATCGCTCTTTTGGTGCACATATTTAGGGTTGTTACATCTCCTTGGTGAAGTGACATGTCTATATTTTATAACTTTTCTCTTTATTGCTAATAATTTTCTTTGCTATAAAGTCTATTTTATCTTATATTAAAATACATACTCCTGCTTTCCTGTGATAGATGTTTGCTTATATTTTTGCTGTGTTTTTACTTCCTTCCTGATAGTTTTTTTTTTTTAACATTTCCTTTCTAGTTAGAGAACTTCCTTTAGTCTTTCTTTTACAGGTGCAGGTAATAATGCTATCAGTTTTACTCCACTTGAAAAAGCTTTGGTTTCTCTTTCATTTCTGAAGAATATTTTTATGAGATAAAGACAGACAACTTCCTTGTGGTCTCTATGGGTTGTGATGAGAGTTCTATAATTTTCATTATTTTCCCTTGTAGGTAAGGTGTTGTTTTGTCTTCTTTCAAGATTCTGTATCTTTAGTTTTAAAAGTTTTCAATATGATTTCTTAGTGTGCATTTTTTTTAGTTTATCCTCATAAGTTTGGTAAATTTTTGAATCTGTAAATTTATAACTCTTGCCAATTTGAGGTATTTTCAAACATTGTTTCTTCAGGTACTATTTTAGCTATGCACTCTTCCTTCTCTCTTTCTTGGTTTCTGATGATTTAAATGTTTGATCTTTTGTTATAGCGTCACATGGTCTCTTAGGTTCTATTATTAAATACACTATTTTTTCTTTATTGGTCAGATTGAGTAATTTCTATTGTTCCATCTTTCAGTTCAATGATTCTTTCCTTTGTCTTCTCCATGCTGCTGTTAATCCCATTGATAGATTTATTATTTAAATTAGTGCTGAATATTTTTGATCTAAATCGTCTATTTGATTCTTTATGTCTTCTTTATCCTTGCTGATACTTTGCATTTCTTTTTTGAAGGTTCCTATTTTTTCATCAAGTGTGTTTATAATTTTTCACTGAATGATTTTTATTATGTCTGCTTCTTAATCCTTTTCAGATAATTGTAATATCTCTGTCTCATTGTTGGCATCTATTGGTAATTATTTTTCATTCAGTTTAAAATTTCAGTTCTCTGTACAATGAGTTATTTTCCACTGACACACGGGCATTTGGCGTGTCATAAGACTATGGGTGTCTCCTTTAAACTTTCTATTTTAGTTGGCAGTATTCAACATCAATTTAGCAGGGGAGAAGGGTTGTTGCCTTAACAACCCTACCAGGTAGATGTAGAAGTTCAGGTTTCCCACTTGATTTCCACTGATATCTAAAGGAGGTGGTTTCCTCATTACTGATGGGCAGAGGTGGGAGTTCTAGCTCCCCAGTAGTCTCTAATGACACCTTATGGGAGTGGACTTGCTGCTTCTGGGCAAAGAATACAGTAATGAATCTCCATTAAGTCTTCCTTGCCTGCTTAGTGGGTAGAGATGTTTTTGTAACTATTAGTTGTTAGGGAGGAACCAAAGTCCAGGTTATGCAGATGATCTTTCCTGATATAGTGGGGGAGAGAAAGGGGGGTGTTCATTGCTGACTAGTAGGGACAACAGTTCCAGCTTAGTGCTTTGCCTTCTCTCATACAACCCTATTGAGGGGCCCTAACAGGGGCATTTTAGTGCATTAGAACTTTGCGAAGGTGGAAACCTAACTTCCCCACTTGGTTGAGAATGAGTGGGAATAGGGACAGCTTTTTCTGTGGTATTAGGCTAAATTAGAGCGTTTAACTTTTCTGTAAGTTTTCCATCTAACTAGGCTTCTCTTTCTTGGTTTTCTGGTAGAGACCAGGCTTTTATTTTATCTGCACCCACTGGTTTTTCTGGGTTACTAGTTTCTTCAGCTGTAAGTATGAGATAGATGAGACAAAAAGAGAACCCAGGGAACTCGTTATATTGTTCTTCATGTTCTGAGATCTCTAGAAAATCTGCCTTCTCTGTATCTTCTGGTCTAATTTTTATATATAATACCTAGGATCTCTATTACATTCTGAAGAATTTACATATCTGACACCTTTCTCAGCCCAGGTTCCTCATCTGAATCACAGAACACAGAAAATTATTTGAATGACTATCTCCTCAATTCTCCCAAGGATGGTAATAGCTAGGTATCATTCTAGATCTATAGGGGAGGAGGCAATTCTTTATATATGATTGATGTGTTAGGACAGTGATGGCAAATCTTTTAGAGGTGAGTGCCCAAACTGCAACCCAAAACCTACTTATTTATCACAAAGTGCCAACACTGCAATTAGCCCTGAACAGTAAGGTTTTAGTTTAGGAAAAAACAACTCATACATTAACATCTTTTGTTGTAAAAGAAAAACAATACGTGTGTTATACGTTTGCCACCACTGTCTTAGGACATTAGCACTTTTTTTTTTTTTCAGGCATCCCAATCAAGAAAAGTTGCCTGGTATCATCACTTTTTACTTTTTGTCAACCAATTGGTTGTAATAAGATGATTTGATTTGATAATTATGATTTGATTTGCATTTCCCTGATTAATAATGATGCTGAATCTCTGTTCACAAACTCATTGGCCATATGTGTTTGCAATTCTGTGAAATGTCTGTTCATGAATTTTTTTCCATTTTTCTACGGGATTACCTATGCCTTCTCAATAATTTTTACATTTTCTGTATGTATCCTTGATATTACCTCATTCTCAGTTCTATATTTTCTACATTTTATCACTTTATAACTTGTCTTTTCTCATTCTTTAAGGGATACTTTCATGAAAAGTTTTCAATGTTAATATAGTTAAATCTATTGATGTTTTTATTTTATAGTCAAGTCTTGTGCCTTCATTCATCTTCATTATTCCAAGGTTAGTAAGATATTCACTGATATTTTCTATTAAAAGTTTTAAATTTTAGTGTTTGAAATTTATACTTTATGTGGTTTGAATGCCTCAACCAAAACTGTTGAAATTTAGCTGATATTGTAACAGTATTGAAAAGTGGTGCCTTTAAGGGTGATTAGATTAAGAGCTCTGCCCTTAGGAATGGATTAATGTTCTTTTTTTACCTTTAATTTTACTGGTAGATTTTAGATATACATAATGGTAACACTCATCATAGGAAATTTGTACCTGTACATGATATATCTTGCTTCTTTTTTTCCCATTCCCCTCCCCTCCCTTTAACCCCCCTCTACTCTTTATCTACAAAAGCCTTGCGTCCATTTTTTTCTTTTATTCTTTTTATTTTTCTTGTCCCTTTTTGGGAGTAGGTTAGTTAGCTGGGGTAGATTCCTGATAAAAAGGGTCAGTTCAACTCAATCCCCCCCCCACCTCCTATGGTGATCTCTGCAGGGGATGACACAGCAAGAAGCTCTTACCAGACAGAGACCCTCTATCTTGGACTTCCCAACTTCCAGATCCATGAGTCAAATAAGTATCTAGTGCTTATAATTTACCAGTTTGTGGTATTCTGTTATAGCAATAGACAATGACCTAAGATGATATTCTTAATTGATCTTGTATATAGTGTAAGAATTTATTTTGATTTTTTCCATATGAATAACCAATTTTCTAGCTTCATTTATTAAATAGTCTCTATATTTCCCATTGATCTTACATGCTACCTCTGTCATGTATCAGAGCTCTATACATGCATGGGTTTATTTATGGACTCTATTATTACTTTGAGGAATTTTCCATTCACTATTTCACGTAGTCCTCACAACAAGCAATCTAATATTGACTATTTCATGGAATCCACAACATCATCTTAAGAAGTAGGTGCTACTTTCTCAATTTTACATATTTGGGAAACTAAGGCTTATATAGGCTGCTGAAGTGCTTGAGATCATAGAATAGTTTATGATAGCTCCACGCCCAAGATTCCAGAGCCCAAGCTTTAAGTAATCATTGCTGGCTCTTACCTCATAAGGACGTTGTAAATATCATAAAGATGTCAGTAAATATCTCACGCAGTAAACTATATATTTAGCTCTGTACTAACTACCGGCTGGTTGGAGATAGGATCAGGGTAATGTAAAGGAAAGACAAGGTTTCTTCTCAAATGTCACCTACTAGATGGGCTTACCCTGACACCCTGCCTAAATTGCAGCCCTTATTCCTTTTTTTATACCCTTAACCTGCTTCATTGTTTTTCAGATGACTATACCTCAACTCATATAGTATATGTACTTGTTTATGTGTTTATTATGTCTAATTCACTAGAATGTACGCTCCTTGAGGGCAGGGACAGACATTATTTCATTTACTGTTGTATGTCTATCACCTAAAACAGTGCCTGGCAGAGTGGAAATGTAGTATTTGTAGAAAAAATGAATGTGTGAGTAAATGAATGAATTAATAAAGATAAGGCTTTTGTCATTGCAGTATACGAGAATCTAACAGGAAATATGTTCAGCCCAATAAAAGAAATCCTAAGAAAATAAGAAAAAATTACTCATTAATTCAGTACATTTCCAGGGGACCCACTATGCATGTAGGACTGTGATGGATACTGACAGATGAAATAAAAAATATGAAAAAGGCGATGGGTTTTTTGCCTTCATGAACTTATAAGCTAGTAAAATGTACATAAACTTCCGTAATAGAATAGAGGAAAAGAAATAGTAAGGAAAATGAAAATTTGAACAGAGAAGTTATTTCAGACAGGAAAATCTGGGCAGACTTAATGATGGAAGTGGCCATGTTGGAGCTGGGCCTTGGCAATGTTTTCCTTCAAATAAGATAAAAATTGTGGAAGTACAATGCACATTTATTTAGTCAAAAGTTACTACTTGAAGGCATTTTGGCATACAGTACCCAGAGTTTTGGTAAATCTATTTCACTTGTTGGAGCAAAGTGGATTTTTCCTGGGTAAGAGAAGGAGGATATTCTGTGTAGAGGGAATGGATTGAAAGCACAGGGCACGTTCTGGCAAGGAATCCAGTGTTGTAATAGGGCTAAAAGGAAGATGCCTGGTGGGAGACAATGTTGCTGGGATTGGAAGACAAGGAGGGGTTCAGGGTATTTAAAATTACAGGGGACAATTGAGAGTGGAGGCAGTCATGCCATCACAGACAATTATTTTTCATTCCTTTTTTTCTCCTGTCCTGTATTATTTTCTTTCTCGTCCCTTTTTCCCATAGCAGAGCACACTGAAAAAGAAGAAAGGATAAGGAGTTCAGAGATGTGGGTCATAGTTCAGTCACTGCACTCTTTTATGATGTTTGGAAATTTAGTTCAATCAAAGCTGGTGGGGAAGTAGTGGTGGTTCTACAACTACATATATGTCCTTCTACTTGGAAATATTTTTATAGGCTTCTCCAATAAGAATACCTATTTCCAGCCACCACCCCTCCTCACAAGGATCATTATATAGTGCCAAATAGATATACACATGAATGCATCCCTCAGGCATGTTGAGAACCATTAAACTAGATGATATTTAAGTAGACTCGTTTTCCCATCACTACCTATCTCCCCACCATCTTACTATATGTTCTGATGCATTTCATATTCCCAGTCAAGCATTTGGTCTTAACAGTGGGCCTCTCTGGAAATTGATTTGCTCTTCTATAGGTGCCCAGGGCTAAAAATTCTTTCCCTGGAAGAAAACTAACCATGAGTGGCCAAAGAAATGTGAAAGACTTGAGCACCTGCTCCACAAGGAAAGGGATAGAATTACTAGGCTGCTGCTAACTTGCAAAAATAACTCTGGGGCTTGCTGGGAAGCAAAGGCAGGCTGATCCTTTCAAAGAACATTTGTGAGAAATAGTGTATGTGTTTTGGGGAGGGCAGAGTGCAGAAAGATGGGACTCTAAATTATAGAAGTATTCTGGAAGGTTTGAAGGTTTTAGAACATCCCCACTGGGTCTAATCCTCAAAGATAGTTAAGATGGGAGGGGTAAAAGAGTAGGGTAGAAAGGAGAAGAAGATGATCAGTCCAATATTCAGCCTTTTTAAAAGCTGACATACCCTTAAGAAGTTTTAAGTTGTACACAAATGAAAATGTACCCCCAGCAGGAAACTCTATGGAGCCTAATTATTGGAGCAAATGTTTACTGAATTAATTTTAGAAATACAATATCAACACTGCTTGTGTTGCAATCTAGGGAAAGAATTTTCTTCTCAAGCCATATTCACCCTGCAACAGGAAGCCAATTATCACCCCCAGAACATTTCTCCATGAAAAATGTGTCATACCTCAGGACACTTAAGGCTTAAGCAGGCTTAAGCTCCCGTCTCACAAGTTTTCTTTTATTTTTAACTTCTAAAAATCCATCAATCCAAACCAAGATCACTTCTACTTTTGTATCCTAAAGATGTCACTAACACGTGGACAAAGGAAATTCTGGAAAAGGACAGGCTTCTTTTTGCTTATTTGAATGTTCACATCAGCTTTTCTGGAAAACAGTATAATAATGGAGCTCCTGAGAGAAAAATGACACAAACAAGCACTGGTACTGACTAAATGAAGGTGAATCCAGTTTTATTACTTTCATGTCAACTCAGTAAATCTAATTCTACAACTAACAATTGTGATCCCTTTAGAATTTCTAGGGAAGTGTCTTTCATCAATGGAAGGGAATAGTTTCTATTTACCAGATGTAGGTCTCTTGTAGATGAGAGGCAGGTTTTATTTATCTTTTGGTTTCAGTTAGAAATGAGCAATATTTATCTACCCTTCTATTTGACATCACATGACACACAGTAGGAATATAATAAATGTTAGCTAAATAAACATAATAGCATATTATTTGTTTGCAATTGCATACTGCTGTGACTTCTTCCAAACTGGTTGAGTAACTAGGCTAGGCTTAAAAATTTTTGATTAGCAAACTTTTTTCTTAAATATGACTGATCTTTATTGACTCATATCAATTTTACAATTATAGTCTTTAAACTTGTACACGTTTGAAAGAATATGAATGGGAATTTAAGAGATTTTTTATGTGCCAAAGTAAGTTCTAGTTCCCTTTATAGACACAAGACAGAATTTTTTCAGACCTCATTCCATGTAACCAAACACCTTCAAGTGGCAACCAAACATTCTAAATTGCCTAAGCTGTCTGAGTATCATAGCAGAAAACAGCTGGGGACATGGTGTTAGAATGACCAGAGTTTTACACTATGTGCACATTCCTTTTGCCACATCCCACATCCCACAGATATATGACAGGTGTGTCCTGATACCCTATTAATCTCCCAAGAAGCACCTAGAGTCTGTGTGGTAAACAGAAAATGAGCTTCATTGCCAACCACTACAGGTGGGATGAGGATTACTAAATTTTCTGACTCTACAATAGGGAAAACATGATTTGACATATGCACTTGTACTTCTGGGGCCAATGGGACACAACACTTGACAGAGAGACTGCTCTAAAAATCTAGAAGATACAGTTTTCTATACTTACAGGAATGACAAGGGAATCTACAAGGGGAAATAACTTTATAAAACAGACTTTTTGTAAAAGAATACATCATAAACAATAATAAAATACACAAGAAAGCATTGGAAAAACATTTAACAGAAAAAGCATTTGTTTCCATGAGACAAAAAGGAGCCCTTACAAGCCCATAATAAAATAAAACCCAATAGCCATAGACAAATGGACAGAAGATATCACAAATTAATGATAAAAGAAAAATAAAGACTAGTGAACAAGGCTACCCACTCAGGACCCCTCCTGCCCCTCAGGAGCTTTCCTATCAATAAATATCTTTCTACTTAAAAAAATACTAGTGAACATTTAAAAATATGTTTCAATTCATTATTTGTCAGCAAATATTTTAAAGCAATAAGGAGCTGTCCTTTCTGACCTATGAAATTGGTAAAAAAAAAAAATCATAGGAAAAAAGAGATGGAAGGGGATATCAGAAAATGGAAAGACATCCCTTGCTCCTGGGTAGGAAGAATCAACATAGTGAAAATGGTCATACTTCCAAAACTGCTACATAGGTTCAATGCAATCCCAATTGAAATTCCAGCAGCATACTTCACAGAACTTGAGAAAACAATTCAAAAATTCATTTGGAACAAGAGACCTAGAATAGCAAAAGCAATTCTAGGCAACAAAGACAAGGTAGGGAGTATCATATTTCCCAACTTGAAATGATACTACAAAGCTACTGTGATAAAAACAGCATGGTACTGGCACAGAAACAGACCTGGGGATCAGTGGAACTGATTAAAAGACACAGAAACAACTCTTGACATACTCAGCCACCTCATCTTTGACAAAGGAGCCAAACCCCTCAGTGGAGGAAAGATAGTCTTTTTAATAAATGGTGCTGGAAAACTTGGGTTTCAACTTGCCAAAGATTAAAACTAGACCTATATCTCTCACCATGCACTAAACTAAAATCAAAATGGATCAAAGATCTAAATATTAAAAATGAAACACTAAACCGGCTAGAAGAGAGGTTAGGTAGAACTCTTGAAGACATTGGTGTAGGAAAAGATTTCATGAACAAAACCTCAGTTGCATGTGAACTAGCACAAAGAATCAACAAGTGGAATTTCTTCTTATTAAAAACCTTCTTCACAGCAAGAGAAACCACCAACAGCGTGAAGAGACAACCCACAATGTGGAAAATTTTTTACCAGCTGTTCCTCAGACAAAGGTCTACTATCTAGAATACATAAAGAACTTAAAAAAACAGACTTCCCAAATTTAAAGACCCAATCCAAAAATGGGCATCTGAGGGAGAAGAGAAAACCCCTGGAGTCAAGACAGGTTTTTTTTAACTGGATAAATCTCTGGGAATTTATTAAAATATGATCACTGGAATATTTGCTATCATAGTACTGCCCCAATTCATTTTCAGTTGACATCAGACATAAAGGCTGGGTTACTTATGTTCCTTTGTATTTGTCACAAAACTACTCACACTCCAGTGATGTGTGAGAAAGCTAAGAAACTGAGTCAGAGAAATTTTAATCAGCTCTGCTCATAAGGATATAGCAAAAGAAAAGATCTCACTTCTAAAGGAAATGGTCCATTTCAGAGTTCAGGTGTCAGTAGTCAGGTGAAATGAGCTAGAACTGAGATCAGACTTGGGAATCATACAAGGTATTCAAAAAGTCTTAGTGTAGTTTTAGGCTCTAATAACTTAGAAGTAGTTACGATTTGCCATTGTCAAACACAGGTACTTCAACAATAACAAAAATCCTGAATATGTATTATCAAAACACAAAACTGAAGAAGTATGATAAAATGTAACCAACTAAACCTCCAAATGACCTGTCCTTTTTACAAGTTTGCTGCAGTTCTACTTATTAAAACTCAAAACTGTTTTAAGACTTTTAGAAGATCTTCCATATGGGTGAAAAGGTTAAGATCAGGAAATTAGTTTGATCGCTGCACTCTTTTTATTATAAGGCCTTCTCTCTGGGTACTGAATGAAAAAAATACCAAACGTCTAGGTTGTACTTTTTCTTGCCTCCTTCCATTATGCATTGGCTGCAGAAATAATCAAGCAAGTTAGCTGATTTAGAAATTCCTTAAGTGGGCTGGGGATTTAGCTCAGTGGTTCCGATGTCTGCCTCGCAAGCACAAGGTCCTGAGTTTAATCCCCAGTACCAAAAAAAAAAATCCTTAAGTCTCTCCAGTTAAATCAGATTCCTCAGAGGCTTTTGAGTGATATGAAAATCGAATTTACTGTCTTGGACCTAATCTGCCTTAGGGGCCCTTTAATAAATAAAGACAAGATATAGTATCTGAATTTTCTGCATTTGTATCTTTGACTAATGACAAGAGATTGAAATTCAGGAGATTATTTTGTCCTGTCCATTCCAGAAAATCTAATGTTTAGCCAGGTGTGGTAGTGCACATCTGTAATCCCAGTACTTAGCAGGTCGAGGAAGGAGGAACACCATGAGCTTGAGACCAACCTGGGCTACATAATGAGTTCAAAGGCAGCTTGAACTACATAGTGAGACCCTGTCTTGGAAGCAAGAAAGGGAAACATCTAACTTTTAAAGACTTGGATAATTGCTTTGCCACCGAATTGGGCACCTAGGAGGAAGTAGAAAGTGATGAAGAGTAACTGGTCTGTTTCTAGAATGCTTTGGCATAGATGTGATTCAGAAGCATGGTACCCAACACTCTGATTTTAAAAGAACAAGTTATTTTATAAAGTGTGTGATAGTGAAATAAAAAAATAAACCTATTTTGTCAAAAATGGGCATCTGAAATGAACAGACATTTCTCAGACAAAGAAGTAGAAATAGCAAATAAACATATGAAAAAATGTTCAACCTCACCGGTCATTTGAGAGATGCAAATGAAAACAACGCTGAGATTTCACCTCACTCCAGAAAGAATGGCTGCTATCATGAAATCAACCAGTAACAAATGCTGTCAGGGCTGTGGGGAAAAAAGAACCCTTCTTCACTGTTGGTGGGAGTGCAGGCTGGTGCAACCACTATAGAAATCAGTATGGAGATACTTCAAAGAACTCAGAGTAGAGGTCCCATTTGACCCTGTTATTCCCCTGCTGGGTATCTTTCCAAAAGAATTAAATAAATCATATCATAGTGAAATATGGGCACCCATGTTCATAGTGGCACAGTTTGTAATAGTTAAAACATGGTAAAAGCCCACTTGCCCAACAACTGAAGACTGGATAAAGAAAATGTGTTTTTTTTTTTTATAAAATGGAGTACTACTCAGCCATCAAGAATGAGAAATTAGAGACATTTATAGCTAAATAGATGCACATTGAGGCCATACACTTAAGTGAAATAAACAGGACATGTGTGTAAAAATGGAATAGTTTCTCTGCTGTGAGAAACTGAAAGTGTAAATAAGGATCAAAATGTATGATAGATAATGTGAAATAGGAAGAAAAGGTACATAGGGGTAGGGGAAGTGGGAGGGGTAGAGAAAAGGAAAGAAGAGAATGGAATCAATATAAAAAAATGAAAAAATGGAAACAAAGTCTTTGTAAATAGACAGGGGTGCAGGGTTGAATGGAGGGCAGGGGAATCGGGAAGAATAAGAATCAAGATATATTACGTAAAGGTACAAATCTCTAATGATGAATGTCATTATATTGTATACCTAAAATGTACCAATAAAATTAATTTTAAAAATCATAGTAGTTATGATACTGTCTGCTTGGCAGAGCACAGGGAATGACCCTCACAAACACTAGGGTTGGAAGTGTGACTCCGTGAAGCCTTTGTATATGTCCCATTCTATTATTAGTCATCAAAATGTACAAGTCCCTTAATCCTTCAACATTGCAATCTTACTTCTTGGGCTCTATTGTAGAGTAGTTCTTCCTTATAAGTACAAATAATCATGCTCTTGAAGGATCTCAGTAGAAAATTTCTCAACCCCTGTTGTTAAAAAGAGGAAGATAAAATGATAGAAGTTATTCTTCTGCAGAAATGACTAGAAAGGTCACAGAAGTCTTCTGGGGTGCCAGGAATGATCTATGCTTTGTGTGAGATGCTGGTTACGTGAGTGTGCTGTTTATGAAAGTTTGTTGGTGTATATCTATGATTTGTGTATTTTTATATACTTCAATAAAAAAGATTTTTAAATAAAACAAACAAAAAACAGATTTGGAAGAGCCTAGGCATTAATGGAAAGAGGACTATACTAGGAAAGAGTTCTGTGTTCCAGCTGCTTTCTGTCCAAACTAGCTAAGGACCTCAGGCAAGTCTCTTGGGCTCAATCAGTTGAATCACTTATAAAAGGGGGAATAATTATATTCTGCTTAAAGACAGTAACTGAGCTAGCTGAACTTAATGTCTTTTTCATTTCTAGGCTTTATGACTGTTCAAGCCATAAGAGTTCATTAAGTTTCTTGTATCTATCCTGTCTCCTCCTTCCTTATTCCCATACACTGGTTCAGGACCATATTTCATTTGCCTGGGCCATTTGAAGTCTTTTTAACTCCAGTTCTAGTAATATCCCCTTACAATTTATGATAAAAACACTTGGGTTACAGAGTATTTTCTAAAAGTACAGCTCAGATCACATTACTGCCTTTGTATTAGTCACTTTCCCATCCCTGGGAAAAAATACCTGACACCCACAAGTTAAACAAGGAGAAGTTTATTTTGGCTTGTGATTTCAGTGGGTTTGGTTCATGGTTGACCTTCTCACAGACAGAAGCAGCATGGTGAAAGGGCATAGAAGAGGAAAGCTGTTCACCCAATGGCAGCCAGGAAGCCAGGAAGCAAAGACAGAAAGGAAAAGCGTGTGTGTGTGTGTGTGTGTGTGTGTGTGTGTGTGTGTGTGTATGGAATATACCTTTCCAGGTCATGCCTCCAGTGGACCCACTTTTAACCAGGGCCCTCCTTCTAACAGCACATTTAGTTTCTGAACTCATCAATGGGTGAATCCACTGATGAGTATAGTGCCCCATTATCCAATTACCTTCCAAACTCATGAGACTTTGGGAGTGCATTTTAGATCTAAACTATAACAGCCTCCCTCAGAAATCTTAGAAAGTAGTGGGGCACAGTGTAGTGTACATAAGACCTGCCATGTAAAAATTTGGGTTTGAAGACTTTGTTTATCTTACCTTCTATTACAATCTGAGTGTACATTACTTCATGTGTAAAATGATAGTATCATTCTCCCTTGGTATCTGCAGGAGCTAGGTTTCACAAATACCAAACTCTGTGGATGCTTTAGTTCTTTATACTTTATAAAATGGCATAATATTTGCACATAACCTACCCATATTCTCCCATCTACTTTAAATCATCTCTAGGCTACTTATAATACTTGATACTATGTAAATGCTAGGTAAGTAGTTGTTATACTATACTATTTATGGAATAATAACAAAAAAATGGTCTATGTTTGGTACAGGTACCATTTTCCTGCCAATTGTTTGATTCACTGTTGGTTCAGTCTGGGGATGTGCAACCTGAAGATACAGAAGGCTGAACAGGTTCATAGGACTTTCCTCACAGAGTTATGGTAACTCTGTGCATTGACTATGCATTAGTCAATGTTTTTCAGGCTGTTCATTCTCGATCAGGGTAATTATGGAGGGGAATAAAAAAGTCCAGATTAGAAAACAGCTTGCCAGCAGAACCACTATCTTTATATATTTCAGTAACTGAAAACAGTTGCTGTCAGTTTCACCTACTGGTGTGTCGAATCCAAAACCACACTTAAACTTTATCAGCCCTGGGAGAAGGCAAAGAATCAAATTCCTTAGCTGTTATGACTACTTGACTTATTCCAATCAAAGCAGAGTACACTTTTGAGCAGTCTGAGCTGTAACACAAAGCTTTCTAATCAACAGACTGGCTGTTTGACAGGAGAACAAAAAGTGAATGGCAACTCTTGCTCTATAGGCTATGCCATAGAGTGGCACCCCACTGCACAGGACAACAGTCTTAATTGATGGTAAGCCCCAGCCTGGAAGATCTGTAGTCCTCTTTGCACACATCTAGTGTAGTAAGAGCTGCTTAACAGAGACCTGGCACAAAATCAAGAGAAGCAGGAATCTTGTGGTTATCCTGCTGAGATAATTTAGAATGCATTAGTCAATGTATCTCAGGCTGCTCATCCTCGATGGGAGTAATTATGGAGGGGAATAAAATAGGCCAGATTAGAAAACAGCTTGCCAGCAGAACCACTATATTTGTATATTTCAGCAACTGAAAACAGTATGTAGTTATGACTTGTTCCCTGCTCAGACATGATGCCAAATTCTCATCCAAACTCAGCTCTTACCATTCATCTCAGGGGGAAAGCTTGGTCCCTGTGGTTGGTTGCAAAAGCCTCATAAAATCGCTCTTAAGGCCATTGTCTTAGACACTTTCTTTTCTTTTCTTTTTTCTTTTCTTTTCTTTCTCTCTCTCTCTCTTTCTTTCTTTCTCCTTCCTTCCTTTCTTTTTCATTCCTTCTTTCTCTCTCTCTCTCTCTTTTTTTTGCTGAGCTAATACACCCGATACTCAAAGTTAAAGGAGGAAAGGTTTATTTTTGGCTCACAGTTTGTAGAGGCTTCAGACCATAATCAGCTGACTCCCGGGTAGGGTGCTATGACAGACAGGCATTGCAGAAGAGAAACAGTTCATGGTGGACACAAGGTAGCAAAGTAACCAAGGGACGTTAGCAGCTTTTTCTGTCCCTTTTACATTCTGTCTATGCTATGGGATTAGGGCGGTGTCAAACCAATCAGTGGACTGATTTTGTAATCACCTACTCTTAATCCTAGCATCCTTAATCCTAGCATTGCAACATGAATCATTCACACACTCTAGATTCAGCCACTTCTGAAAAAGTTCCACTTATGACCACACAAGGCTTTGTGGGGGAAATCTAAACACAAGTCATTAACAGCTACTGGTGCTGGGATGCCCCTCACATTATAAGACTTACATGATCTCCAAAAACTAATCTTGGGGAAAGAAGGCACATTCTCAATTTAATTGCTCCAATGAACTGAACCAAACATCTTTGGACAGATTACTTTCTCTCCTCAAAGCTTCCTTAATTGACCAGAGGAAAGTAGATGGCTTTTTTCACCTCACCTTAATCTGTTGTAAAATATCAATGGAAATACTTCACTCTTCATCCCAACTGTGCACTTGTACTCAATTCTCTACCTGGCAAAGTGCCTAGCACAAAATAGCCACTCAGTAAATATTTGCTATTATTTACTGACTATTCACTAAAAGATAGTACTTTCATAGCATTCAGAACAATTGCAAAAAACTAATTACTTGTGTAATTATTTGTTTAATGATTGTCATTCTCATTAGGCTGTGTCACAGGCCAGGTTCAGTACTGTCTTGTTTATAGCTTACTGCAGTAGCTTAATGCTTACTACAATGTCTCACATTTATTAAGGCTAAATATTAATTGAATCAAAGAAGATCATGTGCTAAGCACTATTTATTCATTTTCTCATTCAATCTTAGGACAGGCCTATATACTTGGTATTATTATCTCTATGCTATAGGTAAGGAAACTGAGACTCCAAGAGCTGCAATAACTTGCTTAAGGTTACAGCCAAGATTCTGAACACATGCCCTTAACAGCTGTTACTCTGCTTTCCTATTTTAAGTCCTGTTCTATTACTTACTAGTTGTAGTCTGGGAAAATTTCCCGCTCTCTAAGCCTCAGGTTTTGTTTAAATCTGTAAACAAAGTATGGAATGCTATTTGACTTACAGATTTGCTGTGAAGTTTACTTGAGTTTTTATATGTAAAGCACTTGGTCATAGTGGTTGGCATACAATCAATATTTAATAAAAGCTGCTGCTGCTTCCATTATTATTGCTCCTGAATCAAATATGCAGAAGAAAGTGGCTGTAGAGAGGGAATGCCACCTGCAGAACTTGCCCTTCCAAATCAGGACATTGCATTTCCACAGCTGGACATATCTCTGCTGGCTTTGTGCACCACTCCCATTGACCCTCACCACATTCCAAAAAACAGCTTGCACATGAAATTGCTTGGCTTAAAATTCAAATGTAAAATATGCAAAATATTTTCAAATTAATTCTATTACACAAGAAATTGCTCAATATGAAGTACTATAACCTACATAGATTAAATTGAATAGCTTCAATCAAGGAAAATGAAGATTGGAAAAAAAAATCAAGACCATCTCCTTGCTCATGACCACAGGAAATTTCATCATTATGGATTTTTACTTCAGCAGATGATAAATGGATATGAGGAAATAGAGCAGCGAAAGAGTAAAACTGCAAATAAGGCAATCTCTTCATTCTGTGTTGAGATAACTAAAGAGGTCAACATTTACACAACCATTTTATTTGCCATCTTTTGGTCTACTGCTTCACAGTATCTCTTCTGTCACTTTAGTTCATAATAAAAGACTAGACATATTCCGTTATAGAATACTGCACATGTCTAACATTCTTAACCACAGTGACCTATATACACATACTTAGTCCTATGCAGCACAGTTAGCTGTAATGGTTTTCAAGACTGGTTGTAGGCTACAATCATCTGGGATGTTCTTAAATAACAGTGACATCTGCTGCCCCAACTGGCTTTCTTATTTAATTGATTCCCAACACTGAGATATAGGGCTCTGATTTTTGTTTGTTTGTTTTTGTGGTAGGTGTTGGGAATCAAACGCAGGGTGTCATGAGTACTAGAGAAGCACTCTACACTGAACCACACACTACCAGCCACAGAATGGGTATGAAAGTTATCTCCTCTACTTACTACTGAGACAAATTACTTAACAACTCTGTGTTTAAGCCTCCTTATCTGTAAAGTGTGGATAGTAATTGTATTGATCTCACAGGGTTCCTGGGGAAATCAAATAAGTTGACACATTTGAAATACTCAGAACAGTATCTGACAGGCTGTGGTGAATGACTGTGCTGAAAAGGCAACAGAGGTATTCTGTGTTTGAAATTCATAAACGTGGAGCCTCTTCACTGTGAGGTGCTTATTGTGATGATACATGAGATAATATGAGGTTCATTCCATCTGGAATTTCTCTCAATTTTATAAATCAAGAAAGAAATCTAAATGTGCCACATGTGTAGCACAGCAACCCCATATCTTTGTACCAACACAAGAGATTGTCACTGCCAGTTTCCCCTCGTATAAAAAAATTCTAGGGAAAATACATTGAAAAAAGTCATTTTTTTTGGAGATAAGGTCTCACTATGTAGTTCTGGCCAACCTTAAATTCACAATGTAGCCCAGACTGGCATCAAATGCATGGTGATCCTCCTTCCCCAGCCTCCCAAGTGCTGGAAATACAGGCATATGCCACCATGCCTAGCTGAAAAAAAAGTCATGATAATCTTAAAAGAAACAGCATGGGCCTTTGGGGCCACTGTACCACCACCACCAGAGCCGAGGAGCACAGTCGCCCCCGGCGCTGAGGAGGAGCCCTCCGGACCACTGTACCACTGCCCCCAGTGCGTAGAAGCAGTGCCATACCAAGTGAGGAGGAGCCTTCCAGGCCACTGTACCACCACCCCAAACACCGAGGAGCAGAGCCGCCCCCAGTGGTTAGGAGGTGAGCCACACAGGTGGAGGAGCAAATACCCCTGCCACCCCAGAAATGAGAAGAGATGTAAACAAGTCTCAAAGCCAGACTTCCAGATCACCTACAGCAACCCCAAAGGGAAACAAGAGAGAACAATCTGATACTCAAACATCTGGATTCCCTGAACTGGCAACAAAAGAGGACCTGGAAAAAGGAAATCAGAAATAATTTCTCAGATAACAGCAGAGATTGTGCCCATAGTGCAAGACATGATTAATAAATCTAGAGAGGACACAGAAAAAAAAATAGAGGAGCTGAGGAACATGATGGAATCCCAATACAGGAAATAAATGGAATTCATAAAACAGATGCAAACAGATTTCCAGGAGATTAAAAACTCCAGTGAAACTTTACCCAGAAGAATGAATCAATGTGAGGACAGAATTTCAGATATAGAAGAAAAGACTGCAATTAGTGACCAGGAAAAGAAAAATTTCTTAAAAATTGTAAGGGACCATGGGAAATCAATCCAGCACCTGCTAGACTATGCAAAGAAGAGTAGCATAAGACTGATAGGAGGTCAATGAAGAAACAGGAGAGAGCGCAGATGACATAAAAATACTGTTCACAGAAGTGATGGCAGGTAACTACCCCAAGCAGGGGAAAAGAACTTGGCACACAGATAAGTGAGGCATATAAGACTCCAGCTAGCCTTAATAAAAAAAAATCTACACATAGGCATATAATAGTGAAGATTTCAGAAATGCAACAAAAGAACAAAATTCTACATGCGGTTAGAGAGAAGAAACAAATCACATACAAAGGAAAGCCCATCAGAATCACAGCAGACATCTCAACGCAAACCATCAAGGCAAGAAGAGCTTGGAGTAATGATTTACAGGACTCAAAGAAAACAGCCTCCAGCCCAGATTGATGTACCCTGCAAAACTATCTTTCAAAATTGATGGAGAAATAAGATATTTTCATGACAAAGAGCACCTTAGGAACTTCATGAATATCAAACCAGCACTCCAAAAAGTTTTAGACAATATCCTAGGAAAAGACAATGAGGAAGGATCACAACCCGAGAAAGCACAGCAGAGTGAATCCACCAGGTACCACAAATGCAAAGGGGGAGAATTCAACAAAAAGAAAAATTCATAACAAAGATAAATCAGTACATATCAGTTATAACCATCAATATTAATGGTCTCAATTCACCAATCAAAAGAAATAGACTGGCAGAATGGGTCAAGAAGCAAGATCCAACAATATGCTGCATACAAGAAAAACACTTAATTCAAAAAGAAACTCATACACTGAAAGTTAAAGGGTGAAATACAATACTCCATGGTACAGGAACCCCCAACAAAGCAGGAGTAGCTGTCCTCTTTGCAGATCAAGTGGATTTCAGACCAACACTAAGAGAGAAAAAGAAGGACACTACATCCTTGTAAAGGGAAGAATCCAAGAGGAAGACATGACAATCATAAATATATATGCACCAAACACTAGTGCACCCAACTATATAAAACAAATGATGAACGGACATGAAAAATCAAATAAGTACTAATACAACAGTAGTGGGGGACATCAATACCCCACTGTCACAAATAGATAGATCAACAAGACAAAACATAAGCAATAAAATATGAGAAATCAATCAAACTCTTGAACAAATGAACTTAACAGATGTTTACAGAGTGTTCCACCCCACAAAATCAGAATACACATTCTTTTCAGCTGTACACTGGTTGTTCTCCAAAATAGACCACATACTCGCTCATAGAACATGTATAAATAAGTGCAAAGGAATTGAAGTTATCCCCTGTATATTATCAAACCACAGTGCAATGAAATTGGAGATCAATAGCAAAAGAAAGCGTAAAAATTTCATAAACACATGGAAATTAAACAACACACTTCTGAATAAACAATGGGTCTCAGAGGAAATAAAAGATATCAGACAGTTCCTACAATTAAATGACAATGACAATACATTATATCGGAATCTATGGGACACAATGAAAGCAGTCTTACAAGGGAAATTCATAGCAATGAATACTCATATTAGGAAAACAGAGCGAGCCCAATTAAACAACCTGATGTTGAATCTCAAACTTCTAGAACAAGAACAACAGAGAAACCCAAGGCTCATACAAGGGAGGAAATTATAAAGATCAGGGCAGAAATCAATGCAGTGGAGACTAAGAGAAAGATACAAAAAAAATAAATGAAGCCAAGAGTTGCTTCATCAAAACAATAAACAAAATTGACAACCCCTTAGCCAACCTTATCAGAAAAAGGAAAGAAAAGGCAGAGATCCATGCAATTAAGAATGAAAAGGATGAAATCACAACAGACCCAGCAGAAATCCAGAGGATCACGAACACCTACTTCCAGAACTTAGATGTCAATAACATGGAAAACACAGAAGAAATGGACAGATTCCTAGATAAGTATGAATCACCAAAGTTGAACGAAGAAGACCTAAAAATCCTAAACAACCCAATATCAATCAATGAAATTGAAAACATAATTAAAAACTTACTAACTAAGAAAAGCCTGGGTCCTGATGGCTTCTCTGCTGAATTCTACAAGGCATTTAGAGAAGAACTACTGTCACTAATGTTTAAATTCTTCAATGAAATTGCAAGAGAAGAAATACTCCCAAATTCATTCCTGGAAGCAAGCATCACCTTGATAACAAAAGCAGAGAAAGACCCAACCAAAAAGGAGAACTATAGGCCAATCTCACTCATGAACGTAGATGCAAAAATCCTTAATAAGACACTGACAAATAGAATGCAGAAGATCATCAAGAAGATCATATACCCTGATCAAGTTGGATTCATCCCAGCGATGCAGGGATGGTTCAACATACGCAAATCAATCAATGTAATACATTATATCAATAGAGCCAAGGACAAAAACCATATGATCATCTCAATACATGCAGAAAAAGCATTTGACAAAATTCAAATTGCATTTATGATAAAAACCTTACACAAAATTGGAATAGATGGTGTCTACCTCAATCTGATAAAAGCCATCTATGAAAAACCAACAGTCAATATCATACTACATGGTCAAATACTGAAATCCTTCACATTAAAATCAGGAACAAGACAAGGATGTCCACTGTCACCACTCCTGTTCAATATAGTTTTGGAAACATTAGCCACAGCAATTAGACAAGAGAAAGAAATAAAAAGAGTAAAGATAGGAAATGCAGTCAAATTGTTATTATTTGAAGATGACACGATACTGTATATAGAAGACCCCAAGAACTCCACCAAAAATTTTCTAGACTTAACCAAATTCAGTAAAGTAGCTAAATACAAGGTCAACACACAAAAATCAATAGCTTTCCTGTACATGAACAACAGACTCACTGAGAGAGAAATAGGGCAAACAATTTCTTTCACAATAGCATCAAAAAACTGAAATATCTAGGAATCAAGCTAACAAAAGAAATCAAAGACCTCTTCTCTGAAAACTATAGCACTCTGAAAAGAGAGATTGAAGATGATATCAGAAAATGGAAAGATATCCCTTGCTCCTGTGAAGGAAGAACCAACATGTTGAAAATGGCCATACTTCCAAAAGTGCTATATAGTTTCAATGCAATCCCAATTTAAATCCAGCAGCATACTTCGCAGACCTTGAGAAAACAATCTAAACATTCATTTTGAACAAGAAGAGAGCCAGAATAGCAAAAGCAATTCTAGATACCAGAAACATGGCAGGGGGTATCACAATCCCCAACTTGAAACTATACTACAAAGCTACTATGATAAAAACAGCATGGTACTGGCAAAGAAACAGACCTGAAGACCCGTGGAACAGATGAGAAGATGCAGAAACAACTCCAGACACACTCAGGCACCTCATCTTCGATAAAGGAGCCAAACACCCTCACTGGAGGAAAGCTAGCCTTTTCATATATGGTGCTGGAAAAACTGGGTTTTAATGTGTCAAAGATTAAAACTAGACCTATATCTCTCAACATACACCAAACTGAAATAGAAATGGATTAAAGATCTAAATATTAAAACAGAAATGCTGAACCGGCTGGAACAGAGCTTAGGTAGAACTCTTGAAGACATTGGTGTAGGAAAAGATTTTATGAACAAAACCTCAATTGCCTGTGAACTAGCACAAACAATCAACAAGTAGGATCTCTTCTTATTAAAATGCTTCTGCACAGCAAGAGAAACCACCAACAGTGTGAAGAGACAACGTACAATGTGGGAAAAAATTTTCACCTGCTGTTTCTCAGACAAAGGTTGACTATCTAGAATGTATAAAGTATTTTAAAAAATTAGACCTCCCAAATTTAAAGACCCAATCCAAAAATAGGCATCTGAAATGAACAGACATTTCTCACACAAAGAAGTAGAAATAGCAAATAAACATATGAAAAAATGTTCAACATCACTGGTCATTCGAGAGATGCAAATGAAAACAACACTGAGATTCCACCTCACTCCAGAAAGAATGGCTGCTATCATGAAATCAACCAATAGCAAATGCTGGCAGGGCTGTGGGGAAAGAGGAATACTGCTCCACTGCTGGTGGGAGTGTAGACTGGTGCAACCACTGTGGAAATCAGTGTGGAGAAACCTCAAAAAACTAGGACTGGAAGTCCCATTTGACCCAGCTATTCCCCTGCTGGGTATCTTCCCCAAAGAATTAAAAGAATCATACCTCAGTGATATATGTGCACCCATGTTCATAGCAGCACAATTTATAATAGCTAAAACTTGGAAGCAACCCAATTGCCCATCAACTGGAGACTGGATTAAAAAATGTGGTTTTTTTAATAAAATGAAGTAGTACTCAGCCATAAAAAATTAGAAACTGGACACATTTATAGCTAAATGGATGCACATTGAGGCAATACTCTTAAGTGAAGCAAATAGGACACACATGTGTAAATACTGAATAGTTTCTCTAGCGTGAGAAACTGAAAGTGTAAATAAGGACTAAAAGGTGTAATAGATAATGTGAAATTGGCAGAAAAGGGGCAAAGTGGAAGGGGAATTGGGAGGGGCAGGGGAAAGGAAAAAGGGAATGGAATTAATATGAGAAAATTAAAAAATGGAAACAAAGTCTTTGTAAATAGGGAGGCATGGAGATGTTGAATGGAGGGCAGGGGAATCAGGAACCACAAAAACCAAGAGAGATTATGTAAAGGTGCAATTTTCCAATGATGAATGTCATTATATTGTATATCTAAAATGTACCTATAAAATTAATTTAAAAAAAAAAGAAACACCAATGTTGCTGGCGGTTGTGGGGGTTCTTGTGTCACTTGGCATCATTCAGTCAGGAAGAGACTTCCATTTGGTTTATAAGGAGGGACAGAGAGCACTGTGGAAACTACTGGGCTTTTGCCCTACCCCTACTTGTTCCTCAGCACAGAAGGGTAAGTCAACTGGTAAGATTAGAATGAAAATACGTGCTTATTCATGGACTAACCTGTACATTCTTGCTCTCAGTTCCAAAGCCCTATAGCTGAAATGACCCTTTTTCTCTTGACACTGTCTTTTAGAGAAAGGCCTGCAGGCCCACCTTGCTCTTAATCTCTAGCTTCCATTAAAGTATGACATAAGCCATCACATCCAATGACCTTGGTGTGGTAAATAGTATGATTTCCTGACTCAGTCTTCTCCACAGATGGGTATCAAGGTACAGATTTGCAGCTGTAGTTGATCATAAGCCTCATTAGACCTCAGGCTCAAGCCATGTTCTTTCATCCTGTCTTATAAATGAAGCTGATACCATATTTTGTTCCTCATGGGTTTTTTTGTGAGTTTTTCCCCACCTCTGTTTGATTCATAACTGAAAACAGAAAAGCAGTATGGTTACTTTCAGGCTTTCAAACCCCAACAAGCAACAGTAATAACTGACACTTTAAAAAATGTTTTCCCTATTAAATAGATGTGGAAACAGAGGCTTCAAACTGGCTTCTGCAATTTATCCCAGGTTAAAAGATTAATGAGTGCCAAATCCAGTACTAAAGCCACAGTCTATGTATAACATACATTACTACCTGTCTGAGTATGCTGTTTTCTCTTATCAAGGCCAACGATGCCCTTGGAGACCCTAAGGAAAAGAATGGATTGCCTTAACTTTACTAAAGTAACAGAGAGGAAAACAACCTTCCAAAATTTAAGATTTCCCTTACTCTAAAACTGAATTTTACTGACTTAAGCTGATTTTTTTTCCAGTCAAGTCTACTCACCAGTCAAGAAACTAAAAGATCACCTAGACAAAATTATGCAATAAAGTTTAAGTCATCAGGAAAACCATAATTATAAATGTTTTCCTATTTGGATTGAGTGGCCTTAAGGGTGGGTTGGGATTGGGAGGAAGGCACAAACTGTGCACTACCAAGTAATCAGGTATTACAAAGAGTTTTTGCTGAGCTGCCTGCATTCAGTAATACAGAAGTGATCCCCTCACAGCATTTCCCAATCTCCAAGTCCTTTCCTATCTGAAGATCAAAGGGCCCTGGCAGGTGTCATAGCCATAATGGTTACAGGGTGTCATATACCATCCAAATAGCTTGTTACAAATCATTTAGTTATTTCCATGGTGGAAGTCAGTATTTCGGGGTTATAGATAAAAATTTCTCCAATAAAAATGAATTAATTACCTGCCACAGCCCTAGCTAATTTGAAATGACTCTATACATCTGGCAATAACTACTTGCTGCTTTGCCATGAATTAACCATGTGATTTTAGACAATTCCTTTCTTTGGGTCTGTTTCTCCATTTGTAAAAGTGATCAGGTTAGACACAATCATCTCCAGTTCTAAAATACTATGATTCAACACCTACCATAGCCTCTACATTACCTCCATATAAGGCTAACTTTACATTTTATGTCTGCTAAGAGAATCCTAAAGACACTAGTACAGTAAAGTCACAAAAAATCATTACAAAGCTATTTTGATGACTGGGGCAATTTAAGAGAAATATATTTGCATTTTCCTATCCTGCCTCTTTTGTGCCACCCTCAGTCTCTTCTCCCTCAGAGAGCCCCTGGAGATGAAAAATTTCACACTGAGTTTCTATCAGACCTGAAAAAGAAAGAAGTCTGCTTATTTTTTTGGTCCTCTAGTTATCAAGATAATGGTTTTATTTCTTGAAACAGTAATCAGATAAAAATGTCCAAAGGACTAAAGAAACTGAGTAGGGCTATTAGTTTATACTTTTTCTTATTTTAATTCCATCTGAAGGAATAGACTCTTCTTGCCTTTGGCAATATAATAATTCAGCTGACATGCTAGAAATACCACACTCCAAGACATAAAATGGTATTTTCTCCCTTTAAAAACAATCAATGCTTTCATTTTTGGACTTCAAAGTACATGTGAAATAAAAGTCTCAGCCTGTGAGTCTGAGGTAAATCAAAGGGCTGTGTCACAGAAAACTTTCCTGTCTCATTGCCCTTCTTCTAGATAAGAAAGGAAACAAAAATACTCTAGGCAGATGAGTGCTCATCTCCTTTTATTTTTCTCTTCCAAGTGACATTAAACAACTTCCCCAGTAATCCATACCAGTATAGTTATTCCTTGTGTCTGACCAAAACTCGTTGCTGCTCTGCAGGACCATTTCCTCTTATTAACTTAGCCTCGGCACTATTGGGATTATTCACTGTCTCTATATTGTTGAGTCTCATTTTGACTTCTAGAAATTCTAAAGGAAATCTTGAGAAGTGAGTCAGGATGTCTGTGATCCGGATTAGATACTTTCTAGAAGTTCTTATTTTAATGTAAAATTCCTGGTGATATCAGTCCAACTTGGTCAAAGTTGTTTTTCCTCTCTGGTTATTAGTACCTCATCTGTAAAATGGAATGAGTGTGATGTATTTTAAGAGAACGAATCACCACCTTGATGCAAATTTTATTGAATTAAAGAGTATTCCTAGAGATCTTGAATTTGCGATTCAATCATTATCACAAATGGAAAATGGTTGAAGATCGTTCTTTTCATAATAAGATATTCATTATTAATATGAGCTTTGCAATAATACTTAGTATTGGGCATTGGGTATTTAAGTGCAAACATATCTTTAAACAGGCCTATAGAGAAAAGACAATGCAAATAGACATATCCACTTATGGATGTTCATTTGGATATCATAACTATTCCTAGTTAACTGTGCACTCATTTAGCAAGCTGACATTTTCTTTGTCTACTAGTGCACCCTGATGTTGCTTAAAACAAACCATTCAATTTTTGTTATCATCCAGTTGACTTTATTGACACATGGATTCTTCCACTTTAGTAGTTGGTATCTCTGCTTCTGCAAATCTAGCTGGCTCTCAAACCAGGAGGCAGATAGCATCTTTGGGAGAGGAACCTGGCATTGTGATTTTACATGAAGCTAACAATCTTGTATTCTTTTGCCATAGACTACCACATGAATAAATGCAGTTACTGATATCTTAGGGAATTTGTGCATCTGTAGCTGCACTGATGAAATATTTCCAAGAGTAAAAGTTGAAATGTCAGAGCAAAAATACTCTGAAAAATTCTGAGGTCATCTTAAGATAAAAGCTACAAAGCTGCTAGATCCTTATAGAAGTTTGTGGCCTGATTACTTATCTAATCCTGATTATTTAGACCTACCTCAGCTAGAGGCAGAACACCCAGGCTACTCACTAGTTTCCCTTGGGCATTTACGAAATGTTATATGGTAATAGCCAAGGATGCCATTAAGACCAGGTAATCTTTTGGCAGGAGTTGTTTTGTGGCTGCTCTATGGACGTAATTTCACAAATGTCTGAGTTTGCCCTTTAGTTAATCAATATCAGCTAATCAATATCAGATATTAGGTGCCAACTTTTGCACAAAATTCTACCTTAGAAGTGAAAAGAAATTAATAGACTATAAGGGCAAACGGAAATTCTTCAACTAAATATGTTATTAATTGATAAATATTTCTTGAGCATCTACTGTAGGTAAGATACTGTATCCCTATTAAAAGACGTGTGAATCAGGGATGCTTCCAATAATGGGTGATGACTGAGGTGAAAGACTAAGAAGACATATACGTGTAACCAATATGGATAAACAAAAGTTCCACGTGGTTCATAATCAGTTTCAAGTGATTCACATGAATATAGTGACCAAGGGATTTCAGAGGTATAAGAGAACACTTCTAAATAAGATTATCCAGAGGCTTCTTGGAGAAGATGGGGCTTTTGCTAGACATGGTCTGTTGGATAAGATTTTGGTGGGTGAAAGTAAAATGAATGGCATGAGAAAGGTACTGAGATAGGTGAACACAGTAGCTTTGGGGAAAGGTAGCTGACTGGCTTAGCTGAAACTGAACACTTGTTTTGGGCAGTAGCAGATAAAGAAAGGAAAGGTGAAAAGAAGAAACTATGGCATCTCAAAGTTTGAAGAGATCCATAGGGATTATCAAATCCAAGCTCTGCTCCTCTTATTGTAATCTATTTATGTCCATACATACACAAATTTCCTTATTCTGCTACCGGTATTTAATATATACTTTAGTAATGGGGCTAAATTCCTACTATCAGCAGACATAGTACTATGGCATAGTACTTAGGAATAAGGTTTGAAGTTGGAACCTTGGCTAGATAGTTGGAACTTGCTAGATAGTTAACCTTGGATAAGTTTATTTAACTGTTATTTCTTAATCTATAAATATAGGTATTAATACAGTGAAGGGAGGAAGAAAAGGAGAAAGAATGTTTAAAGAAGACAGAAAATTAAAAACCTGCAAACCATATTGCCAGAGGTGAAAGTAGAGAATTCAAGGAAGGAGAAGTTGTTAAACAGCATCAAATAAAAGAAAGAGGTCAAGATGGTTGAGAAGTCCCAAAGGCCACTGAATTTGGCAATATGGAGGTTCTTAGTCCATTTTCTGTTGCAATAACATAACCTGAGATTTATATCTTTCTAAAGAAAAGAGGTTTATTTGGGTCATAATTTTAATGGCTAGAAAATGCAAACAGCATGGTGCCTCCATTCGGCTGGACTGCAACATGGCAGAGAAATGGAAAACAAAGCTGCCATCTGCAAAGAAGCATGTATACAAACAAGGAAACAAGAGAATGAGGAAGGGTCAGGGTCTCTCTTTTGTAACAACCTGCTTTCCAGAACTAATCCAGTTCTGAGAGATCTAAGGACTCAGAGAGATCAATATTAATCCATTCATGAGTGTGGAGCCCCCATGACCTAATTACCTTCCATCAGTCACCATTTCTTAAAGGTTCCATCACCTCAATTCTGCCAACACTTGGGAGCAATCTTCTAGAATGTGAACCTTTGGGGGACAGACCACATTCAAACCACAGCAGAGGTCACTGGTGAACCTTAAGAAAGAAGCTTTAAGCCTGTAATCCCAACACTGTGGGAAGCTAAGGCAGGAGGATCACAAATTTGAGTTCAATCTCGGCAACTTAGTGACATAACAAAATCTTATTTCAAAATAAACAAAAAGGGTTGGGGATGTAGCTCAGTGCAAAAGGTCCTTGGTTCAGTTCCCAGTACTGAAAAACAAAACAAAACAAAAACAAAACAGCTTTAGTACAAAAGGAGGAGGAAGTTTGTAGAAAAAGGGCAGTGTAGGAGGGATGGGAAGAGAAGTAAGAACATCCAATGAGGAACTGGAGCTTCAGTTAATCTTCAGCATCAATTTATTTTCAATGAAAGAGAAGGAGACAGATGGCTTTGATTCCATAGGGTTACAGATTCAAGAGATTCAATGGCTCCATAGTATCTCAGCTTAGAAAGGAAAAGGCTGTTAGCTCCTGTAAGAGCTTCCAGCCCTAGCTTCCTCTTTGCATGATGCAGGATATGGTGACAAAGAGAGCAGTTCCTACTCACAAAACACCTTGCCTCTTTCTTTTGTCTAACACTGCAGAGGAAGAAAATAATATTACAAAGCAAGCTGCCCATTTATAACATCACAAGAATGCCAGCAGAACAATGACAAGAGACTCACTGTATAGCAAAGCCTCATTAATTTGGACTACACTAATTTGGAATTTGTGGTAATTTAACTTGGGCTGGAGTTACCTTTGTGCTGCTCACAAAGAAAGGGTTCACTAAGCAAACAGTGTGAATGAGATTTCAAGAGAGTTAATTTAGCCTTCCAGGGTCTTATTTCACCTATTTTAAAGAACATAAAGTTTTAAAAGAATTTCAGCATATTCATTATTAGAATGTAAATTGATTCTGCTAATTATAGATTAGTGTAATCTGCTGTTAAAATCCTGTATCTGCAACAGTTAACTTTGCTCTCATTGAATATGCTCATTAGAAATAAAATGTCAATTCCTTAAAGTTAGTTCATAATTCAGATAATGCATACCCTTTTCCCCACTCTCATGAGTTAACTACATTTCAGGAAGTATTACCCTAAACTAGTGCATTATTTATGAATACAGACAAAAACTAATAAGTGACCAAAAAAGGCCTTAGAGCAGCCAAAATAGATGTTTTAAAGTTGATGTGATAAATCCCACACACCCTATCCATGGCAGATTCTACAGACAACTGGCTTAGCTCTTAACATAGTACTAATCTGACAAATCAACTGAAAGAGGTGGAGAGGTTGGTTTTTTTATTAATAAAGTTCACATTGGAAGTACACTGAGAAGAGTAAGAAGAGACTGCATACAGGAAACAGGACTTGTATAAAATGCAACTGTAATAACTACAAAACTACCACAGTCTAGGATAATTTAGTGTAGAGGTAAAAAGCTTATATTCCCTAGTAAACCATGAAAGCTGTAATAGGGTATTAGAATGCAGTACAATAACTAATGACTGGAATTATGCCCCTAAAGATCAAACAGAGATAATTATATTGAATATATCTCTTACAAAAGAAGATAAGTTTACACACACACACACACACACACACACCCATAATAGCTAACCAAAAAATGTGAAATATGTTGATGCTTAGAAAGACAAGGTTTATAATAGTATCATATAATAATTATGATAATAAAATAATAGCAACATTTACTAAGTGGTAACTATGTATAGATACCATGCTAAATACTTTAACCACATCATTTCAACTAATTCTCTGAACAATCTTAAGAGGTAGGTTTCATTATCACTTCCATTTTACAGTCAAAGAAAGAGAAGCTCAGAGAAGTTAAGCAACTAACTCCAGGCCACAGAGAGAGAGTCAGGGTTAGAACTCAGGGCAGTTCCTTGGCTATCCATCATGTCTTTTCGGACTCCAGAAAATACAGCTCCTTTTTTGAGGGCTCCATGTCACATAGCTAATGTTTACTGTATTTTTATTTTCCAGACTCATATTTAACAAACATCTTGATTTATGAGAAGAAAGAGAAGAACTCTGATCTAAGAAAAAGATATGTTATAAACTCCCTCCATTTTATGAGTTTAAAGTAAAGTAAAGTTTTTGTTTAGTAAAAACAAAAATGAACCATCTATTGGGCCCATCTGAAAATCTCACATCAGTCTCTATATATCAGAGATTCTATTTCCAAATGAGTAACCAAGAAACTAAAAGATGGCATTTTAAAATATCAAAAGATCAGTTATTATAGGGTTCTATTGTTTTCTTATTCCTTCTGGAGAAATTTAAGATGCGAATAGGTCAATGGAACATATGGGCTGGGGGGAGGATTGCAAAGGATGGTAAAAATTCAGTTGGCTGTTATAGAGAATTTAGGAGAATCTGTTTGCCAGCTGTGCTAAGAGAATTATAAGAGCATAAAATACATGTAGGCATGGTATGCATTTGGAGGGGCAGAGGTGGAGGCAGAAATGTATGCAGCAGATAACTGTTAGAAGTAAATTGAGGGTAGCCTGCCATATGTATATACAAAGACAAATGCACAGTGGAATAGTCACTCATGCAATACCTTCTACCTAAATTGATGCTCTTTATTCATCTCTTGTCTCAAATCTACCTATTCTTCAAAGATCATTTTAAAATGTCACTCCAGCCATGAAGCACTTCACAATGCCTAAACCTAAATCAAATTGTACTTATTTTTGCTCCTAGAAGTTTTTTGCCCCTTACACATATTTACCACAGCACTGACAATATTCTACCCTATTATTAGAATGTTCCTATATATGCTTCCCTCTTTTCATTCTATCATGAAGACAGGGAACTTTCACTTCTTTAGTTTCTACAAGTCCTAGCCCAGTATACACCATATACTAGGCTCTGGGAAAATGTTGACTCAATAGCACTGACTTAAGACAGATTGTTATCTCCTAGCTTACCTGAAGGAGTATTTGTTCTCTTTCTTTTCTTGCTTGAGTCCCCTCCATTCTCAGTGAGGCCTTCTGTGACCAGAGGACCACTGGCACTACCAAACTGCAGGGGCTCGTTGTTGTTGGCAGGGTCAAAGGGCAGATGGTTCAATCCTAAAGAAGAAAAACAAATCCAAAGTCCAGACTCCATTAAGGACTGGGACCGTCTCCAGATTTCTTACATGAGCCACTAGTGGAAAACCATTTAGGTTTTCGGAGCCTAGGTGTAACAGGCGAATTCCTTAAAGACAGTTGCCCTCTGCAATTTTTACAGATCTTGTTTAGAAGAATAGAATTAAAATATAAGAGGGTGGTTCTTTCATTCGTTAGAGGCTTCCTGTTACTGTGGAAACTTAACATTTTTGACCACAATCTAGCAGTTGTTTTTCTACTTCTTCCTTTAAAAAGAAAGGACCAGCTGGGCACAGTAGCACATTGAGAGGCTGATGCAGGAGCATTGTTTGAGCCTCGGAGTCAAAGGCTAGCCTGAGCAACAGAGCCAGGTTTTTAAAAAAGAAAAGAAAAACAAAGAAGACCTTCTTTAAGGTGTCAGTGGAACTAGCTATTTTCTTCCTTTTAAAAAGCTTGGCATTGTATTCCTTGGATTATCTCCTGGCATTTTTCCATGATCTCATCACAAAGTTTGTTGAACTGATGCAGATACAATTAGACTGATCTTGGTATCAAAGTCACATCCAATGAAAGAAAACATAGAGTTTTCTAAAAAAAGGAGAAACCGCAACTGGATGGCAAATGAAAAAAGAAAACAAAGATATAGATATATCTTAAGTTGTTTATTTAGTCACTAGAGTGATGGGAAGTTAAGACCCAGGTTTGAGTGGTATTAATCTGACTTCTTCAAATGCTGTTAATAGCACGGTCACTTTACTAGGCAGTGTGACACAATATAAAATGGCAAAAGGCATTTTCTACTCTCCAAATCTTATACAGTTCAGTCAAGGGTGAGTAGAGATAGTTTCTTGTGGCAGTAGCACCTGAAATTTCAAGTGTTCCAATTAAGAGTTCACGAAATGTGGAATAAAAAGCTTTTTTAAAAAAGCCCCAAGTAAAGACATCTCTTTAAGTCTTTTTATCCACTAGTTCTATAATGTCAAAAGGGAAATCGGGTTAGCCTGACATGGTTCATTCTTTAACCCCCATTTTTCTGTGGCCATTAGCTGTACAATTCTTAAGGTAATGTATCAAAATATCAATAAAAGCTTTGAATCCAGTTAGTAAAATGTCAACCAAATTTCAGTAAAATGAATGCTAAGGTTTTAACAAAATGACTTCACATTATTGTTTTTTTTGTTTTGTTTTGTTTTTGGTACTGGGGATCAAACTCGGGTCCTTACACTTGCAAGGCAGGCAGCAGAACCACCGAGCTAAATCCCCAGCCCGCACTATTGTTTTTTAATAAAGAGTATTCACTAGCTAATGTTTTCAGCCCACATAAAAAGTACAGTTTCTTCAGCAATCACACTCCACTTTGAACACATCCATTAAATGTCCTTTGGGACTTAAACATCCATTCTTTCTATCATGTGATTAAAGGAAAGAATAAAACTTGATACTGTATCTTAAGTCAACTATTCACTGTATCATAACTGCGTCCTGTTAAATCTCTAACATGACTAGTACTAAAGAAACAAATACCAATAGCTGAGTATTAGAAAATATTGATGTCATGACAAGATACTATTTTCAAAGAAGATTAGATTTTTATATTATTTACAAATAAAAGTGTTTGTTGCACCTGAGTAATCCCAGAGCCAAATATGTTTAGTGTACTGTTCCAAAACTTCCCTTGGCATTTATTTCTGCAATATCATATCGATCAAAAGTTCCTTGAAGATAGAGTAGTACAGTGGAAAGAGTCTGACAGTTTTAAAACACCGGTATTCTTTACTAGCTAGATAGTTTTTGTCAAGTCATGTAATCTTAGTCTTAGTTTCATAATGTTTAAATAAGAGTGATAAAACTGCATATAGGGTTAGTTCAAAGATTAACAAATACATGTTTATGATAATTATATTATTCTTAGTGAATTAAAACAAACTTTTCTCTGCAAGCTTGTAAATTTTTCTAAGGAAGATATTTCTTCCTCCCTTTAACTCCCCCACAACTATATCCCTTGTGTCTAGCACCATGCACATAGTGAACACTGAATCAATGAATTAATCCTCAATAAGCAGGAGTCGATGACTCATTACATTAACCCATGTAATTAGAATAAAGACTTGGCAGTTGATAATCAAGAATTAATGCCATCACTGAAAAGTTCTGATGCTGATTGTAACAATAATACTTAAAATAATTGGATTTTAAATGTACCTCCATCATTTGAGTACTATACTGTAGGATGGGTAAGGTCCTGATTATAAGGAATGCTCAGGGATTAGGAGGTTCTGATTAATGATTATTAATCATAAAAGTCTTTCTTATTTTGTCTTGCATGTGATAATTTTATAGAATATATTAATCCATTTTCCTGCCTTATTAAGTAGTTGACTGAGGATCTTACAGTGCTTCAGAGCTATGACCAATAAAAGGAGGCTAATAATAGACCTAAATTATGGGGCTGCTAAAAATATTAAATAAGATCATATATGTAGAAAATTCTGCAACCTATCTAACACATAGTAGATGTTCAATTAATCTGTACAGAGAGAGCGAGAGAGAGAGAGAGAGAGAGGGAGAGAGAGAGAGGGAGAGAGAGAGAGACAGAGACAGAGACTGTACTGTCTGAGGCATGACCCTGCTCTCTTACTTCCTGCTTTTACCCAGGCTACCACCACTTCCGTTTCCTCTCAGGGTGAACTAGGTAAGCTATCTAAAGCACAACCTGAGTGCTGGAACTGAATGGACATGGCAGACTCAATAAATATTAACTACTACTGTTATAAGATTGAATTTCCATTTTTAATTTCTTAAATTATTGATGTATAACAAGAAGAGATTGATCTTTACTAGCTAGACGGTTTACTAGCTAGAATTTACCCTGATGCAAGGATATATCCTACTTTCCTCATTGAATCTTTTCATTGCTGTATGTAACTTTTTGTAAAAGCTGAAGGAATTCAGGAGAAGAATCTGTGAAATTAAAGGTATGCAGTCATCGATGTCTGACTATAATATTGTTTGCTCTTTACTTGGTCCCATATCATAATGTAGGGGACTTAAGTATTTTATTCTTCACAATAATGTACAGATCTTTCTGATACTGAATAAAACTGAGATTTCAAGTACTTTCTGTATATTCACCTCCAAGATCCAGATATGTAATAATCTTGGTAATTTAGCACAATATCTCACCCTTGATTTGTGAGAAAAGATTTAATATCAAAGAGGAAAAGACATCTTACTCAGCTGATTAATTTAAACACAAATCCACATTTTACATTACCCAGGACAGAAGAGTCTGCAAATATTTATAGTTCAAGAGCAAGGGCTACAGAGATAGCAAAATCCTACATCACCCTAAGACAGCACCAAATAAACCAACAACAGTAAAGAGACTCACATAGGATCTTTTCTGTGTTATATATATGTGGTCCATGACAAATATTATTTTAATTGAAATAGCTACATTAACATTATTTAAACCCTACAAAGAAAACTACTACTTTAATTCCAGGAATTGTTGGTAAAATTATAATGATCTACATAAAATATTAGCAATTACCAAATTATAATTCTTAACCAAACTACAGAATTTATCTTTAAGTCTCTGATGGAAGAAATTCTTATCAGTTTCTACTAATCACAATGAACTAGGATGAACTAGAAAATACTAGATTTGAAAGAAATTTTTGAGGGTATTTATTATCTAGTTCATTTTTCTGTGTTGTCCAAGAATTTTTATAGAATGCTTAATAGGGCTCAATCCCTGGGCACTTCTTTGCCTAGGGCCCATTTCTTGCCAAACTCCCAGGCACTCAGTTGGCTCCTCTCACCTTTTAAAAACTACCACCTACTCTATTTTGTGTCATTCCTTTTTATTTCCCCCATACTGCCAGTGGTGTACAATGCATTTTGTTGAATTACCTTGCTTATGTCCCAGAATAAACACACAAGATGTCTAACTTATAAAAGATTATACTGATAGTCATTGCAAGAAAAACAAATGAGGAGTAAAGACACTAACAGAATAAAGTCAGAATTTTTCTAAAGTCTCACACATTTCCTGCAGCCCCTGCCCTTTTATTTCTGAGGATAAATTTAATAAAACATTGTACCATGATCATTCTTTTCCATCACGTCTAGTCCCCTTATTCCCTAAGCTCACAAAATTTAGTTTGTTCAAACAGAATCACAAATTGATAAAATACAGATAAAAAACATTAGTGTTATAGGTTTCTGCTATTTCTGTATCATATGCTCACAAACAAACCCATGTTATAATGTAATCTTGTCTAAAACCAATTTGACTAGTGTAGACAGCTGACCAGCTGTTATTTCACGTCCTGTCAAACTACAGATTATCTAACTTCACAGTACACATAAGGACTCTTTAGAAAGTATGCGTATTGGGGAGGGATGGGAGAAGTGTCTTTGGAGAATGATTATTTCTCATCCAATGGAAGCAGGGGGTCAAACATCTCAGAATGATGTGTAGTTCTTAGTGAATACTCCAATCTGCAGGTCAAGGAGTTCATATGCAATGATGTCTGCCGTACACATGCAAATGATTCCCAGTCTTTGTGGAAAGCACTGAAGAATTTTCATGATTCTTGTGAAAGAAGATCCATGATCTCTTTATGCCCAGCTGCTATAACAATTACTGTCACAATTTACTTTCCTGTGCTTTCTACTATCAGGCCAAATTAGGACCAACCTTCATAATGCAATCTAACACTTTTAATGATTGCCCCAGGTTATAGAACTGAAATTTGACCCTGTGGATCCATACCATATCTTATTTGCAGCTGCAGCCCACAGACTATGTAGTCATACCACAAAGAGACATAATTCTACTGTGGATCAGTTCTGTTTAAAAATAAATAGGGTCGGGGCTTTAGCTCAGTGGTGCCACCACATGCCTCGCAAGCACAAGGTCCTGAGTTGGATTCCCAGTACCAAAAACAAAAAAAAACAAAAAAACCCCCAACCATCAAAAAATAAAAACAAATAGTTAGCAAATGCATGCTAATAAAAATAAAGATTAAAATTTTTTAAATCAATCAGTTGATGAATCAATCCATCAATATACACCCAGGCATGGTGGTACATGCCTGTAATACCAGCACTCTAGGAGTATGAGTCAAGAGTACCCCAAGTTCGAGCCCAGCCTGGACAACTTAGTGATCTAGTCAAACCTTGTCTTCAGTGTGAAGGCCATGGGTTCAACTACCAGTATTGAAAAATAATAATGATGATAATAATAATAATTTTTAAATTAAAAATGGTCAAAATTCTGAGAAAATTAAAGACAGCAATCTCCAGACAGTAATTGATGCTGAAAAAATAAATATCAATTTTTGGTAATAGTAATATTCTAGATGCCAGGCTCCTAAGGCAGGGAAGCTCAGCTGGTAAAAGCACCCAGAAGGAAGCTCCCCCACCACCATCCCAGGCTCCTACAGCAGAGAAGCTCAGCTGGTCCCAGCACCCAGAAAGAAGCTCCCCGCCTCCATCCCAGCTCCTAGGGCAGAGAAGCTAAGCCCATCCCAGAACCCAGAAGGAAGCTCCCCTGCTGCCATCCCAGGCTGCTAGGGCAGAGAAGGTGAGCTGGTCCCAGCACCTGAAAGGAAGCTCCCCCACCGCCATCCTAAGCTCCTAGGGCAGAGAAGCTGAGACGGTCCCAGCACCTGAAAGGAAGCTCCCCCACTGCCATCCCAAGCTCCTAGGGCAGAGAAGGTGAGCCGCATGGGCGCCAGAAGCACCCGCTCCTGTGGAAATGAGAAGACACGTAAACAAGTCTCAAAAACAGACTTCTGGATCACCTACAGAAACTCCAAAGGGAAACGAGATGGAACAATCTGATACTCAACCACCTGGACTCTCTGAACTGGCAACAAAAGAGGATCTGGGAAAAATGAAATCAGAAATAATTACTCAGATAACAACAAAGATTTTGCTCATGGTGCAAGACATGATTAATAAATCTAGAGAGGACACGGATAAAAAAATAGAGGATCTGAGGAACATAATGGAATACCAACATAGGAAACAAATGGAATCCATAAAACAGATACAAACAGATTTCCAAGAGATTAAAAACTCCATCGAAAGTCTGCACAGCAGAATGAACCAATGTGAGGATAGAATTTCACATATAGAAGATAAGATTGCAACTAGTGACCAGGAAAAGAAAAATTGCTTTAAAATTGTAACGGAACACGAGAAATCAATCCAGCAGCTGCTAGACGATGCAAAGAAGAATAACATAAGACTGATTGGAGTCAATGAAGAAAGAGGAGAGAGTGCAGATGACATAAAAAAACTCTTCACAGAAGTGATGGCAGAAAACTTCCCAAGGAGGGGAAAAGAACTTGACATACAGAGAAGTGAGGCATATAGGACTCCAGCTAGCCTTAATCAAAAAAAATCTACACATAGACATATAATAGTTAGGATTCCAGAAATCCAACAGAAGAACAAACTTCTACAAGCAGTGAGAGAAAAGAAACAAATCACATACAAATGAAAGCCCATCAGAATCACAGCAGACTTCTCAATGCAAACCCTCAAGGCAAGAAGAGCTTGGACTGATGTATTTCAAGCCCTAAAGGAAAACAGCCTCCAACCCAGATTGATGTACCCTGCAAAACTATCTTTCAAAATCGATGGAGAAATAAGATACTTTCATGACAAAGAGCACCTCAGGAACTTCATGAATACCAAACCGGCACTCCAAAAAATTTTAGACAATACCCTAGGAAAAGACAATGAGGATCACAACCCCAGGAAACCCAACAGAATGGATCCACTGGGTGTGACAAATTAAATGCAAAGGGGGAGAATCCAACAAAAAGAAAAAGTCATGACAAGGCTTTTAAAACTTTTAAATTTATCTCCCTAGTGAGTGTATAATTCAATCTTATTATTGTACTGATTAGTATTTTTCTGATTCTAGAGTTACACACCATTCCTTGTGCTATACTGGCTATTTATCATCTTCTTATATCTACATTTTAATTGGGTTGTCTATTAATAAGCTCTAAGAATTCTTTATATAGTCTGGTCATAGGTTATATGTATTGTAAATATGGTCTGTTCAAGGACTACTTTTCATTTTAATGATGTCATTTAAAGTTCTAAATTTTGATGGAATCCCATTTATCAATTTTTTTATTTTATACATCATGTTTTTTGTATCCTAGGTAGTTCTTGCCTACTCTGAATTCATAAATATTTTCCCTTATAATTTCTTCTTAAAGTTTTATACTTTTAGGCATTCTTATTTAGGTTCATAGATCTCTTCAAGTTATTTTCATGTATGGAAAAAAAGGGTTGAGGTTAATTGTTTATATACGGATACCAGGTGTTCTAGTGCCATTTGCTGAAAACACTATCTCTTCCTTGACTCTTGAATTGAATTTATATTCTATAAAATGCTAATGTTAAATAATCTTTCAAAACTCAGTGGACCATATATGTGTGGTTCTATTTCTCGATTCTCTGTTTTATTCCAATGATCTATATGTCTTTCCTTACACCAACACTGCCTTGATTACTGTAGCTTTAGAAGAAGTCTTAAAATTAGGTACTAAATGTCTTCCAACACTGTTTTTGTTTTTGTTTTTAACTTTTCTAGGTCCTTTGTACTCCTACATAACTTTTAAATTTCAATATCCAATTCTTCATTTATAGCAAGTATACACAGACCTGAATTTTTATATATACCTTGTGTTTTCTAATCCTGCTAAATTCAAATACAAGTTCTAGGGTCTCCTAGAGATTTCTTAGTATTTTCTCTGTAGATGATCATTTCATCTACATATAAAGATTTTGCTTCTGCCGTGCCAATCCTATCCTAGTTGTGTCATTTTATTGCCAGACTATTTTGGTGGGGCCTAGGTTTCAAAGTTTAATGGAAAGATAAAGAGTAAGCATATCTGCCCTTGTTCCCCACCTGAAGGAGAAAGCATTGTATCTTCTCCATTCATATAAGGCGTTCTCACTGGAAGTATGGAGAACATGTCTTTAATCTGTTGAGAAGTTTCTGTTCTACTTCTAGGCTCCTGATAGCTTTTACCATGAACAGCTGTGGAATTTAGTCCAATACTTTTTCTCCAACTAGTGACAGGATCATATGGCTTTTTCCTTTCCTCTGTTTAAATGATGTCTTTTGGGGGTGGATCTTCCAATGCTGAACCAACACTGCCATCCCTATAACAAAACCACTTTCTACATCCTGCCAGATCTGACTTCCAATAGTTTGTTTTTTTAAACAAATTTCTATCTATGTTCATACTTTTTCTTCTATTATCTTTATCCAGTTTTAGGATTAGCACAATGTTGATTTCCTAAAATGAGGGGAGAAGTGTTCCTTCTTTTTTCTGCTTTAATTGTTTGATATAATTTATCAGTTAAAATGTTTATGAGCCTGCTGTTGTCATACAGGTAGGTTTTCAAGCTAGGAATATACTTTCTTTAATAGGTGCTATTCAAATTTTATATTTCCTCCAGAGTTAGTTTCATTAATTTGTCTTCCAAGGTACTTCTTAGAAGTTGTCAAATTTATTTCAAAAAAGATTTTTGTAATATGCTTTCTATATCCTTTTAAATTCTGTAACATCTGTGGTAATGTCTCCTATATCTTAACACTGTAACTTAAAAAATGTATAACTGATATTGTGTAACAGGAAGAAAAGGTCTAAAAGACCAGGGGATTTGGGAGGAGTAAGGGAAGGGAAAAAGGGAAAGGAAAAAATATGAAAAGAGGAAAAAAAATAGAAACAAGGTCTTTGCAAATAGGGAAGGGTGGAGGGGGTGAAGGGAGGGCAAGGGAAGGGGAAATAAATAAGAACCAAGATACTCATGTAAAGGTACAAGATTCCAATGATGACTGTAACTGTATTTTATACCGAAAATGTACCAATAAACTTAATGGGAAAAAAAATAGTAGTATTCTAGGTAATTTATCTGTAAAGCAAATTTATGTAACCTCAATCTTATTTTCCATATGACTTCAGTTTTAAATCAGATATGGGACTGTATGATGAGAAGACAGTGTCTCCAAATTAGCTTTTAATTTAAAAGTTTTGGGAAAAGAAGAGGTTGGGATAATAGCTAGGCCCTTAACATGTCAGCAGGTGTTTTCATAGGATTTATCCATCTCTGGAATTTCCTCCTCACTTTTGTTCACCTCCCTTCCGTCCTCAGCACAGGTCTGAAAACCTCTGCATTCACATTTGCGGCTCTCACTATCCAGCCATTCTGCTTTTTAGTTCTGAGGGAATATTCACAATGTTCAAAAGAGCTGGACTGCAATTCCACTCATTAGCCAAGGGGTTAGCAGCCAAAAAAATGAACATTTCTCAGTTCCAAGTCTCTGATATCAAACAAATGAAACCTATTTTGTCAATTTCATGAATCCAATATTACATATAACTGGTTTAGCTGAAGCAAGGTCAATTGTAAAAGATTAATTGGTGAGTAAAAGTAATGGGAAGGAGATGAGAAAGGGAAGGGCAAAAGTCCTCTTCTACTAATGGGCTTGCTTGAGTGATGGTAGACATAAAAACTTTCAGAGCAAAATTTAGGCTTCAGCAACATTTTCCAGGTGTGACACAGTTGACAGGCAAGTTTTCACTGGCAGTGATCTTTCAGCAACTTTTAATAATTCCCCAAACTACTTGGTCAAGGCATTCAAGTCTATTATAAAAAAGCTCCAACCATTTCAAACCTTGTCTTTTACTATTATGCCCCAGCTTACAATTGATTCCAATACTTCTCAAATGTTTAACGTGCACATGTGTTCCCTGGAGATCTTGTTAAAATGCAGATTCAGATTCAGTAAATCTGAGTTGTGGCCTGCTTTTCCGACAAGTTTCCAGATGATGCTGATTTGGCTGGTATGGAGATCTCAATTTGGTACTATGTAGCATTCACAAATCCATCTAGTACCTCCCTACCTCCACACCTTTGCTGTGTAATGCTCCTTGATCTGTTTTTTATCCCCCCAGTACTGGGGGTCAAATCCAAGTGTGCTCTACTCCTGAACTATATCCCCAACCCTTTTCAAGAAATTTTTATTTTGAAACAGCCTCTTGCTAAATTTCCCAGGCTGGGCTTAAACTTGCAATCCTCCTACCTCAGCCTCCCAAGTAGTTAGGATTACAGGTATGCCCCACCGTGCCTCACTAAGGGCTGTTTCTTGATTTCTAACTTTTAAAATACTATCCTTTAAGCCCAGTCTGCACAACTTGGTGACTTAGCAAGATCCTGTCCCAAATAAAAATAAATTTTAAAAAGGGGTGGGATGCAGCTTAGTGTGAAGACCCTAGGTTCAATCTCCTATATAACGCAAAAACCTTTCCTTCAGGGTAAATCTCAGAGGGTATTTCCTTCATGGTGGTCCTTTTCTTATTTGCCTCTACTCAACCAAGTATACACATAGCAATAGGCAAGGGGCACCACTCATCAGGGGTGCTCATTCATTGTGTAAACAATACCATAGATACATACATTATCCCTTTATTTTATTTGTAGTTATTACTCCTATTTTACTATAAGGAATGGGAAACTTACAGCACAGAAGTAAATTTCCCAAGGTCACACAGTTAATAAGCAATAGAAAAAAGAACTCAGGCTTTTAAATTCCTAAACACTATTCTGGCTCTCCTTAGATCTTAGTCTGCATCTTTTCTCTTTTAGAGCATACCTTGTTTTATTTCTTTAGTTGTTTTGTCTTATCCTCCCTTCCCTCTTACCTTACCTCACCCCTACTAAGTTGTAAGCTCCTTGAGGACATACTTCATATTCAATCATTTCTTAAACCCTCTTCCTCCAAGATTCCTGGTATGGTATCTTGTATAACAATACAAGAACTCCAGAAATTTATATTGAACTTTGGGTAAAGTAGTTGTGTTGCCTACACCAGATGCCAACCAACCTGTTTCTAGGGGCAGTCATAAAGGGAAGAAGGAAGTAAAGTTTTGGGGTTCCTTTAGCATTCTTTATCCTAGGATTCCTAAAGACTCTTTGGGGAGTCATAATAAGACCATCATACACTCTATACCTAACTTTGTGTTATGGTTTGGATCTGAAGTGTCCTCCACAGACTCATATGTTAAAGCTTTTGTCACCTGCCCATGGTGCTACAGAACTACAGAAGGCAGTAGAACTTCTAGGAGGTAAGGCCTAGTAGACGGAAGTTGGGTGACTGGTGACATACCTTTGAAGGGGCTAATGGAATGCACGGCCCTTCCTCTCTCTCTCTCTCTTTGCTTCCTGATCACCATGAGAAAAGCAGCTTTGCTCTACCAGGTACTCTGTGCTATGATGTCCTGCTTTGCCATAGGCCCAAATCAACAGATCCTGTAACCACAGATTGAAACCTCTGCAACTGTGAGCCAAACAAGTTTTTCTGCTTTTAAGTTGATTAGTTCAGGTATTTTGTCACAGCAAAACAAAGTTGACTAATATACTCTGTCTCTGTATAACTTCATTTGCCCTTTGAAAGGCAAAACAGTTTTTCTATCGGCTAAGACCCTTATATAAGAAAATACTGCAAAAGATATCCCATATATGGATTGTCTGTTAATAGTACCACATGTATGAGATTACAGAACCTGCTATACAAACTACTCAAGAAAAGACAATCTCTAGAGATGTGTTTTCTAATACAAGCCATAAGTAGCTACTTAAACTTAAGTTTAAATGAATTAAAATGGTCTACAGTAAAAAAGTTCATTTGTACTAGTCACATTTCAAGTACTCAAAAATCACTAGTAGCTAGTTGCTAACAAACTAGACAGCACGGATCTAAAACATTTCAGTCATAACAGAAAAGTTCTACTGGTCAGTGCTGCTCTAGGGTCAGACTTGGATGCAAATCCTCAGGTGTCATTTACTAGGCATGCCTCTTACTAAATGTGCCACTTATAAGATATATAAAAGAAGTCATTTGATCTCTCTCAGAGTTTCTGCATCGTAAAGTAGGAATGATAACGTTTCCCCTTAGAGGATAGGAAGGAAAATCAAAGACTCAACCGAAAAGGAGAATTATAGGCCAATCTCACTAATGAACATAGATGCAAAAATCCTTAATAAGATAATGGCAAACAGAATGCAGAAGATCATCAAGAAGATCATACACCCTGATCAAGTGGGATTCATCCCAGGGATGCAGGGATGGTTCAATATACGAAAATCAATCAATGTAATCCACTATATCAATAGAGCCAAGGACAAAAACCATATGATTATCTCCATAGATGCAGAAAAAGCATTTGACAAAATCCAACATGCAGTTATGATAAAAACCCTACAAAAAATTGGAATAGATGGTCTCTACCTCAAACTGATAGAAGCCATCTATGAAAAACCAACAGCCAATATCATACTAAATGGTCAAAAACTGAAATCCTTCACACTAAAACCAGGAATAAGACAAGGATGTCCACTATCACCACTCTTGTTCAATATAGTTCTGGAAACATTAGCCACAGCAATGAGACAAGAGAAAGAAAGAAAAGGAATAAAGATAGGAAATGAAGAGGTCAAATTGTCATTATTTGCAGATGACATGGTACTCTATATAGAAGACCCCAAGAACTCCACCAAAAGTCTTGTAGACTTAATAACCAAATTCAGTAAAACAGCTGGTTACAAGGTCAACACACAAAAATCAACAGCTTTCCTCTACACAAATGACAGACTCACTGAGAGAGAAATAGGGCAAATAATTCCTTTCAAAATAGCATCCAAAAAACTGAAATACCTAGGAATCATCCTAATGAAAGAAATCAAAGACCTCTTCTCTGAAAACTATGGCACTCTGAAAAGAGAGATTGAAGATGATATCAGAAAATGGACAGACATCCCCTGCTCCTGGGTAGGAAGGATTAATATAGTGAAAGTGGCCATACTTCCAAAACTACTATATAGATTTAATGCAATTCCAATTGAGATCCCAGCAGCATACTTCATGGACCTTGAGAAAACCATCCAAAAATTCATTTGGAACAAGAAGAGACCCAGAATAGCAAAAGCAATACTAGGTAACAGAGACATGGCAGGGGGTATCACAATCCCCAACCTGGAACTCTACTACAAAGCTACTGTGAAAAAAATAGCACGGTACTGGCAAAGAAACAGACCTGCGGAGAAGTGGAACAGATTAGAAGATGGAGAAACAACGCCAGACACACTCAGCCATCTCATTTTTGATAAAGGAGCCAAACACCCTCACTGTCTCTTTAATAAGTGGTGCTGGAAAAATTGGGCTTCAACTTGCCAAAGATTAAAACTAGACCTATATCTCTCATCATGCACTAAACTAAAATCAAAATGGATTAAAGATCTAAATATTAAAATAGAAACACTGAACCAGTTGGAACAAAGTTTAAGCAGAACTCTTGAAGACATCGGGTGTAGGAAAAGATTTTATGAACAAAACTTCAGTGGCCCGTGAACTAGCACAAACAATCAACAAGTGGGATTTCTTCTTATTAAAAGGCTTCTGCACAGCAAGAGAAACCACCAGCAGTGTGAAGAGACAATCCACAATGTGGGAAAAAATCTTCACCTGCTTTTCCTCAGACAAAGGTCTACTACCTCGAATCTATAAAGAACTTAAAAAGATCAGACCTCTCAAATTTAAAGACCCAATCCAAAAATGGGCATCTGAAATGAACAGACATTTCTCACACAAAGAAGTAGAAATAGCAAATAATAAATACATGAAAAAATGTTCAACATCACTGGTCATTCGAGAGATGCAAATGAAAACAACGCTGAGATTCCACTTCACTCCAGAAAGAATGGCTGCTATCATGAAATCAACCAATAACAAATGCTGGCGGGGCTGTGGGGAAAGAGGAACCCTGCTCCACTGCTGGTGGGAGTGTAGACTGGTGCAAGCACTGTGGAAATCAGTATGGAGATACCTCAAAGAACTAGGTCTGGAAGTCCTATTTGACCCTGCTATTCCACTGCTGGGGATCTTCCCCAAAGAATTAAAAGAATCATACCACAGTGATATATGTGCGCCCATGTTCACAGCAGCACAGTTTGTAATAGCTAAAACTTGGAAACAGCCCAAATGCCCATCAACTGGAGACTGGATAAAGAAAATGTGTTTTTTTAAAATAAAATGGAGTACTACTCAGCCATAAAAAATGAGAAATTAGAGAAATTTATAGCTAAGTGGATGCACATTGAGGCGATACTCTTAAGTGAAAGAAATAGGACACACTTGTATAAATACTGAATAGTTTCTCTGGTGTGAGATACTGAAAGTGTAAATAAGGACTAAAATGTATAATAGGTAATGTGAAATAGGAAGAAAAGGGCCAAAGGGAAAGGAAGTTGGAGGGCTAGGGGAAAGGATAGAAGGGAATGGGATTAATAATGAGAAAATGGAAAAATAGGAACAAAATCTTTGTAAATAGGGAGGACTGGAGGGGTTGAAGGGAGGGCTGGGCAAAGGTGAAACATAAGAACCAAGAGAGAGTATGTAAAGGTGCAAATTTCCAATGATGAATGTCATTATATTGTATACCTAAAATGTACCAATGATTAGAATGAATAATCGATAATGTAAAATAGGAAGAAAAGGTCCAAAGGGGTAGGGGTAGTGGGAGGGGCAGGGGAAAGGAAAGAAGAGAAAGGAAAAAATGATGAGAAATGGAAATAAAGTCTTTGTAAATAAGGAAGGGTGGAGGGCGTGTAGGGAGGGCTAGGAATGGGGAAAAAATAAGAACCAAGATGCATTATGTAAAGGTACAATTTCCCATGAGAAATGTAATTGTGTTGTATACCTACAATGTACCAATAAAAGAATTTAATAAAAAGAAAAAAGAAAATCAATGAATTTGCCTCAAAAATGAAATAGGAACATTGGGAGTGTGGCTCCTTAGGACTCAAGACTACATACTATTCATGCCTTGGAAGACGTTATCTTTGCATTCCTCTTTGAGGCACTTTTTCTTCTAGATAATGCATAGCCATTAAGGTAAATCATTCATAAATAATGCTGAAAATGGTCAGTGATTGCTTTTTGCTTGGACTATGTTTAGGATAGGAGACCATATTTGTCACCACCTCGAAGTTTCCAACAAAAAAAAAAATGACAATTTCTGCTTGTAACTGAAATGCCTTCTTCCAAAGCTTTGATAAGTGTTCAGTTCAAGCTGGGTGCTATACTATTGGAGCACTGTTGGCAGTGACACTGGAGTTGGGATGGAGAAGGACCATTTCTCTAAATCCATATTTTCCTACACTCAGAATGTTCTGTGTTTTTCCAGTGTGGCTGACATCTTCAGGCTTGATAAAAATGAATTAGTTGAGAAAAGTCTGAACTAAATCTGTTCAAGTGTTTGGGCTCTGTGAGTACAAAAGCAAAATATATATTTCCAACTTCAAGAAGAAGAAAGCTTCAGGACTATTTTCCCCTGTACAATTTAAGGGATTGGAAACACAACAAAATCACATTCCTCAATGAAAACAAGGTTCAAAAAATGTTGATTTGATAAAACAGTTCAAAGTGACAGATGGTAGAGGAGCAATCTATCATCTTCCTTAGGATAAAGTCTGGCAGTCTTCAGGGAAACTGAGAGGAGAAATCTTTATTTTGTTGTAGTTTAGCCTTGGGAACAGTTACAGCAACCATTGTTTTCTTCCCATCTTTGGAGGTGAGGGGGGCGGTTAGAGAGATGGTGATTCATCAGTGCCTGCTTTGAGCTGGCTCTAGGCCATGCTGCAATTTCTGCTGACCAATTTTCCACCTGAGTGACAAGAAAAGGGCAGGTTCCTAACACACTGACCATTAGATTATTTGTTTAGTACTTGCCTGAGAATGTGTCCAGAGGTACTATGTTATGGGTGTTTCTGTTTCAATAAAATAAGTAATTGCAGATTTCAGAGCCTGAGGACAGAGAGCTGTTCTGGTATTGAAATTGGACTTTATCTTGTCAGATCTGTAATGAAGTCTTCCCTTCAGGCTGATTGATTTCATAAAGCTGAGGCAATTATCAAAAGGAAGCATAGTTCTCCCCGTAGAAACCACTCCAGTGGTTTTCAAAACTAGCTTGTCAGCTAGATCTGGTCAGGAGCCTAGGCTGAGCCAGCCCTTTCAGTAGGAACAGTTGTAACATTCAGAGAACACTAATTTCTGGTAATTGATTCTTAAAATGTCAGTAAATAAGTTGTAAACAAGGTTCAGCAAAATAATTTCACATGCTGTGAGTGAGTAAAAATTGAAGGTGCTGTCAGATAAATCTGCATTTCAGTATAAGATAATTTGAAGAATAGAGTGAAAGCTGGAACTCTTGGTCTTCAGAGAGTTAATTTTATCAATTAATGCTAGAAGGATATATTGATATCCTTTAAGACTAATGCACTGAATGAATAATTTCTGTATATTTGCTTTTTGCAAAATGTACACACTCATTTCAACAGATTTCCTTTCTTCATTTATTCAGCCTTCATTAACTATTTATCCAATCACTGTGCTACAATTTTAATTACCTTCTAATTAACGAGTCTGTGATTTAGCATTCTCTAAAGATAGAGCTACACAAATACAGTAAATCTTCACTTGCATGTCATTTCTACCTTGCCTCCTTCCCCCACCCCATTAATTTGCTATATTGTATCATTAATGCTCTGGAGTTATGCTTCCTGTATTCCTAATCTTTAATTCCCACTTGGATTAGTTTTGCAAGAATGTATGATAAACAGCTCTCATAGTTAACTGTGAAATTAAACACACAGGAAAAAAAGAGATTCCTGTAATATGCTAATGTATCTTTATAGGTCCATACTTTCCCTAGAGAAGATAGCATGACCTTAAAAGGGGAAGTCTGCAAAAAGAACTAATCAGTGTTTGAAACGGGTCTTACCAATACTGTTGCATAAAAGAATAAGTAGGCCTCAATTTTGCACCAGCCTGAAGTCTCACTGAGGTATTCGATACACACTGCAATGAATAAGCCAAGGAATTAATATTGACTGATAGTCTCTCTCCTTATTCATCTAGTTCATTCAAACACTTCTATGTGCTTGTCAGTGTGCAAAGCCTGAGGATTTTAGGACTTCATAAGACAGTTTCTTCAAGGAGTTTACAAGCAGAAATAAAAGCAGGTCATCTGGCCCAAATTACTGTATCGGCTTTATGTCCTATCACTTCCCTCAAGTTTTCTTAGCTTCATTCATGGTAAACTTCTCAAAAGTCCTCAAACATGCTATGGGCTTTCATTTTTCTGTGTTTTTGTATATTTCCCTCTGCTTGAAATACAATTTTCCCTTTTCTCCCACTGGAGGACTTTTACTCCTGCTTCAGAACCCTGCTCAGATGTCACCCGCTCAGTAAAGGTTTCCCTAGCTCAAAGGCTCTCTCCACAAGAGTACGCAAAGCCTTTTTATCACAGCAATTATCATAGGACCTCAGAATTCATTGTGGATGAGTGTGGGTATGTGTGCATGTGTGTGTGTGTATGTGTATGTTCTAGGTGTCATATCTGATGTGCCTTAGAAAGGTCACTCTAATGGCAGGATATAGAATACACTGGAGGTAAGAAGGCATCTGAAGCAGAGACAAGTTAGGAGAAAACCACAGTGATACAGTAAAAGATGACAGCAGCATGAACTCAAGACAGTGGAAGTAGAATGGAAAGAAATAAATGAATTTGAGATATTCTTGAAGCGGAATTATCTGGAATTAGTGTTTGATTGAATCTGGGAGTTGAGGGGAAGAGAAGAGCCCAAGATGATTTCATTTAAAAACTTTAAGCCACAGTCTTAAAAAACTGCAAGGTTTGTGGGATTTCATATAAGAAAGAGCACAATCCATTGGAGGCATATCCATTGAACTATGCTGAAAAATAAAACTCCTTGCAATCTCTATTTACCATGGCATAAAGGCTGCCTGGAAATGCCAGCAAATGGGTTATACTTGACCTTTATGATATATTCTTAACAAAGCCTGTCAGAAAATACAAATTCATCCAGGAAAAAAAATAACAGTTTAAGAGGCAGGATAGCATACCATTGGGCTAAGGACAGTAAAAAAAAACCATTTTAATAATACATCTCAGACTTAGTTTATTTTATCTAGAGCATTTGGTGACAATAGCATTTTTGAAGGTCAGGAATATTTAATAGATTTCTTTGTTTTCGCCCTTCATCCTTCTTCCTTCTCTCCTCTTCCCAAAAAACTCTTCAAAATGATCTTATTAGAAAATCTTGCATTTTAATAGCAGTTGTCTTTTTGTTATTATAGTATGTTGGATTAAGCTGACAATTCTCCTTTTAAAAGTACTTAAAGAAAGCTTGAAAAAATTAATGCTATGTTGTTTTTCTCCCTGTCAAAGAATATAGCAATGTAATTGTCTCCTGAAGAAGAGGCACTCTAATCATCTTTAACTTCAAAGTAAATTCATTTCAGGAAGATGCTCTGAGACAACCAGCAGAGCACATCAGAGCTCCTAGGAGATTGCAAAGTGATGGACTGAGTTGAAGAGAATGCCGTAGTCAAATTCAATTCCATGAACATTTTCAACTTAACAGTGTCTCTGAAGCAAAATAGTATTTATGGGAGTTAAATCATGTTACATTCTGGAGGATAGGACTTAAACATTGTATAGATTCTTTTTTTGTCATTGTTGGTTTTGCTTTTCATTTATTAGTACGTGTTATCAGTACATAATGATTACATTTATCATGGGGAGTGGTACACGTACATAACTCATCTTAACCCCACCCCCACCCCGCTTCTTGCAACTCTTGGTCCCCTTCTCATTTGCAAAAGCTTTATTTCCATTTTTTCTTCAATTCTTTGTTTTCCCATCTCCTTTATCTTCTCCTCATTTCTTGTTCACTTTCCCATTTGTAAAAGATCTCTACTTCCTATTATCTATCTTTTATTTTGCACTTTTCAAACTTTGGGTCTTAACACCTAAGTGTTCTAGGCACCCCAGCAGCAGCAAGAGTACAATCTAAATATTTCAACTAAACAACAGAGGAAACTTGTAGCAGGCAAAGTCAGACTATAAAAGCATAGTAACTTTCCAAAAGATTCTTTAAGAAGCTGAAGATAAACAAAGACCTAAACATCTCAATCAAACTAATGTCTGTGGGGTCTTGCAATGAGTCTCAAAAACCAAGGTATTACTCTCTTTTGGAAGATAATGTCCACTTTTATTCCCTCCATAATTGAATACATCAACACCTTCCATTGTGGTTTTTCTGTTATTATATTTTAGAGCCTTGCTTCTTAGGCTTGTGGAAACATCCACTGGAGATAGGTAAATTTACAGGCTTAGAATTTCCTGGAAATTGTGCACTTGCTTGGGATGAAGGGGAAAGAAACAGAGCTACAATGAACTAAGGCTCTGAAAACCTACCCATGCTGCCTGGCCACCTGGGCAAATGCCAATCATGACAATACAGCTATAGTGTAAGGAAATCAACTCTATTAATAAAGTTACTTCCTTTGGGCTTCTAAAAGGCAACTGTTTTCTTTCACACATGTGGCCTAAAATGTGGTTTCCTGCAAAGGGAACAGAGCCCAAAGCTGCTCCCATGTTCTTTAGATTGTTACCAGCTACTTGTCTGCCTCAGCTCTATCCCTGATCTCATAGATTTGTTAGGAGTGTCCAAGAGGAGATTGAGATTTTAAGGCAGGGTTTCATCCCTGGCTATATATTAAAATCACTGGGGAATTTTTCAAACGTACCAACATTTGGGCCCTACACCCAGAAATTCCAGTTTACTTACTCAGGGTGGAGCCTAAACATTCAGTTTTTAAAAGCCACCAGAGGATTCTAATGTGCAACCAGGAGTATGAACTATGGCTCTAAATGGTTTTCTAATTTAAAGCCAGCAAGTGAGTATTCACTGCCCAAGTCTTTTTTGAAGTTAAAACCAGATAAAACTTAGAAGTTAATCTCATACACTCATCACCTACAACATTCAGGAAACTATTGGTTGTGTAGCATAAATGTTAGACATAAATTGTTCAGTTTATGATGCTTTTGGGACTTCCCTTTTGGAGGAAATATTTGACAGCTTACTGGTAAAAACAAACAGAACTAAAGTCTTGGGGAAAATAAGGCAAAGTATAATTACAGGATTGAGTTCCTTTCTTTGCTTCCAGGAAAACAGGTTAAAATACTTCTGAAATATTGTGTCTGTTTTGTTTACTTATTCTTCTCCAGAGAAAGAATCCAAGTCACCTTTGGAGATTGGTCTTGGACTTTCTCCAAATCCCTGGAACTTTAGGCCAATCACCCCTATCCTCAAGTCACCATTTATTTCTTTCACTGAATGTACATTGTCATGAAGAATGTTGGGAAGCACTGCATCTCAATCATAACTACATTTGATAAGATAATGCTGCAGTGCAGTTTGCCTATGTTAGCTGTCACCCCAGTGATCTACTGAACTTTAAAAAGGAGCTGGTTAAATGCAAAAAATGTAAAGGAAGCAGTTAAGTAGAGAGAAAGGCCATGAAGACATAGGCTCTGGTCTCTGATCTTATATCAACTCATTGGGTAAGTAATCTTGATTGTTTTCCTCATCTAAAAACTGAGGGTTGCACCATGTGATCTCCTAGCTCTGAATTTAAGAAAATTAAAACCTAAATGATAGAAGACATCGATAGAAATCTGAAATAAAACTCAGTAGTAGGAGTAGAAAAAGAGAGAGAAGATAGCACTGGAAGGATGCCTTCCTAGTATCACCTATGCAAAATTTATTTAGCAGTCAGTAGATGATTTAATTGTAGTATAGTTAAGGCAGAATAAAAAAATCAAAGCATTTCCAATATTGCTTCAAATAAAAGGCCTCCTTAAGAATGTTACTAATTGTAAATCTGAACTTGAAAGAAAGTGTGGAAAAATGTTTTAATACGTGTTTAAATCCCAAATATCTTCTAAATAACTTCCCATCAATTAATATTATTTAGAGCTAAGTATTATCAAAACTTAAAATAAAAACCTAATGCTAAAATGCTAAAACATTTCCAGTACGGTAGAAATGAATTACTCTAATTGACCAAAGCACTGCTCACATATGAGACATTTTAAAATGTAATGATGCAATGACCAAAATTCCTGTCTTTCACTGCCAAAGTTTTAGGGATGGCTATTAAAGCCAAACATGGTATTTGTGTACACATAAGAGTAGGCAACAATTATAATCTAGAGACATTTTAAATTCAATCTTTTTATTTATTAGTATTGTTATACAGAAATGAGCATTCAGAAAAAGCTAATCAGTGTACATTATGCAACAATCAAACAAAATGCTAATCCTCTGTCATTCTTTTTTGTTGGCCCCTAGGTACTCATTAAAGGTTAATTTATTTAAATATCTCAAACATTCATTTCAATATACTTTAATAAACTAATGAATCTTTGGAACTTTGCCTAATCAGCTTATGTTTTCTATTTTATTACATCTACAAAATATCTTCTTTTTAAAGTTCATTCTTGATAGTTGTCCTCCCTCTTGGAGATAGGATTGTGCTTCAGTGACAACCTGATTTAAGCATTTGGTGACACATTTATAACCCAATTCAGTACACAGAGAATGATTGTGGATTGCCTATTGCTCTTAAGTATAGTTACATTTTACAGCATAGGAAATTGATTTGTGTTTAGAAGGATAATAATCCTCCAAATTAAAATGGTCATTTTATAGTTTAGTAAAAGTGATGTTAAAGCAAAGTTTCTAATATCTTCAGTGCCTATTCTATGAGGCAGTCTGGAGGTGTGGCTCAGTATTAGATTATTTGCCTAGCATGCACAAGGCCCTGGGCTCCATCCCCTGCACCATAAACAAACAACATATTCTGGTCATTGTAAACCAGTGCACTGCATAGCATATGTGGTTTGGATTGACAGATATAAACGAAGTCTAGAGACATCTTCAAATGAGTAGTATGATCTAAATGGAGTCTAAAATTGTCCTTTATAATTTACACAACTTCCATGCTCAATACACTTTACTTAAAGGTAACTTTGAGTAATCATTTACACAACTGTCTTTAAATTGAATGTTCTTAGGATAGTAACCAAAATTCAGGGACTGTATGCCATCCTCTACACCAGAATGCCAGAAAACAGTCTTGAGGTCTCAATACATTATTTCTAATTCTTGCCCTAAGAATACCTGACATTATAATAGAATATAACAGCTTATCAAGTGCTTCTAAAACATCCCTATAGTAGGGGAAGAAATTAAAGTTTTTGGTTTGTAAATGAGAAAACTACATCTCTTAGGAATATCAGTAATTTCCCCAAGCTCATAACATGAACGTGTGGAAGAGCTGGGATTCATATCTTCTGGATAAAAATCTTTCCTTCTGTACCACATTGCCTCATCTGTAGAATTCCATTGGGATAACTGCTTTTACTGATGCGTGGTTCACCACTGATGAAGAAGAAAGTATAACCATTACCTCCAAGATGTCTTGGTAAGAAATAAATCAAATCAATTTAATATATGGTAAATTATTCAACATAGCTTATAGTTTCATAATACAGTAAGTTGGAATGTAACTTCACATAAAAGAGATGGAATCCTTAATTTTGTTTTTTCTGTACATATTAATACAAAGAATAAATTTATTTCTTACCCTTGATCTGAATTTCAGGTATTTAAATAGAAATAGATATTTGACTCCAAAATACATTGCTAAGTGTTTTCAGGTCTGTCCAACCATTCATTCATCCAATCATTCAAATGACACTTACAGAATGCCTACCTTGAGGTAAGCAACAAGACAGGTGTGAACTCTGCTTAAAGCTCTAGCTGCTTACTGCCTTAGAGTAAGAACTCCTTTAAGACAGGGGCTCCTGTCACTCTGCACACAGTATATCCAGTTCTATTTGTAGAAAATCACTTAAATATTTTTGAGACAGTGAGATTTCTGGCTCCCCCTGCTGCCCACATGCCCCTCCAGACATATGGGAGTTAGGGGAAGAAATAGCAGCATCTGCTTATCAAGTATGACCTTTGGATAATAACTACAGTTCTCCCATCTGAGCTTGCTGCCGTTCTGCCTTGTGGTCAACAAAATGATTTGGCTCAAAATGGCAATATATCTGTTGCTGCTTTCTAGATGTTCTCTTGCAAGATACATTATTTTTTAAATGGTTGCTTCTGCCCTTCAGCATAGAGGTGAACTATATCACCAAATATATTGTCTTGCCTGATTCAGTGTGAAGTTGAGGTTTACACACAAAATGCAGATAAATATGAAGTAGCTGCAAAAGTAGGAACATTCATTTACTGCCATTACTAAATAGATATTTGATTCTATTACTTTAACAATAATAATAACATATTCAGAGATTGCTATATTTTCAACTCTCCATATCCACCTTCTAGCTACCTTGTAAGGGGAACAGAGAAGGCACGATAATGCAGCTAAAACATAGAATTCTAAAGATCAGAGAGGTTAAGATGACTTAAAAGTTCCACAGTAAACCAGTGGCAGAGTTTGGTCTCCCAACTATCACTCCAAGGATAAATCTTCTATTAGAGCCCCTAGTCAATCAAACAGAAGAGTTGCATTATTTTAAAGAAGTTGCACTTTTAAGAGTTGTATTTTTACTAAGGAGTCATGAAGAATTAACCTGTTGCCTTAGTTTATACTATTGCTTAATTATTTAGAAATGATTTCATAGAAACAATGAGGAAACCATCATGGTAAGCAGGCAATCCTGAAAAAGATTTCTTTCAAGCAGACTGAGCCTTAATTGCAATCCCTCCATACTGAAAATTAATCCCCCCAAAGTGGAATTTAAGTAAACAAAAACAATAATACAGATATTTTATTTGTGTTAGACTTCTTTTTAGCTTTGAAAGAATGAAGCTATTTATGCCATTATACATCTTTTATTCACAAATAATGAAGGCATGGCCACTGCATTTTTATGCTTTCTAGATTCCCTCTCAAATATAAGAATATGAGCTTCATGCATATTTAATATAAAATATTTGTTGGATCCATATAATATTTAAAAAGTCAAGAATGTAATAAAAACTAGAAGTTCTTTTGACTTTTATTATCATTTATTATTTAATTCTACAAAATAGACTTCCCCAATACTTGTTTTAAAATATTTTATGAAATACAATTTAAATACAATTACATTTCTTCATCTTCCTAATTGTGTTTTTCTTGCAGATTATCTAGGGTGTTTAAGTTGATTTTTCTAAGGGTCTGACATCTTTCTTCCTAACCATAAGTAAACCACAAACTGTTATACACACATAAATTTTCTTACAATAAATGTCACCTTTAGTGATTGCTTCCTAGACCACCTCAAAGAATAGCCTTTTGTGGTCCAAGTCAATTTACCCACAGTGAAATCTTTTACCTTTCAAAAACATGTACTATATAATACAATTAGACCTTTAAATCATAAATAAGCCAGAAAACAACATAGGTGGCTTAATTATCAGCTTGAAATAATTAGTTTGAGAGCAAGAAAATGGGTTAAATGTAACACATCCCAGTCATCTTAGCATAATGGATTGCACATAGAAGCTAGGATAACTGTGGGAGAGGTCAAATATATATGAGAGTATTAATGAATAATGAACTTGTTAAAGGTAATTCAGAAAAATGAAAAATATTGACCATCACCAAAAAACATCTATAGCAGCTTATTGAAAATGCAATGTCAAATACTTTATTTAACCTGTCCCTCCCTAGGGACCAATGGAAGTTGCTTGCTGTAGTGTATTTTCTAGCATCATATAGTTATACAAAGTTCTAAAGTACAGAAACTGTTCAAGGGGCTGGTTTTCCTCCTTTGTCAGGAAGTCTTTCCTTTCAAAAGCTATATAGACAGTTAGTTCACCTTTTCACAGAGAATAGAGATTGTGAAGAAAAATTAAATTCATATAGACCTCAAGCCTCTCATTTTGGCCCATAGTTTCTGCCTCCTTCTCCATCAGAATCTTCACCAGAACAATAATAGGTAACAAAATTGGCTGGTAAAGTGATATTCTCCTATTTCTTCCTTGCTTACCCTATGGTAAAAGAATAATGAGCAATAAAATTATCAAAAGTCAGACAGCAAAATGGAGAATAAAATATATCAAGGTTCTAGATGACTCACAAACCAGATAATGAATTCCTGAATAACCAAGATTTGACTTAAACCTCAATTGTTATGCTCATCTCTAGCCTACAATGTGTTAAATGCAGAATTGTAGTTATCTTTATATTCTCCTTTAGAGGCATGGGGACCGGGAAGGATGGCCAAACTTTGGCACTAGGATCATTGTTAGCAACTTCCCTTGACATTCAATTATTTCCCTTGTCTAGGACACCCAAAGGTGGTGTTAATTTTTGTAGAAGCCCTGAAAACTGCAAGAAATGGTTGACAACTGAACTAATGTCTCTTGTTCCCTTAAGAAATGGTGAGTTGGTTCATTACGAGTCAATATTCTAGGAACATTAGTATAATGGTATATTAATCAATTGATCAGATTTACCTCTCAATACATATACCAGACTTCAACTGTAGGAGATCTGTCACATAGCATCCATCTAAAGTGCTTTTCTTTGATTTAGTTTTAAAGCTTTCTTCATTCATATTTCTTAAGACATTGAGACTTCTATATAAAAATACTATTTATCCCCTGTTAAATAGATGATCTTATCTTTACAATTCATGTGAGTTTACAACAGACTTCCTGGTATAGCTACTCTACTTAGATTCAGATTCACTTCTCAACTCCACATGCTCAAAAAGGTAACCTTCCTGGAGCATAAACCATTAATATTTGACAGATATCTCATACTTCCTAGTAAAAACTGGGCCTTTCCACTTACTACGGTCTGAATGTTTGTGTCCTCCCTCTCCTCCAGATTTAGAAAGTTAAACCTAACCCCCAAGGTGATGGTATTAAGAGGTAAGGTCTTTGGGAGACAATCAGGTAATGAGGGTTTGCCTTCATAGATGGGATAGCGTCCTTAGAAAAGAGCTCTGATGGAGGCTGATAAGTAGAATATATAAAGAAATAAAAAAGACCAAAGCAAAAAATGAGTAAATGAACTGAATAGACAATTCTCAAAAGAAGAAGTACAAATGGCCAAAAAGGACATGAAAAAATGTTCATCATCTTTAGTCATTAAGGAAAAGGAAATCAAAACAACTCTGAGATTCCATCTTACCCCAGTCAGAATGGCTATCATCAAGAATACAAAAAACAACAAACACAATTGAAGATGTGAGGGAAAAATAAGTCTTCTACATTCTTGGTGGGAATGTAATCTAGTGTAACCACTATGAATATCAGTATGGAGATATCTCACAAAACAAAAATAGAAATTCCATTGAACCCAGATATACCACTCCTAAGTATTTTCTTAAAAGAGTTAAAGACATCATACTCCAGTTACACCCATGTTTATAATAGAACAACTCACAATAGCTAAGCTCTGGAAACAGACTAGATGCCCACCAGTAGACAAATAGATAGAGAAAATGTACTATATACACAGAATGGAATACTATTTAGTCACAAAGAAGAATGAAATCATGTCATCTGCAGGAAAATGGATGGAACTTGAGACCATAATGTTAAGTGAAAGAAGTCAGAAACAGAAAGTTAAATATTGCATAGTTTCTCTTATATGAGATACCTAACACATATATAAAAGAGTAAAATAAAGGAGAACTGGTAGGAAACAAAAGGGCAGACTTACTGAATATGGGAAAGGGAACTGGGGGAGAGTGAAAAGGGGAGTTAGGAGATCACAAATGATCAAGATATGCTACCTCTATATACCAATACCCCAATATAAATGTAACTATAATGTAATGTAAATATACATTAATAAACAAAAAAGGTTTGAGGGAGCTTTTTTGCCCTTTCTACCATGTGAGGTTATACAAAGGTTCTCATCAAACACCAACTCTGTTGGCAACCTGTCTTGATCTTGAAGACCTTGGACTTCTCAACCTCCAGAACTGTGAGCAATAAATTTCTGTTATAAATTATGCAGTCTAAGATAGTTTGTTAGAGTAGATTGAAAAGATTAATATACCCATATAATGGTGGTTTCAAGGCAGGTTTTGGAATTCAAAACTGCTTTTCCATATTTTAAAATATGTCCTTTCAAAAAGTTATACAATAAATAAAGGGAAAACAGTTGTCAATTCTAGAAGGTCGAAGCCAGGGAATACTAAGCTACGCTTCATATAGCTATCTATATAAATATATATATGTATAATTTTGAGACAGTCTTAATTAGTTATCCAGCTGGCATTAAACTTGCAATTCTCCTGACTCAACCTCCTGAGTGGCTGGAATTATAGGTATAGGCCACAAAGCTTGGCCTTGGGATGAACATTTAAGGGCAGAGAACAAGAATCCAGGATTCCTTAACTCAGAATAAGGTAACTAAGATAGACAGAGAAAATGGAGTTACTATTTCCTTCACTTGGGGAATAACTTCAATGTCAAAACCAAAGCAAAGTTCTATTTTATGATGACAATTTACTGATTGCAACTGAGGAAGATTAGAAGAAAAAGAAATTTGATTGGATTCATAACTTGCTATAAATCAACTGCAGTGGTATGTTCAACTGGTAGAGTTCACACAGACTGGCATATTCCCTTTACCACACTAGGCAGAGTATGGACTTAGAGCACATTATCATTTAAATAAAGGGTGCTATGGATCTCTGATAGAACCCACAAAGTTCTTATTCCAGTGTACAGAGTTTGGGTGATATTTATCCTTTAGCAGAGAAAGAAGAAAAATTTACAACCTGTTACATCACCAGCCTATAGAACAGTTTCTTATTTAATTCAAACCATTCTACTGTTAAAGAACATCACCACTGCTAATACTACCATCTGTGACTGAGTAGGGAATTGCTGTCTCTGACTTACTGAAAAAGCACCTTCCATTTAAAAGTCAAAAAAATTAAAACTATCTACTAACAAAAGTAATTAAAAACAAATGAGTAAGGACAGCATAATTGCACAAATATTTCTGTAAATTCTTTTGCAAAAGAAGAGTAACAAGTGAGCTACAGAATGCTAAAATACCAACAATGTATCATAAAGATTTTTAAAAGTCTTTCCAAATCAGCAAGAAGTACTAAAATGTAACTTTTATCATTGTCAGAGCTTGAGCTCTGCTTCCTGACTCACGACTAAGACACTTGCTTTGGGCAAATCATTCAATCACATTTCATGTTCATAGATTTTATTCTAAAATATCCTACTGGGGTCCAAAAAGGGCCTCATTAACTAAATTCCTTCACAAGTAAAAAATAGAAACTGAATATAAATAGGACTTTACAGTCTACAAAGTTATGTCATATAATTTCATATTTACAAAGTTATTTCAAATCACTTCATGTTTACTTTTTATAACTCTAGGAGCTGGAATAGGTCTCATTATTACTATCTTTTAAAAATGGTAAAACTGAGGTTTAAAGAAGTTAATTTTCCCAGCATAGAACCTAAATTTGAAAGGTCACACTTGTCTTTTAAGACTACAAATTTAGTGTTCAAACATATAACAGAGTCCTTGACACATTTGGGTAGAGTAGTCCTCCCTTACCTAAGTGGGGTACATTTCAAAACCCCAGTGGATGACTGAAACCACATATAGTATTGAACCATATATATATATGTTTTTTCTATTTAAATATATATACCTATGATAAAGGTTAATTTATGTACACTAAGATTATAAAAACAACTAGTAATAAAATACAATTATAACAATATGCCATAGTAAAGTTGACAGCATCAGTACTTTTGCACTTTGGGGCCATTATTAAACAAAATAAGGGCTACTTGAACACAAGTACGGTGATACCATGACAGTTGATCAGAATGACTAAACAGTGGGTAGTGTATATAGCATGAACACATTGAACAAAGGGATGTTTCATATCCCAGGTGAGACTGAGCAGTTAAATGCTTTTCTGGTCATCCCAGAAAATAATAGTATTGTAGTAGAACAAGGACTTTGGTGTCAAATTGCCTAACATGTTAATCCTGTCCTGCCACTAGTGCACTGTGTGGCTTTGGGCAAGATCATTAAATCCCTGAATATTGATTTATTTGTTTATAAACAGAGATATCTGTCCACACTTGCAGTCTCTATCACCCTACTGAATTGTTAAGGCTGTATACTGTTTTTTACTTCACAGGTTTTATGGAACTTAAAAAACACAATCCAAGTAAAACAATCAACAGACAACCTGATATATAGAAAAATAATAAAAATGAAATACCTTTAATTTGTCCTAGGTACCTGAGCTACTGTCCAAATGAAATTTGGATAACTCTTTCATCCAATTAACAGATATGTACTGAGCAACTACTACATGATAGGTTCTCAAAATACAATAGTGAACAAAATACAAAAATTTCTGCCCTCATGGAGCTCACATTCTAGCAGTAGACACAGAAAATAAATAAAATATACAGTATATCAGCAACAAAGTGCTTTTGTCCAAATACAGGAAGTATATTGGATTAGGTATGCTGGAAAAAGTTATGACATTCATTTTCTAGGAAATATTTGGTGCCTTTTAATGTCTCAATTTATTTTTTAAAGAACTAAGAAAACAAAAATCTAAGACTTCACTATATAGCTCCTTCTACTTGGGATGTAAAGTTGAATAGCATAGAAAAGGAATTAATGAACTGTGTATATGAAAGGGTTAGAAAACATTTTTGGTAAATGAATTAATGAGATCAGATTCTAATATTTAGTCTTAGAATTGGAATTTTAAAAGGTACACAAAAACACCACCAATTTAGTATATAGGAGGATATATGCAAATATAGAATGAAATTTCAAAATTCACAAACCTGCAAAGCTCTCAGAAATCTGTTACTATAGCAGGAAAAACAGGTAGGCTCCAAGCTCTGGCAAGTGTGACTTGGGTGAGAGAGCAAATAGCATAGTGAGACTGAAAAAGCCTTTTGGGAATAACCCTATATTGTAAGGACTTTTTAATTCATATTCTCCAAGTACTTGCATTCTATTACCTTACTGAACTATGGAATGCATACATCTTCATTTTGTACATTGCTTCTCACTTCACAGAACTAGAAACCCAGTTACTAATTTTATACTCCTTTAGCACACCATTGCCTACCCATTTATGGTAAATTCCTAACTGCCCTTGTGTATGTCATGAATATCAGGAGCTTTTTATTTTTTAATTCGCTAAGGCTGGTCAATATTTTATTCAAAAATCTTTTGGCCTAGAAGTAAGTTCATGTTATATTGAAATTCACCAATAAAAATGGCTATAAAAGTGATAAAATGAGAAAGTGACAGTGTTCATGAGTTTTAGTAAGTTTATTAACAGAGACATATTGCTTTCATTACCTGAAGATATTAGAAAATTACAATTTGTGTCATCTTTGCTGGTAGGTGTGCTAGCTATTCTATTACAGAGGAGGAAGTGATTTATGTGTAGCTGTTGAAAACACAATCAACCAGTCACTACAATTTTAACAAGTGTGACACTGGCATACCCATTTCAGGTAGCATCTATAACACTGTCATGAAAAAAAGTTTACAGCACACTACCTAAAGTAACAGGTACTAGATCCACATTTGCCAAGATTGGTGTCAGTGCTATAGTATGGGGTTCTACTGGGGTGACAAGGAAAATTCATTTTTTCATGATCCTTTAAACAAGGCCAAAGCATATGTTCAAGATTGCTATGTTTTTATTCTTCTGAAAGCAAGCTTTATAGCACTTGGTGTGGGATAAAACAAAGTTTGTTTTGACTGTTCACAATTAAGTCACACTTTAGATATGCACCCCAATGTCATTCTCTACGTATACATGTTGTGAGTAGAACAATTTACAAGGAAGATCATGGTTACTATTAGGAAAAGGGTATATACTTACTACAGGTTAAAATCCCCACCCCAAGAAGGTTAATGAATATGTATGATGCCTGAGTCTATAGATCAAAAGAATCTAAGTAAACAAGTTGCTATAATATGTGATATTTTATAAAAGCAGTAAAAAACTGAGACGATTGGAAGTGGAGAGACATGAGCAAGATGGTAGAATAGGACTTTACAGCACTCATGTCTCCAAAGAAACATCAATTTGAACAACTATCCATGCACAAATTTACATTCACAAGAGCTAAGGAAACTAGATAAGAGTTTACTACAATTGAGCATAGTACAGAAATAAGAAAAGACACATTGAAGAAGGTAGGAAGGACACCCTTATATTACCCACATCGCTCTTCCCCAATACGTACACAAATTCTAATGTTAGGATATTCTAATACTGTGATGGTGGTGTGTAAATCATACCTAAAGTATGAAAGTTAAAAGACAAAACTTTGAAAAGTAATAACCTACAACACTTTTTAAAATATACACTAAATATACAAATTATGACATAAAAAACATGAAATGTAAAATGTGAAGGTGGAGTAAAAGTGTAATTTTTGTATGTGATCAAACTTAAGTTTCTGCCAGCTTATAATTATATATTTTCTGTAGCCTAATGTTAGCTACAAAGCAAAAAATAAAAGCAGATTTTTAAAAAAGATAAAAAGTAAGGATTCCAAGCATGTACCTAAAGAAAATCACCTAATCACAAAGGAGAAAAAGAAACAAAGGATCTACAAAACAGTCAGAAAATAATAAAATGGCAGTGGTAAATCTGTACATAAAAGTAATTAGTTTCAAAGTAAATGTTCTAAATTCTTCAAACAGAGTGGTTTAGTGGATTAAAAAAATAAGACCTAATGATATACTGCCTAAAGGAGATTAACTTGTAAGGATACACACAGACTGAAAATGAAGGAAGAGAAAAAGATATTTCATTCAAACAGAAACCAAATGAGAGCATGAGTAGCTATACTTATATCAGATAAAATAAACATTAAGTCTAAAACTGTAAAAAGGAGAAAAAATGTGTATGTACTCAACTTTGGAACACTTAAATATATAATGCAAATATAAATACATCCAAAGAGAGAGGGAGATATCAATTATAATACACTAATAGTAGGAAACATTCACATTCCACTTTAAGCAACAGATAGATCACCCAATGAGAAAACCAAGAAGAAAATACTGGAATTAAGCTACACATAAGAATACATAGAAAAGAGAAAGAAAAATCGTCCACGTTGGAGACAAAGAATTTAAACTCCCCTTATCTGTATGTGACAGGATCTTACAGTATGTTGAAAATTCTAAAAATTCCATCAACAAATCTGTTTGAACTAATAAATTCAATAAATTGAATACAAAATAAAAATCAGCAGAGATTTTTACACACTAATAGTGAATTATTCAAAAAAATAGAGAAAAATCAAGAAAACAATGCCATTTCCTACACCAGTGATGGCAAACTTTCAGAGCTTTCAATGTTACAAATAGCCCACTGTAGCACGTGTGTCATAGGATCATTACCACTGTCCTATACCTACCAAAACCCATAATACTTAGGATTAATTTAATTAAGGAAAAGAAAGACCTTTACAATAAAAACTATGAAATACTGATGAGAGAAACTTTTAAAAACATAAATAAATGAAAAGATAACCCAGAAATAGCCCAGGCAAAGGAGAAATCTGGACAATCTTACATGTGAAATAAAAAACAGCTGTACTCACAAAATCAGAGAATAAAATGTGGCTAACAGGAGATGTGGGGGTGGGGGTGTAGGGGATAAGGAGATACTGGTCAACAGATACAAAATTTCAGTTACATGGGAAGAGTATTTTCGAGAGATCTGTGGTACAACATAACGATTATAGTTAATAATAGCATATTCTTGAAAGTAAAACTACATTTTAAGTTCTCTCAATACAAAAATGATGAGTATGTGAGCTAACATATCTTTTAATTAGCTGAATTTAGCCTTTCCAAAATGTTTACACATATCAAAACATCAAATTGTTAAGCATATATAATTTTGTCAATTAAAAGTTTTTTGTTTTTTTTTTTAAAAAAAGGGACTCAGTCTTTAAGGAGAAAAGACAAATTACTTAGGCAGGGGTGATCGCTTTGCTAAGTCATTTGATTTGCTTCCTAATGAGTAAAGCAGATGGAAGAAAGGGAAAAGGGAAGAGATCATTTTAGGCAAAAGGAATTGCTAGAACAAAGACACAGCCCGCCACTCCCAGCCCAGAGGAAAGGGCTTTTGGGCTGCCATCTGTCCCACCGCTCGGGGCCCAGAGGAAGGGGCTTCCAGGCCACCATCCCTACCCCCGCTCCCAGGCCCTGTCCCACCTCTCCCAGCTCAAAGGAGGTGAGCTGCCCAGGCGGCAACAGCACCCCTACTGCCCCCCCAGTCAAAATGAGAAAACATGTAAATAAGTCTCAAAACCCGACTTCCAGATAACCTACAGCAACCCCAAAGGGAAATGAGATGGAACACTCTGGTACTCAACCACCTGGACCCACTGAACTGGCAACAAAAGGGGATCTGGAAAAATGAAATCAGAAAGAATTTCTCAGATAACAGGAGAAATTGTGCTTCTAGTGCAAGACATGATTAATAAATCTAGAGAGGAGCTGAGGAACATGATGGAATCCTAACATAGGAAACAAATGGAATCCATAAAACAGATGCAAATAGATTTCCAGGAGATCAAAAACTCCAATGAAAGCCTACACAGCAGAATGAGCCAATGTGAGGACAGAATTTCAGATATAGAAGATAAGACTGCAATTAATGACCAGGAAAAGAAAAACTGCTTCAAAATTATAAGGGAACACGAGAAATCAATCCAGCAGCTCCTAGATGATGTAAAGAAGAATAACATAAGACTGATTGGAGTCAATGAAGAAACAGGAGAGAGTGCAGATGACATAAAAAAAACTCTTCACAGAAATAATGGCAGAAAACTTCCCAAGCAGGGGAAAAGAGCTTGACATACAGATAAGTGAGGCATATAGGACTCCAAATAGCTTTGATCAAAAAAATCTACACATAGGCATGTAATTGTTAAGATTCCAGAAACTCAACAGAAGAACAAAGCTCTACAAGCAGTTAGACAAAAGAAACAAATCACATACAAAGGAAAGCCCATCAGAATCATAGCAGACTTCTCAACACAAACCATCAAGGCAAGAAGAGCTTAGGGTGACATATTCAAAGCCCTAAGGGAAAACAGCCTCCAACCTAGATTGATGTACCCTGCAAAACTATCTTTCAAAATTGATGGTGAAATAAGATACTTTCATGACAAAAAGCACCTTAGGAGCTTCGTGAATACCAAACCAGCACTCCAAAAAATTGTATACAATATCCCAGGAACAGATATTGAGGATCACAACCCCAGGAAGCAAAGCAGAATGAACCCATCTGGTATGACAAGAAATTAAAGGTAAAGGGGGAGAACCCAACAAAAAGAAAAAATCATGGCAATGACAAGTCAATATGTTTCAGTTATAACCATCAACGTTAATGGTCTCAATTCACCAATCAAAGAAATAGACAGGCAGAATGGGTCAAGAAGCAAAATCCAACAATATGCTGCATACGAGAAACACACTTAATTCAAAATGATATTCATAGACTGAAAGAAAGGTAAATGGTGGAAAACAATACTCCATGTAACGGGAACCTGAAAAAACTCAGGAATAGTTATCCTCTTTGCAGATCAAGTAGATTTCAAACCAACACTGATCAAGAGAGATGAAGAAGAACACGACATCCTTGTAAAGGGAACAATCCAAGAGGAAAAGATGACAATCATAAATATCTATGCACCAAACACTAGTACGCCCAACTATATAAAACAAATACTAACGGACATGAAAAGTCATATACGCACTAATACAATTGTAGTGGGGGACCTCATCACCCCACTGTCACAAATAGATAGATCAATTACACTAAAAATAAGTAATGAAATAGTAGAACTCAATCGAACTCTTGAACAAATGAACTTAACAGATGTTTACAGAGTGTTCCACCCCACAAAATCAGAATACACATTCTTCTCAGCTGCACATGGGTCATTCTCCAAAACAGACGACATACTCACACATAGAACATGTTTAAGTAAGTGCAAAGCAATTGAAGTTATCCCCTGTGTATTATCAGATCATACTGGGATAAAATTGGAGATCCATAGCAAAAGAAACTCAAAAAATTTCATACACACGTGGAAATTGAACAACACACTTCTGAATAACCAATGGGTCACAGAGGAAATTAAAGAAGAAATCAGACAGTTCCCTCAGTTAAATGACAATGACAATACAACATATCAGAATCTATGGGACACAATGAAAGCAGTCTTACGAGGGAAATTCATAGCACTGAATACACATATCAGGAAAACAGAATGAGCCCAAATAAACAACCTGATGCTGAACATCAAGTTTCTAGAAAAAGAAGAACAGGACAACCCAAAAGCTCATACAAGGGAGGAAATTATAAAGATCAGAGGAGAAAGCAATGCAATGGAGACTATGAGAATGATACAAAAAAATCAATGAAGCCAAGAGTTGGTTCTTTGAAAGAATCAACAAAATTGACAAACACTTAGCCAACCTTATCAGAAAAAGGAAAGAAAAGGCCCAAATCCATGCAATTAGGAATGAGATGGGTGAAATTACAACAGATCCAGCAGAAATCCAGAGGATCATCAATACCTACTTCCAGAACCTATATGCCAATAAGATGGACAACACAAAAGAAATGGACAGATTCCTAGATACATATGAATTAACAAAGTTGAACGAAGAAGACCTAAAAATTCTGAACCAACCAATATCAACCAATGAAATTGAAAATGTAATTAAAAACTTATCAACTAAGAAAATCCCGGGCCCTGATGGCTTCACTGCTGAATTCTACAAGACATTTAGAGAGGAACTACTGCCACTACTGTTTAAACTCTTCAATGAAATTGAAAGGGAAGCGATACTCCCAAATTCATTCCTGGAAGCATCACCTTGATGCCCAAAGCATAGAAAGACCCAACCGAAAAGGAGAACTATAGGCCAATCTCAACAATGAACATAGATGCAAAAGCCTTACTAAGATACTGGCAAATAGAATGTAGAAGATCATACACCCTGATCAAGTGGGATTTATCCCAGGGATGCAGGGATGGTTCAACATATGTAAATCAATCAATGTAATACACTATATCAATAGAGCCAAGGACAAAAACCATATGATTATCCCCATAGATGCAGAAAAAGCATTTGACAAAACCCAACATGCATTTATGATAAAAATCCTACAAAAACTTGGAATAGATGGTCTCTACCTCAAACTGATAGAAGCCATCTATGAAAAACCAACAGCCAATATCATACTAAATGGTCAAAAACTGAAATCCTTCACACTAAAATCAGGAACAAGACAAGGATGTCCACTATCACCACTCTTGTTCAATATAGTTTTGGAAACATTAGCCACGGCAATTAGATAAGAGAAAGAAATAAAGGAATAAAGATAGGAAATGAAGAAGTCAAATTGTCATTATTTGCAGATGACATGATACTCAATATAGAAGACCCCCAAAACTCCACCAAAAGTCTTGTAGACTTAATAACCAAATTCAGTTAAGTAGCTGGTTACAAGGTCAACACACAAAAATCAATAGCTTTCCTCTACACCAATGACAGACTCACTGAGAGAGAAATAGGGCAAATAATTCCTTTCACAATAGCATCCAAAAAACTGAAATACCTAGGAATCAACCTAATGACAGAAATCAAAGACCTCTTCTCTGAAAACTATAGTACTCTGAAAAGAGAGATTGAAGATGATATCAGAAAATGGACAGACATTCCTTGCTCCTGGGTAGGAAGGATTAATATAGTGAAAATGGCCATACTTCCAAAACTGCTATATAGATTTAATGCAATTCCCATTGAGATCCCAGCAGCATACTTCATGGACCTTGAGAAAACAATCCAAACATTCATTTGGAACAAGAAGAGGCCCAGAATAGCAAAAGCAATTCTAGGTAGCAGAGACATGGCAGAGGATATCACAATCCCTGACCTGCAGCTACACTACAAAGCTACTATGATAAAAACAGCATGGTACTGGCAAAGAAACAGACCTGAGGACCAGTGGAACAGATTAGAAGATGTAGAAACAACGCCAGACACACTCAGCAATCTCATCTTCAATAAAGGAGCCAAACACCCTCACTGGAGGAAAGATAGCCTCTTTAATAAATGGTGATGGAAAAATTGGGTTTCAACTTGCCAAAGATTAAAACTAGACCTATATCTCTCACCATGCACTAAACTAAAATCAAAATGGATTAAAGATCTAAATATTAAAATAGAAACACTGAACCAGTTGGAACAAAGGTTAGGCAGAACCCTTGAAGACATCGGTGTAGGAAAAGATTTTATGAACAAAACCTCAGTTGCCCGTGAACTAGCACAAACAATCAACAAGTGGGATCTCTTCTTATTAAAAGGCTTCTGCACAGCAAGAGAAACCACCAGCAGTGTGAAGAGACAACCCACAATGTGGGAAAAAATCTGCACCTGCTCTTCCTCAGACAAAGGTCTACTATCTCGAATCTATAAAGAACTTAAAAAGATCAGATCTCCCAAATTTAAAGACCCAGTCCAAAAATGGGCATCTGAAATGAACAGACATTTCTCACACAAAGAAGTAGAAATAGCAAATAAATACATGAAAAAATGTTCAACATCACTGGTCATTCGAGAGATGCAAATGAAAACAACGCTGAGATTCCACTTCACTCCAGAAAGAATGGCTACTATCATGAAATCAACCAATAACAAATGCTGGCAGGGCTGTGGGGAAAGAGGAACCCTGCTCCACTGCTGGTGGGAGTGTAGACTGGTGCAACCACTGTGGAAATCAGTATGGAGATACCTCAAAGAAATAGGTCTGGAAGTCCCATTTGACCCTGCTATTCCACTGCTGGGGATCTTCCCCAAAGAATTAAAAGAATCATACCACAGTGATATATGTGCGCCCATGTTCACAGCAGCACAGTTTGTAATAGCTAAAACTTGGAAACAGCCCAAATGCCCATCAACTGGAGACTGGATAAAGAAAATGTGGTTTTTAAAAATAAAATGGTGTACTACTCAGCCATAAAAAACGAGAAATTAGAGACATTTTTAGCTAAGTGAATGCACATTAAGGCAAAACTCTTAAGTGAAATAAATAGGACACACATGTATAAATACCAAATAGTTTCTCCGGTGTGAGAAACTGAAAGTGTACATAGGACTAAAATGTATAACAGGTAATGTGAAATAGGAAGAAAAGGGGCAAAGAGGAAGGAAGTGGGAGGGCTAGGGGAAAGGAAAGAAGGGAATGGGATTAATATGAGAAAATGGAAAAATAGGAACAAAATCTTTGTATATAGGGAGGACTGGAGGGGTTGAAGGGAGGGCTGGGCAAATGTGAAAAATAAGAACCAAGAGAGATTATGTAAAGGTGCAAATTTCCAATGATGAATGTCATTATATTGTATACCTAAAATGTACCAATGATTAGAATGAATAATCGATAATGCAAAATAGAAAGAAAAGGTCCAAAGGGGTAGGGGTAATGGGAGGGGCAGGCAAAAGGAAAGAAGGGAAAGGAAAAATGCTGAGAAATGGAAAAAATGGAAATAAAGTCTTTGTAAATAGGGAAAGGTGGAGGGGGTGAAGGGAGGGCTAGGAATGGGGACAAAATAAGAACCAAGATGCATCATGTAAAGGTACAAGTTCCCAATGAGAAATATAATTGTGTTATATACCTAAAATGTACCATTAAAAGAATTTAACAAATAAAACAAAAAATAAAAAAAACAAAAAGACACAGAATGCCCGGAGATACAAAAGTAAATACAAGGAAAAGTTAGAGGTCCCGGGGATTTGAACATATTGTAAAAGCGCAATGGTAGGTGGTAGGGGGACCATGGCTATTCTTTATTTTGCCAACAAGTTTGGATGCCATTTTACTTGTATCATTTCATCAGCATTACCTGGAAATGTTTCAGAGTATCACCTATAGTACGGATGGCGAACCTATGGCACACATGCCTCAGCAGCCTGTTTGTATCATTGAAAGCTTGAAAAGGTTTGCCATCACTGACCTATACTAAAATCCACGAACAAAACCAGATTACTGACAGATATACAGAGGGACAGAATAATGGCAGAGTAAGGGATAATCAGGAAAAAGAATTGGGGACATGGAAATTAAAGAAATGATTTAAGGACTCTCACCTCAAACATGTCTCAGTTATATAGTGGCAAAGTAGAGGGGATGGGAACATACTTCACAGATAGGACGGTTGCTTTTGATCAAGAAATCAGGACCAGAATATCAGAAGCCCAGTAATGTAGAGTGCAATTCAGAGCTTTCGCAAGGAGAGGGATGCTAATATTGTCATTTGTCAACAAAGATCAATAGCCATAAGGATCATCTTTAAATGCAATAATCAGTGACTTTTATGTCAGATATTACTAATGGATGCATTTGACCAAGATTCACATATCTAACCAGTGAACATCCACATATACCTTCCTGTTTTTATTAAAAGAAGGAATTTTTCTAACTTATTGTTCTCAATACTGGGGATTGAACCCAGGGTCTTGCACATGCTAGGTAAGAGCTCTACCACTGGATTATTTCCCCAGGCCTTTTCTGCCTTTTTTGGAAAACAGATCATCAATCTATAGCTTTGGTATTACAGAATAGCCCCGAGGATGCCCTCTGAACATATCTCACTATTACCAATTCCTCTTTACTTTCTTTTCAATTTTTATTAGTATGTTTTCAGTATATAATGATTACATACACTGTGGAAAGCTGGTACATGTACATAATACATCTTAATTCTTTTATCCTCTTCCCCTTCTCTCACTCTCCCTCAGTCTCTGGTCACCTTTCATCTTGCTAAACATCTCCCTGTTTCATATTATCTTTTAATTTATTATTTAATTTTTTATTAATTATGTTTATCGGTACATTTTAGGTATACCATATGATGACATTCATCAGTGGGAATTTGTACCTTTACATGATATATCTTGGTTTTTATTTTTTTCCCCATTCTCCTGCCAGAGGCCCACCTGGACTTTATTATTTATTTTTACTTTCAATTTCTCATATCAAAGAAATCATGATATATAAGCTGATATGTCTAATTTACTTCACTTAACATTACAGTCTCAAGATGCATCCATCTTCCTATAAACATCTCAAATTTATCTTTCTTTATAGTAGACTAGTATCTTGTATACAAATATCACATTTTCTTTATTCATCTGTTAATGGACATACAGGCCACTTCCAAGATTTAGCTATTGTGAGTTGTGCTACTATAAACATGGGAGTGCATGTATCATTGTGATATAATGGCTTTAACTCTTTCTGGAAGATGTTTAGAAGAGCTGGGGATGCAGCTTACTGGTGCCATGTCTGCTTGGCAAGCAAAGGTCCTGAGTTCAATCCCTGGTACTGTGAAAAAAAAAAAGAAGGATACTTAACATGGGGAATAGCTGGGTCAAACAGAATTTCTAGTTTTTGTTTGTTTGAGAACTCTCCATACTGATTTCCATAGAGGTTCTACTTGTTTACATTCCCATCAACAATGCAGAAGGGTTCCATTGCCTCCCTCCCCCACAGCCTCTCCAGCATTTATTGTATGATTTCTTGATGACAGCCATTCTTTCTGGAGTAAAATGGAATCTCATTGTTGTTTTATCTGCATTTCTCAAATGGTCATAGAATTCAAATATTTATTCATGTATTTATTGACCATTTGTACATATTTTGAGAAGTGGCTATTTAGCTTCAGTTGCCCATCTTTGATTGTGACTTTTATTCTGGGGTGTCTAATTTTTTTATTTCTTTATATATTTTAGATACTATTTCTGTATCCAAGGAATAGCTGGCCCAAAAATGCTTCCATTCTGTAGGTTGTCTCTTCGTTCTACTGGTGAGTTCCTTAGCTGTGCAGAAGCTTTTTATTTTGATGATTCTTAATTTGATGATTTTAATTTATTGACTCTTGATCTTATTTCTTGTTCAAAAAGACCTTGCCTATACCTGTATCTTCAAGGGTTTTACCTATTTTAATCTTCCAGCAGATTAAGTGTTTCTGTTTTAACATTTAGATCTTTGAACCATTTTATTTAAGTTTAGTACATGGTAAGATAATACGGATCGAGATTCAATCTTCTGCATGTGGATGGGCAGTTTTCCCAACATCATTTGCAAAGAGCTGTCTTTCTTCCAGTGTATGTTTTTGGCCACTTTGTCAAAGATGAGATGGCTACATGTGGCTGGGGTTGTTTCTGCATCTTCTTTTCTTTTGCACTGATCACATATCTGTTCTTACCACTGTAGTTTTATAACATTACTTGAAGTCCAGGACAGCAATGCCTCCTGCTTTGCACTTGTTGCCTGCATTTGCTTTTGCTATTCTGGTTCTCTTCTGGTCCCATTTGAATTTCAGGATTGTTTTTTCCAGTTCTGTGATGAATGCTGTTAGTATTTTGTTTGGATTGATTTAAATCTGTATATCAGTTTTGGCAGCCTGGCCATTTTGATAATATTGGTCCTGCTTATCCAGGAACAGAGGACATTTTGCCATTTTCTGATGTTCTTTTCTATCTCCTTTTTCAGAGTACCATAATTTTCAATGAAGAAGTCTTTCACTTTGTTAGGTTTATTCCTAAGTAAATTTTTTTAAGGCATGGTGGATTCATTATTGGTATATAAGAACGCAATATATCAATGTTTGTGTTGATTCTGTATCCTGCTCCTTCGCTGAATTTCTTTTATTAGTTCTAGGAATTTTTTGGTAGATTTTTGTGATCCTGATAAAAGATGATGTCATCTATGAATAAGAATAGTTTAACTTCTTCCTCTCATATGCATATCCCTTTTATTTCTTTCTCTTGCCTGATTGTTCTGGCTAACGTTTCAATCACTATACTGAACAGGAGTGTTGAGAGTGGGCATCTGTGTTCCTGATTTTAGAGGGAGAATTTTCATTTTTTTCCCCATTGAAATGTTATTGGCAGCAGGTTTGTTATAAATGGATTTTATTAGATTGAAATAAGGTCCTTCTACATTTATTTTCTTCAGGGTTTTTATCATGAATGGATGTTGGATTTCATCATAGGCTTTTTCTGCATCTACTAAGGTGATCATGTGATTTTTGTCCTTGCTTCTCTTTATGTGATGTATTAAATTTACTATGGTACCTCAGTTCATGAACTTAATTCATTCCACAATTCCTGAAAAGATGGCCACATTCATGTTTGTGTGAGAAGGATGGCCATGCTTGTGCTCATCACCTCATGCAGAGTTTGCAGACAAAAACAAAATTTTGCCAAATGCTTGTTTACAAACCAAATTGTTTGCAAAACAAAAGCATTTATGATCTGAGGCACCACTGTAATTTATTTACATAAGTTGAACCATCCTGCATTCCTGGGATGATGCCTACTTGGTGAAGGTGTATGATCTTTTTGATAATTTGTTGTATTGTTTGCCAGTATCTCACTGGCAATCTTTGCCTCTCTGTTCATTGTAGTTGTCTTTGTCAGTTGAGTTCTTGTTTGATTTTCAAATCAAGGAAATGTTAGTTTCTAGGCATGAGTTTGGTAGTACTACTTCTTGTTCAATTTCATTAAAGACTTTAAGGAAAATCAGCCTTAGATCTTCCCTAAAGTTCTTATAAAATTCAGTGGTGAATTCATCAGAGCCTGGGCTTTTCTTATGTGTGAAGTTTTTTATTACTGCCTCAATTTCATTGCCTGTTATTGGATTTTCAGGGTTTTTATATCGTCTTAGTTCAGTTTTGAGAATTCATATGTATCTTGAAATATGTATCCATATGTATCCATTTCTTCTTGGTGTATCAATTTAGTGGAGTACACGTTTTCAGAGTATTCACTAATATTCTGGATTTCAGTGATGTCTGTTGTGATTTTTGCCTTTTTCATTTCTAAGTGCACTGACATAGGTCTTTCCTTTTTTTGATAAGGGTTTATATATTTTGTTTATTGTTTTTTGAAGAACCAGCTCTTTGATTCGATTCTTTGTATTTTTTTAGTCTTAATTACATTAACTTCTGCTCTTGGATTGTTCTTGTTTTTTAAGGACTTCCAGGTGCATCATAAGATCATTTTGGGGAGTAGATTTTTATCTGATGTGGGCATTCATAGAAATAAACTTCTCTCTTAGGACTGTATTCATTGTATCCCACAGGTTCTGAAATGTTGTACTGGCATTATTGTTTGATTATAGCAACTGCCTAATTTCTCCTTATTTTTTCTGTGACCCATTGATTATTCAAGATGGTATTATTTAATCACCAGTGTTTGCACAATTTCTGTGGTTTCTTTTGCCATTTATTTCTAGTTTCATTGAAGCATAAAATGATAATATGCATGGGATAATTCTGATTCTTATGTATTTATTTAAGCATGGCTTATGGAATGGTATGTGGTCCATTTTAGAGGAAATTCTATGCACTGCTGAGAATGTATATTCTGCTGTTCAGTGGAACACTCTGTAGATGTCTATTAAGTCAATTTTTTGAAGGTATTGTTCAACCCTGATATTTCTTTCTTTTTATGTGTAGCTGAACTATGTATTTACAATAGTGGGTTATTGAGGTCTCTCACTATAATTGCCTTGATGTTTATCTGATCTTTTATGTCCAGTAGTGTTTGTTTTATGAAGTTGGATGTGCCAATGTGCAGTGCATATATATTTATAATTGTTATTTCTTTCTGCTGACTTGTTCTCTCATCCAATAAATAGTGACCATCTTTTCTCTTTCTGATCAATTTTGGCCTGAAGTCCTGAAAACAGGATAGTTACTCCAGATTGTTTTGGGGGTTCTACTGCATGGAATAGTTTCCCAGCCTTTGATTTTTTAGTCTATGAATTTCTTTTGGGATTAAATGTGTTCCTTCTATACAGCATACTGCTGCGTTTGGGTTTTTGATACAATCTGTCAATCTGTCTTTTGATTGGGGAGTTGATGCCATTCACATTGAGAGTTACTGCTGAAAGGTACTGATTTATTCCTGTCACTGCATTATTTTCTTGTTCCTGCTTCCTTGTTTTCCTGCTTCTGCTTAACTGATTAGCCTACCTGGTGTATTCATTCCAGTAGACTTTTTGGGATTGTTGGCTTCATTGCTTATTTCTAGGACATTATTGAGAATTGTGTGGAATGCTGGCTTGATGGTCATGAATTTCTGAAGGTGCTTTTTGCCATGGAAAGACTGTATCTCCATCAATTTTGAAAGATAGTTTTTCAAGACACATTAGTTTATATAAAGGCTCTCCTGGCTTTTAAGGTTTATGCTAAGAAGTCTTATGTAATTCTAATGGGTTTACCTTTGAAAGTGATTTGTTGCTTTTTTCTAACAGCTTTTAAGATTCTGTCCTTGTGTTGGATTTCTGAGATTTTGACTATAATGAGTTGTAGAGAAGTTCTTTTCTGATCATGGATATTTGGGTTTCTATATGCCTTGCTTAGCTGTATGTTAAATTCTTTCCCATACATGGAAAGTCTTCTGCTATTATTTTGGTAAGCTGATCTTTTATGTCATTTGTGCTGTTTTTTGATTTTTTTGCTAATTACTATTAACTTTAGATTAATCTGTCCATCATCTATCAGCTGTTGAATCCATTTTCCATGTCCTTTTTTTTTGTTTTGCAGGTATCTCTGAATGTATAGTCATATCTTCTAGTTCTCACACTTGGTCTGCATGCTCGTCATTTATGCTACACATACATTCAACAGGATTTTTTTTATCTTCTGGATTTGTTTGGTATTTTTTCATGGACTCTAATTCTTTGCCAAACTGGTAATTCATGTTTTCATTTTGTTTATTAAGTCGATTATCTCCTTAGTCATATCATATTTGAGCTCACTGAGCACTTTATTGATCTTTGTCTCCTCGTCTATCATTTCATATAATTTGGCTGTGTGGCTTTTCATTTCTTCCCCACTAATGCCCCATGGATCAGTTTTGGGGGAGTTGAGAGTTTTTGGTGGCATTTTGTTGCCTTGTTTTCTCGTGTTTCTTGTGTGTGTGTGTGCATGTGTGTTGATTTGCAGGTCAATTATAGTGGAAGGAGTTTGTTGCTAATTTAGAGATCTCTTTAGTTAATGTATGCTTTCAACTGATGTACTCTAGGCATGGATAATTACATAGGCCTTTGCTTTTATCCCAAGATGTAACCATCTCCATTAATTTGGGTAGAGGACTATGCAGTCTAAGTACCCAGTCCTCCAGAAATGAACCATAATATTTTTGATGACAAAGACAATCCAGATATTGGCATACAGTAAAAGCCTATTAATAGCAGCAACTATGCCACCCTGGCAATAGCAGTGAAATCACAGGAATAATACAGTGAAAGACAAACTGGATATTGACATACCATAACAAGCTATAAAAGGTACCACTGTTCCAGCCTTACCAATAGAAAAAAGACCTATAACTATAATCTAGACACAAAGACAAACCAGATATTGACATACAGTAAATACCTACTAAGTGCACCAACTATAACACCATTAACAATAGAAAAGAATTAAACAATAAGAGCACAGAGTCAACTAAATATCTAAAGATTAATAAAGCTTAATAGTAACACTAGTAAAGATTGATGGGTGAGAAAGGGAAAAATGAAAGAAGTAAAATGTGAAAAATAAAAGGAAGATGAGAGGGAGAGAAAAGTGAAATAAAGGATCCTATTAAAGAGTAAAAGAAAATTAATAGAATTATATAAAAACAAAACAGATCAAAGAAAGAAAAAACCCACAGAAATATAAAGAAAAAGGAAAACAACAAAAAAATCAACCCCTCCCCCCAAAAATGAAGAAAAACAGTAATGAATCAAAAAAATTCCTCCATAATTTTTAACAAGTGGTTTCTTTCCAGGGTCTGCAGTATCTGAATCCATCAGATATCATGGAAAGATAGTGAGTCCCTACTAAGACCTATTTTGTTTCCAAACTCATGTTTTTTGGTGTGAATGCTTTATCTGGCACCAACTCTCCTGGTGGGCATGGTCAGTCAATGGTGTCTGCTCTAAAACTAAATTCACTCCAGCTTCTCTCAGTTTCTGTGTCCTTTTTTGCACCTCAAATCATGGCTTTCTCTGCTTCACTTCATGGTGTATAGGTTGGTGAGGCCCCTCTAACTGGCAACCCAAGCTATGGCAACCATCCAAGCCAAGGTGTGTTCTTGCTCACATTGGTAGATGGAGAAAGCAATTAGACTACTTGTCTCTGTGCTAGATATGGGTAATGGAACAGGGGGTGGGAGGTGGGGTCAGGCAGACCACTCAACTTCATGGCAGCGCTTTCCAATGTAATCTTTTTCAAAATCCACACATGGCCAGTCTGGCTTCTCAGCTCAGACGGCTGGATCTCAATGTCCTTCCCTGCCTGAGCTTAAACTTCCCAGAGGGTTCATGTCCAGGCTGTGCCCTCCACAACTGTATCTTGTGGCTGTCTCCCATTCAGTTATTGTGGTAAGATTCCAGAAAACCTGAAGTATAGTTGTTCTGTAGTTGTTTTGTAGCTCATTATTAACCTCTTCCCAAAATGTCTCCTGATTAAACACTATAATATATGGTAGGTGCTCTACTGGATTTCTTACTCAAATCTTGCCTGCCATGTGGAAGGAGTCACTTTCAGAGTAAAGCTCCATACTGCTTTTACAGGTTACAATAACCCTGGGCTTTTCTTGGGGCTAGTGCCACTGGCCCAGTATGTTATTTCTCCCTAGAACTGCTGAACCTCTCTGGGCTTACCTTGTGTTAGCAGAGACAGGGCCCCATCCTCAGTTCCAGGGTTAGCTTTCCAGACTGCTTAATTCTTTTCTCTGTGTTGTGCTCCATATCTCCAACTTCTCTATAATTTTTAGTTTTCCTGACAGCTCCTTCCTGATTCCTGGAGATGTGCTTCTTTTTTTCTTCACCAAGTTGTTATTTTCCAGGTGTCTTGATTCCAGATCCCAGAGAGGCCGTATTTTGCTGTCTGTCTTTACACTACCATAGTATTGTTAAATATACACATATCTAATATAACTTTATTTGGTTTTTCATTAATTCTGTACTGAAGTTACATTTTTACTGATGGTAGCTTCTATGCATTTTGTAGGTGACCTCTCATGTTTATTTTATGTGAAGTTATACCAATATAATCCAGTGTCTTCAAGTTGCTTCACTTTCATTTCATGAGGATGCTAGGTCATGTGAAAATGACACTTTATTCTACACAGTTTTATATTTAGAGAACAGAAACTTTGACAAATTTTATTAAAATTTAAAAATTCTGTTCCATAAAGGCAGCGTTAAATAAAGTGAAAGGCAAGCCACAGAATGGGTAATAATATTTACAAGGCATAAGGGATTAGCATCCAGAATGATTTCCTTCAAAGGAATAAGAAAAAGATTACCAACCAAATGGAGTAATAGTCAAATGATGTGAACAGACAGTTCCCAGGCCAAAAAAACTCATATGGCTAATAAACACATACCTCAGTAGTAATACAAACCTCAGTAGTAAACAGAAAAATGGACATTAAAACAGAGAAAGAAATTAGCTCATACTCACAAAATTGGAAAAATGTGTTAATTCTAACAGTCCTGAGGGCTGGAGGATGTAGGGCAACAAAAATATTATATACTACTTGTAGAAAGATAAAGTGGTACAACAACTTTGGAGAGCAATTTGGTAAAGTTGAAAATGTACACTCTCTGCAACTCAGCAACTCCACTTTAAGGTGGAAAACATGTTACACATGTGTGCAAGAAGACAAGTAAAAATGACACATGTTGGACTACTGTGTAATAGCAAAAACTGAGAAACAACCTAAAAGTCTGATCAACCGGAAATGAAAGATACACTGAAAAATAGTTATTTATCAAAGAAAGACTTTACTTGTTAAAATAAATAGGTATATTCATTAATATACGTAAGTATAAAAATATGTTAAATAAAAAAACCAAGTTCCCTAATGATGTACAGTATTATACAAATTTTTTAAACAGTAAAACTATGTCTAGTATTTCTTCTAGATTTATACATGCATAGAAACACATAGATTGGGCAGGCCCACAGCAACTTCAGGATGGTAATTCCTCTGGGGAGGAAAATGTCATCGGGGAGGGCCACAAAGGAAACGTTAACTCATCAACCATATTTGTATCCTTAACAGATTAGAAATAAATATACAAAATATTAATGGTAAGTAAGTCTATACAGTAAGTATAACTATATGCCATGTCTTTCTTAGTTTGAAAATTTTATAATATCGTGTTTCGTGAAAGAACAGGGAAATAGATTTCCTTTATGACTAACTATCCATTGTCATTTTTGAAAAGTAAAGTACAAACATTGTCAACTCTGAATCTTGTTTTTCCAACCATCAGCTTATACAGTCCAAAATTTATGGCTTTACCACCTTTAAAGAAACATCCACAAAGAAATAAGCACGTGTAATTATAATTATAAAAATAAAATTTTCACCATATATACCATCAAGAGGATACCAGGATTTCATTAAAGTATTCATCTCTTGTGATTCAAAAGTGGCAGCATCTGCAGACATTAGCTCAGTGGTCAAGCCAGTGAGATGAGTCATCATGGCCTTTTGTTAATTATATACAAAGTTCTCCACTTTCCAGGTGAACATTCTAGGGCTTGGATGGAATCTAGATATGAATTTGGAGGGTAAATTGTTTTAGGTTAGGAAACCACAACACAGCAGCTTGATGCTTTGCAAGTGGTATAGGGAAATTCTTTAAAGTCAGATAATTCATATACACATAAGAGCTCAGTGAGGAAGAAAATCCAAGAAAGTTTGGAAGGGAAATGATTTCAACTGATTTTAGAAAGTGATTTACATGGTCTTAAAATGGTTTATAAATAAGTGGTCACTATCCAAATTACACAGCTCAGTGGTTTCTGAGTATATTAATATTAGGAAATTACACATGCTTTCTGGGGCTTATGTGAATAAAACAAGACTGTGTTGATGGACAGACCTTTTTACTAATAAACTAACCCAGCCAAAATGCAGAAACTCATTAAAGGCATTTACATTCATATTAAATGCATATGTTGAATTACCTACAGTTATAATAATAGGAAGGCCATAATAAAACATTCAAGATTGAGAACTTGTCTTTTAGGAGTTAGAAAAGTAATAAAAAAGCAAAACTAATTCATGCTAGGATCGGGTTTCACTCATACAGTGTAATCAGGCAAAGAGCTAATGATCCATAAGGTTTGAAAAGCCATGAAGTTCTATCAAATTTAGGCACAGGCACAGCTACCTATAAACAGGCTGATTTCTAAATGTGGACAGATCCACACATCAAAGAACGACGCAGGTGTGCAGTGATTCTGCCACCTCTGTACACTCTTTCCCTAAATCTTTTTCTAGATTACAGTTACTCATTGTTTAAGCCTCAGCATGAAAGTCACTTCTAAGGGAAGTCTTTCCACTTTTTCTAACCTCTTCACTTCAGGTCTGGCATTCCTGCTAGGTATTCTATTACGTTCTGAAAATTCCTCTTTACATTACCTACACTTCATTTTAACTGTTTGTTTTTCTTATTTAACCATAAGCTTTTGAGCCAAGAATTATTGTCTTATTATATTTTTCTCAGCAGAGTACAAACTTGATAAATATCTGTGGATTCTATTAATTGATGAATGGCAATCAATATTCCTAAATACATACAAGTCAAATTTTACAGTATGAAGTAAGCTTTTTTTTTTTTTGGTATCATGGATCGAACTCAGGATGTTGTGCTTGCGAGGTGGGCAGCAGAACCACTGAGCTAAATTCCCTGGCCCGAAGTAACTATTTTTTTTTAAAGGTCTAGATGCAAAAGAGTGTATTTGAGAACATGAGTGTGTGTGCATGTCTCTTCAAGTTTGGTGATGATGGTGGAGTATATTATACATGTGTTGATGGGGAGAGAGGGAGTTTTTTTAAAAAAGACAAATGCCATTTTACTTAAATAATTCCAGAAGAGTAAAAATCATCAAATTTATGTATTTATGCTCAAACTGTTTCCACCAATATTTCTTTTATTCTTACTACCACCAAGCAAAATATATAAGGACAGATGTTATCATTGTCATTTTTTGCTTTTAAATTTTTATTGATTTTTAATTTATGAGTGAAAATTGAATATATTCTATGCTATACATCATGGTGTTTTGATATATGTATACATTGTAGGATAGTTTAATCAAGATATTTAATGTACAGATTGCCTCTTTTTTATATTTTGAGGCGTGAGAACACTTAAAATCTACTGTCTTCACAACTGAAGGATGTACTATGCTGTTTTTAATTACAGTCATCATAAAGTACAACTGATCTCTCTAGCTTCCATCTGCAGGGTCATTTTTCTAAAGGGGAAATAGGTTGAGAAGTGAGGAGAACTTGACCAACTATAAATGATATCCCCATATCTGAGTAGATACTCTAGCCACTAGAATAGTGTATCCTGGCAAGATCACAATTATTATCACTATTATCTTTTTAGAGCAGAGGAAACAGATAAAAATATGTGATACAGAAAGAAAGTGCATAATTTATACTGACTGATCTGCCTTCCAACCTCTAATAAAGGTAATACAGATTCTGGGTTGAAAGTACATACTTAACTAGTACATACAAGAAGAAATCAGAACTGAGATAAATGTTTACTTTCCATTTTGAGTTGATAAAATTTTGTATTAACATCATTCAGGTAACTAAAGAAAATGATTAAGCCAATACACTGAAATTTATTGAACAAGAATGACCAAGATTTTAGCTGAAGTAATTAAATATAATATTTGTCTGAAGTGTAATTGATAAGAAAAAAATCACTTTGAGTCTAGTTTATATTTGTAATTAATACTATATGGAAAGTAACATTGGGATGAAAACATCTACTAGACTTTTTTAGGCTTACATGATGAAGTTTAACAGTGCATAAAAGCATTTAAATGAGGGGCTCTCCCCCATATTTCTTTTTCTTAAAAAGTCAATAAAACTCACAAAGGAGTTTTCAAACTCAGGAAAGAAAATAGGTAGTGCTTTCAAAGCATTTGAGGGTTACTGTGAATGAAATTTTATTACACTTTCAGGCTCACATTATGCCTTTTCATTGAAGAGTTCAAGGACCACTGGAATGACCACTGCCTTGGAGCCTGATCAACAGAGATTTGTGGAAGGTGTCTCTCACAGTGACCTTTCTAGACTAACTGCTGAGCAGATCAGGCATACTATTGTCTTTGGCTCTATTAACCCATTCTCAAAGGGTATTCATCTAAATTCTAAAGGAAGATTTCAATGTTAAAAGATACTTGTAATATTTATGTTTATTATAACAAACAATAACATGCACTCTTTTATTTAGCCCTTCTACCCTCACCCAATCTCTAATGTACTAGCTGGTCCTGTTTACTTTCAAGTTTTTCTGATGGGTCACTTGTTGCTCCTCTGTGTTCCAGGAAAATAATAAGCAATTAGGACAGAATTTACCTATTCCCCAATAGCTCATGTAATAATTTTGATATTAGGGTTGGGTACTATAATAGTAATAATTACTTTTATTAAGTGTCTACAACATGCCAAGCCCTATACTATCATGTACTTCACATGCACTATCTCCTTTAATGTTCTATACATTATCAGACAAATATTACTATGATCCTCATTACAGAAGAATTTGAATATCAGCTGGTTAATGGCAAACTCAGGATTTAAACTAAGGTTCACTCTGTTCAAAAAATCTTTTTCTATACCACACTGCCACCTCAAAGCAAAATAATATACACTAAATATGGTGCCAGGTGGTGTGCATGCTTGTAAACATAGGAAAAATTCTAAACTTCCAGATGTTTTATTTTATGGTCAAAGGGATGATGAAGAACTTGGGAGTAATAATAATGTTTAATATTTATTTAAGGCAGGGTACATGCTAAGCTCTATTCTAAGAGCTTCACATGCATTGTTTTGTTTAATCCTTACAGTAAGCTAGGGATATTATGCCCATGGGAAATGAAGAAATTCTGGTGCCGAAAGGTGAAATGATTTATTCAAGGTCACACAGCTAAGAAGTCCAATAGAGAAGAATTCAAATTCAAGTAGTTTGGTTCCAGAGTCTATACACTTAGCCAAAGCACCATATTAACGAGTAATTGAGATCAAGAATTTTTTTGAGAAAAAAAAAATCAAGAGAGTTTTAGAGCTGAAAAGAACCTTAAAAATTTAGCTTAATTTTCTTATCTTCCTAATGAGAAAAGTGAGGCATAACAAGGTTAATCAACTTGCCTAAGGTCACATGGTTTACAAGTAGCTGACCTGTATTACAGACTAGGTCTTCGGACCCCTAGTTAAGTGTCTGTACCATTACATCATACTATGCTCTTCTTGATGCACTCATATATCAAAATGAGTTGAATTCAGTTCAATTGCCTTTCTTGAGCCTGTACCTAGGCTACTGAAATTGGCTGGAGGAAATTCACATATCCGAGCAGATGGCTGCATTTTCATTTAAACCATTCACAATCACAAGTCTCAACCCAGCAATGCTACTTCTGCATTAACCTTACTTTCCCACTGTTCAAACTGACTGTATCTTCATTGCTGTCCTCATTCCTCCTATATTTGCCTTCTCACCACTTCTACTTCCTGCTTTTAGCTAATGATCTTGTCTCATAGTTTATGGAGAAAACAAAAGTCATCAGGAGAAGGAACTCTTTCATCTTTTATGAAATCTACACAAATACCCATACCTCTAAATTCTCTCTTCTGTCCTGCTAGAACAAGTGTCCTTGAATCTCATACTTTCTTGCCACTCAGAATTGCTCCTGCAGAAGTCCCTTTTTTTTCTATACCATCATTTCCCCCTTTCTACTTGAAGCTGGCCTCAGTCTCTTATTCTTTCAACATCTCATATATCCCATCCATCTGTAAATCCTGTCTTTTGATTTCAGCTCCAAAATGTTTCTGGAATTTGTCCATTTCTCTTCTTTGCCAACATCATCTAAGTCACCACATTTGTACAACTAGAACCCTGCAAAAAACAGCCATATAATTATTTGTGTGCTTCCATTCTTGCTTACCTTTAACTCATTTTCCACAGAGCAGCCAAAGCACTATTTACAAAAATGTAAACCAATTCATATCACATGTATGTTTAAAACCTACTTGTGGATTTCCATTGCTTTTAAAATAATAACTTACTGGCCAGGGATTTAGCTCAGTGGTTCTGTTGCCTGCCTCCCAAGCGCAAGGACCTGAGTTCGATCCCCGGTATCAAAAAAATAATAATAATAATAATAACTTATTGGGCCTGTAAGCCCTGTATGACATGGCCCATTTACCCCTCTCAACTTCTTCTCATGCAGTACTACCCTATGCTGGCCTTCCCTTGGTTCCTGCAACACATTCCGTCTTTTCTTGCTGCAGAGATGTGTGCTTGTGGTTCCCTAGGCTCTCTGCATGATGAATGCCTTTTCATTCATCATGTCTCAGCCCGAAATTCATTTTCTCAGAGAAATCTCCCTTCTGGGACATCTAAGTAGTCTTTCCCATTGTTCTTATCCATAGCTGTCCTAGCACTTCCTACAATGAGTAGATATTTTTATTTAGGTATTTATATGTTTCCATGTTTGTCATCTCAAAGCTCAATGAGGGCAGGGACCTTTGTATATTTTCCACTATTGTTTTATAATGTCTAGCAGAGCATCTGGCACCAAATAGGTGTTCAATATATTTTTGCTAGGTAGGAAATGAGATCTCTGAATCCTATTGAATAGTATCTGGGACAATTGTCAAGTGGACAGAGATGCAGTCATTAGAAAAAATTTACAAAGAATTAGTCAATTGGTACCAATCAACTATAAAGTTAGCAATATTCATCTGAAGAGCCCCTTTTTAGGCCCTCTATAATCACCTACCAATATTTTGCTATCCAACGAATCTAATAGTCTAAACAGGAGGAAATAATTCTACCTTTTGTTTAGGAAAAGAATTTGCTTAATTTCATGATTGCTAACCTTTTGCCAAACTATTATCAACAGGTTCTGATCTCCTTTCGTGGTAATCTCCTCCTAAATGAATAAAGAAAGAAAATCTGCAAAATCAACCCAAATGATGGACAGTACCTTAAGGGTGATAACAATTTAAGGCTTTGTCAGATATGCTCCCTGTCACTATATACAGTTGAACAGGAAGCGGGAAATATATTTTACTTGGTTATTTTTACCTCAACTCATTTATTCCTCTGGTAAGTAGTTTATTGATTCTTCAACATCAATTTAGAGGTGGAGTTTAGAGCATTCCCATCAGAAACCTTATAGTGTTCAAAATAAATGACTTGAGCAAACAATACTATGTCAGTTGTTGAAGAAGCGACTCAGGAAAACAAATGCATCCAAGTGTAGAAACTAAATATAGATATTCTCTTATACACACACACACACACACACACACACACACACAGGAGGTGACCTTTCTAAGAATAAAAAGAAAAAAATAAAATTGAAAAAGTCTATAACATGAGAAAAATTCAGTCTGATAAGAAAAATACTGCAATTCAGCTTACTACCTCCCAGCAGTGTTCCAGAACACCTATTTAAGACAGGAAGTACAAGGTTGCCAAATGTTCTTGTTCTGCACTTCCTGTACTAGTTTCACATCCTACACATCTAACCCTAGTATTAAACATATTGTCCATGATATTATACTTCCTGGCTTCCAGAGCAGGAGTCTCCCAGATATGCCTATAAACCTTTCAGGAATCAAATTTCAACATTCATGCTGTAGAAAGTACATTTGCCTTCATACACCATCTCCTTTTGGCAAAATGTCATTTATGCTCTAATGCTTTCAGATTAGGCATGAGGAAGTCTTGAATTATACACTTAAGTATAACTCCCTAATTGGTGGACCAGAGAAACCCCAGAAAGACGTAAATGTATCAATAATGTCATCTCAGATATATGTATTCATGTATAACCACACATATAGACAGCACCAAATTTTTCACCCTACAAGAAAAGCAGGTGCTACAATTTTTTGAGCCCCAGTACTGCACATTTATATAATTGCTTTAGATGTTGATTTGGAGTTGCAACTCATCTGAGACACTAAGAAGTGTCCTTGAAATACACAGGAATTTGAGCATATATAAAATTGCAATTACTTTCCAATCCTTTTCTCTAATTTTTTCCACAATTTCTCTTGCTGATATATCTCTTTATTTAAGTAGACTATGAAAAGTAGTCAATATGTCAGGTGGTCCTTCATGCCACATGACCTGCATACATTTATTGAGAGCCTAATAGGTGCCAGGCACTGCTCTAGGACCTGGCATAACAAGCCTACAGGGGGGCTGCATGGGTTCCAGTGAACTTAAGAGAGCAACAAGAAGATAAGAATTTCTGATATCTAAGTCTGTTCTTCTTAATTTTAATCAGGCAGTGGAACAGCAACTGCTAAGCTGTCAGCAGCAGGTGGTATGTCAAAAAGGGTTTCTTTAAGGCTATGTGAATTCAGCTTCCCTCCTTTCAAATTCCAGCATAACACACCTCAGGATCCAGGGAAAAGATATTTGAAAAATGAAGCCAATTTCACTTCCAACTCACTAAGATAAATGGTACAGTCTCCAGAGGTAGTCTCAACAATCATCTTTGCCCTTGAGCCCAGGTCTCCAGGGTTACTTCATTTACATATAGGGTTTAAGGTCCTTCTTTACCTTTTTCACCTCACCACTCCAAAGTAGCATTTGGATACAATTCAAGTAAATAAATTCACTTAATAGTGGAGGGAAGAAACTTCAAAGTAAATTTCTGCATAGATCATTCATTCAACAAGTATTTATTGAGCATCTTCTATGAGCCAGGGATTCCTTTTGGTGCTGGAATATATCAGTGAACAAACATGCAATAAGCCCTGCTCTCACGGAGCTTACATTTTAAATGGATATTGCTAGATGAATAATAAAAAATTCTGCAAAAACCATTATCACCTAGTTCTAGTTTAAGTTATAAAACAGTCCCTTTTTATTCCTCCATTCTCTGGTGTCTAGAGCTCTACATTTGTGCTCTGGTCTTCTTGCTGTGTTTTCAGTTTCTATACACTATTTTCACTTCTAGACCTAACCTTGATTCTCTCTTTCAACTAACTTCTTCTCCTTGGGTCCTCAGGCACACCCATATTAGTTGCAATTAGACCTAATGAATGGAGCTCTCCTTACATTGATGTCCCTCGCTCTCAGATCCTGGTTACAGAAATTTGACTAAAATCCCCAGGGCACTGGATTCTGGCTTCTGGTCTTGAGCATCTAATTAGAATTTTCTTAGCGTCTTAGCTGAGTCTCCAACTCCACTCAAAAACCCTGGTTTTCCTTAGGTCCTCTTTAATCTCTAATGATGACTTTGTGCCTCTTTTTTTCCTCATAGTGGGAATATTTAAAAGCAGGGTCCAAGTTAAAGAAGCATATTTTATAACAAAACAATATTTTTGTTTTAAAAAAGGTATATGTGTATTGTCAAAGATGATATAAGAAAGAAAGCTTCTGGGGTCAGGTAGCATGTCTTCATAAAACTCTGATCTAATACATACATTGTTGCTTCCTGTTCAATTTCTGTGGGCTATTCTTTAAAATAATTGTGCATTTCTACATTCTTATGGGATTTTTACATTTTGAAGCTGCAGGAAAAAACAGGAAGTTTTAAAATGTTATTACTTGGTGGTCAAATAAAATGTTATAAGAAATTTCTCCATTTTTCACATCCTCCAATTTTTTTCCACCTCATCTTAAACAGAAAATAGGTTGAAAATATTTCAGTCCAATGGGTAATTTTATGAGAAAGATAAGCACCTAGGAACAGAGGCTTATAATGAAAGTGTCTCCTCTACCATGAAGAACACTAATACAATTCAATAAAGTTTATAAAACTATCCCTGCCAATCAAAACAGAAAAGACAATTTCCTGTTTGTAGAAATATATGTGATATTGAACAGAACCAAATCAGGCTGCAATTAACTTAGAAAAAAAAAGTGATATACTCAACTCAGTTTAACTACAAGAATGTTGCTGTTTTTCAACACATTTGCATGATTGTTTAATTAAATTAAAATTTCCAAGAGAATTTTCATCCTGGGAGAAGAGGAGGGCGGAAGCCAATGAGTTGTATAGAAAAAAGTTAAATAGTAAAAATAGCTACCATCACTGAGATTTTACTATATGCACGAAACCTCGTGAACTGCTTTACATACATTTTCTCATTTAATTCTCTCTGTAATTTAAACAAGTGGGTATGTACTCTGTTTCCGTTTTATAGATAAGGCAACTGAGGCTTAGAAATTAAGTTAGATGTATAAATTCACACAGGAAATGAGAGGAAGAATTCAGATCTAGATTTGCTCTTAACTGCTAGGCTGTGTTGCCTTCCATAGATGATGTGACAAATCTGTATCTATCTTCATATGCAATATGTATGAATATTTATGATAGACCAATTATAAATAAATTAGGCAGAAAGTAGCCTAAAATAATAGAAAAAGCACTTGATTAGCAGTTCTGAGACCTGAGTTCTAATCTAAACTCTGATGCTACTCAGGTGTATAGCTTTACACAAGTCATTCAACACCTCTTACCCTGAGTTCCCCCATGTATCAAACAAGGATATCATGCTAAATATCCTGTAACATCCTATTTAGCTCTAACATTCTATTACTCTGCTGAATAAGTATGTCACACGAATTACCATGAATGTTTTGCCTTTGGGGATAACTTACACCAAAAGCAACTCAAGGAATAAATTCTGCTAAAATGCATACTCCTGACACCACAGATATGCTACAAAGACGGAGATGATTTCAAAAGAAGAATCTTTTAGTGATAGCAAGTGGAACTGCCAGCATAGTCTTTGAACTCTCCTTCACCATCAGCCAAAGAGAAACTTCAGTTAATCTTCACTAAAAATGACAGTCTGCAAGAATTCTGGACCTCCAGGTCAAGGCTAAGTTGGCAAGAACTAAATGGAGAGAAAACCATTTTACAGGGTCACTGCTAAGCCCAGAATCAAGGGATTTCTGAAGAAAGTGTTTATGGGTGACTAAATCAAAGGTCTCAGTTAGGTCAGTAAAAATGGTTCTACTAATGTGAGCCTCATACATTGTTTCTGAAGTACCCCTGGTGCTTTAAGTAAAGATCATTTTAGAGAAAGGCTAGCGGTGAAACATAACTAGACCATAGTAAGAGAATTTCCTTCTCCAGGGAATGAGCATCTGGGAAAAACTTCACATAACTTTGGCAAGACAAATGAAACTATAATCACTGTATCAGACTCTGACTTTGGATCCTCTGTATAATGCAAAATACCAGACTGGTCAGTGTCCCCAGAAAGAGTGGACACATTCAAAGACTCATATGGCCTTCTATAGGGGTTCCAGCCAGTTCAAGGAGCAACTAACTAAAGAATATTAAGCTTTTATGTTCATATTTCTCCAGAACACTTTTTCACTAGCTTTACTTTTTTGCCCTATTGTCTTCCCAGATGACTACTTGCTATCATCTTTGACAAAGGAAGAAATGATAAGCCCCATTCCTAGCTGCCTTTCCAATGCTCTCAAGAGCTGGGCAGCAAAGAGGTAATGTTACAGGATCTTCTTGCTTTTGCTACTGACAGTCATGGAATTCCTAGAGAGCTTATTATTTCTCATGAAGTATTTTATTTATTTTTTTAGAGAAAGGCAGTCAAATGAAGGTGGAGAAAGGCTAAGTGGAAGGGAGAAAGGATTAGCTATTCAGCTATATCTGTGGGTTATTTTCTTTATGTCATGGTGCATTTGTTTTTAAATTAAATGAAACCCTTTATGTTCTAGGTAAGCATGGTATATGACTCCAAAGATAGCTTTTGTAATTGACCAATATTAGAAATACAAAAGTATAAGAATGAATAGATAAGTGACATTATCATAGGACTGGAAAGCAAAGAACCATATGGCAGGTTAATGTAAAAAATTATTAGGATAAAATGAAAAATCTGGAATTTGAAAGTGGGTATTAAATTCATTTGGATTATTAATGATTGCCGTTAAAAAAGAGAATCCTGGGGCTAATAAGTTTTCATTAATAGATATCTTTTTACCTTATCTGGTGGTTTCTGTATTTGTTCTCATAACAGGCCTTTGGAATGGTCTCTCTCCTTCTGGTGGACCAATGTATTAACTTATACTTCTCCTGGGCCAGAGCTCAGCTACAGAGTAACAAAAGTGAAGTCTTTCTACCTTAAGTTCTAACTACCCGACTAAGTCCACAAAAGGACTAGAAAGGGCCTATCTGCTCACTAATCAGTAGATGTACTAGCTCAGATTTATATTATTTTAGAGTTAAAATGGGTCTATGAAGTTATCTTACTTTTAACCTTGCTACTATAGAAGAAATCTCTTTCAGAGCATTTCTAACAGTAGCACCTAGACATTGCTTAAGTATGTTCAGGACTGAAAAAGTCCCTGCTTCAGATGAACACCCCTCCACTGCAAGATAAGTTGAACAGCAAGATTTCTTCTTATGCTAGGCTAAAATTTGCATTCCTATGGCTACCTTGGTTTACATCCAGGCTCCCTCACTTATGTGATTTTATGATTTAATCTCTCTGTGCTCCAGTTTCCAAATATGTAACGTCTCTATACACAATACAGTACTACTCTGCCAAAAAGAAGGACAAACTTGATCATTTGTAGGAAAATGGATGCACCTCGAGACCATTATGTTAAGTGAAGTAATTCAGACACACAAGCATAAATATCACATGGTTTCTCTTACATGAAAACCTCAATATATATAAAATATGAAATAAAAGTCAGATAATAGGAAAACAGAGAGAGGGAAAAAAAAGGTATTGTAATCCAGCATGGACAATGTATCTAAAAGTGTACCTTGACTTATTACAATTGTCTTACATGTTTTATATGTTCTTTGGCATATTAGTCTGATTTTCAATATGTATATATAATTAACTTTATAAGGTTTTATAAGTTAAACAAATTAATCTGATGTTGGAAAAATAAAAGGGAGTGGAGCGAAGGGAACACAAAGAATTGAAATGTGTTATGCACATGTACCAATTCCCTACAGTGTAATCATTATGTACTGCAAACATGTACTAATAAAAGTAAAAAAAAAAAAACACTGGAAAAAATAGGACCTACCACATTACCTATCTCATAGGATTATTGTAGGGACTAAACATGTTAGTATATATCATGTGCTTACAGTAGTCTTGGCACAAAACCAGTGTTCAATAAATGTCAGCTCTTGTTTTTGTTGCTAATACTACCGCTACTTTTACACATACTATTATTACTAAGGACACTTTTGATAGTGACACATATTAATCCTCTTCTATTTGTCAGCTCTTCAAATATTTGAAGACTCCAATCCAGAACATGGACTTCAGAGGTATGCATTCCATCTCTTCTCCTTATTAATTCTGTATTTGATAAGTTATCTGATACCTTCAACCTAGATACCTTCAAGGAAGGTATCTACTGCATAGCATGGCTGTGATAATGAAAGGAGATGATACTATATTGAATGCGTCTAGTCTATAGTAGGTAGTTAAAATGTCAGTTACCTTTTTCTCTTCCATTCTTGTTTTTTCTCTTTGTAGGTACTAAAAGTCCTAATTTCTAACCTTTCTTTATATTATTTTCTAGTGGCTGACTTCTTTGTTTGATTTTAGTTTGCAAGTGTCTTTCTTAAGAGGTGTCTTTCAGGATGGAAAGCATTATTCCAGGTGTGGCCCGAGTACACTATGCAGAATCACTCAGCTAAATGCATATGTGCGCAAGGCAGGGGTTCGGTACATTCTTGTATCACAGTGATTCTTTTTGCTTATTGATTTCCTTTTCTTCCGGGCACACAGGCTAATGAGTGATCAATTCCATAAGAACTTCAAGTTAGACACTGAAATCAGAGCATTTGCACTGGCCAGCTCCTGAAGCTCTTTCCTAGGACTCTGCTTTCTTAGTGGGTTGTGAGACTAATCCTAGTTGTATATACTGAGGGACATTACTGCCAAAGTGTTCCTTTTGATTCATTTTATGTGGTTGCTTCCCAACCACATAACCTGCTCATCTAAAAAGACAATAATTTTAATCTACTAATTAGTCCTGGTTAGGTACCTGTAGGTATATATAGAAAGAACATGTTTTGAAACCGTAAGCAGCGTTCAGTTTCCACCTTTCCAATTTTCTGGAGGCAATATTCTACAGAACGCTGAGAAGATCACAAAGAGTAAAAAAACCTAAGGTCAAGCACTATCTATGCCCCTGGCTTAGTGTATGACCCTGGATCGTTATTTAACCTATTTGGATCATGTAATTCCCTCATCCACAAAATGAGAGGGTCTGACTTCATAAATCTGAATATCTATTCTGGGTCCAATGTGGTATATTTATATTCTGTAGCCTTATGGTTAATTAAATAATTGTATTTTTCTACTCTACCATCTCATACGTGTCATTTTAATCAGCTATTGCTACTTATCCCAGACAAAATGGGAGTTTTAAACAACTTCTGTCATTTAAATAGAGAACTGAAATAGCGGAGCATTTCCCTTCTTAACCTCTTGCTTATATAACTTTAAAGCAGTTAATTAAATTTTGCTTTATAAAGATTACCATTATACATCCAAGCTGAAAGGGAGAATTCAATATTTACATTTGAGGTACAGTAGGGGAAGCTATAACAAGCAAGACCATTTATACTTCATTAACTAAAGGAAATGGCTTGGACACTGACCTTTCAGTAGACACTATATTTCTCACAGCTCAAGATCTAGCAATATGTTATGAGAAAGTCAAGAATACCTATCACCCATTGCTTTGCGTCAGAAATCATATACCATAATCACGCTTAACATTTTTATTATTAATTTAAATCTTAAGGTAGTTGTCAAAACTATTGCAAGGTAATAGCTTTTTGCCTCTAGTGCATATAAAACTATTGGTTTAAAAGAAGTTTTCAATATATATACTGACCTTTTGAATAGTTTCTACTTTTTTTCAATCTTCCAAGAAAACAGTCTATTAAAAACCCTTCCTTTACTTATATAAAACCTACAGATTTACGTCCCAAAAGAAGTCTTAAGAATTACCATTGCTGTTTATAATTTTTAACTAAGTTTATTGATACATTTTAAATATACATAATGCATTCACCATAGGAAATTTGTACCTGTACATGATATATTTTGAGTCTTCTTTTTTTCCCATTCCCCTGCCTTTCCTACCTTTTTTCCCTCTTCTCCTCCTTATTTACAAAAGTTTTGTTTCCATTTTTCCTTCTTTTGTCATTGTTTTCTTTACCCTTCCTTCCTTTAATGTCCCATAAAACACTGATAAAACCAGTGTCTTTTTTGTTTCTAACTTGAGAAACACCACAATGAATCCTGGGTTATTGGACACTGACAAAGGTATGACAAGACTGTTTTATAGGAGATCACAGTCCTTTCCCTCTATGGGCATATTCTTGAATATTAAAAATGTTTAGTAAATCTCTCTCTCTCTATCTCCCTTTCTCTCTCTCTGTCATACACACACACACACACACACACACACACACACATTTGTAGGATGGGAGTTCTTACAGTATTTTGCAGAGTACATTCTATTTGCTATCATATATTTCTCCACTGGACTAAGAAGGTAGCAAATGTGGAAACAAAGAACCTCCATTTTTCTATATTTTGACATTCCTCTGTTAAATTCATGCAGTGGCTGAAAGATGAATGAAAACAGTAGGAGAGAGGGAAATCTTGGCTAGGAAAAGCATCACTTACGCTGACATTTCTAAAGGTTAGAATAATTTAGGCCCAGGCTTAGTTCACTTCAACATGACAATCACTTCCGTGTTGACATATGTAGTCTCCCAATAATCTGTTCCATGGCTGGCTGGAGAGGAAGAAACAGAATTTCCAGATGTCTGTGTTATTATTCTGCTTTCTCCAGGTGGGATCCTTGCTTTTGTCCCTGAACTGTGACTGAGAAGCCACTACACAGCAGATGGTAAGAAAGGAAGACTAAAGTTTAAATTAACAACCATCACCAAAAAATATTAAGCCTCCCTTTGAAACCACAGGAACTGTGAAATCTGAGTCTATATTTCTGTTGAAGGTCAACAAAGCAGGGCCTTCTTAGGACAGACAGGGTTTACTGCCTTTCTTAGCACAAATACACCAAGCAAGAATACATTAAGGAAAGACAATAGTGCATCACTAATTCAGTAATTGTCATAGGACTCTTTCTCTTCAATTAAATAGTTAACAGGGAATTGGGATTCACACAAAGAAATTTGCTCCTCTTCTCCTCTTTCCCAATTTGATTTATGCATAGTCCCTGGAGATGCAAATTAATGTCTTCATAGACCAAAAGCCCCAGCTGTTTTGGAAAACCTACAACAAAGCTTAACTAAGGTTCACACATGCAAACATAAAGCTCCCATAATTACTAAGCTGGGTATTACAAAGCTGGCTCCTCAATCAAGGGTCTAAAGCCAGCTTTATTGCCTCTCTCATCCTTAGCCAGGCTGGCCTGAATATACCTATAGTATTAATTTAGTACAGCCTGAAGCATTGTGGATTCTAGGTAAAGCCGAGGAAGAGATATAGAACGGTGGGGATTTATAACCACAATTCATCATTTATTAATATCAGATAGAAGTTGAAATCTAGGAAACATCATTTCTTATGTAGCTGATTTCTTTAATTTATTTATTTTTTGTGGTAAGAAATCAGAAAATGAGATGATTAATTCAAAGAAAATCGCAAAGAAACTCTTAACACCCTCAATCCAGCCCTAAATTAACAAAAGACAAGCTCCTCTCCCCAACTCCACTCCCTTGGAAGCAGGTGGCCTGTCCTTGCTATTCCCACTTCCTCTCCTATGATCTAAGCTTTAATCACTGAATTCTGTCCACAACGTTTTACTAAAACAACCCTTACAAAGGTGACTGATACTTCTTGCTAAAAGCAATGATCACTTTACAGTTATCTAACTTTCTCTCTACAGCACTAAACTGCTGATCATTCCTTTCTTTATATCAGCATTTTTAAAAACTTTACAAATTATAACAAAATAAAACTCTCTTCCCCTGCCTTCAATGACACTTCTGACTCTTGGTTTCTTTCTCAGTTTATTTCATAGACTTCATCCCAGTATTCCATCTTTATTCCTTTTTCTACATCCATGAGTCCTTAATTTTGACATCATAAAGGTACATGGATACACTTTCAGAGATCTGTAAACCTTTGCAAAACTGTATGCAGAATTGTATACATAAATTTTATGTACAGAAGATCTATAGTTTTCAGATACCTAAGGAGCCTAAAGTGAAATAGGGTCTAAGAGCAACTGGTTCTCAGATTTACAACTTAAAATTACTTCTCTAAAAAAACCGAGAACTCCAAAATCTCTATCTCCAGTCCAGATTATTCTCAGTATGGGCATCCCATGGGTAAGTTTACACAACAACCCTTTGCTTCCTCCCATGTTTTCCATGTCCACTCTTTCATCACTCACATTCAGTAACCAAGCTCTATGGTCTCAACCTTCTATCTCAAATGTAAACCCTTCTCTTCATCTCAACCACCATCTTCTCAGTCCAAATAATTATTTCCACAGCATCCTCACACATCTTCCTGTCTCCAGCCAACTTCCCAGTCGCAGATAGGACAATCCTTCTAAAAGCCAAATCTGACCATTTCAAATCCCTGACTTAAAAACTCTTCAGTTATTTCAAACTACCTAGCATGGCAAATAAGGCCCTTTATGACATGACTTCTGGTTAGCTCTACAGTCTCATCCATACTCTACAGCTCAACAACTCCTTAAAAATCCCTTCAACCTTTAACTACTCTTTATACTCTAGCCATACTTAACTCTTTTCAGTTCTTGCCTCTCAGATTTGCATATAATTTAACATAATATCATACTGGAACATCCTATCTCACCTTGGCCTGGGTAACCTCTGCCAAGAAGCTATCTCTAGCCACCTAAAGCTGGATTAGAGGATGCCTCTTATATGCTCTGACAACATCCTACATGTGCTATGAGACATCATTCCACATTATCATTGCCTATTTCTCTGCTTTTCTGTTTCCCACTAGAGTTTAGTAACTTAAAAGCTCCTTGAGGTCAGGGACCATATGGTGCCCTTAGCACTTAGCACAGTGTCTGGTACATCATGGTAGGTCAATAAATAGGTGTTGACTAAGCGAATGAATTAGTGGGAAGATGGATATTCTAGAACTTTAATACTATACTTTCAATCCTTACACTCTTTGTCTTCATCTTGATGTAGGAAACAAAACAGTGGACTCCAGAGAAGTCAGCTGACATAAGCAGTATTATCTGAGCCTCATTTTTCTCATCTTTATAACTAAGAAAAGTTCTATCTTCTTAAAGCTTGGCAATTTTTTAATTTGCTATTTTCTTGACATATCTAAATCTCATCTCACAAACTTCACTTCAGGTCCTCACCCTTCTTCCTAACCTTACTTTCTGTCATTGTAAATGCACTGTGATGGTCTAGTTTACACATTCGGAAATTGGTTTGGTAAAGGCCAAGACCTTATATCTTATATGTGTATGTATGAGTGAATACACACACACGAGAGAGAGAGAGAGAGAGAGAGAGAGAGAGAGAGAGAGAGAGAGAGAGAAGAAGGGAGAAGGAAAGGTTATATTGAGGTAAGTATCCTTTCCTTCCTATATCTATCCTTTGTAAAGAATGAAGTTGAGGTCCAATTTTTAAAAGTTCATAATGTTAAATGACCATTTGATGACAAAATTCCTAAAACTGTTCATGAACACTGAACAGGAAAACAAAAATAAAGTGCAAGAAAAAAGAAAAGGAGAATTCCAATAACTTGACATAGCTTGGTGGAATAAATCTTAGTAAAAGTTGAAAATAAAGGGAGGTATTTCTTTTGAAATGAGATACAACTTTAACTACCCTGGCCAAGAGAAGTGGAGCAATATGCATACAGAACCATGTGATGTATAGCACAGCTATGAAAATATGTAACAACAATAACCAGCACTAAGAATATAATAATGCAAGGACCAATCATCTACTGCTCCCTGGGGGAAGAACCAGATGGCCTAAAAGACCAGTTCTCATCTCTTAATTTCTTTGATTGATAAGGAAGGATACGCTTCTATTCAGGTCTCATGAACAGTGACCCCTTTTTTCCTCTGTGGACAAAGTTGATATACTACCACTTTTGCTTCCAGATATTAAACTCGTATTTAATTATATGTGTGTTTGGTAATGTATGCATTCAAAAACTTTCGCTGACAAAAATGGCCCTGCATCCATCTCTTTGTCTTTCAGTTGCTGCACACAAATGCAGCAGGGAAGTGAGGAATTTAAATGCACAGCAAGCAGCTAATGTATCTCTCCATAAACTGGTCTACATATCATGCCAAGAGTAGAAGCAAAAAAGTCTCAGATACAGTCTTCCCCATAAAGAGGCAAATGAAGCCAAGGGACTAAGTAGTAAGGAGGAAAATGAAAGGCTAAATTGAGATTATTAGTGCATGCCCTTTTAAAAATTAATCAAAAGAACCATTATCCTTGTCAACATTGAAGATGGGTTAAACTCTTTTAGTGCAAAGGAGAAAGAAGAGTGTCCACTTTTTATTCTAAACAAAACCAATAATATTTTCAATGTAGTTAGATAAATGCCATTTCACTTCAAAAGTGGTTATACTTGAGCAGTGGATAGAGTTACTATGTTATGTGAAAGGATAAGAGGCAAAATAAGAATGTTTAGAATAAAGAGGAATATACAGAAACAAAGAAAATCTTAGCAGTGTGCACTGTGCCTGTCTTAGACATCACTGGATAGATAGAAAAATACATCTTTATATGGCTCCATACAAATTGCTCCTGTATCTCACATGTAAATATACAAATATATAATTATATTTCGATACATAACATATGATAGCCAAGCAGACATCAGGGGCCAGGAAAGTACACCTGAGTCAGTCGGCTAATGAAGTAGAAAGAAGCCACAGGAGACTATGGCAGGTAAGGCTGAAAAATCAAGGTTAACAAAGAGGTCATTCCTTGAAATTAAAAAGTCTATTTGGGGATACATACATATACGTATGTGCTACTTTAAGAAGTATATGCATGTTTTACTTTAAGAAAATCCATTATTTCCTTATCCAACCTATAAATCATAGGAGTGGTTATTTGTATTACAGAAGCATTTTATATGGCAATCTTTTCAAATGCCAGCCTATCACTGTACTTCTAAGTAAGATTTGTTTCTATAAATACGAAATTTATATATTCAGTTTCTCGGAAACTTTTATTGGTGTAAGTGAGGTATCTCTACCATTGAGCTTCATGTAGACTTGCATTTGATTTTTTTTTTATAAATTTGAATTCTGAAATACAGTTTCTTCTTAAAGCTTAGAATGCCTGTATTATCTACACTTCAAAACCAGGAAGCTGAGATTATGTCAAACAAGTCCCCATTGAGGAAGTAGAGTCTCATCATAGAAGTGAATGAGAAAACATTCTTGAAATATTTTAAAGGCTCAAGGACAAATTCAGGAGGTTGTGATAAATAAGACATAAGAATGTTCCCAGAAATCTTCTGAAAAGTTTGTATTGTATTGTCTGTATTTCAAAACTCATACATTTTCACATGTTTGTTAAAGACAAACCTCTAAAGGAGCTCAGAGTGAGGTAAACACTGAGGTCTAGTTTAATGTAGGATAAAATGTTTTTATACTATATCTAAGTTTCATCTGATATGCTTAAGATCTGTGAATAAATAAATATGAATAGGATTATTTTGAGGAACTCATGAGTCTATCCACTGTTGTTGATGTATATTAACATATAAGCACAAATTTTACTTATGTGAACTGCTAGTGGCTTTGATCTGTATATGGAAGTTTTAAAAAATGTTCCCAGTTTGTAAAATGTATTATGCTATTGCACAGAGGACTTAGATATTAATTCCAAATATGACAGATGCTGCCTTGAATTCAATTATTAAAAAAATAGTCAAGTTGATGCATTGGTAGAGTAGTGTCTAATAGGTAACTTCTAAGTAAAAAAGACCAAAAGACAGAGGATCCATAGAAAAATCAGAATGAAAACCCAGACAACTGTCTATTCTTCTGTCAACCCAGACACACATCCTAAAGACAGTTCCCAGACACTTTATAATATGATATATACTGTTGTTTACATCAACAGTGTGAAACCTTGGCTCAGTAACAAAACAAATTTAAACAAGCCATTTTGAGACTAACCCTTTAATTTTTCAGATGATTACAGTCAATAAATATTTGTTGACTATGATACACATAAACTATTACATCATATAATGCTTAAAAATTCTATTATGGTAAAGATAAAGTCACTCTAAGTAAATAACAGTTTCAACATGATTCAAGGCTAGCAAATCTGTTTCCAGTCTTCTAAATAGCCCATGTTTCCAACTTAGTTAGTTATAGACTCATATCTTTGAATCATCTAATAACCCCAGCTTCAAATTTCTCTGAAAGTAGCCTGGTCACTCTCTACATGGAAAGTGATGAAACTGGTCTTAGTTTTTCTAGCCCTCTAGGTTTTAAAAAATAACTACAAATTACAATTATATACAATTAGAAGATCTTAAGAATATATAAGGTTATAGTTCTATTTATCACCTTTGTCAAATAAAGATAAGCACCTAGAGTGAATTATAAATTCTCAGTACATATTAAAATGTAGACCATGACAGATACACTAAACTAAGGTTATTCACTGATCTAAAAATGATGGGCAAAGATGGGATATATTTGTCATTTACTATAACAGAGACATTTCTCAGACCAGTAAAAATAAACAAAAATGTCTTGTAGAATTCAGCAGTGAAGCCATCAGGGCCCGGGCTTTTCTTAGTTGATAAGTTTTTAATTACATTTTCAATTTCATTGGTTGATATTGGGTTGTTCAGAATTTTTAGGTCTTCTTCGTTCAACTTTGGTAATTCATATGTATCTAGGAATCTGTCCATTTCTTCTGTGTTGTCCATCTTATTAGCGTATAGGTTCTGGAAGTAGGTACTGATGATCATCTGGATTTCTGCTGGGTCTGTTGTAATTTCACCCTTTTCATTTAGAGAGGAACTGCTGCCACTACTGTTTAAACTCTTCAATGAAATTGAAAGGGAAGCAATACTCCCAAATTCATTCCTGGAAGCAAGCATCACCTTGATCCCCACAGCAGAGAAAGACCCAACTGAAAAAGAGAACTATAGGCCAATCTCACTAATGAACATAGATGCAAAAATCCTTAATAAGATACTGGCAAACAGAATGCAGAAGATCATCAAGAAGATCATACACCCTGATCAAGTGGGATTCATCCCAGGGATGCAGGGATGGTTCAATATACGAAAATCAATTAATGGAATACACTATATCAATAGAGCCAAGGACAAAAACCATATGATTATCTCCATAGATGCAGAAGAAGCATTTGACAAAATCCAACATGCATTTATCATCAAAACCCTACAAAAAATTGAAATTGATGGTCTCTACCTCAAACTGATAGAAGCCATCTATGAAAAACCAACAGCCAATATCATACTAAATGGTCACAAACTGAAATCCTTCACACTAAAATCAGGAGCAATACAAGGATGTCCACTATCACCACTCTTGTTCAATATAGTTCTGGAAACATTAGCCATGGCAATTAGACAAGAGAAAGAAATAACAGGAATAAAGATAGGCAATGAAGAAGTCAAATTGTCATTACTTGCAGATGACATGATACTCTATATAGAAGACCCAAAAACTCCACCAAAAGTCTTCTAGACTTAATAACCAAATTCAGTCAAGTAGCTGGTTACAAGGTCAACACACAAAAATCAATAGCTTTCCTCTACACAAATGACAGACTCACTGAGAGAGAAATAGGGCAAATAATTCCTTTCAAAATAGCATCCAAAAAACTGAAATACCTAGGAATCATCCTAATGAAAGAAATCAAAGACCTCTTCTCTGAAAACTATAGTACTCTGAAAAGAGAGATTGAAGATGATATCAGAAAATGGACAGACATCCCCTGCTCCTGGGTAGGAAGGATTAATATAGTGAAAGTGGCCATACTTCCAAAACTGCTATATAGATTTAATGCAATTCCAATTGAGATCCCAGCAGCATACTTCATGGACCTTGAGAAAACCATCCAAAAATTCATTTGGAACAAGAAGAGACCCAGAATAGCAAAAGCAATACTAGGTAACAGAGACATGGCAGGGGGTATCACAATCCCCAACCTGGAACTCTACTACAAAGCTACTGTGAAAAAAATAGCACGGTACTGGCAAAGAAACAGACCTGCGGAGAAGTGGAACAGATTAGAAGATGGAGAAACAACGCCAGACACACTCAGCCATCTCATTTTTGATAAAGGAGCCAAACACCCTCACTGTCTCTTTAATAAGTGGTGCTGGAAAAATTGGGCTTCAACTTGCCAAAGATTAAAACTAGACCTATATCTCTCACCATGCACTAAACTAAAATCAAAATGGATTAAAGATCTAAATATTAAAATAGAAACTCTGAACCAGTTGGAACAGAGGTTAGGTAGAACCCTTGAAGAAATCGGTGTAGGAAAAGATTTGATGAACAAAACCTCAGTTGCCCGTGAACTAGCACAAACAATCAACAAATGGGATCTCTTCTTATTAAAAGGCTTCTGCACAGCAAGAGAAACCACCAGCAGTGGGAAGAGACAAGCCACAATATGGGAAAAATCTTCACCTGCTCTTCCTCAGACAAAGGTCTACTATCTCGAATCTATAAAGAACTTAAAAAGATCAGACCTCCCAAATTTAAAGACCCAATCCGAAAATGGGCATCTGAAATGAACAGACATTTCTCACACAAAGAAGTAGAAATAGCAAATAAATACATGAAAAAACGTTCAACATCACTGGTCATTCGAGAGATGCAAATGAAAACAACGCTGAGATTCCACTTCACTCCAGAAAGAATGGCTGCTACCATGAAATCAACCAGTAACAAATGCTGCCGGGGCTGTGGGGAAAGAGGAACCCTGCCCCACTGCTGGTGGGAGTGTAGACTGGTGCAACCACTGTGGAAATCAGTATGGAGATACCTCAAAGAACTAGGACTGGAAGTCCCATTTGACCCAGCTATTCCACTGCTGGGGATCTTCCCCAAAGAATTAAAAGAATCATACCACAGTGATATATGTGCACCCATGTTCATAGCAGCACAGTTTGTAATAGCTAAAACTTGGAAACAGCCCAAATGCCCATCAACTGGAGACTGGATAAAGAAAATGTGGTTTTTTTAATAAAATGGAGTACTACTCAGCCATAAAGAATGAGAAATTAGAGACATTTATAGCTAAGTGGATGCACATTGAGGCAATACTCTTAAGTGAAATAAATAGGACACACATGTGTAAATACCGAATAGTTTCTCTGGTGTGAGAAACTGAAAGTGTAAATAAGGACTAAATGTATAATAGGTCGTGTGAAATAGGAAGAAAAGGGGCAAAGGGGAAGGAAGTGGGAGGGCTAGGGGAAAGGATAGAAGGGAATGGGATTAATATGAGAAAATGGAACAATAGGTACAAAATCTTTGTAGAATAGGGAGGAGTGGAGGGGTTGAAGGGAGGGCTGGGCAAGGGTGAAAAATAAGAACCAAGAGAGTCTATGTAAAGGTGCAAATTTCCAATGATGAATGTCATTATATTGTATACCTAAAATGTACCAATGATTAGAATGAGCAATCGATAATGTAAAACAGGAAGAAAAGGTCCAAAGGGGTAGGGGTAGTGGGAGGGGCAGGGGAAAGGAAAGAAGGGAAAGGAAAAATGCTGAGAAATGGAAAAAATGGAAATAAAGTCTTTGTAAATAGGGAAGGGTGGAGGGCGTGAAGGGAGGGCTAGGAATGTGGAAAAATTAAGAACCAAGATGCATTATGTAAAGGTACAATTCCCAATGAGAAATGTAATTGTGTTGTATACCTTCAGTGTACCAATATAAGAATTTAATACAAAAACAAACAAATAAACAAACAAAAAATAAACAAAAAAAAGACTGGCAAACAAAAACCATAAAAGTACCCTTAAATTAAATATTACAAACCTAGCAGGAACTTTAAAAGTGGTATGCCTATTTTTTTTACTAAATGGAAACTGAAATTACATTTCACCTTTACATTGTAAACTCCTTTTATAATACTTTTCTCTATTACTAATGTGCATTACAAAGAGGTACCAGTATCTCAAGAATAAATTAGGAAACCAAACAAACCCCAAATATGTCTTGCATCAAAGCCAATTTGCTCCTTCCTGGTACACTGGGAGCAGCACCAGTAGCAGTATCTGGTGACAGTAGCTTTTCTCTAAAACAGTCTTATATTTGTGTCAGAGAGGGAATACTCTGACCAAACTGTTGCTAGAGGGTCTGTGTGCTAGATGTGGAAAACTTCAGTCCTAAATGATTTCCCCTTGAGGAAAGCTCAACATCTTTATCAGCAGTACTAGCTAATCTGTTATGGAGAAGACATTGAACTGTAAAACAGTGGGCAGGCAACAAAAGAGGCAAAGTAAGGATAAACCAACTAACCCCACAAAAAGAAAGGAGTTACCACAGCAAAAGCTAAAAGCAACAATTACACTGAAACTTCCATAGAGATGCAGTGACAAAGAGAAGTCAAATGATGGCTCAATGATATTTTTAAAGCAAACAAACAACCTAACTAAACTCTCAAAAACAATTTAGTAAAACTCAAATTATATATTATTTATTTTCTTAATATTTATTATAGACAACTATCAACTGTTACATAGTCAAACATATACAGTAAAATAAGTGACAGCCGTGATTAGTACTACCTACATATGTTCTATGTTCCACATCCAGTCTATTCCAAAGTCTACAGTCAGAAGACAAGGCCCAAAGAAAAGTGGTTGAAGGAATGGCAGGTTAGGGGAGACAATGAAAACAGAAAACCTTAGAACACCTGGAAAGATTAAATAATCAATCAAGGGTAGCCACCACCAGTACAACCACCAACACTAAACATTTAATTGTATGACAGTCACTTTGCTAAGTATAGAGACATGGGGCTATGTCCAAGGAGAGATGAAGTATCATCAAAGTGAATTTTAACATTCTTTCAGTCATGACATTTATGTGTCAAACACTCTGCAGGTCATGCAATAATTGGGAACTAATAAACGGTAGTAGAATGTCATAGAAAGAAACCAGATTGGAAATTAGAAGATGTAGGTTTTAGTTCTAAGAGTATTATGAAGTATTTGTGACCTTAGACAAATCATCCAATTTTATTAGGCCTAACTAAAAGATCTAAAAGTTAAGAGATGCTGGACCAATCAGGGTTTTCAATTTCTTTAAAACAGCCAAAGCTTTCCTGAAATGACACCTCTACATATAAAAGAGTAGACATAGAAATCTTATGCTTGAAGTGAAGATCATTAGTCTTATATCCCCTCTCCTGGGCCTCCTCTTCTTGGAAGCAGCCTTAATAGTATCTATCAACACAGTTTGAAAATCCATGGGCTAGATATTTAAGGTCCTTTCTACAGCTAATATAACTACTGTGAAACTCCCCTCATCTATATCTTCAAAGTCTTTGTTCAATACATTCCCAAAAATATTTGTTGAATATTAGAAAACACAAGGTAGGATTTCCACTTCAGAAGAACTTGACATTTTGTTGGAGGAAACAAAATAAAATAATATGGGGATGCTCTTCAGAGGAAGGAGAGCTTTAAAGAGCAGGGACCACTGTAATAAATTGTTCACTTCTTACCTATTTTTGTGGCTCTGACATCAATGCCTAGGCAGAAGGCACTCAAGTAAGTATTGAATAAATGAATGAATTATTATGTTCACTGAAACTTAAAAGGTGAAGAGTTTAAAGTATTTTCCATATTTTATGGAATATTTTTATATGCACTAAATTACAAGAAGAGTAAACAAATTTCTCCATTATTCATTCTACTATCTACAATTACTTATAAATGGAGATATTTTTTAGAATAAAAATAAAACAAAAAAAGCACACCCATTATGTTAGCACCTTCCTTATATCAGCAGAACAAATAAAGGCAAAATTCCACCTAACCATTTGAAATATAATTCTGTAGGAATAAATCATCAGACTAAATTTTGTCTTGGCAGGAAATCTTTCTTCCAATGAACTTATTTATATGAAGGTCATTAATTTGCTGCAAGTAAGCAAGTCTCCAAAGTAGGTAAATCTAGTTAGAAATAAGGGCCATTTTCTCTCTCTTCCTTCTCATCTCCATTAGTGGTGGAAAGAAGGCAAGGAGGTGGAGAAGAAGGCAGCTGTTTTTCTTTTTCTCCCATGCTTAAATTCTGTCCAGTAAGATACACTGTGTCTTTTTAGACTCAAAGTCAGCCAGCAGGCGCTTAAGTAAAATTAAGACAACTGTACCAATTGAAGAGAAATTGATGGAGAGCTTACTGGAGACAAATCATTTGAGTAAATGCTTTGCCTGTTCAAGGAACAATATAATTTCTAAAGGAAATCTTTCTGGAAATGGTCAGGTGGCTCTATAATTTTATGGGTCAAGGGACATCAGTTATCCAGGACAAGTGTTGTATATAACTAATGTACTGAAATCTGAATTGTTTCCCTAGAAGACTACTACATTTGAAAGGACATGAAGGTGATTTGAAATTTCATTTTTGTTTTAGTGTAGCCCTAGTATTTTAATATGGTATACATATACAATTCCTATTCTGAATATGCCTTATAAATTGGCATATTTTTTTAAACATCCTGGGAGGGTATAAACAGTTTTTTTTCAATCTATGGTACCTGATACTCGAGTTGCTTAGAGAGATATCAAACTAACAGATAAACTGATAAATACCTTGTCCCTTTCTAGTCTTCCTTGCAGGTGCAATGTCATTGAAAGGAAAAGATTTCATCTTCTCCTCTGCTGTGACAAGTACAGAGATCCCACTCTGTATGGGACTCCACAGGTAGCTGGAATAAAAGTTACATTGAGAGGGTATATAAGGCAGTGTGCTGACTGCTCAGAGTAGATGACATCATTGCTTTCTTCTATTCATTTTAATTACTCCCATGCAAAATGTGAATGCAATTCAAGGTCTCAAACTTCATTTGGAAGACCTACATTTAGAATTGATCCAATTATTCTAGTGACCACATGATTTTTAATGCACTAGGGCAGGTGGACTAACTGTTCCTTGCCTTCTATCATTCAAGCAAAATGTGAAAATTTCTGGTCAGGAGTTGTCAAGTTTTGAACTTACCATTTCTCATCAGAGGGCTACAATTGCCATCTTCAGAAAGACTTTGTCACCATCCTGTAGTATTTTAACAGAACATGAAATGTGGCTTCAATGAGCATAAAAAAGAGAGAAGTGATTTTATTTTCTTCTCACACATTTTGATCTGTTTGATATATATATATATATATATATATGTCTAAAGTTATTATACTAGGATATAAATTATTTGGAATTCTTCACACTAAGTACTCAGAATTTTCTATTATTTCCTTGCTTTTCCACCTAAATCACTTGTAATGTATTTATTCAATCAGTCTAAACATTTATTTAGAACCTACTATATGTCAGGGACTTTTCTAGGCCATGGAAATACAAAATGAACAAAACAAAGCTGTTTGCTTTGGAGATGCTGCTTTGGAGCTTTTATACTTTAGGGGAGAGAGACAAGGAAGAAATCCATAGACATAAAAATATCAGAAAGAGGCAAGTGATATGAAGAACAAGATATCAGCCAATAGTAATGATAATATGAAAAAAACAAACCAGGGTAAATGTATAGAGAATAGCAATGAAAGTCCACTCTGAAATGGAGACACTTAAAGGTAGCTTTGAATGAAATGAGGACTCATCCTGATTCGTTTTCTTTATTCAAAAACAATCCAGAAGTTCACTAATATTATTGTGTTCTGAATTGGAAGTCAAAAAAGTCATAGAGTTGAGACATTTGAGAAATACCATCAGGATATTCAAAGAAGTCATAATCATGCTGAAAATATCTACTAAAAGCCAACAAATGACTCAAGGGATGAAAGAAGGCTGAGAGGGATATGACTGAAAAATATTATTTCATTGAACATTGTGAATGAGAATTTGTAGGTTCATGTACCCAGTGTTAGGGCAAATCGTACAAATGACAAATCAGAGAAATAAAAAATATATCCCAGTTTCCAGTTCTAGGACATGATGAGTACTTTCACTTCTTCATATCTCTCCCACTAAGTACAGCTAAAAGCGTAGACATTATATATAAAACAAATACTATAAGATGACTCTCAAAGGTGGAGAGAAGAAGGTAGACTTACTAGGGACTTCAGGAGCCAGAGAATGACAGAATGGTAAGTTCCTTGGGTATTCTTTTACTTTTTATAAATCAGACTTGATATTGGAGAAGCCAGGACCTCAGACATGCCAATGAGCAGACAATAAAATAGCTGCACGAAAGTCAGTTTTCTGTAGCCAAAAAACCAAAAAGAGATAGCCTAGCAAGACAGAAACTTAAACAATAGCTACATTAATCCAGTCAAACACCACAGGGAAAAACTGCAGCCTTATCCTCTCCTCATGAACAAGTACTAAATGTGAAACCTAGACTTCCACTCTCTCCAGACACTAAAGAGGTACCTCAACCACCATAATGGAGTGATGGTTAGAGAAGGCCAAGAGGCAAGTTGGAGTTCTCATCCCCAACCCTGAAGTGTCAGTGAAGGCCACATGGTAAGCAGGAATCAGGTGTCCATCATTCAGGGTGGTTTAAACAAAAGCTTAGAGGGGAGTTTCAACTTCTACTCCCAACAAGTGTTAAGGTGTTCACCTTCCCCAAAGTGTCAATGGAGGCTGACTGGAAAACTTGGATTTCTACTTCCATTTGGGAGTAACAAGGTGGTGATAACTTCCCTTGCCAGTGTGATGTCAGAGGAGACCTACTAAAACAGAAGGTTTAAATAAGACCTAGAATCTCAAAATATAAAACTCAAAATGGCAAGAATTCAATTTTTAAAATCACTTAGATTAAAAACCAGGAGAAAATCATTTTACAGGTGTACAGACATCAATACCAAGATGATACAGATGTTGAAATTATCTGACCAGGATTGAAAAATCAGTCTTCATAATGATGCTTAAAGAAACAATTATGAACATAATTAAAACAAATAACAAAACATTTTAGCAAAGAAATAAAGATATGAATCAAAACCAAATGGAAAATTTAGAACTGAAAAATACTATAACCAAAGTTATAAAAAAAACCCACTACATTGGCTCGACAGGAGAATGGAGATGACAAAGTAAAGAATCAATGGATCTGAGGATACAATAATAGAAAATATCTAATATGAATAATAAAGAGAAAGTAGAGTAAAAAATGAGCAGAACCAGAGGGACCTATGGGACCCTAAGATCTAATGTTTATTTGACTGAATTCTCAGAAGAAGGGAAGAATAGGTATTCAAAGAAATAATAGGTAGAAACTTTAGAAATGTTGTCAAAGACACAAACCTACTGAATGTGAAAGTCAAACCAACAAACAATACACACACACACACACACACACACACACTCGGAAAAAATCTATACCAACATACTTAAACTACTAAAAGCTAAAGACAAAAAGTATTGAAAACAGTAAGAAATAATGCCAATAGCTATGTGATAAACAACTAGAATGACAGCAGACATATAAGAAAAAGTATACACCATGCTCAACTGGGGTTTATTCCAGAGACGCAGGCTGGTTCAATATTCAAACATCAATTGATGGAATTCAACATATTCATGGGCTACTGAGGAAAAAAATCACGTAATTATATCAATTGATACCAATAAAGCATCTCAAACATTTAACCTAATTCAGGATAAAAAGACTTGGAGAACACAAGAGTAGAGGGGGAATTTCAACAACTTGGTAAAGGATATTTACAAAAATACCTAGAGCTAACAACTTGCTCAAAAGCAAAAGACCGAATTCTTTCCGTCTACTATCAGGAATAAGGAAAAGATATCTGTCACCACTCTTTGTAAAATTAATTTTATTGGTAGATTTTAGGTATACAATATAATGATATTCGTCATTGGAAATTTGTACCTTTACATAATATATCTTGGTTCTTATTTTTTCCCCATTTCCCTGCCCTCCCTTAAACCCCTTCACCCCCTCCTGATTTACAAAGACTTTGTTTCCATTTTTTCCTTTTCTCAAATTAATTTCCTTCCTTTCTTTCCTTTCCCAAACCCCTCTCATTTTCCCTTCCCCTTTGGACCTTTTCTTCCTATTTCACATTATCTATTATACCTTTTTATATAATATACAGTACTGGAAGTTTTGGTCAGTGCAATAAGGCAAAAAAATATGTGCAAATTTGAAAAGAAGAAGCTAAGCTGTCTCTATTTGTGTATGACATGATGGTGTACATAGAAAATATTCTAGAACTAATTTCAAAATCAACAAGGTCAAATAGTATTGTCAGTACTAACATACAAAAATCAATTGTATTTCTTTCTATATACTAGCAATGAATATGTGAATAATGAAAATAAAAATACAATACCATTTGCTATTATTAAAAAGAAAAATATGGTGCTCGTGCTCCCAGCCCAGAGAAAGGGGCTTCCAGCCGCTATTGCACCACTCGCAGCCCAGAGGAAGGGGCTTCGCGGCCATCGTTCCACCACTCCCAGCCCAGAGGAAGGGGCTTCCGGGCCACCATTCCACTGCTCCCAGGTCAGAGGAAGGGGCTTCTGGGCCGCCGTTCCACCACTCCCAGCTCAGAGGAGGTGAGAAACACAGCCATCAATACGCCAATAGCAACCCCCCGCCACCCCGGGTCAAAATGAGAAGACACGTAAACAAGTCTCAAAACCAAACTTCCAGATCGCCTACAGCAACTCCAAAGGGAAATGAGATGGAACACTGCTACTCAACCACCTGGACTCTGCAAACTGGCAACATGAGATGATCTGGAAAAAATGAAATCAGAAATAATTTCTCAGATAAGAGCAGAGATTGTGCTCATAGTGCAAAACATGAATAATAAATCTAGAGAGGAGCTGAGGAACATGATGGAAACCCAACACAGGAAACAAATGGAATCCATAAAACAGATACAAACAGATTTCCAGGAGATCAAAAACTCCACTGATAGTCCACACAGCAGAAAGAGCCAATGTGAGGACAGAATTTCAGATATAGAAGATAAGATTGCAATTAGTGACCAGGAAAAGAAAAATTGCTTCAAAATTGTAAGGGACACAAGAAATCAATCCAGCAGCTACTAGGCGACGCAAAGAAGAATAACATAAGACTGATTGGCGTCAACAAAGAAACAGGAGAGAGCGCAGATGACATAAAAAAACTGTTCACAGAAGTGACAGCAGAAACCTTCCCAAGCAGGGGAAAAGAACTTGACATACAGAGAAGTGAGGCATATAGGACTCCAAATAGCCTTGATCAAAAAAAAAAATCTACACATAGGCATATAATTGTTAAGATTCCAGAAACCCAACAGAAGAACAAAGTTCTACAAGCAGTTAGAGAAAAGAAATAAATCACATAGAAAGGAAAGCCCATCAGAATCACAGCAGACTTCTCAATGCAAACCCTCAAGGAAAGAAGAGCTTAGGAGTGACATATTCCAAGCCCTAAAGGAAAACAGCCTCCAAACCAGATTGATGTACCCTGAAACACTATCTTTCAAAAATGATGGACAAAAAAGATACTTTCATGACAAAGAGCACCGAAGGAATTTCATGAATACGAAATCAGCACTCCAAAAATTTTTAGACAATATGCTAGGAAAAGACAGTGAAGATCAGAACCCCAGGAAACCCACCAGAGTGAATCCGTCGAGCACAACATGAAATTAAAGCAAAGGGGGAGAATCCAAAAAAAAGAAAAAGTCATGAAAAAGATAAGTCAATATGTATCAGTTATAAGCATCAATGTTAATGGTCTCAACTCATCATTCAAAAGAAATAAACTGGCAGAATGTGTCAAGAAGCAAGATCTAACAATATGCTGCATGCAAAAAACACACTTAATTCAAAAAGAAATGCATAGACAAAAAGTAAAAGGGTGGAAAATAATACTCCATACGACAAGAACCCAAAAAGAAGCAGGAGTAGCTATCCTCTTTGCAGATCAAGTGGATTTCAAACCAACACTGATTTAGAGAGACAAAGGACACTACATCCTTGTAAAGGGAACAATCCAAGAGGAAGAGATAACAATCATAAGTATCTATGCACCAAACACTAGTGTCCCCAACTATATAAAAACAAATACTAACTGACATGAAAAATCAAATAAGCACTAATAGAACAGTAGTAGGGGACCACAATACCCCACTGTAACAAATAGATAGATCAACTAGACAAAAAATAAGCAACAAAATACTAGAACTCAATCTAACTCTTGAACAAATGAACTTAACAGGTGTTTACAGAGTCTTCCACCCCACAAAATCAGAATACACATTCTTTTCAGCTGCACACAGGGCATTCTGCAAAATAGACCACATACTAGCTCACAGAACATGTTTAAGTAAGTGCAAAACTGAAGTTATCCCCTGTATATTATCAGACCATAGTGCAATGAAATTGGAGATCTACAGCAAAAGAAACTGCAAGAATTTCATAAAAACATGGAAATTGAACAACACATTTCTGAATAACCTATGGATTACAGAGAAAATTAAAGAAGAAATCAGACAGTTCTTATAATTAAATGGACAATGACAGTACAACATATTGGAATCTATGGGACACAATGAAAGCAGTCTTACAAAAGAAATTCAAAGCAGTGAATAATCATATTAGGAAAACAGAGCAAGCCCAATTAAATGACCTGATGCTGAACCTCAAGCTTCTAGAAAAAGAAGAGCAGGACAATCCTAAAGCTCATACAAGGGAGGAAATTATAAAGATCAGAGCAGAAATCAATGCAATGGAGACCAAAAGAGTGATACAAAAAATCAATGAAGCCAAGAGTTGGTGCTTTGAAAGAATAAACAAAATTGACAAACCCTTAGCCAACCTTATGAAAACAAGGAAAGATAAGGCCCAAATCCATGCAATTATGAATGAAAAGGGTGAAATTACAACGGACCCAGCAGAAATCCACAGGATCATCAATAACTACTTTGAGAACCTACATGCCACTAAAATGGAAAACACAGAAGAAAAGGACAGATTTGCAAATACGTATGAATTACCAAAGTTGAACGAAGAAGACCTACAAATTCTAAACAACCAAATGACAATCAGTGAAATTGAAAACGTAATTAAAAACTTGCCATGGGCTGGGGATTTAGCTCAGTGGTTTTGCTGCCTACTATGCAAGCGTAAGGATCCGAGTTCGATCCCTGGTACCAAAAAAAAAAAAGCTTGCCAACTAAGAAAATCCCAGGTCCTGATGGCTTCACTGCTGAATTCTACAAGACTTTTAGAGAAGAACTACTGCCACTACTGTTTAAACTCTTTAATAAAATTGAAAGGGAAACAATACTCCCAAATTCATTCCTGGAAGCAAGCATCACCTTGATCCCCAAAGCAGAGAAAGGCCCAACTGAAAAAGAGAACTATAGGCCAATCTCACTAATAAACATAGCTGTAAAAATCCTTAATAAGATACTGGAAAAAAGAATGGAAAAGATCATCAAGAAGATCATACACCCTAACCAAGTGGGATTCATCCCAGGGATGCAGGGATGATTCAACATACATAAATCAATCAATGTAATACGTCATATCAATAGCGCCAAGGACAAAAACCATATGATTATCTCCATAGACGCAGAAAAAGCATTTGACAAAATCCAACACGCATTTATGATAAAAAACCCTACAAAAAATTGGAATAGATGTTCTCTACCTCAATCTGATAAAAGCCATCTTTTAACAGCCAGTGTCATACTAAATGGTCAAAAACTGAAATCCGTCACACTAAAATCAGGAACAAGACAAGGATGTCCACTATCACCACTCTTGTTCAATATAGTTTTGGAAACATTAGCCATGGCAATTAGACAAGAGAAAGAAATAAAAGGAGTAAAGACAGGAAATGAAGAAGTCAAGTTGTCATTATTTGCAGATGACATGATACTCTATATAGAAAACCCCAAGAACTCCATCAAAAGTCTTCTGGACTTAATAACTAAATTCAGTAGAGTAGCTAGATACATGGTCAACACACAAAAATCAATGGCTTTCCTCTACACGAACAACAGACAGAAATAGGGCAAACAATTCCTTTCACAATACCATCAAAAAACCTGAAATACCTAGAAATCAATCTAACTGAAGAAATCAAGGACATCTTCTCTGAAAACTATAGCACTCTGAAAAGAGAGATTGAAGATGATTTCAGAAAATGGAAAGACGTCCCCTGCTCCTGGGTAGGAAGGATAAATAGTGAAAATGGCCATACTTCCAAAGTGCTATATAGATTTAATGCAATTCCAATTGAAATCCCAGCAACATACTTCACGGACCTTAAGAAAACAATCCAAAAAATTCATTTGGAACAAGAAGAGACCCAAAATAGAAAAAGCAATTCTAGGTAACAGAGACATGGCAGGGGGTAACATAATCCCCAACTTGAAACTATACTACAAACCTACTGTGATAAAAACAGCATAGTACTGGCAAAGAAACAGACCTGAGGATCAATGGTACAGATTAGAAGATGCAGAAACAACTCCAGACACAATCAGCCATCTCATCTTCGATAAAGGAGCCTAACATCTTCACTGGAGGAAAGATAGCCTCTTTAATAAATGGTGCTGGAAAAATTGGGTTTCTATTTGCCGAAGATTAAAACTATACCTATATCTCTCGCCATGCACTAAACTAAAATCAAAGTGAATTAAAGATCTAAATGTTAAAATAGAGATGCTGAACCAGCTGGAACAGAGTTTGGACAGAACTCTTGAAGACACTGGGGTAGGAAAAGATTTTATGAACAAAACCTCAGTTGCCCGTGAACCAGCACAATCAGCAAGTGGGATCTCTTCTTATTGTAAAGCTTCTGCACAACAAGAGAAAGCACCAGCAGTGTGAAGAGACAACCCACAATGTGGGAAAACATCTTCACCTGCTGTTCCTCAGACAAAGGCCTACTATCTTGAATCTATGAAGAACTTAAAAAGATCAGACCTCCCACATTTAAAGACCCAATCCGAAAATGGGCAGCTGAAATGAATAGACATTTCTCAGAGAAAGAAGTAGAAATAGCAAATAAACATATGAAAAAATGTTCCACATCACTGTTCATTCGAGAGATGCAAATGAAAACAATGCTGAGATTCCACCTCACTCCAAAAAGAATGGCCCCTATCATGAAATCCACTAATAACAAATTCTGGCAGGGCTGTGGGGAAAGAGGAACCCTGCTCCACTGCTGGTGGGAGTGCAGACTGGTGCAACCACTGTGGAAATCAGTATGGAGATACCTCAAAAAACTAGGACTGGAAGTCCCATTTGACCCCGCTATTCCCCTGCTGGATATCTTTCCCAAAGAATTAAAAGAACCATACCACAGTGATATATGTGCACCCATGTTCATAGCGGCACAGTTTGTAATAGCTAAAACCTGGAAGCGGCCCAAATGCCCATCAACTGGGACTGGATAAAGAAAATGTGGGTTTTTTTTTTTAATAAAATGGAGTACTACTCAGCCATAAAGAATGAGAAATTAGAGACATTTATAGCTAAGTGGATGCACATTGAGGCGATACTCTTAAGTGAAAGAAATGGGACACACATGTATAAATACTGAATAGTTTCTCTGGTCTGAGATACTGAAAGTGTAAATAAGGACCAAAATGTATAATAGGTAATGTGAAATAGGAAGAAAAGGGGCAAAGGGGAAGGAAGTGGGAGGGCTAGGAGAAAGGATAGAAGGGAATGCGATTAATATAAGAAAATGGAAAAACAGGAACAAAATCTTTGTAAATAGGGAGGAATGGAAGGGTTGAAGGGATGGCTGGGCAAAGGTGAAAAATAAGAACCAAGAGAGATTATGTAAAGGTGCAAATTTCCAATGATGAATGTCATTATATTGTATATCTAAAATGTACCAATGATTAGAATGAATAATCGATAATGCAAAATAGGAAGAAAAGGTCCAAAGGGGTAGGGGTAGTGGGAGGGGCAGGGGAAAGGAAAGAAGGGAAAGGAAAAATGCTGAGAAATGGAAAAAATGGAAACAAAGTCTTTGTACATACTGAATGGTGGAGGGGGTGAAGGGAAGGCAGGGAATGGGGAAAAAATAAGAACCAAGATACATCATGTAAAGGTACAAGTTCCCAATGAGAAATGTAAATGTATTGTATACCTAAAATGTACCAATAAAAGAATTTAAGGTAAAAAAAGAAAAATATTTATTAATCTAATAAAATGTATACATGACATATGAAAATTACAAAATAATGAAAGAAATCAAAGAAGACAGTAACAGACAACATACAGTGCTTATGGATTAGAAGACACAACATAGTAAAAAAGTCAATTCTCCCTCAAAAGGGCATATAGGTTAAATGTTGTCTCTCTCAAATTCCCAGTGGGGATTTTTTTCTAAACACAACATATCCTAGGACTTAAATGCATGAACAAATAAAAATCGTTGGGATCTAGAGCTTAGTGAACAGCTCTTTGACATGACACTAAAATGTATATCCATAAAAGAAAAAATTCATAAATTACTGATCACTGAAATTTTTAAATTTTGCTGTTAAAGACTATTAAAGGAAAAGATACAGACTGGCAAAAACTATATTGGCTAAACACATATTTGACAAAGCAGTCATGTACATGGAGTATATAAAAAACTCGCAGATCTTAACAGTATAAACACAAACAAGTGATTAGAAAAAGGTCAAAGTACTGTACTTAAAGAGACATTTCACCAAAGAGTATGTATGGACAGCAAATAAGCAGAAGGAAAAATATTCGAAATCACTTGCTCTTAGGGAAATGCAAATTGAGACCACAAAAATCACTCATATCAAAAGAATACCTAAAATAATTCCATAGCACAATGGGATGATATGATTCACAATAGTCTACTATATATTTTGTGAAGAACAAGAAGAGAGGAAGCTCAAAGGCTCAAAACAAAGAAAGTATAAGGAGAGGAAGCACATTACTAATTATCCTAATTTGATCAATACATACATACTATTAACATGTGTTGAAATATCACACCATATCTCATAAATATGTACAACTGTCATGTTAATCAAAAATTTGAAAAAAGCCCAAAAGCAAAACACAGGAACAATGCCAAATGCTGCCAACTGCTGAACACCTGGATCATTCATATTGGTGGAAACATGAAAAGGCTCAGCCACCCTAGAAAGTAGTTTGTCAGTTTCATTTTTTAAAAATTACGGGACACTTTATCTACCATTATGGTACTACATTTTTGTTCAAGGAAGTCATTTCATAGTAAAGAAGAGTTGTAAATGAGCCTGTGCCCACAGAATTCACTATTCTTGCCATGTTTCCATACTTGCCAGAATGACAGAATTGCTTTTTGAAGAATGAACAACAGCATAAACTAGGTGGCAACACCCTCCAGAGGCAATGTCTTCCCAGATGCTCTAAATTGATGTCTGATATATGATTATAATATATAAATAATATGATATATTATTTCTCCAGTAGCCAGGATTCATGGATCTAAGAATAGTAACTCGGGAGGGACTTGGTTGATTATTACCCCTAGCAATCCACAAGCAATTTATTTGTTTTCTGTGGGTTACGAGCTCCTTGATGTTGGCTCTGCTGGAGGTCTCAGATCCAAAAGGAGCTAAGGTTACAGTCCCTAAAATATTGTTTAAGATAGACTGTATTTCAGTCCATAACACAAGTCTTAAAAATGTTGAAACTATTTAAGTCATGCAGAGCATGTTCTTTGACATAGTGGAATTAAATTAGAAATCAATAATAAAAAGATAACTGGGAAATATAAATATTCCTTGTGTCAAAGAAGAAAGCACATAGAATATTAAAAAGTACTTAAACTGCATTAACATGGAAATAGACATATCAAAATTTGTGAGATAAAGTAAAGCAGTGCTTAAGTGAAATACATAGTATTAAGTGGTTACTGGTTCATAGCATATTTATTCATAATATAGACAAAAATTGAAAACCACACAAATGAGCACCAACTAGTGAAAGGATGAGCTAATTATACTTAATTAATACAAACTGAATATTACTTAAAGCTACAAATGAACATACTCACTACCATGGGTTAATGAAAAAGAAAAAAGGCTAGGGAAAGAAGCTAGACACAAGCAAGTAGAGTGTAGATCTCATTTATATGAAGTTCTGTAACAATTTATGGTGATAGAAGTCATAATAGTAGTTGCCTATGTAGGTTGGAGGTTGACTGGAAGGAGATATGAAAAAACTTTCTGGTGAAATTAAAATGTTTATGTCTTCAATATAGTGCCAATTATTATTGTACTCATTTGTCAAGTCATTAAACTGTACATTTAAGATCTGTGCATATCATTATGTAAAATTTATCTCAATATTTAGAAAGGTTTTCCTGCAATATTATTCACAGTAGCCACAACATAGAAGCAAATTAAATGCCTAGTATAGATGAATAAAATGTGTTATATAAATATATATACACAATATGAATATATAAAGAAAATGTGGTACATATATATATGTATACACACAGTATGGATGAAGAAAATGTGGTGTATACATATATATGTGTATAGAAATGAAACATTATCCCAGTTTAAAAGAAGTGACAACATGGATGGACCTGAAGAACATCATGGTAAGTGAAATAAGCCAGACATATAGGCCAAATACTACACTCATATGGTGAAAAAAGTAGTCAAACTCATAGAAGCAGAAAATGAAATGGTGGTTGCCAGGGGTTGGGAGAAGTGCAAAAGGGGAGGTATTAGTCAAAGGGTTCACTAGTTATTCCTTCTCAGTTTTCTTTGCTGGTTCCTCCTCTTCTCTCCAACTTTTTAATGGTATATTAATCCAGGGCTTAGTATTTGGATCTCTTCTCTGACTTCATATACTTGGTTATAAATACTCTGCATAAACTGAAAATCCTGAAATGCTCAGCGCTAGTCCAGACCTCTCTGCACCTCAGACTCATATCACCTGTTTGACATTTCCTCTTAGCTTTCTAATAAGGATCTAATAAGCTTTCTAATAAGGACCCTGCCCATATCCCTGTAATCTCTTCCCAAGATAGCAACAGCTTTGGCGCAGCACAGGAAACAATCAACAAAATGAAACAGCAACTTATGGAATAGAAGAAAATATGTGCAAATCATATATCTGATAAAGAGTTATTATCCAAATATAGGAACTCCTACAAGTCCATAGAAAAAAAATAAAATTTTAAAGCCAAAGTTCCTGAATTGGCATTTCTTCAAAGACTGTAATAGTTAACTGTGGTGTCAACTGTATAAGAACTGCCCAGCTGATGGGTTTTAGCATAGTTCTGGGTGTGATTGAATGATGGATTTACTGATGAAGACCCATCTTGAGTGTGGGTGGCACCAACCAAACGGCTTGTAGCTTGGATGGAATAAAAAAAGAAGAGGAAAGGCTGGTTTCTGTTTCTTTGGAGGAGCTCTAGTCTGCGCCACTGCCTTTCTTCCAACACAGTCTCTTCAACCTTTCAGTGAAGACACTTTGGCTTCCTGATAAGAATTCGCATGGGACTCTGCAGTGAGCCTCAGGCCTTTGAATTTTGGCTGGATCCTTCAGATCTCCAGCATAGAGAGACCTTTCACATTCTTTCACACTTGTCTCTGCAAGCAGCCATTGTAAGCCTACCTTGTAAATTCTTTCCTATATATATATAAAATTTGTTCCTCTAGTGAGCACTGACTGAAACAAAGACATAATGTATAGTAAGTATATGAAAAAGTGTTCAACATCCTGATCATCAGGAAAATATAAATCAAAATCACCTGCTGGGTGGTTACTATAAAACAAAGATTAAAAATGTTCATGATGATGTGAGTAAAAGGAAACTCCTATTTCACATTACCTATTATACATTTTAGTCCTATTTACACTTTCAGTTTCTCACACCAGAGAAACTATTCGGAATTTATACATGTGTGTCCTATTTATTCCACTTAAGAGTATCACTTCAATGAGCATCCATTTAGCTATAAATGTCTCTAATTTCTCATTTTTTATGGCTGAGTAGTACTCCATTTTATTAAAAAAACCACATTTTCTTTATCCAGTCGCCAGTTGATGGACATTTGGGCTGCTTCCAAGTTTTAGCTATCACAAGCTGTGCTGCTATGAACATGGGCGCACATATATCATTGTGGTATGACACTTTTAATTCTTTGGGGAAGATCCCCAGCAGTGGAATAGCAGGGTCAGATGGGACTTCCAGTCCTAGTTCTTTGAGGTATCTCCATACTGATTTCCACAGTGGTTGTACCAGTCTACACTCCCACCAGCAGTGGAGCAGGGTTCCTCTTTCCCCACAGCCCCACCAGCATTTGTTATTGGTTGATTTCATGATAGCAGCCATTCTTTCTGGAGTGGGGTGGAATCTCAGCATTGTTTTCATTTTCATCTATCGAATGACCAGTGATGTTGAACATTTTTTTATGTATTTATTTGCTATTTCTACTTCCTTGTCTGAGAAATGTCTGTTCATTTCAGATGCCCATTTTTGGATTGGGTCTTTAAATTTGGGAGGTTGGATCTTTTTAAGTTCTTTATAGATTCGAGATAGTAGACATTTGTCTGAAGAAGAGCAGGGGGAGATTTTTTCCCACATTGTGGGTTGTCTCTTCACACTGCTGGTGGTTTCTCTTGCTGTGCAGAAGCTTTACAATAAGAAGAGATCCCACTTGTTGACTCTTTGTGCTAGTTCATGGGCAACTGAGGTTATGTATAATAGGTAATGTGAAATAGGAAGAAAAGGGGCAAAGGGGAAGGAAGTGGGAGGGCTAGGGGAAAGGATAGAAGGGAATGGGATTAATATGAGAAAAAGGAAAACTAGGAACAAAATCTTTGACAATAGGGAGGAATGGAGGGCTTGAAAGGAGGGCTGGGCAAGGGTGAAAAATAAGAACCAAGAGAGATTATGTAAAGGTGCAAATCTCCAATGATGAATGTCATTATATTGTATACCTAAAATGTACCAATGATTAGAATGAATAATCGATAATGCAAAATAGGAAGAAAAGGTCCAAAGGGGTAGGGGTAGTGGGAGGGGCAGGGGAAAGGAAAGAAGGGAAAGGAAAAATGCTGAAAAATGGAAAAAATGGAAAAAAGTCTTTGTAAATAGGGAAGAGTGGAGGGCGTGAAGAGAGGGCTAGGAATGGGGAAAAAATAAGAACCAAGATGCATTATGTAAAGGTACAATTCCCAATGAGAAATGTAATTGTGCTGTTTACCTAAAATGTATGAATAAAAGAATTTAACAAAAAAAAAAAAGAAAAGGAAACTCTTGTACTGTTAATGAGGATGTAGACTGGTGCACAACGGAACAGTATGGAGTTACCCTCCACAAATTAAACAAAGAATTATGATCCAAGAATCACAGTTATGGGTATATATCCAAAAAAAATGAAATCAGGATTTAAAAAAATAATTTTCTCGGGGGTCTCTTTTTTTATTAAGTTTATTGGTACATTTTAGGTATACAATATGATGACATTCATCACTGGGAATTTGTACCTTTAAACGATATATTTTGGTTATTTGTTCCTGATTCCTCTGGCCTCCCTTCAACACTTCCACCCCTCCCTATTTAAAAAACTGTTAACATTTTTTCCTTCTGTCATATTTATACCTTTTCCTTCTTTCCTTTCCCCTATCCCTCCCACTTCCCCTTCCCCTTTGTATCTTTTCTTCCTATTTCACATTATGTATTGTACATTTTGATCCTTATTTACACTTTCAGTTTCTCAAACCATAGAAATTATTTGGTATTTACACGTGTCCTATTTATTTCACTTAAGAGTACCGCCTCAATGTGCATCCATTCAGCTATAAATGTATCTAATTTCTCATTTTTTATGGCTGAGTAGTACTCCATTTTATTTTTAAAAACCACATTTTCTTTATCCAGTCTCCAGTTGATGGGCATTTGGGCTGTTTCCAAGTTTTAGCTATTACAAATTGTGCTGCTATGAACATGGGTGCACATATATCACTGTGGTATGATGCTTTTAATTCTTTGGGGAAGATCTCCAGCAGGGGAATAGTGGGGTCAAATGGGACTTCCAGTCCTAGTTCTTTGAGGTATCTCCATACTGATTTCCACAATGGTTGCACCAGTCTACACTCCCACCAGCAGTGGAGCAGGGTTCCTCTTTACCCACAGCCCTGCCGGCATTTGTTATTGGTTGATTTCATGATAGCAGCCATTCTTTCTGGAGTGAGGTGGAATCTCAGCATTGTTTTCATTTGCATCTCTCAAATGACCAGTGAGGTTGAACATTTTTTCATGTGTTTATTTGCTATTTCTACTTCTTTGTCTGAGAAATGTCTGTTCATTTCAGCTGCCCATTTTTGGATTGGGTCTTTAAATTTGGGAGGTCTGATTTTTAAAAGTTCTTTATAGTTTCTAGATAGTAGACCTTTGTCTGAGGAACAGCTGATAAAAATTTTTTGGGTTGTCTCTTCACTCTGTTGGTGTTTTCTCTTGCTGTGCAGAAGCTTTTTAATAAGATGGGATCCCAGCTGTTGATTCTTTGTTCTAGTTCACGTGCAACTGCGGTTTAGTTCATGAAGTCTTTTTCTACCCCAATGTCTTCAAGAATTCTACCTAACCTCGTTTCCAGCTGCTTTAGTGTTTGTTTTAATATTTAGATTTTGGTCCATTTCAATTTTAATTTAGTGCATGGTGAGAGATATAGGTCTAGTTTTAATCTTTGGCAAGTTGAATGCCAATTATTCCAGCACCATTTATTACAGAGGCTATCTTTCCTTCAGTGAGGGGTTTGGCTCTTTTGTCAAAGATGAGGTGGGTGAGTATGGCTGCAGTTGTTTCTGTATCTTCTAATCAAATCCACAGATCCTTGGGTCTGTTTCTCTGCCAGTACCATGCTGTTTTTATCACAGTAGCTTTGTAGTATAGTTTCAAGTTGGGGAGTGTGATCCCTCCTACCTTGTGTTTGTTGCCTACAATTGCTTTTGTTATTCTGGGTCTCTTCTTGTTCCAAATGAATTTTTGGATTGTTTTCTCAAGATCCATGAAGTATGCTGCTGGGATTTCAATTGGAATTTTATTAAATCTATATAGCAGTTTGGGAATTATGGCCATTTTCTCTATATTTGTTCTTCCTACCCAGGAGCAAGGGATGTCTTTCCATTTCCTGATATCCTCTTTGATCTGTTTTTTCAGAGTGCTATAGTTTTCAGAGTAGAGGTCTTTGATTCCTTTCATTAGTTTAGTTCCTTGGTATTTCTTTTTTTTTTTTTTTTTGGACACTGTTATGAAAGTTGTTTCTCTAGTTCTTCTCTCAATGAGTCTGTTGTTCATGTAGAGGAAAGCTATTGATTTTTGTGTGTTGACCTTGTATCCAGCTACTTTACTGAATTTGCTTATTAAGTCTAGATGAATTTTGGTGCAGTCTTTTGGGTCTTCTATATAGAGCATCATGTCATCTGCAAATAATGACAATCTGACTTCTTCATTTCCTATCTTTATTCCTTTTATTTCTTTCTCTTGTCTAATTGTTGTGGCTAATGTTTCCAGAACTATATTGAACAGGAGTGCTGATAGTGGACATCCTTGTCTCATTCCTGATTTTAGCATGATAGATTTCAGTTTCTAACCATTTAGTATGATGTTGGCTGTTGGTTTTTCATGGATGGATTTTATCAGGTTTAGATAAAGACCATCTATTCCAATTCTCTGCATGGTTTTTTACCATGAATGGGTGTAGGATTTTGTCAAATGCTTTTTCTGTGTCTATTGAGATAATCATATGGTTTTTGTCCTCGGCTCTATTAATATAGTATATTACATTTATTCATTTGTGTATGTTGAACCATCCCTGCATCCCTAGGATGAATCCCACTTGGTCAGGGTGTATGATCTTCTTGATGATCTTCTGCATTCTATTTGCCAGTATCTTATTAAGGATTTTTGCATCTATGATTATTAGTCAGATTGGCCTATAGTTCTCTTTTTTGGTTGGGTCTTTCTCTGCTTTGGGGATCAAGGTGATGCTCGCTTCCAGGAATGAATTTGGGAATATTGCTTCCCTTTCAATTTCGTTGAAGCATTTAAACATTAGTGGCAATAGTTCTTCTCTATATGTCTTGTAGAATTCAGCAGTGAAGCCATCAGAACCCAAGCTTTTGTTCATTGGTAATTTTTAATTACCTTGAAATCAGGATCTTGAAGAGATATCTACACATATGTTCATTGAAGTATTATTTCAGATAGCTATGATATGAAAGCAAATAAAATGTTTATATATGGAATAAATATATATATATGAATATTATTCAGCCTTTATAAATAGGAAATAAGTTGAAAGTAGTCAAACACTATTTATAATAGATATATCACTTATATGATGAATCAAAAGTAGTCAAAATCATAGAATTAGATAGTGAAACGGTGATTGTCAATGGCTGCAAGTTGGGACTAATAAGGGGGTATTATTTAAAGGGTACAAAGTTTCAGTTGTACAGGATAAAGTTATCCTCGAGGTCTGCTAACAGCATAGTACATAAAGTTAACAATACTGTATTATATTTAAAAATTTGGTAAGAGGCCATACCTTATGTTAAGTGTTCTCCTCACATATACAAATACATTAATAAATAAGAGAACAAGAGGAAACTTTTGGAGATAGACAGGTTTACAGCATAGATCGACATAATGACTTCATGGTATTTGTATCTCCAAACTCATGAAAGGGTATACATTATATATGTACAGCTTCTTGTATATCAACTATTTCTCAATAAATGGGTTTAAACAACATAGATGGTAGCCAGCATGATACTTTTAAAAGGCAGATTATATCATCTACTCAAAATCTTCTACAGACTCCACATTATACTCAGAGTAAAAGCCAATGTCCTTATCATGGGGTAAAGGCCCTGCAAGATTTGCTTCCTATCTCAAGTATACCTTTCTGAATTAATTTCCCAGTATTTTATACACTTTAGTCACACCAGTTCCTTATACACAAATTCCTCAAATAATCCAGATATTCTATTGACTGTGCTAATTGTTTCCTCTGCTTTAGTACTCTTCTCCCAGATCGTCATTCTCCTCCAAACTCCTCCAAGTGACTGCTTAAATATCTCATCTCAATGATGTCACCCTAACATCCTATCTAAAATTATAATCTGTACCTCACCAATGTACTCAATCCCCTTAAACCTGCTCTATTTTTTCCATATTATTAACTCTTCTATATACATATAAAGATACACACATACACATAATCATTTATCACTATATATATATTTTATCTCCTTCCAACTACATATGAAATCACTTAAGATCATGTATGAGTGTGTGTGTATTGTATTTGCCTACATTTAGTACCTTCTAGAGCCTAAGAAACAGGGCAGGGACTCTTGTTGTTTTGTGCTCAGATGTATTTCTAGCATCTAAAAGAGTGCACCATTCAGTATCTGATGAATAAATGAGTAAGTATGAAACAGAATCTATGGCAGATGTAGCTACTTTATTTAAACCTGTGAAGTAAAGGAGAACTTGAGAACAAAAACCTATTTGAAGACACTATCTGACTGGCACAGGTTTCCTCCTATTCTGAACAATTCCTGATCAACAGAGAATATAAAAATGATTTATGGATGTAAAGCAATTATCCACATCCCTGGAAAGATACAAAATAGTGAGCCTCCTATTGAAAGATATACAGCACTTCCCCATTCCCATAGCCTCCAAGCCCAGACACCATGAAACACACACACACACACACACACACACACACACACTCGGTATTGACTCTAAACTTCATTCTAACATAAAGTTTAGGGGTGATCTACTGATTTGAAATATGCATATTTTCTCATTCTCCACACAAATAACCAAGATTTATACCTCAAATGTCTAATCTGAACATAATCTTAAACATTCTAGATATCTTAGAATATTTAAATCAGTCAGGACCTGAGAGAACATCTAATTCAAACTCTTTCTTTTTCACTTACTGTTTTCCTTTTTGAGATCAATGATGTCTATATCTCTTAATAAGAAATGATTACTTTAGAAGTGTATTCCTTTTGACATGCACATATACAAATACACTCCTTTTAAATACTCTACATATTTTCACTTTCCTCATTGTCAAATAGGCATTTGATGTTATGATTAATAAAGTACTTTTCTCTTACCTTAATCCTTTCTTTCTCTCCATAGGCAAGGACAGGGTTAGATCTTTTATTTGGAGTAAATGAGATATGGTTTTTGAACCTAAATGAATACATGTAATTTCTGGATTTTGATTGAACAACCTAGACCTTATGAAATTAATTTAGCTAAAAATTAGATTTAAAGATCTGCTGCAAGACAGCATTGTTCTGCTTTCTACTAAACTACCACTTTATCATCAAAAATATCTATTTTTACAATTTCAGTTATTAAGCTAAAATGTAAAATAAGAAAAGGTAAGAGGAAGAGATGAAGTACAAGGAATTCTAATATCTTTTTAAAATTCAATTTCTCACTGGTTTAGTCTTTTTCTATCTCTGCCTTCAAATATACACTAAAAACAATATGTAGGGAGTATGTCTAACTGTACTTTATATCTTATTTCATATTAAATTCCATTCATGTATAAATGCATTGAAATTAAAATAGAGTTGATATTAATGGCAAATATTTTTGCTGTGTTTTGGGTGGTTTTGTAATTAAAGAAGTAAACTAAAGATAAATTCTATCTCTTCATGTTAACCTATTTTATTCATTTGGCTTTTTGGGTTCTTCTTAGCCTGTGTTTTAATAAATAAAACATGACTTTAAAAACTAGGGTTACCCAGGTATGGTATCACATGCCAGTAGTCCCAGCACTAGGGAGGCTGAGGCCGGAGGATGGCCACGAGTTCAAAGCCAGCCTCAACTACATAGTGAGTTCAAGGACAGCCTGAACTACCTAGCAAGAACCTGTCTCAAAGATGACAACAACAACAACAACAAAAATACAATAAATAAATTAAATTAAAATCTAGGGCTAGAAGTGCTAGCCTAGTATTGCCTAGCATGAGAAAGGCCCTGGGTCCAATCCCCAGCACTGCAAAAACATTTTTTTTTCTTAAAATTTAGTATATACGTGTTTAAGCTTCAGGCATTTTCTAAACTTTTTACCATCTTTAGAGGAAGATCTCACTTTTCATACTTCAGGAGATAGGATATATTCCTGTTTTCACTACTAAAAAGTCAGACCTGTATTGTCTCCATTTTTTTCAGAACTGGAGATTGAACCTAGAATCTGCACAGAGATACATTCCCAGCCCTTCTTACTTTAAGGCAGGGTCTTGCTAAGTTGCTCAATTGCCTGGAATGGGTTAAAACTTATGAATCTCTGGCTTCAGCCTTCCAGAGGGCAGGGATTACTGACATGAGCTACCACCCTGGCCTTTTCTTACCTCTTTCTACAACTTCAGTTGTGCGCATTGAAGGTGAGATAGGTAGAAAAAATTCTGTCCTTTGCAGCTTCCAGGTTGGTCCTCATTGATCCTCACCTCCTGATATTCTCCAACGTTTGTGAATCTCCTTCATGTGATTATGTTTGGATTTATTGATTTATTTCAAAGTGATGGGATATTATTTCTGAAATTAGGCTCTAAAATGGCTCTGGCTACTGTCTTTTGCACTCTTTATCACTTTTTCTTGGATACTGTCTATGGAGTGGCCACTGCCATTTCATGTGGAGAAGCCCACGTGGCAAGGAACTGAGGTCTGCCAAGAAGCATACAGTGAGCTTAAAAATAGACCTCCCCATCCAGTCTATCCTGCAGATAAGTGAAGCTTGGCTGCAGCTGCATGGGAGATCTCTAGCTAAACCATTTCTAGATTCCTAACCCACAAAAACTATAAGATAACATTTGGTTTTCTAATACTGTTAAGGTTTGGGGTAATTTTTTATAGGGCAGTGGAAAAGTAATACAAAATCCTAGCTCAAAATGTAGTCTTTGCAATAAAATTAGTTTATAAGGAACCCATAAGTGTCACATAACTTGCCTTCTCCAGTAAAATCACCTATTTTTCTTGTTGGTTACTCACAACAAAACTGAAATAAACTACTTTAACCACAAAGTTGGACACAGGCTTTTCAACTCAATCAATGTACTCGTCTTCTGAAAGACTGTACTTGCAACTAAAATTTATGGATCAATACCAAAATAAGTTTAAACTAAAATGAAGTTTCTTAATGATGATGAATGGAACTGTTTAAATTGTAAGGCAGTTATTCATTTTAATGCAGGACGATGTTTGCACAAGAAACCACCAGCAAAAGTATTATATACTACTTAGATGAAAAGCACATCCTAAAAGGACTAGAAGGTAAGGCTACCAGCTGTGTTTTGGTCTGCAGAGTTATGCAAATAGATATATATCATCTACCTTCTTCTGGCTGCCTCATGTGAATCAGCAAGGCTAAATGATTCACCCCATCTTTGCTGTGCCTTTCAATTACACTGTGCTAGCTTCCAATAATAGTGCCTGATAAACCAATAGAAAAAAGCAGTATATCTACAGAGGACTGGATCTGAAGACGGTGTTCATTAAATTATTTTTCTCGAATGTGTTTGAGATTTACACAAAAACTGTAGTACCAGTAGCCAAGTATATCTATTTATCACCTACTATATGCCAAGTACAATCCTAGTCACTTAGAAAACATCATTTAGTGAAACATATTGATAGCAATTGAAGATATGTTACATTATATATTAAATCTTCTAAGTAGAATCTGACACAGCTCATTTGTATCTCCTGCAAACTGTTTTCCCATGGCTTCTGCAATATGATATTGCCCCATTCTAATAGTCTCCAATTGCATCTTTATCCTTCTTCATTCGCTTCTCCTATCAAAGTCTAAGAGCTATTGATTATGACTTAGTTCCTAGGTCTTCATTTGTATGATTTCTTTCTCAGATAAATCATTTCCTCAAATCCATTTATCACCTATCATTTAAACCTCTACATGGTGACTCCCTTATACATACTTAGTTCTATAAAGATAATCCCACATTTTTAACAAACATGCTAATAACTTAGTTTTTGTTATCTACTTAAAATAAGTCTCCCTATGCTCTTTCATTTGCCATCAATGGCATCATCAATCTCTCAGTCAGCTGGTCTAAAAATTAGTCCAATCATTCTAATCAATCACAGTTTGTTCATTATGCTATCATTTCCTTCATATTCATTATTTGTTTTCCATTTGCACTACTAAGTCCTCATCACTTCATGCATGGAAGACTATAATGTCCTAAATGATTTCTAGTCTATTTCCAGTCTCTCCTTTATACTACTTCTAGGTTAATTTTCATGAAATATCACTTTCAATGTATCATCATACTGAGTCATGAACCTTTAGTAGCTTCCCACTGTTCATAAGATCTAAATTCATCTTGATACTTAAGGCTCTCCATAATCTGTCTCCAACCAATTTATCCAGCTAATATCTTGCTATTCACCAATGCAAACTACATACTCCAGCAGGAATGGTCTCTTTACTGATCCTAAAGAACATTATGCTTATCTTGGCCTCTAGGTCTCATGTTAGTCATCAGGCTTGGTAAAAGCAAAGCATCTTCTTCCACTCTTTTGTTCTACAAAATCGTACACACAGTCAAGTCTTTCCAACAAATACCTTACTTCTTTAGTCTTTACTCTTCTTAACTTGTTTAGTATCTACTGTCTGGGTCTACTCATATTTCTATGTTCCCATGTTTCACAGTCTCGGTGTCCTTATAGAATTCTAGACTACTTAACATTAAGGTGAGTTTCACCAGTTATTTCCCCTGCCACTTTTTTTTTTTTAGTACTCTACAATGGCAGTTCCAGAACATTTTTGGTATTAGGACCCTTTTATTATTTTTTAAATATTGAGAATCCCAAAAACACTTTGTTTTTTGTAGCTTGTATCTCTTAACATTTACTATGTTAGAAATTCCAGCTATGACATTTACGTACCTACTTATGAAAATACCACAGTAGATCAAATACATATTGACAGAAATAACATGTTGATGAACATAATTATATTTTCAAACCAAAGTAAAATCATGAAGAATACAGCTTTGTTTTACAATTTTACAAATATCTTTCTATGGAAGACAGCTTAATAGAAGGTAGCTGGAGTCTTGCACTTGCTCCTCCATTCAATCTGTTATGATTTGTTCACTGAAGTATAAGAAGATAAGCTACCCTCGTGTAAATATGTAGTTGGAAAATGGAGGAATATTTAAATATTTGGATAATTGTGGCTATTTTTGATACTACACTAAAACTTGACAGTGATAGTTTCTTTTAATACAATGAAGAATCTTAATCTATTTCATGAACATTGTTATATTAAAATCATTGGTCAGTTTTACATTTTAAATGGAATTTTCTCAGGCATGATTTGATATCATAATGTATTGATCATTGGGCAAATATTGGTTCACTGAGTTATGTAGATCTTCCAAATGGTAATACATTTCATACACAATATCTTAAGAGTCACATTAGTTAATAGTACCACTGGCCTCATCAGAGAAGTCTGTATTGGAAGTTCTGATGCTCATGGTGGTAGATATGAGTGTTCCAAAATTCTAATTTGCACCTGAAAGCTCAAATTTATCGCTGGAAACAAATGTCAGTTGTTTTCCTTAAAATGACAGGCTCACTTTATTTTTGAGGAAATAGCTGCCAAATACCTAGTGACACCGAATAACCACAGTCAGTTGTTCCTTCAAGTAAAATTGGAGTCCCACGCAATAAGTTGCTAGTTTGGTTTGGAATTCAATCAAACAAGTGCTTTTCCTTGAGACACCATACTTCAGTATAAATCATGCTTTATTTGTACTTTACATTTTGATACATAAAATATATCAAAATATACACAAGGGTCAATATATAATAAAATTAATATTTACTAACTTATACAGTACATTAATAAGTGAAAATGGTTTTGTTTTCTTAACTGCCAGTTTTAACTGTATTAAAGAATACAATTACTATCCAATAAATTTTGGTGTCACTCCATTGATTCATGTCAAGGCACCAGCAGTTTCATCTACAACTGCTTTTGCACCATTAGTGAAATGTCAACATGGTGGAAAAGGCAAATAACATCTTAGAATTATTATTCTGACCTCTCAAGTTTCCCTGGAAGAATTTTGTGGAGCCCCAGGAGACCACGGATCACACTTTAAAAACCACTGGTCTACACTATACCTGAAATTCTTTCTTCCTTTAGTATTACTTCTGGTTACTCAATAGTTTCCTAGTGAGTTCAGGCTTCCTCTTTAGTATTAGAAATATACTTTCTGAATGGTATTATCCACCTAAATGGTTTCAGCTATTACCTATAAACTGATTTCTCCAAAATTGTATCTTCAGTGCAGACTTAGCTCCTGACCTGTAGATCTATATTTCTGATAGATATCTTATAGCTACTTCCAACTTAACAAACCCCAAACATAATCAATCCTTTCTTCCAAATTTGTTCATATTCTGAATTAACAATCTAGGCTACTGGCACCTCTGTTGGTCTGGTCATCCAATCTAGAAATATAGTGGCCATCCTTAACTCTTTCTTCTCCCTCACTCACAAAAGGGTAAGCCAGGCAACATCAATTTGTAATGCAATACAGTAGGGAGTTGCAAAGCCTAAATTAAACTAAAGAATATATTCCATGTAAAGGCATTCAAATTCAAACAGTGCATAGGCTAAACAAAACACATCATTAGTTGTCCGTGTGTGATACCCGGTAACTCTGAAATATTTCTTGAATTTGTACATTTTTCCATTTCCACTGCCAGTCTTCTCATTTAGATCCTTCATCATCTTTTACATGCACTACAGCAAATAGCCTTACAACTGATCTCTCTTGGCTCCATTTTTCAGAAATCTTTTTCTTCATTCAGATTTATCTTTCAGATGGCATAGAACGATCTTTCTAAAAATACAAATCTGGTTTCATATTTAAAAGCTCAGCATAAAGCTCCATAAGAGTTCCCAATCACCTATAAGAAAAAAATTCTTATTCCTATTCCTTAGCACAGTATAAATTCATAACCTGTCCCCTCATGAACACTTATTCCTTCAGCTTGACTTTTCTCCACTTTTCTATTCATATACCATGTGCCAGACAGTATTCTGAATTCACTCATACACACACAAAAACACACACACACATACACACACACACACACACACTCATTTAATACTTATGAGGAAACTGAGACACAAAGCCAAACTGAATCACTGAATCACTGGGAATTCATTGAAAGTTTCTCCTGTTCTTTCAGATTCTTTGTCTTTTGCTATGCTGCTCCCTTTCACTGAAATGCGTTTTGGTCTCTTTTCTGATGAACTTCTACCATTCTTCAAGACTCAGATCAAATATCATCTCGTCTGGTTATCCTCTTCCCTAGGTGAAGCTAGAATTCCTTCCCACTACCGGAGCACACAAATGCATATTATAACTTACCAGACATAAAGAACTAGATAACACTCAGCACAGTACAAGAATGGCTTACCAGTACCAGGCAGGCCTTGGTGTTAGGAATATACTTTATGAAGAAATAAAAATTCTACTTTTTATGGAAGAACCAGAGGACAAGGTAAGGGTGGTCTTACCCCTGCTCTCCATTTTAACCCCACTCCCCCAAATCATTATCACATACCCATGGAAGATAGGCCTTTATAGGTGATACAAGAAAAAGCTGTAACTTCCATGTGTGGAATAACCCCTTAAAAGGGGTTTAATCCCCTTAAAGGGGTTTAAACCCACACCATAATCCCCCAGCAAGGTTATGTCTGTTTGGATAATTGCAACTGTCAAAATCAATAAGAAAAGTTTAAAAACAGTCATGACAAGCCACTCTGAAATGAGGACGAGACTGTAAGTCACTGATTACTATGATTTTTTTTTTACAGAGAAAGCTATATATTCTTCCCTAAATTGAGCATTAAGGTATAAAGGCTCCTTATTCTCTAACACATTTAGAGTTTGAACACATGTAATCCAACATCTTCTACTAGGCAGGGATTTAATGAACATTTTGTGAGAACATCTGTTTGTTATTTATCTTTGTCTCATTTTACACATCAGCAATTCCCTTTTTACCACCAGGACAGAATAAAAATCACGATTTCATTATACAGAGTTCATAATTTTAAACTTCAACCAGGGGGAAGAGAAGCAATTGTCAGCATTGTATTCTACCTAATGTTACAAGGAAGAAGCACAAGGGTGAGGAAGTGGAGAGGGGAAATTATTAAATATATAAATCCCTTTAACATACACTCTGCCAATGACTAGTGTGTTTTACTGTTGTAGCAACTGCTGTGAATTAAAAGCTGCTCTGTCTTTCTAGAAGGGCATGCTTATTTTGTCCCCCTGAGTCTATGTAAAAAAAAAAAAAAAAAGAGGATGGATGGTTCTATCTAAATGAACTTTTTCTCTATGTTCTATAGAGAACTTTAACAAAGAAACAATTATATGTATAGAACTTGGACATCTAAGAAAGAAAGAAAAAGTGCTGCTACATTCTTTTCAATGCTCCTATCCTACTGCATGAAGGTGACCGATGGCATTGCTACATGAAAACAATAGTGATTATGATAAGGAACCAGTAACGAGGCCACCAGGAATGGTTAGTACCTTAGCTAACACTAGTACAAAGGAAAGAATGCTGCCAACTTAGGCAGTGACTAAAGCCATTTCTGTACAGCATATCCATCACAGCATCCACTTGCAAATGTATGTTTTAAGCTGCACAAGAATAGTGAGTAAAATCTTAATAGTAGCTGTAATTGATTTTCCATAGATTCAAATACGTTTTTGTATCCCACGGAAAAATACTAAAGTAGGGAATAAGAAAGGCACCATTCTCAAAAAAATACAATAATTTCCTTCCAATATTTACAGTACTAATTCATCATTAGTATAAGGGGAAAGAGTTTTGCACATATAAAAATGGGAAGAGTCAGGCATGGCAGTGCATTCTGGAAGTCTGATGCAGGAGGATTACAAGTTCCTTCCAGCCCAGGATGGGCAAATTAGTGACTTAGCCAGAACTTATCTCAAAATTTAAAAAGGGCTGGGGATGTGGCTCAGTACTAAGGGAGGGTGGGAAGAAGAGGAGAGAGGAGGCATGCAAAGGGAAGGAGGTAGAAGGGAGGGAAAGAAGGAAAAAGAAGGGAGGGAGGGAGAAAATGAATGAATGAATGAAATACTCAGACCAAATCAAACATTGGCTTGGGTGGTATAGATAATAGATAAAGTTCATAGAAGGGGAAAATAAATGCAGCTTAGCAGAAGAGGTGGATTTCTCTGATGTGTAGGATTTGAGCTGAGTAAGTTAGGTAGGACTTCGAAAGGTTAAGAAAAAAGACAAAGAATCAAAATAATCTATGTCATTTGCCTTTATTTTAACAGTTGACGTCTTTACCACAAAAGTGTTTTGAAAGTTCTTCCCTATATCATCAAACAGGTAAAAGGAGGAGATAAGGAGATGCATATACCACCTCCCCTAAGGTTTCCTTTCTGCATCATTCAGGAACCGAAAACTCACATAGGAATTGATCTAAATATATGATTAGAGTAACTGATGCTAAAATATAATTGAGGTTTAACCTCATTTTTATATCTCAAAAAAGGAGATCATCAACAAATATAGAATCTATAATTAGTATAATTATGTATTTTGAAAGTATTCTGAAGTTGGAGGAGGCATATCGGAGCAATTTTTTCTCTTCATCCATTTCAGACAATTGTGTTCCTTTCCTGTTTAATCTTACACTGGATCATGTACTTTTCCCTCTTGTATCCAAGAAATTCATTGACTCACATAACTACTGGAGGTCGCAAATTGCAAACAATGCAAAGCACCTGAGAAGTTGTTCTAAGTAAGTTTAAATTTTCTTCAGCATTAGTTTTATTTTGTAAGGCAAAAGCATTTATTAAGATATAGGAAGTTACTGAAGGTTGATAAATATAAAATGCTCATGGTGATATAGTAGTCATTTTTATTTATCTCAGCAATTCTCAACTAGGCTGGTAATAATACTCACTGAAGATCTTACCAAAATCTTCAAGAAATATTTTTCAAACTAGGTCTCCTTTTCTTCTGATACTCTGGTATTTCTCCAAGATGACATATTCGCTCTCTACTTGGTTTCAGCATCAGCTGGGAGTTAATACTTTAAACAACACTTACCTTCATTTCCAATCTCCCTCTGATTGGTAGATTATCATGTTACTGGAAGCAATGAAGGAAAAGAAGGAAGAAGATGGGGAATTTTTGTAAAAGCTAGAGGTAATATACAACACTAGTGTTCTATTTTATCAAGATTTAAAATCTTGATTGAGTGCTCTTCACTCTTAAGGATTGATTGGTTTTCTATTCCCCATACTGTCAATATGCTAAACTGTGTTTGTCATGGCCTAAAAAGTCATGTGGTAGTGTTCCATTTGTAATTGGGAAACACATGACCTGGCATTTTTGGCATCATCTGAGGCATGGGGTGTGAAGGAATTTTCAAGGTTCTGTAGAACATCTGACTCCTTGGTTGTACCAAGTGGGAAGAAAGGGCAAAGATCAATAAATCAGAATCACAAGGTTGGCAGCACAGGCAATCACAGTAGTGCGGGGTAGCAGGATACTATGGAGACATGTGGAGGTACAGCTTAACCCATAAGTAAATGCACAAACTAGTGTCAAACAAGGATAGCAGAGGTAGTAAGGCTAGATTCATGTTTAACTCTGAAATCTCAATAAGCTCAGCTAAAAGGATAAAATGTCATAAAGTTAATCTGTAACACTTGATTGTATTATCAAAAGGTATTACTATTAGGGTTCAAAAGATACAAAAACAACACAGAACACATAGTACTTGTGCCACACGTGCCTATGTACATACCTATGTCCAAGGATTAAAACAGAAGCACGCACAGAAACTCACATAGCTATCACCACTCACACAAATACTGACACCAACATATGCATACATGTGTATATGCACATAAACATATGCATGCTTAGTCCAGGATAAAACTGAGTGAAAGAAAACCATCTCTCACTTGGCTACTTTTCTCCATCAACTTTGTACTTATCTTCTTCAGTTAAGAATAATACCAACCAGGGCCAGGATTTAGCTCAGTGGTGCCAGCGTCTGCCTCACAAGTGCAAGGTCTTGAGTTCGCTCCCCAGTACAAAAAAAAAAAAAGAAGAATGCCAACCAAATGCAACAGGTGTGTGGGTTACTAAAAGAGCACTTCATTTGTATGTCTTTTAATCCATATACACCATGAGAATTCAGACTACTTAGGAAACAAAAAGGCAGCTGTGAAAGGTGTAGGTTTTAGTTCTGAAGTGGTGCTAATGGTGAGAAAGGTTACAGGGAAACTGTTGAGAGCCACCCTTCATGGAATCCTATTCTAAGTGAGTTGTGTGCCTTTTAAAAATTAGTCACTCCATAGATTCACCACAATCCATTTAAAATTAAACTGATTTTGTGGCATAAATTGACATACTTATTCTAAAATTCATAAACAAATAAAAGAAACCCAGAATAGCCAAAACTGTCTTGATAAAGAAGTTGAAGGACTCTCAGTTCCTGATTTCAAAAATGACCACAAAATGACAATAATTAAGACAGTGTGGTCCTTGTAGAGGGGCAAGTATATATATCTTTGGAAAAAACTGAGAGTTAGAAATAAACCCTTAGTGGAGTTCAAGCAAGGTAGCAGCTGAGTAACAGCAATAAAGCCAGAAATCAAGGACCAAAAAATGGAAATTATAAAATACATGGAAATTAAGTAATTAAGAAATTATTCAATTATATTTGAATGACCAATAGATAAATGAATATTTTTAAACTCCTGAAACAAACAAAAATAGATGCACAATGTAACAAAAATCTATGGGATAGAACAAAAACATTATAAACTAAATTCAAAATTAGAATAAGGAAAGAAGAAATATCAGAGCAGAAATAAATGAAATAGGTAGTAAAAATACATTAAAAGATAAATGAAATGAAGAACTGGTTCTCCCAAACAAAATAAAGAAACCCCTAAGAAAACAAGAGAGAAGACTCAAATAAAAAGAGATGAAGGGCTGGGGATTTAGTTCAGTGGCATCACACCTGCCAGGCAAGTGCAAGGTCCTGAGTTCAATCTCCAGTACCCAAAATAAATAAATAAAATAAAATAAAAAGAGATGAAAAGAGAAACATTACAACTGATACTACAAAAATCCAAATAATAGGAGATTAATATAAAGAATTTTAGGCCAATAAATATGATAATCTAAAATAGATAAATTCCTGTACATACACACCTTACCAAGACTGAATCATGCAGAATCAATCCAATCACAAGTAATGAGATAGAATCAATAATTAAAATCCTTCCACCAAAGGAAAGCCCTGAATCAGATGACTTCATTATTGAATTCCACCAAACATTTAAAGAACTAATACTAATTCTCCTTAAGTTATTCCATAAAATAGAAGAGTAAAGGATTCGTCTAAACACATTCTTTGAGGACAGCATTACCATAAACTAAAACACGATAAAGAGACAACATTAAAAGACTATCACAGGCAAATATTCTTGATGAACATAGATGCAAAAATCCTCAGCAAAATACTATCAAACCAAGTCTAACAACATATGAAAAAGATTATTCACTATGAGCAAGTGAAATTCATCCTAGAGATGCAAAAAATATTTCAATATATGCCCATCAATAAATATGATACCATATCCAGAAAATTAAGGGCAAAAAATGTGGTCTTTCTAGTTGGTGCATAAAAGTTATTCAATACAATTCAACACCCCTTCGTGACAAAAGCACTGAACAAATTAGGCATACAAGGAATGTATCTCAACATAATAAAAGCCACTTCATCATAAACTAGTAGTTACATTATACTGAATGAGGAAAAGCTTAAAACTTGTAAATCTCTAAGATTTGGAATGAAACAAGGACTCCTACTTTTACCATTTATATTCAACATTCCACAGGAAGTCCTAGCCAGAGCAACTGGACAAGATAAAGAAATAAAGGGTATCCAAATAGGAAAAGAAGAAGCCAAATTGTCAGTTTGTAGATGGCATGTTCTTATATATAGAAAACCAAAAAAAAACTATTAGAACTAGTAAATGAGTTCAACAAAGTTGCAAGACAGAAAATCAGCATACAAAAATCAGTAGTGTTGCTGTATACCAACAGAAAATTATCTGAAGTAGAAATCAATAAAGCAATCTCTCATGCAATGGCTAAAGAGGTGAAAATTTGTACAATGAAGATTATAAAGCACTGATGAAAGAAATTGAGGCAGACCTAAAAAATTGGAAAGACATCCCCTGTTCATGGACTAGAAAAATCAGTATTGTTAAATTGTCCTTACTACCTAAAGCAAATTACAGATTCAGTGCAACCCTATAAAATACCAAAGTTTTCTTCACAGAACTTGAAAAAATTTCTAAAATTTATATGGATCAACAACAAGAATAAATAAATTTAAAAAGCATGTCCAAAGCTATTTTGAACAAAAAGAACGAAGTGGGAGGTATTACATTACTTGAATTCAAAACATACTAACAGAGCTATAGTAATCAAAACAGCATGGTATTGTATACAAAGAGACACATAGAGCAATAGTACAGAATAGAGAATCTAGAAGTAAATCCAAACATCTAAAGTCAACTGATTTTTGACAAAGGTAACAAGAACATGCATTGGAGAAAGAAGAAGCTTTTCAAAAAATGCTATTGGGAAAATTGGGTATCCACATGTAGAATAATGAGGCTATGCCTTATCTCTCTCCAGTTAAAAAGATCAACTCAAAATGCATGAAAGACTTAAATGTAAGACCTGAAACTGCAAATTTAGTAGGAGAACACATAGGAGAAATGCTTCTGGCCATTGGGATGATCAAGGATTTTTTTGGATAAAACCCAAAAAGCACAGAAAACAAAAGTAAAAATTGACAAATGGGATTACATCAAACTAAAACATTCTATACAGAAAAAAAAGAGTGTAAAATAATCCTACAGAATGGGAGGAAATATTTTATTGCATACATCTGACAAGGGGTTGATACGAGGAATATAAAAAGAACTCCAAACTCTCAATAGCAAAACAAACAATGAAACCAAAATGAAACAAAACCTGACTTAATGAGCAACAGTCCTAAACAGACATTTCTCAAATGAAGACATTCAAATGGCCAATGGGCACATGGAAAAAAAAAATGTTAAAACAGCACTCATGCTCAGGGAAATGAAAGTCAAAACCACAATCATCAGATAGCACTTTACCTCTGTAAGAATGGCTAATAATAGAAGACCAAAGTTAACAAGTGCTGGCCTGGATATGGAGAAAAGAGAACCCTTGAACACTGTTAGTAAGATTGTAAATTAGTATAACCATTGTGGAAAATAGTATGGAGGTTCCCCAAAATGTTAAAATACATGTACCATATGATCTATCAATCCCACTACTGGATATATATCCTAAGGAAATGAAATTAGTATGTTTAAGAGACATTTGCACTCCCATATTCATCACAGCATTATTTACAATAGCCAAAAAAAATTGAAACAACTTAAAATGTCCCATCAACAGAAAAAGAGATTAAGAAAATGTGCTACACATACGTAATAGAATACTATTCAAGCATAAAAAATGAAATCCTGTCACTTACAGCAACATGGATGGAACTGGAGATTATTATGCTAAGTGAAATAAGTTAGGTGAGGAAAGTCAAATACAGCAAGACCTCACTCATATATGGGATATAATAAAACACTTGATATCATGGAAGTTGAGGATAGAATGGTGGTTACCAGAGGCCAGGGATATAAGTGGGGGGAGCAATGCAGAAAGGCTGATCAATGGCTACTAATTTATGGTAAGGGGCAAGAAAATTTGGTGTAGTATTGTACAACAGGGTAACTATGGCTAACAATTAAGTAACTATATATTTCAAAAGCTAGAGGAAATGATTTTGAAATTACTACATTTGCTAAAAAAGAAATTATAACTGTTTTAGGGGATAAATAAGTTTGACCATTTATTTGTTTGTTTGAGACAGGGTCTTGCTATGTAGCTCAGACTGGCCTTGAACTCACTATGTAGCCCAGGCTGGCCTCAAACTCATACTCCTGCCTCAGCTTCCCAATTGCTTCTGGATCACAAGCGTGCACCCCCATGCCTGGCTGACCTGATTTAAACATTACACTATACACAGATAGACAGAAAGACAAATAGATAGTTGTATCAAACATTACATAGTACTCCATTAATATGCAAAAATTTTATGTTTTTGTGTATTGGTGTAAATGAAATATAAATGAAATAAAAAGAAACCCTTATATTTTCTTTCAATTAATTTTCAACAAAGGTTTAAAGACTATGATATGGAGAAAGACTAGTCTTTTCAACAAATGATACTGGGAAAACAGAATATTAACATGAATAATGAAGTTGGATCCCTACCTCATATTATAGACAATAATTAATTAAAATGTATCACAGACTTTTAAGTAAGAGCTCAACATTTGAAACTCTTAGAAGATAACGGGAATAAATCTTCATGATCTTGAGTTAGACAATAGTTTCTTATAAATGATACCAAAATATATGCAACAAAGAAAAAATAGATAACTGGGCTGCCTCAAAATTACAGATGTTTGTGCTGCAAACACTGCTATCATGAAAACAAAATGAGCCTACAGAAAACATTTATAAAACCAAAATGACATACAACTCTACATCCATTGGGATGGCTAAAAAAACAGTAAGTTCTGACAAGATTCTGCAGAGTGGATCACTTCCCCAGCAGGTTCACGGAATCAGGGCTACCGCACTACACAACTCCAGCAGGTTTGATTCATGCTGTAGATTTTGTAGTTTATATGGATGGGACTATACCTAAGAGTAACAGCAATGGGTACAGGCTGAAGGGGAAGAGATTTTGGTTCATTCATGCAAATGTTCAATAATTAGAGCTCCTAAAAAAATCCAATATCCAAAAAGATTTAGGATTATAAGATAAAATGCATATATTAGAAAGCAATAAAATCCACACATTACAAAGGGTTTTAAGATAGGATGTTACAAAGTAATAAAATGCATACATTACAAATCTTTCTAAACTTGCATCTATAAAGTTCTTTTTTTCTCATTCTTAATCATTTCCTCATTAGCCAGAAATGAATAAATACTTGCATATTCCCACTAGAGTCATAAGTATCAACTGTGATTTCCTAGGAAACAATAAAATGATACTGTGGTTTAGGCCATTTCTAATATTCATTTGCTGTCTCTGGCTCAGTCTTATAGCAATGGGCCTATCTACTGGACTGCTCTTTTTTTCAGTCATGGCTTTAAGGGTAACACTTAACAAATGTTAAGAAGAACAAACATCCTACAATGTACTTAATACTAGTAGTTAACTTAATGAGTATAAATCATCTGGATTTTGTTTTTTCTCTCTTTCCACCCTCTGTCTTTTAAAGATAAAGAATGTGCAGGCTGTTGATTTTTACAAGGTGCCCCCAAAGCTCCAGAATGAACCATTTGTCTAAAGGCTTAAATATTTTGGCGTATGTCCACAAATGCCATAAGAAACTGGCACTCCATTCTGCAATGCTTTTCTTTCTGTCAATAATTTTTAACTTGGGATAGTAAAGGAAAATCATTTGGCAGTTTGTCCATTATGATCTAGATTTAAAATCTCATGGGGTAGCAGTCTCTACTTTACACTTTAAAATTATGAGGAATTATTCAATACTGAAAAAAGAAAAGTTCAAATTCTAGGAGAAAAGCTACTTATCTATTAGCTGTTTCATAACAGAAAACGACAATATAGTATCTTGGGAGTGGCAGCTTACCAATAGTGCCCTTGGGGATCCGAAATGGCTAAACAGCTTCAAATACCTCCCTCACTGGGTTGGTCGAGTACAGATGTCATATATAGTAGATGCTAGCTAAGTAGTGCTGACTGACTTATCCTGGCCCCCTGATACCTTAGGCATACACAAAAAGTTGTGTCAAAAAATCTCAAAGGGAAAACATCTTCAGTGAAACTGCACTCATTGTCCTTTTCATACACTAGAGTTTTACTATAAATCCCAACCTCAGGGTTCATGCCTTGGAACTGTTTTCTAATGTTCTAACATAGCCCTTGTGTTACTTCCAGTAATAAATCCCTGTGGAAAAGGTCCAAGAAAGGCATTGCCATAGATCATATTCCATGTTAGAGTGAGGTTCTTCTCTACAGCTTGTGCTTTAACTGGCCTTGATATGAGGCCGGCCAAGGAAATGTTCTGGGGAGTTTGCTGCTGAGATGGGATTCTTTTTATTTTAAATAAAAATATTTATTTGTATTTTAACTGATAAACTAAAACATAAAAGTTGTATGTATTATGCAACGTTTTACACATGTATACATTGCAAAACATTTAAATAAGGTTAAATATATTTATCTCCTCAAGCACTTAAGATTTCTTTGTGAAAACTTTCAAAACCCATACAATCAAAATGTACACAATGAAACTCATTATCTTGTAAAATTAGTAGCCACTAATGACAAAAGGAAAAAATCTTACAAAATTCTTCTAGCTTTTTGAAATGTACAGTACATAATTGTTACCTATATTCACCATACTGTGCAATAGTACTCCAGAAAGCATTTCTGTCTATGAATCAATTCTGATCTCTTTAGTGAGTTGTGAGTTTTTATTTTTGGGGGGTGGGGGTGGGGATGGATCCCAGGGCCTCATTCATGCAAGCACTCTACCAGTGATCTACACCCCCAGCCCCTATCTATAAATATTTGACAAAACAATTATGTCTTTCTCACTTCAATTCCTTTAGACCATTTCTTCCCAGACTATTTCTTTCCCTTCTTGTTAAGAGCCTCACCAGGCCTGTGGGCAAGGCACGCAGGGAACACTACTTAAGAGAGGAAGAGATACTACTGGAATCTCAGGTTCATTTCTCCAATGGTCATATTTCTGCCTGTGCTTATCCCTTTTTCTGCCAGATTGTGCTCTTTATTGCTCACACCACTCAAAACAGCCATGAGTGCCAATATTCACGAACTACTCAAGCTGCCTTTATTGTATTTACTCTGTGTCCTACCCTCATAAACCACTCTCTCCAGATCCCTTAAGCATTTCAATTGCTCTTTTCCATTTCAAACATCTCAATTCCAGAGAATGGAAACTTGAGCATGGTCTTATTACCAATTAAAAAGGGATTCTCACTACTTTGCTCTAAGAAGTTATTTGTCCATATCCATGTCAGTTACTCAAAACCATCTTGGCTTTTAAAATGCTGTATCATATTGCACTCTCTTAATATAGTTTACTATCCCCTGTCACCTGTAGACTTATAAAAACATGAATCAAATTTACTTTTGATGATGGCCTACTTGTTTGATATTTATAACCAAGATAAAATGTAATATGCCACCAAAAAACTCTTCTAGAACAGTCTGACTTACCTTACAATTATTCCTATTTTTATTATACATGGATTGTGATAGTTATTTCATGTTCTTCACATTCTTGATCACGAATTGAGGTGAATTCAGACTGTGCAACTTTCACTGAATAAGTCACACAAATTTCCATGAGTCAGCCAAGTATAGAAGGGTTGTGGCTCTTTGCAGTTCCTGCCCCACCTCCAAACCCAAGGGCAGGGTTTGAGAAAATGCCGACCATGTTTGGCAGCAAGAGTAGCAGTCTAGGGCAGGGGTCCAGGAGTGGCAATGAGTAGAGTATATGAAGAATCTAAAGAATGTATTCCTTACAATTTCTTAGAAGTGCTAACTGAACACATGTCAATTCCTGTTCAGTAGACTGTTAATACGGGGAGTATTTTCTTTACATTCTCCTAATTTCACTGATCTGGGAATTTTGTGAGGGAACACCCTAGTACTGATAACCTTTCTTCTCTCCTCCTTCCTCCTTCTCATCCTCTCCTCCTTCCTGCTCCTCCTCTTCCTTCTCCTCCTCTTCCTCCTCCTCTTCCTTCGGTCTCCCGTTCTCCCTGTCACACACATAAGGGGGGCATCGATTCATAATTACATGTATAAGCAAAAAGCAACAAGAATGTTGGAGTTAGAGGCAGAGATGTAAACAAGTTAGTAGTATAAACAGCCTTGGGTAAGAAGGACAACTAATAGAGTATGCTAATTAAGGATTAAATAATTTATGTAAAGATCCTAGCATAGTCCTATAGTATACCTTTAAAAATACATTTCCCTTCTCCATTCTAGTTTAAATTATGAAGGGACTTGATCAGGATAAACTTTTCCACCAAACGTAAAAATGTCCAGATTCTTAAGTAAAATAAAAATATCACTGAAAATTGTAGATGTAATCTGGGAGAAGGGAGAGACAAGGGGTTAAAATTTTCCTTTAGATCCAGAGAGGTTTCTTCTTTAGACATTTCTCCAAACTGTAGTGTTCTCTTTAGTTCTCAAAACAAAAGAATCTATTTGCAGAATGCTACGGGGTGGCCCTGAGTGGCACTTTAAAGCACCAGTTTTGAACTTTTCTAGGCAGTTCAGAGAGACTGGATACAACAATGGATTCTGGGAGTGAGTCTGAATGGTACAAAAAAGGAGCGGGGGGGTCTGCTGTCCATTAAAAACAAAAAGCAGAGCCAAAGAAAGTGAAGAATGGAAGGGATAGAAGGGAATTTCGGGATGTGCTAAAAATTTTAGCAATTGAAAAGAGTACAAAGAACTGAGACCTAAGCAACAGAGGGCAGGTCAAGTTGGCATAATTACATACCATATAGTTTCCATAAATGGCAATACTCAAGTACATTACTTTACCCATGTGTTTGTTCCAATACTATAGATTCTGATAGTGGGTTCTTTTTAAAGCCACCAACAACCAATACACATGAACTTCACACAGTCATAAAACAGGTCTAGATTTATGTCCCTTTCTTTAGAAATAGACTATTTCTGATTCAAATTCTTCCAAAGGTTTAATGCTATTTTAAATAGTGAAATCATCCAGAAAGTAACATGCTACCAGTTCAAGGAAGATTTGTCAGAAAAAGAAATGGAAACTGAAAAGCAGTGAGTGGCTAAAGGGGTTAAACAACCTAAAAGAGAATAGTGAAAGGGTCTGAAAAGGTATGAAAGGTATGAAAGTGTGTACGACCTAAGCACTGGAGCTAGGAGCTCTTTCTTCTGATTAACTGAAGTTTCTTATCTGTAGTTTAGAAATCAAGGCTTAATAGCCAGCTCTTAACAGCAAACCAATATGATGAGAAAAATAGTACAGATGAGAAATGCAGATTGTAGATCTCATTTAAATTTAATTGAGATCATAATTTGTTAAATCACTTCTGAGAATAACTCACTTTAGGCCATGTTTAAAATTTAAATTGTCCATAAAAAGAAATGCAATTCCCTATCAATCAAAGGTAACAATGTTCCTTTTGCTTTCCCATCAATACCATCACCACTGCGGCCACCTATATCTCTAAGAGAGTTACTCCATCTAGATAATCAAACGTTCTTGAGCTGTGCTCCAATACTGTATCTAACAACCACATGTGATTACTTAAAACTCAATTTAATTAAACTTATACAAAATAAAAATTCAGTTAGTTATTGAGCCACGTGTGGCTAGTGGCTACCATATGGGTCAGTGAAGATACAGTATATTTGATCACTGCAAAAAGTTCTGTTGAACAGCACTGGGTGAGATATCAGATAGGCAGACCAAGACTTCTGGCATTAAAACAAAAAATTCAAACCATCTCAATGACAGTTTTTTCACAAGTCAATTAATATTCATATGCACAGAGAATACAGATCGGGATTTAATATTTTATTTTTTACTTTGGACAGTGGTTCTCAAAAGACAGTTGTGCAGAATAATCGTGTGGGGAGTATGCTAAATGCTAATTACTCAGAGAATGATTCTGTAGGTCTGGGTTGGAAATCCAGGAATGTGGATTTAATGTATATGTTCTAGATAATACTGTCATGGGTAGCTCCTAAACCACAATTTGAGAAACACTGTGATTATGCATCAAAAAATTTAAATTGTTTTTATCAAGTGATGAATGGATAAAGAAAACATGGTACATATACACAGTGAATACTATTCATCTATAAAAAGAATGAAATCCTGTCATTTGCAACATGGATGGAACTAGAGATCATTATGTTAAGTAAAGTAAGTTGGCACAGAAAGACAAGTACCACATGATCTCACTTACATATGCAATCTAAAATAGCAGATCTCATAGTAGTTGATAGTAGAATAGTGGTTACCAGAGGCTGAGGAAGGGTGGGTTGGTAGAAGGGATGAGGAAAGCTTGATCAATGGTTACTAACTTATAGTTAGATAGGAGCAAAAAGCTCTAATGCACTATAGATGTAGTATATTATAGTGACTATAGATACCAATAATATATTGTATATTTCAAAATAGCTAGATCAGGTAATTCTGAATGTTTTATCACAAAAGAATAAGAAATGTTCAAGAGATAGATATATGTTCAACCTGATTGGTACATTATACAATGTATGTATGTGTTGGAACATCACGTGATACCTCATTAGTATGTATAATTTTTATGTTTTATGTATTTAAAATTTAAAATTCGTACCTAACAAAACCAAAGCGATAAAAATAAAGCAAAAAAAAAAAAAGATTCCAATTATCACTTTACATATAGTGATTTATTTTCTGCTATGTTTAAGTATTGGTATGTGTACACAGGCAAGTCCCTCTCACTACAAAAGTTCAGTGTTTCACAAAGGAAAAACAAGGAGGTTTCAAAGTCTTCACAAAGATGAGTATAGAGGAAAAAAAGTGAAGACAGCTATACTAGAGATAAATATTTTCAATATAATACTCCAGAATATCTATGCAAGGCAGAAGCAATCTAAACATTTAGCATCTGAAACTCTCAGGGTCTGAAACAGCAGTAGGTGAGGTGAAAAGCCTCTTTGGTGGTACAGCTGCTAAACACTTAATATTGTATGTGAGTCCTAACTATGTGCAAGGTGCTAGGCTATGTGCTAAAAGCTAAGTAAAATATGTTTAGTTACATCAAAACTCAGTCTACTGGAAGAAGACAGACAACAGTACATAGTGTAACACAGTGACAGGGGTGGTGTGAGCTGAACCTTAAATGTCAAGTGTCCTTAGGGTTGCTGGAGATATGGAAGATTAAGTTTACATGTAGAGAATAGTATGGATGGAAATTCAAATTTGGAGAATAGTATGGAGGAAAACAAAAGAGCCTGAAAATCTGTGATGTATATGGTGACTCAGAAGTGGTGTAGTTAGTAAGGTTGAGTTGTGTAGTAGGAGATGAGGCTGTAACAGCAGCCTGGATGGCTGAGCCAAGACATGCATGGTTCCAAATGCCTGTTTGGAAACAAACCAAAATCCTTTAGAAAAAAAAAATATGTAGAGAAATGATAGGATAAGGTCTGCATTTAGGAAGAATAATGCAACATCAAGGGATAAAATAGAGTAGGGAGAGAGTACATGCTGGGAAGATGCGCTATGATTTGTCATTTAGCTACATAGAAGAAAGATTACACTCCGGTTAGCAATGTTTCTTACTGCAAAAAGCTGAGAATCAAGAAAAATGCAAAAGCACATAAAATATTTTTAAAACAAAGTTGAAAATCTGAAGAATATGAATGGTAGCAGTATTTGGAAAAGACTGGGGATACAATGATCCTCCATGACGTTGTTAATAAAGAGTACCAGTGATGGGGTCAGAAAGAATATAAAAATCTTTAACAGTCTTGTGAGCAGACAGCTCTACACAGTCTAGGCCTTTTGAAGTCATGGACAATGTGATATCTGCTCTGGAGGGCACGCTAGCAAGAAAACAGCTTCTAAGAGGATGGGCTGTGGGGACAAAATTTCTGTGATCAAATCTTAATTTTCGTATCCAGTAATTATGCAATCTGGTAAGCAGGTTATATGAAATCTGTGTCAGTTTTTCTAATCTTCGGGTGGAAATAATACTACCTACATCTCATGGAAATGAAGATGAATAAGTCCATATATACAAGGTCTTTATAACAGGGCCTGGCACAAAGTAAGTATAAAATAAATGTTAACTATTCTTATTATTGTGTGTATATATGGGTGGGGAATGCACAGTTAACTATGCTATGCTCAATAACCCTTGAAAGCATCAGTGCTATGTCTATGGGATGTCAGACAGTACAGTTTAGCTGCTCAAAAGGCATCTGCAGTACTTCCCAGCATAGACAGCATGCCTTGATTATTATTCATATTAAGTATATTAAGTCCTTTTTTGAAAAGATGTAAACAAATATTTAAATATTCTTATTAAACCCCTTAAGTAAGTCAGTACAAGCAGGCTCTAGTACACCATTTGCTAGTGTAAAGGAACCCTTATACTTTCCTCCATAAGATCTGCCCTTCACAGGAGTAAAGATAAAACAGATATACTGGAGGGAAAAATCTGTCAGCCAACCCAACTTCACTTCCCTGAATAACCAGAATGTTGAAATCTACTCCTCTTTTTTGGCCTCACATAGTTCAGGAAAAAAGTGATTATTTTGTAGGTGGAAGATTTTTTTTCTTCACCGGTAAGAAAATGTCGATTTCTTAAAAGTCCCAATAATCTCCTTTTCATTTAAATTGGGAATGCTTGTTCCCAGAGAAAGGAACAGAGTAAAGGGTGGTTAGCTACTTCCAAGCACAAAGGAAATTTGCTGCCTGAAACCAAATTGAATATAGCTTCCAATCACAGCCCTTGTTTTCTCATTTCTCCTTCTAATCCTGATCTATTCTCCCAAATTCCCTCCTCTATTTTTTAAACGTCAAATTTAAGTTTAAAGAATGATGAAAAGGCTCTATATCCTACTTCCCTTATACCAGAAGGAAATAATATATGGATAACTTTCTAATACATTAATTTATAAAGATATCATCTTAAATACAGGCAAATTCTAATTATATGGTATATGAGTCAATATACCCATTACCATCTTTCTAAAAGTCTCATGAACAGGTTATGACAATATGTGCCTTATCTCTGGCTCACTTTCTTGATAACATTCTCAAATATTCTCCTAAAGAAGACTTCATGTCTATGTCATGAAGATATGGTCATTTCCCTTGTACATGGAATGCTCTTAAATAAATTTACATGTAAGAGCAATCCTTTGAAAATGTTTCCTGGAAGGGTTTCAAATAAAGCTTTACCAGAGACAAGCTACTCAAGTATCTGGGTTCATCTGGTGAACTGATAACGCAGTTTTAAATATAAGTATTCCCTTCTTCAGTCAATGGGACAGAAAGTATAAGTTTTCTTTAAAACTAATGAATTTAAAATTGAGAAACCACTTGAGAACTTAAAAAGATGTGAAGGCGGGGGGACAGGGCAGAGAAACAGAGAAAGCTGCAAAATGTGCAACTGAGGTAGTTATATATTTTTTTTCTGTTGATCTGGAAAAAATATTCTAATTTTTAAAACATACAACACTTTACATTCATGGCTAGAATATTTTGAAATACACATTTATGAAAGCAATCTTATAAATTCAATGAGTGGATTATTAAAAACAAAGTAACTGTTAAAGAAGGAAGGAAAATATTCCATATTAACCTTTAGGATAAGACAACATTATTGTTCTCCAAAATTTAAAATTTCTACTTGCATTCATATTGATTATATAATCAAAATACTTGTGTTCTCTACATACCTGAAAAAATAATCTGGAGAGCACTCACATAGTAAAATAAAGGTTGGATTAAAAATAATTTTGAAAAACATCTCTAGAGTTCTATCAAAAAACACATTTTTTAGTAAATGACTTAACTTAGTCTCCTTGACTTATAAGTCTAATTTACTCTGGACCCATCAACTGGCAGGCAATCTGGTGTAAGGGAGAAAAACCCACAGATTTTTAAATCAGATGATATAACCTATGAGTTCAGGCTCTGACACTTAGATGTGAGGCTTCAGACCAGCTACTTATCCTCTGAGTCTCCGTTTTCTTACCTATAAAATGAATATAATATCACCACTGTTGTCATGCAGAGTTGTTATGATGACAAGCTAAGTTTTATACAATATCCACTATGATTCAATAACCAAGAACTATATTGCAATTATAATGCATAATAGAGTAAAATCATTAAGGGATTAAACATATACTCACTATTAACATACAAATAAAATTCAGTCTTAAAAGCCATCGAGTTGGATTTGGCATTATTCATTTGGTCACCTCAAAATTGAGAGATAGCAAGGAGACAATGTCATCATTTATTTTAATATGAACATTTTTAATAGCATAGAGAAATTCTTCCCAGATATAGTAATTCCAGCAGCATAACAAACTCCAGCATTTTTCACTGCCAGAAACTTAAACCATTAACATCAGTCCATGAGAAACCTCTATTGAACAAAGTAATATCTTCCATGTGAATATATCTATTTAATTTTGTAGTGGAGAAACAAGACAGTCTCTGGTTTTAACCAGAGGAGGAAAACCTCAACAACTTCTCATATTAATATATAGAGAGATAGCTCTTCTACAGTCAAGCATGCATCGGAGTATGGAGAAAACATCCAGCAAGCACAACTTTCCAACACTTAGCAAAACAAACCAACTGATACCCAAAGAGGAAACAAGCTATAAATTCAAATAAACGGGCTGCACGGAGACTACACAAACCTGCTGTTGCTTTAATTGCAGACAATTCAATTCAGCAGCTGTTGGTCCAGGCACTAAGGTTCACTGTATGCTCTTCAACGTAACCTTGAAATATTGTCACTCACTCACTTCTCCACATCATCTGCACGCTGTCCAATTAATGAGGAGCGAAATCAACTGTCAAACCACGCATCAAAACAGAACATGATCTTTTAGCTCTTAAGCACAGGAGCACAATATTTTAAGGATAATAAAGCAAGAATGGTGATGAAAGTCCTTGACAATAAATGATATTTAAACTTATCCAAACATGTGATTGAACGAACTAAGCTTCTGTACTGTTCAGCAAGAAAGTGAAACTTTCTCAGGTTTTTCATTCAGAAGAGACCTTCCTATCTAATTGGTGTGTATGAAGCCTCTAAAACACTATCCACAAATATCTGATCAGACTCTTCAAGTTTTTCATTAAGCATAAGGGAATATTTAAGGAACATTCTTGATCCAGTGATATTTTACAGTACGGATGGGCTAGCACTTTAAGCCTTGCTGTTTCCAGCACTTTTTTCTACCCAGAGAATAAACAAACAATAATATATAATGTTCATCAACCTGAGTTCGATAATAAAATGAAAATAATTTACCAAACAGATGTGTTCTGGAATGTTTCCTATTTGAAGTTTCCTCACTCTTAACTATATGCCAAATCTATAAACCAATTAACAAATACAGGAGTTAAAAAAACTCAAGAGAAACAAAACATACTAACTATTTAGAAATTGCTTTTTGCTTCTAAAGCACTGCGTCTTCTATGCAAACACTCTGTGCTATATCACATACTACAGTTGCAGACATAAGACTTGAGAAATTCAATACAAGAATACAGCAGAGAAGCGTGCACAATTAAGAGATCGGGACTTCCAATTTAACAGAAAATCCAGATTTTACACAGCAATCTGCCACTAACGTAATTGGGGCAGGCATGTTTTATGCAGCTATTTTGTTTAGCTCATTAGAATCCTATTTGTCCTTCAGTACAATTGAACTGGAGGCAAAATAAGAGAAAGAAATGTACTTTGAAACAAAAGGAAAATTTCAGATAAAAGATACTATACCTGTATATTGTACCAGGAACATTGTGACACTCTTCAGGGAACTGTTTCACGCTGTATTCTACCGTGAGTTATTCCCTCCTTACCCTCTTCTCTCCACAAAAAGAAAAGCCAAAGAACAGCAAGCCCCCTCTATACATTAGCCCTAACCCGCCCCTTCATTGAGGAAAAGAAAAAAAAACAGCCACAATTCAGCTCAGGTCCGATGCTTCTGTTTAGCTCAGCTCCAGCCGAGCAACTGAGCTCTAGCAAGGGAGTACAGGGAGGTGGATTCTGATGCCAGTAGCACTTCCATCCACTTCACTTACACAAAAGCAGGCAGTGGAAAATCCAGGAGCCGTGAAGACAAGGGCTGGAACTGGCTTTTATGAATTGCTATTACTGCATGTGTCACCATCCATCTCCAATGATGGACACTTATAGGCTGAATTGGGAGTGCAGGGATGGGGGGGGGTTGGAGAGCAGGTGGAGAAGCAATTAGCAGTATGTTCATCGGGGAATTCGTTTGGGATTTCATACATCAGTGCCTAAAGAAACAGCATGCAGTTGACAAATCAGAACTTTACGATTTGCATGCCTTAGAAGAAATCTTAGCTCGCATCTCCAAACAAAATAACACTTGCCCACTCTTAAAGGACATAGAAAGGCACCCCTCCACTTTCTCTTTCCTCCAGCTACTATTGTTCCTGAGATATCAACATGCAGAATGAACATTTGCTAATTTTCCCTAAGGAATTGTATTTAAAAGGCTGGAAGCAGAGGAAGTATAAAGAAATTAAATTCTATTGAACATGACATCTCTTAACAAAAAGGCAAGAAGCTAATTATTTTAAGCCAACTTTTCATCCTTAGTCCCACTCCCCAGGTGCAGCTTTCACACCTATAGTCAGTGGATCACATAACTTTTGTACATACATGTAACTCTGAAAAAAATTACATCTACCTAAAAATAGTTGAGTTAAAGTCAAAATGAAAAGCCAAGAGTTATGTGTAGGACTCACTATAGGCGACCTTAAGAAGTCACTTTATCTGTAAGTGCTTCCGTTTTACTCATCTGCTAAATTAAAGCACACTTTAAAATTAGTCATGAGTAGGAACAAAAAGGAGATAGTCTTTTAGGGAGGGAAAACGATACAAATGAAGGAGCACTGGGGGTAGGTGTCAGGAAACCTGGGCTTGGGTTCTAGTTCTACAACTTTCTAGCTGTGTAACTCTGGATGAGACACATAACTTCCCTGAGCCTAAATTTGCTTATTTATAAAGTGGAAATAATAGGACCTATCCTGACTGCTTTACGAGATTGTTGCAAAAAGCTAATGGATAATAGATGTGATAACCCTTTTATAAATTATCAAAGGATATAAAATTGTATGGGACTATTACTACAGCCTGAAACAAGGCTTGCTTATATGACTGAAGTGAGGCACCTCTCTCACATAAGACAAATTACAGGAATAAAGGGTCAAAATGATTTCTTTAAATTTTAAAATAAAAAAGAAGTACTATTTTAAAATTCCCAGGGAGGAAACTTTTTGAAAAGAAGACAATTTTAAACATAATATACAATATTATCAAAAGCTTATTAAAAAGACTGGAGCCCTCTAATTCCCTCTTTCATTTCTGAAAATTTGGTCCATTTTCCTTCATATGGTCTGACATATGATATATCTAGAATGTTCAATATATCTATTGAACAATGAACATATCCTTTGTTAAATCTTTCTATTTACCTGGTACAGCCTCTCAGCCCTGTAAGTGGGGAATGATTTGAGTTGACTGGCTAAATCTAAATCCACAAGGAAAAAATTCAAAGTCATGCTTTATAAGACTCCAGGCTGCCTTGATACTATATATACAGTGACCTGACCAGCTGGCTTAGGCTGGGACACAATTTTAGCACATGAAGTCCTGGGGTGGCCACACCTGGGGCACTAACTGATCCAGGCAATGTTTGGGGACCTTTGGTTCAGCCAAATCCCACATGGGCTGATTTCCATCTGTATGGTGGTTACTACCCAAGTATATGCCTATCCAAATGGGTCAAATCTGAAGCAGCCAAAATTAAAGGTGGGGGCCACAGCAGAAATATCAGATGTCAGCTCCTCTCAGCCCCTGCCAATGGTATCTGTCTCCACAAACAAGCGCTTAGCCCAATTCTCATGAGAAGAAAACTTTTTCTAATGGCCCCCTTTAAATGCCATTATCACTACTTAAAATGCAAGTAAAATATGCATACAATAAATCTATATTAAATCAGTGGAAAATGGATCATGTGAGTCACAATGTGTTAGGCGACTAGTAGCTAAGAACAAAAGAACCATTAAAAGGGGGAAAGGAAGGAAGGGCCGGGGTAGGGAACAGATAAGATAGGAGGAGGAGGCCAGGGGAGGAAAGAAATGAATCTAAGGTGATAGCTTTTTTTCTAATCAAAAAATGTGCTTGCTGGGTTCACCCCAAATCTCACCTAGAGCGCTTGTTTCTTGAGGCATTGAAAATGGGCCTTTTACTACCATAGCTACAATCCTAGCCTTCTATCCACTCATGTTAACAGACAAGAAATTGAAAAGGTACTGGTGGCCCTGGCACCAGAACTTACTTTCCTCTAGCATGTGGAAAGCCAAGAAAGTAGGAGAAGTTCTCCAGAGCCCTCATCACTGCAACCTCCACCACGGCCTCACCTGTAGCATGGCTAGCCACTAAAACATGTGGCAACCCAATTTCAGGTTCTGCAAACATTAAAAACCACAGCGGTAAAAAGAAACAAAGGATGTATTTCAGAATCCAGCTGTTATGCTTTGGGGCACTGCAACTAAGTTCTGCACAAATTTAAGCCTGAATTTCATATTTCCCAAATTCCTAACAAGAGCCACTTAAAAGAAAGGGAAAAGGACAGGGATGTCGAGATTTTATTAGCCTCTTTCCCACAGTTAAAATATAAGGATCATATCACTAACATGACTGACATAGTATCCCAAAAGGCAATGAGGTGGGAGGCAGCAGCTTCAACCCAGATTAGCAAGAACAGAAACAAAAGCATCAGAGCATCCTGATAAAAACAAACACACAAGCATACCCACCAAAAACCGTTGCAGTGTTTCCATTATCCTGATTTCAAGCTCCAGAATGTATGCACTAATGGTTTGCTAAACCAGCAGAGCTCCTCCTCAGCAGCCATCAACAAGCCTGACTGATCTTTGCAAATGAATTCCCATCGTTAGCCACCTTGGATGCTGAGTATTTTTGTCAAAAACAAAAATCCCAGTGGAAGATTTCAAAGAACCAAGAACTTGAACTAAACTATGAACCTAAACGAGGAAAACAACACTAATTTGCTAAACCCCAAACAAAATAGAAATGTTAAGAGTTTAAAAGCAACAAAAACTAGTGAACTGATTTGAACCAGAACAAAAATTTGTTTTCTGAATCAATCAAACTTGCACCAAATCCTGAGAGTATAAACAGTTCAAATTCCTGTAAAGAGCATATTTCAAGGCTTGGTTCCCCCTGCTTAACAGCTCACAAAGGAACTAAGAAATGAACACTGGATAAACAGTCAAGAGAATTAAATTCTACTATTTTTTTCACTATTTGACCTTGGTCGAGTAATTTCTAGGCCAGGAATGGTGGCACATGCCTGGAATCCTACCACTTGGACAGCTGAGGCAGGAGGATTGAGGGTTTGAGCCCAGCCTGGGCTACATAACAAATTTGAGGCTAGTCTGGACTACACAGCAATAATTTGTCTAAAAAAAACTATCAACTTCTACTCTTTTACCTCAGCTTGCTTGCCTCAAAATGCCTGGACTGGAGTTGTCAATATCCCAAATTTAATACTCAAAGGCAATTTTAAATTTTAGCCTAGTGATGAAATAGATGTCACAGTTTAGCCCTAATCTCTAGGAAGGAGAGAGATGGACCATCCAAAGTCTTCTAAAGGTTCATGCTTCTAGCTTATTTTGTAATATGCTTCACATGAAAGTTGGTAAGTGTTCTTATTCAGCTTTGGGAATAATCACCTAATAAATCTGTTTCAGAATGTGTCTCCCAAAAAAATGTTTCTGGAACAGTTTGTTTGTCACAAGAGAAAGCTACAGGTGAATAGTCTGGTCCCAAAAAAAGGAAGAAGAAAGAAACAGAGTGATCTAGACTATGCTGAGCACCTACTGTATGCCAGAGGTGCTATATTTTACATAATTGTCTTAATCAGTCCTCATAATACAGCTACATTCTAGATATTTCATAGGTAAGAAAACAGAGGCTTACTCATGTTAAATGATTGCTTATACTTCACTGTGACAGACCTGGGACAGACCAGGAAAGACCTGGGACTTGAACTTAAGTGACAGACCTGGGACTTGAACTCAAGCAATCTGAGTCTATTACTATACCAACACAACATTTTTATGATTAAAGGCATACTTCCTTCTCAATTCAGTGATCTGGTTGGCACTGCTTAATGAATGAATTGCATGTTGAGTTCCTGTGGTAAAACCAGACTTCCTTATATTTATACTTGGTTGTTTTCTTTAATGTCATAATGGTTAGGACCACTGGGCTCTAGAAGCAGACTTGAGTTTCTTGAATTCTGGCTTATGGACAAAACCATTCTGAGTCCCGAGTTTTTTACCTGCCAAATGCAGAAAGAAGTAGTACCTACATCATCGGGTTGTTGAAAAGTGTCAGTGATGTGATATCAGCTACTACAATTCTTGGCACAAAATGACTACTCAGTAAATGTAGATTTCAACTATGTATTTATAAGCAAAAGAAAAGGAGAGGTTATTTTTTAAAAGGCAACTAAGATTCACTGAACTCAGTGCTCATTGGTTGTAGTACTGATAGTCTGAGAAAGGGATTTTCAGTGGCCTATCTACGCCCTCCAAAATGAAGCTGCAACTTGCGGTAGGTTAGCATATTCATGAAAAAAGTGAATATGGTATATTAATTGGTGATACCTAAGTAGTGACAGGGAAACTTGGGTACTGGGCTCCACTGAGCAGCAACTGTCCCTAGTTTCTAAGAACCTATCCTTCTAAAGAGAGAGTTGGGAAGGAGCGAGACATACTACTGGAAGTAACTAGTGGACTAAGGCATCCATCTTCCCCCAATGCTTCAAGCCCTGGTTTATTTCCTCCAATTCACCTGTGACCTTCTTTTCATATACTCCTTTCTCCTCTTCTCCCTCAGTTTATTCTGTTTTTATTATGTTTCTTTTCCTGGCGGTAGCTCTGTTTCTGCTCATCAGCATTAAGTGGTATTTATGGAATTAGTACCTGGCATTGCACTAGGTGAAATGGAGAGGTATCCAAAAGTCAATCAAAGGGACACATGTTCCATGGCCAAACACATCTAAGACACACACAGGTAGACCAGAGTTTTGGCAGCACAATAAATGTAGGTATAATTGGATGGCTTAGTTGATTTCAACACAAAATAATTTGTTCATCTACTTAATTATATGTACACTGAAGAATTTATAAAAATTGCACTAAAGTCACAACTTAATTTGAAATGCACAGAAGGATGTGCCACAGAAGAATGGCCAAAACTAATAAATATAATAAAATGTTCATTATAGAATCAAAATGATAAATATTTGGGTATTCACTGTATATTTCAACTTTGCTATAGAGCTGAAATTTTTCATAACAAAGAGTTGATAAAAAAGAAAGGATTAAAGGGTATGGCTTATTTAACCTCAAATGTTTCAGAACAAAATATTTATAAAAGAAACATAAAGCAAATAGGACAAAATATAAAAACTGGTGAAGCTGAGTGATGGCACATAAGACTTCTTGTATAATTCTTGCCATTTTTCTATATTTAAAAGTATTTCAAAATAAAAAGTTAAAAGGTAGTTTGTTGAAGAGTGATGCCTTAAACCTAGTATTTCTGTTGCCACTTTTAGCAGAGGGTATTAAGTCAATAGTAGTAGATATATTGGAAAGGAAGGAAGAAGAATGAGGGACAATAATAACCAGCCCATAAATATACCTTGGGTGCCCTACTATATGCAAGATCATATACTAGGCACTGTGGGAGGTTCAAGGAGGTGAAAAACACAGTCCATGGCATAGGTAGACTCACAGTGTAGGTGAGGGAATGCCAAAGCAGTGTCTGAAAGAGTAGCTGGCTAGAACTGAGTTCTGTGAAGAGAGAAGCATAAATGTTGGAAGGGTAGGTTGAAGCCAGATTGCAGAGATCAGGCTGAAGAGTTTGGACTTTATCCTATGGATAACAGCAAGCCATTTATGGTATCTGAGTCATGGAAAAGAAATGACCTAAAACTGACTGGCTAGACAATACAATTTGTTTGGGCATAGGTATTTTCAACATGAATTTGCTTTTTATTCATATATTTCTAGCCTTTATATCACAGTACTTCCCATATCTGGACATAGTCTTTAGGGATTTCCAACATTCTAAATGGTGCCCATCTTTCTAACAGGCACTTTCTGACATCTTTTTAGTCTCTTTCCTTTTCCCTCCTTTGGCCTCCAAAAGAAACTGACCGGGGCTTGCCTCAGCTGTGCTGACTCAGCAAGCAACAAGTAAGTCTCATGAACATTTTTAAAATGAAGCTGCTGTGCTCTGAAATTCCGATTTCCTTCATAATAATCAAACCCTAATCATGGCTGAGATCACTGATTTGAGTTGGAAGGAATGTTCAGCTAAATAACATGTGAAGGAGTATAGGAAGGTATGTCCTTTGTATAGGAGATAATTATTCAAAATGATCTCTGTATATTGAAAGAAAACCTAACAGAGACGGCATTGCTGAACAGTGACAAGTAATTGGGATAAAACCTCTCAAATAGTGTGAACCAAAAAATGGACTTCCTCTGTGTCGTTTTCACCCTCTTAAAGCCCATCCTTGAATCCAGTCATGTTACTCCCTCATTTAAAACCATCCTGCTGGCTCATCCTGCCTATCAGGCAGTGGGCCATGCTTCTTAGCAAGCTGACTTCCTTCACTAACTGGCTACAGGACTCTTTTCCATTCAGTCTCCCTCTTCAAGATTCCCAATGGTTCACATACAGCATCTTACCTTCTTCAGAACTAGCCATTTTTACACATGAATGCCTTACATGTGTTGGTGGTCCCTCTGCTTCAAACCTCTACCTCTTTGTCTACCTAGAGTCTAGGCCAGTGATGGTGAACCTTTTAGAATGTTCCATGATACAAACAACCCACTACTGCATGTGTGCCATAGGTTTGCCACTAATGGTCTAGGCAATGCCCACTCAAACCTTATGATTCATCACAGTTAAGACTCTGGTCTGGAAGTTGCCCAATCCCAGCAGTCATTTCCTCCACCATGTTCTCAGGGCACCTTGTACATACCTCTCTTTCTGAGCACCTTTCACACTGAAATATATTATTGGTTTGAGTGTCTATCTCCCCCACTAGACTGTGAGCTCCCTTAGAGCAGATAGGGATTGCATCTAATGTTTTATTATATTCCCAGTGTTTAGCATACTGTCTGGTCCTTTATATGTGCTCAAATGTCAACTCAGTGAATGAGTCAAATATCCCTTGAAGTCACACTCAGCATCTCTTGAAAGGTGAAAATTAGAACATCATGTGAACAAATAATCCTAGTGAAGTATGCTTGAGGTCCTGACTGAAAAAGAAATAGTAGGAGGACATTTCATGGGGCTTTACTGTGGGATGGTTTCAATCCCAGGAGACTCTCATTGGCACTAGTTGCTGCTAAAAAGAGCATCAGGAGTGGATGAAAAGGGCCCCCGCTGGGGATTTTCCCATCTTTATCTTTCATGGTATACCACTGAAGCAATGTTGTTTATGTAACATTCTTCATACGGTGTTGCAGCCTTTCTAAATTACAGCCAAACTTTCATTTGTGCTCTGCCTACAGATACCTTTGGGCCAGCCCTATTACTGAGTAGCCCCTGAATGTTCTCCAGTTCTTATTCTTACCTATGATTATTGTGCCAAAGAACAATATTTTGTAAATGACCACCAAAAAGCAGAGCCCCTAAAAGGGAAGGGGAACACAGGTAATTAAAAAGAAAGTAATCCTGTTTTCCTCCTAGGCTGGCAATCTATTTCACTATGCTGTCCATTGCACGTTTTACATTATGGTACTAGTAAAAGGAAAATTAAGACTTCAGTAAAACTTTACACATTACAGTCAAAAAAGAGGAAACCACACTGAGGAGTGGAGTGTAAATCTTTAGACATATGATAAGTAGCCACTTCTGAAAAACAAACATTAAGGCTGTGTAAAACAAACAGCAAAAAGCAATTAGCCCTTTCTGTAGACTAAACTGAGGTATATGCTGAATTTTTAAAAACTGAGTCTGTTTTGATCTTCAAAAATGTCAAACTGGTAAACACTTCACTTTTTTTGTACATATAAATCTAAGCGCCAAGCCTAGCTTGAGGAAGATTTAAGAGACATAAAATTTGTCTGAAGTGTCTGCCAAATTTCTGCAGCAGAGACAGAAACCCTGGAAAAGCTGACACAATCATAACTCTCACAGTATCACCAGTAGGCTTGTGCAAGGCTGAATGCACAGAAAGTCATTGTTCTCTCATACTGTTTGTAAACAGAGAAGTAGATCATTTGCTTATCAACTATCTGGTAGCTCGTTTTTTGCCTAGATAGTTCACACAGGAAAGAGACCAGAATTGAGGGTAGGGGAAAGCATCACTTCCTACTGGTACACAGCCTAATTTTCAGCTGAGTAAATTTTCATTTATACAAGGGGCCTACTTGTTCAAATCTTCTCTCTTTCATTTGTTCTTAAATGCTCATTCCCTCGTGTGTGCATCCTCTGCTTTCTGTCTAGAAGGCATTAAAAGGAGCATTTATAAATATCTAGCACAAAGTCTAGCACAGTGCTTTCACATAGTAAACCTACAATAATTCATTGAATGATCTGAAATGCTTACTGTAATTTCTATGTTCAACTTATTTGCTCATGGAGCAGAATTACAAATCCTTTTGGATTACTTGAAAAGGACACTTCCTTACAAAGTAGATATTTTATTCAGCTAACTCATACTTAGGACTGCTTTTTGCACAAAGAGTATTGCTTGTAGGGAAAATGGAAGGAAGATCACACTGCAAGATACAAAGTAACAATATGACCACTGATACTTTTTTGGAAAATATCTGACATCCCACATTCACTTGTATGTCATTATGGTAATCCACTACATTTGTCTAACATCACTTAACAGCACAAGAATGTAGTCCATGCATGGGCTCTATTCTGTAAATAGGATTAACTATGGAATTCAACCAAGATCTTCCCTAGGGACAAATTGCTGAAAAATACAACTACATCACATTTAAAAAAATAAATTAACCAATGACATCAGAGCCCATGAGACACACTGTTTCTTGCACATTGGATTCTATCCCATTTTTCTGTAGCTATCTGCTGACATCCCCATCCCAAAAGACACAGAATTTGAAAACATCAAGAAAAACAGAACAATTGGAAATATTCCCCCTCTCTTGCATGAAGTGTTACATGCACAAATGAAAGATCTCTGTACATCAGTACAATGTGAACCACGACACAGTAAAATTATGTCAGTCTGGGGCTGTTTTTGTTATGCTACGGTCACATATGACTTGCCTAAAGGGATGTTCAAATTCTGCATTCATACTGACAAAGACCAATAGAGACTGCAAGAAAACGAAGAGAGCAGAGTTGCAGCGGGAGGTTTTGACTTTTTCTTTGATAATATTCTTTATCATAACTTTTCTTTTCACTTCCATGTATTTAATCTTCCTCAAATGTAAAATAGGAATAACTGTATGTATTTAATATTTTTGCTCTGAGGATCACATGCAATACGAGTGTCTGGCACACAACAATGAACCTGTAAGTTGATTAACATTAACTAAACAACTATTATGTGTCTGGCACCGGCCTAAGAAACCCAAGGAAAAGTAAACTGTCAGAGGAAAAACTCACGCTATAGAGAAAAGCAAGAAATGATTTCTCAAATGTATTATAAAGCAGTCTAAAAAACTTTGGATATTATCCTAAGCGCAATGGGGAGTCTTTGAACTATAACACAGACTAGATAGCTTCAGACCTGTGGTTTACAAAAATTACTTTGTCAGCATCAGTGGAAAATGGACTGGAATGGGGTAAAGTGGAGGCAGTAGTAATCCAGGCTACAAGTGATACATGTAGATTAGGTGGCACACTTGCCTCAGACTAAGGCAATGGTAATAGTGTAGACATGAAAGAAACAGTTTTAAACAACTTTTTAAAAAAATTAACGAGTGCATCATTGTAAAAGTTTAGACAGTGAAAATATGCAAAAGGTTAAAAATAGAAATCATATGCAATATTATCATTTATAGCAAACCCCTATTAATATTTTGTGTATATTTAACCTTACAAGTTTTTTCTATGTGTATAAACAAATGTGTGTGGGGTGTAACATGTGTGGATGTATTTAAACTGAGAGCTGCCATTCTGCCCTGATGGTTTTATGCCTCAATTATTTTCTTAATATAGCATAAACAACTTCCCTCATCACTAAATATACTTTAGTAACATCAACTTTCTTGGGTACAATTGCGGTACATTTTATAAGTTGGTTTATAAATTTTATAATTGGTTCCATTTCAAACTCTTAATATTGGACACTGAAAATTTAGGGGGGGGGGATTTTTTTGCCATTATCATAATTCTGGTATAGACATTCTTGGAGCTAAAATTTTGGAAATATCATGACTGTTTCCTCAGCACTGAACCCTAGAAGTTGAACTGGTAGCTTGAAAACTATGTTCAATCTTAAGATTTCTGATACATAATGACAAAATGCTCTCCAGAAGTGCCGTTGTCAAATTATAGTTCTACTAGCAGTGTCTATGACTAAAAGGAGATAGATTGAAGAATGATGTCAAGGATAGAATCAACTGGACTCAGTGAGGTCAGAGGAGGGATGTTTCCTGGCAAAGTATCAGGGCAGAAGCAATGTGAACTCTGTCAAGAGGGACAAAGCAATGGGCAGGCTTAACAAACAAGTGCAAATTATGACAATGAAAAAGTAACTCTAGTGAAATTATGGGCATTTTCATTTGCTGCTTTCTTTAGGAGAAGTAGAAAATGTAGCAAAGAGCTAATCTTCACAGTGTTTGGCACTCTGTGGTAGCAAGATCCAAGGTCCATGGTTACATTCATGGGAATTTGTTGATCCATTCTTCTCAACCAATAACTATTTATTAGGTGTCTACCATATGCCAAGTGCTGTTTCTGGATGCCGCATAAATGCCATTCCTGGATGCTATGTGTATGGAGATGAATGAGTCCAGGTCCTTGCCCTTAAAGAGGTTACAGTCTAGCAGAGGAGACAGAAACATCCACAAACTGACACACTACAGTGTGGTAAGCCTGGAATAGAAATAAGTGTAGGGTCCGATGGAAGTCTTGCTCAATCTGTGCAATCATGTGTGGAGTGGGGGTGTTGAAAAGGCTTCCCAAAAATGAGCTAAGTCTTAAAGACAGCGGATTTCCTCAGGTGGCTAAGGGTCATAGATTATATCTATATTCCTTAGTTCCTTGAATATATGTGCCACTCCTCACAAGGACACAAGGACACTCAATAAGGCAGGCAGGATTTTTGTATGTAATCCAAATCCATTTTTTCTTGTGAGTGTGTCAAGCTAGGAATTGAACCCACGGCCTCACACATGCTAGGCAAGAGTTCTACCACTGAGCTGTATCTCAGCCTCCAAACCCACTCTTGAATAGTAATAATAGCCTCTCTGTTATCTTAATGTACATATAAGCATAGTATGTTTTGGCAATATTATGATCATGATAAAATATAAAAGATTACAAGAAAGTGTTATATACAAACTTTTAAAACAAATTTGTTGACACTGATACAATCATAATCTACCAAGTCCTACTAATTCTACCTTTTAAAGGTATTTCAAATCTGTTACCTTCTGTCATGTCACTACTCTTAGGTCCTTATCATTATTATCTCTCTCTGGAAAAGAGCATCCACCACCTATACTGGTCATGTTTCTCTCCACTGTCCACTGTTTCTCTCCCACTGTCATCATCCAAATGTGAAAATATGATTACAACACTCATTAAAACATTTTAATGGGTTGTTTTGTCTATAAATAGTATTTACAAATTTTTAATTATCTGAATAAAACTGGATGATTTTTAGCATATTCACACTGTTATTTAACAAATATTTGTTTAAATCAATATAAGACTAGTTCATTTTCTATTTTTACCAAATCAAATCCTAAGTAAACTTAGATTTGATGTGCTAATTCAGTTTTATCTTTTGCACCCCTGGTAGAAGCCCTACATTTTCAGAGCCACCTGGCCTACAAACTTCTTAGCATTGCAGTTGATTCTTCACAAATCAGTCCCAAAGTATCTTTCCATACTCTTCTCCTACTATTATACCTTTCTGTTCGTAATATGCACCCCAGCCATGATGAATTCCTCAATACTGAACAAAAATGTCCTAATCTTGTAGTCACAAGTTTTTCAGACTAACCCCTCTGTCTAGAATGGCTCTCCTACACCTTTCTCCACCTGACAAAGTCATCATCCTTCAGGACCGATGTGTCATATCACCTCCTCACAGAACCCTTCACCCTGACTCTTTCTGGCTAGTCCCTCTTTCCTCTACGTCTCCACAGCAATTTGTACCTGTCTCTGTTATACTATATACTATGGTACCTCAAAATTGTGGGCATCTATCTTCCCAACTAGATCCAAGGAGATCTCACACCTCATATGCTGTTGCATCTCCAAACCTTCACGTGGGAAGAGGATATGAAGGGGACACAGTGACTCAAGTCACTTTAAAAAAAAAAGCTAAAATAAAATTCAAAGTATCATCCAGGTCCAAATAGCTTAGAGGTATGACATATTTTACAAAGAGAATCATCTAATTCAGAAATAGCCATACTGGCTATAGGTTTGGCAGACAATTAGCCATGGTTGCAATAGCAGTTAAGGTAATTTGGTTTTGGCAGTTACTTTACAGCAGATACATTCTGACATAGAAATTCAAAGTGAATCATTTGTGTTTCTGCCAAGATGATCAATTATTCCCCACAATAATCTCTCCTTACCACACACTGGAAAGTCAAGGGCAAAAATGAACACCAGGACTGGCAAAGTATGATGGACAGAACATGGGCTTTGGAATCAGATATGTGTACACTCCAGCCCCAACTCAACTCCTTACAATCTATGTGACTTTCTGTATTTAAATCCACTGCATTTTAGTTTCTTCTTCTAGAAAAAAAATGAGAATAATAGTACATACATCATAACACTCTAAGATAATGTAACAAAGTGCTTATGATGACGGCTGGGACATTATATCAGCTCAATAAATAATAGTCATTACTGTCACTCAGTTAGATAATTACAATTCAAGTAATCTGTGAAAGGAGAGCAAATGTGTTTAAGAAAATGAATTTACATTACTAGGTTTTCAAACTGACAGCTACAGATTGTAGCTAAGAATAGCCACAAACAAAATGTCTGTAAGACAAACTTCTTCTTAGATTTAAATTAAACTCACACCTGGAACATACCACCACACTTCTTTGTGTTCTCCAAGAACTGATCTCAAATCAGGTCCCCCTAGGACGAAAAGAAAAATCACCCAATCTTAATTTTTTGTCTTTAATTTTATTTGATACAGAGTAATATCCAAACTATGTGGAGTTTTCAAAGTATCATGTCATTATGCTCCCAAGCTTTTCAACACTATTTCCCAAAATATCTCTCCTGACACCTCTTACTTCAGTCAGGCAGCCCACCTGTCACCCAGTCCTCCCTCTTCTATCCACACTTCTCAAACCCCAATGCTATCGTCAGGAAGGATTTTCCCTACCTCTGCCCATTTCAAATCTCCTTTCTCCTTTGGACCCCAAATTTAAATTCAATTCCTTCACAAAGCCCGCCAGGATCATTCCAGAAAGACAGATGAGTTTCAAGCCTTCAGCGCTTCCTGTGTTAGGCCTGAACTTCCACAAATCAACCCCCTACTCCCATCAGTATGCCCCCTTACACTAATCCTTTGGCACTTTTTGTGCACGTTTGTAATAATAATAAGTCTGTTTCACAACGGACTATTCGGTAGTTGGCGTGTCTCCTAAATTTTTATCAACGTTAATGCTATCAGTCTTTGATGGAACCCTCTACAATGTTCAAGCTTTAAAACTGGTCTAACCAGTCTATTAGTCTCACCAGAGCACTGCACTGAAACTTAAACACATATTTCTCAAAAGCAAGATTTCTTCCCTCTTCAGCTCCTTATCTCTTCTGGAAATTGAGAAGAAACCCTTTCCCATGTCAAAGACTTGGCCAGGAAAAGGGCAGTGGCTGGAGTGGCCAGGAACGCGATGGTGGCCCTTTGTATCCCACCGTCCAGGAAAAAGAAATTTGACACCAAGTCGTGCCTGGGGCCTGAAAAGGAATTCCCACGACCCCAGGAGAAAATAAGTGGAATTGTGTGCGTTGGGAGGAAGGAAAGAGATCACCCAAGTCCTGCAAGCAGTAAAGAATATCCACGCGCCGACCAGGGAAGCCCCTGTCACGAACCCTAATTACAACCCCCTAAAGAGGAACAAAGCAGAAGAGGAGTGTTGCGGTAGAAAAAGAAGGCAGCAGATTAGAGAGGGGAAAGGGAAAGATTGTGCTCCCGAGGCTCTAGGCAACTGGAGCCCACCCCGACACCCAGTCCCGACACCCCCTCCTCTGCAGAGGTGGAGCTGGGCGGAGTTAGGGCTGAACACAGCGGCCCGGAAGCACCTTCCTCCCTGGGCCCCCTCAGTCCCACAGTCCCCAGCCACAGCCACTCAGGCCTTCTGCCTCTCTGACCTCCAGCTCCCCGGCTACTGAAGCGCTACTCCTTAAAGAACCGCGGAAAATCGGGCAGGCGCGGCAGCTCCTGGGCGCAGAGTGCCCTCCCGGCATCCCATGCCATGTAACTGTCTTCTCAACTCCGCGCTTCGCGCTAGTTGGCCTAGACCCGGCACTTGGGCCCCAGGCTGCAATCCTACAGAAGCAGTAGCTGCTTCAGCGCTTTCTATTGGTTACTGGTGACCAGGAAAGCCTGAGGCCCAATCCCTTGTCTTCATGGGAAGTGTAGTTTACGGTCGCTGGAGGATGTTCTTCCTGGGCGGTGAGATCCAATAGTAATAATGGGAGAAATACGAGTGTAAAAGCGGTGGATTGTGGGAGATGGAGTCGAGAAACTTTTTTTTCCCTATATACCCACAATTCCTATTCCCACCTGCGCTTCCGATAGTCTTCTGAGTTCAGAATGAGGAGGGTATGCTGGGTATTGTAGTTTAAAGTGCACTGCGTTGCAGAATCATTCTCTTAAAGTGTGAGATTGTGCTTCTGCGGGCAAACGAAGGCTCTAGATTTATTTTAATGTTCTTAAGTTATTCCCATTTTATGGAAAGTATTTCATATTGTGATTTAACATCCTTTTTGGGTTTGATTTTTTTCAATATGTAAGCTTAGAATTTTAACTGAAAAGGAGACATGGTCCTTTAAAACAGTCAAAGTTTGTTTTGTATGAACCACGTGTATTAGAATCACTTTAAAGGCCTGGGGAAATGTATATTTTGTTTATAACTGGGAATCATATTTTCCCTTAGCAACAATATCATAATTAGACATAGAAATGTGATATAGGCCAGCCCAGAAGAAGACTTGTAGTAAAAATAAAAATATGTTTTAAAAGGTAGATAAAAAAATAAGTGGAGACTCGACACTTCAAGTGATTTAAAGGTTGAGGAAAATGGTTATTAGAGCTAATTTTACTAAATTTTGACCCCCTCCCACTGTTAGAGACAAATTCTTTCCGTGAATGAATCATCATTACAGTTGAATTCCTACAACTTTCCTGGTAAGGACGACGTTTTGACTCACAAATGGAATGAAGGGAAAGAGAGGTGCCATTTTGCTGAGATAATTGCTGAAAAATTTAAAGAAGTGGAGGAAAAGGATTTAATAGATTCAATCTTTTCTTCAGCAAACTGCTTTGTGCAAGGCTCTGGGATAGGTACTATTGTTACAAAATTGGAAAATAGTTCTTGTCCGCAATTAGCTGGCAGCCTTTGCAAGGGAGGGAGGTAAATGAGTATACATTGCAAAAAAGTACTCTGAAGAAGTCTACATAGGATTCTACAGAAACATGGGTAAGGGGGAATTCATTCTACTTCTGGAAGAAGCCATGACTGAGGAAAAGACTTGAAGAACCAGTAGGATATTTGTCATATCTGGGGCAAGAAAGTGAACCATATTTTATGCAGAGTGTGTACAGAGGCATATGGGCATGATAATGTACAAGAAACAAACAAATAAAAAGTTCCATATTGCAAAAACTAGATTAGTCAGGAATACCATATCAGTGAGTTCAAGCTAAAACTGGAAAGTGGTAGAAAACCATCAAAAGATTTTAAGGAAATAAATAGCATATGGAGTTCATAGGTGTGGGAAGTGAGGGAAAGGGAAGAGTCTATTATGACTCTCAAGTTCTGACTTGGAAAATTGAGTGTATGATAATACCATTTGCTGAGATGAGAAACTCGTAAGAAAAGCAAGTTTTACGAAGGACAAGAAGAAATCAGTTTGGGACATTTAAAATTTGAGGAGTTTGTGAAACATTTGGGTGAAGATACCTGGTAGGCTGATGAAAAATGTAGGCTGCAAGCTCAGTGGAGTGCTGTTAGTTGGAACTAAATATTTGGGAGACATCAGTATATAGTTGGCAACTAAGTGAAAATGGATTAAATTTCACTTAGAGAGTATTGAGAAAATAATATTTTCGCAATGCTAAGATTGAACCCAGGACCTTGTACATGCTAGGCAGGCACTCTACCACTAAGCTACACACATAGTCCCAGAAAAAATAATTTTTAAAGGACAAAGATTCCGTGTAGAACCCTAGAAAATAACAATATCCAAGTAGCAGATAAAGATGTGCTTTCAAAGGAAGCTGAGAAGAAAGGCCAGATGAACCAATATAAAGTGGAATTTTTGGAATCTAGCACAGAGAGGCCAAGTGACAGAAAGACAGGAGAGTAACAAGGAACTATTCATTCATGCATTCAGCAAGTATTTATTATAACTATAATATGCCAGGCATGGTTCTAGATGCTAATAATAGAGAAGTGGGAAACACACACAGCAATAACAACCCTGCCCTTTAGAGGTTATATTCTAGTAGAAACCATCAACATGCAAGAGAAATAATTAAAATACAAGGCAATAAGAAGTAATAATTCTGGATGGCTTGTCGGAATATGTGTGTGTGCATTCATACAAAGGTGACACTCTTTGATCCATTGTTGTATAATAAGATGAATTTGTCAAATGGTGGCTGAGGGTAAATTCTTATGGCTGGATTTAGAAACCAATTAATAGGTCAAGTTTTGAGTTCCATCCAGAGCCTGTGTAGAGCCCAGGTCATCGCCAGGGATTTATAATGTGGTACATGTTTGGCTTCAATCTTTGCTCAGGTTAAGGTCTATTCAGTCTGTAACTGTCTTATAGGCCAGAGTAAATCCATGGTTAGTACCTCTCAAACCAAGTTTAGGACAGTCTGATATCAATATAAGGCTCCAGATTTGCAGTCATGTTTTAGCCTATGATGTGGACCAGAGTGCATCTATGATCATTGTTAAAGCTCATACTGAGCCTGCCAGAAGTCCAGAGTAGCCTGAATTATGCCTCATTGTGAAATAAATGTGCAACATTTGGATTCAAATTTCAACCACTATTAGGATTTAGTCTGTATGTAAGAAGAGGCTTAGGACTTGTCTTAGACCACAGACGGGATTAGGGCTCAGCTCAAGGTTTGACCTTAGTTTTTTGTCAGTGTTGGAATCACTTTTATTTCTAGATTTGGGAATCAGCAAAGGCCAGGATTATGGCTCAGCCTAGGGTTAATGTTTTTTTTTTTTTTTTTTGGTACCGGGTATCGAACTCGGGTCCTTGCACTTGCACAGCAGGCGGCCAAACCACTGAGCTAAATCCCCGGCCCCAACCTAGGGTTAATGTTCATGATTATGTTTCTGCCTAGGGAGTTTTTATAAGTATGTGTACAGGATTTATGTTCAGTCATCCATCAGGTCAAATTTCAATTAGTGTTACTAGTTAGAGTTTATTCTTGCTCCAGTAATTAGGTCTCAGTCTGTAGCCAATGGTAAGGCATAGTCTGTGTCTGATATTGAGTCTGTTGCCATGTTAGGACATTACCTGTTGTTATGGTATATTTGTGGCTGTCACCCCAAACCCTCAAGCACTCATAGATAGGAGTTTTGGGAAGTGATTGGATCATAGGGGTGTGATCTTCATCAGTAGATTAGTCCATTGATGAATTTTTAGCTAAATGTGACGATAGAATGTAAAGCCTGGTTGAAGGTGGGTCACTGGGGGAGTGGTCTAGAAGGGGTTATCTTCCTCCTTCACCCCTTGATCACTGCTCTGATTCCTGCTGCAATGCCATAAGCTGTTTCTTCTCTGCCATATCCCTCTGCCAAGCTGCCTTGCCTTAGAGGCAGCCAAGACTTCAGACTGAAACCTCTACAAACTGTGAGCCAAAATAAACCTATCCTTTGAGTTGTGGGTGTTAGTTATTGTGTCTCAGCAGTGAGAAAATAACTAAGACACCTGTGATGTGCCTGTATTAGTCAGGTTTGTGTTACTACAATGCAATGCCTGACACAACTAACTTAATAAAGAGAAATGGTTTATTTAGCTCACAGCTTTGGAGGTTCAAGTCAGGCAGTGCCATTGGTTTTTGATTGTAATGAGGGTACTGGACACCAATGGCAGGAGTTCTTGTTGGAGTGAGTGACCATATCTCAAGCAGAGAAGTACAGAGAGAGGATGGGCAGGATCCCACAGTCCCTTTTGAGGGCAGGGTCTTAATGACTTAAGCACCTCCCATAAAACCCTACTTCCTAAAGATCCTTAGTACCTCCCAGTACCATCTTGGGGATCAAGCCTTTACATATGGACCTTTGGGAGACATTTAAATTACTTCCAAACCATAGCAATGCCCTAGACCTTTGTTTCAAACCAAAGTTAGCATTTCCTCTATGGACAATATTATAGTTTGTGGTGAGGATTTTGACCATAAATGTGAACAAGATTAGAAATGCATATTTGGCTGAGTAAACTCAAGCTGTGATTTCTGAGTTTAGTCAGTGTCAAGTTTTGTCTTTCGCCATAGCTGATATTAGGAATGGCCTAAGGAGCTAAGTTATAGTGGCCAGTGTTGATCTTCATTCTGTGGCCAGAGTTAGGGCTCAGTCAGTGTGATCCATGGTAGTATTTCAGTTTGGCCAGTGTCAGAGTTGAGTCTAGAGATAGTAGTCCCACTTTGACCTTGTATAGCTTTCGTATTTATTGTGTTCTGGAGGTGATGCTATGCGATGACAGTTTTTCTTATTTTAAGGGTTACTAGTGGTCAGAGTACAGCTTACTATGAAGAAGGTTTTAGGGCTAAGAGCATCAACAAGCTTTTCAGATTGCTGATGTTACATTTCAGTCTATGGATAGAGTTGGGCTAAGTATACACAGCTCATAGACTCCAGCTTGAGTTCAAATTTAGAAGCTCAGATTATAATCAGGATTTTACGATGAGGCTATTGCTAGGATTTGAGTTCTGGGTGTTTATGTATTGTTGTTAGTCTAAGATGTAGGCTCTGGGTAGTGTTTTGACTTTTAGCAGAGGAGTTCAGTCTGTACTAATTGTTAGTGACCATACTGTGCCCAGTGTCATGGGTACATCTATCTTCAATTTATGGCGAGGATTGTAGCCAGACTGATTGCTTAACATCTAGCTAGTGCTAGGACTCGGTCTGTGGCCACTAACATGATGAATTTTATGGGCTTAAGACTCTGTGACAATGGGTATTAGTCAGGCTCAGCCTGTTGTTGAGTTTAAGAATGTGAGGAGGGATTTGACATAGACTTTTAATGTTAGAAATCATTCTTTTTTTTTAATTAAATTCTTTTGTTGGTACACTGTAGGTATACAACACAATTACAGTTCTCATTGGGAATTGTAACTTTACATGATGCATCTTGGTTCTTATTTTTTCCCCATTCCTAGCCGTCCCTTCACGCCCTCCACCCTTCCCTATTTACAAAGACTTTATTTCCATTTTTTCCATTTCTCAGCATTTTTCCTTTCCCTTCTTTCCTTTCCCCTGCCCCTCCCACTACCCCTACCCCTTTGGACCTTTTCTTCCTATCTTACATTATCAATTATTCATTCTAATCATTGGTACATTTTAGGTATACAATATAATGACATTCATCATTGGAAATTTGCACCTTTACATAGTGTCTCTTGGTTCTAATTTTTCACACTTGCTCAGCCCTCCCTTCAACCCCTCCATTCCTATTTACAAAGATTTTGTTCCTATTTTTCCATTTTCCCATATTAATCCCATTCCCTTCTATCCTTTCCCCTAGCCCTCCCACTTCCAACCCCTTTGCCCCTTTTCTTCCTATTTCACATTACCTATTATACATTTAGTCCATATTTACACTTTCAGTTTCTCACACCAGAGAAACTATTCGGTATTTACACATGTGTGTCCTATTTATTTCACTTAAGAGTGTAGCCTAAATGTGCATCCACTTAGCTATAAATGTCTCTAATTTCTCATTTTTTATGGCTGAGTAGTACTCCATTTTATTAAAAAAAACACATTTTCTTTATCCAGTCTCCAGATGATGGGCATTTGGGCTGTTTCCAAGTTTTAGCTATTACAAACTGTGCTGCTATGAACATGGGTGCACATATATCACTGTGGTATGATGCTTTTAATTCTTTGGGGAAGATCCCCAGCAGTGGAATAGTGGGGTCAAATGGGACTTCCAGTCCTAGTTCTTTGAGGTATCTCCATACTGATTTCCACAGTGGTTGCACCAGTCTACACTCCCACCAGCAGTGGAGCAGGGTTCCTCTTTCCCCACAGCCCTGCCAGCAATTGCTATTGGTTGATTTCATGATAGCAGCCATTCTTTCTGGAGTGAGGTGGAATCTCAGTGTTGTTTTCATTTGCATCTCTCGAATGACCAGTGATGTTGAACATTTTTTCATGTATTTATTTGCTATTTCTACTTCTTTGTGTGAGAAATGTCTGTTCATTTCAGATGCCCATTTTTGGATTGGGTCTCTAAATTTGGGAGGTCTGATCTTTTTAAGTTCTTTATAGATTCAAGATAGTAGACCTTTGTCTGAGGAAGAGCAGGTGAAGATTTTTCCCACATTGTGGGTTGTCTCTTCACACTGCTGGTGGTTTCTCTTGCTGTGCAGAAGCCTTTTAATAAGAAGAGATCCCACTTGTTGATTGTTTGTGCTAGTTCACGGGCAACTGAGGTTTTGTTCATAAAATCTTTTCCTACACCGATGTCTTCAAGAGTTCTACCTAACCTCTGTTCCAACTGGTTCAGAGTTTCTATTTTGATATTTAGATCTTTAATCCATTTTGATTTTAGTTTAGTGCATGGTGAGAGATATAGGTCTAGTTTTAATCTTTGGCAAGTTGAAGCCCAATTTTTCCAGCACCATTTATTCAAGAGGCTATCTTTCCTCCAGTGAGGGTGTTTGGCTCCTTTATTGAAGATGAGATGGCTGAGTGTGTCTGGTGTTGTTTCTGCATCTTCTAATCTGTTCCACTGGTCCTCAGGTCTGTTTCTTTGCCAGTACCATGCTGTTTTTATCACAGTAGCTTTGTAGTAGAGTTGCAGGTTGGGGATTGTGATTCCCCCTGCCATGTCTCTGTTACCTAGAATTGCTTTTGCTATTCTGGATCTCTTCTTATTCCAAATGAGTTTTTGGATTGTTTTCTCAAGGTCCATGAAGTATGCTGCTGGGATCTCAATTGGAATTGCATTAAATCTATATAGCAGTTTTGGAAGTATGGCCATTTTCACTATATTAATCCTTCCTACCCAGGAGCAGGGGATGTCTTTCCATTTTCTGATATCATCTTCAATCTCTCTTTTCAGAGTGCCATAGTTTTCAGAGAAGAGGTCTTTGATTTCTTTCATTAGGTTGATTCCTAGGTATTTCAGTTTTTTGGATGCTATTGTGAAAGGAATTATTTGCCCTATTTCTCTCTCAGTGAGTCTGTCATTTGTGTAGAGGAAAGCTACTGATTTTTGTGTGTTGACCTTGTAACCAGCTACTTGACTGAATTTAGTTATTAAGTCTGGAAGACTTTTGGTGGAGTTCTTGGGGTCTTCTATATAGAGTATCATGTCATCTGCAAATAATGACAATTTGACATCTTCCTTTCCTATCTTTATTCCTTTTATTTCTTTCTCTTGTCTAATTGCCATGGCTAATGTGTCCAGAACTATATTGAACAAGACTGGTGATAGTGGACATCTTTGTCTTGTTCCTGATTTCAGTGTGAAGGATTTCAGTTTTTGACCATTTAGTATGATATTGGCTGTTGGTTTTTCATAGATGGCTTCTATCAGTTTGCGGTAGAAACCATCTATTCCAATTTTTTGTAGGGTTTTTATCATAAATGCATGTTGGATTTTGTCAAATGCTTTTTCTGCATCTATGGAGATAATCATATGGTTTTTGTCTTTGGCTCTATTGATATAGTGTATTACATTGATTGATTTGCGTATATTGAACCATCCCTGCATCCCTGGGATGAATCCCACTTGATCAGAGTGTATGATCTTCTTGATGATCTTCTGCATTCTGTTTGCCATTATCTTATTAAGGATTTTTGCGTCTATGTTCATTAGTGAGATTGGCCTATAGTTCTCCTTTTCGGTTGGGTCTTTCTCTGCTTTGGGGATCAAGGTGATGCTTGCTTCCAGGAATGAATTTGGGAGTATTGCTTCCCTTTCAATTTCATTGAAGAGTTTAAACAGTAGTGACAGCAGTTCCTCTCTAAATGTCTTGTAGAATTCTGCAGTGAAGCCATCAGGGCCTGGGCTTTTCTTAGTTGGTAAGTTTTTAATTACATTTTCAATTTCATTGGTTGATATTGGGTTGTTCAGAATTTGTAGGTCTTCTTCGTTCAACTTTGTTAATTCATATATATCTAGGAATCTGTCCATTTCTTCTATGTTGTCCATCTTATTGGCGTATAGGTTCTAGAAGGAGGTCTTGATGATCCTCTGGATTTCTGCTGGGTCTGTTGTAATTTCACCCTTTTCATTCCTCATTGCATGGATTTGGGCCTTTTCTTTCCTTTTTCTGACAAGGTTGGCTAAAGATTTGTCAATTTTGTTGATTCTTTCGAAGAACCAAGTCTTAGCTTCATTGATTTTTTGTATCATTCTCTTAGTCTCCATTGCATTGCTTTCTCCTCTGATCTTTATAATTTCCTCCCTTGTATGAGCTTTTGGGTTGTCCTGTTCTTTTTTTTCTAGAAGCTTGAGGAGCAGCATCAGGTTGTTTAATTGGGCTCATTCTGTTTTCCTAATATGTGTATTCACTGCTATGAATTTCCCTCATAAGACTGCTTTCACTGTGTCCCATAGATTCCAATATGTTGTATTGTCATTGTCATTTAATTGAAGGAACTGTCTGATTTCTTCTTTAATTTCCTCTGTGACCCATTGGTGATTCGGAAGTGTGTTGTTCAATTTCCATGTGTTTATGTAATTTTTGCGGTTTCTTTTGCTATTGATCTCCAATTTCATCGCACTATGGTCTGATAATATACAGGGGATAACTTCAATTCCTTTGCACTTACTTAAACATGTTCTATGTGTGAGTATGTGGTCTATTTTGGAGAACGACCCATGTGCAGCTGAGAAGAATGTGTATTCTGATTTTGTGGGGTGGAAGACTCTGTAAACATCCATCTGTTAAGTTCATTTGTTCAAGAGTTCGACTGAGTTCTAGTGTTTCATTACTTACTTTTAGTCTAGTTGACCTATCTCTTTGTGACAGTGGGGTGTTGAGGTCCCCCACTACAATTGTATTAGTGCATATATGACTTTTCATGTCCGTTAGTGTTTGTTTTATATAGTTGGGCTCCCTAGTGTTTGGTGCATAGATATTTATGATTGTCATCTCTTCCTCTTGGATTCTTCCCTTTACAAGGATGTAGTGTCCTTCTTCATCTCTCTTAATCAGTGTTGGTTTGAAATCTACTTGATCTGCCAAGAGGATAGCTACTCCTGCTTCTTTTCGGGTTCCTGTCACATGGAGTATTGTTTTCCAGCCTTTCACTTTCAGCCTATGAGTTTCCTTTTGAATTAAGTGTGTTTCTTGTATGCAGCATATTGTTGGATTTTGCTTCTTGGCCCATTCTGCCAGTCTATTTCTTTTGATGGGTGAATTGAGACCATTACCATTGATGGTTATAACTGAAACATATTGACTTGTCATTGCCATGACTTTTTCTTTTTGTTGGGTTCTCCCCCTTTACATTTAATTTCTTGTCATGCCAGATGGGTTCATTGTGCTTTGCTTCCTGGGGTTGTGATCCTCAATGTCTGTTCCTAGGATATTGTGTAAAATTCTTTGGAGTGCTGGTTTGGTATTCAAGAAGTTCCTAAGGTGCTCTTTGTCATGAAAGTATCTTATTTCTCTATCCATTTTGAAAGATAGTTTTGCAGGGTACCTCAATCTGGGTTGGAGGCTATTTTCTTTTAGGGCTTGGAATATGTGACTCCAAGCTCTTCTTGCCTTGATGGTTTGTGTTGAGAAGTCTGCTGGGATTCTGATGGGCTTTCCTTTCTATGTGATTTGTTTCTTTTCTGTAACTGCTTGTAGAACTTTGTTCTTCTGCTGAGTTTCTGGAATCTTAACAATTATATGCCCATTTGTAGATTTTTTTTGGAGTCTATTTGGAGTCCTGTATGCCTCATTTATCTGTATGTCAAGGTCTTTTCCCCTGCGTGGGAAGTTTTGTGCCATTATTTCTGTGAAGAGATTTTTTTATGTCATCTGCACTCTCTCCTGTTTCTTCATTGAGCCCAATCAGTCTTATGTTATTCTTTTTTGCTTTATCTAGCAGCTGCTGGATTGATTTCTCATGTTCCTTTATAATTTTGAAGCAATTTTTCTTTTCCTGGTCACTAATTGCAATCTTATCTTCTATATCTGAAATTCTGTCCTCACATTGGCTCATTGTGCTGTGTAGACTTTCAATGGAGTTTTTGATCTCCTGAAATCTATTTGCATCTGTTTTATGGATTCCATTTGTTTCCTATGTTGGGATTCCATCATGTTCCTCAGCTCCTCTCTAGATTTATTAATCATGTCTTGCACTAGGGGCACAATTTCTCTTGTTATCTGAGAAATTATTTCTGATTTCCTTTTTTCCAGATCCCCTTTTGTTGCCAGTTCAGTGGGTCCAGGTGGTTGAGTATCAGAGTGTTCCATCTCATTTCCCTTTGGGGTTGCTGTAGGTGTTCTGGGAGTCTGGTTTTGAGACTTATTTAAGTATTTTCTCATTTCGACTGGGGGGGGGGCTGTTGTCACCTCCACAGATTACCTCCTCTGAGCTGGGAGAGGTGGGACAGGGGCCGGGAGCAATGATAGGGATGGTGGCCCAAAAGTCCTTTCCTGTGAGCTGGGAGCAGTGGGAGGGATGGTGGCCGGGAAGCCCCTTCCTCTGGACCAAGAGCAGTGGGATGGTGGCTCAGAAGCCCCTACCTCTGGGCCGGGAGCAGTCAGACTCAATACCGTGGTCTGGTGGTCCGGTGTCCTCTGCGTCTTTGTAGTGTGGAAGCAGGTGGCTGCACAGAGGAACAGGGGGTGGGGGGTCCAGTGGATTGTTGCTGGGGCGCGGGCTGATTCAGAGTCTTCCGCGTGACTCAGGACCTCGGCAGGGCGTGTGCAGACCTCAGGAATCATTCTTTAATCAGGCTTAGAGCTGTAAACTGGGCAGAGTTTACAGTCTTCATCCCAAGTCAGTGCTCATATTGTGGCCAGAAATCGGGATCAGATCTTGGCCATCGTGAGTTCAGTCTGTGTTCAGGGTTAAAGTTAAATGTGTTGCTAGGTTTTAGGCTAAGCATATGAAAGTGTTTGTTTTGTCTTTACTTGTTTTGTCCTTAAGTCATTTGTAAGATTTGGGTTTAGTCCTTGATGAGTTCTGGTGTGCAGTTCAGTTTCTAGTGCCTCTAATCAGTCTGTAGCCAAGCTATGGTTGGAATTGGGATCCAGCCTGGGACTAGCATTTAAGCTAGAAACAAGGTTCAGTCTATCTCAAAGATTCAGGATCAGTCATTAGCCCTTTTGAGGGAATCAGATTTATTTTCAAGCTGAAAGCTCAGGTTAGAGGTTAGACTTATGGACTCAGTCTGTGATGAGAGTTAGGAATTCAGTCTGTGGCCAGAGTTTGAGATGTAATCTGTAACCTGTTAGAAGCTGCGAGGCTTAGGAGTCAAATCAATGGCTATTGATGGGGCTCAGTGTATTCCATTTTTAGGGAATTATTGAATGATCAGATTTACGAACCCATCTGCAGCCAGGTTTGAACTTGGGCTCTGAACAGAATTAAGTCTCAGTATGTGGCCATGTACAAGGTTCTGCCTGAGAGCAGGATTGGGGCATATGGTGTGGTCAGAATATATCTTCAAGTTTTGTAGAGCTTGAGTTTCACTTCTTGGCCATGACTAAGTCCCAGTCTTCGGACACGTTTAGATCTTGGTCTCAGTATGTGTTTTCGTCTCTGTGTGAGGCCAAGTTTAGTAGTCATTCTGTTGCCAATGTTGGGGTCATTTTCTGGTTAGTGCTAAGTCTGTGGAAATTTTAGCTGGGTTAGCTTCTAAGATCAGATCTCAGGTTGTGACTGAGTTAGGGCATCATCAGCCTGTGGTCAGGGTTAGAGTTCATTTAGTGTCTGTGCTGAGCTCTCATTCTTCAGTGAGTGTGAGATGTTAGATGTTTTCCCAGAGTTAGGTCATAGCCTGTAGCTTAGTCTAGAAACTCAGCCTGAGAACAAGCTTCGAGCCTGTGGCTGATGTTATGTTGGATCTTTGTATGAATTAGAGATTGATTTATGGACCATAGTTAGGGTACTGTAGAAGATCAGGGATGGATACTTAGTCTGGGACTAGTCATAGGTACTTACTCTTGCACCAGACTTAGGCAGTTAGTATGTTACTAGGCTGGGGGACTCAGTTAATTTAATCAGGGTTAAGACTTTGGATATCACCAGAAAGAGTCTCAGTTTATAGGTACAATCAAGTTCTCCATTAGTGGCCAAAGTAAGGGCTCAGTCTATAATTGCAGAGTTAGGAGCTCAGCTTATGTCTTGAGTTAGATACAGAGTTGGTCGCCAGGGTTAAACAAAGAATTTGTATTCAGAGTTGGCAATGTGGTCTGTGATAAGGCTTAGGAGACTTGCTGCTCAGCTGTGGCAAGTGTTAGTGGCTTGATTATATCTCAATAAAGCTGTCATAAATAGTTTTTTGAAAAGAAGATTTCTACACACAAAATGGTAGGCATTATTTAGGGAAGGAACCATGGAGAGAAACTGGATCCCAAATGTGGACCAGCAATGTCCTTGGCATCTCAGACAAGTGCTTGGAAGACAGGGCAAACACATGAGATTGGGGGAAAAAGAAAGGACTGGTAAGTTGAGAGCTGATACCCTAGAAAAGCAGATACATGCTTCTTGAAGGAGAGACATTTTACAAGTGTCTGTCTGGGTGGGAATAGTATAAGTCGGAAAAATTTGAAATGGGTAGAAACTTCCATTTGTTAAGCTCTTCTTTCATGTTTTTTTTAATCCCAGTAATGGACTTTCCTGAGCATTCTTTCCAAGCTATTTCCCACCTTCCCTCACATTACACTGACTGCCATCAGATCACACTCACAATGTGCTCAATAAATATCTGTGAAATGTATTCATGCATGTTTGTTTTCCTCTGCATGCTCCCATGACTTTCATTACATTATCCCCTCTATATAGATAAGAAAATCAGTAAGCTAATAAAAGTTTTGAAAGGGTTGCACAGTTAGTAACTGCAGAGTTAGGTTTCTAATCCAGTTTTATCTGACTCCAGTCTCTTAGGATCTTTGTGTGATACCTCTTGGCCTGTATTACATATGTGAGATTTACATTTCACCTTTATCCCTTGACTTCAATAATTTTGTCATATTTCATTCTCACAACTCTGAAAAGCGGTTCATTTTATTATTAATCCCTTTTACAGTTGAGAAAACATGTTCAGAAGGGTTATTTTCTGGGTGTTACACAGCCAATAAGTAGACATTTGGACTTTTATGCAGGCTGATTGGGAAAGGATTTAGTGGTATGAATGTGTTAGGTTTCCATTGTGCTAGTCACTATAGTGATTTGAGCCTGTGAGAAGATTGAGAGACTGTGAAAAAGAGGGTGTACCATAATCTCCATAAGGATATGTGTAGATAGGGAAGCCCCTGTATCACAATCAATGAGAGTAAATGAGAGTTACTGACGGTGTATTTTATTTATGAATAGTATGGGTCAGGAAAAAAGTAGGTGATCACTAAAGTAGACCTCCATACTTTTGTCTCTGCCAAAGACTAGCCTTTCCAATAGTATTTCCAAGGGAACATACAGTCATTTTTTCATTATTTCCAGTCTGGTTTTGGCTTGGTTTATTTACATAACATCAGGCATTTATATCTTTCCTCCAGGGAATTTATAGGCGGTGATTAAGAGGGATTATATTTCTGCTTTCAGTATGGATGAATAAGCTCCTACTGGACGTGTAGGACACCATTAAATAGACCAACATAATTGTACATGAGAACCTCATTGTGTATGTGTGTGTGTGTGTGTGTGTGTGTGTGTGTGAGAGAGAGAGAGAGAGAGAGAGAGAGAGAGAGATCTGAAGAAATAACAGTTTTAAAATCCCAAATTTGATTAAATACATGAATATACACATCTAAGAAATCAACAAACCTAAAGTAGAATGCACTCAAGAGAGATTTACTTTCTTTTTCTATGGTTGATGGTTGACATATAGCCTTTGGCTAAAGTATAATAATACCCCTTCTCTAGATAAATCCTGTGCATGAACTAAATACATTGGAAGAGTAATTCAGAGGTGCTTCATTCCTGTCCTTTACTTCCTGATACTAGTCATGGTCAACACTTGACCCTGGTGTATGCCATGCTGCTATCTTAATGTAATGTTCTCTGCATCTGTAGTAGGCGTAACTTTGCCTTATGTGACCCACAACCCTACATTCAAAATGATGTGCACTTTGGAGGCATTTGGCTGGAAAGAGGTGAAGAGTGAGTCTCTAACCCACAATAATGGAGCCTTTATGAGTGGGTATCACAAGTGGGTCTCAACTAACTATATTTTCTCTCATCATTGACTGCCAAACCGTGGTCTATGAACTGTAGACTCAATAATTTCTAAAACCAAAAGGTTTTCATAAATTGCCACCAAAATTCATTAGGCAGTAAAATTTGATGTGAATGAATATGAGACTATTTGTAGCCTTTAACCTATTTATGTTACTATTCATTTTGCTGTAGATACAATAATGTGTTTGTAATACCTTCAGGGCTATTATATAATATACTATTTATACACTATATTAATTGTCTACAATTTCCAAGTTCCAAATTTCAGAAAAGCTCTGACCCTAAGGGTTTTGTCTGAGGAATATGAGACATATACATCCTCTTCTCCTTGCTGCTCATTCAGATGGCATCTTCCTCACTTTATGCCACACATGGCATCCTCTGCCTAGGCCATGGAACAAGAACACTGAACAGTTCTGCAGTAAAGCTGCATGTCATAAAACAAATAATAATGAGTTAAATTAGTATGATAGGGGAAAATGCTAAAAAAAGATCTTCACTTTTTTCTTCTATTCTAGGTTCAGATCTGAAAATGTATTCTTCCATACCATGTTGGCAAACTCTCTGATGTCCTCCACTTAAGGTTTTATTTATAATCCGGCTGGAAATTGGTTCTTAATGCTAAGCTCAAAACCTGATAACTTCTTCTACTATGATTTCTCCTATTATACAAACATAGAGTACAACTTGCCAAGTTTTTGTTCCAGAAAGTAGAATCCAACCTCTTTTAATGCATTGACTCATTTAATCTTTATAATAATTTTATGAAGTGGACACTATTATTATTATCATTCCAAGTTTTCAGATGAAAAAAATGAGGCAAGAGAGACTAACTTGTTCAAATCTACACAGTTAAGAATTAGCCATGCAAGTATCTTTTGTACCTGAACTTCCCTTGCGTCTTTACCTAGCAGACAGGCTCTGAGACAATAAAGGAGGAGAAAGGGCTATAAGTCTGGGCATCCAGGCACCTTCCCCTTCCAGGATTTAGTTAAACCAATATATTTTTATATCCATGTTTCCTATGGAGGCAGGGATGTAGAATTCATTATGCGTATTTCTTGATGTGATGATTTGGCTGGAAAAACAGACACTATGGAAATGTCCCTTCACTGATCACTAAGGACCATTCTGATGTAATATATTACATACTGATGGGGTTTTTTTCATTAACATGCAGGACTGTGTCAGCATATATGTGTTTAGTACACTGGCTTTCAAATTTTAATATAATCTCAAATACCTGGGTAAAATCACAAGCATTCCAAGGTCCTGCCCTCAGAGATTCTGATTCGGTTGAGCTGGAGTGGGGGTGGGGCACAGCAGGGGTGATTCCAATGTAGGTGGTTTGTGCAGACCATATTTTGAGAAATATTGGGATCATGGGCTAGGGTAGCTTCTGTAGCCAGGCTGTTGGTAAGTGGTTCAATTCTGCTCTCAGTCAAGCCAACTTGCTTCTGTTAACCTCTGTTTACTCATTTGTGAAAATAAATAATAATAGTATCTGCCACAGGAGGGTAGCATATATTTATTGAAAGCGAATCTTTTTTGATAGGCCTGGCCCATCATCAGTGATTAATTAATAGTAGCTCTTATTGTTCCTGTAACATTGTTTATGTTATTCATCGCTATGTTAGGAGAAATCTAAGACATGGTCTCTTCCCTGTAGTACTTACAGTTAAGGAGAGAGGACTAAGTAAAGCATACAAAGAATCGAGAGAACATTTAAACATGTTAAATTGTGGTATGCTGAATTTAAGGATGAATAGTAAAGAAAAACCTGGAGACTCAAATGATTGAGAACCAGGAGTGGCCTAGCCTCTTAAAGTACCCTGTCTGGAGGGCTTCACACTGTGATCAAGAATTGCTTATAATATCATAATTGCAGTATGATGACAATGAAATAAATTAAAGATAGTACTATCTACATATCTAGTACTCATAGAAGGTAGAGGTCAATTGCAGATAGAATCCTCATGGAGGACATAGAAATTGAGAGGGACCTCAATGGACTGGGATGGCTTAACTAAGTGGAGAGGAGGGGAATAGGACATTCTAAGCATGGATGAACAGAGAGACAGGAATGGAAACCAAACACAGGGGACTCAAGTCACATTGGCTTCCCAGAGTTGTGCACCAGAAGGCACTATTCGCACAGATCACAAGGGTAACAACACCTGTAATGTTGCCTCCACCCTGCCTTTCCTGAATTGTGCAGGATACATGCCTTGAGCACATACCAATAAATAGTAGAGAGGTGGGGTGGGGCCAGCTCCTGGGAAGGGAGTGGGAAACAATGACCAGGAATTTTAGTAATAGCCTGTAGCTTTGCTTCCTTAGAGGGATTTCAAGTGAAATGGTGGAGCTTTTAGAGACAGAGAAGTGAGGGTAAGGACAGGTGTGCCAGGCACCTGCACCTATGTTCACAATCTGGCCCCCAGCTCATTATTTGGGATTGGAAAGACAGTGGATCCTGTGCTCCAGGAAAGCTTGACATAGGGTGCTCCTCCTTGGTCTTCTACCATATTAGATGTTACACAGAGAGAAATGCCGATCAAGTAGAAATTGTCACCAGAAGCCAGGGCCCAACACTGCGAGGAACTGGCAACAGCTACTCCTCAGTTCTTTGTGTCTTTGAAGAAAGAATTCAAACAAGATGAGTAGGCAGTCATACAGAGTAAAGGTAGAGTTTATTGTAAAGTGATAGACTTTCAGAGATAGAGAGAACACAACGCTAAATGTGAAGGTGGACAAGTGTTAAGAAAGAGGGCAATTGAACCAAAGTAAGCCTCGGGCCACATTTATATGATTAAATGAGTCTGTAAGGAATATCATTAACTTCATCAGAAGTCATTGGTCTTTTACAAAGAAAATGGGCTTTTTGGAGCCAACTTCAGAGAGAAGAAGGTTCCTGTTTATCCCTATGTGGAATGTTTCCATTTGGATTCATATGAGACCTTGAGATTTTTTTAAACCTTTATCCATGGTCTGCACTTTGTGTGGGACCCTTATCAGTATGCTTAGAGGAGTTTACATTCTCTTGGGCTAAAGTTTGAAACCACAGGCTTGTTTAGATTTTCTCTATAACTAACAATTAAGAAAACCAAAAAGAAAAGGGAAAAAAATCATGTCTTCTTTGTTTTTCATGTAGCCCAAAGCTGCGTGTCTCCAGGTCTGCTGGTGTCTAACTTTCTGCTTAACAGAAATCATGGTCCCTGCCCTCAAGGAGCCAAGAGTCTATGGAAGAAATAAACACGTATACTAGCATTGTAACTGTATGCAAGTCCTTTCCCTCACTAGGGTTACCAGAAGGAAGGGGAGAAATAAGAGAAAGGAGAAAGCCTTAGCTCCCTCTAGGGCACTAAAAATCGCTCATTCTAACACCCTACTCAAGCAAGCATGCTACTCTTCCAATAGCCTACATATTGTCTCTTTGACATAGCCCTCTATTCATTTGTCACCAGCCAGCCCCCTTCGTGGAGGTTTAGAAACAGGAACGTTGCCAGAGAAGGTGGTCACAGATCCTGAGGTGTGCCAGAGGGAATTCACTCTTCATTGAAGTGAAGAGCCAGGAAAGAAACACCCTATGTGAAGGACTTCAATGTTGTGGTATTCCATTTATATGGATTAAAGAAACACTTGCTGCATGCCAGAAGCTTTTAAAAGTGCTTTATATGGAGTAACATTTTAGTTCTTTATAAAAACCTTATGTGATATCAACTATTTTTATTCTTGCATTACAGTTGTGGAAACTGAAGCATATTAAGTATATAACTAATCTACTAAGAATATTATCTACCCTCTTTTCTCAGAACTCTCTCCCTCTGCTTGAAACCTCACTAATGGTGTACCTTGTCTGTGGATAATATTTTATTCCAATAATGTTCTCATAAATACGATAAAATGTTCAAAGTCTAGAATTTTGAGGATTCCAAAGTCAAAGGGCCTTGCAAATCTAGCCAACTAAAGTGAACTCTTTCTCCTTTCTTGCCTCACTCACCCTCATTGGCACATCCTGAATGGCGCATAGTTCCAGGAAGTAGCCAGTGAATGGCTTTGAGGAAACAGGGAAAGATGGCTACACACGCCATCAGGTGGAGTCGAGTAGCTGTTTCCCAGTAAGAGGAATGAAGAGGATTTAGAGACCCTTTTGAAAGTGTGTCAAGGGGATACTTGGTCTTAATGGCCTCTTGATCCAAGTCCTGGAAAAGACGGGCGAAGGAAGGTAGAAGCACATGAATAAAAAGTATGAGGAGAGTTCATGTGGTGGCATATGCTTATAATCCCAGCAGTTTGGGAAGCTGAGGCAGAAGGATCACAAATTCGAGCCCAGCCTGGGCAATTTAGTGACTTAGAGAGACCCTGTCAAGAAAGAGAGAGAGAGAGAGAGAGAGAGAGAGAGGGAGAGAGAGAGAGAGAGAGAGAGAGAGAGAGAGAGAGAGAGAGAGAGAGAGAGAGAGAGAGAGAGAGAGAGAGAGAGAGAGAAAGAAAGAAAGACAGACAGGCAGGCAGGCTGGGGATGTAGCTCAGTGTAAAGTCCTTGGGTTTAATCCCCAGTACTGTGTAAACAAAGAAAGAAAATATGGGCATGGCGGCAACATGACCTATGAGCTAAAGTGCCCCGTCCAGTGTGGCTTGGGACAGGCCTTAAACAAAAAACAGAAACTGTCCCACTATGAGAAACTCTCCTTTGCGCCCCTCGCTCCCCTTCTAAATGTCTCCGAGAAGCGCCATGCATAGCAAGCACGGGGCTTGTAGCATTCTCTGGTGCCACCTGGTGGACAGCAGCAGGTAATGATCAGGATGTGGGAAACTGGGCAGTTGTTTGGAGAAGAAAAAGCAACGGGAGACTGGACCAAAGAGTAGTGTTGCAGTAAGCAAGCACCGAGGGGATCTAGTGCACGCTGGGGACAACTGGGTCCCTGGAGAAGTTGGGGATGTGGAAAGAGAGCAAGGAGCATAGAATGTCAGAGATAACATGCGCAGAGTCTTGGGTCTACAAGGCCCAACTGCAGCAGCACCAAGTAGTATAGTACTTACTTGTACTGCTTACCGCATGCCAGCATTGTGCCACGGTCTTTCCATGTACTTCTTTTCATTTAATCCTTACAGCCACTCTCTGCAGCATACCCACTTTGTTTTTGTTTTGTTTTTGTTTTGTTTTTGTTTTGCCTTACCGGGAATCAAATTTAAGACCTTGCCCTTGCAAGGCAGGCGCGGCACCACTGAGCTAAATCCCCAGCCCACCCACTTTGTAGATGAGTAAAGCGAGGCTCAAAAAAGTGAGGTCACTTACTAGAGTAGAGACTTCGTTCAAGCTTTTAATCATTACACCGTGAATTGTAGCTGCTACTCAGCCTATCAGTGAGGATAGAGTACAGAGTTAGATGTATAGAGAAGGAACCTTCGGGGTCAGGTAGGCTCTGGTGCAGGTGGAGGAGAAAGGGAAGAAGTGTCAAACAAACCACCACCTCGACCACCTCCTCCTTCACACATGCAGGAACAAAGCAAAAAGATTTTCCAGAGCTCACCCACCAGCTCCTTCTGTCAGTGTGCGCGCATTTGAGTCATCTTCTCTCTCCAGGGCTCTGTGGGACACTCCCAGGGGTCCTAGCAGACAAGTGTTACTTGTTTCTCCCCACCCCACCCACTCCAGGCCTTCTAAATTCCTTAGGTGGAGGTGTGGGTTGGTGTGTTTTTTAGAAAACACTGTCTCACAGAGAACAAAAGACCAGAAGCAAATGCCATCTGTGCTGACTGAGGAATTAGGGACTATCTTGGGGTTTTTTTTCCCTTAGATTCTTTTATTGGTACATTTTAGGTATACAGTACGTTTACATTTATCATTGGGTGCTTGTACCTGTACGTGATGTATCTTGGTTCTTATTTTTTCCCCCATTACCCGTGTGCCCTTCACTCCCTCCATCCTTCCCTATTTACATAGATTTCTTTTCCATTTTTTTCCTTTTCTCATAATTTTTTCTTTCCCTTCTTCCCTTTCCCTTTCCCGTCCCACCACCACTACACCTTTGGACCTTTTCCTATTTCAAATTATCAATTATTCATATTAATCCTTATTTATACTTTTAGTTTCTCACACTAGAGAAACTATTCGATATTTGCACATGTGTGTCCTATTTATTTCACTTAAGAGTATGGCCTCAATATGCATCCATTTAGCTATAAATGTCTCTAGTTTCTCATTCTTTATGGCTGAGTAGTACTCCATTTTGTTTTTTCAAAAAGAGAGAAGCAAAAGGAATCAGCAAACATTGAGCACTTGCTATAGATGACATGCTGGGTGCTTAACAGAATTTTATGAAACCCTTCCAGCTTCTTGAGCCAAGTTCTATAATCATTGCCAGTTAAAAAATGAGAATAACTAAGGGTCAGAGAGGTTAGGCAACTTTTCTATAGTCACACAGCTAACGAGTAGGGGAGCCCTTTATTACCACAAAAACTATGCTCTTTTAGAATAATGGAAGATATTTATTTTTTATTAAGGAAAAGTTCAATCAAATGAAAAGTAGAGATAATAATACTGTATAATAAAATTTGTTTTACCCATTATTGACTTTCTATTATTATCATCAGAGTCAATCTTATTTCATCTCTTCTCTTATCTCCTCCCTTCCGCCAAACTGTATTATTTTAAGTAAATTTCATATATTATTTCATTTTATCCACAAAATTTTCAGGATGCATTTCTAAATGATATGCACTTTTAACAAAACAATGCTGTTATCACATCTGCAAAATTAATACTAATTACACCATATGATCAAATATGCATTTTGTTTTAAATATCTCCCATGGCCTCATTTTTTATTAAGATGTAACTTATATTTGGCAAAATGTACAAATCCCATGTATACAGCTTGACAAATTTTTACATAGGTTTACATCTGTATAACCAAAGTATATTTGAAAGTAAGTGATTGTAACAAATTTGTACTCCTTCCCACAATCTATGAGAGTTTAAGTTGTTTCACATCTATCAGGACATTTCTTATTAGAAAGACTTTAATAGTCCAGTCTGATTCATGAGGGAGAGAACAGGGCAGATGGACCTCCTCGCAGCTTTACATTTCTCTGATTAATAATGATGGTGAAAGCATCTTTTTGAATACTGACTTTGTGTGTCCATCACTAAAAAAATTTTTTTATTATTGATATGTAGAAGCTCTTAAATGTTCTGGATATATGTCAGGTTATATACATATCATATCCTAGTCTGTGGTTAGCTCTTTTGGTCTTTATTTTTTAAGTAAAATTTACTTTTAATTGATGTATCACAACCAAAGCTTGTTCATATTAATAGGATGCCATGTGCTGTTTCCATACATGTACATATTGTGTAATGTTTAATTCAGATTAAAGGTATTTATCATCTCAAACATCTATTGCTTCTTTGTGATGAAAACTTTCAGAATCCTTTATTCTCGCTTTCTAAAATTTTCAGTACATTATAGTTATCTTCAGGCACCCTAATGTGCAATAATAAACCACATTTTTTACTCCTATCTGGCTATAAATTAATACCCACTGATCAACACCCTCCCACGCACACACACTGTTCCCAGCCTCTGGTAACCACCATTCATTCTACCCTTAACTCTATGATATCAACTTCTAAAATATTGTACATATGGGTGAGATCATGCGGGGCTTGTCTTTCCTTGACTGGCTTCAGGATCTCCAATGCCATCCATGTTATTTTTGTCTTGGCTTTTGTTTTAAAGATATTCTTTTTTTTTTTTTTGGTATCAGGGATAGAACTTGGGACCTTGCACTTGAGAGGCAGGTGCCAGAACCACCGAGCTAAATCCTCAGCCCTTTAAAGATATTCTTAGACTTAGTGACGTTCAAATTATCAGCCTTTCCTTTTTTGTTTGTTTGGTGTGTCCTATTTAAGAAGGTTTTGCTTCTATGAATGAAATGAAAATATTTCTTTCTGGTCTTTCTAGAACTAATGTTTGCGTATAATATGAGGCGAAGGTTGAAGTTAACTTTTCTGTATTCATTTGGTGAAGCACTAGCTCTTCACCACTGTGTAGGACTGGTGCCTCTGTCATAAGGCAAGTTGCTGTATGGGTAGATTTGTGTCTTAGCTCTATAATATTTTATTTGTCATTTACCTATGGTTCACCAATAGCACACTGTTTACTTAGATACTGTATCTTTATAATAATAATTCCTATCCAGTAGTATAAGCACTCCAGGTTGGGTGTGGTGTCAGAAGTTGTGATTCTTCTCCGTGCCATATGACTTCATCCCCTTCCTCTCGCCTTTCTCTCCTTTTACACTCTTCTTTTGTTTCTTGGCTATTCTAAGTTCTTTGACTTCTTATATTCATTTGAAATTAGTTTATCATTCTCTCATATTCTGCTAGCATTGTGAATAGTATAGACAAACTTGAGAATAATTGACATATTTACACTATCACACCTTGCAATCCAAGAACCATACTATTACACTTTTTTAGGTCTTTAGCTTCTCTTGTCAGTATGTTGTAGTGTTTACTGTACAGATCATATCAAGTGTTTTGTAAAGTTTATCCCTAAATGTTTTCTACAATAAATACTATTGTAATAGAATTGCTTTCTTAACATTATTTTTTATCTTTTCATTTCTGCAATACAGAAATACAACTGATATTTGTACACTGACACTTTATCCAGTGACCTGGCTAGATTTTAGTAGCTATTAGCTACCTAACTAGTAGCTATTAATTAATTCTAGTAACTATGTTTTAGGTGACTTGAAAGTTTCTATGAGCATAGTCATGTTGTTTGCAACTGAAGAGTTTTAACTTCTTTCTCTCTAATGTGTATTCCTTTTATTTCAGTTTGTGGCCTTATGCTGGCAAGGACTTCCAGGACAATATTGAGTAGAAGTGATGAAAGTGGACAACATTGCCTTGTTCATGGTTGGGGGGAAAGTATTCAGTCTTTCACCATGAACTATGTTGCTAGGTACTTTGTGTGTAGATGTCCTTTATCATGTTAAAGAAGTTATTTTTCAATTCCAAATTGGTAAGGTAAGTGTGCTGAATTTTGTCAAATATATTTTTTCAAATGTTGAGATTATCATGTAGGTATTCTCCTTTATCCCATTAATATGGTAAATTATATTGACTTTCAAATGTTAAACCAATCTTTCGTTTGTGAGATAGCACCTACTTTGTCATAATATATTTCATATATGCATATGAATTAATGAATATATATATATATATTGCTAGATTCAAATTGCTAGTATTTTGTCCAGGATTTTTACATGTATGATCACAAAGGAAAATAGCCTATTGTTTTCTTGTGGTGTCTTTGTCAGGGCATTGCTCATTGTGTTTCCTCTGAATCAGTTCTCCCTGCTAAAAGTCACTATTCTGATTTAATATCATTGCAAATTGAAATTTTGTCTATTTTTAAAGTAATGCTCATGGAACTACAGCATGTACCCTTTAGTTCTGCTTCTTTCACTCCATACATTTCAGTGAGATTCATCTATGTTGTTGCATGGACTACAGTAAATTTTTTAAATGCTTATGTAACAGTCCATTGTATGAATTTAAAATTTATCCCATCGACTATTAATCTGTTAGCAAAAGGTTTGTAACTTACCGTTTGAACTATTACAAGGACAGCAACAGAAAGGACTCTCCTATGTATCAGGTATTTAAACATGTACTCATTTCTCTTAGAAAAGTCAGTGTTTTTTTTTGTTTGTTTGGTTGGTTTTTTTGGTACCGGGGATTGAACGGGACCTTCCACTTGCAAGGCAGGTGGCAGAACCACTGAGCTAAATCCCTGGCCCTACTTTGCTCATTGTTTTTTTTTTAAATTTATATATTAATTGGTACATTTTAGGTATATAATACATTTACATTTATCATTGGGTGTTTGTACCTGAACATGATGTATCTTAGTTCTTATTTTTTTTCCCATTACCTGTGCGCCCTTCACCCCCTCCACCCTTCCCTATTTACATAGACTTTGCTTTCTTTTTTTTTTCTTTCACATAATTTTTCCTTTCCTTTCTTCCCTTTCCCCTTCCCCTCCCACCACCCCTCCACCTTCGGACCTTTTCCTATTTCAAATTATCAATTATTCGTTTTAATCATTTTCATCCTCATTTACACTTTCAGTTTCTCAAACTAGACATACTATTCAGTATTTACACAGGTGTTTCATATTTATTTCACTTAAGAGTATGGCTTCAATATGCATCCATTTAGCTATAAATGACTCTAGTTTCTCATTCTTTATGGCTGAGTAGAACTCCATTTTATTAAAAAACCACATCTTCTTTATCCAGTTTCCAGTTGATGGACACTTGGGCTGTTTCCAAACCTTAGCTATTACAAACTGTGCCGCTGTAAACATAGGTGCACATATATTGCTGTGGTATGAGTCTTTTAATTCTTTGGGGAAGATACCCAGCACGTGAATATCTGGGTCAAATGGGACCTATAGTTCTAGTTCTTTGAGGTATCTCCATACGGATTTCTACAGTGGTTGCACCAGTCTGCACTCCCACCAACAATGGAGAAGTGTTGCTTTCTCTCCACACCCCTGCCAGCATTTGTTATCAGTTGATTTCTTGATAGCAGCCATTCTTTGTGGGGTGAGGTGGAATCTCAGTGTTGTTTTCATCTGCATCTCTCAAATGACCAGTGACGTTGAACATTTTTTCATATATTTATTTGCTGTTTTTACTTCTTTGTCTGAGAAATGTCTGTTCATTTTGGATGCCCATTTTTTAATTGGATCTTTGAATTTGGGGGGTCTGATTTTTTTCAGTTCTTTATATATTCTCGATAGTAGACCTTTGTCTGAGGTAAAGCTGCTAAAATTTCTTCCATATTGTAGGTTGTCTCTTAGCTCTGTTGGTAGTTTCTCTTGCAGTGCAGAAGCTTTTTAATAAGATGAGATCCCAGTTGTTGAATCTTTGTGTTAGCTCCCGTGCTACTGAAGTTTGGTTCATAAAGTCTTTTCCTATGCCAATGTCATTGAGAGTTCTACATAACTTATGTTCCAGCAAGTTTACTGTTTCTGTCTTGATATTTAGCTCTTTAATCCACTTCAATCCTAGTTTAGTGCACAGTGATAGGTATGGGTCTAGTTTTAATCTTTGGCAGGTTGAAATCCAGTTTTTCCAACACCATTTATTGAACAGGCTATCTTTTCTCCAATGAGGATGATTGGCTCCTTTGGCAAAGATGAGGTGGCTGAGTATGTCTGAAGTTGTTTCTGCATCTTCTAATCTATTCCACTGATCTTTGGGTCTGTTTCTTTGCCAGTGCCATGCTGTTTTTATCACAGTAGCTTTGTAGTATAGTTTCAAGTTGGGGATTGTGATACTTCTAGCCATGTCTCTGTTGCCCAGAATTGCTTTTGCTATTCTAGGTTTCTCCTGCTTCCAAATGAAGTTTTGGATTGTTTTCTCTAGTTCTGTGAAGTATATCATTGGAATTTCAATTGGTATTGCATTAAATCTATATAGTAGTTTTGGAAGTATGGCCATTTTCACTATATCGATACTTCCTATCCAGGAACAAGGGATATCTTTCCATTTTCTTTTATGCTCCTCAATCCCCTTCTTCAGAGTGCTGTAGTTTTCAGTGTAGAGGTCTTTTGCTTCCTTTGTTAGGTTCATTCCTAGATATTTCATTTTTTTAGATACTATTGTCAAAGGAATTATTTCCCAAATTTCTCTCTCAGTGGGTCTGCTATTTGAGTATAAGAAGGCTATTGTTTTTTCCTTATATCCAGCTACTCTACTGAATCTGTCAATTAGGTCTAGAAGGCTTTTGACTGAGTTTTCTGGGTCTTCTATGTAAAGTATCATATCATCAACAAATAATGACAGTTTCACTTCTTCCTTTCCTATCTTTATTCCTTTTATTTCTTTCTCTTGTCCAATTGCTATGGCTAATGTTTCCAGAACAATATTGAACAGGAGTGGTGATAGTGGGCCACCCGGCCCAACTTGGCCAGACACAGTGGCATGCTCCTATAGTCTCAGCACTCAGGAGGCTGAGGCAGAAGGACCACATAAGCCCAGAGTTTGAGACCAGCCTGGACAACATAAAGACCTTGTCTGAAAGCGCATTTCCAGGAAGACACCAGTTGTTCACAACTCCACAGTTGCCTGCCAAGGGGCGCAAAAATCCTTTGCTCATTGTTATAAAATCAAGTTTATTGAATTATAAGTTACATACAAAAAATGCACTGATTTAAAGTGTATAGTTTAATTGGTTTTAATAAAAGTTTCACCTGTACAACCAACATAGTTAAAATATAAGGTATTTCTATCATTTTACTCCCCCAAATTCCCTTGAATTCTGATACAATCAGTACCTTCACCCTTAACTCTGGAAAATAACTGATCTACTTTTTTTCACTATAGTTTGTTTTTTCCTAGAATTACATGTAAATGGAATTGTGTAGTATGCACTCTGTTGGTTCTTGCTTCTTTCACTCAGCAGAATATTTTTGAGAGACATTTGTTTTGATTGCTTAATAGCATTTGATTGCATAGATGTACAAAATATTGTTCATCCATTCACTTGTTAATGACATTTGGGTTGTTAAGAGTTTCTTTGCTGTTATGAATAAAGATACAGTTAATATTTCCTTACAAGTCTTTGTGCATACATATGCTATTGTTTCTTGCGCAAATATATTGAGGTTTAATTGCTGAGTTATATTTTGTGAAATGTTCACAAATGCTGTTCCAAACTCATAGCACTTAACATTTAGAGTCTTTTAATTTTGGTGTGTTGAGCAATTTCCCATATACTTATTTGCTACTCAACTGATTTCTTTCTGTGTAGTACAGTATTTGTTAAAATACCTTGCCCATATTATTGCTATAAGAGATCTATATTATTTTAGATAAAAATTCTTTGTCAAATATTTGTTTTTTATATACTTTCTTCTCATCTGTGGTTTGCCATTTAATTTTCTTTTTGTTGCTTTTCAAAAAGAAAATAATTTTGATATTGTTCAATTTGTTATAGTAGGGGCAAGTACTTATTCATTGCTCCTAGTACAGATCTATAAATTATAATCTTAAATCCTAAACATTGTTCATCCTGATAGAATATTATTTTACAGAAGTGAAAACAATGTTCAAAAATGTTAAGGCAACCCCACTGACAGGTGCTAGATTTGAAATTCAAACCCTATCCAACTAAACTCAGGGCCAGAGTTCTTTGCTTTTAAAATTAGTATATGATTGTGAATAAATACATTTATTCTGGATAATAGATTCATATACATATAGTGTCGTGATCTTTTTTACTTCCCTTTCATCTCCTCTCCTTCCTGTCTCCCTTCATTCTCAAATTCTCTTCCCATCTCCACAAAGTCTATCTTCCTATTTCCTATCAACTTTTTTTCCCCCATTAAGTTTATTGGTACATTTTTGGTATAAAATACAGTTACAGTCATCATTGGGATCTTGCACCTTTACATGAGTATCTTATATTTTTTCCCTTCCCTTGCCCTCCCTTCACCCCCTCCACCTTTCCCTATTTGCAAAGACCTTGTTTCTATTGTTTTTCCTCTTTTCATATTTTTTTCTTTCCCTTTTTCCCTTCCCCTACCCCTCCCAATTCGCCTGGTCTTTTAGACCTTCTCTTCCTGTTACACAATATCAGTTGCACATTTTTTAAATTACAATGTTAAGATCTAGGAGACATTACCACAGATTTTACAGAATTTAAAAGGATATAGAAAGCATATCACAAAAAAAGTTTTTGAAATAAATTTGACAAGTTCTAAGAAGTACCTCAGAAGACAAATTAATGAAACTAACTCTGGAGGAAATATTAAATTTGAATAGCACCTATTAAAGAAAGTATATTCCTAGCTTGAAAACCTACCTATATGACAACAGCAGGCTCATAAACATTTTAACTGATAAATTATATCAAACAATTAAAGCAGAAAAAAGAAGGAACACTTCTCCCCTCATTTTAGGAAATCAACATTGTGCTAATCCTAAAACTGGATAAAGATAAAAGAAGAAAACAGTATGAACATAGACAGAAATTTGTTTACCAAAACAAACTATTGGAAGTCAGATCTGGCAGGATGTAGAAAGTGGTTTTGTTATAGGGATGGCAGTGTTGGTTCAGCATTGGAAGATCCACCCCCAAAAGTCATCATTTAAACAGAGGAAAGGAAAAAGCCATATGATCCTGTCACTAGTTGGAGAAAAAGTATTGGACTAAATTCTACAGCTGTTCATGGTAAAAGCTATCAGGAGCCTAGAAGTAGAACAGAAACTTCTCAACAGATTAAAGACATGTACTCCATACTTCCAGCGAGAATGCCTTATATAAATGGAGAAGATACAATGCTATCTCCTTAAGGTGGGGAACAAGGGCAGATATGCTTACTCTTTATCTTTCCATTAAACTTTGAAACCTAGGCCCCACCAAAATAGTCTGGCAATAAAATGACACAACTAGGATAGGATTGGCAGGGCAGAAGCAAAATCTTTGTATGTAGATGAAATGATCATCTACAGAGAAAATACTAAGAAATCTCTAGGAGTCCCTAGAACTTGTACTTGAATTTAGCAGGATTAGAAAACACAAGGTATATATAAAAATTCAGGTCTGTGTATACTTGCTATAAATGAAGAATTGGATATGGAAATTTAAAAGTTATGTAGGAGTACAAAGGACCTAGAAAAGTTAAAAACAAAAACAAAAACAAAAACAGTGTTGGAAGACATTTAGTACCTAATTTTAAGACTTCTTCTAAAGCTACAGTAATCAAGGCAGTGTTGGTGTAAGGAAAGACATATAGATCATTGGAATAAAACAGAGAATCGAGAAATAGAACCACACATATATGGTCCACTGAGTTTTGAAAGATTATTTAACATTAGCATTTTATAGAATATAAACTCAATTCAAGAGCCAAGGAAGAGATAGTGTTTTCAGCAAATGGCACTAGAACACCTGGTATCTGTATATAAAAAATTAACCTCAACCCTTTTTTTCCATACATGAAAATAACTTGAAGGGATCTATGAACCTAAATAAGAAAGCCTAAAAGTATAAAACTTTAAGAAGAAATTATAAGGGAAAATATTTATGAATTCAGGGTAGGCAAGAACTACCTAGGATACAAAAAACATGATGTATAAAATAGAAAAATTGATGAATGGGATTCCATCAAAATTTAGAACTTTAAATGACATCATTAAAATGAAAAGTAGTCCTTAAACAGACCATATTTACAATACATATAACCTATGACCAGAATATATAAAGAATTCTTAGAGCTCATTAATAGACAACCCAATTAAAATGTAGACATAAGAAGATGATAAATAGCCAGTATAGCACAAGAAATGGTGTGCAACTCTAGAATCAGAAAAATACTAATCAGTACAATAATAAGATTGAATTATACACTCATTAGGGAGATGAATTTAAAAGTTTTAAAAGCCTTGTCATGACTTTTTCTTTTTGTTGGATTCTCCTCCTTTGCATTTAATTTGTCACGCCCAATGGATTCATTCTGCAGGGTTTCCTGGGGTTGTGATTCTCATTGTCTTTTCCTAGGGTATTATCTAAAATTTTTTGGAGTGCTGGTTTGGTATTCATGAAGTTCCTGAGGTGCTCTTTAACATTAAAGTATCTTATTTCTCCATCAATTTTGAAAAATAGTTTTGCAGGGTACATCAATCTGAGTTGGAGGCTGTTTACCTTTAGGGCTTGAAATACATCACTCCAAGCTCTTCTTGCCTTGAGGGTTTGCATTGAGAAGTCTGCTGTGATTCTGATGGGCTTTCCTTTGTATGTGATTTGTTTCTTTTCTCTCACTGCTTGTAGAATTTTATTCTTCTGTTGGATTTCTGGAATCCTAACTATTATATGCCTATGTGTAGAATTTTTTTGATTAAGGCTAGCTGAGGTCCTATATGCCTCCCTTATCAGTATGTCAAGTTCTTTTCCCCTCCTTAGGAAGTTTTCTGCCATCACTGCTGTGAACAGTTTTTTTTATGTCATCTGCACTCTCTCCTCTTTCTTCATTGACTCCAATCAGTCTTGCGTTATTCTTCTTTGCATCATCTAGCAGCTGCTGGGTTGATTTGTCGTGTTCCCTTACAATTTTAAAGCAATTTTTCTTTTCCTAGTCACTAACTGCAATCTTATCTTCTATATGTGAAATTCTATCCTCACATTGGTTCATTCTGCTGTGCAGACTTTCAATGGAGTTTTTAATCTCTTGGAAATCTGTTTGTATCTGTTTTATGGGTTCCATTTGTTTCCTATGTTGGTATTCAATCATGTTCCTCAGATCCTCTATTTTTTTATCTGTGTCCTCTCTAGATTTATTAATCATGTCTTGCACCATGAGCAAAATCCTTGCTGTTATCTTAGTAATTATTTCTGATTTCATTTTTCCCAGATCCTCTTTTGTTGCCAGTTCAGAGAGTCCAGGTGGTTGAGTATCAGATTGTTCCATCTTGTTTCCCTTTGGGGTTTCTGTAGGTGATCCAGAAGTCTGTTTTTGAGACTTGTTTACATGTCTTCTCATTTTCGTGGGAGGGGCTGCTTCTGGTGCCCACGTGGCTCATCTTCTCTGATCTGGGAGCTTGGGATGGCAGTGTGGGTGCTTCCTTCCGAGTGCTGGGACTTGCTCACCATCTCTGCCCTAGGAGCCTGGGATGGCAGCAGAGGAGCTTCCTTCCGGGTTCTGGGATGGGCTGAGCTTCTCTGCCCTAGGAGCCTGGGATGGCAGCAGGGGAGCTTCCTTCCAGGTTCTGAGACTGGCTGAGCTTCTTTGCCTTAGGAGCCTGGGATGGAGATATGGAGCTTCCTTCTGGGTGCTGGGACTGGCTCACCTTCTCCGCCCTAGGAGCCTGGGATGGCAGCAGGGGGGCTTCCTTCCGGGTTCTGGGATGGGCTGAGCTTCTCTGCCCTAGGAGCCTGTGATGGAGGCGTGGAGCTTCCTTCCAGGTGCTGGGACTGGCTGAGCTTCTCTGCCCTAGGAGCCTGGGATGGAGGCGGGGAACTTCTGGGTGCTCTCCTATCAACTTTTATTTTGTTCTTTATTTATACCTTGGGTTTCTCATATAAGAGAAACCATGTGATATTTAACCTTCTGTATCTTATGTATTTCACTGAGAATTATTGTCTAAAAGTGTGTCTATTTCCCTACAAATGACTCAAATTTATCCTTCTTTATGGCTGAGTAGTAGCCCAGTGTGAGTATATGTCACATTTTTTTTATTCTTGTGTTCTTATACTACAATACATCACACCCTACTGTCTCCAATTTTTTTAATCACCTTTAGGAATTGAAACAAGAATGGAAGTGTTATGTTGCTCAGTCTTCATTGGGAACGTTTACTTTGAGTGATGCAAATTTTTCACCACTTTTTATGTATTAAATAACGTAGACTTCAAAGCAAAATTAAATACCAGCGAGGAATATTATATGAAAATAAAATGGTCACTACTCCAAGAAGAGAAAATAATCCTAAATGTGCATGCACTGGTCAACTGAGGCATAAAATAAATGAAGCAAAAATAACAGAACTGAAAGGAGAAGCAGACAAGTTCACAACTACAGTTGAGCATTTCAACATTCTTCTCCCAGTAACTGTAGTGTTATGGAAATTTCAGAAAGAAATACACAGAGACACAGAATTTGGATAAAATAAGAAAATTTCTTCTTGAGAGCGGGCAGGAACGCCAGAAACCAGTCTGGTCAGTATCCGCATGCCTTTTGTTCAGCATTTCCCTTTTTATATCCTTTTTAGCCATTATCTCAGCCCTAGTGGTCTTTGATGTGTAAATACAATTCCAGTTCCTATTTACAATTCACAGACACAAGATAGGCACATATACATTGTAAATTCACCCTGGCATGGTAACTTTGTTAGGTTAATGAAGTTACTGGTTAGAGTCAGATAATCCTCACCTTAAACAAGGAGTTAAGGGAAAAGCAAATCTTAAAAGAACACATTACTTATTTTGCTTCTACAAGTACCTTAATATTCAAACTATTAACTTATCTAAAACTTTTCCGTATCAGTAGAACAGTTAGAAAATCCATAAGGATGTATAATAATTCAACAGCACCATAAACCAGTGGGATCTAATCAATTTTTATAGACCATCTACCAAACAGCTGTGTGTGTATATATATATATATATATATTTTAAGTGTCCACAGAATATATAGCAAGACTGAATTTATTCTGTGCCATAAGACAAACCTCAACAAAATTTAAGAGTTGAAATTATGTAACTGCTTTACATTAATTTCTGATTTTTCAATTAGAAAACTTAGAAATTCATAACAAAAAAACACAGGAAATTCTTAACACTTGGAAAGGAAACATCATACTTAAATAATCCATGGGACAAAGAGTATATTGCAGGCAACATTTTTGAAAATTACAAAATATAAAAAATACATTGAGCTGAATAAAAAATGAAAACACACTGTGATTGTTAATTTTAGGTGTCAACTTGAACAGATTAAGGTAGCTATGAAGCTGGGAAGCATTATTTCTGGGTGTGAGGTGTTTCCAGAGGACATTAGCATGTGAGTCAGTAGAATGAGTAGGGAAGATGTGCCCTCAGTATGAGTGGATACCATCCAATTAGAACAAAAAAGAGGCAGATAAAATGGAATTTGTTTTCTTTCTCCTTGAGCTTATTTTGTCCTTGGACATCAGAACTCCAGGCTCTCGGAACTTGGCACAGCATGACCCCCTGGGTTCCCGGGCCTTTGGCTTTGGTCTGAGAATTACATCATCAGCTTCTCTGGTTCTGACGCTTTTGGACTTGGCCTGAGCCATTCTTCTGGCATCCCAGGGTCCCCAGCTTGCACCTAGCCTGTCATGAGACTGCTCAGCTTCCATAATCAATGCAAATCAATTTTTTCTCCAAGGCCCAATTCTATTGGTTCTTTCTCTTTTGAGAACTGTGAATAAAATATGCATGATATAAGAATGTGTGAAACATAGCTAAAATAAGTCTGACAGCGTAATTTAATTACATACATTAGAAAATAGGAAATATCTCAAATCAGCCATCTAAATTCCCATTTTTTTGTTTTGTTTTGTTTTGTTTTTTGGTACCGGGGATCGAACTCGGGTCCTTGCACTTGCATAGCAGGCAGTGAAACCACTGAGCTAAATCCCCGGCCCTAAATTCCCATTTTAAGACACTAGAAAAAGAAGAAGAAAATATAGTCAAAGCATGTAGAAGGAAGGAAATAATGAAGATAAGAATGAAACAAATGATATTGAAAACATAAAACAATAACAAAAGTCAATGAAACAAGAGAATGGAGGGGACATATCTCAGGAGCTCAGTGGAAACAGTAGTTCAGTATCTCAGCAGAACACTGGCCTGACATATGTGAGGCTCTGGGTTCCATCTTTTCAGCCCTGAAAAAAAAATATCAATGAAACAAAGAGCTACTTCTTTTAATAAAAGATCAATGAAAGTGACAAACCTCTAGCAACACTGACAAAAACAAAACAAAAAAGACACAAATTACTAATATTAGAAACAAAACAGGGGATAACACTTTAGACCTCACAGGCATCAAAATGTACTATGAACAACTTACACATTGAAAATTCAGATGAAATAGACCAATTATTTGGAAAACATAAGCAACCACAACTCACCAAATAGGAAATTGCAAAATGAATAACCATATATTTATTAAGGAAATAGAATCATTATTTCTAAATTTAAAAAAGAGGCAGGCAGCGGAACCACTGAGCTAAATCCAAGAAGGGAAAAGAAAAAATATGAGAAAAGGAAAAAATGGAAACAAAGTCTTTGTAAATAGAGAAGGGTGGTGGGGGTGAAGGGAGGGCAGGGGAATGGGGAAAAAATAAGAACCCAGATACATCATGTAAAGGTACAAGATCCCAATGATGAATGTAACTGTATTGTATACCTAAAATGTACCAATAAACTTAATGAAAAAAATTAATTTAAAAAAGAAATGTCCAAACCCTGATGATTTCACTGGAGAATTTACTAAATGTTTAGGATATTAACAATAATTCTATTCCAGAAAATCTATTCCAGAAAATGAAAGAGGAGGAAACATTTTTAATGAAGTTAGTATTACTCAGATAACAAAACCAGAGAAGTTCTATACAAAAAAGAAAGTTATAGACAAGTATCACTCATGAACGTAGACAAAAAAAAATCATCGAAAGTATTTTAGCAACTACAATGCATCGATATACTTTAAAAATTAGGCGCATGACAAAGTGGAGTTTAATCTAGAGCTAAAAAAGTTCAAAATTTGAAAATTAATGTAATCTCAATTAATAGGCTAAAGAGATTATATGATCATATGAATCAATGTAGAAAAACCATTTGACAAACTTCCAGTAGTCATTCGTGATTTTAAAAACTCTCAGAGAAATATTCTCTCAATTTGACAAAGAGCATCTACAAAAAAATATATAGCTAACATTTTCCATGAAAAAATTCATTACTCACCAATATAATGCACATTAAAACCACAATGACATACCATTACACACATATTAGAACAAATAAAACAAAATTACAACATCCAATGCTGTTGAGAAAGCACAGACACTGAATCTTTTGTACATCACCTATAGGAATGTGTAACCTCTCTGGGAAATAGTCACTTCCCTTTCATGGCCAGAATGGAACAAAACTATTACCTGCATTTATGTGTGAAAATATTAATTTATTAGGTAAATTTTTGTATTACTTTAAAACATATGTGTGGTTTTAATGATATTCAGTTGAATGTATTTTTCTAAATCAATAAAAACCTTGATATTAAAATCTAAACATATGCTTGGCATATAACCAACAATCATATTCCTAAACATTTATTCCAGAGAAATAAAAACATGTCTGCACAAAATACATACAGAAATATTCACAGCAGCTTTATTTGTAGTAGTTGAAAATTGGAAGCAACTCAGAAATTCTTAATGAGTGAATTCTTAATCTGTTATACATGCAAAAAAATGGGAACAAACTATTGATATACACAGCCACATGTGTGAAGCTTCAGAGTGTTCTCCTATGTAAAAAAAAAACAATTCTAAAGTTACATGCTATATGAGTCCATTTACATAACATTCTTTACATGATATAATTATAAAGACTGGGAAGGTTAGTGGTTGGAAATGATAAAAGGATGAGTTGTAGGACAGAAGTGGAGGTGAGTATCAAGGTACAACGTGAGTGATCATCATGGTGTGAAAATGTATTGTATCTTGACTGTAACTATATCAATATCCTAATTGTGGTATTTTTTCTGTTGTTATTCAAGATGTTGCCATTGGGGAAAACTAGGTAAAGGATCTTTATCATTCTTACAGATGCATATGAATTTACAATTATATCAAAATAAAAACTTAATTAAAAAGGAAGAAATTTCATGAAGCTGTCACTTCTGGGGAAAAGGGATAAACTGTAAAGGTAGATTCCTTTTAGAGCCAAAATGATGAAGGGGAGAAGAACATACAATAGGGAAATGAAAACTTCTGCTGAAACAACAAAAACATTATGACAGTCATAACCATCACCACCACCAAAACCCCTATTTTGTTACAGTACAGTAAAAGGGCATTCTTTTTTTTTTTGGTACCAGGGATCAAACTTGGGACCTTGCACTTGTGAGGCAGGCACGGTGCCACTGAGCTAAATCCCTGGCCCTAAAAGGGCATTCTTGAATCAAGAAACCTAATTAGCCTCTACATCTAAAGAAACTGTTCTTGTTGCCTAGGGAAATAATTTTATTAGAAATGAAAGCAAAGTAGATGTCAATATTCATACAAAGGTGCTATGAAGAAAATCAGAAAGTTAGAATCAAACATTTCAGAGATGAACATTTCTTCTCAAATAAAGCATAAGGCAAAAGAACATTGCAATTCATCACAGAATAGTAAGCTTATAGCAGAAATGGACATAAAAACAGAAAGGTGTGAATTAAGGGTTGATTGAATTCAGAAAAGTAATTGGAGATGAATTCATCATAGAAGTGAGAACTAAATTGTAGTTGATTTACCACGACTGCCTGTAAAATTTTTGGTTCACATTTTATTTTCTGACTTTCTTGAAAATGCTATTCCATTGTTTTGTTACTTTCTGTGTTGCTGTCAGGAAGTGTGATGCTAAACTGATTTCTGTTCTTTTAAAGTTAATTCACCTTTTTGTCAAGAGGCCCTGAGGAGTGTTTTTTTTACCTACAAAGTCAGTACTTTTCCTGGGACTTTTCCAGGTATTAACTATTTGAGTCCATTTTCTTGGTTACATAGGAGGCTGTATCAGATCTTTTATTTCTGGAAAGTTTTTAATCGTACTTTTAAATATTAATTCTGTTTTGTTGTTGCCTAGGGAATATATGGATATAGAAAGATATCAAATAAATATTCAGTCAGATGAAACATATAGTAGAAAGTTAAGCAGGGAAAAGCAGAGTATGTATATTATAAAAAACAGTACATAGTATAAAGGTAACCGTTGGAACAAAGTTACAAACTTGCTTGAATACAAAGACAAGAAATGTGCCCACACAGACACAGTAAATATAATAAGCAGAGTGTGGTGGCTGTTGTTATGTGTCAATTTCGCTAAGCTGTAGTCTCTAATTATTCTACAAACCACTAATCTAAGTGTTGCTGCCATAAGATCTTTTGATGTAATTAAAGCTCCTAATCCACTGTCTTCCTATAAAGGGGATTGTCATGGATAATCTAAGTGGCCCTGACTAAGTCAATTAGGAAGCCTTAAAAGTAGGGCTGAGGTCTCTCCAAGAAACAGAAGAAATTATACTTGTGAACAATAACTTCAGCCTGTACCTGTGATATCTGAGCCTGCTTTTGATCTTCCCCTCACAACTTCTTGCCCTATAGATTCCAGACTTGCCTAGCCACCCTTTTAAAATTGCATCAATCAATTCCTGTAACAGATCTCTACACACACACACATCCTACTCATTCTACTTCTCTGGTTTATCTGATTGATATACACAGTAAATATAAAATGAAATGACAGAGGTGAAGTTAAACATATCATTCATATCAATAAGTGTGAATGGGCCTAATTTACTATTTATTTTTTAAATTAATTTTATTGTTACATTTTAGGTATACAATATAATGACATTCATCAATGGAAATTTGTATCTTCATATAATCTATCATGGTTCTTATTTTTTCTCCAATCCCCTGCCCTACCTTTAACCCCACCACCACTCCCTATTTACAAAGACTTTGTTTCCATTTTTTCATTTTCTCATATTAATTCCATTCCCTTCTATCCTTTCTCCAATCTTTCCCAATTCCCCTTCCCATTTGAACCTTTTCTTCCTACTTCACAATATCTATTATGCCTTTGGATCTTTATTTATGCTTTCCGTTTCTCACACTAGAGAAACTATTCGGTATTTACACATGTGTGTCCTATTTATTTCACTTAAGAGTATGGCCTCAATATGCATCCATTTAGCTATAAATGTCTCTAGTTTCTCATTCTTTATGACTGAGTAGTACTCCATTTTATAAAAAAAATTTTTTCTTTACCAAGTCTCCATTTGATGGGCATTTCGGCTGTTTCCAAGTTCTAGCTATTACAAATTGTGCTGCTATGAACACGGGTGCACATGTATCATTGTGGTACGATTCTTTTAATTCTTTTGGGAAGATACCCAGTAGGGAAATAGCTGGGTCAAATGGGACTTCTAATCCTAGTTCTTTGAGGTATCTCTATACTGATTTCCACATTGGTTGCACCAGTCTATACTCCCACCAAGAGTGGAGAAGGGTTCCTTTTTCCCCACAGCCCTGCCAGCATTTGTTATTGGTTGATTTCATGATAGCAGCCATTCTTTCTGGAGTGAGGTGTAATCTCAGTGTTGTTTTCATTTGCATTTCTCAAATGACCAGTGATGTGAACATTTTTTCATGTGTATATTTGCTATGATTACTTCTTTGTCTGAAAAATGTCTGTTCATTTCAGATGCCCATTTTTGGATTGGGTGTTTAAATTTGGGAGGTCTGATTTTTAAAATTTTTTTGTATGTTCTAGTTAGTAGACATCACCCCTGTGCCAATTTTTTTTGTATGTTCTAGATGGTAGACATCACCCCTGTGCCAATTCCTGGGTTCAGAATGGTGGCCTTCTGGATCCCTGCACTGCCCTGTTGTCTGGGTGGGGTTCTGGATGGGGCCTGTGCACACTTGGGGTGGAATCTGGGAGGGTCTCTGGATCTTGTTTGTGCACCTGTGCAGATCTTTTCCAGGCAGGCCTTTGGTTGAGGCCTGTGGGGCCAAACCACAGGTATCTGGATGAGACCCTGGCTGGGACCTGCCCACATCCACGAAGCTCTGGTCAATACGGGCTTCTGGCTGGGATCTGTGTGCACTTACTGATGAACTCTGGGTGGGCCTCTTTAATTTAGCATTTTAAAAATGATCCAGGGAAAATACAAGATGAACCTGAATTACATTGTCATACCAGAAAGTAAGGAAGTGCTAAAAGGAAAGGTAGAACATGTTTAAGGGACCTAGGAGTCAATCTGGAAGAGCTTCCAATGACCAGAGATGGAAAAATCTGAGCCACAAAATAAATAATGTAGGATTAGATTAGAGCCAAAATTATAAAATAAATATATTTGAGTCCTTACTGGTATAAATAAATGATGGAGGAAATAAATGAATGGAGGAATACAGTTAAAGCGTCTTCACAACAGAGTTCCATGTAATTTACATAGACTCTCCTCTCTGGGAGTTGGAACTCAGTTATCAGCATCACCTCTACCCCTTGACTGTGAAGTGCTTAGCTACACACAAGGACTCAGTGATTTGATTCTATAAATGGGAAAAATCAAGTTTGCAGTGGAGAAGCCTTTTTTATTAATTAAGTTTATTGGTACAATTTAGATATACATAACAATTACATTTGTCATAGGGAATTTGTATGATATACGATATATTGCAGAAGCCTTTTTAGGTGTCTTCTCAAAACATTACAGCCAGCATCAAGATCCTTCATGTCAAATCAGATCCCTTTGATTTCCCCTTCTGTTACTAGCTGGAGAAAAATGTCTGCATTTAAAGGTGCTCACATGAGTTTATTAGGTGCACTTGAATAATCTTCCCATATTAAGATCAATTGTGGATATAACACAATCACAAAAGTGATATTCTATTGTACATAGTATATCTATACAGATTCCAAGGATGAGGGATTGATATTTTAAGGGTTATTTTTAGAATTTTATTCAACACACCATGGTATAAACATACATTTAAATTTAGACTTATAGAAAACTTATTTGTATGAATAGCTAGAGCTTTATAAAAATTGTTCTGCAATACTCATGAACTGTAAATGTAATCTAATTTATATTTCAAAATAATTTATCAGAAACTTATTCTAATGTTATCACAGCCTAGAAATATATGTTGCTTTCATTACACCAATTTGAAATGAGGTTGCCAAAAGCATACATTTTGAGGATCTAATAAATGATTTTGTGGAAAAGTGAGCCAAAAATATTATGATTAATCAAAATATTACATTAATAAAATATTATTTATTATCCCTGGGTGCAGCTCAGTGGTAGAGTGTGTGCCTAGCAGACATAAGGTCCTGAGATCAATCCCCAGTGCCACAGAAATTATTTATTGTATTATATAAAATTTTATATTTTTTTGCAATTTGTAAGTTTCTGTTTTTCATGTATAATCATCTCCATTGTATTTTATATATATAATAAAATATTTTAAAGGAATATATTGATATTTTAGCACCTTTAACAGAACTTTTTCTTACTTTTTGAATAAGAAGCCCTCATTTCATTTGCATTGGGTCTCACAATATATGCACCAAGTTTTGACCTGCAAACAATATTGCAAGAAAGGCAAGTTACAAATATTCCTCATGAACACAGACATAAAAGTCTATAATAAAACATTAACAAGTTGAATCCAGGAATATATAAAAGGCAAAATACATCATGAAGAATGTGTTTATCTCAGGAATCAATTTATAGTGTTCAAACATCTATCAATTTAATTCACAAATATTAACAGAATTAAGGTAAAAAAGCATGAAAGTCACAACAAAGGCAGAAAAATTTGACAAAATTCAATATCAATTCAGAATGAAAAGAAAAATCTCAGCAAACTAAGAAACCTCTTAATTTGAAAAGGATATCTAGAAGATCAACAGCAAACATAACACTTAATGATGAAATATTAAATTATTTACCCTTCAGATTAGGAACAAGGCAAAAAATTCTGTGCTCACCATTTCTACTTTACACTCTACTAGATGCCCTGCAGAAAGAAAAATAAACAAAAAGCACAGAGATTAAAAAGGAGGAATAATGAACAGTTTTATTTCACATTCAACATGATTGTTTACATATAAACCCTAAGAAAAGTTCAAAAATAATAAATTTATAAGATAAAAAGTCGATATATAAAAAGAAACTTAATTTCTGTACATAAACACAAAAAATTGAAATACAAAATGTAAAAAGTTATAGAAATACAAAGATATAAGGTGCATATTTAAGGAAAATGTGTAGGTTGTCTATCCTGAATGTTGGAAACATTGAAGATTTAAGTAAACTGGAGTGTAACATGTTTATAGCTTAGAAAACTCAATATTTTAAGATTTGAATTCTCTACAAACTGGTATTTACTTTCAACTGAATTTTGATCAAAATTCTAGCTGTCTTTTTTGGGTAGATATTAATAAGATATTCCTAAAATTTATATGGAAATACATCTTGGTGAGAATAAATTAATCATTCTTAAAACACTTAAAGTAGGAATATTTACACTAACTTTAATGTCTAAAATAAAGCTCAAATAATTAAAACAATATGATATTTACATAATAACAATAGATCGATGGAACAAAATAGAGTCAAGAAAGAGGCCAAGTCACATATTACCTACCACATGATTTTTGGTAAAGGCACCAAGATGACAGAACAAGGTTTTAATAATGGAAATAATGAGTTTTGAATCATCCCTTAAGCCATATACATACATTAACTCAAAGTGGATCATAAACTTAAATATTACAACTAAACTTCTAAAACTCTTAGAAGAAACGCTAGGATATTATCTTCATGAACTAGAGGCTAGGAAAATATTTCTCAAATCAAATACATAAAGCATTAATCACAAAAGAGAAAAATTACACCCCATAAAAATCCATAAAAATCAACAAATGTCCACTCATTAAAAGACACTATTAAGGAAATAAAAATGTCAGTCTACTGGAAAATGTATTTGGAAAATATAACTAGCGAATAATCGACATCCAGAACATGTAAAGAATTCTTACAAACCAATAATAAAAATAATCAACCTGATAAAAATGGACTTGATATTTAGATATTTTACAGAAGAGTGTCTACTGATGGCTCATAAAAATGCTCAACAACATAAGTCATTGAGTTAAAACTGCAGTGATATGCACACCAAAATGATTAAATTTAAGGAGACTGTCAATACCAAATGCTGCAGAGGTTGCAATGTTAGTAAAGCACCTGGATCTCTCATACATTACAGGTAGTAGTGGAAAATGATATAAATACATTTTAAAATTCATTGTCAGTTTCTATGACTCCAGGCATACACTGTGTGTCAAACAGAGTTCTTTAGAGAAGCAGAACAAATACTTTGTAGATGTCTTAAAAGTGATCTATTATGGGAATTGGCTCATGTGATTATGGAGGCCCGGAAGTCCCCCACTGTGCCATTTGCAAGCTGGAGTGCCATTAAAGTTTGTGGTGTAATTCAGTTAGAGTCCAAAGTCCTGAGAATGGTGGAGCATGGGGATAGAAAAGAGGTTTGCTGATGTGAGTTCAAGAGTCCAAAGACCTGAGAACGAGGAACTCTAGTGTCCCAAGGTAGGTGAAGATAGGTGTCCCAGGCCAAGAAGAGACAAGAGAAAACCTATCCTTCCTCTGCATCTTTATTCTATTTGAGCCTTCAACATATTGCATGATATTCACTCACATTGAACAGGACAATATGCTTTCTCAGTTTATTGATTCAAATGCTAATCTAATCTGGAAATACCACCATAGACACAGCTAAAATAATGATTAGTCAAATATCTGGGCACCCTGTGATTTAATCAAATGGATACATAAAATTAGCCATCACATATACCTACCTTATGATCTAGCAACACCACTCTTAGGTAATTCCTAAAAGAAATAAAGGCATATGTCCTCAAAACATCTTAAACAAGTATGCTCATTGAAAGTTTGTTCAGAATAACTAAACACTGATAACATTTTAAATGGCCACCAAAAGTAGAATCCATAAGTAAACTGTAATATATTAATATAATTCTCATAATAATACTCAGGAGCATGGTTTCCTCTGGTTAGAAGGGGAGTGATAACTGTAAGGTGACTACACTATTCTGTGTCTTCATGGGAATTTTGATAACACAAGTGTATTCATTTGTTAAAACTCAAAAAACTCCACAGTTAAGATCTGTTCATTTTACCAACTGTAACTACATCTAGATAAAATTCTCATTAAAAGTTGTAGGATACTTTTAAAACAGTGCTTATAAGAAACCTCAAAGTTAAATGTACACACATATATATATACATATAATGTACATATAGGTGTTAGAAAAGAAATAAAAACTTAACAATCTTTATGTTTAACCAAGAAAATAGAAAAAGAATTGATAAATTCTCTAGCAAGACAGATCAAGCAAATAAAAGAGAATAAATGCCTACCAATTTCATGAATAAAAGTGGACACAATCACTACACATTCCACAGATACTAAAAATAATAATAAGATATTACAAAAATCTTTATGCCAACAACTGAACATTTCTATGATAAAAATTCATTTAAGCACATAATTTACCAAAACCATCAGTGGAAAAATTGAAAAATGTGAGGTATCTTCTTACTAATTAATAAATACAAAAACATTATTAAAAACTTTTTCACAGGAAAAAATACCAGTCCAAATGAAAGTATTGGTATATTATTCTAAATATTTAAGGAAGAAATCCAACATACACTTGTGCTGAGGAAAGCAAAACATGACACATTTAGCAACCTGTTTAGCAACCTGTTTAATAAGGTCAGCATGACCAAAGACATTGTGGAAAAAAGGCTAATGACAAATGCCTGTCACAAACATAAATACTAAAACTTTCAGTAAATAAAAGCTAGAAATACATAGGAATACATACACACACAATTTATTATAGTACAGAAATGTTTCAGCATTCATGAATTCAGTGTTCAAGGCAAATTATGGACCATAACTACTGTGAATGAGAGTCAATGGTAAAATTCTATAATCACAATATACATTTTATTAGTTAAATGACGTATAGAAAACTTGTCTCCCTTTATGTCCCTGAGTCCTTCTCATTTATGATATAATTGCTATAAATACTTCATATATATTTAGAATCATATCTAGTGGTATTATAATTCTTTCTCTATGTCACACATAATTGAAAAAGTCAAGAGAAAAAAGAACATCTATGATCTGTGTTCTTTTTCTCCTTACTGATGTTCCAAGATTTTCCTTTGTCATTTCTTTTCTGTTTAGAAAACTACTTTTTTTTTCTTAAATTCTTTTATTGGTACATTTTAGGTATACAACGCAATTACATTTCTCATTGGGAATTGTACCTTTACATGATGCATCTTGGTTCTTTTTTTGTCCCCATTCCTAGCCGTCCCTTCACCCCCTCCACACTTCCCTATTTACAAAGACTTTATTTCCATTTTTTCCATTTCTCATCATTTTACCTTTCCCTTCTTTCCTTTCCCCTGCCCCTCCCACTACCCCTACCCCTTTGGACCTTTCCTTCCTATTTTGCATTATTGATTATTCATTCTAATCATTGGTACATTTTAGGTATACAATATAATAACATTCATCATTGGAAATTTGCACCTTTACATAATCTCTCTTGGTTCTTATTTTTCACCCTTGCCCAGCCCTCCCTTCAAGCCCTCCATTCCTCCCTATTTAAAAGATTTTGTTCCTATTTTTCCACTTTCTCATACTAACTCCACTGCCTTCTATTCTTTCCCCTACCCCTCCCACTTCCTTCCCCTTTGCCCCTTTTCTTCCTATTTCACATTACCTATTATACATTTTAGCCCTTATTTACACTTTCAGTTTCTCACACCAGAGAAACTATTCGGTATTTATACATGTGTGTCCTATTTATTTCACTTGAGAGTATTGCCTCAATGTGCATCCACTTAGCTATAAATGTCTCTAATTTCTCATTTTTTATGGCTGAGTAGTACTCTATTTTATAAAAACCCCACATTTTCTTTATCCAGTCTCCAGTTGATGGGCATTTGGGCTGTTTCCAAGTTTTAGCTATTACAAACTGTGCTTCTATGAACATGGGTGCACATATATCACTGTGGTATGATGCTTTTAATTCTTTGGGGAAGATCCCCAGCAGTGGACTAGCAGGGTCAAATGGGACTTCCAGTCCTAGTTCTTTGAGGTATCTCCATACTGATTTCCACAGTAGTTGCACCAGTCTACACTCCCACCAGCAGTGGAGCAGTGTTCCTCTTTCCCCACAGCCCCACCAGCATTTTTTATTGGTTGATTTCATGATAGCAGCCATTCTTTCTAGAGTGAGGTGGAATCTCAGCATTGTTTTCATTTGCATCTCTCAAATGACCAGTGATGTTGAACATTTTTTCATGTATTTATTTGCTATTTCTACTTCTTTGTGTGAGAAATGTCTGTTCATTCCAGATGCCCATTTTTGGATTGGGTCTTTAAATTTGGGAGGTCTGATCTTTTTAAGTTCTTTATAGATTCGAGATAGTAGACCTTTGTCTGAGGAAGAGCAGGTGAAGATTTTTTCCCACATTGTGCCTTGTCTCTTCACACTGCTGGTGGTTTCTCTTGCTGTGCAGAAGATTTTTAATAAGAAGAGATCCCACTTGTTGATTGTTTGTGCTAGTTCAAGGGCAACTGAGGTTTTGTTCATAAAATCTTTTCCTACACCGATGTCTTCAAGAGTTCTACCTAACCTCTGTTCCAACTGGTTCAGAGTTTCTATTTTGATATTTAGATCTTTAATCCATTTCAATTTTAGTTTAGTGCATGGCTAGAGATATAGGTCTAGTTTTAATCTTTGGCAAGTTGAAACCCAATTTTTCCAGCACCATTTATTAAAGAGGCTATTTTTCCTCCGATGAGGGTGTTTGGCTCCTTTATCAAAGACGAGGTGGCTGAGTGTGTCTGGCGTTGTTTCTGCATCTTCTAATCTGTTTTACTGGTCCTCAGGTCTTTTTCTTTGCCAGTACCATGCTGTTTTTATCACAGTAGCTTTGTAGTATAGCTGCAGGTTGGGGATTGTGATACCCTCTGCCTTGTCTCTGCTACCTAGTATTGCTTTTGCTATTCTGGGTCTCTTCTTGTTCCAAATGAATATCTGGATGGTATTCTCAAGGTCCGTGAAGTATGTTGCTGGGATCTCAATTTGAATTGCATTGAATCTATATAGCAGTTTTGGAAGTGTGGCCATTTTCACTATATTAATCCTTCCTACCTAGGAGCAGGGGATGTCTATCCATTTTCTGATGTCATCTTCAATCTCTCTTTTCAGAGTGCTATAGATTTCAGAGAAAAGGTCTTTGATTTCTTTCTTTAGGTTGATTCCTAGGTATTTCAGTTTTTTGGATGCCATTGTGAAAGGAATTATTTGCCCTATTTCTCTCTCAGTGAGTCTGTCATTGGTGTAGAGGAAAGCTATTGATTTTTGTGTGTTGACCTTGTAACCAGCTACTTGACTGAATTTGGTTATGAAGTGTAGAAGACTTTTGGTGGAGTTCTTGGGGTCTTCTATATAGAGTATCATGTCATCTGCAAGTAGTGACAATTTGACTTCTTCATTACCTATCTTTATTCCTTTTATTTCTTTCTCTTGTCTAATTGCTGTGGCTAATGTTTCCAGAACTATATTGAACAAGAGTGGTGATAGTGGACATCCTTGTCTTATTCCTGATTTTAGTGTGAAGGATTTCAGTTTGTGACCATTTAGTATGATATTGGCTGTTGGTTTTTCATAGATGGCTTTTATCAGTTTGAGGTAGAGACCATCTATTCCAATTTTTTGTAGAGTTTTTATCATAAATGCATGTTGGATTTTGTCAAATGCTTTTTCTGCATCTATGGAGATAATCATATGGTTTTGTCCTTGGCTCTATTGATATAGTGTATTACATTGATTGATTTATGTATGTTGAACCATCCCTGTATCCCTGGGATGAATCCCACTTGATCAGGGTGTATGATCTTCTTGATGATCTTCCACATTCTATTTTCCAGTATCTTATTAAGGAGTTTTGCATCTATGTTCATTAGTGAGATTGGCCTATAGTTCTCCTTTTTGGTTGGGTCTTTCTCTGCTTTGGGGATCAAGGTGATGCCTGCTTCCAGGAAGGAATTTGGGAGTATTCCTTCCCTTTCAATTTCATTGAAGAGTTTAAAAAGTAGTGGCAGAAGTTCCTCTCTAAATGTCTTGCAGAATTCAGCAGTGAAACCATCAGGGCCCGGGCTTTTCTTAGTTGATACATTTTTAATTACATTTTCTATTTCATTGGTTGATATTGGGTCATTTAGAATTTTTAGGTCTTCTTCATTCAACTTTGGTAATTCATATGTATCTAGGAATCCATCCATTTCTTCTGTGATTTCCACCTTATTGACATATAGGTTCTGGAAGTAGGTACTGATGATCATCTGGATTTCTGCTGGGTCTGTTGTAATTTCACCCTTTTCATTCCTCATTGCATGGATTTGGGCCTTTTCTTTCCTTTTTCTGATAAGGTTGGCTAAGGGTTTGTCAATTTTGTTGATTCTTTTGAAGAACCAACTCTTGGCTTCATTGATTTTTTTGTATCATTCTCTTAGTCTCCATTGCATTGATTTCTCCTCTGATCTTTATAATTTCCTCCCTGTATGAGCTCTGGGGTTGTCCTGTTCTTCTTTTTCTAGAAGTTTGAGGTGCAGCATCGGGTTGTATAATTGGGCTCATTCTGCTTTCCCAATATGCGTATTCACTGCTATGAATTTCCCTCATAAGACTGCTTTCATTGTGTCCCATACATTCTGATATGTTGTATTGTCATTGTCATTTAATTGAAGGAACTGTCTGATTTCTTCTTTAATTTCATCTGTGACCCATTGGTTATTCAGAAGTGTGTTGTTCAATTTCCACGTTTATGAAATTTTTCGAGTTTCTTTTGCTATGGATCTCCAATTTCATTGCACTATGGTTTGATAATATACAGGGGATAACTTCAATTCCTTTGCACTTACTTAAACATGTTCTATGTGTGAGTATGTGGTCTATTTTGGAGAACGACCCATGTGCAGCTGAGAAGAATGTGTATTCTGATTTTGTGGGGTGGAAGACTCTGTAAACATCCATCTGTTAAGTTCATTTGTTCAAGATTTCGATTGAGTTCTAGTGTTTCATTACTTATTTTTAGTCTAGTTGACCTATCTCTTTGTGACAGTGGGGTGTTGAGGTCCCCCACTACAATTGTATTAGTGCATATATGACTTTTCATGTCCGTTAGTGTTTGTTTTATATAGTTGGGCTCCCTAGTGTTTGGTGCATAGATATTTATGATTGTCATCTCTTCCTCTTGGATTCTTCCCTTTACAAGGATGTAGTGTCCTTCTTCATCTCTCTTAATCAGTGTTGGTTTGAAATCTACTTGATCTGCCAAGAGGATAGCTACTCCTGCTTTTTTTCAGGTTCCTGTCACATGGAGTATTGTTTTCCACCCTTTCACTTTCAGCCTATGAGTTTCCTTTTGAATTAAGTGTGTTTCTTGTATGCAGCATATTGTTGGATTTTGCTTCTTGACCCATTCTGCCAGTCTATTTCTTTTGATTGGTGAATTGAGACCATTAATATTGATGGTTATAACTGAAACATATTGACTTGTCATTGCCATGACTTTTTCTTTTTGTTGGGTTCTCCCCCTTTACCTTTAATTTCTTGTCATGCCAGATGGGTTCATTCTGCTTTGCTTCCTGGGGTTGTGATCCTCAATATCTGTTCCTGGGATATTGTATAAAATTTTTTGGAGTGCTGGTTTGGTATTCACGAAGTTCCTAAGGTGCTCTTTGTCATGAAAGTATCTTATTTCTCCATCCATTTTGAAAGATAGTTTTGCAGGGCACATCAATCTGGGTTGGAGGCTGTTTTCCCTTAGGGCTTGGAATATGTGACTCCAAGCTCTTCTTGCCTTGTTGGTTTGTGTTGAGAAGTCTGCTGTGATTCTGATGGGCTCTCCTTTGTATGTGATTTGTTTCTTTTCTGTAACTGTTTGTAGAACTTTGTTCTTCTGTTGAGTTTCTGAAATCTTAACAATTATATGCCTATGTGTAGATTTTTTTTTGATCAAAGCTATTTGGAGTCCTATATGCCTCACTTATCTGTATGTCAAGTTCTTTTCCCCTCCTTGGGACGTTTTCTGCCATTACTTCAGTGAAGAGTTTTTTTATGTCATCTGCACTCTCTCCTCTTTCTTCTTTGAGCCCAATCAGTCTTATGTTATTCTTCTTTGCATCGTCTAGCAGCTGCTGGATTGATTTCTCATGTTCCCTTATAATTTCAAAGCAATTTTTCTTTTCCTGGTCACTAATTGCAATCTTATCTTCTATATCTGAAATTCTGTCCTCACATTGGCTCATTCTGCTGTGTATACTTTCAGTGGAGTTTTTGATCTCCTGAAATCTATTTGCATCTGTTTTATGGATTCCATTTGTTTCTTATGTTGGGATTCCATCATGTTCCTGAGCTCCTCTCTAGATTTATTAATCATGTCTTGCACTAGGTGCACAATTTCTCCTGTTATCTGAGAAATTCTTTCTGATTTCATTTTTTCCAGATCCCCTTTTGTTGCCAGTTCAGTGGGTCCAGGTGGTTGAGTATCAGAGTGTTCCATCTCTTTTCCCTTTGGGGTTGCTGTAGGTGATCTGGAAGTCGGGTTTTGAGACTTATTTAAGTATTTTCTCATTTCGACTGGGGGAGCAAGGGGGGGTGCTCTTGGCGCCTGCACAGCTCACCTATCTCAGCTGGGAGAGTTGGAACAGGGGTCTGGAGCAGGAGTAGGGTTTTTGGCCTGAAATCCCCTTCCTCTGAGGTGGGAGTGGTGGGAGGGATGGTGGCCATGAAGCCCCTTCCTCTGGACTAGGAGCATTTGGATGGCAGCTCAGAAGCCCTTACCTCTGGGCTGGGAGTAGCGGGACAGATGGGGGCCCAAAATCCCTTTCCTCTGGGCTGGGTTAGAAAACTTCTTTAAAGCATTTTTTTTATTCTCCTGGTGACAAATTCTCTTCATTTTCTTCTAACATGTTGAAATGTACAGTACAATATTTCTATCTATAATTATAATGTAGAATACAAGTAATCTAGGTTTTCTTGCTCTTATATCATTGTGATTTAGTATCTATTCATCAGTCTTTAGTAACTCACACCCACAACTTCTCCAGCCTCTGGCAATTACTATTTTACTCTCAACTTCTATAAGATCAACATTTTTAGATTCTGTTTATGAGTAAGATCATGAAATATCATTATCTGGTTTACTTCACTTAGAATTACATCCTCCAGGTTCATATATGTTATCATGAATGTCAGGATTTCACTCTTTTTATGGCTGAATTGTATTCCGTTGTGTATATACCACATTTTCTTTCCGTTTATCAGTTGATGGACACTTAGGATTTTTCCATTTCTTAGCTGTTGTGAATAGTGCTGCAATAATTATGAGAGTGCAGATGTTTCTTTGACATACTGATTCTGTTTCCTTTGGTTATATATACAGAAGTGGGATTGCTGGATCATATGGTAGTTATATTTTTAAATGTTTTAAGAACCCATGTTCCATAATGGTTGCACTAATTACATTCCCACCAACAGTATGTAAGTGTTTTCTTTTCTCCAAATCCTTCCCAGCACCTGTTATATATAATCATTTTGATATCAGCTGTTCCTACTTTGGAGAGATGATAACTCATTGTGGTTTTAATTTGCATTTGTCTGAAGGTTAGTGATATTGAGCATTTTTTCATGCACCTGTTGGCCATTTGAATATCTTCTTTGGAGAAATATCTATTTAAGTATGTTGCCAATTTTTAATCATGGTATTATTACTATTCTGCTATTGAGATTTTGGATAGAGCAGAGAAGACAGGGCTGATAATACCAGGTAAACCAACAATATATTTTAATATCTACATTCATTATCTATTGACGCACAACACATTTTTTTTAAACTTAGTAGCTTAAAACAACAGATATTACCTCAGAATAGTTTTTGAGGGCCAGAAAACAAGGAGAAGCTTAGCTGCATTGTTCTGGTCCAGAATCTTTCATGAGGTTGCAGTCAAGCAACGAAGGATGGAGAATCTGCTGCCAAGCTCAACCATGTGACTGTGGAAGTTCCTTACTTTTGTTGTAACTCATAGGCTTTTCCATGGGGCTATCTGGCTGGCATGGTAGCTAGGTTCACTCCCTCAAAGGAGTTACCCAAGAGAGACATAGAACACAAATAAGAGTGCCCAATATAACCTTATCTCAGACATGGCATACCACTACTTCCACTTTATCACACAGACTAAACCCTATGTGAGTACCACCAGGATCACTAGAAGTGTGTGTGTGTGGGGCAGTCAGGGACTTTTTGTTTGGTTTTGTTTTAAATTGACTTGTCATGGTAGGCCACCCTGCATAGGTGATATTTGAGTTGTCATTAAAAAAAAAAGGCAAGGAGAAAACAGCCTCAAGAAGAACTGGTGAGGATGAAGTTCAGATGGAGGGAATCTAGTGCACAAGGACACCAAGGCAGGCAAACATTGCACACGTTCAAGGAACAGAACGAAATCAGCATGGTTTGATTACATTGAGCAAGAAAGTGTGTTAGTTTTGAGATAGGCCTAGGAAGTAAGCAGGGGACAGATTGTCCAGGGACCCTATGAAGCCAGCATCAATAACTTCACTTTAAAGTTGAAGGCAAGAAGAGGAAATTGAGAAGTTAAAAGTCTTGTTCAAGGTCACAAAGTTATGAGACCAAGCTAGGATCTAAACACATATCTGATTTCTGTTCTACTTCTCATTTTGCTTTACCAAATTTCTTCTCTCACTTTCTCTGTACAACTTGGAGTTGTCTTTTTCCTTTCTTGTGTGTGACTTATTCTCCCTTTCCCCCAAACAAAATTATATCAGACCAGGGAACCACTGAGGGCTTTTCCTCTTCCTAGTGCTGGCCAGGAATGTGTCAGAATTCGCACTCACAGACTTTGGTAAAGTTGGAGCATGAGCAAAAAGAAAGCATCATGGTTCCTGAAAGGCAGATGCTATGCAAGTTTGATGGATAAGTCTGTTGTTGGTTATATAAACAGAGCCATTTGTGACATCTATGAAAATAAAATAGGCCTAAACTCAGCTCAAGGATGGCTATAGCACATATATTTTGCATACATCATGGCTGTATTTTCTTCCTGTCTGCTTCTCTATTGATCCAAGCTATTAATGATGGTGGCTGTCACTTTCCCATCCAGCTACTTACCCAATCTTGGTTGTGGTTCTCAATCATCTGCAGATGTGGTATTGATATCATTCCTAGAGAAAAAGTTTGCCATCATTTCTCTTGCATGAGGAGCTCAAAGAATCTTTTCCTCCAGAGAGATATCTGTCAAACTGGTCAAAATTATCAACAACAGCAACAACAACAGAAACCTTTTAAAGGCTTTGGAAATGAACCAAAATTGGGAGACATTTATTCAACAAATCTGATCAAAACTTGTAAGAAAAATGGCAGGGCATAGCACCTGAGCCAGGGGCTGCACAAACTAGGCAGATTGCGTGGCTCCACACCCACAACTGCAACCAAGTAGGGAGCTTGTATCTCCCCCATTTCTTCACTGCAGAAGAGTAAAACTGGAAAGGTGATGGGAGCTGGTAAAGATCAGTAGGTCCTATCTTCCCCGTCTCTGTGTTGTAGAAATTTCTGTGGGAGAGTGCCAGCAGCCTGTTGATAGTGCCTGTTTCTTGAACTCACTCTGTACAGAGGCTCTGGATTGAGTAGTCAGTGAGGAACAATGTCTCTCAAATTTCCCACAGCTTCTGACCCATAGTGTTGAGCTTATACCTGGGTGAAGGGGTGGAGAAAGCTGCAAAGAGTAGCATGGAAGATACTTTATTTGTATCAAAGAGTGGGGGAATTCATGTCCAAGGGAGTTTCTGAAAGGTATAAAAATCACAGTGGGTAGCAATAGGAGAGGATAACACCTTGGTTATGCCAAGAAAGGGAGGAAACAAGCCACAAGTTTAACAGATAGAGCAGGAAAAGAGAGAGTGAGTCTAAGAGAGGCCAGCTAAAATCACACTCATCTCTGTTGGGAGCAGAGATGAAGGAAAGCGAGAATTCCTTTTTCAAGGCTGCACTTTCTAGGAATAACTAAAGAAAGTACTTTGAAAATACTAATTTCTGGATGAATAGTTTTCCTTTGAACTGTAAAAACAGTCTCCAATTCACTCATAGATCTAAAGACAAAGGGTGAGAACTTTACTAGGATGTGGGGATGTAACATACAACTTATGGCCAGTTAGTGACTAACCATGAAGCTATGTTGACCCAAGGGAAGTCAGTCTTAAAAATAAAAGCAAAGGAAAATTATCTCAGCAGGGACATCTGAAGCTATGCACTACAGGGTTAAATAGGTTGTCCCAAATTACAGAATTAGCTCAGCCAAGTCACACACACACAAAAAAAGGTGAATGAACAATGTAAACAACAGGCTCCAAAGCCCCAAGGAGAGATTAATATTTATAGTTACTACACTATTTTTTCAAAAATGTCCACTTTTCAATGAAAAAATGATACACAAAGATACAGGAATGCATGACCCATATACAAACAAACAGTTAATAAACTGTCTCAGATATTGATGTTAGATGACAAAGACTTCAATGTAACAATTATATATGTGCTTAAAGAGCTACAGAAAACCATATTTATTTTTTTCCCCATTAACTTTATTGGTACATTTTAGGTATAAAATACAGTTACATTCATCATTGGGATCTTGTACCATTACATGAGTATCTTGGTTCTTATTTTTTTCCCCTTCCCCTGCCCTCCCTTCACACCCTCCACCCTTCCCTATTTGCAAAGACTTTGTTTCCATTTTTTTCTTTTCTCATATTTTTTCGTTTCCCTTCTTTCCTTTCCCTTACCACTCCCACTTTCCCTGCTCCTTTAGACCCTTTCTTCCTATTACACAATATCAATTATACATTTTAAAAATTAAAATATCAAGACCAAGGAGACATTACCACAGCTTTTACAGAATTTAAAAGGATATAGAAAGCATATCACAAAAAAAGTTTTTGAAATAAATTTGACAACTTCTAAGAAGTAACTTGGAAGACAAATTAATAAAACTAACTCTGGAGGAAATATAAAATTTGAATAGCACCTATTAAAGAAAGTATATTCCTAGCTTGAAAACCTACCTATATGACAACAGCAGGCTCATAAACATTTTAACTGATAAATTATATCAAACAATTAAAGCAGAAAAAAGAAGGAACTCTTCTCCCCTCACTTTAGGAACTCAACATTGTGCTAATTCTAAAAGTGGATAAAGATAAAAGAACAAAACAGTATGAACATAGATAGAAATTTGTTTAACAAAACAAATTATTAGAAGTCAGATCTGGCAGTATGTAGAAAGTGGTTTTGTTATAGGGATGGCAGTGTTGGTTCAGCATTGGAAGATCCACCCCCAAAAGTCATCATTTTAACAGAGGAAAGGAAAAAGCCATATGATCCTGTCACTAGTTGGAGAAAAAGTATTGGACTAAATTCTACAGCTGTTCATGGTAAAAGCTATCAGGAGACTAGAAGTAGAACAGAACCTTCTCAACAGATTAAAGACATGTACTCCATACTTCCAGTGAGAATGCCTTATATGAATGGAGAAGATACAGTGCTTTCTCCTTAAGGTGGAGAACAAGGGCAGATATGCTTACTCTTTATCTTTCCATTAAACTTTGAAACCTAGTCCCCACCAACATAGTCTGGCAATAAAATGACACAACTAGGATAGGATTGGCATGGCAGAAGCAAAACCTTTATATGTAGATGAAATGATCATCTACAGAGAAAATACTAAGAAATCTCTAGGAGATCCTAAAACTTGTACTTGAATTTAGCAGGATTAGAAAACACAAGGTATATATAAAAATTCAGGTCTGTGTATACTTGCTATAAATGAAGAATTGGATATTGAAATTTAAAAGTTATGTAGGAGTACAAAGGACCTAGAAAAGTTAAAAACAAAAACAGAAAAACCAAAAAAAAACAAAAACAGTGTTGGAAGACGTTTAGTACCTAATTTTAAGACTTCTTCTAAAGCTACAGTAATCAAGGCAGTGTTGGTGTAAGGAAAGACATATAGATCATTGGAATAAAACAGAGAATCGAGAAATAGAACCACACATATATGGTCCACTGAGTTTTGAAAGATTATTTAACATTAGCATTTTATAGAATATAAACTCAATTCAAGAGCCAAGGAGGAGATAGTGTTTTCATCAAACGGCACTAGAACACTTGGTATCCATATATAAAATATTAACCTCAACCCTTTTTTTCCATACATGAAAATAACTTGAAGGGATCTATGAACCTAAATAAGAAGCCTAAAAGTATAAAACTTTAAGAAGAAATTATAAGGGAAAATATTTATGAATTCAGGGTAGGCAAGAACTACCTAGGATACAAAAAACATGACGTATAAAAGTAAAAAATTGATAAATGGGATTCCATCAAAATTTAGCACTTTAAATGACATCATTAAAATGAAAAGTAGTCCTTGAACAGACCATATTTACAATGCATATAACCTATGACCAGAATATATAAAGAATTCTTAGAGCTCATTAATAGACAACCCAATTAAAATGTAGACACAAGAAGATGATAGATAGCCAGTACAGCACAAGGAATGGTGTGCAACTCTAGAATCAGAAAAATACTAATCAGTACAATAATAAGATTGAATTATACACTCATTAGGGAGATGAAATTAAAAGTTTTAAAAGCCTTGTCATGACTTTTTCTTTTTGTTGGATTCTCCTCCTTTGCGTTTAATTTGTCACGCCCAATGGATTCATTCTGCTGGGTTTCCTGGGGTTGTGATTCTCAGTCTTTTCCTAGGGTATTGTCTAAAATTTTTTGGAGTGCCAGTTGGTTTGGTATTCATGAAGTTCCTGAGGTGCTCTTTAACATTAAAGTATCTTATTTCTCCATCAATTTTGAAAGATAGCTTTGCAGGGCACATCAATCTGGGTTGGAGGCTGTTTTCCTTTAGGGCTTGAAATACATCACTCCAAGCTCTTCTTGCCTTGAGGGTTTGCATTGAGAAGTCTGCTGTGATTCTGAGGGGTTTTCTTTTGTATGTGATTTGTTTCTTTTCTCTAACTGCTTGTAGAATTTTATTCTTCTGTTGGATTTCTGGAATCCTAACTATTATATGTCTATGTGTAGATTTTTTTTGATTAAGGCTAGCTGGAGTCCTATATGCCTCACTTCTCTGTATGTCAAGTTCTTTTCCCCTCCTTGGGAAGTTTTCTGCCATCACTTCCATGAAGAGAATTTTTTATGTCATCTGCACTCTCTCCTGTTTCTTCATTGACTCCAATCAGTCTTATGTTGTTCTTCTTTGCATCATCTAGTAGCTGCTGGATTGATTTCTCATGTTCCCTTACAATTTTAAAGCAATTTTTCTTTTCCTGGTCACTAATTGCAATCTTATTTTCTATATCTGAAATTCTATCCTCACATTGGTTCATTCTGCTGTGCAGACTTTCAATGGAGTTTTTAATCTCTTGGAAATCTGTTTGTATCTGTTTTATGGATTCCATTTGTTTCCTATATTGCGATTCCATCATGTTCCTCAGATCCTCTATTTTTTTAATCTGTGTCCTCTCTAGATTTATTAATCATGTCTTGCACCATGAGCAAAATCTTTGCTGTTATCTGAGCAATTATTTCTGATTTCATTTTTCCCAGATCCTCTTTTGTTGCCAGTTCAGAGAGTCCAGGTGGTTGAGTATCAGATTGTTCCATCTCGTTTCCCTTTGGGTTGTTGTAGGTGATCCAGAAGTCTGTTTTTGAGGCTTGTTTATGTGTCTTCTCATTTCCACAGGAGGAGGTGCTTCTGGCGCCCACGCAGCTCACCTTCTCTGCCCTAGGAGCTTGGGATGGCAGCGGGGGAGCTTCCTTCCAGGTGCTGGGACCAGCTGAACTTCTCTGCCCTAGGAGCCTGGGATGGAGGTGGGGAGCTTCCTTCCGGGTTCTGGGACTGGCTGAGCTTCTCTGCCCTAGGAGCCTGGGATGGCAGCGGGGGAGCTTCCTTCCAGGTGCTGGGCCAGAAAACCATATTTGAAGAGGTAAACCCCATTTAAAGGAAGGTATAGTGATAATTTTTATCAAGTAAAGTATATCAGTAAAGATATAGATATTATAAAAACAACACTGTACAATTTCTGGAATTGAAAAATATAATCACTGAAATGAAAAATTCAGTAGAAGAGCACAACTGCAGATTTGAGCTGGTAACAAAACTGACAAATTTTTTTAACCCAGAAATCTAAAAACAGATCAATCAAGAGTATTTAGCCTGATATACAGAAAAAAGATTTTAAAAAAATGAACAGACCCTTTGAGACCAGTGGAATATCATCAAGTATATCAGTATATACAAAATTGGAGCCCAAGGAGAGGGAACAGAAAGGGGTAGAGAGAACATTCCAATAGCGAATGGCTGAACACTTTCCATCTGAGAAAAACATTAATCTATACATTTAAGAAACTTAAAATGTCCTTTTATAGTTTTCTTTTCCAAAGACTGGATGTCCTTCAGGGAGGAACTGCCTCCTTTATCACCTTCCTGAGACTAGGCAATTTCTGGGTCTACAGACCAGAGAAAGTCCAGTATTGGACAGGGTGGAGAGGAGGTTTGCTGTGTAGAGTTGAGCAGATCAGACTTTGTCCAAGGATGTAAGGCCAAGGGAGGTCAAGGGGACATTGTGGAATACTAGAGGAGGCCTCAACTACCTACACTGGGGATGGGGAGGCAGACTGATAGCAGGCAGGATGTAGTTGTCAAGAGGTTTGTTTCTGCCTATGCCCAGTTCCTCTGCTTCTCATAATTTGCTGGCATAGGTTTGAACTTTGAAGCCACAATGCAAAAAACAATTTTCTCTCTATTCTCATGTCATCAACAGTGACAGCTGTGCTTATCACAAGTGAAAACAGCTCCTGTTTCCATCCAGCCCTTTTCATGCTTTGTTTCTCCAGACTGAGTAACCTTCTCACCCTCTGAGTAACTAATTGGCTTAGAGATATTACTGCCTCACCAGGGGCCTTAGAATCTGAGCTCTTGTCTTCAGCTTTCATTGATTTTCCAGGGAGGGCAGAAGTAAGTGGCAGCTATGTCCCAAAGTATTCCAATCCTCTCTTCCATCCTCTGTCTTTCCTTCTCCCCTTCTGGTCTTTTCCAGGAATGACAGGTATTATGGGAACACCATCAGTTTGCTGCTTTGAGTCTCTCAAAATCAATGTGTTAAACGTTGCCCTGTAAACTTCATGCAGAGAGCACACATCAGTTTTGCTTGGTGAGCTTGCCCTAATTGGGTTCCCAGAGGAGAATTCTAATACCAGTGCAGAGAATTAAGAACCAGACAACAGATGGGATGAGTAGCATGATGGAGAAGGTACAGCTAGACCCACATCTCCTAGAGTCTGAATCAACTACAAGCCTGACAGGCTGGATCTGAGGGAAACAGCAAAGTTCCCAGTGGAATGATGAAGAGGTCAAGTGGCAGAATGAAGTCATTTTCACAATATGTACACAGCAAGCTCCACCACCTCAGGGATCCCTTTGCAGAATGTAAAAGCAACTGCTTTGCAACTGCTCTATTTGTTTGTTTGGGGGAGGGTTCCTTGGGTCCTGAGGCCCATGCCCCTATACCCAAGATACCCCAGGCCAATAATCTGCAGCCTATAGGTTTCAGACTCTTTACTGTGAGTAGTATGTGAATCCACTTAGATAACATGTTCCATGCTATCATAACTGAGTAGTAAACTTTTTTTGAGATGCCCCTTTGAGGTCCTTCTTTAAGAAACCTCTTTAAAATCTCAGTTTTTGTTTTTTTCCTTTTCTCTACCTATAATTATTCTCTTGATGATCTCAATCAGTCCCCAAGATTTACTATCTTAATCCTCCCATACTTCCAAACCCTCTCCAATTGCAGTCTTCTCCACCTTAAAATTTTAATGTCCTGACAATTCTCCACATCCTTGCCAGCATTTGATGGTGTTATTATATTTAAAATTTTTGCTCTGTAGTAATATTTTTGCTTTGTAAAGACGGGAAAAGAATAAATATGAGAAAAGTGAAATGGATACAAAGCCTTTGTAAATAGGGAGGGGTGGAGGGGTTGAAGGGAGGGCAGGGGAATGGGGAAAAAAATAAGAACCAAGACATATCATATAAAGGTACACATTCTCAATGATGAATGTCATCATATTGTATACCTAAAATGTACCAATAAACTAAATGAATAAAAAATATTTCACTGCTGTTTTATTTGCATTTCACTAATGGCTAATAATGTTCAATATCCTTTCATGTACCTTTTGCCATCTGTATCTCACCCTCGGTGAAATAACTGTTTATGTCTTTGCCCATTGTTTGCTTTTTTTTTTCAGTTCCGGAGTTGGAACTCAGGACCTTGCGCTTGACAGGCAGGTGCAGTGCCACTGAGCTACATCCCTGGCCCATTGTTTGTTATTTTTAACTGTTGAGGTATGAGTTTCTCATATGCATTAAATACTGTCCTTTGTCAGGTATGTTTTGGAGATATTTTCTCCCATTGTGTAGCTCATTGTTTCATCTGCTTAATAGGTTAATAGATTTTGCAGAGCAAAAAGTCTTTTAAAATTTTTATGAAACTGTATCTTTTTTTCTTTTCATGGATGGATGTCGTTTAATAGATCTTTGCCCAACCCTAGACCCTGAAGATTTTCTCCCACATTTGAAAAAGTTTTGGTTTAAGTTCTACATTTAAATACATGATTCATTTTCAATTTTTAAAATAAGGTATGAGGTTTAAGTTGAGGTCTATTTATTTATTTAGTCTAAGAATGTCCAATGGCAGTATTTGTTGAAAATTTATCCTTCTTCCATTGAAATATTTTGGCAACTTTGTGAAAAATCTGTTGGGCATATTTGCATGGGACTACTTCTGGCTTCTCTATGTAGTTCCATTGAACTATGTATCCATTTCTCTGTCAATAACAAACAATCTTGGTTACCATAACTATGTGGTAACCTTTAATATTGGGTAGGGTGATTCTTTCCACTTTGGTTTACTTTGACAAAATTGTTTTACCTATTGTAGGGCCTTCTGCTTTCCATGTACATTTTAGAATAAGCTTATCTGTGGCTACAAAAAATCTTGGAGATGTTCTTATAGAAAGTGAATTAACCCTATAAGTCATTTTTGGGGAGAATTGACATTTTATTGTGTTGTGTTTTGTAATCCATAAACACAGTATATCTCTTCAATTAAAAATTCCCTTGTTAGCATTTTGTTATTTTCAGCATACAGATCCTGGGTAATTTTTGTTAAGTGCATAAGTAAGTACTTCTTTTCTTTGGAGCAGTTGAAAATAGTGTTATGTTTTCAATTTCAATTTCTGTATTTTCGTTTTAGTTTTTCAAAATGCAATGGATGTTTGTGTGTTGAACTTGTATCCTGAGACCTTGTTGAATTCGCTATTAGATCTAAGGATTTAAAAAATAAATTCTCTTCTTTGACTACATAGACCATCATAGCATCTGCAAATAGAGAAAATAGGGACAGTTTTATTTCTTCCTTTCCAATCTGTAGGTCTTTCATTTCTTTTGCTTGCCTTAATGCAGTGTTTATAACTTCCAAAACTCTGTTAGGTAAGAGTAATGAGAGCACACATCCTTTTCTTAGTCTCAATTTTATAAGGAAGCATTTAATTTTTCAGCACCATTATGTTAACTGTATGTTTTTAAAAAATAAATTCTCCTTATCAAAGTGCTTATATTGTATTGAGAGATATAAAATGGTAATAGATTAGAGGACTTAGTATGAATTACAAGAGTTAACACTGTAAATAACATCAGTTTTCTCCTAGCTGATCTATAGGTTAATTTTCTTCTATTCTTATTATTCTAACAGGTTTTATTATGAATGGGTATTAGGTTTGCTTAACTACTTTACATTATTTGATATGATGACATAATTTTTTCTTTCGCCTGTTGATATGGTGAATTATGCAATTTCATTTTCAAATACTGAACTAGTCTTACATACCAAAATCCCACTTGCTATCGGTGCCTAATTTTTTGTTACATTGCTAAATTCAGTTTGTAAATATTTTGTTGAGGATTTTGTATCTAATTTCATCATAAATCCTGTTCTAAACTTTTCTTTATACTATCTTGGCCCTTTTTTGGTAAAAGAGTAATGCTGGCCTCATAAAATGAGGTGGGAAGTGTCCTTCCCTCTTTGGAAAGGGAATTTGTAAAAATTAGTGTTAATCTTTCTTTAAATGTTTGGCGGATTTTTTTCTGTGAGCGTTTTATTTTAAGCCAGTTGCTTTGATATTTATAGAAATATTTAGGTGACTCATTTAGTCTTGGTTAAGTTTTTTTTTTTTTTTTTTGGTACTGGGGATCGATCTCAGGTCCTTGTGGTTGCGGGGCAGTTGCTGGAAACACTGAGCTAAATCCCTGGCCCCTTGGTTGAGTTTTGGTAGTTCATATTGCTTGAGTGCTTGGTCCATTTCATCTGAATTGTCAAATTCATGTGTACAGAGTTCTTTGTCATATTCCCTTATTCTTTTTTGATATTTTTAGGATCTTTAGTGATAGACCCTGTTTCGTTCGTGATATAGGCAATTTATATCTTATCTATTATTTTTTTCTGTCTTGGTTTGTTGATTTTTATCGGTCTTTTCAAAGGACTGTCATTTTGTTTCATTGATTGTCTCTATTGTTTTCTGGTTATACATTTCATCAATTTCTGGTTTTGCATTTATTACTTCGCTGCTTTGGATTTATTTTGTTCTTCTCTCTTGAGTTAGGAACTCAGATTGCTAATTTGACACGTTTTCTCATTTTTTTCGTTAAGTTTATTGGTTCATTTTAGGCACACAATATGGTGACATTCATCATTGGGAATTTGTAACTGTACATGATACATCTTGGTTCTTAATTTTTCCCCATTCCCCTGCCCTCCCTTCAACCCCTCCACCCCTCCCTATTTACAAAGGCTTTCTTTCCATTTTTTCTTTTCTCATATTTATTCCTGTCCCTTCTTTTCTTTCCCCTACTGCTCCCATTTCCCCTTCCCCTTTGCCGCTTTTCTTCCCTATTTCACATTATCTAATGTACATTTTGATCCTTATTTACACTTTCAGTTTCTCACACTGGAGAAACTATTTGGTATGTACACATGTGTGACTCATTTATTTCACTTAAGAGTATGGCCTCAATATGCATCCATTTAGCTATAAATGTCTCTAGTATCTCATTCTTTATGGCAGAGTAGTACTTCATTTTATATATAAAAAAACACATATTCTTTATCCAGTTTCCAGTTGATGGGCAATTGGGCTGTTTCCAAGATTTAGCTATTACAAACTGTGCCAGGGAACCAAATGTTCCAGAAATCAGGGAAAGAAATACATGGAGACACAGAATTCGGGTAAAATATTAAATAAATTAATTGCAAGCAGGCAGGACTGCCAGATACTGGTCTGGTCAGTGTCCCCACCACATTCTGTTAGTCTCTTCTTTTATACCTTTGTTAGTCATTATCTCATCCCTAGTGGTCTTTGATGTGTAAATATAATTTCAGTTTCTATTTACAAGTCATAGACACAAGATAAGCATATATACATTGTAAATTTACCCAGGCATTGCAACTTTGTTAGGTTAAAATGTTATCTATAATGAAGTTTCTGGTTAAAGAATAAGATAACCATCACCTTAAACAACAAGAGTTACTGGAAAAGCAAATCTTAAATGAATACATTATTTATTTTCTTCTATAACTACTTTAACATTCCATCTACTAAGTTATCTAAAACTTTTCCCTATTGTAGGGGACAGGGGAAGGGGACGTTACCAGAACCTCTGCAGTTAGTCCTGGTCTCCTGCGAGCCAAGGCAGCACACGGCGAATTACAGGAAAGGTAGAAAAATGAGACCGAGAAGAAGCTGAGCTTTGGGTCTGATCAGTGCTGCTCTGGGCAGCAAAGACAAAGCCCCCAGCTTACCACACCTTTTATTCAGTACATCGGGAGAAACAAATGTAACAAATGACTTGCAGAGAGTTCAACAGTTCACATTGGGATAAACAAGGTGTAACGGAAGGCTTGCAGAGAGTTCAGTACATCTCCGGCAAACAAGATGTTAATCAGTCCAAGAACAATGAGGAACTGAGCAGATGTTTGTTCTCCCAGGATGTTTCTGGTCCTGGAGAATCACAGCATCACTGGATCACTGAAGTCTCAGTTGTGACCGGAGGCCAAACTGGAGTTATTCTGTAGCTGGGCTGTAGGCAAGAGAACTAGGCTAACCAAATGATTTATCCCTAGAATTATGTAGCATTGCTCTCAACATATCTCCCTTTCTTTTTGTTTTATGTGAAGGAGTTTTATTGAAAAGCAAGCACACCCAACAATGGCTTGTCCCTATGTAGTGTGAGGATTTATAGTTTGACTGGCTTAGCTGTCTATAATAAGCATAATTTTTCTTAATTGGGGCTGTAAAAGGATTAAAAAATCTAACAATTTGTTTTTAAACATTGGGTTTAAAAACTTAAAACTTTTGTTGAACTCAAATAACTATTGTCTTTAGTTATACTTTTCTACTGGGTGTTTAAGACCAAATTATGGTGAGACCTATATTAAATAAAATCAATCTCTTGTTATCTAACAAGGTCAATTAAGTCTCCACAGGCACTGTCTTGGAACCATGCATAGAGCCTCTTAGCTCCTCTGTCAGTGTCACCCATCAGGATATGTCACGGCCTTGCTTGACCATGTTGCTCCCTGCGAAAGCATGGGAGATTTTTTTCCTCCAGGTGACATTCCTTTGGCACACTTTTTGTTGGATCTTTACTGTTTTGGTGTTCAGCAACCTCCCTGCTCAGGAGGTTGGATGACTCACCAAAAATGCAGGATCTCAGAGATGGTTCCCTCATGTGCTGGATCTTTTTGTTATTGTTGTTGACCTTGGAGGGCCAGGGCCAAAATATTGGCTGCCTTCTTAGCCCAAATACCTCTTCAGTTTTGGTCTCTAAACTTTGGTTGTTGAACACCCAGAAGAGAAGATCAATAACATTAGCATTGTAAGAGGAGTAGTGAACTCAATTTTTATAATTTTACCTGGATATAAGCATATTGGAATAAAAATATAGCTAAACTGTTATTATTGCCAATGATAGTTGCTGTTGTGGTTGGATCCCTGAGTAGCTTTCTTTTTATAGGACGTCATCTAAGGAAAATATATCAGCCTACAAGTGTGCCTATTTTCATAGGTGGCTGGAGCATAAGAGAAGGGCAAATACCTGAATCAAAAGGTTATTACCATAAACAATGTTAGAAGGCCCATACAATTAGAGGGCATGAATACATTTTGTACACCAGAAAAGGAGCAGTAATAAATATCACAGTTACATAAAACCTTATGTTCTTCACTGTAGTTTGGTACCAAAACCATCTTTCTAATAACACTCTTTTTTATAATGCAGAAATTAAGTTTTTGAAGATGACCAATGTGGACATATTACAATAACATATTCAGAACATAACCAATGTAAACATTTTACAATCACATTTTTAGCGCTTAAACATCAATGATAACCAATGTAATCAATTTATAACATATTTAGAATTTAAACTTCAATGATAACCAATGTAATCAATTTATAACATATTTAGAATTTAAGCTTCAATGATAACCAATGTAATCAATTTATAATAACACATTGAGACAATATTTGTTGTGGTGTGTCTCCCATAAGATTATAAAAATTACTAGGGGGGTCCCTTTAGTGAATTAAGACCAGAATAATTATTTTCTGGGTGGCCACTTCTTCATTCACCAAAGGGAGTACCCACAGTCTCTATTTTGACAAACAAAGAATAAGAATATATATATCTTCCTATTTTACAACTGCTTATTGCAATTTGATTATTGCATGTAGTTGACAATATACATTACTTTTATAAGATAAATCTCGGTTGCACTTTGATCAGTTAGCAACCTGGGAAGGAAGGCATGCCTTTAATTTAATAACATTTATCTGTAAGCGAATTTAACAATAGGTGAATATCTTCTTTTAAAAAAAATTTTTTTTTTCAAAAGGTGAAAAGGAAAAGAAAAAAAAATTGAGCTCAACTGTACAAACAGACAAACAACAGACAACAGACAAACATATAAGACAATTTATAAAATTAGAGTGCACTCAAATATATTTAGCCAAATTGAATCGTAATATCCTTTTTATGATTATTAGATTTATAATTGTATGACTGGTCAAAAACTTTGGAATAGTCAATTAACAGAGATCTCGAGATTAGAATCAGAAGGAATGAAAGCGCTTTTATGCCTGTAAATATAAAAGGAGCATTTTGAAGTTGTCCCCCACCTTCATAAATTTTTTACCATAAATCTACAATTATCATTCCTCTGGGGGCATCATCTCAGTCCTGGACCCTGCCATGGATTTGTTGGTTGTCGCTGGTGAGGTGGGTCCCTGAGGTGCAGCTGGCTCATTGCTTTCAGCCAGGGTGCTATCACTGATTCTGTGAGATGTTGGCGGTTCCACCAGCGTGACCCACGGTCTCACATTCCAGGAGGGCAGCCACAAGATGTTTTCATTATCTGTTAGGGCACGGGCGAAACCTCTCCCCCACGTTATTAAGGCAGGAGAAATTTTTTGACATATGGCCTTTTGTAATCTTAAAAACAAGTTTAATAATTTAGGTTCTAAGGTAGAGTAGACCACAGCTCCTTAGTCTTTGAGTCAACCAAACTGTATAAGAGGAATCATTTAAAATATTAAGAGGTTGGGGAGGGAAGTTTTCAAACACAAATATAATGGCTAGCAACTCTGACCTCAGTGGACTAAGGCCCAAGAGGGGAACGTTCAGGGGAGAGACAATTATCCCTTTGCCAGGCCTCACAGAGAGCGGTACCTACACGTTCCCATGATATTAAGTTAAGCTGTCCCTTCCTGGGGAAAAGATGGGACATACATTTGCATGTCTTTTAACAAATCTTCACAGTACCCTTAGGTACTGGGTACATAGCTTGCTTTAACAGCGACTTAAGTAATTTGGCAAAGTTACGCTGTTCTGTTGACAGAGACTGACCCACAGTTATAACTCAGCAAAGATAGAAAATTACCCCCAGCTGGACACACTTACCACCGGTGTCCCTCGTCCTAGTCCGGAAATCGTCCTGGGAGATCCGTGTGCTGTCTCTCTTACTCCAAGTTTGACTCACAGGCGAGTTCACCCCTGGATCCGATTCACATCCACGTTAGGCGCCAAATGTAGGGGACAGGGGAAGGGGACGTTACCAGAACCTCTGCAGTTAGTCCTGGTCTCCTGCGAGCCACGGCAGCACACGGCGAATTACAGGAAAGGTAGAAAAATGAGACCGAGAAGAAGCTGAGCTTTGGGTCTGATCAGTGCTGCTCTGGGCAGCAAAGACAAAGCCCCCAGCTTACCACACCTTTTATTCAGTACATCGGGAGAAACAAATGTAACAAATGACTTGCAGAGCATTCAGTAGTTCACATTGGGATAAACAAGGTGTAACGGAAGGCTTGTAGAGAGTTCAGTACATCTCTGGCAAACAAGATGTTAATCAGTCCAAGAACAATGAGGAACTGAGCAGATGTTTGTTCTCCCAGGATGTTTCTGGTCCTGGAGAATCACAGCATCACTGGATCACTGAAGTCTCAGTTGTGACCTGAGGTCAAACTGGAGTTATTCTGTAGCTGGGCTGTAGGCAAGAGAACTAGGCTAACCAAATGATTTATCCCTAGAATTATGTAGCATTGCTCCCAACACCCTATCACAGCTATTAACATGGGTGCACATATATTGCTGTAGTATGATTCTCTTAATTCTTTTGGGTCAAGTGGGACCTTTAATCCTAGTTTTTTGAGGTATCTCCATACTGATTTCCACAGTGGTTGCACCAGTCTACACTCCCACCAACAGTGGAGAAGGGTTTCTTTTCCCTCACAACCCTGCCAGCATTTATTATTGTTTGATTTCTTTCTTTTTTTAAAATTAATTTTATTGTTTGATTTCTTGATAGCAGTCGTTCTTTCTGGAGTGAGGTGGAATCTCAGTGTTGTTTTCAATTGCATCTCCCAAATGACCAGTGATGTTGACATTTTTTCATATGTTTATTTGCTATTTCTATTTCTTTGTCTGAGAAATGTCTGTTCATTTTAGATGTCCATTTTTGGATTGGGTATTTAAATTTGAGAGGTCTGATTTAAAAAAATTTTTTATATGTTCTAGACAGTAGACCTTTGTCTGAGGAAAAGCTGGTAAAATTTTTTCCCACATTCTGGGTTATCTCTTCACTTTGTTGGTGGTTCCTCTTGCTGTGCAGAAGCTTTTTAATAAGAAGAGATCCCACTTATTGATTCTTTGTGCTAGTTCACGTACAACTGAGGTTTAGTTCATGAAGTCTTTTTTCTACATCAATGTCTTCAAGAGTTCTACCTAACCTCGCTTCCAGCTGGTTTAGCGTTTCTGTTTTAGTATTTAGATCTTTGATCCATTTCAATTTTAGTTTAGTGCATGGTGAGAGATATAGGTCTAGTTTTAACCTTTGGCAAGTTGAAACCCAATTTTTCCTGCACCATTTATTAAAGAGGCTATCTTTCCTCCAGTGAGGGTGTTTGGCTCGTTTGTCAAAGACAAGGTGGCTGAGTATATCTGGAGTTGTTTCTGCATTTTCTAATTGGTTTTACTGTTCCTCAGGTCTGTTTCTTTGTCAGTACCATGCTGTTTTTATCACAATGGCTTTGTAGTATAGTTTCAAGTTGGGGATTCTGACAGCCCCTACCTTGTCTTTATTGCCTAGAATTGCTTTTGCTATTCTAGGTCTCTTCTTGTACCAAATGAATTTTTCAATTGTTTTCTCAAGGTCTGTGAAGTATGCTGTTGGAATTTCAATTGGGATTGCATTGAATCTATATAGCAGTTTTGAAAGTATGGCCATTTTCACTATACTGTTTCTTCCTACCCAGGAGCAAGGGATGTCTTTCCATTTTGTGGTATCCTCTTCAATGTCTTTTTTCAGAATGATATAGTTTTCAGAGTAAAGGCCTTTGATTTCTTTCATTAGGTTGAGTCCTAGGTATTTCATGTTTTTGGGTGCTATTGTGAAAGGAGTTGTTTCTCCAGTTTCTCTTTTGTTGACTCTGTTGTTCTTGTACAGGAAGGCTGTTGATTTTTGTGTGTTGACCTTATATCCAGCTACTCTACTGAATTTGGTTATTAAGTCTAGAAGACTTTTGGTGGCATTCTTGGGGTCTTCTATATAGAGTATCATGTCATCTGGAAATAATGACAATTTAACTTCTTTGTTTCCTATCTTTATTCCTTTTCTTTCTTCTCTTGTCTAATTGCTGTGGCTAATGTTTCCAGAACTGTATTGAACAAGAATGGTGATAGTGGACATCCTTGTCTTATTCTTGATTTTAGTGTGAAGAATTTCAGTTTTTGACCATTTAGTATGATGTCGGCTGTTGGTTTTTCACAGATAGCCTTTATCAGGTTGAGATAAAGACCATCTATTCCAATTTTCAGCAGGGTGTTTTTTTCATCATGAATGGGTTTTGGATTTTGTCAAATGCTTTTTCTGCATCTATTGAGATCTTATAGTTTTTGTCCCTGGCTCTATTGATATAGTGTATTACATTGATAGATTTGCATATGTTGAGCCATCCCTCTATCCCTGGGATGAATCCCACTTGATCAGGGTGTATGATCTTCTTGATGATCTTCTGCATTCTATTTGCCAGTATCTTATTAAGGATTTTTTCATCTATGTTCATTAGTGAGATTGGCCTATAGTTCTCCTTTTCGGTTGGGTCTTTCTCTGCTTTGGGGATCAAGGTGATGCCTGCTTCCAGGAATGAATTTGGAAGTATTTCTTCTCTTTCAATTTCATTGAAGAATTTAAACAGTACTGTCAATAGTTCTCTAAATGTCTTGTAGAATTCAGCAGTGAAGCCATCAGGACCCAGGCTTTTATTCATTGGTATGTTTTTAATTACATTTTCAATTTCATTGATTGATATTGGGTTGTGTATAATTTTTAGGTCTTCTTTGTTCCGCTTTGGTAATTAATATGTATCTAAAAATCAATTCATATTTATCTAGAAATGTGTTCATTTCTTCTGTGCTTTCCATCTTACTGGCATATAGGTTCTGGAAGTAGGTATTGATGATCCTCTGGATTTCTGCCGAGTCTGTTGTAATATCACCCTTTTCATTCCTAATTGCATGGATTTAGGTCTTTTCTTTCCTTTTTCTGATAAGGTTTTGTCAATTTTGTTTATTCTTTTGAAGAATCAACTATTTGGTTTGTTGATTTTTTTGTATCATTCTCTTAGTGTCGATTGCATTGATTTCTGCTCTGATCTTTATAATTTCCTCCTTGTATGAGCTTTGTGTTTGTCCTGCTCTTCTTCTTCTAGAAGCTTGAGGTTGAGCATTAGGTTAATTTTTTTGGTAAAATACATTTTTATTAGCACATATTAATTTTACAAATTACTGGGTTTCAATCTGTCTTTTCACACATGCATAGAATAAATTTTGATCACACCCACCCCCTAATATCCTCCCTTGCATCCCCCCTTCTCTACCTTTACTCTCTTCCTCCTGTCTATTCAATCTCCTTTCTACTTTCATGTGTGTGTGAGTGTTTTTTTTAAGATTTCACATATTAGGGAAAACTTGATACTTGCCTTTATAAATCTGGATTATCTTCACACAACTATTTCCAGTTCCATTCATTTTCTTACAAATGACATAATTTTGTTCTTATGGTGGAATAGTACTCCGTTGTATAGCTATACCACCTTTTCTTTATTCATTCATCTGTTGATGAGCACTTGGGCTTGTTCTGCACCTTGGCTGTTGGGAATCATGCTGCAGTGAATATGGGTGTGCAGGAATCCCTGCATTATGCTGACTTTAATTCCTTTGGTCTATACTGAGGACTGGAGTAGCTGGGCATATGGTAGTTGTATTTTTATTTTTTTCTATACTGATTTCCATAGTGGTTGTACTCATTTATATTTCTATCAGTGGTGTAGGTGTCTTTCCCCCTACATTCTCACCAGAATTTGTTACTGTTGTATTCCTGACAACACTCATTCTAACTGTGTGAGATAGAATCTCAATGTAGTTTTGATTTGCATTTCCCTAATGGTTAAAGATATTGAATATTTTTTCATATATTTATTGGCTATTTGTACTTCTTTTAAGAAATTTCTGTGCAGTTCATTTGGCCATTTATTGATTGGGCACATACCTGTAATCTGAGCACTCTGAAGGCTGAGGCAGGAGGATCGCCATGAGTTTGAGGCCAGCCTACATAGTGAGTTGAAGGCCAGCCTGGACTATGGAGCAAGACTCTGTCTGAAAAGAAAGGAAGGAAGAAAGAAAGAAAGAAAGAAAGAAAGAAAGAAAGAAAGAAAGAAAAAGATTGGGCTCTTTTGTTTTGGTATGTGTTCAAGTTTTTCAGTTCAGTGTGTATTCTAGACATTAATCCTCTGTTAGAAGAAACTAGTTTCAAAACTCACCTTCTGGGTCCTCAGAAGTCCAGAAGAAATCCATGCTGCATGCTAGGGATGCTAGAGGTGTGCCAGCTGCCCTGGACCCGCTGCTGTGTGCCCGTTTTTGGAGTGCCCTGCATTCACATTTCTACTTCACCAGAATGTGTGTTCATGTCCATGGGTGCAGTATGTAGAATAATGGACCCTGCAAAGATGGGTACATTCTAATCACTGTAAACTGTGCAGAAGTGAATTAGGATCTGGAGATGGGAGGTCACCCTGTGCTATGGTGTGGGGGACAGTGTTTTCACAGGGGTCCTTGTAAAGAAAGAGGGAGATAGGAAAGTGACATCAGGAGATGCTGGGATGGATGCAGAGTTTGGCATGGTATTTGTCAGGAGTCAAGCTGGAAAACAAGGGCACTGGTCCTGCCTTAGTCTCCAGGAGGAGGGCAGCCCTGTGGCCCCACTGTAGGTTCTCACCCTCTGCACATGTACTCATAAAGGCGTGTGCTTTTGTGCCACCAAGTGTGTGGCAGTTTCTTTGTACAGTGATGAACTAACACTGTGGGCTGTGGATGCCTTTTTGACCATGAAGCAGCTGTGAAGTGTTGGCATCACCTCTCACCATCTTCTGCTCCCTACTGATTTTTGAGCTTCAGGCCTCACCATTCACTGGCGGGGGGGGGGGGACACTGCTCCAGGGAAGCTGGTCCAACACCTGTGGGGCTCAGCATGACCCCAGTAGTGTGTAACTGATGATAGCAGGGAGACCACCTCTGCCTCCTGTGTACCTGGCCGGTCCTGAGTGTGGTACCTCCATCTACTCCTTTCATCTTCACAACCTGGAAGCCTCACTTTACAGAGCAGGAAGCAGAGGTTCAGTGGGGAGAAGAGATTCGGGGTCACACCAGAAGTAAAGTGGCAGGGCTGGGATCGTTGCCAGGGCTGTCTCCAGAGGAGCCCTGCACCCCATCCTGTGCTGTGCCCATCCAGCATTAGGTTATTTATTTGAGCTTACTCTATTTTGCTAATATGAGTGTTCACTGCTATGAATTTCCCTTGTAAGACTGCTTTCATTGTATCGCATAAATTCTGATATGTTGTATTGGGATTGTCATTTAATTGTAGAAACTGTCTGATTTCTTCTTTAATTTCCTCTGTGATTCATTGGTTCTTCAGGAATGTGTTGTTCAATTTCCATGTGTTTATGAAATTCTTGTGGTTTCTTTTGCTATTGACCTCCTATTTCATCATACTATGATCTGATAATATACAAGGGATAACTTCAGTTCCTTTGCATTTACTTAAACATGTTCTATGAGCAATTATTTTGCCTATTTTGGAGAATGACCCATGTGCTGCTGAAAAGAATGTGTATTCTGTAAACATCTGTTAAGTCCATTTGTTCAAGAGTTTGATTAAGTTCTAGCATTTCCTTCTTTATTTTTGTCTAGTTGATCTATCTATTTGTGATACTGGGGTATTGAGTTTCCCCCTACTATTGTATTAGCACTTATTTGATTTTTCATGTGCATTAATACTTGTTTTATATAGTTGGGGACACTAGTATTTGGTACATATATATATTTATGATTGTCATCTCTTCCCCTTGGATTATTCCCTTTACAAGGATGTAGTGTCCTTCTTTTTCTATCTTAAGTCGTGTTGGTTTAAAATCCATTTCATCTGAAAATAGGATAACTATTCCTGCTTTTTTTCAGATTCCCATCACATGGAGTATTGTTTTCCACCTTTTAACTTTCAGTCTATGAGTTTCTTTTTGAATTAAGTGTGTTTCTTGAATACAGCATATTGTTGGATCTTGTTTCTTGACCCATGTTGCCAGTTTTCTTTATTTTCTTTCTTTCTTCCTTCCTTCCTTCCTCCCTCCCTCCCTCCCTCCCTCTCTCTCTCTCTCTTTCTTTTTGTACCAGGGGTGGAACTTGGGAACTTACACTTGTGCAGCAGGTGCTGGAACCACTAAGCTAAATCCCCAGCCCCAGTCTATTTATTTTGATTGGTGAGTTGAGATCATTAACATTAATGGTTATAACTGATATGTATTGACTTATCCTTATCATGACCTTTTCCTGTTGTTGGATTCTTCCCCTTTGCATTTAATTTCTTGTCTTGCCTGATGGATTCATTGTGCTGGACTTTGAGGGTTGTGGCTCTCATTATCTTTTCCTAGGATATTATTTGAAATTTTTGTATTGCTGGTTTGGTATTCATGAAGTTCCTCAGGTTCTCATTGTCATGAAAGTATCTTATTTCTCCATCAATTTTGAAAGATAGTTTTACAGGGTACATCAATCTGGGTTGGAGGTTGTTTTCTTTTAGGGCTTGAAATACTTCACTCCAAGCTCTTCTTGCCTTGAGGGTTTGTGTTGAGAAGTCTGTTTTGATTCTGATGGGCTTTCCTTTGTATATGATTTGTTTCTTTGCTCTAACTGCTTGTAGTAATTTGTTCTCTTGTTCGGTTTCTGGAATCTTGACTATTATATGCCTATGTGTAGATTTGTTTTTTTTATCAAGGCTAGTTGGAGTCTACATACCTCACTTATCTGTATGTCAAATTTCTTTCCCCTGCTTGGGAAGTTTTCTACCATTACTTCTGTGAAAGTTTTTGATGTCGTTTGCACTCTCTCCAGTTTCTTCATTGACTCCTATCAGTCTTATGTTATTTTTCCTTTTTTTTCCTTTTTTCTTTTTTTTTTGGTACCTGGGATCCAACTGGGAATCTTGCTCTTGTGAGGCAGGCGGACAGAACCACTGAGCTAAATCCCTAGCCCGCTTATGTTATTTTTCTTTGTATCATCTAGCAGCTGCTGGATTGAGTTCTCATGGTCCCTTACCATTTTTAAGAAATCTTTTTGAGAAGAAGGTGGTATTTGCGGGAGGCCACCCATGGTCACACTGGCTATAGTGCTGGATAATTGGGGAACTACAGGGTTGCTCTTCCAGGTGCCCTGGGCCAGAAGTGCCTGGATTGACAGTGGACATCCCACCCCACACACCCTGCAGTGCTTTCCATGGTGACGCTAAACAAACATTGACTGCCAGTGCTTCATTCACCCAGAGACTCTGAGGACCACCAGAGACCTCAGGGTGAGGCAGGTGCATGGAGACTCAAAGACTAGTAGTCCCAGAATGGGTTCATTTTCATCTTAAAAGAAAGCAGAACCCAAAGAAAGAAAAATGGAAGAAGGAATAGTCTTCAGTAAAAAAATGCATGAGTGCTTTTTTGTTGAGAGAAATAAGGCACCCTGCTTGACTTTTCTAAATCAGTTTGTCTCACCAGACTATAGGCAGAGAAATTGAGGAAATGGGAAAATATCTACTGAAAAAGGTTTGAGTGAAGCTGCTAATTTCTAACTTTATTCTTTGGCAATAGATGAAACTGCTGACATGGCAGATATGGTTCAACTTGCTGTTTTTAATTAACAGTATTATAGATTATGAATATAGTATCACTAAACAATGGCTTCTTTGGTGCCATTAAAATACAGCTAAATCTCTTCATTTGTATGAAGCGGTAAAAATAACAGTGATTTTCTTCAAACTTTATCAACATACCTGGTGTAGCCATAGTGGTAGCCCGTGATGGTTGGTAAAGAAAAGGGATTTAAACTGGATGTGGTGGGGCATGACTATAGTCCCAGCGCTCAGGAGGCTGAGGCAGGAGGATTGCAGCAAGTTCGAGGCTAGCCTGGGCTACATAAGGAATTCAAGGCTAGCCTGAACCACAGAGTGAAACCTTGTCTAAAAAAAAGAAAATAAAAAAGAGATTTATAAATTAATAAGAGTTGATGCAATTGTTCCTGACAAGTCACATTTAATAAGATAGTGCTGCATCATACATCAAGGAAATTCAAGCTCTAAAAATGGATGTTATGGGAGCTAGGCATGGTGGTACATGCCTATAATCCCATTACTCAGGAGGCTGAAGCAGGAGAATTGCCATGAGTTTAAATAGTGAGTTCAAACTGAAAGTATAAATAAGGACTAAAAGGTATAATAGATAATGTGAAATAGGAAGAAAAGGGCAAAAGGGAAGGGGAAGTGGGACAGGTAGGGGAAAGGAAAGAAGTGAATGGAATTAATTTGAGAAAGTGAAAAAATGGAAACAAAGTCTTTGTAAATAGGGAGGGATGGAGGGGTTGAAGGGAGGGCAGGGGAAGGGGTAAAAATAAGAACCAAGAGAGATTATGTAAAGGTGCAAATTTCCAATGATGAATGTCGTTATATTGTATACCTAAAATGTACCAATAAAATTAATTAAAAACATTACATCCTGATATCTGTCCATCTTAAAGAAAATAAATAAATAAATAAATAAATAAATAAATAGTGAGTTCAGCCGGGGATTTAGCTCAGTGGTTCCTTGCCTGCCTTGAAAGCACAAGGTCCTGAGTTTGATCCCCAGTACCAAACAACAACAACAACAAAAAGATGTTATGCAAATCATCATCAAAGCTGTGAATTTCATGAGGTCCTAGGGATTGAATCATCACCAATTCCACGAGTTTCTTAAGAGTAAGGATACTGATGGACCAGGGATTTAGCTCAGTGGTTTTGCAGCCTGCTGTTCAAGTGCAAGGACCCGAGTTCGATCCCCAGTACCCCCCCCAAAAAAAGAGCAAGGATACTGATTATGGGGACATCATTTACTTTTCTGAAATGAGGTGGCCAAGTTGGAGTAATATGCTGAAAAGATTTTGTGAATTGTGAAATGATACTGTCATTTATGGAATCAAGGAACTTGAAGATGAAAAATTCCTCACCAGTTTTGCATTTTTTTGATTTGACTACTCATTTAAATGGGATAAATGTGTCATCAAGGTGAAAGTCAACATATTTGTGCTATATTTCAATACAATGTACAATATTGTGTACAATACAGTGTACAAAATGGAGGGGGAATAGGGAAAAGGGGCAGGATGTACCATGCACAGGTCCAAATTCCCAATGATGAATGTTATCATTATGTATGCCTAAAATATACCAATAAATGTTTTGCTATTAAAAAAAGATCTTTCTTTTCCTGGTCACTAATTGCAATCCTGTCTTCTCTATTTAATATTTTGTCCTCACATTGGCTCATTCTGCTGTGTAAACTTTCAGTGAAGTTTTTCTTAATGGAATTTCTTTTAATGGAAATGTTACAAGATGAGAAAGTTTTCAAGACTACCAAGGAATAAATAAATCTCGATTGAAATTCAGGCTGTATCTGTTGCTCAGAAGTGGAGGGCCATTTACACATAACCAGATTAACCCGAGCGATTCAGGCAAACAAGCTGCTTCCCTCTGAGGTTCCAGCAGCTAGTATAATATTAACACAAAGATTTTTCTAGTACAGATAAATAACTGAGTGAATTTAAAAAATCATATAAAGGGGGACACTTTTCCTCAAAAAGTCAGTAGTTTTACATTGAGGCCATTTTTTTTGATTGATTAATTTAGGTGACATTTGTACTCCAAAATATTATTGGAAAAAATCATCTTTTCAAAATTTCTAAGTATCTAACAAAGGAAACAAAAGACCTCTGCATATAGAACTACAGCACTCTGAAAAAAGAGATCAAAGAGGGTATAAGAAAATGGAGAGACACCCCCTGTTCCTGGGTAGGAAGAACCAATATAGTGAAAATGGCCATACTTCCAAAACTGCTATACAGATTCAATGCAATCCCAATTGAAATCCCAACAGCATATTTCACAGAACTAGAGAAAGAAATCCAAAAGTTCATCTGGAACCAGAAGAGACCTAGAATAGCAAAAGCAATTCTAGGCAACAGGGAAATGGGGCAGGGGGTATCAAAATTCTCAACTTCAAACTGTACTTCAATGAAGTTTTTAATCTTCTGGATATCTTTTTGTATCTGTTTTATGGATTCCATTCGTTTCCTATGCTGGGATTCCAGCATGTTCCTCAGGTCCTCTATTTTTTTTATCTGTATCCCCTCTAGAGTTATTAATCATGTCTTTCGCTATGGATATGATCTCTGTTGTTATCTGAGAAATTATTTCTGATTTTACATTTTTCAGATCCTCTTTCATTGCCAGTTCAGGGAGTCCAGGTAATTGAGTATTAGATTGTTCCATCTCATTGCACTTTGGAGTTACCTTTGGTGATCTGAAAGTCTGGTTTTGAACCTTGTTTAGGTGTCTTTTCATTTTAACCAATGTAGTCTGCTGTGCCCTTATTAAGGTGACTCTTTGCTCTCCCAGTGGGGTCCAATACTCAATAAGCTTCAGAGAGGTCTTCTCTCTGCTGCTCACCACTGCACCAATACCTAGGTTCAGAATGATGGCCTTCTGGATCCCTATCCTGATATGTTGTCCAGGAGGGCTTCTGGCTGGGGCTTGCACACACTTATTGATGGTATCTGGGTGGGCCTCTGGTTGGGGCCTGTGCACCTGTGCAGCTTTTTTCCAGGTGGGTCATTGGTTGGGGCCTGCACACCCAGTACACTGCTGTCCAGGCAGGCTTCTGGCTGGGTTCTGTGTGCTGAGTCACAGGTGTCCTGGCATGCTTCTGGCTGGAGCCTGTGCACACTTACTGAAGCTATCTGGTTGGGCCTCTGGCTGGGGCCCATACACGTTTGAAGCTGTTTTCCAGGCAGGCCTTTGGCTGGGGCTTACACACCCAGTCCACTGCTGTCCAGGTGGGCTTCTGGCTGGGGTCTGTGTGCATTTACAGATGGTCTCTGGGAGGGCTTCTGGCTGGAGCCTCTTTCATTTTTAATAGAAGTGTTTAGTGGTAAAAATTTCCTTTTCAACAGTGGTTTAACTGCTTACCACAAATTTTAATATGTTGTAGTTTTATTTTAATTGAGTTCACGGTATTTTACTTTTCTTTACAACTCTTTGAGCCATGGATTTATTCATTTATTTATTTTTGGTACTGGGGATCAAACTTGGGACCTTGTGCTTGTGAGGCAGGTGGTGGAACCACTGAGCTAAATCCCCAGCCCAGAGCCATGGATTATTTAAACAAGTGTTCTTTTAGTTTCCAAGGGTTCAGATATTTACCTGTTATCTTTCCATTAATGATTTCTGATTTGATTCCATTGTGGTTAGTGACTACACTTTGTACAAGATTTAATTATCTTCAATTTATCAAATCTTTTTATTTGTGTAGTCCTAAAATCTCAGGGCCTTCATACTGAGTTGCATCTCTGGCCCTTTTTTTTTTAATTTTGAGAGAGGGTCCACTAAGTTACTAAATTTCCCAGGCTGGGCTAGAACTTGCAATCCTCCTGCCTCAGCCTCCAAAAGTGCTGGGATTATAGGCATGCACCACCATACCCAGCTTTACATCTTGTTTTGTGTGTCAGAATATGAACTATCTTCGTGAATGCTCCACAAGATCTTGAAAAGAATGTTATTCTGCTGTAGTTGGGTGCACTATAACTATACATGTCAGATCCTGTTACTTGATTGTGTTTTTCAGATCTTGTATATCCTGGATGATAATTTTTTTGTCTAGTAATTGTATCCATTGTTGAGAGAGTGGTCTTAAAGTCTTCAACTAAAAGTAGAGCTGTCTCTGTTTCTCCTGTTAGCTTTGTCCATTTTTTTTGTTTCGTATATTTTTCAAGTTCTTTATTTTGGTGCATACAGTGTAAGGCTTTTACATTCTAAGTTAGATCATACTTTTTCTCTGCCAGAAAATCTCATAATGGTTCTCTGTTTCATTCAGAACAGACAGAGGGTGAATGGTCAGCAAAGCCAAAAATACCTACTACAGTATCTGACCCTTTACAGAAAATGTTTGCTGAACTCTGAATTTAGCCAATAGCAAGACCCTGAGATTCATCTGGTGCTGCCTACCAAGTGACACAGAAAGTTTGCAGCTGAAAATAATTCATTATTTTCCTACTGGTTCTGTAGATCAGGTGGCCTAAGCTGAGAATTTCTCATTTAGTTTCTTTCATGCAGTTACAATCTGATTACAGCTGGAGATATAGCTGGGATGGACATTCAAGATGGAAAGATGTACAGTAATTAATTCTGATTGAGTTAAAGACAAACTACAATTGTATAGAAGCAATATGAGGTGAATAAAAATCAGTTTAGTAGGTTTTCCTAGCAAGGACTTTCAGGGCAACTGAAGCCAACTGTGTTTTTCACTCATGCCCAGGTTATAGATAATTATATTGAGGCTCAGAGCATTTGGAGAAGCTACTGAAGTTCAGTGTCTATGTCATCATGTTGGCATGACATTAGCCAGCTTGCTGTAGCTATGTGACCAATTCCAAGGGAAAGAGGGGTATAGGGCTGAGGGGATGCTTTGAGGGAGCTGATAGAGTAAAGCATACTGTCCTTTCATAGAGTCTTTCCTTATTCTCTGGAGTTTACTCAAGTGCCTTAAATACTACATAAATATTTAGGCCTTACAGACACCTAGATCCTTGCCATTATGTCTTATAGGCTTCTCAGGTTTTTTTTATATTCTAACTCTGAATTCCAAGTGAACTCTGAAAACCTTGAAGACAGGCATGCCATTTGTAATTTCTTTCATTTATTTTGGCCTTGGCCTTGAGATATCTCATATACGTGCTAATGTGCTAATGCACAACAGATAAGAAAAGTTTTGGATGTATTCAAATGCCTCTGAATTTCTTGTATACTAGGCATTCTCTCTCTCCTTCCCTCTCTCTCTTGCTGTCTCTCTTACTCTATCTCTATCTCTCCCTCCTTCCCCCCTTTGTCTTCATCTCCTTCTCCCTTTTCCGACTTGATGAACATGTTGTTCTCAATGGGGTCTACGTGTGTTAAAGAAAAAATTATTTACTAAAACTTGCTAAACATGATAAGGCAAGAGATTTTTTCAGGGGGACTAGTGTGATAGGTATAAGGAGAATTACAATGGAGTTTTTGCAGTATTTAAGAAGGATTGTGCCCAAATCCAAATACAAGAAGGAAAAGTGGGAATTCTCATCCAAGGAGCAGGGTGGAGATCAGTGAATGGAAAATTATTAGGGAAGAACTGAAGTAAAGGAGCTTTCTGGCTAAAGTGGCCTAACAGGATTCTTGCTGCAGAAAGGCCAGGGTAATGGAACATCACCTGAAGGGTGGTGGAGATGAGAAACCTGATCAGATATTGAGGGTGATCGGATATTGAGGATGGGGACTTCTGGTTTAACCACTTAGTAGGAGTAGTGCTAAAATTGGGCCCTAGAAAAACAGATATGGAAATCCAAAAGTTGAGGCTTATTTTAGAAGATTTAGAGAAGCCTGATTAAAGTTTGATTAAGGAGAGATTCTTTGTTTAATGTTACTTCTTGAAGGACATCTTCCCTGATCTCTCAAGTACAGATTGCATACCTCTCTTTTGTGTTCCATAGCACTCTCTATTTACTCCTTAATAGTTATTTTCTCACTGTCCTCTAATGTAATTACATACTTGTCTGTCTCCTCTCAACTACAGTGCTTTAGGGCACAGACTGTATCTGTTGTCAATTTGTTTCCTCATGTATTTGCAAGAAGTCTGACACAGCAAATGATTACACTCTCCAATGATCCCCACTTTGTAAGTCAGCTAGAATCAGTTGTTCAATGGGCAAGTGATGGGACAGTAGACAAGGAACACATGTCCCTTCTGAAAAACTGAAGAACTATTGCTGGTCTCGCCCCATAACCCCATTTGCAAGAACCAAAAGGCTCCTTTATAAGGCTCCATTCATATACTGCTCCATTTTCTAAGCCTGCCACCACCAGCACTGTAAGCACTGCATGTCTAACACCTTCCTTTGCTTCAGAGCCTCCAAAAATACAGGAGCCACTCCATAGCACTGGAAAATGTTTGCCATCTTCTGAACTGGGAAGTCTGATCTGGGTTTTGTGAGAAAAGGATAGGAGTGTGTTACCTCTGAGGTGCCACTCAATCAATCCTAAGGCAACTTAGATTCTTGAGAGATGACTGGCTCCCTAAGGGAATTTGTCAAGCAGTATGATTATGATTAAATCACCAGTCTACACCTCAGCGAACATGACCCAGAAAAACATTGTACAGTATGTCATGAAGTAGCTGCAAGGTAGTAGACATCAACGGTCCCATTCAATTAATTCTTGGAAACACAGCCAGAATTAATGGAGAACTTGTTGAAAGTTGATCAACACCTTTTGGAAGGTGAAATCCTTTTCTGTTCCCATTAAGTTTTGTTAAGACCATTAGTGGAAATTGGAAGAGAGAAATATGATCCTTCTTGTGTAGATTCAGAGGCTGAGAAGATGGACGAGATGGAAATACACTGGCAGCTGACATAAGCACCTCGGTGGGGAGTGAAAACTAAAGATTGAAAATTGACAAATGGGTCAAAGTGGCAGAGATGAAGACAGAAAAGGATGGAGTTGTAGTGTGAGATCCAACTTAGCAAAACCAGCACCATGTTGTGAACATTCTCCTCCATTTTGCAAATATGTGACTTCCAGCTGCACTCTGTCTTTCAGGAGAAAACCCCACCCCTAACTGATAAACAGAAACTGTGTTTCAGGTGATCTGCAACAAACCGTGACCCAGGGGAATGGGAGGAACTAACTGTGCTTATCCTGGCTTCTGTAACAAGCTTCTGCAACAATCCATAACCCAGGGGAATGGGAGGAGGGACTTCTTCTGTGGTTTTTCCCTTTAAATATGCAGTCCTCATTTCAGTTGGGGTCTTTGTCCTCCGACTTGGTTGGAGTGTACATGGGTCCCGGCCAGAAAATAAAGTTCTCCAGTAAGATCCCAGGACTGTGTAGTGCTTTGAGAGTTTGTCGCTAATCTAATTTTGGGACGAGGTCCAACAGTAGTTTGCATGCAAAGATGTTGAGGAAAAGGAATGAGAGCATCAATAATCCAACAGGGTCACCTACACTGAGGGCCAGACATGGATTACTCAGAAGGTGGCTAAAATTTGTTAGGTGGGAGAGCAGGGAGATTTTGGTGAAAGATGAAGAGATCACTTTCCAGCTATTGAAAGGCATAAATGGTCTAGTCTTTCCAGGGAATCAGGTTGCCAAAAAGAAATACTCCAGATTAGAAGTTAGGAGGTCTGAGACATTTGTTTACTCGGTTACAAAGTGACTGACGTCAACCATCCCCATCCCACAGCTGGTTGAATTCATCCATGTTACTAATATGAAATTTCTTTGAAAGCTCTCAAGCTATACAAATGCAAGGAATTATCATCATGATCATCCAGCTCAATCAAGAAGAAAAGAATATTGCTGTAAGGAAATATGTGAGATTTTAATTATTTCCTCTGATGGAGGTGAACATGTTTGCAGATAATCTGGAACAGCAACAGTGCCCAAATGATTTAACTTGGACTTCAGAGATACACACCATATTTTGATGTAGGAAGATAGAGGGATGTGGGATGTGCATTGGCATGGAGAATATGACTTGCAAGTTCCCCTGACATTTTAGCTTGGCTCAGATCAGGAAGCCCCAACAGTGGCAAGTGGACCACCAGGAAGTAATGATTAAATGTCTAGGAACATTGTAAGCTGCAGAGCCAGCCCAGGATCTCCAAGCCAGGAGTAGTACTCAAGGGTTGGCAATTTTTTGCCTACTGACCTGAGTTGGAAAAATTAGATGAGGGCTTTTTCACAGGATCCACCTGACTCTATAGCTGTTACAGTACTTGAATGCTGGGTTCATGCTAAGTACTGAGGTGAGCATTTTACCTGCACCATCTCGTTTAGTCCTCACCACCACCCTGTGGAGCTAGATACTATTATCTCCATTTTACAGATAAGGAAATTTAGGCTAAGGAAGGTTAATAACTTGTCTAATGTCACATCACCAGGTAAAAGACCAGACCTAGTATTAAATTAAGATTTTAACTCCAGAGCCTGTGCATGGCACCACTATACAATATTTCTATATGCATAGTCCAAATGAACTTGAGGCTCTGGGAAGGAAAGAGACGTGACCTTCAAAAGTCCATTCAACTAGTTAGTGGTCCTACATAACATTTATTCTTGGAATGGATGCAGTATGTTTATAGCAAAGTGACTGGGTTGTTAATTGATCAGTGCAGGCTGCTGCTCAAGGTTACAAATTCCTTTTTATTTATTTCCCCTATTCTCCTGACATTTGTGGGTCTTCCTCCCAATCCATCCTCTTGTGCTGGGACAACTGGATAATCACATTCAAAGGAATGAAGTCACATCTTGCTGTGGTTTAAATGTGTGTCCCCCAAAGCCTGTGTTGGAAACTTAATCCCCAATGTAATAGTGCTGGGAGGTAGAGTCCTCTGGGAGGTATTTAGGTCATGAGGTCTCCACCTTCAGAATTGGGTTAATGCCGATTACAGAAGGGCTTGAGGCTGTAAGTTTGATCTCTGACCCTCTCTTGCCTTCTGCCATAGGATGACACAGCCGAAAGTTCCTTGCCACATGGCAGTCTCTCAGTCTTGGATTTCCCAGACTTTAGAATATGAGGAAATAAATTTTTATTTTTTAAATAAATAACCCAGCCTGTAGCATTCTGTTATAGCAGCGCAAAATGGACTAGTTCAGACCTCTACCATACACTGCCCACAAAAATTAACTCAATAGATCAAATACTCAAGTATATCAGCTAAAATATAATATAGAAAGCATAGCTGTAATCATTATTCCTTTGAATACAGTTATCCCATTGGCCTAGCATTTTGTTCCCATTTTACTTGTCTAGGCTTTCTTGTCAAAAAGTTTCAAAAGAGCCATACTCCCAAAACTATTCTACAGATTCAATATAGTCCCAATCAAAATACCAACAGCGTACTTTACAGATACAAAGAAACCAATCCTAAAATGCATATGGAACCAAAAAACACCCAGAATAGCAAAAGCAAATTTGGGTAAGGAGAGCAAAGCAGGAAGTATCACAATACCTGACTTCAAGCTATACTACAACATAATGGTGATGAAAATGGAAGGGTACTGAAAAAAACCCCAAAAAACAGATACATGGATCAGTGGAACAGAATAGAGGATACAGAAACATCTCCAGACACATTCAGCTATTTGATCTTTGACAAAAGTGCCAAAAGTATATATTGCAGGAAACATAGTCTATTCAACAAGTGGTGCTGAGAAAACTGGATAGCTGTTTGCAGAAGATTGAAACTGGACCCATGTCTCTCACCATGTACTAAATTAAAATTTAAAAAGATCAAAGATCTAAACATTAAAATAGAAACTATGAACCTACTGGAAGACAAAATAGGTAAAACACTTGGAGCTGGAGGTGTAGGAAAGGATTTTCTAAACAGAGCTGCAATTGCCCAAGAAATACCAGCAAAAGTCAATAAATGGGATTACATCAAGTTGAAAAGCTTCTGCATAGCAAGGGAATCAATTAGTAGAGCAAACAGACAACCCACAGGATGGGAAAAAAAATTTCGCCACTTATTCCTCAGACAGAGAACTAATATCTAGAATATATAAATAACTCAAAAAAATTAGATTGCCTAAAATAAAAGATTCAGTCAAAAAATGGGCAAGTACAATGAACAGATACTTCACAGAGGAAGAAATACAAATGGTCAACAAATATATGAAAAATAATGTTCAACACCTCTGGCCTTTGGAGAAGTGCATATTAAAACAATGTTAAGATTTCATCTTGCTCCAGAAAGAATGAAATGATCAAGAAATAAAAAATAACAAATTCTTTTGAGACTGTGTTGAAAAAGGAACCTTCCTATGTTGTTGATGAGAACGTAAAGTAGTACAATCATTATGAAAATCAATATGGAGATTTCTCAAAGAACTAAAATTAGAAATTCCATATGAACTAGCTATCCCCTTTCTAGGTATCCTCTGCAGAGAGCTTAAGATATCATACCACAGCGATACATGCATACCAATGTTTATAGCAGCATAATTAATAATAACTAAATCTTGGAAGCAGCCTGTATACCCATCAACAGAAAACTGGATAAAAAATGTGGTATATATATATAAAACAATATTACTCAGTTATAAAGAAGGACAAATTTTAGACATTTGTAGGAAAATTGATGCATCTAGAAAATATAGGGCCGAGTGAAATAAACCACACAGGTTTAAATACCATATGTTATCTTTTATTTGAGCAAGACAAAATACAAATAAAAAAATCAAGAGAAAATGGATTGGAGACAAGGGGATGGATCTCTTGCAAATGGGAAGGGGTCCAAGAGACCAAGGGCAAAGGATGAGGAGGAGGGGAAGGGGAAATAAATAGAATAAAGATATGCCATGTAGAGGAAATGAATAACCACAATGAATATAAACATTATATGTCATAAACGTGAACTAGGATTAATAATATCATTAAGAATGAAAATGGGGAAAGGAGAATTAGAGGAGGAGGGAAGGAGGGAGAGAAAGAAAGGGAATTTTAAAAAGAGGAAACAAGTTGTATCATGTACATGTACCCACTCCCCAAGATGATTATAAAATGCATGTACTGCAAACATGTACTAATAAAAAATTCCTTATAGACATCTCATTCCTAGGTTTCATTTTTAAGATCTCTTTGTTAGTCTAGTATTTGTCTCAAGTGTTACCCACCGCCACTGTCTCACAAAACAGTAGATAATCAATTGCCTGGAATTGTTTTTGACGAATGCCTGGGAGGCAGAGGTGGCAAACCTTTTAGAGCTTTCAATGATACAAACAGTCTGGTGCTGTGACACTATTGCCACAGGTTTGCCACCACTGTGGCACTTCCAGTTTAACACCAGATCAAATAGAGACAGTTCTCTGAGAATGACTCTTGGAAAGAACCCCAGCCCCCTTTCAGCTCTCTGTCATGTGGTTGGGTATTTATTTGTCTGTTTGTCTATTAATTTATATTTATGGTGGTACTGTTATAGGAGATGAAATAGGACTTCCAAATGATATAAGGGAAATATTATAACTCCCAACCTGTTAGATATCTGATACATCAAGTTCATGTTCTCTAAAAATCAATGAATGAATTCTAGAAACATTGGAGGTTAAGAGTAGGAAATATTTATCAAGAGGGAAAGCTATAGCTCCTGAGAGAGACAAAAGGGGATCCAAATGGGTAGCCAGGGAGCCCAAATTACAGGGAAGCTTTATAGAGCAAAACTTACATGGGTAGAATGTGGGTTACAGCTATGATTAACCAATAAGGTTACAAGTATAGTCACTTAGGTAATAGTGATCCAGTGGGGAAGGAAGTCACATAGCAAGAGCACCTGGAAAGAACAAAGAACTTCTCAGTTAGGTGATGGATCTGGAGGTCTTGTTCACCCACTAAAGTGAATGTTGCCTGGCTAGACTTGACCAGACCAGGTGTTATCACCCCATCCCTTGAGGAAATATGTAGGCCTCGTTCTGTTGTTTTTATCTTGAGGCTTGGCCCCCAACTGATGTGTCTCTGGAGGAAGTTGTAGTGTGTTTTTACTTTTTGTCTGGACTCTCTGGAGGGCTCAGTCCTGTCTAGCTGCCTATTATGTTTCTATCTAACTTAGCTGTCTATAAGAGTACTCTGGAGTGAGCCAATGACTTTCACACTCTATACCTTTCCCTTTTGTTATTTGGAGACAGGATCTTTTTGAGTCTCTAAGTTGCTCAGGCTGGATTCAAACTTGTGATCCTCCTGTGTCAGCCTCCAGAGTGCTGGGATTAGAGACAGGTGCCACCATACCTGGCTTGCACTGTGAATGTAGGCTATTATTTTTTCAGGATTACTGTTTTACTAGAGTGTAGGGTCTTGGACTAGGGTAAGTTAAAACACCATGAATAGGCCGTCTTGGGGCTGCTGCACGTGGGAGGGCACTGGGAGGCTGACAGTAGTCGCTGCCGCTGTGGCCTCAGTGAGGCCGGTTTTGGACTCACTGGCACCCGAACTATGCCATCTGTCCTCATCAGCCCCAAGTCGAAGGAGCCCACGCCCATCACTGCCGCCACTGATCTCGGCATGCCCATGATTGCCTGGTGCTTTTTGGCGGTGCGAGGCCCCCACAGATGTCCCATTTTTAGGCCACCACCCCATGCTCCTAGGGCAGAGAAGGTGAGCCACGTGGGAGCCAGAAGCATACCCCCCCCCGTGGAAATGAGAAGACAAGTAAACAAGCCTCAAAATCAGACTTGCAGATCACCTACAGCAACTCCAAAGGGAAACGAGATGGAACAATCTGATACTCAACCACCTGGGCTCTCTGAACTAGCAACAAAAGAGGATCTGCGAAAAATGAAATCAGAAATAATTACTCAGATAACAGCAAAGGTTGTGCTCATGGTGCAAGATATGACTAATAAATCTAGAGAGGATACAGATAAAAAAAATAGAGGAGCTGAGGAACATGATGGAATCCCAACATAGGAAACAAATGGAATCGATAAAACAGATGCAAACAGATTTCCAGGAGAACACAATCCAGCAGCTGCTAGATGATGCAAAAAAGAATAACATAAGACTGATTGGGGTCAATGAAGAAAGAGGAGAGAGTGCAGATGACATAAAAAAAACTGTTCACAGAAGTGATGGCAGAAAACCTCCCAAGCAGGGGAAAAGAAATTGACATACTGATAAGCGAGGCATCTAGGACTCCAGCTAGCCTTGATAAAAAATATCTACACATAGGCATATAATAGTTAGGATTCCAGAAATCCAACAGAAGAATAAAATTCTACAAGCAGTGAGAGAAAAGAAACAAATCACATACAAAGGAAAGCCCTTCAGAATCACAGCAGACTTCTCAATGCAAACCCTCAAGGCAAGAAGAGCTTGGACTGATGTATTTCAAGCCCTAAAGGAAAACAGCCTCCAACCCAGATTGATGTGCCCTGCAAAACTATCTTTCCAAATTGATGGAGAAATAAGATACTTTCATGATAAAGAGCACCTCAGGAACTTCATGAATACCAAACTGGCACTCCAAAAATTTTTAGACAATACCCTAGGAAAAGACTGAGGATCACAACCCCAGGAAATCCAGCAGAATGAATCCATTGGGTGTGACAAATTAAATGAAAAGGGGGAGAATCCAACAAAAAGAAAAAGTCATGACAAGGCTTTTAAAACTTTTAACTTCATCTCCCTAATGAGTGGATAATTCAATCTTGTTATTGTACTGATTAGTATTTTTCTGATTCTAGAGTTGCACACCTTTCCTTGTGCTATACTGGCTATTTATCATCTTCTTGTGTCTACTTTTTAATTGGGTTGTCTATTAATGAGCTCTAAGAATTCTTTATATATTCTGGTCATAGGTTATATGCATTGTAAATATGGTCTGTTTAAGGACTACTTTTCATTTTAATGATGTGATTTAAAGTTCTAAATTTTGATGGAATCTCATTTATCAGTTTTTTTCTTTTATACATCATGTTTTTTATATCCTAGTAAGTTCTTGCCTACCCTAAATTCATGAACATTTTCCCTTATGATTTCTTCTTAAAATTTTATACTTTTAGGCTTTCATATTTAGGTTTATAGATCCCTTCAAGTTATTTTCATGTATGGAAAAAAAGGGTTGAGGTTAATTTTTTATATATGGATACCAGGTGTTCTAGTGCCGTTTGCTGAAAACACTGTCTTTTCCTCAGCTCTTGAATTGAGTTTATATTCTATAAAATGCTAATGTTAAATAATCTTTCAAAACTCAGTGGCCCATATATAAGTGGTTCTATTTCTAGATTCTCTGTTTTATTCAAATGATCTATATGTCTTTCCTTACACCAACACTGCCTTGATTACTATAGCTTTAGAAGATGTCTTAAAATTAGATACTAAACGTCTTCCAACACTGTTTTTGTTTTTGTTTTTGTTTTTAACTTTTCTAGGTCCTTTGTACTCCTACATAACTTTTAAATTTCAATATCCAATTCTTCATTTATAACAAGTACACACAGACCTGAATTTTTATATATACCTTGTGTTTTCTAATCCTGCTAAATTCAAGTACAAGTTTTAGGATCTCCTAGAGATTTCTTAGTATTTTCTCTGTAGATGATCATTTCATCTACATATAAAGGTTTTGCTTCTGCCATGCCAATCCTATCCTAGTTGTGTCATTTTATTGCCAGACTATTTTGGTGGGGACCAGGTTTCAAAGTTTAATGGAAAGATAAAGAGTAAGCATATCTGCCCTTGTTCTCCACCTTAAGGAGAAAGCACTGTATCTTCTCCATTCATATAAGGCATTCTCGCTGGAAGTACGGAGTACATGTCTTTAATCTGTTGAGAAGGTTCTGTTCTACTTCTAGTCTCCTGATAGCTTTGACCATGAACAGCTGTAGAATTTGGTCCAATACTTTTTCTCCAACTAGTGACAGGATCATATGGCTTTTTCCTTTCCTCTGTTAAAATGATGACTTTTGGGGGTGGATCTTCCAATGCTGAACCAACACTGCCATCCCTATAACAAAACCACTTTCTACATCCTGCCAGATCTGACTTCTAAGAGTTTGTTTTGTTAAACAAATTTCTATCTATGTTCATACTGTTTTCTTCTTTTATCTTTATCCACTTTTAGAATTAGCACGATGTTGAGTTCCTAAAATGAGGGGAGAAGAGTTCCTTCTTTTTTCTGCTTTAATTGTTTGATATAATTTATCAGTTAAAATGTATATGAGCCTGCTGTTGTCATATACGTAGGTTTTCAAGCTAGGAATATCCTTTCTTTAATAGGTGCTATTCAAATTTTATATTTCCTCCAGAGTTAGTTTCATTAATTTGTCTTCCAAGGTACTTCTTAGTTTTCAAATTTATTTCAAAAAAGATTTTTGTAATATGCTTTCTATATTCTTTTAAATTCTGTAAACTCTGGTAATGTCTCCTAGATCTTGATATTGTAATTTAAAAATGTATAATTGATATTGTGTAATAGGAAGAAAAGATCTGAAGGAGCAGGGGAAGTGGGAGGGGTAGGGGAAAGGAAAAAAGGGAAAAGAAAAAATATGAGAAAAGAAAAAAATGGAAACAAAGTCTTTGCAAATGGGGAAGCGTGGAAGGGGTGAAGGGAGGGCAGGGGAATGGGGAAAAAATAAGAACCAAGATACTCATGTAATGGTACAAGATCCCAATGATGAATGTAACTGTATTTTATACCTAAAATGTACCAATAAACTTAATGGGTGAAAAAACCCACCATGAATATCACTGTTCTTTCTGAGAAAATGGCATTTTTCTTGAAGAAATGCACCTCAGGTTGATGCAAGGAAGCCCTTGGCCAATTTCTAGAGTTCTGAAAAAATGGTTCTGATAATTTTTGCTGGTTTTCTTATTGCTTTTATGGAAAAGAGAATTTTTAGACTTCACTACTCCATCATTTCCATTTCATTAAACATATTTTCCTTTGAACGTGTTCTAATAACAGCTTTTAAAACTGCCAAATACAACATTTGGGACCATTCACAGTTTCTGTTGCCTGTCTTTCTCTTGTATATGCATTATATTCTGTTTCTTTGCTTGTCTCCTATTTTTTATTGTTGAAAATCAGTCATCTTAGATAATATATTATAGGAACCGCATATTGATTTCCCTCTTCCCTCTCCAAGGCTTAATTTTGCTATTGTTTTCCTGTTTATTCACTTAATTAAACTGTTATAATGAAATATATTTCTCTCTCAATGTGAAGTCTTAGTGCTGATCGTGAAAGAGAATAGCCTGAGGCACATGCACTATTACTGTGGGATGGCAGTGGTTTTATCAGAGCCTGCAAGGTTTCTTTTCCTCATCTTTCAGTTAAGCTATGTGCATTTGCTGGGATCACACTTAGATGTTAGGCTTCCCTACTTTCTGGGCGATTGCTTTATTGTGTTTGAAAATGTCCTGAGGCATAAATTGTTCTACCATCATATTCAATTAAATGTGGTGCTCTTTCAATACTTCATATTTGAGATTTGTTCAGATTTCAAGGGTGCTTTTCTTCGCTATCTCTTTTGTTGATTCTTTCTGGCAAAGTACTTATGTTTTAGATTGTTGTTCTTAATTAAGAGAGTTCTCAACCTCCTCTTCCTTACCACAAAAGAGCATTCGTTTTTGAGAGTTCCCTTAGATTTGAACCTCTACAGGCCATTGCAAATAAAGACAGCTTCTTTAGAGAAAGTTTCAGAGCTGTCTGTTGTTAAGGCCTGCCTCTGCTTTTGGGACAAAATCTCTGAGCCACTGCTCCACATCGGGGTGTTGGGACAATGGCCCACTTTTTAATTCTTTTTTTCAATTTTTTTCCTTAAATTCTTTTATTGGTACATTTTAGGTATACAATACATTTACATTTTTCATTGGGAACTTATACCTGTACATGGTGTATCTTGGTTCTTATTTTTTCCCCATTCCCTGCCCTCCCTACACCCCTCCACCCTTCCCTATTAACAAAGACATTGTATCCATTTTTGCCTTTTCTCCTATTTTTTCCTTTCGCTTCTTTACTTTCCCCTAGCCCTCCCACTTCCCCTACCTCTTTGGAATATACTTCCTATTGCGCATTATCAATTATTCATTTTAATCATTGGTACATTTTAGGTATACAATATAATGAAATTCATCATTGGAAATTTGCACCTTTACATAATCTCTCTTGGTTCTTATTTTTTCTCCAATCCCCTGCCCTCCCTTCAACCCCTCCATCCCTCCCTATTTACAAAGACTTTGTTTCCATTTTTTCATTTTCTCATATTAATTCCATTCCCTTTCCTTTCCCTACCCCTCCCACTTCCCCTTCGCACATTGCCCCTTTTCTTCCTATTTCACATTATCTATTTTGCCTTTTAGTCCTTATTTACACTTTCAGTTTCTCACACGAGAGAAACCATTCGGTATTTACACATGTGTGTCCTATTTATTTCACTTAAGAGTATCGCCTCAATGTGCATCCATTTAGCTATAAATGTCTCTAATTTCTCATTCTTTATGGCTGAGTAGTACTCCATTTTATAAAAATACCACATTTTCTTTATCCAGTCTCCAGTTGATGGGCATTTGGGCTGTTTCCAAGTTTTAGCTATTACAAACTGCGCTGCTATGAACACGGGCGCACATATATCACTGTGGTATGATTCTTTTAATTCTTTGGGGAAGATCCCCAGCAGTGGAATAGTGGGGTCAAATGGGACTTCCAGTCCTAGTTCTTTGAGGTGTCTCCATACTGATTTCCACAGTGGTTGCACCAGTCTACACTCCCACCAGCAGTGGAGCAGGGTTCCTCTTTCCCCACAGCCCTGCCAGCATTTGTTATTGGTTGATTTCATGATAGCTGCCATTCTTTGTGGGGTGAGCTGGAATCTCTGTTGTTTTCATTTGCATCTCTCGAATGACCAGTGATGTTGAACATTTTTTCATATGTTTATTTGCTATTTCTACTTCTTTGTCTGAGAAATGTCTGTTCATTTCAGATGCCCTTTTTCAGATTGGGTCTTTAAATTTGGGAGGTCTGATCTTTTTAAGTTCTTTAGAGATTTGAGATAGTAGGCCTTTGTCTGAGGAACAGCAGGAGAAGATTTTTTTCCCACATTGTGGGTTGTCTTTTCACTCTGCTGGTGGTTTACCTTACTGTGCAGGAGCTTTATAATAAGAAGAGTTCCCACTTGTTGATTGTGCTAGTTCATGGGCAACTGAGGTTTTGTTCATAAAATCTTTTCCTACAACCATGTCTGCAAGAGTTCTACCCAACCTCTACTCCAGCTAGTTCAGCATTTCTACTTTAATATTTAGAGATTTAATCAATTTCCATTTTACTGTAGTGCATGGAGAGAGATATAGCTCTAGTTTTAATCTTTGGTAAGTTGAAACCCAATTTTTCCCTCACCATTTATTAAAGAGGCTATCTTTCCTCCAGTGAGGCTGTTTGGCTCCTCTATCAAAGATGAGATGGCTGAGTGTGTCTGGCGTTGTTTCTGCATCTTCTAATCTGTTCCACTGGTCCTCAGGTCTGTTTCTTTGCCAGTACCATGCTGTTTTTATCACAGTAGCTTTGTAGTAGAGTTGCAGGTTGGGGATTGTGATACCCCCTGCCATGTCTCTGTTACCTAGAATTGCTTTTGCTATTCTGGGTCTCTCCTTGGTCCAAATGAATTTTTGGATTGTTTTCTCAATGTCCATGAAATATGCTGCTGGGATTTCAATTGAGATTGCATTGAACCTATATAGCAGTTTTAGAAGTATGGCCATTTTCCCTATATTGATCCTTCCTACCCAGGAGCAAGGGATATCTTTCCATTTTTTGATATTATCTTCAATCTCTCTTTTCAAAGTGCCATAGTTTTCGGTGAAGAGGTCTTTGATTTCTTTTTTTAGGTTGATTCCTAGGTATTTCAGTTTTTTGGATGCTATTGTGAAAGGAATTATTTGCCCTGTTTCTCTCTCAGTGAGACTGTTGTTTGTGTGGAGGAAAGCTACTGATTTTTGTGTGTTGACCTTGTAACCAGCTACTTGACTGAATTTGGTTATTAAGTGTAGCAGACTTTTGGTAGAGTTCTTGGGATCTTCTATATAGAGTATCATGTCATCTGCAAATAATGACAATATGACTTCTTCATTTCCTATCTTTATTCTTTTATTTCTTTCTCTTGTCTAATTGCCATGGCTAATGTTTCCAAAACTATACTGAACAAGAGTGGTGATAGTGGACATCCTTGTCTTCTTCCTGATTTCAGTGTGAAGGATTTCAGTTTGTGACCATTTAGTATGATATTGGCTGTTGGTTTTTCATAGATGGCTTTTATCAGTTTGAGGTAGAGACCATCTATTCCAATTTTTTGTTGGGTTTGTATCATAAACGCGTGTTGGATTTTGTCAAATGCTTTTTCTGTGTCTATGGAGATAATCATATGGTTTTTGTCCTTGGCCTTATTGATATAGCATTTTACATTGATTGATTTGCATATGTTGAACCATCCCTGCATCCCTGGGATGAATCCCACTTGATCAGGGTGTATGATCTTCTTGATGATCTTCTGCATTCTGTTTGCCAGTTACTTATTAAGGATTTTTGCATCTATGTTCATTAGTGAGATTGGCCTATAGTTCTCTTTTTCGGCTGGGTCTTTCTCTGCTTTGGGGATCAAGGTGATGCTAGCTTCCAGGAATGAATTTGGGAGTATTGCTTCCCTTTCAATTTCATTGAAGAGTTTAAACAGTAGTGGCAGTAGTTCCTCTCTAAATGTCTTGTAGAATTCAGCAGTGAATCCATCAGGACCTGGGTTTTTCTTAGTTGGTAAGTTTTAAACTATGTTTTCAATTTCATTGGTTGATATTGGGTCATTTAGAATTTTTAGGTCTTATTCGTTTCACTTTGGTAATTCATCTGCATCTAGAAATCTGTCCATTTCTTCTGTGTTTTCCATCTTATTGGGGTATATGTTCAGGAAGTAGGTATTGATGATTCTCTGCATTTTTTCTGGGTCTGTTGTAATTTCACCCTTTTCATTCCTAATTGCATGGATTTGGCCTTTTTTTCCCTTTTTCTGATAAGGTTGGCTAAGGGTTTGTCAATTTTGCTGATTCTTTCGAAGAAACAACTCTTGGCTTCATTAAGTTTTTTGTATCGTTCTCTTAGTCTCCATTGCATTGATTTCTCCTCTGATCTTTATAATTTCCTCCCTTGTATGCGCTTTGGGTTTGTCCTGTTCTTCTTTTTCTAGAAGCTTGAGGTTCAGCATCATGTTGTTTAATTCGACTCACTCTGTTTTCCTAATATGTGTATTCACTGCTATGAATTTGCCTCATAAGACTGCTTTCATTGTGTCCCATAGATTCCGATATGTTGTATTGTCATTGTCATTTAATTGAAGGAACTGTCTGATTTCTTCTTTAATTTCCTTTGTGACCCATTGGTCATTCAGAAGGATGTTGTTCAATTTCCACTTGTTTATGAAATTCTTATGGTTTCTTTTGCTATGGATCTCCAATTTCATCACACTATGGTCTGATAATATACAGGGGATAACTTCAATTCCTTTGTACTTACTATGAGCGAGTATGTGGTCTATTTTGGAGAATGACCTGTGTGCAGCTGAAAAGAATGTGTGTTCTGATTTTGTGGTGTAGAACACTCTGTAAACATCTGTTAAGTTCATTTGTTCAAGAGTTCAATTGAGTTCTAGTATTTCATTACTTATTTTTTGTTCAGTTGATCTATCTATTTGTTACAGTGGGGTATTGAGGTCCACCGTTTCAATTGTATTAGTGCATATATGACTTTTCATGTCCATTTGTATTTGTTTTATATAGTTGGGCGCAGTAGTGTTTGGTGCATAGATATTTATGATTGTCATCTCTTCCTGTTGGATTGTTCCCTTTGCAAGGATGTAGTATCCTTCTTTGCCTCTCTTAATCAGTGTTGGTTTGAAATCTACTTGATCTGCAAAGAGCATAGCTATTCCTACTTTTGTGGGGGTTCCTGTCACATGGAATATTGTTTTCCATCCTTTAACTTTCAATCTATGAGTTTCTTTTTGAATTAAGTGTTTTTCTTGTATGCACATATTGTTGGATTTTGCTTCTTGACCCATTCTGCCTATCTCTTTTGATTGGTGAATTGAGACCATTAACATTGATGGTTATAACTGGTACATTTTGAGTTATCATTGTCATGACTTTTTGTTTTTGTTGGATTCTCCCCCTTTACATTTAATTTCTTGTCACACCTGATGGGTTCCTTCTGGTGTGCTTCCTGGGGTTGGGATCCTCATTGTCTGTTCCTAGGATATTGTCTAAAATTTTTTGGAGTTCTGGTTTGGTTTTCATGAAGTTCCTAAGGTGCTCTTTGTCAAGAAAGTGTATTATTTCACCATCAACTTTGAAAGACAGTTTTGAAGGGTACATCAATCTGGGTTGGAGGCTGTTTTCTTTTAGGGCTTGGAATATGTCACTCCAAGCTCTTCTTGCCTTGATGGTTTGTTTTGAGAAGTCTGCTGTGATTCTGAAGGGCTTTCCTTTGTGATTTGTTTCTTTTCTCTGACTGCTTATAGAACTTTGTTCTTCTGTTGGGTTTGTGGAATCTTAACAATTATATGCCTATGTGTAGATATTTTTTGATCAAGGCTATTTGGAGTCCTATATGCCTCACTTATCTGTATGTCAACTTCTTTTCCCCTGCTTTGGGAGTTTTCTGCCATTATTTCTGTGAACAGTTTTTTTATGTCATCTGCACTCTCTCCTGTTTCTTCTTTGACTCCAATCATTCTGACGTTATTCTTCTTTGCATTGTCTAGCAGCTGCTGCATTGATTTCTCATGTTTCCTGATCACCCCTTGTGCTTTGCCATTTGGGGAGGTAGCTTCTTTCATTTGTTTTGGTTATGGTTAGGGGGTCACCGGAAGGGGATGTGATAACTTTTGAATAAATGTGTGAATGAAAGAGTTCTGGATAGGAGACTGTGTGGAACAAGCTGCCGAACAAGACAAAGGGAGGAAGTGCTCAAGCTTAAAGAGTTCTCCCTGAATCGCAGAATTTGTATGAGGTCTGTCCAGAGATTCTGTGGTCGCGTTTAACTTAGGCACAATGGTGAGCTTATGTGACAGCCCACCTTAGCCTGAACGGACCTTAAAGTGGCCGAGAGGTCCACAGCCAGGCAGCTGAATGAGTGATCCCCCACCTTTGTTTGTCTTGCATCTCTGTACAAGAGAACCCATATACACACCAACACTCTGATCGGCCGATCATGGGGACAGGAATATCTCATCCTACTGTTTTGAAATGCATGCTTAAGAATTTTAAGAAAGGTTTTAATGGAAATTATGGTATTAAGATGAAACTCCCAAAACTTAGAGCCTTTTGTGAGTTAGAATGGCCCACGATTTGCCCAGCTGGGCCAACTGAGAGATCCCTAGATGAGAGTCTTTTTGGTCCATCTGGCTAGCAGTCACTGCCCCTGGATGGGAACATCCAGAACAATTTCCCTATATTGATTCATGGCTCAACTTGTGTCACAGAATGCCTCCTTGGCTTCATATGTGCACTCTGGGAGCAAAAAACAATATTCTGGTCCTCTGTCAGAAAGAGGACCATGCTGGAAAGAAACCGGTCCTTTCAGATCCAGACCAAGATAATTTAGACTTTCCCCCTCCTTTTGTGTTGCTAAATTCACAGATGCAGAGGAGTTGGGGACAAAAGCCTGAGAACTGCTTGACTTTAGTGCACCAGAGGGTGCATGCTGTGGTCAGACTCAAAGAAGATCGAATAGGGCTTGCACTCAAATTGGAAAAAAGAATTGAAAAAAGAAAATAAGTAATGGATTAAAAACAGCCAAGAAAGCTCTGAAGGGCATAAAACAAAGCCAGAGAAAGTAAGAAATTTTACAAGAGAAATTACAAATTTTAGCTAATTGATAAATATATGTGTTTCAGTTTGAATTGATGTTCAATTGGTGTGCTTAAAATACTTCTTGTACATTGAAAATTCTTCAATTGTAATTATAGGGTTAACTTGCTCTTTTCTGTACTTTGTTGATAAAAAAAAACTCAAGGTCACTACTGTTCTATTGGCAGCCAACCAAATTTAAAGTATAACAATCTGAGAACAAAAAAAGGGACATTTAAAAATTTTAACAGCTAAAGACAAGTTTGTGACAAAAGGTCTATAGTAAGTGAGATAAAAAATATTAAAAAGCTATAAGTAAAAGAGTAATTTTGATGTAAGAAATTTTGTATATTTGTCTTGTTAGGAAGATAAAAGAGATATACAAGACCAGAAGGTTTAGGTATGTCAAAAGATGTACAAAAGTGATTTATCAAAAAATATATATGCTTGTTTGTTGGTTTCAAGTTTGTTATGAAAAGTTTAAATATGTTTACATTGGTTGTCATCAAAGGGTTAAATTCTAAGTACATTACTAATATGTGTACATCAGTCATCTTCAAAGAGTTTAAGAGCCAACAGGTTACAATATGACCTCCTCCTTTACAGTGAGTTAAAAAAATCTGTTGGAAAAAGGCACAAATATGTCAGACCAAGGTGCAATATTTGAAATTTGACTTTAAAAAGGATAAAAAGAGGCTTGGTCCAGAGAAAAAAGTCATTTATTCTCTGCCAAGACCCCTCCAAAATGCTTCAATTATTTGATTCCATCTTTGTTACCCAATGTCCTAATTGGGAGGACTGTAAAAAACTTTGTAGAACTTTGTTAACCACTAAACAATCCAGAGAGTTTTAGGAAAAATTAAAAAATTAATGCAACTAGAATGCTACGCAGAATCCAGATGCTTGATATGAACAGCAGTTTCCAGTAAATATGTGGCCTGATTGGAATCTTAATACCCCAGTAGGCCAGGAGAGCTTAAGAAATTATCAGATGGCCCTTCTGGCAGGGATACGAGTGAGAGCCCTGGGAAATTTTACGAGTGGCTTTGCAAGGTCTACAGAATATGCACACCATTTGACCCTGCTGTTCCACATAACCATTAGTTAATCAATAGGACCTTTGTAACTCAGTCAACTCCAGACATTAGAAGGAAGATTCAGAAGCAAGAGACTTGGGAAGGCATGAATATAACACAACTGTTGCAATTACCTAGGAAACTATATGTGAACAGAGAGTCAGTGAGAGAGAGTGAGTAAGAGAAAGATGAGCAAGATGAGAGGAGAGCAATGGCTATGGGAGCCAAGGAAGAGAGAGAGAGAGAAAAAGACAGGGAATGAAACCAGAGGGAAAGCAGAAAAAAGGCTTTAGGTGTAAAGTCTTAGAGTTTGACCAGTGTGCATATTGTAAAGAGAAAGGACACTATAAGAATAAGTGCCCAAGGCTCAAGGAAAAGAAAAAACAGGACTTAAAGGAAAGGAAAGACACTGGCACATTGTTGCCTGTGATGGAAGACAGTGTGTGACACAGACCGGGCTCAATGCAGCTAGGCCCCCAAGAGTCCATAGTCAATATAAGGATAGAGGGCAAGAACATGCCCTTTATGGTAGACAGTGGCACAGAACATTCAGTAGTAACAGCTCCAGTCACCCCTCTGAGCGGAAAGTGCATCCAAGTGATCGATGCCACTGGAATTTCAGAAAAGCTCCAGTTCTGCTATGAAAGGACATGTGAAATTGGAGGACATAAAGTGAAACATGAATTCTCGTATATGCCAGAATGTCCTATCCCCTTACCAGAAAGAGATTTATTATCCAAATTGGGAGCTACAATAACTTTCACCCAATGAGGAAATGCGTCTCTGCATTTAGACCCAGGAAGAGATCTCATCATGATGGTAACTACTAAAAGGGAGGATGAATGACAATGCTACAATGTGGATGAGGTTTGCCAAGCTCCACAAGAATTAAAAACTATGTTTCCTGGAGTATGGGCAGAGGAATCGCCCCCAGGCTTAGCTAAGAATCATTCACCCATAGTTATAGAATTAGAAGACAATTTGGCCCCCATTTCTATAAAACAATATCTGATGTCCAGCCAAGCCCGAATTGGAATCAGACCTCAAATCATGAGATTAAAGGAATTTGGACTTATAAGATAATGTAAGTCACCTTGGAACACCCCTTTGCTGCCAGTTTGGAAACCTGATGGGGACTATAGGTCAGTGCAAGATCTACGGGGTGTAAATGACAGAACAGTAACACTGCACCCAGTGGTCCCTGACACTTATACTTTGCTGGGTCTAATACCCTCAGAGGCAGCATGGTTTACTTGTTTGGACTTAAGAGATGCCTTCTTTTGCCTTTGCATTGCTCCTCAACCCATCTTTGCATTTGAATGGGAGGACACAAGTGATGGAAAAAAAAGACTCAGTTTACTTGGACCAGATTGCCACAGGGATTTAAAGCCCATGCTTTTTGAGGAAGCCCTAGCCAAGGACTTGCTTGCCCTCCCTGCGTAACAATGTAGCTGTGTCCTACTGCAGTATTTGGATGACTTACTCTTATGCAGCCAAACTCAAGAATGGTGCTGCAAAGGCCCCAAAAAGTAGTTGCTTCACTTATAAGAAAACTGGATAGAAAGTATCATGGCAGAAAGCCCAGATTTGTGTACAGCATGTTAAATATTTAGGATTTCAAATAACACAGGGCATGCATTGCCTAGGAAATGAAAGGTTATTAGTGCCATCCCTAAACCCCAAACAAAGAAGCAGCCGGGAGAGTTTCTTGGGGTGGCAGGCTTCTGTAAAATTTGGATTCCGGGCTTTACAGAAATCTCTAAACTCCTTTATGAAGCCCTAAAGGGACAAGAGGAGAATCATCTGCATTGGCCTGTAGAACAGGAGGAAGCTTTTAAAAAATTAAAATTGACTTAGGCAGCTGCCACAGTCCTAGGCATACCAAATGTAAAGTGGCCTTTTACTCTATATGTGACTGAAAAAAACCATGTGGCCCTTGGAGTGTTGACCCAAGAAGTAGGCCCATGAAATCAACTGGTGGCATATTCGTCTAAGAATTTAGATTCAGTAGCAAAAGGATGGCCTCATTGTCTTTCGGCCTTAGCAACTTCAGTTCTGTTGATTCAAGAAACAGACAAGTTGACTTTAGGTCAGGAACTGACTGTGCAAGTTCCACATGCAGTCCTAGAACTGCTGAACACAAGGGAGCATCATTGGCTCTCAAATAATTGGGTTCCTCAGTATCAAGCCCTTCTCTGTGAGAATCCCCGCTTATCGTTTATTTCTGTAAAAACTTTAAATCCTGCTACCTTTTTGGCCATGGAGACAGGCCTTCCTGATCATGACTGCTTGAGTGTCACTGATGAGCCCTTTTCCAGCCACCCTGACTTGCAAATGGCACCCTTGTCTGATGCTGACCTTGTTCTGTTCATGGATGGAAGAAGCTTCATGGAAGATAGGGTTTGTCATGCTGGATATACAGTAACTACAAAGGATGAGGTGATCCTAGCTGGGGCCCCTTCCTTTTGGCTGGTTGGCACAATGGGCTGAGCTCTGGTCACTTATACAGGCACTCCGATGGACAAAGGGTAAAAAGGTAAATATATATACAGACTCTCACTATGCATTTGCTCCATGGCATGATTCATCGAGAGTGAGGTCTTCTCACAGTAGAAGGGAAGCAAATAACAAATAGATAGAAAATTGTACAGTTGCTAGCGGCAATGTGGGAACCTAGCAAAGTCACAGTAATACATTGTTCAGGACATCAGAAAAACAAAAGCTTCATTACACATGGTAACAATAAATCTGATGCTGAAAGCCAAGAAAGACAACGTACTCAAAGCCTGCTCTCATCACTCCGAAGGCTGGTGAGTCAACGCATGGCTGAAGAATACCAACAAGGCCAACATGGATTATTGTGTTGTGCCAAATCACCACTGCCTTAAGTTTCCTTGTTTTCAAACTGTGGGTGTTTAGGCCTAGTAATGAAAAGTTTGATGAACAATATGTGATTTTTAAAATGGTAAAATGAGAACTGGAAGGCTATCCATTTATAATATTCTTTGATAACATTATGGGGGACCTGGGGTAACTTCTGCCTGTGGGGGACTATTCTAATGAGAAATTATATTGCAAAGAGAAAACACAAGTTTGGATCAACAGCTCCCTTGTCGGATAAGCCATTGGTAATTGTAACAATTGTAAACAAGGTCATTATAATCCTATATCTACGTATATGCCAGCCCCATGGGAACCCATTTGGCTACAAGGAGTAATATATTTCACTAGGACAAGTAATTAAAAAAAGATCTTGAGGCAATTCGAGATACCCTTCAGGCTTTAAAATCCCAGTTAGATTCTTTAGCCAACATAGTGCTACAGAATAGGTGTGCTCTCCATTTGCTAACAGCCCAGAAATGAGGGACTTGCTTATTCCTTGGTAAACATGTTGTTATTATGCTAATGAATCTGGTGTAGTACAAGAATCACTAGACAAACTGAAAGATCGGATCAAGGCTCTTAATGAGAAATTTGGTATAAGAGAGCCTCCTTATGGGATTAATTTTACTTGAGCAGGATAAAAAACTTAGATAGGACCTCTTCTGAGTCTCCTTCTTGTTATAATATTAGTATTAATGCTTGGTCCTTGTGTTATTCAATGGATTTCAATATTTATACAGCAGTGTATTGCTGCTGCTGAACACTATCAAATGCTAGTATTAAGAAATACAGATAAGTTAGATAAAACATATTATGGATAGAAGATTTATCCAGAAGTAGACAAAGGGAGAAATGATAGGAAATGTTTTAAAGTAAGTTTAGTAGATTAGCTATTAAAGTAGTTGTGAAAGCAAAATAGGTAGTGTATCCCTTTAAAATCTTGCCTTAGCCCATTGCTTTTGTCCTTTAAAGTGAAGGTTATATAGCTCCTTTGATCTGTAGCTCCACTACAGATAACATCCTAGCTCTGAAGTACAAAGTGGGAATCCTTGAACAAACTTGTGATGTATGTGCCTTAACTGTCAAGTGTTCAGGACTGTGATCAGTGACAGAAACCACTTGTGTCTAACCATTAAACAGGAATTGGAACTTTATTTACTCAACAAAGACCACTAGGGATGAGATAATGACTGACAAAAGTATAAAAGGTGATGGAAAAAGAGCACAGGGCATGGACTCTGACCAGACCAGTTTCTGGCAGTCCTGCCTGCTTGTGAGTAAACTTTTGTTTTACCCAACTTCTGTGTCTCTGTGCATTTCTTTCTGCAATTCCAAAACATTATCTTCTATATCTGAAATTCTGTCCTCACATTGGCTCATTCTGTGGTGTAGACTTTCAGTGTAGTTTTTGATCTCCTGGAAATCTGTTTGCATCTGTTCTATTTATTCCATTTCTTTCCTATGTTAGGATTCCATCATGTTCCTCAGCTCCTCTCTAGATTTATTAATCATGTCTTGCACTACAAGCACAATCTCTGCTATTATCTGGGAAATTATTTCTGATTTCATTTTTTCCAGATCCTCTTTTGTTGCTAGTTCAGGGAGTCCAGGTGGTTGAGTATCAGAGTGTTCCATCTCATTTCCTTTTGGGGTTGCTGTAGGTGATTTGGAAGTTTGGTTTTGAGACTTGTTTACATGTCTTCTCATTTTGACAGGGGGAGGGGGATGTGCTCTTGGTTCCTGCGTGGCTCACTTCCTCTGAGCTGAGAGTGGTGGAACATCGGCCTGCAAGCCCCTTCCTCTGGGCTGGGAGTGGTGGTATGGCGGCCTGGAAGCCCCTTCTTCTGGGCTGGGAGCAGTGGAATGGTTGGCCTACTTTTCTTGCAATGACACCCATGCTTTATGACCACGTGGGTTGGCAAGGGCAGTAGCCCCTGTTATCAGCTTATCTCTCTCAGTACTGCACCTCTGTCCCATGAGTGAGCTGGAGCAAGGGCAATTCGTGTCTCGGTATTACTACTCGACCACTCTGGGGGATAGAGTCCCTGCTCTGAGCACTTCTGGGTGAAAGGAGGGATAGTTCATGATCCATTTTGGCCACTCACAAGGAATTTAACCTCTTCAACATATAAGGTGGAGGGTGATGATAAATGCTGATAACTTGTCAATCTTGGTGAGATAGAGTCCCTTGACTGATTGCTGAAGGAAGAAGGAGCCTTGTCTTTTTGGCCACATCTGCCCAGAATGAAGTATCTGTCAGGTACATCTGGGGAGGGAAGATGGAGGGAGTGCCTCATGGCTCATGTAAAACAGACTCTCATTATTTTTACGAAGAGTTGGTAGATTTTCTTAAATATTTATTCACTTGCCTTAGGACATTTTTGAGAGACATGAGATGGTTGTTTTTAGCTGGGCATGGTGGCACATGCCTGTGATCCCAGCAATTTGGAGGCTAAGGCAGGAGGATTCCTGCTAGTTCAAGGAGAGCCTAGGCTATATAGAGAGTTCAAGGCCAGTCTGTACTTCAGAGTGAGATCCTGTCTCAAACAACAAGAAAAAAACAAAAAACAAAAAAAGAAGAAATGGTTGTTTTTTAAAAAGTATATTTCCCCATTTATGCTTGTTTTACTTGGAAATGACTATCATCATTATCATTGACATTTGTTGCCTGCTGTGGCATTAATCCTCAAATGTCAATTTCATGGGATTAATAAATGCCTAGAACATTAGTAGAGCATGATCCTGGGCATGTCTGGGTGGATCATAGAAACGAGGCCTTGGGTACTGCATATGGACCCTCACCCATTCCTCTCTGGGACTGTTCTGCTCTGCTTCCTGGTCACTATGAAATGAGAAGTTTCACTTTCCTGCTATTATGTTCCTGGTTTGGAGCAAGCTGACCATGGACTGAATTTCTTGAAACTGAGCCAAATTAAACCTATCCAAGCAGAAAATGGAAAGATATCCCTTGTTCTTGAATAGGCAGAACCAATATAGTAAAAATAGCCACATTTCCAAGACTGTTATACAGATTCAATGCAATGCCAATCAAAATACCACTAACATACCTCACAGAACTAGGGAAAGCAATTCTAAAATTCATTTGGAAGCAGAAGAAACTTAGAATAGCAAAAGCAATTCTGGGCAACAGAGGCAAGGCAAGGGGGCTTTACTTGAAATTATACTGGAAAGCTACCATGATAAAAGCAGCATGGTACTGGCAAAAAACCCCCCAACAAAAACAAACAAAAAAGCCCTAGACCTGAGGATCAACAGAGCAAAATAGAAGATGCAGAAACAACTCCAAATGCACTCAGCCACCTTGTCTTTGACAAAAGGGCCAAACATCTTCACTAGAAGATTGTCTCTTTGATAAATGGTGCTAGGAAAACTGGCTTTCCACATGCCAAAGATTAAACCTAGACGCATGTCTCTCACCATGCAAGAAACTAAAATTGAAATGGATCAAAGACTTAAATATTAAAATAGAAATACTTAATCTGCTGGAAGATAAATTAGGTAAAGCTCTTGAAGTCATAGGTATAGGCAAAGACTTTATGAACAAAACCTCTATCACACAGGAAATATTACAAAGAATCAACAACTGGAATTTCATCATATTAAAAAGTTTTTGCACAGCAAAAGAAACCACCAACAGAGTGAAGAGACAACCCACAGAATGGTAAAAAGTTTTTACGAGCTATTTCTCAGACAAAGGATTAATATCTAGGATGTATAAAGAACTCAAAAAAATCAAACACCCTCCAAGTTTAAAGACCAAACAAAAAAATGGGCATCTGAAATGAATAAACACTTCTCAGATGAAGAAGTACAAACAGCAAATGTTCAATAACATTGGTCATTGTGGAAATACAAATTAAAATAACACTGAGATTCCATCTCAATCCAGAAAGAGTAGCTGTCATCAAGAAATCAACCAACAACAAATGCTGGCGAAGCTGTGGGGAAAAAGGAACCCTTCTCCACTGTTGGTGGGAGTGCAAATTATTACAACTAGTATGGAAATCAGCATGGAGATTTCTCAAAAAACTAACACTAAAGGTTCCATTTTATCCAGCTATTCCTTTTCTTGGTATCTTCGCAAAAGAGACAAAAAGTGTAATACTACAGTCATGTATGCATACCCATGTTTATAGCAGCACAATTTGTTTCTTTTTAAAAATTAATTTTATTGATACATTTTAGGTATACAGTATAATGACATTCATCATTGGATATTTGCACCTTTACATAATCTCTCTTGGTTCTTATTTTTTCCCCCTTCCCCTGCCCTCCCTTCAACCCCTCCTCCCTCTCTATTTACAAAGACTTTGTTTCCATTTTTTCATTTTCTCATATTAATTCCATTTCCTTCTTTCCTTTCCCCTACCTCTCCCACTTCCCCTTCCCCTTTGCCTCTTTTCTTCCTATTTCACATTCTCTATTACACCTTTTAGTCCTTACTTATACTTTCAGTTTCTCACACCAGAGCAACTATTTGGTATTTATACATGTGTGTCCTGTTTATTTCACTTAAGAGTATTGCCTCAATGTGCATCCACTTAGCTATAAATGTCTCTAATTTCTCATTTTTGATGGCTGAGTAGTACTCCGTTTTATTTAAAAAAACCACATTTTCTTTATCCAGTCTCCAGTTGATGGGCACTTGGGCTGTTTCCAAGTTTTAGCTATCACAAACTGTGCTGCTATGAACATGGGTGCACATAAATCACTGTGGTATGATTCTTTTAATTCTTTGGGGAAGATCCCCAGCAGTGGAATAGTGGGGTCAAATGGGATTTCCAGTCCTATTTCTTTGAGGTATCTCCATAGTGATTTCCACAGTGGTTGCACCAGTCTACACTCCCACCAGCAGTGGAGCAGGGTTCCTCTTTCCCCACAGCCCTGCCAGCATTTGTTATTGGTTGATTTCCTGATAGCAGCCATTCTTTCTGGAGTGAGGTGGAATCTCAGTGTTGTTTTCATTTGCATCTCTCGAATGACCAGTGATGTGGAACATTTTTTCATGTATTTATTTGCTATTTCTACTTCTTTGTGTGAGAAATGTCTGTTCATTTCAGATGCCCATTTTTGGATTGGGTCTTTAAATTTGGGAGGTCTGATCTTTTTAAGTTCTTTATAGATTCGAGATAGTAGACCTTTGAGGAACAGCAGGTGAAAATTTTTTCCCACATTGTGCGTTGTCTCTTCACACTGTTGATGGTTTCTCTTGCTGTAGCAGCACAGTGTGTAATACCTAAATCCTGAACAAAGCTCAGATGCTCATGAACAGATGAATGGATAAAGAAAATGTATTTTTATACAATGGAGTACTACTCTGCCATAAAGAGGGATAAACTTGAGACATTTTTAGGTAAATGAATGGACCTTGAGACCATACTTTTAAGTATGGACACACATGTTTAAGTATCTCATTGTTTCTCTTGTGTGAGAAACTGAAAGCATAAATAGGGACCAAAATGTATAATAAATATTGAGAAGTAGGAAGAAAATATTCAAATGGGAAGGGGAACAAGGGAGGGGGGAAGGGGAAGGAAGGAAGGGAAAAGGAAAAAGAGGAGGAAGGAAAAAAATGGGAACAAAACTTTTGTAAATAATGAGGGGAAGAAGTACTGGAGGGGAGAGGAATGAGAGTAAAACAGAAAAATCACGGTATGCTATGTACAGGTACAAATGCCCTATGATGAATGTGATCATTATGCATATCAAAAGATTACCAATAAAGTTAATTTAAAAAATTAAGCCTAGCCACCATTAAGTTGTAGGTGTTGGGTATTGTGCCTTGTCTCAGTGACAAGAAAGCTGACTATTACAGCTGGTTTTCTCTTATCCTTTGAAGAGCATTCTGAGTGCCAGGAAAACTTTGTAGTATCTTATGTTACATTGCACCTGTATGACAGCATTCCTGGAGTGTGTATCCAAATATATGTTAAGTTCTCAGAGGAGAAGGAGTAGGTTTAATAGAAATTTATATTTGCATATGTAATAGGCCCAAATATTTTTTTCAGGAAATGCATACACAAAGAGATAGCTGTGTCTTCTACTTGAAAATGACCACCACAGTGAAGTATAACTTTCACTCCTCAAGTCTGGACTCTGTGTTGTGACTTCTTTCCAAAAATACAATAAGGAAATGGAGGGAAAAGTGTAACTTTACATGAAGAAACTGATAAACTATCTCGTTCTACTTGATTATAGTCAACATCAATAGTGACAAGTTATTTTAACTTGATATGGTGTGTTGAGACTGGCACTTGGTCTCTGAAGTCTTCCTTCTCAAAGTACATTATCACAATTTAATCATGAGCGAAACATCAGACAAATCTTAGTTGATGGAAATTCTATAAAATACCTAAGAAGCACTCCTCAAAACTTTCAAGCTCATCAAAAGCAAAAAAGTCTGATAAACCATTACAATCAAGAGGAACCTAAAGAGATATTATGGCTAAATGTGATGTGGAATACTGATGTGAAATCTTAGAATATTAGATAAAACTAAGGAAATATAAATAAAGTATGGATTTCAGTTAATTATTATATATTATCAATACCATATTAATTCATTCATTGTAACAAATGTACCATACTAATAGAAAATGTTAATAACAGAGAAAACTGGGTGTTGAGTCTATGAATTCCCTGTACTACCTTCTCAGTTTTTACATAAAATAGTTCTAAAATTAAAAATTAAAGAACTACTACAAGGGGTAGAGTTTGAGCTGGGGAGAAAGAAACTTAGTTTGACTGAGGTTGTTTTTCTAGGGGTCCTTCATAGGATGGGGCCCATAGAGACCCAGAAGAAAAGCTAGGTAGGATACAATCAGAACTGTGTATTGTGAGGTCCAGTATTTTCTTTTTTGTGAATCTATTCTAATGAAAAAGCCAGATGAATGTGCAAGTATAGTTAACTGCAGAATGATTTTTTTAGTGAAATGTTGCAACATCCTAATTGTCCACACTGGGGCAGTGCCTCACTACGTTTATTCTACAGTACACGGAGATGCTGGCACACAAAGAGGAGATGCTGCATAGTGTATTGCTTTGAGGAGTCCAATATGCATTGCTATATAATCTCAGCGATCGGTCATGCTGAAAACAAGTTTGTAAAGTTCTGTTAGAACCAGAATTCATTTGACCATGGATCACTTTTTTATACCATTTATTATTGAGCCAAATGCTATTAATGTCATCACACTTTGGCAACTGCTGCACTAAGGTTTGGGATATATATATATATATATATATATATATATATATATTTCTGTTGGTATATTACATAGCAATTAGTGTAATCATGTTTTGGGAACTATTTAATGAATTGGGAATATATTCATAATTTTAGAAAAGGGAAACAAGACATACATTTGTACATACAATATAGTCTTAAGTATTTACATTTTTATATACTTAGGAAAAGAAGGCAGAAAAATATAAGGTTAATAGTGGTTACCCCTGGATTGTGGGGTTACAAGTGATTTTAAATATTTTCTTTATGGTTTTATAATTGATAATGGTTTATAAGGAAAATGCATTACTTAACTAGTTAGAAAAGAATCCATGTCAGAAGCCAATATTTTGTACAACAAAATGTTTATCTCCTTCATACATTCTGAATTTATTTACCTTTTGTCATAAATAAGTTTGGATCAGAAATGTTTTGAAAATGCCAGATTATTTAAGCTCAAGAAAGAGAATAACAAGTCCTGGATGGGCTTGACTTGGATGGTGCAGTGCTATGAAAGTGAAGCACTGCTGTCCTCTGGCCAGCAAGGAGGTAGCAATGACAGTAGCCATTACAGCTGCAAGGCTAGTGCTCTTCCTTGGGTGACTGCTGGACTCGGGTCCTAAGTTGGAATTCCCTTAAAATAAGTGCTTTTTCTTTCATTGCCTTGAGAAGAGAATGAATATAGAGATCATCTGCCTAATTCCTTATGTGAAACTAATCTCTGGAGGACAGATACTTCACCTGCTTGCTTGTGTGTGGGAACAGCTCACAGTCTCTCTTCTTTGTACCAGATGCCTACATCCCACACACCAGTGTGAAATCGCCTGCCTGTTCCTTCACAGGAGGCTAGAAGGAGAGAAGGTGGGCCTGCTCCTTCCGGTGCTTCTCTGCACAGAAATTCTCTGGCTATTTACCCATTGCCAGTGTGTAGCAGGAGGCTGAGCACTGTAGGGATTCCTGCATAAATGACTTGAAGTGGATTTTTTATCCTTGGAGACTGCATTGAGAAAGAAATATGGGCAGGAATAAAAAACACAATGCTGGGGAATGAGGGAACATTGGTCCTAATCCCAGTTTTGTCACGAATCCTTTGAGTGAACTTGGATAATTCCTTCCCCTCAGTGGGCCTTAATTTCCCCACATATAAAGTGAGTGGTTTTTCAATGAAATCGGTTCCCTATTGTACTCATAGTAAAACTTAACTCCTTTACATAGAGCCAGGGATCCTACACTATCAGGCATCTGTCTTCTCTTTTGCTTTCATCTCCTACTACTTTGCCTTACTGTATCCCAATCATATCTCTGAATTTTTGTACTATGTCTTCCCTCTCCCTATCTCTCAAGATCTGGTTGTTTTGTACTTGGTTCTCAGCTTAAATGTTGTCTTCTTATAAAGGACTTCCCTGACCATCTCATGGAAAGTGCCCTGTATCTTCTTCCTAGTACTGTCTTTCCTACTACCTCATTTCCTTTCCTTCCTGGAAATCATTAATTTGTATTTGGCTTGTTTATTTTATTGTTGGCTTATTAGTTGTTTGTCTTCCTCCACTAGGTTCTGAGCTCCACAAAAGTAAGGAATCATGTTGATTTTGTTGATTCCTGTATCCCTTGTGAATAGAACAGTGCCTGAAACAGAGCAGTAGCTGATATTTGTGAAATGAGTAAGAAGAAACTAGCATTTTCTAATTTAACAAACACCTAGACAGTACTTACACTGTACTGATCTTTGTTCTATTTATAAATAAAACATTTATAAAATTTATAAATTTTAATTCATTTAATTATCATGATATTCCTGTGAGGTAGACACTATTATCTTTCTCATTTTAAGGACAAGGAAACTAAGTATCTCGCCCAAGTTTGTGCTGTAGTTTACATAGATTATTACTTCTAATCCTACCAAGAATGCTACAGAAGTAGAAGCCATTTTTACCATAATTTATAAACCAAAAAAAAAAAATCAAGACTTAGAGAAGTTTAATCACTTGGCTGACATCACGCACCTGGGTAAGTGCAAAGAAGGACCTGGAAACCAGAGTGTCTGACTCTACAGTCCCACTAATAAATGACTGGATGGCTGTGGCTATTACATGACTGTTCTTTCCAATCTTTGTATACAAACACAGATGGTCAGAGAGGACAGAAATTGAAGCCACAGAAGCTGTGTAGCAGGCAGATCTGCATTAGAGAGAGAGGCGGTCTGCAGAGAAGCTAAGGTTGAAGGAAGAGGAGCTCTTTGTTCTACCCACAAAGAGTACATGCTGGAGTGGATGGGGCCTCTTTCTCTGAAGTCGGCCATACCCTGCCTCCTGCACAGCAGTTCCTTTAAGGAGCCAGGCTAAAGGGACACTGACAGTGCCAAAAGAGCCTGAGTCCCAGAAGAGATTGTTTAGCCATTCCCACATTTTTCTACTCCAGAGACAACTATGACCACTCTCAGTCGCACATTGGGCTAGAGAAACATCACACAGGCCTAATAAAGGCACAGGAGAAATTCATAGGTAATTTGGCCAGTGGATGGGATGTATAGATGGTCCTCTCTGGACACACAGACAAACTAGCAACACTGATTACTCAGGTAAGGCTGATTACTCCAGACATACCAAGCAGATAACTACCCGCCTAGCTGGCACATGGACTGGCCCAGACAGTGAGGCTAGATCCTAGTCAACCCTGACAAGCTACATCTTCTAGATAATGTACTACCCTTCTGTTTACCTCTGATATCTTTCCTTTCCCTCTGTTCTTATGCAGAGGGCCACCTCACTGCACAACTCCAGAAGGCACAATTCATTTTATATTATTCATGAATGGTGCCGCCAGAGTTGCTACTAATGTGTATAGTAGCTGTGATGTGGCAGTTGGTTGTGTGTCTTTTGTGGATTCTTGCTTTTGGTGCTTGACTATACTGACCATATCCCTTACCCCACCTTACAAGTTCCCTGCCCATCTCATCTGGAAAACATACAGGCCCTGAAGTGATCACTGAGAATCTACAAGGTGCAATTTGCTATCTTCTAGCAAGATAAAATGCTCAGGTAATGTTCCACCAGGTAAAATAATGGGTTTTCATGAATCTCTTTAGCCAATGTGTGTGTCTAGTATCCTGTGATCATGAGAAACCCCAGCCTTTCCATTTATACATGCTGATACTGACAGATTGTAGATATGTGGCTGTAGACCTTTGGACTATTTGTTTTCTTATTATTTCAAAGATTAATCATGCAATTCCCCTATGATGCATAATATTAAATATGCTTTATATATTTGAAAATGAGTAAATGCACAGAAGCATATAGTCCTGCATGTGGTTTTGAGTGTACCACAGATGCAGGCCTCAGACAAAAAGTGCTTCCACCTTCCCAAATCCATCTTTTGTCATGGAGAGACTGCTCTCTCAGGAGCCTGATCACTCAGAAGTTTGATCATTAGGCACACTAGGGATTGTACCTGAAAAAAATAAGATTGTTAATTGTGTTTACAATGAAATGTCTGAATAAGTAAATGGAACCTTTTAACATTTGATTAATAACTATTAAGATCTTCTGGAACAGGATGTTATGCTGTGTGCAGCTGGTTATGAATAACAACATCACATGCCTACCATGGGCCAGGTACTGTGCAACAGTGTTTTATATGCATTATCTCTTAATTTATTCAGTGTCCCTGAAAGAAGGGAATGATGATCTCATTTACAGAAGAAAAACCTGAGAATCAGAAAAAGGAAGTGATTTGTCTAAGATCACTGGTAAGTAAGTTGGTAAGTAAGTGATAGAGCCTGGAGTTAAATATTTCAGGTGTGCCAGGCATGGTATTTGTGATTCCAGCTACTTTGGAGACAGGATGATCATAAGTTCCATGCCAGCCTGGGCAACTTAGTGAGACTCTATCTCAAAAAATTATATACATATATGGAGAGGGAGAGAAAGAGAGAGAGAGAGACAGAGAGAGAGAGAGAGAGAGAGAGAGAGAGAGAGAGAGAGAGAGAGAGAGAGAGAGAGAGAGACTTGCTATGTTGTCCAGGCTGGCCCCAAACTCCTGGCCTCAAGCTATCTTCCTGCCTAAACCTCCTGAATAGCTGAGACTACAAGTGCACACCAATCCAAATTCCTCTGACTTGTGAGTGGCTTTCCTAAAATTTCTTTACTCTTCTGACCTAGAGGTGCCAGGAGAGAAGGAGGTTCATTGGAGTAGATTTCAATATCATGAGACACAATGGCATCAGGAAATTGCTGTAAATAAGAATCAGAGTGAGGAGACAGCATAGGGACAGAGACCCCTGGAACATGACAGGCCATCTTGACTCTACCACCCACTGTTCTTCAGCAGTTTGCAAGAGAGCTGGGGACTATCAGAGTGTGCAGTCTGATAGCCTTGCACTACTTTTGCTGGGAAGAACTGGCTTGGGCTTCAACTACCTTCCTTTCTTCAAATTTCCCTCCTGGGCTCCTCATGGTTTCAGCATATAACATTATGGCATAGTAGGAAGAACATGAACTCTGGAGAGACCATCCTTGCTCCAAGGTGTAGCTCTGCTGCCCTTTCTAACCCTGGGAGCTCAAACAAGCCATGTAATCACTCTGGTCTTAAGTTCTGCATCTGAGTTGGTGTGAAGATTAGATTGCCATCTAGTTCAGTGCCTCACAGCTCTTGATAAGGAATGGAACTCTTATTCCCACATTTCTGCCTCAGACACCACCACACTTTCTCATTATTCCTGTTCCACTTGAAGGGAGCCTGGAACCTTGAGGAGCTGCTGGGTGTCTCCCGAGTGATGCTAACTGCTACCCCTTCCAACTTCACGCTTCAGGGCAACTCCATTTTACCAAGGGTAGGTCTGCCTGTCCCTTTCCCTGGATCCCTCCACTCACACATATACACTTATCCTTGGTAGTCATGGGGAATTGGTGTCAGGATCTCTCAAGATACCCAAATCCACAGATGCTTGAGTTCTTTTTATAAAATGGCGTAATAATTGCATATAATCTAGGCAATCCTTCCATTTATTTTAAATCATCTCTAGATTACCTACCATACTGGATATCCACAATGTAAACGCTATGTAAGAAGTTGTTATGCTATATTATTTGAGGAACAATAATAAGAAACAAGGGGCTGAGGTTGTAGCTCAGTGGCACAGTGCCTGCCTGGCAAGCTCGAAGTCCTGAGTTCAATCCCAGGTACCGAATAAACAAACAAACAAATGAAAGAAAAAAGTTCATACATACTCAGATACAATTTTTAACAAAATTTTTTTTTCAAAAAAAAGAATTAAAATGTATTATGTACATGTACCAACTTGGAATGTAATCATCATGTACTATGTACCAATAAAAAATAAAATAATAAAAAATATTTTCAGTCTCTGGCTGACTGAATCAAGGATGCAGCAGGCAGGCTGTGTGCCTATGTCCTGCTCAGATCAAGGTGGCATAGATGTGAAAAAGGTTGAAGACCTCATTTAAACCAAATGAGAATCCTGACTCAGACTCAGCCCCAACAGCAGTTCCCAATGAGAAAAAAAAAAGAAAAAGTTCAATTTAAAGTCTAGTCTCCAAACAGAAATCTACAAAAGGCTACTTTATCGCCCCCTTACCCTCTCTAATATCTGTACCATATTCTCATTTTATTGGTATAACATTTTCATCACTGCAAGAAGGATACAGATTTTCAGTTATAAAATGGGGATCTGGGGACCTAATGTACAGTATGGTGACTACAATTAATAATACTGGGTTTCTTTTTTTGTACCTGGGATCGAACGCGGGTCCTTGCACTTGCGAGGCAGGCGGCAGAACCACTGAGCTAAATCCCCGGCAATAATACTGTTTGGATACTTGATATTTGCTAAGAGAACAGATATCAAATGTTCTCACCACACACACAAAAGTCACAATTATGTGAGTTGATGAATGTGCCAACCAACCTGATAATAGTAATCATTTAGGTCTACTATCTCGAATCTATAAAGAACTTAAAAAGATCAGACCTCCCAAATTTAAAGACCCAGTCCAAAACTGGGTATCTGAAATCAACAGCCATTTCTCAGACAAAGAAGTAGAAATAGCAAATAAATACATGAAAAAATGTTCCACATCACTGGTCATTCGAGAGATGCAAATGAAAACAACACTGAGATTCCACCTCACTCCAGAAAGAATGGCTGCTATCATGAAATCAACCAATAACAAATGCTGGCGGGGCTGTGGGGAAAGAGGAACCCTGCTCCACTGCTGGTGTGAGTGTAGACTGGTGCAACTACTGTGGAAATCAGTATGGAGATACCTCAAAGAAATAGGACTGGAAATCCCATCTGACCCTGCTATTCCACTGCTGGGGATCTTCCCCAAAGAATTAAAAGAATCATACCACAGTGATATATGTGCACCCATGTTCATAGCAGCACAGTTTGTAATAGCTAAAACTTGGAAACAGCCCAAATGCCCATCAACTGGAGACTGGATAAAGAAAATGTGGGGTTTTTTTTTAATAAAATGGAGCACTACTCAGCCATAAAAAATGAGAAATTAGAGACATTTATACCCAAGTGGATGCACATTGAGGCGATACTCTTAAGTGAAATAAATAGGACACAGATGTGTAAATACCGAATAGTTTCTCTGGTGTGAGAAACTGAAAGTGTAAATAAGGACTAAATGTATAATAGGTCATGTGAAATAGGAAGAACAGGGGCAAAGGGGAAGGAAGTGGGAGGGCTAGGGGAAAGGATAGAAGGGAATGGGATTAATATGAGAAAATGACAAAATGGAAACAAAGTCTTTGCAAATGGCGAAGGGTGGAGGGGTTGAAGGGAGGGTTGGGCAAGGGTGAAAAATAAAAACCAAGAGAGACTATGTAAAGGTGCAAATTTCCAATGATGAATGTCATTATATTATATACCTAAAATGTACCAATGATTAGAATGAGTAATCGATAATGCAAAATAGGAAGAAAAGGTCCAAAGGGGTAGGGGTAGTGGGAGGGGCAGGGGAAAGGAAAGAAGGGAAAGGAAAAATGATGAGAAATGGAAAAAATGGAAATAAAGTCTTTGTAAATAGGGAAGGGTGGAGGCGGTGAAGGGAGGGCTAGGAATGGGGAAAAAATAAGAACCAAGATGCATCATGTAAAGGTACAATTCCCAAAGAGAAATGTAATTGTGTTGTATACCTAAAATGTACCAATAAAAGAATTTAATGAAGTGCCAAAAAATAGTAATCATTTTACAATATATGTATATCAAATCATCATATTGCACACCTTAAATTTATACAATTTTATTTGTCCATTATACCTCAATAAAGCTGGGGACAAAAGAGAACTGACTCTGAGATTGGACAAATCTTAGTTCAAAATCTACTCACTCTCTGTGTGGCTCTGGGTAAGTTATTTAGCCTCTCTGAGTCTCAAATTCCTCACCAGTTAGTGGAAATAATTCTACCCTCTCATTTATTTTTTTCAACCAGTATTTATTCAGCGCCTAGCTGAGTGACAAGCACTGGGGATTCAATGATGAGAGAGGAGATTAGCATGACCAATCATACCATAAATGTAAAATTGAAAATTTTCAAAGCAGTGACAGAGGTATATGATATTATGAGACTGTATCTGATATGGAAGTCAAATTGACAGGGAATACTTGGTGATTGTTTGAACGTGGAAGGTGAGGTAGAGGAATGAGTCAGGAATCATTCCTTGCTTTATGGCTGGCAGCAGGTGTCATTCATCAAGGCCAGAAGCAGTGTGGAAGAGGGTCGGGTTTGGGGACCAGTCACCGCTGCTGGGGAATACATGACACACATGTATTAACTGAAAGCCCCTACTAGTGTTGGTACATTTACACATTTTGTTTCTTTCAATTAGATCACAATGGCAGCTCTATGAGGAGAGTTACTATTCTCATTCCAGGAGTGGAAACAGACTCAGAGGATTGAAGTGTCTTACTTGTCCTGGATCTTACAGCTAGTTAGTGGCAGATCCGGGATTAACTTTCATTTTGTAGCCCAAACATGTGCTTTTCCCACGCCTTCACCCTGTGGGGCCCAGCAAAGCCTGCAGGGGAAAGGATGGCTGGCTGGCCAAGGACAAGGATTCTAACAAGGCAGGAAGGGAGGTGGAAAAGGAAGCCAGAAAGGGGAGCAGAGAGAGGAAGAATTGTGGCAAAGGCAAAAGGGCTTCTCTCCAGAGACTTGATTGAGATTTATTATTTGGAGACAGGTTGAGCAGGCCAAACAGGTTCATATTTCACAGTCCCCTCCTTCTATCAAATTCTGGCCCTGAACCCTGAGGTGGTGGTAGGGAGGGGAACAAATGAGCAGGCAGTTTGTGATGTGGCCCAGGGCCCAGGGCTAAATTTGAAATTAGCACGGAGATTTCAGTCAGAGGTGTCAAGTTTCCAAGGCTAAGGTTGTGTCCAGCAGCTGGGGCCACATGGAGGGATAGAAAGCTGACTCTTCCTAGCTAGCACTTTGGCCCCAACTTTCCTGTCACCTGCTCAATGCCCCTTGTGCTCTAGGAAGCAACGACAGTCACTGTCTTGGCTTCTCATTTCTCCTGCCATCAGAAACCATCTTCTGTGCAGTTATGAGGGCTGAGGAAAAAAGGAGCAGGTGCAGAGAAAGGGCTGGGGAGTAAGTCTAGGCAGATGGGGCTGGGCTCTGCCTTCCTCCTTCCATGGCTTCCTCAATCCACTGCTCTCCTCACCCAAGCTTCCACTTAGCTCTGTTCTAGTTTCTGTCCTTTGGGACCTGCCTGGGACACAAGCTCAAAGTTAGGGGGTCCCCAATCTAACTTTTACTGTCTGTACTTTATCACTCAGTGCTAGATTTCCACATTCTTTCTGTGTGACAACTAGGAAGCTACTAAGCCAAAGTTTCTTCTGACAACTTGCAAGGGTATGGAATAGTCTTTGAGGTGAGGGAATTTTCTGTGATAATTTTAAAATTGTGAGGTTTTTTTTACTGTTTTTAGTGTACCTATCTAATGCATACAACATGATGTTTTGATGTATGTATACATAATAAAATGTTATGATAGTCAAGCTAGCTAGCATATCTTTTTGTGTGTGTCCCCATGTTTGTGTATGTGTTGTAAGAGGACCTAAAATCTACTCTCTTAGCAAATTTGCAGTATATAATACAATACTATAAATTATTACTAACTCTAGTCCTCATACTGTACATTAGATCACTAGAATTAGATATTCATCCTGTGTAATGGCAGGCAATTTTGTACCCTTTGACCCACATCTGCTCCTCTCCAGCCCCCAGCCCCTGGCAAACACCATTCTGCTCTCTGGTTATATATTTTTGCCTTTAAAATTGTTTCTACATATAAGTAAGATCATGCAGTAGTTTTTGTTCTGTGTCTGGCTTATTTCACTTATAATAATGGCTCCAGTTGCATCCATGTTGTTGTGAATAGCAGGATTTCCTTCTTTTGGAAGGCGGAATACTATTACATTGTGTGTATTTTATAGCTATATCTATAAAAAGATATGGAAATGTATCTCTATATGTCACAATTTCTTCATTTATTGATGTACAATTAGGTTGCTTCTGTATATTGGCTATTGTGAATAATGCTGTGGTGAACATAGGGGACAGATAACTCTATGTGGTGCTGATTTCATTTCCATTGGACATATACCCAGAAGGGAGACTGATGGAGTGTATGGTAGTTTTAGTTTTAATTTTTGAGAACCTTCCATATTGCTTTCCATAATGTCTGCACCAACTGAAGTTGTGTTTTTATTACAATCACAACCTAAACCAAATGATAAAAACCTAGGCCCCATTTTGCATCATCCATCTGGATGGCCACATAACTAAAGGCAGTCATAGGATTTCTGGGCCCTCATTTTCTTCTGCCTTGATGCATTAGAATCACACTGGGCTACAGGTAACAGAAAAGAACAAAATGATAGTGATATAAACTAGATGGAAGATTAATTCTCTACCACATCCAAAAAGTTTGGAGATGGGAGGTGCTGGTTCGGGGTGGGAGCCCCATGAAACTGTTAGGTCCCCTAACTCCTCTTAGAATCCTGCTATGCCATCTTTTAAATACAACCTTCAGCCTCACAACCCAAATTGACTGCTAAAGTTCCAGCTAGTGCTTACTCATTCCAAGCAGTAAGATGGGGGAAAAGGCAAAGAGAGGCCAGCCCTCCCCCTTTTAAGAAAATCTCCAGAAAGTCCTAAATAACATGTCCACCTATATCTCATTGACCTGAGCCTTGTGGTGTGGGTACAAGGAAGCTTGTGGCATACAGTTTTTGGTTAGGAACATTAAGGGAGGAAGGGGGTGCACAGTGGGATAGATAACTAACAATCTCTGCCACATTTTGTGTAAAAGAACTCATTAGCTTCACAATGTTCTGCTTGCATTGTCAAGGACTAATGAGGAAAGAACAGAGGAGGACTTAATATATAAATGATGGCTTAGCCCCAGTGAAGGCCAAATGATGTCCCTGAGGGCTGTGAGAATGACACTTTAGCAGCAGATCTGATAGGAAAAAAGTGGTGCGAGAGCTGAGTCATAGCCTGTCTCACAGTAATATAGCATGACGAACTCAAAAGAACCTGTATCCCAGGAGGTGGCACAGTCACGATCTGAACAGCAATTTAATTTTAGAAAAACAACATCATCCACCTTGTTAAAATAACTGTTGTTCATTTGATTTTTATTGGTTTTGTAGTTTTGTTTACATTTCATTTGAAAGTTTGTTTCAGCTTTATAATTGTGTATCAGCCCAAGCATGAGGCATTTGCAGTTGATTTCTCTTTGTAGGTAATTTAACACTGTAATAAAAATGAGTCAATAATTGGGATCTATATACAGATAGTTTTTTTCGGGGGGGAAATGCTTCCTGAAATCACTGAGGCTCATTATGGCAAATAGAAGGTCTGTGGGAGCTGGCATCCCAACCTAAGGATTCTGACTGCAAATTCAGGGTTCTTTTCACATTGCAACTCCCGTGGTGCTGAGAAGGCCAGATTGTGCTACAGAACAGGTGTGGAACCTAAACATAGCATGATCAGAGGAGCCTAACACCGGAAGTACTCGGAATGGTCATGCAGGGGGCCTCCTGACTGAAGTTTGAGCCTCTCTCTAAGCCAAGTGCCTGGGTCAGGAGGTGAAGATGAGGTTGCTTGTTTAGGGTGACATAATGGAGCATCTAGGGGGAAGGTTAGTTCAAACATTGTGTCCTTGACACAATGGAATAATTTCTGAGTATGTTCATATGAACATTTGACAAGCAGAAATGATCCACCTCACCCCAGAAAGAATGGCTGCTATCATGAAATCAACCAATAACAAATGCTGGTGGGGCTGTGGGGAAAGAGGAACCCTGCTCCACTGCTGGTGGGAGTGTAGACTGGTGCAAGCACTGTGGAAATCAGTATGGAGATACCTCAAAGAACTAGGACTGGAAGTCCTATTTGACCACGCTATTCCACTGCTGGAGATCTTCCCGAAAGAATTAAAAGAATCATACCACAGTGATATATGTGTGCCCATGTTCATAGCAGCACAATTTGTAATAGCTTAAACTTGGAAGCAGGCCAATTGCCCTTCAACTGGAGACTGGATAAAGAAAATGTGGTTTTTTAATAAAATGGAGTACTACTCAGCCATAAAAAATGAGAGATTAGAGACATTAATAGCTAAATGGATGCACATTGAGGTGACACTCTTAAATGAAATAAATAGGACACAGTGTGTATTTACACAAATAGATTCTCTATTATGAGAAACTGAAAGTGTAAATAAGGACTAAAAGGTATAATAGATAATATGAAATAGGAAGAAAAGGGGGGAAGGGGAAGTGGGATGGGTAGGGGAAAGGAAAGAAGGGAATGGAATTAATTTGAGAAAATGGAAAAATGGAAACAAAATCTTTGTAAATAGAGAGGGATGGAGGGGTTGAAGGGAAGGGAGGGCAGGGGAAGGGGGAAAAATAAGAACCAAGAGAGATTATGTAAAGGTGCAAATTTCCAATGATGAATGTCATTATATTGTATACCTAAAATGTACCAATAACATTAATTTAAAAAAAGAAATGATCTTGGGGCTAAATCAATGGAAGAGTATCCTCTCCTTTGTCCCTAGTAACCTTTTCTTACCACTCCCCCCATCTCCACAGCCCCATGGCCTGTGGTGACACATGTCCATCTGGGCTCCCTTTGGTGTATTTAAACCTGGAAAGAAGCCTCTTATGATGGGGTAGAGGGGCTGTGACAAATGGTGGGCCCACTTTTAAAGTCAAAAAGATGGAGTGGGGTAATTATTTCCAAAGGATTTGTTTCGGGCCATCTATAGACAGAGGGAAGAAAAGCTCTCTCTGTATCCTTCTATGGCAGCAGTAAATCTCCCTCAGCCCCAGCCATTACCACACTTTCTTGTATGGCCCACCTGTTGGGAGGGAATCCCACAGAGCTACAGAAATTCCAGGAGAGACACCCAAAAGACCCAAAGAGAAAGAAGAGTAGGAAGGGGAAGTGGGGGAAGGGGAGAAAGGAGGAGAGGAAAAAAGAGTGATCGCAAAAATTGAAAACACACTCTGAAATTTATAGAAAAGTCAAGTACAAGAGGAGGAGCTTCTGGACCTCCGTGCTGCCTCGAGTGGAAAAAGGGGGAAGGCAGGACAGGATGGTATCAATCTAGTCACTGTGCTATGCCTCTTGCATGGAGTGCACTACACCAGCCTGAATTTGCCTTCAGGAAGCTTCCACTCCAAACAGAACTGTTGATGGGTCACCACATTCATAGGCATCAGGACAGTGGAAGAGAAAGGTTCATAACAAACTGCAGCATACAAGGTACCTGGAGGAGCTCAAGAGTGGTCAAACTTACCTTTGGGACCCTACAGATGTAGAAAGTGGTAGTACATGTACTGGTACAGATGTCTGTCCTGTAGCATCCATGCTATGTGTAACCCAAGAGAGTTTTCTAGGGCCGAAGGTAACCTGTAGAGCTGTGGGAAGGGAGGCCACTGGAGTGGGCCCACAGCCGTATACCATCATCTGTGTAGAAATTCACACTGAACATGATCTTGGACCCTCCAGACTCTTGCACCCTCCCTCCATTCCCTAACACTCAGCTATTGTTCTCTCTTCTTTCACCTCAAAGAAGAGAATCCATCAGGTGGCACAACACACCTTATGCCCCTCTACCACACCTACATCATCTTTTTCTTTCCTTGTCTTCCTTGTAAACCAACAAATAATTATTGTATTATCTAAGCAGTACAATGTGATGCTATAATACACATATATTAAGACTGATTAAGTCCCTATATATAGAATGATTAATACCAAATAAGTCTATACATATAGACTCATTAAGTCAGACTAGTCATTTGCAGTATGGAAACAGCATAAATGTTCATTGATGGATGGATAGCTACAGAAAATGTGCTACAAATACACGATTCAGCCTTAAAAAGGAATGAAATCCTGTAATTCATGGCAACATGGATGTACCTAGAGGAGATTATTCTAAGTGAAAAAAGTCAAGCACAGAGGATAAATTCCAGATGCTTTCACTTATATTTGGAATTTTAAAAAATGTCAACTCCATAGCAATAGAGAGTAGAAAGGTGGTTATGATGGAAGAAGGCAGGAGGTAGGGAGACTGGATGAAAGGAAACAAAGTTGCATTTAGATGAGAAGAATAAATTCTGGTGATCTGTTGCACAACATGGTCACTCTAGTCAATAATAATACATTGCCTAGTTCAAAATTGCTAAAATAATAGGTTTTAAATGTTCTCACCCCAAAGAAATGTAAGGTGAGGATATGTTAATTATCCTGACTTAATCACTCTGCATGTCTTTTTATTATTCTCCTTTTCTCTCCAAGCTCTGCTCACTGCCCTCTCCCCATTCTCCATCCTCCACATACTAAATATTCTAGACTTAAATGAGACAGTCTCTGAGGATCACATAGTAACATATATAATTTCCACCTCACAGAAAGCCTCTGAGCTGGTCTTCATATTAAGTATTTTTTTTGCTTAAATTCTTTTATTGGTACATTAGGTATACAAGGCATTTACATTTATCATTGGGTGCTTGTACCTGTACAGGATGTATCTTGGTTCTTATTATTTCCCTATTCCCTGTGCTCCCTTCACCCCCTACACCCTTCCCTATTTACAAAGACTTTGTTTCCGTTTTTTCCTTTTCTCATAATTTTTCCTTTCCCTTCTTTCCTTCATATTAAGTATTTTGAAGATGAAGAAATAGACTCAGAAGTTAGACAACTTAGCCAAGATCACACAGCAAACCTGAGGTTCAAATTTAGACATCCTTGGCTACATAGTGCATTCTCCTACCATGCCACACAGGATGCCAGAAATGCTGAAAAATACTTCAGTGAAATTTGCCCATTTGGGACCCACCAGAGCCAGCATGAGGGGACTGTAGAGTGCAGTTCTGAGGAAAGAGTCTTGAGGGATCAAGATTTAAAAATGCCAGGCTGGGAAGCAAGTGTTACTTTGATTCCAAAACCAGGGAAAGACCCAACCCCAAAAGAGAACTACAGACCAATCTCCCTAATGAACATAGATGCAAAAATCCTCAACAAGATACTGGCAAACAGAATACAGAGGGTCATCAAGAAGATCATATGCCCTGAACAAGTTAGACTTATCCCAGGGATGCAAGGATGGTTCAAAATATGTAAATCAATAAATGTAATATACCATATTAACAGAGCCAAGGTCAAAAACCACGTGATCATCTCCATAGATGCAGAAAAAGCATTTGACAAAATCTAACACCCATTCATGATAAAAACACTACAGAAAAATGGAATAGGAGGTCTTTATCTCAACCTGATTAAGGCTATCTATGAAAAACCAACAGTCAACATCATACTAAATGGTCAAAAACTGAAGACCCAATTCAAAAATGGGCATCCGAAATGAACAGACATTTCTCAGACAAAGAAGTAAAAACAGCATAGAAATATATGAAAAAATGTTCAACATCAGTGGTCATTCAAGAGATACAGATGAAAACAACACTGAGATTCCACCTCACCCCAGAAAGAATGGCTGCTATCAAGAAATCAACCAATAACAAACGCTGGTGGGGGTGTGGAGAGAAAGGAACCCTTCTCCATTGTTGGTGGGAGTGTAGACTGGTGCAACCACTGTGGAAATCAGTATGGAGATACCTCAAAGAACTAGGACTACAGGTCCCATTTGACCCAGCTATTCCCCTACTGGGAATCTTCCCCAAAGAATTAAAAAAATCATACCACAGTGATATATGTGCACCTATGTTTATAGCGGCACAGTTTGTAACAGCTAATGCTAGAAATAGCCCAAGTGCCCATCGACTGGAAACTGGATAAAGAAGATGTGGTTTTTTAAAATAAAATGGAGTACTACTCAGCCGTAAAGAATGAGAAACTAGAGACATTTATAGCTAAATGGATACATATTGAGGCCATACTCTTAAGTGAAATAAATAGGACACACGTGTAAATACCGAACAGTTTCTCTAGTGTGAGAAACTGAAAGTGTAAATAAGGATGAAAATGATTAAAATGAATAATTGATAACTTGAAATAAGAAAAGGTCCTAGGGTTTGGGGATGGTGGAAGGGAAAGGGAAAAGGGAAGAAGGGAAAAGAAAAATTATGAGAAAAAAAATGAAATCAAACTCTGTGTAAATAGGGAAGGGTGGAGGAGGTGAAGGGTGCACAGGTAATGGGAGAAAAAATAAAAACTAAGATATATCATGTTCTGGTACAAACACCCAATGATAAATGTAAATGTATTTTGTATCTAAAATGTACCAATAAATATATATATTTTTAAAATGCCAGGCTGGGGTGCCCATTGCCAGAGCCATTGGGGGTGAGGAGAGAAGAAGCAGAAGGATTTGTTGACTGCCCTGCCTCAGTAGGCCACCTGCCTGGTGAAGCACTCAGCAAACTGAGCATCATGTATCAGCCTTGGTTATTTTTACAAATGTGATTTTATGTGATCTCATTCATCCTTGGTGCAGTCTTCTGAGGTATATTATTAATATTTGTAAGTGATGAAATGGAAGCTCAGAGAAGCTAAACAACTTGCTCAATGTCACAGAGCAAACTAATGGCATGGCTGGAACTTCAAGCAAGGCAGTCTGTCTCCAGAAACCATGCTGGCAGCAATTACTCTACACTACCTCCCCCAAAACAAACACAACAACGATGGCAAGGTGGGATGGGAAAACATACTATACTGGTCCCACCAACAAGGGGGTATGAAAATCTTGGTTATATGATCCCAACCCCACTTCTGATTGACACCACATGTGAACTGCAAATACCAGGCAGTAAATATGCCACTTCTAGAGAGCTGGCTTTGGCAGACCAAAGAGGTATTCAGACCTGAATCTTCCTGGCCTCTGATATTCTTTCAACCCCTCAGATTGGCTAAACTACTCACACTAAGAACACTGAGATGATGCTGGTGGGTATCGTATGACTGACCTGGGCTTCTGGTCAGAGATTTTGCACATTACACAGTATTTTTCCTTTTGAACATCCTTCCATGATTTTCAATATGGTCTTTTTCATTCTTTCTTAGACTATTCCTGTATACTTGTAGGTTAAGAATAATGGTCAATAGGAATTGAACTCTTACTTTGTGCTCTACCCTGTATTCATTGCTTTATATGGATGATCACTTTTACTCCTCCACAGTCCTATGAGGTAGGTACTATTATTAGCTCTATTGTACAGGTGGAGTGACAGGCTCAGGAAGTTGAATACAAGTGTTATGTAGCTACTGAATGGCAAAGGTGGGCTTTGGCACTTGGCTTCAGTAATTCCAGATCTGGGGTTCTTATGTGCTCCTCAGAGCAGAGTCTCTGGAGCAGCTAAGTGAATTTTAAGGGAGATCTGTCCAGCACCTGCCCATGGCAGAGATGGGGGAATTGGGGCCAAACAGTGTTCAGTGATCAGCTTAAATTCCAGCTCGAGGGAGGTGAGTCTTGACTCGAGGCCTCCACAGTTCTGTCCCCATTTTCAGATTCTATGAGTTCTTTAAGAGCAGGGCTGAGTCTGCTCCACTTATCTTCCCAGAACATAGTAGGAGTATAGTTAATATGGTTTGAGTGATTGAATAAATTTCTAATCATTTTCATCTGCTCTGGCTTGGTCTCCTTTAAATAGCAGGCTTCACTATGTACCAGTTCGGCACTGATCTCCCTCTAACAAATATGGAATAGAGAAGAGGGTCTGAGCCATCTGTGCTGTTTTGTTTGATTTAAGGTCATCTGTGCCTTTGGCATCCAGATCTCACCACTAGCATTTCATACATTCATTTCCTGCAGTCCTGTTTCCTACAGAAGTAAACACAAGAGGAACTGTTGCAGGGATGAGAGAGCCAAGGCTATAGTTACCAACATAACAACTCAAAAAATAGACTCACATTAATCAAAACAGAAGCTAACAGGTTTTCTATATACTAGGCATTGTTCCAAGCCATATACATATATATATATATATGAATTAATTTATTCCCACCAACAATCTAATGAGATAGATGCTATTATTGTTCCTATTTTACAGCCGAGGAAACTGACTCACAGGGCACTGGCTACACAGCTGAAAAATAATAGAACTAGAATTCAGACATCTTTGGTTTTTTACTGTGACGTTAAACTACTTATATTCATTAATATAGAATGTGTTGATGGATTGGCTGTGGGAACTGAGCCAGAGGAAGGAGCAATAACAACTTTTAGGATAGGGCTTGTGTTTGATGCAAGAGAATTAGTTTGGAATAGGGGAGGGCTCATGAGTTTGGCTTTTGGATACATCACGTGTAACATATCTTTGAGACATTCAATTGGAGATGCAAAGAAGAGAGATGGATGTGTAGTCTGGATCTCCAAGCAGAGATTTGGGATTCTTTGTCATACAGAGAGAAATAACTAAGTTTATTAAGCACTCACTACGTGCCAGCACTGCCCTAAGAAGTTCTTGAGTATTAAAGATTATAACATAATTCGAATGCAGGCCTATGAAGTTGGTGCTTTATCATTCTTCTTTTGAAGAGGAGGAAACTAAGGCACAGAGAGGTTAAATGATTTAGGACCATACAGCTAGTATACTGCAGAGGCAGGATTCAAACACAGCCTGAATCCTCTGAATTTCAGCTTCCTTAATTGAAAAGTGGAAAGAATAATTCATACAACACAGGTTTTTATGAAGATTATATATATCATAATCCTGGCCCATAGTAGGAATTTCACAAATTCCATTATTACTATCTAATATTATTTAAAACTTATTTATTTACAATAATGTAACTATTGTAACCCCAGGTAGGAGCTAGAGTTTCCTTCATTTCAATTTTCTCAGTTTTTTTCCCTAAGTAATTAAGTTGAATTTCTTGTTTCCTGTTCTTGACTGTCTTTCAGCATCACTGGATTAAAGTACAGTAAGTGCCCCAGACCCTCGTCTTCAGCTTGTCTTGTCTTAAGGTCTTTCTCTCAGCACTCTCATCATAACTCTGTGCTTTCCATCCACCAGCCATCCTGGGGCTGCAAGCACCCTAGGATCCAACAAGCACGGTAGGCCCAATCACGCACTCAAAATTCAGAAAGAAAAAAAAATCTTCCAAATCTCTTATTACTGTCTATTACCTCCATGACCACAAGGGGGAGCGACCTCACATAGAATCTTAATGTTTTTGCTGCAGCGATTCCTTAGGAGAGGAAGGCAAATAGGAACTTCAGTAAAAAGACCCCCAATTTGTCTGAAAACCAAACCTCTAACACTGGCCAGAGCATTAGCCTTGTACTCTGGTCTCCTGATGAGCCCTATTCTGAGGACAGTACAGCTTAGTGGTTAAGGATAGGGATTCTGGAGTCCACCTGGTTAGGTTCTGATTCTGGCTCTATCACTCCCTAGCTGTGTGCCTTCTGAGGCTCAGTGTATTCACAGAAAGAGGGACGCTATTAGTAACTTCTGGGAAGGATTCTGAGGAATGAATAAACGGTCTAATATATGGAAAGAGTTTAACACTGTGCCAGCACCTGGTACGTGCTCAATAAAAGTTCGGTATTTCTGAGCCTTCCTTCTGGCCACCAACCAAATCAGGTCACAAACTGAGCTCCAAATTCCAGGTACTGTTTCTCAACTGGCCATCCATACTGCATGGTCCTGGAAAGGACACCAGAGTATCATCTCTATAAACCCACACTCCCACTAATGGTGACCCAATCAGAGGTTCCCCAATGCGTGTCCCCCAAACCCTCTGGCCAGGCATCTGCCATGTGCATTGCACTCTTATGTACTCAGGCCAGGTCTTCAGGTCAGTGTGCTAATTTTGGATTTCAGATCCCTTGCTGTACTTGGCCTTGAAGACAGGGTTAGATTACATATTCTTGCCCTGGATAGTAGCCTCTTCCGAAATGAACAGGTATACACACACACACACACACACACACACACACACACACACACACACACACACGGACGCAACACGAACACAGAAGCCTCTTCCACCAAAATCCAGGAGCAAATCCTTGCTCAGTGGTGAGGGAGTAAAAGGTGTCTGAGTCCTACAAGACAGCTGGGCAGCTGGCTCAGTCTATACCAGGCACTTTTCCTAGTATAGGCAACTTTTCGGTGACAATATCCAATTGAAGAAACAGACCATAGGGAACTTCATGACTGTTTCTTTTAGTCTTGCTAGCAATGTCCCCTGAACTCCTTGGGGGATGTTTTTAGAGACTTGCTCTTATTCACTGATCCCATCAGCCAGCAGCTGGTGCCTGCCTGCCTGCCACCACTCCCTGTCTCCTCCAACTCCAATGGGTGTATCTGAACCCACAGAGTAAATGATTCCAGTACCCCTAGTCTACGATCTCCCGAGGTGCTATGTGCGGACTATGGATGTGCCTCACCAGTGCTGCTGGTAAGCCTTGACCCTGCATGCTCCACCAACCTCCATGCTATGCCTCCATGCTTCCTCAAGGTTTTGGATGAATTCTAGCTTCTCCACCTGGGAGACTGTGGACGAGTCCTCCAGGATCCCATCAGCTATGGAGACTGGCTTCTCTTGGGTATAATTCCATAACACCTATGTATTCATTTCACAAATATTTACAAAGTCCCTATTATGTACCAAACACTGTTCTCAGTCTAAGATATACAATCGAAAAGCAAGGGAAGGCAAGGGGAAAAAAAGATGGAATTCTGTATGGAGCACAGTGTTGAATGGAGCTAAAGTGTTGGTGTTGTGGTTACTACATGCCAAGCACTATTCTGAGTCCTTTGTCATCTATTTACTTATGTAATCTTTAAAACTTCATGACATAAGGAAGATAAAAATAACATTATCCCCATTAAATAGATGAGTAAACTAAGGCTCAGATAAGATTCCATGATAAAGTAAGTTGAATAGGAGTCCCCTAATTCCATGTCGACCCAGAACCTCAGAATGTGACCCTATTCAGAAACACATCCTTGCAGATGTGATTAGTTAAGGTTCCTGAGATGGAATCATCTTGGATTTAGGGTGATGATCTTATAAAACAAGAAGAGGATACACAAATACACAGGGAAGAAGGTGATGTGAACACGGAGTCACATGTTACAGCTCTTTGTCTATATGGCCAGGAATGCCAAGGACTTTAGACAACCAGCAGAAGTTAGGAGAGAGGCCAAGGAAGGTTTCTCCCTTGGAGCCTCCAGGAGGAACCAAACCTGTAGATGCTTTGCCTTCGCATTTCTGAGCTCCTGAACTGTGAGAGTACCAATTTACACTGTTTGAAGCCATTCATTTTGCGGTGACCTGTCACATCACCTCCAGGAAGCTAATGCAACAACTTACAGAGCTAAGGTTTGAACTTAAACAATTAGGGCCTTGAGTCTGTCTTCTGAACTCTTCTCTACTATCTTTCATACCCAGGTAGAAAAGGTCATTGGGAAACCTCAGACAAGGAGGATGAAAGCGTAATGCCTGTAGTGAGCCTAGATGAACATTACCCTGGCCACTTTGGAGCCTTAATTCTCTCATCTGCATAATAATAAATTTGGTCTATATGGTCTTTAAGGTCACAAGATTTTATAAGTCTGTGATTCATGGGTTTGGGGAGAGGGGCACAGTGACAGCAGGTTGTGGATGTGAGGATAAAGAATATGAATTATATGTAACTGACTGATTTTCAAAAGGATTGTGGATAAAAATTCTATTATGGAACATTTTTCATTATCTTTCCTTGTTCTCTTTATGTTTGTTCCTCTCAGGCTCCCCCTCCCTTGCACATGCATATGCATCTGCACACCCACACACATGCCCAGAAACTCATCTCCAGCCCTGGAGAGTAAGTTTTTATTTATGAATTTCAAACTGGTACAGAAGAAAGGGGTCAGGGTAAGAATGTCCAGCAGTTCCTGGCAAGGAGAAAGGCATTGTGGGGAGGGGTGGGGAGGGGTGGGGAGGGTTGGGGAGGGGTGGGGAGGGCCCTGGAGATTTGGGGCTGGAAACAGTGTTATTAAGTACGTTCGTTAATGAGCCCAAGAAGGAAATGACTAATAAATTGATAGAAGGAGGCTGATGGCATCAAACCACTTGGTTAATTAAAACCACAGAGGTCTTAGAGTGACTCTGAAAAGCCCCTGAGGATGGAAGTGGTCATAGGAGGCAAATCAGGAATAAAACTGAGAGAGACCATCCAGGGGGTAATCTTTGAAAGGTTATCTCTTGCTTGGAGAGGTATGCAAAGCTCAGGAAAAAGGTAAAAGGCCAAAACACTGCAACAGTGAAACAAAACAAAACAAAACAAAACAACTTCCCTGATATACCTTCGCTGGGTACAAAAACTCCCCAGCACTTGTGTGCTTCTTGAAATGGTGTGATGCCCACCATAGCTGTTTTCCTGATATGGAAATGGGTTGGGCTTAGGTCCAGAGCAAATGAAAGGAGCTATGTACATCATCTCATGAAAGCCTCTGGATGTTGGTCAGGTGGATGGGCATGTGAAGATCTTCTCTGTTGTCAACAGCCAAGTGGCCTAGTGCCTTCCCTGCTGGAGGTACCTTTCCTCAGACTAGCCCCAGGAAATGTTTCCAGCAGAATGTAGGAAATGACTTTGTAGACTGCCACAGCACCAGGTTAGGTGCTGGGTGGCCATCTCAGGAGTAATGATGGTACCATACAGCTTGTGTACAGGAGCTCTGCAGTAGCCACTATTCTTATGCCACAGTCTCTTGGCAGGGTGATAAAGAGCATGCATTGGATGTATGGAATTAGACTACACTTGGGATGTCATCCAGTCTTATTTTCTTCATCCATAAAGTGGGCTTAATTATAGTGTATACCTCAGAAGGTTGCTTTAAGGATTAAATTAGAAAAGACAAACAATGTGCCATGTTTGGCAGATACAAAATGAATGGCAGCATTGCTCATTTCTATCTCGATCTCTTTCAGGAACTTCAAATTTGCCATAATTCATTATGTCCCCACTCTGTGCTCCTTATTTCAGTTGATGGCATCACCATTAATCCAGTTTCTTAAACTACAACTTCAGAGTCATCCTCAGTCACCTACTTTCCTTCAACCACCACAGTGAGCTGGCCAGGTCTAGTTCCTCTTTTCCATCCCTACTGCCCAGCATCCCCTCCACCCTAGTACACCGTCTCATCATTTTCCACTCAGACTATTGCAGCAACCTCCTAAAAGCATAAACCTCTTTTCTATGCCTCTAGCTCTCCCCTCCACAGAGTGCCCAGACAAGCTTCGTAAAATATGAATCTTATCAGGGCACTGTGCCCCAGCTTCAGCTTTCCCAAAACTCCCAATTTCCTCCAGGATCAAGTCCACACTCCTTATTTTGTCCTTCAAGGAAATTCATCATGCTTTTCTTATCTCACCTCCTATCCACTCCTCAAAAATTGTGCACTTGCCAGATGTAGTGGCACATGCCTGTAATCCCAGCACTGGAGAGGCTGAGTGAGGTGGATCAACATGAGTTCAAGGTCAACATGAGCTACATAGTGAGTTCAAGGTCACTCTGAACAACACAGTGAGATTAGTGAGTAAACTGTACAGTGAGTCTTAAAAAAACAAAACAAAAAATTGTACATTCAAGCCTCATTGAAAATCCCTTACCCAAACATATTATGTTATTTCACTTCTTTACCCCTTTGTATGTTCTGTTTCTTTCTTCTACTTTTACCTATTGAACTACTCATCCAAAGTGAGACTTACATCTACCCTCCTTGGGCTTGGGGTATGGTTCAGTGGCAGAGTGTTTGCCTAGCACGCACAAGGCCCTGGGTTCCACCCCTTGTAACAAAGGGAAAAAAGCATTCTCCTTTCTTCTTGGGAGGCCTTTCTGTGCCTCCCAAGAAGATGTTTTGGTGCTTTTTATGCTCTCATAGCACTTATCAAGGATCCATGTCCAGCACTGCTCTTGCTATCTAAGTGTTGTTTAAAGATAAGTCTATGTATCTCACCAGTCCAAGTGCTTCTCACCCCCTTGCCGTACTCAGACTAAGCTGCCATGGTACAAGAAATAGAATCAAGGTATCCAGCTATGGCAGAACTGTGTCCTGGACTCTGTTCTTCCTGTTTTGTCACTGAGTTCAAAATGAACTCTGACAGGGACTTTGAGAAATGTAGAAAATCCAGGTGACAGGAACTGATGTTGAACAAGCTAGTGTTATTGGATAAAATCTTTTTATAACAAACCCTGATCAGATTCCTGTCTTTAAGATAAATGACTTGGTGCTGATAGCCCTGTAATTACCAGCTCTTCTAACTGAATGCCAAGACCCTTGCTTTTGGGAAAGTGGTGGCTCAGGCCCTCTTTATCCAACCTTTGCCTACGTGGATGTCCTCTCTGGTCTCTATTCAAGTTCAACACACAGGTGCTGAATGCCCACCATGTGGTGGGTAGGCATGGGGCAAATCATTTCAGAGACACAGTCTCACTGAATAATCATTACAACCCTATCAAGCAAATAGGGTTATCATCTCCTTTTGAAATACGATAAGATACCTGGTGGTTCCAGAGGTGAAAGTACTTGCTTAAGACTGAGTTGGCTAATGAAAATCACAGATCATCATTTAATGAGCTCTTACCATGTGCCTGGCACTGTGTATATACTCTATGAACATTATTTTGTCTACACAACTCTGAAAAGCAGATTTTACCATCTCCATTTTATAGAGGAGGGACATGGGGCTAAGAGAGATGATGACTTGACTAATATCCTGTAATTAGGAAGTGGTAGACCTGGTGCTGTGAATCCATGTCTCTCTGTCTGTAAGTCTACTCCACAGAGTATCTTTGTCTCTCAGGCAGAGTTCTCGAAGTAGGAGGTTGTGTCTCCCATGGCACATGGTGCCATCATGGTGCTTAGTGCAAGGCCCAAATGAACTGGAGAATGAAAATTGGGATGCTTCAATTCAAATGTTAGGGCCAGGTACTGGTCTGAATGCAGTCCTAGGGAGTGGCAAGCCATTGTGAAATATATGGCCCTGACTCTTCAGGTCTCTGAGGTAAGCATCTTGAATTCTAAGGCTCGAGGAGGAAAACTACTTCTCTGGGAATAAAGTGGGGTTTCAATAGAAACATATTTCCATTATAAGCTCATTGTTCTGAGAGACAACTTTCACTGATTAAAAAATAAGCAGGAGTAGGAACTAGAAATGCAGCCACTTATTTTACCTCTTTTGGGAGAAACATGGATGACATTGTTGGAATATTTACAAAACGCCCTTCTTGCAAGCCCTACTTTGCCTTGTGGTCCTGGACTTCAGTTTCCCCATGAAGGCAATAAGAGGACAGCAGAAACCCTCTAAAGTTCTTCTAGGTACAACCACTGTGGAAATCAGTATGGAGATACCTCAAAGAACTAGGACTGGAAGTCCCATTTGACCCAGCTATTCCCCTGCTGGGTATCTTCCCCAAAGAATTAAAAGAATCATACCACAGTGATATATGTGCACCCATGTTCATAGCGGCACAGTTTGTAATAGCTAAAACTTGGAAGCAGCCCAAATGCCCATCAATTGGAAACTGAATGAAGAAAATGTGGTTTTTAATAAAATGGAGTACTACTCAGCCATAAAAAATGAGAAATTAGAGACATTAATAGCTAAATGGATGCACATTGAGGTGATATTCTTAAGTGAAATAACCAGGACACACATGTGTAAATACTGAATACTTTCTTTAGTATGAAAAACTGAAAGTGTAAATAAGGACTAAAAGGTATAAAAGATAATGTGAAATAGGAAGAAAAGGGGCAAAGGGGAAGGGGAAGTCATAAGGAAAGAAGGGAATGGAATGAATTTGAGAAAATGAAAAAAAGTAAACAAAGCCTCTGTAAATAGGGAGGGATGGAGGGGTTGAAGGGAGGGCAGGGGAATGGGGAAAAAAATAAGAACCAAGAGAGATTATGTAAAGGTGCAAATTTCCAATGATGAATGTCATTATATTGTATACCTAAAATGTACCAATAAAATTAATTTAAAAAAATAAAGTTCATCTAATTTGAGCCATCTATAGTTCTAGGTCCTGAAGAAGCCAACATTAATTGGCCCCTAACCTGTTGAGTACTGTGAATTTCCCAGACCAGCTCCCAGGTCAGAGTCGTCAGAGCCATGCACCCAAGCAGCCAGCTTTGGACACAGCACTGGCTTGGGTACCTCACCTTCTTCCTGACAGGCTCCTAAAGTAAGTGGACTGGTGGAGTGCACAGCAAACTGATGACTCTGGCAAAATCAGTGAGCTCAGCCCCCCTCCCCCACCACCCAGAGCCACAGCCAAATGAAATGTCTTTTGGAACAGAATTGACTCGATCCATTAAGGAGATGAGAGTCCTATTAATTGGGAAGAAAGTTTGAAAGGCAGACAGGTCAGCAAATAAGGACCATGCCTAAACACTACTTGGTGGGGAGAACAAATGAGGGGATTCTCCAAGCTTAGTGGTGGAGGATGGAGAGCAAGGAGGCAGCTGAGCTATGATGGACAGCACCAGCCTGGTAAATTCCATTAGCACCAGTTGGCCTACCTTTGGCCACACTTCTTCCATTCCACTTCATATTCACTCAGCAGCTCCATTTCTAGTTTCAATAACCCAGCCCACTGCCCTTACTTTCTGAATTTGACTGCTTTGCTTATTTTATTTTATTTTAAAATTTTATTTGTCCTTCCCGCTGTTGTTCTACCTATTGTCTTAGACGCTGTAAAACATGTCAAGAGTCATAGAAGGCTTTCACATGGGCCCATCCAGTGAATACCTTCCTGAGTGGTAATCAGTAGTCCAGAATCATCTAGAGGGCTTGTGAAGGTACAGATGACTGGATTCCACTCTTACAGATTGATTCCACAGATCTGGGGGAGGTCCAAGAATTTGCATTTGTAACAAGTTCTTGGGTGCTCCTCATGTTTCTGTCAGCATTGATCAGGTTTGCTTGTTCATCAGTGTATGCTTGTATCTGCCTTCTTTACTCATCCTGATGTCAGTAAAATTTATCCATGTCATTGAGTGTCACCGTAGTTCATTTTTATTTTCTATTTTTGGCTGTAAATTTTAGTGATTCATTATAGGACTATATGACATTTTATTTATTCATCCTACTGTTAGATATTTGAGTTATTTCTAGTTACAGACTATTATGAATAATGTTGCTGGTATGAACCTTCTTGTACGTGTTTTGTTTTTTGATGGACATCTGCAGTTATTTTTTAGATAACTCTGTAGAGAGAACATCTTTTAAAGGTTTTATAGGCCACAGGAAAGAGCTCAGAGTTTATTCTAAGCACAGTAGGAATCTGGTAAAGGCTTTTTAAAATTTTATTTTTACTAGTACAAGTTTGTAGTTCATAATACATTTCTTGTGAGGAGTTGGTACATGTTATAATATATTTTTCATTTTTTATTAAAAATTGTTAAAATCATAACTTTATTGAACTAAAATTTACATACTATACAATTTAAAAACTTATGGGGCCAGGGATTTAGCTCAGTGGATTCGTTGCCTGCTGCACAAGTGCAAGGACCTGAGTTCCATCTCCAGTACCAAAATAAAAACTTAAAATATATGATTTAGTAGATTTCACCATATTGACGGAGTTGTACAACCAAGACCACAATCAAATTTAGATCATTTTTTATGCCAAAGCAAAACACTCTAACCTCCTTGCTATTATCTCCCAATCCCTCCCCACTAAATCTAGGCAACCACCGAGCTACCCTCTATCTTCATAGATTTTCCTATCCTGGAAATTTTTACTCGAAACAGACCATTCTCACAGCAAAAATAAAGACCTTAACATATCCAAAGAAATGCTAACCCTGCAAAGTGAGCTCCCTCTCACATGCTATTGGAGTGAAACTAGAAACCAAAAGCAGAAACATACTTAGAATATAATAATTTTTCTCTCTCTTTTTTTTCCTAATATCTGTCTTTTATTTTGTACTTTATTTATATGTTAAATTTTTCATGTAAGGGAAACCATGCGATGTTCAAACCTGTGTGTCTGATTTAATTCACTTAACTTTACTGTTTCAAGATGAATTCCTCTTTAATAAATGGTGCTGGAAAAAATGGGTTTCAACTTGGCAAAGATTAAAACTAGACCAACGGCCAACTTGGCCATGTGGGGAGATTGGTTGCAGACTGACTACAACCTGCTCGCTCTGCCCACTTGCAACCAGGACACGGTGAGGACCACCGGGGCACACCCACCAGCCACCAGCTTGGCAGTACAGCGCCTGCAACAACAGACCCCACCCCCCACGGCCTCTGGACTCTTGGCTGTGCAGCTACTTGGTTCCATACTACAGAGGCACAGGGAGACAAAAAAGCCATTGTCCTGAGCTGCAGAAGTGAACAACAGACAGAAGTCCTCTCTCAGGCTCCCTGATGAAAACAAGCCCACTGGAAAAGTGAAGAGAATCTCTGCAATAAAGGCACACCAGACCACCGTGCTTGGTAAGTTGGAGGGATCAGCACCTCCCATTGGAACCTGGACTATCTTCAGGGGAAAGGCAGCTGGAATCTGCAATAGAACCTTGCAGAGTGCAACCCTGCAGGAGGACAGGGAGCTCAACTTGGGACTTGCAGCCAGAAATCTGCCTGAATCTCACGGGTCTGCTACTGGCTTACAGAGACTTGTTGACCTATAACTGCACACTGCTGCCCATGTTGTCCATTGTGACAGCAGAGACATACCCTGAAGGAGGCCCTCCTGCATTTGTATCTTTTATTTGTTATTTGCAAAATTACCACTATTTTTTTGCTCTTATTTTTATTTTTTTTCTTCTTTTCTACTCTTTAAAAATTTTTCTTTTTCTCTTTTTTCTTTTGTTTTTCATGCTTCAATAGATATCTTATTTTTTAAAGCTATAGTAGAAGAACCTGGAAATCATATGGGGAAAAAAATCAAGTTTTCTTTAACAACCACAGTTTATATGAACATCTATAGGCATAGCAGCACTAGACCCACAATGATAGCACCTAACTGGCAGAATTGCTAGATTGGAACCAAAGGTATGCGAGGTATGGAAGGATGTGTTTACTCTTGACATTTGTGGCCACCTCTTTCCAAATGACCCAGGGTGCCAGAGACTTGGCTCCCCTATATGCCTATCACTCAAGAGCTGGCTAGAACTCTCCCTAGAACCGCATCATCCGGAAGACGGGGTTCATGTCATAAATATCTGTTCAGCTTCCAGGTCCCATGATAGGCTCTGGAACACCAAGATGGATGGAACATAATCCTGGTCCTCAGGTAGAAAGAGATATGTAAACAAATAATCACAAATAGAGAGTGGCTGGCTATACATAAAGTGTCTACAGGGACACGTGGTGGCACAAAGAAAACAGCAGTTGGTTTCACCTAAAAGACTAAGGAAAACTTTCTCAGAAATGATAACTGTTGAGCTAGCCCTAAAAGATAAAATGCTCACTACATCGACAGAAGGTGAAGACAATCCATGCAGAGGTCCACCTTGAACAAAGGCTCAAATACTGGAGTGAAATCCAGGAACTGTGGACAACTCCAGAAGAACTGAGACCTTTGTAAGGCATGCATACTGTATTTGGGTATGGATGTATGTTTGCACATATAGTATCTTTTTTTTTTCTCATTGAGAATTGTAGCTTTACATAATGCATCTTGGTTCTTATTTTTTCCCCATTCCTAGCCCTCCCTTCACCCCCTCCACCCTTCCCTATTTACAAAGACTTTATTTCCATTTTTTCCATTTCTCAGCATTTTTTCCTTTCCCTTCTTTCCTTTCTCCTGCCCCTCCCACTACCCCTACCCCTTTGGACCTTTTCTTCCTATTTTGCATTACCGATTATTCATTCTAATCATTGGTACATTTTAGGTATACAATATAATGACATTCATCATTGGAAATTTGCACCTTTACATAGTCTCTCTTGGTTCTTATTTTTCACCCTTGCCCAGCCCTCCCTTCAACCCCTCCAGTCCTCCCTATTTACAAAGATTTTGTTCCTATTTTTCCATTTTCTCATATTAATCCCATTCCCTTCTATCCTTTCCCCTAGCCCTCCCACTTCCTTCCCCTTTGCCCCTTTTCTTCCTATTTCACATTACCTATTATACATTTAGTCCTTATTTACACTTTCAGTTTCTCACACCAGAGAAACTATTCAGTATTTACACATGTGTGTCCTATTTATTTCACTTAAGAGTATTGCTTCAATGTGCATCCACTTAGCTATAAATGTCTCTAATTTCTCATTTTTGATGGCTGAGCAGTACTCCATTTTATAAAAAAATCACGTTTTCTTTATCCAGTCTCCAGTTGATGGGCATTTGGGCTGTTTCCAAGTTTTAGCTATTACAAACTGTGCTGCTAAGAATATGGGTGCACATATATCACTGTGGTATGATTCTTTTCATTCTTTGGGGAAGATCCCCAGCAGTGGAATAGCAGGGTCAAATGGGAATACCAGACCTAGTTCTTTGAGGTATCTCCATACTGATTTTCACAGTGGTTGCACCAGTCTACACTCCCACCAGCAGTGGAGCAGTGTTCCTCTTTCCCCACAGTCCCGCCAGCATTTGTTATTGGTTGATTTCATGAGAGCAGCCATTCTTTCTGGAGTGAAGTGGAATCTCAGGATTGTTTTCATTTGCATCTTTCGAATGACCAGTGATGCTGAACATTTTTTCATGTATTTATTTTCTATTTCTACTTCTTTGTCTGAGAAATGGCTGTTGATTTCAGATGCCCATTTTTGGATTGGGTCTTTAAATTTGGGGGGTCTAATCTTTTTAAGTTCTTTATAGATTCGAGATAGTAGACCTTTGTCTGAGGAAGAGCAGGTGAAGATTCTTTCCCACATTGTGGGTTGTCTCTTCACACTGCTGGTGGTTTCTCTTGCTGTGCAGAAGCTTTTTAATAAGAAGAGATCCCATTTGTTGATTGTTTGTGCTAGTTCACAGGCAACTGAGGTTTTGTTCATCAAATCTTTTCCTACACCGATGTCTTCAAGGGTTCTACCTAATCTCTGTTCCAACTGGTTCAGAGTTTCTATTTTAATATTTAGATCTTTAATCCATTTTGATTTTAGTTTAGTTCATGGTGAGAGATATAGGTCTAGTTTAATCTTTGGCAAGTTGAAGCCCAATTTTTCCAGCACCATTTATTCAAGAGGCTATCTTTCCTCCATTGAGGGTGTTTGGCTCCTTTATCGAAGATGAGATGGCTGAGTGTGTCTGGTGTTGTTACTGCATCTTCTAATCTGTTCCACTGGTCCTCAAGTCTGTTTCTTTGCCAGTACCATGCTGTATTTATCACAGTAGCTTTGTAGTAGAGTTGCAGGTTGGGGATTGTGATACCCCCTGCCATGTCTCTGTTACCTAGAATTGCTTTTGCTATTCTGGGTCTCTTCTTGCTCCAAATGAATGTTTGGATTGTTATCTCGAGGTCTATGAATTATGCTGCTGGGATCTCAATTTGAATTGCATTGAATCTATATAGCAGTTTTGGAAGTATGGCCATTTTCACTATATTAATCCTTCCTACCCAGGAGCAGGGGATGTCTGTCCATTTTCTGATGTCATCTTCAATCTCTCTTTTCAGAGTGCCATAGTTTTCAGAGAAGAGGTCTTTGATTTCTTTCATTAGGGTGATTCCTAGGTATTTCAGTTTTTTGGATGCTATTGTGAAAGGAATTATTTGCCCTATTTCTCTCTCAGTGAGTCTGTCATTATTGTAGAGGAAAGCTATTCATTTTTGTGTGGTGATCTTGTAACCAGCTACTTGACTGAATTTGGTTATTAAGTGTAGAAGACTTTTGGTGGAGTTCTTGGGGTCTTCTATATAGAGTATCATGTCATCTGCAAATAATGACAATTTGACTTCTTCATTACCTATCTTCCTTTTATTTCTTTCTCTTGTCTAATTGCTGTGGCTAATGTTTCCAGAACTATATTGAACAAGAGTGGTGATAGTGGACATCCTTGTCTTGTTCCTGATTTTAGTGTGAAGGATTTCAGTTTTTGACCATTTAGTATGAAATTGGCTGTTGGTTTTTCATAGATGGCTTCTATCAGTTTGAGGTAGAGACCATCTATTCCAATTTTTTGTAGGATTTTTATCATAAATGCATGTTGGATTTTGTCAAATGCTTTTTCTGCATCTATGGAGATAATCATACAGTGTTTGTCCTTGGCTCTGTTGATATAGTGTATTACATTAATTGATTTTCATGTATTGAACCATCCCTGCATCCCTGGGATGAATCCCACTTGATCAGGGTCTATGATCTTCTTGATGATGTTCTGCATTCTGTTTGCCATTATCTTATTAAGGATATTTGCATCTATGTTCATTAGTGAGATTGGCCTATAGTTCTCTTTTTCAGTTGGGTCTTTCCCTGCTTTGGGGATCAAGGTGATGCTTGCTTCCAGGAATGAATTTGGGAGTATTGCTCCCCTTTCAATTTCATTGAAGAGTTTAAACAGTAGTGGCAGCAGTTCCTCTCTAAATGTCTTGTAGAATTCAGCAGTGAAGCCATCAGGGCCCGGGCTTTTCTTAGTTGATAAGTTTTTAGTTACATTTTCAATTTCATTGGTTGATATTGGGTTGTTCAGAATTTTTAGGTCTTCTTCATTCAACTTTGGTAATTCATATGTATCTAGGAATCTGTCCATTTCTTCTGTGTTGTCCATCTTATTGGCATATAGTTTCTGGAAGTAGGTATTGATGATCCTCTGGATTTCTGCTGGGTCTGTTGTAATTTCACCCTTTTCATTCCTCATTGCATGGATTTGGGCCTTTTCTTTCCTTTTTCTGACAAGGTTGGCTAAAGGTTTGTCAATTTTGTTGATTCTTTCAAAGAACCAACTCTTGGCTTCATTGATATTTTGTATCATTCTCTTAGTCTCCATTGCATTGATTTCTCCTCTGATCTTTAAAATTTCCTCCCTTGGATGAGCTTTGAGGTTGTCCTGCTCTTCTTTTTCGAGAAGCTTGAGGTGAAGCATCAGGTTGTTTAATTGGGCTCGTTCTGTTTTCCTAATATGCGTGTTCACTGCTATGAATTTCCCTCGTAAGACTGCTTTCATTATGTTCCATAGATTCCGATATGTTGTATTGTCATTGTCATGTAATTGAAGGAACTGTCTGATTTCTTCTTTAATTTCCTCTGTGACCCATTGGTTATTCAGAAGTGTGTTGTTCGATTTCCACGTTTATGAAATTTTTCGAGTTTCTTTTGCTATGGATCTCCAATTTCATCGCACTATGGTTTGATAATATACAGGGGATAACTTCAATTCCTTTGCACTTACTTAAACATGTTCTATGTGTGAGTATGTGGTCTATTTTGGAGAACGACCCATGTGCAGCTGAGAAGAATGTGTATTCTGATTTTGTGGGGTGGAAGACTCTGTAAACATCCATCTGTTAAGTTCATTTGTTCAAGATTTCGATTGAGTTCTAGTGTTTCATTATTTATTTTTAGTCTAGTTGACCTATCTCTTTGTGACAGTGGGGTGTTGAGGTCCCCCACTACAATTGTATTAGTGCATATATGACTTTTCATGTCCGTTAGTGTTTGTTTTATATAGTTGGGCTCCCTAGTGTTTGGTGCATAGATATTTATGATTGTCATCTCTTCCTCTTGGATTCATCCCTTTGCAAGGATGTAGTGTCCTTCTTCATCTCTCTTAATCAGTGTTGGTTTGAAATCTACTTGACCTGCCAAGAAGATAGCTACTCCTGCTTTTTTTCGGGTTCCTGTCACATGGAGTATTGTTTTCCAGCCTTTCACTTTCAGTCTATGAGTTTCCTTTTGAATGAAGTGTGTTTCTTGTATGCAGCATATGGTTGGATTTTGCTTCTTGACCCATTCTGCCAGTCTATTTCTTTTGATGGGTGAATTGAAACCATTAACGTTGATGGTTGTAACTGAAACGTATTGACTTGCCATTGCCATGACTTTTTCTTTTTGTTGGGTTCTCCCCCTTTACATTTAATTTCTTGTCATGCCAGATGGGTTCATTGTGCTTTGCTTCCTGGGGTTGTGATCCTCAATGTCTGTTCCTAGAATATTGTGTAAAAGTCTTTGGAGTGCTGGTTTGGTATTCTCGAAGTTCCTAAGGTGCTCTTTGTCATGAAAGTATCTTATTTCTCCATCCAGTTTGAAAGATAGTTTTGCAGGGTACATCAATCTGGGTTGGAGGCTGTTTTCTTTTGGGGCTTGGAATATGTCACTCCAAGCTCTTCATGCCTTGATGGTTTGTGTTGAGAAGTGTGCTGTGATTCTGATGGGCTTTCCTTTGTATGTGATTTGTTTCTTTTCTCTGACTGCTTGGAGAACTTTGTTCTTCTGTTGTGTTTCTGGAATCTTAACAATTATATGCCTATGGGTAGATTTTTTTTGATCAAGGCTATTTGGAGTCCTATATGCCTCACTTATCTTTATGTCAAGCTCTTTTCCCCTGCTTGGGAAGTTTTCTGCCATTATTTCTGTGAAGAGATTTTTTTATGTCATCTGCACTCTCTCCTGTTTCTTCATTGAGCCCAATCAGTCTTATGTTATTCTTTTTTGCATCATCTAGCAGCTGCTGGATTGATTTCTCATGTTCCCTTATAATTTTGAAGCAATTTTTCTTTTCCTGATCACTAATTGCAATCTTATCTTCTATATCTGAAATTCTGTCCTCACATTGGCTCATTCTGCTGTGTAGACTTTCAATGGAGTTTTTCTTTTCCTGGAAATCTATTTGCATCTGTTTTGTGGATTCCATTTGTTTCCTATGTTGGAATTTCATCATGTTCCTGAGCTCCTCTCTAGATTTATTAATCATGTCTTGCACTAGGGGCACAATTTCTCCTGTTATCTGAGAAATTCTTTCTGATTTCATTTTTTCCAGATCCCCTTTTGTTGCCAGTTCAGTGGGTCCAGGTGGTTGAGTATCAGAGTGTTCCATCTCATTTCCCTTTGGGGCTGCTGTAGGTGATCTGGAAGTCTGGTTTTGAGACTTATTTATGTGTTTTCTCATTTCGACTGGGGTGGGGGGCTGTTAGCACCTGCACGGATTACCTCCTCTGAGCTGGGTGAGGTGGGACAGGGGCTGCGTGCAGTGGTAGGGATGGTGACCCAAAAGCCCTTTCCTGTGGGCTGGGAGCAGCCAGAGGGATGGTGGCTGGGAAACCCCTTCCTCTGGACCAGGAGCAGTGGGATGGTGGCTCAGAAGCCCCTCCCTCTGGGCCTGGAGTGGTGGGAGGGATGGTGGCCCAGAAGCCCCTTCCTCTGGGCCAGGAGCAGCGGGACAGAAGGTGACCCAAAAGCCCTTTTCTCTGGGCTGGGAGCAGTGGGAGGGATAGTGACCAGGAAGCCCCGTCCTCTGGACCAGGAGCAGTGGGATGACGGCTCAGAAGCCCCTACCTCTGGGCAGGGAACAGTGGGACTCAGTACCTTGGTCTGGTGGTCTGGTGGTCTGGTGTCCTCTGCGTCTTTGTAGTGTGGAATCAGGGGGCTGCCTGTCTGCAGCGGGGTGATTCGGTGTCTTCTGCGTGACTCAGGACCTCGGTAGGGCGTGCACAGACCTGCCTGTCTGCAGCGGGCTGATTCGGAGTGTTCTGTGCCTTTCTCTTCTTTCTTTCTCTTCTCTTTTCTTTCTCTCTTTCTCTGCTTTGCTCCCTTGCTGTCCCACATTGTTCTTCATTTCCCCATTGTGTTCCTGTTCTGGCTCTAACTTGTATTTCTTCTTTATTTGTCATTTCTTCTCTTTCCTTCTGTTGTCTGTGCCCTCTAGCCTCACTGCTAATCTTCCCCTGTCCTTCTACCTACCTATTTCTCCCTCCCCAACTCCTTCTAACTCCCCATCCCAAAGAGTAAAGTTGTTATATTGAAGAGTTTATCCACTATAAACATGTGTTGGGTTGGTCCTTGATTTTGACTTAATTCACACAGTTAAAGGTCAGAGATTAACAACTACCACAAATAGTCATTTTCTAAGAGATACTTGATGCTATTGTGTTGCTGATTGTATCACTTGGGCTAAGGTGTTGCGATTGATTTAATCAGTTGTCCTTCCTGGTATAATGAAAATGAGATAGCCTCAGAGCCATTAGAGACTCAAAACCTAAAGACCAGCTATATCTGGAAGACACCTCTGAGAAGCAGTCATTCCTAAGGGTTCTAAATATATCAACAAAGATACTTACAATAAGCAACTTCAAAGTTGCTTTCAAAGTTCAAACCCAGGAACTAAACCAAGAACAGTACCAAAAGCAAAAATGAGAAGACACTTAAGGAAGGCACAAACTCAGACTTCCACCCCACAAAAGGTAAATTCTGGGGGAAATGAGGTGTAAAAGTCTCATAATCAACCACCTGGACACCCTGAACTGATAGCACAGAAAGTAACAAAGCAGATGCATGAGGCTCTAGAAAAATTCAAAGCAGAAGTAATTTCCCAGATAACTACAGAGATGGTAAGCAGAGTGAAAGACATGACTAGAGTCTCTAGAACAGAAACAGATAAAAAATAGATGAGCTCAGAACCATGCTGGAAGCCATGAATGCCCAGCATAAAAAAGAAATGGAAACCATGATCACGCAACATAAGAAAGAAATGGAACCCATGAAAAAGATTCGGGAGATTAAAAACTCCATTGAAAGCATGCAGAGCAGATGAAGAGAATCTGAAGATAGAATATCAGATATAGAAGACAGGATTGCAGTTAAGGAACATGAAAACAGAGATTTCTTAAAAATAGTAAGTGACCACAAGAAATCAATCCAGCAACTGCTAGAAGATGCAAAGGAGAATAACATAAGATTGATAGGAGTCCATGAAAAACAAGAGAAAGTACAATTGACATAAAAAAACTGTTCACAGAAGTAATAGTAGAAATAGGACATACAGATTGGACATACAGATGTCATTGGACATACAGATAATTGAGGCATATAGAACTCCAACTAGTTATGATAAAAAAAAAATCTATGCCTAGACGTATAATAGTCAAGGTCCCAGAAACCCAACAGAAGAACAAAATCCTACAAGCAGTTAGAGAAAAGAAACAAATCACCTACAAAGGAAAGCTGATCAGAATCATGACAGACTTCTCAACATGAAACCTCAAATCAAAGGAGAGCCTGGAGTGAAGTATTTCAAGCCCTAAAAGAAAATAACTTCCAATCTAGACTGTTGTATCCTGCAAAATTATCTTTCAAAATCGATGGGGAAATTAGATCTTCCATGACAAAGAACACATGAGAAATTTCATGAACACCAAACCAGCACTCCAAACAATTCTTAACAATTTCCTATAAAAAGACAATGAAGGTCACAACTCCATGAGGCCCAACAGAGTGAAGCCACCAGGCAAGGTAAGAAACTAAAGGGAAAGGGGGAAAAATAAGAAATAAAAGAGCCAACATCAGTAAAACATTATGACAAGGATGAGTCAATATCTATTAATCATAACCATCAATGTTAATGGCCTCAATTCACCAATCAAAAGAAGTAGACTGACAATGGATTGAGAAGCAAAATCCAGCAATATGCTGTATTCAAGAAACACACCTAACTCAAAAAGAAATTCATAAACTGATAGTAAAAGGATAGAAAACAGCTCTCCACGTGACAGGAATCCAGGAAAAAGCAGGGGTAGTGATCTTATTTGCAGACAAAGTAGATTTCAAACCAAAACTAATTAAGAGAGACAAAGATGGTCACTCATACTTGTGAAGGGAACAATCCAAGAGGAAGAGATGACAGTCATAAATATATATCCACCAGATATGAATGTCCTCAACTATACAAAACAAATATGAATGGACATGAAAAACCAAATAAGCACTAATAAATTTGTAGTGGGGGACCTCAATACCCCATTATCCCAAATAGACAGATCATCTAGACAAAAAATTAACAGCGAAATTCTAGAACTGAACCAAGCTAATGAACAAATGGACTTAATAGATGTTTACAGAGTGATCCACTCCCAAAAATCAGAATACACATTCTTTTCGGCTGCACATGGGTCATTCTACAAAATAGACCACATGCTAGCTCATAGGACATGTCTAAGTAAATGTAAAAGAACTGAAGTTACCCCCAGTATATTATCAGGCCATAGTGCAATAAAATTGGAAATCAATAACATAAGAAACTTCAAAACTCACACAAACACATAAAAATTGAATAACACCCTCCTGAACAACCAATGGGTCACAGAAGAAATTAAAGAAGAAATTAGACAGTTTCTACAAGTAAATGATAATGCCAGTACAACATACAGGAATCTGTGGGAAACAATGAAAGCAGTTCTGTGTGGGAAATTCATAGCAGTGAATGCTTACATTAGGAAAACAGAGAGAACTCAGATAAATAACCTAATCTAAAAAAGGAAAGAAAAAGCTCAAATCCACGCAATTGAGAATGAAAAAAGTGAAGCCACAACAGAACAAGCAGAAATCCAGAGGATCATTAATACCTATTTCAAGAACCTGTACTCTAATAAAATGGAAAACACAGAAGAAATGGACAGATTCCTAGATACGTATGAATTGCCAAATTTAATGAAGAAGACATAGAAATTCTAAACACTCCAATTACAATGGGTGAAATTGAAAATGTAATTAAAAATTTACCAACAAAGAAAAGCCCAGGTCCTTATGGCTTCACTGCTGAATTCTACAAGACATTTAAAGAAGAACTAATGCCATTACTCTTTAAACTCATCAAGGAAATTGAAAGGGAAGCAAAGCTTCCAAATTCATTCTTGGAAGCAAGTGTTACTTTGATTCCAAAACCAGGGAAAGACCCAACCCAAAAACAGAACTACAGGCCAATCTCCCTAATTAACATAGATGCAAAAATCCTCAACAAGATACTGGCAAACAGAATACAGAGGGTCATCAAGAAGATCATACACCCTGACCAAGTCGAATTTATCCCAGGGATGCAAGGATGGTTCAACATCCGTAAATCAATACATGTAATACACTATTCACAGAGCTGTGGACAAAAAGCATATGATCATGTCAATAGATGCCGTAAAGCATTTGACAAAATCAAACATCCATTCATGATAAAACCCTACAGAAAATTGGCATGGAAGGTCTTTATCTCAACCTTATTAAGGCTATCTATGAAAAACCAATAGCCAACATCATACTAAATGGTCAAAAACTGAAAGTTTTCAGGCTAAAATCAGGAACAAGACAAAGATGCCCACTATTACCACTCCTGTTCAATATTGTTCTGGAAATATTAGCCACAGCAATTAGACAAGAGAAAGAAATAAAAGGAATAAAGATAGGAAAGGAAGAAGTGAAACTGTCATTATTTGTTGATATGAAACTTTACATAGAAGACCCAAAGAACTCAGCCAAAAGACTTCTAGACTTAATTGACAGATTCAGTAGAGTAACTGGATATAAGGTCAATACTCAAAAATCAATAGCCTTCTTGTACACAAATAGCAGACTCACTGAGAGAGAAATTAGGGAAACAATTCCCTTCACAGTAGCATCCAAAAAATGAAATATCTAGAAATCAATCTAACAAAAGAAGCAAAAGACCTCTACACTGAAAACTACAGCACTCTGATAAAGAAGATCAAGGAGGATATAAGAAAATGGAAAGAGATCCCTTGTTCCTGGGTAGAAAGAACCAATATAGTGAAAATGGCCATACTTCCAAAACTGCTATATAGATTTAATGCAATGCTGATTGAAATAACAACAATGTACTTCACAGAACTAGAGAAAAAATCCAAAAATTCATTTGGAACCAAAAGAGACCTAGAATAGCAAAAGCAATTCTAGGCAACAGAGACATGACAGGGGGGTATCACAATCCCCAATTTGAAAGTATACTACAAAGCCACTGTGAAAAAACCAGTATGGTACTGGCAAAGAAACAGACCCAAGGACCAGTGGAACAGATTAGAAGATGTAGAAACAACTCCAGACATACTCAGCCACCTCATCTTCAACAACGGAGCCAACCACCCTCACTGGAGGAAAGATAGCCTCTTTAAACAAATGGTGTTAGGGAAATCTGGATTTCAACCTGCTAATGGTTAAAACTAGACCCATAGCTATCACCATGCACTAAACTAAAATCGAAGTGGATTAAAGATCTAAATATTAAAACAGAAACACTAAACTTACTGGAAGATAAGTTAAATAGAATTCTTGAAGACCTTGGCATAGGAAAAGACTTTATGAAGAAAACCTCAGTAGCATGGGAACTAGCACAAAGAATCAACAACTGGGATCTCATCTTATTAAAAGGCTTGTGCACTGCAAGAGAAATAACCAACAGAGCTAAGAGACAACCTACAATGTGGAAAATTTTTTTTACCAGCTGTTCCACAGACAAAGGATTGCTATCTAGAATATATAAAGAATTGAAAAAAATCAGACCCCCAAATTCAAAGACCCAATTCAAAAATGGGCATCTGAAGTGAACAGACATTTCTCAGGCAAAGAAGTAAAAGCCGCAAATAAATATATGAAAAAGTGTTCAACATCACTGGTCATTGGAGAGATGCAGATGAAAACAACACTGAGATTCCACCTCACCCCAGAAAGAATGGCTGCTATCAAGAAATCAACCAATAACAAGTGCTGGCGGGGTTGTGAGGAGAAAGGAACCCTTGTCCATTGTTGGTGGGAGTGCAGACTGGTACAACTACTGTGGAAATCAGTATGGAGATACCTCAAAGAACTAGGGCTAGAGGTCCCATTTGACCCAACTATTCCTCTACTGGGTATCTTTCCACAAGAATTAAGAGAATCATACCACAGCGATATATGTGCACCCATGTTTATAGTGGCACAGTTTGTAATAGCTAAAGCTAGGAAACAGCCCATGTGTCCATCAACTGGAAACTGAATAAAGCAGATGTAGTTTTTTTTTTTAATAAAATGGAGTACCACTCAGACATAAAAAATGAGAAATTAGGGACATTTATAGCTAAATGGATGCACATTGAGGCGATACTCTTCAGTGAAATAAATGGGACACATATGTGTAAATACTGAATAGTTTCTCTGGTGTGAGAAACTGAAAGTGTAAATGAGGGCTAAAAGGTATAATAGATAATGTGAAATAGGAAGAAAAGGGGCAAAAGGAAAGGGAAAATGGGAGGAGTAGGGAAAAGGAAAAAAGGGAATGGAGTTAATATGGAAAAAATGGAAAAAAGAATGGAAACAAAGTCTTTGTAAATAGGGAGGGGTGGAGGTGTTGAAGGGAGGGCACGGGAATAGGGAAAAAAAAAGAAGATCCAAGAGAGGTTATGTAAAGGTGCAAATTCCCAATGATGAATTTCATTATATTGTATACCTAAAATGTACCAATAAAATTAATAATATAAAAAAGATTCATCCATTTTCCTACAAATATGTCATTTATCTTTCTTTATAGCAGAGTAGTACTCCATTGTGTATAAACACCATATTTTTCTTTATCCATTCATCTGTTGATTGGCCTATATAGGCTTTTCCCACAATTTAGCTATGATGGATTGTGCTGCTATAAACTTAGGTATATATACATCATTTTGGTATGGCGTTTTTAACTCTTTGGGGAAGATACTTAAAAGAGGAATAGCTGGGTCAAATGGAATTTCTATTTTTAGTGTTTTTTTTAGTAGAGACATTCATCTCAATCATTTCTCTCTCCTCATCCTGACCTTAGCTTAGTATTTCATTTGCATCAAGAAAAGAGTATGTAGGTGAAGAATGTTATTTTAACAAACAGTAAAATGGACAAAAATGCATAATTTGCCTACATAAAAGTAAGTTAAGGTTAAATTCATGTATGCTGATAAAATTAAATCATGTAAGAAGTAATAGACAGTTCTATATACATTTCTATTGCTTTACTTGTGGACTAATCTAAACTTTAATGTAAAAGGACAACTTATTAGGCAGAAGTAGGTTTCTTCTCTGGAGTTACTACTTATTTAAAAAGATCAGCAAGTAACTACCACCAATAAAATAGTCTGAAGCTGCCTCCAAATTTAACATTGTAGGAATCTGAAGGAAATCATTGTATCATTTTTCTTCTGTCTGTGACAATGCTTTCAAAGATGTGTTTAACTGTCACATTTAAAAAGTCCATATACAGTACAAAAATACAAAACAAACACCCTACAATACACAAATCTAACAGTATATGTGATGAGGAATTCCATAAAATGTGTTTGAAGATGCATTTTCTTTCCTTTTATTTTCAGTGCCTACAATATGCCTTTGAGAGGCCACTGGACAGTATGTATACACTTTAAACCATATAATTGTTCTAATAAGAAATCCTGTAACGAATTCAATTCAAATTGGATTCAACAACTTAGTAATGGAAATGTGTAGACAAAGTTACAGAAAAGGCATCTTATTGTTTTCCATCTTCCTACAGTGTTAAATATTTTTGTGTTCATACCTTTAAAAAAATAAAGCCAAATACTTAAGCAGTATGTACATTTAAATTTTTGGTGGTGGTTTTATTTTAAAAGAAACAGCTTCCTCATCATTCGCCTCAAGTTCTGGTGGAAATACTTACAGGAATCAGCTAATAAATAAAAACCAAGAGAAGCACATTCAAAAATACTGATTTACTTTGGTAGCAAATGGTTGTTCTTTGAAGACTAATGAAGGTAGACAAGATAATAGTTTTTTGAGGAATCTCCATACTGATTTCCATAGTGGTTATGTCAGTCTACACTCCCACCAACAATGAAGAGAGTTCCTTTGTCCCATAACCCCTCCAGCATTTGTTTTTGTTGATTTCTTGATAGCAGCCATTCTTTCTGGGGTGAGGTGGAATCTCAGCATTGTTTTCATTTGCATTTCTCTAATCGCCAGTGATGTTGAATATATTTTCATGTATTTATTGGCCAATTGTATTTCTTCATCTGAGAAGTGTCTATTCATTTTAGGTACCCATTTTTATTTGGTCTTTAAATTTTGGGGGTCTAATTTTATTGAGTTCTTTATATATTCTAGATGTTAGTCCTTGTCTGAGTTGTAGCTGGTAAAAAAAATTTTCCCCCATTCTGTGGTTTGTCTTTTCACTTCGTTGGTAGTTTTCTTTGCTGTGCAAAAGCTTTTTAATTTAATGTGATCCCATTTGTTGACTCTTGGTATCATTTCTCATGCAACTGGGGTTTTATTCAGAAAGTCTTTGTCTACACCTGTGTCTTTGAGAGTTTTATCTGTTTTGTCTTTCAGTAGAGTAAGCGTTTCTTTTCTAGTGTTGAGATTTTTGATCAATTTTTATTTTAGTTCAGTATATGGTGAGAAATATGGGCCTAAATTCAACTTTCATCATGTGGAAAGCCAGTTTTCCAAGCACCATTTATTAGAGAGGCTATCTTCCCTCCAGCGAAGGGATTTGGCCCCTTTGTCAAAGATAGCATAACTGAGCAGCAAATAAACACATGAAAAAATGTTCAACATCACTGGTCATTCCAAAGATGCAGACGGAAAAAACACAGATTCCATCTCACTCCAGAAAGAATGGCTGCTACCAAGAAATCAACCAATAACAAATGCTGGTGGGGTTGTGGGGAGAAAGGAACCCTTCTCCATTGTTGGTGGGAGTGCAGACTGGTGCAACCATTGTGGAAATCAATATCGAGATACCTCAAAAAACTCGGGATTAGAGGTCCCATTTGACTCAGCTATTCCTCTGCTGAGTATCTTCACAAAAGAATTAAAAGAATCATACCACAGTGATATATGTGCACCCATGTTCAGAGCAGCACAATTTGTAATAGGTAAAACTTGGAATCAGCCCAATTGCCCATCAACTGGAGACTGGATAAAGAAAATGTGGGGTTTTTTTTATAAAATGGAGTACTACTCAGCCATAAAGAATGAGAGACTAGAGTCATTTATAGCTAAATGGATGCACATTGAAGTGATATCTCTGGTGTGAGAAACTGAAAGTGTAAATAAGGATCAAAATGTATAATTGATAATGTGAAATAGGAAGAAAAGATCTAAAGGGGAAGGGGAAGTGGGAGGGGTAGGGGAAAGGAAAGAAGGGAAAGGAAAAAATATGAGAAAAGGAAAAAATGGAAACAAACTCTCTGTAAATAGGGAGGGATGGACGGGTTGAAGGGAGGGCAGGGGAATGGGGAAAAATAAGAACCACGATATATCATGTATAGGTACAAATTCCCAGTGATGAATGTAACTGTATTGTACACCTAAAATGTACTGATAAACATAATGAAAAAAAAAAGATAGCATAACTTTGTGTGCCTGGAGTTGTTTCTGTATCTTCTATTCTGTTCCATTGATCAACAAGTCTGTTTTTTCCCAATGTAATGCTGGTTTTATTATTGTAACTTTGTAGTATAACTTGAGGTCTGGAGTTGTGATGCCCTCCTGCCTTGCCCTTGTTGTTCAGAATTGCTTTTACTATTTTAGATGCATAATACATCTTAATTTCTTTTTTCATCCCCCCCCCCTTTCTTGATATCCTTCCTTTTTTTGTATATTTTTCCAGTACATAATGCTTACATTCCTCATGGAGAGTTGGTGCATCTACATAACACATCTTCATTCCTTTTTTCATCCCCTTTTCCTCCCCTCCTTTCCCTCCCTCCATCTCTTAGTTCCCTTCCCTTTTGCAAAAGATCTATCTCCTTATTTCCTATTACCTATCTTCTATTTTGCTCTTTATTTATATTTTGGGTTTCTTATATATAAGAAAGACCATGAAATATCTCAGTTTGTGTGTCTGATTCATTTCACTTAAACTTATGGTCTCAAGATGCATCCATTTTCCTACAAATGATTCAAGTTTATCTTTCTTTATGGCAGAGTAATATTCCATTGTATGTAAATACCACGTTTTCTTTATCCATTAATTTGTTGATGGACATAGGCCAATTCCAAGATTTAGCTATTATGAATTATGCTTCTATAAATATGTGTATACATACATCACTGTAATATGTTGTCTTTAACTCAGGTGACAGTATGACTTGCTTTTGGCTAATGTATAGAGCAATGTTTCTTGTCCTTGGCTGCACATTAACCTCACCTGGGGAGCTTTGAAAACACTGATTCCTGAGTCTTACCTCCTTAGATTCTGATGGGTTTGGCTTGGAATGCAGCCTGAGAATTGGAAGCAAAGACAGTAATAACTGGACAGATTTGAGACATTTTGAGAGCAGAATATACTGATTTTGGAGAATTTTTATGGACTCTAAAAAGAGCAAGGAGAAAACTATGTGGCCCAGTGTCTCACTTGGGACTTACAGTAAGTGATGATACCATTCACTGGAATGCAGAGCCCTGAAGGAAGAACAATAGGTCGGGGTGGCAGTGTAAGTTCAGTTGTGGGTATGTTGAGTTTATGATGAATGAGTATTCAAGGAGACAGAAAAGATTCCACAACAGATTGGATATGGTAAGGGGAAAAGGAGAGGAAGAGGCATGGTGGGATTTTCTTCTCTTATGTCCCACATTTCAGTCTTTCCATGTCTCTTATCTTGGTCACTTTCATTTCTACAGTTTTGGTACCATCACTGTTTGTGGGGTACCAATGGGTTAATCACAGAAGCTTCTTCCTGTAAATGTGTTAGCTCGCTCTGTTTTGTATCTCCTTCTGATGCCTTCACCTGGCTAAACTACGTACACTGTGCAGATCCTCAGACTAACTCCTCTGCTGGGTAGTTTAAGCCTTTGTGGCTGATTAGTGGGGAAAGGTTGAAAGAAGCTGTGCTAGAACTTCACCTGGCTTCAACTTCAGGCAGGTGCTGATGGCCTGATCAAGACAAAATGGAACAAGTCCTGACTCCCTTTGGGAAAATGCAGGCCCTGAGCTAGGGATTTTCTACACATTGTTTCATTTAATATCCCAAACCACCTTGCTTGTTATTTCCCTATTCTACAGTTAAAGAAACCAAGGCCCAGAAAAGTTAAGTACTTCATTTAGACTGATACAACTAGTCCAATGCAAAACTTGAAACGTGTGTGCCATTAGTGCTTAGGGAATTTCATTCATTCGTTCACTCATTCATTCTCATCGAACACAAGAGTGTATGCCTCTGGGAGTCCAAGGGATCCTGCATAGAGTCTTTCTAAGTAGCACCAGCATTCATTTAGAAAAAAATGAGATTGGCTGGTGGCTGGAGGAGTAGGGCTCCCATTTGGAAACTCCATTTTGAGTCCTATTTTACAATACTCTTCCACCATGGCTGTCTGTGAAACAGACATAAAGAGCTGGAAGAGCAATTAAAGAGCAAAGAGGCTCATTCTAAGAGTAGGAAAACAGAACAGAGGGAGGCCATGTAGTTGGCCCAAAGTCATACAGCAAATTAGAGACAGAATCAGGGCAAGCTTCAGCTGTCCTGAGGCTCCATTATCTCCATTCTGGAGTTCTGAGAGTCTTCCTAGCAGCCCTTTGAGTCCCAAATCTACCCTCACATGCTGGTGAAATATAGAGTAGGCAAGAGCTGATGTGTTCATGGTGTGTGGGCGGTATGTGTCCAAGAGCATACATCTCTGGGAGCAGGCACGTTTTAAAGGAATTGCTAAGGGGTATAAACAGCAGAAATCATCCCGAGGCTATAGCAGATGACTCTGCCCAGAACTGCTGCAGTTACTTCCGGCCCGATGCTAACTCCCCATGCCAGCCAGCCCCACAGCTCTCAGCTTGGGGCCGGAAAAAGACATAGGACAGGGCTCCTTAATGAGAACATTTGGGAACCTGGGAAAGGTTAATGATCTTCAGCCTCGACCATCCGTCAGCTGCCCAGCCAGAGACAGTAAACACCATTACTCATCTAATTAGCAGGAAAGGCTGGGCAGGGGATGAAGATGGGGCTTTAGGGATTACCGACAAAGTGTCCACCCACTTAGGGCTGCTAAGGGAGGCTACCAGAGGGCACAGGGCCCCATTCTGAAAGGCAGTTGGGAGAGGACTCATTCTCAGCTCATCTCCTGCAGCTCTGGCTGTGGGCTGTGGTGAAGACACAGAAGGGCACAAACATTTATTAAGGGTCTCCTTTGTGCCAGGCACTGTGTTAGTTAATTTTACTTGTGTCATCTTGTTTTGTTTCCCAAACAGCATTACAAGGTTCTCACATTTATTAAGCATCTGCTCTATGTCGCTTTACGTATGTTATCATATCTCTAGGAATCTTAGGAAATAGTTGGTATTTTCTCTGTTTCATAGGAGAGAAAACTGAGGCTTACAGAGCATAAGTGCCTTATTTGCTGATTTATTCAATACACGTACATTACATGCTCACTCTGTGCCAGGCACTGTGCTAAGCATTGGCTAGGCATTGGAGATAAGGGAAAAAGGGGAGACACACACTTTGTCCTTGGGGTGCTTACTGGCTAATGGGGGAGACAAACATTAAACTTGAGCTCACAGTACTAGTAAGCAGGAAGACTAGAATTGGGATCTACTGTAGGGAACAAGCTGTAGGAAGGAGGGTAAGGGGGTTGAGTGCACAGGTGCTCTGGGCATCAGACCAGTATATGTTGTGACCAGCCTGTTTTGTTTCCAGGGGCCCAGGCCCTGGGCTGATGATGTTATGGTTATTGGAGGGATGAATGATGAGACTTCTCTAGGCATATGTGCCCACTGAATTCTAGAAGGCTGTTTTACTTTCCACTTGCCATGACTGATCCCAGCTTCAAAGAGCAGATAGTGGAATTATGAGTAGCTTTGTAACTGCTGAACAGTCAATGGGGGGGGGCTATGGCAGAGGAATGGGTATTCTTTGACCACCTGGTACAATATATGCCTGATGGTATGCCAGGTCCTGGGAGAAGGTACCTAGGAATAGTCAAAGACCCAGATTTTTTTTTCCAGGGAGGCTTTTAATCTAGGTTGAAAATAGAATTTATTTTTGTGGCTAGATTAAAGAAGAGAAAAGTTAAGGTCTGTACAGCATAGCAGTTCTGCTTGGTAAGCTCAGAAGCCTGGGACTCTTTGAGGGGTTCTTGGAGGAGAGAGGAAGAGAAGTGGTGGGGGAGTGGGGCAGATGAGTAAAAGAGCACAAAGTGAGAGAATGAGGAGAGAGAGGGAGAGAGAGAGAGAGAGAGAGAGAGAGAGAGAGAGAGAGAGAGAGAGAGAGAACAAAAATGGGAAAGTGGAGAGAGAGAGAAAAGAAGGAAGAAGAGGGGACAGAGTAAGGGAGAAGAGAGGAGACAGAGAAGGGAGACAGAGGTGGCAAAACAGAGCAGGACATAGAGAGGAAGGAGGCAGAAACAGTGTGACAGAGAACAGTGCACAATGAGACCAACAAAATGAGAAGGGAGTGAGAAGAAAAAGGTTAAGGCTGAGGTCTGTAGGTCGATAGGAGAGTTCATCCAGTTAGGGGCCCAACAGAACACTGGAATCAAGCTTCAAATAGGTTGCTGCATCCTATTAAAGGTAGATCTTTGCACTGATAGTGGGCCCAGTCTTCTGGGCCACTGAAGGGTATAGATATGTGTTGTGTGTGTGTGTGTGTGTGTGTGTGTGTGTGTGCAGGGTTGAAAGAACCCATTACAAAGGCATGTGTATACCCCTTCCCCATACTCTCATTCCTGTCAAAGTTGACCGCAACCCAACCGGTAAAGAGAATCTTCTTTTCCACTGAATAAGATTTTCACTTCATTTAGGAAAAGTTTTCATTAGAGTTTCTCTAATTTGAACCATAAGAAAATATTGTCCCCTCACAACAGATCCAGCAGAAATCCAGAGCATCAGCAATACCTACTTCGAGAACCTGTACTCTAATAAAATGAAAAACACAGAAGAAATGGACAGATTCCTAGATACATATGAATTACCAAAGTTGAACAAAGAAGATATAAAATTCTAAACACTCCAATTACAATCAGTGAAATTGAGAACGTAATTAAAAAATTACCAACAAAGAAAAGCCCAGGTCCTTATGGCTTCACTGCTAAATTCTACACGACATTTAGAGAAGAATTATTACCACTACTCTTTAAACTCTTCAATGAAATTGAAAGGGAAGCAATACTTCCAAATTCATTCCTGGAAGCAAGTGTTACTTTGATTCCAAAAGCAGAGAAAGATTCAACCAAAAAAGAGAGTGACAGGCCAATCTACCTAATGAACACAGATGCAAAAATGCTCAACAAGATACTGGCAAACAGAATACAGAGGGTCATCAAGAAGATCATACACCATGACCAAGTGGGATTCATCCCAGGGATGCAGGGATGGTTCAACATTCATAAATCAATAAATGTAATACACTATATTAACAGAGCCAAGGACAAAAACCATATGATAATCTCAATAGATGCAGAAAAAGGATCTGACAAAATCCAACACCTATTCATGATAAAAAACCTATGGAAAATTGGCATAGAAGGTCTTTATCTCAACCTGTTTAAAGCTATCTATGAAAAACCAACAGCCAACATCATACTAAATGGTCAAAAACTGAAAACTTTCACGCTAAAATCAGGAACAAGACAAGGATGTCCCCCATTACCATTCCTGTTCAATATAGTTCTGGAAATATTAGCCACAGCAATTAGACAAGAGAAAGAAATAAAAAGAATAAAGATAGGAAAGGAAGAAGTGAAACTGTCATTATTTGCTGATGATATGATACTCTACATAGAAGACCCAAAGAACTCAGCCAAAAGACTTCCAGACTTAATTGATAGATTCAGTAGAGTAGCTGGTTACAAGGTCAACACTCAAAAATCAATAGCCTTCTTGTACACAAATAACAGACTCACTGAGAGAGAAATTAGGGAAACAATTCCTTTCACAATAGCATCCAAAAAAATGAAATATCTAGAAACCAATGTAACGAAGGAAGCAAAAGACCTCTACATTGAAAACTACAGCACTCTGAAAAAAGATTGATGAGGATATAAGAAAATGGAAAGAGATCCCTTGTTCCTGGGTAGGAAGAACCAATATAGTGAAAATGGCCATGCTTCCAAAACTGTTATATAGATTTAATGCAATGCTGATTGAAATAACAACAATGTACTTCACAGAACTAGAGAAAAAATCCAAAAATTCATTTGGAACCAAAAGAGACCTAGAATAGCAAAAGCAATTCTAGGCAACAGAGACATGACAGGGGGTATCACAATCCCCAATTTGAAAGTATACTACAAAGCCACTATGAGAAAACCAGCATGGTACTGGCAAAGAAACAGACCCAAGGACCAGTGGAACAGATCAGAAGATGTAGAAACAACTCCAGACATACTCAGCCACCTCATCTTCAACAACGGAGCCAACCACCCTCACTGGAGGAAAGATAGCCTCTTTAAACAAATGGTGTTAGGGAAATCTGGATTTCAACCTGCTAATGGTTAAAACTAGACCCATAGCTATCACCATGCACTAAACTAAAATCGAAGTGGATTAAAGATCTAAATATTAAAACAGAAACACTAAACTTACTGGAAGATAAGTTAAATAGAATTCTTGAAGACCTTGGCATAGGAAAAGACTTTATGAAGAAAGCCTCAGTAGCATGGGAACTAGCACAAAGAATCAACAACTGGGATCTCATCTTATTAAAAGGCTTGTGCACTGCAAGAGAAATAACCAACAGAGCTAAGAGGCAACCTACAATGTGGGAAACAATTTTTACCAGCTGTTCCACAGACAAAGGACTGCTATCTAGAATATATAAAGAACTTTAAAAAATCAGACCTCCCAAATATAAAGACTCAATTCAAAAATGGGCATTTGAAATGAACAGACATTTCTCAGACCAAGCAGTAAAATCAGCAAATAAACATATGAAAAAATGTTCAACATCACTGGTCATTGGAGAGATGCAGATGAAAACAACACTGAGATTCCACCTCACCCCAGAAAGAATGGTTGCTATCAAGAAATCAACCAATAATCAATGTTGGAGGGGTCGTGAGGAGAAAGGAACCCTTGTCCATTGTTGGTGGGAGTGCAGACTGGTGCAACCATTGTAAAAATCAATATGGAGATACCTCAAAAAACTAGAATTAGAGGTCCCATTTGACCTTCTCTACTGGATATCTTCCCAAAAGAATTAAAAGAATCATAGCACAGCGATACACGTGCACCCATGTTCATAGCAGCACGGTGTATAATAGCTAAAACTTGGAAACAGCCCAATTGCCCATCAACTGGAGACTGGATAAAGAAGATGTGTGTTTTTTTTTTTAATGGAGTACTACTCAGCCATAAAGAATGAGATACCAGAGACATTTATAGCTAATGGATGGACATTGAAGCCATACTCTTAAGTGAAATAAATAGGACCCACATGTGTAAATACAAAATAGTTTCTGTAGTGTGAGAAACTGAAAGTGTTAATAAGGTCAAAATGTATAATTGGTAATGTGAAATAGGAAGAAAAGGTTTAAAGGAGTAGGGGAAGTGGGAGGGGTACGGGAAAGGAAAGAAGGGAAAGGAAAAAATAGAAAAGGAAAAAATCGAAGCAGTCTTTGTAAATAGGGAAGGGTGGAGGTCTTGAAGGGAGGGCAAAGGAATGGGGAAAAAATAAGAACCAAGATGCATCATGTAAAGGTACAATATCTCAGTGATGAATGCAACTGTATTGTACACCTAAAATTTACCAATAAACTTAATAAAATAGAAAAGAAAACGTTGTCCCAAACTAGGGCTATCAGAAGACCTATCTGGTGTGTAGGCCAGAATCAAGATTTAGCTGCTTGCTTGCTCTGTGACCTTGAGCAGTTTCATCAACTTCTCTGGGTCTCAATTTTCTCCCTAATCATGAAGTGGTTGTACTTAGTCCCTGGCCACTTTCCCACTTGAGCACGTGTGAGAAACAGGTGTGGTCAGGGGCCCCAAGGGAATTTATCCTGATAACCTTTAATTTGAAAGAGAGAGGGGAGGAGAGGGGATCAACAGATCAGACCAGAAGGCAGTGTGGAATGAGGCAGGGGTATAAATAAAGTAATGCTAGAATAAACTGACTGAAGTGGAATGGGCCCCTGGAAACTCAGTCCTCAGTCTGGTTCTCTTGGCCCAGTTTGACTGGCTTCCAGGAGGGTCCCTCCACCTCTTATACTGACCTCTCTTGGCTTCTGTTTGCCTCCTGCCTGCCTTCCATTCCCCTTTCTCCTCACCACTTACTAGGGCTGATGTAGCCCTCTCTGCAGTAGGGGAAAGGCCTCCACACCCCATTTTTATCTCTGGTGGGAAGTCTCAGTTATATGCAATGTAATACACCAGTGTCTCAGACCCCTCATGAAATATCAGGAAGGCTTAATGGGGACTTCCAACTTAGAAAGTAGTATGCATGCTCCAAGGAGGGGAGATAGTGAAAGGCCTGATAAATGGGGTTATCCAGGCCAATTACATGGGCCTTAAAGAAAAGTGGCCATAATGTTATTTGACTGCTATAGGCAAGGTTAATCTCCTGTTCTTTACCTCCAACTCCTCTGGCCCAGACTAGCTCTTTTACCTCTGTGACTGGGATTATTGCAATAGTCTCTTCCTAGGCCTCTTTGCCTCCATCTCCTTGCTCTGCTCCATTCACCTATCCTTCCCTTTTACCTTTATATCTCAACATTGATCAGGTATCTCTTCTACTTGACTATGAGCTATGTGAAAGAAGGCATTGAGTCATTTTGTTAATTGTCTAATTCTCTTGCTAAGCACTATGTTTTTCATAAAGGAGGTGCTCAATAAATGTTTGATAGATGAATCAATTAATGAATCAATACCATAGGCTGGTCACTGTGGTTGTCATTGCACAGTGGTCCTCCTGTGTTCTTCACCAGTCCACGGTGTTAGCTACTATCAACGAACTTCTCTTACAGTTTATAATTGCTTAATTGTGTGTTAGACTGGGAGTTTGATGAGGATCTGGACCACAGCTGTCTTGTTTGCCTTCCCTGACACATTTCCCACTTATCAACCTGTACTGTGTTGAATGAATGCATAAATGAATCTTGTGCTGGGAATACATTTTCTCCTCCATCTCTGATTGTTCATTTAGCTATTTTTTATTGGGCACCTACTATGTGCAAAACATCATTCAAAGCATTCGAAATTTAGCAGTGAACAAAACAAATAAAAACCCCTGCTTTGATTTAGCTTACATTCTAGAGGCAAAGACAGTCAATCAATGGATGTATCTTTATATACATAAATGTCAAGTAGTGATAAGTGCTAAGAAGAAAACTGAAGCAGAACAGAGGGGTAGAAGGTGATGGAGGGAATTCCTGATTTAGCTGGAGACTTCAGGGAGGATGGCTCAGGAGGTGACATGAATAAGATCTGAATGAGCTGAGTGATGAAGCATTGCAAGCAGAGGGGACTAAGAGAGTAAGAGCTTGATGCAGAAATGTGCAAGGCAAGTTTCCTGAATAATGAGGAGACCAGTGTGGCCAAGGTATAGTGAGCAATGAGATGTAGGGGAGAAGATTAGAGAGGAGGGTGAGGGATAGACTGTGTAGAATTGTGAAGGCCATAAGGAAGAGTTGAAAAACTATTTTAAGTGAAATAAAAAGTCACCAAAAGAAATTTTAGGCAGGCATGTACAACAACTGATTTATGTTTTTAATAGACCTGTGAACCCTAGCGAATAAAGCCCTGGATGTGAGAGTGAAAGGAGAGAATCTAGTTAGAAAGCTAGTGCAATAGATCAGGTGATAAACAGTGTTAGTAACTGGAAGTGAAGTGGGCATGGTTGGATCAGTATATATTTTGAATGCAGAGCCAACAGACCTGTGGATAGTTTCATTTGGGTAGGAGAGAAAGACAGGGAGGAATCTAGGATGATTTTGAGGATTTTATGCAATCCAAGTTCCATTTTTTATGGCTTGCTTGAAAGCCACCTACTCTGGAAAGCCTTCCTTAACATTCCCTACCTTCCCCCCAGGCAAATCAGTATCTCTCACCGGATGCTCACAGCACATTGCAGCTCTGTGATGCTAATGGCACATTCCACCCTCTGCAGAGCAAAGCTACCTCTGCACAGGTTATCTTTGCATTCTTCACCAGAACCGGCACATGACTTGTGCAGAATAGTTGACCAATAAACACTGTGAGATTGACTAGATTAACTAAACTGATACTGTTTATTGTTACTTCCTGTGTATGATGGCAAAACTCTCCAATCATTTTAAGGAGAATTTGAATTTGAAGTAAGAATTATTTCAACATCACCAGCTTTTAATTACTTGGCAGATGACTCTGCTTGAATTATTGACATCATGAGAATTAAAATGTGGTCCCCTGATTAAAAGGGAGCTCATGTGTTGAGTGAGGGGTGCAGAGAGTGCTGGAGGGTGGGATAGTTGGTGAATCCTCTTCTCTCCACTTAGGTTCAGCTGGGGAAGCTGTGAGAAGAGGGAAAATGATCTAGCGGAAGACTGGTCTGCTCCTTATAAACAAGGCAGAAGGAAGAGGAGGCAGGGATTTGAGAAGCATGAGAGTTGAAGCATATGGACCTGGGTTCACATTTCAGCTCCTCCATTTACTACTTCGGGAGTTCTGAGCAAGGCATTTGTTTTAGCTATTTCATTTGCTTATATACAAAAAGTACAAAAATGCCAAGTATACCAGTAGGCAGAATTTCACAGATGCTCACACTCATGTACCATCTGCTAGATGAGACTATCAAGCCCTTCCAGCATCTCAGCAGGCTCCCTCATCCCCTTACCCAGAAAGGCAGCTGCCATTAGGACCTCTATGACCATGGAGCACTTTTCCTGTTCCTAATCTTCATGTAAATGGAATTATGCAGAATGCATTCTTTTATGGCTGGATTCTTTCTGAGCAAGTAACTTAAACTCATTAGGCCTCAGTTTCCTTGTCTTTGTAACAGAAATACCAACAGCAGTTATATCATGAAGGTGTAAAGATCTAAGATGATAAAGCTTATAAAATACTTTGGAAAGTGCCTGGGACATAGAGCATACTGAATAATTAGCTCTCTTTCTTTCTTTCTTTCTTTCTTTCTTTCTTTCTTTCTTTCTTTCTTTCTTTCTTTCTTTCTCTTTCTTTCTTTCTTTCCTTCTTTCCTTCTTTCCTTCTTTCTATCTTTCTTTCTTTTCCTCTTTCTTTCCTTCTTTCTTTCCTTTCTAACTTCCTAGAGCTATGTTAGGCACTATTGGGGTACAAGGGAATTATAAAAGGCAATTCATACCCTTAAGGAGATAATAATCTAGAGGGGGAGAGAAGTAAAGTGGCTGGTAAGTGGTAAAAGATAAAATGAAATGAGATATTAACATAATTAATATAATAATATCAATTACTAATCACACTGTTGAGTGAAGAGGAGACTGGCAATATAAGGAAATGGTAAAAAGTACAGGTTTTAGAGTCTTTGGACTTTGATTCTAGTCCCAGTTTTCCCAATTACCAGCTGTGCAACTTTGAGGATGTCACAGAATGTCTCTAAGAATCAGTTGCTTTATATGTTAAACGGGACTGATACTATTACCCACTTCATGAGATTACCAAGAACACTGAATGCAGCAACATATGTACTGTGCCCAGCACAGCACCTGGAACATAGCATTCAATGGAACAACGGTATCTGATGAAGTTTTTCTTCTGCTGTTGTGCAATACCAGGATTCACTGAGATCCAGAAGCACCAGTCAAACAGAATTAGCTTAAGGGGCTTGCACTGCCTCACCTACTCCAGCTGAACATGTAGCAGAGCTTTGCTGGTAACTGTTGACATGCAGGGAGCCACTTCTTCATTTAACCTTCTGCCCTGCTTTGTTAGATACCCATAACAATCCCAGAGATCTCTGAGCTGAGGACTCTGCCGTTGTCGTCCCCTAAACTTTCACTTTTCTTGTGCATCAAGCTTAACATTCAGTAACCAAGGCTGTTAGCTGGGACCCTGTGCAGCACTCAAGTGGGAACCACGGTAGCCCAACCCTGGCACAGCATTCTTTTGTCACCAAATAATAGAAAAAAACTTCTAAAAATAAAAACAATTTTTAGAGCAGTTGGAGATTCAAAGCAAAATTGAGAAGAAAGTATAGAAATTTCCCAGATGTCCCTTTATCCAGCACCCCCCCATTGACATCCCTCATCACAGTGGTACATTTGATGAACTTACATGGACACAGCATTATCATTAAAATTCCATCATTTACATTAGGGTCACTCTTCATGGTGTATATCTGTGGGCTTGAACAAATGTATGATGACATGCATCCACCATCATAGCGTCATACAGGACATTTCAATTGCCCTAAAATTAGCTGTGCTCCTCCTATACATTTCTCCTTCCCTCCAACCCATGCTAGGCACAAATGCTTTTACTGTATCTGTAGTTTTATCTGAAAAGTACAAATTTTCACAGTTATTTTGAAGCCTATATTCAGAGACCAAAATTCTTCAAACATTGTTCAGCAACACATTGTTTTGAGAAAACATTTTCAAAACGGTTTTATGCATCTGCTTTCCACTGTTCAAAACAAAAGTTTTAAAAAAACCTTGAAGCTCAACATGTCTTGAAAATATTTTTCAGACTGAAACAAATGTCTCAAAACCTTCTTGTAGATATGATGATTACTGAGATGATTCAGCTCAAATGAATATTTTCTCTAGTAATATTCTGATGATTATAGTTTTAGGACTTGATTTAGCTAGATTACTTTCTCAAAAACATATTTATTTTCTATCTTCATGCTCAGTCAAGAAACCAGGAAAATTTAAAACCTTAAAGCTTCAACATAAAACATATGTTGAATAAATGAATCATCCTTTCATTTTCATTTTGGCTGCCAGGAAACTCAGAGCTACGTTAGACAGAGGTAACATTTGCATCCTTGGTTCTTCCTTTCTCTACATAGCTTTTATATCACTGTTTTGGTTTTATTTATCTGCTTTATTTCTCTGAATTTTGATGTTAATTTGTTTCCAATCCATTTTCAATTGAGATGGATATAGTAGTGACATACAAGACATAAATATTTCAAATATCTACAAATAAAAATCTACTTAGTAGAAAATGAGAAAAATATTTGAACCACTATTTCACAGAATAGGACATCTGTATCTATAAAAATATGGCCAATTTCAGTAATACTCATAAATACAAATTTGAAAACCCAAGAGATATTGCTTAACACACATTCAATTGGCAAAATTAGAAAGTTAGGTAATATTATGAGGTGGTGATGATATGGGCAATCAAATATTCTCATGTACTGCTGGCTGGAATGTAAACTAGTAGAACAAATCTGGAGAGCAATCTGGAGGAGCTTAATGAAATTAATTATGCACAAATTTTATGAATGAGTTTATAATTTTGGAACTGATCCATTAAGGATCCATGCTATAATGTTTATGGAATCATTGTTTATGACAGCAATGAAAGCAACCTGGATATCCATCACCAGGGGATTTATAAGTAAAATGTAACATATGCACATGCTAAGAATGCTATTGGATGTTCGAACTCTAGACATATGTCTTGGTCAGCTCTGTCTGCCATAAAAAAATACCATAGTCTGGATAGTTTAAATGATAGAAACAAACTTTCTCGTAGCTCTGAAAGCCAAAAATCCATGATCAGGGTGCCACTATGATTGTGCTTTTGGGTTGCCTCTCCTCTAATAAGGACACTAATCCCATCATGTGGGCTCCATTCTCATGACTCATCTAACCCTAATTACTTCCCAAAGGCCAATTCTTCTCCAACTACTGTCATATTGGGGGTCAGGGCTTCAACTTATGAGTTTTGAGGGATATGAACATTCAATCCATAACATTTTGCACAATATCATCCAAATTCATGTCCTTCTCATGTACAAAATATATTCATTTTATCCCAACAGCCCCCAAAGTCTTAACTCATTGTATCATCAACTCTGAAGATGTAAGTTTAAAGCTTCATCTAAATTGCAGTGATCCATGAATACCCATGAATATAGTAGCACAATTCATAATAGCTGAATATTGGAAGCAGCCTATATGTCCATCAATAGATGACTGGGTAAAGAAAATATAGTATTTACACATAATGGAGTACTACTCTGCCATAAAGAAAGATAAACTGGAATCATTTGCATTAAAATGGATGCACTTTGAGACCATGATGTTAAGTGAAATGAATCAGACACACAAGCTGAAATATTGCATGGTTTCTCTCATATGAGAAACAAAAAATCTAAATAAAGTGCAAAGTAAAAGATAGACAATAGGAAATAAGGAGATAGATCTTTCTCACATGGGAAAGGGATCAAGAGATGGAGGGAGGGATGGGGAGGGAGGGGAGGGAAAGCGGATGAAAAAAGGAATTAAGACGTGTAATGTAACCATTATGTACTGCAAGCATGTACTAATAAAAATAAAATCAATTAGATATGAGTGAAACTCAGAGCACAATTCATCCTGAGTCTAATTTCTCTCTACCCATGAACCTATGAAACTAAAAACTCATGGCTATGTGCTTCCAAAATACTAAAGTGAGACTAGCATGTGATAGGCATTCTCATTCTAAGGGGAGAAATAGGAAGGGAAGGGTAATTGGGCCCAAGCAAGTTCAGAACTTAGTAAGGTATTAAATACTTATTTATTTATTTGTTTGTTTACTTATTTTTATTAGGGCATGTTTGCAGCACATAACGTTGACATTCCTTGTGTGGAGTTGGTGCATGTACACAACACACCCCAATTCCTTTTTTCACTCCGTTTCTCTCCCCTCAATCCCCTCCCTCCCTCAATAATCCTCTTTGATTGGAAGCTCTTCCCTCTGGACTCCCTGAGGTGGTGATTCTCTCCCAGTGTCCTGCCTGGTGGAGATCATGCCTCAAAGGTTCTGCTGGGGTAGGGGCCTTGTCTCCAATGTTCCAATACCCTTCCCCCCAAGTGTTGGCAGGGCAGTCCCACCTCCAAGGTAGGGACAAGACATTTGTACTGATGAAATCAAGGCAATGGCAACACCTTCTGAAAGTGAGGGGGTAGCAGTGATGACATCCAAATTGCCTTTGTGCTAAGTCTTTCCTTTTTTGGACGATTTATGTATGTTTAAAGTCAGATCCAAGAAGGATGACAGCCTTCCTTCATTCCAAACTGCATCCTCTGTTTCCTTTAGTCCAAAGTGGCAGGGCCTCTGCTGGTGTAACTGCATCTCAATTACTGCCATCTGTTTACAAGACTGATTAGGCCCATGAGTCACACTCATGGCCTTTTATCATTATTCATGCACACCCTCAGTGTTCTCTTCAGAACAATTTTTCCTATTTTTGCAATATGGATATCCTGAGAATTTCCCAATTCTCCAAGTTCGGTTCCTTTTTGCTTAACAATTACTTCAATTCACCTCTCTCCTTTCACATTTTAGTATAGACAGGAAGAATGAAAGAATGAAACCAATCAGTCACTTAATAGTGCTTAGAAATATCTTCAAGTAAGTATCCAATGCCTGCTTGCAACGTCTACCTCCTGCAAAACACCAGTTCAGTCAAGTTCTTTGCCACTTTATGGCAGTGATTGTCTTTTCTACAGTTTCCAGTACATGTTCCTTATCTCCATCTGAGACTAACCATAATTGCCCTTAATGTCCATATTTCTAGCATGCACCTCAAAACTCTTTCAGACTCTATCCATTACCTCATTCCAAAGCTACTTTCCACACCAATATCACACCTGATCTGTTTTAGTCAGTTTGGAGCTTCCACATATGAAGCCAGCAAGGCTTCAACATTTGAATTTGAGCAGGACAAATATTCAGTTCATGACAATGCATCTATACCAATATGAACAGATATTTAAAAACACATAATGTTGAATAAAAGAGTAGTCAAAGAAGTTTCATAGTATAATATAGTTTATGTAGAAAACCTATAAAATTTTAGTATCATATGTATCTAAATAAATATAGGAGTAATTGATCAAAAAGATATTTTTAAGTACATTTGGATGGATATCTATGGGAGGTAGAAGAGAAAAGGGGTTGGGGATGGGAGTAATGACAAATATAAAATTATTTAAAATAAAAAGATAGTGGCACACACCTGTAATTCCAGCACTCTGGCAGGCTGACGCAGGAATATTGTGAGTTCAAGCCCAACCAGGGCAACTTAATGAGATCCTGTTTCAAAATTAAAAATTAAAAAGGGTTGGGGGTGTAGTTCAGTGTGACTATCTTGGGTTTACTCCCTAGTGATGTAAAAGAAAGAAATAAATATGGATATAACTCAAAGAAATAAGATTAAAGGTCCCACTTGACCCAGCTATTCCCCTGCTGGGGATCTTCCCAAAAGAATTAAAAGAATTATACCACAGTGATATATGTGCACCCATGTTCATAGCAGTACAGTTCGTGATAGCTGAAACTTGGAAACAGTCCAATTGCCCATCAACTGGAGCCTGGATAAAGAGAATGTGGGTGTTTTTTTTTTAATAAAATGAAGTACTACTCAGCCATAAAGAATGAGAAATTAGAGACATTTATAGCTAAATGGATGCAGAGGCAATACTCTTAAGTGAAATAAATAGGGCAGACATGTAAATACAGAATAGTTTCTCTGGTGTGAGAAACTAAAAGTGTAAATAAGGTTCAAAAGGTATAATAGATAATGTGAAATAGGAAGAAAGGGTCCAAAGGGGAAGGGGAAATGGGAGAGATTGGGGAAAGGAAAGAAGGGAATGGAATTAATATGAGAAAGGAAAACATGGAAACAAAGTCTTTGTAAATAGAGAGGGGTGGAGGGGTTGAAGGGAGGGCAAAGGAATGGGGAAAAAATCAAGAACCAAGATAGATCATATAAAGGTACAAAGTTCCAATGATGAATATCATTATATTGTATACCGAAAATGTACCAATAAAATTAGTAAAAAAGAAATAGAAAACAAATAAGAAATGGGAGTCCCAGTAATAAAGACTGTGTGCTACAAATGAAGGACTACAACTAAGTCAAATCTATGAATGTTGAGGTTAATGAGAAAATATTTATAAATTTAAAGAGACCATTACTGTGTTTTAATACTAGTTCTTATAAATATATGACAAAACATTCTGGCCTTTAAAATGTAGCCTTTTATTGATGTGGTTTTTATTCTACAAAAGAAGAAAATCTCTGTGCCTACCTCAGAATCATCTGAAGGACATGCAGGGAGTCAAGATGACCTCAATGGAAATGAGGGGCAGGATTATAAAACCCAAGCTTTACTTTATTTTGAGAATGAGAATGATGTGTACAGTGGGGGTATAATTTTTTCCCAGACATTGCAATGGTTGAGTGTTGTATATAAGTAGGAAAACAATCTCTGCAGAAAAGCCTCTCAATTCAATCTAAGAGCAGCTAGCTCGAAAGGGCAGATACATGATGCACACTGCGGATGTACTAGGGAGTAGGAGGAAAGTTAGAAGGAAAGGGAATTAGGAGTAGAAGTGAAAGGAAGGGGACACAGCTGAAAATGAGGGGTTATTTGAGGGTAGAGAGAAAGTTCTTCCAACAGGGGAATTAGGATGGATAAAAATGGTTCTGGATAAGAAGAATGACAGTAGAGATTGAATTGATGGGGTGAAAACCTGGAAATTAGATTGAGAGGCTAAAGGGGAGAAAGAGACTTTTCTAAATAGGAACCAAGGGAACATAATGTGACTCTTTTCTCAGTCTCCCGTGGAGAGGCACCCATCTGTCTGAGAGAAGTCACCCAATGACTCTTTCCACTCAAGCATACATACATATTCTACCACTGAGGTGCAATGAGCCAAGTATTCAAACCAATGTTTCCAAAAAACTAGCAGAAGGGCCAGGGATTTAGCTCAGTGGATCCACCGCCTGCCTCACAAGAGCAAGGACCTGAGTTCGATCCCCAGTACCAAAAAAACAAAACAAAACAAAACCCCAAAACCCACCAAAACCAAAAAACCAAAACCAAAAAACTAGCAGAAGAGAAAAACAAAATTAAGTGCACTGAAAAACATTGCTTCTTCAGTTTAATAAAATTAAGGTGAATCTTCTCAGTAGCAGAAGTTTTCCCCACTAGATATGAGAGTATGAAGCACATTTTAGGTGTAGTAGGGCACTTTTTATACTCCTGTCTACACCCTTATGAAGGCCACTCTTCCTCTTACTCTAAGGACCTCAGTTCACAGACTTCCTCAATGCTCCAAATCCTCTTCTCTACCTGGGAAACACAGAAGACCCATCCCATGCACCATGTGTTGCACCTCTCTGCCTTTTTACTTCTCAGCACCTCCATCACCACCGTCACTTGGCATCACGGGGCATGGCTTCAGCTCTAAATGACTTAACTCCAACATCCCACAGAGCCTCAAATCTCCCTGAAATGGCTGGGCCCCTTGTCATCTACTCTTCGGCCTTGCTGAGGGTTCAGTGCTCTGAGACCTTCTTTTTCTCTTCACTTCTTTCCTTATCCAGCCAGGATGCTGGGACATATTGAGAATTGACTGCATCTCCATCCCCGTGCACTCCAAATATCATGTCTACACTACTTAGCCTCAGCTTTCTGTACCCCCAAACATCTGATTCCTCCAATCCCATAATAATCACCATGAGATAAAGGAGCACCCCCCATCACCACTGGTGCTTTTAACTGTTAAAATTTCTAGCTAGGGCTGGCTCCTCAGGCCATTCAGCCATCTCTCTTTTGCCCCAAGTCATCTCTCTCTCCCTTCCCCCTCAAGTGTATTCTAAGTTTCTTTATCATTCCACTGAATAAGAGCCCCTTTCATTCTACTTTCTCTTAGCTTTCCAGTAATTACTTAGATTCTTACTTCCCAGCAGACATTGAAACCACCTTCAATTCCTTGTCCCCAAATCTACAAATATCTTTTTAGCTTCATCAGCTCTCACTTTATATTTCTCCTGTGGTTTCAGGAGAACTGGCCCTCATCTTCTAGTTTCTCCATTCTTGTTCTGTATCTCCTTATCTAATCCTATCACCCCACCGTCTTGCCTACAACCTTGCTCTTTAAATCTTTATTTCTTCCCTCCCTACTAGTTCCCTTACTTCAGGTGATCCATGTGCTCAACTATCTCTTTCCTTCAGAAATCTTTTCTTGGTATCATTACCATCTTCGTCTACTGTTAAAACTGTCCCCATCTTTTAAGTTTTAAAAATCAGGTGTCTATACTCTGCTTCCTCACTTCCTATTCTCTTCTCAGCCAGTGTAATCTGGCTTTCAATTATACCACTCCATTACTGTGCACTCACCATGATTTCCTTTAGTCCTAACCTTATTATTCACTACACTTTTTTTGACTTTTAAAATAAATTACACATATTTAAAATATATATTTTGATGAGCTGTGATACATACACTTATGAAAATATCGCCACAGCTAAGATAATATATCTTTCCAGCAACAAAAGTTTCAAGGTACCCCTTTGTATATACTAAACATCCCTCACACCGTCTCTAAGCAACCATTGATCTGTTTTTGTCAGTGTAGGTTAATTTGCATTTTCTAGAATTTTATATAAATGGATTCAGACAGTATGGACTTTTTGCCTAGCTAATTTCACTCAAATAATTATTTTGAGACTCATCCATATTGTGCGTGCATCAACAGTTAGCTCTTTTAAATTGCTGAGTAACATTGTATTGTACAAATAGAGCACAATTTATTTATCCATTCACCAGTCTATGAATATTTGGTCTGTTTAAAGTTTGAGTGTGTTTTTAATAAAGCTGCAATGAATACTTGTGGGTTATTGCATGGGCTTATGCTTTCATTTCTTTGGGATAAATACCTAGGAGAGAAATTAGTAGGTTGTAAGGTAGGTGTATGTTTAATTTAAAAAAAAAGCCAGACTGTTTTTTTAAAAAATGAATATATCATTTTATATTTCAACAAGAAATAAAGGAAAGGTCCAGTTGTTCCACATCCTCAGCAACACTGATATGTTCGTATTTTTGCAATTTAGACCTTTTAGTGAGTGCATAGTGATAATCTTTTTGTGGTTTTGATTTACATTTCTTTAATGACTACATGTGCACATTTGCCACCCGTATTTCTTCTTTTGTGAAGTTTCTGTTCTAATCTTTTGTCCATTTCTTATTTCGTTATTTGTGTTGTTATTATTGAGGATTTTTTTGGGTTTTTTTGGTGACATCAGGTATTGAACCCAGGGGTTTGCATCAAGCTACATCCTTAGTTCTCCTAACCCCTTTTTGAGACAGGATCTTGCTAAATTGCTGAGTTGTCCAGGTGGGCACCAATTTGTGATCCTCCTGCCTCAGCCTCCCAGAGTACTGGTATTATAGATGTGCACCATCATGCCCTGCTCTTATTATTAAGTTTTTTTGTTTTGTTATTGTGGATAGAACTCAGGACCTTGTACTTGCGAGGCAGGCAGTGGAACAACTGAGCTAAATCCCCAGCCCTTATTATTGAGTTTTAGTCATTGTTTATATATTCTGGATACAAGTCCTTTATCAGATATGTGATTTTCAAATATTTTCTACCAATCTGGCTTATCATTATTATTATTATTTTAGAACACTATTTTGGGGGGGAACAAAAGTTTAATTTTAATGAAATCCAAAGATCAATTTTGCTTTTATACATCATGGTTATTTTATTTAGAAAACTCTTGCCAAATGCCAGGGCACTGAGAGTTTCTATTATGTGTTCTCCCAGAAGTTTTTTATTTTTATCTCTTACTTTTAGGTCTTTGATCCATTTTGAGTTAAGTTTTGTATATAGGGTGAAATAAGGATTTTCTTTTTGCTCCATTGTTATATATGTCTGTCTCTATACCAATACTTTACTATATTATTTATTAAACCTTTATAATAAATCTTAAAATCAGGTAGTTGATTACTCTTTGTTATACTCATTTTTTGGCACATGTAGGTCCTTTGAATTTCCTTGGAAATGTTTAGAATCAGCTTGTCAGTATTTACAGGGATGTCTGCTGGAATTTTGAATGGGATTATTATGATTCTATAGATCTATTTGGAGAGAACTGGTATCTTAACAAGATTGAGCCACCTGATTCATAAACACAATAAATCTCTCTATTTATGTAGGTCTTTTAAAATTTTGCTCAGAAATATTGTATATATGTCTTTTACATCATTTGTCAAATTTATTCCTAAGTATTTTATATCATTTGATGCTGTATTGGAAATACTATTTTTAAAATTTCAATTTCCTTTTGTTTGTTGCTAGGATCCAAAAACTGATTTTTGAATATTGACCTTGTATCTTACAACCTTGCTAAAGGGAGGCTGTCCTCCCTTTTTTTTCAGATAATTTATGATTTTCTACAGAAATGATCCTGTAGTCTGTGAATAAAATACCTTTGTTTTAAATCTGTACTCTTTTATTCACTTTTCACATTTTATCACAATGAATAGGGTTGTCAGTAAAATACTGAATTGGTGGGGTGACAGTGGACATTCTTGCCTTATTCCTGATCTGGGGGGAAATAGTCTTTCACTATGCAATTTTGAGTTGTCAGATTTTCATAGATGCCTTTTTCCAGATTTGAGGGTATATTCTGTGGCAATTTTGCATAAATTTTTTTTTTAACATCAGGAATGGATATTGAATTTTGTGGAATGCATTCTCCTGCATGTACTAAGATAATCATATGGGTTTTCCTTTTTAGTATGTTAATATGATTTTATTTTCAAATAGTAACCCAACTTTGCATTATGATGCAATATGTAATGATATAAGGTCTTTTAATTTATGATACAATAACTTTTAAATATATTATTGGGCTTGATTTGCTAAAATTTTCTGAGATTTTTTGTGTATATATTTGAAAGAGATTTTAGTCTATAGCTTTCTTTACTTGGAATGATTTTGACTTGTTTTGGTCTCAAGGTAATAATGCTGGCTGACAGACTGAATTATAAAGTATTTCTTCTCCTTTGAATTTCTGAAAATGTCTGTGTAAAACTGCTGTTATTTCTTTCTACAAAGTTTGGTAGAATTTATCAGAAAAGCCATCCATCTGGGTCTAGAATTTTCATTATGGAAATGTTTTAAACTACAAATCCTATGTCTTAAATAGATATTGGGAAATTTAAGGTATCTTTTTCTTCTCCAGTGAGCTCTGGTAGTTTATGCCTTCTAAGAAATTTATTCATTTCCTCTAAGTTCTTGAGATTATTGATCTAAAATGATTTATTTAATATTTTTATGAGTGCATATTTGCAGTACATAATGATTACATTCATCATGGGAAATTTGTACATGTACATCACACATCTTAATTCTTTTTTTATTCCCTTCCCTTCCCCTCCCTCCAATCCTTCTTCCCCTCTCCATTTGTGAAAGCTCTATTTCCATTATTTTCTTTCAATGTTTTCCTTTAAATACTTTTCCTTTCCTTCCCTCCCCATTCCCCTCATCTCTTGTTTCATTACCATTTGAAAAAATTCTTACTTTCTAATATATAACCTCTGCATGCCCATGCCCATGTTTATAGAAGCACAATTTATAATAGCTAAATCTTGGGAACAGCTCATATGCCCACCACCAAGCAAATGGGTAAAGAAAATGTGGTAATTATATACAATGGAGTAATACTCTGCGATAAAGAAGGATAAACGTGAGGCATTTGTAGGTAAATGGATGCACCTTGAGACCATAATCTTAAGTGAAATAAATCAGACACACACATTTAAATATTGCAGTTTCTCTTGTGTGAGAAACACAAACTATAAATTATTTAAATATTTTATTAGCCTTTATTATCTATATAACTTGCAGTGGAGTCCCAATTGTGTCTTTATTATGTCCTAATCAGTCTGACCTCAGATTTATCAATTTTATTGATCTATTCAAATAACTAGCTTTAGGTTTCATTGATTTTCTGTATTGTTTTACTATTTTCTATTTCATTTATTTCTACCTATATCTTTGTTATTTACTTCCTTTTATTTACTTGGAGTTTAAATTGGTTTTACTTTAGGACCGGAGATTTAGCTCAGTGGTGCTACCGCCTCCCTCGCAAATGCAAGATCCTGAATTTGATCTCCGGCACAAAAAAAAAAAAAAAAAGGTTTTACTTTATATTTTTTAAGTGGAAATTTAGAACAGTGATATGAGACCTCTCTTCTTTTTAATATAATCTTTCATGGTATAAATTACCCTGTAAGCTGCTATCTACAAAATTTGATGTCTTACCATAATTTGTTTTAATTAATTTTAAGTATTGGGGGACTTTTAGATATTTTTCTGTTACTTATTTCTAGTTCATTTCTATTTTGTCAGAGAGCATGTTAGTATGATTTTAATATTTTAAAAAGTTGTTCAAGCTTTTATATAAGCTAGAATATTATCTAACATGATAAATGTTTCACATGTCCTTGAAAAATATTTATTCTGTCACTTAGGTATGAAATGTTCTATAAATGTCATTTAGGTCAATTTCATTGAAAACACTTTTTTAGTCTTCTCTAATCTCGTTGGCTTTCTATCTACTTCTTCTATCAACTATTAAGAGAAAGGTATTGAAATCTCCAACTGTAATCATGGAGTTGTCTAAGCTTTATTAATTTTTATATGAAATATTTTTGAAACTCTGTTAGGTGAATGATATGCAAGATCATTATACATTGATAAATTGACCCTTTTAACACTGGGAAATGCCCCTTATTGGTCTGAAATCTACTTTTAATGAATTTATATGAGATATAATCAAAATATATAGAGAATGTTTAAATTTTAAAAATTTATTACAGTAAAGGAGACATTGCCATTACTGTAAAAGCTGAGGGCCATCCAACCGAAAGTCATGCTTGTAAAACATTATTGTGCTCCCTCATCCACCTTATTCACTAGGTCTGGCAAGTGTGACTTCGGGCTCTTTTCCAAAGCTGAAATGACCATGAAAGGTAAATGGTTTGAATGGATTCAAGATGTCAAGTAAGCCACAACACAACTAAAGACCGTCACAAAAAAGGACTTCTAGAACTGCTTCAGAAAATGACAATAATTGAGATATGTGTGCTTGAAGTGAGGAGCAGTATTTTGAAGGGCATTAATGGCAATGTGACTTTTACTGTAGCAACTTTTTAAAAAAATTTAAACATTTAAGCAGTCTAGCTTTTCTTTCAGTGCTTTTAAAGATATTTTTCTGATATATTTTTATTTGCATTATTTCCAAAGGAGAATTGGCTGTCATTTTAATATTCATTTCTTCTTATGCAATGTGTTCTCATTCCTCCACCCCTGCACTGGCTTCCTTTAAAATTTTACTTTTATCATTATTTTTTGTGGTACTGAGATTTAAACCCAGGGCCTTTGCACCGATTTACATCCCCAGACCTTTATATTTTTTACTTTGAGACTGGATCTTTTTAAGTTATTAAGTTGCCCAGACCAGGCTTGAAATCCTCTTGTCTCAGCCTCCCAGTGTTCTGGATTTACAGAAGTGTGTCACCACGTCCAAGTTTTACCATTAATTTAAAGCAATTAATTTGTGTTGTGCTCTGGTGTCTGTTTTCATGCTGTTTGTGCTTGGGGTTTTTTGAGATTCTTAGATTTGTTAGTTCATAATTTTTATCTAATTTGGAATATATTCATTTGTTATTTCTTTTTAATATTTTTCTGTCCTCCTTTCTCCTTTGAGTCCTCTAGGTATGTGTCCATTAGGCAGATTAAAATTGTCTTTGCAGCTCTCTAAGACTATGCTAATATTTTTTATTTTTCTCCTTCGCCTTTAATTCTCAATATTTTCTAATGATATGTCTTCAAATTGAATAATCTTTTCCCTTTAGTTTTCCCTTTCTTCATTTATTCCTTACACACAAATACTCCTCCAGGGTCTTTCCTTTGTGGTCTGCACACTTATCTACTTCCAGGGTGTTAGTTACTGTTTCTATTCTCATCACTACTGAAAATTGTTACCTTTAACCCAGACCATTCAACATTCCAATGTTTCTGACAGTCTATATGACGTCTTTGCCAGACTGACCCCAAGGCCCTTCAGCTCATACAGAAACTATTATCTCCTCCTGTAGGTTTTATCACAGTGAGAGACCACATAAAATAATTGGTCACCAAAACATGAAACATTCAAGATCTTCCCTTTCGCCAATTCCGGTGTCTTAACATCACTCAGGTGGTTCTGATTTTCTTAAATAAAACTTCCCCTGCACTGCTTCAAGCTGTGAGTCTTTCTCCTCTTATTATCACAACAGTCTCTTTGCCTTCATAAATCTGATCATGTCACTCTTTGATTTCCCTATGACCAACAAGATACAGTTCCAACTTCTTCACCCAGGTTATAAAGACTCCTGTGATTGTTTGTATACTTCACTACTGTAAATTTTTATACCTCCTCTATGCACATAATCATTGATGAACAACTTGCTGTTTCTTGAAGAAGAAGCTATGTTGTTTCATACCTCTATGCCTTTGCTTAGAATGTTCTCTCTGCCAAAAATATCCTTTTCCTTTTTGTAAGACGGACTTCAACTTTCCCTTTCAGTCCTGGCTCGAGGATTCATTTTTCTGTGAAGGAGTTCTTGAATCAGTTGGGGTAACAACTTCTTTCTTTGAGCTACCAAAGTACATGGTACATGGTATTATATCATTTATTACATTCTATTGCAAATATTTGTTCATGAAAGGCTTTCTTACTGTATTTCGATCTCTTTTAAGATTTAACTATTATTTTAATCATTTTGTATTCCTTCATTTCTTTGCAAAATGCTTAATAAATGTCTATTGATATATAGTTATTTTCCATTATTATAAATTGGTGGCAGGTATCATAGGATTCAATCCAGATTTTTATGAATTCAAATCCTTATTTCATCCACATGTTACTATTGTCAAGGTAAATACCCCAATTTGTTGAATCTTTCTTTCTTGAGTTCATTTCTTTTTTGTCCACTTTTTCCCACATATATTTTAGAGAATGAAACTTTTAAGTGTGGAAATCTACAGAAAATATGGAACTTTGTATTTTTCAAAGATAGTTACAACAATGTCCTACATTCTACGTGTTGTTATGCAATACCACCCCACCATCAAGAGCTAATTATCTTTTTACCTCTTTGAATCTAGGTGGAATCTGTGAATACTATGGACAATAAAATACAATATAAATGCTGCAACAGTTCTTGGAATAGTTCCTAACTAGTCTGGCAATTTCAACTTCCTGTTTATTGATTGCCAGCCAACATGTTACTGACCTGAGATCACCATTGCTTGACAAGCTTAAGTGATGTGTAAGGGCTCTGGATGATAAGACGTCAGAAAGGGAGAGAGAGAGAGAGAGAGAGAGAGAGATCAAGGTGCCTGAACTTGTAGGTTAAAGAACTAAATCAAGAGTAGAATGTCCATTTCTGCCTTTCCAGCTGACTCTATGAGAATGACAGACAAACCACCTGCTTAAGACTTTCCAAATTCTTGATGCATGAAATTGTGAATAAAATAAAATTGTTACTTTAGGCTATGAAATTTTGAATGATTTGTTACACAGCAACAGATAACCAAATCAAAGGAGAGGGGAACATGACTAATACCTGTTCGCATTACCGGAGGTTTAAATCAAGACTTTTTTCCCTAAGCCCCAAAATACTAAGAAAAGAAAGTCAACTTAGAGATAAGGACAAATGAGTTGGCCTTTAAATACTCTTATCAGTAAATAAACATATAGAGCTTGATATCCCTTGAAATGAATGAGAAAAAAATATAAATGACTTCTAAACAAGCAGGAAAAAAGGATTATTTTCAATAGTACAGATGACAAGAAAGAAGAAAAGGCAGCAGCTATTTTGGAAGGCAGGAGTGTGTTCCCCAAAGTCAAGACAGACTGGAATAATGGGTTAAATATAAAAGATATCATTTAGCAGGCATTAATGAAAAGTGATGCAATTGAGTCCAACCTGCATATGTATAAAAGTAAATAATTAGAATGACCATTGAGAAAATAATTTAGGTGCCAGTAGCTGCACAGAGAGATAATAACTTCTTAAACTACACTATTAGAAGTGGAAAATTCCAAATGAAGGCTGATCATTATTATTTTTTTTTTACTCAGAAAACACGAAAGAAGATTGTCTTCAATTCTTTGAGCAGTGGGAGAATTTGAGGACATGGCCATATCAGAGGGAGAAATTATTGACCTTTGAGGTCCCTGTAGATCTCGAGAATCTCCAAAACTATACTTAGAAGCATTCTTCAAATTCTGAATGTCTCATACAATTCTTCAATATCTTGTCCCAGCCTGAATCCAGTGTAGTATTGTTCTTCAAACCTAACTGCATAATACTCTGACAATATGTGGAAAAGCAGAGTCCAGAAGGAGAATAGTTTCTGGGCTTTCTCATGGTAAGATTTTATTGAGGCAGGCTTTCCCATAAGACCTCTGAAGTAGACTGTGGTGGGCCTTGTTTGGATGGCCCTGGTATCTCACAAACAAGAAGTATTTCCAATTTCCCACTTAGAAAGAGCCAGTAGACCTGGGGTCAAGGTCAGTTGGACATGACTTCACCAAGGTTTTAGCCCTGTGTGCTTTGCTTTGTGATGTATGACTCATCATAATTAAATTTTGAACTAGATTAACTATAATTCCTGCACTTATTAGGCAATCAGGGTTTAAAGCCCTTGTAAAAGAGAATGAGCTATTCATTCTGATAATGCAATTAAGTAACCAACAGAGCTAATATTTTATTTTGGGGAAGAATAATTTTTGATTAATGATACATTTTATTTCCCAAATCCCTATAGCAGTGGGTCACATTTTGGTGAGCAAGCCAAAGAAAAAGGATAAAATTTGAATGTTCAGAGTGTTTAGAGGTGGATTAGCATAAACTATTCAGCAATGGTTGCTCCCCACAAGGTTCTTCCCAACCCCTGAGCCCCTGATCCCTTGGCACACATGTACTCCAGAAGTGTTCAAAACAGTGTTCACCGGGAGGACTTATTTGAAGTACTTATCTCCCTGGCCTTCATTTCTACTTACAGAAATAGGGAACAATAGCAACATTTCTAAGGTTCTTTGCCTATGGGTTTCTATTTAATTCCAATATTTCCTGTGCACGATCTATGTGAATAAAGGACTGGTTGAGAAGGATCAGAAAATGCTTCTTGGAAGAGGTGATATTTGAGAAGAGTATAGACTCGGGGCTTGTAGCAGAATTGTGTCACATGGTTTGGGGTCAAGGAAATTTAGTAGTTATTTTAGGAATCCGGATGAGATATCACTGTTGGGGATGAAGAGAAGCAGACATATTCAGTCAATTTGAAAGTAGTAGAAAATGAAGACTTGCCAATTGATTGGATGTTTGGGGGACAATGAGGGGGAGAACTAGGGAAAATTTGCAGATGCCTAATTTGAATGATAAAGTATATTGTGTTAAATTAGATGAAAAACCTATTTTGTGTGGTGAGATTATATTTTCTAGAATCGTAGAAGAGATTTGGGATTGGAGCTATCTGTGTAACATCAAAGTAGAGATGTCTAGTAGTCAACTGAATATGTGAGTCTGGGAATCAAAACAGAGGAGATGAAGATTTAGAGGTAAGTGGCATAGTAGTTGCAGCCATGGATATAGACTATGTTGCACAGGAATGACATTTTAAATTCCCCTCTGAGAAGAAGACCAAAGACTTAACTCTGGGGAACACCAACTCTAAATGGGTGGTCTAAGGAGGAGCCAGGAAAGAGACTGGGCAGAAACACAGATCAGTGGTATTACTATGGGGAGCTGAGTACCATTAAAGCAAAAGGCAGAGAAGACACTTCAAAAAAAAAAAAAAAAGAAAGAAATCAGCATTCTGAATAAGCAGGCTTAAAGCGAGAGAGGCCGAGAAAAACACTACAGGTTTAAAGTTTAGCACAGGTCAAGATGAACTGGGGAAGGTAATGAGGCAGAGATTTCAGTGAATGAAGTTAAGGATTTTCTGTCAAAGCAGTTTGCCATTGTTACCCACCCTGGCAAGGAGACTCAGTGTGGCTTACCCCATTCTGGAGCCCATGTAGGAATCATCTCCTTTTCCTTGAGCTTTGCATTCCAGGGAGCAGCATCTATCCTTTATGCCTTCTCCAAATTCTCCCTTGGGCAGTCACTGTTGCTGGACTCCAGGAAGGATGGAAGCTGAGGGTGGGCCCACGGTATTCAAAGGTTACCACAGTGTAGCCCAAAGTATCTCTTTTCATCTTATCTTTCCTTTCTTATATCTAGTCGCAGATCCATCAAAATAGAATTATCTAATGCATCTGATGTCTTACCTTTGTGCCTATGTCATGCTGTTCTCTTTTCCTGGCAGCCCACTCCCACCCCCACCCATTTCCTATCTCTTTAAGTTCTTGTTAGCATTTGTAGGTTGGTCTCATACACCATGAAATCATCCCACGTACCTCAAACAGGTCTGAATTTTCCTCTAGACTACTGTAGCATTTTATTCCCTCATGACGTGAATTGTACTTCGCTATGTATTTGGAGTAAGTCATATCTGTTGCCAATTTCTTCCTGTAGATGATGGATTCTGAGAGGATTTGTCCCATCCTTGCTTGTGTCTTATCTGCTAGTGCTAACCACAGTGTCTGACCATATAAAATGTTCAATAAATATTTATGACAATGAATTAGTGGATGGGTGGAGAAAGGAATAAGTGATTTGTGGAAGTGCCCAGTGCTAATCTCAGAGAAAGAACTTTTCCATCTCTGGCCCTTAGGATCCAAATGTAGTCTTAGTACAAGTCATTGGTACAGTAACAAAAAGGTTTTGGTATATATTATGCCAAATTTCTCATTGGTCAAGTGCACACTCATTTTCTGTGTTTTCATTTCTCCAAGTGCAATTGTGAATCAATGCCATGGTGTAAGGGACAGAGCCTGGCCTGGGTATGGGATGCTGTTGGGTTCAAGTCCTAACATTGTCTTTTATGCACCCTATGAAAAACTAGCATGGGCCATTTGCCCTCTCTGTAAGCACAAGTGTCCATCTGTGCCTTGCCTCCCTCAGAGTACTACTGGAGGTGCAGAAAGATATGGCTCATACAGGTTCTTTGCAAAGATAAGTTCTGGACACAGGTGAAAGATTATCACTAATGAGGCAATTAATTTGGCTCAGAATGAATAAGGAGATCCGGATCCTGTCCTGGTTGGACCAGGTTGCTTTTTAATCACTCTGCTGGCTGCTGCAGAGCCCTGGGACATGACTTTGAATTATGTAAATGACACTTGTTAATGACACAACAATATATAGATGGAAGAGCTCAGACATGGTAGGGAGTCCAAAGTATCCAGACTGGCTAGTAACAGAAAACTGAACCTACTTAGAGTTGGTAATGAGAACGTTGAGACAATATTGCAGGAAAATGAAAGAGAAAATTGAGACAATATGTGGATTTTCAAGCAGTTTGGGAAAGCTGTGTGTGTGTGTGTGTGTGTATGTGTGTGTGTACACATGCCCATTCACATGCATATGTCTGAGAGAGGAATAGGGTCTTTAATAGCAACAACCCTTTTCATCTCCATAATAACCCTTGACAACTTGAAAATCATTTTCATAGCAACCATCTCTGAGGTAAAAAGCAGCATTTCTGCTTTCCAAGATAATCTCAACTAGAGAAGCATCTCAGTCTGAACCTTTTCTCTCTCTTCTCCTGTCCTGACCTGTCCGGTTCTGTTCCCTCCCCTCCCCTCCCCTCCTCTCCTCTCCTCTCAGCTAATATTTTCACTTAACATTAGGACCCCGAATTCAGTTGTGGAAAATGAGTCTCAGAAAGTGAAGCAACTTGTACAAGTGGTAGAGTTAGAACTTGAACTTTAGGATGTTATTTTTCTTTAATATTTACCTTTTTGCCTGCATATAGAAATAACAATGCTCTCTGTAGAACATTTGAGGGGAGAGAGTAGCCTAGATAAGTGTAAAGAAGAAAACATAGTTCACCCATAATCTAACCTTCCAGAGGTAACTGTCGATATTGGATCCATGTTTCCTTATGCAATATAAATGGCTTAAGATTCTGTAAATATAAAATTGTGTGTATTCCAATATGTGTTCCACTGCATGGTGATTTCTGTAGTTCCCTTCCTACCACTATGCATAGCCACTTCCAAGCCCCTGTAGCCTTCAAAACTCCCATTGTAACAATGTCCCAATAGCCTCTTGCAGCTGAAGTGAGGATGCTTTGAGATTCCAAAGGTAAAGGTGTTTTGGCAGTTTCACCATGTGATTTGTGGAGAGGATCTCAAGTGCAAGGCTTGCAGTTGGACAGCAAGAAGCAGCTCTGGCTCCTTCTGTGGTAGGTTCCTGTTTACTCACTTGAGACGAGCATTTCCAATAGCCTCCCTACAAACAACTCCTTTGGGAAGTCTAACTATGCCCCCATCATATTTCCCCCTTGGTCCTCTCTCTCCTGTCTCCAATCTGATCTCAGTTGACCCTTAAGCAGTATTCTACAAAGGTAAAAGGGATTTGATGATATTAAATACAACTTGGGAACATGAACAGATCATCTTGTACTTATCTAAGCTCACAGTTTTAAAAACAGAAACAACAATTTTTCTCCCATATGTTTTTCCCCCTTGGTTTAATTTTTGGTTTTAAATTGTTTGGACTAGAAACTTACCATTCCTAAGGAAGAGGACTCAGTAGTAAGAGTTCAAATCTATATGGAAGAAACCCTCTAGAAATTCTCACCTGTTATGAACTTATATTTTCATTATTGGCACAGTTCTTTATTAACCACTTAACAGTTTACCCCAAATGTCACTTGGGCAGAGTGTTCATTTACCTACTGACTTTTGCAGGTATCATTTCAACCTCGACTCTTGCATTGAATAAGTCTGATAAAATTGTTCTTATATTACCTGTTATATTATCTTATAAAAATTATTGAAAAAATTTGCAATTTTGATCATCCTATACTTAAATAATTGGACTGGTAAGTGATCAAAGGAGGTGGAATGGGGTGATGGCTACTGGTGTTGGCCTAGACTCCTGGGAACTTAGATCACTCAGAACCCCAGGCTAATGCTTCCTTGAACACTGGCATGAGTGATAATTACCCCAAGGAGGAAGGGAAAGAGTGATCCTTTCTTCCAGCCTTTGGTCTGTCAACAACTGTGGTCATGTAGCTACTCATATTAATTTTTTACAGCAAAGACTAATCCCATAGCACACAGCAGTATTTTTCAATGTGTAGTCTTTGAAATGCCTACATCAGAAACACTTCAGTTGTGGCCCAGCAGTCTGCATTTGAAAAACATCTCAGATGATGCAGTTGCACACCAAAATTTTTGTTTTATCTCCAGTGTGTCAGTTCCTCAAATATTCTATGAAAAAAAGAGGATTCTACGGTTAAGGAAGCTTTAGACATGTTGCTCACTATGTCCTACTCTTGGGAGATTCATAATGAATATTAGTGTATTAAAAGGCTAAAATATCCTTTGATAAGGAAACATTCTTATATTCCCATAAATACAAGATTAGCTAAATAAATTATGACACAGACACAATAAATCTCTATGCTAAACTATAAAAATGAATTAGTCTTCAAAGTGTTCAGAAGCAGCTTGGTGTAGATGTTAAGAGCACAGGCTCTGGAACCAGAGAGTCCTGAACTCGAATCTAACCTGTGTCATTTAATACTTGTGTGATCTTGGGAGAGTTCTCTGAACCTGATTTCTTTTCTCTACAATGAGAATAATAATGGTGCCCATCTCATGGGAGTTATTGTGAATTGTAAATAAAAGAAAATATAGTTTTAGAATTATGTTTAGCACATGGAAAATGCTCAATAATTACTAGCCCTTATCATCACTGACATGGGAAAATGCCCACAATGTATTTTTAAATGAAAAGCAAGACCAGTAAATATGTATATCATACTTTCATTTATATTAAGAAAGTGTATACAATAAAGAATTCAATAGAAAAACAAGTTTGGAAGGATATTCATGACTCTGTTAAGAACAATGACCTTAGGGTCAAGTGTTGAGGGGAAGTGAGATGGTCAATTTTTACTTTATCTACGTTGGTGAGATTTTTGGTTTTTTTCTTTCAAGTTTATTAAGGTATAATTGATAAATAAAAATTGTATATACATATATTTACAGCATACATTATGATTGTTTGATATATGTATACATTTCAAAATGACTAAATCAAGCTAATTAACATCCCCATCACATCACATACTTAATTTTTGTGTATGTGCTGAGGCTATTTAAGATCTCTCAGTGCCTATGAAACAAGAGGCAAAGAATAAGGGGCAAGGGTAACAGTTGGGGGTATAAGGAAGGGCAATAGAGGGGATGGGCATGCTAAAATGTTATACACAGGTGTGGAAATCCACATTGGAACTCAATGTTTTATAAAACTCATATGCACTAATAAAATATTTTTTAAAGATCTCTAGTCAATTTTCAAGTATGCGTTTTTATTAACGACAGTCACATTGCTGTACGATAGATCTAAAGAACTTATTCTTCCTGTCTAACTGAAAGTTTGTGCTGTTTGATCAACATCTACCCTTCCTTTTTAATCTGAGTCCGTCGTGGTGGCACATGCGGAGGACCCAAAGTTCAAGCCCAGCCTGAGCAATGTAGTGAATTAGATAGACCTGTCTCAAAAACAAAAAATAAAAAAGGTCTGAGGATATAGCTCAGTGCAAAGACCCTGGGTTCAAACCTTAAATTGGGGAAAAAGGAATTGAATCCCAACATGGCCCAATTGTGAGGAATAATCAAATGGGAGCATGGCCTGTTCTCTCCTGTTTCTGGAAAGGCACATTCTGGCCACGTTTAGCTTTTTTTTTCCTTCTGCTAACCTCACCATTCTTCTGACTCATCGAGCATACTGCCTGCTGACCCCTCTGCTTTCTGTATCCTGACAACTGTTCAGTATATAAATGTATGTTTCTACAAGTGCATTTTGGATACCTCATACTGGTTATTTTGTTTCACAGAGGTCAGCTCATGTTCCAGCCTACTGAGATTGTTTTGGATCCCAACTCTCACATCCAATTTGTTAGCTGGACCCTCTAGCTTCCCAGCATCCTCCCTCCTCAGGCAACATCTCATCTGTCTTGATTTTCATGTATGCCCTTGGATAAGAATGGTGACTTGACTGGAACTGATGTAGAGACCTATGACCTGTCACTGGAGGACTTGATCTACATTATCAGCAGCCACTTGCTAGCTCTGGAGTCTCACCTGCAGTCTGTATTTCTTCACTTGGTCTACAAAGAGCTCTTGAGACCCCAAGTCAAAAGCCTTGTCAAAATCCAGATGCATCCTGTCTACAACATTCTCCTGATCTACAAGCCTTATAACCTTATCAGAGGAGTAAATTAAGTTAGTTCTGCCATGACTTGTTTTCCTAAAGGCCCTACTTAGTGTTATTACTAAAAGAGATTTGATTTGAGTCCAATTGTGGTTTCAATTTAGGCATATTTACTGTATTTCCCTACCTGCTCAGTGTCCCTCCCTGTCCCCTCAAGGCTTGCCTGGTGGCTGGAGGTAATTGGATATATAAATTCATGCAAAAGGTCTAATGGAAAACAAGGGCATTATGTACTCTTTACAATGTAGCAGCAAGAAAAAGTTGCCCCTAATTTCAAAATGTTGACATGCACGTGTTTATTTTGAATTCCTATTGCCAGATACTGCATTGTGGTAAAAGAATGGTGTATTTTAGCTAGAAGTGGATTTGGACTACAACAGGAAAGATATCATTCTGCTCGTGATCTGAGCATAGTATTGGAGGACCATATTAGTTTCTTAGGGCCATTGTAACCAATGAACATAAACTTTGTGGCTTAATGCAATGGAAATTTATTATCTCACAGTTTGCAGGCCAGAAGTCTCTTAGCAGTTTTACTGGGACAAGATCAAGGTGTTTGCAGGGCCAACCTCCCTCCAGAGGCTCTAGGGGAAAATATGTTCTTTGCCTCTTCTAGGTTGTGGTAGCAGCTGACACTCCTTGGTTTGTGGCTGTATTATTGCAATCTCTACTTCTGTGATTACATTGCCTTCTCCCCTTCTTCTATGTGGAATCTCCCACTGACTGGGCCTCATATGGACCCCTGCAATTGCATGGACAACCCAAGCTAATCTCTCCATTTTATGAACCTTCATTTCATAGCATCTGCAAAGTCGTATAGACGGTAATATTTGCAGGTTCTGATCATTAAAACATAGATTGGGTGGGGGTTGTTATTTAGCCTGGAATAAGGACTAATGCCAAATGACTAATGCATTCCCTTGCCAAGCTCTCCTCAGCCCCTTGGTTTGCCTCCTTACGGACTGGAATAGAGAAAAGCAAAGTCGTGCAGGAGGCGCTACTAGTTTTCTGTGCTTCTGGCCTGGTGGCATGTTCAGTGGTGGATCTGTTCCTGTACATCCCAGGTCCTGACCATGCATACCCTAATGGGACACAGTTCAGTATAATCCACTCCTGAAATTCACCCTTGCCAGTTTTTCACTTGTTTGGGTGGTTTTCAATGACCTCCACAGTACAACTGCTGATGCAGGGTGAAACTTTAACAGGGGAGGGGACTGACGGGCTCAAAAATAACATTTGTCTCTTGGGCTGGCAGTGAGTGCAGAGGAGCCATTTATGCAATCTAATTATTACATCAAGTGGGGGATGGAGTCATGTTTCCCAGATGCCATTTGGCACCTGGAGAGCTGCAAATCAGCACTAGTATATCAAAAACATTAATATAGACCATTGATTAGATTCATTGATCCCACCCACTCCCCCTCCCTTGGCTTCTTATTTTGGTTTAGAGTGAAATATAAAAGATTTGCTTTACCTCTGTGAGCTACCATGTTCAGACAGGAGCTCCAATTGATTAAGTGTCTTTTACAATTAAACGCACTTAAGGAACGATGCGCATTTCTGAATTGTCCCTTTTCCTGAATTGTACCATTTAAAATATCGGTGGCCAGTAGGACTGAGATCTGGGCTCCAAAGGAATCTGAAACAGGCAGGAGGGAAGAGAAATTGGACAAATGCCATTGCAGTCCCTGGATCCTGAGCCCATGAAATAGGTGCTCGGAGCTTTTTATGAGGCTTTTCATGATCACTGTTGCACTCTGTTCCTTGGTGTTCCAGCTCTGTAAGCCCCAAAGAAGGATTATTTCTAATTATTCTTTTATCAATAACCAAGTAGTCTGTTGGGATTAGCCTCAACTGAATGCAGTGTCCTACAGCCTGAGGAAAGAAGATGTTAGGATTATTTAACAGGTTTATTAGGATCCCTTTCCTCCTTGATCCCTTCCCACAAATACTTTTCCTTCTTGTAGACAGATCCCTGCAATGCCTTTACTAAATGACAAAGCCTTTTTCATTCCACAATTGGAGACAAAGCCTCAAATGCAGCTAAATCCAGGAAAAAGGATCACAGATATTTAAATTTATACTAAGGAGTAAATGACTAGTATTACAGACTCTTAGCTGGTCTATTAAATTAGGAAAGAGCTTCACATGCCTGAGTCCAAACTCTATTTTGAGGAGGGAACTGAGAAGTGACCAACATAATCTGGAGCAAATTCTTTTCTAAAAGTTTTAATAGGGGAGCATTGAAGACAGATTTTTTGTACCAGTTTTATTAAGGGCCGCTTTTGGAGTATTACAAAGCCAACTGTTACAGCAGATCAGTCATTAAAGGAATTGAACGTGGTCAATGCTCAAAACACATCCTCCCTTTGACTCTGCCTTGGTAGTATGAATCTGATTCTTCTCTGTCCTCTTAGCACCCAGTACAGTGCCTGCCTCATAGACAGCACCCAGCAAATGTTTCATGAAAGATTAAATCTCTCCAGAAATAGGGAAGGCCTTTCATTGAGCCCCTCCCCTCCCAGTCATTGTTCTCTCACTCTACTTCCTGTGTACAGACTGTTTAGATAGCTCCACAGGTTAGGAACTTTGTCTTTGGGCAGGACTAATAATTGGGTCAACTGTCATGGTTGAACCCATAATACTAGCTTTCCTCGAAGCATATGAGGAGCTAGTCAGATTGTAGTGTGAGATATTTAGAAGCAAAGACCAGGAGATCAATGTGTCTTTGGAGTTCAAAGTCACCAATGCATCTCTGAGTACTGTGGGCAGCCTAATGGAGGGAATGCAGATCCCATTTTGGAGCCAGCACATCTTCCCCAACAGACTTCTTTCACTCTTTTGGGAGGAATCCTTCTCTGGCTGTGACTGAAACTACAAGGTAAGAGTAGAGAGGGGACTGTAAGGTTTTGGAAATCACTCAGATTCAGAGGCTTGTGGGAAGTAAGTAAAGAGCTCCACTTCTCAGGATCTGCTCTCAGCTTCACAGCACCCACTGCCACTAGTTCTACCTGCTTATGCTGTCCCTTTGCTGGATCACCTGCACTCACCTGCAGGGGCTGGACCCAGGCAAGACTCCTGGACCCCAGCATGCCTTCCTCTCATTAGGCTGCCTTGATTAGGTCCCACTGCTTATATCTTCTGTGTTCATGGCCAAAGTTTCCAGTCCGGATGACAGTGGTGAGACAAGCCCTTGAGGCAGGGCTACCCATCAGCCCCAGATAGAAACAAGATCCAGTAGCTGGGCCCACTTCTGTTGGCTTATGGCTCAGCATTGGATGAGAGTCTGGAGAGCCTTCAGTTGGCCTGAACCAATGAAATGAATCCAAAGATACAGTTTCTGTAGCCATTAAAGAGAAACTTCCACCTATGATTGGCCCCAGGGCACCTCACTTCAGGACTCTCTCATTGGCTTGGAACAGAATGCTGGCAGCCAGATCACCCTGTGGGGAGCCAGCACCTACGTAGACATGCAGCTGGGCACAGCCTGCTTCTGGGCACTCAGGGGAGAGGCAGATAGAGGAGGAAGTATCAAGCGCCTCCCTCTGCTTAACTGGTGACTTCGTGAGGGTCCATCCACTTCTCCTTTCTGGGCCTTTCCCCTCGGGCTGGGCCTGCTTGCTTTCCTGATCCAATTCCCCCACAGGACTTCAATTCCCAGGTATGGTGGTGACTGGCAACATGGGGTAAGATGTAGCTTTTTCTCAGAGTTATTTGCATTGTTGTAGAGGATTCCCGAAACCTGAGAGGCTGTGATGGTCCAAAGAAATCATAGGTTCATAAAATCCTGGTGCCCAAAGGGAACTCTGATTGTTCTCACTTTGCAGTTGAAGAAGAGAACTGAAGTGAACTCTGAGAGGTAACGGAATTTGGTCAAAGTCATACAGCTCATGAGTGGCAGGTCTCTTGACCACTAGCAAGGGCATTTCTGAATCATCACAAATGAATTGTGAGCTATAGTATTTCATGTGCCTTTCTATTCCTTAAACCACAGGATTTCTGCCTCTGGGAAACTCTTGTTTCCACTGAGGAGATCTTCAGAGCATAAATGTAGCTTATTAACTTTCCCAACATATTTTTAACGGTATCTTCAATAGATGAAGAAGGAGGCTTGCACTGTGGGCTTTCTCTCATTGTTTACTCTCTTCTCGTGACTACCAATCCAGTAGTGAATTGACTGTGGCCAGGGCTCTGCAGCCATGTAACCAGCTGTTTACTTAGGAAACCATCCAACTAGGGCCTCTAGTCACTAGCATCGTGATGTTTGAGCCATTATTGTTCAAGATGCAGCAAAGAAGCAAGTCAATTACTAAATGGCAAAAGGTTTGACCCTAAGCTATTGCCACATTAATATGAGTGCTTTTTTTCTTCGTGGATTTATCCTTCAAACTCTCTTTAGGTTAGAGATCTGGGTTTATTTGTTCATATGTAAGATGAACGTTTGGAAAGTTCTGAAATCCTGGCCCTGGGGTAGCTCTATATCATCAACAACAACAACAAAAAGGATAAAGGGATTTTGGTTTCTCAATCCAGCTTCCCCTCATTGCTTCTGTTTCCTTGACGCTTCAGCTTCTCTCTTTCTCTTTCTCTCCTCCTCCTCCTCCTCCTCCTCCTTCTTCTTCTTCTTCTCCTTCTCCTCCTTCTCCCTCTCCCTCTCCCTCCTCCTCCTCCTCCTCTTCCTCCTCCTCCTCCTCCTTCTTCTTCTTCTCCTTCTCCTCCTTCTCCCTCTCCCTCTCCCTCTCCCTCCTCCTCCTCCTCCTCTTCCTCCTCCTCCTCCTCCTCCTCTTCTTCTTCTTCTTCTTATCTTTTAAATGCCAATTTATGTCCTGTCTTCTCAGGGAGACTACCCTTTTTGGTGCTGCCCACATCAATCTCTTCCTCCTTTGTATTCTCACTGTTCTTTCAGCCTATCCCCCTAAAGGACATTTAACTATATTCCATTTTGCATTTCTCACCATTGGTTTCATTTATATCAGCCTCATCTTCTCAGGCAGCCTGTAAGTTCCATAAGGGCAAGATACATATTTTATACTTGCTATGTGTGCCCCACAATATCTGGTGGGCATCCAAATTAGAGTAGACTTGTACCTTTTGTAATGACCTGAGAAATGATCCCAATATGCTCACGAGTGTAACTCAAGGTATAAAAATCTGTGATCACAATTTTATAAAGAGATGGAAAATAAAAGCAAGCAGGCAGGAAGGAAATACACTCAAGTGTGTAAGAGGTGGGGTGATGGGTGACTTTAACCTTTTATGTGTTCATCTGATTTGCCAAATTTTTATCAAGGAGCATTATTACTCTTATGGGAAAAAATAAGCATTATTTGAAATATAATCATAGATTCATAGGTGCAGAAAAGTAGAACAGGAAGAAATCATAGAGCTCATGTAAGTCTGTTACCTTGTTTTTAAGGTTGAAAAGCCTCGGGCACTTGTGTGGGTGATACATGCTGGTAACTCACAGTCTCCACTCTCTAGGAGAAAACAGCACAGTGTCCTGGATCTCTCAGGCTGAACCTCCTAACCTTCCTGAAACCCACCTGCTCCACTGGTTTTCCCCTCTAGGTATTGGTGCTGAAAGTGGCTGCATGATTTTCTCTTGCTGAGTTTTCCCATGATTCCTTGGAGTTTCCTGGGTGGGAAAGCCTGAAGGTTTGGCTTTGACTCATGGTCTAGTCCCTTGCTAGCCTCCTATGAAACTTTCTGCTTTTTGCCTCTGGAACACCCCAGAATGATAGGACACAGTACCTCTGCCTCCAGGTGGCTGGAAGTAAAAAACACCTAGCTCTACCCTTAACTAGCAATATAAACTCATGACTCTTGAGTACTTGCTGGGAAGGGGATCTCAAACTGATTGCCACTCAACACCTTTGCAAAGCCAGGCTAAGAGCAATACTATTGAAAGAAGACCACCTAGAAGAGATGCACACAGCCCATCCATTCCTTTCATGCTAGACCCAACACCAGAGCCATAGGTACCTGCCATGTCCACCTTTCCCATCCACTTTGGCCTACTTCACCCATAGTCAGGGAGAAAGACTGGCTGTATTATGCAAAAGAGTAGCCAGTGATTGGCCCTGAGATGACCATCTTATCCAAGGTAGCCCATTCGTGATTTGGTAGCAGACCTATGTGGTGAATTTTTGTAATAGTGTTCCTCTTGCAAGCAGTGGAATCTAACATACTCATAATTATGTACCCTTGGTTAATGCTATGAGCACTCTTTTTAAATGCACTTGGTCACCTATTGGGGAGAATAAGCACATGTAATGCACTGTATCCCTCCATAATTCCATCCATTTACCAAATGAACATTGGGCTTCTACTATGAACCATCAATTTCTTATTTTCACTTCTTAAGCCACAAAACTCTGAAAACCAAAAGCTTTCTTATAGGTTTGATAGTAAACTTATTTTAACTTATATCAAAATATTGATAGCTTTTATCCTACTTAGTATGAATATTCATATATTTCATGAAAGAAATATTAATGTATTTGACTACAGGGAGCTATGCCATAATCTGCTAAAGGTATAATATGATACAGGCAAACGTACATGATTATCTTGATAAATAAAACTCCAAATTATAAAACATATGTGGCCCCCAGAACTTTATACAAGGCACTTTAGCACTGAAAATCTGGTGGATATCCTACCAGAGTTGGTCAGGAACAGAGCAAGTCTCAGAGTGCAGGGAGTAGGTGTTCAAACCTTTAGAGGGGAGGGATTGTTGAGGTTCCAGCCAAGAAAATCCAGCTGGGACATTCAGCCATTAATCCAAAGGGCATGAACCAGGCTGCAAATAGAAGACAAAATAAGCTTAGGAGAATGACAGAACTGACACAGAACAAGAACAGTTTGAGAATAAGGGAAATGAAAAGGGTCTAGGTACAGAAGGGACATGGTGTCTATTACTCCAGTCAATTGGCTGACACCTATTAGGTGTAAGTTTGGGCCAGGCTGGCTTTAAAGATAAAATATAATGGCAGATAGATAGAGAGAAGACTGAGAAATAATCTCTGCCCTCTCTTTGCCTAAAGTCTAGAATCAGATTAGACAGGAGTGGGGTCCTGAAAGGATGGATAGTCTGAGACAATGATTTCTTTGGCTTTTTCCTACCTCTATATTTTTAAAAGAGTTTTGGAAAAAATTAAAAATCTTCCACACAGAAAAAGTGTATAAATAATAAATGTAGAACTTATTCAATGCAACACCTGTATTAACTGTTACTCAGTTCAAAAAAATAGAAAATTACCAGCACAATTGATGTTCAACTCACGCTCCCTTTCCTAATCACGACTCCTTTCTTCCCTCCTAAAAGGTAACAACTACAGTATTCTGATTTTTATATAAATCAATTTTCTCCTTTTATTTACCTTTGTACATCTTAGCATGCATTCATAATCACTACAGTTTTGTCAGTTACTGACTTTAATATAATCATTCAGTATGGTGTCCTTTGGTGTATGGCTTCTTTCACTTGATGTTATGTTTGTGAGTCATCCATGGTGTTACCTGAGGGTTATGTTATTCATTCTCATTGCTATATAATATTCATTTTTGTGAATATGCCACAAGTTATTTTCCCATTCTACTGTAGATGGGTATTCAGACCATTTCCAGGTTGGGACAGTTAAGGCTAACATTACTATTGATAGTTTTGTTTGACTTTTGGTGTATATGTGCCTGCATTTCTGTTAGTAGTGGAATTATTGAATCATAAGATCTGCATATACCCTACTCTGGTAGATACTGCCAGTTTTCCTAAGAGTACCAATTTACACTCTTCCACTGGCCAAATCCCTATCAACACTAAGAATCGCCAGATTTAAATTTTTTAATTATCTTAGTGGGTGTGCAGTGGTATCTCACTGTAATTTAATGTGTAATTCTCTCATGACTAATGAAGTCGAGCATCTTTTCATATATTTATTTGCCTTTTGTATATATTCTTTTGCACAATTCCTATTTAAATCTTTTGTCCCTTTTTTCCTTGCAAACTGTGTTTTTCTTATTCACTTGTAGGAGTTCTTTACAGATTTTAGACACAAGCTCTTTTCAAAAAATAAATAGGTGATACAAATAAATTCTCCAGTACTAAGCCTTCTCATTTAATAATCATTGAGTCTCATTTTGTCAGCCTAATTTTCAGCAGGCTTCCCAGGTTCAAATGACCCCTGTTCTGCCTTAACAAGCTTGCCCAGACAGTGGGAGGCTCCTCACTAAGGCTGCAGAGTTCTGGCCTCTAACTTTCCTTCCTTTTCCCTCTCTCCATTGATCTCCCTTTCTCTTTCTTCCTTCATTTCTTCAAACCTTACTCTTTGGGGGAGGCCTGCTTATTATTTAGATTTTCCATGTGCCACTAATAGGTCAAGAAAACTTCACTCTGGAAAGAACTAGGAGATTATACAGTTCTCTCTTCAGTGATGCGGAATTGGAAGCTCAAAGAAACTAAGGGACTTGCCTAAGACCATACTGCAAGTTTGTGGCTATGCTAGAACTAGCCCTCAGGTCTCTTGCATGGATATCCCAGCCTTTTCCACTCCACTATGCTCAGAAAGATCAGAGCATAGCTGAACACTGACTGGAGTATTTTTCTCCTTCTGAAAATAAGTGCTGCCTGTGTCTGTGTAACAACGTAATCGGTAGAGACTATGGCTCATGTCTGTCTGGATCCAGGTTGAGAGATCACATCACCTTTCTACTTTCCCATCCCGTGGCTGTCAAAGCCTGAAGGACAACAAATGGCTTGAGTAATGAGATGAGTTAAGATAGTGTCTCCCACGCTGAATTATGTGCCAGTTCCAGGACTACAGGATTCTGCCACAATCCATTTACACAAGAAATTAAATTGAAGATCGGAATGTAATATTCATATATTAAATCCTGGCGGTCAATCAAAGTAATTAAGGCCAAATGCTCTGAATCATCCTGTGGCATCACGAACGTTCTATTGCTGGGTTTTTAGAAGGACTTATTTCTACAACCAATTATCTTGGAAATCATTAAGGCTCTTTTGGAATGTGAATAATTTGAAAAGCACCACAGCACCCAGTATCACTCAAACTCTTTTTGCTCCTGTAAAAGAAGAATTTCTACTAGGTAGGGGGTGATGGATATGTGGGGAAAGACTGATGTCAAAAAACTAGAATTAGGGGATAGGAACCAGTCTCTGATCAGGCTTCTCTCCCATTGCGTTTTTTAAAAAGGAATGTTATATTTCATGCTAATTTGAAGCAGTTAAACCAAAGCAAACTATTGGGCTAATCCCAGCCACAAACTGATCTGCTTGTTGTATAGCTCTGTGGCTTTTACAAATATGTTCTGCTGATTTTTTACAAAGAGCTTGGGGAATGAGGATGGCTCTGTGTAGCCCCACAGTGCTGAGCAGGATTGTGCTTCAGACCTCCCTCACCATGCCCTACCATGGGTCACTTCATCCATTAAAGCTTCTTCGACTGCCCCCAATGGCCTCAGTTCTTCTCAGCTTCCCTTTGTCCACATCTCTGTTGCGGCACTCATCATAAAGCCCTCAAGTCATCGGTTGGTCTCTCTTGTGAAGCATGAGCCCTTCAAGGGCAGGGTTATGCCTGAACCTTTTCAATATCCCCATACCTGGCTCAGGGCATAAGTCACAAAAGGTGCTTGGTATATGGCTGGTGGCTGTATGACAGACTAAATAAGCACATGAATGAATGACCAGAAGAACAAACCGACCGACTTACACAGATATATCTCTGATTAGGAATGACAGGGTTAATGCTATGGCAAAATCAAGGAGAGGAATTAATCTTCCCTCTCTTCCAGTAAATGCTTTAATTCTCTCTAAAACACAAGGCTCTCAAACCATTATCAACAAATGAAACCTTGTCACTGAGAATGTGTAACTAAAAGATCATCAGAAAGTATTAAGTTAATTTGTATGTTTCAGAATTGTACTTAGGAAACAATCAAGTTATTTTACCGGGACTAATTATAAGACTTCTGTGCATCTTGAGTACTGCATACAAAAAAGGTCTCTGATTCATCAGTTTGGCCAGTGGGAATAATTAAAAGTGTCCATGTACACTAATATTCCTACCAAATTATTTTTTCTCATAAATATTTATCCATAGCCTAACTTTGTTGATGCTGCATGGCATCAATATTACTTGATTTATTTACTTTGTATACTGCCTCCCCAAATGTACCACAATTCTGATTTCACAGATGAGGTATGTGAGAGACATTTGACTCTATCTTGTTCATGTCTTTATCCATAGCTCCAACACAGAACTAGGCACTGAGAAAGCACTCACTGTTGAATGAATGAAAGAATAAGTAGGGTGGCAGATGTTACTCATTTCCAAAGTAGAGCTGCATAAAGCAAGCCCTGAACACTTAGGTTCTTTTCATGATCATTTGGCTACAGCATCCCTGAGCTTTTAGGCCAACCACAGCTACCTACCAAACAGTACACCCCTTTACAAGGGAGTTGTCTCACTTCCCCACTGTGCCCAGCATGAGCCAGAGGGGGTGGCACAGTCTGTGTCTCACCAACTGCCACCTGTGGCTCTCCTGGGAGAGCCTTTTGAGCCTGCGTGTTACACATTATCCTGGGTCTATAGTTAGTGTTAGAAACTACGCCAAGGAAATATTGATACTGCACAAAATCAATACACTGGGGCCACCGCTAAATATTTATTGGGGCAGACAGTGACGCCATGTTTGCCCAGAAAATTCAATCAAGTTCTGTCCAATTACTATGGGTTTAGATTTGAGTGAATTACCTCTTAGTCATAGAATTTCAGAATGTCAGGACTGGAAGGACCCTTAGAATTCATCTGGCTCTATGTAACCCGTAGGTTTTCAAACTGATCTTTAGTGAGAAACACTTTTCATCCAGGGAAATGTTATAATACTCTTCTCCTTCAAGTGGGGGCATAGGTCCCTGGGCTTGACCTCCCCCTCTCATCTGCCTCAAACTGCAGAGGAGAAAAGGCAAGTCCATGAAGTTAAGAAGAGCCACAACATGATAAGGGGAAAGGTCCTAGTCTTGGAGCAGGAGTCCCGGCAGGCTCCAACTCTGTCTTAGCCACAGGGCCTGAGAGTTCACCATTTCTGCTTATGTCCGAAGGGACCTTTGAAGAGTCATTTAAACTGGCACAGGACATCTGCCCCTCCCCATGGGGTGATGAGGTAACTAATAGAAGTTAGTTTATTTAAATAAACACATTGTTACAAACTGTTGTGAAAGCCCAGAGGGAAGTCCCAAGGGCAGTGGACACAGGGAGGTAAATGCCCTTTATTAGGCTACTTCATGAAGACTAGAGAAGAGGAACAGCGCTAAGTCTGCACCTTCTCCTCCCACCCTGGCTGTGGTACTTGTCTCTTCATATGTCCACCTTTTCTTGAGCCACTGTCACCTTCTGCAGCAGTATATCTAGTTCCTTATCAGTTATTGCCTTTTCCCCTCCTGGTGTTCAGTCAGGTCGGCTTTGCTGACACCTGTCTGCTGTGGGTATGTATCAAATCTTTTAGCACTGATGCAGCCAGCTGGGCTACCTTCATGTGCCCGTTTGCCTCCAAATGTGTCTGGCAGTGTGTGTGTGTGTGTGTGTGTGTGTGCGTGTGCATACATGTGCGCATGTGTTCTTTTATGTGTATAGATCTCCACGTCTGTGGTCTTTATTTCACTAGGTGATTGTCTCTGTCTTTCTTTTTCTTTTTCTGCCTTCAGTGCTTTACCTTACAAGAATGCCTGAGCAACACGGCAAGGCCTTGTCTTAATTATATATCATATGTGGCTGGGGATGTGTCTTGGTGTGAGGGCTCTGGGTTCAACTCCCAGTTCCACTTTAAAAAAATGATGTATCACTTCACTTTGAAGCCATGTGTGCCCTACAGCCAAAGAAAAAAAAACACAAAAAGGGGAGAAAACACATCGGATCCCTTTATAGACTGCACTCTCTTCCTCCATCTTTCTCAAATTTCTTAATTTTTATTGTTCATCATCCTTCCATCCCTATTCCTTTTTCTTTCACTGTGTCTGTCTCTGATGGTTCTATTTTTTTCTGTTTCTCTATGTCTCTTTTTTTATTTTACTAATTTCTCCCCTTTTCTTCTGTTGCTATTTGTTTTCTCTCTAAATTTATCTTTCTCCATATAATTTCCTTTCTTTCTTTAAAAAAATTCTTTCTGGATCTGATTTTGTTTTTCCATCTTTCTGCTTAGGTTCTCTTTTTGTTCTATTCATCTTACTCTGGTGACTCTTCTGTGCTCTTTTATTTCATTCAGCTTTCCTCTTTTTTCCCTGTTCCTCTTTTATTATCCCTGTCTTTCTCCAATTTTTTTTCTGTTTATCTTTCTGTTGCCCATCCTTCTTGTGTCTCTGACAGTAGCTCCTGCTGTACAAATATGTCTGTCTCTTTTGTGCTTTGTTCTCCCCAAACATGCTTCAAGCTGCAGGAAAGGGCAGGAGTTCCCCTTTCTGCCCTGTGCTGGGCTGTGGGCGGGTAGTTCATTAGCAGTCTTGTCCCTTACAGGTGGGTGGAACTGTTGCTGCTCCCTGGAACCTAATGCTCCCATGCTTGTTCCCTGCCCCCAGAACCCCATCTGCAGAGTCACACTGCAACTCCAGCTGCTTGCATTCCCCGCACGTCCCTTGCAGAGCAATGAGCCCCCAGGTGCAGTGGGAGAATTCATCAGCAGCCCGACAGGGCTAACGATTTACTCCTGAGAAATAATCCATATCTGGATAATGGATCACCCCTGACTCCCTGAGACCATTTGTCTTGGCACTTAAATGGCACCAGAATCCAGGGACAGAGCCAGGACTCTATCCTAGGTTCATTGGTAGATGAATAGGTTGGAATAATAATGTTAAAGATTATGATAAGGAACACTTTGCATTTGCATGGTGCTTTTAAACTCTATAAATTTGAAGGAGATTAACCTTCTCTCTTGAATCTCACACCCTGTGGACCCTACTTGTAGATTCAGAAGCAGGGGAGTTCACATGACTCCCAAGAGTGCTCTAGCCTGTTACTGGCAGAAATGGGAGGAAAACTATTTTCTGACTTCCTGAGACTCTTTCCTCTGAACACCACATGGCCTTCCAATCTTTGATTCTCACTGTTGGTGTCTAGGAAATGTATCCCAACATCAAGAGACAATATACAGGAGGGGTTCATAGACAGACCTGGGTTTGAATCCTGGTTCTGCCTTAGTTAGATATGTGGCCTTGGACAGATTGCTTGCTTATTCAGAACCTGAACATTTTTCTCCATAAAATGGGGATCTTCATAACCCTTCCTCAGAGTACCATTATGAGGATGAAGAGAGATTATGCAGGTAAAGTGATTATGATAGTGTTTGGCACATAGTAAAAGCTCCATGACTGTTAGCTATGGTTATTACTACTGCCTGCCTCTTTGCAGGATGCTAAGTGAACTCATACAAATGCATGAGAAAATTGGTCTGGAGGAGAAGAGATAATTGATGAGCTAGCTTACACAGAAGTGTCCCTGAGGCCATTGCTGGGGGGGAGGAACCTGGAATTCTGATGGTGGGAGGACCTAAGGCCTCTGCCTGGAGTAGCAGGTCCTGCTGGCTCTGGAAACCGGAAAAGAGAAGAAAAGCATTTGGGCATCTATCTTCAGACCTCCAACATGTTTTATTGCTCAGCGGGATCAATTGCTGGCTTTAAATTCTAGCCAGTGAAGATTCCCCTTCTCAGATACTCAGCTATCTCTGTTTCTCTGGGGCGGTTTCCTACTCCAAAAGCTGGACAGAGAATTGTTTCTTTGGGGGAATATTGAAGCCTAAAAGGTTTTTTTCTTTTTTTTTTCCAGAAGGCCAGCACAAACTAAAAATAATAAAATCAGCCGGGGATTTAGCCCAGTGGTTTCACGGCCTGCTGTGCAAGCACAAGGACCCAAGTTCGATCCCTGGTACCAAAAAAAAAAAAAAAAAAATCTTGGGCAGAAGATTTTTGCATAAATGGAAGTTCACTGTACAAATATAAGAGTGATTATTAATATTCCTAATAATAGCAGTAACAATCAGTCTTTAGACCTTGTTTTACAGAGTGTGGCTCCTAGAGGTTGACTCATCATCTCAGATGGTGAGAAACATCCCCAGGGTCCACCTGCAGGCAGAATCTCAGCCCACAGTCTTCTCCTCCTTTCCTGGGACCTCACCCCCCCCAGAGTCACACACATAATTTAGCCTTCAGTGAAATGATTCTGATGCTATTGAGGCTCCCTGGAGAATGGATGCTGTGCAGAGGCAGGAGTGTGGGCTCCTGACCTCAAGCTGCAGGAAGGCGAGGAACTGATACATCTCCTAAGCACCAAGGGCTCAACTCCTTTGGAGACAAGAAGGGGTTTGTCAAAGTCTGATTGTTTATTAATAATTCTCTCCACTGAAGAAAGCCCCATGCTTATCAATTGACAAGTATTTAGTGAGAACACTCTGTGGGGGATCTAACGAGGTTTGGCCCAGCTGACAATGCAGTTGAGGAGACAGACCACAGACAAATAAAGATTACTGACAACAAAAAGCAGTCCCTTCAACAAAGAGATGCAAGCAGCTGGAGCAAAGTGAGAAAATAGTTGGGAGACTTGACTTCACTCAGCTTTTCTGAGCCTTGGTTTCCCCATTCTTTCAGAAAGGCAGCTGAGAAAACATTCACTTTGGAGTCAGACCAACCTGACTTAAAACTTCAATTACTTTACAAAGTAACTGGGGGTCGCTGAACAAATCACTTATTTTCTATGAAGTGCAATTACCTTATGTGCAGATTGGGGTACAATAATAACCCCTGTCTCATAGGGTTATATTGAACATTAATGAAAGCATACATGTGAATCACTAAGAGTAATGCCTGGCACATGGTAAGCACTCAATAATCATTTCTTCTTATCATAATGTGCAACAGGAAAAGCAGAGAATGTTTAGAAATAGAAAGGCTTTATTTTCCTTTTCAGCTCTTTATATGCCTGACATTAAATTTCACAGAAATACAAACCAAAAAAGCTTATACATAAACAATAATTATAAAATCACTCTATAATACCTTTTATATGGTTCTCCAGTATTGCTCACTAGATTTCATATGATCAAATTTACAGAACAATGAAACACAGAGGAAGCAAATTATATACTCCTTGTGATCTTAGACTCCTCTCTGAGTTTCAGTTTTTCCATCTGTAGAATGTGGCTAAGAACACCTACTTCATAGTGCTTTTGTGAAAATTAAATTAAAATGTGTATAAAGCACTTGGCATAGAATAGGCGGAAAACAAATGTCAGCTCCATTCCACTGCTTTCATCTTTAAAAATAGGAATAAGAAAGAATCAACTTCACAGGATTATTATGAGGATGAAGTTAAGTAAATACACAGGAAATGCTTGCAAACTGTAAAACCCAGTAATAGGCGGAACAGAAGATTTGTTATTTCTCAGGCACTGTGCAATTAACAAATGTTAGTCAATTAAATTAACATTAATTAAATGTGTACTATAGGTACTGTGAGTGATCCAGAGAGATAAAGACCATTAGAGAGATTAAGCTCCCCCATCCAAGAATTGAGCATTAAGGACAAGACCTTGAGGGATGCTCCCATTTGGGGTACCAGAGAAGAACACAGAGAGGGGAAGAGAAATAGGAAGTAAGAATCCTACTGCAGTACAGTGTCTTCAGAGTCAAGAGAAAGGAGAGTTTCAATAAAGAGATTCATGGCGTGGGATTCTGCAGAGAAGGTAGATCAAATTAGGACAAATATGTGTCCCTTGGATTAGGTCTCCAAAAGGATATTGATTTGTACAGAGAAGAGTTGAGTGTGCCTATATATGTGTTCAGGGGCAGGAGCCATCTTACTGTGGACAGAGAAAGGAGTATACAGGGAAAAGTGAGGAGAACACTCTAGACCCCACTTTGAAGGCACTCAAGATTAAGGCTGAGTATTTATGCACTCTGGAGTACTACTCTGCCATGAAGAAGGATACACTTGAGTCATTTGTAGGAAAATGGATGCACCTTGAGACTATAATGTTAAGTGAAATAAATCAGACACACAAGCTTAAATAGCACATGATTTCTCTTATATGAGAAACTCAAAATATAAATAGAGAGCAAAACAAAAGATAGATAATATGAAATAGGGAGATAGATCTTTTGTAAAAGGGAAGGGAGACCAAGAGATGGAGGGGGGAGGGGAGCAGGAAAGCAAAAAGAATCCAGATGTGTTATGTACTTGGGCCACCTCCCCACAAGGGATTTCGTGCTGCAAACATGTGGTAAGAAAAAATAAAAATTGGATAAAAAGCCTGAGACTGAGAGTGGAAAGCTGGATGATAGCTAGAACAGCACTTGGCGGGAGAGGAAAGCCATTATGCTATAGAAGCATTTCAGTGGCTCTGAGGGCCAATGGGGAAAATAAGCCCATAGGGAAAGAGAGAACGAATAAGCAGCTTATTGAACAGGCACAAGAAGAAATCTGAGAGATGAGACATGGGAGGTTCCATTGAGAGAAGACGGGCTTTCTGTCAATACGGAGAAAGGCACCATGGCGCAGCAAATGCTACCAGGAGGACAGAACTGTGAGGGAGCCACTGCATCTAGACTTAGGAAGCTACAAGGGCCTTCCATAGCTGGTACAGAGTGGGAAGAGGTAAAATAGTGAGTGGATGGCAGAGACCACACATTGGAAAAGCCTTATAGCCCCAAAGTCAGGGAAAGATTTGGGAGAGGTTAAAATGCACATAGTCAGAGGGGAGGAGGGCAGAGGCTGAAGGTACAGGTATCTCTGGTGGCCCAGGTAGCAGCAGCAATAGGGGTTGAGCTCTCGAACATCAGTGACAAGGGCCGACCTCAGACAAGATTGATTCTTCACCCTTTGGGTGTGGGGGAGAGAAGGACAATAAAACAGTGGGACCTTGGCTCTATTGATATAGTGTATTACATTAATTGATTTTTGTATATTGAACCATCCCTGCATCCCTGGGATGAATCCCACTTGATCAGGGTGTATGATCTTCTTGGTGATCTTCTGCATTCTATTTGCCAGTATCTTATTAAGGAGTTTTGCATCTATGTTCATTAGTGAGATTGGCCTATAGTTCTCCTTTTTGGTTGGGTCTTTCTCTGCTTTGGGGATCAAGGTGATGCCTGCTTCCAGGAAGGAATTTGGGAGTATTCCTTCCCTTTCAATTTCATTGAAGAGTTTCAATGGTAGCAGCAGCAGTTCCTCTCTAAATGTCTTGTAGAATTCAGCAGTGAAGCCATCAGGGCCCGGGCTTTTCTTAGTTGATAAGTTTTTAATTACATTTTCTATTTCATTGGTTGATATTGGGTTGTTCAGAATGTTTAGGTCTTCTTCGTTCAACTTTGGTAATTCATATGTATCTAGGAATCTGTCCATTTCTTCTGTGTTGTCCATCTTATTGGCGTATAGGTTCTGGAAGTAGGTATTGATGATCCTCTGGATTTCTGCTGGGTCTGTTGTAGTTTCACCCTTTTCATTCCTACTTGCATGGATTTGGGCCTTTTTTTTCCTTTTTCTGACAAGGTTGGCTAAAGGTTTATCAATTTTGTTGATTCTTTCAAAGAACCAACTCTTGGCTTCATTGATTTTTTTGTATCATTCTCTTAGTCTCCATTGCATTGATTTCTCCTCTGATCTTTATAATTTCCTCCCTTGTATGAGCTCTGAGGTTGTCCTGCTCTTCTTTCTCTAGAAGCTTGAGGTTCAGCATCAGGTTGTTTAATTGGGCTCGTTCTGTCATGAACAAAACCTCAGTTGCCCTTGAACTAGCACAAGCAATCAACAAATGGGATCTCTTCTTATTAAAAAGCTTCTGCACAGCAAGAGAAACCACCAGCAGTGTGAAGAGACAATCCATAATGTGGGAAAAAATCTTCACCTGCTCTTCCTCAGACAAAGGTCTACTATCTCGAATCTATAAAGAACTTAAAAAGATCAGACCTCCCTAATTTAAAGACCCAATCCAAAAATGGGCATCTGAAATGAACAGACATTTCTCACACAAAGAAGTAGAAATAGCAAATAAATACATGAAAAAATGTTCAACATCACTGGTCATTTGAGAGATGCAAAGGAAAACAATGCTGAGATTCCACTTCACTCCAGAAAGAATGGCTGCTATCATGAAATCAACCAATAACAAATGCTGGTGGGGCTGTGGGGAAAGAGGAACCCTGCTCCACTGCTGGTGGGAGTGTAGACTGGTGCAACCATTGTGGAAATCAGTATGGAGATACCTCAAAGAAATAGGACTGGAAATCCCATCTGACCCTGCTATTCCACTGCTGGGGATCTTCCCCAAAGAATTAAAAGAATCATACCACAGTGATATATGTGCACCCATGTTCATAGTAGCACAGTTTGTAATAGCTAAAACTTGGAAACAGCCCAAGTGCCCATCAACTGGAGACTGGATAAAGAAAATGTGTTTTAATAAAATGGAGTACTACTCAGCCATCAAAAATGAGAAATTAGAGACATTTATAGCTAAGTGGATGCACATTGAGGCAATACTCTTAAGTGAAATAAATAGGACACACATGTATAAATCCCGAATAGTTTCTCTGGTGTGAGAAACTGAAAGTGTAAATAAGGACTAAATGTATAATAGGTAATGTGAAATAGGAAGAAAAGGGGCAAAGGGGAAGGAAGTGGGAGGGCTAAGGGAAAGGACAGAAGGGAATGGGATTAATATGAGAAAATGGAAAAATAGGAACAAAATCTTTGTAAATAGGGAGGACTGGAGGGGTTGAAGGGAGGGCTGGGCAAGGGTGAAAAATAAGAACCAAGAGAGACTATGTAAAGGTGAAAATTTCCAATGATGAATGTCATTATATTGTATACCTAAAATGTACCAATGATTAGAATGAATAATCGATAATGTAAAATAGGAAGAAAAGGTCCAAAGGGGTAGGGGTAGTGGGAGGGGCAGGAGAAAGGAAAGAAGGGAAAGGAAAAAATGCTGAGAAATGGAAAAAATGGAAATAAAGTGTTTGTAAATAGGGAAGGGTGGAGGGCGTGAAGGGAGGGCTAGGAATGTGGAAAAAATAAGAACCAAGATGCATTATGTAAAGGTACAATTCCCAATGAGAAATGTAATTGTTTTGTATACCTACAATGTACCAATAAAAGAATTTAATACAAAAAAACCCACAAAACAACAATGGGACCATGTTTCTGCATTCGGTCCTTGTACCTGGTCTTGGACACTATCATCACCACATTTCAGCTTCATTTAGAAGGCATCTCACTACCATTGAGCAGACTTGAAAGACATTCTCTGAGGGCAGTAATGTGTGTAATTTGAATGATAAATTGGTGGCACTTTCTGTCCTTCCCTCTTGCTGAAATTTCCACCGCAGAGCTGGCCTTGAAGACAGTCAGGGTCCACAGTCACTTAGAAACTTGAAGTTTCCTGTTATTTGTTAAAGCCTTAGGGGCCCAGAGTTCTGTAATATGGATAAATGCTTTCTCTAATTGGTGAATTTAGCCTTGTCTTCAGCTCTCTGATAGGCGCACACAACTTCCTGGATGCCTCAGATGACCTTCCAGCTACTTGACCTGGCCCCAGCTATAGCCCCCTTCTGCAGCATGGCTGGTTTCTTGGCCTCAGCAGATCTATTTCTCATGGCCGCTCCCTACATTGCCCCTTAGCTTCTAGTTTGTCAAGTTTTCTGGAATCTAGAGGGTGGAAGAGCAGGTCAAGTATAACCCCTAGGAGCTTGTAAGTAGGAGAGGATGTTGGGCCCGAGAAGCCAAGGGGGGAAAGGGGATAGGCAGGTGCCAGACCCAAAGATGCACACAGGATAAAGACAGTCCTCAGCATCATTTATCCTTAGGGCAGTTCTGGTGTTCACATACAAACCTCTAAGGTGCCTGGGACAGGAAAACACAGAGACAGAGGGCAAACAACTTGCTAGCTAGTGGAAACTCAGACTGAAGCTAGCCTAGCATCTCTGTTAAAGGCTTAGCTTATCCCAGGATTGAGTTATAGTGGATAAAGACTTATTTGCATTGACAAATGCCAATTAACGAAGGAGATGATTCAAAATGAGAGAAGCTACAGACTCAGAAATGTCAGTAGTTGGTGTGCAAGAGAATTCCTTCCTTTCGATTTCCTCTCCTCCTTCTCCCTCCTTTATCTTCCCCCACCTTTGTGCTTCTCCCTCCCTCTCCTCTGCCCTCCTCCAGCTGGCTCCATCCCCCCACCCGGAGCTTCTGATGTGATTTCTCATGATCTACAGTCAAATGCCATTATTCCCGACAGGCTCGAAAGGGTCCAGCTAAGCTGTCCCATGAACCAATCCTGTGAGCAGACAGGCCAGGGGAAGCAGCAGGCAGGCTGCTCACCCCAGGGGGTAACGGCAGCTAAACCAATGAGCCAGAGTGGCTGCCCCTAAAGTAATCAATAAATCACTTGGGGTCCAAGAGAGGTGGAAAACTCCCCAGTAAACAGTGCTCAGAAGATTTTCTGTGATTTCCTCTGCCTCCAATGTCCATGGCACACCAGCCGCTAGAGCCAGAATGACTCTGCACTCAAGGTGCCACTCCCAAATTCTGCCTGACGTTTCTCAGTTTCAGAGGGAGGTCATTCATTCCAATGGGATGTGACAGGTGCCATCTTCAGGCGCTTGGCTCTGCTCCTAGCGGCAGGGACTATGGCTGACTGTAGATCTCCCAAGTGCAATGCTGGTCTGAAGAGAGCAAGCCCTAGGGTGGGCAGATGACCTTTCAAGAACTCTGGAACTCAAGGAGGGACGACAGTGTGACATAATGGATGGAGCCCTGGACTAGGAGGCTGGATATCTGGCTTCCAGTCCCATTGCAGCCACTAACTTGCTAGGAGATGCTGGGTAAGTCACTTTCCCTTTTCCGGATCTTGGTGTCTCCCTTGTGATGTGAGGAAGTTTGACTAGATTACCTCTAATGACACTTCTAGCCCTGATAAGCAAATTGATTTTTTAAAAAATCCACTACCTTTGGAAAACTTCCAGTTCTATTTGGAATTTGTTTGGGGACTCGCTTTCTAAGTAGGTCTCTAATTTAGATGCTTTGTCCCTAAACCCTTCACCTTAAACTCCCACTCTGTACATGCAGCCATTTTCTGACACCCAAGTCCATCTAAGATATCAAGACCTCTTAGGTCTAGCCTTCCCTTCCTGCTTAGTTCGCCCCTCTTTGCACTTGGGGCTGTTGGACTCCTGAAATGGAGCCCTGTTGGAGAGGATGCACCATTGGAACCCAGATTTTAACTCAGCCAGGTGAGGTGGCTGCCTAGCGGGAGATTTCACTCAACTTTGTATTATCAAACTTTTTTGCAGTTAAAAGAATGACATAATAAATAGTTGTACAGAATATTAAAACATGAAAGTTAAGGGCAGAATGCTGATCACTACAGGCTGAGGAGTATGGAGGGAAGGGAGGGCTTGGCAAAGGTTGGTGAATGGGTGCTAATTTATAGTTAAACAAGAGTAAGATGTTCCGTTGTGTCATTCTACAGTCAGATGATTAAAGATAACTATGATGTACTGTACATTTGAAAAGGTTAGAGGAACTAACTTTGAATGCTTTTATAACAAAGAAATAAGTAAGGAGATGGATATGCTTACCCCCATTCGAACATTGCACAGTGTATATACATGTATTAAAATATAACATGGTACCCCACAAATATGTACAACTTTTACATTTTTATGTACCGACTAAAATAAATTTAAATTTAAAATGCACAAACCCTTGTTAGCAATTTGCTACATTTATGTTCTCTGTGTTCACAGAGCTGTCCCTCTGTGTCTCTCTGTCTCTCTGTGTCTCTCTGCCTCTGTCTCTGTCTCTGTCTCTCTCTCTCTCTTTGTCCATTTGGAAGTATATTGCAGAAACGAATCTTTTAATCCTAAACACTTTGGAATGCATATCCCCAAAATAAGAATATTCTTAACTGGGAAGATTTTCAGTCTTCATAAGTGCTTTGGAATTCTCATCAGAGGAAAAGTCTGCAGTCTCTGGGACTAAAGGTATATGAGGTCTAAAGACCAGATAGGGTATCTGTAGTTTGAGAAGGAGTTCAGCACAAGAGAAGGAGTCACAAATAATGGTTCAAGTACAGGTGCTTTTTTTTCTTAAATGCAACGACCTTGTATAAGTCATTTCCTTTTGTCAAACTTCAGCTTCTTCATCTATGAAATAAAATAATATCTATTCTGCCAGCTTCCCAAAGCTGTATGAGGTTCGGATGTGAAAATATGTATGAGAGCACTTTGGGAGCTGCCACAATAAACACAAAATGACAACTGATTTGTAGAGATGATCTTCAGAGCTAGTAAAGTCCTGGAGCAATGCCTCTCTGGTCCCAAGGTTGGCAGTCTCTGGTAACACATGGAAGTGGGTGATACCCCTATACACTGCTCATCCTTCAACCACTTGTTACTGGAAGCCACAAAATTTTCATCTAGCATGGAAATTTCATTGACTTGAATCTCTTGCAGTTTTTAAATGGCATTAAAAACACTACAGTTCTCTCCAGTTTTTTTTTGGTCAGATAACTCCATTTTCTTTCATTGATTATGGCACAAAAGCAAAACATTATCTCCTCACTTTTTCTTCTTTTTGACATTTTTTTGTGTGCTCCCTCAGTTTCTACTATTCTTCCTGCCCCACCCTGTCGAGACTTGTAGAGTTGCAAAATTCTCTTATCCTGCCTACCCCCTACCTCAAAGAACAAAATGCTTTACAAAATTAAGTCAGCATTTGGGAGTTTTAACTTGATTTTTTCTTTTCATTCAACCAGAGGGGTATGTGTGTGGGAGATGCACTTGTCAACTAAAAGCAATTTCTCTGCCTCCTTGGGGACTGAAGTGTAATCGTAGCTCTGTCTTTCTGATGTCAGGATAAAACTTGCATTTTCCTGAGTGGTGTCAGCACACTGACAGACAGCTCCTGGGATCTAGCAAGGAGTACTGGAAAAAAACAGAGTGGGGGATCTGGAGGCTGGTCTCAGCTCATCTCTCCTCCCTTGGGTGCCTTTGGACTAGTTCCTTACTTTGTTTTACTTTTCTGACTTAAAAAATGGGAATACTTCTCTCCATTTCTACCTCATGAAAATTGTGCAAGGGCTTTGTTAGGCCTTGGTGATATAAAAAAGTTTGGAAGTAAGAGAGCTAGGGAAAAACAAAGTGCTAGGCGAATAGTGTACCCTAAGAGTGCTATTAAACAGTTGGAAAGGGACTTCCAACTTACCTTGTACAATTCCACTTGAGAAATGAAGAAACTGAGGCCCTTCTGGGTTATGAAGAGGCCCTCATACTTCCACAATAATCCCCCATGACTTCACTGGTAGATTCATCATGAGCTCAGATAAATTCTTCTCAAATAAAAAGCTGGAAGGCAGAGTCTTGAGGAACTAGGCTTTACGTGAGTACATATGTTCTCTGTGCATGCTATGTGGACCTTCTGATAGGAGTTCTCATAAGGAGGTATTGGGAGACAATCTGTTAATTTCCTCCACAGACCAAGGAATAGATAGATGACTTTGTTATTTCCTTCCTGAAAATGCTGAGACCTGTAGACAACCTGTAAAGGGAGGTGGTCAGTGGGATTGAGAATCCCATTTTGTAGAAGCTGAGGTTGGGAAGCTGATCTGTTCACATTCACTAAGCAGGTCAGCCAGCAATTCAGCCTCACTCCATATTTTTACCTTGAAATACTCTGTTCTTTTCTACTGTGATCTGCCTCTTTCTTCATGCAAGGAACCCAACAAATAGTGTGCTCAAATAAAATAATTTGACTGGGAAGTGCCATGTAGTCATATATGCAAAATTCTCAGAAAGTCCAAATGTATACTCTGTATGGAATTTGCTCATTTTGAATAAACCTAGACCCTACCTGGAGTTAGGTTTCAAAATTTGGTCAATTTCTTGTGCTACCCACTTACCCTAAGAAAGTAGAGTTGAGTTAGGGTGATCGATCTCTCCAGGTGGTTGCCCCAATGTTCCTTGTAACTGAGGTGCAATGGGAAGAAACAGTGATGGAAAGGTTTACAGGGAAGGACTTCTTTCCTCTCTATCAGAGTTTCTCTAACTATAGTGGACATAAAAGCCCCAGCAGAGAGTCTTTTAAAAATGCTGTTATTTGGTACTCATACTGGGAAAGTTTTTTTTTTTTTTCTGGGAAAGTTTTATTCAGTAGGACTGGAGTGGGAGAATGGAATGTGCATTGTTATAGCACATCCCAAGAGATTCTGATGCACCTGGTCCAATGGATCATGCCTTGCAAAAAACCCATCAGTTATGAGGTTGAAAGACCTTCAAGATTTAGTGTTCCATTTAATTAGAGATTGTTTGCCTGTGTGCCAGTCACTCTTAGTCTTCAGGGAAAGGAACGGAAAGGAAAGTGGCTACAGAACTTATAGTACACAGTGAGTTAAGTTAGGAGCAAGTTGGCTCTTACTCAGTTGGAGTTACAACAGGAGGTTCTTATTAGGCAGTCAGCTAGCTGTAGAGCTTTAGACTAGGCTGACAGGGTGAGAGCAAAGATGCCCATTGTGCCCCATTATCAGCTCGTTGGCATGAGGGGTTGCAAGTCCAGGCTAGTAGGTTTCTTTTTCTTTTTTTTTTTTTTTGGTGCCGGGGATCAAACTCCGGCCCTTGCGCTTGCATGGTAGGCGGCGAAACCACTGAGCTAAATCCCCAGCCCCATAGTAGGTTTCTGATGAGGATGCTAAGGACCTCTTGTATCCTTGGAAAAGAGATGCTGTAACTTGTTATGTGTCCCTGCACAAGAAGTGAGTTCTGCATTTTACTCGTAGGCTAGATTCCTCAGTTTTTTTCTGAGTCACCAAAGCCATGCCCAAGTACCCTGTGCTACCAGCACAACCCAAACCTACAGGGCCCAGTCATTCTAACTAGCTTAGTCATTTGTTCAGCAGAGACAAAGTTTTCTATAAGTAGTATTTTCTAACTCTAGGAAATAATATGATTACTAAAGAAAAACTGGAAAATATGAAAATAATAAAAGTTAAAATTGCCTATAATTGAATTTCCTAAATACAATCATGATTAAAATTCTGGTGTGTTTTCTTTTAGTCTCTTTGTTCTATGTATAGGCATATTATTTATTTGTACTGTCTGTATTACAGTGTGTATACATTTTGAATCCAGACTTTTTTCCATTTAAAAGTATCATAAGTGTATCTTCACGTTCTCATACAATCTTCCCAATTATACATTTGAAAATAATTGCATAATAATTCATTCAATGAGTCAACATTATTTGCATAGCTCAACATCTGGCACCTAGAGGACACTTGATAAATATTTGTTGAATGAATTAAAGAATTGATGGATGAATGCATTCCTCTATTGTGTGACATTTAAAGATTTGCAAAGGGAACTTTAATATTAAGTAATTAAGTGATACAGTAGACAAGTCAAAGAAAAGGGATAAAGAAGAACTGTCAGCTTGGCTATCTCTCTAACTACCTATCTATTTAGAATTATTTTTTTCCCCAAAAGAGTATATGCTTTGTTTTGCACAAGGCTGTTCATAACTATTAATATCCCCATTATCAGATGAGGAAACTGAACCTTAGTGAAGTTAAAGTAACTTGCCCAAGATTACATACTATTATATAGCACAATTGAGCTTCCAATTCAGGTTTATAAGCACCTCTAGCCTTGTTCCTCTACCATAGTACACCTCTTGAGAAAAAGGCAACAAATATAGAGAGCTACCATAGGTTTCTGCCTCAGGAAGAGCTACTCTGGAAGCATTACCACAGCTGGTCCTGGATAAGCTCTGGGAAGAGGTAAGGCTGAGACTTCAATATCCAGCTCCTGAAGCTGGACATTTCTAGATGTCAGACTTCTTTGGCTTCGATGACTGGGTATTTATTTGTACAGCAGAAATTGGTAAAAGCAGGTCTGGTGAATGTTTGTTGTCTTTGATTGCTTTTAGAAAACTAGAAATGATTTAGAAATTGGTCCAAAAGGGAGGGAGCATGTTTCCCAGAAAGGAAGAAAAATGATTGCAAGCCCTTTAAACTCTTGCCTATAGCTCTACTTTGCTAAGAATTGTATGCCAAAGCAAGGCGATTTTTCCATTTTATGCACCCCCTTTGCCATGTAATGTTAATATCCGTGGTTAGGAAAACAAATGTAATAGCTTCTCTCCCCAAAGACCCATGGCTACAGCTTGCACTCCTCAGGCCTGCAATGGAGCTGTTGAAAGAGGATTTTCTATATTTCTTTCTCCCACCTCACTAGCATTATGATCGTCAGAGCCCCATTTTCCCAGTAGAGAAAAACATGATGATTATGTCTGTACAGCTATCAATGAAGAATTGGGGAAAAATTAATTTGGGCCCCTGGACTTGAAGAGAAAAAGAAAATTTCCTTTCAAAGCCCTTGATGCCCAATGTGGTCGGTCTCTGGTGGTGATTTCTACCCAGGATTTGGGGGGCAGGGTTGGCTTTCCTCTACCAGAAGCTATAAACACTGAATTGGTTGTGGCATGTGCCCTCATATGAATTTGAAATTAAAAAATACAAAGCCATAAAAGTGTTAGAAAATCCAGCACAGTACCACCCCTCACTGCAATATCAAATAGCAAATTTTTTCTAAAAATAAGTGGTGGTTTCCATTCCCTGTCAATGCTTTGGAGAAAAGCATAGGCAGTGGAATCTGTAAGTCAGCAGCAACAGGGAAGTGAGCACCTCACTTTCTATATAGTTGACATTGTATTCTACCTCATTTGGGGGCCAAATCCCTTAAAACAAAGGTTCTCAGGCAAGAGGGCATCCCTTCTTTCCTGAGAGAGTCCCAGGGCAGGAGAAATAAAAATCACTGTTAGATTCAGGGTCCCTTGCCTGGCAAAAATCATTTCTCACTCACATTTCTGGTCCTCTAGGACAGAGCTTAAAATCAGACCTGGAGCTGCTCACAGCTCAGTTGATGCCTCTCTTAAGATGGGCATTGGGGGTAGGGGTGAGCAAGTTTCGAAGGACTGAGGCAGAGCCTCCCCTTCAGATTCAGGGGTCCTGGGGTAAGCACCACTTCCCAATTAAATTAGGCCTCCTGGGGGGTGAGATGATATTTTAGCTAAAACCCAGGATTTCCTAGGGCTAGTATGGTCTCTCTCCGGTCTGAAGGTCCCTGGGACGGGTGCACCACCTCGCCCTCAAGTTGTACCGTCTGGGGTACAGAAGCGCTTGTGTGTCGGGCGAATGGGTCGGGGGCAGGCGAGGAACCTTCCCTCCCTCTCAGTTTTGGGGCTCACCAATGCTGAGATGGCGTCTCCTCCCCTCAGACTCTGGACTTCCTAGGGTAGGGGCAGGGTCCCGCACTCAAGAGTCAGAGCTTCTCTGGGCTGGAGCTGGGTCTTGGCCTCTCTGCTGGGGGAAGGGGCTGCGGGACCAGCGGTGCTTCCCTCCGGCGGGAGGGGGGCTCCCCTGAGGCCCTGCCCTCTCAGTGACAGGCTCGAGGTGTCCGGTGACCAAGACACTCAGAGCTGGGTGCAGGGTGCGGCCCAGGGCGTGGTCACCGGGGCTACTTAGAGCCGCGGTGCGCGGGACAGCACGGAGGTTAGCTGCGAGGCTGCGGGCGCTCGGAGTGGGTCTTGGCGTGGATACTGGACTGCCTTTTCGCGTCGGCCTTTGAGCCCCGCCCCCGCCGTGGTGAGTGGGGCCCGCGGAGTCGGGGGGCTGGAGTGCTCGGCTCGGCTCCGGGCGGCCAGTGGCTGCAGCCCCAGCTGGGCGCCCTGAGGCTTGGCTCCTTGCCCCCTAGCCTCCCTTCCCGCTGGCTTTTAGCTAATTGTTCCTGGCCCAAGGGACTGCCCCGTCGAGGACCCGCATAAATCACCAGCTTTGCCGGGTACCCAGAGTAATAGCGCTAATGGTTCAGCGGGACGCCGGGCGAGAGCGGGGGCGGAGTCCTGGCTCCGCCGCCTGCAGGGGCAGCCAGAGTTTTGGGGCTAGACGCACAGGAGCACCGTCCCACAATCCAAAGGCTCAAAAGGCCCTAGGATGAATGTTCGTGGCAGGGCAGCCAGGGCCCAGGGCCCCTGAATAAGGAGGCAGGAGTTCCTTTTGCCCTGAAGGTTGTCCTATTGTCCCAATCCCAACTACAGAATATCAGCACGCATCCGTCGAATTCAACCCCTCCATCCAAGAGATGATGACATTGAAGCCCTGAGACCGGAAAGGCTTGCGCAAGGTCACCCAAGGAGTTGGCAGGGATCTAGGACAGCTTAGGTTCTGCTAACTGCTCACTGCCCCTAACTGCCCGGTGGCGGTGACCTGGGGTTCTTAGTCTGGCTTGTGCCTTGCCTGCTTGTGATCAATGCTTGGTTCCCCTTTTTCTCCGGAATAGAGAGAGGACAAGGGCGCAGCGACCATGGCATGGGTATAAGTATGTGGGTCACATTGCAACCGTTTTCTGGAACTGCTTCTATAAAGCAGATTCTGGAAACTGATTACTTTTCCTCTTTAAAATTTCAGGAGACTGTTACGTTCTTTTCCAGCTTCACTAGGACCCACACTGCCCTTTGCTCCCCCTTGATAGGCTCCACTCCCTCCAGGCTGCCACCTGCCCCCACAGCCACCTGTTTTTCCATAGTCTCCACCTCCAAAATCTATATTGGTGAGAGTGCGTCATTGGTCATCAGCCATAGACCAAACCTGTGTTGTCTCTTCTTTCCTCTGCTCCCTCACAGGCAAGGGAGGGGAGGCAGAGAGAGGAGGAGCCTCAGCAACTTTATTCAGCACAGACTTGATTTTAGGTCTTGCTAGCCCCAGCGCCCACTGAGAACCATCCCCGGAGTCTGAGCTCCTGCTAAGAGACTGCAGCCTGCCCAGCCAGTTCAAGCACAGTCTCTGGGAGGCCACAAGCTCTCTGAGAAGGGAAGAAATCTGCATAGGTACAGGGAGTTTAATTTTTTCTTTTGCAAATTAAATTTATGTGATCCTCGTACAGAGGAAAAAAAAGGAGTTTTATAAGATGCTTTTTAAGGCCTTGCAGTTTGAACACCCTATCTTTGAAAAGGACATAGGGGAATCATTCCACTCCTGCCTGGCCTACAAAGTTGCCCTGGAATGCCCATGACATCCAGGATATGAAGTCTCCTTTATGAATCAGTCCATGGGAGGAGTCCGTATCACACAAGGATGCCCACCTGCATCTAAGCACAGCAATGTCTAATCCAGGGATCTTCCACCTTCTGGCCTCAGCACTGACCTTCATGCTCCCCCTTCCCAGGAAACAGTGCCAATCTTCCCATTCCCCCATTCCCCACTTACCCCTGTTCTTATCTGGTCCATGCCTCTTTGGTTCTTCATTTAACATGTGACATGGCTGCAAGGCCCCTAATCACATCTAGCTACTCTTCTTTGAATAGGCTTGAAGTTATAAATGCCCAGTGACCTGGCCAAATGAAGATTTCCAGCTGTGTCCCTATAAATATACTCCTGGATGGCTGACTTTCCCTCTTTTGGAAGCGCATGCCACACCCAAGGTATGCGTATACATAGCCATAAATACATCCCACACCCACGAATGCCCATGTGCAAGCCATGAGCAAATACTTCTGGTTTACATGAATTGCAAAGTTTCCATATACAAACACAATATACTCATGTCACACATGCATGCACCACTCACGGATCCCACACACATGTCACACAAATCATACAAAGACATTATTTACATCAGAATTACTTTCAACTAAAGGCAGTTTTTAAAAAAGAAGTAGACCCTAGTACTTTACAGACTCTTCATTCGGTATTTAGTTTGTGTTTGAACACAAGTGTAACACTTTATATTTGCTGCTGTATTTCCAGTCTTGGTGAGATCTGTCCCCCTATATAGCCTCCACTGCCTACACCAGCTCTATTATTCATACAATAGCAGCTGATATATGTAAAGTATAGCCTGAATTCTGGGTCCTTAGGCTCAGTCCCCTATATGTATGATCTTATCTAAGTCACACATCATTTTAAATCAATCTGTATGCAACTTTCAATCAGGTGAGAGCCCACTTCATTGTACTCCCCTTTAGAAATGCAGTGTTACTTGTGTGGATAAGTATTGCTATTTTGTGAGGCTATAATTGTTCTTAGTGTCTCTCTTCAAATGCCTCTCAGAAACCCTCAGAAGTTACAGTGTTGGGAAGTAGCATTTGTTGAGCAGAGTGGGGGAAATACTCTACATGTATTTTTACCCCATCTCCCTTCTCCTGGAGATAGTTGGTATGTCAGAGCAATCTTTTGAGGGTGATAATAGCAATGGGCAACCATGTGGGGGAATTTAGGAGTGGCATCATTGAGGTCTGAGAGGAAGGGGGCCCAGAAAGGCCTTCTTTCCCAGGGAAAGGGACAGCATGATTGACCCACTTTAAATTCTCTCCCCTGTTCACTCTTGGCATCGGATTTGGCTGCAAACAATTAGACTTCTGTAAAGCAGCTGAACTCTAAAGCTGAAGGGGCCCTGGGGCCCACTTTACACACAAATTTGATCTTTTCTTGGAGATGGGACCCAATCGATTTGCTGAGGCCAAGCCCAGTTGAGCTGCAACTGGATCATTTTCCAGAGCTAGGACAAGACTGCCAATGAGGGATGCTACTCTTCTGGTCAGGGGTTCAGACAAGCACCCACATTCACCAATGGTAGGACTTCCCAAGGTTTGCACTTTAAGACATTCCTTATGGAGAAATGGAGAAAAAGGCTGATGTTCTACTAGAGCTTAGGTTCCCAGGTTAGACTACGTTTTACCCACCACAAGGATGAAATACAGAATTTGTGTGATGAAAACTAGCAGAAAATTATCCTTTTGCAAATGTACCTCAAGGTCCAGTAGGAGAGCTGACATTCATTAAACTTAAATATCAAATGATGGAAAGCACACAGAGCATTGACGAAGCAGGACACCAGATCCCTGAGGGTGATTATACCAGTGGTGAAAGCAACATCATGCCTTTGTGCTCACACTTTCCCACTAAAACAGCCTCACTGTCCAACAAAACAGAAATAGTTAAATAAATTCTGTGACATATCCACTAGTTAGATAGTATACTAGCATAAAAATCTTGTATAGCAAGAACATATAACACCATAGAAAATGGTATAATTATAACTGTGTCAAACATGCATTTTTGAAAGATTGGAAGAAAATCCAGCAACAAAGTAAAGTTAGAGATTCAGTGAAGGTAGTGAGATAATAGTTTTTTTTTTCTGTTTTCCAAAATCTGTATAAATTTTGTTCTTAAATTCTTAAAATTTCGAGCCAGGCATGGTGGTGCACACCTATCATCCCAGCACTTGGGAGGCTGGGGCAGCAGGATCACTGTGAGTTTGAGGCCAGCCTGGATTACACAGTGAGACTCTGTCTCAAAACAAAAAACAAACTTAAAAACGGTTTTAAATGTCTAACGAAAGACCCATACTACACAATTAATCTGTACAGTGATCTAGAATCCTATTATACATAATCTAAGGATTTTTCCTTCACATTTTAGTTTAAATATAATGACTTGATCAGGCCTGCCCAACATAAACTTCCCAGTGATCATGAAATGTCCCCTAATCCTAGGTGGGAAGAAGCACAACTCCTTTGAATCCAAGGCCTGCATTTAGGATATTGCTATGAGTGGGTTACCTAACCTCTCTTAAGATACTATAAAAATGCCTACATTTCTGGGTTATAAATAATAATACCGAAATAGCTATTATTGTTGTTACTGTAGATACCATTATTTAAATGCTTTTTATGGCTCAGATATCAAAAGTTATGTTTTGTTTTACCTCCAAATACTACTTTAAACTATTAATCACTTTACAGAAACTACCCCATTTTATCTTCATAACGACTCTCTGAGTTATTATTATCATCTCTATTTTCGAGACAAAAGCTAGCGGAAGCTTAGTAACTTGCTCACTATCACACAGTGACTGAGCAATGATTACAATTGATTACAATTCCTTTTGTAAAATTTGAATAAGATTAAAGATGAGAACTTTGCAAAGCTCCAAGAGCTCTGCTGACGCACAACAGATATTTACTGTGTGGGCAATATGATGTCATTAATGACACTTTACCTAGGTCCAAATTCTGGTCTTAGACCTATTTGATTACCTATAGATTTCCTTCTGTGAAAAAGGGCACATTTTAACAGGAAGACACAATGGAAACACCACCTGTGTCCTCAGAGCTTGTGCTGTGAGTCACTGGGAAATGATTTCTGTTCCCTTCTGGCAGTGTCATTTGTTCTCACATGTAACTGCAGAAGTAGGTAGATGGCATGTTTGATGAGCCTTGGCAGCTACTGTCACGTCTCTAATATACACCTCTTGAGAAACCTCAGGGTGGGCACCCAATATCCAGCAGCTGGTAGGTCCCTGCTTATTAAGGTCTACACTTATCCTGAACCCCTGCTCCACTTGTTCTCTGTACGATGTGGCTGATTCACAATTTTTACCTCTCCCATTTTCCTTCTCAAGTAAAGGCTCCAGGATCTTTTAAGAAGCAGACAGGCTTAAGAACTGGAGAAGCTTTTCTAAACTCCTTAAATCATCAGAAGGACTCACTACTAGATTATCTTGCAGAATGGAGTCTAGAGTTGGTGAGGGAGGGTAGGTAGCATGCAGGATGAAGGGCAGGGCTGGAGAGGAAGGAGTAAAAGGTGTTTTCCAGAGACTGGGAAGGCCGGCCTGTCAGAGCTTCTTACTCCCTGAATCTCAGTACCTTTCTACTCTGTAGTCTCTTCATCCTTCCCTGGATTATTTCCCCTTCCTGGGAGCCCTGGCTACTTAATCTTCCCCCCATCATTCCTGGCTCAAACGCAGCAGTTTTCGCTTATAGTGTCTTGCTTTTGTCTCTAGAGGGAAGCAACTGCTTTGGGTAGGTTCAGGAAGGGGCACAGACTGGGGTCTTCTTTCTCTTCCCTAATTTGATAAAGGGCAGATTTTGTTTTCCTTTAGCTATGAATAAATAAGAACTTATCCGAGATGTGATTTAGGTGCTGCATAGTGTATCTCAGAAGAGCCACCCTCTGCCCCCACTATCCTGTCTACCTCCCAACCTTGGTAGCTGCTAGTAATTGGGTGGCTTTAGGAGCCTTCTTAGTTTCTAAGGTCGAGGTGATGGGGGAGGAACATAAATCATAGGGCAATCTTAGCAAGAAACATTCGTTTTGTTTGTTAGCACAATAGCACATATTTAGGAGGCAGGATTGGGGATAGGGTGGAGCAAGTCTGGACACTGAGCAGAAAGTTTCAGATTTTTCGATGCAGAGTACTACCCTGGAACCTTGGCCTCATTAACACTGCCAGGAGAAACTACAGAGTGAGAATTGGATGTAAGTTCCATTTCTTCCGGGGCTGCATTAGGCTGATCAAAACATCATCCTAAAAGAAGGACCATTTCAAGAGTGTCAGACAAATCAGTAATGAGGAAAATTGGCAGCTAAATCTGTCAGCTCCACTCCCTGAACAACCTGGTTAAGATACTATGGGTGCTAATGAGAGGGGGAAAACAGGTGGGATGGAGGGAATTAACCCAGCTTTTCTTGAACACTTACTATGCCTGTTAAGCATTTGGCTGGCACTTTCCATGGTTTACTGCCTTCAGTCATCTGAGCAATTCTAAGGTAGGCTTTGATATCTCCATTTTACAGTTGAGAAAACTGAGGCTCAGAAAAGTAACCTTCCCAAGAGCACACAGCAAGTTAGTGATCTGATGGAGTGGAGATACCAATTCAAAGCTATTTCATTTCAAGCCTGTGGTCTTTCACAATCTCCAAGGAAAAGACAAAAACTCTGATCTTCAAGGGCTTTACTCTCCGGCGGAGACCACTATTTCTCTCATCAGTAAAATGCACATTTTGGTGGCCTGTCCCTATAGAGTCTGGGTTTTAGGATACAAGCAAGCAAGTCTCTATTTATATTGGACAATAAGGAGCAGGGAGCTGTTAAAGTGCTTTCCATCTTTTCAATTCCCCATATAAGTCTCCTGTTATGGAGACACATTTCCTGAACTCCAGAGTTGAGGGAGTCACTGACTGACTCATGGTAGCAAGTTTAAGATCCCAGGAAAGTTGTGTGTGTGTGTGTGTGTGTGTGTGTGTTCATTCCACTGTAGTGATTATATTGACAGTGATTCTATAGCCCATCCTCTTCCACCATTTACTGAGGTCTGGGGTGGGGGTGGGGTAAAGATGTTAATGCCTCTGCCCCAGATCTGCATCTTGGGATCCTTGGCCTGGAGATTTTGCCTTCTTCAGCTTGTCCCCATTTCATAGGCAAAAACACTGAAGTGGAGTGAAAGAGAAAGATACTATAAATGCAAGTGGGACTTGCCAGGGTTTAGGCAAGTAATCCAGAGATGTATCTGTGTGTTTGTGTGTGTGTAGGAGTGTGTGTGTGTGTGGAGAATGAAAGGAAGGAAAGGCATCACCTGAGTAGCCAGGAGGAAGTGTAAGTGAAGCTGGTAGATTCAGAGGAAAGTGAGGAGGTGTCACACTGGCTCCGGAACAATGTGCGGCTGAGGCCAGAGGGTGGGAGGTGACAAAAATTTGCATGAACTCCTTGCACAGACTAAAATGCCATAAAACCAAAGGTTTCAGGTAGTCTGTGTCTGGCACAACTTACACTGGCCTCTATATCCCCTTTTTCTCCCCCAAAAGGAGGCATTCTCACTACATAATACTTCAGGCAATGCTTTTCCTGCCCACTCAAGATGAGGTGCTGACCCAGACCCAGCTGGGGGTAAGCTTTATGGATGTTCCAACTGCTTTTCATCCACACACTAGTCTCATTTGTACCATCTGAAAGGGCACAATGATAACAGTGGCAATTTAAATCATGCTTCTCACTTTACCCCTGAAAAGTGGCAAAGTGACTCACCACTGTTGAATTGTCCATCTCTTTCCACCCCCTGACCTCTTTGCAGCAGTCTAGGATGGTTCCCTGGGGGGTGAGCTGGGAGCCAGTGCTTCAAGAAGTCCTTTTGCTGTGACTGGGCTAACACTATGCCCCCCATAAATGTGTTTCCCCAAATGCAATGTATTGTTTTAATTTGAATTTCTCAGATGAGTCTGCTTGGAAGGCATTTGAGCAGCAGCATGAGGCTCATTAGGCAAGCAAATTGTCCCTCCCCTCTCCCCATGAATAAGACAAACTGGGATGCACTCAACAATCTTTTCTGAGGGGAGCTCTCCTTGTTTTTCTTTGTGCAATTTGATATGGAGATGACTGGTCTACTTGAAATTTATTGCATACCAACTTCTGGTGGAGATATTGTAAAATGGGTTGGGGGTGCTACTGAGAAATCTTTCCCTTAATCCTTCCTGACCCCTTACCCCTGTTCCTTTCCATACCCAATTCCACCATGCTATGATTTAAAAATGCTCATTCCCAGCTCTTTCTTTCAGCACCAGCCCAAGGAGACCTTACAGAACTGGAGCTAGTGAAGTCCTTGTGTGCCTAGAGTAATTAAAATTTTGAGGTGTCCACAAAGCAGGTAATTCGGTGGAGAAGATATCAACTGTCTGGAAGGCAGAGAAAGTAATTATGCTGAGTACTCTTGGTGCTGTCAGTACACTCAAAAGAAAGATTTGTTGGGAAGTGATACTGTTTGATAGAGACTTCAATGTCTAGCAGGAATCAGGAGACTCTTAGTGAGGCTGTCTAATACAGAAGAAGGGTTTAAGGAGCATGGCAGACCTGAATTAAAACACCAGCTCTGCTTCCTACGGTCTGTGTGACCTCGGGGAAATTACCTAACTACTCTGAGCCTGATGTGTGAAGTGTAATATAGTGATAATTATAGCTGTACCTCACAGCCTCCTTGTGAGGACTCAAGGAGCTAATGCGTGTAAGAGCACTTAGCACATTGCCTGGTACATAGTAAATGCTTAATAAATGCTAATATTATTATAATGGCTACTATTGTTATTCTTCCTATTTAATATCAGACATTCTCTGTAGCACCTGAGAGTTTAAAAGGAGGGTCATATAATTGCTCTTAAGCATGACCATGTCATGAAAAGTACGAAGGGTGTAGTTTTAGTGTCTCAGGAGGGAGCCCTCAACTGGGAAGAAGGAGGGCAGAAAAGCAGAAAAAGTTTGTCAGTCTTGAGTTAGGTCTTACAAAAATAAGAGTTTGCCATGAGGCCCAAGGGAAAGGGCTTCCAGGCAACTGGATTTGCTCATACCAGGTCAAGGAGGTGTGAAAGAGCCCAGCCAGGCCTTGGACAAATAGTTTGGTTCAACTGAGTACAAACTTGGATCTCCTGTCCCAGTGGTGGTTGGGGCGTCAGGTCAGTGACCAACAACCTTTCCAGCTTACTCCCACCAGCCCCTGTACCGCGAGCTAGGCGCACCCTACCTGGCCAAGCGGAGCCCTCCTCTTCGTTCCTCTAATCAGCCAGTTAAGTTCACACCCTGCCCCAGCGGAACTTGACTCTTGCGGACACAGCACACTGCAAACGGGGGCCTCCACCGAGGAGACGAGGTCAGCGTCAGCGAGGGGTCCCTGCAGGGGTCGCAGCCCCCTACCTTCTTCCTGGTCCCAGTCCAGGTTCGATGGCGTTCCATCCGCCCCGCCCCCAAACCAGGAGCTAAGTCACCAGTTGTTCTTTGGGTTTTTTTTAGATAACCTGGTGCTTTCACCCACTGCCCCACTGCACCCATATACTCACGCCAGCTCCTCTGAGACACACACTGTAGTCAACCCTCCATCCAAGCCATATGCCATGCCGGTCCCACAGGCATTTACACTACACACCTAAGCATAACAATTAAAAGACACACCGAGTTCTCATAGAACATAAATCTGAACACAAGCACCTTAAGTAGACTTACAGATACCTTGTTCACAAACACACACAGTACACATCACAGCAAACACCACTTGTAAACCCACATTGACACACCGCATCCAAGAGTAAGCACACACCAAATATACATATGCACACAAGCTTCAGCAAGCACACACTCACACACACAAACACACTGCATACTGTATACATTCACCACAGCACGACCACAAACCCCGGCAGAAACACACATTGAACACACCCACACTCAGATCGAACCCTCATAGTCACACTATAATCGAGCAGAAACATACAACCTACAAGAATGCACACACAAACACCGCACAAGCACATGCTAATTGTCGGCGAAAACCCAATGCACACCACACCAAGCACCCCCCCCCACACACCCCCAAACACACCCGGACACACACCGAACACACCCAGAGGTACTGCACCCGCGCGGCGCACACACGCGTACATGCATACATACACACACACACAGCCCGCCCCCTCCTTCTCTGGGCGGAAGAGAAGGGGGCGCGGAGTGGAGGCGGGGAAGAAAGGAGAGAGGGTGGGCGGGCAAGGCGGGGCGAACACAGATGCTCTTTTCCCTTTGACCTCTCAGTTCCCCAGTCCCAGGTAAAGGGAGTAAGTTGGGTCCGGGCAGGGTCCAGTAGGGCCCCTGGAAAGCGGGAAGGTCCGGGGAATCCGCTGGCGGGCTGGAGGATTCCGCGGGGACCCAGACTCAGATTACTACAGCGGACCCCGCCTGAGGCTCCTCCTCCCGCACCCTCCCCCTGCCCCTTCGGTGGCCCGACCTCTGCACCCTCCCCCCCGGGGTGTGCTTCTCTCTCCCCATCCCCAGAAAGCGAAGCGGGCGACTCTGAAGGGGTTTAGAGATTTATTGGTTTCAAGTAAGGAGTTGGGGTCTGCATACAAGCTTTCTTCGAAACCTGTTCTAGTCAAGCGTGAAGACTTCTTTTTAATGGAGAGCTCACTATTTCGAATAGCAACTCTTTTTTCTTTTAAACGTGAAAGGAAAGGGCTCTTAGAAATCACTGACTCCGCGCCTGACACACAGTAGGACGCTGTCAATGTTCCGTCCTCCCTGTTACATCACCAATCTGGCAAGACTATTTGCAGCCTGGCACCAGGCGGTGACGGTTCTCAGGAAGACTGAGCTATTTTCTCAGCACACAGACGTGCGCAGAAGGGCGACTTCAGACCGGGAGTCACCGGTGGCCGGGGGCGGCATGAAGGCTGAAGGTGCTTTGCACCACTGGAGGCACAGCACCCCCCCCCCCCCCTTGCCTGGAAACTCCCACCTGGAGCGGGCTGCAGGGATTATTCCAGAATGCTGTGGGGCCAGAAGACTCTGGCTCCCGTCCTCTGCTTGCGTCCTTCCATGGAGAGGGACTGCACGGAGAACAGAAGAGCTCTTCCCCTCTCACTAGGCGGAGTCACATTGTATAAAGTACTGTGCAAAGCCTGCGGGCTTCGGAGATATCAGAGGTTCGAATCCCGCTTTGCCATTTCCTAGCTGTCTACCTCAGCAAGTCACTAGCGTAGTTCACGGGATAGATGTGAGGTTTAAGTACTTAAATACGAAGTATACGAAGTAGTTCTCCCAGTTTAGATAGAAAAGGAAAAAAAAATCTATCCCCCCCCCTCGCTTGCCCTCATTAAAAAGATAAAAATACAGGCTTTTGGGGAAAGGGGATCAGAGACTTGGCCACCAGCTGATGCCCTCAATCCAGGTCAGAAAGACAAAGGATGGGCAAAGGTTCAGTTAATTTTCCATTTTGTAGGCAGTGTGCTGTGTCTAAGGGAAATGCTTGGACAGGTGACGATTTAGTAATGGCACTCATGGACCCCAAGAAGTTCCAGGTCATAACTCCACTCCCAGAAGCCCTCAAGAGTGGAGCTTTTCTGCCTTTCACCTGCACCCTTCACAGAGACTTCCTAACTCACCTTCCCTGCTGCTAACTACTCCCTTACCAGGTGTCACGTCAATATTTGGAAACTTGTATCAAACACTCATTGGGTGCCAGGGATGTCTCCTGTTACCTCACATCCTGCCAGCACCTAGTGCAATGCCAGACCCACAAAATGGTCAGTATAATGCAGCAAAGAGACAGCCTGGGTGAAATCCCTTGGACAACACTAAGGTCTGAGGGTACACAGGGATTATTAGGAAGCTGAAGAGGGAACTTCAAAAGCAACAGCCCAGGCACTGTGTGGGTGGAGGGCCTTGGCTTTGGACAAAAGGCTGTTCTATTCCTCCTTCAAGCCCTTTATCTCTAAACCTGCATGGACGGGCATTGTTTCAATGCCAGTGAGGCTTCTGCAGTCAATTAAGAAGAAAGCCTCTTTCCTGGAGGGCAGAGGCCCTGGCCAGCTAGAGAGTGAATCACCACCTCAGAGCTGGGCAGCAGTAGTGGCGCTAAAGTGGCAATGAATCAGTCCAAGGTGGCATGGGGAGATTACCTGAGTGACGATGAGAAGGGAGAGGAGGCAGGAGCCTAAGTCTTGGTCATTTGAGGGTGGGGCTAAGGGGCAGAGTAGCTATATCCACATGCCTAATGTCAGCCCCTAACACACCTCCCTACTTCCACCTCCACTGTGTTCCCAAGGGTGGCCCTGATAGCCTTCTTAGAAAAGAAAGTAGAGTGGAAAACACTCCTTCTTTAGTCTAGGGGCCTTGGGAGACCTAGGGTCCAATAAACTCTGCTACTTACTTTGTCACCCTGGGCAAACACTTTTCCCTCTCTGGGATTCAGTGGCAAGGCAACTGCTCAGTACTTTACCTATGTTATTTTACACATTCATCTCTGGAGTGCTATGGAGTAGGCATTTATTTCCCTAATTTGCAGTTGAGAAGACTGAGGCTTAGTGATGTTCAGTGATTCACTTGTTCACTAATAGATCATGATGTCTTTGAGTCTTTATGTTACGAAGGCAATCGCTGTAATACAAGCCAGCAACCTGCCAGCCATCTGCTTAAATGGCCTTTCTATGCACTTAGGTTCAAATCATGCTTTTCCAGCTGCCCTGAACACCAGTATGTTGCATCTACCTGGGTGGATTTTTTTTCACCTCCTGTGATACACCCACCTCCCCAGCTCAAATCTTTCCCTGGTCCATCAGTCTAAAATTGCACCTTAAAAAGCAAGTACCACTGCAGGATGCAGTGAGGAAGGGTAACAGAGATTCCAGGGCCAAAGGAGGGGCTGCAGAAGAATGTAGGGTGGGAGGGAGGGAGGGAAGGAGGGAGGGAGAGAGAGAGAGAGAGAGAGAGAGAGAGAGAGAGAGAGAGAGGCCTCTCCCCCTCTCTTGATCAGATGCTCTAGAATGTACAAAGGGGCAGCACCCAGCCCATTTCCAACAAGAGAAGAAGATATCCTCTTTCAGTACAAGAACCACCAATCCTGAACACTCAAATTACTCTCCTGTGAGGGGCTGGCGATGTAGCTCAGTGGTGCCACACCTGCCTGGCAAGCACAGGGCCCAGAGTTTAATCCCTAGTGCCACCAAAAAAAAAATTACACTCCTGTGTGGGGTAAGATTTATTTAGCTGGGCGAGGCAAGGGCATACTCCTCCTAGTGATGGTGGGCAGCTGATGGTATTTAAATTCCAAACAGTGCCACCAGGGCTACTGCCAGAGCCAGAAGCTTTGACTCTAAAGAGGGTAAGAGAATTTAACACTGGGTTTCTGGGTCTCATTTCAATCTAGGCCCTTCAGAGCCACATCTCTGAGCCTTTTATGAGTGAGTCCATATCTTCCTGGACCTCCATAGTGGCTCTGTGTACCTGGAGCCCACAGCTGCCCTCTCACCTTTTCTGTCCCTTCTCTTCCTTTTTTCTTTTGCCTAGACTCTGCTTCCTCTTTCCCTCTTGCTGGGCTCAGCCAATCCTTGACATTTTTTACTCTTCTCTCTTTTCTCCATTCTTATCTCCCTTTGATAATAACATTCTCCCTTTGTCCACTTACTTGGCCCAGGTGATGAGGAAATTGGAATTGGGAGGGGAGCAATCATATATTTGCAATTCTCCTACTTGATATCCCCCCATATTGCCCTTGTTGCATCAGAAGAGAATATTTAGCTCTTGTAAATGGTATATTTTTGCTTGACTGAATGGAGATTTGTATGTATGATTGGAAGAGAGTATTTTTGGAAGAAGTTTTAAGAGGATAGCCTTCAGACTTCCTCAGGTTCTAGATACACACAAAAGACAGGAAATGATGATAGTAGTGTGTAGAGAGTGGGGTTGTGGGGGATTACTGAGGTCACTGCCACTCAAGTCAGTGGAGGACTTTGTGGAGTCAGCTACTGTTTGCTCTTGGTACTTATTAAGCTAAATGACGTCTTTGTTCCTGAGTTTGTGTGAGCACATGCCCTGGACAAAAATAGGAAACAAGGAGCAGGAAAGGAGAGGCAAGGTGTGGAAAGGTTTGTTCCCTGGTATGGTCCTTGAGTGCAAAGGGCCAGAAAAGGATGTCCTTATCCTGGAATGCCATCCACGTCAGGGCAGAAGGGAAGCAATACAATATAGCAAAAAGCATGCTGAGTTGAGACCCAGGAGCTCTGGGTTTTTACCTTGGCTCTGGTACTAATTAGCTCTCCTTTTGGGTACATTTTTAAAGCATCTCATCCTCCACTTCTGCCTTTCCTTCAAATGGAATGGGAAAATGTGTGGCATGGGCAGGGGAAGGGTCATTTGAAGCACCCAGAAAGAAGGGACCATTGGGCTCAGTCTTGAAGAGACAACTTGTTTTGAATAAGAGGAAAGAAGATTGTGGGGTACAATGAGAAACAGTGGGAGTAGCCCAGGAAATTCAGCAAACAGGTATGCAGAAGGCACTGAGCTGGCTGCTGCATAGAAAATTGCTATGAATCAGGCCCTACTCCACCACTGAAAGCAAGGAGTGGGGCAATTTGAGAGGAAGAGCCAAATGCTCACAGTACCAGCAGCTCCTCTCAAGACTAGTCGCGTCCACAATGCCGGATTGACTAGCAGGTCTCTGGAAGCCTCTTATTCTCTGGCCGGACCAGGAGAGTCACCAAGAGGTAGTCCAGGGGCTGGGTACCAGGGTCCTGAGTGCTGCCCACTGCGGGGGTGAAAGGGGGTGGGTGAGGGCACTCCACTCGGAGGGCCCGATGTGAGGGAGGGAGAGGAAGCCTGAGAGTGCTGAACAGGTTGCCCAGCTTTTCGAACTGATGGCTCAAACTTAGAGTATGCACAAAGTATGCACAAAGTTTGCACAAAAAAATGGACTTTTTCAGATTCTTGTCTGGGGGGTGCAGGCAGCAGAGAATAGTTTGTGCTGGATGCCCTGCTTTGTTCAACTTTGCGGATTCTGCACTCCCTTGAGCTGCGTAGGGGCAGGACTCGGAACTGGGACTTGAGCAGTGCTACCCAGGTCAGCCTGAAAACCAAGATCTCCAGCAGTGGCAGCCTGAGGTCCAGACCCCCCACCCCCAACCCAGGAGGAGGGTGCAGAATCTGCACTCCACGGGCCACATCCTTAGCCTAGGGTCAAGGGCCAGCATCGGGGCTGGGGCTGGCCCAGGGCAGTGCAGGAAACCTGCTCAGATCCCCCCCCCCCACACTGCACTCTGCTCCCCCCTTAGGGGGGGTGCTCTCTTTTGAACAGCAGGTAGTGGCTGTGTGGCCCTGTATCCAGGAGTTTCATAAGTCCCTTAGAATAATCAAGGTCTCTGCAGACTCAGAGAGGCTGAGCATCTACAGTGTTGTTAGATAAACAGGGCAATAGTAAATTATGCTGGTTGTGTTTCATGCTTGGAGATGCTCACTGACTTGCCCAAGGCCACCTACCTGCTTAGTAACCAAGAGGGGCTCCTGACTCCTGGTCTAGTGCCTTTTTACCCCTTCATAGTCAAGATAGTGGTGTAATTTTGAGGGAGTGTGGACAATTAGACATTGTTACTTTAGAAATATGGTTATTTGAATGGAGTTTTAAAATACTATTGCTATCATGAAAACTGCAGGGAGAAAAACATCTCCCACAGTCCCTATTCCCTATGACAGCCACTTAGGATTTTGAGAAAGAAAACTGACAGAAAATTGGATATTTGGTGGAAAGGATATAATCAAAGGAGAAGCGAGTGGGGGTGGGGAGGAGGGAGGAGAAGCTCCCAGCCAGGACTCTGAGAACTTCTTTACTCTGAAGATTTCCTTGACAGGACCTCTGTCCAGATGTTTTTGGGGAAAAGTGTCCTCACTGCTGTTTTCTTTCTCAGGTCCACACTGTAGAGGCTACAGAGTGAATGCTTGATGGCCTTCCCTTTAACTGGGTCTCATTTTCCTCTTATCCTCTCTTGTAATGAATGTATTAAAGGGGGCTATTGGGGTGTGTGTGTGTGTGTGTGTAAGGGAGTGTGTCTCAAAGATAGAAGCTTTGGAGGGAGGGGCAAGGAGTTCAAAAGGTGGGTAGAAGGAGTTGGAATTTGCTCGATGCATACTTTATCCTGCAATTGAGTAAGGGTCTGAACACTGCTCCCAGGGCTGAGGGAATAGTCAATTCTCCATATTCCTTACAGAAACAAAGAAGAAGAGATATTTTCAAATTTGTGCAAGGAAGGATGATTTTAGACCCGTGGGCCTTTCTTGACAGTCCCTGAGACATTTGACATTTATGTGACCTTCCGCTAGGCTCTAAGATCCCAAGGACAGGAACTGTGGCTTTCTATTCCACATGGCTCTCTGCTTCTCCCCACTACCCTGAGCCTGGATGGCTTCTTTAGTGAGCCAGTTAGTTATTTTCTACATCTCAGAGACTAGACGACCCCCTTCCCATACCTCGAAATTAGCTGCTTGCATCTCTGATCATAAAAGACCTAATGAAGAAATAGTTCATCTTATCCCCTCTGAAAGTGTGCTTCCTTCCAACAGCGCACTAGTATCCATCTTCATTTTCAAAGGCTGGAGCAGGACGTTCTTCTGCAGGGGCACTATCTGCCTCATTGTACAGTCCTGCTCAGTTTTCCTCTCAAGTTTGACTCCCAGGTATTTTTTAGGGAGGCATAATTCCTCACCTTGGTACAGGACTGTACCTTTTGGAAGATTGTTTCATTCTACCTTTAAAAAAACCCTCATCACTACAGCCTCACCTAACAGGTATCATGATTCTTACTTCATAAGGTTGTGGGTTTGAGACTCAGAGAACCAAGGTTATTTACTCCAAGTCACATAGTTGGTAAGTATGTGAACTTACATGGGCTAAGGCTGGGCTTTGAGTCTGGGTTCTAGTCTATAATCTCAGGAGTTTTCTGGGACACCAAGCTTTCAAACTGGGTGTGGGCTAGGGTGAGAAATATGGTACCATGTATACAGAGGGCTTTTGGTGCCTTTCTTTTCTACTCCCTCTTCTCCTCTACCTTGCATAATAGTCTTTTTCAAATATGGGTATATATATTTTCCTATCTGTCTATCTATCATTTATAATTCCATTTCTGGATCCCTATTTTCAAAGAATGTCACAGAACAAGCATACATAATAGGACCCAAAATTCCAGCCACCTCTTTAGAAAAAAAGGTAGCTGAACTTTGACTTTCCCAGTTCCAAGCAGCAGATGTTAATGATGAATGCTAAGAAGTGCTATGAAATGGTTTGAAGGGCCAAGCTTGGCCAGGCATAGATAGGGACAGCAGATAATGCTCCTTCATAGCACTTTGGTCCAACTTTAGCTGGGTCACAGCCACTCCAGAGCCCTAGTTTGTTGTTTTCTGTAAAAGGAGCAGGGAGGGGGGATAATCTCCAATCTACCTCCTTTCTAGGGGTTATGAGAATAAAGTGGCATGATTCATGGATTCATGAATCATAAATAGCTGTTTTGCTTATAAGACCTTTATGTTCTCTCAAGCCCCCAGAGTTTATAATCTTATGATTCACTCAGTGAACACTTACAAACACCTACTGTGTGCTTGGGTATGAACATATGGAAAGTTTTTGAGCAAATGAAAAGCACAAGGCAAATTAGGGACTCAATTTTTTACTTCCTATTGATAGAACAGCTTATTTTTTACTCCTTCCACTACAATTTAATTGAATCAGCAACTAAAAGGGGGAAATGATATATGTGATACAGTTTGTGATATCAGTACTATTATGTGCACTGACACATATTGCAGATAACAGTGAGGATAGCTCTGTTGTGTTGTATTTGATGTCACATTGCCTTGTTTACACAATCCTTTGGAATGTTCATAGCATAAAGATTGCCTTTCACCACCCTGAGCTTAAGTTGTTTCTTTAGTCAATAATGTTTTAGGAGGGCATCCTGCATTGAATGGGGTGACGACTGTTTTTATTTTACAAAAATGTTGTAATTTGTGGTGGCTGCTTGCCTTTAGATATGACCTCCCCTGGCTTTGTGGAATTAGGCTTTGATTATGTGTGCATTCATTTGATTTCATTATTTAGCAATGCAGGCTCTTGCAGCTATTAAGAGCAGGACGGATGAGGCAGTAGAAAATGTCTCGAGACTGAGAAGAACTGGGTTCTTGTCCAGACTCTTTTGTCAAATTGCTGTGTGGCCTTGGGAAAATCCCTGCCCTCTCTGAGCCTTGGTTTTCTGAAGTGTAGTATTAGATGAGGTGATGGCTAAAGTTCCTTCTATCTATGAACCAGTCTAACATTCTAAGTAGTTTCTGAAACATTTTTTTAAGCCAAGGATTTTTTTTTCAAGATATTTTAGCAGTACTATCTCCAGTTTATGCTCTGTGCAGTGGCCTGATGGGCTGACTGCATGTATTGAAGACAGCTGTCCCCAGATTTAATTACCTTAGGGTATCACCACTTCATAGGATAAAATGAGTCATTTTGTTCACTGCATCTGCAGCCTGTGCTGAGAGAGGTTACAGGATAACAACTTACAGGCTAACTCATTAATGCAGCACTGAGGCAATGTGTTAGCAGACCACATGGGTGCCCAAATGCTTCCATCTAGAGACCTGTATCTCTGTCCCATGTTGTAAGGTATCAGTGGGGATGTCTTTATCCATCTTCCCTCTGCTCATAGGCATTTGAATAACATAGATGCAATGCCTCCTGGGCACCCAGCCCCATGCACTGCCAATTTCTCAAACTCCAAAGGTCTCTTGGTGGCCAGAAGCTAAAATCTGGTGGTGCCAAAGGGCTGAATTTATAGGGATTCAATCCATGGCATCAGTGCAGTCCTTGCTGTTTTCTCATACGTGTTTACTAGCAAGCACTGCACCATTCCTAACTATTGGATCAGAAAGGGGGGTGATTAATCCTCCAAATTGTGAAGGCTATGGATTTATGCCTAGCTGAGAACACTTCTTTCTTCCTTGCAGTGTCAAAGCCGGTGACCTCTGTAACATTAATTTGTTTCTCCATCTGTGCCATGCATTGCAGGAGAATGTGAAGAATGGGCCTGATGCCACCCAAGTGTGTTTTTCCTCTATGTATTGTTGGGGACTTGATTCTGGTGTCCCTCTGGTCTTTGTTCAAATCTTCCCTTTTGGAACCTGCTGATTTCTTAACTCCTTTCTGATCTACATAAAATTATATGTTGTTTTGTTAGTGGCAATGAAAAACTGGATGGTTTGAAAGAGAACTAGATGTGGGCAGAGTAGACACTTTACTAAACTGAATAATAAAATTGGAAAAATTGAATTATGCAATTAGTTTTTATAAATTTCATCAAGTGATTTTTGAAAAAAATATTTGACCAGGAAGAAATCGAATAATGAAGAAGAAAGATCTATTCCAAGTAGTCTCCCCGATATCTTTACTTGTGTTAAAGCAATTCAAATTTAGTAGAGATTGAACAGAGTAGGTTGTTCAATGTGCTGATAGAAACTCTAATTTTATCTAATTATTTTTGAAGCCTGATATTTCCTGAATCTCGGGCCTTCTGCAAAGAACCTTCAATATGAACATGCTTATTAAAAGCCAACACTACATACCACAGAAACATTACCCACTCAGTTCTCACAGAACCACAGAAATAGGCAGTATGTCATTTCCCCATTTCACAAGTCAGCCACTGAGGCTCAGAAAATTCAACTGATGTTCTTAAGGTCATATAGCTAAGAAATCATAAAGCCTGGCTTTGAACTCTGTTCTGTTTGGCTGTAACTCCAGTGCCTGGTACAGATACTTGTCAAAAGAAAATTGTTTTTACAAATGTCTTGAATTCTAGGCTAAAACTTACCTGCTTTGCTTTCCTATTCCTTCTTGAATATTTTTTGATCCCATGGTCACTTTGGGCTGGTACCTTGGCTTACTGAAGGGGAAAGAAAGGCGCTCTGAAGCAAGAGAGGTCTCTAGGCACCTCCTTCCCTATGGGGAGCCTACTTCTGTGTTCAGCTTGGAAATTCAGGCCTAAGGACAAGTAGAGTATTCAGACCTCTAGAGTCTGTTGTGTGCCTCTCCCCAGTGTTGAAGCCTGCCCTGTCATCCCCTTTCCAACCTCACCCACCTGCCTTTTGACTGGGTCTTTCTATCTCTGCTTCTGTCTTATGTCCTACTGGTTTCTTGAGAGGGTTGGAGGCAAACAAGACAGTGTCAATTTTGCCGGCAGAAACGCAGCTTACGATTGTTCTTAAGTTTAGCCCTGTATGTTCAACCAGGGAAGCAATGACAAACGGTTTATTCTAAGGCCTTTGATTTCCTTCGGAATTGTAAGCATCTAGGCTGACTCATCTCTCAAAGACTTTTTTTCCTCTCTCTCCTTTTTGGGGCTGGTGTTGATTTGAGGTTTTACTGTTTGTTCCCACCTTATTTTTTTGAGGAAGGGAGGGATTAATTTTCATCCTGTTTTCTGAGGGAAGAACCAGCTCTGCTCTTGGGGTGATCAGATCTGAAAAGCCTCCAGATGCAGAAATAGCTGAAACTCCAAGACAAGTATGGAATGTTAGGGTTGGGGTAAGGGGAGAGGAAGAGTGATGTTAGAAGAATGAAGTCAGATATAGGCTGTGTGTGCCAGGATGAGACCCTTAAATAATAGGTTCTAGACCTGCTGTTGTGAGTGGGGATTGATAGAGGTTTAGTCTGCTACTGTTGGAGATATATATATATATGCCTGTGGTTAAAATGGTCATCTTTTGGTTGCAGTTTGGTGGCTGGGTTTAGTTGCTCACTTTGGATCCAGAGGATGGTGCTTTGCAGTTGAAGAAGCTTTAAAAATCCATGCTAGACATTTTCTTTTAGCTTAGCCTGAAAGTCACAGAAAGACCTTCCTCCCTTATTATGCTGTATCTCAGTTATCCGGCAGGCATTTTTTGGATATCTGTGACTTGGCCATTAAGGAAAATGGACAAAATAGAATTTTGGAGATAAAATTCAAAGTGGAGGATTTTCTTGGACAAAGAATTTCTTGGACAAATCATTTAGTTTGATTATTGCATGATAAACCCTTACCTACCTTCTATCAAAACTACATTACCAAATTTTTGAGATCTAAATTCTTCTCAAATAATATACTATTATTATAAAACTCCATGGGACAGAGGAGATCAGAAAAGTAGCACGTGACTCCCTCCTTTACTATTGTCTAAAGGTTTAGATCCTCATGCCCCAAATTATCTTCTTTGTTAGGAACCAGCATACCCAAACCATAAACTTGGGAGCTATCCTAAATTCTTTCCTTTACAATTAAATTTCTCCCCTAAATCCTATCAGTTCTCCTTGGTGTCACTGACTTGGATTAACACACCCTGCCTCTTGGCTGATTTACATCCTTCAAGCTCTCTATCCAAACCAAGCTTTTCATGGCTTTCCATGAGTTTTTCTCTGTACCACTGTGGCATACAGGGCCATTTCTGACCTCACTCCTGCCCACCCAGACTTATCTCCTTCCATCCCTTTTTGCTGCCTGAAGATGACAACTTCTCTCTCATCTCTTTGCCTTTGCATAAACGGTTCTCTCCCTCTGGATGCAATCCCTTCCTTGTCTCCAGGTAGACTTAGACGTTTTCTCCTTTCTGGTCTCACAGTACTTTGTTTATATCTTCATTGACTGACTTATCACAAGGTTTTGTAAATTGTTGCTAGCCTGTGTATCTCCTTCACTGTACTGTTAAATCTTTTATAAAAGGAGTAGTATTATCTTGCTCATCCTTTGAATCTTTAGCACTTGGCACAAAGTGGGCAATTAATACAGATTTCTTTTTTTTTCTTTTAATGAACGGATGGAAAAACAAATGAGTAACAGAGGATGTTTAGTAAAGGATGCTGTGTAGGGGGCAGGGAGATCCCTATGGGGGATGATGTGGAACCTAAGAGCAGTATGAGATAGTGGAGACCACGGAGAAAGCCATATAAAACAGGTTTGCCATCATAGTAAGATAAACTTTACTCTGATCACCAATTCTCTATAGGGAGTCTCTTTGGAAATGGTGTTAAAATAATGTTTGTTTTGGTGCAAGTTGATTTTTTCTGCTTGAAAAGTAATATAATTAAGTTGCACAATCTTGGTAAACAGAAAAGACAATAGGCAAAGAAAATACTACCACTTAATACTGAGGCTGTTAGTATTTGGGTATATTTCCTTGAGTCTTCTATTTTTATGCATGTGTTTCTTCACATCATTGTAATCATAATACAATTCTGTATTCTGTATTTGTTCTTAAAAAGTTTTTTGTAACCATCACTTTAGAATTGCATAATTCTCCATACTTTGGTCATTACATAATTTATATAACTAATCTCATTGTTGGGTTAGCTTTATTCCCTTAATTTTTTGCTGTTATGACTCATGTTCATATGGTTTTTCCTGTGCATAGGAAGATTTCATTAAGATAGATTCCTAGAAGGGGCATTACTGGGGCAAAGGGCCCGGGGACGAATTTTGGCTCCAGACCCACATGTCCAGTTTGTTTTCTGGAAGAGCTGTATAATTTTACAGTGCTCCTAGATTAGATGAAATTCTTTTTTTCTTTTAACCTAACCCATACATTCAATATTATCATGAAAATTTTTTTATCAATATTCTAATTAATTAATAGAAAATACTATTTTATTCTTGTCTCAAAGTGCTTTTAAAAACTTGTAAGGTTTTTCCCCTTTTATCTTGCTTCTTTTCTTCTTTTCCTTTCTTTCTTCTTCTTTTTTGCTAATTAGATTTTGCTCCTTTCTGTACTATCTGTCCAGAGCTCATTTTTTTTAAAGTTAGATTTTTTCAAAATAAGCAACCAGAGGCAGCTCTGCTTGAGGGTGAAGGCACCTCCCAGTTTTCCCTCTCCCTCTACCCCCCCCCCCCCCAGTTTCCTCCAGTTGGTCCAGTGACAATTGCATGATGCAGTCTAGATAATCATCCATCCGAGAATGGGGTGGCTACATTCCTTTTCTGAAGGCAGCAAGGAAAATGTACCCCAGAATCATGGCCCCTTTGCTTTTGTTGTCTGCCTTCATTTTTTTAGTGAGCATCCTGGGAGGAGCCCCAGGACACGGTCCAGACCCCCAGATGAAGGTGGTATCAATACACAGCCTCTCCGAGCTAGAGCGTCTGAAGCTGCAGGAGACTGCTTACCAAGAACTCAGGGCCAAGCACTTCCTCTCTGGATTCAAACCTAACCGAGGTGAGCTGTATCCCCGGAGTGTGGCGTCCTCGCCTTCGGGCGAGTGGACCCCCGGGGGCGGGGCGGGACGGATTTGGGCTGCAGGAGAGTGGGAGGGGCTTGCACTTTATCTAGGACCAGGTCCACTGTTCAGGAGTCTGGGGAACCGAGAAAGTGGGAGTTGAAGGCTTTTCCTTGAATTGCAGAAGAGGTAAAGAATAGTTGAGTTGGGTGGGTTGGGGGGCCAGGGGCAGTAAGATAGGCAGATGTCAGTGACAGACAAGTGGACAGAGGGACAGAGGACAGGTGAAGAGACCAACTCATCTGGTGCAGTACAAGAATTGGGCACAGTGAGACAGGGGCGCAGAGGGACACTCTTGAGAGAGGACCGGGACGGGCAGAGCCAACGGGGTTGGAAGAGACCGAGCGACAGTCCCGGAGAGAGACCAGTGCCCAGCCAGGCGGAGAGCAGGAGGGCTGGGGGGGGGGGGGAGGGTGGAGGGGTGTCGGCGGAAGGTGCGCTGCTGTGAGCGGTGCCCACCTCAGTAGTCTGCGAGGGAGCCCGCGGGACGCCGCACAGGACCGGGTTCCAGCGCACCTGGAGACCTACGGGGTACGGGGCAGATCCGACCGCCGAGTCTGGGAGGTGGGAGAGGGTCGCGCTTGCCGAGGGGCGTCCCGGCAGCGTAGGAAAGTGCAGGGGGCGGGGTTTCGCTAGGTGCGTACCACCGGCACGGCCTGAACTCAGTGAAACTAAGGGTGAGGAGACCCCTCGGGCAGCCGCCGCTGCGGGATTGGGATTGGGAGCGTGGGGACTGCCAGGTGTCGCCGCTCCTCGCGTCGCAGCGCGGGGAGCCGACGGCAATCGGGTGCGAGCGCGCCCGCAATAACTTGGCGACCCTCACTCGTGGTGACGCCGAGGGCAGAGCCCCTCCTCTTGCCTGTTGCATTATCCGGGCACCTCAGAGCCCCTGAATATCTGCTTTAAGTGTTGCGTTGAGAGACTACTGGTGCGTAGCAAGATGTGCGGTGCGCTCCTTGAGGCTTAGCAGGTCTGGGTTGGTTAAATTCTTGGAGTCTTCTAGGTATTAGATAGGACCTATCCTGTCGTCAGGTGGGGAAACTGAAGCCGAGAGAAAGAAAAGCACTTTCCGCGGGCTGGACGGAGCTGCCCCTCTTCCAGCGCCTTCCTCTTCTGAGGATCGGGGCGTTGCGCTGTTTTAGTCACTTATCAAGTCCTATTTGTGTGTGAATGTGCGTACCTTTTCTCTTTCTCTTTCCTTAGCTGTCACTACTGACCGTCCAAACACCTTGGAGAACAGTTTTCTGGTCTTAAGAGGACAAGATGGTGGTGAGGGTCTCTTGTATTTTCTTTGGGAAAGAAATGAGTGCTCCACCCTTCCCCCACAGTAATATGCCCCGCAACTACTGGAGACTGGGCGGTGCCCACTGCCCCCGAAGACACTCCCCCTCCCTCCCAGAAACCCCTCAGAGGGGGTGCTCTCGGGAAATGGCGCAGTAGCAATGGGGCGGTCTCAGACCTGCCTGAGCTTTCCCAGTGGACGCACCCTGGACAGAACACCCTGAAGCATCTGGGTGGTGACACCCGGCAGGACTTAAGGCAGGGACCTTGAGGTCCGTCGGGTATTTGAATGAAGCTGAGCCCTTTCTTCTAACCTCTAGAGGGTCTTTTTGGCTTGCTCCCCAGGGAGGGGCGCTGCTGGTCTGGGTGGGGTGCGTTGGGTGGGGGGGTGGCCCTGGGTGGTTGCTTGGAGAGAAGTGCTCCCCCCACCACTTAAGCATTGCAGCGCTTTGACGTTTCTCATTCTCTCTCCCTGGCTCTCCAGCCCTGTCATCGCTCCAGACGTTTGGTGTTCGCCTGGAAGAAGTGCTGGTGAATGAGTTTACCCGCCGCAAGCATCTTGAACTGACAGCCGCGATGCAAGTTGAAGAAGCCAACAGAGAGGCTATCGGCGGCGGTCCTCGTCGTCGTCGAAACATAATGCAGAGGATGCTTGGTCGCGTCAGGCTCTTTTTCAATCGCCCTAGGAATGAGCCTGCTTTGCCCCGGGAGTTCACGCGCCGTGGGCGTCGAGTGAGTTAAACCTTCCAGGTTTCAGACGTGGGGCTGAGGGGTCCAGTGGTGTTGGGCAGAAGCCCAAGGGTTGGGTCCTCAGGGGAGGGGGCTGAGCAGAATTTGTTGGAAGGCTGTGTTTGGCTTGCCACAGAGACAGTCTCTCTGGGTCTGAATGGCACACAGTGCTCAGGAAGGTCACCCCCCCCCCAAAGATGCTCTGATTTCTCCACAGGGTGCCATGTCTGTGGATAGCTTGGCTGAGCTGGAGGACGGGTCCTTGCTGCTGGAGGCCCTGCAACTTTCAAGGGCTTCATTTCCTATGGGAGAGAGGCTTTGGGGATCGAAAACCGAGATGAGCCTCAATCCCATTGCAAAACAAATCCCCCAGGTGGTTGAAACTTGCTGCAGGTTCATTGAAGAGCATGGTAAGGGGGACCACAAATGGTTAACTAAAGGGAGAGGGGAGGGAATGAAAGAGAAGGGAGGGGTGTTCTAGAAATGGGGAGAGAAAAAAGTCATGAGGGGAAGGGCTTGGATAACATTACTCTGACACCAGAGGAGGCTGCGGTGCAGTTCCTAAGGGAAGCAAAAGGAAATTTCACACGGAAGAGAGCCAAAGATGTTAAAGATCTGGATTTTTCTTTCAGGTCTAAGCGCAGTGGGAATTTTCACCATGGAACGCTCTGCAGAGAAAGTGCGTCAGGTAAACCTACTATGTTTACATGTTTGTTCCTTGAGTAAGAAAAAGCAGATGGAAGTGGGGCTCGCCCACAGACCTGAGAGCTGTGTCATGACAGGTGAGGGGGACAAGGTCTTCCGTCTAGCACCCCCCACCACCACATTACCAGCTACCTCCAACGAAGCCTGGGATTTTCTGAAGGAATGACCAAGAGGGATAACCTATGGTAAGCAGGGCAGATGGTCCATATTTTCTCTCCCTTGTTCTAGCTCCGTGAAGAATTTGATCAAGGTCTGGATGTAGTGCTGGATGAAAATCAGAATGTGTATGATGTGGCTGTAGTCCTCAAGGAGTTTTTCCGTGACATGCAAGACTCTCTGTTGCCGGATGATCTGCGCAAGTCTTTCCTCCTGACGGCAAGTGAGTCCTGTGCCCTCCCTTGTTGTCGCATGGATGGGAAATGTTGTGGGGATCTAGGGGGGGCTAATGACAAAGTTCAAGCTGCAAGACCCTCAAGGAACTGAAGCAGAATGAACACCAGAAAATGAAAAACACCTCTCCAGAATAAATAAAAATATGATTTGTCAATTAAAAATAAGAAGTTAAAAAAAAACCCTCCAAGTTACTTTCTGCATGTCTTAAAAGTCCCTTATGAATTTGTTGCTTGGTAATTTCTCTAGAGTTTCTTGAAGGTGTGTGTGCCCTCTCAGGGCAAAGATGAATCCAGGTTGTATAGAAATCTGACTTTGATGGGGAGTGGGGAAGGGCACTTCTTGCTTTTAGGGCTCCTGAATTCAAATGCTTTAGAAATAAGCAAAAGCAAGTTGCAGGGTACTCCACAGCCACCAGCAATTCTGAAGCAGAAACTCATCTCCCTTGGTATCGGGCTGCTGCCGAGGCTAGCCCCTGACCCAACCTGTTTTTCTTCCTGTAGCCCTGAAGCCCCAGGATCAGCTTGCTGCCCTGCAGTTGCTGGTCTACCTGTTGCCACCCTGCCACAGTGACAGCCTGGAGCGCCTGCTGAAGGTCCTGCATAAAATCACTGAGTACTCCGAGGACTCCATTGACCTTGATGGACAAGTGGTAAAAATACCTGGGAAAGGGTATCAAGGACTGCAGGAGGGGATGTGTGTGAAGGTGTATGAGTGGGTAGGATGGCAAAGAGAGGGAAGAATGAGAAGCATAAAAGGAGACATATCTGTTTACACAACTTCCAGTCCTTGCTCAGTTAGCTTTCTGCTTTCTTTTACCTAGGTTCCAGGTAACCGCATGACTTCCACCAACTTGGCCCTGGTGTTTGGATCTGTTCTCCTGAAGGAGGAAAAGCCTGTCAAGAGAGAGTCCAGGAAAACACAACTGAGGACTGACCACTACGTTGCTTCTGTCAATGTGGTCCATGCCATGATTGATAACTGGGATGTTCTCTTCCAGGTAGGGGAGGTTTTGGATACACATTTCACACATTTCTCATCTGTTCACAAGACAAGGAAAAGTTGTATGTGGACAACCAAAGCAGGCAGTCACAAAATTCCCCCATCTAGAAATTCTTCCCATATATGGTGTTCAACATCCCTTCAGGCCTGAGCACTTGATGGAGAAAAGAATACATGGAAAGGTGGTATGCAATAAAGGCTAACATTGCTAATTTAACCCTCAGGTGCCTCCCCATATTCAGAGGCAGGTTGCTAAGCGTGTGTGGAACTCCAGCCCTGAGGCCCTTGATTTTATCAGACGCAGGAATCTGAGGAAAATCCAGTGAGTTTTTTTGTTTGTTTATGCTTGGCCTGAAGCTCATTCACGAATAGGAGCTTACAAATCAAGACTGTCTTTAAATTAACCAATCCAAGTACAAACTAACTTACTTTTTTCAAATTCCTTCCCATTCAGGAGTGCTCGCATCAAGATGGAAGAGGACGCTCTGGTTTCTGACCCAGTGGATTCCCCTGCTGAGGCCCGTGCTGCTGTCCTTGGTCAAAGCAGACCCTTTGATGAAGGTCATTTCCATACTGGAGGTCATGCCCTTGATACTGATCAGTCCTTTTCTGAAGGTCAGGCCCTTCCTTTGGGTCAGGTCCTTGCTGAATATAGGCCCCGTGAGGATGATGAGTCTTCTGAGAAAGGTGTGTCAGTCAATGAAGAGCTAGTATTTAAATATTTCTATAAAGTAGTAGGTTTTTTTTTGTGGGGGGTTCAAGGTCCTGAGATCCCAAATGACCTTAAGATTCAAGGCCCACATCTAGGGGGTATACCAGAGATTGATGAAAGTGAAGGTGATGATGATACCCTAAATTTTGATCATCTTCCTCCACTTGAGGATATTCTAGAATTTGATGTTGAACTTTCAAAACTCATTGAAGTCTAAGATTTTGAATACCTTATTTTGATATGGTCCCAGACCCCAAAGGAGTTCCAGATGTGCAAGAAACCTTGGATGCTGGTGAAAACCTGAACTATGACTTTGAGGAAGGACCCAATTATGAAGACCAACAAAATGTTAACCTCGCAGAAGTTCCTTATCTCGATGTAATCCCAAACAATGAAGACAGCTCAGATACAGAGGAAATCTCAGGTAAGGAAGAAGCCCTAGACACTGGTGAAATCCCACACAATGCAGATGTCTCAGATAATGATGAAGAAGACTGCAGTCTCGATGAGATCCCAGCTGTTGATGAAGCCACAGGTGAGGAAGCTTCAAATGCTGAAGAGATCTCAGGCCATGAAGATTCTTTGGAGGTCAGTAGCATTTCAGACTCTGAAGAAGACTTTGATTTTAAAGATGTCCCAGCTTTTCATGTGGTCCCAAGTCCTGAAGAAGCCCCTGCAGCATATGAAATCCTCAATCAGGAAGAATCCCCACAGGTTAGTGAAGTTTCTGACTCTGAAAAAGATCCCAATCTTGACAGCATCCCAAATAGTGAAGAAACTTCAGATTCTGAAGACATTCCCAATCATGAAGATGCTCTGGAAGTCAATAGATTTGCTGGCTCTGAGGAAGACCCCCAAGCCCAAAGAGGTCCTTACACTTCATGTGGACACAAGCCCTGAATATGTCTCCAATTTTGATGAAATTGAAGACCAGGAAGAATCCTCAGAGGTGAGTGAAGCCTCGGGTGATGAAGAAATTCCATTGCATGAAGAAACCTCTGATGTTGGTGAAAACCACGGTTCTGAGGAAAGCCCTGCCCTAGAAGACTCAGCTCTCAATGTGCTCCCAGAGCCTGAGGACGCCTGAATTCAAATTCCAGATGCCCAGGAAGACCAACTCTATGCTTTTGAAAATGATGAAGTGAGCACTGTGACTCCAGACACTGAAGATGTCTCCATTCTCAATACAGTTCCAGACTCTCCACAAGACCTAGCTGTCAATCTTGAAGTTATAAATGTGGAAGACGTCCCAATGCCTAAAGATGTAGACCCTAAAGAAGTTCAAAATCCAAAGGCAACTCAGTTCCTTAAAGAAGATGCAGATGTGGCATCACCTGTGGATACCACTCTCCTTAAAAACAAATCTCAATCTGGCCAAGTCATGAGCTACAGGTTTTCCCTAGACTCACTGATAAGTAATCCCTGTTTTTTCCCCTGGACTCAGTATTGTAAGCTTCCCGCTCTAGCTTTGTTACTCATTTGCTTGGTAAAATTAGTCAGGCTTCTTTGGTGGCATTGCCCACTTACTCTAAGCTTGGGGCCCATACCCCCCCAACCTAGCCCTTACCCTAGCTTCCACAGTGGTCCTAGATTTAGAGATCTGTGCGAAGATCTTTTCTTACATGTTAAATGGGGAGAATCATTCCTGCCCTACCTTCTTGCCTTGTATTTTATTTGAAAGTCAAAACTGGGTCTTATTGCTTGCATGCTATGTAAAGAATAAAGTCTAAAAACATAGGAGTTAACATTGTGACTATTTTCCAGGTTCCTTTGAGGATCCAGTTGTGCTCCCTGGCGCTGTCCAATCCTATGACGACGAGGAAGGATCGGGTAACCTCCCCATTCCGGAGCAGAAAAGCCCAATCTTCCGTGTACCCCGGAAAAAGAAGGCCAAAACTGGCATCCGCTACTTCTTTCCCTAGATATTTTTCCTTCTGTAAGGCACAGGACAGGGGACAAGGATGGGGGTAGACTTGGAATGTCACAGGAAACTTTAAAGAGAAACTTAAAGATAGTCACACATCTGAGGGTAAGAAGGAGCTCCCCTTGATGCTCGGATCAGGATGGGAGTTCCAAATACACTGCCCCCCTTCAGTGGGGATGCTAGGTCTCTTCAGCAGGTAAAAACATAGTTGTTTCTGTGTTATGTCTGGGGCACTCCGGTGCTACCTTGCAATCGCTTTTACCCCTCGATCCTGGCTTTCTTTCACTACAACCTTTTCAATAATTGATATTACATTTGTAGTGAACATCTTTCCCAGAGGAGCTCACAAATCTCGGGGTTCTTTCCCTCCCTGAAGGAAGATTCCATGCTTTTTGCGACTTTCCTACCCTCCTCCTGAGAGTTTAATTGGAAAGGCCCTCAAGAGGCATGCTAGAACGTTAGGTCAGCTTACAGACAGCTGACAAACAATTAATGCTAACCCATGTCACACCAACTCATACTCATGTCCCCGCCTCAGGATTTTTTCCAAATTATTTAGACCAATAGCTTGTCAAAGAGCCACTCCCCAAATTCTGTGCAGATTTGCTCAGATCATGCCAACAGGGAAACCTCAAGTATAAGTCCAACAAGCTTTTCCAGGGTTAATCAAAAGTTAGAGGAAAAATTAGATTTTAGTACCCAAATTTGTTTTAAAGATGGCTGATGTCTGCAAAATGGCTAGTTAGGTAAGGACTCAATAGTTTCAAGTAGCTAAAATCACCTGATTACAAATATTCTTATCTGTCATCTCTGTAGTTCTTCTATGCAGGACAGTACAAATTTTGGGGACATGGTCTGGTAACACACAGATATGGGTTAAGTATGACATCCAAATTACAGCTGATATTTATGGGTAACACTTGCTAAGATCCATAGAATGAAGAATGTGTTGTACTGAGGGATAGAAATTGATCATATGATGGGTAACAACCGCAAAACTCGAAGATTTGTGATTCTTAAAACTTCTCTGTCATTTAATCATTAAATCATTAATAAACATCTGTATTGTGACAGCAGCATATTCATGGGTTACTGTGTATTTTTTTTCCTTTTCAAATTTTTGGGGTGAGTTGGGAATCTGACAGGAGAGCTGAGGGGGAAAGGACACAGGGAAGAGGAATAAAGGGAGGAGGGTAATACAGAACAAAGAGGAGGTGAAGTCATGAGCTAAAGGGAAGGGCAAAGTGACATGGGATAAATGGGAGGGTTGTTGTGGAATAAAGGGGAAGAGGTGACAGGGAGTAAAGGGGAAGGGTGATGTGGAATAGAGGGGATGGTGTGCAATAAGAAAGGGGCGGAGTGGGATAAGGGGGAGGGGTAATGTGGAATAAAGAAGGGGAGACATGGGATTAAGGGGAGGGGCAGTGTGGAACAAGGAGGAGAGAGTGACAGGGTGAAAGGGGGAGGGTGATGTGGAATAAAGAGGATGGATGGGGTAATATGGGAAAAATGGGAGAGGTCATGTGGAATACAGAAGAAGGGATGACATGGAATAAAGGGAAGGGGTAATGTGACACAGGATAAAGTGAAGGGGAGACATGGAATGAAGTAGAGGGGATTACCCAGGATAAAGGGAAGGAATGATGTGGAATAAAGAGGAGATGACGCAGAATTCCAGAAGAGGTGGTGTGATACGGGGTAAAGCAAGGGGGTGATGTGGAATATGGGGGATGGGGTGATGTAGAAGGGGACTGGAGGATGGGAAATTAAGGGGAAGAAATAACATGGGATAAAGGGGAGAGGTGAAATGGGAAATGGGGAAGGAATGAACTGGCATAAAAGGGAGTAAATGGAATAAAGGATGAAGGGCTATAATTAAATGAATAGAATGGAAGGGCTAAAGTGAACAAATGGCTAAGGAGGGGTTAAGGAAAGTAGGAGAAAGGAATGAAGCTTAATAGGAGGTCTTATAAGTGGGAAGGGAGAGAAATAACTGGGGAAACTGCAAGATATTCTCAACTGAGAAATTTCCCCCGAATCTGTGAAAAATGAAAACCTAGAAACATCTAGAACATTGGTAAACAAGAGTAAGGCAAATAATGTGCTACTATCTGACTAATGGACCTCCAACTTTTCTTGAAAAGTTATGGTATCATGACACACTTGGAACTTTCCCATATTAAGGACAGGGCCCCAAAAGTGGAATGGTGTGTGTTATTTATTTCTACAGAGCTGGCTATAGGAGATTTCCCTGCTTAGAGCTTTACAGACAGCAGACATGTACCACTGGGCTCCTCCTATAATAATAATTTTATAATAATTCAATGATAGCTAACACATATTGAGTTATTCTGAAGTATCTGGCACCATGTTAAAAGCTTTACATGCATCATTTAATTTAGTATTCACAATAACCTAATGAGATAGATGTTACTGTCATCTTCATTTCATTCTTGAGGTAAATGAGATACAGAGAGGTTAAATAACATGCCCAATACACAGCTGCTTAGTGGGAAAATAGCCAGTCTTCAAAGCTGGACTGTATAAATATTAGATTTTACTGGCCCATAGACCTTGAGATTCTGCCTCTGACACAAAAATGTGTTGTGATGTCCTTGGTCATTTGCTTTTGATTGGGTTGTGCACTTTCTTTCTTTTCTTTTTTTTTTTTTGAGACAAGGTCTATCTATGTAGCTCAGGCTGGCCTCGAACCTGAGCTGATCCTCCTGCCTCAGCCTCTGGAGTGCTAGGATTACAGGTGTGTGCCACCACACCCAGCTTGCACTTTCAACAAGTAAGTTTCAGGTTTCTTTCCTTGCTATCCAGATAGACAAGCCATTAAACAAAAATTGACATCCCAGGTAGGACCCAGCTGACGTAACTGGGATCTACAAATTGTAAAGCCAGAGGAAGATGCAGAGTGCATCCATTCCAACTTTCTTGTTATATGAGTAGTCTTACCAGGGCTTGGACTGATAAAAAGAACTTGCCCAAGGCCAGAGAGCAGTGGTGAGATTCAGACAGATCTTTCAGGACTTTGTGGGGTGAAACATGACCCACAAGGAGTTTAGCTGCACTTTTCCCAACCAGGTAACAAATAGGAAAGCACTCTGTTTCAAACACACATTCCTTTCGTTTTCTGGCCTTCCCTGGAACTGAGTTTTCTCCTGATCTTACTACATTCATTCCCAGTTGCTGACTATTAACCAGAAACTGGGCCTGAGAGTCTGCATAGATGTGGGCATTATTTTTACTCTTTCCCATGCTCTAAGAACTTGACACTCTAAGTTAGGTCCTCTTTTGGATGACTTCAACAACACCCACACGGGAGATGCACGCCATAAACCATGGCCTCATGCCTCTCTGTGTGCTTGCTTCTTAGCACTTCAACCACTCCCGCCATTTGGCAACATTGGGCATGGCCTCACCTCGAAATGACTCAACTCTGACATCTCACTGAGCCCCAAACCTCCAGCAATGGCTGGACTTGACATCATCTACTCTCTGGCCTCACTGAAAGGTTCAAGGCCCCAAACCCTTCTTTATCTAATCACTTCTATCCTTATCCTGCCAGAATCTTATGACATATGGAGTATCAACTGTATGTCCATCCCTGTGTCCTCCAAATACCACACTTGCACTATTTAGCCTCAGTTTTATGTCCCACCAAATATTTGAATTCTCAATCCCATACTGACCACTGCGGGGGAAAGGAACTGAATCCCCCATAGCAGTGTTCCTAATAGTCAGAATTTCCAACTTCAGCTGAGTCCTCAGGCCACTCAGCTATCTTTCAAATGCCCTGAGCCATCTCTTTCTCCTTTTCTTTTCCTTTCTGTTTTACAAGTTCCTTCACCACTCTCCTTAAATAAGAGCCCCCTTTCAGTCTTGCCCCATGCAACAGCATAGACCCTTGCTTCCTAAAGACAATTTGGACCAATTTAAACTCCTTGACCTATACCTACAATAGTTTTTCAGCTTCATTAGCTCTCACTTCATATTGTGTAGCCTTCCGTCAGTTTTAGATGTCCATATTCTTGTTCTACTATTGCTGTCTCTTCCTTCCGCTAGCCTTTCCTCTTGACATGACCCCCAAAACATCTTGGTTACAATCTTAGCAGTTCTCCTGTGTGAATCCTTCCTTATCTCATGTTATTCATGTGCTTGAGCATGTCCCATCTTTAGAAACTTCTTTGATCCTTCATTACATTGTACAAATGGTTCTATCTCTTTAAGCTTGGTAAAAGATGAGAGTATTCTGAATTTTTTCTTTTATACCATTCATTCTTCAAACCCTATGAATCAGGCTTCTCCCCACAAATGCAATAAAATAATGTGGCAGAGGTGATCATCAATAACCTATTAATATATTCAATAAACTTCAGCAGTGCTATTTACTCGCTTTGGTCTCAGTGACATCATCTCCTGACGTTTGATGAGTTTTTACAGTTAAACTTTAAAAAAAATGTTAAGATGGTTGTAGATTCCTATGCAGTTTTAAGAAGCAATACATAGAAGGCCAGTACACCCTTAACCCAGTGTCCTCAATGGTAACATCTTACTGAACTGTAGTGTAGTATTACTAGGACAATGAAATTGATACAGTCCACACACAAGAAAGATTCCTCACCATGAGAATCCTTCCTGTTTCCCTTTTATAGCAAAATAGACAAACTTGCCTCTCATTCCCACTGCCTTCTCTTCCTAATCTTGATAACTAATTTATTTTTTACTTCTATATTTCTGTCATTTCAAGAATGATATGTTGGGTTGAAGATGTAGCTCAATGGTGCTACACTTGCCTGGCAAGTGCAAGGTCCCGAGTTCAATCCCTGGTACCAAAAAAAAAAAAAAAAAGAATGATATGTAAATGGAATCATACATATGTTACCTTTTGGGTTTGACTTTTTTTTCACTTAACATGATACCCTTGAGATTTACTCAGGTTGTTGTGTGGTAAAATACTTCATCTCTTTTTATCACAAAGTAGTATTTCATGGTATAGATCTTATAGATGTACCACAGCTTGTTGAACCATTTACCTGTTGAAAGACATTTTGGTTGTTAAAGGTTTGGGACGTTACAGATAAGGATTCTATAAGCAATTTGTGTATAAAATTTTGAGTGGACATATGTTATCATTTCCCTAAAATAAATATCCAGCCTTGAGTTTGTAGGTCTTGATAATCGCATGTTTTTTTAATAAGGAATTGGCAAACTTTTTCAGAATGGACTTAAGACTTTACATTCCCACTAGCAGTGTATGAGTGACCAAGTTGGTCTTCATGCTTTTCAACATCAAGAGTTATTAATAAATTTTATATTATCCATTTTGATAGTTGTGTAGCTATGAATTATTATAGTTTTGACTTGTATTTCCCAGATTCTTAATGAGATTGAACACCTTTTATGTGTTTATTTGCCATCTACATACTTTTCTATGAAATATCCATTCATAAGAACATTTGCTCCAGCATCATTGTTGGAAGACTATCCTTTCTCCACTCAGTTACTTTAGTCGGAATCAGTTGATATTTGTGTGGAATCTTTACTGTGTTTCATTGATCTGTTTATCTATTGATCTGACAATTATATGCTGTATTGACTACTGTAGTTTTACCGTAAGATCTTTTTGTAAATTTTAATTTTTATTGGCACATGTTTGCAGTACGTAATGATGACATTCATCACGGGGGTTGGTATATGTACGTAACACACCTTAATTATTTTTTCGGCCCTTTCCCCTCTCATTCTCCCTCCCTCCCTCTATCTCTTGATCCCCTTTCCTTTTCAAAAGATTTATCTCCCTATTTCATCTTATCTTTTATTTGATCTTTTATTTATATTTTGGGTTTCTCATATAAAAGAAACCATGTGATATTTAAGCTTGTATGTCTGATTAACTTAACATTATGGTCTCCAGGTGCATCCCTTTTACTACAAATGACTCAAGTTTATCCTTCTTTATGGAAAACTAGTACTCCATTGTGTAAAAATACCACATTTTCTTTATCCATTCATCTGTTGATGCACATATAGGTTCCTTCCAACATTTAGTTATTATGAGTTATGCTACCATAAACATGGGTATGTATGTATGATTGTAATATGATGTCTTTAACTCTTTCAGGAAGATACTTAGAAGGGGAATAGCTGGGTCAAATAGAATTTCTAGTTTAGCATTTTTTTTGGTACCAGGGATCGAACTCGGGTCCTTGCGCTTGTGCAGCCAGTGGCGAAACCACTGAGCTAAATCCCTGGCCCCTAGTTTAGCATTTTTGAGGACTCTCCATACTGATTTCCATAGTTGTTGTACTACTTTATATTCCCACCAACAGTGTAGAAGGGTTCCTTTTTTCCCACTGCCAGCCTCACCAGCATTTGCTTTTATTTGATTTCTTGATGGTGGCCATTCTTTCCGGAGTAAGATGGAATCTCAGTGTTGTTTTGAAATGCATTTGTCTGATGGTAGAGCTGTTGAACATACTTCTCATGTATTTATTGGCCATTTGTTCTTCTGAGCAGTGTCTATTTCAGTTGCCCATTGTTTGATTGAGTCTTTTATTCTGGGGGTTCTAATTTTTTTTAGTTCTTTACGTATTTTAGATAGTAGTCCTCTGTCTGAGAAATAGCTTGGAAAAAATTTTCCATTCTGTAGGTTGTCTCTTCTTTACTTTGTTGGTTGTTTTCTTGGCTTTTTAACTTGACATGATCTCATTTGTTGATTCTTGATGTTATTTTTCGTACAGTTGGAGTGCTGTTCAGAAAGTCCTAGTCTATGTCTGTCTTCAAGTGTTTTACCTATGCTATCTTCCAACAGATTATGTGTTTCTGTTGGAATTAATATGGGAAAATGAAAAAATGGAAAGAAATCTTTGTAAACGGGGGGGGAGGGGTTGAAGGGAGGGCAGGGGAATGGGGAATAAATAAGAACCAAGAGAGATTATGTAAAGGTGCAAATTTCTAATGATGAATGTCATTGTATTGTGTACCTAAAATGTACCAATCAAATCAATAAAAAACATTTAGATATTTGATTCATTTTGATTTTAGTTTAGTACATGGTAAAATATATGGATCTAGATTCAATCTTCTGCATGTGTATTGCTAAAGCACCATTTTTTTTGTATTAAATTCTTTTATTGGTACATTGTAGGTATACAACACAATTACATTTCTCATTGGGAATTGTACCTTTATATAATGCATCTTGGTTCTTAATTTTTCCCCATTCCTAGCCCTCCCTTCACGCCCTCCACCCTTCCCTGTTTACAAAGACTTTATTTCCATTTTTTCCATTTCTCATCATTTTTTCCTTTCCCTTCCTTCCTTTCCCCTGCCCCTCCCACTACCCCTACCCCTTTGGACCTTTTCTTCCTATTTTATATTATCGATTATTCATTCTAATCATTGGTACATTTTAGGTATACAATATAATGACATTCATCATTGGAAATTTGGACCTTTACATAGTCTCTCTTGGTTCTTGTTTTTCACCCTTGCCCAGCCCTCCCTTCAACCCCTCCAGCCCTCCCTATTTACAAAACTTTTGTTCCTATTTTTCCATTTTCTCATATTAATCCCATTCCCTTCTATCCTTTCCCTTAGCTCTCCCACTTCCTTCCCCTTTGCCCCTTTTCTTCCTATTTCACATGACCTATTATACATTTAGTCCTTATTTACACTTTCAGTTTCTCACACCAGAGAAACTATTCGGTATTTACACATCTGTGTCCTATTTATTTCACTTAAGAGTATTGCCTCAATGTGCATCCACTTAGCTATAAATGTCTCTAATTTCTCATTTTTGATGGCTGAATAGTGCTCCATTTTATAAAAAAAAACCCCACATTTTCTTTATCCAGTCTCCAGTTGATGGGCATTTGGGCTGTTTCCAAGTTTTAGCTATTACAAACTGTGCTGCTATGAACATGGGTGCACATATATCACTGTGGTATGATTCTTTTAAATCTTTGGGGAAGATCCCCACCAGGGGAATAGCGGGGTCAGATGGGACTTCCAGTTCTAGTTCTTTGAGGTATCTCCATACTGATTTCCACAATGGTTGCACCAGTCTACACTCCCACCAGCAGTGGAGCAGGGTTCCTCTTTCCCCACAGCCCCGCCAGCATTTGGTATTGATTGATTTCATGAGAGCAGCCATTCTTTCTGGAGTGAAGTGGAATCTCAGCGTTGTTTTCATTTGCATCTCTCGAATGACCAGTGATGTGGAACACTTTTTCATGTATTTATTTGCTATTTCTACTTCCTTGTCTGAGAAATGTCTGTTCATTTCAGATGCCCATTTTTGGATTGGGTCTTTAAATTTGGGAGGTCTGATCTTTTTAAGTTCTTTATAGATTCGAGATGGTAGACCTTTGTCTGAGGAAGAGCAGGTGAAGATTTTTTCCCACATTGTGGGTTGTCTCTTCCCACTGCTGGTGGTTTCTCTTGCTGTGCAGATTGTTTTTAATAGGAAGAGATCCCACTTGTTGATTGTTTGTGCTAGTTCACGGACAACTGAGGTTTTGTTCATAAAATCTTTTCCTACACCAATGTCTTCAAGGGTTCTACCTAACCTCTGTTCCAACTGGTTCAGAGTTCCTATTTTAATATTTAGATCTTTAATCCATTTTGATTTTAGTTTAGTGCATGGTGAGAGATATAGGTCTAGTTTTAATCTTTAGCAAGTTGAAGCCCAATTTTTCTAGCACCATTTATTAAAGAGGCTATCTTTCCTCCAGTGAGGGTATTTGGCCCCTTTATCGAAGATGAGATGGCTGAGTGTGTCTGGCGTGGTTTCTGCATCTTCTAATCTGTTCCACTGGTCCTCAGGTCTGTTTCTTTGCCAGTACAGGCTGTTTTTATCACAGTAGCTTTGTAGTAGAGTTGCAGGTTGGGGATTGTGATACTCCCTGCCATGTCTCTGTTACCTAGAATTGCTTTTGCTATTCTGGGTCTCTTCTTGTTCCAAATGATTGTTTGGATTGTTTTCTCAAGGTTCATGAAGTATGCTGTTGGGATCTCAATTGGAATTGCATTGAATCTATATAGCAGTTTTGGAAGTATGGCCATTTTCTCTATATTGATCCTTCCTACCCAGGAGCAGGGGATGTCTGTCCATTTTCTGATATCACCTTCAATCTCTCTTTTCAGAGTGCCATAGTTTTCAGAGAAGAGGTCTTTGATTTCTTTCCTTAGGTTGATTCCTAGGTATTTCAGTTTTTTGGATGCTATTGTGAAAGGAATTATTTGCTCTATTTCCCTCTCAGTGAGTCTGTCATTGGTGTAGAGGAAAGCTATTGACCTTTATGTGTTGACCTTGTAACCAGCTACTTGACTGAATTTGGTTATTAAGTCTAGAAGACTTTTGGTGGAGTTCTTGGAGTCTTCTATATGCAGTATCATGTCATCTGCAAATAATGACAATATGACTTCTTCATTTCCTATCTTTATTCCTTTTATTTCTTTCTCTTGTCTAATTGCCATGGCCAATGTTTCCAGCACTATATTGAACAAGAGTGGTGATAGTGGACATCCTTGTCTTGTTCCTGATTTTAGTGTGAAGGATTTCAGTTTTTGACCATTTAGTATGATATTGGCTGTTGGTTTTTCATAGACGGCTTTTATCAGTTTGAGGTAGAGAACATCTATTCCAATTATTTGTAGGGTTTTTATCATAAATGCATGTTGGATTTTGTCAAATTCTTTTTCTGCATCTATAGAGATAATCGTATGGTTTTTGTCCTTGGCTCTATTGATACAGTGTATTACATTGATTGATTTGCATATGTTGAGCCATCCCTGTATCCCTGGGATGAATCCCACTTGATCAGGGTGTATGACATTCTTGATGACCTTCTGCATTCTGTTTGCCAGTATCTTATTAAGGATTTTTGCATCTATGTTCATTAGTGAGATTGGCCTATAGTTCTCCTTTTCGGTTGGGTCTTTGTCTGCTTTGGGGATCAAGGTGATGCTTGCTTCCAGGAATGAATTTGGGAGTGTTGTTTCCCTTTCAATTTCATTGGAGACTTTAAACAGTAGTGGCAGCAGTTCCTCTCTAAATGCCTTGTAGATTTCAGCAGTGAAGCCATCAGGGCTCGGGCTTTTCTTAGTTGATAAGTTTTTAATTACGTTTTCAGTTGCACTGGTTGATATTGGGTTGTTCAGAATTTTCAGGTCTTCTTCATTCAACTTTCATAATTCATATGTATCTAGGAATCTGTCCATTTCTTCTGTGTTGTCTATCTTATCGGCATATAGGATCTGGAAGGAGGTATTGATGATCCTCTGGATTTCTGCTATGTCTGTTGTAATTTCACCCTTTTCATTACTAATAACATGGATCTGGGCCTTTTCTTTCCTTTTTCTGATGAGGTTGGCTAAGGGTTTGTCAATTTTGTTGATTCTTTCGAAGAATTAACTCTTGGCTTCATTGATTTTTTGTATCATTCTCTTAGTCTCCATTGCATTGATTTCTCCTCTGATCTTTATAATTTCCTCCCTTGTATGAGCTCTGGGGTTGTCTACTCTTCTTTTTCTACAAGCTTGAGGTGCAGCATCAGGTTGTTTAATTGGGCTCGTTCTGTTTTCCACATATGCATATTCATTGCTATGAATTTCCCTCATAAGACTGCTTTCATTGTGTCCCATAGATTCCGATATGTTGTATTGTCATTGTCATTGAATTGAAGGAACTGTCTGATTTCTTCTTTAATTTCCTCTGTGATCCATTGGTTATTCAGAAGTGTGTTGTTCAATTTCCACGTGTTTATGAAATTTTTTGAGTTTCTTTTGCTATGGATCTCCAATTTCATCGCACTATGGTCTGATAATGTATAGGGGATAACTTCGATTCCTTTTCACTTACTTAAACATGTTCTATGTGTGAGTATGTGGTCTGATTTTGAGAATGACCCATGTGCAGCTGAGAAGAATGTGTATTCTGATTTTGTGGGGTGGAACACTCTGTAAACATCCATCTGTTAAGTTGATTTGTTCAAGAGTTCGATTGAGTTCTAAGATTTCTTTACTTACTTTTTGTCTAGTTGATCTATCTATTTGTGACAGTGGGGTGTTGAGGTCCCCCACTACAATTGTATTAGTGCATACATGACTTTTCATGTCTGTTAGTATTTGTTTTACATAGTTGTGTGCACTAGTGTTTGGTGCATAGATATTTATGATTGTCATCTCTTCCTCTTGGATTGTTCCCTTTACAAGGATGTAGTGTCCTTCTTCGTCTCTCTTAATCAGTGTTGGTTTGAAATCTACTTGATCTGCAAAGAGGATAGCTACTCCTGCTTTTTTTCGGGTTCCTGTCACATGGAGTATTGTTTTCCACCCTTTATTTTTCAGTCTATGAGTTTCCTTTTGAATTAAGTGTGTTTCTTGCATGCAGCATATTGTTGGATTTTGCTTCTTGACCCATTCTGCCAGTCTATTTCTTTTTTTTTTTTTTTGGTACCGGGGATCGAACTTGGGTCCTCGTGCTTGCACAGCAGGCAGTGAAACCACTGAGCTAAATACCCGGCCCCAGTCTATTTCTTTTGATGGGTGAATTGAGACCATTCACGTTGATGGTTATAACTGAAACATACTGACTTGTCATTGCCATGACTTTTTCTTTTTGTTGGGTTCTCCCACTTTACATTTAATTTCTTGGCATGCCAGATGGGTTCATTCTGCTTTGCTTCCTGGGGTTGTGATCCTCAATGTCTGTTCCTAGGATATTGTGTAAAATTCTTTGAAGTGCTGGTTTGGTATTCACGAAGTACCTAAGGTGCTCTTTGTCATGAAAGTATCTTATTTCTCCATCCATTTTGAAAGATAGTTTTGCAGGGTACATCAATCTGGGTTGGAGGCTGTTTTCTTTTAGGGCTTGGAATATGTCACTCCAAGCTCTTCTTGCCTTGATGGTTTGTGTTGAGAAGTCTGCTGGGATTCTGATGGGCTTTCCTTTCTATGTGATTTTTTTTCTTTTCTCTAACTGCTTGGAGAACTTTGTTCTTCTGTTGAGTTTCTGGAATCTTAACAATTATATGCCTATGTGTAGATTTTTTTTGATCAAGGCTATTTGGAGTCCTATATGCCTCACTTATCTGTATGTCAAGCTCTTTTCCCCTGCTTGGGAAGTTTTCTGCCATTATTTCTGTGAGGAGATTTTTTACGTCATCTGTACTCACTCCTGTTTCTTCATTGACTCCAATCAGTCTTATATTATTCTTCTATCGAGGTTGCGAGTTGCATGGAACAAGCCGAATCAGCCTGTACCCCGGCAACAAACCACTGGACACCCCCCCATCCCGCTCCTCTGTACAGCCACCTGGTTCCACACTACAAAGACGCAGAGGACACCAGACCACCAGACCATGGTACTGAGTCCCGCCGTTCCCTTCGCAGAGGTAGGGCTTCTGAGCCACAGTCCCACTGTTCCTGGTCAAGAGGAAGGGGCTTCCCGACCAGTATCCCTCCCACTGCCCCCAGCCCAGAGGAAAGGGCTTTTGGGCCACCTTCTGTCCTGCTGCTCCTAGCCCAGAGGAAGGGGCTTCTGGGCCACCATCTCTCCCGCTGCTCCTGGCCCAGAGGTAGGGGCTTCTGAGCCACCATCCCACTGCTCCTGGTCAAGAGGAAGGGGCTTCCTGACCACCATCCCTCCCACTGTCCCCAGCCCAGAGGAAAAGGCTTTTGGGCAGGTGCCAACAGCCCCCCCAGTCGAAATGAGAAAACACATAAATATGTCTCAAAACCAGACTTCCAGATCACCTACAGCAACCCCAAAGGGAAATGAGATGGAGCACTCTGATACTCAACAACCTGGACCCACTGAACTGGCAACAAAAGGGGATCTGGAAAAAATGAAATCAGAAAGAATTTCTCAGATAACAGGAGAAATTGTGCTCCTAGTGCAAGACATGATTAATAAATCTAGAGAGGAACTGAGGAACATGATGGAATGCCAACATAGGAAACAAATGGAATCCATAAAACAGATGCAAATAGATTTCCAGGAGGTGAAAAACTCCACTGAAAGGCTATACAGCAGAATGAGCCAATGTGAGGACAGAATTTCAGATATAGAAGATAAAATTGCAATTAGTGACCAGGAAAAGAAAAACTGCTTCAAAATTATAAGGGACCATGAGAAATCAATCCAGCAGCTGCTAGATGATGCAAAGAAGAATAACATAAGACTGATTGGAGTCAATGAAGAAACAGGAGAGAGTGCAGATGACATAAAAAAACTCTTCACAGAAATAATGGCAGAAAACTTCCCAAGCAGGGGAAAAGAGCTTGACATACAGATAAGTGAGGCATATAGGACTCCAAATAGCCTTGATCAAAAAAAATCTACACATAGGCATATAATACTTAAGATTCCAGAAACTCAACAGAAGAACAAAGTTCTCCAAGCAGTTAGAGAAAAGAAAAAAAATCACATAGAAAGGAAAGCCCATCAGAATCCCAGCAGACTTCTCAACACAAACCATCAAGGCAAGAAGAGCTTGGAGTGACATATTCCAAGCCCTAAAAGAAAACAGCCTCCAACCCAGATGGATGTACCCTGCAAAACTATCTTTCAAAATGGATGGAGAAATAAGATACTTTCATGACAAAGAGCACCTTAGGAACTTCGTGAATACTAAACAAGCACTCCAAAGAATTTTACACAATATCCTAGGAACAGACATTGAGGATCACAACCCCAGGAAGCAAAGCAGAATGAACCCATCTGGCATGACAAAAAATTAAATGTAAAGTGGGAGAACCCAACAGAAAGAAAAAGTCATGGCAATGACAAGTCAATATGTTTCAGTTATAACCATCAATATTAATGGTCTCAATTCACCAATCAAAAGAAGTAGACTGGCAGAATGGGTCAAGAAGCAAAATCCAACAATATGCTGCATACAAGAAACACACTTAATTCAAAAGGAAACTCATAGACTGAAAGGTAAAGGGTGGAAAACAATACTCCATGTGACAGGAACCCGAAAAAAAGCAGGAGTAGCTATCCTCTTTGCAGATCAAGTAGATTTCAAACCAACACTGATTAAGAGAGACGAAGAAGGACACTACATCCTTGTAAAGGGAACAATCCAAGAGGAAGAGATGACAATCATAAATATCTATGCACCAAACACTAGTGCACACAACTATGTAAAACAAATACTAACAGACATGAAAAGTCATGTATGCACTAATACAATTGTAGTGGGGGACCTCAACACCCCACTGTCACAAATAGATAGATCAACTAGACAAAAAGTAAGTAAAGAAATCTTAGAACTCAATCGAACTCTTGAACAAATCAACTTAACAGATGGATGTTTACAGAGTGTTCCACCCCACAAAATCAGAATACACATTCTTCTCAGCTGCACATGGGTCATTCTCAAAATCAGACCACATACTCACACATAGAACATGTTTAAGTAAGTGAAAAGGAATCGAAGTTATCCCCTGTATATTATCAGACCATAGTGCGATGAAATTGGAGATCCATAGCAAAAGAAACTCAAAAAATTTCATAAACACGTGGAAATTGAACAACACACTTCTGAATAACTAATGGGTCACAGAGGAAATTAAAGAAGAAATCAGACAGTTCCTTCAATTCAATGACAATGACAATACAACATATCGGAATCTATGGGACACAATGAAAGCAGTCTTATGAGGGAAATTCATAGCAATGAATATGCATATGTGGAAAACAGAACGAGCCCAATTAAACAACCTGATGCTGCACCTCAAGCTTGTAGAAAAAGAAGAGCAGACAACCCCAGAGCTCATACAAGGGAGGAAATTATAAAGATCAGAGGAGAAATCAATGCAATGGAGACTAAGAGAATGATACAAAAAATCAATGAAGCCAAGAGTTAATTCTTCGAAAGAATCAACAAAATTGACAAACCCTTAGCCAACCTCATCAGAAAAAGGAAAGAAAAGGCCCAGATCCATGCTATTAGTAATGAAAAGGGTGAAATTACAACAGACATAGCAGAAATCCAGAGGATCATCAATACCTCCTTCCAGATCCTATATGCCGATAAGATAGACAACACAGAAGAAATGGACAGATTCCTAGATACATATGAATTATGAAAGTTGAATGAAGAAGACCTGAAAATTCTGAACAACCCAATATCAACCAGTGCAACTGAAAACGTAATTAAAAACTTATCAACTAAGAAAAGCCCGAGCCCTGATGGCTTCACTGCTGAAATCTACAAGGCATTTAGAGAGGAACTGCTGCCACTACTGTTTAAAGTCTCCAATGAAATTGAAAGGGAAACAACACTCCCAAATTCATTCCTGGAAGCAAGCATCACCTTGATCCCCAAAGCAGACAAAGACCCAACCGAAAAGGAGAACTATAGGCCAATCTCACTAATGAACATAGATGCAAAAATCCTTAATAAGATACTGGCAAACAGAATGCAGAAGGTCATCAAGAATGTCATACACCCTGATCAAGTGGGATTCATCCCAGGGATACAGGGATGGCTCAACATATGCAAATCAATCAATGTAATACACTGTATCAATAGAGCCAAGGACAAAAACCATACGATTATCTCTATAGATGCAGAAAAAGAATTTGACAAAATCCAACATGCATTTATGATAAAAACCCTACAAATAATTGGAATAGATGTTCTCTACCTCAAACTGATAAAAGCCGTCTATGAAAAACCAACAGCCAATATCATACTAAATGGTCAAAAACTGAAATCCTTCACACTAAAATCAGGAACAAGACAAGGATGTCCACTATCACCACTCTTGTTCAATATAGTGCTGGAAACATTGGCCATGGCAATTAGACAAGAGAAAGAAATAAAAGGAATAAAGATAGGAAATGAAGAAGTCATATTGTCATTATTTGCAGATGACATGATACTGCATATAGAAGACTCCAAGAACTCCACCAAAAGTCTTCTAGACTTAATAACCAAATTCAGTCAAGTAGCTGGTTACAAGGTCAACACATAAAGGTCAATAGCTTTCCTCTACACCAATGACAGACTCACTGAGAGGGAAATAGAGCAAATAATTCCTTTCACAATAGCATCCAAAAAACTGAAATACCTAGGAATCAACCTAAGGAAAGAAATCAAAGACCTCTTCTCTGAAAACTATGGCACTCTGAAAAGAGAGATTGAAGGTGATATCAGAAAATGGACAGACATCCCCTGCTCCTGGGTAGGAAGGATCAATATAGAGAAAATGGCCATACTTCCAAAACTGCTATATAGATTCAATGCAATTCCAATTGAGATCCCAACAGCATACTTCATGAACCTTGAGAAAACAATCCAAACAATCATTTGGAACAAGAAGAGACCCAGAATAGCAAAAGCAATTCTAGGTAACAGAGACATGGCAGGGAGTATCACAATCCCCAACCTGCAACTCTACTACAAAGCTACTGTGATAAAAACAGCCTGGTACTGGCAAAGAAACAGACCTGAGGACCAGTGGAACAGATTAGAAGATGCAGAAACCACGCCAGACACACTCAGCCATCTCATCTTCGATAAAGGGGCCAAATACCCTCACTGGAGGAAAGATAGCCTCTTTAATAAATGGTGCTAGAAAAATTGGGCTTCAACTTGCTAAAGATTAAAACTAGACCTATATCTCTCACCATGCACTAAACTAAAATCAAAATGGATTAAAGATCTAAATATTAAAATAGGAACTCTGAACCAGTTGGAACAGAGGTTAGGTAGAACCCTTGAAGACATTGGTGTAGGAAAAGATTTTATGAACAAAACCTCAGTTGTCCGTGAACTAGCACAAACAATCAACAAGTGGGATCTCTTCCTATTAAAAACAATCTGCACAGCAAGAGAAACCACCAGCAGTGGGAAGAGACAACCCACAATGTGGGAAAAAATCTTCACCTGCTCTTCCTCAGACAAAGGTCTACCATCTCGAATCTATAAAGAACTTAAAAAGATCAGACCTCCCAAATTTAAAGACCCAATCCAAAAATGGGCATCTGAAATGAACAGACATTTCTCAGACAAGGAAGTAGAAATAGCAAATAAATACATGAAAAAGTGTTCCACATCACTGGTCATTCGAGAGATGCAAATGAAAACAACGCTGAGATTCCACTTCACTCCAGAAAGAATGGCTGCTCTCATGAAATCAATCAATACCAAATGCTGGTGGGGCTGTGGGGAAAGAGGAACCCTGCTCCACTGCTGGTGGGAGTGTAGACTGGTGCAACCATTGTGGAAATCAGTATGGAGATACCTCAAAGAACTAGGACTGGAAGCCCCATCTGACCCCGCTATTCCCCTGGTGGGGATCTTCCCCAAAGATTTAAAAGAATCATACCACAGTGATATATGTGCACCCATGTTCATAGCAGCACAGTTTGTAATAGCTAAAACTTGGAAACAGCCCAAATGCCCATCAACTGGAGACTGGATAAAGAAAATGTGGTTTTTTAAAATAAAACGGAGTACTACTCAGCCATCAAAAATGAGAAATTAGAGACATTTATAGCTAAGTGGATGCACATTGAGGCAATACTCTTAAGTGAAATAAACAGGACACACCTGTATACATCTCGAATAGTTTCTCTGGTGTGAGAAACTGAAAGTGTAAATAAGGACTAAATGTATAATAGGTCATGTGAAATAGGAAGAAAAGGGGTAAAGGGGAAGGAAGTGGGAGGGCTAGGGGAAAGGATAGAAGGGAATGGGATTAATATGAGAAAATGGAAAAATAGGAACAAAATCTTTGTAAATAGGGAGGAATGGAGGGGTTGAAGGGAGGGCTGGGCAAGGGTGAAAAATAAGAACCAAGAGAGACTATGTAAAGGTGCAAATTTCCAATGATGAATGTCAGTATATCATATCCCTAAAATGTACCAATGTTTAGAATGAATAATCGATAATGTAAAATAGGAAGGTCCAAAGGGGTAGGGTTAGTGGAAGGGGCAGGGGAAAGGAAAGAAGGGGAAGGAATAATGATGAGAAATGGAAAAAATGGAAATAAAGTCTTTGTGAATAGGGAAGGGTGGAGGGGGTGAAGGGAGGGCTAGGAATGGGGAAAAAATAAGAACCAAGATGCATTATGGAAAGGTACAATTCCCAGTGAGAAATGTAATTGTGTTGTATACCTACAATGTACCAATAAAATAATTTAACAACAAAAAACCTCCACATCTTCTTTATCCAGCCTCCAGTTGATGGACAATTTGGCTGTTTCCAATCTTTCTTGTACGCTTGTGCAGCAGCCTCGTCAGTAATGAAAGCCTTACCATGTCTTATCACACCGCAGATGCCGCTTCTCTTTTGGAATTTATCAAGCCACCTTCTCCTGACTTTAATTCATCACTTGTACTTGTAGGGGGTTTTCTTGGAGTGAGTTACTGTGCAATTTTTGGCCTTTTCCACAGGCCATAGCTTCACTAATGCTGTCTCCTGCCAGCTGTTTCTCATTCAACCACACTAATAAAAGTTTTTCCACCTCTTCCAGCACTGTGTCCTCTGCTTGGTTAACATCACTACTCCTTTTGCCACATCAGCTCTTTTGATGGCACCTTTCTTCTTTCAAATAGTTGAGATTGTCAACTTCACCCTCTTGTACTCCAAGGGTAGAACATTCACAGGAATACCACGCTCAGGCTTCTACAATTTCATTCTTTCATTCAGTGGTTAGTTTCTTCAAACTCTTCTTACCATTCTTTATCTGTACTTTTCTTGTTACCTTCATTAATTCTCTGCACATTCTCATCACCTTTTATACAGCTCTTCATGTTTTTGTCACCTTCATTATCACTCTGAAGTTTCTTTTTACCACCATCTTGCTCTGTAATTTCTTTGGAGCCATGCTGGATTGAATAATACTGTACAGTACTGTATGTGCTAAAAATCACCCAAAAAAGCTTCACAGTAAGTACAGGTCTGTCTGTAACCACAATTTCAACTAGCTCAAGCCATGACCATATGTGTGTTGGGGGTCTTATTCCTGTTTGTGCAGGGAAGATGGCTGCTGTCATGTTTGTCACCCGATGTGAATTTTGTAAATGGGAGCAAAATTTTGCCCAATACTTCTATTCATGAAATGAATTTTTTGCTAACAGAAGAATTTGTGAACCTAGGGATTACTATACTTGCTTATTTGTTCTAAGGGTATTTCATTAAGTCTCACTTTTTTAAAGTTCCTGTGGGGTTTTCCACATAGATTTTGGCCTTGATCTTAGCCGAAAGGCCGAGAAGCGATATTCCACATAGATTTTGGTGGCATTAATGAATAAAAGTCGCTGTATTTCTTCTCTTTTCCCAACTTGTGTATATTTTTCTTATGTTATGACACTAGGCAGGACACCAAGTACCATGTTCAAAAGAAGCAGTGAGTGTGGAACCCTTGCCTTGTTCCTGACTCTAGGGAAAATTGTCTAGTTTATCCTTATTAATTATAATGTGAGGTGTAGTTTCTCTTTGTACACATTCTTTCCAAGTTGAGAGAATTCCTTCTCTATCATGGTTTGTGGAGAATTTTTTTCATGAGTGGGTATTGGGATTTTGTTAAATTATTTTCTGCATCAATTGATAGGCCTTTTAAAAAATCTTTTCTTTATCTTGTGGAGCAATGAATTAACTAATTTTCGAGTGTTGAGCCGGCTTTACTTGCCTGGAATTAATGTCACTTGGTCATTGTGTATAATATTTTTATATAATACTGTATTTTACTTGCTAATATTTTATTGAGGATTCTATTTTTGCAAAAGATTTTGTTATTATCCTTTTCTTTCTTGTGATATTTTCTAACTGGTCTTGATATGAGGATAATGCTGGCCTCATGAAATGAACTAGGAAATATTCCTCATTCTAATGTTTTCTGTAAAAAGTTTGTGGAGAATTAGTATTAATTGTTCTGTGTTTAACAGAATTTACCAAGAAACGTATGTAAGACTGATGTACCCTTTTTTAGAAGGTTTTAAATTATTGATTTAATTTATTCTATTTATAGGTAGTTAGATATTCAGGCCACCTACTTATATTCAGGCTGATCTAATTTTTATGTAAGTTTTCATATTTGCCCTTTTTCAAGCAATTGGTCCATTTAATATAGCTTAAAAATGTGGGCATGAATTAAGGACGAAGAAGGTGAAGTCACAACAGAACCAGCAGAAATCCAGAGGATCAATAATACCTACTCTGAGAAGCTGTACTCTAATAAAATGGAAAACACAGAAGAAATGGACAGATTCCTAAATACATATGAATTGCTAAAGTTGAATGGAGAAGATATAAAAATTCTAAACACCCCAATTACAATGAGTGAAATTGAAAATGTAATTAAAAATTTACCAACGAAGAAAATCTCAGGTCCTGATGGCTTTACTGCTGAATTCTACAAGACATTTAGAGAAGAACTATCACCATTACTCTTTAAACTCTTCAGTGAAATTGAAAGAGAAGCAATACTTCCAAATTCATTCCTGGAAGCAAGTGTTACTTTCATTCCAAAAGCAGAGAAAGACCTAACAAAAAAAGAGAACTACAGGCCAATCTCCCTAATGAACATAGATGCAAAAATCCTCAACAAGATACTGGCAAACAGAATACAGAGGGTCATCAAGAAGATCATACACCCTGACCAAGTCAGATTTATCCCAGGGATGCAAGGATGGTTCAACATTCATAAATCAATAAATGTAATACATTATATTAACAGAGTCAAGGACAAAAACCATATGATCATCTCAATAGATGCAGAAAAAGCATTTGTCAAAATCCAACACCCATTCATGATAAAAACCCTACAGAAAATTGGAATGCATGCTCTTTATCTCAACCTGATGAAGGCTATTTATGAAAAACCAACAGCCAACATCATACTAAATGGTCAAAATCTGAAAACTTTCTTGCTAAAATCAGGAACAAGGCAAGGATGTTCCCTAACACCACTCCTGTTCAGTATAGTTCTGGAAATATTAGCCACAGCAATTAGACAAGAGAAAGAAATAAAAAGAATAAAGATAGGAAAGGAAGAAGTTAAACTGTCATTATTTGCTGATGATATGATACTCTACACAGAAGACCCAAAGAACTCTGCCAAAAGACTTCTAGACTTAATTGACAGATTCAGTAGAGTAGCTGGTTACAAGGTCAACACTCAAAAATCAATAGCTTTTTTTGTATGCAAATAATAGACTCACTGAGAGAGAAATTAGGGAAACAATTCCCTTCACAATAGCATCCAAAAAAATGAAATGGCTAGAAATCAATCTAACGAAGGAAGCAAAAGACCTCTACATTGAAAACTACAGCACTCTGAAAAAGGAGATCAATGAGGATATCAAAAGATGGAAAGACATCCCTTGTTCCTTGGTAGGAAGAACCAATATAGTGAAAATGGCCATACTTCCAAAACTACTATATAGATTTAATGCAATACTGATTGAAATTCCAACAGTATATTTCACAGAACTAGAGAAAACAATCCAAAAATTCGATTGGAACCAAAAGAGACCTAGAATAGCTAAAGCAATTCTAGGCAACAGAGACATGGCAGGGGGTATCACAGTCCCCAACTTGAAACTATACTACAAAGCCACTGTGATAAAAACAGCATGGTACTGGCAAAGAAACAGACATGAAGACCAGAAGAACAGATTAGAAGATACAAAAACAACTCCAGACATGCTCAGCCACCTCATCTTTGACAAAGGAGGCAATCATCCTCACTGGAGGAAAGATAGCCTCTTAAAACAAATGGTGTTGGAAAAACTGGATTTCAACCTGCCAAAGATTAAAACTAGACCCATAGCTATCACCATGCACTAAACTAAAATTGAAATGTTTTAAAGATCTAAATATTAAAACAGAAACATCAAAGTTGCTGGAAGATATGTTAGGTAGAACTTTTGCAGAAACTGCCATAGGAAAAGACTTTATGAAGAAAATCTCAGTAGCAGGGGAACTAGCACAAAGAATCAACAACTAGGATCTCATCTTATTAAAAAGCTTCTGCACTGCAAGAGAATTCACCAACAGAACTAAGAGACACTATAATGCGGGAAAAATGTTTTAGCATCTGTACCTCAGGCAAAACACTACTATCTAGAATATATAAAGAACTTAAAAATATCAGACCCCCAAATTTAAAAACCCAATTCAAAAATGGACATCTGAAATGAACAGACATTTCTCAGACAAAGAAGTAAAAGCAGCAAATAAACATGAAAAAATGTTCAACAACAGTGATCATTCCAGAGATGGAGACGAAAATAACACTAAGATTCTACCTCACCCCAGAAAGAATGGTTGCTATCAAGAAATCAGCCAATAAGAAATGCTGGCAGGGCTGTGGGGAGAAAGGAACCCTTCTCCCTTGTCGGTGGGAGTGGAGACTGGTGCAACCACTGTGAAAGTGAATGTGGAGATACCTCAAAAAATTAGGATTAGAGGTCCCATTTGACCCAGATATTCCTCTGCTGGGCGTCTTCCCAAAAGAATTAAAAGAATCATACCACAGTGATATATGCTCACCCATGTTTATAGCGGCACAGTTTGTAATAGCTAAAACTTGAAAACAGCCCAATCGCCCATCAACTGGAGACTGGATAAAGAAGATGTGGTTTTTAATAAAATGGAGTACTACTCACCCATAAAGAATGAGAAACGAGAGACATTTATAGTTAAATGGATGCACATTGAGGTGATACTCTTACGTGAAATCAATCGGACACACATGTGTAAATACCAAATAGTTTCTCAGGTGTGAGAAATCGAAAGTGTAAATAAGGTTTAAAATGAATAATTGATAATGTGAAATAGGAAGAAAAGATCTATAAGTATAGGGGAAGTGCGAGGGGTAGTGGGAAGGAAAGAAGGTAAAGGAAAAAGTATGAAAAATGGAAAGAAAGTCTTTGGAAGTAGGCAGGGATGGGGGAGTTGAAGGGAGGGCAGGGGGATAGGGAAAAAATAAGAACCAAGACACATCATGTAAAGGTACACATTCCCAATGATAAATGTAGATGTATTGTATACCTAAAATGTACCAATAAAAGAATTTAAGGAAAAAAAGTGTGGGCATAGAGATGTGTTTAGTATTCCCCTACTATCTTTTAATGTGATGACTTCCTTCTAATTTCTGATATTAAGCTTTTGTGTATACATTCTTTTATTTTTGGTGAGCCTGACTATGGATTTGTAAATTTTATTGGCCTTTTCAAAGAATACCTTTGAGTGCTGGGTGTGGTGGTGCATGCCTGTGGTCCGAGCACGTAGGAGGCAGAGGCAGGAAGATCACCCTGAGTTCGAGACCAGTCTGAGGTACAGAGAAAGTTCAAGGCTACCCTGAACTACACAGTAAAACCTTGTCTCAAAAACAAAAGGATGAAAAAACAACCCCCTTATATTCTTAATAAATAAAGAAATACCTTTGGTTTCATTGATTTTCTCTGTGGCTTTCTCATTTTTAACATTCCTATTTTTACTCTATTTTTAATAATTGAATTTCTTCCACTTGCTCTATGCTTACTTTGGTCTTCTTCAGTTAGCTAAAATGGAAGCTTATGTTATTGATTTGAGAATTTTATTGTTTTCTAATATATGAATTTAATGTGTCATAAATTTCCAAATAAGCAATGTTCTATTGTTTTCCATAATTTTGATTAGTTTAATTTTAATTTAATTTTAGTTTAAAATAATTTAAAATTATCTCGAGACCTGTTTATTGACCCACAGGTTATTTATAAGTCAGTTTTTCAATTTCCAAACTTTTTTTTTTTTTTTGGTACTGGGGATAGAACTCGCGTCCTTGCACTTGTGCAGCAGGTGGCAAAACCACTGAGCTAAATCCCCTGCCCCATTTTGTTTTTTTAAAGCTATCTTTCTGTTACTGATTTCTACTTTGATTTCATTATTACCTAAGAACATAATTATGTGAATTCAATTATTTTAAATTTTGTTGAGTTTTTTTAAAAAAACTTATTTTTTAAAGAGAAATTTTTGGATCACAACAAAATTGTTATTAAGGTACAAAGACTTGCCATATACCTTCTTTTCCTACACACACTCATAAACTTTCTCATTATCAACATTCCTTACCAGCCTGATACATTTGTTACAATTGATGGACCCACATTGACACATCATTATCCCCCAAAGTCTATATTTTACATTAGCATTCGCTTTTGGTGTTGTACATTCTATGGGGTTGGGACAAATAAATGACACTTATCAGCAATTATAATATTATCCAGATTATTTTCATCACTATGACATTCTTTTGTGTTCTGCCTATTCACCCCTCCCTCCTTCCCTCTATCCTTTGGCAGCCACTGAAGTTTTTACTATCTTCATAGTTTTGTCTTTTCGAAGATGCCATTTTGTTGGAAACATAGGATATAGCCTTTTCAGATTGACTTCTTTCACTGTGTTCTATACATTTAAGTTTCTTCTACATCTCTTTATAGCTTTTTAAATCATATCCTTTTAACACTGAATCATATTCCATTGTCTAGATGTACCACAATTTATCAATCCATCTATAAAAAAACATTTTGGTTTTATGTTCCAGAGTATGGTCTCTCTTGGTGAATGTTCCATGTATGTTCAAAAAATGTAAATTCTGTTGTCAGATGGAGTAGTCAGTAAGTATCAAATAGGCCAATTTTACTAATAGTGCTGTTCAAGTAATCTATATCCTTATGGATTTACTGCCTGCTTGATCTATCAATTACTGAGGGACAGATGTCGAAGTCTCCAAATGTAATTGTAGATCTGTCTATTTCTATTTTTAGTTCCATCAGTTTTCCAGGTGTTTTGGCACTGTTGTTAAGTACATACACGTTTAGAACTATCATGTGTTTTTCAGGAATGAACCAGTTTATCTCTCCATTGTGCCTCTCTTCATATCTGATAATGTTATTATTCTTAAGTCTGCTTTGTTTGACTCCAATATTGTTAATCTAGTTATGTTTATACATAAAATATGGTGAATGTTTAAATAGAAATTATTGCATTGAAAGACATACTGGCATTAATTCCCTTCAAAATACTCCCTTTCACTTCAAATATACTTAAGCAATTGTTCTTGCCACTTTCTGATGCTATTCTGGAAGTCCTCTTTCATGAGTGACTTTAGTTTCAGTCATAGCTACCTCAGTATCCTGAATTAATTCAAAATGTTTACTTTTCCTGTTCATTTTGATTTTGGAGAAAAGCCAGAAGTTGCATGATATCAGACCTGGTGAATAAGATGGATGAGGACACATTGTAATGTGTTTATGAAACTATCTTTCTGTTGGATGGCACTCTGTGGTGGCATTGTGTTTTTTTTCACAGCTCAGACAGACACAAAAGACTTCCAGAACTGCTTCAGGAAGTGGCAAAAATGATGGGGATAAAGGTATTCACAGTAAGCAGGAGTATTTTGGGAGAAATTAATAGCAATGTGTTTTTTACTGCAATAGATTTTTTTACTTAAAGATCCATTGTATATTTTGATCATACCTCCTGTTTTTCCATTCTTCAAATTTTAACGTATTTTTGTCTTTTAAAGTGTGTTTCTTATAAACTATGCAATTGGGTCTTGTTTTCTACTCATTCGGTCTTTTAAGTGGCACAATTTGATTATTCACATTTAGAATGATTGTTGGTATACTTAGATTAATATTAACCAATTTTGTAAGTATCTTCTATTCCTTACCAGTGGTGTTTTCTAGTTTCTCTGATTATAATGGACCACTTCATAAAATTCCATTTTAACTCTCATCTTGTGGTACCAATTATACTTCTTTTAAGTAGCACATTTAATAATATCTAAATTGTGAAAGTGGCCTATATGTTCATCAACAGATAAAGGAATAAAGAACAAGAGACAGAGGCTCACCCAGATTCCATCTGTCAGTGTGTGCAGATCCCAGTGAGAAGCCCATGTGGACCACAGCTGCATGGGTGCAGGCAGATCCCAGCCAGGGCACTGCCAGAATCCCAGCAGCTTGGGTGCACAGGGCCCATCCAAAGGCCTTCCTGTAAAAGAGCTGCAAAGGTACACAAGCAACATCCAGAGGCCCACCCAGATACCACTGGTAAATGCATGCAGACTCCATCCAGAAGCCCGCTCAGACACTAGCAACTCAGGTGCACAGCCCCCAGCCAAAGGTCCTCCCACACAACAGCTGCACAGTGGGTTAGGGCCCAGCCAGAGGCATGTCCAGATACCATCCGAAGCATGCACAGGCCTCAGCCAGAGCCCCACCCAGACAACTGGGCAGTTCAGGGATCCAGCAGGTCACCCAGGAATTAGTGTACTGGTGAGCAACAGAGAAAAAGCCTGTAGGTGGCTTGCTGAGAATTGAAGACCACTGGGTAAGCAAAAAGTCACCACAATAAAGGTGCAGCAGGCTGCATCTGTTGAAATGAGAAGACACATAAACAAGTCTCAAAACCAGACTTTCAGATCACCTAAGGCAACCCCAAAGGGAAATGAGGTGGAATAATCTGATACTGAACAACCTGGACTCCCTGAACTGACAATGAAAGAGGATCTTGAAAAAATGAAATCAGCAATAATTTCTCGGATAACAACAGAGATTGTGTCCATAGTACAAGTCATAATTAATAACACTAGAGAAGACACAGATTAAAAAAATAGAGCTGAGGAATATGATGGAGTCCCAGCCTAGAAAACAAATGGATTCCATAAAACAGATGCAAACAGATATCTAGGAGATTAAAAACTCCACTGACAGTTTATGCAGCAGAATGAGCCAATGCAAGGAGAGAATATCACATATAGAAGTCAGGATTGGAATTAGTAACCAGGAAAAGAAAAATTACTTAAAAATAATAAGGGGCCATGAGAAATCAATACAGCAGCTGCTAGATGATGCAAAGAATAACATAAGACTGATCAGAGTCAATGAAGAAACAGGAGAGATGCAAATGACATAAAAAAAGTTCACAGAAGTAATGGCAGAAAACTTCCCAAGCAGGGGAAAAGAAATTGACATACAGATAAGTGAGGCATATAGAACTCCAACTAGCCATGATAAAGAAAATCTACACCTAGGGATTTAATAGGTAAGATTCCAGAAACTCAGAAGAACAAAATTCTACAAGCAGTTAGAGAAAAGAAACAAATCACACACAAAGGAAAGCCCATCAGAATCACAGCAGACTTTGCAACACAAACCATGAAGTCCAGAAGATCCTGGAGTGACATATTTCAAGCTCTAAAGGAAAACAGCCTCCAACCCACATTGATGTATCTTGCAAAACTATCTTTCAAAATTGATGGAGATATAAGATACTTTCATGACAAAGAGCAACTTAGGAACTTCGTGAATACCAAACCAGCACTCCAAAAAATTTTACACAATATCCTAGGAACAGACATTGAGGATCACAACCCCAGGAAGCAAAGCAGAATGAACCCATCTGGCATGACAAGAAATTAAATGGAAAGGGGGAGAACCCAACAAAAAGAAAAAATCATGGCAATGACAAGTCAATACGTTTCAGTTATTACCATCAATGTTAATGGTCTCAATTAACCAATCAAAAGAAATAGACTGGCAGAATGGGTCAAGAAGCAAAATCCAACAATATGCTGCATACAAGAAACACACTTAATTCAAAAGGAAACTCATAGACTGAAAGGTAAAGGGTGGAAAACAATACTCCATGTGACAGGAACCAAAAAAAAAGCAGGAGTAGCTATCCTCTTTGCAGAACAAGTAGATTTCAAACCAATACTGATTAAGAGAGATGAAGAAGGACACTACATCCTTGTAAAGGGAATAATCCAAGAGGAAGAGATGACAATCATTAATATAGATGCACCAAACACTAGTGTGCCCAACTATATAAAACAAATACTAATGGACTCAATTCACCAGTCAAAAGAAACAAACTGGCAGAATGGTTCAACACACAAGATCCAACAATATGCTGCATACAAGAAACACACTTCATTCAAAAAGAAACTCATAGACTGAAAGTTAAAGGGTGGAAAACAATACTCCATGTGACAGGAACTCGAAAAAAAGCAGGAGTAGCTATCCTCTTTGCAGGTCAAATGGATTTTAAACCATCACTGATTAAGAGAGACAAAGAAGTACACTACATCCTTGTGAAGAGAAAAATCCAAGAGGAAGAGATGAAAATCATAAATTATACATACACCAAATACTAGTGCACCCAACTATATAAAACATACTAACAGACATGAAATATCAAATACACAATAACACAATAGTAGTGGTGAACCTCAATAACCCACTGTCACAAATAGATATATCAACTAGACAAAACACAAATGACAAAATACTAGAACTCAATCAAACTCTTGAACAAATACCTAACATATGTTTACAGAGTGTTCCACCCCACAAAATCAGAATACACATTCTTTTTGGGTATACACTATTCGATTTCTCAAGTAGACCACATATTTTCTCATATAACATGTTTAAGTAAGTGGAAAGTGATTGAAGTTATCCCCTGTATATTATCAGACCATAGTGTGATGTAATTGGAGATGAATAGCAAAAGAAACCATGAGAATTTTATACATACATGGAAATTGAACAACACTATTCTGAATACCCAGTGGGTCACAGAGAAAATTAAAGAAGAAATCAAACAGTTTCTACAATTAAGTGACAATGTCAATAATACAACATATTGGAATCTATGGGACACAATGAAGGCAATCTTATATGGGAAATTCATATCAGTTAATACTCATATTAGGAAAACAGAGAGCTCAAATAAACAATGAAGGCAGTCTTACAAGAGAAATTCATGGCAGTGAATAGTCATATTAGGAAAACAGAGCTACTTAAACATTAAACCCTTCAATGAAATTGAAAGGGAAGCAATACTTTCAAATTCATTGCTGGAAGCAAGTATCACCTTGATCTGAAAAGCAGAGAAAGACCCAACTGAAAAGGAGAACTATAGGCCAATCTCACTTATGATCATCAATAGAAAAATCCTCAGTAAGATACTGGGAAAAAGAATGCACAAGATCATCAAGAAGATCATACACCCTGATCAAATGGGATTCATCCCAGTGATGCAGGGATGGTTCAGCATATACAAATCAATAAATGTAATACACTATATTGATAGAATGAAGGACAAAATCCATATGATCATCTCAATAGATGCAGAAAAAGCATTTGACAAAATCCAACACCCATTCATGATAAAAACCCTACAGAAAATTGGAACAGATGGTCTCTATCTCAACATGATAAAAGCCATCTATGAAAAACCAACAGCCAATATCATAGTAAACGGTCAAAACCTGAAAACTTTCACACTAAAATCAGGAACAAGAAAAGGATGTCTATTATCACCACGCCTGTTCAATATAGTTATGTAAACATCAGCCACATCAATTAGACAAGAGAAAAAAATAAAAGGAATAAAAATAGGAAACGAAGAAGTCAAATTATCATTATTTGCAGACAACATGATACTCTATGTAGAAGATCCCAAGAACTTCACCAAAAGTCTTCTAGACCTAATAACCAAATTCAGTAGAGTAGCTAGATACAAGAAGAACATTAAAAAATCAGTGGCTTTCCTAGACACAAACAACAGACTCACTGAAAGAGAAACTGGGAAACAACTCCCTTCACAAGTGCATCCAAAAAAATGAAATTCCCAGGAATCATCCTAAAGAAAATTATCAAAGACCTCTACTCTGAAGATTATAGCACTCTGAAAAAAGAGATCAAAGAGGACATCAGAAAATGGAAAGACATCCCTTGCTCCTTGGTAGGAAGAACAAATACAGTAAAAATGCCCTAATTCCAAAACTACTATATATATTCAATGCAATCCCAATTGAAATTCCAACAGAATACTTCACAGATCTTGAGAAAACAATCCAAAAATTCATTTGCAATTGCAAAAGCAATTCTAGGCAATAAAGGCAAGGTAGAGGGTATCACAATCTCCAATTTGAAACTAAACTACAAAACTATTGTGACAAAATCAGCATGGTCCTGGCAAAGAAACAAACCCGAGGACCAGTGGAACAGACTAGAAGATGCAGAAACAACTCCAGACACACTCAGCCACCTTATCTTCGACAAAGGAGCCAATCATCCTCACTGGAGGAAACATAACCTCTTTAATAAATGGTGCAGAAATTGGGTTTCAACTTGCCAAAGATTAAAACTAGACCCATATCTGTCACTAGGCACTAAACTAACATCAAAATGTTTTAAAGATCTAAATATTAAAACAGAAACACTAACCTTGCTGGAAGATAAGTTAGGTAGAACTCTTGAAGACACTGGCATAGGAAAAGACTAAGAAAAAATCCTCAGTAGCAAGGGAACTAGCACAAAGAATCACCAACTGGGATCTCATCTTACTATAAAGCTTCTCCACAGCAAGAGAAACCACCAACAGTGTGAAGGAACAACTAGCAATGTGGAAAAAAATTTTACCAGCTGTTCCTCAGACAAAGCACTACTATCTAGAATATATAAAGAATTTTTAAAAAGTCAGACTTCCCAAATTTAAAGACCCATTCCAATAATGGGCATCTGAAATGAACAGATGTTTCTTAGATAAAGAAGCAAAAACAGCAAATAAACATATGAAAAAATGTTCAACATCACTGGTCATTCAAGAGATGCAAATGAAAAGGATGCTGAGATTCCACCTCACCCCAGAAAGAATGGCTGCTATAGTGAAATCAACCAATCACAAATGCTTGCCGGGGTGTTGGGAAAGAGGAACCCTTCTCCATTGTTGGTGGGAGTGTAGACTGGTGCATCCACTGTGGAAATCAGTGTGGAGATACCTCAAAGATCTAGGACTGGAAGTCCCATTTGACCCAGCTATTCCCCTGCTGGGGATCTTCCTCAAAGAATTAAAAGAATCATACCACAGTGATATATGTGCACCCATGTTCAGAGCAGCACAATTTGTAATAGCTAAAACTTGGAAACAGCCCAAATGCCCATCAACTGGAGACTGGATAAAGAAAATGTGGTTTTTTTATAAAATGGAGTACTACTCAGCCATAAAAAATGAGAAATTAGAGACATTTAAACTAAATGGATGCACATTGTGGTGATATTCTTAAGTCAAATAAATACGACACACATGTGTAAATACTGAATAGTTTCTCTGGTGTGAGAAATTGAAAGTGCAAATAAGGAGTAAAAGGTAAAATAGATAATGTGAAACAGTAAGAAAAGTGCAAAGGGGAAGGAAAAGTGGGAGGGGTAGGGGAAAGGAAAGAAGGGAATGGAATTAATATGAGAAAATGAAAAAAATGGAAACAAAGTCTGGAAATAGGGAAGGTCAGAGGGGTTGAAGGGAGGGCAGGGGAATGGGGAAAAATAAGAACCAAGTTAGAATATGTAAAGGTGCAAATTCCCAATGATGAATGTCATTATATTGTATATCTCAAATGTACCAATAAAATTAATAATAAAACAAGACATTACAAATTTTTAAAAAAAGGTATAATAGATAATATGAAATTGGAAGAAAATGTCCAAAGGGGATGGGAAAGTAGGAGGGGTTGGGTAAAGGAAAGAAGGGAATGGAATTAATATGAGAAAACGAAAAAATGGAAACAAAGTTTTTGTAAATAGGGAAGGGTGGAGGAGTTGAAGGGAGGGTTGAGGAATGGGGAAAGAATAAGAACAAAGATAGATTATGTAAAGGTACAAATTTCCAATAATGAATTTCATTATACTATGTATCTAAAATGTAAAAATAAAAAATGTGCTATTTATACACAATGGAGTACTACTCAGCCATAAGGAAGGATAAATTTGAGTTATTTGTAGAAAATGGATGGATCTTGAAACTATAATTCCTAGTGAAATACATCAAACAGAGCGTTTAAATATCACATAGTTTCTCTTATATAAAAATTCAAAGTATAAATAATTTAAAGAGCAAAATATAAGAGATGTCATAAGAAACAAAGAGATAGAGTCTTTGAAGATGGGAATGGGGTCTGAGGAAGAAGGGAAAGAGGAGAGTATCATGCGGGAGTAAAAATTATGAAGATTCAGAATGCACTGCACGTGTACAAATTCCCCAAGATGAGTGTAATTACTATTTATCACAAACACATACTAATAAAAATATTTTTCCAGAGGTTGCCCTAAAATTAATATATTTTGTAAATTTTGATCCATCTTAAAATAATGCCACTATTTTTTCTCATTTAGTTCAGGCACTTGTATCAGGGCATTTGCAATTCCTTTCCTGTCTTTTTGGATAGTGCTCTCATTCATTTTACTTATCTATATGCTGCAATCACCTCACAGATGTCTACTCTCACCACTCTAGTTATCTTTTAGATCATCTAAGAATTATCAAATATAATCTTTCATTTTACTTTTATTTGTTCATTGCTTAACATTATACTTTTAAAATCTAAGTTTGGGTTTCTTGTCTATATTCTTTTTCTGCCACAGGAAAATCTTTTACTATTTCTTGCAGGAAGGTTGCTGCTGGTGTGGATTCCTTCTGCTTTTGTTTATTTTAGAAAATCTTTTGTTGCCTTTCTTTTTGAAGATAATTTTAGTGCATGTGGAATTCCTAATTGGTGCTTTTTCTTTCAAGATATTAAATACTTTACTCCACTTCCTTCTTGGTTGAATATGCTATGTATAATTATGGTATTTTGAATATTTAAGCAATGTAGTATTCTTTGAGCTTACTGGATGTGTGGGTTGGCATCTGCCAATGGTTTTGGAAAGTTGTCTACCATTATTATTTTAAATATTACTTGTCCATTCTCTATTCCTTTTGTGTTTAATCCATTCACACATACTACATCACATGAAAATTTGTCACAATTCTGGGATGTTGTTTTCTTTTTCAATTGTTTTCTTATTGCATTTCAGTTTGAGATGTTGCAATTGGCCCATCGTTAAGATCACACATTCCTTCTTGGGCTCTGCTTGGCTTAGTGATGAGCCCATTAAGAGCATTCTTCATTTGTACCTTAGTGTTTTTAATTTCTGGTATGTAAATATTCTTACTTAGAATTTCCATATCTTAGAACACATTGCTCATCTATAACATTTTTTTTAATCAACACTGGTGTGGAACCCAGCGCCTTGCACCTGCTAGGCACATACTCTACCACTGAGGTACATTCCTACCTTTTATTCATTTATTTTTGCATATGGTCTAATTTTTCACTAAAGCCCTTAATATAATTATGTTAAAATTCTTCTTAGATAATACCAAAATGTATAGTATATCTGAGTCTTGCTCTGATGATGCTTGTATTTTCTCTTCAGACTGATTTTTCTCACCTGTGGTGTGATTGATATTTTATGTTGAAAGCTGAACATGTATTCTTAGGAATGAAGGTATATAAGCCTCTGGTTTTATGATTTATGTTAATAGGGCCAGGTTTTGAATTGCATTTAATCTTTTCTGGACTTATAGGTGCCTCAAACTTCAAATTTTTTCTAGTATTCATGATTTTGTTTCTCAAACTGATGTGCTTTCCTAAGTACTCCTCTGGGACAGTCTGGTATCTTGTAGCTCTTTTAGCTGTAATCCACTAACACTGTAATGGAGCTCCGTTCGTGTTGTGTTGAGGTGTAGAGCAGGAGGGTATTTTATAATCTGATTAAATCTATACTTTAATGGGCCCGTGCCTCTGGGCTGTGACCTTTACAAGTGTTTCTCTAATGAGAACTTTTTTCCTTCCTGCACCTTACTCTCTTATTTGGCTGCAATGTTTCCAACCTATTTCCTTAAAACCTTGACCTTGTTGACTAGATATTTTTCCTCTGTGTCAGACAGGAAGGCTAGAGGGTGCTGGAGTGCACAGCTGAGATTAAAATGTCGCAATTATGCTATGGCAACGGGAAAATCTGGAGAGTTAGACTTTGTTTTAGAGAAGGATCTAGATCCATTACTCTTCTTCTCCCCTTTCCAGAGCCATAAGAGGATTTTTTTCTCATTATGAGAACTTGGTGGGGTTTCTGGAGGATAAGCAGATAAAAATTTGGGTGCCCTCCTAAGACTCTGGGTCCCATGAGTCTCTCACTCTGACACTGGTCCACACTCAATCTTCAGCAATTTTTCAGATTAATGGTTTGAATGTTCCTACAACCTTATGGCTCCACTGGCTTCTACTCTAGTAAAGCAGATTTCAGGTGCTGTATATTTTTATGTGTCTGTTTTTAGAGCTTTAAGGGTGGTACTTTTCCTTGTGACCTTGGTTTCCTAACGAATCCAAGAAAAGTTGTTGGGTTTTAGTTTTTACAACATTTTTCGTGTTGTAATAACAAGAGTGAGAACTTCCAATCTCTACGTGTTGGAGCTGAATTAAATGTTTAGTGTTGCACTTTTCAATGTCAATTTCTACATGCTCACTAACATGTAGAAATGAAATTGATCTTTGTACATTGATCTTATATTCTGTGACTTTGACGACTTTGTTCTAAAAGGGTAATGTTTTTGCAGATTTCTTGGGATTTTTCATGTAGATAATCATACAAACTGCAAATATTAACAGTTTTATATCTTTTTCACATGGTATACATTTTATTTTTTCCTTATCTAAGTACAGTGGCACGGTTTTCCAACTTTATATTGATTAAGAGTGGGGAGAGAAGACATCCTTGTTTAATCTTTGAGGACAAAGTGTTCAGGCTTTTGTCATTAATTATAATGCTAGGCATAAATCAATTCCAGATGCTTTTTATTAAGTTGAGGCTGTATCTGTCCTTTCTTAACTTGCTGAGGGTTTTTTCTTTATCACAAAAGGATGTTGGATTTTGTCAAATGTTTTTACTACATGTATTGATACAATCATATAATTTTTCTTTTAGCCTGTTGATATGATGATGAATTACATTGACGCACATTGAACCAGCTTATGTATGTAGAATAAATTCTATTTGGTCATGGTACTCAAGTTTTTTTTTTTCCCTGATGGATTCGCTACGCTAATTTTTAAAGGATTTTTTGGTGCCTAGATTAATGATCTTGAATTGATCTATAGGATCTTTTGGCATCATTTTATCTGATTTGGGTATCTAGATAATATTGATCTTGTAAAATAAGTGGGGAACTGTTAAGTCCTCCTGTTTTCTAGAAGAGATTGTGTACAGTTTATCTTAGTTCTTTAAAAATAAGGTAGAATTTTTTAGTAATATCAGAAATTACAAATTTAATTTATTTCATGATTACAAAAGTATTCAGATTATCTGTTTCATTTTGGTTAACTTTGAAGATTTTCAAAGATTAGAGGTCTATGTTGCAGAAATTATGGGCACAAATTTACTCATACTATTACCTTATTCAGTGAATGTCTGCAGAGTCTATAGTGATAAAGTGGATTTCATTACTGATGCTAGTAATATGAGTTTTTTCTCTTTTTCTGGTTGTCAGTCTTGCTGGAGATTTTTCAATTTTATTGCCCTTTTCAAAGAACCAATTTTTCTTTCATTGATTTTTTTCTCTGTTGTATTCCTGTTTTCAATTTCATTTATTTCTGTGGATATCTCTATTATTTCCTCTTTTCTGCTTGCATCTGGTTTATTTTTGTTTTCTTGTGTTTCTTGAGCTAGACTTAGATTACTCATTTTTGCTTTTCTAATGTCAGCATCCGATGTTATGTATTTTCTTATGTGTGTCAGTGCTACGTATTTTCATTTCAGTACTGTTTTAACAGTGTGCCATAAGTTCTGATATGTTGTATTTTCATTTTCGTTCAGTTTTATGCATTTAAAAACTTTCCTTTGAGTTTCTTATTGACTCATGGTTGTTTAGAGAGTTGGTTTATTTTCCATGTGTTTTGCAATTTGGTTGCCATCTTTCTGTTATTACTTGCAGTATCTTCTGGCTCACTTGGTATAGGTGGCACACATTTGATCTAGAGGAATAATAAGCCTATGTGAGCCACCTTTTGTTGCTAAATTGGTAAACATGAAAAATGGCAGGCCTGGGTCACACTTTTCCGTTGGATGAAAAGTTACAAGGTGCTCTGTCATTGCAGTGCTTTGGGATCCCAAGCCAGTACACTTTTTCCAGTTTTCAGAACTCTCCTTTATTTGTCTCTTATTAGTAGGACTTGTAGTTGCACTTAGTGTGGAGAAACTTGGAAAGAAAGGTCTATTTGCTTTGTCCTGAGCAGAAGCCTCATGGCTATTTTGTAAAAACACTATATGTAATTTCAGTATCCTACAATTTATCATCAAGAGGGTACAATTCATATTTTAGGGTACTCATGTGTAACCATTGTCATAATTTTAATTAATAATACTATCATCATGTTAAAAGTATACCACATAGCCATCACTAATCAATCTCTATCCCCTCACCTCCCAAATCCAGGCTACTTCCAAAGTACATTCTGATTCTATAGATCTGTTTATCCTAGATATTTTACATTAGTGGAATTGTGCAGTATGTGACCTTTTGTGATTGACTTTTCTCACATAGTATGTTTTCAAGATTTATCTATGTTGTATCGAAACTTCATCCCTTTTAATGCTGAATAATATTTTATTGTGTGGCTATGCCATGTTTACTTTGCACTTATCTAGTAAAAATGATGTTGAATCTTCTTCACATTTTCCTCCATTCTCAGGTCATTTACCTGTCAAAATATTTGCCCATTTCTAACTGAGAAATTTGAGAATGTTGATAGTTCTTTGCATGATTTGAATAATTTTTTCTGTGACTTGACTTCCATTCCCTTAATTGTGTCTTTTGATGAATTTTTAAAACTTAAATGAAGTGCAGTTTATCATTTTTGAAAATTTTATGGGTTTTTTTATATCACTTCTAAAAATTCTTGTCTAAATCAAGATCACAAGTCTTCACTCTCAGGGTCAACACCAGAGTGAGGGGAAATGGGACCTAAACTATAAATTTTAAGTAGGAACTCACTCTAAGGGTTGTGCAAGTCTTTGACGGTGAGATCACCCTGAAAGTTTGGGTTCTGGGCCCCCTCACATCACTCTATTCCAGTTCCCATTTTCTACTGTTGCATCCGAGAAATTTCTGTAGCTTTATTTTCCCAGTCACTAGTTGAGGGCCAGTTGGGTTGTTTCCACTTTTTTCAATTATAAATATCACTAGTATGAGCATCCATGTACAATTTTTGTGTGGAAGTGTTTTCCTTTCTTTTAAATATGTACTCATGAGTGAAATTGCTGGGTCATATAGTAACTCTCTGTTTAATTTTTTGAGAAATTACCAAACACTTTTAAAAATGTGACTGCACCATTTTCATTTCTAGCAGCAATGTATAAGGTTTTTAATTTCTCCATATCTTTGAATTTATATGTATATATTTAAATGAACTTTATTGAATTTTAAGTTTTATAGAATAAAACTAATGCATTTTATTTGTCCAGTTTGATGATCTAAATTAACCCATTCTTTAACCACTATCATACAGAGTGGTTATCATTCCCAAAAGATCCCTCATATTCCTTTATGGTGAATTAATTTTCTCTGACATCTAGTTACAGGCAGCCGTGATCTGCTATCTCTTGCTATAGAGTCATTTTTCTTGTCCTGTTATTTTATATAAATGGAATCAGATGATATACACTTTTTCATGTGTACTTTTTGTTTAGCATACTCATTTGAAATTTAACCTTTTTGATGGAGTATTATCAATATTTTGTTCCTTCTTATTGCTGATTGATATTTTATTATAAAATACACTACAACTTGTTTACTAATTTATTTCTTGGTTGACTTTTGAGTTGTTTTGGGGTTTTGGTTATTATGAATAAATCTACCGTAAATATTCACAGAGCAGTTTTATGTGTTTTCTTTCTTTCTTTTTTTCTCTCCTTCCTTCCTTCCTCCCTTCCTTCCTTCCTTCCTTCCTTCCTTCCTTCCTTCCTTCTTTCCTTCCTTTCTTCTTGAGATTGATCCCAGGGCTTTCGCATTGAGCTACATCCCCAACCCTTTTTGATTTTTTATTTTAAAACAAGGTCTCACTAGGTCACTAAAATTCTCCAGGCTGGATGTGCATTGCTCCTGCCTCGGCCTTCCAGAGTGCTGGGATTAAAGGCGTGCACCATCACACCCATATGTAGGCTAAATTCTTAATAAAGGATTGCTGGATCATGTGATGAATAATGTGACTAACCATCCCAGGTTGCCTGAGGTTGTCCCAGATTTATTACTAAAAGTCTCATGCTCCAGGAAACCTCTCAGTCCTAAGAAAACTGGGACAATTGGTCACAGTTATAAATATAGTTATAATTTTACAAGAGATTGCCAAATTATTTTTCATATCGTTGACACTATTTTGCATTTCCATGAGGAATGGGTGATAGTTTCAGTTACTCTTCATACTGGAAAACACAAGGCATTGCAGGTTTTTGTTTGTTTGCTCTGTTTTTGAATGAAAGTAACCCTGGCAAGTCTGCAGTGGTATGTCATTCCAGTTTTCATCTGCATTCCCTTGAGGACGAAGGACCGAGCAACTTTGCTTCTGCTTACTAGTCATTTCAATATATTCTTTTTGTGAAATATTTGCTCAAATGTTTTGTCTATTTTTAATATTTGGGGTTTCTTCCAATTATTTATAAGAATTTTTATGTTTCATGGAAGCCTTTTGTCAGATATCTATATTGGAAATATTTTCTTCTCATTTACATCTTTCATTTTATTAATGATGTCTTCCACAGAACAAAGGTTTCTGTCTTAATAAAGTTCAATTATTTGATTTTATAGCTAGTATTTTTATTATTAAAGACTGCTTTGCTATTCTAAAGTTGAATATATACACTTACGTGTTTTAAACTAAGAGTTTTATCATTTTAGCTTTTGTCTTTAGATCTCTGATGCATTTCTAGTTACCTTTATGTATGGTGTTAGTTAATACTTAATGGTAATTGATATTTTGCAGATATCTGGTTGTTCTAGCATCATTTGATGGAAAATATCCCTTTTTACCCACTTAATTTCCTTGAAATTTTTGTCAAAAGTCAGTTTATCATTTATGTGTGTTTGTATATATTTCCTTCCAATCATTCATATTCTAACATCAAACCAATACGACAATGGCCTGCTGACTGTAGTATTGAAATTATGCTGTGTACATGCTCTAAATTTTATTTTTATTTTAAAAGATTGTTCTGGCTATTTTAAATTGTTTGGTTCTCTATATAAATTTGAGAATATACTGTCAATTTCTGCAGCAAATATACTGGCATTTAGATTGGGGTTGCATTAAATATATATTGATTAATTTGCTGACATAATTAAACTTATTTCTTAATATTGAATCTTTCAGTTGATAAACATTGTACATATCTAGAATGAGTCCACGCTTCTTAAGTCAGCAATATTTTGTATTTTTCAGGATTTAGGTTTTTCATATATCTGGATAAATTCATCACCACATCATGGTTTTTAATACTATTGGAAATATTTTTTAAAATTTCAATTTCTGATTATATATTGCTAATACATAGGAAGTCATTTCATCTTTAAATGTTGACATTGTATCCTTTGAATTTTCTAAAATTTTTTATTAGTTCTTTTAAGGTTTCATGTGTTTCTCTGTAAACAATGTTTTCTGCTGCAACCCTAGCTGTTTTTTAAAAATTTTGAGACAGGATCTCCTATGTCATTACGTAGCCCAACTCAAAGATAGATCCTCCTGCCCCTGCCTCCCAGAGTGAGGAATTACAGTTGTGTACCACCATGCCTACATTGCATGCATTTAAAAATATTTACCTTATTGTCTTTTTGTATTCAATAGGAACTCTAAGAAAATTATTCAGGATTAGTGAAACGAGATGTTGTTGTCTTGTTCCCTAGTTTAGGAAGAAAGGTTTCAGCATTTATCTTTAAATATGTTTGCTAACAGTTTTTCCTTTTATTAGTTTGAGAAAAATTCCATCTATTCCTAGTTTCCTGAAATTTAAAAATATCATGAATTTTTGTAGTTTTCACATGATATGTATTGAGACAAATTATTTTCTTTATTATATAAGCATGGTCAATTACATTGATTAGTTTTCTAAATTTTAAAGCTACTTTATATACTCAGAGTAAATCTCATCTTTTCATGATATGATACTCTTTTACATAGTTTGGAGTGAATTTGCTGGTATTAGGTTAAAATTTCTTTTGAATATATATATTTTTGCAGTATTTTTATCTGGCATTTGTTGTAGGATAATTTGTCTTCGTAAGAGAATTGGGAAGAATTCCTTCCTTTTCTATTTCCTGAAAGAACTTAGTAAACTTGAAATTATTCTTTCTTTTAATTGTTGACAGAGTAAACAAAGACATCAGAATCTGCTGTTTTCTTTGTGACAGGATTTTAATTACAAATTCAGTTTCTTACATTGATATAGATCTACTAATATTTTTATTTCTTTTCTATTACTTAAAAAATTGTGCCTTTTAACAATTTTCCAACTCATCTCAGTCATTTGAATTTATTGAAATAGAGTTGTTTTACATATGCTCTTATTTTCTTTGTAATGTCTGTGTTACCTCATTTAGTCTTGAGATTTTCAATTTGTGTTTGGTGCTTCTTTATACTCAACTTGTTTTGTGAACTTCTATAATTTTCATTACTTTTTTTTTTGAGACAGAGTCTCACTATGTAGTCCAGGCTGGCATTCAATTTGTGGCGATCTTCCTGCCTCAGCCTCCTGAGTTCTGGAATTACAGGCATGTGCCACCACGCCTAGCCCTACTTTCATTAATTTTTTTGTTAAATTCTTTTATTGGTACATTTTAGGTATACAACACAATTACATTTCTCATTGGGAACTTGTACCTTTATATGATGCATCTTGGTTCTTTTTTTTCCCCCCATTCCTAGCCCTCCCTTCACCCCCTCCACCCTTCCCTATTTACAAAGACTTTATTTCCATTTCTCATCATTTTTCCTTCTTCTTTCCTTTCCCTTGCCCCTCCCACTACCCCTACCCCTTTGGACCTTTTCTTCCTATTTTGCATTATCGATTATTCATTCTAATCATTGGTACATTTTAGGTATACAATATAATGACATTCATCATTGGAAATTTGCACCTTTACATAGTCTCTCTTGGTTCTTATTTTTCACCCTTGCCCAGCCCTCCCTTCAACCCCTCCATTCCTCCCTATTTACAAAGATTTTGTTCCTATTTTTCCATTTTCTCATATTAATTCCATTCCCTTCTTTCCTTTCCCCTACCCCTCCTACTTCCTTCCCCTTTACCCCTTTTCTTCCTATTTCACATTACCTATTATACATTTTAGTCCTTATTTACATTTTCAGTTTCTCACAGCAGAGAAACTATTCCGTATTTATACATGTGTGTCCTGTTTATTTCACCTAAGAATATCGCCTCAATGTGCATCCACTTAGCTATAAATGTCTCTAATTTCTCATTTTTTATGGCTGAGTACTCCATTTTATTAAAAAAAAACACCACATTTTCTTTATCCAGTCTGCAGTTGATGGGCATTTGGGCTGTTTCCAAGTTTTAGCTATCACCAACTGTGCTGCTATGAACATGGGTGAAGAAAGAAGTTTTACAGTTCCCTTTTGACATTGTCGATTTTTATTGGTAGTTCGCTTTGTATTTTATTGATTTCTAATCTTATTTTTCTTTTTTCCTACTTTCTACTTATTTGGGGCTTAAATTGCTCTTTTCATTTTAGCCTTTTAGGATAGAAGTCAAGGTAATTGATTCTAAACATCTTTTCCCACCATTTCTTTTTAAGTCATAGCCCATAAAGTTTGAGAGGTGGTTTTTTATTACTATTTAGTTCAATGTATTTTCTAACTTTCCTTGTGGTTACTTTTTTTACTTATAAGATACTTAAAAGTGCTTTATTTTCCAAATATTTGTGGATTTTCTAAACATAATTCTGTAATTAAGTTGTAATTTAATTCCATCATGATTAGATAACATACTATGTGTAAGTTTGGTACTTATAAATTTATTGAGGCCTTGAAAATGTTGCTCAGTGTATAGTCCATATTGGGTGATGTTTCATGGCATGAAAAGAATGTGTATTCTACTCTTCTAGGGGCCTGGGTTGATGCTCAGCAGTGCCAAAGCTACCTCGCAAGCGTAAGGTCCTGAGTTCGATCCCAGGAGAGGGGGCCACTTTTTGTGTTACAGTTCTAGGGTACAGTGTTCTCTGAATACGAATTAGGACAAGTTGGTTGATATTGTTCCAGTTTTCCATAACGTTACTGATTTTCTGTCTAGTTGTTTTAGCAATCACTGAGAGTAATGAGGAAATCTTCAAATGTGTTTTGGATTTATATATGTATTTTCTCTTTAGTTCTTTAATTATTACTTCATATATTTTGAAGCTTTGTTACTAGGTCCACCTACATTTGATCACCATTTATCCTTTGTATAGGTGTTTTAATGGTGTTTACTTTTACTGATACTAATAGAGCCAATCCAGAATTCTTATGTTTATTGGTGGTGGTATCTTCTCTCATCTTTTTTACTTTTAATCTATATCTTTGTATTTGAAAGGCAATTTTGTAGATAATAAACCTGTAATTTTTATTCAGTCCAATAATGTCTGGCTTTTAATTGATATATTTAGTCCACTTATATTTAATGCAATTATTAATATGGTTGGATTTAGGCTGAGTTAACATCGTATTGTTTTCTCTCTTCCTTTATTTTTTCCTTGTTTTTAGCTTTCTTTTAGATTAATATGATATCTCCTAGCATTAAAATTGGTCACCACTACTGGTTTATTAGCTCTAACTTTTAAAAAATCTTAAGTGGACTTATACAGGATTCTTAATTTAGCGCAGCCTACTTCAAATAATTTTTACCACTCTATACATAATATGAAGAACTTAATATACTATTATTCTCCTTCCTATTATTTGTGCAATTATTGTCAAATATTTTATTTATACATACATGTATATAATGTACTTCACATGACGATATGATTAATTTTAAGTTAAACAGGCAATTATCTTCATAGACAAAGTATTATAAGAGACTTCATAGACAAACGTCTTATAAGCATACTCCTATATTACCATTTCCAGTGTGCTTTGTTTCTTTATGTAGATTTTAATTACACAGTGGTTTTACATTTTCTTAGTCTAAAGAAATTTACTTGTTTCCTGTAGTGCAGGTGTGTTGGTGATAAATGTCCTCACATTTGATTTGTGTGAAAATGTCTTTATCTTCATCATTGAATGATATTTTCAGTGAACATTGAATTTTGATTTGAGAGTGTTATTTTCTTTCAGTACTTTAGTTTATATCCTGCTTCCATTATTAATTACATTTCAAACCCATCCTACCATTTTTCTTGATAGATATGCTATCTTTCCTCATACCGAATTTAAAGTTTTCCCTTGAGTATGGCTTTTCAGTAATTTTATCATTATTTTTCATGCTTTGGTTTTCCTTTCTTTGGGCTCATCAAGCTCAAATGGGTTTACATGTTCAATGGATTTGGAACACTTTGGTTTACTATTTGCCCAATATTTTTCTGCCTCATTCTTTCCTTTTGAGTATCAAATTTTACATAAAACAATTTTCTAGTTTTGTTCTTAACACTTAAGAATCACTTCACTAGATTCTCTTTTCTCTGAAATCACGACTCCTTAGTGACTGTTGTACCATACCTGAACAATTATTTCACATATTTTATCTACTTTTCTAGTGATTTTTTTTTTATGGCAGGAGGACTACTGTTCCACATGCTACTCCTCACAACTGGAACGGGCATTAAATTTTATCTTCTCCTGGGGTCTTTTGATGAGTAAAAACATTTCTTTTAGGTCAATTCCAATATGACATTTTAGAAATTTTATTGGCACTCTTTTTTGTCTTCAGTCTATATAATCCATTCCTACTCAGTGTCAATGAATTTACTTTCTTATACTTTTATATTCGTCCATAAGCTTTTATAGCTTAAAATCTGTATTTAGTTCTGTGCCCCAATTCATCTTGAATTAATTTTTCATTTGGTATGAAATCGAGTTGATGGAACATTTATTTCCTTATCTAGCTATCCAGCATCATGTGTTGAAAACGTTCTCTTCTTCACTGAATCACCTTTTTGCCTTTTTAAGAAAGCAATTGCTTTTTATATGTGTAGGTTTATTTATTGCTTTCTATCCTGTTTTGCTGATATACTTATTTGTCCTTAGGCCTATATTACACTGTCTTGTTTTCTATAGCTTATAGTAAGAATTGAAATGTGGCACATGGAGTCTTACAACTATTGTTTTTTCTGTTTCAGGGGATCAAACTCAGGTCCTTGCACTTGCAAGGCAGGCGCGTTGCCACTGAGCTAAGTCCCTGGTCCTCCTCCAGCCATTTTTAAATAAAACTATCTGAGCTATCTTACTCCCTTTTACTTTTCCATACAAAATTCAATTAGTTTATGACTCCCTGGAACCAAAGCAGATAGGATTTGGACTGAAATTATATCATAAATATAGATGAATTTGGAAAGATTTGATGACAATTTTAAAGTTTCCATTTATTTTTATTTTCTTTAATTTCTCTTACCAATATGTTGTGATTTTTCTAAATTTAAAAAAAAATTTTTTCCCATTAAGCGTATTGGTATGTTTTAGGTATAAAATACAGTTACATTCATCACTGGGATCTTGTACCATTACATGAGTTTCTTGGTTCTTTGTTTTTCCCCTTCCCTTGCCCTCCCTTCACCCCCTCCACCCCTCCCTATTTGCAAAGACTTTGTTTCCATTTTTTTCCTTTTCTCATATTTTTTCTTTTCCCTTTTTTCCTTTCCCCTACTCCTCCCACATCCCCTGCTCCTTTAGACCTTTACTTTCTGTTGCACAATATCAATTATACATTTTTACAATTACAATATCAAGATCTAGGAGACATTACCACAGATTTTACAGAATTTAAAAGGATATAGAAAGCATATTTCAAAAATCTGTTTTGAAATAAATTTGACAGCTTCTAAGAAGTACCTTGGAAAACAAATTAATGAAACTAACTCTGGGGGAAATATAAAATTTGAATAGCAACTATTAAAGAAAGCATATTCCTAACTTGAAAACCTACCTATATGACAACAGCAGGCTCATATACATTTTAACTGATAAATTATATCAAACAATTAAAGCAGAAAAAAGAAGGAACACTTCTCCCCTCATTTTAGGAACTCAACATTGTGCTAATCCTACAACTGGATAAAGATAATAGGAGAAAAAGTATGAACATAGATAGAAATTTGTTTAACAAAACAAACTATTAGAAGTCAGATCTGGCAGGATGTAGAAAGTGGTTTTGTTATAGGGATGGCAGTGTTGGTTCAGCATTGGAAGATCCACCCCCAAAAGTCATCATTTTAACAGAGGAAAGGAGAAAGCCATATGATCCTGTCACTAGTTGGAGAAAAAGTATTGGACTAAATTCTACAGCTGTTCATGGTAAAAGCTATCAGGAGACCAGAAGGAGAACAGAACCTTCTCAACAGATTAAAAACATGTACTCCATACTTCCAGTGAGAATGCCTTATATGAATGGAGAAGATACAATGTTTTCTCCTTAAGGTGAGGAACAAGGGCAGATATGCTTACTCTTTATCTGTCTATTAAACGTTGAAACCTAGGCCCCACCAAAATAGTCTGGCAATGAAATGACACAATTAGGATAGGATTGGCAAGGTAGAAGCAAAATCCTTATATGTAGATGAAATGATCATCTACAGAGAAAATATTAATAAATCTCTAGGAGTCCCTAGAACTTGTATTTGAATTTAACAGGATTAGAAAACACAAGGTATATATAAAAATTCAGGTCTGTGTATACTTGTTATAAATGAAGAATTGGATATTGAAATTTAAAAGTTATGTAGGAGTACAAAGGACCTAGAAAAGTTAAAAACAAAAACAAAAACAAAAACAGTGTTGGAAGACATTTAGTACCTAATTTTAAGACTTCTACAGTTACAGTAATCAAGGCAGTGTTGGTGTAAGGAAAGACATATAGATCATTGGAATAAAACAGAGAATCTAGAAATAGAACCACACATATATGGTCCACTGAGTTTTGAAAGATTATTTACCATTAGCATTTTATAGAATATAAATTCAATTCAAGAGCTGAGGAAGAGATAGTGTTTTCAGCAAACGGCACTAGAACACCTGGTATCCATATATAAAAAATTAACCTCAACCCTTTATTTCCATACATGAAAATAACTTGAAGAGATCTATGAACCTAAATATGAAAGCCTAAAAATAGAAAACTTTAAGAAGAAATTATAAGGGAAAATGTTTATGAATTCAGGGTAGACAAGAACTACCTAGTATACAAAAGACATGATGTACAAAAGAAAAAAATTGATAAATGAGATTCCATCAAAATTTAGAACTTTAAATGACATCATTAAAATGAAAAGTAGTCCTTAAACAGACCATATTTACAATGCATATAACCTATGACCAGAATATATAAAGAATTCTTAGAGCTCATTAATAGACAAACCAATTAAAAAGTAGACATAAGAAGATGATAAATAGCCAGTATAGCACAAGGAAAGGTGTGCAACTCTAGAATCAGAAAAATACTAATCAGTACAATAACAAGATTGAATTAAACACTCATTAGGGAGATGAAATTAAAAGTTTTAAAAGCCTTTTCATGACTTTTTCTTTTTGTTGCATTCTCCCCCTTTCCATTTAATTTGTCATGCCCAATGGATTCATTCTGCTGGGTTTCCTGGGGTTTTGATCCTCATTGTCTTTTCCTAGGGTATTGTCTAAAATTTTTTGGAGTGCCGGTTTGGTATTCATGAAGTTCCTGAGGTGCTCTTTGTCATGAAAGTATCTTATTTCTCCATCAATTTTGAAAGACAGTTTTGCAGGGTACATCAATCTGGGTTGGAGGCTGTTTTCCTTTAGGGCTTGAAATACATCACTCCAAGCTCTTCTTGCCTTGAGGTTTTGCACTGAGAAGTCTGCTGTGATTCTGATGGGCTTTCCTTTGTATTTGATTTGTTTCTTTTCTCTCGCTGCTTGTAGAATTTTGTTCTTCTGTTGGGTTTCTGGAATCCTAACTATTATATGCCTATGTGTAGATTTTTTTTAATCAAGGCTAGCTGGAGTCCTATATGCCTCACTTATCTGTATGTCAAGTTCTTTTCCCCTGCTTGGGAAGTTTTCTGCCATCACTTCTCTGAACGGTTTTTTTTATGTCATCTGCACTCTCTCCTCTTTCTTCATTGACTCCAATCAGTCTTATGTTATTCTTCTTTGGATCATTTAGCAGCTGCTGGAATGATTTCTCCTGGAAATCTGTTTACATCTGTTTTATTGATTCCATTTGTTTCCTATGTTGGGATTCCATCATGTTCCTCAGATCCTCTATTTTTTTTTTATCTATGTCTTCTCTAGATTTATTAGTCATGTCTTGCACCATGAGCACAACCTTTGCTGTTATCTGAGTAATTATTTCTGATTTCATTTTTCCCAGATCCTCTTTTGTTGCCAGTTCAGAGAGTCCAGGTGGTTGAGTATCAGATTGTTCCATCTCGTTTCCCTTTGGGGTTGCTGTAGGTGATCCAGAAGTCTGTTTTTGAGACTTGTTTATGTCTCTTCTCATTTCCATGGGGGGGTGGTGCTTCTGGCACCTGTGCAGCTCACCTTCTCTGCCCTAGGATCTTGGGATGGCAGTGGGGGAGCTTCCTTCCGGATGCTGCGACTGGCTCAGCTTCTCTGCCCTAGGAGCTTGGGATGGTGGTGGGGGAGCTTCCTTCTGGGTTCTGGGACCGGTTCAGTTTCTCCGCCCTAGGAGCTTGGGATGGCAGCGGGGGAGCTTCCTTCTGGGTGCTGGGACCGGCTCAGCTTACCTGCCCTAGGAGCTTGGGATGGCGGCTGGGGAACTAATATGTTGTGATTTTAAGTATAATTGTATTGCATATTTTTCATTAAACTTACTACTATTACTATATATTACATGATTTTTAAAATCTCATTGCACATGACAGTTTAAATTTCATTTTTAATTTTTTTAAAAAATTGGATAATGGCTCATATATACAAATGCATTTGGTTTCATATACTGATTTTGTATCATAATCCCTTGCAAATAAATTTATAGCTCTAGAATTTTTTTGGTGCTGTAGGTTTTTAAGATTAAATATATACAATCATCTCATCTAAGGATCATGACAGTTTCACTATATCTTCTCCAAGTTTTAGTACTTCAATTAAATTTTCATGCCTGTTGAACTGGTTAAGAATCTCAGTACAATGTTCAAAAGAAGTAGTGAAAACTAATTTATTGTGTTTCTGTTAAACCTAGTGAAGGAAGCAACAGAGAGGTTGGGATTGTAGCTCTTTGATAAGAGCACTTGCTTAGCATGCCAGAGACCCTGGGGTTCCATTCTTAGCAATGCACACACAAAAAAGTGATGTTCTTTATTATACTGAAGAAGTTTCCTTCTATTTACTAGTTTTCTGAGCGTTTTCATAATTAATAAAGTTTGCATTTGGTCAAATACTTTTTTCTACACTATTATGAATTTTTCTGTTTTTCTGTTACTGTGATAAATTAAAATTGATGTTCATACAATCCACTGATCCTATTTATATTTCCCTAGCATTAATTGCATTCATTTGCATGTGTGCACATTTGGTTCTATACAATTTTGTTATGTATATAGGCTCATATATGTACTCCCTGAGATAAGATGTGCACTAATTTCATCACAGGACTACTTCTTATTATAGCTGCAGTTGCTGCCATCCCGCTATTCCCTTTGTTTCTATTCTCCAGAAACCACTAATTTGTTCCTTTCAAAAATGTTTTATAATGGAAGTCATACTTAGATAATCTTATGAGACTGGTAGTTGTGAGTCTGTGACTTTTTATTGCCGACTACATTGAAGAACATCAGGGCTGCTTCCAGCTTTTGGCTATTATGAATAAAATTGCTATGGACATTGTGTCTGGACTTTGATCAAGTTTAAGTTTTCATTTCTCTGAGTTAATGCCCAGGTAGTAGCTGCATATTTGGTTTTATAAGATGTTGCCAAACTGTTCCTCAGAGTAGGTGTTATGGGTTGAGTTGTGTGCCCTAAATTCTTATGTTGAAATTCTCACCCCCTATACCCCCGAATATGGTTTAACTTGGAGGTGGGTTATTTACAGAGGAAATCAAATTAATACATTTCATCAAGGTGGGCCCTAGTCAAACATGACTGTGTCTTTATCAAAAGGGGAACTTTTGACATGAGGACATGTTTAGAGACAAGATGACGTGAATGTGCACAGGAAGAAGATGACCGTATACTAGCTGAGGAGAGAAGCACAGGATAAATATTTTTCTTATATCCTAGAAATGGATTCAATTACACTGATATCTTAATTTTGGATCCCTTGCCTCCAGAACTGTGAGACAATAAATATATTTTATTTAAGCCACTCAATTTGTGGTACTTTATTACAGCAGCAGTAGTAAACTTACGAGACTATACCATTTCACATGTTCACTACCAGTGTGCTGGTGATCCAGTTACTTCATGTCCTCACCAGAGTTTGATGTTGTCACTGTACTTTACTTTTTGTCATTCTGAAACATGTACTAACATATCACTATAATTTAACTTCTGTTTCACTGGTGGCTAATGATGTTGAATAGCTTTTAATATTCCACTTTACTTTTGCAGTATTGGGGATTGAATCCAGCATCTTTAAACTATATTCACAGCCCATTTTTATTTTGACACAGGGTCTTGCTATGTTCTAAAATTTCCAGGTTCCTATTTGCCATCTGTGGATTCTCTTCAGTGAAATGTCTGTTCATGTCTTCTGAAAATTTTCTCATTGTTTTTTAAAAACTGTTTTAAAAACTATTTGTGTGTTATAGATATTAGTTATTTGTTTGTAATATAGTTGTTTTGTAAATGTTTTTCTTAACATCTGTACCTTATATTTCATCCTCTTCACCTGAGGATTTGTATAATTATAGATTTTAATTTTGATGTTTTCTGAGTTATTAATTTATTATTTTGTGGATCATATTTTTATATTAAGTTTAAGGATTCGCTGCCTAGCCTTAGATATTAAAGTTTCTTCCCATTTTCCCCAAATTTCTTATACCTTTATATTTGATATTTAGATAAATGTTAGAGTTAATTTTTCTGTGAGATATATGTTATTGTTGAGGTTGATTGTGTGTGTATTTCCAATTGGTCCAATACTATTTGCATAAATTATTGAATTTGGTTTTTCATTGAATTATTTTCATCATTGTCAAAAATTAACTGACATATATGTGTGGGTCTATTTATGATTTTTCTATTCTGTCCCATTAACCTAATAAAATAACAAATTCAACTGTAAGCTATATGCAGGAGGCATGCTTCAGATTCAAAGATACAAATAGGTTGAAGGAAAAGTATGGAAAATAATACAGCTATAAACAGCAATAATAAAAGAGCTGCAGTGGTGGTACTAATATCAAAATTTAAAAGATTTTAAAACAAAGTGTCCCCAGAAATAAAGAGAAAGATTTTATAATGATAGAAGATATAACAATAAAGATATTTATCTGTCTATCTATCTATCTATCTATCTATCTATCTATCTATCTATCTATCCTAAAGTTAGATGAAGGAAACCAGAAAGAACTGAACTGAAGAGACAAATAGACAACTCAACAATATACTAATAGTGGGAGACTTCGATGTCCCATTTTCAATAATAGATAAACCAATTAGATCTGAGATATTTATACAACATTCTACTCAATTATAGCAGATACCTAGCTTTCTTTATCATAGGTGCTAGCCTATAAACATACGTCTATAATTTTAAAATGACTGAAACCACACAAAATATAATCTATGACTAAAATGAAATGAAACTGGACATTTGTCACAGAATTAAATTTGGTAAGTTTACAAATATGTACAAATATGTACTACCCTGTAAGTAACTCAGAGCTACTAGTCTTTGCTTAATTGGTCACCACCAAAATTTGAATTGTTTTTGATAATGCCTTATGCTTGAACTTCTGTACACATTTTCCACAATGAAGCAGTTCACTTGGTCTGAGTTGCCAGCTCCATGCTCTTATGTCTTGCCTTTTACTTTGGGCAGAATTCTTATATTACTGCAAGGGAGCAGAGAATAAGGACAGCGGCATGCTTTTTTCTACAGAAACATCCCCACTCTAGGATCCATGCACTGGGTGTGAAGGGAACCTCTGGGGGATGGAGTGAGTTCAGGACAGAATATACCATGACTACTATGACTAGAGGAGAGCTTCCAGTCTATGAGTAGGCACTGGGAGGGAGAAGGAAGACAAACCCACTGTGACTGCCCAGAACAGAACTTCTATAATATGGAATTAGGATGATGAGTAAAACTGTGATCCTAGGCTGGGAGCTATGTTGTGAGACAGCCCATCTTCTTATGTGCAGAAGACTGGAATAGATTATCCAGCACAATGAACTGGTAGTGGCCGGGATATGAACACATCATGGTTCAAATGCCACAAATCTAATTGTTCTCACTAGGATTTAGATTATTTTCTTAATTAGATAGTTCTCTAGTTGCTTTAGGTTGCTGGGACAATTTCCAGATATTTTCTGTACTTCTTCTGGAAAGATTTTTTCCAGCAGTTAAGTGGTTGTTTTGTTGGGGAGAATGTCCACTGTGTTCACAAATTATAGGTCAGGATGTCCACCCAAGACTCATTTTCTTCCCATAAGGATATTCAGTTGACCTAGAGCTATTATTGAACAAACCATTCTCTTTCCAATGTACTGACGTGTCTTCTTGTCATAAATCAGGTGACAATATATGTGTTAGTTTTATTCAGGACACTTGATTTTGTTTACTACATAATTTGCTTATCCTTATGACAATATGATATCCTCTTAATTGCTATAGTAAGAAGTATAGTAAATAGGAATTCTTTATAACAGGAATTCTTATCTTGCAGTGAAATCCTCCTATTTGTTCCTCTTGTACAAAATATTTAATTTTTACCCTTTGTATTACCTTATGAATTTTAAGACCTCTTAGTAAATTTTCCTAATGCACACAAAGACTTTTATTGGGTTTGTGTTGAATCTAAATTAATTAGGGTAAATTTTACATCTTTTGGGGAGATTTTATATCTTATTAATATTTGGTATTCTGATCCATGACATAATCTCTCCCTCTATTTATTTATATTTTTCATTCTTTTCACAAAATGTGATTATTTTCAGTCTAAATGTCTTTTCATGTTTGTCATCAGGTTTATTTCTAGACATGTGTTTTCTTATGCAATTGTTAATGTCTTTATCAGTTATGATTACAATAATATATATATATACATGTATATACTTTCTCTGTATCTATCATGTATCCATCCATTGATCCATCCATCTATCTGCAGAGTTTAGCATATTTGATTGTGAGGGTTAAGCAAGTTTGAAAACCACAGGGCAGGCTGAAAATCTTGTAGACCTCAGTGAAAATAACTTCTTTAGGAAACCAATCCTGCTTTTAAAGCTTTTTGACTGACTTAATTAGGTCCATCCTTATTATCTTCATATAGGTACATGCATTTTAGATGTACTCTTTTTCTTAAGGCCAATTGATTATGCATATTGATCACTTCTACAAACTACATTCACAGTAGTATGAAGTGAGGGGAATATTTTGAGGGGAATTCATGGCAATGTGACTTTTACTGTAATATATTTTTTAAAATGTAAACATTCACTGTATTATTCAATGACATGAGAAATTATATCTATATGAGAATATGGAAAATATATATCTATAAATATAAGAATTTATGTCTATAAATTTCCTATAGCAGTTACTGATACTTCATAACACAGCTTTGTAAATGCATTATACTTTGAAATATTTTCTATTTTTATTTGTAATTTCTTCTTTGATCCATTGGCTATTAAATAGTATAGTCTATAATTTACAGGAAATTTGAGATTTTTGTTTTGTAGCGGGGATTGAACTCAGGACCTTGCGCTTACAAGACAGGCGCGGTGCCACTGAGCTAAATTTCTAGCCCTCAGATTTTTCATTAGTTATTTTGTGGTTCATTTCCAGGTTACTTCTCCAGAGTCAGGAAGATTCTCCGAATGATTTCAGCCTTCATAAACTTGTTAAGACTTTGTTGCCAAACATGAGATTGATTTTGTTAAATGTTTCCTATTCACTTTAAAAGAAAATTAATCCTGCTGTTGTGTGTAGTATATGCATTAGAATTGAATCATGTTGTTTCATTATGCTGATAGGATTTTCTTTGTCCTTACTCATTTGTTTGTGTCAGTATCTAATCCATTTTCCTGTAGTGATTTTGTGCGGGAGTGCTTGTTCGTGCTTCCCACTAGGAAGCATTAGTCCCTCTACTTCCTGGAATAAAATGTCACGTGTGCATTTGCAACTCTCAAATATCTTCCCAATCCAGAACTTTCACTTGAATCCAGGCCACCAAACGTCCACACATTTCTCAGACATTTCAGAGTGATGTTAAAACTAAAATCATTACCTTCCACCCCAAACTCCCCCTCTACACATAATATTCCCATCTTACTGAAATAAATGCTATCAATTAAGTTGTTTATGGAGAAAAAGAAAAAAAGCATTATCATTAGCCTCATTCTAGATGTCCTATCACCCTTCTAGAAGTCATCAAGTTCTTAGATTCTACCTTTTTGACATCTCTCTGATCAGTCTCTTCCCTACCCACATTGATATTGCTCCAACACCTTCTGTTTGAACCCTTTCAGAAGCTTTTAATTAGCCCTTTTAGCCTTCAGTCTTACTCTCTCTAATTTGCCCTCCACATAACTGGCAAGATTTCCTGTATAAATCATAAATCTGACCTGTTGCTCTTCTACTTAACATCCCTAAATTGCTTCTTATTACCTGTAAGATACATTTCAAACATCTGAATTTTGCAATGTTTGTTTTCTTTTCTTCTTAGTGGAGAATCTTCTTGTATTCCATCTCAGACTTCTTCTCACGTAGAAACTGTCTTTTGTTTTTGCACGAATGAGTTCTAGTGTTAAGTTCTTTGCCCACTTTCTACTAGAATGGAATACTTCTACTATTGTTCCCTAAGTCCAATATGATCTGCTATCACAAAGCCTCTAACAACTTATTTTACTTAATTTTCACATGGTTGTGACACGCACATCCAGTCTCTGAACAATTCAAAATTATGAACTCTGACTGGTTCGTGTTTGTAAAATGCAGTACTGAACTACTGAACTTGGTAAATGATGGATACACAATAAATGTTGGTTGACTGGGTAAACAGAATTAAAAACTACATAAAATTTGTTATGTTTTCACTCCTTTATGTTAAAATCTTATTAATGTTAACATTCTTATTTCATTAATGTGATCACCACTTATATTTGATCAGAAACAACCTTCTTTAGTGAATAGCTGTGTTCTGTTTGTGAAGTCCTCACTGCTGTAGGCTATGTCTGGTATTTCAGTTAATCAATTAAGCTACCATAGAAATAAATGAGAGGATAAATGACTTAGACAGAATCTTTAATGTGACATCCCTCACCAGAACTGCTTGTTCATTTTGCAACCTAGCAGAGCAGAGAAACTACTGTAATAACAACCACATCAGGTGATCCTGAGAATAGCAGTCTTTAGAAATCCCACAGGCTAAGCTCATTGTCATCCCCAAACCTGGTCCGATTTTCCATTCTCTGTCACAGTGAGTGGCATCACCATTCATGCAGTTGAAAAATCAAACACTTTCACCCTTTCTTTCACCTACTCCCTCTAACCTATTACTAAATCCTATTGATATTCCTCCAAAATATATCCTAAGTTTATTTCTTTTCATTTTCACTGCCACCATCCTCTTCCAAGATACCATCGTATAGCATATAGCATATAGCATTATGCATATAGCATATAGCATTATATGTATAGCATATAGCATTATATAGCATATAGCATTATGCAATTCCTCACAATAGTATTTGTTGTAGATTTTATTATTTCTTATATCTCCCCAGTGGACTACGAGTTCCCCAGGGCAATGTACTGTAGATTCTGAAGCTTTATCCTTCAGGAATATATTATATTTAAATATGAAAGTGGGTGCTAATGGTTAATATATTACTTTTCCCCAAGTATCATATTTACATTTTGACTGGCCTTCCAGAGAGAATGATTTAGGATAATGCTTCCCAAATGGTGATCTGCAAAACGCTAATCAGACACTCCACGGTAAATAACAGGCCAGCTGCAAACTTTATCTCCATCCTCGGTAATTATAGTACTCATTTCCTATGTAAAAGTTTTCAAATATACTGCAATAAAGCATACAAGTTAACTCTATATAGTCCAACATTTTGCTTATTCTATCAGAGCACCTCCTTTACATGGTCTATTCATTAATATCCTACTGAAAGGTGTGTTATGGATACAGTCTATAAAATGAATAATAAAATGAACTTTAGAGACCAACTTAAAAGGTAGGAAAAACATAAAGGGTAGGAGAGTCTTGAGTCAGCCCTGAAATAATCTTGGAAAATTAAATATATCACTTTAACAACCTTGGTGTGGCTATGCCATCAAAATGTCAATGCCATGATCGGCCTTCCAGTCTGTACAATACTGTTTCATCCCAGAGTATCTGGGTACCCTTGGTGATTTTATACAACAGTGTAGCCTTGGAAAGGTCAAGAGATCCATTTTGTCCCCCCCCCCCACCAAGTCTTTTAAAAAACTGCCAGTCTCACTGTTACTTATTAGTTCTGTTTATTTTTTCCCTAGATTGAAAGAGAAACATTTGAATTGCACTACTGAATTGCCTTTATTTCAAGAAAATTTGATATCTTTAGTATTCCTCTGGGAAGAGCATTCCTTACCAATCTAATAGGACTCTGGGGAAGGAGGGAGACAGGGGGAGGAGGGAGAGAGAAAGAGGAGGAGAGGAGAGAAGAGGAGAGAAGAGAGAAGAAAAGAATGAAAGATTTATTTATGAATTTAGCTTCTGTGAAAATCACAACAATTCAACAAGTTGGGAGCATCTGTGACCCATGGAAAACCTTTAAAACCGCGCATTTCTGTGGCCATTCCTTAAAACGTGTCCCACTGGTGATCCAAGGACATATATATCTTCCTTCACTCTGCCAGTCTCCACTCTTTTCACTGTCCTCTATATCCCCTTAGAACATACTGGAAACAAATCTGTCTTCACAGTGGAACTCTCCTGACTGCATTACCACCCTTTGTTACTTTCTCATCTCAAGAAAAAGATGTTGCTATCTTGGATAAGGCAAATTCTTTCCCTGAAAATCACTTGTCCAGCAGAATCCTGCTTTATATTTTTCATATTTTCACGTGTCATTCAGAAATAGTTACTGAACACTTCCTTTGTTTCAGGCACTGTCCAGGGTACTGGGGTTTACAACTGAGAATGAAATAGTAACTGTACCTGTCCTGATAGAATTTACCTAGTTCAAATCATGAATGTCTTCCTCTCCACTATCTTCTTCCCCTCAGCCTTCAAAAATGCAGTTGTCTTCCCAATCTTGTTTCCTATTTTAAGGTGTTCCTACTTTTTTTCCTAGTTTGTAAAATGATCTTTCTAGAGCACAGATTTAACAAGTTTCCACTCTAGCCTAAAAGCTTCCTGTAATTCTCCACCATGTACAAACTAAAGTCCCAGCTTCTTAGCAAGACACACAAGACTTCACAATATGGCCTCAGTCTGGTCTCTTGATTTCATTTTTCCCAAATCCCTGTTAAAAAGGTTGTGCACAAGGCAGGCACTTGAGTGAGGTGTCTATGGCATGATTCTCAGCGAGAGTACCCCTCTTGAATTTTTATACCCTATGTGTTTCACTCAGCTTACCCTAGTCTTGACTCAACTTGTATTGAAGCCACATGACAAGCTACATGACAAGTCCTGTGTCCCCAAACTCATGATATGCCTTTACATATTTGTATCTTTACAATATTTCCATCATTCCACCACTCCCTCTTTCTCTCTCATCATTGAAGATATTTTGTAATATTTTTACTTATGTTTATTTAATAGAGCATAAGACCCATGAGAGCAGGTGTCATCTCTATGTTACTCACTGTTGAATCTAGCAATTATGAGAGTGAAGGATGACATTAGTTTAACTTAAAAACCAGTTCCTCCATGGAAACTTCTTTGACTCTTCTGTCACTCTGAAAGCTCAATTGTTTTGGCTTTTGTGCCCACACAATACTCTATAGATGTAACTCAATTATAGCTTTATCACACTGCATGTTATTCAAGTATCTCTTCTTCACTATACATTTTTAATAAGCTTTTTATGTTAGAATGGTTTCAGATTTGCAAAGATAGTACAAAGTTCCCATATACTTCATATCAGTTTTCCCTATCATTAATATCTTACATTAGCATGGAACATTTTTCACAATTAATGAGCCAACATCGATAGATTATGGTTATGATTTAGATCTGGAGTGCCCCCCCCAATTCTCATGTGTGTGAAGGTGATTGGATCATGAGTGTGCTGTGATTGAGTGTGATGAGTGGAGTTGGCGCCTGGTCAGAAGAGATGGGTCCCTGGCAGCGGACCTGGAAGGGTTTAGCTCTCTTTATGGCTCCTCTCCTCTCTCTCTTCTTCTTGGCCACTACAGCTTGAACAGCTTTTCTCCACTATGCCCCTCTGCCATGCAATTTGTATCTTGGAACCAGTCAGCCATAGCCGAAATAAATGTCTCCTCCTTTAAGTTACAGCTGTCAGGTATTTTGTCCCAGTGACGAGGAAAGTTACTAAGATGATTATCATTAACTAAAGTTCATAATTTATTCAAATTTCCTCAGTTTTACCTTAATGTTGTTCTACTGTTCCATAATATCCAGGACACCACATTACACTCAGTAGGCATGACTCCTTAAGCCAGTTTAGGCTGTGACAGTTCTTTAAGCTCTTCTTGTTTTTGATGACCTTGACAACTTTGAGGGTTACTCATGAGTTATTTCATACAATATATTTCAATTGTTTATTTTCTTCTCAAAGTTATTCCTGGGGAATACATTTCTGAGAGGAAGACCTTAGAAGTATAGTGCCAATGTCACCACATCAAATCAAAAATACACTATCAATATATGTTATTTTTTTTTTTTTGCAGTACAGGGAATTGAACTCAGGACCTTGCCCATGCGAGGCAGGCACTGCATCACTGAGCTAAATCCCTGGCCCAATGTATGTTAATCTTGATCACCTGGTTTAACATAATGTGTGTCAGGATGCCACACTGCAAAGTTACATTTGTTTTTCTCTACCTTCCCATACTCCTTCCTAAGGGTGGAACATCTGCATATATTATTTGAAATTCTTTTGTATCAGAGACTTGTTTATTTTGCCATTTATTTATTTAATCTACAATTTACTTATATCAACATGGACTCATGGATGTTTCTTTTATGTTTTAATTAAAATGTGTATTTTATTCATTTTGTTGCTCAAATTGTTTCAGCTTTGGTCACAGAGCTATTTCAGTTGGTTCCTGTATTCCTTTACATAGTTCCATTTTTTTGAGTTTTTCTTTTCTGCTTCCCAGTTTCCTATCATCTCTGTTCTATATTTCTCCTTAAATCATTAATGTTTTGGGTTTCTCATATTGGAGAAACCATGAAATATTCAACCTTCTGTGTCTGATTTATTTCACTTAGCATTATGGTTTCAAGATCCATTTATTTTCCTACAAATGACTCAAGTTTATCCTTCTTTATGGCTAAGTAGTATTCCATTATGTATTTATACCATATTTTTTGTATGCATTCATCTCTTTATTGACATCTGAAGAAGTTAAATTTCCTTTATTTGCTGATGACATGATCCTGTACATAGAAGACTCCAGCAAAAGACTCTTAGAATTAATAACTAAATTTGTTAGCGTAGCAGGATACAAATTCAACACTCAATAATCAATACTGTTCTTGTATGCCAATAACAAACTCACCAAGAGAGAAATTAAGGGAAGAACACCTTTTACAACAGCATTAATAAAAATGAAATACTTAAATATTAACCTAACCAAGGAAGTTAAAAACCTCTACAGTGGAAACTAGAGTACTCTAAAAAGAGGAGCTCAAAGAGGATACAAGAAAAGGAAAGATATCCCTTGTTCCTGGATAAGCAGAACCAATATAGTGGCAATGGCCATACTTCCAAAACTGTTATACAAATTTAATGCGATCCCAATCAAGATATCAATAGCATTCCTCATAGACCTAGAGAACACAATCCTAAAATTCATACAGCACCAGAAGAGACCTAGAATAACAAAAAGCAATTCTTGGCAACAAAGGGAAGGCAGTGGGCATCACAATCCTGGACTTACACTACAAAGCTACAGTGATAAAAACAGCATGGTATTGGCAAAAAAATCCAGACTTATAGATCAATGGAATAGAATAGAGGATGCAGAAACAACTCCAGGCAAAGTTAGCTACCCTGTCGTTGACGAAGGGGACAAAAGGGTAAAACATCTTCATTAGAAGAAAGCATCTTTAATAAATGCTGCTGGAAAAACTGGCTACCCATATGCAGAAGGATGAACCTAGACCCATAACTTTCACCGTGCACTAAACTAAAATCAAAATGGATTAAATATCTAAATATTAGAAATACTTCATCTGCTGGAAGATATTATAGGTAAAACTCTTGAAGACATAGGTGTAAGTAAAGTCTTTATGAACAAAACTCCAATGGCACAAGAAATATTACAAAGAATCAACAAATGGGATCACATCAAATTAAAAGCTTCTGCACAACAAAGGACACCTCTGACAGAGTGAAGAGAGAACCTATAGAATGGGAAAATTTTACCAGCTACTCCTCAAACGAAGGACTAATACCTAGAATATATAAAGAATTTAAAAAAATTAGACCTCCCAAATTTCAAGACCCAAGAAAAAATGGGCATCTGAAATGAACAGACATTTTCAGATGAAGAAGTGCTAATGGCCAATAGGTACATGAAAAAATGCTCAATCAACATAGCTGGCCATTTGAGAAATACAAATTAAAACAAGACGGAGATTCCATTTCACTCCAGAAAGAAAGGCTACCATTAAGAAATCAACCAATAACAAATGCTGGCGAGTCTGTGGAGGGAAAAGAAACCCTTTGCTACTTCCATAAGACCACTTTCTTATTTCTAGCCTTACAAGATTTTCCAGGTTTATTTTGCATAATCTCTGCTCCTAGTTCCTCCTATTAGACAATGATGTTATGAACCAGAATCTGGGTGCTGGGTGTGCTCCTTGATTGTGCCATTTCTTCTTAGTCCTTTCAGCTGACAGAGCAAGGAGATATGTGTGTATACTTAACCCATGTTAAACATCTACAGATCTATGTGCATCTGAATCAATATTAAGTTAAATAAGAGTTCTTAATAATTATTTAAAAATTAATACCAATTATATTGCTGGTTATTAAAATATTAATTATATTATAATTAACTTCAATTATAATTATTATTTGATAATTTCTCTTACTTTAATCCTCACCACATGGATTATTCTATCTTCCTCCCCTTGCTGACCTGTAAACTCCCATTTCCGCAGTGAGAGCTCTGGCTTCCACTACTTGCTATTCGTTTATTTAATTTTTCACTTCCAGTATTATTTATAACAGTTTCAGAATTGTGAATTCATACCCCCCACAGGAACCAACTGTACTACTAGATCAGAACGCTTCAGTAGAGGTTCTTTTGCTTTTAATCTTACAGACTACTCATTTCCAAAGTTACCAGGGACACTACCTCCTCTCCCCCTCCCACCTGCTTCAGTGAGGTTGTTGAACACATCTGTAATACATTTAGACCCTTTTGTTATTCTGCATTCCATCCTGTGATTCCTTGGCTTCCTAAATACTTCTAAATTATCCTACATTGAGGTTTATTCTTTGTGTTGTAAAGTTCTACAGTTTTTGATAATGCTTAACGTTTTATAGTCACTATTATAGTATTATAGTATCATATAGAATACTTTCACTTTCCTAAAAATTTCCCTATGTGTTACCTTTTTAATTCTCCTTCTTTCAAAGCCCTGGAAACTCTGATCTTTTCACATCTCTATAGTTTTGCCTTTACAAAGACATCACATAAATGGAATTGCACAGTAAGCAGCTTTTTCAGAATGGCTCCGTTCATTTAGCAAAATGCATGTAATACTTGTCCACATCTTTTGTGGCCTTATAGATCTTTTTTTTTTTTTGGTACTAGGGATCAAACTCGGGTCCTTGCGCTTGCGCAGCAGGTGGTGAAACCACTGAGCTAAATCCCCGGCCCTCTTATAGATCTTTTAAAGTTACTGAAGACTATTCTTTTGAGTGAAAGTACCAGTTTGTTTATTCACTCACTTGTTGAAGAGCATCTTGGTTGGTTCCCATTTTTGGAGATTATGAATAAAGAATCAATAAACATTTACTGCATGCTTTTGTGTATATATAGCTTGACAGATCGTCTAGATAAGTATGTAAGGGTATGGTTGCTGGATGGTATGGTGAGATTTTGTTTAACTTTGTAAGAAACTGCCAAAACTGTCTTCCAAGAGGATGTACCACTTTGTATTCCCACCTGCAGTGATTTAGAGTTCCTGTGTATTGTCTACTTGCCAGCAGTTGATATTGTCAGGGAATTTTTTATTCCAGCTAACCCAATACATGTATACTGGCATCCCATTGTTGTATGAATTTGCAATTCTCTGATGACAGATGATGTTAATAAACTTAAATACTTATTTGCCATCTGTATATCTTCTTCATTGAGATGTCTGTTCAGCCTTTTTGCATACAGCACTACCCAAAATACAAGGCAGTTATGAAAGAACTTTTAGGGTTAATATTCAAGACTAGAACTCCCAGGTTTTTACTAATAGGTCACTGGCAAGAAGTAAGCATTTTTCTGCTAAGTGTTCATGCAAACATCTGCTCACGAATGGAAGTTCTTAATTTTATTATAATCTGATTTTTAAAAATTTTATTTTATGGTAAGCACATTTTTTATCCTATTTAAAAATATCTTTGCCCACCAGAATGTCATGAAGAATTCTCTAATTTTTTTTTGTAAGCTGTATTGTTTGACCTTTCATATGATATGAGAAATGAGTCAATATTCATTTTAATAGATGAATAGTAAATAGACACAGCAATGTTTACTGAAAAACTCTTTCTCTGCTATATTTGCAATGTGACCATTGTGATAATATGATGATTCTATAAGTATGGGTCAAATTCTAAACTCTGTATTCTCTTCCACTGGTACATTAATCTGACACACTATCTTAATGAGTATATCTTTATAAGAGGCTCTGACATATGGTAGTGTAACTCAGCTATGCCAAATATGTTTTGTGCCCCCCAGTGTATTTTATTTTTCTGTCAGGCCATAATTTAGGGTCTGGCACAGAGTAAGCTCTCAGTAAATAACTTCCCTTCCTTTCTACTACCAAACGTTTGGAGGAAGTAATTTATATATCCTCTTTTTATTTCCTTATTACCTTCCTTTTTCATAGACTCTGGCAATCAACCTTTTGCATTTTCATGCCAATAAAATACTGTTTTACAATATTATCATTTGTAGCAGATAGTGTTGATACTCCATCTTTTCTGATTTTTTTGTGACCCTCTGATTTTGGCGTGCTTTTTGTTCCAGCAGTGAGTGTTTGTTATCTCTTTTGCAGGCCACACTCCTTAGACTATCAGAACCTTTTTTTCCCACATGCACTAAGAACCAGGCATGCCTGGGAGTTTACGTTCCTCTTGTGTCTTAAATAATCATCAGTGAATGAAGGTGTATGACTGTCCTAGCTCCTCCATCTCAGATAAGGTTAACTGTGGGACATGATATACATCAAAGTTCTTCTGACTGAAGCTACCTCTTGAGACTTCCCCAGTTATCATGATTTGCTTGGCCTCTGTTCCACCCTTGTTGTGCCACCTCCGGCCCACCCCAGAATTTTCTATCAGTTTCCCTTGGGGGCTCTACCTTAGTAAATAATGTGCACACCGATAACTTGTTCCATGGTCTGCTTCTGAGAAAATTTACCTAGGGCAATTTTGACCCAAAGTAATCCTAGAAGTGGAATTCCAGAATTGTATCACCATCTTTTAGATTGTAATTGGGACTTCCTGTTAAGTTACAGTTGCTAAATCTTTCATCAGTGATTAATTGGGATGCATTCACAAGAAGATACATTGTTACATGTGATATATCTAGAATTTTGAAAAACAAGGACTATAGAATTGGTTGTTTCTGAGTGATACTGATACATTGCAGGGAGAAAACAACAGATTCAGGTCAGCCAATTACCAATTTAATTCACTGTGTGAAAGTCGAAGTCCTCTCTGGCAGCATATAAAGAGTCCTTCATCTCCTCCAGTGAGAAGCAGACAAGGCTGAAGACCTAATTTTCACGATTGGAGAGTGTCAGAGAAAGCTGAGTCCACGGCCTCATAAGTCCTCTGTGCTAAAATCATGGCTTTGATAAAGAATGAGTCACAATTTGAGAGTTGGGGTGGGGTTATTTAGATTCATATACTGGAGAACATTGAACTCTCATATTCCCCCCAAAAATGTGAAGCCAAAAACTGTGCTCCATGACTTGCTAGAAAATAATGCAACCCCCTTGTCTGAAGACTACATACAGATTTTAGCTGAGCCAGATACCTTGCAAAACAATACTCTTTCTCAAAATCTTCCTCTACTTTCTCTTCTGGCTGCTCAATCAATACACAGGTTAAGTTAGCAGAACCCATCTGGGGAAGATACGGTCTTTCTGGGGAAGGGCATGTGTTATAAATCTATGGAGCTACAGAACCTAATGATATGTACTACCAGAAACTGAGAGAACATGCCTGGGTGTGATACTTGATAGAGGGGAGTAGAATATGAAGCTGGATAAGGGAGAAGTTTTTTTGCTTTCAAGATGTGAGTATTCTACTGACTCAATATTTAATATAGCTTATAAAAGTAATATATATATAATACAAGGTTACTTGGAGTCAGACCTAGTTTTAGACAGCTTGGATAACTCCTGGAAATTTGAAGGAAAATATGAGCTACATAAAATGAGATAAAGTATATGGATTGCTTTTTTAGAATGTTCAGAAAGGGATCAAATGCTATTAGATATGAGTATATTATAAAATATTTATTTCATTAAACTTGAGAGCCCTTTACATGACTGAAGGCCAAGAGGACACCATTACTAAGGTGAAAAGAAATGTACCAGTAAGGGATGTTCCAAAACATTTGAAAAGCTCAGACATTCATGTTCTCTATTCTGCTAGGCTGGAGCTGACTGTAAGAGATACTGTTATGGAACTAAGCTCTGTGATATCGATGGAAATAATAATATTCAGAAAAGCTGAATTCAGGTAGCAGTACATAACCACCAGAGATAAGTTGAATATAATTATTGTAATTATCACCAAAATTCAAGTTGCAACCAGGAGTTTTTCAATGCTGGAATCTAGAGGAGCAGGACTCATAGTAGGCTAATGAAGATTTTGTTTGAGATACATACTTTAAATACAGGAAGTGAATGAAAGGAAATTTATCTACATTGCCCCAATAAAATGTTCAGATAGTTTTCCAGTTTTCATATCTTAGCCATTTTTTCAGTTTCAGAAGTCATGAGTATCCTTGAAATGCAACACTAAGTGTATGTTAAAATGATTGTACTAGACCTTCCTCAAAAGAAATTTATTGACATTTATCTGTAGATGTGTACATTGGGAAAAGAAGGACTGTCTGTATCTTTGAGTGTCGTTGGATACTGAGTGAGCAAACACTGATGTTATGGAACCCAATGGACAATAAAGCCCTGCCACCATTAGAATAACCACTTATGGAATTCTTGGTCCACCTTACCAAGTAGGTCCAATGGGGCCAAAGACACACATAGTAAGCGTTTCTGATTGCTTAAACACACGGACAAATTTAGCACATGAGAGAAATTTGATTTTTGATTCCTGTACCTAAATATTTGAGATACTATGGTAAGAAAGCAGAAGTGAACTCCTTTAAAAAATACTCCTCCTTCAGGTCACAATTGCAAAGAAAAAACAATACTACCTCCTAAGTAGAATGATATAATGACACTTTCAAAGACAAAGGAAGCAGGGACAATAATCCATATTATGTCCTCATTTATACATCAAAAATCAGCTATACCCTGGTAGATGAGGATGAGCTAATACAAACTTAAACAAGTAATCACCCTGGTTAAAGCTTCTGTGCCAGATATAATATTCTTTTAGTATAATGGATCATTATCAAAACAGACTCTGATATTTGATAAGTGGATTTGATATGGCTAAAGGATTTATTTCAATATCCATTGGGAAGAAGAATAATGAGGTGTTCCCATTCACCTGGATAGGCAGCAGTATACACTCATAATCTTGATACAGTTCTATTTTTAACTCTCTTGTTCTTTAATATGATATAGTTCAAAGAGAACACGAGAGTCTGAAACTTCTACAGGATTTCATATTGGTCCAGTAAATCCATAATATAAATTTATTTGGCTCTACTAAAGAGCAAGTGACAAATACAGTACTATAGATTCATGAGCTCCAGGGAATATAAAATAAAATTTATAAGGATGCAGTGACTTGTGACATAGTGAAATTTTGAAGGATCCAGTTATCCGGGTCATGCCAATGTGTCCCTTCTGCAAAAAGGGTATTTTATTGCACTGTAATTCACCTGCTACTGAAAAAGTAGCACAGTACTTCATAGGTCTGTTTTTTTCTGGCATTAGTCATATCATTGCTATTTCTATTTTTTCAACTTTTATTTTTTAATTAGTACGTGTTTGCCATACATAATGATGACCTTCCTCTTGGGGAGCTGGTACAGGTGCATAACACATCTTAACTCTTTTCTCACTTCCTTCCTCTCCTGTCTCTCCCCCCTCCTTCCATCTTTTGGTCCCCTTCTCATTTGCAAAAGATCAATCTCTATTTCTTATTATCTATCTTTTGTTTTGCTCTCTTTGTGTTTTGGATTTCCCATATAAGAGAAACTTTATATTTGAACTTGTGTGTCTGATTTACACTTTCCTACAAATGACTCATGTTTATCCTTCTTTTCGGTAGAGCAATACTCCATTGTGTGTAAATACCATATTTTCTTTATGAGTTCATCTTTGATTGACATATGGAAGGCTTCCAAGATATAGCTATTATGAATTATGTTGCTATACACATGTATGTGCATGTATCACTGTAATATGATATTTTTAAACCTTTGGGGAATACACCTGGGGAAAAAGCTGAGTCAAATGGAATTTCTAGTTTAGGTTTTTTGAAATCTCCATACTAATTTCCATAATGCCCTGTTTCCCCTGAAAATAAGACCTAACCAGAAAACAATCAGCCTTGAAAGCTAGAGATCAAAAATGCCAGCCCCAAGGTAAGAATATGCTGACTGGGGCTGGAGTTTTTGATCTCTAGTTTTCAAGGCTGATTATTTTCCAGCTAGGTCTTATTTTCAGGGAAACATAGTGGTTGCATTATTTCTATTTTCATTTTATTTATTTTACTAGAACATATTTGTGATACATAATGAATATGCTTGTTGTAAGAAGTTATACATATACATATCACAACTTAATCCTTTTAACCTCCCTTTCTCCTCTCTTCCCCCCCTCCCCCTCCATCCCTAGATCCCCTTCCCATTTGCAAAAGATCTACTTTCCTGTTTCCTATCATTTATCTCTTATTTTCCTCTTTAAATTATTTGTACTTTGGGTTTATCATATAAGAGAAACCATAGGATATGGTTCTGATGTCTGATTTATTACATTTAGCATTATAGTCTCAAGAGGCATTCATTTGCCTATAAATGACCAAATTTATCCTCCTTTATGGCTTTGGAATTTTGAAGACTGAGTATGCTGCAATTGGGAATACTGGACAATTTATGAGCTAAATTTGAAATCTTATGGATTTTTATAGGAGTATATTATTTTATTGGTATATATTAGTAATGTAGAATAATGAGATTTGATTTGCTATACTGCTACATGCATATAACATAGTTTGATTGTTTACATTCTTTTCTTCCCTTTTCTCTCTTACCCCTTCTCCATCTCTGAAAGTTTACCTTCTAGTCTCCTGTCACCTCTCATTATGTATGTATATATGTATGTATGCATTTTAGACTGCTTATATAAAAGAAAACATGATATTTAGCTTTCTGAGAGTAGGTTATTTTTCTCAACATGATTTTTTTATTGCATGTTTGTAACACATAATGATTACATTCATTGTAGGTAGTTGTTACATATACATGACACATTTTAATTCTTTTTGTGTCCCCCCACCGTGTCTTGGTCCCCTTCCCATTTGCAAATGATCTATCTCCCCTTTTCCTTTTGTTTGTCTTTTATTTTGCTCCTTAATTTATTTATACAGTGGTACCTCAGTTCACAAACTTAATTCATTCCATGATTCTGGGGAAGATGGCCGCAGTCATGTTCACCACTCAATGCAGAGTTCGGGAATGGAAGCGAAATTTTGCCAAATGCTTCTGTTCATGAACTGAATTATTTGTGAACAGAAGCATTTGTGAACCAAGACACCACTGTACATACAATACTTTAGGTTTCTCATATAAGAGAAACTATGTGATGTTTAAGCTTATGTGACTGACTTATTTTACTTAACATTATAGTTTCGAAGGGCATCCATTTTTCTTCTGAATAGCAGCATAGTACTCTATTGTGTGTAAGTACATTTTCTCTATCCATTCATCTGTTGATGGGCATATAGGCCCTTTCCAATAATTAGTTATTGTAAATTGTGCTTCTGTAAACGTGGGTATGAGTGCATCACTGTATCATGATGTCTTTAGCTCCTTGGGAAAAGACACCCAGTAGAATAGTTGGGTCAAATGGAATTTCTCTTTTTATTTGAGGAATTTCTACACTGATTTCCATAGTGGTTGAACTAGTTTACATTTCCACCAACAATGTAGAAGAGTTTCTTTTTTCCTCTGCCAACTCCCCAGCATTTATTGTTACTTATTTCTTGTTTACAGCCCATTTTCTGGAGTAAGATGGAATCTTATAAGAAAGGGCAATCTTGCAAGAAAGGGCAGTGAACAGTGTCCAGGCTGCAGTACAAATGGTACTGCTGCTTCAGATAAGTGATTTGTTAGATTCCATGAATCTAGATATATTTGTGATAGATACAAATGTCATATGGAACCTCTGGTGAATCCCAACAGAGAAGTTGGAAGTCCAAACCTCTGGGTTTTGAGGCAAGTCCATATTGTACTCCATTACAAAAGAAGCTCCAGGAGTGAAGGCAGGGTGGGGAAAGGTTGATCAATGTGCTGAGTTACAGTTAGATCGAAGCAAGAAGTTCCGGTGTGCTATTGCACAGCAGGGTGACTACAGACAACAGTAAGGCACTGTACATATGAAAGCCCTAGGAGAAAGATTTAAAAACTTTTCACCATAAGCAAATAATAAATCTTCACATTTAATTTGATAAATTTAATTTAACTAGTTTAAATTGATTTAAACATAACACAATATATACAGGTATTGAAATAGTACATGTTACCATTAATATGTGCAATTTGTATGTTTCTATATATCAGTTAAAATAGATTTAAGCTTTTTTTGTGTGTGATACCGGGGATTGAACTCAGGACCTTGTGCTTGCCAGGCAGGAGAGGTGCCACTGAGCTATATCCTCAGCCCTAAAATAGATTTAATTTGAAAGAGAAAATGGGACATATTCTTGTATGATCAGGACATCAATATTAAAATGAATGAAATAATAACTAAGAATATTCACAATAAAAAGTAATATCCTTATGTGGTAAAATTATTTTAAAGCATTAATTTTTTAGCACTCTTTGGTTTTCTAATAAGCACTCATTTAAGAACTGTTTATTTTTTATTTTTGTAAATTTTATTGGTACAATTTAGATATACATAATGATCACATTCATCATAGGGAATTTGTACGTGTAAATGATATATCTTGATTCCTCTTTACATTCCACTCCGATCCTTCTTCCCCTCGTTATTTACAAAGGTTTCTGTTTTATCCTTCTTTTCTGATTTTTTCTTTTCCCTTCCTTCCTTTCCTCCTCCTCCTCCCTACTTCTCCTTTCCTTTTGAACAATTTCTTCCTATTTCACAATATCTATTATACATTTTGGTCCTCATTTACACTTCTCATATGAAATAGTACAAATAACAAATAAATATATGAAAAAGTGTTCAACATCACTGGTCATTGGAGAATGCAAATTAAAACAACGCTGAAATTCCACCTCACCCCAGAAAGAATGTCTATTATCAAGAAATCAACCAATAACAAATGCTGGTGGGGGTGTGGGGAGAAAGGAACCCTTCTCCACTGTTGGTGGGAGTGCACACTGGTGTAACCACTGTGGAAATCAGTGCAGAGATTCCTCAAAAGACCTGCTTATTAATTGAGAGAGTTTGATTTTATGGAAAGAGCTTACTCTGGAGTCCTGTAGCGGTAATTACCTACAAAAATAGAGGTGCATGTTAAATGAAAAGTTAAGTACTGATTTCCCATTTATGCATGAAAATGAATAATATGAACTTACAAGCACTGTAATATAATATACCAATATTCTTTGTACATTTACCATGTAATGTGGTGGCCACAGTAATATCACTGGCCCTGTGAAACTTGACAACACAAACCTGCAGAAGAAATTAGTTTTGTTTCAAAAGTCAGTCATTAGTTAAGAACACTGTACCTGAGATAATCATAAAATCCACATGGATACAGAAAGTACATGACTTTTAATTTAGATCAAATAATTATACTTTGTGTTAATTTTTCTGATTTTAATTTCATACATCATTACAGATAAGAAAAATAAAATGACAGTGCTAAAGTAGGTTAACTTCAATACCTACATGATACAATTTATTGTAGAATATTTAGCCTTTCTTATTTTTTATCCACTTTATAAACTAAACTTCCACTGAAAACATTTATTTCTACTGAAGGTGAAATATCTGACAATAACATGAATGTGATTATAAATTCAGTTAAAATATAAGCACTAAAGGTAAAATTGTCCTTGTGATGTTAATAATAGTACAGCTTTGTTGGATTGCAGTAACACAGGCAATGTTCTTACATAAGGAATGTAATCATTATGTATTGGAAATGTGTACTTATGAAAAATAAAAACTAAAAAATATATATGGAGCAGAAATGTTTATTTGTAATTTATTGTGGTATACATATGATTCACAAGTACGTAAAAAGCTGTCATATTTCACCATTTCAAATAGAAATTACAGTTGTCAAAATACAAATATATACTCAAAGGGTAACTGAACTTCAAAATATTTGTGATGTAGCTGATATTGAATAAAAAAGAAAAGAAAGGAAAAGGCCTTCCAGATGTACTATTGAGTCCTGATGGAGAAAGAATGAATGTCCATAGGAAATTAACCAACTATGCCAGCAGAGCTTGTGTCACCAACTAGGTTCTGTTGGACCTAACAGGTCATAAGATTGGTCCATCACAGCAGTAATTCATGGTTTTATAGGAGCAGTATATTTTGAATTAAATCTGATTATGCTCAGAGGGCATGAATAAGTTACATACACAAGTTGTCCAGTCCCCACTGTTCCAATAAGGACTCTCTCTCAGCTCACACATGTATCCTCGTGGGACATTCTCTACAAGCAGTTTATAAAAAAGGAAAAAGCTGAAGTCTGGTTCATGTGTTGATGTGAGGTAAAAATAGATGGCAAAAGTAAAACTGGATGACAGTTGCATTACGGTCCTATTCAGAGATATCTGAAATACAGTACTAAGGGAAAATCCTTCAAGTGTGCAGAGCTGATAAGTCATCCACTTTGGGCAAAGATGTAATTAGCTTCTTATATATAGACTTCTGAGCAGTAATCAGTTGTTTAACTGGTTGGTTAAGGTTTTTGGAGAAGCAGATCTGGGAGATTGAAGTCAAAGAGGAGGCATATGGATGGATCTATAGGAGTGGACACAAAGTGTGAGGATCTTTTCCTCTCACAATAATGATGATGAAAGAGCATCCACTGAAGTATAAGCACTAAACAAGAAGTCAATGGGAAGACTTAGTCAGTGGATGTCAGTCTCTGTTTATCTTACCAGCTCTTTCACAATACACCTATGAATGGAGTAATCATGATATTGGTTGTAGAGGCTATGCTTTGAGCACACAATATGGGCTCCTTCTTGCCAAGGCTGATTAGCTACTCTCACCTCATTTTGATCTTTGAATATCAGAGATCAATGTTAAGCCTTCAATATGGTATTGTCCCTTGATGGTAAGTTAATTATATCTTGCCCCAGAAGAAGTAATGATTTATTATAACTGGGATTTACTTATATGAGGTGTAAGATTTTTCTTTTCTGCTTGAAGTGCTTAAGGCAACTTCCCTATCTGAGTTTTAAAGAAATTCTGATTTACCAACATGAGGTTCTTCATATTGGATGGTCCTTGCATTAATGGAATCACTTTATGGAAAAGGAGGCATAACAATGAGTTCATGACAATAGTTCCACATTATCCAGAAGTTGTCAGCCTGCCATGGTTTCTTGAGAGCACAGATGAACAGATGAGTCAACATCTTGTAGATGATGCCTATGGTGTGGGACTTTGTTCTTCAAAGGACAGTGTATGTCTCAAATCAACAGACATGATACCGTACTCTGTTTCCAATAGGCAGAATATACAGATGTGGGGGGAAATTTATGTATATACAAGTGGTCCCATTCATCATCATTTCCAATGATTCACTGGGAAACTTCTTGAAAACTCATTTGACAAATTCTGCTCCTAGATGTCCTGATTGCCAGAGGGCTTGTGCTTCCACTAGGGCACACTGTAATATTCCCACTAAATTTAAAGCTATAGCTACCTCCTAGTAATTTTAGGTTTCTTGTACCACTGGATCAGCAGGTAAAGAAGAAAGTTAAAATACTGGCAAGTCCAGTAGACTTTTATCATCAGGAGCAAATTGGTGGTGTTTCTTCTGTGCCCATTTTTTAACTGGGAACAGGCAATGGTCATGGGAGGAAGGGGCTGGAGAAGAGAGAGGCCAGTCATCTTTTTGCCATGTTCAGCCTTCCAGAGATCTTGAGCTTCTCAAGGCTGATTCAACCTCCACAAAAATGATCTCAAAATGTGACAATAAGTGAGGGTGTTCCCAATGTGAGCCAGTCCCATATACTGGCCCCAGAAGGTAACAGCATGAAGCATTCTCAATCATGCTAAGTCTTGCCTATTAACTCCACTCTCAGGGAAAGAAATGTGTTCATTAACTGTGGCAAAGAAGAATTTGACAGCAGATCTAAATGCCAGGAAATAGAGCTAGAGGAGAAATTGGATGCTTTTCCAACAGCTAAATTGAAGGAATTGTTCAATGCTGTCTGAAGGGACCTATCTGGAACTTGTGAGGTTTTTTTGGTTGTTGTTATTAAAGCAAGTGTAGGAGGAATGACTTTATTTTTTTCAATGAAGATTTGAATTTGTGTATTTATTAGTACCTGTTTCCAGTACATAATGATTACATTTATTGTAAGGAGTCTGTACATAATACATCCTAATTCTTTTTTGTCCCTTTCCCCACTTCTCCCTCCCCATTCCCACCAACCCTTCTTTCCCTCTACATCTGCAAAAGCTCTATCTCCATTTTTCTTCAACTCTTTTTAAAGTTCCTTTTCCCTTCCTTCCCTACTCTCTCCCTCCATCTCTATTTCCCCTTCCCATTTGAAAAAGATTTCCCTGCTTCCTAATATCTACCTCTTGTTTTGCTCCTTATTTACACTTTGGGTTTCTCATACAAGAGAAACAATGTGATATTTAAGTTGCATTTCTGATTTATTTCACTTAAGTTTGTGGTCTCAAGTTTATCCTTAATATTAATGCCTCAAGTTTATCCATTTTTACAGCAGAATAGTACTCTACTGTATATAAATACCACATTTTCTTTGTCCACTCATCTGTTGATGAGCATATGGGCTGTTTCCATGATTTAGCTGTTATAAATTGTGTTGCTTAGCTGAAATACCAACCTACACTATTTCTGAAAAAGTGAGTAGAACTCGCTTTCTAGTCAGAGTAAATAGCACTTTTAAAGACATGTGAATTCAAATACTGCACATCTTTCAAGATGTTATTAATTGGTTACTGTACTGTATAGTTTTAATAATTTTGATTGAAACCCTTTAACAATTCTTTGTAAATTTTAACTCATTTTAGTTGATTTTCAGTACTATTTACATAGGAATTGATTTTTACGGATATAGTAGAAGAAATGTGCTGTATTTTGATAAAATTCACTTGTATGTGTGTTTTAATCTCTAAAAAATAGAATGACATACAGCTTCTTTTTTTTATTAAATTCTTTTATTGGTACGTTGTAGGTATACAACACAATTACATTTCTCATTGGGAATTGTACCTTTATATAATGCATCTTGGTTCTTATTTTTTCCCCATTCCTAGCCCTCCCTTCATGCCCTCCACCCTTCCCTATTTACAAAGACTTTATTTCCATTTTTTCCATTTCTCATCATTTTTCCTTTCCCTTCTTTCCTTTCCTCTGTACCTCCCACTACCCCTACCACTTTGGACCTTTTCTTCCTATTTTGCATTATCGATTATTCATTCTAATCAATGGTACATTTTAGGTATACAATATAATGACATTCTTCATTGGAAATTTGCACCTTTACATAGTCTCTCTTGGTTCTTGTTTTTCACCCTTGCCCAGCCCTCCCTTCAACCCCTCCATTCCTCCCTATTTACAAAGATTTTGTTCCTATTTTTCCATTTTCTCATATTAATCCCATTCCCTTCTATCCTTTCCTCTAGCCCTCCCACTTCCTTCCCCTTTGCCCCTTTTCTTCCTATTTCACATTACCTATTATACATTTAGTCCTTATTTACACTTTCAGTTTCTGTAAGATTTTATGAACAAAACCTCAGTTGCCTGTGAACTAGCACAAACAATCAACAAGTGGGATCTCTTCTTATTAAAAGGCTTCTGCACAGCAAGAGAAACCACCAGCAGTGTGAAGAGACAACCCACAATGTGGGAAAAAATCTTCACCTGCTCTTCCTCAGAGAAAGGTCTACTATCTCGAATCCATAAAGAACTTAAAAAGATCAGACCTCCCAAATTTAAAGACCCAATCCAAAAATGGGCATCTGAAATGAACAGACATTTCTCAGACAAAGAAGTGGGAATAGCAAATAAATACATGAAAAATGTTCAACATCACTGGTCATTTGAGAGATGCAAATGAAAACAAAGCTCAGATTCCACTTCACTCCAGAAAGAATGTCTGCTATCATGAAATCAACCAATAACAAATGCTGGTGGGGCTGTGGGGAAAGAGGAACCCTGCTCCACTGCTGGTGGGAGTGTAGACTGATGCAACGACTGTGGAAATCAGTATGGAGATACCTCAAAGAACTAGGACTGGAAGTCCCATTTGACCCCACTGTTCCACTGCTGGGGTTCTTCCCCAAAGAATTAAAAGAATCATACAACAGTGATATATGTGCGCCCATGTTCACAGCAGCGCAGTTTGTAATAGCTAAAACTTGGAAACAGCCCAAATGCCCATCAACTGGAGACTGGATAAAGAAAATGTGTTTTTTTATAAAATGGAGTACTACTCAGTCATAAAAAATGAGAAATTAGAGACATTTATAAATAAATAGGACAAACAGCTTCTTTAAGACAAAAAAAATGTGTTGCTATAAGCTATAAATATGGGAATGCATGTATCATTGTAGTATGATGACTTCAACTCCTCAAAAAACCAAAGCTAGAAACTCCATTTCACCCAGCTATTCCCCTTCTAGCTACCTTCCCACGTCCTTGCAAACACTTCTAGTGTCTTCACAAAAGAATTAAAAAATACAGTGAATGCTGCTGCCAAGTGCCATGCAGTGGAAATGTAGGCTTGTAGAAATATTACAGTGTGTCTTCATCTACCTAATTTATCAGATATGGCACCATTGGACTTCTAGCTCTTCACTAAAGTCAAAATGACAATGAAAGGTAAACACTTTGAATGAATTCAAGACATCTAGACATCTATGGCAGCACAACTAAAGACATTCAGCAAAGAGAACTTCCAGAAGTGCTTTAGAAAGTGACAATGAAGATAAGTGTGTTTGAAGATAAGTGTGAGGGGGAGTCTTTTGAGGGAGATTAATGGCAGTGTGTTTTTTTACTATAGTATATTTAAAAATGTAGACACATACCATATTTGGATCCCACATTGTATATGAATAAGTTTGGAAATGAAGCCCAATAGCAAAACTTTCTTCCTCCCTTTGTTCATCCACCCGATTGCTTTCCTTGGAATTTTACCAGGTTCAGAGCTTGGGATATGGTTTAAGTGTGCCCCCAAAGGTTCATGTGTTGGAAGCAGTGATATTTAAGAGGTGGCCTCTTGGGGGGGGATCAATGGAAATTCTAACCTCAGAAGTGGATAAGGTAATTCTCGTGGGACTTGAGTTAGTTCTTGCAGAAGACAATTACTATAAAAAAGCAAGACTGTTCCCTCCCATCTCTTTCTAGATTCTGGTCTCACCACATAATCTCTCCTCACATACACGCCCCCCCCCATGGCATTTATCATGATGGGATACAGGGAAAAGGGCCTTCACCAGAGGCCAAATCAATGGAAGTGCAGGATCTTGGAATTTCAACCTCTAAAGCTGTGAACTACATAAACTTCTTTTACTTATACATAATTTAGCTTTGGGTATTATATAGCAGCAGAAAATGGACCAAAATACGAGGCTTCCCCTAGTAATGGGGAAGAATGTTCATGCTTGCCATGTCCACTTGTCACTGGCCCTCTCAGAGTTCACAACTTGTTATTGGTCTTTTTCTACCAGTACCCAAACTTGAAGGCGGAGTGACTCAGTACCTACTTATGCCTTTATACAGAATATTCAGTATTCCATATTCTAACTTCTATGACCTTGATCATTTTACAGACCAGCATGAAGTCTCTTTTTCCATCTATAATACAGCAATAATATTAATAACACTCATCTCAATGGATTGTTTATAAGGTTTAAATGAGAAGTTTTGGTTAAAGCACTCGATAAAATGCCTGGCATATAGGATGAACCCACAAATTTTATTGAGTAGTGTCTATTTCACTCACACAGTTAATAAAAGACTGAGGTCTTGAACCAGTGTTTTATGACTTGGTCACATTTATTTGTTTAAAGATCTTTCCACTTATCCTGGGAGGGAGATTTAAGTTCTTTTTCACCTTGCCTTCTTGGTATCCACTCTGTATAAGGGATTGAAGATACCAAGATGAACAAGACATTATTTGTAGTCTCATGGCAGAGAATGTTGACCAAATAGATCATTACAATGCAAAGCGATTATGCTGTGAATGGAAAACTCTGTGGAAGCAGAAATCAGAAGCAATTGTTTTAAAGTGGGAATAAAGGGAAGAATTCTCACAAGGGACATCACATGAGGTGAGTCCTGACAAATGAGTGGGAGTTGGTCTTGTAGAAGGGAGAGATCTCTATGTGTCGCGGGTGGACTTGTAGATAGGAGTCCAGGTATAAGCTAGAGTACTTGAGTAAGTAAGATCCAAGTTTGAAGAATACCTTAGTGTTGAAAAATGAAGATGATAAATGGGATGAAGCTAGAACATTAGGCAGGGGCCAAGTCATGAAAGTTGTTAAACTGTAGGTTATAGAACCTTTTTCCTAGTGTAATGGAGAAAATAGATTGGTTTTAAATGGAATAATGAGATATTTGGATATGATGTTTAAAAATACATAGATAAAGCCTAGTATTATGGTACACACCTGTAATCTCAGCTACTCAGGAGGCTAAGAAAATAAGATTGTAAATTCAGGCTGGCCTGGGCAACTTAGTGAGATCCTGTCTTAAATTTACAACAAAAAAATGCTGGGATGTAGGTCAGTGGTAGAGTTCCCTTGGTTTCAATCCCTAATACTAGAGAGAGAGAGAGAGAGAGAGAGAGAGAGAGAAAGAAAGAAAGAAAGAAAGAAAGAAAGAAAGAAAGAAAGAGGAAGGAAAGAAGGAAGGAGGGAAAGAAGAAAGACAGAAAGAGGAAGAAAGTAAAAAGAAAGAAAGAATAAAGGGAAAAGAAGGAAAGAAGGAAAGAAGAAAAAAAGAGGAAGGAAACAAGAATGAAAGATTTTGATAGGCACACCAGATAAGAGATTTTTGCAGTTGTTAAGGCTAGCATAATGCTGGCTTGCACCAGAGTAGCAGTAGTGGGTATGGGGGATATATACCTCATAGATAATATATTTAGGAGATAGAATGGACAAGACAGGATTTGTCTTGATGGATTTGAAGGGAGGGACAGAGAGAGAGAGAGAGAGAGAGAGAGAGAGAGAGAGAGAGAGAGAGAGAGAGAGAGAAATCCAGGGTTATTCTAAAGGTTTTGGCCTAAGCAACTGCATAAATGATGGTGGCATTTAGTAAGATTGGGAACCAAAAAGAAATTTACCTTACCTTCTCATTTTGCATGTGAAAAAACTGAGTCCCTCACAGGAAAGTGATATGCCCAAGATTGTACAAAAATTAAGGACATATGAAGGACAAGACTCATTTATTTTATTTAGTTTTTCTCTAACACTTTTCCCCCTGCATCAAAAATTTCCTCTGCTCAGCAGTCTTTGTACACTCGTAAGGGCTAAATGAATTAAATTAACATCGGAAGTCCAATATCAAAGGAGAGAGGGTAGAAGCTTGGGTCATAAATCTACAGTTTTGTTAACATGACTCAAATTACAGAGAATTTATTCACTAGGAATTGATTTTTTTTCTTTTAGCATTAGACTTACAAGGAGTGATTTCATATAAAGCAAAGCACACTACCCTTGGTATTTAATGAGAGAAGAATCACAGCCTAGTCAGGAGGAGATGCGATCCCCAATCATGATGAAAGTCCTGGCTGATGAGGGAGAAATAATTTGCCTACTCTAATAGGTCTCAGTTTACAGCAAGTCCGGGTATAGAGAAAGAAATATTCATTCATCCACCATGTATCTATTGAGGGTCCATTGGGTTTTAGGCATTGTTCTAGGTACAGTAGATATATTGGTGAGCAAATAGAGATCTCCATGAGTGACTTAAGTGAGCTTACATTTTAGTAGAGGTGAAAGACAATTAACGGCAAATGTAACTGTAAGTAAGATATACAATGTATTTGATAGAGATAAATGCTAAGGAAAAATATAATGTAGGTATTACAGGCTAAATTGTGTTCCCAGAAAACTCACAAGTTGAAGTCCTAACTTTCAGTACCCAAAAAATGTGACTGTATTTGGAGATAAGGGCTATAACAGTAGTTGATTTTAAATGGAGTCATTAGAATGAGCCCTGATCCAGTATGATTGATTTCCTTGTAAGAAGATGAAATCTGGACATGCACAGAAGGAAAACTATGTGAAGACAGAGAGACGGCAGCCATATACCATTCAAGAAGACATGCCACAGAAAAACCCAATCCCACTTGATGTCAGACTTCTAGTCTCTACTACTGTGAAGAAGGATATTTCTGTTGTTTTAGCCACCCAGTTTATGGCAGTTTGTTACAGCAGCCCTCGAAAGGTAACACAACATGGGAGAAGAATAGGGAGAACTGGTAAAAAACTAGGGCATAATTTTACCTGGAGAGTTAAAGTAACATTTGAGCAAAACACTTAGAGGAAAAGATAGAGGTATCTGTGGAAAAATGTTCCTGGCAGAGAAAACCATCAGTGTAAAGGCCCTGAGCAGTGTACATGATACTTGCAGAATAGGCCAGAATGGCTGAAACAGAACGATTAAGGAGAAAATTAAGAAGAGCTAAGATGAGAGAGTTAATATGTGGTGGATTAGATCATGAATGGCCTTTTATCTTATTGTTTAGAATTTTGCTCTGTGAAATATAGATCCATCACAATAGAAAACTATTTATTAGTTCCTCAACTAAAGATAGAATTATTATATTACCCTAAAATTCTACTCCTAAGTATATAATCAGAAGAATTGAAAATAGATGCTTCTGTTACTATGAATGTTCATAGTAATATAATTCACAATAGCCAAAAGTGGAAACAATTCAAATGTCCAACAATGGATAAGTACATACAAGAAGTAATATATCTATATAATAATGGGATATTATTCAGCAGTAAAATGAAATGAAGTTCTTTCCCATACATTATAAAAATCTGCAACATGGATGAATCTCAAAAATATCACATAAAGTGAAAGGAGCTAGTCACAAAAGGCTACATATCATGTGGTTTCATTTACATGGAATGTTCAGAACAGATAAATCCATAGAGGCAGAAAGGAGATTAGTGATTGCCATGGGGCTAGGTATAGGGAGGAACGAGGAGTGATTGCTTAAGGAGTATGGAGTTTCTTTCTGGGGTGACAAAAATGTTCTGGAACTTGAGGTGATGATTGTCTAATATTATCAATGTATTAAAGTTCATTAGTGGCTAAGTTTATTTTATGTGTATATTACTATAGTATTAGTCAGGATTTTCCAGAATAACAGAAAGGGAGGCTCAGAATTACCATGATATGAAGTGATATAATTCAATCTTAGTTTGAAGACTTGAGAACCAAGAGTGCTGATGTCTGAGGACAGGAAGATGGATGTTTCAGCTAAACTGAGAAGCAAATTTGTACTTCCTTGTCTTTTTTTCTACTTCTCAATAAAATGGATAATGCCCATCCTAAACTGGTGAGGGTGATATTCTTTACTCAGTTTACTAATTCACATGTTTATCTCTTCTGGAAATGCCCCCTCAGAAGCATCAAGAAATGTTTTGCCAGCTAACTGGGCATCTCTTAGCCTAATCAAGTTGACACATGCAATTAGCCATTACACATCACAATAAAAATACTTGTATCAAAAGTAGTGTTTTGAATAGAGCAGTGCCATGATCTGATTAATACATGCTTTATAAAAAATAATCATTTTGGCTGTTGTGTTGAAATGGAATTGATAGGTGGCAAGAATAAAAGCAGGAAGAACAATTAGGAGCGCTTTCAATCATACAACTGAGGGAAAATTGTAGCTTGAACTAGAATGGTATGGTGGAGATAGTGAGGAAAAAGAGTACTGGTAATAGCTTGAAGATTCAGACAACAGTTTTTCCTAGCAGACTGGCTATGGCTCTCAGAAAAAGCAAAGCGTCAAGGATGACTTCAAGGTTTCTGACCACATGGAAGAATGAACATGCCATCAACTGACAGAGAAACATATTTAAAGAGAAAGATTGGGAAGTATTTGTTTTTTATTTGATGTTTGGACATTTTAAATCTGAAATTCCTATTAGATATCCAAGTGCATGTGTTAATCAGACAGGTGGGTATAAGAACCAGCAGTGGAAAGGTCAGGAAAGGAGAAGTTAATTTGGAAGTCTTCCATTTGTACATGATATTTTAAAGCTTTGTTAAGAGGATGAGATTTTTTTTCCAGATTATATAGATTGCTTAGTCTCTCACATTGTGAAACCACAATTCTTATAGAGGGAATATGATTTCTTTGCTCTAAGTCAGCCTCAACTTTTTAAGAAAATATGGTCTGGGAGATGTGCCTATTGGAAGAAACTTCTTCCTGAGATGCGATTATCAATGTGATGGAGAAGCAAAATTCTCCTTACTCTAATCTTCCAGTCTGATTAGAGAGACATTGTCCATTCAGTCTAAATAGCCTCCAGCATGAGGAGAAAGGCATTGTTTCCCTGTTAGAGAGCCACCCACAGTCTGATGAGAAAGGCAGGACTTGGTGCTCCACGTTTATACCTGCTGCTCTGAGGAGGGAGCACTCAGTGCACTAGCACAGCCGAAGAAGAAGCAGCTCACACAGAAAATTTATGGTGAAGAGATCCATACATGTTACAGCCCAAGGCTGAATACCAGCTGATGTCCATGTCTGGGAAGAGCAATTAGAGTTCATTAATTGAGTTGCTGGTAACACTGCTATTCTCAAGGCTAATTATCCTTAATTGGAGTTGTCTACTTTGAAAATAAGCATTTAATTCCCTTCCATTCAATTTAACAATGTTCCAGGCACTATGCTAGACACTTCAGGGAATTCTGTACTTTAAGGAGCTCAATGTTTAGGGATGGGATCAGCCTGATACATAGATAACTCCCATTTAAGGCAGCAGATAATGAGCACTGTAGAGATTTAGATCCTAAAGTTAGAGTAGCACAAGGGTGGGGAAGATTAATTCTGCCATGGTGGGGAGAGTTGGATGGAGCTTTATAAACAGAGCGATATTTGAGCTGGATTTTAGTAGACTGGATAAAATTTCCACAGTTAGGAAAAAAGGCATTCCAGATAGAGGGAACAGCATGAGCAAGTGATGAGAAGACTGAAAGTGCAGAACTTATATAATTGCTTATCTATATGTGCAGTATTCATTTGTTTATTTTATTTATTAATTTAGCAAATACTCATTGAACACCTATTATGTTCCAGGCATCCTCCTTGAGATTTATGGAAGACCTGGAATTTAATTTAGGGTGTAAGTTTAAGATGTTTATTAATAATCCAAGTGTAAATTTCCAGTCGGAAATTGGATATATATATATCCAATTTCCGACTGGAAATTTATATGTGTGTGTGTGTGTGTGTGTGTGTGTGTGTTTGTGGTTAAGGGGAGTTGTTCAATCGGGAGCTAAAACCTGGGGAATTGATGGGACAGTGACAATATGTAACACTGTGAAACTGGATGAGAGCACAAGGGAACAAAAGCAGACAGAAACACAGTCTAAAGATGAGCTCCAAGAGATGAAATGTTAAGCATTTGGATTAATGTAAAGGAACTAACAAAAGTGATTTGAAATAAGTGATGAATGGGGGGTCTAAAGTGAAGGCGAAGGGTAATGAGGATTGAAGTGATAGTCTAGCAGTGGGATATAGAAATGGCCTCAGAGTTTAGCAAGGCATCTTGGGGTAAAACATAAGATTGGACATGGAGGGTGGGGTCATGAGGGTAGGATTTGTGGGAGAGAAAGAAGGGCACAGGAGGCCTCCTGGACATTAATCTGACTCAGACCACTCAATGGATGGTGCCATTAACTAATAAAGGGTGAACGCATAGGGAAGGGGAGAACTGGCTTGAGCTGAGCGGGGAGAAGGAGTCAGGAAATGTTGAGTTCATTTTGCGACTTTTGGGTTGGAGATTCTTGTATGGCATCTGGGATAAGATGTTGTTTGACAGTTGTAAATCCAGGACTTCTAGAACAATACAGAAAATAACTGTGTATGAATCACTAAATTTCATAATGTGCTGCCCACTGTTGGGGGAGAGTTGGAGGGGAGAGTGTCTAGAGGAGACACAAATTTCTGAATCTACTCTGCCATGTATTGACTGTAGGACCTTAGGGTAGCCATGTCATCTCGCTGAGCTTAGGGTTCTCCATTGGTAAATGGAGACAGTTTTAATGCCTTATAGACAGTTCTTTTGAGGGTAAAAAGAAGTTATTGGGTGGAAAAAACCTTAAGAAAAAGAAATGCAGCCCCAGCCCAGTGGAAGATGGCATAGGGAAGCAAAGGCAAGGACTAACCAATTAATCTGATCCTGGATGATGACAACATCCAGGGAGTGGAGGTGGCAACCAAACCCCACAACTGTTGACATTAAGTCCAATAGCTCACTCAACTCCCCATGTGGTGTCCTACATTCATGAGTGAACAGAGATGAGGAACATGTTCCCCATCTACCAATAGGAGCAAGGACATGCCTTGGCTTAAATGGAAACCACATTCTGGGGGGAATGAATGGAGGGGCCTCTAGTGCAAAGAGGGCACCTCAAAGACCCATAGGCCCTAAAGCTAGGCATAGAAAATTGTGGCTGGCTGGATCCCAAGCCTGCATATTGTGGAAAGAAAACACATATTTACAGGAATTTTTTTCTTTGACTCAATCTTTTTTGAATTTTCTATTTTGTATTATTGGGGTTATTTGGCGGTTGAGGTTTTTATTCCAATTTTTTCTCTTCTTTTAGTTTCTTTTTTCTCTTTTCCCTTTCCAATTTTTCTCGTCAATCTTATTTTTTTATCTCTTGTTTTTTCTGTTTATCTTTTTTTTTTCTTGTTATTTCCAGTGACTGCTCTCTATCGCTATTAATTTCCTTTTATTCCTCAATAGGGTCCCCATCTCACTTTTCTTTCATTCTTCTAATATTGCATCGATTAATTTTTTAGATTTTGCTTTTTCATTCTCCAGTTCCCCACCTCCTCCCACATTTACTGGTATAAAACTAAGTTTTATAATCTCTCAATAATAGTTAATTTCATGGCTGCAGACAGGCAGGTCTGTGGACACCGTACCAAGGTCACAAGTCATTCGGAACATGCCGAATCAGCCCGCTGCAAACAAGCAGGTCTGTGGACACCATACCAGGGTCGCGGGTAGCATGGAACACACCAAATCAGCCCGCCTCAATCCATTGGACACCCCCCCCCCCCGTTTCTGGCCTCTTCTCTGTACAGCCACCTGGTTCCACACTACAAAGACCCAGAGGACACCGGACCACCAGACCACTGTACTGGGTAAGTTGGAGTCATCTTCAGCTCCCATCAGGACCGGAACTATCTTCAGGGGAAGGGCAGCTGGAACCTGCAATACAACTCTGCAGAGTTCAACCCTACAGGAGGGCAGGGAGCTCAACTTGGGACTTACAACCAGAAATCTGCCTGAATCTCACGGGTCTGCGACTAGCTTGCTGAGACTCATTGACTTATACCTGCACACTGCTACCCACATTGTCTATTGTGACAGCAGAGACATACCCTGAAAGAGGCCCTTCATCTTCATTGTTATTTTTTTTCCCAAAAGTATTATTAGTTTGGTTTTTTTCTCTTTTCTTTTCCTTTGCTCCCCTTACCTTTAATTTTTTTCCTACTCTTTGCAAATATTTGTTTTTCTCTCCTTTTTTCTTTTCTTTTCTTCTTTCTTTTCTCTTTCCCTTCTCTCTCTCTTACACTCACTCTCTTGCTCTCCCATGTTGTTTTTTTATTGTTTTGGGTTTTTTTTTGGTACCAGGGATCAAACTCGGGTTCTTGCGCTTGCAAGGCAAGTGACAGAACCACTGAGCTAAATCCCTGGCCCTCTCCCACATTGTTCATCTTCCCTTTTTGTCCCTGTTTTGGTCCTCATTTGGAGTTCTTCTTTATTTTCCTATTATTCTCTTTTTCCTTCTCACCTGTCTCCTCTGGCCACACTGCTAACCTTCCCCTATCCTTCTTCCCATCTGTCCCTCCCTCCCCAACCCCTTCTAACTCCCCATCCCAAAGGGTAAAGCTGTTATATTGAAGAGTTCATTCACTATATGTTGGATTGGTCCTCGATCTTGATTTAAGTCACACAGCTAAAGGTGATAGATTAATAAGTACCACAAAATGTCATTTTCGAAGATATACTTGATGCAATGGTGTTGCTGATTGTATCACTTGGGCTAAGGTGTTGGTATTGATCTAGTCAATGAACCTTCCTAGAATAAGGAAAATGAGATAGCCTTAGAGTCATTAGAGACTCAAAACTTAGAGACCAGCTATATCTGGAAGACACTTCTGAGAAGCAATCATTCCATAAGGGTTCTAATTACAAGCAACAAAGATACCTACAATAAGCAATTTCAACTATCACCCCAGGAGATAAACCAAGGACAGTACCAAAAACAAAAATGAGAAGACATTTAAGCAAGGCACAAACTCAGACTTCCACCCTACCCAGGGTAAATCCTGGGGAAATGAGATGGAAAAGTCCCATAACCAACCACCTGGATACCCTGAACTGATAGCACAGGAAGTAACTAAACATATGAATGAGGCTCTAGAAAAATTCAAAGCAGAAATAATCTCCCAGATATCTACAGAGATGGTGAGCAGAGTGAAAGACATGATTAGAGGATCTAGAACAGAAACAGATAAAAAAAAATAGATGAGCTCAGAAACATGCTGGAATCCATGAATACCCAGCATAAGAAAGAAATGGAAACTATGATCGCCCAATATAAGAAAGAAATGGAATCCATGAAACAGATTCAAACAGATATGCAGGAGATCAAAAACTCCACTGAAAGTATCCACAGCTGATTGAGGGAATCTGGAGATAGAATATCAGACATAGAAGACAGGATCACGGTTAGAGACCGTGAAAATAGAGATTTCGTAAAAATAGTAAGGGACCACGAGAAATCAATCCAACAAATGCTAGATGATGCAAAGAAGAATAACATAAGACTGATAGGAGTCCATGAAAAAAACAGGAGAAAACACAATTGACATAAAAAAACTGTTCACAGAAGTAATAGTGGAAACCTTCCCAGGCAGAGGTAGAGAATTGGACATACAGATAAGTGAGGCATATAGAACTCCAACTAGCCAGGATCAAAAAAAATCTACATCTAGACATATAATAGTAAAGATCCCAGAAACCCAAGAGAAAAACAAAATCCTACAAGCAGTTAGAGAAAAGAAACAAACCACCTACAAAGGAAAGCCCATCAGAATCACAGCAGATTTCTCAACACAAACCCTCACATCAAGGAGAGCCAGGAGAGAAGTATTTCAAGCCCTAAAAGAAAATTATTTCCAACCTAGACTGTTGTATCCTGCAAAATTATCTTTCAAAATCGATGGGGAAATTAGATCCTTCCATGACAAAGAACACCTGAGAAATTTCATGAACACCAAACCAGCACTACAAGCAATTCTAAAAAATGTCCTAGAAAAAAGCAATGAAGGCCACAACTCCATGAGGCCCAACAGAGGGAAGCCACCAGGCAAGGTAAGACACTAAAGGGAAAGGGAGAAAAAATATGAAACAGAAGAGCCAACAAAAGTAAAACATCACGACAAGGATAAATCAATATCTATCAATTATAACCCTTAATGGTAATGGCCTCAATTCACCAATCAAAAGAAATAGACTGGCAGAATGGATTAAAAAGGAAAATGCAACAATATGCTGTATACAAGAAACACACATAACTCAAAAAGAAACTCATAGCCTGAAAACAAAAGGATGGAAAACAGTTCTCCACACCACAGGAATCCAGAAGAAAGCAGGGGTAGCAATGTTATTTGCAGACAAAGTAGATTTCAAACCAAAACTAATTAAGAGAGACAAAGATGGTCACTACATCCTTGTGAAGGGAACCATCCAAGAGGAAGAGATGACAATCCTAAATATATATGCACCAAACACAAATGACCCCAACTATACAAAACAAATATCAATAGATATGAAAAACCAAATAAACACTAACGCAATTGTAGTGGGGGACCTCAATACCCCACTATCACAAATAGATCATCTAGACAAAAAGTTAACAAGGAAATTCTAGAACTGAACCAAGCTATTGAACAAATGGACTTAATAGATGTTTAGAGAGTGTTCCACCCCACAAAATTGGAATACACATTCCTTTTGGCGGCACATGAGTCATTCTCCACAATAGACCACATGCTAGCTCATAGGACATGTCTAAATAAATGTAAAAGAGCTGAAGTTACCCACTGTATATTATCAGACCATAGTACAATAAAATTTGAGATCAATGACATAAGAAACCGCAAAACCCCAACAAACACATGGAAACTGAATAACACCCTCTTGAACAACCAATGGGTCACAGAAGTCATTAAAGAAGAAATTAAACAGTTTCTACAAGTAAATGAAACTGCCAGTACAACATACAGGAATCTGTGGGACACAATGAAAGCAGTTCTGTGTGGGAAATTCATAGCAGTGAATGCCCACATTAGGAAAACAGAGAGAACTCAGATAAATAACCTGCTGCAGAACCTCAAGCTCCTAGAAAAAGAAGAGCATAACGAATCCAAAGCTTGTACAAGAGAGGAAATTATAAAGATCAGAGCAGAAATCAATGCAATGGAGACTAAGAGAATGATACAAAAAAAATCAATGAATCAAAAAGTTGGTTTTTTGAAAGAATAAATAAAATCGATAAACCTTTAGCCAACCTTATCAGAAAAAGGAAAGAAAAGGCACAAATACATGCAATTAAGAATGAAAAAGGTGAAGTCACAACAGATCCAACAGAAATCCAGAGGATCATCAATACCTACTTTGAGAACTGCTACTCCAATAAAATGGAAAACACAGAAGAAATGGGCAGATTCCTAGATACATATGAATTGCCAAAGTTAAATGAAGAAGATATAGAAATTCTAAACACCCCAATTACAATGAGTGAAATTGAAAATGTAATAAAATATTTACCAACAAAGAAAAGCCTAGGTTTGGATGGCTTCATTGCTGAATTTTACAAGACATTTAAAGAAGAACTAATGCCTTTATTTTTTAAACTCATCAAGGAAATTGAAACGGAAGCAATACTTCCAAATTCATTCCTGGAAGCAAGTGTTACTTTGATTCCAAAACCAGGGAAAGACCCAACCCAAAAAAAGAACTACAGGTCAATCTCCCTAATGAACATGGATGCAAAAATCCTCAACAAGATACTGGCAAACAGAATACAGAGGGTCATCAAGAAGATCACACACCCTGACCAAGTCGGATTTATCCCAGGGATGCAAGGAAGGTTCAACATACGTAAATCAATAAATGTAATATACCATATTAACAGAGTCAAGGACAAAAACCATATGATCATCTCAATAGATGCAGAAAAGGCATTTGACAAAATCAAACACCCATTCATGATAAAACCCCTACAGAAAATTGGAATAGAAGGTCTTTATCTCAACCTGATTAAGGCTATCTATGGAAAACCAACAGCCAACATCATACTAAATGGTCAAAAACTGAAAACTTTCAGGCTAAAATCAGGAACAAGACAAAGATGCCCACTATCAGCACTCCTGTTCAATAAAGTTCTGGAAACATTAGCCACAGCAATTAGAAAAGAGAAAGAAATAAAAGGAATAAAGATAGGAAAAGAAGAAGTGAAACGGTCATTATTTGCTGACGATATGATACTTTACATAGAAGACTCAAAAAACTCCACCAGAAGATTGCTAGACTTAATTGGCAGATTCAGCAGAGTAGCTGGATACAAGGTCAACATTTAAAAATCAATAGCCTTCTTGTACACAAATAACAGTCTCACTGAGAGAGAAATTAGGGAAACAATTCCTTTTACAATAGCATCCAAAGAAATGAAATACCTAGGAATCAATCTAAAAAAGGAAGCAAAAGACCTCTACAATGAAAAGTACAGCACTATGAAAAAAGAGATTGAAGAGGATATGAGAAAATGAAAAGACATCCCTTGTTCCTGGGTAGGAAGAACCAATACAGTGAAAATGGCCATACTTCCAAAACTACTATATAGATTCAATGCAATGCCAATTGAAATTCCAACAATATACTTCACAGAACTAGAGAAAAAGATCCAAAAATTCATTTGGAACCAGAAGGGACCTAGAATAGCTAAAGCAATTCTAAGCAACAGAGACATGGCTGGGGGTATCACAATCCCCAACTTGAAACTATACTACAAAGCTACTGTGAGAAAATCAGCATGGTACTGGCAAAGGAACAGACCTGAGGATCAGTGGAATTGATTAGAAGATCCAGAAACAACTCCATACATGCTCAGCCACCTCATCTTTGACAAATGAACCAACCACCCTCATTGGAGGAAAGATAGCCTATTTAATAAATGTTCTTTGAAAAACTGGATTTCAACCTGCCAAAGATTAAAACTAGACCCATACCTATCACCATGCACTAAACTAAGATCAAAGTGGATTAAAGATATAAATATTAAGACAGAAACACTAAACTTGCTGGAAGATAAGTTAGGTAGAACTCTTAAAGACATTGGCATAAGAAAAGACTTCATGAACAAAACCTCAGCACCATGGGAACTAGCAGAAAGAATCAACAACTGGGATCTCATCTTATTAAAAAGCTCCTGCACTGCAAAAGAAACCACTAACAGAGCTAACAGACAACCTACAATATGGGAAAAAATTTTTAGCAGCTGTACCTCAGACAAAGGACTACTATCTAGAATATATAAAGAATTGAAAAAAATCAGACCCCCCAAATTCAAAGACCCAATTAAAAAATGGGCATTTGAAATGAACAGACATTTCTCAGACAAGGAAGTAAAAGCAGCAAACAAATATATGAGAAAATGTTCAATATCACTGGTCATTTGAGAGATGCAGATGAAAACAACACTGAGATTCCACCTCACCCCACAAAGAATGGCTGCTATCAAGAAATCAACCAATAACAAATGCTGGTGGGGTTGTGGGGAGAAAGGAACCCTTCTCCATTGTTGATGGGAGTGCAGACTGGTGCACCCACTATGGAAGTCAGTATGGAGATACCTCAAAGATTTAGGACTAGAGATCCCATTTGACCCAGCTATTCCCCTGCTGGGTATCTTCCCCAAAGAATTAAGAGAATCATACCACAGTGATATATGTGCACCCATGTTTATAGCAGCACAGTTTGTAATAGCTAAAGCTTGGAAGCAGCCCAAGTGCCCATCAACTGGAAACTGGATAAAGAAAATGTGGGTTTTTTTTTTATAAAATAGAGTACCACTCAGCCATAAAGAACGAAAAACTAGTCATTTATAGCTAAATGGATGCATATTGAGGCCATACACTTTTGTGAAATAAATAGGACACACCTGTGTAAATACCGAATAGTTTCACTAGTGTGAGAAACTGAAAGTGTAAACAAGTGTTAAAATGATTGAAATGAATAATTGATAATTTGAAATAGGAACAAAGGTCCAAAGACGAAGGAGTGAAGGGAGGGGTAGGGGAAAGGAAAAGAGGGAAAGGAACAATTATGAGAAAAGAAAAAAAGTGGAAATGAAATCTATGTAAATAGGGAAGGGTGGAGGGGGTGAAGGGCGCACAGGTAATGGGGAAAAAAATAAGAACAAACATACATCATGTACAGGTACAAGCACCCGATGATAAATGTAAACGAATTGTATACCTAAAATGTACCAAAAAAAAAAAAAGAACTAAAAAATATAGATCTGCCAAGCCATACAAAGAACTAACACAAACACATTTACACCAATTTCAATAAGCTTATATTGTGTAAGATTCTAGGGATGGTGAATTTGACCACATGTTCCATTCTGTTATATCCCAGAGAACAACTAAGAACTTTCCAGAGCTCAACATGCTGGTTATATTCAACGGGGTATCAACATTTACTCCCTATGTTGGTCATGAGAATGAAACTGTCAGTGTGGGCAGCCTCAGTGGTTGATGACACCTCATATGCTAGGAAAGCAACCTAATGTATTAAACTGAAAAAATTAAACTCATAACCTTAAAAGATAAAAAAAATAGTTAATTTCATGCTACTGCTTTGAATACTGTTCTATTGTTAGTAAAGTAGTTTCATTTAGTAGATATTTACTGCAGATCAATTGTAGGTCATTTTATGATTTGTCTCAATGTTTACAATATTAATTATAGATCTCTTTTCTATGGACAAGTGTTGTACTTTATTGGTCCTTAGGGTTTGTCAATACTTAGTTTATACTTGATGCAATTTATGCTGACTTTATTACTACAGCCAAAGTGACATAGTTGTTGCTATTAATTAGTGTTCTTGAGATACCAATATCTAGATTGCCTTGTGGTCATTAACAATTTGTGGCCCATTCTGGAAGTACTGGGTTTTGGGTCTAGCATGCTGCAACCTCCCATATCAAGTAAATGGAGAATGTTGGGTCCAGAGACACATGCAATACCCAGTAGTTAGCTATGTTCAGAGGACACCACTGAAAAGTAGATATCAAGTAAAAGGACTCCATACTAGAAACAAAACTTTCCCCTAAAATAAACCTACAAACCTCAACACAAAACAAATAAAAATAGAAATTTGAGAAGATAAGCTAATAAAATGCGTCTCAAAACTCCAAAATTCCTCAAAGTGGACCCATGAGGCATTGAAGAGGAGGAAACCAAAAGTCTCACACCCAAATTATTTGAAATGATATAAGAGGAGGTAACAAAACAGTCCAATAAGGCAATTGTAAAGCTCATACAAGATATAATTAATATGATATTGGGCCACTTAAACAAAACCATCAACAAGGCTAAAGAAGACACTAATAAAAAGAAGAGCCAAAGAAAATGATGGGAAGCATACATGATCAGCATAGAAAAGAATTAAAGTCCACAAAATGGCTCCAAATAGAGATTCAAGAGATTAAAAATTCTATTTATAATATAGTCTGTAGAAGTGAGCAATTTGAGGACAGAGTCTCAGAATTAGAAGACAGGGTTGTTGTCAGTGAAAAATTAATGAGCGATACACTAAAACAACAAGAGAACATGAAAAATGGATCCAACAGCTCCTAGATGATACAAACACAAGTCTAAAGTTAATTGGAATTGGTGAAAAATCAGAAGGTAACACAAATGGCATAAAAATCTGTCTACTGAAATAATAGCTGAAAACTTTCATAATAAGGCAAAAGAGTTTAATATACAGATAAATGAGGCATATAGAACTCCAAGTAGTCACAATCAGAAAAGAAACTCTTCACAACACATCATAGTCAAAATCCCAGAAGTCCAACACAAGAACAGAATCTTAAAATGATCAGAGAAAAGCAACAAATCATTTATAAAGGAAAATCTATTGGATTTACAGCAGACTTCCTAACACAAACTTTAAAGGCCAGGAAAGCTTGGAGTGAAATGCCTCAATCCCTAAAAGAAAACAATTTCCAACCCAGACTGAAATATCCTGCACAACTATCTTTTCACATTGATGGAGAAATAAGACACTTTTTGATAAAATACACCTAAAGAAATTAATGACCACAAAACCAGAGCTCCAAAACAATGTCAAGGATACCCTTCATTGAGAGACTCAATGGAGCTAACAATGACAAAATGCTTAATAGAATGAAGACATCAGGTAGGGTCAGGAGTTAAGTAGAAGGGAAAGGTAGGGAATCAGCAATAGGAAAATAAGGCAATGACAGGAATAAGTCAATATCTATCAGTAATATTGTGAATGGTCTCAATTCCCCAATCAAAAGACACGGACTGGTAGAATGGATCAAGAAACAAAATCCAACAGTATGCTATTTACAAGAAACACTTTTAACTAAAAAAGAAACTCATAGACTAAAAATCAAAGGACAAAAAAGAATATTCCATGAGACAGGATCCAGAGAAAAAGCACTTGTAGCTATCTTATATGCAGATAAAGTATATAAAGTATTTGGATTTCAAGCCAAAAGTGATCAAAAGAGGCAAAGAAGGTCACTGCAAATTGGTCAAGGGAACAACCCAACAGGAAGAGGTACACAATTATTAACATATATGCACTGAACAATGGTGCACCCAACTTCATAAAACAAGTACTACTTGACATAAAAGAGCAGACAAACATAAATACAACTATAGTGGGGAGCCTCAATACTATGCTATTACAAATAGATCAACTAGACAGAAAAATCAACAAAGAAATAGCACAGTTGAATCAAACTTTCAAACTGATGGACTTAGTATATAGCTATAGAATGTCCACACAACAACAGAATACACATTCTTCTCAATAGCACATGGGACTTTCTCCAAAATAGACCACATACTAGTCAACAATCAACCTTTAGTAAATATAAAATAATTGAAATTATACCATGCATATTACCATACCACAGTGCAATGAAATTAGAAATCAACAACAAAGGAAAACACAGAACTTATGCAAATGCATGGAAACCCAACACTCTTAACTAAATGATGAGTTATAGAAGAAATCAAGGTAGAAATAAGACAGTTTCTCGAACTAAATGATAATGCCAATGCAATATACCAGAACTTATGGGATAAAATGAAAGCAATACTCAGAAAGAAGTTTATAGCTAAGAATGCCCACATCACAAAAGCAGAGTGAGCCCAGAAAATTAACATAATGATGGACTTCAAAGTCCTAGAAAAATAAAAACAATCCAACCACAAAGTTAGTAGAAGGAAGAAAATTATAGACATAATTAATAATTAATGACACACCTGTTTAATCACTATTTAGACTTACAGTCCACTACTTGGACTTACAACCTAGCTTTTTTGTGTACAGTTCTGCAATCTTGTTTATAGATCCTCAGTGTCTCTTTTTGTATAGTACACCTTTCACTATACTACTGTAAGTTTTGCTGATTGTACTCTATAATACAGTACTGTCCTCTTATGTTCTGTTATGCATTACATACTGCATATAAGAGTTATGAAAATAAAATCAAAGTCATCAAATTGGAGTTTCCTTTGACTATTTTTTTTGTTCTGAATATTGTAATGTACATACAATGTACAATTCCTCATTTAGCAACCAATTCCATAAATGACCCAGTTCAGGATGAGAAATGCAGAAATCAATGAAATTGAGACAATCTCCCCCAGAACAAAAAATCCCCCAAAATTTATGATTCTAAGAGTTGGTTCTTTGGAAAAGAAATCAAGAAAATAAACAAACTCTTAGACAATCTAACCAAAAAAGGAAAAAGACCCAAGTCATTGCAATAAAAGATGAAAAAGTGAAATCACATTGTGTACTGCTAAAATAAAAAAACCATTATTAACAACTGCTTTGCATATCTCTATGCCAATAAATTGGAAAACTCAGAAAAGATGGATAGATTCCTAGATAAATATGAATTACCAAAATTGAACCAAGATGATTTAAAAGTCCTGAATAATCCAATAAGATGCAATGAAATTGAAGCATTAATAAATGACATACCAACTAAGAAAAGCCCAGGTCTGGACAACTTCACTGCTGAATTCTACAAAACTTCAGGGACTGTCTAATACCAATAGTGCTCAAGTTTTTTTAATGAATTTGAAAGGGAAAGAGTACTCTCAAAGTCATTCCTGGAAGCTACCATTACCCTGATTACAAAACCAGACAAGGATCCTACAGAAAAAGAGAAGTAAAGACCAATCTCTTTAATTAATTAGATGCAAAAATCCTCAAGAGGATACTTGCAAGTAGAATTCATTGAATCTTCAAAAATGTCATCCACATTGACCAAGTAGGCTTCATCCCAGTGATGCAAGGATGGTTCAACATAAATCAATAAATGTAATATATCACATATACAGGCAAAAGGACAAAAATCACATGATCATCTCAATAGATGCAGCAAAAGCTTTTGAAAAATTCTAGCATCTTTTCTTGATAAAAACACTGAAGAAAATAAGTATAGAAGGACTTTATTTCAATCTGAAAAACAGGCGATTTATGGCAAACTCACTGCCAACATCAAATTAAATGGGGGAAAAACTGAAAATTTTCCCTCAAAAATCAGGAACAAGACAAGAGTGTCCACTATCACCACTCCTAGTCAATGTAGTACTCGAAACATTAGCAAGAGCAATCAGGCAAGAAAAATATTCTCTCTTTTTCCTTCTAGAAAGGGAAAGAAGTCAGATTATCATTATTTGAAGATGACATGATCCTCTACAAAGAAGATCCTGAAAAATACACTAAAATATTTTTAGAACTAATGACTAAATTCAGTAATGTAGCAGGATACAAAATCAACACACAAAAATCAGTAACATTCCTGTACACTGACAGTGAACCCACTGAGAAAGAAATTCAGGAAATATACCACTCACAATAGCCACAAGAAAAATTAAATATTTAGGAATTAAACTAAGGAAATGAAAGAATGCTACAACAAATAATATACTATTCTGTAAAAGGAAATTGAACAGGACAACAGAAAATGGGAAGATACCCTTGTTCCTTGATAGGCAGAACAATATAGTCAAAATGGCCATACTTCCAAAATTTATATATAGATTTAACACATTCCTTACTGGGTCATAATTTGTATATATTTCTTCCAGGTGGCTTTGATTTGAATTAATCCATATGATGTTATATAGCTAAGCTATGCATACTATTTTGTTAATATAAAATGTTAAAAACAGCCATTGTTTTTTCATGGCTACATTATTATTAAGCTCAGTGGTAAAAAAAAAAATTTATTATTTCTTTGTGGTTACTTGGTTGGTCTTTTCATTTTTTTTTTTTTTTTTTTTGGTGCCAGGGATTGAACTTGGGACCTTCCACTTGCCAGGCAGGTGGCAGAACCACTGAGCTAAATCCCCAGCCCTATTCTTTTCATTTTTCTTTCTAAGTAATAAATAATTTTTGTATACATACATGTATGCTATAACTTGTTCATCAATTTTAAGAATATTTCAATGTTGCATTTTTTTCCATTAATGTCAAACACAGAAAATGGATGATTCGTCAGATGACCCTCTAATTATATTTCATCAGAAAAAAAGATCTCAACGTATTCCTCTTCAGATGAAGATTCATTAGAATTAGATGAATGCAATATTGTGGCCAATATATTCAATGAACATAGTGCGGATTTGGATATGAATTAGAAGATCAAGAGGAAGAATAGCAGCCAAGAAGAGAAAGAAATGTGACAGAACATGACCAGATGGAACTACAAAAAGGAAAATATCTAATAAGAAATATTAATTGCAGTGATTCTTTGGCATTACATAAATTATTTGTATCTGATAATATACTCAAAATTTTTGTTAAAGAAACAAATAGATATGCCATATGATGTGGCTTTAGAGCAAAAAGAAGAAATCTTTAGCAATACTGAGAATCTGTTACAATTGGTGATATGAAAATTTTTATAGGTTACAGTACATTATTAATTATAGGGATAGCACCATTACCAGATATTAGATTATGTTGGTCTAAAAATAACATGCATACTAGTGGTTGTATAAAGAATGTCATGCAATGCAATACTTTTTGGCTATTTTGAACTATTTACATTTCTTTGACAATACCACATGCAGAACCAAGTATCCTGTGAGTAAATTTAGAGAAATCATGGAAGAAATTATTAGTACATTCAAGAATGCAGTAAAACCTGGAAAAAAATGTAGTGATAAATGAACATATGCTTTTATGGTGAAGATGTCTGAATTTTCACCAATACATCAAATGAAAACAGGCAAATATGAGAAAAATTAATTAAATTATGTTTGCCTAGTTACACCTGTGATTTACATGTCTATGCTGGAAAAAGTGCAAGCCCTCCAATGAATGGACTTTCTTATGATGTTGTTTTGAAATTAATGAATGGCTTATTATTTGAACATTGGATATTATATGCAGGTAGTTATTACTTGACTGTACCCATAGCACAAGAACAATTAAAAAAAGAAAATTTTTTGCAGCAAAGTACAGCCAAATTAAAATTTTTTAGGAGTACAAGAAAAGGCAAAGCAAAAATGTGGTGAAATCATAAACTTTGAAAATCATTCTGGTGTAAAATTTGTTAAATGGACTAATAAAAGAACCATTTGTATGTTAACAACTTCTAAAAGTCATAGGTGTACATTGGTGGAAGAAAAACCTGGAAACATAAAACCTAATGTTCTCTCTGATTACAGTAATGCAAAGAGAGGCATTGATTTAGCAGACCAAATGTTACCATATTACAGTGCCTTAAGAAAAACACGAAAAGGGTATTAAAAATTGTAATACGGTAATTTGTGGTACAGAAGTTATAAATGCATATTGTATACACCAGCAATGATGCACTCGTAAGACTTCCATGTTTAAATTTGGAGATTTAATTATTGCTTTTTAATCAGGGGAAAGCACAAACGCAGTCCCCCACTTCCAAGTGTCCTGCATTTGAAGAAATCACAGGGGTCAGCACATCCAGAATGCAATAGACAAGGTTCAACCTAGAAAAACCACCTTCGTGATCATGGTTGAAGTATTAATCCTTGAAGAAATGTCATGGTCACAAAACACTCAGAAAAGCATTCACTTTATAGAAGCTTGTTTAAGATCAGCAAGAAATGCATGCAAATGATGTAGAGAATGTTGTCAAAAATTATCTGAAAAAATGGGTGCTGCTGTGGCTACAAAAAAAGCCAAACACATTATGACCTTTTGTGCACTCTGTACAAATCAGCTGCCTTTGTGTAAAAAAATGTTTTAAAGAAATTTACTAATATAAATAAATTTTTTAATCTAATGCACTCAATAAATATGTTAATTGTTGTAGTCATTTTTGGGGATGTTTTTTGAGACAGGGTCTCCCTATATAGTTCAGGTTGGCCTTGAACTTGCTACGTAGTCCAGGCTGGCCTCAAACTCATGGTGATCTTCCTCCCTTAGCCTCTCAAGTGCTGGGATTATAGGAGTGTGCCCAAATTTTAAATTGACATTTGTCTTAGTTGCTTTTCTCTTTGCTGAGACAAAATACCTGATGCTCAAGGTTAAAGGAGGAAAGGTTTATTATAGAGGTTTCAGTCCATAGTTGGCTGGCTCTGTGGCAGGGTGGCATGGCAGAGAGGCATCACAGAGGAGAAAGACTCCATGGCATGGCAGGGCATGCAGGAAGCAGCAAGTAGCAATAACAACAGCAGCAGCAGCTTCTTTCTATCCCTTTATATTCTATTCAAGCTGCAAACCTGTTGATTAGTGCCACCAACACCTAGGGTGGGGCACCTTTAATACCAGCAGCACACACTTAATCCCAGCATCATCTACCCTACATCCAGCCAACTCTGAAAAACCCCACCCATGGCTGCATGAGGCTTTGGGGGGACATCTAGATAAGAGCCATAACAGCATCATATTACAATGATACATGCATTCCGATGTTTATAGCAGCACAATTCACAATGACTAAATCTTGGAAGTGAACTATATGTTCATCAACAAATGAACGGATAAAGAAAATGTAGTATTTACATACAATTTAGTACTAATTTGTCATAAAGAAAGATAAAAATGAGTTATTTGTAGGAAAATGGATAGACCTTAAAACCATAATTTTAAATGAAATAAATTAGACTCACAAGCTTAAATATCTTATACTAGAAACCTAGAGTAAAAATAAAGAGCAAAAACAAAAAGAGATGAGGGGAAATAGGGAGAAAGATGTTTTGCAAAGGGAAAGGAGATCAACAGATGGAGGGAGGGGAAAAAAGGGGAGGGAAGGGGATGAAAAAAAGAATTGGGATGTATTATGTACATGTACCAATACCACACACAGAATGTAGACATTATGTACTGCAAACGTACAAAAAAGGGAAGGTGATCAAGAGATGGGGGAAGGAGGAGGGACCAGAGGGCAAGGGGATGAAAATAGAATTTAGATGCATTATGCAGATGCACCAACTTTGCATAAGAAACACAAACATGTGCTGTGCATATGTACTAATAAACTAAACTAAACTAAAAAATCACAAAAAGGAAGTGCTTACAAACTTTGGTTGATTGAGACTATTAATAAAGAATTAGGTTGAGCACCTCCTGTGAGCATCAGGGAACCCCAGAAGGGCATTCCCAGGGCTGTAGCAAGGACCTACTGGTTCCTTAGAGATTAGAAATTTGAGTTGTGATCTTCAGAAAGGTCTGTAGGAAGGTCCTACTTCACCCACATCAGGCTAACCAGACCCCTCTCAATTGGGCAGGCCTATTGTTTGGCTTTCTGGTGTCAACTTACCGAGAATTGGGAGTTGTCTCTGGGAAGTAAGTAGAGCTCAGAGGGGAGAGGGTACTTTTCATTGTAGCAGTACCTGTCGGAGTCTAACAGAGGGTCTGCAATTCAGTAGGTAAGCAGTGAGTATTTTTTGAGTGAATATATGAATGGAGCAGGGAGCAGGCTGGGAGGAAAGAGACATAGAAAGAGAATGATATGAGTGGTGGAAGGGTGGATCTGCAACTGAAATCTATTTGACAGACATTATTGATTCTATATTGCCTGCTGGGTCCTGAGAAAATAAGAGGCTAGATACACAGCACTGAATCACAGATAGCTTCAAGCCCTAACTGGCTGATGAATGTGTAGAAAGAGTAGAAAGAAATATTGGGAAGTGGTCACTGTGCTCGATTGTGGCTGTTTGTGAGTACCCCACCAAGTCTTTACCCTGCCTGCTTCTGGGATGTATCAGTGACCTTCCTTCTACTGTATATCAAACTCCAGGAAAATCAACAAACATGTTTTAATATCAATAATTGCCAAATAACACTGGGAAGAAAATTCAGTTGGAATGCCAAGTACTATAACCTAATTTATCTTTCTGATTGTTACCAGAACCCTAAAACACAGGCATAATCATTTCCATTTTAGAAATGACCAACCTGAGGATCTTCAGTATAATGATTTGCTTAAGATCATATGGCTGCAGAGCCAAGGTTTAAACTTGGTTCTCATGTCCATTGGTCAGGGTTTTGTTCTTTCACTCTGGTTGTGTTTGTGAATTGGTATATATCCAGTCCTCACACAACCTTTTTATGACTAGATAAAACGCAGATAGCTGAAGCCAGCATATGTCTAACAGAGGCCAGTGCTGCACAGGAGGAATCTTGGCTTTACTATAGATCTTATATTATGAAGCCTAATATAAAAAAAGCTTCCAGTGTAATTAATTCACTTACTCATTCACTCATTCAGTCATTCACTAATTCAGTAATTCATTCAGTCACTTGCATATTCATCTATACTTCAAATATAGGCTGTCTCATATTATGTGTCCTAAGCAGTTGTGAGAACAAGTAGAAGTAAGTCAGAAATGGTAAGTACCTGGAGAAGCTCTCACTCCATTAATTGATGGGAAAAGCAAGGATAAAAATGTTCATAACTATCATTTACTGAGTGATTACACTGTTCCAACTACATCCTATGGTTTAACTTTTTTGATCCTCAAAATAACCATATCAACTGTAAATACTATTATTTTCTTCATTTTATGGTTAAGGAACAGAAACCTAGAGAGAGTTTGCAATGTGCACAAGGTCACACAGCAAGTTAAGTGACAGAATCAGGATTTGAACCCAGGAAGTTCAAGTCCACAGTTTCCAAAATGACAGTTACTAGCTTGGATAAGTGCTAAATTTTGCATCCTTTTCTCTCCACCATCCTTATATTCTTTCTCCTCCAGTCCAAGTGATTCATTCTCTTTACCATGTCCTAGCTTTTTTGTCCTCCATTATCTTTGCCTGGGATGCTCCCTTCACTACTTTCATCTTCTCCCTTTCAACTCTCCAAACTCTTGACATACTTAAGATGGCAGCTGAAACATTGCCAATTTCTTTCTGAAGCTTTACATCGCCCCATAATACTATATAATTGTGTTAAGTCAAATAAAAATGATGATTTTGCCAGAGAGATAAAATAGACAAACAGGATGATATGTTGTATGACAATCATGACTGTAGAATTCTCAGCCCAGTGACGCCCAGAGCTAGCTCTCTAGATGAAATGACTACAGCTATAGGATTTTAGGAACTGCAGTACTAATGATACACTGGACCATGGCCACATATTGAAATCTTTAAATAGCCACAATATCTTGAATGTAGACTGAGGATTTAACTAAGGAGTTGCACACAATCATAATTTGCAATTATATATATATATGTATGAATGAAACCATGTGATATTTAAGCTTGTGTGTCTGACTTACTTAAGGTTGGAGGGGGGCAGGGAAAAGAGGATAGAAAAAAAGAATTAAAGAAGAGAAAAAAATAAAAATAGAGCTTTTGCAAATGGGAAGGGGACCAAGAGTTGGAAGAAGCAGGGAAGAAAGGGAGGGGTAGGAGATGAAAAAAAAATAATTATGATGTTTCATATACATGTACCAACTCTCCACAATGAATGCAATAATCATGTATGGCAAATATATACTAATAAAAATAAAAATAAAAAGTGTCAGATCTTTAGAGGTATTTGATCACAGTGAAATTTACTGTTTATTTAGATGTGCAGCTCTGAATTTAAACAAATACATAGAGTCATTGAACCACGATCTTAAGGGGATATGGACTACTTTAATCACCTCCAAAAGTCTCCATGAGTTCTTTTGAAGCCAATACATTTCGGCAATGCCATCATCCCCTACTCACTCAATAATCTGATTTCTCTCTTTTTTCCAGAAAATTCTATAACTGAAATAATAAAACAGATAGGTTTTATGTCTTCCCCTTTCCACACATCATCATGCTTTTGAGATTTATCCATGTTGTGGCATGTAGCAGTAGTTTGCTCCTTCCACTTGATAATATTGTTCTGTTGTCTAAATGTACTGTAAATTAATGAAGCATTCACTAGTTGATGGAAAGTTGAGTTTATCCTGTTTTGTTAGCTATTTATCTGTTCAATAAACTAGATTTCATGGCAGATAGTTATTTGAAGGGTAAGATAAGCAATTTTTTTTTTTTTTTGGTCCCGGGGATTGAACTCAGGTCCTTATGCTTGTGAGGCAAGCGGCAGAACCACTGAGCTAAATCCCCGGCTGTTAGTTATTTATCTAAAGAGAAATTATATTGGACAGTTTTCTTGAAGTTTCTGTTTAAAACTTCTCAATTTTTCATTGCATTGTTTTTAATCATTATTGAGTTGTGAATGTTATTCATATTTTCTGGATACAAGTCCTTTATCAGATATGTACTGAAAACATTTTCTCTCTGCCTGTAGTTTGCCTGTTTTTGCCCATGGCAGTGTCATTCAGATAGTAGACATTTCAAGTTATGGTAAAGTAGAGTTTACCAATTGTTTCTTTTGTTGTCTATGCCTTTTATGTTTTTTCCAAGAAATCTTTAGTCACATTGTATTTCTCCAGAAGTACTACAGGTTTTGATTTTACATTAGAATTGTGATTGCTTTGGAGTTAAGTTTTAAATATGGTACAGGGTATAAGCTAAAGATCATTTTTATGCATATAGCAAACCAATTGTTCCAGTATTATTTGTTGAAAATATTATCTTTTCTCCATTAAATACCTTGTCATATTTGTAGAAAAATTAGTTGATTAAATGTATTTTGAGTTTTTTTCTTGACTCTTTGTAGCACTTCATGATGGATTATCTCAGCTTTAATGCTTGGTCCTACTCAGTAAGTCCCTTGTATCAGTTAGGGTTCACTAGAGAAATAAATTTATATATACGTAAATGAATATATATATATATATGCATATATGCTTCACAAGGTAGGCTTACAATAACCGCCTGCAGAGTTAGAGGTAGAAGAATGCAAAAGGGTCATCTCTGCTCTGGAGAGCTGTAGGAGGCAGTCAAAAATCAAAAGCCTGAAGCTCACTGTGAGTCTTGTGCAAGTCCACATGGAAAACCCTAAGGATCTATGCTGGAAGGTTGAAGAGTCTATGCTGGATGCGAGAAGTCTGCACTGGAAGCCTGGAGACTGACGCCCAAAGGTAACTGCAAAGACTGGAACTCTTTTGAAGTGGCAAAAGTGAGACTTCCTTCTTCCTTCCCTTTTTATTCCATTGAGACTACAAGCCTATTGATTGGTGGCAGCCACAAAAGGGGTTGGTCTTCTCTCCTCAGTAAGTCAATCATCCAGACACATTCAGAACTGTGCTAAACTAATCTTCAAAGTGTTTCTTATTCAAGTTGACACCACGTTTAACTATCACACTTGTATTAATTTCACACTGCAATTGTAACAAATTGTAACAAATGTAGAGGCTTATACCAACCCAATTTTATTATCTTATAACTTTGTAAGCCAGAAGTCTGACCCAGGTATCATTGGGCTAAAATTTAGGTGTTGATAAGATTGTTCCTTTTTGGAAGCCCAAGGTAAGAATTCTTTTCTTGACTTTTGATGCCCTTTTCTAGTTTTGATATCAGAGTATTGGTGATGTATCAGGTGAATTTGTGTTGGTCAGTGTTTCTTACACTTATATTTCAGGAAAAATTTGTTTGTAATTGGTGTCTTCTCTTCCCTAAATACTTGCAAGAATACTTGGAAAATATCTGTGACTCAAATTGTTGTTGTTTCTCTTTGGAGAATTTAATTTCTATTGTAGATATGAGGCCATTTAGATTGTTTATTTTCTGGAGTGAGCAATGATAGTATCCTTCAAGGAATTTGTCTATTTCACTTAACTAATCAAATGTATTGCAATGAATGTGTCAAAATAGTCTCTTATTCTCCTTTTCAATTTCTGAAAGAACTATAATAATGTCTTTCTTTCCCTTCTATGGTAGCATTAGTAATTTATCTCCTTCTTTATCCATCTGGCTTGAGGTTAATAAATATTATTTATTGTCCATGTCTTAAAACCAAGCTTTGATTTTATTTTTTAAATTTTATTTTTCTAGCATTGTTTTATTAATTTTTAATTATTTTTTTCTGTTTTCCATTGATTTGTACTCTTTATATTTTCTTAGCTTCTTGCTTTGGGATTTAATTTTTTTCTCTAGTTTCTTAATTATTATGGTAATTGAAGATAATTGATTTGAAAGCTTTCTTCTTTCCCAAGACAAAATTTTATGTTCTAAATCATCCTGTAAGCATGCTTTGTTTTTTTGTTTGTTTTTGGTACTGGGGATCAAACTCAGGACCTTGCGTTTTCAAGGCAGGTGGCAGAACCACTGAGCTAAATCCCCAGCCCCTGTAAGCATGTTTTGTGTTTGTCCTACATACTGGATATGTGTTTTCATTTTCATTAAACACAAAACCGCTTATGATTTTCTTTCTGACTTTTTTTCATCCCATGGATTTTTTTAGTTTTAAAAATAATCTTTATTTTTTTTAAGTTAATAAGTGCATTACAGGAGACAACACGAGAAGCAAAGAGCCATTATTTGCAGTCATAAGCAGTTTAGGTGGATGTGTTCTTCTAGGTCCTGTGTGTACATACACAACATGCCATTATGTGTGGCTGCATTTGCGCGGTGTGTGTCATGCTTTTCCACACATCATGAATATTCAGCAATTCAAAATTCCAAAGCTATAAGACTATTTTTGATAACCAAGAACACACTCCACCAACTCAATCTGTTATAAAAAAAATTGTAATCCTACCTTTCTTAGGAACAAAAATTTCACTGAAGATAAAAATGGCAACAGGCCTCTAGATAGAAGTATTGGCAAAGTTACAATTACAATACTGCATTTCCTTAATGCTCAATTTAAAATGAGACATAAAGCAACAGAGTACACCAAGCCATGTGTCTGAGAGTTATCAGATCTCTATTATTAAGATGTTAGCAAGACGGCATGTTCGCACTGAATTATTAATGTATTTTATAGTATAGGTAGAAGACACACTTTGATTCCTCACACCAATATGTAAATCTGAATACTTTGCACACATCTCTCCTGGTGTGCTTTACCTGCCCCTCTGCTGCCAGCCTAATGACAAGTCCTGATACCCGCTGCCTAGAGGTGTTGTAACAATTTCAAGTTCAAGATGCAGCTTTTCTATCGTTATGACAAAAAGATGCTTTAGTGTTGTCCAACTCACTGCCTCTAGTTTTTATCATACATTGTCCGCTCAGGACATCTATAAAGCTTAGATGCTCTGCAATAGAGTATAAACTTTATGCACAATAAGCCCAAATACTTTACCAAAAATGCACATATAGGCCTATGGTTATAATCTAAAATCATCTTCCATATATGGAGATACTAGCAAAGAGCCCTTACCACCCTCAAGCTAGTGGGCAAGTATAGACAATATACTGCTCAGGCGTGGTTTAGCCATTCTATTTCCACACAGTATTTCCTATCAGTTTTTAAAAGCTATTTACAAAGTGTTATTCTACTTCTTCTACTTTTAAGTATATCAAGCACTTTTACATATCCAAAACTAGATTTTTCATATAAGTACTTGTCTGCTATCATGCAGCACTCATAAATAAAATTGCACAGATAGCAATGGTTGTAATTTGAAGTATCTGCTAAATATGACCATTTTGGCCTCACTTCCTTCTCTCTGCCTTTAACCCAGTGGACAAGTACAGGAATATGTATTGCTAGAGATGGCTGAATCCAAAATTCGTTTACAGAGGACAAACTTTTCTGTGTATTTCAATATAAAGTGTACAAAATGTGCTAACTTTACTACTCTGTTGTATACTAGCAACCTTTTTAACATTTGGGGACCAGATGCTGCAACATTTGGACTTATTTGCCCATTATATACAATATACACACAGCAAAATAAAACCCACAAAACATGCAGAAAAATTATGTCTCAAAATGTCCAAGTGCAGATGCACTAACTTTTGCAATTGCTTCCCTCCTACCTGTTCCAAACCACTGAACAAGTACAGAGAGTACCTTATTGCTCAAGAGGTAGTTTAACCATTCCATTCCCAAGAGACAATATTTCATATGAACTTTAGCAAAAGGATATTTACAAAGTGATATTTTACTACCTCCACATTTAACATAAATTGGGCACTTCTAAACATCAGGATAAGACTAGATGTTTCAAATAAGGACTCAATTTGTCCATTATATATATATATATACAGCAGTTTTGATTAAACTGCACACATGTAACAATAGTTGAAAGTGTCTTGAAAATATGAGCACTCTAATCTAGAACCCTTTCTTTCCCCACTAATCCAGTGGACTAAATTGCTCAAATTTTCAGAATACAGTCTTTCCTAGGATTTTTTAACACAAAATGTAAAAAAATTTGCTAGTTTCTCACTATTTTTATCAAAACTAGCAACCTCTTTAACATCTAGGAAGACTAGATGTTGTAAAAGGTCTCATTTGTCCTTTACATACCCTACATACATAACAAAGTAAAACACAATGCACAGACATAAGGGACAATGCACTAGCGTAATACTGCATTTCTGTCTCTTCTCAGAATCAGTGCATAAACACCATGTGTACTACTCAAGAGGAAGTATCCCTATTCCCCCCACAAGTAGCACTTCATGTGAGTTCTAACAAAATTTACAAAATTCATTATTTTACTACTACTTTTTAACATGTACCAAGCACTTGAGAATATCTTGAAAGGCCAGATATTTCAATAAAGTTCTTAGCATTGTCAAATATATATAGATATATATATATGACTATATATTAATGAGGACTAAAATGCACACACAGAACAATGGTTATAATATGAAAAACATCTTCTGCATGTAAACAAACTGCTACTGGACCTTCTTCTCTTCTCACTGTGTTCTGCTCCGTGTCCTCTAACCCACAGAATATCAAAAAGTCACTTCCAGAACATGTTTCTTTCCTGACTTTTTTTTTAAACAAATAAATGGGTGTTTCCAAGATTTGTGATTTTCTATTTTATCATACACCAGCAACCTCTTTACATTTATATTTTCCACATGCAGCAAGTTTTCTTTTAAAAGGTTGGGAGGAATTTTGAGGGCAGCTTTTGCATATTTTATACACAAGCCTTATCAAATGGCCAGTAAATCTTCCCAAAGGGTAATGGGCATCTCCAGTTAGCCAAAGGATAAATGCCACTTTACTGTTTCTCTTGTTGGCAACCTCCCATGGCCCAGGCTCCCTCACCTTGCAGGTCGGTTGGGTTAGGCTTTTGTCCTCATTGTCACAAGAAGGTGCAGTCTCCTCCAACTGGGACACAGCAGTCACCCCAGGACCCGGATCTGTGCAGTTCTATGGCCCAAATTGGCCAAGCTTTCAGAACCACCTTCTCTGGCCCTTGAGGTAAATTACCTCTGTGGTGATCGGAGGCCACCATTCTTATCACCAGGTCAATGCAGCTGCTGCAGGGTGCTAGGTCTTTCATGGCTGGTGGGGGCTTCACCTAGGCCTGCAGGTTGGGTTGGGAGACCCTGCGGCCCGGAAAGTTTGGCCTGTCCTTCAGAGCCTGGGCCCAGCCAGTGGGCCTTCAGGGCAGAGGCACAGCTCATCCTTGGGCCCTCCAAGTCATCCACCCCAGTTCACTCGCTGGCCTAGGATTGAGGGCCTGGAGGGCCCTGGGGGAGCAGGCTGAGTTCTGTTTTTCACGGCACTCTCTGCCGGAATTGGACCCATGGATTTTTCATTTTTAAGAATAGCTTTGCTTAATTTCTACATCATTAGATATTTTCCAAAATATTGATTTATAGTTTAATTCAGTTGTGTTTAGAAACTACTTTCCATGACTAATCTTTCAAAAATGTATTATATATTCTTCTCTGACCAAAGTATGCATTTTCTTACAAATGTACCATGTACACATCAAATGTATTCATAATCTGTTGTTGAATGGAGTATTCTATAAATATCAATTAGGTCAACTTTGCTGATAGTATTGTACAGATCTTCTGTATTATTCATTTTTATCTACTTGCTGTATAGTTAAATGAGAGAAAAATATTGAAATAATCAACTGTAGTAATGTATTTTCTTCTTTCAGTTCTAAAAAGTTTTGCTTCATGTATTTTGAAATTCTGTGGATAAATCTATATCCATTTAGGATTACAATTTCTTCCTAACAAACAAAATCGTTTATCATTATGTATTGTCCCTCTTTTATCTCTTATAGCAATATTATTTGTTCTGAGGTTTTTTGTCTGATAAAAATCAATATAGCCACTCTATCATTCTTTATGTCAAGGATTACATGATGTAGCTTATTATTCTTCATTTTACTTCTCATCTATTGATGTTTCTAAATAGCATATAGTTGGTTCTTGCTTTTACAGTCAATCTAAAAAGATTTACCTTTTCTGTGGGTTTTCAGACCACTTAATTTCAATGGAATTAATGATAGAGTTAATCCACATCTTGTTAGTTTTCTTATCCCATCTGTGCTTTGTTATTTTTTATATTTTCTTTTTTATAATTAATTTTATTGGTACATTGTAGGTATACAATATAATGACATTCATCATTGGGAATTTGCACCTTTACATATTCTAACTTGGTTCTTATTTTTCCCCATTCTCCTGCCCTCCCTTCAACCCCTCTAACCTTCCCTATTTCCAAAGACTTTGTTTCCATTTTTTAATTTTCTCATATTAATTCCATTCCCTTCTTTCCTTTCCCCTACCCCTCCCACTTTTCCTTCCCCTTTGCCCCTTTTCTTCCTATTTCACATTATCTATTATACATTTTAGTCCTTATTTACACTTTCAGTTCCTCACACAAGAGAAACTATTCAGTATTTATACATGTGTGTCCTATTTATTTCACTTTAGAGTATCGCCTCAATGTGCACCCATTTAGCAATAAATGTCTCTAATTTCTCATTTTTTATGGCTGAGTAGTACTCTATTTTATTAAAAAAAACCCACATTTTCTTTATCCAGTCTCCAGTTGATGGGCATTTGGGCTGTTTCCAAGTTTTAGCTATTAAACTGTGCTGCTATGAACATGGGTGCACATATATCACTGTGGTATGATTCTTTTCATTCTTTGGGGAAGATCCCCAGCAGGGGAATAGCTGGCTCAATGGGACTTCCAGTCCTAGTTCTGTGAGGTATCTCCATACTGATTTCCACAGGGGTTGCACCAGTTGACACTCCCACCAGCAGTGGAGGAGGGTTCCTATTTCCAGACAGCCCCGCCAGCATTTGTTATTGGTTGATTTCATGCTAGCAGCCAATCTTTCTAGAGTGAGGTGGAATCTCAGCATTGCTTTCATTTGTATCTCTCAAATGACCAGTGATGTTGAATATTTTTTCATATGTTTATTTGCCATTTCTACTTCTTTGCCTGAGAAATATCTGTTCATTTCAGATGCCCATTTTTGGATTGGGTCTTTAAATTTGGAAGGTCTGATTTTTTAAAGTTCTTTATAGACTCGAGATAGTAGAACTTTGTCTGAGGTACCTCTGGTGAAAATTTTTTCGCACATTGTGGGTTGTCTCTCCACATTGCTGGTGATTGCTCTTGCTGTGCACAAGCGTTTTAGTAAGAAGAGATCCCACTTGTTGATTGTTTGTGGTAGTTCACGGGCAACTGAGATTTTGCTCATAAAATCTTTTACTACACCAATGTCTTCAAGAGTTCTACCCAACCTCTGTTCCAGCTAGTTCAGCATTTCTATTTTAATATTTAGATCTTTAATCCATTTTGATTTTAATTCAGTGCATGGCAAGAGATATAGGTCTAGTTTTAATCTATGACAAGTTGAAACCCAATTTTTCCAGCACCATTTACTAAAGGAGCTATCTTTCCTCCAGTGAGGGTGTTTGGCTCCTTTATGAAAGATGAGATGGCTGAGTGTGTCTAGAGTTGTTTCGGCATTTCTGATCTGTTCCAGTGGTCCTCAGGTCTGTTTCTTTGCCAGTACTATGCTGCTTTTATCACAGTAGCTCTGTAGTATAGTTTCAAGTTGTGGATTGTGATACCCCCTGCCATGTCTCTGTTGCCTAGAATTGCTTTTGCTATTCTAGGTCTCTTCTGGTTTCAAATCAATTTTTGGATTATTTTCTCTAGTTCTGTGAAGTATACTGTTGGGGTTTCAATCAGTATTGCATGAAATCTATACAGCAGCTTTGGAAGTATGACCTTTTTCACTATATGGGTTCCTCCTACCCAGGAACAAGAGATGTCTTTCCATTTTCTTATATCCTCATTGATCTCTTTTTTCAGAGTGCTGCAGTTTTCATTCACTATAGAGGTCTTTTGCTTCCTTTGTTAGATTGATTCCTAGATATTTCTTTTTTTTTTTTTTTGGATGCTATTGTGAAAGGAAGTGTTTCCCCAATTTCTCTCTCAGTGAGTCTGTTATTTGTGTACAAGAAGGCTATTTTTTTGAATGTTGAACTTGTAACCGGCTACTCTGCTGAATCTGTCTATTAAGTCTAGAAATATTTTGGTGGAGTTTTTTGGATCTTCTATGCAGAGTATCTTATCCTCAGAGAATAATGACAGTTTAACTTGTTCCTTTCCTATCTTTACTCCTTCTATTTCTTTCTCTTGTCTAATTGCTGTGGCTAATTTTTCCAGAACTATATTGAATAGGAGGGGTGATAGTGGACACCCTCATCTTGTTCCTGGTTTTAGTGCGAAAGTTTTCAGTTTTTGACCATTTAGTATGATGTTGGCTATTGGTTTTTCATAGATAGCCTTAATCAGATTGAGATAAAGACCTTCTATTTCAAATTTTTGTAGAGTTTTTTTTTATCATGAATAGGTGTTGGATTTTGTCAAATGCTGTTTCTGCATCTATTGAGATGATCATATGTTTTTTTGTCCTTGGTTCTGTGAATATAGTGTATTACATTTATTGATTTACAAATGTTGAACCATCCTTGCATCCCTGGGAAAAATCCAACTTGGTCAGGGTGTATGATCTTCTTGATGACCATCTGTATTCTGTTTGCCAGTACGTCGTTGAGGATTTTTGCATCTATGTTCATTAGGGAGATTGCCCTGTAGTTCTCTTTTTTGGTTGGGTCTTTCCCTGGTTTTGGAATCAAAGTAGCACTTGCTTCTAGGAATGAATTTGGAAGTATTGCTTTCCTTTCAATTTCATTTAAGAGTTTAAAGAGTAATGGTGATAGTTCTTCTCTAAAAGTCTTGTAGAATTCAACAGTGAAGCCATCAGGACTTGGCCTTTTCTTTGCTGGTAAATTTTTAATTGCATTTTCAATTTCACTCATTGTAATTGGAGTGTTTAGAATTTTTATATCTCCTTCATTCAACTTTGGTAATTCATATGTATCTAGGATTCCGTCCATTTCTTCTGTGTCTTCCATTTTATTAGAGTACAGGTTCTTGAAGTACATATTGATGATCTTCTGGATTTCTGCTGGATCTTTTGTGACTTCACCTTTTTTGTTCTTAATTGCATGGATTTGAGTCTTTCATGTTTTTGATAAAGTTGGCTAAGTGTTTATTGATTTTATTTATTCTTTCAAAAAACCAACTCTTTGATTCATTGATTTTGTGTATTGTTCTCTTAGTCTCCATTGCATTGATTTCTGCTCTGATCTTTATAATTTCCTCTCTTGTATGAGCTTCGGGTTTGTCATGCTCTTCTTTTTCTAGGGGCTTGAGGTTCAGCATTAGGTTGTTTATTTGAGCTCTGTTTTCCTAATATGGCCATTCACTGCTATGAATTTCCTTCATAGAACTGCTTTCATTGTGTCCCATAGATTTCTGTATGTTGTATTGGCATTGTCATTTAATTGTAGAAAATGTCTAATTTCTTCTTTAATTTCTTCTGTGACTCATTGGTTATTCAGAAGTGTGTTGTTCAATTTTCATGTGTTTATAAAATTGTTGCAATTTCTTTTGCTATTGATCTCCAATTTCATTGCACTTTGATCTGCTAGTGTACAAGGGAGAACTTCGATTACTTTGCATTTACTTAAACATGTTCTATGAGTGAGTACATGGTCTATTTTGGAGAATGACCCATGTGCACCTGAAAGTAATGTGTATTTTGATTTTGGGGGGTGGAACAATCTGTAAACATCTGTTAAGCCCTTTTGTTCAAGAGTTTGATTGAGTTCTAGTATTTCCTTTTTTATTTTTTGTGTAGTTAATCTACCTTTTTGTGATAGTGGGGTATGGACATTCCCTACTACTATTGTATTAGTGCTTATTTGATTTTTCATGTCCATGAGTACTTTTTATATAGTTGTGTGCCCTAGTATTTGGTGTATATATGATTGTCATCTCTTCTTCTTGGATTTTTCTCTTCACAAGGATGTAGTGTCCTTTGTCTCTCTTAACTTGTGTTGGTTTGAATTCTATTTGATCTCCAAAGAGGATAGCTACTTCTGCTTTTTTTTGGGTTCTTGTCACATGGAGTATTGTTTTCCACCCTTTAGCTTTCAGTCTATGGGTTTCTGTTTTAATTAAGTGAATTTCTTGTATACAACACATTGTTGAATCTTGTTTCTTGACCCATTCTGCCAGTCTATTACTTTTGATTGGTGAATTGAGACCAATAACTTCAATGGTTATAACTGATATGTATTGGCCTATCCTTGCCATGACCTTTTCTCTTTGTTAGATTCTCCCCCTTTTCATTTAATTTCTTGTTGTGACTCATGGATTCATTCTGCTGAGCTTCCTGGGGTTATGATCCTCATTGTCTTTTACTAGAATATCATTTAAAATATTTTGGAGTGCTGGTTTGGTATTCATGAAGTTCCTCAGGTGCTCTTTTTCATGAAAGTATCTTGTTTCTCCATCAATTGTGAAAGACAGTTTTGCAGGATACATCAATCTGGTTGGAGATTATTTTCTTTTAGGGCTTGAAATACATCACTCTAGGCTCTTCTTGTTTTGAGAGTTTGTGTTGAGAAGTCTGCTATGATTCTGATGGACCTTCCTTTGTATTTGATTTGTTTGTTTTCTCCAACTGCCTGTAGAAGTTCGTCCTTCTGTTGGGTTTCTGGAATCTTAACTACTACATGCATATGTATAGATTTACTTTTTATCATGACTACTTGGAGTCCTGTATGCCTCACTTGTCTGTATGTCAAGTTCTTTTCCCCTGCTTGGGAATTTTTCTGCCATTACTTCTGTGAAAAGTTTTTTTTTTTTATGTCGTCTGCACTCTCTCCTGTTCTCCAGTGATTCCGATCATTTTATGTTATTCTTCTTTGTATCATCTAACAGTTGCTCGATTGATTTTTTGTGGTCCCTTACTATTGTTAAGAAAATTTTCTTTTCCTGGTTTCTAATTGCAGTCCTGTCTTCTATATGATATTCTGCTCTCACACTGACTCATTCTGCAGGGTCATCTTTCAATGGAGTTTTTTTTTTGTATTAACTTTATTCTATTTTCTGTATAATTTTAAGTACATAAAGGTTTATTTCCACAGGCCTCAGGAAATGGGTAGAAGTCACAGGACAATCTCTCTTCCCTCCAAAAAAGGTTGCATATTTTGGTAAGTGTGTCCTACAGGGGAAAACTGAAACATTAACAATGCTGAACATGGTTCTTACATAAATCAAGACCCAAAACCAGCCTGCAGTGATGGGTTTAGTCCTCTGTTCAGATGCCTGGACAGAAGCCTAAGCCATTCAACATGACAGGCAAAAGGAGGCAGTAAAGATGGGTGACAGGCACCTATCAGGGAGGAGGAGGAATGCTGGATTCCTTGGAATGGCATGTTCTCTTTTTTTCTCTTTCCTAAAGTCACCTCTGTTGGAAGGTGTTGGGTAGGAATCCCAGAGAAGGAGGATCCAAGACTCTGAACTGCCCTGGATAAAGGGCACTGCTACTGCAGCTGTGGCAATACCAGCAATCTCAAGATTGAGTCAGACCCAGGATGGAATGCAGAATTAAGGAAGGAATGCATGTAAGAAACAAGTTTGCTTGGAATGCTAGACGGCCAAGCCTCAACCTTTGATCCAGTATAACCCTTGCTTCACGTGTTAATCGTGAAAAATTAATTTGGTTACAACCACCTGGAATCATACTAGCTTCTACTACCTCCATGCTCCTTGTTAGAAAAAGGTGAGTATGCACACTGTAATCTGTCAGTTCCCGGGACTCTTTTACTCTTCCCAAAGGGCTGTCTGTTGGTAGAATAATCCCCAAAAGCTGAAAGCTAGAATGCACCAGTCCAGGTCTGCAGTTCCTTAGGGGCGGACTGGTGGTATGGCTGTGCTGATGTGGAGAAGAGCCACCTTCCTGCAGATCAGCTGACCTGCGATCCCACCCCAGATCTCAGCCTGAGGTATTTTTCAGTGAAGGCAGGTAGCTGGGCTTCTCAAAGCAGAGAGGCAGTTTAAGAGCGGAAAGGTAGAGGAAATCTGGAAAAGAACCATCTCGATAGATTTATCTCATGGTGTGAAGGGAGAGTGCAAAGAACCCACTAGCACTTGGCTTATCCCGCAATTTCTGTCACTGTGGTGACCAACTTCTGCCCATTCCATAGGGTCTTGAACTGCTCAGGAACTGGGAACTCATTGAAATCGCCACCTTCTGTGGGGATGAGGACATTCATCTCAGATGATTTGGCACTGACTATCTCACAATCTAGGGAATTCTTGCTCTGGTAATCATGGTAGCCATTTGTTTTGTTAATGGAAATGGTTGGCACTTTACCCATTACCTGAACTTTGACATCTCTACTATTGATTATCTCCACAATGCCCACGACATCATCAAATACCAGACCAAGTTTCTTACAGTTATCTACTATAATGGAGTTAATTTTGCCCTTGATTTGCAATGTTGTGTTGACACACTTGAATACCTAAGCCACCTGTTTCAACTCTGTGTTATCAATCACCAGGTTGGAAACATTCTCCTGGTTTTCCACTCTCCACTTCTTGCCCTCCAGTTCAAGTAGAGCTGGTTTCTTCTTTGTGACTGGTTTGGGGGATGGGCTGGTTTGGGGTTTAAGGGCAGAGAATGGTTTGGGGCCACTGGGTGCTGGACCACTCTGAGCCTTTAGGGCAGGATTCTTGTGAGTCTTCATATCATCAGATACATGCTTCAGGGCATGTGTAATGCTCTCCCCCTGATTAATCTGTGCAAACAGAGCTGAGTGGGAAGCAGAGTCATCGGAGCCTGAACTGGTGGGAATTGGTGGGGACTGGTGGGGGAGGTGGGCGGGATGGAGGGGGAGGAGGACCTGATCCAGCAGAGGGTCCAGAGGGCAGTCCACTCAGTTCTTTTGCCACAGGCCCCATTTTGTTCCAGGACAGTCCGGTGGTGTGGAACTCCTTGATATAAGCCTGCAGTTCTGTCCATATACTCAAGTAAGCTTTCACCCAGTCCACATGCTTCTTATCCACATCTTTGTGCTCCTTGAGGACTCTGTTTGTATAAAACATGGCAGTATCATTCATTTCTTTCACATAGGGGCCACGTTTGGCAGCCATTGCCACCCAACCCAGAGCCTGGATGCTTTCACTGACAGCTGACAGGTGATTGAACAACTTGCTGCCTCGGTTCTTCTCCTGAAAGGTTATCACTCCTTGGATCTGCTCTGAGATGGGTGCCAACAAATCAGAAAGCTTATTGCCGGCTGGCTGCTGGCACTGAGAAGCTGTAACCAGGAGAGCTCGCTCCAACTTCAAACCTGTGTGGACCATCTCCGCATGTTTCTGCACATCTCCTCCAATCTCTTTACTGATCTTCAAGTACTCTGCCACAGGACCTGCAAGCAGCAAGTCGAATGCTTCCACATATGGAGCTGCTCCCTGTGAAGCACTGCCTCCATCTCCGTGCCCCCGGCACATGTCAGAGGAGCAGGACGCTGCTTCCAGGCGGCCCACCGCCCTCTCCAATCTTTCTACCAGAGTTTGCATGTCAGCCATGATGAGCTGCCTGCCTCCTGGCCAGTTCTACTTCCACTCTCTTGGGCCCGTGATGTAGCTCAGTAGCACAGCACCTGTCTGGCATGCACAAGGTCCTGAGTTCGATCCCTGGTACTTAAGAGTTCTGCCTCACCCCAGGACTGCAATCAACCACTCTCCACTTACGGCAAGAACTGCCCAGCAATCTTGGGAGACCCACTTCCGGGCCCTCACTGGGCGCGGCTCCCCCACTAGAAACCAACAGTCAGCAAAAAAACCGCTAAACCAGACGCGGAGTGGGGAGGAAGTCTGCCCCACCCCCTTCGTGACTCCGCCCCTATTCACAACGCCCCGGGAGAGGGAATTGGGCTAGCCCATAGGGCGCTGGTGAAAGAGCGCTGCCCCCAAGGCGGGAGTCACCCAGGGAGTGTGCACAGTCCGCGCCACGCCCCTCTACTGGAAGAGAAATGGAGTTTTTAATCTCCTGAATATCTGTTTGCATCTGTTTTATGGATTCTATTTGTTTCCTTTGCTTGGAATCCATCATATTTCTCACCTCCTCTATTTCTTTTTACCTGTGTCTTCTCTAGCATTATTAATTATGCCTTGCACTATGGACACAATCTCTGTCGTTATCTGGGAAATTATTTCTGATTTAATTTTTTCCAGATCCTCTTTTGTTGCCAGTTCAAGAGGTCCAGGTGATTGAGTATCAGATTGTTCCCTCTCCTTGCCCTTTGGTGTTGCCTTAGGTGTTCTGGAAGTCTGGTTTTGAGACTTGTTTGTGTGTCTTCTCATTTCAAATGATGCAGCCTGTTCTTCCTTTGTTGAGGTGACTTTTTGCTCACCCAGTGGTCTTCAATTCTCAGAAAATCACTGAGAGGCCTTTTCTCTACGGCTCACCACTGTGCTAATTCCTGGGTTCAGAATGGTGGCCTTCTGGATCTCTGTGCTGTTTTATTGTCAGGGTGGGGTCCTGTTGTCCTGGGGCCTTTCCACACTTGGAATGATATCTGGGCGTGCCTCTGGCTGGGGCCTGCCCTCTTCCATAGCTATTTTCTGGGAGGCCCTTTGGCTAGGGCCTGTGAAACAGAGTCACTGGTGCATGGGTGGGCTTCTGGCTGGGGTCTTCAGGCACTTACAAATGCAATCTGGGCAGGCCTCTGACTGTTGCTCATGTGCCTGTGCAGCTGTTTTTTAGGTGGGTGTTTGGCTGGAGACTGTAGGCCCAAGCTTCTGGGGTCTGGCTGAGGCCCTGGCTGAGACCTGCATACACCCATGCAGCTGTAATCCATGCAGGTGTTTCACTGGGACCTGTGCACACTTACTGATTGTATCTGGGCACAACTCTGGCTATTGCTTGTGAGCTTGTGCAGCTCATTTCCAGGTGGGGCTTTGGCTGGGGCCTGTGGGCTCTTTTTTTATATTTTCTTTTGGATAAATTGAAGAATATTTGTGATTCCATTTTGTCTACCTTATTGACATATTTATGTGTTTTTTAAAATTTTTCTTTATTGGTTTCACTATCATTTGCAATATACATCTTTAATCAGAACCCAACTTCATATATAGTATAAAAACTGTATTAGTCAGCTTTTCTTCACTGGGACACCATACCCAGAACCCACAATTTAAAGGAGGAGATATTTAATGAGGCACACAGTTACAGAGGTTTTCAGTCCATGGTCGGCTGGCTCCAAGGCAGAAACATCATGGTGGAAAGGTGAGGAAGAGCAAACCTGCATAGCTCGTGGTGGCTGGGAAGCAGAGCAGGGGAACAGTGCTAGAAAGGAAAGGTCCAGGTACAGTACTTTAATGGTACACCTCTGTGCCTACCCAAAAATGCACTCCACCAAGCCTTGAGCAAATCCTAAAGTCAATTCAAATTTTTAGTCCACCCTAAATATCACAAGAACCTTACATCAGTGTTTCCAATTTCTTCCTCACGTCTGCTGCACCACTATTGTCATGCACTTCATTTATGCATATATTATAAACTCCAGCATCCATTGTTACTGTTCTTTCTAAAAACAGTCTATATCTTTTATACAGATAAAATGTTCAAGATATGCCTTTTATGCATACCTTGATCTTTACCATTTCTGCTATTCTTCACTTCTTTCAAGTTTCCATCTGACATATTCTTTCAGACTGAAAATCTATTTTCACAGTTAATAATGTACCTCAGCTTTTGTTTGTCTGAGAAATTTTCCTTAATTTTTGAAAAATATTTTTAATAGCTGCACATTTCTGGGTTGACAGGTTTTTCTTTCAGTACTTTAAAGATGTCACCCATTTGTTTTCTGGCCTGCATAATTTATGTGGAGAAACCTACTGCAGTTCTAATTTTTGTTCCCCTGCATTTATTTATTTTTTTTTATCATTAGTAGTTTTGTTTTGTAGTTTTTAAAATCTTTTCTGGGGTATGTGGTTATAAAATAGAATCTTTTATTATTTTTGAAAAACTCTCACCCATTTTTTCAAATAATTCTCTGTCCCAATTTTTTCTGCCTTTTGTTTCTGAGACTTAATTACTCATATTTCAGTCAACTCTAAATTGTCTCATAAATTTTGGATACTTTATTCATGTTTTCACTTCTTCTTTCTTTTGTATTACAATTTGAATAATTTGCAATGACCTATTTTCAAACTCAGTGATTCTTTGTCTCCCTGTATCCATCTAATGATGAGCTCATCTAAGGCAATCTTTATCTGTGTGACTTCATTAAAACATTATTTTGTTATTGTGTACTTTTTATTTCTAGTATTTCCATTTCATTCTTACATGTTCTTTTTATTGCTATGTTGAAATTCTCCATATATTTCCATTTTCTCCACTAGGCCATTATAATATAAATTGTAGTATTTTAAATTCTTCATCTAGAGAATTCCATATCTAATCATTCCAATATCCAATTCAGGTTTCCTTGATTGAATTATTTTCAACAGTGTGCTATTTTATTTCCCAATTTTGTATTTGGCTTTTAATGTGTTTAGAGGGATAGCAGATACTAAGCTAAATATTACCTATGCTTGGAAATCACCCTCCTCCTCCTCCTCATCCTGCTGCTGCTGCTTCTGCTTCTTTTTCTGCTTCTTCTTCTTCTTCTTCTTCTTCTTCTTCTTCTTCTTCTTCTTCTTCTTCTCCTTCTTCTTCACCATTTAATTGTGAAATTGGGTCAACCCACTCACAAAGTGAGCAGACTTTATGATTTTTGCTATCATCATAAGTGCAACACAAGTTTTGAGTTCCTCTAGTGGTGGGTTGCTGCTGCCATATGCTTACAGTGGGAATTGTGTTTCTGGAAGATATTTCTGCTTCCCCTTCTGCTTTTGGGTACCCTTGCATGCCTAGGCCACAGAGGGGAGTCTCTGTCTATGCTCTTGCTTCTCTTCCAGCGGTAAGATGTTGCTTGTTATTTGATACTAGGCTGCTCACAGAGGCATGGCATGTTCTCCCTTTCCATGCTCCAGTCTCAGTGGCAGGCAGACTGTGTACCTGGGCTTTAGGAATGGGACTTCCTAGTATACTTGGCTGTTCTCACAGCAGCAACAAAACTGTCTTACATCTCTGCTTGATCTTAGGTAGGAATTTCCTGTCACACTTCCAGCAGTATAGCAACCTTATATTTATAGGATCCTGGGCTCAAGAAATATCCCTGCCTATCTGCTAGAGGTTGAAGACTTTTCTTATGTTGTTTTTCTCAAGAGAAAGATTTTTTCGAGTCCTGGGTGCAAAAGAGTTCTCTACTCTTCCCTTGAAGGCAGAGAAGTTTTGGGTCTACACTTCTCCAGAAGCAATAGATCTTCACCTGTAAGAAGACTTATTGCTTCACTCCTAGAATTTTAAGGCTTTTGCTTCATAAGAGTGAAGGATCTGAGGAAGCTATTAGGGAAGCCCCCTCACCCCCACCACACAATCTTTTTCATGAGCAACTAGTGTAGGAATACAGAAAACAGAATATGTGGGATGCAAATCACCCTCTTCCTTGTGTAGGGGGGAACCAGCCACTCCCAACTGGCCCACCATTTCACATACCTCTCTAGAATTCATCTTACATTGAAATGAAGCAAATCTTTTTAAATATTCTCATACATTCACATCTGCCTTTTTCATTGCTTACACTGGTCTACCTGTGTGGAAAAAACTTCTTTCTGTCTTTAAAACTCCCAAATTCTTCCTAGATAAGCTCAACATTTATTTCCTCCTTGATAATACTACCCAACGTTAATTTCTTCCTTGTTGATAGTTCTTATAACTAATTATATATATATATATATATATATATTTATCGGTGCATTTTAGGTATAAAATACATTTACATTTATCATTGGATGTTTGTACCAGAACATGATATATCTTAGTTCTTATTTTTTCTCCCATTACCTGTGCACCCTTCACCCCCTCCACCCTTCCCTATTTACACAGAGCTTGATTCCATCTTTTTGTCTCATAGTTTTTCCTTTCCCTTCTTCCCTTCTTCCCTTTCCCTTCTTCCCTTCTTCCCTTTCCCCTTCCCCACCCACCATCCCCAAACCCTTGGACCTTTTCTTATTTCAAATTATCAATTATTCATTTTAATCATTTTCATCCTTATTTACACTTTCAATTTCTCACACTAGAGAAACTATTCGGTATTTACACATGTGTCCTATTTATTTCACTTAAGAGTATGGCCTCAATATGCATCCATTTAGCTATAAATGTCTCTAGTTTCTCATTCTTTATGGCTGAGTAGTACTCCATTTTATTAAAAAACCCACATCTTCTTTATCCAGTTTCCAGTCTATGGGCACTTGGGCTGTTTCCAAGCTTTAGCTGTTACAAACTGTGCAGCTATAAACATAGGTGCACATATATCTCTGTGGTATGATTCTTTTAATTCTCTGGGGAAGATTCCCAGTAGGAGAATAGCTGGGTCAAATGGGACCTGTAGTCCTTGTTCTTTGAGGTATCTCCATACTGATTTCCACTGTGGTTGCACCAATCTACATTCCCACCAACAATGGAGAAGGGTTCTTTTCTCTCCACACCCCTGCCAGCATTTGTTATTGGTTGATTTCTTGATAGCAGCCATTCTTTGTGGGGTGAGGTGGAATCTCAGTGTTGTTTTCATCTGCATCTCTGGAATTACCAGTGATGTAGAACATTTTTACATATATTATTTGCTGTTTTTACTTCTTTGTCTGAGAAATGTCTGTTCATTTTGGATGCCCATTTTTGAATTGGGTCTTTGAATTTGGGGGGTCAGATTTTTTCAATTCTTTATATATTCTCGATAGTAGACCTTTGTCTGAGCTACAGCTGCTAAATATTTCTTCCCACATTGTAGGTTGTTTCTTAGCTCTGTTGGTAGTTTCTCTTGCAGTGAAGAAGCTTTTGAATAAGATGAGATCCCAGTTGTTGATTCTTTGTGCATGCTACTGAAGATTTGCTTATAACTAATTTTAAATCTGTTATTGCTTTCAATTTATAAATGGACATTTAAATGTGTACCATCTAGTACTTTATTACATTGTGATTTATTTCTATCACAGGTTCTAGCCAGATATATAGTAGATGCTCAATGTCTTAGCAATAAAATTTTAGTTAGAAAAAATATATTGAGCTCCTCTTGTGTACACTGGCTACAACAGCAAAACTTAGCTATTCCATATTCTTTTAATTTGTGTGTGTATGGTATTAGTCCATCAGCAGAAGAGTTTAACAAGTTAGCTTTGAAAGACAATGAAATTTTTAGAAAGAGTATAAGCATTAAGAGCCTAACGGCTCTGGATTCTAATCTTGGCTCTACCACTCATTGTCCATAGGATTTCTGGCAAGTTACTGAAGATTAAATGAGTTAACAGTTTGTATTTTAGTATAGAGAAAATGAAACAGAGTGCAGAGACATAAAACAGGTTTAGTGTGGTGAGGGAAGGAGCGAGGGGGACCTGTGTGGTGTTAACTGGTTTCCCACTTCTTCTTTCTTTCCATCTGGACCCAAATGTTGCTTCCCACATTCAGGGTGGGTCTCTCCCCTTGAGTTTGCTGTCCCACATGTTGGTCCTCTCTGGAAACACCCCCATAGACATCCCCAGATGCATGCTTCATTGATTTCCTAGCTGTTTTTCAATCTCATCAAGGTGATAATGAGGATTAACCATCATAAATTGGGCATGGTGGTGCACACCTGTAATTCCCGCACATGGAGGACTGAGTCAGGAGGATGATGGTTTTGAAGCTGGCCTGGGATGCAGAACAAGAACTTGCCTTAAAGCACAAACAAAAAAAATATTAACCATCACAGATAACTTTAAAGAGTCAACCATTTCAGAGAAAATAAGAAGTAATTCTGATAACATTGATAACATTTTTATAAATTGTGAAGTGCTATGCAAAATAAGTGTCTTATGTGATTATGGTGACCTAGAAGGTAAAACAAATAAATCTGCTGCACTTTCTACCTTGCTCTTAACAAAGTCAACATAACACAAGTTGCTGCCAGTTCAATTTCCACCAAAAGTGGAATTTGGAACAGTGACCATAGACATGACTTGGGATTTTAGTTTTCTGATCTTTCCTTAATCCTTGTCTCAGATCTAGTGCTTCCTAAGGGAAGCTGGATGTTAAATTGTGTGCTATGGTGTGAAAGTTTGTGTCCTTCCAAAATTCATACATGCATTTTAACCCCCAATGAGATAGTATTAAGATATGGTGTCCCTGTAAGATGATTAGCCATTAAGGCTCCACCCTCATGAATAGGATTAGTGTTTTTTTAAGAGGCCTGAGGGAACTTGTTTGCCCTTGTACTTATGCCATGTCAAAGCACAACAGAAGGTGCCATCTTTGAAGCACAGAGTGAGCCCTCACCAGACACTGAATCTGCTTGTATCTTGATATTGGACTTCCTGGCTTCCAGAACTGTGAGAAATAAATTCTATTGTTTATAAATTACCCAGCCTAAGGCATTTTGCTATCACAGCCTGAAAAACACTAGGACATTGCCTCAACAGGGGTAGGACTAGGGTAAAGATTTCAAAAATGTCAATTCAAAAGGAAAATCTGGTTCAGAAAAATTTGAGTCCAGTCAACATAGTCTGTGGGCCATGGAGTGCAGTGTGGGGACAATAGTTTACCAAATAATATAATAAAGCGGAAAAATCTTGTTTGTGGAGATATTTTAATACTTCCAGCTCTGAGTCTTACATTATTCCAAGAATGATATCTCTCAATAATCACTCTAGTAGCCCTGAAACTGCAATTGCCATGGACAGGAAGTATATTCTACTGGAACTTGTTACAACAACTTTTAAAATTGATTAAATTAAGAAAAATCCTGTGTTACCATGTAGAGAAAGGGCTGGGAGTAGTAGCAAACTACCACTTTGGCATCATTGGTTTGCCCAGTTAGCCCAGGAAGTGTGACTATTGTATGTTTGAAGTGTATTTGTATGCTGCATGTTTATGTTTCTGTGTATGATCATTTGTATGCTTTTATCTATTCATGTTTATGAATTTGTATATTTGGATGTTAGGAATTTGTATCTAGTATGTTTTTATCTGGATTTTTATTACTTTTTTGCCTGCATTTGAATTTTTGTATCTATCTTATGAATATTTGAGTTGTGTGTGTGTGTGTGTGTGTGTGTGTGTGTCTGCCTAGACACACACCAGGGTTCTAGCATTCTTTTATGGCTTCTTAATTTATGGATTCGTTATTCAATAAGGATAAGCTTGTAAACAAAAAAAAAAGCTTGTTCCCTTAGAAAACATTAGAGGCTACATTGGAATTTTCTCTGATATTTCAAAGCCATTCTCTTGATCAATATCTCTTCTCTATTCTCCCTTCTATAACCCATGTGGCCTTGTTCTGGCCTCCACTCAGGATATTTCTCTACAAAAGTTATGATTGTGGTAGAGATGATTGGGATCACTCCACAAATCTTTTTCTGAGTGGTAGCAGGAGAGCTATTGCCAAAGTAGGGGATTTTGTTCTCCACCCCTACTCCTCTTACTGAAGTATTTCGGTTCTGGTCTCAGTTCTTTCAAGTTGGCCTGCTTGGACATCTGCTTCCATTCTTTTTTGAAAATTTTAAGTAGTAGATATATTTTGCTTTTGAAGAAAGGCTGTGGTCTCCTCAAGAGAAAGCCTCGGGTTATAACCTAGAAGGTGAGAATTTGAGCTAGTCACCAATGCTTATGCACTGCTTTAGAAACTCAACCCTACTCTGGTGCCTCAACAAATAGCCAGGAGGACCTTCCTAGATAAGCGTGGACTCTTCTTCATTCATTCAGCAAACTTTTGTGAAATACTTACTGTGCATAGCTCCAGCTCCACTAGTAGAACTATTCTGTATTAAAATATCACTTTTGACAGGGGCCTTTGGGAAACAGTGACTGGGAGTGGCTTGTAAGGATTGCTAACCTGCCCATAGGGGAGTGTAGTGGACTTCCAAACCTCACAGGGAAGACAGAATATTGTGCAGTTCCCTAATCCCCAAAGACAAAGCTGTGAAAAGGTCATTGTTCTGCATTTGTTTCTGCTATTGTTTTCAAGGTGGCCACCCCATAATAGTGACTCCTATGGATTCTAACTTCCCTTTCTTTCCTCCTTCCTTCTTACACCCTAAAGCCATTTTGTGAAACCCCCAGGAAGCAGTAGTGCCTGAACTCCAAGGTGTTTTAACTAACTGCAGCCATGAGGTATGAGTTACGCCCTTCACTTCTGCTGAGGCAGGGTCCCGAGGGTCTTTTTCTGAGCCAGCCCTCAGAGAAGCAGGAAAACACATACATGTGGGAGGGAGGACACTTTGGTTCTCTTCTAGTTCTTGCTGCCCCATTGATTACAAGTATCTCCCTGTTCTATTCATTGAAGAGTTAGACTTGAACAATCTGTGAGATTCCTTCCTCCCTGACAGTCTATGATTACCTCTAAAAGTGATTGTTACAAGCCTCTTCAAACTGCGTTACCAAGCACCAGCAAGAATGTGGAATAGACATCTTCTCTGAGAACTAGAGTCCTTGTCACTTCTCTAAAGACTTAGAAAAGAAGAAAGCTGACATTTATTAAGTACACAACGAGCCAGCCACTCTCTTATTTTGTACATTATTATTTCAATAACAATTCATAACTTGTAGAAATTGGGAAGGATAATGTGAATGTACATGTGCAGTACTGAGTACAATGTCCGGCAAAAAGGACATATTCAATAAATGTAATTTTTGTCTCATTCTTCACCTCCTCTCCACCCAGCTCACTACACTTTAAAAAGATGAAGAAGCAAAAACTCAGAGGGATGAAGAACTGTTCAGTCACCCAAGCTTCTAGTTCCAAAAGCTATGTGTATCCTGTTGCATTACACTACCTGTAAAGTGTGAAGCCTGCAGTTATTTCCCCTGTGGGTCCATTAGCAGATGAACTTGATGGGTAGGTCTCCTATTTTCTGGTTCAGGTCCTCTTTGTGATCCAGGGCCTGTGTTTTGGAGGTGGCCAGGCAGAGGTTTCAGATGTGGCACAAATTTTCCAATACAGGATTATAACTGGTCCCACAGAGCTTGAACCTTCCATCTAGGTCTCATTAATATTACACCCTCATTCTGAGCCAGTCCCCTAGGGCAGTCCTTCAATCACCCAGACTAGAATTCCCTGGAACCCCTGACTTCTAGCTCTGTTGCCTTGGTGCAGGTAAGGGAAGATAGCCTTATGGGGGAAGAGCTAACTTCAAATAAAAGGAAAGGTAAGTTTGCTTGCGTAGAATTTAGAAAAGCATCTCTTTGCCAGACAGAAAATGGGAAACTAGAACAAGAATGGAGGATAAGAGAGTAGCTACGACCAGACAGGAAAATGACCATTGCTCCTTGGGCATAAAGGAGGTTACCTGGGGTTTGCCTGCTGTGAGGTATGGTTATTGGCCCACTGATTAGTAGTGGTAAGCAGAGGATATTGCTGAAGTGAACAACAGAAAACTGATCTTGCAGGCAACTTCCTGACTTAAAAATAATGTTTATATGAGATTCAGTAACCTTTCCCATGTTACCCTTTATTCATTAAAAGGGACCTTGGAAGATTATTTCTAGTACTGGAGGATGGATTTTCATACAGGATGTTCCACTCCAGTCTGTGAATCACAATGTGCACAGAACAGTCCTTGGTTGAAGATGGCCTCAACATATCTTCAGTAGGAGATAAAGTAAGTAGTTTGGAAATGCTGCTGCATGATAGCTGGCTCATGATTACTTATAGTCTTTTCAACCTCCAGGGTGACAAGAATTATCAAACACTTCTTTCTGCCCCCCTTCTTCTTTTTCTTCCTCCTCTCTGGTAACAACGGACCAGAGGATACGCTTTCTCTTGGGCCACAGAGGTCAGTCCACTTAATAGACTCCTAATACTGGGGAACAAACCATATGACTCAAACCATACAAACTATACAACTTTGCATACAGGGGGTTCTTTCTAAAAGTATCACAGTATTGTGGGAAAAGTTTAGGCTTTAAAGACAGGCAAAATTAATTGTGAATCTAGATTCTGCCATTTCCTAGCTCCATGATGCTGAGAGAAATGTTTCACCTCCTTGAGCACTTTTCCTCCGCTGTAAAGGTAGAATAATTCTACTTTCCATCTACAAGAGTATTGTGAAGATTCACTGAGATCATTTACAGAAATAATTTAGTCAGGTACTGGCACAGAGTATGTGCTGAAGACATAGTTGTTGAATGAATAAATGGGCAAGCGAATCCTGGTGTCTTTCTTTCCCTCCCTCAGCATGATGAAGTGCTGTTACAAAGGCTTTGGCATCCTTTAAGTGGTAAGAGCACGGATGTAGAATTCAGTCAGCTCAGGGTCTGCTTAAGTAGTTACAAATTGTCTGAGCTTTATTCTCCCTATGCATAAAATCTAGATAATAAAGCCAAGTGTGCAGGGCTGTTGTGAAGATTAAAAAGAAATAAGATGTGATAGCACAGCACTTGGAACATGGTCAGTGATAGATAAGGCTACATCCCTTTCTCTGCCTACTCCTGGGGACCTTCACATATGTGGCTCATTTAAAAATCTCAGAACAATTGTGCAATATATGTATTATCATTGTGAAGAGATGATGTACGTGGAGACCCCAAATACGATATGATGCGGGTGGTCAATAAATGTTTGTTTCCTCCCCTTCTTTTTCCTTAATTAAGCCAATTATTATTCTGTCAACAATTATGCTTTTGCATGAACTATGTGAATATTTTAAAGAACAAGGTGCTAATTTTATATTGTTACCAATTTAGAAGGCAGCCTGGATACCTGGCCTATAAACAAAATTATGTTGATTTTAATAAGTTGACAAAAGATCATGTAGTTCATAGATATAAAGTACTTGCCTAATTTCTGCCTTAATATAGTGAGTCATGAATAGATTAATTTGATGGTACAAAATGTAACAATCATTAGGAAAACATTTTCATATAAATTATACTTTTACATATTATTTCCTTAGCATCTAAAAACAGTGCTCTTTGGTCTCCATGAGAGTAGAAAGTTTTGGGTCTGTTTGTAGAACTGAAGGTTGTTTAGATAGTACAATGAGGCCCTCTAATTTTACCTAGATTCCTTACCTAGATACCTCTTACCTAGATTCCCACATTAGCCTTTAATACCTACTGATTTGAGTGTTAGAATATGATTTGGAGAGGGCCAAAGAGTGTGTGTATTTATGAAGCAGAGAGCTTTATGGTGAAATAAGTATGATCTATGAACAAGTTTTTGTTTTTTTTTTTTAATCTTGGTTTCATGGTCTGAAAAATACATACACTGTAATATCAGTACATAACCTGATAGGGTGGTTTTGAAGATTAAGTAAGATAATAAATGAAAAAATAAGTTAATCCACGTAAATTCTTAATCATAAGGTTCACTATGCATTTCGGGCTCAACAAATGTTAACAGCTGTCACTCCTGTGACCGCTAACACCATCACCTTTATTACTACAATGATAATAATATAAACGTTGCTACAGTCAGCAAAACATTGCAGAAAGATTAAAAATTTGAGTGTTCTAGCTCATGAGGCATAATGGATCCCTGAAGGCTGAAAAACTCTTGATTTCAACTCACATTTTTGAAATCTTTTCAAAGGGCCTATGTCCACACTGCTTGAGTTACTATGGAAAGTGTGGGCTCATCTTTGAATCTTGACTTACTCAGAATCTTTCAGGGCCACAGGGAGGTCATTCATGTCTTTTGTTATCACTACCAAAGCTTCAACTATAGAAGGTGTAGAGAAGTAGGCTGAATGTAATTTGAATGCAGAAAAGCCCTTGACAATTTTTTTCATTTGAATTACGATCACTTCTATTTTAATTTTTCTTTCTCCCCACAAGAGTATATTAAACTTTCTTAGTTTTGTTGAATATCAACTGCTCAGAGTTTGCAAAAGAACATTTTCTGTCTCTAAATAAATCAGAAAGGTTATTCTACACAGAAATTTATCTAAATATCATGCATATTCAAGGAAGTGGGGAGAAGGGAATAGAGCCAGGTTGATTGAATTCTTTTTCTTTTGAAACTGACCAGTTGGTTTGGCTGCTCTGGAGACCAAATTAATCCAGGTAAATTTCCTAAATAACTCGCTGATAGCTCAAGTGGGAATCATGAACTTGAATGTGTAGTCTGGAAATTTTCAGTTAAGTTACAGACCAGTGTGTGAGCATAACTTTAATGACAATAAAAATAGGGAGCAAAGAGAGCCATGGAGACTTTTATCCAATGAATTCTAAAAAATGGAATGCTGAGTGGCTCAAAATTAGAATGCTGTGTGAATGCAGAGGGCTGGATGCTAGTGATCTTTTGTGGTCCCTTTTTCCTCTAGGACCTGAGGATTCTGAAAGTCTTGCCAGCATTACTCTTTCAGATGGTTTTCTTCGAAACCTCCCTCCCTCTCTTCCTCCTTCCTTCCTTCCTTCCTTCCTTCCTCTATCTTTCCATGCCTCTCTCTTCAAATATCCTGCCTTTCCTGGATATTTCCTGAGTGCACATTATCTACTTAGTTACAGTTCCAGGCATTGGTACACACCATAAACAAGACAGTGAACATGACTACTCACATGGGATTGACACTTATAATGTTCTGGGATATTCTAACCTGATGGTTAGAAAAAGATAGCTCCTCGGTCATGCTTCACTTATCTTACTTATATCTATATGATTCCTTATGAGTAAGTTTTTTCTCCCCTTTCTTTGGTTCGGAGGATTTAAGATCTTAGAGAAAAGGAGCATTTTGGGACTGGGAGGCCAGCTTGATATGGCATGGAATGGGGCTGGGGTGCTTCTGACAGAACATCAAGGCTTAAGCAGCTCCAGGACACTCCTGCCTTCACTGCTTACCCAGAATATAGAGAGAAGATGAGGTGTACATGGTTAAAACAATCGAGAAAGCAAGCAAACAAACAAACAAACAAGGTCACAAAGGAAAACAAAATACCAAACCTAACAAAAAACAAAAAGAAAGTAATAAGCATACTCTCCTCTCTAGTTGGCCTCATAGAACTTTCTTTGGCTTTGAAGGGCTCAGTCTATTTTAGTCATTGGATTGGAAATTAGGGGTGCAGCATTAACACCTAGGAAGCAAATATCTGATTAACCAACCAGCTTTGTTTAAAAGAGAATTTAGGACCAGGCTGCCTAATCCCCACTAGTACTCTCCTTTGTCAAAAACAAGGGGAGAAAAGACTTATCGTGGCATCAGTTATTGATACTGATTCCCCAACATTTGTGGAATAACCTTCAGAAAGGATAGAGAGACAAAGCCAAAGGTCCTGAGTGGAGGTTAGGATCAAGGCTCTGGGGCCTGGAACTCATGCTGTACGTGGGACAGGACTTGGGGTTTAGGTGACAGTGCTTAGAAAAAATAGTATATGGCGAATTTTCACCCACTTATTCATGAGCATATCAAAAGGGTATTAATCACTGACTAGAATTGGGAATAAAAAAGCAAACCCAAAAACATCTTCCACTTTTCCAGACTCAACCACATCATTTCAATATGTTAACAACTTCCAGAGAGGACAGTAGCCATCAGTTAAGTAAGCAACATTGATGAGAACAGAAGTGCAAGTCCACTGATATTATACTTTTCCTATTCTTTAAGCATATTTCAACTGATTGGTTTCCTTTTAGCCCAGAAAGGAAAAATCCAAGGTGAGGGAGTAGAATGGGACCACAATCTCTCTGCTCAATGATCTGTAAGGCTACTTACAGAAAAAGAGTTAAATGTGTGTTGTATGCAATCAATGAGCAGATCAGGGAAGAATAGTCAGAATTTAAAGAAATTTTGGTTTTGATTTATTTTTAATAATTATAGCTTATCAAATGTGAAATACGTGGTCTTAGGAGTAATAATAACAACAAAAAATAACATCAATGATTGCTATTTTATTTTTAATATAGTTTGTATAGTACTTTAAAACACTGCTTCATTCAACTTTCTCTGTTTGTTTTGAATAGGAGTCAAGGTAGACTGCATTATTCCTATCTTAGAGATAAAGAAAGTGCATCTCAGAAAAGTTAAGATTATCAACCAAGGTCACACAGCTGACACAAGGTAAGCAGGAAAACTAAAATCAGTACCTGTTGATTGGTCTTAGGGGAGCACTTACGGAAGGATTCCCTTCTTTGGCTTGGTTCAAAGAGTAAATAAACTGTCTTTCCACAAGGAAGAGTCAAGTGGAGACTCAGACTTTCAGTAAAGCAAGAGACATTTAGCAGGCTGGAGTCCAGTGTCAAATTACGCTCTGCAAACCAATGTGAATGAAAGCAAACCATTTTGTTTATTGCCATTTCTATTTCAAGGCTGTGTGCTCTGACCTCAATGTGAAAGTGTAGGTCTGGCCTGGTGGGTGACATAAAGTACACCCTACCTTCTCATGGCTGTGAGTTCTACCTTCTCCTGTGTGCACCTGTGCTTTTTTAGGTGTGCATATTCAATTACTCTCCTGGGCCTGTGAATACACGTGCGTTTCAAGATTTGCCTAAAACAATAAAGGTTGCCATCAGAAAAAGAAGCAGATTCCACTGTTTCCTGCATAAAAACAAACAACAGAATGAATTCACTTGATTCACTAGTCAATTTTCTCAGTAGTTGTCTTGATGAGGACAGCAAGTTCTCTGTGAACTCGGATGGTATTGTTTGTGTGAGTGAATGTGTGCGTGCAGACAACCTTATAGCACCGTTTTAAAACTTCTTTTCTTTTAATATGTTTTTGAAAGTTCTGCCTGATAATCATGGATTATATCTGGAAGCCCGCTCCCTAAAAGCAGGTTGAGTCATAGGCAGGCTGTAAGAGTCCAGGAGACCTGCAGTGATGACTAAGAGAGTCATTATTTGATAAAAAGGGAAAAAATAGGTATTGGCTTGAAAGGAAGGCTGGGGGAGCATGAAGAACTTGAACAAGAGAAAAAAAAACACTTGGAAGCTAGCTGGCAGGATGAGCAGGGACTGGAGAAAACTGGTCTTGTGCAGTGGGACTCGCTGCTGCATTTTAATCACATCTCTATGTGACTGGTTTTTTTCCTTTCTGTTTTTTTTTTCATCAAGTGAGAAAGGACACAGAGAGGATTCAGCAGGAAGGTAGCTCTTTAAAGTTTACACTTTCTCCTGCCCCTTGCACATTTTTAGATTGACATCTGGAAAATTTTCACTGTAAGTTCAAATAGAAGTAAACATGTTATATTTTTGTAACCTTGTAAATACTGACACTTTAAAATGAAACTCTTGCATCATTCTTTTAACAGCTTCAATGGGTTCTAACTAAAGGCTATCATATTTTAATATCCACTGTCACTCATTAAAATACAAATGTACAAGTGCTCAAACAGGGAGACATTTAACACCATTATCTTCTCTTCTTGAGCTCACATTCTCATTCATGTTCCCTATGGAATTTTATTCTAATGTCAAACATTTTTATACTTCAAAGTATGCTCTTGATCATTCTATTATACATCCTAACAATAATAGGTATGTAAAATGAAATTTTAAGCAAAAACCTCACTGCCCCCAGAAGTCTCCAAAGTGTTAAAATAAATAAGTAAATAAAAACAGGCTGTGCAGCTAGTGACAGAGTACTAATTAGAATCTGGTACTGTGCACCAGCTTCCAGATCTTATCTATTCTACTCTGTGGCACTCTGGAACCTCAGAGAAGAAGAAACCCTAAGTCATGGCAAGATTCAAGATGCTTTTTTCCTGTAAAGTGGGATAAAGGTCATTGTGAAAGGAGGGGCAGGAAAGGAGAGCCAGAATGACTCCTCAAGCTCAGGAAAACAAACCAATTTTCCAGAACAACCCATATGTAAATTGGAAACTAATACTCTTAAAATCTCCTGTCTATATACCTCCTTGGAAGCCATTGTCCACCTCTAGAGCAAAATTCTTTCAGTTCAGCACTATTAATACTGTATTTTAGGCCTTATAATTTTTTGTTATTGGGGCTGTTCTCTGCATTGTAGAGCATGTGGCAGCATCCTGGACCTCTAATGTCTGCAGATGCTGCTGAATGTCTCCTATGCTAGGTGGGTGTGGGAAGAATCATACCTAGTTGAGAAACTCTGACTTTGGGCCATGCATATGCTAGCTTGAAGACCGATTCCATATTTAGCTTAAGACTGTAAAAAAGGCTCAAATCAGTAAAATATATTATTTTAATTTTATTTAGGAAAAGGCAAAAATCTGGTTATTTTTGCTTGAATTCCTTACATAAGTGAGGAGTTGTTGAGCCCAGGGCATAAAGGAATTGTTGAATCCACCTCAAAGGTATTTGTGCCTGACCAAATGTTGGGTCTTGAGAGAGCCAAAATCAGCTTAGGATAAACTGAAAGTCAAGTGTCACTTAATGATTGGCATGTGTTTTGAGAAATGGGTCATTAGGAGATTTTTGTCATTATACAAACATCGTAGAATGTGCTTACACAAGCTAAGATGATCATGACATCACTAGGTTCTAGAACTGTATGGGACCACCATCATACATGCAGAGTCACTTGTTGACTGAAATGTCATTATGCAGCTAAGGACTGTCTTTAAAGACAGCAGGAAAGAGGAAGAGTTGAGAAGAGGACTGAAGTCACTAACAGACAAATTCATAATGAAAACTGCCATTTATTTTGTGCCAACCACTATGGTGTTTTATACTGACTATTGTGTTGACTAATCACAACAACCCTAGAGGTAGTTATAATCATTTGTTAATTAATGTAGGGTAAGGCTGTCATAACAAAAGACTAAAAATATTCAGTAACAAAGACAAACTAGAAATGTGTTTCTCTCCAGGCAAAGCCTGGGTAGGCTGTTTGTTGTCCCTCAGGCACACCAGGCTGGAGAGTCCACACTTTCTCTGGGCTGTGTTGTTGCTTTGCTCTCCCCAATACCTGCCTTCCACCTCATGGTCCCAGATGACAGCTCCCCATTCTGCTATCAGGTCTGCATTCCAGCCAGGAAGAAGGATGAAAAAGGGAAGGTGATGATATGTAATTTTCTTTTAAAGGTACAATCTAAAAGTTACACACTTCATTCCATTCACACCCTAATGGCTCGACTCAGCCACAAAGGATATGTGAACTTCAGCAGTGTTGCCACGTGTCCATCTACAAGAGTTGGCAGACTATGGTTTGGGATCTAATAACTTTTTTTTGGTAAATTAACTTACATGTAGTATAACTACTTCCATTCTTTTATGTATTATCTATGTTGCTTTCTAGATACAATGGCACTGCTGAACAGTTCTGATAAAACTGGATGGTTCACAAAACTTACAATATTGCTCTCTGGCCTTTAAGGAAAAGCTTGGCAATCCCTGATCTAGTAGCAGCATAGAATGAACATCTAGGGACACCTAAGAAGCTCTGTCAAGATTCGTATTTAACACATGAGGAAACGGAGGTGCATAGAGGGTACCTAAATGGCCCAGGGTCATGTACTGGTAAGCAGCAGAGCTCAAATCTGAACATCCTTCTATTTGGCTCCAGAGGCAAAGCACTATTCACTCTATCATACTGCCTCATTAAATCACTCAGCAAATATTTATTGTGTCTGCTCTGTGCCAAACAATGTTCAAGGAATTGAGGATTCGGCAGGGGATAAAAGAGAGGACACCCTGCTTTCACAGAGCCTATATTAAAGGAAAGAGACTATAGACAGAATTCAATATAATGTGTTACATGCTATGGGTGGTAGGTGCTGTACATAAAAATGAATCAGGATGGAAGGGAAGGCAGTGACAGAGTGGGGGTAGGGATGCATTTTCAAAGGAAATGGTTCATGATGCCCTCAATATTGGGGAAAGCAAAGAGAGTGAGCCTGAGCCAATGCTCTTGAGGAGGAGGTGAGAGCCTGAGCTGAGAACATCCAATAAGAACCCTGAGTTCCCCCTCAAAGAGGAGGTCAAAGCAAGGGTCAGGAGCTGGACAAGAACAGGAGCCAAAAGAACAAAGAGAGCAGTGTGGATGCCCATGGCTTGTGTGCGGTGGGGAGCTGGGGAGTCAGTACAGAGAGGGCGAGTAGGAAGAAGGCTCACTGAAAGGCACATGATCATGGTGGAGAGTTTGCCTTTAACCCTTTCCAATGAATTTGAAAACCCCAGGCATATAAAGAACACACACGCGCATACACAAACGCAGATAATAGCAGCCTGCATGAGTGGGTTTGGAGTCACGCAGAGCTGTGAGTCCTCTGTCACAGACTCACTTGATAACCTCAGGGACATTGTTGTTGGTGCCGTTATTAGCCATGATTAATTGAGCACTTTATGTGTGGTAGGTGTTTTATATACATGATCTCATCTAATCCTTACCTAACTCTATAGATATTAATATTATTTTCAATTATCTTCAAATTAAGAGTTTAAGTGGTGATAGGTAACACTTAAGAAGTAATGAGAAAGGTACAATTTCCCTCTTGTGCATTTATATTGCTTTCTCTTTTTTCACCATAGTGATTAGTAATGTTGGTTAATGATTCTGTGGGGATGTTTTGATAAACAATTTTATTTTGGAAGCAAAACGATTTAATGATTATTTAGTGCTTACTATGTGTCAGGCACTGTTCTAATTACTTTAAATATTCTCCTCAAAACAACACTGTGAGAAGATATTCTTGTTACCCTAGTTTTCCAGATAAGAAAACTGAGGTTCAGAGAAATTAAGTAACTTGCCCAAGGTCACACAGCCAAGACCTAGAGGGGCTGAAATTTGATCCTAGGTAGTTTGGCTCTGAAGTTTATGTGTTTAGTTGCTACACCACACTACCTTGCAAAACAGACTAATAGGAAAATTGAATGAGAAAACGTGCTAGTTTCTCCCCCACTTGCTGATGCATGTGGAAAGCTTGCTTATTTGGCTTTTGTGATCTAAACCATGGCCACTATCTCTCCAAAGTCAGCATATTTGAAGTGCAAAGTCCCATGTAAGAAATATATTTCTAGAAGACTGGCCCAGGAAACCCAGATTTTAAAAAAAACAATAGCAATAGCATCCCTTTTCTCTTTGTATGTGTGAGTACCTATAAGTGTGTGTGTGTGTGTGTGTGTGTGTGTGTGTGTGTATCTGTGGATGCATGAGAGGTGAGTCTAACCCGTAGTTTCAGATGTCAGCTGCTAGGCTTCCTTTCTTGAAGCCTAAATTCCAGCCTTTTAAGGGACAAGATTTATAAATCAGAAATCTTTATTCTCCTTTAGGAAATGCACCTGTTTTTCCAGAATCTACTCTTTCCAGGGACTGCTGTCCTGCCACTTCAGGGATGGAGCTCCCAACAAGGACAGGCAGTCCAGGGACATCGATGGAATAATTCTCCACATCATTTCAGACCCGATGTCAATGCTCTGAGCAAGAAGGTCATAAATATGGCTTGCTACCTGTCCTGCCATTTCTCAGAATTATCAATGTTTGGTAAAGAGTTTCCTTGGAAATTTCTGCTGTCCAAATTGGCATAAAGGATTCCAAACATGGGCTCTACATGTGCCCTCTCAATGTGAGTTTGGAGGTCTCAACTTGCTGGCAGTGTGATGGTACCCTGGATTGTTCCCTTAGTTAGTATCCTCCTCCTTATTTCATACCCTGAGCAGGTGACAGGTTCTGCTGATTTCTAGAAACAGTTTTCTGAAGGCAAATATAACTGGCTGTGATGAGGACCAATCCTCAGAATGTGCCCTAAACACTGCAGAGCTGTAACGAGTGATAGAATTGGATTGTGAGAGATCTAAGTGCTAGATTTACCCGATATATTGCTATGGAGAAGCCAAGACTTCCTCTGAAACTTTTGCTTTCTACAGAGTCACGAAACAGCACTATGATGGTAACTGAATTTATCATACTGGGTTTCGGAGACCTCAAGGAACTGAGTCCCTTGCTCTTCCTGGTGTTTGGCACCATTTACGTTGCCACCATTTCTGGAAATCTTCTCCTTGTGGCACTGGTGATCACACAACAGCGACTCCAGACTCCAATGTATTTCTTCTTGGCGAACCTCTCATGCCTGGAGGTCTGTTATACATCCAACATTGTGCCCAGGATGCTAGTGGACTTGTTGAGGGAAAACAGAGTGATCTCCATGGTGGGTTGCATTATCCAACTCTACTTCTTTGGGGCCCTGGGCAGCACTGAATGTTATCTACTGGCTGTGATGTCATATGACCGCTACCTGGCTGTCTGCCGGCCATTGCATTATCCAACACTAATGCATAGAGCCCTGTGTGGAGGGCTAGTAATTGTATCATGGCTTAGTGGCTTCATAGTGGCAGCTGCATTCCAGGCTGCCATGGTATCCAGTTTGACCTTCTGTGGTGACAATGAGATTGATCACTTTTTCTGTGACTTGAAACCTCTGCAGAAGCTCTCCTGCTCAGATCCGTATCTGGTCAGCCTAGTCTGCCTGAGTCTTACAGCTCTGGTAACACTAGCTCCCTTTGGACTAACTCTATGCTCCTACTGGAGGATTATTTCAGTGGTCTTGCATATACCTTCTGAGACTGGTAGGCAAAAGACATTCTCCACATGCTCTTCTCATCTAGTAGTAGTGACTCTGTTTTATGGAACTTTAATCCTGGTCTATGCTGTGCCCTTGGCTGGTCAGGTAGCAGCTGTCAACAAAACTTTCTCTTTGCTGTATACTGTTGTCACTCCCATGTGCAATCCTCTTATCTATAGCCTCAAAAATAGAGATGTCAAGGAGGCTCTGAGAAAGCTGGGGATTTGATCTTGTAATCAAGAAGTCAAAGTACTCTTCTTATCCTCAAGGAAGTTCTGCTTGGATTAGAACAGTACACAATAGAATATAATTTGCATAACCAAAAGTATAAGCTAATCCTCAAATTCCATGCTTTCAGGGAAGAATTGGTCTCAGTCTCCTTGGAGTGATCTAGTTTTCCTTGAGCTTATTTACAGTGTGAGAGGGGAGAAATAGTACCTAGTCAATGGGAGGAAAACCATTCTGGGATAGACAATATATCATTGCTGCCCACATTCCTTCCAAGAGCTCAACTTTGGAGATAAGAATTTGCAGGTACATTTTAGCTGTGTTGTTTCCATCTTGAAATATCACACTGAATTCCATTCATATGTACAAGTAATAAATGTTAATCAAAAATTCAAAAACAAGCAGTCTTTGTTTTTTAGTTCTGTCAAGGAGACACTGAACTAATTTTAAAAAGAAAATAGAAAGCAAGGCAGCACAAAACGTGCACTATAATGTATAAAGAAACAATTGCTATTGAATAAGGTCACAAACACATACATTGAAAGGGGCAATTGAAAACTTTAATCAGTGAAACAAGTAGGAAAATAAATAAACAAGTCAGACTGGAAAATGCTGGGGTTGGAGGAGAAGTGATAACTATGATGTCCCCATGAAAATGGAGGTGATCCCTAAGTGAAGAGATTATCTGCTTCCTTCCATACTTAGGTTGGAGTTCTGGCTGGAAGACTGACTCTGCCAAATGGTTAATGATAATACTGCATCTCACTAAGCCTAGAATTACAAATATAAAGACAGAATGGAACAGAATATATGGAAAGGCACTAGTAGAGTGTTTTTGAGAAATGTACATTATGCACTTACAGTAATTTATTAGACATGTGGGTTACCTCTGGTAGTTTTTTTAAGATTGAGTTTTCTCTAGCATTTACAGCTTTCCACTGTGTTTTTATTTCTTTTTCTGTGTTTCCAACCCAGATCCTTCTTCTGTGTCCCTGAGTTTGTCTTGTTGTCTCACATGTTTCTATTTCTTATTTTCATATTTGTTTCCAGCTACCTAATATAATCAATTGACATATTAAAGATACACTCCAAAAAAAGGAGGGGGGAAACAAAATGATTCCTCTCTGAAAAGGGAGAAAATGTATGTCTTTATTTATTCAATCAAAAATATTTATCGAGAGCCTAATATTATCCGTGCATTGTTCTAGGTGCTAGGAATAGAATAATAAACAATGTGGACAGTTTCCAACCATGAAGATATTATAGTCTGATGGCCTTGGTTGCTCAGAATTTATGTTTTCGCACTGTTTATAAAATATGTAGATCTGGAAGGAACTACCTATAAAAAGAAACTCTGCAAGTAAAATCCCAATATTCTAATTTACTTTTGGTTTAAAAGCATTACATAATGTTCAACATCACTGGTCATTCGAGAGATGCAGATGAAAACAACACTGAGATTCCACCTCACCCCACAAAGAATGGCTGCTATCAAGAAATCAACCAATAACAAATGCTGGTGGGAGTGTGGGGAGAAAGGAACCCTTCTCCATTGTTGGTGGGAGTGTAGACTGGTGCAACCACTGTGGAACTCAGTATGGAGATACCTCAAAGAACTAGGGCTACAAGTCCCATTTGACCCAGCTATTCTCCTACTGGGAATCTTCCCCAAAGAATTAAAAGAATCATACCACAGAGATATATGTGCACCCATGTTTATGGTAGCACAGTTTGTAATAGCTAAAGCTTGGAAACAGCCCAAGTGCCCATCAACTGGAAACTGGATAAAGAAGATGTGATTTTTTAAATATAAAATGGAGTACTTCTCAAGCCATAAAGAAGGAGAAACTAGAGTCATTTATAGCTAAATGGATGCATATTGAGGCCATACTCTTAAGTGAAATAAATAGGACACACATGTGTAAATACTGAATAGTTTCTCTGGTGTGAGAAACTGAAAGTGTAAATAAGGATGAAAATGATTAAAATGAATAATTGACAATTTGAAATAGGAAAAGGTCCAAAGGTGTAGAGGTGGTGGGAGGGGAAGGGCAAAGGGAAGAAGTTAAAGGAAAAATTATGTGAAAAGAGAAAAAAAACAGAAATAAAATCTGTGTAAATAGGGAAGGGTGGAGGGGGTGAAGGATGTGCAGGTAATGGGGAAAAAATAAGAACTAAGATATATCATGTACAGGTACAAGCACCCAATGATAAATGTAAACGTATTGTATACCTAAAATGCACCAATAAAAGAATTTTTTAAAAAGCGTTATATAATAATGGGAAGCAACCTAACGTAAAGGCCTAACAAAACTTTTACTGGAGTAGAAATGTTCAGAATGGTCTTGGTTTAGCTCTGCTCTTTTTATACATAGGTCTTATTTTCCTATGAGATTGTAAACATTTCGAGGACAGAGGCAGAAAGTCATTTCCAGTTGTGCCTTCAAGTTACCCTGTCTATTCTGCCCTGCCCACAGTGGACATTTGACACCCATCTTCGTGGGAAGAAAGTCCAGGCTCCTCATCATGGAGTCCAAGGCTTTCTATGACCCTGCTTCTGCCTCCTTCTCCAATTTCATCTCCCATCAGGCCCCAGTTCATCATTCACCACACCAAACCTGTGAAGCCTGATTCATGCCCTTTGCCTGAAAAACCCTGATCTCATTTACACAACACCTAGTTAATGCCCCTTCACTTTTTAATACTTAGATCCACCATCATCTTCTCCAGGAAGCCTTGCCTGTTTTCTCCCGTCCAATATCAAGGGCCAGATGATGCTCTCTTATACTCTCAGGAATTCACTGTGGACTAGGTTTAAGGAATTATCACATTATCACAGTGGTTTACCACTCTATCTTCTGAAAATGGAAGAAAGCTTGACATATAGGACACAGTGGATAATATTTTTCATCAATAGCTGAATGGTTACATGTCATTTGTTGGTACCTAACTGTTATTACTCCCTTGGTTTTGTGTACTACCTATGTCCTGACTATCCCTCAATAATTTAATACTGTGATAAGCATTGCAAAGAAAAAGCATAGGATGCTAGGGTGACATATAACATGGACACTTGATATGGATTGTGTTGGAAATATAAGAGATACAGATACCTGAAATATTAATAGGAGTAAGTTAGGCAAAGATAGATTATAAAATGGGATGGGATGGGGGACTATTTTGATAGAGAGAATAGCTAGCAACAAGTCTGTAATGATAAAAATCTTAGAGTGTTTAGGGAACAGAGAAAAGGCCAGTGCAGTAAGAATATAGTGATCAAAAGAGAAAGCATCATCGATGAAGGTGGGATGGTAGACAGGAACCAGACTGTGCATGAGACATCCTTGTTAATGTAATTGGGATTCTTGAATGGTTTTTAGTAAGGTAGTATGATCCATTTTATGTTTTAAGAATACTCTGGCTGCTTTGTGGGAGCGAAAGGCTAATAGATGTTGGAAAAACAATTAGTGTGCTTATAATGTTACTGGTGAGAGGTGATGGTTGTGTGGACTAGGAGAGTAGTGGCAGAAATGGAGAGAAATGATTTAAACTTGATGCATCTAAAAATGGTAATGATGGAGTTTGGTGATGGATTATAGAGTGAAACATCAATAACTTTCTGATTACTGATTTATGAATTGAGTATGTACTTGGAAAGAAGGAAGGATGGTAGCAATTTTATACATAATATTCTGATATGGAAGTGGATGTCAAGTAGGTAGTTAAATATACTGATCTGAAACTCAGAAGAGATAACTTGTCCAGAAATATAAATTTAGAATCCAATCAGTATGCAGGTGGCATTTAAATGCATGAAAGTGGGTGAAAACATATAGAGAAACATTTTAGAGGGAGAAGAGAGGCCAGAATGAAGCATTGGGAATTCCATAGCTTAGAGATTGTGTACATTACAAATGACCAGAAAATAAGATAGAGAGGTAGGGGGGAAAAGTATGCAAGTACAGATAATAGAATGTTTTAATAAGGAGAACCTTGTAAACTATAAGGAAGATTGTCAAGGGTAAGAGTAAACTGAGAACCGAGAAAATCCATTGTATCTGATAACCTGGAGGATACTGACAACCTCAGTAGAGGCTCTTTTGGTAGAATAATGTGTGCAAAAGCCATATTGGAGTTAAACAGATGAAAAGGAGGTCAAGAAGAGAAGATGCCACGTAGAGATATTTCTTTGGAGAAGTCTTTCTCGTATACTAAATATGTGGTTAGAGCAGTAAAAGGAAGCTCAAGGAAGGTGTTAGACTTACAATGCAAAACAATAAAAAATGTTTGATTTCTATCAGAGAGGAGGAAATTGGAGATGCAGGAGACTATAGGGATAGGATTCCTGCAAGTGCAGGAAGGTTGAAGGTCCAGTGAAAAAATTGGCCTCTGATCAAAGAAGTAGCACTTAACCTGTGACAAATATGTACTGAATGCCTACTATGTTCTTGGTTTCTTTCCAAGTACTAGGGATACAATAATGCATAAATCATAATCCCTGCCTGCCTGGAGTTCACAGGCTGAGGAGAAAGACAGACAATTAAAGACAATTATAATTAGGTTGATTAATACTACAATAACTACAGGGTCCTATGGAAGCACCAGAGAAGAGGCACTGCTATAAATTGAATTGTGTCTCCCAAAGAAGGATATGTTGGAATCTTAATGCCCAGTACCTCAAAATAAAACCTTCTTTGGAGACATAGTGTTTACAAAGGTAATCAAATTAAAATGAGATCATTAGAGTGAGCCCTAATTCAACATGACTAGTGTCCTCATTAAAGGGAAAATTTGAACACAGGGAGAGATATGCATAAAGGGAGACTTCTATATAGACATGAAAGTGGAAATCAGAGTGATACATTTACTCCACAAGCTACCAGAGGCCAGGAACAAGACCTGGGATAGATACTTTCTCAACAGAACCAACCCTGCTGGTGTCAGACTTCCAGTATTTAGAATTATGAGAAAATAAATTTTTATTGTTTAAGCCCCTCGCTTTGTGGTACTTGATTACGGTAGCCCTAGAAAATTAATTCAGGCATGCAAAGCACCCTGGAGAGGAGTGGTCAGCTTAAGGGATGACTTCCAAGAGGAGATGTTATCTGAGCTGAATCAAGATAAATAAGTGAGGTTTCATGGGTGGAGCTTGGGGAGGACATTCCACACGAAGTGGTCACCATCTGCAATGGCTTGGAAGTCAAAGGGAATATGCATGTTCAAACTGTTGCAAGTAATCCACTGTGGCTGAATTTACAGTGGGCCATCGTGGTGACAACTGAGACCTGAGAAGCTGCTGCTAACTCATGAAAGGCCTTCTATTCCAAGCCAAGGAATTTGGAATTTGTCCTGAAGCCAAATAGGTGGCCTTTAAATCTTCATTCCTCTCTTCCGCTATTCACCTGCCTAACTCCATTTTTCTGGGAAGTCTTCTCTCATATTTATTGTGGCACTTCTCATACACAGTCATAAGGAAGAACTTGCTTCTCGGGTGTCTTTGAATACACAGTGAGCATCTGGAAGGAAGGTGATAGCCAGCTTGCTGAGATATGCCCAGTGGCTGGCAAATGCTTGACATGTAGCAGGCCTCCAATAAATGATTGTCCAGCATGTTCTTAGGGATTAAGACTTCCTAGCTCACTTTGGAATAAGACTCCGGGACACTCCATATTTTCTGTTTACTCTTTCTTCTCCTCACTTATGAATCCCTCGAACTTTGCTCTCATTTCCTTCCTCACTTGGTTTTCCCTTGAGACCAAGGCCTCTGGAAGCTTCAGATATGCTTCTTGCCCCAAACCAGCACTCCCCACTTCAAGCAATCCTTCATGCATCTTGCTTCCTACCCTCTCTAAGAAAGTCTGGTTCACACCATGTAAAGTTTTACAGTCCAACCTTGTCACTTTGTTCCTACCCCCTGGTTCTGCCAGCACTATTGCTTAACTTAGCTGAAAGCAGGGTCATTAGGTCAGTTTTATGCAAGTAGTTGCTCTGGCCAGAATTAACCAAAGAACAGGTGGCAGCTCTGGCAAGAGAATGAAGGTGGAACTACGGGATTGGGCAATGGGTGGCTAAGCTGGACAGTTGGGCAGGGTCAGATAATCTGTCCAACAGAGCCAAATTTGACCCATGGGATCCTTGTTGAAGGCAAAACAGGGCACTGGACCAGGAAATCAGGAAGAATGGCAGTCAAGACAAGAAGCTGAGGAGATATGTGTTTGGCTTACTCTGAATTCATTTGAAAATGTACATCCCTTCATGCTTGCCATTTCAACATGTATAAACACATCCCAATTTGAATGATCACACATACACAAACACACAGGCCACAGACACAAAATGATGACCCACAAACCTGTATCCAAACTGGCAGAACCTACTGTGATATGCTTTGGTTGACAGATAAGATAATATCTCATCTGTGTGTCATTGGCTGGGAAGGAGGGAGGTGCTCTATACAAATCTGTGTACAAAATAAGAGAAGAATCTCTTCCAGTGGCCAAATCCTTTTCACTATAATTGTTCCACATATATAGCTTTCTGTCTTCTTACACCAAGTAAACTCGATACAATTTTCCTTTTCCCGGATAATCCTAGGCCACATTATGAACATTAATTACTGAAGGTGAGGCTGAGATATAGGGTATCTTTAGAAACTATCTTGAGTGGACTCCATATGTCACTAAAGGGTCCCAATCCCACAGAGACGTATTTCATGTATGCAGATATATATATGTGCACTCATATAAAACCATCTTTCACATAAATGTCCTCTTACATATTATCCACACAAATCTTACTGTACAGATACACACACAGTGCAGTTACTTCCAAGCTACCCATGTACCTCGTAGCTAAGTTTGTAAGTAGCTCCTTTCCATCTAGCCAATAGCCTGCTCATTTCATCATATTCCTTACTTCTTGTGCACACTAATTATTGGGATTAAAGAGTTAGTGCTGCACTCATTGCTGAGTAAATAGTTTTAATTGGTCATACCTAACATACTTAAAGAAGGTATCTTAACTACAAAGAACTTCACTGGGAGATGGGCTCAGGGGGAGTTGTTAAAAGTAAGCGTATTAGCAACTCCTTGGGAGGTCATTATTTTGCGACTTCTCAAGTTATGTTTATTATTAGTAACAAGGTGAGAAGAAATTCCCTGACTTCATTAGATACATGGAAAAATAACTTCTTTGCCAATATTTTCCTTTCTTGTTAGAACATATTTCTTCTGGAAGGTTCTATGGCAAAATGACCTGCTCCAAACATCCTTTTTATCTAAAGAAAACCCTTTAAAAACTCTCTGGAGCATCGATGCCCATCCCTTGATAATACCCTTACAAGACACACACACACACACACACACACACACACGCACATGGCAAAACAGCTACCTAATTAACTCAAAGTTGGAAATAACTCATACACAGCCCAGACTTGTGATACTCACTTGTGCATCACATCTGAGGGGAGAGAAAACGTTTCACAAACATTTTATTGACTTCTGTTTTATATACATATAAATAATGTGCTCATCACAAACTCTTATATGTTCATTGACACCAGGCTGGCAGAATCGAGTGTGACATGACTTGGTTGGCAGCTACTGTAACACCTGATCTGTTTGGTATTGCCCAGGAAGGAGTGGTTTGCAAGTCTATGTTCCATATAAAAGAAATGTCCAATGAAATGTCTCTTGCAGTAGCCAATTGCTTCAAACGGATAGGTCTCTGTCTTTTCATGCCAAGTATACTTGACATAAGTTGCCCTTTTGGGTTGATTCTGGACCATCTTTATGGACACTAATTTAATTATTGTATTGCACTAAATGTAGAGGTATCCTTAAGAGCTATCTTGACAAGTGTCAGACTGTTTAATCACCCACCAAATGGCTGCAGACTGTCAATTTTTAAAGTATCCTGTCTTCTTTCTAAAGTCTCTGCTTGTTGAAAACACTGTTTATGCCCACAGTAGTCCTTTGCCATTTTCTATTCTACCATGGGCTCAGAAACCAAGCTGAGTTACAATTGTGTATAAAGTAGGATTAAGAGTCTTAGGGGTTTTCCTATAAGTACTCTGCATGAGATTTGGTGCACAAATTTTGCATCATCAGTTTTGACTGCCCTAGCTTTTGAGGTTTAATTCTTAGTTTTTACCTCTGTGAATACTAGACAATTATGGTTTCTAGGAAGGAGACCTTTAAATAAGTAATGCATCATTGTAGTTAGGGTGAATACAGATAAAATAAACCTTTTAACTTGAACTTTACAAGTTCATGATATGAAACCATCTTATTTGTAGGGTATGCTTTGGAAGTTAATCATTTCACCATTACAAAAAAAAATGACACGTTTGGTAAACTAATACCACCAACAAAATTACAGGTTTCATTTCGATGTGAAACACTGACTATACTTATGTATTTATGAATATGGATGCCATTAAGCCATCCACCGAAAATAGAATTCATTGTTTATATTTATGTTTGGAAGTAACCATAGCAAACAATAATAACTTGACTAATCAATGTATTGAGGGACAAATTCAGTTGAAAAAGTCAGCCCAGATCCATGGAGTCATAGAGGATTAATGAAAGCTTGACTAGCAGCAGTGGCAACTGAAGGAAAGAGAGAGCTACTTCCTTTTTTAGTGGAGAAGGTAAAAAAAAGAACCAGTGCAGGATCATGCCCCCCCCCAAAGAAATATATCACACAAGCCTAAGAGAAGACCCTCCTCTTCTTGGCATATGCCTGGAATAGAATACTGTTTTGGTCATTACATTGTGAAGGGAATTTCTGAATAAGAAGATTCGATATTCATAGAGGTGTCCTATTATGGCATTGAATGAAATTGTGATTTTTCACTAAATCTGGCAGCTCGTCCCATAAATTAATAGTAGAGAGTTCAACATTATGCCACGTAACATGTTAATTGTTTGCATATTTGCATATATTATTTCACTTAATCCTTGTGAACTTTGCAGGTGGATATTATTTCTATTGTGTAGATAAGGAAACTGGAGCTTACTGAAAGTGATTCATTTGATTAAGGTATTAAATTGTTTCATTAGGTTTCAAATCCAGTTCCTATTCCTGAGCCTGTTACATTAACCTCTACTAAATACTTTAATTGCTCAAGAGATAGGGTAGGTGCTGTAACAGGTACATAGAACTTAGGTTGAGATGCCTTCCCAAACTCTACTTATCTATGCTTCAATACCATGTGGCAGTGACATTCAGATAGCTGTGGCTACAATTATAATTACAAAACACATGAAAAAGAAAAAAACAGCATAAGTGTCTTAATTTCTAAATTAATTATCTTTGAGATTATATCTACACTGCCCAAAGGGAAACTGTTACTCAATTCTTGGAACTGTGAGCAAGGCCAAACTGGCAGCATGTTGTAAATTTCAGGAACAAAACTTTCAAAGTCAGCCAATTAGTCTGGCACTAGTTAGCATTGGTGCTGAAATGCATGTTATTTTCATGTCACTGAAAAAATGAGTGGATTTTTGTGTGTGTGTGTGTGGTACTGGGGATTGAACCCATGGCCTTTGCACCTAACTACATCTCTAGTCTTTTTAAAATATTTTTTAAAATTCTGAGACAGGGTCTCATTCAGTTGCTAAGTTGCCCAGGCTGGGCTCAAATTTAGGATCTTACTGTCTCAGCTTCCCAGAGTGTTGGGATTACAGGGATGTGCCACCGTGCCAAGCAAATGATTAACTATTGTTTAAAGCAAAGGAGCCAATATCAAATACTGTGTGAAATACATTTGCAAGTGAGATGCATTATATATTAAGAGATACTTATGAGGGAATAAATGATATCAAGAGAGAGAACTGAGACTGTCACAGAAGATCAGTGAAGATGTCCATGATGGTGCATAAAATGGTCATCCAGTCATCTAGAGGGCCAACAGAACTATTGAAAAGGTCAGAGATTAGCTTCATTAATTGTCTTTATGTCTTGCGACAGTAAGAATGATGGCTGAAGAATCTAATTTTGATTAAGAAGCTGATTTGTTCTGGAGGAAACCCTAAACACAAACAAAGTTTCTACGAAGATGTCAATGCATTTTGAGTGATAGATGAAAACAAGGAAGATTTGACATTTGTTCTGAACTTTCAAGGGAAGCAAAACAAAAGGTATTCTTGAGGAAAATAGTAACCAGTGTAGAAAATGGCTTTTCTAGTATGATCAAGAAATAAAAGTGCTGAAATCATCAGAGGCAAACTTCGGCATACTAGAGATCTCCAAATGGGTGCAGAATCCAACTACTGATGAAGATAATAGAGTTGTGCTATTTTGCTAACAACTGTGATGCTGTACACCTCTCAAAGGCAATTTGTCAGGCTAGTAAAATAGACACTAGCTTCGGAACAAAAAAGAAAACTGAGGGGCCACTAACAAACCCTTAGGGTTCAGCTCTGCCCTAGGCCCTTGGAACAATCTTAATCAGACACGGAGAAATAATAGAAATTCAAGTTTACTCTGATTTACCATTCTATGCCTTTAATTGTGAGACAGAGTCTCGTTCAGTTGATAAGTTGCCCAGGCTGGGTTCAACTTGGGATCTTATTGCCTCACATTGTAGCCCTACTTCATTTCCTATCACCTTATTTTAGAATAAGAATTTATATTCATATTCTGATTCTGATTTGGTTCCCTAACTGGTCTTCCAGCCTCCCTAGAGCAGGGGTCTGAGTTTCTTCCTTATAGGCCTTTCTTTTTTTTTCCCCCCCATTAAATTTATTGGTATATTTTCGGTATAAAATAGAGTTACACTCATCATTGGGATCGTGAACCGTTACATGAGTCTCTTGGTTCTTATTTTTCCCCCTTCCCTTGCCCTCCCTTCACACCCTCCACCCTTCCCTATTTGCAAAGACCTTGTTTCCATTTTTTTCCCCTTCTTATACTTTTTCCTTTCCCTTTTTTCCCTTCCCCTACCCCTCCCAATTCCCCTGCTCTTTTAGACCTTTTCTTCCTGTTACACAATATCAGTTATACATTTTTAAAATTACAATATCAAGATCTAGGAGACATTACCACAGATTTTACAAAATTTAAAAGGATATAGAAAACATATTACAAAAATCTGTTTTGAAATAAATTTGACAACTTCTAAGAAGTACCTTGGAAGACAAATTAATGAAACTAACTCTGGAGGAAATATAAAATTTGAATAGCACCTATTAAAGAAAGTATATTCCTAGCTTAAAAACCTACCTATATGACAACAGCAGGCTCATATACATTTTAACTGATAAATTATATCAAACAATTAAAGCAGAAAAAAGAAGGAACACTTCTTCCCTCATTTTAGGAACTCAACATTGTGCTAATCCTAAAACTGGATAAAGATAATAGAAGAAAAAAGTATGAACATAGAGAGAAATTTGTTTAACAAAACAAACTATTGGAAGTCAGATCTGGCAGGATGTAGAAAGTGGTTTTGTTATAGGCATGGCAGTGTTGGTTCAGCATTGGAAGATTCACCCCCCAAAAGTCATCATTTAAACAGAGGAAAGGAAAAAGCCATATGATCCTGTCACTAGTTGGAGAAAAAGTATTGGACTAAATTCTACAGCTGTTCATGGTAAAAGCTATCAGGAGCCTAGAAGTAGAACAGAACCTTCTCAACAGATTAAAGACATGTACTCCATACTTCCAGTGAGAATGCCTTATATGAATGGAGAAGATACAATGCTTTCTCCTTAAGGTGGGGAACAAGGGCATATATGCTTACTCTTCATCTGTCCATTAAACTTTGAAACCTAGTCCCCACCAAAATAGTCTGGCACTAAAATGATACAACTAGGATAGGATTGGCATGGCAGAAGCAAAATCTTTATATGTAGATGAAATGATCATCTACAGAGAAAATACTAAGAAATCTCTAGGAGCCCCTAGAACTTGTACTTGAATTTAGCAGGATTAGAAAACACAAGGTAGCCAGGGATTTAGCTCAGTGGTTCCAGCGCCTGCCTCACAAGGGCAAGGTCCCAAGTTCAATCCCCGATACCAAAAAAAAAAAAAGAAAAAAAGAAAAAAAAAAGAAAAAGAAAACACAAGGTATATATAAAAATTCTGATCTGTGTATACTTGCTATAAATGAAGAATTGGATATTGAAATTTAAAAGTTATGTAGGAGTACAAAGGACCTAGAAAAGTTAAAAACAAAAACAGTGTTGGAAGACGTTTAGTACCTAATTTTAAGACTTCTTCTAAAGCTACAGTAATCAAGGCAGTGTTGGTGTAAGGAAAGACATATAGATCATTGGAATAAAACAGAGAATCTAGAAATAGAACCACACATATATGGTCCACTGAGTTTTGAAAGATTATTTAACATTAGCATTTTATAGAATATAAACTCAATTCAAGAGCCGAGGAAGAGAAAGTGTTTGCAGAAAAGGGCACTAGAACACCTGGTGTCCATATATAAAAAATTAACCTCAACCCTTTTTTTCCATACATGAAAATAACTTGAAGGGATCTATGAACCTAAATAAAGCCTAAAAGTATAAAACTTTAAGAAGAAATTATAAGGGAAAATATTTATGAATTCAGGGTAGGCAAGAACTACCTAGGATACAAAAAACATGATGTATAAAAGAAAAAAATTGATAAATGAGATTCCATCAAAATTTAGAACTTTAAATGACATCATTAAAATGAAAAGTAGTCCTTAAACAGACCATATTTACAATGCATATAACCTATGACCAGAATATATAAAGAATTCTTAGAGCTCATTAATACACAACCCAATTAAAATGTAGACATAAGAAGATGATAAATAGCCAGTATAGCACAAGGAATGGTGTGCAACTCTATAATCAGAAAAATACTAATCAGTACAATAACAAGATTGAATTAAACACTCATTAGGGAGATGAAGTCAAAAGTTTTAAAAGCCTTTTCATGACTTTTTCTTTTTGTTGCATTCTCCCCCTTTGCGTTTAATTTGTCATCCCCAATGGATTCATTCTGCTGGGTTTCCTGGGGTTGTGATCCTCACTGTCTTTTCCTAGGGTATTGTCTAAAATTTTTTGGAGTGCTGGTTTGGTATTCATGAAGTTCCTGAGGTGCTCTTTGTCATGAAAGTATCTTATTTCTCCATCAATTTTGAAAGACAGTTTTGCAGGGCACATCAATCTGGGTTGGAGGCTGTTTTCCTTTAGGGCTTGAAATACATCACTCCGAGCTCTTCTTGCCTTGATGGTTTGTGTTGAGAAGTCTGCTGTGATTCTGATGGGCTTTCCTTTGTATGTGATTTGTTTCTTTTCTCTCACTGCTTGAAGAATTTTGTTCTTCTGTTGGATTTCTGGAATCCTAACTATTATATGCCTATGTGTAGATTTTTTTTGATTAAGGCTAGCTGGAGTCCTATATGCCTCACTTATCTGTATGTCAAGTTCTTTTCCCCTCCTTGGTTAGTTTTCTGCCATCACTTCTGTGAACAGTTTTTTTATGTCATCTGCACTCTCTCCTCTTTCTTCATTGACTCCACTCAGTCTTATGTTATTCTTCTTTGCATCGTCTAGCAGCTGCTGGGTTGATTTCTCGTGTTCCCTTACAATTTTAAAGCAATTTTTCTTTTCCTGGTCACTAATTGCAATCTTATCTTCTATATGTGAAATTTTGTCCTCACATTGGTTCATTCTGCTGTGCAGACTTTCGATGGAGTTTTTAATCTCTTGGAAATCTGTTTGTATCTGTTTTATTGATTCCATTTATTTCCTATGTTGGAATTCCATCATATTCCTCAGATCCTCTATTTTTTTATCTGTGTCCTCTCTAGATTTATTAATCATGTCGTGCACCATGAGCAAAATCTTTGCTGTTATCTGAGTAACTATTTCTGATTTCATTGTTCCCAGATCCTCTTTTGTTGCCAGTTCAGAAAGTCCATGCGGTTGAGTACCAGATTGTTCCATCTCATTTCCCTTTGGGGTTGCTGTAGGTGATCCAGAAGTCTGTTTTTGAAACTTGTTTACGTGTCTTCTCATTTCCATGGCGAGGGGGTGCTTCTGACACCCGTGCGGCTCACCTTCTCTGCCCTAGGAGCTTGGGATGGCAGTGGGGGAGCTTCCTTCCGGGTTCTGGGACCGGCTGAGCTTCTCTTGGCCTGTCTAACATTTACTGTAATGCTGTTTTTCCATCTGCTCTTGGGACTCCCACATTCCTTCGCCTATTTCTTACCTTGACTTGTATAATTGCCATTGCAATAGTAGACCACTTGGTCTATTATAGAAGAGACTTTACTCACCTGCATGTGCTTGGTACATAATATTCAAGGTCCTCTTAAAATCTACGTGCGCCTCCCCAAAAATGAAATATCTAGGAATCAACCTAACAAAGGAAGCAAGAGACCTCTACACTGAAAACAACAGCACTCTGAAAAGGTATATTGAGGAGGATATAAAAAATTGGTAAGACATTCCTTGTTCCTGGGTAAGAAGAACCAATATAGTGAAAATGGCCATAATTTCAAAACTGCTGTATAGATTTAGTGCAATTCCAATTGAAATTCCAACAATATACTTCACAGAACTAGAGAAAACAATCCAAAAATTCATTTGGAAGCAGAAGAAACCTAGAAAGCAAAAGCAATTCTAGGCAACAGAGACATGGCTGGGGTAACACAATACCCAATTTGAAACTGCACTACAAAGCTACTGTGATAAAATCAGCATGGTACTGGCAAAGAAACAGGCCTGAGGATCAGTGGAATAGAAGAACCAGAAACAAATTCAGACATACACAGCCACCTCATTTTTTACAAAAGAGCCAACCACCTTCATTGGAGGAAAGATAGCCTATTTAATAAATGGTGGTGGAAAAACTGGATTTCAACCTGCCAAAGATTAAAACTACACCCATACATATCACCATGCACTAAACTAAGATTGAAGTGGATTAAAGATCTAAATATTAAGACAGAAACACTAAAGTTGCTGGAAAATAAGTTAGGTAGAACTCTTGAAGACATTGGCATAGGAAAAACTTTATGAACAAAACATCAGTAGCAGGGGAACTAGCAGAAAGAATCAACAACTGGGATCTCATCTTATTCAAAAGCTTCTGCACTGCAAGAGAAACCATCAACAGAGCTAAGAGACAACCTACAATGTTGGAAGAAATTTTAGCAGCTGTACCTCAGAAAAAGGTCTACTATCCAGAATATACAAAGAATTGAAAAACATCAGACCCCCCAAATTCAAAGACCCAATTCAAAAATGGACATCTGAAATGAACAGACATTTCTCAGACAAAGAAGTAAAACCAGCAAATAAATATATGAAAAAATGTTCAACATCACTGGTCATTCGAGAGATGCAGATGAAACCAACACTGAGATTCCACCTCAGCCCAGAAAGAATGGCTGCTCTCAAGAAATCAACCAATAACAAATGCTGGCGGGGGTGTGGAGAGAAAGGAACCCTTCTCCACTGTTGGTAGGAGTGCAGACTGGTGCAACCACTGTGGAAACTAGTATGGGTATACCTCAAAGAACTAGGGCTAGAGATCCCATTTGATCCAGCTATTCTCCTACTGGGAATCTTCCCAAAAGAATTAAAAGAATCATACCACAGAGATATATGTTCACCCATATTTATAGTAGCACAGTTTGTAATAGCTAAAGCTTGGAAACAGCCCAAATCCCCATCAACTCGATACTGGATAAAGAAGATGTGCTATATATATAAAATGGAGTACTACTGAAGCCATAAAGAAGGAGAAACTAGAGTCATTTATAGCTAAATGGATGCATATTGAGGCCATACTCTTAAGTGAAATAAATAGGACACACATGTGTAAATACTGAATAGTTTCTCTGGTGTGAGAAACTGAAAGTGTAAATAAGGATTAAAATAATTAAAATGAATAATTGATACTTTGAAATAGGAAAAGGGCCAAAGGGGTAGGGGTGGTGGGAGGGGAAGGGAAATGGAAGGAAGGGAAAGGAAAAATTATGGGAAAAGAAAAAAAAAATGGAAATGAAATCTATGTAAATAGGGAAGGGTTGAGGAGGTGAAGGGTGCACAGGTAATGGGAAAAAAATAAGAACCAAGATTCATCATGTACAGGTACAAGCACTCAATGATAAATGTAAACGTATTGTATACCTAAAATGTACCAGTAAAAGAATTTTTGAAAAATCTATGTGGGCCCAGATGTTTTGTTTTACCCCCACCCTCACAGATTCTGGCTATGTCTGGTTTGTTCCAAAGGCCTAGACAACATTTAAGAGTTTGTAATTGTAAAAATAATAGCTGAAGAATCTACCTCATTTGGATGGTACCAGTCAACTTAATCTCCTACATTACTTCATTGAGCAAATTCAGTAAGACTTTTGGCCAATTGTATAACGTAAGTCCAATTTTAAAAGATGAAAATTAACCCCAGTTGAAGAGATCCAAAAGAATATATCTAATGGTCAAAAGAAAATATCTTAAAAACATGCCAGTGAATTTTTCTAAAGCATCATAAAATAAATATATGGATTCTTAGAGGACTTCTGTGAAAAGGATAATTTTCATTTGGATATATAAATTTTGATTGTTTTGCCACATAAACCCTCCTATGACTTCATTATTATGATGAAAAAAGTTTGATATCAGTGTTATTAAACCCCAACATTGACCAACTAAAAGAGTGTTGAGACCTGACATCTTGTCCCTACATTCTCTGTCTTCATCCATATTTGTAACAGCAGTGATCCTGCACTACAGATGAGGCTGAAAATGGAAGGTGAATTTGAGCAGCCTGTAGAGTTTGAAAAGAGGAAGGGACAGACGAGTTAAAGGTGAGAAATCTTAGAGATCTTGACAGGAGGCCTTGCGCATAGGTTGTCTCTATTATTGGCTTATGTAATGATTAATCCCTGGCCGAGTTCCTGATACTGTACCTGCCCAGTTCGTTGCAATCCCCTTTTCCTAAAGTGCCAGACTCTGGCTCTAGGTCCTCTTTCTGGAGTTCTACTTCCGTGCACACTTCTCAGAAACACAATTATAGCCTTTTACCTCAATATGGTCTGTGTCACTGTCCTGACAGTGACTGTACTTCCTACCCTGGCTGCCTTGCATAGAAATGTGAATATGACTAGATCTTCAAAGTTGGGACAGGTATTGCTGGCACCCTTCCTTTTCAGGCCTGAAACCCATTTTGCCTCTTCTTCTCTCAGACTTGCCCAGTCTTCTTTCTCTTTCCTGAGCAGCTGCAGAGGTTTTGGCAAGCCAGCTGGCCAAAACAGTGGGGGTTAAGGTACAAATTGAAGCTTCAACTCTTTTAATCTAGTATGACAGTTTGTACTGATAAGGTTAATGGGGATAATTTTTCTTTGGCTTGTACAGAGACATGAAAATTTAATCTGATTTGCTATTAATTATGCTATCCAATCATCAACATAATGTTTCACTAAATAATCTATTTATTTTGCAGAAGCAAGTGCATCAACCAAAACACTATAATAGAAAAGTGTCACCTTTGGGGTTCAGCAGAGAAGCTTTACTATCATTGTGAGAAAGATACACATTTTGTCATGTTTTCCAGTACTAGGGTTGGAATGTCCACACACTTCTACTTTCCTCTGGGGAATTACATACACATTTATGAGACAAGTGGCAGAGGATATCGAAGTATGCTGTGGTTTGGGGAATAAACTGAAATTAACTGGCTCACAAGACTAAATAACTGCATCTTGAATGAGAGCAATATAATGCTTTATCAAATAAATTAAATGAGTGTAGATGGCTCTTTTTCATTCTTTTACTAACAAGCATTTATTAAACAATTATTCAGTGTTAAGTGCTGTGCTGGATTCTGGGGATGTAGTATTCAAGCAAAATTGACACAAATCCTGTATTTGTGAAGGTTACAGGATACACATACACACACACACACACAGGCATGAGGTACAATAGAAACATGTGACTAATGTTTAAATAAAAAAACTTATTATAGTAAAATGCACATTGCCTTTACATGCCCTTAATGTACTCCCTCTCACTTAGAACACACCTATCCCATCATTTTTGCCACTTTCTGGAGCAGTTCTGGGAGTCCCCTTTCATGAATGTTTTTTATGATTGCCTAGATGTCCTGGAATTAATTCAAAATATTTACCTTTCCTGACCATTTTAACTTTGAGGAAGAGCCGGAAGTCACACAGTACCAGATCTAGTGAATAAGGTGAGTGAGGACACCTTACCTTAATGTTTTTATCATTCTGCCTTTCCATTGGATGACACCCAGAAGCAGCATTCACCGAATTCTTTATTACATTTCATAAAAAGGCACAAAAGAGGTTCCAGAACTGCTTCAGAAAGAGGCAAGAATGGTGGGGTGTGTTCAAATAACGAGGGTTATTTTGAGGGGCATTAATTGCGATGTGTCTCTTACTGTAATAAATTTCCAGATAAATATTCACTATATATCTTGATTATACCTTGTATATCCAGATAATTATTTGATCATGGTAATTGAAAAGTTATAAGGAAAAATATCACTAGTGCATTCTAAGAGCATATGATAAAAGAACTAGATGGTACCCAAAGAATTAGCTAGATGAAAAGTGGGATGAGGAGGAAGAAAAAACAGCATTAGGAAAGCTCTGAGGAGGCAAGTGAGTGTGAGGAACTTAAAGACAGAAAGACAAAAGTTCAGAGAGCATAAAGAAGCAAAATAAAAACAAAAACAAAAACAAAAAAAACACGCACAGTATTTAGGCAAGAGTTACATCCTTGTAGATTATGAACGGACTTGAGATGGGCTAAAGGTTCTTGAATATTGTGACAGATGTTGGTCACTTCCATTGAACATTTGGGCTTTATCCTAAGGGTAATGAATGTGAAGTCACTGAAGTTCTCTAGGTTTAGTTGATCTTGATCTATTAGATATTCCTATAATTTCCCAGTGGCCAACACAATAAAAACATTCTTCAACCGGCTTCAGAATTTTGGACTTAAAAAAACAAAGACCTGTTTGGATGGAGCAGATGAGGCACTTCCACTGTGCATTTGCAGAGCAGGCGAGGCCAAGCACGAGAGGCTGGAAAGTAATTATACAACATCCATGTCTTAACCACAAGGATTGTGTTCAGCAGGCTCTCTTTCATAATTGTGGGTAATTACAAGAAGTTAAAACTAGATTATAGACAATTAGACCCTGTGCAACTGGGAGCTCTGTAGGTGGTCGGAAGGGAGTAGGAAGCACCAGCTGGGAAAGTGTTTCCCAAACTGCTTGGCATTCTTTGACTCATTTTGTAAGTGCAGATTTTGGGGGTGTCTTCCATGCTTCTGATGTCTCTTTATAACCAGAGAGAATGAGCAAGTGAAATGAGGCAAAACCACATATACACACACACAACCTTGACAGCCCATCAACATTAGCTTTTTCCTCGAGCCAAGGGCTAGAAACCAATAAATGGAAACTAAGAGGAAAGACAGGTAATGATTGCGTTAAATTCAGCTTAAGATGTCTTATGTGAGAAATTACTTTCCTGTCCCCCTCTGGATCTGGATACTAAGGGGAAGATATGGCAAGCATGCAACCTTGCCTTTAAGGAGCTTCCAAATCTATTTGGAAAATTTGGTATGACTGGAGCACAAAATGTGAGAAGAGAAATGATGAGAGAGAGAGCAAAAGAGGTTGCCAGAGGCCAAGCTAAGAAGCTCTGACTTCATCCCCAGGACATTGGGGGAACTATGGGGTCAATAAACAAAGAAAAGGCAAAGTTAGGTTTGGACTGTAATAAGATTCATTGGTCCACTGTGGGAAAGATGTGTGTAGGGCATGGCAGGGAGGAAAGTTGGGGTGGTTCCACTAGAGCTGCTTGTGGAAGGAAGTGTGGGTATAGGAGCAGGAGCCTGGGGAGGAGAGGTCAGCATAGGTATTAAAAAGTAACTTACTTCACTCTTTATCCACTACACATCTATTGCTTTGACTAGTCACTGACTTATTTAATAAACAAATAATTCTTTTGAATCTACTGTGTACAAAACACCTTGCTTAGAGAAATTAAGAGGAATAAAGACAATGTTGTTCCAGTCTTTGAGGGGCTTGACTAACTGCTCAGGTGAGTGGAACAGTCAATAGCTGTTCTGGGATTTTAGAGATAGTTTTGATCCATGGAGAGGTATTTGGTCTAATAACCACGAGAAGGGGAGGTACAGCAGTCAGAATGTGCATGAGTCCTGAGGGAACACACAGTGAAGGGTACCGCTAGACAAAAGCTAAAAAGGTATCATAGAGAGTACTGGAGTATAGGGCAGAATATGTAGGGTATTGCAACTATGTGTGTACGTTGGCAAGCATCTCTGTGTGTGTTTCTCTGTGTTTGTACACATAAATGTAAGTATATAATGCAACCAAAAAGCCTTAGCACCACCGGATATTTATATCGCACACACTCCCACACACATACAGAAAGGGAAAGAGAAGAAGGGGCGGTTATGGTACAAAACTGTTGCTGCAAGCTGGGTATTTCTAATTTCCCCTTCAAAGGCATCTGTATCTGGTGGTGTAGCCTGATGGCATCACATGTGTCTTGGTAAACTTAATCTTACTGTGCAGTCGTCAGGCCATATGACCTGGGGAAGGGCTCTTGCTCTGCTACCCGTTTCCCAGGAGGGAGCAGCCGTGGTGTAAACGCCCAAGTTCTCAGCTTAGGTCTGGTCTTCTTTGGAGAAGCCCAGGCTGCTGAAAAATGAGACTTCCTAAGGATGGTGAGGGCTCTTAAATCTCCTTGGTGTATGGGCAATGGCTCAGAAGTCTCCTCACTGCCTTTTTAACATCCTTGTTTCTCAGGCTGTACATGATGGGATTGATCATGGGGGTAACCACAGTGTAGAGTAATGAGAAGATCCTGTGAAGGGCAGCAGCCTGGGTTGCTGTGGGAATGGCATACACTGCCCCCAAGGTTCCATAGTACAGGGTGACCACAATGAGGTGAGAGGAGCAGGTGGAGAAGGCCCGTCGTTTTCCTGAAGCTGATGGGATCCTGAGCACAGCAGCCACGATGTAGCTATAGGAGGCTACGGTGAGCAGGAAAGCCACCATGGTGACAAAGGAAGCCATGAGGAAAGTGATTTTTTCCACTTTCCCAGGATCAGAGCAAGCCAGCTTCAGCACAGGGGCCAGGTCACAGAAGAAGTGGTCAGTCTCATAGGCTGCACAGAAAGACAGCTGGAAAGTCATGGTGACAGTGACCACAGGACTTAGGAAACCACCCAGCCAAGATCCACCTGCGAACAGGACACATGTGCAGATGTTCATGAGGGATGAGTACCGGAGGGGGCTGCAGACAGCGAGGTAACGGTCATAAGACATGGCTGCCAGCAGAAAGCACTCAGCAACTGCCAGAGAACCAAAGAAATAAAACTGGGCCACACAGCCTGCAAAAGAAATCTCTCCAGGACCTGAGAGAAGGAGTTGTAGCATCTTAGGGCCAATGGAAGTAGTGTACCAGATCTCAAGGAAGGAGAAATTGGACAGAAAGAAGTATATGGGAGTTTGAAGGCTGCGGTCACTGGAAATGACTGTAAGGATGAGGATGTTCCCCCAGCAAAGTCACTACGTAGATTCCCAGGAATATTCCAAAAAGGAAAACCGTAACCCATGGAGACTCCCAAATCCCAGGAGGAGAAATTCTTTGATGGTGGTCAGATTACTCATATCTGTAAGATTCAGGCACCAGATCTGAGGGGAAAAAAATAGATACAGTATACAGTATAGCCAATTGGCAAAAGAGCAGTATTAATGGTGGGAAGTACTAGTACCAGAAATACCATCTCACACATAACTCAAACACTCTGTCTCTTTCCCCTGCCAGAATGTATTTTCTATGTTGCTCTACTAATAGTTGTAGAGAAATCAAAAATTATGCCCTGGAGAGTGACTAGAGAGGGCGTCTCCTATGCTCTTTTCCACTCTTTCCCTTGACATAACTGGTGATGAATACCTTGGGGAGTCTCACAGTGGGAGGCAAACACTTCCTCATGGGGACAAGGCACAGAAGCTTCTCTGAACTTGATATTGTCTGAACTTCTGAAAGTCAGCTTTTAAGACTCAATAGAAAAGTGAGTCCAAAATCCTAAAATAATATTGGAATTCAGATGACTCCCTCCCCCCTGGACCCCCAAATCAGTGTGGATCTCACCAGGGGTGTAATTGAGGAGAGGAGGGGAATTCCGAATTATTGATCTTAAAGTAGCTGTAAGAGAAATAGGAGCTTTTGCCAGGCTCTGGGGATGTGTAGCTGATTGCTTCCATGGCATCAAATTCCTATGGAAATTGGAGGAAAATATATGTAAAGTTATTCACTTGAAATGTTAGAGAAAAATAATGTTCCATCTTTCATAAATGAAAATGACATTCCTGACTCACAAATAGTAGGATGTGCATTTAGAGATATTTTTTTTTTCCAGAATTGGGGATGGGTTAGCAATGAGTCATGGGTACAGCTTCCCCTTCCCCACACACCCCCTGTGGTGCTCGAAGCCTCATACTTGTCAAATGGCTGTCTGGTCTTAATGCCTGGGGTATGGGAAGATTGGATATCATTCTGTATTGTGGTCTAAATAAAGGCTAAATATGAGACCAAAGGTAGGGGCTTGATTCAGTGAGTGTTCAAGGCTAAAGGCTCAGTCCGTGGCTAGAGAATCAAGCAAAGTCATCTTTGCTGCTTTGTTTTGGATGGTGGCAGTGTGCCCTTAAAGGTTACAGATAAGTCTTATATTTGTAGAGAAATCCAAGTTGAAATGCACTCAGGGATCTGGCTAAGATTCAAAGGACTCTTATTCATAATGCTTTCCTAATATGAAAGAATTTCCCCATAATTTGCCCTTTGCACCAATCTGGATTGTTAGTACAGTGGCTTGTGTAAAGGGAGATCCACCTCAAGTAGAGGGATTCAGGGGTTTTGGGCTGCCTGGGGTAGTACTGATTATGACCATAATGCATAAGGAAAATCAATCAGCAGCTAAGGCTGTCCCCGGAGGAGACAGCTTCTTCCTAATTGGGGGATTAAACTGCAGTGTCCTCTTACCATTTTACCTTGTCTTCAGAGACTGCCAGCTAGCATTCAGAACCAACATTAACATCATTAGGTTTTTATCATTCAATCCCAAGTCTCATTAATTAATAATGGAATAAACTTGATTTTCCCCTTTGGCTTACAGGCATGCTCCTTGGTGCTTCCAAATTCAAAAGCACACACCCTGTCTAAATCCTCTCTCATCCTGTTTTTCATTTCCGTGAAGAGAGGTTAATATAGATGCAAAAGAGAGGTTTCAGTTCAGACTCTTTGTAGTTTCATTCTTTCACTCACTCACCCATGTCTTCAGACACATAGTATGTATTATTGGGCTAGGTAAGCACTGGGGATAAAACCATAAACAAGGAAAGTATGGCCCCAAGTTTCTAGAGCAGTGATGGACAAGTGCCAAGCTGCAACCCCAAACCCACTTATTTATCACAAAGTGCCAACACTGCAATTAAACCTGAATAGTGAGGTTTTAGTTTAGAAAAAGCAGCCCTACATTAACATCTTTTGTATTAAAAGAAAAACACAACAACACACGTGTCATAGGTTCACCATCACTGTTCTAGAGCTTGCATTCTAGGGGTAGAAGTAGAAATTAAATGGATGATTTTACTAATAACTATAAAATTACTGTTGTGTTAAAAATTGTAAAGGGGAAAACAAGGTCTTGACACAAAGATAACATATGTGGAGAGGTGACCATGCATTTTGTGAGAGGATCAAGGAAGATCTGCCTGAGGAAGTGGTCATATTTATGCTGAGAGCTCACGGATAAAGAATAGCCAGCTATGGAGAAGAATCAGAAGGGTGCTAATACGGGCAGAGAGGCAGCATTGTAAAGGCCCTCAGTAGGACAAACACCTGGGTCACCAGAAAAATTAAAATTAACAAAACAGCTACTGAGGGGTGGGCGCAATGATACACTGTAGTCCCAGCTATGTGAGAGCCTGAGACAGGAGACTTGCAAGTTCAAGGCTAGCCTGGGCAACTTAGTGAGTTCCTGTTTCAAAACAAAATTTTAAAAAGGCTTAGGGGCATATAGCTCAGCACTTCCCAGGTCCAATCCCCAGTACTGCACACACACAAAGCAAAAACCAAACCAACAGCAAAAAACCCAGCCACTGTGGCTGGAGAGCAACAGGTGAGGCAGACGAAGGAAAGAGTGATACAAAGTGAGTTTGTGAAGACATGCTCTCATTTATATTTTGAAAAGACCCCACAGGCTTCTTTGTGGGGAATGAACTGTAAGGGGCTGAAAGGGAAAGTGGGAAAAGTGATGAGGAACCTAATGCAGTAGTTCAAGCAAGAGATGGTGGCCTAGTTCAAGTTGAAGTGAAGCAAGATGGGCTAACCTAGGGCTTTCTATACAGCAGCACTATAATGTCACTGTGCAAGGTTATATGTGTGTATATATAGACATATATATATATGTCTATATATATTACAGCTTAATAAAAATGTTTAACAAAATGGTATGGATTGTAAATGAATTTTATCAAGTGACCATGAAGTACAAGAAGGAACTGAGGATGAATCTCAGGTTTTTGGTTTAAGGTGCTACATGGATGATCATGTACTTTCCTGAAGTGGGACAATCAAGTAGGTAATTGAGTTTGGGGGAAATATTCTTTTTTCCCTCCCTTCCCTTCCTTCTCTCTTCCCTTTTGTCAGGCCTAGTGAGTTACGATCCATTTCTGGGATGATAGTTTCAACCCTCATGGGCAGATAGACAAAGTTCTGGCCCTGAGACACAGAGCTCTCAGTGGGCCCACAAAAAACTCTTAAAAGTCTCATAAACCTTGCCCTTGGTCTCAAAAAAGACCAGAGAAGAGAGTGAATAGGTCAGTACAACCTTATTCACCCTTTGGAAATTGCTCAAAGCCCAGGATTAGCAAGTGCATGTCAGCAACATCCTCTTTGCACATGGCCCGAAAAAACACAGTTTGATGGGGACTGGCAGACTCCCTTCCAGGTATGTCCTTGAACGTCCTTTATTAATGGCTATCCACCTTCCCAGAATTTTCAATTATCTGAGGGTTCTCAAATAACTTGTTTTGTTTCATTTCGCTTTTGCATGATAGAGATAGATGATAATAAAATGAGCTCAGTCAAGAAAACCATTTTCAGGGGATGTCTTGGGGTAAGTAAGCTTTCAGTCTTACTCTTTCTTTCTTGTCCATCTTCATTTGTAGATGGTCAATCAAAATTAATCCTCCAAATGATGGCTAGAGGCTCTAAAAGATCTTCAATCAGTAAAGAGTGATTCGAGTGTATCATTATACTCGACTCACTAAGTAGGGACAGTGGACTCAAAGTTCTTAAGCAAACACAAAGGAACACAGCATTGTTCTTAACCTTCATTGCCCAGAAAATCTAATTAACCATATCTGCTCCACCCCTTTCTCCCTGTATTCCCTCAATCAGGATTTGTCTCAATATTAATTCTCCTATGTAGTTATAATTACTAAAAGGTATTCATTAGCATGAAAAGTACTTTGATAGAAAATATAAAATAACCCCCCAAATGCACAACCCCCCACCACCTCATAGCTACAAAAGTACAACCATAAAATTGAAAGTATAGCAGCATAAGTGAAGAATGACTAGCTGTAGAAGTCCCAAAACATTACCTTTTCTAGAGTCAATCCAGGAAACCCTATTGGAGGAGAGAACCATGAGGAGGAATCTGAAGAAGAGCTGAAGGTTGAGTGCTGGAAGGGAGAAATGTACAGCCTGATAAGGAGAGCGATGATCTGGCTGTACGAATCAGGTGCCCAGGGCTCTCTCTCCCTCCTACTCCCGCCTTTATCCATTAAAACAAAATTTAAGCAACAAACACATAACACTTGGATATTTATTCTCCTAACAGTGTCAATGGCTGCTCTCAGGGGCAATTGTTTAGTGATAGAAATCAGAGTATCTTGGCAGGTAAAAAGAAATCACCTTGGTAGCCCAAGCCTCACTTTTGAGGTCAACCATTGTTCCAGATATGTATTAACCTGCTCCTGAAAGTGATATCTGAGAGAGACAAGGATAGTGAGCAGGAAACTACCCAGAGACATTGTCTTTGAAAGGGCAGAGAAGAGAAGAAATCCTTAACGGGTCCTATGCTAGATCTCCTACCAAAAAGAGGAAGTTGATTATTTTGGTCATTCCTCTCTAAAAGTAGTACTTTTCTTGAAGAGTTGAATTTTGTGCCATGAAGTAGGGAATTTTGGAGAAAAGTTTCTTTTTCCTTTGAAAGCAACTTGTGGAACATTTATAGACAGCTCACATCTTAAAGGAATTGCACATTAATGTGTGAAACCCCCTGGTGTCCAGGGGAATGATTCTGTTATTTGTGTTTTTATACCTTGAGATCTGGAGGCAAGCATTGCTGAGATTCGTCAGACAAACATTACTGAGACCCCAAAACAGACTGGGAGAAAGACATTATTGAAACCTGGTGACAGATATTTCTAATTCAACTATATTCTTTGATCCCAAATACCCTTTTTCCTGTTCTGTTCCATTTATCAACAAGACAAAAATGAAACAGAACAGGAAATATCTTGGATCAAATAACATGTAATGTGTCATTATATGACATATCTAGCCTAAATGTGAAGAATGGCAACAATTATCTAGGTAAGTTGTGCAAAGAACAATGAGCTCACATGTTTGGTTCCAACTGTTAAGATTTTACATATAAAATTTAGGGGGCCTATATAATCTGGATAAATATCTAAGTTTATCATTTACTCTGCAAATATAGACTCTTGTTATGGGTATGATTTTGTAGCAATTGTCTGAAGTTGATGGAATTCAGGAAATACTCAGTCAATAGATATTCTAGGAGAAAAACAAATTAGCTTACACAATGTCAGAACCTAGTTTGAGTGAATTCACTTTTTAACCCTTCAAGTTTTTCTAATTGGCATCTGTTCATCTTGCCCTCTGAGGCAAAGTATAGCATTTGCTAGATTTTACATGCTGGCTGCATTCCCTGATCAATCATTCTAATACTTATCTGCTCATATCCTCATGGTGCTGGGGAACTAAATAATGGGGACATTTATTTTCATATGTGCTTCATTAGACTTGGACAGTGGAGAAAATATCAGGCCCACCCTACTTGCTGCTCTCTAATTTCTGCCCTGTACTATTCATGGCCTCTATCTATCACTACTCATTTTCTTTATGAATCTTCCAGTTCCAAGATTCCTATTCTTCCCTGATAAGGACAAATTTAGAGTCTCTAGGAAGCTACTCTAGTGGCAGTAACATGGTATCTTTGGTACGTACTGGAGGACTTAGTGTGTCACAGGAAAGTTGCATATTGTAGTAGTCAAGTGAGTGAGCTTCCTTGTCATGCAGACTAGAGTTTGAGTTCTGCGTCTATCGCATTCTGTGTGATTCGGGGCAAGTGATTTAACCCTTTGGTGCTTCAATTTTTCGCAGCTGTTAAATAAAGAATCATTATGATTATAAAACCAACTCACAATGTTTTCCTTTGGAATGAGTGAGATACTACTTTAAAGTGTTGGCAAGATACCCAGCCAATCTCATTTGTATTCGAATATGTGTGCATGTACAATTACTCCCAAGTTGTTCCATTTGTGGCCTCCCTCACTAAACCGTATGTGCCTCCAACGTAGGAACACTTTCATAGCTTTTTCTATTGTCCCCCCTCCCCGATTTTCTTCACATAGCTAGCACAAAAAGTGAGTACCCAGTGGGATTTTAGTAAATGTTCACTGGTATAATGTTTTTTCCTATTCCAGCTCAAATATGTGACCTTTAATTTTGGTCACTGCTAGCAGAGACCCAGAAAGATTTTTCTTACCTTTCACTAATGTTCCTCTCCAGAAGAGCCGGCCACCATGATCTCATTTGCTGGATGCTTCATTCATCCTGACAGAGAATCAAGATCCACCTCCAGTAGCATTCTCAGTCTAGCTGCTGCTCTAACTGCTCAAATTAATAACCTGCCATAACTTCCCCCCCATTAGGGATTCAGAGCCTGTTTGCTTAATATGTTGTATTCATGAAAATCAATTTCCCTTAAGCCTGTTTCCCAAGGGTAATATTTTCCCTCTCCACTGGGAAAGTTAAATAAAATGGTAGTATATACAAAGAGCATCCAGATTGTCTTGCACCAACAAAATTTTCACCAAACCCTGAGTTCTGAAGATTTCAAATTCAGAGGAGCCAGTTACTCTTCTGAAAGCCCAACTTCTTTGTCATATTAAACAAAGGCTAACTCGCAACAACATGAATTTGTAAAATATTTGGGAGGGCTAAGGGAAAGGATAGAAGGGAATGGGATTAATATGAGAAAATGGAAAAATAGGAACAAAAGTTTTGTAAATAGGGAGGGCTGGAGGGGTTGAAGGGAGGGCTGGGCAAGGGTGAAAAACAAGAACCAAGAGAGACTATGTAAAGGTCCAAATTTCCAATGATGAATGTCATTATATTGTATACCTAAAATGTACCAATGATTAGAATGAATAATCGATAATGTAAAATAGGAATAAAAGGTCCAAAGGGGTAGGGGTAGTGGGAGGCACAGGGGAAAGGAAAGAAGGGAAAGGAAAAAATGATGAGAAATGGAAAAAATGGAAATAAAGTCTTTGTAAATAGGGAAGGGTGGAGGGCGTGAAGGGAGGGCTAGGAATGGGGAAAAAATAAGAACCAAGATGCATTATATAAAGGTACAATTCCCAATGAGAAATGTAATTGTGTTGTATACCTACAATGTACCAATAAAAGAATTTAATACAAAAAAAATTTGTTTCTAGCTACATTTCCTCTTGCTTTCTCTAGCACATTCCACCTTTGCCGATCTCAGATTCATATTATATCTGAAGCCTTTTCCACTCTCTCTACCAATATTTCAGTAATTCTGAGAGGTTTTCTTAAAATACAATTTTTTCCTTTAATTTGTTATATATTCATTATTTTTTAAGGAGCTTCCTGAATATAACACTGAAATCTTGGAGGAATTTTTTGCATCCAACAGGCATCCAACAGTTGCTTACTAAACAAAATTAAGATCTAGAAATATAATTATTTTCTTTTGAGTATGTTCACTAGCTAAGAAAGAGTGCTTTTTAAACATCTACCCACCCACTACTCTGAGGAAGTCCTTTCAAAATAATAGTTATTTTCAGGCCTTGATTGGCAGTTAAATTTCTTGCAAGAATTTGGGAATCTGAACAAGGAGCTACAGAGCCTAATGACTGTACTAGTTATCAAGGGAGACGTTCACTGAGGAAATAATATTGTAATCAAAGTTGCAGGGGTCATACTTAACCTCCTCATGAGAACTGAGTACACCTACTATAAATCAATATTACTGATTACAAATGACTTGCAACTATTCATTAAAGCAGGTACCTCAGTTCTTTGAAAACCTTTTAAAACTGTTAATTCAAGTTATTGAATATATTCAAGAGAAAAATAACTGCATTTCAAATTCCCAGCTATTATTCATCTAGGAAATATTTGTTAAATTCTTGTTACATGCATCTCACTATGGGCATATCTGGAATTATAAAATAAATGTTTCATTAAAAAGTGTTTGTCATTAAACTTTTGGAAAACTATTCCAATTTGAAGTACATTAAAGGAGCTTCCTAATAAAAGAAGTCTTGTAGGAAATTTTGGAACAATGAGGACTATTTTGTAATATATCTTCTTGTCTGGATCTTATGTCTCTGCTGTATAGTTAGATATTTAAGTAGTAGATTGTCTTAAAGTGAACGATCTCTGTCCTTTAAACTGACATTTATTTCCAATTATTAAAATTTGGTAAGACAAATTCAAAAAGCATTCTTTTCCCTTTCTCCTTTCCTTCCTCTCCTCCTTCCCTCCCTCTCCTCCTTTCCTCCGCTTTCTCCTTGTCATCCTCCTCTTGTTCCGCCTCCTCCTTCTCCTCTTCCTCCTCCTCCTTCTTTTTCTCCTCATCCATCTTCTCTTTCTTCTCCTCCTTCTCTTCATTCTCATCCTCTGACAACGTGACCACTTTAAAGAAGACATTGGGAGCAAAATCGGGCTTCACTCTTCCTAGAATCCATCCTTGGGAAGCAACTAGATGCATTTGGGGGCATTTCCTGTATCTTTGTTTCTTAGGGTAAAACCAAAGGTACTCAGTCTGGTGGATGGCCACACAGCAGTGCTGCCAGACTGTCAGGTCCCTAAGTTTGCTGCCCACACAGAGGACTATGTTCAGAGGAGATTGGGCAGTTGGAGAAGGCATTCTGCCTTCTGTTGTTGATTGGGGGATTGCAGAATGGGAGTAGCAAGGAGGATATTTGATACCTGAGACTATAAGAAAGGGTTTACATCCCCTGTTCAGGGGCCAAGAGAGTGCCAGGGGTATTCCTCTGGAGTATAGGTATTGACTGGCAAAGGACTGGGAGAGTGGTCAAGAGAGCACATGTTTTGAGGTTAGAAAGAACCCTGAAAATCCCAACTTGGCCTTTTCACCAGTTGGATGATCTTGGGCAAATAGCTTAAGTTCAATAGGCTTCATCAACTCATCTCTAAAACTGGAACACTATCTACCTTAAAAATTTGTGGTGTGGTTTAAATGCAAGTACCTTGCATGCAAAGTACTTAGTAAAATAAATACTCGGTAAAAATTTGTTGGCTCTCCTCTGTCTTCTACTGTTTCTTTGGAAAAAAATGGAAAAGCAAAACACGATCTTCATTCACCACAAGGAAAAGCAGCTGGAACACTGTAGTGATGCCATGGTTAAGATTTAAGGGCACGAATCAAGATTTTTCATCAAGCAGCATGTAAAATTCAAAGACCATAGAATTTCCATTTATCAGACTATATATTTCTTGGGGCCGAAGAGATGACCATAATTACATGATTCACCAGATGGTTAAAAATTCTGAGGATGCCAATCGAGGTGATAGGTGATCCTCCAACAATATAGATTTGCACTTAGCAGTATTTATTTAGGAGTCTCCACAGAAAGAGTATGAGAATTGGATGACTAGTTCCCAAAGTTTACTTGTAGACTAAAAGCAAAGTTTGGGTTGGCAGTCTTCACAAGCTGAAGAATGTCATTGGTATGGAGTGGTGATTGGGATCCAGGCTGTCTAGTAAGTGTCATTACATAAAAGACTCTAATTTCCTGCTCTGTATTTTTATCATAGGTTGCAGATGGACCATTGGATCATAAGTTTAATGAACTCCTCTTGTAAGAATTTGTAGTAGATAGGAGAGTGGTTTTCATCAGAGCTTAAGTGGTAAGGAAAAAGGGACAAGATCTGAGGTTGTCATAGGAACCTCTCTTCCTTCAACGGTCATCAGCAGGATTAAATAATGGTCATGGTGCATACTAGTGAGACTCAGGATCATCATAGAATGAAGAACAAGATGGAAAAGAAAGTGTGTGGGAGTAGGAGACAAGAGAAGAATGGAAGCTGGTGCTACCGTTAGCAACTTAAATCACTTCACAGTCTGGTTGATTAAGCTCAGACTCCTCTACATTTTCTTTCTGGCCCTTGAGCATGCATTCTCCAGCCACAGTCTGCTACTTGATATTTACTAAGTACCTGTTCTGCACCACTCACTACGATGAGTGCTGTAGGCAACATGAACATGATGGGAATGCGGCTGGAGCGTAAAGAACATTGAGTCTGGCACAAAAGGTGGTGGCTTGATGTTACAGTGGGATAAACAAAACCAAGAGAGGGGTTCAAGAAAAGTGCTAGAATTTGAAGCACCGGAAAAGACTTCCTAAGTCATGTCACATTTCAGGTATTCTTTGAAGAGTACAAAGAATTTCAGTAGGTGTGATTGGGTGAAGACACTCAAGGCAGGAGGAATGGGCTGAGCAAAAAGACAAGAGTCGTTTTTGTTTTTCCGTTTTCTGTGCACTAGACATCACACTACGTAATCTGGAAAACAGTAGCTCATTAAATTTCTTTAATAACTCTAGGAGACACGGTTCCATTTAAATCTCTATTTTATAGCTGAGGAAACTGAGGCCAGAGAGGCTATACAAATTGTCATACATCACACAATTATGAAGAGGCAGATTCAGGTTTATATCTTGAGCCTGAGTCCAGAGCCCTTGTGTGCAAATAACCAATACACTGTCTGCAAGTCAAGTTGCAGGATGAGTGAAAGCATAGTGTGACTGGAACGCAGGCCGTGTGGGAAGGATGAGTGGGAGAGAGAACGGGAAGACAGCCGCAGCCACACAGTGGAGCATCTATTCTGGCAGCCCAAGAGGTAGAGGCTGCACCTTGTAAACAATGGAAAACCATAAGAAGTTTTAAGTAGCAGACTGACAGTCAAAGTGGTGCTTTAGGAAGATTAATCTGTCAGCAGTGCGGAGGATGGATAGGAGAGAGGAGCAAACAGAGGCAATTAAGAGGCTATTGCAATATAATAGTCTGGGCAGAGGGTACTGTATTAAGCACTTGAGCTAAGAAAGCCCAAGCAGGGAATGGACAGAGGAGAGACATAGTTAAAGGAAAAGAAAAAGAAATCTGGGACTAACTGGATGTGGGTGTGGGGATAGGATATTGGTGATAAAGCACACTGCAGTTTGAAGCCTTTGTGACTAGAGGAACGGCGATGTCAGTCACGGTGTAGGAGGACCTCTGCCCTGCAGAGAATTTTGGGCTTTGCAGCTGGGAGAAATCTCTAAAAAGCTATCCCTGCACCTATGGAAATGAATGAGATCAATTTAGGGAGAGAGAATAGTCATGATCGGATGCTTAGGAATACCATCATTTTGTTGGCATGGCAATAGGGTACAGTTAGTATAGGCACAGGCAAGAGATCATGAAGGGAGAGGGAAAAATAGAAAATTATGCAAAAGAGATTTCTAGAAGGTTGAGTGATCAACACTGTAAAGGTACCGTAAATGGAACAGAAGGGTCAGAGACAAAGGAGAGTAAGAAAACACTATTGATTTTGGTGGTTAGAAGATCTTTAGTGATCCATAGGGAGCAGTTCCAAGGCAGAGCCAGACTGAAGGGAGTGAAGAAGGGAAAGAGTAGGGGTGACCAATTGGAGATGGTTACTGTGGGAAATGCTTGGGAGAATTTTTGTGATGAGATTAAAGAACAATAAGGGTGATATGAGTATTGGAAGGTATTTTTAGGGTGAAGGTTAACTTAGCATATTTGAAGGGAAATATTTGTGAATTAACATTCTTCAGAGTAGTGGTAAGGGTTAAAGTCATGGAGTGACCTCAGCAGTGACAGTGGTGGAACAAGATTCTGCTGAGGAGGAAAAGAGGAAGGATCTAGAGCTAGGTGGAATGTTTGCTTTGGCAAATGGGGGCAGCATCTTCCTGGGAAAATGAAATGAGAGAAAGGAGATCAACTAAAGATACAGAAATATTTGGTGATGGATAGAGGGTATTAAACTAGAAATAGTCTGACTTTTCAAAGAAGTGTGTGAACCACACATTGCACGTTCTCAGTGTTAACAGTAGAGGGTCTACAGAAGGGAGGACAAGCAGACATGGGGCTGGGAACTTCAGGAGTACAATGTCTCGCACATGGTAAGTGCTCAATAAAGAGTTTTTTTGGAATAAATAAGTAAACAAGTGGGAAAGATTTAAAATACCCACTGTGAGGCATGAACTATGGTGTCATAGAAACCAAATGAAAGAACTGTAGAACAAAATCCACTACAATGACTAAGATGAGAAAGAAATGACACCAGAGTTGGTGAGGACATGGAACAACTAGATTGTTCATACACTGCTGGAGGGAGGGTATATTGGTACAACAATGTTGAAAAACTTTAGTTAGCTATATCTGTTAAGGGTAACCATATGCATGTGCTGAGATCCAGTAATTACATTCATAGGTATAATTCAAGAGACATGAGGGGAATAGTTCACCAAAAGACATAAATAAGACTGCTCATAGCAGGACATAGAGAACTAATGTGCTTATAAAGGTTAAATTTCCTGCTGAGGTAGCCAAGGTGATAAATAGTAGTACTAGTATTTGAGTTCAGGTCTAGCTTGTGAACCAGATTGCCTCCAAGGGCCATCAGATACTGTTTATGCTAATCCTCTTAGTCTTGCAATATGTGCATTATCACTTGCATTTTAAATATGGATGAACTGAAGGCCAAAAACTGCTTGCCCAAAGTGACTTGCCAGAAGTGGCAGGTATATTTTTCATGAGATCTGAGATGTGAACTTAGTTTTACCTGGCCTTCAAATCCATACTCCTTCTGTTCCATCAAGGAGTGGAGACTTTTCTGAAGTTTTGACAAGTTTTAAGAAGGAGATGTGGTGAGCACTTGTTTTTGGAAACATAGAAAAGTTTCAGTGAAAGAGTCCCAACTTGTCTGGCCTTCATTGTTCAAGAGGCAATGACCAAAGCTACATCCAAGCAATGTCCTCCCCTGTTTTCAATCTGTGACCTACTCACTTTATCATAAGGCCCTGGGAGCCAATGATGGCTCTAGACATGTTGGTGGAGTAGGAACTGCTCACTTCCTTTTTCAACCCTCTCACTACTTGTGGGCACATATGTTTAACACATGCATACATACATGTGTTCACACACACACACACGAATGAACCTCCAAAGCCATTTCCTTAACCATCTAACTTTTCATTGCAGAGGAATGGTTAGTGCTCAAAGAAGTCTTCATGTCCAAGGTAATTTAGAACATGGCCTTTCAGCCTTCCAGTTCAGGGTGATAGATAAAAAACTATTCCTCCACACCCAGGCTCCTGTTCTAATTCCCTTCTCACTGGAGGGATTAAGACGCTTGTGGTAAATATCTCAGACTGTAGTTCTCCTTTATGCCAATAGTATCTAATTCCCCCACACACTAATATTTTCTCCCTGAAGAGCCTCCTGCATGTCCTTGTATCATCAGTCATTAATAAAAGCAATTCTGGGAGGAGAGATCCTAATCAAGGTGGACCAAACTCTGGAAGACATTACAGGCTTGAAGGACACTCAGCTAGGTTCAGAGGCTCTGATTTTTGCCAGTCTTTTCCTTCCTCCCAAACCAGAACCTTGCAACAAAAGCCCTCTTGCTCCCTCTGTCTCTTCCCTCCCTCTACCAAGTCAGGTGTCTTAGGCTAGTGGATGAGAATTAGTTGTCATGGCAACTTGTAGCTCTGCTGGATAGCCTCTTGTTTCAGCCAGTTCCAAGCCTCAGACATTTGTTCTGAATTCGCCTTTTCTAATGTTCCAAATCTGAGCCCAGGACTGTATGCCAAATTGCACAGTATCTGTGTGTAGGACAGGAAGAGGCCCTCACCTATACCCTAGGCAAGAGAAGTAAGGAAGAGGGAATTGAACAACAGAAAACAGTGCTTAATAGGAGCTCTCTGGGAACAAGGAGGCCAGGACTACAAAGTAAAACTAATTAAGAACTTGCTACCTGGAAGCCCAGTAACATTCTGTCCCTCAAACATCCTTATGAGATAAATATCACTATCCTCACTATACAGTTGAAATTAATGAGAAATCAGAGAGGCAAAGTGAATTGCCTAACATTGGACTGCTGAAGTTTTAACTTAGACTTTATCTGAGTTTCCCAAACACAATCTATTCAGATTACACTAGGGTATAGCTGTTCATTTTTAGAAGGAAACTAAGAGCTGTAGAGAAGTTTTACTTCCTAAATTCATGTGCCTGTGAATTACTGACAGCCTTTCCTCAGGAATAGGCCTCCTCCTTCAAATGTGACCCCTCCACAGGCAACCTGTCCTCTGTGGACCCCTTCCTCCCTCTTCAAAAACCTCTTTCTATCCTCTTGAGGCATTCTACAACTATCCTCTGGCCAAATCTGTGTTTTCTCCAAGTTTCCCAGTTTCTCAAGTAGATCCTCGACATTATCTTTGCTAAGGGGCATTTTCCATGGGAGGGGGCAGAGAGTAGGATGGGCTAATCTCCTGACATAGGCAAAACATAGGACACCTAGATTACTTTCCTGTTTTCAGTAAAAAATGGCCACGAATTTAGTGCTTTAAAGCCATATAAATTTGTTGTCGTGCAGTTCCGCAGGCCAGAAGTCTGGAACCAGTCTCACTGGGCTACTGTTCAGGAGTCAACAAGGCTGTACTGTCTCCAGGGGCTCTGGCACTGCTCTTCTTACTTCTAGAGCTGCATCCTTTGTATTCCTTGACTCAAAACCATTTGCTGCATCTTCAAAGGCAACAGTCGAGCAACTTTAAATACCACTTTGCTTCTAGCATATAGTGTTCTCCTCTATAGTCAGATCTTCCCTCCTGCAAGAGGCTTGTGATCATATTTATGGCCCATCCAAATAATCCAGAGTAATTTCTCCATCTCACAATCATTCACGCAATCACACCTGCAGTCTATTTTGTCACATGAGGTTGCATCCAGAGGTTTCAGGGTATAGTACCTGGATATCTTTGGGGTCATTCCTCAACCTACTGCAGCATCCAAAATACACACTTGTTCTCTTCTAGTGGGAACCAATGATCCTTCATTTCAGAACCTCAGAAGTTAGAGAAAGAAACAAAGACACAAACATGACTGAAGTTAGGGCAGTTCTAAAAACTTGAATTTGGCTTCAAAGAAGCCAAGCACAGATCTGATAATTCCTGGGAGAGATCTGTTTACTTGCATATTGACCCTGTGAAGGGGGAGAGAGGAAGATAGAACTTAGAGTTGAAGGTTCCTTCTCTTCCCTGTTTGAAAATGATTTTCCTTGTTTGTTTTCCTCCCTTGCCAGGATGATTTCTCTGGAACAGGAAAGTTGAGGCAAAGGTGATACCATGTGTTCAGAGACAAAAGGAGGGAGCTAGAATTCCCCTCTGGCTGAATTCCATTTGCCTTTTCCAGCCTCCATATTCAATCACCTCTTCCCCAACCTTGGTGCCACTCAGGAACCTCCTGCTCCTTGGGAGGTGAGGCTACTGTGAAGCAGAACCCAGGGTAATGAGCACAGAGGGGAGAAAAGGAGTCAGCCTAACTAAAGTCTTCCCCATCAGGCAGTCTTATGGAAGTGTGGAATTTGGAATAGCAGCCAAGTAGTGACCATGAGTTACAGGATCATTCCTTGATAACCATTCCCTTCTTTTCCTTGACACTGAATACTATTATCTAGTATGTGAAAACCCTCAAAATCCCCTTTCCACAAGGCTCTCTGCCTGAGGCTCACTTTGAGGAATACTTTTAATAGCACCTTGGCTGATCTGGGCTGAAGCCCTCTAGAGAGTGCAGAATGGCAAATTTGGAAGTTGACTTTCATTAACAATGGGAGAACTCATTTTAATGGGAGTGTGGGACATGGCCTCAGACTCAATTTTCACTGTCTGGAGTTCAGCAGCAGCATCACAAGGTTCATGAAGTTGTGATTTATGAACACAGATGCAGAGTTGTGAACTGACTTTTATTGTAGAGTTAGCAGCTGGCTACCCATATTTTGTTCCTGTTCCAGGACTTCATCTATTCTATTGCTTAATACTCCTTCTTATACAGAAACTCATGACAAATTCTCTTCCAAGATCAGAGCCGGGAAAAAGTTTGTTTCTCTTCATGAATGTGTTTGCTTTATTCTGCTGGACAATGACAGTGATGACATGAACCCTCTTCCATACTTTGAGTTTTGAGTCTGCTAGGGAAGTATCAGAGGTGATGGGGAAGTCAAGGATGTACCCAGAGCTTACTCAAAATTGGGGAAGCAGGACAAGCCACTTCTATAGGGAAAAGCTGACCAACCATTCCAAGCCCAGATGAGAAATCTGGAGATAACCCAGGCAACACTGATGGCACCAATACATTACAAGTTGATCTATGTTGAGTGGCTTCTAGCAGAAAATTAGGAGCTAGGTCAGCTGCTAAGGTTAAGGAAGAGCCAGGAGCATGTAAGAAACAGATCTCGAACAGGTCTTCCCCTCAAATATTGCTGATTTGGAGGACTAAGTAGTTCTAGGAACTAGTGGCACTCAGGCATAGAAAAGGCTTAGCTGTCCAGGGGCTGCCCAGAAAGATCTACTGACCCGATAACTCCACAGAAGTGCACTGAGCCTTCCTCTATCTGGCCCTGGAAATATTTGATTTTCTAAATCTTGTTAACTCCCTGGATCAGTTCAATTTTACTTTGTTGTCACTATTTTAAATCAACTATAAAGCAAATGGGTCACATCTTTTGAAAACAGGCTTAAGGGAAATTGATTTTCATCTTTTGGAAATCTGTATGAAGACCAGAATAAACAGTATTATCACAAGATGAGTCTAAACTCTACATTTTGATTTTCACCTTTGTTGCTAGGAAACTCAATTCTAAATTGTGATCTTGTTTATTTTAGCATTGTGAAGGATGATAGGGTGGGGGAAGATCAGTGTATTTTATTTGGCCGCATTTTCCTTTTGCATTGTTTTCATTCTTTGTTAACAGATTTTAGTCTAATTGTATCAAGAATTAACCTCGATTGTTGTAAAGCCACTTTAATTATTTGTAAAAGTGGTCAAGGAACAGATAAACATATCGATAACTGATATTTTCTTTGTGGGCCTATCAGCTTCCTCATATGCCTTTCCTCGGGTTTCATGTGGCAGGGTTACTGTTCTGGACTCAAACTATGCCCATCTTTGATTTTCAGATCTGTTGCTATTGGCCATGAGGGGGTCCAAGCCAGTGTATGTCATGCTGGCAGTTGATGGAGTCATTGCTGCAAAGGAAAAAAAGTCCCTCATTTTGTTGGATGCTTTTATTACCCACAGCACAGCAATAACACTTTCCTCAAATTTCTAGCCTTGGGAACATCTAATGGCAAGATGCTTTTGATACTTCGGTAACTAAAACTCCTTTAATGGGGTCCATGATGGACCTGCCTTGTTTTGTTCTATAGTAAAAAATGTTATAAGGAACTTGCAGTATATATTTTGTTGGTAACAATGCCTTAAGCTATTAAGGCCATTTGTTATTTTTAAAGCAAGAGAGATAATGCTCCCTAATAAAATTCCACTGCACTGCGTGTAGCTCTAAGTAACTTCCTACAAGGTGCTCCATAGCTCTCATAGGTCTGCCTCCTTCCTTTTTCTTATGCCCTTATAAGATGGGGAGGGGGACCATTTTTCAGCACCAAGGAATTGCACTCTGAATCACAAATATGTCCCAAGCAAGAACTAAGTTAATGCAAACTGGACCCTGCTTATAGACTCTTGTCTCCTGACCCTGGCTTCCCTGTTTCCCCCTCCTTGTCTCCTGAGTCCAGTGTCCTTGGGCCACTGATTCTTGCACTCCCAGAAGACCCCCAACCTTGACTCCATTCCTGTTCCTTGTCCATGATCCAGGCATTGAAATTCCCTAAACCCAATTTCTCCCTGAATTGAAAATGCAAATGTGCCTGCCTTATTATCTGTATGTATTAAGCTTCTAGAAGAGGTTTTGTGCAGGGCACAAGGCTCAGTATGGGGAAGCCTGGGACATCAGGGGTGGCAGCAGCAGAATGGCTTCAGAGCTGCCACCTGGCAGCAGCTGGAATCCTTTGCACTACGCAGGCCTGTGGAGGAGGCGAGGATAGAAGAAGGGGTGGATGGGGACAGAAACAGGAAGAAATACTGTGGGTATTCCATCATGGGGCCAAGGTGAACTGGCTTGGAGAGTTGAGAACCATGTCAGGGAGAGGAAGCTGTAATTTGCACAGCTCAGCCCAAATCTCTGGCCTCAGCCCTGTCCTCACAGTTCTACAGTTCCGAGTAAAGGGAGAAACATGCAGAGAGGGGTGGCAAGGAAGAAAGGCTGCGGGGTTCCCATCTCCTGTTCAGACCAAATCCAGGACATCAGGGAAATATACTTTTCCTCACATACAATGCTGTGTGATGTGACACACAAAGCCCCAAGGCCAGGTCCACGTTGGAGGGACTTTCTGCCAACTCTGCATGCTGATAGTTCATCTCTAATACTATTCAAAGATGTTTATTTTTCTGATTTCTATTTCTAAAAGCTACTGGAAGTTTGACAATATAGAAGTTTCAATTTTGATATCTAATGGATTAAACTCACTTTACAGGGATGAAATTTTATAAACGCCATCTGACAGAACCCAAGTGTATTAAAAACAGAGGTTTTCATAGGAGCAAGCCGGGGTGGTGGTGGTACGCAATCCCTAGATCAACAACTGGCTTCTTTTAACAAAACATAAAGGCTCTTTCTGCCTGAAATTTTCCCAAACACTGTAGGAAATTAGTATAACTGTTTGATGTGATCTCGTCTAATACAAATAGAAATTGAACCTTTATTCTTTTAGAACAGGTGATTAGAGGCAAATGAGGGGCAGGTTCCCATGGCAACCAGTTGGCTATCTTAGACCCAAAGGAAGCTTCTGAAGGGGAAGCTTTGAGAATAAATATGAGGTTCCAAAGGGAAGATATATTAGACTTTATCTTCTAGGGACAGTATGGAGTGAGTAGGGGGTTAAAGTTCTATGGGGTAAATCTACAGTCTCTGAGATACTCTTCTGGTCCCTGAGAACCTCTCTCTCCAATAGTCTTTGAAGGGAGACAGTGCAGAAAGGAAGCATGACATCTTTGGACATCCATTTCTGCAAATCTGCTCAGAAACATGGTGGGTAAGGGTGTGTGATGAACCCAGAATGCTTGGACCTTTTCTTTCTCCTTGAAAACATGCCCTCTCCTCCTTGGACTCTGATAACCAATGAAGCCAGGCCACAACAGGACTGAGGAAACCATTGTGTGGCAGTCCTTTTGGCTGAGGGAGGTACAGCAGGAGGTAAACCTCCTTCGATCAAGGTGGTGGGGGTGAGACCTTTCTGCTCACTCCTCTTAAGTCCTCTTAAAGACCTATTTCAGGCAGCCACCAGGGGTTAGCAGTACAAATGAAAACCAAGGGACCCTGTTCTTACTCTGAGGACTTTTGCAGCTTCCTCTGGTCATTCCTAAATTGCAACTTTTGCTTTACTGAGCTCCTTTTCTCTCTTCTTGTAAAAAAAAAAGTATTATCAAGTCTCCTGTTATTTTCTATCTCTGGTTATTTTCACTTTTTTCCACTGCATGCTGCTATCTGCCATCCTCCTCCCACACATGCTCTCAAGGCCTTTGCTGACATCTGAGGTGTTGGATTTGATGAAATGTCTGTTTGTCTGCTCCTGAAATCTCAGAGGCCCCAAGGGATCCTTAATCTGGGTGAACAGTACCAATGAAGGACAAGAATAAGAGATAGGGTGTGATATTTTCTAAATTTCTGTTGTCTGCTTTCACTTACACTGGCCCACTGAATCTGGAAAATAACATAGCAGAGAAGACTTTTACTCATTGTCATTCTGAGAAGACGAAACTCACAAGACTCTAGTGACTTGCCCAAGAAACTACAATTTGTAAGTGGCCCAATCAGTATTTGAATCCCTGTCTTCTGGCTCCAAACCTGGTTCTTCTTCTACCCCATCAACAGAGTATGGAGGCTTGAGGGCTGCATCTTCCCAGGAGCAGGTGTTAGTATTGGTTCCTGAAGGCTGCTGGTGAGTGGCATGGAGATCTTTGAAGACTCGTTCTACTTGACAGTTATGACCCTAAGGCCTTTGCAGCAAGGCTTTGCAGTAGCACTTAATTTGGGGTCTCTAATATGTTTCCACTCAAGGTAATGGCAAGTAGTTCATTTTAAGTCTTGTTTTTTTTAAATCTTCAATTTTTATTATTTCATTAGTACATGTTTCCAGTATGTAATGATTACATTCATTATGTGGATCATTCTCATTCTTAAACAGGAGAATATCCTGTGCCCACCTTAGACCTTGGATGACCTGCTCCAGGAATTCTCTGCACTCTGACTTCTTTTAAAAATTAATTTTATTGGTACATTTTATTGGTACATTTTATTGGTACACTTTAGGTATACAATTCGTTTACATTTATCATTGGGTGTTTGTACCTGTACATGATATATCTTGGTTCTTATTTTTTTCCCCATTACCTGTGTGCCCTTCACCCCCTCCACCCTTCCCTATTTACATAGATTTCATTTCCATTTTTTTTCTTTTCTCATATTTTTTCTTTCCCTCTTTTCCTTTCCCCTTCCCCTCCCTTCACTCCTTCGTCTTTGTACCTTTGTTCCTATTTCAAATTATCAATTATTAATTTTAATCATTTTAACTCTTGTTTACACTATCAGTTAATCACACTAGTGAAACTATTCGGTATTTACACATGTGTGTCCTATTTATTTCACTTAAGAGTATGGCCTCAATATGCATCCATTTAGCTATAAATGACTCTAGTTTTTCATTCTTTATGGCTGAGTAGTACTCCATTTTATTAAAAAAACACATTTTCTTTATCCAGTTTCCAGTTGATGGGCACTTGGGCTGCTTCCAAGCTTTAGCTATTACAAACTGTGCTGCTATGAACATGGGTGCACATGTATCACTGTGGTATGATTCTTTTAATTCTTTGGGGAAGATACCCAGCAAGGGAATAGCTGGGTCAAATGGGACCTCTAGTCCTAGTTCTCTGAGGTATCTCCACACTGATTTCCACAGTGGTTGCACCAGTCTGCACTCCCACCAACAATGGACAAGGGTTCCTTTCTCCCCACAACCCCACCAGCATTTGTTATTGGTTGATTTCTTGATAGCAGCCATTCTTTGTGGGGTGAAGTGGAATCTCAGTGTTGTTTTCATCTGCATCTCTCGAATGACCAGTGATATTGAACATTTTCTCATATATTTGTTTGCTGCTTTTACTTCCTTGTCTGAGAAATGTCTGTTCATTTCAGATGCCCATTTTTGAATTGCATCTTTGAATTTGGGGGGTCTGATTTTTTTCAATTCTTTATATATTCTAGATAGTAGTCCTTTGTCTGAGGTACAGCTGCTAAAAATTTTTTCCCATATTGTAGGTTGTCTGTTAGCTCTGTTGGTGGTTTCTCTTGCAGTGCAGAAGCTTTTTAATAAGATGAGATCCCAGTTGTTGATTCTTTCTGCTAGTTCCCATGCTGCTGAGGTTTTGTTCATGAAGTCTTTTCTTATGCCAATGTCTTTAAGAGTTCTACCTAACTTATCTTCCAGCAAGTTTAGTGTTTCTGTCTTAATATTTAGATCTTTAATCCACTTTGATCTTAGTTTAGTGCATGGTGATAGGTATGGGTCTAGTTTCAATCTTTGGCAGGTTGAAATCCAGTTTTTCCAACACCATTTATTAAATAGGCTATCTTTCCTCCAATGAGGGTGGTTGGCTCATTTGTCAAAGATGAGGTGGCTGAGCATGTATGGAGTTGTTTCTGGATCTTCTAATCGATTCCACTGATCCTCAGGTCTGTTCCTTTGCCAGTACCATGCTGATTTTCTCACAGTAGCTTTGTAGTATAGTTTCAAGTTGGGGATTGTGATACCCCCAGCCATGTCTCTGTTGCTTAGAATTGCTTTAGCTATTCTAGGTCTCTTCTGGTTCCAAATGAATTTTTGGATTGTTTTCTCTAGCTCTGTGAAGTATATTGTTGGAATTTCAACTGGCATTGCATTGAATCTATATAGTAGTTTTGGAAGTATGGCCATTTTCACTATATTGGTTCTTCCTACCCAGGAGCAAGGGATGTCTTTCCATTTTCTTGTATTCTCTTCGATCTTTTTTTTCAGTGCACTCTGACTTCTTGATTCCTATTCGTTGCTTCATTCTTTCATTAACCTATCCATTTGTTCATTTGTTCACTTGTCAAGCCTCACTGAGTATCTCTTAGGTATGAAACACCATGCCAAGACTTGCAAATCCACTGATGATAAAGCCATTAGTCCCTGCTTCATTATATTTTGAAGTCTCCTGGGGGATGATACAACTGCAGTAGATAACGACAAGTTAATATAGTAGCAACAGTGATAGAGCTACAAGCTGATTTGAGCATGGAAACTTTGACCAGAATGGGAATGAGACCAGTTGTAAGGGTTTATATTTGTAAAAATAAAATTTCCTGCATCCCAGTTGTATGACCTCCCTCTTCCTTTTTATGATTTCTATGAGTAGCAAATACTCAAAGTTACTATTTTATTTAAAAAATAAGGATTGTTATAGGCATGTTGCCTCATGCCTATAATTCTAGCTACTCAAGAAGCTGAGGCAGGAGGATTCAAAGTTCGAGGTCAGCCTGGGCAACATAATGAGACTCTGTCTCAAAATAAAAACTAAAAAGGTCCTGGGATGTAGCTCAGTGGTAGACTATTTACCTAGCTTATAGGTGGCTCAGAGTTCCATCCCCAGTACAAAAATAAAAAGACAAAACAAAGCAACGAAACATTTTTGTTGTTTTCGATGGGAGGCATATGAATCATCAACTGGAGTCTTTTAAGAAAAAAAAGTAATGGTGCTCAAATGAACTTTCCCATTGAAATTCTGAAAAATATTCTAGGAAATTAGCCCACAAGTAGCTAATGTGTTCACCTTTAACAGAAATTGTCTTATATAAGCATATTAGTGCCAAAAGAAGTAAATGAAATGCATTTTTCTATTGCTTTATAAATAAATGTACCTACATTGGAACATGATTTTTAAATGCTGTTCTCTACACAACTCTCTTCCTGTGTCCTTCTCCCTAGGAGTGGGGACTTACGTGCACTGCAGTGACCTTTTCCTATCTCTAATGTCCTTCTTTGAAAGCTTATTTTCTCTGGCTGTTTTTCTTGAAACAAAACTGATAGAGAAATTTACACTGTAGTGTGAATGAGTGAAAACAATTTAATATTGTACCCTTTGTAAAATATTTGCATTTTAATAAATACCAGCCACTCATTTTGGAGACTTAAATTCCTCTTTTTAATTTTCATGCTCATAATCAATCTATTTTTCAGAATCTCATGTAAAATGTGCAAATTCTAGGTCTTGTAGAATTAATATTATAATGGAAAAATTTCAGGCAACAGTAAATGCGAACCCTGGGAAAATATGTTAGTATAGAGGGGGCTCTTTGTCTTCCCTAACAAGTCCCAACACTGACACAGCTTGTTCCTGTGATATTTGTGTCAGAAGTGATTTTGGCTCAACTCAATCTCATAGTCCTTTGTCACTGAGCACTTGCAGTCCATGTAGAGATGAGTTGAGAACTGAAGGTGAGCCACCATTACCTTTGGGACAAGAAGACAAAAAATATTGTCATGGTGCTTTGAATGACAATAGATTTGATTCTGGTTGGTGAGTAAGACCAGAATCAGTTGGACTCTCCACATGCATGCCCTCTATGGTCAGGCAAACCCAGATGTCTGTCACATATGCAGGTGACCTCTTGTACATATCTGAGGATCAAGGGGTTGTGGAGTGATGGCTGAAAGGCAGGTAATGATAAAATGGTTTACCATGTTCCAGACACTGTGCTGAAAGAGTCACATACATGCAAAACCTCTAGGTGAAGTAGGAATTATTAATATTTTAAAGATGAATAAAACTGAAACTGGTTGAATAAATTGCTTAAGATCATACAGAAAATGTAAGACAAATATGAATCTCAGTTTTAATCCAAAACCTGTGCTTTTTTTATTAACCACTACATTGTACTTCTTTAAATGAGAAAAGGTAGATGGATGAGGTATAGTAGTCCAAGCTGAAGAGAGGCACAAGAATGAACAAGGTCTTAGGGTTGAGAAATGACAAGATATGTCCAGGGGACACAGAGTATCCCAGCCAAGTGGGATAGCAGAGGAAAGAATTCTTGCAGTGATTGTTTGGGTACATGTCATAGATGGCCCAAATGTTGACCTAAGAAAAGTACCCTGTATCGTCTACCTGCTATTTCAATTATTAAAGACCAAGTTTTAGGAGCTAAAGAAGTTTTCAGAAAACATAAATGAAAATGTTTTCAGAATTATACAGAGAATTTTGGAGATCAATAAAAAAATAACCCTAACAGAAACATATTTAGTAAAAGTAGTCATTCAGCACCATGAGGCTTTGAATTAGTTCTATTGTGAATTGTTCGTTCCATGCACGTCACAGAGAAAATATCCAGTATTGTGATAACCAAGGTAATTTGTCTGAAGGTTAATAGGTGTTTGGAGAAAATGATGTTTTATTGTGTTCCATTCTACAGGAGCCAAAATGTTCTGTTTGTCCCATATAACATTTACAAAGAAGGTACTGATCTAATAATTCCCAAATGGCAATCCCGGAAACATCACAAAATGACATCTATTATTGGATGGAACGAGTGGGACTCTAGGTAATAATGGAGATGACTAGCTATGTAGTGCTTCCTGGCCTGGGAGACCAGCAGTGTGGACTTCAATTCCAGTTCTGCCGCTAATTAATATGATGTAACCTAGAGACAGTCACACAATTTTTCACTTATAAAATGTGGGAGTTATGGTTGTGTTCCTGGCTGCCTTTCTTGTCATTTTTAATTTTTTCTCTTCTCTAAAATTATTTCAAAATTTTTCCCAAGTAATATGTGGATTTTTTTTCATTATAAAATGCCAACAATACCCAAATCTCCCTTCCACTTCCTGTTTCACATATTTTTCAAGATAGAAATTATGTTTGTAGTATAATTTTCCAGATAATTGGTGTGTGTTAACCGACATAAAATTTTGGGTAGTTCTGTAGGAGTTATTTCTAAACGAATGATACCAAACCATATACATTTATCTGCAAGATTAATTTTTAAATTTGATAGAATGCCTTGAGATATCATCATGTCAATACATATAAATCTATCTCATTCCTTTAATCTACTGCATAGTATGTGCACACTATTATTTGTTTAGGTATTTTTACACCGATAAACATTTAAATTGTTTACAAATGATCATAGTTACAATTCTGTAAAGAAAACCTTGGGATCCCTTGTGTGCCTGTGCAAATGTTTCTTGAAGGTACAACCTTTGATTGGGACTGGGTAGGCTTTAATGTTTAAGTTTTAGTAAAATTGTACCCTAAACTTCTAATGTTAAAATACACACCCCTTGACAGTTTTATTACAACTTTATCAACCCTTGGTGTAGTCAGACTTTTTCACTTTCCAGTCTTGTGGATGAAAAAGTTATCTCCGGTTACTTGTACCATTAAACATTTTCTCCTGTGTATTCTCCATTCTCCTTTCTATTTGGTTGGTAATTGCTCATTCAGATCCGAGTCCATTGATTCTAATAGATTGTTTACATTTTTGGTACTGACATTGAAAATTGTCCTTTTGATTTTCATATAAATGCATATGCCCATAACTGTAAAGGCATAGCTAAATTGTTTATTTTTTAATTCTTTTATTGGTACATTGTAGGTATACAACACAATTGCACTTCTCACTGGGAACTTGTACCTTTACATGATGCAACTTGGTTCTTATTTTTTCCCCATTCCTAGCCCTCCCTTCACCCCCTCCACCCTTTCCTATTTACAAAGATTTTATTTCCATTTTATGCATTTCTCATCATTTTTCCTTTTCCTTCTTTCCTTTCCCCTGCCCCTCGCACTACCCCTACCCCTTCGGACATTTTCTTCCTATTTTGCACTATCGATTAATCATATTAATTATTGGTACATTTTAGGTATACAATATAATGACATTCATGGTTGGAAATTTGCACCTTTACATAATCTCTCTTGGTTCTTATTTTTCACCCTTGCCCAGTCCTCCCTTCAACCCCTCCATCCCTCCCTATTTACAAAGATTTTGTTCCTATTTTTCCATTTTCTCATATTAATCCCATTCCCTTCTATCCTTTCCCTTAGTCCTCCCACTTCCTTCCCCTTTGCCCCTTTTCTTCCTATTTCACATTACCTATTATACATTTTAGTTCTTCTTTACACTTTCAGTTTCTCACACCAGAGAAACTATTCGGTATTTGCACATGTGTGTCCTATTTATTTCACTTAAGAGTATCGCCTCAATGTGCATCCACTTAGCTATAAATGTCTCTAATTTCTCATTTTTTATGGCTGAGTAGTACTCCATTTTATAAAAAAACCACATTTTCTTTATCCAGTCTCCAGTTGATGGGCATTTGGGCTGTTTCCAAGTTTTAGCTATCACAAACTGTGTTGCTATGAACATGTGCACACATATATCACTGTGGTATGATTCTTTTAATTCTTTGGGGAAGATCCCCAGCAGTTGAATAGCAGGGTCAAATGGAACCTCTAGTCCTAGTTCTTTGAGGTATCTCCATAGTGATTTCCACAGTGGTCACACCAGTCTACACTCCCACCAGCAGTGGAGCAGGGTTCCTCTTTCCCCACAGCCCCACAAGCATTTGTTATTGGTTGATTTCATGATAGCAGTCATTCTTTCTGGTGTGAGGTGGAATCTCAGTGTTGTTTTCATCTACATCTCTCAAATGGCCAGTGATGTTGAACATTTTCTCATGTATTTATTTGCTATTTCTACTTCCTTGTGTGAGAAATGTCTGTTCATTTCAGATGCCCATTTTCAGATTGGATCTTTAAATTTGGAAGGTCTGATCTTTTTAAGTTCTTTGTAGATTTGAGATAGTAGACCTTTGTCTGAGGAAAAGCAGGTGAAGATTTTTTCCCACCTTGTGGGTTGTCTCTTCCCACTGCTGGTGGTTTCTCTTGCTGTGCAGAAGCTTTTTAGTAAGAAGAGATCCCACTTGTTGATTGTTTGTGCTAGTTCACGGGCAACTGAGGTTTTGTTCATAAAATCTTTTCCTACACCGATGTCTTCAAGAGTTCTACCTAACTTCTGCTCCAGGTGAATCAGCATTTCTATTTTAATATTTAGATCTTTAATCCATTTTGATTTTAGTTTAGTGCATGGTGAGAGATATAGGTCTAGTTTTAGTCTTTGGCAAGTTGAAACCCAATTTTTCCATCACCATTTATTAAAGAGGCTATCTTTCCTCCAGTGAAGGTGTTTGGCTCCTTTACCGAAGATGAGATGGCTGAGTGTGTCTGGCGTTGTTTCTGCATCTTCTAATCTGTTCCACTGGTCTTCAGGTCTGTTTCTTTGCCAGTACCATGCTGTTTTTATCACAGTAGCTTTGTAGTACAGTTGCAGGTTGAGGATTGTGATACCCCCTGCCATGTCTCTGTTACCTAGAATTGCTTTGACTATTCTAGGTCTCTTCTGGTTCCAAATGAATTTTTGGATTGTTTTCTCAAGGTCTATGAAGTATGCTGCTGGGATCTCAATTGGAATTGCATTGAATCTATATAGCAGTTTTGGAAGTATGGCCATTTTCACTATATTAATCCTTCCTACCCAGGAGCAGGGGAGGTCTGTCCATTTTCTGATATCATCCTCAACCTCTTTTCAGAGTGCCATAGTTTTCAGAGAAGAGGTCTTTGATTTCTTTCATTAGGTTGATTCCTAGGTATTTCAGTACTTTGGATGCTATTGTGAAAGGAATTATTTGCCCTATTTCTCTCTCAGTGAGTCTGTCATTTGTGTAGAGGAAAGCTATTGACTTTTCTGTGTTGACCTTGTAACCAGCTACTTGACAGAATTTGGTTATTAAGTCTAGAAGGCTTTTGATAGAGTTCTTGGGGTTTTCTATATAGAGTATCATGTCATCCGCAAATAATGACAATTTGACTCCTTCATTTCATATCTTTATTTCTTTCATTTCTTTCTTGTGTCTAATTGCCGTGGCTAATGTTTCCAAACTTATATTGAACAAGAATGGTGATAGTGGACATCCTTGTCTTGTTCCTGATTTTAGTGTGAAGGATTTCAGTTTTTGACCATTTAGTATGATATTGGCTGTTGGTTTTTCATAGATGGTTTTATCAGTTTGAGGTACAGACCATCTATTCCAATTTTTGTAGGGTTTTTATCATAAATGCATGTTGGATTTTTGTCAAATAATTTTTCTGTATCTATGGAGATAATCATATGGTTTTTGTCCTTGGCTCTATTGATATAGTTTATTACATTGGTTGATGTGCGTATGTTGAGCCATCCCTGTATCCCTGGGATGAATCCCACTTGATCAGGGTGTATGATCTTCTTGGTGATCTTCTGCATTCTATTTGCCAGTATCTTATTAAGGATTTTTGCATCTATGTTCATTAGTGAGATTGGCCTATAGTTCTCTTTTTCAGTTGGGTCTTTGTCTGCTTTGGGGATCAAGGTGATGCTTGCTTCCAGGAATGAATTTGGGAGTATTGCTTTCCTTTCAATTTCATTGAAGAGTTTAAACAGTAGTGGCAGAAGTTCCTCTCTAAATGTCTTGTAGAATTCAGCAGTGAAGCCATCAGGGCCCGGGGTTTTCTTAGTTGTTAAGTTTCTAATTACATTTTCAGTTTCATTCGTTGATATTGGGTTGTTTAGAAGTTTTAGGTCTTCTTCATTCAACTTTGGTAATTCATATGTATCTAGGAATCTGTCCATTTCTTCTCTGTTTTCCATCTTATTGGCATATAGGTTCTGGAAGTAGGTATTGATGATCCTCTGGATTTCTGCTGGGTCTGTTGTCATTTCACCCTTTTCAGTCTTAATTGCATGGATTTGGCCTTTTCTTTCCTTTTTCTGATAAGGTTGGTAAGGATTTGTCAATTTTGTTGATTCTTTCAAAGAACCAACTCTTGGCTTCATTGATTTTTTTGTGTTGTTCTCTTAGTATTCATTGCATTGATTTCTCCTCTGATCTTTATAATTTCCTCCCTTGTATGAGCTTTGGGGTTGTCCTGCTCTTCTTTTTCTAGAAGCTTGAGGTTCAGCATCAGGTTGTTTAATTGGGCTTGTTCTGTTTTCCTAACATGCATATTCACTGCTATGAATTTCCCTCATAAGACTGCTTTCATTGTGTCCCATAGATTTTGATATGTTGTACTGTCTTTGTCATTTAATTGAAGGAAATGTCTGATTTCTTCTTTAATTTCCTCTGTGATCCATTGGTTATTCAGAAGTGTGTTGTTCAATTTCCATGTGTTTATGAAATTTTTTGAGTTTCTTTTGCTATGGATCTCCAATTTCATCGCACTATGGTCTGAAAATATATAGGGGATAACTTCAGTTCCTTTGCACTTACTTAAACATGTTCTATGTGTGAGTATGTGGTCTATTTTGGAGAATGACCCATGTGCAGCTGAGAAGAATGTATATCCTGATTTTGTGGGGTGGAAGACTCTGTAAACATCTGTTAAGTTCATTTGTTCAAGAGTTCAATTGAGTTCTAGTATTTCATTACTTATTTTTAGTCTAGTTGATCTATCTATTTGTGCCAGTGGGGTGTTGAGGTCCCCCACTACTATTGTATTAGTGCATATATGACTTTTCATGTCCATTAGTATTTGTTTTATATAGTTGGGCACACTAGTATTTGGTGCATAGATATTTATGATTGTCATCTCTTCCTCTTGGATTGTTCCTTTTAGAAGGATGTAGTGTCCTTCTTCATCTCTCTTAATCAGTGTTGGTTTGACATCTTCTTGATCTGCAAAGAGGATAGCTACTCCTGCTTTTTTTCAGGTCACTGTTACATGGAGTGTTGTTTTCCACCCTTTAACTTTCAGTCTATGAGTTTCCTTTTGAATTAAGTGTGTTTCTTGTATGCAGCATATTGTTGGATCTTGCTTCTTGACCCATTCTGCCAGTCTGTTTCTTTTGATGTGAATTAAGACCATTAACATTGATGGTTATAACTGAAACATATTGACTTATCATTGCCATGACTTTTTCTTTTTGTTGGGTTCTCCCCCTTTCCATTTAATTTCTTGTCATGCCAGATGGGTTCATTCTGCTTTGCTTCCTGGGGTTGTGATCCTCAATGTCTGTTCCTAGGATATTGTGTAAAAGTCTTTGGAGTGCTGGTTTGGTATTCACGAAGTACCTAAGGTGCTCTTTGTCATGAAAGTATCTTATTTCTCCATTCATTTTGAAAGATAATTTTGCAGGGTGCACCAATCTGGGTTGGAGGCTGTTTTCCATTAGGGCTTGAAATATGTCTCTCCAAGATCTTCTTGCCTTGAGGGTTTGTGTTGAGAAGTTCGCCTTGTTTCTGATGGGCTTTCCTTTGTATGTGATTTGTTTCTTTTCTCTAACTGCTTGTAGAACTTTGTTCTTCTGTTGAGTTTCTGGAATCTTAACAATTATATGCCTATGTGTAGATTTTTTTTTTGATCAAGGCTATTTGGAGTCCTACATGCCTCACTTATCTGTATGTCAAGTTCTTTCCCCCTCCTTGGTTAGTTTTCTGCCATTACTTCTGTGAAGAGGTTTTTTTTTTTATGTCGTCTGCACTCTCTCCTGTTTCTTCATTGACTCCAATCAGTCTTATGTTATTCTTCTTTGCATCATCTAGCAGCTGCTGGATTGATTTCTCATGTTCCCTTATAATTTTGGAGCAATTTTTCTTTTCCTGGTCATTAATTGCAATCTTATCTTCTATATCTGAAATTCTGTCCTCACAGTGGCTCATTCTGCTTTGTAGACTTTCAGTGGAGTTTTTCATCTCCTGGAAATCTATTTGCATCTGTTTTATGGATTCCATTTGTTTCCTATGTTGGGATTCCATCGTGTTCCTCAGCTCCTCTCTAGATTTATTATTCATGTCTTGTACAAGGGGCACAATTTCTCCTGTTATCTGAGAAATTCTTTCTGATTTCATTTTTTCCAGATCCTCTTTTGTTGCCAGTTCAGTGAGTTCAGGTGTTTGAGCATAAGAGTGTTCCACCTCATTTCCCTTTGGGGTTGCTGTAGGTGATCTGGAAGTCTGGTTTTGAGACTTATTTACATGTTTTCTCATTTCAACTGGGGGGGCAGGGGTATGCTGTTGACGTCTGCACAGCTAACCTCCTCTGAGATGGGAGAGGTGGGCCAAGGGCCAGGAGTGGTGGTAGGGATGGTGGCCCGAAAGCCCCTTCCTCTGGGCTGGGAATGACAGGACATTTGGCGGCCCAGGAGGCCCTTCCTCTGGACCAGGAGCAGTGGGACGGTAGCTCAGAAGCCCCTACCTCTGGGCTGGGAGCAGCGGGATGTACAGCAGCCCAAAAGGTCTTTCCTCTGGGCTGGGGGCAGTGGGCGGGAAGGTGGCTGGGCAGCCCCTTCTTCTGGACCAGGAGCAGTGGGACAGCAGCTCAGAAGCCCCTACCTCTGGGCAGGAATTCTTTAAATGCTGAGAACTTGATTAGCTCCAGTACAGTGGTCTGGTGATCTGGTGTCCTCTGCGTCTTTGTAGTGTGGAACTATGTGGCTGTACAGAGAAGAGGCCAAAGGAGCTGGGGTGGGGGGGTTCCAGTGGATTGCTGCTGAGGCGCAGGCTGATTCAGTGTTTTCAGTGTGACTGGTGACCTTGGGACTGCATCCGCAGACCTACCTGTCTGCTGTGGGCTGATTCGGTGTTTTCAGGGTGACTGGCGACCTTGGGACCGCGTCCGCAGACCTGCCTGTTCAGAGTGGGCTGATTGGCATACCTAAATTGTAATTATGTTGTTGTATAAAACAATCTCATTTTTGATCCTTGAGGTAAATATTGTACAGAAGTTAAAAATTCTTAATCTAGTTAATGTCATTCAATTTTTTCTTTATGATTTCTGGGGTTTGAGTCTTGCATAAAGTGTCTTTTCTTCCCTTAAGTTATTTCTACTATATATTCTTCTAAAAAATAATAGCTTTTTCTTTTTTACAGAGCTCTTTAATCCACCCAGAATTTATTTTGTTTATATTGTGAGGTCTCATCTCTCTCTTTGTCTCTACTGATGTCTGTCTTTATGTTTCTGTATGTATGAATTTATGTATGTATATAACATATATTTAATACATATATTTTATACATATATACACACACCATATAAATGCACATGGCTTTTTCTTATTACCAAGTGTCCTAACATTTCTTGAAGAGTTCATCCTCTCCACACTGATTTGAGATGCTTCTTTATTAATCATATATTTAATTTCTTTTTATTTAAATGAAACTGGTTTAGGACCCTAGGTTCTATGTCATTGGTCTCTTTCACTATTCTTTTTTATATTGGTATATGTTTGCAATGCATAATGAATACGTTCATCATGGGGAATTGTTTGGTACAAGAACATATTGCATCTTAATCCTTTTTACTTCCTCTTTTCTCCCTCCCCCCTTCCTCCATCCCTAGATCCCATTCCCATTTGCAAAAGAACTACTTCTCTGTTTCTTACTATCTATCTTTTATTTTGCTCTTTATATTGTTTATATTTGGAGTTTCTCATATAAGAAAAACCATTTTCCCACAAATGACTCAAATTTACCCTTGTTTATCGTCGAGTAGTACTTCACTGTATTTAAATACTACGTTTTCTTTATTCATTTATGGGTTGGTGGACATATTAGCTGCTTCCAAGGTTTAGCTATTATGAGTTGTGCTGCTATATGCATAAGTATGCATGTATTACTGTAATATGTCCTTAACTCTTTCAGGAAGATACTAAATGGGGAATATCTGGGTCAAATGCAATTGCTAGTTTTTGTTTTTTGAGGTATCTCCATACTGATTTCCATAGTGGTTGTACTAGTTTATACTCCCACAAACAGTTTAGAAGGGTTTGTATTCCTTGCAGCTTTGCTATCATTTGTTCTTCAACTATTCTTGTATCAATACTACAGTATTCGAATAACTGTATCTTCTTAATGTGTTTTGATATCTGGTAGAATAAATCTTCCCTTTTTTATTTTCTTTTCCAAAATCATTGTGGCTTTTTTATTTTTGAGTTTCTTTTCTCAGTGAATTTTAGAATCAGTTTCAAATTCAATAAACATCCCTAGTAACATTTTGGTTGTAATTATGTTTAATTTACAGAATAATTTGGATAAAAATGACATTTCTATGACATTGATTTATCCCATCTACCAATATTAAAAGTCTCTTTATTGATTGATTTATTCTTTATATTAATTCCTTCAGTAAAATTTACAATTTTCTTTCTTTTCTTTCTCTCCCTTTTTTTTCTTTCTTTCTTTATTTTTTTTCTGAGATGGGGTCTCACTGTGTTGCCCAGGCTGGTCTGAAATTCTTGGGTTTACCCAATCCTCTTTCCTTGGCCTCTCAAGTATCTGGAATTACAGATGCACACCACCATACTTGATGCCAGAATTTTCTTTCAATAGGTCTTTGAGTATGTCTTATCAGGATTTATATTAGTTAGCATTCCTGTCACTGAGATACAATAGCCAACACTCACAATTTAAAGGAGATGTTTATTTTACCTTTTGGTTTCAGATTTGCTCTGTGGCTGATTGGCCTCAAGGTAGAAGAAGCCTTATGGCAGAAGGGTGTGGTGGAGAAAGGTACTTAGTTTATGGCAGCCAGGAAGCAGAGCAGGGGAACAGTTCCAGAGAGGAACAGGCTAGTGACCATATATAGTACCTAAGGGCTCACCTCCATCACCCACCCAGACACACCCAGAAACATGCTCTACTAATCTGTTACATGACTTTTAATCCAATGAAGGTGATATAACTGGATTAACAGTCACATCGATTATTGATGCTTGCATATGTTTTGTTGCATTCATTCCTAAGTATTCCATTATTTTTACCTATTGTGAATGACAACTTTTTCTGTTAAGTTTTCTAATCAGTTGCTTTATTTTATTCATTAAACAGATATTAATTGAATTCCCAGAGTGTGCTGGTCACTGGCCCTAGGAATCAAAAAGGAACAAAGGCTTGTTCTCATTTAGAAATAGCAAGTTTTCATTGATTTATTTGGCCTTTATTAGGGAAATAGTAATATTTTTGTCTCTTCCTAATATTTGTATTTATAGCTTCTTTTTTTTTGTAAGATTGAATTGCTTGGACCTGCAATACAATGTTAAATTACAACAAAGATAATTTTACCCATTTTGTTTCTAACTTTCACAGGAATTCTCTTTCATCATGTCATGTGATGTTTGCTCTATGTTTATGATAGCTACCTTTCACAAACTAATGATATTTCATTCCTTTCTGACTTTATAATTTTCTTTACTAGTAGGAATGTTAATTAGGTTGATATAAAATGCTCAAATATATTTCTGAAGATTTAACTGAGCCTAAAGTTTCATGAGGGTCACTCCAGCCCATAATTTTCTAAAATACTCAATGATCATGATTATATTGACACTGATAGGGAGTGTTTCTTAGAAGTGACGTTTTTCAAATGACACCATGTAGTTTTTAATATATGAATTTAGTGTTGATTTGATCAGAAGTTTTAAAGTTTTAAGAATGTTTTATGAATGTGAACAAAGAAAGTTTTAAGAATGTAAGAATTTTTTATAAGGTCTCAGAGGACTCACAGAAGAAATGCTAATAAAAGTTTAGTGGAGACATCAAATAAACTGTAAAACAGAAACTAAACTCCAAAACAATCAAAACAAACAGAACATCAGAGGAAGAGAAATGAAAAGGGTGAAAAATGCTTAAGATTAATTAAATAGATACAAATAGTCAAATAGTCAAAGAGGTGCAATCAACAAGGAAGTACATGTCTTGAAAAATATATGTTTCTACTATAAGCTCAATCTACTGAATGAAAACAGTAGTGTTTTATTAATACTAAGATAAGAGCTGCTAGAATGGTGTGTGACATGTCGAGGATATCAAATTTCATGAAATAATTTGGGGAATTTATTGAAGTAATTACATAATTTTATCTTTGAATTTGTTAATGTACTGAATTACATTTAAAAGCCCATTAATATTAAGCCATATTTATTTCATGAGAAAAGTCTTATTGCTCATGACTCACAATACATTTTTCTTTTAATACATTGCTGGATTTGAATTATTGATATTCTATTTAGTATTCTGGATCAATCTTTATAAGCAAGATTGATCCCATGGTATTCTTTTTCTGGTGTTTGTTTAATTTTTGACACAAAAATTATATTAGATTTGCAAAATTATTTGAGAATATTTTCTTTTTTCTCTGTGCTTCCAAATATTTCATGGAGCATGAGAGTGATATTTGTTCTTTGAGAATTTGATACAATTTGTGTAAACTTTTGGGACCTCTGCCTTTTATTAAGGGGTTTATCTATGACTATTTTCGTAATTATTGGTTAGTTCCAGTATTTCACTTGTTCTTGAGTCAATTTAGCAATTAATGTTTTCCTGGAAAAGAATTAATTATTGATTTTCAAAATGTTATTGTCATAAAATGATGCACAGTTCAATTTTATACAGCATTAAATATCTTCCATATATGTATTTATTTTAGTCATTGTCCCAAACACTGCTTTATTTATACCTTCTATCTTCTTTTCTTGCTTAGACTTCCACAAAGGTTACCTATTTAGTAGTCTTTCCTAATAAATTTTTCTAGGTTTTATGAATTGATACTGCCCTTTTGATTACTTTGTTTTGTGCTTGCAAAAATTTCTTTAATTTATGCTTTTATATCAATATTCCCTTTTACTTTCTCTTGAGTGAACCTTGTTTTTTCCCTAACATCTTGAGTTTTCTAATAAATTTATTTAGATTGTATTTTCTTTTTTTTTTGTATTAAATTCTTTTATTGGTACATTGTAGGTATACAACACAATTACATTTCTCATTGGGAATTGTACCTTTACATAATGCATCTTGGTTCTTATTTTTTCCCCATTCCTAGCCCTCCCTTCACGCCCTCCACCCTTCCCTATTTACAAAGACTTTATTTCCATTTTTTCCATTTCTCATCATTTTTTCCTTTCCCTTCTTTCCTTTCCCCTGTGCCTCCCACTACCCCTACCCCTTTGGACCTTTTATTCCTATTTTACATTATCGACTATTCATTCTAATCATTGGTACATTTTAGGTATACAATATAATGACATTCATCATTGGAAATTTCCACCTTTACATAGTCTCTCTTGGTTCTTATTTTTCACCCTTGCCCAGCCCTCCCTTCAACCCCTCCATTCCTCCCTATTTACAAAGATTTTGTTCCTATTTTTCCGTTTTCTCGTATTAATCCATTTTCTTTGAGTGCCATTTTGCCCATTCTATGCAGGTTTTTGTGATATAGTGTTTTCACACTTGTTCATTCTAAAATGCTTTCAATTTTAGTTTTGGTGGTTTTTAAAATCTGGTTTCTGAATCAAACTTTAAAATTTCATTGAAAAGAAACTTTTAAAATTATGTAGAAATTGTTAGAACTTTGATTAAGTATAAATGCTAATTTCTAATTATATTGATGTGTGTTGAGGGTATGTAACCTTAATTGTTTTCTGGTTTTCTGAATTTGATTGTTTTCATAATCTTATTCACAGTTAAAGTCAAATTATAGGCATATCCTGTATGTCTGCTTGGCGGATACATTCATGTACATACCTATTTTATCATAGTCACTGGTTGTGTTTTCTAAGTTCTCTTCATCTTTATTTCTATTTTCCATTTGATCTGTTGCTGGGCCTCCGAGAGAAAGAGATGGAAAAGTTTCCCCCTGATGCTTATGGATTGTCTACTTCTTATTTTCTTATCCATATTTATTTCAAAGTATGTTATTATAAATAGTCTAATATTGGTATACTCTCCTAATGAATTATCCTGATATGAAATATACCATTTGTCCTTTTAAATTTTGCCATTGTTCTGTTTTTCCTGATATTAGCATTGCTACACCAAGATTATTTTTGTTCATATGTTCTTCATACATTTTTTCAATTCATTTATTTCTAAGTTTTTGTTTAAAGTGTGTTTCTTTTAAGCAGGATTTAGTTAGATCTTGTGTATTTATCCAATCTGATATTATATGTTTTTTAACTAGAAAATTCAATCCTTTCTTATTTAATTTGACTTGATATTTATGATTATTTCTGCCATAATATTGTGCCTTTTCTATCGTTACAAGTCTTGTTTGTTTCCTTCCCAGCAATTTGTGAGATTTGGTAGCATTTCTGCAATTCATTTTGTGTTCTCTAGTAGACTTTTAGAAGTTTTAGATCTCATATCCTAGTAGGTATTCTTGATTTCCTGAAATTTACTCTAACATTTATTCTCCATACCCTTCTAGAATTTATGATTATTTATATCTTCGTCCTGAAAAAGATAATCATAGCAATATTTTGCCTTCCTTTCCTCTTTTCTCCTAAATCCCATAATTTCTCATGCTGAGATCATCTGGGATTTATTTCCATATTGTCCATATACTTATTTTTTACAATAATTATTTAGATGTAGTTATAACTTTTACTGGATTCTTTACTCATCATTGATTTTTTATTCCAAATCAGCCCTTTGGCTTCATTTTTCATTTTGCTAGAGTACATCCCTCTACTAATTCATTCAAAGATAAATTATAGTTGGTAAAATTACAGTCTTTGCATGTCTGAAAAATATCTTCATTTTGCAATAGCCCTCGCCCCTTCAAGCTAAATTTTATTCTTTTCAGTATAATATTCTTGCTTTCAAATTATTTTATCTCATAAATTTGAAGCTAATCCATTACTATTTCCTAACATTGGGTATTGCTGATGAGAAATCTGCTTTGTTGGTTTTCATTCCTGTGTGTACCCTGCTTGTTACTTTGGAAAAATGTTATAAATTTAGTTTTATAGAATATTGCCACTATATGTCTCAGGTATGGATATTTTTAAAATATATTTTTGACGCATAATAATCATATATATTTATTGGGTACAGTGTTTTGTTTTGTTTTTGAGACAGGGTCTATCTATGTCATTCAAGCTGGCCTTGAACTCACTATGTAGCCCAGGGTGGCCTTGAAATTACAGTGATGCTTCTTTCTGCCTCAGCCTCTAGAATGCTGGAACTGCGGGTGTGTGCCACCATACCAAGCTGGATAAAATTATATTTGAATGCATAAATACAATGTGCAGTGATCAATCAGGGTAATTAGAGTATCTAACAGCTCAGACCTATATAATTTCTTTGTGTTGGTAACAATGGATTTTATTAAATTATCTTTTCCGGTGATTGATATGTGTGGTGTGTGAGTTGTTGTTGTTGTTGTTGTTAGTGCTCGAGCTGGAACCCAGGGTCTCAGTCACACCAGGCATGCCTTCTACCAATGAGCTACATCCCCAGCTCAGATGTGTGACTTTTATTTGAAGATTTTTCTCTTTGAGAAATTTTGTACTATTATTTATTCCTTGATCAATTTCTCCTTTGGTTTTGTTTATTCTTCCACTCTTGTTTACTCTGTTCCCTGATTTTTTTTTTGCTTTTTAATAGTTTAATATTTATCTAATTTTGTTAATTTCCGATAGCATCTTGCCAATGTTGAAAACATACGAATACAACGATGTACTCATTTTAAGATTTTATGCATGAGCATGTGTTGTATCATTGGTGGTGGTGGCGGCAGTGAGGTCGGGGGGAGTTTTGACAATGGGAACAAACTTAAGGAATGGATGAAATAGAAGTCTGATAACTGGTTCTGATCCATCACACTCCAACATTTGAGAGGTGTCACTTGAGACACCTGAATCAGGTTTAAAAAAAAAAAAAGCAAACACTGATTGTGATATTTTTTCCCATATACTAATCAATGTTGAAAATAAAATCATAATATACTGTCACTAGTTGTCTGAGTTGTACTGTTAGGAACTATTTAAATCAAAGATTCATAGAGCTCTTGGCTTTTAAAAATAAATATGAAGTTATCAGATTAATTTCAAGAGAATTCATTCTCAACTTAAAAAGAAATTCACTTCTGTAAAATGTCATTTAGCTAATGGAACTGATATGTTTGTGTGTCTTCTTGAAAGCTCAGACTAGCTACATTAGTATATACCAAAAAAGTTAAATTAATTGGCCATCAAATTGTAAGGAAATATAAAAAATTAGAAAACCCCCATCATATATTATATTTAAGAATTTATAAAATTCCCTCAGAAGGAACACACTGCTCTCATTTGAGTTTTATCTTTTCTATTAAAAAAAGCCCTGATACTTTAAAATATGGTTAATGTATATTGCCAACACAATTACCAGAGGCTTAACCCCTGTGTTGCTGTTTCAAAGTAAAACCAGTGGACATATAAGCCAAGAGATTAATTATTAAGGGCATTAACTAATGAAACTAAAGAATTCAGTAATTTTTAAATACTATTTCTGTTCCAGCAATATTATTCTTGTTCTTCTTAACACTAGTGAAGAAGTGTTTTACATTAACATTCCATCATTAAGCCTTTGCAAAGCAAATCCAGTAATTTAAAAAGAAAAAGGAATGTGAAACACTATTCAAGCTAACCTTATTTACCAGAAATAAATTAGAATTCTGCATGTCATCTGATCACCTGAAAATTAAAGATAAAAGAAAACAAACCCATATCACTGAAGGGTCTTATCCTCCTTCAAAATTCAGTTGAAAAATAATTTAAATAGATCACTGTTTTAAGTGCCAATGACTATATTTGGCAAAACTAAGATTATTCAGATTAGAGACAGAATCTAGATATTATGAAAACCTTAATTATCAAAATAGAAAATGGAGACAGGTTTTACAATGCTCCCCTATGTACCTTCTCTATGAAGTGCAAAGTGATATGATTGTGTGAGTTTTCTCTTCATGCAGTAACAGCTATGGTAGATCATTGTACCATACATTCAATATCATTTCTACCTAATTTTAGCCTTCAAGAGAGCAGGGAAATGTTGAGCTATAAGTGTGAAGAGAAAAATTTGATATTTAAATTCCACCATCTAAAGAACCAATAACTAGTTGAACTAGAATGAACACTCACCCTCATCAAAGTAATACTGGGAAAAAAGTCAACAGTTTCACATAACTCACAGGCATCATCATTTAGATACAAACCCTAAATCTGCTATAATAAAATAAAGAGTAAGTACAGACTGTGAATATATATTATACTCATGCACACGCACACATTCTTTCCTATATATCCCATCAAATGGGAACTGTTACATGTAACAAGGCAAGTTATATTAAAAATATTATAACTTCAAACAAATTAAAAACAAGCCATGTCTTTAAACTTCTATAATGTCTAGAGAAAAAGAAAGAATATATTCGTTTCCTTCAAAAAGAAAACTTCCTTCTTGTGTTTCAGTTAGAATCTTTAGGGCCAGGGGTTTATAGTTCACTATAGAGCCCTTGGATAGCATGTGGTGAGGAAGGCCCTGGGTTTGTTTGATCCCCAGCACCACAAACAAAACAAAACAGAATCTTTTTAGATATTTAGAACTGGTACGACTAACAATAAATCACACAAGCATACAAGTAATCTGAAGCTACACCTGTGATACACTACAAAAAAAGCAATGTTTCATTTTAAATGCAGTAATTAAGTATATAATCTTTACAAGTGATTTTTGCAAAAGTTTATTCTCTTAAATCCAATGCATTCACAGGGTATTAACATTTTAAATGTTTGTCATTTCCACCAACTGCAGAATTATCCAAGTAAACCAAAATCACTTTATCATAGATGTAGGCAATGATTATTAATTCTTTTTTTAAAGAACCTAAAGTCCAAAATTTTAGCCCAGATAGTTGTATTGTGCATTTCACCTTGTAGATGATTTTTAAAAATAGTGTGTAGAAATGAATAGTTTCAAACTATGTAAATATATTATGCCCCATTATCAATCCACTAAATCAAAAGCAATTGCCAAGCTGAATAAGTTACAAAGAAATAATAATTCTGACTTGAACAGAAATGTGCAGTGTTTTCAAAGCTCTTAACAGTTACCTGTTATGCCAAGCGAGCCAAGAAATCATGGAACACCGGGACAAAGACAGAGTTAAAAACTGAAAGGAGTTTATTCACGCATGTAGACTCCACCCTCTAGGAGAAGTGAAGCCCGGAAGCAGAGGACAATACAGCTTTTATAGGTAACTCAAACAAAGAAGCTCAGGGAGAGGTCAACATGTCCTTCAACCAGTTGTAAATTATCTTTCACAACCCAGCTATCTTGTCAAGATAGGACATTCTATGGCTACAAGGTTCGGCAGTTACAGGGAGGCACCAGGTACCATCTGTTCTCAGGGAGCGATAAAGCATACCTACAGAAGCAGAGTGAGTGGTTAGAAGGGTGGTTACAAAAAATACTTCTTTAAGGGAATTCCAGCACTCTGTAAGGGGAGTGGTATGAGGGGAGTTCATTCGCAGGCCAAGATGGCTTTGCTTAGGTTTACTTTTGGCCTCACATTACCCACTAATATAATCTCCAAAGTTTAACCTAGAGTTGGAAGATAAGTTTCACAGTAATCTCATTTTAACCTCCTTCACATTCATTTTAATATATTACTAAGATGTTTATATTCTATGTCACAATGGAGCTTTCCAGAGATCACAATTTACAGTTTCAATTTGTACACATGTAGCTCGCTAACATAAGAGACAGTTACTGTACAAAAGATCCCTAAAAAGAAAAAATAAGACCACACCCTACACAGAACTCTGAATGTGGTATGATTTAAAATAGATTAATGCAACATGACTTTTAATATTTTAGTAACTTTCTAAATACCTGCATGTAAAATTGCCTATTTAGTATGACAGCTATAATTTTATTCATTGAGAAATTGTGTATTAATTTCCTTCAATCATTTCCACCTTATCTCAAACTCTCTTTGACTTGCTTTATCTGATGCAGTGAATTTCAAACTTTTTATGAAAAGGAGACTGAAGGAAAGCAATAAACTATAAACAGAAAAGAGTTCTCAAATTAATCCTTTAAGGCTCCCAGCCCAGAGGAAGGGGCTTCTGGGCCGCTGTTTCACTGATCTCACCCCTGAGGAAGGGGCTTCTGGGCTGCCATTTCACCACTCCGAGCCCAGAGGAAGGGGCTTCTAGGCCAACATTCCACCACTCCCAGCCCAGAGGAAGGGGCTTCTGGGCTTCCGTCCAACCTTTACCAGGGCAGAGGAGGTGAGTTGTGCAGGCACCAACAGCAATCCCCCATCAAAATGAGAAGACACGTAAACAAGCCTCAAGAACAGACTTCCAGATCACCTACAACAACCCCAATGGGAAAGGAGAAGGAACACTCTGATACACAATCACCTGGACTCCCTGAACTGGCAACAAAAGAGGATCTGGAAAAAATGAAATCAGAAATAATTACTCACATAACAGCAGAGATTGTGCCCCTAGTGCAAGACATGATTAATAAATCTAGAAAGGACACAGATAAAAAAATACAAGAGTGGAAGAACATGATGGAATCCCAACATAGGAAACAAATGGAATCCATAAAACAGATACAAAGAGATTTCCAGGAGATTAAAAACTTCGTTGAAAGTCTACACAGCAGAATGAACCAATGTGAGGACAGAATTTCAGATATAGAAGATAAAATTGCAATTAATGACCAGAAAAAGAAAAATTGCTTTAAAATTGTAAGGGACCAGGAAAAATCAATCCAGCACCTGCTAGACGATGCAAAGAAGAATAACATAAGACTGACTGGAGTCAATGAAAAAACAGGAGAGAGTGCAGATGACATAAAAAAATTGTTCACAGAACTAATGGCAGAAAACTTCCTAAGCAGGGGGAAAGAACTTGACATATAGATAAGTGAGGCATATAGGACTCCAAATAGCCTTGATCAAAAAAATCTACACATAGGCATATAATTGTTAAGATTCCAGAAACCCAACAGAAGAACAAAGATCTACAAGCAGTGAGAGAAAAGAAACAAATCACATACAAAGGAAAGCCCATCAGAATCACAGTAGACTTCTCAACTCAAACCGTGAAGGCAAGAAGAGCTTGGAGTGACATATTTCAAGCCCTAAAGAAAAACAGTCTCCAACCCAGATTGATGTACCCTGCAAAACTATCTTTCAAAATTAATAGAGAAATAAGATACTTGGCATGACAAAGAGCACCTTAGCAACTTCATGAATACCAAACCAGCACTACAAAATTTTTAGATAATATCCTAGGAACAGACAATGAGGATCACAACCCCAGGAAGCCCAGCAGAATGAACCCATTGGGCGCGACAAGAAATTAAATGGAAAGGGGGAGAATCCAACAAAAACAAAAAGTCATGAAAATGATAAGTCAGTACATATAAGTTATAACCACCAATGTTAATGGTCTCAATTCACAAATCAAAAGAAATAGACTGGCAGAATGGGTCAAGAAGCAAAATCCAACCACATGCTGCATACAAGAAAAACACTTAATTCAAAAAGAAACCATAGATTGAAAGTTAAAGGGTAGAAAACAATACTCCCTGCAACATGAACCAAAAAAAGCAGGAGCAGCTATCCTCTTTGCAGATCAAGTGGATTTCAAACCAACACTGATTAAGAGAGACAAAGAAGAATACTACATCCTTGTAAAGGGAAGAATCCAAGAGGAAGAGATGACAAACATAAATATCTATGCACCAAACACTAGTGCTCCCAATTATATAAAACAAATACTAAAGGACATGAAAAGTCATATATGCACTAATACAATTGCAGTGGGGGACCTCAACACCCCACTGGCACAAATAGATAGATCAACTAGACCAAAAATATCAGTAATGAAATACTAGAACTCAATCGAACTCTTGAACAAATGAACTTAACAGATGTTTACAGAGTCTTCCACCCCACAAAATCAGAATACATATTCTTTTCAGCTGTACATGGGTCATTCTCTGAAATAGACCACATACTCACACATAGAACATGTTTAAGTAAGAGCAAAGGAATTGAAGTTATCCCCTGTATATTATCAGACCATAGTGCAATGAAATTGGAGATCAAAGGCAAAAGAAACTGCAAAAATTACATAAACACATGGAAACTGAACAACACACTTCTGAATAACCAGTGGGTCACAGAGGAAATTAAACAAGAAATCAGATAGTTCCTACAATCAAATGACAAAGACAATACAACATATCAGAATCTATGTGACACAATGAAAACAGTCTTACGAGGGAAATTCATAGCAGTGAATACGCATATTAGGAAAACAGAACGAGCCCAATTAAACAACCTGATGCTGAACCTCAATCTTCTACAAAAAGAAGAGCCGGACAAACCCAAAGCTCATACAAGGGAGGAAATTATAAAGATCAGAGCAGAAATCAATGTAGTGGAGACTAAGAGAACGATACAAAAAATCAATGAAGCCAAGAGTTGGTTCTTCGAAAGAATCAACAAAATTGACAAACCCTTAGCCTACCTTGTCAGAAAAAGGAAAGAAAAGGCCCAAATCCATGCAATTAAGAATGAAAAGGGTGAAATTACAACAGACCTAGCAGAAATCCAGAGGATCATCAATACCTACTTCCATCACCTGTATGCCAATAAGATGGAAAACACAGAAGAAATGGACAGATTCCTACATACGTATGAATTACCAAAGTTGAATGAAGATCTAAAAATTCTAAACAACCCATATCAACCAATGAAATTGAAAACGTAATTAAAAGCTTACCAACTAAGAAAAGCTCAGGTCCTGATGGTATCAATGCTGACTTCTACAAGGCATTTAGAGAGCAACTACTGCCACTACTGTTTAAACTCTTCAATGAAATTGAAAGGGAAGCAATACTCCCTAATTCTGGAGCGGGGATTTAGCTCAGTGCTTCCATCACCTGCCTTGCAAGTGCAAGAACCCAAGTTCGATTCCCTGTACCAAAAAAAAAAATACTCCCTAAATCATTCCTGGAAGCAAGCATCACCTTGATCCCCAAAGCAGAGAAAGACCCAACTGAAAAAGAGAACTATAGGCCAATCTCACTAATGAACACAGATGCAAAAATTCTTAATAAGATAACTGGCAAATAGAATGCAGAAGATCACCAAGAAGATCATACACCCTGATCAAGTCGGATTCATCCCAGGGATGCAGGGATGGTTCAACATGCACACATCAATAAATGTAATACAGTATATCAATATAGCCAAAGACAAAATCCATATGTTCATCTCAATAGATGGAGGAAAAGCATTTAACAAAATCCAACATGCATTTATGATAAAAACCCTACAAAAAATTGGAATAGATGATCTCTACCTCAATCTAATAAAAGCCATCTATGAAAACCCAACAGCCAATATCATACTAAATGGTCAAAAACTGAAATCCTTCACATTAAAATCAGGAACAAGACAAGGATCACCACTCTTGTTCCATATAGTTTTAGAAACATTAGCCAAGGAAATTAGACAAGAGAGAGAAATAAAAGCAATAAAGATAGGAAATGAAGAAGTCTGGTTGTCATTATTTGCTGATGACATGATACTCTGTATAGAAGACTCCAAGAACTCCACCAAAAGTCTTCTAGACTTAATAACCAAATTCTGCAGAGTAGCTGGATACAAGGTCAATACAAAAAAATCAATAGCTTTCCTATACCCAAACAATAGACTCGTTGAGAGAGAAATAGGGCAAACAATTCCTTTCATAATAGCATCCAAAAAACTGAAATACCTAGGAATCAACCTAATGAAAGAAATCAAAGACCTCTTCTCTGAAAACTATAGCACTCTGAAAAGAAAGATTGCAGATGATATCAGAAAATGGACAGACATCCCCTGCTTCTGGGTAGGAAGGATCAATATAATGAAAATAGTCATACTTCCAAAAATGCTATATAGATTCAATGCATTCCCAATTGAAATCCCAGAAGCATACTTCATGGACCTTGAGAAAACAATCCAAAAATTCATTTGGAATAAGAAGAGACCCAGAATAGCCAAAGCAATTCTAGATAACAGAGACATGGCAGGGGGTATCACAATCCCCAGCTTGAAACTATACTACAAAGCTACTGTGATAAAAACAGCATGGTACTGGCAAAGAAACAGACCTGAGGACCAGTGGAACAGATTAGAAGATGCAGAAACAACACCAGACACACTCAGCCATCTCATCCTTGATAAAGGAGCCAAATACCCTCACTGGAGGAAAGATAGCCTCTTTAGTAAATGGTGCTGGAAAAATTGGGTTTCAACTTGCCAAAGATTAAAACTTGACCTACATCTTTCACCATGCACTAAACTATAATTGAAATGGATTAAGGGTCTAAATATTAAAATAGAAACGCTGAATCGCCTGGAGCAGAGGTTGGATAGAACTCTTGAAGACATTGGTGTAGGAAAAGATTTGATGAACAAAACCTCAATTGCTCGTGAACTAGCACAAACAATCAGCAAGTGGGATCTCTTCTTATTAAAAAGCTTCTGCACAGCAAGAGAAACCACCAGCAGTGTGAAGAGACAACCCACAATGTGGGTAAAAACTTCACCTGCTGTTCCTCAGACAAAGGTCTACTATCTCAAATCTATAAAGAACTTAAAAAAATCAGACCTCCCAAATTTAAAGACCCAATCCGAAAATGGGCATTTGAAATGAACAGACATTTCTCAGACAAACAAGTAGAAATAGCAAATAAACATATAAAAAAAGTTCGACATCACTGGTCATTTGAGAGATGCAAATGAAAACAACGCTGAGATTCCACTTCACTCCAGAAAGAATGGCTGCTATCATGAAATCAACCAATAACAAATGCTGGCATGGCTGTGGGGAAAGAGGAACCCTGCTCCACTGCTGGTGGGAGTGTAGACTGATGCAACCACTGTGGAAATCAGTATGGAGATACCTCAAAGAACTAGGACTGAAAGTCCCATTTGACCCAGCTATTCCCCTGCTGGGGATCTTCCCCAAAGAATTAAAAGAATCATACTACAGTGATATATGTGCACCCATGTTCATAGCAGCACAGTTTGTAATAGCTAAAACTTGGAAACATCCCAAATGCCCATCAACTGGAGACTGGATTTTAAAAAATGTTCTTTTTTTTATAAAATGGAGTACTACTCAGTCATAACAAATAAGAAATTAGAGACATTTATAGCTAAATGGATGCACCTTGAGGCCATACTAAGTGAAATAAATAGGATACACTTGTGTAAATACCAAATAGTTTCTCTAGTGTGAGAAACTGAAAGTGTAAATAAGGACTAAAATGTATAATAGATAATGTGAAATAGGAAGAAAAGGGGCAAAGGAGAATGGGAAGTGGGAGGGATAGGGGAAAGGAAAGAAGGGAATGGAATTAATATGAGAAAATGAAAAAATGGAAACAAAGTCCTTGTAAATAGGGAGCAATGGAGTGGTTGAAGTGAGAGCAGGGGAAGGGGGAAAAATAAGGACCAAGATGGGTTATGTAAAGGTGCAAATTTCCAATGATGAATGTCATTATATTGTATACCTAAATTTTACCAGTAATATAAAATTAAAAAATTAACCTTTAAAATTTTTCTCTTCAATACGATTTAAAACTTAAAAAGCAAGTTACAAATTATTAAAGGGGGGGTTGGACCTACCAATCTGGGATTTAAATTTCTAAGTATGAGAACAGAAAAATAAAATATTTCATTGAATTCTGAAATTTAGAGCAGTTACATGATTTGACCAGACTGATCAAAGCGTTCAGAAATTTACAATTCATTAGGTGGTTGGTTATTTTGCTTTTGGGAATGGGCAGTCAAACAACAGAATGACAAATTAGGTGACAAAAACTTGTGTCTCCCATTTTTGGGGGAGGGGTGTGTAAAGCATAGGACAGTTCAAATCTTGAAATCCATTTGACCTATTTAGGTAATTAATAAAATTTTTAATAACCTCATTCTTTCTTTGAGTATCAAACAGATTGCAAGTCACATCTCCAAGTACAATCGGTGCTTGTTGAATGAAATATTAGTAAGGTCAAAAGGACAAATTAAAAAGGACACGTTAAATTTCGAACTAAAAAATATCTACCCAAATATTACATTCAGTTTTCAAATTGTTTACTGACACGACAACAGACTTGGCTGAAGTCACTCTTGCATACACTCACACCCAGAACAGGCACCCTAACCACCGATCTGCTTTGCAACACAAGGCCATATAGTCAAAATTGGCATTCTCTAAGCCAAACTTTTTATGCAGTTCAGGTGCAAAGTTCCTTGAAGTAGATCCGTTCAATGGTCCATCCTGCAATGACACAGACCCCTCTGTTGAGTGTTCTGTACCACTGGATGACCTAAAATGAGGCATCACACTATTTTGGGGGAATGGCTGACCCATATTTATAGCAGCAGCATTTGTTTCATAAGATCCTGCTGAGTTAAAGCCATTCACAAAATGACCACTGGGGAAGGGAGCCAGTGGTGTTCCAAAGTAAGGCGCAGGACTTGGAAACCAAGAATGAGGCACAATAGTATAAACTGGGTATTATTGGTGAGGATTATATACAGGCTGCATAAATACTGGTGAGGCATACTGTGCTTGAGCTTGAATGGGCTGACTATGCATACTAGAATCCATTAATTGATAACCATTCTTAGCAAAGAATGTATTGATGGCTTTTATCCTTGCCATGATTGGCTTGCCCTGAAATATTTTAACTTCTTAAGTATTTAAATGGCTGCTGTGCATCAGTGTCTGACTGGAAGTTGATGTACTAGTGGCTATTGTGTGCAAACTCACAGCTTATCACTGGCGCAGTTTTCATTTTTGAACAAAGCTTTCACCTCCTCTACTGGTGTTGTTTCAGGAATCTCTCTGAGAATCCCAATACGTTTATGACTCGGTCTCACTTTCTCCCCTTTCTCATCAACTTGTACCATTGGAGATGATCTCAGCACTTCAAGAATTAGATCAAGATCTGTGGTCAACTTTTTTATTTTTTCCATGTTGGCAATTGTCCATATTGGGACGAACTGATCACTATCCATTTGGGATATCAAGGAAAGATCCTTTGTTAAATTTTCTTGTGAAAAACGGAATTCTAATTGTTTCTTCAGGCATTCTCTCATATCTTCTGTAGAAATTGCCCAACTGCTTTCTCCAGAAATGTCATATATTTGGTAACTCATATCTTTGGGTCCTAAAATCTTTCCCTCAGTTGGTTCTTCAATGCCAGTAGTATTTCTTGTGGTTTCACAAGATGGAGAATACATTATTTCATATTCTTTACACATATCTTCTGAAAGCTCTGTACTGCCCACAGTCTGAGACCCTGACGTGGCTGCTATTACATGCCAAGAATTTTCAGTTCCATGAGTTACAGGAATGGCATCAGGATTTCCAGGAGGAATTTCTTGCCATACTTTAGATTTGGATTGAAACGAGTCCCTTTAGATATTACCTGCTCCACGAAGAGCAACATATTTTCCTCCACTCTGCCCAATCGTTCCCGTCACCGCAACTCCAATTGGTTCCCCTGTTTCCTGATTCTTGAGTTTGGTGACCCCTTTATGTGGTGCTGCTTTTCCCCAAAGTATTTGTAGATTTTGGGAATACTCATCTTGGGATTTGAGATCCTGTTTGCCTACAGATGACATTTTTGGTTTTTTGTGGCATGCATACTCCTTAAGAGTTTGAGAAAGGACAAGGTGTGCTGTTGAGTGGTGTGTTCAAGGGATCCAATCTCTGGGGTTGGAGGCTTCCAGTTTCTCTTGGGTGTAGCCCACCGTTGGTGTCCTTGCCTTGTTTTTCCAACCCCCAAAATTCACAATAATTCTTCAAGCATGGGAACACACTTATGTTATCAACTCTTCTGCCACAGTTAGGGAGAGGTTAATTAAAATATAAAACCATTAAACTTGTCAGGCACTGTGGCACATGCCTGTAATCCCAAAGTTTTGGAAGGCTGAGATAAGGAAGATTTCAAGTTCAAACGAAGCTTGGGAAACTTACTCACCTAGGAAGTCCCTGTCTCAAATAAAAAATAAAAAGGTCTGGTGATGTAGCTCAATGGGAAGGCCCTAGGTTTAATCTCCAGTCACACATATACACACAGAAACCCATTAAATTGTTCAAAGTGAGTACTTTAACAAATGATGTTTTTCCCCATTGCTTCCACATACCATCCTTTACCTCCTAACCACCAGTCTCTTGTCTCCTGTCTCTTCGCTTAGCTCTCATCTGGAATCATACCCACCTTATTCTACCATCATTTACTATTATGTTTGATCTGTGCTTTTTTTCTCTACTAATCTTATTCTCCAGAGGATTGTGACTTGAAAGGATTCTTCAAATTTTATGGCACACAAATCACTTCTTTTTTTAATATTTCTGTTGTGGATTTATTAATTTAAAATATATATTTTCTGCCATTTATGGGGATTTGTAGTTCAAAAGGAAACCAGATATATGAGCGTAGTTCAATTTTTGTTACTTCCTATAGGAATAGCCCAGCTATAGTAACATTTTCTCTCTCCCAACTAGAGAAACGCCTCTAATACAGAAACAACATTTCAAGAAGAGCTTTATGCAAGCTGTGAATTTGTGAGCAAAATTTATCAGCCCAAAAAATGATTGTGAGGAATGACTTGGACTCAAAAGGAGTGATTATTATAGTCTACAAAACATGACCAGCAAGTCACTAGCTTTTCCAAGTTTTAAAAGTTTTTTTTAAAGTTTTAAAGTATGCTTTTAAAGTTTGCTGATGTCAAACAGCTGAATCCACATACAGTGAAGACTGTATCAAATTCTTGGACAACTTCATAGGCTGATTAATTCACAGAACATTGACTTGAGAAGCTTATATTTGAAGCTTTTATTTAAAAGGAATAGATAAAAATGTAGTTTTAAAATTTAAACTCATAAACATCCAAGTCTTAAGTAGTAAACTCTTTCTACAGATCCTAAATCTTATGTTTAACATCAGACATGACTTTTAATATATGAAGGGAAACAATTTTTAATGGAGTCAGGTCATATTGAACAGGGTACCTGTCGAGGAATTTGTAAAGAGTCCAGAGATCAGATGGGGAGAAAAGAATTTTGCAGCATCAGCATGGCTTCATTAAAGTCAAAGGGAGAGGTGTTTTGCAGCTGAGAATTTCTAATTGTGTATAAAATTAACATATGAATATGATGGGTTCTCAACCAATAAAACCAAGAATAGATGGTTGGTATCCTGAAGGCAAAACAACTTAATAAAATTAATCTACACTGCCAAGAGTGCTCAGGGACTGCAAGGTGTCAATGATGCATTTTTCAATAAGGGACTGGGTAAATATAATTTTCTATGTTAGACAGTCCGAATCCTTATTTTAATCTATAGAAATTAAAAATGACAAACTTAATGACTCATCAGTGTTAGAAAGGCAGAGGAGGGGGCATCACAGCTCCATGATTGAAAGGGGGCTGGTATGAGTCCCTATTGGTATTGAACCAATAGGACATTTCCAGAACTCATTCATTCTTCTCAGGCATCTTTTCCCCACTAGGAGGGGCTAGACAAACTCCACACTGCCCTTATTTAACCCCTCTAACCCCTCTAATGTGTGTTGAACTGTGCTTTTATAGAAAGGGCAGAGTGAGTAGGGAAGTACTAGTGCCTGACGTTTGTATTTCTGTCACATTTTGCAGAGGAATTCCAGTGAAGAGAACAGGCCAGGGCAGGGCCAGCCTAGTCACTGTTATCTGTGTGCATGTTGGGGCGGAGGTGGTGGTGGTGGTGATGGTGGTGCTTGGGTTAATATGAAGAGGTCTCTGGGACAAAATCCTCCTTTCTCAAAACATATGTGTCACTTGCTTGTCCCTTTTACCAGAGGCCTCCAACATTAGACATTCACTCCTTTGGGAAAATGGAAGTCCCTTTTTTAACATGCAATTACTCCTGGGAGTATAAATTACTCATATTTCATAAGTCCTCTCAAACTCCCAAGTCAGACAGACCCATGGGCAAATTGTGTCTTGTCTTAGGTATATTCTTATCCCGTTTTAGCCATGGTTTGCCAATCTGTCAAGAGGGAGTGATAATCTTGACGGCAAAGGTCAATATGCTAAATAAGAAAAGCAAATGTGAAAGTACCTAGGAAAGCATGCAACATGGGAGAGTTAAGTTCTCATCTCTCACTTGATCTGTAGCAGTCAACTGAGGAGGGAGAAGGCAAGAGGGGGTACAGAAGTGTCCTCCAAGGGATCTAGAGAAGTGGGGCCAGGCAAAGAGAACAAGAGATAGAAAAGTTGACGCAGACTCAGAATCATGCTGTGGGCTAAAGGCCTGATGATAACCTGCAACAGCAGTTCAAACCTGTTGCTAAGTAGCTTGATGGTTTAGCAGAAGCCTTCTTGGCTCATCCCTGGTTCCAATCTAGTGGAAGGGGACTCCACTTATTAGTTAAATGATACTGAGCAGGTTACTAATCTTGCTGAGCCTCAGTATCCTACTCTGTAAAATAAGAGTATAATTGTGCCTTCCTTGGAATTATTGTTAGGTCCCTACAATGGTTGGCACAAATAAGTGCTCAGTAAATGTAACTTGTCACTAATATCAGCTATATTTCCATCACCACACCACCACCCCCTCTTCCTCCTCCTCTTCCTTCTTCCCAGCCTCCTCTTTCTCCTCCTTCTTCTTGAGGTTAATAAACTATTTAAAAATTCTAGAGCGTTGAGTCCTGGGAATAGATTTCAGATGAATGTGAGGAAAATTGAAGTTTTTTTCACGTGTTATCCTATTTCCTGTTTCAAGATCTTTTTAGGGCTGGTGGTACTCCCCCCACCCCAAGAGTTCAGGGCCCTATTTCCATGATTATTCTTGGCTTTTGATTCTTTGTTCTTTCATAAACTCTATTCTCAAAGATCCTGTTTGGGAAACTATATCACTAATTCCTGCTAAGATATGGATGGGTGTTAATTCAAATATGGCACCTTCTGTTGAATTTACACTTTTAATAAGGGCAGTCCCTTAATTTCAGAGTCCATTAATTATTTCATTCCCTTCATCTCCAGGGATAGATTAGCAATAAACGAGTGGCTCAGGTACAGGCTTATATGGTCAATTTTTCATATAAACTAGGAAATGAAAAACAGCTTGTAATGGAAGAAGCTCAGACTGAAGAGACCAGGGCATGTAAAGAATGACCTGGGACCAAAGAGAGAGATTCTAATGAACCTGGAAAATGACTTTCTTCACCCCCTATTGCTCATTGACATCAAGCCCCAAAGCTCTCAGGCCCAGGCACTGAACAGGTCTGCATGTTTAACTGTCATGCCAATTTAAAATCCTGAAAGTTTTGTTGTCTTTTTGAGGCAAATGGAAGAGATGGAGTTTGACAATATGCATTTCATAACCCCACATTAGAATCACGCTGAGTTTCATCTTGGCCTTTTATTTTTATAATTTTCTTCCTCCAAATACTTTTAATCAGATGGATGTTAAGTTTGAGGTCAACAGACTTGAGAAAGTATGTTGGACGCTAAAATCAACCATTAGCTTCTCTAAAAGAAAATATCTAAATGTTCTTTTAAGGTAAAATTCTCAAAAACACTCCAAAGAAATTAGCCCATCACTGACTCATCTGATTCTGTAATCTAAATAGTCCCCTGCAAATATGTCCAGTGAGTGCAGAGGATTTAGATTGCTGAAGTTCGGGAGAGGTGGGTGGGCTGACAAATTTGTGATTAAACAGCTTGGTACATTGAAGTACCATTGTTAGAACACCAGTTATAAATGACCTTCTCCACGTCTTTTGTGCCACTGTTCCACAATGATCCCTCGCATGCCCTTTGTGAAGGCCTTTACTTTTTTCTTTTGTTTCTTTCAAAACTTGTTTTTAGAGACTTGTATCCATTTGTTGTTGTGTGTATGTTTTGTGTTGAATCAGACAGCAAAAATTTGCACTGTGACGTGAATGAATAGAGAAACCTAGCTCAACAGGATATTTGCATTTTAATAAAGGACATAAAGTCCTAAAGATAGAATTTTAAGCACTAGTAATTATAGAGTATGAGGCTTCTTGGCCAGTTGGAGGGTTAGGACATTTCTTTTTTACTATGGGCCCGTAATATTAAAGTCTCCTTATGTCTACTTGGTCTTTCTAATCATCTAGCCTGGATAAAAGGTTATAGGTGCCAACTAGTAGCTGATGAGAACAGGCTCCCTCTGGGTTAGTGGTAGACTTCGCAAAATGTGCCACATATCAGCTAATACTTGCCTTTAAACAGGTTTTATTCACCAACAGAGGAAGTTAAAACAGTATCCATCATTATTCTACATGTCTCAGCAAACACTGTTATGTGGGGGGCACAGTACTAGATGTCAGGTAACAAAAATTAATAAGGTATGGTTCTTTTCTGGGAAGAACTCAGAGTCTAGTAGGAGAGACAGATAAACATTAAAAAATACAAAGTGATTGGACAGCAGGCTGGCGACATGAATAAAATATCTAGGTCCCTGCCTGACCCTTTACACCAAGGTAATTAATTGATTTAACAATTTAATTATTAAAAAAAGGAAAAACTGCAAGGCACTGGACAAAGAAGTGGTGATTATATAGATTATAAAGATTGCAAAGAAGCAATCTTTCTCAGTAAGTAATATTTTCATTTCTTTATGGCAATGATAAATAAGCAAGTCAGGGCAAACTACAAACTAAGAAATATATGTTACATATATGACAATGAGCTACTTTAAAAAATATACTTGAAATATTTACAACTCATAAAGGGAAATGACTGGAAAACGAGGTAACAAGTTTTAACAGAAAGAAATATATAAATATAAAATGAATATAAAAATTCTGCTCTAACTTGCTTTTAATTATTTATAGACAAATCAAAATCATAAGATATAATTTTCCTGTACCAGATTTATAATACGAGGAAGCTGTACAAAACAAAATGTTCCTGGGAGTGGAAGGATGGTGGTGACTCTCATGTCCAGTCAGTTGGAGTAAAACTTGTGGAGCTCTATTTTTGGAGGGCAATTGGACCTATTTATCACGATTGTCAAAGGCCATAGCCTTTAACCCTGCAATTCTAATTCCAAGAATTTAATCCTAAAGGCATACTCACAAAAGCAAGCAAATACAGCATACATGTGTAAGAGGATGTTCATTGCAACATTGTTTCTAACAGCAAACAAAACCAAAGCAAAGAAAGGCAGCCACAGGCCAAAACAGCAGAATGAAGAAAAGGACAGTTTCCTGGATATGTAAGTAAATCATGACGCAGTGCTTTTAGTATATTATGTAACAGTCTAGAAATATATATACACTGATATAGGGCAGGCTTCACAATACACACGAGAAAAGCAAGGTGCAGAACAGTATGACCCAATGTGCGTGAAAACAAAGCGCATGCGGATACTCGTGTGTATCCATTGAACAGTTCTGGAGAAACATTATGGTCACCTAAGCCAACTCTACAGCTGTCATGGTCCAGGGCAGGGGTAGGTTTGCTGGAAGAAGGTAGTATCTGTACTGACAACTAAGATTTAGGTGGAAAAGAGAGGTTGTGGAGCTTTATTCCAGGTAAAGAACAGTACATTTAAAAGTCATTGCTTTGAGCCAGAATGTGGTAGGGAATGCTAGGATGAAGTGTGGGAGCAAATGAAGTTAGAGTTGGCAGCAGGGCCCCTAGACTTGGTCTAAATTACCGTGGGGAGATTATGAAGTGCTTTGCCTGCAATGCTAACTACATTAGACTAAAGTCTCAACAACTAGTTTTCTCGAAAATGATGAACTAAAAGATTCACACTGTGCTGTAAATGAATCAAAACAGGTATTTGCATTTTAATAAAGAACGAAATGTTCCAAAGGTCCAATTTCAAGCATTAGTAATTAGGAAGGAAGAATTTCCTTCATGTCTCTCAATTCACACATTTATGAAAAGATGACACACCTGGCTGTCAGGGTACCAGACTGTTCTACTCAGTGGGGATTCTGCCACCCTAGTGGGGGCGAGGGATGATTCTATTTTCCAGAAGCCCCCTGGACCAGGACCAGTTTTAAGAGGCTAGAAAGAGCAAGTGGCTCCCATGGTAACGGGTCTGTTGTGGCCAGCACCCTGCAGACATTTGTTGCTGAGGGACTGGAAGGAAAACAAGTGTCCTACCCAGCTAGATCAACTGGTTTCTCTCTTTTGCCACCATATGGCTGAGAAAAAAGTGCACAGGTTTTGGAACTGGGTTTTCACACTGGCTCTGTCACTTGCTAACTCTGTGAATGTGGTTGAGTTAATTAATTTTTCTGAGTTGCTAGTTCTTTTTGAGTTGTGTGGAATAATACATATTAAGCACCTAGCACACAGTACATGACATGTAGGGAGCAAGTGATAACTATTAGCTTTTATAATCATGATTATTCCCTCCTCCAGTGACCCAATAGGGATTTCTTTTTTTTTTTTTTTTGGTACCGGGGATCGAACTCGGGTCTTTGTGCTTGCGCAGCAGGTGGCGAAACCATTGAGCTAAATCCCTGGCCCCTCAATAGGGATTTCTATGGCTTTGGGCATATTAATTACATTGTCATTATCCATTCTTATCCATGAGTCCTCCTAGAACTTTTGCCCTTTCTCAGGAAGCCCACCAAGTTATTACTGTTATTGTTATACTTCCTACTTTCCTACTTTCCTGAGTCTATTGCAAATTACTGTTCCTGTTGACATTACCATTACAGCCATCACTTGAGTTATTGCTTGTGCTTCACTGTAAGCCCTCCTTAAATTAGACTCCTCATCCTGTGTCAACCCCAGGGCTTCTCCAAGCCCCACCACTAGAGGGAGGAGCAGAACTGACACACCCTTTCCTTTTTCCAGGGCTGCCCTGTTTACTGGTAATTCAGCAGACAATGAAAAAGTGGGTCAATGCTTTTATACCTTTTAAGACAGAAATTTGACCATAAGCTTCAGTTTTATTTAAATTAAGGACCATTGATTTATTATGACTTATTTCTTAATAATTGTTCTCCTTTTTTTCTGCACGTACGTCTAAATTCTCATTGATGCCTTTCCGTATTGTGTAAATAGCACAACAAATGTCAATAAGGAATGTTCTAAAAAATTGTGTTGCATATATATAATTCAGAATATATCTAATAGGTATTTAAACTTAAATGAAATGTACTTTGAATTAAAATTTTAAGAATGGCCAGGGATTTAGCTCAGTGGTGCTGCCGTCTGCCATGTAAGCACAAGGTCCCGAGTTCGATCCCTGGTACCAAAAAAAAAAATTTTAAGGATTAGAAAATATACTTCCAAATTTTTCATTTTTAGAATGATTTAAAAGTGAATGTAAAGGACTAGATAATAGAGAACATTGACTTTTTTCTCTTTTATATATTCGTAAGAAATTTATTAAACAATTCATCTTTCTTAAGTGCCACAAAAAAAGTTTACCAGAGCTGTGACACTGTATTTTGACGGATCAAATTGAAAATTAGAAAACAATTTTCAGAATGTACCAAAATTCATTTGGAAAGTTTAAATGGCAGCTCTGACTTCGACACAAATGAACATTTAAAATGAAATTGATAGAAATTTGCTTGTTGTCCTGAGTAACATTTTTTTTCAATTAATGTCATTTTAGATTCAGCAAAAATAGTTGCAAAATAGATCAAAATTTATATTCTCTGAAAATGTCTACTATAAAAGTGAACTTGTGTTCTACATGGAACATTTTAAAGTTGAGGGAAAAAAGGAGGATGCTAGTAGAATATATTAATATGTGTTATTTTTGACCCTGCTTAATCTGTGTATTAAGATTAATGGTTAATAAAGAACTTTTTGTGCTCCGAAAAAAAAAAAAGAAAGAAAAAGTGGGTCAGGAAGGCATAAGTGAAAGGATTTCTAATCATGGCCCCCCATCCTACCCCTCCTCCTGTGCTTCCAAGGCCTGAGGGTCTGCTACAGTTTGCGCGGGGGGGGGGGGGGGTCTGTTTTCTCTGTTCCTTTTTATCTTGAGGCAATGGTTGAAGTAAGTTGAGCTCAACTGGTAGATGGAAATAAATCAGTTCAAGTTTCCCCAGCAAGCATAGGAGGATCTATGTGTAAAGAGAAGGTGGAAGAACTCCTTCGCTGTGGATGGATACTGTGAATCTTAGGCCCAGAAATTCTGAGGTGTGAACCTGAGATAATAAGAGTCACTCATTTTTACTCACTCCGTACTGAGCATATTGCATCAGATGAAGATACCGAGGCAGGGAGACATTAAGGGGTTTGTACAAGCTCACATGCTTGTCAGATTCATAGGTCAGGGACTTTAATCTATGCCCTAGACTGCAGTTTAAAGATAAAGGAAAAAACCTTGGAGTTGAGCAAGCCTAGGGCAGAAACCGCTCAAGGTTATTTCTATTCACACTTCAGTGACTATCTCAGGTTGTGATTTTTATAGTTTTTCTCTTTTAGTTGTCTTTTAAATTTGTTGTGACTTTGTAGCCTTCAACTTTTGTTTGCAGTTAGAATCATTGGAACCTCATTAATTGTTTTCTCTGTGGTTTTTAGGGGAAAAAATAAGCTACCATTTTTGATTACTTAATGCATGCTAGGCTATCTATCTATCTATCCATCTATATCAAGGATAATCAGCATATCAACCCTCAGGATTGGGTACCATTATTATTTGCTTCTTTTACAAAAGGAAAGAATGAGTTTCAGTGAATTTTATTGACTTTTTGTGTACCATGTTGCCTCACAAAGGTCTGTGTCCTGGTTTTGGCCAGACAGAAGGAAAGAAAGTTGTCAGTGTGTGTTAGCCCTTGGAAGAGGAGAAGTAGAGGCAGTTTAACAGAGAGCTCAGAACAATGTCTGCCCCTCCCCCCCAAAAAGAAGTGAATGGCAAGTGGTTGACAGACTAAGAAGTATCTCCAGGAGTTTGTATCAACAAGCCCCTGTCCCCGGAATTTAGTCTTTTAGTAGGGTGGTTGTTGAATCACTAGTGACATCTGCAACTTAGATGTTATAGAAGCTTGTTTGTATTTTATCTTTAAAATTTAACTGATACAGGAAAACATGACAACTTTACATATCGGTGTGTGTATATAATGTAATGCAATGTATTTGGACACTGTATAATGTTGCAGTCAGGTTAACCACATCTATCTCCTCAAACACTGATCATTTCTTTATGGTAAAAACATTCTAAATTGTTTCTCCTAGCTTTTTGAGAAATAGCGTCCATATTTTCATCTAGGTCACGCTACTGTGCAGTTTTATTTCCTTCTCTCTTAGCTACCAGGCTGATGGAATGAAATGTTGGTGGAGGAACTGTGTGAAGTTTGAAGGTGGTGAGGAGTAGGGACAAGCTGGGTTTTAAAGAATAGGAAGGTAAATGAAGTTTCATCTCTTCCTTCGCCTCTGGAAGGGAATGAGTCCCTGGAAAATCTTCCAACAGAGCCTTTTTTGCAAAGTTCTCAATAAACTCTAATTCTCCTACTAGGACTTCCCTTTTGAAATCCTCTTATGTGTGAGCAGTGTACAAAGAGCAAAGATTTTATGAGAGTTGACTCTAATATTTTAGAATGGTCAGTAGTGTAAAACAGTGACCCTATGAACAGGACTCAAAGTGGCCTTTTTCCATGCTATCCCAAAAGATTGTCAGGTCTAGTGCCAGCAAGAATTGCTGCTGAGGGAGGAATCTTGCCTATAACTTTTTTGAGACCTGCCACCACCCAGTCTGCTCTTTGATCCTCTTTGAGCCTGGCCTCATTTGGCTGTCCTTCCTTTGTTATGCCCCTAGCTGAGATGCCAGCCAAACTATTGCCCTTCAAACATCCCACCCACACACCAATACACTTCCTCCTTGGATTAGCTTCTAGGGGGAGCATTTCTATCAAGATTGCTCAAATAAGAAATGCTCAGTTCTATATAATTTCAATACCTGCTCTCTGTTATAGCTCTCTTCTTTCCTAGTGTGGATCTTCCACTTTATGTCAGGGGATCTTCATGGCAGAGCCTACTTTTGAAGGATTTGTTTTTGAGTCTTTAGGACACTATTCTGTGTCTCAAATTCTCTCAGTTGCCCGGGCTAGTACACCTCTGCAATCATTGACCCACTATCAAAACATAAGGTCATCTTGACTATATTCCACTTTAAGTGTGTACTCACACTGATCTAAAAAAGGTATTTACTGTGAAGTGGAGCTCTGTGGAGCTAAGAGACAATCTACAACCTAGCTGCTTCTATAGTACTTTCTAAATTGTTGTACAAGTGATGGTGTTATACTGCTAGATGTGATGGAGTTTTTACTGCTACATAACTTTTTCTAATTTAACCTTCTTCCCACATATGCCACCCTTCAGGCTCCTCAATTATTGCAGTAGGCAGCAGCAAGAAAGCAAAAGAAACCCTAAAAATCAGCAACATTGAAATATGGTCTTTTATGGCTCACAACGCTTCTAATAATCTTGTTAACAACATTCTATCCAACAGCGTGTCTTTATGCATAGCCCTATGGTATGTAGGTGGGAACCCACACTTTCAGCAGGTGCATAAGCCAGGTTATAATTTTTGAGTTCTCCTGAAGAGAAACTATTATCTGAAGATTAAAGCTAAGTAGCTTTACATGATTGTTTTCAACCTTGGTTTTGCAGGAAAATAACGTGGGGAGCTTTAACAATATTGAGTCCTTGAGTTCCCACATCCTGAGATTCTGATTTACTTACTGTGGGGGACAGTCTGTCATGGAGATTTTAAAAAGCTCTTCAGGGAATTTTAGTGTACAGCCAAAGCTCTGCAATTATCAATCTTGAACCTCATCCCACAAAGTATGGCCTGTGTACTGACAGCATAGACTTCACCTAGGAGCTTGTGAGAACTATAGAAGCCCAGGCCGGTTGAGCACATTAAAGGTCAAGAGGCACCTGTCTAGAACACAGGTGAGTTCTGTAAAGTGCATCTGGGAAAGAACATTATTGCATAGTCAAAGCCCAATTGGCATTCCGGATTGTCTCTAAAATGGCATATAAACCCTATGAACTCACTTGCAGGATGAGTGTCTGCAAAATATAACGAAGAGAAATTTTCCACTTCAGAAAAATGGAGAAGAAAGGGAAGTTGTTTATCTGGCACTGTTTCTTTCTGGTTTGTCTTGTAAGATTGGCTACCTCTGTTGGAAGTCTTCAAGGACTTGTAGATAAGGAGAAAGGTGCCAAAAGGATAAATAAAGCAATGTTTTTCTCCCACATAAAATAAGAAAAATCTACAATGCAAGCCTGGTGAGTTTGACGTCGATTGCCAGCAAACTTCTAGAATGGATTATTAAGAAGATGATTTCTGAGCCCTGAGAAAGAAATTTACTAATCACTAGGAATCAGCATGGGTTCATTAAGAACAAATTATGCCAGACTAAGTTCATTTCCTTTTGGATGGGTTAGAAGAGGAAGCTGTAAAAATCATTTACCTGGGCTTCAAGGATATTGACAAACACAAATGTGATGTCCTTTTATGCAAGGTGGAGAAATGGGGACTAGTTGGTAGTATGGATAGTTGAATGCTTTACTTATTAGATGATCATATACAAAATGTATATATTTAATGAATTATTGAACACCCAGAAAGATACTTGATAAGGATGAGATGTTGACCAAATTTGGGACTAAGACCAAGCTGAGAGGGATACTTGTGTAGTGTTCAACACAGAATAAAAATGTTTATTGTCAAATCTTAAACTTCATACTTTAATTATGAAGCACCTTCACATACATTGTTTTATTTGATCCTTACACCGTGAAAAATTAAAACAGTAATTATCTCCATTGTAGAAAAAGAAAACTGATGTTGTAACATTAAGTAATCTGTCAAGGAGTGAAATAGTATGAAATTGAACATCAAAACCTAATTCTTACTTTAATGTAACTGGGAAAAATATGAAGTTGTCTATTTCAGCTCTGCATAAACTCAGAGTGAAGGCACAACCTAACAGTACTTCTTAAAAGGTATAGGGGTTTCAGTTAACTTCATATTTAGTATAGGGCCACTTAGTATGAGGGTACTATGCCTGCTAGATATGCCATTGAGCACAGTGATATATTAATGGAAGTATAAGGCCCATTACATTCAAGTTGATAGTTTCTTTGTATCTAAAATTAATCAGAGGTCTTTTTACTGTGGTTGCTATATTTGAAGACAATCATGATGTTTTACTTCAAAAAGCAAAAACTTAAGAAGGATTTTGTATTCTACGTTTTCAGTATATTTGAAAGCTGGAAGAAAGGAGCTCTCAAAACACTGAAAGAATTTCCTCACCATTACAGGTACTGTAACTGGTAGCTGGAAGGGATGATCACTCTTTCTAGGTAGTAAGCCCCCTGTGTCAAGAAGCATTCAAGAAGAGTTTGCTCAGCCATTTATTTGGTATGTTGTAGAAAGTTGATGCACTGTATTATCTCCAATAAACCCTTCAAATCTAACCTTCTCCAAGTCTAGGGTTCCTTCACAGTGTCTGCATGAGTAGAGTCAAGTCTAACTTTGGAGGTATCGATTGATAAATTCCCAGGACTGACTGTTGAGGTCAAAATGGAACAAAGGCTTCAGTAAGGATTCTGCAAATTAAGGGTACTTTTGCTAATTTTGACAACTTTCCTGCCACATGCCATGCTTTACAAGATTTCTCTCAGGCTCAAAATTTATTCTGCCCCCTACAGTACATTCTGCAAGTCTACTGTTTCAGGGAGATTATTCTTGAATCTTTCACTTATGGTGCCAAAAGTGGCCTTCTGGCCCAGGATTTAGCTCTGTGTTTCTGCTCCTGCCTCGCAAGTGCAAGGTCCCAAGTTCGATCCCAGTTACCAAAAAAAAAAAAAAAAAAAAAAAAGTAGTCTTCTGCGATAACAAGGGATTTTACCACAAAAGTCATCCTTGATAGGCTGATAACTTATGTGAATGGCTTGAATTTCTCCACAAATCCCTGCCACAGCCAGTCAAAAACATGGCTCAAGACAGGATCCCATAGAGTTAATTTGCCACATAGTATGAGTGCTCTGGCTAAAGGCCCATTGTTGGGGCAGGGAGGGGCCTCAGGGAATATCTTTGTTTTCCAGGCCTGCAGCCACTAGTCATGGGGTTTCCTTTATAGGGATTTCCCCAGAATGTGACCATTTCATCACATTGGCCCTCTCTTCAGCTGTGGAACCCCTCTCTCTCCCTCTGGGATAGAAGTTGGAAGAATTTTGTCTACAGCAGAGCAGACTGGCATGGAGCTGTGATAGGGCAGGGGAAAGATAGATTAAGCCTGGGGACATGCACAAGTATTCCTTCTTATGATCATTTGAGGGCCGGCTTCCATAGAGAAGAATGGGAAATGGGAAAGAAGGGGACTGGACAAACTTTCCCCATAAGGGCTTTGGGTTTAGCATTGGCAGTGGGCAGTGAATTAAGCCAAGGCATCTCCTTCCCTTGAGAGTGCAAGGTCAGGATCTCACAGAAACCTGAGCCGGCATAGCTTAGTGGTTTTAAACACAGGCCCTGGAGCCAGACTGCCAGACTGCCTGGGTCCAAATCCTGTATCTAACACTTGCTAGCTTTGTGACCTAATGAGCTTGCTTAATTTTTATGTGGCTCTTTTTTCCCCTTTGCGAGAAATGGGAAGAAGAGGAGTACCTACCTCATAGATTTATTGTAAGGATTAAGGTGCTTAATAAATGCAAAGCACTAAAGGGAGCCTAACAAATACTAACTAAATGAGTGTTTCTTAATAAAATAGATAAAAAAACATGGTGGGAAGGTGGTTAATTTAATAAATGATTACTGTATGCCTACTATGTTCCAGGTACTGTGTTATCTAAGGTTCAGTGTGAGAATGGCTGGCTTTGAAAACAGGCAAATCTGAATTCTGCTTCTAGCTTTACCTTTGGCTATGACCTGGTTGGCCTTTATACTTAACCTCTTGAAGCCTCTGTTCCTGCACATTTAATATAGGGATAGTAGCAAGGAGTGTTAGGAATAAATGAGGTGGTGTCTGTAAGTGTGACATATAGAAAGAGGCTCACCTAAGTGGAAATATATGACTCTGTGGACCTAGAAGACAAATCTACCAAAAATTAAGCCTGACATTTTAGTTAAAACTCAATTGTAAAATAACATGTCACTTGTATGAGTAAAATCCAAAAAATTTGAATAGCCAAGAGCTTGTATGAAATAAAGAGCTGTGGGTTTTAGTTGACCACAAGTTTTCTATGAGCCAACAATAGGATCTGGCTTTCTATGGACTCATATAATTTTAGATGGCATTAATAGAAATGGTGAGTTGAGATCCCAGAAAATAATCATTTCTCTGTCCTCTGTGCTGGTCAGATAACTGCAGATGTATAGGACTATATACTGCTTATAGTGTTTCTGGATTGACAATAACAAGCTCACTGACAAACTGTCTAGAAGTGATGACCTGGATTGGGAGGCATTGGACAACTCTTTTTTGAGGATACAATTAAAATAATTCAGGGATGGAAACACTAAGCTAATATTTGAAACAGCTCTTTTTTCAATTAGAAATGTTTACAGAGCACACCCCACACCCAATCTGTCAGCAAATCCTGTTGATCCTTTCCTCAAATTATTTCGATAATCTAGCCATTTTTCATTGCTGCTTGTGTTACCATCCTGGCCTAACTCAGCCTCTCTTGCTGGAATTGTTGCAATAGCCTCCCAGCAGATCCTTCTGTGCCCCACCCAGTCTGCTCTGTCTGGAGGAAGCTGGATGGCTCTATTTAAGTATGACTCTAGAAGCTTCCTATTTCATTCAGCAGGTTAAAACAAAGTCCTTAAAACACTTCCATGGTCTTTCCTGAATCAGTTTCCATCACCTCTCAGGCTCCATCTCCTCCTCCTCTCCTCCTGGTTTACTTTGCTCTAGTCCTATTAGAGCAGTTCCACAAACCAGCAAGTTGTTCTTCTGTCTCAGGGCTTTTGCATCTGCTGTTAACTCTGACTAGAGTCCAAGTTGCCCAGATAGCTGCACGACTTTCTCCTTCACACCCTTTAAATCATTACTCAAATGTCACCTTCTCAACCATCCTTTTAAAAGGTCAACAATTTCCTCCACAAAATAGATCCCTTTATGTCCTTTCTCTGCTTTCTTTTTCATGATCAATTTCTTACCATGTAATATTCCATATAATTTATTACCAATGATATTAATGATCTATTTCTCATACTAGAAGGGCAGAGATTGTTGTTTGTTTCTCTCACTACCACATTCAGTGTCCACAACTGTCTCTGCCATACAGAAGGAAGCCAGTAAATATTGCAGAATAAGTTGATATATAAAATGTATACAAAGTGTTGCTCTGGGTGAATCTGGCGAAGTGGGGAAGGCATGAAGTTTGCCCTTGTGGAACTTGGATCATCTAGAGTTGACAAGATAAATACATTTGCAAATCAGTGCTGGCCACTTTCAGATAGTACCCCTGAGTGAGATCTAATGGACTCAAGGAAAACAACCTTCATTTTCCAAACTTTCTAGGACCACTATGTATAAGAAGTATGTTTGACCTGGGCTGTAATTTGAGTCAGAATTAGAGCCAGTGACTATGGGGGGATACGTGCAAGCAGATATGGGACCACTAGAAGAATCTGAGATTTTTCAAGTTATCTCATGACGTGGTGAGCACCCTGTCCCTGAGTATGCAAGAAGAGACTGTGTGTCTACCTGTCACCTTTGCTACAGAGGAGATTCTGCACTGAATGGCAGATTGCACTACACTGCTTCCACAAATTTCTGCATCTCTGAGATGCTGGAGCCGAAGGTATGTGAACTCAAGGATCAGGAGGAGTTTACATTCATTTTCTAAAATTTGAGAGCAGTCTTCGGCCTTTCTTTTTGGAGTCCCCCAGACAAATTCTCTTCTCAAATTTTCTACCCTAATTGAGATTCTGTTTTCCAGAAATTACCTGATGCTAGGCTGATGATTAGAGACCAGCCAGGGGTAAAGGGACTGATTCCCATGACAACCAGTTTGAAAAAACATACCATGTGGAGAATTGTCAGCAACAAGCTATGTTGGAATTATAAATAGATATTTAATTCATTGAGATAGTTGTGACGACTTTTGCATTATAAAGAGACATTTAACTCATCTGGCAGACAGTACAAAAGTTAAATCCTGAAGCCACTCTTTGTCTTTAAGTATCTCACAGTTAATTGACAACTATATTTTCCCTTCCAATACACGTAAAATTTAGTTCTCTACGTGAAAGAACAGAATGCGTGTTTTTAGAAAGCCAGCTAATAGTCCAGTGTCACAATATTGCTCACTATTTTTTTTCTCACTGAAAGGTTTATCAGACTTTTCTCTGACTGCATATCTCCATTTGAACCTTTTTGACACAGGAGACCCCAGGTTCAATATCTGGATTTCACAAGAGTACTTTTCCTGTTATGTTTGTCTTTTCTTTGCTCTGCTATTCTAACGTGGCGGCTTCTCTACATTTCAGTCCTTGGCTCTCTGATCTTTTCTTCCCACTTCTCTTTTTCTTGTTGAACAGCTAGAGCACTCGAGTGATCACTTGCTAACTTGCACTGCCCTATCTCTAGCCTTGAGAGTATACACTTTGAAACACCCAAAGATCAGAAAACAAAATCTGACAGGATCAAAGGACTTTTACCTTAAAACCAAGGCCCAGGGATGGGCCTCCTTCCAGTGTTCAAAATGTACAGCTCAACTGAGGATGAGAGATGCAGAGTTTGAGGCCAGAGAATGGTGTTCAGCACAAAGCAACAATTAGCTTTGGCCAAATTCAAATGTAAAAGCATTTTTGAAATGCAATTTTTAGAAACGCTGTAAGAAATTAGTATAAACGACTAATAGAATCTCATCAAATGGAAATCAGAGTGAGACTTTGTACTTCTACATTCCAAAGAGCTTAATACAAATTAGTCTATAATAGTCAGAGTGTTTCTTTCTGTAAGGATTAAGGGAAATGGGGTGCATTTTTTTCATTAACTAGCTGGGTAAATAAGCTTCCTAATGCAAGAATATAGGAGTTACTTTCTAAACTTTATTGTACTCGGGGATAAATAACTCACTGTGGGCTAAACTCTTGCATATTGTTCTGTTGAACAGTGTTTGCTTAGAATTAAATAGTGCTGGGGGGAAGAACATTAGGGTCACCTGAAGAACTCAAGACCTTCTCTAGGACACAAGGAACAATTTTTTTGAGGTCTTAAACAAGGTTCAAGGAAATAGGTAAGCCTCCCTCCCAAATCCAGTGTGTACTGAATTCCCACCCATGGAGCAAAGGTCACCCAGAGAGAAAGGTTAGGGGCTGCTCCTATTTGGGGCCTTGGGAGGGGACACTAGGAGGTCCCTGCTTCAGACCACATAAGTCACCTGTTTACTTGCTCCCTGAGATCTTACCACTGGAGGCCAATGCCTTTGGGAAAAGAAGGCTGTCTCTAAAAAGGGCAAAGTGTGAGTTTTTATAAACTGTTTATATTTTTAAATGAATAAATTTATATACCCTGTGATTGGTAGTATGGGTCACAGAGCACACTTTCCTAGTTTCAGAGTTCTACAGAAGGCCAACCCTGCTGTTTGAAAGCAGCTTGCTAGGTATGAACCTAAAAGTAGCATGGTGAAGACAATTTAACTTCAGTGTTTGTCTTTTTCAGGCTCAACTTGGGCAGAACATTGCCATTCATTCATTCATTCATTCATGGAATAGAAGGGTACTTCATTCAGTGATCATGTCTCAAGCCAAATAGTGAAGTACTATTTTTGAGCCCTCCCTTCTTCTCCACTTCATCTTTGAACTCATTTTTCTGGCCTAGTAGCTACGTGTCCTCTTATTCAACCATGAAAGTCAGCTCCAATACGCCATTTCTGCTAAGTTGCAAGTGTGGGGGTGGTAACAGAACAAAAGTTGACCACTACCATAGTTTTTGCAGTTAAATAGTGAATAGTTTCTTTATTCAGAAGAATATATTTTAATATAATTTCATGCGCCAGGAAATCAGTACAGTGAGGAGTTATGGGGGTGGGGAACTTTGCTTCAGGAAACATCTTGCCCTGGTGGAGCTTGAAACTCCCAGAATCCCCTTTACTCCACTCAGGTTATCAGAGGCCAAGGAGCAGTCGATGGGGCTGACTCACAGGGTGACCAATCGGATTTCTGGGTCTCTGAGGGTAAAAGAGAGGAGAAGAACACTCTGGAAAAGAAGATTATTACACTGGGACTGTTATTTCCATTGAGATCCCCTGGGAGGTTGATGAGGGAGAGTTTGTGGTGGTCCCTGGTTCTCCTTCTTGGTTACACTCTTCAAGCACTATGGTCTGGTCTCTGCCATCTGTGTCTGAGCCCCTGTGTTAGGAAAAGAGAATTAGTAAGAGAGGACTGAGAACCATCAACCTGAAAACAGGTTGCATGGTAGAGCTCAGATGCTAGAGAAATATTTGGACCATTGTTTTCCCAGCAGTATTCGCTTTCCAGAAGGAGGCTCAGATGGGCATTTACCTGGTTCGGAGTCGAGGCCACTTCTTCCACTCTATGGCTAGCACCACCCCCAAGGCTACCACAACCACCACGATCAGGGTACTTCTAACAATGTTACCCACAGTGCACTCTTGAGCAGCAGGCCCTGTGGTGTATAAAAGAGCACAGCCAAAGGCCATATGAAGATTAGTATATGGTTAGTATGTGTTCCTCTTTATCTCATGCTGCCCTCTCACTTTGGCCTCCTGCAGAGTCACATGGGAGCCATGTATGGAGCCTGCAGAAGGGATGGTCACTAGTGGTGCATATGTCAAGGCAGACAGCCTGCCTTTCCTGGGATGGGGAGGACCCTGAAAAAGTCCAGCTCCCTGCCTAAGGTCCCACCTCCTCACCATCTTTAGGAGAAAAATGGCACACTTGAGATCTCCAACTTCAAAAGCCTCTCCTCTTTCCTGATCTGGACAGTCTCCATAAGGGCTGTCCTTGGGGCTCCAAGTATGCCATGCCAGGACCCTTTGTGGAGGGGCTACCCGCTCACCTGCTGCTCCCACAAGCTCCAGGGGATCACTAGGCTCTGACCAGATATCAGGGGAAGCCTGGAGGCGGTAGCTGCAGCTGTAGTTTCCTATGCCTTTTCCTTCTACATTGTTAATGACAAAGTCCCCATCCTCTGAGAACAGCTGAGGTGCTTCCTCTCCATCATGTTCTAGGACAAATTCCACACCGGGCAGGGGTCCTCTACACTGAAGGGTGATGTCCTTCCCCAGCTTGAACACGGTGTTGGGCCAGGCTGACAGAGAGGGTTTAGGGGGCTTATCTGCAACCAACAAAAATAGAGTTAGAAGAGCTCACTCTGAACCTAGCCCTCTACCCCTTATTGCTAACTGCTAAAAGCTACAAAATCTAAGTTGCTCACTGAAGTCTCCAGGGCCTTACCAGTCACCCAGATCTCCAGCGAGTCACTGTGATTTGAAGCTGAAAAGGGAGCAGAGTCCAGATAATAAACACAGCTATAGATGCCAGAATCTTCACCTCTCACCACTGGCATCCAGAAGTCTGCCCTGTACCCGCTTGGCCTCTGGTGCTCTAAGGGTGCTCGAGTCCCTTCCTTCAACAGGACGTAAGTTGAGTCTGGCAGTTCCCCTTGACACTGAAGAGTCATATTTTCTCCAGGGGCCACCATGGGGCCAGGCTGGGCTAACAAGCTGGGTTTGGGGAGTAAGCCTGGAAGAAATGAACCCCAAGTCAGAGAGAAGAGGCCACTTCCCAGGGCATCACCTTTGGAGCCTCTGTTCAGTAAAGAGGGAAGATTACTACTGGCCTTTCTTTGGGCTCTGAAAACATCTCTCATGAACCAGTGAATTCCCTCCTTTCTATACTCGCATACCCACAGCAAAGCACCACTCCCTTACCTGTGACTATGAGTTCCAAGGTGTTGCTGGGCTGTATCTTTACAGGGCTGGTCCAGTCAGGGTGGTAGCAACAGCTGTAATGCCCTGTGCTGGCACCAGTTATGCTGGTGATGGGGAATGCCCCATCATTACTAGCGGACCCCCAGAGCTGCTTTGAAATGGCTTCTCCTTCCTTGTGCAAAATGTACCCTACTCCATGGACTGGCCCCTGGCACCAGAGAGTAACATTCTGCCCCATGGGGACCACAGAACTGGGCTCAGCAAACAGCCATGGCTTGGGAAATGTGTCTAGAAAGAGAACAAAGATAGATAGTGGTGAGTATGGGAGCTTCGCACGACCTGAGTTAACCCTTTAACTTTTTCCTGGACTCAGTTGTTCCCCACCATGGTTTAGCCTGGCCTTCCAGAAAAGATTACCCTTGTTAACCTCTGCTCCAGTTGTCTCCATCCCAGTCCCATGCTTTGTCTGTCCTTACCAGTCACCCAGATCATGAGAGGCATACTGAAATATGAGCCCCGGTTTGACATGGTTGTCTCATAGTAGATGCAGCTGTAGTTCCCAGAGTCCTTTTCTCTGACAGTGTGGAGGAGGAAGTCAGCAGAGTTCCCTGAAGCACTCTGGAACTGTAAGGGAACCTGAGTTCCCTCCTGAAAGAGGGCAAACCTCATGTCCTTCAAAGTCCCTTGGCAGCGCAGGGTCACGTTCTCCCCAGGAAGCACCACAGGACCTGGCTGGGCCAGGAGAGTGGGTTTGGGGAAGAATTCTGGAATTAAAGAGATCACAACATGAGAGAAGTCCAACCACTGCATTCTGCAAACAGCTTTTGTTGTGTCATTAGGAGATACAATATGCGTTTATTGTAGAAAATATGGTAAAAAAAAAAACCCCAGAAAAGACAGTTCTATCAAATCAGAGATAACTTTTGTTTAGGTATTTTCCATTTACTTTTTCTATACATGCTTGTGTCCATGCAGCTATAACTACACAATTTGGACACCACTGTATTCAGTTTGGCAATCTGATATTTTTCACTTAACTTTATATTGTAAACACTTCCTTATGATGTTAAACAGCCTTTGAAAATTATCATTTGTAATGGCTGCAGCTGACATTTCAAGGTCTCCTCCCATCCTCTGAGGGCCATCCAGCCCACCAATCTCTGACAGCCTGGCTAAAGAAAAAGTGGACATTGAACCTAATGCTCAAGGCCAAGCCACAAAAGGATTTCAGAAATAGAGCAACTTGAACTTGGCTGTTGGACTGGGCACCTCCATCTGCCTTACTTCTCTTCTCAGAAGTGAGTTACTTGCCTCCCGCTCTCCTACCTGGCCTTCCTGTAATAATAATGTGAGCAGCTATCCTACAATGGACTGTTTGCCATGAGCCAGGCACCATCCGTAGCACTTTCTCAGTGTCTTTTAGAAGAAGCATTTCTTCCTTTCCCACTGACGGCCCTTCCATCCACTGTGCCAGGGTGTCACCCACCACCACCAGGATTTTCCCATTCCTAACCTGTCACCACAAGTTCCACAGTGTTGCTGGGCTCAGACCAGATATCAAAGTCATAATAGCGGCAGCTGTAGTTCCCTCCATCACCAATGCCCACTGAAATGATGAGAAAGTAAGCTGCATTGGCCCCTGGATTTTCCCAAGAGCGGTCACTGGACGCTATTTCATTGCCATCTTTGTACAGAATAAAGCTCATGTGCTGGTGTGGGGTGGAGCAATTGAAAGTCACTCGACCACCCAGGGGGACCACAGGGCTGGCCCATGTCTTGAAGAAGGGCTTCGGGTACATTTCTAGGAGGCAAACAAAAAACAAATACCAAACACTATAAAAATACACACAGTGCAAAAACAAATTAAGAGAGAAAAAAAGCAAGCAAATACAACAAATACTGGTTCTGGGCAGCTGCTCTGCTTTCTATAGTGTTTTCATTCCAAAAGAGGTAAATTTAAAAATCTTACAGGGACACCATCACCCTTGCCCCTCCTTGCCTCTCGGTGAATGTCCCCTGTCACTGGGGCAGGCAACAGAGGCTAGTGAAAGGAGTGAATTTTCACTGAGACTCTGCTGGTTCCCTGTGCCTCGATTTGCCCATTTGAACAAGAAAGAAGAATGATACCTGCCCCACCTCCCTTGAAGATGTGCACTATAGTTAAATGAAATAATTGATGGGAAAATAATTAGAAAAATTAAATCACCCTCCACCAACCCAAGCTATTAATAACGATTATGGCTATTAATATCATGCAGGCAGAGGCCCTGACACTCCCAGCGCCACGCCTGCCTGCCTCTAAGATTGTACACAGGCTCCTAGGACCAGCAGCAAAGTTTGCCTTGGGAAGAAGAGTGTGGGACAGATGCTTTGCCTCCATCTCCTCCCTCTCAGACCCCTTCGCTTTCAGCTCTACCTTTTATGACAAGCTCTAGGGGCTCGCTGGGCTCAGACCACTTGAAGGGGAGCGTGGCCGTGTGTGTGCGGCAGCTGTAATTGCCTTCGTCCTTATCCTCCATTCTTCGGATTGTAAAGAAGGCTTCTCTTCCAACGGCACCAAGTTGCTGGACAGGTTCCTGCTCTCCCTCCTTGTACAGCGCAAACTCCATGCCTGCCAGCCATCCTTTGCACCGGATTTGCAGTTCCTGGCCCCAGACTGGGGGAGAAGCCGAAATGACAGGTTTGGGAAGGATGTCTGGAAAACAAAATGGGGTGGAAAAGGAGTCAAAAGTTTGGAGGCGCCCAGATGGCACACTCAGATTCACTTTCTCAGCAACACAAATAAATAAAAACAACAACAACAAAATAAATCCATCCTAGGCTACCCCTGGGCTCTTGCTATCAGTCTCCTCTCACTCCCTTTCCCGCCCCTCCCCCATCCCAGGGCCCCTCCGGAGGACCCTCCACCTTTTCTTACCTGTCCCCACCAGCTCAAGTGCTTCACTGGGCTCCGAAACAGCCATCTCCTCCCATGAATGACAGTGGTAGCTCCCTGTGTGACTCTGGCTCAGGGCACCAAGGGGGAAGGCAGCCCGGACCTGCTCTGAGGCTGGGCGAGTTGCGATCCACCCCGTCCCGTCCTTCAGCAACACAAACTCCTTCGTAGAGCCAGAGGGGCTTCTGCACCACAGGGTTAAGTTCTTCCACGGGGCCAGAGGGAAGTTTGTCTCTGCCCACAGCTCAGGCTTGGGGGTTGGCATGATTATTTCTAGAAACAGCAGAGTTAATGAAGCCATCCTCTCTCCTCTTTCCCCCTCCTTTCCTTGACCTTGAACCCCTACCCAGATCACACTGCCTCCTTCCCCTTTCAACTCAAATTCCGACCTGCTCCTTTTCTTCCCTTCCTTCCTCCCTCCCTCCCTTCCCTTCCCTTCTCCTTCCTTCCTTCCTTCCTTCCTTCCTTCCTTCCTTCCTTCCTTCCTTCCTTTCTCAGGTGCTGGGGAAAGAGGAAGCCAATGTTTCAGCTGAGCCCCAGAAAAGTGCAGAAAGCTTGGGGGAAATCTTGCAGGCAGAAAGGCACAATTGAAGGCTAAATTTTGTCAGCAGCTTTAGCAAGTGCCCCTTCTTGGCTGTCCTTCCCTCCCAACCAGTCACTCCCTGGCCACTGACACTGACACTGTAGTTATTTCAGATCTCCAGAGAGGAATGTCCCAGTCTGGAGCAGGGATAACTCACCAGTCTCTTCTGTCAATACCCCGTTGCACAGTCCTGTAAGAGAAAGTGCTGCCAGGGCTCTGCCCCTCCTCCACAGGACTTCACCCAGCCGGCCTGCTGCCCAGGCCCTTTCCCACCCCCTGGTACTCACCACAGCAGAGAAGGGCTGTGACGATGAAGAGCATGGTGACCCTTTGAGCTATTCCCAGCAACCAGGCTTCTCTAGTGAGACCAGAAAAGAGATGAGGGGAGTTGCTGGGTTCAGGGGGAGGGCGGGGAGAAGGGGGCGGCAATTTATGTCATTGGTTTACTCTTTACCCAGTCGGGATTGGGTATTGCCAGGATAGTGGAATATAACCTTTTCTGACATCCATGACTTTTCTTTTTGAGGGCCTAACCACCTACAAAATCTCTTGCTCTTTCCTGACCCACATGCCCCCCGCAACCCCCCTCCCCAGCCCATATCATATGTCAGCTCCCCTTGGCCCCTGATTAGGGTGTTGCTGGAATCCAGATGTCAGATGGGAAAATGTTTTTGTATCTGCAGTTCTCAGAAGCCCTGGAGCTCAATCTGATCGGTAGCTCTGGGAGTGGGGGTGGAGGGAGCAACCTTGAGTGTTTCTCCATCATCAAGTTTAAGTTTGGAAGCAGTTGTTATTATGGTAGCATTGGTCCTCAGACTGACCTGCCTCACCTGCCGTTGTTATGGAAGGGTTGCCTAGGCAGCCATGATGAATTACCAGAAGACTGTCAGTGCTGAGCTAAGCTTGTCAGAGTGGGATCCCCCTCCCTCCACCCCGGAGTAGGACTAGAAATGTACAGCAGGTTTGGCTCTTTCAAGTTAGAGGATATGAAACCAAAATCCATTTGACCACTTTTACTTAGAAAATACTGACCCTTCCCCCACTTCCTGGTCAGAAAAACACTTTTCAAACTGCTTTCTCTGAAACCTGGTTTCTGATCTCATTCTTTGATGCAATGGTCCTGGGACAGGATGGGACACATGAAGTGACATTTTTTTCTGACCCCTGGCTCGGAGGGTAGCTTAATATGTCTAGGACTCAGGGCAGAATCTAGGAAGATCCAGAAATTGATCCCCATTGAAACTTTTTGAAAACTCAAAGGGTGGTAGCTTTTGCAGAAATCTCAGGTGGCTCCCTTCTCCTTGTCCAAGCACTCTGTTTTTCAGATCCCAGTGGAAAACACGGACACACATAATTATAGTCATCATCCATTGTGTATTGAACACCCCCAGACACACAAAATTCTATGATCACACAGAGACATGGAGGGTACAGCCAGAAGCAGGGTGTGAGGGAGAAGTGGGCAAAGCATTCAGGAGGTAAGACCCCATGCCAGGTTAAGACATGTTGTTTTTCTTCTCATTCCCCAGTAGAGTAGCATGAGACAAGCCATAGGGATTAGGGAGAGAGGTGAATCAAAGGAAATGCCAAGAGATTTGGTTCGGCTTGCCATTTTCTGGGTAGAGGAAACAGTCTGACTTCCTGGCTCCATCCATTGCCTTATCAGGTGTCTATGCAGGTTCAGGCTATATTCCCAGGATTCTTTGCACAGGTGGTTGGAGGCCAGAATAGCAGAGAGGCTGGTTTCTAAGGCAACTGGGATAGACCACAAGACTCTCTAGCCCTTGAGAGCTGGGGGTAATCATGAAAAGTGTGGATGGGAGTTGAATATCAACCCGGGAGAGAGAATAACATGGCTTTTTACAAGAGAAAATAGTTTAGATCAAGTTAAAGGGGGAGACTGCAATCGTGCCTGAGGGGCAGGGAGGTTTGGGCACTCTAGGTAGAGGTGGGGTCAGTGAATTCAGTTCGGATTACTTCTCCAGCTCGGAGAATTACACATTTTGCCACACTCTGGCTTGGGTGATGACCCCTCTGTGAGGTGAAAGAGAAACAACTGGGATAAGAAAGTCTTGTCTAAGCCCAGAAAGTATGGGCTATGTAGGGTGTGCCCCTGTAGCTTGTCTCAAGTGTGCATGACTGGTTCCTGAGACCAGGGGAGCCTGGAATAGGGTAGAAAGCAGTGGGCTGGAACAAGACATTTACCTGATTCTGAGTCTCCAACATTTATACCTTATCCACAGCAATACCAACAGCAGGGCAACAAGCTGTATGATTAGGGACAACCTGAAAGCTTCATTCAGAACGTAATTCCAGGTGAGCACACCTGTGGCCAGAGAAGACCAGAAGCAGGGGCTTTGATGAAGACAGAGGTAACTGAATACGTTCACAGTGGGAAGGGGGGCTGGTTACTAACAGTGCTTCTATAGGGTAAGTGAGGCGGAAGTGGCCTTCCTCTTCATGGAGAACAGTAGCCTTGTAAGCATCCTGTTCACTGCCTTTAAGTGATTGTGAGACTACTCCAGGGGAAGGAAAACCAAACCCATGGACTCTGACTTCCAAGCCCCTGACTCCTTTTCCCATATCTTTCTGGCACTGTTCTAGGAATCCCAGGGGTATGGAGGGCCATTACTATGAAAAGTTATCCACTCACCTGCTGGCCCCATTAGCTTCAGAGGCTCACTGTGATGTGACCAGATGTTAGGAAGTGCCTCTGTGCGGTAGCTGCAACTGTAGGTCCCTGTGCTTTTCCCTTCAACATTAGTGATGATGAAGTCTCCATCCACTGAGAATTTGTGGAATGTTGCTCTTTCTTCCCACTCCAGAGAAAATTCAAGTACTGGATGAGATACTCGGCACTGAAGGGTAATGACCTTTCCTCTCTTGAACGCAGTGCTGGGCCAAGCTGCCAGCAAGGGTTTGGGAGGCTTATCTGAAACACATCCAGACACCAGAGTTAGAACTGATCTCGAACTCTACCTTCCCACCTACTACCAAATTTTTCTGAGCTCCCCATTTGGTCTTCTCAATTTGGCTGTACATTAGGAATACTTTTGCCCCTAATTTGGAGCTCTAAGGACCCCTGGTTCCTACCTTCAGTCTGGAAGACTTCACACACATAAGTTTCCCCTGGCCTGAAGAAAAATAAGTTTTCTAGGGTCACGGGGGGGGGGGCATGCTGAGAGGTAGACCTTGAGGAACAATCTTGAGAGAGAAGGTCCTTAACGATTTGGAGAAAGTTCTACACTACTCTACTAGTGTGTTTATTCTTGGCTCATAGCCCCAAGGGAGTGCCAAAGGCCACTAGCTCCTACTTAGAATACTGTAATGATGATAAAAACAAGCAGGTTGGTGATTTTTTTTAAAAAGCCAGTTGGTAGCACTTGCCTACAACCACAAGCTCCACAGTATTGTGTGTTCCCATCCTAATGGAGGTCTTCCAGGTGAGACAATAGTGGTAACTATAGATGCAAGCATCATGGTGGGTCACATTATGGAGAAAGAATGGTTTGTTGTCATTAATGCTGGTGGCACCCAAAAACTGAAGTGGTGTTTCTTCTCCTTTCTTATGGAGTGCAAGTCCCACACCATCCACTGATCCTCGACATCTCAGGCTTACATTCTGACCCATTAGGACCACAGGACTGGGCGGAGCAAGGACCCAGGTCTTGGGGAAAGCATCTAGGACAAGATCCAAAATACACAGGGCTAATGGCCTGATATCTCTCTCTGACAACTTAGGGTCTTTTCCCTCCTCATTCTCCAGGCTACCCTTGGCAAATCCCTGCTTATGGCCAGTTGTACAAATTCTGTTCCTTTCCTGCACCATTAGCCCTGGCTGTATAATTAGGATCTCCAGGGGACCCAGAAGGAGTTTTATATCCTTAGTTCCTAACGTAGGTCCCATAGCATACCCCTCTCTTACCGGTTACCCAGATTTTCAGGATATCACTAAAGAGTGAACCCCTGTATGATCCATCATAGTAAAAACAGAGGTAATGTCCAGAATCATGGATCGTCAAAGTCTGGAAGAAGAAACGTGCCTCGTTTTTTATTGGCTTCTTATGGTAAAAGGACTTGTCCAGGTCTTCAAGCTTCATTAAAGCAAAGGTAATTCCATAGATTGGCCCTTGGCACCTGAGATCCAGGCTTTCTCCAGGTGCCAAGATGGGCCCAGGATATGCTGTTAGAGTTGGTTTGGGGTAGAGTCCTAGAAAGGGAAGAGACCCTGGAGTTAGAGGTAAGGTGATTCTTCTCTATTTTTCTATTTTTTCTGCCCTAGCTTTTGTGGACACAAACTAGTGTGTTGAAGTTTGTCTACCAACCCCATCCTTGGATCTCTGCCTCCTCTAGGATGTAGCCAAGGGTAGGTTTACTTATGCTCCTTTCCTCTCACCAGACTCTACCAGCTTCTCTGAGCTCTGTGTGAATACCTACATCCAGGATCCCCTGTTTCTGCTAGTTCCTAAAATAACAAACCACTTGTAAAACCAAATCTCTGAAAATGACTCCGAGTTCATCTCTGCAGAACATGAATGTTAGTACATATTGCTAAGGAGAGTTTTTTTTAAAAAAAAAACACATTAAACTCACTTCAAACCTGATATCCAACATAAGATTGGAAGGTACTGTTAAAGAGAGTTGGGTCAATAAGTCTGCAACCCAATAGAGTCTCTCCTAATGGGGCCTTACCCTCACTTCTATGGAGCATTCCTCCAAGGTGACTGGACTACAAATGTGAAGTCCCATAGCACTCTTTCTTACCCTCATCCCAGTTATACCATCCACAATAGAAGGGTCAACTCTGTCATGCACTCATAGAACATTTAGGATATGTCAGGCATCACATATGAGTAGGCTCATGAAGGTAAATAAGACACAGTCCCTGTCAGCAAAAAGCTCATGGACTAATAGGGAATACTGGAGATACAGGTGTGTGTTAGTGGAATCTACACTGGAAGAGTGTGTGTACAACAAACATTCATACACACAGTTCAAGCAGGCAGTCCTCTGTTCTTTGATTCTCAATAAAAATCTATACTAATAAAATTAATATCTACCATTTATTGAGAGCTTATATGCCAGGCACTGTACACATATTTAAGCAAATCCTCACAACAACCCTGTTAGGTAGGCATTATCATTATACCAATTTTTCAGGCCAGCAAACTGAGGCATAGAGAGGCGTGACACAATAGGTCAGGCAGATGCTGTTATCTCTTTCTAAGGTGGAAGAAACCAAAACACAGAGAAATGAAGTGACTTGCCCAAGATCACACAGGGAGGCAGAGTCAGAGGTGGAATTAGAACCCAGGATTGCTACTTCTAAGTCCAGGGTACTTTCTGTAGCATGGCTTTCCCCATGTCTATTTTGCTTGATGGAGGGCCTAAACTAAAGATGGCCAATTCCATCTAGAAACATCCAGGCCATGGGCTGGTGGGTTATGGCTGGAGTGTGTGCATGGCATGTGGACTTTCAGGGAAGCCATGGTCTGTGTTTGAAGCTTGGTGGTGCCTTACTAGCTGTATTAATATGGGACAAAGTAATTTATCAAGTCATCTCAGAAACACAAACTATCTCTTTCTTCATCATTTCTTTAGAATCACCACACTAACAGTTCATTTGATTTGCACTCTTAAAAGTAATAATCACAAATAAATACACACTTAAAAATTTAAAAATCAGTTTATAAGACTACATTGGCAGTGCCTGGCACATACTAGGTGCTCAATAAATACTGGTTGAAAGAATGAATGAATGCATGATATTCAATAGATAGAGAACAACAAAGCTGAGATGAGCTGAAGCTGCAAACAGTTGGCTGGGCTCACTCACAAGCCAAGTGATTGGCTCCCATATGTCTGCCTTGCAGCATGTGCAATTCTAATTTGTGCCTCAGCGAAATGTCAAATGACTCTATCTCATGGACTTTGCAGGGTGCAGGAACTGGCTGAGGGAAGTAAAACCATCAACCCTGGTTCAACCAGCCGTGATCCCTGGGAGAATAATTGTCAGATGCCAGCAGCCATGGCCACACCCACCTGCTACAACCAGCTTCAGGGGGTTGCTGGGCTTTGACCACAGAGTGGGGAGCATCTGGATGTTAGTATGGCAGAGGTAAGCCCCTTCCTTCTCAGGTGTCATGTTGTCAATGGAGAATATGGCCACTGTCCCGGTTGGGACTTGGTAATCCACTGGTTCTGCATACCCCTCTTTAAACAGCATGAATACCAAATCCTGCAGCCAGCCATGGCAGAGAGCGTTAACGTTACACCCAGCAAGAGGGGATCTCTCAGCCTGGATCCAGAAGATGGGCTTGGGCCGCTGGCCTGAAAAGAAAGAATGAACTGGAATTGGGTACAACAAAGATAGTGCTGCACAGAGAGCAGTGGACAGGAGCTCTATTTTAGATGAGGCTTCCCCGTATGATCCTTATTTGCTACCTCTTCTTTCCCCATGCCTGCTCCAGAGTCTGTATCCTTGCTGTGCATTCTCTAATACAGAGTAGGTATTTATTTATTAACTGTTGAATGCATGCATGCACACACATATTTGAACAAAATGAATGAATTAAACAAACCCTGTCCTAAGAAGGGAAGTTTGAATCCTAGGAGCTGGGTATTGTTCTTGAATATCTATCTCTATCTTCTTACCTGGTTCTTCCAACTTTAGAATTTTACTGGGCTTTGACCAGCCTGTCTCCTTCCAGTAACAGCATCTATAAAGACCTGTATTGGATTCAGTGAGAACACCTAAGAAGAACGAAGCCTGGAAGGTCTTATAGGAAGGGCAGAACGATGAAATCTGTGTCTTATCCTTCAGCAGCAGGAACTTGCTTGATGTCTGAGAGGGGCTTCTGCACCAAAGTGTGATGTTCTCCCAAGAAGCCTGTGGGTAGTTGGACTCCATCCACAGATCCGGTTGAGACTCCATTGCTGTTATTTCCAAAGACCACAAAGATGTAAGCAGTCCAGCCCCCTCCCTCCCATAACACCCCCCAACATACCTTAAAATTAGCCCCCAACCCAAATCCTTCCTCTTGCCTCTGGAAACAAAAGTGTCTGCTCCTGTAGGTATGGGGCGTCAACCCCATGATATTTATTCAAGGAACCCAAATGTGTTGGGGAATAAAGTGAAAATCTAGCTCCCTTTCCATCTAAGATAGAGCTCATCATGATTCTGTGGTAACCAAGTCACAAAGGGAGAGTCTCTGATTCCCAAGCAGGTGTATCTGGCTTTAGGATTTCCAGGAAGTTATGTCAGGGTTATGCAGGCAGGTCAATGTCTTGGCTCCTTCTGGAAAGAAGGTACCCAAAGGAGTGGAATTCACTTACCGATCAATGTCATACCTAAACTCAGCCTTGAAAAAAACGATTATGGTGAAGGAGAGATCCTACTCTGTCCTCCATCCTTGATACTCCCTTCTTCCTCCCCAAAGTACCCTTTCTCTGGGGTACCTAGGACAGAGTCACTTGCCCCTCACCCTTTCCATGTACTCACGAATAAAAAAGAGCAAGAGAGTGAATTTCCACAGCATGGTGGCTCCCTTTCCTTTTCTCTCCAGGGTCAAAAGGCTTTGCTTCTCAGCAGGTGGTGGAATCTACAAACAGAACTGTTGTTACTCAGGGGACTTGTCCTGCTCCTTAAAGATTGCTAAACTGCACTGGAGGACCCTACATTCCACTGCCTCACAGGCATGCGGGGTATTACAAGGCCACTTGCCATTTCCTCTCCTTACCCCTTTTCCTCACTTCCCCATCCCCCCACCTAGTTTTTGCTGGTATCTAAGATGTCATTTTTGTTGAAATGTCTATTTGTCTCTGGGATCTCAGAGACTGAGAGAGTGACCTACTAGAATCCTGCAAAAACCCCATTAGATAGGTGGTGCAGAGTCACCTTTTTGGATTCTTTCTGCAGATACACGCATGTACATGCTGAGTCCTCAGATAACAGCTAAGGAGCCATTAATGCCATCACCATTTTGTTGATGAGGAAATGAATCTTAGAGTGGAGATGTAATTTTCCCAACATTAAGAGACACTACATATTAAAGCCCAAATTCAAATCCATGCTTAACTCCAAGGCCTATGCTCAAAACCACCACTGAAATTTCCAGAGATGGCCCTTGCCCCCCTCTTCAACCTCCCCTCTCTTTCTCATTTCATCCCTTGGAGACTGTCCCTTGTATGAAATGCTTTAGATTCATATTACCCTCACTCATGTCTTACCCCAAAATCCATAATACTCCCATGGCGCAATTAGGTGCTGGAGAATCAAACTGCTTACACTTTAACATAAGGTATTAATGACTCATTAGCTGCCCATAACTTCTATGAAGTTTTGTTCACTGTCCAAGGAAAATGGAATTGTCTGTAATTTCAGGCAAACTAATAGAAATATTTGGGTTCAAGGAGGCCTTTCTGATTTTCCCAGAATTCACTATTGACTGTAGATCTTTCCTATACAGGCAGCCCCCTGAGTTGTTGTACTTCCTTCTGAACCCAGTAACTTTTCACTAAGGGAAGGTGTGTACTCACTTCACAAACTGAGGCCAATTTTCCTGCACTGAATCTCTACTCTAAGTCAGATGTACTGGCTGGCTTCCAGTGTTTAATCTTAGATCACCAGAGTGGGGTAGAGGCAGCTCTAAAATGGAGAAAGGGGCAGATTTTGCATCTCCAAACTCATCCCAGGACCTCAGCCCTTAACTTGGTTCAGTACTAATGGTGGGCAACATGGAGGAGCAAGAAGAGGGGAGGGGTCATTTTCAAAACATCTGGGCTGTAGAGGGCATAGGACAGCGAGAATTCAAGAAAGCAGGACTCTGCTTAGCATTTCTCCCTTTTCATTGAAGGATGCTCCATTTGGCCTCCTTGAACTTTCCTTATCTGTTAAATGGGGGAATAATACCTACCTAGCAGTGTTGTTTTGGATTAAAGACAAAAAATGTACAGGGTCAGACACATAGTGAGCATTTCATATAAAAAGGTGGGGTTTTTTTTTCTTTACTAAGAGGGCATTCAAGCAGTGTAGGGCCCTAAAGATGTTCTTTCCATCCGCTTTCCTGCAGCACCTCGTCCCCCTCCTCTGAGGGCCAGGCCAAAGCTTGGATGCCACCCTGTTGCTCTATTCCCCTGAGGTGGTCTGGGCCAGGATCGCTGGGGGAGTCAGCTTCTTCTGCCAAGGGAAAGGTTCAGGCTGGGCTTCTACCCAGTAAATGCTCTCTGAGGTTGCATTCTTACCACATGGACCCCCAAATCAGCATGCTTGCCTCCTCAGGGCATGTGTGAAGCAGGAAAACTGGACTTCTCAGCATGGCTGACCACTCCACAGTCACTAAGGGAACTGTACCATATATGTCTAGCCAAAATGAGGAATTGCTCAGGAGATAAGGCAACAGCCCTAAGTTTCAGGTTAATTGGCCACGCCCATTTTTGCCCTTTCACCCCACCCCCGCTCCCAACTTGAGCTGTTTCCCACCCTTAGGCAGCGCCGCAGTGCTTTGGAGGGTGACATGCCCGAAATGTCTAGTGGCTCGCCCCCTGCACAGCTATGAGGGCTCCAGGAATCAAAGAGATTAGGCTCGGAGGGGTGACGGGTACCTGCTCAGCTGAGGGTTTGGAGGGAAGACTGCGAAGGCAAAGAGAAGACAGCTACAGGGCCAGACATTCTCAGCGAGGCACGGCTGGGATCCGGGGAGGGAAAGAGGAAGGCAGGGATGAGGGGGGTGAGGGGACAGACTAGTGGGGAGCAGTTTGATTTACGGCGCTTAATTACTGCAGGGAAACTCTCTCGGGGTTTTATTTAGAATCTGGTGGCCAGTAATTAATCTTTAGCCACTGGACTATGCGCTCATTTGCAGGTACTTACGGTAGTTGAAGGCCCGCTCCGCTGTTGGAGGTTCTCCAGCGAGCTCCTTCAGATGCAGCGAACTGCCCGGCATGGGGAGAGCTGCCTAAGGACAGCCTCTCGGGCTCTGAGCCCCGCCTCCCTCTCTCCCCCGCCCGCCAGCCGGCCCGCCCCAACCTTTTCCCCTCCCTCGCCAGGCTCGGGAGCCCATCTCCACCAACTCAGCCTAGCACCTGCAGTCCTCCGAAGCCCGGAATTTCTACGCCCCTCCCAGTTTCCCGCCTCTCTCCTGACCCCGGGCAGAGGTTGCCCGAGCCAAACTCAGGCCCCTGCCCCCTGCCTGTCGCTCCGAGTTTCCTTGGGTCATGGTATCCTGGAAGGGAGAGGGCCAGATCTGAAGACAGCCAAAGCTGTAGATCCTCCTCTCCAGCTCCCCAATGCCTTTAAAGGGATCTCAGGTCTTCCTTTGCTCGTTCAATACCCCAGTGTATTCATAAACATCGCCAACATGGTTCAAATGCCTACTACACGACCCTGGGACCTCAGCATCTATTATTTCTAATCTTCACGGGAACCAAACAAGAGAAGTGTTTCTTCCCAGAACTTTACAGAGGAGGAAATCAGTCTCAGAGAGGGTTAAGTAACTTGAACAGTCTTCAAAGTCCAGCTTGGGATAAACACCCAGGCTTTAGAAACATACAAATTTAGATTTCAGTTCAGGTCCCACATTCAATAGCTGTGTGGCCTCAAGCAAGTGAGTTAAATTCTCTGAGTCCCAGTTTCCGCATCTTTAAAATAAAGAAAACAGCAAAGCCGAGTTCACAAGGATTTGGTGGGCAAATTCAAGTTAAACTGAGAGCACAAAAGGTCTGGCACATAGGAGGTTCTCAATAAATGGTGGATGCTGCTACTGTTGCTATTAATAGTAGTAATTACTGTTATTAATCTATAAAGCCTTCCTCAACTACCTTACAGCAATGTGATTTTTTTAACTACAGAACAATCTTTCACAAATTTTTGTTAAGCATGACTTTTAAAAATGATAATGCACAGAGAAGACTAACCAAAGTACTTGACACATAGTATGGGATGGCAGTAAAATATAGTATCCAATGGACTCACAGACAAACTGGTAAGAAAAATCTGCAACACAGACCAACTGGCTCAAAAACAGACAAGATTTTTCTGTATGTGAACGTGCATTTCTACCTCCATAAAAGATTATAAATTATCAAATGAAAAATCCTTTAATTCAAGAACAAACTATGTAAAAAATTAAATAACAGCTATCTTAATGGATGAATTGAACGTGAGATCTTTGTGCATCGGGTGATACCAAACATGGCATTCCCAGCTCCTATACACCGCTGTAAACTGCAGACTGTTGTGTAGAATACTCAAATGAATCTAAATATGTGTTTCTGGGCAAACTTTTTTGTTAGCCTCTGGAAGCCTCGTGTGATTATTTGTAAAATGGGGACAATAAGTGCATTTATTATCAGGCAGGGTTTTGGGTAGGACTGAATAAAACCTCCCGTATAAACCACTACATGGGGCTGGGGACACAACAAGCAGTCATTAATTCAACACTTGTTTGTTGAGTACTTTCTTTGGGGCAGGCATTGTTCTTAATGTTGAGGATTCAGAGAGGCTGATGGTTCCTCTTCTTAAAGAGTCTGTAGTCTGAGGATAAATCGTGATAGAGCATGAGTAGGAGGGAGCCAGAGCAAAAGCCTTGAGAATCAGAGGATTGCAACAGGAAAGACCAGCAAATGAAGCTCCATGGTGTGTGTTGGGAGACTTGCCCCAGTTTGCTGTTGTTACTGTGTACCTAAAGTAGGGCAGGGGTAGCAAAGAAGGAGAGGGGAACAAGAGTTTTCAAAAGATGGAGGAAGAAAAGTGGACAAACTTGACGTCTGTTTGGAACAGGACAGTGATAGTTATTATCTGTCAGAGTGGAAATATTCATGTCAATTTGCAAAACATTTACATAGAAATCGCTATGATAGCACCAGGCACTAAATGCTTTATAAATCTTAACTCCTTTAATCACCATAGCAACACTATGAAGTAGCTATCATTATCAGCCCCATTTTACAGATGAAGAAACTGAAAAGCAGCCATTAAGCAAATTGCTCAAGGTTGACACAGCCAGCAGTGGATTTCGATCTAGACAGTCTGCGTACCATGTCCCATATGCTGAGCCACTGCCCTATGCTACTTTTGCATTGGAGGCTTAGGATGACACCATTAACCTAAAAAGTATGAAAAGAGCCAAATTCATGTGTGACAGTGCTTCCGAAGATAAAAAAAAAAAAGCACCAATCAAATGCTACGAACAGTGTGGAAAGAAGGCAAGGAAGTATCCCCCAGCTTTCTGCAAGGCCAAGGGCAGAAAGCTTGTGCTCTTGGACCAGCAGGCTGAAGCTAGAGCCCAGAATGCCCCCTCTCTGGCTGAGAAAGCCTGAGAAGGTCCTGAGTTGTGTGGTGAGAATAGCACTCACTCTCTCTCGCCTTTTGCTCTGGGCCATTAAGGAGTCTTGAAGGGACTTATTATTCAGGCTTCATAGAAGCCCGTCATTCAAACTATGGTTTGCAATTGAGATGCTAGAAGCTCTGTCTCTAGGCTACTTCTGTCGGTTTTGAACCTTGCAGCCTGCAGAAAGAGAAACATTCTCTGTTCAGCTCCCTGAAGAAACCTTGAGTGGCCCAATAGTACAAAGCTAGGAATAGAGGCCAACAGCCTCTGGGGTTGGGACTCAGCTGAGATGGAGTTCTTGTCATTCACTCTGCTGGTCTTCCTCCATCAGGAATCCAGCAGGGCTGTGGCTCTGTGACTCTAAATCTCAGTTTCAACTTCTCTCTCTCTCACTCTCTCTCTCTAATATGGGCTTTTCTTCTAGCTTATTATTCTAGAGTAGCTGATACTAAACAAGTCGTTTTCTCAGGAGCTGTTTTGGGCAGGCCTTCTTTGACTCTGGATCCCCTGGTCTGGTGGGCTGGTCTGGGAGGGCCCACTCTCGCTGTTCTCCTCCGAGGTGGCAAGATGAGAAAATATTTGTGAAGCATACTCCTTGTCACTTTCAGACTGAGTACTAGGCCCGAAAGAGGGTTCCTCCCACAAAAGCTTTGGATCATCTTTTATGGATTATGACACAGCTGTTAAACCCCAGAGTTTACTGAGCTCATCCTCAATATGTTGAGGTAGGAAGTGTGGCAGAGTGTAGAAATGAGATTAAACTCACCTGTCAGATAGGGTTTCTGAGCCCAGAGACTGAGCCTAGGGAGAAGGAAAGAAAAGGTATTTTACAAAGCTTTACTGGGGATCAGAGAAGCACTAGAGGTACTTTAAGTTCAAAGGAAGGTGTGGAAGCACCAAGGGCCACAGGGTGACTTGCAGAGCCTTTGTAAAGCATGTAAGATGATGCGTTCTGGTTTTTTCCCCCCTAAATCTATCTCATAGTATCCCAAATAAGAGAAGTGCAGAGCCAAGCTGGCCTCTGCCCAGCACTGTGCTGGAGCTTGCCAGCTCTGGCTCCGGAGAGCAGAATGGGTGCAGCTCATCTTAGCCTGGCATTCAGTGACATGCAGTGGTGACTTGAAATCGGTCATAGTCAGAGACTTTTCACCACACAAGAATCAAACGCTACAAATCAGGTGCGGCTTCTCTCCCAAGGGAGCTGTTTTTAAACATTTACCAGTAACCTCCCCCCTTTCCACTTTTGTGTTTCAGGACAGCAAATATTACTGCCAAATGGGAACTTTTCTGAATACTCAAGACTTCTGATGGCTTTTACATGCTCTCAAGGTAGTTACGAGCACCTGGCTGTGGTGGTGAGCCACCAGAGGAATGTGTCAGATCCCTGAAATGTTGGGTGCATTCAAAGGTCAAAGATCGATAATAGTGTGTTCCAGCACACTTCCCCACTCTTTGGTCTGTCACAGCCACCTGCCCTGGAGGAGGTGGGTGCGGGGCAGAGGACTGAGGCACTCAGGAGGACCAAGAAAGTGGTGTTCTGCAGCAGCAAGGAGACCCAATCAGACAGGATAGGCTCTGGCAGTGACACTGGATGGGCGTTGGGGTGTTATGCTTTGGAGGTGGGGAGTGAGGAGCTGATAAAGGACACTGGGGTTGACCACAGAGTTTGTCTTTCAACTTATCCTTTGTCAAGCATTTCAATTACCAAGGGGCACTCATTGTGAGCCATAAGGCAGTAGACAAAGTCCTGCGTGATCAGGCTTCTGGATGCCTGTCACAAAGCAAATGAGCAGTGTGATTACCTAGGTCAATTTAACTTAAAGTTAATGAGTGCATAGAGAAAATGAAGTTTTGTTGTGTTCCAATCTAGCAGGGCCACAAGTTTCTATTGGGCCCATGTACCATTTGCCAACAAGGTAAACTACTGCTCCATTGGCTCCAGGTTACAATCCTCCCAGCCTCACCTACTGCCTTTTGTTTATAAGAGGAAATATGTGCATCTGAGTACATGGTGGGCAATGTGTGTGTGTGTGTGTGTGTGTGTGTATAGAGGGGGCAGAAGATAGACCTATAAAATTCATGAGGGCTCTGAGGGTTGCAGTGGCTCTGAGGATTTGATACAAGCCCTGTCAGTAGCCCCTTTGCCTGTGCTGGCTGAAGTTGGTGGCTCTGGAAGGAAAGCAGGTAGGTTGAGCCCTCTGCCTAGGGCAGGTACGCAAGCAGAGAGGGCTTCACGAGGAGTTTAGGTGGTACTCTGGCAGGATTGTTTCCAACTGCCGGTGCCGGTAAAGTTGTTTTCTGCTTCATAGCCTGACTTTCCCCCAATGTGTCAAAATTTTAGGCATTTCATGGGGGCTGGGAGGAACTTAGGAGAGAAATGCCAGGGAAGAATGTACAACTAGGTTTCTTCTATTTACTTTTAATTACATGTCGAAAGTATATGTAAGTATATAAGTCAACAATTGTGTTCTTTTACCCTATTTTTGTATTTGTATGATTAACCAATTATATAATTAAGTTAAATAGAGATGTCTAAATAGCAAGAAAAACACAAATTAGCAACTAAAAAACATGGTACTATAACATAACACACTGTTTACAATCTGTTTCTAAAAATATCAGTTTGTAGGCAATTATTTCAATGTACACACATTACTCTGAGTTCTGCTTGTTTTGTGCTTTAGGATATGGTCAAAATTTCTAAAAGATCCATATGCCCTTGACAGAGGGTGGGGAAAGACTTTCTTTCTGTAAACAAGTGTGTTAATTTCATATAGTTGATTGCATTTAGTTTGACAATGAAATTTTTCCCTCTGAGATCTATAATATTTCAATGTTGCCCTATTCCACCCACCCTGAATGATCTTGTTCTACTCATATCCTTTTTTTTTTTTTAGATGCAGAACATTATTTTTTTTCCGCATTAAGTTTATTGGTACATTTTCAGTATAAAATACAGTTACATTCATCATTGGGATTTGTACCTTTACATGAGTATCTTGGTTCTTATTTTTTTCCCCTTCCCTTGCCCTCCCTTCACCCCCTCCACCCTTCCCTATTTGCAAAGACCTTGTTTCCATTTTTTTTCCTCATTTCATATTTTTTCCTTTCCCTTTTTTCCCTTCCCCTACCCCTCCCAATTCCCCTGGTCTTTTAGACCTTTTCTTTCTGTTACACAATATCAGTTATACATTTTTAAATGACAATATTAAGATCTAGGAGACATTACCACAGATTTTACAGGATTTAAAAGGATATAGAAAGCATATTACAAAAACCTTTTTAGAAATAAATTTGACAACTTCTAAGAAGTACCTTGGAAGACAAATTAATGAAACTAACTCTGGAGGAAATATAAAATTTGAATAGCACCTATTAAAGAAAGTATATTCCTAGCTTGAAAACCTACCTATATGACAACAGCAGGCTCATAAACACTCTAACTGATAAATTATATCAAACAATTAAAGCAGAAAAAAGAAGGAACACTTCTCCCCCCATTTTAGGTACTCAACATTGTGCTAATCCTAAAACTGGATAAAGATAATAGAAGAAAAAGTATGAACATAGATAGAAATTTGTTTAACAAAACAAACTGTTGGAAGTCAGATCTGGCAGGATGTAGAAAGTGGTTTTGTTATAGGAATGGCAGTGTTGGTTCAGCATTGGAAGATCCACCCCCAAAAGTCATCATTTAAACAGAGGAAAGGCAAAAGCCATATGATCCTGTCACTAGTTGGAGAAAAAGTATTGGACTAAATTCTACAGCTGTTCATGGTAAAAGCTATCAGGAGACTAGAAGTAGAACAGAACCTTCTCAACAGATTAAAGACAGGCACTCCGTACTTCCAGAGAGAATGCCTTATATGAATGGAGAAGATACAATGCTTTCTCCTTAAAGTGGGGAACAAGGGCAGATATGCTTACTCTTCATCTGTCCATTAAACTTTGAAACCTAGTCCCCACCAATATAGTCTGGCAATAAAATGACACAACTAGGAAAGGATTGGCACAGCAGAAGCAAAATCTTTATATGTAGATGAAACGATCATCTACAGAGAAAATACTAAGAAATCTCTAGGAGCCCCTAGAACTTGTATTTGAATTTAGCAGGATTAAAAAACACAAGGTATATATAAAAATTCAGGTCTGTGTATACTTACTATAAATGAAGAATTGGATATTGACATTTAAAAGTTATGTAGGAGTACAAAGGACCTAGAAGAGTTAAAAACAAAAACAAAAACAGTGTTGTAAGACGTTTAGTACCTAATTTTAAGACTTCTTCTAAAGCTACAGTAATCAAGGTAGTGTTGGTGTAAGGAAAGACATATAGATCATTGGAATAAAGCAGAGAATCTAGAAATAGAACCACACATATACGGTCCACTGAGTTTTGAAAGATTATTTAACATTAGCATTTTATAGAATATAAACTCAATTCAAGAGCCGAGGAAGAGAAAGTGTTTGCAGAAAAGGGCAATAGAACACATGGTATCCGTACATAAAAAATTCACCTCAACCCTTTATTTCCATACATGAAAATAACTTGAAGGGATCTATGAACCTAAATAAGAAGCCTAAAAGTATAAAACTTTAAGAAGAAATTATAAGGGAAAATATTTATGAATTCAGGGTAGGCAAGAACTACCTAGGATACAAAGAACATGATGCATAAAAGACAAAAATGATAAATGAGATTCCATCAAAATTTAGAACTTTAAATGACATCATTAAAATGAAAAGTAGTCCTTAAACAGACCATATTTACAATGCATATAACCTATGACCAGAATATATAAAGAATTCTTAGAGCTCATTAATGGACAACCCAATTAAAATGTAGACATAAGAAGATGATAAACAGCCAGTATAGCACAAGGAATGGTGTGCAACTCTAGAATCAGAAAAATACTAATCAGTACAATAATAAGACTGAATTATACACTCATTAAGGAGATGAAGTTAAAAGTTTTAAAAGCCTTTTCATGACTTTTTCTTTTTGTTGGATTCTCCCCCTTTGCATTTAATTTGTCATGCCCAATGGATTCATAGTGCTGGGTTTCCTGGGGTAGTGATCCTCATTGTCTTTTCCTAGGGTATTGTCTAAAATTTTTTGGAGTGCTGGTTTGGTATTCATGAAGTTCCTGAGGTGCTCTTTGTCATGAAAGTATCTTACTTCTCCATCAATTTTGAAAGACAGTTTTGCAGGGCACATCAATCTGGGTTGGAGGCTGTTTTCCTTTAGGGCTTGAAATACATCACTCCAAGCTCTTCCTGCCTTGATGGTTTGTGTTGAGAAGTCTGCTGTGATTCTGATGGGCTTTCCTTTGTATGTGATTTGTTTCTTTTCTCTCACTGCTTGAAGAATTTTATTCTTCTGTTGGATTTCTGGAATCCTAATTATTATATGCCTATGTGTAGATTTTTTTTTTGATTAAGGCTAGCTGGAGTCCTATATGCCTCACTTATCTGTATGTCAAGTTCTTTTCCCCTCCTTGGGAAGTTTTCTCCCATCACTTCTGTGAACAGTTTTTTTTATGTTGTCTGCACTCTCTCCTCTTTCTTCATTGACTCCAATCAGTCTTATGTTATTCTTCTTTGCATCGTCTAGCAGCTGCTGGATTGATTTCTCGTGTTCCCTTACAATTTTCAAGCAATTTTTCTTTTCCTGGTCACTAATTGCAATCTTATCTTCTATATGTGAAATTCTATCCTCACATTGGTTCATTCTGCTGTGCAGACTTTCGATGGAGTTTTTAATCTCTTGGAAATCTGTTGTATCTGTTTTATGGAGTCCATTTGTTTCCTATGTTGGGATCCCATCATGTTCCTCAGATCCTCTATTTTTTTACCTGTGTCCTCTCTAGATTTATTAATCATGTCTTGCACCATGAGCAAAATCTTTGCTGTTATCTGAGTAACTATTTCTGATTTCATTTTTCCCAGATCCTCTTTTGTTGCCATTTCAGAGAGTCCAGGTGGTTGAGTATCAGAGTGTTCCATCTCATTTCCCTTTTGGGTTGCTGTAGGTGATCTGGAAGTCTGTTTTTGAGAGTTGTTTATGTGTCTTCTCATTTCCACGGGAGGGGGTGCTTCTGGAGCCCACGCGGCTCATCTTCTCTGCCCTAGGAGCTTGGGATGGCAGTGGGGGAGCTTCCTTCTGGGTGCTGGGACCGTCTCTCTTATCCTTTTTGTCTTTACCGTTCTCTCATATCTTCCCATTTTCTTTTTTAAAATTTGTTATCCTCCTTTCCCATACAGTATGTATGTATGCATGCCTATATATTTATACACATACATGTGTGTGCATAGATACAGGTACATATGAATAATAACAATAACTATTGGTGTAATACTACATTCTTACTTTCTTACTCTACTAATTACTCAGGAAAAATGCAATTAATCATAAAAATAAGACCCACATTCTATTAAGTAACTTGGCTTTATGAGTGAATTTAGTCACTTATCTCTAGGAGCAACTCCTCCTTGAGCTCCAGCTGCTTCTGGTAAAGTCAGTAGTTTGGGAGTTTTCCTGACAAATGCCCTGAAGTCGGCCCTATTGAGGGCCCCAGTCACGCGGAAGATGCCAAATCAACCCGCTGCAGACAGGCAGGTCTGCCCATGCCCTACCGAAGTCCTGAGTAGCACAGAACATGCCGAATCACCCCGCTGCAGAGAGGCAGGTCTGTGCACTCCCTACTGAGGTCCCAAGTCACGCAGAAGATGCGGAGTCACCCCTCTGCAGACAGGCAGCCACCTGATTCCACACTACAAAGACGCAGAGGACACCAGACCACCAGACCAAGGTACTGGGTCCAGCTGCTCCCCGCCCAGAGGAAAGGGCTTTTGGGCCACCTTATGTCCCGCTGCTCCTGGCCCAGAAGAAGGGGCTTCCGGGCCACCATCCCTCCCACTGCTACCGGCCCAGAGGGAGGGGCTTCTGAGCCACCCTCCCACTGCTCCTGGTCCAGAGGAAGGGGCTTCCCGACCACCATCCCTCCTTCTGCTCCCAGCCCACAGGAAAGGGCTTTTGGGTCACCATCCCTACCGCTGCTTCCAGGCCCTGTCCCACCTCTCCGAGCTCAGAGGAGGTAATCCATGCAGGCTCTAACAGGCTCCACCCCAGTCAAAATGAGAAAACACATAAATAAGTCTCAAAATCAGACTGCCAGATCACCTACAGCAACCCCAAAGGGAAATGAGATGGAACACTCTGATACTCAACCACCTGGACCCACTGAACTGGCAAAAAAAGGGGATCTGGAAAAAATGAAATCAGAAATAATTTCTCAGATAACAGGAGAAATTGTGCCCCTAGTGCAAGACATGATTAATAAATCTAGAGAGGAGCTCAGGAACATGATGGAATCCCAACATAAGAAACAAATGGAATCCATAAAACAGATGCAAAGAGATTTCCAGGAAAAGAAAAACTCCATTGAAAGTCTACACAGCAGAATGAGCCAATGTGAGGACAGAATTTCAGATATAGAAGATAAGATTGCAATTACTGACCAGGAAAAGAAAATTTGCTTCAAAATTATAAGGGAACATGAGAAATCAATCCAGCAGCTGCTAGATAATGCAAGGAAGAATAACATAAGATTGATTAGGCTCAATGAAGAAACAGGAGAGAGTGGAGATGACATAAAAAAATCTCTTCACAGAAATAATGGCAGAAAACTTCCCAAGCAGGGGAAAAGAACTTGACATACAGATAAGTGAGGCATATAGGACTCCAAATAGCCTTGATCAAAAAAAATCTACACATAGGCATATAATTGTTAAGATTCCAGAAACACAACAGAAGAACAAAGTTCTGCAAGCAGTGAGAGAAAAGAAACAAATCACATACAAAGGAAAGCCCATCAGAATCACAGCAGACTTCTCAACACAAACCATCAAGGCAAGAAGAGCTTGGAGTGACTTATTCCAAGCCCCAAAAGAAAACAGCCTCCAACCCAGATTGATGTTCCCTGCAAAACTATCTTTCAAAATTGATGGAGAAATAAGATACTTTCATGACAAAGAGCACCTTAGGTACTTCGTGAATACCAAACCAGCACTCCAAAGAATTTTACACAATGTCCTAGGAACAGACATTGAGGATCACAACCCCAGGAAGCAAAGCAGGATGAACCCATCTGGCATGACAAGAAATTAAATGTAAAGGGGGAGAACCCAACAAAAAGAAAAAGTCATGGCAATGGCAAGTCAATACATTTCAGTTATAACCATCAATGTTAATGGTCTCAATTCACCAATCAAAAGAAGTAGACTGGCAGAATGGGTCAAGAAGCAAAATCCAACAATATGCTGCATACAAGAAACACACTTAATTCAAAAGGAAACTCATAGACTGAAAGTTAAAGGGTGGAAAACAATACTGCATGCAACAGGAACCCGAAAAAAAGCAGGAGTAGCTATCCTCTTGGCAGATCAAGTAGATTTCAAACCAACACTGATTAAGAGAGATGAAGAAGGACACTATATACTTGGAAAGGGAAGAATCCAAGAGGAAGAGATGACAGTCATAAATATCTATGCACCAAATACTAGTGTACGCAACTATATAAAAGAAATACGAACGGACAAGAAAAGTCATATATGCACTAATAGAACTGTAGTGGGGGATGTCAACACCCCACTGTCACAAATAGATAGATCAATTACACTAAAAATAAGTAATGAAATACTAGAACTCAATCAAACTCTTGAACAAATGAACTTAACAGATGTTTACAGAGTCTTCCACCCCACAAAATCAGAGTACACATTCTTCTCAGCTGCACAAGGGTCATTCTCAAAAATAGACCACATACTCACACATAGAACATGTTTAAGTGAGTGCAAAGGAATTGAAGTTATCCCCTGTATATTATCAGACCATAGTGCGATGAAATTGGAGATCCATAGCAAAAGAAACTCAAAAAATTTCATAAACACGTGGAAATTGAACAACACACTTCTGAATAATCAATGGGTCACAGAGGAAATTAAAGAAGAAATCAGACAGTTCCTTCAATTGAATGACAATGACAATACAACATATCAGAATCTATGGGACACAATGAAAGCAGTCTTAGGAGGGAAATTCATAGCAGTGAATATGCATATTAGCAAAACAGAATGAACCCAATTAAACAACCTGATGCTGAACCTCAAGCTTCTAGAAAAAGAAGAGCAGGACAACCCCAAAGCTCATACAAGGGAAGAAATTATAAAGATCGGAGGAGAAATCAATGCAATGGAGACTAAGAGAACGATACACAAAATCAATGAAGCCAAGAGTTGGTTCTTTGAAAGAATCAACAAAATTGACAAACTTTTAGCCAACCTTGTCAGAAAAAGGAAAGAAAGGGCCCAAATCCATCCACTTCAGAATGAAAAGGGTGAAATGACAACAGACCCAGCAGAAATCCAGAGGATCATCAATAACTACTTCGAGAACCTATACGCCAATAAGATGGACAACTCAGAAGAAATGGACAGATTCCTAGATACATATGAATTACCAAAGTTGAACGAAGAAGACCTAAACATTCTGAACAACCCAATATCAACCAATGAAATTGAAAATGTAATTAAAAACTTATCAACTAAGAAAAGCCCGGGCCCTGATGCCTTCACTGCTGAATTCTACAAGACATTTAGAGAGGAACTGCTGCCACTACTGTTGAAACTCTTCAATGAAATTGAAAGGGAAGCAATACTCCCAAATTCATTCCTGGAAGCAAGCATCACCTTGATCCCCAAAGCAGAGAAAGGCCCAACTGAAAAAGAGAACTATAGGCCAATCTCACTAATGAACATAGATGCAAAAATCCTTATTAAGATACTGGCAAACAGAATGCAGAAGATCATCAAGAAGATCATACACCCCCATCAAGTGGGATTCATCCCAGGGATGCAGGCATGATTCAATATACAAAAATCAATCAATGTAATACACTATATCAATAGAGTCAAGGACAAAAACCATATGATTATCTCCATAGATGCAGAAAAAGCATTTGAGAAAATCCAGCAGGCATTTATGATAAAAACCCTACAAAAAATTGGAATAGATGGTCTCTACCTTAAACTGATAGAAGCCATCTATGAAAAACCAACAGCCAATATCATACTAAATGGTCAAAAACTGAAATCCTTTCCCACTAAAATCAGGAACAAGACAAGGATGTCCACTATCACCACTCTTGTTCAGTATAGTTTTGGAAACATTAGCCATGGCAATTAGACAAGAGAAAGAAATAACAGGAATAAAGATAGGCAATGAAGAAGTCAAATTGTCATTATTTGCAGATGACATGATACTCTATATAGAAGACCCCAAGAACTCCATGAAAAGTCTTCTAGACTTCATAACCAAATTCCATAAATTAGCTGGATACATAGTCAACACACAAAAATCAAGAGCTTTCCTCCACACAAACAACAGTCTCACTGAGAGAGAAATAGGGCAAACAATTCCTTTCACAATAGCATCCAAAAAACTGAAATACCTAGGAATCATCCTAATGAAAGAAATCAAAGAGCTCTTCTCTGAAAACTATGGCACTCTGAAAAGAGAGATTGAAGATGATATCAGAAAATGGACAGACATTCCCTGCTCCTTGGTAGGAAGGATTAATATAGTGAAAATGGCCATACTTCCAAAACTGCTATATAGATTTAATGCAATTCCAATTGAGATCCCAGCAGCATACTTCATAGACCTTGAGAAAACAATCCAAAAATTCATTTGGAAGAAGAAGAGACCCAGAATAGCCAAAACAATTCTAGGTAACAGAGACATGGCAGGGGGTACCACAGTCCCCAACCTGCAACTCTACTACAAAGCTACTGTGATAAAAACAGCCTGGTACTGGCAAAAAACAGACTTGAGGACCAGTGGAGCAGATTAGAAGATGCAGAAACAACACCAGACACACTCAGCCATCTCATCTTCGATAAAGGAGACAAACACCCTCACTGGAGGAAAGACAGCCTCTTGAATAAATGGTGATAGAAAAATTGGGTTTCAACTTGCCAAAGATTAAAACTAGACCTGTATCTCTCACCATGCACTAAACTAAAATCAAAATGGATTCAAGATCTAAATATTAAAATAGAAACACTAAACCTGCTGGAAGATAGGTTAGGTAGAACTCTTGAAGACATTGGTGTACGAAAAGATTTGATGAACAAAACCTCAGTTGCCCATGAACTAGCACAAACAATCAACAAGTGGGATCTCTTCTTATTAAAAGGCTTCTGCACAGCAAGAGAGACCACCAGCAGTGGGACGAGACAACCCACAATGTGGGAAAAAATCTTCACCTGCTCTTCCTCAGACAAAGGTCTACTATCTCGAATCTATAAAGAACTTAAAAAGATCAGACCTCCCAAATTTAAAGACCCAATCTGAAAATGGGCATCTGAAATGAACAGACATTTCTCAGACAAAGAAGTAGAAATAGCAAATAAATACATGAAAAAATGTTCCACATCACTGTTCATTAGAGAGATGCAAATGAAACCAACACTGAGATTCCACTTCACTCCAGAGAGAATGGCTGGTATCATGAAATCAACTACTAACAAATGCTGGTGGGGCTGTGGGGAAAGAGGAACCCTTCTCCACTGCTGGTGGGAGTGTAGACTGGTGCAACTACTGTGGAAATCAGTATGAAGATACCTCAAAGAACTAGGACTGGAAGTCCCATTTGACCCCACTCTTCCACTGCTGGGGATCTTCCCCAAAGAATTAAAAGAATCATACCGCAGTGATATATGTGCACCCATGTTCATAGCAGCACAGTTTGTGATAGCTAAAACTTGGAAACATCCCAATTGCCCATCAACTGGAGACTTGATAAAGAAAATGTGGGGTTTTTAAAATAAAATGGAGTACTACTCAGCCATAAAAAATGAGAAATTAGAGACATTTATAGCTAAGTGGATGCACATTGAGTCAATACACTTAAGTGAAAAAAATAGGACACACATGAATAAATACCGAATAGTTTCTCTGGCATGAGAAACTGAAAGTGTAAATAAGGTCTAAATGTATAATAGGTAATGTGAAATAGGAAGAAAAGGGGCAAAGGGGAAGGAAGTGGGAGGGCTAGGGGAAAGGATAGAAGGGAATGGGATTAATATGAGAAAATGGAAAAATAGGCACAAAATCTTTGTAAATAGGGAGGAATGGAGGGGTTGAAGGGATTGCTGGGCAAGGGTGAAAAATAAGAACCAAGAGAGAGTATGTAAAGGTGCAAATTTCCAATGAGGAATGTCATTATATTGTATACCTAAAATGTACCATTGATTAGAATGAATAATCGATAATGTAAAATAGGAAGAAAAGGTCCAAAGGGGTAGGGGTAGTGGGAGGGGCAGGGAAAAGGAAAGAAGGGAAGGGAAAAATGATGAGAAATGGAAAAAATGGAAATAAATTCTTTGTAAATAGGGAAGGCTGGAGGGCGTGAAGGGAGGGCTAGGGATGGGGAAAAAATAAGAACCAAGATGCATTATGTAAAGGTCCAATTCCCAATGAGAAATGTAATTGTGTTGTATACCTACAATGTACCAATAAAATAATTTAATTAAAAAAGTGCCCTGAAGTCATCTTGTCTGTTGAAAATGCTTCCCTCATTTTCAAACTGGAACATTAGCTTGGGCCGGTAGCTCGATTGCGGTTTCAGACCCAGGAACTTCAACTGGAAAATTTTTCTCCATCTCTCTTTCATGGCTACTAAAGCATTGTCAGGTTTTAGCACTATCTTTATCTTGTTGAAAATTGCTTCTTTTCTGAGAAGCTGGAAGGATGATTTTTTTCTTTCAAGTTTAATAACTGTACAATTAGAGCCTTAGAACATTTGTTTAAGAAGTATGTTTGAGTGGGGATCTTTATATTTCCTCTGTATAGAAGTTGAGATCTATGTTTAGCTTTGGAAATTTTTTTCAGTAATTTCTTTAATAATGGTTTCAAGGCTACTCTCATTTTATGTACCTCCAAAGATGCCAGATATATGAATATTATATCATCTTGATGTGTTTTCAAGATCCATCACCTTTTCTTGTACCATGAGGAGCTATTTGCTTTAGATTTCTGTCTTTTGAGACTGAAGCTCAATTTTTTCCTCATTTCTACTGATTCTCTTGTCCGTGATATTTATTCGGCAGTTTTTGTCTCACAGTTACTTTCAATCCCTTGACTTCACTCATCAGTGCCTTGCCATCCTTAGTAAGCCTTTCCTGTGTGCTTTTGAAAATGTCCACTGGTCCTGGGTCACTTTCAGGGTGGCAAGTGTCAGTTCCCTCATGTTGGCCCTTTCTCTGGATTCTGCCTGCTTCTCCACTGAAACAGACACAGCTCTTGAACTCTCTGTAGCCTCTGTTCCTTCTTTGTATCACACTACTTCTTGCTTGCTCCTAAGAATATTTTCTTCACTCTCTTTTAAGCTTAGGAAGTTTGAAGTTTCTTCTTTTTCCTACTCTTACAGTTGAGGCTTCAATTGGCTTGGAGGTGTTTCTGAAGCTCAGACATTTGGTTCTGCACACAGCTGCTCTCTCTGTCCTCTCCCCTAGAAGCTCAGAGCTGAGGTCTTTTAATTGAAATACAAGACCTATATTAAGTTGAAATCCTCAGAAATCCTGCAAGAAATTAAGGTATAATCAACTGATGTACTCTCATGTAATCTATCAGGGGTAAGAGCTTCACAACCCAATAAGTAAAATAAAGAAATATATAAGTGCACGAATAAAAATCAATGCATGCACATATAAATGCACAGGTACACTAAATACCTGAATACACAAACAGACAAACATGCAAAGCTAGTAAAAACTAAGACAAACATGCAAAACTAATACTAATACAATAAAACTAAAACTAGTCCCACAAATACATACACATGAAAACAAATATGTATATAATATGAGTCTCATGTGTTCAAAATATTTAGCTTCTGCTTGGCTAGGAGTATACAGAATGTTTCTTATTAAATAACTAGGTAAATTAGAATTATAAAGTGGAGAATGAGAGGAGTTCACCTAAATGTTTCAGTGTTTGTAGAAAGGGATTTTAACTTTGTGTCAGGAAGCTTGAATTTCAATCCTGGCAGAGCTACTTACTAGCTGTGTAATCGTGTGACATTTGGCAAGCTACTGAAAGCTATTTGTGTCTCCATCTCCTCATCAGTCAAAGGAGTATTCAATAGCTATGAGCTAAATGTGAATATAGAACTCCTTATTTGCTTCAATATAATCACATTTTAATGTATCTCTTTAGAGTGGTATCTGGGACTTAGATTGGTAGGAGTGCAGGCAGGGCAGTGATGAAGTTAAGGTAAAGTCTGAGTAGGTCTCAAATGGGCATACTTCCAGGTTCCATAGCAAGGTCTGTCTTTTTAAACAATAAAAATGTATTCAACTTGGTTATACTCAATTATTGTAGAATAATGGGAAAATCAATTATGCCTTCACAATTATAATCTGGTGCTGGGTGCAGTTCAAAGGTAGTGTGTGCTCAGTATGCTTGAGGTCCTGGACTCCATCCCCAACATTACAAAACAAAAAAATTACAATCCAGTGGGTGCATATCTGTGTTCACAGCTAAGGTTAATATAATGCATGGCATGGTAAGCTTTGAAAGACAGAGTGTCAAAAAACAGTACAATAGATGCATGAAAGAGAAATCACTTAATTCTGATTGACAGCACTTCAGAGTACTGCATTCAAGTCCCCCAGACTCATTAATTGCTATCTCTGGGTGTAGTTGGGGCATATATTAGGCTTCCCACTCCAAACCGTCTACCTTACCCACCTGATGTCTCCTTGACATTAATTCAGTTCGTTGGAAGTACAAGGCAAAGAATCTCAAACTGTGGTGGTGCATGGCATATGGAGCAAGTGGCAGGAAATGAGGCTGGAGACATGGACAGAAGCCAAGTCCTTAAGAACTACTTGTACCCTGTGACATTTTTTAGTAAAATTTCTTATTTGTACCATATTGAAAGGTCAGGTCATGATCTAGGTCTGAAAAGAGGGCTTGTAACCATGCAGAAAATGACCTTCGCTAGCTCCTAATGCTTGCCCTGATGTTAGTTATGCTATCCTGGGCACAGATCCTCAGGGACCAGGCTCAGAGGCCTCTTTCTGAGCTAACAGTCCACAAGTTCCTCAAAGTCAGACTCCTAGTAGTTCAGGTTTGTCTTCCAAAAGAAAACAAGAGCTGGAGATGGGGCAGTTTGCCATAGAGTCACAGATAATTCAATGTCCATGTGTGACATTTGACCATGTTGACCATTTTCAGAAGTGTGATAATTTTAAAATCAGGGTCTGTCTTAGACTGCAGTACATCCAAACAAGGTGACTCTTAGTGAGGTTGTAAGAAGATAGTTTAGAGAGGGGAGGGCATGTAGGGAAAAGAGAAACAAAATAAGGTCTTGTAAATTCAAGTGCAAAAGGTGATTTGTTCAGATTCTCATATGAATTCTCAGAAATACTCAAAATTGTTATGGAAAATTCATACAAACATTTAATGGGATATGTCTAATAAAAAGTTGAACAGGTGCTTGGTACCTCTACATTCAAAACAACTAAAAAATAGTCTTTGGAGCTGAGAATGTTTTAGTTCTGTAAGATCTTTGTGCATTAAAAAAGACATTGCACAGATGTTTTGTTTTCTAGTTTTAGGGATGCATTACTAAAAACCAGAAAAAATATATTTATCGAGGAATGTTTTTCCTATGTGTCTGGGTAGATACATTTTCTAATTCTTGAGTATAAGATCATATTTTTCTTCCTTTACTATTACTAAGGACAGATCTGATTTTTGCTGCAAACTATGGCAACTGAATTTTGGACATCATTTTAGTAGTATCCCAGATTGTTTGGGGATGTCAAGGACTCTGAACAGATTTTGAATGGCTCTATCACATTTCCTTTCCTTGAACACTTTTATACAAAATCAAGTGACCAAGTAGGGCAGGAAAGATAAGAGTGTAGGTGAAAGCTTATGCAATGCCCTCTACATATTTAAAATAGGGCAGACAAAAAGGTTTGGCTATGCATTAAAGCTCCTTTTGATTAATGATATAATCTTTATCTACAGAAGTTTTCTTCTTAATGTTTTTAACAAAATATTTAAAAACCTAGTATGGCATAATTCATTGGGGGAAATTGCAGTGCCAAAGACAACTACACTACAATTGTTAGGGACTATGATGTCAAAAATACATATTAACTAATGGAAATAGTGCTGGGCACTAATTAAAGTATACAAATGACTTGTCATTATTAATAACCCTGGATTTCAACAAGGCACACTTGCTGTGGAAGTTCTGTAACTATCCTGGGCACAGCATGACAAGATTTTAAAAATATGTACACCATGAAAGAATCCCACTTGAAATAGCTGTAAGATGGCGCCAAAAAGTTACCAAATGTAACTCAGCACAGACTCAGAACAAAGAGGAAATCTTTTCTTATGACTTCTAATTAGATGAAAAAGTATTTTGAATTTTATTCTTTTTGAAAAATATATGGCAGACATAGCATATGTTAATATGCTTTCACAAATTTGAAATTGTTAATGCCACCACTCATTTATTTAACCAGCCTTTATTGACTGCTCATCATAAACAAAGAACTCTCAAATATTTGGTGGAATAAGATGAGCAAAGAATGGAAGGAAGGACAAAAGAATGCCAAACTCTCCATGCATACATTAGCAATTAAAAGATTAATATACAGAGTCTGCCAAAAATGTATACATACTTCAGGAAGAGAAAAATAGAATGATGTTTTTTCAACAGATAGCGTTACCCTCCTATGGGGGACTCTAGAGGATGTCATATATGGTAGAATACCCGCCACACTGCTGGTCCTTAGAGAAGAAATTGAAAATGCATGTGCAGCAATCTCAATGGACCAAGGTCACCCAAGCAGCAGTTCAGCATACTAATAAATATCTGGAAGCTGCTGGGTACCATTTTGAGCACCCCTTGTAATTGTAGAAGCCAAAGATAAGCTGTATTAATCTCATGATGTCTCAATAAATTTAGTATTAAAATATTTATATAAGTTTTTCTTTCCCTGAAGTGTGTATACATTTTTTGGTGGACTCTGTATTTTTCCACCCTATGTGTAATCAATTAAGACATGTAAAGAAAAAAAATTAAAAAGTACAGAGTGCTTGTTTGAGGAGAAAAATGCAGAATATAGTGGCCATGGGAGTTCCGTAAAGGTTAATGCTCTTCCCAGCTAAAGGGATCAGGGAGACTTGTGCTTATGGTCACATATGAACTGAACTCTGAAGCATAGCTAAATTGACCTGGGAGCTGTAAATACTAGATGGTTAGTTCTCCAAGAGTAGAGAGGGTGACTTATTCCTTCATGTCACTCCTGTGCCTAACACAAAAATAATGGTAATAACTAAAATATCGCCTACCTTTTAAAAAGTCATTTCTTAAATTTAGTAAGTGCTTATCATCTGCCAGACACCATGTTAAGCATTTTATATACATAGTCACAACTTACCTGCACATCACTCCTACGAGGTGCTTACAACAATAACAGCAATAACAACAGCAGCAACAACATTTGTTGTATGCTGACTGGGAGCCAGGCATTGCTTGAAAAGCTTTCAATCACTTAATTAGCCTTCCTTTCTTATAGATGAGAAAACTGCCACTCAGAGAGGTTACATAACATGCCCGAGATCACAGTAATTAGCAAGAGTCAGAGCTGTAATTTGCATCCGGGTCATCTTATTCCCAAACCCGTATTATCATGGCTTAGTATCTGCTATTTTGAATTAGTTAATGAAAATAGAATGAGGAAAGAAGAGAAATGTTGTGAAGTCAAAAACCACTGAATCTGGAAACGGGGTAGGGTGGGGGCAAAACAACGAGCAAGAGAAAGGGAGGACTGGGAGAAATGTCACTGTATTTTCAGCCTAAACTAAGAATTGTAATATTTTTTCTCCTGTGAAAGATAAGCTATGCTGTACTAGATTTAAAAAAATTATTTTATGATGCATTTGAGAAATGGTATGATGTTTTTGAAGGATATTCCTCATGAAGGTGTCCTAAAAAAACTTCAAAGAAGGCACGCAGAATGTTCATGTTTATTTTTTTATGTGATGGAGAATTATTGGTGGTGATGTTCTATTTTCTTCATCTTTGTATTTTCTACTATGACAAATATTGGTCATAATTTAAGAAAAAACTTTTTAATAGGTAGGTGATATTTTAATTCATATTTTAAAACTAATCAGAATTCTGTGTTGTTTGGAAATACATAACTATTTACAGGTGATGTGGATATTATATTTTCAGCTCATTTGTGAATGGGTCAAAAATAGAGAATATACTCACAAGCACAAAGTTCTGAGTTCAATCCCTGGTACCAAAAAAAAGAGAAAAAATAGAGAATATATGTTACATATATGTATATTAATACATGAATATGTAATATATAGAGAGAATCTGAACACCTGAAAGAAAGGTATCTGGGAATTTTTTATGATAATCTTGCAATATTTTTCATTTTTCTAACTTTAAATTTATGTTAAAATTAGAAAAATTTAATACTATTTAGAATAGGTAAGGCAAAAAAAGCCAAAAAAAGATTATATAATTAGTGTATCACATGTGTCATTTATATCTCTAGTTTATAGTTCATATATACAATACATATTATAATTTTAGAAAAATTTAAAAAAATATTAGAATAATAAAATTTCTACTCTTCCTGTAGCATTCATTTCTGTTGATTTTCCATCCTGCCTAAAGTTATCAGTTGTGCTTAAAATATCCCATTTCTAGTTTGCACCATTAGTCATTTTACGTATAATATCATTTCAAAGGCTACCTTCTGTCCAGTTTCCTAAATGGTGAGGTGTTAATTTTTTAAATCATTTTTACTGAGCTAACCAGCTGATTAGTTGAATTTACTTAGGCATTTGGTAAAAGAATTTTGGGAAGTGTAATGGAGAGAATGATTGGACTAATGGGGAGAAGTAATTCAAAATGGTGAGCCTTTAATGAAAATACAGATTTCCATGGGAACTGGAGGAGGAGGAGGAGGAGGAGGAAGAGGAGGAGGAGGAGGGAAACATGAAAGGTGTGTAAAATTTCTTTTAGTTCTGCTGTTCAAATTCCATTAGGTCAGATCTGATGACTGTTATTATTTTTACTATAATTCCTTATCTACATTTGGTATCATCGTTTCTTTCTCCTTAAAGTGCTAGTTGATCCTTTTTCGTTCATTTACCTTTACAACAATGTTGTTGAACAATCTGGGTACATGGGCCAATGCTTATTTTCTTAGCTAGCTTAGTATACAGCATCTAATTGCAGAAAAACAACCTGTTTAGGAGTAATGGTGCCTTTGTACTGAATGTTGATATAGTATACATAATATATCCATTGTAATTGGTAATGGACATAAGAGCTTATGGTAGTTCTGAAAGATGCTACTGAATAGTATTCTTAGCAGTCACAAAGGACAAGGCATAAGTTGAGGAGAACTGGAAATATACTAATTATGTATCCTACATTGAGAAAGTTTTCTTTGAATTTGTGTTCCCTCAGAATCTGGGGGAAAGAAGTAAGAGCTAAGAATAATGCACATTTGCTTTTAAAAGAGAAGACCATTCTGTGATTTTATAAATCCATCACCTTATAACTTGGTGTCATCTGCTGGTGATCATTCAAATGAAAAACATCAACAGAGACGTTTTTCTAAGGCTCATGTTTTTCACAAGGTAATAAGGTTAGATTGAATTCTTTTAATACAATTTTAATTTTGGCTTTGAGTAATTTGTATCTTTTCCAAAGTTAAAAACACAGAAAGTATACATAAACACTAAGCAAGATCTAACATTTTCCTGAAATCCATGTGCCAATCCATTTATATAACATATCTCTTATTTGTTTTTGACCATCTCAACATTAAGCTAGATAAATAGATGAAAAACTGAAGGGAGTTTTATTTGTGACACTGTCCATTGCCCGGCAACAAAGGACTATGGTTGTTTTTCTCAGCATTGCACCATTTTAGCAGGCTAGGGACAGTCTAAGCATATGTCTCTTTTTTTTCCACTTTAGGCAAAAGGACTAATTTAAATCTATCATTTGACAACAGGTTAAAATTGAGGACATTTACATTTTCAAGATAAATTTTGAAAATCTAAATGTCCCTCAATGCTTAATTATCCATGCCTTCAGTCTGAAAAAAATAATGTTTTAATTAATTTTTAGAATGAAAACAAAGCAGAACAGTTCATTGGCTTGACTATGGAATTGATGAGACTTGTTTTTAAACACCTCAGAAATAAGCTTAATAATGGATCAAGAATAATTATTAAATATTCACAGATATGGAACACAAATGTAAAATCCTGCATTTGGGTCCAAAACAGGCAGATGCATAAGTAGAGGATGAGATATGGCTAAGTAACAACCTGCGTAAAAAAGATTTAGGGGTTTTCTAGGAACTGTAAGCTCAATATTATTCAGCTGTGTGTAGTGGCTGCACAGAAAACTAAATCCATCTTCATCTGCATTAATAGAAAGATAGAGTCAGAAACAAGGGAGTGATAGTGCAGCCCAGCACTGTGCTTGGCAGACCTGTATTTGAAGTATTCAATGTAAATAGCTGGATGGAGGGGAACATTTGGATAGTGGCCAGAAGCTACAGTGCTTGTAGAAGGGAGAAACCAGGTTGCATACGAGTCTGTAAGTCATGCTGGCGAGGGAAGGCTGAGAGACCTAGGCTTACTTAGCCTACAAATGAGAACTCTTGAGGAGGAAAGGGAGGCAAATGTTGTCTTGGAATCCTCCCTCACCATTTGTGTCCTCTGGCCATCATTTTCTCTCTCCATTGCCATTTGTCTCCTTTCTTTCTCCTGTTTTTCCTCCCTAAGAAATTTGCCAAAATAGTGATGTTCCAGTTTGATTCTTTGGTGCTGGTATTATTTATATAGACATCTCAAAGACCACGCTTCTCTGCACCCCTTTTTCATTTCTCCCTCCTTGTGTCTTCTCATTCACAGCCAGCAAGAGTGATCCACAGGAAACAAACTCCCCTGACTCCTCCACCACTGCTCTCACATTTATTTTTTTTTTAAGGAAGGGCTTCCTGTCCCTGGGAAAGGAACAGAATATGAATTAACGAGCACAGACCCTTAAGCTGAGGCCTTGTGAAAAATAGCCTAGGTACAAAAGGAGCAATTCTAACAAAGCTACAAAGTGAACTTCTTTTGTCCCCTTAAAGCTCACTGGCATTAGACATAGGAATCTGAGCACAGTTCCTCATGGGTGGGCTGAAAATGCACCTGTAACACTAATCTAGGATGCTTAAATATCAGGTTCCTATTTAACAAGAAAAAGAAAAAGGGAGTTTTTAATACAAAATTTTGAACATAGAACATTACCATCTAAATGATTAAACCTATTTCAGAGGGCTGAAATACTAATAACTTCAATTTATCAAAACACAGGAGTTTTAATGGGGGCAGGAAGGCTTGGCAGTGGTATGCAGCATAGGAATCAACAGCTGCCTACTTTAAAGCAAAGCATAAAAGCTCTGTCCAGTCGAAATTCTCAGAATCACTATAGAAAATTAGGTGTAATTGACTGATGTGATCTCATGTAATAGAAATGGGACTGAGTGCTTAGGATTCTCACAGTTAAAGCAAGTAAATAAAATGAGTCGGCAGTGCATAAAATGCTTATGTTGTGTAACAGTTCATGCAAATTAGCCAGTTCTTTGATTTAAACATTTTGTAAATATAAAGTTCTATGCTAGAAGACAGAAGATGGAAGGAAACAGGAATGGGAAGGAATGGGAAGTAGGAGATAAAAAAGAAAATAAAGGCCTAATAGAAAAGATCAGGGATCTAGCACGTGCAAGGTCCTAGGTTGGAGCCCAAGAAGTTTAAAAAAAAGAAAAAGAGATAGGGAGAGGCGAAAGGGGAAAAATGTAAGAGGAGAAAAGAGGTACAGAAATAGATTTTAAAATAAATTTAAATAGGTAACTAGAGGAAGCAGGAGGGAGAGATGGAAGATGCAAATATTTGAGTGATGCCAATGTATGGAAATTTACAAAAAATCTTCACAGAAGTGAGAAACCACAGGAATTTTTCAACTTGTGATCACTAATAACAATATCCTTGTGATAGTACTGGTGAATTAGACTTAGTGGAGGGGAAGAGGAGTGTGAGTCTCATTGGGTTCTTGCTCCAATGGTCTTTCCCTGGTACCTTTGCTCTGGGGGTGAGGGACTAGGCATGCATACCACCACTGCCATTAAATATCTACAGCATCTTTATTCATAATAAACTCTAACCTTAAACATTTCAAACATATAAACTGATGAATAGATAAGGTGTGTTGCATCCAAATCACAGAATACTACTCAGCACAATAGCAACAACAAAAACCAGAAGTGAGGAATTAACTAGAGATATGTTTATGGACATCAGTGAATCTCAAAGAAATATCATGCTAGGGGGCTGGGGATTTAGCTCAGTGGTTCCACTGCCTGCCTCATAAGTGCGAGGACCCGAGTTCGATCCTCAGTACCAAAAAAAAAAAAAAAAAAGAAATATCATGCTAAATGAAAGAATCCAGACCAATAAGGCTATATATGGCATGATTTCTTTTATATTACATTCCTTAAAAGGCAAATTATAGATGTGGAGAACACATTGGTGATTGTCATGGTCCAGGGTTGGGAATACAGAATTTCTGCAAAGAGAAATGAAGGGACTTTTGGAAGCAAAGAAAATGGTCTTTCTCTTCATTGTGGAGGTGGCTACATGTCTACATGTATTTGTCATAACTGATGAAGCTGTATGCTTACTATTGGTGAGTTCTAAATCACCTCAAATGTTTTGATAAAAAAAAATAAAAGAAAAAAATTCGTTCAAGGTAACCTACTATTAGTGGTACTGCCCTTGCTGCTTTCTCCATTGTACTCAAAGAGGAACCATGTTTAGAAAGAAGATATCTTGGAGCTCAAAGCAAAAATTTAAAGGTGTTTGTTCACAGAATTCCTCACACTAACATTCAAGGTCGTCAATAATCTGACCTGCCCTGACTCTCCAACCCTAACTGCCAAAATGCCTATTTACACATATGACTATGTTGAAGCTCTGCTCACTTCATACAATATACCACTCCTTCCTACTCCCCTGATATAAACACCCAATTATTTCAATCTATTTGCCTTTGCTAATATGGTTTCCCTCCATTTTCTGGCATGTCTTATCTTCATTCAACAACTATTTATTAAGTGTCTACTATGTGCCAAATAAAATGCTAATAACTATATACAATAACAAGTATATCTGAAAAAGTCTGCTGAAGTCTCTCTTCACATATCTCACAGGCAATTAAGCATGTCATTACAATGTAGTGTGCAAAGGTCTATGTGACAGGAGAAAAAAACAGCTATTAAAAAAATTAATCACAGATTTGGCAAGGGAGGGTCAGGAATGGCCTCTCAAAGGAAATGACTGCCAAGTGAAGACTTGAAAGATACTTTGGGGTTCTCCAGGCAAAGGAGAAGAATATTCCATGTAGGAAGCACTAAGATGGAGAGAGGTCTAGAGTTGAGCAAGTGCATGGAAAGAAGTTCAACACTGAAAATGATTTAAGTATGTCAGAAACAAAGAAGAGAAAAGAGGCACAAGGTGATACTGGATAGAGCAACTGGGCAAGATTATGAAGGGCTTTTAGCACCATATCAAGGATTGTGAAATTTATCTTTAAGGCAATTAAGTTCCAGTGAGGTTTGAGTAAAGGAGTATTACCCTCATTTTGGAGGTGAGAAAGATTATTTCATCAACAATGTGGAGGACAGATAAGACAAAAAGAGACAAGGAGAGCAATTAATAGGTGTTACATTTTTCGAAGCTGCTTTAAATATGGTGGTGGTTAGTGTAATAGAGAATTTAAACGATAAAGGTAAAATTATCTACTAATAGATTTGATAATTTGAGTGGAGGACATAAGGTGGTATTAAGGCAATTTTCAAGTTTGTGTTTGAAAAATGTGATGCACAGTGATGCCATTTACTAAGATAGGAAAACAGGAAAGAGAAAAAAGTGATAAATACAAGTTCAAGCTTGAATATGTCAACTGCTATTTTGGATACTTGACCACTCTTTCCCACATCAACCTCCCCTATGTGAAGCTTGAGATCCTGAACCATTTCCTTGGGCCTTTCTCTTCCTACAGACTCTCTAAAGAGAATGGACATCCTTGGGGCCAAGAGTTCTTTCTGAGACTTCTGTTTCCTCACAGGCTCTATTGAGTGCTAAACATAGACTGAGTTCTCAAAAATACTTGGTAATCAATTGAATACTGCCATTTGTCATACCCACTATTGAAGATGGTTAGTGAAAAGGAATAGTTCCAGTACAGATAAACAAATATATTAGGAAAAGAGTTAAGCCATGCTTCAGTTTACCCAAGTAGAATATTAAACTTCATAGGAAATCCATCAGAATATTTAAGTGATAAATATTGATAAATTATTTTGTAGAAGATATAATCCTTTGGTAATCTTAAGAGTCATATCATTTTGAGAATCTTCAAGTTGGAAGAGCCCTGCACAGTTTTCCAGTTTAGCCTCTACTTAATGCTAGAATTCCCTCCACTGCATCACTACAGTGGTCATCTAATTTCTACTTATATACTCTTAGTTACAGGGAAATCATTGCATCTCAACTCAACCCACACCACCTTCAGCCAGCTTTGACTGAGTGCTCTACCTTATAATTAACTTGGTTATGTCTCCAATAGTGAAATGCTTCATTTATGTATTATTCACTTACATACCTAAGAAAAGATAAAGATTATAGCCCTTTCAATTTTTCCATTCTCTACATCAGCACTGATCAGTTTTCTTCAACTATTCTTTATATGGTATAGTTTTGCATTCTTTACCCATCCTGATCACTCATCTGGTATGTGCTACTTTGTTTATAATCATCATGTATTCTGGCATCCAGAAATGAGCCACATATGCCTCATGTCATCTTGCAAGGACAAAGAGCAGCAACATTCCCACCTTGTCCATTTTGAGTATTCTATTCCTATAAATATGATATAAACTGGGCAACTCCTTATCCATGGCTAATTGTAGATATATCTTGAATACATATTGACTTCAAAATCTGTATCTTTTACATGCACTGCTATTTGTAGGAACCAAGTGAAAACTTCCAAGGGCCATTCACATTGATTCTCTTCCAACTTATTTTATCAAATTTCAGTTAAAACTTATAGATTATATCTCTCTTCACTGAGTTTCATCTGCCCCTTTTTTTGGGTACATGAAGATTGTTCTTTAGTGATTCTTAGGTCGTACAGGTATTTACCTTGTAGCTTGCATGGACTGAAAATTCATATCCCACTAAAATTCAGAGTGAAGCCCTAACCACCAGCGTAACTTCATTTGAAGATAGAACCTTCTTGGAAGCAATTAAGAGTGAATGAAGTCATAAGAATAGGCTCTGATCCAATAGGATTATTGTCCTTATAGGAAGAGACACAAGAGAGCTCACACTCCCTCTCTGTCATATAAGGACACAGGAAGAAGGCAGCTCCCAGAAAGACAGCCCTCACCAAAAATCAAATATTTCAGCACCTTGATCTTGGATTTCCAACCCCCAGAACCAAGAGAAAATAAATTTCTGTGGTTGAAGCTATTCACTCTGTGGTATTTTATTATAGCAGCCTGAGCAGAATGATATACAGCCCCAGCCTAACATACTGCTTGGCATCTTATCAAAGCTTAACACAAGTCTAGCTATATGAATGAAACAAACTTTGTATAAAATATTTTAAATGAATTTTTTGTAGTGTTGAGGATTGAATCCAGGGCCTCACACATGCTAATCAAGTGATCTACTACTGAGAAATATCTCTAGCTCAGAAAACTGAAAATTACTTTACTTCATAAATATTTCACCTTGACTTTTGGCATCTGCAGTAATATGGAGCTCTCTCACTGGTCATACAGAAGCCAGTTTGCAATCTCGAAATCACGCTTAAAATACCTTACTATCATTCTTCCCCTTTGAAGAATAATTTCACTGCCTGTGGAATTCTATGTTGATACCTTTTTCTTGCCTTTTTATTTCAACACTTTAAAGGTTTCACTTCACTTTCTTCTTGGTTGTGCGGTTTCTCACAAGACCTGGTTATACACTTTTCTATGTAAGGTGTTTTCCCCCCTCTCGGTTTTTCCTCAAGATTTCTTCTTTGTATTTGATTGTTACAGTCTCAATGTGCCTTTGGTTGTAGGTGTAGGCACTTGGTATTTATCTTGCTTGGTGTTCTCTGCACTTCTGAATCTCTGCTTTGACCTGTGTCACCAATTTTGAAACGTTCTTGACTATTCAGTCTTAAAAAAATTACCAATCCTGTTCTTTATTCTCTTCCTGTATTCTAAACACTTCTGCATTGCCCTTTTAATACATTTCCATACCTTTTAATTATGTTTTTCTATTTTTCTCACTACTAAGAGTCACTAGATTTTTTGTGTGTAGTTCCTGTATGAATATTATGGAGTTTCTAAAGCAAAAGCTTCCAATAGTGTGGTGAATCCTTCAATGATTGCACTCCCAGGAGTTTTTCACTAGGACACTAGCCTACTCTTAAGCTCTAGCAATTTCTCATAATTATTAGTGACTTAAGTGCTCCTATTGTTTATGGCTTACAGAAAGTCTTATCCATGTAAAAGACATGTTGATCTGTTGAGTATCCCTGACACTTCAATACTCTGAATCCAAAAACAGTCATCGTATTTCTATCCATTGTTTCTCATATTTTTCTTGTACAAATGAGAGTATCAACTTTTATGCTACTATATATATTAGAGATGAAACATTATTTCCCAGAGTTTTTGAAACAGAAGCTCCCCATATTTTTTAATTAAGAGAAATACTTTTTTAAATATTTAATAAGATTTCTACCCTTTTCAATAATCTTCATTTCTTTCTGAATAGCTGAATTTCCAACTGACATTTCCATTCTGCCCAAAGAAATTTCCTTAGCAGTTCTTATAGTACACACCTACATCTGACTAATTTTGTTAGTTTTATTATGTTTGTTATGCATAGAAATATTTTATTTTGCCTTTGTTCTTGAGAAATGCTTTTACTTAATGTACAGTTCTTGGTTAATGGTTTGCTTTTATGTTTTAGTGCTTTCAGATATTGTTTCACTGTCTTGTAGGCTCCGTTGTTTATGATTAGAAGTCCATGGACATTTGAATTGTTTTTCACCTGTACATAATGTACTATTTTCTCTGGTGGTTTAAAAAATATTTCTCTATAAAAAGCATCCAAATTGGAAGGGAAAAGATAGAACTATCTCTGTTTACAGATTATGTAAACTTTATACAGAAAATCTTTAAAAATCCACAAAAATTCTATTAAGCTAATAAGAAGATTTAGCAAATTTTGAAATGAAAGATCAACACACAAAAGTCTGTTGTACTTCTATATGTTATCAGTGCAAAGCATGAAAAGACAATTAAGAAAACATACCTATTTTTAACAGCATCAAAAAAGAATTAAATACTTTGGTATGAATCTAACCAAGGAGGTATAAGATGTGTGCACTAAAAACTACAAAACATTGTTAAAATAAATTAAAGAACAGCTAAATAAATGGAAGATATCTTGTGTTCATGGTTTGGGGGATAATATTTTTAAAGACTGTAATATTATGCAAGGTGATCTACAAACACAGCACAATTACTATCAAAATCCTAATGGCCTCCTTTTGCATAGACAGAAAAATCCATCCTAAAATCTCAACACATATTCTCAATGGATTCTGAATAGCTAAAGTATTCCTAATACAGAAGAACAAAGTTAGAGGATTTGAAATCAAATTTCATGATTTCAGATCTTATTTCAATGCTGCTATAATCAAAAGAGCATGGTATTGTTATAAGGACAGATGTATAGAATAATGAAACCAAATTCAGAGCCCAAAACTACCTATGGATTTGTGTTCAACTGATTTCCAAATGAGGTACCATGACCATTCAATGGGGATAAGAGCTGAGGGTTTTTTTTTTTTTCGGTTGTTTTGTTTTTGTTTTATTTTTTAACAAATAAGACTGGGGCAACTAGATATGCACATAGAATGAAGTTGGATCCTTCACTTATATCATACACAAAAATTAACTCAAATTTTAAAAAACCCACATATAAGAGTGGAAAAGCTAAAACTCTTGGGAAAAAAAAACAGAGGGATAAATATTCATAACCTTTGATTCAACAAAGTTTTCTCAACTGTGACACAAAAAATGTGAACAATGCAAGAAAAATTGAACTACGTCAAAACTAAAAATGTTTATGCATCAATAGGCACCATCAAGAAAGTGAAAGGAAAACTCTCAGAATTGAAGAATGTATTCGCAAATTGTTTATCTGAAAAAGTTCTTACATCTAGAATATATAAGCAGCTTTAAACTTAACAATAAAAAAGAGAATCGACTTTATTAAAAATGAGGAAACAATTTGAATAGACATTTTCCCAAAGATAAGCAAAAGGCCAAGAATTGCATGACAAAGATGCTCAATGCCAACAGTTACTAAGGAGATGCAATTGAAAACCACATTGAGATACCACTTCACATACACTAGCATAGTCATAATAAAAAAAAGAAAAAAATCAATTGTCAGTATGTCACAAAATCCAGAACTATCATGCCCTACAAGGTGCAGCCAGTTTAGAAAATCGTTTGGCTGTTACTTAGTGATTTATACCATATGACCCAGAAATTCTACTTCTAGTTATATACACAAAAGAATAAAAACAGGGTTTAAAATACAGTTTTATACATAAATGTTCAGTCATAAGAAAGCACTGGTACATGTTGCAACATAGATGAAGCTTGAAAACAGTATGTTAAAAATTAAAGAAGCCAAACACAGAAGGATACATATTCTAAGGCTCCATTCTATGAAATCATCAGAATATGTAGATCTATAGAGACAAGAAGCAAAGCAGTGTTTGGTAGGGCCTGGGAGTGAAGGGCATTAGATTGTGACTCTTTGGTATAAGATTTCTTTCTGTAGCGATGAAAAATTTCTGGAACTGGATAGGAGTGATGGTTGCAAAATATTTTGAATGCACTTAATAATGGTGAATTGTACACTTTTAAAGTGGAAAAAAAATGAAGCTTGGTATGGTGATACATGCCTCTAATCCGAGCCCTCAAGTAGCTGAGGCTGGATGATTGTGAGTTCAAGGCCAGCCTGGACTACCTAGAGACACTTTAAAAAAACAAAAACAACAACAAAATAAAAAGGTACAAAATGGTGATTGTTACAAACCAAATAGAGGTGTAAAAATGAATTTATACCTTGGCCAGGTGGGATTTTCTCAGTAATTACAATAATATCTGAATTAAAAATGCAATAATAATTACTTATTTAACAGAATATATGACAAAAACTACATAGTTGTTTTGATAAATCAATATCCAATAACCAATCATGATAGTGAAGAAAGGTCTCTCAACGAATCAGGAATAGAAGAAAATATCATTAACCTAATAAAGGACCTTAACAAAATTCATAGCTGAGATCACACTTATTGTTGAAAGTTGAAATGCCTTTCCCCTCAATGGGGAACATACGAAAAGTCCACTTTTTGCCGCTATATTCAACATTATATGAACAATTGTCATGAGTAAAATGGGAAAACTACAAAGAAAGGAAGAGAAGAAAGGAGTTAAATGGGAAGGGAGGGAAGAAAATGAGAGTGAGATAGAGGGGGATGAAGCAATAGAAACATAAGACAAATGCATTGAAAACTGGAAAACTTTGCTGATAATCAAAATCAAATTTTGGTAAAATATGAACTGCCAACAAATCTGTCATTGGAACCAAGCCATAAGCATTTGTTCATATATAATTTATGACTATTTTATGTTTTAAAAAGACAGAAAATAAGAATTTGTGACAGACTGTACTATTTTGTGGTTCTTTAAAAAATTAAATTGCCAAAATTAAGCTCAATTATGGAAGACACATTTCATGTTATAGACTGGAAAATATGATCCTGTCAAGATGGCAATTCCTCCTTAATTGTTATTTATATTTAATGCAATCTCTATCAAGATCCTAAGAGGCTCTTTTTAGAAAATGACCCACTGATGTTCATGGGGAAACATTTGACTTTTGTGTGTTGACCTTGCATTCATCTACTGTAGTGAATTCGGCTATTAAGTCTAGAAGACTTTTGGGGAGTTCTTGGGGTCTTCTACATAGAGTATCATGTCATCTGCAAATAATGACAATTTAACTTCTTGGTTTCCTATCTTTCTTTTATTTCTTTCTCTTTTCTAATTGCTGTGGCTAATGTTTCCAAAACTATACTGAAAAGGAGTGGTGATAGTGGACATCCTCGTCTTGTTCCTGATTTTAGTGTGAAGGATTTCAGTTTTTGACCATTTAGTATGATATTGGCTGTTGGTTTTTCATAGACGGCTTTTATCAGGTTGAGATAGAGACCATCCACTCCAATGTACTGTAGGGTTTTTATCATGAATATGTGTTGGATTTTGTTGAACACTTTTTCTGCATTTATTGAGATGATCATATGGTTTTTGTCCTTAGCTCTATTAATATAGTGTATTATATTTATTGATTTGCATATGTTGAACCATCCCTGCATCACTGGGATGAATCCCAACTGGTCAGGGTGTATGATCTTCTTGATGATCTTCTGCATTCTATTTGCCAGTATCTTATTGAGGATTTTTGCATCTATGTTCATTAGTGAGATTGGTCTATAGTTCTCTTTTTCAGTTGGGTCATTGTCTGCTTTGGGGATCAAGGTTATACTTGCTTCCAGGAATAAATTCAGGAGTGCTGCATCTCTTTCAATTTTATTGAAGAGTTTAAACAATAGTGGCAGAAGTTCTTCTCTAAATGTCTTGTAGAATTCAACAGTGAAGCCATCAGGGCCCACGCTTTTCTTCATTGGTAAATTTTTAATTATGTTTTCAATTTTATTCATTGATATTGGGTTGTGTAGTATTATTAGATCTTCCTTCAACTTTGGTAATTCGTATGTATCTAGAAATCTGTCGTTTTCTTCTGTGTTTTTCATCTTATATGTAAAATAGAAAGAAAAGGTCCAACGGGGAAGGGAAAGTGGGAGAGGTAGGGGAAAGGAAAGAAGGGGAAGGAATAAATATGAGAAAAGGAAAAATTGGAAACAAAGTCTTTGAAATAGGGAGGGGTGGAGGGGTTGAAAGGGGCCAGGGGAATGGGGAAAAATAAGAACCAAGATATATCATGTAAAGATACAAATTCCCAATAATGAATATCAGCATATTATATACCTAAAATGTACCAATAAAATTAATGAATGAAATAAATGAAGAAAATGGTCCACTGAGAGTAAAAGTTAATATGAAAATGAACAGACTTAAAGAATCCAAAGATATTTTTTTCTTCTCACATTTACTACATATTCTGATGCTTATCCCTTAAATCCTATGTAGTATTTCAATACTGCTGCCCTGAATCTAAACTATCAAGCATGGGAACCCTCTGATCGTTGCTCTGAGGTGAAAGAGGCTTTCCCAGTAACTCTTTAATTTAGGATGTTGGCGCTCTTTTTTCTTTTTTATTCATTAATGTTATTGGTACATTTTAAGTACACAGTATGTTGACATTCATTATTGGGAGTTTGCACCTTTACATAATCTGTCTTGGTTCTTATTTTTTTCCCTTACCCTGCCCTCCCTTCAACCCCTCCACCCCTTCCTATTTACGAAGACTTTGTTTCCATTTTTTCCTTTTCTCATATGAATTCCATTCCCTTTTTTCCTTTCCCCAATCCCTTCCACTTCCCCTTCCCCTTTAGACCTTTTCTTCCTATTTCACATTATCTATTATACCTTTTAGTCCTTATTTACACTTTCAGTTTCTCACACCAGAGAAACTATTCGGTATTTACACGAGTGACACATTTATTTCACTTAAAAGTATGGCCTCAATGTGCATCCATTTAGCTATAAATGTCTCTAGTTTCTCATTGTTTATGGCTGAGTAGTACTCCATTTTATTTAAAAAAAATTTTTTTCTTTATCCAGTCTCCAGTTGATGGGCAATTGGGCTGTTTCTAAACTTTAGCTATTATAAACTGTGCCACTATGAACATGGGTGCACATATATCACTGTGATATGATTCTTTTAATTCTTTGGGAAGATACCCAGCAGGGGAATAGCTGGGTCAAATGGGACCTGTAATCCTCGGTTTTTGAGGTATCTCCATACTGATTTCCACAGTGGTTGCATGAGAGTTTACACTCCCAGCAACAGTGGAACAGGGTTCCTTTTTCCTCCCAGCCCCACCAGCATTTGTTACTGGTTGATTTATTCATAGCAGCCATTCTTTCTGAGGTGAGGAGGAATCTCAGTGTTGTTTTGATTTGCATCTCGTGAAGGACCAATGATGTTGAACATTTTTTCATATGTTTATATTTGCTATTTCTACTTCTTTGTCTGAGAATATATAAAGAACTTTAAAAAATCAGACCTCCTAAATTTAAAGACCCAATCCAAAGCTATTTTGACAAAGAACAAAGTTGGAGTACATACACTACTCAGCCATAGTAATCAAGAGTATGTTATTGGCACAAGGTGAGTTATACAGAACAATGAAAGCAAATTGAATACCCAGAAACAAATTTTTTATACTTACCATTCCAACAAATATTCAAAGAAAATTTGATGCAGAAAATTGTAATCTTTTCAACAAGTGATTCTGAGACAATTATATACCCAAATGCAAACAAAACAGTAACAAATGTTAACCAAAACCGTGCACATTTACCTCATATTATACACAAAATTAACTCAAAGTGCACATTAGACCTAAATTAAAGAGCTAAAACTACAAAATTCTCTATAATAGAAAAAATTTTAAGAGAAAAAGCTTTATATTTTTAGTTTACACAAAGATTTCTTAGCTACAACAACAAAGGCACGTGTAATTGAAAAAAGTTTATGAATTTCATTTTCATCAAAAAGAACAACATTTGAGCATTAAAACATAATGTTAGGAAAATGAAAAGACAAACCTAAGCTGGAGGCAAATATTTGCACATCATATATCCACTAAAGCATTTTTATCCAGAATTTATGGAGAACTATTATAATTCAATAATAAGAAAATAAATAACAATTAAAGATGTGAAGATTTAAATAGATTTTTCTCTCAAGAAAATAAATAAATGTATACTACACACATAAAAAGATGTTCAATATCATCACTCATTATGTACATGCACATTATTTGGGGAAGAGGGTGGGCGAAAGAATGGAAGGTGAACATAATCAATGCATGCTATATGCAGAGATGGAAATGCCACAGTGAAACCCATTGCTTTTTGCAATTAATGTCTGAATAATTATAATACAGCAAGATAGTGTAATTTATCAATACACTGGAATACTTTTGGGTAGTTTGAACTTGTAACTACAGATATATACTATAATATGTGTGAACCTCAATAACATGTTAAATCGAAGAAGAAAAAAGCCAAATATGCATGATTTAATTCCTATGAAACATCTAGGAAAAAAGTCAATTTTTTACAATCACAACTGTTGAATGGCTGTGTAAGACTTTTCATAGGAGCTAGGATTAACTATAAACAGACACAAATAAATTTTTTAGGGGAGTGAAAATGTTCTAAAACTGGATTGTGGTGATGAAAGCATAACTCTGTAAATCTGATGAAATAATTGAATTGTTACAATGGGTGGATTTTATGGTATGTAAATCAAATCTAAATAAAACTGTGAAAAGAAAAATAACAAGAGGATATTATAGACCACTTTATGCCACCAAACCTGGTAGAGCTCTGTAGAACAGAAATTACCTAAAGTGATTAGAGATGAACTTGATACAAGAAAATTTGAATATCAAATTATTATGTTATATCAAAATTTGAATGTCAAGTTTATTTTTATATACTAAATTATCATAAATCTTTCTGTTGGAAACTTCAGGCCCAGATGGTTTCATTAAAGAATTTTATTTCATTTTTAAAAATTAATTTTATTGGTACATTTTAGGTAGTCAATATAATGACATTCATCATTGGAGAATTGCACCTTTACATGATCTATCTTGGTTCTTCTTATTTTCCCCATTCCCCTGCTCTCTCTTCAACACCTCCACCCTATTTAAAAAGACTTTGTTTCCACTTTTTTCCTTTTCTTATATTAATTCCATGCCCTTCTTTCCTTTCCCCAATCCGTTCCACTTCCCCTTCCTCTTTGGACCTTTTCTTCCTAATTAACAGTATCTATTATACATTTTGATCCTTTTTTACACTCTCAGTTTCTCACACCAGAGAAACTATTCAGTATTTACATGTGTGTCCTACTTATTTCACATAAGAGTATGGCCTCTATGTGCATCCATTTAGCTATAAATGACTCTAGTTTCTCATTCTTGATGGCTGAGTAGTGCTCCATTTTATTAAAAAACAACATCTTCTTTATCCAGTTTCCAGTTGATGGGCACTTGGGCTGTTACCATGTTTTACCTATTACAAACTGTGCTGCTATGAACTTGGGGGCACATATATCACTTTGTTATGATTCTTTTAATTCTTTTGTGAAGATACCCAGAAGGGGAATAACTCGATCAAATAGGACCTCTAATCCTAGATTTTTGAGGAATCTCCATACTGATTTTCACAGTGGTTGCACCACTCTACCCTCTCACTAACAGTGGAGAAGGGTTCCTTTTTCCCCACAACCTTGCCAGCATTTCTAACTGGTTGAATTCTTGGTAACAGCTATTCTTTCTGGAGGAGAGTGAAATCTCAGCATTGTTTTGGTTTGCATCTCTCAAAGGACCAGTGTTGCTGAGAATTTTTTTCATGTTGTTATTTACTGTTTCTACTTCTTTGTCTGAGAAATGTCTCATCATTTCAGATGCCGGTTTTTTGGATGAGATCTTTAAATTTGGCAGGTCTGATTTTTTTAAGTTCTTTATAGATTGGAAATAGTAGAGTTTGGGTGAGGAACAGCTGGTGAAAATTTTTCCTACACTGTGGGGTTGTCTCTTCATGCTATTGGTGGTTTTTCTTGCTGTGCAGAAGCTTTTTACTAAGAAGAGATCCCACTTGTTGATTCTTTGTGCTAGTTCACTTGCAACTGAGGATTTGTTCATGAAGTCTTTTCCTACACCAATGTCTTAAAGAGGACTACCTAACCTCTCTTCCAGGGGGTTTAGTGTTTCTGTTTTAATATTTAGATCTTTATTCCATTTTGATTTTAGTTTAGTGCATTGAGAGAGATATAGGTCTAGTTTTAATCCTTGGCAAGTTGAAACCCAATTTTTTCAGCACCATTTATTAAAGAGGTTGTCTTTCCTCCAGTGAGGGTTTTTGGCTCCTTTGTCAAAAATGAGGTGGCTTAATTTGTCTGGAGTTGTTTCTTCATCCTCTAATCAGTTCCACTGTTCCTCCAGTGTGTTTCTTTGCCAGTGCCATGCTGGTTTTATCTCTGAAGCTTTGTAGTATATTTTCAAGTTGGGGATTGTGATACCCCCTACCTTGTCTTTGTTCCTCTGAATTGTTTTTGCTATTCTAGGTCTCTTCTTACTCTAGATGAATTTTTGGATTGTTTTCTCAAGTTCTGTGTAGTATGCAGCTGGAATTTCAACTAGGATTACAATGAATCTATGTAGCAGTTTTGGAATTATGGCCATTTTCACTATATTGGTTCTTTGTACCCAGGAGCAAGGGATGTCTTTCCATTTTCTGATATGCTCTTTGATTTCTTTTTTCAGAGTGCTATAGTTTTCAGAGTAGAGGTATTTGATTCCTTTTGTTAGGTTGATTCCTAGATATTTCATTTTTTTGGATATTATTGTGAAGCAAGCTGTTTCTCCAGTTCCTTTTTCAGTGAGTCTGTTTTTCATGTACAGGAAATCGATTGATTTTTGTGTGTTGGCCTTGTATATCCATCTACTCTACTGAATTTGGTTATTAAGTCTAGAAGACTTTTGGTGGATGGGGTCTTCTACATAGAGTATCACATCATGTGCAAATAATGACAATTTGACTTCTTGGTTTCCTATCTTTATTCCTTTTATTTCTTTCTCTTGTCTAATTGCTGTGGCTAATGTTTTCAAAACTATATTGAGCAGGAGTGGTGATAGTGCACATCCTTGTCTTGTTCCTGATTTTAGTATGAAGAATTTCAGTGTTTGACCATTTAGTATGATGTTGGCTGTTGGTTTTTCATAGATGGCTTTTATCAGGTTGAGATAGAGACCATCTATTCCAATTTTCAGAAGGTTTTTTTTTAATCATGAATGGGTGTGGTATTTTGTCAAATGCTTTTTCTGCGTCTATGGAGATAATCATACGGTTTTTGTCCTTGGCTCTATTGATATAGTGGATTACATTGATTGATTTGCATATATTGAACCATCCCTGCATCCCTGGGATGAATCCCAACTGGTCAGGGTGTATGATCTTCTTGATGATCTTCTGCATTCTATTTGCCAGTATCTTATTAAGGATTTTTGCATCTATGTTCATTAGTGAGATTGGCCTATAGTTCTCTTTTTCAGTTGGGTCTTTCTCTGCTTTGGGGATCAAGGTGATACTTGCTTCCAGGAGTGAATTTTGGAGTATTGTTTCTCTTTCAATTTCATTGAAGAGATTAAACAGTAGTGGCAATAGTTCTTCTCTAAATGTCTTGTAGAATTCAGCAGTGAAGCCATCAGGGCCTGGGCTTTTCTTCATTTTTAAATTTTTAATTATGTTTTCAATTTCATTCATTGATATTGGGCTGTTTAGAACCTTTATGTCTTCTTCATTCAACTTTGGTAATTTAAACATATCTAGGAATGTGTCCGTTTCTTCTATGTTTTCCATCTTATGGGGGTAGAGGTTCTCAAAGTAGGTATTGATGATCCTCTAGATTTCTGCTGGGTCCATTGTAATTTCACCCTTTTCATTTCTAATTGCATCTATTTGGGCCTTTTCTTTCTTTTGTTTGATAAGTTTAGCTAAGGGTTTGTCAATTTTGTTTATTCTTTCGAAGAATGAACTCTTTGCTTCACTGATTTTTTGTATCATTCTCTTAGTCTCTATTGCAGTGATTTCTGCTGTGATCTTTATAATTTCCTCCCTTGTATGTGCTTTGGGTTTGTCCTGCTCTTCTTTGTCAAGAAGCTTGAGGTTCAGCATCAAGTTGTTTGTTTTAGTTCTCTCTTTTTCCCTAACATGAGTATTCACTACTATGAATTTCCCACATAAGACTGCCTTCATTGTGCCCCATAGATTCTGATATGTTGTATTGTCATTGTCATTTAATTGTAGAAATGGCTTGATTTCTTCTTTAATTTTCTCTTTGACCTTTGGTTACTCAGAAGTGTGTTGTTCAATTTTTATGTGCTTAGGAAATTCTTGCAGTTTCTTTTGCTAGTGATTTCCAATTTCATCACACTATGGTCTGACAATATACAAGGTATAACTTCAATTAATTTTCATTTACTTAAACATGTTCTATGAGCAATTATTTGGTCTATTTTGGAGAACAAATGTTTTGTAGCCGAAAGAATGTGTGTTCTGTTTTTGTGGGGTGGAACACTCTGTAAATATATGCTAATATCATTTGTTCAAGAGTTTGATTGAGTTCTAGTATTTTGTTGTTTATTTTCTGTCTAATTGATCTATTTATATGTGACATTGGGTATTGAGGTACCCCACTACTATTGTTATTAGTGCTTCTTTGATTTTTCATGTCCATTAGTATTTGTTTAATATAGTTTGGCACACTAGTATTTTGTGCATATGTATTTATGATTGATAACTCTTCCTCTTAGATTTTTCTCTTTACAAGGATGTAGTGTCCTTCTTTGTCTCTCTTTATCAGTGTTGGTTTGAAATCTATTTGATCTGAAAAAAGGATAGCTACTCTTGGTTTTTGTTGTGTTCCTTTCACATGGAGTATTGTTTTCCACCCTTTAACTTTCAATCTATGAGTTTCTTTTTTAATTAAGTGAGTTTCTTGCATACAGCATATTGTCAGATCTTGCTTCTTGACCCATTCTGCCTGTCTGTTTCTTTTGATTGGTAAATTGAGACCATTAACATTGATGGTTATAACTGATATATATTGACTTATCCTTGTCCTGACTTTTTTCTATTGTTGAATTCTCCCAATTTGAATTTAATTTCTTGTTATGCCCAATGGATTCATTCAGCTGGGCTTCCTGGGGTTGTGATACTCAATGTCTTTTTCTAGGATATTGTTTAAAATTTTTTTGGAGTGCTGGTTTGGTATTCATGAAGTTCTTCAGGTGCTCTTTGTCATGAAAGTATCTTATTTCTCCATCAATTTTGAAAGACAGTGTTTCAGGGTACATCAATCTGGGTTGGAGGTTGTTTTCCTTTAGAGTCTGAAAGACGTCACTCTGGGCTCTTCTGGACTTGCAGGTTTGTGATGAGAAGTGTACTGTGATTCTGATGGGCTTTTCTTTGCATGTGATTTGTTTCTTTTCTCTAAGTGCTTGTAGAATTTTGTCCTTTGGTTGGGTTCCTGGAATCTTAACTATTGTATACCTAGATGTAAATGTAGTTTGATTATGGCTAGTTGGAGTCCTGTAGGCCTCACTTATCTGTATGTCAAATTCATTTCCTGTGCTTGGGAAGTTTTCTGCCATTACTTCTGTGAACTGTTTTTTTATGTTGTGTACACTCTCTCCTGTTTCTTCATTAACTGCAATCAGTTTTATGTTATTCTTGTTTGCATCATGTAGAAACTGCTAGATTGAGTTCTCATGGTCCCTTACTATTTTTGAGAAATTTTTCTTTTCCTGGTCACTAATTGCAATCCTGTCTTCTATATCTAAAATTCTGTCCTCATATTGGCTCATTCTGCTAAGTAAACTTTCAATGGAGTTTTTAATCTCCTGAAAATCTGTTTGCATCTGTTTTATGGGTTCCATTTGTTTCCAGTGTTGGAATTCTATCATGTTTCTCAGCTCCTCTATTTTTTTTAATCTGTGTCTGCTCTGGATTTATTAATTATGTTTTGCACTATAGACAGTATCTCTGTTGTTATCTGAAAAATTACTTCTGATTTTATTTTTTCCAGACCCTCTTTTGCTGCCAGGTTGAGTGTCAGATTGTTCCATCTCTTTTGCCTTTGGGGTTGCCTTAGGTGATCTGGAAGTCTGGTTTTGAGACTTCTTTATGTGTCTTCTCATTTCAACAGATGCATCCTGCCCTGCCTTTGTTGAGGTGACTTTTTGCTCAACAGTAGTCTTCAATTCTCAGCAAGCCACCAAGCAGACTTTTCTCTGTTGCTCACCCCTGTGACAATTCCTGGGTTCAGAATGGTGGCCATCTCTATCTGTGCACTGTCCTATTTTCCAGACCTGGTCCTGGCTGGGCCCTGTGCATACTTGGGATGGTACCTGGGTGTGCCTCTGGCTGGGGCCTACTCCCCTATGTAGCTGTTGTCCAGCAGGGCCTTTGGCTTGGTGCTGTGCAACCCAGTCACTGATGTCTGAGTGGTCTTCTGGCTTGGGTCTGCATGATTTACCGATTGCATCAGGGAAGGCCTCCTGCCATTGGTTGTGTGCCTGTGCAGCCTTTGGCTGGGCTTGTAGGTCGCAGCTGCAGGGGTCAAGGTGGTCCTTGGCTAGGACCTGCCCACAATCACACTGCTCTGATCCACGCAGGCTTCTCTCTGAAATCTTGGTGCACTTAGAGATGTAATCTGAGTGGGCCTCTGGCTGTTGCTTTGTACCTATGCAGCTCTTTCCCCTCATTTTTTATTAGTATATATTTACATTCCTTGGTGCATGTACATAACACATCTTAATTCCTCTTTTCATCTTCTTCCTCTCCTCTCCCTCTCTTCGTCTTTTCCCATTTGAGAAAGACCTATCTCCATACTTATTATTAATCTTTTATTTGGCTGTTTATTTATATTTTAGGTTTCTCACATAGGAGAGATCCTATAAGGTATACATCCAACTTACTTTATGTGGCCAGCATAACTGTAATACTTAAACTTGAAAAGACATTACAAGTAAGTGAAAATAACAGACAAATAACTCTCTTGAATACAGGTACAATTCTTTATCAAAATATTAACAAATCATATCTACCAAACCTGCGCACCCTTGCCAGTCCAGACCTACATGCCCTGCTAGAACACTACTGGGAGCTGCTGGTGCAGGCTGTGCACAGGAAGGCATGGGAAAACTGAAGAAATATGTATTTTAAGCAAACAAACAGACAGCTTGAGGCAGTAAAAAAAAAAGAAGCAAAAAGAGAGGATAATATGTCATGACAAATACGGTTTATCCTAAGAATGCCAGGTTCATTTGACACTTGAAAATAAAATATTTATTTATTAAAAGAACAAAGGAGAAAAATAATTTCTATGACTACAGATAGATATTTGATAAAGTTCAATCCCAATTCATTATAAATAAGAATAGAATGGAACTTCCTTAATTTGATGAAGGCTATCTGTGAAGAACTTATAGCTGACATTTTATTTGTTGGTGAAATTTAAATAATTTACATTACTATTGCAAACAGGCAAACACGCCTATTCAAATACTTCACAATTATTATTTAACACTGTCTCAGAGGCTCTATCCATTGTAATCAGGCAAGATAAAATATACAGGGCACAAAGATTGGAAAAATGCAAAGCTGTCTCTATTTGCAGATGATACAATTATTTACATAGAAAATACTAAGGTAGCTATTAAATATCTACTAGAAATAGGATAATTTAACAATGTTGCAGAACACAAAGATAATAGAAAAATTGTATTTTTAAATTAAACTATTTGGAAATCACAGCAAATTTGCATGAATGTGTAAGAAATTAAATCGCAAGATACAATTTACTCTTTACCCACCTTTCCAAATGATAAGGACTTTCAAAACTGTAGAACAATAACAAAACCTGGATATTGATATTGATATTGATAATGATACAAAACAGTTTCATTCTCATTGGGGACCCTTCTCATAGCCCTTGTATTGCCATACTCACTTTTGGCTCTCACCCTATTCTTACTCCCTGGCAACCACTGACTGTGCTCCAAGTCTATAATTCTCTCATTTCAAGAGTGTTACATGAATGGATTCATACAATATAATACTTTTGTGATTGACATATTTCACTCCCAAAATTCCCTGGATATTTATCCAAGTCATTACATGTATCTATACTTTGTTCACTTTATTGCTGCCTATTGCATTTCATGGAGTGCCATAGATTGTTATTCATGAACCTAGTAAAGAATATGTCAGTACTTTCCATTCTTTACCTATTATAAATAAAGCTGCTATACTTATGTTTAGGTTTTTGTGTGAACTGCTTACTTCTTTGGAATAAAGGCCAGGACTCTAATCCCTTGTAGCATGCTAATTGCATGTTTAGTTTCGGAGGAAAATGCCTGCTTGCCAGAGCTGCTACATTTCCTCCACCAATATATGACTGATAAGATTTCTCTGCATTCTCCTAAGAAGTTAGTGTTGTCACCATTTTTATGATATAGGTGTAATGTTATCTCACTGTGCTTTTAATTTGCATTGCTGTAATGGTTAGTGAAATTTAAAATCTTGTCAGATATTCATTTGATATTTCTGTATACTTTTTGATGAAATATCTGTTTATATCTTTTTTACATTTTGTAATTTGATTTATTTCACTTCCTTTAAAAAATTTTGATAGTAATTATTTGCAAACAGTTTTATTCTATCTGTAATTTGTTTTCTATCCCCTTAATAGTGACTTTTTTTCTTTTGGTACCGGGGATTGAACTCGGGACCTTGTGCTTGCGAGGCAGGCACTAATAGTGACAATTTTGCTGAGCAAAATTTTAAAGTTTTGATGATGTACAAATTATCAGTGTTTCTTTTGGGGACCATGCTTTTGATGTCACGTCTCAAAATGATTGCCTAACCTGAGGCCTTGAGGATTTTTCCCTGAGATTTTTTTCCTAAAAGTTTCATTAGTTTTAAATTTAATGTTTACATTCATAATCCATTTTGAGTTAATTATTGTATAAAATCTGAGATTCAAGTTAAGGTTCATTTTCATAGCTGTGGTTGTCTAGTCACAAACACCATTTGTTGAATAAGCTATCCTTCTTCCATTGAATTATCTTTGAGCCTTTCTTAAAAATCAGTTGGCATATGTGTGTGGCATATTTCTGGATTCCAAATTTGTTGTATCAGTGTCACAAGATACAATATTTCTGTATAAAATAAGCTGCATTTTTGTCTAATGCCAAAATAATCCTTTGGAAAATGAAATTGGAAATTAATTCTATTTAAAATAACCTCAAAAATAATAAAATATTTGGAAATAGGTTTACCAAAACTAGTCAAGGCCTCTACATTAAAATTGTAAAATTCTTCAGAAAAAAAAGAAATGTTAAGTAGAGTAAATACATCATGTTTATTGTTTAGGAGACTGTTAAGAGTTTCTTCCAAATTTATCTGTAGGTTCAACAATCAAAATATCAGCTGTTTTTTTATAGAAATTGACAAATTTACTATAAATTACTGTGAAAAACTAAAATCAATGTGGAAAAAGAACATAACTGAAAATTGTACATCACTTAATGTAAGGCATTAATATTAAGTTTGAGACAGTGTGCTACTCATCTAAGTAATGGAAGACTATCATTGGAATAGAAAAATCTAGAAACAAACCCTAATGTATATAGTTATGTGATATTTTACAAAGGTGCTAAAGCAATCCTGTAGGGAAAGGTAACATTTTTAATTTGTTTACCTTGATTTATTTTTAACAGATGGTTCTGGAATAGCTATATATTCAGGTGGAAAAATATCAATCTCAAAACTTTTATGATAGTATATATAAAAATGTCCAAGTAAAAAGAATAAATCTCAAATGTTTTGTAATAGTATACACAAAAATTAATTCTAGATTAATTAGGTTTACACAATAAGGAATAATTAGTAAAATTTTTAAATTCCTGCTTATCACAGGACAGTATTAGAAATAGAAATGTCATGTACTAGGAGAAAATATTTGTGAAATAAGTATCTAACAAAAACTACTATTCAGGATATAACAAAAACTCTTATATCTCTGTAATGAAAAGATAAAAATTTAAAATGTATAAAAGTTGCACATCCAATTTTAGAAACAATTTGGAATCTAATTAGTTCAACACATGTGAATAAAAAGCTTATATGCACACAAAAACTGTAACTAAGGATTAATGTGGTCTTATTCATTATTTCCTCATACTATAAACACCCTAGATATCATTCAAAAAAGTAATAGATGAACAAACTGAAGTGCCATGGAATATCTCTAGGCAGTCAAAAGAAATAAATGATTCACTTATGCAACCACATGGAGGTGTCATAAATTAATTTTGCTAAGTGAAAGTAGCAAAACTACAAATGTTACATATTGTATGAATATATTTGTATGATATTCTAGAAAAAGAAAAACTATAGAGACAAAAAACTGATCTGCAGTTTTCAGGAGTTGGAAGAAGGGCAGGAATTGATTACAAAGGGACCATATAAGGGAATTCTCAGGGTGATGGAAATGTTCTGTATGGTAGTGTAGCTGTGAATACGTGGCCATGCACTTGTCAAAACCCGTAGTACTGTACATCATGAACAGTTTCTAACTGTAGGCAGATTAAAAAAAAATTTAGGATGTCTAGGGAATCCCAGATAGAAGAAAGGCTATGGCAAATGTATTATAGATATGATATAACTATATTGCAGTAGAGTGATAGGAAACCAGCTGACTTAATAACTACAGAAAATTGGTTTGTCTTGATACAATTTTAAAGACAAAAGCAAAAAGAACTGTATACAAATACTGTTCTCTAGATAACTATGTTTCTTTTAAGGGTACAGTTTAACAATTCTATGACTTCATTACATATACACTTAGGTTGACAAAAAAAAGTATATTATAAATAGTGAGAGCCAGTTTTCTCTGCCAGAGAAAAAATTAACAAATAAGCAATGAGGATATATCAGTTTTCTATCACTGCCACAACAAATTACCACAAACTTTGTGGCCTAAAAATAATTCAACTTTAGTATCTTGCAGTTTTGTAGGTAGAATTCTAACATGGGGCTCAATGGGGTAAAATTAAGGTTTTAGCATGCTGTATTCCTTTCTGGCTGAGGTAGGAATAATCTGTTTCCTTGTTTTCTTCCTGTTTCTGAAGGCTACTCATATACTTTGGCTCCTGGGGCCCTTCATCAAAAAAACAGCAATATTTTATCTCTTTGTGTCTTTCTTGCATAGTCACACCTCCATTCTACTCTCTCTTTCATCTCCCTCATAGACCTATAAGGACATTCATGTTACAGTGGGCCCACACAGATAAACCAGGATATTCTCCAAGTTTTATGATAAGCTGATTGAAAATTTTAATTCCATCTACAAACTTAATTCCCTTTTGCTATGTAAGGTAATACATTAACTGCTTTCAGGGATTAGGATGTGAACATCTTTTGGGGTGGGGCATCATTCTGCCTACCACAGGAGGAATAATGAAATAAGCCCTATAGTGCTGGATTGGAATCAGAAGCATCAATGTAAACTGGTGTTTACTTTAACATTTACACAGGTTGATACAGAATAAAATATAGGTATGTCTGTATATACATAGATTTTCTGGCTCTCTCCACCAATAGGACCTAAAATCAGTAATGCTTCAGTACCAAAAAGCACATCTAGGTCTAGATCTTTGTTCCTAAATATTATTCTTTGATTGAAACAGGTAGGAAACCAAAGAATGGTTGATTCTAAGTTTAGGGCAGGAAATATATAAAACAAATTTAAATTATCTTGTGGTGACAGAAAATGTGTTTACAAAAACAGCCATGAGAATGCAGTAATGTCCAAAGAATACAGGACCTGACCTGAAAGAATCCCTAATGGTTGGACAAATTGGAGCAACAAACTAAATATAGATAGTATTGCAACTTTAGCCAAAGCACAAATAAGTCCATACTAATATAAATAAATAATTGAATAAATAAATGGAGAAAAGAGAATGACTCTTTTCTACAGAAGAATTCTAATTACTAAGCATTAAAGAAATGAGGGAACAAGATAATCACCACTGAAATAGCAAAGTAATTTTTGCAGGCAAGATCCACTGATACATGATAAAATTATTGAATGAAACCTTATAAAGAAATTGCATATTTTCCTCTCCTCCAAATATCATGAATTGTGGTATTTTAAGATGAGTTCACAAATTCCTTGGTACTCCTCCCTCTGGTAAGTAAAGTTTAATTCTTCTTGATTTAAGTGTGAGACAGGCTTAGTGATTTGTTTCTACTGGAAAGAGTATGAACTGTTACCAAGTGCATATTGAGAAAACATCAGACAAAGCCAAATTGAGGGACATTCTACAATATATATATTATATATTCCACAATACTGCTGAAAAACATCAAGATGATGAAAGACAGGGAAGTCTGAAGAATTGTTGCAGGTTGAAGGAGACTGAGGTACAATGACAAGTAAATACAACGTGGCATCTTGGGACTTATACTGGTACAAAAGACATCAGTGAAAAACGTGAGGGAGTTCTAACCATTTAGAGTTTGGTCAATAGTAATCTGCCAAAGTTAATTTTTTGATAAATGTATGCATCATGGTTATATAACAATGCTAATATTGGGAGAAGTTGGATGAAATTACACAGAAATACTCTGTATCATTCTTGCAACTCTTCCAGAAATCTAAACTTATTTCAAAATATTATAAAGAATCACAAGATTGGGACAAATATTTCCCAACAGCAAATATATAACTGCCAATACATATGAAAGAAAGTACTCAATATCATTTGTCATCAGAGGAAAGCAAATTAAAACCAAAAGGAGCGTGGGGGATTTAGCTCAGTGGTTCCCACTCCTGCCTCGCAAACAGAAGTACCCGAATTTGATCCCTAGTACCAAAAACAAAACAAAACAAAACAAAACAACCACAAGGAGACTTCAATATACACTCACCTGAACAGGTAAAATTTAGAAAATTGTCAATGCAAAATGTGGGCAAGGAAATGAATTAACTAAAAATTTCCTACTTTGGATGGAAGTGTACAATGGTACAACTTTTTAAATGTTTCAGCAATTTCTTCTAAAATGGAATTATCCTATAACCAAGCAAATGCACTTCTATATAGTCAATATAAATAAAAATTTGTGCATGAACATTCACAGAGATTTAATCATAGTAGCAAAAACTTAAAACAGCCTAGAGATCTGTCAGTATGAGAATGGATAAGCAAACTTTGATGTATTCATAAAAGGGAATACTATTCACAATAATATGTATGCAACTACTCAGGAACATGGAACAATATGGATGAATCTGAACAAATTATTTTGTGTGAAAGAAGCATTGTATAAAAATACTTAATCTCTTATTAAGTTTCAGAATGGATAATATTGATCTACTGTGTTTCCCCACATTATAAGTTGGTACAATAATGTATTTCATTATGTTGTCTGATGTAGCCATGCCCTTGTATTTATATATTGAAATACATATCATTTATTCAAATTACTTTCATTCCTCATTTATATTTGTTCGGTCACTATATTGATTTTTAAAAATTATGTATGCAGGTATGTTATACTCTTTATGAAAGTCATTTCAGGATAGGGAAAGAGATGTCACAAGATATTTGTTATTAAGAGGGAGTATTAGGTCTCATAGGAATGAGAGCTACTGATCTAGAGCTAAGAATGAATGGTGAATATGGATGATAATGATAAGTCTTGAGGTTGTTAAAATCATGGCTCATTATTTCCATAGTGGGAGAAGCAAATCTCCAATGCGAATGAACCACAGGAACAGAAAACTTCTGCCCGAGAAGAAGCATGACCGGTGGGTGACAAGCCCTTTTCATCATCATGTCAATTTATTGCCATGACAATCCAATAAGATTGATTTTATTATTGTCCCCATTTTTGAGATGACCTAACAAGTTCTGTCAGTTAGTGAGTGGTAGAGCCTAGAAGGTCTATCTCATACCAAATACCATAAATAAATACCATATTTGGTCTATCTCATACCTAATACCGTATTAGGTCTATCTCATACCAAAGCCAAGTACTTTCTCTTATCCTGCTCAGCCTCTGCAAGAGAATGCTGGAAAAGAAAGTGCCAGACTTCCCCATCCCTCTACAGGGGAGTCTGCCCTTGAGGATTAATGAAGAGTATCTTTCAGCATTTACAGAGTGCTTCAAGCTGGGCTAAGGAATCAGAAAAAAATAAAGTAAGAGTCCCTTACCTTCAGGGCAATCTAGTTTATTAGATTAGATTTCTAATCCAATTGGACATGGAAGATTTATATAATCAGTACAAGGTTAACTTAGAGGAAGAAGAGACAATGGTGGTAGCTGAAAGAATAGCAAGGATAATTTGTGTGTGTGCCTATGTTTCCAATGTATCCCATCTATGTCTGAAGGAAGCCTCAGCAAGGATTTACTGATTGCCTTTTATGTGCACAGCAAAAATCCCAAGAAGAAACTGAAGACATAGTGATATACTGGGAGAGGGAAACAGTCTTTGGGGAGGCCTGAGGGGAAGGGTGCAGATCACAGATGAAGGGCATACCTATTTATCAGAGGTCAGAGGCCCACAGAAAAGGAGACTGCAACATGAAAAAAGTGGAATCCAGACTAGAGAGGCACCAACCAAACTGTGCAAAGGCCAGCAGGAAGTCATTCTTACCCACTGAGCAAGAGTCAAGAGAGGAGGGAGTAAGCTGAGAGGCCAAGGAGATTAGAAAAGGTTTGGAACATGCTGTGGGCATGAATACAGCCAAAGAATCAGCAATAAATGCATAAAAGACTGTAGAGCTGCCTGCAGGCTCTGGTGAAGTTAAGCTTCCAGGATTTATGCATTTGTTGATTATTCACTTTGTGCACTACCCATAGTAAATATTCAACCCCAGGCAGCCACCTCTACACCTTTCCTACTCTTGGCCCCTCAGCCAATGTTCTGTCTCATTTATCCCTAAGTTGTGAGCACTCTGAGCTACAAATTATAATGACAGAGCACACACACATACGGTTTGCTGTTATAATCAAAATTTACAACAAAATTAATCTGACACATATTTAATGATATGCATAATTGTTATTGTGCTGGGTGGCAATTAGGCATAAATTGTAAACAGTGCATATAAATGCCTGTAATTAGAATTACTTCCAAAGAGTTAAACCAAATTCTTACTGTCTTTCCTGAGTTTGTCAGCCTTTCTGTATTCCTCATCTGTATCCATGTCAGCAGGTGCAGTTACTGGGTTGGTGTCAATCATCTCCTTCAACAAGCACTTGTTATTGTTACAGGACAAAATCTAGGGTCTCTGGCTGACAGTTATCTCTGGCTGCCACTCAAAAGGCCCTCTCTTCTGAAGTGCCCATTAAGAGCCAGCTGTCTCATGCTGTCCTCAGCCAACTTCAGAGAAGGCTCCCTGTGCCCTCCAGAGGAATCTCAGGTGGGGCCAAAGGGTAAGCTCCTGGCTATTTGTGGCAACATAGGGATGAAAGGGGCTCTGAGTCTCAGTATTTGGAACTCTGTGGGCAGGTGGACCTCAGAGTGAGAGAAAATGGCTGAATTCATTATGCACACACCCTCCTCCTGCCCCTGACCCCATGAAATGATTAATGTGATCATCTTGACCTTAAGGTCATCTTGTTCTTAAGGAAATAGATTCCCACTATAAAGGAAATCCTGCTCTAGCCTGATCCTCAAAAATCCCTCTCCTATTCAATGAACCTATTGCCTGAAATGCCTTTAAAATTCAGACATGGGTTGCTTTTGTTTTTCATTAAAAATAAATGGTTTAATATCCCAAGGAAGCTGGCATACCCATGGGAATCCATATCAGTAGACTGAACTGGAGAATCAGATAGATAGGCCTGGCAGTGAAATTTTGGTATTTACCCTCTCTGAACCTCAATTTCCTCATTGGTCAAATGGTGATAGTAATAGTGTGTACCTCATATGGCTTTTCTGAGTATTTCATGGGATCACATACATAAAATAGTGGCATACTTCCTGGAACATGGTAAAATTTCTTTTACTGTTAGATCCATTTGTTCTTGTTGTGGCTGTGGTTACTTTTAGCTGTAGTCCGGGCTTCCTCATCCCTGCAACAGTCCCTCTTTGTGTTTACTCCTGTAGGAAATAAGACTGCAGGAAATGAATGTATAAAATGGTAGTGGTGAAGTCTAGATGCTGAAGCCACAGATGACCTTAAATCAAATGGAACAGCACAGATGGCTCAGACCTTCTTCTCTATTCCATATTTGTTAGAGGGAGGTTGTTGCTAACCTGGAACACAGCAAAACTTGACAATTAAAGGAAACAAAAATCAGGCCAAATGAAAATGATTATTACAAACATTCACTTCATCACGAAAAAAAAATGTATTCAATGAACACTCAGTGTACTGTCCTGGAGAGATAAGGGGTAGAGGCAAGATATTTTAAAGGGCAAGAAAGGACATGTGAGTTAACATGTGCAATAAGTATGATGGTAATGCTCCATATGGTGGTGACAGCTAGGATGCAGCAAGTATGCACTGAAAACATAAATATAATAAATCATACAACAAATTAAAAACACAGTGTCAGAAGAATTTTCCCCTACAGCTGAAGTTTATGTGGACTAAATAATAAATTGAATTACACTCATGGATTCTATGGGTCAGGAATCTACAAAGGTTATAGTGGGAATGACATCTCAATCCCACAATGTCTGGCACCTCAGCTTGGAAAATTTTATGACTGCAGTGGCATGGCAGCAAAGAAGTGGGTGTTGTCTGGAGACATATGCACTCACATGTGCATTGTGGTTGCTGTCAACCTTTAGTGCCCTGGTCATGCTCTATTTGTCAAAGCCATTTCCGCATTTCCATATTCAAGGGAGAGGGAACATATATCTCAATTTTCAACGGGAAGAATATCAAATAATTTGAAAATACAGCACAGATCCTATAAATCATGAATGAGCATCACTTTTGTCTCTCCAGAGACTGTTAAACTGGAAAACTTCTACATGGGTTCTTCATGTGACTTCTTCACAGTGTGGGAACTTCAGGATAATCAGATATATTACATGACATTTCAGTGATACAAAAGCAAGTTTATAGCAAACAAGACAAAAGGTACATCACTTTCTATGACCCAGCTGTCATAAAGACACTATCACTTCCTCCATCTGAATGTTAATATTATGCTCAGAATATGTTGTTGGTGTCATGTTGTATTGATCCATATACTACCAAGCCCTTTGAAATTCACAGAGGAGGACATTGATTCGACTTATTGATAGGAAGAATATTAACAGATGAGTGGATATATTTTAAATTCTTCTTTGTCACCCATTTATCAAGGCACAACTGCTGAATAGCTAGCTACACATTGACTAACTAGGGGGTGAGAATTCCAAAGGCATTTGTTCAATCACTTTTTTCATCAAATACATATTTAGCGCAAACTATGGGACAGGCATAGAAGTTTTGAGAGATAGGCATTGAAAATATAAATATAAAAACAATTACACTGTGGAAGTCAGTATGGAGATACCTCAAAGAACTAGGACTAGAGGTCCCATTTGACCCAGCTATTCCCCTGCTGGGTATCTTCCCAAAAGAATTAAAAGAATCATACCACAGTGATATATGTGTACTCATGTTCATAGCGGCACAGTTTGTAATAGCTAAAGCTTGGAAGCAGCCCAAGTGCCCATCACCTGGAAACTGGATAAAGAAAATGTGGGTTTTTTTTTTATAAATTGGAGTACTACTCAGCCATAAAGAATGAAAAACTGGAGTCATTTATAGCTAAATGGATGCATATCAAGGCTATACTCTTAAGTGAAATAAATAGGACACACATGTGTAAATACCGAATAGTTTCACTAGTGTGAGAAACTGATAGTGTAAACAAGGTTTAAAATGATTAAAATGAATAACTGATATTTTGAAATAGGAAAAAAGGTCCAAAGACGAAGGAGTGAAGAAAGGGGAAGGGGAAAGGAAAAAAGGGAAAGGAAAAACTATGAGAAAAGAAAAAAAAATGGAAATGAAATCTATGTAAATAGGGAAGGGCAGAGGGGGTGAAGGGAGCACAGGTAATGGGGAAAAAAAATAAGAACCAAGATATATCATGTACAGGTACAAACACCCAATGATAAATGTAAATGAATTATATACCTAAAAGAACTAAAAGAAAAAAAACCAATTACATAATTACCACTTTGCAAGGTGGTAATAAGATAAGAATAATGAGCTACTGAACAGGAACCTAACTAGGTGGGATGGGTGATGGTGTAGGCAGGGAAGCTAATTTAGATGAGGTGGTTGGAAATGTCTATCTGATGTCAAATTTAAGGTGAAAGCAGAAGGATAAGAAAGAACCAACTGTATCAAGATTTGGGATAGAGTATTCTTAGCAGAGGGAATATCATCTGCAAACATTCTAAGGCACAAAAGAATTTACAAATTGAAGAAACTTCAATTAAATTAAAGATGACAATTGAAGATGGCAGAGTGGTGAGGGGCAGCAGTTTAGTCTCCCTGAGCCTCAGAATCCAGGTACTAGAAAAAACCAACTTGGGGAATTAAAAAAAGAAGTAAATTGATCTCTAGGAAGCAAGAAGGAACTGACAGGGCTGGGATTTAGCTCAGTGGCCCTGCTCCTGCCTCGCAAGCACAAGGTCCTGCGTTCGATCCCCAGTACAAAAAAATAAATAAAAAAAGAAGGAACTCGCAAGAAAATTAAAAGCTATAGAGAAGTTGAAGAAATGGACTACAGTGCAGAGAAGGGAATGAAACATGCTGGACTCTCTCCCCTGGCTCTAGTGTCATGAGGAAAGGAGCCTGACTCTGAAAAAGAAAGATAAGTTCTGAGGGCCCCAGAGGGTTCCAGGGGGCTCCAAGGTGAAACAGCAATGGTGGACTGGGCCAGCAGGCTGTTGTGATTTGCAGGGACAGTATGGGGTATGGCAAGCAACAGCTTACAAGGGATCCCAGCCCAGGTGGCCACCATATTGCTGGAGAGGTTGGATGTCATTCTCTGAAAGGATTGAATGTTTAAATCTGGGACTCAGAATAGCTGTGGGACAGCTTAGCCTCAGGATTCTCAGCATTACCTTCTCACAGTAACTGAGTGAGAGCCACAGGAGACAATGCAGATAGAGAGCAAGCTGGAAAGTGATCTTAAGAGGGGTTTTAGTTCAGGACAGGAAAGACACAGGCCCTGCCTCCCACAAAAAATGTTGGCATTGAGTACTTGAACCCTCATCCTACTGCCTGCATCTGGTATGGATCTGGGGACAGACTACCTTCCTTATTTACCAGTAAGTGGGGACATGTCTCAGCTTTGACACTTCCATACCCTGGGTAAACAGAAGGGCCTCAGAAATGGGGAGAAGTATGCCTCAATAAACCACAGGCTTTAAAGCTAAGTGGAGAAAACTGAATTGCTAGACCCCAAAATTGCAGATCCCAGAAGGAAGTCATTCATTCAAAACAACAAATATTTTTGGACTCTTTCTAAAAAATTCTTTTTCTTTTTCTTACTTTTTCCCTTCAATTTCATTTCTTTTTCCTGTTAACTTTTTTCTTTTGAATTTTTTTCTTATTTTTATTCTGCATATTCTTTTTCTTCTCCCCTTTTTAGTTTATCTTTTATTTTTCTTTTGCTTTTATTTGTTATCTTTAACCAATTCTATAAATATCCTTCTACTCCCAAACAGGATCCTTTATTTCACTTCTAAATCCTTTCTGATCTAATATAGTTTATGTTTTCAAATTTTGCTTCTTACATTCCCCTAATCCCATCCCTCTATATCTTTAATAGTATGATCAAAAGGCTTTATTAATCTTTAGATAGTTAATTCTGTACAATTGCTGTTAAATTATTTTCAACCACTAGTGGAGATATAGCTGTCGCATTTAGTACATGTTAGTTGTAAATCAATACCTGGGTTGTCTTAATGTTTATACCATAATTGTGGATTTCTTCTCTAGGATTAGGGGTGGTACATAATTGATTCTTCTGATACATTAATATACAATTTCTATTGGATGATACTACTGTAGCTGATTTGCTTGATACTATTGGATGATACTACTGTAGCTGATTTGCTTGATACTATCAGAGTTCCATAATTTTTGCTATTAAGAGATTTTTTTCCGTAAGCCAACACCCTATTATCTTTGTGACATTAACAATACTGGTACATTCCCAGAGAAGTCGATATCAGGCCAATTACACTGTATCCCCTCCCCCAAAATTAATCAAAGTGGTGAGATCTTGAGGGCAGAGATAAAGGACTATAGTTAGCTAAACCCAAAAGACACTGCTGAAAAGTGACTGACTAAAGAGTTTTTTATACCAGCAACAAAGTCTTTACACTATAAGCATCCATAAATCTCAGCACAAAACAAAACAAACAAAAACAATAAAAACAAGAGAAGACAAGGTAGTAAAATACCTTCCCAAACTCCCAACTCCCCCAAATCTGATGCAGGAGGAATCAAGCAGGGAATAGCAAAAGCCACATACTTGAATTATTTGAAAGAATAACAGGGGAGACTAAAAAGTGGATCAAAGTTGTTTAATGGGATCACAGAAGATATAACTAAACAAATTCTGGAAGTAATAAAAAAATTATCAGGGAGCTAATAGAAGACACTAATAAGCTAATAGAAGATACTAATAGCTAGTCAAGCTAAGCAAAATGATATAAAGTATGAATGACTGTTTAGTAAAGAATTAGAATCCATGAGAAAGTTTCTAAGAGAAATCCAGGAGATTAAAAATAACATTGAATTGGGCTGGGGATTTAGCTCAGTGGTTCTGGTGCCTGCCTCACAAGCACAAGTTCCCGAGTTCGATCCCCAGTACCAAAACAAACAAACAAACAAACAAACAAAAAACATTGAAAGTATAGGCAGCATAAAAAATCAAGGGCCGGACAGAACTTCAGAATTAAAAGGCAAGGATACTTTCAAAACCAACTACTCAAAGATACCTCAAAAACAAGAGAACATAAAAAATGGATCCAACAGCTGCTAGATGATGCAAAGAGAACTAATCTAAGACTAAAGGAAATAAGTGAAAAATCAGAACACAGAAAAAAATGGCATAAAAAGCTTATTTACAGAAATAATATCAGAAAATATCCCAGACAGAGAGAAAGAAAGAAAAATACAGAAAAGTGAGGCACATAGAAACTCAAATAGACAATATCAAAAGACAAGCGCTCTACTTCACTTTATAGTCAAAATACCAGAAGTCCAGCACAGAGAAAAAACCTTAAAAGATGTTACAGAAAAGCAATGAATAAGATAAATTACACCAGACTTCTCAAAACAAACCTTAACGGCCGGGGGGGGCATTCAGGGAAGTGTTTCAAGCCCTAAAACATAATGACTTCTAACCAAGACTAATATATTCTACAAATTTTTTCTTCAAAATTGACAGAAAAATAAGGTATTTCCATGACAAGGAGCACCAGAAGAAATTAATAACCACCAAACTAATGTCACAAAAAATTATCAGGGATATCCTGGAAAGACACAATGAAGCCAACAATGCCAATAAGTCAAAGAGAATGAATATACCCAGCAGATTGAGAAGTTAATTTTAAGTGAAAAATAAGGAAATCAACAAAAAGAAAATAATACAATGACAGGAATAAGTTAATACATTTCAGTAATAACTCTCAATAATAATGATCTCAATTCCCCAATCAAAAGACATGGATTGGTATAGTGCATCAAGTAACAAAACCCAATGATATGTAGTATACAGGAAACACATTGAATTCAAAAAGAAACTCACACAAACAAAGAAACTCACAGACTAAAAATCAAAGAATAGAAAACAATATTCCATGCAACAGGAACCAGGAAATAAGCACTTGTAGCTATTCTAATTTCAGATAAGGTGGATTTGAAGCCAAAACTGAGCAAAAGAGACAAGCAAAGTCACTACATATTGGTCAAGAGAACAATTTAACAAGAAGTGAAAACAATAATAAACATTTATGCACCAAATATTGGCACACCCAAATTCATAAAACAAACACTACTGGGACAAATATATCAGATAAACTTCAACAAAGCTAATGGGGCACCTCAACATCCAACTATTACAAATAGACAAACTAGACAAAAAAAATCAACAAAGAAATTTCCGAGTTGAATCAAACTTTAGAAATCCTAAATAATCCAGTATCAGAAAACAAAATTGAAGGTGTATTATAAAAAACAGTACCATCTAAGGAAAGTCCAGGTCTTAGTGGACTCATTGCAGAATTCTACAAGAAATTTAGAGAAAATTTAATGCCAATGCCCATAAAACCATAATGAAATTGAAAGGGAAGTAGTACTCCTGAAGCCATTCCTGGAAGATGGCATTACCCTGATTTCAAAACCAGGAAAGGACCCAACCAAAAAAGGGAACTATAAGCCAATTTCTTTAATGAACATAGACACAAAAATCTTCAATAAGATACTGGCAAATAGAATGCAATAAATCATCAAAAAGATCATACATGAGGGGAATGGAATTAACATGAGAAAATGAAAAAATGGAAACAAAGACTTTGTAAATAGGGAAGGGTTGAAGGGAGGTCAGGATATGGGGAAAAAAAGTATCAAGATATATTATGTAAAGGTACAAATCTCCAATGATGAATGTCATTATATTGTATACCTGAAATGTACCAATAAAATTTTTTAAAAAGATCATACATTATGATCAAATAGGATTCATTACAGGGATGCAAGGATGGCATACCATATGAAAATCAATAAATGTAACACACTACATAAACAAAAGCAAGTGCAAAAATCACATGATTATCTCAGTAGACACAGAAAAGGCCTTTGACAAGATTTAATATGCATTCATGACAAAAAGTCATGAAGAAAATAGGAATAGAAGGGCCTTATCTCAATCTGATAAAAGCCATTTATGACAAACCAGTGGTCAACATCATATTAAATGGGGAGAAGCTGAAAGCTTTCACTCTAAAATCAGTAACAAGGCAAAGATGTCCACTAACACCACTTCTGTCCAATATAGTGCTCAGAGCATTAGCCAGAGCAATAAGGCAAGAGAAAGAAATTCAAAGAATATATATAGGAAAGAAGAATTTAAATTTTCACTATTTGCTGATGCCATGATCCTCTACATAGAAGACCCAAAAAATTCCACCAAAAGACACCTAAAATTAACAACAAAATTTAGTAGCATAGCAGGATACAAAATGAACACACAAAAGTCCGTAGCATTCTTGTTCACTCATAAAAAATTCAAGACGACATTAGGGATATAATACTGTTCATAACAGCATCAAGAAAAATTAAATACTTAAGTATTACCCCAACCAAGGAAGTGAAAGACTACTAAACATTACATCACTCTGAAAAAGGACATTGAACAGGATATCAGAAAATAGAAAGATATCCCTTGTCCTGGATAGGCAGAACCAATATAGTCAAAATCCCACTTCTTCCAAAACTGATACACAGATTAATGCAACCTCAATCAAAACATTAATAGTGTTCCCCAGAGAAACAGAAAAATCAATCAAAATTCATGTGAAACTAGAAGAGGTCTAAAATAGTGAAAGCAATCCTGGGCAACAAGAGCAAAGCAGGAGGCATCACCATTCCAAACTTAAAGTTATATTACAAAGCTACAGTGACAAAACAGCATGGCATTGGCAAAAAACAGACATGTGGTTCAATGGAACAGAATAGAGCATGCAGAAATAACTCCAGGCACAGTCAGCTACCCAATCTTTGACAAAGAGGCTGAAAACTTTCATTTGAGTAAAGATAGCCTTTTAAACAAGTGATGCTGGGAAAATGGGCTATCCATATGCAAAAGATGGAAACTAGACTCGTATTTCTCACCATGTACTACACTGAAGTCAAAATGATCAAATATCTAAATATTTAGATCAAATATCTAAATATTAAAACAGAAATAATTTACTGGAAGATAAAATATGTAAAACTCTTGAAGACATAGGCATAGGCAAGGACTTTCTGAACTGAACCCCAATTGCACAAGAAATAACACTGAGCATAACCAAATGGGATCACATCAAATTCAAAACCTACTGAACAGCAAAGGAACAACTAACAGAGTGAAGAGACAATCTGTAGAAAAAAATTTCCCAATCTGGGAAAAATTTCCCAGATATACTTTGAACAGAGGGCTGATATCTAGTATATATAAAGATCTCAAAATTAGATTCTGCAAAAAAAAGACCAAATCAAAAAATGAGTAACTGAAATGATTTAACAGTTTTCAAAAGAAGAAGTGCAAATGGCCAATAAATATATGAAAAATTTTTGAACATCACTGGCCACTAGAGAAGTGCAAATTAATACGACACTGAGATTCCACCTCACCCCAGAAAGAATAGCTATAATCAAGAAACCAAATAATAACAAATTCTGACGAGACTGCACAGAAAAAGGAACATTTCTTCACTGTGTGAGTATAAAGTAGTACAACCAGTATGGAAATAAGTATGGAGATTCTAAAAAACCTAGAAATATAAATTCCATTTGATCTAGTTTTTCCCCTTCTGGGTATCTTTCCCAAAGAGTTAAAGACATATTGCAATGACACCTGCATACTCATGTTTATAGCAGCACAATTTACAATAGCTAAATCTTGGAAGAGGTCAATATGTCCATGAACAAATAAGTTGATAAAAGAAACTGAAAGTGTAAATCAGGATCAAAATGTATAATAGATAATGTGAAATAGGAAGAAAAGGTAGAAAGGGGAAGTGGGGGGTAGGGGAAAGGAAAGAAGGGAATGGAATTTACATGAGAAAAGGAAAAAATGGAAACAAAGTCTTTATAAATAGGGGTGGAGGGGTTGAAGGGAGGTAAGGGGAATGGGGAAAAACTAAGAATCAAGATATATTATGTAAAGGTCCAAATCTCCAATGATGAATGTCATTATATTGTATACCTAAAATGTACCAATAAAATTAATAAAAAAAGAAAGAAAATATATTTATATACAATGAAGTACTACTCTGCCTTAAAGAAGGATAGACTTCATGCCTCTGTACTTATCTTTTCTCATTTGATTGATTTTTGGGGTTTTTTTGTGAGTTTCCCAGAATAGTCATAAACAGCTAGCTACCCATTTTTTTTTACATTGTCATATTGCCATAGAAACTAAGCATAAAATCTGTTATATCAGGCAGTCCATCTCCTGCCAAAATTGGCCATTCCCTGACCAGCAGGACATTTTCCTCCTGGAAGACCAAGCATTTACCACATAATTTAACAAAGTAAGTCCAGAACACCAAAATGAAGATCTATTTTACGTGGCTACTCATGGTTTTAAGTACTTTATCAATCAGAGTCCATATGAGGAACAGAATTCTGCCCAAGTAGTTTAAATGAAGATATTTTACTGCAGGACTACATTTTGGATACTTTTTGTTAACTTATTTTTATTGGTATATGGTTGTAATACATAATAATTACATTTGTTTTGAGGAATTGGTAACTATAAATACATCATATCTTGATCATTTTTTATCTTCCTTCCCATCTCTCCTCTCACCTTTCCCTAATCCCCTTCCCCATTGCCTTCCTATTACCTAACATCTCTCCTTTATTTGTAATTTATTTTGAATTTGGGTTTCGCAAATAAGGACTACTTTGGAATAGGTGTGTGGGATGACATGATACTGAATCATTCATACACTAACTACAAGGAACAAAGTTTCAAAGAGTGACCTTGTACCCCAAGGGGACACAAAGAGAGCTAGAATTATGGAGAAGAGGCCATCCACTGGAAGATCTGGTTGTGAACATTTGCAGTTAGTGCTAAATACACCTGAAAAGCATGGACCTGTCAGGGAAGACATTCTTGACCTGTCTTGGCTGAGTAGAAGTGGAAGTGAACCAATACTGGAAAGGAGAGATATCCTTGGGAGTCAACTTCCTGCCACAGGAAGAAAAAGGGATCTGTGGACAATGAGGAGCCAGGGAGTTCTGCAAGTGGAAAATGGTCTAGAAGTTCAACTCTACCACCAGGCATCCAATTACCTGGGCCTCTGCTGAGGGTGCTGGTAATTACAGCAGCCATGTTGAAGTGGCAGCCATGTTGGAGTGACAGCCATATTACTTCTCAAGTGAAAAGCAAGCAGAAGGAGAATCAGCAGAGCTCCCACAGTCACTTTAAGGACAGCTGCCAATGACTTGTGGACCTCCCAAGAGGCTCTATCTCTTAAAGAGCCACAGCACCTCTCTATACTGATACCCTGGGACGCAAGTCATTACGACATGGGCCACTGGGAGACATTCAATATTCATTTGATAGCAGAAAGTGAGGGTCAAAGTGCCTGAGTTGCTTAAGATCACATATCTGACCAAGAAATAGAGGGAGGCAGGAAAGAGGGGAGAGGAAGGGAACTTTAAAGGAAGATGTTACAAACATATACCAACTTCACACAAGAGATGTCATTGTTGTGTACTACAAACATAGACTAATAAAAATAAAATGAAGAAAAATCAACTTAAAAAGAAGGATAAACTGGAGCCATTCCTAGGGAAATGGATGCTCCTTGAGACCACAATGTTGAATAAAATAAAACAAACACACAAGCTTCAATATCACATGGCTTCTCTTACATGAGAAACCCAAAATATGAAAGAAAGGCAAATATAATGGATAGACAATTGGAAATAAGCAACCAAGGAATGGAGGAAGTGTGAGGGAGGGAAGGAAAATGAAAATTTTTAAAAAGAGATAATCATGATATGGTATACATATATGTACCAAGTACAAAAAGAAATGTGATCATAATATACTATCAACATGTAGAAAAAAAATAGAAGGTGTCCAGGAGACGGAGGGAAAGGGAGAGGAGGGAAGGGAAAGGAGATAAAAAGGATTAAGATGTGTCATGTATATGTACCAACTCTCCACAATGAATGCAATCATTATGTACTACAAACCTGTACTAATTAAAAAATACCGAAATTGAAGAAACTGAGAGGATCACAATGTGGACATTTCACACAGACAGAATCACATTACATGAAAAAATTAAACTAGTAGGCAGGAGTCAAATTCTTAGCAGTTTAATAGGTCCATTCCCTCTTAGCCTGCCTTTTTCTCTAATTAATCACCTCCTTCATTAACTTTCACACTACTATTGTCAGAAGGATATATGGATGTTTGTTCTATGTAAGAAAGACATAGAAAATAAGTAAAAAGAGGAGGAAATAGTAAATAGAGGACATTCTTGCAGAAAGATTAAGGTGAATTCAGTCTGATGATATCATTTGAGCAGCTATTACAAGCCACTGATGGGCAGGAAGGCCCGAAGTCTCCACAAAGCTGTCCTGTCATATAGAATACCTTAGTGTCTAGCTTGTGTTTTGCTTTCCAACAATGATAGTAAAGTCAGACTTGGCAAAATTGAGAGGTCTCAGATATTTGGGTCTCATTTTTTTTAGCATGGGTTTTCAACTTTCAGATCACTTCATAGCTTTTCAGATAGCTCTCTGGTCCATACTTCTTTACTATTTCAAAGCAAGAAAGATCCCCATAACATCCAACAATGATAATGATAACTATTGAAATAGTGATTAACACATATCAAATACCTCCCATTTGTGAAGAACTTGACACTCATTATCTCCTTAATCTTCCTAGCAGCCCTGGGAGGCAAGGCAGTATGAGTATTTCCATTTTACATGAAAGACTTGAAGATCAAGGGCCAAGTTACTTCCCTGAGATCACAGAGCCACTACAAACTTGTTTTAGTTATGAGCCTACTTTTTAAAACACTATGGAATAATACTATATTTTTTCAAAATATCAAAAAAATACAATTAGGAACCTGAAGACTTTGCATAAACAGTGTCCCTAAAGGTGAATATTTACCTAATTTCTCATTTTTATCCAGATGCCTGGCTTCATATATGCCAAATTAAATTGTGGCCAGTGAAAAATTATCTACCTTTTTTCAAGGAATTGTCTTCATGCACTAATTAATGTTTTCTCAAATAATTTCTTTTTTGCATTCTGCTTTCAGAATTAAGACCCTAAACTTACACAAACCACCATTTTGAGCTTTAGTCATCCTTGGAGAGCATGACATATAATCAGCCTCTAAAGTACTTTGAATTAAGTGATATGCAAAATACAGCTTGTCTTTAATAGATATCCTTACCTGATTTCAACAGGACCTTCCTGAGGGTATTAAAAGGAAGAAACCCAATTGACTTTAATTGCTGCTCTCCATGGCCATGTTTCCTTCTCATTGGCAGATGGCAGCTGCCATTGGGGAGGAAGCAATGACTTAAAATCTCCAGCTGGAGACATCCCTGTGCCTGATTTTGAGTTCCTCTTAGTTGGTGAGAATATCATGAGTTTTGGTGCTAGGCATACATTGGGCTCAAACTCAAATTCTGATTTCAAGAGTGTCTATCTGGATAGTCTTGAACAAGTGGATTAATCTTTCAGCCTCAGTAAAGTATAGATAATAATGAAAGCTGCCTTTCAGCATTGCTGTGAGGCTTTAGCACAACAATCCATGCAAAGGACTCACCTAGCACTGGATATTTATGGTCAACAAATGAAATTTAACACACTTTCATTTGAGGAAACAAGGAAAAACTCATCAATTACACATTAAATATTCTTGACACTATGGAAATATTTCCACTTTGTTGAGATGTTCAGTAAAGTGACAAGAGTCACTAAAAATTCGAAACTTTCTTTTGACGAGGTCTGTGTCCCTCATTGAACCAATTTTCTCAGAGCTACCTTGTTCTTCAGAATATAAATGACAGGGCTAAGGGGATGGATAGGCTTTCAAACAAAAGGAAAAGCAACTTCAGTGTATCTTCATGCTGAGGCCCTGGTGGGAAATCACAGACAATGCCCAGTGCCCCATAATAGAGACTGACAAGTGTCAGGTGGGAGGAGCAGGTGGACAAACTCTGCTGCTCCCTTGAGGGAGGAAAAAAATCCTCAGAATGGTGAAAATGATGTGACTATAGAAAGTCAGGGTTAGCAGGAAAGGCCCAAAGACTAATAATGAGGTGCATATAAAAAAAAGGACATCTCAGCTACTTGAGTATCAGTGCAGGCTAGTTTCATGATGGGCTTCAAATCACAGAAGAAGCAGTCAATCCCAATGGCAGGACAGAATGCTAAACAAAAAATGAGGACCGAGAGAAGGATGGGGACTAGAAAACCAGCCACCCAACAGGCACCAGCTACCAGTAAGCAACCACCAGAAATCCATGATGCTGGAGTAGTACTGACTAGGTAGCAATCATACAACCATGCAGCCTAGAAGAAATATTCTGTAGCCACCAAGGAAACACACACACAGGAACACACACACACACACACACACACACATACAAACAAAAATAAAATTGGCAGACACAGGCTAAGAAGGAAATAAGAAGATAAGCTGATAGCAACATTCTCAGAATTACGAGTTTAACCGCAGCAGTGTATCCAATCTCTAGGACAATGGCCAGTAAAGAAATACTTGGGCACACGAAGGAAGCAATCAGCCAACACCATAGTTTGGATCATAATGTTGCCCATAACAGTCATCAGATCAGAAATATCCCCCAAAAAAGAAACTGATGGCCATAGAGATCACCGAAGCCGGAAGGATAATTCCTGAAATTCGAATCCTATTTTCTTCTTCAACACTAGTCATTATTTAGATAATAAATAAATATTTTGAAGATTAACCATTGATCCAATACTATTTTTAGAAAGAAGTCAAACTGCTTACTTCATACATATCAAACATAATTGGCTTTTTTCTAGAAGTTCAGGATTCTTAAACTTAATGTGTTTGACCACAAGTCTTCAGGGAGCCATTTGGAAAGTTAATCCATGACTTCAATTACCTCATCATGCTTAGAATGTATAAGTTCTTGAAATCATGTTCATGACACATTTTGTTTCAATGTTTGTTTTAAAAAATAGGAGGAAATATTCAATCCTTGGAGATTTTACTGTGGTTGTTTCTACTGGTACTGGTGGTGTTAATAAGTATCCCTAGTCAACTGTGTAGAAATTAGATAAGATCTACCATCAAGTCTTTCTCCTGTTTTAGAAATTTTGTAGTAGTAGCTAAAACTTGGAAACAGCCAAATTGTCCATCAACTGGAGACTGGATAAAGAAGATGTGGTGTTTTTTTTTTTTAATGTATAAAATGGAGTACTACTCAGTCTTAAATAATGAGAAACTAGAGACATTTATAGCTAAGTGGATGCACATTTAGACCATACTCTTAAGTGAAATAAATAGGACACACATGTGCAAATACTGAATAGTTTCTCTGGTATGAAAAACTAAAAGTGTAAAAAAGGATCAAAATGTATAGTTGATATTGTGAAATAGGAAGAAAAGGTCTAAAGGAGTAGGGGAAGTGGGAGGGGTAGGGGAAAGAAAAGAAGGGAAAATAAAAAATATGAGAAAAGGAAAAAATGGAAACAAAGTCTTTGTAAATAGGGAAGGGTGGAGGGGGTGAAGGGAGGGCAGGAGAATGGGGAAAAAATAAGAACCAAGATACATCATGTAAAGGTACAAGATCCCAATGATGAATGTAACTGCATTGTATACCTAAAATGTACCAATAAACTTAATGGAAAAAAAAATGTTTCTGATTTTTAAAAAAGAAATTCTGTAACAACTAAAATGTACATGTATTATATTTTATCATGAAAAAGGATGTCTAGACCTTAAAACTTACTTGACAGCAAGTTCTCTAAACACTAGAAGAGGAAGTATAATAGGGCAAGACTGAACTAGTGGTGGTGGGGAGATGGTATGGTGCAGTGGAAAGAGTCATTTATCACTTACCGGCTGTGTGTCCTCGAGCAAATCATGCTACTTCCTGACAGTTATTTTCCTCATCTATACAATAGCATATTAATTATGTGTAACCTACTTTGCATGATTATTGGTCCATAGCAGGCCCTTGATGCATTCATTAATTATTTAGCAACTACGTATTGAGTGCCATTGTTTGACAAACTCAATGATAGGTGCTTAGAATAGATAGTGAAAAAGTCAGTTTGTTAACAAGTCATGAATACACTCTAAGTTTCATGGAGCTAGCATTGTAATGAGATAGAAAGACAAAAAAAAAAAACAAGTAAAGAGACCCATAAAATAATTTTGAACTGGTTGTTATGAATAAAACAAACAAAAAAATCAAAATATGAAATGTGGTATGTGAGTGTGCGAGTGTGTGTGTTTGTGTGTGTTTCAGAAAAGGGTATTTTGGTTGAGATGGCAAAGGAAAATCTAAAATATTTAAAACTAAAAAAATGGGAAAGAGAGAATGTATTGTTACACTATAATTATAATTCAAGATTTGGGAGTAGAGATGAGATCAGTATGATAAGCAGAAGGAATGAACTTTGAGCAAGAAAAAACTGAGATTTAGAGTTTGAAAACCAAAAATAAACTACAAACAGACAGAGAGAGAGAAGGAAGGAAGGAAGGAAGGAAGGAAGGAAGGAAGGAAGGAAGGAAAACAAGCCATATCATTCAGGTCCTTATAGATCACACTAAGGAATTTATATTTTTCAACACTATACAAATCCACTGGTGGGTGTTAAGCAGCAACATAATCCCATTTATATCTTAAAATTATTTCTGATATTGTGGAATAAATAAACTACAGGGAGAATTTCATGAACAGGATAAGAGAGTAAACAGACTTTTTCAGTGGACAAGGGAGAGATAATTAGAGTTACTCAACAAAGTGGTAGGAGTAAAGATAGAGAGAAGACATTCAAGGTACATTTGAGAGGTAGGAATGCTAGGACTATCTGATATATTAGATGTGAAGAGTGATGAAAAATGAACTATCAGAGATGATTCACAGGTTTCTAGTTAGAATAACTGGTGCCACTTATGGTGAAGATTGTGTGGAGGGAAAGTCTGGGGGAAACATAAGTTCAACTTGTATTGTTTTAGGTATCTATGAGAATTCTGGGCAGAGAAGAGAAACAGACAGCTAGGTTTGTGGATGTATAGCCCAAAATAGAGGGCTGGACTAGGATATAAATTTAGAAGTATCTGAATATAGGTAATATTCAAAGAAGTGAGAATAGCTGAGATGACCTACAGGGAGATTATAGATACATGCCCTACACTGAGCTTTCACACCCTCTTTTCTTTAGACCTACCACAGATGAGAAGGCAGAACAAGAGATTTTAAAGGACATCACTAAGGCAGGAATGAAAGCCAGGAGGAACGTTTCAGGAGAAATGCTGATTGTCTTAAAAGCTGTTGTGAGATTTAGATGAAGACAGAATAGTCATATTATATTTGGTTACGTGGATAATTAATTCAGTGCAGTGATAGAGACTGAAGGAAAGTAGAAAAACTGGGTAGTAACTGCAAAGAGATGAGCATGACCCTATGTTTTGTACGTCAATGGGGATGGATGATCCAACAAAGAGAGGGTATTGATGATGCATAAGTAAATGAGGAGCTCAGTTGGGAGATGACATCATCTAGAAAGTGAGAGACGGGATGGGATACAGAGCACAAGTGGAGAGGTCAATCTTTGATAAAGGCAAGAACACTTCATTTTTCAACAAAAAGAAGGCCAGAGAAAATAGTTGTAATTGTAGTTAAGTTGCTATATATAATCTTAGGATGATGAATTTGCTTCTATGACTTTTGTTTTGTCAATGAAGCATGAGAAGAGGTCATCTTCTGAGAGTGAAGGTAGGGAAGGTGATGTGAGAGGTTTGATGGTGGAGGAAAAGCTGCAAAACAGTGATAGCTGGAAGTGAGAAAGCTATCACTTCCGGCAGTATTAAGAGGCAGTTTGATGTTTGAGATCAGGAATTTAAGACTGCGCAATCAGCTACTTTTCTTGTGTGCTCTTCTTTAGCCATGTGTAGCTTCCAGTGTAGAGTAGACAGATAGTTTAACTCAAGTTTGGAGTTTGTCAAGGTAAAACAGTGAAAGGGAAGAAGAACAAGAAAATTGGGAGACAGTTACAAAAAACTTATAATAAGGATTGTATGATAAAATTAAATCTCTCCCACTTCATGTCACTGATTATCAAGTTATGGGATATTGAAGTTGGAAAGGACTTTTAAAATGTCATGTGACCAGTCCTTTAACTTTCTAACTGAGAAAGAAGGTCCAGATAGATAAAATGTCTTTTGGGGGACCTGAGTCAATAACAAAGGTGGAATTGACACAAAGTTTTCGTTACAAGTTCTTGTTCTTTCCATTATAACATGTCTTATAATTTCTACTTTCTTTTCATCTTTTTTTCAGTGCTCTGAAGAAAGATCTTAATGTATAATATGTAAGTATATTAAGATAGATTTACCTTCCATTTAGTAATTTGCATGTCTGGAGCATAATAGCTTTTGAAGAACTTTCAGATACTTTACTATTCAAATCCATTACTATTTTTAATCCTTGCAACTATCTTGTGGTTTGTGGGAGTAGGTCTTTGATTTATGTTATTGGATTTATAGATGAGAAAACTGCTAATGATGATGGCACCATCACCACACTGTATTTGTATTTCAATTATTACTCTTTCTCCAAGAGATAAAAAGTTGATGTTATTCATGTTTGTGTAAATGTGAATTCACAAGGTTCTAGTTCCACTATTAGCCAAGAATTTTGGTCAGGTAACTGGATAATAGGAGCCATATGGGGCTACCATCATCTGAATTGAGCAACAAATGAAAGAAATTGAGGTAGATTTTCTTGATGAAAATGTAACAGAAGGCCTCTTTAGAAAAAGGGGGCTTGTAGGATGGAATTTAACGGTGGTTATCCAGCAAAAGAACTACTTTCTCAGGAGAAGAGAAGGAGGCTTTTCAAGCATAGAGAATTATGTGAAAAAAGGTCTAGTGACCTGAGGATTGTGCTGGTTGTTTGTTTTGGAAACAGTTTTTGAAATGAAAGTGAGTAGGGGGCTGAGGACAGAAAAGGCAGGAACACATACATTTCTGAAGGAAGAAAAATAAAAACTGATTTCAAAAAATAAGTCAGAGAAGTAGGATAAAGAAAGAAAATGATGTAACAGAGTCCATAGAAGAAGTGGAGCCATTAGAATTGCTAGTGAAAAAAGGTTCCATGAATCTATAGGTGTGGGGGGCAGGAATTATGACTGCAAGAAGGTGAGGAGATGAAAAGTACAACAAATGTGAGCTTTAATTTTTTGAAAGGATTGCTCATAACGTGAAGGAGGGAAAAATGCCAAAAAAAAGAGAACACAGAAAGAAGTTTTTTATTCTCTCATATTATCCTACATTAAAAGAGAAAAATCTACCAAGACTGTAAGCAAAGAGTGTAACTCCAAAGAGAAGGAAGTGTGAAAGACATGCAAGAGGATGACTGATGGGGCAAGGAGGGTCTCCAAGGAGGTTGGAGGGAATAGGATGGAGAAATACACATCTGGGAGCATTATCTTTAGGTGGGATAAAAGGCTCACCCTTTAGAAAAAATGGCAGGGGATAAAGGTAGAAGTGGTTATGAAGATAATTACCTCATCTCTCTCCTTGCACTTGAGTTTACAATCCTTAGGTTGCTATAATAAGCCCATGATAGAGATGTTCACTTTGGTTCCCCAGAGCCTGTCTGTTGTTCCATCTGTATTTGTGGAGCCTAAAATACTTAGCAGAGACCGGGGGGCTGGTTTGCTGCAGCACTACTGTGTTGTTTGACCGGGAGTACATCCAGCAACAGCAACAGCATGGCAGATAATTTATAAGAAGATCACAGGGAACTTTAAGAATCACAGCTTTTCCACCTTTCTTTTTTTTTTTTTTTTTTTTGGTACCAGGGATCAAACTCAGAGCCTTGAACTTGGGAGCCAGGCGGCAGCACCACTGAGCTAAATCCCCAGCCCCCACCTTTCCTTTTATACCCCCACAAATACACTTATTTCTCTAACTTCTCACAAGGCTTCCGAAAGGAAGAACTAAGAGTATGTCACATAAAGGCACTTTTAGTTTTCACATGGTTGTGGTCAAAACATTTTTAGCTCCTGTACTGACCTCCTTTTGGTTAAGCAAGAGCATAATGCTTGCCAATGTATGTATCTTTTAAACACTCCAACAACCTTCGGCAGCAGGAACTGGTAGATACAGTTCAAATAAGAAAACCAATTATCTTTAAAGTTTGGCTCCCAGGGGAGCTTTGCTTTTTAATTGAGAGATGGATGTTTGATTTTCATGACATCCTGAACTTGCATTCAGTGACTGCTGACTAATGGTGTGAAATTAGATATGGGAGTATCTGAAATGTCACTAGGGTCAGAAATATCATCCATCTATGCCAGGCTCCAGAGGCTGCTGAAAGTACCAGGCAATAGTTTGGAGAGGATACAATGTGTAAAGGTCCAAAATTTGTGCAGAAAATCCAGGTTCTAGACCTGGATATCCCAGTGCCTGTGCAACCTGGCAAGCCACTTACATTCACTAAGTCCCAGTGTTTCCCTAGTTTGAATTCCTGTCCTGCCAACCTCACAAGGCTGCGATGGGACTCAAATGTTGTATAGTGTGGGAAACCAGGAAGCTCTCTGTTTTATGCTAGCATCATATTTAAGGAGCATATGAATGATATTGCTGATTGTAGAAGTTGAGAATAGTTTTTGCCTTAGGTTACAAGGAGGCCTGGATTCGTAAAACTGGAAGGAGAACTCTTCCTTTTTGTATCATTAAATGTAGCCTGAAAATATACAAATTCCCTTTCTCCCAAACCTCCAGTCCACCTTAAGTGAATTCCACATCCTAATTAAAAGCACAACTGTTAAGAGTGTGGTATTTCTAATCAAATTAAAAGTCCTCTTATATAAGCTGTCAGAGGCAGTTTTTCAAAGCAATTACCTTATCAATTTTCCATCCTTGTGGACAGATTGCAGATGCCTCCTGGGTAAGTTACCTTTGTGTTTTCACTGCTTTCCAGGCTGTACAGAAAAGAGGCTGGGGGAGTGAAATTTTCTGTACATCACTTAAGCGAGGCCTCTCCCCTATTTCTTTGATGGCTCTGTGAGCACCATATAAAACAGAGAGTACTTGCAGAGACATGACCATTGCCTATGTTATCCAAGTACATCCTATTGTCACCATTCAGTTATTAAGGCCACAAGGAAATTGGCCCCTTCCTCTGTGCCCAACAATACTCTAAATGTTGGGGATACAAAAGTGAAGAAAGTTTGGAACAATGATTCCATAATGTAGGACCTCACTGTCTACTGGAAGTGGTAGATGTGTAAACAAAGTAATCAAATTGCACCACAATAAATACAAACAATAAGTTTCTATTCAGTTTGCAGGGAGTGGTAATAGTGAAGGTCTATTGGATGATCTACCATTTGCATTGTTTTTTTCATTTATTGCCCAAACTAATTTTTCAGTTAGTATTTCATTTATCTTCACAATGTCTTGGGGTTTGAAGGATGAATAGAAGTCTGTCACGGCAACAAGGGGATACAAAGAGACAGCCAGAGGGTATACCCACCAAGGAAAGGTATAAGAGGATGCTGGAGAAATAGGCAGGCACCACGATGCACAACATGCTAAGGAACATGAACTTTGCCCTGAGGATAGTGAGGAGCCATGAAAGGTTTTAAGTAGGGAAGTGGCATAGTCATGCTTGTGTTATAGAAGACTACAACATTTGGTGGGTATGCAAATAAAATTATAACTAAAGGAAGAGACTTGAGGTAGAAAATGCAGCAAGGAAACTGTCTCTTCAGTCTAAGAGAGAATGGTAGCCACTCGAAAAGAGAAAGATAATTGTAATATCACTAAAACCATCTTCTCTCATCATTGCACAAGTTTATCAAAGTAATTCTAGCAGAAACTATTTTCCGAGTATTCCCTAATATATGGATTGATCATAATTCTGAGGTTCATGTGGGATTTGGTTTGTAAGTGTCACTTCACATTTCCGGTAGAAACAACAGCAGTCTTATATCCCTGGCTATCCATAAAAACCCAAATAAAATATAAACTATTTCAAATAGTTGGTGCATGTAGTGAAATATAGTTGTTCTCTGAATGAACACATTAACCAATATAGATAGGACTATTATTTACTAACAAGACAAGCATAACTTACTAACACGACTCTATACTCAGATGGTGGAAAATGTAAGATATCTTAGATATGCTGCTTGGTTTTGAAAAAATCTTTTAACTGAACAGCTCATCAACATGATACCTCCTGCCTACTTGCCAGCTTACAGGTCACTAAAACTCAGTAAGAAGGTTGATTAAAAGATAATTCAGATAGGAAGAAAAGGGTCAAAGGGGAAGGGGAAGTGGGAGGGTAGGGGAAAGGAAAGAAGGGAATGGAATTAATATGAGAAAATGAAAAACTGGAAACAAATTCTTTGTAAATAGGGAGGGATGGAGGGGTTGAAGGGAGGACAGGGGAAGGGGGAAAAATAAGAACCAAGAGAGATTATGTAAAGGTGCAAATTTCCAATGGTGAATGTCATTATATTGTATACCTAAAATGTACCAATAAAATAAAATGTAAAAAAAAATATAATTCAGTAAATGTCACCTAATCTCTTGTATGTAACTAACTTAAAGCTCACACAAGAGCAAGATGTTGGGTCTCTCAAGTTTATGAACTTTTCAAAATCTAAATGTAATAAATCATATGTAATTCTCACATGGTAAATAACTAAAACAGTATAACTAAACCTTTCTTCAACTTCAGACCTGCAATTTCTCTTCCTGAGGCAACTACTATAAGCAGATTTTTGTAGGTGCCTTATGTTTTGTATGCTTATCCCAGCCTCTATACATTTGTATTTTTTCATATTAAAAAAAGTGACCACACAATACATAATAATTTTACGAGTTTTTCACATAAAATAGGTTGGAGATCTCTCTGTATCTGAGCACATAGAACAATCTTATTCATTTTAACATTTGGGTCATGCTGTAGCACATGGATGAGCCTTTATTTATTTTTGTTTGAGAGCTTGTGTTCAAAGAAATAAAGCATTATAGATACAGCAAAGATTGCTTTTTCTCCCCAATCCCATTTTTCTTGAGGCCCAAGAGCAACTATTTTCCTAAAGTTGGCATGTGTTCTCTACATTCATATCTATCTGTCTATGACGTACAAATGTATCCATAAGCAATATATGCTAATATTCTACATGTTTTAAATTTCACACAAATGACATCACAGCACTTGGCAACTTCTTTTGGTTTTTTCCCTTCATTTCACATTTACATTGTCATTTGTATTCCTGTTGATACATACACTTCCTATTCACTCATGGTTGATTTGCCTTGCTCCTCATTATACGGAATATTGGTGGTCGGTTGCTTGGTTTTTCCATATAGTTTACTTGATAAAAATAGGGAAATAGATCTTTTGCAAAAAAAGAGGGAGACTGAGAGGTTGAGGGAGGGGGGATAGAGGAGAAAGGAAGGAATGAAAAAATAACTCTGATGTGTTACATACATGTACCAACTTCCCACAAGGAAAGAAATCATTATATACTGCAAACGTATACTGATAAAAAATAAAAAATTTTAAAAGGCAGAGCAGGAAACAGTAAAAAAAAAAAAGACTCCTAGAACTGTAGTTATCTTTCTCCCATCTCTGTTTTGTGGTTGCACTGAATGAATTAATAAGAGGTGAGAAATTCTTACAATTAAGAGAGAAAATAAACTAAAAACCAAAATTTTGGAAGGACAGAAAATAATGGACATTTTTGTTAATATATTTTAGCCATTACAGATGTCATTAACAAGTTTCTATTATTTCCTTAAGGTTCCTAGAAGTTGAATTGCTGACTCAGAGTATACACATATTTTCAGTTTTACTAAGTACTGCTAAATTGTTCTCTAAAGTAGGTGTATAACCTCACATTCCCAGAAGCTGTATATAACAGTTTGTTTCCTTACATTCTTGCTGGTGTGTAGTATTAGCTGATGTTTTTATTTGGGGGCAATCTGATGGGTATGGAATAATATCACTATGCTAATTTAACTTGCATTTCCCTATTATTAGTGAGAGTATGTTTTCATCTATTTACTAGCCAGTTAGGTTTTCTCTTCTGTGCATTGTTAATATTTTACTTATAATTTGGATGCTTTCTATAAAAGTAGTCTTTTATGTCATCTGTATTTGTCTGTTATTTGTTACAAATGCTTTCTTCTAGTCAATTGCTTTTGTATTCAGGGTTTCCAAGGAAATAGATCTAACACAGGACACATAAATTATAGGATTAATTTATAATATTCACCCAAAAAGTCAAATGCAAAGGAGTGCAAGAGATCTAACCACACACTAGAGGCCCAAAGAATCCAGCCAAGAGGCTGAATCCCATGGCAATGTCTTATGCTTGTCCTGAAGACCTAGAGTCCAAGGCAATGTCCTTCATGAGTCCAGCCAGTGGCCTAGAGCCCATGGCAATGTCTCATGCTTGTCTATATTGAGGATCTTCACCAGGAAGGCCCAAAAGCCAATGGTGGAAACTAGAAAGCCTGCCCTAGAATGGTGAAGGATCTGTACCACCAGGCTGAGGGATCTACATTGGAGCCAGGAAGCGATGCTCACTGCAAAAATCAGAGCTCCCCTGAAGAGAAGAGTAGCCATTTCCAGCGACAGTGGGGACCAGTGCTCCTCCGAGGATGAGAGAACAGGCAAGTTCGCATCAAGAAAACCAACCGCAGCAAGCTTCTCATAGAAAATCAACAGCCAAGGATCTTCCTCTCCAGTTCTCTTTTTATGCTGTTGGCAAGAATCCTCAGGTGGGTCTTCCATCCCCAAACCATGCTGATTCAGTTTATCTGGGTGTTCCAAGTTGACCATTAGTTAATCCACCCAATTGCCTATTAACATTTTTTATTATAATATCTTACAGAATACCAGGATAGAGGCTTTTCCCACCTTGATATGGTTCAATTAGTCAATCCTTTAGAATGTGCATTTTTTGTGTATTATTCTAGAAATCCTCTCCTACTACAACATCATAAAGATACTATTGTAACTTTCCAAATTTAAATTTTTTAGCATTTAGTTATTAAATCCATCTGGAATTTATTTCTATATGTGATCTAATGTAGGAACCTAATTTTATTTGTTCCAATATGAATAAGCCTATTGATTGAACAATCCATCCTCTCTTCCCATGACTTTCGTTGCCACTCCATCATATACCGAAGTTCTTTATGTTCTCTGATTTGTGCGTAGGTTTCTTCTCTCCCACTTATCTGTCTCCCTGCACAAATATTATACTCTTTTCATCAAAATAGTTTTGAAGTTTTGATATCAAAGTTGGGCATGGTGACGCATTACTATAGTCTCAGCACTCTGAGGGGCTGAGAAAGAAGGATCACAAGTTTGAGCCCAGCCTGAGCAACTTAGAGAGACCATCCCTCAAAACAATAAAAGGGAAGGGGGATTGGATGTTGCTGAGTGCAAAAGCCCTGGGCTCAATCCCCAGTACCAAAACACAAATGGTCTTGATATGCCCTTCCTACTGGTTCTTCTTCGTAACCATCTTTTATATTCTTACCTGTTTAATATTTCATATGCATTTTAGAATCAGCTTGTCAAGTTTCATGAAAATTCTCTGTTGAAATTTCATTTGGAATTGTATAGAATTTACAGATTAATTTTTGGGAGAGTGGAAATCTTTAAATTGATTCTTCCTCTATGTGAAAAAGGTATATATGTCCCTTCATTAAAGTCTTCTTTAGTCCTTCAATAGTGCTTACAGTATTTTCCATAGATATCAAAACTTGTCATTTTTGTAAATTTATATTTAGGTACTTACTAGTCTTGCTTATTATTTTAATGGTAGTTTCATTTTAACTAGCGTTATTAAGTTATAATTTACAAACAACAAAATCCACCAATTATAATGTTAATGAATTTTGGTGAATGTATACAAATGTGTAACGATCACAATTAAGACATAGAACATTTCCATCACCTCAGAAAGATCCTTCTTGAACTTTGAAGTCAATGCTTTGTTCCTACCAAGTTCTTGGCAAACACTAATACGTTTGTGATCACAGCAGTTTACTTTTTTCTTTTGAGAATTTCATTTAAATGGAACAATATACAAAGTATGTTCAAAGCTCAGTGAATATTTCTATTTCTAAAATGTATTAGAGTAAAAGAGACATTCCATTAAAGGCCCTCAAAATACCCCCCCTTGCTTTGAACACACTTATACCATCAACTCTTGCCACTTTCTGAAGCATTTCTGGAAGTCCTCTTTTGTGCATGTCTTTAATTTTGCTGTACTGACTGCCTCAATGTCCTGAATGGACTCAAAATATTTACCTTTCATGGTCATTTTGACATTGGGGAAGAGCCAAAAAGCTGTAAGGTGCCAGATCTACTGAGTAAGGTGGACAAGGATGCACTGCAATGTTTTATGTTTTTAGGAGAGGCTGCCTTTCCATTGGCCCGCACTCTGTAGCAGCATTCATTGAACTATTGATCATATCTTGTAAAGACACAACTTTATAAGAAATTGCTGTCCTGTTTTATAAAGTGGCTGTACCAGTTTGCTTTCCCGCCAACCATGCCCGAAAGTTATATCAGTTGTCCCACAGCCTCCACATTTGATATTCTTTATTTTCTTTTCCTTTCAGCTACTGAATAACTCTTTACAAGTCGCATTTTCAAATGCTTTTTGCTACTGTATAAAAAAACTTATTTTGTGGAGCAATGTTGATGAGCTCCCTTAATAACATAGTCTGAACACTCTCTTTAGGTTTCTAGGTAGCCAATCCAATAGTTCATGAATGAGGCTGGGATCTAGCTCAGTGGCAGAAAACTTCATGTGGGAGGCCCTGGGTTTTACCCTCAGCAAAGCTAAAAAAAATGTCTGAATAATGATACTTTCTTTCCAATGCTTAAATCTGTTTGTGTTGTCTTATTGAATTGACAATGACCTTGTGAATATAATGGTAAATAGTACTTTAGAGAATAGATATCATCTTGTTTATTGCTCATTATCTTGTTAATGAGAATGTTCCTAAACTTTCTACATTAATTATAATATTTATAGTAAGTGTTAAATAGGTATTCTTTATCAAATTAAATGTTTCCATCTATTCTTGATTGGTTTCAAGGTTTTTTGTTTCATAGAGATGTGTCAACCTTTATTTTTCTTTATTGAGATGAGTACATGTTGTTTTTATTCAGTTTAAGAGGTGACTTAGATTTTTGTGAAGTTGAGCTATACTTTAAATCCCAGAATCAAACCCGTTTGGCTATAATTTATCATTTTTATACATTTGCTGAGTGCAATTTACTAGTATTTTAACATATTGATGCATAACAATTGTATATATTTTGGGGGTGCCATGTGATATTTCAAAAACTCTTATTAGCTATTTTGAAATATGCAATTGATTATTGTCAACTATAGTTGTCTCCATTTGTGCTACAGAACATGAGAAGTTATTCCTTCTATCTAGCTGAAAACATGTGCCTGTTAACCATCCTGTCTCTATCCCTTTCACCTGCAAATACTGCAAGGATCTGGTAACCACTGTTCTACTCTTCATTTCTATGAGGTCAACTTTTTAGTTTCCACATTTGAGTAAGAACATGTGGAATTTAACTTTTAGTGCCTGATATAGTTCACTAAACACAGTGTCCTTCAGTTCCATCCATGTTGCTGCAAATGAAAGGATTTCATTCTTTTTATGGATGAATAATATTCTATTTTATCAATACACCACATTTTATTTATCCATCCATCGATCCACAAGCTCCTAGGTTGTTTCCATATCTTGGCCATTCTGAATAGTACTGCAATAAATATAAAAGAGCAGGCATCTCTTCAACCTACTGATTTCATTTCCTTTGGATACATGCCCAGTAGTACATTGATGAATCGTATGGCAGTTTTAGTTATTGTTTTTTGAGGAACTTCCATAATGTTTTCCATAATGGTTGTACTAATTTACATTTCTACCAACATGTATGAATGTTCCCCTTTCTCTGCATCCTTGCCCTCATTTGTAACTTTTTGTATTTTTGATAATAGCTATCCTAAATGGGGTGACATAATATCTCATAATGGTTTTGATTTGTATTTCTTTGATGACTAGTAATGTTGAGAATTTTTCACATATGTGTTAGTAATTTTGTATATTTTCTTTTCAGAAATATCTATTCAGGTCATTTTTCCATTATGTTAATCATATTATTATTATCATCATCATTATTATTATTCCTGGTGAGTTGTTTGAGCTCCTTATTTTTTCTGGATATTAAGCCCCTGTCAGATGCATAGTTTATAAATATTTTCTCCTATTATGCAGGTTCTCTCTTCATTCTGGTAATTGTCTCCTTTGCTGTACAGAGCATGTTAGTTTTATGTAATCCCATGTGTTATTTTCTGCTGCTGTTGCCTGTAGTCTGGGTGTCACATCCAAAATGTTTTGCTCAGGTAAATGTTTTGAAGTATTTTCCATTTCCCCTATGTTCCTTCATACTTTGGAGGTATATATATATATATATATATATATATATATATATGTTTGGTCCATCTTTAGTTTATTTTGTATATGGTTTACTTTTGTATATGCATTCTTCTGCATATGAATATTCAATTTCCCAGCATCATTTATTGAATCTCTTTTTCTTTCTCCAATGTATGGTGCTTCTGTCTTTGTTGAAGGGATCCAAGAGAAGCAGGGAGGATGGAGGAGATATGAGGGAGTAATAAAAAGAATTAAGAAATGTCATGTAAATGTACCAACTCCCCATGATGAATGCAATCATCACATGTATTAATTAATTAATATGGAAAGATGCAAGCTGTTGGATAAGTGCAGAGTAGTGTGAAAGATGCAAAGTCTTCTAGATCATATGAAGTTAACAAATTGGCAAAAAAACATTGTTTCAATGAGAATAAGGTTTATATAAGGCAATAATATATATAAATTATTTGCCACAGTAATATTGGCATCCATTTCTACTAATTATATAGAAATAACCACTGCCCATAGAATGTAGGGAAACCATGCATACAGTATCCAAAATTAAGAATTAATATGTGGTTAATGTACGTATACCAACTTCTCACAATGAATAAAATCACTGTGTACTGCAAATATGTACTAATAAAATTTTTTAAACAAAAAAAGAAAATCAACTGCCTACCAAAGTGTGGATTTATTTTTACAATTTACCAATATTTTAATTCAGACTTTTATCGCTTTTTATTAAAAGTGAGATAGGTCTAACTTTCCATCTAACAATCTTGTCTGGTTTGAGTATCAAATTTTACTAGCCTCTTAAAATAAGTTGAACATTTTGTCCTCTTTTTCTGTTGTCTAAATTTTTTTAGAATATGGAGATTACCTGTTCTTTGGTAGTGTGATGAAACTTGCTTGCAAAGCCATACGGGGCCTGGTGTCTTGTTGCAGAGAAGTTGGGTAATTACTGATTTTTTTCAATATTTAATGACTTTTCATGTTTTCAATTTCTTCTTGAATAAAATTTTGGAAATTTTTGTTTTTGTACAGAGTGATCCATTTTATCAAAGTTTTCATATTTATTGACATACATATTTCCTAACATAATTATTTCATAATTTTGAAATATTTATTTTCATTTTTATTGCTAATGTTTAATCAGATCTTCATTCTTTTCACCTTAGTGTTATCAAAGTAATGCCTATTTTATAGTCTTTTAAAAATTATGTTTTGGTCTTGAGCATTTTTCCTTGTCATTGTTGTTACCTGTTTCATTAATTTCTATTTTGATATTTGTTTCCTTTTACTTCTCATTTACTTCATGGTTGTTTTTCTAATTGCATAAATATTTACATATTATTTTTTTCCTATTGCATGCATCACATTTTCTTGTAAGTATCATATTAGGTACACCCATAAATGTAGTATATGTCACTATTATGCTTATTTATAATTTCCATTCAATTTTTTCTTTATTCTGTGTAGAAGCATTTTGTCCAAATATGAAGGAATTGATATATTTTTATTAACATTAACATCTTTTTTCTCTCATTTTGTGAAAATATTAATATGATAAGGTTCTTTTTTAATTTACTTAGACTTTCTTTGATGCTTGACTTTCTTTAATTCAAGTTTTCGTAAATGTTTCAAATGTGATTGGAAATAATATCTATCCTATATTTGGTAGGCTTAAGATTCAATATGTATGAATTTGTGTTTAAAGTCAAACTTCATAATTGTGTTGTTCAATATTACATATTCTTACATATCTGCTTTATCAGTTTCGGGGGGGGGGGGTTAAAATCTCCGGATATTAGTAAAGTCTTGTCAGTTTTATTCTTGTTCTGTCAAATCGCTTCATCTTTCAGAGCTTCAGTTTTGTTTTGTTTTTCGTAAAATGAAATAAGAAATTGTAGGGAAAACAGCAGGTATTGGGATTGGTACATATAGACTCTCAAAAAGCCAAAGGTACTCTGTTTCATTGTTATTATTTGTATATATAATAGTAACATGAATATGTCCAAATCCTCCCTAGGCAAGATGCACTCCAGTTGGCTTAGTTTTATAGGATGCAGCACATCAGCAAAATTAAAGCCAAGAAAGGACCCTAAATTGAGGTAGTCATATCATATCATCTAGGCAGGGCCAGACAGAAATTGCCTTATCCATTAGGAAAATCATTGTTTTCCTAGAGCGAGTGTGACAAGTCACCTAAGAAGAGTGGTTTTGGGACGGGGTAGACAATGATAGACCAGAACTGAGGCCAGACCTTGGAATCCTTGTTTCAGTCCAACATGACATGAAAGGCTCTTAAAAGAATGAGGAAGGCACAGGAAACAAGACCTTCCAGTACTTGGGCTAGACATGCTTTAGCCATGCAGGTCTCGCTGCCTTTAGACTTGAAGTGACTTCGCTTGGCCATACTTGCTTAGAAATTGCCCAAACCTACTTTAGCACGAGTTTGACCTCTGTGATCAAGAATTCAAATGTGTTGGTTATCTAGCTAATTTGAAGAGTGTGGACTTCATGTAGCCAATAGAGTAAACCATAGAACTTGACTGTTACCAAAACTCTAAACAATCATATACTCAAATCCATCTTGGATCATTTAGAGAAATCAGGGACCTACATTTTTCACATATGGTGGTAGATGATTATTTAGATGTTAGTGAGACCTATAAGAAGGTTACTGTAGACAATAGCTCTACCCAACCACCTTCTCATTTCCTCAGTAACTGTGCATTCTAAATATACCTTCCCCCTGCTCTAGGCAAACAAGGCCTTCATATACCTAGGTCCTTCTAATTCAGCTTTTTGATTCCCAGTTATTGTCATTCCCTTCACTACTCGTGACTATGTCTACCACTCCTTACTCTTTCTAGACTTTGTTAAAATCACCTGCCTCCTCTTAGATACCCTCTTATTAACCCAATAATTTTGCTTCCCATCTCTTGAATAGCAGCCTCACAGCTTATATCCATTAGGGCTTATTAGTTGGCATCATGGTAATTCAGGGGATGATAGAGCACCATGGGAGGAACATGAGTTCTTTGGACAGACATGAATTTAAATATTTTATTCATCATTCATTAGCTGGATGACCTTGAGTGAGTTACATAATCCTTTTTTACTACCAATTCTCTTCTGTAAATGGGATCAACAATAGTAACCACCTCATAGAGTACTTGGAAGGATTCAGTGAGATATCTGAGCTTCATGTAGTGGCACATGCTGTAATCCTAGCACTTGAGAGGCTGAGGTAGGAGGATCATCTGGAGTTCAAGGCCAGCCTAGGCTACACAGTGAGTTCAAGGTCAGCCTGGACTATATAATGAGACCCTGCTTCAAAACAAACAAAGATAGAGATATCTGATTTTAGAATTTAGAAAATAGAAAGCACCCAATAAATGTTTATTTAAATAAAAACCTATAATTCATCTGTCTTCTGGGTGGATCTTCTGTCTTCTATAAATTGATTGAAAGTATCCAAAAGGTAGTGATCATAACTCTCTGCTTTGTGGTCTCTCTCAACCCCTACATATAGTATAGGATGCTGTATACAATAGGTGTTCAATTAATTTAGTGGCCTGATTAGGCATGATACAAAACAACAGATAGGGAACTACGTATAGGAAAAGAAGTTAGTCTTAGGAGGCTGAATGTATTATAAATTTGAGAGACAAAATTTATCAGAGAGAAAAATTTTTTGAAAACTTTTGGCTCTGAACATAAAGACAGAGGGCAGCATCTTGCATTGTACTGAAAGAGAGTAAGGTAACATAAAGGAGTTACACAGTCAGATGGTCCTGAATTGAAATCCAAGTTTCACTGCAGAGAACTTGTATGAAGGACCTTGGGTAAATCACCAAACCACTCAGGGACTCAATTTACTCATCAATGAACTAAGAACAGTAATCCCTGTCAATGAACTGAGAACAGTAATTCCACTGTGTGTGTCTGTGTGTGTGTGTAAAGTATTCAAGGCACTATCTGTTTAAAATTATTAGAATAATACCTAAGACATGTTCAGCAACAGAAACATCTCCATTCCCTGCCCTTTCTTTTTTTATTGCTTTTTATATAACAGAAATCTTGGCATAATGAAGCCCTTCTCAGGACGTTCCCAGATGTTTCCCTCATAACTTTGTTCCTCAAACTGGGCACGGGAATGATCCCAATGCAAATATGGAGATCAATATGTCCCTGCCTAGGAAGTGCTTAGAGGAAAATGAACACTGTGATTTCACAGTACAGACTGACCACAATCATATAAGCACTACAAGTAGCAATGTCCTGGGTCCAAGAGATGCCCATCATAAAAGGAAATACAAATATATAGGAGAAAAGATAATTATCAGGGACAAAGGCCCTGCCAGCATACAGGAGGGGGGCCACTCCCAGCGCACAAGAGGAGGCTTCCGGGCCGCCTTACCACCCCCGTCAGCACACAGGAAGGAAGTGAGCTGCGGGGGTGCCAGCAGTAACCCCCCCACACGTCGAAATGAGAAGACACATAAACAATTCTCAAAACCAGACTTCCAGATCACCTACAGCAACCCCAAAGGGAAACAGGATGGAACACTGATGATTAACCACCTGGACACCCCGAACTGGCAACAAAAGAGGACCTAGAAAAAATGAAATCAAAAATAATTTCCTAGAAAACAGCAGAGATTGTGCTCATAGTGCAAGACATGATTAATAAATCTAGAGAGGAGCTCAGGAACACGATGGAATCACAACATAGGTAACAAATGGAATCCATAAAACAGATGCAAACAGATTTCCAGGAGATTAAAAACTCCATGAAAGTCTACACAGCAGAATGAGCTAATGTGAGGACAGAATTTCAGATATAGAAGATAAGATTGCAATTAGTGACCAGGAAAAGAAAAATTGCTTCAAAATTGTAAGGGACCATGAGAAATCAATCCAGCAGCTTATAGACAATGCGAAGAAGAATAACATCAGACTGATTGAAGAAACAGGAGAGAGTGCAGACAACATAAAAAAATGTTCACAGATGCGATGGCAGACAACTTCCCAAGCAGGGGAAAAGAACTTGATGTACAGTAAGTGAGGCATATAAGACTACAACAAACCTTGATCAAAAAAAAATCTACACATAGGCATATAATTGTTAAGATTCCAGAAACCCAACAGAAGAACAAAGTTCTACAAGCAGTTAGAGAAAAGAAACAAATCACATATAAAGGAAAGCCCATCAGAATCACAGCAGATTTCTCAATGCAATCCCTCAAGGGAAGAAGAACTTGGAGTGATGTATTTCAAGACCTAAAAGAAAACAGCCTCCAACCCAGATTGATGTACCCTGCAAAACTATCTTTCAAAATTGATGGAGAAATAAGATACTTTCATGACAAAGAGCACCTTAGGAACTTCATGAATAACAAAGCAGCACTCCAAAAAATTTTAGACAATATCCTAGGAAAAGACAATGACCATCACAACCCCAGGAAGACCAGCAGAATGAATCTGTTGGGTGGGACAACAAATTAAACCCAAAGGGGGAGAATCCAACAAAAAGAAAAAATCATGACAATTTTATCAATATTTATGAGTTATAACCATCAATGTTAATGATCTCAATTCACCATTCAAAAGAAATAGACTGGCAGAATGGGTCAAGAAGCAAGATTCAACAATATGCTGCATAGAAGAAACACATTTAATTAAAAAAGAAACTCATAGACTGAAAGTTAAAGGGTGGAAAACAATACTCCATGTGACAGGAACCCGAAAAAAAAAAAGCAGGAGTAGCTATCTTCTTTGCAGATCAAATGGACTTCAAAGGAAAATCTGATACACTTTGGTCCCAATAATTTCATATAAGGGATAGTCAACTTGTATGTACAAATCTATTGTGAACATGTGTTTTCATTTCTCTCAAGTAAAAACTTAAGAACAGGACTGTTGGTTCTTAACAGTAATACAAGAAATTTCTATATTGTTTTCCAAAATGGTTTTATCATTTTACATTCACATTAGCAGTATTAGAAAGTTCTAATTGGTTCACACCTAAGCTGACATTTGTTCTTTAAAACTTTTAACTTCATCTCACTAATGAGTGTATAATTCAATCTTGTTATTTTGCTGATTAGCATTTTTCTGATTCTAGTGTTGCACAAATTCCCTTGTGCGGTACTGGCTATTTATCAACTTCTTGTGTCTACTTTTTAATTGAGTTGTCTATTAATGAGCTGTAAGAGTTCTTTATATATTCTGGTCATAGGTTAAATGCATTGTAAATATGGTCTGTTTAAGGACTACTTTTCATTTTAATGATGTCATTTAAAGTTCTGAATTTTGATGCAATCTCATTTATCAATTTTTTTCTTTTATACATCATGTTTTCATATCCTAGGAAATTCTTGCCTACCCTAAATTCATAAACATTTTCCCTTATAATTTCTTCTTAAAGTTTTATAGTTTTAGTCTTTCATATTTAGGTTCATAGATCCTTTCAAGTTATTTTTATGTATGGAAATAAAGGGTTGAGGTGAATTTTTTATATACGGATACCAGGTGTTCTAATGCCATTTGCTGAAAACACTATCTCTTCCTCGGCTCTTGAATTGAGTTCATGTTCTATAAAATATTGGTGTTAAATAATCTTTCAAACCTCATTGGACCATATATGTATGGTTCTATTTCTAGATTCTCTATTTTATTCCAATGATCTATATGTCTTTCCTTACACCAACACTGCCTTGATTACTGTAGCTTTAGAGGAAGTCTTAAAATTAGATACTAAACGTCTTCCAACATTGTTTTCTTTTTCTTTTTACTTTTCTAGGTCCTTTGTACTCCTACATTTTAGATTTCAATATCCAATTCTTCATTTATAGCAAGTATGCATAGACCTGAATTTTTATACATTCCTTGTGTTTTCTAATCCTGCTAAATTCAAATACAAGCTCTAAGGGCTCCTAGAGATTTCTTAGTATTTTCTCTGTAGATGATCATTTCATTTACATATAAAGATTTTACTTCTACCTTGGCAATCCTATCCTAATTGTGTCATTTTATTGCCAGACTATTTTGGTTTAGGCCTATGTTTCAAAGTTTAATGGACAGAGGAAGAGCAGGCATATCTGCCCTTGTTCCCCACCTTAGGGAGAAAGCATTGTATCTTCTCCATTCATATAAGGCATTCTCACTGGAAGTATGGAGTACATGTCTTTAATCTGTTGAGAAGGTTCTGTTCTAGTTCTAGTCTCCTGATAGCTTTTACCATGAACAGCTGTAGAATTTAGTCCAATACTTTTTCTCCAACTAGTGACAGGATCATATGGCTTTTTCCTTTCCTCTGTTAAAATGATGACTTTTGGGGGTGGATCTTCCAATGCTGAACCAACACTGCCATCCCTATAATAAAACCACTTTCTACATGCTTCCTGGTCTGACTTCTAATAGGTTGTTTTGTTAAACAAATGTCTATCTATGTTCATACTTTTTTCTTCTATTATCTTTATCCAGTTTTCGTTTTAGCACAGTGTTCATTTCCTAAAATGAGGGGAGAAGTGTTCTTTTTTCTTTCTGCTTTAAATGTTTGATGTAATTTGTCAGTTAAAATGTATATGAGCCTGTTGTTTTCATATAGGTAGGTTTTCAAGCTAGGAATATACTTTCTTTAATAGGTGCTATTCAAATTTTTGTTTCCTCCAGAGATAGTTTCATTAATTTGTCTTCTAAGGTACTTCTTAAAAGTTGTCAATTTTATTTCAAAAAAGATTTTTGTAATATGCTTTCTATATCCTTTTAAATTCTGTAAAATCTGTGGTAATGTCTCCTAGATCTTGATATTGTAATTTAAAAATGTATAATTGATATTGTGTAGTAGGAAGAAAAGGTCTAAAGGAGTAGGGGAAAGGAAAGAAGGCAAAAGAAAAAATATGAGAAAAGAAAAAAATGGAAACAAAGTCTTTGCAAATATGGAAGGTTGAAGGGGGTGAAGGGAGGGCAGGGGAAGGGGAAAAAATAAGGACGAAGATACTCATGTAATGGTACAAGATCCCAATGATGAATGTAACTGTATTTTATGCCTAAAATGTACCAATAATCTTAATGGGAAAAAAATTACCAGGGACACAAACACTGAAGCTACTACAGGCAAAGGTAAGAAGCTGGAGGACCTGGGTGTTAGAGGAGGAGAGATTTAAAGGAGGCATGGAGGGAAATCACAGAAGTAGTGGAAGATGACAGGAGATTTATGGAAGTTCACATGAAAAAATTTGTGGAACTGAGGACATTGTGTTCATTAGGGCCACTGCCTAATTGGCCACCACTAGTTGAGAGCAGAAGCTTGTGATCATGAAGATATTGTAGAGCAAAGGATTAAAGTTGGCCACATAGCAGGCCATGTTAGCCAGGGGGAAGAATGAGTGACAACAAGACACAAATGCAGCTCAGTTGGGCCACAGCCCCAAAATAAAAAGATGGTTTGGTACTGAGAGTACTTTATCATCATTTTAAGACTGTTACTGAAGATATCCAAGGTTAGCAAAAGATACATTTCTGTAGAAGAAATGCATGGGGCTGCAAGGCAAGTTACTGAGCACAGTGAAAGCAAGGAGGGCTCTCAAAAGGGAGGCTGCATAGGGCAAGAGGAAGAGGGCAAAAAAGATGGCTGAAGCTGAGGCTGATCAGTGAGCCCATGAGGAAGAGCTCCCTCAACTTTCTGATAGTGCCTGGTCCAAGAAAATCACTGCATGCTCAAATCCTTAAATGGGGATCTGTGGGGGCTGGCCCTGGCCCTCTGGAACATGGCATGTCTTGTGTGTTGACTATGACAAAAGCTTCACCCTGTTGACTATGTCACCTGTGTTGACTATGACAAAAGCTTCATCCTCTCTTGTCACTGTCCAGCCTATTGACTGCAAATTTTAAAGATATGAAGAAAAAATTTGGACCAAAAGAATGGTTCTCAATCTCACCTTTGATCTTGAGACAATGACTTAACCTCTCTGAATCTTTTCCATAAGACACCTATCTTGGAAAAAGTGGTTGTGGGGAGAGAATATGTTGATGGGTGTGTGTAAAATTCTACCATAGCATGAGCAGAAGAATAGGTTCCCCAATGAATTCTGACTTCCTTCCTCTTTTTACATCTTTCTTCTTCCCAACATCCAACCTGTTCTCCACTAATGCCTAGCCTGAGCAGAGTCAAGGACACAAATCTTACACTGGGAAAGGCCCTAGAAACTTGTTAGTCCTTTTGTTATCAGTTTTGTCTTGGGGGGAGGAGTAGATGAAAAAGGAATATCAAGTACTATAATACAGAAGTAAGAGGAAATGCTCCAAGGTTATTCACATGTGGGTTAGAATCCAACTCTGCCTTACTACCTGGGTGTCCCTGGGCAAACTAATCTATTGGAGATTCAGTTTCCTCATCCGTAAGAGGAGAGTGCCAACAACCTTCTACTTTGCTAATTTATTTGAAGAAGAAATTAGATAGTTCATATAAATAACTTCACAGTATCTGGTGTGTGGTAAATGTTAGTCATTGTTATGATTAGGGATCTCCTGGTAGGTTTGTTCAAACCACACACAAGCTGCTTTTAGACTTTATTGCTTGCCCTCTGCCAAGAATCCCTTCAGTCCTGAGCTCCTCTTACTAATTATTGTTTTGTAAGTCTCTAGTGCTTTGAGGCAGTATAAAGTGTGAGAACAACTTCATCTAACACTATTTTAAAGAAGAGTTTATATCCAAAGGAAATGAAATATTTCAGAGACATTTGTATTCCCATGTTCATTTCAGCACTACTCACACTACCCAAGAGATGGAATCAATCTAAGTGTCCATCATTGAATGAATGGATAAAAAAATATGGTATATATTCACAATGGAATATTATTCAGCCACAACAGGATGGAATTCTACCATTTTGAACAACATGAATGGAGCTGGAGATCATTATGCTAAGTGAAATAAGCCAGGCACAGAAAGACAAATACTGAATAATCTCACCCATTTTAGAAGTTAAAAAAGCTACTCTCATAGAAGTTGAGAGTAGAATAGTGGCTGTGAAGGATAGGGGGTGGGAAAGACGAGGAGAGATTGGTCAATGGTTACAATGCACACTTAGATAGGAGCAATCAGGTCTGGTGTTGTATGGCACAGTGGGGCAAATATAATCAACAATAATAATACATTGTATATTTTTAAATAGCTATAAGTGAAATTTTTCAGTGTTGTCACCACAAAGAAATGATTAGTGTTTAAGGTGATGGATTGCTAATTATCCTGATTTGATTATTGCACAATGTATACATGTATAAAAATATCACACTGTACTGCATAGGTATATACAATTATTACATGTGAATCAAAAATTTTAAAGCCAGAAAAAAATCATTGTAAAAATAAGTAAATAAAAACACAGAAATCCATAAACTAGGATCCAGAAGGAGCAGGAAATAGCTTACAGTTGCCCAGGGAATTTGGTAGCATGCCAGAATTGGCACCCAAATGACCTGTGTACAGGCTTCTTCCCACCAGTGGGTCACAGCCTCTGATCTCTCCTATTTTAGAAACATGGAATTATTGTCCTCATCAGAACACAGGGGCAGGATGCAGTTTCACGCAGAAGTGCCTGAGAAATAACAATGTTGAATTCAGTTTAAGGCAGTGTTTACCCTTTCTCTTAATAAGGGAGACAGCCACCATGTGACTGTATTTTTTTTTCCTGTTACAAGGTTGGATAGTGAAGGACAAACTGTAGCGCTGCACATAGGATTTGTACCTCTGGATTTAGAGTCATAACACCTGGGTTTGAGTCCTGATACATATTATTTGAGCTCTATTACCTTTAGTAAATCTTTTCTGAGTCATAGGATCGTCATCTGTAAAATAAGAGTAATAACACTTGCTCTTCTAATCTCACAGGTTTGCTGCAAAGATCTGATTAAAGCCTCTAGAAAAGTGTTGTGTAAACTGTAAATATAGCCAGGGAAGACCCTTAGAGATTATTCACTGAGATAGTCAAATCAACAAGTAATTTCTATGAAAACTGCTAAGTCGATGTTTCCGAGCCCCATCCTCCCTGGATGCTTCCTGCTTCCCTCCAGCCCATCATAGATTTTTTATTGGCTTCCACCTTCTTGTGAGATTCCAGTCAGATCCTGAAAGAGAAAATTAGATTAGCTTCTGGCAACCTGTAAAGTAAATCCCTGGGGATCTTCTACCCCCTCTCAGGCTGTGTGTGCTTGCTTTTTGTGAATGTTCTATTAAAGTCCTTTTTATGGGCTTTTTTCCATAAAGTACAATACTAGTTATTGAAAATTTAAATTTTATCCTAAATAGAATAATAGATACCATTAACAAAGTACCTAGTAGGTGTCACACTTTGTGTTGGATAATTAATGTGATTTAATCTTCTAAAAACCCTAAGCAGTGTCTTCTATTATCATTACAACTTTATAAACCAGACAACTGAGGTTTGGAGATTTCCAATGCCTCACTCAAGTTTTCCCAGGTGAGTTTGTGCCAGAAGCTGCATTCAAGCACAGGTCTGAGATATCCTAGCATCACTGTTTTAGGCACATGTTCTTTTCTAAATATTATGTCTTACATTTGGGGGTTATTAAAGTTTTTTCAAGTTATGCACAAATTTTTCTTTATATCATGCTAATCTTGGATATAATCAAGATTGTTTCTTGATTGTCTTGCCAGTGATGAGTCCAACATATAAAAACATTGGATGCCTTATTCCTGGGTATCCAGTTATTCATTCAGCAAATGTTCATTAGGTGCTTGGTCTGTGTGTCAGGTGGTGTGATATGAACTAAGGGTACAACTAGAAATCCGGACCTATTTGCTACTCTGATGGACTTTACAGTCTAAAGGAAGAGATGGACAACAAATATAGAATAATTAAATAAATAGTACTAAAATTAACTATAAAGAAAATAAAACAAAAGAGTAGAGTTCAGAGCTGAAGGGGCAACATTGGGTAGAGTGGCAAGGAAAGCTTCTCTGAGGTGACATCAAAATCTGAATGGTGAGGTGCCAGCCATACAAAGATCCACAGTACACAACAGATACTTAGTGACAAAGTCAAGAACAGAATTCAGGTTTCCCAAATTCTGCACAGGACTGCTGTCTCTAAATAGCAGCATAGACCAAGTAGAAGCTAGTGGGGTGGCTGGATATGAGGGACATGGAATCTCTTGTCTACAAACAGTCCTGTCCTTTATCACCCACCTTCCTTCTTTGAGTGTCTCTCGAAATTACAAGAATTCACTAGCCACTTTCCTGTTTCTAAACTCATGCCAAATGCTTCAGCCTGCCTTTGGTGGTGGAGCTCTTTCCAGATGTTCCCTTGGCAGGCACAAGAAATATTCATATGTCACAACAATAAAGCCACTGGAACTAAGCTCCAAGTTATAATCCTTCCTGATTTACCCCTCTGGACTTGGCCATTTTTTCATAAGTGGCAGAATCATTAATGTGGAAAAACTTCTCCCTTCTTGACTGGTCTCCTGAGATGCCCAGAATGAGAAGCCCAGGGGCTGAGCAGCTGTGACAGCCAGGGTGGCTGGAGCAGTGAGCAGAGTCTTCCCCAATGGGATGTTTTCACTGACTCATACTAAGTTTGGGAACCTGTAATGTTCCAAATGTGATGTTTTAGAAATAATTGGAGGAATAAAATTGCCTATGAGATGTATTGTGTTATAAACTTTTTATCTAAAATACATTTTTAGTCATATTGAAAAATCTTAGCCACAATTAAAATACTGGTTGTTTCTCCAATTGTAGGGACTCTAGGAATTATGTGCAAAATGGTCCATAGAGAAGATGATACTAAGAATATATTTCATTTTATGATCTGTCATATAAACTTGTTTACACAACCATTTACTCTAATTATAAACTATCAATTATTTTCAAAAGTCAAAGAATTAATTACTTAGCTTTTATGTGGTCAATAAAGTTTCTGAGTCTCACTCAGTATTCTAATAAAATACTCTTGCACCTGGGGTCTATGTGGTAGCCAGTTGAATTGTACCATACTTTTCCACTTTTTAATCAAATGAGATCTGGGTTTTGGAGGCCTTGTTTCTGTATTTCTTGTTTTAGTTTTTCAATCCAATAAATGTTTATCATGCTAGGAGCTGGGGATACAAAATGAATAGAACATTAATAGTATCCTCTCTGTACTCTGGATTCCTGCCCCCCCCCCAATAAATGCACACCTACACCTGTATGACTCTGCACACGCACATGCACAAGCACACTATTATTTACTTTGAAAGGCAAAAACAACTTCAGTCACTTTGATGCTGGTACATTAGCAGCTTTTGTAGAAAATATCAGTTATCAAGCATTTAAAGGGCTAAACTATTGATTTTAAAGCAAAAAATTACTTTAAAAGCAGACTTTACAGGCATTTCCCTTGCGGACAGATTTATTTAATCTACTGCTGGGCCATGCAGAATTCTGAAGCAATTTCAAGTAGAAAAATTGTCCCCTTTTCAACTTAAATTTTAGCACATTAGCTGATATTTGAACCGATTTATGCGCTGTGAGGTGGCCTGATGGGCTGACTGCATGTATTGAAGACAGCTGTCCCCAGACTTAATTACCTTAGGGTATCACCACTTCTTAGGATAAATGTGTCATTTTGTTCACCGCATCTGCACCCTGTGCTGAGAAAGGTTACAGGATAACAATTTACAGGCTAACTCGTTAATGCTCAGGATCAACGAGGTAACATTCATCAGCAGACCACATGGGTGCCCAAATGTTTCCATCTAGAGACCTGTATCTCTGTCCCATGTTGTAAGGTATCAATGGGGATGTCTTTATCCATCTTCCCTCTGCTCATAGACATTTGAATAACATAGATGCCATGCCTCCTGGGCACCCATCCCCATGCACTGCCAATTTCTCAAACTCCAAAGGTTTCTTGGTGGCCAGAAGGAAAAATTCTAATGGTTCCAAAGGGCTGAATTTATAGGGATTCAAACCATGGCATCAGTGCAGTCCTTGCTGTTTTCTCATATGTGTTTACTAGCAAGCACTGCACCATTCCTAACTATTGGATCAGAAAGGGCAGGGATTAGTCCTCCAAATCGTGAAGGCTATGGATTTATGCCTAGCTGAGAACTCTTCCTTCCTACTTGCAGTGTCAAAGCCAGTGACCTCTGTAACTTTAATTTGTTTCTCCATCTGTGCCATGCATTGCAGGAGGATGTGAGGAATGGGCGTGATGATACACAAATGTATTTCCTCTTTTCTGCATAGCTGTGCTGATGACTTGATGGAGGAGTCATCTATACCATGGCCCAATTCTGGACATGTCCTTTCACCAGTCTTCAGTGAATGGAGCCACCATATTGTTCTGCATGGAGCCTTGAAATGAGTGTTCTCTCCTGTTATGATGTCATCCTAGCCATTTGCTGTCCCAAATTAAATTTTCTCCTACATTTTCTTGGCTGCTGAATAGGTATTTTGTGTCTCAGAGGTTACTGTTTCATGTTACATATTTTTAAAAGATTTATTGAGCCAGTCAGTGCAAACAACTGTGCTAAATTCAACCGTACAATTTTATGTTATTCTTACAATAACCCTATTAGGTAGGTACTATGTTTATTTCTATTTAACAGATGAAAAAAAGTGAAACTTATAAAGTAAATAATGCTCTCAGGATTATATCAATGGTATGTACCTAAGCCAGGAATTTACCAAAGTCCTTCTGGTTCTAAAACCTATGCTCTTTCTGCCATAGCATGTTTTTTTCTTTTTACTGGAGATTGAACCTAGACCCTTTTCACTGAGCTACATACCCATCCACTCACCTTTAACAAAATTTGGGGACAGGGTCTCGCCAAGCTGACCAGGCAGTCCTTCTGCTTCAGCCTCCCAGCATGCTGAGATTACAGATGTGTACCACCCCACTCCAGGTGAAATCACTTTTAAAGAAAATTTATTTTCTAAACTTCTCAGCCCTTTTCTTTAAAATAAATGACTCTCAATTCTGGCTGTACATTTAGATCACCTGAGAGCTTAAGAAAATATCCCCAGATCTTGTTCTCAGAATCTTGTACTACTGAGCTGAGGATGGGTATGACACCAATTTTTCAAAAGCTTCTTAGTTAACTGTGATGTATGGCCAGAGTTTAAAATTGCTGATTTATTTTTAAATTTTAAGTTTAGTTTTATCTGATACTCAAACATCAAAATTGTATGTATTTATGCGGTGCCATATTGTATTTTGATACCTGTATATATTGCATAATGTTGAAATCCCATGAAGTGTACATATGTCCTTGAACATGTATCATCTTTTTCTTACCATGAAAACATTCAAAGTTTTCTCTTTTAGTTTTTTGGAAGGTTTTTAATTTTTAATTTTTAATTCATAATTATCTATACTCATCCTACTAGATAATAGTGCACTGGCACTTTTTGCTGCTATCTAAGTATAACTTAGCAACCATTCATCATCCTCTCCGTATCCTTCCCCCACCCACATTCCACAGCCTCTGGTAACCACCTTTCCACTCTTCTATGAAATCAATTCTTTTAGCTTCCATGTATGGGCCAGACCATGTGGTACATTTCTTTTTGTGCCTCACTTATTTCACTTAACATAACCAGATTCAGTTCCATCCATGTTCAGGAATGACAAGATTTCACCATTTTTATCAGTGCATAGTATTCCATTGTGCATATAAAACACATTTTTTAATTCATCCTAAATGATGGCTATTGTGAATAGTGCTGCAATAAACATGGAAAAAGAGATTTCTCTTCAATATATTGATTCAATTTCCATTGGATATACACCCAGTAGTGGTATTGCTGGATCAAAAGGTAGTTCTATTTTTAATTTTTTGAGGACCCTCCATACTATTTTCCACAATGAGTGTACTAATTTACATTCCCACCAACAGTGTGAAAGGATTTCTTTTTCTCCATATCCTTGCCAGTACTTGTTATCTTTTGTCTTTTTTATTGGTGTGAGGTGAGTTTTATATTAATGAGTTTCTTTTCTTGTTTCCTGATCACAAGAATGATATTTGACCCTAATTGTGCAATTTCTCACAGGGCTTGAGGAAGAGTTTGGATCTTTCACTCAATACAATAATTAAGGAGAGACCCTTTCTCAATGGTTCAGGATTGTGGCTTTTGGATTCTCCTTTTCTACAGAATCTTGGCCATTACTGCAATGGTGAACTGCACTGTTAGACAAATGCAAGGAATCCTAGAAGTAAAAGGCACTGCAGAAGTAACTAGAGGTACAATCATCATCTCTTTCCACAAAAATATCTGCTGAGACATCCTCAATCTCAACATTCAAAGCAGTGCATCACTTTCATTGAGGAGTACTCTTCTCTTTTATATAACAAAATTTTAATGAACAACTACTTATGTATTAGTAGTTTTCAATCATGGTGATATTCTCCTTATAAGTTGCATTTGTAATTGTATGAATCCCCCCCCACCTCGCTTCACATTATTAGGGATTGATGCCAGACCTGGGGGTTGAACCTAGCCCCAGCCTTCCTTCCTTCCTCCCTTCCTTCCTTCCTTTCTCTCTCTCTCTCCTCCTCTCTCTCTCTCTCTCTCTCTTTCTTTATTTTCTAACTTTCAATACAGGGACTTGCTAAGTTGCTAAGTTCCCCAGGCTGGATTCCAACTTGTGATCCTTCTGCCTTAGTTTCCAAAGTGCAAGGACTACAGGAATGCACCAGCTGGTAGCTCTTTTCATAGTCAAAATGACTGGGGAGAAATATTGATATTATAAAGTCATAGGTGGCCAGGTATGTTAAAAGTTTTATAATGCTGAAGACTGTCTTGCTCAATTCTCATGACCAGCATTGCCTTACCCTAAATGCCAAAAAGTACTTTTTTTGCTTAAATTTTTTTATTGGTACATTTTAGGTATACAATACGTTTACATTTATCATTGGGAACTTGTACTTGTACACGATGTATCTTGGTTCTTATTTTTTCTCCATTCCCTGTCCTCCTGTCAGTTCCTCCACCCTTCCCTATTTACAAAGACTTTGTTTACATTTTTTCCTTTTCTCATAATTTTTCCTTTCCCTTCTTTCCTTTCCCCTACCCCTTCCACTTTCCCTACCCCTTTGGACCCTTTCTTCCTATTTCAAATTATCAATTATCTATTTTAATCATTTTAATCCTTATTTACACTTTCAATTTCTCACACTAGAGAATCTATTTGGTATTTACACATGTGTGTCCTATTTATTTCACTTAAGAGTATGGCCTCAATATGCATCCATTTAGCTATAAATGTCTCTAGTTTCTCATTCTTTATGGCTGAGGAGTACTCCATTTTATAAAAAAGGCCACATCTTCTTTATCCAGTTTCCAGTTGATGGGCACTTAGGCTGTTTCCAAGCTTTAGCTATTACAAACTGTGCAGCTATAAACATGGGTGCACATATATCACTGTGGTATGATTCTTTTAATTCTTTTGGGAAGATCCCCAGCAGGGGAATAGCTGGGTCAAATGGGACCTCTAGCCCTAGTTCTTTGAGGTATCTCCATACTGATTTCACAGTGGTTGCACCAACCTGCACTCCCACCAACAATGGAGAAGGGTTCCTTTCTCCCCACACCCCTGCCAGCATTTGTTATTGGTTGATTTCTTGATAGCAGCCATTCTTTGTGGGGTGAGGTGGAATCTCAGTGTTGTTTTCATTTGCATCTCTCAAATGACCAGCGATGTTGAACATTTTTGCCTATATATATTTGCTGCTTTTACTTCTTTGTCTGAGAAATATCTGTTCATTTCAGATGCCCATTTTTGAATTGGGTCTTTGAATTTTGGGGGTCTAATTTTTTTCAATTCTTTATATATTCTAGAGAGTAGACCTTTGTCTGAGGTACAGCTGCTAAAAATTTTTTCACACATTGTAAGTTGTCTCTTAGCTTTGTTGGTGCTTTCTCTTGCAGTGCAGAAGCTCCAAAAAGCACTTTTACTGAACAATGATAATACAAAAATCAGTTTGGGGATTTGATATCTTGTCCCTCTTAAGAGTGTGGTGATAATTGCCACCATTCTGCTCCTGCTGAGGATTGTTTGAAGGACTTTAAATCTATCACTTTGTCACACAGCCACTATTGAGTTCTTACTTTACATTGAAGCCTTAACAGGCACTATCTAAAAGGAAAATAAGGTTCAGGAAGCATATAGTATAATTGGAAATATAAAATATGCATTTGAGAATAAGACTTAAGAACATTCCCCAAACATCAGGCCAACTAATACATATACCCAGACAAAAGTTGAGTGTTATAATTTATAAAATATCCATAATATTCAAAACTGACAAAACGTATTTCAAATTCTGGCCTCAAAGTATTATTTTGCTCCTGAGCATGGTACTCACCATGGATCAGTGTCAGTTTTCTAATCTGTAAAATGGGATATTTACCTTGTAAGATTTAAGTAAGTATTACACATAATGCATGTAATTGTCTAGTAAAACTCTGATAACAGAAAATGCTCAGTAAATCAAGTATATTATTATTAAAGTGTAATATGGAGACTTCTAGGAAGATAGTGCAGTGGAAAGCTGCAACAAACTGACCTCTTCAAGATTTGGAATAGAGACACTAGAAAATAACTTGAGGAAGAAAAGAAGGAGGGAGGTGGATCTATGGGCCCCAGGGAGGATCTGAAGGGAAAATAGGAGTTCATAGAGAAAGTAAAGAGACAAACTTCAATGCAGAAAAAGAAGGAGACAAACTGCACTTTCTCCCTGGTTCCTGGCTCATAGCATGAGAAAGGAGGATCAAATCTACAGAAACATAGTGAGGATCAGTGATTACAGAGGCCTCTAGGAAGAAATGAGCTAGTGGATCTGAGCAGTAGATGCTGTGCATTATAAAACCTGGTGGGTGACTTTGGTCCAAGAAAATGTGGTGTCCTCTGGAAAGGGTGCTTGGATGAATGCCATTTTAGGGAGGGTCAACTGAAACTGGGACTCAGAGCATCTGTGAGTTGGCTTTGTCTCGGGGCTCACAGTGTTGAAATGCCAGAGTAACTGGGTAAGGGACAACAGCAGGACACATCTAGGGTCAGGAAGCCATGGTTAGGCAGGCAGGAGATAACTAGAGTGTTGTTGTATGCTGAACAACTCAGCTCTCAGCTCCATAACCAGAGGCCAGGATCAGCCTGAACTTCTGTGGATTTGAAAGCACCAGAATTGGCACCCCAGCCTAAGCCTACTACAGGCTTGCTAGGTTTATCCAGCATGGATTTGGGCTTTGTCTGCCTGCTTTGTCTACCAGTTACAGCAGAGTCACATCCTGAATTGGACACTACCACAAAACTGTAGACCCCAGAAGATAACCACAAGCTTGAAATCATAGAGAAATTTCTTTTTTCTTTGCTTTTTGTTTTAACTGTTGTTGTTCATTTGTTTAGCTTTTTTTTTTCTTTTGGGTTTTCTTTTTCACAAGTGTGAACATTGTTTTTAGTTTATTATTTTGTTTTGTTCTTGTTTTTGTTTTTTCCTCATTGCTTTCCCTTTTGTCTTCTTTATCAGTTTCCTGAAGCTTGGGTAATCTTCTTCTGTCCTTCAGCTTTGCTTCTAACCTCTTTCCCTTCTTTTATTTCTCTATTTTTTCCCTCTTATCTCTTAAAATTTCTCCCCTTAGGGTAAAATCACTCTATTAAGAGGATATATACTGTATATTATTTTCATATTTGTCTTAAATTTTATTGTATAACTATAAATCTTGTACTTATGGTTAAAGGTGGCAAAGTTTTGGTTATCACAGTTGTCATTTTCTACTCTGTGCTTGACACTATTGTTGTCACTGATTATACTACTTTAGCTAAATTGACATAGTTGTTGTGATCAATTGATCTTCCTTGTATGCCAATATTAAGATTGTCTGGGGATCATAAACTGTAGTGTAGCAGTGGAACAAAGAACTAGGTACTAGGCAAAATAGGCTGCAATAATTCATCTCTAATAAATGCGAGACACAGGTTCTTGGGACAGACTCAAAAGCCAAAATCCAGATACATATAGAAGACATTTCTGAAAAGTAGTTATTTCCTAAAGATATCTTAATACTAGCAATGAAGCTACTTACCAGAAGCAATTTACATGTCTCAGTGCAGAAAGCAAATGAAAAACAACAACAAAAATAGAAAATGAGAAAACATGGAAGCAAGATGAAACATATTATTCCCAACTTACCCAAGGCAAATCAAAGGAGTATTGAGGTGAAAGAAATTAAAAGCCACCGAACTGAGTTTTATGAAATGGTGGCAGTGAATCAATAAGATTCTTGACAGGAACAAAATAGAAATGATTAGAAATTATGACAATTATGAAGGAAAAGATTAGTGAATCTGGAATACATATACATGAAATAGAGATAGTTTGGAAAGGTATGGAAATCATGAATGCCCAACACAGAAAAGGACTGGATTCCATAATAGAGACTCAAATACAAATCCAGAAAATTAAAAATTCTACTGAAACTATATATAACAAAGTCAACCAATGTGAAGATAGAATATCAGATTGGTTGGTGGTAATCAAATGAAAGACCTCTTATAAATAGCAAGTGATCACACAAAAAATTAATCCAACAGCTGCTAGATGATGCAAAGAAGAATACCCTAAGATTAACTGAAATGAATAATCAGAAGATAGCACAAAAGTCATCAAAAAACCTGCTCTCAGAAGTAATAGCAGAAAAATTTTCAAGCATTGAAAAAGAACTTGAGATACAGATTAATGACGCACACAGAACTGCAATTATCCATGATCAGAAAAAAACTACCCCAAGGCATATAATAGTCAAGATTCCAGAAATTAAGTATAAGAACAGAATATTGAAAGATGTTAGAGAAAAGAAACAAATCACCTAATAGGATAACTCATCAGAATCACAGTAGACTTCTCAACACAAATACTTAAGTCAAGGAGCATTTGGAGTGAAGTATTTCAAGCCCTAAAAGAAAACAACCTCCAACCCAAATTGATGTACTCCATAAAATTATCTTTCAAAATTGATGGAGAAATAAGATAATTCCATGATAAAGAACACCTGAAGAAATTCATGACAACAAAACCAGTACTCAGAAAATTTCTGAAGGATATTCTAAAAAAATGAAAATACAGACTGTGCTGCTATAAACATGGGTGCACATGTATCGCTGTGGTATGATTCTTTTAATTCTTTGGGGAAGATATACAGTAGGAGAATAGCTGGGTCAAATGGGACCACTAGCCCTAGTTCTTTGAGGTATCTCCATACTGATTTTCACAGTGGTTGCACCAGTCTGCACTCCCACCAACAATGGAGAAGGCTTCCTTTCTCCCCACACCCCTGCCAGCATTTGTTATTGGTTGATTTCTTGATAGCAGCCATTCTTTGTGGGGTGAGGTGGAATCTCAGTGTTGTTTCCATCTGCATCTAGCAAATGACCAGTGATGTTGAACATTTTTTCATATATATATTTGCTGCTTTTACTTCTTTGTCTGAGAAGTGTCTGTTCATTTCAGATGCCTATTTTGAATTGGGTCTTTGAATTGGGGGGGTAATTTTTTTCAGTTCTTTATATATTCTGGATAGTAGACCTTTTTCTGAGGTACAGCTGCTAAAAAATTTTTCCCACATTGTAGGTTGTCTCTTAGCTCTGTTGGTGGTTTCTCTTGCAGTGCAGAAGTTTTTGAATAAGATGAGATCCCAGTTGTTGATTCTTTGTGCTAGTTCCCGTGCTACTGAGGTTTTGTTCATAAAGTTTTTTCCTATGCCAATGCCTTTAAGAGTTCTACCTAACTTATCTTTCAGCAACTTTAGTGTTTCTGTCTTGATATTTAGATCTTTAATCCACTTTGATCTTAGTTTAGTGCATGGTGATAGGTATGGGTGTAGTTTTAAACTTTGGCAGGTTGAAATCCAGTTTTTCCAACACCATTCATTAAATAGGCTATCTTCCCTCCAATGAGGGTGGTTGGCTCATTTGTCAAAGATGAGGTGTCTGAGTATGTCTGATGTTGTTTCTACATCTTCTAATCTGCTCCACTGATCTTCGGGTCTGTTTCTTTGTCATTACCATGCTGTTTTGGTTTTGTTTTTGTTTTTGTGTTTTTGTTTTTTTGGTACTGGGGATCGAACTTGGGACCTTGTACTTGCGAGGCAGGGGCCGGAACCACTGAGCTAAATCCCAGGTACAGTACCATGCTGTTTTTATCACAGGAGCTTTGTAGTATAGTTTCAAGTTGGGGATTGTGATACTTCCTGCCATATCTCTGTTGCCTAGAATTGCTTTTGCTATTCTAAGTCTCTTCTGATTCCAAAAGAATTTTTGGATTGTTTTCTCTAGTTCTGTGAAGTATATTGTTGGCATTTCAATCAGCATTGCATTGAATCTATACAGTAGTTTTGGAAGTATGGCCATTTTCACGATTTTGGTTCTTCCTACCCAGGAATAGGGGATGTCTTTCCATTTTCTTATATCTTCCTCTATCTCTTTTTTCAGAGTGCTATAGTTTTCAGTGTAAAGGTCTTTTGTTTCCTTTGTTAGATTGATTCCTAGATATTTCATTTTCTGGATGCTATTGTAAAAGGAATTGTTTCCCTAATTTCTCTCTCAGTGAGTCTTCTATTTGTGTATAAGAAGGCTATTGTTTTTTGAGTAATGACCTTATATCCATCTACTCTACTGAATCTTTCAATGAAGTCTAGAAGTCTTTTGGCAGAGTTTTTTGGGTCTTCTATATAAAGTATCATATCATCAGCAAATAATGACAATTTCATTTCTTCCTTTCCTAGCTTTATTCTTTTATTTCTTTCTCTTGTCTAATTGCTGTGGCTGTTTCCAGAACTATATTGAACAGGAGTGGTGATAGTGGGCATCCTTGTCTTGTTCCTGATTTTACCATGAAAGTTTTCAGTTTTTGACCATTTAGTATGATGTTGGCTGTTGGTTTTTCATAGATAGCCTTAATCAGGTTGAGATAAAGACCTTCTATTCCAATTTTCTGTAGGGGTTTTATCATGAATGGATGTTGGATTTTGTCGAATGCTTTTTCTGCATCTATTGAGATGATCATATGGTGTTTGTCCTTGACTCTGTTAATATAGTGTATTACATTTATTGATTTACAAATATTGAATCATCCCTGCATCCCTGGGATAAATCTGACTTGGTCAGGGTGTATGATCTTCTTGATGCCCCTCTGTATTCTGTTTGCCAGTATCTTGTTGAGGATTTTTGCATCTATGTTCATTAGGGAGATTGGCCTGTAGTTCTGTTTTTGGGTTGGGTCTTTCCCTGGTTTTGGAATCAAAGTAACACTTGCTTCCAGGAATGAATTTGGAAGCTTTGCTTCCCTTTCAATTTCCTTGATGAGTTTAAAGAGCAATGGGTATAGTTCTTCTTTAAATATCTTGTAGAATTCAGCAGTGAAGCCATCAGGACCTGGGCTTTTTTTTGTTGGTAATTTTTTTATTACATTTTCAATTTCACTCATTGTAATTGGGGTGTTTAGAATTTCTATGTCTTCTTCGTTTAACTTTGGCAATTCATATGTATCTAGGAACCTGCCCATTTCTTCTGTGCTTTCCATTTTTTTAGAGTACAGGTTCTCGAAGTAGGTATTGATGATTATCTGGATTTCTGCTGGGTCTATTGTTACTTCACCTTTTTTATTCTTAATTGCATGGAGTTGAGCCTTTTCTTTCCTTTTTTTGATAAGGTTGTCTAAAGGTTTATCGATTTTATTTATTCTTTCGAGCTTGGAAACAGCCCAAGTGCCCATCAACTGGAAACTGGATAAAGAAGATGTAGGGTTTTTTTTAAATAAAATGAAGTACTACTCAGCCACAAAGAATGAGAAACTAGAGTCATTTATAGCTAAATGGATGCATATTGAGGCCATACTCTTAAGGGAAATAAATAGGACACACATGTGTAAATACCGAATAAATTCTCTAGTGTGAGAAACTGAAAGTATAAATAAGGATTGAAATGATTAATAAAGAATCATTGTTTCTTTGAAATAGGAAAAGTTCCAAAGGGGTACTGGTGGTGGGAAGGGAAGGGGAAAGGAAAAATTACGAGAAAAGAAAACAAAAAATGAAAATGATGTCTATGTAAATAGGGAAGGGCACACAGGTAATGGGGAAAAAATAAAAACCAAGATACATCATGTACAGGTAGAAGCACCCAATGATAAATGTAAACGTATTGTATACCTGAAATGTACCAATAAAAGAATTTAAGGAGAAAAACCAAAAAAAGAAAAAAACTCAAAGGGCGGTGTGGCGGTGTGTAACTGAGGTTTGAACCCGTGGTGGCGGCAGTGCTCGCGGAGCGGCCTGGCCTGGCAAGGGTGCCTGAGCCGGGCCTCGCACGGAGGTGCTGAGCTGGCTGGGCGGTGAGGCCTCCCCAAGCTGGCGGCCGCCGTGCCCTCGATGCTGCTGCGGCCACCGCGAAATAGAGCCGAGGCTGAGCCTGGGCCGCGGGCGTCGTAAGAGGCCGAGGAGCCCGAGTGCCCGCACAGATAGATGCAGCTCCTTGAGTATGGACGCCCTGGAGGAGGAGAACTTGGCGCTGTCCTTCTCCTCTGCCTCGGATGCAGAATTTGATGCTGTGGTTGGATATTTAGAGGACATTATCATGGATGCTGAGTCCCAGTTACTACAGAGAAATTTCATGGACAAGTACTACCAGGAGTTTGAAGACACAGAGGAGAATAAACTCACCTACACACCCATTTTTAATGAATATATTTCTCTAGTGGAGAAGGACATTGAGAAACAGCTACTGGAGTAGATCCCAGGGTTCAGCATGGAGGCCTTCACTACAAAGCTATAGCACTGTAAAGATGAAGTGGCTGGTGACATCATTGACATGCTGCTCACATTTACAGATTTTCTGGGTTTTAAAGAAATGTTTCTAGACTACAGAGCAGAAAAGGAAGGCTGGGGGCTGGATTTAAGCAGTGGCTTGGTAGTGACATCGTTGTGCAAATCATCTACAATGCCAGCTTCCCAGAACAATCTGCAGCACTAGGTAATGAATGGGATCATTCTGGATGTCAGCAGCTAAACAGCTCAGAGACCTCAGCTAAAGACAACCGAAGAGTGCATTTTGGAAAGACTGTACTGCAGCCCTTCATTCATGTTAATTATTAGTGGGTCAAAAACTTGACCTGGTCCTCCTAGCCTCATTTCTCCTGAATCACCTTCCTGTATTTAGTAACCCTAGTGCTTCTCTCCTATGGACACTTCATTCAGGTGCTTCTGAGTCAGGCTCTAGGGCAACCCCATGCCAGCCATCCCCAGCCTCCCCTGAGTGTACGCCAGTGTGGCTGTCAGCAGTGTACAGGAGCCCACTGTCACCAACCCTCTGTCCCTACAGGCTTTGCATGAGTCCTTTGGTGTATTCATAGCTCTTTTCTACATAGGTCAGGGTTTCAAACCTTAAGCTTCAGTGGGGTTTTTGTTAGGGAGTATTATTCCAGGGAGTCACTCGCCTGAGCCAACCAGCCAGCCTGAGATCTCAGAATCTCCTATGATCCCTGACCTGGCTGGAGGAAGTGAGCGAGAAAGATGCCCTTTACCTTAAAGCCCCATCAAAAATCCACTCCTGTCTCACGTCTGCAGTTCTTGTAACACCCTCTTCTGCTGGTCCTGATGTAGTCTCCCTGTTTCTAAAAGTCTCTTTTTAAACATTATTTTCAAGAAAATATTTTTATAGATGAATACTCAGGCTAACCTAGTGGATATGATCTTGGAACTTCCATGATTACCCACTTAAAGATCAAAGTATTATATGCTGTGCGCTCTGTAGTTGTCAGTGCTATGAAGGCAAAAGTACTTTCTGCATTGCTGTGGATGCATGTGCTGCAAATAGGCTAAAGCTATCTTTCTATTGTAGTAAACTAATGCTATCCTGCTGTTGAAGCATGTTAAGAGTGTTTCTGCGCTCTTGCTTGTATCTTTTCTGTCCAAGCCACTCTGTTGGGTTTCTGTTGGAATAGGTACAGACTGCAATTTCTTCTTCCTGTCCAGACCTGTCCTGACAACATGGTGCTCCTTGTCCAGCTCAGCAAGAGTTGGAGCAGTGGACCTCCGCTGGTCACCTGTCAGCTCTGACTTAGCACAGTGTTTGGTAGATCATTGTCAACGGAGAAATAAGTCACATCTCTCCAAAGAAGACAAACGGTTCAATTCCTAATGTGTACTTTTGATTTCATTTTTTATAGTGAAAATAAGAATCTGTCCTTTTCACTTCATTTGACCATTCTGATTTTAAAGGATAAGCTATAAGCTATGTGTTTTTCTGTACTAATGCATTGCTTACTTTTGTATCATGAGTAAAATTTGAGGTATTTTGTAAGAAAAAAAGAAAAAAGAAACTCAAACAGCAAATAAGGAGCATAATGGAGGATAGATATTGGGAAGTAGGAAGAACACATTCAAATGGGAAGAGGAACAAGGGAGGAGGGAGGGGGACGGTAAGGAAGGGAAAAGGGAAAAAAGAGAATGGAAGAAAAAAATGACAACAAAGTTTTTGTAAATGGGGAGGAAAAGAAAGGTTGAAGGGAGGGGAGGTGAATGGGGAAAAAAGGAAGATATATTATGTATAGGTACAAATTTCCTAAGATGAATATGATCAAAATATATGATCAATATGTACTTATAAAAAATAAAGTTAAAAAATAAATATCAAAAAAAGGAGAAGAAATTCTAGAGAGAAAGAAAAAGTAATACAATTAAAACCATTTGATTATCTTGGGGGTAAAATAATTTTATTTATTGCATTATCTTATCTGAATTTTGTGGCAAAAAATGTGGCATCAAAATTATACAAATCTGTAAATAGTTTGTAATGACCTCTTAACTGTTTCTGCTATTTTGTTTTAGTATCGTTTCAGGTGTAATATTTAATTATTATTCTAGGTTGTGGCTTGGTAGGATATAGGTCATCATGGTATAAATTTAATGAAATCCAGAATTTTAAGAGAAAATAAAACATCAACTAATTGTAAATAGTTGATATTTATAGAACACTCTACTCAACAATAGCAGAATGTATTTACCAATATAGATATCATCTCAGGTCTTACACCAAACTACAGCATATTAAAAAATAATTGAAGCACTGAGCTAAAGCCCTGGTCAGGTTTCCTAATTTCTTTTTTGTTTTTTTGCTTAAATTCTTGTATTGGTACATTTCAGGTATACAATATGTATATTATTTTACCTCAGAAGTAATTCAAATGTTGACACAGTATGCACAGGTCTTTGAAATAACAAGTTAAAGTAGCAATATAAGTATATTTATGTATTCACTGTACATAAATTGTGAAAGGAATGTGTACTTGCAAGATATCCAGATATATATTTAGTTTTTTTCTGTACTAAAAGATAATCTGTTTAAAACAAATAGCCCTAGGGCCGGGGATTTAGCTCAGTGGTTTCGCCGCCTGCTGAGCAAGCCAGCGCAAGGACCCGAGTTCGATCCTCGGTACCAAAAATAAATAAATAAATAAATAAGTAAATGGCCCTAAAACCTTTAAAAAATAATTGAAATTGTACAAAATATGGTCTCTGCCCACAAATGATTTAAACAGGAAAACAATAAGAGAAATATATCAAGAAAAATCTCCAATCACTTGGAAATTAAACAATATACTCATAAATAATCCATGGATGAAAGAGGAAATTGCAAAGAAAATTAGAAAATATTTGCAATGGAATTAAAAAATACAACAAATCCAAAACCAGAAGGTAACAAGTATTGGCAAAGACATGCAAATAATAAGCAACTTTATACATGGTTAGTGGGAATCTAAAATATTTCAGCCATTGTTGAAATCAATATGGAATTTCCTCAAATAATGAAAAATACAACTATCATATGATCGAGCAATCTCACTTCTGCGTACATATACAAAAGAATTGAAATTAGGATCAAAAGACAAACACCCTCTTTGTACCACTATTTATAATAGCTAAGATATAGAAACAACTCAAGGGTCCACTGACAGACAGATGGATAATAAAAATTGTGGTACACCAATGCAATGAGCTATTAGTCAGCTTTAAAAAGAAAACCCTGCTGCTTTCAGTAACATAGATGAATCTGGAGGACAACATGCTAAGTGAAGTAAAACAGGCACAGAGAGAAAAATACTGCATGTTCTAAAATATATGTGGAAACTTTAGAAAGTTGATCCCATAGAAGTCGAAAGTAGGATAGTGGTTACCAAAAGCCAGGGAGAATAGGGAGTAGAGGGGATGAGGAGAAGTTGATCAATGGGTACAATGTTGCACTTAGATAAGAGGAAGAAGATCTGGTGTTTTATGGCACAGTAAGGTCAGTATAGTCAATAATAATGTTTTATATACTTTAAAATCACTAGAAGAGAAGATTTTTAATTTTGTAGTACAAAAATGGTAAATGTTAATAAGATAATTACACTGATTTGGTCATTACACCATGTAATGATGTCCGTCAAAATATCACACTATATCACATAAATATGTACATTTGCTACATGTGAATCAAAAAATGTGAAAATAAAAAGAATGAAATTCAGTCATATGCTATAACTTCTATGAACCTTGAGAGCATTGTGCTAAGTGAAATAAACCAGTAACTGAATAAATACTGCATTATTGTACTTAGATATTTGACATAGTTGAACGTGTAGAAGTAGGTAACAGTAGTGGTTGCCAGGGGCTGGCGGAGGGATAAAGTGAAAGTTATTGTTTAATGGGTATAAAATTTCAGTTATAATAGGTGAATAATTTCTAGAGATCTGCTGTTTAATATAGTGCTTTTAGTTAACAGTACAGCACTGTGAATTTCACTTTTAAGAGAGATATCATGTTAAGTGTTCTTACTTCCAAAATAGAAAAATAGAAAAAAACAAAAACAAAAACCAACAAAAACCAGACACAGAGAAACTTTAGGAGATGGTGAATATATCTATTACCTTCTTTGCAGTGGTGGTATCACAAGAGTCTACGTGTGTCCAAACCCATCAAATTGCACATATTAAATATTTATAGTTCTTTACATGTTATTTATACCTCAATAAAGCTGTTAAAATAAAATTTAAAAAATTAAATTAAGTAGAAGGAATAGAGAAAGGAAAGAAAAAAGGAAGAAAAGAAGGACATACACATTATAAAAGAAAAAAACGATTTGATGCTAAGAATGTGGCTCAGTGCTAGAGCACCTGCCTAGGCATAGGTTCGATCCCCAGAACCACAACAAAAGAAAAAACAAGGAATTCTCCCAACTTATTGTATGCTTTTCTGTTTAGAAAATCCTAGGTAATGTTAAAAGACATTCTAGAACAAATAAATGAATCTAGGAGGATCAAAGGATACAAGGTCAACGCACAAATTTTAATTGAATTTCTAAATATGAGTAAGGAAAACTGAGAATCAGAATTATAAAAATATATATGTTAAGCATCAGTATTATAAAATTTATGCAGGATCTATAAGTAGGAAACTACAAAATGATGAAGAAAGATATGAAAGAGGACCTATATAGATTGCAAAACATACTGAAAATGAATTGGAGGATTCAACATATTAAAGGTGTTTATTAAAGGTTCTTTCTAATGTATTCTATAGATTTAATGCAATGATAATAAAAATTTTGTTCTTATGCCTGCTTTAGACAACAGAAATTTCTAAAGCTCTCAATTCTAAACTTTTTAAGACAGGATAGACAAATAAATTATCTAAAACATTTTTTAAAAAGAACAAAGTTGGAAAACTCATATAAGTCAGTTGTAAAATTTACTGTAAAAGTACAGTAGTGAATACAGTGCAGAATTGGCAAAGGAATAAATACTTAAATCAATGGAATAGAATAGAAACTTCAGAAATAGACTTACACAAGTATATATTTAATACACACATAGGCATTTGATCTTGGAAAAATGTGGAAAGCAATTCATTGGAGAAAGAGTAGTCTTCTCTACAAATATATCAAGCATTCATGCATATGCAAAAGCCTAAAAATAAACCGTGACTTCACTCTTGCACCTTATACAAACAGTTCAAAATAGTACAGAGACATAAGTATAAAACTGTAAGAAAACACAAGAGAAAATCTATATAACCTGAGCCTAGGCCAAAAGTCCTTTAAAATGATACCAAAAGTGCAACACATAAAAGAAAAATAACAGAATAAATAGTTTTTATAAAAATTAAGGACTTTTTCTCTGTCAAAGGCACTGTCATGAAATGAAAGATAAGCTACAGAGTTATAGAAAATATTGGGAATATATCCAACAAAGGATTTAAGCCAGAATATATAAATAACTGAAAACACAATACCAAAAAGCAATAATAATCCAATTAGAAAAGGGGCCAAAGGTATGGACAGGTATTTTCACTGAAGAAGATATACAGATGGCAAATATCTACAGGAAAGGTATTCAACATGACTTTGCCATTATTTGAATTTAAATTAAAACCAATACTACTGTACAACTATTGGAATATCTTTAAAAAATAGTGGAGTACAAGCGTGGTGAGGATGTGGAGCAACTAGGACTCTTCTGCATTACGGTTGGGGACACAAAATGGTAAACCACACACAAAAAACCCCAAAGATCTAAAGTTTCTAGCCACGTTAAAAATGCACTTACCATATGCCTATGAAATTGCACTTTTGGACATTTTTTTCCTAGAGAAATGAAAACATACATTGTACTTAGGGAAAAACCTGGACAGAACTGTTAACAGCATTTTTGTTCATAATACTGAAAACTTGGAAATAACCTAAATGTCCCACATGGACATTTGGGTCAATGATTAAAACAACCTGTGGTATAAGCTTGCAATGGAATACTACTCAGCAAAAATGTTCCCAGCTTTGGAGTCTCTCAAAGTCTCAGACAAGCACATGCAAATATAAGGATATGCAGACATCAAATAAATGCATTCAACTTGCTCATTAGCTCAGGAAAAGTCAAGGTGACTGTGATTGTCATGTTGTGGGTGAAGCTTTCTAGCGGTAAAACAGAATAGGTAGGAAAATAACAAAACATGAGTCAGGAAAGCAGTCCTTGGGCATTTATAAAATGCTTTCTGAGCTATTCAGCCCACTACCATAGCAATGGGGGCTGCTAAGCTTAAATGTTGTTGTACAAGGAAATGTGCAAGTGGTTACAATAGAAAACCAGGTACCAGTCATGCAGGGGTTATAGATTAAGGGAATTCATAACAAATTGAGTATAAATAGCCTATCATATATAAAATCATATTTTCTCACTGACTTCCATTATGACCAGAGATATGTAGGATTTTTATTTCAGCCCATCTAAAATAAACTTCACATTCAGGATGGGAATTGTTGATTCAAAAAGCATGCTGACTTTGTTGCTGTCTGTGAGCTTTAAGTCCCTCATAATCTCTGTCATAAACAAGTCAAATGGCCAATCAAGCCACTTAAATTTTCAGGCTCTTTTGGCATCATATGAATGCTATACTGCCAAGCTCATTCCCGTTTGGTAGCAGATTCCCTGATCTCTGGTCACAAACATGTAGCAGGAAAAGCACATGGTTCTGGAAACAGGCCTAAGCGATTAGAATTCCAGTAGTACTATAGCTTCACCACCATACCATCTGGATCCTTATGATTTACCCTCTCTGAGCCTCAATCTCCTGCTTAATGGGCTTTGTTCCATGAAATCATGATATATAAGAAACCAGCTATGCCACTGTAAACAATAATACAAGTCTATATAAATATGAGTCACGAAAAGATTTCTGAGACTCAACAGAGATAGTAGACAAGGCCCCTATTTGACATTATAATAACAAAGCTTTGAATACCCCTCTTACATTCAAGCAAATCATTAATTATTAATTAGTAGTGTATTAAAAGCAATGACTGATACTAAATATGTTGCTTCACTGAACCTCATAAAATACACAAATCATCCACGTTAAAGGAATATATACAAAATGTTATTTTTAAAATGAACTTGCCTAGGGATACCTCAAATGTTTGACACACATTTTATTTGAACAGGAAGAAAAGAATAATGAATGGAATTCTGAAAAAAAAAAGCCTATCCAAACTTTGTTCTTTAGATCTTTGGATCTGGCTTGGGATGAACAAGTGTAGAACCAGAAAACACTCTCTCTTCTCAGGAAGTAACCAGATGAAGATGGTGGGATGGTGGCAGGTGGGGCTCTAGCACAGTCTGAGAAAAGTCATATTGGAGTTTGTGAAATCAGGGAGTTCAAAGCTGAAAATCATGTTTCAGAGAAGGTCATCTTGATCTAAGAAGGAATGTTGGCCAAGTGAACACAAGTGAGAATTGAAAAAGGGGAGAAGGAGCAGAAGAGCTGGGGGGACTGCTAGGCTGAAAGTCCTAATATAGACTTTTCCTCAACCAAATGCTAATTGAGTCTCCAGGACTTGTGACCATGGAGAATAAAGGGTCCAGATAGAGACATAGTCATCATAGGCCATGGATGCTAAAAGAAAGAACTCTATAATTCACAAAATGCTAAGGAAGCTAATTTCTGTTTCAGGACCTCAGCAAGAGAAGGGTAGCACTGAGCTTGAACAACATCTTTTCTAGGACTCTGAGCTTGGAGAAAGTGAGTGGCAGAAATATAGGCAGGACCAACAGATAAATTGAGACTGAACTCAGTGAGGAAGACTGTCCCCATGTCCCCCATCGTGATGACATCATGATACAAGAGGATGAACAGTTAGAAGACAGGGGGCATAAACTAAAGATACTTCTGAGGGGACCAGCCATCTCTTGGAGAAGGAATTTTTCCACAACACTAAGATTTTTCTCCAATGATTTCCAAGTGGCATCTGGGAGGGAACTCTGAAAGCACAGACTCAGGAGTCTGGACAGTAATCTAATCTGACAGATCTTCTGAGTTATTAGGCTGTGTTCCATTGGTGAGGGTCTTAGCTTGTAATTGTCAATACTGATTCTAATGTTTCTGTTCAATTTCAATGATCTTTGATGGCATAGGAATGGTTTTGATCTCTGTATTTGTTTACATTGATGGATCATTTTAATTCTTCCTGGGAAGGGCTGGTCAACAAACTATGGGGGATGACAGTGACACTGAGTGACACAGAGAGAAGGGTACAGAGCCCATGAGGCTGTACAGAGACCAGGTTACTGCATCCTCTACTCTTACCTTTCTTCCTTGCTGTAACTTCCGTCTGCCCATAGATAGCAAAAAAGCAGTTGGTTCCAAATTTGCTATAGCTTTCATGTAACAATCCAAACCCAAAGGATAAGGATACTCAAACTCAAAGTTTTACTTCTATTTCCCAGTTCTGAAGCACAGTTCTCAGTGTCATTTTCTTCTCAATATCTTCTGATGGTTCCTCACTCTTACAGGATCAAGTTTCAATTTCACAGCCTGACATTGAAGCCTTTCTTGCCACAGACCTTTCCAAATTATTTTCAGCCTTGACATTGCCCATATTTACAAATCTACCGTGGGGATTTTAGCAAAATAATTGCATTGTCCCTGTGTGAGGTGTAATGATTAAGACACGAGAAATGAGAAAATCCACCATCCTAACTTTGTTCCCTGGCCCCTAGAGTAAGTGTTGGAGAGTAAAGTCTTGTAGGAGAAAGGGAGAGCAGGATACTAACTGATAATGCAGTCTCCTGGTGATCAGATTGGGACATCGGGCCAATGATAGTGTTACAATGAGTCTGCCTGAGTGTAGGTGAGGTTTTTTTTAAACTCAACTATTTTTTAAAAAATTCTTTTATTGGTACATTTTAGGTATACAATATGTTTACATTTATCATCGGGTGCTTGTACCTGTACATGATGTATCTTGGTTCTTATTTTTTCCACATTACCTGTGCACCCTTCACCCCCTCCACACTTCCCTATTTACATAGACTTCATTTCCATTTTTTTTCTTTTCTCATAATTTTTCCTTTAGATTCTTTCTTGCTCCTTTCCCTCCCACCATCCCTACCCCTTTGGAACTTTTCCTATTTAAAATTATCAATTATTCATTTTAATCCTTTTAATCCTTATTTACACTTTCAGTTTCTCACATTAGAGAAACTATTCGGTATTTACACATGTGTGTCCTATTTCACTTAAGAGTATGGCCTTGATATGTATCCATTTAGCTATAAATGACTCTGGTTTCTCATTCTTTAGGGCTGAGTAGTACTCCATTTTATAAAAAACAACCCACATCTTCTTTATCCAGTTTCCAGTTGATGGATACTTGGGCTGTTTCCAAGCTTTAGCTATTACAAACTGTACCGCTATAAACATGGGTGCACATATATTGCTGTGGTATGATTCTTCTAATTCTTTTGGGAAGATACTCAGCAGGGGAATAGCTGGGTCAAATGGGACCTCTAGCCCTAGTCCTTTGAGGTACCTGCATACTGATTTCCACAGTGGTTGCACCAGTCTGCACTCCCACCAACAATGGAGAAGGATTCCTTTCTCCCCACACCCCTGCCAGCGTCTGTTATTGGTTGATTTCTTGATAGCAGCCATTCTTTGTGGGGTGAGGTGGAATCTCAGTGTTGTTTTCATCTACATCTCTCGAATGACCAGTGATGTTGAACATTTTTTCATATATTAATTTGCTGCTTTTACTTCTTTGTCTGAGAAATGTCTGTTTATTTCAGATGCCCATTTTTGAATTGGGTCTTTGAATTTGGGGGGTCTGATTTTTTTCAGGTCTTTATATATTCTAGAGAGTAGACCTTTGTCTGAGGTACAACTGCTAAGACGTTTTTTCCCACATTGTAGGCTGTCTCTTAGCTTTGTTGGTGGTTTCTCTTGCAGTGCAGAAGCTTTTGAATAAGATGAGATCCCAGTTGTTGATTCTTTGTGCTAGTTCCCGTGCTACTGAGGTTTTATTCATAAAGTCTTTTCCTATGCCAGTGCCTTCAAGAGTTCTACCTAACTTATCTTCCAGAAAGTTTAGTGTTTCTGTCTTAATATTTAGATCTTTAATCTACTTTGATCTTAGTTTAGTGGATGGTGATAGGTATGGGTGTAGTTTTAATCTTTGGCAGGTTGAAATCCAGGTTTTACAACACTATTTGTTAAATAGGCTATCTTTCCTCCAGTGAGGGTGGTTGGCTTCTTTGTGAAGAACGAGGTGGCTGAGTGTGTCTGGAGTTGTTTCTGCATCTTCTAATCTATTCCACTGATCCTCAGGTCTGTTTCTTTGCCAGTACCATGCTGTTTTTATCACAATAGCTTTGTAGTATTTAAACTCAACTATTAAGGATGTTCCGAATTGTACTCTCTGAGCCAATTTTAGTCCCTGTGTCCCTATGCTGTCTGTATTAGCCCATTGTCTGTTACTGGAATACCTGAGGCATGCTACTTACAAAGAAAAGAGGGTTATTTAGTTCTGAGTTTAAAAACTGAACTCCAAACGGCATAAACACTATAGTAGGAGAAAAGAAGATTAGGGAGCTACTTCTGGCATAGCAGTTCTGATGAAGACCCTTTAGCTGGGTCTTATCAGAGCAGATGCCATCTCAATGACCAGAGCATTGGTGAGAAGGATAGGTCACATGGTTATTCAGGAAGCTAAGGTGTGGCCAGGGGCCAGTCATGTGACCTTCCACCAGGGCTTACCTTTCTACAGGCCCTACTACTCTTAACACCTTTATTCTATGTACCAATCTTCCAACATAGGAACTTTGGCGACACACTCAAAATTCAGCACTGACCAATTAAATTATGTGTGTTTTCCTTTCTCTTCCTCCCAACTGTCCGAGTTTTTCCTCCTGTAAGTTCCAGCTCAAAATGCTCTTCTGCAGAGAAAGCTCTGATTGACGTCCTCTCAGCATTTCTGCTCTCCTTTCCTTGATGCATCTGGAGTTTAACAATCATGAGAATGTTGCCTCCAATGAGTAACTGAACTCAGGCCCACAGCTGCATCTCCAGTCCCTCAAAGTAGATTTCCATCATACTTTCAGTCCTTTCTTCATCCAGTTGCAGTCTCAAAAATACATAACTCCATTTCCTCTAGAAGCTTCTACTTCTCGCACCGTTTTGTTCAGTCTTTTGCTGGCCCCTCTTCTTCTGTTTTTAATTGCCTGTATTCTTTCACTCACTCATTTGTACATTAATTTAATTCACAATTATACTGGTGGTGCCTCTGATATATGTCATGACACAGCCTTTTACTTTTTTTTCCCCTCCTCCCTCTCTTCTCTTCTCTTCCCTTGTTTTCTTTTGTCTTCGCTTTCTAAAACATACTCAGTCTCAATCTTCTCTCCTACCAAGTGGAAAGAGCTGATGAACCCAGGTCCCTTTAATCCAAATATTTCCCATCACTTTTACTTGTGTTTCTAGCTGCTTCCTGAACATTCTCTTCTGAATATAAAGTCGTGTGGAAATCAGTGTATTCCAATCCAAGCATCACCTAGCTCCTTCAACCTGGCCTTTCCCCTGAATGGGAATATCTAAAGCTGTTGCCACTTCCTTTCTCTTTCTTCTCAACTCCCACCAGTTCATCTTCCACTTGCTCTTAGAACTATCTAGTTACATAAATTTGACCATGCAGTCCCCCGGCTTTAGAAATGTTTATAATTCTTCACTGTATACAGTATAAAGTCCACCTCATTTGGCATAGCATTTTCAGGCTAACACAATCTTGGCCCAAATCAACTTTCCAGATACTCTTCCCATCATTCTCTCTGTATGTACTACCCTTCAGCTCCACCTATACTGAAGTTCTCCAGCACATGAATATATAATGTAATATAAAAACCACTATTTAATCCAGTCTTAAGTTATTTATAAGCATCGTGGGGGCAAGGATGATGTATTATTTACCTTGTTAGCTCCAGTGCTTGCCATAAATACATCTTAATAAATATTATATAAAGTCATCAGATAACAACCCAGGTTTGAATTTTATTTCTGCCACTTCTGAGGAATATGACTTTTAGCCAGTCCTGAGCCTTCCTCATCTGTGAGTTGGGCATGGTGATAATTGCCACCTAGTCCTATGCATTTTGAAAGGAGTGCTCACATCCCCTTAATGCCTTGTCTTCTCCAGCTTCTCAAGGTACTTCCCTGGCTTTGGCAGATGACAGTGGCAGAAGCAGCAAGGAGAGGGCTATGGGGTCCAGCAGCAGCAGCTGCAGTGGGCCTGCCACACAGCTGCTGCCCAGGCTCTTGGGAACGTTCCAATATTAACCCTTTGGGTCCAGTTCTTAAGAACCTTATGGATTATTCATTCTCTCCCTTTCAGTTTCTTACTTCCTGAAAAGTGGCATAGATATGTATCTACCCTCCTGCTTCACCTTTTCTTGGCTCCTCCTTTTCATGCAGAACACTGGTTAGACACAACCCTCTGATCCAGGTAGTGATGAGATGGTTGTTTAAACTTTCCCATCCTCTCAGTTCTCTTGCAGACATATTTTCCTTTTTCAGTGATAACAGTATTCCAGTATGGCTTGACTTGTACGAATATTTGTTAGACTCAAACCTCTATTGTTTAGGACATTCATGATATTTCAACTTCTGTGGGTTTATTTAGCATCTGTGTCACACCTTTGTCTCATACCAGGACATGAGCAAGTGAAAAACTTCAGGGCATTTTCACACCAACTGCTGCCATGACAAACCATCCTCTGAGTGTGAAATTGATGTTCTGAACCTCAAAGGAGAACTATAGAATCATTAATTTCCACTCATTGTTCTAGTATTTTGATAGTTTTTGAAATCACGATTCTATTATCTACCTTTTCCATTCCCATGGATATTCTCCTCCCTTCTCATACCCAATTTTGGGTCATCTGCTTATTTGTTTTGTCCTCATTCACATGATCTGTATAATTTTCCCAATGTTTGTAGTGGGAAAATAAACATAACTTAAAATTTATAAATAGGGAAGGGGAAGGGGGAATCATGTACAGGTACAAGCGCCCAATGATAAATGTAAATGTATTATATTCCTAAAATATACCAATAAAAGAATTTAAGCAAAAAATTATAACATTAACCATTTCAAAGTACTGTATATAATTCTGTGGCATTATGAAAATTTAATGTTGAAAAATTTAAGCTCATAAAAAAGTATAATAAATGCCCATTTTCCCTTCACTCAGTTACTCTTCATCAACATTTTGCCATATTTCTGTTCTGTCTCTGTCTCTCTCTATATATATGATTCTCTATACATGTGTATAGAGAGAGAGGTGTGATAGAAATATATAGTGACTATTGAAATTTAAAAATAATTATTACAGTAAAAGACACAGTGTTATTAATTCCCGTCAGAAGACTCCCCTGTGGTTCCAACACATTTATCCCATTGTTCTTGTGACCTTCTAAAGCAGTTCTGGAAGTCCTCTTTCATGAATGTCCTTATAGTGTATAATAAAAAAATAGAGTGATTGCTGCTGCTAAGTGCCATTCAATGCAAATGCAGGCTCTTAAAAAACATGTTGTCTCTTCTTCCATCTTATTCACTGGATCTAGCACCTTGGGACTTCTAGTTCTTGCTCAAAGTCAAAATCACCATGAAATGCAAACATTTTGAATTGATTCAGGACATAGAGGCAGCCATGATAGTGCAATTAAAGACACTTATGAAAGAGGACATCCAAAACTGCTTCAGAAAGTGGCAAGAACAATGGGATAAGCCTTATTAAGGGCAGGGGAGTATTTTGAGGGAGATTAATAACAATGTGCCTCTTAGTGTAATGGATTTTTAAAAAATGTAAACATGTACTGCTATTTTTCAATCACTGCATATATCATATAAAAATATATATATATATATATACACACATACATATATGTATATGTGTGTGTCGGTATGTGTAATTGGGATTCTACTTACTGGAGGCTTGATTATAAAAAATAAACTCAGCTCTTGGATTCAGCAATGGATTTTAGGAGAAGATACATAAAAACACACATAACAATATCCAGGTAGGTGGAGCAAAGGAAGCAGGAAAAAAATCACAGAGAGGTGTTTAGTGATTAGTGATTATCTACCTAGTAGAAACTCTATTTAGTATCTACTACTACAGTTATATGCCCAGTGCTGAAAACCTGTAAAATGTAATCTCAGTTGTATGCACCTAATAATAATGTGCTCGAGGGAGGTGATAATTTATTTTTTAACATGTTGCAACATTTCTAGGTCTTATCTTACCTAGACTATTATAATAGCTCTCCTTCCCTAACTGATCCATTTTACGTCTAGCTTTGCTCTTCCCAAAACCCCAGTGAATCATCCATGCTCTTGTCAAAAACGATCTTTTTGAAACTCTATGCTCATTTTCTTAACCTTGAATGGACCTTAAAAGCATCAGAAGTCAATTTTTTAAAATGTCAAGACCTTTGGTTGATGCAAATCAATGATGTAAGAGTCCTATAAGTAGATCCTAAACATCATAGTTTTGAGGATCCCCGGGTGGTTCCAATGCATTGTGAGAGTTGACAACTACACTTGTGAATGGACTATGCCTCTTTTCTTTTCAAAACTCCTACTGACTTCTGGTCCTTTCTATTTTGACTCCTTAGCATGGATACAATGACTTCCATGATCTGATCTGCACTTCATTTCCTAACCCACCTCCTGTCACTCTTCATAATTCTCTATATACTCAGTGATTCTTTGTGACTTTTATCTTTTGATAACTTGCATTCTTTGCGTGGAATAGCCTTACCTCTTGTCTGTCTGTCAGAAAACTATAACTATAACATCCCCTCTAGGAACTTTCTGTTGAGTATGCAGTGGCTATGGTTTGTGAACATTCTATTTTTATGCTTATTAAACAAAATTAATTCTAAACATTTGTTTACAGGCATATCCCCTACTCAGTTATGAAGTCCTTGAGTGCTGGAAATGTATCTTATTTTTCTGCATATCCCCAAAACTTAGCCACCAGAACTGGCATACAGTAGGTGATCAATATCTATTTGTATACAGAGTTCATGAATGAATGAATTTTTAAAAATGTATCATCATCTCAAAGACAGAAAAATAGACAAGAAAGAATGCTGTGGATTCAAGAGAAGGGGTTTATCAGTTGAATACTCTGCAAGTCTCCCTCCTTGGGAAGAAGGGATTTCATGGAGAAAATTAGATTCTGCTAAGAAGGATAACTAATTCCATATAAACAGGCAGCCAAGAACAGGCTGTGGCCAAAGTGTTGATGGATGACAGTTGGAAGTATGGCTTGAGAACCAACTAAAAATGACACATCAATCTGAGCTGCAAAATAAATTATTGGAACTCCAAAGGCTTTTGTTCTCTTTAAAATCTCACTCTACATGAACATTTAATAAGAACACTTCAGATTGCTATAGCTCTTTATAACTTCATACTTTACACATTCACATACATAATCCCATTGGAACTTCTTAACAATTCTTATAAGGACAATAGTATCAACTGTGTTTTAGGTTGGGCAAACGGAGGCCCTAAAAATTTCAAGAATCAGCCCAATGTCACACAGATAATAAGTGAAAGTCAGAACACAAATAGATCTTGAAATGAGAAAGAGAATGAAACAAGAAAGTTTAAAAAGTGAGGAAAAGTAAAGAGAAATAGATGATATGCAAAATTAAATTTCATTCAGGGTTTATTAACTTGAAGTTTCTGTTTCTTTTCTTAGTAGTAGTGAAGAGGATGGGGTAAAGAACAGCATGCTTTTAAGCTAAGAGTAATTGACCATCTATAATGTACCAGGTATGGTGCAAGTCATGTTACATTTAATGCCAATGAAATTTAATACGTTTAATACTATATGTAGATGTTGTTATCTAGTTTTAAAATGGAGAAATTGAGACATAGCAAGTTTAAATAACTTATCCAGATGCCTGTGAGAGTTGTAAAGAAAATTTGAACCCTGTTTTGTTTGACAAAAAAGCCAGTGCTATAACAACATACAGTTAATTCCTCTGTTATATTAGTTATATGTAAGAAAAATGTTTTATGCAAAAAAGTCCTTGCCCAGAACAATGTCATGAATTATTTCTCCTATGCTTTCTTCTAGTACAAATAGTTTCATATTTCAAGGTCTCTCATCTAATTATTTAATCCATTTTGAGTTAATTTCTGTATATGGCAAAAAGACGAGGGTCTACCTTTATTTTTCTATACGTGGACTTCCAGTTTCCCTAAAACAATTTATAGAAGAAACTGTCCTTTCCCCATAGTGTGTTCTTTGAAACTGTCCAAAACTGCCAAAAATCTGCTGGCATGGGTTTATTTCTGAGTTCTCTATTCTGTTCCATTGTTCGGCATATCTGCTTTTATGCCTGTACCATGTTGTTTGAGTTATTACAGCTTTGCAATATACTTTGAGGTCATATGACAGCTTCAGCCTTGTTCTTTGCAGTCAAGATTGCTTTGGCTACTCAGAGCATTTTGTAGTTCCACACACATTTTTAGAATTGTGTGTTCTATTTCAGTGAGGAAGGTCATTGATATATTGTTACGGACTGCATTGAATCTGTAGATTGTTTTGCATGGTATGGGCATTTTAACAATCTTAATTCTTTCAATACATAAGCACAGGATATACTTTCATTTACTTGTGTCTTCAATTTATTTTGTTAATGTTTTATAGTTTTATTTGTACAGGTCTTTTAAGTCCTTAGTTAAATTTATTCCGAGGTATTGTTTTTATGTATTGTAAATGGAATTTTTCTTTCAGAAAGCTAATTATTAGCATTTAGAAATGCTGATGGTTTTTATGTTAATTTTCGTATCCTGCAACTTTCTCAGTTCTTAGTTCTAATTGTTTTTATTGTAATCTTTAAGGTTTTCTATGTATATAATCATGTCATCAGCAAACAGACAATTTAGACAATTTATCTTCCTCTTTTCTAATTTAGATGCTTTTTCTTTGGTCCTGGGGATTGAACTCAGGGCCTTGAGCATACAAGGAAGGCAGCAGAACCACTGAGCTAAATCCCCAGCCCTTGGATGTTTTTTATTTCTTTACTTTGCCTAATTACTCAGTATGGGACTTCCAGTACTATGATAAATAGGAGATATCTTTGTCTTGTTACAAATCCTAGAGAAAAAGCTTTCACCTTTTCCCCATTCAGTATGATATTAGCTGAGAGTTTGGCATATAAAGCCTTTATTGTACTGAGGTACATTTCTTCTATACCTAAATTTTTGAGTATTTATCATGTAATTTTATCAAATGCTATTTTTCCATCTATTGAAATCATATGGTTTTGTACTTCATTGTATTAATGTGGTGTATTGCATTTATTGATTTGTGTATGTTCAACCATCCTGGAAACCATGGAATGAATGGTACATGAACAATAGCACATAGACCAAAAAGAACAATAAACAATTGAGATTACATTAATCTAAAAAGTTTCTGCAGAAAAAAGGAAACAATCACCAGAATGAAGAGATAGTCTATAAAAACACAATGGGATAAAAAAGTTGCTAAGTCTGCACCTGTTAAAGGGCTAATGTCCATAAAATATAAGAAACCTAAATAAATCAGTAACAAAATAACATTATTAAAATGTAAAAAGGCACTGCCAAGGAGCATGTAAAAATTGCTCAACATTATTAATCATGAGGGAAATGCAAATCTATACCACATGAGCTACCACATCACAACAGTTAGAATGACTAATATCAAAAACACAAAAGATAACGTGCTGGTAGGATACTGAGGAAACTTTTGTGTGTTGTTGGTGGGAATGTAAATTAGTATGGTCATTATGGAAAGTACTATAGAAGTCTGTCCTCCTCAAATTAAACCTATAACTACTACGTAATTCCATAATCTCCTTACTGGATATGTTTCCCAGAGGAAAAATACTTAGTAAGTCAAAAATATATCTGCACTCCCGTTTATTTCAGCACTATTTTTTTTTTTCGTACTACAGATCAAACTCAGGACCTTGTGCTTGCAAGGCAGGAGTCAGCACCACTGAGCTAAATCCCCTGCCCAGCACTACTTCTAATAGCCATCAACTGACAATTGAATAATGAAAATGTGATATATATAGATACAGATATAGATATATGCCATTAAAATGATGCTTTTGTGACAACATGGATGATATTATGTTAAGTAAAATAGTCCAGTCAAGAAAGATAAATACCATGTGACCTCGCTTATAGTGTATACAGAATCTAAAAAACCTGATCCCTTAGAAAGAGAGACAGAATGGTACTTACCAGCAGCTGGGTGATGAGGGAGCAGTGGATAAAGGGGAGAGCCTAGTAAAAAAGTTACTTAATTACAAAGATGTAGGAAGAATAATTTTCAAGAGATCTGTTGTGAAACAAGGTGGCTATAAGTAATGAGGATATATTTTTTTCTTGAAAATGTAGAGTTGATGTCATGTGTTCTCATCACAAAATTAACCATGTATTTGCTTATTAGATAGATTTAACAGTTCTGCAATATGTATAAAACACTTCAAAACAACACGTTGTACATGATTAAGACAAAACTGTTAGCTTTCAATATGAAAAATAAAAAGTAAATTTACTTTTAAAATATTTCATGAAAATATGATTTGGAACATGTAATGTCTTTTCACGTTTAATATCTTAAGACACCAACTCAGGGAAGGGAAAAGACAATATTCTGAACAAGGCCGAAATAGTCGTGAGAGTCAACCTGAAAGGAAAGTGAGACTCGAGTCCTAAAGCATGGGTAAAATGTGAAGCACCAGCCTAGGGAGGGTAGTCCAAGGAAATATAACACCACAGAGAAAAGTACTGAGGAGAGCAGCATCTGCTGGACAGCTAGAAAAGAACCCAAGAATTGTGAGTGTGACAGATTGCTAGCATAAAAGAAACGGAGAATGTCCTAGATTGCTACTATGGAAGAAATGCAAAAGATCCTAAACTTCACTGTTGGTAGGATACATACTTTCTCCTAACAGGTTTGAGCTTGGGAGAAGTTGCATTTTTGGATGGTAACATAAACTGCAGGCCTTTCTGGTACATGAAAATTAAATTGCTGATTGCTGGGCTGTGTTATGAAGGAGAGCAAGTTACCAGTTATCATCAGCTCCCTGCAGGGCCCCACTGTCACAACAATACCTGACAAATAGACCTTGAGATAAGAACAAGAGAAAAAATGAGACATGAGATAAACAAGCTTTTAAAAAACCCAGAAGAAGTATCTTTTATAGATTATTTTTTATGGAAAGATAATACATGCATTTCATACAAAAAGTTTCAATGAGTACAAAAGGGTAAAACAACAAAAGGCACTCTACTTCTGCACTAAATATTCAGCACATACAGTCAATTTTTATTTCTTTAACTGAATATCATTCTGATACATAAATACATACTAATTTATTTATCCCATTGTCTTATAAAACACATTTCATTCAGTACCAGTTTTCACTAATAGAAACAATGCTGTAACAAACATCCTTGTACCTGTATACATTTTCATACTTGTACAAATATTCTTATAATATCAAAATCTAGAATATGAATTAAGGGCAAATGCATTTTATAGTCATATGTATTACAAAATTTTGTCCTTCAAAGAGATTGAACAAATTTATAATCCCACCTCCAAGATATAAAACACCCAGTTATTTATCTTCAACAATACTAGACATTATTTAACTTTTTAAATTTTCTCATATGGTGGAGGGAAATGCTTTACTATTGCTTGAATTGGTGTTGCTTTAACCATTGCTGATGTTAAAATGTATTTTTGTGTGTTTATTAACTACATATAGCTGATTTTCAGTGAACTATCTGCTTGTGGCTTTTATTTGTTTTCTATTTATGCCTCTCCTCTTTATTTCTGTAGATCTGTGAGAGACGATTACATATTAAATTAGTTTTAGTCCAGTGTTATTTGAACTAAGATATTGGTAAAATTCAACTGTTATTGGTCAGGTTCATTCAAGATTAAATGAATAAATTACAGTTTGATTGTATTTATTGTATTTGCCATGAAAAATTAAAGATGTATATGTAACTGGGTTAATCAAACTTTTTCTTTTTGTTTTCTGGACTTTACATCTTTCTTAGAAAGGTCATTGCCACTTCAAGATTACATATAATTTTTGTATGTTTTTCTCCTGGTACTTTTACAATTGAATTTTCCATTTGATACTTTGATATTTCTGGAACTTATATTGGGGTAAGAAGTTGGATTATCTCTATCCTATGGCACTCATTTATCTATTCACATACCAGAGTCAAACAGTTTTGTTCATTAGAGATTTACAATACCTTTTAATTTATGCTAGAGCAAGTTTCTTCCAATACCCCTCCCATTTCCCACCACTTATTTTTCTCTTTTAAAATTATTCTGGCATGTCTCATGCTGAATTGTGTGTTTGTGTGTTTGTGTGTGTGTATGTGTGTGTCGGTGTGTGTGTGTGTGTGTAGTTGGAAGACACTTTGTTCAAGTGATGGACAGCTATTGTCTCAAGAATGAGAGTATATTCCCGATCCTACATTTTGAGAAGCACACATTCATGTGCATAAGCATGCACACACAGAGACACACATGCATGCACACATACACACACTAAAAACATACAAATAACACATCTTGAAAATATAATCACTTACAGATGAAACACCAGGGTACCTACAATAATTCAAGAGTGATGTTGACATGTTCAGCAAATAAAAATGCAAGGTACTGAGTTAAATTTGAATATCAGATAATGAATTTTTTAGTATAAGTATGTCCAATTATTGCATGGGAAGTTCTAAAGGAGGTGGAGGGGGAGAGAATGGAATTGAAATGTGTTATGTACATGTACCAATTCCTTACAGTGAATGTATCATTATGTACTGCAAACATGTACTAATAAAAGTCAAAAATTAAAAATTAAAAAAAGAAAAGAAAAAAATAATGAGTTTTTTTGTTTATCTGAAATTTAAGTTTCACTGAGTGGTCTCTGCTTTACAGGAAATCCTAACCAAAAGGAAAGTAAAGAGTAGTTTAAAAGTACAAAAGAAAATTATGTAGACTGATGAATTAACACATTCTGGTCGATGGGAGCCTCTTAATACAGACACATAGACAGTGGCTCAAGCAGTAAAATTACAATTCTGGGGTGTGAATCAAATGAGCTTGTTTTGTCTTCTCAGCTTTGGCTTGAAAAATGAAACTCCTTAAATAAAATGCAAAAAGCTCTATGTTTGTGAAAGCTTTTTGGCTTTTTGACTCTAAGTTTAAAAAGAAAAATCAGTTTAATAGAAATAAAAGTTAAAATTCTATTCTATTTACACCATACTATAAAAATTTTTGATATAAAGGATTTCGTTTAAGATTAGTGTTTTGAGTTTAAATTATTGGGAAAGTTCTCAAATTGATTTTTTCATTTGGAGTTGTTGTGTAAATGCTATAGTTATTAATCACTTTAGGAAATAAGTTTAAGTGGAATTCTTTATGATTTATTAAGCCTTTTATTTTTAAGTGGCCAAGTGGTCTGGATATGAAATTAGAATGTTCTGTAATTCATGAATATTTGCTTCCCTAGCTCTTTACTCAAAATGAACTTTACTTTGTAACTCCTGTGCATGTTTTTGTAGTACAGTATATTATAAAAAGCATTAGCTCTGGAGTGAGAAGACCTGGATTAAATTCCACTCTTTTCCTCTTAGTAGAACCATGTTGTTAATATGGGCTGAGCATCTTCAACTCTCAGTTTATTCATCAGGAAAATGAACATGACAACCCATACTTCTTACCGTGGTAATACAAATTAAATAAGATACGCAGTTTAAATGCATGGCACTTTGCAGGCAGTTAATTAATGTTAATTTATTCAGAGACAACCACTGAAAATTATATATATTTGCAAAATGGTTTCCATTGGTGCATTTCTAGATGGTAGAATTTTATTTGCAATTTGAATTCTCTTTAAAAGCTGGTATGTTATCTGTTCCCACAAACATGGAGAAAATTGCGATAAATACAATTTTGATATAATGTTAATGTGAACAGTATGAATCAAAAGAACCAAAAATATACAACATGTATCAACAATGTTCCTTATGGAAATATACTGAATTGTAATAATGATCTTTGCCTTTTGGTTGGAAAGAGTAAGATGCTAATAAGATCCTCTTACCATATGGGAGAAAATAGTAGCTAGACTTGAGGGGCAAGTGTTGTGTCTCATGATCCTTCTATGGTACATCCCTTGAGTAAGCCTACTCTTCTTGTCCACATTGGCACACAAATGGCGAACATTTGGTTCTTGCTAATTTTTTTCTCATTGGAAATTTGTCCAGTGAAATTTCTTGCATACTGTGGTTAGATGTCGGAAAGGAGCCTATCAACTATGGCTGGCCTCAGGCTTTCTGGATGGGTGTTCATGATCTGTGGGAGTGGGAAGGCAATGAAAGACAAGGCCTCCCAGTGAATGTCCTATAAATCACTACTTGCCAGTTTCTCCCACATAGGCTCTACCTTCAACTAACATAGTAATTGAGGGGAAGTTAGAACAACTGGATTCTTCTCGCTGTGTTCTGGAGCAAGTTGTTTAAACTTGCCTGGCCTCAGTTTCCTCATCTGTAGAGCAGAGGAGGAGGAAATGTTTTGAAAATCTCCAGGCCTGGTATGAAGTTAAAGAACAGACTTGAATGTTCATGACAAAGCAAGTAGTGCTATGTAAATACAAGTGTAGAATCTCATAATTTACAGTGACAGTAATGATACTATGATAATCAAGAGCAATCAGATCTTCTGCTTGGTTTAGATAGAAGGTGAGATGGCCTTAGGTAGCATTCAAACCTGAGATTTCTCAGGGAACAGAGGGAACAGCAAACTATCCCTTCAACACCTCTTCTTCACTTGTTTTCTCCAGAGAATCTGGCTGTTTGGACTCTGATCATGTCTTTCTCTCTTTCTCTCTTATTGACTCTTATAAGAGTATTGTGGTTGACATACCAATAACTGGATGTATAATAAAATTCCGTGCAGTGGATACGTGATGGAAGTTTAAAACCTAACATCACATGGAAAAGATGAGTTATTAACTTTCTCATTTATTTTGACAATAAAACTACAGTACTTCATAATTAAAAGTTATCATACAAGACATAGGACCAATAAAAGGAAATCCATGTTATCAATCAAATAAAAGACTTGAACCATCAGATTATGTAGAAAAGTCCTTTTCAGTTCTGACACTTTTAACTAGGAGTCCTTGTGACAAAAGCTCAGCTACTTTTCCAATCCAGCACCCCCACTCCCGCAAGCACAACTAGTCTCACTGTAAACTAATTTCTTCTGCCCTCCCTTCCCAGCTTATCCCAGTTGCCCTTGGCATCTCTTTCCCAATGCAAATTCCATCCCTTCCTCTGCACTTAGCTAAAGCCTACTGAGCCTTTCAGAATGAGTTACCAATGGTGCAAGTAGTGACTGGTGACCAGGAAATGTGCTAAGTGATTTATATAATTTCTTACCTGCAAATAAGCTTTCTGAGGGTGGACTTAGGTCTTCTGCATTTACGTGAAAGGAAAGTGAAATTTATAAAGTTTAAGTCATGTACCAGGGATTACACAGCAATGGCAAAGTTTGGATTTGAATTAAAATCTCTCAGGCCCAATAGTGGGTTTTTTAAGTTCAAGACTGACCTCACTCAGTCCCAAAGATTTTTACTCTTCTCAGACACCCTCCAGGTCTTCAAACAAGCCATATATTTAATACTATTTGGCAGTAGACTTACTTGGATTTATATGTTCTCTTCCCAATTCCTTTTTAGTTCCCTGAAAGAAAGCAACTTCAACTTTCTATTTCAAGTGGGCGGTTCTGTGACTTGCACACAGTAGGAGCATAATAAATATTGGTTGATAAGTGCACATCAGATAATTTTGCTGCCCAAAACCTGTGTCTGGGTATTAAATATGTTTTTATCAGTAGAAGAAAACTGTAGCTAAGGTATTTGTGAGCTGAAGCCATTGTTACCTCTGTTGCTAAGGGAAGTCAGTTACCCTGGGATACTAATTAACTGCAGCTATTGTGGAAATTAAGCCAGCAGCCCCCAGCGGGTTCAGAGAGCCAAAGGGAGGAGGGAATCTAGAAGGTGTCAAGTAAGAAAGTATATTTAGGGTTTGAGGGAAAGTGACTAAGGGGGAGGGGGCTTGTACACTTGCAGGACCATCACATCTCTCTGAAGCCTATTTCTCCTCCTTAGTGGGCAAATAGGTTGTTCCCTATAATTAGCTCAAACTGTGGCAGCAAGGTGAATAGACTGGCAGTGGCTGAGATCTACATTTCTTTTCTCGCTAGGCCTTGAGGGATAAGGATCTGGGGGTCTTTGACGTCAAAGCAGCTCCAAGGCTGAATGAAAAGTACCTGTCAAAAGAGACTTTTCATTCTAAGTTAAGATTCCAGTTGAGCTGATGAAGGGAAAGGAAGAGATCAATAAGGAAAGGTAACAGTCGCTACCTGGGGCGCCTATCACTTTTAAAAGAATTATCTACTCTGCTGTCTAAATTAGAGTTCAAAAGTTTTAATAAGGGGATTGATTTATTATTCTAGAAAAAAGTCTGAACAGTCTGCTTATTATCTGCAACATATCCAGAGCTCAAATTTTTTAGACCTGGACTCAAGTTGCTCTAACAGACTAGTTCCACCTAGTGATGGTGTACCTAAACTGCAATTTGTTTTTCTCAGGAAATGAAAATGTGGCCTTTACAAGAGGCCACTGCAGCACTGAAGTCATGAAATTATTCAACAGCTGAGCATCGGCTTCCTGAGAAGCTCTGGGCTAGGGACAGTGACGCATGCCTGGTGAAAAGGGAGAGAGAGTGCTTTGCATATTGGCTAAGTGAAACAATAATAAAACTTCTGATTAACAGCAAGTGGTGAGAGCAACAGGCCTACAGGAAGCATATAAAATAATATTTAGACTGTGGCAGATGAGATTAACCCTCTCCCTGCTGACTAATGCTGCTGAAAGATCTGTAGAAGAATTCAAAATCATCTTTCGGCATGAGAGAGGGAGAGGGAGGGAGGGAGAGAGAGAGAGAGAGAAACAGGAAGAAAATCCCAAAAGGAATTATGACCAGAAGGACCAGAAGGACATTGGGGCACAATGAAATCCAGCAGCAGCATCCTACCTTTCTCTATTTAATGAAGAAATGCTATAAAGTGATTGTCCAAGTTCACCAGAGCAACACCAAGATCTTCCTAACTCCAGACTCACATATCCAAAAGCCTTACAAGCTAAGCATTTTCCACTCTGAGCATCCAAAGCTACAAAGTTACAAAAGCAGTAGACAAGACCAAATACAGGTCTCACAGCTCCCAGTCAAGGCTATTCTATGGCAGCAAGTACTGAGCCCCAAATGTCCAGGGGAGTCAGGCCTTCTGTAATTCAGATAGAGGCAAGTTGGGTAGTACATCCTATGGGCAGGTTCCATCAAGCTCACTGGCCACAGCTGTATGCTTTGGGCAATGGCACCCATACTTGGGGAACTAGACCTTGAAAATATTCTCCAGAATAGCTAAGCTTTTTCTTCTATCATGGATGGATGCTGCTCCACTTGAGGCACAGGTGTCTGTCCATCCAGTTTTCCCCATCTCCACATCATTCTCCTTTGGCTCAGGTTTCCTGCTCATGCCTTGACTCCAATACTAACTCCTCTCTGGGATGCCAATGAGCACCTGTGGCCCTCTTACCACATGCCTGGTCTTCTGTCAGCCAACTGAGATTCCAGTGAATATGCAGATTTCAAAGTAGATCTAGATTTCAACTAGATTAGGTGATGGAAAGTTAAGGAGGAAGACCTGGAAGTCGGTATCTGAACGCAATTCTTCCAGGTTGTTCTGATTCAGCAGATCAGCAGACTAGAACCTGGACTGGAGTTTTGTGCCAGCACTACTGGTTCCATGACCTCTAAGATGTTTGCCAATGTTATCACCCCCCTCATTGATCTACTCCTTTTGAATTCATGTAATATATTATCAAAGATGATGACTTTTAAAAGACAACCAGTACAGATGGTTACCTAGAATAGGAGTCCCCTTCTTAGGATCCCAATGCATGTTTATCTGATACTACCTGGCCTCCCCTCCCCTCTCCTTGTACAGAAGGACCCACCATCCCACTAGATAGCTATTTCAACTCCCATCACCTCCTTTAGCAACCCTAGTACAGAAAGATCTTTGCCATTAAACTGTTATCAAATCTTTTCATGTTGCATCCTGAACCCACTTTGGGGAATTACTAACATTAACAAGAACTGTTTGAAACATTCACAGAATTCTCTGCTGAAAAAGTACATTGCTTTGAAAGTGATGCTGTCTCTTTCAGAAAACAGTTCATAGAAAATTCTTCTGCTAAAGCAGTTTGTACTTGTTCCCCTGGGTGTGTGTCTTCTATTAAGGCAGTGATCTCAGAATCCTTGCTACAAAAGCCAAAACAATATGCTAAATCCCTTCAAGCATCCCTAGACAGGCAGATATATTGGTGGTCAGCTGTGGAGGGCAACATGGAAACTGAAATCAATCTGCTTTAGCTTCTGCACTTTAGCAGCATTTTTAAAAATTGCCCTTCTCTGTTGCTTGCTGCTTCAAGACACTTTCTGTTGAAAGGGAAATTTGTGCATGGAGCCTCTAAGAAATAGCTACCTAGCATAGACCTCTGTAATCATAAATTATTTCAAAAAGGGAAGCAGAAAAGGGAGACATTTGTGGATGGAAAGAACTCTCCATGTCAACTGTGTAAAGGTCACCAGGCAGGACCTTGACTTAAGCTGACATTAAATAATGATTCATTCATTAGGATTAAATTGAAAATCCTGGAGACCCAAAAAAAGCATCACAGCTCCAGAGGCACCACTTATAAGAGGAGGGGATGGAGAAGGCTCCAAAAGATGGTCCTCTGGTAACAAATGAAACAAATGGCACAGAGGAGATCTAGTAAACAGGATGAACCCAGAGTAAAAGAGAGAATAATAAAATTAGGTAGTACTGGGGGTGTGGGTAGCTATATGAGCTCCAGCTCTGCAGGATCTAGGCAAAATAATCCAGAAGAGGACAGAAAATGGCAGCCTAATCCTAAGGCATTGCTAGAAAAGATGGGGTGGACAGGGAGTCAGCATAGGAACTTGGGGACCCAAGGGATAAGAGTCACTTATAACAGGGGAAATCAGAGAGCAAAGCAAGTCAGAGGTAGGGCTTGCAGATGGGATTTTCAGTTGTCTCAACTGGAGAAGCTGGAAGAAGCCCATGTATTCAGTTGGGAGATTATGGGGCTGATGTTGATTACATTCCTCAGAATCCCACTGTGCTCCATACAAACAACCTTGAAAACTCCACATTTTTTAAAAAATAAAAGAAGACAATTTATTGAAGATGAGGAAGGAGGATGAGAGATGACAGACAGCTGCTCTGGAATAGTAGGGAGAATTCAAAAGTGAATTGCTCTTAAACCCCAAAATTTAAAATTTTGTTTTCTACAACAATAAAAATTACCAAAACTGTATCCCAGAATACATAGATACAACGAAACCAATTGCCATACAAGAAATTGCGAAAATTGTCAAAGGACAATATTCCTTTCAAAACACCAGAACTAAATTGTTTCTTGGGTAAATTCTACCAGATTCATTTTTTTCTTAGTTTGGGCACTTTTTAATTACATAAAAATGAAGATAATGTATTTTCTAATACACCCACACAAAATTTGCCCTATTATAACTTAGTGTATTTGTTAAAGAGCCAATACTGACACATTGTTACCAACTAAAGGCCAAATATGAATTCAAACTTCCTTCGTTTTAACCTAATGCCCTTTTTCTGTTACATGATATTTCAGCCAGGATTCCACATTACATTTAGTCATCTTATCTCCCTAGGCTTTTCCAGGCTGAGACAGTTTCTCAGAGTTTCATTATTTCGTGCCTTCACTAGTTTTGGGGGAGTACAGGCCAGATATTTTACAGACTATGCCTGAAGTGAGGCTTTTCTGTAGTTTTGTTTTGTTTTGTTTTTTCTCATGGTTACACTAGGATGTCAGGCTGTTGGAAGACAACAGATACAAAGTTCTATTCCCATGAGGTGGTATCACATGCACAGGCTACCATCATGACTCACCACTTTCAAAGTTAACCTTGACTGCCTGGCTCAGCTAATTCTTCTCTGGTTTCTCAACCATAAAGGGACACTCCCCCCAAGCCATTCCGTACTATACTGTTTGGAAAGAAGCCACTATAAGCAATCCACTTTCAATGAGAAGTACCTTAAGGATGAAGCACCTCTACAAATAATTTGGAATCCTTCTGCACAGATTTGTCTTTTCTCCTCCATATTTTTATTTATTCAACATTTACTTACAACAGTATGAACTCATAGGGATTTATTTTAAATTTTGGGTTATATTTCAATGCTACTTAATTTTATTTAAAAATTATTCCAGGTTTGGGATTATGTCAAAATAAAAAGTTTCTGCAAAGTGAAGGAAAGAATCAACAGAGCACAGAGACAATTTAGGCAATGGGAGACAATATTTTCAAACTATGCATCTGATAAGCAATTAATATCCAAAGAATACTTGGAGGTTCTCGAACAACTCAACAGCTACAAAACTGACAACCTGATTTTTAAACTGGGGCACAAATTTAAACAAACACTTCTAAAATGAAGGCATACAAGATCTGGGAATGGGAAAAGACAGGAGGGAGAGGAGGGGAAGGGGCGGTAAAAAGCATCAAGATATAATATGTATATGTACCAACTGCCAGGAATCAATGTGTTTATTATGTATTGCAAACATATATTGTACTAACAAAAAGGGAAAAACAAGTGATTAACAGGTATATGAAAAAATATCTGCCATCCCTAATTATCAAGAAAATGCAAATGAAAACTACAATGAGATATTACCTCACAACTATCAGAATGGCTGTCAAATATACAAAATATAACAAGTGTTGTTAAGGATGTGAGAAATGGAAATGCTTACACGTTGTTGGTGGAAAAGTAAATTAGTAAACCATTATAACAAATGGTATGAAGGTTCTTGGAGAATTTTTAAATAAACTATCATATGATAACTAATCTCACTACTAGATATTTACTCAAAGGAATTTTTTTAAAAAAGCAATGAGTCAAAAAGATATCTATATTTCCATGTTCATTGCAGCATTATTTACCCCAAGAAATGGAAGCAATTTAGGTGCCCATCAGCTGATGAATGGATAGAGAAAATGTGCTATATATACACAATGGAGTATTATATATCCAAAAAATAATTAAATCCTATAATTTCCAATTTGGGGTAACACAGATGAACTTGAAAGATATTATGTTAAGTGTCATCAGCCAGGAACATAAAAACAAATATCACTTGATGTTTCTTATGTGTGGAATCTAAAACAATTGACCTCATAAAAGCAGAGAGTAGAATGGTGGTCACCAGAGGTTCAGGAGGAGAGGGAAGGTTAGGAAGGTGGTATTAAAAGAATTCAAAATTTCAGCTAAATAAAGCAGAATAACTTCAAGAAATCTATTGTACAACATGATGACCATAATTGATAATGTACTGTATTCTTAATTCTATTCCATTTTTATTTTTTCAGTAGTACGTGTTTGCAGTACATAATGATTACATTCCTCATGGGGAGTTGGTACATGCCCATAGCACATCTCAGGGGGTTTTTTTGCACCCCCCTTCCCCTCTTCTCTCTCCATCCCTCTATTTCTTGGTCCCCTTCCCATTTGAAAAATATCTGTTTCCCTATTTCCTACTATCTGTCTTTCATTTTGCCCTTTTTCTATATTTTGGGTGTCTCATATGAGAGAAACCATGTGATATATAAGCATATGTGTCTGATTTATTTTAATTAACATTATGATCTTGTATTCTTGAAAGTCACTGGAACAGTAGATGTTGAGTGTTCTCCCCACAAAAAATGATAGTATGTGAGGTAATGTATATATATACACACATATATATATATATATATATATGGATGCTTTATGAAAATATGTATATAATTTGGTTGATTTAAAACTAATTTTAAAAACTTATCCAAAAACCAAGATGAATTACATAAGTACAGTAAAAGAGAGTCAAACTCAACACATGTGCAGTGTATCTATGGATTCCCATAGAAAAGATTCCCTTCTAGTATAGTACATGTGTGAACACTTCATTAATGAACTAACATTTAGTATTGATTTGACAAAAGAATTCCAGCTTTTGCTTATTAGGAGCTCTTTTATTTGGCTCCTGTGTCTCCATAATGCATTCCCATGATTGTAGGGACTTACAAAATGCACTTACTTATTTTCTGGCACTATAAAAAGTTTCAAGTTCATTTTAATATAATTCTTGTTTTAGCTTTAGAATGGGCAGTTCTTTTTCCCCCATTAAGTTTATTGGTACATTTTAGGTATAAAATACAGTTATATTCATCATTGGGATCTTGTACCATTACATGAGTATCTTGGTTCTTATTTTTTTCCCCTTCTCCTGCCCTACCTTCACCCCCTCCACCCTTCCCTATTTGCAAAGACTTTGTTTCCATTTTTTTCCTATTCTCATATTTTTTCTTTTCCCTTTTTTCCTTTCCCCTACCCCTCCCACTTCCCCTGCTCCTTTAGACCTTTTCTTCCTATTACACAATATCAATTATACATTTTTAAATTACAATATCAAGATCTAGGAGACATTACCACAGATTTTACAGAATTTAAAAGGATATAGAAAGCATATTACAAAAATCTTTTTTGAAATAAATTTGACAACTTCTAAGAAGTACCTTGGAAGACAAATTAATGAAACTAACTCTGGAGGAAATTTAAAATTTGAATAGCACCTATTAAAGAAAGTATATTTCCTAGCTTGAAAACCTACCTATATGACAACAGCAGGCTCATAAACATTTTAACTGATAAATTATATCAAACAATTAAAGCAGAAAAAAGAAGGAACACTTCTTCCCTCATTTTAGGAACTCAACATTGTGCTAATTCTAAAACTGGATAAAGATAATAGAAGAAAAAAGTATGAACATAGAAATTTGTTTAACAAAACAAACTATTGGAAGTCAGATCTGGCAGGATGTAAAAAGTGGTTTTGTTATAGGGATGGCAGTGTTGGTTCATCATTGGAAGATCCACCCCCAAAAATCATCATTTAAACAGAGGAAAGGCAAAAGCCATGTGATCCTGTCGCTAGTTGGAGAAAAAGTATTGGACTAAATTCTACAGCTGTTCATGGTCAAAGCTATCAGGAGACTAAAAGTAGAACAGAACCTTCTCAACAGATTAAAGACATGTACTCCATACTTCCAGCGAGAGCGCCTTATATGAATGGAGAAGATACAATGCTTTCTCCTTAAGGTGGGGAACAAGGGCAGATATGCTTACTCTTTATCTGTGCAGAATGGGCAGTTTTTATTCTTTTTTTCTTTTGAAACTACTAATAAAAACTAATGGGGTGTCATTGCTTCTAGGCCTTCTCACCTGAAAGAACAAGCAAACATATTCATGTATACTGATTTATATGTGCATATATATATATATATATATATATATTTATAAGTAACTATGTATAAAATCTGTGCTTATATTAAAGTAAATATGAGTTCATACTGATGTTTCCAACTCTAATACATTAGGACATGGATCATTCTAGCTTTCTTCCATTGTCTATCTGTAAACTCTCACCCAAATGATCGAAAAATCGTCCTCCCACTATTCACCATGAATTTACTTACTTGTTCGGTACAGTGTACGTGTATAGCAATATCAGAATTTTAACCTGTACTCACAGGGGACAAAAAGTTTACTAACTAGAGTTCAGTGTCTGTGTGCAGTCCCTTTTGCACTTAGTCTCAGAGACTCTACTCTTTTCCACAAGTCATTTATGCCAACCTCTTTTGCCCTAGTCCCTGCAGAAAGCTGTATATTAATGATACAGTTAGATTATCTTGTCACAGTCTACTTTCTTTTCTGGGATCCTCCAATGTACTAAATTATTTGTGTTTGCAAAAAAAAAATAAACCATTTGCAAAAAAATCCATTCTTTGTGCAAAGTTATATGGGTTTTGACAAATGTGTAATGAATAATGTCATGTATCTACCATTATAGTATCATTCAAAATAGTTTCATCACTCTACACAAGTTCCGTGTGTCATCTCTGTCTACACCATCCCTTACCATCTTCTTTCTCTCCTCTCCTCACCTCACCTCTTCTTCTCCTCTCTTTTCCTCCTCTCATCCTTCTTCTTCCTCTCTCTCTCTCTCTCTCTCTCTCTCTCTCTCTCTCTCTCTCTCTCTCTCTCTCTCTCTCTCTCTCTTTCCTTCTTTTCTTTTTCTTTACAGTACTGGAGATTGAACATAGGGCCTCCTGTATGCTAAGCAAGTGCTACACTGCTGAACTTCATCATTAGACCCCCTGCCATATTTTACATGGCTACTGATTTGAATCCACATCTGCCTTGACTGTAACTGTTTTGATGTGTTATGTTTGTTCATTTTTCTCTTCTTTCCTTCTTTTTATGCCTGCATTGGTTTTAATTGAGGATTTTGTGACTTCTTTTTAATTTCTTCAATTGGTATATCAATTATACATCTTTTAAATTTTTCTGGATTTTTGGCGGGAATGAGGACCAACCATATATGTTTTTCATTTTGTAGTAAAATACAGATAATATGCAATTTGCTATTTAAACCATTTTAACATTAATTACATTTGCAATGTTGCACAGCCATTACCATTATGCTTTCCAAACAGAAATTCTGCATACATTAAACAATAGCTTCCCTGCTGATAACCTCTAATGTACTTGCTGTCTCTATGAATTTTCTATAAGAGATAATTTATATAAAGAGAATCACACAGTAAAACAGTAGCCTTTTAGATTTAGCAGAATATTTTCAAGGGCAATCCATATTGAGGCACATATCAAAACTTCATATTTTTATAGCTGAATAATATCCCATTATGTCCACATTCTGTTTGTGCATTCATCTACTGGTGGATATTTGGGTTGTTGGGAATAAAGCCAACGTAAGTACTTACATGCAAGTATCTGTTGGAGTCCACGGTTTCAATTCTTTCGGATGTGTATATATATATGTGGAATTTCTGGATCAATGGGTAATTCTGGGTTTAACTTTTTGAGGAATAGCCAAACTGTTTTCCACAGTGGCTCCACAGTTTGCATTTCCGTCACTAATGTAAAACATTTGAAAGGTTCAGGTTTGTTCACATCCCTGCCGATGTTTCTTAGCACCTGTTGTTTAGAAAATCCATTTTAAAAAATATGAAATTATATCTCATTGTAATTTTGATTTGCATTCACCTAATCATTAATAATGTCAAGCATATTGTCATGTGCCTGTTGATCACTTGTGTATCTTCTCTGGAGAAATATCTGAATCCTAGGCCCATTTTCACATTTGGTTTTTGTCTTTTTGGTGTTAAGTTTTAGGAATTCTTTATATACCCTAGATATTAAACATTTATTGGACATATAATATATAAATATTTCCCCCAATACGTGTGTCGTCTTTTCAGTTTCTTCATACCATCCTTTGTTTTACCTAATATTTAAATTTTAATAAAATCAATTTATGTATGTTTTATTTTGTTGTGTGTACTCATATCATATTTGAGAAGCAACAAAATCAGTATCAAGCAGATTTTTCCCTATTTCCTTCTAAAAGTTTTACAATGTTTTCTCTTAAATTTAGTTCTTTGATTCAGTTTGAGTTAATCGTGCTATTAAATATAAGGCACAATATAATTTAATTCATTTGCAGGTGGACATTTTAGTTTTTCCAGCGCTAGTTGTTGAAGACAATTGTTCTTTTTCTATTGAATGGTCATGGAACTCTTGTCAAACTTTAGTAATTAAATATAGATGTAAGAGTTTATTTCTGACTTTAAGTTACCTTCCATTGGTCTTTATGTATTTATGCCAATATCACACTATTTGATCACTATAGCTTTGTAATAAATTTTGAAATAAGCAAGTATGAGTAGCCCAACTTTGCCCTTCTTTAAGATTATTTTGACTCTTTGGTCATTTTTGCAATATCATACTAATTTTAGATCCAGCATCTCCATTCCTGAAAAAAGGGTCACTGGGATTTCATTAGGGGTGATATTGAAACAGTATATTGCTTTAGGTAGTATTATCATCTTAATAATATGAAGTATTTCAATCCTTAAACATAGGATTCTTAGAGCTCTTCTTTAATTTCAGTATAATTTTGTAGTTTTCAACATGCAAGTCATATTTCTTCATTAAATTTATTCCTCATTATTTTATTTCTTTTGATGCTATTGTAAATGAAGTTATGGATTTTAATGCTGACTCCTTTTTTAGTTTTTGAAACAATATCTCACTATGTAGCTCAGGCTGGCCTTGAACTTGTGATCTTCCTGCCTCAGCCTTCCATCGTAACTCCCAACGCTGGGATTACAAACATGTGTCACCATGCCCAGCTTCATTTATTTGATATGAGTGCATATAATACACACAACATATTTTGAAATTCTAGTATCAATTTCTAATTCTTCCCTCAATAACAAATTGTAGAAAACCACTTGCCCAAGAACAGCTAAGAGAGGATGCCTTTGTTGTACATTTTTTCCCACTATTTTATTATTGTTTTAATTGTAAAAATTTATGGAGCTCAGTATAATAACTTGTCATGTATAGGATATGTAATGATCAAATTAAGGTCATTAATATTCTACATCCTTAAACTTTCTTTTCATTTTGGATTGCTCATTATTAACATATAGGAATATGCTACAATATCATATGCTGGAAATCACCCAATATATTGTTACTGTTGTTACTTTAAACAGTTATATTTTAGATCTATTAAAAAGTGACCACTTCCAAACTCTTCATATATTGGAGCTAAAACTGGAGGTCTCAAATTCCATCAGATTTTAAAGAAACAAATTATTTCAATGTTATTTAATCTCTTCCAGAACATAAAGAAAGAAAAAAGCTTCCAAATATGTACCAAAATTGACAAAATAAAACTACACTCAATTCTTAATTATTAACACTAATGCAAAAATACAGAATTAAATGTTAATAAATAACAGTCATCAACCCATTAAAATAAAAAATATATCAAGGCAGTGAGTATTACACCAGAAATCAGAAAAGAATTAAACACTGGGAAATACATTAATACAATTAAGTATGTAAATTTCTCAAAGAAAATTTATAATAATTTCCTTAAATAACAATATTCATTTTATAAAGTTCAGTGACCATGCCAGATTAACAAAAGTAGGTTATCACTAAAACAGGACACAATTGACAGAAAAAAGAATAAGAAAGTAAAACAGAAAATATGCAAAAACCTAGTATCTAGCTTACTGTTGTGATATGAAAAGTATTATATTGAAATCAGGAATAAAGCAAGTTTGTCCAAAATCATATCTAATATTTAACATTATTTGTGGTATTTTTAGTGTAAATCAAATAGATAAAGATCAGAGAAAGGAGACATCAGCATTGAAAAGAGGGAAGTAAATTTTTCATTTTTCAGGTATATGATTGTATACCTTAAAATAACAGAACAAAGGCATATAAATTACTAAAACAGTAACAAAGTCTTTCTCCTCTTATTTTCCTTTCTCTTGGATGTGGCAGTGTGGCAATTAGAAAGTGAGAAGGCTGAAGAGGCTGTTGGCTGAGGAAATGGCAATGAGGCCATGAACTGTGGTCATCAGCATAGTCAGAAGACTGATTAGATACAAGGATATTAAAACTGGCAGTAAGAATATTCAAAATAATGGGAGCTAGGTGCCGGGGATTTAGCTCAGTGGTTCTGGCTCCTGCCTCACAAGCTCAAGGTCCCAAGTTCGATCCCTGGTACCAAAAAGAAAAAAAAAAAATTGGGAGCTAGGTTTTTCACTGACAGAGAAGTGATTTACAAATACAGAAAGTGGGAAGGCTAGAAAGACTCATGAAGTGTTGGATTTGAACAGTGTGTGCTGCTCACACTTTACACATCCAGAGAGAGAGAGAGAGAGAGAGAGAGAATGGATTTGTGTACAACTCCACATGTACAAATATTTCCTATCTCTGCTAAAGGGCACTGGCTACACATATTTTGGTTTCTAAATATTACCTTCCTTCTCAAAATACTACAAGATCTTTGCAAAAGGACTGATTCATGGAGTAGGGTCGGGAAAGAATCAGATGATCCTGGAATATCTTACTGTGTTGGAAAGGAAGGAAGTGATCAAAGATAATAGAGATGTGAGATGTGTCAGAAGTACAGTGGAGCATTTGAAAGAATTCTGACTAGCCAAAAGTTCCTCTGTTAAGAGATAAAAGTTCAAAAGTTTTCCGAAGATACAATTTGTTGAAACAACAGGAAAACACCATGACAAGGAAAAGCCAATACATAATCAGTTATAACCATCAATATAAATGGACTCAGTTCACCAATCAAAAGAAAGTAACTGGCAGAAACAAGATCCAACAATCTGCTACATACAGAAAACAAATTTAACTCAGAAAGAAATTCATGTACTGAAAGTAAAAGGATGGAAAACAAAACTTCATGTGACAGGAGCCCAGAAAAAAGCAGAAGTAGCTATTCTATTTGCAGACAAAGTGAACTGACTCTTCAAGAAAGACAACAAAGATCATTACATACTGGTAAAGGGAAAACTCAAAGAGGAAGAGATAACAATCATAAATACATATGCACCAAATACCAGCACACCCAACTTAACAAAACAAATATTAACAGACAAGAATAGTCAAATAAGCACTAATACAAATGTAATGGGGGACTTCAATACCCCACTGTCAAAAACACACAGATCAACTACTCAAAAAATCAACAAAGAAGTATCAGAACTAAACTAAAAGTGTGAGCAAATGGACTTAATACATGTCTACAGAGTGTTCCACCCCACAATATCAGAATACACATTCTTCTCAGCTGCACATGAGATGTTCTCCAAAATAGACCACATGCTAGCTCACAGAACATGCCCAAGTATAGGCAAAAGAATTGAAATTATCCTATATATATTATCAGACCACAGTGCAATGAAATTGGAAATTGATGGAAAAAGAAACCATGAAAACTACATAAAAACATGGAAATTAAATAACACCCTCCTGAACAAGCGATGGATGACAGATGAAATTAAAGAATTAGAGAGTTTCTATAATTAAATAATAATGCCAATACAACATAACAATTTATGGGATGCAATGAAAGCAGTCCCACCAGGGAAATTTATAGCAGTAAATTCTCACATCAGAAAAATAGAATGACCCAAAACAGACAACCTAATGTCAAACCTCAAACTTCTAGAAAAAGAAGATCAAGTTAAACCCAAAGCATGTACAAGGGGAGAAATGATAAAGAGTAGAAATTAATTCAATTGAAGCTAAGGAAATAATAAAAAGAATCAGTGAATTGAAGAATTGCTTCTTTGAAAGATTAAATAAAATAGATAAACTCTTAGTGAACCTGATTTTAAAAATGGAAAGAAAAGCCTCAAATCCATGCAATTAGGAATGAAAAGGGTGAAATTACAATGGATTTTGTATTCTGGATCATCAATACCTACTTAGAGACCCCATATTCTAATATGATGGAAAACACAGAAAAAATGGACAGAATCCTAGATGCATATGAATTACCAAAACTAAATCAAGAAGATATACAGATTCTAAATAATGCAAAATCAGTCAGTGAAATTGAAGATGTAATTTAAAACCTATCAACAAAGGAAAGCCCAGGTCCTAATGGATTCACTCCTGAATTTGAGAAGAAATTTAGAGACGCTCTAATACCACTACACCTGAAACACTTTAGTGAAATTGAAAGGGAAGCAATACTCCCAAATCCATTCCTGGAAGCAAGTATTACCCTGATACCAAAATCAGAGAAGGACCCAACCAAAAAAGATAACTACAGGCCAATCTCCCTAATGAACATAATCACAAAAATCCTCAATAAGATACTGGCAAACAGAATGCAGCAAATCATCAAGAAGATAATACACCATGGCCAAGTAGGATTCATCCTAGGGGTGTAAGGATGGTTCAAAAAATGCAAATCAATAAATATAATGCACCATATAAATAGAGCCAAGGACAAAATTTCGTGATCATCTCCAAAGATGCAGAAAGAATATTTGACAAAGTGCAGCACCCATTCATGATAAAAAAATATCCCTGTGGAAAATTTGAGTAGATGGTCTTTACCTCAATTTGATAAAAGTCATCTATGACAAACTAACTGCCAACATCATACTAAATGGTCAAAAACTGAAAGCTTTTAGTCTAAAATTAGGAACATGTCAAGGATGTCCACTATCATGATTCCTATTCCATATAGTTCTGGAAACATTAGCCAGAACAATTAAACAAGAGAAAAAAATAAAAGGAATAAAGATCAGAAAAGAAGAAATGAAACTATCACTATTTGCATAAAAGACCCCACAAACTCCACCAAAAGACTTCTTGATTTAGTAGCCAAATTCAGTCATGTAGCTGGACACAAAGTCAACACTCAAAATAAATAGCATTCCTGTGGACAAATAACAAACTTATTGAAAGAGAAAGTAGGAAAACCAAGCCTTTTACATCAGCATCAAAAAATTGAAATACTTAGGAATCAATCTAACAAAGGAAGTAAAATATCATTCCATGAAAATCTATAGTACCCTGAAAAAGGAGATTGAAGATGATATCAGAAAATGGAAAGACATCTCCTGCTCATGGATAGGAAGAACCAACATAGTGAAAATGGCCATGCTTCCAAAATTGTTATACACATTCAAAGCAATCCCAATCAAAATATCAACAACATACCTCACAGAACTAGAGAAAACATTCCTAAAATTCATTTAAACCAGAAGAGGCCCAGAATACTAAAAACAATTCTTATCAACAAAGGCAACGCAGGAGGCATCACAATCCCTGACTTGAAATTGTACTACAAAGCTAATGTGATAAAAAACAGCATGGTAATGCAAAAACAAAACAAATAAACAAAAAACAGACTCAAAGATCAATGGAACAGATTAGAAAATTTAGAAGATGCAGAAGCAAAAACACTAAGCCACCTTATCTTTATCAAAGGGGCCAAACACCTTCACTGGAAGAAAGATAATCTCTTTAATAAATGGTGCTGGAAAAACTGGCTATCCACATGGTGAAGGCTAAAACTAGACCCATGTCTCTCACCATGTACTAAACTAAAATCACAATGGATTAAAGATCTAAATATTAAAAGAAAAACATTAATCTGCTGGAAGAGAGAATAGGTAAAACTCTAGAAGACATAGGTATAGGCAGCAACTTTATTAACAAAACCCTAATCGCACGGGAAATAGTACAATGATTCAGCAACTGGGATCTCATTTTATTTAAAATCCTTTGTATGCCAAAAGAGTGAAGAGACAACTAACAGAGTGGGAAAAAAATTTTGCCAACTGTTGCTCAGGCAAAAGACTAATATCTAGAATATATGAAGAACTGAAAAAGATCAATCCCCCACATTTAAAGACCCAATCCAAACATGAGCATCTGAGATGAATACACACTTCTCAGTTAAAGAAGTACAAATGGCAAATAAATATATGAAAAAAATGTCCAACATCACTGGTCATTCAAGAGATGCAAATTAAAACAACACTGACCTTCCACCTCACACCAGAAAAAATGACTACTATTAAGAAATCAATCAATGACAAATGCCGGCGGGGTTGTGGGGAAAAAGGAACCCCTCTCCATGTTGGTGGGAGTGTAGACTGGTGCAATCACTGTGGAAATCAGTGTAGACATTCCTCAATAAACTAGCTAAAGGTTCGATTTGATCAAGCTATCCCCCCTCTTGGTATCTTCCTGAAAGAATTAAAAACATCATACCACAGTGAAATGTGCACACCCATGTATACAACAGCACAGTTTCTAATAGCTAATTACTGGAAACAGCCCAAATGCCCATCAAAAGAGGGATGATTAAAGAAAATGTAGGTTTTTAAAAATACAATAGGGTACTACTCAGCCATAAAGAAGGACAAACTTGAAACATTTATATGTGAATGAATGCACCCAGAAACCATATTTTTAAGTGAAATAAATTGGACACACATGTATATTGTTTCTCTGGTGTGAGAAACTGAAAGTGTCAATAAGGATCAACATGCATACTAGACATTGTGAAATAGGAAAAAAATGTTCAAAATGCGAAGGGGTACTAGGGAGGGGGAGGGAGACAGGAAGGAAGAAAAAAAGAAAAAAATGAGAAAAGAAAGATAAAATGGAAACAAAGCTTTTGTACATAAGGAGTAGAAGAAGGGTTGAAGGGAAGGAAGAAGAATGGGAATAAAAATAAGAATCTAGATATATCAGGTACAGGTACAAATTCCCCATGATGTATATGATTATTATGTCAATCTAAATTGTACCAATAAACAAATAATAAAAACTTACAATTTGTTTATCTAACACTATATAGATTTTCATTAAAATAGAAGAAATAAATAATATGGATGAAGTAAAATAAAAAGTAAAAAATGCAAATTCTCCTACATACATTTTTAAATGCCATGGAAAAACACATCATATTTATAATTGTAACTGCAACAGCAAACATAAAAATAGAATATAGGAATTAAGCTAGCCATATTAAAATTTTAAAACATTGTGTTGGATCATAAAAGTAGATTTAAATGAATAGAAAACATTTTTACCCTTTAAATGCATCTATAATTTTAATATGTTCCTATTAAAAGAGGGAAGATATTTTTAAAAGATTAATAAAGCTTATTATAAAATTTCTCTGGCAAAAAAATGGAGGAATGACCAAGGCCTTTCTGCAAAAGAGTAATAATGAAATGGAACTGGCACACAAGATTTTATGTATAACAAAAGCAAAACAAAACACTATGGCATATGTTCATGAGAACAGTACAACAAACTAGAGAACCAAAAAGAATCTCAAATCACATTGCAATTTGGTATGTGAAAAAGAGGCCACTTCAAATCAGTAAGAAAAAAATAATGTCTCATCAATAAATGAAGCTGAAACAAGTGGTTTTCAGAATGAAAAAAATAAGATTAGCTCTCAATCTCACTTCACATACCAAAATACACTTCAGACGGATCAAAGATGAAAGTTGGAAGAAGAAAGAAAAGTTGTAGAAACAAATAAGGGTGATCTTGTCTTCCATTTCAGAGTGCAGCCCTTCCTAAGTATGACATAAAAACAGAAGCCATATTAGGGAAGGCAAATAAATTAATTATTCAAATATTTGCTTCTGGAGAAAATGGAATAAATATTTTTTTCCTATTTCTCATGTTAAATACAATTTAAAAACCTAGTCATTATATGAAAAACAACAATAAGAAGACTGAAAGATGCAGAGGAAAAGGCAGACAGGTTAGGGACCTCAGGACCCAAGGAATGACATGAGCATTAGTCACTTGGGTATTCTCTTTGCTTCTGAAATTCCCAGTCTTCTGGGTAGTGCTCTCTCTAGCTAAAGAACCAGGTAAGAATGGGACAGCCTTGCAAAACATAAAACCTATAGACAATAAGCATCTACTCTGGCCACATACTGCAGATAATCTCTGGCTGTATTCTCACTCCTGGAAGCAAAGGCCAATTGAAGATTTTAGAAGTATACCCTTAGCAAGAAAAGAATTAAGGAACTTGAAGACACAATAGAAATTACACAATTTGAGTATTGAAGAGACAATAAAGGATAAAAATATAAACAGAGATCCAAGGACATGTAGGACTATAAAAAATAACTAGTGTTTATGTTATCAGAATCCCAGAAAAGTGGAGAAAGTGGAACTAAAAAAGTTTACAGTAAAAAGACAAAATTCTCCAGCAGGAAGTTAATGTTGTATGGATATGCTGATTACTATGGTTTCATCATTACATAATGGTTTCATATATCAAAATATCACAATGTACTCCTATAAATACATATAACTATTATACACCAAGTAAAATGAAATAAAACATTTCAAATTGGAAAAAAATCAGTGAAATCAAAACCAGAAAAATACAGAAAATCAATGAACAAAACTTGCTGTTTGAAAATAACAATATTGAAAATTTCTGCACACAAAAAGAAACACTAACACAATCAGTGCTGAAAAAATAAAACCAATGGAAAATATCCATAGAACTCATTGCCAGGACCAATCGTCTTAGTACTTGGAGACTCTACAGTTGAGGGTGTAGTTCAGTGGCGGAGCACTTTTCTAGCATCATGCTTATGGCCCCAGGTTGCATTCCCAGAACTGAGAGGGGGAGGGGAGGAAAGAAAAAAGAAAGAAGACAAGCAAACTAATAAAAAATTTCATGAAAGAAAATGATCAACAGTTCAGAGAAAACTGAAATTGTGTCAAATACAACAAATGTTGAGATTAGGAAGTTTGATACCAATCTTCCATTCACAAAAAATGTGGGAAAAACACCCTCATATAATCTTGATGGAGAGGTAAACTTTTTGAAGTCACATGTAATTTCACCCAGCAACTCCAGTGTGATGAATTTACCCTGAAGATATATACATAGCAATACTGGGAGATTGAACCTAGGGTCTTGCATTAAGCTACATCTCCAGCCCTCTGTAATTTTTTTTTGCAGGGGGCGGGGAGGGAAGATAGGGTCTTGTTAAATTGCTAAATCGCCTGGGCTGGGTTCATATTTGCTACCTTCCTGCCTCAGCTTCCCAGACTGCTAAGATTACAGAAGTGTGCCCCCTTGCCAGACTTATCCTGCAGATATTCTTACACATGTTTTCAAAGATGTATACACAAAGATATTTACTGCACATTGTCATAGTAGCAAAAGATTGGAAGCAACCTAATTGTCTATACACAGGGGACTGATTCAATTATTGTAAAATGACACACAGTTATTAAACAAAAACTAAGACATCTCTACCTTGTTTGATGTGGTAGATTTAAAACATGGTCAAAAGTTTTTCCAACTTGAATCAAAAAGTGGACTCTGTGACACCATCCTTGAATTTTGGTGGAATTTTGTAACTGTTTTAATGAGGAGAATGCAGCAGAAGCGATGCCATGTGACTTCTGAGGGTGGGTTAGGAAACATCATGCAGCTTCTGCAGTTTCTCTTGGGACAATTGTTCTGGTAGTATTTAGTCAGCATGCATGGAAGTCTGGCAACCATAAAGCCACCGTGATGGTGACAGGATAAAGAATTAGGGAGCAATATATATGGAGAAAGGTCTAAGGCAGAATCTGTCCTTATCCCCAAATTTCAGGTAAGGAAGTGATGAAGCCTGTATGATATAAAATGAATACATTCCAAATCACAATTTGATTGCAACCACATGAGAAATCTTGTCTGAGAACTGCTTACCTGAGCCGAGACAACCCCAGATTCATGATCAAAATAAATGAATGTTATTGTTTTAAGTTATTCTTTTAAGGTTGTTTCTCATCTGAATAGATAACTGAGATAGCTGATACAGATCCATCTCCAAGCTAAAATTTTAAGGGAAAATGTACAGAACAGTGACCTATGATGACCTACTATTTATATTATTTCAAAGAGAACTTACTATGGATTTATAATATGGAATTATGAATAATAAATGTATAAGAATACTGCTTCTTCAAAGGACTGGAGATCATGGCCAAGAGGGAAACTTTTCACTGTATACTGGCTGCTTATCATCACTTAAAATATTTCATCATACACATGTGACATTTAAAAATAATTTAAAATTTACTTTGTATCATTTGTGAAGCAGAGATGGAATTTGTTTAGGGAGTAGAATTTGCTTTTATGAAGCAAATATTCCATTATTTCCTTCTGGTTAGAAATGTCAAACCTGAGGAATCTTTCTATAGCTCCTAAAATGACACCATTTATAATAACACTTAGAATAAAATAAACTGACTCTTCTCTGAAATTACACCTTTATTGAGATATAATTTACATATTTAAATCAAACTCATCTATTTAAATTACACAATCCAATGGTTTTTAGTAAATTAACAGAGCTGTGTAACTATTACCACAATCAATTTTAGAACATTTTTATTATACCTCCCAAAATCCCTATACCCACTAGAAGTCGCTTCCAATTCATTTTTTCCTCAGCCCCTGGCAAACACTAATACAATTTTTGTCCTGATAGATTGGCCTATTTTGAACGTTTTATATAATCAGAATCATGCAATAAGTGGCATTTTGTCACTGGCTTTTTTAAACTTACCATAATAATTTTAAGGCTTATCCATCTTGGAGCATGTATCAATCCTTCATTTTTTGTTAAATAATGATCCTTTGTGTGGATACTAAAATATGTTTATCCATTAATCAGTTGGTGTACATCTGAGTCATTTTTACCTCTTAAATATTATTAATAATGCTATTAATACAATATTCATGTACAAGTTTATGTGTAGACATATGATTTGAATTATTTTAGATCTATAATTAGGAGTAGAATTGCTGCTTCATATAGTAACTCTGTTGAACCTTTTGAGGGATTAAGAATTACCAAAAACTTATCCTTTCTTCCAATTCAGAGTACTAGACATTGGAAGTCATATCTGAGCTTTAAGGAGAATGATTTTTCTTTTTCCGTGGATAGAAACTGTTTTATCATCTGCTTCTGCCTTGCCATCTATGCCTTCTGATTAAGTACAAAAGATTAGTGATATCTCACTCCAGGGCCATATATCTTCCTATTTGGCTCCATAATTTGGAAGATGCCTTGAATGATATTCCTAGAGCCTGAATCCAGAATATCACAGGATCGATGGATACTGTGAGGCACTACAGATGGTGTTTGTGTCCTGTGAATAAGGAAGTAAAGATCATACTCTTCAGGTAAGAAGCATCCTAATTGCACTACCCATCATACCTTTTTCAGAGAACTAAATTGCAAAGCCTACCGAAGTTATTGCCTGTTGTGGCATTATCATTATTGCTTCCTGTTTCTTCCACTGTATGAATGAAGGCTTACTGCCCAACATCTCCCTTAAGTGGAAGTTCTAATAGTAATGGCAACTTTCCATGAATATCTAAATTAGGTATATAAATTTTTGAGGCCTCACAGTTACCCAGAGGCTATAGTATCTTCAAGTTATATATAAGGAAACCCAGGTTATATTGTCTTTGAACTGACCAGAAGAAAAAGTAAAAGTTAAGTGAATACCATTGGGCAAAAAAAGAACACTCGGTTCTCTAGAGAATACCTACTGGAGGTGAGAGGAATAAGGGGAGGGTAGATATAAAATATTGGCGATTATCAAGTAGGAAGGAGACAGCCATCTATCCAGATGGTTTAGACTAATGATTCCCAACATGTTCCATGTTGTGACACACTAATTTTGTCTAATTTTACTAATTCCCTAAAGCAATATGTGGGTTCTTAAAAATAATTAAAGTAGAATTAAATATTGTGTTAATTAAACATGGCATTAAATGAATTTTAAATTATATGAATTGGTTTTATCCCTTGGGATAACTGCAAATTACCTATGCTGATTTTGTGACAACTCAGAGTATTAGGAATTGAAACCTTCACTAAGGTGGCGGGGGGGACTGAGTCAGACTGTCTAGTAGATCCGAGTTTGTTTTAGGAGTTCTATCCCAGATGCCTTTGGCTGATCACAGCAGGGAATTCCAGTATGATGGCAAAGTTCATTCTCCTGGACATAACAGATCTTCCTTAGATTTACCTTGATTTTAATCCTTTTTTAGGCTTCAACTCCTCCTCTATGCTATTACTCCTGTAGAGAAATTTACTGGTCATCCTCATTGGAGGCAGTCCCCAATTCCCTCTGTGTCCTGCTTAGATTTCTCCGACTCACTGTCTCCATGGTCAGGGTTTTCTTGCCTAACCTGTTTCCAAGCACCATGAGCACCCTCAGCTCCAGTGTCCTTACCAACCCTTATGTTTCACCTTTTATTCTGCAACTTCCTTTCCTGACCACTTCCTCTGTGGTACTCTTCCTTTGACCAAGCTGCTCTGCCTTGCTCCTTCTCCTACCCATGTTGGAAGGCTTTAAGTTCCTCTGCACTGCATCCATAAACATCCTTCATCCTTGCTATGCTCAGCAAACTGTCTGCAGCAGGAGGAGTTCTTAGACCCCCAGCTTCCCATCTGACTGCCCTCAGCCTGTGGTAGAGACCTAGCACAAACTTGGAATCAGGTTTCCCACAGTTCAATGGACCTGACTGCCCCCATGCTCATACTTGGGATAGACACTGACTGGAATGAGATCTGATGGTTTAAGTGCTTCACACTGAGGTAATCTGCATGTTCCACTCTGGAGTCTGAGGATGAAAGTCTGGTAAAACCTTTCAGAATTTTCCACTCTTTTCCACTTGTTCAAATTAAAGTTTCATTTAAAACCTTATCTTCACATGAGATTTGATCACAGGAGATAATTTTTCAAGTAATTTCATTTAGCCTGCACTCCTATTTATGCATTTAATAAAGTGCAGTCACATCCCAAATTGTGTATTTCACTCTGGCTTTGAGCACGGTGATAGAAGCTATTGTTAGCTATATGTTCTTTCTATCAGTCTTTTCAGAGTTCTTTGTTAACAATTAGTCACAGGGCTCATCCATACACTATTGTATTATGCAACCATCCAACTCAAAAGAAAAAATGCTTTTTGAAGTGCATATTTTTCTCAACATATTTTAAGTGAAAAGGTCAGGATACAAAATAGTATTGCACTGTCATTCTATTACAAATACATTTACATACACATGCATATGCACGTGCATACACACATGCACACGTGTGTGCGCACACACACACACACCTACCTATGCATATATTTGTTAAAAGAAGACTAAAAGGACTTGTACCAAAGTGCTAACTGTAGTTATCTCTATGTACTGAGCTTGATCAATTTATATGCTCCTCTTACTTCTCTATCTTTTCCAATTCCCCAATAATGAGTACGTAATTCTCATTACATACTCAGAAAAAGAAATTTTAAGTAATTCAATTAGTAATCAGAGTCAAGCAGCATGTGTGGAAAAGGTGACAATTCCTACTGAAGAGAAATTAACACTTTTGTTGTTATGAATTGAAATTGCTTTTAAAAAATGTATGAACATGTGTCTAAAATTTAAAAAGAACTAAGTGGGAACTTACTGGGTTTTAAAGAGTCATTTTACATACATGTTTCAAGTAAAACCTTTTTTTTTTTTACTTTTTTCCAAGGGCTTAACCATTTTCTGCTCTAGAACCCACATTTTATGTTCCCCAAGAGAAAGGTCTTGTCTCCTATTTCCTTCATTGCCCACCTCTTTGCTCACTCACTTCCCTATACTACCATGCAGCCAAGAGTAAGTTTATACACATATTGTCCACTGAGAAAACGATTATTGATGGACTTGCATATTTCTGCTTTCCACTAATCCGGGCCTAGCTATGTTCTCAGAATTATGCAAGGTACCTCTTCAGAAGCCTCTTACTTCTCTCTACTGCCCTTCTTAGGGTCCTGGGTCCCAGAACTCTACCCTTAGACCTGCACTTGTGCAGAGAACTCGGCTAGTACCAAGCTGTAGGGTTTCTCCCCTTGTAGGGGTTCCACGTTCTCTCCAGCGAGTCTCTGGTGCCCACCCACTACCGGCTTGACTAGCAGGCCCTTCAATATGCAGCAAGCCAGCCAGAGACATTCCTCCAGGAATAAGATGGCACTGACCCTATACTTCCAAGAAGGACTGTCAGCTCTGGGCCAAAGAAATCCCCACAGTCCTTGCCTTGGACAGTAGCTGGGGACCACACAGCTGGCTGGACTGTGCTACTTAGCCTTTGGAGCTGTAGGATCAGGGCCCTCACCACAGTATCTGCTCCTGCGCTTGGGGCCCTTGACCCAGCCTGAAGATTTGTTCTACCAGAGCTGTTCAGGGCTGAGGACTGTCTCTGCAGGCTCCCTCGGTCTGAGAGCCTGGGCCTGACGCTGCTCTGGGGCATATCAGCTCACCCAGTCCGGGTGAGAGGACTGCAGCCCACCTGGGTGTGTGCTGGGGTGGGGGAGGGTGAAAGGTGCCCAGAGATCCCTGGAGGCAAGGCTCAGCTTCTCCTGCAACTCTGACCAGCAGACGCAGAGCCCAGTGTTATTATCTTGCAACACCCAAGGGAACAGAGCTTTTCTGCATTACCGCATAGAGTCCGTCCCCACCTGCTGCTCACATTCCTCATCTTCTCACTGACGGGAGCCTTGCCCCATCTGAACCAGAAGGCCTAGGCTCCACTGGTTTGACCTCTTGTTCTGACTCCCTTCAAGACTCCTAAGATGTCTATGTCCCTAAGGGTTGGCACTGGGGCAGCAGGACTGAGCTGGAGACCACATAGACTCTCATAGATAGTTGTTTCCATTGATCTGATAACCAGGAGCCACTATTTAGGAGACAGTGAGAATATTTTCTTTGGAGAAGCCTGTTGGAAAAAGAGAAAAACTGTTTCTAGAGTCCCTTGGGCTGAATTTGGTAATGTTGAGCCTCAATAGGTCAGGCCCCAAGTCTTATAGAAAAATTCTGGCAGTGACACCTGATTGGCTCACTCAGTTTGTACAGATTTAGTACAGTTTCCCTGAAGACCATGAGGCCATTGGAGACTAAGTGTGGTTATATGCTGTGCGAGCTGGGTAAATATCATTGGAACACACAACTGCAGCAGGTCCAGGGTAAATAAAACCTGGTGTCTGTACTGGAGATCTCAAAAGTGTAGAGTCCTAGAAGCTATAAATGATAACATGAGACAGTTATTGGGCATGCACCATGTATGAAAAATATTCTATCTATTGTGAATGTATTACCTCATTTAAAGCTCACAGTAATTTTATCATTTACAAATACTGATGACAGAGAAAGATTGAGTAACTTGTACAAAGTCACAGAGTTAAAAAGTGAGGGACGTGGGCTTCCAAGTGTGGCAGTCTGATTCCAGAACTTGTACTCTTTGTGCTCAGTGCTGAGAATCAAATTCAGGGTCTTCCTTATCCATGGGAAGCAAGCACTCTCTCTGAGCTATATCCCTTGCCCAGAGAGTTTGTACTCTTAACTACTATGCTGCACTACCTGATAAAGATAAAAGAAGCCCTTTTCTCTAAACAGGCTTGGCTTCATAGGAATGAGGTCAGGACTCTTGTGCAGGTTCTTGAGCTCAGAAAGGCCCTGCACTTAGGATTTAACATCACCATAGTGAAATTTTGATAATTTAAACATTTTTGTAAGTGAAATCTGAAATCCAATAGGCCAACTGCATATGCTCTGAGACCTGGAAGTCGCTGATAGCACACTGTCCCACTTTTTACTGTCTCTCCTTCATGGTGAAACAGGTTCTTTGTTGTGTACCTCCCTAACTCTCATTGGCCAAGATTAAAGGATCAATGGATCCAACCTCTACCTCTCTGTCCCACCCAGTGGCAACAGTAACCCTCCACCCTCAGGGACCTAGGCATAAGCACAAGAAAGATTGGGATAAGATACACCGACTCTGTAAAACCTTAGGGTTAGTTAGATAGCTAACAGCTATACTAGCTCTAGAATGTCTCTGCCATATTACCTTTGGCAGGTAACTCATGAGGCCTATTGGACTGGATTAGCTATCTTAATCCAGGTACCTAATGTATACTGAGCAGAGATTGCAATACTCTTGGGGGTCACCTGTCCACCATGGGTTGGGGCAGCCTGCTCATTGGAAGCAAATTTGCATGGATTAATTTCTTCCTCTCTGAATAAGGTAGACACAGAATTTAGTATTCAGTGGATCATGTTCATGTGCACTGAGTCATCAGGCAGGATCACAGGGTACCTATGATTGTCTTCATTTACCTTACAAGTGCCCCTGTGCCTGAGAAGGGGTGGCATTAATCAGCAAAGTTAAAGTACTATGGAAGTCTGAGTATAGTGGCACATTCCCATAATCCCAGCACTCTGAGTGGTTGAGGCAGGAGGATTGAAAGTTCAAGCCCAGAATGGGATACTTAATGACTTAAGGAGAACTTGTCTCAAAAAAGAGCTGGAGTTATACCTCAGAGCAAAGGCTTTGGGTTCAACCCACAGTACTGAAAAATTCGGTCTCTCAAATTAAAAGACTCAATCAAAAAATGGGAAACTGAAATGAATAGACACTTCTCAGAAGAAGTCCAAATGCCCAATAAATACATGAAAAAATGTGCATTATTGCTGGCCATCAGAGAAATACAAACTAAAACCACACTGAGGCACCATCTTACCCCAGAAAGAATGGCTATCACCAAAAAATCTAGTGACAAATGCTGTACATTGTTGGTGGAAATATAAACTAGAACAATTGCTAAGGAAATGTGTGGAGATTCCTCAAAACACTAAAAGTAGAAATTCCATTTGACTCAGCTATTCTCCCTCCCAGATATCTTCGCAAAAGTGTTAAAATCATCATATTAGAGAGAAAAGTGCAGACCTATGTTTATTACAGCAAATTTATAATAGCTAGATCTTGGAAACAGTGTATATGTCCATCAACAGATGAATGGAGAGGGAAAATGTGGTATTTATACACAATGGAGTACTAAGCTGTCATAAAGATAAACTTGAGGCATTTGTAGTTAAATGGATGCAACTTGAGACCATAATGTTAAGTGAAATAAATCAGACACCCAAGTTCAAATATTGCATTGTTTCTCTTATAGGAGAAAAATACTATATATACATACATACATATGATACATTATTTATATATATAAAATAAAGAACAAAATAGACAAGAGGTAAATAGAAAGAAGTTCAAATACATCCCCAAATTACATATCCTATTGTTTTAAAAAATAGTTCAATATATGATAACTTGTTTCATTTATATTAATAGTTCACCAAAAAGAAAGTTTGTGTTATTACCTGTTTCTTTTATATAAGAATTTTTTGCTTTATGTCTTATACTGAATAACTACTTTGAAGATAACAATATACAATGTAAGAACTATTGTTATTCTCTTATTTGGGTATGAAAATTTGTTTTATTTGTTATAAAAGAAAAAAATAAAAAATTCACAGTGCTGAAAAAAGAAAAACAAGAGAGAACTGTAGAAGGAAAGAAAAGGCTTTATATTTGAGAAGCTTTAATAGAAAATTTTCCTACCTTTTAATAAAAGGGCTTCATAGTTACATTTTGCACCAGACCTACAAATTATAGAGTCAGTCCTGACAATAAAGACTAATACTACAGCATTTCAGTGTTCCTTGAGGCTCATCACTCCTCATATAGAAATGATGAAAGCTCATCAGCTTATAGTTGTTATATATAACAGTTATAGCTGTTCCTAGCTTTTTCTAGGGCTGCTTGTGATTGGGACTCTTTCACATGCCTAGGAAATAGATAATGAGTTAGTGTTTGTTATTTGGTCTAATGAGGCCCATTCCATCCCATTGTCCCAGCTGTGTTAAGCATCAAACCATGTGAAAAGATAATAATAGACAGTATTCTGGGGTTAAGAATCAGAAAACTGAATTCTATTTCTGTCTCTGATTAAAATCTAGCATTTTCTGACTGTCACTGAGTTTCAGGAGAGAAGCTTCTCAGAAAGATAAGTGAGTTCTAGGCTATGAGTACATTGTACTTTCTTCGACCAAAATTCTTGTGCTTTTATGTTTTCTATACTTCAGTTGTGTATTGACAATCACTTAAAAACTCATTACAAATCTTAAAAATATAAAATCTATCGTTTTTGATTCTCTCTACAGGCCCTTCTAGCTCTGACTTCTGATTTGAAAAGTCTCTAAATTTGAACCCTACCAAAACAGATGGTCTTTTATTCCAGGAAGAAATCTGTCATGTTCTTGGGGCAGAGACCAGAGAATAAAAATCTGAGGAGGACTAGGGATCGACCCGGGTGGTAGAGAGCTGAAAGTTAAGGACAATGAATAAAAAGTGCTTCCAGCTCCCTGCAGTGGAGTGACTAGAATTACACAGTATCTGAAAAACCAGAAGACTTAGCCAGAATCTAGTGCTCCAGGAGGTAAGTTTTCCTTCATTACACAAGGTTGTAATAATGCCTGGTTGAGGATATGGACTAAGAAAAAAAGTTACTTGTGAGGAAATTTCAGTTCTGGTAATGTTTTTAAGATCTCACCAGGTACCCAAATCCTAACCTGGTTCCAATGAACCAAATCTGGCCCCATCTCTCCAGAGTTTCAGTACAGGTGGACCAAAGAAAAATTCAGAAATTTCAGAACATTTCATTGTATATACAGGAATCATAAAGCTAAAATAAATGTGCAAAGTGCAATAGAAAAACAGAGTGCAAATTTTCACTTCTCTCTGAAACATTAGGAAAAGCTACCTGGAAAAGAAGGTGAAATTTAAGTTTGGACTTTAAGTAGGATTTAAGAAATGGAGAGATTTATGCACCATATTTAGAAGTTTGGAGTTTATTTTATATGCAAAGGGAGACTTGGACAAGTTTTAAGCAGTGTAGAGATCAAGAGAGAGAGAGAGCTGATGTGGCCAGATTTACATTTAAACCACTATGTTTGTTGTGTAAAAGTAGATTTGATAAGATCAGGGGTAGATTCTGGAAGAAGGGATAAAAGATTAGCTAATCCTTGCAAGAAAAGACTGTGATGGATCCTGGAAAAGGCCAATGGTAGTGGAGAAGAGGCAAATTCAAGAGGCATTTGGGAGGAAGAATGATAGATCTGGCGTTTGATTGAATGCAAGGAATTGAAGGAGAGAAGAATATCATGGATTGACTCTAGGTTTTGAGCTTTAAAAACTGGGTGATATCATTAATTTAGAAGGGAACAGGGAAGAGCAGGAGCAGGTTTAGGATTCAGTTTTGGAACATTAAGTTTGAATGCTAGAGGAACTACCAAGGAGTGTTTCCAGCAGGTAGTCTGATTAAAAGATCTGGAGTGCTAAGGGAATTGGTTTCATTACCCAGTAAACCACACCACCTTCATCATGATTAGGGTTAGGAATTCGTGCAGGAAGCTACTAAGGCTATATAGTTTCCAGGAGTAGAGGCCATAGATAAACTATTTTTAGGGCTAAAGATTGTGTCTGACCGAGATGTAGATAAATACTACTTTCTGTTTTCCTTACAGTTTGAGCCAATTGGATTATTTCTCCCCAAGTAGTTGTTAGATTTTGGTTACTCTATCTTTCCTATGCCTTAATTACTCATCTATAAAATTAAAATATATTAAAGTTGTCTGCCCATTTTCCAACGTCTATTATATATTTTAATCCTTATTTCCACACTAGGTTTCTCACATCAGAGAAACAATGCAGTATTTAAACATGTGTGTTTGATTTATTTCACTTAAGAGTATAGTCTCAAGGTGCATCCATTTAGCTATAAATGTCTCAAACTCATCCTTCTTTATGGTTCAGATAAGAAGAGGAATGAGGGAGGGGGAAAGGAAAAAAGGGACAAGAAAAAAGAAAATTGAAAGAAAAAATGGAAACAAAGCTTTTCTACATAAGGGGGGAGATGGGAAAAAAGAAGAAGCAAGATATATCATGTATGGGTACAAATTCCCTACAATAAATGTCATCATTATGTATATATAAAATGTACCATTAAATGTTTTGCTAAAAATGAAAATCCAAAATTTAAAAAATACACAAAAATATATTTAAGCTTTATATTCTTCAGATATATTGGACTGTGTGGTTTTATGGATAGTTTATTATTCAATATATTTGGTTTCCTTTTGTGTTTATATTGTGCTCATATATGGTAGGCAAATGCTCTACCACTGAGCCACATCCCAAACTCCATTGTTCAATATATTTGGATAATACAGTAATACCCATAAATCTGATACATCTTCACAAATTCTGAGAACTATTCATGGAATAATGAATTAATTGAGACTATACTTACACTATTTTGCCTGTTGGCAATATATTGAAGAAAATCAGTGGACTTAATCCAGGTTCAGTTGGTATTTGCATGCAAAAAAATCACAGCTGCAATTCAGGACTGAAGAGCCCACTAACCAATGATCCATAGTCCTTTACACAGGATATTGAAAGCTTAATTAGTGGACACAGTCTGTTGTCTTACCAAGTATCACCCTGTTTAAGACTTATCCTTATAAATCTCAACAATTGTGCTTAAAAATTCATGTATGTACTCACATTTAATAGCCTCACAGTGGCAGTGGTAATACAGCACTTGTAACACATACATCTAGGAATCTTCTGAACCCTTACGAGAGATTGGGATTAAATCTAAGACATGTGTGGTACAACAAAGTTATTTTTATCTCAGTTCTCAATTATGTTCTTTTCTCTAAGTTATAGTCAAATTATATGATTTCTAGTCAAATTATCTGATTTCTAACCTTCTTGTTATCTCAGAATCATTTTAACTTGTAACTACTGTTATTCTACAAGTTCACCACCAGATTGACATATTTTCACCCACATACTTCTTTCTTAAATATTTCTCATCAGACAATTGTTTCAGAATATATACATTATTTTGTCTTTATAATTTCCCTCTATTACACAGCTGTTTATCTAAAGCAGCTACTTCTAAACACTTAGCCAAAGCAATTCAATTGTTCTTAACAGGGCTTCATTTGCAAGCAAGGAAAACACTGTGAATAAAACAAGACCAAGTCTTCATAAAACATTATATTCTTGAGGCACTCAGTAGAAGATTAGTGACTGTTTCTCAGTATTTTCCATAGGGCAACTTTTACATCCTCATTTCTCAAACTATAGATGAGAGGATTTAACATGGGGATCATCATTGTATAAAACACTGAGACCATCTGGTTTCCTGCCTGGAATCCATGTCGATAGGGCTGCAAGTAAGTGTACATAGTTGTTCCATAGTATAGGCTAATGGCAGTCAAGTGAGAACCACAAGTGGAGAAGGCTTTTTGTTTTCCAGAAGCTGAAGGAATTTTCAGGATAGTCATAAGTATAGACAGGTAGGAGATGAGTATCACCACAATGGAGGTGACCAGGGTGAATCCCCCAAAGCCAACAACCAAAATCTGGGTGAGCCAGGGATCTGAGCAAGCCAGTGCCAACAGTGGTGGGATGTCACAGAAGAAGTGTGGGAGGGTATGTGGCTGACAGAATGATAGCTGGGTGATGGAAGTTGTTACAGCAACCATATTAATTAACCCACCAAGGTAGCATCCTGCTACCAAGAGGAGACAACGCACTCTTGACATGGTAACATGGTAGAGCAGTGGGTGACAGATGGCAGTATAGCGGTCATAAGCCATGGAAGCCAAAACATTGCATTCAGCAGAGGCAAAGATTATGAACAAACTCATTTGAGTCACACATCCAAGGAAAGAAACTTCCTGCAGTTGAGATAATAAATTTGCTAAGGTCTTCGGTGTCGTGATTGAAGAGAAACAGACATCAAGAAAGGAAAGATTAGAGAGGAAAAAGTACATGGGGGTGTGGAGGCGCGAGCTGATTCCTATCAGGACCACCAGCCCCAGATTCCCCAATACAGTGATGATATAAACAATAAAGAAGACTCCAAATATCAGGACTGCAAACCAAGGGTTGTCTGTCATACCAAGAAGGATGAATCCAGTCACTATCGATGCATTTTCCATTGACACAAGCTGAGAATCATTCTTAACTAGTTAAAAAGCTCTTTAGACATGCTTGAAGAGAGAGACAAGAGAAAACTGGATGATGTGGATAAAATAGTCCCACTCAAAACATAGATCTACGGCACTAACCAATACTTTCCCTGGTCTATAGTCTCACTTTAGATACCTTCCCAAATACTATCGCTATTTCCCAGGCATAACACGGAAGATGTAAAGGCTGAAGAAAAATAGGAAGGAAGGAAAAGGAGGTAACGAAAACACAGAAAGTAAAAAACACAAATAGAGAAGAAAGTAAGGGCTCCAGGGACAAAAGGCACTTGACAGTATCTGCCTAAAGAATGAGTGAGAGTTTGTGCTCTTCACTGACACAGGTGTAAAAACTCTTAGAAAAAAAATGATGCTGTGGAAGTCCTTCTCAGTCTCTCTCCCATTTAGAAACCTTGACCAAGGAATTAGTGGAAATGAGATAACAATAGGGTAAATATAGCAACTAATTTCAACTTCACAGACAGATCCTCTTCCTACTTTTGGTATTTTTGACATTATTTCCAAAGCAGAAGTCACCAGTACTCACTGTATCTGTTGGTCAGCAGATGGTTTTCCAGGACCATGACTGTCTCCTCACTGGCAAAAAACAGAATGCCCTTAAATGAGATAAGAAACAGCTCAAATTTGAAAGCATAATTCAGATCCTATGAAAGAGCAACCAAGGAAGAACCAAACTTCTCAGAATTCATGCAGCTTTTGGTTGATCCTCAATTAATTCCTTTGGCTGTGCTTGGGGCAAAGGAAATGCAGACACAAAGCTACCTGTGAGTTCCACAAAGACTCAGCAGATAAGTTTTGGGAAAAAAAAAAGTAGAAAAATGGCTATAGTCAGGTGGTACTAATGCTAAGTGCATAGACTCTGTCCCTCTCCTAGGGTCGCTGCCTTGCTGCTACACACAATTGCCAGAGCCCTGCCCTTAGAGAAGCACCAGACAAGAGAAGTCATGAGTCTATTCAGCTCCATCCTCATTTCTAGAATATAAACCAGCACAGAGTCTCCATAGATCACTGGACAGTCATCAGTAAGTGGTGTCTACAAGGTCTTCTTGTATTTCTCTAGAGGCTAGAAAATAGGAACTCTGAAGCGCAACTGCAAACTTGATTAAAAAGAAATTCATGGGCTGAGGGTGTAACTCAGTGGTAGAGCATTTGCAAGCATGTGTGAGGCCCTGGGTTCTATCCCCAGCAGTGGAAAAAAAAATTTTAAAAGATGAAAAGGAAGGAAGGAAGGAAGGAGGAGAGAGAAAGACAGAGAAGGGGGGGGGCAATGAATATATACCTGTTTTAATTTACTAGAAAACACAGGTGCAATACTTGGTTTAGTGTTAAAATCTCTGATTCTGAGCCACATGGACTTATTTGAATCCTGGCTGAGATCACTAGCTCTATGACCTAGAACTCAAACTATCTAAGCTTTAGTTTACTCATTTTTCTTTATTTCTTTTGGTACCAGAAATCGAACTCAGGGCCTTGTGCTTACCAGGCAGACAAAGATACATTTCCAGCCAAAAGAAGAACACCAGCAAAACCTATGTCATGAGGAAATTGTGAAGATTAAAAGAAATATTATAAGTAAAACATTTGGTACACAGGAGGTGCTCACTGAATCATTTTCTCTGTTCCTTCATGACCCCTTCCATTTATGTATTTACTGTTTGCCCCCATATTACACCAAATGGAAATAGAATGGAAACAGAGACATTGTGTGTGGGCATCAATTTCATTTTCGATGGGACAGAAGTGAACTTCTGAGAGACTAGCTGAAATATAATCCCCATGCTCCATTCCCTTACTATCGCCCACCCTACACAAAGTTTGGAGATGAAAAGGAGTCTTTCATTGGTGGTAATAATTCACTTCTTTTTGCCATACCTGGATATTGGGGTTAACTTGTGATGTTGATGCTGATGCAGCTTAGCACAGCAACCCAACCAGTGGAACATTCTGCACCTTAGACCTCTAAAAGGAGAGACTGAAGGAGAAAACAAAGGGCTAAATGGAAGTCATGGAAAGAGAACTGCTTTCAGAAATAAAGGCACACATGCAACACTAGTTTGTATTGTCATTCAGTGTTGGAAAAACCGCTTAACTTCTCTGAGCCCCCTATTTGCTCCTCCCCCAAACCAGAAAAAAGCAACACTGGGCTATGCCTCTTTTAGGGGTGGCATGAGGATCAAATAAGATAATGAATGTAAAAGCACTCTGTAAACTCTGAAGGGTGATACAATACACATGGAATGGATCCCTATTATTATTCTATCATGGGAGGTGGGAGAGGGAGGAGGAATCCGTCAATATGATCATTTTCTACTGGCTCCAGCTCCTGCCTACAGAGCTACATTTTCTGCGCTCCCACTCACCCCTACACACACATCATCTGCTCTGCCTCTCTACTGTGAAAGTTTCAACCTGTGACGGTTTAAACAAACAGCTCTAGGCAGTTCACTATCTTGTATCATAAGAAAGATAGATTTTTTTAAATGCTAGTTTCACATTCTTGTGTCATTTAAAATTTTTCCCATTTTAGGATAACTCTTTTCTCTGGCATCTGCATGCATTGTAAGTATTGAATAAATATTACTTGAATGAGTAAGTGACTATTAGTCCTTAAAACACGATGAAATCTTTTCGTATTTAAAACAAGATTGAAATGCTCTTTCTTCCCAAAGGAAATAAACATACAAAATGAAGACGTTACAAAAGAAATGATTTGATTCTCCCATCCACACGTTCTGATGCATTAACTGCTGTCATGATAGGAACTAGAACAGGCCTGTTATTATCTAGGCCAATGTGTCTTGAATACTTACGTGTTGGAATAATCAGGCACTCCTATTTGTTGAAGAAGTGACCTTTTGTACTTTTTTAAAAATACATTCATGTACTTATTCTTAAAGGCAGTTAAATTTACAGTGCTTGTTCTCAAAAGAGTTGATTATCCCCTCTTCTGTTCTTAAGTAGTTTGCTACGAACCTTCCAAAAATAGGACTTAACATTTAGGATTTTAGCAAAAGTTCACTTGTGTACCTATTCATTAAAATTCCTTGAGGGCTTGGTAAGTGCCAGGCTTCAAAGACCATGATCTATTTCAACCCACTTGTTTTTAGGTGAAGAAACAGTCCAGAGAGATCAAATGACTTGTCTAAGTTCTTAGTAAATTAGTGGCAGCTCTGGTGTTGGAACTCAGATCTCCTGACCTAATTCAGTGACTTTTTCAGAACATTATTTCACTTTCTTTTTAACTTGCTTTCTGAAGTTATCATGGAGGGAAATTTCACTTTTCGTACATTTGCTCCTCTAACAACAGATAAAAAGTAATTCTCTGTCACTATATTTGAGCTATATGATCTTCAATGAATTACTTCTTTGTTCTGGCTCCTAGTTTCTTCATCAATAAAATGAGACAGCTAAACTAGGTGATCTCTGAGGCTCTCTCCAGCTTTGAACTCTAATTCCCATGGCTCTATGAGTTGAACTATACAAAGACCACCAGTGAGTCCTTCTCAATATCTGATGGAGAGAAGTTGAGAAACATTTTTCTGTGGTTCCGTGAGTGTGTCCTTCTTTGCTCCTTCAGCTCTCGCAGTGCCAAAAAAGTCATGTTGCAAGGCACTGAGGACCACTGAAGCAAGAGTATGGAAGGGATATTTTCCAAATCTCCTCACTACGTGAAAGCAGAAACTGTGTAGTCAAAGATCCAGCCAAAGCATCCAAGTCCATCCTAATGCCATAACTGAGCAAATCGCTCATCCTCTCATCCATCTACTTCCTTATGTACAGTGGAATTATTATCACCTAACTTAAATGACCATTTTGAAGATTAAATAAGAATAAATTTATAAAGCACACAACAGATATTTAGCTGCTTTTATTTCTCCATAAAAGTCCATTTTACTGTGTGATTCAATTTATGTGAAATATTCAGAAATAGGTAAATCTACAGAAACAAAAATACCCTCATTGTTGCCAGTCTTGAAGAGTGGTGCACAAAAGAAAAGTATGAGATTTCCCTTTTGGGTGATAAAAATGTTCTAAAATTGATGACAGTGATGGTTGCACAACTCTGAGTACACTAAAAGCTATTTAATTGTAACTTTGTATGTATGACCTTATGACATGTAAATTATATCTCAATAAAACTTTTAGCAAAAAAGTTATGATAAATCCTGAAGAAAAAAGTCCCTTATCGATCAGTCATCTTTGTCTGTATCTAAATCCTTCTACCGACCTACGGGAAAGAGTTCTAAGCACTGGATGGAATCACCAGTTCAGAAATATTTTGGGAGGGCTAGGGATTTAGCTCAGTGGTGCCACTGCCTGCTTCACAAGCTCAAGGAACTGAGTTTGATCCCCGGTACAAAAAAAACAAGAAATCTTTTGAGAAATTTAACAATGACACAAAAAAAATGTATTTGAAGGAAATGATGAAACCGTAATTGGAGAAATAAAGAAAGACTTGGATAAAAATATAACAAAGATGACATTCTTTAAATTAATGTTTAGATTTAATGCAACATCAGTTAAACTTTCTACAGGATATTTTACAGACCATAATAAATTGATGAGATTCAACTAAACGAATAAGAAGATGAAAATATCAAAAGATATTGTTAAGTAATGATGGTAGAAAGCTTCTCAGACTTTAAACTTTATCAAATACCCATATATATAACAAAACAAATAATTGGGTTAAAAATAAATATTGATCAAGCTAATAAAACATGTTAGAGAAATAAAGCCAAATTCTTGTAAAAATTTCCCTGGTAGGTTAATATGGGCGCACATGCATGTGCACATGCAAACACACACACATGAATCATTCCACAAATAAATATTGTTGGGAAAGTTGTATTACTAATAAGAAAAGTAAAATTAGAGATGTAATTCACATCATATGCCTCAACAAATTCCAAATGGACCAAAAAGTTAAATATAAAAAGACAAGATGTAATTGAAAAATGTTTCAATAAAAAAATTTACTACAGTAAAAGGCATATTGCCACTCAGCCCCTCAGAAGACTCCCTCTCAATTCAAACACACTTATGAGTGTCATCAAAAGGTATGATCAAAAATACAGTGAATGTTACTGTCAAATGCAGGCTTGTAAAAAGATTTCAATGTGTCCTCATCCATCTTATTCACTGGATTAGGCACTGAGTGACTTCTGGCTTTTTTCCAAACTCAAAATGACCATGAAAGGTAAATATTTTGAATTGATTCAGGACATCAAGGTTATCGCGACAGCACTACTAAATGCACTCTTGAAAGAGAACTTCCAGAACTCTTTCAGAAAGTAGAAAGAACAACGAATGGGGTAAGTGTGCTCAAGGCAAAGGGGAGTAATTTAAGGGAGATTAATACCAGTATCTTTTACTCCATTTTTTTGTCACATCTCATACAAGGTATTAGAGAAGTCAATTATAGGTACAATTACTTTCATGGAAATGAAGAGAAGGAGCTATAGAAGAGAAAAAGAGGGGCTGATTTCAATCATGGTGGTAGAACTTCATAGAGGTAGGGAGAAAAATGTTTCATGGGGGAGGTAGGACTGAACGTAGACCTTGAAAAATGAGTAGAGTTTGATGAAGGATAAGAATAATAAAAACAGAAATGGACATTCTATGAAAAATTCCAACTACCTAGTAACTGGGGGGATGGCTAAATAGATGTTAATAGGCTTCATGGCCATGTAGTCACTAGAAACAACAAAAAGAAACATATTTGGGAAATAACCTCAAGGCACATAGAACCATGACTGTACCTTGAAAAGGTCAGACAGGCACTCAGGGTGCTAGATATCCTCAATGAATGGCTCAGTAAACTTACTTACATTCCACAATTTTCAAAAAAGTCAACAAAACTATATAAAGGTGAGTGGTAAGTCAATGTTACAAGTGTTTGCTCTGATTCCTCTCTGGGACTAAACTTTCAGGACAGGATGGCTGTGGAAACTGAGTGCCTGCAGTGTCTTCAGAAGAATAAGAGATGGTAGTTGTTTGTTAGTTACTGCAGGGGCTGTATTCTGTGCTTCCTCCCCTCTTGTACTCGCTGTGAACACAAGTCATTTACTTAATATGCTGTCCCCTGCTTTTGCCCCCCACACACCCTAGCCCACTAAATTCTCTTCTATTTCAACAAAGCAACCACAGTGCCTAGTCTCCAAAATCCCTGCATAATAGGACAGGAATTAGGAGGACTCAGAACATCTGTCTTGTTTTACTAAGTCGGCTGACAAGGAAACAGAAAAGCACCGAGGATTGGGAACCTTAGTTTATGTAAGCTTAGAATTCATCAGCTCTGATTTTTGCCTGCTACATTCTTACCCAAATTTATTGTGTGTTCCCTTTGTAGACATAAAATAGAAATGTGAAAAGCAATTTAGAGTTACTCAAAGAAAACCTTGTCTCTCTGCCTGAAGTTTTTCAAGTTTCAGGCCTCAGGCGGACATGTCAAACAGATCGGTTTTTATTGTATGACCCAAATCAGTGGCTCTCAGTGAAAAGGCCCACCCCATTATTTGTTTCCCTCCATTCTTTGTGCGATTTCAACAAAATGTGCAAAGCCACTCTACTCACCTATAATTTTTTTTTTTTCAAGGAGAATTTCAGCATTTCACTCATTTCCTCTGATTGTTTCTTCTGGAAAAGACCGAGTCATTCAGCTTGTTGGATTTCTCTCTATATCAAGGACCAGTCTTGAGCCAATTGTGTTGGTTCAACAGAAGCAATACACATCATATAATGCAGAATCATTCTCCCCTAGGGAATCTGAAGCTAATTGTAAAGTGACTCTGTAAATAGTATCTCGGTCTTTAATCATATTTTATGTTTGTGCAAAGGCTAAAAAAAACTCCTTCCACTATTTCTTTTCCCTAAAATACCATTAAACCTATTAAAACACATTTATTATCTCAGGACTCTTGTAAGACTATATACTTACACATTTGCAATAATTAGGATCAGACCCTATTTTTAGGCTATCTAATTAGAAAAAGTAATGAACAGTCTGTCTAAGATGTGGGACCTGGCCTTTGATCTGACACTCACTAGCTATCATACTTTTCGCTAATAACACCCCCTCTCTGGTCTTCACTTTCCTCATTTGTAAAACAAGAGACTAGACAGATGAATTGCAGTTTTTCTTCCACTTCTAACTTTCAGTGAGCAAAATGCAATAACATATTTAAGTAACCTGCTATGCAAGAAAAGCAATAGTTTAATTTAGAAAATATATTGGCTTTGCAATGAAACAAAATTGGGCCTGATTCTTCAATTTATCACTAATTATCAGCATTATTTTGGCCAAGTTACACTTTTCAAGTTTCATGTTTCCTCTATAAAATGGAGATAGTAATACCTTGTGTGGTTATTGCAGTGATGAAATAAGAAAACATAGGCAAAGAAAAAGACACATGATAGAATCATTAAATGGTAGCTACTGTTAGCTGCTTTATAGGACAATATATTCTTTATCCAGAGCAAGTTTGTACATTAATTATGTATAAGTACTGTTTTTAGATCTCAAAATAAACATGAATCTCTATTTTCTCAGTCAGAGAATAGATTAGCAAGAGTTTAATTACGATATAAACACCTCAACTTTAAATATAAGGAAATGGAAGTTATATGCCTAGTCCAAAATCATAGAGTGAGTTAATAACAGAGCCAAATCTAAAATCCAAGTTGTCCCTTTCTTAGAATTTACACACCCCACTGATTTTCTTCAGACTAAGTTATACCTCTATTAACAGTTTTTGGTGTCATGCAAAAATGATAATTGTTTCTATTCAGTCTATTGTTTAGCTGAGTCTAATAAGAAGAGCAAAATGAAATATTGAAAATCTGAGTAACTCAAGCTCTAATTTTTTTGGAAGTTTTGTGTCAAAATAGTCAAATTAAAACTTTTGGGCAGTTGAAGGAGTAACAAGACAAATTAATGTTATTAGTCACCTCCTCATATCTATTTCTGTCTGACTGACCATCTGAGTGAAGCATACCACCGTCCACTTAGCCAGAAACATATGAGTCACTCTTCTCACCACCTTCCTTGCTCCAAGGTAATCAGGTCTACCCAATTCTGTCTTCTAAATTCCACTTGATTCTAATCTGCTGTGGTTTGAATGACCCTCCAGAACTCATGATTAATTTAATTTCCATGGTAACAGTATTAAGAAGTGGGGCCTTTAAGTGTTGATTAGGTCAAGAGGACTCTGCTCTTATGGATGAATTAATTCCCTTATCATCAGAGAGGAGTCTTGATTTTTAAAAAGGCCGAGTTCATCCTTATTTTTCTCTGGCTCATACATGCTCACTTGCCCTCCCACCATGTTATGGTGCAACAAAAAGGTATCGCCAGATGGAACCTTTCTATCTTAAACTACTCCACCTCCATCCAAATGCAGGAGCTGAACAAACTATTGCAGCATATAATTTACCCAGTCTGTGATATTCTGTCAAAGCAGTAGAAAATGGACTAAGACATAGCCAATTCTTTCTATCCCTCTAAAAGGACATAATACTTTCTCACCTGGACTACTACAATAACCTGTTAACTGATGTCCATTTGGCTGTTTTTACTCCCCAAAATCAATTTATTGATTGCATGTAGATTTTCTGAATGAAAATTGAAACACATATTTAAAAATTAAAGTTTTATGTTATGTCTACATGGATATATATGTACACCTTTTCCCTTGAATCATTCATTTTCTTACTTTTATTGGATGAATTTGATGTATACATATTTTTATTTTGTTCCATGATCACTAGCAGGTGTTAAAACTACAAACACAATTTTCTGAATAATTAAATGTACAAGATAAATTTATTCAACAAATATTAAATTATTGTCTACTATATCCTAAGCACTAGGAATGCAGAGTGAACAGAAGAAACAATGTCTCTCTTATTAGCATGCATACTAGTGGACTGAAACAGACAGCAACCTGGAAGCAATGATATTTAGAGTAGCTATAAAAAATAACATACCTAGGAATAAATTTGACTAATGAAGCAAAAGATCTCTATAATGAAAACTATAAAACATTTAGGAAAAATTTAAGGGACTCAAAAAATGAAAAGATATCAAATATTCAGGCATTAGAAGAATTAATATTGTTAAAATGTCCATCCTATTCAAAGCAACCTACAGATTCAATGTAATCTCTATAAAACACCAATGATGATCTTCATAGAATTATAAAAATAATCTTTAAATTAGTATAAAACCACAAAAAAACTCAAATAGCCAAAGTCATATTGACCAAAAACAACGAAGCAAGATACATTACATGACCTGACTTGAAAATGTACTACAAATTTGCAGTAATCAAAACATCATGACAATGTCATAAACACAGACATATAGACCAGTGGAATATAATAGAGAACTTAGATAAGCAACAATAATCAATGCAAAATGAATTAAAGATTTAAATAAGACCTGAAAGTATAAAACTACTGAAGAAAACAGAGGGGAAATGCTTCAGAACATTGGAATGGGCAAGGATTTTTGCACACAACTCCAAAAGTGCAGGAAGCAAAAGCAAAATTAGATAAATGGGATGACAACAAACTAAAAGGTTTTATATTAGCAAAAGAAACAGTAAAGTTTAGGTCAGCATCAGGTACTTCTGTGTGTAAGATTGAAGTGGAGCACAAAGCAGAGGGATTGGTGGCTGGTTAGTTGATAAATCAATAGTTCTCCAAATCCTTTCTTTTATTCTTCACTGCTATGTAACGTCTCCACATACTTGTTTTTCACAAATGGCTGGTGATGAATCCTCCAATACTGAGAGTAGAGGGTATGTGAATTGAATATCTCACACCGAATTGAGTGTGAGATGAAGTGAAAATCTTTTTTAACTAATTAAGTTTATCAGTGCAATTTAGATATAAATAATGATCACATTCATCATAGGGAATTTGTACCTATATATTATATACCTTGATTCTTTTTTTCCCATTCATCTTCCCTCCCTTCACCCCTTCTTCCTGTCCTTATTTACAAGAGCTTTGTTTCCATTTTATTCTTTTTTTCTTGTCCCTTCCTTCCTTACCCCCTCCCACCCCTCCAGTTTCCCTTCCCATTTGAACATTTTTTATTATACACAATATCTATTATGTATTTTGGTCCTCATTTATACTTTTAGTGAAAAACTGAAAATGAAAATCTTGATATACATATTAAGACCACCAACTCCACTCTCCTTCTAGGCTCGCAGAAATCAATAGCCAAAGCTTATATTTCCAATTGGAAGACTAGAAAATTATTATCTCAGAGAATCTGAACAGCCTTATAGAAAATTATCAAAAATAAACTGGACATGGTGGCACACACTTGTAATCCCAGCACCCTGGGAGGCTGAGGCAGGAGGATTGCAAGTTCAAGCCCAGCCTGGGCAATTTAGTGACTTAGCAAGACCCTGTCTTGAAATTTTAGAAAAAGGCCCTGGGATGTAGCTCAAAGGAAAGGCCCTGGGTTCATATGACAACACTTTACAAAAAAGTGTTAACCAAAGAAAGGGATGCAGTCACATCCTCTTGCAGTGTGATTCACCTAGACAAAAAAAAAAAATTGAATCTGTTTTTGGGTCCCATATGAATAGAAACAAACAGCCAAGTGTCCTAAGATGTATGATGAAAAGAATTCTATCATGACAGGAACAGATAAAAATAAATACAGAAAAAAAAAACTTAGGAAAAGAAATTGCAGGGAGATGAGCATTTAAAAATTAAATTTTCAGAAATATAAAGGATGTAGCCATTTAAAAAGAAAAATACAATATTAAAATGAACGTTAAAATAGTTGTCAGATATTTTAAATGTAAAAGAAATAAAGCTTCAATAGAAGCAATGAAAAACAAATTTGAGGTATTCTTATAAAAACTAGACCAAAGAAACAGAAAAATTTTTATACTAGAGAATCAAACCAGGAGGTCCAAAGTAGGAATTATGAAGGGGAAGATATGAAGGGGAAGAAATATCCAAAAAATTCACTCAACAAAAATTCCTTGAATTGAAGAAATGGTTTCCAGATTAAAAGGGAGAATTGGATGACTAGCAAAATATATGAAAGTAGACACACACTAAGGGACACTATATTGAAATTTAAAAACGATGAGAACAAGAGATTATTTTTGAATGATAAAAGTTGAGTAGAAAAGAAGAGCAAGAACCAAAGAGATGAGCAGAGTTACATGGCAATGTATACCACTACTACTGCATATTCAAGCCATCAAATTCTGCCTGGGGTACTGAAAAGGAGATCCAGGATCCAAAGACCTCTCTTCCTTCACTCTACAATCCACTATCATCTTTCTCATAGAGTAGTAAGATAGCCTATAACCGGAATCTCTACCTTGACTGTAGACTGGACTCCAGATAGCAGCCAGAACCATCTTTCTAAAGTGGAAATTAGACCCTTTTTTCCCATTCTTAATTTGATCAAAGGCTTTATATTGCATCCAGAATTAAATCCAAACTCATCGTACCCTTTTGGACTCCTGGATTACTTTTTTACTTCATCGGCTGTTTTCTCACTGCTTTTAATTGCAATGATCTTTTTATGTTCTATGTATATGCCCATGGCATGTAAATAAACTGCTTATCTAAAGTGGTCAATAAGCCAGCAAATCTCTGATATATTTTATTCATAGCGGTTAGTGCCAATTTTGTTTTTAAATTCATTTGCCCATATATTTACTCTCTGTCTTTCCCTACTAGAATATAAGCAATGTAAGGGCAAAATAATGAATTCATCTTTCTTATTTATTGTTGTATCTCAGCATCTAGAACACAGTCTTGCTTGTTATAGGTACTGAATAAATAATGGCTTAATTAATTTATTAATGGATTATCTGCCAAGAATTCATAGTACTTAAAGAACACAGTAACAGAATAGAGTTGCAGGTTTGGTGACATAGTAGCCATATATTATGGAATTCAAAAGGTAGTACATGAATAAAAAGAATAGGATAAATAGGTCAATCACAATCACACCCAAAAGGAAGCTATTAGTTTTGAACTCTGTTGCAATATCTTCCAGTTCTTTGTTTTCATGAGTGGAGGGTAGCAAACGTGGAGAAAAGAAAAAATTAATGAATAAGAATACACAAATGGAGTAAAATTGAGTGTATTGTATGGAAAGAGGGTAGTTGATACAGAGGTGAATAATGAAATCAGTTTCACCATTTGAAATTTTGAAATGTGGATTGACCTGTAAAAAAGATCACTGAAGACACAGCCTTTTCTGAATTCCCAAGAACATGATCTTAGATTTGATGATTTTTGATTTCCTTTTCTTACAAGGTCCTGTTTAGGAAATAGTAATTGTCTTGGTCTACGTGAGTTACATAATTAAAATATGAATGATTGGGTGGCTTCAATGACAAGTTAATTTTCTCACAGTTCTAGACCCTGGAAGTCCAAGGTCGGATTTGTAGCATAGTTGGCTTATGGCAAGAGCTGTCTTCTTGCCTTCTCACTGTGTTCCGAGAGAGAGGAGGGTGAGAAAGACAGGGAGAGGGAGAGAGAGAATAGTTCTCTGGTGTCTCTGGTGTTTCTTCTTACAGGGGCACTAATCTCATCATGAGGCTATGGTCTTTTGACATCATCTAAACTTAATTACCTCCCAAAGGCTTCATCTCCCAATACTATTACATGAGAGGTTAGAACCTCAACTTATGCATTTTGTAGGAACACAAATCAGTTCACAGAAATAATGAATTTGATAGAGGAAACAGGCAAAGTGATAGGCAGGACTAGCAGGGGACATAGTGGACTGGATAGAGTTCATGATCATATTGTCTTCTAGATTTGTCTATTTGTAGAGCTCACTGAAGCAGTAGTACATGTCTAATTTTCCAGCTCTTAGCAGTTCCCTTTTCATCTTACTACCTTCCCAAACTATTATGTGATCAATATAAAGACTGTTATATTCTAAAGGCATCTGATGGTACAAGTTCCATAGCCAGGGAAGAGAGTTTGTCAAGTTTAATAGATAAAACAGCTAATATGCAGATTAAGGAAGTAGTATGTTCAAAATCACATTGAAAATAAGATTTCAAGCCAGAAATGGGATATATATCTATTCTCTCCTACCAGGTTTTCCCCCTGAGAATGTGGTTATTATCCCAATAGACCCAGGCTCAAGTCGATGTTGAGGGATTTCAACACGTTTAAAGGAGGTGCTAAAATGCTGAGTCACTGTCACTCTGCATGTCACTGAAAAAGTCAATCTTTGTGGACGTTCTATGTAAGAAACTGAAAATCAGGAAGACCCCTGCCCCCCGCCTTTCTCCACAAACCTCCAAGTCTCAATAACAAAAAAGTACGCTGTGTACTTGTTCCTTTGGAGCTTCAGGTGGCAAAAGTTCATCCTTTTTTCAGGCCAAAAATTTGAAAGAAATTTCTTTTGAAAGAAATTTGTTCCCCTGCCAGCTGTCTTTAGTGACAGTGTGCTCCTTGAAATCCACGTGACAATAAACATCACTTAACATAGACTAATAATTCCATATTGCAATTGAAAATAACAAGATTACTACTGAGATTGAAACACTGACTAGAAGAGACCCCTGGGGATCTCCTGACTATGAAGCAGTTATGGGTGTAAGAACTGTTACCTTCATAAAACTTAGGCACTCCATGAAGCATTTCAAGACAAAGACTCTCCCAAATCTGACTAGTCAGGTTCTTTTCTATTGTTTGCTTTTGTTCAGTTGTTGCTTTAAAAATACAATTTGAGGGTACCAAGTTGTTCATGTACATGTATTTGCTCTCCCTAACTAGACTATGTGCTCCATATAGTTGCTTCTGGTTATAATCTTGACTACTTGTTCCTTATGTGTTCTAAATTTCATTCTCCAAAACTGATCAAGATGCAATATGTATATGTTTCAAACCCCTGTGCCAAATGTAATCACTATGTATCACAAAATATACTAATAAAACATTAAAATAAATAAATAAATCTCACTTCCCAGCATTACTTTTCACTGACACAATAGTCTAACGTTGTGGGGAAGCATATGAAGGGGTTGACAAAATACGGCTCATACATCAAGTATAGCATGCTGACTAGTAAAATGGGAAATCATCTGCTATGGTTTTCTGCAATATTGGAAGCTAAGCAGTTTAACTTTGATGCTGAAATATCTTCTTTCTCATATTACCTTTCAGTAGACACCCTATATCCTTGTGTCTCCCTTATGTAGCTGCCAATATATAGTTCATAAACTCCTCATTAAGGACTGACCCAAGAATGAAAGAATGTTTGATTTTTTTGCATGTAAGAACTCTTCTGTAGGGAGCAACAAGAAGAAAACTCGATGCCCAAAATTGAATGGAGCAGGGATGAGGTAGGTAAATCTGGCCCTTGCTCTGCCACTCTTCCTTGTGTTACTTTCTGGTTGTCATTAAGGATGTTTGTGGGAGAGGAAGAGAAGAAGGTAAGAAGAGTCATTGTATTCTTGGGCCTCCTCTACCAACTATGAGAGGGTTGGGGAAGAAATGAGACCTATGGGGTTTTTTTCTTGTATTATTTCTCCTTCCTTAACACCAAAGAAGAGCTTCAACATTCCTTTCTTCTCCCATTAATGAAGCAAGGAATACATACCCTGATGACACACCTTAGAAAGAGTCAATGAGCAGAGTGACTTCAATTTAGTTGACAAGCTCATAAAAGTTTCTATTGTTTTTCACAAACTTTTATTGAGCATATCACTTAAAGCTATTTATTTCTTTTCTCCCCATTCTCCCATTTCCTCCTCACTAACAGGAGCCTATATCCACCACCACCTCCAGGCACCCCTCTTAGCTAGCACATTCTTCTGTAATAAGCCCCCTACCCACACACAAAACATAAGTGAACCGATTAGGCAGAATGTAATTTTATTGTCACGAACTCTCTCTAAGCTGGAAATTTGGAAACTTCATGAATTATACATCAAAGCACATACACAAAACCCACTGGGTTAGTTGAAAAGAAATTGTACTATTTCTCCTACCTACCTTTTAGTCATACGCAATCACACTTCTACCACAACATGCATAAATGTACTCAATTAAAAATCATAGAATTGTCAAATGTCAGAGTGGGAGGGTGGTATAGAGATGATTTAGTCTATCTCCTCATTGAGCAGAGGATGAAACCAATGCCCAGAGAAAGGACTTTCAAAAAGTCCCTTGCATAGTTGAGAACAAAAATGAGACTAAGACCATGGAAATATTTATGATCCTGTGTCAAAACAAACAAACAAACAAACAAACATGTATTCAGCCAAAACCTTAAGTGTATATAGGTCCTTCCCCCAAAAGAGGAAACACTTGTCTTTTCAAAGCAAAAATGACCCCATTCATCATGTTTGAATGTCCCTGATTTTTTCTGCTCTGATTTTCTGCTTGTCAATTCCCAAAACACTTCCTTCTCTGCCTCTGAACAACCCTCACGAATGAGCAATTCCTAAATGTATTTGCTATGACGCATGTAAAGGCAGCCACTCAGAGAAAAGGGCAGAATCAGTGTCCTCTTTTTCCAAATATGCCACTTTTTAAAAATCAGACATTACTATACTGAATACCAATTGCTTAAAGACTTACAAATCTCCTCTAGGAAAGTCCAAGGCTCCTGAAGAAATGGCAAATCCAATGGAAGTTGCAATGTGATTCACCAACTGAAAAAGGAACACAAATGGGCCATGAAGAGGCACAAGTTTTCTACCAGCCTGGGGAATTGGGCTGACAGGTCTGCAAGTGCTAGGCATGACTTCTCATTCCTCTGTCTGTATACTCAGACATTTCTTAAGTGCCTTAGAAATCATGCAAGGCCAAGGCATGCTCTCTAGTCACTAGAAATAGGGGGTCAAGTCTCTAAGGAGCTCAAAAGAGAGAAGTAGAGGCACAAAGAAAATAAGTATTTATTTGTAATCATTCTGGTTTGTATTTCTGATGTTAATTCTTCCCTGCTACTTATTGGTCTGTTCTGAACTCTGAATTTTCCACAGAACAAAATCATACTCGATGCTTTTCTTGCACATGGCCAGGCATCTTCAATTAGTACATACAAAGACCTTCACATCATGCCCAACCTGCAATGCTAGCCTCAGCTTCCACCACTCTCTTCTGTGCTACAACCAGTCCTTCACACATTTTGTACTTTAAAGCCCCACACTTTCTTCCTCAAATGCTCCATCCTTCTATTAATTCTTCAAAATCCAATTCAAAAGCTACTTTCTCCTTAAAGTCTTTCAAGACCCTTACTGTCAGTCCAGATTAATTCTTCTCTATGAAATCTCTATTCTTTTGATTATTAAAGCATTCATAAATTAATGAGTACCAGCTATTTTTCAAGCATGGTACCAAGAAAAGGGAATACTGCCAAAGAGAGATGTGGGCCTTGTCCTCACAGAATTTCTGGGATAATATATTGGAAAGATAAGTAGCTGCAATACATACTTTTCATAGGAGAAGTGTATGTGGCTATAGGATGTCACTGTAAAGGATTTAAACTCATTTTGAGAGGTCATAGAAGATCTACTTTAATAAAGAATGCTTAACTACATTAAGATCTGGAATCAAAACATGAGTTAGATAGAGAAGTTATTGCCATCTAGCATACTATATGAGCATAGGAAAACACAGTGACATAGGAAGAGAGCTTTCAATAAAGCTGAAAGAAGGTGATAGTGTCAGGACACAAGAATTCAGGAGAAGGCTAAGCATTATAAATAACATTAAGAAGAGCAGGAAGTCAGTGAAAAGTATTAACAGAAATCATTTGGAGGGAGCAAACTTACACGCAAAACCTGACAATGACTTGGAATACAGTCACAGAGGTGAATACATTGGATATATAAATTTTAATTACTTTATTGGTACACTTTTGATATACATAATGATCATGTTCATCAAGGGAATTTGTATGTGTACATAACATATCTTCATTCTTCTTTTTTCCCCATTCCCCTCCCTCCCTGCAACGCCTCTTCCCTTCCTTATTTAGAAAAGCTCTGTTTCCATTTCTCCCCTTCTATTCTCTCTCTTTTTTTTCCTTTTCCCTTGCTTCTGTTCCCTTGCCCTGCCTTGTTCACCTTTCATTTGAACATTTGCATCAGACTTCCCGATATCTATTATCCATTTTGGTTCTTCTTTATGCTTTTGGTTTCTCACACAAGAGAAACAATATGATATTTAAACATATGTGCCCGATTTAGTTTACTTATAAGTATGATCTCAAAGTGCATTCGTTCACCTAAAAACATCTCAAGTTTAAGTCTCTTCATGGAAAATTAGTACTCCATTGTATATAAAAACCACATTTTCTCACACCAGAGAAACTATTCGGTATTTACACATGTGTGTCCTATTTATTTCACTTAAGAGTATCGCCTCAATGTGCATCCATTTAGCTATAAATGTCTCTAATTTCTCATTCTTTATGGCTGAGTAGTACTCCATTTTATAAAAATACCACATTTTCTTTATCCAGTCTCCAGTTGATGGGCATTTGGGCTGTTTCCAAGTTTTAGCTATTACAAACTGTGCTGCTATGAACACGGGTGCACATATATCACTGTGATATGATTCTTTTAATTCTTTTGGGATGATACACAGAAGGGCAATAGCGGGGTCAAATGGGACCTCTAGTCCTAGTTCTTGGAGGTATCTCCATACTGATTTCCACAGTGGTTGCACCAGTCTACACTCCCACCAGCAGTGGAGCAGGGTTCCTCTTTCCCCACAGCCCTGCCAGCATTTGTTATTGGTTGATTTCATGATAGCAGCCATTCTTTCTGGAGTGAGGTGGAATCTCAGCGTTGTTTTCATTTGCATCTCTCGAATGACCAGTGATGTTGAACATTTTTTCATGTATTTATTTGCTATTTCTACTTCTTTGTGTGAGAAATGTCTGTTCATTTCAGATGCCCATTTTCGGATTGGGTCTTTAAATTTGGGAGGTCTGATCTTTTTAAGCTTTATAGATTTACCATAGTAGACCTTTGTCTGAGGAAGAGCAGGTGAAGATTTTTTCCCACCTTGTGGGTTGTCTCTTCACACTGCTGGTGGTGTGAGAAACTGAAAGTGTAAATAAGGACTAAATGTATAATAGGTAATATGAAATAGGAAGAAAAGGGGCAAAGGGGAAGGAAGTGGGAGGGCTAGGGGAAAGGACAGAAGGGAATGGGATTAATATGAGAAAATGGAAAAATAGGAACAAAATCTTTGTAAATAGGGAGGACTGGAGGGGTTGAAGGGAGGGCTGGGCAAGGGTGAAAAATAAGAACCAAGAGAGACTATGTCAAGGTGCAAATTTCCACTGATGAATGTCATTATATTGTATACTTAAAATGTACCAATGATTAGAATGAATAATCGATAATGTAAAATAGGAAGAAAAGGTCCAAAGGGGTAGGGGTAGTGGGAGGGGCAGGGGAAAGGAAAGAAGGAAAAGGAAAAATGCTGAGAAATGGAAAAAATGGAAATAAAGTCTTTGTAAATAGGGAAGGGTGGAGGGCATGAAGGGAGGGCTAGGAATGGGGAAAAAATAAGAACCAAGATGCATTATGTAAAGGTACAATTCCCAATGAGAAATGTAATTGTGTTGTATACCTACAATGTACCAATAAAAGAATTTAATACAAAAAAACAAAAAACAAAAAAACCACATTGTCTTTATCCATTCAATTGTTGATAGGGCTTTGGACAGTTTCCAAGATTTAGCTATTATAAATTGTACTTCCATAAACATGAATGTGCGTATATCACTATGGTATGATGCTTTTAAATCATTAGGGAAAATACCAAGAAGGGGAATAGCTGGATCAAATAGAAACTCTAGTTTTTGTTTTTTGAGGAAGCTCCATACTGATTTCCACAGTGTTTGTACCAATTTACACTTCCACCAGCAGTGGGGAAGTTCTTTATCCTACAGCCCCACCAGCATTTGTTATTGGTTGATTTCTTGATAACAGCCTTTTTTTTTCTGGAATGAGATGGAATTTCAGCATTGTTTTAATTTGCATTTCTCGAATGACCAGCGATGGTGAACATTTTTTCATATATTTATTTGCCATTTCTACTTCTTCATCTGAGAAATGTCTATTTGTTTCACATGCCGATTTTTAGATTGAGTCTTTAAATTTGGGGGAAATCTGACTTTTTAGTTCGTTATATATTATAGAGTTCTTTATCTGAGGAAGAGATGGCAAAAATTTTTCCCCTCTCTGTGGGTTGTCTAATCACTCTATTAATTGTTTCTTTTACTCTGCAAAAGCTTCTTAACATGATAAGATCCCAGTTGTTGAGTTTTTGTGATATTTTTCTGTAAAATCAGGGGTTTGCTCATAAAGTCTTTGCTACACCTATGTCTTCAAGGTTTTTACCTATTTTTGCTTCCAGCAGATTGTGTTTCTGTTTTAATATTTCGATCTTTGACCCACTTTGATTTTAGTTTAGTAAATGATGAGAGATATGGGTCTAGGTTTAATCTTCATGTGGAAAGCCAGTTTTTCCAGCACCATTTATTAAAGAGGTTATCTTTCTTCCAGTGAAGGTGTTTGGCCCCATTTTTAAATAAGGTGACTAAATGTATTTAGTGATGTTTTGGCATCTTCTATTCCACTCCATTGATCTAGAAGTCTGTTTTTTGCCAGAGCCATGCTGTTTTTATCACAGTAGCTTTATATTATAATTTTTAAATTGCAGATTTAGATGCCCACTGCCTTACTTTGTTGCCCAGAATTTCTTGTGCTATTCTAGCTATCTTCTGCTTCCAAATCAATTTAAAGATTGTTTTCTCTAGTTCTGTGAAGTATGCTATTGTTAGTTTGACTGAAATTGCATTAAATCTATATAAGAGTTTTGGAAATGTAGCCATTTTCACTGTTGGTTCTGCCTATCCAAGAACAGGGCATATCTTTCCATTTTCTGATATGCTCTGTGATCTTCTTTTTGAGAATGCCATAGATTTCCATGTAAAGGTATTTTACAACCTTTATAAGAATGGTTCCTAAGTATTTCATTTTTTTCAGTGCTATTGTGAAAAGTATTGTTTCTTTAATTTCTCTTTCATTGACTTTGTTATTTGTGTACAGGAAAGCTATTGATTTTTTTATTCATTAAATTCATTGGTACATTTTAGGTATACATTATGATGACATTCATCATTGGGAATCTGGACCTTTACATAATGTATCTTGGTTCTTACTTTTTGCCATTCCCCTGCCCTCCCTTCAACCCCTCCAACCCACCCTATTTACAAAGACTTTGTTTCGATTTATCCTTTTCTCATATTTATTCTTTTTCCTTCTTTCCTTTCCCCTACCCCTCTGACATCCCCTTCCCTTTTAGACCTTTCCTTCCTATTTCACATTATCTATTATACATTTTGATCCTTATTTACACTTTCAGTTTCTCACAGAAGAAAAACTATTCAGTATTTACACATGTGGTCCTATTCATTTCACTTAAGAGTATTGCCTCAATTCGCAACCATTTACCTATAAATGCCTCTAGCTTCTCATTCTTTATGGCTGTGTAGTACTGTATTTTATTTTTTTTAAAGCCACATCATCTTTATCCAGTCTCCAATTGATGGGCAACTGACCTGTTTCCAAGCTTTACCTATTACAAACTGTCCCATTATAAACATGGGTGCACATATATCACTGTGGTATGATTCTTTTAATTCTTTGGGGAAGATCCCCAGCAGGGGAATAGCTGGGTCAAATGGGACCTCTAGTCCTAGTTCTTTGAGGTATCTCCATACTGATTTCCACAGTGATTGCACCAGTCGACACTCCCACCAGCAGTGCAGCAGGGTTCCTTCTCCCTACAGCCTCGCCAGCATTTGTTATTGGTTGATTACATGATAGCAGCCATTCTTTCTGGAGTGAGGTGGAATCTCAGTGTTGTTTTCAACTGCATCTCTCGAATGACCAGTGATGTTGAACATTTTTTCATAGGTTTATTTGCTGCTTTTACTTCTTTGTCTGAGAAATGTGTGTTCATTTGAGGTGCCTATTTCAGAACTGGGTCTTTAAATTTGAGAAGTCTGATTTTTAAAAGTTCTTAATATATCCTAGATAGTAGACTTTTTTATGAGAAACAGCTGGTAAATTTTTTTCCCACATTGTGGGTTGTCTCTTCACTCTGTTGGTGGTTTTTCTTGCTGAGCAGAAGCTTTTTAATAAGATGAGACCCCAGTTGTTGATTCTTTGTGCTAGTTCAGGTGCAACTGAGGCTTTGTTCACGAAATCTTTTCCTAAACCAATGTCTTCAAGAGTTCTACCTAACCTCTCTTCCAGCAGGTTTATTGTTTCTGTTTCAATATTTATATCTTTGATCCATTTTGATTTTAGTTTAGTGCATGGTGAGAGATATAGGTCTAGTTTTAATCTTTGGCAAGTTGAAATCCAATTTTTCCAGCACCATTTATTAAAGAGGCTATCTTTCCTCCAGTGAGAGTGTTTGGCTACTTTGTCGAAGATGAGTTAGCTGAGTGTGGGTGAAGTTGTTTCTGCATCTTCTAATCAGTTCCACTGATCTTTGGGTCTTTTTCTTTGCTAGTACAATGCTATTTTTATCACAGTAGCATTGTAGTATAGTTTCAAGTGAGGGATTGTGATACCCCCTGTCTTGTCTTTGTTGGGTAGAAATGCTTTTGCTATTCTAGGTCTTTTTTTTGTTCCAAATGAATTTTTGGATTGCTTTCTCTAGTTCTGTGAAGTATGCTATTGGAATTTTCATTGGGATTGCATTGAATCTATATAGCAGTTTTGGAATTGTGGCCATTTTCACTATATCGGTTCTTCCTACCCAGAAGCAAGGGATGTCTTTCCATTTTCTGAAATCCTGTTCCATCTCTTTTTCAGAGAGCTGTAGTTTTCAGAGAAGAGGTCTTTGATTTCTTTCATTAGGTTGATTCCTAAGGATTTCATTTTTTTGGATGCTATTATGAAAGGAATTATTTCTCCAGTTCCTCTCTCAGTGAGTCTGTTGTTCATGTATAGGAAAGCTATTGGTGTTTGTGTGTTGACCTTGTATCCAGGTACTCTACTGAATTTGGTTATTGAGTCTAGAAGACTTTTGATGGAGTTCTTGGGGTCTTCTATGTAGAGTTTCATGTCATCTGCAAATAGTGACAATTTAACCTCTTCATTTCTTATCTTGATTCCTTTTATTTCTTCCTCTTGTCTAATTGCAGTGGCTAATGTTTCCAGAACTATATTGGATAGGAGTGGTGATATTGAATATCCTTGTCTTGTTTCTGATTTTAGAATGAAAGTTTCAGTTTTTGACCATTTAGTATCATGTTGACTGTTGGTTTGTCACAGAGGGCTTTTATTAGATATGAGATAAAGGCATTCTATTCCAGTTTTCTGTAGAGTTTTATCATGATTGGGCCCTGGACTTTGTCAAATATTTTTTCTGTGTCTATTGAGATGATCATGTGGCTTTTGTCCTTGGTTCTATTAAGGTGATATATTACATTTATTGATTTTTATATTGAAGCATCCCTGCATCCCTGAATGCCTGGGATGAATCCTACCTGGTCATGGTGTATTATCTTTTTGATAATTTGCTGCATTCTGTTTCCCATTGTCTTATTGAGGATATTTGCACCTATGTTCATTAGGTAGGTTGGTCTGTATTTCTCTTTTTTGGTTGCATCCTTCCTTGGTTTTCATATCAGAGTAATGCTTGCTTCCAAGAATGAGTTTGGGAGTATTGCTTCTCTTTCAATTTCACTAAAGTGTTTGAGGAGCAGTGGCATTCGATCATCTTTATATATCTTTTAGAATTTAGCAGTGAATCCATCAGGAAGGATATGGGCTTTTCTTTGTTGATAGATTTTTCACTCCATCTTCAATTTCATTGGCTGATATTGGTATATTCTTGATTCCCCTTTGGTAATTCACATGGATCAAACAATGTTTATTTCTTCTATGTTTTTCATTTCATTAGACTACTATTTCTCAAATTACATGTTAGTGATCTTGATTTCTGCAAGATCCACTGTAATTTCACCCTTTTCATCTCTAATTGCATGGATTTGAATCTTTTCTTTCTTTTTTTGATAAATTTCACAAAACATGAAACTTATCAAACTTTGAAAGATTTTATTTAATCTTTCAAAGAAGCAACTCTTCAATTCATTGATTCTTTTTATTGTTTTCTTAGTCTCAAATGCATTAATTTCTTTTATCCCCTTAAATTCTTTTATTGGTACATTTCAGGTATACAATATGTTTACATTTATCATTGGGTGCTTGTACCTGTACATGATGTATCTTGGTTCTTATTTTTTTCCCCATTACCTGTGTGCCCTTCCCCCCACACACACCCTTCCCTATTTACATAGACTTCATTTCCATTTTTTTCTTTTCTCATAATTTTTCCTTTCCCTTATTTCCTTTCCCCTTCCCCTCCCACCACGCATACACCTTTGGACCTTTCTTTCCTATTTCAAATTATCAATTATTTGTTTTAATCATTTTAATCCTTATTTACACTTTCAGTTTCTCACACTAGAGAAACTATTCAGTATTTACACGTGGGTCCTATTTATTTCACTTAAGAGTATGGCCTCAATATGCATCCAGTTGGCTATAAATGTCTCTAGTTTCTCGTTCTTTATGGCTGAATAGTACTCCATTTTTATAAAAAACCCACATCTTCTTCATCCAGTTTCCAGTTGATGGGCACATGCGCTGTTTCCAAGCTTTAGCTATTACAAACTGTGCCGCTATAAACATGGGTGCACATATATCACTGTGGTATGATTCTTTCAGTTCTTTTGGGAAGATACCCAGCAGGGGAAGAGCTGGATCAAATGGGACCTCTAGCCCTAGTTCTTTGAGGTATCTCCATATTGACTTCCACAGTGGTTGCACCAGTCTGCACTCCCACGAATAATGGAGAAGGGTTCCTTTCTCCCCACATCCCCGCCAGCATCAAATGCATTAATTTCTGCTTTGATCTTTATCATTGCCTCCTTTCTACATGCTTTGGTTTTAACTTGCTCTTCATTTTCTCGAAGCTTGTGGTTAAACATTAGGCTATTTATGTGAGCTTGCTTTGTTTTTCTGATGTGGGAATTCACCATTATAAATTTCCCTCATAGGACTGCCTTCATTGCATCCCATAAATTCTAGTATTCTGTATTGGCGTTATTTTTTAATTGTAGAAACTCTAATTTCTTCTTTAATTTCATCTGTGATCCATTAGTTCTGTGTTATTTGATTTCCATTTGTTTATTGCAGTTCTTGTGATTTCTTTTGCCATTGGTTTCCAGTTTCATTGAACTATGGCCCGTTAATAGGTAAAGGATAATTTCAACTTCTTTGCATTTACTTAAGCATATTCTATGAGCTAGTATGTGGTCTAGTTTGGAGAAAGTACCTTGGGTAGCTGAGAAGAATGTGTATTCTGTTGTTGTGGGATGAAACACTTTGCAAATATTCACTAAGTCCCTTCTTCAAAGGTTTAGTTCAGCTCTTATATTTCTGGGTTGATTTTTTGTCTAGTTCTGCCCTTACTTCTGTGAACAGGGTTTTTATGCCGTTTGTGTTACCTTCTGATTTTTCATTGATTCCAATCAATCATACATTATTCTTCTTTGCCTCATCTAGCAGCTGTTAGATTGATTTTTTGTGGTTCTTGATATTTTTAAGAATCCTTCCCTTGATGATTGCTAACCACAAACCTGTCTTCTAGTTATGACATTCTGTCCTTGCTTTGGTTGATTCTGCTGTGTATATTCTGGATATCTGTTTGAATCTCTTTCATGGAATCGAGTCCATTCTTATGTTGAGCATTCATGGTTTTCACCACTTTCCTAAGCTCCTCTATTTTTTAACTGCATCTGCTCTAGACTCACTAACCATGTCCTTCATTACGATCACTATTTGTTTACTTATCTGTGAAATTATTACTGATTTGTTTTTTTTCCTAGAGTCTCATTCATCTGCCTTGTTTCTTCCACTCCTACCATTTCAAAAAGCTCAGTTGAGTGGCTTTTGATTTCTTCCATCTCAGTGTCCCCTGGATTTGCCTTGGGTGAGCTGTGGGTCTAGGGTTACATCTTGCTTCCATGTCTTCTAGTTTTCTATTTTTTAAAACTTGTTTTCTGTATTGACATTTGAAAATTACTTATAGTAGGTAGCTTTAGTACTGGTATTGAGACCTCCTTAGGAAATGAATACTTTTCAGAGATATTTTCTAAGTGTAGCTGGCTTTTGGCTTTTGAGTCTGTCCCAAGATCCTGCCTCTTTAATTTATTAGGAATGAGAAGTTGTTGCCTATTAGGCCTTCAGCCAAGTTCTTTGGTACTGGACTGTTGTATTGTTCATAATCCCCCAGACAATCTCAGTATGGGCATACTAGGAAGAACAGCGGACCACAACAACTATATCACTTTGACTAAAGTAGTACAATCAGTAATAACAATGTCATTAAGCACAGTTTAGAAAAAGGTAAACTGTGGTAACTCTTAATTTACCACCTGTAACCATAGGTACAAGATTTATAGTTATATAACAAAATTTGAAACAAATCAGAAAATTATATAAGTACTGTGCGCTAACTGTGCCACTGGAGTTCCTCAATCAGAAAATTATATACAGTAAATATCTCCTTAATAGAGTGATTGTACCCTCCAGGGGAAAATGTAAAAAGGATAAGAAGAAAAAGTAGAGAAAGAAAAGAAGTGAAAGAGGTGAGAAGCAAGACTAAAGGACAAAGGATGATTATCCAAGCTTTGGGAAACTGGTGAAGGAGACAAGAGGGAAAGATAGAAGGAAAAAAAAGAGAAAGAAATAAACAAAGTTTAAAAATTAAAAATGATGTTCACACTCATAAAAATATCCAGAAAAAACAAAAGAGATTTCTTTGTGATTTCAAGCCTGTGGTTATTTTCTGGGGTCTACAGTTTTGTGGTATTGTCCAATTCAGAGTGTCTCTGCTGTCACTGGTAAACAAAAGGAACAGAAAAAGCTCAGATCTATGCTGGATGATCACAGCACGCCTGCTGTAAGATTAAGACAGGGTGCTGGATAATCCCAGCAAGACTGGTAGGAATAGGAGCAGCTACTGATTCTGATGCTTTCAAATCCACAGAAGTTCAGCCTGATCCTGGCCTCTGGTTGTGGTTGTTGGGGCCTGAATTGTTCAGCTTGCAACACTCTGGATATTTCTTGCTGACCTGACCTCAACTCCCTGGCCCTAGAAGTCTCCTGCAGTTGTGCATCACCCAGGCACCAGGAGCTCTGAGAGGAAGCCAACCCAGGGCTGCTCTGAGTCCCCAGTTCGGTTGTTCCTACCCTAAAATGGCATCTGACCAAGTGCACTATCCAGGGGACACTTGGACTGGAGTCACTATCCAGCTGTTGTAGCTCACAGCATCCACTGCTCCATTCCACTGGTGCGTTTCTCTGTGGAGGCCTCTAGAGTCACCTGTCTTCACTGTGCCTCTTTAGATTCAAGGCTCTTCGCTCATGATGCAAGGCAGGAATCAGGAAGAAAGCACAGTTTTTCATCTTCCTTTTCTGTGTTGGTTTGTCTGTCCACTTCCCCTGTGGTCTCCAATTCTCCCTTCTGATCCTTCCTGGATCCCAGGGACCCCCCTCCCACTTTATTTTCTTCCCCTACTTGTTATATTCCAGTGTGTGTATTCTGAATCTTAGAGTGGCTGATTTGCTGCTGTTTAGCACTCTGCAATCTTCCCAGAACATTTGAGATATATTAAATATGGAGGGTCTACAGCATGTAAACAGTTGGATCTTGCGAATCGTCTGCGGCGCCTCCTTCGCTCTCGACCAGCTCCTCAGACTCCGGCAGCAGTTAGTGACCCGCGCGCCGGCGTTACGTGGGCCAAAGCTGCTTCGTGGTCCTTGACTGGTGGCTGAGGCGGGAGGAAGGAGCTGCGGCCGCTGCTTACCCTCCCTCTGCGCCACACGGGGGACGCAGTGATAAAAATGGTGAAATAGGGGTAGCTGGCACAGACCCTGAGGCGATGGGGAGCGCTAGTGGGGCAGTTGTCAGAGCCCCTTGACTTGGGTGCCGGGTTGTTCTTGGCTTTGACCTGACAACCTCGGGAAGGCGCCTGTTAGAGCAGTCCACGGACTCCGCGGGTGGCCAAGGGCACCGCCGAGAGCCTGAGAGGATGGATGAACAGAGTGCGGAGAATAAAACTCTTGTCAAACTTAGAAGAAAAGAAGTACATTGTCCAGGAGATGTGTTGATGTATCTAGGACCTTGACCAAGTTCTGAGCATTGCTGAGGTTTTCCGATGTTTCATTTGCATGGACAAATTGCTGGATGGGGATGCTCGCTTGTGTCCACATTGCTCAAGTTTTGTTGTTTCAGCTGTATTAGGTGCTGGCTGACAGAGCAGAGAGCTCAGTGTCCTCATTGCGGTACTCCACTCCAGCTAGGAGAACTAGTAAATTGTCATTGGGCAGAAGAATTAACACAACAGTTTGATATTCTTCAACTCTGCAGTCTTACCAAACATGAAGAAAATGAAAAGGACAAATGTGAAAATCACCACGAAAGGCTTAGCGTATTTTGCTGGACTTGTAAGAAGTGTATCGGACAGCAGTGTGCACTTTGGGGAGGAATGCATGGTGGACATAGCTTTAAACCTTTGGCAGAAATTGATGAGCAGCCTGTCACTAAAGTGAATGAAGAGGTAGCCAAACTTCGTCAAAGTCTCATGGAACTGATCAGCTTAGTTCAAGAAGTGCAAAGAAATGTAGAAGCTGTAAGACATGCAAAAGATGAGTGTGTTCAGGAAATTAGGAATGCAGTGGAAATTATGATTGCATGATTAAACACACAGATGAAAAATAAGCTTATAACACTGATGGGTCAGAAGATATCTCTAACCTAAGAAACTGAGCTGTTGGAATCCTTGCTTCAGGAGGTAGAGCACCTCCTGAAGTTGTAGTCTTATAGAAAGAGTGAATTGATATCAAAGAGCTCAGAGATCCTAATGATGTTTCAGCAAGTTCATTGAAAGCCCATGGCGTCCTTTGTTACTACTCCTATTCCACCAGACTTCACCAGTGAATTAGTACCACCTTATGATTCAGCTACTTTTGTTTTAGAGAATTTCAGCACTTTGTGCCAGAGAGCAGATCCTGTTTATAGTTCACCTCTTCAAGTTTCAGGACTTTGCTGGAGATTAAAAGTTTACTCAGATGGACATGGAGTTGTGTGTGGTTACTGCTTATCTGTGTTTCTGGAACTCTCAGCTGGGTTGCCTGAAACTTCCAAATATGAATATCGTGTAGAGATGGTTCATCAGTCCTGCAATGCTCCTACCAAAAATGTCATTCGAGAATTTGCATCTGACTTTGAAGTTGGAGGATGCTGGGGCTATAATAGATTTTTCTGTCTGGACTTGCTTGCAAATGAAGGCTATTTTAATTGACAAAATGAAACAGTAATTTTAAAGTTTCAGGTATGTTCACCTACTTTTTTTCAAAAATGCTGGGACAAACATTGGTATATCACACAGTTGGAAGCTGCACAGACTAGTTATATCCAACAAATAAACAATCTTAAAGAGAGACTTACATTGAGTTGTGTTGAACTCAGAAATCAAGAGGCTTGTCACCACCAGAAAATTATCTTAGCCTCCAAACTGATGACACACCTGAGGCACTAGCTAAAATGTCTGGATCATGCTCTGACATGCTTCTTGAAAGTGGTCCTGCTATGGCATCTATAAGAGAGACCAAGGAAGAAGGAGGAGGAGGAGGAGGAGGAGCAGGAGGAGGAGAAGAAGAAGGAGGAGGAGGAGGAGGAGGAGGAGGAGGAGGAGGAGGAGGAGGAGGAGAAAGAAGAAGAAGGAGGAGGAGGAGGGGAGGAAGAAGAAGAGGAAGAAGAAGAAGGAGAAGGAGAAGGAGAGGAAGAGGAAGAAGGAGAGGAAGAAGAAGAGGAAGAGGGAGAGGAAGAAGAAGAAGAGGAGGAGGAAGAAGAGAAGATTCAGAATGAAGATTATCATCATGAGCTTTCAGATGGAGATCTGGATCTGGATCTTGTTGGTGAAGATGAAGTAAATCATCTTGATGGTAGCAGTTCTTCTGCTAGTTCCACAGCAACAAGCAACACAGAAGAAAATGACATCAATGAAGAAACTATGTCTGGAGAAAATGATGTAGAATATAACAACATGGAACTAGAAGAAGGAGAACTCATGGAAGATGCAGCTGCTTCAGGAGCTCCAGGTAGTAGCCATGGGTATGTGGGTGCCAGCAGCCAAATGTCAAGAAGAGCACATTTATGCTCTGCTGCTACCAGTAGTTTATTAGACATTGATCCTTTAATCTTAATACATTTGTTGGACCTTAAGGACAGGAGCAGTATGGAAAATCTGTGGGACTTACAGCCTCACCCACCTGCCTCACTTTTGCAGCCCACAGCATCATATGGTCGAAAAGATAAAGATCAAAGGAAGCAGCAGGCAATGTGGCAAATGTTCTCTGATTTAAAGATGCTGAAAAGACTCAAAACTCAAATGGCTGAAGTTCAAGGTATGACAACTGATGTAAAGAATACACTTTCAGAAATAAAAAGCAACAACACTGTTTCTGGAAACATGCAGACAGCCCTTTTTTCTGCTGACCAGACAGCTCTGGCTGAGTATGGAACTGAAAAGTCTGGTAGATTACAAGATTTGGGAATGGAGCTTCTGGCAAAGTCATCAGTGGCTAGTTGTTACATAAGAAACTCCACAAATAAGAAAAGTAATTCAAGCCAGCTCGGTCCAGTATAGCAGGTAGTCTATCACTTCGAAGAGCAGTGGACTCCGGGGAAAACAGTTGTTCAAAAGGAGACTGTCAGACTTTGTCTGAAGGCTCCCCAGGAAGCTCATAGTCTGGGAGCAGGCATAGTTCTCCCCGAGGCTTGACACATGGCATCATGGGTGATATTCTGCCCCAAACCGAAGACTGGCAGTGTAAAGCTTTGGACTCAGATACTGTTGTGGTGGCAGTTTTCAATGGCTTACCTACTACTGAAAAAAGAAGGAAAATGATAACCTTGGGGGCCAATGCGAAAGGAAGTCGTCTGGAAGGAATGCCAGTAACTGATTTGGAGAATACTGAAACTGGAGAGTTACAGCCTATACTACCTGAAGGAACTTCAGCTGCCCCTGAAGAATGAATGAGTAGCGACAGTGACATTGAATGTGACACTGAGAATGAGGAGCAGGAAGAGAACACCACCATGTTTGGATTTAATGACTCTTTCATGGCATAGCCCCCAGATGAAGATTCTCATTCCAGTTTTCCTGATGATGAGCAAGTAGGCCCTGAAAATCTTCACTTCAATACTGATGAAAACAGTGGAAGGTAATTGCCAGATCAAGAAAACTGACTTACAAGCTACCTTGACCCTGAAATTTGTTGTAGTTGGTGCTCAAATTTGTCATCTATCAGATAATCAAATTTGTTCTCATTTTCTCATCATCTGTATCTGTAATAGTAATTGAGAAGCTGTTACAAAGTAGCACAATTCTAGTAGAAGACAGTAGTATGTGGGAAAAAATTAACAGTGTGGGAAGTGTTCTTTCTAATATAATAAAACAGTAGTGTAGCCCTCAATTAATTTAGCAAATTAGAAGGCGGTCTGTCTTCTGTGGCAGAAGGCCAGCCAACTGCCAGAAAGTGTACCAAGAGGCAGTGCATGGACGCAGTAACTTGCTCTTGCCGGTGCTCTTTTGTCTTTGGCTAGACACTCAGTTGTGTTTAAATAACTGCCGAGGAATTTTGGGTTCCAATCACAGTTTATAGTTTCATTTAGGGCATATAGATTAGTGAACAGAAAAACTAGTTATTGATTCTTTCATATAGAAACTTTGCATGAATAACCAAAGTAACACTAAACTAAACCTCCTTTTTGGAGTATGTTGACAGAGTAAAATTTATTTATTTACCTTTCTCTCTTGTTTGAGTGCAGACACACTGTTTAATGGCACATAATCTTTTGGCAAATGTAATTTAAAATGAATTAAGTTAACGTGGATTGGTTATGTTCCTGGTCATGTGGACACATGTAAGATTATTTAGGTTTTTAAAAATTTTTTTCCTGCCTCGTAAAATACAACTATAGTGCAACAATATGTTAAAACTGTCTTTTCTTCCTTATTTTTATTAGTTGGATATTGATTTCAGTGTCAATAAAGACTAACATATTGCAAAGTGGCTTACATCAGAGTGAAACTGTGATACGTAAGGTTTTCTTTCATACTCATAAGTAACCTCAACCCCAAAATTGCCAAACTTTATCATTGTTCTCCTGCATTTGTTTGAGCTGCTATATATTTGTGAAAATTACACTGAAAGTTGACCAAGAGATTGTTGAAAAAGCATGAATAGCTATATGTACATGTGAGAGACATTGCATCAGCTTATATTTTACTCAGTATTGTTCATTTTTTCATCTCATGTCTTGCTTGAATGCCATGATGAATAGTCTACTTATTTTCAAAATAGTTTGCAGTTTTTGTTAATAAAAGTAAGTTAAGCAAAAAAACCCAAGTTGGATCTTAAGAAAGAGATATGAGAGGTGTCAAAAATGACAGAAATTGACAGTACTACAATTTCCTGAGGTAAGGAAAAATGGGGGAGAACTAAGGTTTGTTTCAGGTAGTAGAGCTTCTAGACAATGAATTTGGCTTTGAAAATACTGCATTTGAGGTGCATATGAGATATAAAGGGGAGATAAGAAATGCTATGTTAGATGTATTGTTTTGAAGCTCAGAAGAAAGAGCTGGACATAAACTGAGAAGCATGTGCCTAAAGATGGAAATTGAAGTCATGAAAGTAGACAGTAGGGAGAGAGTTGAGTGAGCAAGGGCAACTCTGTAATATCACAACTAACATTTAAATGTTACATGGAGGGACCATAAACAAAGATAGAGAATGAACAGCCAGAGAGACAGAAGAAAACTCAGGATAGTAAGGGTTCTCCAAATCAAAGGAAAAAGAGTACATGAAGAAGAAGGATGATCATCTAAGGTGACTGCTGCTGAGTTGCCAGGAAGAATGGATTTAGCAATGTAAGTGTCATTGTGACCTTATGAAGAGCTATTTCAGTGAAGTCATGTGGGGCACAAGGCAGATTGGAGTGGGATGAGGTGAAGAAATAGAGACAGAGATGTAGATAATTCAAGAAATATGTGTTGAATGGTGGGAGTGAGGTTGTTCAGTAACTGAGGGGTGGTGAAGGATCCAGAAGTGTTTGCTTAGTCTGTTTGTTTAAACATCAGGAAGACTAAACATGTTTAAAAGCCAGAGGAGGGGGGTACAATAGAGAAGAAGCAAGAAGTTAATGAGCAGCATAAATCTCCTAGAAGGCGAATGAAGATGGGATTCAGAATACAAGTGAAGAATTATCCATTAATAGAAAGAATATCTTTCCATGATGGTATGAAGGAAAAAGGAGAGAAGTTTCTTTCCTAACCTAGTCTCTAGGCTAGGAAGTACAATTATCTCTAGATTTAATGGTAGAGGTTTGGAGGTAGAGTTGAGCAGGTGGTAAAGACATTTGCTGAGATTAGAGAGAGGGAGGATGAAAGAAGTTTGAGAAGGTAATTTTTGGTCAGGTTCTCTATATGCCATTTTTCCCTACAGCTAACCTATGATTATTACCAGATAGTGTAATGCAGTGGTTAAGAACATGAGATCTAAAATAAGAGTGTCTTTGTATGAACTTGGCTCTACCATCTACTCTACTTGTATATCTTTGGTTAAATCACTCAACTCTTCTGTCCTCAGTTTCCTCATCTGTGAAAAGAGGATCATAATTTTACCTACCTCCCAATTTTATGTTGAAAATAAATTAAGTGAGGTAATACACACAAGGGGCTTAGAATAGTTCCTGGCAAGTAATAAGCATGCTAGTGTTGCCTTCATTATTAAAGCTCTCCAAATATTACTTGAGTTAGTTTGTCATTACATTACATGGAGATGTAAAAAGCAACTCTTAGGTATGAAGAAGGGAGAAATTTTCCTCCAAAAGTCCATATTTTAGTTTTCTAACTAGACTAAAAATATGGCAGGAATAGGAAGTTTGCTTCTACATTTAGTTACATATAACTACAACTTTTTACATCCCAGGAAATCAGTAAATATGAATATAACACAGTAGGGAGGACTTGGTCCATAGAGGATGACACTGAGGATGGTTTCTAATGAGGAACCTCGAGGATTGTGTCCTGAGCCCTAGGGTGATCTTTGTCTAAATCCAGAAGCAAAGACAATAAAACCAGCCCTCTTTTCTGTATTTTCTTATATTGGGAGGGGGAATGGTTTAAATTGTGGCTGGAAAAAATCACCAACGTTTTTAAGTAGATAAAGTGGAACTATTTCTCTCTGGAATTACTTTGAAAACAGCTACAAAACATCTGGGTAAGTTCCATAGGAGAGGTACCTCAACCCCAAACTCAAGTATTTGCTAAGCATGTTCTCTGAAAAAGTATTGTGCCAACTTAATGCCTGAAAACAAAGGTTGAAAGACTGAAAATAAATACATGCTTGGTTGTGAAAGATGGTGCCAGCCTGGGGAGAGTAGATAAGAACAATCAGTTAAATGGAGTGAGCCTTGCAGGTCAAATTAGGAATTTGGACTGTCAGATTTTGCTAACAGAGTCTGCACTAATGAAAAGCCTAGATTGCATGAACATAATAATATGCCACTTTACTATTTTCAGTACATTTTGTACATATGAAATGGCTAAGTGTTACCTAGCAGAGGTCCCACCAGACCTGATCTTGCCTGATTTATAATTAGTACATTTATTTGTTAGCATGCAAATGAGTAGTGCTGTGGTACTTAGGAAAAATTGTGTTATTAAATAAGTGCAATATTCTTTCTGTAATCTTGCTGCAATGATTCATTAGTGCTGCCAACATCTTATTTTCACAGAAGGTACAAATCTAACCAGTAAAACCTTGTGAATTTACACAGTGGGAATCTATATTTGTTAGATTGAGAAGGTGACATAAAGACATGGCAGGACTTTAAGTAAGTAACAAGCATGTAAAATGGATCTCCAAGCAGCATATAGAACAGTCCAGATAAAGTAAAAATCAAAATAAGCGAAAACAAAGCTTCCCATTTGTAAGCCCATTTGTTCTAATTTAGACTCACACAGATATGGCAAGAAATGTGCTTTGGAGTCAAAATTCAAAGCCTAGCTCTACCACTTACTAGCTTTATGACTTTGGCTGAGCAAGCTCTCATGTGCCCAGAACATAGGTGACCCTCAACATATATTAATTACTGATTCCACCTGCATCCCCACACATATATGAAAACATCAGCAATATTGAGGTATTGCAGCCTAGTGGTCAAGCAAGCGGGCTCTGAAGTCCCACTGGCTGAGCTCAGATTCCCGACTCTACTACACTGAATTTTTATCAATTTGATCAACTTACCTTCTTTATTAGTTGATTCCCTCATAATACATTGGGCATTTTATCTCATAAAGTTGTGATGAATATTTGATAAGATCATTCACATAAAGCACTTAGCAGCGCACTGCCTACAACATAGTAAGCCCTAAATAAATGCTAGCTCTTAAAGTATTATCCAGAAACTTTCTTCATTCTGGCTTATACCCAATCAATTCCACTATCAATGATCTTAAGGACACTAAACCCTACCTTTATGTTATGCTATGTAAGTGATTCAACATTTCTACATGAGGTTCCTGCAGCTTTTAATGTAGATGACTGCTTCCTTTTTGTTGAAATGTGAAAAAAAAAGGAAAGATTTCAGGAAGATGTGAGAAGGAAGAAAATTACTTAGAAGATAAATTTTTTAATCCGATGCTGGCAGGAAACTGTGGATTCTCTATCTCTGGAGTGCTATACAGTGATCAGCTAAATCAACATATGCGTATTGGACACTCACCTGCCCAAAGCCAGGAGCTGGTTTAGATCATCTCTGGAGGTGTCTTTTTGCCTTTAGAGTCTGTAATTCTTCGCAATTAGTGAGTGATAGCAGATACTATTTGTGCAGCAATGGCTAAAATAGCCCTGGATGTTTTACATATGTTGCTGCAATCTTCACAATAATCCTCCACAGTAGATAACCTTCCAGTTTTTAAAATAATGAAATAGGCTCAGAAAATCACAGACAAAGACATGAAGACAGTGAGTTATAAATCCAGAATATTCATTTTTTCATTTATTCTTATTTAAATCCAACCAATATTATTTGATCTCCTATTATATGCCAGACATTGTCTTTAGCACTGATGCATAACACTGAACATAAAAGATAAAATCCATATCTTTGTGAAACTGATGTTTTAGTAGGAGAATAATATAACCCAAGACTGTCTTGTTCCAAGGCCTGATTCTATTCTTTTATCTCATAGAATGCTCTGATGGGCTTTTTTGTCTTGTTACCATTTTACAGTGAAGTTGAATTTTTCCTTTTTCAACACAGCCCTGTGATGCAGCAAGGAAACCAAACAACTGTCTCTCAATTCTTCCTCCTGGGACTGACAGTGGGATCTGAACAGCAGCAGATTGTCTTCATGCTGTTTCTATGCATTTACCTGATCACCATGGTAGGAAACTTACTTATCCTCCTAGCCATTGTCAGTGACACTCACCTCCACAGCCCCATGTACTTCTTTCTTGCCAACCTATCTTTCACTGACATCTGCTTCACAAACATGACAGTCCCCAAGATGTTGGCAGACATTCACAGACAACATCCAACCATCTCCTTTGAAGGATGCCTTACACAAATGTACTTTTTTATGTTCCTGGTAGATTTGGACAATTTCCTCCTGGCAGTGATGGCATATGATCAGTACATTGCCATCTGTCACCCATTACACTATGCTACTTTACTGAATCCCAAGCACTGTACCCTGTTGGTTCTGATTCCATGGGTAATCTCAAGCCTTGTCTCAGTACTGCATCTCAGTCTGCTGAGCCACTTGACTTTTTCTGATCAGAGAGAAATTCCTCATTTCTTCTGTGACTTGGAACCCATATTAAGGCTTGCTTGTTCAGATACCAAAATCAACCACTTGATGATCTCAGCCATTGGGGGAGCAGTTATCTTCTTTCCCTTCACTTTCATTCTTGTAACCTATGTTTTTATTGGTAGTACTGTGCTTAGGGTTCCATCCACAAGGGGAAAGTGGAAAACATTCTCCACATGTGGCTCTTATCTCTCAGCTGTGTCCCTTTTCTACAGATCCATTGTTGGAGTCTACTTTCTCCCTTCTTCTGCCTACTCAGCAGAAAGGGATAAGGTAGCTGCTATCATGTACACAATTGTAATCCCCATGATGAACCCCTTTATCTATAGTCTAAGGAGCAAAGACATGAAAAGAGCACTGAGGAGACCATTCAGCAGCAAAAGTTTTTCTGGAGTTAGTGAGCTCTGCCATGAAAGACATCTTTACCAACTTCTTGTACTAGGATAACTATGCAGAAACTCCAAGGCCTCAGGCTACTTCACTCTCATAGCAATGTCCTTCCCAACAACTTCCTGCCTGGAGTCTAGTCTCAAAGCTTTAGATTGCACTCAGGTCACCACATAAAAAAACACGTTAAGAAAACAAAACACTCCTTTATTCCACAGTCTTCACCATTTAAATACAGTTTTCCTGCGTTAACTCATGAGTGAATATTCAGTGCTTAATAATTGTTGCTAATTATTTGGTTTGTGTCTTATTTCTTCCTTTATTAAACCTTACATGATAGACTTATTATGATTTGGTTCCAAAAATGTTTCTCAAAATTTTCCTGTGTTCAGAGGCCGAGCTTTTGGAAGCTGGTTGGATCGTGGGAACATTAAACTCATGAGTGGTTTAACCATCGATGAGTTCATAGATAAAAGGACTGTTTGGCAGTGAAGCCTAGTTGGAAGAGATGGGTCACAGCACCATGACCTGAAAGAATGTATTTCTGTCTCTAGCCCCTCCTCCTCTTTCTCTTTCTGTCTCTCTCACTCTTGCTCTCACTCTTCCTTGCCAGGTCCCTATTTCTTGGCTGCCATGTGTGCACCTTTCCTCCACCATGCTCTGCCACTGTGATGTTTCTGCCCTGGAGCCAGTGACCATGGACTGAAACCTCTGAAACCATGAGCCAAAATAAAACTTTTCTCCTTAAAATGGATTATGTAAGGTATTTTGTCCCAGAGATAAAAAGCTAACTAATACAAGACAATACACAGGAAAAGAAGGAAGGAAGAAAGGATGGAAGAAAGGGAGGAATAGTAGGTGATGATGATAGCTTAAAATACCTTAGAGATAATACGAAGTTAAAGTTCACAACTTCGAAATAAGAACTTGATTCTCACTATGTCAAAGTAAATATTGAAGTAAATATTACAGGGTTCCCATGTGCTAGATAAGAAAAAAAATGTACCAGGAGACAGAAAAAATGAAGATACAACCATTTCTCTTGTCCTGTTATTATGTTTTAGTGGCTAACTGCAGGTTGCTTATGCCCTGAGTATTTTCTACTCTGCTCCCCAGCCTCTTCCAAACCAACCAAGATTATTGTTGCAGGAAAGATAGTAATAGGATGGGACCATTGCCACATATACCCCCAAAAACACTTCGGTCCAGGTAATACCATAAGTTCAGAGGAGTCCAGATCAGATCATCTTTGGTCAAAACTGGTTGAGAAATGACAAAAACTCCTCTCCTGTAGTACCTTAACTGCAGATGGGACTAACAAAAACAGGGCCTTGACTCTATGGTGCTGATTTTGGAGGAAATGGATATTTTGGAACTTCTAGTTTCAAGAAGGGAGAGGCTACATCTTGCTCATCTCTAAGGGCCTACTCTCCACCATGATGCCTTTCTCAGTAAGAATTAAAACTACTTGTGAAATGAATGAATCAATAAAGTTTACCTGTAAATCCAAGATCTTGGGTAAGATTATGCTTGAGTCTGGGACTTGAGATAAACAAATTACAGTACCAGATCCCCAAAATATCCAAAGCTTCAGCAAATCTGATTTCATATTCCATGATCAAAACAAACTCATTTGGGGCCAGTGATTTAGCTCAGTGGTTCCACCACCTGCCTCGCAAGTGCAAGGACCTGAGTTCAATCCCCGGTACCAAAAAAAACCAAAAAACAAAAACAAAAAAAAGTCATTTGTAGATAAGGTCAATAGTGGCCTATAGGGTATGACTTGAGAGGCCTCAAAAATATAAAAAGGAGGCATAAGTGATACGGTTATAAGATTTCATATGAAGAACACAAAGCGTTTATTACAAATAGATCTACTCATGATGCTCTCAATATTAGAAAGGGAAAATGGATCCTATCCCTGAACATTATAGTCTATAACAAAAAATCTTGAGGTAGACCATTAATAACCAAAGAAAAACATATAAATTAAATATACTGCTAAATGAAGGATGTTTTTATGTTGTGAAGCAACAAAGGTGAAGAATTAGGAGAAAGAAGAATTTTTAGAGAAACAGGGTCAAGTAGATACGAATTTTTGTGCTAGTGCCTCCAATTCTTACTTTTATGACATTGAACAAGTAATTTTACTTTGTTAACCTCAATCATACATGTGAAAAATGAGGTTAAAATAACTGTCTCAGTGATTTGTTTCAGTTATTACCTAAAATATATGTTGTCTGGCACACAGTTCATCTTTATTAAATGTAAATTCCCACTTCTTGATACATTGAGGACTTAAAAAGACAATAACTAGAGGAAGGGGCTTCCAGGCCACCATTCCACCCCACCCAGCTCAGAGGTAAGGGCTTCTGGGGCTCCATTCCACCGGTCCCAGCTCAGAGGAAGAGGGTTCTGGGATGCCATTCCACCACTCCCAGCACAGAGGAAGGGGCTTCCGGCCCATTCTTCCACCACTCCCAGCCAGAGGTAGTGGCTACCGGCCCACTGTTCCACCACTCAAAGCCCAGAGGAAGGGGCATCTGGGCTGCCATTCTACTGCTCTGAGTGCACAGGAGGTGAACCGCGTGGATGCCAACAGCATGCCTGCCACCCCCCAGGCCATGTCGAAATAAGAAGACACATAAACAAGTCTCAAAAGCAGACTTCCAGAACACCTAGAGCAACCCAAAAGGGAAACGTGATGGAACACTCTGATACTCAACAACCTGGACTCCCTGAACTGGTACCAAAAGAGGATTAGGAAAAAATGAAATCAGAAATAATTTTTCACATAACAGCAGAGATTGTGCCCATAGTTGCAAGATATGATTAACAAATCTAGAGAGGACACAGATAAAAAAAATAGATGAGCTGAGGAACATGTTACAATCCCAACATAAGAAACAAAAGGAATCCATAAAACAGATACAAACAGATTTCCAGGAGATGAAAAACTCCATTGAAAGTCTATGCAGCAGAACGAGCCAAAGTCAGGACAGAATTTCAAATATAGAAGATAAGATTCCAATTAGTGACCACGAAGAGAAAAATTGCTTCAAAATTGTAAGTGACCATGAGAAATAAATCAAGCAACTGCTAGAAGATGCAAAGAAGAATAGCATAAGATGGATTGGAGTCAACAAAGAAACATCAGAGAGTCCGGATGACATAAAAAAAACTGTTCACAGAAGTAATAGCAGAAAACATCCAAAGCAGGGGAAAAGAAATTGACAAACAGTTAAGTGAGGCATAAAGGACGCCAAATAGCCTTGATCAAAAAAAATCTACACATAGGCATATAAATGTTAAGATTCCAGAAACCCAGCAGAAGAACAAAGTTCGACAAGCAGTTACAGAAAAGAAACAAATCACATACAAAGGTAAGCCCATCGGAAACACAGCAGACTTCTCAGTGCAAACCCTCAAGGCAAGAAGACCTTGGAGTGATGTATTCTAAGGCCAAAAGGAAAAGAGCCTCCAACTCATACTGATGCATCCTGCAAAACTATCTTTCAAAATTGAAGCAGAAATAAGATACTTTCATGACAAAGAGCACCTTAGGAACTTCATGAAAAAGAAAGCGGCACTCCAACAAATTTTAAACAATATCCTAGGAACGGACAATGAGGATCACAACCCCAGGAAGCACAGCAGAATGAATCCACTGGGTGCGACAAGAAATTAAATGTAAAGGGGGAGAATCCAACAAAAAGAAAAAGTCATGACAATGATAAGTAAATACGTATCAGTTATAACCATTAATGTTAATGCTCTCAATTCACCAATCAAAAGAAATACACTGGCAGAATGGGTCAAGAAGTAAAATCCAACAATAAGCTGTATACAAGAAACACACTTAATTCAAAAGGAAACTGATAGACTGAAAGTTAAAGGGTGGAAAACAAGACTCCATGCAACAGGAACCCGAAAAAAAGCAGGAGTAGCTATCCTCTTACAGATCAAGTGGATTTCAAACCAACACTGATTAAGAGAGACAAAGAAGGACACTACATCCTAGTAAAGGGAAAAATCCAACAGGAAGAGATGACAATCATAAATATCTATGCACCAAACACTAGTGCACCCAACTATATAAAACAATTACTAAAGGACAAGAAAAGTCGTATATGCACTAATACAACAGGATTGGGGGAACTCAATACCCCACTGTCCCAAACAGATAGTACAACTAGACAAAAAATAAGGAATGAAATACCCAAAGCCTATACAAGGGAGGAAATTATAATGATCAGAGCAGAAATTAAGTCAATGGAGACTAAGAGAATGATACAAAAAAATCAATGAAGCCAAGAGTTGGTTCTTTGAAAGAATCAACAAAATTGGCAAACCCTTAGCCAACCTTATCAGAAAAAGGAAAGAAAGGGCCCAAATCCATGCAATAGTAATGAAAAAGGTGAAATTACAAAGGAACCAGCAGAAATCCATTGCATCATCAATACCTACTTGCAGAACGTATACGCCAATAAGATGGAAAACACAGAAGAAATGGAAAGATTCCAAGATATGTATGAATTATCAAAGTTTAATGAATAAGACCTAAAAATTATAAACAACCCAATATCAACCAATGAAATTGAAAACGTAATTAAAAACTTACCAACTAAGTAAACCCCAGGTCCTGATGGCTTCACTGCTGAATTCTACAAGACATCTAGAGAGGAACTGCTGCCACTACTGTTAAAATGCTTCAATGAAATTCAAAGGGAAGCAATACTCCCAAAGTCATTCCTGGAAGCAAGCATTACCTTGATACCCAAAGCACAGAAAGACCCACGTGAAAAGAGAACAATAGGCCAATCTCACTAATGAACATAGATGCAAAAGTCCTTAATAAGATACTGGCAAATAGAATGCAGAAGATCATCAAGAAGATCATAAACCCTGACCAAGTGGGATTCATCCCAGGGATGCAGGGATGGTTCAACATATGCAAATCAATCAACGTAATACACTATATCAGCAGAGCCAAGGACAAAAAACATATGATTATCTCAATAGATGCAGAAAAAGCCTTTGAAAAAATCCAACATGCATTTATGATGAAACCCTACAAAAATTGGAATAGATTGTCTCTACCTCAATCTGATAAAAGCCATCTATGAAAAACCAACAGCCAATATCATACTAAATGGTCAAAAACTGAAATCCTTCACACTAAAATCAGGAACAAGACAAGGATGTCCACTATCCCCACTCCTGTTCAATATAGTTTTGGAAACATTAATCACAGCAATTAGAGGAGAAAAAGAAATAAAAAGAATAAAGATAGGAAATGAAGAAGTCAAACTGTCATTGTTTACAGATGACATGATACTCTATATAGAAGACCCCAGAAACTTCACCAAAAGTCTTCTAGACTTAATAACCAAATTCAGTAAAGTAGCTGGATACAAGGTCAACACACAAAAATCAATAGCTTTCCTCTGCACAAACAATTGACTCACTGAGACAGAAATAGGGCAAACAATCCCTTTCACAATGGCATCCAAAAAACTGAAATGCCTAGGAATTAAGCTAATGAAAGAAATCAAAGACCTCTTCTCGGAAAACTATAGCACTCTGAAAAGAGAGATTGAAGAGGATATCAGGAAATGGACAGACATCCCCTGCTCCTGGGTAGGAAGGATCAATATAGTGAAAATGGCCATACTTCCAAAACTGCTATATAGATTCAATGCAATCCCAAATGAAATCCCAGCAGCATACTTCATAGACCTTGAGAAAACAATCCAAAAATTCATTTGGAACAAGAAGAGACCCAGAATAGCAAAAGCAATTCCAGGTAACAGACACATGGCAGGGGATATTACAGTCCCCAACTTGAAACTGTACTACAAAGCTACTGTGATAAAAACAGCATGGTACTTGAAAAGAAACAGACCTGAGGACCAGTGGAACAGATTAAAAGGTGCCGAAACAGCTCCAGACACACTCAGTCATCTCATCTTTCATAAAGGAGCCAAACACCCTCACTGGAGGAAAGATAGCCTCTTTAATAAATGGTGTTGGAAAAATTGGGCTTCAACTAGTCAAAGACTAAAACTAGCCCTATATCTCTCACCATGCACTAAACTAAAATCAAAATGGATTAAGGATCTAAATATTAAAATAGAAATGCTGAATCACCTGGAACAAAGGTTAGGTAGAACTCTTGAAGACATTGGTGTAGGAAAAGATTTTATGAACAAAACCTCACTTGGCTGTGTATGAGGACAAACAATCAACAAGTGGGATCTCTTCTTATTGTAAAGCTTCTGCACAGCAAGAGAAACCACCAGCAGTGTGAAGAGACAACCCACAGTGTGGGAAAAAATCTTCACCTGCTCTTCCTCAGACAAAGGTCTACTATCCAGAATCTATAAAGAACTTTAAAAAATCAAACCTCCCAAATTTAAAGACCCAATCCAAAAATGGGCACCTGAAAGAACAGACATTTCTCAGGCAAAGAAGTAGAAATACCTAATAAACATATGAAAAAATGTTTAACATCGATGGTCATTCGAGAGATGCAAATGAAAACAATGCTGAGATTCCACTTCACCCCAGAAAGAAAGGCTGCTATCATGAAATCAACCAATAACAAATGCTGGCGGGGCTGTGGGGAAAGAGGAACCCTGCTCCACTGCTGGTGGGAGTGTCGACTGGTGCAAGCACTGTGGAAATCAGTATGGAGATACCTCAAAGAACTAGGACTGGAAGTCCCATTTGACCCTGCTATTCCACTGCTGGGGATCTTCCCCAAAGAATTAAAAGAATCATACCACAGTGATATATGTGTGCCCATGTTCATAGCAGCACAGTTTGTAATAACTAAAACTTGGAAACAGCCCAAATGCCCATCAACTGGAGACTGGAAATAGGAAATTATTTTAAATGGAGTACAACTCAGCCTAAAAAAATGAGAAATTAGAGACTTTTATGGCTAAATGGAAGCACATTGAGGCGATACTCTCAAGTGAAATAAACAAGACACGCATGTGTAAATACAGAATAGTTTCTCTAGTGTGAGAAACTGAAAGTGTAAATAAGGACTAAAATGTATAATAGGTAATGTGAAATAGGAAGAAAAGGGGCAAAGGGGAAGGAAGTGGCAGGGCTAGGGGAAAGGATAGAAGGGAATGGAACTAATATGAGAAAATGGAAAAAAAGTCTTTGTCAGTAGGGAGGGATGGAGGGGGTAAAGGGAGGGAAGGGGAAAGGGGATAGAAAAGAACAAAGAGAGATTATGTAAAGGTGCAAATTTCCAATAATGAATGTCATTATATTGTATACCTAAAATGTACCAATAAAATTAATTTTTTTTTAAAAGACACTAAAACCCTGGAAATTTACCTCAAGAAGGACAGGCATTTAGAAAGTTGTCCAAAAGAGAAAAAGAAGATGATCTGAAAGCAAAAATAGATGTGACAGAAAACAGTGGAGGTACATGAGAACTTAAGCAAATTTCATTTCAGTGTAATATGGTTCTGTATCAAATATTTAAAAAATAAGAAATTTCTTAGCATCTCCTTGTGTAGTTCTCACTAGACTAACCTCAAACCTTATAAACACATCTTTATCTCCCCATTACGATTATTGGTACATTTTAGGTAGAAAATACAGTTACATTCACTATTGGGATCTTGTACCATTACATGAGTATCTTGATTCTTATTTTTTTCCCCTTCCCCTGCCCTCCCTTCACCCCCTTCTTATTTTTTTCCCCTTCCCCTGCCCTCCCTTCACCCCCTCCACCCTTCCCTATTTGCAAAGACTTTGTTTCCATTTTTTTTCCTTTTCTCATATTTTTTCGTTTCCCTTCTTTCCTTTCCCCTACCACTTCCACTTCCCCTGCTCCTATCGACCTTTTATTGCTATTACACAATATCAATTATACATTTTTAAAATTACAATATCAAGATCTAGGAGGCATTACGAGCGTTTTTACAGAATTTAAAAGGATATAGAAAGCATATCACAAAAATCTTTTTGAAATAAATTTGACAACTTCTAAGATGTACCTAAGAAGATAAATTATGAAACTAAATCTGGAGGAAATATAAAATTTGAATAGCACCTATTAACGAAAGTATATTCCTAGCTTGAAAACCTACCTATATGACAACAGGCTCATATACATTTTAACTGATAAATTATATCAAACATTTAAAGCTGAAAAAAGAAGGAACATGTCTTCCCTAATTTTAGAAAATCAACACTGTGCTAACACTAAAGCGGGATAAAGGTAATAGAAGAAAAAAGTATGAACATACATAGAAATTTGTTTAATAAAACAATTAGAAGCCAGATCTGGAAGTATGTAGAAAGTGGTTTTATTTCTCTTTTGTTTATTTTTTAATTTTTTTCCCATTAAGTTTATTGGTACATTTTAGCTATAAAACACAATTACAAACATCACTGGGATCTTGTACCATTACATGAGCATCTTGGTTCTTTTATTTTTTCCCCTTCCCCTGCCCTCCCTTCACCCTCTTCACCCTTCCCTATTTGCAAAGACTTTGTTTCCATTTCTTTCCTTTTCTCATTTTTTTCCCTTTTTTTCTTTCACCTACACCTCCCACTTCCACTGCACCTTTAGACCTTTTCTTCCTGTTACACAATATCAATTATACATTTTTAAATTACAATATCAAGATCTAGGAGACATTACCACAGATTTTACAGAATTTAAAAGGATATAGAAAGCATATTTCAAAAATCTGTTTTGAAATAAATTTGACAAGTTCTAAGAAGTACCTTGGAAGACAAATTAATGAAACTAACTCTGGAGGAAATATAAAATTTGAATAGCACCTATTAAAGAAAGTATATTCCTAGCTTGAAAACCTACCTGTATGACAACAGCAGGCTCATATATATTTTAACTGAAAAATTATATCAAACAATTAAAGCAGAAAAAAGAAGGAACACTTCTCCCTTCATTTTAGGAACTCAACACTGTGCTAATCCTAAAACTGGATAAAGATAAAAGAAGAAAAAAGTATGAACATAGACAGAAATTTGTTTAACAAAACAAACAATTGGAAGTCAGATCTGGCAGGATGTAGAAAGTGGTTTTGTTATAGGGATGGCAGTGTTAGTTCAGCATTGGAAGATCCACCCCCAAAAGTCATCATTTTAACAGAGGAAAGGAGAAAGCCATATGATCCTGTCACTAGTTGGAGAAAAAGCACTGGACTAAATTCTACAGCTGTTCATGGTAAAAGCTATCAGGAGACTAGAAGTAGAACAGAACTTTCTCAACAGATTAAAGACATGTTCTCCATACTTCCAGCGAGAATGCCTTATATAAATGGAGAAGATACAATGCTTTCTCCTTAAGGTGGGGAACAAGGGCAGATATGCTTACTCTTTATCTGTCCATTAAACTTTGAAACCTAGTCCCCACCAAAATAGTCTGGCAATAAAATGACACAATTAGGATAGGATTGGCAAAGTAGAAGCAAAATCTTTGTATGTAGATGAAATGATCATCTACAGAGAAAATACTAAGAAATCTCTAGGAGCCCCTAGAACTTGTATTTGAATTTAGCAGGATTAGAAAACACCAGCTATACATAAAAATTGAGGTCTGTGTATACTTTCTATAAATGAAGAATTGGATATTGAAATTTAAAAGTTATGTAGAAGTACAAAGGACCTAGAAAAGTTAAAAAAAAACAGTGTTAGAAGACGTTTAGTACCCAATTTTAAGACTTCTTTTAAAGCTACAATAATCAAAGCAGTGCTGGCATAAGGAAAGACATATAGATCATTGGAATAAAACAGAGAATCTAGAAATAGAACCACACATATATGGTCCACTGACTTTTGAAAGGTTATTTAACATTAGCATTTTATAGAATATAAACTCAATTCAAGAGCCGAGGAAGAGATAGTGTTTGCAGCAAACGGCACTAGAAAACCTGGGACCGTATATAAAAAATTACCCTCAAGCCTTTATTTCCATACATGAAAATAACTTGAAGGGATCTATGAACCTAAATATGAAAGCCTAAAAGCATAAAACTTTAAGAAGAAATTATAAGGGAAAATGTTTATGAATTCAGGGTAGGCAGGAACTACCCAGTATCCAAAAGACATGATGTATAAAAGAAAAAAACTGATAAATGAGATTCCATCAAAATTTAGAACTTTAAATGACATCCTTAAAATGAAAAGTAGTCCTTAAACAGACGATATTTACAATGCATATAACCTATGACCAGAATATATAAAGAATTCTTAGAGCTCATTAATAGACAACCCAATTAACAAGCAGATATAAGAAGATGATAAATAGCCAGTACAGCACAAGGAAAGGTGTGCAACTCTAGAATCAGAAAAATACTAATCAGTACAATAACAAGATTGAATTATCCACTCATTAGGGAGATGAAGTTAAAAGTTTTAAAAGCCTTGTCATGACTTATTCTTTTTGTTGGATTCTCCCCCTTTGTGTTTAATTTATCACACCCAATGGATTCATTCTGCTGGGTTTCCTGGGGTTGTGATCCTCATTGTTTTTTCTAGGGTATTGTCTAAAATTTTTTGGAGTGCTGGTTTGATATTCATGAAGTTCCTGAGGTGCTCTTTATCATGAAAGTATCTTATTTCTCCATAAATTTTGAAAGATAGTTTTGCAGGGTACATCAATCTGGGTTGGAGGCTGTTTTCCTTTAGGGCTTGAAATACATCACTCCAAGCTCTTCTTGCCTTGAGGGTTTGCATTGAGAAGTCTGCTGTGATTCTGATGGGCTTTCCTTTGTATGTGATTTGTTTCTTTTCTCTAACTGCTTGTAGAATTTTGTTCATTTGTTTGGTTTCTGGAATCCTAACTATAATAGGCCTATATGTAGATTTTTTTGATCAAGACTAGCTGGAGTCCTATATGCCTCACTTATCTGTATGTCAAGTTTTTTTCCCCTGCTTGGGAAACTTTCTATCATCACTTCTGTGAACAGTTTTTTTATGTCATCTGCACTCTCTCCTGTTTCTTCATTGACTCTAATCAGTCTTATGTTATTCTTCTTTGCATCATCTAGCAGCTGCTGGATTGATTTCTCGTGTTCCCTTACAATTTTAAAGCAATTTTTCTTTTCCTGGTCATTAATTGCAATTTTATCTTCTATATCTGAAATTCTGTCCTCACATTGGTTCATTCTGCTGTGTAGACTTTCAACGGAGTTTTTAATCTCCTGGAAATCTCTTTGTATCTGTTTTATGGATTCCATTTGTTTCCTATGTTGGGATTCCATCATGTTCCTCAGCTCTTCTATTTTTTTATCTGTGTCCTCTCTAGATTTACTAATCATGTCTTGCACTATGGGCACAATCTTTGCTGTTATCTCAGAAATTATTTCTGATTTTTTTTTTTCCAGATCCTTTTTTGTTGCCAGTTCAGGGAGTCCGGGTGGTTGAGTATCAGAGTGCTTCATCTCATTTTCCTTTGAGGTTGCTGTAGGTGATCTGAAAGTCTGTTTTTGAGGCTTGTTTACGTGTCTTCTCATTTCCATGGGGTGGGGGGTGCTACTGGTACCCATTCGGCTCCCCTCCTCTGCCCTGAGAGTGGTGGAATGCTGGCCAGGGAGCCTCCTCCTGGGGGCCGGGATTGGCTCGCCTCCTCTCATAAACGCATTTTTTCAAGAAATATATCACTTCCGTTTTTCTTAAATAGATGACAGAATTTAACAAAGGAATTATTATCATGTAAAAATAGATATGACCTAGTCTTGATCCAGAGAACAGTTAGATGAAGGCCTCATAGGAGAGAATGATAGATGTAAGGTGTGAAGAAAAAGTGAGAAAGGCTTTGGCTTTAACTGTAGCTGACAGTGTCCCCAAGAGAACAGTGATGGTGAACATCCAGGGCATAAGATCACCAGTCAAGAGCTCAATTGAATGAAGTCCTCAAAGAAGGAAAACAAATAATTCATTATGTGGGTGAGCAGGAGAGAATCAAGAATAGGAAAGTGTGAAAAAGAAGCTGCTGATGATCTGGACCCATGAAAGTCAAATATTAAGACGGAACCCCCTAAAAACTTATTATGCCTAACTCCATGCATGGAGCATACAACCACTAGTTGCTCACATCAAATTTGGGACATAGTAACTGAATATAGCAAGAGATAAAGGATTGTGATATAAAGTGCAGAAGACTAGAAGATAGCATTCAGTAGTGACAAGCAGCAAAACTATTGGTATTTGGATCACATAACTGGAGGAGGACATAGTCTTATCTGACAAAAATTCCCAGCACCTTGGAGACTGTGATGGTACACAAATAGAATTCCATGAAGGATATTCAGAGAAAGAAGTACACTATAGTTTGATAATGTGACTAATAAGGAGAAGCCAAGTAAAAGATTCTTACTAAAGGGAGTGCATCTATCCCCAGATAGAACACTTGGAGTTGGAAACATATGTGCTTCTAGATAAAACAAATTCTGTCCCCAAATTTCATCAGCAAACTGATTTTCTTGTTCATGTTTGGCTACAACTACTGCATCTTATTAGTGCAAAAGAAGAATGTTCCAGTATTAGAAATAACAACAATATTTCTGCACAAACACACATAAGTTCAGACACACAAAGTGGTTGTGGAGATAGGGAAGCATTACCTTGAAATATACACTATTTTAACACAAGAAAGAAGGTCTTTATTTATGGAAGTCTGGAGCATGGAGTTTCCTACATATTTCATTTGGGAAAATAGTAATTAATTTGATATATGATGTCAACCAGTTCATTCCATTGTCCAATCAATAGTTCTATAGCCTCTCACCTTTCCTCTATAGAAAATAACCTGATGTTTTGTACATAGTAGATGCTTTGAGAAATTTTCTTGTAATTTGGTTAGTGCAATCAGGAAGGTAACCCCAAAAAGTCATCCAAAAGAAGGAAACCAAATTTAGTACAAAGGCATTAATTGTGAAGGTCATGGCATTTTCTAATTTACTGATATTTTGTATATTCCAGCCTGTAGTTATAACCACATGGTTTCTAAAGTTAATTAACTCACTATATGTATATTTATTGATCTCCTTGCTTAGATTATGCAATGCTTTATTTTATGAGATAGTGGTACAGATATAAAATATACAATTGCTGGCACGAAAGAGCTCACAGGTTAGAGGCAAAGATGATCACAATACAGGGTAACAAGTGCATGTAAGGAACTACATGGGCACTAAGTCTAGATACAAAATGACATCTGCACTCTGTATGTGAGCCTTTGGGATCCAGTGGTTTAAGACTTCTCAAGATCTCAAACTCATATTCTCATTCCTTTAGAATGGTATCATTCAGATCTATAGTGCCTGAAAATTCAACATGGTCATGGAATTGATGTTCTCATTGTCCTTCAAGACCCTGACACACAGTACTTTTGTACATACTACTGTGCATACACTAACATCTTACACTTTCCAAAGATACATATTTCCTTTTTTTTCTTTTTTCTCCTCTTCCTTCTCTTTTTTCTTTTTCTTCCTTTTGTGTGTGTGGTACTGAGGATGGAATCCAGGGCCTCGCACATGCTACACAATCACTCTACCAATGAGCTTACATCCCAATAATTTTTAAAAATTTTATATTTGGACAGAGTCCTACCAAGTGGCTCAAGATGGATTCAAACTTACACTCCTTTTGCCTCAGTGTCACGAGTGGCTGAGATAACAAGACTGCACCATATATCAACAACAGGCAGTTCTGGCACACCCAAAGAAAATGCCCTCATGAGCTCACTTGAGCATTCACTGAAAGGCATTTTGCCTAACAGGAACAGTGTGATAGGAACACAAAGCAATGGAGATGAACACATAACCAGAATAGGAAAATAGCCTACATTTTTGAGAGTGGAATAGAATACTAAGAGGAAAAGAAGATATATTTACTTTGCATTTCACAGTAGTCAAAAGAAGTCTTTGGTAACACTCTCACAATAAGTCAATTAATTTAAACATCTCTGAAAATGGTGTTTTATAATGTAATTTTAAAATTAGAAAACAGAGATGCTTGATTTGAAACCTCACAGGCCAATCAAAGAAAGTTCACTGGAGACTCTAGTATCTGCAAGAGAAGTTCTCAACTGTGGCTGTTCATGTAAATTCCATGTGTTGATACTAGGACTCCATACTAGATCTGTTCATCCAAAATCTCTCCATGCAGGCCTTCATCACAGATTTTTTTGGTTTGAAAGGTAATCAATTTTATTGAGATATGATCTTCATCCTAAATTGAACCCAATTTGGATGAATAGTAAGTGAGGACAAATGACATATATCCGTGGAACTACCACTTCACAATTAAGCATGGAACATTTCCATCAACCTTGCAAGTTCTCCTGCCTCATCCCAGTCAATTCGTCTACCTTTAGGCCTAAACAACTACTGATCTACTTTTGGTCAAAATATGCTAATATACCTAGAAATTCATAAGTAAATTAATTCAAAGTACCCACACATATTTTGTTGTATTTTATTTTCATCTATTTGTTTGCTTACTTATTTTTTCAGTACTGGAGTTTTAAACCCAGGGCATTCTCACTGAACTACATCCCTACTTCTTTTCATTTTTTTATTCTGAGATGGGGCCTTGGTAAATTGCTAAATTGCCCAGTCTGGGTTCTAAATTCCCATCCTCCTCCCTCAGCCTCCAAGATTGCTGGGATAACAGGTGGCACCACTACCACACACATTATAATGTATAACTTTCCACAGGTATTTAAGTCAATGTTCGGGAAAACCATTGATATAGAAGCTCCTATATGAGACAGAGTTAAAGACAACAAGTAGGAGCTGAATATAAACAAAAACGTTTGGACTCTAGAAGCATATGTATATTTAGATTATGATTTGAAAAGATCATCCTTCTAAAATTTCTATGGCTCAAAACTGAGAGTTCTGAAAAACTACAGGATAAAGATTGAGATTCATATTTAATTACACTTTGGAAACCTATAATGTGTCCATTTCTACATGTGTAAGTGAAATATTTGTCTCTCAGTTTCATTATTAAATGCAGAATCCCCCTCTCCTTTTAAAATTTTTCCCCTAAGAGAGGTGAACCAGACAACACAGCATATTAACAGTATAAGAATATAATGTGGAGGAGAAATGAGGCCTGGGGTGAAGCTACATTCTAATAGATCCTGCTATGATCACTTTAATAGGGTTTATTGGCATGAGCTGAATCAGTAAGTGCATATAGAAGACCAATTACCCGTTGTCATGGAGCAACAGCCTGGACTCTGTCATTATCTCCATGGATATCTATACTCTTTGTTCTCAAGATTCCACATTTGCAAAATAAAGAGATTAAAGCACATGCTTGCAAAGGTTGTTTGTGACCACAACATCCCAGGATTCTGTTTTAGTAAAGTTCTTGATAAATCATTACCTAACAGCAATGCTTAATATTCCTTTGCAATGTTTGTGAGAGAAATGCAATAAAAAATGAAACAAATCTGGTTAGAATACTTTGTGAGTTCAGATTATCTCACCTCTGAGGAGGACAACAGCACCTGTGTCAGGAAAAAGACCTTAACGTGGGCTCCCTTTGCATACAAAAAAAATGTGCTCTTTGAACTTTATGCAGTACAGTGTTTTATTTTTAATATCCCTTCAGGAGTCATGCAGAAAGCCAAACAAGATACCAAACTTTATTTGAAGAAATTATACCATCAAGCACTTGCTTTGGCTTTACACCTTTTCCTTTTTACCATGAAAGAAAGGAAAGGTCTACAGAAAGAACATTAGTTCAATGTTTTGAATGTTCATAGGCAAGAGCATTTTCTTCTCATCTCCCTAGTGAAGCAAAGCTTCATGAATCACCCACAGAATAGACATTTGAAACTTATGCATAGGATAACTTCATGCAAATCTTCCTAACATCTCCATAATTTCACCAGGTCATGAAATTCACATTCACAAGAGAGTATATGTAATCCACAAAAGTACACTACTATTTATGTAATCATCTTGGAGATGTATGTTCACAGTGAAAGAAAGGCTAGATCTAGGAAATTTGGCTAGCTTAGGTTTAAAAAATTCCATATACAATGACTCAAGCTATGAAAAATTCTAATGATGGTGTTATTATATTCAATAACATCTACACTGATAAAAATATCATTCAACTCTTAAAACAAAAGTAGTACTTATGGAAGAACAACAAGCATGGTTCTATTGAAAACAGGGACATATGTGTACAAACCTAAACTGGTGAAATGTCAAAACTAAAGTACAAGATGTTCAGAAACATTTGGTGGAAAATAAGACTTCACAAATAAAAAAAATTAAAAGACAGAACTTTCACTCTACAGGTGGACATCTCCTCATATGCATGGACACCTTCTCAAAGACAAGGCTAAGGCCAGCTTCTAGCAGATGGGAAAGAAGGATGAGGCAGGCGTTTCCGCTTACAGAGAAACTGATATTCACTTTGACACCCTTGAGAAAACTTACACAGGCCCCTAAGGGAGAAGGAGTTGGAAGCAGGGGCCAAGGCAAGGGATGCAAGTGCTCAGAGCCAACCCAGAGAACATTCTGAGCCTGGGGAGGCCATCCAAGAATTGTTCATTTGCAGTTGGGTCCACAGTCCCCCTGACCTCTCCCACTGCCCATGCTTGGCCTCCATCCCTAGAGACCACTGCTCTTGCACAAAACCTCAGGGTCACACTCACTTAGGACAAAGGCTCCTCCCAGCTCCATGGCCCTGCTGGCAATGGCTGGGGATGCAGGGAGCAGGAAAGGGGTAGGGGGAGCTAAGTGTGAGTGCGTGAGTGTGTGTGTGTGTGTGTGTAGGGGTTGGGGGTGATGTGCCCCTTCCTGGAGCAGTCACAGGGAGTCCAGGTGAGGAGTCTGGCACCCCTGGGAAGGCCAGGACATCTTCCAACTGACCCTGCCTGGCCCTGGCTGGCCAGTGCTTGGTGATGGCCCCACATTCACACAAAAGTCCTGTTGCAAACAAGGGCCAATTTTCTTGTTATGCTACCAAGACCTAAGTGACTCTGTGGACAAAGCAAGGATGCTGTTCACGGCGCAATCTCTCCCTTGGATGACGATAATTTGCCACATCAATTTACCTTCCCAGACACGAAGCATCAGAGGATTAGCTATTAAAAGAAAGACATTTTCTCGCTCATTACAGCCTGAGATGTAAAATGTCCAGAGATACAAGAAGCCCTGTTTTCACCACTAACGGAGAAATTATTTCTGACGGCTTTGGGAGAAAATGCAATTATTTTCCTTCCTGTCACAGTGTTTCCACACTCATCTAGAGATGAGAGAGCCCTATTAAAATGACTCATCTTCTTTCAAATGGTGCCAGCGAGTGACCTCCACTGACCTGGGGGTGGGAGGCGGGTCTCTGAGTCCTCAGTCCTCAGGATTCAGAGTCACCAGAAGCACAAGTAATTAGCGCTGAGTCATTGCCATCGCCTGCTCATCACTGGAGGGGGGAACTTGGCAGAGAAGAAAGTGAGCACTTCGGGGAGACAACCCCTTCTCATTTGCCAGTGTCCAGGGCCCACTCAGACCACAGTACTACAGACTCCTGGGGCTGCTCTACTGCAGGACTGGTCTGGTGCCCCTCAGCCCCCATGAAACCTCACAGTTGCCATCTGCTTAGCCACAGGCCTTCCCCACATGCTGCCATCACAGGGAGAGAAACACCTGGATCTCCACCTACAGTGATCCTGAGCTCATTGCCTTTGGGAAGATCCTCATCCAGTTTGGCTGTGAAACAGAGTTAGTTAGCCAAGGTGGCACTTTGCCTCCCTGCAAGGTGCACTATGCATTTTTTCTGGCCACTGGACATGTTTCCATCTCAGCCCACTTTCTCTTCCCAAGAAGAACTCAGAGAGATAATGCTGACATCTCACTGCAATCTCTTTCTCATAAACTCTAGATCAAAAATCTAGAGCCCAGTGTCCTAGCCCATGCATGTAGTTGCTGAACTTGGGAGGCTGAGGCAGGAGAATTGCCACAAGTTGGAGGCCAGCCTGGGCTACATAGTGGGTTCAAGGCAGCCTGGAGTACATAGTGAGTCCTTGTCCCAAAAAACAAAAACAAATAAAGGACAATTCTAAACATAACTTAATAACACTGTCTAGTATCTTGGACAATTATAATGCCACCCCATGTACACACACCTCCTAACCATCTTTTTCCTTATTAATATTTTCTCACAATTGCCTTGAGAATCTGCTATTGTGATATAAGCACAGCAGTCATGTATCTGATTTAATTTTTTTAAAGATTGCTTCTATTATGGAGTGGGAAATAGTTCCAAAGGATGGGAAAAGTTAAAGTTGCATAAGCATATTAAGATACTGCGGGACACATCATTAGAGAAAAACATAGAAAGATATGTCTGTATTGAAGACAAATTTCATAGATGAATTCACAATGTTTGCAGATGAAATTCAAATAAGCTATAAAGGGAGAGTGTAGGGAACAGGGAAAGGGGATGATACCAGAACCCCTGCAGTAGTTCCTGATCTCCTGTGAGCCAGGACAGCACAAGGCAAATTAATAAATAAAGATAGGAAATGAGACTTACGGAAGAAGCTGAGCTTTGGGCCTGATCAATGCTGCTCTGGGCAGCAAAGATGAAGGCACCTCAAGCTTGCCACACCTTTATTCAGTTCATCAGGAGTAGCACATGGCTCAGGGTGATGATAATTCTAGGACCATGAGGAACTTATGTTGATTTAGAATTTGTCCTTACCCAGGTGAAGCCTTTCTCTTACTACTTGTTTCTCAAGGAACCAGGATGTCTTCAGCTGATGCAATCCTGCCCTGGAGTGTCACAGCATCATGGGACCATTGAAGTTTTGGCTGTGCCCAGAAGCAAAAATGGAGTTATATCTCAACATGCCATAGCTGGCCTGTAGGCAAGAAAACTAGGCCTAATCATAATTTGATTGTGAAATTATTTTTCCCCAAAATTATGCAGAATTGCTCTCAACATGAGAGGAGGATAAAAAAGATGACTCCCTTGTCTTTTTGGCTTGAGTAGTTTTTGTTATCAAAATTTCATCTACTCTGATAGAGAAGACTATGCTTGGGAACACATTTGAACTACAATTTGGAGTTCTATCAACAACCAGATTTATGGACATTTCTCTTCATGCTCAGAAATCAAATCTACTTGGTAAGGCAAGTCTTCTTAAAACCAACTGACCATGACCTAATACTTACAAAAGTTAGTAATAGATTCTCATTTTTATGTGTCTCCAATGTAGATTGCAAAAGGAATAAGTCAGTATAGTGGCAATACTTACATAATGAAAAATATCTGAATGCAAAATTTGATGCATCATCCACAATTTTCTGATTAAAACATGGATATGTATACCATATATTTAGATATTAAATTTTTTTCTTCCGATTCACATATTTTGTATCCCATGGACCATATCTTTAGTGCACCACTAAAAGTGAGGAATTGCATGGTCATTCTTAAGACCACTTAGGGTAAAAAGTTTTCTTCTTGGAACACTCAGATAGCAAAGGATCATAATTATGTGTCCACCTGCTTCACCAATGACGTAAATGCCACAACCTCAGGCATCTGGGCACATTATTACACTTCTCTATGTCAAGGGGGGATTTGTCGAGGCTGTCATTCTTGAAGACATGTAATAAAAATGTCATTATCTGCTTCCTTCTTAAGCGAGAGACAAAAGCTTCGGTTGCCATGGTACTGAACAATTTAATAAAAAGTAGAAAATTAAATCATTCAATCAACCACTCAATCTTCCCATTTGCAGAAAGATCAACTTACCGGACATAATATGACCTATTCTTTTAATGTTTTGAAGGGACAACCAGAACTTTTTCAGCAACTTTCATTGTGATGATACATACAATTGAAGCAAGCAATTACTCTTCAAGTTTCCTATTTAACTAGACTTTTTCAAGAAAACTGTTAATGTTACTGAAATAAGTTCATAAATGTTCTGAAATCCCCATATAACTTGACACCTCTGGGCAATTTAAGTCGCTTTAATTTCAATCTCACACTACTATTGTAAACCAGGATTGCAGTAACAGGGCTTATCGTTCACCACATGAGAACTCAGTTTCCCATTACTGATTAACAGGCTGATGTATACAAATTAATACTAATAGGATGTGAATGGGAACTTAAACTCTTGTCATACTTTTATTGAACTGAGCCACTCATATACTTTTATTTTCAACCCTTTAAGGCAACAGTATGAATTTGTGAAACGGTTTTTGTGGAGTTGAAGTAAGTTTGTGGCTGGTGTGATGATCTCCTGATCCCATGACCAGGATCTGTTTGGCTACATATTTTCTCTATCTAAACCAGTCTGTCTACCTGTTATTCTATCACTAGAAAAAATTATGTGTTGCATCATAGAGCTAATCATAATACCAGATACATACAAAGATAGGAGAAAAGTTAATGTGCAAAGCATATGTAACAACCTCTGTACAGTGGGAAAAAATGACCAACAAATTGTCTTGGACATAGGCAGTAGCAAAAGCAGAGGGCAAATACAATCAGTAGCAACAGTCACAGTGTTCACAGGAGTATTCTGAAAAACAATTTTCATGAGAAACTGCTTTCCTGGTATTAAATCCACACAGACATTCATGCTGTGGCCTTTGTAAAATTGGAAAAAGTATTATAGAGAATACTGTCCTCAAAAACATCCTGGCAGGAAAGTACAATTAATAGGTAGCGTCATAGGACTCCATTTGATAATGTGCTTCAATGCAGGCTGATGGCGTCATGTCAAAGGGTAATTTCATGAAAGTAATTGTACAAAAAGAAAAAATAACATGGCCTAAATGCAGATCTCTTTGATAATTTAGTTTGATTACTAAAACACAAATTTGGAAGAGGACTGAGTGTAATATGTTTCACTTATGCTATTATACATATTATTTTCCCTTCAGTACTAAGCTTTAAATAAAATATAAGCAGCAAAAAAATTTACACTATACTCTCAAATGATCAAATGGGGCAAAGGTTTTCCAAGTTTCTAATTAAAGAACAGCTCTGAGGTTTTAATAGTTGCCTAATTAGCTTTAGGGTAACTCTTATCTCATAAAAATTTCTCAGCTGACTTAACAATAATTTCTGAATGAATGATCACATATTGTACATTCTCCAAACTATAAGTAAATGGTTGGAAAAGTCCCAAAGTTCTAAGACATGGCTCAGGGTGTTTGTTCTAATCTTAATTTTTTTATATTAACCTGTACAATTAAGCGATTTTAAGAATATTTACAAGATTGTTAAACAATGACCAGTACTTAATTTTGAAAAATGTTCTTCACCCCTAAATCCACCGTAAGCACACTAGCAGTCATTCTCCATTCTTCTAATCTATTTTCTGCCTCTAGAGATTTGCCTACAACACCTTGCTTCTTATGACTGATTTCTTTCATGTAACATAATGCTTTCAATGTTCATTCATATTGTAGAATGTATCAGTAATTCATTTCTTTTTATACATGAATAGTATTCCTCTGTGAGGGTATGCAAAAAGTTTTAATCAATACATCATGATCAACATTTAGGTATTTTTTACTTGTGGGCTATAATGATGAAGAGTACTATGAAGATTTATGAACAAGTTTTTCCCATGAACATACATTTTCAAATATCGTGAGCATATACCTAGAAGTGAAAAAACAGAGTCATATAATAACTTTATTTTTAACTTCTTAAGGAACTGTCAAGGCATTTTCAAAAGTGACTGCAACATTTTCTATTCCTACCAGAAATGTATGTGAGTTTCAATTTCTCCACCCTTGCCAAAACATGTTACTGTCCATCTTCATATGATAGCCATTCTGGTAGATGTGAACTGGTATAACATTGTAATTTTGATTTGTAGTTCCCTAATAGACATATTGAATATCTTTTTATGTTCATATTGGTGTATATCTTCTTCAGGAAAACATCTATTCACAGTCTTTGGCCAATTTTTAATGAGATTCGTTGTTTTTTATTATTGAGCTGTAAAATTTCTTTATATATACTGGATATAAGTCCCTTATGAGAAATGGAGTTTGTTATTATTCTCTTCCACTTTGCCCAAAATTCAGAAGCTAGCCCAATGCAGGAAAGGGAAATACCCAATTCATGTCCAATCTAAATGTACTGTCTCACACAAGACAGGGCACAAAACCTAAGACTCAATGTTAAATGTCAAATCTCAGAGACATAGGCTCACCCTAATACTGAAACTGCAGTGGTCTGAATGTCTGCCCATCCACACCCTCCCCACATGTTGAAGCCTAGCACTGAGGGTGATGGTGCTAAGTGATGGGGTCTTTTGTAGATAATTAAGGCATGAAGGCCTCAAATTAACAGAAGAATGCAAATAACACACTTTAAAAAAAATAAGAGCAAAAATCAATGATGAGAATAAAAGGAAAGGAACTGAGTAAAACAAAAGCCACAACCCTGTCATTTGGAAAGAATAATAATTTTGATAAATAATATTGGTAAAAATCTTCATAAGCTGGTTAAGGGAAAAGAGATAATATATAAATTACCAGTAACAAATATAAGAATATCTATTACTACAGAATCCATGGACTACTGATTTCAAGAATAATACAGCAATATTATGGACTCATACTCACAGCTAATACCATAAATAAAGTGGTCAATGTCTTATAAAATTATAATCCATCAAAATCCACACAAGAATAAAAAGATGACCTGATTAGGTGATTATTAATTAAAGAATTTGAATCAATAATTAATAATAGTCTTCCAAAATACTAAAAAGCACCAAGTTAAGGTGAGTTTATCAGTAAATTCTATACAATATTTAAAGAAGAAATTATATCAGTTCTCAAAAACATCTTCCAGAAAATTACCTGCGGCTGACATTAACCTAATACTAAAGCCAGACAAAGACTTTATAAGAAAGCAAAAGTATAGACCATTATCTCTCATGAATATAGATGCAAAAACCTACTCAATAAAATATTAGCAAAGTGAATCCAACAATGTATTCAATTTACCACATGGGCAGGTGGGATTATCCAACACTGGTTTAACATATAAAAATCATTGTAATCCATCACTTCAACTAGACAAAGCAGAAAACATGTTATTAACAGATGGACAAAAAATATTTCATAAAATCCAATGTGAATCCATTGTAAAAACTGTCATGAAACTAAGAACAGAGGGAACATCTTTGACTTTAAAAAACCTACAGCTAACATCAAACTTAATAGTGATAAAGTAGATACTTGCTCATTATCAGGAAGAACTCATGGTTTTCCCCTCTCACTATTACTATTTAAAATTGTACTAAAATCTAAGCTATTGTAGTAAGAGCAGAAAAGTAAATGAAAGCTTTAAAGAATAGAGAAAATAAAGTAAAATTCTTTTTTCAATAGATGAAAAAACTATGTGAAAAATTTCCAAATATCAACACAAACAGAGATGGAAATAATTTACTATTATAACAAGATTGCAGGATACTAGAATAAATTACTGAAATCATTTACATTGTTATATAATAGAAAAGAAAAACTGAAATTTGTAATTTAAAACAAAAAACCATTCAAATTAGCACAAAATGATAAAATTCTTAGGTATAATTCCAACAAAATATGTTTAAGATCTAAATGGAAAAAACTAGAAAGCTCATCAAAAATCAAAGGAAATCTAAATAAATGGGGATTTGACATGTGCATGGATAGGCAGGCTCAATATTGTTAAGATTTCAGTTGTTCCTGAATTGATCTATTGATACAATGCCATCACAGTCAAAATCTCAGATAATTATTTTGTTTATATATAAACAAGTTAATTCTAAAGTTTACATAGAGAAACAAAGGTTTCATAACAGTGAGTACAGTATTGGGAGGGAAAAACAAGTCAAGGAACTGACACTACCCAACTTCAAAACTAATGATAAAGTTACAGTACCTATGACAATGTGGTATGGAAAAGGAATGGACAACTGATAAATAGAATGGAGTGCAGCACCCTCAAATAGACCCACATCAATGTAGTCAATTGTTCTTTGGCAAAGGAACAGAGGTAATTACAGTGGAAGAAAGATAGTGTTTACAAAAAGTGATGCAGGAAAAATGGGACAAACACATGTCAAAAATGAATATAGGCACAATTCTTTTAGGTTTTAAAAAATCATTTAAAATCAATCATGGACCTAAATGTAAAACTTAAAAGCATAAAACTACCAAAGAATAACATAAGAGAAAATCTAGATGATCATGGGTTTGGTGATGACTTTTTAGATACAACAGCAAAAGCATGATCCATTAAAGAAAACATCCATTATAAATTTTTAGTTCAATAAAGCTGATTTTTTATGAAAAATTTTAAAAAGACAAAATCAGTAAGTTGGACTTCATTAAAATCAAATTTTCTTTCCTGTGAAAAACAGTATTAAGAGAATGAAAAGAAAAGCCATAGTCAAAGAAACAATGTTTGCAAAGCACACATCCAATAAAGGATTGGTATCCAAAATACACCAGCACATCTTAAAATTCAACAAAAAGACAATCAATTTTTTAAAAGATCAAAATATATGAACAGATTCTTCACTGAAGACAATTTACACTACAGGAAAAAAAATAAAAATTAAACAAAGGAAATTTCATCAAAGTTTTAAATATCTGCACAGCAAAGGAAATAATAGAGTGATGAGACAACATACAGAGAAATAAAATATTTACAAGACATACTTCTGGATCAAGTATCCAAAATATACAGTAAATACCTCATATCATGAATCCTTCTGTTTGTGAACAATTCAGATCATGAACAGAAGCATTCAGCAAAATTTTACTGCCTTTCACATATTCCACATGGAGTGAAAAACATCACTGGGTCGGTCTTCTCCACTGAACAAAAATGTCCACCTGGTCATCATACCCACTCTGACACACTATCATGGCTTCCTCTACTTGAAATCACAATCATGAGATCACAACAGACCTGTCCATATTTGCTGTGAAGTTTTTTGTGTATGTTTTAGCAAATGCAGTATTGTTCAATCCAACACAGCTCCAAAGAAAGTACACAGCAAGCACGGTGGTAAAAAAAAAAAAAAAAGTGCAATGATGAAGGTGATAAGAATGTGCAGAGCAGTAATGAATATGGTAAGCATGTGCAGGTCAACAATGGTAAGAAGAAGGTTTTAAATAAAATAATAATTGAATCAAAGAAGAAATTGCAGAAAAGCATGAGCGTGTTATTCCTGTGACGGATCTGGCCTCAGAGTACAAGGTGGAGAAGTTGACAATCACAACTATTAGGAAGAAGAAAGGTGCCATCAAAGGAGCTGATATGGCAAAAGGAGTAGTGATGTTAACCAAGCAGAGGACACAAGTGTTGGAAGAGGTGGAAAAACTTTGGTTAGTTTTGTTAGTACTGGCAGGAGATAGCATCCTGGAAATTACACAGTGACTTACTGCAAGAAAACGCTCTACTGAATTTAAATCCCGTAGAAGGTGGTTTAATAAATTCCACGAGAGAAGCAGCATCCACAGTGTGATAAGACATGGTGAGCCTTTCATTTCTGACAAGGGTGCTACAAGAAAAAATTTGCAGAATTCATGAAGGCAGAAGGATACATTGCTTGACAAGTGTTCAACAGTGATGAAACAGGGCTCTTCTGGAAGAAGATGACAAACAGAATCTATATAAGACAGGAGTTAAAGGCACTGCTGGGGCACAGGGCCATGTACCACACATTGAGATTTTTACTGTGTGTGAACAAAAGCACCAATTTGCACCCAGAAAACAACTGCACGGGCATGCAGGACCCAGCCAGAAACCCACTCAGACACCAGGGGATCAGCAGAACAGGCCTCAGCCAAAGGGCCACGTGAACAACAGCTGTACCAGGCATGCAGGCCCCCGCCAGAGGCCAGCCCAAAAATCATTGGTAAGTGCATGCAGGACACAGCCAGGAGCCCACCCAGACAATGGTACAACACAGGGAACCTGAAGGCCATCATTGTGAACCCAGATACTGACACAGTGGTGAACAGCAGAGAGAAGGCCTCTCCAGGGCTTGTTGAAAATTGAAGCCCAATGGGAGAGCAAAGAGACACCTCAATAAAGGCACAGCAGACTACAGTGGTTGAAAGGAGAAGAAACTTAAACAAGACTCCAAACTAGACACTGAGCTCACCAAAGGCAACTTCAAGGGGCAAAGAGATGGAACAATTTGAAATTCAACAGTCTGGACTCCCTCAGATGGCAACAAAAGATGATCTGAAGAAAATAAACTCAGAAATAATTTCTCAGATAACAACAGAGACTGTGTCCATCGTGAAAGGCATGATTACTAACTCTACAGCAGACATAGATAAAAAAAAAATAGAGGAGCTGAGGAACATGATGGAATTCCAGCATAGGAAACAAATGGAATCCATAAAACAGATGCAAAGAGATAGGCAGGAGATTAAAAACTCCATTGACAGTTTACACAGCAGAATGAGCCAATGTGAGGACAGAATATCAGATATAAAAGACAGGATTGCGATTAATGAACAGGAAAAGAAAGATTTCTTAAAAATAGCTAAGAACCATAAGAAATCACTCCAGCAGTGGCTAGATGATGCAAAGAACAATATAAGACTGATCAGAGTCAATGAAGAAACAGGAGACAGCACAAATGACAAAAAAAAACAAACAAACAAAAATAACTGTTCACAGAAGTAATGGCAGAAAACTTCCCAAGAAGGGGAAAAGAATTTGACATACAGAGAACTGAGGCATATAGGACTCCAACAAGCCATGACCAAAAATAAATCAATGTCTCAACATATAATAGTCATGATTCCAGGGGAAAAAAACCCCAGAAGAACAAAATACTACAAGCATTTCGAGAAAAGAAACAATTCACATACAAAGGAAAGCCCATCAGAATCACAGCAGACTTCAGAACACAAATACTCATGGCAAGAAGAGCCTAGAGTAAAGTATTTGAAGCCCTAAAGGAAAACAACCTCCAACCCAGATTGATGTAACCTGCAAAAAATATCTTTCAAAATCAATGAAGAAGTAAAATAGTTTCACAAAAAAGAACACCTGAGGAACTTCAAGAATGCCAAACCAGCACTCCACACACTTTTCAAAAACATCTGAGGAAAACACAATGGGGTCACAACCACATGAAGCCCAATAAAATGAATCCATCAGGCAAGACAATAAATGAAATGCAAAAGGGGAGAATCCAACAACAGAAAAAGATCATGAGAAGGATAAGTCAATATACATCAGTTATGACAATCAATGTTAATGGTCTCAATTCACCAATCAAAAGAAACAGACAAGCAGAATGGGTCAACAAGCAAGATCAAGCAATATGCTGCATACAAGAAACACACTTAAATCAAAAATAAACTCATAGACTGAAAGTTAAAGGGTGGAAAACAATACTCCATGTGACAGGACCCTGAAAAAAAATCAATGATAGCTATACTATTTGCAGACAAAGTGGACTTCAAAGCACTACTGATTAAGAGAGACAAAGAAGGACACTACATCCTTGCAAAAGGAAAAATTCAAGATGAAGAGATGACAATCATAAATATATATTCACCAAATACTAGTGCATGCAACTATATGAAACAAATATTAATGGACATGGAAAAACAAATAGGTACTAATAAAATACTAGTGGGGGACGTGAATATTCCATATCCACAAATACATAGATCAACTAGACAGAAAATAAAAAATGAAATACTGAGAAAATGAAAAAATGGAAACAAAGTCTTTGTAAATAGGGAGGGATGGAGGGGTTGAAGGGAGGGCAGGGGAAGGGGGAAAAAAATAAGAACCAAGAGAGTATGTAAAGGTGTATATTTCCAATTATGAATGTCATTATATTGTACATGTACAATGTACCAATAAAAGAATATAGAAAAATATGAAATATTACAATTCAAGAAAACTCTTGAACAGAAGGACTTAACAGATGTTTACAGAGTGTAATCAGAATACACACTCTTTTCAGCTACACACAGGTTGTTCTCCAAAATAGAACACATACTAGCTCATACAACATATGTAAATAAGTGCAAAAGAATTGAAGTTACCCCGTGTATACTACCAGATCATAGTGCGATGAAATTAAAGATTAATAGCAAAAGAAACCACAAGAATTCTGTAAACATACGGAAGTTAAACAACACACTCCTGAACAACCAATGGGTCAAAGAAGAAACTAAATAAGAAACTAGACAGTTTCTACAATTACATGAAAATGCCAATATAACATATCAGAATTTATGGGACATAATGAAAGCAGTCTTATGAGAGAAATTCATAGCAGTGAATAATCATATCAGGAAAACAGAGAGAGCTCAAATAAGTAGCATAATGCTGAACCTCAAACTTCTAGAAAAAGAAGAGCAAGACAAACCTAAAACTTGTACAAAGGAGGAAATTATGAAGATCAGAGCAGAAATCAATGCAATGGAGACCAAAAGGACCATACAAAAAATTAAAGAAGCAAAGACTTCTTTCTTCAAAGAATAAACTAAATTGACAAACACTTAGCCAACTTTATCAAAAAAAGGAAAGAAAAGGCCCAAATCCGTGCAATTGGGAATGAAGGGCTAAAATTACAACAGACAGAGCAAAAATCCAGAAGATCATCAATACCTACTTTGAGAACCCAAATGCCAATAAGATGGAAAATACAAAAGAAATGGACAGATTTCTATATACATATGAATTACCAAAGCTGAAGGAAGTACATGACCTAAAAATTCTAAATAACCCAATGTCAATCAGTGAAATTGGAAAAGTAAATCAAAACTTAACAGTGAAGAAAAGCCTGGGTCCTGAAGGCTTCACTGCTGAATTTTACAAGACATTTAGAGAACTACTGCCACTGCTGTTTAAACTCCTCAGTGAATTTGAAAGGAAAACAATACTCCCAAATTCATTCCTGGAAGCAAGCATCACCTTGATCCCAAAAGCAGAGAAAGACCCAACCAAAAAGAACTATAGGCCAATCTCACTAATGAACATAGGTGCAAAAATCCTGAATAAGATACTGGCAAACAGAATGCAGAAGATCATCAAGAAGATCATATACGCTGACCAAGTGGGATTCATCCCATGGATGCAGGGATGGTTCAACATGTGCTAATCAATAAATGTAATATATTATATTAACAGAACCTAGGACAAAACCCTTATAGTTATCCCAATAGCTACAAAAAAAAGCATTCATTAAAATGCAACACCCATTCATGATAAAAAAAAAACCTATAGAAAATTGGAATAGATAGTCTTTATCACAACCTGATAAAACCCACCTGTGAAAAACCAACAGCCAACATCATACCAAATGCTCAAAAATTGAAATCCTTCACACTAAAATCAGGAAGAAGACAAGGATGTCCACTATCACCACTCTTGTTCAGTATAGTTTTGGAAACATTAGCCATGGCTCTTAGAGAAGAGAAAGAAATAAAATGAATAAAGGTAGGAAATGAAGAAATCAAACTGTCATTATTTGGAGATGACATGATACTCTATATAGAAGACCCCAAGAACTCCACCAAAAGTCTTCTAGACTTAATAACCAAATTCAGTAAAATAGCTGGATACAAGGTCAACACACAAAAATCAATAGCTTTCCTCTATAAGAACAACAGACTCACTATGAGAGAAATAGGGCAAATAATTTCTTTCAAAATAACATCCAAAAAACTGAAATATCTAGGAATCAACCTAAAGAAAGAAATCAAAGACCTCTTCTCTGAAAACTATAGCACTCTGAAAAGAGATTGAAGGTGATATCAGAAAATGGATGGAGATCCCTTGCTCCTGGATAGGAAAGATCAATATAGTAAAAATGGCCATACTTCCAAAACTGCTATATAGATTCAATGCAATTCCAATTGAGATCCCAGCAGCATACTTCATGGACCTTGAGAAAACAATCCCAAAATTGATTTGGAACAAGAAAAGATACAGAATAGCAAAAGCAATTCTAGGTAGCGGAGAAATGGCAGGGGGTATCACAATCCCAAAATTGCAACTATACTACAAACCTACTTTGATAAAAACAGCATGGTATTGGCAAAGAAACAGACCTGAGGACCAGTGGAACAGATTACAAGACGCCAAAACAACTCCAGACACACTCAGCCACCTCCTCTTCGATAAAGGAGCCAAACATCCTCAGTGGAGGAAAGGTAGACTCTTTAATAAATGGTGCTGGAAAAATTGGGTTTCAGCATCCCAAAGATTAAAACTAGACTTATATCTCTCACTATGCACTAAACTAAAATCAAAATGGATTCAAGATCTAAATATTAAAATAGAAACTCTGAACCAGTTGGAACAGAGGTTAGGTAGAACTCTTGAAGACATCGGTGTAGGAAAAGATTTTATGAACAAAACCTCAGTTTCCCCTGAACTAGCACAAACAATCAACAAGTGGGATGTCCTCTTATTAAAAAGCTTCTGCACAACAAGAAAAACCACCCACATTATGAAGAGACAACCCACAATGTGGGAAAAAGTCTTCACCTGCTCTTCCTCAGACAAAGGCCTACTATCTAGAATCTATAAAGAACTTGAAAAGTTCAGACCTCCCAAATTTAAAGACCCAATCCAAAAATGGGCATCTGAAATGAACAGACATTTCTCAGACAAAGAAGTAGAAATAGCAAATAAACATATGAAAAATGTTCAACATCACTGGTCATTCGAGAGATGCAAATGAAAACAACACTGAGATTCCACTTCACTCCAGAAAGAATGGCTGCTATCATGAAATCAACCAATAACAAATGCTGGTGGGGCTGTGGGGAAAGAGGAACCCTGCTCCACTGCTGGTGGGAGTGTAGACTGGTGCACCCACTGTGGAAATCAGTATGGAGATACCTCAAAGAACTAGGACTGGAAGTCCCATTTGACCCAGCTATTCCCCTGCTGAGTATCTTCCCCAAAGAATTAAAAGAATCATACCACAGTGATATATGTTCACCCATGTTCATAGTAGCATAATTTGTAATAGCTAAAACTTGGAAGCAGCCCAAATGCCCATCAACTGGAGACTGGATAAAGAAAATGTGGGTTTTTTCTAAAATGGAGTACTACTCAGCCATCAAAAATAAGAAATTAGAGACATTTATTGCTAAATGGATGCACATTGAAGGGATACTCTTAAGTGAAATAAATAGGACACACATGTATAAATATTGAATAGTTTCTCTAGTGTGAGAAACTGGAAGTGTAAATAAGGGCTAAAAGGTATAATAGATAATGTGAAATAGGAAGAAAAGGGGCAAAGGGGAAGGAGAAGTGAGAGACATGGGGGAAGGAAATAAGGGAATGGAATTAATATGAGAAAATGGAAAAATGGAAACAAAAGTCTTTGTAAATAGGGAGGGATGGAGGGGTTGAAAGGAGGGCAGGGCAAGGATGCAAAATAAGAACCAAGAGAGACTATGTAAAGGTGCAAATTTCCAATGATGAATGTCATTATATTGTATACCTAAAATGTACCAATGATCAGAATGAATAATTGATAATGCCATATAGGAAGTAAAAGTCCAAATGGGTAGGGCAATGGGATGGCTAGGGCCAAGGAGAGAAGGGAAAGAAAAAATGATGAGAAATGGAAAAAATGGAAACAAAGTCTTTGTAAATAGGGAAGGGTGGAGGGGTGAAGGGAGGGCTGGGAATGGGGAAAAAATAAGAACCAAGATACATCATGTAAAGGTACAATTCCCAATGAGAAATGTAAATGTATTGTATACCTGTAATGTACCAATAAAAGAATTTTTTAAAAAAGACATATCATGTAAATGTACAAATTCCCAATGATGAATGTCATCACATTGTATACCTAAAATGTACCAATTAACTTAGTGAATAAAAAAAAACACTGATCTGATGATTAAGTCACTAGTGGTGTACCATACCTAGATTGCTCATTCATTCAAGGAACAGAAGGTGCACAAGGCAAGAGTGCTTGTTTTGTGGAGGGCCAATGTGAAAGCTAGGGTCACAAGGTGATTGTTTATTGAATGGCTGCATGAGGTTTTCACACCCACAGTTAAGAAATATCTTCCTGACAACCACCTGCCTGAAAAGTGCCTTCTTCTGACTGACAGTGCCTCTCCACACCTTTCAGCATGGATGCTGAGTGTGACTTCATAAAGGTCACGTTCCTCTCCCCAACATGACACCCATTTTGCAGCTCACTGACCAGTGACCTGCAACTTCAAGAAGTTTTATACAAAGGCACTCTTCACCAGGTGTTTTAATGTCATTGAACAGACATCCTTGACTCTGAAAGAGTCTGGAAGAAACACTTAAGTGTCCTCCACTGCATCAACCTCAGTGACAAAGCCTGGGAAGATGTCACCTACTGGAACTTAACTCATCCTGGAGGAAACTATGGCCAGAATGTGTCATTGAACGTGACTTGGAAGGGTCTGATGCACAGGTAATGGAGGAGATTGTGATCATGGGCAAGAGTATAGGCCTGGACATGGATGCGGCAGACATAGAGGAGCTTGTTGAGGACCATAAGGAGGAGCTGACAATGGAAGAACATGCTGAAATCCCGAGTGAGCAGCAGAAGGCGCTTGTTGAGGAGCATTCCTCTGAGGAAGAGGAAGACAGGGAGAAGGTTAGCAGCAATGTGATAAAATCCATTATGGAAAAATGGAATGAGTGTCAGGATTTCTTTGAGAAGCACCACCTCAACATAACTGTAGTGAACAGTCTTGAATCTGATGAACAATAACATGATCTCTCATTTCCAGAAGACTATGGAGAACACAAAAAAACAAGTAAAATTAGGCAGATTTTTTGGGTCAAAATTGACCCTGCAGGTAAGAGACAAAGAAAAGAGGAAATCCCTGAAGCAGATCTCCCCAGTGTCTGTATGAAGCCAGAGTCTCCCTCCAAACAATAACTTCCTCTCTACCCACCTTCCTGTCCTCCACTCCAGAAGTCACCTCAAGCAAGGTTAGTATTATCTTTCTTCATACTGTAATGTTCTGTACTGGCCTTTGTTTCATATTTGTGAGGTGTGTGTGTGTGTGTGTGTGTGTGTGTGTGTATATATATATATATGTCAAAATGATTAACCTTATTTACATTGAATCTTAAGGAAATTTTGATTTGGTTCGCAACTAGAACCATGGAATGAATTAATTTTATGAACTGAGGTACCACTATTAAGGAACCCAAAAAAACATAATAGGAAGAAAATTTAAAACACAGTGTTTAAATTGGTGATCTGGAGAAGCTGATTAATGAGTACTCTATCACTTTTAGTTAGAAGTAAGAAATTCAGGTATGCACAGTAGCTGGCCATAGGTAATAACAATGTGGTGTACATTTCAAAAGGCTAGAAGAAAGGATTCTGAATGTTTTCCCTGTAAAGAAATGATAAAAATAAGAAAGAAAAATGGTTAAAGAATCTAAATAGATATTTTAACTATTTTTACTTGTACGTGTATGCAGTACATGATTACCTTCATTGTGAGATATTAGTACATATACAGAACACATCTTAATTCTTTTTATGTCCTCTTTTCTTCTCTTTACCTCTTCCATCTCTTGATTCCTTTCCCTTTTTGCAAATGATCTCCCTGTTTCCTGTTATCTGTCTTCTATTTTGCTCTTTAATTTATTGGTACTTTGATTTCTCAGGTAAGACAAAACATGTTATTTTTAAATTTGTGTGTCTGGTTTATTTCACTTAACATTATAGTATCAATGTATGCCACATTTCTACAAATGACTCAAATCTATTCTACTTCACAATAGAATAGTACTCCATTGTATTTAAATACCACATTTTCTTTATCCATTTATCTGTTGGTGTACATATTGATAGCTTTCAAGATTTAGCTATTATTAATTGTGCTGCTATAAATATGGGTATGCATACATTACTATGGTATCATCTCTTTATCTCTTTTAGGAAGATATTTAGAAGGAGAATAGCTCAGTCTAATATAATTTCTATTTTTAGTTTTTTGAGGAAATTCCATACTGAATTCCATAGTGGTTTTACTAGTTTACAATCCTACAAACAATGAAGAAAAGTTCCTTTTTTCCCATAGCCTGCCCAGTATTTATTTATTATTATTTGATTTCTTGATGATAGCCACTCTTTCTGCAGTAAGATGATATCTCAGTGTTGTTTTAATTTCCATTCTCCAGTGGCCAGAGATGTGAAACATTTTTTCATGTATTTATTGGCCATTTGTTCTTCCTCTTCTGAGAAATGTTTATTCATTATTTCACTTGCCCATTTTTTGATGGAGTCTTTCCTTTGGGGCATCTAATTTTCTGAGATCTTTATATATTATAAATATTAGCCCTCTGTCTAAGGAGTAACTGGCAAAATGTTTTCCCAGTTTTCTAAATTGCCTCTGCACTTTGTAGGTTTTTCTTTTGCAGTGCAAAATGCTTTACATTTGATATGATCCTATTTGTTAATTCTTGGTGTTATTTCTTGTGCAAGTGGAGTTCTGTTCAAAAAGTCCTTGCCTATGTTTGCACCTTCAAGAGTTTTACATTTTTGTCTTCCCCCAATTAGGTGTTTCTGTTCTAATATTTACATCTTTGATCCCTTTTTATTTTTTTTACACGGTGAGCAATATGTGTCTAGATTAAATCTTCTGCATGTGGATAGCCAGTTTTCCCAATGGCATTTGTTAAACTAGCTATCATTCCTCCAGCATATGTTTTTGATCCCTTTCTCAAAGATGAGGCAGCTGAATGTGCCTGGGGTTATTTCTACATCCACTGTTATGTTCCATTGATCCACATGTCTGTTTTTGTGCCAGTGCCATGTTGTTTTTATCACTTACCTTGGTAATATAACTTGCAATGCAGAATTTGATGTGCTCTGCTTTGCTCTTTTGGCCCAGGATTGCTTTCACTATTTTGAGACTCTTCTGGCTCCACATGAATTTTAGGATTGCTTTCTCTAGTTTTGTTTCTTTGAATTTTAAAAATAATCTTTTTTTACTAGTTACTATGTGCATTACAGAAAACAAAAACACAAGAAGCAAAGAGAAAACAATCCTAGTATTCATATGGAATTATGAATTAATTATGTGATTAAATATGAATTAATTCATATGAAATTAGAAGAAGGATATGCATATGCTTTTATATGTGAAAGTAATCATGGGCAAAAAGAGCAAAGCAGGGGCATTCAATTCTGCATTGCAAGTTATATTACCAAGCTAGAGTGATAAAAATAATAGGGAGGATGAGGAAGGGAGGAGAAAGGATTAATAAAAGGAATTGAGAAATGCTATGCACACGTACAAACTCCTCATTATTAATGTAATTATAATGTACTACAAACATATACCAATTGAAAAGACACACAAATGGCCAACAGAGACATGAAAAGTGCTGATTATCACTAATCACTAGGGAAATAAAAATTATAATCACATTTATTTATCATCACACCTATTAGAATGGCTAATATCAAAAAAATAATAAAATAAATGTCAGAACAGGTGAAGAAGAGAAACCCTTGTGTACTGATTGTAAGAATGTAAATTACTACACCCATTGTGGAAAATAGTACAGGGGTTTCTCAAATAATTAAAATGGGATTATTGTATAAGCCTCAAATCCAATTACTGTGTATATATCAAAAAGAAATGAGAACAGTATACCACAATGGCGTCAGCATTCCCATATTTGTTATAGCATCATTCACAATAGTTACAATATAGAAACAATCTAATAGTCTATCAATGGATAGATACAAATTGTGTGCTGCACAGATGCTCCTCAATTCACGATGAGATTATAACCTGATAAACCTATTGTAAGTTGAAAATATTGCAAGTCAAAATTACATTTAATCCACTTAACCTATTGAGCATCATGGCTTAGCCACACACCACACTTTGAAGTATTGGGTATGTCTTCTAGTGGTCTTGTAGATAACTTGGAGCTCTGGTTTACTATTGCTGCCTAGCACTATGAGAATATCATATTGCATATTACTAACCTTCAAAATGACCAAACTTCAAAACTCAATGTAAGTTTCTACTGAAAGCATACCGCTTCTGAACCACAGTAAAGGTGAAAATCAGAAATCAAACCATTCTAGGCCAGGGACTGTCTGTATATACAAAGTGAAATATTATTCAGCCTTTAAGGAGATGAAACTCATATTATTTGTGAAAACATGGATGAACCTGGAAGACAATACGCTAGGTAGAATGCTCCAGGTACAGAAAGAAAAATATGATATGAGCACATGTAAGTGTGCAATCTTTAAAAAGTTGAACTTCAGAAGTAGAGAGTACAATGATGGTGGTTTCCAGAGGTTATGGAGCAGGGTCAGCTGGGAAAACTAAGATATAAAATTTTAGTTAGCAGGAGGAATAAGGTTTAGTGATCTATTTCGCAGAATGGTGAGTATAATAAATAATAATGCATTGTATATTTCAAAATTGTTGAGATTTTTTATATCTTTGTCACAAAAATTGATATGCATGTGAAGTGATAGATTTAATTAGTTTGATTTAATCATTGCATAATATAAACACATAACAAAGACATATTGTACCCCATAAATATATAATATACTAATGAATTAAAAACAAAATAAATGAAATAATAATTAAAACAAGAACATATGCAGATGGTAAATAAGCATATAAAAGAAGCTCAGTGTCAGAAGTCATCAAGGAATTGCAAATTAGAACAATGAAATACTACTATACAGCTATTAGAATGACAAAATTCTTAACATGGATAATATCCAATGCTGACATGATGTACAGCAATCATTCTCATTCACTGTTGATGGCAATGCAAAATGTACTTTGAAAAAGAGCTTGAGTTACAAAATTAACCATGTACTTATATGATTTAGCAATTACACTCTTTAGTATTTACCCAAAGGAGTTGAAATTTATGCTCACATAGAAACCTGCACACAAATGTTTATAAACTCTTCATTCATAACTACTAAAACTGGGGACCAAAATGTCTTTCAATATCAAGAGGTGAATCAATAGGTGAATGAATAAACAAACTAATATATCGATACAATGAAATATTGAGAAATAAATGAACTATCAGATCACCGAAGGATATGGCAGAATGAACCTTAAATAATATTGCTAAATGAGGATAGTTCATCTGAAATGGCTATACTGTGTATGATTCCAACTACATAATTCTTGGAAAGGAAAAAAGATTGAAAAAGTAAAAAGATCACTGGTGGCCAGGGTTTGAAGGAGAAGTAGAAGGAATCAATAGATGGCATATGGAAGATTCTAGTATAGTGAAACTATCCTGTGCTGTACTATAATAGTGGATACACATTACTATATATTTGTCAAGATCTATAGAATGCACAACACTAAGAGAAAACACTAATGTAATCTATGGACTTCAATTAATAATACTCGTTCATCTATTGTAACACATGTATCATATTAATACAAATGTTAGTGACAGGAAAAACTGATGGAGAAATGTGAGGACATAAATAAAAACTCTATATTTTATGCTCAATTTTTCTGCAAGCATAAAACTGTTTTTAAATAATCTGTTAACTAAAATCCAACCCAATTTGAAAAATATACTCACAGAACTGGCTGCAGTTTTTTTGTGTAGAAAATTGAAAAGCAGGTGTTACTAATGACCCATAACAATTATAAAATCCTCAACAAAGCGGCTATAGAATATTCAGTTTAAAGCAAAAACAAAACAATGTAATTTCCCAGAGAATGCCCCACTCTCCCTACACCTCCCTCTCCTGCCCCCCACCGAGACTTTATATATATCCTTCCAGTGAAGCTAAATATAAACCCATGGTTGTGCTGCATAAAGCTGTTGTTATTCACAAGCCACTTAATTGTTAGAGGACCTCTACTAAAAATAATGGTGTAGGTTTGGGGATAGCTGATTGGAAGCCCTTATCACTGACAATAATTAGATAGCAAGGCCAATGTCTATTTAAACCGATTTCAGCATTCTGCAATAAAACTAAATCATCTGTATACAGAAGGATGTTTTTTCTTCCTTTTTTAATACAGGCTTCATGAGTCCAAATAATCCAAAGTGGTCTCCAGTTAATAAGACAATTTTACAAAGAAAAGATGATGAAAATACAGGCTACATTGCCATATTCAAAATCTGTATGTATCAGTAAGAAAACTATGTTCACTGACATTGACTCCTGACTTTCTCAGAGGTTCTATAAATAGAGGTTTCGTATAAGCATCAGTGTCCAGGCTGCCATACTGCATTCATATGCTTTAACTCATACAATTTCTTTTCATGCATCAAATGTCAAAAAATTATCAATAAGAGATACACATGATCTTGTACTTTTCTTTGTGAGTAATCCCATTAAATTATAGGAATATAAAATTTGTTGTTAGCACATTACTATTCTGAGACATTACCTGCTCATCTCCTACAACATTTGCCTGAGATTTCAAGATTTACATTTTTCAAGAAGACTGACATAAATTATTGATGGGTTTTTAAAAGGTCTGTTAGATGAGGAGAGTAATGAAGCTGGCCATTTAAAATAATTTAAAGGTTTATATTCTGAGTGCAAAAAATAAGACTCTAGTGGTACAATTATAAGGATAAACAAATCGCAAGTATTCCAGTCCACTATTCAGAGTGATACTTAAATAGTTTGGAGTTAAGAATCTTTATTAGGTGCTTTATTTAATTGAAGATATAAAACCCTTTATACAACATGAAAGAATATTACTGATACAGTGTAAATTAAGAGGACTTAAGCATATAAAATCAAGGGAAAATTGGCGGCCATACACCACAGAAAACTGAATGGCCATGTAGAGACTCTGTCTTCATATTTTGAGCATGCAGAGCTAAAATTACATGAGCAATTAACCAGCTCTATTTAGTCATTTTAAGGTAATTAGAATAGTACCCGGGACCCTGCCTAGTAACCATTGCACATCTTGATTCCCTCCACTATTCATAATAGGATTCATCATGGGGATGATCATGCTCTTTAAGAACTGAATGTTAACTATGTAAGTATTCCATTAAAAATTGCAGATAGTTGAATCAAAATGTGCACATGTACCAATCCCCTACAGTGAATGTAATAATTATGTACTGCAAACATGTACTAATAAAAATGGGAAAATAAAACTATAAAAAAATGAAATTCAATTACAGTGTAAACAAAAAACATCTTAACAGACATGTAGAGAATTACTTGTACTTTCCCTCAGCTGAGCAATTCTTAGGTTCACCACAACAGCGAAAATTATAGGGCCCAGGAAATTGAGCTGGAGATCAGAAACTCAGAAATGTGTGGGATGAAACTAAAGATAAGAGGATGGCAGATAAGAACCTGTTCACCACATTGGACCTATAGAAGAAAAGCTAAAATATGGTGCTTGATGTTGTTATTGAAATACTTATCCTCTAAATGTAACAAGCAGTCATTTGAGAAATAAAGAGCTTGGTGAGGTCTTGGGATGTAGCTCAGTGGTACAGCCCTTGCCTAGCATGTTTATGGCCCTGGATTCCATTCCCAGAGCTGAAAAAAAGAGCATGGTAAATGTGAGCCCTGGGTAGAGAATGAGTTACAAATGACAGCATAACAATGGTAGTTATTGGAGGTCAAGAGCTAAAATTCTGCACTAACAAAAAATATAAATAGACTGGGTTTTGACACTTAACAAAGCAATAGGATAACCTTAAGCAGAGACAGATGTTTACTGTCATTAGGAAACGCATTGAGGATTCACCAAAGCCTAGCAAGAATAGGTAGGCAAGAAAAGAGTCCATGGCACTGTGGACTTTATGACAGTTACCTATAAGAAAGACAAGGCTCAAAAATCATAGATAAGAAGTGACAAACAGGAAATTTTACTGCTTGGGTTTATCAAAAATTCCTCCAAGTATGAAATCACCAAATTTGTTTTACTTTCTTCCAAGATCAGAATGCTCTGGCAGATCTAAAATAAACCTAGCATTCTCTTTAATACTAATGAGATGAGAATGTGGACACTTAAATCATCCAGGTGAAGTTTTAATTCCTACTTTCTTCACCTCCTAAGTGTGTCTCTGATTAAGTTAAACAGTCTCTCTAAACTGTACCTACCTTGTGCACAATGAGATTGACAGGTTTTGATACAAGTTAAATGAGACAATATATACAATGCCCTTTGACTATTGCCTGGCACATAATAGACTCTCACATGGTTGTTATGCAAAAGATCACATCAGCTTCTTTTCATTAGCACAGTCAACTTAACGACAAAAAAACCCCAGAAGAATTCCTTGAGTTAAGTCACCTAGTAAAAAGGGTACAAACTATCTTGCCTCCAAAGACTTACTAGAATCGTATAGGATGAAGATCAGAAATCAGCAACAAGCAATTTTCCCAAGAACATAGGCTTTAGCTCAGTAATTCTTACAATGCCTTTATTCTGTACTAGTGGGTGGAGTTATCTACCTTGGGTTATGAGGTTGTGTTGGGGAGAGGTAAAAGTACACCTGCAATGGAGGACATAGATACATGCATCCAGAAGCTAGGGAATCATAAGGAAATAGGTGATGGTAGAACTAAAAAGAAGTAGCTATTCCTAGCAATTAACTTCTCTACAGCACTATATTTGCTTCACACCATTGGTTACTGACATCACTACCTGCTTTTCACAAATATTTTGATCAATGTTTGCTGATATTTATAGTCCCTCTTTGAGGGAATATAGCAGCTCATTTCCCTTACTTCTATTCATTTGCATACATAATCCATTAAATAAATACCAATTTTTGTAAAGCACTTGGCTAGGTATTGTGGCAAGTTATAGGAAGAACAAGAAAGATGTTGTTCTTGCCTTCAAGGACTTGAGAATTAACCAAGGAAAGGAAAACATGAGTGCAAGGCTCACTGGGGCAGAGTAGAGAGCAGGGATGTTCTAACAATGGTATAGAAGCACATAATGAGTGATAGGAAAGCACACAGAAGGGGTTTAGAAGGCCTTGCACGGGGTTAATGTTTGCACCTGTGATGATTTGAGAGATGCGCTTTAGAAATGAACAAAATGCAGCAGCAGTGAATTATGGGACATGTTTGGAAAAAAGGAAATAATGTGATAAGGATGAAAGGTCAAAGGGGAAGAGTCTCTGAGAGTGTGTCAGAGGCTGTTTTTAGAAACATCTCAGACGGTCTTGAATGTCAGGCTAAAGTATTTAAACATATGTTTGTAGTCAACAAGTAGCCAGTGAAGATTTCTGAGCAAAAAATGACACGGTCAGAGGTATGACTTAGGAAAGCTGGCATGGTAATAGTAAGCAGAATGGATTGGGAACCAGAGAGTCTGAAGAGAACAAAAACAAAAAACTTACAAGGCTACTCTAAAAATCTGATGAAAACTTATCACACTATAAGGAAAGAGCTTAGAAGTGGGATGGGAAAGGAGATGCCAAAGTCAAGAGATGCTGTAGATGTACAATTGCTGGGCTTTGCTGATGGATGAGATGTGAGGAGCATGAGAAATGAAGATGACAAGTATGACTGACACTTTCAGCCTGGCTGACTGGAAAGACTAGAGTGTCATTTTGGGAGGCAAGGAACACAAAAGAAGAAAAGATATGGGAGGTGTTGATGATGTGTCAGAATTTTTAAAAACAGCTCTGGAGTGGAGCACTTCTCAAATTCAAAGGTACATACAGATCATCTGAAGACTTTGCAAAAATGACAATCGATCCAGTAGGTGAGAAGCTGGGCCTGAGATTCTATATTTGTAATAAGACCACTGAGAAAGTCAATGTCCCTGGTCCTCAGACTCCATTAGAGCAGCAAGGCTTCAGAGAATGACAAGAGGAATAGTCGGGGAGATTTTTAGTAGAATAAGGCACATCTGAGTAGTAGATGTACCAAGAAATAAATAGGAAAGCAATATTAAACTTAAAATGTATATAAAGAGACACAATAGAATTTGGGCCAAATATATCCTTGAAGTTAGCACATGAATTTTAAAGTATTTGCAATGTTTTTGTTCTCTAATTCAAAGTATCCATATTCACATGTGCATACCTACTTTTCAGATTCACACACACGCACAAGCACATTTAACTTCTTTCATTTATCATATCATTTTTTTCCAACGAAAAACCCTAATAGGCAATTAAGTGCCCTGATATTGGCTAATATGAACATTAACAAATTATTTAGGTACTGAAAAATCAAGGCTTTTTAAAAATAATATTTTAAGCTAAAAGGCCCATATCATTAAATACAAGCTGCTCTTTCTCTCATAACAAATTTAATCCTATGGACAAGTAATTCTTTTTCCTTGTAATTCTCAAAGTATAAACTATCTCTATGTGACATTTCATTATTAATCATTAAGTCACTATTTCTGTCAGATACACTATTGTATATTATGTAATACTAATGAAATATTCACTAATTCTGCATCATCTCCAAGGAATTTGGCTAACCTATCCCATTGTGGAGACCTAGAGAGATTTTACTTAATGGACAGGGAAGATGCACTGATGTAACATGGATGCCTAACAATGCACAGCCTCTCAGGGAATTAAGGATTTTCTTTTAACCAAGAAGTTGGTTTTTCTGCTATCCAAAAGAAAGGACATGAAAACAACCCAAATGCCTGCTGTGGAAATGTCTCTTTCACTGGTCTCCAAAGTCTCCATTTTATGCTGACTTTCACCAGAAAAATCAAATCTCCCCCACTCAGTCACCTGGGAAGCTGGGATGTTAACTACCAAGGGCCTGCGTGACAAAAGAGCTGAAACCAAAGGGCAAGAAGAGGCTGCATGTGGATAAGAAAGCAGGGGCAGCATGAGCCCTGAGCCAGGCAGGCTTTGTGAGTGTGCAGAAGGAAATACAGAGCCTCACAGGTGGCATTTGCCCTGGCCCTTAGTGTGCAAGAAGCACCCTGCAAATTCTCAGCAGAGGGAATAGTGGGAGCCAGGAACCTGTTCCCAAGCCCTTTCTGACAACCTTCAGATTTTATGTATTCAGATTGCACTTAGAAGTATCCAGCAACTCACCAGTCTCTTTTGCAGCCTTCCAAACGCGTCACCTTTCAAAGAAATAATTGGAGGCAGGCTGAGAAAACAGCAGGCAATGGATAAATGCTTCTATGAATGAGTGACTGAAATGAATGAATGTGTGAAGGGAAGAATAAAAACCCCACAAATTCCAGAGTCTAAATCTGTAAATGACTAGAAAAGCACATTTCCTGAGGGAACTATTTCATCTCAATTTGGAAATACTCATTTCTGACCTCAGATAATGCATATATTTTCTCACACGGTTGATTGACGTTTATAAAAGTAGTTTTTTCAGACAAAACCTGTTATAGGCAAAAGAACAAAAACTAATTATTTTTTCTTCTGCTGAGCCTTTGAATCTCTTTGATCAAGATGAGAAACCTGGCCCTGCTGGCTCTGGTCCAGGGTTGTAGCAGTTTGAGGAAGTTCCAGCTACAGTAGACTTGTACTCAGCCCATTAAAACACATCAAACCTAGGGGGACCTGAGAGATCCAAAAAAAGGAAGGAAGAAGCCTCTTTTATTGCTGTCCAAACCCATTTCCAAGATCAGTATGATTTTACACCAAGCCAATTGTTCTTCTTTTTGTTACCTTTTAAAGGGGCATTTTATTTTACTTATTAATTTCAATATTGAAGGTGTAAAATGTATTCTTTCTGTGTGTGCTTACTCACTTTTTAGACCCCCCCCACACAAGCACATACAACTTCTTTGATTTATCACACATATCATTCTTTTTTTCCAAAGAAAAATCCCTAAAAAACAACTACTTGTCCTGGTATTGGCCAATGTCCACATCAACAAATTAAGAAAAAAACCTGATAAATTAAGACTCTTCAAAATATCATTTTACATAAAATGCACACATGATTAAATCTAAGTTGCTCTTTCTCTGCCACTCTCCCTTCAACTTAATAATAAATTTAACCATACGGACAAATAATTATTTTTCCTTATTATTCTCAGATAAAAATGTAAACTACCTCTCTGTGGCACTTTTACTGAATAAGTGTGTGTGTGTGTGGGTATGTGTGTCTCATACTGGGAACTGAGCACAGGGTCTTCTCACTGAGCTATATCCCAAGATTCTTTTCGAAATTTTTTCGTTTCAGACATGGTCTTGCTAATTGACAAAGATGCCCAGACTGGACTCAAACTTATTATCCCCCTGACTCCAACCTCCCAGAGGGCTGGGATTATATGTGTGTAATATCAATGTATCACTATACTCAGAAAATTTACATATTCAGTTTCCCCTATTACTCTTTTCATGTGTGTGTGTGTGTGTGTGTGTGTGTGTGTGTGTGTGTGTGTAGACAGAATCGAAAATCTACTCTCTTGGGAAATTTTCTGGATGCAGTAAAATGTTGCTAAGTTTCAGAATTAGTGATCCTACCTACCTGCAAATCTGAAGCCTTTCACCACTATCTCTCTATTTCTTCCCATTGCTTCATTGTGGGAACCATGATGCTCCTCTCTTGCTGCTTAGAGAATTTCTTTTTAAATTCTATATACTAATTATTTTCTAGTGAACCATGGATGTTCCCACCAATAAATAATGCTGTAACCCACAGAACTTCTTATACTATGAGATTTAGTATCTACCAAAAAAAGGAGGAAGTTCAGGAGATAACAGTGAAACTACTTTAGAGAAAACTTTTAATAATTTTAGTAGGCTATTTTAAGGCTAAAAATAAAATACTACAGAAAACTGATTTCGATTCACAATTTTGTAAGAAAACATACTACTGCCGTCTGTTAAAAACATGATTTTCACTAACTACTGAGGACCCTAAATTACAGACATTTCCCTAAAAAACATGAATGGAAAAAAACAGAATATTCCATTAAAAATGAACAGAAATAAGGTAAACTCAAACATGCGAAGGTATTAAATACTTCAAGTATAGGATGTTCAGAGATACTTGGTGGGAAACAAGACTTCTCAGATTAAAAATTTTTTTCATTCTACAAGTGGACATCTCCTCATATGCATGAACACCTTCTCAAAGACAAGGCTAAGGCCAGCTTCTAGCAGATGGGAAAGAAGGATGAGGCAGGCGTTTCCGCTTACAGAGAAACTGATATTCACTTTGACACCCTTGAGAAAACTTACACAGGCCCCTAAGGGAGAAGGAGTTGGAAGCAGGGGCCAAGGCAAGGGATGCAAGTGCTCAGAGCCAACCCAGAGAACATTCTGAGCCTGGGGAGGCCATCCAAGAATTGTTCATTTGCAGTTGGGTCCACAGTCCCCCTGACCTCTCCCACTGCCCATGCTTGGCCTCCATCCCTAGAGACCACTGCTCTTGCACAAAACCTCAGGGTCACACTCACTTAGGACAAAGGCTCCTCCCAGCTCCATGGCCCTGCTGGCAATGGCTGGGGATGCAGGGAGCAGGAAAGGGGTAGGGGGAGCTAAGTGTGAGTGCGTGAGTGTGTGTGTGTGTGTGTGTAGGGGTTGGGGGTGATGTGCCCCTTCCTGGAGCAGTCACAGGGAGTCCAGGTGAGGAGTCTGGCACCCCTGGGAAGGCCAGGACATCTTCCAACTGACCCTGCCTGGCCCTGGCTGGCCAGTGCTTGGTGATGGCCCCACATTCACACAAAAGTCCTGTTGCAAACAAGGGCCAATTTTCTTGTTATGCTACCAAGACCTAAGTGACTCTGTGGACAAAGCAAGGATGCTGTTCACGGCGCAATCTCTCCCTTGGATGATGATAATTTGCCACATCAATTTACCTTCCCAGACACGAAGCATCAGAGGATTAGCTATTAAAAGAAAGACATTTTCTCGCTCATTACAGCCTGAGATGTAAAATGTCCAGAGATACAAGAAGCCCTGTTTTCACCACTAACGGAAAAATTATTTCTGACCGCTTTGGGAGAAAATGTAATTATTTTCCTTCCTGTCACAGTGTTTCCACACTCATCTAGAGATGAGAGAGCCCTATTAAAATGGACTCATCTTCTTTCAAATGGTGCCAGCGAGTGACCTCCACTGACCTGGGGGTAGGAGGCGGGTCTCTGAGTCCTCAGTCCTCAGGATTCAGAGTCACCAGAAGCACAAGTAATTAGCGCTGAGTCATTGCCATCGCCTGCTCATCACTGGAGGGGGGAACTTGGCAGAGAAGAAAGTGAGCACTTCGGGGAGACAACCCCTTCTCATTTGCCAGTGTCCAGGGCCCACTCAGACCACAGTACTACAGACTCCTGGGGCTGCTCTACTGCAGGACTGGTCTGGTGCCCCTCAGCCCCCATGAAACCTCACAGTTGCCATCTGCTTAGCCACAGGCCTTCCCCACATGCTGCCATCACAGGGAGAGAAACACCTGGATCTCCACCTACAGTGATCCTGAGCTCATTGCCTTTGGGAAGATCCTCATCCAGTTTGGCTGTGAAACAGAGTTAGTTAGCCAAGGTGGCACTTTGCCTCCCTGCAAGGTGCACTATGCATTTTTTCTGGCCACTGGACATGTTTCTATCTCAGCCCACTTTCTCTTCCCAAGAAGAACTCAGAGAGATAATGCTGACATCTCACTGCAATCTCTTTCTCATAAACTCTAGATCAGAATTCTAAACATCACTCATTGACACCATCTGGCATCTTAGGCATTCAATATCCTGAAACTTAATAAACCTAAAAACACTAGGCTACATGAAAGAAGCCAGTCACTCAAGTCCAAGTACTATGTAATTTCATTCATACAAGTCTAGAATGAGTAAATCTATAGAAACAGCAATGTAAAAATTACGTTTTGAACACCTGAGGGAATGGCCAGTCTCACTGTCTTTAAGGTAAGTATTTTAAATTAAGAAGATTTATTATACAAGGAATATCCAGGATATAAGAAGTAATGGTGGACGCGCACTAAACTAAGATCGAAGTGGATTAAAGATCTAAATAGTAAGTCAGAAACACTAAACTTGCTGGAAGGTAAGTTAGGTAGAACCCTTGATGACATTGGCATAGGAAAAGACTTTATGAACAAAGTCTCTGTTGCACCTGAACTAGCACAAAGAATCAACAGCTGGGATCTCATCGTATTAAAAAGCTTCTGCACTGCAAGAGAAAGCACCAACAGAGCTAAGAGACAACCCACAATGTGGGAAGAAATATTTAGCAGCTGTAACTCAGACAAAGGGCTACTATCAAGAATATATAAAGAACTGAAAAAAATCAGACCTCCCAAATTCAAAGACCCAATTCAAAAATGGGCAACCAAAATGAACAGACATTTCTCAGACAAAGAAGTAAAAACAGCAAGTAAATATATGAAAAAATGTTCAACATCACTGGTCATTTGAGAGATGCAGATGAAAACAGCACTGAGATTCCACCTCACCCCACAAAGAATGGCTGCTATCAAGAAATCAACCAATAACAAATGCTGCCAGGGGTGTGGAGAGAAAGGAACCCTTCTTCATTGTTGGTGGGAATGTAGATTGGTGCAACCACTGTGGAAATCAGTATGGCGATACCTCAAAGAACAAGGACTACAGGTCCCATTTGACCCAGCTATTCCCCTACTGGGAATCTTCTCCAAAGAATTAAAAGAATCATACCACAGCGATACATGTGCACCTATGTTTATAGCCACACAATTTAAAATAACTAAAACTTGGAAACAGCCCAAATGCCCATCGACTGGAAACTGGATAAAGAAGATGTGGTTTTTTTATAAAATGAAGTACTACTCAGCCATAAAGAATTAGAAACTAGAGACATTTATAGCTAAATGGATGCATATTGAGGCCATACTCTTAAGTGAAATAAATAGGACACACATGTGTAAATACTGAATAGTTTCTGTAGTGTGAGAAATTGAAAGTGTAAATAAGGATGAAAATGATTAAAATGAATAACTGATAATTTGAAATAAGAAAAGGTCCAAGGGTTTGGGGATGGTGGAAGGGAAAGGGGAAAGGGAAGAACGAAAAGAAAAAATTATGAGAAAAAAAAATGGAATCAAACTCTGGGTAGATAGGGAAAGGTGGAGGAGGTGAAGGGTGCACAGATAATGGGAGAAAAAATAAAAACTAAGATGCATCATGTTCTGGTACAAACACCCAATGATAAATGTAAATGTATTTTATACCTAAAATGTACCAATAAATATATATATATATTTAAAAAATAAAAAAAATAAAAGAAGTAATGGTGGGGCCAGGGATTTAGCTCAGTGGTTCCGCTGCCAGCCTTGCAAGCGCAAGGACCCAAGTTTGATCCCCAGTCCAAAAAAAAAAAAAAGAAGAAGTAATGGTGAATAAATAAAATGATAACTATATGTGGAACTATCAGCAAGCACTTCCTTTATACATGGTAGTAAGTAGTAGTTTTGTGGGATTATGAAAAGATGAAAATAAAACACTGGTTAAAAATAGTTCTGGAACAAGACAAAGATGTTCACTCTCACCGTTTTTATTCAATACACTCGGGTTTTTTTGAAATTTTAGCAAAAGCAATTAGGCAAGAGAAAGCAATAAAAGGGGGATACAAACAAGAAAGGAAGAAGTCCAATTTTCCTTGTTTGCAAATCATATGTTCCTATACTTTGAAATCCCCACTCTACCCAAAGAATTCTATGCCCGGTAAATGAATTCAGCAATATAGCAAAATATAAAATCAATATTAAAAATAAATAGCATTGACAGCTTCCAATGCAGAGGAGGCTTCTGGATCTACATTCTATAGCTCCCACCACTGAGAAGGCTTCCAGGTCACCGTCCCACAGCTCCCAGTGCAGAGTAGGAGACTTCCGGGCCAACTTACCACCACTCCCAGCACAGAGCAGGTGAGCCACGTGGGTGTCAGCAGCACCGCACCCGATCCCCCCCTCACTGCAGCCCCCCCCCCCAGGTGAAATGAAAAGACATGTACACAAGCCTCAGAACCAGACTTCCAGATTACATACAGCAACCCCAAAGGGGAAACTAGATGGAATATTCTGATACTCAACCACCTGGACTCCTTGAACTAACAAAAGAAAAGGATCTGGAAAAAAAATAAAAGCAGAAATAATTTCTCAGATAATAACAGAGATTGTGCCCATAGTGCAAGACATGATTAATAAATCCAGGAAGCACACAGATAAAAACAATAGAGGAGCTGAGGAACATGATGGAATCTCAACATAGGAAACAAATGGAATCCATAAATCAGACACAAACAGATTTCCAGGAGATTAAAAACTCCACTGAAATTCTATGCAGCAGAATGAGCCAATGTGAGGACAGAATATCAGATATAGAAGATAAGATTGCAATTAGTCACCAGGAAAAGAAAAATTGCTTTAAAATTGTAAGGGACCAGGAGAAATCAATCCAGCAGCTGCTAGACATTGCAAAGAAGAATAACATAAGACTGACTGGAATCAGTGAAGAAACGGGAGAGAGTGCAGATGACATAAAAAATGTTCACAGAACTAATGGCAGAAAATGTCCCAAGCAGGGGAAAAGAACTTGACACACAGATAAGTGAGACATATAGGACTTCAACTAGCCTTGACCAAAAAAATCTACACATAGGCATATAATTCTGAAGATTCCAGAAACCCAACAGAAGAACAAAGTTCTCCAAGGAGTTAGAGAAAAGAAAGAAACCACACACAAAGGAAAGCCCATCAGAATCACAGCAGACATCTCAATGCAAACCCTCAAGGCAAGAAGAGCTTGGAGTGAAGTTGCAAGGCCTAAAGGAAAACAGCCTCCAACTCAGATTGATGACCGCTGGAAAACTATCTTTCAAAATTGATGGTGAAATAAGATGCTTTCGTGACAAAGAGCACCTTAGGAACTTCATGAATACCAAATCAGCACTCAAAAAAATTCTACATAATATCCTAGGAACAGACAATGAGGATCACAACTGCAGGAAGCCCAGCAGAATAAATTCATTGGGTGTGACAAGAAATTAAATGGAAAGGGGGAGATTCCAACAAAAAGAAAAAGTCATGACTATGATAAGTCAATACATATCAGTTATAACCATTAATGTTAACAGTTTCAATTCACCAATAAAAAGAAATAGACTGGCAGAATGAGTCAAGAAGCAAGATCCAACAATATCCTGCATACAAGAAACACATTTACTTCAAAAAGAAACTCATAGACTGAAAGTTAAAGGGTGGAAAACAATACTTCATGAGACGGGAACCTAAAGAAAAGTAGGAGTAGCTATAATCTTTGCAGACCAAGTGGATTTCAAACCCACACTGATTAAGAGAGACAAAGAAGGACACTATGTCCTTGTAAAGGGAACAATCCAAGAGGAAGAAATGACAATCATAAATATCTACAGACCAAAGACTAGTGCACCCAACTATATAAAAAAAAACTGACTTGAAAAATGATATAAGCACTAATACAATAGTAGTGGGGAACCTTAAAAGCCCATTATCACAAATAGATAGATCAACTAGACAAAAAGTAAGCAATGAAATACTAGAACTCAATCAAGCTCTTGAACAAATGAACTTAACAAATGTTTACAGAGTGTTTCACCCCACAAAATCAGAATACACATTCTTTTCAGCTGCACACAGGTCATTCTCCAAAATAGACCACATACTGGCTCATAGAACATAATTAAATGCAAAGGAATTGACTTTAGCCCCTGTATATTATTAGAGCATAGTGTGATGAAATTGGAGATCAATAGCAAAAGAAACTGCAAAAAATTCATAAACACATGGAAATTGAACAACACACTTCTGAATAACCAATGAGTCACAAAGGAAATTAAAGAAGAAATCAGACAGTTCCTTCAATTAAATGACAATGACAATACAACATATTGGAATCTATGGGACACAAAGAAAGCAGTCCTATGAGGGAAATTCATACCTGTGAATACTCACATTGGGAAAAGAGAGCGAGCCCAATTAAACAACCTGATGCTAAACCTCATGCTTCTAGAAAAAGAAGTTCTGGACAAACCCAAAGCTCATACAAGGGAAGAAATTATAAGGATCAGGGCAGAAATTAATGCAAAGGAGAATAAGAAAACTATACAAAAAAATTAATGAAGCCAAGAGTTGTTTCTTCAAAAGAATGAAGAAAATTGACAAAGCCTTAGAAAACCTTATCAGAAAAAGGAAAGAAAAGGCCTAAATCCATGCAATTAGGAATGAAAAGGGTAAAATTACAACAGACCCAGCAGAAATCCAGAGGATCATCAATACCTACTTCCAGAACCTATACACCAATAAGAAAACAGAAGAAATGGACAGATTCCTAGATACATATGAATTACCAAAGTTAAAGGAAGAGGGATTAAAAATTCTAAACAACCCAAAATCAACCAATGAAATGGAAAACGTAATTAAAAACTTACCAACTAAGATAAGCCCAGGTCCTGATGGTTTCACTGCTAAATTCTACAAGACATTTAGAGAGGAACTACTGCCACTTCTGTTTAAACACGTCAATGAAATTGAAAGGGAAACAATACTCCCAAATTCATTCCTGGAGGCAAACATCACCTTGATCCCCAAAGCAGAGAAAGACCAACTGAAAAAGAGAACTATAGGTCAATCTCACAAGTGAACATAGATGCAAAAATCCTTAATAAGATACTGGCAAATAGAATGCAGAAGATCATCAAGAAGATCATGCACCCTGACCAAGTGGGATTCATCCCAGGGATGCAGGGATGGTTCAATATACAAAAATCAATAAATGTAATACAGTATACCAACAGAGCCAAAGACAAAAACCATAGTTCATCTCAATAGATGCAGAAAAAGCGTTTGACAATATCCAACATGCATTTATGTTAAAAAGCGTACAAAAAATGGAATAGATGGTCTCTACCTCAAACTGACAAAAGCCATCTATGAAAAACCAACAGCCAATATCTTACTAAATGGTCAAAAATTGAACTTCTTCACACTAAAATCAGGAACAAGACAAGGATGTCCACTATCACCACTTCTGTTTAATAGAGTTTTGGAAACATTAGCCACAGCAGTTAGACAAGAGAAAGAAATAAAAGGAATATAGACAGGAAATGGAGAAGTCAAATTGTCATTATTTGCAGATGATATGATACTCTATATCAAAGATCCCAAGAACTCCACCCAAAGACTTCTAGACTTAATAACCAAATTCAGTAATGTAGCTGGATACAAGGTCAACACACAAAATTCAATAGCTTTCCTCTACACGAATGACAGATTCACTGACAGAGAAATAGGGCAAATAATTCCTTTCACAATAGCATCCATAAAACTGATATACATAGGGATCAACCTAACAAAAGAAATCTAAGGCCTCTTCGCTGAAAACTATAGCACATTGCAAAAAGAGATTGAAGACAATACCACAAAATGGAAAGACATCCCTTGCTCCTGAGTAGGAAGGATCAACATAGTGAAAATGGCCATACTTCCAATACTGCTATAAAGATTCAATGCAATCCCAATTAAAATTCCAGCAGTATACTTCAAGGACCTTGAGAAAACAATCCAAAAATCATTTGGAACAAGAAGAGACCCAGAATAGCAAAAGCAATTCTAGGTAACAGAGCCATGACAGGGGGTATAACAACCCCCAACTTGAAACTATACTACAAAGCTATTGTGATAAAAACAGCATGGTCCTGGCAAAGAAGCAGACCTGAGGAGCAGTGGAACAGATTAGGAGATGCAGAAACAACTCCAGACACACTCAGCCACCTCATCTTTGTCAAAGGAGTCAAACACTCTCACTGGAGGAAAGATAGCCTCTTCAATAAATGGTGCTGGAAAAATTGGATTTCAACTTGCCAAAGACTAAAACTAAACCTATATCTCTCGCCATGCACTAAATTAAAATCTAAATGGATTAAAGATCTAAATATTAAAACAGAAACACTGAACCGGCTGAAACAGAGGTTAGGTAGAACTCTTGAAGACATTGGTATAGGAAAAGACTTTATGAACAAAACTTCAATTGCCCGTGAACCAGCACAGTCAACAAGTGGGATCTCTTCTTACCAAAAAGCTTCACACAGCAAGAGAAACCACCAGCAGTGTGAAGAGACAACCCACAATGTGGGAAAAAATTGTCACCAGCGGTCCCTCAGACAAAGGTCTACTATCTCGAATTCATAAAGAACTTTAAAAAATCAGACCTCCCAAATTTAAAGACCCAATCCAAAAATAGGCATCTGAAAGGAACAGACATTTCTCAGGCAAAGAAGTAGAAATCACAAATAAACATATGAAAAACTGTTCAACATCACTGTTCATTAGAGAGATGCAAATGAAAACAATGCTCAGATTCCACCTCACTCCAGAAAGAATGGCTGCTATCATGAAATCAACCAATAACACATGGCTGGTGGGGCTGCAGGGAAAGAGGAACACTGCTCCACTGCTGGTGGGAGTGTAGCCTGGTGTACCCACTGTGGAAATCAGTGTGGAGATACCTCAAAGAACTAGGACTGAAATCCCATTTGACCCCGCTATTCCACTGCTGGGGATCTTCCCCAAAGAATTAAAAGAATCATACTACAGTGATATATGTGCACCCATGTTCATAGCAGCACAGTTTGTGATAGCTAAAACTTGGAAGCAGCCCAAATGCCCATCAACTGGAGACTGGATAAAGAAAATGTGGGTTTTTTATAAAATGGAGTACTACTCAGTCATCAAAAATGAGAAATTAGAGACATTTTTTTGGTACCAGGGATCAAACTCGGGTCCTTGTACTTGCGCAGCAGGCGGCAAAACCACTCAGCTAAATCCTCAGCCCTAACATTTTTTGCTAAATGAATGCACATTGAGGCGATACTCTTAAGTGAAATAAATAGGACACACGTGTGTAAATACTGAATAGTTTCTCTGGTGTGAGAAACTGAAAGTGTATATAAGGACTAAAAGTTATAATATATAATGTGAAATAGGGAGAAAAGGGACAAAGGGGAAGTGGAAAGGGTAGGGGAAAGGAAAGAAGGGAATAGAATTAATATGAGAAAATGAAAAAAAGGAAACAAAGTCTTTGTAAATAGGGAGGGATGGAGGGTTTGAAGGGAGGGCAGGAGAAGGGGGAAAGAATAAGAACCAAGAGAATATGTAAAGGTGCATATTTCCAATGGTGAATGTCACTGTATTGTACACCTAAAATGTACCGATAAAAGGATATACCAAAAATAAAATTTAAGAAAACAAATAATTAAAATGATGCTTATTCTACTTTAATTCAAAATTTCCTAAAAGCCCTGGTACTTTGTATAAAACAATAAAACAAATGTAAGGTATAAGAATTGAAAGTTTGGTCCAAGGTCAGTAGCTCAATGGTAGAGGACTTGCAGAACATATGCAAGAGCCTGGATTCAATTCCCAGTACTATAAAAAGGGGTAAAATAAAATAAAACAGAAGCAAACTATAAGGTACCTAAGAGTAAAGGTTGCGAAATATGGGCAAGATGTGTAAATTAAAAATTATAACATTTATAGTAAGAGACTAAGATAAACAGCAAGATATCCATGTTTGTGGCTAGGAATCCTTGATAACCAAAAGATGTGAGTTTTTCCTAAACTGATCCAAATATATGAAGAAATTTAGGTAAAGTATATCAAGTTGGTATATTGATTATTTGAAGCTGAATTCACTGGAGGAACTGTATCTGCAGAAAAGGCCATTTAGCCTGTGTTTTTGTACAAAGATTCTTTTGGGAGGGATGTCCTTCACATACCAAAAAATGCCTTGATTTCCAGACACAAACTGGTCACTAGAGTGTTAGTGAACCTGAATAAACAAACTCTTTGACATCACCCTTGTCTGCCACTAGTTTCCATACTCCTCCACCAATATACCTCTTAGTGACGTCCCTAGAGCGTATTAGAGTGTATCCTCCTAGCCATATATCCATGTCTAGTGTTATTCCTTCACACATATATCATTTTTTTCTAAACTGTATAAAAGCATCATGCTTTAGTCATTTCTTCAGATTTCTCCCACTTGTGAAGATGTCTTCTAAATGTAAAATTAATAAAGATTTTCAATAATGAATGTCATTATATTGTATACCTAAAATATACCAATAAATTTAATTTTAAAAAATAAAGCTTTTACGCTTTACACTTGTTAATCAGTACTTGTACTAACCGGATTCCTAGATCTAGCCAACGACCCCACATGAGAACTAAGGGGGAATAGAGAGGATCTCTCTGACTTGCAGGATTTGGTTCCAACTCGTGGCTCCTTCACTAGCTGGAAGAGTGCTAGCCCCAGGGCTGCTTCAGCTGAGATCCAAGCCTCTGACCAAAGGCCCAAAAAGAGTCAGATTTCTTACCAGTCAGGAGTTAAAATCTCTGCTGTGGGTACTGGACATGGTGACAGTGGTAAGATACCTTTTGTCTCCTTCTTTCTCCAAAAATTTGGATTGACAGAAAAAAATCTTTCGTGAACTAGTTCTGTGGATAAAAGTGACTTTTAGTGTTTTATGAGTACTCTAGATTCCTATTTGATCCTTTGTCTCTTAGAGATAGTCTTTGATTTCATTTGTCTGTCTCCCTGTAGCATTGGTCAGGAGTGGAATGAGAGGGAAAGGACACAGGAGTAGGTCTTTAGAAGCCTGTTGTTGCAACCAGTGCATACATGGAAAGTTCCCACCAGACCCGCTTTCATTTGGACAAATTTTGCTGGGGGTCCCTGAAAGAAAAAGAACAAATAAGTTTCCCCTCTTATCTTATGTCTTGAGAGCTTGGCTTTTGTGACCAAAGAGGACATCCTTTCTGGTCCCTGCCATCTGAGGTGCACAAGTGTCACCTGTGTCTTGCAGGCAGCCAAATGCTGGGTACTTGAGACAAGACACTAAGATACTAAGCAGCCCATTCTATGTCCAACTCACCAAGTTCTTGGGGAAGTTGGTTTTCATAAGAGGCTGGAGTCCATGAGGGGCTTTTGTTGTTCTAACCTTTGTCAACCACTTAGTGCTAGGAAACTCCAGCCCAGCATCACCTGCCCTGTGTCACAGACTAAGTGGGACTGTGACTGGAGGTGTCTAACATTTTTGTGGGCGACCAAAGACACTGCTGCACAAACATAACCCTAACTTCCAGTGGCATCGAAGGTCTTTTCCACTCCTAATCTGTCTCTGAGAGTGAACATGAAGCATGGGTGTCCCAACGCTGGCACCCATTTCAGGAATGCCTCTTGCATCTGAAATGCAGCTTCTGCACTATTTTAAAAACTGACCTCTGTTCCGCACTGTTTTCATGCCACTATACTCTGACTTGCAATTTCTCTCTACCTCTAATTATTGTATATATCCCACAGGAAAAATTATAAAAGCTAGTGAAAAGTTCTCAGTGAAATTTTAGCCAGTGTGATACCATGAATATACACAGCTCTACTCTCCCTTGACTTTTGCATTTTAAAAATAGAGGGAGCAATTATATTATGTTGATGTGTATGTTTATGTCTACATATGTGTCTGCAAATCATCTACATGATACCAAATTGACTTAGAGTGCTCACAAATTAATCGACTCAAATATTTTAAAGTTTATTGCCAAGCGTGTTGGTGCACGCCTGTGAGACTGAGGCAGGAGGATTACCATGAGTTCGAGGCCAGTCTGGGCTACATAATGAGTTCAGAACCAGCGGGAGGTAAACAACTAGACCCTGTCTCAAAAAAATAAAGTTTATGTGGATTTTGGTAAGTAATGATTGGTCTAATTGAAATACACATGTCTATTAACATTAAATACAATGCAGACACACGAGTTTTATCTTCATTAGGTGTTTAAGGTAATAAAAGAGCAAGTTTGAATTAAAAATAAAATTAAATAGATGAAAGTAAAATAAGGTAATAAGCACTTTTAACAATAATAGTATTTTGTAATATATTCACTTAAACAAATTTTCCAAATCTCTTTGATAACTACACCCTTAGAGTTTTGCTAAATAAAATTAAATGATGGATATTCATTGACTAGCTAGATCATTCCCAATAAGATAAAATATTAAAACATAATTGCTATATGTAGCTTTGAGTTTACCCACTTTTTACTTCTTAATACAAAAAATACGTATGTTTAGGCCTGTTAATAAACATAAAAAGTATACTTTGAGAAAACATTTATTTATAAGAGATTATAAAATGATATTAATCTACAGCATGTTGGTTTGCATTTGTTAGAAATAAAAATTCAGATTAGTATACGTGATTTAAACTACGAAAAAGAAGGGAAACATCTATATGTAAGCAAAGTATACAAAAAATTAAAATATTTCATAACTTAAAATTATACAAGTATGGATTTTATTCAAGAAAAAGTAATTTTGCTTAGTTTACAGGTCATTTAATATTTGATTCAAAAAATGTGAAAGTTGTAAAGGATTTATAAAAAATAAATCTTTAGAATAAATTTTATGTATGACCAAGTTCACTAATAATTTTAAAAATTATCTACAAGTCGTTCTAAAAATTAGACATCAATATACTGATGCAAAAGAAAATTTTTGGTCTCTGCTTTGAACAAGATATTCGTGTAGCATTTATAGGAGGTGATAAAAGTTTTGACCATCTTTTGAGTACATTATAAAAAAATAGAATGGAGATAGAGAGTGTGTGTGCCTTACCCTGTCTTTATTAGGTCTTTCCATTGCTTTGAAAAACTGAGTCTTCTCTCTTTCAAAGAAAAGCTTTTTCATAGCTGTGTAGCTTCCTGTACTTGTTCTTAAAGTTCTTAATGATCATTCTAGTTAAATGAATGGCTGTCATTTTCAGTGACTTGTGATTATGTTTTGATCAAGGTTTTAAACATTTTATATTTGAAAAACTTCCCCAAATCAAATTCTCAATTAAGTCATTTTCACTTCAAACTAACTGGACATCCCAAAGGGCCCTGGAAGTCCAAGGAGACATTTTTAACTGAGCTTAATTGTTAAGTTAAAACTCTATGGGAGGTTTTGTCAACTGAGAAATGATGCTTCACCTTCTTTGAGTTATATTAGTATAACTCAACTTTATATATGTGTGTGTGTATGTGTGTGTGTTGTTTGTTTGTTTGTTTCATAAATAGGTGTCCTAAATATGCATTCTAAAATTGAATGATTCCTAAAAATAAGATATGTCTTGGTATGTGGCATCAATCATAATTCTGATATTATATTGGTATATACCACAAGAATAACCAAATTTCCTTGTGAATTATTATTATTATTATTATTATGAACTCTCAGACTTTTGACTACGATTAACTTTATGTGATCCACAGGCAATTATGTTGTTTGATTTTTCTCTAAAAATATTTGCAATCAGCAACAATCCAAGAATCACTTTTTCTTCAGCAAAATTCATGGAAAAAAACTGACAAGTATTCTCAATTGCAGGTTTCTTTTTAAAAAATTCTTTATTAGTACATATTGCCATACATGATGATCACATTCATCATAGAGAATTGTACCTGTACATACTATGTGTTCTTTTTTTCCCTTTTCCCTACCCTCCCTTCAATCCTTTTTTCTCCCCGCCATTTACAAAATCTCCATTCTTTTTTTGTTTTGTGTTGTGTTTTTTTGGTACCAGGGATCGAACTCGGGTTCTTGCGCTTGCGCAGCAGGTGGTGAAACCACTGAGCTAAATCCCCAGCCCTCCATTCTCTTTTTTTTTTTTTCTTTTTTGGTGCTGGGGATCGAACTCAGGACCTTGCGCTTGTGAGGCAGGCGTCGGAACCACTGAGCTAAATCCCCGGCCCCCTCCATACTCTTTTTTAATCCCTTTTCCCTTCTTTCCCTTCTCTCTCCTTCCTTCCTTCCCATTTGACCATGCTCTTCCTACTCCTCGATATCATCTGTTTTGCTCCTTGTTTACCCTTTGAGTTACCCACACAAGAGAAACAATGTGATATTTAAACTTATGTGTCTGATTTATTTCGCTTAACATTACGGTCTCAAGGTGCATCCATTTACCTAAAAAAAAACTCACGTTTATTCTTCTTTATGGCAGAGTAGTACTCTGTTGTATATAAATGCCACATTTTCTTTATCCATTCATCTGTTGATGGGCATATGGGCACTTTTCAAGTTTTAGCTATTATAAATTGTTCTGCTATAAACATTAATATGCATATATCACTGTAGTATGATGTTTTTAATATCAGAAAGATGTCCAGAAGGGGCATAGCTGGGTCAATTGTACATAGATTTCTGATGACTTTAGATTCATGCCATTCAACTGAGTAAAAAAACTTCCAGTACTCTAATAAAAAACTAGACTCATAAAATTGATGACTTCATCCACTAAACCAGAATTGGTGGAAAAAAAACTGAATGATCTAAGATTATGATTTCTTTTTGTTAATTTTTGTTTTGTTTTGCAGGTTTTAGAAAACTGTCTACAGTTTACAGCAGTTTTGCAATGTACACTTTTGGAAACAAAATCAAAACATTTACTTGTCTAACTACTTGATCCCTCCAAAAATTTGAAACTATCAATGAATAATCTTATTTTATGATAATATAATTATTTTCATAAGTTCAGTAAGAATATGTTCTTCTTGTAACAGGACACAATTGGAAATCATTATATTACCTTGGATGGAATACCCCCAGACAGTTCTAAGGAGCTGAGATTAGCACTAAGAAGCCACTAAATCCCATCTTGGAAAGACTGGTCCAATACCTTGTCTGCATGATCCCTTTCAGGGTATCTGGACCTAGAGCAAGTAAAAATGTTAGATTCTGACAGATCTGCAAACCTTTGGAGTTTTGGAGAACCTCAAGAAGAAAGAAATTCATCCTGGTAATATAGGCAAAGTTGGATAGTAAATCCTTGGTTTGGTTTCCCAGCCTTGAGAGGTTTTAAAGGTCTAATCTGAACAAAAGCCAGGTGTGATGATGCACACCTGCAATCCCAAAACTTACAAAGACTGAAGCAGGATCCCAAGTTCAAGCCCAGCCTGAGCAGTTCAATGACTTGCTAAGATCCTGTCTTAAAATAACAAAAAACACGGGTTGGGGGGGTAGCTCAATGCAAAGGACCTGGGTTTGGTACCACAAAAGTAAATTAATTAATTAATAGAAATTTTTATATTTCAGCAAAGCAAGCTTAAAAAGAGTTCCTATATAATCAGTCATTATTCTGGCTATACTTACGTAAATTATCAGTCCAAGCTACAACTCATTGTCCAAATAAATTAGTATTACCTTAATTGTTTTGATTAAAACAAATTGGAAGGGGGGATCAGAGAGAGAAAATTATGTTTAAAAAGGTGATAGTACACCTGTTGTTAGGTTTTAGCCTTGTTCATTGTTTTGAGATTTTGTTACTTACTTACAACTTGGACTACACCCTGAATATTTTGTATTTTCTTTTGCATATCTGGCTGTGACTCTGCAAATTAATGCCTTCAATTTTCTCCTAACTTTATGACATGGAATCACTAAAACTTACCTAGTCACGAAGCTAGCCAACTTAACATAAACTTTAAAAAATTACTACATCTGCATATGTAGAAAGAATGTTCATGCCTGTTACTGTATGGATTACACAAAGTTCCTTGGAACATCTGTTGCAAACTATAATCCAGGGAAGTCTGTCATCTTGCCTTTCTCCACCTCTACTCAGCTGAAAATACTGGAGCTCAAATCTGGGAATGTTCTCAGCTGATTGCCTCTCAGACTCAGAGACCAGTTTTTAGACTTTCCCAAACATTAACTTCTGGTTTTCTTTTGCTTCCAGAGAGATGTCTTTTACTAAATACCTGTTTACTTGTACCATCTATAGTGGCCCAGCTTTGATAAGAATCAATTTGCAGTGCTAAAGTCGGTGAGGGCCTAGAATCTACCCAGACGTAAATTCCTTAATTTAGATTGTCTTCCAGGAAAAGCCTCCAGGCCTTGCTCTAATGATTCTTCAGGTTTAAAATGGGCTTTTCAAGAACTGGACATGAGTAGAAGCCAGGGAGGGGAAGAGGACATAATAAGAAATTAAAATGTGTTATGTACATGTACCAACTCCCCAGTGTACTGCAAAAACTACTAATAAACATAAAAATGGAAAAAAGAAAATGAAAATAATAATATCATGAGCTCAAAATGGGCTACACAGAATGTAATTTCCCATGAAAAGAAATATGCTCCCCCTATTTGTCACCCAGTCAACAAGCAACTTCTCCCCTCTCCCTTCCTATATACTGGGGAGGCAAATTTGAGCTCATGGCTTCTGGCCTTCTTGCTGATGGGACACACGATAAAGCCTTTCCTTTTTGCAAAATCCCAGTGCCATAGTATTGTCTTCCATGCTGATCAGGTAGCAAGGCCCTGTTGGCAAACAGTACCACCTCCAGAAATGAGCTGAAACTGTTCACTCAACTGACCTATTCCCAGAGATGGGAGCCTGGTTTCATGGGCCATCAACTCAGCTTTTAATGTTTTGAACTTCTAGTAACGTTTCACACCAGGAAAATGAAAGAATTAAGGCAAAATAGGCTGAATTGCTATATTGATTCTTTTAAGCTAAAATCACTTTGAGGAACTATAACTTCAGAAAGGGCCATTTAGCCTTTTTCTATGTGCAACAGGCCATAAACATTCTTTCAGGAGGAATGTCCCTCACATATCATGACTGGAAAATAGCCTTGATCACCAGGCAAGGACTGGTCATTAGGACTGCAGTGAACCTGAATAAACAACCTTTTTGCCTTAGCTTATCTTCTACTAGCTTCTATATCACACCCCATGCCTCTGAAGGACATCCCTAGAAGGTACAAACCCTAGCCAAAGATTCATCTGTCCCATCATTTCTTCATACACTCTTGTTCTTTATCTAAAATGTATAAAAGCATCATGGTTTAGTCATCTTTTAGATTTCATGCTCCTGTGACAATCTCCTTACGTATGTAAAATTAATAAAACTTTTATGCATTTCTCCTGTTAATCAGATTTTGTATTAAAAATGACATTGGATCTTTCTCACAGTAAAGTTTAATTTCAGAGTATGACTTTAAAATTAAGCAAATATCATAACATTTTAGATGATATGTAAGACAGTAGCTTTCTGATACAGAGGTAAAAAGAATTTCTTTAACAGCACAAAATAATATCCTAATGCAGGCATTTATATTAAATATTATACTAATATTGGTATACTAATACAGGCAGTTAAATTAAAAGTAAGAATTTATGTTCATTTAAAGACTCCAGAAAGATAAACCACAATTTGAGAGGAGATATTTGTAACACATACAACACTAGTATTGAAAATGCACAAATAATTCCAAAAAATCAATAACAAATTAGACAAATAACCCAAATGTAAGTGGACAAACTATTGGCACAATATTTCAGTAAAAGAGCAAACTAAAGTTCTAAAAGTATATAAAATTATACGTAAACTTTGAATATATAAAATGATAAGAATCCAAATTGCAACCAAGATGACATGTTATTAAACATCGATCTTTAGAAGTATGAAAGTATCAGGTATTGAAGGAAATGTAAATGTAAAAAGATACAAATGCTTTGGAAAATAATTTGGTATTATCCTCTAAAGTTAAACATTTTTCCTTCTCTGTAACTTAGTAATTGGACGTCTGATTATTTACCATTAAGAGACTAATGCTCATCTAAACCAGGAAACATGTACAAACACATTTCATAATATTAAAATTTGGCAACTTAAATGTATATCAGCAGAGAATAAATAAATTGTGCAATTATGCAAAAGAATATTGTATAATAGCAGAAATGATAATGTATACGTAATAGCATGAATAAATCTTAAAAAGAAAATATATTCCTAAAAGACTGTATACCAAGCAATACCAATTTTAGAAAGCTCAGAAAAGGGCAAAAGTAAATCACCCATTGTACAGACATACATATACATGTGATAAAACTAAACTTCAAAAAGTAAAAGGCATGAAAATCATACAAACTAAATAGCAAAAAAATGATTTACCATGCTCACTTTCCCAACTAGGACAAAGAAAATCTTGTGCTCTCAGTAAATAAAGAGCTTTGACTACTTGCTTTACCTGCAAGTATCTCTGGGATCTAGACACATAATTATACTTTTCTAAATCAAAGAAAGATATGTTGGTGCTGTCATTCTTGAAGAAATGCATTTTAAAATGCCATGTTGCAAGTTCCCATTAACTGAGAGAGAAAACTTACATTGCTATGACAGCAAACAACTTAATAAAAAAAATGGAAAACAATCAATCAATTTAGTAATCTGTCATTTCCAGAATTATCAAGTGATGTAATGAGAGTGCTAAGATTGCGATATTTTTTTTCCTTGTGGTCAGATATATACAACCAAATAGACTTCAGGCATCCTTGAATTAATGATAAACATAATTTAGTCAAATAGCAACCAGCCTTCCCATTTAACTGAATACTTAAAGCAAATGTCTGCATGCCAATTGAACTGATTTGATAAATGTCTCTAAATCTCTGCATCAATTTTTTTAAAATTCTTGTCAACCAGCCTTACTTCCTGTTGTGCAAATGTTATTTTTCTACATTCTCCTCACATTTAGTATTTACATGTTTAAATGGTTTTATTCTCAACAGGAATACAAGTTAAATATACAATGTACCAAGTGGAAAATGAAAAATTCATCCTGAGCATGCATGTGGCTCAGGGTGGACCACATTTGACCCCCACTGATAGTACTGCATTCAGCATTCACATAATGCATACTGATTCTGTTCCAAAGATTGTGCTTTGATACAGTGGTTAAATCTGACATGTTCAGTTGCTTTGAGGAGATTCTCTTAAACATAATATCACAATACCATGTCATACATATAATGTTAAAGGTGTGCATAGGATAGTCTAATAATCAGGTAAACAGGGCAGAAAGACGTGTAACCCAGTCTGAAAGAAAAAGCAGAGTGGGAGAGAAACCTAATTTAAATTGGTAGTGCTTAAAATGTTAATTTAGGGTGTGTGTGTGTGTGTGTGTGTGTGTGTGTGTGTAGAGTAGAACAGCATGGGAAAAGACACTGGAGTAAGAAACCATATGGCATGCGTGGGGGAGAAAGATAATAAAGCCATTCATTATTATGGAGTTCAAGGTGTAGCCCAGTAAGTGATAAAAGTTGGGTCTGCAGAAGTAATCAGCAGAATCTCATCTCATAGAGAACCTGGTAGATAATATTGAGAAATTTCTACTTCATTCTGCTAATATTATGAATCATATCAATAGATTTCCTAATAGTGAAGCATCATTTTCTGGGACTGAGTTCCACTTGTGCTGCTTTATTCTGCTCGCTAAAATTTTATTTAGTATATTTGTGTCCATATTCTTGAGTAAGATTGATCTGTTGGCTTGTTTCTTTAATAATATCTTTAACATGGTTTGTTATTAGCAACATTGTGGCTTAGTAAGATATTGAAAATTTTGCTTTCCTGTCTGTGCTAGTACTGTAGTTGTAAAAAAGAATCACTTGGAAAGTTTACAAGAATACAGATTCCTGACTTCACTTTTAAGGCTACAATTCAATAAATCTGGACTACACAAGTGACTTTGAGCACCCAAAGTATTCTTAAATGAGATGGTTTAGGGGCCAGCATTTCTGAGAAACAATCTTATATGCACTGGGCCCAAACAAATAACATAGACATTATCTTTTCTAAAGATTTCATAGAATTCATTTGTAAAAGCAGTCAGGCTTTTACATGGTTAGCTCTCTGACAATTCAACTTTTTTCTGTGGTAATTTTTTTTCTAAATTTTCTATGTTCTCTGGGCTTAAACTTGTTAATGTTTATTTTCCAAGAAAAATTCATCTGCTGCATTAAGGTCTTTAAGTGTATTTTCTAAGAGATGAGCTAAGTATTATGATGATGATGATGATTTCACTGACATCTATAGCTACTTCTTCATTCTAGTTCCTAATTTTATGTGATCTTATTATGGTATTTTCCAGATATCATAAAAATTTGGTTTTTGTTCTATCATCTAAGATGTTTAAGAAGTTTATTATTTAAAATTAAATACATTGTAATAAGTATAACATGTATATAGAAAAAGACTCAAAGTATACATTTTTATAAACTTTCACAAAATGAATAAACTCAACTCACTTTAGATCAAGAAATAGAACATTATTCTTATGCTAGAAGACTGTGTATCTCTTCCCAATCACTACGTCCTCTTCCTAGAGGTAACCACTGTCCTGACCCTTAACACCATGTACCTGTCTACTCTTTTGTGTCCACATTCCTTTGTGCAATATTATGCTGCTTTTGTGTGTGTGTGGTACTGAGGAATGAACACAGGGCCTTTGCAACAAGCTACGCCTCTAGTCATCTTTGTTTCTGTTATTTTCAAATAGTGTTTCACTAAGTCACCCAGCTGCTCCAAAGTCATGATTGCTCAGCATCTCAAATTCTGGAATTATGTTCATGTACCACCATACCCAGCATCATTATGCATTTGAAGTTCATCCACATCCTGGTATACAGTAATATTTCAATTTACAATACACTGCTGTGTATTATATAAAATATATTTTATTTCTATTATCCAATTAATATTATTGCTTTCTGTCTTATTAATTTTAGTCTTCTCTTTAACAGAACATGATCTATATCATTTCTGCTATTTTGAAGTTACTGATATTTCCCTGAAGTTGAGTTAGTGCAGTATTACCATACCCACCTGAAAGGAAGCCATATCTTCTGTTTTCAAGGTATATAACTTAACACTTATTGAATTGACCTCTTGAAACTTGAAATTATGTAGGTCCTCTGTATTCTTAACTTTTTTTCAATCTGATTCAGCACAGGCTGAGGTAAATAAATATCTCTAGTGCTTACTGCATTTTATTTTATGCTATGTTGCCTATAATTTTGGCTTTATATATTCTATTGGTAGTTCATTTTATTCATAAAGATTCATGAGAATTTAACTCACTTTGTCTTTACAACTTTTTTTTTGATTTGAAATTTCTATGATGTTAATAGACTGTCTGTCATGGATCATTAATACTGACATGTCAATTTCATTGGATTAAGAAATGACACAGATTAGTAAAGCACACCCCTGGGTGTGTCTGGGTGAATTATGGGTCTGTCACCCATTCCTCGCTGCCACTCTTCTCCTGCTATGCTTCTGGGATGCCATGAACTAAGTAGGTTTGCTCCACCACACCTTTCCACTATGGCACTATAGCCCTAGTAGGAACCATGATGCTCCTACTTTGAGCCAGTGGATCGTGGACTGAAACCATGAGAAAATTAAGCCTCTCTTCTTTTAAGTTGTGGGTGTTGGGTATTGTGTCTCAGCAATGAGAAAGCTAATACAGAACATTGTTACCAGAGAAGTGGGGTCATTACTGTGACTGTAACTGACCACATAGTTTTGAAGCTTTCCGAACTGGTTTACCAGAGGAGTTTGAAACAGTTTGGAGATGCAGGCTGGGAAAATTCTAGAATGCTGGAAGAAAAGCCTGATGAGTGATTCTGATTGGAGCTCAGAAGAACAAAATGTCAACAGGGATGCAGATAGTAAGGGCCATGCTCAGGAGTTTTCAGTTGGAAACCAGGATTCTATTGAGAGTCTAGAGGCATGTGTTTTACACACTGGCAGAAACTTTGCCTACATTTTATGCGTGTCCTGAAGAATTTTTAAGAGACTGAGATTAAGGGCAATGGACTAATTATTCTGGTGGAGGAAATTTCTAGACAGTCCAGTATTCAGGCTGTGGCATGAGTACTGCTGACCGCATTTATCCAGATTTATGATGAGAATCAGGGGCAAAAAGCAGAGAAGAAAATTTGATAAATTTAAATTTTGGCACAGAGGAACCATGTGTAAAGTTAGGGCCACAGGACAGGCTGCAGCTAAAGAAATTAGCATTATTAAAAAGAAACCAACCATTTTGTATAGGAACAAGAAGAAAAATGCCTTGAAAGGATCTTGGGAATCAGAAAGACCCCAGGCATGGAAGGTACAAAATTGCAAAAGTGTCAAACTTTTATTTGAGAAAAAGTCCCTGGGACTTCTGCTTGAGAATGACTTGATTCCCTGGGATTCATTACTATGCTGAAGAATTCAAGCCCCCACTCCAACCGAGGTCCAACGAAGCCTAGCTACTGCTCCCACTGACAAGAGAATTGACATCTCCATGTGATGCGGGTTTTACTAGCATGCAGAATTCAAGAGTTTTGGGGTCAGGGAAGCCTCCACTAAGTTCAGTAAGTTTTCAAATGAAAGCTTGCTTAATAGGCCAGGCAGGGAGCTTCATCATCATGGTAGAGAGCTTCATCATTACTATCTAGGTTTCCCTAGGAAATGTCTGTTCCTCTGAGATGTCTTCTGGGTGTAGGTGATTCTTGACCTTTCTGTCTGTCCCAAGATCCTACTTTCCCAATCTACTAATGAAGAGAAGTTGCTATCTATTTGGCTTAGCACCCAGTCTTTTGGTATTGAACTATGGTGATGGTTAAGACCCCAGTCACAGTGTTGTCATTTAGGGGAGAACAACTCATTACAACAGATATGAAATCCTGGCTAAAGTAGTGAAATTAGCAATAACAATAGCATCAAGCATAGCCTAGAAACTGACAAACTGTGGTCACTATTAATTTGGTATCTATCACCATAGGAGCAAGATATACAGTTATATAATGTTATGGTTTGTGTTTAGGTGTTCCCGCAAAGCCTCACGCAGATGAAGTGGGACTTTCTTTTTCAGAGGTAGTTGAATCTGAAATATGTGATGCTGGGGTTAAGGGCATGCAATTACTAAATCACTACGTGTGAGCAATTAATTTGGTACCGCCCTAATCCTGGTAGTCTGAATGAGATAAAAGGAGCAGAAAGACCCTGTTAAACACTTGTTACCTTTGCTACCTTGTGTGCGCCATATGGTTTCTCCTCTACAATGCTTGTTTGTCATCACTGTCTTGGAGCCAGCTGATTATGGACTGAAACCTTTATGACCTGTAAGCCAAATGAACCCCTTCAGGTTTAACTTTGGGTGTCAGGTGTTTTGTCTCAGCAATGAGAGAAAAGCAACTAACACATATAACAAAATCCAATGCAAACCAGGAACTTGTAGGCAATGAATTTCCTCTTCATGGAGTCATTTTACCCTGGGGAGAGGGGGAATTTAAGAAAGATAGGGGAGAAAACAGAGAGATAAATAAAGACAAATATAGTTGAAGTAAGGCTGAAGGACAAAGGATAATCACCCAAGCTTTAGGAAATTGGAGAAGAGGGCAGGGGAGAAAGAATGAAGGAGAAAGCAAAACTATTGAAGCAAACCAGAAAGACAAGAAACAGTGTTCGCTCACATGAAGATATCATAAAATCAAGAGAGACAGTTGAGGAAAGAGATAAAGATGATGAGAAGAATAAAATAAAAATAAAGGTAAAAACTGAAACAATCTTCAAAAAACCCAACCAGACAGAAAAAATAAAATGAAACAAAGAAAAAATAATAAAATTCCTCTGGTGTGCACAGTTCTGTGGTAGTGCTCAAGTCAAAGCCCAAAACTGCTGTGTAACCCCGCTAAGTCTGCAGTAGGATTAGTGCTGGATACTGGACTGATCTTGACCTCTGGATGTGGGGGTTTGGGTCATTCTTCAGCCATTAATTTTCTGTATGTCTCCATCCCGCCACTCCCAGCCCAGAGTTAGGGGCTTCTGAGCCACCATTCCTCTGCTCTGGGCCCAGAGGAAGGGGCTTCCAGGGCACCATCCGTCCTGCCACTTCCAGCCCAGAGGAAGGGGTTTCTGGACCACCATCCATCCTACCACTCCCGGCCCAGAGGTAGGGGCTTCCAGGCTGCCCTCCTTCCAATCACTCCTGGCCCAGAGGAAGGGGCTTCTGAGCTGCTGTACCAACAATCCCAGCTCAGAGGAGGTGAGCCCTGCAGGTGCAAACAGCACACTCCCCACCAGGGGGCGAAATGAGAAGACAAGTAAGCAAGTCTCAAAACCAGACTATCAGATCACCTACAGCAACATGAAAGGGAAATGAGATGGAACACTCTGACACTCAACCACGTGAACCCCATGAACTGGCAATAAAAGAGGATCTGGAAAAAATGAAATCAGAAATAAGTTCACAGAAAACAGCAGAGATTTTGCTCATAGTGCAAGACATGATTAATAAATCTAGAGAGGAGCTGAGGAACATGATGAGATCCCAACATAGTAAACAAATGGAATTCATAAAATGGATGCAAATAGATTTCAAGGAGATTGAAAAACTCCATCAAAAGTCTACACAGCAGAATGAGCCAATGTGACGACAGAATTACAGATATAGAAGATAAGATTGCAATTAGTGACCAGGAAAAGAAAAATTGCTTCAAAATTGTAAAGGACCATGAGAAATCAGTCCAGCAGCTGCTAGACGATGCAAAGAAGAATAACATAAGACTGATTGGACAAAATGAAGAAACAGGAGAGAGTGCAGATGACATTAAAAAAAAAACTCTTCACAGAAGTAATGGCAGAAAGCTTCCCAAGCAGGGGGAAAGAATTTGACATATAGACAAGTGAGGCATATAGGACTCCAAAGACCCTTGATCAGAAACATCTACACATAGGCATATAACTGTTAAGATTCCAGAAACTCAACAGAAGAACAAATTTCTACAAGCTGTTAGAGAAAAGAAACAAATCACATACAAAGGAAAGCCCATCAGAATGACAGCAGACTTCTCAACACAAACCATCAAGGCAAGAAGAGCTTGGAGTGATATATTCCAAGCAATAAAAAAAAAACAGCCTCCAACCCAGATTGATGTACCCTGCAAAACTATCTCTCAAAATTGATGGAGAAATGAGATACTTTCATGAAAAGAGCACCTTAGGAACTTCATGAATACCAAAGCAGCACTCCAAAAATTTTAGACAATATCCTAGGAACAGACAATGAGGATCACAACCCCAGGAAGCAAAGCAGAATGAACCCATCGGGCGCAACAAGAAATTAAATGTAAAGGGGGAGAACACAACAAAACAAAAAGTCATGACAATGGTAAGTCAATACGTTTCACTTAAAACCATCAAGGTTAATGGTCTCAATTCACCAATCAAAAGAAACACAGTGAAGGAATGGGTCAGAAGGAAAATCCAACAATATGCTGCATACAAGAAACATACTTAATTCAAAATGAAACTCAGGGCTGGGGATTTAGCTCAGTGGTTTCACCACCTGCTGCTCAAGTGCAAATGCAAGGACCTGAGTTCGATCCCCAGTATGAAAAAAAAAAAAAGAAACTCATAGACTGAAAGTTAAAGGGTGGAAAACAATACTCCATGAGATGCAAACCCCTCAAAAAGCAGGAGTACCTACCCTCTTTGCAGATCAGGTAGATTTCAAACCAACACTGATTAAGAGAGACAAAGAAGGACACTACATCCTTGTAAAGGGAACAATCCAAAAGGAAGAGATGGCAATCATAAATATCTATGCACCAAACACTAGTGCACCCAACTATATAAAACAAATACTAATGGACATGAAAAGTCATATATGCAATAATACAATTGTAATAGGGGACCTCTATACCCCACTGTCACAAATAGATATATCAACTGGACTAAAAATAACTAATGAAATACTAGAACTCAATCGAACTCTTGAACAAATGAACTTAACAGATGTTTATACAGTGTTCCAACCCACAAAATCAGAGTACACATTCTTCTCAGATGCACATGGGTTGTTCTTCAAAATAGATCATATACTCATGCTTAGAACATGTTTAAGTAAGTGCAAAGAAATTGAAGTTATCCCCTGTATATTATCAGACCATAGTGTGATGAAATTGGAGATCCACAGCAAAAGAAACTCAAAAAATTTCCTAAACACGTGGAAATTGAACAACACACTTCTGAAAAACCAATGGGTCACAGAGGAAATTAAAGAAGAAATCAGACAGTTCCTTCAATTAAATGACAATGACAGTACAACATATTGGAATCTATGGGACACAATGAAAGCAGTCTTACAAGGGAAATTAATACCTGTGAATACTCACATCAGGAAAACAGAGTGGGTCCAATTAAACAACCTGATGCTGAACCGCAAGCTTCTAGAAAAAGAAGAGCAGGACAAACCCAAACCTCATACAAGGGAAGAAATTATAAAGATCAGAGGAGAAATCAATGCAATGAATACTAAGAGAACAACACAAAAAAATCAATGAAGCCAAGAGTTGGTTCTTCAAAAAAATCAACAAAATTGACAAAACCATAGCCAACCTTATCAGAAAAAGGAAAGAAAAGGCCCAAATCCATGCAATTAGGAATGAAAAGGGTGAAATTACAACAGACCCAGCAGAAATCCAGAGGATCATCAATACCTATTTCCAGAACCTATACACCAATAAGATGGAAAACACACAAGAAATGAACAGATTCCTAGATGCATATGAATTACCAAAGTTGAACAAAGAAGACCTTAAAATTCTAAACAACCCAACATCAACCAATGAAATTGAAAATGTAATTAAAAACTTATCAACTAAGAAAAGCCCGGGCCCTGATGGCTCCACTGCTGAATTCTACAAGACATTTAGAGAGGAACTGCTGCCACTACTGTTTAAACTCTTCAATGAAATTGAAAGGGAAGCAATACTCCCAAATTCATTCCTGGAAGCAAGCATCACTTTGATCCCCAAAGCAGAGAAAGACCCAACCGAAAAGGAGAACTATAGGCCAATCTCACTAATGAACATAGATGCAAAAATCCTTAATAAGATACTGGAAAATAGAATGCAGAAGATCACCAAGAAGATCATACACCCTGATTAAGAGGGATTCATCCCAGGGATGTAGGGATGGTTCAACATATGCAAATCAATGAATGTAATACACTATATCAATAGACCCAAGGACAAAAACCATATGATTATCTCCATAGATGCAGAAAAAGCATTTGACAAAATCCAACATACATTTATGATAAAAACCCTACAAAAAATTGCAATAGATGGTCTCTACCTCAAACTGATAAAAGCCATCTATGAAAAACCAACAGCTAATATCATACTAAATGGTCAAAAACTGAAATCCTTCACAGTAAAATCAGGAACAAGACAAGGATGTCCACTATCACCACTCTTGTTCAATATAGTTCTGGAAACATTAGCCATGGCAATTAGACAAGAGAAAGAAATAAAAGGAATAAAGATAGGAAATGAAGAAGTCAAATTGTCATTATTTGCAGATGACATGATACTCTATTTAGAAGACCCCAAGGACTCCACCAAAAGTCTTCTAGACTTAATAACCAAATTCAGTCAAGTAGCTGGTTAGAAGAGCAACGGACAAAAATTAATAGCTTTCCTATACATGAATAACAGACTCACTGAGAGAGAAATAGGGCAAATAATTCCATTCACAAAGCATCCAAAAAACTGGAACACCTAGGAATCCACCTAACGAAAGAAATCAAAGACCTCTTCTCTGAAAACTATAGCACTCTGAAAAAAGAGATTGAAGATGATATCAGAAAATGGACAGACATCCCCTGCTCCAGTGCAGGAAGGATTAATATAGTGAAAATGGCCATACTTCCAAAACTGCTATATAGATTTAATGCAATTCCAATTGAGATTCCAGCAGCATACTTCACGGACCTTGAGAAAACATTCCAAAAATTCATTTGGAACAAGAAGAGACCCAGAATAGCAAAAGTAATTCTATGTAGCAGAGACATGGCAGTGGGTATCACAATCCCAAACTTGCAACTATGCTACAAACCTGCTGTGATAAAAACAGCATGGTACTGGCAAAGAAACAGACCTGAGGACCAGTGGAACAGATTAGAAGATGCAGAAACCACGCCAGACACACTCAGCCATCTCATCTTCGATAAAGGAGCCAAACACCCTCATTGGAGGAAAGATAGCCCCTTTAATAAATGGTGCTGAAAAAAATGGATTTCAACTTGCAAAGATTAAAATTAGACCTATATCTCTCACCATGCACTAAACTAAAATCGAAACGGATTAAAGATCTGAATATTAAAATAGAAACTCTGAACCAGTTGGAAGAGAGGTTAGGTAGAACCCTTGAAGACATCGGTGTAGGAAAAGATTTTATGAACAAAACCTCAGTTGCCCATGAACTAGCACAAACAATCAACAAGTGGGATCTCTTCTTATTAAAAAGCTTCTGAACAGCAAGAGAAACCACTAGCAGTGTGACAAGACAACACACAATGTGGGAAAAAATCTTCACCTGCTATTCCTCAGACAAAGATCTACTATCTCGCATCCATAATGAATTTTAAAAAATCAGATCTCCCAAATATAAAGACCCAATCTGAAAATGGGGATCTGAAAAGAACAGACATTTCTCAGACAAAGAAGTAGAAATAGCAAATAAATACATGAAAAAATGTTCAACATCACTGGTCATTCGAGAGATGCAAATGAAAACAATGCTGAGATTCCACCTCACTCCAGAAAGAATGGCTGCTATCATGAAATCAACCAGTATCAAATGTTGGCGGGGCTGTGGGGAAAGAGGAATCCTGCTCCACTGCTGGTGGGAGTGTAGACTGGTGCAACCACTGTGGAAATCAGTATGGAGATACCTCAAAGAACTAGGACTGGAAGTCCCATTTGACCCAGCTATTCCACTGCTGAAGAATTAAAAGAATCATACCACAGTGATATATGTGCGCCCATGTTCATAGCAGCACAGTTTGTGATAGCTAAAACTTGGAAACAGCCCAAATACCCATCGACTGGAGACTGGATAAAGAAAATGTCGTTTTTTATAAAATGGAGTACTGCTCAGCCAAAAAAAGTGAGAAATTAGAGACATTTATAGCTAAGTGGATGCACATTGAGGCCATACTCTTAAGTGAAATAAATAGGACACACATGTACAAATACCGAATAGTTTCTCTGGTGTGAGAAACTGAAAGTGTAAATAAGGACTAAAATGTATAATAGATAATGTGAAATAGGAAGAAAAGGGGCAAAGGGGAAGGAAGTGGGAGGGCTAGGGGAAGGGATAGAAGGGAATGGGATTAATATGAGAAAATGGAAAAATAGGAACAAAATCTTTGTAAATAGGGAGGAATGGAGGGGTTGAAGGAAGGGCTGCGCAAAGGTGAAAAATAAGAACCAAGAGAGATTATGTAAAGGTGCAAATTTCCAACGATGAATGTCATTATATTGTATACCTAAAATGTACCAATGATTAGAATGAATAACCGATAATGCAAAATAGGAAGAAAAGGTCTAAAAGGGTAGGGTTAGTGGGAGGTGCAGGGGAAAGGAAAGAAGGGAAAGGAAAAATGCTGAGAAATGGAAAAAATGGAAATAAAGTCTTTGTAAATAGAGAAGGATGGAGGGGGTGAAGGGAGGGCTAGGAATGGGGAAATAATAAGAACCAAGATGCATTATGTAAAGGTACAATTCCCAATGAGAAATGTAAATGTGTTGTATAACTAAAATGTACCAATAAAAGAATTTAAGTAATAAAAAAAATATCTTTCTCTATGTCCCTTGGCAGCCTACCCATGTCTCCTTACCATGATTGTCTCTGACCTGCTCTCCAAGTTGTTGTGGCATCCTCAAGCTGGGACAATCTGGGGTTGGTCCCAGTCTCTACATAGTTGGCCCCTCCTGGTCTTTGCACGGCCTTCTCTGTTCCACCCCCACTGGCACATCTGTATCCTGTGATGCTTCTTGTCACAGGGGGGTACTGCCTGCTTCACTGCCACAAATACAGCCCAAACTTGCTCAGTTCCCCTTCAATATCCTCTCTAATATGTTGTGTGCTGACCTCCCAAGCCTGTTTTACTTCCACACATTTGTGTCCTCTCAAGCTACTGGTCACCATTCACTTCTTTCTCTGCCTCCTCTGCACTGCAGTCCCTAACTTTGTTGTTGCTAGGGGTTCCATTTAGCAGCTAGGGCACATGACAGGAAAAAAAGCTGCTGGCCTGTCCTTCTGGGAGGGAGCAGTTTCCTGGTCACTCACCCCTGTGTGTGCTGACAAAATTTGCTGCCACGCTGCAGCGTCCTCTGTATGGAGGAAGGCAAAAGAGGCAGAGGGACTTATATCCCAGATCTCTCCTGTGTGGCTTGAGTTAGCTGCACCTTTGCAGTCTATCAGTTTCTTGGAGACCTCCCAATTTGGCAGTTCTTGCTCAGCACACAGGTGACAGTGCCACTGGCAGCCTTGTGGGCTGGTTCGACATTTTATCTGGTCCTATGTCTATGTTTTGTTTGATCTAAAAGTGTCTTATTTCAGATTAATTTTGGGACTAGGTTGCATGTCCCTCACTTTCTTCCAGCTACCTTTGTTTTTAGTTGATTTTCTCTGAGCAGTTCCAGTGTGGCTCCTCCTCTATTCAGCTGTGTTGAATCTTCTCTTGATGAATATTTAGATTGTTTCCAATCTTTATTACAAACAAAACTGCTATGAATATTAATGTATGAGTAAATATGAAGATGTATATTGGTACCTTGGTTCTCAGACAATTCTTTCCACAATTCTGGTCTCAAACCCAACAGGACAAGAACTGAATTAAATTCAATGGTTGGGTTCAATGCTCACCTTATGGGAAAATTTGATTTGGTTCTTAGCCCATTCAGTTTGCTACCAGAATCATGGAGATAATTGAATTTGTGAACTGACGTACCACGGTATTTTTTTCTTTCAGGTAAATACCTAGCCTTGAAATGGATCATGTGATAGGTACATATTTACCTTTCTGAGAGACTGCCAAACTGTTTCGAAAAGTTGTTATGTCATTTTGCATTCCCACCAGCAGTGAATTTTACCTTTAAATATTCTTAAGCTTTGTCCAAAGACACAAGTTCTTAGGAAAATTTTTAATTTTTGGCTTCTAATTTTTTTTAGGTTAGAGAAGAGCAACATTTATTCTAGGAATAATTTTGCACCAAAAATGAGGCAAATCTACCCTGAGTACTCTACTCAATGCCCCATAATGTGTCAGGTTTTCTAGTTTGACTGGTAGAAACAGCAGTTAGTCCTATATCTGTGTGAACTCCAGAGATGATTTTCCCTCCTCGTTTCAGATGGCTTTCCCCAAGCCTCACATAGTTCACATGCATTTGTTGACCAGTTCTCCCCCAAATAGTCAAGGAGGGCCTTCTGCATTCTCTGGAGTTCTCCCTGTGCAGCTGATTTCTGTACTTTGTCCTGCTCACAAGAGGTATTTTGTTTATCCTGGACTACCAAATCTGTCTCTGCAACGCAAGTATCTGTCAGGTTCTGGCTGACTCCCTTTAAGTCAGTAAACTGGGACAATTATAGAGGTTCTCCTTTACTTCTCATCTTCCATGGATCACTATACCTTGTTGACTGTTAGGGTCTGAAAGTATGTGCCCCTCTTCCCAAATTCTTATATTGAAACCTAACCCCAATTATGATGATACTAGGAGGTGAGACCTTTTGGTGTTGAGCAGGTCATGAGAGTGGAGCCCTCATAAAATGGATTAATGTCTTTATAAAAGAAGTTTGCTCTAACAAGATCCCTTCTTCCTCCACCAACTAAGGACACAGTGAGACAATCTTGTCTAAAAAATAGAAATCTGACCTTCACCAGACACAAACTCTCCTGGTGCCTTCATGTTGGACTTCTCAGCCTTCAGAAAAACTGTGAGACAGAAATTCTTATTGTTCATAAGCTACCCAGTTTATGGCATTTTGTTATAAGAGCCCAAATGGACTAAGATATTTTCTAAACTCTAGTGCTTTGAAACTTATATTTTATATACAGTATTTAATCTATTTTGGTTGTTTTTAAAAGGGGAGTAAAACTAGTAGCTGCTACTCTATCTTGTTTTGAGAGTATCTCTGATGTGCAAGCACATAAATCCATATATGAATGTACATATTCATGTTCAGCTAATGCCTTTTAATGGGTAAATTATTTCCACTTACTGATGTGCCAGTTTTTGCTTTTATTTCCTCTTATACTTTGTATATAATGGTTGCTTTATCTTTTCTTATATACCTATTTGTCTTTGTTTTAATTCAATTATTCCTTCCAAGGCTTATAGAGTTTTTAATTCCAGATGCTCCATTTTAAACCATGGTGTTATAAAATAAATTTAAATTATGATTTCTTTATCAACTTGAGAAAATACAGTACAGACTACCCACTATGGTAGATAAGAAAATCGCTGTATAATATTTCTGCCGACTCTAAACCCATCTCCACCTCACAATTTCAGCTATCAATATTTTAGGTCTTTTCCACACCAATCAGTGAAAGTTATTTTTAGAAACCTGTTTACCCCAATAAATATGAAGTACACCTCAAACTCACTGGGCATCCATAGCGTGATGACCCCTATCTTGTAGCACTACTCTGTTGCTAAGATAGCTTTTTTGCTTTATCTGTATTTGTCATACTTTACATAAACTTTGCTTTGTACCATAAATATATATATTAGGTCTTTTACTGGTTACCTTTATATACACAAATGATATACCTAAAATAATCTTATTTTATCAGCTTCTTAAAGAGCCACTATGAAAGGTAAAGGAATAATATACTTAAATATTTTCACAACTTCTCTTCTAGTTATAGTATTCCTTTCTCTTGATTTTGAACAGAAAGACTATTCACATTATTTCTATATCATTAATGATTATTAGGGCAGAAAGCAGATATACATCAATTTCATGTCTTCTTCCTGTGAAAAGAAAGTCTACATTTTAACCTTTCAGTTAGGCTGGCAGCTGGTTCATGTGATAAATTCCACTAAAGGAATATGAGCAGAAATGATGCTGACCATGTCCAAATCTGGCCTCTGTAATATCTGAGACAGTCTCTCTCTCTCTCTCGCTCTCTCTCTCTCTCTCTCTCCCCCTCATTTCATTTTTGTGAAGAGTTAAAACTCCAACACAGGAATATATAAAGAACTCAAAAAAAAATAGACCCTGCAAAATAAAAGACAGAGTCAAAAATGGGCCACTGAAATTAGCAGACTCTTCTCAGAAGAAATAGATATATGGCCAATAAATATATGAAGAAATGCTCAACATCACTGGCCATTAAAGAAATGCAAATTAAAGCAACATTGAGATTCCATCTTACCCCTAAAAGAATGACCATTATCAAGCAATCAAATAATTACAAATGCTGGCAAGGTTGTGAGGAAACGAATCCTTCTTCATTGTTCATGGAAATGTAATCTAGCACTGATTTCTATGAAAATCATTTTAGAGATTCCTCAAAAAAGTAGAAGTTTCATCCAACCCACATATACTCCCAAAAATGTTAAAGACATCATACTACAGCGATGCATGCAAACTCATCTTTATAGAAGCACAACTTGAGATAGCTAAATCTTTGAAGCAGCCTCCATGGCCATCAGCAGATGAATGCATAAAGAACATGTGGTATTTATACACAGTGGAGTACTACTCTGCCATAATAAAAGATAAACTTAAGTCATTTGTAGTAAAATGGATGCACCTCGAGACCTTACTGTTAAGTGAAATAAATCAGACACAGATGATTAAATATCACATGATTTCTCTTATGTGAGAAACTCAAAGTATAAATAAAGAGCAAAATAAAAGATACATAACAGGAAGTAGTGAGATAGATCTTTCTGAAAGGGGAAGGTGACTAAGAGATGGAGGGCAGGGGAGCGAGGGAAGGAAGGGAAATGGAAAAAGGAATTAAGATGTGTTATTTACATGTACCAACTCCACACAAGGAGTGTAAACACTAAGCACTGCCAATATCTAATGATGAAAAAGGTTTTTAAATTTTCAAGACAGGGGAACCACATATTGGAAAGAGCTTCTCAGTCATTATGTGAAGAGTAGCCAGTTAACAGAGCCACATGACATTCATCAGAAATCATGCTAACAACAAATTACCCTTTAGTGAATCTGATATTTTGATGTTGTATATCATTAGTAGCCTTCAAACATTTTCATAAATAAAACAGTTGCTTTATATTCTGATCTGTAACAATATATCCCATGTTCTATTTTAAAGAGTATTCCATATGCATCATCAACCCTTCTATTAAAATGTCTGTATGTGAATAAATTACTCACACAAAGACTAATACAACATGGAGTAGCTGGAAAAGTTTGATCTCAGAGAAGTAGAGAGGAGAATAGCAGTTACTAGAGACAGAAGGGGAGTGAGGAAAGGGAGACTGAAGGGGATATAGACAAGGATTGGTCAGAGGGTACAAAATTACAGTTAAATATAAGGATTAAGTTCTAGAATTCTATAACACAGGTGACTACAGTTCACAATAATTATCAATTATATTTCAAAATAACTAGAAGACAGAATTTTGAATGTTCTCAAAACAAAAAAGTATTTGAGGTGATGGACATACTAATTATGCTTATCTGATTGTACACATTGTGCGTATAAGTGTGGAAATATCATGCTGTAACCCATGATTATGTACAATTATTATATATAAATTTTTGAAAAAATTATCTGGGAGTGTAGCTCAGTGCAAAGGCCCTATGTTCAATTCCCAGTGCCACCAAAAAAAATTTTTGAGAGAGAAAACATTTATTCAAGTGTATCGTAATTGGTTTAATTTTTCATAATGATTTATGGAGATTTTATAACCTACTGTGGTAGGACAAGTAAAGTTTTCCCAAGATGTCCTTGTTCTAATCACAGGATCCTGTGAATATAGTATGTCAAATTGCCAAAGGGAGTTAATGGATGGAATTAAAATTACAAATCAGCTGGCCCTGAGTTTGGGAGATTATCTTACGTTACCCAGAAAGGCCTGATGTAATCACACAGACCTCGAGCAGAGAAATCATCAAAGCTATTCTGTGCCCAGACTTCTCAACTACAAAAACATTGAGATAGTACATTTATGTTCTTTTAAGTCTTGAAATTCCTTTAATTTGTTACAGCAACAGTAGACACCTGCTTTCTTGCATTGCGGTGATTATGATACATAATTAATAGTTTGGCTGTGTACAATTTTGTGGTCTCATTTCTTCCCTTTTAAAGACCTGTTAGGCATCATTTCACAGTTTCTATCCTCGACTATCAAGTAAAGGTCTGATTCCAGTCTTACTTTGATGTTCTTACAATTAATTTGATGGGCAGGAGTGGTGGCATGAGAACCCTTAGGATTTTTTTTATTTCTATGCAGAGAGCAGTAACATTAGCAGACTATGTCTTCATGTTGATATTTTTATGCGACAACAAAGCTGAAATCAAAAGGAAAGAAGAGCCTCTATGTGGATAAGCCAGTATGGGCAGTGTATACATCATTCCAAAGATGCATAGGAAATTTCTAAATGAAAACGTAGAGTTCTTAGATGGTACTTTTCCTAGCCCACAGTTGTCAGGAATTTTCCTAAAATTTCTTGACAGACAAGGCTCGACTTTAATTGTGCACTTTATAACCTTTGTTGCTTTTTAACTTTGTTTCTTTTTTCTATTTTCTTCAGAAATAACAATTATGTACCTGAAGGATTTCTGTTATTTTCCTTCTTTACAATATTCTGTCCAAATCTTTTCAACTATTGTTTCATTTATATTTCAACTTGATCATTTTTCAACCCAGTGACATAGATGTGTATATAATGCTGTAGACTGTATGTTCGGCAAAGCCTAGTGTCTCATTTTCATTACACTTATTGTGCTTTCTGTTTCTGCAGTGAATTGTTAAAAATTTCTGTACCCTGGCATTTCTTTCTGAAGCACAAACAGTTCACTTTTTATTTCTGATATCTTTTAGTTATTGCCTTTTTAATTTTGCAGATCACTTTTGACATTCTCTTTCAAAGCCCCATATTTTCTTTAATTTAGAGGATATTAAAGAAAAGACTTTGTTCAATATTTTCTTATGCTTTTTGGTATATTTCTTACTCTGGATACCTCAACTGACTTTCATTTGTTGCGTTTCTTTCTCTATCATCTCCATTATAATTATCTTTCTTTTTGTGACATTTTAGAAACTTTTTGCCTGTGATTATCTTTTAATTAAGACAAACCTTTAGTCAACAATACAGTCTGAAGAAAGATCAAAAATAGTGAGCTTGGACAAGGAAAAACTTGATTCATCTTCTAAAAAATCTTTCTAACATTCTATTGTGGGGATACGTACCTTTTGTGAGGAAATCATACATTTCCATAGGTTACATTTCCTACTTGTGAAAATTTTATATTCACTTTTCTTTCATTAGCCCAGAAGAAAAGTTACATGGTAGACTGCAAACAAACAAATAAATACACCATATCCATATCCTGAATTGTGGTCCTCTCTGAATCCAGTCCTCTGTTAGTTTGAGCATTAAATATTTCCAGAGGTTCAAAGAAAATCAAATAATAACTACTTTGCCAGTCACCTTATCCTTTCACTAAGTCTGCAGAATCCTTGTCTCTGTTTACTTTCATCATGAACACCAGTTCAGATGTTTGCATTTTTCCAAATTATCTTAAAGTTGTTTGATCTCCTAACAATTTCCATTTCTGAGAACTTTATCCTCAATACCCTGTTGCTACTGTAAGTTTATATTCCCTGTACTGTTATTCTGACATTTAGAGAGTATTGAGAAAATATAGTGACATATCAAAGACACAGTTGTCTTCCATAAATCAAAAGGCTGTCCAATGCCCTCATATATTTTTTAAAGAAATTGGCTAACCTATCCCATTGTGGAGACCCAGAGAGATTTTATTTAATTGACAGGGAAGATGCACTGATGTAACATGGATGCCTAACAATGCACAGCCTCTCAGGGAATTAAGGATTTTCTTTTAACCAAGAAGTTGGTTTTTCTGCTATCCAAAAGAAAGGACATGAAAACAACCCAAATGCCTGCTGTGGAAATGTCTCTTTCACTGGTCTCCAAAGTCTCCATTTTATGCTGACTTTCACCAGAAAAATCAAATCTCCCCCACTCAGTCACCTGGGAAGCTGGGATGTTAACTACCAAGGGCCTGCGTGACAAAAGAGCTGAAACCAAAGGGCAAGAAGAGGCTGCATGTGGATAAGAAAGCAGGGGCAGCATGAGCCCTGAGCCAGGCAGGCTTTGTGAGTGTGCAGAAGGAAATACAGAGCCTCACAGGTGGCATTTGCCCTGGCCCTTAGTGTGCAAGAAGCACCCTGCAAATTCTCAGCAGAGGGAATAGTGGGAGCCAGGAACCTGTTCCCAAGCCCTTTCTGACAACCTTCAGATTTTATGTATTCAGATTGCACTTAGAAGTATCCAGCAACTCACCAGTCTCTTTTGCAGCCTTCCAAACGCGTCACCTTTCAAAGAAATAATTGGAGGCAGGCTGAGAAAACAGCAGGCAATGGATAAATGCTTCTATGAATGAGTGACTGAAATGAATGAATGTGTGAAGGGAAGAATAAAAACCCCACAAATTCCAGAGTCTAAATCTGTAAATGACTAGAAAAGCACATTTCCTGAGGGAACTATTTCATCTCAATTTGGAAATACTCATTTCTGACCTCAAGGAGTCTACATAATGTATTGTAGCATCTGGTGAACTCGTTTTCATAAAACTATCTTTCACTTTTACCTATTATTGGAAGAAGTAAAAACTGATAACTTTTTCATGTCCTTTGCCCGAGCCCTCAAATTTGTTTCACTCAAATGAGAAGCCCAGATCCTGCCAGCTTTTGCCTAATGTTACAGCCATCCAAGGAAATTTTGGTTACATTTTACCTAGCCTCTTCCTTTACAAGCCATAAACCCCAGTACACTTGTAGGGTGCCCAAAATAGGAAGATAAATAAGACTTTCCACTGGAATATCAAGTAAAAGTCAAAATCTACATCTTCATATTTGAAAAGGGAAAATCTATGACTTACATACAAGTAATCATTGTTACGATTTTGTTGCAAATACATAAAGACTTTATATAGTTACTGGAACAACAACAACACAGCACCATTTATTAAAGAGGCTATCTTTCTTCCAGTAAAGGTGTTTGGCTCCTTTGTCAAAGATAATTTAGCTGAGTGTGCTTGGAGTTGTTTCTGCATATTCTGTTCCATTGGTCCTCAAGTCTGTTATTTTGCCAATATCATGCAGTTTTTATCTAGCTTTGTAGTATAACTTGAATTCCTGGACTGTGATGCCCTCTGCCTTTTCCTTACTGCCCAGAATTTCTTTTACTATTCTAGGTCTTTTCTGATTCCATATGAATTATAGGATTATTTTCTATAATTCTGTGAAGAATGCTATTGGGTGAGGCATATGGAACCTCAGATACCCATGATCAGAAAAGAACTACACCAAGACATATAATAGTTTAGATTCCAGAAATACAACACAGAAACAGAATCTTAGAGCTGGGGATTTAGCTCAGTGGTTCCGCTGCCTGCCTTGCAAGCACAAGGACCCGAGTTCGATCCCTGGCACCAAAAAATAAAAATAAAAACAGAATCTTAAAAGCTGCTAGAGAAAAGAAACAAAACACCTATTAAGCAAAACAAATCAGAATTACAGCAGACTTCTTAGCACAAACCCTAAGTCAAGGAGAGCTTAGAGTGAATTGTTTCCACCTCAAAAAGAAAACAACTTCCTACCCAAATTGACATATCCTGCAAAATTATGTTTCTAAATTGATGGAGATATGAGATACTTCCATGATAAAGAGCACCTAAAGAAATTCATGACAACCAAACAAGCACTCCAAAAAAATTCTCAAGGATATTCTAGAAATAGACAATGGAAGATGACAATGTCAAAAAGCCCAGTAGACTGAATTTACCAGGTAAGACAAGCAAATAAATAGAAGGAAGTGAGAAGGATCTATCAGCAGGAAAAAATAAGTCAATACCTATCAGTTATAACCATCACTGTAAATGGCCTCAATTCACCTATCAAAAGAAAGAGATTAGCATAAAGGATCAAGAAACAAGATCCAACTTCATATAAGAAAGACATTTCACACAAAAAGCAATTCATAGACTGAAAGTCAAATGATAAAAACACAATACTCTATGCATCAGGAAACTGGAAAAAAGCAGGAGTAGCTATGCTGATTGCAGACAAAGTGAACTTCAAGCCAAGACTGATCAGAAGAGACAAAGAACATCACTACATGGGGCCAGGGATTTAGCTTAGTGGCACCGTGCCTGCCTCACAAGCACGAGGTCCTCAGTTCGAACTCCAGTAACAACAACAACAAAAAACAATGTCGCTACTTTTAACATTGCTTAAGGGAACAATTCAAGAGGAAGAGATCACAATCATAAATATATATGCATCATTTCTCTTTTTTAACTAGAGTGATGGGAACTCAGTGAAAGAAAATGATGGATAAGGTGACTAAGTTCCTTCATCAATTCTTATCTGTAAGGATGGTAATATTGACCTACCTCTTTTTTCTAGTAAGGCTGCCAAGAAGGACAGCTTTTTGTTGCTGAGACCAAATATCTGAGAAAACAAAAGTAGAAAAGGTTTATTTTGGCTCACAGTTTCAGAGACTTCAGTCCACAGTTCAAGGCAGAAGCATCACTGTGGTAGGGCATGGAGTAGAAAAGCTGTTCACCTCATGGCAGCTAGGAAGCAGAAACAAAGCAAGAAAGACAGAGGAAGAAGCTGGGGATAGCATATATTCTTCAAAGGCAGGCCCCTGGTGACCTACTTCCTCCAATTGGACCTGACCTCCTAATAGCTCATTCAACACCATTCATAATCCAATCGCCTCTTTACTATCCAAAAAAACATTACTACACTGGGGGTCGAGCCTTCATTCATGAGTGTGTGGATAATACTTCATATTTGAACCATAACAGTATTAGAAAATTTCTCCAAAATGCCTGGAACAGACAGATCCAAGTCAATTTAAGGCAGTCTACATTTAACCCTGTTTGTCCTAGTAAGCATGGAGGATGAGGAATTAATGATAAACTTCACACAAATGCTTGATCAGGTCAATTTTGCTGTGGCCAAAGTTTACTGGAGGAAATATCACAGTGAAAAGCTTTAGATCTCAAAATATTTGTCAGTCTCTAACAAAGACCCCAATGATTTCAGCAGAATTTGACACAAAATCCTTAGCAAAACTAGGATTTAGCACAGTCCCTAAAGTTTATTATAAGATTAGAGAATCATGTTATCAATGTCGCATGTAATGAAGACATAATTTTAAAATATACTCATGCAATCTATATAAAAATACCAACCGTGACAGGAATTTCATTAAAGTACCATAATATTACCTCATTGAAAGCTCAGGTTTCCCTTAAGTGACAAAAATGTTTTAAAAACTAGGGATATAAGCGAATTTCCTCAATCTGATAAAGGTAATTTGTGAAAAGCTCACAGATAGCATCATCCTTAATCATAAAAGAGTGAATATTTTCCTCTTAAATTATGAAAACTGCAAGGATGTCCACTCCTGCCAATTCTATTTGACATTGCATTGTGGGTTCTAGGCAGGGATAATATGCAATAAAAAAGACTTCCAGATTGAAAAAGAATAAGTAAAATTATCTCTGTTTTCAGGTGATATGATCTTATATATAGAAAATCCTATGACATCTACCAAAGAAAAAATTAAAACAGCAACATCATCAACAACAAAGCACTGTTGGAACACCAAGATTACTAGATATAAGGTCAATATGCAAAATTTATTTGAAGTAAACAATGCACTCAACTGTAAAGAATGATAAATTTGACACATTTTCAGGGAAATGGATGCACCTTGAAAATATAATGTTAAGTGAAATAAATCAGACACACAAATTTAAGTACCAGATGTTTTCTCTCATATGAGAAACTCAAAATACAAGTACAGTGAAGAGCAAAGTGAAGGATTTGTGAAAGAAAACAAGAGCATAGGCCTTTTGCAAATGGGAAGAGGACCAAGAGTCTGAAGGGGGGAAGGAGGAGGAGAAGAGGAATGTAAAAGGATTTTTAAGATGTGTCATGTACATATACTAGTAACTCTCAGTGAATGTAACCATTATGTATCACAAACATGAACTAATAAAATGAAAATGAGGGAAGGGTATCTAGAGACAGGGAGGGATAAGAATGGGGAGGGGAAAGGGAAAAAATTGAAATATGCTAAGTACGTGCACCTACTCCCTAAGATGAACATACACATAATGTACTACAAACATAAAAAGTAAGCAATACAAAAATGTATTTTAAAATAATGCCATTGACAATATTGTCAAAAATAATAAGACACTTAGGAATAAATAGAAAAAAGTATCACATTTATACAGTGATTAACTACATGATATTGTTAAAATAGAGAAGATCTAAATAAGTGAAGAAAACCCCATGTTCATGGATTGGAGGACTTAATGCTGTTAAAATGGTAATACTCTTCAAAGTAGTCTACAGATTCAACACAACCCTTATCAGAATCTCAGCTTACTTCTTTATAGAAAATGAGAAGTTGATTCTAAAATTCATATGCAATTTCAGCTGTTATGGTTTGAATCTAAAATGTCCCCTCAAAGGGTCTTCTGGCTTAGTCCCCACTGCAGCAATGTTCAGAGGTGGAGCATTTGGGAAGTGAATGAATCATGCAGGCTCAGACATCATCAATGGATTCAAAATTTGATAGTACAGTATTGGGAAATAGTGGAAACACTAGGAGTGGGTCCTTGTTAAACGAAGCAGGTCACTGAGAGCATGCCTCACAAGTGTGTCTCTTGTGTCTATTGTCTTGTGCCCCTTCCTTGCTCTCTCAGTGCCTCCTGCCCACCAAGAGATGAGCTACTTTGCTCCACCACATGCTCTCCACCATGATATTCTGCCTCACTCTGGTCCCCAAGCAACAAAGCTAAGCAATTATGGACTGAAGCCTCTGAAATCATAAGCTGAATTAAATCTTTCCTCCTTTGAGAAAAGATTTCTCAGTTATGTTACACAGTAATGGAAAGCTAACACATCAAGGAACCCATATTAACTAAATTAATTCTATAAGGAACAAGAAAGTAAGATTTACACTTGCTGGTTTCAAACTACAAAGCAAACAATAATCAGTATACTATCTTACTGACATAAAGACAGGCATTATATATGCCTCTAAAAGAATTCAAAGCTTGAAAACTAATCCACATATCTATGATCTACTGATTTTTGACAAGGGTGCTAAGACCATTGAAAGGGGAAAGAAAAGTCTTTTCAACAAATGGTGTTGGAAAAACTAGATAGCAACATGCAAAATAATGTAGCTGAACCCTCACCTCACAATATGTACAAAAATTAACATAGGTCAAATACTTCAGTATAAGAGTTAAACTGTAAACCCTTAGAAAAAAACATATGATGTCTCTTCATGATCTTGGATTTGGCAAAGGATTATTTGACATTCAACCAAAAAGGTAGATAAACTGGACTTAATCAAAATTAAAAACATTTTGTCTCAAAATGAAGACTAATGAAAAATGTAAACACAAGCCACAGAATAAGAGAGAATATTTGCAAAACATGTATCTGGTAATGGACTTGTATATAAAATTTACAAAGAACTCAAAAATAGAAAACAAGATATTTCTGGATCATATCATAGTTCTATTTTATTTAATTTTTTTAAGGAACCTCTAAACTGTTATCTATAGTGCCTGTACAGTTTTACACTCCCATCAGTGGTTGTAAAAGGTTGCAATTTCTACATGCTCATCAACGGTAAGTGTTCTTACCACAAAACAAAATCAAAGGGACATAAGTAGTCTTTGAGAGGTGGTAGATATGCCCATGTCATTGATCTATTACCCTGCTCATGGTGAGGATATTGCAGGTATCTACATATATCTAAACTCATCAAAATGTACTATTAAATATGTGCAGGTTTTTGTATATTAATTCCTCCCTAATAAGGCAGTTAAAGATGAAACAAAATTTTTAAAGATTGAAGAAATGAGGTGAATAAACATTTCTCCAAGGTAGATAGACAAATGGATAAAAAGACCATGACAAGATACTCTGTATCATTAGCCATCAGAAAAACACAAATCAAAACAAGCATGGATGTTAAAGGTGTGAAGGTACCACTTTACACTCACTATGATGGATAGAATCAAAACACCAGATAACAGCATGTGTTGCTAAAGATGAAGACAAATCAGAAGAACACTTATACAATGTTGCTGGGAATTTAAAATGTTGCAACCATTTTAGAAAACAGCCTTCTAGTTCGTCAATGATTATACATGGAGTTATCATATTATGCAGTAGTTCTGCTCTTAAATATAACCCAAGAGAAATTAAAATATCCCCACATAAAAACGTGCACACAAATGTTTATTGCAGCACTATTTATAATACTCAAAGAGTGGAACCAAACCGAAGGTGCATAAATGAATGAATGAGTAAACATGATGTATTACATCCATGCAGTAAAATATTATTTGTTCACATAGAGGAATTGAGTATTGATAGATCCTGAAACTTAATAAACCTAAAAACACTAGGCTACGTGAAAGAAGCCAGTCACTCAAGTCCACATACTATGTAATTTCATTTATACAAGTCTAGAATGAGTAAATCTATAGAAACAGCAAATAGATTAGGAGTTGCTTAAGGCAGGGAGAGGGATGGGGTAGGTACACATAAAGGGTGTAGGGTTGCTTTGCAAGGTTATAAAAATATTCTGAAATTGAGATTCTGGCTGCATGTATCTAGGAATATGCTCAAAACTACTGTATTGTACATTGGAAAATGGATGTATTGTACAAAATGTGAGTTATATCTCAATAAACTTGTTTTTAAAAATTGAAAGAAAACTTGGTCTTGCAAATTGCTCTTTGTTGAATTAAAGGTCCAAACTCTAAACAAAAGAATAAATTTTTCTTTGGAGTAAAAAATTAAAAGTTCAAGAAAGGCAGAAGGAATACATTAATATTTCAATTCATGTTATAAAGTTATATGGGAGATGTGTACTTGCTAAAAAATTATTAATCAAGGCGATCAAAATCCTGATCTCGAGGAGCTTACATTCTTTTTGTCTAGCAGAATTTCTATATTGTTTCCTGAGTGCCAGGTACTGTTCTAAGAACAATATCTCCTTTAATCCACATAAAACCTTATGAACTATTATAGTTTTCACTTTGTGTATGATAGTACAACTGAAGTAGAGTGAAGTGAAGCAATATGTTCAAGGTCAGAAAGCTAGTAATTTTCTGGATGATCTCCTCTGTGTCATACTTTCAGTTATCAGTGATCCCTGCATTCATGTAATCTAGCTGCATCTCACCTTCATACTCTAGAATTATGTATCTAAATTTTTATTAACATCTTCACCCAAATATCTCTCAAACTCAACACACTCAAAACTGTATTATCCCCTTCCAAATTGTTTTTTTCTCTTACACTGTCTACATCCATGAACACACGCATTTAGTCACCTTCACCTTCTCCTATTTCACACTCCTTATTCCATTCCTGTGTCACTTTTACCACTCAAGTGCATTGATGAGCAAGTTTGGTCTTTCAGTATCTCATATCTGGTTCATGTTCTCTACATCTGTTGATATGCCTTGATTCGCATCTCATCTGGACTATGTCAGCAGCCTTCCAATGGCTCTCACTCTCCCCAGACTTGACCTTCCCCAATTCCACTTTACAGAATGCTGCCAGGGTGATCTTTCTAACACTCTCCGTCTTTAAGCTCTCTATCTGTAATCTCTCCCATAGTTTTTCACGACTTTTACACAAAGTACAAGTCCTTACTATGGAGATCGAAGCTTTCCCTCACCTGATCTCTGGCTAATTCTCCAACCTAATTGCTTACCCGACTTTTTTCTTAACTGTTGTGTTCAGGTAAGCCGTGCTGAGCTGCTTATGGTTTCCCAGTCTAGAAAAGTGGCTTCATATATCTTAGTACATGCTTCTACTTCTCTATTATTTTTCTTTCAACATGCATCATGGCAAGTATTTATCTTAATGGCTCAGCTCAAGCACTGTCTCCTCTATCACACTTGCCTAGCGGCCTATGATCCCCAAAAGAACTGACCAGACCCTCTTCTGTCTTTCATTATAGCTGGTATTCTTATTGAAGCACTTACAATGTGTTTTCTCATGAACTCTTTTAAATGACTGTATCTCCATTCATTGGTTGATGGACATTTGGGTTGTTTTCAAGATTTAGCTATTACACACTCACTATAAACATGGGTGCACATATATCATTAGAACCTGTGCTCTTAAGGATTCTAACTTCTACCACAGTTCCCTCAGTAACTTATAGGATCATTTTGATTGCATGTATTTGTCTGAGTTAATGCAAAAATCAATGTGTCTTCCCTCCTTTGTGAGAAAGGGGCATTACTATAATTATATAAATAAATTTAAAGAAAGTGTTTCTTAAAGAGAAAAAAAATAAATGGCCATATCTCCACACTAAATGATAAGATCACTGAATTTAGGAACCAAGACTTGGTTATTCCTAAACTTTGTGCGCCCAATATGTTGTTTGAAACCACAGTCTATGGTCAATATTTATTTGTCTAATAAATAAACACATTAATGAATAATGAATGAATGAGTAGATCAAGTAATCAGAATTTTCTGAAAAATTGACCACTGCATAGGGTCCCCTGCTGCACCAATTTATGAGCTCTACTGACTCAATAGGCTTTGCTCAAGTTGTGTCCCTCCTCAGGAACTTATCATGCCCCCACGCTGAATGCATCAACTGACTACATGATAAAGAATATCCACAATACTAATTGACATCTGTCATGTGTTTATTATGTTCTAAGCATGTTGTTTATCACTTTCCATTTAAGTTATTTCATTTCTTGATCTTGTTTTCTAATCTAATTAAGTGAACTAATCTATACATCTATGGATTTGTATTCCACCAAAATAATCAAATTAAATACATTTAACTTCAAATTTAGACCTGATTATGAGTTCTATAGATTTGCTCTCATTCAATTCAAATCCAGGCTTAAAATAATCCCATAAACTGATATATTTCTTCAGATCCTCAAGTATCTTTTAAACTCATCATATAATTTTGTCCTTATGTCACCCATGGACAGTACCTAGAATGGAGATTACTGTTCACTATTTCACAAACAGGAAGAAATTAATGGACTTAACATAATCACAGGCAAGTTTGTGACAGAACAAAAACTGGAATTTAGATCTCTCCTAGGAATTTATAGATTGAGGTCCCTTGTGATAATCTCATATTCTAAAGTATGTGTCATTTAAATGAGCACGTTTATTACAACTCTCTTGTGTCAAACTAACAAAAAGTTTTAAAAGTTAATTCCCATGGCTTGGCCTATGTTGGCTTAGAATATCCTTTTCATTATTTTTAAGCCTTCAAACTTTTTCCACTCTCATCCTGAGGAAGTGTTCAATATTTTCTCCACTGTTTACAATTAGAGGTCATTACAGGTACAAGTTGCAGGTAAAGTTAACTGCCAGGTTTGCCAACTTCTTAACAACGCCCAGTGTGGCATCTTTGAGGGTTTACAAGAAATAGTTTTTAATTGCTCAACTTTGAGCAGTGCACCAAGGCTAATCACGCCCCCAGAGCCTGGAGGAATCTCTACGACACAAAGCTACTAGAAGTGTTCTGTTTTTCTTGAACCAACCTAAAGCAACACTGGAGAAGAGCATTTTTCCAGCTTAAGCTGGGAATATCATTTTTACAATGTTGAGAGAAATTTCCTCAGAAATCTGAGATGTTTTGCTAGTCAGTCCTCTCTAGTACTTCAACATTCCCTTTATTCTGCTATGCTATGTCTCTTAACTCAGGGTTCAGGCCTACTTCATAATCGAAGAGAAAGGAAGACAGTAGAGTTGTCACTTGCTACAATAGGACTGTGGATTTGTACGTAACTCCAAACAGGCACCCAAAGAACTTCTTAGAGCATGGTTAGACCTCTAAAATTAAGTGTACACTTTCTCTTTTGCTCATCCTTTAAGAATTTTCCTAGAGTGAACCAGAAGCAAAACTTACTGAATAAAGTCTTCTACTGGTGACAATCTTTCCTAAGTAGTGAAGTGTATTCTCACCACCTCAGGCCCTGACCCCTCACTTTCCCCTCACCTATGACAATTCATTCTATTCCCTATCCTAAGACCCTCATTTGACTGCCAGGAAACATCCCTACTCTAGTGACAGAGCTCATTAGTGTTTCCTCTTTCACTGTAACTTAGATCTACCCTGACACCTTTTTGCTAGAACTTCAATTAACTTCTTTAAGTGCTTTCTATATACAAAAAAAGATATTTATGGCCTAGTATCAAAAGAATGCCTTCAATACAGTTTCTCTAGTAAAGAATGCCACAACTGGAATGAGCTTCAGAGATCATCTGCACAGTCAAAGAAAGAGGCCTAGAAAGTTGAAGTGATTTGTCCACAACCAGCCAGCTGTATTAGGTTCTCCCTTCTGACCAATTTGAGAAATGATGTTAAAGATTCAGTAGTCATGATATTAATTGAAGCTAAATTATTCTCATATGGAATGATACTACATCCTAAATATTACTGTATTTTGATTGGCAGTGAAACAAGCCTCAGCTAAAGACTAGTGTTGGTAGTTGGTACCCATATTGTGTCACACCCAAGGACCAGGACAAAATGTTGCTGAGTATAAGATCTGAGACTTCTGTTTTCAAAGTAAGCACCAAGGAAAAGACCATATGGATAATTTCTCAAAGGGCGCCAGCCTGGAAGTAAGAAACTCTAAGTTTCCTAGCCATCTCTGTTTTTAATTACTTGTGTCCTTTGGTAAATTCACTTGATTGCTTTAGGCCTCAGTATTCTCAACTATAAAGTGTTGGTACCAATTTATGGGAATACATTTGGAAAAATAAAAATAGCTAGCATGCCAATATTTGAGACTCTCCATGTGCCAGCACTGTTCAAAATATTTTACATATATTTACTCATTCCATAAAAAGAAAAATGAGGCCCACTTTCTGTGGATTACTAGAAAAAGTTTACTGAACCAGTAAGGCCCTAAGAACACAGCCATAACCACTATCCTGGTTGCCTCCTACCATCTTATATTGTATCTACTGCCATTACCATTAAGTGTTAAATGAACAGAAAAACAATGATCTGTCCTCAGGCTAGCTATGATATAGGTGAAGAGCCAGATAATATAAAAATACAAAATAACTGGAGAACTAGGCTGAGACTTAAAAGAAGATTGGGTAGATTTGGGCTTTCCAAATTATTAGAAGATCTCAAGTGTGAGTGCAGGAGTGGGAGTGAGAATGAGAGCATTTGTGCAGCAAAGAAGAAACCAATCTGATTTTAGTGAAGAGATTATGTTCAGGAGTCCCGGGTAACAGAGAGTGGAGTGGAATCTATAACCCATACTCTGTCACTGTGTACTTCACAGTATACTACTTGCCACAGGTGCATATTTATGTTCCTGACTCCTTAGTCAGTTCCAGTTTTCTCCACCAAACGGTAAGCTCCCTGACAATAGAAACCATGTCCATACTGTTTTTGTGCCATTGTATTCTCAGTGTCAGCGCATAGCCTGACACATCATGGGTGCTCATAAATATTGGTTGAATAAATGTATTTGTGTGTGAATGAATGAATGAATGTTAATGACAGATGTGGAATTGCCATCATTGACATTTAGCACCAGGTGAGGAAATATAGACGTGATACAGATGACAAAAGCACCCATGAGACAGTTGGAGCAGCCTGGGGTGGTGACAGTGGGCCTGGAAGGCAAACATAAGGGCTATTCCAACGTGAGGATCAATAACATATGCATTCTCTGCTGCATACTCTCTACACCAGCTGTCCCAGATAAACATTTCTCTACCAGCTGTGGGCTCAGTCTCAACACCAGTTTCTTACAGAAGAATAGGAAGAAACTATGGACCAAAATTTAAAAAAAGAATTATTTCTTAGTTCTCTAGAAAACTTAGCAATGGTATATGAAATTCCCATGGACGCAAACGTCTCTTTTCTCTTTTCTTTATTTGTTTTCCCTATACAAAATGCTTCTGTTGGTATTTTTTCAAACATCTCTGATTTAATTAAAAATTTAATTACCTGTTTGGGATGAGGTCCCTAAAGCTCTCGGAAGCTAATTATTTTTATTTTATTTCTTTGATGGGGGAGGGATCAGAAACTTTGAACTCTACTCATGAGATAAATGGTCTGGTAGCACGTAGGAACTTCAACTTATTTAAGCTACTGTGCAGCTCATCAACTTAGTCCCTGCATTTGGTATTGAATCTGGATGTGAATTGGACCCCAGACATCATGTGTAAGTCAAGGATGTAGGAATTATAGATTTAGTTTAGAGCACAACATATTCCAAGAGATAGAGGCTGGGTGACAGGTTCCAGATGAGCATATAAATGCATGGATTTGAGACTAACTAGAGAGAAGAGAAGATATAGCACAGTTTCTACAAACTGCTCAGTGAAAAGCAAGTTCTAGTCAGTTATATTTTCAGTATAAGAGAGCAGTAACCAAAAGACTTTATTGGCTTCCATTCCAGTATAACTCTTTTTAAATGCTTGAGCTCATTTTCCAGCTTTGGTGGGGAGAGAGACTAGCATTAGATCGTTTTGCTGTCTGAGGGATCCACAAAAACTTGGAGGTATCAGATTCTACATTTTCATGCTCCACCACTTAGAATGGGTGATGGAGAAAGAGTAAGAAACTGGGTAGGGTATGTATAGAGCCCAGAGTCTCTCTTGAAAGTCGTCCAATTTAGTTTAAAGTCCTGGCGCAAAAGTGTGGTTATTGTTTCCCTGTTTTTAACAAAAGTGACAATTTGGTTTAGTTAGGTTCCAGGTCACCAAGATAAAATAATAGATAAATATTGCCAGGAGGCACAAGATGTCTAAAATAGAGGGTTGCAAATTGAAATAACCCAAAGATCTTAATGCAGGACATTCAAGTGACCTCTGTCCTCCACTGGTTATAACTTTTCCAGGAGAAATTGAATAAGAATGTATATGCCTCAAAGGTCGGTGAAGGAAATGTTCGCCCAAGGACTTAAATAATTTAATTAGATACCATTACCAAGGGCAACAGATAAAAGGGTTTGTCAGTTGATGTTTGACCTAATCTAAAAGAATTTTCTTTCTTCAGAAATTCCCAGGCATTTGGAAGTTTGAGAATTTGGGAAGGCTTTTGAAATCTTGCCAAGAGAGTTTGCAGAGAGAGCTAGACAGTTTCAAATCAGGCAAGTCTTCGAGAACTGTTCTTCAGGGCAGTCCCATTCTGCTCCTTCTGCTGGTACATGAGAGGGACCTCAATGGTGAGTAGGTCACAAGACAAAGCTCTAAGTTCTTTTTTTCTCCTTTTCTCATATATTTTCCCATATATTAGGGTCTCTGACAATCTCTCAGGCATGGCCAATCTCCAGGAAGGCAAGTGGAAGCATTAGTAAAAGAGAAGTTAGGCTGCATAAGTAATTGCAGGTAACAAGACTAAGATAGAAAACATGCTGAGCTCAGTTTCCCAGGAATCTTTTAATGGTAATTCTGGGATGAGACATTCAGCAGTCTTTGCAGGGCAAGCCCAGGCCAAACAAAAAATAGTTTCCTCAATTTAGTTGCTGAGTAGCCTTTAAGTGTGAGAGGGAAATTGACATCAGTTTTAGTTTCATGGATCCAAACATAGTACTAATTGAGGCAAGGTCTTGGGTCCAACTTCACCCTCTGTAAACATAACAACATTTAAAAACAAGTCTGTCCCACAGCCATAGACTTATCACCGATTTTTAGACAAAATGGCTCATCGATTTATTCTACTGGGTTGAAGAGGGAGTAAGCAATAGTCTTTATAACTCCTCTTTCAATACTAGAGAAACAAAATACATCCTGGGGTTCATTAGGTATGATAGACTTATATAAAGATGGAAAACATTTATTTATCAATATTTGATTTTTAACAGCAGAAACAATATATTTTATAGAGTGTTAAGAGCAATCTCTAGATGCCATCTTCAGATGGCATAAAATCAGCTGTCTACTTCTATGTGAAACTAGTTCATCCTCCCATGTGCAACTTACCCTTCATCTTTATAGATATTCCACCTGTGAATGGCCTGTGTGTAGACAACTGGTAGCTAAATATACTCCCAACTGTACCAATTTAAAATATAACAGGCATCAGGGCATAGCTTCATGTAGCCATTTGATTCTGATCTTTGCGCACTCACATTCTGTAGAGATGATTTGCCAAGGTAGATCCAGTTCAAAGCAAACCTCTTTCTTTGGGTCCTACGATAAGCCAAAAGCAGCATTAAGTCTCTCAGGTATGAGGACACTCCTACAGAGCCAGACCATCACTTCCTCCACCTCTCATATTTGTTTGCTTCATGATTGGCAAACACTTTCAGACCTATACGTTTACTTTTCTTGTGTACTTAGCCTGTCCAAGTGGCTGAGTGAGGTAGAGAATGAAACAGAGGGATAGGGTTACTGGGAGGCCAGGCTGTAGAGAGGCATAGTCATGAAATCTTCCTTCCCAAAGATTAAAGGCCAAATGAAATTCCATCCCTTAGCAAGCCCCTTCTCAAATCCACATGCCTCTACAAAAAGGATGACAGTGTAATGGATTCCTATTACTATGATAAATCTTTTTTAATTTCACCTATGAGAAGTTAGAGAATTCTCGTTTGTTAGGGTTAGAAGGACTATTAGTTTAACCAGATTGCAATTGAAAATTTAGGCCAAATGAGGGTAAGAAACTTCTCTAGAGACATAGATAGGGAGCAGCAGAAGCTTCAAAACAGGGATTAGAAAGAATGAAGGGGCACATATACATTAAAGGGTGCTTGCCATATAAATTGCAATGTCAAAGAAAGAGGTGGATGGAGAGAGAGGTTACCTTTCAACATGGAAGAGCCCTTTCACACATTCATTCACACATTCATTCAGCAAAGAATTATTGATCACTTACTATGAACGAGGTACTATTCTAGGTTTAGGGCATAGGGCAATGAAAAAAAAAACTGAAACAAAATTCCCTGAACTGATTATTATTTCTAGTTGATAGACACATAATTAATAAATAAAATATACAGCATGCTAAAAGTAATTGTAAAGAAAAGAATGCAGAAAAGAAGAATATAAAATCTCAGGAGTTAAAGATGAAGTTCTAGACAGGGTGACTCGGGAAGGACTCACTGAAAAGATACCTTGTGAGTAGAACAAGAATTAAGCCACACAAGGATGTTGGGTCTCATAAATACCAAGCAGCGGCTATTTCATAACTATAGAGCAGCATGATCAAAGTCTCTGAGAAGGGGATGTGGTCTGAGTGTTGAGAAATAATAAGGTGTCCAATGTGACTGGAACAAAGTAAGCAGGGAAAGGGTACTAGGAACTGAGATCAGAGTGGTAGGTAATGGAGAAGTGAACCGTGTCAGGTCTTGTGGGTCGTAGTAAGGAGACTGGTGTTTAACGATGTTGAAATGGGAAGCTACAGTTAACAATATAGTATTCCAACCTTAAAACTGTAGATCTTGAGAGTAGATCTTGGTTTGGGGGGGGCAGCGATTTGGATTTTGTTTTTTTCTGCTGGGCTGGAGATTGAACCCAGGGTCTCAGGCATGCTACGCAAGTACTCTACAGCAGCCCTGAGAGGCAGATCTTTTGTTAAATATCCTTATCACAAAGATAAGAGAGAGAAAAGGAAAATTTTACAGAAGATGGTCAGACTTATGGCACTGTAGGGTTTGGGGGGCTTGTAGTGCTGGGGATGGAACCCAGCACCGTGGACATCCTAGGTGAGCACTCTACACTGAGCTACATTCCTGCCCTTGTGTCATTACTTGTGATTACTATTTCATGGGTATATATTTATCTTCACACTCACAAAGACATATATACTAAGTGTGCATATTTTTGTATGTGCATCATAGCGCAAGAAAAAAAAGAAAAATTTTAATAGACAAGTGATCTGATCTAATTTACAATTTAACCGAATCATTTGAACTGAGTAGGGACAAGACCAAAGACAAGAGAACTAGTAAAGAAGTTGATGACAAAATCCAAGTCAGGAATGATGATGTCTTAGAATAAAAGATGGCCATGCAGGTGTCAAGAGTAGTGATAGATTGTGGATAGTACTCATGAATGCTTGAGATTTTATATGTTCATTTCGTATCTATTTGATCCCTGCCATTCCCCACGCACTATTCTAAGTGTTAGGGATATTTCAGTAAACAAAGTAGACAAGGTCCCTGTCCTCAACAAATTTCCATATCGGAGGGGAAGACAGATAATAAGTTAATCATTAATGTAATTTCAGATATTCTAAAGTGCTATAAAAAATAAATCATGAGTGGAAAGAGAGTGGTGAGGGTGAATAAAGTGAATCTTTTCACACAGGCTGCACACTCAAGCCCTCCTCTCACCACCCACACTTTTATAAATGTCACATTAGATTTTCACACTCTTCTTTCAACTAGGGCTGAGCAACCACAGCACATCAAGCACATGAGAATCTAGAAATGTAACTTCGGTGGGGGACATTGGCAGATGGTTTCACAGACCTCAAAGGTTCAAGGAACTTCTCACAGTATATAATATTGGTTCAGGTCAGAGAAGTAGTTTGCACTACACTGTGTTCAGACACCATGGTAGATCCTGGCACTGTGGGAAATGGAGCCATGTATAGTTAGGAGTTAGAGAGCCACAAAAACAGGCAGAACTTAGCTGAAACAGTTGCTCTGTCAGATGATCTCCATTTGATGGCTATTAGTAACTCAAGCTAGCTGAGTTTGAACTGTATCTATGCTTCCAATTTGTCTTGGAAAAGGGAAACTGCATGTGAGAGTAAGGAAGATGACCTCCCTTTCTTCTCTTCTTAGTTGGGAAAAAGTATTTCAGAAGGCAACTGGTGGAGGAAAGCTGAAGAATTTCATAAAACTACGTTCAAAGGGGTGGAAAGCTTTCCATTTTCCTGAGGGAAAAGAGGGTAGTAGTACTTTTGCCTCTGTTTCCATTTTAGAAATCCTATTTGTGTTCTGTCTCTTCTGAATAGGGCAGAAATAAAGATCCTGCACAATCTAATTCTCTCCACCTTTCTCACAGCTCTTATCTTTCTTCTTACTCTCTTATGGGATGCTAGAAAGCCCTGTTGGCACCTTTTGATGCACTTTGGTAAAAGAGAAGGATGGCAGCTGGCAATGCCACAGCAGTGTTTGACTTTCTTCTCATCGGCATCTCTAACTATCCCGAGTGGAGAAGCACGTTTTTCACATTGGTGCTGATAACTTACCTCAGCACATTACTGGGAAATGGACTTATCATCTTTCTAATCTACTTTGATGCTCACCTCCACACACCAATGTACTTCTTCCTTAGTAACTTATCTTTCTTAGACCTTTGCTACGGAACAGCCTCCATGCCACAGGCCTTAGCACACTGTTTCTCTACCCATCCTTACCTCTCTTACCCACTGTGTTTAACCCAAATGAGTGTCTCCTTGGCCTTGGCCACAGCAGAATGTCTCCTCCTGGCTACCATGGCCTATGATCGTGTGGTGGCTATTGGCAATCCCCTGCGCTATTCTATGGTCATGAGTGGCCCAGTGTGTGTCCAACTGGCTGCCACCTCATGGGGGGCATCGCTTGTGCTCACTTGCATGCTCGTCTTGTCCCTGAGGCTTCGCTTCTGTGGGGCTAATGTCATCAACCATTTTGTCTGTGAAATTCTCTCCCTTGTTAGGCTGGCCTGTTCTGATACCAGCCTCAATGAGATTATGATCCTCATCACCGGTATTTTCACCCTGCTCCTACCCTTTGGGTTTGTCCTCCTATCTTATGTCCGAATTGCTGCTGCTGTCCTAAGGATTCACTCAGCACAGGGAAGGCTCAAGGCCTTTTCCACTTGCAGTTCTCACCTGACTGTGGTGACAGTGTTCTATGGTACAGCCATCTCCATGTATATGAAACCTCAGTCCAAGTCCTCCCCTGACCAGGACAAGTTTATCTCAGTGTTTTATGGGGCTTTGACACCCATGCTGAACCCCCTGATATATAGCCTGAGGAACAAGGATGTTAAAGAGGCAATGAGGAAAGTTATGGCAAAAATGGCATAAGCTTCTTTCACTTGTAAAATTCTAAAATAACACTCAGTTATGTATTCACTGATGGAGAAAAGTGTTTAAAGGAGTCTGACTTTATCTTTGGAAGAATGGATGACTAATATGTGAAAAGCTTCATCAAGTGTTCCTACCCCAGAATATTCCTACTGAGATTTGAATTTCCATTAGAGCTATTACTTTGGCTCTTCCTTTACACATGATGATGCTAATGGTCATCCATTAGGTTACTTACCTTCAGAAAAATTAGTTAATCGGTATCATTTCATCACTGACAGATGGAATCACTTATGACTGTAGCAGTAAGCAAGGCATAACTGAAATTGGAAAATGGGACAAAAACTGCTTTAATAAAAAGCCAGAAGACAAAGGTCAGAAACTTTACAACCTTACTGAGGGCAAGGCCTGTTGTATAAGCACAAACAACTTGGTCCACTGAACCTCAGACGTAGGAGAAAATTCCACCATAGCTATTTTCTACAGTTTTATACAATGTTCTTTATTTTTATTTTTTCTGAACTTATTTCTAATCCATTAGATGGTTTTATAGCCCTAACATCTCTATGAATTGATAAGAAAGACAGCACATCTACCATATTAACAATGAAGAAATATAGAGACCCCAAAATAGTGTTGAAACTTTTCTGAAGTCATACACAATTAGTAGTGGAGTCAAAATTAGAATACAGATCACATCAATGTCACATCTGAACTTTTTCATGTAGGTCTATAAAATTATTTTAAATCATAGAATTAGAAATGTAGCTAATATTTATTGAACACTTACTATATGTTGGACACTGATTTAAGCTCTCTGAGCATAGAATTATCACAACAGATCAATGAAGTAGTACTATTTTGAACCCATATTGAAAATGAGGAAACAAAGGCTTATAGAGACTACGTGACTTGCCCATGACTACAAAGCCAGTCAAGAGAAGGGCCAATATTAATGCTAGGTCTGGTTTTTTGTACTGTATTTGAACTATAAGGGAACCTAGAACTGATCGATGTGTGACTTTCCATCAAGTTTATTGTGATATAATTTATGAATAAACATTATCCAATTACAGTGTGCAATTTTATATGGTTTGACAGATGCTTACAGAATAACCATAACAGTCAATCTACCTAACAATTCCATCACCTCTAAAAGTTTTCTTGTGCCCTTTTGTCAACCATCCTTTTCTCTACTACCAACTTCTTGCAACCGCTGATCTTATTTCTTTGGTAAGTTAGTTTTCATTTTCTAAGAGCACCTATAAATGAAACCATACAGTATGTCCTCATTGTGTTTGGCTTCTCTCATTCAGCCTGCTTTTGAGATCCATCCATGATATAACAGGTATCAGAAATGGGTTCTTTTCTGTTTCTGAATAGCATTCCGTTGTATGAGTGTACCACACCTTTTAAAAATTCCATTCCTGTTGATGGACATAATGCAATGGCTTTCAAACCCTATTTTCATAATCCTATGGATTCAGTTGTGCTGCTTGGAGCCTGCTAAGGGAGATAAAGTTTTCTGTGAATTACTTCATTTGAAAAGGCAGTCCTAAACTGAAAGAAAGGGGGTTGGGAATAGACAGTCTTCCTTAAGATCATGAGACAATTTGGATGCAGATCTGGGGCTAAGACTCAGTTGTTCTGCTTCTGGACCTGATTGACTTGAGTCAATTCCCCCGAAAATGATGAAGTCACTTTCCAAGAAGCCTGACAAGAAACTAGAGACAAACAGGTAGAAAAAATATGGTACAAAGCACCTAGGTGTGAGGCAAGGGCCTACTGGGCAAGTGGTTCTTGAATGCATCCCTCCCATCCCAGTGGTCGGGGCTCAGGGTGACCTTGCACAGTGCTACAAAGGGAGTCTCTGGCACACCCAGGGACTGTTTCACGTACTCACTCACTAAATGCAAGAAAGTAGGATGAATAAACCATTTGTCAAAATAACTTCATTTCAAAATAAATACATTTATTCAAATTTTCTCTATTATACATTTTCATTCTAAATATTTTTATTTTAGCTGTACCAATCTATGGGATACAGTGTGATAATTTGATACATGTTCCATACAGTGTGTAATGAACAAATCAAGGCCCCTGTGGATCAAAATTCATGCATATTCAAGCCCCTTATGTAAACAGCATCATTCCCATCTCTGTTATCATTTTTCCAATCTTTGATTACAACTTAATATTAGTGCATATTTATGAGTGACAATGTAATGTATCAATACATGTATGCAATATATATTGATCAAATCAGAGTAATTAACATTTACATCTCATCATTACATTGTCTTTGAAGGCTTCAAACTCCTCTCTTTTACTTATTTAAAAAATAAAACATAGTAACCTATTGTGAACTATAAATACAGTGCTATGGAGCACTGTAATTTACTCCTTGCACTTAACTGTGTTTGAGTACTTGTATGCAACTGCCCTTTGTACCCCCTCAGCCATCCCCTGCCAGCATCTAGTAATCACTGTAATACACTCAGATACACTTTCTGAAAAGTCTACTATACATTTTTAAAAGTATAATCTTTTCCTCAGAATCTGTGGGGGATTAGTTTCAAGGCCTCTGTGGATCAAAATCTGCACTTTCAAGCCCCGTATATTGTTACGGAAATCTCGGAAAGAAGTACACAGAGACCCAGAATTCAGATAAAATAATAAAATTTCTTCTCGCGAGTGGGCAGGAATGCCAGAAACTGGTCTGGTCAGTATCCTTGCCCCCTTTGTTCAGTGTTTCCCTTTTTATATCCTTTTTAGCCATTATCTCAGCCCTAGTGGTCTTTGATGTGTAAATACAGTTCCAGTTCCTATTTACAAGTCACAGACACCAGATAGGCACATATACATTGTAAATTCACCCTGGCATGGTAACTTTGTTAGGTTAATGAAGTTACAGGTTAGGGTCAGATAATCCTCACCTTAAACAAGGAGTTATGGGAAAAGCAAATCTTAAAAGAACACTTATTTTGCTTCTACAACTACCTTAATATTCAATCTATTAAGCTATCTAAAACTTTTCTGTATCATTCGTCCCTCTGTTTACTTCAGGATAATTCTATCCATTACAAGTTCTATACAGTTTATCTACATAGAAGTGTCCCTTTTTTCATTCTCAGATTGTTACATTTTAAATTTGGTTGGCTGCCAATAGAACAGTAATAACCTTGAGATTTGACATGTGTATGTCAGCCCCAAGGGATCTTATTTGACTACCAGGAGTAATATATTTCATTAGGACAAGAAATTTAAAAAGATCTTGAGGAAATTCGAGACACACTTCAGACTTTAGAAACCCAACTAGATTCACTGGCCAATGTCATTACAGAATAGATGTGCTATGGATTTGCTCCAGCCCAGAAAGGAGGGACTTGCTTATTTCTTGGGGAAGAGAGTTGTTAATATGCTAATAAATCTGGTGTAGTACAAGAATCACTAGACAAACTGAAGGATCAGATCAAAGCTCTTGATGAGAAATTTGGTATAGGAGAGCTGTCCTATGGGATTAATTTTACTGGGGAAGGATGAAAAAAACTTGGATGGGACATCTTCTGAGTCCCCTTCTTGTTATAATATTAATATTAATGTTTAGTCCTTGTGTCATCCATTGGATTTCAAAATTTATACAGTAGCGCAGTGCTGCAGCTCAAGACTACCAAATGCTAGTGTTAAGAAACGTAGATAAGATGTCACTTGGAGCTGGGCTCTTCCTCACCACGTGCAGCAGCAGTGGCATGCCCGGAACTGGGGCCAGCGCCTGGCAGCCCTCAGAGGGGCTGCTGGATCCCCTCTACCCGCACACGCAGGGGACACTTCTGAAAGTGGCCCAAATGTCCTGAGTCCTGGGGAAGATGCCGAATCACCCCGCCGCAGACAGGCAAGTCTGCCCACTCCGTGCTGAGGTCCCGAGTCTCATAGAACATACCGAATCACCCCGCTGCAGACAGGCAGCCACCTGGTTCCACACTACAAAGACGCAGAGGACACCACACAACCAGACCAAGGTACTGAATCCTGCTGCTCCCAGGCCAGAGGTAGGGGCTTCTGAGCCACTGTCCCACTGCTCCTGGTCCAGAGGAAGGGGCTTCCTGGTCACCATCACTCCCACTGCTCCCAGCCCAGAGGAAAGGGCTTCTGGGCCACCTTCTGTCCTGCTGCTCCTGGCCCAGAGAAAGGGGCTTCCTGGCCACCATCCCTCCCACTGCTCCCAGCCCACAAGAAAGGGCTTTTGGGCCAACATCCCTACTGCTGCTCCCGGCCCCTGTCCCACCTCTCCCAGCTCAGAGGAGGTAATCCGTGCAGGCCCTAACAGCCCCCTGCCCCAGTCGAAATGAGAAAAACACATAAATAAGTTTCAAAACCAGACTTCCAGATCACCTACAGCAACCCCAAAGGGAAATGAGATGGAACACTCTGATACTCAACCACCTGGACCCACTGAACTGGCAACAAAAGGAGATCTGGAAAAAATGAAATCAGAAATAATTTCTCAGATAACAGGAGAAATTGTGCCCCTAGTGCAAGACATGATTAATAAATCTAGAGAGGAGCTCAGGAACATGATGGAATCCCAAAATAAGAAACAAATGGAACCCATAAAACAGATGCAAACAGATTTCCAGGACATGAAACACTCCACTGAAAGTCTACACAGCAAAATGAGCCAATGTGAGGACAGAATTTTCAGATATAGAAGATAAGATTGCAATTAGTGACCAGGAAAAGAAAAATTGCTTCAAAATTATAAGGGAACACAAGAAATCAATCCAGCCACTGCTAGATGATGCAAAGAAGAATAACATAACACTGATTGGGCTCAATGAAGAAACAGGAGAGAGTGCAGATGACATAAAAAATCTCTTCACAGAAATAATGGCAGAAAACTTCCCAAGCAGGGGAAAAGAGCTTGGCATACAGATAAGTGAGGCATATAGGACTCCAAATAGGCTTGATCAAAAAAAATCTACAGATAGGCATATACTTGTTAAGATTCCAGAAACTCAACAGAAGAACAAAGTTCTATAAGCAGTTAGAGAAAAGAAACAAATCACATACAAAGGAAAGCCCATCAGAATCACAGGAGACTTCTCAACACAAACCATCAAGGCAAGAAGAGCTTGGAGGGACACATTCCAAGCGCTAAAAGAAAACAGCCTCCAACCCAGATTGATGTACCCTGCAAAACTATCTTTCAAAATTGATGGAGAAATAAGATTCTTTCATGACAAAGAGCACCTTAGGAACTTTGAGAATACCAAACCAGCACTCCAAAGAATTTTACACAATATCCTAGGAACAGACATTAAGGATCACAACCCCAGGAAGCAAAGCAGAATGAACCCACCGGGCATGACAAGAAGTTAAATGTAAAGGGGGAGAACCCAACAAAAAGAAAAAGTCATGGCAATGACAAGTCAATATGCTTCAGTTATAACCATCAACATTAATGGTCTCAATTCACCAATCAAAAAAAAATAGACTGGCAAAATGGGTCAAGAAGCAAAGTCCAACAATATGCTGCATACAAGAAACACACTTAATTCAAAAGGAAACTCATAGACTGAAAGTTAAAGGGTGGAAAACAATACTGCATGGGACAGCAACCCCAAAAAAAGCAGGGGTAGCTATCCTCTTTGCAGATCAAGTAGATTTCAAACCAACACTGATTAAGAGAGACGAAGAAGGACACTACATCCTTGTAAAGGGAAGAATCCAAGAGGAAGAGATGACAGTCATAAATATCTATGCACCAAACACTAGTGTACGCAACTATATAAAAGAAATACAAACAGACAAGAAAAGTCATATATGCACTAATACAACTGTAGTGGGGGACGTCAACACCCCACTGTCACAAACAGATAGATCAACTAGACTAAAAATAAGTAATGAAATACTAGAACTCAATCGAACTCTTGAACAAATGAACTTAACAGATGTTTACAGAGTGTTTCACCCCACAAAATCAGAATACATATTCTTCTCAGCTGTACATGGGTCATTCTCCAGAATAGACCACATGCAAGCTCATAGGACATATTTAAGTAAGTGCAAAGGAATTGAAGTTATCCCCTGTATATTATCAGACCATAGTGTGAGGAAATTGGAGATCCATAACAAAAGAAACTCAAAAAATTTCATAAAAATATGGACATTGAACAACACACTTCTGAATAACCAATGGGTCACAGAGGAAATTTAAGAAGAAATCAGACAGTTCCTTCAATTAAATGACAATGACAATACAGCATATTGGAATCTGTGGGACACAATGAAAGCAGTCCTATGAGGGAAATTCATAGCAGTGAATATGCATATTAGGAAAACAGAATGAGCCCAATTAAACAACCTGATGCTGCACCTCAAGCTTCTAGAAAAAGAAGAGCAGGACAACCACAAACCTCACACAAGGGAGGAAATTATAAAGATCAGAGGAGAAATCAATGCAATGGAGACTAAGAGAACGATACAAAAAATCAATGAAGCCAAGAGTTGGTTCTTTGAAAGAATCAACAAAATTGACAAACCTTTAGCCAACCTTGTCAGAAAAAGGAAAGAAAAGGCCCAAATCCATGCAATTAGGAATGAAAAGTGTGAAATTACAACAGACCCAGCAGAAATCCAGAGGATCATCAATGCCTACTTCCAGAACCTATATGCCAATAAGATGGACAACACAGAAGAAATGGACAGATTCCTAGATACATATGAATTACCAAAGTTGAACGAAGAAGACCTAAAAATTTTAAACAACCCAATACCAACCAATGAAATTGAAAATGTAATTCAAATCTTATCAACTAAGAAAAGCCCAGGCCCTGATGGCTTCACTGCTGAATTCTACAAGACATTTAGAGAAGAACTGCTGCCACTACTGTTTAAACTCTTCAATGAAATTGAAAGGTAAGCAATACTCCCAAATTCATTCCTGGAAACAAGCATCACCTTGATCCCCAAAGCAGAGAAAGACCCAACTGAAAAAGAGAACTATAGGCCAATCTCACTAATGAATATAGATGCAAAAATCCTTTATAAGATACTGGCAAACAGAATGCAGAAGATCATCAAGAAGATCATACACCCTGATCAAGTGGGATTCATCCTAGGGATGCAGGGATGTTTCAATATACAAAAATCAATCAATGTAATACACTATATCAATAGAGCCAAGGACAAAAACCATATGATTATCTCCATAGATGAAGAAAAAGCATTTGACAAAATCCAACATACATTTATGATAAAAACCCTACAAAAATTGGAATAGATGGTCTCTACCTCAAACTGATAGAAGCCATCTATGAAAAACCAACAGCCAATATCATACTAAATGGTCAAAAACTGAAATCCTTCACAGTAAAATCAGGAACAAGACAAGGATGTCCACTATCACCACTCTTGTTCAATATAGTTCTGGAAACAGTAGTCACGACACTTAGACAAGAGAAAGAAAGAAAAGGAATAAAGATAGGAAATGAAGAAGTCAAATTGTCATTATTTGCAGATGACATGATACTCTATATAGAAGACCCCAAGAACTCCACCAAAAGTTTTCTAGACTTAATAACCAAATTCAGTCAAGTAGCTGGTTACAAGGTCAACACACAAAAATCAATAGCTTTCCTCTACACCAATGACAGACTCACTGAGAGAGAAATAGGGCAAATAATTCCTTTCACAATAGCATCCAAAAAACTGAAATACCTAGGAATCAACCTAATGAAAGAAATCAAAGACCTCTTCTGTGAAAACTGTGGCAGTCTGAAAAAAGAGATTGAAGATGTTATCAGAAAATGGACAGACATCCCCTGCTCCTGGGTAGGAAGGATTAATATAGTGAAAATGGCCATACTTCCAAAACTGCTATATAGATTTAATGCAATTCCAATTGAGATTCCAGCAGCATACTTCATGAACCTTGAGAAAACAATCCAAAAATTCATTTGGAACAAGAAGAGTCCCAGAATAGCAAAAGCAAATCTAGGTAACAGAGACATGGCAGGGGGTATCACAATCCCCAACCTATACCTATAGTACAAAGCTACTGTGATAAAAACAGCATGGTACTTGCAAAGAAACAGACTTGAGGACCAGTGGAACAGATTAGAAGATGCAGAAACAATGTCAGACTCCCTCAGCCATCTCATCTTCGATAAAGGAGCCAAACACCCTCACTGGAGGAAAGATAGCCTCTTTTATAAATGGTGCTGGAAAAATTGGGCTTCAACTTGCCAAAGATTAAAGCTGGACCTGTATCTCTCACCATGCACTAAACTAAAATCAAAATGGATTAAAGATATAAATATTAAAATAGAAACTCTGAACCAGTTGGAAGAGAGGTTAGGTAGAACCCTTGAAGACATCGGTGTAGGGAAAAATTTTATGAACAAAACCTCAGTTGCCCATGAACTAGCACAAACAATCAACAAGTGGGATCTCTTCTTATTAAAAAGCTTCTGAACAGCAAGAGAAACCACTAACAATGTGACAAGACAACACACAATGTGGGAAAAAATCTTCACCTGCTCTTCCTCAGACAAAGATCTACTATCTTGCATCCATAATGAATTTTAAAAAATCAGATCTCCCAAATATAAAGACCCAATCTGAAAATGGGGATCTGAAAAGAACAGACATTTCTCAGGCAAAGAAGTACAAATATCAAATAAATACATGAAAAAATGTTCCACCTCGCTGGTCATTCGAGAGATGCAAATGAAAACAAAGCTCAGATTCCACCTCACTCCAGAAAGAATGGCTGCTATCATGAAATCAACCAGTATCAAATGTTGGCGGGGCTGTGGGGAAAGAGGAATCCTGCTCCACTGCTGGTGGGAGTGTACACTGGTGCAACGACTGTAGAAATCAGTATGGAGATACCTCAAAGAACTAGGACTGGAAGTCCCATTTGACCCCACTATTCCACTGCTGGGGATCTTCCCAAAAGAATTAAAAAAATCATACCACAGTGATATATGCGTGCCCATTTTATAGCAGCATAGTTTGTCATAGCTAAATCTTGGAATCAGCCCAAATGCCCATCAAATGGAGACTAGATAAAGAAAATGTGGTTTTTTAATAAAATGGAATACTACTCAGCCATAAAAAAGAGAAATTAGAGACATTTATAGCTAAGTGGATGCACATTGAGGCCATACTCTTAAGTGAAATAAATAGGACACACATGTATAAATACCAAATAGTTTCTCTGGTGTGAGAAACTAAAAGTGTAAATAAGGACTAAATGTATAATAGGTAATGTGAAATGGGAAGAAAAGGCACAAAGGGGAAGGAGGTGGGAGGGCTAGGGGAAAGGATAGAAGGGAATGGGATTAATATGAGAAAATGGAAAAATAGGAACAAAATCTTTGTAAATAGGGAGGACTGGAGGGGTTGAAGGGAGGGCTGGGCAAGGGTGAAAAATAAGTACCAAGAGAGACTATGTAAAGGTGCAAATTTCCAGTGAAGAATGTCATTATATTGTATACCTAAAATGTACCAATGATTAGAATGAATAATCGATAATGCAAAATAGGAAGAAAAGGTCCAAAGGGGTAGAGGTAGTGGGTGGAGCAGGAGAAAGGAAAGAAGGGAAAGGAAAAATGCTGAGAAATGGAAAAAATGGAAATAAAGTCTTTGTAAATAGGGAAGGGTGGAGGGGCTGAAGGGAGGGCTAGGAATGTGGAAAAAATAAGAACCAAGATGCATTATGTAAAGGTACAATTCCCAATGAGAAATGTAATTGTGTTGTATACCTACAAAGTACCAATAAAAGAATTTAATTAAAAAAAAAAGAAATGTAGATAAACTGGATAGAACTCGTAATGTATAGAAGAATTATCCTGAAGTAAACAGAGGGAGGAATGATTTGGAAAAGTTTTAGATAACTTAATAGATTGAATATTAAGGTAGTTGTAGAAGCAAAATAAGTAATGTGTTCTTTTAAGATTTGCTTTTCCCATAACTCCTTGTTTAAGGTGACAATTGTCTGACCCTAACCTGTAACTTCATTAACCTGACAAAGTTACCATGCCAGGGTGAATTTGCAATGTATATGTGCCTATATCCTGTCTGTGACTTGTAAATAGGAACTGGAACTGTATTTACACATCAAAGACCACTAGGGCTGAGATAATGGCTAAAAAGGATATAAAAAGGGAAACACTGAACAAAGGGGGCAAGGATACTGACCAGACTGGTTTCTGGCGTTCCTGCTGGCTCGCAAGAAGAAATTTTATTATTTTATCTGAATTCTGTGTCTCCGTGTATTTCTTTCCAAGATTTCCATAACAATATAAAATGGCACAGTACTGCCAAATAACCCACACCTACACTCCTATATCCTTTAAATTATCTCTAGATTACTCATAATTCCTAGTACAATGTAAATGCTGTTTGAATAGTTGTTATACTGCATTGTTTAGGGAACAATGACAAGAGGAGAGCATCTGAACATCTTCAGTGCAGATTCATTTTTTCCTAATACTGCAATCCACAGATAGTTGAACCTGTGTATATAGACCCCATAAATATAGAGGGCTCCCTGTATGGTACACTTGGGCACTGAGACCATGTCTTAATATCAATAAAAATTATTTAGGAAAATGGCAAATAAAATTGAATTTTAATGTATTCATTGAAGAAATATTAAGTTTCTGCTTTCAGACAAGTACTGTACTAGGTGCTAGGGCAAATTTCATAATTTGAACCAATGTTCCTTGCTACTGAAATACACTTTTCAAATTACTATTGTGAAATAAATCTAAATTATTGAAATCAGTCAAATATTAAAGGAATAAAAGAGAGCCTTCAAGTAGAGAAAAATTCAAAAATTAGGAGGAATGTTAAGAGGACTCATTTAATGGTCTGGCTTTAGGGGAGAAAAATATTCCATTTACCATTACAGGTCATTTAAGAATTTAACATGAGAGTATATTTTCACTAATGGTGCTCTTATCACAAAATGGTATGTGTGTCACTATATTTTTGATCTTTTTATTGACTTGTCGGCAGAAGTACAGTTTGCAGACAGAGTGACTAGAGAAGCCTGGGGTTAGGTGGTGTGGAATTGATCCTACTACTAACTAGCCATGTGGTCTTAATTACATCACTCTCTGGCCTTCATATTTGCTCATCAACATAACAGGAAGTTGGTGTTTAGTTAGCCAAGGACTTCTCTAGTATTAATATTCAGTATCTAGATTTTATTTTCTATAGGTTTTCTTTCTGTGATTTAAAAAATAAAAGAAATCATATCATCAATTTACTCTGCAACTTGCTTTTTCCACTTGACAATATATCATGAACATTCCTCCAGATCAATATACATAGATCTATCCCCTGACTTTAAATGTTAGCTTTGACTGAAAAAGTAGGCAGACATAGCAGCTAGTTAACATGGTTCTGGCCCTTCCAGCTGTAACAATCTGATATGAGGTATTAAACTCGAAAGGCAATCTAACTCAACATTGATATTAATTTATTTTAAATACAGAAATGAACTCTATGAGGGAGTGTGAAACAAAATTGAAGTTGAGTTTTTGGAAAACCCTAAGGATTGAATATCGTTTCCCACTTGATCAGTCACAGGGATTCTGAGAATCCTTCCTCAGTGGCCACCCTCAGCCTCCATCCCAGTCAGCTGGCTAGTGAAGCTGCCTTGCTTTACCCTGGAAAGTGAGATGGAAAGACTTACTTGAAACTAAGATGGTTTTATCAAACATGGAGAGAAAATTTGCAAACTGAAAAACAGGTTCCAAATGACATTGTGCACTGCAATATTCAAAGTGATTTAAGAAATGACTTACCGTTCCCAGGCTTTGAGTTTTCAGCTGAAAACAGGCAGTGGAGCATAACTATGTGGAACCGTCCCTGCAGCAAACTGGTTGGATTTGGTCCTTTGTTCTGCCACTGCTCTGGGCTTTGGTCTCTTCATCTGACCTGTACCACTTAGAGTTTAGTCGGGTAAACAGAAACGACAATAGACATTTCAGACAGGAAGAGACTCCATAAAGAAAGAAAACTAGAGAGCCTACAGATCCTTTGGAAATGTTATAAGACGAACTGTAAGGAACTATTACCAACAACTTTAGACAGTTGTAGGAATTCCAGGACTCTTGGGAGATTTTAGAGACATTGGAAAACTGTTGACAATGACATTACTGAAGCAAGTGTCTCACAGAAATGGTCAGAAATCACTTAAATCTCTTCTGACAGAAACCATACACTTAAACACGGTGTCAGAAATAGCAATAATGGGTCTACTTCTCTTCTGCTAGCAAGACTCTACAAACACCTCTCAAAATTGGAATCCAACATTGTTAAACCGTTCTATATATTTATTGCAATTGCAATCAAAATACCAATAGCATTCCTCACAAAACTAGAGTAAACAATCTAAAATTCATATGGAATCAGAAGAGACCCAGAATAGCAAAAGCAATTCTGGAAACTAAAGGCAAGGCAGGGGGCATCACAATCCCTGACTTGAAACTATACAAGAAAGCTACATTGATATAAACCGCATAGTCCTGGCAGAAAACAAACCCAAGAATCAAAAAAACAGATTAAAAGATGCAGAAACAATTCCAAACACACTCAGCCACCTTATTTTTGACAAAGGGACCAAATGCCTTCACCAGAGCATCTTCAATAAATGGCGCTGGAAAAACTGGCTTTCCACATGCCAAAGATGAAACCAAGACTCATAGGGCTCACCATACATTAAACTAACATCAAAATGGATCAAAGATCTAAATATTAAAATAGAAACATTTAATCTGCTGGAAGCTAATATGAGTTAAACTCTTTCCCTATGGTGTAGCCAAAAGCTTTATGGACGAAAACCCTGATTGCACGGAAAAGATTAAAAAGAATCAACAACTGGGATCTCATCAAACTAAAAAGCTTTTTCACAGCAGAAGAAACTAGCAAGAGTGAAGAGACAACCTAGAGAATGGAAAAAAATTTTAAAAGCTACTTTCAGACAAAGGACTACTACCTAGAATATATAAAGATCTCAAAAATTCAGACACCCCAAATTTAAAGATCCAATCCAAAAATGGGCATCTGAAATGAATAGACATTTCTCAGATAAGGAAATACAAACAGAAAACAAATATATGAAAAAAATTTTCAACATTGCTGATCATTCAATAAATGCAAATTAAAGCGACATTAGGATTCCATCTCACTCCAGAAAGAATGACTAGCATCAAGAAATCAACCAATAACAAATACTAGACAGGCTGTGGGGGAAAAGGAACCCTTCTCTGTTGTTGGTGGGAGTGTGATTTGATACAACCAATATGGAAATCAGTATGGAGATTCCTCAAAAAACTAAAACTAGAGGTACCATTTCACTCAGCTATTCCTACTAGGTAGCTTCCTGAAAGAGTTAAAAGCATCATACCATAGAGATACAGTATATGCATATCCATGTTTACAGAGTGCAATTTATAATAGATAAATCTTGGATACAGCCCTTATCCCCATTAACAGACGAATGTATAAAAAAAAGTGATATTTATATACAATGAAGTACTACTCTGCCCTAAAGAGGAATAAACTTGGGGCATTTTTAGGTAAATGAATGCATTTTGAGACCATAATTTTAAGTGAAATAAATCAAACACACAAATTTAAATATCACAGTGTTTTTCTTGTGTGAAAAAGCCAAAGGGTAAATTAGGAACAAAATGGAGGATAGATATTGGGAAGTAGGAAGAAATGTTCAAATAGGAAGGGAAACAAGGGAAAGAAAAGGGAAAGAAAGGAAAAGGTATTTTTACAAAAGAGAATCAAAGAGAAAAATAGAAACAAAGCTTTTGTAAATGGAGAGAAGGGTTGAAGGGAGTGGAGGGGATGGGGAAAAGAATTAAGATATATTATGTATAGGTACAAATTCTCCATGATGTTTGAGATTATTATGTATGGCAAACATGTACTAACAAAAAAATTAAAACAACAAAAAAGTTACATGAATCAATAGCGTAAAGCACTTAGAAAAATGCTTTTCCTATGGAGTGCATGAAATGTTAGCTGTCAGTATGGTGTCTGGGCACATGGGCCTAAGATGCCAGGAATCGAAGTCACTAAATACCATATCCCAAGGTTGCTTCTTCACCTGAGCATGCAAGCATCTATGCAAATATTTTCCATTCAGTTATCACCCAGTATATAGCAGGTCTCATGCTCATTGCTAGGGATGTAGAGGTAAAAGAAACATATTTGGTGCCTTCCCTCAATCAACTCATTTTCTAGATGGGGAGAAAAACATGTACACAGGCAATGTTTACTGCATGGATTTATAAATTGCTAGTTCTTGTGTTCAAAAGGTAGTTTATACACCTTAAAATTTATCTTAGTCTTAAGCATATACTGCCCCATATCATCCTCAAGCTAATTTAATGAAATAAGCCAAACAGGTAATATTATAAAGATCATTAACTTCCGCTTACTAGAAGATTTAGAGAGACTGTAATGCTATCAAGATCAATAATAGTGACAAGATTGGGATTGGAACATAATTCTCCTGATCTTTCTAGATTAATGATCTTCCTTGTAGGTTCTGGGAATCCTTGGAAAAGAGGAGTAAGAATAAGGTAAGATTGTTGCTAAGCAGAGGAAGGAAAAAAGACATTTATTTTTCTGAAAGCTTAGATTCAAAATATGACCCTGACACTATATGATAGTGGGCAAACTATGCCTCAGTTTCCTCATCTATAACAGGAAAGAAGACTGGCCACATACAGTTAAGAAGATTATATTAGTTCACATACTTCCTTTTGAGACATGTTACATCCTCAATAAATATTTTCTATTTTAATCATTGTTATTAAAGTTAATGTTATTATTAAATTCTCAGTTGACTCTAAAGTAGTTGGAGCTCATATCCCAGGATGCCTTCTCCCTCTCCTCTTTTTCCCTAGTAGTAATGTGCATAGTAGCTCTTTCTGATTAAATTTAAGTTTCAAGTCAAAAGCATTTCCAGTGCAGCATCATGATGGAGTGGAAAAAAGTCACATGCTTAGGCGTCAGAAAGTCTGGATCATAGTCTGGGTTCTGCCATTAATGAGCTATGAAACTCTAGATGAATCACTTAACCCCTCTGGACTGCATCTGTCAAACGAGGAGAATATATTCCCTAACCAACTTCACAGAATGGTTGAAAGATCAAAATGAGATCATAGGCATTAAATGTTAAAAAGTTACAGGCACATTACAAATGGTAAGTGATGGTATTATCATTATCCTCAGAATTGGGCTGTATATCACCTTCTCACTAATCCTTGACAACCATCCACTCAGTGAATTTCTTGAGTCTTGATCTGAAATGTCTACCAAATTCATCTCTTCTCCTCTCTCCTCAACAGATCTCTCCTAGACCATGGCCTCATCAATCCTTACCAAGGTTAACTGTAACAGGCTCCTAACAATTTTCTCTTACTTCCTTCTAGAGTAGCTATCCAAACTGTGTCTCCAGAGTAAATGTTTAATTTTTTATTTTGTATTAGTATTTTTGGAGTACATAATGATTATATTCAGGGAGCAAGTACATGTATATAACACATCTGGATTCTTTTATATTCCCCTACCCCTCCCCTTACTCCCTCTCCCTTCCCTTTTGCAAAAGGTCTATCTTCCAGTTAGCTATTATCTATCCATCATTTATTTTGTTCTTTATTAATATTTTGAGTTTCTCATGTAAGGAATCATGTGATATCTAAGCTTGTGTGTCTGATTTATTTCAATAAACATTACAGTATCAAGATGGATTCATTTTCTTAAAAATGACTCATTTATTCTTCTGTAAGGCAGAGTAATACTCCATTGTGCATATATACAACATTTTCTTTATCATCCATCTGTTAATAGACATATAAGTCCTTCTAAGACTTAGCTATTATTAATTATGCTGCTATAAACATGGGTATGCATATATCCCTGTAATATGATGTCTTTAACTCTTTTGGGAAGATACCTAGAAGGGAAGTAGCCAGGTCAAATGGAATTCTATTTTTAGCTTTTTCAGAAATCTCCATACTGATTACCATAGCAGTTGTACTTATTTACATTGTCACCAACAATGTAGAAAGGGTCAATTTTCCCCCTCAGCCTCTCTAGCATTTGTTATGGTTTGATTTCTTGATGATAGACATTCTTGTCCAGAGTCAAGTTTTAAAGAGAAAATCTCTTGTTACCTTCCCTCCTCTATAATCCCACTTCCAAGTTAAAAAAAATAAGATTTCCAGTGGCTCCCTATTGCCTGTAGGATATGCAACACCAATTGAGACTCTTGCTAACCCTTCCATCCTCATTGCCTACTTCCTATCCACAGACCTCATACTCCAGAAAAACAGTCCATCTTTGTCTGTATCATTTATCCAATTATGCCACCACATACTTCTTCCTGCTTGCAATGTCCTTCTCACCTTCTATGCCTGGATAAATCCTAGTCATCTTTCAAGGACAAAATCAAATTCTCAGCAAATCCCTCCTCAGAGATCATTTCACATTACTCAACCCTGCATGGGTGATTTAATTCTATTTTCTTTGCTTAAAACCATCATACTTGATCTTAAATTTAAGCTTTTTCACACTGTTTTATAATTAGTTGTTTTCCAGTGCTTCTCCCTAATTAGAATATAAGTTGATTGTGAGCAGGAACCCTGTTTTATTCATCTGTATATCCACGCAGCATAGTTCCTGGCCACGAAGTTAACGCATAAAAAGAAGTTATTAAATAAGTGTTAATGCAATGCTTCTCAGACTATCTTTTGTAAAACACAGTAAAAAAAGTGCACATGCTGTTGCAGATGGATGGTTCATGAAATACAATAAAAATACACTATAGCAATATCATATCACTTTTAAAGTTGCTAAATGTCTACTCTGGATTTTGCCCTTATCTCACTGCAAATATTTTGAATAGCATTTGGCTAGACTATTTCCAGAGATGCCTTGTATATGCTTGGGTTTTTTTCTTAAATTCTTTTATTGGTACATTTTAGGTATACAACACAATTACATTTCTCATTGGGAACTTGTACCTTTGCATGATGCATCTTAGTTCTTCCTTTTTTCCCCATTCCTAGCCCTCCCTTCACCCCCTCTACCCTTCCCTATTTACAAAGACTTTATTTCCATTTTTTCCATTTCTCAGCATTTTTCCTTTCCCTTCTTTCCTTTCCCCTGCCCCTCCCACTACCCCTACTCCTTTGGAACGTTTCTTCCTATTTTGCATTATCGATTATTCATTCTAATCATTGGTACATTTTAGGTATACAATATAATGACATTCTTCATTGGAAATTTAAACCTTGACATAGTCTCTCTTGGTTCTTATTTTTCACCCTTGCCCAGCCCTCCCTTCAACCCCTCCAGTCCTCCCTATTTACAAAGATTTTGTTCCTATTTTTCCATTTTCTCATATTAATCCCATTCCCTTCTATCCTTTCCCCTAGCCCTCGCACCTCCTTCCCCTTTGTGCCTTTTCTTCCCATTTCACATTACCTATTATACATTTAGTCCTTATTTACACTTTTAGTTTCTCACACCAGAGAAACTATTTGGTATTTATACATGAGTGTCCTATTTATTTCACTTAAGAGTATGGCCTCAATGTGCATCCACTTAGCTATGAATGTCCCTAATTTCTCATTTTTGGGGGTTAAGCAGTACTTCATTTAATAATAAAACCACATCTTCTTTATCCAGTCTCCAGTTGATGGGCATTTGGGCTGTTTCCAAGTTTTAGCTATTACAAACTGTGCTGCTATGAACATGGGTGCACATATATCACTGTGGTATGATTCTTTTAATTCTTTGGGGAAGATCCCCAGCAGTGGAATAGTGGGGTCAAATGGGATTTCCAGTCCTAGTTCTTTGAGGCATCTCCATACTGATTTCCACAGTGGGTACACCAGACTACATTCCCACTAGCAGTGGAGAGGGTTCCTATTTCCCCACAGCCCCGCCAGCATTTCTTATTGGTTGATTTCATGATAGCAGCCATTCTTTTTGGAGTGAGGTGAAATCTCAGCATTGTTTTCATTTGCATCTCTCGAATGAACAGTGATGTGGAACATTTTTTCATGTATTTATTTGATATTTGTACTTCTTTGTCTGAGAAATGTCTGTTCTTTTCAGATCCCCATTTTCAGATTGGGTCTTTATATTTGGGAGATCTGATTTTTTAAAATTCATTATGGATGCAAGATAGTAGACCTTTGTCTGAGGAAAAGCAGGTGAAGATTTTTTCCCACATTGTGGGTTGTCTCCTCACAATGCTAGTGGTTTCTCTTGGTAGGCAGAAGATTTTTAATAAGAAGAGATCCCACTTATTGATTGTTTGTGCTAATTCAAGGGCAACTGAGGTTTTGTTCATAAAATCTTTTCCTACACCGATATCTTCAACAGTTCTACCTAACATCTGTTCCAACTGGTTCAGAGTTTCTATTTTAATATTTAGATCTTTAATTCATTTTTATTTTAATTTAGTGTATGGTGAGAGATATAGGTCTAGTTTTAATCTTTGGCAAGTTGAAACCTAATTTTTTCAGCACCATTTATTAAAGAGCCTGTCTTTCCTCCAGTGAGAGTGTTTGGCTCCTTTATCAAAGATGAGAAGGATGAGTGTGTCTGGCATTGTTTCTGCATCTTCTAATCTGTTCCATTGGTCCTCAGTTCTGTTTCTTTGCCAGTACCATGCTGTTTTCATCATAGTAGCTTTGTAGTATAGTTGCAGATTGGGGATTATGATACCCCCTGCCTTGTCACTATTACCTAGAATTGCTTTTGCTATTCTGGGTCTCTTCTTGTTCCAAATGAATTTTTGGATTGTTTTCTCAATGTCCACGAAGTATGCTGCTGGGATCTCAATTGGGATTGCATTATATCTATATAGTAATTTGGGAAGTATGGCCATTTTCACTATATTAATCCTTCCTACCCAGGAGCAGGGGATGTCTGTCCATTTTCTGATATCATCTTCAGTCTCTCTTTTCAGAGTGCTACAGTTTTCAGAGAAGAGGTCTTTGATTTCTTTCATTAGGTTGATTCCTAGGTACTTCAGCGTTTTGGATGCTATTGTGAAAGGAATTATTTGCCCTATTTCTCTCTCAGTGAGTCTGTCATTGGTGTAGAGGAAAGCTATTGATTTTTGTGTGGTGACCTTGTAACAAGCTACTTGACTGAACTTGGTTATTAAGTCTAGAAAACTTTTGGTGGAGTTCTTGGGGTCTTCTATATAGAATATCATGTCATCTGCAAATAATGACAATTTGACTTCTTCATTTCCTATCTTTATTCCCTTTATTTCTTTCTCTTGTCTAATTGCCATGGCTAATGTTTCCAGAACTATATTGAACAAGAGTGGCGATAGTGGACATCCTTGTCTTGTTCCTGATTTTAGTGTGAAGGATTTCAGTTTTTGACCATTTAGTACGATACTGGCTTTTGGTTTTTCATAGATGGCTTCTATCAGTTTGAGGTAGAGACCATCTATTCCAATTTTTTGTAGGGTTTTTATCATAAATGTATGTTGGATTTTGTCAAATGCTTTTTCTGCATCTATGGAGATAATCATATAGTTTTTGTCCTTGACTCTATTGATATAGTGTATTACATTGATTGATTTTTGTATATTGAACCATCCCTGCATCCCTAGGATGAATCCCACTTGATCAGGGTATATGATCTTCTTGGTGATCTTCTGCATTCTATTTTCCAGTATCTTATTAAGGATTTTTGCATCTATGTTCTTAAGTGAGATTGGCCTATAGTTCTCCTTTTCAATTGGGTCTTTCTCTGCTTTGGGGATCAAGGTGATGCTCGCTTTCAGGAATGAATTTGGCAGTATTGCTTCCCTTTCACTTTCATTGAAGAGTTTAAACAGTAGTGGCAGCAGTTCCTCTCTAAATGTCTTGTAGAATTCAGCAGTGAAGGCATCAGGGCCCGGGCTTTTCTCAGTTGATAAGTTTTTAATTACATTTTCAATTTCATTGGTTGATGTTGGGTTGTTTAGAATTTTAAGGTCTTCTTTGTTCAACTTTGTTAATTCATATGTATCTAGGAATCTGTCCATTTCTTCCGTGTTGTCCATCTTATTGGTGTATGGGTTCTGGAAGTAGGTATTGATGATCCTCTGGATTTCTGCTGGGTCTGTTGTAATTTCACACTTTTTATTCTTAATTGCATGGATTTGGGCCTTTTCTTTCCTTTTTCTGATAAGGTTGGCTAAGGTTTTGTCAATTTTGTTGATTCTTTCGAAGAACCAACTTTTGGCTTCCTTGATTTTTTGTATCGTTCTCTTAGTCTCCATTTCATTGATTTCTTCTCTGATCTTTATAATTTCCTCCCTTGTATGAGGTTTGGGGTTGTCTTGCTCTTCTTTTTCTAGAAGCTTGAGGTTCAGCATCAGGTTGCTTAATTGGGCTTGTTTTTTTTTTCCTAACATGCGTATTCACTGCTATGAATTTCCCTCATAAGACTGCTTTCATTGTGTCCCATAGATTCTGATATGTTGTATTGTCATTGTCATTTAATTGAAGGAACTGTCCAATTTCTTCTTTAATTTCCTCTGTGACCCATTGGTTATTCAGAAGTGTGTTGTTCAATTTCCACGTGTTTATGAAACTTTTTGAGTTTCTTTTGCTATGGATCTCCAATATCGTCGCACTATGGTCTGATAACATACAGGGGATAACTTCAATTCCTTTGCACTTACTTAAACATGTTCTATGTGTGAGTAGGTGGTCTATTTTGGAGAATGACCCATGTGCAGCTGAGAAGAATGTGTACTCTGATTTTGTGGGGTGGAAGACTCTGTAAACATCTGTTAAGTCCATTTGTTCAAGAGTTCGATTGAGTTCTAGCATTTCATTACTTATTTTTTGTCTAGTTGATCTATCTATTTGTGACAGTGGGGTGTTCAGGTCCCCCACTGCAATTGTATTAGTGCATATGTGACTCTTCATGTCCATTAGTATTTGTTTTATATAGATGGGTGCACTAGTGTTTGGTCCATAGATATTTATGATTGTCATCTCTTCCTCTTGGATTGTTCCCTGTACAAGGATATAGTGTCCTTCTTCGTCTCTCTTAATCAGTGTTGGTTTGAAATCTACTTGATCTACCAAGAGGATAGCTACTCCTGCTTTTTTTTCAGGTTCCCTTCACATGGAGCATTGTTTTCCCCCTTTAACTTTCAGTCTATGAGTTTCCTTTTGAATTAAGTGTGTTTCTTGTATGCAGCATATTGTTGGATTTTGCTTCTTGACTCATTCTGCCAGTCTATTTCTTTTGATTGGTGAATCGAGACCATTAACATTGATGGTTGTAACTGAAGCATATTGACTTGTCATTGCCATGATTTTTTCTTTTTGTTGGGTTCTCCCCCTTTACATTTAATTTCTTGTCATGTGATTTAATTGCCTTTTAGGGACCTGGTCCCTGCAGTTGCTTCAAATAAATCATTTCTTAGGGAATACAGTCAATAAACTAAGAAAGTAACACTAGACAATGTTTAGATTCAACTCTAATTCTGTTTTCCACATTTTCAGCATTTGAGATCCTGGTTTCTAAAATGCTGAGGAGACTACAGACACAATCCATTGTAGGAACAAGTGAAGAAGTGTATACACTGGCAATAAGGAAAGAGGCCATGTTTGTCTTTTAGAAAAATTCAACGTGTATGTGTGGAATGGTCAGGCTTAACACAGATCTCCCGATATGCACCTGCAACCTCAGATAGCGGGTGACACTGCAATACACAAAGGACTAAAGTGGTGCAACTCACAGACCCTAGGAGTCTTTTTCTTTTGTCTTATTGTTGTTTGTTTGTCTGTTGCTTGCTTGGTTTTTTGTTTTGTTTTTGTTTTGCTTAATGTTTTGTTTGGTGTTTTATTCTTTTACTATTCAGGTGAGTAATATCAACTTAATTCCAAAACTATTTAGGGATTTCCTGCCGTGTGTTAAGAAGTGAGCTGAATACTAGAGCTGTAGAAATAAATAAATTGCAAATTCAGCTTTGGAATGGTCCACACTAAAATTTAAATATAGTGCCTTTTACTGTCTTCCTGTACTGAATCCTTTCCACCTCCTAGAAACAAAAGACAACCAATATGACCACTTTATAATAAGTGTTACTTCCCAAATGAAGCCTCCTTTTAAAATAGGAGCAATTAATTAATTAATAGTAGCTTAACTATATGCAGCAGTAAAACCCTATAAGATAGATACTGTAATTATTTGACAATTGAGGAAATTAAGATGTAAACATGTTAATCAAATTGTCACACAGTGCATCCATGGTTATCCAAAATTCAAACATGGTCCATGTACTTTTTTTAATTTTTGTTTATTAGTACATGTTTGCAGTACATAAAAATTACATTCCTCATGGGGAGTTGGTACATGTACACAACACAGCTTAATCTTGCTTTCATTCTCTTCCCCTCTGCTTCTCCCACCCCCTTTTCTTTGTCACCTTCCCATTTGCAAAAGATCTATCTCTCCGTTTCTGATTATCTTTTATTTTATCCTTTAACTTACCTACATTTTTGATTTCTCATGTAAAAGAAACATCTGATACTTAAACTTTTGTTTATTTACTTGTTTGTTTTCTGGTTTACTTCATTTAACATTATGGTCTGAATATGTATCCATTTTTCTACAAATGACTTATTTATCCTTCTTTAAGATAGAGTAGTACTCCATTGTGTATACATGCCACATATTCTTAAGGCATTCCTCTGTTGATAGACACATAGACCCCCTCCAAGATTTAGCTATCATGAGTTGTACTGCTGTAAACAAGGATATGCATGTGTCTTTGTAATATGATGTCTTTAACTCTTTCAGGAAGATACCTAAAAGGGGAATAATAGTTGGATCAAATATAATTTATAGTTAAAAATTGTTTTCAGAATCTCCATATTGATTTCTATAATGGTTGTGCTAGTTTACATTCCTACCAACAACATAGAAGGGTTCCTTTTTTCCTATGATTTTTCCAGCATCTGTTTTTGATTTCTTGATGATAACCATTATTTTTTTACTAAGATGGTATTTCAGGGTTGTTTTAATTTGCATTTTTCTAATAGCCAGAGATGTTGGTGTACCTGGGGTTTTTTTCTGCATCCTCTATTCTGTTCCATTGATCTTCAGGTCTGTTTTTGTGTCAGTGCCATGCTATTTTATCACTGTGGCTTTGTAAAATAACCTAAAGTGTGGGATTGTGATACCTTCTGCTTTGTCCTTGTTGCCCAGGATTGCTTTTGCTCTTTGTGTTTTTTCCAGATCTGGTTCAATTCTAAAATTGTTTTCTCTAGTTCTGTGAGGAATGCTGTTGGTATTTTGATTGGTATTGCATCAAATCTGTATATCAGTTTTGGAGATATGGATATGGCCCCATACTCTCAACCATCACTGTCTATTACCTAATGTGGATAACAGAAATTCCTGTCTGTATGAAATATCTGCCTTATTACTATATTTTGAGCTTATGGGAAGTTTTTTAAGAGCTCAGGAAAAAAAAACAATACTCCAAGTGTCCCTTAATTTATTATTAAAAACAAAAGTAATCTTCTTGAGAAGCAGGTTCTTACATTGCAGGTGGTAACAGAAAGCATCATTGGGAAATTTGTGTGAAGAAAAGCCATGAAGTATGCCCAAAATATTTTTTAAAGACTTTTTAAAAGCTGTGAATATATGTATGAGTATCTCTGCATATGTCTAGTTAGTTTCAGAAGATTCTAGTTTTCACAGTGCTAAAACACTGAATTATTCAATTAAAATATGGTTGGTCTGGTGAGACTCAAATTGTATAAACACAAAAAGGTGCTGTTTTCCAATTATCTCTATTGGCATTTGTTTTGAGATCCTTAAGGCTGTAAAATAGTAAGAACTGTAAGGCAGGTTAGGGCTTTATGATTGAACATACTGCCATTTAAATGTGAAATGTTAGAACCCTGAAAAAGTACAAGCCTGAAAAAACTCATATTTTAATGTTACAATTTCTTTGTTTTTATGTTTATTAGCACATGTCTGTTGTTCATAAGGGCTGCACTTATTGTGAGGAATGAGTACATATACTTAACATATCAATAAAAGAAAAATGAAAAAAGTAAAAAAAATTTAAAACCTCATTATTAAAATACTACCAGGAAATTAGGGTTGTGGTGTCACACCTTTGGTTCCTGATTCTAGAATAACCTCCAATTCCTCGCTTCACAACACTACTGTCCCTCCACACAAAGAACAAATTATAGGGCTAAAAAAAGGCAGGACATTGAAGTTTTTTTCTGAGCTATGTACATTTACATAAAAGGCAGATGAACTGATTTCTACCTTGGTCTCAATCTAACTCTATTCTAATAAACTTTTGCCCCTTCCAAATGATTCTGGTGGACAATTCCAAACCTAAGTGTACCTACAGAAAAATAAAAGTGTCTCCTAATTCTCATTAGAAGAATACAAGTGTCTTCTCATAGCATTCTGCTTTAATAAGTAGAAACGCCCTTAGAAGTTGCACTGAGGCTAAATATTTTTTCTGTTTCTTTGCTCTTTGTTCTGATTCCTATTCAGAGTCCCTTTATTCTGCATCAGATTTTTTTGAGGATCCTATTATAATTTCTTACTCCACTTTCTGAATTACTTGTCCATAAAAGCCTTCTCCTATCTGACATACGGAGTCTGTCCTAGGTAAAAGAAATCCAGAGAGACTGATTACCTACACCATTAGCCCAGATGATCCTTCTGAGTGCTCAGCTCCTAAGACAAATCTTCTGAACCTCAGTCTACTCTCGTCAAACCCTGATGCCTGCTTCAGGAGTTTGCAGCTGTATACTATGAGTCCCTCAAAGCCTGATTTGTAACTAGAACTTGCTGAGGATATTACTGAATGTCTGGTAAAAGATCTCAGCTTAAATAATGAACTCGTGTATGATAGCATTCATACTTTTTAGAACTGGACCAAACAAAGTGAATAAAATGTTTAGATGGATGAAAAAAAAAGGAAAATACTATTTTCTGATTCTAGAATAACCTCCAATTCTTCTCTTCATCACACCACCTTTCCTCCATACAAAGAGCAAATTATAAGACTAAAAAGGTCAAGAAATTGAAGTTTATTTCTGAGCTACAGTATATGATGACGCTAAATACCATGGGATACTGACTATTTCTCATTATAGGCTTTTTGCCATCAAACATTTATTTCCTTCAGTCAATTCAGTTCAGTCTCAGTCATATCGATTTCTTTTTTAATTTTTAAAAATTTTATTGGTATATATTTGCAGTACGTAATGATTACGTTCATCAAGGGGAGATGGTACATGTACATAAGACATCTTAATCTTTACTTTCCCTTCACCTCCCCTCCCTCCACCCCCATTTCTTGGCTCCCTTCCCATTAGCAAAGAATCTATCTATCATTTCTTGACCATGAGGAGACAAAATAGCCAAATAAATGGAATGGATTCATTCAACAAACTTCTGTGGAACCCATATTTTGTTCCAGGCACTGTGTGAGGTGGTAAAAATAAGCCAGTGTATGGGACAATGAGGGCTTCCCCCTCCCATAGCTTGCAAAAGAACAAAGATTACACACAAATATATACACAGAAACTGTGACAAAGGCCATGGAAGAAAAAATTCAGGGAATGATGAATGATTGTAACAAAAAGCCTTACTTTCAACTGGAGTGAAAGTATAGTACAGAAGCCTATTTGTAATAAGTTCCTTTTAACCTAAGATACCAAGGATGACCAGGAATTCACCAAGCAAAGAAGAGGAGGAAGAATATTTTCAGCACAGAGAACACAACATGTGAAAGCCCTGAGATGGAAACAAGTTTGAAGTATTTCCTAAAGACAGCATGGTTGGAATATGGTGAGCCTAAGAGGAGACAACACAAGATTAAGTTAGGGCCAAATCATTCAGTCTTGTACATCTTGGTAAATATTTAAAGTATAAATAAAACAATTGGAAACTCTCAAATAAGTTTTGAACATAAAAAGGATACAATCATAATTACATAAGTTTGTTAAATATGACTCTGGCTACTGGGTGTAAAATAGACCATAAAAAACAACCACAGAAGAAGGGAGACCCATTGGGTTGTCATGTATTAGTCCAGATGAGAGGTGATGATGGATCTGACTAGATAATACTTGTAGAGAGATTTGAAATAAGTGTAGATGGAAGAAACAATTGGACCTGGTGATTGATTAAATTCACAGGGTAAGGAAAAAGTGAGAGTAATATGGCATACATTTTATGTCATGGATGTGAATTAGCTAAAGACAAATGGCCATATTGGGAAAAGGACAATTAGCAATTTTGTGATTTAGGCATCTGATTACATTTGAAGAGTAAGCTGACACATTTTCTTTAAAGGAAGTGATAAAAGCATGTTCCAGGTGTAGTTCAGCCCCCTTCATTTTACAGATGAAGGAATTAAGACACACAATGAATTGTGCTATTTCGCAAATTAATTTTGGGCTTTATGAGAATGCTCTATCTCTCAAATTAGAATAGAGATTTCCAAAGTGCATCACTTGTTTTGTACACATATCTTCATAATTGCACTTAAAATAGGGATGGAAAACATAGCAAAGACTCAATAAATGCTTCCCAAATTAAAATTAATTGAATTTCTTCTTCTTTCTCAGCAGACAGAACAAAATGGATATTTAGCTTACTGATAATAGCAGCCCAATGACCGAGTTCATACTAGTGAGCCAAAATCCCAGAATATCTATTAAAGGTTGCAGCATAATCATGATCTACCTGATCATATTGATAGATAACAGTGTCCTCATCCCTGGGCTAGGAGTTGAAGGGCATCTTCATGGTCCTATGGATTTTTTTCCTAAGTAACCAATCTTTTCTGGATATCTGCTACTCAGTGCCTTTTTATTGTTCAATAGCTTAACGGATTACCCCATCACTTCCTATAATAGCTGTTATGCCCACATAACCATTGGTCTTTTTCAGGGGATAACAGAGTATCTCCTCTTTGCTGTTGAGACTTATGACATTTTTGTTTCAATCTCCAATCCCTGCATTATAACTTCATTATGAAAAAGTTCTTCATATGGTTGGCCAGGGTGACCTGGGTCAGTGCCTGCCTTTTAGCAATAGTACCAATCATTGTAATTCCTGTCCATTTTGTAGACATAATGTCAACCATCTTTCCTGTGAGATACAGGCCCTGCTGCAGCTCAGCTGTGCTGATGTCCCATCCAGACTTGTTCTGGGGCTCCTCATTGGCATGTTCACATTATTACTACTGTTCACCTTCATCCTCATCCCCAACATATGATTGTGGGTGCCATACTGAAGATCTATTCTGCAGGGTAAGGCCCATCTATAGTTCTCCATTTATAGATCCCATGTGATGGTAGTCACCATATTTGATGAGAACATCCAATGTACTTGAAACCTTACTCAAGAGAGTTTCAGGACCAGGATAAAATCATCTCTACATTTTATGATGTGACAACTCTTTTGTGAAACCATTTTATTTATACCTTGAAGAACAAAAATGTGAAAAATACTCTAAGAATAATTAGGAGAAAAAAGTGATAGCCAGCTATGGTGGCTTGATTTGGTTTAATGACTCCACAGTATTTCATATTGTTAATGAATAATAATTAAATCACTCCCCTACATGAAGACATTTGCATTGTTTTCCAACTTCCACTACTTCAACAATATCCCAGGAATATCTTTGCATATATGTCTTTGACAATACATGTAAGAATATCTGCAGGATAAGCCAGCCATGGTGGCACATGCCTGTGCTCCCAGCATTTTTGTCAGCTGAAGCAGGAGCATTGCAAATTCAAGCCTAGTCTATAAAATTTAGCAATGGAGACCCTGTCTCAAAATTAAAAATAAAAAGGCCTGGGGATGGGACTCAATGAAAAGACCCTGAGTTCAGTCCCTTGTACTGAAAAGAGAAGTCCAGAAAGGATGTGAATATGTACTATTAAGCCTTATGTTACAAAAAAATTGTAATTGAATTATGAAAATGATAAAGAATATTTTAGTGAGGTAATTACTTTCAAGTGCATTTTTTTCTATTTCCAACAGGCGTATAAAATAGAATATCGTCCAACTGAGAAAAAAGCACTTTAAACATTTATAATGCCATCTATTGAGTAAATTACACAAGACAATTTAGAAGAAGAGTTTTTAAAAAGAAATAATAATTAGTACATTTTATTTCTGAGTAGTCTGGTTTTATTTTACCAAATGGGAAATGTTTCAATAATCTAAGGTTGCTTTTTGCACGTGATAAAGGGCAAGTTACAAAATGGACAATTCCTATTTCTATGCTCTTTGTAAGAGATATGTCCTAACCCAGGCTTTCAAGTGAGAGATATTAGTGGGTAAAAAGGGTAAAATTAATCAACTGTTATATAACAGTAACATGGAAGTTTCCTCTGCTGAAGCAAGGAGCCCTTAAAGACAAACTAAGAGCCAGATCCATTGACCCCCATGAACCTGAAATTGCATGTCTCCATCAAAAGATAGAGCCACATTTTCTCTGTCAGTGTACACTACTCTTTCCAGATTCCAAGCATGCTCTAAAGGTGTTGAACTCATAAAAATAGAGAAAATGTGCCTGAGGAGGAATGTCTTTAAAACCAAGCAAATGCGTACTGTATTTTTGGATTATAAAAATTATAATGTTTATTATTTTAGAATCGGTTAGAGGAGTGGAGAAAAAAATAAAAAATCACCTATAATTCTACACTTGGTGAAAATTGCATGGGTTTTAGAACAAAGCAGATATATATTTAAATCTGCCTCTCATGAGATTGTATGGGATTTAGCTAGTTACTTTCCATCTTTAACCTTCAAATTTGTCACTGTAAAATGAAGATTATAAGAGGGCTTGTCTCACAAAGTTGTCTTGAAAATTAAAGTAACACATGCTGTTTCTATCACAATGCCTAGCACCTGGTGGACACTGGATACTTGTGAACCAAAGGGGAGAACCCTGTCAATTCACCCTTTAAAATCCAAACTTATTGCATCAGTGGTCATTGTCTATGTCTATACCAACAATAATTGCATCATTTCAACATAAGTGATGGCAATACAAGACAGTGAAAAATTACGTTCTTATTGTTACATTTCTTTGAATTTATCTCATTAGAAATGACATTGAGGGCCTAGGTGTATAGATTAGTGGTAGAATACTAGCCAAAGGCCCAGAGTTCTATCCCTCCATATTGTAAAATTAAAAAAGGAAGCAAGGAAGGAAGGAGAGAGAGAGGGAGGAAAGTGGAATGGAGAGAGAGAAAGAGTGTTGAATGTGTTTCTCATGTTCTTCAGTCATTGGCATTTCCAATGTCAGGGTCTTTGAAGTTGGGTCAAGATGACAGTAAACCAACCCAACTCTGGAAAAAGAAAATATTATAATCAGTAATATATGAATTTTTTAAAAAGCCTCCAAATTTGTTGCAACCTTGACTGACTCCACCATTGCTTCCAGATACATCCTGCCAGGGAGACTCTTAGTTTGATCCATTCAATTTCATTCTGTTAAGCATTCCTGGAATTAATACTTTATTGATCAACAACAAGCTGATTGGAGACTGTTGTGAATGCAAATGGAAATGAGAAAACCACGGGAAGCCCAACAGAGAACTCTTTGGAAAAGGAATCTATGGCATTATGCAAATTACGTTGTAACATTACCAATTTATACATTGAACAAATTCTTCTGAAAATTTAATTTCTGGTGTTTTCTAAGGCTTCTCATTAAACGGAAAGCACTCCTGGAACTAGAGAGAAAATGCTATTAACTAACAAGACATAGTCAGCAGATAAAGTCAAACAGTTGAAGGGAGGGGAGAGGACAAACATGATTCCCTAAATTGAAGGGGAAAAGGGAGTAAAACTGTGAGCCTAATACTTATTGGAGTTTGATCATTGGCATTAAGGACTAAGAGGAAGTTGAGAACAACAAGCAGTGAGATGTGCCTTGTGCTGACAGAGAGAAATTTATTGGGGAGATACAGGGCTCTTTTAGCTGTGAGAGTAAATTAGACAAGTAAACAAATGCCTTTTCTTTTGATTACCTCAGGGAGATGTTAGCCAAGGTTCTCTCTAGAGAGAGAAATATGTTACCTCTGGAAGTGGAGAACAAGCTGCAGAAAGGTTTCTGACATGAAGTCAAGACTGTGGGTGAATAGAAAGCATAAGAGATGATAAGAACAACAAATCAATTAGAGATGTGTGTGTTAGGTGCCTTTATATTAAGTGTTTACTGGGAAAGTTGCTTTCTTCAAATCTTCCTTTTATTGGAAAGAAGGGAAAGGAAAAAATGATGAAAAATGGAAATAAAGTCTTTGTAAATAGGGAAGGGTGGAGGGCGTGAAGGGTGGGCTAGGAATGGGGGAAAAAATAAGAACCAAGATGCATTATATAAAGGTACAATTCCCAATAAGAAATGTAATTGTGTTGTGTACCTACAATGTACCAATAAAAGAATTTAATACAAAAAAATCAATCATTCTTACTCTTCTTATCAGGATCATAATTAATGTATAACTTTGGTCCTACAGATGGTTGTACAGTGAAAGGCCTAGTTTATTTTGTGTATAGTAAATTTATCACACTTTCCTTAACTTATAGCCATACCTAGCATTATGCAGAACATACACACGCATGTATGGGTATCTGGGTATATGTTTTGGAAAATATTTCATAATTTTCTTTTTTTATTCTTTCTTTTACATATTCAGTTTTATTTAATATCACCTATGTGTTAGGTAACTTGCTAGCGTTGGCAATCTAAATGGGAAAAGGCAAGGTTCTTGAATGTAGGGACTATTTGTTTTAATAGAAATACATATATTAAACAGGTTAGCATATATGTAAATAAAACAATGTAAATAGAATTATAAATATTATTGAAAGAAAAAGGACATAGGAACCAAGGGTAATGACTGGGATCTATTATGGATAGAATTGTAAGGTGAGCTCTCTCAAAGTGCTATTTACACAGAGATAGGAGTCACATTAAATGCTTAGGTTAAAGGTTGAATAATGAGGGAATATGTATACTACAATGAAGTAAAAAATACAAAGGCCTTAAAGAGATAAAGAACTGAGTGTGTTTAAGGAAGAGGAAGAAGGCAAAGGTAGTGTATGATAGTTAATTGTATGTCAAGTTGAATAAGAAACACCTAGCAGATTGATTTAGCATGGTTCTGGGTGTCTGAATGATGGACTTGCTGAAAAGAGAGGACCTCTGCAAGGCTTGTTGTTGAGAATTGGAGCCCACCAGGAGAGCAAAGAGAGTCACTGTAATAGAGACACAGTGAACTATAGTGGTTGGTGAGAGGTTGAGATCACCACCTCCTACCATAACCTGGACTTGTTGTGCGGGAGGAGCAGTTTGAACCTGCAGCAGAAATGCTCTGAGTTCAAACCCACAGGAGGCCAAGGAGCTCAATTCCAGCTTCACAGCCAGAAACTAGCCTGAATCTCAGTGCACGATGGCTGGCTCACTGAGATTAATCAACTTGGATCTGCACGCTGCTGCCCACATTGTCTACAGGGGACAGCAGAGATATGCCTTGAAGCGTACAATTTTTTCTCTTCCTTTCTTTCCTTTTCTTCTCCTTTCTTCTTCTTCTCCATTTCTTTCATTTCTTGTTCTTGTTTTTCTCCTGTTTTGTTTTTTCTTAATTGTTCTTATTTCTTTAAGAGCATGGATACAATCTCTAGTTTTTCCTATTGCCATTAGTTTTATTCTTGTTTTTGTTCCTTCCTTCTCTCTTTTCCTCCTGCCTTCACCAGTTACTCAAAGTTTACATGATCTTCCTGTGTCCTCTAGCCCTACTTCTAACCTTTCCTTCTCCTTCTATTTCTATACATTCACCCCAATTCCCTCTATGTTTTCTTCTTGAAGGGTAAATTTGCTATACTGAAGGGCTTATTTTCTGCAAACATATTTCTGGTCCTTGATTCTGATATATAACCACAAGTCTAGTTCATGTGGTTAAAGGTATCAGATTAATAGTTATCACAATTTGTCATTTTCTAAGCTATGTTTGATGTTATTGTTCATTATGATTATATTACTTTGGTCAAGGTGACATGATTATTCTAGTTAGTTGTCCTTCTGGGTATACCAAGACTGAGATTGCCTAAAGAACATTGCAGACTCAAAACCAAAAGGCCAACTATAACTGGAAGACAATCTAAGAAGTCATTCCCTAAGGGTTCTAAATACTAGCAATAAAGATACTCGCAATAAGCAATATACAAGAAGCAACACAGAAATTAAACCAAAAATGTTAACAACAACCAAAAAAAAAGGGAAGACACCTAAACAAGGTGCAAACCCAGACTTCCGGATCCCCAAAGGCAAATACAGGGGGCAATGTGGTGGAACAATTGGAAAGCCAACCACCTGGACTCCCTGAACTAATAACAAGGGCAGTAACAAAACAGATGAAAGAGGATCTGAAAAAATGAAATAAGAAATAATTTATCAGATAACAACAGAGATGGTGACCATATTGAAAGACATGACTAATAACTCTAGAGCAGACACAGATTTTTTAAAACTAGAGGAGCTCAGGAACATGATAGAAACAGAAGATCACAAAAATTCCACCAAAAGACTTCTAGACTTAACAGCCAAATTCAGTAGAGTAGCTGGATACAAGATCAACACTCAAAAATCAATACCCTTCCTGTACATGAATAACAGACTCACTGAGAGAGGAATTGGAGAAACAATTCCTTTCACAATAGCATCCAAACAAAAATGAAATACCTAGGAATCAATTCAACAAAGGAAGTAAAAGACCTCTAATCTGAAAACAACAGTTCTCTGAAAAAAGAGATAGAACATAATATCAGAAAATGGAATACAGTGAATAGAGTGAAAATGGCCATATTTCCAAAACATAGACTCAATGTAATCCCAATTGAAATTTCAATGGCGTATTTCACAGAACTAAAGAAAATAACCCAAAAATTCATTTGCAACAAAAACAGACCTAGAATAGCAAAAGGAATTCTAGGCAACGGAGACAATGTAGGGGGTATCACAATCACCAACTTGAAAATAAACTACAAAGCTACTGTGATAAAAACAGCATGGTACTGACAAAGAAACAGACTTGAAGACCAGTGGAACAGATTAGAAGATGCAGAAACAACTCCAGACATACTCAGTAACCTCATCTTTGAAAAGGAGACAAACACTCTCACTGGAGGAAAGGTAACCTCTTTAATAAATGGTGCTGGAGAAATTGGGTTTCAACCTGCCAAAGATTGAAAGCAGACCTATATCTCTCACTATGCACTAAACTGAAATTGGAATGGATCAAAGATCTAAATATTAAAACCAGAAACACTAAACCAGCTGGAAGAGAGATTAAGTAGAACGCTTGAAGACATTGGCATAGGAAAAGACTTCATGAACAAAACCTATCACATGGGAACTAGCACAAAAAATCAACAACTGGGATCTCATTTTTTTTAATTCTCTAACTTTATTGGTACATTTAGGTATATAATATGATGACATTCATCATTGGGAATTTCTACCTGTACATAATATATCTTTGTTCTTATTTTTTCCCCATTACCCTGCCCTCCCTTCAACCCCTCCACCCCTCCCTATTTGCAAAAACTTTGTTTCTCTTTGTTACCTTTTCTCAAATTTTTTCATTTCCATTCTTTCCTTTCCCCTACTCCAACCCCCAAATTCCCCTTCCCCTTTGGACCTTTTCTTCCTATTTAAAGTTATCTATTATACATTTTGGTCCTCATTTATAATTTCTATTTCTTATACTGGATAAACTATTCAGTATTTACACATTTGCCCTATTTATTTCACTTAAGAGTATGGCCTCAAAATGCCTGTATTTAGCTCTAAATGTCTAGTTTCTCATTCTTTGTGGCTGAGTAGTACCCCATTTTTCTTTATCCAGTACCTAGTTGATAGGCACCTGGGCTGTTTCCAAGATTTAGCCACTATAAACTGTGCTGCTATGAACATGGGCACACATATATCACTGTAGTATTAAGATTTAAATCTTTGGGGAAGATACCCTGCAGGGGAATAGCTGGATTAAATGGGACTTCCAGTCCTAGTTTTTTGAGTTACTTCCATACTGATTGCCACAGTAGCTGTACCAGTCTACACTCCCACCAACAATGGAGAAGGGTTCCTTTTCCTCCACACTCCCGCTAGCATTTGTTATTGGTTGATTTCTTGAGAGCAGTCATTCTTTCTGGGGTGAGATAGAATCTCAGCATTGTTTTTATTTTCATCTCTCAAATGATTAGTGATGTTGAACATTTTTTCATATGTTTATTTGCTGATTCTACTTTCTTTGAGAAATGTCTGTTCATTTGTGATGCCCTGTATTGATTGGGTCTTTAAATTTGAGAGGGCTGACTTTTTTAAGTTCTTTATATATTCTAGATAGTAACCTTTGTCTGAGAAACAGCACGACAAACCCAAAGCTTGTGCAAGGGAGGAAATTACAGAGATCAGAACAGAAAGCAATGTAATACAGCTTAAGACAATGATACAAAAAACTTGATGAAGCAGAGTTGGTTCTTCAAAAGAATAAACAAAATTGACAAACCCTTAGCCAACTTTTTCTAAAAACAGAAAAGAAAAGGCCCAAATCCATGCAGTTAGCAATGAAAAGGGTGAAATTACAACAGACCCAGCAGAAATCCAGAGGATCATCAATACCTCCTTTGAGAACCTACACATCAATAAAGTGGAAAACACAGAAGAAATAGACAGATTTCTAGAAACATATGAATTACCAAAGTTGAACGAAGAAGACCTAAAAATTCTAAATAAACCAAAATCAATCAACAACATTGAAAACATAATTAAAAACTTACCAACAAGCTGGGGATTTAGCTCAGTGGTGCCACACCTGCCTTACATGCAAAATGTCCTGAGTTCGATCCCTGGTACCAGGGGGGAAAAAAAAGAAAAGAAACTTGCCAACAAAAAAAGGATGGGTTGGGCCGGGGATTTAGCTCAGTGGTTCCGCCACCTGCTATGCAAGCACAAAGACCCAAGTTCGATCCTCGGTACCAAAAAAAAAAAAAAGGATGGGCCCTAATGACTTCACTGCTGAATTCCACAAAACATTTAGAAAAGAACTATTGCTACTACTGTTTAAACTCTTCAATGAAGTTGAAAGAGAAGCAATACCCCTTTGAGCAAGCATCACCTTGATCCCCAAAGCACCAAAAGATGCAACTGAGAAAGAGAACTATATGCCAATCTCCCTAATGAACACAGAAGTAAAAATCCTCAATAAGATACTGGCAAATAGAATGCAGAAGATCATCAAGAAGATCATACACCCTGACCAAGGGGGATTCATTCCAGGGATGCAGGGATGGTTCAACATACACAAATCAATAGATGTAATATATTATATTAACAGAACCAAGGACAAAAACCATATGATCATCTCAAAACATGCAGAAAAAGTGTTCGACAGAATCCAAAACCCATTCATGATAAAAACTCTATAGAAAATTGGAATAGACGGTCTTTATCTCAACCTGATAAAAGCCATATATGAAAAACCAATAGCCAACATCATACTAGCTGGAATCTGGTCTTATTAACAAGCTTTTGCACAGCAAGAAAAACCACCAACAGAGTGAAGAAACAACCCACAATGTGGAAAAATTTTTTACCAGCCATTTCTCAGACAAAAGACTACAGCTCAAATGCCCATCAACTGGTGATTGGATAAAGAAGATGTGATTTTTTAAAATAAAATAGAGCACTACTCAGTCATAAAGAAAGACAAACTAGAGACATTTATAGATAAATGGATGCACCTTAAGGCCATACTCTTAAGTGAAATAAATAGGACATGCACGTGTATTGAATTGTTTCTCCAGTGTGAGAAACTGAAAGTGTAAATGAGGACCAAATTGTATAATAGATAATGTGAAATAGGAAGAAAAGGTCCAAAGGGGAAGGAGAAGCAGGGAGAGGAGAAGGAAAATAGGGGGAAAAAATGAGAAAAGAAGGAAAAAATGGAAACAAAGCTCTTGCAATTAGAGAGGGGTGGAGGGGTGGAAGGGAGGGAAGGAGAATGGGAAAAAAGAAGAACCAAGATATATCGTGTAAACGTACAAATTCCCAGTAATGAATGTGATCATAATGTATACCTAAAATGCACTAATACAATTAATGAATAAAAATAAATAAGTAAATAAATGCCTTTTGGACAGCAAAGAAAACCAACAAAGTGAAGAGACAACCTACAGAAAGAGAAAAACATTTTTCCAGCTATACTTCAGAGGACTAATATCTAGAATATTTAAAGAGGTCAAAAAATTAGACTTTTCTAAAATAAAAGATTCAATAAAAAATGCACAACTAAAATGAATAGATGCTTCTCAGGAAAAGAAGTATGAATGGCCAATAAACACATGAAAAAATGTTCAACCTTTTCCATTAGAGTAATGCAGATTAAAGCAACACTGAGATTTTTTATCTTACTTCAGAATGAATGACTATCATCAAGAAATCAAATAATCACCATGCTGGTGAGGCTGCAGGGGAAAAAAGAAGGCTTCTACATTGTTGGTGGGAATGTAAACTAGTACAACTACTATGGATATCAGTATGCAGATTTCACAAAAATCTAAAACTAGAAATTCCATTTGACCCAGTTATTGCCCTTCGAGGTACCTGCCAAAAAAATAAAGTTAAAAACATCATGTTACAGGCATACATGCATACCTATGTTTATAGCAGCACAACTCACAATAGCTAAATCTTGGAAGCAGCCTATATGTCCATTAAGAGATAAATGTATAAAGAAATGAAAAACTACTCTACTATAAAGTAGGATAAATTTGAGACATTTGTAGGAAAACAGATGGATCTTGATCATAATACTAAGGGATTTAAATGAAACACATAAGGTTAAATATCACGTGGTTTCTCTGGTGTAAGAAACCCAAAATATAAATAAGTTAAAGAGCAAAATTAAACATAGATAATAGAAAACAGAGAGATATATCATTTGTAAAAGGAAAGGTGACCAAGCGATTGAGGGATTGGGAGGAAAGGGAGGGAAGGGAACAAAAACAGAATTAAAATGTGTTATATACATTGTATCAATTCCCCACAATGAATGCAATCATTATGTACTGTTAACATGTACTAATAAAAATAAACATTAAAACTAAGAAATAATGGTAAGAAATATAAGAAGCATTATATAGGCACTAATTTTAAATAGGGTTATCAAGAACAACTCAAGAGAGAATTTGGAACTTGAGTAAGGAGAGGGATAATGATGTAAATATGTAGAAAAATAGTATTCCAAGAAAAGGCACTAAGATGAAAGAATGCGGATTTTATTGGAAGAATACTAGGGGAGCTAGTTTGACTAGATACTGCATAAGTGGGGAAAAAAAAAGAGAAAAGCAATAGATGAGCTCAGAGACAAACAAAAAGACAGATGATGTAGGTAATTCTAGATCATTTTAAGGGGGTTAGATATTTTCATGTTCTTTTGTTTTTGTTTTGTGTTCCTTTGTTTTTGAGAAGGGTCTTGCTATGTAGTTGAGGATGGCCTTGAACTCACTATTTAGCCTAGGCTGGCCTCAAATTCACAGTAACCATCCTGCCTCAGATCCTGGGATTAGAGGAGTATACCACCAAGCTCAGCTGGTTTTAGATTTTTTTGTTTAAAAAATAAGAAATAAGGCTGAAAAGCTGGAAGAGATTTTAAAGGGTGATCTTGGTTAATTTTCTCCTTGCTGAGAAAATATACCTGACACTCCAAGTTAAAGGAGGAAAGGTTTATTTTACCTTACAGTTTGTAGATTGTTTCTACAAACTTGGCTCTAGGGCAGGACAGTATGGCAGAGGAGCATTTACAGAGCAGAAAGAGTCCATGACATGGCAAGCAGAAGGCAACATCAGCAAGCAACAAACAATAACAGCAGCCCTCTTTCTGTCTCTTTTATTTTATCCAGGCTACCCTCCCTTAGGGCTGGCAGTGCACACACCCTAAATCCTAGCATTTCATCATGAATCAATCCCTCCATCACATTCTTGATCCCAGGATCACACACCCTAGATCCAGCCAACTCTGAAAAGCCCCACCTATGACTGCATGGGGCTCTGGGAGTACATCTAGATACAAGCAATTACAAAGAAGTTCACAATAGTGAGAAAGAGCTTAGAGGCTGAGATTTTCCAACTTGAAGGACCTTGCTTAACATTAAGATAAGTAGATTAAGGCTTTCTATTGGAACTCCAGAAGGGCTGTGACTTAGGAATATAGATTATGCCCAAAGATTATTCACCCCAAAACTAAGAGTAAAACTGAGACAGACAAAGAGTAACAAAGTCTAACATGCTCAGTCTATCATTTAAAAGTCAGCTAGAATGAAAAGCAAAGTCAATAATCTCTACAAAATTTTATCAATGTGTCCACTACACAATCAAATATTACAAGATGTGAATAAAAAGCAAATTATAACACAAAATCATACAACAAAGTGAATAAAAATATAATCCATATTTATCCAGATGGTGAGTTAATGAGTGATATTTTTTATATCATTATAAATATGATTGAGGACTTTATAAAAGGGCTTAAAAGTGGACAAATGATAATCTCAGCATTGAAGTTGAAACTGAGCAATGTAGGGCCGGGAATTTAGCTCGATGGTGCAGCACCTACCTTGCAAACTCAAGGTCCTGAGTTCGATCCCCATAAACAAAACAAAACAAACAAACAAAAAAGACTGACCAATGTGAAGAACACACTGAAAAAATTCACAGAGAAAAACAAATAAAGCCTCAGTGAAATTATTATTATTATATTAGAGAATATCCAGTAATCTTATGTAAGTGAAATTTACTCCCAAAATAATAAATGATAAAAAATGGAACAGAAAAAATGTTTGAAGATAAAATGACTAAAATTTTCCCAAACTTAAAAAAGGCATACATAAATTTACATAGTCAAGATGCCCAAAATCGTAAAGAATAATAAGCATGGAAAAGGACATGCCAGAGCAAATCAGTTCATGTTAAGATTGTTGTCTTCCACAAAGAAAGAACAAATTTCAAAACCAGTAAGAGAAAAACAGCATTGTATGAAAAGGAATTAGAGTAATTATCAAATTCTCACCAAGAATGGATAAAATACAATGGAATATCTTTAAAGTGTTGAGTTAGAAATGAATGTTAGCTACTATATGTTAAGGAATATTATCTAACTGTGCTGGAATATGTAAATAATGGCTTACATTTTTGTGAGGATACTTTTTTAAAATTCTGTTTTAGTAGGATGCTTATCTGCCCACCCCTTGCTTTACAGCCCTTGCTTTAAAATATATTTTCTTTTCCCCTGAAGTTATATCACCAAGAAATGAACCTTGGTTAGAAAGGTCAGATTCAGAGTCACAAAAATATAAATTCTTTTATTTTGTTTTATAATCAATATTCTCAGATGTGAGTAGGTATCTGGAGACTAATATGTTGTTTTATGTATTGTGTAATTTGTGTAATTGTGTTATTTTTCCAGAAAAAATATCTTTAAAGTGTTGAAAAAGTAAAACCAGACTTGTGCAACCAATGAAAATGTTCTTTAAGAATGAAAGCAAACTAAAAGCATTTTGAAATTTAAGAAAATTGCAGTAAGAGAATCTGTTTCCTGCAGAACCACACTCAAAGAAACAATAAATTCTGTAGGTTGAAGGGGAAATTTTGACAGAAGAAAACTGAGATTCTCAGAATGGAGTGAAAAGTACTTAAAATTATAAATGAGTAAATTTTAAAATTGTTTTTGCCCTTTTCATCTTAATATTATTATACTTTGTATGCTTGTCTGCATAAAAAGTATGGTATTGTCTTTCAGGTTTTATATCATATGCAGATAGCAAATGTTAAGGATAATAATATCAAACAGGTGTAGAAAAATTTATTGTGGAAAGCACCAGATACTAAATATTTTAGATTTTGCAGGCCACATGCTATCTCTATCATATCTTCTTTTTGTTTGTTCTTATCACCTTTTAAAATCTATAAACATTCTTAGTTTGAGAGCCATAAAAAGGCAACCTGTAAGATAGATTGTGACCCATGGCCTAGTTTGGCAAGCCCTGGCAGATTCCTGTATGCAAACACATAATGAACCTCTACTCTTACTTCTCACCATGTTCATCAATTAATTAAAGATAGATCATAAACCAAAGCATATACAAAAACTCAAAAGTCTCTGGAAGAAAATATAGGAGAATATTTTCACAACATTGGAAGTGATGAAAATTTCCTGGACAGAACACAAAAATCACTAATTTAAAAATAGATAGACTAAGTATTATCAAAATTGAAAACTGGTCATGTGGAACATGCCAAATCAGCCCGCTGCAGACAGGCAGGTCTGCAGACACCCTACCGAGGCCCTGAGTCAGGCAGAACACACAGAATCAGCCTGAGCCCCAGCAACAATCAACTGGAGCCCAAGCCCCGCTCCTCTATACAGCCACCTGGTTCCACACTACAAAGACACAGAGGACACCAGACCACCAGACCAAGGTACTGAGTCCCACTGCTCCTGGTCCAGAGGAAGGGGATTCCTCACCACCATCCCTCCTGCTGCTCAAAGCCCAGAGGAAAGGGCTTTGGCCCACCTTCTGTCCCACCACTCCGGGCACAGAGAAAAGGGCTTCTGGGCCACCATTCTTCCCACTGCTCCCGGCCCAGAGGTATGGGCTACTGAGCCGCCAACCCACTGCTCCTGGACCAGAGGAAGGGGCTTCCCAGCCACGATCCCTCCGGCTGCTCCCAGCCCAGAGGAAAGGGCTTTGGGGCCTCCATCCCTACCGCTGCTCCCGGCCCCTGTCCCACCTCTCCCAGCTCAGAGGAGGTAATCCGTGCAGCCGCTAACAGCCCCCACCCCAGTTGAAATGAGAAAACATGTACATAAGTCTCAAAACAAGACTCCCAGATCACCTACAGCAACCCCAAAGGGAAATGAGATGGAAAACTCTGATACTCAACCACCTGGACCCACTGAACTGGCAAGAAAAGGGGATCTGGAAAAAATGAAATCAGAAATAATTTCTCAGATAACAAGAGAAATTGTGCCCCTAGTGCAAGACATGATTAATAAATCTAGAGAGGAACTCAGAAACATGATGGAATCCCAACATAAGAAACAAATGGAATCCATAAAACAGATGCAAATAGATTTCTAGGAGATGAAAAACTCCATTGTAAGTCTACAGAGCAGAATGAGCCAATGTGAGGACAGAATTTCAGATATAGAAGATAAGATTGCAATTAGTGACCAGGAAAAGAAAAAATGCTTCAAAATTATAAGGGAACATGAGAAATCAATCCAGCAGCTGCTAGATGATGCAAAGAAGAATAACATAAGACTGATTGGGCTCAATGAAGAAAGAGGAGAGAGTGCAGATGACATAAAAAAAATCTCTTCACGGAAATACTGGCAGAAAACTTCCCAAGCAGAGGAAAAGAGCTTGACATACAGATAAGTGAGGCATATAGGACTCCAAATAGCCTTGATCAAAAAAATCTACTCATAGGCATATAATTGTTAAGATTCCAGAAATTCAACAGAAGAACAAAGTTCTACAAGCAGTCAGAGAAAAGAAACAAATCACATACAAAGGAAAGCCCATCAGAATCACAGCAGACTTCTCAACACAAACCATCAAGGCAAGAAGAGCTTGGAGGGACACATTCCAAGCGCTAAAAGAAAACAGCCTCCAACCAAGATTGATGTACCCTGCAAAACTATCTTTCAAAATGGATGGAGAAATAAGATCTTTCATGACAAAGAGCACCTTAGGAACTTTGAGAATACGAAACCAGCACTCCAAAGAATTTTACACAATATCCTAGGAACAGACATTGAGGATCACAACCCCAGGAAGCCCAGCAGAATGAACCCATCTGGCATGACAAGAAATTAAATGTAAAGGGGGAGAACCCAACAAACAGGAAAAGTCATGGCAATGACAAGTCAATACATTTCAGTTATAACCATCAATGTTAATGGTCTCAGTTCACCAATCAAAAGAAATAGACTGGCAGAATGGGTCAAGAAGCAAAATCCAACAATGTGCTGCATACAAGAAACACACTTAATTCAGAAGGAAACTCATAGACTGAAAGTTAAAGGGTGGAAAACAATACTCCATGCAACAGGAACCCGAAAAAAAGCAGGAGCAGCTATCCTCTTGGCAGATCAAGTAGATTTCAAACCAACACTGATTAAGAGAGACGAAGAAGGACACTACATCCTTGTAAAGGGAAGAATCCAAGAGGAAGAGATGACAATCATAAATATCTATGGACCAAACACTAGTGTGCCCAACTATATAAAACAAATACTAACAGACATGAAAAGTCATATATGCACTAATACAATTGCTGTGGGGGCCTCAACACCCCACTGCCACAAATAGATAGATCAACTAGACAAAAAATAAGTAATGAAATACTAGAACTCAATCGAACTCTTGAACAAATGAACTTAACAGATGTTTACAGAGTCTTCCACCCCACAAAATCAGAGTACACATTCTTCTCAGCTGCACATGGGTCATTCTCCAAAATAGACCACCTACTCACACATAGAACATGTTTAAGTAAGTGCAAAGGAATTGAAGTTATCCCCTGTATATTATCAGACCATAGTGTGCTGAAATTGGAGATCCATAGCAAAAGAAACTGCAAAACTTTCATAAACACATTGAAATTGAACAACACACTTCTGAATAACGAATGGGTCACAGAGGAAGTTAAAGAAGAAATCAGACAGTTCCTTCAATTAAATGACAATGACAATATAACATATAAGAATCTATGGGACACAATGAAAGCAGTCTTACAAGGGAAATTCATAGCAGTGAATACGCATGTTAGGAAAACAGAATGAGCCCAATTAAAGAACCTGATGCTGAACCTCAAGCTTCTAGAAAAAGAAGAACAGGACAACCCCAGAGCTCATACAAGGGAGGAAATTATAAAGATCAGAGAAGAAATCAATGAAATGGAGACTAAGAGAATGATACAAAATAATCAATGAGGCCAAGAGTTGGTTCTTCAAAAGAATCAACAAAATTGACAAACCCTTAGCCAACCTTGTCAGAAAAAGGAAAGAAAAGGCCCAAATCCATGCAATTAGGAATGAAAAGGGTGAAATGACAACAGACCCAGCAGAAATCCAGAGGATCATCAATACCTACTTCCAGAACCCTTATGCCAATAAGATGGACAACACAGAAGAAATGGACAGATTCCTAGATACATATGAATTAACAAAGTTGAACAAAGAAGACCAAAAAATTCTGAACAACCCAATATCAACCAATGAAATTGAAAATGTAATTAAAAACTTATCAACTAAGAAAAGCCTGGGACCTGATGGCTTCACTGCTGAATTCTACAAGACATTTAGAGAGGAACTGCTGCCACTACTGTTTAAACTCTTCAACGAAATTGAAAGGGAAGCAATACTCCCAAATTCATTCCTGGAAGCAAACATCACCTCGATCCCCAAAGCAGAGAAAGACCCAATCGAAAAGGAGAACTACAGAACAATCTCACTAATGAACATAGATGCAAAAATCCTTAATAAGATACTGGCAAACAGAATGCAGAAGATCATCAAGAAGATCATATACCCTGATCAAGTGGGATTCATCCCAGGGATGCAGGGATGGTTCAATATTCACAGATCAGTCAATGTAATACACTATATCAATAGAGCCAAGGACAAAAACTATATGATTAACTCCATAGACTCAGAAAAAGCATTTGACAAAATCCAACATACATTTATGATAAAAACCCTACAAAAAATTGGAATAGGTGGTCTCTACCTCAAGTTGATAGAAGCCATCTATGAAAAACCAACAGCCAATATCATACTAAATGGTCAAAAACTGAAATCCTTCACACTAAAATCAGGAACAAGACAAGGATGTCCACTATCACCACTCTTGTTCAATATAGTTCTGGAAACATTAGCCATGGCAATTAGACAAGAGAAAGAAAGAAAAGGAATAAAGATAGGAAATGAAGAAGTCAAATTGTCATTATTTGCAGATGACATGATACTCTATATAGAAGACCCCAAGAACTCCACCAAAAGTTTTCTAGACTTAATAACCAAATTCAGTCAAGTAGCTGGTTACAAGGTCAACACACAAAAATCAATAGCTTTCCTCTACACCAATGACAGACTCACTGAGAGAGAAATAGGGCAAATAATTCCTTTCACAATAGCATCCAAAAAAACTGAAATACCTAGGAATCAACCTAATGAAAGAAATCAAAGACCTCTTCTCTGAAAACTGTGGCACTCTGAAAAAAGAAATTGAAGATGTTATCAGAAAATGGACAGACATCTAATGCTTCTGGGTAGGAAGGATTAATATAGTGAAAATAGTCACACTTCAAAAACTGCTACATAGATTTAATGCAATTCCAATGGAGATCCCAGAAGCATATTTCATGGACCTTGAGGAAACAATCCAAAAATTCATTTGGAACAAGAAGAGTCCCAGAATAGCAAAAGCAATTCTAGGTAACAGAGACATGGCAGGGGGTATCACAAATCCCAACCTCCAACTATACTACAAAGCTACTGTGATAAAAACAGCATGTCATTGGCAAAGAAACAGACTTGAGTACCAGTGGAACAGATTAGAAGATTCAGAAACAACGCCAGACACACTCAGCCATCACTTCTTCGATAAAGGAGACAAACACCTTCAGGGGAGGAAAGATAGCCTCTTTAAAAAATGGTGCTGGAAAAACTGGGTTTCAACTTGCCAAAGATTAAAACTAGACCTATATCTCTCACCATGCACTAAACTAAAACCAAAATGGATTAAAGATCTGAATATTAAAATAGAAACTCTGAATCAGTTGGAACAGAGGTTAGGTAGAACCCTTAAAGACAACGGTGTAGGAAAAGATTTGATGAACAAAACCTCAGTTTCCCCTGAACTAGCACAAACAATCAACAAATGGGATCTCTTCTTATTAAAAGACTTCTGCACAGCAAGAGAAACCACCAGCAGTGTGAAGAGACAGTCCACAATGTGGGAAAAAATCTTCACCTGCTCTTCCTCAGACAAAGGTCTGCTGTCTCGAATCTATAAAGAACTTAAAAAGATCCGACCTCCCAAATTTAAAGACCCAATCCAAAAATGGGCATCTGAAATGAACAGACATTTCTCAGACAAAGAAGTAGAATAACAAATAAACATATGAAAAAATGCTCAATATCACTGGTCATTCGAGAGATGCAAATGAAAACAATGCTGAGATTCCACCTCACTCCTGAAAGAATGGCTGCTATCATGAAATCAACCAATAACAAATGCTGGGGGGGCTGTGGGGAAGAGGAACCCTGCTCCACTGCTGGTGGGAGTGTAGACTGGTGCAACCACTGTGGAAATCAGTATGGAGATACCTCAAAGAACTAGGACTGGAAGTCCCATTTGACCCCGCTATTCCACTGCTGGAGATCTTCCCCAAAGAATTAAAAGAATCATACCACAGTGATATATGTGCACCCATGTTCACAGCAGCACAGTTTGTGATAGCTAAAACTTGGAAACAGCCCAAATGCCCATCAACTGGAGACTGGGTAAAGAAAATGTGGTTTTTTTATAAAATGGAGAACTCAGCCATAAAAAATGAGAAATTAGAGATATTTATAGCTAAATGGATGCACATTGAGACGATACTCTTAAGTGAAATAAATAGGACACACATGTATAAATACTGAATAGTTTCTCTGGTGTGAGAAACTGAAAGTGTAAATAAGGACTAAATGTATAATAGGTAATATGAAATAGGAATAAAAGGGGCAAAAGGGAAGGAAGTGGGAGGGCTAGGGAAAGGATAGAAGGGAATGGGATTAATATGAGAAAATGGAAAAATAGGAACAAAATCTTTGTAAATAGGGAGGGCTGGAGGGGTTGAAGGGAGGGCTGGGCAAGGGTGAAAAACAAGAACCAAGAGAGACTATGTAAAGGTGCAAATTTCCAATGATGAATGTCAGTATATCATATCCCTAAAATGTACCAATGATTAGAATGAATAATCGATAATGCAACATAGGAAGAAAGGTCCAAAGGGGTAGGGGTAGTGGGAGGTGCAGGGGAAAGGAAACAAGGGAAAGGAAAAATGCTGAGAAATGGAAAAAATGGAAATAAAGTCTTTGTAAATAGGGAAGGGTGGAGGGCGTGAAGGGAGGGCTAGGAATGGGGAAAAAATAAGAACCAAGATGCACTATGTAAAGGTACAATTCCCAATGAGAAATGTAATTGTGTTGTATACCTACAATGTACCAATAAAAGAGTTTAATAAAAAAAATTGAAAATTTCTGCTTTTTGAAAATATTATTCAGGAAATGAAAGACAAATCACACACTGGGAAAAAATATTCACAATGTTTACATTTGGTATATAAAAAGGACTCCTAAAAGTCAGTTACCAAAGACAACTTAATAAAAATAGGCAAAAGATTGAAACAAGTACTTCATTCAAGAGGATAAATTAATTGCCAATAGGAATGTGAAGTCAGTATTATTATCATGAAATTAAAATCACAATCAAAGAATGATCATAAGGTGAAAAGTATATGTCTATGTTTACAACCTTTCTTTATATTTGAAGTTATTTTGAAACAGTTTTTAAAGGTAGACTCTTGAATATAGGGAAGGAGGAGGAAAGAGTGAGGGAGGGCAAAGGGATTGAAAATGGGAAAGATATGTTATATGTATATATGCATTACTCAAAATGAACATCACTATTCTGTAATACAAACACACTAATACAAAAAAAATATTAAATAAAGTACAATTAAGCTTTTAATTCTTCTATCTTAAAAGTAGGATACTTACACTCATCGACCATAATGTATAAAATTATACTATCAATGTTACCAAATACTGGCAAGGATGTGGAGGAACTAGAACTCAACTCTCAGATATTGCTTGGGGGCATGTAAAATGGTACAAACGCTTACTGGGGAGGCTGAGGCAGGAGGATCACGTGAGACAAGGAGTTCAACATCAGCCTATAATGAGATCCTGTTCAAAGAAAAGGTACAAAAACTTCAAAAAGACACCTGAAATGCTTTTAAATTTAAAACTACATGTACCCTCTGAGTCAGCCACTTGTCTCTTAAATATTCACCCCAAAGAACTGAAAACTTATCTACAAAATGGCTTGCACTTTTTACCATGGCATATAATGCCCCAAATCAAAAACAGCCTAAATTCTACCTGGAGGGCACATAAACAAATAGGCATATTCATACAAACGAATATTACTGGGCCATCAATAAACAATACAAGCAACAATGTGGATAAATCTCAAAAACGTTGTGTTAAAAAAAGGAAGCTAGACACAAATATGTGCATAGTGGATATTTCCATGTGTCAGAATTTTAAGAACTGGCCAAAGCTATCTGGTGGACTAGAAAACAGAACAGTGGTAGCCAATGGGGGTACAAATTCAAAGGGGACACAAGAGAATGTTTGGGTATTGTCAAAACATTATGTGTTTTTACTGAGGTTGTGGTACATAGGCATATGTATTTTTCAAAATTCATATTTTACACTATATGCCTCACTGTATGAAAGTTTCACTTCAATCTTAAAAAGAAAGAAAATCGAAGTCTCACAGAGGCAAAATTCATCATCCAAAGTTGTGTTTCAGGTTCAGGTAGGTGCAGGGAGACCTAAATCACACTGTCTCAACAAACACCTTCACTACTATGCAGCGAATATGCCAATAAAAAAATTAACAGCTCTGTGCTCTCAGCAGTTCAAGTTCAATTCTAAATGCTCTGAAGGCCAGCACCTTGTTTTCCAGTTTCCCTTCTCCTTTCAGGTGCAGATCTCAGATATGCTTCCAACTCTCAAGAGAATGGGAGTGTTTCATGCAAAGCCTCAACTTTGCTCTCCAACTTATCTAGGCCATATTGTCAATGGGACAAATTATAAATGCATTTCAGCTACCTCATTAGGTTTATAACATTTGAGTAGAATGTCAAATAAGGAACTGTCAACCTTTTGCTAGACAAATAAAAGAGCACAACAGGCAAAAGATATTGTACTCCAGTGCTTATTTGTCATGTTGTAACATAACTAGAGGCTATTTTCCGCCTCCATTGCTTTCATGATCAAGCATTATCTAATGTTCCAAATACTTTCTGCTTCAATCTGAGCATTCCCTGCTATAGCTGTGGTCCTAGGAGTTGAAGGGATCCTAAGGAATACAGCTGCAGTTATCACCGCCACCCCACACATAAATAATCTTCACTGTAGAATATATTAACTTAGCAGAATGATTGATACTATATAATCACATTTATCTCAAACTTCATAAAGAGCTTACATACACAGTTGCTATTTCAACTACATCCTCTCAATATGTGGGTAGCTGAAGAAATCTGCTCATTAATAATAAAATCAACTATCATTTATTAAACGCCTGAAGCATGCACTTCTGTGCATTGTTTTATTTTAACCCAAAACAACCCTATAAATATTGCTATAATCATATTCATTTCTAGATGAAAAAACTAAAACACAGAGAAGTTGGAGTTCTCATAATTAACAAATGGCAGGGCTAGGATTTCAACTGAGAATTTTCTGATAACACAGCTCTCACTTAAATACTAAATTATGCTGCTTTCTTATTAAGTCTGTATCACATCCATAGCTTAAGCTTGTGTACAAAACACATCTGAGCCATAATTGCAGAGCTTGACGTTTTCTAGCAAAAACGCCATACGATTCACCTCTCCAAGACATTTGGAGAAAAATTAGCACACGATCACACTGAGAAGTGTTTCGAGGAAAGAAAGAGGGAATCTCTAGGAGAATCTAATTATCAAAATATTTACCTGGATAGTCTCTGTAATCATTGTAGAGCAGGCAAAAAAAATAATAAGTTATTGCCTGGGGAATCTGTCCCTTGAGTATCCAAAAGACAAAACTTCTTGTTAATTGAATTTATAGCCATTAAAGGTTTTCATTGCAATACTTGGTTTCTTATTCAATTGTTTAACTCCAATTGGAAATATTTGGGCACTCCAAAGAAAAGACTTGATGGGAATGTGGCATGACTTGTAAAGTATTACAGAAAGCAGGTCCTGGGTATGAGATTTGGTTTCTTCTTCAGCACCACAATTAGGTGCCTCTGGCTCCAGCTCTTAAAAGTTTATACTATTCTCCTCACATAGCCAGTAGAGCCATCTGTTTTTTCCAAAAAAAAAGAAGACCTCTTTAACTTTGTGCCACGATTATGAAGAACAGTTTTTCCATGTTTCTTGCAATAATAGAAGACTATTCAAATTAACCTCATCCATTCAGGTATTTAACATCAATATATTGGCATTCAGAGATAAAAGGAGCTTTTCTATCTGGAGAGCTTCTTATTAAATGTTCTTATCTGGTCAAATTTCACTAGGCCGGCCACAGGAAGTTGTAGATCCTAGCACTGCCCGGATATTGGACTTTCTCCCACATCTGTGCCTGGGAACTGCCAGCTGAATTATTGCTGTCGGAGAATTATGCAGTGTGTCTGGGCTGTGGGGTTATCTGATCAGTACAGACATCAGTGAGTAAAGTTTATTTTTCCCCAGCCAAAGAATTACAAACTCAGAGTCACAGGCCTGTAATAACCTAGAAGATCATCTTGTCTAACTTCTACTCAATGCCTACGTCACTTAAACACCACATTTAACCTCTTAGAATAATGATAGAATAGGAATAAATTTGAGTTCTTACTGAATACCAGGGATAATGTTTTATGCATGCCCTCATTTAATAAGGTTTATAACATCACTCTGAGTTAGAAATTATTTTATGGACATTAAAATTAAAGCACAGAGAAGTTAGTTGGTTTAGCCAAAATGTCAAAACCAAGATTCAAACCCAGATCTACCTGCAGAGCCTGTACTATTACATAACACAAGGTTTCTCTTAATTCTTTATCTGGGATAATGCCATCTTGTAATATGTCTTCATGTTGTTTCTGAAAGGTGACTGATATTTGACAGACTATCCATATCACTGTTGGATTCAAAAAGTTTGATTAGCAGACTTTACTTTCTCACATTCTCTCTTCTCTCAACAACAGCAACAAATCTACTTTGATTTTTAGTATTAGTCCTTCATTCAATTGTCAGAAAAAAAATGGTTGGCAGAAATATTAGAACTCAATCAAATTCTTGAACAAATGAGCTTAACAGATGTTTACAGAGTGTTCCACCCCACAAAATCAAAATACACATTCATTTCAGCTGCATATGGGTCATTCTCCAAAACAGACCACATACTCGCTCATAGAACATGTTTAAGTAAGTTCAAGGGAACTGCAGTTATCCCCTCTATATTATCTGGACATAGTGTGATGAAATTGAAGATCAATAGCAAAAGAAACCGCAAAAATTACATAAACACATGGAAATTGAACAACACACTTAGGAATAACCAATGGGTCACAGAGGAAATTAAAGAAGAAATCAGACAGTTCCTTCAATTACATGACAAAGACAATACAACATATCGGAATCTATGGGACACAATGAATGCAGTCTTATGAGGAAAATTCATAACAGTGAATACTCATATTAGGAAAACAGAACAAGCCCAATTAAACAACCTGATGCTGCACCTCAAGCTTCTAAAAAAGAAGAGCAAGACAACCCAAAGCTCATACAAGAGAGGAAATTATAAAGATCAGAGGAGAAATCAATGCAATGGAGACTAAGAGAGCAATACAAAAAATCAAAGAATCCAAGGGTTGGTTCTTCAAAAGAATCAACAAAATTGACAAACACTTAGCCAAACTTATCAGAAAAAGGAAAGAAAAGGCACAAATCCATGCAGTCAGGAGTGAAAAGGATGAAATTTCAATGGACCCATCAAAATCCAGAGGCTCATCAATACCTACTTTGAGAACCTATACACCAATAAGGTGGAAAACACAGAAGAAATGGACAGATTCCTTGATAAGTATGAATTACCAAAGTTGAACAAAGAAGACCTAAAAATTCTAAACAACCCAATATGAATCAATAAAATTGAAAATGTAACTAAAAACTTACCAACTAAGAAAAGCCCAGGTCCTGATGACTTCACCGCTAAATTCTACAAGACATTTAGAGAGGAACTACTGCCACTACTTTTTAAAGTCTTCACTGAAATTGAAAGGGAAGTAATATTTCCAAATTCATTCCTGGAAGCAAGCATCACCTTGATCCCCAAAGCAGAGGAAGACCCAACCGAAAAAGAGAATGACAGGCCAGTCTCACTAATGAACATAGAAGCAAAAATCCTTAATAAGATACTGGCAAACAGAATGCAGAAGATCATCAAGAAGATCATACAACCTGACCAAGTGGGATTCATCCCAGGGATGCAGGGATGGTTCAACATATGCAAATCAATCAATGTAATACAGTATATCCATAGAGCCAAGGACAATAACCATATGATCATCTCAATAGATGCAGAAAAAGCATTTAACAAAATCCAACATGCATTTATGATAAAAAAAAAACCCTATAAAAATTGGAATAGATGGTCTCTACCTCAATCTGAAAAACCAACAGGCAATATCATACTAACTGGTCAAAAATTGAAATCCCTCACACTAAAATCAGGAACAAGACAAGGATGTCCACTATCACCACTCTTGTTCAACATAGTTCTGGAAACATTAGCCATGGCAATTAGACAACAGAAAGAAATAAAAGGAATAAAGACAGGAAATGAAGAAGTCAAATTGTCATTGTTTGCAAATGAAATGATAGCCTAAGTAGAAGACCCCAAGAACGTCACCAAAAGTCTCCTAGACTTAATAACCAAATTCAGTAAAGTAGCTGGATACAAGGTCAACTCCAAAAAAATCAATAACTTTCCTCTACATGAACAACAGACTCACTGAGAGAGAAATACAGCAAAAAATTCCTTTCACAATAACATCCAAAAAACTGAAATATCTAGGAATCAACCTAACAAAAGAAATCAAAGACCTCTTCTCTGAAAACTACAGCACTCTGAAAAGAGAAATTGAAGACATTATCACAAAATGGAAAGACATCCCTTGCTCCTGGGTAGAAAGGATCAACATAGTGAAAATGTCCAAAACTGCTATATAGATTCAATGCAATCCCAAATGAAATCACAGCAGCATACTTCATGAACCTTGAGAAAACAATCCAAAAATTCATTTGGAACAAGAAGAGACCCAGAATAGCAAAAGCAATTCTAGGTAACAGAGACATGGCAGGGGGTATTACAACCCCCAACTTGAAACTATACTACAAAGCTACTGTGATAAAAACAGCATGGTACTGGCAAAGAAACAGACCTGAGGACCAGTGGAACAGATTAGAAGACCCCGAAACAACTTCAGACACACTCAGCCACCTCATCTTTGACAAAGGAGCCAAACACCCTCACTGGAGGAAAGATAGCCTCTTTAATAAATGGTGCTGGAAAAATTGGGTTTCAACTTGCCAAAGATTAAAACTGGACCTATGTCTCTCACCATGCACTAAACTAAAATCTAGATGGATTAAAGATCTAAATATTAAAACAGAAATGCTGAGCTGGCTGTAACAGTGGTTAGGTAGAACTCTGGAAGACATTGTTGTAGGAAAAGATTTTCTGAACAAAACCTCATTTGCCCATGAACTAGCACAAAGAATCAACAAGTGGGATCTCTTCTTATTAAAAATCTTCTGCACAACAGGAGAAACCACCAACAGTGTGACAAGCCAACCCACAATGTGGGAAAAAATCTTCACCTGCTCTTCCTCAGACAAAGGTCTGCTATCTCGAATCTATAAGGAACTTTAAAAAAATCAGATCTCCCAAAGTTAAAGACCCAATCCAGAAAGGGGAATCTGAAATGAACAGACATTTCTCAGACAAAGAAGTAGAAATAGCTAATAAACACATGAAAAAAATGTTCAGCATCACTGGTAATTCGAGAGATGCAAATGAAAACAATGCTGAGATTCTACCTCACCCTAGAAAGAATGGCTGCTATCATGAAATCAACCAATAACAAATGCTGGTGGGGCTGTGGGGAAAGAGGAACTCTGCTCCACAGCTGGTGGGAGTGTAGACTGGTGCAACCACTGTGGAAATCAGTATGGAGATACCTCAAAGAAGTAGAACTGGAAGTCCCATTTGATCCAGCTATTCCACTGCTGGGGATCTTCCCCAAAGAATTAAAAGAATCATACCACAGTGATATATATGCATACCATGTTCGTAGCAGAACAGTTTGTAATAGCTAAAACTTGGAAGCAGCCCAAGTGCCCATCAACTAGAGACTACATAAAGAAAATGAGTTTTTTAATAAAATGGAATACTACTCAGCCATAAAAAATGAGAAATTAAAGACATTTATAGCTAAATGGATGCACATTGAGGCCATACTCTTAAGTGAAATAAATAGGACACACATGTGTAAATACCAAATAGTTTCTCTAGTGTGAGAAACTGAAAGTGTAAATAAGGACAAAAAGGTATAATAGATAATGTGAAATAGGAAGAAAAGGGGCAAAGGGGAAGGAGAAGTGGAAGGGGTACGAGAAAGGAAAGAAGGGAATGGAATTAATATGAGAAAATGAAAAAAAGGAAACAAAGTCTTTGTAAATAGGGAGGGATGGAGGGCTTGAAGGGAGGGCAGAGGAGTGGGGGAAAAATAAGAATCAAGAGAGATTATGTAAAGGTACAAATTTCCAATGATGAATGTCATTATACTGTATACCTAAAATGTACCAATAAAATTAATTAAAATTTTGGAAAAAGAAACTTACGTTTTCAGAGCTCACTTCCACTTCTGTATGCTCAATGGTGACCTCTTTTAGGGCAAGTACCATACCTTTTATTTTTCTCTTTTCTACGTGGTATCTATACATTTGTTTTTTCAGCATTTATTGAGAACTCTTTTACCCTTAATACTGTACTAAGCATTGGGTAAACATGAAAACTGGGTCTCTGACTCAGTCTATTGTTACAACAGAACTCTAAGCCAATAGCTGCAATTTAATAAAGAGTGCTCTGATCGAACTATACAGGGTGCTATAAGCACATTGTCATGCACATTGCAGGTGCTCGATATCCCTTTGTTAAATTTAATTTACTCAAAAAGAAGATGGGCTTAGCTCAGTAGAAAACAAAATGAAACCAAATTTAGGTGAGTGATACAATCAAAACATAACACTACTTTGGCAAAGTGTTCTGGATAGGTGAAAAAAGTAAAAAAGTATCTTAGGACTTATCCGCAATACTTCATGCAAAAGATATACAGAGTGCCTTGAGAAGGGACATTGTGACAGGGATTGTTATGAGATCTAAAATCTTCCTCAAGGGCCGAGGATGTAGCTCAGTGGTGCAGCACCTGCCAGGCAAGCACAAGGTCCTGAGTTTGATCCCCGATACTGGAAAAAATAAAAATAAAATAAAAAATAAATAAAATGTCTCTCAAAAGTCTCATGTGTTTCGAAGGTGATTGGCTCATGAGAACTCTACACAATTCATAGTGGAATTGTTTGTTGGGAGATGGGACCTTGTCAGATGGGGTAGATCCCTGGAGGAGTGACCTGGAAGGATGAATTGTTTTGTTTTGATTTGTTTTTTTAGTACATGTTTGTCATACACAATGATCACATTCATCATGGGGAAGTTTTACCTGTACAAAATACAACTTAACCCTTCTTTTTTTCCCATTTCCTCGTCTCCCTTCAACGAGCCATCGCCACTGCATTTACAAAAGCCTTGTTTCCATTTTTTTCTTTCCATTCTTTTTCTTTTTTTTAACCCCATTTCCCTTCTTTCCTTTTTCCCTTCCTTCTTATTTTCCCCCCTTTCCATCAAACATGTTCTTCCTACTTCCCAATATCTATCCTCCATTTTGCTCCTTATTTACTCCTTGGATTTCTCGCGCAAGAGAAGCAATGTGTTATTTAAACATGTGTGCCTGGTTTGTTTCCCTTAAAATTATGGTCTTGAGGGTCGGAGATTTAGCTCAGTGGTTCTGCCACCCTTCCTCACAAAGGCAAGGTCCAGAGTTTGAGATTCGGTAACAAAAATAAATAAATAAATAAAATAATGGTCTTTAGGTGCAGCCATTTATCTGAAAATGTCTCACATTTATCTATTCCTCCCTTCTCTTTCTGCTTCGTGGCCGCTGTGAGGTGAGCAGCTTTCCTCTGCCATGCCCTTCCACCATGCCATTTATGCCTTGGAGCTGGTCAAATATGCATGAACCAAAACTGTAAGCCAAAATAAATCGCTCCTCCTATAAGATGTGGGTGTTGGATATTATATCCCAGAGACAGAAAAGTGAACAATACAAGAATGAAACAGAAGAGCCATACTGAAGAGACAGTGCAATGCTAAAACTCATTGAATCTTAGTGACTGATACAGGAAACTGAAGAAATGAAGGTTGATGATTAAGTTTCCCAACGTGGTTAACTGGGAAATTTTAGGTGCCATTAGCAGGAGTAAGGAAGAATCAATTAGCATCTTAGATAGAATGAAATAGTGACAAGTACATAAAATCATATATAGGAAGAGTAAGGTTGCAGAAATTATTAAGAAATATACAGTGACCACTGGAGCTTTACACAAATACTTAGGTTCTCATCTCCTTGCAGGTATGTGACATCATTGCCATGTCACTTTAGCCATCTAAATGTTATTCAAAGTGACTTATGTCACTTCCAGGCAGAAACATAAAAAGGCAATACAGACTTTACTGTGCTTCTTTTGTCCTGCCTCAGTAATCACTAAGAATGTGTAGAAAAGAATCCCCAATCAGTCTGGGTTCCTGGGTGACTTCAATGAGCATAGCCTCATTATTGATGGATATATAGCATGATAAAAAAATAAACCCTTGTTGTTTCCAGCCACTTAAAATTTAGGAGCTGTTTGTTACTATAGACCACTTTAATTTATTTTGAATGTTAATGAAAACTTAGAAAGACATACAATCAGAGATTGTAAACAAAAGGAGCTGCCAAGAAATGTTGTAATGAGGATGGAGTAGAGGAGCCATATAGAAGAGGGAAGGCAAGAGTAAAAAAAAAAAAAACTGAATCATAGTGCTTTTTACTATAAATTACCACATGCGTATATATTAGTCAGCTTTCTCACTGCTGAACACAATTTCCAACACCTACAATTTAAAGGAGGAAGGGTTTAATTGACTCACATTTTCAGTCGACAATCAGCTTACTCCAAAGCATGGAGGAAGAATATAGAGGAGGAAAGCATAGGGAAAGAATACAGAGGAGCAAAGTTGCTCAGGTCATGGCACCTGGGAAGCAGAGCAGGGGAACAATGCCAGAAAGGAAGAGATGAGGGACCAGACATCCACCCAAAGGCCACCCCTCCATGACCCACACAAACACACGCAGGATCCTGCTTTTCTTATCTGGTAGGCGTTTCTTAATCCAACCAAATTGACATCTCAAGATTAATAGTCACAGTAAAATAAAAACTAGAGATGTGACAAGTGAATCAAGAGAAAATGGATCTCAGAAGACAAAGGAAGAAAACATGTCAAGAAGTGAAAGTGATGAGTAGTGTCCCATAAAATGAATCAAAAACTGAAGAAGACAATTGCATTTAGGTCATTAGTAATCAATTGGGACACTTTGCAGTAAGTTCAGCTGTGTGGCAGAAACAGAAACAGTAAGTTGCAGAGTTAACAGGGAATGTGGAAGTGGAGCTGATTAATGAGGATAACCATATTTAGTGAGGAAAGAAAGTTGCTTAAACAGTGCCTCATCTCTCTTTGGAAAAGCATGCTTCATTTCTCTTTCCATTCCATTTTGCCCACTGTCTTCCTCATTGTTCCACTGGTTTGGTTCCCTGATTCCTTCTAGATCTGCCTCTCCTCTCTTCTCTATGCTCCTCTGTCTCTCTGTCATTTCTTCTCTCCCATAAAGGTGGCATCAAAGACTCTCATAGTTGTACAAGACTATGCCTATTTCAAGCTGTGATCTCTCTGCTGTACTGCTAACCAGGGGGAATTGAATGGTGCATCCCTGAGCTGGCTAATTCATGAAACTGTCTATTCTGCCATTGTTGGAAAACTAGTTATCAAGACAGAAAATCTTTTCTCTTATGCAACTGAACTCTGCCTCCCTCTGGCTTTGCCCCAGTCAAAGTTCCACCTTCTTAGACCATGTCAAAAAATTATTCTCCTCTTTACCAAACTTCAAATCCATGTTCTTTTTTCTCTCTGCCTAGTTCTCTCTATACCTCATTGTTAGCTGTCATTTTTCATTATGTCTCAACGATGACACTTAAGTACAAATAAAATATTAATATTATGTTTAATATCCTCAGTTTCATACAGTGCTTGAATAAATTATTCTTACTTTTATAAATATGTATAAATTTAAATATAAATATATAGATATCAAATCATGATATCTATTTATTCAGAACACCACAGTTCTAGCCATGTAAACAACTTAGGTTAATGTGTACTTTAAACTGTATTTTTATAAGTGTGTGTATCTGTGTGTGTACCTAGTCTCATTTAGAGAACTGTTAGTCTCCATCTTTAAAAAAAACAGAACTTTTCTACCTTTAGAAAGAGTTAGGTTAAGTAATTTAAAATGATCTTTTCTTCACAAACCAAACCATTAAAATTTTGAAAGGTACTTTTCACTTATGTATGGTGCCTAACCAATATGTGAGAATTGGGTCAGTTATCTTCAGTAAAATAAAACTTCTGAAACCTAATTTAGATAACTTCCAAGAAAATAGATCCATGTGGCTCAGTTAAGGAAACAAAGAAGCCTGGAGTACATTACTACATTCCTTAAACTTTTTTGCAGGTTCTTGTCAAATGCTGAATCTTTACCTTGAACGAAACACTGAATCTTTAGCTTGAATGGCTATTCTGATGCTCTTATAAGAACTAACTGACAGGAATACAAAGATGGTGAAAATAGGGTCCAACACTTGAAGAAACTCTTCATATGGCTCTTCTTTGACTGAATAGTGCTCCTAGCATTAGAGAGTAAGGAAAGTGATTACTGCTGAATTCCTAGGTTCCTTTGTACTTGAAAAGAGGCAGTAAGATTGTCTGGGAAAAATCTTAACTGTATTTCTTCTCCCAGAAATAACAACCATTTATGTTTGCATATCTTCATAATTTTCACAGAATTTCCCCACCCCTTATCAGGTTGGAACTTCATAAGCCTGTGAGGTAGAAAAGTCATATATGTCTCCTCATTCTATGGTTATGAAACTGCAACTCATTTGTGTCACACAGCAACTAAATAGTTGTTAGGGCTGATGTCTACATGTCTTCTGTGCTCATAGGTGGGGCTTTGGGAAGCGACTGGATTATGAGTGTGTGGTACTGGATTAGTCCACTTATTGGTTTAGTATAGTTCTGGGTGCGGAGAATGGATTTACTGAACAAAGAATACCCACTATGGGTGTGAGTGACACCAGCCAATAGACTTGTAGCCTGGATGGAATGAAAAAGGAAAGTGGAGGAAGGCTGTTGCTTCCTGCCTGCCATGCCAGGAGCTCTTTTACCTCTGCCATGCCACCCTCTCTTGGAGGCAGCTGACTATGGACTGAAACTTCTACAAACTGTGAGCTAAAATAAACTTTTCCTCCTTTAACTTGCAGGTATTTTGTCCCAGCAATGAGAAAGTAACTAGAACGATGGTCAAGCCAAACCTGAAATACCCTGACTTCGGTACTCTTTCCTACGATTTACACTGGTTTCAATTATCATTCTCAGATAACTTCTACTACATAAGCTCCATAACTATGGTTCTCCTGAATGGCTGGAAAGATTTCCCAGTATAGATTATATTTACTTCTTCCAAATGACCATCTCTTTTGACTCGACAATTAAGGAGTGTTTCTTTCTTGATGTAATGGCCTATGTCTGATTTGTTATTATCTCAAAACCCCTGAGCTACTCACTCACTCTAAATAACAATACTTAGGTCTGGACAAAGGCAGAACTTTGAGCTATGATTGCTGTCCTTGTTGTACTAGTCCAATTTTGTGATCACACAGGTAGTCAAACATTTCACAGATGAGCTCCAAGTAATCTTCATACTCACTTGCTTTCATGTACTAGCTGAGGAGATACTGATGTATGTCAATGCTGTGTTAATACTCTTCCTGCTTTTTGGGCTCACTGTCCTCTCCTATTTCCAAGTTACTATGCCTACCATGAAAATCCATTCTATATGGGCCAAATTCAAGGCTTTTCTCTGTCTGTGACTCCCACTTGACTGTAATCACTATGTACTGTGGAACAGCACACCCTCAACCTTTCCAGGGTAAGGATATGATCTTCAATCCTGTACGGAGGAGTAACACTCACTCTGAACCCACTCATTCACACTCTGATGAGCAAGGATGTGAAAGATGCCCTAATGAATGTTGTCAAAGAAAGAATACAGGTCTGATGGCAGCCAGGAAGCAGAGAGAAATGGGAGGAGCTAGGTAGAGAGATGTACTCTTCCAGGTCATGCCCGCAGTGGCCCATTTGTAACCAAGCCCCACCTTCTAACAATACACTCAATTACTGAACTCATTAGTGGATGAATCCACTGATGAGTAGAGCATCTCCATGATCCAATCACCTTCCAAAAGCCCTCCCTCTGAGTGCATGAGAGTTTGGGGCTTGTTTTAGATCAAAACCATAGCACTATACAAATACCTCTCTATCTACGTATCTACATTCAGATACGAGAGCCCAGGAAGTAAAGTGAGGGCTCTATTTATCGTTCAGAAACTTATACTCTGAAAATGACAAGAAGGCTTCTGAAAAACTAAGACCAGAGGAATGAGCAATTTAATAAGACTCATTAAAACATACTTCACTTAATCTAGGCAATTTCTATAGTACATACTGCCAGATTAGCTTTCCAATTCCCATCCTTCCTAGAGTTGGCCTGAAATACTCACTGCTGGCTGAGTTGAATGGGTAGGATGTGGGATTGGATTCTGAGGAGGTGGAGCTATAACATATACAGTATATATTTATATATTGAAAGCAACAGGGTGATCAAGTTAGTCAGTTAAACCGACATCCATAAGAAAAGGGGAAATTTCAGACACATAGTAGAAAATACATTCATATAAAGAAATGGCAAACATAGGGGGCTGGAAATGAGGATTGATGTATAAATCCCCAAAGCAAAGTAGAGCAAGACACAGGACCAGAGGCTAAGGAGTTAAGAAGCTTTATTAGGTTGACCTCAAAAGGCACATTATTGTAGACTCTTGGCTTTCAAACTTTATGAAGCACTTGGAGAATCTTGATAAAATACAGATTCTAATTCAATAAGCTTGGCAGAGAATATGAGATACTGAATTTCTAGACAGCTCTCAGATGATTCCAATTCTGCTGGTATGTGAACCAAACTTTTAAGTATCATGAGTCTGGACAGTCTCATCTAGAAAATATTAATGTGGTAATGTATTGTACATTTCAAAATGGCTACAAAATTTTGAATGTTCTCACCACAAAGAAATTATAAATAGTTAAGATGATGGGTGAAATTACCCTGTGCTGATCACTATGCAGTGTATCTTGTGTCAATCAAAAATATTTTATTCAGTGAACACTTTAGTAAGGATGACAGAAGTTTGCACATATAAAATTAAGCACATACTTTTAGACATTTTATTTTATTATCCTAGTGATTTTATATAACACTGAGGAGTACACATTCAAAGGATGTATTTGTCCCCTGTATGTCATTCATTACCCTATAGCTTACCTGAAAATGACTCATTGATGCTTTTGTTAATCCTTAATGATATTTTGTACAAAGTGGAATCTACACTAAGTCTTCCCCAGAGCATAATGAGACATTTGCTACATAGATGGGGACTTGAAAGTCATATTTTGGTATTAGGCTGGAAAGGACAATAAGGTGGGCCAGTAACCTAACAACATAAATCTATAATAATGTATGGAGTCTTAAAGCCAGTATTATTGTTTTTGTATTATATAAAGAGTAATATTTTCCTCAGTGCTAAACACTCTTTCTTGTAATAATAAAACTATAATGTTTATAATACTGAAGTATTTAAAATAATTTTCACATACATTATCACATTTCACCCTTACAACAAATCTATGTCGCAAATATGGCAAAATATCTACCCCATTTTCAGAAAAGAGACCTGGTAAATCTAATGGCTCACTAAAGGGCACAAGGTACACTTAGGTGACCTGAAGGTAAGTCCAGTGTAGACTCTACAATACATCCAAAATTATTTCTTAAAGTAAAATGTTATAAGAGAAACTCCTGAATGTCATTCCTTTTCCTGATATTTTCAAACATTTTCATCAAACAGGTGAAGAATTGCATATGAGTCTACATGTGAAATGCTACAACAAGAAACATGGAGTCTAACACAAGAAGCCAACATGGAGGAGAGTGAAAACACATTTACTGAAGCCCAGCAATGTAAAAGGAGAGAAATTAGCACACTCATACAGGATAAATAGCAGTGATTGATACTCTAAATAGGTATCAATCACCTGGGTGTGGGCCAAGGTCTTAACCCAGCCTCTCCAGGAAATATCCCTGACTCACCCTTACTGAAAGTCCTTGTACACTTGCTACATGACTTGTTTCCCCATTTGATCCCCATTTAATCAATATTACCTGGATGACTGTACTTGTAATCTTATTGGTTGGTCATGGTTTTGTCCTACCTCATGCCCACCTTGTAAAATTCCATTGGTCTTATAGTTTTGTCTCACTTTGTACCCGCCTCACCCATGGCTCTGCTGTATAAAACATCTTTGAAACATGGGGTGGGCGAGCAACCCATTTTCTGGTCCCCCTTCTGTCTCTCTTAGGCAGAAGCTGTCTTTCTCCCAATAAATTTTTCCTACTCTAAAACAAAAAAGAAGAGAAACATGGAGTCTATATGAGAAGATACCTGTATCATGACACTTTCAAGTATAGAAATATTGCCTTTCTTATCAATTTCTGTGTCATTTCCACTCTTTTATCTTTGAAACACATCTTTCTCCATAGCTAGATTACTTTTCCCACCTATCCACATATTAAGCCCCACCTCAATTTCAATTATGAACTTGGGCACAAGGTACATAGGAAACTCTTCAGTGCTTTTGTGATTCTATATGAGGACATTTAACTTCTATTCCATATTTGACCCTGTTTCCTAACTGACCTCCAATATCTATTTTCCAAATAATTCTTCAGGTCTTGGTCAGCTGCCTAGCAGACCAGGGCCTCTAGGACTCAGAAGTTGCCTTACTCTTGTCAGCAGCATTCCCACTGTCCTTCCAACGATTAAAATTCTACCTAACCTACCGTACAATTTTCCATTGAGTGATAACTGCCTCCCTAGACTGCTGAAAACTACACTCGCAAGCACTGGCTTTCTGATCACCATGCTCTGTCAACACATAAGCTTTCGTTTTTACCAAATCCCTGACTCTGATTTCTAATCTGCATTTTCTACCTGTTTTGATCATATTGGCCTAAATCATCCCTTGCCTCTCAGGTCTTATAACATAGTCTGAATTTGTGGTGTAGTGATTGTGTGTAGTTGTAAGTACAATTTCAGGTGATAAGAACAGGTACATAGATAATAAATTAAGGAGATAGGGAAAGACAATCCAAGGATGTGTTATTTAGATGACCTCAGCCACATGAGACTGGTTGCTTGATCCCAGTGAATTTTTATTTTTATTTTTTGAGACGCTATAGACACTCAACCTCATTCATGAATGCAATTAAGGGAGATGGATTCAATTGTCCTGTACTATGTCCCAGTAGACAAAGTTTAGGCATTCACTCAGCCCTTCATGCTTCATTCCCATCAGCAATGTTCCTCTTCTCTACATCCTTGCCAACAACTGTTATCTCTTTTATTTTTATAACAACCATCCTAATAAGTAGGAAGTGATATTTCATTGTGGTTTTGAATTGTATTGTCCTGATGGTTACTGAAGTATAACATCTTTTCCAATACCTATTCACAAAGTAATGGCATAAAAATGGTCACATAAATCAATAGAACAGGGGAGTCTAGAAACAAACCTGCACATGCATTGTCAACTAATATTCACTAAGGATGATAATAATATAAAACTAATGAAAAATGCATTGTTCAATAAATGGTATTAGAAAAATGATATCTCATCCAAAAAAATGAAATTGGATGGTTATGTTACACTACACAGAAAAATTAACCCAAACAAATTAAGGAATTAAATGTAAGATCTGAAATTGCGAAACCAGAAAAACAATATGGGGGAAAAACTGATGTTGGTTTTGGTGATAATTTGGCACAGACAAAAGCAAAAATAAACAACTGAGACTAAAACTAAAGAGCTTCTACCCAAAAAAAAAACTCGAGCAAAAGACTCCTTGAATTAATAACCATATTTTGGCACTTAGCAGGACACAAAGTCAACACCCGAAAATCAATAGCATTACTTTATACAACTAAGAAACACTGAGAGAGAAATTAGGGAAATAACATCTTTCACAATAGCATTTGGAAAAATGAAATACTTAGGCATTAACCTAACCAAGAAACTGAAGAGCCTCTACAATCAAAATTATAGTGCTCTGGAAAATGAGATCAAAGAGAATATCAGAAAATGGAAAGATATCCCCTGTTCCTGGCTAGACAAAACAAATATAGTCAAAATAGTCATAATTGCAAAACTGTTATACAGATTTAATGCAATCCCAATAAACATACAAATGGCATTTCTCACAGAACTAGAAAAAAATAATCTTAAAATTCATATGGAGCCAGAAGAGACCTAGAATAGCAAAAGCAATTCTGGGTAACAAGAGAAAGGCAGAGGGCATCCCAGTCCCAGACTTCAAGATATACTATAAAGGTACAGTGATAAAAAAAATTAAAAACAGCATGGTATTGACAAAAAAATAGACTTGTGGATCAGTAGAACAGAATAGAGGATGCAAAAACAACTCCTCCTGGCACACTTAGCAAGCTTATCTTTGATAAGCCAAAAGACTTTGCTGGAGAAAAGACAACCTCTTTAACAAATAGTGCTGAGAAAACTGGCATCCATATGCCAAAGAATAAGCTAGAACCCCCTCTCTCATCATGCATTAAGCTAAATAGATCAAAGATCTAAATATTAAAACAGGAACACTTAATCTCCTAGAACATAGCATAGGTAAAACTCTTGAAGTCACAGGTGTAGGCAAAGACTTTATGAACAAAATCCCAGTTGCGCAAGAAATATGACTAAGAGTCAACAAATGGGATCATATCAAATTACAAAGTTTCTGCACAGTAAAGGAAACCACCACAGAGTGCAGAGACAACCTACAAAATGGGAAAAAAAATTTGCCAACTATTCCTCAGACAAACTAATATCTAAAATATATAAAGAACTCAAAAAAATGAAATCCCTCAAATTTAAAAGCCCAATCCAAAAATAGGCATCTAAAATGAATAGAAACTTCTCAAACAAAGAAGAACAAATATCCAGTAAATACATGAAAAAAACGTTCAGCATCACTGGCCATTTGAGAAATGCAAATTTTTTAAAAAATCAAAATCCCATCTCACTCCAGAAAGAATGGAAATCATCAAGAAATCAACCAATAGCAAATGCTGGACAGGCTATATAGGGAAAAAGAACCCTTCTCTATTGTTCATGAGAGTGTGAATTGGTGCAACTACTGTGGAAAGCAGTATGGAAATCCTCAAAAAACTAAAACTAGAGTTCCATTTGACCCAGCTATTCCCCTTCTAGGTATTTTCCCAAAACAGTTAAAGTCATCATACCCTAGCGATACATCCATGCCCATGTTTATAGCAGCACAATTTATAACACCTAAATCTTGGAAACAGCCCATATGCCCATCAACAGATGAATGGATAAAGAAAATATGGTTTTTATATACAATGGAGTACTACTCTGCCATAAAGAAGGATGAAGTTCAGGCATTTTTAGGTAAATGAATATATCTCGAGAACATAATCTTAAGTGAAATAAGTCAGATACACAAGTTTAAATATCAGATTGTTTCTCTTGTGAGAGAAACACAAAGTATAATTAAGGAACAAAATAAAGGATAGATATTAAGAAGTAGGAAGATCTTGTTCAAGTGAGAGGGAGAATAAAAGATAGGAGACCAGGGAGGAAAGGAAGGGAAAGGGGATTAAAATTTTTAAAAAGGGAATTTAGGAAAAATGGAAACAATGCTTTTGTAAATGGGTAGGGGAAGAAGACTTGGAGGTAAGGGACAAAATAAATAAATAAATAAAATTAAGATGTGTTATGTACATGTACAAATCGTGCATGATGAATGTAAACATTAGGTACTTCAAACTTGCACTAATGAAAATAAGTTTTAAAAAATAAAATATAAACCTTTATACCAAGGGAAACAATCAATAGAATGAAAGGTGACCTATAAAGTGGAAGAAAATACTTGCAAACCATATTCTGATAAGGGGCTAATTTCTAAAATATATAAGGAGCTCCTACAACTCAAGATCAAAATGACCAAACAACTTGATGTTTTAAAAATGACTGAATGAATAGACATTTTTCTAAAGATAGTTTACTTTCTAAACTTTAGTCTCAACTTTAATTATTCTTACATTTTTCTTTACTTTCTCTAGAGGCCTATGAGACTCTCCCTGGCAAGTCATGTTGGATCTCCCTGTCAAAAGTTTGCCTTAGGACAACCCCTCTTAAAATATCTTACTCTATTGCTAGATTGGAAGTATTCACACTTCTTTTTTACATGAAATGGCTTATATTGAGATTATATATTTGACAGATGTTATGTGTTATGTGTGTAGATGTCCCCTCAAACACTCCTGGGGTCATAGGTGGGGCTTTCCAGAGGTGGCTGGATCTAGAGTGTGTGATGCTGGAATTAAGGGTGAGTAACTAGTAAATTAGTCCACTGATTGGTTTGGCATAGTTCTGGATGAGGATAATGAGAGGGCCCAACCTGGGTGTGAATGCTACTTGCCCTAAGGGCATGTAGCCTGGAGAGAATATAAGGGACAAAAAGAGGGCTGCTGTGATGGTTTTACTGCTTCCTTGCTACTTCACTGCTTTGCTGCCTTCTGCCCATCATGAACTGTTTCTCCTCTGAATTGCCCCTCTGCCATGCCACCCTGCTTTGGTGCCAGCCAATTATGAACTGAAACCTTTACAAACCATGAACTAAATAAACTTCTCCTCCTTTAACTTTGGGCATCAAGTAATTTTTCTCAGCAACAAGAAAACTAAGACAACAGAGATAGCATGTTATCTACTCCATTATCCATTCTTCCAATCTTCTTGGGTAACAGATCACTGAACCTTAGCCAGGTGGCAATATATAAAGTTTAAAGATTATACAATTTCAACCTTTCTTGAAGCTAGATGGATTCAGGTGACTGAATTCTTATTAATGAAATACATTCATATGCTGTGTACTGGTCTATGAAAGACTGTTTATTCAGTCATGATCCCATAAGATTATAATGAAGTTGAAAAATTCTTATCACTTAGTGAAATTGTAACCATCATAAGCAGCTGATAGAAATAAAATTACTACACTGTAGGTCAGAAATGGCTAAAATGTCCTTAAAAGGAGCACAAGAACCCCTACTATTTTCCCCTTCCTGATGCTTAGAATCCAAATGTCATACCACAGCTTCACCAACCTTCCTGCTATATGAGGATGAGGGCAGAATGATTAGCTGGAAGGAATGTGAGCCTGTGAACATTGTAGAACTTCCATAGCTGCTCTGTTCTCCCCATCTTCGGTTATCTAGTAGGTGATATACAAAAAATAATCTGTCCAGTGTAAGTCATGGTTATACTAGGATTTCTGTCTCTTGCAGCTAACATATTTTTCCCTGCTAGTTTTTCACATCCCATTGAAAGCAACTAAGCTATGTCCTACAGTGTTTCAACACTGAACATGCCTTATAATATGTCCCTACACATGGAGGACACATAGATATTAACAGATTGTTAAACCCTACTGCTACTTCATTCTTCTGCTGCCTACATACCAATTTATTACTATACAATGCATACTTGATGATTATTGCTTTACAATTGATTTAATTCTCTACACCAAACTATGAAGGCAGAGGACATGCCATGTAATGGATAAAACAATCTACTCCAATAAAATTTAAGATGTTGATCACAGCATGTTCAAATTCATGCATGTTGCTAAATCGTTATTTAGAGTAATGACAGCCAAAGTTCTATCTATACCTCAGACATCTCTTCCGCAGTGAAGTCACATGCAGTCATGTAAAATGTAAGCTTATTTTAAAATCTCAGACAGCCTAGTTTGAACCAATTGAAAACAGAAGCCTGCACCTTTCCCCCAAACATCTCTTCTTTTTTCTGTTTTTCTCATCTCATCAAAAGTTGCCACTCTCCGCCTGGGAGGCATCTTCTAATCCTCCTGGCCCTCATCATTTCTTGCTTGATGATTACAATGACCTGAGGTCTCTTCTTTTTGGCAACACACTCAAATCCATGTTCCTCACCAGATGTTACTCATACTTCTGAGACATGTCAGACCATTCCACTCCCTTATTTAAAAGTCTTCAGTGATCTCCAGTCATGTGGAGGCACAGAGTTCAAATCCTTAATGTGACATTTAAGATCTCCCAAGATATGAACCCAACCCATGTGGCTAGTCTGACTTTAGCTGCTTCAGTAATACAAACTTATTAACGTTCCCATAAACAACTCATTCACTTCCAACTCTATACAGAGGACTGATGTGGTGTCTGAAAAATTCATGTGGTTCTCAACTGCTAAACCCAATCTTATATTTCAGCAAGAATGGTTATCATAATACGCATCTTCTTTGACCATCTTTTATCTGTGGGCCTACAAAGGCAATCCCCTCTTCATCATTGCTGTCCCCACACATAAGTTTACATGTAGAGCTCTTTTTAGGGCTTAAATACCTTTAAAAACATGGAAGAGTGGAATCCATGTGGGCCAGCACTAGGGCAACTCCATACTGTTGTCTGAACTTCCCCAGGGCCTCACACAGATGCAGGGCCTTCAGAAGTCTGAAGAAGAACTTGCAACAATAATAAGTTCATCTCTACTCTCCAAGGCTTCTAATCCTAATAATTCCAGGTCTCATCTATCCTCCTAAATCCCAATATCCCTTTTTGCCTCCCCTCCCCTGGCCTAGCAGCACAAAAGCTTGGGGCATGGAAAGGATGGGGTACTCAAGCTCATCTTCAAGGTAGTCTCTCTAAACCAGCAGCCTTATCTACTGTATGATGACAAAATTTGAGGACCTAGGCCCCTCAGTATACCTGACCCTTTCCAACCACTATGATCACCATCTTGCCTTTGCCTGGTCTGAGTAGGCTCATATAGCTGGAACCCACTAATTGCCATGAAATTCTAGATTCCAGAGAGAATATTGTCTGGATCTCCTTATGTTCATTTTTCCTCTTTTTAGAAAATAGAACCTCGTTTTATTATATTTCATTAGTGTATGCAAATATTGCATAATGGTGGGGTTTGACTTAGGAAGTTGGTACATCCATTTAACAAATTTTAATCTCAATTTTGTTAGACTCCTCTTCCTTTCATCCCCTCCCACTGATCCTCTTCTCCATCTCAGTCTGGTTACACTCTGACTCCCCACCCTCATCCCAAGTCAAGTGGAATAAATAAGGAGAAGTTGTTCTGTTTTCTGCGCAGTTAAGAAATGGGAAATTCAATATGTGTTTACAATGATAGCAAAGTCAAAATAGCTCATCTCAGGCTACACTTCCAAATGAAGGATAACAGAGACATAAACATTGTCCTTAAAAAGATTCTTTTGGAAGAAAAGTATGAATCAAATCATTTACTGAAGTACTGTTTGAACAGATGGTGTGATTAACAGCTAACGTGTAAGCCATCTTGGGGGTTTATGGAAAAGTAAACAAGTGGAGCTAAAAAGAAATCGCTTTATTCCCCCAAAGGTTCTCTCATTCATTTCTCTACAAAAATTAGAAATTGGAAAGTCTGTGTTGTGAAGGCTGCATTTCCTCAGGGTGCGTTAGGAGCAAGCAGGAAGGAGAGTGTCGGTGCGGCAAGACCAGGCAGATGTGTGGTTCAGCTTGAATCTCACCTCCAAAAGAGTGAGGTAAATCTGACAAGTCGACCTTCTCCACGTAGCTGACCTTCAGCAGCTACTGCTATGGTTTGTGTTACAGCTTGTGTTTAGATGTCCCCCCAAAGCCTCACGTGGGCATAGGTGGGGCTTCCTCAGAGTTGGCTGCATCTAGGGTGTGTGATTGATTCATGGTGTAATTAATGGTGAGATTAAGGGTGTGTGGTTGCTAAGTCAGACCACTGATTGGTTTGGCACCACCCTAGTCCTGGTAGCCTAGATAGAATATAAAAGGGGCAGAAAAAAGTTGCTATGGTCCCTTGTTGTTTTGTTACCTTCTGCCTGCTATGAACTTTTTCTCCTCTGTGATGCCCCTCTGCCATTCCACCCTGCCTTGGAGCCAGCTGATAATGGACTGAAACCTCTACCAACTGTGAGCTAAAAAACCTTTCCCCCATTTAACTTGGGGTGTCTAGTATTTTGTCTCAGCAATGAGAAAAGTAACTAAGACAGGTTGGATCTAAAAATGGAACCCAAAAGGCTCTTATGTTTAGAGATGGAGCTTTTGAAAGGTAATTGGATCAGAAGAGCTCTAACTTCATTATTAATGATAGACTCATAATTTGATGGCATTATTGAGAGATAAGAAAAACTTTAGATATGGGGTCCAGTTGAAGGAAGTGGATCATGGGAGTCCGTAGGGAGCCTTGGAGACTATACCTTGTCCCTGGCCACTTCTTTTCAGTCTCTTTCTGCTTCCTGGCTACCATGAGATGAATAGTTTTCCTCTGCAATGCCCTTCTGCCATGATGTATTTCCCACTCCATGGGCCCAGCAGCAATGAAGCCAACTAATTGTGGACTGAAAACTCTGAAACAGTAAGCCAAAATAAACCTTCCCTCATTTAAGTTGCTTTTCTCAGGTATACAAAGTTGACTGGTAAAACCAATAAGGACATTCTGTTTATCTTTGTTCTGAATGGCTTCATGGGCTTAGAAGGAGAGAAAAAAAGTTAAAATTTGGGAACCAACCATGCTGTGGGTCCTCTGCAAAGAATTTTCCGTGGCTCTTTTGCTCTAAGGTCAGCAGAATATTGCTGGGAATCATGTATTATAAAGCCGATTTTCCCAATGAGATAACTGAAATTCAAAAGGCAAGAAGTATCCAGGCATATGGCCCACATCTGTAATCCCAGCTAATCAGGGAACTGAGGCAAGAGTAGAGCAAATTCGAGCCCATCTTTGGCAATTTAGTGAGTCCTTGTCACAAAATTTTAAAAAAATAAAATAAAAAGGCCTGGGTTGTACCACAGTGCAAAGACCCTGGGTTCAATCCCTAGAAACGGGAAAAAAATGAGGAAGTGACTTGCCAGGACTACACAGATACTTCTTTGTGGAGCTGCCATTGAAGCCTTGGCATGTCAAGTGCTAGAGCTCTGGGAAGAGGCAGCTGGTGGAAAGGAAAGAGCACTGGGCACGGTGTCTGAAGATATGTGTGTGAAAGTCTCCTCTGCTACCTTGTGCCTTAATGACAACAGCGTTTTCCTTATGCATAGATTTTCCACCTTTAAAACATGGCTGCCATACCAGATGGGCACAACTTCATCACTTGGGTACTAAAGAGGTATGGACAGATCCAATCTGCTTCCCCAGCCCCATCCCTGACCATCCTCTGCCGACATAAGGAGAAGGTACCAGACACTGCTGCAGCTGAAGCTTTTGTGCCCCCACTTCAGCAATCATCATGGGAGCACGCTCCTCTGAGTGACAGCCCACAGCAAGCTGCCTCTGTTTCCTTTCATGCATCTACTATTTGTGAGTGATAGGATCGCTCGGGCACTGTGCTAGACACCCTGTAAACAATGGTGACCACGAGAGATATAGTGTCTCTCCTTCCAAAATGAGACTCAGTGGGGGGACACCAGTAATCAGATAACTGAAATTCACGAGGATATCTGTGAATGTAGGAAAAGGGAGCCAGGATTCTACCTGAGAAGTCAAGGCAGTGATGTTGGCTCCTATCTAAATAAATTTTCACCAACTTTTCAGATGTTTAGAATCATCCAGGAGACTGTTGCAGGTTGGCTTTCCTCTCCTCCTGACATTTGCTACCACTTAGAGGCACATGTTGGTTTCCCAGGCTGTTGAGAGCCAAAAGTTGCCAGGAAGGCAATGAAATCTTTTATGTTTCTGAAGATCTAGCAACTTCATTAAGGAAGAGAGGAACCTTAGTGACAATGATCCAGAAATAAACTGTTTTTATTGGGCCTGTTCTTGTAAATAACTTCTGAGTTCTTTCATGTGAAGGGCCTTCTATTGCCTCCCTGGGACCTAATCCCGGAGGCTTTAAAATGGGTTTCTGTAGGTTTGAAACCTTTGACATTGTGTTCCCTGGCAGTTATGATTGCACCTCTTTTGCAATATTTTTAAATTATTGATTGGCATAGCATTATTTTTAATGTTTAGTTGTCATATAATAATTATATGTATTTCTGGGAAACAATTAAATGTTTCAATACACATATGCATTATAAAATAATAAAATCAGGGTAATTAGTACATCCATCACCTTTCAAAGTTATAATTTATTCATGAGGACAACATTCAAAATATTCTAGCTATTTTGAAATATAAAATACACTGCTATAAGATAGATTTTGAGAATGTTCCTCTCCTTGTTTAGTAAATGGAATGGAAAATCCTACTCTGTGCTCTGTATTGGTATGGGACAGTCTTCAGTACAAGGATTCTTTCCCCCTCTAAATAAACCATTGGGACACTGCTCTAGGTCAACAAAATAAATTCCAGTCATACTTTAGATAACTCATCTGCTGTAACACTTTTCCCTTTGTACCTTGCATTTAGCCCTTTGTGTCCAACAGTCATTCTTACCACCTCCTGTCCATGTGAAGTTCCTGCTGGAAACAATGGTTTCTTGATCTTCTGGAGATGGTGCTTGCCTTGGACCAATACCTTGCATGGAGTAGGTGTATATCTAATATCTAACCAATGCCCAAACTTCCAACATTGTTTTATTGAGCTCTCAATACTGTTTTATTAGGATGGAAAGTCTGCCATAATTCACCTTCAAAAGCAATCATCTTTATTCTTTTACACATGACACCAGTATGGTTTCATTAATATAAAAAGTTGTAAAAATACTCTACAGTTGTATACTCTAAACTGCTTAATCAGAGGATCTGTCAGTTTTTTCAGATTTTGTATTTGTTCATCTTCAGTGATTTATTGTACAAGCTACTTTCTGCCTCTGTGAATCATATGTATCTCCTAGGGAAGATAGAAATAGCAAATCAGACCTTCAACTCACCGTGCTGGACTTTTCTTTAGACTACAACCCAAAAAATGTAAATAAAGAATTGCAACTTCTTCTATGTATACAGTGATTTAATTGTACAGTTGCTGCATTCAATTTCCATTAAAGCCTTTACCTTGAGTTACTCATTGGTAAAAAAATAAATAAAATAAAATATTCTTCACCATGTGTTGTTTCTTTGTGTGTGTGCTTTGTTTTGGGGGGTTTGGTTTGTTTGTTTCTTTATTTGTTTGTTTTGCAGTACTGGAGGTTGATCTCAGGGCCTTCACATGAGCTACATTCTCAGCCCCTCCCCCCTTTTTTTGCTTTTTTAGTCTGAGACAAGGCCTAAGTTGCTCATATTGGGCTGAAACTTATGATCCTCCTGCCTTAGCCATGCCTATTACCGGGATTACAAACACGCATCACTGCACTAGGCTTCACTGTGAGTTTTTATAGTGTTTATATTGACCATGGGAAACCAACCATGCCTAAAATCATAGTTAGAAGAGTCATTAACAATATTCAAATGCCAGAGAATATTCTTGAATGTAAATGAGGGTCACATCTTTTATAGTGTGACACAATGACTGAAAGAGCCTAAATATTGTTTATGAACATGGTTAATTCTCACAGTGAGAAACTGTGAGTTTTATTCTATTATATGTAGCTTTCTGTAGCTTCCATGGTTTTTGGTTTTGATTGAAAATAATGTCAATCATAAATAATAACTGTCTAGTGAGATTTTTCTGCTTTACAGATGAGAAAACTAAAGTCCAAGATGTCTGGCAAGCCCAGATCAAGAAAAATCTGGGCTAATACTTCCAATATTGTTATACAGATTTAAAGCAATCCCAGTCAAAATGCCAACAGCATACCTCACAGAACTAGAGAAAACAATCTTAAAATTTATTTGGAACCAAAAGAGACCTAGAATAGCAAAAGCAATTCTGGACAACAAAGCAAGGCAGGGGGCATCACAATCCCCAATTTGAAGTCATAGTACAAAGCCACTACAGCAAAAACAGCATGGCACTGTCAAAAGAAAAAAAAAAGACCCGAGGATCAATGGAACAGAATAGAAAATGCACAAATAACTCCAAGCACACTCAGCTACCTTATCTTTGACAAAGGAGCCAAGCACCTTTCCTGGAAGAAAGATAGCCTCTTTAATAAATGGTGCAGGGAAAACTGGCTTTCCACATGCCGAAGATTAAACCTAGACCCATATCTTTCTTTCACCATACACTAAACTAAAATTAAAATGGATTAAATATCTAAATATTAAAATAGAAACAATCTGCCGGAAGATTAAATAGGTAAAACTCTTTGCCTACGGTTTAGGCAAAGACTTTAAAACAAAATCTTGATTACACAGGAAATATTACAAAGAATCAATAACTGGGATCTCATAATATTAAAAAGCTTTTTCACAGAAAAAGAAATCACTAAGAGAATGAAGAGACAACTCAGAGAATGATAAAAGAATTATTAGCTGTTCCTCAAAGGACTAGAATATATAAAGAATTCAAAATATCAGACCCTCCCAAATTTAGACTCAATTCAAAAGTGGGCATCTGAAATGAATAGACACGTCTCAGATGAAAGAGTACAAACAGCAAATAAATATATGAAAAAATGTTTACTATCACTGGTCATTCGAGAGATGCAAATTAAAACAACAATAAGATTCCATCTCACTTCAGAGAGAATGGTTATTGTCAGGAAATCAACCAAAGACAAGTCCTGGTGAGGCTGTGGTGAAAAAGGAACACTTCTCCACTGTTGGAGGGAGTGCAAGTTGGTATAACGAATATGGAAATCAGTATGGAAATTCCTCAAAAAACTAAAACTATAGATTCCCCATTTTGGTATGGTTCCAAAAGAGTTAAAAAGCATCATACCACAGCAATATATGCCCACCCATATTTATAGTAGCACAATTTATAATAGCTAAATCTTGGAAATAGCCTAGATGCCCATCAACGGATGAATGGATAAAGAAGATATGGGAATTTTTTTTATTCATTAAGTTTATTGGTGCATTTTAGGTATACAGTATGATGACATTCATCATTGGAAATTTGTACCTTTACATGATATATGTTGGTTCTTATTTTTTCCCCATTCCCTTGCTCTCCCTTCAACCCCTCCACCCAGAAGATGTGGTTTTTATGTACAATGGGGTATTACTCTGTTATAAAGAAGGATAAACTTGAGACATTGTTAGGTAAATGGATGCACCTTGAGACCATACTTTTAAGTGAAATAAATTGGACACATATATTTAAATATTGCATTGTTTTCCTTGTGTGAGAAACTGAAAGTATAAATAAGGATCAAATTGGATGATGGATATTGGAAAATAGGAAGAACAGGTTCAAATGCTAAGTGGAACAAGGGAGGGAAGGAGAAAGGGAAGAAGGGAGAAAGGAAAAAGGAAGAGAATAAAAGGAAAAAAGGAAACAAAACTTTTTTAAATAAGGAGGGAAAAAAGGGTTGAAAGAAGCAGAGGGCTATGGGGAAAAAAAGGAAAATCAAGATATGTTATGTTCAGATACAAATTCCCTGTGATAAATGTGATCATTATGAACATCAAAAGTGTAACAACAAAATTAATTTTAAAAAGAAATCTGGGCTAACGACTTTAAGACTAAATTGTGCTTTAAATTCAAATTTGGGGAAAACACTGACTTAGAATTTCATTTTTTCTTTTTTTTTTCATTAAGTTTATAGGTACATTTTAGGTATACAATACAGTTACATTCATCATTGGGATCTTGTACCTTTACATGATGTATCTACGTTCTTATTTTATTAAATTCTTTTATTGGTACATTGTAGGTATACAACACAATTACATTTCCCATTGGGAATTGTACCTTTACATAATGCATCTTGGTTCTTATTTTTTCCCCATTCCTAGCCCTTCCTTCACGCCCTCCACCCTTCCCTATTTACAAAGACTTTATTTCCATTTTTTCCATTTCTCATTTCTCATCATTTTCTCCATTTCTCCATTTCTCATCATTTTTCCTTTCCCTTCTTTCCTCTCCCCTGCCCCTCCCACTACCCCTACCCCTTTGGACCTTTTCTTCCTATTTTGCATTATCTATCATTCATTCTAATCATTGGTACATTTTAGGTATACAATATAATGACATTCATCATTGGAAATTTGCACCTTTACATAGTCTCTCTTGGTTCTTATTTTCATCCTTGCCCAGCCCTACCTTCAACCCCTCCATTTCTCCCTATTTAGAAAAATTTTGTCCTTATTTTTCCATTTTCTCATATTAATCTCATTCCCTTTTATCCTTTCCCCTATCCCTCCCACTTCCTCCCCCTTTGCCCCTTTTCTTCCTATTTCACATTATCTATTATACATTTTAGTCCTTATTTACACTTTCAGTTTCTCACACCAGAGAAACTATTCGGTATTTATACATGTATGTCCTATTTATTTCACTTAAGAGTATCGCCTCAGTGTGCATCCACTTAGCTATAAATGTCTCTAATTTCTCATTTTTTATGGCTGAGTAGTACTCCATTTTATTAAAAAACCCACATTTTCTTTATCCAGTCTCCAGTTGATGGGCACTTGGGCTGTTTCCAAGCTTTAGCTATCACAAACTGTGCTGCTGTGAACATGGGTGCACATATATCACTGTGGTATGATTCTTTTAATTCTTTGGGGAAGATCCCCAGCAGGGGAATAGTGGGGTCAAATGGACTTCCAGTCCTAGTTCTTTGAGGTATCTCCATACTGATTTCCACAGTGCTTGCACCAGTCTACACTCCCACCAGCAGTGGAGGAGGGTTCTTCTTTCCCCACAGCCCCGCCAGCATTTGTTATTGGTGGATTTCATGATAGCAGCCATTCTTTCTGGAGTGAGGTGGAATCTCAGCGTTGTTTTCATTTGCATCTCTCAAATGACCAGTGATGTTGAACATTTTTTCATGTATTTATTTGCTATTTCTACTTCTTTGTCTGAGAAATGTCTGTTCATTTCAGATGCCCATTTTTGGATTGGGTCTTTAAATTTGGGAGGTCTGATCTTTTTAAGTTCTTTATAGATTCGAGATAGTAGACCTTTGTCTGAGGAAAAGCAGGTGAAGATTTTTTCCCACATTGTGGGTTGTCTCTTCACACTGCTGGTGGTTTCTCTTGCTGTGCAGAAGCCTTTTAATAAGAAGAGATCCCATTTGTTGATTGTTTGTGCTAGTTCACGGGCAACTGAGGTTTTGTTCATAAAATCTACGTTCTTATAGAATTTCTTTTTTTCACTTCATCCAATATTTGAATAAAATAAGAGAGCTATGCATTTTAAACCCTGCACACATTCTAAAGTCAAGTGGGGAAAGGTGGTTTTATGTGAGCAATGAACCTCCTTATGCTTTCTTTCAGAAAAAGCAGCCATTTGAGCCCATTTCCTTGGGGATCCCCCTCTGTACTCCCTCGTTCCTCCTCTCAGTCATCTGTTCTTCCCAAGTGCTCATCGCCAAAGGTGGCTTCAGTCACCCAGGGATGCTCATAACCTCTGGTGCAAAAGTTAGATCTTTTTGGTAAGAGGCTGTCAATGCATCCAGGAATAAGTTGATTTCACTGAAGGAAACCTGAACTTTTGACATGATGGATGCTAATTCCTGCTGATTGCTAACACTTCATAATGAGAGTGGCAAAAAGTTCACTCCAGGGTCAGAGGATACAAAAACTGGCAGGCTTCTTTATGGACAGCCTTCTAAGAGGACTGTGAGACTGAGGATTGTGGAATGAACAAGATGTTTCCAGGCTTTAGTTCTAGGAGGGATCCAGAGGGCACGGAGGGCCACAAAGGAATGCTGTTTAATGTTGAACATGAGACCAGCAAGTGCCCACGGAACCATTTGAAGAAGCCTGTGGTGCAATAATATATCACAAATTGCAAATGCAAGATGGTGCTCAAGCTAGAAGATATGATTTCAAGAAAATTCACCATCCCTTCTAGACCAGCAGTTGGCAAACTACGTCATCAAGTCTAATCCAGCCCACTGCCTGTTTTTGTACACACAATTTTATTAGAGGACAACCACGCCCACTCATTTACATAATCACTATGGGTTTTTTTGTGCTACGATGGCAGAGTACAGTAGCTGCAACAAAGGCCAAAGGCCTGCAAAATTGAAAATACTTCTGATTACAGAAAAACAAGGCTGACCACTTTTCTAGGTCATAAAAGAGAAATGTTAAAAGAAGTAATCCTGAAATGAAGCCAGGAGGGGGAAAAAGGAGCCAAAGAAATCCCAACTTAGAGTGGTAGTGTGGAAGTTTTGTAATGAAAGAGCTCGACATAGAGCAGGAATGGTGGGGGAAAGTTATAGACATGGGCTGAACTATACAGGTAGGAATATATTTCTGTAAGTGTGAATCTGAATTACTCAAAGCTGGTGTTGGCAAACTACTACCTGCAAGTCAAAACCAGCCCACCATGTGTTAATTTAGGATTTATTGGAACACAATCATCCCCTTTTCTTCCTATGTTTTATATGGCTGTAGACTTGTTGCAAAATTCTTTAATGGCAGGCTGAGACATTTAATTCTCCATTTCTTCCCAATTCCTCTCCTTCTCATAATTGATCTTTCCCATGTTGTAAGACCTCAGAATCAGCTTTGAGGGCCCTTTTTCTCTCAGAGTTGCCTGTTGGTCTTCACCTGTTCCAGCCACATGTCCGGCCTTTTTTTTTTCATTATCTGCAATTTAAATGAGATGAACTATATCTGGAGGCAATGATGTGGTCCCATGATTAATGCCATTTCTCACATCATGACTAAGACAGTAAGCTTGAAATTTTAAGATTTAGTATCTGCTTAACAAATTTCTCCTAACATATTGATTAATGAATCAATGTTATGTTGGAAGAATGTCTCCAGTGACATACCCAGGGCTCTTCTCTGTTTAACATTTTTATCAAATAACTTCAATAAAAAGCCAGAAGGCAAATTTGTCAAATTTTTGGTAACATACAGAAAGCAAAAAGTGAAAGGTAAAGTTTTGGATACCAGAATTAACATTCCAAAAGACCTCAATGGACCAGAACCCTGAATTCAACTGAGCAAGATGGAAAAGTTGAACCTTGAGGTTAAAAGAAAATCAATTATACAGTGGCAGGAAGTAAGCAGAAGAGTTTGAGAGGGATTCATGTAAAAAATTCAATGTTAGTGTCTGACTCTACTGCTAAGGATAATATGGCTAAAAATAAACTGGGTATCCTAGACGATTTAGTACAGGAATACTACCATCATCCATTTCAGGCATAGAACTGGGGTTGTGGTTGAGATGACTTGGAATTGTACCATCTGACATGAGATGGAAGAATCACAGCATTCTTGACACAGAGAACGACATTCTAACTGTGAGGTTAATGTTATAATGAGTGACTGTGGTAATCCCAAATGCCACATAGGGATTAAAATGTTTCCTAACTCAAGACTTTCAATGACTAAACCAGGAAAGTCCTGGCCAAACTGGACATTTGGTCACACCACACTATGCTTCAGCACTATTCATCTCTCTGTTAGCAAACAGGTAAATTGCTCTTGCCCTTGGCTCTGAGTGTTTGCTCTTTCCTCTTCCTTGAACACTCTTCCCCTATATTTTCATGTGGCTGTTTCTTTGTGTCATTTTGGTCATAACTCAAATGTCTCCTTCCTTAAAAACACACATCTGTAGTAACAATCTTGTCCCATCACTGTCTTCTATATCCTTGTTTTATTTTTTATAACTTCTTATTTTCTGAAATTATTATTTTGCTATTGTTTGACTCACCCCAATAAAATATAAGTTAAGTAAGAAGGGAAGTCTTATTCTTTTTGTTCATTGTTATATCCTCAGTAACTAGAACAGGACACATAAGAGAAACTCAATGAGTATTTGTTGGGTGGGTAAATGAATAAATGAAGGCTACTGCATGACCGTGAAACCTAAATTGGATCCCGCCATACACACACCAAAAAGCTCTGAGAAAAGTATCATGGATAAAAGAAATCTAGCTAGCTGTAAGTTTTCAGAGAAGGTCACACAGGTTAGTGTGCTATGTGCTAGGTCTAGTGGGAAAGCAGCTGTCAAACTGGAACTTCTGAGATCACTATGTAAGTACTATCAACACCCAGGAGAGTTGAGTTTGGGCTGTTGGCATGTTCTCTGCTGTCTTCCTGAAGTGAAAAAGTCTATTTTCATTTCAAAGTTCTTGAGACTTTCTGGCTTTGATCAAGCTGTCATCAGAGACCATAAGAAATTTAAAATTAAAAAATTCAGAGAAAAAATATCTATGGCTTCACAGCCAAAATTCCTTTTAGAAATACTGATCATAGAGCTTCTTTCTACTATGATGTGGTTATTTTCTCCCAAGATTCCAGTCTATTTCATCATAATTAAGTCCATAGCATCATTTCCCCCTCAATGTTTCTTTAATCTTATGAGAAATGAAATTGTCAGCAAGGCAAATCTAGAATTTATCAGATGCCCTGCTTTTAGCAAAATGAGACTTCCATCAAGTGTTTGGGCAGCAGAGGCCTTCCATTCCTGCTACAGCTTGCCTCTATGCCAGTTCTGTAATCTTCATTAGGGAGGCATCGGCTATGTCCACTGTGAAATATTTCCTTGATGCCACTGCAATTCTCCCAATTTGTATGCTTCATCAAATGCTCACCATCTTGTTCTCCTTCTTATTTTGTGGATTTCCATGGAAGTTTAATATAGTTTGAAAAATAACAGGTAATAATGTTCCTAGTATACAACCACCAACCTTCTGTGAACAGATAGGTAAAATAAGGCACAAAACTCCAATATGAAGTGACTACATTGCAGAAAGATCTCTTCTTCTGTTTCCTTTCAGTCAACATATTTTTGTACCAAAAAATAAAAGACTTAAAGTTTCCAGAAAATTTTATTCAGTGTCAAGTGGCCAAAAAATAGTCAATATAATTAAATGTACCATAAAAATACCTGGATAGAAGAAGCGATTTAGTCAAAGGGACATCAAGAGCTTTTATTTTTCTAACTAAATAGTAGTTTACTAAAAAATCAAATCATCACAACTTCCCAATACTAATCTTTCTACATCGTCCTAGAACACAAAGGCACACATTGCTTTTAGATACATCAACAGCTTTTATTTCAACAAAATATTTTTAAAGTTTTCTCTGTATAAGGGAAAGTTCTTTCAAGTTTAAAAGACTGAATTAAGAACTTCATGTAATCTCTGTAAAACTGAAAATCATACTTAGTAGAGAGCGTGATTGATCAGCATAGCATATCATGCAGAAAACCTGAACAGATACGAAGCTCTTGCACAGTCATGCTATGGTGTACATCTTTATCTCCAAAGTTGTCTTCTTAATTCTACCTAGTACCACTTGAATAGTTAACTTGCTAAAAGAAAAGTTGAATGAAGAACTGCACAAACAGAAGTTTCTTTTTGATGAAGACTAGCTCTCATTCCCCTACCACCACGTTTACTGACCAGAATCATTGCTATAGGAAACATCCACTGAAATTCTCATTGACCAAGTCTGAAAGAAAATGAACTGTATCTTAATAAGCCAAACACACCAGGTATCTCCTCCTCCTTCTTTGTTTTCTCGCCCCTTGTTTGTTATGAGAGACTCAATTGCAAAGCAAGGGCATCCCATAAGTCCCCTAAGTAGAAACTTTTCTTCAAGACAGATTATCGATTCTTAAACCACCACAACAATATCCAAATTGCCAAAGCTCTTTCTTATGTTTGAATTATGGCTTTTTGCAATGCTACTTATATATTTGTGACCTAAAAGTAGATTGTATTCTGGAAAACACCAGTATTTGAAAAGAATCTTGAGGACATCTCCTCAATTTATTTTTCTGTGGCTGGGAACAAAGTAACAGAATTTTGGACACCACAAGAAGAAATATCATTTTAATATTTATACAGGAAATGAAAAACTGCATGTCACGAACTGGTTTACGTATGCTAGAAAATTATTTTTCTTCATTTTTTGGAGACCAACCTTTTATGATACCCTTATTACAAGCCACTTCTGTGTAAATGAAAGAAAAAGATATTTAAACAAGTAGAAATAAATGTGCATGATTCACCAGCACAATTAACTGAAGATTTTCCAGCCTTATAACCAAAACTGATAGAAAGATTTATTACCACAGCTGTGTTAAACTTCTTTTCCTTTCAGTTGAAGGAATCAGATTTCTTCTTGGAGATTAGTCATTTGTGGGGGTGTCACCAACTGCAAAATGCTTGTTATGAATGAGGTGCGCTCCTCTGTTGTTGTCCTCTAGCCTTAAGTCAGTGAGTAATTTTCATCTCTTTATGTGTCTTTCCCGCCTACCATCAGGAACAAATTTTAATGACTTACCCAGTCAAACTTTCTTTACTTGTTATTCAAATCTAAAACTTCAGATTGCGTTGTTTCTGGTAATATAATAACCTCACAAGGCAAGGTAGGCTGAAATGACATTTTAGCACATGTTTACAAGAATGAGTTCCAAGCTGAAAGATCTAGGAGGGGTGCGGAAGCAGGAAGGGAGCAGAGGTGTCCTGGGTAGCTGTACATGTGCCAGGTCCTGTGCTAGGCTTATTGCTGGGCTCCTTAGGGAAATCATTGCATCTCATTCTTGGGACCGTTCTCCAAGAGGCCAAGTGATAGTCCCATTCCACATATAAGAAAACTGACCTTCTCAAGATTGTGCAGTCTGTTAGCAGCTGAACCAGTATGTAGGCTTAGATCCTGCTGGGTTTCTTGCTTTCTTTCTGTATTTCAACATTCTGTCTTTTGTGTATGAAGAATTACCCAAATATGTAAGCACTAATAAATAGAATCATACAGTTTGAAGAGATTAATGCTGTGCCTAAAGAAGAAAATTACAATAGAAAAACAAAAGAGACTTCAATTGGTCATCTCTTTCACAGCCTACTCAAATCATGCAAATGAGCAGGACTCTGGTTTTTTTTAAACACTTCTGGAAACATGCATTTAAATTTTGCCTCACGTCTCTTCACAATTTCTGGTAACTGTTGTTTTCACAAAATCCTATTATATAATAAGATTTCCTTTAAGCTCTTGTTTGAAACCATAAGGAGATGATAGGACCTGTGCATTTTAAGCTTATGTCAACTGAAGATAGATATCAGAATGATTGAACAAAGAGTGAGATTTCAGTGAATCCACCAATTGCTTGGTTCATCTCATGTCAATTTGGCTGATGTTTTCCTGTTGATCTGGCTGGGCTTTCTCATTACACATACACTTTCTAATTTAGCATCCATTTAGAGGTGGCTCTAATATGTAGTAAAACAACAACAAGAAAAACATTGACTAGTAAAGAAGTTTCAGGCCTTCACAATAGGATCCTTGAATTTAAGTTTTTAAACTGTTTATTTCATTAATTGTACAAATTAGTGGGTTTCACTGTGACATTTCCATACATTCGTACCTTCTCTTACCCTTCCCTCTCCCCTTCCCCTGTTCCATTTCACCTTCCCCAAGAGGCCTTCTACTTTCATGTTGCTTTTTTCCCCTTAGATTCCACATGGGAGAGAAACATGCAATACTTATCTTTAAAATTATTTTTTTAATATGTGAATGAAATAAAAGCTAGTAAACACACTTTCAAAGGAGAGATATAGCAGATTTGTCCCTTTTTAGGCAAAGGTAAAATCAAACATCTAGCTGAGCCCCTTTATGAGAACAATCTGTTTGACTCAATGTTATTGATTGTCTTATTTGATTAGATATAGGTACCTCTATTTGGGCTCTAACAAATAAAGTGACTTAATCAGTCTTTCCCAGTCTGTCTTTCTATAAGACAGAAAAGCAAAGAGAACATCCATTTTCACCACTGGACACTTGAACAGAAGAACCTATTCCAATAAAACAAATGGCACATAACAATAATTAGGGCCCCAAAATGTGAACTGTAATAAGCTATTGAGTTGCTCTTCTTATGTTCTCGGGTAGATGACACATTTAGTCTCTTTACTCAAAGCCTAAGGTAAGTAAATGGACAGTTTAAGGAGAGACAAGGCCTCTGAAGTGACTGAATTCATCCTTGTTGGATTTTCCCAGCACCCTCAAAGCCAGGCTGCCTTCTTCCTGGGCTGCTGTTTTCTACCTGGTCATAATGTTTGGGGACTTCCTTTTGTAGTAGCAAAATGAGATTCTAGGCTTCCTACTCCCATGTATGTTTTTCACAGTAAATTATCATTCTTTCGTATCTGTTATTCTAGCACCTGGGGGCCATATGTAGTGGCCCAGTGCTTCAGGGACTTACCCATCATCTTCTATACCAGCTGTTAAACCCAGATGACCAGATCCTTTTTTCCAAAGATTACATAGCATAGTTTCTCTTCTTTGCTATCATGGCTTCTAATGGATTCATTGCAATTTCCAATGCCCTGAATCACACAATCATTATGAATAATCAAGTCTGTATACATTTGGCTATGGAGACATAGACCAGTGCCTTCTTAGTCACAATCACACTGATCATTGAAATTCCTGCCTATTTTTGTAGATACAACATCATCAACCATTTTTCTTGTGAGGTGCAGGCATCCTGCTAAAGCTGATTCTGGGTCAGGCTATCAGCGTGTTCACACAGCCCCTGCTCCTCACCGTGCTCATTTCCTCCTTCCACACTGTGGCTGCTATGCTGAGGACCTGTCTGTGGAAGACAGGCTCAAAGCTTTCTCCACCTGTGGATCTGATATGGACTTGGTCACCCTGTTTTATTGGACAGCCATCTACATGTACTTGAAATCTCAGTCAAAAGAGTCCTCCCAAAAGAACAAAGTCTCAGTATTTTATGGAGCAGTTATTTTCCCATATTAAATTCCCTCATTTATGGCTCATTTATAGAGAAATTAGGATATAAAAGGTGCCCTTAGGAAATTAACCAAAGGAAATGAAAAATCCCAATGGCTCTCTTTAAATTTCTCCAATGTGTAGAGAAAAAAAAAAACTTTACCTAGTATTTCAATTTTAGGGTTTTTTAAAAACTTTTTTAGATTTCTTTTCATTTTTGTTAGTACGTGTTTGCAATCCATAATGATTACGTTCATCATGGAAAGATGGCACATGCATTTCCATTTGTTTTTTTTTTAAGCAAAGAAAGCTCTTAGTGACTCTTCTTTCCATGGTCACTATTAGGCACTCAAAAACAAGTTGAGTGTGAATAACATTTTCTCCAGCCACATTACCGTCTAAAACTGCATGTGCCTAAAACAGTTCACAGAGAGACTAACAGGAGTAAGCACATGAAGGTACATACAATAGCCACAGCCTGTCATTAGGGAGAGCCTCTTTTCTGGGATACAAAGCACATGTTTCTTGTAACCAAATATTTCTGTACTTGTCACCAAAGGTGGAAAAACTGCACATATTCAAGACAGTGATCACACAGCCATAGCATAGCATTAGCGCCACATATCACATTCATAGGAATCAGCCCACAGTTTGAATCTAAGGGACAAATGACCCTTCAATTCCCACATTTAGCTGGTAATATCTAAAATCTCATGGCAAGAAGCATCTGCTGTATGGAAAGCGTTATATCTTTTAACAAGTGCTTTGAAATAGATTTTTCTAGTTTGTACTAGAATTTCTTAAAGTATTTAATGCATTGTAAATATTAATAAATCTTTTCTCAAACCAACACTGTTTCTGCAAATATTAAATTTCTATCACGTTAATTTCTTATAAAAACATCTAAACTGAACCTATTCTTTTGCCTTCTTCTGTTTCTCTGTCTTCCCTTCCATGATGCGCTTTAGCGACCCTCTGGCCATTTCAAGTCCCACTTCTCATACACATTTATGAGCTTTAGCATTTCTGCTCTTCCCAAGAGTCTTGACGGCCAAGACTGTGATTATTTTGCTCCCTTTTTCCTAGTTAACAAAATGCAATATGCAGTTTCTATTGTTGACAGCCAACATTTATTATACACTTTGTATCATGTTAACTTGTTGATTATTTTTCTCATCTTAACTTTGACCAACTGACTCCAGAATTCTTATGCCACAGTGCATTCAGAATGTCGATATGTCTTGCCTCTAAAACTTCTTTTCCTCCCACAGACTTTTCTTGAATAGATGGCTCTCTGGTCACAATAATTTCTATCCTTGGATTTTTCTTCACTTTCTTTCTAAAGGTTGATCTTTACTGGGTTCTAAAAAAAACCAGCAGAATAAAACTGTACAAACTGATGGCTTACCATAAGTCTTTTACCACTGCCATGGGCAAGTGGATCCTGACACCTACTCACTGATTGTTATGCTCTGCTGCCCTCGGGTCAAACAGCAAAATCACTGGAAAGTAACAATTCTCTATTGATTCAGCCTAACCTTCCTTCAGTATGAGTTTTCATTTGAATAAATTTTCCTAGGTATCAAGGAGGGCAGGGAAGAGTCCCTATCAGTTTTACATTGCATTTTATTGGTGGTAACATGTGTATAATCCAAAGCTGCTTGCATTGTGGGCAAGGGAATCAGAAAACTTGAGTTCAAATTTAAGCCTTCATTTATCAGCTATTACATCTTAGGCAACTTATTTAACTGCTCTGTGCGTCACTTTCCCCATCCATGAAACAAATATAATAATAGTATCTTTCTTATGATGTTGTTGAAAGATTAAATTGATAGTCCATACTAAGTGCTTAGCACAGTTCTAGGCACATAGTAAGCATTTAATCAATGTTAGATACTTTTGTAACTGCTATTTTCTGAAAGCTTCCATATACTCTTAGGTTGGATGATTTGTTTGTTTGTTTGTTTGTTTTGTGGTATTGGGGGTTGAACCCAGAGCATTCACACTGAGCTACATCTCCAGCCCTTTTATTTTTGAGACAGGGTCTCATTCAATTGCTGTCCTTCTGCCTCAACCTCCTAGAGTACTAGAATTACAAGCATGTGCCGCCACACCTGGCCTCCTATTCTTTGTTTTCTAAAGTCTATTCCTTTATGCATTATTCCTTCCAGGGTGTACAGTGAGAAGCCTCACTAGGGCATCCTCTAATTTTAGAACATAATAATATCATATTTCCCTTTGGCTCTCATTGTTATGGCTTTGCTCTTAATCTGCTTGACTTCTAGTTCAGTTTTTCTGACCTCTGCTTGGTATATTTTAAGTAGAGACAGCCCCAAACTTAGGAATGAGTTATGTCCAAAAACTAACTCATAAGTCACCAGCTTGGAACTTGGAGCACATTTTCCCTGTAGTGATAGGGTAGGTACATGCCAAGGGCTGCTCAGCAACATCTATTTAGGTCATCATTCTATCACTAATAACACTAAAAGTCCTAAGACCATTTTTCAGGATGTTTATTGGAAGGTAAGTTTTGAGTCCCCATTTGGGAGTCCAACAGGCACTGTTAGTTGGGATTGCTACTACAAAACTACAGTAATCTGCCTTGAGGGCCTTTGCTACCACCCTCTTGCCCTGGTGGGTATATGAGAAAGTACCATAGCAAGATGTAAGAGTGAGACTCAGAGAGCTTTTTCTTTAGACTACGAAAGTAATAACTTACTTCCGTATATGGGTCCCTCGCAATTCAGGGGACGGCTGACTTATTTCTTTTTATGCAATTGCTGGTGTTGGATGACTTGATAACACTGTACCTGGGGTCACTGACTTCATAAACATTTACTAAGTGGCTGCTCTAAGGGATGCAAATATATCTATGGCATTTTCTGCCTTTGAGAGTCTCACATTGGAGTTGGGGTACAAATAAGCACAGTGAAGCAGATTCTACGATCAACATTTGTATAAGTATGGAGACTAGTTCTAACTGCACCAATAAGAAAATATTTAATATAAGAGGTGACAGTTTTAATAGAGCTTTTGGAAAAGTTGCCAGGTGGATGAAAGAGGACAATTTTAGTGGATGTGATATGAGAGAGTAGAGCTAAGAAACCCTGCTTGATCTACTTATAGGTACTGCCAACAATTCAGCATAATTGCAGCAGGGTATAAGAAGTATTTCTGGCAACATATAAAACTTGAGAAAAAAAGCAATAGGCCAGATTAGTAGGGGAATGGTATGCTACATTAAGGATCTTGCATTTGATATATTCTATAGATCAGCAAACTGCAACCTGAAAGATCAAATCCAGCCCTTGGCTTGTATAGCCCATAAGCAAAGAATGTTTTTCAAATTTTTAAGAGATGAAAAAAAAAACAAAAAAATTCTACAAATTCTAAAATATTTGCTATCTGACATTTTACAAGAAAAGTTTGCTGACTCCTACAATAGCTGGTGGGTAGCCATTAAAAGTTTCAAGCAAGCCAACAAAATGTGAATAACTGTTTTAGAAACTTCACTTTTTCAACGAACATGAAGAACTGATTGAAAAGGTAGAAGATTGCCTACTGTGCCAATTAGGAAATAATTACAATAATCTGAGGGCTAATATGGACCTGAAATGGCCTGTAGTATTAGGGATTTTGAGAAAACCCACATTGTAGAGTTCCCCCTTGTTTTTTGTCATTTTACATGCAATCCCATCCACATTTAACACAGACTTTTTTTCGGAAGCGGGATGTCTAACACAGATATAGTGGATCTCCAGGGTAAGGGCATCTTACTTTTGACATCATTTAGCTCTTTTCTAAAAGAAAAATGAGCACAAAATATGGAGGGTACAGAGTTTATTTGTGTACTACATGTACTACATGTACTTCTCTGAACAGAATAGCATTTTGTTCAAACACAATATTTTATTTAAAAATATGAAATATCCTGTGACTCCTTGAATGATTTTGAAATTCACTGATCACCTGGCACTCCCTTAGTCTGCCTTCAGATGTCTCATGCATCATGAGTCATGCCACCATGAGACTTAATAGGAATATTTCCAAAAACATTGTTTAGAAATAGCCATGACCTTCAGTTTCTAAGTTTTTCTTTGCTCCAATATTATTCATCCTTCTTGTTTTGTCATCTTGACCATTTCCTCCATATCCCTTATACCATAGAAACCCACAGAAAACTTTTACCAGCCCATCCAAAAAAGTCTTGGTATACTAATATCTAAATTTTGATCAAGATATTTTCACAAATATCTCATTTGAGCTTTGCAGCAATGTGCAGTCACTTTACAGGCAAGAAATTTAAAACTCTGGCAGCTAAAATGATTTGCCTACAGTTGCACAGTTGGTTCAGTAGCACAAGTGGCACTACAACCGGTCTCTGTCCCAAAGGTGGTAGATTTACCACTGTGTTGTATCCATAAAGACTGCAGATCCAGATTTCCTCATCAACACCTTTTTCATGATGTTCACTCACATTTGGAGCTGTGAAATCTGTTACTGAGTCATTTTTCATTTTTTTTGCTTGGTTTCACGTACCCCAGTATTAGGTTACACCCTTTCCTGTATAATAACTCCATAAGGAGCTCTCATAAGGGGCTTGAAGTCACTTTCGCCTGTCTAAAGTGTCTCAAATGCTTGGCAACCTCCTTCTCTTCTTGAACGTAAGAAGATCTCAGTAGCCTCCCTTGACTCTGCTGCTTCCCCATGTTACTGATTTCCAGTCTATTACATACATCTGTCATTGGCTCTTTGATTTTCCCCATTTCTGTTCTAAGTTCTTATTCTTTTTCCATGCGCTCCATTATTTTGTTCTAAAATTGAAAATATCTATTCTCTTCAAAGCATGTGGCTTCATTTCTTTCCTTGAGAGCTTTCTTTAAATTATTTTTTCATCTGTACCAATCCTCTCTGACAGCTTGAAATGAAAGCTGGGCTGTTCTTCCCTTGACCATTTCTCATCATTTTCAATACCTTCTCTTACTGATATGAATTTTCTCATCCTCCACTTACGGCTGCCTAATTTCCAAGCTTTTAAGAAATTAATTTCAGCTATTACCATTACATAACCAGAAAAAGTGCTAGCTTTCATTTTATATGTAGGACCTCTACTGTCTCTTGCACATAAATCCTGTCAGTCTTACTGGATCATTTCCCTTTTATATAAGGATATTGTAAAGTGTTAGCATATGCTTCCGAATAATCTTCCCTCAAGTGTACATTTTTGCACACAATTTTGTAAGTATTCGGCTTCACTGGTCAGTTTCCAATTACCTCTGCCTTTGTTCTCTTTTCTGAGATGTAATTGAAAAGTCTCTCTACTGCAAAACCACTTTATTTTATAAAGAAAGAAAGGGCACTGCATCTTTAATTTGCAAATCCAAGCTGTTCTCCTCTCTAATTGAACAGCCTTGTTCATAACTTCCAGTTCAGATCTCCTGTCTCTCAAACATTTGCATGATAATGTTAAGCCAAAGACCCTATCCCTCTTTTGTAGTCTCTTCTTCTTTTTCAATGGCAAGAAACTCAAACTCACCTACTTCATTTGAAAAATTGGCAAGTATATAAGCAAGAAAGTATTTGTTAGGATTGTAGAAGAAATTGATCCATTTTTATGGGTAAGAAGAAATATGTAATTCCTCTTTAAAATTGAAGAATTTGGGCTATTATTGGAAGCAAAGGTAAGGTTTTAGCAAGCAAAAATATGGGATGCAATATGATCATAAACTAAACAGCAGGAAAAATAACACAAGTTTGAAAGTCTGTCATAGTAAGTATTTCCAGAATGACCAGTTCCTATTGGCTGACATATAACAGGAAAGGTACGGTGAAACATTTTGCGAAATCTATTTCTAATCAAAGGAGTTTTTACCTCATTCTATAGTAAAGATAGAAAACACTTTTCAAACAGGAGTAATATAGTAAACTTTCAAATCTTTACTGAAAAAAATGGATGCATTCAAAGATAAATCCAAAAATTTTTATTTGGTGACTAGGAAGGGAACAATACTCTAAACAAAAGAAAGAAAGAAGGAAACCTGCTGGCTTTAGTCAAAGGCAAATAGGTTCAGCTTTGAATAAAATTGAATAAAAAATATTTGAAAGCCATCTAAAGCAAGACATCCATCAAAAACATGGCTGTCTATGAGAATGTAAATCTGTCTGAGATGCTGGATATACAGATAAATATTGGAAGTCAACCAGATAGAGGGGATAGTTGAAGCTGTAGGGATCTGTGAATCACCATGCCTAAAGTCAGAGAAAATATCATAAGGAGTATCTATGGATAATATCCACTTATGTAGTAGAAAGAAAAAGAAGCAGATTAATTAAAGAGAAAAAGCAATTGTAGGGGAGTTAAGAGAAGAATTTAGAGAATAAAATATTATTGAAACCAAAGGTAGAAAAAACTTATAGGAGGAGGGTGATTACCAATGCCAAATATTGCACATATGTAGAGAAGATGAGAAGCATTCTGAGAAGCATTCAATTTGACAATAAGGGAGTTATTGGAAACCTTCAAACAAGATGTTACCATATACTGAAAGGGGCAGAAGCTAAATAGTAGAAGTGAGAATGTAGAAGAAATGATTTAGACTACATTTTAGTGAAATTTGGTGAAAAAAGGGAGGTAGCAAATAAGATAGATCTTGAATTTACCAGGATTAAAGGATAGATGCTTTAGAATTAGAGAGTCCTGTGTATAATTGTAGGCATAAGGGAAAGAACTTGGAACAATTAGAAAATATATTTTTGCATTAGAAAGAAGCCCAGGGAACTGGAAAGGGGGAAAAGGAAAGGAGAAAGGGAATTGAAAAATATTGGGTAAAGTTTGTAGCATGAAATACAAAGATATCTACTGAAGAAAGATCCTGCAAAAGCAAGAAGAGCTAGAATTAGCTAGCCTTGAATACGCAGTACTTATCTCTTCTGGCAGGACAGGAGGAGGGGGCTTCTTCCTAGGGGGTGGGAGGAAAGGAAAGCATGGGGCAAGATGGAGAAAGGAGTTAAAATTGAGAAGAGAGAAAGTAGCAGAGTGATTATTTTCTTCTCTCATCGGTCTAAATTTCTATTACCCATGCTGTATTTCTCCTAATTCTGTAACTGGGACTCCACCTTCAGGGAGCCTGTGGTACTGATCTTTTTCTTAAGAGAGTGTCTCACTCCTACCTTGCTACTCTGCAGTTGTCTCAGGTAGCAAAGCCACATTGTCTTTTTCCTTCAGTAACCACTAGTTTACCCCAGCTGTTTTGCTCTCTTCTTATACTTACACTTTTACTGTTTTCCTTTAATCTTTCTCTACCCCTCCCTAACCTCTATTTAACCCTCCCTTCAACATTCACATCCTCATCTACACATTACTTTCTGAATTTCTAACTCCTTTTCTTACAGACCCGTTCTGTTTAGTGAAGGCTATTATATTATTCACTTTCCCATTGCTGGGACAAAATACTAACAACCAAAACCTTACAAAGGAGAGGTTTGTTTTGGCTCATGGTTTTCAGAATATTCGGTTCATGGGTGGCAGGCTTTGAGGTAGAAATGGCATGCTGGAGGGCATGGTGGAGGGAAACTGTTCAACCTGTGACTGCCAGAAAGCAAAAGGAGAAGGGAGGAGCCAAGGACAAGCATTGTGGCCTTCCAGGTTATGCCCCCAGTGACCTACATCCCACCAGATCTCACCTCTGAAGAGCACATTACAAAGATTCAAACACATGGGACTTTGGGGGAATATTCTAGATGTAAACTGTAACCACTACATTTTTAGGAGATTACACTGCGATAAGAAGTGATACCCAGGGAAGGGATCATGGGGGGGGGTGGCTTTGAACATGTTTACAGCACATTTTAAAAAGGTCAATTTAAAGAAAGGACTGAGATGTTAAATGTAAAATAAAATAAATATTTTTATTCTAGGCAAGGTGGGAGGAAATGGAGTCTGGAGCACAGGTAGATAATCTTAGGAATACTGCGGGATGCTTTTTTGCTGAGACAGGAGGGGAGGAGGCAATAATGGTTCAAATATATAAACGTTTGTGCAGAAGGAGACAGGAAGGTTGAGTTCACCCCCAATGACTTCTATTTTCTAGAGTAGCGGCAAGGTAAAGTACTGAAAATGAAGGTGGAAGTGATGGAGTAGATGATGGGAGGGAGCTCGTGGAAGTTTCAACATGCTATTGCGAGCACCTGCAGCAGAGAGCAGTCTAGGAACACATCAAATTATCAGATAACATAGAGGGTCCCAGCAAAATTGGAGGCCATAAATATGCAGAGGCATAAATTCACATAGATGTGAGATTATTATCTGAGTTAATGCTTAGCGGTCTGCATGTAGGAAAAGATGGCCTAAATAAGACCTGTGTGTAGGAAAAAAAATCGAATTAATTCAAAAGAAATTGAAGTAGAAATAGACTCCAATGTCCCAAGAGAGCACACTGTTCTTGAAAAATGACAAAAATTTATTATAGCTAGAAGCACAGTATATGAGGCTGGAAATCAACAACCCAATAATTGATATGCTCTTATGCTGTGGCAATGGAAATCCATTGAAGGATTTTGAGCTGCAGGATGACTTTATCAGACCTGTGTTTTGAAAACATCACAAGAGTATATCTGCAGAGTGCAGAATTACAGGAGAGGAGATCAGAGACAGAGAAGCTATTTAAGAGATTATTCTAATAGTAGGTTTGAGAGGATTTGAACTAAGGCATAGAAGAGGGCACTGGAGGGAAAAAGGGGATTAGAGACCTACAGAGATATTTAACTGAGGATAGGTTTGAGGAAACATGGTGAGTAAATGGGATTTTAGTTTATTTGATTTGTTATATTTCTTTCTAGCAGATCTTTCATCTTTATTCACCTCTGAAGTTGACGAGTGATCCATCCTTTGACAGAAACCAGGAGAAAAGCATTCAGGACTAAATGCATCTAAAGCTCTTAAAGTATTCTTGAAAGTTGATCAGGATAATGGAAAAAGTACAGACTTTGAAGTCCTGGGTTCTCACTCCTACTACACCACATAAAATCTGCATGATTTAGCATAGTTAACCCAGGAAATTGCAGTTTCTTCCTCTCTAAAATGCGGGTGATATCTACTCTCCAGAGTTCTTGAGAGGTTTAAAGGAAATACTGAAAATATGTATAGAAGGTAGATTGTTTAATACTTCCTGGTACATAGTAGATACATAGATGGAAACTAGTTCTGTTTCCATTATTCTTTTTATTCTTAGCCCTTTTCTTATTATCTCAATGTTCATGCTGTCTTCTCCAGGGCTCATTTCATAATATCACAGGCTACTCCAGCAATCTCTCTGCTGAAGTTATACTAAGTCATTGTAGATAGGTAACTCCCTAGATATAACTAAATAAGCCACTGTGCTTTAACTAACCTACATTCTCCAGGACACATGGTGGGAGAACCTTCCCCAATTGGCCAACTAGCCAACTGGCCCTAGGTTCACACCAACAGCAGAAGAGCTGGACCTCATAAGTGCAACTAAGTGAACATTAAAAGATTACTTCTGATGACACACATGAAATTAGTTGCACTAATACTTGAACTAGATGAAATCAACTAGAATAAAAGATGGGGTGAGGGTACACATTGGAGTTTGAATATGTCCCGGTATAATCTTGTCCCATTTTCAAGACATCAGATAGAATGTGCTGCAAGAAATACTAAAATATAACTGGAACCCCAAATAAGCCAAGGGGTATGACATCATAATCGAAGTGGCAGAGGATGCTTCATCTCTAGTCTCTTAAGTAAAGGAAATGACCATACGTCTCCTTTTAAGTCCAAACTAGAGAATAACTGGTTCCCTCAGAGCTGGTGCAGAAAGTCAGGGAGAAGATAATGCCATTTGTCAGTTCTAAATCAATATTGTTCAATTTCTGGTAGTTGAAAAAGTGTGCCAGCATGGAATACTGAAGGGTGAGCAGAAGAACGTTCTCTGCAGCTTTTTATTAGTCTATCTGTTGCTTAGCTTAAACAATAGTGTTGGAGGAAATTGATGAAAGTGAAAGATCTGAACAAAGGCTCACAAGTTACAATTGCATGAAAGACCTTGAGAAAGGTAAGTCCCAGTATTAGCTGGCAACAAAGAAAGTGAGAATCTGAAAACATGAGCAGCTTAACATAGTCCTCTACCTACACTCTGGGGTAAGGTCCCATTTGATAGCTTCTCACAGAGAAAAGAGGGATAAAGTAAGCAATTATAATACAGTTTGGAAATTCTGTGAGAGGAACAAGCAGAATTTTCTTGGATTGCATTGACACTTAACACAGGCATTGACATTGAAGGTAAGCAAGGAGGGCTTTCTGTAAAGTGTAACATCTGGAATGAGTTTTGAAGGATGATTAGAATCATCCATTTTTCTGATAAAGAAGTTGTGTCAGGCATTCCACATGGACAGAAAAGAGCCTGCCCAACAGTATGAAGGCACAAAAGAAGAGAAGCATGTGCAAACTGCAAGGAGGTCTGCTCAGCTGAACAGTGGTCTGAAAGAATGGTCAGGGGATTGCAAGAAAGGGAGGACAGGGAAAGAAAAGATCACAGGCCAGAATAAGGAGCAGGAAACCAGATCCTGGAAGGCCTTCTGTGACACTATACAAGAAAGCTCAGTATATGCTATGGCTCTGTAGTTAAGCTTTATGGCATCAAAGACTGTGCATCTTTTGTTCATGAGCTTATCCCCAATTTCTCTGAAATGTTTTACAGCACAAAATAGATGCCCCAAAGTAGCATAAATGAATCCCATGGTAAGGCATTTAAATATCATTCTGAAGGCTAAGAGATCCATGAGTTTCAAGGAAAGAAGTGACATGGTACAATTTAGACTTTGGACTCTGATTGCAGGATGGAGAATAAATGGGAGGTGTCACTCTGTATACAAGAAGAATGTCTATATGGCTGTTCGAGTAATCTAGATGAGATAAGGTAGTGGGCAGGAATGGGGAATTTGGAAAACTGGGCAAATTTGAGAGATGATTAGGAAATAGAATTAACAGGACAGAGTAACTGGATGAGAAAAAAGATGGAAGAAAGAACAATGTGTCACAGATGTTAACACCAGTCTGATGACTTGAACACAAGAAGGCACTATTCACTGAAATGGAGAATGCTGGAAAGTGCACAGGCCTATGAGGTACAGATGGGGGTGGAAAGAGAGTGTACAGAAAGGAAAGAAAAACATTCATTCTATTCAGAAACTGAGTTTAAGGCATCTGAGGGATACTCAGGTAACTATATATCCAGTAGCCAGATATATATGTATCTGAGGCTCAAAACAAAAATCTGGAATTATAGATTTTGAAACCTATATATACATGGTAGGTGCAAGTGTATCTCTCTTTTGGTTGCTTTTTTAATAACCTCTCTCATACTCATGACTCAGTTGAGATCTGCCTTAGAAAGAAAGCTAGGCCACCACAGCCTGAAATCCTAATGAGTACTTAACCTTCTTTCTAATGTCTCCTCTCACAGCCTAGACCTCAGGAGAACCAACTGATAAATCCCTGAGGAAACTGGGCAAGATCACCTGTATGCTGTAGTCTTTGTGTCTTGAGCTCATACCCACAGCTCTCAATTTCTAACAGCACAAGGGTGGCCTCTAGTGTCCATCCTTATGAATACAGGAGCACAAAACGGGAAATTTTGCTTTCAATCAGCATCACTGTCTTGTCACTTCCATTTCTGCACAAATTCATAAGCAATGTGCAACATCAGATTTGGACAATTCTAAGTACTTTGAATTCTTGCAGAGCATGAGGAGAGTCCTATGTATATAATTTGAAATAGCCCAACCAGTGACAGGGTAGCCTATAGTACTATTTATTTGATGGAAAAACTAGGGCCTGCAGTCTGGATTCTCAGCAAATCTCAAGGAGAAACTACAATGTAGGTTGGTCAGGATCTTGCTATTATTTCAGAAATAAAGAACTTCAAAGTGTGAATACGAATATGTTTTCCAAACTAGAGAAATAGAGGCATCCATGTCACTGGCATCATGGATACAGTCTCAGAAAATATATGAAAGGGGAGTTAAGCACTTAATGCACAAGTGCCACCGCATTACAAGACACCCCTTTGCAGGGTGCCAGGGTGAGTGTGCAAAGCTCAGCTTTTACTGTTACCTACAAAAGCCACAGAGAAGGGTGTTTCATAATAGAGAATTCTGGATAGTACACTCTGAACTACTCCGGTGACCAGATCCCAAGGTTATCCTGGTGTAAATGGATATTCTTTCATATATACCACATTAGAAGGATTGGAAGTCATTGAACTAACATGTTCACAAGACAACGTGCAAAATTAAACAGTATATTGTGTCACTGCTCATAACCACCACCTTCACAGATAGAAATCCAAGTGCCTTACTATCCCCAAGAAAATCTATGTTCTTCGTCTTATTTTGGAGTTCTACCTGAACTTCTAGTCATGCTCACCATGACCTTACACTATCTGTCACTTCCTTACCTGGAATTCTAGATAAGTACATCACTTACTAGAAACCATTTTGAGAACTAAAGGCAGAAGGGAATGTGAATATGATTAACCTGGGGACCTGGGACCCATGGTTATGTCAAGTGCTTGTATGTTCCTCTAACCCAAAAGCCAAGTGCTTCGAACGATGTAGAGATAAGAACTTGTGGCAACAGTATGTCAGGTGCCTGTACTAGTCATACATAAATAAAATGAGGAGTTTTGCCCTTTCAGACATTATCACAGCCTCACAGCATAAGCTGACTATCACATATATTGACTAAGAACCTCCCTATCATCATAGCAAATTATAGCTTTTTTAAAACTCAGTTTTTGAAATATAGTTTGCATATAATAAAATCATTTTTAGTGTAAACATTATAATGAGTTCTGACAAGTTTAAACAGCTCCTGGAAGGAACAACTCCAAAAATCTAAATACTAAACAATTTCATCACCACCACCACCACACACAATTAACTTGTGACTATCTCAGTCAAAAACCTCCCCCTCCAAGATTCGAACAAGCACTAATCTGCTGTCACCTAGAATAGAATTATTATTTACAGAGTTTCATATAAATGGCTGTATACTCTATGCTACTCTTTTGTGTCTATATAATTTAATTTAACATAATATTCTTATAATTCTTCCATATTCTTTTTTTATTCATTAAGTTTATTTGTACATTTTAAGTGTACAATATGATGATATTCATCATTGGGAATTTGCACCTTTACATACTCTTAGTTCTTACTTTTTCCCCATTCCTCTGCTCTCCCTTCAACCCCTCCTCCCCTCCTATTTACAAATACTTTGTTTCTATTTTTTCCTTTTTTCATATTTTTTCCCTTCCTTTCTAGCACAGAGCAACAATGTATTGCTTTGTGTTACTAACCAGTATTTTATGTATATACCACAATTTTTTGTTAATTACCCTTTGATGAAAATTTGAGTTGTTTCCAGGTTTTGTCTATTTTCAACAAAACTGTTGTAAACACTCATGTACAATTCTTCATGTGGACATATGTTTTCTTTCTATTGGTGGGTCACAATAGCAAATGATTTCTATTTTATAAGAAACTGACTATTTTCTAAAAGGGTTGTACCATTTTACATTCCAGCCATAATGCATGAGAATTACAATTGCCCCACAAAATTGTCAATACTTGGAGTTTTGGCTCTTCTTAATTTTAGTTATGAAAGTGTTTATAAATATATTTCATTATGATTTAAATTTGCATTTCCCAAATGACTACTCATACAAATGACTAGCCATATGTTGAGCACTTGTTTGTGTGCTACTCAGCTATTTCTATATCGTATTTATATTTTCAGAAATTGATATGTAAAATTCTATATGACCTTGTAATCATAAAATCATTACCTAACTTGATGGTATTCTACTTTTCATTTCTTTTTTAAAAAACTTTATTTCTCTAGTTTCTCATTCTTTATGGCTGAGTAGTAAATGGATGCATATTGAGGCCATACTCTTCAGTGAAATAAATAGGACACACATGTGTAAATACCGAATAGTTTCTCTGGTGGGAGAAACTGAAAATGAAAATAGGGATTAAAATGATTAAAATGAATAATTGATAATTTGAAATAGGAAGAAAAGGTCCAGAGGGGCAGGGGAAGTTGGAGGAGAAGGGGAAAGGTAAGAAGGGAAAGGAAAAATTATGAGAAAAGGAAAAAATGGAAATAAAGTGTTTGTAAATAGGGAAGGGTGGAGGGGGTAAAGGAAGGACAGAGAAAGGGGAAAAAATAAGAACCAAGATACATCATGTACAGGTACAAGCACCCAATGATAAATGTAAACATACTGTATACCTAAAATGTACCAATAAAAGAATTTAAGCCAAAAAAACCTTTATTTCATAATAAATAAGCACGTGAAAAAATGTTCAACAGCACTGGTCATTCGAGGGATGCAAATGAAAACAACACTGAGATTCCACCTCACCCCAGAAAGAACGGCTGCTATCATGAAATCAACCAATAACAAATGCTGGCGGGGCTGTGGGGAAAGAGAAACCCCGCTCCACTGCTGGTGGGAGTGTAGACTGGTGCAGCCACTGTGGAAATCAGTATGGAGATACCTCAAACAACTAGATTTAGAGGGCCCATTTGACCCAGCTATTTCCCTACTGGGTATCTTCCCAAAAGAATTAAAAGAATCATACCACAACGATATAGGTGTACCCATGTTCATAGCCCCTCAGTTTGTAATAGCTAAAACTGGGAAACAGCCTAATTGCCTATCAACTGGAGACTGAATGAAGATGTGGTGGTTTTTTTTGTAATGGAGTACTACTCAGCCATAAAGAATGAGAAATTAGAAGGCATGAGATTTAGCTCACTGGTTCTGGTGCCTCCCAAGCAAAAGGTCCCGAGTTCAATCTCTGGTACCAAAAGAAAAAAAAAGAATTAGAAATTAGAGACATTTATAGCTAAATGGATGCATATTGAGGCGATACTCTTAAGTGAAATAAATAGGACACACATGTATAAATACTGAATAGTTTCTCTAGTGTGAGAAACTGAAAGTGTAAATAAGGATCAAAAGACATAATAGATATTGTGAAATAGGAAGAAAAAGTCCAAAGGGGAAGAGGAAGTGGGAGGGGTAGGGGAAAGGAAAGAAGGGAATGGAATTAATAAGAGAAAATGAAAAAATGGAAACAAAGTCTTTGTAAATAGGGAGGGGATGAAGGGAGGGGAGCGGAATGGGGAAAAAATAAGAACCAAGATAGATCGCTTCTCGGCCTTTGGGCTAAGATCAAGTGAAGAACGAAGATAGATTATGTCAAGGTACAAATTTCCAATGATGAATGTCATTATATTGTATACCTAAAATGTACCAATAAATATAATTAATAATAATAAATATAATTAAAAAGAAAAATTTTATTTCAATGTAATACAAGTAGATATTAATATATTAATAAAATATTTTTAAAACAGTCTTCTTCTATGAAAAAATTAAGTGAAATTTCATAACAAATTAATGAATAATATTAGTTAATACACTGTGTACTATAATTTTAAAATAATGGCCAAAATGTTAGAATGCAAGTCATAGACAACAATTTCTAATAATTTCTAATAATATATATTTCTAATAATAAGATAAACATTTCTAATAATAAAATAAACATTTCTAATAATAAGATCTCAGAGTTTCCTGGCTACCTGATGTACCACAACTTTTGGAATAACCTTAAGAATATCTAATTGAAAATTTACAAGTAATATATTGGACCATGTACTGTACATTCTGTATAATCAAGATTTCCACAAGATGTTTTATAATGCATCAGTCACGTGAAAATTAGGGACACTTCAGGTAACTAAAGTTTATCTTGAGATTACTGGTGTTTATCAAGTTCTACACACAGTTCATTTTTTATGTTGCTGTTCCAGTTGGCCCAGTAACTGAATTCAATTAGGAGAAAAGATTTGTTTCATTGATAACTCTTCATACTGATTATAAGCTTATGAAATATTGATCCTCTAAGCTCTTGGAGTGAAAGTGAAGACTTGGTCATCTAGAACATAAGCACCAGTTGAATAATCTTGTCCAGTTTTCCAGTATATTATATAGATCCTATTACAAAGTGTTGAAACATGCAATTTTGAGGAGCACTAATTTAGTTTTCCACCATAAACGTAGCTGTCCAGTAGATAAAGATCCTTTTTCCTTTCTAATTCTTCCTATATCCACTTCTCTTCTCTGGCACTATCACCAAGCTACTCTACACTGGAATGGTCTTATACTAAAACAAACAATGCCTCCAACTACACAGTGATGACCATCCTAGCCTCAGAATACCCCTGACTTCGGAAACTTCCATTTCAATGCGTACTTCTCCAAAAAGTTAGCTCAGCATAAAGTTAACCACACTGTATGGGAATTAGAGTGTTCAACACCAAGGCTTTCACTGACACTTAAAGGTGATATTTCACTCAGACTCCAGAGCTGAGAACAGCTCAGGCAGACCCAGAACCTCACTTTACACCAGCTTTTCATTTTAGAAGTAGTAAGTGCCTACTATGTATCACACATTAGTACAATGGTTAATGGGCCATGTTCATGGAATCCTTTATTTTATAAGACACCCCAAAATTAAAATTGTTTTTTAGAGCTTTCATTATTTTATTTTATTTTATTTTTTAATTTAGACTATCTGCCTTAACTTGGGCAGATTATCCAAACCAATAACTCTAAGGCCATTCATCTCCCACTGTAATTAGCCAAAATGATCTAGTGTAAACAAACAACTACCATGCTGATGCAAGACTGAAAATCAGATATACCCAAAAACAAAAATGGCAAGTACAGAATAAAAGGCTAGCCTTCATTTTGGAGAACCTATCCTCAAATAATGTTCCTATGCAAAGGTAATTTTATGTCCAGTAACCATTCAACATACAGCTTAAAATCTACAGAGATTTTTGAAGGATCCATATTTACTATAGCATTCTCCAATACAGTAGTAACTAGAAGCCCTATAGTACTAGGAAAATATGTAGGATACCTTAGATGATTTGAAAAAGCAACACACCACCCATAGTCCATATGTATGTCTGTAGTATTCCACAACATTAGAACTAATTTTTAATTTGCTCTCTTTCCACTGCCATAACTTCAATCTGGTTATTACATAACTCCTCACTAAAAATGGTACTTTATCCATATAGTGAATCTCATTCTATTCACATCATAAATTGGTGAGCTACTTTTCTTCCAGAATCTTTAAAGTTTCCAACTATGACACTAAAGTTTGAAGAGTACTTATTCAAGGCTCTCCATAACAGCCCCTACTCTTCATGACTAAACACAACCAATTGTTGAGGAATACCTCAGCTGGTCTGCCTGCTAACAACTCAATAGCTTGACATATTTTGGAGAAATTGGCTAATTCATAAAACATTCTTTCACATGAAAAGCCTTTTTCAAAGAAAGCAAGATTATATAAGCAGAATTCTTTTGTTATCGTTTTCATGGTACTGGGTATTCAACCCAAGGAGAACTACATCTCCAGCCCATTTTACCTTTTTTTTCAGTGCTAAGAATCAAACTCAGGGCCTTGTGCAAGATAGACAAGTGCTCTACCAAAAAGCCACACCCTTAACCCAAAGCAAGATTATATTAGAAAAGAAAAAAACATCTCAGGAGAATAGAATTAGAAAAGAACCTACTTAACTTCATAGATAGTATTTCTGTTTTTTTAAAATGAAGATAATTCTATTCTTAAAATGGTAAGACTGAGTACTTTGCTCTTGAAAGTAGGAACAAAGCTAGAATATCCATTCTCATCATACTAATTCAGCATAATGTTGGAAGTTTTAGCTAGCACAATATAACAAGACTAGAAATTTAAAAGGCATACATAATAAAAACCAAGGGAAAAAACAATCTCTAATTGCAGATAAAATGATTACCGACAAAGAAAATACTAAGGAACCCATTAAAATCTCCTAAAACCAGTAAGAGCTCAGTAAGTTGCAAGGAACAACATCAACACACAAAAGCCAAAATTGGACAGCATGGTGGCTCATGCCTTTAATCACAGCACTATGGAAGGCCGAGTCAGAAGGTTGTGGATTCAAGCCAAGCCTGGGCAATGCAGCAACATGGTGTGAGCCTGTCTCAAAAAACAAACAAACAAACAGGGCTGGTGATGTAGCTAAGTCCAAAAGCCCTGAGCTCAATCCCCAGCACGACCAAAAATGTATTTTTATATACTAGCAAGAAAGAATGGACACAAAAATTAAATAATGTAATGGCACTTACAGTTGCTTAAAATGGGAAGGAGTTACCTATAAACCTAACAAAGCATGTAAATGAATTGCGTGCTGAAACTACATAATGCTAATGAGAGAAACAAAAGAACTATGAGTACATAGACATGGCATATACGTGAATTGGAAGACTACAGATGTCAAGCCTGTCCGAATTGATATACATATTTAATACAAATCCTACCAAAATCTAAACAAAAAACTTTCTGTAAATATATAAACCATATATAACATAATGAGTCAAAAGATGATGGTTACATAAACAGATAGATATAGACAATATACTTATAAAAATATTTTCCAGAATTAGGTAGGAATTATTGTGAAAGACATAAAAAACCAAAGGAACTAGAATAACTAAAAACAGTTTTGTAAAAGTCCACATGGGAAACAACAATCTACCCAATTTCAAGTATTATTATATAACGACAGTACAGTAATCAGAACTGTGGTACTGGCAGAGTGATAAACACACAGATCAATGGAGCAGAACTCAGAACCCCAAAACAGACACACACAAATATGCCCATTGATTTTTGGCAAAGGTGAAAAAGCAATTCAGTAGAGGAAAAATAGAAGTTTTAACAAATGGTATTGGAACAATTGGAAATCCTCAGGGCAAAAAGTGAACTTTAACCAAAGACTCACATTTTAAACACAAATTAACTTAAAAGTTATTAAAAACATATATAAATTCAAAACTATGTAACTTTTGGGGGGAAACAGGGAGAAATCTTTGAGATACAAGATAACACAAAGAGTTCTTAGATTTACTTGATACCACAAGCAAAATCCATTAAAGAGATAAATTAGATTTCATCTATATTAAAAAAATTTAGTTTATGAAAGTGGCTCTGAAATGATGAAACTACAGTTTATGGAGTGGGAGAAAGTATTTGAAAATCACATATCTCACAAAAATTGAGTATCTATAATATGTAATGAACTTACAAAACAAAATAATAAATAACAAGCCATCCAATTCAGAAATAGGCAAAAGACACAAAGTGATATATCATAGAAAAGGCCATACAGTGATAAATAAGCATAGGAAAAGATGGAAAATATTATTGATCATTAAAGAAATGCAAATTTATACCACAATGAAATATTCTTGCATATCAATCAAAATAAATAAAATAAAAAGTTGCAATTTGAAAACCTAGCAAATATTTCAGTAAATTGGATCTTTCATACATACATAATGAGGTGAATAAAATGGCTGGGCCAGATCTAGGGGTTTGGCTCAGTGATGGAGCACTTGCACAGCATGCATGTGGTCCAGGGGTCCAACCTCAGCATGGGAAAAAATAATAAAAGATAAATAAATAAAATGATAGAGCCACCTTGAAGTAAAGTTTGAAAATTTCTTCTTAAAATGAAGCATAATGCAACAGTTGCTTTTTGTACACCTATTCTTATGTTCTCTACCATCTCCCTCACTATCACACACACACACACATACACACACCCGTACATACAAAGAAAGTTTACTCATAAAGCAAAAAAGTGGAAAAAAATGAAAGAGTATTTTCACAATTATAAAATCTAGACAATTTTTATGTATACATACATACAGAACTTTTTATATTTTAGCATATCAAACATAGAAAAGAACGATAAAGCTTGCTGAAAAAGAAAATCAAGAAAGACATCAGCAGGATCAATATTGTCAAAATGGTCATATTTCCAAAACATACATATATAAAAATATATGTACATATACATATAAAAAATATATATAGCAATCCCAATCAAAATACCAACATCATTCATTACAGAACTATAGAAAACAGTCCTAAACTTCATGTGGACCTGGAAGAAACACAGAATAGCAAAAGCAATACTGGGCAACAAAAACAAAGCAGGAGGCATCACAATCCCAGACTTCAAGTTATACTACAAAGCCTCGGCAATAAAAACAGCACGGTATTGGCACAAAAACAGACATGTGGAACAGAATAGAGGATGCACAAACAACCCCTGGCACATTCAGCCATCTGATCTCTGACAAAGGAACCAAAAATATACACTAGAGGAAAGATACCCTTTTTAGCAAATGGTGCTGGGAAAACTGCCTATGCATATGAGGAAGATTGAATTTAGACCCATAACTGTCACCATGTACTAAAATAAAATTAAAATGGATCAAAGAGCTAAATATTAAGACAGAAACACTTAACCCTCTGGAAGATAAAATAGGTAAGACTCTTGAAGACATAGGCATAGGCAAGGACTTTCTGAACAGAATCTCAGTTACACAAGAAATAAGATCAAGAATCAACAGGTGGAGCACCTGGAAGGAAACTCCCCCACTGCCATCCCAAACTCCTAGGGCAGAGAAGCTGAGCCAGTCCCAGCACCTGGAGGGAAGCTCCCCCACCATCATCTCACACTCCTGGAGCAGAGAAGGTGAGCTGGTGCCAGCACCCAGAAAGAAGCTCCCCCGCCACAATGCCAAGCTCCTAGGGCAGAGAAGGTGAGCCAGACCCAGCACCCAGAAGGAAGCTCCCCCTCTGCCATCCCAAGCTCCTAGGGCAGAGAAGGTGAACTGGTCCCAGCACCTGGAAGGAAGCTCCCGTGCTGCCATCCAAGCTCCTAGGGCAGAGAAGCTGAGCTGGTCCCAGCACCCAGAAGGAAGCTCCCCCACCGCCATCCCAAGATCCTAGGACAGAGAAGCTGAGCAGTGCGGGCAACAGAAGCACCCCACACACACACACACCATGGAAATGAAAAGACACATAAACAAGCCTCAAAAACAAACTTCTGGATCACCTACAGCAAGCTCAAAGGGAAACGAGATGGAACAATCTGATACTCAACCACCTGGACTCTCTGAACTGGCAACAAATGAGGATGTGGGAAAAATGAAATCAGAAATAATTACTCAGATGACAGCAAAGATTTTGCTCATGGTGCAAGACATGATTAATAAATCTAGACAGGACACAGATTAAAAAATAGAGGATCTGAGGAACATGATGGAATCCCAACATAGGAAAGAAATGGAATCCATAAAACAGATGCAAACAGATTTTCAGGAGATTAAAAACTCCACTGAAAGTCTACGCAGCAGAATGAACCAATGTGAGGATAGAATTTCAGATATAGAAGAAAAGATTGCAATTAGTGACCAGGAAAAGAAAAACTGCCTTAAAATAGTAAAGGAACATGAGAAATCATTCCAGCAGCTGCTAGACGATGCAAAGAGGAATAACATAAGACCCATTGGAGCCAATGAAGAAAGAGGAGAGAGTGTAGATGACATAAAAAAAACTCTTCACAGAAGTGATGGCAGAAAACTTCCCAAGGAGGGAAAAGAACTTGACATACAGATAAGTGAGGCATATAGGACTCCAAATAGACTTGATCAAAAAAAATCTACACATGGGCATATCATAGTTAGGATTCCAGAAATCCAACAGAAGAACAAAATTCTACAAGCAGTGAGAGAAAAGAAACAAATCACATACAAAGGAAAGCCCATCAGAATCACAGCAGACTTCTCAATGCAAACCCTCAAGCTAAGAAGAGCTTGGAGTGATGTATTTCAAGCCCTAAAGGCAAACAGCCTCCAACCCAGATTCATGTACCCTGCAAAACTATCTTTCAAAATTGATTGAGAAATAAGATACTTTCATGATAAAGAGCACCTCAGGAACTTCATGAATATCAAACCGGCACTCCAAAAAATTTTGGACATTACCCTGGGAAAAGACAATGAGGATCACAACCCCAGGAAACCCAGCAGAATGATTCCATTGGAAGTGGCAAATTAAACACGAAGGGGGAGAATCCAACAAAAAGAAAAAGTCATGACAAGGCTTTTAAAACTTTTAACTTCATCTCCCTAATGAGTGTATAATTCAATCTTGTTATTGTACTGATTAGTATTTTTCTGATTCTAGAGTTACACACCATTCCTTGTGCGGTACTGGCTATTTATCATCTTCTTATGTCTACATTTTAATTGGGTTGTCTATTAATGAGCTCTAAGAATTCTTTATATATTCTGGTCATAGGTTATATTCATTGTAAATATGGTCTGTTTAAGGACTACTTTTCATTTTAATGATGTCATTTAAAGTTCTAAATTTTGATGGAATCTCATTTATCAATTTTTGTCTTTTATACATTATATCTTTTGTATACTAGGTAGTTCTTGCCTACCCTGAATTCATAAACATTTTCCCTTATAATTTCTTCTTAAAGTTTTATACTTTTAGGCTTTCTTATTTAGGTTCATAGATCCCTTCAAGTTATTTTCATGTATGGAAATAAAGGGTTGAGGTTAATTTTTTATGTATGGATACCAGGTGTTCTAGTGCCATTTGCTGAAAACAGTATCACTCTTGGCTCTTGAATTGAGTTTATATTCTACAAAATGCTAATGTTAAATAATCTTTCAAAACTCAGTGGACCATATATGTGTGGTTCTATTTCTAGATTCTCTGTTTTATTCCAATGATCTATATGTCTTTCCTTACATCAACACTACCTTGATTACTGTAACTTTAGAAGAAGTCTTAAAATTAGGTACTAAATGTCTTCCAACACTGTTTTTGTTTGTTTGTCTTTTAACTTTTCTAGGTCCTTTGTACTCATACATAACTTTTAAATTTCAGTATCTATTGCTATCCATTTATAGCAAGTATACACAGACCTGAATTTTTATACATACCTTGTGTTTTTTAATCCTGCTAAATTCAAATACAAGTTCTAGGGGCTCCTAGAGATTTCTTAGTATTTTCTCTAGGTGATCATTTCATCTACATATAAAGATTTTACTTCTACCTTGCCAATCCTAACCTAATTGTGTCATTTTATTGCCAGACTATTTTGGTGGTGCCTAGGTTTCAAAGTTTAATGGACAGATAAAGAGTAAGCATATCTGCCCTTGTTCCCCACCTTAAGGAGAAAGCATTGTATCTTCTCCATTCATATAAGGCATTCTCACTGGTAGTGTGGAGTACATGTCTTTAATCTGTTGAGAAGGTTCTGTTCTACTTCTAGTCTCCTGATAGCTTTTACCATGAACAGCTGTAGAATTTAGTCCAATACTTTTTCTCCAACTAGTGACAGGATCATATGGCTTTTTCCTTTCCTCTGTTAAAATGATGACTTTTGGGGGTGGATCTTCCAATGCTGAACCAACACTGCCATCCCTATAAAAACACCACTTTCTACATCCTGCCAGATCTGACTTCCAATCGTTTGTTTTGTTAAACAAATTTCCATCTATGTTCATACTTTTTTCTTCTATTATCTTTACCCAGTTTTAGGATTAGCACAATGTTGAGTTCTTAAAATGAAGGGAGAAGTGTTCCTTCTTTTTTCTGCTTTAATTGTTTGATATAATTTACCAGTTAAAATGCATATGAGCCTGCTGTTGTCATATAGGTAGGTTTTCAAGCTAGGAATATATTTTCTTTAATAGGTGCTATTCAAATTTTATATTTCCTCCAGAGTTAGTTTCATTAATTTGTCTTCCAAGGTACTTCTTAGAAGTTGTCAAATTTATTTCAAAACAGATTTTTGAAATATGCTTTCTATATCCTTTTAAATTCTGTAAAATCTGTGGTAATGTCTCCTAGATCTTGATATTGTAATTTTAAAAATGTATAATTGATATTGTGTAACAGGAAGAAAAGATCTAAAGGTGCGGGGGAAGTGGGAGGGGTAGGGGAAAGGAAAAAAGGGAAAAGAAAAAACATGAGAATAGGAAAAAAATGGAAACAAAGTCTTTGCAAATAGGGAAGGGTGGAGGGGGTGAAGGGAGGGCAGGAGAAGGAGGAAAAAAAAGAACCAAGATACTCATGTAATGGTATAGGATCCCAATGATGAATGTAACTGTATTTTATACCTAAAATGTACCAATAAACTTAATGGGAAAAAAAAGAATCAACAGGTGGAATTATAGAGATTTAAATGCTTAACACAGCATCTAAGTTTAAAAGCTAAAGCACAGCAAAGACAACAACCAACAGAATGAAGAGACAACCTACAAAATGAGAAAAAAAATTTCAGCTGTTCCTCAAATAGAGGACTAATACCTAGGATATATAGAGAACTCAAAAAAATTAGACCCCATTCTAAATAAATGAACCAATCAAAAAAATGGGCACTTCTGGCACCTACCTCGCAAGCTTAAGGTCCTGAGTTCGACATCAGGTACCAAAAAAAAAAAATAGGCAACTGAGTTGAATAGACACTTTTCACAAGAAGTACAAATAGACAATAAATATGTTAAAAAATCTTCACTGCCACTGGCCATTAGACAAATGCAGAGTAGAATAACTCTGAGATTCCATCTTACTCCAGAAGAATGGCCATCATCAAGAAATCAAATAATAACTAATGCTTATGAGGCTGCAGGGAAAAAGGAACCTTTCTACATTGTTGGTGAGAATATAAACTAGTACAACCACTATGGAGATCAGTATGAAGATTCCTCAAAACACTAAAACTAGAAATTCCAATCAACCTTCCATTCCCTTTCTAGGTATCTTCCCAAAAGAGATATAGATACCATATTACAGTGATACATGAATAGCCATGCTTGTGTTTCTAATTTTTTATTTATTAGTACTTGTATGTAGTATATAATGTTTATATTCTTTGTGTGGAACTGGTGCATGTACATAACACATCTTAATTACTTTTGTCATCCCTTTTCCCTTTACTTCCTCCCCTGTCCACCCATCTTTTGATCCCCTTTCTCTTTTTTGTACATATGTGTAGTACATAATGTTTACATTCCCTGCACATAGTTGATACATGTACATACCGCACCTCCATTTGTTTTTTCATTCCCTTTCCCTATCCTCCCCTCTCCTCCCTCCATTTCTTGATCCTCTTCCCCTTTGAGAAAGATCCATCTCCTTACTTCCTATTATCTATTTTTATTTTTGCTTTTTATTTAAACTTTGACTTTCTCATATAAGAGAAACCATGTGATATTTAAGCTTATGTGTTTGATTTATTTCACTTAAGATTATAGTCTGAAGGTGCATCCATTTTTCTACAAAGGACTCAAGTTTATCTCTCTTTATGGTAGAGTAGTATTCCATGGTGTGTAAATATCACAGTTTCTTTATCCATTCATCTGTTGATGGACATATAGGCTCTTTCCAAGATTTAGCTATAATGAATTTTGCTACTATAAACGTACGTATGCCCTTCTAGGTAACTTCCCCAAAGAGGTAAGGATGTCATATTATGGTGATACATGCATGCCCTTCTAGATATCTTTCAAAAAGAGTTAAAGACATCATATTATAGCAATACATGTAAAAGATAAATATGTAATACTCACATGTAAAGATAGGGAACATCATTAGCCACCAGAGCAAAGCAAACCAAAAGATACCATTTCACACATACTTAGATGGCTATAATTTTTAAAAATGGAAAGTACGGAATGTTTGGAAAGTAATTTAAACACTCATACACTGCTGATGGGTATGCAAAAAAGTGCAAGTGCTTTGGAGAATAGTTTAACAGTTAATCAAAAAGTTACCATATAAGCCAGAAATTCCCTCTCATAACCATATATTCAAGAGAAATGAAAATGAGTAAAGATAGATCTCCAAATGAAAACTTGTATGTAAATGTTTATAACAGCATCATTCATAATTCAAAAAAATTGGAAGCAATCCAAATGTCCATGAACTGATAAATAAATAAACAAAATGTGTTATAACCACACAGTAGAATATCGTTTGGCCATGTAAAGGAATGAATGAGGGGCTGGGAAAGTAGCTCAGGGGTAGAGGACTTGCCTAGCATGTGTGAGACCATGGGTTCCACCTCAGCACTAAGAAACAAAAGGAACAAATGAATTACTGACATATACTACAACCTTCAAAACAGACACAGGAGCCCCCATACTGATGAAATGCAAAAAACAGACAAATCCACAGAGACATAAGGTAGATTAGTGGTGGCCAGAAACTGGGAAATGGGGGGAGTAGAGACTAATGGGTACAGGCTTTCTTCTGTGGGTGATGAAAATGTCTAGGAAGTCATCATAATATGTGCACAACCTTGTGAATATACTGAATACACTGAATTACATACTTTAAACTATTTTTAAGGTGGGGTTATTATATCTCAATAAAAAATAAATGTCTATAATTCAACATATTAACAGAGTGAGACTATTATCACCAAAGGTAACAAATCATATAACATGATTCAACATCTGTATTTGAGAAAAACTCTCAGAAAACTAGGAATAAAAGGACACTTATTCAAGTTCATAAAGGGAGCCTATGTGAAACCTACTTCTAACATCATATTTAAAAGAGAAAGATTCAGTACTTTCCACATAACATCACAAAAAAGTCAGTGATGTCTATACTCATTGCTTCCTTTTAACATTCAGTAGGATGTACCTGCCAGCATAACAAAGGAAGAAAATAAATATAAGTAATTCCGATTATAAAGGAAGAAGCAAAATGCCTTTATTTGAAATATATGTAGAAAATTCTGGAGGAACTACCAAAGCATTGTTCTAGAACAAATAAGTGAATTTACCAAGGACAAACAATACAAATTCAATACAAAAGCAATGCTATTTTTAAGTACTAGGAACAATCCATTTGAAAGTAGATCTAATTAAAATACATGCTCACCCAGGATAATCTCATGTTGAAGTCAATTGATTTAGAACTTTAACTACATCTGCAAAGTCCCTTCACAGTAGCACCTAGATTAGTCCTTGATTGAATAATTTGGAGAAGTAGTACGTACACTTAGAAGGCAGGGATCTTAGTACCCACCAGAGAATTTTGTCTACCGCAACTATTGATGCACCCAACATCATAGATAAATCTAAGAACATTATGCCAAGCAAAATAAACCAGTCAAAAGAAGAATATACAGATCCTAATCCAGCCACATTTAAAACTCCCCACCTACGACCGAATGAGGGTTTGGGGAGGGACATCTATATCCAAGCTATTAAACATCCTTATAAATCAAGTTCCAAACTGACCAACAATAACAAATATAAGAATTGAGATTTGTATTGTAATTGCAGTAAGCCTACATATTATCATGAGGAATATTAACATCTTAAAATTGAGACTTTTCATCAGGTATATGTGGTTGCACCATTTTACATTTCCACCAAAAATAATAAATACCTCCATTGTGTACAAATGTCACATTTTTTTTCTTTTTCTTTTTTTTTTTTTTTTTTGCAGGGGGCTGGCTCCGTCCCTCCCCAGGGAATCCCATAGTGGTGCACGCATCTGTGGAATCCATAGCGAAGATCCTGAAGGATAGCTGGGGAGAAGGCACAGACTGTGGCAGAACCTGGAGAGCCCCGGGGGGCTTACTGCATCAGTACCTACAATGACACCTTGACTATGAAGCTCATCAGGTTTTGGGGTTTTTTAAATTTTATTTTATTGCTACATTGTAGGTATACAATATAATGACATTCATTGTTGGAAATGTGTACCTTTACATAATCTCTCTTGGTTCTTAATTGTCCCCCTTCCCCTGCCCTCCTTTCAACCCCTCCATCCCTCCCTACGTACAAAGACTGTTTCCATTTTCTCATTTTCTCCTATTAATTCCATTCCCTTTTTTAATTTCCCCTACCCCTCCGATTTCCCCTTCCCCTTTGCTCCTTTTCTTCCTATTTCACATTATCTATTGTACCTTTTAGTCCTTATTTACACTTTCAGTTTCTCACACCAGAGAAACTATTCTGTATTTACACCTGTGTTCTATTTATTTCACTTAAGAATACTGCCACAATGTGCATTGATTTAGCTATAAATGACTCTAATTTCTCATATTTTATGTCTGAGTAGTACTCCATTATACTAAAAAAACCATGTTATCTTTAACCAATCTCCAGGTGATGGGGAATTGGGTTCATTCCAAGCTTTAGCTATTACAAATTGTGCTGCTATGGACATGGGTGCACATGTATCACTGTGGTATGATTCTTCTATGAATCCCACTTGGTCAGGGTATATCATCTTCTTGATGATATGCTGCATTCTATTTGCCAGTAACTTAGTAAGGATTTTTGCATCTATGTTTTTTACTGACATTGGACTATAGTTCTCTTTTTCGATTGGTCTCTGCTATGGGAATAAAGGTGATGTGTGCTTCTAGGAATGAATTCGGAGGTATTGCTTCCCTTTCAAATTCATTGAAGAGTTTTAACAGTGGTAGCAGTAGTTCCTCTTTAAATTTCTTGTAGAATTCAGCACTGAAGACATCAGGACCCGGGCTTTTCTTAGTTGGTAAGTTTTTAATCATGTCTTCAATTTCACTGATTGATATTGGATCAATTAGAATTTTAAGGTCTTCTTTGTTCAACTTAGGTAATTCATATGTATCAAGGAATCTGTCCATTTCTTCTGTGTTTTCCATCTTACTGCCCTATCGGTTCTTGAAGCAGGTATGATCCAGTGGATTTCTGCTGGGGCAATTGTAATTTCACCCTTTTCCTTCCTAATTGCATGGAATTGTGCCTTCTCTTTCCTTTTTCTGATAAGGTTGGCTAAGGATTTGTCAATTTTGTTTGTTCTTTCCAAGAATCAACTCTTGGCTTCATTGATTTTTTGTATCATTCTCTTAGTCTCCACTGCATTGTTTCTGCTCTGATCTTCACAATTTCCTTCCTTGCATGAGCTTTTGGTTTGTTCTGCTCTTCTTTTTCCACAAGCATGACATTCATCATCAAGTTGTTCAATTGGGCTTGCTCTGTTTTCCTAATATGAGTATTCACTGCTATGAGTTTCCTTCATAAGAAAGCTTTCATTGTGTCCCATACATTCCAATATATTGTATTGTCTTTGTCATTTAATTGAAGGAACTGTCTGATTTCTTCTTTAACTTCGGTTATGACCCATTGGTTATTCAGAAGTGTGTTGCTCAATTTCCATGTGTTTATGAACTATTTGTGTTTTCGTTTGCTATTGATCTCCAATTTCATTGCAATATGTCCTGATAACACACAGGGGATAAAACTTCAATTCCTTTGCACTTACTTAAACAAATTCTATGAGGGAGTATGTGATCTATTTAGGAAAACGACCCAAATGCAGCTGAAAACAATGTGTGTTCTCACCTAGGTCAAAAAGAAATTCATAAACTGAAAGTAAAAGGGTGGAAAATGGCTCTCCTCATGAAAGGAACAAAGAAAAGAGCAGGGGTAGCAATCTTATTTGCAGACAAAGTAGATTTTGAACCAAAACTAATTAAGAGAGACAAAGATGGTCACTACAGCCTTGTGAAGGGAACAATTCAAGAGGAAGAGATGACAATCCTAAATATATGTGCACCAAATGTGAATGCCCCCAACTACACAAAACAAATATTAATGGACATGAAAAACCAAATAAGCACTGATACAATTGTAGTGGGGAAAGTCAATGCCCCACTATTGCAAATAGACAGATCATTTAGACAAAAAATGAACAATGAAATTCTAGAACTGAACAAAGCTATTGAACAAATGGACTTAATAGATATTTACAGAGTGTTCCACCCCACAAAATTGGAATACACATTCATTTCAGCTAGACACAGGTCATTCTCCAAAACAGACCACATGCTAGCTCATAGGACATGTCTAAGTCAATGTAAAAGAACTGAAAATACTCCCTGTATATTATCAGACCATAGTGCAATAAAATTGGAGATCAATAACATGAGAAACTGCAAAACTCCCACAAATACCTGGAAATTGAATAACATCCTCCTGAACAATGAATGGGTCACAGAGGAAATTAAAGAAGAAATTAGACGGTTGCTCAAAGTAAATGATAATGCCAGTACAACATACAGGAATCGATGGGACACAATGAAAGCAGTTCTATGCAGAAAATTCATAGCAGTGAATGCCCATATTAGGAAAACAGAGAGAACTCAGAGAAATAACCTAATGCAGAACCTCAAACTCCTAGAAAAAGAAGAGAATAACAAACCCAAAGCCTGCACAAGAGAGGAAATTATAAAGATCAGAGCAGAAAACAATGCAATGGAGACTAAGAGAATGATACAAAAAATTAATGAATCAAATACTTGGTTTTTTGAAAGAATAAATAAAATAGATAAACCTTTAGACAACCTTATCAAAAAAAGGAAAGAAAAGACTCAAATCCATGCAATTAAGAACAAAAAAGGGGAAGTCACAACAGAACCAGCAGAAATCCAGAGGATCATCAATACCTACTTGGAGAACCTGTACTCTAATAAATTGGAAAACACAGAAGAAAAGGACAGATTCCTAGATACATATGAATTGCCAAATTTAAATGAAGAAGATATAGACATTCTAAAACCCGCAATTACAATGAGTGAAATTGAAAATGTAATAAAAAAATTTACCAACAAAGAAAAGCCCACATCCTGATGGCTTCACTGCTGAATTCTATAAGAGATTTAAAGAAGAACTTTCGCCACTACTCTTTAAACTCATCAAGGAAATTGAAAGGGGAGCAAGGCTTCCAAACTCACTCCTGGAAGCAAGTGTGACTTTGATTCCAAACCCAGGGAAAGAACCAACCCAGAAAAAGAACTAGAGGCCAATCTCCTTATGAACACAGATCCAAAAATCATCAACAAGATACTGGCAAACAGAATACAGAGGGTCATCAAGAAGATCACACACCCTGACCAAGTTGGATTTATCCCAGGGATGCAAGGATGGTTCAACATTCATAAATTAATAAATGTAATACACTATATTAACAGAGTCAAGGAAAAAAACTATATGATCATCTCAATAGATGCAGAAAAGGCATTTGACAAAATCCAACACTCATTCATGATAAAAACCCTACAGAAAATTGGAATAGGTCTTTATCTCAACCTGATTGAGGCTATCTATGAAAAACCAACAGCCAACATCATACTAAATGGTCAAAAATTGAAAACTTTCATGTTAAAAACAGGAACAAGACAAGGATGCCCACTATCACCACTCCTGTTCAATATTGTTCTGGAAACACTAGCCACAGCAATTAGAAAAGAGAAAGAAATAAAAGAATAAAGATAGGAAAGGAAGAAGTGAAACTGTCATTATTTGCTGATGTTATGATACTTTACATAGAAGACCCAAAAATCTCCTTCAAAAGTCTTCTAGACCTAATTGACAGATTCAGTAGAGTAGCTGGATATAAGGCCAACATGGAAAAAACCATAGCCTTCTTATACACAAATAGCAGACTCACTGAGAGAAAAATTAGGGAAAAAATTGCTTTTACAATAGCATCCAAAAAACTGAAATATCGAGGAATCAATCTAACAAAGGAAGCAAAAGACCTCTATACTGAAAACTGCAGCACCCTGAAAAAGGAGATCGAGGAGGATATAAGGAAAATGGAAAGACATCCCTTGTGCCTGGGTAGGAAGAACCAATATAGTGAAAATAGCCATACTTCCAAAACTGCTATATAGATTTAATGCAATGCTGATTGAAATTCCAACAATATACTTCACAGAACTAGAGAAAACAATCCAAAAATTCATTTGGAACCAGAAGAGACCTAGAATAGCCAAAGGAATTCTGGGCAACAGAGGCATGGTTGGGGTACCACAATACCCAACTTGAAGCTATACTACAAAGCTACTGTGATAAAAACAGTATGGTACTGGCAAAGAAACAGACCCCACCATCAATGGAATAGATTAGAAGATGCAGAAACAACTTCAGACATACTCAGCCACCTCATCTTTGACAAAGGAGCCAACCACCCTCATTGGAGGAAAGATAGCCTATTTAATAAATGGTGTTGGAAAAACTGGATTTTAGCCTGCCAGAAATTAAACTAGACCCATACCTATCACCATGCACTAAATAAACATCCAAGTGGATTGAAGATCTAAATATTAAGACAGAAACAGTAAACTTGCTGGAAGATAAGTTAGGTAGAACACTTGAAGATATTGGCATAGGAAAAGACTTTGTGATCAAAACCTCAATAGCATGGGAACTAGCAGAAAGAATCAACAACTGGGATCTCATCTTATTAAAAAGTTTCTGCACTGCAAGAGAAACCACCAACAGAGCAAACAGACAATATACCATGTGGGAAAAAAATTTTAGCAGCTGTAACTCAGACAAAGCACTACTATCTAGAATATATAAAGAATAGAAAAAAATCAGAACCCACAAATTCAAAGATCCAGTTCAAAAATGGGCATCTGAAATCAGCATACATTTCTAACACAAACAAGTAAAAGCAGCAAAGAAACATATGAAAAAATGTTCAACATCACTGGTCTTTGGAGAGATGCAGATGAAAACAACACTGAGATTCCACCTCACCCCACAAAGAATGGCTGCTATCAAGAAATCAACCAATAACAAATACTAGCAAGGGTGTGGAGAGAAAGGAACCCTTCTTCATTGTTTGTGGGAATGCAGACTGGTGCAACCAGTGTGGAAATCAGTGTGGAGATACCTCAAAGAATTAGGGCTGGAGGTCCTATTTGACCCAGCTATTCCCCTGCGGGGTATTTTCCCAAAAGAATTAAAAGAATCATACCACAGATATATATGTGTACCCATGTTTATTGCAGCACAGTTGGTAATACCTAAAGCTTGGAAACAGCCCAAGTGCCCATCAACTGGAAACTGGATAAAGAAGATGTAGTTTTTTAATTAAATGGAGTGCTACTCAGCCATAAAGAATGAAAAACTAGAGTAATTGATGGCTAAATGGATGCATATTGAGGCCATACTCTTAAGTGAAATAAATAAGACACACGTGTGTAAATACCAAATAGTTTCTCTAGTGTGAGAAACTGAGTGTGTAAATAAGGATTAAAAGGATTAATAATGAATAATTGATACTTTGAAAAAGGAAAAGGTCCAAAGGGTTAGGGGTGGTGGGAGGAGATGGGGCAAGGAAAGAATGGAAAGTAAAAATTATGAAAAAAGAAAACAAAACTGGAAAAAAGTATGTAAATAGGGAAGGGTGGAGGGGTGAAGGGTGTACAGGTAATGGGGAAAAAATGAGAACCAAGATATATCATGTACAGTTACAAGCACCCAATGATAAATGTAAACGTATTGTATACCTAAAATGTACCAATAAAAGAATTTAAGCAAAAAAAAAAAAAAAGAATGTGTGTTCAGATTTTGTGATGTGGAACACTCTGTAAACATCTGTTAAGTTCATTTCATCAAGAGTTTGATTTAGGTCTAATATTTCATTGCTTATTTTGTGTCTATTTGATCTATCTATTTCAGACAGTGGGCTATTGAGATCCCCCACTACTGTTGTAGTAGTGCTTATATGATTTTTCATGTCCATTAGTATTTGTTTTATACAGTTTGGTGCACTAGTGTTTGGTGCATATATATTTATGATTGTCATTTCTTCCTCTTGGATTGTTCCCTTTACAAGAATGTAGGGTCCTTCTTTGTATCTCTTAATCAGTGTTGGTTTGACATTCACTTGATCTGCAGAAAGGATAGCTACTCCTGCGTTTGGGGGGGGGGGTTCCTGTCACATGGAGTATTGTTTTCCACCCTTTAACTTTCAGTCCATGAATTTCAATTTGAAGTAAGTGTATTTCTTGTATGCAGCATATTGTTGGATCTTGCTTCTTGACCCATTCTGCCAGTTTGTTTCTTTTCATTGGTGAAGTGAGACCATTAACTTTGATGGTTATAACTGATATGTATTGACTTATCATTGTCATGACTTTTTCTTTTTGTTAGATTCTCCCCCTTTGTTTTTAATTTCATGTCAAGTCTGACAGATTAATTCTGCTGGGCTTCCTGGGGTTGTGGTACTCATTGTCTTTTCCTAGGATATTGTCTAAGATTTTTTGGAGCTCTGGTTTGGTATTCACGAAGTTCCTAAGGTGCTGTTTGTCATGAAATTATCTTATTTCTCCATCCATTTTGAAAGATAGTTTAGCAGGGTACATCAATCTGGGTTGGAGGGTGTTTTGCTTTAGGGCTTGGAATGCATCATTCCAAGCTATTCTTGCCTTGAGGGTTTGTGTTGAGAAGTCTGCTGTGATTCTGATGGGCTTTCCTTTGTATGTGATTTGTTTCCTTTCTCTAACTGCTTGTAGAATTTTGTTCTTCTTTTGGGACTCTGGGTTCTTAAAAATCATATGCCTATGTGTAGATATTTTTTGATCAAGGCTAGTTGGCATCCTATATGCCTCAGTTGTCTGTATGTCAATTTCTTTTACCCTGCTTGGGAAGTTTTCTGCCATCATTTCTGGAAACAGTTTTTTATCTCATCTGCACTCTCTCCTGTTTCTTCATTGACTCCAATCAGTCTTATGTTATTCTTCATCATCTAGCAGCTGCTGGATTGATTTCTCATGTTCCCTTACAATTTTAAAGCAACTTTTTTTCTGGTCACTAATTGCAATCTTATCTTCTATATCTGAAATTCTGTCCTCACATTGGCTCATTCTGCTGTGTAGACTTTCAGTTGAGTTTTTAGTCTCCTGGAAATCTGTTTGCATCTGTTTTATGGATTCCATTTGTTTCCCATTGGGATTCCATCACATTCCTCAGCTCCTGTCTAGATTTATTTTTTCATTAATGTATAAATTTATTATTGTTCACTAAACACACACACATACAAAAATTAAAATTATGCAAATAAAAACAAGGCAAGGGAAAAACACTACAATAGTATTGAAATATAAGAGAACTCAACCAAAGAAAAACTGAAAAGTACTTAAACATTTTTCCATATAATTTTTTTTTAAATCTCAAGAATTAACAAGACATCAGAAGATGTAATTTGTTTTAGAAAGATTTTCAAAACTAATATTGAACCAATAGTAGTCTGGAGAAAAAATTCTAGTTAACTAGTAAACTCCACATAGACCAAATTTTTTTAATTTAAATTTCAATACAATCATGTGACATGTGATAGAAATATAATCTGAGGAATATATTATAAGGCAATTTCATCCATGGGTATTGCAAAGTACGACACAGAGTATCAACTTCAATGTGGAAACTGAAAAGATAGATGTCAATCATCTGTGATGGCCCCTTGATATTATCCAAATATGCAGTTAAACATGAGATACATGAGGCTACCACTGGCATAGCAGAGAACTGATTTACAGTAAACTCTTTTATATAAGTAGAATTATGCTCTAAATGATGAAAAACACAGCATGTTATGATAAGTACCTAAAACAGCAATAGTCATTTACTGTTACTCTCTAGATTTATGAATCATGTCTTGCACTATGGGCACAATCTCTGCTGTTATCTGAGAAATTATTTCTGATTTCATTTTTTCCAGATCCTCTTTTATTGCCAATTCAGGGAGTCCAGGTGGTTGAGTAGCAGAGTGTTTCATCTCATTTCCCTTTGGAGTTGGTGTAGGTGATCTGGAAGTCTGGTTTTGAGACTTGTTTACATGTCTTCTCATTTCCACAGAGGGGGGTTTGCTGTTGGCTCCTGTGCAGATCACCTCCTCTGAGCTGGGAGCAGTGGTATGGCAGCCTGAAATCCTCCTCTGTGCTGGGAGCAGTGGTACAGTGACTCTGAAGCCTCCTCTGCACTCCAACATTTTCTTTATTCGTTCATCTGTTGTTGGACATATAGGCTGCTTCCAAGATTCAGCTATTATATGTTTTGCTGCTATAAACAAGGTGTTTGAGGAATACTGACATTAGGTCTTCCCTGAAGTTCTTGTACAATCCAGCAGTGACTTTATTGGATCTTGGGCTTTTCACATTTGGTAGAGGTGAGCTGTCCATGCTGCCATACCACTGCCCCCAGTACTGAGGAACAGAACCACCCCAGGCACCGAGGAGGAGCCTTCCAGGCTGCTATATCACTGCCACCAGTGTAAAAGAGCAGAGCTTCCCCCAATGCTGAGGAGGTAAGCTGAGTGGGTCCCAGCAGCACAACACCCCCCATTGGAATAAGAAGACACATAAGTCTCAAAACCAGACTTCCAAATCACCTACAGCAATACCAAAGGGAAATGAGATGGAAGAATCTGATACTCAACCACCTGGACTCCCTGAACTGGCAATGAAAGAGGATCTAGGAAAAAATGAAATCAGAAATAATTTCTCACCTAACAGAAGAGATTGTGCCCATAGTGCAAGACATTATTAACAAATCTAGAGCAGACACTGATAAAAAAAAATAGAGGAGCTGAGGAACATGATGGAATCACAACATAGGAAACAAATTGAATCCACAAAACAGATGCAAACAGATTTCCAGGAGATTAAAAACTCCATTGAAAGTCTACACAGCAGAATGAGCCAATGTGAGGACAGAATTTCAGATATAAAATATGTTTGCAATTAGTGACCAGGAAAAGAAAAATTTCTTTAAAATTATAGGGGACCACAAGATATCAATCTAGCAGCTGCTAGACAATACAAAGAAAAATAACATAAGACTGATTGGTGTCAATGAAGAAACAGTAGAGTGTGCAGACAACATAAAATAAACTGTTCACAGAAGTGATGACAGGAAACTTCCCAAGCAGGGAGAAAGAACTTGATATACAGATAAGTGAGGCATATAGGACTCCAAATAGCCTTGGTCAAAAAAATTCTACACATTGGCATATAATACTTAAGATTCCAGAAACCGAACAGAAGAACAGAATTCTCCAAGCAGTGAGAAAAAAGAAACAAATCACATACAAAGGAAAGCCCATCAGAATCACAGCAGACTTCTCAACACAAACCCTCAAGGCAAGAATACTTTGGAGTGGTGTATTCCAAGCTCTGAAGGGAAACAGCCTCTGACCAGATGGATGCACCCTACAAAATTATCTTTCAAAATGGATGGAGAAATAAGATACTTTCATGACAAAGAGCACCATAGGAACTTTATGAATACCAAACCACCACTCAAAAAAATCTTAGACAATATCCTAAGAAAAGACAATGAGGATCAGACCCCCAGGAAGCCTATCAGAATGAATCCATTGCACATGACAAGAAATTAAACACAAAGGGGGATAACACAAAAAGAAAAAGTCATGACAATAAGCCAATACTTATCAGTTGTAACCATGAATATTAATGGTCTCACTTCACCAATGAAAAGAAACAAACTGGCAGAATGGGTCAAGAAGCAAGATCCAACAACATGCTGCATACAAGAAACACACTTTATTCAAAACATTTCCAGGTATCAAAGATATCATTTAGGAGTTAATTGCCCAGTACAAAATACTAAACAAAATATTGGATTATTTTCCACTTACAGCCACCTGTTATCCAAAATAAGAATTCCTGATAAATAAAACCTGCAGTGGAATTTCCTAAGTGTATGCGATTCCATTTCCTTCATTGCTTAATTTTCTCCCCCAATGCCCCCACACCTCCAGTGTGGTACCATATTATTAAAAACATTAAGTAACTGAGATTAATGCTTCAGATCAAGACATCATTCAAGTAATTTCATATGATGTATATAGATCCTCATGTAAAAAAGACATTTGGTGGTCACAATTACCTCAAAAAGTAATTATGTGCAAATAACCTGACATATTATGGCTTAGTAATTACAAAACCATGATTTTTGACACATGGTAATTCATAAGTTAAGCAAATGTGAAATGCTAAAAGATGTGAAGAGCTGTTCTAAGTGTTAAGTGTTCTGTTTAAGAGTGCTGCAAAACTGAGGTAATGCCTTAATATTTTAGTTAGTGTAACCAGCCTATGGTACAACAAACTAAGTCATAAGGTACAAATCCAAGGAAGGTGATACCTTTACTAAGTTATAAAACTTTTGGCAAACCAAAGCAGTATTCTTTAATACAATAAAATGATATTTTTGTTGGAAAAAAAAGAATATACATCCTGAATGACTTCTCTTATATGAAATTCTAGAAAAAGCAAGTATAATCTCTAGTGACAGAAAAATCAGTGGTTGTTGGTTCCTGGACATGGGGAGAATTACCAATTGCAAATGGGCACAAAGGACCTTAAGAGGTTATAGAAATCCACTATATCCTGGGTGTAGTGTTGGATACACAGACCTATACATTCATCAAAGTTCTTAAAGCTCCTTAAATGGGTGCATTTTGCCATATATAAATTTAAATTGATGCAATTAATCTTTTAAAATGAAGGTAGGAGAGAGTTTCAGGTGAACAAAAGCTGAATCAGTTTAATAGTACATTTTGACCTAGGGAAGTCCTTTAGTGTGAAGAAAATGATAGCAATTTAACAACCCTGATCTGTACAAAAGAATGAAATGCACCAAATGCAGTAAATATATGAATAAATTAAAACATTATTTTTTTCATTATACTGACTGTTCTCATCGAAAATGAAAACAATTTACTGTATTATTGAATTTATAACATATGTAACTATAAAATTAACAATAACCACACAGAAATATGGGACAGAAAGTGGTATACCACTTCATTTGAAAGTCATTTGAAAGTTGACTATGAGTTAGATGGATACTTTAAACTGTAGAACTACCTTTAAAAATAAAAGAGGAGTAAACAATAAGCCAAATGAAGATAAAAAGAAGTACTGTAAAAAAAAAAAAGGCCATTCAAAAGAAGTCAAGAAAATAAGAAAGTGAAGAAAGAACATATGGAATAATTAGAAAACAAATAGCAAGATGATAAGAATTAAATCATTAATGTAGATAATGAGATGGCTATTGTTGGCTCCCTCTGATGTAAGAAGCACCAACTACCCAAAGACTAGGGTCCCCAAATGACTACCATAAATGCCCTTGCTGTGTACTTGTGGCATCAAGAATGGGCATGGCATGGAGTCCCAGGACACTAGCTGAATCTCTACCAGTACGAGGACATAGGTAAGGGAATCCAAGAAAAGTGTGAGTGAGCATTACATAGGTGTAAAGAGGAATGCTGGAACAGGTCTACCACTTCCCTTTGGGGAAGTCAGGAGAGAAGTGCCCAACCAGTAGATCCATATGCTCCAATCAGTATGAAAATATCCTATGGATGGCCGAAATGGTAAGACAGGAACTGCTGGCTTCCTCAGAACAATCTAGTAAGAACTGAACCGCATCACCAGCAGAGAGAGCAGTGGGTCCAGTGTCTGGCTGAGCAGTTAGAGAAGATAAAAAGAAGGGGCTCAGCTGTAGATCTGGGGTAGACTCTTCAGTGACAAGAGAATGGCAATTGATAGGGAGTATCCAGGGCTTGACTGGAAGGAGTGGACACATGTCAGAAGGTGGATGAAGGTATGCCGAGTCCTTGAAGGGCCTTTCTACAACTTCGGTAACAGCTTGGTGTCATGGGTCTATCAACCAACTGCTGTGGTGTAATTGTGAGCTATCCTTGCTCTTCAACAGGCTCCTCACAGGCTCAGGCAGGTAACATTTCTTGGCTAAAGAAATTAGGCTCTTAGTCTCTCTCTTCTCTTTCCTCTCTCTCTCTCTTTCTCTCTCTCTCCTCTCTCTCTCTCTCTCTCTCTCTCTCTCTCTCTCTCTCTCTCTCTCTCTCTCTCTCTCTCTCTCTCTTCCTCTCTCAGCTCTCCCTCCCTCTGTCTCAGCTTCTATCTCCTACTTTCTTTTTCTTTTTGTGGTAGTGGGGACTGAATCCAGGGCCTTAGCACTGAACTACATTCCCAGCCCCTTTCACTTTTTTATTTTTTATTTGGAGAAAGGGTCTAGCTGAATCATGGTTGTCCTGGCTGGGCTTCAACTTGTGATCCTCCTGACTCAGCCTCCCAGAGTGCTGGGATTACAAGTGTACACCACCACGTTCAGCTTTGTCTCCTAAGTTCCTGGTTAGAGTTCTCTACCTTCCTTGCAAGTATGGCTGCAGCTGCTTCAGTTTCACCCTTCCATTAATATAAGACCCTGTCACTTTAAGGGGTTTACTGCAGATCACACAACTGGGGGGTGTACGTGAGTTATAGAGCACAAGGTTCTCATTTTCACCATTCTCTGTCATTTCAAACTCTCTTCTAAATTAGGTCTTTCCTCGCAGTAGGTAAACCTCCTCTTAATTCCTTTCATCTTGATTCTTTTTTCACACTCCCTTTCTTTCTTTCTTTCTTTCTTTCCTTCCTTCCTTCTTTCCTACTTCCTTTCCTTCCTCCCCTCTCCTTCTCCATCTCTCTGTCTCTGTCTCTCTCTCTCTCTCTCTCTCTTTCTCTCATTCTCAATACTGAGGATTGAAACCAGGGCCTTCCAGCAAGCTACATCACCATATCTCCCCCTTTTTGATTTTGAGACAGTGTCTCACTGAGAAACTACATTTCTCAGGCTGGGCTCGAACACCTTGACTTCTAGATCTCCTACTGTGGATGTACGGTTTTACTCTTGCAAGCTCCCCTTTTCATCTTGAATATGAAACCTTTGCATGTTTCTTAAACAAAGAATCCTAAATATCCTTTTTCCCAGTGGACAAAAGATGTGTCTGAGGCAATCCAGATAGGTGACCCCTGACTAACTAGAGCCTCTGCATACCTTATTGCTCACACTGCTCCTCATAGTCTGTGGCTCCTCTCCTACTAAACTTTTCCAGTTTATAACAAAATGTGCCCTGCTTTCCAGCTCCCAATGTCTTTACTTTGTTTCTGCATTCTGACTAATGTTCTCCTTTAATTCAGAGAAGGCCTAGCCATTTCAAAGACCATGCCCTCTGGCTTTTCCTTCCCCCCTCAACTATTCTAGCACAAAAGGAGAATACTCTGTGTGCTCTCCTAGACATGTTGTGTAATTGGTCATGGACACAATTCTAATACTCTCCTGAGACATAGCCACGTACAAGACCTGTGCTGGCCTCACAGCAACCATCTCCATAGAAACCAGAAAAAATATGCATTTTGAACAGCTTGAGGCACATATTTTTTCCCACATTGAATGATGCAGGTGAAAGTGACTCAAGTAAAAGTGATACAGGCTAAGTCCCGGGTGAATCTGCTTCTCCCCAGCCAACCATCAAAGGTCATCCTGAGGCTTCTCAACTTGCCACAGTATTACTAACTAACAGTTTTTGCAAACTTTCTTAGTCTCACTGGCTATTTTGGTCTGCTTTGGGAAGTTACAATAAAAGATCACAGACATGGTAACTGATAAAGAATAGGAATTTGTTTCACACATTTTTTGGAGGGTGAAAAGTCCAAGACAAGGGCTATATCTAGCGAGAACTCTCATAATACAGCAGAAGATGAAGGAAGCCATCATATGGCAGGAAAGCATAGGTACATAAGTGGAAACACAGCTCCCCTTGATAAATAATCCACTCCTCAGACCACCGCATTATCCTTCCTAAACAGCTTCTGAAGGTCATCTTACTAACACTGCTGCATTCTGAATTAAGTTTCCAGAAAATGGAGTTTGGGAAACACATTCAAGCCATGCCGATGGCCAACTACCTACTTTCAAATAGGAACAAGAAATTTAGAGAACTGATGATCTTTTATATCCATCATCCAAATAAAAAATTCTCTGAAGCATGGAACCATTCATTCATTCAAAATTGAAATAATTTTGTGCCAAAAGAATCAGCACAGTGATGCACTGTTGTGTTGCACTTTCCTCTCTCACACGTAAACAACCTGAGAACTGAACTACTCAGTGTCATAAAAAGACCCACTAACTGTAGGAACTGCATTTCAAAATACTCAAACTGATGGGTAGAGGCTGGATGGTCTGCAAAAATACACAAATGAAATTGCATTACACAAAAAAAAATACTTAGGCACAGAAAATGAAACAATTAACAAAATGACAAAATCTATAGAATAAGATAGTCTATTTGACAGGTGCATATCTGATAAGGGTTTGATGTCCAAAATATATAAATAAATCAGTAAATTCTGCAGTAAACAACAGATAACTTGACTGAAACATAGGCCAAAGGATTTAATAGACATTCTCAACAGAAGAGATATAAATGGCCAAAAGCTAAACACCATTAATCATTGTGGAAATAATGATTTAAAATATTATGAAATACACATAACACCTGCTGGAATCACTATCATAAAAAACTGGAGATAACAAGTGCTAGTGAGGCTGTGGAGAAAAAGCAATGTTTACACACTGGTGGTGAGAATATAAATTAGAACACCATTTTGAAAAATGGGATGGGGGTTCCTCAAAAAACTCAAAATACAATAAGAATTATGATATGATCCAGTGACTTACTACAAGATCTTTGTTCAAAATATATGAAATAGACACAAATCCCAGTGCAGAGGAGGCTTCTGGGTCAACTAGCCACAGCTCCCAGTGCAGAGGAGGCTTTTGGGTCAATGAGTCACACCTCCCAGCACAGAGGAGGCTTCCGGGTAAGCATGCCACAGCTCCCAGTGCAGAGGAGGCTTCTGGATCAAAGAGCCACAGCTCCCAGCACAGAGGAGGCTTCCAGATCAATGAGCCACAGCTCCCATAACAGAAGAGGCTCGCAGGTAGGTGTGCCAAAGCTCCCAGCACAGAGGAGGTGAGCTATGCAGGCACCAGCAGCAGCCCCCCACACCCCGTCAAAATGAGAGGACACATAAACAAGTCTCAGAAGGTGTGCCACAGCTCCCACCACAGAGGAGGGTTACAGGTCAACAGGTCATGGCTGCCATACCAGAGGAGGCCTCCAAGTCAGCATGGCGCAGGTCCCAGCACAGAGGAGGCATGCAGGGAGCTGTGCTGCAGCTCCCAGCATGGAAGAGGATTCTGGATAAGTGTGCTTCTGCTCCCAGCATAGAGGAGGCTTTTGGGTCAGCATGCCACGACTTCCAGTCCAGAGGAGGCTTCCAAGTCAGCATGCCAAAGCTCCCAGCCCAGAGGAGGCTTCTGAGTAGGCATGCTGAAGCTCCCAGCACAGAGGAGGTGAGCTGTGTGGGCACTGGCAGCACACCCTCCTCTCCCCCTAGTCAAAATGAGAAGACACATAAACAAGCCTCAGAATCAGACTTGCAGATCACCTGCAGCAACCGCAAAGGGAACCGAGATGGAAGACTCTGGTATTCAACCACCTGGACTCCCTGAACTAGCAACGAAAGAGGATCTGGAAAAAATGAAATGAGAAATAATTTCTCATTTAAGAGTTGAGATTGTGCCCATAGTGTAAGACGTGATTAATAAATCTAGAGAGGACAGAGACAAAAAAATAAAGGAGCTGAGGAACATGATGGAATCCCAACATAGGAAACAAATGGAATCCATAAAACAAATGCGAACAGATTTCCAGGAGAATAGAAACTCCTTTGAAAGTCTGTGCAGCAGAATGAGCCAATGTGAAAACAGAATTTCAGATATAGAAGATAGGATTGCAATTAGTGACCAGGAAAAGAAAAATTGCTTTAAAATTGTAAGGGACCATGAAAAATCAATCCAGCAGCTGCTAGACAATGCAAAGAATAACATAACACTGGTTGGAGTCAATGAAGAAGCAGGAGAGAGTGCAGATGACATAAAAAAAACTGTTCACATAAGTGATGGCAGAAAACTTCCCAAGTAGGGTAAAAGAAACTGACATACAGATGAGTGAGCCATATAGGATTCCAACTAGCCTTGATCAAAAAAATCTACACATAGGCATATAACTGTAAAGATTCCAGAAACCCAACAGAAGAACGAAATTCTACAAGCAGTTAGAGAAAAGAAACAAATCACATACAAAGGAAAGCCCATCAGAATCACAGCAGACTTCTCAATGCAAACTCTCAAGGCAACAAGAGCTTGGAGTGACATATGCCAAGCCCTAAAGGAAAACAGCCTCCAACCCAGATTGATGTACCCTGCAAAACGATCTTTCAAAATGGATGGAGAAATAAGGTGCTTTCATGACAAAGAGCAACTTAGGAACTTCATGAATACCAAGCCAGCACTCCAAAAAATTTTAGACAAGATCCTAGGAAAAGACAACGAGGATCACAACCCCAGGAAGCAAAGCAGAATGAATCCACTGGGCATGACAAGGAATTAAAAGCAAAGGGGGAGAATCCAACAAAAGAAAAAGTCATGGCAATGACAAGTCAATGCCTATCAGTTATAACAATCAATGTTAATGGTCTCAACTCACCAATCAAAAGAAATAGACTGGCAAAATGGGTCAAGAAGTAAGATCCAACAATATACTGCATACAAGAAACACACTTAAATCAAAAAGAAACTCATTCACTGAAAGTTAAAGGTTGGAAAACAATACTCCATGCAACAGGAAACCGAAAAAAAGCAGGAGTAGCTATCCTCTTTGCAGACCAAGTGGATTTCAAACCCACACTAACTAGGAGAGACTAAGAAGGACACTACATCCTTGTAAAGGGAACAATCCAAGGGGAAGAGATGACAATCATACATATCTATGAAAAAAACACTAGTGCACCCAACTATATAAGACAAATACTAACGGACATGAAAAATCATATAAGCACTAATACAATAGTAGTGGGGGGCCTCAATACCCCATTGTCAAAATACATAGATCCAACTAGACAAAAAACAAGCAATGAAATACTACAATTCAAACTCTTAAACAAATGAACTTAACACATGTTTACAGAGTGTTTCACCCTACAAAATCAGAATACACATTCTTTACAGCTGTACATGGGTTGTTCTCCAAAAGGGACCACATACTTGCTCATAGAACATATTTAGGAAGTGGCAAGGGAAGTGAAGTTATCCCCTGTATATTATCACATCATAGTGCAATGAAATTGGAGATCAAAGGCAAAAGAAATTGCAAACGTTTCATAAACACACGGAAAATGAACAACACACTTCTGAATAACCAATGGGTCACAGAGGAAATTAAAGATGAAATCAGACTGTTCCTTCAATTAAATGACAATGTCAATACAACATATTGGAATCTATGGGATACAATGAAAGCAATCTTATGAGGGAAATTCATAGCAGTGAATACTCATATTAGGAAAACAGAGCGAGCTGAATTAAACAACCTGATACTGAACCTCAAGCTTCTACAAAAAGAAGAGCAGGAAAAACCCAAAGCCCATAGAAAGGAGGAAATTATAAACATCAGGGCAGAAATCAATGCAATGGAGACTAAGAAAAAAATACAAAAAAAATCAGTGAAGCCAAGAGTTGGCTCTTTGAAAGAATAAACAAAATTGACAAAATCTTAGCCAACCTTATCAGAAAAATGAAAGAAAAGGCCCAAATCCATGCAAATAGGAATGAAAAGGATGAAATGACAACAGACCCACCAGAAATCCAGAGGATCATCAATGCCTACTTCAAGAACCTATACGCCAATAAGATGGAAAACAAGGAAGATGCTGAAACAACTACACACACGCACTCAGCCACTTCATCTTTGACAAAGGAGCCAAACACCCACGCTGGAGGACAGATAGCCTCTTTAATAAATGGTGCTGGAGAAATTGGGTTTCAACTTGCAGAAGACTAAAACTAGACTTATATCTCTCACCATACACTCAACTGAAATCGAAATGGGGTAAAGATCTAAGTATTAAAACAGAAACGCTGAATCGGGTGGAACAGAGATTAGGTACAATTCTTGAAGACATTGGTGTAGGAAAAGATTTTCTGATCAAAGCTTCAGTTGCCCATGAACTAGCACAAACAATGAACAAGTGAGATCTCTTCTTACTTAAAGTCCTCTGCACAGCAAGAACAGCCACCATCAGTGTGAAGAGACAACCCACAATGTGGGAAAAAATTTTCACCAGCGGTCCCTCAGACAAAGTTCTACTATCTCGAGTCTATAAAGAAATTTTAAAAATCAGACCTTCCAAATTTAAAGACAAATCCAAAAATGGGCATTTGAAATGAACAGACATTGCTCAGGCAAAGAAGTAGAAGTGGCAAATAAACATATGAAAAAATGTTCAACATCACTGGTCATTCGAGAGATGCAAATGAAAACAATGCTGAGATTCCACCTCACCCCAGAAAGAATGGCTGCTATCAAGAAATCCACCAATAACAAATGCTGGTGGGGCTATGGGGAAAGAGGAACCCTCCTCTACTGCTGGTGAGAGTGTAGACTGGTGCAACCACTGTTGAAATCAGTATGGAGATACCTCAAAGAACTAGGACTGGAAGTCCAATTTGACCCAGCTCTTTCCCTGCTGGGGATCTTCCCCAAAGAATTAAAAGAATCATACCACAGTGATACATGTGCACCCATGTTCATGGCAGCACAGTTTGTAATAGCTTAAACTTGGAAACATCCGAAATGCCCATCACCTGGAGATTGGATAAAGAAAATTTGTTTTTTTTATAAAATGGAGTACTAATCAGGCATAAAAATGAGAAATTAGAGACATTTATTGCTAAATGGATGCACATTGAGGCGATACTCTTAAGTGAAATAAATAGGACACACATGTGTTAATACCGAATACTTTCTCTAGTGTGAGAATCTGAAAGTGTAAATAAGGACAAAAAGGCATAATAGATAGTGTGAAATAGGAAGAAAAGGGGCAAAGGGGAAGGGGATGTGGGAGGGGAACGGAAGAAAGAGAATGGAATTAATATGAGAAAATGAAAAAAAGCAAACATAGTCTCTGTAAATAGGGAGGTATGGAGGGATTGAAGGGAGGGCAGGGGAAGGGGGAAATATATAAGAACCAAGAGATTATGTAAAGTTGCAAATTTCCAATGATGAATATCATCATATTGTATACCTAAAATCTACCAATAAAAAGATATATAAAGAAAAAAATGAAATATATGAAATCACTATGAGATACTACGTGAGTAAAATAGATAAAAAGATTAGCTGTATTCCTATATTCATTGCAGTATTATTCATAATAGGATATAGAATCAACCTGTTTCCACCAACGGAAAAGTAGATTAAAAAAATATGTTACATAGATAGAATGGAATACTATCTAGCCTTAAAAATAAGAAAAATCTTATCATTTTTTACAACGTGTATGACACTTGAGAACATTATGTTACTTGAAGTAAGCCAGACAGATTATAATACATATATATGGCATCTTAAAAAGTTGAACTCAGAAAGTGGTCGTTGTGGGGCAGGTACTGGGAAGATGTTCATCAAAGGGCACAAAATTTCATTTAGATAGGAGGAATAAATTGAAGAGGTCCACTGGATATCATATTGACTACAGATAATAATAATATATTGTACTATTTGCAAATCATTGTGAGTAGATTTTAAGCATTCTCACAGTAAAAAGTAAGTATAGGAGGTAAAGTATTTGATAAATAGCTTGAATTAGCCATTCTATAATGCATACATATATTAAAATATGTTATACACCATAAATACATACCATTTCACTTGTAATTTTGTACATAAATGAAAAAGAAAAGACATGAAAAATATGCAGCAAACAGAAACTCTTTAGATCCTAATAAAATGTCTGATCTTCTCTGTCTGACTATCACTGTACAGGCAGCTGTTAATTCAGCTTGTGGCATTCAGCTTGCTTCACTTGATGCTGTGGATGGTGAATTCCTCCTTCACTAGTTCTGCTAACAATGAGAACACTGGAAGGGTTTTCCTCCTACAAAGGCCTTTCCACTTTCTGCACTTCAGTTCATTGTGTTACCTTGTGTTTTCAGCTCACTGATGTGTTTTTTAAACTAAGTTTACACTGTATGTGGTTTTTTTTTTTTAGAATAAAATGACAGTCTCACAAGACTTTCTGCAGCTGAGCTCATAACAGAAATTGAATTCAAGATACATTTTAGATATAGAGCTGGGACGGTTTAATGAAAGACTGACTATGTACTGTGAATGAAAAAGAAGCACCAAGATGTTATTTATAAGGATGAAACTGCAATATAATGTAATGGGTAGACATTTCGAGGATCAGATTGGGATCAAGGTGGAGGGAAGGAATGTAAGGTAAAAAAAGAGCAAATATAAAATCCTTCATCTTTATCTAGGCTTGCTGTGGCACTCCTCTAATCCCAGCACTCTTGTGAGTCTAAAGCAAGATTGCAAGTTTGAGCCTAGCCTGGACAATTTAGTAAGATCCTGTCTCAAAACTGAAAAAAAAAATTAAAAACATCAATTTCTTTGTGCTTACATACCATTACCTTTAATTTATTAAGTATTTGCTATGTATCAACACTTGAATTCTATAATTGAATTAATTTATTTAACTTTCCAAATACATAAGATAAGTGTATAGCTATTATCAGCATTATCACTTTTCCATGTTAAGAAAGTATTAGAGAGGTGATGTAACATGCACAAATGGCAGTAATTCTTCTTTAAATGACTTGTATAATTCAGCAGTGAACTCATGAGGACCTGGGCTTTTCTTGGTTGGTAAATATTTTATCACATTTTCAATTTCACTCTTGTTATTGGAGTGTTTAGAATTTCTATATCTTCTTCATTTAACTTTGCCAATTTGTATGTATCTAGGAATCTGTCCAATTCTTCTGTGTTTTCCATTTTATTAGAGGACAGGTTCTGAAAGTAAGTATTGATGATCCTCTGAATTTCTGCTGGATCTGTTGTGGCTTCACCTTTTTCATTCTTAATTGCATGGATTTGAGCCTTTTTCTTTCCTTTTTTAGATAAGGTTGGCTAAAGGTTTATTGATTTTATTTATTCTTTCAAAAAACAAGCGCTTTGATTCATTGATTTTTTTGTATTGTTCTCTTAGTTCTCTTATTGCATTGATTTCTGCTCAGATCTTTATAATTTCCTTTCTTGTATGAGCTTTGGGTTTGTTATGCTCTTCTTTTCCTAGGGGCTTGAGGTTCTGCATTAGGTTATTTAACTGAGTTCTCTCTGTTGCCCTAATATGGGCATTCACTGCTATGAATTTCCCACATAGAACTGCTTCAATTGTGTCCCACAGATTCTTGTATGTTGCACTGGCATTATCATTTACTTGTAGAAACTGTCTAATTTCTTCGTTAATTTCCTCTGTGACCAGTTGGTTGCTCAGGAGAGTGTTATTCAATTTCCATGTGTTTGTGGGTGTTTTGTGGTTTCTTATGTTATTTATCTCCAATTTTATTGCACTATGGTCCACAGCAGACTTCTTAATGCAGTCCCTCAAGGCAAGAAGTGCTTGGAGTGATGTATTTCAAACCCTAAAAGAAAACACCCTCCAACCCAGATTGATGTACCCTGCAAAATTATCTTTCAATATTGATGGAAAAATAAGTTACTTTCATGACAAAGAGGACCTTAGGAAATTCGTGAATACCAAACCAGCATTCCAAAAAATTTTAGAAAATATCCTAGGAAAGGACAATAAAGATCACAATCCCAGGAAGCCCAGCAGAATTAATCCATCGGGCATGGCAAGAAATTAAAAACAAAGGGGGAGAATCCAACAAAAAGAAAAAGTCATAACAATGCTAAATCAGTATGTATGAATTATACCCATCAATGTTAATGGTCTCAATTCATCAATCAAAAGAAGTAGACTGGCTGAATGGGTCGAGAAGAAAGATCCAAATATATGCTGCATACAAGAAACACATTTAATTCAAAAGTAAACTCATAGACTGAAAGTTAAACAGTGGAAAACAATACTCCTTGTTGCAGGAACCGGAAAGAAAAACAGCAGGAGTAGCTATCCTCTTTACAGATCCAGTGGATTTCAAACGAAAACCTGAAACACTCTGGTCCCAATAATTTCAGAAAAGGGATACTCAACTTCTATGTACAAATCTATTGTGAACATATGTTTTCATTCCTCTCAAGCAAAGACTTACAAGACTGTTGGTTCTTAACAGTAATACAAGAAATTTCTATATTGTTTTCCAAAATGGTTTTGTCATTTTACATTCACATTAGCAGTATTAGAAAGTTTTAACTGGTTCACACCTAGGCTTACATTTGTTCTTTTAAAACTTTTATCTTCAACTCCCTAATGAGTGTTTAATTCAATCTTGTTATCGTACTGATTAGCATTTTTCCGATTCTAGTGTTGCACACCTTTCCTTGTGCTGTACTGGCTATTTATCATCTTCTTGTGTCTACTTCTTAATTGGGCTGTCTATTAATGAGCTGTAAGAGCTCTTTATATATTCTGGTCATAGGTTATATGCATTATAAATGTGGTCTGTTTAAGGACTACTTTTCATTTTCTTAACAATGTTATTTAAAGTTCTAAATTTTGATGGAATCTCATTTATCAATTTTTTGTTTTGTACATCATGTTTTTATATCCTAGGAAATACTTGCCTACCCTAAACTCATAAACATTTTCCTTTACAATTTTTTCTTAAAGCTTTATAGTTTTAGTCTTTCATATTTAGGTTCATAGATCCTTTCAAGTTATTTTTTTTCACTTTCTTTTCTTTTATTAAATTCTTTTATTGGTACATTGTAGGTATACAACACAATTACATTTCTCACTGGGAATTGTACCTTTACATAATGCATCTTGGTTCTTATTTTTTCCCCATTCCTAGACCTCCCTTCAGCCCCTCCACCCTTCCCTATTTACAAAGACTTTATTTCCATTTTTTCCATTTCTCAGCATTTTTCCTTTCCCTTCTTTCCTTTCCCCTGCCCTTCCCACTACCCCTACCCCTTTGGACCTTTTCTTCCTATTTTACATTATCGACTATTCATTCTAATCAATGGTACATTTTAGGTATACAATATAATGACATTCATCATTGGAGATTTGCACCTTTACATATTCTCTCTTGGTTCTTATTTTTCACCCTTGCCCAGACTTCTCTTCAACCCCTCCATTCCTCCCTATTTACAAAGATTTTGTTCCTATTTTCCCATTATCTCATATTAATCCCATTCCCTTCTATCCTTTCCCCCAGCCCTCCCACTTCCTTCCCCTTTGCCCCTTTTCTTCCTATTTCACATTGCCTATTATACATTTAGTCCTTATTTACACTTTCAGTTTCTCACACCAGAGAAACTATTAGGTATTTACACATGTGTGTCCTATTTATTTCACTTAAGAGTATTGCCTCAATGTGTATCCACTTAGCTAGCCCAAATGCCCATCAACTGGAGACTGGATAAAGAAAATGTGGATTTTTTATAAAATGGAGTACTACTCAGCCATGAAAAATGAGAAATTAGAGACATTTATAGCTAAGTGGATGCACATTGACGATTCGTTGATTTTTTTGTATCGTTCGCTTAGTCTCCATTGCATTGATTTCTCCTCTGATCTTTATAATTTGCTCCCTTCTATGAGCTCTGGGGTTGTCCTGCTCTTCTTTTTCTAGAAGCTTGAGGTTCAGAATCAGGTTGTTTAATTGGGCTCCTTCTGTTTTCCTATTATGCGTATTCACTGCTATGAATTTCCCTCGTAAGACTGCTTTCATTGTGTCCCATAGATTCCGATATGTTGTATTGTCATTGTCATTTAATTGAAGGAACTGTCTGATTTCTTCTTTAATTTCCTGTCACTCATTGGTTATTCAGAAGTGTGTTGTTCAATTTCCATGTGTTTATGAAATTTTTTGAGTTTCTTTTGCTATGGATCTCCAATTTCAGCACACTATGGTCTGATAATATACAGGGGATAACTTGAATTCCTTTGCGTTTACTTAAACACGTTCTATATGTGAGTATGTGGTCTATTTTGGAGAATGACCCATGTGCAGCTGAGAAGAATGTGTACTCTGATTTTGAGGAGTGGAACACTCTGTAAACATCTGTTAAGTTCATTTGTTCAAGAGTTCGATGGAGTTCTAGTATTTCATTACTTATTTTTTGTCTAGTTGATCTATCTATTTGTGACAGTGGGGTGTTGAGGTCCTCCACTACAATTGTACTAGTGCATATATGACTTTTCATGTCCGTTAGTATTTGTTTTATATAGTTGGGTGCACTAGTGATGGTGCATAGATATTTATGATTGTCATCTCTTCCTCTTGGATTCTTCCCTTTACAAGGATGTAGTGTCCTTCTTCGTCTCTCTTAATCAGTGTTGGTTTGAAATCTACTTGATCTGCAAAGAGGATAGCTATTCCTGCTTTTTTTCGGGTTCCTGTTGCATGGAGTATTGTTTTCCACCCTTTAACTTTCAGCCTATGAGTTTCCTTTTGAATTAAGTGTGTTTCTTGTATGCAGCATATTGTTGGATTTTGCTTCTTGACCCATTCTGCCAGTCTATTTCTTTTGATGGGTGAATTGAGACCATTAATATTGATGGTTATAACTGAAAGGTATTGACTTGTCATTGCCATGACTTTTCCTTTTTGTTGGGTTCTCCCCCTTTACATTTAATTTCTTGTCATGTCAGATGGGTTCATTCTGCTTTGCTTCCTGGGGTTGTGATCCTCAATATCTGTTCCTGGGATATTGTGTAAAATTCTTTGGAGTGCTTGTTTGGTATTCACGAAGTTCCTAAGGTGCTCTTTGTCATGAAAGTATCTTATTTCTCCATCCATTTTGAAAGATAGTTTTGCAGGGTACATCAATCTGGGTTGGTGGCTGTTTTCTTTTAGGGCTTGGAATATGTGACTCCAAGCTCTTCTTGCCTTGATGGTTTGTGTTGAGAAGTCTGCTGTGATTCTGATGGGCTTTCCTTTGTATGTGATTTGTTTCTTTTCTCTAACTGCTTGTAGAACTTTGTTCTTCTGTTGTGTTTCTGGAATCTTAACAATTATATGCCTATGTGTAGATTTTTTTGGATCAAGGCTATTTGGAGTCCTATATGCCTCACTTATCTGTATGTCAGGTTCTTTTCCCCTGCTTGGGAAGTTTTCTGCCATTATTTCTGTGAAGAGATTTTTTTATGTCATCTCCACTCTCTCCTGTTTCTTCTTTGAGCCCAATCAGTGTTATGTTATTCTTCTTTGCATCATCTGGCAGTGGCTGGATTGATTTCTTGTGTTCCCTTATAATTTTGAAGCAATTTTTCTTTTCCTGGTCAGTAATTGCAATCTTATCTTCTATATCTGAAATTCTGTCCTCACACTGGCTCATTCTGCTGTGTAGACTTTCAATGGAGTTTTTCATGTCCTGGAAATCTATTTGCATCTGTTTTATGGATTCCATTTCTTTCCTATGTTGGGATTCCACCATGTTCCTCAGCTCCTCTCTAGGTTTATTAATCATGTCTTGCACTAGGGGCACAATTTCTCCTGTTATCTGAGAAATTATTTTTGATTTCATTTTTTCCCGATCCCCTTTTGTTGCCAGTTCAGTGTGTCCAGGTGGTTGAGTATCAGAGTGTTCCATCTCATTTCCCTTTGGGGTTGCTGTAGATGATCTGGAAGTCTGGTTTTGAGACTTCTTTACATGTTTTCTCATTTCGACTGGAGCGGGGGCCTATTAGCGCCTGCTTGGATTACCTCCTCTGAGCTGGGAGAGGTGGGACAGGGGCCGGGAGCAGCGGTAGGGATGGAGGCCCAAAAGCCCTTTCCTGTGGGCTGGGAGCAGTGGGAGGTATGGTGGCCAGGAAGCCCCTTCCTCTGGACCAGGAGCAGTGGGATGGCAGCTCAGAAACCCCTCCCTCTGGGCCGGGAGCAGTGGGAGGGATGGTGGCCCAGAAGCCCCTTCCTCTGGGCCAGGAGCAGTGGGACATAAGGTGGCCCAAAAGCCCTTTCCTCTGATCTGGGAGCAGTGGGAGGGATGGTGACCGGGAAGTCACTTCCTCTGAACCAGGAGCAGTGGGACAGCGGCTCAGAAGCCCCTACCTCTGGGCCGGGAGCAGTGGGACTCAGTACTATGGTCTGGTGGTCTGGTGTCCTCTGCATCTTTGTAGTGTGGAACCAGGTGGCTGCCTGTCTGCAGCGGCGTGATTCGGCATCTTCTGCGTGACTCGGGACCTCGGTAGGGCATGCACAGACCTGCCTGTCTGCAGCAGGCTGATTTGGCGTATTCCGTGCGACTCCGGACCTTGGTAGGGCATGGGCAGACCTGCCTGTCTGCAGTGGGGTGATTTGGTGTGATCCGTGCAACTCAGGACCTCGGTAGGGCACCCTTTCAAGTTATTTTTATGTATGGAAATAAAGGGTCAAGGTTATTTTTTTTTGTATACGGATAACAGGTGTTCTAGTGCCATTTGCTGAAAACACTATCTTTTCCTCTGCTCTTGAATTGAGTTTATATTCTATAAAATGTTACTGTTAAATAATCTTTCAAAACTCAATGGACCATATATGTGTGGTTCTATTTCTAGATTCTCTGTTTTATTCAAATGATCTATATGTCTTTCCTTACACCAACACTGCCTTGATTACTGTAGCTTTAGAAGAAGTCTTAAAATTAGGTACTAAATGTTTTCCAACACTGTTTCTTTTTCTTTTTCACTTTTCTAGGTCCTTTGTACTCCTACATAACTTTTAAATTTCAATATCCAATTCTTCATTTATAGCAAGTATACACAGACCTGAATTTTTATATATTCCTTGTGTTTTCTAATCTTGCTAAATTCAAATACAAGTTCTAGGGCCTCCTAGAGATTTCTTAGTATTTTCTCTGTAGATAATCATTTCATCTACATATAAAGATTTTACTTCTACCTTGACAATCCTATCCTAGTTGTGTCATTTTATTGCCAGACTATTTGGGTTGGGCCTAGGTTTCAAAGTTTAATGGACAGATAAAGAGTAGGCATATCTGCCCTTGTTCCCCACCTTAGGGAGAAAGCATTATATCTTCTCCATTCATATAAGGCATTTTTCCTGGAAGTATGGAGTACATGTCTTTGATCTGTTGAGAAGGTTCTGTTCTACTTCTATTCTCCTGATACATTTTACCATGAACAGCTGTAGAATTTAGTCCAATACTTTTTCTCCAATTACTGACAGGATCATGTGACTGTTTCCTTTCCTCTGTTAAAATGATGACTTTTGGGGGTGGATCTTCCAATGCTGAACCAACACTGCCGTCCCTATAACAAAACCACTTTCTATGTACTGCCAGATCTGACTTCTAATAGTTTGTTTTGTTAAACAAATTTCTATCTATTTTTATACATTTTTCTTCAATTATCTTTACCCAGTTTTAGGATTAGCACAATGTTGATTTCCTAAAATGAGGGGAGAAGTGTTCCTTTATTTTCTGCTTTAATTGTTTGATATAATTTATCAGTTAAAATGTATACGAGCCTGCTGTTGTCATATAGGTAGGTTTTCAAGCTAGGAATATACTTTCTTTAATAGGTGCTATTCAAATTTTTTATTTCCTCCAGATTTAGTTTTATTAATTTGTCTTCCAAGCTACTTCTTAGAAGTTGTCAAATTCATTTCAAAAAAAATTTTGTAATATGCTTTCTATGTCCTTTTAAATTCTGCAAAATCTGTGATAATGTCTTCTAGATCTAGATCTTTAATGCAATAAAAGATCTAGGAGTCTGGCAATTTAAATATCTTCTAGATCTTTAAAAATATATAATTGATATTGTGTAATAGGAAGAAAAGGTCTAAAGAAGTAGGGGAAGTGGGAAAGGTAGGGGAAAGGAAAGAAGGGAAAAGAAAAAATATGAGAAAAGAAAAAAAATGGAAACAAAGTCTTTGCAAATAGGGAAGGGTGGAGGGGGTGAAATGAGGGCAGGGGAAGGGGCAAAAATAAGAATCAATATACATCATGTAAAGGTACAAGATCTTAATGATGAATGTAACTTTATTTTATACCTAAAATGTACCAATAAACTTGATGGAAAAATAATTCCAAAAATCAGAATCCTAAAAGATTGAAATATCAAATATTGAAATTTGAAAGCTCAAATCCTGAAAATTGCAACTCACATTGGGGGAAAAAATTTTAAAGCCTATACAAGAGGGATATGAAGCTGAAGACAGTAATGGTGCATTTTCAGTTACTTGCAAGATAGTTGAAAATTAGTCAGTCATATACTCCTTCTACCTCTTCTCACATAGCATCATATTCTTTCAAAAAATGCACTTGAGCAGAGAATAAAAATAGTGTCACAAGCTCAGCAGCCAAAGACACTTATGTACTTTGTTAGAGGTTAAATTGTTTCCTCTAGTGTTATAATACGTACTGCGCAGCTCAATATGAGGAATAATTTCTAATACTTTCTGGCACAGTAGGGTGACTATAATTGACAGTAATTAATTGTATATGTCAAATATCTAGTAGAGAGTAGTTTTGCATGTTTCCAATGCAAAGAAATGATACAGGTTTCAGGTAATGTTTATGTCAATTACCCCAATCTAATCATTACACATTTCAGACATGTGTTGAAATGTCACATTATATCCCATAAATATGTATAATTATTAATTGTCAATTTAAAATAAGAATGTACTTAAAAACACATCAAAGAACTTTAAATGATGAACTATTCTTGTTTATGGATTTGGTTGTCAAAGAAGATAAGTTATATTTACCACTAAATCTAACAGAGAAACTAGCATGTGCTTCACTTAGGTTGATTGATAGCACTTGCAAAACTGTCCCCACTCCTTTTTAAATCAAATATATAAAATTCATACCTCTAATGGATCCAAAAATTCTAGAACTTCTCTCTTTACTTATTTATTCACAGCTGTAAAAAATAAGTGCTTTATAATTATGATTTGGTAGAGTTTGCAGAAGAAAATGGATTTCAATTGAATCCTCACGCCATAATGACAGATTTGGAATTAGGAGCTATTAAGGCTTTTTAAAGTGCATTTAATGGTGTTATCAGTAAAGTCTTCTTTTTCTATTCAGTTTAATGCATTTGGTGGAAAATTCAGATGAGTGAGTTGGCCATGTGATATGGCAGCAACAAAAACTTCAGTTTAAAACTTGTCATTTGTCTGCATTGGCATTCCTTCCAGCTGATGAAATTCCAAGACCTTTTAATAAAGCAAAGTCACATTAGCCAGAAGAAGCCAGCAAATTTACTGACAAGTTGGAAAATAATTATGTGCACAGTTGGATAAGAAGATATGCAACAGTATGGCTGTTCAATCACCAGTACAGTTTCTGCCAAATCTGTAGTCTTATATGAGTGGGTGCGGGATGAATTTTCTCATACCCAAAACAACACAGAATCATAGCACAGAAGATGGAAAATTTTAATAGGGAATGTTCATGTCAGTGTCTATTGAATCATAGAATTTCAAAAAGAGCAGCACCACGTAGAAAATGAATATGAACATATACTGCAAGGAGACTCATACCCTGAAAGGAAAAAAGCAGCTATTCATCACAATGCAAGGTTTTAAACTATAGTTAATTGGTATGTAAAATATGATATGCCTCCTTCTATACACTTCCTCATGACCCTCCCAGATACACCTTTCTCTACTCACAGCATTTGCCTTGCTTCGTCTATCTACCTAAACAACAACAACAACAACAACAAAACTATTCATTATTTAAAAGGAACCTCATGGGTCATATTCTCTGCAAATCTGGACCTGATATTGCTTCTAAATAAATAGAAAGTTTAAAAATACAGCTGATAGGTACATAGTCAGTACTCTGTGTCAGATACTGTCCTGCATGCAGTGCATTCATTGAGATTTCAGGACAACTCCATGAACTTTGTACCATTGTTATCCCCACTTCATAGATAAGGAAAACAATATACAAAGAAGTAAGCTCATAGAGGTAGCCCAGGATTTCAACAAACATCTGCACTCTTCACAATTGTCCTCTCTACCCAGACAAGATACTGCTTGTCAGACTCTACCTGCAAAGCAGTGACAGGCTTGAGTATCTTCTTTGTTCATGTATTTGTCTCCAAAAGACTTAGCCGCTGGAGGGTAAAATGCTGAAATCATTCCTGGGTGACTGTCACAGAGCACAGGATCTGGTATAGAGCAAGTACTTGATAAATATGTTCTAGATTAATTCTTTAACTAATTAATTAACTAATTCATTATTTCATTCATTGTCTGGCACAATTCTTTAGAATGACAGGTGTAAGTTTCCTGTTGTACAGCGTACTTTTCCATGAATTGCCTAATTTGCACTTTCCCATGTATGTTTTGGTAAAATATTTTATTCTTACCATGGCTACATATTTACTAAGTGAAATAAGTAATGCTTGAACTCAATATATTTTTGAGACAGAGTCTCACTATGTAGACTAGGCCAATCCCAAACTCACTATGTAGCCCAGGCTGGCCTTGAACTCCCAATCCTCCTGCCTCAGCATCCCAAATGCTGAGATTACAGACATGTGCCACCACACATGGCTTGAACTCAGTTCTTTTTATACAAAACCTTATGCTTTCCTCAGTGTATTCTCTCTGTGATGTAAAGTTAAACATAAGAACAATTTTTAATTTTCTCACTTCTCTTCTAGGCGCTAGATAAACATTTATATTTGTGGAATTCTTTGGGAAGATGACTAGACATAGGATAGAAACCTGTAGACCTGAAGTGGCACACTAGTCCATCAGCAGATGAGTACACAAAGAAAATGTAATATGTATTCACAGTGGAATACTATTCAGCCATAAAGACTATAGAATCCTGTCCTTTGCAACAACGTGGATGAACCTGGAGGACATTACCTTATGTGAAATAAGCCTGGCTAGAAAGACAAATATCACATGATCTCTCTAATTTGTGAAATCTAAAAGAGCTGATGTTAAAGAAATAAAGGGTAGGACAGTGGTTACCAGATGAGGGGGGGGGTGGTTCATAGTGTAACTAGGCATAGTGAAGAGCCAGTGCTGATAAAAGGGCTGCTGAAAATTATATACACCACTTCAAAATGATAATGCAGAGAAACTGCTTTTGCTCTTATCAAGTTTTCAACTCTGAGGAAACTGGCCTTGTATGGATGAAAATGCCCAGGAGAACATACATTACCCAGGAAGATAAGAAAATGCCAAGCCACAACCTATGAAGGGTAGCCTAAACTTATTGCTATGTGCCCATGTGAGTGGTGACTTCAAGATAGAGCCTGTCTTGGTTTATCACTCTGATACCCCTAAAGTGTTCGGAAAATATAAAATCATGAAGAATAGCCTGTGGGTCATGGGGAGATCTAATGCAAAAGCCTGGATAACAAGAGTACTTTCTCTTGAGTGGATCAGGGAGGATTTCTGCCCTACTGTTAAGAAATATCTACAGGACAAAGCGTTATCACTCGAGGCTATCCTCATCATGAACAATGCTCCTGCTCACCCATGAGATTTGGAAGAAGACTTGGCTGAAGAATTCCCATTGCTCTCAGTCAAGTTTCTCTCATCTAATACATCTCCTCAACTTCAGCCTATGGGCCAGCAGATTGTAGCTAACTTTGAGGATCTATATGCCAAAAAACTGTTCCTGAAGTGCCTCCAGATGATCTCAGATACAGATTTAACCCTTAAAGAGTTCTAGAAGGAACATTACAACATCCTTTCCAGCGTGGGGTTAATTGAGAAATCCTGGGCCAATGTCTCTTGAAGGACACTGAGATCTGCCTGGAAGAAAGTGTGGCCTAAAATTATACAGGAGAGAGATTTTGAAGGCTCTATAGAGGAGCCTGAACCTTCAATTGATCCTGTGGTTGATGACATTGTCACTATAGCAGAGTCGATAGGCTTGCAGGTAGACAGTGGTGATACTGAGGAACTGGAGGAAGAACACTCAGAGGAACTGTCTACAGAGGAACTTCAGCAACTTCTGGCTAAGCAACAGAGAATGGCAGTTGAGGAGCTTTCTGAAGGGGAAGGGGAGTATCAACAATCAGTGCAGCAAAGCTCTTCTTCTGAAATAAAGGAAATCCTGAAAAAATGGACAGAGCTACAACATTTTTAGAGCAGACACACCGAGACAGAAAAAAAGTCAATCATTGCATTCACTTGCTTAACGATACTGTCATGTCCTACTACAGAATAGTGTTAAAGACAGAAACAGACAACCTTAGACCAGTTTTTAGTTCTGAAAAGGTTGACACTTAATGAGCCAGAAGCAGGTCCTGGTGGGCTACAGAGTCTCCCAAGGAGAGAAAGGACACTACAGAGCCATATTCCTGATGTTCTTATGGAAGAGGACTCTCCTTCCAAATAATAACTCCCTTCTATTTCATTCTCCCTTCCTGAAAGCCAAAGATGTCAACTTGAATGGTACAGTATGAAATTGTTGTTTGTGGTAAACTAGGCACATTTTATAACTTTTTAATTAATACACAAGGAAAATTATTGGTGTTTCTGATAAATAATGTACATTATAAAACCCTTTTTTATTATGAAAAAGTTAGTTAAGGGGTGCTGTGGGAGGTTTGGAATGTATTAGGGGTATTTCCATCATTTCATATGGGAAAAATAGTCTTCACTTACAACCAACTTGAGGTACAATCAGCCTTCACAAGCAAATGGAGTTCATAAGTCAAGGATCCACTGTATTAAATATATATCCATTAGTTAAATCTTTGAAGCTCACTAAAATGTGATAAATGTATTTTGCCACTCAATGTAAAAGCATGAACTAGAATTCAAATAATTGCCACAGATTGAAAATGATTGCAATTTTTTATACAAACAAATGGTCATGGAAACATTGATGAAACTTGTAATATACACTAGAGGTTGTGGTTCACACAGATGGAAACAAAATAAACCCCATAAGGCTGGGGACACTGTTTTAACTCACCATGGTATAGCTACACATGAACACAGGGCTTGGCAAGTAGTACATATTCAGAAATACTGAAAGAATAAATAAGGAAAATGTGGAAAACACAAGGCCTCTGCCCTTGAAAATGTCACAACATACCATATTTGAACCACACAGGATCCCCTCTCACGCCAGTGGACAAGGTCACACTCCACAACTATACATGAGCACCCGTGGGCCACAAGGCCAACCCAGGAGAGTACTTAGGCATGATTTTATACAGAGCACTTTATGTCACTACAGGTAGCATGCAGGGAGGGGACAGGTTGCGGAAAAGAAGAGTGACTCAGGTATCCTCAGGGCTTCTTAAAATGTGCAGGAGGGGGGGTTCCATTTCTCTAGGTTGTCTCTTTGGAGGAAAAAAAACTAAGGCTGAGGGACATAAAACCTGCTCATTTGTAGACTTCAGAGCATATCTGTGGTAATTTGAGTCATTCTGTGACCTCTGTGACTCAGGTGGAGATGCTAGCACCAGGCCACAAGCAGATCCGAAGGAAATGGGGTCAGATGAAATGCTGCCCTCAGCCCTAGAAGTTAAAGGAGAAACTTCCAGCTAGGCTCTCTATTGGCATCTTGTGGCCATCACTGTGCATGACACCCAACCCCACCGGAGAGGTAGAGCAACTCAGTTTTAGGGTGGGCCAGGAAAGAACCTTTCTCCAGGTGAGAAAGGAAGCTTTGGGAGGAGTGGAGGACAGAATTTGCTAGTAAAGGATAGGCTCCTGCTTTGGTCCTGCTGCAGGACTTGGTATGCACATTGACCCACAGGCAGGGTTGTCAGCAGTTGGTGTCAGTCAGCTTTCCATATGATGGCAGAAATACCGAGTGGGATAAAGAGGGAGAGGACTCTCACAAGCCCCTTCAAGGACAAGCACCCAAGACTGACAGGGGCCAGGCCCTGCCTTTCCAGGTTTCCACCTTTAATACAGGAGCCTTCAGGGGTCAGTGCAAGTCCAAACGGTAGCAAGGTCTCTTTTCTGTTTGTAAGACCCCTCTGGGAGTCAGAGCTGAGCTAAGAAAGTGACTTACTGCAGGAAATTTCTGTCATCCCAGAACTCAAAGCACAGGATCAAGAAAGCCCCTGTCACATTTCTCCAATGACAATGCTAAGCCTTTGGGCTGTAAGGGAAGAAATGAGCTGCCGTATCACACCCATGTGAAACCAAGAGAAGACTCCAATCTAAAAAATGATAAGATTAAGACAATATTTGATCCTAGTCATGAAATAGAAGACATCTGCATAGGGATGTTTTACCTTCACCCTGGAATGTTAGATTTATCCCACCTGTTCATATACTTTAAAATAAATAAGGGTGAGAAACTACATTTTAGGCACCCATTCATCAGCCATAAAAGGGAATGAAGAAGCCAGGAGAGGTGGCACACACCTGTAATCCCAGCACTCAGGAGGCCAAGACAGAAGGATCATCATGAGTTTGAGGCCAGCCTGGACTACATATTGAGACTCTATCTCAAAAAAAAAAACAATGAAGAAAACTATTGATATGTGCTATTATATAGACAAACCTTGAAAATGTCTTCTTAAGTGAAAGAACTCAGACTCAAAAGCCCACGTGTATGACTCCATTCACATGAAATATTCAGAAGAGGTAACTCCCTAGAGGCAAAAAGCAGATTAACAACCACTAGTTGTTTGTCAGGGATGGGGGGGGGGGTGACTGTTTAAGGGGTATGAGCTTTCTTTGTGGAATGATAAAAGCTTCTGGAATCAGATAGTAGTGATTGCTGCAAAACTTTTTGAATATACTAAAAACCACTAAGTTATGCAGACTAAGAGGCTGAATTCCATGAAATGTGAAATACATCTCAATTTTACTACAATGTAAGGAAAACATGTAGGAAAGCTGGAGGAAGGAAATTCTGAACCAAGATGAGTTCCGTGCAGAATGCCACATGGCCCATCAGCTTTGAGGTCCCTTGGGGCCAATGAGCAGTCATCATCAAGCAGCATTGTGTACTTTAGTAGCCACAGGGTCTCCTAGGGAATGCTTGCCTAGAGTCCCCAGGGCAGTATTTTCTGCATGGTCCCTGAGCCTGTGCTCCCAGGGTCAAATATTTATGACGGGAAAGTTTTCTATCTATGAGTACAGGGATGGAATTCTTTCTGTCATGTGTTCTAAGATTCTGAAAATATAATGTAAGTTGGCAGAGGAAGAGGCTTCCAGGCCACCGTAGCATTGCTCCCAGCGCAGAGGAGGTGAGCTGCGCAGGTGCCAGGAGCACGCCTCCACCCTGTCAAAATGAAAAGACACATAGACAAGCCTCAAAACCAGACTTCCAGATCACCTACAGCAACCCCAAAGAGAAACAACATAGAACACTCATACTCAACCACCCGGACTCCCTGAACTGGCAACAAAAGACGATCTAGGGAAAAATAAAACCGGAGATAATTCCTCAGATGAAAGCAGAGATTGTGCCCATAGTGCGAGACATAATTAATAAATCTAGAGAGGACACAGATTAAATAATAGGGGAACTGAGGAACATGATGGAATCACAACTTAGGAAACAAACAGAATCCATAAAAAAGATGCAAACAGATTCCCAGGAGATTAAAAATTCCATTGAAAGTCTGTGCAGCAGAATGAACCAATGTGAGGACAGAATTTCAGATATAGAAGATAAGATTGCAATTAGTGGCCAGGAAAAGCAAATTTGCTTTAAAATTGTAAGAGACCATGAGAAATCAAACCAGTACCTGGTAGATGATTCAAAGAAGAACAGCATAAGACTGATCAGAGTCAATGAAGAAAAAGGAGAAAGTGCAGACGACATAAAAAAAAAAAAAAAAAAACGGTTCACAGAAGTGATGGCAGAAAACTTCCCAAGGAGGGGGAAAGAACTTGACATACAGATAAGGGAGGCATATAGGACTCCAACTAGACTTGATCAAAAAAAATCTACACATAGACATATAATTCTTAAGATTCCAAAAATCCAACAGAAGAACAAAGTTCTACAAGCAGTTAGAGAAAAGAAACAAATCACATACAAAGGAAAGCCCATCAGAATCACAGTGGAAGGGAGGGCAAGGGAAGGGGGAAAAACTAAGAACCAAGAGAGTATATAAAGGTGCATATCTCCAATAATGAATGTCAGTATATTGTACACCTAAAATGTACGAATGAAAGGATATACAAAACAAAACAAAAAAAAAAAAGAATCACAGTGGACTTCTCAACACAAACCCTCGAGGCAAGAAGAGCTTGGAGTGACATATTCCAAGCTCTAAGAGAAAACAGCCTCCAACCCAGATTGATGTACCCTGAAAAACTATCTTTCAAAATGGATGGAGAGGGGCTGCCGCCGCTGGTGGGCCACAGATGAAGAGGAGGCGGTGGCAGTGGTAGAAGAAGAGGCGGTGGCAGCTAGGCTAGGGAGCCTGGAAACACGAGTAGGGATGGTTGGCTGGCTCCTCTGGCTGAAGGCCTGTTGAGGTACATGGGCCAGTGGCAGCGAGGGCTTCTGACCCAGAGGGGGCCACTCTAGAAGCCAGGCCACCACCACCATGGGCCAGTGCGTCACTAAGTACAAGAATCCCTCATCAACCCTGGGCAGCAAAAATGGAGACAGGGACCCTAGCAGCAAGTCACACAGTAGGCAAGGGGCAGGCCTCGGTGAGGAACAGGTGCCACCCTGTGCCAAGCCAGGTGGAGATATTCTTGTCAATGGGACCAAGAAAGCAGAGGCTGCCACTGAGGCCTGCCAGTGGCTGACATCCTCGGGAGACGCTGGGAGGGAGGCCAAGTCCAACGCTGAGGAGTCCTCCTTACCGAGGCTGGAGGACCTGTTCAGGCGCTATAAGGACGAGCGGGAGGATGCAATTTTGGAGGAAGGCATGGAGCGCTTTTGCAATGACCTATTTGTCAATCCCAGGGAATTTTAAGTGCTGCTCTTGGCTTGGAAGTTCCAGGCTGCTACCATGTGCAAATTCACCAGGAAGGAATATTTCGATGGCTGCAAAGCAATAAGTGCAGACAGCATTGACGGGATCTGTGCACGGTTCCCTAGCCGCTTGACTGAAGCCAAACAAGAGGATAAACTCAAGGATCTCTATCAGTTTACATTTCAGTTTGGCCTGGACTCTGAAGGAGTGCAGCGGTCACTACATCAAGAAATAGCCATTGCCCTGTGGAAACTAGTCTTCACCCAGAACGATCCTCCCGTGTTGGACCAGTGGCTAAATTTCCATTTTTTTTTTTTACTTAAATTCTTTTATTGGTACACTGTAGGTATACAACACATATACATTTCTCATTGGGAACTTGTACTTTTACATAATGCATCTTGGTTCTTATTTTTTCCCCATTCCTAGACCTCCCTTCAGCCCCTCCACCATTCCCTATTTACAAAGACTTTATTTCCATTTTTTCCATTTCTCATCATTTTTCCTTTCCCTTCTTTCCTTTCCCCTGCCCTTCCCACTAGCCCTACCCCTTTGGACCTTTTCTTCCTATTTTACATTATCAATTATTCATTCTAATCATTGGTACATTTTAGGTATACAATATAATGACATTCATCATTGGAAATTTGCACCTTTACATAATCTCTCTTGGTTCTTATTTTTTCACCCTTGCCCTGCCCTCCCTTCAACCCCTCCATCCCTCCCTACTTACAAAGACTTTGTTTCCATTTTTTCATTTTCTCATATTAATTCCATTTCCTTCTTTCCTTTCTCCTACCCCTCCCACTACTGGATAAAGAAAATGTGGGGCTTTTATAAAATGGAGTACTACTCAGCCATGAAAAATGAGAAATTAGAGACATTTGTAGCTAAATGGATGCACATGGAGGTGATACTCTTAAGTGAAATAAATAGGACACACATGTGTAAATACTGAAGAGTTTCTCTGGTGTGAAAAACTAAAAGTGTAAATAAGGACTAAAAGGTATAATAGATAATGTGAAATACTGGCTAAATTTCTTAACAGAGAACCCCTCAGGGATCAAGGGCATCTCCTGGGACACTTGGAACACGTTCCTTAGCTTCACTCAGGTGATTGGCCCTGACCTCAGCAACTACAGTGAAGATGAGGCCTGGCTAAGTCTCTTTGATACCTTTGTGGAGTGGGAAATGGAATGAAGGAAAAGAGAAGGGGAAGGGAGAGGTGCACTCAGCTCAGGGCCAGAGGGCTTGTGTCCCGAGGAGCAAACTTAGTGGCTCTGTCCCAGGAGAAAGCAAGTATCTGCCCACTGCCCTGCAGCCAAGCAAGGAGTTGAACCTTTGTGGACATTAATGGAGATCCAAATATTTTCTACTTCACACCTTTCTCTGCCTTGTATCTGAAAGGGCTCTAAAATGCTGTATCATGTTTTAGGCACTTTCTTCATTTTTTGGTTATTTTGGTTATTTCTTTAGGGGGGTATCCCTCAAAATATTGGAACCTGGCTACCTGTTGTGCTTTTTTTTTTTAAGCCTTCAGCTAGAATAAGCCTACCATTTCTTGCACAAAATTAGATTTTTTTGGTTTGGTTTTGTTTTTGTTTTTGGTGGGGGAGGATGTAGAGCCGGGTGGAGAGAACAGAACGATTAGGTTGACTTAACATTACAAAATGATACAGTGCCAGATCACAGTTTCGCATATTGTTTTTTAGGGCAGGTCTGTACTGTGTGTAGTGCTGTTTACATGGTTTAATTTAGGTTGTAATAATTATTTTTAAAGATTTACACGGATTTGAGTAGCAGTGTTAACTGTTAACCACATTGCATTAATTCCCAGACGATCTGGAGCTCTTGGAGAGCCAAGGCCAGTCAAGAGCATTTATGGTCTGGTGACAACCCCCTTTTAAGCTAATTTATCCAAAACCCTTATTTCCCTCACTTCTTGCTCATTCCTTCTTTGACCTATTGCATTTCATGTTTAGTTTATCCATCAACATACTGCACCTGTCAGTCAAGTGAGCAATTTTATTTTTTTAGAACACATTGTACTGAGAACTACTTAAGCATTGAATGCAGGGAAAGGAGTGCTACCTCAGCTTTGCTGGAAGTAGACTTCTTTGATGTTTTTCTTTCTTTGATGAAGTTTCTGTATTTTCATGTATTAATTGGAAATATCTTTTTTCTTTCATTTGCCTTGGAGCCAGTTTCTGTTCCTACTGGTCGGAAAACCTGCCTGCCGGCCAGCTGACTTGAAAGAAAACTGTGGTATGGAGCTCTGCTTGAATTTTTTTTTAATTTTTTTCTTTGAGTATCATCAGCTTACTTGTCTGGCAAGTGCAGAAGCCTGGACTCTGCCAAACAAACATCGAAGTGTATTTAATAGTTAAATGTGTGCCCTTTCCCTTCTTGCTGCACCCATGCTGTCACTTAACACCTAGGAGTTATTTATTATCTTTTTGTTAACGTCAGGCTCGTTTGGGGTAATGTGATGACTATTTAGGTTTACATGACCCTCCTTGTCCTTTCCCTACCCAAAAATATGTATAGACACATATATAAAATATATATACACATATATATATCTATATTCCTTTTCTTTGCCTGCTAAAACTAGCCATAAAAGAGGGAGCTGCCTTCAATATATAAAGTGTATGAAGAGTGCCAGGGAACATCATAACAAAAGTTTTCAGATCTGAATCTGGACCATTCTCACTATAAGAGAATATGAATTTGCTCAGCCCTTTCCTCACAGGACAGGGGCCCAGTTCCTCCGATTCCTCAGTGAGCTCACTCTGCAAGGCCAGCTTTGGTCAAAATGCCACCAGGGCTGATTCTGGTTCTACCCAGTTCAATATATATATATATATATATATATATATACACTATACTGGAAGGGTGGGTGGCAAGAGCTTGTACAGTTCAGCTTCCAACACTTTGGAACAGATTATAAAGGGAATCTTTTAAATAAAAACTTATAACTGTTTATACTCTTGAGGTAATACTCTTGTCTATTAAACTTTTGAAATTTCCTCCCCTAATTTGCCCCCTTCCAGGTATATTTCTCAACCTGGGCAAGAATTGCATGTTGAGTTCCTCCATCAGAAGCCTTACCAGTTTGGGCTCCCATCTTTACAAAGATGATTATTTAAGGACTTTGACAGTCGTGGTTTTTCTAAAATTGATATTGACATGGCGAACATACTTGGAATTTGATCTTTTTTGTTGTTGTTATTGTTGATTTTAAACCTGACAGTTGTTCCTCCTAGCCGGGCAGTTGAGTAACTTTAAAATCGTCTACAGTAGTCTTGTTTTTCTCCTAAATAAATAAGACCCAAGGTCCAGGGCCCCAGCAAGTTCTACGGGTTCATCTGTTGGTAGGGTACCCAGACTGAGTTCTTAAAGATGCTGCCTTGCCATCCAGCCAGTTTGCAACTCCTAGTTTTCCCCACTTCTGCAATGAGTAGAGATTGAATGAAGGATTAGTGTATAAAAGGAGACAATTGAGAACCTCAAGAATTGGAAATACATTCTTTCTCCGGCCTATAAGTTCGCATTCCATGCATCAGGTTTATTAGAGTAAGTGAATTTTGTTCCTGGATTTTGTTTTTTAACTGTTCAGCTTTCCCACCCACTCTTAGAAGAGCCACTCAGAAAAAAAATTTTTTTAATGATCCATTTGTTGAGAACATAGAATAAAGAGCAGTCAGACAGGAACTTATGTCCAGGTTACTTCTAGGTTTGAGGGCCTGATATTGAACGAAGACTTCAAACTGCAGTAACTCTGGACCAGTGCTTGACTCTCATAACCACAGAAAAGCAATTTTTCTGCAAAGAGTTTCAAGGTGAGATGTGTGTGGGATTTGTATTTACACTTCTGGGAAGTGAAACCCCCCTGTTCCTCAACCTAGAAATGGGTTTACTCCTTAAAGGGTGAGTGAGCAGAAATTCTGTGGAGGCCAACACTTGCCTTTCTGGTAAGCCAGCCTAACCCTCAGTTCAGCATTGTTCCTCCAGGGCAATATGTGGAGCAGGGAAGGATGTGGATGCCTTTTGAACACCTGCAACATCAGAGAGTGCCTGAAACAAGCTGAATATGTGTTGGATAAAGGTTTAGTTTGGACAAATGGCTTTGTGAGCTGTGGGGGGGGGGGTTAGCAGTTTACTAGCAAGCTGGTATGAGATGAAGAGTTGCTTCTTTGAATCATACTTTCCCCGTCTTTGCCAAATTTGAATGTATCATTCTTAACCTTACCTCTTGTAACGACACTTTCTTATGCTTTGGTTGCCTCTGTAGCTCTCCCCTCATCCTGCCAAATGTGCCCAAATGTGTCACTTGGATCCAGAAACCCATCAGGTAAACTTCTGATAAGGGAAGAAAAAAATCCTAGAAAGAGTTGGCTGAAGATTCAAGTTTCCACCAAACTTATAGGCCCAGAGAAATACAACTGAAATTTATGAGGCAGTATTTTCAACATTAACACATACACAATGAGAATGTACATGCAAGACTGTCCCACTGGAAGCCTTGTACCTACCACCGATGAGACTCACGCATGTACAACCAGTGGTTCAAGCTGGCAGAAACATGTTAAAACTTCTCAAAGGAGAGTGCAAACCAGCCTTCCTGTAAAAGGAAGAAAGGATTAAGGTACATAGTATTAATCTGAAATAGTATTGATAGCCCAGAGGCTGGTATCAAAATTTACTCAGGTCTGGAAGCTGTAGGGTGTTGGGACCCTACAGTTCACTTGATAGCCTCATATACTATATACTAATGATAAATTGTATTACAAAGCGGTGGGAAGTTACTGGGATAAAAACTTGTCAAAAAGTTGACAAACAAAAACACCGATATTTTGGGCTGTTTTGTTTGCTGTATTTCTTAGGGTCTTCAGTGCAACAGAACCCAAAAGTACATTTAACTATACAATTAATAAGGACTTGGAGAAAGCTGCTGTTGCTATTTGTTGTTATTTTGTATTGTGTTTCCCCTTTAATTTCTTGCTTTGCTGCTTTTCTGGTGTCTGTTATATTTAGTTAATGATGACTTGAATAACTTGGAAACTGACAAAGGTCTTCCTTGGTAGACTTGAATTTGAACATCTTGGTAACTGACAAAGGTCCTCCTTGGAGGACTCTGGCAGTATTTGCTTAAATGGCTGAAAGGACTATTAAAGTTATTGGAATGTGCCAGTTGGCACTCATTTAAGAACATGACACTGATTCTCCTCTTAGTCCTAGTCTCTTTTGAATCATATAGAGGGGAATCCCACCATCCTCCTCTTAGAGTTTATTCCCCTGGTAGGCTTAATTACAGTGTTTATTGATGTCTAGGTTATTTTTTTCTTCTGATGTCTTCTTTATTTGGAAGACAACTTGATATTGGATTTAATAAATTTGTTTACCTAACTACTGATCTTTCTGCAAAAATAAAAATGACTTTATTCTGGGAAAAAATCGATAGAGAAATAAGATACTTTCATGACAAAGAGCACATTAGGAACTTCATGAATACCAAACCAACACTCCACAAAATTTTAGACAATAAGCTATGAAGAGACCACAAGAACCAAAACCCCAGGAAGCCCAGCAGAATGAATTCATCAGGTACAAAAAGAAATTAAACACAAAGGGGGAGAAACCAACAAAAATAAAAAGTCATGACAAGGATACATATTAGTTATAACCATCAATGGTAATGATCTCAATTTAACAATCAAAAGAAAGACTGGTAGAATGGGCAAAGAAGCAAGATCCAACAATATATTGCATACATGAAACACAATTTAAAAAGAAACTCATAGGGCCAGGGATTGAGCTCAGTGGTTCCGCTGCTTTCCTGGCAAGCCAAAGGACCCGAATTTGATCCCTGGTACCAAAAAAAAAAAAAAAAGAAAAGAAAAGAAACTTATGGACTAAAAGTTAAAGGGTGGAAAGCAATACTACATGTGACAGGAACCTGAAAATGAGCAGCAGGAGGTATCCTGCTTGCAGATCAAGTGGATTTCAAACAAATACTGATTAAGAGAGACAAAGAAGGACACTACAAACTTGTAAAGGGAACAATCCAAGAGGAAGAGATGACAATCATAAATATCTATGCACCAAACACTAGTGCATTGAACTATATAAAACAAATACTAATGGACATGAAAAATCATGTAAGCACTAATACAACAGTAGTAGGGGAACTGAATACCCCACTGTCACAAATAGATAGATCAATCAGACACAAAATAAACACCAAAATACTAGAACTCAATCAAATTCTTGAACAAATGAACTTAACAAATGTTTACAAAGTGTTCCACTCAACAAAATCAAAACACACATTCTTTTAAGCTGCACATGGTTTGTTCTCCAAAATAGACCACATATTTGCTCATAGAACATGTTTAAGTAAGTGCAAAAGAATTGAAGTTATCCTCTGTATATTATCAGGCCATAGGGCAATGAAATTGGAGATCAACAGCAAAAGAAACCACAAAAATTTCGTAAACAAAAGGAAATTGAAAAACACACTTCTGAATAACCAATGGGTCACACAGGAAATTAAAGAAGAAATCAGACAGTTCCTTCAATTAAATCACAAAGACAATACCACATATCAGAATCTATGGGACACAATGAAAGCTGTCTTATGAGGGAAATTCATAGCAGTGAATACTCATATTAGGAAAACATAGCAAGAGGAATTAAACAACCTGATACTAAACCTCAAGCTTCTACAAAAAGAATATCAGAACAAACCCAAAGCTCATGCAATGCAGGAAATTATAAAGATCAGAGCTGAAATCAATGCAATGGAGACTAAGAGAATGATACAAAAAATTAATGAAGCCGAGAGTTGGTTCTTCGAAAGAATAAACAAAAGTGACCAACCCTTAACCAACCTTATCAGAAAAAGGAAAGAAAAGGCCCAAATCCATGCAATTAGGAACGAGAAGTGTGAAATTACAATGAATCCAGCAGAAATCCACAGGATGATCAATATCTACTTCAAGAACCTATACACCAATAAGATGGAAAACACATAAGAAATGGACAGATTCCTAGGTACATATGAATTACCAAAGTTGAACGAAGAAGACCTAAAAATTCTAAACAACCCAATATCAATAAATGAAATTGAAAACATAATTTAAAACTTACCAACTAAGAAAACTCCAGGTCTTGATGGATTCAAAGCTGAATTCTACAAGACATTTAGAGAGGAACTACTGCCACTGCTGTTTAAATTCGTCAAAGAAATTGAAAGGGACGGCGAATCAGGCCGCTGCAGACAGGCAGGTCTGCGGACACCATAACAAGGTCGCGAGTTACATGCAACACAAAGAATCAGCCCGCTCCCCGGCAGCAATCCACTGGACACCACCCCCCAGCCCCGCTCCTCTCGCCTCTTCTCTGTACAGCCACCTGGTTCCAAACTACAAAAACACAGAGGACACCGGACCACCAGACCACTGTACTGGGTAAGTTGGAGTCATCTTCACCTCCCATCAGGACCGGGACTATCTTCAGGGGAAGGGCAGCTGGAACCTGCAGTAGAACCTTGCAGAGTTCAACCCCGCAGGAGGACAGGGAGCTCAACTTGGGACTTGCAGCCAAAAACCTGCCTGAATCTCACGGGTCTGTGACTAGCTTGCTGAGACTCATTGACTTATATCTGCACACTGCTACTCACGTTGTCTATTGTGACAGCAGAGACAAAACCTGAAAGAGGCCCTTCATCTCCATTGTTATTTTTTATTCCCAAAATTAGTATTATTAGTTTGGTTTTTTCTCTCTTTTCTTTTCCTTTGCTCTCCTTATCTTTAATTTTTTTCCTACTCTTTGCAAATATTTGTTTTTCTCTCCTTTTTTTCTTTTCTTTTCTTCTTTCTTTTCTCTTTCCTTTCTCTCTCTCTTACACTCATGGTCTTGCTCTCCCACATTGTTCGTCTTCCCTTTTTGTCCCTGTTTTGGTCCTCATTCAGAGTTCTTCGTTATTTTCCTATTATTCTCTTTTTCCTTTTCACCTGTGTCCTCTGGCCACACTGCTAAACTTCCCTATCCTTCTTCCCACCTATCCATCCCTCCCCAACCCCTTCTAACTCCCCATCCCAAAGGGTAAAGTTGTTATATTGAAGAGTTTATTCACTATATGTTGGGTTGGTCCTCAATCGCGATTTAATTCACACAGCTAAAGGTGATAGATTAATAACTACCACAAAATGTCATTATCAAAGATGTACTTGATGCAATGGTGTTGCTGATTGTATCACTTGGGTGAAAGTGATGTTATTGATCTAGTCAATGAAACTTCCTAGTATGAGGAAAATGAGATAGCCTTAGAGTCATTAGAAACTCAAAACCTAAAGGCCAGCTATATCTGGAAGACACCTCTGAGAAGCAATCATTCCATAAGGGCTCTAATTACAAGCAACAAAGGTACCTACAATAAGCAATTTCAAACTATCGAACCAGGAGTTAAACCAAGGACAGTACCAAAAACAAAAATGAGAAGACATTTAAGCAAGGCACAAACTCAGACTCCCATACCACCAAGGGTAAATCCTGGGGGAAATGAGATGGAAAAGTTGCATAACCAACCACCTGGATACCCTGAACTGATAGCACAGGAAGTAACAAAACAGATGAATGAGGATCTAGAAAAATTCAAAGCAGAAATAATCTCCCAGATATCTACAGAGATGGTGAGCAGAGTGAAAGACATGATTAGAGGATCTAGAAGAGAAATAGATAAAAAATTAGATGACCTCAGAAACACACTGAAAGCCATGAATACCCTGCATAAGAAAGAAATGGAAACCATGATTGCCCAACATAAGAAAGAAATGGAATCCATGAAACAGTTTCAAACAGATATTCAGGAGATCAAAAACTCCACTGAAAGTGTCCACAGCAGATTAAGGGAATCTGAAGATAGAATGTCAGATATAGAAGACAGGATCGCAGTTAGAGACCATGAAAATATAGATTGCTTAAAAATAGTAAGGGACCACAAGAAACCAATCCAACAACTGCTAGACAATGCAAAGAGGAATAAGATAAGACTGATAGGAGTCCATGAAAAAACAGAAGAAAGCACAATTGACATAAAAAATCTATTCACAGAAGTAATAGTGGAAAACTTCACAGACAAAGGTAGAGAACTGGACATACAGATAAGTGAGGCATATAGAATTCCAGCTAGCCATGATCAAAAATAAAATCTATATCTAGACATATAATAGTCAAGATCCCAGAAACCCAAGAGAAAAACAAAATCCTACAAGCAGTTAGAGAAAAGAAACAAATCTCCTACAAAGGAAAGCCCATAAGAATCATGGCAGACTTCTCAACACAAACCCTCAAATCAAGGAGAGCCAGGAGTGAAGTATTTCAAGCACTAAAAGAAAATACCTTCCAACCTATAATGTTGTATACTCCAAAATTATCTTTCAAAATCAATGGGGAAATTAGATACTTCCATGACAAAGAATACCTGAGAAATTTCATGAACACCAAACCAGCACTACAAGCAATTCTAAACAATATCCTAAAAAAAAGTAATGAAGGCCACAACTCCATGTGGCCCAACACAGGGAAGCCAACAGGCAAGGTAAGACACTAAAGGAAAAGGGGGGAAAAAAAAGAAATAAAAGAGCCAACAAAACTAAAATATCATGACAAGGATAAATCAGTATCTATCAATTATAACCCTCAATGTTAATGCTTCAATTCAACAATCAAAAGAAACAGACTGGCAGAATGGATTAAAAAGGAAAATGCAACAAAATTCTGTATACAAGAAACACACCTAACTCAAAAAGAAACTCATAGACTGAAAGTAAAAGGATGGAAAACAGGCCTCCATGCCACAGGAACCCAGAAGAAAGCACGGGTAGCAACCTTATTTGTAGACAAAGTAGATTTCAAACCAAAACTAATTAAAAGAGACAAAGATGGTCACTACATCCTTGTGAAGGGAATAATCCAAGAGGAAGAGATGACAATCCTAAATATATATGCACCAAATATGAATATGCCCAACTATACAAAACAAATATTAATAGATATGAAAAACCAAATAAACACTAACACAATTGTAGTGGGGGACATCAATACCCCACTATCACAAATAGACAGATCATCTAGACAAAAAGTTAACAAGGAAATTCTAGAACTGAATCAAGCTATTGAACAAATGGATTTCATAGATGTTTACAGAGTGTTCCACCCCACAAAATCGAAATACACATTCTGTTCCCGTGCACACGGGTCATTCTCCAGAATAGACCACATGCTAGCTCATAGGACATGTCTAAATAAATGTAAAAGAATTGAAGTTATCCCCTGTATATTATCAGACCATAGAGCAATAAAATTGGAGATCAATAACATAAGAAACTGCAAAACCCCAACAAAAAATTGGAAACTGAATAACACCCTCTTGAACAAGCAATGGGTCACAGAAGTAAATAAAGAAGAAATTAAACAGTTTCTACAAATAAATAAAAATGCCAGTACAACATGCAGGAATCTATGGGACACAATGAAATCAGTTCTACGCAGGAAATTCATAGCAGTGGATGCCCATATTAGGAAAACAGAGAAAACTCAGATAAATAACCTACTGCAGAACCTCAAGCTCACAGAAAAAGAAGAGCATAATGAATCCAAAGCTCGTACAAGAGAGGAAATTATAAAGATAAGGGCAGAAATCAATGCAATGGAGACTAAGAGAATGATACAAAAAAATCAATGAATCAAAGAGCAGGTTTTTTGAAAGAACAAATAAAATCGATAAACCTTTAGCCAACCTTATCAAAAAAAAGGAAAGAAAAGACTCAAATCCATGCAATTAAGAATTAAAAAGGTGAAGTCACAACAGATCCAACAGAAATCCAGAGGATCATCAATACCTACTTCGAGAACCTCTACTCCAATAAAATGGAAAACACAGAAGAAATGGCCAGATTCCTACATACATTTGAATTGCCAACATTAAATGAAGAAGATATAGAAATTTTAAACACCCCAATAACAATGAGTGAAATTGAAAATGTAATAAAATATTTACCAACAAAGAAAAGCCCAGGTCCTGATGGCTTCACTGCTGAATTTTACAAGACATTTAAAGAAGAACTAATGCCATTACTCTTTAAACTCATCAAGGAAATTGAAAGGGAAGGAATACTTCCAAATTCATTCCTGGAAGCAAGTGTGACTTTGATTCCAAAACCAGGGAAAGACCCAACCCAAAAACAGAACTACAGGCCAATCTCCCTAATGAACATAGATGCAAAAATCCTCAAAAAGATACTGGCAAACGGAATACAGAGGGTCATCAAGAAGATCATACACCCTGACTAAGTCGGATTTATCCCAGGGATGCAAGGATGGTTCAACATTCATAAATCATTATATGTAATACACCGTATTAACAGAGTTAAGGACAAAAACCATATGATCATCTCAATAGATGCAGAAAAGGCATTCAACAAAATCCAGCACCCATTCATGATGAAACCTCTGCAGAAAATTGGAACAGAAAGTCTTTATCTTAACCTGATTAAGGCTATCTATGAAAAACCAACAGCCAATAGTATACTAAATGGTGAAAAACTGAAAACTTTCATGGTATAAACAGGAACAAGACAAGGATGCCCACTATCACCACTCCTGTTCAATATAATTCTGGAAACATTAGCCACAGCAATCAGAAAAGAGAAAGGAATAAAAGGAATAAAGATAGGAAAAGAAGAAGTTAAACTGTCATTATTTGCTGATGATATGATACTTTACATAGAAGACCCAAAAAACTCCACCAGAAGATTGCTAGACTTAATTGGCAGATTCAGCAGAGTAGCTGGATACAAGGTCAACACTAAAAAAACAATAGCCTTCTTGCACACGAATAACAGATTCATTGAGAGAGAAATTAGGGAAACAATTCCTTTTATAATAGCATCCAAAAAATGACATATTTAGGAATCAATCTAACAAAGGAAGCAAAAGACCTCTATACTGAAAACTACAGCACTCTGAAAAAAGAGATAGAAAAAGATACAAGAAAATGGAAAGGCATCCCTTGCTCCTGGGTAGGAAGAACCAATATAGTGAAAATGGCCATACTTCCAAAACTACTGTACAGATTCAATGCAATGCCGATTGAAATTCCAAAAATATACTTCACAGAACTAGAGAAAACAATCCAAAAATTCATTTGGAACCATAAGAGACCTAGAATAGCTAAAGTAATTCTAAGCAACAGAGACATGACGGGGGATATCACAATCCCCAACTTGAAACTATGCTACAAAGATACTGTGATAAAAACAGCATGGTACTGGCAAAGAAACAGTCCTGAAGATCGGTGGAATAGATTTGAAGATGCAGAAACAACTCCAGACATGCTCAGCCACCTCATCTTTGACAAAGGAGCCAATCACCATCATTTGAGGAAAGATAGCCTATTTAATAAATGGTTTTGGAAAAACTGGATTTCAAGTGGCCAGAGATTAAAACTAGACCCATACCTATCACCACGCACTAAACTAAGATCTAAGTGGATTAAAGATCTCAGTAGTAAGACAGAAACACTAAACTTGCTGGAAGATAAGTTAGGTACAACTCTTGAAGACACTGGCATAGTAAAAGTCTTCAGGAACAAAACCTCAGTAGCATGGGAACTAGCACAAAGAATCAACAACTGGGATCTCATCTTATTAAAAAGTTTCTGCACTGCAAGAGAAACCACCAACAGAGCTAAGAGACAACCTACAATGTGGGAAAAAAATTTTAGCAGCTGTACCTCAGACTAAGGACTATCTAGTGCAATGAAATTGGAGATGAATAGCAAAAGAAACAGCAAAAATTTCATAAACACATGGAAATTCAACAACACACTTCTGAATAACCAATGGGTCACAGAGGAAATTAAAGAAGAAATCACACAGTTCCTTCAATTAAATGACAATGACAATAAAACATATCGGAATCTATGGGACACAATGAAAGCAGTCTTATGAGGGAAATTCATACCTGTGAATACTCATATAAGGAAAACTGAGCGAGCACAATTATTTTTTCTTCTTATTTTTTTGCTTAAATTCTTTTATTGATACATTTTAGGTATACAATGCATTTGCACTTATCTTTGGGTGCTTGTACCTGTACACGATGTATCTTCGTTCTCATGTTTTCCCAATTACTTGTGCGCCCTTCACCCCTCCACCCTTCCCTATTTACATACTTCGTTTCCATTTCTTTTGTTTCTCATAATTTTTCCTTTCCATTCTTTCCTTGGCCATCTCCTCCCACCACCCCTACCCCTTTGGACTTTTCCTATTTCAACTTATCAATTATTAGTTATTAATCCCTTTAGTCCTTATTTACACTCTCAGTCTCTCACACTAGAGAAATGATTTGATATTGACACGTGTGTCTTATTTATTTCACTTAAGAATATGGCCTCAATATGCATCCATTTAGCTATAAATGACTCTAGTTTCTCATTCTTTATGGCTGAGTAGCACTCCATTTTATTAAAAAAAAAAAAAAAACCACATCTTCTTTATCCAGTTTCCAGTTGATGGGCACTTGGACTGTTTCCAAGCTTTAGCTATTACAAACTGTGCTGCTATAAACATGGGTAAACATATATCTCTGTGGAATGATTCTTTTAATTCGTTTGTGAAAATACCCACCAGGGGAATAGCTGGGTCAAATGGGACCTCCACCCTAGTTCTTTGAGGTATCTCCACACTGATTTGCATAGTGGTTGAACCAGTCTGCACTCCCACCAACGATGGAGAAGAGTTCCTTTCCCCCCACTCCCCCACCAACATTAGTTATTGGTTGATTTCTTGATAGCAACCATTCTTTCTGGGGTGAGGTGGAATCTCAGAGTTATTTTCATCTGCATCTCTCCAATGACCATTGATGTTGAACATTTTTTCACATGTTTATTTGCTCCTTTTTCTTCTTTGTGGGAGAAATGTCTGTTGATTTTATATGGCCATTTTGAATTGGGTCTTTGAATTTGGGGGGGGGTCTGATTTTTTTCAGTTTTTTATATATTCTAGATAGGAGCCCTTTGCTGAGTTACAGCTGCTAAAAAACTTTTCCAACATTGTACGTTGTCTGTTTGCTCTGTTGGTGGTTTCTCTTGCAGTACAGAGGCTTTGTAATAAGATGAAATCCCAGTTGTTGATTATTTCTGCTAGTTCCTGTGCTACTGAGGTTTTGTTCATAAAGTCTTTTCCTATGCCAATATCTTCAAGACTTCTACCTAACTGATCTTCTAGCAAGTTTTTTGTTTTTGTCTTAATATTTAGATCTTTAATCAACTTAGATCTTAGTTTAGTGCATGGTGATAGGTATGAGTCTAGTTTTAATTTCTGGCAGGCTGAAATCCAGTTTTTCCAACACCATTTATTAAATAGGCTATCTTTCCTCAAATGAGGGTGGTTGGCTCCTTTGTCAAAGATGAGGTGGCTGAGTATGTCTGAACTTGTTTCTGCATCTTCTAATCTATTCCATGGATGGTGGGGTCTGTTTCTTTGCCACTACCATGCTGTTTTTATCACAGAAGCTTTGTAGTATAGCTTCAACTTGGGTATTTTGATACCCCCAGCCATGTCTCTGTTGCCCAAAATTGCTCTTGCTATTCTAGGTCTCTTCTGGTTCCAAATAAATTTCTGGATTATTTTCTCTAGCTCTGCAAAGTATATTGTTGGAATTTCAATAGGTATTGAATTAACTATATATAGCAGTTTTGGAAGTATGGCCATTTTCACTATATTGATTATTCCTACCCAGGATAAAGGGATGTGTTTCCATTTTCTTATATCCTCCTCAATCTCCTTTTTCAAAGTGCTGTAGTTTTCAATGTAGAGGTCTCTTGATTCCTTTGTTAGATTGATTCCTAGATATTTCATTTTTTTGGATGCTATTGTAAAAGGAATTGTTTCTCTAATTTCTCTCTCGGTGAGTCTGCTATTTGTGTATAAGAAGGCTACTATTTTTTGAGTGTTGACCTTATATCTACCTACTCTACTGAATCTGTCAATGAAGGCTAGAAGTCTTTTGGTAGAGTTTTTTGGGTCTTCTGTATATAAAGTATCATTTCATTAGCAAATAATGAGAGTTTAACTTCTTCCTTTCCTATTTTTATCCCTTTTATTTTCTAATTCCGGGAGCTAATGTTTCCAGAACTATATTGAACAGGAGTGGTGATAGTGGGCATCCTTGTCTTGTTCCTGTTTATACCATGAAAGTTTTCAGTTTTTCACCATTTAGTATACTATTGGCTGTTGGTTTTTCATAGATAGCCTTAGTCAGGTTGAGATAAAGACCCATTCCAATTTTCTGTAGGGTTTTTATCATGAATGGGTGCTAGATTTTGTCGAATGCCTTTTCTGCATCTATTGAGATGATCATATGGATTTTGTCCTTGACTCTGTTAATATAGTGTATTACATTTATTGATTTATGAATGTTGAACCTTGCATCCCTGGGATAAATCTGACTTGGTCAGGGTGTATAATCTTCTTGATGACCCTCTGTCTTTTGTTTTCCAGTATCTTGTTGAGGATTTTTGCATCAATATTCATGAGGGAGATTGGCCTGTAGTTCCCTTTTTGGGTTGGGTCTTTCCCTGGTTTTGGAATCAAAGTCACACTTGCTTCCAGGAAGGAATTTGGAAGCCTTGCTTCCCTTTCAATTTCCTTGATGAGTTTAAAGAGAACGGTGTTAATTCTTCTTTAAATGTCTTGTAGAATTCAGCAGTGAAGCCATCAGGACCTGGGCTTTTCTTTGTTCGTAAATATTTTATTACATTTTCAATGTCACTCATTGTAATTGGGGTTTTTAGAATTTCTATATCTTTTTCATTTAACTTTGGCAATTCATAGGTATTTATGAATCTGTCCATTTCTTCTGTGTTTTCCATTTTATTAGAGTACAGGTTCTCGAAGTAGGTATTGATGATCCTCTGGATTTCTGCTGGGTCTGTTGTGACTTCACCTTTTTCATTCTTAATTACATGGATTTGAGCCTTTTCTTTCCTTTTTTTGATAAGGTTGGCTAAAGGTTTATGGATTTTATTTACTCTTTCGATAAACCAACTCTTTGATTCATTCTTTTTTTGTATCATTCTCTTAGTCTCCATTGCATTGATTTCTGCTCTGATCTTTATAATTTCCTCTCTTGTGCACTTTGGGTTTGTTATTCTTTTCTTTTTCTACGAGCTTGAGGTTTTGCATTAGGTTATTTATCTGAGTTCTCTCTGTTTTCCTGATATGGCCATTCACTGCTTGAATTTCCCATGTAGAACTGCTTTCATTCTGTCCCATACATTCCTGTATGTTGTACTGGCATTATCATTTACTTGTTGAAACTGTCTAATTTCTTCTTTAATTTCCTCTCTGACCCATTCGTTGTTCAGGAGGGTGTTATTCAATTTCCATGTGTTTGTGGGAGTTTTGCAGTTTCTCATGTTATTGATGTGCAATTTTATTGCACTATGGTCTGATAATATACAGGGGGCAATTTCAATTCTTTACATTTCCTTAGACATGTCCTATGAGGTAGTATGTGGTCTATTTTGGAGAACGACCCATGTGCAGCCAAAGGAAATGTGTATTCTGCTTTTGTGGGGTGGAACACTCTCTAAATATCTATGATATCCATTTGTTTAATAGCTTGGTTCACTTCTAGAATTTTGTTGTTAATTTTTGTGTAGATGATGTGTCTATTTGTTATCTTGGGGTATTGAGGTACACCACTACAATTGTATTAGTGCTTATTTGGTTTTTCATGTCCGTTAATATTTGTTTTGTATACCTGGGGGCATTCGTATTTGGTGCATGTATATTTAGGATTGTCATCACTTCCTCTTGAATTGTTCCCTTCACAAGGATGTAGTGACCATCTTTGTCTCTCTTAATTAGATTTGGTTTGAAATCTACTTTGTCTGCAAATAAGATTGCTACCCCTGCTTTTTTCTTGGTTCCTGTCATGTGGAGAGCTGTTTTCCATCCTTTTATTTTCAGTCTATGAATTTCTTTTTGAGTTAGGTGTGTTATATTTCTGGATTTTGCTTCTTAATCCATTCTGCCAGCCTATTTCTTTTGACTGGTAAATGAGGCCATTAACATTGATAGAAATGATTGATACATGTTGACTCATCCTTGTCAGGATGTTTTACTGTTCTTGGCTCTTTCATTTCTTATTTCTTTCCCCCCCTTTCCCTTTAGTTTCTTACCTTGCCTGGTGGCTTCCCTCTGTTGGGCCTCATAGAGTTGTGACCTTCGTTGTCTTTTTATAGGATATTGCTTAGAATTGTTTGGAGTGCTGGTTTGGTGTTCGTGAAATTTCTCATGTGTTCTTTGTCATGAAAGTATCTAATTTCCCCATGGATTTTGAAAGATAATTTTGCAGGATACAACAGTCTAGGTTGGAAGTTATTTTCTTTTAGGGCCTGAAATACTTCACTCCAGGCTCTCCTTGATTTGAGGGTTTGTGTTGAGAAATCTGCCATAATTCTGATGGGCTTTCCATTATAGGTGATTTCTTTCTTTTCTCTAACTGCCTGTACGATTTTGCTCTTCTGTTGGGTTTCTGGGATCTTGACTATTACATGTCTAGGTGTAGCTTTTTTTTTCATGGCTGGGTGAGGTTCTATATGCCTCCCCTTATCTGTATGTCCAATTCTCCACCTCTGTCTGGGAAGTTTTCTACTATTACTTCTGTGAAGTTTTTTTATGTCAATTGTACTTTCTCCTGTTTTTTTGTGGACTCCTATCAGTCTTATGTTATTCTTCTTTGCATCATCTAGCAGATGCTGGATTGATTTCTCATGGTCCCTCACTATTTTAAGAAATCTCTGTTTTCATGGTCCTTCACCACAGTCCTGTCTTCTATATATGATATTCTGTCTTCAGATTCTCTTAATCTGCTCTGCATGCTTTCAATGGAGGTTTTAATCTCCTGAATCTCTGCTTGAATCTGTTTCAAGGATTCCATTTCTTTCTTACGTTGGGCATTCCTGGATTCCAGCATGTTTCTGATCTCATCTATTTTTTTTATCAGTTTCTGTTCTAGAGCCTCTAATTATGTCTTTCACTATGCCCACCATCTCTGTAGTTATCTGGGAGATTATTTCTGCTTTGAATTTTTCTACAGCCTCATTCATCTGTTTTGTTACTTCCTGTGCTATCAGTTCAGGGTGCCCAGGTGATTGATCATCAGACTTTTGCACATCATTTCCCCCCAGAAATTGCCTTTTGTGGGGTGGAAATCTGGGTTTGTGACTTTCTTAAATGCTTTCTCATTTTTGTTTTTGGTACTGTCCTTGGTTTAATTCCTGGGTTGATATTTTGAAGTTGTTTATTGTAAGTATCTTTGTTGATCTATTTAAAACTCTTATGGAATGATTGCTTCTCAGAGGTGTCTTCCAGATATAGCTGGTCTTTAGGTTTTGACTCTCTAATGACTCTGAGGCTCCCTCATTTTCATTATATCAGGAAGGAAAACTGTTTTGATCAATCACGACACCTTAGCCCAAGTCATACAATCAGCAACACCATAGCATCAAATACCTCTTAGAGAGTGAAAATTTGTGGTAGTTATTAATCTATCTCCTTTAAAAAATAAAGGACCTCCTTCAGGGTATGTCTCTGCTGTCACAATAGACAAGGTAGGCAGCAGTATGCAGTTATAAGTCAATGAGTCTCAGTGAGCTAGTCCCGGACCCATGAGATTCAGGCAGATTTCTGGTTGCAAGTCCCAAGTTGAGCTCCCTGTCCTCCTGCAGGGTTGCACTCTACAAGTTTCTACTGCAGGTTTTAGCTGCTTTTCCCCTGAAGAAAGTCCAGTTTCCGATGGGAGCTGATGATCCCTCCAAATTACCAATCAGGGTGGTCTGGTGTGCCTTTATTGCAGAGATTCCCTTCACTTTTCCAGGGGGCTTGTTTTCCTCAGGGAGCCTGAGACAGGTGCTCTCTCTGTTGTTCACTTCTGGAGCTCAGGACAATGGCTTGCATGTCCCCCTGTGCCTCTACAGTGTGTAACCAAGTAGCTACACAGTCAAAAGGCCAGAGCCTGGGTAGGGGGTGGTGTTGTTGGAGGCGCCTGGTAGGGTCCTCCTCACCCTGTCCTGGTGGCAAGCTGATGGAGCAAGCCTGTCCTGGTGGCAAGCTGGTGGAGCAAGCTGGACCAAGCAGGTCCCAGTCAGCCTGCAACTTCTCCGAGCGAGCACAATTGAATAACCTGATACTGAACCTCAAGCTTCTAAGAAAAAAAGACCAGGACAAACCCAAAGCTCATACAATAAAGTAAATTATAAAGATCAGAGCAGAAATCAATGCAATGAATACTAACAGAATGATATAAAAAATCAATGAAACCAAGAGTTGGTTCTTCAAAAGAATCAACAAAATTGACAAAACCTTAGCCAACTTTATCAGAAAAAGGAAGGAAAAGCCCAAATCCATGCAGTTAGGAATGAAAAGTATGAAATCACAATGCACGCAGCAGAAATCCAGAGGATCATCAATACCTACTTCAAGAACGTGTATTCCAATAAGATGGACAACACAGAAGAAATGGACAGATTCCTAGATACATATGAATTACCAAAGTTGAATGAAGAAGACTTAAAAATTCTAAACAACCCAATATCGATCAAGGAAATTGAAAACATAATTAAAAACTTACCAACAAAGAAACACTTTGGTCCTGATAGCTTTACTCCCGAATTCTACAAGACATTTAGACAGGAACTACTGCCACTACTGTTTAAACTCTTCAATGAAATTGAAAGGGAAATAATATTCCCAAATCCATTTCTGGAAGCAAGCATCACCTTGATCCCCAAAGCAGAGAAATGCCCAACCGAAAAAGAGAACTATAGGCCAATCGCACTAATGAACATAGATGCAAAAATCCTTAATAAGATACTGGAAAATAAAATGCAGAAGATCATCAATATCATACAGCCTGACCAAGTGGGATTCAACCCAAGGATGCAGACATGGTTCAACATATGCAAATCAATCCATGCAATACACTATATCAATAGAGAAAAAGAAAAATCCATATGATGATCTCAATTGATGCAGAAAAAGCATTTGACAAAATCCAACATCCATTTATGAAAGAAACCCAAAAAAACCTTGGAATAGATGGTCTCTTCCTCAATCTATTAAAAGCAATCTATGAAAAAACAACAACCAATGTCATACTAAATAGTCAAAAACTGAAATCCTTCACACTAAAATCAGGAACAAGACAAGGATGTCCACTATCACCATGCCTGTTCAATATAGTCTTGGAAACATTAGCCACAGCACTTAGAAAACAGAAAGAAAGAAAAGGAATAAAGACAGAAAATGAAGAAGTCAAATTGTCATTATTTACAGATGACGTGATACACTATATAGAAGTTGCCAAGAACTCCACCAAAACTATTTTAGACTTAACCAAATTCAGTAAAGTAGCTGGATACAAGGTCAACACAGAAAAATACCTTTTCTGTACATGAACAACAGACTCACTGAGAGAGAAATAGGGCAAACAATTCCTTTCACAATAGCATCCAAAACATTGAAATACCTAGGAATCAATCTAACAAAAGAAATCAAAGACCTCTTCTCTGAAAACTATAGCATTCTACAACAAGAGATTGAAGATGATATGAGAAAATGAAAAGACATCCCTTGCTCCTGGGTAGGAAAGATTAACATAGTGAAAATGGCCATACTTCCAAAACTGCTATATAGATTCCATGCAATCCCAATGTAAATTGCAGCAGCATCCTTCATGGACCTTGAGAAAAAAATCCAAAAATTCATTTAGAACAAGAAGAGACCCAGAATAGCAAAAGCAATTCTAGGTAACAGAGACATGGCAGGGGGTATCAGAACCCCCAATTTGAAACTATACTACAAAGCTACTGTGATAAAAAACAGCATGGTACTGGCAAAGAAACAGACCTGAGGACTAGTGGAACAGATTAAAAGATGCAGAAACAACTCTAGACACACTCAGCCACCTCATCTTTGACAAAGGAGCCAAACACCCTCACTGGAGGAAAGATAGCCTCATTAATAAATGGTGCTGGAAAAATTGGGCTTCAACTTGTCAAAGATCAGAACTAGACCTATATCTCTCACCATGCACTAAACTAAAATCAAAATGGATTAAAGATCTAAATATTAAAATAGAAATGCTGAATCAGCTGAAGTAGAGGTTAGAACTCTTGAAGACATTAGTGTAGGAAAACATTTTATGAACAAAACTCGAGTTGCCCATGAACTAGCATAAACAATCAACAAGTGGGATCTTTTCTTGCTAAAAAGCCCCTGCACAGAACACAAACCACCAGCAATGTGAAGAGGCAAACCACAATGTGGGAAAAAATCTTCATCTGCTGTTCATCAGACAAAGGTCTATTATTCAGAATCAATAAAGAACTTTAAAAAATCAGACCTTCCAAATTTAAAGACAAATCCAAAAATGGCCATCTTAGATAAACACATTTCTCAGACAAAGAAGTAGAAATAGTAAATAAACATATGAAAAAGTATTCAACATCACTGGTCATTCGAGAGATGCAAATGAAAGCAACGCTGAGATTCTACCTCATTCCAGCAAGAATGGCTGCTATCATGAAATCAACCAATAAGAAATAATGGCTGGGCTGTGGGGAAGGAGGAGCCCTGCTCCACTGCTAGTGGGAGTGTAGACTGGTGCAACCACTGTGGAAATCAGTATAGAGATACCTCAAAGAACTAGGACTGGAAGTCCCATTTGACCCCGCTATTCCACTGCTCGGGATCTTCCCCCAAAGAATTAAAAGAATCATACCACAGTGATATATGTGCACCCATGTTCAAAGCAGCACAATTTGTAATAGCTAAAACTTGGAAGCAGCCCAAATGCCCATCAACTGGAGACTGAATAAGAAAATGTGGGGGTTTTTATGAATTGGAGTTATGCTCAGCCATAAAAAATGAGAAATTAGAGACATTTATAGCTAAATGGATGCACATTGAGGCAATACTCTTAAGTGAAATAAATAGGACACACATTTATAAATACCAAATTGTTTCTCTAGTGTGAGAAGCTGAAATTATAAACAAGGACTAAAAGGTATAATAGACAATGTGAAATAGGAAGAAAAGGGTCAAAGGGGAAGGTAAAGTGGGGGTGGTAGGGGAAAGGAAAGAAGGGAATGGAATTAATAGGAGAAAACAGAAATAATGAAACACAGTCCTTGTAAATAGGGAGGGATGGAGGGGTTGAAGGGAGGGCAGGGGAAGGAGGAAAAATAAGAACCAAGAGAGATTATGTGAAGGTCCAAATTTCCAATGATGAATGTCATTATATTGTACACATAAAATATACCAATAAAAAATTATTTATTTACTTAAGAAAAATCTCTGAAGGATATTTTAAAAAGATAATAAAGATCACATCTCAAAGAACATCAGTATAAAGGAGCCTCTAGGCAGGACAAGCAATTAAACAGAAGAAAAAGACAACAATAGCGAACCAACAACAGGAAAATAACATGACAAGGACAAGCCAATGTATTTCAGGTATACCTATCAAGGTAACTGGGCAAGGTAACTTACATCACCAATCAAAAAAAAAACACCAGACTGGCTGAAGGGATCAAGAAACAAGATTTGGAGCAGCCAAGCCTTGTGGGCTGCCAACGCCATCAGCAGTCCTCTAGCCACCAGGTCCTGCCCCCCGCAATGCTCTAGCCACTGTGCTGGTACCTGGATCCACACCGGAGAGGTACAGGGGGTCCTAAAGGCCATTGTTCTGAGCTCCGAAAGATAGAGTAGAAGTGAACAACAGAAGGCCTCTCTGAGGCTCCTTGATGAAAATTGAATCCCACTGGGAAAGTGAAGAAAATCTCTGCAATAAAGGCACGCCAGGCCACCATACTTGGTAAGTTGGAGGGATCACCACCTCCCATCAGAATATGGATTATCTTCAGGGGAAGGGCAGCTGGAACCTGCAGTAGAACCTCCCAAAGTTCAATCCAGCAGGAGGTCAGGGAGCTCAACTTGGAACTTGCAACCAGAAATCAGTCTGAATCTCAGTGGACTGCTGCTGGCTTGCTAAGACTAATTGACCTAGATCTCCACAATTCTGCCCACATTGTCTATTGTGACAGCAGAGAGATGCTCTCAAGGATATGCTTTATTTTTACATTTATTTTTTTCAAAAATTTTTTTCTTATTTTTACCTTTTTTAACTTTATCTTTTTTCTTTTTTTTTTCTTTTTTCATCTCTCTCTCTCTCTCGTGCTCTCAGTCTCTCAATCTCTCTCTCCCACCTTGTCTTTCATCTTTTTCCCTTTTTGTACCTGTTTCTGTCCTAATTCAGATTTCTCTTTTGTTTCTGTTTCTTTTCTCCTCTCTTTTTCCTTCTCTCAATTGTCACTAGTTTTATAAGAAAGTGAATACAGTTTCTAACTGCTGTATTGCTATTAGTTTGCTCTGTTCTTGTCTTTGTTCTTTTTTTTTGTACCAGGGATTGAACTCGGGACCTTGCGTTTGCAAGGCAGGCGATGGAAATACTGACCTAAATCCCCTGCCCTGTCTTTGTTCTTTTATTCTGTCTTTTCCTCTTGTCTTCAACAGTTTCCCAAAGTTTGCATCACTGTCCCTCTACCTATCTATCCCTCCCTCCCCAACTCCTTCTAAATCCCCATGCCAAAGGGAAAAGTTGTTATATTGAAGAGTTTATTCTCTATAGAAATATTTTGTGCTGGTCTTCAATTTTTATTTTATTCACATTTTTAAAGATGATAGATTAATAGCTACCACAAATTGTCAATTTCTAAACTGTGTTTGATGCTATTATAGTTGCTGAATATATGACTTGGGCTAAGGTGTTGTGAATGATCTAATGTTGTCCTTCCTGGCATACTGAAAATGAGATTGCCTAAGAGTCATTAGAGACTCAAAACCTAAAGACCAGCTATATCTGTAAGGCACCTCTAAGAAGTAATCATTCCATAAGAGTTCTAAATACAAGTAACAAAGACACATAGAATAAGCAATATTGAAGTATCAACCCAGGAATTAAACCAAAAATAGAACCAAATCTAAAATAGAAATGAGAAGACACCTAAGAAAGGCTCAAACACAGATTTCCAGCTCACCAAAGGCAAATTCTTGGGGAAATAAGTTGGAAAAATGTGATAATCAACCACCTGGACATGCTGAACTGATATCACAGGACGTAACAAAACAGATAAATGAGGCACTAGAAAAATTTAAAACAGAAATAATTTCCCAGATAACTACAGAGATGGTGAGCTGAATGAAAGACATGATCAGAGACTCTAGGACACAGAAAAAAAAATAGAGGAGCTCAGGACCATGTTGAAATCCATGAATGCAGAGCAGAACAAAAAATTAAAACCATAAATCCCCAAAATAGAGAAATGGAATCCATGAAACAGATACAAATAAATATTCAGAAGATTAAAAACTCTATTGAAAGTATTCTCAGCAGAATGAGTTAATGTGAAAATAGAATATCAGATATGGAAGACAGGATTGTGGTCGGTGACCATGAAAAGAGAGATATCTTAAAAATAGTAAGGGGAAAAAAAATAGTAAGGGACCATGACAAATTGATCCAGCATCTCCTAGAAAATGCAAAGAAAAATAACATAAGAGTGATAGGATTCCACGAAAAAGCAGGACAAAGCACAAATAGAATTTTAAAAATTATTCTCAGGGACCACTCGCTCCTAGGGCAGAGGAGGTGAGCCAATCAGAGTGCGCAGGAGGAGGCTCGCAACCACCATTCTACCGCTTGCTCCTTGGCCAGAGGAGGAGAGATGCGCAGGCACCAGCAGCACCCTCCCACCGTGGAATTGAGAAGAAACTCAAACAAGCCACAAAAACAGACTTCCAGATCACCTACAGCAACCCCAAAGGGAAACGAGATGGAACAATCTGATACTCAGCCACCAGGACTCCGTGAACTGGCAACAAAAGAGAATCTGGAAAAAATGAAATCAGAAATAATTTCTCAGATAACAGCAAATATTGTGCCCATAGTGCAAGACATGACTAATAAATCTAGAGAGGACACAGATAAAAAAAATAGAGGATCTGAGGAACATGATGGAATCCCAATATAGGAAACAAATGGAATCCATACAACAGATGCAAACAGATTTCCAGGACATGAAAAACTCCATTGAAAGTCTACACAGCAGAATGAGCCAATGTGAGGACAGAATTTCAGATATAGAAGATAAGACTGCAATTAGTGACCAGGAAAAGAAAAATTGCTTTAAAATTGTAAGGGACCACGAGAAAGCAATCCAGCAGCTGCTAGATGATGCAAAGAATACCATAAGACTGATTGGAGTCAATGAAGAAACAGCAGAGAGTGCAGATGACATAAAAATACTATTCACAGAAATGATGGCAGAAAACTTCCCAAGCAGGGGAAAAGAACTTGACATACAGATAAGTGAGGCATATAGGACTCCAAATAGCATTGATCAAAAACACTACACATAGGCATATAATAGTTAGGATTCCAGAAACCCAACAGAGTGACAAAATTCTACAAGCAGTGAGAGAAAAGAAAGAAGTCACATACAAAGGAAAGCCCATCAGAATCACAGCAGACTTCTCAATGCAAACCCTCAAGGCAAGAAGAACTTGGACTGATGTATTTCAAGCCCTGAAGGAAAACAGCCTTCAACCCAGATTGATGTACCCTGCAAAACTATCTTTCAAAAGTGATGGAGAAATAAGATACGTTCACGATAAAGAGAACCTTAGGAAATTCATGAGTCCCAAACCAACACTCCAAAAAATTTTAGACAATATCCTACGAAAAGACAATGAAGATAAGAACCCCAGGAAGCCCAGCAGAATGAATTCGTTGGGTGTGGCAAATTAAATGCAAAGGGGAAGAATCCAACAAAAAGAAAAAGTCATGATAAGGCTTTTAAAACTTTTAACTTCATCTCCCTAATGAATGTATAATTCAATCTTGTTATTGTACTGATTAATACTTTTCTGATTCTAGTGTTGCACACCTTTCCTTGTTCTGCACTGGCTATTTATCATCTTCTTATGTCTACTTTTTAATTGGATTGTCTATTAATGAGCTGTAAGAGTTCTTTATATATTCTGGTCATAGGTTATATGCATTGTAAATATGGTCAGTTTAAGAACTACTTTTCATTTTAATGATGTCATTTAAAGTTCTAAATTTTGATGGAATCTCATTTATCAATTTTTGTCTTTTATGCATCATGTTTTTTGTATCCTAGGTAGTTCTTGCCTACCCTAAATTCATAAATATTTTCCCTTATAATTTCTTCTTAAAGCTTTATAGTTTTACTCTTTCATATTTAGGTTCATAGATCCTTTCAAGTTATTTTTATGTATGGAAATAAAGGGTTGAGGTTAATTTTTTATATACAGATACCAGGTGTTCTAGTGTCATTTGCTGAAAACACTATCTTTTCCTCTGCTCTTGAATTGAGTTCACATTCTATGAAATGTAACTGTTAAATAATCTTTCGAAACTCAGTGGACCATATATGTGTGGTTCTATTTCTAGATTCTCTGTTTTATTCAAATGATCTATATGACTTTCCTTACACCAACACTGCCTTGGTTACTGTAGCTTTAGAAGTCTTAAAATTGGGTGCTAAACGTCTTCCAACACTGTTTTTGTTTTTGTTTTTAACTTTTCTAGGTCCTTTGTACTCCTACATAACTTTTAAATTTCAATATCCAATTCTTCATTTATAGCAAGTATACACAGACCTGAATTTTTATATATACCTTGTGTTTTCTAATCCTGCTTGATTCAAATACAAGTTCTAGGGGCTCCTAGAGATTTATTAATATTTTCTCTGTAGATGATCATTTCATCAACATATAAAGATTTTGCTTCTATCTTGCCAATCCTATCCTAATTGTGTCATTTTATTGCCAGACTATTTTGGTTTGAGCATAGGTTTCAAAGTTTAATGGACAGAGGAAGAGTAGGTATATATGCCCTTGTTCCCCACCTTAGGGAGAAAGCATTGTATCTTCTCCATTCATATAAGGCAATCTCGCTGGAAGTATGGAGTACATGTCTTTACTCTGTTGAGAAGGTTCTGTTCCACTTCTAGTCTCCTAATAGCTTGTACCATGAACAGCTGTGGAATTTAGTCCAATACTTTTTCTCCAACTAGTGACAGGATCATATGGCTTTTTCCTTTCCTCTGTTAAAATGATGACTTTTGGGGTTGGATCTTCCAATGCTGAACCAACACTGCCATCCCTATAATAAAACCACTTTCTACATACTGCCAGATCTGACTTCTAGTAGTTTGTTTCATTAAACAAATTTCTATCTATGTTTATACTTTTTTCTTCTTTTATCTTTATCCAGTTTTAGGATTAGCACAATGTTGAGTTCCTAAAATGAGGGGAGAAGTGTTCCTTTTTTTTTCTGCTTTAAATGTTTGATATAATTTACCAGTTAAAATATATACGAGCCTGTTGTTGTCATATAGGTAAGTTTTCAAGCTAGGACTATACTTTCTTTAATAGGTGCTATTCAAATTTTATATTTCCTCCAGAGTTAGTGTCATTAATTTGTCTTCCAAGGTAATTCTTAGAAGTTGTTAAATTTATTTCAAAAAAGATTTTTGTAATATGCTTTCTATATCCTTTTAAATTCTGTAAAAACTGTGGTAATGTCTCCTAGATCTTCATATTGTAATTTTTAAAATGTATAATTGATATTGTGTAATAGGAACTAAAGGTCTAAAGCAGCAGGGGAAGTGGGAGGGGTAGGGGAAAGGAAAGAAGGGAAAAGAAAAAATATGAGAAAAGGAAAAACATGGAAACAAAATTTTTTGCAAATATGGAAGCATGGAGGGGGTGAAGGGAGGGCAGGGGAAGGGGAATAAAATAAGAACCAAGATACTCATGGAATGGTACAAGATCCTAATGATGAATGTAACTGTATTTTATACCTAAAATGTACCACTAAACTGAATGGGGAAAAAAAAATATTCAGGGCCAAGGATTTAGCTCAATAGTTCCACCACCTGCCTCACAAGCACAAGGTCCCAAGTTCAATCCCTGACACCAAAAAAACCCAAAAAAACTGTTCACAAAATTAATGACAGAAAATTTCTCAAACAGAGCAAAAGAATTTGACATACCGATAAGTGTGGCATGTAGGACTCCAACTAGCCATGATAAAAAAAAAATCTACACCTAGGCTTATAATAGTCAAGATCCTGGACACCCAACAGAAGAACAAAATACTACAAGCAGTTAGAGAAAAGAAACAAATTACATACAAAGTAAAGCCCATGAGAATCACAGCATACTTTTCAACACAAACTCTCAAGTCAAGGAGAACCTGGAATGAGGTATTTCAAGCCCTAAAAGAAAATAACCTCCAAGCTAGATTGATGTGTCCTCCAAAGCTATCTTTCAAGATTGATGGGGAAATGAGATACTGCCACGACAAAGAACACCTGAGAAACTTCATGAATATGAAACCAGCACTCCAAACAATTCTAAACAATTTCCTAGAAAAATACAATGAAGGTCACAACTCCATGAGGCCCAACTGTGCAGAGCCGTCATGCAAGGCAAGAAATTAAAGGGGGGAATAAAAAATAAAAGAGCCAACAACATCAGGAATAAAATAAAAATAATCAGGAATAAAATAAAAATAAAAGAGCCAACATCAGGAAAATAACATGACAAGGATAAGTCAATACATATCAGTTATAACCATCAATGTTAATGGCCTCAATTCACCAATCAAAAGAAATAGACTGGGCCCGGGATTTAGCTCAGTGTCACCTGTGTCTGCCTCACAAGCACAAGGTCCTGATGTTGATCCCTGGTACCAAAAACAAAAAAGAAAAGAGAAAGAAATAGACTGGCAGAATGGATTAAGAAGCAAAATCCAACAATATGCTGTATACAAGAAACACCTAATTCAAAAAGAAATTCATAGACTGAAAGTAAAAGGATGGAAAACAGTTCTCCAAGCAACATGAAGCCAGATAAAAGCAGGAGTAGCTATACTATTGGCAGACACAGTGGATTTCAAGCCATCACTGATTAAGAGAGATAAAGAAGGTCCCTACATCCTTGTTAAGGGAACAATCCAAGAAGAAGAGATAACGATCATAAATATATATGCAAAACCAAGTACCAGTGCATCCAACCATATAAAACAAATATTAATGGACATAAAAATCAAATACTGCCAGTAATATGATTGTAATGGGGAACCTCAGTGCCCCAATGTCACAAATAGATCAACTAGACAAAAAAAAAATCAAGAAAGAAATATCAGAACTGAGCCAAACCTTTGAAAATCCATGGACTTATTAGATGTCTACAGAGTGTTCCAGCCAACAACATCAAAATGCACATTCTTCTCAGCTGCACATAGGACATTGTCCAAAAGAGACCACATAATAGCTCATAAAACATGCTTAAGTACATGCCAAGGAATTGAAATCATCCTATGCATATTATCTAACTGCAGTACAATGAAATTAGAAATCAACAGAAAAAGAAACCACAAAAACTGCATAAACAAATGGAAATTAAATAATACCCTCCTGGACAACAATTTCACAGAGGAAATTAAGGAAGAAATTAAACAATATTTACAGTTAAATGATAATGCCAACACAACATACTGGAACCTGTGGAACACAATGAAAACAGTCCTAAGAGGAAAATTTATAGCAGTAAATTCTCACATCAGGAAAACAGAATGAGCTCAAGTAAACAGCCTAACATTGAATCTCAAACAAATAAAAAAAGAAGAACAAGTCAAGCTGAAAGCTCGTACGAGGGAGGAAATTATAAAGAACAGAGCAAAAATTAGTGCAATTGAGACTTAGAAAACAATACAAAGGATTAATGAATTGAAGAGTTGGTTCTTTGAAAGATTAACTAAAATTGATGAATCCTTAGCCAACTGTTATGGTTTGTGTTTAGATGCCCCCCCCAAAGCCTCATGCAGATGAGGTGGGACTTTGTTTTCTCAGAGGTAGTTGAATCTGGACTATGTAATGCTGGGGTTAAGGATGTGTGGTGACTAAACCACTACATGTGACTGATTAGCTGGGCACCATCCTAATCCCAGGAGTCTGGATGGGATAAAAGAGGCATAAAGACTTGGTGAAGGTCTCATGTTGCCTCTGCTGCCTTATGAGTGTCATCTTGTTTCTGCTCTGCCATGCTTTTTTGTCATCCCTGACTTGGAGTAGGTGATTATGGACTGAAATTTCTAAAAACTGTAAGTCAAATAAACCCCTTTTGTTTTAAATTTGGATGTTGAATATTTTGTCCCAGAAATGAGAGAAAAGTATCTAACACACCAATCTTATCCAGAAAAAGGTAAGAAAAGACTCAAATTCATGCAATTAGGAATGAAAAGAGTCAAATCACAATGGATGCCGTAGAAATCCAGAAGGTCATCAATATCTATTTTGAGAACCTACACTCTTATAAGAAGGAAAACACAGAAGAAATGGACAGATTCCTAGACACGTATGAATTACCAAAGCTGAATCACGAAAATATAAAAATTCTAAATAAAACAATATCAGTCCATGAAATTGAAAATGTAACTAGAAACCTACCAACAAAGAAAAGCCCAGGCCCTGATGATTTCACTGCTGAATTCTACAAGAAATTTAGAGAAGATCTAATGACACAACTCGTTAAACTCTTCAATGAAATTGAAATGGAACCATGATCCAGGGATGTAGTTCAGTGTTGCCACACCTGCCTGGAAAGGGAAAGGTCCTGAGTTTGATCTTGAGTACCAAAAAAAAAAGGAAAGAAAAGAAAAAAGAAAGGTAAGCAATGCTCCCAAAACTATTCCTGGAAGAAAGTATTACCCTGATACAAAAACCAGAGAAAGACCCAACCAAAAAAAGAGAACTATAGGCCAATCTGCCTAATGAATATAGAAGCAAAAACCTCAATAAGATATTGGCAAACAGAATGGACCAAATCATCAATAAGATTATACATCATGACCAAGTAAGATTCATCCCAGGGATGCAGAGATGGTTTAACATATGCAAGTCAATAAATGTAATACACCATATCAACAGAGTCAAAGACAAAAATCACATGATCATCTCAATAGATGCAGAAAAAGCATTTGACAAAGTCCAGCACTCATGATAAAAACTCTACAGAAAATTGGAATAGATAGTCTTTATCCCAATCTGATAAAAACCATCTATGAGAAACCCATAGCCAACATCATACTAAATGGTCAAAAACGGAAAGCTTTCCCTCTAAAATCAGGAACAAGACAAAGATGTCCACTATCACCACTCCTGTTCAATATAGTTCTGGAAACATTAGTCTGAGCAATCAGAGAAGAGAAAGAAATAAAAGTAATAAAGATAGGAAAGGAAGAAGTTAAATTATCATTATTCACGGATGGCATGATACTTTACATACAAGACCCAAAAAATTCCACCAAAAGACTTCTAGATTTAATAATCAAATTCAGTAGCATAACTGAACACAATGTCACCATTCAAAAATCAATAGCATTCCTGTACATAAACAACAAATTCACAGAGAGAGAAATTAGTGAAGCAATACCTTTCACAAAAGCATCCAAAAAAATGAAATACTTAGAAATCAATCTCACAAAGGAAGTAAAAGATCTTTACATTGAAAATTACAATACTCTGGAAAAGAAGATCAAAGAGGATATCAGAAAATGGAAAAATATCCCTTGTTCATGGGTAGGAAGAACCAACATTCTGAAGATGGCCATACTCCCAAAATTGTTACACAGATTTATTGCAATCCCAATCAAAATACTGTTAACATACCTCACAGAACTACAGAAAACATACCTAAAATTCATTTGAAATCAAAAGAGACCTAGAATAGCAAAAACAATTCTGGCCAACAAAGGCAAGGCAGGAAGCATCACAATCCCTGACTTGATATTATATTACAGAGCTTCTGTGATAAAGCAGCGTGGTACTGGTAAAAAAAAAAAAAAAAAAAAAAAAAAAAGACCTGAAGATCTATGGAACAGATTAGAAGATGCAGAAAAAACCTCAAACACACTCAGCCACCATATAGTTGAGAAACGGGCCAAATATGTTCACTGGGAAAAAGACGGCCTCTTTAATAAATGGTGCTGGAAAAACTGGTTCTCAACATGGCATGTGAAAAACTAAAACTAGATCCATGTCTCTCACTATGCACAAAACTAAAATCAAAGTGGATCAAAATCTAAATGTTAGAAGAGAAACACTAAATCTTCTACAAGAGAGAATAGGTAGAATATTTGAGGATACAGAAATAGGCAAAGACTTCATGAACAAAACCCAGACAGCATGGAAAGTACTACAAACAATCAACAACTGGGACCTCATCTGATTGTAAAGCTTTTGCACAACAAAACAAATCACCAACAGAGTGAAAAGACACCACACAGAGTGTGAAAAAAATTAGCCAGAGGTTCTTCAGACAAAGGACTAATATCTAGAACATATAAAGAATTGAAAAAAAAATCAGTCCACCCAAATTTAAAGACTCAATTCAAAAATGGGCATCTGAGATAACTACATACTTCTCAAATGAAGAAGTAGAAACAACAAATAAATACACGAAAAAATGTCCAACATCACTGGTCATTTGAGTGATGCAAATTAAAACAACACTGAGATTCCATATCACTCCAGAAAGAATGGCTGCTATCAAGAAATCAAAAAAATAACAAATCCTAGTGGGGCTGTGGGGAGATATTGGAAGCTGATCAGATCCCTAATCACCTAACCAAGGGTACAGTGGATGGATTTTTTAAAAGACAAGACAACATCTTAATGCATAAATGAGGGCCCAGGACTCTCAAAGCTCTTATCTGGCTAAGACACCATCTCCGGGAGCTTGCCACTATTTATTTATCATGCAGCTTCTAGAAGGGGTAAGGGAAGGTGCAGGAACAGTGAGGTGGAGAGCCCTGATGTGAGCAGTGTACTAGCAACAAAGGAATAGGATAGTCTAGTAGGGACAAATCATTGATTAATGGGAAATTTTCTTACCATGGATTAATTTTTGCCTCTATAGGAGTATTCTGTATGAGTCATGCTGCCCTTAGCTGCACTATTGTCCTGCCATCCAAGACATCTCAGTACCATGGATCATTGACACCTCATTTGTAACCAGTAGTGTGGAGAGTTGTTCCTTTCCCACACACCAACTGCTGGCTCTTCAGGCAAGCCATTGTGGGCTAACAGGCAGACACAGACTTTTAATTTAAAAAACGCCAATTTATAGATTTGCAGCATACGCAGGGTAGTCTCCATCAGAGATTAGGGAACCCTTCTCCATTTTTGGTGGGAGTGTAGACTGGGTCAACCACTGTGGAAATCAGTATGGAGCTTCCTCAAAAAACTAGGATTAGAGGTCACATTTGACCCAGCTACGTCCCTTTTGATTATCTTCCCAAAAGAATTAAAGGCATCATATCACAGCAATATATGCACACTCATGTTTGTAGTGGCAGAGTTTGTAATATCTAAATCTTAGAAACAACACAAATGTCCATCAACCAATGAATAGATAAAAATGATGTCCCTTTTTTATATAATGGAGTACTATTCAGCCATAAAGGAGTATAAACTTGAGACATTTCTAGGTAAATGGATGCACCTTAAAAACATATTCTTAAGTGAAATAAATTAAACACATATGTAAATATCACATTGTCTCTCCGATGTGAGAAGCTAAAAGTGAAAAGAAAGACCAAAAAGAAAAAAAATATTTTGAAATAGGAAGAAATTATTCAAAATTATACAGAATGTGAGATACTTTGTGAATGCTTAAAATGTTTTAAGCAAAAAAAAAAAATAGGTATAGTGTTATTAGAAAATGAGCTGAGAGAGTAGCAAATGAAAATATATTTTTAGATGATACACAATTTACATCAAGATAACAATTTACCATTGTTATTCTTGAATCATTTTTGTTATGAAAAATCATTTTTTCATACAACAGCTTTTGTATTTTCTTTATTAATTTCTATTTGAATTATATTAAAACAAAAAATTAAAATAAACAAATGCAAACATTTATTTAGGGAAAGATATATTTACTATGTGTATTGCTTTGCCTAAATAAGAAAACAATCACACTAAAAATATCCATCTTTTCAGCACATAAAAAACATGTAAGTAAAACCAAAATCCCACAAACTATCTGCTTTTTACATTGTCCTATGATGTTGGTATTCTGTCATTCTTCGATTTCTGTCTTGACAATAGAACTTAAACAAGTACGTAAGAAAAGAACATTTTAAAAAAAATTTCTTGGTACATTTTAGGTATACGGTATAATGACATTCATCATTGGATATTTGTACCTTTACATAATGTATCTTCATTCTTATTTTTCCCCATTCCCCTGACCTTTCCTCACCCCTCTACCCCTCCCTATTTACAAAGACTTTGTTTCTATTTTTTTCATTAAGAAAAGTGCATTTTATCACAATATTTTACCATGGAACTCTGAAAATGTTTCATGTTTACTTTTAGTACTTAAAGGAGAGGCTAGAAGGAAGTAACTCATGTAATTCTGGGCTCTATTTAAGACTAGTTGGTGCTTTTTAAAAAATATTCATAATAGCAATCATAATCACCACTCAAAGCTAGCTTTGTGAAATGATAACAGAAATTAGGCAATTAAACAAGCTATTGTTGTACACTTCAAAAATAAAAGAATTTTGGCACCCATGGTGGCTACCCACCTGGCCTACCAGAGAGAGAGGTCCCAGGCCTCCAGAGCACCACTTCATCCAACATGTGCCACACCCACCGGCAACCAGCCCAAAGGTGAGGACCCCTAGTCACTTGCCACGCCCACAGCAGCAAACCACTTAGCTGGACAGGCACCTGCAACATTGCCCTGCCTCTGGCCCCCTTGCCCCACCCCACCCCACCCCCGCCGCTTCTGGCCACCTGGCTGTGCTGCTACCAAGTTCAACACTACAAAAGCAAAGGGGACAGGAGACCACCCTGCTTGGTAAGTTGGGGAGATCATCACCTCCCATCAGAACCTGGACTATCTTCAGGGGAAGGGCAGCTGGAACCTGCAGTAGAACTTTGCAGAGTTCAACCCTGCAGGAGGACAGGGAGCTCAACTTGGGACTTGAGTCCAGAAATCTGCCTGAATCCCATGGTTCTGCGACTGGTGTGCTGAGATTCATTGACTTATATCGGCACACTGCTGCCCACGTTGTCCATTGTCACAGCAGAGACATGCCCTGAAGGAGGCCCTTCACTTTCATTTTTATTTTTTATTTGTTATTTTCAAAATTATTATTATTATTGGGTTTTTTGCTCTTATTTTTACATTTTTTCCTACTCTTTCAAATTTTTATTTTTCTCTTCTATTTTTTCTTTCTTTTCTCCTTCCTTTCTCCCTCTCTCTCACTTGTTCTTTTGCTGTCCCACATTGTTCTTCATCTCCCTTTTTATTTCTGTTCTGGTCCTAATTCGGATTACTTCTTTATTTTCTGTTCTTCTCTTTTTCCTTCTCTTGCCTGTGCCCTCTGGCCTCACTGCTACCTTTCCCTATCCATCTACCTACCTATCCCTCCCTCCCCAACTCCTTCTAACTCCCCATACTGAAGGGTAAAGTAGCTATATTGAAGAGTTTATTTACTGTAAACATATGTTGGGTTGCTCTTTGATTTTTATTTAATTCACACAGTTAAAGGTGATAGAATAATAACTACCACAAATTGTCATTTTCTAAGATGTACTTGATGCTATGGTGTTACTGATCAGTTGGGCTAAGGAGTCGTGATTAATCTAATCAGTGGTCTTTCCTGTTACAATGAAAATGAGATAGCCTCAGAGTCAGTAGAGACTCAAAACCTAAAGACCAGGTGTATCTGGAACACACCTCAGAGAAGCAACCATTCCATAACGATTCTAATTACAAGCAACAAAGATACAATTTCAAAGTATCAACCCAGGATTTAAACCAAGGACAGTACCAAAAACAAAAATTAGAAGACATTTAAGGAAAACACAAACTCAGACTTTCACCCCACCAAGGGTAAATTCTGGGGGAAATGGGGTGGAAAAGTCTGATAATCAACCACCTGAACACCCAGAACTGATAACACAGGAATTTACAAAACAGATGAATGAGGCCCTGGAAAAATTCAAAACAGAAATAATCTCCCAGATAAATACAGAGATGGGGAGGAGAGTGAAAGACATGATTAGAGGCTCTAGAAGAGGAACAGATTTTTAAAAATAGATGAGCTCAGAAACATGCTGTAAGCCATGAATGCCCAGCATAAGAAAGACATGGAAACAATGATCTCCCAACATAAAAAAGAAATGGAATCCATGAAACAGATTCAAACAGATATCTAGGAGATGAAAAATTCCATTGAAAGTATGCACAGCAGATTAAGGGAATCTGAAGATAGAATATCAGACATAGAAGACAGGATTGCAGTTAAGGATCATGAAAAGAAAGATTTCTGAAAAATAGTAAGGGACAATGAGAAATCTAGCAGCTGCTAGATGATGCAAAGAAGAATAACATAAGACTGATAGGAGTCAGCGAAAAAACAAGAGAAAGTACAATTGACATAAAGAAACTGTTTACAGAAGTAATAGTTAAAAACTTCCCAGACAGAGGTAGAGAATTAGACAAACAGATAAATGAAGCATACTGAATTCCAGCTAGCCATGATCAAAAAATCTACACCTAGACATATAATAGACAAGATTCCAGAAACCCAACAGAAGAACAAAACCCTACAATGAGTTAGACAAAAGAAATGAATCACTTACAAAGGAAAGCCCATCAGAATCACAGCAGACTTCTCAACACAAACCCTCAGGCCAAGGAGAGCTTGGAGTGAAGGATTTTTAAGCCCTAAAAGAAAATAACTTTCAACCTAGACTGTTGCATGCTGCAAAATTATCTTTCAAAACTGATGGGGAAATTAGATACTTCCACAGCAAAGAAGACCTGAGAGCTGCCCATGCCCTACCGAGGTCCTGAGTCACGCGGAAGATGCTGAATGACCTCGCTGCAGACAGGCAGGTCTGCCCACACCCTACCAAGGTCCCCAGTCGTGCAGAACACACACCGAATCACCCCGCTGCAGACAGGCAGGCCTGTCCATGCCCTACCTAGGTCCTGAGTCACACAGAACACACCAAATCAGCCCAGTGCAGACAGGCGGGTCTGCGCACACACTACCGAGGTCCTGAGTAGTGCGGAAGACACCGAATCACCCCGCTGCAGACAGGCAGCCACCTGATTCCACACTACAAAGATGCAGAGGACACCAGACCACCAGACCAAAGTACTGAGTCCCACTGTTCCCGGCCCAAAGGTAGGGGCTTCAGAGCCGTTGTCCCACTGCTCCTGGTCTAGAGGAAGGGGCTTCTGGGTCACCATCCCTCCCGCTGCTCCCAGCCCAGAGGAAGGGGCTTCCGGGTCACCATCCGTCCCACCACTCCCGGCCCAGAGGGAGGGGCTTCTGAGCCACCATCCCACTGCTCCTGGTCAAGAGGAAGGGGTTTCCCAGCCACCATCCCTCCCGCTGCTCCCAGCCCACAGGAAAAGGCTTTTGGGTCACCATCCTACCTCACCCAGCTCAGAGGAGGTAATCCGTGCAGGCGCTAACAGCCCCCTGCCTCAGTCAAAATGAGAAAACATGTAAATAAGTCTCAAAACCAGACTTCCAAATCAAATACAGCAACCCCAAAGGGAAATGAGATGGAACACTCTGATACTCAACCACCTGAACCCACTGAACTGGCAACGAAAGGGGATCTAGAGAAAATGAAATTAGAAATAATTTCTCAGATAACAGGAGAAATTGTGCCCCTAGTGCAAGACATGATTAATAAATCTAGAGAGGAGCTTAGGAACATGATGGAATCCCAACATAAGAAACAAATGGAATCCATAAAACAGATGGAAATAGATTTCCAGGACATGAAAAACTCCATTGAAAGTCTACACAGCAGAATGAGCCAATGTGAGGACAGAATTTCAGATATAGAAGATAAGATTGCAATTAGTGACCAGGAAAAGAAAAATTGCTTCAAAATTATAAGGGAACATGAGAAAGCAATCCAGCAGCTGCTAGATGATGCAAAAAAAAATAACATAAGACTGATTAGGCTCAATGAAGAAAGAGGAGAGAGTACAGATGACATAAAAAATCTCTTCACAGAAGTAATGGCAGAAAACTTCCCAAGCAGGGGAAAAGAGCTTGACATACAGATAAGTGAGGCATATAGGACTCCAAATAGCCTTGATCAAAAAAAACCTACACATAGGCATATAATTGTTAAGATTCCAGAAACACAACAGAAGAACAAAGTTCTACAAGCAGTCAGAGAAAAGAAACAAATCCCATACAAAGGAAAGCCCATCAGAATCACAGCAGACTTCTCAACACAAACCATCAAGGCAAGAAGAGCTTGGAGTCACATATTCCAAGCCCTAAAAGAAAACAGCCTCCAACCCAGATTGATGTACCCTGCAAAACTATCTTTCAAAATGGATGGAGAAATAAGATACTTTCATGACAAAGAGCACCTTAGGAACTTTGAGAATACCAAACCAGCACTCCAAAGAATTTTACACAATATCCTAGGAACAGACATTAAGGATCACAATCCCAGGAAGCAAAGCAGAATGAACCCATCTGGCATGACAAGAAATTAAATGGAAAGGGGGAGAACCCAACAAAAAGAAAAAGTCATGGCAATGACAAGTCAATACGTTTCAGTTATAACCATCAATGTTAATGGTCTCAATTCATGAATCAAAAGAAATAGACTGGCAGAATGGGTCAAGAAGCAAGATCCAACAATATGCTGCATACAAGAATCACACTTAATTCAGAAGGAAACTCATAGACTGAAAGTTAAAGGGTGGAAAACAATACTCCATGTGACAAGAACCCCCCAAAAAGCAGGAGTATCTATCCTCTTGGCAGATCAAGTAGATTTCAAACCAACACTGATAAAGAGAGATGAAGAAGGACACTACATCCTTGTAAAGGGAACAATCCAACAGGAAGAGATGACAATCATAAATATCTATGCACCAAACACTAGTGCACCCAACTATATAAAACAAACACTAACGGACATGAAAAGTCATATATGCACTAATACAATTGTAGCGGGGGACCTCAACACCCCACTGTCACAAATAGATAGATCAACTAGACAAAAAATAAGTAATGAACTACTAGAACTCAATCGAACTCTTGAACAAATCAACTTAACAGATGTTTACAGAGTATTCCATCCCACAAAATCAGAATACACATTCTTCTCAGCTGCACATGGGTCATTCTCACAAATAGACCACATACTCACACATAGAACATGTTTAAGTAAGTGCAAAGGAACTGAAGTTATCCCCTGTATATTATCAGATCATAGTGGGATGAAATTGGAGATCCATAGCAAAAGAAACTCAAAAAATTTCATAAACACGGGGAAATTGAACACCACACTTCTGAATAACCAATGGGTCACACAGGAAATTAAAGAAGAAATCAGACATTTCCTTCAATTAAATGACAATGACAATACAACATATCGGAATCTATGGGACACAATGAAAGCAGTCTTATGAGGAAAATTCATAGCAGTGAATATGCATATTAGGAAAACAGAACAAGCCCAATTAAACAACCTGATGCTGCACCTCAGGCTTCTAGAAAAAGAAGAGCAGGACAACCCCAAAGCTCATACAAGGGAGGAAATTATAAAGATCAGAGGAGAAATCAATTCAATGGAGACTAAGAGAACGATACAAAAAATCAATGAATCCTCAATGTGCATCCACTTAGCTATAAATGTCTCTAATTTCTCATTTTTTATGGCTGAGTAGTACTCCATTTTATGAAAAAAAACACATTTTCTTTATCCAGTCTCCAGTTTATGGGCATTTGGGCTAGCTAAGTGGATGAACATTGAGGCAATACGCTTAAGTGAAATAAATAGGACACACATGTGTAAATACCGAATAGTTTCTCTGGTGTGAGAAACTGAAAGTGTAAATAAGGACTAAATGTATAATAGGCAATGTGAAATAGGAAGAAAAGGGGCAAAGGGGAAGGAAGTGGGAGGGCTAGAGCAAAAGATAGAAGGGAATGGGATTAATATGAGAAAATGGAAAAATATGAACAAAATCTTTGTAAATAGGGAGGAATGGAGAGCTTGAAGGGAAGGCTGGGCAAGGGTGAAAGATTAGAACCAAGAGAGACTATGTAAAGGTGCAAATCTCCAATGATGAATGTCATTATATTGTATACCTAAAATGTACCATTGATTAGAATGAATAATCAATAATATAAAATAGGAAGAAAAGGTCCAAAGGGGTAGGGGTATTGGAGGGGCAGGGGAAAGGAAAGAAGGGAAAGGAAAAATGCTGAGAAATGGAAAAAATGGAAATAAAGTCTTTGTAAATAGGGAATGGTGGATGGAGTGAAGGGAGGTCTAGGAATAGGGAAAAAATAAGAACCAAGATGCATTATGTAAAGGTCCAATTCCCAATGAGAAATGTAATTGTGTTGTATACCTACAATGTACCAATAAAAGAATTTAATAAAAAAATGCCCTTGTCTCTTTTTGCTTCTCTTGATTATCATTAGATTTAAAGGAAAGTAAATATGGTATCTAGCCTCCCTGATGCTGTTAGGTGATTCTGTTCACATTTGTTCTTTCGTTCTGCATTTTCCTCTTGCCTTTAAAAATTTCTTAGAGTTTGTGTGATCTTCCTGTGTCTTCTGGCCTCAAGACTAATATTTCTTGCTCTTTCTACCTGTCTCTCCCTCCCCAACACCTTCTAACTCTGCACCCAGAAGGGGAAAGATGCTATATTTAAGAGTTTGTTCACTATAAACATATGTTTGGTTGGTCTGTGGTTTTAATTTAATTCACATAGTTAAATGTGATAGAATAATAACTGCCACAAATTGTCATTTTCTATGCTGCACTTGATGCTATGGTATTGCTGATTGTATCGTTTGGGCTGACATGTTGTGATTGATCTAATCAGTTTTCCTTCCTGGTATAAGGAAAATAAAATATCCACAGAGTCATTAGAGTCTCAAAAGCTAAACACAAGCTATATCTGGAAGACACCTCTAAAAAGCAATCATTCCACAAGGGTTTTAAACACAAGCAACAAAGATACCAACGTTAACCAATTTTGAAATATCAACCCAGGAATTAAAGAAAGGACAGTACCAAAAAAATGAGAAGACAGTTAAGCAAGGCACAAACACAGGCTTCCATGCCAAAAAGGGAAATTCTGGGGGAAATGAGGTGGAAAAGTCTGATAATCAACCACCTGGACACCCTGAACTGATAGCACAGGAAGTAACAAAGCAGGTGCATGAGGCTATAGAAAAATTCAAAGCAGAAATAATCTCCCAGATACATACAGAGATGGTGAGCAGAGTGAAAGACATGATTAGAGGTTCTAGAGGAGAAACAGATAAGAAAATAGATGACATCAGAAACATGCTGGAAGCCATGAATGCCCAGCATAAGAAAGAAATGGAAAGCATGATCGCCCAACATAAGAAAGAAATGGAATCCATGGAAACACATTCAAACAAATATTCAAGCATGCAGAGTAGACTAGGAGAATCAGAAGACAGAATATCAGATGTAGAAGACAGGATTGCTGGCAAGGACCATGAAAACACAGATTTCTTAAAGATAGTATGGGCCAAAGAGAAATCAATCCAACAGCTGCTAGATGATGCAAAGAAGAATAACATAAAACAGATAGAAGCCCATGAAAAAGCAGGAGAAAGAACAATTGACATAAAAAAAACTGTTCACAGAAATAATAGTAGAAAACTTCCCAGACAGAGGTGGAAATTTGGACGTACAGATAAGGGAGGCACATAGAACTCCACCCAGCCATGATCAATAAAAAGCTACACCTAGATATATAATAGTCAAGATCCCAGAAACATAACAGAAGAGCAAAGTCATACAGGCAGTTAGAGAAAAGAAAGAAATTACCTATAAAAGAAAGCCCAACAAAATCAAGGCAGACTTCTCAACACAAACCCTCAAATCAAGGAGAGCCTGGAGTGAAGTATTTCAAGCCCTAAAAGAAAATAACTTCAAACCTAGACTGTTGTATCCTGCAAAATTATCTTTCAAAATCGATGGGGAAATTACATACTTTCATGACAAAGAACACCTAAGAAATTTTATGAACACCAAATCAGCACTCCAAACAATTCTAACCAATATCCTAGAAAAAGGCAATGAAGGTCACAACTCCATGAGACTCAACAGAGAGAAGCCACCAGACAAGGTAAGAAAGTAAGGGAAAGGAGGAAAAAGAAATAAGAGCCAACAACAGTAAGAACATCCTGACAAGGATGAGTCAATATGTATCAATTATAACTATCGATATTAATGGCCTCAATTCACCAATCAAAAGAAGTAGACTGACAGAATGGATTAAGAAGCAAAATCCAGCAATATGCTGTATAGAAGAAATACACCTAACTCAAAAAGAAATTCATAGACTGAAAGGAAAAGGATGGAAAATGGTTCTGCATGCCACAGGAACCCAGAAAAAAGGAGGAGTAACAATCTTATTTGCAGATAAAGTAGATTTCAAACCAAATCTAATTAAGAGAGACAAAGATGGTCACTACATCCTTGTGAAGGGAACAATCCAGGAGGAAGAGATTACAATCCTAAATATATATTCACCAAATACGAATGCCCCAAACTATACAAAACAAATATTAATGGATATGAAAAACCAAATAAGCACTAATACAATTGTAGTGGTGTACCTCAATACCCCAATATAACAAATAGACACATCATCTACACAAAAATTAACAACAAAATTCTAGAAGTGAACCAAGCTATTAAACAAATGGATTTAATATATATTTATAGAGTGTTCCACCCAACAAAAGCAGAATACACATTCTGCTTGCCTGCACATGGGTAATTCTCCAAAACAGACCACATGCTAGCTCATAGGACATGTCTAAGGAAATGTAAAGAATTGAACTTACCCCCTGTATATTATCAGACCATAGTGCAATAAAATTGGAGATCAATAACATGAGAAACTGCAAAACTCCCACAAACACATGGAAATTGAATAACACTCTCCTGAACAACGAATGGGTCAGAGAGGAAATTAAAGAAGAAATTAGACAGTTTCAACAAGTAAATGATAATGCTAGTACAACATAAAAGAATGTATGGGACACAATGAAAGCAGTTCTATGCAGGAAATTCAAGCAGTGAATGGCCATATTAGGAAAAGAGAGAACTCAGATAAATAATCTAATGCAAAACCTCAAGCTCCTAGAAAAAGAAAAGAATAACAAACCCAAAGCACACAAGAGAGGAAATTATAAAGATCAGAGCAAAAATCAATGCAACGGAGACTAAGAGAATAATACAAAAAATGAATCAAACAGTTGGTTTATCAAAAGAATAAATAAAATTGATAACTCTTTAGGCAACCTTATCAAAAAAAGGAAAGAAAAGGCTCAAATCCATGGAATTAAGAATGAAAAAGGTGAAGTCACAACAGACCCTGCAGAAATCCAGAGTACCATCAATACCTACTTTGAGTACCTGTACTCTAATAAAATGGAAAACACAGAACAAATGGACAGATTACTAGATACAAATGAATTGCCAAAGTTAAATGAAGAAGATATAGAAATTCTAAAAACCCCAATTACAATGAGTGAAATTAAAAATGTAATAAAATATTTGCCAACAAGGAAAAGCCCAGTTCCTTATGGCTTCACTGCTGAATTCTACAAGACATTTAAAGAAGAACTAACGCCATTACTGTTTAAACTCATCAATGAAATTGAAAGGGAAGCAAGGCTTCCAAAGTCATTCCTGGAAGCAAGTGTGACTTTGATTCCAAAACCAGGGAAAGACCAACTCAAAAAGAGAACTACAGGCCAATCTCCCTCATGAATATTGATGCAAAAATCCTCAACAATATACTGGCAAACAAAAGACAGAGGGTCATCAAGAAGATCATACACCCTGACTAAGTCGGATTTATCCCAGGGAGGCAAGGCTGGTTCAACATTCGTAAATCAATAAATGTAATACATTATATTAACAGAGTCAAGGACAAAATCCGTATGATCATCTCAATAGGTGCAGAAAAGGGATTTGACAAAACCCAACACGAATTCATGATAAAAACCCTATCAAAAATTGGCATGGAAGGTCTTTATCTCACCCTGATTAAGGCTATCTATGAAAAACCAACAGCCAACATCATACTAAATGGTCAAAAAGTGAAAACTTTTACACTAAAATAAGGAACAAGACAATGATGCCCACTATCAACACTCCTGTTCAGTATACTTCTGGAAACATTAGCCACAGCAATTAGAAAAGAGAAAGAAATAAAGGAATAAAGACAGGAAAGGAAGAAGTTAAACTGTTATTATTTGCTGATGATGTTATACTTTACATAGAAGACCCAAAAAATTCTATCAAAATAATTCTAGACTTAATTGACAGATTCAGGAGAGTAGCTGGATACAAGGCCAACATGCAAAAATCCATAGCCTTCTTATACACAAATAGCAGACTCACTGAGAGACAAATGAGGGAAACAATTACTTTTCCAGTAGCATCCAAAAAAATGAAATATCTAGGAATCAATCTAATGAAGGAAGCAAAAGAGCTTTACACTGAAAACTACAGCACTCTGAAAAAGGAGATCGAGCAGGATATAAGACAATGGAAACACATCCCTTGTTCATGGGTAGGAAGAACCAATTTAGTGAAAATGGCCATACTTCCAAACTACTATATAGATTTAATGCAATGCCAATTGAAATTCCAACAACATACTTCACAGAACTAGAGAAAACTATCCAAAATTTCATTTGGAAGCAGAAGAAACCTAGAAGAGCAAAAGCAATTCTAGGCAACAGAGACATGGCTGGGTGTATCACAATCCCCAAGTTGAAACTATACTACAAAGCTACTGTGATTAAAACAGCATGGTACTGGCAAAGAAATAGACCCAAAGATCGGTGGAATAGATTAGAAGATGCAGAAACAACTTCAGACATACTCAGCCACCTCATCTTTGACAAAGGAGCCAACCACCCTCATTTGAGGAAAGATAGCCTATTTAATAAATGGTGTTGGAAAAACTGGATTTCAACCTGCCAGAAATTAAAACTAGACCCATACCTATCACTGTGCACTAAACTAAGATCTAAATGGATTAAAGATCTCAATAGTAAGACAGAAACACTAAACTTGCTGGAAGATAGGCTAGGTAGAACTCTTAATGACATTGGCATGGGAAAAGACTTTATGAACAAATGTTCAGTAGCTCAGGAGTTAGCACAGAGAATCAACAACTGGGATCTCATCATATTAAAAAGCTTCTGCAATGCAATAGAAGCTACCAACAGAGCTAAGAGACAACCTACAATGTGGGAAGAAATTTATAGCAGCTGTAACTCAGACAAAGGTCTATCATCAAGAATATATAAAGAATTGGAAAAAATCAGACCCCTCAAATTCAAAGACCCAATTCAAAAATGGGCATCTGAAATCAACGGACATTTCTCAGACAAAGAAGCAAAAGCAGCAAATAAATACATGAAAAAATGTTCAACATCACTGGTCATTTGAGAGATGCAGATGAAAACAACACTGAGATTCCACCTCACCTCAGAAAGAGTGGCTGCTATCAAGAAATCAACAAATAACAAATGCTGGTGGGGGTGTGGGGAGAAAGGAACCCTTCTCCATTGTTGGTGGGAGTACAGACTGGTGCGACCACTGTGGAAATCCTTATGGAGATTCTTCAAAGAACTAGGACTACAGGTCCCATTTGACTCAGCTATTCCCCTGCTGGGTATCTTCCCAAAAGAATTAAAAGAATCATACCACAGTGATATATGTGCACCTATGTTTATAGTAGGACAGTTTGTAATTGCTAAAGCTTGGGAACAGCCCAAGTGCCCATCAACTGGATACTGGAAAAAGAAGATGTGGGATTTTTTTGTAAAATGGGGTACTACTCAGCCATAAACAACAAGAAACTAGAGACATTTATAGTTAAATGGGTGCATATTGAGGCCATACTCTTAAGTGAAATAAATAGGACCCAAATGTGTAAATACCAAATCGTTTCTCTAGTGTGAGAAACTGAAAGTATAAATAAGGATTAAAATGAATATAATGAATAATTGATAATTTGAAATAGGAAGAAAAGCTTCTGCACAACAAGAGAAACCACCAACAGTGTGAAGAGATAACCCACCATTTGGGAAAAAAATTTCACCTGTTGTTCCTCATTCTACTATCTAGAATCTATAAAGAACTTTAAAAAATCAGACCTCCCAAATTTAAAGACCAAATCCAAAAATGGGCATCTGAAATGAACGGACATCTCTCACACAAAGAAGTAGAAACTGCAAATAAACATATGAGAAAACGTTCAACATCATTGGTCATCCAAGAGATGCAAATGCAAGCCACGCTGAGATTCCACCTCACCCCAGAGAGAATGGCTGCTATCATGAAATCAACCAATAACAAATGCTGGTGGGGTGGGGCTGTGGGGAAAGAGTAGCCCTGCTCCACTGCTGGTTTGAGTGTAAACTGGTGCAACCACTGTGGAAATCTGTATGGAGATACCTCAAAGAACTAGGACTACAGGTCCCATTTGACCCAAGTATTCCCCTGATGAGTATCTTCCCCAAAGAGTTAAAGGAATCATACCACAGTGACATATGTGCACCCATGTTCATAGCAGCACAATTTGTAATAGCTAAAACTTGGAAGCTACCCAATTGCCCATCAGCTGGTGACTGGATAAAGAAAAGGTCGTTTTTTAATAAAGAGGAGTACTACTGAGCCATAAAACATGAGAAATTAGAGATATTTATAGCTGAATGGATGCATATTGAGGTGATACTCTTAAATGAAATAAGTAGTACACACATGTATACACCAGTTTCTCTAGTGTGTGAAACTGAAACAGTAAATAAGGACTAAAAGTTATAATAAATAATGTGAAATAGGAAGAAAAGGGGCAAAGGGGAAGGGGAAGTCTTAAGTGTAGGGGAAAGGAAAGAAAGGAATGGAATTAATATGAGAAAATGAAAAATGGAAGCAAAGTCTTTGTAAATATGGAGGGATGGAGGGGTTGAAGGGAGGGCTGGGGAATGGTGAAAAAATAAGAACCAAGAGAGATTATGTAAAGGTGCAAATTTCCAATGATGTATGTCATTATATTATATACCTTAAACGTACCAATGAAATTAATTTTAAAAAAACACCATGGTACTGGCAAACAAATAGACCCAAGGATCAGTGGAATAGATTGCAAGAGGCACAAACAACACTAGACATACTCAGCCACCTCATCTTTGACAAAGGAGCCAACCATCCTTAATGGAGGAAAGATAACCTCTTTAATAAATAGTGTTGGAAAAATTGGATTTCAACCTGCCAAAGATTCAAACTACACTCCTATCTTTCACCATGCACTAAACTAAAATCCAAGAGGATTAAAGATCTAAATATTAAAACAGAAACACTAAACTTTCTGGAACATAAGTTAGGTAGAACTCTTGAAGACATTGGCATAGGAAAAGACTTTATGAACAAAACCTCAGTAGCACAGGAACTAGCACAAAAAATCAACAACAAGAATCTCATCTTATTAAAAAGCTTCTGCACTGCAAGAGAAACCACCAACAAAGCTAAGAGACAAATTACAATGTGAGAAAATATTTTCACCAGCTGCTTCTCAGACAAAGGACTATCTAGAATATATAAAGAACTTTGAAAAAATGAAACGCCCCAAATATAGGGCCAGGGATTTAGCTCAGTGGTTCTGCCACCTGCCTCCCAAATATAAAGATCCATTTCAAAAATGGGCATCTGAAAGGAACAGACATTTCTCAGACAAAGAAACAGAAATAGCAAATAATCATATGAAAAAATGTTCAAAATTACTGGTCATTCAAGAGATGCAAATGAAAACGATAAGATTCCACCCCACCCCAGAAAAAATGGCTGCTATCAGGAAATCAACAAATAGCAAATGGTGGCAGGGGTGTGGGGAGAAAGGAACCCTTCTCCATTGTTGGTGGGAGTGCAGACTGGTACAACCACTGTGGAAGTCAGTATGGAGATACCTCAAAGAACTAGGACTAGAGGTCCCATTTGACCCAGTTATTCCCCTGCTGGGGATCTTCCCAAAAGAATTAAAAGCATCATACCACAATGACATATGTGCACCCATGTTCATAGTGGCACAGTTTGTCATAGCTAAAGCTTGGAAGCATCCCAGGTGCCCATCACCTGGAAACTGGATAAAGAAAATGTGGGGTTTTTTATAAAATGGAGTACTACTCAGCCATAAAGAATGAAAATCTAGAGTCATTTACAGCTCAATGGATGCATATAGAGGCCATACTCTTAAGTGAAATAAATAGGACACACATGTATAAATACCGAATAGTTTCTCTAGTGTGAGAAACTGATAGTGTAAACCAGAGTTAAAATGATTAAAATGATTAATTGATAATTTGAAATAGGAAAAATGGTCCAAAGACGAAGGAGTGAAGGGAGGGGAAGGGGAAAGGAAAAGAGGGAAAGGAAAAATTATAAGAAAAAAAAAAAAGGAAATGAAATCTATGTAAATAGGGAAGGGTGGAGGGGGTGAAGGGCGCGCAGGTAATAGGGAAAAAGTTAATAATCTATATATATCATATCAAGGTACAACACCCAATGATAAATGTAAAGTAATTGTATACCTAAAATGTACCAATAAAATGTACCAATAAAATTAATTTAAAAAAAAAAGAATGGATGAACCTTGAGATCATGATGAAAAAAATCGTGAAATAAATCAGATGCACAAGCTTAAATATTGCATGGTTTCTTTTATATGAGAAACTCAAAATATAAATAAAGATAAAAATAAAGGCTGGATAATATGAAATAGAGAAATTTTTCTCAAATGGGAAGGGAATCAAGAATCAACAGATGGAGTAAGGGAGAGAGAGGAGAAGGGGATGAAAAGAGAATTAAGATGTGTTATGTATATGTACCAACTCCCAACAGGAATGTAATCATTATATATTACAAATATGTACTAATACAAAAAAAGAAACAAATGACAATAAAAATGCATCACATTAAAAAAATTAAATAAAAGCTAAGAAATTTTTTTAAATTCCACAAGTGGATGAATAAAAAGTTATTTCTCCATGACTTGAAGAGATGAGCATAATGCTACATAATGGAGTTTACTGCTTGTTATAATAAAGTAAAATTTTTTACCCTGATTTTTTCTCACTATATAATGGATATGCACCTAGGTTAGCTGATATATATATATGTATATGTATGTATACCTGTGTATAGATAGTTATTTTTAATAAGTACATAGCAATTAACAGTAGAAATTTACAAGAATTTATTCAAATATTCCTTTCTAGGCAGACTTTGAATTGACTTTCAGTTATTTGATGGCATAAAGATAAAATGAATACGCATTAATGCTTTTATTCTCCTATTCTAAAGGGCTGATTTCTCAAAGTGAGTGGGTTGAATAAAAGAGTATGTGTATTTTTTCTAATGCAGACATTTACATATTTATTTTATTAGAATTAGATTAATTCAACACACACACACACACACCAGCAGTGTGTGAAGGGCTCTTTCTCTTCCCATTGTCTCCAAAGGGTAGCTGTTCTTCTTCTATTTTTGTGAACACAGGTTTTTCTTGATGCTCTATTTTGCATTCCCTTCACTGGCAGTAAAGCTAAGGATTTTTCATGCATATTTGACATCAGCATATTCTCTTGTACGAATTGCCTGCTCATTTGCATTTTCTCTATGGATTTTTTGCTTTGCTCTGGTCAAGATAGATTAATCTGTCTGCTATATAAGCCATATTGCTGAAGCTATTATTTCTTTTTTGTTTTTGTCCTTTATGACTTTTTTTTTTTTTGTACCGGGGACCGAACTCAGGTCCTTGTGCTTGCCCAGCAGGCAGCGAAACCACTGAGCTAAATCCAATTTTGTTAATTTTAGTGGAGTCAAATGTACCAACATTTTTATGTGTGACTTTGTGTCACCTGTCTTACAGAAGACTTTTCTATTCAAAGATTATGAAATAGTAACCTCTATTTTTTCATATTTTACTGTTTTATTTAGGGCAGGAATTCATCTATACATTGCTTTGCGCAAGGTGTATGGCAAAAGGCTGGTTTGGTTTTGTTGTATGAATATGTATTTATCCCAATATCATTTATTAAGAAAGGATCATTTTCTGACAGATGAAAGGCACCTCTTTTATCATATAAGAATCCATACATCCTTGCCCATGTGTGCAATTTTAACTTGCTCCCACTTATCCACCGATATACTAGACTAAGGTTTTATTGCCTGCTGTTCAGCAGCAGGAACTGAAGCAGTGTGTAAAGTGTCCCACAGTATTTGTGTGGAGAGTGCCTTGTCCCCTGGAAGGGTATGAGATACTGTAGTCCCTTTTACTTCAGACCAGATGACTTGTTTGTTTTCATTACTCTTTACATCTTAGCTGCTAACAAGAATTTGATTCCAATTTGATTCTACAAATAATGCACAATGCAGAAAACACAGTACCTAGACCTAGAGTGAATAAGTCAAAGTGAGTAGTCTTTTATCACCCTGTCATAACATCCATGTATTAGGTCTTGAACAGGATTTAAGTTCACGAGCCTTGCTGTATAAAAGTAACTGCTTTAAAATTTGTAGTAAAATACACATGATGTAAAAAAAATTTTCTCTCCCTCTTTGACAAAGTTGGCTGCTTTTTTATTGCTTTTGAGGGGGTGGGGCTGGGGTTCAGGATCTCTTAGGGGGACAGACTAGTGGGCGGATCCTCTTCCTCTTAACCTTTCTGCCTTCCCAGGCTTCAGGCTGTACTATGAGCAAATACCAGCTCATAGATCTGGCGCCACTTGTTTTTGTAGGGTGTTGCTGAGAGTGGCCAGCACATAGAAGGTAGCTGACTTTAGCTGCCCTGATGTCCGCATTCTGACCACCAGAACATCTTTGTAGTTGGCAGACGGTGCTGTGCGCCTGCTTATTCATCTGGCTCAGGATGCTGGAGCAGTCACGCGCGATCCTCCACTGCAGATGCGCGAACATGGCAGAGAGTCCTCCCGCGGCAACGGTTGGAGGCAGAAAAAGGCCTGTATATCTCTTTGGGTACTTCTGACACCTTAACGATATTAAGTTTTCCAGCACGTGAATACAGACTGTCTATCCGTTTATTAATGTCTTCTTTAATTTCTTTCAACAATGTCTTGTAGTGCTCAGTGTAAAAATCTTTCTGCCTCCTTAGTTAAGTTTCTAACTTACATTCTTTTCGTTTTTCCTTTAAAAATGTGCTTAGTTTTTAAAAGATCAGTTGTGCAAAAAAGTGTTTTGTAATTTTTACTTCTCAAACAAAGGCACAACCCTCCACCACAGCCCACCCTGCTTCAATGGTGTTTCTGATAACCCACGCATTTTCCCCTTACTCCTGTAAGTCAATGGCTCAGAATAGACCCTCCTATAGAATTTATTAATCATCACTCTTGGACTGTTTAGAGTAGAGATCTAGAGAAGCTAACAAGCAAGCTTCTTTCTCAATGAGGTTAATGATTATGCCTATAATGGCAGTAGACTTCCAGCAGACACCACAACAAGGCATCATAAATCACTGAAAGCCAAAAAGGATTATCTTCAATAGTATTTCATTTTCTATCAGAAAAGTCTTTAAATAACATTACATCTCTTTTGCCCCAAAGAAATAGTCTAGCTGTTATGATGCCTGTAAAAAATGGGCTACAGCAAACAGATAAGGATCATTCACAGTACAGTGCAATGACTTCTATCCACACACTCTCAGAACCAAACCAATAAGCTATACCACACTGGATTATATATAGCAGCATTGTTGAAATAACCAAACAAAAGTGACACATTGACAACTTACATTTTTAGGTGATCACAGGTTTATGAGTTTAGATCACTCCAGTAAGCAGTAACATAACAGAACAAGGAGGATAGCAATATTCCGCTACTCCTGTGCCAAAAGATTTTTGATCTATATAGCAACAATGCAAGTAAAATGTGGCACATAATTTGTAGACCCTAAAGAAAAGTCACACTTTGTTTGGAAAAAGGCTGTTTATCACTGTAGACTTCAAGTTGCCATCCTCACAGTGATAGCAACTAGATGATGATGTTTAAATTGGTACAAAAAGAATAGAAATGCAACTTTTTCATTAAATATATATATCAAATTTAATATATATACATTGTATATATACATTATGTATATATACATTGTATATACTATATATATATATATATATATCCAGTTGTCATCTGTGTTTCAGGAGGTGAAACATTATTTTTTTCACATTGATTTGCCTTGGGATCCTTGGCAAAACTCAGTTGACTATAAATGTAAGGGTCTATTGCTAGATTCTCATTTCTATTCTTTTAATCTATGATTGTTCTGATGCTAAACAGTATTTCCTTGTCTTGAATGCCTCTTTGTACAATATTTGAAATTGAAAGTGTGGCTGCTCCAAATTTGTTGTTTTTAAAAATTGTTTTGGCTATTTTGCATCCTTTTCATTGTCATATGAATTTTAGAAGCAGTTTGTTAATTTCCTGGCAAAAACCAGTTGAGATCTTCGAGAGAAGGTGAGCCAGTCCCAGCACCTGGAAGGAGGTTCCCCCGCAACCATTCCACTCTGCTAGGGCAGAGAAGGTGGGTGCCAGAAGCACCCTCCCACCGGGTGGAAATGAGAAGGCACATAAAAAAAACTACAAAAACAGACTTCCAGATCACCTACAGCAACCCAAAGGGAAACGAAACGGTACAATCTGATACTCAACAAACTGGACTCTCTGAACTGGCAACAAAAGAGGATCTGGGAAAAATGAAATCAGAAATAATTACTCAGATAACAGCAAGGATTGTGCCCATAGTGCAAGACATGATTAATAAATCTAGAGAGGACACAGATAAAAAAATAGAGGATCTGAGGAACATGATGGAATCCCAATATAGAAAACAAGTGGAATCCATGAAACAGATGTAAACAGATTTCCAGGAGATTAAAAACTCCATCAAAAGTCTGCACAGCAGAATGAATGAATGTGAGGATAGAATTTCAGATATACAAGATAAGATTGCAACTAGTGAACAGGAAAAGAAAAATTGCTTTAAAATTGTGAGGGAACACGAGAAATCAATCCAGCAGCTGCTAGACGATGCAAAAAAGAATAGCATAAGACTGATTGGAGCCAATGAAGAAAGAGGAGAGAGTGCAGATGACATGAAAAAAACTGTTCACAGAAGTGATGGCAGAAAACTTCCCAAGGAGGGGAAAAGAACTTGACGTACAGATAAGTGAGGCATATAGGACTCCAAATAGACTTGATCAAAAAAAATCTACACATAGACATATCATAGTTAGGATTCCAGAAATCCAACAGAAGAACAAAATTCTACAAGCAGTGAGAGAAAAGAAACAAATCACATACAAAAGAAAGCCCATCAGAATCACAGCAGACTTCTCAATGCAAACCCTCAAGGCAAGGAGAGCTTGGAGTGATGTATTCCAAGCCCTAAAGGAAAACAGCCTCCAACCCAGCTTGAGGTACCCTGCAAAATTATCTTTCAAAATTGATGGAGAAATAAGATACAATCATGATAAAGAGCACCTCACAAACTTCATGAATACCAAACCAGTACTCCAAAAATTTTACACAATATTCTAGGAAAATGCAATGAAGATCACAACCCCAGGAAGCCCAGCAGAATGAATCCATTGGGCATGACAAATTAAACGCAAAGTGGGAGAATCCAACAAAAAGAAAAAGTCATGACAAGGCTTTTAAAACTTTTAACTTCATCTCCCTAATGAATGTATAATTCAATCTTATTATTGTACTGATTAGTATTTTTCTGATTCTAGAGTTGCACACCTTTCCTTGTGCAGTACTGGCTATTTATCATCTTCTTATGTCTACTTTTTAATTGGATTGTCTATTAATGAGCTGTAAGAGTTCTTTATATATTCTGGTCATAGGTTATATGCATTGTAAATATGGTCAGTTTAAGGACTACTTTTCATTTTAATGATGTCATTTAAAGTTCTAAATTTTGATGGAATCTCATTTATCAATTTTTGTCTTTTATGCATCATGTTTTTTGTATCCTAGGTAGTTCTTGCCTACCCTGAATTCATAAACATTTTCCCTTATAATTTCTTCTTAAAGTTTTATACTTTTAGGATTTCATATTTAGGTTCATAGATCCCTTCAAGATATTTTTATGTATGGAAATAAAGGTTTGAGGTTAATTTTTTATGTATGGATACCAGGTGTTCTAGTGTCATTTGCTGAAAACACTATCTTTTCCTCGGCTCTTGAATTGAGTTTATATTCTATAAAATGCTAATGTTAAATAATCTTTCAAAACTCAGTGGACCATATATGTGTGGTTCTATTTCTCGATTCTCTGTTTTATTCCAATGATCTATATGTCTTTCCTTACACCAACACTGCCTTGATTACGGTAGCTTTAGAAGAAATCTTAAAATTACTTACTAAACATCTTCCAACACTGTTTTTTGGGGGTTTTTCCGTTTTACATTTCTAGGTCCTTTGCACTCCTACATAACTTTTAAATTTCAATATCTAATTCTTCATGTACAGCAAGTATGCATAGACCTGAATTTTTATGCATACCTTGTGTTTTCTAATCCTGCTAAATTCAAATACAAGTTCTAGGGGCTCCTAGAGATTTCTTAGTATTTTCTCTGTAGATGCTCATTTCATCTACATATAAAGAGTTTGCTTCTACCTTGCCAATCCTATCCTAATTGTGTCATTTTATTTCCAGACTATTTTGTTTGGGCCTAGATTTCAAAGTTTAATCGACAGAGGAAGAGTAGGCATATATGCCCTTGTTCCCCACCTTATGGAAAAAGTATTGTATCTTCTCCATTCATATAAGGCATTCTCGCTGGAAGTATGGGGTACATGTCTTTAATCTGTTGAGAAGGTTCTGTTCCACTTCTACTCTCCTGTTAGCTTTTACCATGAACAGCTGTGGAAATTTAGCCCAATACTTTTTCTCCAACTAGTGACAAGATCATATGGCTTTTTCCTTTCCCCTGTTAAAATGATGACTTTTGGGGGTGGATCTTCCAATGCTGGACCAACACTGCCATCCCGATAAAAAAACCACTTTCTACATACTGCTAGATCTGACTTCTAATAGTTTGTTTTGTTAAACAAATTTCTGTCTATGTTCATACTTTTTTCTTCTATTATCTTTATCCAGTTTTAGGATTAGCACAATGCTGATTTCCTAAAATGAGGGGAGAAGTGTTCCTTTTTCTCTCTGCTTTAAATGTTTGATATAATTTATCAGTTAAAATGTATATGAGCTTGCTGTTGTAATATAGGTAGATTTTCAAGCTAGGAATATACTTTCTCTTTTTTAATTAAATTCTGTTATTGGTACACTGTAGGTATACAACACAATTACATTTCAAATTGGGAATTGAACCTTTACATAATGCATCTTGGTTCTTATTTTTTCCCCATTCCTAGCCCTCCCTTCAAGCCCTCCACCCTTCCCTATTCACAAAGACTTTATTTCCATTTTTTCCATTTCTCAGCATTTTTCCTTTCTTTCTTTCCTTTCCACTGCTGCTCCCATTACCCCACCCCCTTTGAACCTTTTCTTCCTATTTTACATTATTGATTATACATTCTAATCAATGGTACATTTTAGGTATACAATATAATGACATTCATCATTGGAAATTTACACCTTGACATAGTCTCTCTTGGTTCTTATTTTTCACCCTTGCCCAGCCCTCCCTTCAACCCCTCCAGTCCTCCCTATTTACAAAGATTTTGTTCCTATTTTTCCATTTTCTCATATTAATTCCATTCCCTTCTATCCTTTCCCCTAGCCCTCCCACTTCCTTCCCCTTTGCCCCTTTTCTTCCTATTTCACATTACCTATTATACATTTAGTCCTTATTTACACTTTCAGTTTCTCACACCAGAGAAACTATTCGGTATTTATACATGTGTGTCCTATTTATTTCACTTAAGAGAATCGCCTCAATGTGCATCCATTTAGCTACAAATATCTCTAATTTCTCATTTTTTGGGCGGAGTAGTACTCCATTTTATTAAAAAAAACACATTTTCTTTATCCAGTCTCCAGTTGATGAGCATTTGGGCTGTTTCCAAGTTTTAGCTATTACAAACTGTGCCGCTATGAACATGGGTGCACATATATCACTGTGGTATGATGCTTTTAATTCTTTGGGGAAGATCCCCAGCAGTGGAATAGCTGGGTCAAATGGGATATCCAGTCCTAGTTCTTTGAGGTATCTCCATACTGATTTCCACAGTGGTTGCACCAGTCTACACTCCCAACAGCGGTGGAACAGGGTTCCTCTTTCCCCACAGCCCCACCAGCATTTGTTACTGGTTGATTTCATGATAGCAGCCATTCTTTCTGGAGTGAAGTGGAATCTCAGCATTGTTTTCATTTGCGTCTCTCGAATGACAAGAGATGTTGAACATTTTATCATGTATTTATTTGCTATTTCTACTTCTTTGTCTGAGAAATGTCTGTTCATTTCAGATGCCCATTTTCAGATTGGGTCTTTAAATTTGGGAGGTCTGACCTTTTTAAGTTCTTTATGATTCGAGATAGTAGACCTTTGTCTGAGGAAGAGCAGGTGAAGATTTTTTCCCACATTGTGGGTTGTCTCTTCACACTGCTGGTGGTTTCTCTTGCTGTGCAGAAGCCTTTTAATAAGAAGAGATCCCATTTGTTGATTGTTTGTGCTAGTTCACGGGCAACTGAGGTTTTGTTCATCAAATCTTTTCCTACACCGATGTCTTCAAGAGTTCTACCTAACCTCTGTTCCAACTGGTTCAGAGTTTCTATTTTAACATTTACATTTTTAATCCATTTTGATTTTACTTTAGTGTATGGTGAGACCTATAGGTCTAGTTTTAATCTTTGGCAAGTTGAAGCCCAATTTTTCCAGCATCATTTATTAAAGAGGCTATCTTTCCTCCAATGAGGGTGTTTGGTTCCTTTATCAAACATGAGATGGCTGAGTGTGTCTGGCGTTGTTTCTGCATCTTCTAATCGGTTCAACTGGTCCTCAGGTTTGTTCCTTTGCCAGTACCATGCTACTTTTATCACAGTAGCTTTGTAGTATAGTTGCAGGTTGGGGATTGTGATACCCCCTGCACTGACTGTGTTACCTAGAATTGCTTTTGCTATTCTGGGTCTCTTCTTCTTCCAAATGAATTTTTGAATTGTTTTCTCAAGGTCTATGAAGTATGCTGCTGAGATCTCAATTGGAATTGCATTAAATCTATATAGCAATTTTGGAAGTATGGCCATTTTCACTATATTAATCCTTCCTACCCAGGAGCAAGGGATGTCTGTCCATTTTCTGATATCATCTTCAATCTCTTTTTTCAGAGTGCCATAGTTTTCAGAGAAGAGGTCTTTGATTTCTTTCCTTAGGTTGATTCCTAGGTATTTCAGTTTTTTGGATGCTATTGTGAAAGGAATTATTTGCCCTATTTCTCTCTCAGGGAGTCTGTCATTGGTGTAGAGGAAAGCTATTGATTTTTGTGTGTTGATCTTGTAAGCAGCTACTTGACTGAATTTGGTTATTAAGTCTAGAAGACTTTTGGTGGAGTTCTTGGGGTCTTCTATATAGAGTATCATGTCATCTGCAAATAATGACAATTTGACTTCTTCATTTCCTATCTTTATTCCTTTTATTTCTTTCTCTTGTCTAATTGTTGTGACTAATGTTTCCAGAACTATATTGAACAAGAGTGGTGATAGTGGACATCCTTGTCTTGTTCCTGATTTTACTGTGAAGGATTTCCATTTTTGACCATTTAGTATGATATTGGCTGTTGGTTTTTCATAGATGGCTTCTATCAGTTTGAGGTAGACACCATCTATTCCAATTTTTGCTAGGGTTTTTATCATAAATGCATGTTGGATTTTGTCAAATGCTTTTTCTGCATCTACGGAGATAATCATATGGGTTTTTTCCTTGGCTCTATTGATATAGTGTATTACATTAATTGATTTGTGTATATTGAACCATCCCTGCATCCCTGGGATGAATCCCACTTGATCAGGGTGTATGATCTTCTTGATGATCTTCTGCATTCTGTTTGCCATTATCTTATTAAGGATTTTTGCATCTATGTTAATTAGTGAGATTAGCCTATAGTTCCCTTTTTCAGTTGGGTCTTTCTCTGCTTTGGGGATCAAGGTGATACTTGCTTCCAGGGATGAATTTGGGAGTATTGCTTGCCTTTCAATTTTCATTGAAGAGTTTAAACAGTAGTGGCAGCAGTTCCTCTCTAAATGTCTTGTAGAATTCAGCAGTGAAGCCATCAGGGCCCGGGCTTTTCTTAGTTGATAAGATTTGAATTACATTTTCAATTTCATGGGTTGATATTGGGTTGTTCAGAATGTTTAGGTCTTCTTTGTTCAACTTTGGTAATTCATATATATCTAGGAATCTGTCCATTTCTTGTGTGTTTTCCATCTTATTTATAGGCTCTGGAAGTAAGTATTGATGATCCTCTGGATTTCTGCTGGGTCTGTTGTAATTTCACCCTTTTCATTCCTAATTGCATGGATTTGGGCCATTTCTTTCCTTTTTCTGATAAGGTTGGCTAAGGGTTTGTCAATTTTGTTGATTCTTTCGAAGAACCACCTCTTGGCTTCATTGATTTTTTGGATCATTCTGTTAGTCTCCATTGCATTGATTTCTCCTCTGATTTTTATAATTTCCTCCCTTCTGTGAGCTCTGGGGTTGTCCAGCTCTTCTTTTTCTAGAAGCTTGAGTTTCAGCATCAGGTTGTTTAATTGGGCTTGTTCTGTTTTCCTAATATGGGTATTCACTGCTATGAATTTCCCTCATAAGACTGCTTTCATTGTGTCCCATAGATTCCAATATGTTGTATTGTCATTGTCATTCAACTGGAAAAACTGTCTGATTTCTTCTTTAATTTCCTGTGTGACCCATTGGTTATTCAGAAGTGTGTTGTTCAATTTCCACGTGTTTATGAAATTTTTTTAGTTTCTTTTGGTATGGATCTCCAATTTCTTCGCACTATGGTCTGATAATATACAGGGGATAACTTCCATTCCTTTGCACTTACTTAAACATGCTCTGTGTGTGAGTATGTGATCTAATTTGGAGACTGACCCATGTGCTGCTGAATAGAATATGTATTCTGATTTTGTGGGGTGGAATACTCTGTAAACATCTGTTAAGTTCTTTTGTTCAAGAGTTCAATTGAGTTCTAGTATTTCATTACTTATTTTTAGTCTAGTTGATCTATCTATTTGTGACAGTGGGGTGTTGAGGTCCCCCACTACAATTGTATTAGTGCATATATGACTTTTCATGTCCATTAGTATTTGTTTTATATAGTTGGGTGCACTAGTGTTTGGTGCATAGATATTTATGATTGTCATCTCTTCTCTTGGATTCTTCCCTTTACAAGGATGTAGTGTCCTTCTTCGTCTCTCTTAATCAGTGTTGGTTTGACATCTACTTGATCTGCAAAGAGGATACCTTCTCCTGCTTTTTTGGGGGTTCCTGTTGCATGGAATATTGTTTTCCACCCTTTAACTTTCAGTCTATGAGTTTCCTTTTGAATTAAGTGTGTTTCTTATATGCAGCATATTGTTGGATTTTGCTTCTTGACCCATTCTGCCAGTCTGTTTCTTTTGATTCATGAATTGAGACCATTAATGTTGATGGTTATAACTGAAACGTATTGACTTGTCATTGCCATGACTTTTTCTTTTTGTTGGGTTCTCCCCCTTTACATTTAATTTCTTGTCATGCCAGATGGATTCATTCTGCTTTGCTTCCTGGGGTTGTGATCCTCAATGTCTGTTCCTAGGATATTGTGTAAAATTCTTTGGAGTGATGGTTTGATATTCTCAAAGTTCCTAAGGTGCTCTTTGTCATGAAAGTATCTTATTTCTCCATCCATTTTGAAAGATAGTTTTGCAGGGTACATCAATCTGGGTTGGAGGCTGTTTACTTTTAGGGCTTGGAATATGTGACTCCAAGCTCTTCTTGCCTTGATGGTTTGTGTTGAGAAGTCTGCTGTGATTCTGATGGGCTTTCCTTTCTATGTGATTTGTTTCTTTTCTCTGACTGCTTGTAGAACTTTGTTCTTCTGTTGAGTTTCTGGAATCCTAACTATGATATGCCTATGTGTAGATTTTTTTTGATCAAGGCTATTTGGAGTCCTATATGCCTCACTTATCTATATGTCAAGTTCTTTTCCCCTGCTTGGGAAGTTTTCTGCCATTACTTCTGTGAAGAGATTTTTTATGTCATCTGCACTCTCTCCTCTTTCTTCATTGACTTCAATCAGTCTTATGTTATTCTTCTTTGCATCATCTAGCAGCTGCTGGATTAATTTCTCATGTTCCGTTATAATTTTGAAGCAATTTTTCTTTTCCTGGTCACTAATTGCAATCTTATCTTCTATATCTGAAATTCTGTCCTCACATTGGCTCATTCTGCTGTGTAGGCTTTCAATGGAGTTTTTCTTCTCCTGGAAATCTATTTCCATCTGTTTTATGGATTCCATTTGTTTCTTATGTTGGGATTCCATCATGTTCCTGAGCTCCTCTCTAGATTTATTAATCATGTCTTGCACTAGGAGCACAATCTCTCCTGTTATCTGAGAAATTGTTTCTAATTTCATTTTTTCCAGATCCCCTTTTGTTGCCAGTTCAGTGGGTCCAGGTGGTTGAGATTCAGAGTGTTCCATCTCCTTTCCCTTTGGGGTTGCTGTAGGTGATCTGGAAGTCTGGTTTTGAGACTTATTTATGTGTTTTCTCCTTTCGACTTGGGGGGGGCGGTGGGCTGCTGTTGGCGCCCAGGTGGCTCACCTCCTCTGAGCTGGGAGAGGTGGGACAGGGGCCAGGAGTGGCGGTAAGGATGGTGGCCCAGAAGCCCCTTCCTCTGGGCCAGGAGCAGCGGGACAGAAGGTGGCCCAAAAGCCCTTTCCTCTGTACTGGGGGCAGCGTGAGGGATGGTGGCTGGGAAGCCCTTTCCTCTGGGCCAGTATCAGTAGGACGGCAGCTCTGAAGCCCCTACCTCTGGGCCAGGAGCAGCGGGAGGGATAGTGGCCTGGAAGCCACTTCCTCTGGGCTGGGAGCGCCGGGACAGAAGGCAGCCCAAAAGCCCTTTCCTCTGGGCTGGGAGCAGCGGGAGGGATGGTGGCCAGGAAGCCCCTTCCTCTGGACCAGAAGCAGTGGGACAGTGGCTCAGAAGCCCCTACCTCTGGGCCAGGAGCGGGGGGACCCAGTACAGTGGTCTGGTTGTCTGGTGTCCTCTCCATCTTTGTAGTGTGGAACCAGGTGGCTGTACAGAAGAGCAGGGGGTGAGGGCATGTCCAGTGGATTGCTGCCGAGGCGGGGGCTGATTCAGCCTGTTCCGCGTGAAATCGCGACCTTGGTAGGGTGTCCACCTCCGTCAACATTTTGACTATGGTGTAGCCAGCTATGAATCTCTTTGTATTTTTCCAAGAGTTCACTGACCTTCTTGATATGTAAACTAGTATTTTTTCATCAAATTTAGGGAATTTTTCACCATTATTTTGTCATGATTTTTCTTCTCCTTTTTCTGTTCTACTGGTACTTCCATTATGTGGACGTTGGTGCATCAAATGGTTCTTTTCTCTTTTTTTTTAATCTAATGGTTCTTAATGGCATCCCAAGTTTCTATCAGGATGTGTTCATTTCCTTCATTCTTTTTTAATTTCTGTTCTTCAGAAGGCACGATCTCTATTAATCTTTTTTTAAATGTTCTAATTCTTTTTTATTCATTAAGTTTATTGGTACATTTTAGGTACACATTGTGATCGGAATCATTGTTGGGAATTTGGAGGGTCTTATTTTTTTTCAATTCTTGATATATGCTAGAGAGTAGACCTTTGTCCTAGGAACAGCTGGTAAAAATCTTTTCCCACATTGTAGGTTGTCTCTTAGCTCTGTTGGTGGTTTCTCTTGCAGTACAGAAGCTTTTTAATAAGATGAGATCCCAGTTGTTGACTCTTTGTGCTAGTTCCCGTGCTACTGAGGTTTTGTTCATAAAGTCTTTTCCTATCCCAATCTCTTCAAGAGTTCTACCTAACTTATCTTCCAGCAGGTTTAGTGTTTTTTTTAAATTGATCTAATTCATTTTCCCTGCTAAAATATATTGTTAAGATATTCTATTGAATTTTCTATTTCAGTGATTAAAATTTTTAATTCTAGAACTTCCGTTTGGAGCTTTTTAATAAGTTCTATTCCTTTACTGATATTTTCTATGATGATGCATTGTCATCATACCCACTCTAAATCCTTTTAACATGATCTTTTAGCTCTTTTAACATATATATAAAACCTGCTTATAGGTTTGTTTGTGGGGTTTGGTTTTGGTTTGGTTTGGTTTGGGTTTTTTGTTGTTATTATTGTTGGGGTTTTTTTGTCTATGTGTACTAGAAATTGAACCCAGGACCTTCACAGAGAGCTACATTCCCAGCCCAGTGTTTTTTATTTTGAGACAAGGTACTTCTAAGTTTCTAAGTTGTCCAGGCTGGGCTTGAACTTGCAATCTTCCTCTTTCAGTCTCCCATAGTGCTGTAATTATAAGTGTGCATCACCATTCCCAGCTGCTTTTAGGTTTTTGCCTGATGTATCTAACATCTGGGCCCATGCAAAAGCAGTTTCTCATGCTTGTTTTTTTTCTTATGTATGGATTACACATTCCTGTTTACATGTCTTGCAATTTTTTCTTGAAAATAAACATGCACTGGGTTTCTTCTTGTTCCTTGGTTTTTACTTTGCTTGTTTGTTCATTTGGTGCCTTGGCTAGAGTTCAGTGAAGTCTGTTCCATCAGGAGTGTGAAGGCTGTGATGTCACTCCTGCAAAGGCTTGGGCTTGGGCACGCACAAAGTTACCCTAGGATGGCAGAAGTTTTAGCTAGAGTTTCTTTAATGGTCTCCTTTCCTTTTCTGTCCATTAAATTCTCTGCCTCCCTTAAACTCTATTCCAAATAAGCCTGTTTACTAGAGAGCTGGCATTTTTACAATCTGTCATCCTCCATCACCCAGGGAAAAATATGTGAGCCACAGCTCCAGAGCTGAGGGTAGGAATAGGCCCTACTTCTCTTCTCAAGCACAGTGCCAGACTAGGAGAGTAAGCTCTTGTCATTGGGGTTTGTCTAGTCTTCCGTGGAACCTCCACACTATGAGCAAGCATGAACAAAGATGGTCAGGGCCCCAGTATTCTTGGCCTGCCATGCCTGAAGTAGAGTCTCTGCCCAGCAGCCTTTCCTTCCAGGGAAATACCAGGCAAACAAGATGGGCATCTAGAAGAATGACTATGGTTTCATCTGAGCTCTTTTCAAGTCTCTTTCCATGACCCTGCTGTTTCACTTCAGACTGCTCAGCTTCTATTGGTCTCACATCCAGCTAATTGCTAGCTGGTTACACAATTTTTTTTTCATAAAGATTGTAAAAATGCTCTTGGACATAAATTGCTCCACAGTGTGATCCAATTAAAATCAATCCCTCACATAGATAGTCTTTGAAGCTTTGAAGCTTGCTCCAAACCGATGAGATATGCTCTTAGATGTCTCTTTATAAAACTTTTATTTTATGGTAAGAATTTTTATTATATTATTTATATTATTTTTTATATCTGGACTATCAAATCTCTTTACTTCTTTTACATTTTGCCTTGCCTACTTGTTAAAAGCATTATCTTACAAATAATAAAAATGCATTATTGACAAACTGTTAATATTCTGTTGAGATTTAACTAAAATTCCAATAAATTTTCATACTAATTTTGGACAATACATGTTTTGTTAAGTGAAAGTGCCCAAGCATATAATCTGCCTTTTCATTTGCTCAAATATAAAATCCCTCAGTATTATCCTTTTGCTTTCCTCATATTGACATCATGGCCACAGACAGGCTGGAGAAAGCTGAGCTGCCAGGGGTTACAATGGTCAAATAAGGCAACAGGCCAAAAGAAAAGGAACAATTTCCTTTATTTATATTTACTATAATTGTATAAGGAGGGAATGCAAGGACTCCCCCTTAATATCCAATTGTTCTCCTACTTAACAGAACTGGGCAAGAGTCAGATGTGTCAGCACATAGAGGAAGAATCATCTCATTGCCAACGGGGACTCAACAAAACATTCTTGCCATCTTATGGACCCGGGGGCTGAAGAGAGGAATAGAGGAAAAGTACAAAAGTACTGAGAGTGGAGAAAAATGTGTTCAGTGCCCCCTGATAAGATAGGCTTACCACAGAAGCCTCAGCTAAGAGCCCCTGAAAATAAGATTCTGAATGCAGATACCTGAGCTAGCAATGTAGACATGTGTAAGAGCATGGCTGACCTAAATGGAAAGAAAAGAAGTAGAGTTTGTTAATCTGGATCAGATCCAAATTACTCAATCTTTTGGTTATAGATCAACATACCCTCTCTTGAAAAAAACATAAAGATGTCCTTCTGTTCCTTTCTAGAAGTGTTATATCTTCTGTTCATGTATTAGTCTGTGACCCATCCTGAGGTGACTTTTGTGTGTAGTGGTGATGTGAAGTAAAGGGTTAAGTTCACTTTTTGCATGAAGATAGCCAAATCTTCCATCATCATTCCTTAAAAAGGCTACCTTTTCCCCTAATGAATTTTTTTGCTATGTTTTCGAAAAATGAATTGAATGCAAATGTTAGAATTTATTTCTGTACTCTCAATTCTGTTCTAATATTCTGTATGTCTATATTTTTGCAATTATTATACTCTTTTGATTACTATGATTTTATAGTAAGTTTGCTAATTAGTTAACGTAAGCTTTTTAGCTATTCCAGGTTATTTTCATTTCTATATAAATTTCAGGAATGTATTAGTCACTTTTCCATCACTGGGAAAAAATACCTGATACCAGCTATTTAAACCATAAAGAAGTTTTTTGACTCAGTTTCAATGGGTGCAGTCCATGATTGACTGCCTCCGAGGCAGAAACAACAGGGTGGAAGGACATGGTGGAGGAAAGCTTCTCACCTTATAGCAGTCAAGAAGTAGAGAGAAAGGTCAAGTCAGGGACAAAAACACACCACTCCAGAGCTAGTTTCACGATGTTGCATTCCTGTAATCCGGCACTGTGGAAAGGCTGAGGCAGGAGGATCGAAAATCGGAGCTCAGCTTGGGCAACTTAGTGACTAAGAAAGACTATCTCAAAATGAAAAAGGGTTGGGATTCAGCTTAGTGCAAAACACCTGGCATCAGCTACCAGTACCCCACACACACAAGAAAAAGAATACACCCTTCCAGGTCACACCCTCATCCTACCTCATCTGACCAAATCCCACCCCCAAACAGCACATTCACCTATGAAATCATCAATAGATTAACTCACCTATGAGTATAATGCCCCATGATCTGCTTACCTTCTGAGATCACCCACCTCTGAATACGTGAGACTTTTTGGTGGCATTTTAGATCTAATCCATAACAAGGAGCATACATCAATTTCTATTGATATTTTCATAGGGATTGACTTGAATTTACAGAGTAATTTGGGTACAGTTGCCATTGTGACACAAGGAGCATTTCAATCCATGAAAATAGAACGTGTCTCCATTTACTATCTACTTTGCTTCTCTCAGCAGTGTTTTGTAGTTCTCAATGTACAGGTCTTGTGCTGCTTTCATTGAATTTAATCCTAAGTATTTTATTCTTTTCAATGCTATGGTGAATGGAATTGTATTTTTAATATGATTTTCAGATTAATTGCTAGTAAATAGAATATAATCATTTTGTATACTGATATATGATGTGAATTTACAAAGCTCAATTATTAGTGATAGAAGTGTTCACATTTCTTTTTTTTCTTAAATTCTTTTATTGGTACATTTGAGATATACAATACGTTTACATTTACCATTGGGTGCTTGTACCTGTACATGATGTATCTTAGTTCTTATTTTTCCCCCCCCATTACTGGTGTGCCCTTCACCCCCTCCACGCTTCCCTATTTAGATAGACTTCGTTTCCATTTTTTTTTCCTTTACTCATAATTTTTCCTTTCCCTTCTTTCCTTTCCCCATCTCCTCCCACCACCCATAACTCTTTGGACCTTTTCCTATTTCAAAGTATCAATTATTCGTTATTAATCCTTTTAATTCATATTTACACTTTCAATTTCTCACACTAGAGAAACTATTTGGTATTACACATGTGTGTCCTATTTATTTCACTTAAGAGTATGGCCTCAATATGCATCCATTTAGCTATAAATGACTCTAGTTTCTCATTCTTTATGGCTGAGTAGTACTCCATTTTATTTATTTTTTTAAAAACCACATCTTCTTTATCCAATTTCCAGTTGATGGGCACTTGGGCTGTTTCCAAGCTTTAGCTATTACAAACTGTGCTACTATACATAGGTGCACATATATCTCTGTGGTATGATTCTTTTAATTCTTTGGGGAAAATACCCAGCAGGGGAATAGCTGGATCAAATGGAATCCCCAGCCCTAGTTCTTTGAAGTGTCTCCACACTGATTACCATAGTGGTCGCACCAGTCTGCACTACCACCAACAATGGAGAAGGGTTCCTTTCTCCCCACACCCCCGCCAACATTTGTTACTGGTTGATTTCTTAATAGCAGCCACTCTTTCTGCGGTGAGGTGGAATCTCAGTGTGGTTTTCATCTGTATCTCTCGAATGACCAGTGATATTGAGCATTTTTTTATATATTTATTTGCTGCTTTTACATCTTTGCCTGAGAATTGTCTGTTCATTTCAGATTTCAGATGTCCATTTTTGAATTGAGTCTTTGAATTTAGGGGGTCTGATTTTTTTTCAGTTCTTTATATATTCTAGATAGTAGTGCTTTGTCTGAGTTACAGCTGCTAAAATTTTTCCCCATATTGTAGGTTGTCTCTTAGCTCTGTCGGTGGTTTCCCTTGCAGTGCAGAAGCTTTTTAATAAGATGAAATCCCAGTTGTTGATTCTTTCTGCTAGTTCCCATGCTACTGAGGTTTTGTTCACAAAGTCTATTCCTATGCCAATATCTTCAAGAGTTCTACCTAATTTATCTTCCAGCAAGTTTAGTGTTTCTGTCTTAATATTTAGATCTTTAATCCACTTCGATGTTCATTTAGTGCATGATGATAGGTATGGGTCTAATTTTAATTCCTGGCAGGCTGAAATCCAGTTTTTCCAACACCATTTATTAAATAGGCTATCTTTCCTCCAATAAGGGTGGTTGGCTCCTTTGTCAAAGATGAGGTGGCTGAGTATGTTTGAAGTTGTTTCTGCATCTTCTAATCTATTCCACTGATAGTGGGGTCTGTTTCTTTGCCAGTATCAGGCTGTTTTTCTCACAGTAGCTTTGCAGTATAGCTTCAAGTTGGCTATTGTGATACCCCCAGCTATGTCTCTGTTGCCCAGAATTTTTTTTGCTATTCTAGGTCTCTTCTGGTTCCAAATGAATTATTGGATTGTTTTCTCTAGTTCTGTGAAGTATATTGTTGGAATTTCAATCAGCATTTCATTGAATCTATATAGTAGTTTTGGAAGTATGGCCATTTTCACTATATTGGTTCTTCCTATCCAGGAACAAGGGATGTCTTTCCATTTTTTTATATCCTCCTCAGTCTCCTTTTTCAGAGTGCTGTAGTTTTCAGTGTAGAGGACTTTTGCTTCCTTTGTTAGATTGACTCCTAGACATTTCATTTTTTTTGGATGCTATTGGTAAAGAAATTGTTTCTCTAATTTTTCTCTCAGTGAGTCTGCTATTTGTGTATAAGAAGGCTATTGTTTTTGAGTGTTGACCTTATATCTACCTACTCTACTGAATCTGTCAATTAAGTCTAGAAGTGTTTTGGTAGAGTTTTTTGGGTCTTCTATGTATAAAGTATCATTTCATCAGCAAATAATGAGAGTTTAACTTCTTCCTTTCCTATTTTTCTCCCTTTTATTTCTTTCTCTTTTCTAATTCCTGGAGCTAATGTTTCCAGAACTATATTGAACAGGAGTGGTGATAGTGGGCATCTTTGTCTTGTTCCTGTTTATACCATGAAAGTTTTCAGTTTTTGACCACTTAGTATGATGTTAGCTGTTGGTTTTTCATAGATAGCCTTATTGAGATAAAGACCCATTCCAATTTTCTGTAGGGTTTTTATCACGAATGGGTGCTAGATTTTGTCGAATGCCTTTTCTGCATCTATTGAGATGATCATATGGATTTTGTCCTTGACTCTGTTAATATAGTGTATTACATTTATTGATTTATGTATGTTGACCATCCTTGCATCCATGGGATAAATCCAACTTGGTCAGGGTGTGTGATCTTCTTGATGATCCTCTGTCTTTTGTTTGCCAGTATCTTGTTGAGGATTTTTGCATCAATATTCATGAGGGAGATTGGCCTGTAGTTCCCTTTTTGGGTTGGGTCTTTCCCTGGTTTTGGAATCAAAGTCACACTTGCTTCCAGGAAGGAATTTGAAAGCCTTGCTTCCCTTTCAATTTCCTTGATGAGTTTAAAGAGAATGGCATTAGTTCTTCTTTAAATGTCTTGTAGAATTCAGCAGTGAAGCCATCAGGACCTGGACTTTTCTTTGTTCGTAAATATTTTATTACATTTTCAATTTCACTCATTGTAATTGGGGTTTTTAGAATTTCTATATCTTTTTCATTTAACTTTGGCAATTCATAGGTATTTATGAATCTGTCCATTTTTTCTGTGTTTTCCATTTTATTAGAGTACAGGTTCTCGAAGTAGGTATTGATGATCCTCTGGATTTCTGCTGGGTCTGTTGTGACTTCACCTTTTTCATTCTTAATTACATGGATTTGAGCCTTTTCTTTCCTTTTTTTGATAAGGTTGGCTAAAGGTTTATGGATTTTATTTACTCTTTCGATAAACCAACTCTTTGATTCATTCATTTTTTTGTATCATTCTCTTAGTCTCCATTGCATTGATTTCTGCTCTGATCTTTATAATTTCCTCTCTTGTGCACTTTGGGTTTGTTATTCTTTTCTTTTTCTACGAGCTTGAGGTTTTGCATTAGGTTATTTATCTGAGTTCTCTCTGTTTTCCTGATATGGCCATTCACTGCTTGAATTTCCCATGTAGAACTGCTTTCATTCTGTCCCATACATTCCTGTATGTTGTACTGGCATTATCATTTACTTGTTGAAACTGTCTAATTTCTTCTTTAATTTCCTCTCTGACCCATTCGTTGTTCAGGAGGGTGTTATTCAATTTCCATGTGTTTGTGGGAGTTTTGCAGTTTCTCATGTTATTGATGTGCAATTTTATTGCACTATGGTCTGATAATATACAGGGGGCAATTTCAATTCTTTACATTTCCTTAGACATGTCCTATGAGGTAGTATGTGGTCTATTTTGGAGAACGACCCATGTGCAGCCAAAGGAAATGTGTATTCTGCTTTTGTGGGGTGGAACACTCTCTAAATATCTATGATATCCATTTGTTTAATAGCTTGGTTCACTTCTAGAATTTTGTTGTTAATTTTTGTGTAGATGATGTGTCTATTTGTTATCTTGGGGTATTGAGGTACACCACTACAATTGTATTAGTGCTTATTTGGTTTTTCATGTCCGTTAATATTTGTTTTGTATACCTGGGGGCATTCGTATTTGGTGCATGTATATTTAGGATTGTCATCACTTCCTCTTGAATTGTTCCCTTCACAAGGATGTAGTGACCATCTTTGTCTCTCTTAATTAGATTTGGTTTGAAATCTACTTTGTCTGCAAATAAGATTGCTACCCCTGCTTTTTTCTTGGTTCCTGTCATGTGGAGAGCTGTTTTCCATCCTTTTATTTTCAGTCTATGAATTTCTTTTTGAGTTAGGTGTGTTATATTTCTGGATTTTGCTTCTTAATCCATTCTGCCAGCCTATTTCTTTTGACTGGTAAATGAGGCCATTAACATTGATAGTTATAATTGATACATGTTGACTCATCCTTGTCAGGATGTTTTACTGTTCTTGGCTCTTTCATTTCTTATTTCTTTTCCCCCCTTTCCCTTTAGTTTCTTACCTTGCCTGGTGGCTTCCCTCTGTTGGGCCTCATAGAGTTGTGACCTTCGTTGTCTTTTTATAGGATATTGCTTAGAATTGTTTGGAGTGCTGGTTTGGTGTTCATGAAATTTCTCATGTGTTCTTTGTCATGAAAGTATCTAATTTCCCCATGGATTTTGAAAGATAATTTTGCAGGATACAACAGTCTAGGTTGGAAGTTATTTTCTTTTAGGGCCTGAAATACTTCACTCCAGGCTCTCCTTGATTTGAGGGTTTGTGTTGAGAAATCTGCCATAATTCTGATGGGCTTTCCATTATAGGTGATTTCTTTCTTTTCTCTAACTGCCTGTACGATTTTGCTCTTCTGTTGGGTTTCTGGGATCTTGACTATTACATGTCTAGGTGTAGCTTTTTTTTTTCATGGCTGGGTGGAGTTCTATATGCCTCCCCTTATCTGTATGTCCAATTCTCCACCTCTGTCTGGGAAGTTTTCTACTATTACTTCTGTGAAGTATTTTTTATGTCAATTGTACTTTCTTCTGTTTTTTTGTGGACTCCTATCAGTCTTATGTTATTCTTCTTAGCATCATCTAGCAGATGCTGGATTGATTTCTCATGGTCCCTCACTATTTTAAGAAATCTCTGTTTTCATGGTCCTTCACCACAGTCCTGTCTTCTATATATGATATTCTGTCTTCAGATTCTCTTAATCTGCTCTGCATGCTTTCAATGGAGTTTTTAATCTCTTGAATATCTGTTTGAATCTGTTTCATGGATTGCATTTCTTTCTTATGTTGGGCAATCATAGTTTCCATTTCTTTCTTATGCTGGGCATTCACGGCTTCCAGCATGTTTCTGAGCTCATCTATTTTTTTATCTGCTTGCCATCTCTGTAGTTATCTGAGAGATTATTTCTGCTTTGAATTTTTCTAGAGCCTCATTCATCTGTTTTGTTACTTCCTGTGCTATCAGTTCAAGGTGTCTAGGTGGTTGATTATCAGACTTTTCCACCTCGTTTTCCCCAGAATTTGCCTTTTGTGGGGTGGAAGTCTGAGTCTGTGCCTTGCTTAAATGTCTTCTCATTTTTGTTTTTGGTACTGTCCTTGGTTTAGTTCCTGGGTTGATATTTTGAAGTTGCTTATTGTAAGTATCATTGTTGATGTATTTAGAACCCTTATGGAATGATTGCTTCTCAGAGGTGTCTTCCAGATATAGGTAGTCTTTAGGTCTTGAGTCTCTAATGGCTCTGAGGCTGCCTCCTTTTCATTATACCAGGAAGGACAACTGATTAGATCAATCACAACACCCTAGCCCTAGTGATGCAGTCAGCAACACCATAGCATCAAGTACATCTTTAAAAAATGACAACTTGTGGTAGTTATTATTCTATCACCTTTAACTGTGTGAATTAAATCAAAATCAAGGCCAACCCAACATATGCTTATATTGGATAAACTCTTCAATACAGGAACTTTACCCTTCAGGATGGGGAGTTAGAAGGTTGGGGAGGGAGGAATAGGTAGGTAGAAGGATAGGGGAAGGTTAGCAGTGAGGCCAGAGAGCACAAGCAAGAGAAGGAAAGAGAAGAAAAGGCAAAGAGTAAATACAAATTAGGGCCAGAACAGGAACACAAAGGGGAGATGAAGAACAATGTGGGAAAGCAAGGGAGCAAGGCAGAGAGAGAGAGAAAGAAAATAGAAGAGAAAGAAAAAAGAGAACAATAAAAATGTTGGAGTAGAAAAGAATAAAAAAAGAATATTAAAAATAAGAGCAAAAAAATGTGGTAATTTTCAAAATAACAAAAGATACAAATGAAGGGCCTCCTTCAGGGTATGTCTGTGCTGTCACAATAGACAACGTGGGCAGCAGTGTGCAGTTTTAAGTCAATGAGTCTCAGCAGGCTAGTCCCAGACCCTTGAGATTCAGGCAGATTTCTCGCTGTAAGTCCCAAGTTGAGCTCCCTGTCCTCCTATAGCGTTGCACTCTGCAAGGTTCTATTGCAGGTTTCAGCTTCCTTTACCCTGAAGGAAGTCCAAGTTCCATTGGGAGGTGATGATCCCTCCAACTTACTAAGCACAGTGGTCTGGTGTGCCTTTATTGCGGAGGTTCTCTTCAGTTTTCCAGTGGGCTTGTTTTCATCAGGGAGCCTGAGAGAGGCCCTCTCTCTGTTGTTCACTTCTGTAGCTCAGGACAATGGCTTTTATGTCCCCCTGTGCCTCTGTAGTGTGGAACCAAGTAGCTGCACAGCCAAGAGGCCAGAGCTGGTGGGGGAGAGCGGCGGGGGGGGGGGGGCTGTTGTTGGAGGCTCCCACCCGGCCAAGCTGGCGGCTGGTGGGCGTGCCCGGGGGGGTTCCTCCTCACCCTGTCTTGGTGGCAAGCTTGTCCACATTTCTTGTTTTGTAGAATAAAGGTAGTTTTAATTCTTTTTTCCAAACAGATTCATTAAACTTTTGTGTAACCATATTGCACCAACTAAGGGAATCTAATAAAAAGTTGGAACAGTAGTGGTAAAAGTAAGCATTTGTGCCTTGTTATCAATCTTCATTTTTTCAGTATTATGTATGATGTCAGTTTTGGGTTTCCAGTTGATAACCTTTGTTATAGCTTATATTGTATTTAGATGCCCCCTCAAAATCTCATGAGCTTATAGGAAGGGCAGCTTTGGGGCAGTGGTTGGATCATGGATGTGTGATACTGGATCTTGGGTTTGTGATACTGTTCATGAGTATGTGATACTGGATTAGTCCACTGGTGGGTTTATAGTTGAGTGTGATATTGGCTGGTAAAGCCTGGTGGGAGGAGATGGGTCACTGTATTGTGACCTGAAAGGGTATATATATCCTTCCTCTGCCCTTGACGCTGTCTGCTTCCTGCCTACCATGCCATGAACTCTTTCACCTCTCCCATCTGCCCTCTGCCATGCTCCCTTGCTTTGGAAACAGCTGACTATAGACTGAAACCTCTACAAACTGTGAGCCAATATTAACCTTTTCTCTTTTAACTTGTGAGTGTCAGCTATTTTGTCCCAGCAACCAAAAAGTACCTAAGACACTCTATCAATTTGGGGAAGTTTCCTTCTATTCCTAGTTTATTGAGGCCTTTTATCATAAATGTGTTGGATTTTTATTAGATACTTTTTGCATCTTCTGAGAAAATCCTGTGAGTTTACTCCTTTATATTCTACTGTTATTGTGTAATGCATTAACTGAATTTTGAATATTAAGGCAACCCTACATTCATGGGATTGATCTCACTTGGTCATGGTGTATCATCCTATTTATATGTTATAGGGGTAAAGTTGCTAATTTTTGGGTTTTTTTGTACCGGGGATCAAATTCGGGACCTTGCACTTGTGAGGCAGGTGGCAGCACCACTGAGCTAAATCCCGGGCTCTTAAATTTGCTAATATTTTAAGTACTACTGTGTCCATGTCTGTGAAGGATATCATGGTTTTTAGTCTTATTTTTCCTCTGATGTCTTGTCTGGCTTTGGTATCCAAATAATACTAGCCTCACAGGAGGAGTCAGAAAGTTTTCTCTTATCCTCTGTTTTCTGAAACAGTTTGTGAAGGACTGATAGAATTCAATTCACCATTGCAATGACCTGGCTTGGGGTTTTTCTTAGTGGAAATGTTTTATTACTAATTTAAACTATTTCTTTGTATCATAAATCTACTCAAACCTGTTATTCCTTCTTAAATACTTTGAATAAATTGTGTCCTAATGTGGTTGAATAGAAGAAGTAAGGATGCATAGAAAGAAGTAGTTTTGTCTGATAGTCCCTCAGACCAAGGGGCCCTCTTTAGGGGAAAATTTTCCTTTTTTTCTTCTTTGTCTTTCTTGTCTTTCTCTCTCTCTCTCTCTCTCTCTCTCTCTCTTTCTCTCTCTTTCTTTCTTTCTTCCCTTCTTCCTTCTTTCCTTCCTCCCTTCTGTCTGTATTGTGCATGTGTATGTGTTTTATTGAAAAATATGGTTGTACACAAGCATTACCAAACTTGCTTGGAACATCAAAGATCTCTTTAAATCCCAGCCATTGCTATGGAAACTGGTGGAATCAGCCTTACATAAAATAAAAACCTCAAAATCTGGTGACATAAAGGTTATATATGACTTGGCTAATGTATGTATGTTTGTCCACTACCTGTGATATATGTTATATAATGAATCTACATCATAAAATCCCCCCAAAGTTCTCTTTAAATTGGCTTATAGATAAGTTGGCACTGGATTAATTAACCCAAATGCCTTTTCTTTGTGTGATTTAGGGAAATCTCTAACAAACGCATTAGTTTAAATTGGTTGGTAAGATAAAAGTAAAGAAGTCTTTTAAGTTACTTTACCTAAGTTGCTAGCCAATCAGGATATTTATCTTTGTTGTAAATTTAAGTTACAATGTCTATTGCTTTCTATACTTCCGGTATATTTTCATAAATTGTTAATGTAGACAATTTTTAATAGTGATTTTTTACATGTTTGATGAAACTTAAATTCTAGTGTATATTTCTGTATGAAGGGGGGGGTTGTTCCTGAGAGGGACACTTAGGGCCTGGGGAACTACTAGACAAAACTCTGGTTGAATAAGCAGCTCTCTAAACCAATTTACTTAGTTTTTCTCTGCTGATGAGTGATTCCTCTGGTTTGCCTTAAGTCTTGGTGTGCTCCACCCCAACAAATGTTATTTTAAAAAAACTGTTACCTGCAATTATTTTGGTTATAATTCAAAAGGTTATTAAAGTTTTCTATATAAAGCAATAAGATTTTCTTAAGATTTTTTTTTGCTCATAATAACATTTATGAAAATTGACTTTTGAAAAAGGATTTTATGTTATATCAAGAAAATTTCTTGGTCCAGTCATGGTGGCATACACCTGTAGTTCCAACACTCAGGAGGCTGAGGAAGGAAGATTGTGGGTTCATACCCAGCCTGGACTACATGGTAAGACCCTATCTCAAAAAAATATTTTTTCTTGTGTTTTCTGCTGTTGGTATTTTAATTACCCAGGAAACTGAGTTTAAAGACAACTAAAGTTTACTTAAATGTTTGCTGTAAAGTCTTTTAAGTGATCAGTTTATAACTGTTTAAATGAACAGCAGTTATTTTAGGTTATAATAGTATATTTGGAAATATATATGATTAGGGTTGTACATACATCAGAGGACTAAATATTCTATGTGCCTGAGCCTTGTCTAAATGTACAAAGTTTATAGAGTGAAAGGTACATATGTTTAATACATATAAGGTAACCAGTAAATGTTCTCTTTTATATAATATGAATTGCATCTAGACCTTAAACAGATAAAGTGATCAAAAGTTTTTGGCATCTCTACTATTTGTTTTTGGTACAATTCAGTCCTGCCATATAAAACTTAGTCTGCATCTATTGGCTTTGACTAAACCAGCATTTTGTTATTGTAGAAATGAGATACACTTGTATGTTGAGTAATAAGTCTAACTGTGGTCACTAGAAATGTTTTCCTAAATTTATAGAAGATCTAAAGCTATCCTTTGACTCTTTTCAGTGCTCAGTGCTGTAGAGCTGTTAAAGGATTTTAAAATTTGCCTCAAAAGTAAAAGCTCCAGGGGATTTAGCTCAGTGGCACCACACCTACCTCACAATTCCGAGGTCCTGAGTTTGATCCTCAGTACCACACACACACACACACAAAAGTAAAAGCTTAGTTAATATATGTATATGTATATGTATATATGACTTCTCTATAGTTATGATGCTAATTATTGCTAACTTCTTTGTGTGAGTACATTTATGTTCTCCAAGCATACAAGCCCTCTAAAATGAAATCCTTAGGAGAACACCTTACCCTACTGGTGTCTTCCAAACTAAAATTGTTTCCTCAAAGATTTAACCATAGCTGTTCTAAGTCTTTCATCATCCACAGTTTTAATTTTGTCTTTAAAGCATTTGCAGCCAGATTCATCAGGAGGACTCAAACAAGTACTCTTGGATACAGTTTTATAACAGAACTAAACTTAGTAATTATGTTTCTAGGTTCACGACAAGTGCACAAAATAGATTTATTTTTGCTCTTGTAAAACTATATAACTGCCATCTGCTAACATTCTACAAGAGTATGCCCTCTCCGAAGCAACCTAGCACTGTTTTAGGATGCCAGTCATCACCTATAGAACAAATAAGACATGACACTAACTCCCAACATTAAACCTAAGCCTATTTAATATAAGGGAAAAGTGTCTTCCAGTCTCATTTTTGTATGTCAGGGCTCAGTAGCAGAGCATTTGCCTAGCAGGCATAAGGGCCCTGGATTCAATCCCCAATGCTGGAGGAAAAAAATAAACCCTCATTTTCATATTTCAAAGTGCTCCAGTAGCCAGAGAGTAGTTTAGATAAAGACTTACTACTCCCACTGTAAGACTGGTATAACCGGCCTCAGTTTAACAACTAACACTGAGAGATCAAAGCTTAAAAATTTAAAGGGCTACAGGGAAAGCCAATATTTTGGCCCTTGCCTTCCAAGGTCAGCCAATACCCAGAATAAGATAGATCCTCCCTAAAAGGGTCCTGCACTCTGGCAAGTCACCCATTCTCCAAAGCACGGACTTGATGAGGACCCCAAAGACCAGGAAGCAGCTAGTGTGTATTCTGCAGAGGAGGGTCACTGAAAAGGAGAATTTCCCTATCACCGCCAGAAAAGGCACGTTTCCAGCAAGATACTCAACCATCCTGACAGAGGACAAAACTGATAGAGGAAAGAACTAGAGGAGCCAAGAGGTTCTTCACATGGCCCAAAAGGTAACTCCCGAAGAGCCTTGCCTAATCTTGACAGGAAGGAAAAAGATTAATTTTGAAGAATGTAGGTTTTATTTTGACTTAGTCTTAAACATTTAGCAGGAAAGTATAACCAAAAAATGTAGTAGTGAGTCATAATATAAAACAGAGAAAGCTATTATTGACAGTCTCCAGCCACACCTGTAACATACTGTATTTCCCCCAAAATAAGACTTAACTAGAAAATAAGCCCTAGCATGATTTTTCAGGGTGCTCACAATATAAGCCCTACTCCCAAAGTAAGCTCCAGTTAAGATCATCAGCCAGATAGATGCATTTAGTATATCCACTGTAACACACAACAGAATTGTGTATTGAATTATAAAATAATATTAATATATAATTAAGCATAAATAAATAAGATTGTTGACATTTGTCTTAGTTACTTTTCTCTCATTGCTGAGACAAAACACCTGACACCCAAAGTAAAAAGGGAAAGGATTTATTTAGCTCACAGTTTGTAGAGGTTTCTGTCCATAATCGGCTGGCTCCAAGGCAGGGTTGCAGAGCAGCAACAGTTCATGGGTGGACAGACAGTAGCAGCAACAAGAGACCTTAGCATTTTTCTGCTCCTTTTATCTTATTCAGACTGCCTAGGGCGGGTAGCTCTCACACCTCAATCCTAGTGCCCTCAGGCCTAGCACTGCAGCAATCTTCATACTTCTATCCAGCATATGTTGTAATGGATGTGTTTAATGCACTAGCGTGAAATAAACATTTTTTAAATTTGGTGCCTGTGACTTTTTGTTGCTTTTGTGCCAGAATTTGGGGTTTGGAGAATTAGGATGATGTTCCAGAAGAAGACAACATGACTGTATTTGAATGAAATATGGATTTCTCTATATGAATAAACATAGATTTTTACACATAAATGAAAAAATATATATTGCTGTACATGAAAAAATAAGACTTCCCCTGAAAATAACCCCTATTGCATCCTTTGGGGCAAAAATTAAAATAAGACCTGGCCTTATTTTCAGGGAAATACAGCTAGAGTCATGAGAGATCAAGGTTCCCTGAAACACACTAGCTCTTTCAAGAACTATGTCCTTCAATCTGTCCTAGTGCATGGCCATTGTGGGGTTTTTTTTTAATTTTTATTTTTTTGGTACATTTTAGGTACACAATATAATGACATTCATCATTGGAAATTTGCACCTTTACATAATCTCTCTTGGTTCTTATTTTTCCTGCTTCCCCTGCCCTCCTTTCAACCCCTCCATCCCTCCCTATTTACAAGGACTTTGTTTCCATTTTTCTCATTTTCTCCTATTAATACCATTCCCTTCTTTCCTTTCCCCTACCCCTCCCACTTCCCCTTTGCCCCTTTTCTTCCTATTTCAAATTATCTTTTATACCTTTTAGTCCTTGTCTACATTTTCAGTTTCTTACACTAGAGAAATTATTCGGTATTTACATGTGTGTCGTATTTATTTCACTTAAGAGCATCACCTCAATGTGCACCCATTTAGCTATAAATGTCTCTAATTTCTCATTTTTTGTGGCTGAGTAGTACTACATTTTATATAAAAACCACATTTTCTTATCTGGTCTCCAGGTGATGGGCATTTGGGCTGCTTTCAAGTTTTAGCTATTACAAACTGTGCTGCTATGAACATGGGTGCACATATATCACTGTGGTATGATTCTTTTAATTCTTTGAGGAAGATACCCAGCAGGGGAATAGCTAGATCAAATGGGACTTCCAGTCCTAGTTCTTTGAGGTATCTCCATACTGATTTCCACAGTGGTTGCACCAGTCTACACTCCCACCAGCAGTGGAGCAGGGTTCCTCTTTCCCCACAGCCCTGCCAGCATTTGTTATTGGTTGATTTCATGATAGCAGCCATTCTTTCTGGAGTGAGGTGGAATCTCAGCGTTGTTTTCATTTGCATCTCTCGAATGACCAGTGATGTTGAACATTTTTTCATGTATTTATTTGCTATTTGTAATTCTTTGTCTGAGAAATGTCTGTTCATTTCAGATGCCCACTTTCGGTTTGGGTCTTTAATTTTGGGAGGTCTGATTTTTTAAAGTTCTTTATAGACTCTACATAGTAGATCTTTGTCTGAGGAACAGCAGGTGAAGATTTTTTCCCACCTTGTGGGTTGTCTCTTCATACTGCTGGTGGTTTCTCTTGCTGTGCAGAAGCTTTTTAATAAGAAGAGATCCCACTTGTTGATTGTTTGTGCTAGTTCACGAGCAACTGAGGTTTTGTTCATAAAATCTTTTCCTACACCAATGTTTTCAAGAGTTTTTCCTAAACTCTCTTCCTGCCAGGTTTAGTGTTTCTGTTTTAATATTTAGATCTTTAATCCATTTTGATTTTAGTTTAGTGCATGGTGAGAGATATAGGTCTAGTTTTAATCTTTGGCAAGTTGAAAGCCAATTTTTCAAGCCCCATTTATTAAAAAGGCTATCTTTCCTCCAGTGAAGGTGGTGGGCTCTTTTGTCGAAGATGAGGTGTCTGAATGTCTCTGGAGAAGTTTCTGCATCTTCTAATCTGTTCCCCTGGTCCTCAGGCCTGTTTCTTTGTCAGTGCCATGCTGTTTTTATCACAGTAACTTTGTAGTATAGTTTCAAGTTAGGAGTTATGATACCCCTTGCCATGTCTCTGTTACCTAAAATTTCTTTGCCTATTCTAGGTCTCCTCTTCCTCCAAATGAATTTTTGGATTGTTTTCTCAAGGTCCACGAAGTATGCTGCTGGGATTTCAATTGGGATTGCATTAAATCTATATAGCACTTTTGGAAGTATGGCCATTTTCTCTATGTTGATCCTTCCCACCCAGGAGCAGGGGATGTCTTTCCATTTTCTGACATCATCTTCGATCTCTCTTTTCAGAGTGCTACACTTTTCAGAGAAGAGGTCTTTCATTTCTTTCGTTAGGTTGATTCCTAGGTATTTCGGGTTTTTGGATGTTATTGTGAAAGGAATTGTTTGCCCTATTTGTGTCTCAGTGAGTCAATTGTTTGTGTAGAGGAAAGCTATTGATTTTTGTGTGTTGACCTTGTATCCAGCTACTTTACTGAATTTGGTTATTAACTCTAGAAGACTTTTGGTGGAGTTCTTGGGGTCTTCTATATAGAGAATCATGTCATCTGCAAACAATGACACTTTGACTTCTTCATTTCCTACCTTTATTCATTTTATTTATTTCTCTTGTCTAATTGCTATGGCTAATGTTTCCAAAACTATATTGAACAGGAGAGGTGATAGCAGATATCCTTGTCTTGTTCCTGATTTTAGTGTGAAGGAGTTCAGTTTTTGACCATTTAGTATGATTTTGGCTGTTGGTTTTTCATAGATAGATTTTATCAGATTGAGGTAGAAATCGTCTATTCCAAATTTTTGTTGGGTTTTTATCACAAATGTATTTTGGATTTTGTCAAATGCTTTTTCTGCATCTATGGAGATAATTATATGGTTTTTGTCCTTGGCTCTATTGATATAGTGTATTACATTAGTTGATTTGCGTATATTGAACCATCCCTGCATCCCTGGGATGAATCCCACTTGATCAGGGTGTATGATCTTCTTGATGATCTTCTGCATTCTATTTTCCAGTATCTTATTAAGGATTTTTGCATCTAGTTCTCTTTTTCGATTGGGTCTTTCTCTGCTTTGGGGATCAAGGTGATGCTTGCCTCCAGGGATGAATTTGGGAATATTGCTTCCCTTTCAATTTCATTGAAGAGTTTTAACAGTAGTGGCACTAGGTCCTCCCTAAATGTCTTGTGGAAGTCAGCAGTGAAGCCATCAGGACCTGATCCCTTCTTAGTTGGTAAGTTTTTAATTACGTTTTCAATTTCATTGATTGATATTGGGTCCTTTAGAATTTTTAGGTCGTCTTCATTCAACTTTGTTAATTCATATGTATCTAGGAATCTGTCCATTTCTTCTGTGTTTTCCATCTTATTGGTGTATAGGTTCTCGAAGTAGGTATTGATGATCCTGTGGCTTTCTGCTGGGTCTGTTGTAATTTCACCCTTTTCATTCCTAATTGCATGGATTTGGGCCTTTTCTTTCCTTTTCCTGATAAGGTTGGCTAAAGGTTTGTCAATTATGTTTATTCTTTCGAAAAACCAAGTCTTGGCTTCATTGATTTTTTTGTATTGTTCTCTTGGACTCCATTGCACTGATTTCTACTCTGATCTTTATAATTTCCTCCCCTGTATGAGCTTTGGGTTTGTCCTGCTCTTCTTTTTGTAGAAGCATGAGGTTCAGCATTAGGTTGTTTAATTGGGCTCGTTCTGTTTTCCTAACATGCATATTCACTGCTATGAATTTCCCTCATAAGACTGCTTTCATTGTGTCCCATAGATTCTGATATGTTGTATTGTCATTGTCATTTAATTGAAGGAACTGTCTGATTTCTTCTTTAATTTCCTCTATGACCCATTGGTTATTCAGTAGTGTGTTGTTCAATTTCCTTGTGTTTACGAAATTTTTGTCATTTATTTTGCGACGGATCACCAATTTCATTGCACTATGGTCTAATAATATAAAAGGGATAACTTCAATTGCTTTGCACTTACTTAAACATGTTCTATGAGTGAGTATGTGGTCTATTTTGGAGATCGACCTATGTGCAGCTGAAAAGAATGTGTATTCTGATTTTGGGGTGGAAAACTCTGTAAACATCTGTTAAGTTCATTTGTTCAAGAGTTTGATTGAGTTCCAGTATTTCATTACTTATTTTTTGTCTAGTTGATCTATCTATTTGTGACAGTGGGGTGTTGAGGTCCCCCACAATTGTATTAGTGCATATATGACTTTTCATGTCCGTTAATATTTGTTTTATATAGTTGGGTGCACTAGTGTTTGGTGCATAAATATTTATGATTGTCATCTCTTCCTCTTGGATTGTTCCATTTATAAGGATGTAGTGTCCTTCTTTGTCTCCCCTAAGCAGTATTGGTTTGAAATCCACTTGATCTTCAAAGAGGATAGCTACTTCTGTTTTTCTTCAGGTTCCCGTCACATGGAGTATTGTTTTCCACCCTTTCACTTTCAGTCTATGAGTTTCTTTTTGAATTAAATATGTTTCTTGTATGCAGCATATTGTTGGATTTTGCTTCTTGACCCATTCTGCCAGTCTATTTCTTTTGATTGGTGAATTGAGACCATTAACATTGATGGTTATAACTGATATGTATTGACATATCATTGTTATTACTTTTTCTTTTTGTTGGCTTCTCCCCCTTTACATTTAATTTCTTGTCATGCCAGATGGGTTCATTCTGCTGGGCTTCCTGGGGTTGTGATCCATATTGTGTTTTCCTTGGATATTGTCTAAAATTTTTTGAAGTGCTCATTTGGTATTCATGAAGTTCCTAAGGTGCTCTTTGTCATGAAAGTATCTTATTTCTCCATCAATTTTGAAAGACAGTTTTGCAGAGTACATCAATCTGGGTTGGAGGCTGTTTTCTTTTAGGGCTTAGAATACATCACTCCAAGCTCTTCTTGCCTTGAGGGTTTGCATTGAGAAGTCTGCTGTCATTCTGATGGGCTTTCCTTTGTTTGTGATTTGTTTCCTTTCTCTCGCTGCTTGTAGAACTTTGTTCTTCTGTTGGGTTTCTGGAATCTTAACAATTATATGCCTATGTATAGATTTTTTTTGATGAAGTCTAGTTGTAGTCCTATATGCCTCATTTATCTGTATGTCAAGTTCTTTTCTCCTCCTTGGGAAGTTTTCTGCCATGACTTCCGTGAAAAGATTTTTTATGTTATCTGCTCTCTTTCCTGTTTCTTTGTTGACTCCAATCAGTCTTATATTATTCTTCTTTGCAATGTCTAGCAGCTGCTGGATTGATTTCTTGTGGTCCCTTACAATTTTGAAGCAATTTTTCTTTTCCTGGACACTAATTGCAATCGTATCTTCTATATCTGATATTCTGTTGTCACATTGGCTCCTTCTGCTGCAGACTTTCAATGTTTTTAATCTCCTGGAAATCTGTTTACATTTGTTTTATGGATTCCATTTGTTTCCTATGTTGTGATTTCATCATGTTCCTCAGCTCCTTTCTAGATCTATCAATCATGTTTTGCACTATGAGCACAATCTCTGCTTTATCTGAGAAATTATTTCTGATTCCATTTTTTCCAGATCTTTTTTTGTTGCCAGTTCAGAGAGTCCAGGTAGTTGAGTATCAGAGTGTTCCATCTCATTTCCCTTTGGGGTTGCTATAGGTGATCTGGAAGTCTGGTTTTGAGACTTATTTATGTGTCTTCTCATTTCTACAGGGGAGGATGCTCACCTCCTCTGCTCTGTGAGCAGTAGTATGGCAGCCCAGAAGGCCCTTCTGCTCCAGGAGTGATGGAACGGTTGCCCAGAAGCCCCTTCCTCTGTGCTGGGAGTGGTGGAACTGTGGCCCAGAAGCCCCTTCTTCTGGCCTGGGAGTAGTGGAAGAGTGGCCTGAAAGCCCATTCCTCTGTGCTGGGAGTGGTGGGACAGTGGCCTGGAAGCCCCTTCCTCTGCTCTGGGAACAGTGGAACGGTGGCCCAGAAGCCCCTTCCTCTGTCTGGGAGTGGTGGGACAGTGGCCCAGAGCCCCCTTCCTCTGGTCTGGGAACCACCAGTGGAATGATGGCAGGGAAGCCCCTTCCTCTGCACTTCGAGTGGTGGAATGGTGGACCAGAGGCCCCTTCCTCTGCACTGGGAGCAGTGGAAGGGTGGCCCAGAAGTCCCTTCCTCTGAGCACCATTGTGTTATATTAATACATTCAAATATCCCTCTGGTAAATATTTGGCTTCTTATATAGGTCTGCATATAGAATTCAAATCCCAATGTAACTATTGTAGCTACTAAACACTGTTATTTTTCTTGTATAAACTAACTTTCTAGGGCTGGGGATTTAGCTCAGTGGTTTTGCTGCCTGCTGCACACGTGCAAGGACCTGAGTTCCATCCCCGGTACCAAAAAAAAAAAAAGTAAACTAACTTTCTGTTGTCTACTTCAGCCTTTGTATATTGAGTTATCTGGCACCAGTCACTACAAAGGTCTCAATCCCACTAAAGTCAGGGCCAGATCCTAGGTTCTGAGCGCTCTGATAAAAATTTTAATGGCTCAGTGGTCACATGGTCTCTCTTATATGAGAACTCCAATATATAAATAAACTGCAAAATAAAGAATAGACAGTAGGAAATAGTGACATGGATCTTTGGTATACAGGAAGGGAACTGAAAGACAGAAGGAGGAGGAGGAGGGAGGGAATTGAAAGGAGATTCATAAAACCTAGATATCTTTATTTCCTGGCCATTATTATAATTAAAAATAGGAGCATCTTCCAGTGTTGTAGTGAGCACCGTGCTTTCCTGGCCCTTACTGTCCTGCACAAAGAATTGGTGGAAACAATTGATGAATGTGAAAGTTTAGGACAAAAAAGAAAAAGAAAAAGAAAAAGAAGTCCTGAAGAAGTGCTCAAGGAGAAAAGGTGCTCTGATGGAAAAATAGAAGATACAACCTGCCTGCAGGGTGGGCCACCGCAAAAACAAGAGGTCAGTGGTGGTGAGGTCAGTCACTGCTATCTTTTATATCTTCTTTCTGACATTCGATCCAGGCTGTCCCATCAAAAACCCACTTGAGTCGGGGATTTAGCTCAGTGGTTCCATCTCCTGCCTTGCAAGTGCAAGGACCCAAGTTCAATCCCCGGTACAAAAAAAACCCCACTTGATCTTGGGCTAAAAGATTGGTATCAGGTGTTGGGCTCAGCTAGTTCTTGTGTCAGAAGATTGGTGTAAGGTACGGAGCTCTGCTTAATATCATGTCAGAAGATGGGTAACGGGTGCCCGGTTCAGGAGCTGCTTCTCCGTGCCCATAGTTAAGTCTCTGCAACTGACAGGTCATGCCTAGTTGCCCCAGCCACTTTGCCTTGCCCTAGTGTTTTGCTTCAGGAGGACATTGGTTTTTTTGTTTGTTTGCTTTTTGTTTTTTCTTGCAAAACAGAGAGGAGCCTATATGCTCTTAAACTCCAGCTGTTGTACTTAGGTGAAGACCTCAGGACAAACACAGGTTAATATTAAAAGTAAAAAGGATAGCTGGGTATGATGCCACGTGCCTGTAATCCAGGCACATTAGGAGGCTGAGGCAGGAGAATCACAAGATTGAACCTAGTCTAGGCAACTTAGTAAGACCCTTTCTCAAAAAAAATTTATTTTTTTAAAAAGGACAGAATATAGCTCAGTTTAAAGGAGCTGGGTATACCATTTCACACTTTAGGAAATGAATCATGATCTTTTGGAGGGGAAGGCACTGGAGATTCAAAGTAGGGCCTGAACTACATCCTCAGCCCTTTGTAATTTTTTAATTTTTTTTTTAGACAGGATCTCACGAAGTCGCTAAGTTGCCCAGGTTGAGCTCTAACTTAGATTTTCCTTACTCACCCTCCAGAGTACCAGGCTGATAAGCATGCACTACCACACCCAACATAAAACCTGTAAAATTATTTCTGTACATTGTCTTAACTACATTCCACAAATTTTGTTTTAATTTTGTATTTTTATTGGTACATGCTGTGATACATTATGATTACAAGCATCATGGGAAGTTGGCACAGTACAAGACATTTCTTACTTCCTTTTCAAAAAATTCCTTCCCCTCCCCTCGCTGCACTTCATGGACCCCTTCATATATACAGGGACTTGGTGCATGTACATAGCACTTCACAATTCCCCCAATCTCCTTTCAATTCCCTCCCTCCCCCTCCTTCTGTCTTTCAGTTTCCTTCCTACAGTATATGTGCTGCCAAAGCAAGAACAGTTCCCTTCCTATACACCAAAGATCCATGTCACTATTTCCTACTGTCTATTCTTTATTTTGCACTTTATTTATATATTGGAGTTTTCACATAAGAGACCATGCGATACTTAAGCTTATCTGATTTATGGCACATAATGTTATGTTCTCAAGGTACATCTATTTTCTTACAAATGACTCCTTTAGCCTTTATGGCACAGTAATACTCCATTGTGTATAAATATCACATTTTCTTTATCCATTCATTTGTTGATGGACATTTAGGCTGTCCCCAACATTTAACTATTATGAATTGTGAAACTATAAATATGGGTATGCATGTATCAGTGTAATATAATGCCTTTAATTGTTGGGGGAAAACACCTAGAAGGGGAATAGCTGGGTCAAACAGAATTTCTACTTTTAATTTTTCGAGGAATTTCCATACTGATTTCCATGGTGGCTGTACTACTTTACATTTCCAACAACAATATAAAAGGATTCTTTTTGCCCTGCTGCCCGAGCAAAATTTGTTATTATTTGATTTCCTGATAATAGCCATTCTTTCTAGAGTGAGATGGAATTTCAGTGTTTTAGCTTGCGTTTCTCAAATACCAGCAATGTTGAATATTTTTTCATGTATTTAGTGGCCATTTGTACTTCTTCATGTGAGAAGTATCTACTCATTTCAGTGGCCATATTTTTATTGGGTCATTTATTTTAGGGGGTCCAATTTTTTGAATTCTTTACATATTCCAGATATTAGTCCTTTGTCTAATGAGTAACTGGCAAAAATACAAATTTTGATGTTATTTTAATTTCATCTTATTCAAGATATTTTCTAGTTTCTTTTATGAGTTCATGCTTGACTCATCATGCATTTGGAAATATATTGTATAATTCCCAAATAGTTATTGTTATCTCAGATTTCTTTCTTCTGTTAGTGTTTGCTTTATTTGCATGTATACATTGCATAATTTTAATCTTTAGATTTACTGAGGCTTGTTTTTGGTCCATCCTGTGTTCTACCATAGAGAATGAACTATGTGTGCTTGGAAAGAGTGTGTATTCCACAAGCTTTGTATGGAGGGCTTTATCTGTCAGGTCAAGTTCAGGGTTCTTGTTCAAGCGTTCTATATCCATGTTGATTTTCTTTCTAGTTGTTCTATCACTTATTGAGAATGGGATATTAAAATGCTGTACTATTATTTTTGAATTGTCTATTCCACCTTTAAATTCTTTTTTGCTTCATGTAATTTGAGGCTTTAAGTATATATAGGTATGTACACATTTTTCTTTGTTATATTTCATAATATTTGTCTTTTTAGTGCATATTCATAATACAGAATATCAAGATTCTTTTTGGTCTATTGGTGCATGCAAAGAACATATTTTGGTTATTTTCAATTCAGTACCCATTTTCCTGTTCCTCCTTCCTCTCTAAAACTTACCTTCTAGTTCTCTGTCATCTTCCCATTTATTTATTGTTTTAATTTCTCTTCTCATCTAAGAGAAAACATGCGATATTAAACTTTGAGTCTGGGTTATTTCTCTTAACACAGTGATCTCCATTCCCATCCATTTTCCTGCAATTTGATGTTTCTTGTCTTCCAGCCCCATCATAAATCTTTCTTCTGGTATTAATGTTTCCCCTGCAGCTCTGCTACAGTTATTATTGCTATGGTACGCTTTTTTCTACTCTTTTACTTTCATCTCATTTGTGTCTTGAATTTATGATGTGTCTGCTACAGATAGCATGTACTCGGATCTCATTCCTTTTAATCAGCTTTATTATCACTGTCTTTTAATTTGAGTGTTTAAACCGTAAAATTTAATATAGTCATCGATATATTTGGCTTTAAATTTGGCATTGTTACCTACTTGTTTTCTATATGCCTCCTATCTTTTGTTCCTGTTCCACCTTCACTGAATTTCTACCCCCATCATTCTACTGGGAGATCAAACCCAAGTGCTCAAGCATGCTAGGTAAGCATTCTGTCTCTGGGCATACATAGCTGGCCCTTTTCATTTTGCTTTGAGAGAGTCTCACTAAGTTGCCCAGGCTGCTCTTGAACTTGAATCCTGCTGTTTCAGCCTCTTATATGGCTCAGATTACAGGTGTGCATCAAGGCACTGAGCTCACAGAATGCTTTTGTGTTGACTATTTTTTAATTTTTTCTAAATATTTGTATGTACATTTTAAATTTCTTTTTGAATTTTAAATTATATTTTTGAGCTATTTCCTCAGTGACTATTCTAAAAGTTAATTTTAACTTGTCAAAATATATATCTGCTGGTTACTAATTTACTTCCACTAAAATGTAGAAACATTGCTCATTTATAGTTACACATCCTCTCTAATGTTATGTTATTATCATATAAATTACATCTTAATGTTATACAGCTAACAACACAGTGTTAATGTAACTGTATTGTGACAAAACAACAATAATTATTACTTTATGTAATCTTTTGTTTTCTAAACAATATAAGAAAATGAGAAAAATGTAGTTTTTATTTTAACCCAGCTATTCACCATTTCTTCCGCTCTTCATTTCTCCTTATGGATTCAAGTCACCATCTAGAGCCATTTCTGATTAGCCTGAGAGACTTCCTATCATTTCTTGTACTCAGAGTCAGTTGGCAAGGAATTCTCAGTCTTTATTTAGGAAAATCTTTTCACTTTGTCAGGACCTCCCTATAGATAACAGCTGGGAAGAAGGCAGATGGGATCAGCTACAAAGCAACAGGTTTCCATCTCCTACCTAAAAAGTTTAACACTGTCATATATTTTCACCTAATTTCCAGAGACAGAGTTTGTCTTAAGCCAGTTTTGTAGTTGCTCTTTGTAGAGATGATTGTTCCATTATCCTCACTTGGCCATGGGTGAAAGTGTCTTTTTTTAAACTTACCCTCTTATATTTTATGAAATCAAACCTTGAAAAGTATTTTATGAATATCAATCATTATATTCCTTATTCAGGATTACAATAGGTTTGTTAATCCTTTGGGGATGATATAATAGTTTACACTAAATTGTTTATTCATTCATTTTATTTTTTTGAGACAAGGTGGCACTATGTAGTTCAGACTGACCTAGAACTCACTATGCAGTCCAGGCTGGCCTCAAACTCATGGTGATCCTCCTGCCTCAGTCTCCCAAGTGCTGGAATTACAGGGATAAGCCACCATATCCAGCTCTACACTGAGTAATTTAGAAACAATACATGCTTGTAGTTCACAAAGGGGGTACAATCCTATGTTCTGAAATGTTTTTGTTCCCCACAAAACTTCCTGGTGAAACCCAATGGTATTAAAAGGTAAAACCTCTGGGAGGTTATTAGGTAATGAGGGCCTGTACCCTTATAAATGGGATAGTGCCCTTCTAAGAGACCAGAAGGAGTTTGTCTTCCACTTCCCCCATGTGAAGACACACCTAGAAGGCAACATTTGTGGCAGAAAGCGTGAACCTCGTCACGTACTGAGTGTCATGGTGTGATTCTGCTTGACTTGCAAGCTCACAGAACTGTGAGCAGACCTTCCTATTGCTTATGAGTTAGCCAATCAAAGTATTTTGTTATCACATCAGAAATGCATTAGGATTACTTTAATATATATAATTGGCCTTTTCAGAGAACCTGTTTGGAATTCATTTGTTATTACGTTTACATTTTTGGCTTTCTACTCCTTTGACTTCACTCTTTTTTTAAATTAATTTTATTGGTACATTTAAGGTATACAATATAATTACATTCATTATTGGAAATTTGCACCTTTACATAATCTCTATTGGTTCTTATTTTTTCCCCATTCCCCTGCCCTCCCTTCAACCCCTCTATCCCTCCCTATTTACAGAGACTTTGTTTCCACTTTTTCATATTAATTCCATTCCCTTTTTTTCTTTCCCTTGCTACTCCCACTTCCCCTTCACCCCTTTTCTTCCCATTTCACATTCTTTATTATACCTTTTTGTCCTTATTTACATTTTCAATTTCTCACACGAGGGAAACTATTCAGTATTTACACATGCGTGTCTTATTTATTTCACTTAAGACTATCAACTCAATGTGTGTCCATTTATCTATGTCTCTAATTTCTCATTTTTTATGGCTGAGTAGTACTCCACTCTATTAAAAAAACACATTTTCCTTATCCAGTCTCCAGTTGAAAGGCAGTTGGGCTGCTTGCAAGTTTTAGCTATTACAAATTGTACTACTATGAACATAGGTGCACATATATCACTGTGATATGATATTTTTAATTCTTTGGCGAAGATACAAAGCAGGGGAATAGCTGGGTCAAATGGGATTTCCAGTCCTAGTTCTTTGAGGTATCTCTATACTGATTTCCACAGTGGTTGCACCAGTCTACACTCCCACAAGCAGTAGAGCAATGTTCCTCTTTCCCCACAGCCCCGCCAGCATTTGTTATTGGTTGATTTCATGATAGCAGCCATTCTTTCTGGGCTGAGGTGGAATCTCGGCGTTGTTTTCATTTGCATCTCTCGAATGACCATTGATGTTGAACATTTTTTCATATGTTTATTTGCCATTTCTAATTCCTTGTCTGAGAAGTGTCTGTTCCTTTCAGATGCCGATTTTTGGATTGGGTCTTTAACTTTGGGAGGTCTGATTTTTTAAAGTTCTTTATAGATTCGAGATAGTAGACCTTTGTCTGAGGAACAGCAGGTGAAGATTTTTTCCCACATTGTAGGTTGTCTCTTAACTCTGTTGGTGGTTTCTCTTGCACTGCAGAAGCTTTTTAATAAGATGACATCCCAGTTGTTGATTCCTTGTGCTAGTTCCCATGCTACTGAGGTTTTGTTCATGAAGTCTTTTCCTATGCCAATGTCTTCAAGAGTTCTACCTAACTTATTTTCCAGCAAGTTTACTGTTTCTGTCTTAATATTTAGACTTCTAATCCACTTCGATCTTAATTTAGTGCATGGTGATAGATATGGGTCTAGTTTTAATCTTTGGCAGGTTGAAATGCAGTTTTTCCAACATCATTTATTACAGAGGATATCTTTCCTCCAATGAGGGTGGTTGACTCCATTGTCAAAGATGAGGTGGCTGAGTATGTTTGGAGTTGTTTCTGCATCTTCTAATCTATTCCACTGATGCTCGAGTCTGTTTTTATGCCAGTACCATGCTGCTTTTATCACAGTAGCTTTGTAGTATAGTTTCAAGTTGGGAATTGTGATACCCCCAGACATGTCTCTGTTGTTTAACATTGCGTTTGCTATTCTAGGTCTCTTGTGCAGAAGATTTTAGTAAGAAGAGGTCCCACTTGTTGATTGTTTGTGCTAGATCATGACAACTGAGGTTTTGTTCATAAAAATCTTTTCCTACACCAATGTCTTCAAGAGTTCTACCTAATCTCTGTTTCAGCTGGTTCAGTGTTTCTGTATTAATATTTAGATCTTTAATACATTTCGATTTTAGTGTAGTGCATGGGGACAGATAGAGGTCAAGTTTTAATGTTTGGCAAGCTGAAACTCAATCTTTCCAGCACCATTTATTAATGAGGCTATCTTTCCTCCAGTGAGAGTGTTTGGCTCCTTTGTCGATGATGAGGTGGCTGAGTGTGTATAGAGTTGTTTCTGCATCTTTTAATCTGTTCCACTGGTCCTCAGGTCTGTTTCTTTGACAGTACCATGCTGTTTTTATCACAGTGGCTTTGTAGTATAGTTTCAAGTTGGGGGTTATGATACCCTTTGCCATGGCTCTGTTGACTAGAGTTGCTTTTCCTATTCTAGGTCTCTTGTTGTTGCAAATGAATTTTTGGATTTTTTTCTCAGGGTCCGTGAAGTATGCTGCTGGGATTTCAATTGGGATTGCATTGAATCTATATAGCACTTTTGGAAGTATGGCCATTTTCATTATGCTGATCCTTCCTACCCAGGAACAAGCAATGTCTTTCCATTTTCTGATATCATCTTCAGTCTCTCTTTTCAGAGTGCTATACTTTTCAGAGAAGAGGTCTTTGATTTCTTTGGTTAGGTTGATTCCTAGGTATTTCAGTTTCCTGGACACTATTGTTAAAGGAATTGTTTGCCCTATTTCTGTCTCAGTGAGTCTGTTGTTTATGTAGAGGAAAGCTATTGATTTTTGTTTGTTGACCGCGTATCCAGCTACTTTACTGAATTTTGTTATTAAGTCTAGAAGACTTTTGGTGAAGTTCTTGTGGTTGTGTATATAGAGTATCATGTCATCTGCAAAAATGGCAATTTGATTTCTTCATTTCCTATCTTTATTCCTTTTATTTCTTTCTCTTGTCTAATTGCTGTGACTAATGTTTCCAAAACTATACTGAACAGGAGTGGTGATAGTGGACATCCTTGTCTTGTTCCTTATTTTAGTGTGAAGGATTTCAGTTTTTGACTATTTAGCATGATATTGGCTGTTGGCTTTTCATAGATGGCTTTTATCAGATTGAGGTAGAGATCGTCTATTCCAATGTTTTGTAGGGCTTTTATCATAAATGTATGTTGGACTTTGTCAAATGCTTTTTCTACATCTACTGAGATGATCATATGGTTTTTGTCTTTGGCTCTATTGATATAGTGTATTACATTGATTGATTTGTGTATGTTGACCCATCCCTGCATCCCTGGGATGAATCCCACTTGGTCAGGGTGTATGATCTTCTTGGTGATCTTCTGCATTCTATTTGCCAGTATCTTATTAAGGATTTTTGCATCTAGTTCTCTTTTTCGGTTGGGTCTTTCTCTGCTTTGGGGATCAAGGTGATGCTTGCTTCCAGGATTGAATTTGGGAATATTACTTCCCTTTCAATTTCAGTGAAGACTTTAAACAGTGGTAGCAGGAGTTTCTCTCTAAATGTCTTGTAGAATTCAGCAGTAATGCCATCAGAACCTGGGGTTTTCTTAGTTGGTAAGTTTTTAATTATGTTTTCAATTTCATTGATTGATATTGAGTCCTTTAGAATTTTTAAGTCTTCTTTGCTCAACTTTGGTAATTCATAAGTATCTAGGAATCTGTCCATTTCTTCTGTGTTTTCCATCTTATTGGCGTATAGGTTCTTGAAGTAGGTATTGATGATCCTCTGGATTTCTGCTAGGTATGTTGTAATTTCACCCTTTTCATTCCTAATTGCATGGATTTGGTCCTTTTCTTTCCTTTTTTTGATAAGTTTGGCTAAAGTTTTGTCAATTATGTTTATTCTTTTGAAGAACCAACTCTTGGCTTCATTGATTTTTTTGTATTGTTTTCTTAGTCTCCATTGCATTGATTTCTGCCCTGATCTTTATAATTTCCTCCTTTCTATGAGCTTCAGGTTTGTCCTGCTCTTCTTTTTGTAGAAGCTTGAGATTCAGCAGCAGGTTGTTTAATTGCACTCGCTCTGTTTTCCTAATATGAGTATTCAGTGCCATGAATTTCCCTTGTAAGGCTGCTTTCATTGCGCCCCAATAGATTCCGATATCTTGTATTGTCTTTGTCATTTATTTGAAGGAGCTGTCTGATTTCTCCTTTAATTTCCATGTGACCCATTGGTTATTCAGAAGTGTTGTTCAATTTCCATGTGTTTATGAAAATCTTGAGGTTTCTTTTACTATTGATCTCCAATTTCATCGCACTATGGCCTGATAATATACAGGGGATAATTTCAGTTCCTTTGCACTTACTTAAACATGTTCTATGAGTATGTAGCCCATTTTGGAGAATGACCCATGTGCAGCTGAAAAAAATGTGCATTCTGCTTTTGTGGGGTGGAGTACTCTGTAAACATGTTAAGTTCATTTGTTCAAGAGTTCCATTGAATTCTAGTATTTGCTTGCTTATTTTGTGTCTAGTTGATCTATTTGTGACAGTGGGGTGTTGAGGTCTCCCACTACTATTGTATTAGTGGTTATTTGATTTTTCATGTCTGTTAGTATTTGTTTTATATAGTTGGGTGCACTAGTGTTCAGTGCATATATATTTATGATTGTCATCTCTTCGTCTTGGCTTGTTCCCTTTACAAGGATGTAGTGTCCTACTTTGTCTCTCTTAATCAATGATGGTTTGAAATCCACTTGATTTGCAAAGAGGATTGCTACTCCTCCTTTTTTCTGGTTCCTGTCACATGGACTATTATTTTCCACCCTTTAACTTTCAGTCTATGAGTTTCCTTTTGAATTAAGTGTGTTTCTTGTACGTAGCATATTGTTGGATCTTGCTTCTTGACCCATTCTTCCAGTCTAATTCTTTTTATTGGTGAGTTGAGACCATTAACATTGATGGTTATAACTGATACGTATTGACTTATCATCCCCTGCTCAGGAAGTTTTCTGCCATCACTTCTGTGAACAGTTTTTTATGCTGTCTGCTCTCTCTCCTGTTTCTTCATTGACTGCAATCAGTCTTACGTTATTCTTCTTTGCATTGTCTAGCAGCTGCTGGATTGATTTCTCGTGGTCCCTTACAATTTTAAAGCAATTTTTCTTTTCCTGGTCACTAATTGCAATCTTATCTTCTATATCTGAAATTCTGTCCTCACATTGGCTCATCCTGCTGTGTAGACTTTCAATGGAGTTTTTAATCTCCTAAATCTGTTTGCATCTGTTTTATGGATTCCATTTTTTACAATTTTGGGATTCCATCATGTTCCTCAGCTCCTCTATTTTTCTATCTGTGTCTTCTCTAGATTAATCATACCTTGCACTATGGACACAATCTCTGTTGTTACCTGAGAAATTATTTCTGATTTCATTTTTTTCCAGATCCTCTTCCATTGCTAGTTCATGGAGTCCAGGTTGTTGAGTATCAGATTGTTCCATCTCATTTCCCTTTGGGGTTGCTGTAGGTAATCTTGAAGTCCAGTTTTGAGACTTTTTTTCGTGTCCTCTCATTTCAACAGGGGAGGGAGGGATGTGTGCTGCTGGCACCTACCCAGCTCACCTCCTAGGCACTGGGGGTGGTGTTTCAGTGGCCAGGCAGGTTCACCTCCTCTGAGCTTGGGGCTGCTCTGCTCGTTGGCGCTGGAGGTGGTATGTTGGTGTGGAAGGTTCAACTCCTCTGTGCTGGGGGCAGCTCTGCTCCTCCTTTTATGACCCCACAGTGAAAAGCGAGACATTGGAGTGACTTCACTTTTTAAAAGTTTTTTAAAAGTTTGATTTGAGGATTCACACTTACAATTTCCGACAGAAAAATTTCATTATATGGACCTAGAATGCTGAGTAGAATTGCATAAAATGAAGGTACAACTGCATAAGCAAGGAAGAGTGAAAATGTAATTTCTGAGAAATCAACCTTTCTGAGGAGGGTGGTGCTTTGGCATCTTGGTAAAGTTTGGCCTGAGAAACAAAAGCAAAATCACAGCCAACTGATGTTTTGGCACCATGATAGTTAAAATGCTAGGAACCTAGGTTTCCTGGTGCCTCTGTCTCCAGGTAGGCTTTGTAACTTTGTGGGTTTTGGGTTTTGTGTCATTGTTGTTTTGGGGTTTTGTTTTTGGTTTTTTGACAGGAAAAAGCCACTGTGACCAATACTGGTTTACACACGTGAAGCACTACTGCCATCATGCGGAAAGAGTTTCAGAATATGGGGCAGCATTACAGCTCCTCCCCCAAGAGCTGGTGAGGAAGGGCTTACCCGTAGGCAGTTAGAGGAGGCTTAGACTCCAGGCTGCACCTTTTTGCCTTCTTCTAAGGCTCCAAGAGAGATGTGTACCCTGTAAAGCCTAGAGCCTGCGTGGTGAAGAGCCTGGAGTGGACCAGCAGCTGCCAGGAGCCACCATCACAGGATGTCATGGGGCGGGCCCTCGGTTCCTCCCAGTGTGGACCTGTCCAGAGCCCATTCAGACAAAAACAGGCCCTGGGGACCTTTAGCTCCATTCTTCCCCCTGAAGAAAAGAGTTAGCAAGCCTTTATGTGTCGCCACCGTGCTACTGGGCTTTAGGTTCCTCCTAGATTCTGTCAGAGTATAATCTACAAACCTGTTCTGGATGATATTTATGAGCACTTAGTGGGTGGCTATGATCTCAGATCAAACAAAACTTCCGAAGAGGAAAGACCTATCTCGTGCAAAGTCACAAGAGAGTAAAGCATAGAACTATTTTCTCTCAGCTTTGCCAAAGAAAATCAAATTACTTGAAGCTTGGGACTAAAAGATGCTGAACTAATCAGTATTCTTTTTTGCTTTGGCTCCCTTTTGCTTTGGCCTGCAAATTTCTGTCCCAACGGGAGGAACAGGTGGCAGGTGCTTCTAGGAGCCAGGCTTTGAATGGGTCCCTCCGATCCTATCCACCCTGGAAGGAACCGAGGCCCCGCCCCACGTCTTCCTGTGATGGCGGTTCCTAGCAGCGGCTGGTACACCCCAGACCCCTCACTACCCAGGTAGCCCCAGTGTCCAGGTCTTTCTTGGGGGCTTAGAGGAGGCAAGGAGTCCTCGCCTAGAGTCCTAGCCTCTTGCGTCTCACTTTGGGGGAGATCTTCACGCAACAGCTAGGCCTCATAGGAATGGAGTTTTAATGGCGGTCGATGTGCTGAAACTCTCTCCGCACGATGGCAGTAGTGCTCCGCATATCAGCGTAAGTGCTGTTCTCCAGTGCTATTGTCTTCCCCTTCCTATCTGAAAAAAAACAACACCTAGAGAAATAGGCACCAGGAACTATGGCTGCCTTGCATTTTGTTTTTTTCTTTCTGAAGAAAAGCCCTTGCTGTGTAATCCAGACTGGCCTAGAACTCACTGTGTAGCCCAGGCTGGCCTTGAACTCACAGTGATCTTCCTGCCTCAGCCTCCCAAATACTGGGATTACCTAGCACCACTAGGCTAGGCTACATTACATTTTATCTGGTATCCTCATTGCATTTTATCCAGCACGGTGCTGCAAGCTCACTCTGCTGTGATTTTGCTTTTGTTTGGGCCAAAAGAGACAAAGCACTAAACACTGTAGCTATATTGCACTTAGGTCAACTTGCAAAACCTTGCTCTACTCTTAGACTCCTGCTTTTGCTACCCATTTGATATTAAAGGTAGATCTGATGAGCAAGACCCTCTGTTTTATCCCCAGAAATGAAAGAAGGTAAGCAGGATAAGCTACCCACCCTCAGCAAGCAACTTTTAAAGAGCTGAATTTCCACACAACCAAGTCTTCCCATTATTATTGTTCTTCACGCAGCATTGTATCTCAAGTGTTTCCTCATGCTATCAAATTGTGTTGACATATTGCGGGCCAAACCTCAGGAATCCATGCCTAGGAAGGAAAAGAAAATGCTTACATCCTAGGCTCGAGGCTACTTGGTTCTCATCTGGACTCTCTCCCTGTGACTGCTAATGACCTAAGTACTGGTCCTTGTGTGCTCTGAGAGGCTGATTTTAAGTGAAGCTTTAAGAGGATGGTCTGGGTAGCTCTCAAGACTGAAGGCTACACAGTGTCTCACCTGGAGTGACACAAAGACTGTCACTAATGCACTGTAAATTCCAATCGGAGATCACACTGGCATCATGGATTCATCCTTTAACAATGGAGTGCAAGCATTTTTCCACAGTAAGTGTCCTATCCCTGGTGCCCAGGGCTGTACTGTGTATGTGGGTTAATTTTTCCAACAGGGACAGCTCTTACATTCTCTCCTTCATAACTCGGACATGGAACTTCAAAAGGATTCCGAAAACAGCCACACGCTCATTAAGAGACAGGCACCATCATAAAACTCTAACACTGATTACCTTTTATATGTCAACTCCCATTGTTTCAATACATAGAAGACAAAGTTCTAAGACAGTGAAACAATACAATACATTTGCATTTAAACTCTATCTCATTATTCATTGGACTTTAGAATAGATATTTTCACTTCTGATTCCCAGGAAGGTTTTCACATTGTCGTAAGGAGAGTGTCTCAAAATAAAAAAAAATAAAGAGCTGGGGATATAGCTTATTGGAAAGGGTTTCGGTTCTATCTCTATTACTGTAAAAAAAAAAAAAAGTTTTATCTCAAATTCTGGTCCTAAGTTTTTTATTTTTTGGTCCTTTTGTTTGTTTGTTTGGTTTGGTTAATTGGTTTGGTTTTATGAGTCAGAGTCTCTCTATGTACTCCAGGCTCGCTTTAAACTATGTAGCCAAGCCTGGCCTCAACCTTGTGGTGACCCTCGTGGCTGAGCCTCAGGAGTGATCTTAGAATTTTATCTTTTAAAAAGTCACAAAGAGAGAAGGCAAACTTCAGATAGACCTGTTGAAAACTGTCGTGTCTCAAATACAGACACCCTGATGTGTGCCCGAGAAAACTTAAAGATGGGTACTGTACAGTCATATTCTTCGATTAACGTCCACTTATATAGGTAGGAATAAAAGTAAAGATATACGAGCTCGCCTTAAACTGTCAGGTTCATACACATACTCAAAACACTGTCCATGATCGCAAATACACAGCTTTTAAAACTTTGTATATGGATACAGTTGCATGTATATACACCTGCCTCAGCTACTCATTTGTCCAGCTGTAACTATGCACATCTTTCACTTTACATAGCCTTCAGACCCACCTAACACCGCCACTGGCATATATTCACATCCATAGACATTTTTAGTGCTACATAGTTTTCATTTCACTCTGGATGTTTAACAAATTACAAAGTAGACATCATATGGCAAGCCAATCCCACTGAGAAGAAACAACCACTATTAAAATACCTGTGACCAGGCATGCTGTCCTATAGCTATAGGCCCAGCACTCTGGGAGGCTGAGGCAGGACGGTCACAACTTTAAGCCCATCCCAGGCAACTTAGCAAGAAACTGTCTCAAAATAAATGAAATGAAAAAAGTCTGAAGATGTAGTTCAGTGTGAAGATCTTGGGTTCAGTTCTCATTACAGGAAGAAAAAAAGTCTGTGCCATATATGCTAAATTTTTTCCTTCTATATTATATATTTATCATATGTAGTTTTATAAAGCAGAGTTCAAATTCTCACACACTATACTTTTTAATGCAAATATTTTTACTTACAATATACTTGAAATATAATTAATATTTGATGGTGTAGTATACTGACATGTTTAAAAAATATTGCCACTTGCTGGGCGTGGTGGCACCCGCCTGTGATCCCAGCACATGGCAGGCTGAGGCAGGAGGATCTCTGTGAGTTTGAGGCCAGCCGACTATATAGGAGTTCAAGGCCAGTCTGATATAGTGAAACCCTGTCTCAAAAAAAAAAAAATCGCCACTTGAAACCGGCCATGGTGGCCCACACCTGTGATCCCAGCACTCTGGAGGCTGAAGCACAAGGACTGCCATGAGTTCAAAGCCAGCCTGGGCTACATAGTGAGTACAAGGCCAGCCAGAATTATAGAGCGAGACTGTGTCTCCAAAAAACATATTAGTCACTTGTTAAAATTATGGTAAAGTCCATGTAACATAAGATTACCCATTTTATGGAAACAAAATCTTTGTAAATAGGGAGGGAGGGAGGGCTGAGCAAGGGTGAAAAATAAGAACCAAGAGAGATTATGCAAAGGTGCAAATTTCCAATGATGAATGTCATTATATTGTATACCTAAAATGTACCAATTATTAGAATGAATAATCGATAATGCAAAATAGGAAGAAAAGGTCCAAAGGGGTAGGGGTAGTGGGAGGGACAGGGGAAAGGAAAGAAGGGAAAGGAAAAATGATGAGAAATGGAAAAAATGTAAATAAAGTCTTTGTAAATAGGGAAGGGTGGAGGGGGTGAAGGGAGGGCTAGGAATGGGGAAAAAATAAGAACCAAGATGCATCATGTAAAGGTACAAGCTCCCATTGAGAAATGTAAATGTGCTGTATACCTAAAATGTACCAATAAAAGAATTTAAGTAATAAAAAAAAAAGATTACCCATTTTACTGTGTGCAATTTAGTGGCATTCACTACATTCACAATGCCGTGCCAATTTTACGTCTGTGTAGTTCCACACAATTTTAATTCCCACCAAAGAAAGCCCTGGGCCACTACTCCATTTATGCAAAAATGGTCACTGGGATGATAATATGGATTGCAATGAATCTGCAGATCCCTTTGGGTAGTATTGCCATATTGACAGTCTTCCAGATTCTGAACACAGGTTGCCTTTTAATTTAATAAGGATATTTTCAGCAATATTTTGTCACTTTCACTACACTAGCCTTTTATCTCTTTAGTGGTACATAGTTTTAAGTCTGTTATTTATTTTGATGCTGTTGTAAATGACTTCTTAATTTTCTTTTTAGATTGTTCTGAGTGTTGAGATTATAGGCATGAGCCACCAGACTTAGCTCTGCAAGTAATCTTTACAAGTTCCTTTTCTGTTCTACAAGGTTTGCTGCATAGGTTTGATGGGATTTTTGTGAATTTTTAAGGATTGCTGTGTATGAGATGATGGCATTAACAATGATCATTTTCCTTCTTTCTTCCAGTGTGGGTGCCTTCTCTCTGTTTCTTGCCTGAATACCTTGGCAAGAACTTCTAGTACAAATTCAATACAACGGTTCAAAATGGGCATTTTTTTCCTTGTTCATGATCTTAGAACAAAGCTTTCAGTCTTTCACCCTCAAGTAAACTACCAGCTGTAGGTTATCATAAATGTCTCTTGCTTATTGAAAAAATGCCCTTGTAAATCATAGTTCATTGCTTTTGGTTTCTTTCCTGGAGAGATGTAGTGATGGAGTCTCTTATTCTGCCTTTCTCACTGGCATCACTTTTGGCACTTGCTTTGTATTTCTAGGAGCAGTTGTGCTTCTTTACAATGCACCTGCCAGAACAATAGGAAAACATTATGTGAGGTCACAGGTAACACCATCTCCAACAGACAAGCCTCTTCACCTGTGGGTTGATCTCCAATCCTTTTAACTGGTCTTGGTCCTCCACTTTTTATGCAGAGCTGATGCCCTCCAGATAATAGGGCGCCTCTGAGACCTTTAGCAAATATACGTGCTGCTACTGTATACCACCTGGAAGTGAACTGTTCTTGCTCTTTTCACACCTACCAACTAAGGATCCGTGCAGCACTGCACAGTGACATCAATTGAAGGTCTTTTATTTTTTGGTGCTACTGTGGATTACACTCAGGTACATTTCGAGCCTGGCCTACAAACTTCTGGTTTTGTATATGTTGTTGTTTTTATTGGTTTGACTCCCTCTGTAGTCGAGTCTGGCCCTGAACTCCCTATGTAGCTCAGGCTGACATGGAATTCATGATTCTCCAGCCTTAGTGCAGGGTTTAGATAGTACACCACCATGCCAGCCTTCCACCAACAAATGCTTCCTACAAAGGATAGGAAGAGCCGCCAGGAGCCCCAGGATCCTGCATTTGCCTCTGAGCTGATGCTTCCACCCTGGGAGGAACCCAGGCCCAGCCCCACGATTTCCAGTGATGGCACCTCTGGGGAGCTGCTGATCCATGCCAGACCCCTCATCACCCAGGTTCTACACCGAGGTAACGCTGGTGTCCAGATCTCTCCTAGGGTCTTAAGGAGAAAGCAGGAAGGCCTTTCCTGGAGTCAAGCCTCTTTAACAGCTGGGCCTGATGGGAAGGAAGCTGTCATAGGGCCTGATCTACTGAAACTCTCTCCGCACGATGGCAGTAGAGTTCTGCATAGAGGCACAAGCGTTGTCCTCCAGTGATCTTCTCCCGCCCTTCGTGTCTGAAAAAACGCCACTCAGAGACAGAGGTTCCAGGAAACAGGGCTGCCTAAAATTTGGTCCAGTTGGTGCTAGGAGCTCACTCTGTTGTGATTTTTTTTTCTTTTGTTTTCCTTATAAAACCCCACAAAGACTGAAATCCACACTTCTGTTTCAGTAATCTTTACTCTGACGTTAAATTGCAGTCCAATGTGTCTGTGTCCCTCTCCAGTATCTCTCAGCACTTTCACATATCAACACGTTCTCTGCTTTGGGCAGTTAAGTGGTTCCAGGCCCAAAATGGAGAAGGAATTGGTTGATCCCTGGAGATCATATAGAACTCTAATGGAAAATTTCAAGTCACATTTATTTATTTATTTTATTTTTGAGACAGGGTCTCACTATGTAGTTCAGGCTGCCCTTGAACTCACCACGATCCTCCTGCCTCAGTCTCCTGAGTGCTAGGATTACATATGTGCATCACCACACCTAGCTCAGGTCACCCCTAGCTCCCTTTCTGCCTAGACAACTAGAAAGTCCACCTCCATGTTCTCGCCTTTTGAGTTGAATTGTTAGCAACTCTGTCAAAAAAGAAGAGGAGTGATATAGTTTATAGCACTATATGCCATGAACTGCTCCACAAAGCATGGTAACCTACACTTACACGTTATTGTGGGACTGCGTAACCTTTGTTCCTTTTCTCCAGCCCCATTGTGATTAAATGTGAGTTAATGGATAAAGATGCTTGTTAGTTTTGGGACACTAGATAAAATCTGTAACAGACCTAAAGTCCCAAAGTAAACTACTCAACTCCTTGTTTGCCCGGAACTGATGTTCCGGACACCACAATCTATAGAACAAGCTGCAAATGTCTGCTGACCATCAATACGTGACAGTGGACCACGAACCTTTGTCCTTTTTCTTCAATTCTATATGTTAACTTCCCTCTCAACCCCCTATAAGAACAGCCTCAGACTCTGAGCCAGTTGCCTCTCTAAGCTATTTTGCTTTGGGAGTGTCCTCTGGCCAGACTAATAAAGGTCTGTTTTATTTTCCAACTTGTCTGGTGTGTTCCTTCCAGGGTGTTCTTCGCTGCAGTCAGCTCCTCGGAGCGTTTGGTAAGGCCCTCGGTCTTGCATTATGAACTTTTACTAGAGGTTAATCAGTCTGGTCTTACAGTTTCTTCATTTAAAATTGGAATAAAGCACATTCTTTTGCCATTGAATGCTTTTCAATTTCTTATGACTGCGTTTGACTCTTATATTTTATCTGTTGCAATATATTCTCATCAAGTACAGTGTGTGCCAAGCATTTAGAAACTAATGTGTAGTGACCAAGAAGAAAAGTTTTTTCCTATAACCTATTAAGAAAAATGATAACCTTTTGGATTTCTTTGAATACTTTTTTAAATGTCTATACACATACATATACACTTTTATATTTAGGTTCACAAAAAATATCCTGTATTAAAATTGTGTTTTGACTGAGATTCCACCTCACCCCACAAAGAATGGCTGCTATCAAGAAATCAACCAATAACAAATGCTGGTGGGGGCGGGGGGGGGGCCCTGCTCCATTGTTGGTGGGAGTGCAGACTGGTGCAACCACTGTGAAATCAGTATGGAGATACCTCAAAGAACTAGGACTAGAGGTCCCATTTGACCCAGCTATTCCCCTGCTGGGGATCTTCCCCAAAGAATTAAAAGAATCTTACCACAGTGATATATGTGCACCCATGTTTATAGCAGCACAGTTTGTAACAGCTAAAGTTTGGAAACAGCCCAAGTGCCCATCAACTGGAAACTGGATAAAGAAGATGCAGTTTTTTTATAAAATGGAGTACTACCCAGCCATAAAAAATGAGAAACTAGAGACATTTATAGCTAAATGGATGCATATTGAGGCCATACTCTTAAGTGAAATAAATAGGACACACATGTGTAAATATCGAATAGTTTCTCTAATGTGAGAAACTGAAAGTGTAAATAAGGATTAAAAGGATTAATAACGAATAATTGATACTTTGAAATGGGAAAAGGTCCAAAGGGGTAGGGGTGGTGGGAGGGGAAGGGAAAAGGAGAGAAGGGAAAGGAAAAATTATGAGAAAAGAAACAAAAATGGAAATGAAGTCTATGTAAATAGGGAAGTGTGGAGGGGGTGAAGGGTGTACAGGTAATAGGGAAAAAATAAGAACCAAGGTACATCATGTACAGGTACAAGCACCCAATGATAAATGTAAAAGTATTGTATACCTAAAATGTACCAATAAAAGAATTTAAGGGAAAATAATTTAAAAATAAAATAAAATTGTGTTTTGGATAAGACAAGGTGTGTTAAGTTTCGAAGGGAATCCATTCACATACTTTATATTAATCTATAAACCTTCAATATGTTTCCTTATATTTAAAAGCATGAATATAATTTTATAAATGTATAGACAGAGCATCCTGACTATAATAGTAAGCTTATTACAATGTAGCACACACACATACATTTATAAATGTGAACGTTTTATGTGGATGTAACTGAATACACTCTAAAGGTAGTTTTAACAAAATCATTATCTTTTACACTTTCCAAATTTATACACATGCACACAAATTTGTTGATATAGGCCCTACAGAGTGACTTAATATCCAAAACACTTAAAGTAATTCATAATATTTAATTATTAATTATATTAATAGCAAAGTGTTTAAATTCTGAGAATGCATAAAGCCAAATAGTGTTTTCTGTATCCCAAGATGCAGAAAATCTTTATCATACATTTATCTTAAAATATCTTTATCATACATTCCTGTGTGTACCCTTACTCACATAACAAAGTCTTTAAAGTTCCCATTCCAGTGTTCAAGTAAGTTTCTGCAGATTGAGCACTTTGAAAACTTGTTAAATATTCTTAAAGATTATTTTCTAATTATTCCTTGGCATATTCTATTTTTAAAAAAGATTTTCTTCTTCTTTGGCATTTTTCAATATTATGTGTGATTCTTTATGCCCATGCACAGGAACCATGCATTAAAAAAATAAAATTTTAAAAAAGGAGCTAGGTCACAGTAAATAGCACATCCAAGAAACAAGTAATTTTACAAAGTGGGAAATACTTGTATTTCCTATATGCAATTACAAATACAGATCACCTGGTTCAGTAAGCTCAATAAAGCGTTCTGCAGCAACAATTTATTCTACGAATATTTGTTCCAGATTGATTCTCAAATTATGAAAGTAGCTAAGTGCTGTGGTGCATGCCTGTAATCCCAGCATTTGGGAGGCTGAGGCAGAAGGATCTCCAGAGTTTGAGGCCAGCCTGGACTACATAGCAAGATTCTGTCTCAAAAAAAAAAAAAAAAGGCATCAATTGAAAGTAATATCAGCTTCTTGAAAAGTCTCAGTATATCCAAATCTATAAAGAATAAAGAAAAACACTTCATTTCTTCATGCCTATGTGAAATATTATACATGCTATATGGGATTTTTCATGAGAGCTGATACCATTTAACCAAATATAGGTCATGGATATCTCCACTATTTGCTCAGTGAGGTTTTCAAATACACACAAACAATCCCATTAATTCTTCAATTTCATCCTGATCATACTATAGGGAGAATCTAAGGCCATGGATTTTTCTCACAATATTAGGTTATATTACATTTCCAATGGCATAAACTACTCATAGGTAACTTCTAGTGCTTTGCTGCTAAGTCTCACATGTCTTTATTTTTTAAAAACCACAAAATATCAATTACTTCTTAAATTGTGAGGATACTATAAGCATCTACAAAATAAATGCAAAAGTGAACAATTATAAAGAAGTTTATGGAAATATTCTGCATAAAAAAAGCTCAATAAAAACTCAATATTAAAAAACCTCAATATTTTATCCAATAGCATTCTGATTTTTCTTCTATTTGTAGGAAACTATGCAGGGGGTGGAAGGTATAGATGCTTAAAATTTTTATATGGGGGATTGAATTTGGCATTCACTCTGAGCTACATCCTCAGCTCTCTTTTATATTTTTTTTAATTTTTAATTTTTTTGCTTTGAGACAGGGTCTCAATAAGTTCCTCAGTTTTCCAGGCTCGGCAAGACCTTGTATTCCTGCCTCTGCCCCCCAGTAAACTAGGATTACTGGAATGCACTACCATCTCCAGCTATCCAGAACTTTGTTATTTACTTCAAGTGATGACATTTATGTGCAATTTCCTTAAGATTTGAAATGTTTCCTTATTTTTCTGTTCTATATAGAAAGATTACTTTTAAATGTCAGTAAATGATCTTTAGGTGATTGGATTTTTTTGTTAATAAAATATTAGAAACCTCTGATTTCATTGAGTACTCACAGCAAGAAATTTAATCATTATTCCATGTAGCAAGTGTTCAGAATTTTTTTTTCTTTTTGGGTACTGGAGATGGAACTCAGGACCTTGCACTTGAGAGGGAGGTGGCAGCACCACTAAGCTAAATCCCTGGCCCTGTTCAGAATTTTTTAAATTAAAAAATGTTGTTAGTACCTGTCTGTAGTAAGTAATAACATTCCTCCTCATGTGGAGTTGGTACACATGCATGACACATCTGAATTTTTTGTTTTAAATCCCTTTTTTCTCCTCTCCCTCCCTTTGTATTTTTTTTAGAGAAAATATAACACAATGAACATTACACTGAATATTATCAATACTAAGTTGTGTTTGTCAGCATTCCAAGTCTTCTTTATGAATGAAAGCAAAACTTGAAAGTCCATCCTCAAATATTCCCTTATAAAGATAGACACACACATCTTATTTTAATTTTACAGATATTCCAATGGCACATTGGCATGCTCCCATACATTTATGCTACAAGATTATATATATTAGAAGTAAAGTACAACACACTTTGCCATTCATGTTACCAGATGTTAGCAAACTTACAACATCTGATCATGTGATCTTCAAACACATCTCCTATTGATAAACTCCATGAAGTTTTTAACTAGGGATGTCTTAATTCTCTTTCATTTTTTAAATTTTGCCTCACTTGATTTGGAATCATGGACAGGCTGTTTTATTTTCTTTTAGAACTTTAAATGTTACCCACCACACACAGCTTTTTCCTTCCATAGTTTCTGAAGCAAATCGACTAGTAATCTTACTGAAGATTCCTTGTATATGACAACATCATTATAAATTATTTCAGGTTGTTCATTCTTGCTCTTGATAGCATGATTATATTGTGACTCACTCTGCAATTCATTGTGCTTTACATGAAATTTGTGAACTTCTTGGATGTATATATTCATGTTTTTCATGGACTTAATGTCACATTCACTGATTCTTTGTCTTGACTGTTCAAATCTGCCATTAAGAACTTTTTGGGAATTTATCATTTTGTTTTTTATACCATCCAATTTCAAAATTTCTAATTTTTAAAATAATTCTACCTCTTGCTGACATTCTATAATAGTGAGATGCTGTTCTCCTCATTTTCTCCAGTTCTATGTATGTGGTTTACTTTGGCACTTTGAGTATAGGTAAAATAGTTCATTTGAAGTCTTTTACAGTTTCTATTAATTGTTTTCCCCGTGAAGGGACTATAGTTTCTTGTTTCTGGGCATGTTGCATTTTTTTTAAATTCATCAAGTTTATTGGTACATTTTAGGTATACAATATAATGACATTCATCATTGGAAATTTGCACCTTTACATAATCTATCTTGGTTCTTATGTTTTTCCCCATTCCCCTGCCCTCCCTTCAACCCCTCCACCACTTCCTATTTACAAAGACTTTGTTTCCATTTTTTTTTCTCATATTTATTCCTTTCCCTTCTTTCCTTTCCCCTATGCCTCCCACTTCCCCTTCCCCTTTGGACCTTTTCTTCCTATTTCACATTATCTATTATACATTTTGATGTTGCATTTTTTGTTGTCGTTAAAAACTGCACACTTTTACTAATATATCAACTCAGAAAATGATTTCTAAACACCCTCCAAGTTGTGTTGATAGGACTGATCCCTAGGGATCAATCAACTCCTTCTCCCATTTGGGCCTGGAACCCTGAAAGTGCCTAAGGCAGACAATATAAAGTCAAGGAAAATACTGAGTGGTAGGGATCAGAGGGACAGAGACTAGGTGTGAAGAGGTGTACATTTAGGATTCAGTTTGGTTTCAAGTGCAAAACAAAAGCAAAGTCAAGGCAAGGCAAGTTTGGGCCTAGAGGATGGGTAAAATGAAAACATGGTGGCCTTTTTTCAGACAGGAAGGGCGGGAGAAGAGCACTGGGAGACAGTGCTTCTATGCATACTTGGAGCACTACTGCCATCGTGCGGAACCAGTTTCAGCACACCTGGCACCATGACAGCTTCCATCCCATAAGGCTTAGCTGTTGGGGAAGGTCCTGTTTGTAGGGAATTTGAAGAGACTTGAACACCAGGCGGGACTTCCTTGCCTTCTCCTAATGCCCCAAGACAAACCTGGACCCCAGGCTACTTCGGTGTAGGATTTACGGAGTGAGGGGCCTGCGATAGACCACCAGCTGCCAAAAACCACCCTCACAGGAAGTTGTGGGGTGGAGCTTGGGTTTCTCCCAGTGTGGAAGAGACAGGAGGGAACAACTCACAGATAAATTCAGGCCTTTAGGGCACCAGTCACCTGTTCCTGCCCCTTGGATCATGCAACAGTTAGCAGGCTTTTATATGATGGCCATATGCTATAGGGTTTTGGGGTCCCTTGTTGCAGCAGTGTGAAAACAGCAAGGCCATTCCAGTTCCAAGTGGCAGCTGCACACTCAATCCGAGTCCTTTACTCTCTAGGTTGTATCCTCAACAGTCTGTATTTGCTGCCTTGATTCTGGCTGGCCTCAGAGAAAAGGATTTGGGTGCTAAACTTGAGTCTTAGCCCTTCTGACCTCCTAGAAGTTCTGCCTTCCTCAAGTGCTACCTAGGGCTTTCATGGAGGAACAGCTCATGACTTAGGACTTTATGCCACCACTTCATTAGGACGGCAGTATTTCCCAGAAGACCCAAACTAGCCTACTTTCAGAGGCTCTACTTCCTCCGATCCAGTTTGAAAAAAATGCCACCAGGGGAAACAAAGACACTAGAAACTGTGGTTGTATTGCACTTTGGTCAATTTGAGGAAAAAGGCTCCACTCTTAGAATACTGCTTTTGCTTTCCATTTGATATCAAAATCAGCTCTAACATGCAACACCCTGTGTTCCATCTCCAACACTGGAAAAGGAAAAAGAAAAAGTCAGATCTAACCTACCCTCCCGCAATAGGCAGCCTCTCTTCCAGAAATCAACTCCCAAGTGTTCTCAGTTCTGCTCTTCTTCATGAAGCATTCTCTCTCAGTTTCATCTTGATATTAAATTGCAATATTGTGGGCCAATCCTCAGGGATGCATGCCTAAAAGGAAAAGAAAATGTTTACACCAATGACATGGTGAATGACAAATATAGGCATCAGGTTGCTTGGGTATCACCCTGATTCAATGTTCCAGGTTCCTTGGAAGTCCTGCTCTATGGTCTGACTTCAGTGATATGAATTCTAAGAGAGTATAGTTTCTAAATTGGTGTGCAGTGGAAGCATTAAAGAATCTTCTATAAAACTAAGAAGTTGAAACTAAGCTTTAAAAATTAGCTATTTCTCCAGCTTCCTCAGATAGGGAGCAAAATTTGTCACATGCAGTCCTACCATCTAGGTATTTAACAGAATGTGACTTTAAAAATTTTCTGGATGAGCTGTTGGACCACAGCATGACTAAATATGCATAATTCTTGGCTTTGTTCTACCCTTCCTGCAAGTAAAAGCACCTCTGTACTTTAGATAGGGGTGAGCTAGCTGCCTTCACAATTTAGCTAAATCGTGAATTAACACATTTTCCCATTTTTATGGGTTCCATTTTATTTTTGATCACAGGTGGCAAAGGAATTGAGCTAACTGCGGTCCACATTCAGGCCTCTGCACTGGCCCCCATGACATCTGAGCCCATAACTGATACCTTCTGTGACTTTACAGGTGCAAGACAAAGTCTTTTGTCATGACAGCAGAGGAGGAGAAATACATGGCTCTTTTCTATTGTCAATCCCCAAGAGGTTGGCACATTTAGGCCTGAGAAAACCATTATTTATTTCACACTAGCTCTGGTTCTCCTTGCCATCATTATAGCTATAGCTATTATAGCTAATGAAGATTCCTCAACAGCCTTACAAGGAACCCACTCTTTTGGTGTTGATACATTCATAAACCCTGTTGTTAAAAGAATTAAAGATTTGTTGGGGCCTGGGATTTAGCTCAGTGGTGTGGCCTCCTTCCTCAAAAGATTTGTGGTGCTTACTAATCAACCAGACTATGAAAATAGAAGTTAGTGGAAGGATGGGCCTGGGATTTAGCTCAGTGGCACCATACCTGCCTTGCAAGGGCAAAGTCCTGAGTTAGATCCCCCGTACAGGGAAAAAAGAAAAAAAAGTTAGTGGAAGGAAACAAGTTGATTCAAAACTAGCCATCAAGGTAATAAAGACCTTTTCCCTCTCAAATTTTCACCTTCTAGGAGCTCAGAGGTATGAGGGTCTGTTACAGAATAACAAAAAGGGGAACAATGAAACAATAAGCAAGAAGTCCACACACAAAAAATTGGGATTAAATATTCAGAGAGCTTCCTTCCTCACATGTCTCTTCTTCTGCAGAACATCAAAAGGAAGCCAGGCATAGTTGCTCACACATATATTCCCAACTACTCAGGGGTCTGAAGCTGGAGGATTACAATTTGTAAGCCAGCCTAGGCAATTTAGGGAGACTATCTCAAAATAAAGAGTAGAATGGGGCCCAGGATATAGTTCCTTGGGAGAGCACACCTCGGTGCACTCCCTAGTACCACAAAAGCTAAAACAAAAGAAAAACAGAAAACTATTTCAAGGGAAGCTCAACTTCTTGGGGCCACAGCAGCATTTTTTATTCCAGACAGAAACAATCTTTACTGAAAGTCAATTATCATAAACTGGGAGAAAGACGGACATTACTGAATATTCCTCTTAGAATTTAGACTGCCAAGTGAAAGGGATAGGTACGTAAAAATTAGAGCAAAGATTATAAAACGGAGGCAAAAACAATTCAACTAAAATCATCTTCTCAGGTCCCTGGGCTATTACATTATTATAATTACACAATCAAGAACGGCAGCGAAAACTTCAGGGGTTCTTTGCTCCTCAAAAAGACGTTCTTCCTCACTCTCTGCTATCTCAGTATCTGTATCATTAAGTGAGGGAGTAATGTTGGTCTAGTGATCTACCGTGACCTTCTGCTTGAACATCTTGTTCAGGTGTGGCCTCACCTGTGCTCTGATGATCCAGGCAGGGACTACAGAGGAATCCCGGGAACTGGCTCCTGTGATAGTCTTTTTTTTTTTTCATTAAGTTTATTGGTACAGTTTAGGTATACATACAGTAACATTCATCATTGGGATCTTGTACCTTTACACGATGTATCTAGGTTCTTATTTTTTCCCCATTCCCCTGCCCTCCCTTCAACCCCTCCACCCCTCCTTATTTACAGAGATTTTGTTTACATTTTTTCCATTTCTTATATTTTTTCCTTTCCCTTCTTTCCTTTCCTTTCCCCTCCCCTCCCCCTTCTCCTTCCTCTTTAGACCTTTTCCTACGATATTCTATTTTTTTTTTTTTTTTTTTTTGGTACCAGGGATCGAACTCGGGACTTTGCGCTTGCTCAGCAGGCGGCGAAACCACCGAGCTAAATCCCCACCCCTCCTGTGATATTCTTATACCTACCTCTCCACCGAGACACTAAAGGTTGTTTTATTCTATGAAGTAGACCTAGAAGAACGTATATAAGTATTGAAAGATATGCATCGTAATAACCCAAAGGTTTATCAGCTGCTGTGAAATGTTTTCTGATAGTGCTTTTCTTTCTCATCAGCACATGGTTACTTTCCAAGTCCTTGGTAAGGATTCTTTTCTTTTCTTTTTGTTCCTGCATATTAGTTATACCAACTAGAATGTTTTGTTGTGGCGTCTTCATACATGCATAAAACATACTTTGATCATTCTCTTCCGATACTATCTTTTATTTTGTTTTGAGGCAGGGTCTCACTCTGTAGTTCAGGCTGGCTTTAAACTCACTATGTAGCCCAGGCTGGCCTCGAACTCACAGCAATCCTCCAGCCTCAGCTTCCCAAGTGCTGGGATTACAGACATGTGCCACCACATCCGGCTATCTTTTCATTTTCTACCCCCTCGCCACATCATGTTCTTTTTTTTTTTTTTTTTTGGTACCGGGGATTGAACTCGGGTCCATGCGCTTGCGCAGCAGGCGGCGAAACCACTGAGCTAAATCCCCGGCCCACCACATCATGTATTTTAATAGTCTTCTTTCTAGAAAGCATTATTCTTTAATTTATGCCTGAAATAATATCAAAAGCCTTATACCCAACAAATAAAATACAAAATAGAAACAAACACATTGCATAAATTCTCAAGACACTATTTCATGGCATAGGAAAATGCTGTGTTCACCAAAATGATGAGAAAATAAGACAAAACTCATAGAGAGTGATACCTACGTACCTGTAAGGATACTGGCAGGTGCGGCACATATGACCTACTACAATGACAGTTACGTACTCTTTCCTCTTGTGGTTCATGACAACTGTTGTCTACAATTTATAAGGGTAAAAATGGAGGATTCCTTCCTTGTCTTGGAGTGCAGCCAAGTAACAGACCACTTTGGATTTGTAAAGTGATGCTGGAAAAGATCTCTAGGATTATAAATATTGCTTCCTTTTTCTCTCATCATCCATCCAATTTATTCTCTGAGACAACTAAATGCCAAGGGGGACCTGCTGAACAAATAACACCAGGATGGCAAATTTACCCTAGAAAATTAATATCTGAAAGGACAAGAGTCCCAATGAGGAGGGTGGATTTAGGCCTGAGTGTGGTTTGAGATGGAAAAATCAATGCAGAGCAAGTTTGTGGCACCAGCCTAGGCAAAATACAAGGCAGCCTTGTTTCTTAGGACCTCTCTCTCAGGCCACATTTTTTTTTCAGTCAAGAAGGGTGGGAGAAGAGCACTAAAGGCCAGCATTTGTACCCATAGTAGAAGCACTACTGCCATCGTGCGGAAAATGTTTCAGTACATCAGGCGCCATTATAGTTTCCTTCCCATGTGGCCTAGCGATTGGAGAAAGGTCTGGCCTATAGGGAAATGGAAGAGGCTTATACTCCACGCTGGACCACCTCGCCTCTTCTAAGGCCCCCAGGAAGACCAGGACAGAGGAATTACCTCTGTGTACATCCTGGGGAGTGAGGGGTCTCGAGTGGGCCAGCTGCTAACAGAGACACCATCACAGGAAGTCGCTGGGCGGAGCTTCAATTCCTCTCAGTATGGACAGGACTAGAGGAACCCACTCAGAGACAAATGAAGACTCTTTGGATAATTTTCTCATACTTTGGTTTCTTCGTTGCATCAGTGTGAGAACAGCAAGGACATACTGGTTCCAGGTGATAGCTACATACTCAGGCCTGGTTCCTCACTCCCTACGTTCTACCCAGTCAGTCTGCATTTGTGCCTGGCTCCTGGCTAGCCTCAGAGACAAAGGTTTGCAGGCTAAGCTTGGTTCTGGGTATCTGAACTCCCATGGGCCCTGCCTTCTTCAGCTCCTAGGTCTTTCATGGATGGATTGCTCATGTCTCGGGGCCAAAAACATTTCTTCATGAAAACATTTCTTCATTTCATCATGAAAATATTTCATTACATCATGAAAACATTTCTTCAGGATGGCAATATTACCCCCAGAAAACCCAACTAGGTGCTCATCTTCCTCCCACCAAGTCTGCAAAAAAGTGCAAGATGATACAAACATAACTGAAAGTGTGGCTATTCTCACTTGGATGAATTTGAGGAAGCTTGCCCCCATCTTAGAATCTTCCATTTGGTTTCCATTTAATATAAAAATTAGATCTAATGTGCAAGTATTTTGTTTCATCCCTGGCCCTCGGAGGGGAAAACAAATAAAAGAAAGAAAAACATAGGCAAGAAGACAAAAGATCTAAGCTACCTACCCTCATCAGGCAGCTTCTGAAAAAATGAATTCTTACATAAGCAAGTCTTCCCATTTCTGATCTTTTCACGCAGCATTCTACCTCAAGTGTTTCCTCTTCATATCAAATTGTCTTGTCTGATTGGGGGCCAATCCTTGGACTTCAATACCTAGGAAGGAAAAGAAAATGTTCACACCTAAGGGCTTGGAGAAAAAAAAATGTAGGCACTAGGACACTTCAATATCCTGCCTCACTTCCTGAATTCCCTGGAAATCCTAGTGCACATTCTGACCTTGGCCATGATGATGTCCAAGAAAGTATATTTCCTCAAGAAGATGGAAACCAAGTATACAGTGGGTTTCTAAAAATCCCCTGAGGCCACAACTCATAGCTTCTGTGACTTTTTAGGCTCAACAGATTTTTGTTATGACAGGATATGAAGGCAGATAGATGGCTCTATTCTAATGGTACTCTGTTGAAAAGGAGAGCAACGCTTAGTCCTGAGAAAAGCATTATTTACCTCACACTAGCCAGTGTTCTACTTGCCCTCTTCATAGTTCCTGATGAAATCTCCTCAACAACCGTAGACACCCTTTGGGTGTGGAGACCTCCATGTACCCCGCTTTCAGAGGAACTAAAAATCTGTGCTGCGCAATGGAAGTCTCAGAAGATAGAATTAGTGAAAGGGAACAGATTTATTTAAACCCAGCACTGAGAAAACTAGAGGACACTTTTCCTGTCACAAATATCTACCTTTGAGGGTTTAAGGTTGTAAAGAGCATTATCAGGAGAAAAGGGCAAACAGTGAGATGACAGGCAGGAAATCAATGTGCTAGTCTGGGCCTTCTTATCTCTATCTCCTGCTCTTCGTCAAAATATAAAAAGATACCTTCACATCTTTGGGCTAGGATCTACATTTTCTTTCAAATAAACACCCTCTTTTTTGTAATTCCAGACATATGACCTGAGCAGCAGAAGAGGCATTACTGAAGCCTCTTCCTAAAATAGAGGCTGCCGTGTGAAAGGAATGGTTCCTTCTTAAAAGTTTATGGAAAAGATTAGAAAGATCAGGCAAAGGTGATTGTGCTAAAGTCAGCTTCCCGGGCCTCCGCTCTGTTACACTGTGACTCATAAGTACAGTATCTGTATTAGGTAAATGAGGAGGTAATGTTGGGCTAGTGATGCACAGTGACCTGCAGTGGATCTTGTTCAGGTGTGACCTCTCCTGGGCTCTGACGATCCAGCCAGGGACTCCCAGGGAGGGGGCCTCTTGGGACATTCTTAACTCTATCTCTCCATCAAGACAGTAATGGTTGTTCTGTGAAGAAAATCTAGAAGACTTTATGTATATAAAGGAAGATATGCATAGCAATAAACCAACTATATGTTACTTTCAAATGCTTTCTGACAATGCTTTTCTTCTTTATCTGCACAGTACTTTTTCCTTTTGAATCCTTGGTAAGGATCCTTCTTTTATTTTTTAATTCTTATGTATTAATATTACAGACAAGGGGGTTCATTTTATCATTCATATATGCACATAGCATACATTGATCATTCTTCTACATAACTGCCTTTTCCTTTCCTCTTCCTCCCCCTCCTCAGATCCTCTTCCTCTTCCCTAGTGATCTCCCATCTAGGTAGCATCATTCTTCACTTTGCAAATGAGAGAATATCATAAGCCTTATATCTAACAGAGAAAACACAGAAACAAACATATCCTATGAAATCACATGAAACAGTTGAGGAATATTTCATGGCAGGGGAAAATGTTGTGTTCACACACACACACACACACACACACACACACACACACACACACACACAGATTAGAAAATGAGAAAAACCTCAAGAGTACCTCCCATAGAAAGTGATACCTATGTACCTATAAAGATCCTGCCATATGCAGCTTGTATGACGTGCAACAAGGACAGCTATCTAGTCACTTCTCCTACAGCTCACAAAAAATTGTTGCAATTGAGGAAAGCAGAAAATGCAGGCCTCTTTGCGTCCCTTGGAGGGTTGCTAGGTCAGAGATCACTTGGATTTCTGAACTGCTGCTACAAAAGATCTCTGGACTTTTACAAAGTGTCCTCCTTTTTCAGCTTCATACAGAAAATTTATCCTATGAAAGACACAGCTACATCCTATGGGAAACTTGGACAACATTGAGTAAATAAAGTAAATCACACCTAAATGGACAAAGTCTTATGGAAAATTAATGTCTGATAGGACAAGAGTCCTAATAAGGAAGTATGGATTTAGGCCTCCATTCGGTTTCTCTTGGAACTTAAAAGCAAATTCACAGTACAGTGGGCCTGTGGCACCAGCCTGAGCAAAATTCAAGGAAATCATGTTTACTGGTGCCTCTGTCTCTCAGTGGCACTTTCACTGACTGGAAGGGAAAAACACTGGAGGACAGTGCTTATGCCCATATGTGGAGCACTACTGTCATCATGCAGAGAGAGTTTCAACACACCTGGTGTCATTTCAGCTTCCTTCCCATAAGGCCTAGCTGGTAGGATAAGATATTGCTTATTGTAGAGACCAGCATGAGTCTTGGACTCCAGACTGGGTTTCCTGATCTTCACCTAAGACCCCAAGACAAACCTAGACCCTGGCACTATCTTGGTATAGAACCTGGGTGGTGAGAGGATTGAAATAGACTAGCAAGGGCCAGGCTCACCAGCACATGAAGTCATGGAGCAGATCCAGGGTTTCTCCCATTGTGGCAGGACCAGAGATGCCCACTCAAAGACAAATGAAGACATTAGGGGCTGTTTTATCCTGTGCCTGCCCATTCAAGCCAAGTTAGGAAGCCTTTACTCAATGTCCCTGTGCTATAGGAACTTGGTCCTTCATTGTAGTAGTGTGAGCACATCAAGGACAATCTGGTTCTAGGTGGCAGCCACAGATTCACTCCTGGGCACGCGCTTTCCTGATTCTATAGCAGCACTCTGCATTTGTCCCTTGCTCCTGGTGGCCACTGGAAAAAAGGTTGGGAGGATATAGGAACTTGAGATGATCTGGTATCTTTCTTGGAGGAACTATTTAAGGCTTAGGCCTTATGAAACCATTTGAGTTTATACATGGTGAAAAATATGGGTTTCAACTCTGTCTTCTGCATGTGGATAGCCAGTTTTTCCACCATTTGTTAAAGAGACTATCTTTCCTCCAGCATATATATTTGGCCTCTTTGTCAAAGATCGGGCGGCAGCACGTGCCTGGAGTTGTTTCAGCATCCTGTATTCTGTTCCATTGATGGACATGTCTGTTAGTTTGCCAATAATGTGCTGTTTTTGTCACTGTATCTTTAAAATTTGAAGATTGGGATTGTGATGTCTCTTACTTTGCTCTTGATATCCAGGATTGCTTTTGCTACTCTGTATCTCTTCTGGATTCTTGCCAATTTTAGTATAGTTTTCTCCAGTCCTGTGAAAAATGTTCTTGGTGTTTTGATTGGGATTATGTTAAACTGTGTATCAGTTCTGGAAGTATGGCCATTTTGACATAATTGGTTCTGCCCATTCAGGACCAGGGGATATATTTCCATTTTCTGACATCCTCTTCAATCTCTTTTTTCAGAGCACTACAGTGTTCATTATTTAGGTCTTTCACTTTGTTCATCAGGTTATTACCTGAGTATTTAATTTTGCTTGATGATATTGTGAATGGTATTCATATTCTAATTTCTTTCTTGTTGAGTTCGTTATTTGTATACAAGAACACTATTGATTTTTCTGTGTTCATTTTGTATCCTGCCACACTACTGAAGTGATTTATATCCTGAAGGAGTGTTTAGGAGGAATTTTGGGGATCTTCTATGGAAAGGATCATGTCATCGCAAATAAGGATAGTTTGTCATCTTTTCCAATACATGTCTCTTCTATTTCTTTCTCTTGCCTGATTGCTCTGGCTGACACGAGTGGTGATAGAGGATGTCTTTGTCATGTTCCTGATTTTAGAGAACCCTTTCAGTTCTCCCCCATGTAATATGATATTGGTGATTGTTTTGTCACGTATCACTTTCATCATATTGATATAAGGTCCTTCTAAACCTATTTTTTTCAGGGTATTTTTTTATCATTAATTTTGTCAAAGGCTTTTTCTGCCTCAATTAAGAAGATCATGTGAATTTTATCCTTGCTTGTTTTTAGTGATGAATTATATTTATTGATTTGCATACTTTGAACCATCCCTGCATCCTGAGGTTGAATCCTAGTTGGTTATAATGTATGATCTTTTAGATTTGTTGCATTGTTTGCCAATATTTTATTGAAGATTTATGTATCTATGTTCATTAAAGAGACTGGCATATAGTTCTCTTTTTTGGTTGGGCTATTTTCTGTTTCAGGGATCATGGTAATGCTACCTTGCAAGAATAACTTTGGGAAAACTACCCTTTCACTTTTATGAAAGCATTTGAAGAGGATTGATGTTGGATCTTCGTTACAGTTCTTATAGAATTTGGCAGTGAATCCACTGGGACCTGGGCGTCTCTTCATTTGTATTTTTTTCTACTTTAATTTCATTGCCCATTATTGGATTATTTAGGGTTTTTATATCTTGTCGGTTCAGTTTTGGTACTTTACATGTATCTAGAAAGCTACCCATTTCTTCCAAATTCTCCAATCTATTAGAGTGCAGTTTCCAAAAGTAGTTACTAATAATCTTCTGGATTTTGGTGGTTTGTTGTGATTTTGCCTTTTTAATTACATTGATTTGAGTCTTTTCTTTCTTTTATTTTTGTAAGATTGGCAAAGGGTATGCCTATATTTTTTATTCTTTCAAAGAACCAGCTCTTGAATTTGATTCTTTGTATTGCTTTTTAATCTCAATTTCATTAATTTCAACCACAGACCAAAGAAGTTACTTTCTTCTTCTCTGAGGATTCCTTGGTTCTAAGTTTTTGCCAAGATTCAGAGATGTGGAAAAGTGGTTTGTGACATGTTTTTGCAACCTCAATCCTGGGTCACTGATGCTTTGTTGGAGGCGTGGACCCTTGGAATTGTTTTTTCACCATCCTCACTGACATCACCTTTGCTCTCAAAATTGGCTCAAAATGGTGGCAATGCCCTATAATCTCTCCCAATTTAGTATAACACAGGAAGCATGTTACATGTTACCAGCAAGGACTTTGAATGATTGTTCATTTTCAAAACATTTCAGTATTTTTGTTGAAATTAATAACCAACACCACTTGACAGTTTAGTCATCTTTAAGCTTCGAAAACAGATCAAGTTGTATATCATGCTTTTTGTTTAGATTACTTACACTATGCAGAGTACTTCTTCTGGCTTTTTGACAATGCTACTGGAGAAAAACTCTTCAAAACGCTTGGCATTAGGAGGGACTGCTTCTTGCCCTTTGAATTCCTGAAAGGAGCCTGCAGCCTTTTGTGTGTACTTCAGAACCTCACCAAACATTCTAGTTCCTGTAATGTGTCACCACCAACTCTACTGTCCTTTGTGTTTTAATCCGTACTACAAGGGATACAGGGCCCATAGCACAAGGACAGCAAGTGGAGCCCTGCAAACCTTTCTCCCAGTCAACAGAAACAACAAACAATTGCCCATAAGTTCCTGGACTTCACTTGGAGTGAAATCTTCTGACTCTCTCTACCCTGGAATAAAACCTCACCCATGCTCATGTCTTCCTCCATCAGAATCTCTGTACTCTCTTGGCTGAGAACTGACTGTCCACTCTCCAAGCTCTGTAACGGGACATCACCAATGTTCAGAAGCACTGAAACATATTAGGAGGGTGCCAAATAAGGAATGTGGATAAGGGCCTTTAAAAAAAAAAAAAAATGCAAACACAACAGAGAGGACACAGTGAGCTTATGGCACCAGGTTGGGCAATATACCAGGCAGCCATATTTCTTGGGTTTTTCAGTCTCGGGAAGCCCTTTTTTGTCGACACGAAGGGCGGGAGGACACCACTTTTACAGGTGGGCGGCGCACTGCTGCCATCGTGCGGAAAAAGTTTCATCACACCCATTGTCATTATGGTTTGTTTCCCATCAGACCCAAGGGTTGGCGAAGAGCCTACCTGCTGTGAATTATGAAAGGATTTGGCTCCAGACTGGGCTCCTTGCCTTCTCCTAAGGGCCCCTCAAGGGCCTTACTTACACACTGGCCCTACCTTGGTGTGGGGAGTAAGGGACCTGGAGTGGACCCGCAGCTGCCCTGCCGGCAGCCCCATTCCAGGAAGTCGTGGGGGCGGGGCCTCGGTTCCCCTGGGGAGGACTGGACCAGAGACCCACTCAGACAGCTAGCTGCAGGCTGTTGGGAGTACTGACTCCTCTGCCTGCCACTTGGAGTCATTCTCAGTGGGCCTTTACATGATGTCCTGGTGGTATGGGCTTTAGGTGCCTCCCTGGGGCAGTGTGAGAGCACAAAGACAGGGAGTCCCGGGTGCCAGCTGCATGCTCAGTCCTGGCCCCTCACTCTCCAAGTTCTGCCCCAACCCTCTGCATTTGTGTCTTTCCTCTGCTGGCCTCAGAAAAAAGTATGAGCGTCCAGCTTGGGTCTGGGTCTATCTGACCTAAGCAAGCCCTGCTCTCCTCATTGGCTAGGGCTTCATGGAGGAGCAGCTCAGGACTTGAGGCTTTAAGAAACCGCTTCCTCACGGTGGCAGTGTTGCACCAGAAGACCCAATCAGCTTACTTCCCTGAGCTCTACCTCCGCCTTTTGAGTTTGGAAAAAAAAATGCGCAAAGAGACAAAGACACTGGAGCTTGGGCTACCTCGTGCTTTGCAGATTTAGAGAAAATATGTTCCACTGTTATTAGAAGACTACTTTTGCTTTCAATTTGATATTGATGATAGAGTTAATAGGGAAGGCTCTGTGCCGTGTAATCCCAGCTCCACAAAAATGAAGATAAAATTAACACTTTAAGAATTTTGTAAAAGTGATAATGGAAGCTACCCACCTTCATCAGTCAGCTTCCCTTTTCCAAAATCATTTTCCAGTGACCAAGCTCTCCCATTATTATCCTTCTTGATGCAACGTTCTACCTCCAGTGCTTCCTCTCGATCATCAAATTGTCTCCTGATATTGATGACCAAATCTCAGGCAGAGATCCATGCCTAGGAAGGAAAGCAAAATACTTAAAACTGTGGGCTTGATGAAGAACGGGTCTAGGCTCCAGGGTGCTTGGTTCTCATCCTGACACAAGTCCTGGGTTCCCCTGGAGTCCTACTCCATACTCTGACCTAAGCACCAGTCCTTGTATGGTAATCAGAGACTGACTGTAGGTGAAGCTAACAGGCTGAAGGCTGAATAATGTCTTCCCTGGAGTGACACCTATAATTGAAGGTGTATATACTACTCCAATGGGAGAGATCATTTTGGTCCCAGGGAATCATCCTTTAAAGTTCAAGAATTTTCCCATATGAAGTAGCCTATCCCTGGATCCTATGTGTGTACTGTGTATGTGGGTTATTGTTTTCACCTAGGGAAAGCTCTTCTCGTTTCTTTTTTGTAACTTAGTCATGGAGCTTTAACAGAATTCAGAAAAAAGCTATGTGTTCATGAAGAGATATGCACCAGTCATAAAACTTTATATTATACAGTGATAATCTTTTGCATGTCTACCCCCATTGTTCCAGTACCTAGAGACAATGGTATAAGTAGATAGTTGAACAATGCAATACATTTTCATTTAAATTGTATTTAGGAAATAGCCATAAAACCATCAAGAGTCTCACACCATCATAAAACTTTGTATCATATACTGACAATCTTTTGTATGTCTACTCTCATTCTTTCAATATATAGACATAATGTTCCAAACAGACACTGAAAAAACACAATACATTTGAATTTAAATTATTTTGAGTTACTCACTGTATTTTAGAAAGGACATTTTCACTTCTCATGGCCAGGCTATTTTTCACATTATCATAAAATATTTGGAAAATCTGGATTATAAAAATTAACATTTCCAGTGATTTCCATTGATGTGTTCTGTTTAATATATTAAGATCTCATTTAATAATTTTATCCATAAAATCTATTCATCTATAGCCATTTTATAAATGCATACATGTATATCTTTTAAAAACTGTTAGTTTTTAATTCTCATGTTTTTATCCTACTGCTACATGTCTGTAATCTCGGCTTTCTGGGAGGCTGAGGAAGTTATGATTCCAAATTCTGCAACCAGTAGATTCAGTCTCAAAATAAAAAGGGATGTGCTATACATCACCACAAAGGCCTTTGTTTCAATACCTCGCACAGGTAGAAAAAAGCTGTTATCCTAAAGTTTGATTTTTAAGCAAACTTGTGGTGATCCTGCCTGAGCATCATGAGGGATCCTAAAAGTTTACCTTTGAAAGCCCCATAGAAAGAAAGCAAAAATTAGAGAGAACCCTTGAACACTGGCATCTCTCCAATTTTATATATATAACGAGAACTGTTGATCTTTTGCATCTTGCAAATTCAGGCATCCTGACAGAAGCTTCAGAAACTTAGAGATGGATGCAGTCACACCATTCACATACAGCTAAAGTTGTTCATAAATTTCTGCTTATATACATATAAATACGATTCCCAAAATGTCATACACAAACACACACTTACTCTAACACTGACCATAATCGCAAATACACAGATTTTGAAGCTCTGTATATTCATACAATTGCATGCACGTACAGCTACCACATGCTCATTTCTCTTCAGATATCATTGTATGTGTTGGTCACTCTACACAGTCCCTAGCAGCAGCACTGTACACTACCTTTGGCAGAGTTTGGAGTGCTTAAACTTTTATATTTCCCTCTAGACATTTCAGAATTTATGAAGCAGACAGAAACCATGTGTCAGGCCATGTGTCATGTCCCAGGGAGAAAGAAACAGGCATATTCAAATATCTGTGAGGAGGGGGAAGTGGGGGCAAACCTCTGTAATCACCACGCTCTAGAAGGCTGAGGCAGAAGGATGGAAACTTTGAGCCCATCTTAAGCAATTTAACAATTTAGCAAGAACTAGTCTAAAAACAACAACAAAGACTTACGATGTAGCTCAGGGTGAAAGGCTTTGGGTTCAATCCCCAGTAAAGGAAAAAGTACCTGTGCTATATATGATCAAGTCTTCCAATGCTTATATAGCATGTAGTTTGATAAAGCAATGTTCACTTTCCAATGCCGTTTTGTTGTTGCTGCTGTTGTTGTTGCAGTAGTAGGGATTGAACCCAAGGCCTTCATGTCCGACACCTCCGTTTTGTAATTTTCATTTTCAGACAGGGTCTAGTTAATTCACTAAATTTCCCAGTCTGGCCTTGAACTGGGGATGACTCTCCCTCGGCCACCCAGAGTGCTGGGATTGCAGGCATGTGCCCCCGCACCTGGTTTTTCATACCATAAATGTTAAAGCACGTTTTCTTCACTTGCAACTTGAACATTTTTCAAATGTAATTAGTATTTTTTTGAGAACACTCATCTTTAAAACTATTGCCGCTTTTTAAAATTGAGGCGACATTCATGTAGCACGACATTACCCATTTTACTGTGCGCAATTCAGTGGCATTCACTACATTCACAGTGCTGTGCCAGCTTTACCTCTGTCTAGTTCCACTTAATTTTAATTCCTCCAAGGAAGCTTTGGACTCACTAAGTAGACATTCCCCTACCCCCACACTGCCTAGCTGCCTGCACACTCTATTCTATTTTGTACCCCTGTGGGGTTGCCTAGTATTGGTGAGTTCATACAAATGGAGCCATTACCCAACTTGGCCTTTTGTGGCTTGCTTCTTTCACATAGCATCACGTTTTCAAAGCTCATCTCTGATGTAGGATTCATTAATTCTTCATTTGTTCTCATGGCTGAACACTGTCACTTGTACACGCCCAGGCCACATTTCGTTTACCAACTCAGCAAGTGGTGTATGTTTGGCTTCTGTCTACCTCTTTGCTGTTCCTACTAGTGCCACTATGAACGTGTATACACATGTACTTTTCTCAGTATGTTTTCAATTCTTTTGGCTACACAAGGAGTGATCACAAAATATGGTGAATGCTTCAATTTTTTAAAATTTGTTACCGTAAAAGACATTTTGCCATTAAGCTCCCTCAAAATACTCCCCTGTGATTAAAACACATCTATGCCATCCTTCCTGCCACTTTCTGAAGCACTTCTGGAACTCTTCTGCCCCTGCTTTCGACACCCTAAATTGATATGAAACCTTTACATTCTCGTGGTCATTTTGAGTTTGTAGAAGAGCCAGGAGTCGCATGGTGTCAGATCCCATGAATAGGGGGATGAGGTGACACTGTAATGTTTTTATTTGACAGAAATTGCCACAAACTATTGAACAATGAGCTCTGACTTTAAAGTAGGGGGAATGTTTAAATTTAAACATTTATTACAAGGGCCAGGGTTTTACCTCAGTGGCACCGCACCTGCCTCACAAGCACAAGGTCCTGAGTTCAATCCCCTGTACTGAAAAAAAAGAAATGTGCTAGATTAAAAGACACACTGGGCCGCAGATTTAGCTTAGTGGTTTTGCCACCTGTCTGGCAAGCGCAAGGTCCACAGTTCAATCACCGGTACCAAAAAGAAAAAGAAATTTTTTTTTTTTAACTGACACATTGCCATTTACCTGCCTCAAAATACTCCCTCTTCCTTTGAACATGTCCTCTTCCCATCATCCTTATCAATGTGTCCTTCCTGAAATAAGCTTGCATTTTTCTATTTAAAAGCACACCGCATCTTTCTGTCACCCCTTGTAAACCTGAGAGTGCAATTACCAGTGCACATGGTGATTCCACGTTTCCATCTTTGCAGTATTCTCAAACTGTTTTGCACAGCAACTGCACAACTCTGCGTTCTCACCCGCACTACACAGGAAGATTCCGTTTTTCCCACCTCCTGGCCGATACTTGTATTTTCTTACTGTTTTTGAATGCTCATTCTACTGTGTGTGAAATAGTGTCATGGGGTGTTTCCGTTTGTTCCTTTTAAGTTTTGTTTTGAAACAGGGTCTCGATAAGTAATTCAGGATGGCCTTGAACTCACTGTGTAGCCCAGGCTGGCCTCAAACTTGCAGAGAGCCTCTTGCCCCAGCCTCCCAAGTGCTGGGATTAAAAGTGTGCACCACCACACCCAGCGTCATGGGATGTTTTTGATTTGTATTTCTGTACACTAACAATATTAAGTGTCTTTTCATGTGCTTGTTGGCCATTTGTATAATTTCTTGGGGGAAGCATTTACTCAACGCCATTGACTATAGTAAAATTTGTGCTCCATTTTTCTTGTTGAGTCACAAGAGTTCTTTCGGTATTCTGGAGATTAGAACTTCTTCAGATAATTGAATTGGAAATGGATTCTATTCTAGGAGCTGCCTCTTTCTGTTGTCGATAATGTCCATTATTGCACATCAGTTTTCAATTCTGATGAAGTTCAGTCAATATATTTTTTTTGGATTATCCTGCTTTTAACAGGATATCCAAGAAAGCACTGCCAAATCCAAACTCAGGAAGACTTACCCCTGTATTTTCCTGTAAAGATTCACAGTTTTAGCTTTTTTAATTCTTTTTCTTTTCTCTCCTCCTTTTTTTTTTTTGAGATAGGGTCTCAGTATGTAGTTCAGGCTGTCCTTAAACTCACTATGTAGCCCAGGCTGGCCTCAAACTCACGGCAATCTTCCTGCCTCAGCCTCCCAAGTGGCAGGATTACAGGTGTGTACCGCCACACCTGGATCAGAGTGGTAGCTTTAACATTTAATCTTTGATACATTTTGAGTTAATCTCTGCCTATGGTGTGAGGCAGGGGTCTGACTTCACTGTTTGCATGTAGGAAACCAACTCTCGCAGCAGTATATATTAAAGACACTATTTATTCATTCTTCCATTAAATGACCTTGATGACTTTATTGAAAATCAATTCACCATAGCATATGTGTTTTTTGTTGTACTCTCAAAATAGCCCACTGATCACTGTGTATATTCTTATTTGAATTACTGTGGTTACTGTAGCTTTGGTAGTAAATTTTGAAATCTGGAAGTATGAGTCCTCCACCTAGTGTTTTTCACTCAAGGATTGTTGTGAGTTGGGCCTGGTGGCTCAGGCCTGTAATCCCAGCACTACGGAGGCTGAGGCAGGAGAATTTTTCTGAGTTTGAGGCCAGCTTGGGCTACATAGTGAGGTGAAAGCCAGCCTGAACTACATCAATGGATGGACATGTAGGGTATGTCTAAGATTTAGCTACTGTGAAATGTGCAGCTATAAACATGGGTACTACTGTTATATGTATGACTGTAATATGATGCCTGTAACTCTCATGGAAAGATACCTAGAAGGGAAATAGCTGGGTTAAATGGAATCTCTACATTTGTCATATTCGATATGTGGTCTTTTCTCTCTTTAAATGGAATGCTGTCCTAAGTTCATTACTTATTTTGATGCTGTTGTAAGTGGACTTCATTTCTTAATTACATTTTCAGAATGCTCATTGCTAGTGTACACATATATAAATATGACTGATTTGTTTTTCATTGTTCTTTGTGGCAGAGTTTCCCTCCATAGCCCAGGGTGGCCTTAAATTCACGATACTCCTGTCTCAGACTCTTGAGACATGCCCAGCACTAAACCTGATTTTTATGCATTCCTTTTCTGTTCAGCACTATTTTCTGCATTCATCTCTTAGCTCTAAAAGTGTCTTTGTGCATTTTTAAGGATTTTCTTTCTATGAGATCATGGAATTAGCAGTGACCATTTCCCTTCTTCCTTCCACTTTGGATGACTTCTCTATGTGCTCCTTGCCTGATTATCTTGGTTAGAACTTGCAATGCAAAGTCAATACAATGTGGTCAAAGTGGGCATTTTACCTTCTTCATGGTCTCAGGGCAAAGCTTTCAGATTTTCACCACTGAGTATATTACCGACGGTTGGCTTTTCACACATGCCCCTTACCTTACTGAGGAAACGCCTTCGTAACAACAGTCAATTGAATTTCATTGCCTTTCAAAGGAGGGATGAAGTGCTGGAATCCTCTATTCTGCCACTCTCATTGACATTATTTTGCCACTTTGCTTTGCTTTCCCAGAAGCAATCATGCTTCTTTACAATGCACCTGCTATGACAGCCAGGTATGCATGAAGACATGATGCAGGGTCACAGGTAATCCACGACAAACAGACAAGGACTCTTCAACTGAAGGCGGATCTCCTGTCCTTTTAACTGATCTTGGTCTTCTACATTTTATGCACAATATGCAACTAGAACATCCAACTCTTCTTTGGCTTTTTCTTCAGGCTCTAGAGGCCTTCAACAGTTAGAGGCAACTGGGACCTTCATCAAATTCATCTGCTGCAATGGGATGCCACCTGGAATGGGGTGTACTTGCTGTTCTCACACTGCAGCAACTAGGGTTCCACGTACACAATGAAATTTATAGTGACATTTCTTAGTTCTCCCTCTCCCTCCCCCTCCTCTCCCTCTCCCTCTCCCTCTCCTTCTCTCTCTGTCTCATGGTGCTGGGAATTGAACCCAGGACTTTGAAAAGGCCAGGGCTAGTGCATAGCTATATTCCCAGCAAGACTGAAAACTGTTTTCTTCTTTTCTTTTCTGGTTTTTTCTTTTTTCTCTCTCTCTTTCTGTTGTGTTTCTTTGTTTTTGAGACAAAGGCTTGCTATGTACCATATTCAGATTTTGCATTCATGATACCCCTCCCTCAGTGTTGGGATTACAGGACTGTGGCACTACACTCAGCTTCAGACTCCCACTTTTGCTCTAAAGGGCATACATGTGAGACGCGTGACTCAGGACCTGCGTTTGTCTCTCAGTGGGTCCGTCTGGTCCTATCCACATTGGAAGTGAGGCTCCACTTTATAACTTCCTGTGATGGTCTCCTGGAAGCTGCTGGTCCACTCCAGGACCCTTATTACCCAAGATGTACACCGAGGTAGTACTTTCCAGGTCTTTCGTGGGGTTTTAGGAGAAAGCAAAGAGGCTTGTCCTGGAACCTAAGCCTTTTCCACCTGGCTACAGGCAGGACCTTTCCCCAACAAGGCCTGAAGGAAAGAGAGCTGTCATGGCGCCCCCCGTGTGCTGAAACTCTTACCACCAGTCACCAGTAGTGCTCCGCCTAAGAGCACAAGCACTGTATGCCAGTGCTCTTCTCCCGCCCTTCCTGTCTGAAAAAAATGCTTTCTAGAGATAGGTGCCAAAAAAAAAAAAAAAAAACGGCTGCCCTTCCTTTTGCCCACCTTGGTGCCACAAACTCACTCTGTTCACTTCACTTTTGTTTTCCACATGAAACCAAACTGAACCCTATATCCACAACTTTTCATGAAAGATCTTCTTTTGTCTGAATTTAAATTGCCATGTCAAGTCCTCTGTGTGCTTCTACTCATTATCACTCAGCACTTTCACTTGATGCCCTATTCTGTGCTTCTTGCAGTTAGATGATTTCAAGGCCAAGATGGAAGAAGGAATTGATTAAACCCTGGAGACCATATTGAGCTTCCATTCTACAATTCCAACTGGCGTTTTACTTGAATTTCATCCCAGACAACTACACAGACTTCCTCCATTTTGTCACTTATGCTGATGAATTCTTAGCAACTCTATTAAATTTATTTTTATGTACTTATTTATTTAGGTTTTTTTTTTTTAACACTGAATCTCACTGTGCAGTTCAGGCTGGCCTTGAATTCACAGTGTAGCCCTGGTTAGCCTCAAACTCACAGGGATCCTCCTCCTCAGCCTCCTGAGTGCTGGGCTTACAGGCCTGCGCTACCATGCCCAGCACACTGGTCAACAATTCTTAGCAAGTCGGAGGAGGAAGCCTAGTTAGCTATTTGTTCCTTCATAAGGCTTCAGGTTTATCTAGTCTCTTCTCATTTCAGCTTTTTCTCTCTCTCGTTTCACCTTGAACACCTCTTTTTGTCTCTGCGCTATGAGATGTCTGCCATGGCAAAACTCAGTGAAATTTTTATCTAGGGATGTCATGATTTCTCTTTGATTTTTTGAAAATTAGTACTGTAGGATGTAGAATTATTGGCACAGTTTAACTTTTCTTTTAGAACTTTAATGATTTGTACATTGGCAAAACTGTGAATTGAACCTGGGGCGATGTGTTTTTACTTTGTACCAGGGTCTCAATAAGTCTGCAAGTTGTCCACTCTGCACTCAAAATTGAGATGCTCCTGCCTCCGCCTTCTGGGTGCTCAGACTGTAGGCCTATTTCACCATGCCAGACTTCTATGCGAACTTTAAATGTAATGACCCTACCTTTGACCTACCATAGTTTTGAAAGAGAACTGATGACTAATTTTACTGAAGAGCCCTTGTATATGACATCACTATCTCTTCTTGCTTTCATGTCTTACGATTTGGCTTTTCTTCTGATATCATGATTATACTGTGACTCATTGTATAATCGTTTATGTTTAACGTATGGAGTTTGTTGAACATCTAAGATGTAAACACTCACGTTTTCATTGAACTAACTTCATATTCCCTGATTCTTTCCCTTGGCTGGTCAAGTCTGCCCCTGGGAACTTCTTGTGAAATTTTCATTTTGGTTATCGGACATTTTAGTTATAAAACTTTATGTGGTTATATTGAAAATGATTAATATCTTGTTGACATGCTCTAATACTTAAATATTGTTCTCCAGGTTTTCTTTAATTCTTTGAGTTTGGTTTCCTTTTGTAGTTGGAGCATATTTAAGACAGTTGATTTGAAGTGTTTTCTAGCAAGTACAATACGGGTTTCTTTCTGCACAGTTTCTGTAAATAGATTTTAATCTGGGAATGGACCCTACTAGCTTGTTTCTTGACATACTCATTATTTTCATTATCACTATATGTTTTATTTTTTAAAATTGATTTTATTGGTACATTTGAGGTATACAATATAATGGCATTCATCATTGGAAATCTGCACCTTTACATAATCTCTCTTGGTTCTTATTTTTTCTCCTTTCCCTGCCCTCCTCATAATGCCTCCATCCTTCCTTATTTACAAAGACTTTGTTTCCATTTTTTAAATTTCTCATATTGATTCCATTCCTTTTTCCTTTTTCCAGCACCTCCCACTTCCCCTTCCCCTTTGCCCCTTTTCTTCCTATTTCACATTATCTATTATAACTTCTAGTCCTTATTTACACGTTTAGTTTCTCACACTAGACAAACTATTCGGTATTTACACATGTGGGTCCTATTTATTTCACTTAAGACTATCAACTCAACGTGCATCCATTTGGCTATAAATGTCTCTACTTTCTCATTTTTTATGGCTGAGTAGTACTCCATTTTATTTAAAAAAAAAAAAACAAAAAAAAAAACCCGTATTTTCTTCATCCAGTTGCCGGGTGATGGGCGATTGGGTTGCTTCCAAGTTTTAGCTATTACACATTGTGCTGCTATGAACATAGGTGCACACATATCATTGTGGTATGATTCTTTTAATTCTTTGGGGAAGATAGCCAGCAGGGGAATAGCTGGGTCAAATGGGACTTCCAGTGCTAGTTCTTTGACGTATCCCCACACAGATTTCCACAGTGGTTGTACCAGTCTACACTCCCACCAGCAGTGGACCAGGGTTCCTCTTTCCCTGCAGCCCGGACAGCATTTGTTATTGGTTGATTTCATGATAGCAGCCATTCTTTCTGGGGTGAGGTAGAATCTCAGCGGTGTTTGCATTTGCAACTCTCGAATGACCAGTGATGTGGGACATTTTTTGATATGCTTGTTGGCTATTTCTACTTCTTAGTCTGAGAAATGTCTGTTAAATTCAGATGCTCATTTTTGGATTCGGTCTTTGAAATTTGGAGGTCTAATTTTTTTTAAGTTCTTCATACATTCTAGATAGTAGGCCATTGTCTGAGGAACAGCAGGTGAAAATTTTTTCCCACATTGTGGGTTGTCTCTTCACGTTGTTGGTGGTTCCTCTTGCTATGCAGAAGCTTTTTAGTAAGAACAGATCCCATTTGTTGACTGATTGGGCTAGTTCACGGGCAACTGAGGTTTTGTTCATAAAATCTTTTCCTACACCAATGTCTTCATGAGTTCTACATAAATTCTGTTCCAGCTGGTTCAGCGTTTCTGTTTTAATATTTAGATCTTTCATCCATTTTTATTTTAGTGTAGTGCATGGTGAGAGATATAGGTCTAGTTTTAATCTTTGGCAAGTTGAAACCCAATTTTTCCAGCACCATTTATTAAAGAGCCTGTCTTTCCTCCAGTGAGGGCGTTTGGCTCCTTTGTCGAAGATGAGGTGGCTGAATATGTCTAGAGTTGTTTCTGCATCTGCTAATCTGTTCCACTGGTCGTCAGGTCTGTTTCTTTGCCAGTACCATGCTGTTTTTATCAAAGTAGCTTTGTAGTGTACTTTCAAGTTGGGGGTTGTGATACCCCCTGCCATGTTGCTGTTGCCTAGAATTGCTTTTGCTATTCTAGGTCTCCTCTTGTTCCAAATGAATTTTTGGATTGTTTTCTCAAGGTCAGTGAAGTATGCTGCTGGATTTTCAATTGGGATTGCATTGAATCTACATAGCAGCTTTGGAAGTATGGCCATTTTCACTATGTTGATCCTTCCTACCCAGGAGCAGGGGATGTCTTTCCATTTTCTGATATCATCTTCAATCTCTCCTTTCAGAGTGCTATACTTTTCAGAGAAGAAGTCTTTGATTTCTGTTGTTAGGTTGATTCCTAGGTATTTCAGTTTTGGATGCTATTGTGAAAGGAATTGTTTGACCTGTTTGTCTCTCAGTGAGTCTGTTGTTTATGTGGAAAAAAGCTACTCATTTTTGTGTGTGGACCTTGTATCCAGCTAGTTTAATGAATTTGGTTATTAAGCCTAGAAGACTTTTTGTGGAGTTCTTGGTGTCTTCTATATAGGGTAACATGTCATCTGCAAATGAAGACAATTTGATTTCTTCATTTCCTATCTTTATTGCTTTTATTTCTTTCTCCTGTCTAATTGCTGTGGCTAATGTTTTCAAAACTATATTGAACAGGAGTGGTGATAGTGGACATCCTTGTCTTACTCCTGATTTTAGTGTGAAGGAGTTCAGTTTTTGACCATTTAGTGTGACATTGGCTCTTGGTTTTTCACAGGTGGCTTTTATCAGGTTGAGGTAGAGACCATCTATTCCAATTTTTTCTAGGGTTTTTTTTTTTATCATACATGCATTTTGGATTTTGTCAAATGCTTTTTCTGCATCTATTGAGATGATCATATGGTTTTTGTGTTTGGCTCTATTAATATGGTGTATCCCATTGATTGATTTATGTATGTTGAACCATCCCTGCATCCCTGGGATGAATCCCACTTGGTGAGGGTGTATGATCTTCTTCATGATCTTCTGCATTCTATTTGCCAGTATGTTTTTAAGGACTTTTGCATCTATGGTCATTAGTAAGATTGGCCTATAGTTCTCTTTTTCGATTGGGTCTTTCTCTGCTTTGGGGATCAAGGTGATACTTGCTTCCAGGAATGAATTCGGGAATATGGTTTCCCTTTCAATTTCATTGAAGAGTTTAAACAGTAGCGGCAGGAGTTTCTCTCTAAATGTCTTGTAGAATTCAGCAGTGAATTCAGCAGTGAATCAGGACCTGGGATTTTCTTAGTTGGTAAGTTTTTAATTAGGTTTTCAATTTCATTGATTGATATTGAATTGTTTAGAATTTTTAAGTCTTCTTCATTCAACTTTGGTAATTCGTACATACCTAGGAATCTGTCCATTACTTCTGTGTTTTCCATCTTATTGGCGTATAGGTTCTCGAAGTAGGTATTGATGATCCTGTGGCTTTCTGCTGGGTCCGTTGTAATTTCACCTTTTTCATTCCTAATTGCATGGATTTGGGCCTTTTCTTTCCTTTTTTTGATAAGGTTGGCTAAAGGTTTGTCAATTTTGTTTATTCTTTCGAAGAACCAACTCTTTGCTTCATTGATAACATTTTCTTAAGTCTCCATTGCATTGATTTCTGCTCTGATGTTTATAATTTCCTCCCTTGTATGAGCTTTGGGTTTATCCTGCTCTTCTTTTTCTTTTTCTAGAAGCTTGAAGTTCAGCATCTGGTTGTTTAATTGGGCACGCTCTGTTTTCCTAATATGAGTATATTCACTGCTATGGATTTTGCTCATAAGACTGCTTTCATTGTGTCTCATAGATTCCGATATGTAGTACTGTCATTGCCATAGAATTGTAGGAACTGTCTGATTTCTTCTTTAATTTCCTTTGTCACCCGCTGTTTATTCAGAAGTGTGTTGTTCAGTTTCCATGGATTTATGAAATTCTTGCAGTTTCTTTTGCTGTTGATCTCCAACTTCATCGCAGTATGGTCTGATTATATACACAGGATAACTTCGACTCCTTTACACTTACTTAACCATGTTCTATGAGCAAGTATGTGGTGTATTTTGGAGAACGACCAGTGTGCAGCTTTAAAGAATGTGTATTCTGAATTTGTGGGATGGAACACTCTGTAAACTTCTGTTACATTCATTTGTTCAAGAGGTTGATTGAGTTCTAGTATTTCGTTGCTTATTTTTTCTCTAGTTGATCTATCTATTTGTGGCAGTGGAGTATTGAGGTCCCCCACTACTATTGTATTAGTGCTTACATGATTTTTCATGTCCGTTAGTATTTGTTTTATATAGTTGGGCACACTACTGTTTGGTGCACATATATTTATGATTGTTATCTCTTCTTCTTGGGTTGTTCCCTTTACAAGGACGTAGTATCCTTTCTTCCTCTTTTTTGAGGGGGGGACCAGGGATCGAGCTCGCATTCCTGCTCTTGCAGGGCAGGCGGCAGAAACACTGAGCTAAATCCCCAGACCCTTTCTTGTCTCTCTTAATCAGTGTTGGTTTGAAATCCACTTGATCTGCAAAGAGGATAGCTACTCCTGCTTTTTTTCGGGTTCCTGCCACAGGGAGTATTATTTTCCACCCTTTACCTCTCAGTCTATGGGTTTCTTTTTTAATTAAATGTACCTTATATGCAGCATATTGCTGGATCTTGCTTCTTGACCCATTCTGCCAATGTATTTCTTTTGATGGATGAAGTGAAACCATGAACATTGATGGTTATAACTGATATGTATTGACTTATCATTATCATCACTTTTTCTTTTTATTGGGTTCTCCCCCTTTGCATTTAATTTCTTCTTCTGTCCAATCTATTCATTCTGCTGGGCTCCTGGTGTTGTGATCCTCGTTGTCTTTTCCTAGGATATTGTCTAAAATTTTGGGGAGTGCTGCTTTGGTATTCATGAAGTTGCTAAGGTGCTTTTTGTTATGTTATTCTCCATCAATTTTGAAAGATAATTTTGCAGGGTGCATCAATCTGGGTTGGAGGCTGTTTTCCATTAGGGCTTGAAATATGTCACTCCAAGCTCTTCTTGCCTTGAGGGTTTGTGTTGAGAAGTTCGCCTTGTTTCTGATGGGCTTTCCTTTGTATGTGATTTGTTTCTTTTCTCTCACTGCTTGTAGAATTTTGTTCTTCTGTTGGGTTTCTGGAATCTTAAGTATTATATGCCTATGTGTAGATTTTTTTTTTGATCAAGGCTATTTGGAGTCCTATATGCCTCACTTATCTGTATGTCAAGTTCTTTTCCCCTGCTTGGGAAGTTTTCTGCCATTACTTCTGTGAACAGTTTTTTTATGTCATCTGCACTCTCTCCTGTTTCTTCATTGACTCCAATCAGTTTTATATTATTCTTCCTTGCATCATCTAGCAGCTGCTGGGTTGATATCCCATGGCCCCTTGCTATTTTCAAGAAATTTTTCTTTTCCTGGTCACTAATTGCAATCTTATCTTCTATATCTGAAATTCTGTCCTCACATTGGCTCATTCTGCTGCATAGACTTTTAATGGAGTTTTTAATCTCCTGGAAATCTGTTTGCATCTGTTTTATGGATTCCATTTGTTTCCTATGTTGGGACTCCATCGTGTTCCTCAGCTCCTCTATTTTTTGTCTGTGTCCTCTCTAGATTTATTAATCATGCCGTGTACTATGGATACAATCTCTGCTGTTATCTGAGAAATTATTTCTGGTTTCATTTTTTCTAGATCCTCTTTTCTTGCCAGTTCAGGGAGTCCAGGTGGTTGAGTGTCAGACTGTTCCATCTCATTTCCCATTGGGTTTGCTTTAGTTGATCTGGAAGTCTGGTTTTGAGACTTATTTATGTGTCTTCTCATTTTAACTGGGGGGAGGGGTGTCAGCTCACCTCCTCAGTGCTGAGGGTGGTGGTATGGCAGCCAGAAAGGCTCAGCTCCTTGGCGATACTGCATATTTTCAGTATTGTGATAAATGAAGTCTGGAAATCACACTTTAATCACCTACTTCCATATTATTGGGTATTTATTTCACTTTAGGGTGTTCTTATTATTTGTTTTTTTATTGAGTTTTCTCAATCAGTTTTCTATAGTCTTTGTATTTTTCATGTCTTGTCAATCCATTGAAATCTGTGTTGCCTTCATTTGGTGGTCACTTGTTACCATCACACTTTCCTTAAATATTTGGAATCTAATAAAGAAACTTGTCTCTCAACTGGCTTTGTGCTAGAGTACTCTTCAAACAATTTTCAGGGCTTCTCTCAACTTTATATTATGCTTCTCTTCTGACTAACAAGGAACATGAAGGCTACAAATGAGAGTTTAACATCTTCTGGTAATTTGGGGAGTAGCCATTCAGCCTGGCATGTATCACTGATTTTTTTTTCTCCTGGTTTCTTGAGACAAGGTCTCACAATGTAGTTCAGACCGGCCTTGACTTCACTATGAAGCCAATGCTGGCCTTGAACTTGTGGTGATCCTCCTGCCTCAGGCTCCCCAGTGTTGTGATGCCTGGTGCTACCTTTCTTGTATATGGAAGAACTTCTAAAGCTCCTTATTCCTGCACATATCATCTTTCATAACTAGCTCCTTTCAATGCCTTTCCTCTGCCTATTGCTTATTGTAGCATTTGCCTTGAGACTCGGGCTCATCTGTTAATATGTGTATCTCTAAATTCTTTCAAAAAACCTGTCTAAGTAAGCTGCTCGAAACCTAAAACCATTATAAGTCAGGAAAATCAAAGACAAGCTCTTTTAGTAGTCCTTCCTTGAGCCAGCAGGCAGGTCAAATTGAACAAGCACATTTTTTTTAGGAAAGAGTCCAGAGCCAATCTCAAAGTAGTGTAGAGATTTGGAGGTGGTAAGCAGGCGATTTATTTTTTCAATTTTTATTTTGGATTAGTACGTGTTACTACTACATAATGACCACATTCCTCATGAAGCGTTAGTGCAAGTACATAATACATCTACATTGCTTTTTCATCCCCTTCCCCTCTCCACCCTCCCCCTCGCCTTCATCTCTTGGTCCCCTTCCAATTTGCAAAAGATCTATCCCCTAGTTCTTATCATCTATCGTACATTTTGCACTTGACATATATTTTGGGTTTCTCATATAAGAGAAATGGTAGCATATAAATGGTGTATCTGATTTATTTCACATAATATTATGGTCTCAACTTGCACCCATTTTCCTACAAAAGACTCAAGTTTATCCTTCTTTATAGCAGAATAGTACTCCATTGTGTGTAAGTACCACATTTTCTTTATACATTCAACTGCTGATGAACATATAGGCCTTTTTAAAGATTTAGCTGTTAGGAATTGTGCTGTTATAAACATGGATATGCATGTATTATTGTAATATAATGCCTTTAACTCTTTTGGAAGGTATCTAGAAGGTGAATAGCTGAGTCAAGTGGAATTTCTAGTTTTGGTTTTTTTGAAGAATCTCCACATTTGATTTCCCTAGTGCTTGTTCTAATTTACATTCTTACCAACCGTGTAGCAGGGTTCCTTAATACCTGCAACCTAGGCAGCATTTCTTCTTGATTGATTTCTTGATGATAGCCATTCTATCTGGAGTGAGATAAAATCTCAGTGTTGTTTTATTTTGCATTTCTCGAATTCCAGAGATGTGGCACATTTTTTATGAATTCACTGGCCATTTGTACTTCTAAGAAGTTTCTGTTCATTTCAGTAGCCCATTTCCTCACTGAGTCTTCTGCTTTAAAGGGTCTAATTTCTTTGAGTTCTTTATATATTCTAGATATTAGTCTTTGGTCCAAGGAATTGCTGGCAAATTTTGTATTGTCATCTGTAGTTTGCCTCTTCACTTGGTTAGTTGTTTCTTTTGCTCTGCAGAAGCTTTTTAATTTGATGTGATCTCATTTGTTGATTGTTGGTATTATTGCTTGTGCATTTGGGGTTCTGTTCCAAAAACCCTTCCCTATGCCCATGTTTCAAGAATTCCCCCTATTTATCTTCTAGTACATTAAGCAGTTTTCTTTTAACATTTAGATCTTCATTATATCTTGGTTTTAGTTCAATACATGGTGAGAACTATGGATCTAGACTCATTCTTCTACATGTGAATAGCCAAGTTTTCTGACCACTTGTTAACAAGGCTATCTTTCCCCCTTGGCCTTTTGTCATAGATCAGGTAGCCAAATGTGGCTAGAGTTGTTTCTGCTACCTGTATTTTGTTCCATTGGTCGATATGTCTGTTATTTTGCCAATATCATGCTGTTTTTATCACAGTACCTTTGTAATATAACTGGAAGTTTGGGATTGTGATGCTTCCTCCCTTGCTCTTGATGCCCAGGATCGCTTTTGCTATTCTGCATCTCTTCTGGCTCCAGATGAATTTTAGCATTCTTTTCTCCAGTCCTGTAAACAACGCTCTTGGTATTGTGATTGGGATTGTGTTAAAGTGTTCCTCAGTTTTGGAAGTGTGAACATTTTGACAATATTGGTTCTGCCTATCCAGGAACAGGTGAAATCTTTCCATTTTCTGATGGTGTCTTCAATCTTTTTCAGACTGCTATGGTTTTTATTATAGACTTCTTTCGCTTCCTTGGTTAGGTTACTTCCTATGTATTTAAATGTTCTTGATTTTGAGTGGTAATGATTTTCTAATTTGTTTCCTGGTAAATTCACTACTTTATTTGTATACAGGAACATCATTGATTTGGGGGCATTCATTTTGTATTCGGTCACACTACTGAATTTGTTTATATGATCTAGAAGTCTTTTGGTGGAAGTTTGTGGGTCATCTATGGATCCTGTCATTGCCAGATGAAGATAGTTTGACTTCTTTTGTTCCTATACGTATTCCTTTTATTTCTCTCTTCCATTAACTCTCGCTAATGTTTCGAGAACTGTATTGAACAAGAGTGCTTGCTGCTAGAGTGCATCATTTTCTTATTCCTGACTTTAGAGGGAAAGCTTTTACATTTTTCCCATTGCATCTGATTCTAGCATTTGTTTTGTCATATGTAGCTTTTAGTAGATTGACATTAGGTTCTTCTAAACCTATATTCTTTAGGGTTTTTATTTTATTTTATTTATTTTTTTGGTACCGGGAATCAAACTCAGGACCTTGCGCTTTCGAGGCAGCGGCCGGAACCACGGAGCTAAATCCCCAGCCCTAGGGTTTATATTTTATCAGAAATGGATATTGAATTTGTCAAAGACGTTTTCTGCATCTATTGAGATGATTATGTGATTTTAATGTCATGAATTACATTTATTGATTTGCATACATTGAACCTCTGGAATGAATTCTACTTAGTCATGGTGTATGCTCTTTTTCATGACTTGTTGCATTCTATTTGCCAGTATTTCATTGAGGATTTGGGCATCTATGTGCATTAAAGAGATTGGCATGCAGTTGTCTTTTTCTCTTTGTGTCATTTTGTGGTTTGGGGATCATGGTAATGCTAGCTTCTAGGAATGACTTTGGGAGTACTCCTTATTTTCAATTTCAGAAAAGGTTTTGAGGAGTATCAGTGATAGCTTGGCCTTATTTAATTTGGTGGTGCACCCATGGGGACCTGGGCTTTTCTTAATTGGTAACTTTTTCGTTACTTCTTCCATTTCATTGCCTGTTATTGGATTATTCAGGGTTTTATATTTTCTTGGTATCGTTTTGCTAACTTACGTATCTCTAGGAATCTGTCCATTTCTTCTGAATTCTCTAATCTATTAAAGTACAGGTTCTCAAAGTAGTTGCATTCTTGAGAATTTCTGTGGTGTCTGTTGTCATTTCTAATTCTGATTAGTTTTTCATTGCATTTTTCTAAATGCAATGATTTGGGTGTATTCTTTCCTTCCTGGACGGGGCTAAGATTGGTTTCCCCATGTTCTTCATTCTTTCACAGAACGATACCTTCAATTCCCTGTTTTTTGTACGGCTTTTTGCTCTCAATGACACTCATTTCAATCAGGCATTTTAAAATGACACAGTCCCATCTTTCAAAATAACAGAAACCAAAAAAGTTCTCCCTTTCTTCTCCAAGCATTCCCAGGCTGGGGACATCCAAGAGATGTGCCAACTTGGTTTATGACGTGTTTTGCAAGTTCAGTCCTGGCTCACTGATGCTTTTGTGCAGACACGGGGACCTGGCCTTGCTCCTTTCACCATGCTCACTGATGTCACCCTGCTGCATGCTTCTGACATTTCAAGAAACTAATGTGCGACATCACAATGTACTCAGCCCAATAGTCATGTATAAGGAAGTGAAACGGGGTCACAGGTCAGATACAGGGCTCCAGCAAGGACTTTAAATACGTGTTCATTTTCAAATTTTTCATGGTATTTGTTGAAATTAATGACCAATACCACTTGACAGTTTAATCATCTTTAAGCTTCGAAAATAGATGGAGGTGTACATCATGTCTTTTATTCAGATTAGCTATAATATGCAGAATATTCCTTTTGGCTTTTTAGAAATCCTACTTTAGAAGAACTCTCCAGAATTCTTGGCTTGAATGGGAGGGACCACTTACTTCTTTGGCCTTCACATTCCTGAACTGGTCCTACAGGCTTTTGTGTGTACTTGAGAGCCTCACCAAGCATTCCAGTTCCTGTAATGTGTCACCAGCAACTCTCCTATCCTTTGTGTTTTATCCTTACTACAAGGGATACAGGGCCCATAGCACAAGGACAGCAAGTGGAGCCCTGCAAACCTTTCTCCCAGTCAACAGAAACAACAAACAATTGCCCATAAGTTCCTGGACTTCACTTGGAGTGAAATCTTCTGACTCTCTCTACCCTGGAATAAAACCTCACCCATGCTCATGTCTTCCTCCATCAGAATCTCTGTACTCTCTTGGCTGAGAACTGACTGTCCACTCTCCAAGCTCTGTAACGGGACATCACCAATGTTCAGAAGCACTGAAACATATTAGGAGGGTGCCAAGTAAGGAATGTGGATAAGGGCCTTTAAAAAAAAAAAAAATGCAAACACAACAGAGAGGACACAGTGAGCTTATGGCACCAGGTTGGGCAATATACCAGGCAGCCATATTTCTTGGGTTTTTCAGTCTCGGGAAGCCCTTTTTTGTCGACACGAAGGGCGGGAGGACACCACTTTTACAGGTGGGCGGCGCACTGCTGCCATCGTGCGGAAAAAGTTTCATCACACCCATTGTCATTATGGTTTGTTTCCCATCAGACCCAAGGGTTGGCGAAGAGCCTACCTGCTGTGAATTATGAAAGGATTTGGCTCCAGACTGGGCTCCTTGCCTTCTCCTAAGGGCCCCTCAAGGGCCTTACTTACACACTGGCCCTACCTTGGTGTGGGGAGTAAGGGACCTGGAGTGGACCCGCAGCTGCCCTGCCGGCAGCCGCCATTCCAGGAAGTCGTGGGGGCGGGGCCTCGGTTCCCCTGGGGAGGACTGGACCAGAGACCCACTCAGACAGCTAGCTGCAGGCTGTTGGGAGTACTGACTCCTCTGCCTGCCACTTGGAGTCATTCTCAGTGGGCCTTTACATGATGTCCTGGTGGTATGGGCTTTAGGTGCCTCCCTGGGGCAGTGTGAGAGCACAAAGACAGGGAGTCCCGGGTGCCAGCTGCATGCTCAGTCCTGGCCCCTCACTCTCCAAGTTCTGCCCCAACCCTCTGCATTTGTGTCTTTCCTCTGCTGGCCTCAGAAAAAAGTATGAGCGTCCAGCTTGGGTCTGGGTCTATCTGACCTAAGCAAGCCCTGCTCTCCTCATTGGCTAGGGCTTCATGGAGGAGCAGCTCAGGACTTGAGGCTTTAAGAAACCGCTTCCTCACGGTGGCAGTGTTGCACCAGAAGACCCAATCAGCTTACTTCCCTGAGCTCTACCTCCGCCTTTTGAGTTTGGAAAAAAAAATGCGCAAAGAGACAAAGACACTGGAGCTTGGGCTACCTCGTGCTTTGCTGATTTAGAGAAAATATGTTCCACTGTTATTAGAAGACTACTTTTGCTTTCAATTTGATATTGATGATAGAGTTAATAGGGAAGGCTCTGTGCCGTGTAATCCCAGCTCCACAAAAATGAAGATAAAATTAACACTTTAAGAACTTTGTAAAAGTGATAATGGAAGCTACCCACCTTCATCAGTCAGCTTCCCTTTTCCAAAATCATTTTCCAGTGACCAAGCTCTCCCATTATTATCCTTCTTGATGCAACGTTCTACCTCCAGTGCTTCCTCTCGATCATCAAATTGTCTCCTGATATTGATGACCAAATCTCAGGCAGAGATCCATGCCTAGGAAGGAAAGCAAAATACTTAAAACTGTGGGCTTGATGAAGAACGGGTCTAGGCTCCAGGGTGCTTGGTTCTCATCCTGACACAAGTCCTGGGTTCCCCTGGAGTCCTACTCCATACTCTGACCTAAGCACCAGTCCTTGTATGGTAATCAGAGACTGACTGTAGGTGAAGCTAACAGGCTGAAGGCTGAATAATGTCTTCCCTGGAGTGACACCTATAATTGAAGGTGTATATACTACTCCAATGGGAGAGATCATTTTGGTCCCAGGGAATCATCCTTTAATGTTCAAGAATTTTCCCATTTGAAGTAGCCTATCCCTGGATCCTATGTGTGTACTGTGTATGTGGGTTATTGTTTTCACCTAGGGAAATCTCTTACATTCTCTCTTTGATAATTCAGGCATGGAGCTTGCAATGAATTCAGGAAATAGCCATATACTCATCAAGAGTTTCGCACCATCATAAAACTTTATATTACATAGTGATCATCTTTTGTATATCTACTCCCATTCTTTCAATACATAGAGACAAATTTTTAAGTAGAGATTGAAATAACACAATACATTTGTATTTAACTCATTTTTTTAGTTACTCATTGCCTGGAGATTTTGCAATGGATATTTTGACTTCTGATTCCAGGAAGTTTTTGTATTCTCAAGCTACTCTGTGGAGCAGCTCATTCCTCTATTCCCAGCTCTCCTGTAGGCTGATGCAGGGCAATTGCAATTTCAAGAACAGCCTGGGCAACTCAGCAACCTAGGGAGACTCAGGCTCAAAAAAAAAATGCTAAGGATAAAGCATAGTAGAAAGGGCCTAATTTCAAGCCCCAGTACTGCAGGAGGGGAAAAAAACTTTTACCATAAATCCCGAGTCTTGGTTTTTTGGGATTTTTTTGTTTTTGGTACCAGGGATCAAACTCGGAACCTTGTGCTTTCGAGGCAGGTGGCAGAACCACTGAACTAAATCCCTGGTAATCCTGATTTGTCTTTGTTTTGTTTTGTTGTTTTACCAAGATAGGTTCTCAGTATGTACTGCAGGCTGGCTTTGACCTAACTAGGTAGCCCAATATGGCCTTGAACTTCAGGTGATCCTCTTGAAACTCTTGAAAGCCCCAGTGAAAGAAACCAAACTTCAAAAAGAATTAACCTAAATTGGCATATTTTGTAATCAGGCACCCTAACGTGTGCCCAGAGAGTACTTAAAGATACATGTATGCACACCACTCACATGCAGCTGCAGTTTTTCATTAATGTCTGCTTACATACATACAAATAAAAATACATATACACACACATACTCTAACACTGACCATGATCACAAATATACAGGCTTTAGAACTTTGTGTATGCAGAAAAACTACATGTTTCCACAGTGTTGTACCTACATACACCACACATGCTCATTTCTCTTAGATGTAAATGTATGCATATGTATGAATGTGAGACTTTACACAAGCCCTAGCAGCACCGTATACATCATTGCCATATATTCATATTAATATACATTTTTCAGTGCTTGGTGCTTTATTTATATTTCACTCTGGATCTTTAAGAAATTATAAAGAGCATTTGGCAGGCCAGTCACAGTGAGAAGAAATAAGCTTCTTTAAAATGTCCTAGGGAGGGGCAGGGGAAAGGGGGATAGTGGTCTACAATCCAACATTCTTCAAACCTAGGTCGTGACCATTACTAGCTGGAGCCAAGGCTAGGCAATTTAACGATTTAGCAAGACCGTGTGACTGGGTGCCCCCCCCCCCGAAAAACAGAAAGAAACAAAATTTTAAAGAGCTGACATTGTGCTGTGTTGGAATGGCTTGGATTCATCCCCCAGTACCACATACACACAAACATATATACACAGACACACAGTTGTGCCATGTATTATTGTCTTTTCCTATGCATATGTAGATTCCTAAAACAATGTTCAAATTCTTTTTATAGCAAGTGTTCTTCAATGAGAATTTAAGGGTTTTTCAAAATAATTAATATTTAGGAGGACCAGTGACACGTTTAAAAATATTGCCACTTCTGAAAATTGAAGTAAAATCCATGGAACATAAGATTACCCATTTCACTGTATGCAGTGCAGTGGTATTCATTGCATTCACAGTGCTGTGTCAGCAGTACCTCTATCTAGTTCCACATAATTTTAATTACAACAAAAAGAAGCCCTGGACCCACTAAGTAGACAATCCCCACTCCCCTCCTCCCAACCTGCCTACCTGCCAGCAAAAACTATTTTGCTTTTTTCCGTATGAGGTGACCTCTACCAGGGAGCTCACACAAAATGAATCAATATAAGAACTGGCCTGGGGCTGGGGATTTAGCTCAGTGGTTCCTCTGCTTACTTCGCAAGCACAAGGACCTGAGTTCGATCCCCAGTACCACCAAAAAAAAAAAAAAAAAAAAAAATTGGCCTTTCTTGCTTGCCTGTTTCAGAGCACAATGCTTCCTAAGTTCATGCATTATTAACAGTTCCTTTGTTCTCATGGCTGAATAATATTCCTTGTATATACATACCCCATTTTGTTTATTCATTCATTGAGTGATAGATATTTGGCTTCAGTCTGCCTTTTGGCTATTGTTACTAGTGCTACTATAAACATGAATACAGAAGTAATTATTCTATTACATGTTTTCACTTCTTTGGGGTATATACCTTAGAATGGAATTGCCAGTTCATATCCTGATTCCGTGTTTGTTTTTTTTAAGTAATCACAAACTGTTTTCCATAGCAACTGAATAATTTTGCTTCCCCACTAGCACTGTATGAGATCTCATTTTCTCTACCCCCTTGCCAATACTTCTCTTTTTCTTTTTTGGGGTTTTTAAAAAGGTCCAATTTACTATACGTGAAATGGCAACATGAGATGGTTATTCTTTGTATATGCATACAACTAATAATATTATCTTTTCATATGCTCGTTGGGCATTTGTAAAACTACTTCGGAGAAATATCTATTCAAGTTAATTGTTTTAATTTTTTATTTTTATTAGTATGTTTGCAACGTAATGATTACTTTCTGGTACCGAGGATTGAACTCGGGTCCTTGTGCTTGCAGGGACAGGCAGCGGAGCCACTGAGCTAAATCCCTGGCCCCATAATGATTACTTTCATCATAAGGAGTTGTTATATGTACATAATACATCTTAGTTCTTTTTACTTCCTCTTCCCTTCCTCCACCTCTTTGTCCTTTTTCCATTTGCAAAAGCTCTAAGTACCTTTTTCCTGTTATCTTTTATTTTGGTCTTTGAATTATTTATAGTTTGGGTTTCTCGTATAAGAGGAGCCTTGTGATATTTAAGCTTGCATGTCTCATTTGTTTCACTTAACATTATGGTCTGAAGGTGTATCCTTTTTCCTGCAAAAACTCAAGTTTATCTTTCTTTATGGCAGAGTACTCTTCCATTGTATATAAATACCACATTTTCTTCATCCATTCATCAGTTGATGCACATATAGACATCTTCCAAGATTTAGCTATTATGAATTGTGCTGACATAAACATAGGTATGCATGTATCACTGTAATATGATATCTTTAAATTGGGGGTATGATACCTAGAAGGGGAATAGCTCAGTCGAATGGAATTTGTAGTTTTAGTTTTTTGAGGAATCTTCATACTGATTTCCTTAGTGGTTGTATTAGTTTACATTCCCACTAACAATGTAGAAGGGTTCCTTTTTCCCCTACAACCTCACCAGCATTTATTTTTATTTAATTTCTTGGTGGTAGCCATTCTTTCTGGAGTAAGATGGAATCTCAATATTGTTTTAACTTGCATTTCTCTAATGGTCAGAGATGTTGAACATTTTTTCATGCATTTATTGGCCATTTGTATTTCTTTTTCTGAGAAGTATCTATGCATTTTCATTGCCCATTTATTGATTGAGTCCTTTACTTGGGGGAGGTGAGTTGTTTATATATTCTAGATATTATTCTTCTCTCTGAGGAGTAGCTAACAAAATATTTTCCCATTCTGTAGGCTGTCTCTTCACTTCCTTGACTATTTTTTAAAATTGTATTTCATTTTTGCTTTTGAGAGATAAAAGTTCTTCAGGTATTTTGAGTATTCATACTTTTCAGATAATTGATTTGGACATGTATTCTTTTATTCTACTAGCTACCCCTTTGAATTATTCATTATATCCTTCAGTGAAAAACACCTTTAAATTCTCATGAGGTCAAATCTTCCTTTTTTCTGTTTATACTTTCAGCAACGTATTCAAGAAAGCACTGCCAAGTCCATGGTCTTGAGTAGCACACTGCTGTGATTACTTTAGCCTTGGTAGTATGTTTTGAAATATGGAAGTGTGAGTCCTCCATCTTGTGTTTCTTACTTACGAATTGTTTTCAGCCTGATTTGGGGGCACACACAGTAGTGGGGAGGCTGAAGCAGTAGGATCTTCAGTTTTAAACTGGTTTACATGACCTAGGGAGACCCTGTCTCAAAAAGAAAAACAAATAAAAATAATTGTTTTGGCTTTTCAGATTTCTTGCAATTCCATATGAAGTTTAGATTCAGCTGTTCTGTTTTTTGTAAGAATGGTCATTGGGATGATATGGATTTCAGCCATTAAAGATTTTAGTATATTGCCATAAAACCATATTCATTCTTCCAATTCAGGAACACAGGGTGTTTTTAATATGTCATTTTCAATTCCTTCAGCAATATTTTCTAATTTGCAATATACTAGTCTTCTTTCTCTTTAAAGGAGATTCGTTCAGAGCATATTATTTATTTTGATGCTATTGTAAATGAAATTGATTTAATTAAATTTTCAGGCTGGTCATTGCTAGTGTATAAGTATGCAAATGTGACTGATTTGTGTTTGCTTTGTTTTGTTTTGCTTTTTTGAGACAGAGTCTCACTTTGTAGTTCAGGCTGGCCCTGAACTCACTACATAGCCCATGCTGGCCTCAAACTCACTCTGATCCTCCTGCCTCAGCCTCTGGAGTGCTGCGTAGCTCTGGCTTGTCTTAAATTCACAATCCTCCTGTCCCACATTTCATACATGGTGATTTTAGTCATGTGCTCCCATGCCTACCACTACACCTGAGTTTTATAAGTTGCTCTTCTGCCTGCCACTGTTTGTTGCTTTCATTTATCAGCTCTAATAGGGTCTCTGTGGATTTTTAAGGATTTGCTTCGTACAAGATCATGGAATTGGCAGTGACCATTTTCCTTCTTCCTTCCAATTTGGATTAGTTGTCTGTAAGCTGCTTGCCTGATTACCTTGGATAGAACTTCTGGTACAAAGTTCAATAAAATAGAACAAAGTGGACATTTCTGCTTGCTTGTGATCTTAGGGCAAAGTTTTTAGTCTTTCATCCTTGAGAATACTACCAGCTGTGTGGTTAGCCTAAATGCCTCTTGCTTTAATGGGAAAATGCCCTTCTAATCATAGTTCATTGCTTTTGGTTGCTTTTCTTAAGGGATGGAAGGCTAGAGCCCTTTATTCTGCCACTTTCATTGACATGATTTTGCCTCCCACTTTGCTTTTCCACCTACTTATACTTCTTTATAATGCACCTGCTATGACAGCCACCTAGGCAGACATGACATCAAATCACAGGTAATGCTACTTCCAACAGGCAAGGACTCTGCAATTGGAGGTTGATCTCCTGGCCTTTTAACTGTTCTTGGTCCGCCACATTTTATGTAGAAGAAGATACAACTCTTCTTTGGCCTTCTTCTCAGCGCCCCCCACCCCCACACACAATAAGGAACACCTGAGACCTTTAGCAACTACACCTGGTGTTACTGTATGCTACCTGGATGTGGCCTGTCCTTGCTGTTCTCATACTGCGGTACCTAGGGATCCATGCACCATAGCCCAATGATATCACTTAAAGGCACGCCACGTGTATGTGTGTGTGTGTGTGTGTGTGTGTGTGTGTGTGTGTGTGTGTTTTATGGTACTGGGGACTGAAAGCAGGATCTAACACATGACAGACAAAACTGTAACAATCAGCTATATCCCCAGCCTATCTTGCAAACTCTGTTTTATTTTATTTATTGATTCATTTATTTTGGTACTGGGGATCAAATTCAGGACCTTGCACTTGCAGGGAAGGCAGCAGATCTTTATTTATTTTTTTTTTAAAGACTGGGTCTTGCTAAGTAGCCCAGGCTGACCTTGAACTCATGATCCTCTCGTCTCATTGCTGGAATTATAGAAGCACAGCATCATGCCCTGATTTGGCCTGCAAACTCTTATGCTAAAGGGCAGGAACAGGTGACAGGAATTCTCTAGAGCCTGCCTTTGTCTCAGAGTAGATGCCTTTGTTCCTGCCATAAGGGGAGAAACTGAGACTCCACCCCACCACCTCCTAAGTCAATTATCTCCTGACAGCTGCTGGTCCCCATCACACCCCTTCTACCTAGGTCCTATAGCAAGGTGGCTCCAGCATCTCGGTCTCTCCTGAGGCCTCAAAAGGAGACAAGGAGGCTGAGCCTAGGGTCCAAGCCTCTTCCAACAGGTTACAATAGGACCTTCCCCAAGAACAAAATCTCATGGGAAGGGAGCTGTCAAGGTGCTTGATGGACTGAAACTCTCTGCAGATGGCAGTAGTGCTCTGTGTATGGGCAGAAGCGCTGTCCTCCAGTGCTCTTCTCCCTTCCTGTCTGAAAAAACTCCATCCAGGTGCCAGGAAACAGTTTTTCCCAGCCTGGTGTCACAATTTCACTCTGTGGTGAGTTGGCTTATGTTTTCCACCTGAAAATAAACTGAACCCTATGTCCAAGACTTTTGATCTTCATGATCCATAACTTTTCAGGAATCTTCTTTTGTCTGAAGTTAAATTTCCATCTCAAGTACTCTGTGTGCTGCTGTTTATCACCACACAGCAACACCACAAAAGTCCGAACTACAGACACGCATGAAAGAGGACCTCCAGAACTTCTTCAGAAAGAAGCAAGAAGGATCAGATTAGGTGTACACAAAGCAAAGGGGAGTTTTTTTGAGAGTGATTAATAGCAATGTGTTTTTACTATGATGAATTTTAAAAAATTTAAACCTTCACCATATTTTTACATCATACTTCATATATCTGCTTAGCTATGTGTTTTCCTTCATATGGACTGAGTTACTGTCTAATGCCTTCCCATTTCATTATGAAGGATTCAATTTTCTGTTTGCAGAAAGTAGAGTAGATTAGATTAGAATAGATTCGTAGAGGTGTCTACTAATCACAAACTCCATTAATTTTTTATTCAGGAATGTCTTAATTTATCTTACATTTTTGAAACTTAGTCTTCCTGTATATGGACTTATCGACAGGCTTTCTTTTCTCTTTTACAACTTTATATACTAATCCCTACCTTTTAACTTTCAGTTTCTGAAGAGAATTGACTATTCATTTTATTGAATATTTCTTGTATACAACAAGCTCGTTCTCTTTCATGCTTTTGGTATTATTGATTTGCCTTGTAACTTCTTATGTATAGTTTATATAGTTTGTTGAACTTCTTAGATACGTATATTCATGTTTTTATTGACCTATGTTCGCATTCACAGATCTCTCTCTCTCTCTCTCATCAGGGTCTCACTATGTAGTTCAGGCTGGCCTTGAACTCACTGTAGCCCAAGATGGCCTCGAATTTATGGTGATCCTCCTGCCTCAGCCTTCTAAATGCTGGGATTAACAGGCATGTACCACCACGTCCAGCGCTCACTAATTTTACTGATCAAATCTGCCAGTGGGAGCTCTTAGAAATTTTTTATTTTGGTTATTGCACCTTTCGGTTCCAAATTTCTATTTGGTATTTTAAAAAACAGTTTCTATCTCTTGTTGATTCTCTACTAGTGAAAGATTGTTCTCCTGTCTTCTTTTATTTCTTTGCATTTTGTTTCCCCTTGCATTTTGAGCACATTTAAGAGTTAATTTGAAGCACTTGCAGTAAATGCAATACTGTTTCCTTCTTGACAGTTTTCTATCAATTTATTTTTTTCTGTGAATGGATTGTCCTTCCTTCCTTCCTTCCTTCTTTCTTTCTTTCTTTCCTTCTTTCTTTCTTTCTTTCTTTTTTTTGGTACCAGGCATCAAACTCAGGACCTTGCACTTGCAGGGAAGGCAGCAGATCTTTATTTATTTATTTATTTTTTTAGCACCACTGAGCTAAATCCCCAGCCCCTCTTCATTCTTGATATGTCTCATTTTTTGTTACTAAAAGCTGGATATTTTAATATTATAATGTACAAAATCTAGAAATCAGAGTCTTAAAACCCCACCACAGACTTTAAGTTGATAGCAATTAAACTGTTGTTACTATTTGCTTTTATAGTGACTTCTCTCAATTACTTTTGTTAAATGTGTATTCTTTATCCTGTGTGGCCACTGAAATATGTGTTCTGTTAGTTTATTGGTCCACTTAGTACTGTGACAGTTTCCTTAAGTATCTATCTACTGCTTATCTTAGCACTTGCCTCTAGATCCAGGGTAGTCTCTCAATATTAGTAGCTTTAAATGCTTTCAACAAATTCCTCTCGGGAAGCTGCCCCAGACCTGGCAACATTATGAGTCAGGAAAAATAAAGGCAAGCTCTTGCAGTAGTCCTTCCTTGAGCCACCAGATAGGTCAAACTGGAAAACCACAAGTTTTTGAGAGAAGTTCTATATTCCTCCCATGCAAGAAAACGAAAAGAGTCATCGTCACAGCAGTGTGCAGATTTGGGGATGGTAAGCAGGAAATTTGAAATCCCACAGCCCCCACTCTCAAAGTGCCAGAATCAAAGAAGTTACTTTCTCTTTCTCCAAGCCTTCCTTGGCTCTTAAGTTTTTACCAAGATCCAGAGATGTATAAAAGTGGCTTGTGACACACTGCAAGTTCACTGCTGGCTCAATATTGCTTTTGTGGAGGCGTGGACTCCTGGTGTTGTTTATTTCACTATCCTTTGCAGCTTGTTTTTGGCATTTGAAGACATAACTGTGCATCTTTACAATGTACAATGTACACAGCCCAACAGTCATGTATAAAGAAGTGAGATGTTATCACAGGTAGTGCTGCTTCTCTCCAGCAAGGACTTTAAATACTTGTTTGATTTCAAAAATTTTCAGTTTTTCTTGATATCCATGAGAAATGCCATTAGCATTGTATTCATATTTAAACTACTAATGGAATACTTCTTTTCCATGTGCCTTTTTGGAAATGCTCCTTTAGAAGATCTTTCCACAAATCTTGGCCTGAAAAGGTGGCTGTACTTCTCTTCAGGCCTTCCTGGTTCCTGGAAAGGAGTCCATAGTCATTTGAGTATACTTGAGATATTTAGCCTTAGCACAATGACATCAAGTGGAGGCCTACTAACCTTTGGTCCCAATGGACCGAAACAACAGATAAGTGCCCAGAAGTGCCACTTGGAGTGGAATCCTCTAACCCTATCCATATTGAGAAGAACCTTAGCTTTGCACAGGACTTCCTGCATCAGAATCTCCTAGACTCTGAGGACTCAGTACTGGCCTTCCATCCAAAGCTGTATAACAGAATATCACTAATGTTCAATCATCTTGTAAGGCATTAGGAGAGTTCTGAGGAAGAAGTTTGGATTTTGGCCTAGGTTTGGTTTCACTTAGAAAATAAAAGCCAAATTCCAGCACAGTGAGTTTGTCAAAATTCAAGGCAGCCCTGGTTCCCGGTGCCTCGGTCTCTGGGTGGCGTTTTTTCAGACAAGAAGGGCGGGAGAAGAGCACCGAAGGACACTTGTGCCTACAAGTGACACACTGCTGCCATCATGCGGAGAGAGTTTCAGTATACCTGGCGCCATTACAGCTCCTTTCCCATAAGGCCTAGCTAGCTGTTGGTGAAAAATCTTTCTTGTAGTAAGTTGGAAGAGGCTTGGACTCCACGCTTGACCTCCGTGCTTTCTCTTAAGGCCAAGAGAGGCCAGGACAGCGATGCTACCTTGGTGTACAACCTAGGGAATTAGGGCCTTGTAATGGACCAGCAGCAGCCATGATAAACACCCACAGGAAGTCATGGGGTAGAGCCTTGGTTCCTCTCAGTGTGGACAGGACTCACTCAGAAACAAATCCAGCCTCTTGTGGGCACTCAGCTCCTGTTCTTGCTGGTTCCAGCAAGTTGTCAGGCCTTTTGATGATGTACCTGTGTTATGGGGATTTGGTCCCTCCTTGCAGCACTATGAAAACAAGGACAGACTGGTTCCAGGTGGTCCTATTCCCTCGCTCTCCAGGTTTCTACCCCTGCACTCTGCCTTTGTGCCTTGCTCTTAGTGGCCTCGGAGGAAAAGGTTGGAAAGCTAACCTTGGAACTGGGCTCTTCTCACCCCCCAGACATTTTGCCTTCCTTAAAGGCCAAGCTTTTGTGGAGGAATAGCTCATGGGTTAGATCTTCATGAAACCATGTCCTCATGATGACATATTGCACCAGAAGACCGAACTAGCCCAACAGCAAGGACTCCAAGGACTCTACTTCCTTCACCCATCCCATTTGAACAAAATGCCAGAGGAAAAAAGATATGCATAGTAACAACCCAAAGAGTTATCAGTTGCTTGGAAATGTTTTCTGATAGTGCTTTTATTCCTCATCAGCATATGGTTATTTTCTGAATGCTTGGCAAGGAACATTCTTTTTCTTTTTCCATTTTTATTACTGCATATAACTTATACAGGCTGGGGGACTTCTTTGGGCAAATTTATGCATGCATATAACACTTTAATCATGATCCCTTATTCCTTTCTTTCCTTTCCCACATGTTCTTCCTCTTCTCTTAACAGTCTCTGTTATAGCAAACATCATTCTTTAATTTTCTCCAGAAAGAATATTAAAAACGTTATACCTAACAAAATATAACACACATACTCACCACATAAAGTCACAGAAAATAGCTGAGAAGCATTGATGGCAAGGGAAAATGCTCTGCTTTCATATTAAATGATGGAAAATGAGATACAACTGAGAATATATTCAGAAAGCGATACCTGTAGCCTGCCATACAGAACATGTTTGACCTACAACAGTGAGGCTTATATAGCTCCCCCTCTTACGGCAAATGGCAAATTGTTGAGTACAATTCATGGGGCTACAAAATGGACAGGTATTGAGTTCTCTTGGAGAGCAAACAAATCATAGACTACTTGAATTTCTGAATTGATGTTAGAGAAGACCTCTAGGCAATAATTGCCTCCTTTTTCAGCCTTCAGCCATGAATTTTTTTTTTTTTTTTTTTTTTGCGGTATGGGGGATTGAACTCAGGACCTTCCGCTTTCGAGGCAGGCACGGTGCCAGCGTGCTAAAGCCTTGGCCCCTTCATTCACGAAATTTATCCTCTGAAAGATACAACTAGATGCCACTTGAAATATTGAACAACTCTCAATGAAGAAAATCACACGCGTAAGGACAAAGTCCTACGGAAAATTAATGTCTGAAGAAGAGTCCCAATGAAAGACTGGATTTAGGCCTCCATTTGGTTTACATTGGAAATTAAAGGAAAATCACAGTTTTGTTACCTTGTGGCATCAGGTTGGGTAAAATACAAGGCAGCCATATTTCTGTTTCCTTTCTCTATGTGGTGTTTTTTCAGACAGGAAGGGCGGGAGAAGAGCACTGGAGGATACCACTTGCGCACATACACGGAGCACTACTGCCATCGTGCGGAGAGAGTTTCAGCAAGGCAGGGGCCATTTCCATTCTTTTCCTATAATGCCTAGCTGTTTCAGGGAAAGGTGCTACCTGCAACCGAGTTGGAAGAAGCTTGGACCCCGGGTTAGGCTTCCTTGCATAATGCTAAGGCCCCATGAGTGATCTGGACACTGAGAGCTACCTTGGTGTAGAACCTGGGTGATGAGGTCCCTGAAGTAGACCAGCGGCTGCCAGGAGACGCCATTTCAGGAAGTCCTTGTGGAGGCTTGGATTCCTCCCGATGTGGACAGGACTAAAGCAACCCACTTAGAGACAAATGTAGGCTCTTGGGGGCAACTGTCTCCTGCTCTTGCCCTTTCGGATAAGTTAGGAAGCCTTTAGTTGATGCCCCTCTGCTATAAGGGTTTGGGCCCTCTTTGCAGCAGTGTGAGTGTAAAGGACAGGCTGCTTCCGGGTGTCAGCTGCACACTCAGGCCTGGTCGCTCACTCTCCTGGTTCTACACCAACACTCTGCGTTTGTATCTTGCTCCTGGTGATCTCAAAAAATAAAAATAAAGAGGTTTAAGCAGCTACAGGAACTTGGGTCCATCTGATTTCTCACAGGCTCTGCCTTCCTCATCAGCTAGAGCTTTCATGGAGGACCGTTTTAAGCCTTAGGCTTTAGGAAATCATTTCTAAAAGATGGAAGGATTGTACAAGAACATCTAAATGGAATAGAAAAAAAAAGTCACAAGAGACAAAGATAAAAGAAAGTGTGACCACCTCGCAGTTTGCCCGATGTGAAGAAACTTGCTCTACTCTTATAATCATTCTATTGGTTTCCATTTGATATCAAAAGTTAGACCTCAAGGGTGAGCCTTTTGTTCTGTCCCCAGAACTAGGAAAATAAAACAAAACAAAACCTAACGTACCCACCCTCATGAGGCAGCTTCTAAAGAACTGAATTTTCACATGACCAATTTTTCCCATTTCTGATCTTCACAAATCATTCTATCTCCAGTGTTTCCTCTTGATATCAAAGTATCTCCTCATATTGGGAACAAATCCTAAGGGCTCCATGCCTGGGAAGGAGAAGAAAATGTTTACACTTCTAGGCTTGGAGAAGAGCAATTCTAGGCTCCCAGTTGCTTGGTTCTCATCCTGACTCACTCTCTTGTGACTGCTGCTGACCTAGGCACCAGTCCTTGTGTCCCCAGGGGAGGCTGATTTTACGTGAAACTTAGAAATCATGTGGCAGGGGAAGAATCCAACAAAAAGAAAAAGTCATGACAATGATAAGTCAATATATATGAATTATAACCACCAATGTTAATGGTCTCAATTCACCAATCAAAAGAAATAGACTGGCAGAATGGGTCAAGAAGCAAGATCCAACAATATGCTGCATACAAGAAACACATCTAATTCAAAAAGAAACTCATAGTCTGAAAGTTAAAGTGTGGAAAACAATACTCCATGTGACAGGAACCTTAAAAAGAAAAACAGGAGTAGGTATCCTTTCTGCAGATCAAGTGGATTTCAAATGAAACCCTGAAATACTCTGGTCCCAAGAATTTCAGATAAGGGATAGTCAACTTGTATGTACAAATCTATTGTGAACATGTGTTTTCATTCCTTTCAAGTAAAAACTTAAGAACAGGACAGTTGGTTCTTAATGGTAATACATTAAATTTCTATATTGTTTTCCAAAATGCTTTTTTCATTTTACATTCACATTAGCAGTATTAGAAAGTTCTAACTGGTTTACACCTAAGCTGACATTTGTTCTTTTAAAACTTTTAACTTCATCTCCCTAATGAGTGTATAATTCAATCTTCTCATTGTGCTGATTATTATTTTTCTGATTCTAGTGTTGCACGCCTTTCCTTGTGCTGTACTGGCTATTTATCAACTTCTTGTGTCTTCTTTTTAATTGGGTTGTCTATTAATGAGCTCTAAGAATTCTTTAGATATTCTGGTGATACGTTATATGCATTATAAACATGGTCTGTTTAAGGACTGCTTTTCATTTTAACGATGTCATTTAAAGTTCTACATTTTGATGGAATCTCATTTATCAATTTTTTTCTTTTATACATCATGTTTTTTATGTCCTAGGAAATTCTTGCCTACCCTAAATTCATAAACATTTTCCCTTATAATTTCTTCTTAAAGCTTTATAGTTTTAGTCTTTCATATTGAGATTCATAGATCCCTTCAAGTTATTTTTATGTATGGAAATAAAGGGTTGAGGTTAATTTTTTAATATATGGATACCAGGTGTTCTAGTGTCATTTGCTGAAAACACTATCTTTTCCTCTGGTTTTGAATTGAGTTTATCTTCTAAAAAATGTTACTGTTAAATAATCTTTCAAAACTCAGTGGACCATATATGTGTGGTCCTATTTCTAGATTCTCTGTTTTATTCCAATGATCTATATGTCTTTCCTTATACCAACACTGCCTTGATTACTGTAACTTTAGAGGAAGTCTTAAAATTAGGTACCAAGTGTCTTCCAGCACTTTTTTTCCTTTTTCTTTTTACTTATCTAGGTCCTTTGTACTCCTACATAACTTTTAAATTTCAGTATCTATTGCTATTCATTTATAGCAAGTATACACAGACCTGAATTTTTATATCTACCTTGTGTTTTCTAATCCTGCTAAATTCAAGTACAAGTTCTAGGGGCTCCTAGAGATTTCTTAGTATTTTCTCTGTAGATGATCATTTTATCTACATATAAAGATTTTACTTCTATCTTGCCAATCCTATCCCAATTGTGTCATTTTATTGCCAGACTATTTTGGTTTGGGCCTATGTTTCAAAGTTTAATGGACAGATAAAGAGTAAGCATATCTGCCCTTGTTCTCCACCTTAGGGAGAAAGCATTGTATCTTTTCCATTCATATGAGGCGTTTTTGCTGGAAGTATGGAGTACATGGCTTATCTGTTGAGAAGGTTCTGTTCTGCTTCTAATCTCCTGATAGCTTTTACCATGAACAGCTGTAGAATGTAGTCCAATACAACTACTGAGAGGATCATATGGCTTTTTCCTTTCCTCTGTTAAAAGGATGACTTTTGGGGGTGGATCTTCCAGTGCTGAACCAACACTGCCATCCCTATAACCAAACCACTTTCTACATACTGCCACATCTGACTTCCAATAGTTTGTTTTGTTAAACAAATTTCTATCTATGTTCATATTTTTTTCTTCTATTATCTTTATCCAGTTTTAGGATTAGCACAATGTTGAGTTCCTAAAATGAGGGGAGAAGTGTTCCTTCTTTTTTCTGCTTTAATTGTTTGATATAATTTATCAGTTAAAATGTTTATGAGCCTGCTGTTGTCATATAGGTAGGTTTTCAAGCTAGGAATATACTTTCTTTAATAGGTGCTATTCAAATTTTATATTTCCTCCAGAGTTAGTTTCATTAATTTGTCTTCCAAGGTACTTCTTAGAAGTTGTCAAATTTATTTCAAAACAGATTTTTGTAATATGCTTTCTATATCCTTTTAAATTCTGTAAAATCTGTGATAATGTCTCCTAGATCTTGATATTGTAATTTTAAAAATGTATAACTGATATTGTGTAATAGGAAGTAAAGGTCTAAAGGAGCAGGGGAAGTGGGAGGGGTAGGGGAAAGGAAAGAAGGGAAAAGAAAAAACATGAGAATAGGAAAAAAATGGAAACAAAGTCTTTGCAAATAGGGAAGGGTGGAGGGGGTGAAGGGAGGGCAGGGGAATGGGGAAAAAAATAAGAACCAAGATGCTCATGTAATGGTACAAGATCCCAATGATGAATGTAACTGTATTTTATACCTAAAAGGTACCAATAAACTAAATGGGGGGGGGGGGAAGAAATCATGTGGCAGGCCAATGCCACTGAGAAGAAATAAGTGCTTTTAAAATAAGGATAGTGGTGCACTTCTCTAGTTTTAGCTTTGTGAGGCTAAGGCAGGAAGATTCGAAGTTAAGAGCCCAGCCTGGGCAACTCAATGACTTAAGACTAGGTCAAATAAAAGAAAAAAGTAAACATGGGCCAGGGATGTAACTCAGAGCAAATCTGTTGGATTCAACCCCCAGTATAGCACACCCCCTACACTCCCCCACATACACAAACCACAAGCCTGTGCCCTTTCCTTAGTCATATGTAATGTGTTTTATATAACCATGTTAAAAAATGTTCCTGAACTGTTAAAGCAAGGGTTCTTCATTTACAACTAGAATACTTTTCAAATATAGTTAATATATTTTAGGAACATTGATATGTTTAAAAATATTGCCATTTTTAAAAATTGAAGTAAAATTCAAATAACAAAATTGTCCACTTTAATATGTGCGATTCAGTGGCATTCAATACATTTACAATCATTTTTAGATTGTTCATTGCTTCCATAAGTTTATGTAAATAGGACTGATTTATTTTTGTTTGCTTGCTTGTTTGTTTCTTTGAGACATGGTCTCCCTCTGTAGCCAAGGCTGCTTTATTCTCCTGCTTCGGCCTCCTGTGTGCAGTGATTGCAGTAATACTGTACCATGCCTAGCTCTACACCTGAGTTCCTTTTCTGTCTTGCACTGTTTGCCACATTCTGTGAGAGTTTTGTGAATTTTTAAGGATTGTCTGTATGAGATGATGGTATTGACAGAGATCATTTTCCTTCCTTCTAATTTGAATGCCTTCTCTGTTTCTTGCCTGATTATGTTGGCTAAAACTTCAATACAAACTTTAATACAACTGGCCAAAGAGGGCATTTTTCTCTTGTTCACAACCTTAGCGCAAAGCTTTTAGTCTTTTACTTGAGTAAACTACCAGCTGTATGCCTTTCATAAATACCCCTTGCCTTACTGAGAAAACGCCCTTGTAATTAGTTGATTGCTTTTAGTTGCTTTCCTGGAGACAGGAAGTGCTGGAGTCCCTTTTTCTGCCACTTTCATTGACATCATTTTTGTCACCTGTTTTGCTTATCTAGACGCACTCATGCTTCTTTACAACACACCTGTTACAACAGCATGTATGAAGACATAATGCGGGTTCACAGGTAAGGCCACCTCCAACAGACAAGGACTCTTCAACTGTAGTTCATCTCCCATCCTTTAACTGTTTTTAGTCCAGCCTATTTTATGCATAACTGTTGTACTTCTCTGGCTTTTCTTAAGGCTTTTAACAATAGGAGGTACCTGAGACCTTCAGCAAATCCACCTGGTGTTACTTATGCCACCTGGAATGGCCTGTCCTTGCTCTTCTCACACTGCAGCAACTAGGGATCCAGGCACCATTGCACAGTGATATCACTTGAAGGCCTGATTTTTATTTTATTTTATTTTTATATATTTTGGTGGTACTGGGGATTGAAGCCAGGAATTCGTCTACAGTGCTAGCTTAGCCTGCAAACTTCCAGTTTTGCAGTTGTCCTTGTTTTGACACAGAGTCTCCCTCGGTAATCTAGGCTGACCTTGAACTCACTAAGGCCTAGCCCATGCTGACAGTTCATGATTCTCCTGGCTCTGTGCTGAGTTTATAGGCGCATGCCACCACATCATCTCCAGCCTGCAAACTCTCGCTCCAAGAGCAGGAATAGGTGGCAGGTGCCCTCAAGAGCCAGCTTGTGAATGAGTGGGTCTCTGGGTCCAGTCCACACTGGGAGGAACCTAGGCCCCGCCCCATGTCTTCCAGTGATGGCGGCTCCCAGCAGCTGCTGGTCCACGCCAGACCGCTCACCACCCAGGTTCTACACCAAGGTAGCATCAGTGTCCAGGTCGTTCTTGGGGCCTTCAGGGAAGGCAAGAACGTCCATCCCGGGTCCAAGCCTTCTCCAACTTGCTACAGGCAGGATCTTCCCCCAGCAGCTAGGCCTCATGGGAAGGGAATTGTCATGGCGCCTAGTGTGCTGAAACTCTCTCCGCACGATGGCAGTAGAGCTCCGCTCACGGGTACAAGCGCAGGTTTCCAGTGCTCTTCCCCCGCCCTTCCCATCTGAAAAAAATGCCACCCAATGACAGCGGCCAGAAAACATCGTGTCTTTGCATTTTGCTTAGCGCTTAAATTTGTTGTTGTTGTTGTTTTTTACATGAAATCAAACAACACACCGTATCAACAGCTCTTCGTCAGGAATCTTTTTGTCAGAAGTTAAATTGCCCAGGCGGCATGGTGCACTCTGTAATATGTCCACTTGGGAGGCTGAGGCAGGAAGAGCTTTGCGAGTTCCAGGTAGCCTGGGCTACATAGTGAATTCAAGACCAGCCTGGACTATGTAATGAGACCTTGTCAAAAAAATCCTATATATACCCATCAACAGATAATTGGATAAAGAATATGTGGTATCTACACATAATGGACTATTACTCTGCTATAAAGAATGACAGATTTGAGACATTCGTAGGAAAATGGATGCACCCAGAATATATAATGTTGAGTGAAATAAACCAGACACCCAAGCTTAAAATACCTTATGGTATCTCTTGTCTGAGTGAGGCAAAGTACAAATGAAGAGAATAATAAAGGATGGATTCAAGAGGAAAAGGGAATGGATCTCTTGCAATAGGGAAGTGGTTCAAGGGAAGAAGCACAAAGGTGAGGAGGGGAAGGGGAAGTAAGTGCAATAAAGATACGCCATGTCCAGGACCCTAATAACCCGAACTAATATAAACATTGTATTCCACAACATTATCTAAGATTAATAATAGTAACAAGAATGGAAAATGATAGGGGGCTGGAGGAAGAAGGAGCAAGGGGGAGGGAAGGGGAAGGGTATAAGAAAAAAAACAAGCTGTGATACGTGCATGTAACCACTCCCCAAGACAATTGTAAACTGCATGAACTACAAACATGTACTAATAAAATATTTTTTGTTTGTTTTTTTGTTACCGGGGATAAAATATTTTTTAACAGGAAAAAAAAGGTTTTTTTTTTCTTATTTATATCTTTATTGGTACATTTTAGGTGTAATAGGTCTTTTTTAAAGTTCCCATTCCTTTATACATCCAGTGTTCAAATATATTTTCTGCATTTATTACTGGAATGCTTTGTAAACTTGTTAAGTATTCTTTTAAAAGTTCCTAAATATTCTTTTGGATATTATTTTTTGACTCTCCCCTTCTTTTCAGCATCTCTTAAAAGTATATATCCTTCTTTGCAGTATTTCCATGTACATAGGCCATGCATAAAAAAGTGCAGACAGCCTGGCCTGGTAGCACAGGCCTATGCTCCCAGTTTGAAGCACGCTAGGTGTCTGAGGCAGGAGGATCTCAAGTATAAGCACAGCCTGGGCCACTTAGTAACATACTGAGACCCTGTCTCAAAATAAAAAATCATGTGAAAAAGAGCTGGGGATGTAGTTCAGTTGGGAGGATCTGGGTTCAATCTCTAATACCACCAAAGGAAAAAAATGCAGGTAGGCCATAGTTAATGCCACAAATAGAAAACAAGTAATTAAAAATTATGGCCATGTTATAAATACTCCATTTTCCTATGTTCAGTTACAAATACAGCTTACTTATTTCCAGGAGCTCAAAATCTTTTTGCATCAAAAATTATTTTGCACATATTCGTTCTAGATGGATTCTCAAATTATGAATGTAATATTAGCTTAAAGAAATGTCTTACAAGTCAGGCATGGTGGCACATGCTTGTAATCTTAGCATTCAAGAGGCTGAGGCAGGAAGATTTTGCCAGGAGTTCGAGATCAGCCTGTTCAGCATAGTGAATTCAGGCCAGCCTGAATTACATAGCAAGACCCTGTCTCAAAAACAGAACAAAACAAAAGTCTCGGAATATTTAAATCTATACAAGATTGAAGAAAACACTTCATATAAATCTTGTTTTTTCCCCAAGTAACCATACTTCACTCAACATTACCTCAATGTTCACATGACCAAGTCTTCCCATTTCTACTTTTCTTCATGTAGCATTCTACCTCTTCATATCAAATTGTCTCCTGAAATTGGAGGGCCAAATGTCAGCCAAGTGTGAGGGATCCATGCCTAGAAAGGAAAAGAAAATGTGTTTATGCCTAAGGGCTTGGAGAAGAACAAATCTGGGCTCTTGGGCACTTGGTCACCATCTTGTCACACTTCCCAAATTCCTGACCTAGGCCAAGAGGACATCTGAGAGAGCGTATTTTCTCAAGAGGATGGAAACCAAGTATACAGTGGAACTGCTAAATACCCTCTGAGACCAAACTAACAATTTCTAAGATTTTATGTATTTACTTATTTATTTATTTACTTACTTATTTAGAAAGAAGGTCTCACTAAGTTGCTAAGTTACCCAGACTGGGCTAGAACTTACAAACCTCTCACTTCAGCCTCCTCAAAAGAATACAAAATTTTGTATTGCAATGAGAACATCAAAAAAGAAAAAAGGGAACCTATAGAATGGCAGAAAATGTTTGTAAATCAGGTGTCTGGTTAGCGATTTGTATTGAGAACATAAAGAACACTTACTACTCAATATTGAAAAACACTTAATTAAAAAATACGAGCAAGTTTTGAACAGAAATTTGTCCGAAGACATCGATATGGCCAATAAGCACATTAAAAGATACTCAACAAGGGAGGGCTGGGCAAGGGTGAAAAATAAGAACCAAGAGAGACTATGTAAAGGTGCAAATTTCCAATGATGAATGTCATTATATTGTATACCTAAAATGTACCAATGATTAGAATGAATAATCGATAATGCAAAATAGGAAGAAAAGGTCCAAAGGGGTAGGGGTAGTGGGAGGCACAGGGGAAAGGAAAGAACGGAAAGGAAAAATGATGAGAAATGGAAAAAATGGAAATAAAGTCTTTGTAAATAGGGAAGGATGGAGAGGCTGAAGGGAGGGCTAGGAATGGGGAATAAATAAGAACCAAGATGCATTATGTAAAGGTACAATTCCCAATGCGAAATGTAATTGTGTTGTATACCTACAATGTACCAATAAAAGAATTTAATAAAAAAAAACACAAAAGATACTCAACATAATTACCCATTACAGAAATGTAAAAATAAATAAATAAAAATTTAAAACCACAATGAGATGCTACTTCATACCCACTATCCATACTTTAAATTTTTTATGTTTATTTGTATATATTTGCTGTACATATTGATTACACACATGGTAGGGAGTTGGTACATATACGTAACACATCTTCATTCTTTTTATTTCCCCTCTCCTCCCATCCCTCCATAGCTTAGTCCAGTTCTTTAGCAAAAAATTTATCTTATTTCCTATTATCTGTCTTTTACATTTGCCCCTCAAATTATTTATACAATGGGTTTCTCACGTAAGAAACACTGTGCAATATTTAAGATTGTGTGTCTGATTTATTTCACTTAATACTGTGACCTCAAGGTACATCTATTTTCTTACAAATGGCTCGAATTTATCCTTCTGTAAGGCAGAGTGGTACTTCATTGGGTATATCATTTTCTTTATCCATTCATCTATTGATGGACATATAGATTTCTTCCAAGATTTAACTATTATGAATTGTACTGCTATGAACATAGGTGTGTATATATTATGTTAATATGATGTCTTTAACTCTTTGGGGGAAGGTAACTACAAGAGGAAGAGCTGGGTTGAAGGGAATTTCTATTTTTGTTTTTTTGAGGAATCTTTATACTCATTTTCATAGTGGTTGTACTAGTTTACATTCCCACCAACAGTGTACAAGGGTTCCTTTTTCCCAAGCATCCTCACCAGCATTCATTATTTGACCTCTTGATGATAGCCATTCTTTCTGGAGTAAAGTGGAATCTCGGTATTATATTAATTTTCATTTCACCAGTGACCAGAGATGTTAAACATTTTTCATGTATTTATTGGCTATCTCTGCTTCTGAGAAGTGTCTATTCATTTCAGTTGCTTATTTTTTTATTGAGTCTTTTATTTCAGGAGGTCTCTTTTTTTGAGTTGTTTATATATTCTAGATATTAGTTCTCTATTTGAGAGTAGCTGCCAGTTTTTCTCATTGTGTAGTTTGTCTTTTCATTCTGTAGATTTTTTCCTTTGTTGTGTAGAAGCTTTTAAATTTGATATAATCCCCTTTGTTAATTCTTGATGCTACTTCTTTTGCAACTGAGGTTCTTTTCAGAAAGTCCTTACCTGTGCCTATGTTTTGAAGTTTTACCTATTTTACATTCCATCAGATTAAGTGTTTCTGTTAAATGATGAGAAAATGAGACACAGTTTAGAGTAAACTCTCATAGAAAGAGATGGTCACTTACCTGTAAGTGTTCTGCCATACTGATATGTGTGTGTGTGTGTTTTTTTTTTTTTTTTGGTACCGGGGATTGAACTTGGGACCTTGCGCTTGTGAGGCAGGCGCTAGAACCACTGAGCTAAATCCCGGGCCCACTTATTCAGACTACTTAGGGGAGGTAGCACTCACACCCTTAATCCTAGTGCCCTTGAGCCTAGCATTGAACGGAATCAATCCCAGAGTCATACACTCTAGATCCAGCCACCTCTGAAAAAGCCTCATCTAAGACTTAAGAGGCTTTGGGGGGACATCTAGACACAAGCCATAACAGCCCGTGACAAAGAAGGCTATGTACTTAGTCCTTCCTCTTATGATTCATGAAAAATTGTCTACAATTCATAAGGTCACAAAATGAGGTACTCTACTCATCTCAGAGGTTACCCAGGTCACAAGCTGTTTGGATTTGAGAACTAATGTTAGAGAAGAGCTCTAGGCTTGAAGCCATTTCCTCTTTTCTCTCTCATCATCCGAAAATTTATCCAGTAAAAGAGACAACTAGATGCCAAGGAACCCACTGTGCAACTAACGCCACATAAATAAAATGACACCAGAATGGACCAGGTACAATCACAATTAATGTCTGAAAGGATGAGAGTTTTGAGGAAGGAATGTGGAAAACAAAAGAAAAATCAAGTCTTTGTGAGCTCCTCCTGCCAAACAGGGCAAAATGCAAGACACCCTTATTTTCTGGCACCTGTCTCTGGTGTCCTTTTTTTCAGATAAGAAAGGCGGGAGCAAAGCACTATACGATGATGCTTGCGCTTATACATGGAGCGCCACTGCCATCGTGCGGAAATAGTTTCAACACACCCAGCACCATGACAGCTCTCTTCCCATGAGGCCTAGTAGGTGGGCTGAGATCCTGCTCGTAGCGAAATGAAAGAGCCTAGCATTCCTGGATGGGCCTCCTTGCCTCCACTAAGGCACTAACAGAGACTGATCTAGACACTGATGCCACCTCAGTGTAGAACCCGGGGATCTTCGTACCTGGAGTGGACCAGCAGCGGCCAGGAGCCGCCATAACAGGAAGTTGTGGGGCGGGGCCTCGTTTCCTCCCAGTATGGACAAGACCGGAGGGACCAACTCAGACAAAAGCAGGCTGTGAGGGGCACCTACGTCCTATTCCTGTCCTTTGTAGCAAAAGTTATTTTGCCTTTATGTGATGTCACTATACTATCAGTATTCTAGTCCCTCGTTAGAGCAGTGTGAGAGCAGAAAGGACTAGGTGGCACTTGCACAGTGAGTCTTGGTTCATCACTCTCCATGTTTTACACCAACTCTGCATGTATGATTTATTCCTGGCCGCCTATAGACAAAAAGGGGTGTAGGGTCTTCTGATCTCCCAGATACTGTTTTGGTCAACTTCTAGGACTTTCAAAGAGGAATACTTTAGCTCATGTTTTAGGGCTTTCTGGAAACATTTCCCTACATGGCAGTACAGCATTGTCACAGAAGACCCAACTAGTGTGCCTCCAACTGCAGTTTCTGCCCATACAATTTGAAAACTAATGACAGAAGAGACAATATACCAGGAAACATGGCTTGATTTGATGAAGCCCACACCACTCCTTGAATCTTTTCTGTTTCTATTTGATACGAAACTTAGATCTAATATGCACATCGCTTGTTCCATGGGTGAGAGGCATCTAAGCTACTCACATTTGGCAGATTCTGAAGAACTGAATTTCCAAGTGACTGAGTCCTCCCATTTCTGCTTTTCTTCAATCTCCAGTGTTCCCTCTTGAAATCGAAGTGTCTTGTGGTACTGGGGACCAATCTTTAGGAATCCATGCTTAAGAAGGAAAAGAAAATGCTAATAGTAAGGGCTTGGAGCAGAACAAATCTAGGCTCCAGGTTGCTTGGGTCTCATCCTGACACTCTTCCCAGATTCCCTGAGAGCGCTACCCTATATTATGACCTAGGCACTAGTCCTGTGTCCCTAGAGGAGGTTGACTTTAAGGGGAGCTTTTAAAGGAGGGTCCAGATAGCTCTCAAGACTGAAGGCTACACAATGTCTTACTTGGTGTGACACAAATAACTGAAAGACTATAAATTCTAGTCAGAGAGGTCATACTTGATGCCATGGTTTCATCCTTTAACATTGGAGTGCAAATATTTTCCCACATTAGTTTCCCACATTAATGTTTTCACTTAGGGAACAAATGATGATGTATTTTCTCATTAACTCAAACATGGAGCTTTGAAAGGACTCATAAAATAACCACGTGTTCATCAAGAAACAAGCACGGCCATAAAACTTTGTATTATGCACTAACTTTTTGCATATCTTTTCCCATTCTTTCAATACATAGAGCCAAAGTTCTAAGTAGACAGTGAAACACCACAATACATTTGCATTTAAATTATATTTAGTTTACTCATTGGGTTTTAGAATGGACATTTTCACGTCTGATTCCCAGAAAGTTTTTGATAGTAAAATAAAATGCAGAACCTGGATATTAGAAAATAAACATTTGGTTTGCAAAGATCTTCTTGATTGACATATTTACTACAAAAATATTAAGTTGTCATTTAACATTTTTATCCATAAAAACCATTTATATAAATAAAATTAATTTATATACCTAAACCATATATATAATTATATAATTACGTATACATTTACACTAGAAAAATTAGGCATTTTAAATTCTTCTCAAGTTTTCATCCTACAGCCCTGCTGAGTGCAAATGCTTATAATCTCAACACTCTCCAGGCTGGACACAAGTTCAAGCCCAGCATGGGCATCTCAGCAACTTAGGGAGAAACTGTCTTTTAAAAAAAACAATTTAAAGGGCTAAGGATATCGGTTAGTGGAAAGACGCTGGGTTCTATCCCCAATATCGGAAAAATATTTTATTTCAAATTCTAGTCTTAAAATTTTTTTTCAAGTTGGCCATGGTGGTGCATGCCTGTGATCCCAGCATTCGGGAGGCTGAGGCAGAGGATCGCGGTGAGTTTGAGACCAGTCTGGGCTACACAGTGAGTTTGAGGCAAGCCTGAACTACATGGCAAGACTCTGCCTAAAAAAAAAAATTTTTTCTTAAGTTTTGAGACTCTTTTTATACTCCAGACTGCCCTTAACTTACTACATATCTCCAACTGGCCTTGAATTTAGTGTGCTCCCCCATCAGAGCTTCAGGAGTGATTTTAAATTTTTTTCTTTAGAGGCCACAAAGAAAGAAAGCAAATTTGAGAAAGAACTGTTTAAAATTGGCACCTCTCATATTCAGGCACCCTGAGGTCTTCCCTGAGAGAATTTAAACATGGATACACCATTCACATGTAGCTCTAGTCTTTCATTAATATCTGTTTATATACATCTAAATTCAAAAAATGCAAGCACATTCTCAGTCTAACACTGACCATGATCACAAATGTAGAGGTTTTAGAAGTTGTGTATGCCTCCAAACAGATGTACCTGTGCAGCCCTCACGTGGTCATTTCTCTTTAGCTATCATCACATGCATTTGCCACTTAACACAGGCCTTACCCCACCACTGGCATATATCCATACCAATATATATTTTCTATTGGTTGATATTTTCTATTTCATTCTACACCTTTAAGAAATGATAAAATAGAAAGCACTTGGTAGGCCAATCCCAGTGTGCAGAAATTAAGTACTTTTTAAATGTCTGTGAGTCAGGTGGCGGGACGAGGGGGTGGGTGGCAGAGGGGAGGATAGGGGAGGTTCAGGAAGCTGGCAGAGGCCTCTAATCCCCGAACTCTTGGAGCCTGAGTCAGGAAGATGGAAAGTTCGAGCCGAGGCTCAGCAACTCAGTGACTTATGAAGATCCTGTCTCAATCAAAAAATAAATTAAAAGGGCTTGGGAAGTGTAGCTCATGGCAAAGGCCCTGAGTTCAATCTTCAGTAGTAAAAAATAAGTCTGTGCCATGCTATTATATATGCATATATAATAGGTAGTTTCATAAAGAGATGTTTAAACTTTCCCATGGCATAATTGTTCATGCTTAAGTGTTCCTCACTTACAACTTGAATACATTTCAAATATAATTAAATTTCTTGGGACTATTGATATGTTTAAAAAATATTGTCACTTTTTAAAATAGAGGTAAAATTCATGCAAATAAAATTACTCATTTTAACTTGTGCTATTTAGTGGCATTAAAAACACTCACAACACTGTGCCAGAATTTACTTCTATCACATAATTTTAATTCCCACAAAAGGACGCTCTGGACGTTGAGATTTTTCATTCCCTTTCCCCTGACCCTGCCCAGTTGCCAACAACCACTTTTTGCTTTCTCCAGTCTATGGGGTTACCTATATTAGGGAGTTCATACAAAAAGAATCATCACAAAACTTGGCCTTTTGTGCTTGTTTATTTTATGTAGTATGTATGTAGTATGTAGCTACATCAGTAGTTCATTTCTTTTCATGACTGAATAATATGCCTTTTATATACATACCACATGGCATTTATTTACTCATCAAAGATATTTCCCTTCTGTCCACCTTTTGGGTATTCTTACTAGCGCTACTTTGAACAAGTATATAAAAGTACTGGTTTCAGTATCTGTTTTCAATTCTTTTGGTTATATGAGTGGAATTGCCAGATCATATGTTTCTATGTTTAAATTTTATGAGCATTCACACAGTTTTCCATAACAGCTGCACCATTTTGCATTCCTACCAGCACTATAGGAAAGTTCTATTTTTTCTACCTGCTTGACAATACTTGATTTTCCCATTTTTTTCGTACTGTATGTGAAGTGGTATCATGAGGTGGTTTTGATTTGTATTTGTGTATACTAATATTAAAGTGTCTTTGCATGTGATTGTTGGCCATTCATATAACTTTCTGGGAGTAACATCTATTCAAGTCCATTGTTTATCTTAAAAATTGTGTTCTCTTTTTTCCTGTTGAGTGATGTTTGTTTGTTTGTTTTTTAGGTATTTTGGATATTAGATGTTGTTTAGATAATTTCTTTGGAAATATATTCTTCTATTAGGCTGCATGCCTCTTTATGCACTGATAGTGTCCACTGTTGTAAAACACTTTCAAGGACCGGGGTTTTAGCTCAGGGGTTCTGCCGCCTGCCTCACAAGTGCAAGGTCCCGAGTTCGATACCTGGTACAAAAACCAAAAAACACTCAAATTCTGATGAAGTCCAATTCATTTTTTCCATTGATTGTGCTTTTGGTAGCATATCCAAGAAACGACTGCCAAGTCCGAGATCTACCCTTTTCATTTTAACTTTTATACTTAGATCTTTGATACATTTTGAGTTCATTTTTGCACATAGCTTGAGGCAGGGGTCTCATTGCATTGTTTTGTATTTGAGTAACCAATTACTATTCATTCCTCCATTGAATGTCCTTGGTGAAAATCAACTGACCATAGTGTATGGGTTTATTTCTGTGCTCTCAAGATATTCCACTGATCTCTGTCCCTATTCTTGAGTAGAGCACTGTTGTGATTACTGTAGATTTGGTAGTAAGTTTTGAAATCCAGAAGTGTGAGACCTCCCTCAACTTTGTGTTCATTACTCAACAATTGTTTTGAGCCTGGCATAAATAGCATACCCATATAATTCCTGAACTGAGGAAACTAAGGCAGGAGGATCCAGTGTTTGAGATCAGCCTGGACTACACAGCGAGCCTTTGTCTCAAACAAAAAATGTTTCAGCTATTCACATCTCTTGCAATTGCATAGGACATTTAGGATCTTCTCTAATTCTGCAAAAATCATTATTGGGACAATGAAAGGAATTGCATTGAATCTGTACATCATTTTGAGTAGTATTGCCACCTTAATCATACTCGGTCTTCCAACTCATGAACACAGGGTGTCTTTTAATTGAATTAAGTTGTCAATTCCTTCAGGAATATTTGATAATTTTCAAATACAAACTTTTTTATCTCCTTAGCAGAATATTGTCCTAAAAATATTAATACTTTTCATGCTGTTGTAAATGGAATTGGTTTCTTAATTTCATTTCCAGATTGTTCAATGCTAGTGTATGCATATACAAATCAGAATGATTTGTGTTTCTTTGTTTTTGAGATGGTCTCCTTCTGTACTTCAGGTTAGCCTTGAATTCAGCTTCATGGGTGCTGAGATTACAGGCAGCTCTATGTCTTATTTTTATGAATTCATTTTCTCTCCCTCTCCTGCACTGTTTGTTGCATCCATTTATTAGCTCTAATAGAGCTTTTGGCAATTTTTAAGGATTTTTTTTTGGTATGAGATCATGGAATTAGCAATCAGAGACCATTTTCCTTCTTCCTTCCAATTTTGATGCCTTCTCTGTATATTTCTTGCCTAATTACTTGACTAGAACTTCCAGTACAAAGTTTACTACAAGTGACCAGTGTAGGCATTTTTCCCTTCTTCATGATCTTTGGGCAAAGCTGTCAGTCTTCCACCCTTCACTATCCAACCAGCTTTTTCATAAATATCCCTTGCCTTAATGAGAAAACACCCTTCTAATCATAGTTCATTGACTTTGACTGCTTTTCTGGAAGGATGAAGTACTGAAGTCTCTTATTCTGCCATTTTCACCCGCATCACTTTTGCAACCTGCTTTGCATTTCTAGAAGCAAACATGCTTCTTTACAATGCACCTGCTATGTCAGCCATGCAGGAAGACCTGACATGAGTTCGCAGGTAATGCCAAGTCCAACAGACAAAGAGTCTTTCAGCTGTAGGTTGATCTCCAGTCTTTTTAATTGCTCTTGGTCCTAGCATTTTTATGCACAGTTGTTACAGCAAAAAATACAACTCTTCTCTGACCTTCTCTTCAGGCCTTTAGGCTTCTAGAGACAATAAGGGGCATTAAGATCTTCAGCAAGTACAGCTGCTCTTTCCATATGCAAACTGCAAATTGTCTTTCCTTGCTGTTCTCACATTCTTGCTCCCAGGGATCCATGAATCATTGCCCAGTGGCATCATGTAAAGGCCCGCTTTTTGTGGTGGTGGTGGTGGTGGTAGTGGAGTTTGAATCACAGGCTGGACTAAAACTTTTCTTCTTCTTTTTTTGAGCCAGGGTCTTGATATAGAATCTAGGCTGGCCTTGAACTCACTATGTAGCTCAGGCTGACTTCAAATTCATAATCTTCCGGACGCGACACTGGGATTTTGGTGTGCGCCTCCATACCTGGCTTCTACCTGTAAACTCTTGCATGGGCCAGGGATTTAGCTCAGTGGTTCCAGCCCCGGCCTCGCAAGCGCAAGGTCCCGAGTTCGATCCCCAGTACCAAAAATAAATAAATAAATAAATAAATAAATAAATTAATTAATTAATTAAATTTAAAAAAAGAAAAGGTTGCAGGTTCCACAAGAGCCTTCAGTTGTTTTAGAGTCCTTCTGTCAAGCCCTCACTGGGATGAACCAAGGCCCCGCCCCACAACTTCCTGTGATGGCGGCTGATGCTGCTGACCCACTTCTGGCCCCTTACTCCCCAGTCTATATACATCAAGGCAGCAGCAATGACCAGGTCTTTGCTAGGGTCTTCAGAGAAGGCAAGGAGGCTGAGCCAGGAGCCCAAACCTCTTCAATCTCGTTACAGGCCACACCTTCCCCGACAGTTAGGCCTTATGGGAAGGGATCAGTCATAGCACCTGATATACTGAAACTCTTTCCGCAAGATGGGAGTAGTGCTCCACTTGTGGGCACAAGCGGTGTCTGCTGGTGCTCTCCTCCCTCCCTTCCAATCTGAAAAAAAAAAAAGCCACTCAAAATACAGAAGCCAGGAAAGATGGCTGCCAGGAATTTTGCCCAGCCTGGTGCCTGCTACTAGCTCACTCCACTGTGATTTTGCTTTTGTTTTCCATGTGAAACCAAATTGAAACCTAAATCCACACTTTTTCATCAGGAATCTTTTTTCCTTGGAAGTTAAATTGCCATCCTACTTCTGCTCCCTACCACTTAGCACTTTCACTTGACATCTTCTGCGCTTCAAGCAGTTAGATAGTCCCAGGCCCAAAAGAGAGAGGGAATTGATTGTTCCCTGGAGATATGTAATACTGAGGTACCAACTGAAAATTCCCAGTAGACTTTGACCTATTTTTCTCCTAGACAACTAGAGAGTCTACTTTTACTTCCTTGCCTTTTGTGTTGAATTCTTGGCAACTCTTTGTCAAGAGATAAAAGGAAACCTAGATGGCTTGCATCACCGTATGCTACTGGGGTTTTGTTTTAAATTGGAATAAAAAAACATTCTTTTGTCATTAAATGTTTTACAACTTCTTCCTCTGACTTTAGTTCATGTGTTTGTTATAATTTATCTCTTAGGCATCACACTTGCAGTATTTTACCTCAGTTCACAAACTTAATTTGTTCCACAATTTTGGAAAAGATGGCTGTATTTGTGTTTGTGAGGGAAAGATGGCTGCAGTCATGTTTCTTACCTGATGTAGAGTTTTTAAAAAACAAAATTTTTCCAAACGCTTTTGTTTGTGAACCAAATTGTTTGCAAATAAAAGCATTTGTGGACCAAGCTACCACTATATTTTTAAAGATTACTCCCAAATATTCTGTGAGGTTTTCTTTTTTTAACACAAATACACCACGTGCTGCAGAATTTCCCTGTCATGGGCAGGTAGCTAAGATTTAAAAGTGTTCTAAAACCTCATATCTCATGATATTTGTTAACAGATCAAGATTCCAAATTGGGCATAGACAAGGGTGCATCTATAATTTCTTGTTCAGGTATCTCCTGGCAGCTCTTGTTGCACACCATGTTCCTTGAACTACAGAGTCTACACCAAATGAGTACCAGCATCCAGATCTCTCTTAGTTTTAAGAGAAGACTAGGAGGCCCAGCGTGGAGTCCAAGCCTCTTCTGTCTTGCTACAGGCAAGACCTTCCCCCAACAGCTAGGCCTCATGGGAAAAAAGTTGTAATGGTGCCAGGTCTAATGAAAGTCTTTCCGCATGATGGCAGTAGAGCTCCCTGTTTGGGCACAAGTGCTGTGCTCAGATGCCTTTCTCCCGCCCTTCCTGTCTTTAGAAAATACCCAGAAACAGTTGCCAAGAAATGCGGCAGCCTTGCACTTTGTCCAGCTTGGTGAAACAAACTTATGCTGTTGTAATTTTACATCCCTTCCTCTTTCTTCTTTTTTTTTCTAGAACTATGGATTTGAAATGTTTCATGGTAGTACTTGTCTTCCTTATCAGAACATAGTTATTTTCTGAATCCTTGCCAAGTGTTCTTTAATTCAATGAGAGGATGTTATAAACCTTACATCTGACACATACACACCATAAAGTCACAGAAAATAGTTGAATACTTGACGGCATGCTTCTGAGAAGTTGTCTAGGACATTCCAACATACATGTGGCATTTATAGCCACACCGTCAACTCTACTATTATCACTTGCCGAAGAGGTGGGCCGTCAGGAATGTCACAAAAGCCAGTCCCCTTCCCCAGGAGTCCCCGCGTGGCTCATCAGTGCCCAGAAGTTACACCTGAATAAGATGTTGAAGCACTGGAAGGTCACAATAGTCACTAGGCCTACATTACTTTTTTATAATACAGATTATGGAGATAGCAGGAAGTAGAGAGGAATGCCTAGAGGAGAAGAGTACCCACAAAATTTTAGCCACTTCTGGGTTCTGCAATTAATGGTCATAGTGTAAGAAAGCAGAGCACTGGGAGGCGGAAGCTAGCAGAATAGCTTTTGTTTCCTCTTCCTAATCCTTTCTCTAATCTTTTAAGAACCTATTTCTTCCACTTAGCTGTCTAATTCTAGAAAGAAACCTCAATAATGCCCTTTCCTTTGCTAAGCTCATCAGAATTGACTTGCAGAAAAGAGTGTTTGTGTGAAAACAAAATGTAGATGAAGGCCCCTCCACCCACCCAGGTTAAGTTCCTGTGGAAGAATGGGAGACAAAGACAAGGAGGCACACACTCTAGAGAATCTGCCAGGCACAATGATTTCCTGTTTATTGTCTCACTGTGGGCCCTTTTCTCCCACAAAAGCCTTCCACAACCCCAAACCCCCAAAGCCAGGTATTTGTGACTGGAAAGGTCTTATTTTCCCCAGGGCCAGTTTAGAGTAAATGTTTCCCTCCAACTAATTTCGTCTACTGAGCCTTCCATTTTGCAATAAGTAGCACAAAATTTTAACTCCAGTAACAGTAGGGTTCATAGAGATCCCAACACTCAAGGGGTGGGGGTCTTGTAAAGCTGTTGAGTCTTCATCAGGAACTAACTATGAAGAGGGCAAGGAGAACACTAGCTAGTGGGAGGTAAATAATGTTGTTCTCAGGGCCAAGTACAGTCATCCTTTTCAGCAGATTCCCAATGGAAAAAAGCCACCTATCTGCCCTCATATCCTGCTCATGACAAAAATCTATCTTGCATCTTGAAAAATCACAGAAGCTGTTACTTGTGGTCTCAGGAGATTTTTTAAAAAATGCACTATATACTTTACATTCTCTTGAGAAAATATGTTCTCCTGGAAGTCAAAATGGCTTAGGTCAGAATCCAGTAAGTCCCTGAGTTTTGAATATTAAGAGCTGCAAACTTTCACTGCAAACTTTCACAGATAGGAAAGGACCTCACATTACAAACATTCTTAGATGCTAACAAATCACGGAAGTAACTCACATGGGTGCTGGACATTGTCACAGTTTTGCTGCTGTGTGCTTACTGTACAATGTAATAGTGTACAGTAGTAGAGTGCTCAATCAGAGCTCAAGACATCCACAAGCAAGATGAAAAGCAGCGATGTGGAGGGGACTGCTAGGAAACACAAAGTAATATATGTTGTATATTTGTGTCAAAGGTGTTTATAAGTATTAAGATTCACTTTGTCGGACTTATGAATGAATCTAACATAACATTTTCCAGGAGCATGACTCATTCAGGGACTTACTTATGGACTATGATCCCCCCACCCCCGCGCGCCCCCCTGCCTAGGAAAGTGAGGCAGGATGGTGACTTAAATGTTTCCCAGTGCCTAGATTTGTTCTCCAAGCTGTTGGGTGAATATTTTCTCTTCCTTCTTGGCATGGATGCCCAAGGCTTGGCCCCCAATCCCACAAGACAATTTGATATGAAGACCAAACACTTGAGGTAAAATGCTGCATGCAGAAAAGCACGTCATGTGGGAATTCAGTTCTTCAGAACTGGTAGCTTAGATCTTTTTTCTCCCCTCCCTCCCTTTTTCTTTCTTTCCTTCTTTGTCTTCCACTGTTGGGGATGAAACAAAGGGCTTGAACATATGATCTAACTTTGATATTAAATTGAAACAAAATGGAAGATTCTAAGACTGGGGCAAGTGTCCTCAAATCCATCCAAGTGAAAGTAGCCACACTCCCAGGTATCTTTATATCTTTTTGCACTTTTTTCCAAACTTGGTAAGAGGCAATACTGGGGCAATCCTTCCATCCAGAGGAAATGGTTTCATGAAGTCCTGAGCCATGAGCAATGCCTCTATGAAAGACCTAGCAGTTGAGGAAGGCAGGGCCTGTGGTAGTTCAGATACCCAGAACCAAGATTAGCCTGCAAACCTTTTTCTCTGAGAACAGCCAAGAGCCAGATACAAATGCAGACTGATTGGGTAGAATCTGGGGAGTGAGGGACCAAGGCTGAGTATGCAGCTGCTACCTGGAACCTGTATGTCCTTGCCGTTCTCACACTGCTACAATGAGGAAACCAAATCCCAACAGCTCAAGGACATCTTGTAAAGGCCTGAAAACTTGCCACAAGAGACGGAAAGAAATAGATGTCACCAAGAGCCTGCATTTGTCTGTGAATGGATCCTTCTCGCCAGTCCACACTTAAGAGGAAGTGAGGCCCCGCCCCCACGGCTTCCTGTGATGGCGGTTCCGGATACTGATGGTCCACTTGTGGCCCCTCATCATCCAGGTTCTAGGCTGAGCACCAATGGCCATGTCTTTCCTAGGGTCTTCAGAGAAGGCAAGGAGGCTTAATTTGGAGTCCAAAGCTCTTCCATCTCACTACAGGCCGGACCTTCCCCGACAGCTAGGCTTCATGGGAAAGGAACTATCATGGCGCTTGATGTACTGAAACTCTCTCCGCACGATGGCAGTAGTGCTCCGCGGAGGGACACATGCGCTGTCCTCCAGTGCTCTTCTCCCGCCCTTCCTTTCTGAAAAAAAATGCCATATGAAACATAGCTACCTTGAATTTTGCCAAGCCTGGTGGAATTTGCTCACTAGATGGCCATTTTCTTCTGTCTTCTACCTGAAACCAAACTAAGGTCTAACCGCAGTCCTCAGTCTTGTTTTCTCAGAAATTAAAATTTCACCCTTCATTGCCTATGCCATTCTGTTCTTCTTCACTTAAATCTACATCTCAAATATTATCTTCAAGTTATTAAGTTCCATGCTTTGGGAGTACATTTCATTGAGGAAGGCCTAAAATAAGATAATTCTGAATAATTAAGATCAGGACTAGGGCATTTCTAGGCATCATTTCCTTAGAATTTGTCCCATGGCTCATCCTTTAAAACGGGAACACAAGGCTGCGCGCGGGGCGGCGTTTGAATGGGTGTGAGTGGGCCCCGGCCCTGGAGCCTAGGGATGCTCTAGACTGTGGGCATTCGTCAGCGCCCGGGCTGGGCTGAGGCGGCGCAGTACAATGAGGCGCCCGTAGTTAAAGAGATTATGGCATCTGAAAATCACAATGTTAAAAAATGGAACTTTTGTAATAATATTGAGGCTCATTCCACTGATCTTCCTAGAAAAAGGATCTCTAATTTCACTAAGAAGAACATGAAGGAGGTTAAGAAATCTCCAAAACAGTTGGCTGCTTACATAAATAGAACAGTTGGACAAGCTGTGAAAAGCCCCGATATCCTACGTAAGGTAATCTATCGCAGAAAGAAAGTTCATCGTCCCTTTCCAAATCCTTGTTACAAAAAAAACCAGTCCCCTAGAAGTGGGGGCTGTGACATGGCAAATAAAGAAAATGAGCTGGCTTGTGCAGGCCACCTGCCTGAGAAGTTACAGCACGTTAGTCGGACATACGTGGTTAACTCCAGTGACTCTGGTTCTTCGCAGACAGAAAGCCCGTCATCAAAATACAGTGGGTTTTTCTCTGAGGTTTCTCAGGACCATGAAACAATGGCCCAAGTTTTGTTCAGCAGGAATTTGAGATTGAATGTGGCTTTAACTTTCTGGAGAAAGAGAAGTATAAGTGAACTTGTAGCTTATTTAGTGAGGCTAGAAGACCTTGGAGTTGTGGTAGATTGCCTTCCTGTACTCACCAATAGTTTACAGGAAGAAAAACAATATATCTCACTTGGCTGCTGTGTAGATTTATTACCTCTAGTAAAGTCATTACTTAAAAGCAAATTTGAAGAATATGTAATAGTTGGTTTAAATTGGCTTCAAGCAGTAATAAAAAGATGGTGGTCAGAACTATCATCCAAAACAGAAATTATAAATGATAGAAATATTCAGATTTTAAAACAACAATTAAGTAGATTGTGGGAACAGGAAAACCATCTTACTTTGGTTCCAGGATATACTAGTAATATAGCTAAGGATGTAGATGCTTATTTATTGCAGTTGCATTGAGAGATTTCCTCTACTAAAGAACAGTTGGTTATTTAAAGCACCCCAGGACTCATGATTTCCAACTCTGAACTGTCGAAGAAATCAAAACCATCCTTTTCTTTTAAAAAATCCACATAATGAAACCACTAATGAAACCCTAACAATCTACTTCACATTGAAGTGGAAAAATATCCAAAATGAGCAGCTTCAACTTCAGTGAGGTGAAAGTGTACTATGAAGATTGTGCGCCTTTGCTGCATTTGGGACTTATGGTTATTTAGTAACATTGTTTAAGAACTACTGGGTTTTAATGCAATCCTGCATTAGAATATAATTTATACTATGTGAAAAAAATAAGACAAGACTTATTACTAGGAACCACAGAGACCAATCACAGATTTTTTGTTTTATAAAAAAAAAAAACACACCTAAATGTGTGCAGCTATTTTCCTATGTTGAAGAGACTTTCAAAGTTTAAAACATCATAGTAAATAATCTTAAAACTTTTTGTACACACTAAGATATTGTATATACAAAATGCCTTACTTATTAATAAGCCAATATGTTATGATACCAATATCTTGTTTTTAAAAAATTAAAACCAACATGCTTCTGGCATGATAAAATCATGGAATTTATCAGGGGTTTACATTCATGTAGAATGTTTTTGTTAAAACATATTTCACATCATTTTTGAAATGTGAGAATATTGTCAATATCTCGTTTTTTTGGCCAGAATTTTCATGTCATGTATGTATGTATTACTGCTATATAAAGAAAAAGGTGAATATGTATTTGTATGAATGTTTAACTGGAAATGTCCATGGAGCTGGCTAATTTATATTCACTTTTTAGTGTGTTTAGATCTCTAATATTTTTCATTTCTGTATCATTTAAACTTCATTTGAGTAAATCACTAAATATTTCTATTTTTTGCTTTTTTACTTCTGATTTTTATATGAATTCTAATCCTTTTTCACTACATATGTTTTAAAGAGTTACAATGCTTTAGAATTGTTTACAGCTAATGCTGACCTTGTATTTTAAATTCCAACACTATGCATTACTACCTCCTCCAGTGGTTAGTATGAAATGCCAGCTGACTGTATGTGATTATTTTTGTGTGTGTCTTTTTTAAAAATACCATTTGTAATGTCAGTGAACCCAATTATTTAAAGTCTTAATAGCTCTAAATCTTACCTGTCTTGAAAGTGATTGGGGTTTAATACCACTACTAGTGGTTCATACATCATCATCTTTAATAAATCTCTGACAAGCATCCGAGGGTAGATAAAATCAAATTTCTCTTCACCACAGTAATCCTAAAGAATACAAATCTTTAATACTTATGTAGTTAGTAACTACTGATATGAATCTCCAGCATCTTTCTTGTTGTAAAAATGTTTAAAATGATATCTTTCACTGAATTCTATTTTTGCATAGCTATATTTTATATAGCTATGTATTCTTCACAGTGAGTATCAACTGTAGTAATTGGTTATTAAGGCTTTAGAGTAATTTCGGATTACTACATTTGTGATTTGAGAGGAATTATTTAAGTCATTTCTCAAGATGTGGGAATTTGAATCGTAAACCTGCACCATCTCTGTGAAATCTTATGATGAAATACAGCCTTTTTTTATTCCTATTCCTTTAGTTATCACTGTTTTATTTAACACTTTGCATGAGTTAACTTGGTTGGAGTATGGTGCTAATGAGACTGAGGACAGGAGTATGATGGCCAAAAGTTCGCTAACTTTATGCATGCACAAAATGATTTCGTGACTACAGATAACACCTTCTCCCAGGTATCCATCTCTTAAACTTAACTGATTACAGGAAAGATGGTATGTATGGTTTATCATAAATCCTTATCCTCAAATGGAAGAAAAATGATTGTTACATTGTTACTGTAGTCTTCTGATATTTACAATAATATATACAGAATAAGATATCTGAAATACTGTATAATTTTTAGTTTTACAGTATTAATACGGGTCATATCATTGGCTAAATAATACCTGTAAAAATCAAATTTCAGTAAACCAAACATCAGTGAAAAACACAAATAAAAATGAAACAAAGTAAGAAGAAATATTTTCCTTTAAACACTGAATTCTTTTGCCTAAATTTAGGTTTGTTTTTTGTTTTGTTTTGTTTTTTGGCACCAGGGATCGAACTCGGGTCCTTGTGCTTACGAGCCAGGTGGCGGAACCACTGAGCTAAATCCCCAGCCCAAATTTAGGTTTGTTGAAGCCAGTTAAGATAATACTCCATTTGATATACTCATCTGTATAAGGAAGCAGTCTTTACCTCACAAGGATCATTCAGATCTGCAAAGATTATTCACTCCAAATTTCTTTTCTTGGCCTTTGCAGTTTTCCTTAGTACCTACCTCTCTCAGTTATGGGATTGTGATTAGTATTAGGTGATTTTAAGATTCTTGGAAAAAAAGATGTAAATGTATTGTTAAATATTTCTGTTGCTATCAAGCTCTTCTGGTGCTACTGCATTTTAATTAGAGCAGTCTTGATATCTAGAAAAAGCCAAAATAAGTGTTTACAAAGTGTTTGGGCTTTTGTATTGACCCAGTTTGGGACAATTGCTATTTGTAGTTCGTTTCATGTTGCTAAGTAGTATACAAAACTACTCAAGGTAGCCTTTTTAGTTTTTTTTTTTTGGTACCAGGGATCGAACTCGGTACCTTGCACTTGCGAGGTAGGCACCAGAACCACTGAGCTAAATCTCTGTCCTCTTTTTAGGTTTTTTACCTTAGGTTTTCTATTTTTGACTTTGCTAACTTTGCAAGTATAGGGACAGAGAGTTTATTGAGGTAATAGAAGGTTATAATCAAGTAATTTGCATCTACTAGGGATAACATGAGTAGATTTTGTATAATGATTATGATCAGAACAAGGGTTAAAAGTTGGGAAGCGAGTGTTATCAGATGGCTTTTTAAATTAACTTTTGACAATAACCTCAAAGATAGTTGGCACTAATTATTTACATGAATCCTGAGATGTGAGAATTTGTATATAGGTATCTGTATTCATTTGGAGAAGTCATAGTATTAAACTCTAAGGGTCACCAAGGAATTACATCCCAGTGCTTCCAGGCATACTTGGTACATATCATTTGCATGGATTTAATGCTCTATTTCTGGCCTTTGAAACAGTTGTTTTCTCACTTAAATCATTTCTGCATTCTTCAGTGTTTATATAAGCAATGGGTAATTAATTGGAGTGATAATTATTAGCTATTGGACACTGGTAATAGAAATCATTTAAGAGTAGCTAAGTTAGTCAAGGAGTCTGAAAAAGCAAGACTATTTCATTTTATTTCCACTTATCTTCCTATTTAAGAGGGAGATTATGATATCAGTTGCCTTTGACAGTTTTAAAAAAATCACAAATAGCTAGCGCCTGGAGTCACCTGTTGGCTACACTGCTTCTTCTCTTTCATCTTATTTTCTGATGACTTGAGATAGAAACAATATTGCTTATTGGTAGGTATTTACTCCTATATTCTTTCTCCCTTAATTTCTAACCTCAAAAATTGTCAAACCCTTTGGAACACACTGTTCTTCCTTTATAATTCTGTAACAAGAGTACAGAAAAGCTTATTCCTAAAGACTGTGTATTTCTAATTTGTAATATAGCTTTATGAATAATAGGACCAACTATAATAATAAAAGTAAATACTACATTAAAAAAAAAAGATGGGAACACAAGCACTTTCTCATGTTACCAGTCTTGTGCCCTCTATTGAAATTGTTTTTGTTTTGTTCTAAATTTCAGCAGAGCATGTTAGCATACACCTGTAATCCTAGCTCTTCAGAAGGATCACAAGTTAGAGGCTAGCTTGGGCAATGGCTGGGGATGTAGCTGAGTGGTAGAATGCCCAGGGTTCATTCTCCAGCGCCATGAAAGAACAAAAATTTTTCTCTCATTTTCCTTCACTTATTTTAATTGTATTTCTTCTCGTTTGAGATGATTTTGTTGCTTATAATTTTTTCAAAAAACAAGGAAATATTTCATTGAAACAAATGAGAAATATTACTTTACAGGTTAGTCATATTTAAACTGCTACAACAGATTGAGATTTTTTTTTTTTTACTTGTCTATGGCTGGCTATATTGGACTACTTCCTCATCCCCCTCTACTGAAAATAAAATGTATGTCTTCACTAAGTCACTACTTTGCGCAGGCTGGGCTCAGCACTTGCCACCCTCCCATCTCAGCCTCCCAGAATGCGAGCATTACAGGAGTTAGACACCATATTCAGCTTTTTAATTTTTTTTTTTTAAATTTTGAGATAGGGTCTCAGCAAGTCACTAAGTTGCCCAGGCTGGGCTGAGACTTGTGCTCCTCCTGCCTCAGTCTCCCACAGTGCTAAGACTGCAGGCATGAGACACCATGCCCAGCAAGTATATAGGCTTTTAAAGAGAGTTAACCCTAAGTATACATGAATATATATATTAAAGTATTAGTTACTTGCACAATACTTGACAAACAACATACCATCTTTACCTTTCATCCCTTCCAGGATTAGAACTTTTTCAACACTTCGAGCTAATTTTTATGTGTGTGTTTGGTACTGGGGATTGAACCCATGGCCTTCACACTGAGCTACCTTGGCAGACCTTTTTTATTTTCAGAAAGGATCTCACAAAGTCATTAAGTTATCCAGGCTGAGCTCAAACTTGGAACCCTCCTGCCTCAGACTCCCAGACTGCTAGGATTATAGGCACATAACTCTACACCTGGAAAATGTGCTAATAAAATTGTTATTAATTTATATCCTTAAATAGAAGCTCCTATTGCCCATTTAAAAATAACTCAATTTATAGACTTTTCTATAATTCATAATTTCTCGACTTTTACTTCTGGGGGATAAGCATTTTACATGTTCTTTCCCCTCATGCTCCTCCTACTATTACTACTTCACTAGTATACTTTGCTATCTCTCATCCTCCCAGGTTTTGTTTGTGTCGATATCCAATGAATACAATACTATGACTTTGTAAACATCATTTGAGATGATTCATGTTTAAACATGGACTTGCATATGTACCTATTCCTCAAAATGAATGTAATTATGTGTCTTAAACATATATTAATTAAAATCAATAAATAAAAATTAAAAAATTATATTTACTTTTCCTTTTCTGAACAACTTTTCTGTGTTCTGTATCCCCTAGAATAATTTATTAGTCATTTTCTATAAGAGTCTATATATCTGGGCATGATGGTACACACCTGTTATCCCAGCACTTGGGAGGCTGAGGCAGGAGGATCGTCATGACAAGGCCAGCCTGGGCTCCATAGTGAGTTCAAGGCCAGGCTGAACTACATAGTGAGACCTTATCTCAAAAAAAAAAAGTCTATATAATGTACTCATAGGTAATTTAAACACATATGTACACAAGTTTTCCATAATGCCTCAAATCTAATTCATATTATTTTCATCAATTTTATTTTTTGTTTTTTGTGGTGCTGGGGATGCAACTCAGAGTGCTGAACAAATGCTCTACCACTCAACCCCCAATTTTTGATTTTCTTGGGAAAATTTATTTCAGAATTTTCTGTTCTCCAATGTGTCCTATTTCCCTTGTATCTGGACTTTACCATCATTCTGACATCCCTTTCATCAACATTCTGGAGATTCTCATCTTATATCTTCTATATTAGACCTCTAGTTCATGAATCTCATTATCTTTTTTTTTCACGTTAGGGAATGGAATCTTTCTCTTATTAGTTCTTAATTTTTTTAAAGCACAGGCTAAAATAGCTTATACATTGTATGTATAAAGAATGTTTGTTAACAATGGCAGTTTTCTAAACACTAATAAACTTGATTATCTTTTCATTTATAAGCAGTTAGAATTCCTGTTTTGTAAATGACCTGCTTAATTCCTTTACCCATTTGCCATTGCTTTCAACACAACGAAAATTGGTATTTTTAACCACTGAAAGTTAAATTCAAGCACACATAATAATTTTTTTCTTTTGCCTGTCTTTCTCCCTCTCCCTGTCCTCTCCCCACCTTGTGTGGTGCTGGGGATGGAACCCAGGGCCTCCTGCATTCTAGCCAATCACTCTACCACTGAACTATATCCCCAGCCCTCAAATCGTCTCAACTACTGAAGAGGTGAAATGTCCACAGAGTGAGGAAAATAGAAGAGTGAGCAGCACCAGAATGGTTCTCAGTTGTGCAATGAATTCTAAGTAATTCTGCACTCTTCACCAACTTGGGAGCAAGAAGGATGGTTCTGAGAGTGTTCAGCACCCAAACAATGGCCATCTTGTCAGACTTACTAGGCATCTTCACCTGGAACTTTTCTTGTCTAGAAACCCTAGCAAGCTCAGATGCTGCTTTAAGGTGACTGATCGAATTAGGCTGTTTTATGTGCTGTGTCACTATTACCACAAGGAGCCATGGTCTCATAGCTCCAGGACTAGATGAACTGGCCTGCCTTATCCTCTGACAGGCAGGGACAGGAGACAAAAATGGCTGCAGCCTTGCACAGGACTCTGAAAGGCTTCCTCAAGCAAAGTCTCACACCACAGCACTCAGGGCCTAGACTTCCTGGCAAGGCCTGGCTCCCTCCTGCCTCCCCAGTACCAGCTCCTACCCGGACAAAACCTATGTGAGGCCAGCATGGAGCCTTTGCCCAGAGCTCCTGGAATGACTCAGAGAAGCCAAAGGGGCCCAATTCTGGGCTAGGGCCTGCTCAACTTTTCCACCAAATGTTCCAAAACTGGAAGTCCTCACAGGAATGAAACCATAAGGCCACAGAAGATTTGAAATTACTTTCTCATGATGGAAGTAGTACTCCCTGTATGTCAATAAGCTCTGCATCTCAGCCCTTTCTTTTCTCCTGCCCACCTTGACCAAAAAAAAAAAAGCCACCAAGAAAAATAGGTGCCAGGAAACATGGCGGCCTTGCATTTTGCCCAGTTTGTTAAAAGCTAATCACACTGTTACAGTTTTGCTTATGGTTTCCATGTGAAACCAAAACAAGACTGAAAACCACTACTCTTATAAGATATATTTTCTTTTGTAAGAATTTAACTTCAAGCAGGCACAGTGGTGTACACCTATGGTGCCAGTTACTCAGGAGGCTGAAGCAGGAGGATGGCTTGGGCCCAATGATAGCATGACCATGTTTCCATTTAAAAAAAAAACAAAAAAGAAGTTACTCAAGAGTTTTGTCTTGTGATTTCATTTACCATTGGAACACAGCACATTTCTATACCAATAAATAGACTTCAACTGCTTTCCGCAACTTCTTTGGGCATGTTATGTAGGTGTTTGTGTTAACTATTATCTTTTAGAGATAAATCTTAAAACCATTTTCTCGTTAGAATCTAAAATGCAGTGCTTGGCAAGGATTCACAAATAACCATGCACTAAGAAAAGCACTATCATAAAACCTGTTATAATCGCTGATAACCTTTTGGATTGTGGCCTTCTTGTCATTTCAATAAACAGAGGCCTGTATTTACATTCATACACAACAATACATTTATACTGAAAAAGGATGTTTGTACATTATGATTTGCATAAGAAATTTTCATTCTTGCTTTCTGGGAACTTTAACAAAATTATATAAAATTTTAAAGTCCTCATTTTTAGTAAATAAATCATTATGAAAGATGATTTTTAGTTTTCCATTTATTATATGTTTTATATATGTATACTATATATTATGCACATATATATGCACATTTGGTTCACCTTAATTATATTTGCCTCATAGTAGATGTAGCTTTATAGAAAGCCTTCTGCACTACCTACATAAATCGCCTGTTTCCATATCAATACATATTTTCCCTAGTTGGAAATATCTTTATATTTCATTCTAGAACATGGTTTTTCTTCCAAGCAATTACAAAAGCAACACCTTTATTGCCAACTTGCTCCCATTTTGAGAATTAAAAAGTAAAAAAACAAATGGAATATCAACCCAACTGAGAATAGCTTTTTAACATATCTTTGTCATAAATTCTCACATATATATACCTAAAATCCCAGTTACCTAGAACCTTAAATGTTCAGACATGCTTTCCATTATCATTACTGTTTGAGGTCTTTGCAAACATCATTAACTAATTATTCTTTGAAATATGTAACCTTTTTAATGTTGCCTCTCATCTTTTGCATTTCTTAGAATTGAGCATACCTGTTTACAAAATAGCAAACCGTATAATCTATGTATAAAGAAATGCAGGTCTTTTTCTGCTGCCATCTTGGTTCCGTGTTCTCCGCACAAAATGCCTGGTGAAGCTACAGAAACCATACCTGCTACAGAGCAGGAGTTGCCACAGCCCCAGGCTAAGACAGGGTCTGGAACAGAATCTGACAGTGATGAACCAGTACCAGAGCTGGAGGAGCAAGATTCCACACAAGCAACCATACAACAAGCCCAGTTGGCTGCAGCAGCTGAAATCGATGAAGAACCAGTCAGTAAAGCAAAACAAAGTCGGAGTGAAAAGAAGGCACGGAAGGCTATGTCCAAATTGGGTCTTCGGCAGGTTACAGGGGTTACTAGAGTCACTATCCGGAAATCTAAGAATATCCTTTTTGTCATCACAAAAGCTCCAGATGTCTATAAGAGTCCAACTTCAGATACCTACATAGTTTTTGGGGAAGCCAAGATTGAGGATTTATCTCAGCAAGCACAGCTAGCAGGTGCTGAGAAATTCAAAGTTCAAGGTGAAGCTGTCTCGAACATTCAAGAAAATACACAGACTCCAACTGTACAAGAGGAGAGTGAAGAGGAAGAGGTTGATGAAACAGGCGTGGAAGTTAAGGACATAGAATTGGTTATGTCACAAGCAAATGTGTCAGGGGCAAAGGCTGTCCGAGCCCTGAAGAACAACAGTAACGATATTGTAAATGCTATTATGGAACTAACAATGTAACCATCTGAAAGGAAGACTTTTTTGGTGTTTCAAAAAGGTCAAGGCAGCGTGGTTTGAAATTTGTACTGTTTCTATCACTAATAAAGTTAGGACTTATTGGATGAAAAAAAAAAAAAGAAATGGCAGATGCTGATGTGGTGGCGCACGCCTGTAATCCCAGCACTCAGGAGGCTGAGTCAGGAGGATCACTGCCAGTTCAAGGCCAGCCTTGGCTACATAGTGAGTTCAGGGATAGCCTGAACTACATAGTGAGACCCTGTCTCAAAAAACAAAAACAAAACATAATGAAAGAAATCCAGAGAGGTCATACAGAATACCCACTGTCGTAGACAAGAACTTTTAAAATGTGAGGCTCTTGAATTCCCCTGTTTTCTATGCTCAATTAGAGGTATATATATATTAAATTTCAAATGGTCAACAAATCAAATTTCGCTAACAATTACTTCTGCTCATGTTTGTTCTGGATTGGTTCTCCAATTCCAAGTATGGTTTTGGCTTCTTGAAGAATCTCTTAGAATACATCACTTATTAAGAACAAATGGAAACACTATATCCCAGATTCCACTTTCCTAAGGGAACCACTGCACACAGGTTGATAAGCACATTTGTTTAAATACTATAAAAGTGATACACAGTTATTCAAGGGCAAAGATGTTATTTATTTAGATTTAATTACATCTCATCAATATACTCTCCATATTCCTCAGCACAATGCTAAACACAAACATGTATGCATGCACACAGAACAGTAAACATTTCCATTTCTTTTTTTCAAATCCATCCTGCTTACACTGTATATGGAGTTGGTGCCGTGAATTCTTGACTCAACTTTGGACAACAGACCATTTTCAGTAGCACTAGCACAGGAAGCATGACAATTTTTATGAGTTAACTGCATAGCATTCCTTTATGGTTGATCAAATCCTAAGATCAAATCCATCTTGAAAAGAATCACTAAGTGGAGCAAATACATAGCAGTTAAGAAATGGTATGTGTAAGTCAAGAAGCTCAGTGAATGGGCCTAAGGATCCAGCTCAGAGGTGCAGCACTTGCCTAGCATGCGTGAGGCCCTGGGTTTCATCTCCAGCACTGCTAAAATAAAATTTAAAAAAATAATAGAATAGAATGAAATAAAATAAAATGAAAAAAGAGGTTCAGAATAAATATTTCTTCTGTGTTTGACCTACTACATTTTGCTCTATTTAGTAGACACATTATTAAGCACACGTTGGCACACGTTACAGGTTGTCAGGACTTACTGGTATGAATTTTGACTTATACAATATATGTAGACTACCTTTCCAGCTTGAGTTGTTTCCTTCTATCATTGGTTTTTGTTTGTTTTGTTTTTTGAGACAGTCTCGCTGTGTAGTTCCCTTCTATTATTGTTTTTTCAGGTCTTATATCACAAACCTCATCACGTGTCATTAAATACGTTTCAGAAAGAATAATTTTCTGTTAAGCAGAATATAGAAATAGCATTCTGTTTGCACAAAAATTAAAAGCAAAGCCTTTAAAATTTGCATATAGAGATAAGTATGCAAATTTTTAAAGAAAAATACATCTTGTATTTTCTGTTATGTATTGGGATGGTGGTGTTTTTGTGATTTTGCAAAAAATTCACTTGATCCTCAGTACACAAAAAATTCAGAAGTCACCTTTTCTCATTTTCAATTTTCAAGACTTTAGACAAGAGTAAGTTAAAATTTGAAGGCAAGCCATTGGAAGCATCACTCTAGATGGTCACACCGTTATTTGCTTGATTTCAAGGTTTCTGCCCACTTTCTTTGTAGCTATTTATTTTTGTGGATCCATGTTTACATGTTCAACTTGAATTAATCATGTATGTAAAAAGTAGAGTAAGACTTTGTTGTTGCTGTTTTATTTTTTCCTGTATTTACACTTTGTTTTTCATCCCTAGGGTCAAAGTATGGACCTCTTCCCTGATGAGGACTTGGAGAATGGATTTCAATCTTCCCAAAGGTTTAAGAAGACTACCTGCTATAGCTGAACTGGAAAAATGGCCCCTCTGCCCTTTCCCACCACCAGTTTTGCAAAAGAAGCCTCAATGATCCTCTTTGGCTCCATGGCGCTCTCCTTTCCTGTGGAGTGTGGCTGTGTGATCACTAAGAAGCAAGGAGAGAGAACACTTGCTACCAAGCTTCAAGGAATCATCTTCCTTAGGGGAAAGTCAGCAACTAAAAAACCCATTTCTGTCCCCTATAAAAGCCGAGATAAGAGCAGGTCCCTCTAACTGAGCATGCATCTTCACACTGGGCCCTAGAAAAAGGCTACCCCGCTGATGTAGTTGTTACCTCCTGGGCTCAGAAAATACCTCCATGCTTTCTCCATCCTTGGTCCCTTTTTTGTGAGTATCTCTCTACTGATGTTCTGGAATTTATTGGCTTGGCACACTGGCACATTCTCCTTCTCATCAGGCCTTACTTGCTCTAAGCAATGAGCCACTAGGCTTCTGGGTGAACCTGACACCTCCATAAAGCACATCGCTTACTGATAGATACCACTTTGGAACAAGACTCCATTCCTTCACCCTGACTCTCTAACACTGCTGACACCTGGTGCTAGTCCACCATCTCATTGTCCAAAAGGCAGAGGTAGGAGTCTCATGGCCAGATCCCTCCCAAACAGGATTGGAGGGACCTGTTCCACCCCTGTCTTTATTGGGTAGGTATCTGAGCCCTCCTACTTCGTGAACTTGACCTACCTGGAAGCTGTCCATTCAGTCCTGCCAGCTCCCCACCCTCCCACCAGTTTCTTCCCTTGGATCCTGCCTTTGTACAGACCTCCCAGTTTAAGGGAAGAAAACCTGCTTAGGGTCAAGGTCCATTCAACTTCACAAAAGGCCCAACCCTTCTCAACCAGTAACCCTCAATGGGATTCTCATTCAAGACTTGGGGTTTTGTCAAACTACTTCCTCTTGATGGCAGTATTGTTCAGGAAAAGTGGATTAGCCCTTGCCTCCCAGGCCTATGTTCTCCCGCCCATTCAATCTGAAAAAAAGCCACCATGAGACAAAGGAGCCAGGAAACAGATCAGCCTAGCTATTTGCACTATTTGGGGGAAAATCTATTGTTGTAATCACTTTTACTTCTGCTTTCCCTCGGAAATCAAACTGAGGCCTATATTACCCAGTTTCATTAGTTAGTTACACTTTGATTTCATGAATTCCACTTTTACTCTACCCATGCCTTACAGATCTGCTCTTCAGTCAGCCTTGATTCCCAAAATTTTCCCACGTTTTTTTGCTTCCTGAGGAATTCTCAGCAATTTAGGGCTGAGAAAGTGACCAAAACAAGGAAATAAGGGCCTGGGAAACTGCAAATCTAGGCACCAGGTCAGGTGACTTGTCCTACTGCCAGATTCCCTGGGAGGCCTCCATTTTCTGACCTGGACCTTTGTCCTTAGTCGTGGCTAGAACCACAAGAGGAGGTCCAACTAGCTCTCACATCCAAATCCCGCAGTATATCCCTTTTGGGAATGACAAAAATAGTGGAACTTGTATGATTTCTAGTCAAAAGGGACATGAGTTTGTACCACAGTTTCATCATTTAATGCTGGCACATAAGTATATTCCTTCCCTTTGTGCATGCCCTTAATGGCTTCCTATGATTTTGTTACATATGTGGGTACTACTCATTCATTAAATCTTTGGAGACAGTCTTACAGTGTTTTCTCATGAGCAAACCAGTGCTTACAAAGAACTCAGAAAATTACCACATGTTGATCATAAGTAAAAGTGCTGTCATTAAACCTCCCATTGAGCACTAATAACCCTTGGCATATTTACTCCCATTCTTTCAATATACATATAGTTCTACAGTTATGGTGATACACTACAACAAATTTACAATTAAATTGGATTCATTTATACATCACATTTTAAGTCCAGCATTTTTCGTTTCTGATTCCTGAGTAGATTGAAATCATCCTGAAACATTTGCAAAACCTGAATTTTAGACAGTAAAACATGCCCAAAGAGCTTCTTGCGTGACCCATTCATTAAACAGTGGAGTCTTAATGTTTTTCAATGTACACACAGGACACAAATACCTACAATTCTACTATTCAAGAATCTTAATATTGAGGCCTACCTTACCTAAACATTGTTATGGTGACATATAATAACAAAACAGACACTCCAAACTAATACTTCAGAATATTAAGGATTTTTTAAAATACACTTTTAGAATTTACATTAAATTTTACCTTAAATTTTAAAAAAACTATGGAGCAAACAGAATTCAATAAATGAAGATGAAATTGTTATTCTCTTCAAAATTGTTAAGAGATTTCAAGGGTTCTCACATACATGCAAAAAAAAAAATGTTAACCTCATTATGAGGGGATTGATATGTTAATTAGCTTGACTGTGGTAATCACAATGTAAGGAAGTAGCAAAATATGTTGTTGCACACCCTAAATATACTCAATTTTCATTTGTCAATTGTACTTTAATATAACTGGAAAAAGTATACTGGTCTGGAAATTAAATAGTCATCCTATCTGCTCAAGTATCTGCTCAAGATTGTTAAAGAGCAAAATTTAGCAATTGCTTTGGTCTTAAAGGTAGGTTAAAAAATCAGTACTTCTCAAATTCAGTCACTTAGATGTATAGCCTAAGAAAACTTTGAAATAAATGTACTCACACCACTTACATGTGGCTATAATCTTTCATTAAATTCTCTTTATGAAAGTACAAATACAGGTATGAATATGTTGAGAATTTCAACTTGAAAAGCATACGCACACTAGGTATAATATTCACTATGATTGTAAAATACTGTAACTTTTTTAAGTGTTTACACATATATCATCAGAAATAGCCATTTATACATGTTTGCATCTCTTTAAACATAATTGGGTGCATCGTGGGTATAGTTTTGCACAAAGTTGTCAGCACTAACATGCAATTTGCACTCTTGCATACTAATATATATATATATGTATCTTAATGCTTGGAATATTTTTTGTATTTTACTCTAGAAGAACTCTCTATTCCAAGAAATTATAAAAGTTTACCTTCTGCTGACAAAGCTTTGAAATTTTGAGATATAATAAAGGAGAAAATAAAAGGCACCTCAATCACAGTAAGAAATGACCAAAATGATCATGCAATGGATTTTTACATCTTCCTTTTGCACACCTAATATGTACCTTAAAAAAATAATATCCCCTTCTACTTAAGAGTCTTACACCAAATTTTCCTCATCTGTAGCTGTAATGTTTTTTAAATATTATTAAGTATTCTTTCAAATACAGACATGTTTTAAATTTTTGCCTGTTTTTGCATTTCTATAAACAACCCACTTCTTTACAATGTACCTGCTACAACAGCCATGAATGAAGAAATGAAGCAAGGTCACTGGTAATGCCACCTCCAGCAGACAAAGACTTTTTATGTCGGTGCATCTTCAATCTTCTCTCTTGTTTTTGGTCCCCTCTGTTTGTGCGTGATCTCCTCTCCTAGTAGAAGCGCTAACCCTTCTTGGCTTGACTGGGTTTGACTTCTCCTCAATGCAGGTCTAGCTCCAAGTAATCTGAGTGCACCTGAAAGTTCCAACAAGCACATGGCTGAAGCCACCAGGCATTGTTCTGCCCTTTGCCCTCTGGCTCTGTTAACAAAAAGGAACCAGGCCCCCAGAGCTGGTGGATACCACGTGTTAGCCTTCCCCGGGCTCGGAGAAGCAGTACTTTGAAAGTTGCTTCCTCTAGTCCCGCCCACACTCAGAGGATATTAGGACTCCACCCCCGACTTCCTGTGTCTGGATTTCCCAGCAGTTGTAGATTTAAGTCTTCCCTCCCCACGGGCCAGCTCTTTCTGGGCCCTTCCTGAAGTAGCCTCCGGAAGAACTCAGAATCCAGCTCACTCTGGGACCGCACTATACCCCTACAGCATGGATTGTCCTAAAGATTTTTCGTCTCAAGAAGCCTTGGGGCTTTTTTCCAGAAATGTCCTCATGGTGGCAGTGTTGCCCCACGAGTTGTACCGACCACTGCCCAGCGCCCTGTTCTTCCGCCTGTCTAAAGTGGAAAAAAAAAGTGACCCAGAGACAAAGGCACCAAAAATGCGGCTGCCTTGCTCCTAGGCCAGTTCCAAGAAACCTGTTCCCACTGTTGGGCTTTTGCTTTCGGTTTCCATCTAAAATCAAACTGAGGCCTAAACCTACTCTCATCAGGGGTTTTTTCAGTTCAAGAATTCAATTTCCACCTACCAAGTCTTAGCAATTCTACTTTTTCTTCAGTCATCATTGTATCCCCAACATTTTCTTTTGGGACCCAGTTGTCTCCGAGTATCTCTGGGCAAACCTCAGGGGTCCAGGGCTAGTGGGAAAATAAAGTGGTTACACCTAAGGGCTTCGAGGACAGCAAATCTTGGCACCAATACATGTATGTACCTTTTGACCTGGCTTGCTTCCCAGGCTCCTTAGGAGTCCTACTCCATTTTCTGGCCTGGGCATTAGGTCTGAATGTTGAGGGAGAAGTTGCTATTTGTCTGGAACTCTAAAATATGTGCCTCGGTAGTTCTCAAGCTATACAGTGCCCATTTGGAGTGATACACATACTCAAATACGGATAAATTCCAGCCAGAGAAAACTGGTTTAGTCTCATAGTTTCATGAACTAAGATTAGACAACAGGAACCTTCTCAAGTCATTAGTATGGGAAGTGGCTTTCTATGACTTCGTTGTGTATGTGCATGTCACTTAGGAATTACTTTTACAGTACTTTTTCATAACTAAGACATGGTATTTACAAAGGGTTCCAAAAATCAAACTAAAGCAGAGAAATAATGAGAGACCTGGGGAGAATGAACCACAAGCCCTTGGTGCTGGCATGGTTGGGCTCACGTCCCGTTTTCTAAAATCTGGGTGTCATTTTCCTAACCTAACGAGAGGCTCCTGGGCCCGGGATTTAGCTCAGTGGTTTCGCCGCCTGCTGCGCAAGCACAAGGACCCGAGTTCGATCCCTGGTACCAAAAAAAAAAGAGGCTCCCAACAGTAAAATTTTTCTTGTTTGTTTGTTTATAAGATCTTTCATAAAATTTTTGAACATATATTCACATATATATCGATACATATTAATGTGTATGTTTATTTCTCTTAACACATAATTGAATGGATACTTAGGGTAATTTTGTACAAAACTTTCATCATTATATTATACAATTTCCATGTTCCCACACACTTATGAATTTGAAGAATTGAAACTTCTTTGCTGCAGGCAAAGTATTCATAAAGCCAAAAAATAAATGGTGGTTCAGTCCCCAATCCCAACAATAATGACTTTTTAAATGTCTTTCTCATCTATTAGTTATATATATGAAATATTTTTTTAAAATAATAATTTTCAAATTCCTTTGTACATTCAGTGTTCAAATATATTTTCTATATTCATTTAGCTAGAATATTTTCTAAATTTCATAATATATTTGAAATATTATTTTTAAAATTGAGTTTATTGGTACATTTTAGGTATACAATACAGTTACATTCACCATTGGGATCTTTACATGATGTATCTTGGTTCTTATTTTTCCCCCTTCCCCTGCCCTCCCTTCACCCCTTCCACCCTTCCCTATTTACAAAGACTTTGTTTCCATTTTTTTCTTTTCTCATATTTTTTCTTTTCCTTTCTTTCCTTTCCCCTACCCCTCCCACTTCCCCTACTCCTTTAGACCTTTTTCTCCTATTTCACATTATCAATTATATATTTTGATCCTTCTTTACTCTTTAGTTGCTCACACCAGAGAAACTATTTACACATGTGTGTCCTATTTATTTCACTTAAGAGTATGGCCATGATGTGTGTCCATTTAGCTATAAATGTCTCTAGTTTCTCATTCTTTATGGCTGAGTAGTACTTCATTTTATAAAAAAAAAACACATCTTGTTTATCCAGTATCCAGTTGATAGGCAATTGGGCTGTTTCCAATTTTTAGCTATTACAAACTGTGCCGCTATAAACATGGGTGCACATATATCACTGTGGTATGATTTTTAAAATTATTTTGGGAAGATACCCAGCAGGGGAATAGTTGGGTCAAATGGGACCTCCAATCCTAGTTTTCTGTGGTATCTCCATATTGATTTCCACAGTGGATGCACCAGTCTGCACTCCCACCAACAATGAAGAAGGGTTCCTTTCTCCCCACCACCCAGCCAGCATTTGTTATGGTTGATGAAATACTGTTTTTTAAAGAGTAGGCTCTTTGGGCCGGGGATTTAGCTCAGTGGTTCTGCTGCCTGCCTCAGAAGTGCAAGGACCTGAGTTCAATCCCCGGTACCAAAAAAAAAAGAGTAGGCTCTTACATTTGGAATTTCTCAAAATTAGACATGCTTCCTTTTTTTCCCTGTTCCCGGGATCAAACTCAGGACCTTGCACTTGTGAGGCAGGTGCAGCGCCACTGAGCTACATCCCCAGCCCTAGACAGACTTCTTAACAATATTCTCAGACATAACACTCATTTATAAAGAAATACAGTGAAATCACAAGCAATCCACCTCAATCAGACAAGAACTTGTAATAAATGGTTGGATCTTCATGCCTCATGGTGGGTATGCTCAGGAATATAAATTCTGTAGGCTTCTCTCAAGTGGACAGCATAATATGTTTTCATCAGAAATTACTTTTGAACATATTTGTTCTGGATTTGTTATTCAATCACAAATATAATCTAAGTATTATGAAAAATATTGTAGAATACACAAAGGTATGAAAGTCACATGGAAACACTTTATCACAAAGCAATCTATCCCAGGGGATTCACTATTGGCAGCTTAATGGATACATGTGTTCAAAGAGTGTAAACAAGATGCACGACCATTCATGACAGCTGAGCCTTTTAAACCAAATAAATATAGCCTACTGCACATGAATAAACTCCCTTATTTGCATACAAGGTGCTTGAAGCACACACACATTCACCCACAGATGGACATATCATTATTTATTTTCTTCAATTACATCTTGGTTAACATGTAGGTGAAGTTTTCTGCCATTGTTTCTAGTCAGCATTGCATGATGCTTGATCGGATGATTGATGGATACTTTCCAATAGCATAACTACTCATGATAGCAGTTTATTTTTATTTATTTTTGTTCATTGACTTATTTTTTATGGCAGGATCTCCTTTTGTAGTTCAGGCTCTCCTCAAACTTACTGTGATCCTCCTGCCTCAGCCTCTCGAGTATTAGGATTGCAGGCATGTGGCACCTGTCTGACTAGTAGTTTATTTAAAAAATCTTATAAAACTCCTTTGTTGTTGATCAGTTCCTAAGGATGACACACACATAAAGAAAAGAAATGATAAACCAAGTAATTATGTAACATCACAAAGGATAGTCTCCATTATATTAACGCAAATGTATTCCAACCTATTGCATTGTACTTTTTTTCTATTTGCATTGCATTTGTGTGTGTGCACAGATGAGTATGTTTCTGTGCTTGTGAGCAAGGGTTTGGGGCATGAATTCCAAGTGACATAATCTGTTTATGAGATTTTCTTGATTTTTGAAATTTTCTGGTTTTCATGCTTTATTTCTGGTCTTTTGTAGAAAGCCCACCTCAAATATCATTACATATGCTTAGGAAGAAGGAATTTTATGTAAATATAGTGGGTCCTAAGTTCACTAATGCTTTTGTTTGTGAACAAATTGGTTACTAAGCAGGAGCATTTAGCAAAATTTTGTTTTTGTGAACTCTCCCTTGGGTGACAAACACAACTGTGGCATCTTTCCCGCATGAACATGAACGTGGCCATCTTTTCCAGAATCACAGAATGAATTAAGTTCATGATCTGAGGCACCACTGTAATTATTTGCAAAAAGCTTTTTTCCTCATACTCATTTAAGGTGGTGCATTCAATAATTCCAGCATGTATAAAAAATTGTCTATTTTAATAGAAAACTAGAAGCTGAAAATAAATAACATTTTATACTTTGCACTTTTATTAAATGTGCAACCAACCATTTTTCCTCATTTTCTGTGGATTTCAAAAACAGCCCTTGCTAGTCTTTAACGTTTCAGTCCTTAAGATGAGCATAGTTAAAACATGAAGGCTTTAGCTACTTGAGAGGGAAACCATCATAATGTTTGTTTGGAAGCCTTTCATATATTTGACTTTGTTCATAGTTACTCTTTAGAATCCATATGTGCTTGTGGTTTTATAGAATCATCAAACAGAGAAGAATCTTTCATAAGAGTGACTTTCATGTTCTTAATGTGCGCAACAATCTCCTAGGGACACAAAAGGTACAGGCAATCAAAGAAAAAAGTAATTAATTGGACTTCATCAAAATAATTTTTTTTTTCTCTTTGAGGTACTAGGCATTGAACTCAGGCCCTTCACACAGAGCTACAGATGTAGCCCTTTTAAATTCAATTTACCTTTTCAAAAATTCCAGGCTAAGCTTGAGCTTGTGATCCTCTATCCTCTGGTCTCAGAATCTCAAGAAAATAAAATTTTTGTGTTGCAAATGATACTGTCAAGAAGGGAAAATGGCTACCCACAGAATGGCAGAAAATGTTTATGAAACATATCTGATTAGGGACTTGGATCTAGAATATAAAGAATATTTACAATTCAATATTGAAAAAGCCACAATTAAAAATAGGTAAATGTTTCGAATAGAAATTTGTCCAAAGAAAACATCAGTATGGTCAATAAGTACATGAAAAGATGTTCAACATCATTAGCAATTAGGAAAATGAAAATCAGAGTTGCTCTGGCATGCCCATTAAGTTGTTTATATTTTTATCTTTTGTTTTATTCTTTTTTCAATTTTATTAGCATATGTTTGCAATTCATGCAGTTTACAATCATCTTGGGAATGGTTACATGTACCTGTTACATGTTTCTTTCTTTTCCCCTTCTCTGCCCCTCCCCCCAGTGGTTTTCCTATCCCCTTTTGCATACTTGTTGTTATTATTTGTCTTAGCTCTTGCTATGGCATATAGTATTTACATTAATTGGGATTATTAGGTTTTGATTTTTGAGACAGGGTCTCACAATGCAGGCCAAGCCAACCTTGAACTTACTATGTAGCCCAGGGAGATTTGAACTCACAGCCACACTTCTGCCTCAGCCACCCAAGTGCTGGGATTTAAAAAAAATTTTTTTTCCATTAAGTGTATCGGTCCATTTGAGGTATACAATACAGTTACATTCATCATTGGGATCTTGTACCTTTACATGATATATCTTGGTTCTTATTTTTTCCCCACTCCTCTAGTGCTGGGATTTTAGATGTGTACCACTGTGCCCAGCAAGTTGTCTTTATTTTTAAAAGAAAGATAATATCAAGTTTTGACAAAGATGTGGCTAATTTAGAAACTTCATATATTGCTGGTTGGAATATCACATGGAATAATCACTTTATAAGGTAACTGGGAATTCCTCAAACTTTTAAATATTCTATCATTCTATGATCCAGTAATTCCACTCTTAGGTATCTACTCAAGAAACATGAACACATGTCCACACAAAAACTTGTACTTGAACATTGATAACAGCATCAGTCATAATAATCAAAAAGTAGAAATGACCTGAATGTTCAGTAACTGACAAATACATAAATGCAGTATAGTAAATAAAATAATAAATTACTGATATTTTGGAGAACATAGAAGATCTTAAAAAACATGGTAGGTGAAAGAGGCCAGACATAAAAGACTATATACATTGTATGATTCCATTTGATGATGCACTGCAGGAGACCAGTTTGAAACCGCACTGGGTGGGGTTTAGAATATTATTGAATTGGCTTATAATTTGGCTATTGATTAAAATTATAAGTTAACCCAAGTTCTATGTGTGATTTGCCAAATGAGCCTTTGGCTGGCGAAGACAGCCTGAGACAGAATTTCCTATGCCAACAGTCACAGCTGAGATCTCAGTGACTGATGATATTGTGATGTCTCTAATGGCAAGAAGACACTACAGCTGAGGAATCATGACTGTGTGGCCACTCTCCCAGGTCAAACATTAGCTAAAGACAATGCAGGTGACTTATTAACCATGATCTGCAAGATAACACAGGTAGCTTGTTAATTATAACCTATCTTTTGCAAAAATGCAATCGTTCTTCCCTTTTACAGCCTGACTCATTAGTGCCTTAAGTCCCACTATTCCTTACATCTGCCTTTATGCCTTCTGCTACGCTGTATAATCAATAAATACTGACAAGACCAAGGATTGTGGTCTTAGCCAGGAAAGAGCTAAGATCAGGTGGTCTTCTAAGATCAAATCCCGGCCCCCCAAGTAATAAACTACTGTGTGTTCTTTATTATTTATCCTTCATCTATTATTCTTTTATTCTCTGCTGTATCCTCAATCAGGAGGTCGGGCATCCCCCGATAACCCACACCTGTAATCCCAGCACTCTTAGAGGCTGAGGCAGGAGAATAATAAGTTCAAGGCCAGCCTGGGCAATTTAGTGACTTAATGAGACCCTGCCTTGAAATAAAAATAACCAAAAAGGGCTGAGGATGTAGCTCACTGCAAAGGCCCTGGGTTCAATTCCTAGTACTGAAAAAAAGTTTTCCAGAATATGTTTTTCCAGGTGATAAGGGAAACAGAATGGAAAATGACTGCTATCAGACATAAAGTTTCTTTTTGAGATGGTGAAAATATTCTAAAATCAATTATGGTAAGGACTGCACAGTTATGTGAATATACTGCAAATCATTAATTGTATACTTTAAATGGATAGATTTTTATAGTATGTGAATTGTTTCTCAATAAATTTATTTTATTTTTTTTTCTCTTGAATGTGGGACTTTTAGTTCCTTTATTATTTTTTCCCCCATTAAGTTTATTGGTACATTTTAGGTATAAAATATATTTACATACATCATTGGGATCCTGTACCATTACATGAGTATCTTAGTTCTTATTTTTTCCCCTTCCCCTGCCCTCCCTTCACCCCCTCCACCCTTCCCTATTTGCAAAGATTTTGTTTCCTTTTCTCATATTTTTTCTTTTCCCTTCTTTCCTTTCCCCTACCCCTCCCACTTCCCCTGCTCCTTTAGACCTTTACATCCTATTATGCCATATCAATTACACATTTTTAAAATTAAAATATCAAGATCTAGGAGACATTACCACAGACTTTACAGAATTTAAAAGGATATAGAAAGCATATTTCAAAAATTTGTTTTGAAATAAAATTGACAACTTCTAAGGAGTACCTTGGAAAACAAATTAATGAAACTAACTCTGGAGGAAATATAAAATTTGAGAAGCACCTATTACAGAAAGTATATTCCTAGCTTGAAAACCTACCTATATGACAAAAACAGGCTTATATACATTTTAACTGATAAATTATATCAAACATTTCAAGCAGAAAAGAAAAGGAACACTTCTCCCTTCATTTTAAGGAATCAACATTGTGCTAATTCTAAAACTGGATAAAGATAATAGAAGAAAACGTATGAACATAGATAGAAATTTAACAAAACAAACTATTAGAAGTCAGCTCTGGCAGTATGTAGAAAGTGGTTTTATTACAGGGATGGCAGTGTTGGTTCAGCATTGGAAGATCCACCACCAAAAGTCATCATTTAAACAGAGGAAAGGAAAAAGCCATATGGTCCTGTCACTAGTTGGAGAAAAAATATTGGACTAAATTCCACCGCTATTCATGGTAAAAGCTATCAGGAGACTAGAAGTAGAACAGAACTTTCTCAACAGATTAAAGACATGTACTCCATACTTCCAGCAAAAATGCCTTATATGAATGGAGAAGATACAATGCTTTCTCCCTAAGGTGGGGAACAAGGGCAGATATGCTTACTCTTCACCTGTCCATTAAACTTTGAAACATAGGCACAAATCAAAATAGTCTGGCAATAAAATGACACAATTAGGATAGGATTGGCAAGATAGAAGTAAAATCTTTATATGCAGATGAAATGATCATCTACAGAGGAAATACTAAGAAATCTCTAGGAGCCCCTAGAACTTGTATTTGAATTTAGCAGGATTAGAAAACACAAGGTATATATAAAAATTCAGGTCTATGTATACTTGCTATGAATGAAGAATTGGATATTGAAATTTAAAAGTTATGTAGGAGTACAAAGGACCTAGAAAAGTTTAAAAAAAACAATGTTGGAAAACATTTAGTACCTAATTTTAAGACTTCCTGTAAAGCTACAGTAATCAAGGCAGTGTTGGTGTAAGGAAAGACATATAGATCATTGGAATAAAACAGAGAATCGAGAAATAGAACCACACATATATGGTCCACTGAGTTTTGAAAGATTATTTAACATTAGCATTTTATAGAATACAAGCTCAATTCAAGAGGAGAGGAAAAGATAGTGTTTTCAGCAAATGGCCCTAGAACACCTGGTATCCGTATATAAAAAATTAACCTCAAGCCTTTATTTCCATACATGAAAATAACTTGAAGGGATCTATGAACCTAAATATGAAAGCCTAAAAGTATAAAACTTTAAGAAGAAATTATAAGGGAAAATATTTATGAATTTAGGATAGACAAGAACTTCCTAGTATACAAAATAAATGACGTACGAAAGAAAAAATTGATAAATGAGATTCCATCAAAATTTAGAACTTTAAATGACATCATTGAAATGAAAAGTAGTCCTTAAACAGACCATATTTATAATGTGTATAACCTACGACCAGAATATATAAAGAACTCTTGCAGCTCATTAATACACAACCCAATAAAAAAGTAGACACAAGAAGATGATAAATAGCCAGCATAGCACAAGGAAAGGTGTGCAACACTAGAACTAGAAAAATACTAATCATGAACAATAACAAGATTGAATTATATACTCATTAGGGGGATGAAGTTAAAAGTTTTAAAAGCCTTGTCATGACTTTTTATTTTTGTTGGATTCTCCCCATTTGTGTTTAATTTGTCACGCCCAATGAATTCATTCTGCTGGGCTCCCTGGGGTTGTGATCCTCATTGTGTTTTCCCAGGATATTGTCTAAAATTGTTTTGGAGGGCCCTGCACAGGGGTGGGAAGGACCCCTGCGGTTTTCTACAGAGAGTTCATGGCCTGAGTGGGTGCACTGGAGAATAACAGAATCAAGGGCCTGGTACATGCTAGGAAAGCACTATACCATAGAGCTGTCCCCCCAGCTCTCATGTTTTAATACAATCACCTGTGCCACTGTCTCGAGAAATGCCTAGAGGAGGAGTTAATAATATAACCACAAGCCTGGAAGTCACTTCAAGGAGTCCTAGTCCAGCTTCCTGCCCAGCCTTCCCCCAACTCTGAGCAACCAGAAAAGGAAGTATTATTGCTAAGGACCTAGAGAGAAGGTGAGCCAATCCCAGCATCCGGAAGGAGGCGCCTCCACTGCCATTCCTCGCTCCTAGGGCAAAGAAGGTGAGCAGCGTGGGGGCCAGAACCCCCCCCCCCAGTGGAAATGAGAAGACACATAAACAGGTCTCAAAAACAGACTTCCAGATCACCTACAGCAACCCCAAAGGGAAAAGAGATGGAACAATCTGATACTCAACCACCTGGACTCCCTGAACTGGTAACAAAAGAGGATCTGGAAAAAGTGAAATCAGAAATAATTTCTCAGATATCAGCAAAGATTGTGCCCATAGTGCAAGACATGATTAATAAATCTAGAGAGGACACAGATAAAAAAATAGAGGAGCTGAGGAACATGATGGAATCCCAACATAGGAAACAAATGGAATCCATAAAACAGATGCAAACAGATTTCCAAGAGATTAAAAACTCCATCGAAAGTCTACATAGCAGAATGAACCAATGTGAGGACAGAATTTCAGATATAGAAGAAAAGATTGCAATTAGTGACCAGGAAAAGAAAAATTGCTTTAAAATTGTAAGGGAACACCAGAAATCAATCCAGCAGCTGCTAGACGATGCAAAGAAGAATAACATAAGACTGATTGGAGTCAATGAAGAAACAGGAGAGAGTGCAGATGACATAAAAAAAAAAAGTGTTCACAGAAGTGATGGCAGAAAACTTCCCAAGCAGGGGAAAAGAACTTGACATACAGATAAGTGAGGCATATAGGACTCCAAATAGCCTTGATCAAAAAAACACTACACATAGGCATATAATAGTTAGGATTCCAGGAATCCAACAGAAGAATAAAGTTCTACAAGCAGTGAGAGAAAAGAAACAAATCACATACAAAGGAAAGCCCATCAGAATGACAGCAGACTTCTCAATGCAAACCCTCAAGGGAAGAAGAGCTTGGAGTGATATATTTCAAGCCCTAAAGGAAAATAGCCTCCAACCCAGATGGATGTATCCTGCAAAACTATCTTTCAAAATTGATGGAGAAATAAGATACTTTCATGATAAAGAGCACCTTAGGAACTTCATGAATAGCAAACTGGCCCTCCAAAAAATTTTAGACATTACCCTAGGAAAAGGTGGACATTACCCTAGGAAAATGAGGATCACAACCCCAGGAAGCCCAGCAGAATGAATCCATTGGGCGTGACAAATTAAACACAAAGGGGGAGAATCCAACAAAAATAAAAAGTCAATGAATTTATTTTTAAAAGTTTAAACAATTTGACAAGCTAATTCATACTATCTATAAAATTTTGAAAACACAATAATTTCACATTGCATAGAAAAATGTAGTTTGACAAAATTAAACACCATTCATGATTTTTTAAAAGTACTTGGGACTGAACTCAGGACCTTCACACTGAGCTACATCTCTAGCCCTTTCTATTTTTAATTTGAGACAGTTTCACTAAGTTGGTAAGTTGCCCAGGCTATGTTCAAACTCCTGACTCACCCAGTAGCTAGAATTTAATCAAGTTTTTTTTAAAAAAAATCTCTCAGTGTATTAGTCATATTTTCTATTTCTGGGACAAATACTTAAAGGAGGAGAAATTTACTTTGGCTCACAGTTTTAGTGAGTTTAGATCCTGCTTGGCTGGCCCTGAGAAATGGCAGAGTAAAAGGGAATGTAAGAGGAAAGCTGCTCACCCTATGGTAACCAGGAAGTATAGAGAGAAGGGAGGGTCCAGGGGCAATAATACATCCTTCCAAGACATGCCCCCTAGTGACCTACCTTTTTCCACCAGGCCCCACCTCCAAACAACACAGTTATGTAGAAACTAATCAATAGCCTTATCCACTAATGAATATGGTACCCCCATGAGGCAATCACCTTCCAAAAGCCTCACCTCTGAACATGGTATATTTGGGGGCATTTTAGATCTAAACCATAATTATTCATCCCCTGGGCCCCAAAAGCTCATATCCATCTCATTATGCAAAATCTATTAAGTCCGTCTCTAAGGGTCACCAAAGTCTTATCAGTTTCAGCACTGCTGAAAAGTCCAAGTCCAAAGTCACCTTTGAAACTAAAGGAAAACTCTTAGATGTGAACCCTTATAAATAAAAAAGAAACTTAAACATTTCTAACATACAATGGGACAGAGCAGACATTTCTATTTTAAAAGAGAGAATTAGGGAAACAGACAATAATCAGACCAAAGCAAAACAGAAACCCAGCAAGGCAAATCATAAAACCTGTAGCTCCACGTCCAGCACCCAGGGCAGGTGGTGGTGAGATGTGAGCTCCAAAGGGCCTGAGTACCCCCATCCTTATGACCATGCTTGCAGCACCCGCGGCCTCTGGGCTGGCTCCACTTAGTGTCTCCAGCTTTTTCTCAGTAAACATTCCATGTTGCTGGCATTTGCAACTTCCTGGGGTCTCCACTGCACCTTAAGCTTCAGTGTTACAGCTGCATACATCACCCTTTCAGGGGCTTCTATCAGGGACCATGACCCTATCACACATTTTTTCCTGGCCTGTCAGACTTTCTGAAATTTCTGTGTAAGCCTCTGTTATTCCACACACTTGTATTCTGCATGCCTACAAAGAGCACTAGGTGGAGGACATTGAGCTTGAGCAGTAGCTTGGATCCCCCATGCCTGCAGTGGCCTCTGAGTACATGGCTGGCTCAACTCAGTAATACGCTTCCTAGGTGACCCTCAATAAGCAGGGATTTAAAGGACTCTCTTCTCAAAAGATTTAGTTTTGTGCCCCTTTCTGTCTGCATTCCTATCAGCATTCTGGTCTTCTGAGTGCTGACCAACATTGCATATCAAGGTCAGCTTACAGCATCCTAAGGCTTGTCTAGTTGGCATCTCCAAATGCTTCTAAATACTTCCTACAAACCAGTTCCAAAAGCTTCTGAACACCGTGGTCAGGCACAGTCATAGCAATGACTCTACCCCTAGTAACATAATCCGCACTAATCTGATTTCTTGTCACTGGGACAAATACTTGACACCCCCAACTTAAAGGAAGAAAGATATATTTTGGCTTACAGTTTCCCTGGCTTCAGTTCATGGTCAGCTGGCTCCAATGCAGAAATTGCATGGCGAAAGGGCATGATAGAGGAAAGCTGTTCACTCCCTAGTGGCTAAGTAACAGAAAGAGAAGAGAGAGGATCCAGGGACTAGAATACACCGTTCTAGGCCACATCCTGAGTGACTGTCTCTTTCAACCAGCCCCCACCTCCAAACAGCACAGTCAGCTGCGAACTCATCAATGCACTAATCCACTGATGAGTAGAGCACTCATGATCCAATCACCTTCCAAAAACCCCATCTCTGAACATGAGATTTCTGAGAGACATTTTAGGTATAAACCATACCACTCCAGAAACTGTAAATCTAAGAACACATCCCAATATGATAAAGGCTAGACACAAATCTATTTGACTAATATACTTAATAAAGAAAAATTGAACACTGCTCCTTAAGATTAGAGCAAAGCAAGTAATTACTCGATCACCTCTTCTATTCAACATGGCACCAGATGTTCTAGGAGGTAAATAAAACTTGAAAGTTTAGAAAGGAAGAAGTAAAGCACTTCCATAAATGATATTATTTATGTGGAACATAAAATACATGTCTAAAGCTGATTATTTAAAATCTATATCTTGCTGGGTGTTGTGACACATGCTGTAATCCTAGAACTTGGGAGCCTGAGATCGCCTCGAGAACGAAGCCAGCCTGGGCTGCATAGTGAGTTCAAGGCCACCCTGGACTATATAGCGGGACCCTGTCTTTGGAGTGTTTAATATATAGGGTAATGTATTTATCAACACGTTTGAATTTGAGGTTACTATTTTATCATTTTGCTCTATTTTTACCCTTGGTTTTTTTCCATTTAGTTTATTGGTACATTTTAGGTATACAATACAGTTACATTCGTCACTGGGATCTTGTACCTTTCCATGATGTATCTTGGTTCTTATTTTTTTTCCCCACTTCCCTGCTCTCCCTTCACCCCCTTCATCCTTCCACATATATCCTTGTTTTTTGTTCCTGTTTCTTTTTTCATTTTTTCCAGTATTTGAACATTTTAATTCTTAGAATTCATCACAATTTATTTGCTGGCCTTTAGGCTACATTGGTGTGCTTTTTACTTGTTACTCTTGAGATTGTATCCTTAACATTTCACAAGTTATTTAGATTTGATATTTTATCATTCCATGCAGAATGTAAATCCTTACCAACAACATAGGTCAATTTAGCATTCCTTACTGTCCTTTATGCTATCATTTCCATATGTAATTCACCTACATACATTATAACTACAAGCAGTTAATGTCATGATTTTTTTCATTTAAATATTCATATGTATTTTAAAGGAACTAACTGGAAATACAGTCTTTCATATTTACACAGATACTCAAATTTTCTGATGTTCTTTATTGGTTCCAGAAGACCTGTTTTTCCTTCTAGTATCATTTTTCTTCAACTTGAAGAAAGTCCTGTAGAATTTTATCTTAGTGCACATCTACAGATGCCAAAGACTCTTGTTTTTTTTGGTCTGAAAACATGTATTTCACCTTCATTTATGAAGAATATTTTCAGTGCATACAGAGCCATGGATTGATTTCTTGCTTCTGTCACTACTTTCATGAGGATATTACACTGTATTCTAAGCCTCCATAGTCACTGATGACAAAGCCATAGCTTTTTGAATAAAACATGTAATATGTGACAGTGGCAGCATTTCAAGTCTATGCAGGAAATGTCTGCCTTTTTAAAAGTGGCCTTAGGCCTACTGGGTATCAATGTATGCAAATAAAACTTTACTCCTCTCTCACTCTGTACACAACAGTCAATTCTGTAGTCTCTTTTCTGGTAGTCAAGATTGGGAATTTCACGTTAAACCTCATGGAAAGCCCAAGAGATTGGGGAGGGCTTTGATGGGTTTGAGGAGTGAGAATGCACATCTAAAACAGGTTAACAAACTACAACTCACAGAATAAGTCTGGCTAGTGACCCATATTTTTGTATTTTTTAGTACATATTTGCAGTACATAATGATTACATTCTTCCTGGGGAGTTGATACATGTACATAACACATCTTAATTTTTCTTGTCATCCCTTTCTCCTCTTCTCACTCACCCCCCCCCATATCTTGGTTCCCTTCCTTTTTGCAAAAGATCTGTCTCCTTATTTCCTATTAGCCATCTTTCATTTTGCTTTTTATTTATATTTTGGGTTTCTTATATAAGAGAAATCATGTGATATTTAAGCTTGTATGTCTGATTTATTTCATTTGTCATTATGGTTTCAAGATACATCCATTTTTGTACAAATGACTCAAATTTAAGGCCTAAAAACTAAGGAAAGGTTTTATATTTTTAAAGGCTGCTTTAAAAATGAAGAGTATGCAGCAGAGACCATATATAGCTTATGAAACTCAAATTATTCACTACTGGTCCCTTTACAGACAGAGTTTGCTGTCTCTTGCATCTAGGACCCAAGATATACTAGGTCACTTTTTCTCCTATTTAGGATAAGATTTTCTAGAAGCCTCACTGTGATCTAAAGTGTACTTCTTCTCCATGAAAATGATTTCTCTGAAGTAAACACAAGATAAAACAGACTAGAATTTCATATTAGCCCAGGGCCTTGCAGTATAGTAGAATGACATCCAGACACAAGTTATAACCTTGTCTATTGACATAGCCTTCCTGTGAACCAATGGAAATCATAAGTCGAAAGGGAGCAGAGGCCCTTTTTGAAGGCCTCACTGAACACTGTCATACAGAATCAAGAGGTCACCTCCTGGATTTCAAACTGCTATCTTCCTGTTTTGATTTCTCAAAAGACAGCACATTGAGAGAAGGGGAAACAGAGGAGAATGCAAGAGACCACCGGACTCTTGTTTCAGATCTACCATGGAGTCAAATGAAGTTGGGAACAATAGAACCAAGATATTGAGTTTGCAAATACTGTTATGCCTTTTAAATCTCTGGCTTCTGCATGTGACACCTCTCCAGTGCTCTGTTGCCCTGCATGGTGAATAGGAATAAGAACCACCCGCAGTCCCAAGGAAGGGAAGAGTGGAGAATGGCTGTGGTAGCTTCCTCTTCAGCCAGGCTTTGGAAGACAAGGGTGCAGAGGCACAAAAGATAGAAATGTCAGTTCAGGGGAGAGTAAAAGGGGGAAGAGAAAGGAGGACAGGGGGAGATGAGATAAGCATCTCTATACTCATACATATACTCATTAAAATCTCTATACTCATCTCATTTTCCCAGAGTGATTTTTTTCTCATTTGCATTTGTGGGGCTATATCCACCAATGGGCACAAATATCAACAAAGATATTTACAGAAAATATTGCTTTTGACTGCAGTAGCTGAAGGCAACCATTTAGTAAGTGAAGCTGTCTATTCATTTCTACTCACCTATGCTGATTCAGGCCCAGTCTTATCATCCTCCTTTCATTCTCTGAACTACAATGTACATTACTTCATAACAAAAGAGGGTTTTTTCATAGAATGACAGATTTCTCTTTCTCACATTCATTGTCCTTTTGAAAACAAGTAATATTCCAAGGAAAGAGGGCCATGATTAGAGTGAAGATCTGCCCATAGGTGTGAATCCAGGGGACATTGGAAAGTTCTTGGTAAATAAGAATACAGATTTTCTGTATTTCATTTCTCACTTTATTTTTTTATAACTGTGGTTAATTTTAGTTTTAAATGGGATGATGTAGGGGACACGGATGAAATCAGAGTCAGAGTGCAAGAATCAGGTCTATGTATTTGTTACATTATTTGATAATTGTGGAAAATGGAATCTTTAAATAAGACAGAACAATGTAGGTATCAGGAATGATGGGAAGGTTAGACTGAGTGGCAGATGTGATGCAAAGGTTAGTGACAAATGAGGGTCATATATACGGTCATCACAGTTTTTGTGTGTTGGAGATAATACTTGATGACATAAAGTAGTGGTTTTACTTTTACTTAAATGTGCGAATTACATGGCAACCATCTATGGCATAAGGATCAAGGATTCTATTTACTATACTTCTAGTAGTAAAAAGAAAACTTTTAAGTAGGATGTCAGTTATGGATGTATTAAAAATTAGGACTATTCCTTTCTTATATTTCTGGACCTTCACATAATCACTGGCAACACAAGGGATAAAGGGCCAGGCGTGAGTCTAATAGTTGGTGACATTTAAAGGTGTCCTTAGGTATAGCGATGGGATGAAATCTGGCAACATGTGCTTTGAACATTACTTGGACATGGGAAAACAGTGTTGTATAAACTTGGTAGGAGTCAAGGATCAAGTGTAAGTAGTGGGATGAATGTCATGTGTGTCCTTTTTCACATTAACTGCCTAAAAACAGTATTTTATTATTATTATATGTGTATTAGGAGTTAGATATGGGATAGGTTAGAAATTTTGTGAAGGTTGGGAATGACTGATGATTGTTTTTTACATCATTGATAATTGAAAGCGCTAATGTTACATAGAAAAAGGAATTGGAGCAGAGTCCCGGATAAAGTCAAGTCGGGTGGATTGAGAGGTCATGGAAAGTGTTGGGATGAGGGACATACTAAACAGAAACACATATTACTTCAGAAAAACAGCTCATAGTATGACAAATTATGGTCAGGGAAAGAGTAATGAGGAAGATGTCTCCTTAGCTATGAAGTGTAGTGGTTTTTAATTTTTTTTTTTCTTGTACTGGGGATCAAACTCAGGACCTTGTGCTTGCCAGGCAGGCACGGAGCCACTGAGCTAAATCCCGGGCCCAATTAATTTTTTTTTGAGACAAGGTCTTGCTTTGTCCAGGCTAGTCTTGAACTCCTGGGCTCAAGTGATCCGCCTGCCTTGGCCACCACAGTAGCTAGGACTGCGGGCACATGTCACCAAGCCTATTTCCAAATCTTGATTTTTCAAACTATTGTACTAATCATTTTCTTCTTGCTGGCACAAAATACCTGATACCCTCAATTTAAAGGAAAAGAAGTTCATTTTGGCTCACCTCTTAGTGAGTTCGGTCCATAGTTGACTGGCTCTGAGGCACAAATGGCATGGTGAAAGTGCGTGGCAGAGGAAAGCTGCTCACTCCATGGCAGCCAGGAAGCAGAGAGAGAAGGGAGGAGTTGGGGACAAGAACACGCCATTCTTGATCAAACCTCTAGTGACCCCTCTTCCAACTAGGCCCCATCTCCTAACAGCACATTCAACTATGAAGTCATCAATGGGCCAATCCACTGATGAGTGTAACACCCCTATGAAGCAAGCACCTTCCGAAAGCCCCACCTCTGAATACAGGAGACTTGGGAGACATTCTAGATCTAAACCATAGCAATTATTTTCCAATAAGAAGAGCCAAGGCTCTTTGGAAAAATGACCAATTCTAGGACTTGGACAAGAAACACAGAAGATGAACCTGCAACATCTTGTTGTGACAGAAAGTAAGGAACTGCCTCTGAAAAATCAGATGAAGGAATGACAAAGGGAAATAGAACACAAAAGAAAGGGCTCCTGATGGGATGGCCAAAGCTGGAACAATTTCAGCATCAAAATAAAATACTACTAGATTATAATACAAAATATAAAATAAATATATCAAGGAGTCCATACTAATATAAAAATGATCAAATAGATAAATAAATAAGAGAGAAGAGACAAATCGTTCATGTGAATGAATTCCAAATACTTTATGTAATAGTCTGTTTTCCAGCACAGGGACATAACTCCCTTAAGTATGGGCTGCTGATAATGACTTTCTTCCAAAGATACAGTTTAAAATAGAGAAACAAAAAGGAATTTAAAAAGCAGGGCTTCAGCCAGAAAGCCACAAGATGAAGGTCAACATCAATACTGATAAGTCATGTTGACAGTACACATCTTTGGTTTGCTGTGATAGAAAATGCTATCATTCTTCTGTGATCTTTCTCCCCCCAAATACATAATTCTACTTTTTTTTGGTACCAGTGTTCAAACTCAGGGCCTTGCACTTGCAAGGCAGGTGGCAGCACCACTGAGCTAAATCACTGGCACATAATCCTACTGTAATAACAAGAGAAACATTGGACAGATTCAAATACAGAGATATTTTACAAAATTTCTGATCAATGCCTCATCAAAAATGAGGAAAGTCTGAGAAACTGTCACAGCCAAGAGGTACCTAAGAAGACATAATAACTAAATATAATAATGTAGATAAAATGCTGGAACAGGAAAAGAATACTATTTAAAAACTAAAGAAATTAGAATAAGGCATGGGCTTTATTTTATTTTTTCTGCTAAGTGATTTTTAATGTGGAACCAAAGTTAATATGTATACAATATAGAGCGCAGAGGAAGGGGCTTCCAGGCCACTGTACCACCTCTCCCAGCACAGAGGCAGGGGCTTCCGGGCCGCCATTCCACCACTCCCAGAACAAAGAAGGTGAGCTGAACAGCACCCCCCTCCCATCTAAATGAGAAGACACTTAAACAAGCCTCAAAACCAGACTTCCAGATCACCTACAGCAACCCCAAAGGGAAATGAGATGTAACATTCTGATACTCAACCACCTGGACTCCCTGAACTGGCAACAAAAGAGGATCTGGAAAAAATAAAATCAGAAATAATTTCTCAGATAACAGCAGAGATTGTGTCCATAGTGCAAAACATGATTAATACATCTAGAGAGGAGCTGAGGAACATGATGGAATCCCAGCATAGGAAACAAATGGAATCCATAAAACAGATACAAAGAGATTTCCAGGAGATTAAAAACTCCATTGAAAGTCTACACAGCAGAATGAGCCAATGTGAGGACAGAATTTCAGATATAGAAGATAAGACTTCAATTAGTGAACAGGAAAAGAAAAATTACTTCAAAATTGTAAGGGGCTATGAGAAAGCAATCCAACAGCTTCTAGATGATGCAAAGAAAACATGAGACTGATTGGAGTCAACGAAGAAACAGAAGAGAGTGCAGATGACATAAAAAAAAAAGTGTTCACAGAAGTGATGGCAGCAAACTTCCCAAGCAGGGGAAAAGAACTTGACATATAGATAAGTGAGGCAAAGAGGACTCCAACTAGCCTTGATCAAAAACAATCTACACGTAGGCATATAATTGTTAAGATTCCAGAAACTCAACAGAAGAACAAAGTTCTACAAACAGTTAGAGAAAAGAAACAAATCACATACAAAGGAAAGCCCATCAGAATTACAGCAGACTTCTCAATGCAAACCCTCAAGGGAAGAAGAGCTTGGAGCGATGTATTCCCAGCCCTAAAGGAAAACAGCCTCCAACCCAGATGGATGTACCCTGCAAAACTATCTTTCAAAATTGATGGAGAAATAAGATACTTTTATGATAAAGAGCACCTCAGGAGCCTCATCAATACCAAACCAGCACGCCAAAAAATTGTGGACAATATAGTAGGAAAAGACAATGAGGGTCACAACCCCAGGAGCACAGAAGAATGAATCCATAGGGCACGACAAGAAATTAAATGTAAAGGGGGAGAACCCAACAAAAAGAAAAAGTCATGACAATGATAACTTAATACGTATCAGTTATAACCATCAATGTTAATGGTCTCAACTCACCAATCAAAAGAAATAGACTGGCTGAATGGGTCAAGAAGCAAAATCCAACAATATGCTGCATACAAGAAACACATTTAATTCAAAATGAAACTCATAGACTGAAAGTTAAAGGGTGGAAAACAATACTCAATGTGCATCCATTTAGCTATAAATATCTCTAATTTCCCATTTTTATGGCTGAGTAGTACTCCATTTTATTTAAAAAACACATTTTCTTTATCCAGTCTTCAGTTGATGGTCAATTGGGCTGCTTCCAAGTTTTAGCTATTACAAATTATGCTGCTATGAACTTGGGTGCACATATATCATTGTGGTATGATTCTTTTAATTCTTTGGGGAAGATCCCACCAGGGGAATAGCTGGGTCAAATAGGACTTCTAGTCCTACTTCTTTGAGGTATCTCCTTACTGATTTCCATAGAGGTTGCACCAGTCTACACTCCCACCAGCAGTGGAGCAGGGTTCCTCTTTCCCCACATCCCCGCCAGCATTTGTTATTGGTTGATTTCATGATAGCATCCATTCTTTGTGGGGTGAGGTGGAATCCAAGTGTTGTTTTCATTTGCATCTCTCGAATGACCAGTGATGTTGAACATTTTTTCATATGTTTATTTGCTATTTCTACTTCTTCTTCTTCTTCTTCTTCTTCTTCTTCTTCTTCTTCTTCTTCTTCTTCTTCTTCTTCTTCTTCTTCTTCTTCTTCTTCTTCTTCTTCTTCTTCTTCTTCTTCTTTTTTGGTACCAGGGATTAAACTCAGGTCCTTCTGCTTGCAAGGCAGGTGGCAGAACCACTGAGCTAAATCCCCAGCCCAATTTTCTACTTCTTTGTGTGAGAAATGTCTGTTCCTTTCAGATGCCCATTTTTGGATTGGGTCTTTAAATTTGGGAGGTCTGATTTTTTTAAGTTCTTTATAGAATGTAGATAGTATACCTTTGTCTGAGGAACAGCAGGTGAAGATTTTTTCCCACATTGTGGGTTGTCTCTTCACACTGCCATTGCTTTCTCTTGCTGTGCAGAACCTTTTTAATAAGGAGAGATCCCACTTGTTGATTGTATGAAGGCACGGGCTTTAGTAATTAACAAGGTGTTAATATTGGGTCATCAATTGTAAATAAATACACCATCCTCCAGTAAGACACTCCCAACAGGGAAAACAGCATGTGGAGACATGGGGGCTCTGTTCTACTTTTGCAACTTTTCTGTAAATATAAATCTATTCTAAACTTAATGGGTACTGGGTAAATGGTATGCTAAAGATTATAGGTGGCTCAAACATCTGATTTAAATTAGCTGGCTTACTCTTTACGGTAATATGTCTTGATAAAAACTCATTTTCTACTCAATGTGGAATGGGGTGGGTTTGAGAGGCAAAGTGTAAGGGGAGATATTTGGAAAAGAAAATACCTCACAGGGGAGACTCAGGTATGGCCTGAGGAATAAGAGTAGGTGTTAGGACAATCATTTTGCATATCAATTGGTAATAAAATCTAGTGTTTTGTTTGTTTACAAAGAAAAATTGAAGCTATAAATGCTATAGATCACGTCAGGGTTTGGGATCGTGTGAGGTGGAGCATGCAGTGAGAAGAAAGTATTAAAAAAAACAGGCTGAAAGCACCAGGTCCCGAGTTTGATCCCTGGTAACAAAAACAAAATGCTGATTCCATCACCTGCCTCAAAAGCTCAAGGTCCCAAGTTCGATCCTTGGCACACACATATAAAAAAAGTAGCTGCACGTTTGGTATTGGACACAGGTGCAATGGGGAGATAGGAACAGCTCTTTCTCATATTGACTGTCACCACACCTTTCCCTGTACCCCAAAGTAAAAGTTCATCTTAATAAAAAGACAAAACAAGCCATCCTTTTTCATGGTAGTATATGTACAAACATTTTAATTCATCCAAATGTCTTGCTAGCTTTAAAGAAATTCTGTGTTTGTGTAACAGAGGCACCCTTGAGCATAAAGCTACCACCCAGGAGACTGAGGAGTTCCCAGCCCAGTAGGGTAAACCTTGGAGACTGCCATCGAGGGGCCTTCTCTTCCCCAGCTGTTACCATTGACACTGTATACCAGGGTGTCTAGGACACTTGTGTTACAAAAGGCTTCAGAGAAAACATGATCAATGTTGTGTTGGCCACTATAACCATCACAGTGTTTAGGGTCCAGGTCAACATTTTAAGAGCATGCTGACCTTTACCACATCACTAATCACACTTCCTCTGACACTCCAAATCAAAAGATCATCTGGTCACTTACTGTCAAGGTTCTCATCACTGGCTGTCACTTAGAACTACACAAGAAGCTTTAAAAAAAAAAAAGGCCAAAAACTAGGACCCCATATGCTGATATTCTAATTTTACTGGTTTGAGAGGAGACCCAAATGTCAATATTTAGAAATTTTTCTCAGATGAGAAGCACCAGCCTAATTCTTGTCTGCCTTCTGCTGAGCACAGTCTCTTCGCAAGTTGGGTTTGTTCTAATCCAATGGGTGAAATGAGGGCTCAGGACAAACTGGCACCCCGATAACTTCTCCTCACCTCTCACACTCACCTTTGAGTGAAAAAAGGCTTCCAGTCACCCCCGCCCCCTAGTTTCACTGACTTTACCTTTTGAGTCTCAGTTATCCATTCTTGTGGGCTTTTGGGGTCTTCTTCCACCCAAACTGGAGATGGCTACTACACAATGGAGAGAGTGGGTATCCAAGTCACGTTCTGTCTGAATATCCTGTTGAGGTCATGAGGACTCTTCAAGACAGCACACTAAACCAGAGAAAGAGGAAAGCTAAAGGTAAGCACTTAAGGGGGCTTCCGGGTGTATCACAGTCAAAGGGGAGGAGGGGCCTGCCGACCAGCTGTGGTGACTGGTGACCTCCGGCCCTTTGTGAGGTTCTGGTGGTGCGGTCGGTCCCTTTGTGAAGGTCTCTGCTGTTGGCGGCTCCCGCGTGGGTCAGTCCTGCTGTGCGCGCCCTGAATGTCTCCCTGCTGCCTGAGCCAGATAGAAGCCCTTCAAGCAGGCCCGGTGGGTGCCGGGCCTCTGGGTCCCGTGGAAAGGGTGGTGAGGTGGCTGCGGTGCCCTCTCAGCCATGTTGGGCGGTCAGGTGGGGAGTGGCTGAATCCAAAGTTGGAGTAGGAGGCGGCAGGCATGGAGAGGGGAGGATGCAGGATCCCTGGGGCCTGAGGCTGAGGGAGGGGAGGAAAGCCTGTCGGACCAGCTGGACTGAGAAGGTTCAGGCTGCTGAGAGTTAGGGGCTTCCAGGCCAGGCCCTGCTGGCCAAGCGAGAAGGCGGGGACCACAGCAGGGCCTATGCCGCCCACCAAGTCCCGGACAGCACCCTGTGATGTCTTGGGGGACAGAGAGCACGGAGCCGAGCCCCTCCCCCCCCCGCCGCCCGCCCGCGGACCCTCTGCGGGCTGTCACCCACACACCGGAGGACCCCGCCGCTCTGTGGGACACTGCCTCTGCTCCCTCCAGCGTACCTCAGAGGTCCTGTTTTCCCAGAACCTGGCCGCCTGCCGCCTGACACCCACGGGGCAGAATCCGGCTCCGGGTGAAGTCTCTCCTGGCCACCTGCTGGTCCTTCCTGCAGTTGGCGCTGGGTGTCATGCGCAGCGGCGACCACTAGGTGCCACGGAGATCCCGACAGGACCCCCTCGCCCACCTTCCCTTGCAGGGCTGAGCCAGGGCAACCTCTTCACAGGTCAGGTTTGTTCTCCTGCAATGGGCGAAATGACGGCGCCCCCATATCTTCCCCTGGCTTCTTAAGCATACCTTTGAGTGAAGGAAGCTGAAAGCCACTTTCTGCTCACCCCTTTACCTTCCTCTCCCCTTCCACCCCCTGCAGCCAAAGAATGTGGGCATGCGCAGCATCTCATAGTATAGGAGCTGCCAATGTAGTTGTCATCGACTCTTCCTGTGTTCCCCACGCCTCCTTCCCCACGTGGTGGGGGACTGGGGGCCCAGGTCCTCTTTTAACCTCTGCATAACTGACACCAAAGTGACAGGGAGTACTCTAGGTTTGGTTGAGGTCTTGGGTGACATTTTACTTATGTGACTTTGAGGTAGCTACTTAGTCTCTTTGTGCCTAGGATTCTTGGTATGCACAATGGAGTTTGTAATAGTACCTATGTCATGGAGTTATGGGGAGAATGCAATAACCATATATGAAAGCACTCATAAATGTCTGGCATGTATGAAGCACCCATTCACGTTAGCCATGCTGATTTCTCATTGTGGACCCTCATAGTAAGGTCTCAGTACCTATTTTTCTTGCTGTTTCCAATCTAGAGTTCCTAGTTTGTGACTGTGGCATATGTCTCTTGCTTTTTGACTGTGTCTGGTGGTGGTTAAGTGCACTTTTAAGGAATTTTATTATTATTATTATTATTACTATTATTATTTTATTTCTTTTTTTTTCTTGAGACAGGGTCTCCCTATGCAGTTCAGCATGGCCTTGAACTCCCTATGTAGTTCAGTCTGGCCTTGAACTCATGGGGACCCTCTTTCCTCAGCCTCCCAAATGCTGGGATTACAGGTGTGCACCCTCCCCAGTTTAGGAATTAATTTTTTAAATTTGTGTGACAAATATTTTTCATGTACCACATGATGTTTAGAAAAATATATACATGGAAGAATGCTAAATTGAGTTAATAAACATACACATTACCTCACTTATTTCTTTTTTTTGTGAGAACACTTGAAATCTACTCTTTTGACAGTTTTCAAGAATTTGATGTCATGTTGTACCATTGTTCTCTTAAAAGAGATTTGTCTACCCCACCACACCCCGGTAACCACTATTCTACTCCCTGGTTCTATAAATTCAATTTCATTTTTAAAGATTCCACATGTTAGTAAGATCATATAGTATTTGCCTTTCTATGCCTTCCTTATTTCACTTAGCACAGTGTTCTTCAGATTCATCCATGTTGTCACAAATGAGAAGATTTCCTCCTTTTTTGGAAGGTCTGAAGAGTATTGTGGACTCCCTCAGTTGAGGAGTCAAAGATGAGTGCTGAGGAGAATGAAGTAAATAAAGTTTGCTAGGCAGAGTACTAGAGAGGGCGGTGCATGGAGACAAAACTTAGATCTGCAAAGAGACTTGTATGTTCATGAAACTACCTAAGAGTCACCCAGGAGAACTGGAAAGAGCAGTATGCACAACTCACATAGGGCTGAGATAGTAACTGTTCTCACCAGCTAGCCTTTAAAAGTTCAAAGTTCAGGTGCTTGGGTAGAACACTCAGAAAATCTTTGCCTCAGTGGCGCAGAATAATTATCCTTGCACTAAACATGTTTCTGGTGTCACCCCTCAAAAATCCAAAGAATCAAACTTACTAAGTAATTTAACTACACCATAGTTTTAAAAAGTTAAAAAAAATTTCTAGAAATAAAAAACATTCAGTACCAAATAAGGTAAAATTCAGCATCTGAAATCCAATAAAAAGTTACATGATACATAAAGAATCAATAAAATACAACTCACAATGAAGGAGAAATCAGACAAAAATGGCCTGAATCTGACAGAGATATTAAAACTGGCAGAAAAACAACTGCTGTAACTATATGTGTATGTTCAAAAGTTTTAATAGAGACATGAAAGATGTATTTCAAAAAAACCCCTCTGTTTTAGGTCACTTTCTTGTTGCTGGGACACAATATCTGACACTTAAAGGAGAGAGACTTAATTTGGCACATGATTCAGGGGATTTAGTCCATGGTTTCCTGGCTCCAAGAAAGAAATATCAAGATAGAAAGCTGCTCACCTCAGGGCAGAGAATGGAGAAGCCAAGAAGATAACAATACCCACAGTGGCACACCCCCAGGGACACACCTTTTCCAAAAAGGCCCAGTCTCCTAACAGCACATTTAGCTATGAACTCATCCACAGACCAGTCCAGTGATAAGTGTAGTGTTCCCATGATCCAGTCACCTTCCAAAAGCCCCATCTCTGAACATATGAGACTTATGAGAGACATTCTAGCTCTAATGCACAACAGATCCCAAATCAAACTTCTTTTAGTATATATGCTGCCGAAGCGAGCACCAAATCAAACTTCTTATGGTGTTGAGAACTGCAATATTTAAAATGAAGACTATACTGATAAGATTAACATCAGTTTAGACATTGCAAAGGTTAGTGAACTTAAAGATTTAGCAAAAGAAACTATCCAAAATGAAATGTAGAGGAAAAAACAATATAAAAAATAAAAGAATACCAGTGAGTTGTGGGACACCTTGAAGCACTCTAATACATGTGCAGTAAAGTATCTCCCAAAGTAGGAAATATTTGAAATAATATCTGAAAATGTTCCAAATTTCATTAAAAATACAAATTCACAGATTCAAGAGGTTCAATGAATCTCAAACACAAACAACATAAAGGAAACTACTCCAAAGTATATTATAATCACATTACTAAAAACAACAAATAAAAAAAGTCTCAAATGTAGTCAGAGAAAAAAAGACCCCATATGTTTAGAGGAAGAAAGATATGGATGATAACACATTTCTCAGTGGAAACAATGTCATCCAGGCAATAGTGCAGAAATATCTTTAAACACTGAGAGAAAAAAATCTGTTAACCTAGAACACTACACTTGGTGCAAATAACCTTCAGAAACACAGGCAACATAAAGAGATGCACTGTAGCTGAGCAGATTCATCGCTAGTGACCTACTCTATGGGAAGTCCTGTAGGCAGAAGGAGAATAATTACAGAGGGAAATATGGATCTATAAAGGAACAAATAGCATCAGAAATGGTAACTATATGGCTGACTATATTAGATTTATTTTTTAAATCACTTTTAAAATAATTGCTTAGACAAAATATATATTGTTGAGTGTATATGATGTAGAAATAAAATGTATGACAATAGTGGTATGAAGGCTGAGAGAAAATATGTGAATGTATAGTATTGTGAAGTCCTTATTCCTATACTAGAAGTTTCATACTTTCCAATTTTAAAAGTAAAGTTGTGTAAATAGTGTATATTATAATCTCTAAAGCAAATGTTAAAATAGCAAAACAAAGTGCTGCAACTAATAACTGATAAACTGAGAAAAGAGTTAAAATGAAATCATAAAATTACTCAACAACTGCAAAAGAAAGTCATATAACCAAGTAGAAAAACAAAACACATAAGATAAGTAGAAAAGAAATAAAAAGATGGTAAAGTTAAGTAAGCCTAACTATAGAAATGTTTACAAAATATTGTTTATACATGCTATTTAAATTGTAGAATTGTCAGCTTGAATTGTTAGATTGGATTAAGAAGCAAAATCCAATTATATGCTGCCTACAAGAAACAAACTTTAACTATATTGACAAAAATAACAATGAAAGGATTAAAATAATACATCATTTAAACACTAATCAAAGGAAAAATCAAGAGGTTATATTAATAGTAAACAATGTAAATTTCAGAGATTTCCTTATCCTAGATTTTAAAAGATTATTTTATTATATTAAAATTCTTAATTTCATCAAGAACATATAATAATAAAAAAGGGTTTATGTACCTCTCAACAGAACTTCAAAATATATTTTTATAATAACTAAAAATTCTGCAAGAAGACAAATCCTTAATTAGAATTAGGAATTTCAGGGCCATGCTTTCAAGAATTAATAGTACAAGTTACCCCCAAATTAGAAAAAACATTTAAGATTTGAACAACACTAACAACTTGAAATGATAGACATTTAAAACATTCTGTTTAAGCTGGGGTGGTGGTGGCACATGCCTGTAATCCCAGCACTGGGGAGGCTGAGGTAGGAGGATTGCCTTGAGTTCAGGGCCAGCCTGAACTACAAAGTGAGACCCTGTCTCAAAAGACAATCAACAACAACAACAACAAAACAAATAAAACATTCTCTTTTGCAGAAAAAAGTACACATTATTTTCAAGTACCCAGAAATATTCCTCAAGATAGACCATATTTTGGGCCTTAAAATAAGTGTCAACTAGTTTAAGGGTTCAAGTAATACCAGGAATATTCTCTGATCAAATGGAATTAAAGGTCAATAATAGAAGCATTTTCAGAAAAACCCTCACATATTTTAAAACAAAATCATACACTTAGAAATAACACTAATGTCAAGGTAGAAACAAAAGGAAAAATTGGAAAATATTTTCAATGGAGTGAACATGAAAAAGCATGTATCAAAGTTTGTGGGATACCACTAAAGCCAGTACTCGAGGTGAATTTATAGCATGAAACACTTGTATGAGGAAAGTAGAAAAGCCCCAGATCCATGACTTCAGCTTCTATTTGAAAAAGAGAAAATTAAACACAAAGAAGCAGAAATAAGGAAATAAAACTGGAGTGAAAATGGTGAAATAAAAGCAGAAAAACAGTTGAGAAATCAATGAGACTAAAAGCTAGTTCTTTGAAAAAATCAGTAAAACTGATAAGACTCTAACAGAATAATTAAGAAAAAAAGAGAAGGTAAAAATATCAATATGGGAGGGGGAGAGAGGGGAGGGAGAGAAAGAGAAGGGGATGAAAAAGATTTGTTATGTACGGGGACCAACTTTCCACGAGCGATGTAATCATCATGTACGAGGACATGTACTAGTAAAAGCTAACATTTAATAAAAAAGGTTGGAAAAGGAGTCATCACCACAGATTTTATGTGTTAAAAAGTATGGTATTATTAAGAACAACTTTATACCAATAGAATGAAAATTTAAGTGAACTGAATACATTCCTTGCAAGACCTAAGCAAGGAAAACTCCCTAAAGAATGTATATCTTAAACTAAAAATTCAATTTTAAAACTAAAGGCACTGTTATACATTCTTTATGAGAGTTTTGGGTTTTGTGGTTTTTGTGGCAGGGAGGTAGAAGCTATTGCCAAATTTTGACAAAAGCTTTTTGTGCACCTATTGAAAACAAATGTTGTCTCTTATTTAGTCTATTAATGTGATGAATTACTTTGATTCATTTTCAAATACTAAGCCAAATTAGTTATACAAGTTGAATAATTCTGGAAATTTAATGTTCAGCGTGGTTACTATAGCTAAGACACTCTTTTGTGTACTTAGGGTTCAGTAAGGGAGTAGATCTTAAATATTTCCCCCACAAAATAAAAAGAAAACAAAAAAGGTAGCTATGTGAGATGAAGGATATAATACTTAGCTTATTTGGTTATTATTTCACTATGTATATAAATATAAAAATCAATGAAATATATAAAATTTTTTATCAATTACAGCTCAATAAAACTGGAAAAATATTTTACCAGTTTTTCATCCCTGGGAGAAACCTCATTAGTCTTAATAATTTCATTGATCATGGTATACTTTTATTGTGCTGCTCATTTAAAAATAACATTTAAGTTCTTTTGTCAACATAAATGAGTTTGGTCTACAGAATTTTGATTTCTTTTTTGGCATTTTTTATTTTGTATATGTGCTGCCGAAGTGAGCACATGGCATTTTTAATTTTGTTTTCTGTTTTGGGATCAGTTTTAGGGTTACTTGAAAGCTGAATTTTGTGTGAGTAGCCCAGATAATGCCAGTGCCACAAATCTGAACCTCTCAATGTGTTCTCCCCAAATCCAAACAAATAAATATGCAGAAAACCCACATCCACAGCTTAACTAGAACACAGAAACTACCCAAACTTTAAAGTGTGTAATTGGCAAAGTAAACATAAGATCTCAGTGAACTTTCTTGAAAGGGCTCCTCTCACTTCCTTATTGAGAACAAGCTGGAAGAAACATTGAAAGAGAAAATAGAGTAGCTAACAAAAGGTCTAAAATTGACCTAAAATCACCAACAGATAGAGAAATTAATCCTAAGTGCAAATATACTAAAAAAACCACCCCTCACTAGATCACAATTCTTAGTACAAAGAAGGAGGTTGAAGAATTAATAAAATGACGAAAATAAACAATGACAACTTAATTAGAAAATAGACAGCACCTCCATTTTATCTTAGTTACCTATAGATAGAAAATTCAATAAGTCCCAGTTCTGTCATATTCTTTCACAGAAATCAAGGACAATCTGGAGAACACTACATGGAGAGAGAACGGCTCTATCAGAAGGTCTAAAATGAATCCAAAATATTTGTCAAAAGGCTGATGTGACAGTATTGAAAATGTCTTAGAGAATCAAACATTCACTACAAGTAAGAAATTAGAAAGTTTCCCTGAGCTGGGTGAGGTGGCATAGACATATATAATACTAGTTAATCTCGGGACTGAGGCAGGAAGATAGCAAGTTTGAGTCCAGCCTGAGCAACTTAAAGAAATACTGACTCCAAATAAAAAATAAAAATGGCTGGAGAGGTAGCTCAGAGGTAGGGCACTTGCCCAGCATGCAGAGGCCCTGGGTTTCATCCCTAGTAATAAATAAATGAATGAATAAATAAATGTCCCTAGATTTGAGGTAGAAGTCCAAAAGTCAGTACTTTTGTTGAGAAGAAGGTAAAAAAGATGCGTCTTTATCCTTTAAAGGGGAAAAGAAATAAAAGGGCACAATTCAGGACTTTTCAAAAGTAAAGAAAACAAAAATATAGGTGAATATACAATCCCTTCCAAAAGAAAGAAGAAAAAGAGATTAAAAATAACTTTCTACTTTGTCAAACAAACAGAAGAGGGTGCCCTTGAACTAAGAATTTTTAAAGCTACTGAAAATCCATGAAATGATTAGGCAAAAATACAGCTGCTGTGAGAAAAAGAAAAAGGAAGCTCCTCTGCTAATGAAATCTGCACCATCAAAAGTTATGATGGTGAAGAAACTAAAATAACAGTCTTGTGCAAGTTTCCTATTGTTGCTCTAATGAAATACCACTGGCATACTGGCTTGAAACAACACAAATGTATTATCTTACAGTTCTGGAGGTCGGAAGTCTGAGATGGGTCTTACCAGTAAAATGGAGACTCTGAGGAACAAAAAATCAATTTCTCTGTCTTTTTCAGCTTGCAAAAGCCTATTGTACTCTTCATCCTTCCCTCTAGTTTCCAAACTTATCAAATATGGAAAGGAGAGAACATTACACAGGACCATGTTTTGTCAGGTTGGAAATGGATGTACCAGTACAAACTCATGGTATAATAGGTCAACTGAATGATAAATAAACGTGGACAGAGATACGTGTGTGTGTGTGTTTGTGTGTGTGTGTGTGTACTGATGCGAATACATCTAACTGTATATATGCACTTCCTAGCTCTGTTCAATCAGAGAGCTTGGAAGCAGCGCCACCACAGTAGTGATAAACATATGTAGTGCTCAAATCTTATTCGGGGCCAAGCCATTTTCCACTAAAAGTAATCAGTTCTTCTTAGAAATGATTGATTTCAGGGTTGAGACGAGGAAAGTACAGGATGAACTTAGAATCTCATCTTGTTCAGAATATATGAAGTGGTCAAGAATGGTCAATACATGACAAGGGACCAAGAGACCAGTTTAAAGCGTGTAGCATTGGCCAAACCAGGTAAAATTGGAGCTTCAGAATACATTATGACAATAGCAAATTATAACTCATTGTGAACTAAGAATCCATTATACAAAAATAACTAACTAAATAATTGCAAAAGAGGAAAAATTCTTTCTTACTACAGATTATGAACTAAGGAGAGTAGAAGGAATGGAGAAACCAGAAAGATCACCATTTGGCAGTCATCATAGTAATCGTTGAATTAGGTGAGAATCAAAACTAGGTGCTAAAACTAAAGGTAAATGTATTATGGTGGCTGATTAATTATATAGTCTCAGGGGCTGGGGATTTAGCTCTGTGGTTCAGCTGCCTGCCTTCCAAGAGCAAGGACCCGAGTTCGATCCCCGGTACCCGCCCCCAAATTATATAGTCTCGAAGTATCTACCACAGATATTTACTATAAAAAGGAAAATTGTACCTTCATAGTGGAGAAAACTGGCAGATATTGCCTTAACAAAATGATTACAAAACTAACTGTTCTAGTGATGGGACAACTTCACATGTTGCCTCTTAATATGATGACTGAGAACTGATCACTTTTGTAATATCCTTGTTACAAATACATACATAACCTGAAAACCGCTAGGAAATGTTACACAAATCCAATTTGAGGGACATTGTTCAAAATAACTGCTATGAGCTCCCCAGACATATCAAGACCATGAAAGACAAAAATTGATGAAGAGTCCCAAATTAAAGGAGACCAAAGAGACATGGCACTTGAGTACCACTCATGATCCACAGCTTTCTTTTCTATAACAGATATTATTGAGATAATTAATAAAATTTGAATAAGGTCTGTAGATAATCTAATAGTATTAATGTTAATTCCTTGGTTTTTGAAATGATACTTTGATTATGAAAGAGAATGACCTTGCTTGTGGGAAATACAATCTGAAGTACTCTTTCTGCAACTTTCTTTCAATGAATCAGAACTATCACACACACAAATACATATATAAGTACATACAGAAATAATGATAAAATAAATATAATAAAATAACCTTTTGGCAGTTGTGGTGAAAGGTGTACAGAATTTTTTTTGTAATATAGTTTCAACTATTCTTTATGAATGAAATTAATTTAAAATATTTTTAAATGATACCTTTTAAACTAGTACAACCACTATGGAAATCAGTGTGGAGATTCCTCAAAAAGCTAAAACTAGGAGTCCCATTTGACCCACCTAAACCTCTTCTGGGTATCTTCCCAAAGGACCTAAAATCATCATACTACAGTCGTATACGCATACCCATATTTATAGCAGCACTACTCCTAATAGCTAAGCACTACTCCCAATAGCTAAGTTATGGAAGTGACTTGTATGTCCATCAATAGATAAATGGATAAAGAAAATGTGTATAAATACACAACGGAATACTTCTCAGCTATAAACAAGGATGAATCTGAGACTTTAGTAGGAAAATGGATCAACATTAAGGCTATAATACTAAGTGAAATAAATTAGGCATATAAAGTTAAAGAGTGGAAGATTTCTATCATAACAGAGTCCCGAAGTATAAATAATTTAAAAAGTAAAATAAAAGTGGTAAGAAACAGTGAGGTTGACACTAGAGATGGGAAAGGTATCTGGAGAAGAAGGGAGGGGGAGAGGGAGAGTCAAATGATCAAGATATGATAAGTATATGTACCAAATCCCAAGATGAATGAAATCATTACCCATTTCAAACATATACAGTACTAATAAAAAAGAAAACTCATGGTAAAAAGTCATCATAATATAATGAAAGTGTTAATTTAGAACTATTGAGTGGAGATTTCATAAAAAACAAGATATGTACACAGGCCCAAAGTAACTCCTCATAAAATCCATATCATACAAAAGAGAAATAATACAAAGGAGAAAGTAATCACTTCACATTGGAGAAAGTGTGCATACATCACCATAAACAAGACTTGAACTAATATGGAACAAAACTGTACCATGTACCTTCTGATAGTATGCCATGAGAAGGACACAAGATAACCTCCATGGCATTCCCGATCCCCCCCAAAAGGATAGCCTGAATTGAATCATGTGAACTCTGAGAGGAAATTCTGAAAAATCACTGACTTGTATCTTTTAAAAATTCCAAACCTTTTTATTTGTGTAAAAAAGAGCAATTAAGGGCTCTCATTGTTTAAAGGCATTATGTATCAAAATGGAGCCACATTATTTTAAGTCTCTGAATATCGATCTAAATTCATCCTTGTATTACTTAATAACAGCTTTTTCAACGTTCATAGAATGCAGAGCTGAAGAAAAACTAATATACAATGAGGCAGGTGAATGCAAATGTCATTCATGCATTGTGCGAAGGGCAGTGCTTCTGGGAACTTTAAACATGTATCAAAGCAATGAGCAGCAAGCTCTTCTTACCAATCTGCTCTGTGTGCTTAAAAAACACAAAGGTCCTGAAAGACAAAGACTGAGGAATTCTTTCAGATGAAGGGAGAGTAAAAAGATAATGCAACTAAATACAATGTGTGATCTTGGACAAGAATTTTTGTATTATTCTTGCAACATTTTTGGTGAAATGATTTTAAAGTAAATTTATAAAATGAATCTGAAAGCTTTGTTTCTTCTCCTATGCTTTGAAATTGTTTAAGCGGCACTGAAATAATATTATTTTTGAAAGTTGTGTAGAATTCTCCCATAAAATCTTCTTAATCTGGTACCACTGATTTTACTTACTCACTTAATTAAATTTTTTCTTTGAGGCTGAGTGTCACTATGTTGGCCAGACTGACCTCAGACTCATGGACTCAAGCAATCTTCCTGCTTCAGGCCTCCCAAGTAACTGGTAATACAGGTGTACTGTACCATGCTCAGCTTGGAGCCATTCATTGCAGGGACATTCTTATCTAAATTTATTTCATTTTCTTTTGCAATTAGCCTACTAGACTTTCTCTACTGGAATCAATTGGTCAAATTGAATTGTTCTAAAAAGTATCTAAATTTTCAAGTTTATTTGCAAAGAGGTGTACAAAGCAGTTTTTTTCTGCCTTAAAACAATAGATATTATTTTTCACAATTCTGTGGGCTGACTGTGGGAATCTTTGGGTCTGGGCCACCTTGCCTGATCTCTCATATCTGGATGGTTTTGAAAAGCCTCACTCACAGTCTACTGAAACACCTCAGTACTCCACATGCCCTCTTTGGTAGATTATTCCAGGACCATTCACATGTACATGGCTTCAGGCTTCCAAAGTCAACAAGAAAGAGGAAACATTAAGGAATAAACACTTAGTATCACATTTGTTAAAGCATCATTAATCAAAGTGATTCATGTGGTCAAACAAATGTCTTATAATCTGTAGCCACTCTGAGAGGCACATCTGCGTCTCATTTCCGCAATACTCATCAATCTTCCAATGTTGTTTTTTTCAAGTTCCTAACCAGTTAGTCAAGCCAATAGCTATTGTCTGTGAAGAGATCCATATTTAAGGCTATTTCTCCATCCAATGGACATTCAGAGCTCTGAGCTGTGGTAGAACTTTACTGGCTTTGTGGAAGAGCCCGCTGAGGGAGGCTGCAATGCATCTCTCCACATTTGGGTAGCTCCAGCATATCCTGCATGGCTGCAGGGAAAACAGTGACCTTTTTTTTCTTTTCTTGTTAACTGGAAATAGAGAACTTTGTAAGGGACAAGGGGAAAGCAGTGAAGCACACACAATGCAAGTTTGAGCCATCTTTTTCTGCAGTTTACTGAAGTCTGTTGTACTTAGCTCTGCTCTTGTACAGCATAATGGAATGCTGCTACACACATCCATTTTTATGATTTAGTAGCTTATCAATAGCCACCTCATGATAATAAATTCATGTTAAATTGTTTCTTATTTTTCCATAATCTGATGTTCAGTCTTGACTAGGGTACAGTAGGATTTGCTTTACCAATCCATAGCTGTTAGCAAAGGAGGGCTTGCTTTACTTCAAAGCCCTTGGCGTCTGTGCAGTAAGTCTTCCATTGTGGCTTGCCAGAAACTCCATAGAGCATTTATATATGCCATAGATACATTGTCACTCCCAAAATCCTGGGGTCTATTGAATCGTAAGTGTTAAACAGCAGAGGTGAGGACCTCGGCACAGCTTGGAGCCCGCGCTCCGTTCCCGTGCTCTGCACTTCGAGACCTAACCAGCGCAAGCTGAGGATCCAGGCAGAGTGAAGCCCCTGCTCTGTTCTGGGCTCCGCCCACTGCAGGCTGAGGAACCCAGCGTGGCTTGGAGCCTCCTGGCTCTTCTGCCACCTGGTTCCACACTACAGAGGCACAGGGGATCATAAAGGCCCTTGTCCTGAGCTCCACAAGATAGAGCAGAAGTGAGCAACAGAAAGGTGGCTTCTCTCAGGCTCCTGGATGAAAACTGAAGCTCAGCGGAAAAGTGAAGAGAATCTCTCCAATAAAGAGACCACCATAGTTGGTAAGTTGGAGGGATCATCAATTCCCATCGGAACCTGCACCATCTTCAGGGGAAGGGCAACTGGAACCTGAAGTAGAGCCTTGCAGAGTTCAACCCTGCAGGAGGACAGGGAGCTCAACTGGGGACTAGCAGCCAGAAATCTGCCTCAGTCTCACAGGCCTGCTACTGGCTTGCTGAGACTCATTGACTTGTATATGGACACAGCTGCCTACACTGCCTACTGTGACATACCCTGAAGGAGGCCCTTCATTTTTATTTTTTGTTATTTGCAAAAAAGAAAAAAAAATTTTCTCTTATTTTTAATTCTTAATTTTTATTTTTTCTACTCTTTTCAAATTTTTATTTTTCTCTTCTTTTTTCCCTCTTTCTTTTTTCTTCTCTCTCTCTCTCTCTCTCTCTCTCTCTCTCTCTCTCTCTCTCTCTCTCTCTCTCTCTCTCTCTCTCTCTCTCTCTCTCTCTCTCTCTCTCTCTCTCTCTCTCTCTCTCTCTCTCTCTCTCTCTCTCTCTCTCTCTCTCTCTCTCTCTCTCTCTCTCTCTCCTTCTCTTGCTGTCCCACAGTGCTCTTCATCTCCCTTTTTGTTCCTTTCTGAACTGAATTTGGATTTCTCCTTTATCTTTCTTTTTTTCTCTTTTTACTTCTCTCGATTATCATTAGTTTTAAAGGAAAGTAAATACAGTATCTAGCCTCCCTATTGCTGTTAGGTGGTTCTGTTCACATCTTTGTTTTTTCATTCTACCTTTTCCTCTTGCCTTCAAGAGTTTCTTGGAGTTTGCATGATCTTCATGTGTCTTCTGGCCTCACCACTAACCTTTCCTGATCCTTCTACCTATCTGTCCCGCCCTGGCCAGCTCCTTCTAACTCCCCATGCTGAAGGGTAAAGTTGCTATATTGAAAAGTTTATTAACTATAAACATATGTTGGGTTGGTCCTCAATTTTGATTTAATTCGCACAGTTAAATGTGATGGATTAATGACTATCACAAATTGTCGTTTTATAAGCTGTGCTTGATCCTATGGTGTTGCTGATTGTATCGTTTGGGCTAAGATGTTGTGCTTACCTTCCTGGTATAATGAAAATGAGATAGCCTCAGAGTCATTAGAGTCTCAAAACCTAAAGACCAGCTATATCTGAAAGACATCTCTGAGAAGCAATCATTCCACAAGGGTTCTAAACACAAGCAACAAAGATACATACAATAAGCAATTTTGAAATATCAACCCAGGAATTAAACCAAGGACAGTAGCAGAAACAAAAATGAGAAGACATTTAAGCAAGGCACAAACTCAGGCTTTCACCCCACGAAAAGCAAATCCTGGGGGAAACGAGGTGGAAAAGTTTGATAATCAACCACCTGGATACCCTGAACTGATAGCAGAGGAAGTAACAAAACAGATGAATGAGGCTCTAGAAAAATTCAAAGCAGAAATAATCTCCCAGATATCTACAGAGATGGTGAGCAGAGTGAAAGACATGATTAGAGGCTCTAGAACAGAAACAGATAAAAAAAATAGATGAGCTCAGAAACATGCTGGAAACCATGAATGCCAAGCATAAGAAAGAAATGGAAACCATGATTGCCCAACATAAGAAAGCAATGGAATCCATGAAACAGATTCAAACAGATATTCAGGAGATCAAAAACTGCATTGAAAGCATGCAGAGCAGGTTAAGAGAATCCAAAGACAGAATATTAGGTACAGAAGACAGGATTGAGGTTAAGGACCATGAAAACAGAGATTTCTTAAAAATAATAAGGGACCATGAAAAATCAATCCAGCAGCTGCTAGATGATGCAAAGAATAACATAAGACTGATAGGAGCCCACGAAAAAAAAGGAGAAAGTATAATTGACATAAAAAAACTGTTCACAGAAGTAATAGTAGAAAACTTCCCAGACAGAGGTGGAGAATTGGACATACAGATAAGTGAGGCATATAGAGCTCCAACTAGCCCTGATCAAAAAAAAAAATCTACACCTAGGTACATAATAGTCAAGATCCCAGAAACCCAACAGAAGAAGAAAATTCTACAGGCAGTTAGAGAAAAGAAACAAATCACCTACAAAGGAAAGCCCATCAGAATCACAGCAGACTTCTCAACACAACACATTCTAGAACTGAACCAAGCTATTGAACAAATGGACTTAATAGATGTTTACAGAGTATTCCACCCCACAAAATCAGAATACACATTCTTCTCAGATACACATGGGTCATTCTCCAAAACAGACCACATGCTAGCTCATAGGACATGTCTAAGTAAGTGTAAAAGAATTGAAGTTACCCCCTGTACATTATCAGACCATAGTACAATAAAATTGGAGGTCAATAACATAAGAAACCACAAAACTCCCACAAACACATGGAAATTGATTAACACCCTCCTGAATAACCAATGGGTCACAGAGGAAATTAAAGAAGAAATTAGACAATTTCAACAAGTAAATGATAATGCCAGTACACCATATTAGGAATCTATGGGACACAATGAAAGCAGTTCTATGCTGGAAATTCACAGCAGTGAATGCCCATATTAGGAAAACAGAGAAAAGTGAGATAAATAACCTAATGCAGAACCTGAAGCTCCTAGAAAAAGAAGAACATAATAAACCCAAAGCTTGTAAAAGAGAGGAAATTATAAAGATCAGAGCAGAAATCAATGCAATGGAGACTAAGAGAACGATACAAAAATTAATGAATCAAAGAGCTGGTTTTGTGAAAGAATAAATAAAATCAATAAACCTTTAGCCAACCTTATCAAAAAAGGAAAAAAAAGGCTCAAATCCATGCAATTAAGAACAAAAAAGGGGCAGTCACAACAGACCAGCAGAAATCCAGAGGATCATCCGTACCTACTTTGAGAACCTGTACTCTAATAAAATGGAAAACACAGAAGAAATGGACAGATTCCTAGATACATACGAATTGCCAAAGTTAAATGAAGAAGATAAAGAAATTCTAAACACCCCAATTACAATGAGTGAAATTGAAAATGTAATAAAAAATTTACCAACAAAGTAAAGCCCATGTCCTGTTGGGTTCACTGATGAATTCTACATAACATTTAAAGAAGAACTATTGCCATTACTCTTTCAACTCATCAAGGAAATTGAAAGGGAAGCAAGGCTCCCAAATTCATTCCTGAAAGCAAGTGTTACTTCGATTCCAAAACCAGGGAAAGACCCAACCCAAAAAGAGAACTACAGGCCACTCTCCTAATGAACATAGATGCAAAAATCTTCAACAAGATACTGGCAAACAGAATACAGAGTGTCATCAAGAAGATCATACACTGGGACCAAGTCGGATTTATCCCAGGGATGCAAGGATGATTCCATATTCATAAATGAATAAATGTAATACACTATATTAACAGAGTCAAGGACAAACACCATATGATCATCTCAATAGATGCAGTAAAGGCATTTGACACAATCCAGCACCCATTCATGATAAAAACCCTACAGAAAATTGGAATAGAAGGTCTTTATCTCAACCTGATTAAGTCTGTTTATGAAAAACCAACAGCCAACGTAGTACTAAATGGTCAAAAACTGAAAACTTTCATGCTAAAATCAGGAGCAAGACAAAGATGCCCACTATCACCACTCCTGTTCGATATACCTCTGGAAACATTAGCCACAGCAATTAGACAAGAGAAAGAAATAAAAGGAATAAAGATAGGAAAGGAAGAAGTTAAACTGTCATTATTTGGTGATAATGTGATACTTTATATAGAAGACCCAAAAAACTCTATCAAAAGAATTCTAGACTTAATTGAAAGATTCAGGAGAGAAGCAGGATATAAGACCAACACTCAAAAAACAATAGCCTTCTTTTTTTTTTTTTTTTTGGTACCAGGGATCGAACTCGGGTCCTTGCACTTGTGAGGCAGGTGGCGAAACCACTGAGCTAAATCCCGGGCCCCTACAATAGCCTTCTTATACACAAATAACAGACTCACTGAGAGAGAAATTCAGGAAACATTTCCTTTTCCAATAGCATCCTAAAAAATGAAATATCTAAGAATCAGTCAAAGGAAGCAAAAGAACTCTACACTGAAAACTACAGCACTCTGAAAAAGGAGATCAAGGAGGATATAAGAAAATGGAAAGACATCCCTTGCTCCTGGGTAGGAAGAATCAATATGGTGAAAATGGCCATACTTCCAAAACTACTATATAGATTCAATGCAATGCCAATTGAAATTCCAACAACATACTTCACAGAACTAGAGAAGTCAATCCAAAAATTTATTTGGAACCAGAAGAGACCTAGAATAGCAAAAGCAATTCTAGGCAACAGAGACATGCTGGGGTTATCACAATCCCCATCTTGAAACTATACTATAAAGCTACTGTGATAAAAACTGCATGGTACTGGCAAGGAAACAGACCCAAGGATCAGTGGAATAGATTAGAAGATGCAGAAACAACTCCAGACATACTCAGCCACCTCATCTTTGACAAAGGAGCCAATCACCCTCATTGGAGAAAAGATAGCCTGTTCAATAAATGGTGATGGAAAAACTGGATTTCAACCTGCCAAAGATTAAAACTAGACCCATACTTATCACCGTGCACTAAACTAAGATCAAAGTGGATTAAAGATATAAATATTAAGACAGAAACACTAAACTTGCTGGAAGATAAGTTAGGTAGAACTGTTGAAGACATTGGCATAGGAAAAGACTTTATGAACAAAACTTCAGTAGCATGGGAACTCACACAAAGAATCAACTACTGGGATCTTCTCTTATTTAAAAGCTTCTGTACTGCAAGAGAAACCACCAACAGAGCTAAGAGACAACCTACAATATGGGAAGAAATTTTTAGCAGCTGTACCTCAGACAAAGGTCTACTATCTAGAATATATAAAGAACTGAAAAACATCAGACCCCCCAAATTCAAAGACCCAATTCAAAACTGGGCATCCAAAATGAACAGACATTTCTCAGACAAAGAAGTAAAAACAGCAAATAAATACATGAAAAAATGTTCAAAATCACTGGTCATTCGAGAGATGCAGATGAAAACAACACTGAGATTCCACCTCACCCCAGAAAGAATGGCTGCTATCAAGAAATCAACCAATAACAAATGCTGGTGGGGCTGTGGGGAGAAAGGAACCCTGCTCCATTCCTGGTGGGAGTGCAGACTGGTGCAACCACTGTGGAAATTGGTATGGAGATACCTCAAAGAACTAGGGCTAGAGGTCCCATTTGACCCAGCTATTCCCCTGCTGGGGATCTTCCCCAAAGAATTAAAAGAATCATACCACAGTGATATATGTCCACCCATGTTTATAGAGTCACAGTTTGTAATAGCTAAAGCTTGGGAACAGCCCAAGTGCCCATCAACTGGAGACTGGATAAAGAAGATGTGGTTTTTCTATATAGTGGAGTACTACTCAGCCATAAAGAATGAGAAACCAGAGACATTTATAGCTAAATGGATGCATATCAAGGCCATACTCTTAAGTGAAATAAATAGGACACACATGTGTAAATACCGAATAGTTTCTCTGGTGTGAGAAACTGAAAGTGTAAATAAGGATTAAAATGACTACAATGAATAATTGATAATTTAAAATAGGAAAAGGTCAAAAGGTGTATGGGTGGTTGGAAGGGAAGGGGAAAGGGAAGAATGGAAAGGAAAAATTATAAGAAAAGAAAAGAAATGGAAATGAAATCTATGTAAATAGGGAAGGGTGGAGGGGATGAAGGGTGCACAGGTAATGGGGGAAAAATAAGAATTTAGATACATCATATATAGGTACAAGCACCCAATGATAAATGTAAACATATTGTATAGCTAAAATGTACCAATAGAAGAATTTAAAAAAAAAGAGTTAAACAGCAGAATAGTTTGGTTTTTTTTTTTGGTGGGGGGTGACTAGGAACTGAACCTAAGGTCTCACACATGCTAGGCAAACACTCCACCACTGAGCTACACCACCAGCCCTAGACATTTTTATCACAGCTTGGACCTGCTGCAGGTTCACTTCTTCTTTCTGGCCAGCACTAGGCAGAGTTCTCCAGAGAAACAGAACTAATAGTTTAGACTTAGATATATAAAGATGAGGTTTATTATGTGAATGGGCTCACATGAGTATGGAGGCTGAGAAATCCCATGCAAGCTGAACAAGAAGAGCTGCTGGAGTAGTTCAGTGTGAGTTTGAAGGCCTGAGAACCAGGGGAGCCTATGGTGTAGCCCCCAATCCACGGCTGAAGACCTGAGAACCTGAGAGACTGCTGGCAGAAGTTTCAGAGTCCACAGCACTGAGAACCATCAACTCCATTGTCTCAGGGTGGGGGAAGATGGATGTCCCGGCTCAAGAAGCAGCACAGAGTGTATTCTTCCTCTGCCTTTTTGAGGTATTCAGGTCTTCACAGAATTTGTTGATGTGTGCTCACACTGGCAGATCTTCTTTACTCTGTCTACTTATTCAAATGATATCTTTTCTGGAAATACCCTTACAGGCATACTCCAAAATAAAGTTTTACCAGCCATCTGAGTATCTTTAGGCCAGTTAAGTAGACACACAATATCAAGCATCATAAATCCACCCCTTGTCAAGTTGCCACCCACAGGCATCTCCTTAAACCATACTTAATGTCCAAATAAAGACAATAATAAGGTCATCATTCCACTTAATGTGATACAAAAGCCACTAATCCCTAGAAGAGAAGATAAAGTCTTGAATATGTTTATTCTTCTCATAATATCCTGTATCCTAAATATTATCATACAGAATTCAAAATACTAATATAGTCAATGCTCCTTATTTTACATAAGAGATGAAAGAACAAAGATTTTTATTTTTGGTACCAGGGATCGAACTTGGGTCCTTATGCTTGTGCAGCAGGCGGCAAAACCACTGACCTAGATCCCCGACCCCAAGAACGAAGATATTTGCCTAACATATGTATACACACATAGATGTGCTCATAAAAAAACAAAACAAGGAAATACTTATGTTGTGGCCCTACTAAAAATGGCAGCATTATAGATTCCCTGATAAGTAGGTTGGAGCAGGAATGCCCGAATGTGGTGTCCACTCTACCCAAAATCCAAAGAAGTCTACCAAATATTGTGCTCTTTCCTTAGTTCTGAGTGATACCAATGTATAGTGACTTAATTACAGGCCACTGAACACCTAAGAACTTCAATAGTGGGCAGGCCATGGAATTTGATAAGGTTTACCTCTTATGCTCTGGCATGCATGGATCTCATTAAGGTATTTAGAGTGCTTTCTGTTTTCTGTTCATCAGCTCCAGTTAGCATGATATCACCAGTGCAAGAAGACTGTGCAATGATTTGTGTACTATCTAGATGACTGTGACACCTCTAGATTATTTTTTGATGAACAAAGGAGAGTTGACATAGCACTGCTATAAGAAAGAGAAGGAATAGAAACACTTTCTGCAGATCCCTCAATGGTGAACTTCTTATTATCTTGCTGATGGGGATGGTGGACAAACACATTTGATAGGTCAATATCTGCATAATGCTGAAAAGAGGCACTGAATCTCTAGGCCTAGAGATAAAGGATGGCTGAAGAAAGGTCCCACTGCAAGAGACATTCTTGCTGGGTTTCCAGGGCTGAACACCCTCCACTAGATGAGGACTACATGCATTTCACATATGCTGAATAAATCTTGTGCACAGTTGGAAAGAAACAAGTGTTTATGGAAAAATAATAAGTTTGTATGGATAAGCAGCAATCATTGGGACTTGCATATGGTCTGGATCCATACGTTGGAAGGCCTTAGGAAGGCCTCAAGCATCAGTATCTTCTTCATTGTTGAGCTTACACATGCCTCTTTTCCTCACCACCTCCACTCTGAACAGGATTATACTATGTCGCACATTCCAGGAGGCTGAAAATCTTGGAAAGCAAGGACAGTGTATACTTGTGGTCACCATCTTGCTGCTCTCTGGACTTCCTTAAATGTTCACATAGATGCAGGGCCTACAGGGTCCACAGAAGAGCTTGGAACAATAAGAAATCCACCTCTACTCTCCCCTTTCCCTCCCCTCCAGGCCTCAAGCTTTGGGCATAAAAGGCTGGGAGTACCCAAGCTCAGCTCCCCAGAAGTCCCTGTAAACTAGACATTTTACCTACTGAATGGTGAGAGGGTTTGAGCATGCAGGCCCCTCAGCATACCTGACCTTTTCCAACCACTAAGAACACTGTGTTCCTTTTGCATGGCCTAAATAGTTTCATATAGCTGGAATTTATTCGTTGCAACTGAATTCAAGACTTCAGAGGAAATATTGTCTAGAACTCCATGTCTTCTTTTTCCCTTTAGAAAATAGAATCTCTGGCTGGTTACATTCTTGCACCCCACCCCCAGCCCAAGCCCAGAATCAAGTGGAATAAATGAGGAGAAGTTGTTCTGTTTTCTGCGCAGTTAAGAAATGGGAAATTCAATGTGTTTACAATGATAGCAAAGTTAAAATAGCTCATCTCAGGCTACACTGCCAAATGAAGGATAACAGAAACATAAACATTGTCCTTAAAAACATTCTTTTAGAGGAAAAGTATGAATCAAATCATTTACTGAAGTACTGTTTGAACAGATGGTGTGATTAACAGCTAACGTGTAAGCCATCTTGGGAGTTTATGGAGAAGTAAACAAGTGGAGCTAAAAAGAAATCGTTTTATTCCCCCAAAAGGTTCTCTCATTCATTTCTCTACAAAAATTGGAAACTGGAAAGTCTGTGTTGTGAAGGCCGTGCTTCCTCGGGGTGAGTTAGGAGTGAACAGGAAGGAGATTGTCAGTGCAGCAAGACCATGCAGATGTGTGGTTCAGGAGTGAGATGAGTCTGAGCAGCCAGGCTCTTCCACCTAGCTGACCCTTGTCAGCCACTAAGAACACTCTGTTCATCTGGGTCATGTGCCTGGGAGCACAGAAAGGAGTTAAGGTTTGGGGCCCAGGCATGCTTCTGCTAGTCTGCAAAGTACTTTCCATGGACTGTTTTCTCTAAAACCAGCAGAATGTCCCTAGAAGTCAGGGAAATATTCCAGATGGGAAATTGAGGCTCAAAAATGAGGAAGTGACCTGCCAGGGCTGCACAGATACTTCTTTGTGGAGCTGCTATTGAAGCCTTGGCATGTCAAGTGCTAGAGCTCTGGGAAGAGGCACCTGGTGGAAAGGAAAGAGCACTGGGCCAGGTATCTGAAGATATGTGTGTGAAAGTCTCCTCTGCTACCTTGTGCCTTAGGGACAACAGCGTTTTCCTTATGCACCATAGATTTTCCATCTTTAAAACATGGCTGCCCTACCAGATGGGCACAACTTCATCACTTGGGTACTAAGGAGGTATGGACAGATCCAGCCTGCTTCCCCAGCCCCATCCCTGACCATCCTCTGCCGACATAAGGAGAAGGTCCCGGACACTGCTGCAGCTGAAGCCTTTGCGCTCCCACTTCGGCAAATCTCTAAGGCACTGGCTGCTCCTTGGCGAAGCTCTTTCCCCACTCCCGTCAAGGGAGCACGTTCCTCTGAGTGACAGCCCACAGCAAGCTGCCTCTGTTTCCTTTCATGCATCTACTATTTGTGAGTGATAGGATCGCTCGGGCACTGTGCTAGACACCCTGTAAACAATGGTGACCACGAGAGATATAGTGTGTCTCCTTCCAAAATGAGACTCAGTGGAGAGACACCAGTAATCAGATAACTGAAATACACGAGGATATCTGTGAATGTAGGAAAAGGGAGCCAGGATTCTACCTGAGAAGTCAAGGCAGTGATGTTGGCTCCAATCTAAATAAATTTTCACCAATTTTTCAGATGTTTAGAATCATCCAGGAGACTGTTGCAGGTTGGCTTTCCTCTCCTCCTGACATTTGCTACCACTTAGAGGCACATGTTGGTTTCCCAGGCTGTTAGAGCCAAAAGTTGCCAAGAAGGCAATGAAATCTTTTATGTTTCTGTAGATCTAGCAACTTCATTCAAGAAGAGAGGAACCTTAGTGACAATGATCTAGAAATAAACTTTTTATTGGGCCTGTTCTTGTAAATACTTCTGAGCTCTTTCATGTGAAGGGCCTTCTAATTTCATCTGAAGGTCCCTGGACCTAATACTGAAGGCTTTGAAAATTTTTTTTCCGGTTTTGAAACTTAGATAATGTGCCCTCAGCAATTGTGATTCTACCTGTTTCCCCATGCAGTGTTTTGTTCCTTTTTGCTTTTGTCTCGTTTTTGGTTTGTTTTACAAAATATACTTTGAGAATGTTTTTTTAAATTTATATATTAATTGGTACATTTTAGGTATACAATACATTTACATTTATCATTGGGTGCTTGTACGTGAACATGATGCATCCTGGTTATTTTTTCCCCCATTACCTGTGCGCCCTTCACCCCCTCCACCCTTCCCTATTTACATAGACTTTGTTTCCACTCTTTTTTCTTTCTCATATTTTTCCCTTTCCTTTCTTCCCTTTCCCCTTCCCCTCCCGCCACACCTCCACCTTTGGACCTGTTCCTATTTCAAATTATCAATTATTTGTTTTAATCATTTTCATCCTTATTTACACTTTCAGTTTCTCACACCAGAGAAACTATTCGGTATTTACACATGTGTGTCCTATTTATTTCACTTAAGAGTATGGCCTTGATATGCATCCATTTAGCTATAAATGTCTCTGGTTTCTCATTCTTTATGGCTGAGTAGTACTCCACTATATAGAAAACCACATCTTCTTTATCCAGTCTCCAGTTGATGGGCACTTGGGCTGTTCCCAAGCTTTAGCTATTACAAACTGTGACTCTATAAACATGGGTGGACATATATCACTGTGGTATGATTCTTTTAATTCTTTGGGGAAGATCCCCAGCAGGGGAATAGCTGGGTCAAATGGGACCTCTAGCCCTAGTTCTTTGAGGTATCTCCATACCAATTTCCACAGTGGTTGCACCAGTCTGCACTCCCACCAGGAATGGAGCAGGGTTCCTTTCTCCCCACAGCCCCGCCAGCATTTGTTATTGGTTGATTTCTTGATAGCAGCCATTCTTTCTGGGGTGAGGTGGAATCTCAGTGTTGTTTTCATCTGCATCTCTCGAATGACCAGTGATTTTGAACATTTTTTCATGTATTTATTTGCTGTTTTTACTTCTTTGTCTGAGAAATGTCTGTTCATTTTGGATGCCCAGTTTTGAATTGGGTCTTTGAATTTGGGGGGCTGATGTTTTTCAGTTCTTTATATATTCTGGATAGTAGACCTTTGTCTGAGGTACAGCTGCTAAAAATTTCTTCCCATATTGTAGGTTGTCTCTTAGCTCTGTTGGTGGTTTCTCTTGCAGTACAGAAGCTTTTAAATAAGAGAAGATCCCAGTAGTTGATTCTTTGTGTGAGTTCCCATGCTACTGAAGTTTTGTTCATAAAGTCTTTTCCTATGCCAATGTCTTCAACAGTTCTACCTAACTTATCTTCCAGCAAGTTTAGTGTTTCTGTCTTAATATTTATATCTTTAATCCACTTTGATCTTAGTTTAGTGCACGGTGATAAGTATGGGTCTAGTTTTATTCTTTGGCAGGTTGAAATCCAGTTTTTCCATCACCATTTATTGAACAGGCTATCTTTTCTCCAATGAGGGTGATTGGCTCCTTTGTCAAAGATGAGGTGGCTGAGTATGTCTGGAGTTGTTTCTGCATCTTCTAATCTATTCCATTGATCTTTAGGTCTGTTTCTTTGCCACTACCATGCAGTTTTTATCACAGTAGCTTTGTAGTATAGTTTCAAGATGGGAATTGTGATACCCCAGCCATGTCTCTGTTGCCTAGAATTGCTTTTGCTATTTTAGGTTTCTTCTGCTTACAAATGAATTTTTGGATTGACTTCTCTAGTTCTGTGAAGTATGTTGTTGGAATTTCAATTGGCATTGCATTGAATCTATATAGTAGTTTTGGAAGTATGGCCATTTTCACTATATTGATTCTTCCTGACCAGGAACAGGGATATCTTTCCATTTTGCTATATCCTCTTCGATCTCCTTTTTCAGAGTGCTGTAGTTTTCAGTGTAGAGGTCTTTTGCTTCCTTTGTTAGGTTCATTCCTATATATTTTATTTTTTTAGATGCTATTGTAAAAGGAATTATTTCACGAATTTCTCTCTCAGTGGATCTGCTATTTGTGTATAAGGCTATTGTTTTTTGAGTGTTGACCTTATATCCAGCTACTCTACTGAATCTGTCAATTAGGTCTAGAACACTTTTGATCAAGTGTTTTGGGTCTTCTATGTAAAGTATCATATCATCAGCAAATAATGACAGTTTCACTTCTTCCTTTTTTATCTTTATTCCTTTTATTTCTTTCTCTTGTCTAATTGCTATGGCTAAGTTTTCCAGAACAATGTTGAACAGGAGTAGTGACAGTGGGCATCCTTGTCTTGTTCCTGATTTTAGCATGAAAGTTTTCAGTGTTTGACAATTTAGAATTATGTTGGCTGTTGGTTTTTCATAGATAGCCTTAATCAGGTTGAGATAAAGACCTTCTATTCCAATTTTCTGTAGGGTTTTTATCATGAATGGGTGCTGGATTGTGTCAAATGCCTTTACTGCATCTATTGAGATGATCATATGGTGTTTGTCCTTGACTCTGTTAATATAGTGTATTACATTTATTGATTTACGTATGTTGAACCATCCTTGCATCCCTGGGATAAATCCGACTTGGTCAGGGTGTATGATCTTCTTGATGACACTCTGTATTCTGTTTGCCAGTATCTTGTTGAAGATTTTTGCATCTATGTTCATTAGGGAGATTGGTCTGTAGTTCTCTTTTTGGGCTGGGTCTTTCCCTGGTTTTGGAATCGAAGTAACACTTGCTTCCAGGAAAGAATTTGGAAGCCTTGTTTCCCTTTCAATTTCCTTGATGAGTTTAAAGAGTAATGGCAATAGTTCTTTTTTAAATGTCATGTAGAATTCAGCAGTGAACCCAACAGGACATGGGCTTTTCTTTGTTGGTAAATTTTTTATTACATTTTCAATTTCACTCATTGTAATTGGGGTGTTTAGAATTTCTATATCTTCTTCATTTAACTTTGGCAATTCGTATGTATCTAGGAATCTGTCCATTTCTTCTGTGTTTTCCATTTTATTAGAGTACAGGTTCTCAAAGTAGGTACGGATGATCCTCTGAATTTCTGCTGAATCTGTTGTGGCTTCCCCTTTTTTGTTCTTAATTGTATGGATTTGAGCCTTTTTTCCCTTTTTTTGAGAAGGTTGTCTAAAGGTTTATCGATTTTATTTATTCTTTCAAAAATTCAGCTCTTTGATTCATTGATTTTTTGTAGTGTTCTCTTAGTCACCATTGCATTGATTTCTGCTCTGATATTTATAATTTCCTTTCTTGTAAGAGCTTTGGGTTTGTTATGCTCTTTTTCTAGGAGCTTGAGCTTCTGCATTAGGTTATTTAACTGAGTTCTCTCTTTTGTCCTAATATGGGCATTCACTGCTTGAATTTCCCGCATAGAACTGCTTTCATTGTGTCCCACAGATTCCTGTATGTTTTACTGGCATTATCATTTACTTGCAGAAACTGTCTAATTTCTTCTTCAATTTCCTCTGTGACCCATTGGTTGTTCAGGAGAGTGTTATTGAATTTCAATGTGTTTGTGGGTGTTCTGCTGTTTCTTATGTTATTGACCTCCAATTTTATTGCACAATGGTCTGATAATATACAGGGGATTACTTCAATTCTTTTACATTTACTTAGATATGCCCTATGAGCTAGCATGTGATCTCTTTTGGAGAATGACCCATGTGCATCTGAAAGGAATGTATATTCTCATTTTGTGGGGTGGAACACTCTATAAACATCTCTTAAGTCCATTTGTTCAATAGCTTGGTTCAGTTCTAGAATTTCATTGTTAATTTTTTTCCCAGATGATCGTATATTTGTGATAGAGGGGTGTTGAGGTCCCCCACTGCAATTGTCTCAGTGCTTATTTGGGTTTTCATGTCCATTAATATATTTTTTGTACAGTCGGGAGCATTTGTATTTGGTGCATATATATTTAGGATTGTCATCTCTTCCTCTTGGATTGTTCTCTTCACAAGGATGTAGTGACCATCTTTGTCTCTCTTAATTAGTTTTGGTTTGAAATCTACTTTGTCTGCAAATAAGATTGCTATCCCTGCTTTTTTCTGGGTTCCTGTCAAGTGGAGAGCCATTTTCCATCCTTTTACTTTCAGTCTATGAATTTCCTTTTGAGTTAGGTGTGTTTCTTGTATACAGCTTATTGCTGGGTTTTGCTTCTTAATCCATTCTGACAGTCTTTCTTTTGATTGGTGAATTGAGGCCAGTAACATTGATAGTTATAATTGAGAGATATTGACTCAATCTTGCCATGATGTTTTATTGTTGTTGGCTCTTTTCTTATTTTTCCTCCTTTCCCTTTAGTGCCTTACCTTGCGTGGTGTCTTCTCTCTGTTGGCCCTCATGGAGTTGTGACCTTCATTGTCTTTTTCTAGGATATTGCATAAAATTGTTTGGAGTGCTGGTTTGGTGTTCATGACATTTCTCAGGTGTTCTTTGTCTTGGAAGTATCTAATTTCCCCATTGATTTTGACAGATAATTTTGCAGGGTACAACAGTCTAGGTTGGAAGTTATTTTCTTTTAGGGCTTGAAATACTTCACTCCTGGCTCTCCTTGATTTGAGGGTTTGTGTTGAGAAATCTGCCATGATTCTGATGGGATTTCCTTTGTAGGTGATTTGTTTCTTTTCTCTAACTGCCTGTAGAATTTTGTTCTTCTGTTGGGTTTCTGGGATCTTGACTATTATGTGCCTAGGTGTAGATTTTTTTTTTTGATCATGGCTGGGTGGAGTTCTATATGCCTCACTTCTCTGTGTTTCCAGTTCTCCACCTCTGTCTGGGAAGTTTTCTACTATTACTTCTGTGAACAGTTTTTTTAATGTCAAGTGTACTTTGTCCTGTTTTTTCGTGGACTCCTATAAGTTTTATGTTATTCTTCTTTGCATCATCTAGCAGCTGTTGGATTGATTTCTCATGGTCCCTTACTGTCTTTAAGAAATCTCTGTTTTCATGGTCCTTAACTTTGATCCTGTCTTCTATATCTGATATTCTGTCTTCAGATTCTCTTAGTCTGCTCTGCATGCTTTCAATAGAGTTTTTAATCTCCTGAATATCTGTTTGAATCTGTTTCATAGATTCCATTTCTTTCTTATGTTGGATGATCGTGGTTTCCATTTCTTTCTTATGCTGGGCATTCATGGCTTCCAGCATGTTTCTGATCTCATGTATTTTCTTGTCTGTTTCTGCTCTAGAGCCTCTAATCATGTCTTTCACTCTACTCACCATCTCTGTATTCATCTGGGAGATTATTTCTGCTTTGAATTTTTCTAGAGCCTCATGTATCTGCTTTGTTCCTTCCTGTGCTATCAGTTCAGGGTGTCCAGGTGGTTGATTATCAGACTTTTCCACCTCATTTCCCCCAGAATTTCCTTTTTGTGGCATGGAAGCCTGCGTTTGTGCCTTGCTTAAATGTCTTCTCATTTTTGTTTTTGCTACTGTCCTTGGTTTAATTCCTGGGTTGATATTTCAAAATTGCTTAATGCAGGTATCTTTGTTGCTTGTGTTTAAAACCCTTGTGGAATGATTGCTTTTCAGAGGTGACTTCCAGATATGGCTGTGTTTAGGTTTTGAGGCTCTAATGAATCTGAGGATATTTTATTTTCCTTATACCAGGAAGGAAAACTGATTAGATCAATCAGGATATGTTAAGCCAAATGTTACCATCAGCAATACCATAGCATCAAGTACAGCTTAGAAAATGACAATTTGTGGTAGTTATTAATCTATCATATTTAACTATGTGAAGTATAATCCCCTGTGCCTCTGTAGTGAGGGCCTAGGTAGCAGAAGAGCTGTAAGGCGGGGGGGGGGGGTTGTGGTGGTGGAGTTGGTCCTTGTGGGGGCCTGAGCGGCTAAGCAGAGCACCGGATGAAGGCGGGGCTCCAAGCCGCTCCCAATACCTCACCTTACCGTGGACAGGAACCGGAACACAGCCAAGGAGCCTCAGGCTGCTTGGCAGACCCGCAGAGAGAAGCTCCAGATGAAGGCAGGGCTCCTAGCCACTCCCGGGACCTCACCGTGCCATGGACAGGAACCAGAACACAGCCAAGGAGCCTACTTTGAGAATGTTCCTCTCTCCATTTAGAAAATACAACACCCAAGTTGCTAGTAAATGGAGTAGAAAAATCTACTGTGTGCTCCGCGTTGGTTTAAGACACTGCTCAGCACAAAGGCTCCTTCCTGGAGTGGATCCACTGGGACATTGCTCCAGGTCAATAGAAGAAAGATCTTCTGGACACATCTCAGATAACACATCTGCTGTAACACTTTGTTCTTCACACCTCATCTTTAGCTGCTTGTGTCTAAATATCATTCTTGCCACTACCATCCAGGGGTTAAATCCCTTCTGCCAACAATAGCTTGGTCTTCCGGAGATGTTACTTGCCTAGAACCAATGCCTTGTACGTAGTAGGTGCTCATTCAATATCTGGCCAATGCCCAAATTTCTAACATTGTCTCATTGAGCATTCAATACTATTTTATTGGGATGTAAAGACTTTCATGATACATTTTTAAAGGATGCTCTCTTCATTTTTATCCACATGGTACTAATATCGTTTCATTATTTAAACAGGTGTCAAAAATTACATTCTAAACTACTTAATTCAAAGGAGCTTTCAGGTTTAAAACTTTATATTTATTCATTTCTAGTATTTTTTAAAGCTGCCTCTGGATATATGGGTCACATCCTTGTCTCACAGGAGAAAGGAACAGTACAATTGGAATTTTCTTCAGACTATAGACTAATCAAGGAATCATATAATATAGAGAAAGAATTATAATTCCTTCTACATCCATAAATAATTTACTTACAGAGAACTCTATATAAAGTTACTTACTGATAATCAACTATTATTCTCTGTGATTTTTGGTAGTTTTTATCCATAAGAGAAAGAAACAATAGAAATTAAAAATACCTGAAATCAAAGAACTAGAAGAACCTTCAACCATTGTGCAGGGCCATGGGAAAGCTTTAAACTGGAAAGCAGGCTAAACATTTTCTATAATGTGACATAATGGCTATAAAAATAGGCAGAAGAATGGGGAAAGGGCCCAATGTGTGGATAGTGGTCATGGCTAAATAGTGGGATTCTGGGTAGTTTTGCCTAATTGCTTATAGTTTTCTGTCCTGTCCACATTTTTCTGTTATGACTGAAAACATGTTGATTAAAAACAGTAATTTTCTAATGAGATCCTTTTCTATTAAAGACGAGAAAACTAAAGTCCAAGGTATTCTGACAAGTTGAACTTTGAATTCTGATTTGCATAATTTATAGTATTAGTTTTCAATTCATCCAAGTAGTTGAATAAACACGAATTCTGTGCATTTTTTAAAAATCCAGCACTCATTCTAAAGTCAAGTGGGGAAAGGTGGTTTTATGTGAGCAATGAATCTTCTTATGCTTTCTTTCAGAAAAAGCAGCCATTTGAGCCCATTTCCTTGGGGATCCCCCTCCATACTCCCTCGTTCCTCCTCTCAGTCATCTGTTCTTCCCAAGTGCCCATCACCAATGGTGGCTTCAGTCACCCAGGGATTCTCATAACCTCTAGTGCAAAAGTTAGATTGCTTTGGCAAGGGGCCGTCAAAGCATCCAGGTATAAGTTGATTTCACCGAAGGAAACCTGAACTTTTGACACGATGGGTGCTCACTCCCAATGTTATAGTTTAGATCTAGGATATTCCCCCCCAAAACCTCATGTGTTTGCAAGGTGATTGGCTCATAGGGGTGCAATACTCATCAGGGAATTGGTCCACTGATGAATTCATAGCTGTGTGTGCTGTCAGGAAGTGGGGCTTGAGGGGATGGCATGTAAGGGTATATCTCCTTCCCCAGCTCCTTTCCTCTCTCTCTCCTCCTGGCAGAAATACCTTGAGCAGTTTTTTTCTGCCCTGCTCTCCACCGTGTCTTTCCTGCCTTGGAGTCAACCAAATATGGGCTGAATCCTCTAAAACCTGTGAGCCAAAATGAACCTCTGCTCCTTTAAATTGTGAGTGTCAGGTGTTGTGTCTCAGAGAGGAGAAAATGACTAAGATACCTACTAATTGCCAACACCTCAGAATTAATTTGGCAGAAGTTTCACCCCAGGGTCAGGTGACACAAAAACCAGAAAACTTAGACGTGTTCTTCTCAGAAGAAACAGACCTGGAGACTGCGATTAACAAACTATTTCTGTCATTAGTTCCATGAGGGTGTTCATAGGACACAGAAGCTCAAAGAACTGTTAAATGCTGAACACTTAAAGTATTCTCTACATATTTTGGATATGAGCCTTTTATCAGATATATGTATTGAAAAGATTTTCTCCTAGTCTGTGAATTGTCATTTCATTCTCTAAACAGTATCTTTGGCAGAAGAGAAGTTTTCTTTTTTCATTTTTTTGGGTTTTTCTGTGTATTCCAGGCTGGCCTTGAAGTCATTATACAGCCCCAGGCTACCCTCTAAATCTTGATCCTTCTACCTCAGTCTCCAGAGTTCTAGGACTACACGCAGGTAGCACGCTCCCAGTTCCAAGCTTTCATTTGAGTGAAATGCAATTTATCACAATTTTCTTTCACAGATAATGCTTTTGTTCTTGTATCTCAAACATCATTACTAAACCAAGGGTCGTCTATATTTTCTCCTATGTTCTCTTCTGGAAAATGTATGGTTTCTGTTTTGTTTATTTAGGTCTATGATGCATTTGAATTAGTTTTTTTTAAAGTATATTGTCTGTATACCTGGGCTGAATTTTATCAATTTTGTTGCTTCTTCCAAAGAACAAGCTTTCAGTTTGGTTGTTTTTCTCCACTAATATGTTTTCCATTTCATTGGCTTGTACCTTATTTTTATTATTTCTTTTATTTTTCTTATTTGGATTTAATTTGCTCCTAAGTTTTGAGTGCCCTGAGGCGAATGCTTAGCTTGTTGATTTTAGATCTGTCCACTTATTTATGGATCTATGCTATAGATGTCCATTTGAATACTGCTTTTTTCAACTCCACAAATTTTGATAAGTTGTGTTTTCATTTCCATTTAGCTCTAAATATTTTTGAATCTTTCCTTGAGATTTCTTTGATTCATTCACTATTTAGAAATATTTGTTTCTGCCAGGGATGTAGCTTAGTGGTGCCACGACTGCCTGGCAAGCACAAGGTCTTGAGTTTGATCCCTGGTTCAGGGGGAAAAAAGAAGAAATATTTGTTTAATCTTCAATTATTTTGGAATTTTTATAAGAATTAAAATTTTTTTTTTATCTTATCATCGTTTACTCAAAAACACAGTGTTGAGTGAAGCTCAGCTGGTCCCAGCACCCGGAAGGAAGCTCCCCTGCTCCCACCCCAGGCTCCTAGGGCCAAGAAGGTGAGCCAGTCCCAGCACCCGGAAGGAAGCTCCCCGCCTCCATCACAGGCTCCTAGGGCAGTGAAGCTAAGCTGGTCCCAGCACCCGGAAGGAAACTCCCTGCCTCCATCCCAGGCTCCTAGGGCCAAGGAGGCGAGCCAGTCCCAGCACTCAGAAGGAAGCTCCTTCACCATCCCAAGCTCCTAGGGCAGAGAAGGTGAGCCGTGTGGGTGCCAGAAGCACCCACCCCCTGGGGAAATGAGAAGACACATAAACAAGCCTCAAAAAGAGACTTCCAGATCACCTACAGCAACCCCAAAGGGAAAAGAGATGGAACACCCTGATACTCAACCACCTGGACTCTCTGAACTGGCAACAAAAGAGGATCTGGGAAAAATGAAATCAGAAATAATTTCTCAGATAACAGCAAAGATTTTGCTCATGGTGCAAGACATAATTAATACATCTAGAGAGGACACAGATAAAAAAATAGAGGATCTGAGGAACATGATGGAATCCCAACATAGGAAAGAAATGGAATCCATACAACAGATGCAAACAGATTTCCAAGAGATTAAAAACTCCATCAAAAGTCTGCGCAGCAAAATGAACCAACGTGAGGATAGAATTTCACATATAGAAGATAAGATTGCAATTAGTGACCAAGAAAAGAAAAATTGCTTTAAAATTGTAAGGGAACATGAGAAATCAATCCAGCAGCTGCTAGACGATGCAAAGAAGAATAACATAAAACTGATTGGAGTCAATGAAGAAACAGAAGAGAGTGCAGATGACCTAAAAAAACTGTTCAAGTGATGGCAGAAAACTTCCCAAGGAGGGGAAAAGAACTTGACATACAGAGAAGTGAGGCATATAGGACTCTAGCTAGCCTTATTCAAAAAAAAAAAACTACACATAGGCATATAATAGTTAGGATTCCAGAAATCCAACAGAAGAATAAAATTCTACAAGCAGTTAGAGAAAAGAAACAAATCACATACAAAGGAAAGCCCATCAGAATCATAGCAGACTTCTCCACGCAAACCCTCAAGGGAAGAAAAGCTTGGAGTGATGTATTTCAAGCCCTAAAGGAAAACAGCCTCCAACTCAGATTGATGTACCCTGCAAAATTATCTTTCAAAATTGATGGAGAAATAAGATACTTTCATGATAAAGAGCACCTCAGGAACTTCATGAATACCAAACCGGCACTCCAAAAAATTTTAGACAATACCCTAGGAAAAGACAATGAGGATCACAACCCCAGGAAACCCAGCAGAATGAATCCATTGGATGTGACAAATTAAACACAAAGCGGGAGAATCCAACAAAAAGAAAAAGTCATGACAAGGCTTTTAAAACTTTTAACTTCATCTCCCTAGTGAGTGTATAATTCAATCTTATTATTGTACTGATCAGTATTTTTCTGATTCTAGAGTTGCACACCATTCCTTGTGCTATACTGGCTATTTATCATCTTCTTATGTCTACATTTTAATTGGGTTGTCTATTAATGAGCTCTAAGAATTCTTTAGATATTCTGCTCATAGGTTATATGCATTGTAAATATGGTCTGTTTAAGGACTACTTTTCATTTTAGCAATGTCATTTAAAGTTCTAAATTTTGATGGACTCTCATTTATCAGTTTTTTTTCTTTTATACGTCATGGTTTTTGTATCCTAGGTAGCTCTTGCCTACCCTGAATTCATAAATATTTTCCCTTATAATTTCTTCTTAAAGTTTTATACTTTTAGGCTTTCATATTTAGGTTCATAGATCCTTTCAAGTTATTTTCATGTATGGAAAAAAAGGGTTGAGGTTAATTTTTTATATACGGATACCAGGTGTTCTAGTGCCGTTTGCTGAAGACACTATCTCTTCCTCGGCTCTTGAATCAAGTTTATATTTTATAAAATGCTAATGGTAAATAATCTTTCAAAACTCAGTGGACCATATATGTGTGGTTCTATTTCTAGATTCTCTGTTTTATTCCAATGATCTATATGTCTTTCCTTACACCAACACTGCCTTGATTACTGTAGCTTTAGAAGAAGTCTTAAAATTGGGTGCTAAATGTCTTCCAACACTGTTTTTGTTTTTGGCTTTTCTGGGTTCTTTGTACTCCTACATAACTTTTAAATTTCAATATCCAATTCTTCATTTATAGCAAGTATACACAAACCTGAATTTTTATATATACCTTGTGTTTTCTAATCCTGCTAAATTCAAGTACAAGTTCTAGAGGCTCCTAGAGATTTCTTAGTATTTTCTCTGTAGATGATCATTTCATCTACATATAAAGATTTTGCTTGAACCTTGCCAATACTATCCTAATTGTGTCATTTTATTGCCAGACTATTTTGGTTTAGACCTACGTTTCAAAGTCTAATGGACAGATGAAGAGTAGGCATATATGCCCTTGTTCCCCACTTTAGGGAGAAAGCATTGTATCATCTCCATTCATAGAAGGAGTTTTTGTTGGAAGTATGGAGTACATGTCTTTGATCTGTTGAGAAGGTTCTGTTCTACTTCTAGGCTCCTGATAGCTTTTACCATGAACAACTGTAGAATTTAGTCCAATACTCTTTCTCCAACTAGTGACAGGATCATATGGCTTTTTCCTTTCCTCTGTTAAAATGATTACTTTTGTGGGTGGATCTTCCAATACTGAACCAACACTGCCATCCCTATAATAAAACTTTCTACATACTGCCAGATCTGACTTCTAAGAATTTGTTTTGTTAAACAAATTTCTATCTATGTTCATACTTTTTTCTTCTATTATCTTTATCCAGTTTTAGGATTAGCACAATGTTGAGTTCCGAAAATGAGGGGAAAAGTGTTCCTTCTTTTTTCTGCTTTAATTGTTTGATATAATTTATCAGTTAAAATGTTTATGAGCCTGCTGTTGTCATATAGATAGGTTTTCAAGCTAGGAATATCCTTTTTTAAATAGGTGCTATTCAAATTTTATATTTCCTCCAGAGTTAGTTTCATTAATTTGTCTTCTAAGTTACTTCTTAGAAGTTGTCAAATTTATTTCAAAAAAGATTTTGTAATATGCTTTCTATATCCTTTTAAATTCTGTAAAATCTGTGGTAATGTCTCCTAGATCTTAATATTGTAATTTAAAAAATGTATAACTGATATTGTGTAACAGGAAGAAAAGGTCCAAAAGAGCAGGGGAATTGGGAGGGGTAGGGGAAGGGAAAAAAGGGAAAGGAAAAAATATTAGAAGAGGAAAAAAATGGAAACAAGGTCTTTGCAAATAGGGAAGGGTGGAGGGGGTGAAGGGAGGGCAAGGGAAGGGGAAAAAAAATAAGATCCAAGAGACTCATGTAATTGTACAAGATCCCAATGATGAATGTAACTGTATTTTATACCTAAAATGTACCAATAAAGTTATTTCTGGAAAAATAAAACACAGTGTTAACCATTTGCACAGCATGTACATTGAATTATGTATTAAAAGTCATCTAGCGGTGATCTGCAGTATATGGGAAAACACCTGGCAGCTCCATGGAAGTAAGGCAGTGTTAAGAATTTTTAAATTAGTAATAGGTTGTTGAAACACACTGTGATATGAGTCCATACTTATTTTATGAAAAAATAAAACAAAATTTCATAACAAAATAGTAAGTGAATAACAATAGTTAATATACTGCATATCATTATCTTCAAAGCAGTTATTCAAAGTACAAGGCATAGATGAAAAAGATTCTCTCTTAGAAAGAGGAAACAGATAATAGCGCAAAACTTTCTTTTCAATGAACTAAGAGAGTCCACACCTCACATCAGTTCTTTTCTTTTAAATTTGATACAGTTTGTTTTACATTTTGGGGGAATGTGTCATGTGAGCTTGGGAATAATGTGTATCCTACTGTTTTGGGACAAATTATTTCATAAATGCCAATTAGTTGAGTTGACTGATGGTGTTGCTTAATTCAAGTGTATCCTTAGTGGTTTTTTTGTGCCTGCTGCATTTGTCAAATACTGATAGAGGAGCACTGAAGTCTCCACTACACTAGTGGATTTGTCTATTACTCTGTGCAGTTCTATACATTTCTTTTTTATTAGTTTTGTATCATATAATTTTAATGCTCTGTTGTTAGGTGCATACATATTCAGCATTGTCATGTCTTCTGTGAAAATTCACCCCTTTATCATTAGGTAATACAGAATTTTTATCTATGAGAATTGTTCGTGTTATATAGTCTGCTTTCTCAATATTAATATAGCTACCCTAGCATTCTTTTGATTGCTGTTAGCAGAATTCATCTTTCTCCATCCTATTACTTTTAATTTACCTGTTTTTATCTTTAAAGTGTTTTTTATAGACAACATATATTTGAACTGTTTTTATCCACTCTGCTTTTATCTTTTGATTGACATGTTTAGACTATTCACATTGAAAGTGAGTGATAATATTGTTAGATAATTATCTACTATTTTGGTAATTGTTTCCTGTTCATTGCCCATCACACATTTCAAATGTGTTGCTTTTATTGTATTGATTAAACTACTATCTGTTAAGTCAGTTAAGAATAAGTAAAATAACTACTTACATACATCAGGATGGCTACTATTTTTAAAAAGCAGAAAATAACAAGTATTGATGAGAATTCAGAGAAATTGCAATCCTTGTGCACTGTTGACAGGAATGAAAAATCATTGAATATGGTGTAGCATTTCCTCAAAAAATTGAAAAATATAATAACCCGTGATTTAGCAATTTTATTTCTGGGTATTTACCCAAAAGAGTTGAAAGTGGGGTACTGAAGAGAGTTTTGTATATCTATGTTCATAGCAGTATATTTGCAGTAGCCAAAATTTAGAAGCAATCCAAATCTCCACTGACAAATGAATAGACAAGCAAAATATGGTGTATAACACAATAGAATATTATTCAGCTTTCCAACGGAAGGAAATTATAACACAAGCTACAACATGAATAAATCTTGAGGGCATTGTGTTAAGTGAAGTAAACCAGTCAAAAAAGACAAGTGTTGTATGATTCAACTCCTCTGAGGTACCTAGAAGAGTCAAACTTATTTAGAAAGAAAGTATAATGGTAGTAGGCAGAGGCTTGGGGCAGCAAGGAATAGGAAGCTATTGTTGAATGGGTAATGGTTTCAGTTTTGGAAGGGAGTAAGAGTTTGCAGGTTGGATGCACAAATATGTAAGTTGCTCAGCCTAGGCTGAGCTCAAACTTGCAATCCTCTTGCCTCAGCTTCCCATAGTACTGGGATTACAGGCATGTGCCACCATTCCTAGCTGGGAGCCATCTTAAGAGGTAACAGCCTTTGCCTTGGTTGGCAGTGTGGGAGAACAGAAAAACCGCACATTTTTATTACTCTGGGACACTGCCTCTTTCTCTAGGGAGGTGGTAGCCAACCTCTCTAGGAGTCAGCTTGGGTCCAGGCGAATGGTGACAGTGACATAGAAAAACTAAAATCATGGGGTAAGGGGAAATGGTCCAGTGCCTGTGTCATGGGAGACTGGAATCAAGGCTGAGAAAATTTCAGCATGACAGGGAGAAACACAGTCTCAGTGAGCATATTCAGCCAGGTGGAGGGATACACACACACACACACACACACACACACACACACACACGAAAAAGGCAAAACCCAAAAACCAATGGTATCTTATACACTGTTTCTTTTTTAATGGCAAAACATTTATTGGTACCTTTTAGGCATACATAATGATGACGTCAGCCTCTTTTTTCCCATTCCACCTTCTCCTCAAGCCACCTCCCCACCCTACGGACGAAAGCTTTGTTTCCATTTTTCCTTCTATTTTCTTTTTTTCTTGTCCCTTCCTTTCTCCCTCCCTCCTCTCTTGTTCCCCTTCCCATTTGAACATTTTCTTCCCATTTTCCCCATTTCTATTATACATTTTAGACCTTATTTCCACTTTCAGTTGCTCACACCAGAGAAACTGTGATATTTAACATGTGTGTTTGATTTATTTCACTTAAGAGTATGGTCTCAACGTACACCCATTTAGTTAGAAAGGTTTGAAGCTCATCCTTCTTTATGGCAGAGTAGAACTCCATTGTATAAAAAACCCACATCTTCTTTATACACTTGTCATTTCACGGGCATTTGGACTGTTTCCAAGATTTAGCTATTACAAACTGTGCCGCTATGAACATGAGTATGGATGTATCCCTGTAATATGATGTTTTTAAGCCTTTTTGGGAAGATACCCAGGAGGGAGACAGCTGAGTCAAATGAGATTTCTACTTTTTTTTTCTGAGGAATCTCCACACTGATTTCCACAGTAGGTACACTAGTTTACACTCCCACCAAAAGTGGAGAAGGATTCCTTTTTCCCCAAGCCCCTCCAGCATTTGTTATTCCTTGGATTCTTTCTTTCTTTCTTTTTTTTTTTGCTTAAATTCTTTTATTGGTACATTTTAGGTATACAATACGTTTACATTTATCATTGGGTGCTTGTACCTGTACATGATGTATCTTGGTTCTTATTTTTTCCCCATTACCTGTGTGCCCTTCAAGCCTCCACCCTTTCCTATTTACATAGACTTCATTTCCATTTTTTTCTTTTCTCATAATTTTTCCTTTCCATTCTTTCCTTGCCCCATCTCCTCCCACCACCCATAACCCTTTGGACCTTTTCCTATTTCAAAGTATCAATTATTTGTTATTAATCCTTATTTACACTCTCAGTTTCTCACACTAGAGAAGCTATTCGGTATTTACACATGTGTGTCCTATTTATTTCACTTAAGAGGATGGCCTCAATATGCATCTATTTAACTATAAATGACTCTAGTTTCTCATTCTTTATGGCTGAGTAGTAATCCCTTTTACAAAAAAATCACATCTTTATCCAATTTCCCGTTAATGAGCACTTGGGCTGTTTCCAAGCTTTAGCGATTACAAACTGTGCCTCTATAAACATGGGTGCACATACACGCTGTGGTATGATTCTTTTAATTCTTTGGGGAAGATACCCAGCAGGGGAATAGCTGGGTCAAATGGGACCTCTAGTCCTAGTGCTTTGAGGTAGCTCCACTTTGATTTCCACATTGGTTGCACCAGTCTGCATTCCCACCAACAATGGAGAAGAGTTCCTTTCTCACCACAACCCCGCCAGCATTTGTTATTGGTTGATTTCTTGAGAGCAGCCATTCTTTGTGGGGTGAGGTGGAATCTCAGTGTTGTTTTCATCTGCATCTCTCGAATGACCAGTGATGTTGAACATTTTTTCATATGTTTATTTGCTGCTTTTACTTCTTTGTCTGAGGAATGTCTGTTCATTTTAGATGCCCATTTTTGAATTGGGTCTTTGAATTTTGGGGCTCTGATTTTTTTCAGGTTTTTATATATTGTAGATAGTAGCCTTTTGTCTGAGTTACAACTGCTAAAGATTTTTTCCCACATTGTAGGTTGCCTGTTAGCTCTGTTGGTGGTTTCTTTTGCAGTGCAGAAGCTTTTTAATAAGATGAGATCCCAGTTGTTGATTCTCTGTGCTAGTTCCCACACTACTGAGGTTTTGTTCATAAAGTCTTTTCCTATGCCGATATCTTCAAGAGTTCTACCTAACTTATCTTCCAGCAAGTTTAGTGTTTCTGTCTTAATATTTACATCTTTAATCCACTTTGATCTTAGTTTAGTGCATGGTGATAGATATGCATCTAGTTTTAATCTCTGGCAGGTTGAAATCTACTTTTTCCAAAACCATTTATTAAATAGGCTATCTTTCCTCCAATGAAGGTGGTTGGCTCCTTTATCAAAGATGAGGTGGCTGAGTATGTCTGAAGGTGTTTCTACGACTTCTAATCTATTCCACTGATCCTCAGGTCTGTTTCTTTGCCAGTACCATGTTGTTTTTATCACACTAGCTTTGTAGTATAGCTTCAAGTTGGGTATTGTGATACCACCAGCCATGTCTCTGTTGCCCAGAGTTGCTTTTGCTATTCTAGGTCTCTTCTGGTTCCAAATGAATTTTTGAATTTTTTTCTCTAGCTCTGTGAAGTATGTTGTTGGAATTTCAATTGGCATTGCATTAAATCTATATAGTAGTTTTGGAAGTATGGCCATTTTCACTTCAGGATGGGGAGTTAGAAGGTTGGGGAGGGAGAAATAGGCAGGTAGAAGCTGGATTGATTTCTCGTGGTCCCTTACTATTTTTAAGAAATCTCTGTTTTCATGGTCCTTCACCACAGTCCTGTCTTCTATATCTGATATTCTGTCTTCAGATTCTATTAATCTGCTCTGCATGCTTTCAATGGAGTTTTTAATCTCCTGAATATCTGTTTGAATCTGTTTCATGGATTCCATTGCTTTCTTATGTTGGGCGATCATGGTTTCCATTTTTTTCTTATGCTGGGCATTCACGGCTTCCAGCATGTTTCTGAGCTCATCTATTTTTTTTTTATGTTTCTGTTCTAGAGCCTCTAATCATGTCTTTCACTCTGCTCACCATCTCTGTAGTTTTCTGGGAGATTATTTCTTCTTTGAATTTTTCTAGAGCCTCATTCAATTGTTTTGTTACTTCCTGTGCTATCAGTTCAGGGTGTCTAGGTGGTTGATTATCAGACTTTTCCACCTCATTTCCCCCAGAATTTGCCTTTTGTGGTGTGGAAGTCTGAGTCTGTGCTTTGCTTAAATGTCTTCTCATTTTTGTTTTTGGTACTGTCCTTGATTTAGTTCCTGGGTTGATATTTTGAAGTTGCTTATTGTAAGTATCTTTGTTGATGTATTTAGAACCCTTATGGAATGATTGCTTCTCAGAGGTGTCTTCCAGATATAGGTAGTCTTTAGGTCTTGAGTCTCTAATGGCTCTGAGGCTCTCCTTTTCATTATACCAGGAAGGACAACTGATTAGATCAATCACAACACCTTAGCCCAAGTGATACAGTCAGCAACACCATAGCATCAAGTACATCTTAGAAAATGACAATTTGTGGTAGCTATTAATCTATCACTTTTAACTGTGTGAATTAAATCAAACTCAAGGCCAACCCAACATATGCTTATATTGGATAAACTCTTCAATACAGGAACTTTATCCTTCAGGATGGGGAGTTAGAAGTTTGGGGAGGGAGGAATAGGTAGGTAGAAGGATAGGGGAAGGTTAGCAGTGAGGCCAGAGAGCACAAGCAAGAGAAGGAAAGAGAAGAAAAGACAAAGAGTAAATACAAATTAGGTCCAGAACAGGAACACAAAGGGGAGATGAAGAACAATGTGGGAAAGCAAGGGAGCAAGGCAGAGAGAGAGAGAGAGAAAGAAAATAGAAGAGAAAGAAAAAGAGAACAATAAAAATGTTAGAGTAGAAAAGAAGAAAAAAAAGAATATTAAAAATAAGAGCAAAAATGTGGTAATTTTCAAAATAACAAAAGATACAAATGAAGGGCCTCCTTCAGGGTATGTCTGTGCTGTCACAATAGACAACGTGGGCAGCAGTGTGCAGTTTTAAGTCAATGAGTCTCAGTAAGCTAGTCCCAGACCCGTGAGATTCAGGCAGATTTCTCACTGTAAGTCCCAAGTTGCGCTCCCTGTCCTCCTGCAGGGTTGCACTCTGCAAAGTTCTATTGCAGGTTTCAGCTTCCTTTACCCTGAAGGAAGTCTAGGTTCTGATGGGAGCTGATGATCCCTCCAACTTACCAAGCATGGTGGTCTGGTGTGCCTTTATGCAGAGATTCTCTTCACTTTTCCAGGGGGCTTGTTTTCTTCAGGGAGTTTGAGAGAGGCCCTCTCTCTGTTGTTCACTTCTGTAGCTCAGGACAATGGCTTTTATGTCCCCCTGTGCCTCTGCAGTGTGGGACCACGTAGATGCAGAGCCAGAAGACCAGAGGTGGGGGGGCGGGGCCTGTTGCTGGAGGCGCACGTGTGACCAAGCTGGTGGCTGGTGGGTGTGCTGGAGGAAGAAGGTACCAGTCAGGCTGGTAGAACCATTGCAAGAATAAATCCTCAAAAGTTTTTTAGGCTGACTACCAAGGTTGTGTCCTGTTATAATGAGCAGCCCATTTTGAGTATTTTGTAGTTTTCATTCTCTTACATTGTTAGTGATACAAATATACTCTATTCCTCGGTGTTCATAGCTCATAATCCCGAACAGTAGTTTGTCAGGCTGTAAGTTGACATAAGCACTTAAGCACCTTGTCTTGCTTGCCTGGGATGGAGCAGCTATTTACTCAAGCTCAGATTAAAAAGGGACAAGTTCACGTAGGTGCCAAATAAGGGGCAACATCCCAATTCTGCAGAAACCAAAATATTGACTAAACAAAGAACTTAGGAGTCATCAAGAACTGCTAGACACCACACAGTCTCCAGTTGCTAGTTCACGGGCAACTAAGGTTTTGTTCATAAAATCTTTTCCTACACCAATGTCTTCAAGAGTTCTACCTAACCTCTGTTCCAGGCAGTTCAGCATTTCTTTTTTTCTTTCTTTTTTTTTTTTTTGGTACCAGGGATGGAACTTGGGTCCTTGTGCTTGCACAGCAGGTCAGCATTTCTATTTTAGTATTTATATCTTTAATCTTTTTCAATTTTAGTGTAGTGCTTGGTGAGAGCTATTGGTCCAGTTTTAGTCATTGGCAAATCAAAACCCAATTTTTCCACCACCATTTATTAAACGGGCTATCTTTGCTCCAGTGAGGGTGTTTGGCTCCTTTATCAAAGATGAGATGGCCAAGTGTGTCTGGAGTTGTTTCAGCATCTTCTAATCTGTTCTACTGGTCCTCAGGTCTGTTTCTTTCCCAGTACCATGATGTTTTTATCACAGCAGCTTTGTAGTATAGTTTCAAGTTTGGGGTTGTGATACCCCCTGCCATGTCTCTTTTACCTAGAATTGCTTTTGCTATTCTGGGTCTCTTCTTGTTCCAAATGAACATTTGGATTGTTTTCTCAAGGTCCAGGAAGTATGCTGCTGGGATTTCAATTGGGATTAGATTGAATCTATATAGCAGTTTTGGAAGTATGGCCATTTTCACTATGTTGATCCTTCCTACCCAGGAGCAGCTGATGCCTTTCTATTTTCTGATATCATCTTCAATCTCTCTTTTCAGAGTACTATAGTTTTCAGAGAAGAGTTCTTTGATTTCTTTTGTTAGGTTGATTCCTAGGTATTTCAGTTTCTTGGAAGCTATTGTGAAAGGAATTGTTTGCCCTATTTCTGTCTCAGTGAGTGTTTTGTTCATGTAGAGGAAAGCTATTGATTTCTGTGTGTTGACCTTGTAACCAGCTACTTGACTGAATTTGGTTATTAAGTCTAGAAGACTTTTGGTGGAGTTCTTGGGGTCTTCTATGTAGAGTATCATGTCATCTGCAAATAATGACAATATGACTTCTTCATTTCCTATCTTTATTCCTTTCTCTTGTCTAATTACCTTGGCTAATGTTTCCAAAACTATATTGCACAGGAGTGGTGATAGTGGAAATCCTTGTCTTGTTCTTGATTTTAGTGTGAAGGATTTCAGTTTTTGACCATTTAGTGTGATATTGGCTCTTGCTTTTTCACAGATGGCTTTTATCATGTTCAGGTAGAGACCATCCATTTCAATTTTTTGTAGGGTTTTCATCATAAATGCATGTTGTATTTTGTCAAATGCATTTTCTGCATCTATTGAGATGATCATATGGTTTTTGTACTTTGGTCTATTGATATAGTGTATTACATTGATTGATTTGCATATGTTGAACCATCCCTGCATCGCTGGGTGAATCCCACTTGGTCAGGATGTGTGATCTTCTGCATTCTATTTGCCAGTGTCTTATTAAGGATTTTTGCATCTATGTTCATTAGTGAGATTGGCCTATAGTTCTCTTTTTGGGTTGGGTCTTTCTGTGATTTGGGGTTCAAGGTGATGCTTGCTTCCAGGAATGAATTTGGGAGTATTGCTTCCCTTTCAATTTCACTGAAGAGTTTAACCATAGTGCCAGCAGTTCCTCTCTAAATGTCTTGTAGAATTCAGCAGTGAAGCCATCAGGACCTGGGCTTTACTTAGTTGATAAGTTTTTACTTATGTTTTCAATTTCATTGATTGATATTGGGTCATTTAAAATTTTTAGGTCTTCTTCATTCAACTTTGGTAATTCATACGTATCTAGAAATCTTTCCATTTCTTCTGTGTTTTCCATCTTATTGGTGTATAGTTTCTGGAAGTAGGTATTGATGATCCTCTGGATTTCTGCTTGGTCCATTGTACTTTCACCCTTTTCATTCCTAATTGCATGGATTTGGGCCTTTTCTTTTCTTTTTCTGATAAGGTTGGCTAAGGTTTTGTCAATTTTGTTTATTCTTTTGAAGCACCAAGTGCTGGCTTCATTAATTTTTTGTATCCTCTCAGTCTCCATTGCATTGATTTCTGCTCTGATCTGTATAATTTTCTCCCCTGTATGAGTTTTAGATTTTTCCTGCTCTTCTTTTTCTAGAAGCTTGAGGTTCAGCATCAGGCTGTTTAATTGGGCTCGTTCTGTTTTCCTAATATGAGTATTCACTGGTATGAATTTCCCTTGTAAGACTGTTTTCATTGTGTCCCATAGATTTCGATATGTTTATTGTCATTGTTACTTAATTGAAGGAACTGTTTGATTTCTTCTTTAATTTCTTCTGTGAGCCATTGCTTATTCAGAAGTGTGCAGTTCAATTTCCACATGTTTATGAAATTCTTGCATTTTATTTTGCTGTTGATCTCCAATTTCATTGCAGTATGGTCTGATAATACACAAGGGATAACTTGAATTCCTTTGCTCTTACTTAAACATGTTCTATGAGTCAGTATGTGGTCTATTTTGGAGAACGACCCGTGTACAGCTGAAGAGGATGTGTATTCTGATTTTGTGGGGTGGAACAATCTGTATATATCTGTCAAGTTCATTTGTTCATGAGTTCTACTATTTCATTACTTATTTTTTGTGTAGTTGATCCATCTATTTGTGAGAGTGGGGTATTGAGGTACCCCACTACTATTGTATTAGTGCATATATGACTTTTCATGTCCATTAGTATTTGTTTTATATAGTTGGATGCACTAACATTTAGTGCATATATATTTAAGATTGTCATCTCTTCCTGTTGGATTGTTCCCTTTACAAGGATGTAGTGTTCTTCTTCGTCTCTCTTAATCAGTGTTGGTTTGAAATCCTCTTGATCTGCAAGGAGGATAGCTACTCCTGCTTTTTTTCGGGTTCCTGACACATGGAGTATTGTTTTCCACCCTTTAATTTTCAGTCTGTGAATTTCTGTTTGAATTAACTGTGTTTCTTCTATGCAGCATATTGTATTTTGCCTCTTGACCCATTCAGCCAGTCTGTTTCTTTTGATTGGTGAATTGAGACCATTAACATTGATGGTTATAACTGATACTTATTGACTTATCATTGTCATGACTTTTTCTTTTTGTTGGATTCTTCCCCTTCACATTTAATTTTTTTCATGCCTGATGGATTAATTCTGCTGTGCTTCCTGGGGTTGTGATCCTGTCTTTTCCTATGATATTGTCTAAAGTATTTTGGAGTGCTGCTTTGGTGTTTATGAAGTTCCTAAAGTGCTCTTTGTCATGACACTATCTTATTTCTCCATAAATTTTGAAAGATTGTTTTGAAGGGTACATCTATCTGGGTTGGAGGCTGTTTTCCTTTAGGGCTTGAAATACATCACTCCAAGCTCTTCTTGCCTTGAATCTTTGTGTTGAGAAGTTTGCTGTGATTCTGATGGGCTTTCCTTTGTATGTGATTCATTTGTCTTCTCTAACTGCTTGAAGGACTTTGTTCTTCTGTTGGGTTTCTGGAATGTTAACAATTATATGCCTATGTGTAGATTTTTTTGATCAAGGCTAGTTGGGGTCTTATATGCCTCACTTATCTGTATGTCAAATTCTTTTCCCCTGCTTGGGAAGTTTTCTACCATCACTTCTGTGAACAGATTTCTTATGTAATCTGCACTCTCTCCTGTTTTTTCTTGACTCCAATCAGTCTTATGTTATTCTCCTTTTCATCATCTAGCAGCTGTTCGATTAATTTCTCGAGGTCTTTTCCAATTTTGAAATAATTTTTCTTTTCCTAGTCACTAATTTTAATCTTGTCTTCTATATCTGAAATTCTGTCCTCACATTGGCTCATTCTGCTGTGTAGACATTCAATGGAGTTTTTAATCTCCTAGATATCTGTTTTATTTATTCCATTTGTTTCCTGTGTTGAGTTCCATCATGTTCCTGAACTCCTTTCTAGATTTATCAATCATGTCTTTCATTATGAGCACAATCTCTGCTGTTACCTGAGAAATAATTTCTGATTTCATTTTTTCCAGATCTTCTTTTGTACTTCACTGTATGCTCTCCTTAATTTGAGTGTTTGTATTGAGAAGTCTGCTGTGATTCTGATGGGCTTTCCTTTATCAGTGGCCTGTTTCTTTTTTCTAACAGGGTTTTTGTTTTGTTTTTTGGTACCAGGTATTGAACTCAGGACCTTGTGGTTTTGAGGCAGTTTTGGTGCCACTGAGCTAAATCCACAGCCCACTAACAGCTTTTAATATTCTGTCCTTGTGTTGAATTGCTGCAATATTGTCAATTATATGCCTTGCAGAAGATTTTTTTGATCCTGGCTAATTGGAGTCCTGTATGCCTCTCTTATTTACATGTCAAATTCTTTTTCTCTGTTTGGGAAGTTTTTTGCCATTACTTCTGAGAACAGGATTTTTATATCATTTATGCTATCTCCTGCTTTTTCATTGACTCCAATCAAGTGTATATTTTTTTTCCCTAAATTCTTTTATTGGTACATTTTAGGTATACAATGCATTTACATTTATCATTGAGTACTTGTACCTGTACATGACGTATCTTGGTTCTTATTTTTCCTCAATCCCTGTCCTCCCTTCACTTCCTCCACCCTTCCCTATTTAGAAAGACTTTGTTTCCATTTTTTGCTTTTCTCATAATTTTTCCTTTCTCTTCTTTCCTTTCACTTTCCCCTCCCACTTGCCCTTCCCCTTTGCTCCTTTTCTTCCTATTTCAAAGTATCAATTATTCATTATTAATCCTTTAATCATTTTTTACACTTTCAGTTTCTCATACTAGAGACGCTATTCAGTATTTACACATGTGTGTTCTATTTATTTCACTTTAACATTATTGCCTCAATATGCATCCGTTTAGTTATAAATGACTCTAGTTTCTCATTCTTTATGGCTGAGTAGTATTCCATTTTATAAAAAAACCAAATCTTTTTTATCCAGTTTCCAGTTGATGGGCACTTGGGCTGTTTCCAAGCTTTAGCTAGTACAAACTGTGCCTCTATAAACATGGGTGCACATATATCACTGTGGTTTGATTTTTTTAATTCTTTTGAGAAGATACCCAGCAGGGCAATATCTAGGTCAAATGGGACCTCTAGTCCTAGCTCTTTGAGGTATCTCCATACTGATTTCCACAGTAGTTGTACCAGTGTGCACTCCCACCAAGAGTGGAGAAAGGTTCCTTTCTCCCCACACCCCCACCAGCATTTGTTATTGGTTGATTTCTTGATAGCAGCCATTCTTTCTTGCATGAGGTGGAATCTCAGTGTTGTTTTCATCTGCTCCTCTCTAATGAACATTTTTTCATATGTTTATTTGCTGCTTTTACTTCTTTGTCTGAGAAATGTCTGCTCATTTCCGATGCCCATTTTTGAATTGGGTCTTTGAATTTGGGGGAGTCTGATTTTTTTCAGTTCTTTATATATTCTAAATAGTAGTAGCAGGTACAGCTGCTAAAATTTTTTCCCATATTTTAGGTTGTCTGTTAGCTCTGTTTGTGGTTTCTCTTGCAGTGCAGAAGTTTTTAATCAGATGAGATCCCAGCTCTTGATTCTATGAAGCATAGGTTATTATTCTTTGCTTCATCTAGCATTTGCTGGATTGATTTCTTGTGGTCCCTTGCCATTCTTAAGAAATCTCTGTTTTCATAATTGTTCACCACATTCCTGTCTTCTATTTCTGATATTCTGTCCTCACATTGGCTCATTCTGCTGCATGTACTTTCAGTAGAGTTTTTAATCTCCTGTACATATGTTTGAATCTGTTTCATGGATTCCATTTCTTTCCTATGCTGTGTGTTCATTGTTTCCATCATGTTCCTGAGCTCCTCTATTTTTTAAATCTATATCTGCTCTAGAGTCACATATCTTACATTCTTGTCTCCATCTGTGTAATTATCTAGGAAATTATTTCTCCTTTGATTTTTTTCTAGAATTTCACTAATCTGCTTTGTTACTTATCCTGTTACCACTTTAGAAAGTGTAGGTGGATGGCTTTTGGATTGTCCCACCTCATTCCCCCTAGGGTTTGCCTTTGGTGAGCTAAAGGTCTGTGGGTTTACATCTCATTTAAGAGTCTTCTCATATTCTTTTTTTTCTTTTTTTTTTTTGGTACCAGGGATTGAACTCGGGACCTTGCACCAGAACCACTGAGCTAAATCCCTGGCCCCTACCTCATTTTTTGTTTTTTTAGAAATTTGATTCTTGGGTTGATGCTTACAAATTGATTATGGCAAGTAGCATTATTGCCAGTATTCAGAACACTTAGGAAATGACTACTTCTCAGAGTTGTCTTTCAGGTGTAGTTGGCTTTTGGGTTACGAATTTGTCACAAAATCTTAGCTCTTAAATTTTTTGAGGATGAGAAGTTTGTCCCTACTTGGCTCAACTACCAGTTCTTTAGCACTGGTGCATCGGGGTTTTTTCCCCCTTAGTCAATCTCAGTTTTGATATACTGGGAACAACTGATCCGCACAATTATGTCATCTTAACTAAAGTAGCATAATTAACAACAAAATAGACTCAAATACAGCCTGGAAAATGACAAACTGTGGTAGTTATTAATTTGCTACCTTTAACCATATGAACTAGATTTGTGCTTATATAACAAAATCTATAATGAATTCAAAAATTGTACGCAGTAAATAAGTCCTTCACATGGCAATTTTACCCTTAGGGGATAAGATTTAAAAGAGGTTTCAGGGAAAAACAGAGAAACAGAATAGGAAGTGATGTAAAGTAAGGCCGGAGGACAAACTTTAGGAAACTGGTGAAGAATAGAGGGGGGAAAGAGATAAGGAAGAAATAAAAACAAGAGCAGAACAGAACAACAACCCCCAAAACTGTAAATTGTGTTCCAGCAATCAAGAAAAAATAAAACTAAAACTGGATAAAGATAATAGAAGAAAAAAGTATGAACATAGATAGAAATTTTTTTAACAAAACAAACTATTAGAAATCAGCTCTGGCAGTATGTAGAAAGTGGTTTTATTATAGGGATGACAGTGTTGGTTCAGCATTGGAAGACCCACCCCCAAAAGTCATCATTTTAACAGAGGAAAGGAAAAAGCCATATGATCCTGTCACTAGTTGGAGAAAAAGTATTGGACTAAATTCTACAGTTGTTCATGGTAAAAGCTTTCAGGAGACTAGAAGTAGAACAGAACCTTCTCAACAGATTAAAGACATGTACTCCATACTTCCAGCGAGATTGCCTTATATGAATGGAGAAGATACAATGCTTTCTCCCTAACGTGGGGAATAAGGGCAGATATGCCTACTCTTCCTCTGTCCATTAAACTTTGAAACATAGCCCTAAACCAAAATAGTCTGGCAATAAAATGACACAATTAGGATAGTATTGTCAAGGTTCAAGCAAAATCTTTATATGTAGATGAAATGATCATCTACAGAGAAAATACTAGGAAATCCCTAGAAGCCCCTAGAACTTGTACTTGAATTTAGCAGGATTAGAAAACACAAAGTATGCATAAAAATTCAGGTCTATGCATACTTGCTATAAATGAAGAATTGGATATTGAAATTTAAAAGTTATGTAGGAGTACAAAGGACCTAGAAAAGTAAAAAGAAAAAGAAAAAAAAGTGTTGGAAGATGTTTAGTACCTAATTTTAAGACTTCCTGTAAAGCTACAGTAATCAAGGCAGTGTTGGTGTAAGGAAAGACATATAGATCATTGGAATAAAACAGAGAATCTAGAAATAGAACCACACATATATGGTCCACTGAGTTTTGAATGATTATTTAACATTAACATTTTATAGAATATAAACTCAATTCAAGAGCCAAGGAAAAGACAGTGTTTTCAGCAAATGGCACTAGAACACCTGGTATCTGTATATAAAAAATTAACCTCGACCCTTTATTTCCATACATAAAAATAACTTGAAAGGATCTATGAACCTAAATATGAAAGACTAAAACTATAAGACTTTAAGAAGAAATTATAAGGGATAATATTTATGAATTTAAGGTAGGTAAGAACTACTTAGTATACAAAAGACATGATGTATAAAAGAAAAAAATTGATAAATGAGATTCCATCAAAATTTAGAACTTTAAATGACATCATTAAAATGAAAAGTAGTCCTTAAACAGACCATATTTACAATGCATATAACCTGTGACCAGAATATATACAGAACTCTTACAGCTCATTAATAGACAACCCAATTCAAAAGCAGACACAAGATGATAAATAGCCAGTACAGCACAAGGAAAGGTGTGCAACACCAGAATCAGAAAAATACTAATCAGTACAATAATAAGACTGAACTATACACTCATTAGGGAGATGAAGTTAAAAGTTTTAAAACCCTTGTCATGACTTTTTCTTTTCTTTGGATTCTCCCACTTTGCATTTAATTTATCACGCCCAATGGCTTCATTCTGCTGGGCTTTCAGGGGTTGTCATCCTCATTGTCTTTTCTTAGGATATCGTCTAAAATTTTTTGGAGTGCTGGTTTAATATTCATGAAGTTCCTAAGGTTCTCTTTATAATGAAAGTATCTTATTTCTCCATCAATTTTGAAAGATAATTTTGCAGGGTACATCAATCTGGGTTGGAGGCTGTTTTCCTTTAGGGCTAGGAATACATCACTCCAAGCTCTTCTTGCCTTGAGGGTTTGCATTGAGAAGTCTGCTGTGATTCTGATGGGCTTTCCTTTGTATGTGATTTGTTTCTTTTCTCTCACTGCTTGTAGAATTTTATTCTTCTGTTGGGTTTCTGGAATCCTAACTATAATATGCCTATGTGTATATTTTTTGTTGATCAAGGCTAGCTGGAGTCCTATATGCCTCACTTATCTGTATGTCAAGTTCTTTTCCCCTCCTTGGGAAGTTTTCTGCCATCACTTCTGTGAACAGTTTTTTTGTGTCATCTGCACTCTTTCCTGTTTCTTCATTGACTCCAATCAGTCTTATGTTATTATTCTTTGCATTGTCTAGCAGCTGCTGGATTGCTTTCTCATGGTCCCTTACAATTTTAAAGCAATTTTTCTTTTCCTGTTCACTAATTGCAATCTTATCTTCTTTGTTTGAAATTCTGTCCTCACATTGGTTCATTGTGTTGTGTAGACTTTCAGTGGAGTTTTTAATCTCCTGGAAATCTGTTTGCATCTGTTTTATGGATTCCATTTGTTTCCTTTATTGGGATTCCATCATGTTCCTCAGATCCTCTATTTTTTTTTAATCCATGTCCTCTCTAGATTTATTAATCATGTTTTGCACTATGGGCACAGTCTCTGCTGTTATCTGAGAAATTATTTCTGATTTCATTTTTTCCAGATCCTCTTTTCTTGCCAGTTCAGGGAGTCCAGGTGGTTGAGTATCAGAGTGTTCCATCTCATTTCCCTTTGGGGTTGCTCTAGGTGATCTGGAAGTCTGTTTTGGGGGCCTGTTTACCTGTTTTCTCATTTCCTCGGGATTGGGGTTGTGTTGCTGGTGCCCACGCGGCTCACCTCCTCTGCCATAGTGTGACGGACCAGCCGTCACCAGTCGAACAGTTCCTGAATGGGGGAAAGGAGGACTGAGAAAAATCAAGAGAAGAGACAGAGTCGGGAGGGCTCCCAAGACCGAGCAAGCAAGTTTATTTTCACCTCTCTTTTATACACTCAGTGAGTTAGGTCATTAACCATGACCTTTATCCAAAACACCTGCTTCGTTGTTTGCTAGTTTTCTAGACACTCCTCACCCTCATGGGCTACTTTGTTTCCTGGCGTTACAGAAGGTTCACCTTGTTGCTAGGGCAAACTCTAAAGGGAAACATCGGAGTTAGTGGAGACGCGGTTTCCCATTACATAGTCTCCTGGCTATTTATAACAAAGGGTAAAATTAAAATGAAGCTTTTTGGCTGACACTGCTCCCCACATCTCCCCCTGTTTTATATAATATGATCAAGGTCCCTTGATCACGCAGATAGACTGTGCCTGTCTTAGGCGAGGAATATAAAGAAATCCCTTACCCATCATAGAGTCAAGAGCATCATTATACTCTTGCTCTGTCTTAGGTTGGTGATGTCTCATACTCCTCTTACCCGTCATTGACTACCAGCCTCTGCAGAGGATTACACCTTGGGCCTAGGTGGCGCAACATGTAATTGTAGACCATGGATACTTCCAGCCATCGTTCTTAAGGAATGCATAAACACCCGTAATAACACCGGGAGGATTATGCATCCGATAATTAACCCTCCTCCAATGATTGCTACAGAAATGAGTAACCGTGTAAATGAAGATGCAGATGGCAAAATTTTTCTAATTTGTTCAATAAAATCCTGTGCAGTCTGGGCTGCATCAAATTTTAGGGGCTCTGCATTTTGGAGATCCATAATTTCTTTATGAAGCCTTATTAAATCCAGAGACACATTTGTACTGTGCCAAACCCCTTGTAAATGTTTTCTAATCCTATCCCACTCATAACCTGTATCATTATACATCTTACTAGTAACACAGTCCATTGATAATCGGCATGACACCACTCATAACCTGTATCATTATACATCTTACTAGTAACACAGATCCATTGATAATCAGCATGACATTTCAGTTTGCTTCTAATTTTGAGCCCTTGTATTTCGTTTCCTAAATATGTGACAATTGAATATAGGGCATCTATTTTTTGCTCCATCTTAAGATCTATATCCTCCTGTGTCTTTAAGGCCATAGTAACATTTTTTGACAGCTCATTAACATAATGCGCATTCTGTACAGACTGCGAAAGGGCAACAGCGGCAGTAACAGCAGTGGCTATAAGAGATATGAGTGCAACTACTCCAGCAATAATTAACCCTACTACTCTTTTTTGCCTACTTAGAGCCTTATTAATTTCTTCCAACACCTGCAATCCTTGATCTGCATACCATGCCCCCGTAACATTAACAGGCATCATAACAAATGCTGGCTGTTGCAAAACCATTACCTGATTCTCTGTCCGGGTAACACAATTACTCATTTGACAATCAGAACAAGTAACATTATAATAACCATTACCATTTGGAATATTAACATTTCCCACAAGCAATACATAAGGGCGCATGACACAAGCAGTGACATTTCCTTTGGGATGATAAGAATTCTCGGGTTGGGCTTTAACCTCATCCAAAGCTGCAGCCAATTTCCAAATATATGTTTGAGCATATCCTTTGTCACTCCACCATAGCCCTGCAGAGAGTGCTGTTTCGCTTAACGGCGGGGGACTAGGAAAGGGGGAATTATACATCTGGGCAGAGACATAATCTCGCGATGCAGACCAGTCCAAGACATAAGTATCAAATCCAGTAATATTATATCTCACAGGAGCATCTGCCACACATCTCTTCCATGGAATAGTCTTATTGGAGCATTCTCTCCTCCCACAAGGTGGAAAAGTCTGAGGCACTACACCAGTAGTCTCCATACCCACAGGTAGATGTAAACGGACTCCAATGATCCCGCTTTCGCATTGATCTACCTGCCTTCCTACCAAGGTGCGAGCACTCAGTCTTATACACCTGGTCTTGTTGATTTTGGAGAAACATATGGGAGTTCCAGTTCTTGATCCCATATAGTTAAACCATCGAACCTCGTTCTTGTCAGGGGCCACTGTGTCATCCAACAGCCTGGTATTATTCATCCATACCATTACTTCTCCATTTTCCCAGCTCATTGGATGTACAACAGGTCGATCAGGCACATAAGTCCAATAAAGTTCTCCATTAAACATCATCATTAGATTCATCAGCAGGACAGTTATTAGAATCATCCTGAGGGGCAGAAGAACTTCCCGCAAAATGGACCAATCTTTCAGGCAGCCACCGGGCACCTTCAGTGTCCTGTGGAAAAACACAAACATGCCCTCGACCCCATATTAGTACCAGATCGGGACCATTCCATACACCCGTGAGGGGATCTTTCCATTTTACCAATGCATATGATGATTTGGTCTCTGGATGCCATAATCTTTCCGCTGCAGTCAACCCTTGAGCATCCACAATCAAAAAATTCAAAACAAATAATGCATGATTTAGAGAATTTTGTGGGGATAGGGGATATAACTCCCCCTTCTTTACCTTATTTAATTGAAAGTTGCTATTGTCTTATATAGTTATACTTTTCTAATGGATGTTCAAGACCAAGTTACAGTGAGACCTACATTAAATAAAATCAATCTCCTGTCATCCAACAAGGTCAATCAAGTCTCCACAGGCACTGTCCCGGAACCATGCATAGAGCCTCTCAGCCCCTCTGTCAGTGTCAGCCACCAGGACACGCCACGGCCCTGCCCGACCATGCCGCCTCCTGCGAAAGCATGGGAGACCCTCCTCCTCCAGGTGACATTCCTTTGGCACACTTCCTGCAGGATCTTCACTGCCTTGGTATTCAGCAACCTCCCTGCTCAAGAGGCCGGGTGACTCACCAAAAATGCAGGATCTCGGAGATGGTTCCCTCATGTCCTGGATCTTTCTGCCATTGTTGTTGACCTTGGAGGGCCAGGGCCAAAATATTGGCTGCCTTCTTAGCCCAAATACCTCTTCAGTTTTGGTCTCTAAACTTTGGTTGTTGAACACCCAGAAGAGAAGATCAATAACATTAGCATTGTAAGAGGAGTAGTGAACTCAACTATTATAATTTTACCTGGATATAAGCATTTTGGAATAAAAATATAGTTAAACTGTTATTATTGCCAATGATAGTTGTTTTTGTGGTTAAATCCCTGAGTAGCTTTTTATAGGAAGTCATCTAAGGAAAATATATCAGCATGCAAGTGTGCCTATTTTCATAGGTGGCTGGAGCATAAGAGAAGGGCAAATACCTGAATCAAAAGGTTATTACCATAAACGATATGTTGGAAGACCCATACAATTAGAGGGCATGAATACATTTTGAACACCAGAAAAGGAGTAGTAATAAATATCACAGTTACATAAAACCTTATGTTCTTCACTGTAGTTTGGTACCAAAACCATCTTTCTAATAACACTCTCTTTTTTATGACACAGAAATTAAGCTTTTGAAGATGACCAATGTGGACATATTACAATAACATATTCAGAACCCAACCAATGTAAACATTTTACAATGACATATTTAGCGCTTAAACATCAATGATAACCAATGTAATCAATTTATAACATATTTAGAATTTAAACTTCAATGATAACCAATGTAATCAATCTATAACATATTTAGAATTTAAACTTCAATGATAACCAATGTAATCAATTTATAACATATTTAGAATTTAAACGTCAACGATAACCAATGTAATCAATTTATAACAACATATTGAGACAATATTTGTTGTGGTGTGTCTCCCATAAGATTATAAAAATTACTAGGGGGTCTCTTTAGTGAATTAAGACCAGAATAATTATTTTCTGGGTGGCCACTTCTTTATTCACCAAAGGGAGTACCCACAGTCTCTATTTTGACAAAGAATAAGAATATATATATCTTATTTTACAACTGCTTATTGCAATTTGATTATTGCATGTAGGTGACAATACACATTACTTTTATAAAATAAATCTTGGTGGCACTTTGATCAGTTAGCAACCTGGGAAGGAAGGCATGCATTTAATTTAATAACATTTATCTGTAAGCCAATTTAACAATAGGTGAATATCTTTTAAAAAAATTTTTTCAAAAGGTGAAAAGGAAAAGAAAAAAAAATTGAGCTCAACTGTACAAACAGACAAACAACAGACAACAGACAAACATATAAAACAATTTATAAAATTAAGAGTGCACTCAAATATATTTAGCCAAATTGAATCATAATATTCTTTTTATAATTATTAGATTTATAATTGTATGACTGGTCAAAAACTTTGGAATAGTCAATTAACAGAGATCTCGAGATTAGAATCAGAAGGAATGAAAGCGCTTTTATACCTGTAAATATAAAAGGAGCATTTCGAAGTTGTCCCCCACCTTTATAAATTTTTTTTTACCATAAATCTATAATTATCATCTAAACCTTCTACAAGAGGGGGGCTGAAGGAGGGCACTCAGTTTTTCTATCTATGCACGAAATGTCCTCCGGACTAGAGGCAGCCGCGTCTCCTTGTGAGTTACCCACTGAAGTCCCGTGACGTGGGTCCAAGCTCTCCTTGATAAGACCCCAAAGACTAAACACATCAACAGGCACTTTGGAAGGCCCGTGGCCAGCATAATAATCCTGTAATTTTTTTCCTACCTTATTCCATAATTTTAAACTAACAGTTCCCTCCGTGGGGAACCAGGGGGAGACCTTTTCAACAAACTCTAAAAAGGCATAGAGCTGTTGATGCCCGACGCGTGCACCTCGAGCCTGTAACATATTTTTAAGCGTTTGAGCGAACATCACCCTGCTACTGTCTTGCCCCATACTCTCCTGAGTATTATCGCCGCCCGTCACTTACCGAGCGCCCTCGTATTCCCGCGGTGTCCTTCACTCTGGTATCCCCCGTATTCAGGTCCCTGTTCAGGCGCCACCTGTGACGGACCAGCCATCACCAGTCAAACAGTTCCTGAATGGGGGAAAGGAGGACTGAGAAAAATCAAGAGAAGAGACAGAGTCGGGAGGGCTCCCAAGACCGAGCAAGCAAGTTTATTTTCACCTCTCTTTTATACACTCAGTGAGTTAGGTCATTAACCATGACCTTTATCTAAAACACCTGCTTCGTTGTTTGCTAGTTTTCTAGACACTCCTCACCCTCATGGGCTACTTTGTTTCCTGGCGTTACAGAAGGTTCACCTTGTTGCTAGGGCAAACTCTAAAGGGAAACATCGGAGTTAGTGGAGACACGGTTTCCCATTACATAGTCTCCTGGCTATTTATAACAAAGGGTAAAATTAAAATGAAGCTTTTTGGCTGACACCGCTCCCCACACCCTAGGACTGGTAGAATGGTGGTGGTGGAGCCTCCTCCTAGGCACTGGGATTGGCTCACCTCCTGTGACCTGGAAGTGGTGGAATGGCGGCAAGTGAGCCTCCTCCTGAGCGCTGGGATTGGCTCACCTCCTTGCCCTAGGAGCGGTCGAATCAGTAGTGATCTTTTAAAATAAGTTTTAAATTATCTGTTGATATAATGTTGGTTGTTTAGATGTTGATATTACTGGTAGTTATTCTTTCCATGAAAAACAGTCTTAGGGTTTAAACCTAGTACTTTGAACGGGTAGGGTGGAGATTTCCTATTGAGAAATGCCCACAGGGTACAGCACATCCTTAAAAGAAAGCCACTTACTAAAAGACCTCCACACAATGATGGACAATAATGGTAGACATATCCATCTCAACCTCAGCACAAAAACACAAGAATCATGAGAAAACAAAAAATTCATAACTCTCCAAAAGTTGATCTCAGAGGCACTGAAGTGGATGAATTTCCAGAAAAGGAACTCAAAATCAAATAGCTAAAATAATTGAGGAGATCAAAAAAGAGACAAAGAATCAGCTGAATGAACTAAAGAAGACAATGCAGGATATGAAAAATCACTTGAGTAAAGTGATAAAGATTCTGAAAAAGAACCAAACAGAAATCCTGGACATGAGAACCTCAATTAGTCACATAAAAACTCAAGAGAAAGTATCACCAATAGAGTAGATGGATCAAAATGAAGAGTATCAGGCCTTGAAGACAAGGGGTATATACTAGAACATTCAGAGAACAGTAAAGAAAAAAGAAAAGGAATGAATTAATGGATTATCTAAGAGCTCTTGGAAAACTCTAAAAGATTGTATTCAAGATTTATTGTCCTCAAAGAGGGTGAGGAGGCAAATAAAGGCTAATGTCATGAAATACCTATTCATTGAAATTATAGCAGACATTTCCCCAAATCTGGGGAATGACATGAATATCCAGGTACTGGAGGCATTTAGAACCACAAATAAAATGATCAGAAAAAAAACTTTTCAGGACATATCATAGTCAAATTGCCGAAAATTGAAAACAAAGATAAAAATTAAAAATATTAGAGAGAAATGCTAAATAATTTATAATGGCAAGCCCATCAGAATAACAACAGATTTCTCAACAGAAACTCTAAAGAACAGGAAGGTGTGAAATGATGTAATTCAAACCCTGAAAAAAATAATTGCCAATCTAAATTATTATATCCTACAAGGCTATCTTTAAAAATCAAAGAATTGGGCCAGGGATTTAGCTCAGTGGTTCCGCCGCCTCCCTTGCAAGTGCAAGGTCCTGAGTTCGATTCCTGGTACCCCCCCCAAATCAAAGAATTAAAGACCTTCCTAGATATGTATAAGCTAAAGAAATTCATGACTAATAAGACAGCTTTTTTTAAAAAAAGGAATATAAAACTAATTATTGACCACTGGTTACCATTATTTAAAATAAAGTAAACAATATATAGTAGGATAACATTCTGACAGCTACAAAGTTATTTTCCTGCCTTCTGCTGAAACAGCAACCTGAATACTGAAAAGATTGAGCCTGCATGTAAGGAATAAGTTGGGGGTCAAGATGAACATGCAGGGCAATCATTTAGATTATAATTTTGTTCACTCATTTATCCTAGCAGGTCCTAAATTGGGAACACCCCTAGCCATTCAGTAGCTTTCCATGAGCCAAGTCTTAGGCATCCACGAATCCTGACTTTTGAGTACATATTTTTAACTTATTGCAAAGGAATGGATCATGAGGAATCTTTAAGGATCACTTAGCAAGCCTTCCTTAGCTAATTCAAACAAACCAGGTCTTGATTAGTTACCTTTTTTGGACAGGGAAGTTGTTGGTGATGATACAGTTTTTATTTTCAGAAATTTTGCAAGCAAACTGCTGCATTTTTGTGACTAAAGACATAGATATGGATTCTGATATGGCTGCTTTGAAAAGATCCACTTTAAATGGTCCAATTGGGGGTGAAGGGAGGGCTGGGGAATGAGGAAAAAATAAGAACCAAGAAACATCATGTAAAGGTACAAGATCCCAATGATGAATGTAACTATATTGTATAACTAAAATGTACCAATAAATAAACTTAATAAAATAAGAAATGGTTCAATTAACCACAGAATCACCTATTTTACTTGAAAGGTTATGGCTTCAGGAAAACTTTCAATTTAAGTGTACGTGATTTATTTCTTAGGTTGCTCAGAATGATGGAATCTCAAACATGGGCTTATCACACATAATTTTTGTTTTGGTGATTGTTTAAAAACAAAATAAAAACCATTTACATAAGTATTTTATTTATACACACACAAACAAAAACTCAGAATGGTTCTTAAGCATGTGAGCTAAAAATGAGTTCTGATTGAGTTTAACTATGGACAATTTCCCCAATATTTAGAAAACCAGAGGAAATATATCAGGCTATCAAATGCTTTTTTCTCATAAAGGAAGCAACTACAAAAGGTTTTTATTTGCTCAAAGTAACCAGTGCTATTGAACAGAACTCAACAACTCCTTCAAATACTATTTTCCAAACCAACATATTAAACTATTTTTCACACTAGTAAATAAAATGTCAAGACATGATATATATATACATATATATACATATATATATACATATATACATATATATATACGTATATATATGTATATATATATGATTTAAGTTATTGAGTTTCATCTTCTGGACAAGAATGCCAAGTTAGTCGCTCTTCATAAAAAGCAATTACAATTTGAGGGCATTTCATATTTGCCTCTTTTGCCCGCACCAAGTCAGCCTTGTCTGAATCTTTCCATTTCATAGAAACATCAATTTTCTACTACTGTCTGTGGCACCAATTATTCATTTAGGATCAAGACCTCTAGCAAAGCCTCTAGGTTTGTCAGCAGCAGCTCTTTTCATCTTTGATTTGCTACCATCAGATTTGCTGTCAGATAAAGTTTTCCTTTTGTAACATCTTTTTCTTTACCAGCCTTTTGAGAATTAAAAAAATGCTTCAATTAACTCGGGACAATCTGAAGTTTCTTCAGGGTTCCATGCATTGTCAGTATTTGTAAATTCCTTCCACTTTAGAAAATATTCCACTTTTTCATTCACTACAAGTCGGTCCAATACTTTTTCTACCTCAATTGTTTAGACTCTGCTTCCTTGACTTTTTTACTTTCTCCATTTTGCTTGTTTCCAATTTTATGCAATGGAGTTTTATTGGAGCCCATTTTATATTGCAGACTTAAACAGCTATTATTCACCACCTCAGTGGTCCAGGTCATGGGTCTGCAGTTTCTCGGCCTATGCACCTGCAGTGCCCAATAAGACAGCCTTGTAGACAATAGTTAAGGAAATAAAGAACACAGAGGAAGAAGACAATCACAACCACAAGACCAAGGGAACAAATAAATCTTATTGAGTAGATAAGCAAATGAGAATCAAGAATAAATCAAACACTGGAGAAATGACACAATGACAGGAATTAGTACATATTTTTCAATTACAATAATTAATGTAAATGGTCTTAATTCTCTAATTAAAATACACATACTGGCAGGATGTACCAAAACCAGAACCAACTATATGTTACATGCAAGAGATGTATCTCACCTGCCAAAATATGTACAGATAGAAAGAGAAAGGATAGAAAATGATACTGTAAGAAGCTGGAGCCCAAAAGTAATCAGGAGTAGTTATTCTCATCTCCAACAAACTAGACTTCAAAATAAAATTAGTCAGAATAGGCAAAGAAGGCCACTATATATTGGTACAGGGAATAACTCACCAAGAAGAGATAATTTTAAATATGTATGCACAGAACGTGACATAATGGAACAGGTAGACCTCAATACAATCATAGTTGGTGACTTCAATTTCCACCTCTCACAAACAGATCAATCAGACCAAAAAAACAACAAAGAAACATCAGAGTTATACTATACCATAGATTAAATGGTTTTAGCATACATCTACAAAGTTTTCCATCCAACAATAGCAGAATTCTTTTCAGAAGCCCATGGAACATTCTCTAAGATAGGGCATATTTTCAGATATAAACAATCTCAGATATAAACAAGTCTCAATAAATACAAAATAACTGCACTAATCTCATGCATCCTATCAGATCACAATAGAATGAAAGTAGATTTTAACAGCAAAAGCAACCACAAAAATACAAAACATGTGGGAGTTGAATAATACACTTTTGAATGATTAGTGAGTCATTGAAGAACTCAGGGAAGAAATTTTTTAAATTTCTTTAAAACTAAAAAGTGTGAGAAAAACATCAACTGATTTAAATACCTATTATAAAGCTTTAGTAAATAAGACAGTGGGTTAATGGCATACAAAAATAGACTAAAAATAAAATACAAATAAATTCAGAAATATACCCATATACTTAAACAGACAACTCATTTTTGACAAGTACAAATGCAATTCAGTGGCCAAATAGTAGCCTTTTCAACAAATGGTACTAGAACAATTAGATATTCACATGTCTTTCGGTTGATATCTGGATATCACCCCAAAGCTGAAGGGTGATTGAATCACGAGAATGCTACAGCAAAATGTGATCTTAGGGGATGGAGGCCTGGTTGGAGGCAGCGGGTCACTGGGACTTTCCCTGGTAGGGTGTACCTGCATTTCCAGTTCCTCTCTTCACTCTCTGCTTCCTGGCCAACATGACGTGAGTTTTCCTTTGTTAGGCCCCTTTGCCCTGCCTTCCTGTCACTGAGCCTGCCAAACATGGAATGAAACATCTAAAACATGGCCTAAAATAAATCTCTCTTCTTTTAAATTGTGGGTATTTTGTTCCAATAACAAAGAAAGGGACTAAGACAATATGCAGCAAAACTTTAACCCATAGCTTGTGCTATAGAATAGTGATTAACCAAAAATATGTCACAGGCTTAAATGTGTTATATAAAACTACAGACTTTGTAGAAGAAAATATGGGCAACCTTGGGTTATGCAAACAATTCTTAGATATAATCAAAAGCATAATACATAAAACTAGAGGAGTGGCACGGAAGACGCCAAATCACCCTGCTGCAGACAGGCAGGTCTGCCCTACTGAGGTCCCGAGTGGCATGGAACACACTGAATCAGCCTGCTGCAGACAGGCAGGTCTGTGCACACCCTACCGAGGTCCCAAGTTGCGCGGAAGAATCTGAATCACCCCTCTGCAGACAGGCAGCCACCTGGTTCCACACTACAAAGACACAGAGGACACCAGACCACCAGACCACCGTACTGAGTCCTGCTGTTCCTGGCCCAGAGGTAGGAGCTTCTGAGCAGCTGTCCCACTGCTCCTGGTCCAGAGGAAGGGGCTGCCCAGTCACTATCCCTCTTGCTGCTCCCAGCCCAGAGGAAAGGGCTTTTGGGCCACCTTCTGTCCTGCCGCTCCTGGCCCAGAGGAAGGGGCTTCTGGGCCACCATCCCTCCCACCCCTCCCAGGCCCGGTCCCACCTCTCCCAGCTCAGAGGAGGTGATCCTCACAGGTGCCAACAGCACCTCACCGCCCCACCCCGTCGAAATGAGAAAACGCATAAATAAGTCTCAAAACCAGATTTCCAGATCACCTACAGCAACCCCAAAGGGAAATGAGATGGAACACTCTGATACTCAACCACCTGGACACACTGAACTGGCAACAAAAGGGGATCTGGAAAAAATGAAATCAGAAATAATTCCTCAGATAACAGGAGAAATTGTGCCCCTAGTGCAAGACATGATTAATAAATCTAGAGAGGAGCTCAGGAACATGATGGAATCTCAACATAGAAAACAAATGGAATCCATAAAACAGATGCAAATAGATTTCCAGGACATGAAAAACTCCATTGAAAGTCTACACAGCAAAATGAGCCAATGTGAGGACAGAATTTCAGATATAGAAGATAAGATTGCAATTAGTGACCAGGAAAAGAAAAATTGCTTCAAAATTATAAGGGAGCATGAGAAATCAATCCAGCAGCTGCTAGATGATGCAAAGAAGAATAACATAAGACTGATTGGAGTCAATGAAGAAACAGGAGAGAGTGGAGATGACATAAAAAAATCTCTTCACAGAAATAATGGCAGAAAACTTCCCAAGCAGGGGAAAAGAACTTGACATACAGATAAGTGAGGCATATAGGACGCCAAATAGCCTTGATCAAAAAAAAATCTACACATAGGCATATAATTGTTAAGATTCCAGAAACTCAACAGAAGAACAAAGTTCTCCAAGCAGTCAGAGAAAAGAAACAAATCACATACAAAGGAAAGCCCATCAGAATCACGGCAGACTTCTCAACACAAACCATCAAGGCAAGAAGAGCTTGGAGTCACATATTCCAAGCCCTAAAAGAAAAGAGCCTCCAACCCAGATTGATGTACCCTGCAAAACTATCTTTCAAAATGGATGGAGAAATAAGATACTTTCATGACAAAGAGCACATTAGGAACTTTGTGAATACCAAACCAGCACTCCAAAGAATATTACACAATATCCTAGGAACAGACATTGAGGATCACAACCCCAGGAAGCAAAGCAGAATGAACCCATCTGGCATGACAAGAAATTAAATGTAAAGGGGGAGAACCCAACAAAAAGAAAAAGTCATGGCAATGACAAGTCAATACATTTCAGTTATAACCATCAATGTTAATGGTCTCAATTCACCAATCAAAAGAAATAGACTGGCAGAATGGGTCAAGAAGCAAAATCCAACAATATGCTGCATACAAGAAACACACTTAATTCAAAAGGAAACTCATAGACTGAAAGTTAAAGGGTGGAAAACAATACTCGATGCAACAGGAACCCAAAAAAAAGCAGGAGTAGCTATCCTCATTGAAGATCAAGTAGATTTCAAACCAACACTGATTAAGAGAGATGAAGAAGGACACTACATCCTTGTAAAGGGAACAATCCAAGAGGAAGAGATGACAATCATAAATATCTATGCACCAAACACTAGTGCACCCAACTATATAAAACAAATACTAATGGACATGAAAAGTCATATATGCACTAATACAATTGTAGTGGGGACCTCAACACCCCACTGTCACAAATAGATAGATCAACTAGACTAAATATAAGTAATGAAATACTAGAACTCAATCGAACTCTTGAACAAATGAACTTAACAGATGTTTACAGAGTCTTCCACCCCACAAAATCAGAATACACATTCTTCTCAGTTGCACATGGGTCATTCTCCAAAATAGACCACATACTCACACATAGAACATGTTTAAGTAAGTGCAAAGGAATTAAAGTTTTCCCCTGTATATTATCAGACCATAGGGCGATGAAATTGGAGATCCATAGCAAAAGAAACTCAAAAAATTTCATAAACATGTGGAAATTGAACAACACACTTCTGAATAACCAATGGGTCACAGAGGAAATTAAAGAAGAAATCAGACAGTTCCTTCAATTAAATGACAATGACAGTACAACATATCGGAATCTATGGGACACAATGAAAGCAGTCTTAGGAGGGAAATTCATAGCACTCAATACGCATATTAGGAAAACAGAAGGAGCCCATTAAACAACCTGATGCTGAACTTCAAGCTTCCAGAAAAAGAAGAACAGGACAACCCCAGAGCTCATACCAGGGAGGAAATTATAAAGATCAGAGGAGAAATCAATGCAATGGAGACTAAGAGAACGATACAAAAAATCAATGAAGCCAAGAGTTGGTTCTTCAAAAGAATTAACAAAATTGACAAACCCTTAGCCAACCTTGTCAGAAAAAGGAAAGAAAAGGCCCAAATCCATGCACTTAGGAATGAAAAGGGTGAAATTACAACAGACCCAGCAGAAATCCAGAGGATCATCAATACCTACTTCCAGAACCTATACGCCAATAAGATGGACAACACAGAAGAAATGGACAGATTCCTAGATAAATATGAATTACCAAAGTTGAACGAAGAAGACCTAAAAATTCTAAATGACCCAATATCAACCAATGAAATTGAAAACATAATTAAAAACTTATCAACTAAGAAAAGCCTGGGCCCTGATGGCTTCACTGCTGAATTCTACAAGACATTTAGAGAGGAGCTGCTGCCACTACTGTTTAAACTCTTCAATGAAATTGAAAGGGAAGCAATACTCCCAAATTCATTCCTGGAAGCAAGCATCACCTTGATCCCCAAAGCAGAGAAAGACCCAACAGAAAAAGAGAACTATAGGCCAATCTCACTAATGAACATAGATGCAAAAATCCTCAATAAGATACTGGCAAACAGAATACAGAAGATCATCAAGAAGATCATACACCCTGACCAAGTGGGATTCATCCCAGGCATGCAGGGATGGTTCAATATATGAAAATCAATCAATGTAATACACTATATCAATAGAGCCAAGGACAAAAACCATATGATTATCTCCATAGATGCACAAAAAGCATTTGACAAAATCCAACATGCATTCATGATAAAAACCCTACAAAAAATTGGAATAGATGGTCTCTACCTCAAACTGATAGAAGCCATCTATGAAAAACCAATAGCCAATTTCATACTAAATGGTCAAAAACTGAAATCCTTCACACTAAAATCAGGAACAAGACAAGGATGTCCACTATCACCACTCTTGTTCAATATAGTTCTGGAAACATTAGCCATGGCAATTAGACAAGAGAAAGAAAGAAAAGGAATACAGATAGGAAATGAAGAAGTCAAATTGTCATTATTTGCAGATGAGATGATGCTCCATATAGAAGACCCCAAGAACTCCACAAAAAGTCTTCTAGACTTAATAACCAAATTCAGTCAAGTAGCTGGTTACAAGGTCAACACACAAAAATCAATAGCTCTCCTCTACACAAATGACAGACTCACTGAGAGAGAAATAGGGCAAATAATTCCTTTCACAATAGCATCCAAAAAACTGAAATACCTAGGAATCATCCTAACGAAAGAAATCAAAGACCTCTTCTCTGAAAACTATGGCACTCTGAAAAGAGAGATTGAAGATGATATCAGAAAATGGACAGACATCCCCTGCTCCTGGGCAGGAAGGATTAATATAGTGAAAATGGCCATATTTCCAAAACTGCTATATAGATTTAATGCAATTCCAATTGAGATCCCAGCAGCATACTTCATGGACCTTGAGAAAACAATCCAAAAATTCATTTGGAAGAAGAAGAGACCCAGAATAGCAAAAGCAATTCTAGGTAACACAGACATGGCTGGGGGTATCACAATCCCCAACCTGCAACTCTACTACAAAGCTACTGTGATAAAAACAGCATGGTCCTGGCAAAGAAACAGACTTGAGGACCAGTGGAACAGATTAGAAGATGCAGAAACAACGCCAGACACACTCAGCCATCTCATCTTTGATAAAGGAGCCAAACAGCCTCACTGGAGGAAAGATAGCCTCTTGAATAAATGGTGCTGGAAAAATTGGGCTTCTACTTGCCAAAGATTAAAACTAGACCTATATCTCTCACCATGCACTAAACTAAAATCAAAATAGATTAAAGATCTAAATAAAATAGAAACTCTGAACTAGTTGGAACAGAGGTTAGGTAGAACCCTTGAAGACATCGGTGTAGGAAAAGATTTTATGAACAAAACCTCAGTTGCCCATGAACTAGCACAAACAATCAACAAGTGGGATCCCTTCTTATTAAAAGGCTTCTGCACAGCCAGAGAAACCACCAGCAAGGTGAAGAGACAACCCACAATGTGGGAAAAAATCTTCACCTGCTTTTCCTCAGACAAAGGTCTACTATCTCGAATCTATAAAGAAGTAAAAAGATCAGACCTCCCAAATTTAAAGACCCAATCCAAAAATGGGCATCTGAAATGAACAGACATTTCTCAGACAAAGAAGTAGAAATAGGAAATAAATACATGAAAAAATGTTCAGCATCACTGGTCATTCAAGAGATGCAAAGGAAAACAATGCTGAGATTTCACTTCACTCCAGAAAGAATGGCTGCTATCATGAAATCAACCAATAACAAGTGCTGGCGGGGCCGTGGGGAAAAAGGAACCCTGCTCCACTGCTGGTTGGGAGTGTAGACTGGTGCAAGCACTGTGGAAATCAGTATGGAGATACCTCAAAGAACTAGGACTGGAAGTCCCATTTGACCCCACTATTCCTCTGCTGGGGAATCTTCCCCAAAGAATTCAAAGAATCATACCACAGTGATATATGTGCACCCATGTTCATAGCAGCACAGTTTGTCATAGCTAAAACTTGGAAATAGCCCAAATGCCTATCAACTGGAGACTGGATAAAGAAAATGTGGTTTTTTTTAATAAAATGGAGTACTACTCAGCCATAAAAAAAGAGAAATTAGAGACATTTATAGCTAAGTGGATGCACTTTGAGGCCATACTCTTAAGTGAAATAAATAGGACACACATGTATAAATACCGAATAGTTTTTCTGGTGTGAGAAACTGAAAGTGTAAGTAAGGACTAAATGTATAATAGGTAATGTGAAATAGGAAGAAAAGGGGCAAAGGGGAAGGAAGTGTGAGGGCTAGGGGAAAGGATAGAAGGGAATGGGATTAATATGAGAAAATGGAAAAATAGGAAAAAAGTCTTTGTAAATAGGGAGGAATGGAGGGGTTGAAGGGAGGGCTGGGCAAGGGTGAATAATAAGAACCAAGAGAGACCATGTAAAGGTACAAATTTCCAAAGATGAATGTCATTATGTTGTATACCTAAAATGTACCAATGATTGGAATGAATGATCGATAATGCAAAATAGGAAGAAAAGGTCGAAAGGGGTGGGGGTAGTGGGAGGGGCAGGGGAAAGGAAGGAAGGGAAAGGAAAAATGATGAGAAATGGACAAAATGGAAATAAAGTCTTTGTAAATAGGGAAGGATGGAGGGGGTGAAGGGAGGGCTAGGAATGGGGAAAAAATAAGAACCAAGATGCATTATGTAAAGGTCCAATTCCCAATGAGAAATGTAATTGTGTTGTATACCTACAATGTACCAATAAAAGAATTTAATAAAAAAATAAAACTTGATTGATTGAACTTCATTAAAGTTATAAATGTCTCTTGAGAGATGCTGTTAAGATGAAGAAAACACAAGTCACAGAGTATAAGAAATGATAATCTGATAAAAGATTTATACCCAGAATACATAAAGATTCATATCCAGATATATGTATAACTCAAATACATAATTTAGATTAAAATAATCCAGTTTTTGAAAGTGGCCAAAATATTTGTAGAAACATTTCACCCATGAAGCCAAATGGATGGCAGTAATCATATAAAAATGTGCTCTATCTCATCACTCATTAGGGAAATGCTGAGTTTCAAACATAGGGTTTGTTCCACTAAACGCCTACTTAAGTTTGAAGTTTTCATCTCACATCCATCTTGGGATAATCTAAAAATGAGGGAAATGGTAATATATATATGTCCTCAACTTAAGGTATATGCCACGTCTTGTAAGATAGCATCCTAACCTTACAGGTTATTTTATCTAGAACTGGAACTCAGCCTTAAAAATGTCATTCTTCCCTTCTATCATTTGGTTGATGGGGCAAATGGTATGATTCATGAATTCTGTAGCTGTATGCCTTTGCCATATTTCTCTCTTTATAAAATTGAGTTCTTTGATCACAATTAATATTGTATAAAATGTCATGGCAATAACTAAGGTATTTTTAAGATCACATATGGTACTGGTATGGTTGATGATTGTGGTCAACAAAGGCATAGTTTTATCCACAAAATTTCTATTTTGGTGAGGATATAACCCTTCCATGTGATGGAGTGAGCCACCTCCAGGTGACTGGCTTATTGTCAAAGGAAACAGTGCCATATTGAGGATCAGAATTTGTCTTTATTCATGTAATATTGGGAGCTTGTGATGGTAGTAAGATTAGCGTTGGTGTGAGGAAGTTTTTTTTGTTTTGATTTTGTTTTTTGTTCCCCAGTGCTAGGGATTGAACTCAGGGCATTGCACATGCCATGCAATCACTAGTGAGCTAAACCTCCAGCACTTTATATTTTTTATTTTGAGACAAGATCTTGCTAAGTTGCCCCAGTTGGCCTCTAAGTTGTGCTTCTCCTGCTTCAGCCACTTGGATAGCTGGTATTATAGTGTGTGGTTTTGACCAAAAGCATAACTTCTTTAACTGCTGCCCCTGTGATTTTATACCAGAGCCCACTGGGCATGATTCAGTATTGGACTGGAAAAGATGCTGACTAACATCCACAGATCATGTCATCTCATCTTGCCATGCATACTGTCTGGTTGGCAGCTAAATAGAATATGAATAGGTCCAAACTGTCACCATTTAGAGAGGTTCATTCATTTACTTTTCCCCTAAATGTTTTTTTTTTGTTTTTTGTTTTTTGGTACTGGGAATCAAACTCAGGACCTTGTGCTTGCCAGGCATGCGCAGTGTCACTGAGGTAAATCCCCTGTCCTGCCCTAAACTTTTTTCACAAATGTTTCATCTTTTTCTTTCCAGATACACCTCCAACCATTTCATCTGTTCACCATTTCTCATGAAGCATTAAAGATCCATATCTTTGGGCATTAGTTTTTCCACACAATGGAGACCAGCAAGTATATTATCCACATTTCTCCTCTGGGAGGATTTGCATTTACCACTGTTTTTCAGGTCTGACACTGAGTGGGGCTATAATGCAGTGCCTATCAACTAGTGGCTAATGGCAGCATACTTAGTAGACCCAGTCCTCAACTAGTCCCATGCATTTCTTTTTGTTCTTATACCTCCTCACTAGAGTATAATCATAATGCTGTATTTTTTGGAAGAGGTAGAGACAGCCAAGCAAATGGAGGTAGACACCTAGAGTCTAGTCATCTACTTGTCTTGTTTACTTGTGCCTTCTGGACCTGCTCTGACCTGTTTTATGTATTGCATTTACATTTTATAATGGACTGATCATGTGCACATCCAATTTGTTTGTTCAGTGTATTCAGTAATACCCACACAGAATGGGGAACCAAGTTCACATGTCATTTGTTACCTCATACTCAGATATTTACTCTCTACCATGTCCAGTGATACAACAGAAACTCCCTTATAAATCGACAATACTTTGTAGATGGGAAAAGGTGTAGCCCAACTCCATATTCTAGTGTCTCTACTATAATTCAATTGCTATGACTTCGTAAACCTCTGTATTTGCCCCAGATACTTCAAACACCACTGGATCTGCTGGATCATTGGCCCAAGTGGCAGGGAAGCTTGCAATGCAGCTTGAACATACTGTGAAGCATCTTCTCCCTACCCTGAGTTTTATTTAAAATTGACACCTTACTGGGCTCTCCGGTAAGCATAGAAGAACATTGCAACTAAATGTGGTATATTTTGCTTCCTTCAAAGTTTAAAGGGCTTCATTAATAGTTGTGTTTCTTTCTTCATGATGGTTATATCATGGTATTGCAAATTAGCTCTTACTTTATAGGATATATATCTACATGCTCAGATTACCATAATCCTAGAAACATCACCAAGGTCCCATTCTTTTTAACTTTCCCAGTTTTGACAAATGAGTCTTACTGTGGTTGTCTAAAGTGCACTTTACTTTTCTATCAATTCAATTAGCATAATCACATCAATACAATAGACCAGCATCATGTTTTATAGGCTATTGAGGTGATCAAGATTCTTTTGGGCTTTATTATGACAGAGAACAGGAAAATAGACTTTGCTTGATTTAATATCGAGAAGGTGTACCATGATCCCTGCCAGGTGCAGGTGAACTATTTATGATTATCTGCTCTGATGGTAATTTAAGAGAATGCATTTTCTAGGAAAATAGCTCCCTAACAAGTGGAAAAAGCTGTTTCAACTGCTCCAGAAAAGAGACCATGTTTAAAACTGCAACTGTGAATTGCATCACTACCCAATATTGCTTAGAACAACCCACAGTGATTTCCGTGACCCATATGGTTTATGTACTGGACTAAGAGGTAAAATAAATAAGGTATTACATGAATCAATATCTATACATCCTTTAAGGCCTCAGTACTGCCACTGAATTATGTATGTCCGCCAAAAGACAATGTAACCAATCCTTTCATATCTGTGAGTTCTGCATCCGTGTACTCAACCAAACAGAGTGAAAATATTAGAAAAAACCAATTGCATCTGTACTACTAATGTATGGCCTTTTCCCTCGACATTATTCCCTAAACAATATAGCATAACAACTACTTACATATCATTAAATTGTATTAGCTATTTATATATCCTTAAAATGTATTATACAATGGAGTACTACTCAGCCATAAAGAAAGATAAATTTGAGTCATTTATAGCTAAATGGATGCACCTTGAGACCATACTCTTAAGTGAAATAAATCGGACACATATGTGTAAATATCTCATTGTCTCTCTGATGTGAGAAACTGAAACGGTAAATAAGGACAAAAATGTACAATAGATAATACGAAATAGGAAGAAACTTTTCAAAAGGAAAGGGAAATTGTGAAGGGGAGAGGGGGGGAAAAAGAAGGGAAAAGGGAAAAAAACAAGAAAAGAAGACAAAAAATGGAAGTAAAGCTTTTGTAAATAAAGAGGCCAGGGGGTTGAAGGGAGGGGAGAGAATTGGGAGAAAATGAGTAATCACGATATATCATGTACAAGTACAAATTCCCTTTCATGAATGCAATCATTATATATATTTAGATTATACCAATAAAATTAATTTTTAAAAATTGTATTAGATACAAGTAATCTAGAAATGATTAAAGTATATGAGAGGATCTTCATAATTTCTATCCAATTCTATATCATTTTATATAAGACACTTGACTATCAATGGATTTTAGTATCTGAAGGGGTTTGTGGAACCAATCCCCCATAAATACTGATGAACAACTGCATTATTTGGCTTTGTTATTTTGGTGAGGGAGTAGGGGAATAAAACAGTTCCTAGTATTTTCATCTGGGGTCTTTTTGAAACAGGGTCTCACAGGGTGTTTTAGACTGGCCTTGAACTCACTATGTATCCCAGGCTGGCCTTGAACGAGCAGCAATCCTCCTGCCTCAGCCTCCCAACTACTGGGATTACAGGTATGTGCTACCACGCCTGACCCTTCACTCCGTCCTTTCAACTATAATGGCCCTTACTCCATAATGATGCTGATGGTTTGTAAGTGTATCTATTCCTGTTAAATAGTAAAGGGCTGGAGAAGTAATCCCAGAGTGGATCTATGGAACCAATAGGCTCACTGTTAAATTAACGTGAGTTAGCACTCCATACCCTGATTTATAGAAACTTTGATTCTGACCAGCAGGCCACAATGCACTTTTATGTCTCAGAGTGAATGAATGGTATCTAATGACTATTGGCAGAGCCGGGGAATTCCCTTTTCCCAGTGTGCAGTAGCTTTGGTAAAGGGTTGCATAGCTATCTGGGTTAGGTTTGGAAGAAGATCAACCATTTATACTATGATAATATTGTAGAATTCTTCCTCAAGGAGACCTCGCCTCCCCTATAATTAAGGTTCTAAAAGCCTGTAAACAGGCTAAGGTTGGGAATCAAATAAGAAACTGGGATTTCTTACTATGGCAACTTGAGTTAGATTTGTACTAAATCATTTCCTCCTGTAGAAATTTAATAGCACCTTAGGAGGCTGCCTATCTCATTCATTTCTAGGAAACGTGTGATTAATTATCTACCACTGCAAATCACTGATCATAAACTTTGTTTATGCCCACTCTGTTATTGTGGTAATTTGTCCACCTTGTTAATGATGGATAAGCACACTACCTGGCCACATTTTTCTGTGATTTAATTATTACATTTGAAAGCAGGAAGCCCAATTCCAAGTTGGCATCTACCCCAATACAATGGTATCTTGGTTCACAAGCTTAATTTGTTCCACGATTCTGGAAAAGATGGCCATGTTTATGTCTGTGCAGGAAAGATGGCTGTGGTTGTGTTCATTGCCCTCTGTAGAGTTCGCAAACAAAAAAAAATTGACAAATCAAATTGTTCACAAACAAAAGCATTGTGAACCAAGATACCACTGTAATCTCAGTATATGGTGGAAGAAAAACATCACAGGGGTTTTTGAGGTTGCATTTCACAATGTATTGAGGAAAGATTGTCTTTTGATCTCTCTCAAAGGATACAGTTAAGTCATGATTGCACAGGTCATATATAACATCTATTCCAACTTTCTCATCTTCCTAAGTTTTGTGTTCCTTAAAAGTATATTAAAGAAGTCTGATATCTTAACCTGATTGACTGCTTGCCATCATTGATCTTAAATAACACATTTAATAGGCTATAAAAACAATACCCCCGGCTCCTCCAGTTAACATATTAAAACTACAATTCCAGACAAGTGTTCCCACATGGATAAATCCAGTCAAATACAATGATATTTTTCATTCCTGGTCTAATATTCTTCAAATGTATTTTCATTCCTACTCTTCAAATTCTATTTCTTCCCTAAATACACATCATATTAATTTTGTTGGTTTACTGGAATATACTTCTAAATAAGGTGCTAGATTCAATAAAGAATACTGAGAATAGGTTGTGAGAAGGATATACATCTCCGTGTGAAGCAACTTCGCCAGGTGAGTTATTAAAAAGATTATATGCAAGAGAAGAATGACTCCTTTTTACTATTGGGTTTGGGGTAGATTAGCTACTGCTTCTTGATCTGTCTAGATGTCCTCATCCCAAGTCTTAAGGTCCACACTTTCCCCACTACTGCTCTTAACCTAATATAACTTGATGAGGTTGTGCATGGGGCTACAACTTTTGAATTCTTACATTCAGGCATTGGTTCTAATTCTCAGTCCTGAATATCAGTGGGTTAATTAAGGGAATTGTTTAAGACAGCCAAGGAAACCCTGATTCTCATTCTTTGCTTGTATTTGAGAATTTAAGTCATTCAGTTTATTTTTCATCTTGCTTCTCTGACCACTCATTCATATTCTCTTTTTGAGGCTTATTCTCTTCAGATAGCCATTAAATATTGGAGTTACTCAAGACTTGTTAATAGACTGTCGGCATATCAAAATCAACATATACAAAATGTAACTCATGAGTACTTTTGTATTTGCTCCTCCTTCTACATGACTCATTTCAGTGAATGACACCACAATTTAAGCAGCTGACAAAGGCAAAAACTTTGATATCATTCCCAGTTCTTCCCTCTCAATCACCATCACCCATATCCACTCTATAATTAATGATAGTGAACTTTACCACTGAAGTCTTACAAAACTAGGAAAAAAACTCTGGGAATGTAGAGTGCAGGAAGATTGTATTTTCTTTATTGTTACATCACCATGTAGCACACAGTAGGTTGCTCATAAGACTTGCTGAATACTTTGAATGAATCAACAATTTGCCAAATGAATGAGTATGCTCTTTTCTCTTCATCCTCATTGTCAGTCTTCTATTTCAGGTTTCCATCACTGCTCACTGAATGACCAGAGTGCCATCTTAATTATTTCCTCTAGCTTAGGTATTTCCTGTTTCAATCCATCCGTGATGCTGTAGTCAGATTTACTTCTCCATTCAGGTCTTCTCTTTGTTTGAAACCCTTAGTTTTTTTTTTTTGTTTTTTTTTTGTTTTTGGTACCAGGGGTCAAACTTGGGACCTTGTGCTTGCAAGGCAAGCAGCGGAACCACTGAGCTAAATCCCTGCCCTAAACCTTAGTATTTTAGTGATGAAATTGTAGCACTTTTCTCTACTCTTCTCACTAAGTACAACTAAAGCCCTGGGTAATATGTATAAGACAAATACACAAAAACTCTAAAAGTGGAGAGAAGAAGGTATACCAGCCAGGAACTTGGACCCAAGCAATGATGTGGTAATGAGCTTTCTGGGTTCTCCTTTTGCCTTCTATATTTAAGACTGGTTATGAAGAAGGGAACGATTAGGAAACATCAGTGAGCTGAACACCCCAAACGCCCTAACAAAAGTTTTTTCTCTACAGTCAAAGGATCAGGAAAGGGTCAGCAAAATAAGGCTAAAAGTTTTTAGAAAATAATTGCTTTGTTGCAGTTATATATCACATTTAAAACTGTGGCTGCAATCCTAACCATGCCCACAAATGTCGAATGAAGATCTATGACTTCCATTCTTGCCATGCCCCAAATCCTTGTAGCCCTGGAGTGGTGTCAGAGGAGGCTTAGTGGAAATTCAGGTGTTTTACTACCACCCAGTCGTAACAAGGCCAGCCTCCCTGACTCTCCACAAAAGCCCCGAGGAAGCCGTATGGGACAATAATAGTTCACAAAAACTATTAAAATGATAACAACAGTAGACTGGAGCAAAATTTATATATGACCTTGTCCACCTACCTAAAGCAACCTCTTAGAAAGCTATACAAAAAATTAACACTCAAAATCACTAGAGGTGAATCAAAATGACATTCCGCAAAACAGCTAAGTAATCTGCAGGAAACCAGGTAAAGAAAACAGTGAAATGAAAAACAGAGATTATGATCCAAATATTAATAATAATAATAAAATAAAATGTCAGACTTAAGCCCCAATACATCATTATTTGCATTAAATATTGGTTGTCTAAATATACAATTTACAGGGATAGAAAAAAGAATATACAAAAATATGACCAAACTATATGTTGTCTACCAAAACTTATTTCAAATATAAAGATATAAACAGGTTGAAAGTAAAAGAATGGGAAAATACATATCATGTAAACATTAAACAAAATAAAATGGGATATCTATAATAATTTCAGATAAAGTAGATTTCAGAGCAAAAATATTACCAGAGATGGAGAGCAGTGATATAAAAGCTCAAGCCCAGTAATAAGATACAGCAATTTTAAATGTTTTTGTACTGAAAAACAGAATGTAAAACAGGTGAAACAAAATCAGATAGAATTAATTGGTGAAATAGAGACTTCCACAATTATAATTGGAAGCTTCAAGACCCCTATTTAAGTAATTGACAGAACATACACATAGAAAGTCACCAAGCATATAGAACTCAATAGGATCTAATCAAACTTTATAGAACTACTTCAATAAATGACAGCAGAATATACATTCTTTACAACTGCCCACAAAACATATGCCATGATAAATGATATTCAAAGCTGTAAAATAAACATCAAAATTTTCTAAAAGTTGAAATCACACAGAGTGATTCTCTGTCAAAAATGAAACCAAATTAGAAATCAACAATTCATAAAGACAACAGGAAAATCATCAAGCACTTAAAAATTTTAAGCAGCGCACTTTTAAATAATCCATGAAGAAAGTCTTAATGGAAATAAAAATAATTGCCTGAATAAAAATAAAAATATATTAACATTTGTGGGTAGCAGATAAAGCGGCAGTGAGTGGGACATTTATAGAATTAAACGTATGTATCAGAAAAGAGGAAAAACTCTGAAGTCAATGATATAGGTTCTATTTCTTGAAACTGTAAAGAGAAAATCAATACAAATGCAGTGTAAGCATCGGAAAGAAAATAATAAAGAACTCAGATTAGTGAATTTGGTATCATAAAATAATAGAGAAAATGAGATAAAGAACTGGTTCTTTACAAAGATCAATAAAACAGGCAAACTTCTAGAAATGATGACAACCACAAAAGAAACATGTATTACCAAAAGAAGGATGTAAAAGGTCACTGTTACTACAAATCTTCAGACATCAAAATAAGAGATAATAAAGGATATTAATTCCATTCCCTTCTTTCCTTTCCCTTACCCCTCCCACTTCCTTCTCCTTTGCCGCTTTTCTTCCGATTTCACATTACCTATTATATGTTTTAGTCCTTATATACACTTTCAGTTTGTCACACCAGAGAAACTATTCGGTATTTATACATGTGTGTCTGATTTATTTCACTTAAGAGTATTGCCTCAATGTGCATCCATTTAGCTACAAATGTCTCTAATTTCTCATTTTTGATGGCTGAGTAGTACTCCATTTTATTTAAAAAAACCCACATTTTCTTTATCCAGTCTCCAGTTGATGGGCATTTGGGCTGTTTCCAAGTTTTAGCTATCACAAACTGTGCTGCTATGAACATGGGTGCACATATATCACTGTGGTATGATTCTTTGAATTCTTTGGGGAAGATCCCCAGCAGTGGAATAGCAGGGTCAAGTGGGACTTCCAGTCCTAGTTCTTTGAGGTATCTCCATACTGATTTCCACAGTGCTTGCACCAGTCTACACTCCCACTAGCAGTGGAGCAGGGTTCCTCTTTCCCCACAGCCCTGCCAGCATTTGTTATTGGTTGATTTCATGATAGCAGCTATTTTTTGGGAGTGAGGTGGAATCTCAGTGTTGTTTTCATTTGCATCTCTCGAATGACCAGTGATGTTGAACATTTTTTCATATGTTTATCTACTATTTCTACTTAGGGTTAAAAGGAAAGAAGAGAATGGAATTAACATGAGAAAATGGAAAAATAGGAACAAAATCTTTGTAAATAGGGAGGGATGGAGGGGTTGAAGGGAGGGCTGGGCAAGGGTGAAAAATAAGAATCAAGAGAGATTATGTAAAGGTGCAAATTTCCAATGATGAATGTCATTATATTGTATACCTAAAATGTACCAATGATTAGAATGAATAATCGATAATGCAACATAGGAAGAAAAGGTCCAAAGGGGTAGGGGTAGTGGGAGGGGCAGAGGAAAGGAAAGAAGGGAAAGGAAAAATGATGAGAAATGAAAAAAATGGAAATAAAGTCTTTGTCGGGTTCTTCCCCATTACATTTAATTTCTTGTCTTGCCAGATGGGTTCATTCTGCTTTGCTTCCTGGGGTTGTGATCCTCAATGTCTGTTCCTAGGATATTGTGTAAAATTCTTTGGAGTGCTGGTTTGGTATTCACGAAGTTCCTAAGGTGCTCTTTGTCATGAAAGTATCTTATTTCTCCATCCATTTTGAAAGATAGTTTTGCAGGGTACATCAATCTGGGTTGGAGGCTCTTTTCTTTTAGGGCTTGGAATATGTGACTCCAAGCTCTTCTTGCCTTGATGGTTTGTGTTGAGAAGTCTGCTGTGATTCTGATGGGCTTTCCTTTGTATGTGATTTGTTTCTTTTCTCTGACTGCTTGGAGAACTTTGTTCTTCTGTTGAGTTTCTGGAATCTTAACAATTATATGCCTATGTGTAGATTTTTTTTTGATCAAGGCTATTTGGCGTCCTATATGCCTCACTTATCTGTATGTCAAGTTCTTTTCCCCTGCTTGGGAAGTTTTCTGCCATTATTTCTGTGAAGAGATTTTTTTATGTCATCTTCACTCTCTCCTGTTTCTTCATTGACTCCAATCAGTCTTATGTTATTCTTCTTTGCATTGTCTAGCAGCTGCTGGATTGATTTCTTGTGTTCCCTTTTAATTTTGAAGCAATTTTTCTTTTCCTGGTCATTAATTGCCATCTTATCTTCTATATCTGAAATTCTGTCCTCACATTGGCTCATTTTGCTGTGTAGACTTTCAATGGAGTTTTTCATGTCCTGGAAATATATTTGCATCTGTTTTATGGATTCCATTTGTTTCCTATGTTGGGATTCCATCATGTTCCTGAGCTCCTCTCTAGATTTATTAATCATGTCTTGCACTAGGGGCACAATTTCTCCTGTTATCTCAGAAATTATTTCTGATTTCATTTTTTCCAGATCCCCTTTTGTTGCCAGTTCAGTGTGTCCAGGTGGTTGAGTATCAGAGTGTTCCATCTCATTTCCCTTTGGGGTTGCTGTAGGTGATCTGGAAGTCTGGTTTTGAGACTTATTTACGTTGCCGGGAGTGGTGGTAGGGATGGTAGCCCGGAAGCCCCTTCCTCTGTGCTGGGAGTGGCAGGACAGAAGGAGGCCCAAAAGCTCTTTCCTCTGGGCTGGGGGCAGCGGGAGGGATGGTGCCCAAGAAGCCCATTCCTCTGGACCTGGAGCGGTAGGACGGCAGCTCAGAAGCCCCTACCTTTGGGCCGGGAGTGGAGGGAGGGATGGTGGCCAGGAAGCCTCTTTCTCTGGACCTAGAGCAGTGGGACGGCGGTTCAGAATCCCCTACCTCTGTGCCGGGAGCAGAGGGACCCATTACCGTCGTCTGGCAGTCCAGTGTCTTCTGTGGAAATAAAGTCTTTGTAAATAGGGAAGGGTGGAGGGGATGAAGGGAGGGCTAGGAATGGGAAAAAAATAAGAACAAAGGTGCATCATATAAAGGTACAAGTTCCCAATGAGAAATGTAAACGTGTTGCATACCTAAAATGTACCAATAAAAGAATTTAAGTGAAAAAAAAAATAAATAAAAAAGAGATAATAAGGGAATATTACAAACAACTCTATATTTAAGAAATTAGATAAAATAGATCAGTTCCACAAAAATGTAAGCTATCAAAACTCACTCAACATGAATGGCTAATTTGAATAGCTCTATAATTATTCAAGGAATTAATTTATAATTTTAAAATGCCCAAGCAAGAAATTTCCAGGCACAGACAGTTTTATTGGAAAATTCTGTCAAACATTTAAAGACATATTTATATGAATTTTCCTCAATTTTTTCCAGAAAAATAGAAGGGAGAACATTTTCCTAGTTATGAATATAGTACTATTCTAATACACCATGAATCAAATAAAGAGAATGAAAATAAATAAAACTATATACGAATCACACAAAAATCCTCGACAAAATATTAACTAATAGAATGTAATAGAATATAAAAGAATTATACACCATGACCAGATGCACTTTATTTCAGAGATACAAGGCTGGTTTAATATTTGGAAATCAATGTAACCCATCATATTAACAGGCAAATGAAGAATATTACCCAATCATGTTGATCAATGCAGAAAAGACAGTTGATGAAATTCAGCACTCATTTATGATAAAAAAATAACTCCCAGAAAAATAGAAACAAAAGGGTAACTTCCCCAATTCAATAGAGTGTCTAATGAAAAACTATTAGTTAACATTCATAATGGTGAAGGTATGAATGCTTTCTCCTTACTATTGGGAACAAGGCAAGAGTGCCTACTTTTGTCATTCTTTTTTTGGGTGATGGGATCAAACTGGGACTTTATGCTTGCCAGGCAGGCACGGGAACCACTGAGCTAAATCCCCAGCCCCTCATCATTCTTATTCAACAGAGTGCTAGAAATCCTAGCCAGAGCAATATAGCTAAAATGAAATAAAAAGCCTACAGATCAGAAAGAAAGAAATACCACCATGTAATAAACTAAAAGCAAAATGAACCAAAGCTCTAAATATTCAAACACAAACACTCGATATTCTGGAAGATAAAATAGGTAAAACTCTAGAAATAGGTGTAGGCAATGGCTTTCTAAACAGAAGCCCAATTGCACAAGAAATATCAAGAATTGACAAATGGGACTATATAAAATTAAAAAGCCTTTGCACAGCAAAGGAAACAAACAACAGAGTGAAGAGATAACCTACAGAATAGGAAAAAAATTTTTGCCAGCCATACATCAGAATGAAAACAAATATCTAGGATATATAAAAAATTCAAAAAAATTAGACCCCCACAAATAAAAAACTCAATCAAAAAAGGGCAACTGAAATGAATAGAAACTTCTTAGAAGAACTATGAATACCCAATAAATACATGATAATTTTTCAACAGCTCTGGCCATTAGAGAAATGCAAATTAAAGCAACACACAACTTCCATCTTTCTTCAGAAGGAATGGTTATCATCAAGAAATGAAATAGTAACAAATGTTAGTGAGGCTCTGGAGGAAAAAGGAACTCTTACACACTTTCAATGTAAAAGTAAACTAGTATAACTGCTGTACAAATCCGCATGGAGATCCTTCAGAAAACTAAAAATAGAAATTTCACTGGACTCAGCCATTTCCTTTCTAGATATCTTCCTAAAAGAGTTAAAGACATCATATTACAATGATACATGCATACCCATGTTTATTACAGTGGCACTCATAATAGCTAAATTTTAGAAGTGGCTTATATGCTCATCACTGGATGAATGCATAAAGAAAATGTGGTATTTAGTTGCACAGGCAATATTACAAAGAATCAGCTAATGAATCACATCAAATTAAAAAGCTTCTGCACACCAAAGGAAATCAACAAAGTGAAGACACAACCTAAAGAGTGAGAAAATTTTTTCCCAGCCTCTCCTCAGACAGAGGATATCTAGGATATATAAAGAACTCAAAAAATTAGACCTTCCCAAATTTAAAGACCCAGTCTAAAACTGGGCGCCTGAAATGAATAGACACTTCTCAGACGAAGAAGTACAAATGGCCAATAAATAAATGAAAAAAATGTTCAACATCCCTGACCACTGGAAAATGCAAATTAAAACAACACTGAGATTGTATCTCATTCTAAAAAGAATGACCATCATCAAAAAATCAACCAATAACAATTGCTGGTGAGGCTGCAGGAGGGGGGTGACCTTTCTTTACTGTTGGTGGAAGTATAAACTTGGACAGCCACTATGGAAATTCCTCAAAAAACTGAAACTAGAAATTCCATTTAACCCACCTACTCTCCTTCTAGGTGTCTTCCCAAAAGAGTTAAAGTCATCGTATTAGTGATATATGCATGTTCATGTTTATAGTAGCACAATTTGTAATAGCTAAATCTTGGAAACAGCTCATATGCTAACAACAGATGAATGGATAAAGAAAATGTGGTATTTATATACAATGTGATACTGCTCTGTGATAATGAAGGATAAACTTGAAGCACTTCTACATAAATGGATGCACCCTGAGACCATAATCTTAAGTGAAATAAATCACACACACAAGTTTATATATTGCATTGTTTCCCTTATGTGAAAAACCCAAAGTATAAATAAGGATAAAGATGGATGATAGATACTAGGAAGTAGGAAGAACTTATTCAAATGTGAAGGGGAATGAGAGAGTGTGGGGAGGGAAGAAAAGGAAAAGGGATTTAAAGAAAGAAAAGAAATTGAAAGAAAAAATGGAAATAGAGCTTTTGTAAATTGGGAAGGGAAGAAGAGTTGGAGGGAGGGGAGGGGAAGGGGACACAAAGAATTAAAACGTGTTATGTACATGCTCAACCCCCCACATAAATGTTATCACTATGTAGAGCAAAACATACTAACAAAAAATTAAATTAAATTTTTAAAAAAGAGAAAAAAAATAAAAGAAAATGTGGTGCTTAGATACAATGGAATACTACTCTGCTATAAAGACAGATTCATTTGAGTCATTTGTAGGAAAATGGATGCACCTTAAGACCATAACATTAGGTGAAATAGACACACAAGCTTAAATATTGCCATGATTTGTCTTATATGAGAAACCCAAAATACAAAGAAAGCAAAGGGCACATAAAAGATAGTAGGAAATATGGAGATAGATCTTTTGGAAATGTGATGGGGACCAAGAGATGAAGGGGGGAGAGGGAAGAGAGGATAGGAAAACAAAAAGTTTGAAGATGTGTTATGTACATGTACCAACTCCCCACAATGAATGTAATCATTCTGTACTGCAAACATGTACTAATAAAAATAAAAGTTAAAAAAGAAAAAATACAACTCTTGTCATTTGATGATTTTATCTAAGTAGAAAATCCCAAGGAATCTACAAAAATAAGAAAAATAATAATAAACAAATTCCTAGTTCTTATAAATGACTTCAGCAATCAAAACATGGACATTTTGTATTAATCTAGTAGAATAAATACTGATTACAATCACTAAAAATGAAATAGTTAAATATTAATATAACAAAATATGAGATGGACTTTACCCGGTGCTGATGAAAAAAATCAAAGATATGAAGAAATGGAGATATGTATGTGTTCATGGAAGCTTCAAGATAGAAAAGACATCAATTCGAGGCCGGGGATTTTGCGCAGTGGTTCTGGCGCCTGCCTCGCAGGAGCAAGGTCCTGAGTTCGATCCCCGGTACAAAAAAAAAAAAAAGAAAGAAAGAAAAGACATCAATTCTTCACAAATTGGCACACTCCTTTAATACAATTCCTCTGAAAATCCCAGCAAGACTTTTATATTGACATACACACAGGCTTGTTCTAAAATCTGTATGGAAAGGCAAAGGAACTAAAATAATTTAAGCAATCATTAAAAGAAACAAAAAGGGGGAAATCATCTACCTGATTTCAAGATTTATTTTATAGCCACAATAATGAAGACTGTGTAATATTGGCCAAAGAAAAGACAGAAAGATCAACAGAACAGAACTGATATTCCAGAAATAGACTGAAACAAATTTACCCAACTGATTTTTTTTTATACTAGTGATTGAACCCATGGCCTTACACATGCTAGGCAAGCACCCTACCATTCTACTATTCCATGAAACACTACATCCCTAGCTCTACCCAACCAATTTCTGACAAAGGTGCAAAGCAATTCAATAGAGGAAAAATAGCTGTTTTCAAAAAATGATTGTGGAACAACTGGTAACAAAACGAACCTTGACATTAGTTTCACACCTTATTCAAATGTCAACTTAATATGGACAACGGACATAAAACTAAAACCTTTATTAGAGAAACAAAACATCTTCAGGATAGAGGTAAGTAAAGAAAGGCAATATCTGTAAAAGGAAAAATTGATGAATCCTACAACAAAATTTAAAGCTTTTGTTTACTGAAAGATTCTGTCAAACCCAGGTATAGGAAGGAAGAAATATTTGTAAATCAAATACCCAACAAAAAGCGTTTGCTGAAGACTGACCTGTATTATTTCATCTACATAAAAATACTGATGTGACAAAATAAAAAAATGAGGAACACAATAGTGGAGGCCACAGTTTATGGAGATGAGCAGATCAAATTACATGGAGGTGACTATAAAAGGGAAGTATAAGAGATTTATGTGATGATGGAAGTTTCTTCATGTAGAGAGTATCAAGGTTAATATCTTGACTGTGACATTAAAATGGAAACGAAGTATGTAAATAGGGAAAGGTGGAGGGGTGAAGGGCGCACTGGTAATGGGGAAAAAATAAGAACCAAGATACATCATGTACAGGTACAAGCACCCAAAGATAAATGTAAACGTATTGTATACCTAAAATGTACCAATAAAAGAATTTAAGCAAAAAAAATTAAGATTTTATCATTGGGGGAAACTATAAGGTGTGATTGAAAGATACAGTGAATATTTAACTTTCAAAATGTATTACACTGAAAGACACACTGCCATTAATCCCCCTCAAAGTATTCCCTTCTCACTTCAAGCAAACATCCCATCATTCTTTCCACTTTCTGAAGTAGTTCTAGTAGTGCTCTTTCATGAGGTTTTAGTTGAGCTTTTGTGGCTGGCTCCATATTGAGAAGTGTTTACCTTTCATGATCACTTCAGCTTTGGGGAAGCACCAGAAGTCACACAGTTCCAGATCTGGTGTATAAGGTAGGTAGGGACACACTGTGGTGTCTTTCAAGCATGCCTTTCTATTGGATGGCACACAGTAGCAGCATTCATTGTACTTTTGATCACACTTTGTAATACACAAAAGAGAGCTTCCAGAACTATTTCAGAAAGTGGCAAATATGATGGGATAATTGTATTCAAAGAAAGGGGTGGTATTTTGAGGGAACTTAATGGCAATGTGTTTTTTACTGTAATAATTTTTTTAAAAATATAAACAATCACTGTATATTTTGATCCCATCTCATAAGTTAAGGGTGTAGGAGACCTTCTTGTAGTAGTCTTATAATTGCACATCAATCTACAAATATTTGAAAATATAAATTAAATTAAAAATATCTTTTAAAAAATGTTCTATGTTTTTTTTTTGCTCCTAAGGAAAAAACTAATGCTATGTATGGCATGCCCTGTGAGGCCTTATCCTTTCTGATCTGTGCTTATTTGTCCAACTTCATCAATTCCTATTTTCCCCCTTTTATCTTAAATGTTTTAAGGTCCCAGAGCTCAACATGTTACTTCCCTCTTCAGGACCATTTATCCAGCTCCCTTCTCTACCTGAGTTAATCCTCCCCCCCTCCTTCACTTATTTAACCTCTATTCATCCTGCTGGTTTGTGTTAGTTTTTTCTTACTAACAGTTCTCACATCTGAGTTAGTTGTCCCTTCTCTAAATCCCAGTAGCTTTCTGTGCTTGCTACTATCCTAGTACGGCAGTGTGTTCTGTAAGTAGCACTTTGTCTGAGTCAGGCTCAGTGTCTTCCACTGGGCCATGATCTCTGATCACTACAAGAGCAAGAAATGCCTATTTTGTTCCATACCTGACACCTAACACAGGGCACAGCACGTAGTGGGTGTTCAAGAAATCGTTTTTGAATAGCTGAAGCAAGTGTCAGTTCCAAAGTACAAGTAACTCAAATATGATCCATCCCAATACTGTTCCTCTAGCCAAAACTCCCTTCCATCTTCCCTTTCCCTCCTCTGCTCACATCTATCAGGGCATCTTTTGGCTCTACTTCCTTTTTAAAATGATTTTTAATTTTTAGTTTATTAGTATATATGTATAGCATGTAATGTTTACATTCCTTGTGTGCAGTTGGTACATGTACATAACACATCTTAATTCCTTTTTTCATCCTTTTTCCTGACCTCCCTCCACCTCCTCTGCACACTTGATCCCCTTCCTTTTTTGGGTACATGTTTGCAGTACACTATGTTTATGTTCCTTGTATGTAGTTGGTAGATGTACACAACACATCCTGATTCCCTTTTTTCATTCCTTATACCTTGCCCTTCTTCCATCTCTTGATTTCCTTCCCCTTTGAGAATGATCTATCTCCCTACTTCCTATTATCTATCTTTTATTTTGCTCTTTATTTTTACTCTGGGTTTCTCATATAAGAGAAAAAATGATATTTAAGCTTCGCTTAGTGTTATGATCTCAAGATGCATCCATTTTCCTACAGATGACTCAAGTTTATCTCTCTTTATGGCAGAGTAGTACTTCATTGTGTGTAAATACCATATTTTCTTTATCCATTCAGCTGTTGATGGATATACAGCCCACTTTCATGGTTTAGCTATTATAAATTGTGCTGCTATAAACATGGGTATGCATACGTCACTGTAATATGATGTCTTTAACTCTTTGGGGATGATACCTAGAAGGGGAATAGATGGGACAAATGGACTTTTTATTTTTAGTTTCTTTGAGAAATCACCATATTGATTTCCACAGTGGTTATACTAGCTTACATTCTCACCAACAGTGCAAGAGGGTTCCCTTTTCCCCATAGTTCCTCCATCATTTGTTATTATTTGATTTCTTGATGGTTGTCATGCCTTCTTGGGTAAGCAGACTATCAGTGTTGTTTTAATTTGCATTCATCTAATGGCCAGTGATATGGAGCGTTTCTTCATGTATTAATTGGCCATTTGTATTTTTTCTTCAGTTAGGTGTCTATTCATTTTGCTTTCCTATTTTTTAATTTTGTCTTTTATTTTGGAGGGTCTAATTATTTTTGTATTCTAGATATGAGTCTTCTGTCTGAGGAATCAGTGGTGAGAGTTTTTTCCTATTGTGTAGATTGTCTTTTCATTCTGTTGGTTATTGCTTTTTCTGTGCAGAAGCTTTTAAATTTAATATTATCCCATTTGTTGATTCTCAGAACTATTTCCTGTGCAACTGGGTGCTATTCAGAAAGTCCTTGTCTATGCCTATGACTTCAAGAATTTTATGTATCTAAATATTTCTGGCTTAATATTCAATCTTTTATCCATTTTTATTTTGGTGTAGTACATGGACAGAGTTACGAGTCTAGATTCAGTCTTATGTACATGGATAGCCAGTTTTCCCAATATCATTTATTAAAGAGGCTACCTTTCCTCCAGTGTGTGTTTTTAATCCCTTTGTGAAAGATCAAATTGTTAAATGTACTCGGATTTTTTCTACATCCTCTATTCTGTTCACCTGATCCTCATGTCATTTTTTTGTGCCAGTACCATGTTGTTTTTAACACAGTAGGTTTGTAATATAACTTCAAGTCTGGGACTGTGCTGTCTCCTGCTTTGCCCCCCTTTTTTTTTTGGTACCAGGGATCAAACTCCTGTCCTTGCACTTGCGGGGCAGGCAGCAGAACCACTGAGCTAAATCCCTGGCCCTGCTTTGCCCTTTTTGCCCAAGATTGCTTTTGCTATTCTAGGTATCTACTGGCTCCATATGCATTTTAAGATTGTTTTCTTCAGTTCTGTTAAAATGCTGTTAGAATTTTAAGATTGTTTTCTCCAGTTCTGTTAGAATGCTGTTAGAATTTTGATTGGGATTTTAACTATATTGGTTCGATCTATCCAGGAACAGAGGATATCTTTTCATTTTCTGATATCTTCTTCAATTTATTTTTTCAAAGTACTGTAATTTCTATTTTAGATATCTGTCACTTCCTTAGGTTGATTTCTAAGTAGTTATTTTTTCTTGAAGTTATTGTGAATGGTATTTTCTTCTTATTTCTTTCTTAGTGGGTTCATTATTAATGTATGTGAAGGCTATTGATTTTTGTGTGCTATTTTTGTGTCCTGTTACATTATGGAATGTGGTCATTATTTTTAGGTCTTTTGGTGGATTTTTTGAGATCTTCTATGTAGAGGATTCTATCGTTTGCAAATAATGGTAATTTGGCTTCTTTCTTTCCTATCCATATGCCTTTTATTTCTTTCTCTTGTTTAATTACTCTGGCTAATGTTTCAAGAACTATGTTGAATGGGAGAGATGATAGAAGACATCCTTGTCTTGTTCCTTGTTAGTTGTCCCTGGTGGGTTATTTTAGAAGGAAAGCTGTTTTCCCCCATTTAATATGATTTTGGCAGTAGGTTTATCATAAACGGCTTTTATCAGATTGAGATAAGGTCCTTCTATATCTTCTTCCTTCAGTGTTTTTGTCATGAAAGGATCCTAGCTTTTGTCAAAGGCCTTTTACTGTGTCTACTGAAATATTTACATGATTTTTACTCTCACTTCTATTTATGTGATATATACCATTCACTGATTTGCCCTGAACCATGCTTGCATCACAGGGACGAACCCTACTTGGTCATGATATATGGTCATTTTGATGATTCATTGCATTCTTTTTGCCAGTATGTTCTTGAGGATTTTTGCATTTATATTTATCAAAGGGATTCATGTATACTTCTTTGGTTGGATCCTTGCCTGGTTTTGGAATCAGGGTTATGGTAACTTCCAGGTATGACACTGGGAATCCTCCTTCCCTTTCAATTTCATTAAAAAGCTTGAGGAGTATTGGTATGAAACCTTCCCTGTAGTTTTTGTACAATTCAGCAGTGAACCCAGCCGGACCTGGTCTTTGCTTAGTTACTGTGTTTTTTTTTCTTAGCATTTATTATTTTTTTATGAATTATATTGGTACATTTAAGGTATACAATATAATGACATTCATCATTGGATATTTGCAAGTTAGTATGTTATTTATTGCTTCAATTCCATTGCTTGTTATTTGATTTTTCAAGGTTTTAAATCTTTTGGCTCAATTTTGGTAATTCACATATATCTAGCAATCTATCTCTTCTGAATTCTTCAAATTATTGATATACATATTTGTGAAGCAGTTGTTAATGTTATTTCAGTAGTGTCCATTGTGATTTCACCTTTTTCATTTCTAATTTCAATTATTTGGGTCTTTTCTCTCCTTTTTTGGTTAGATTGGCTGAAGATTTGTCTATTTTATTTATTCTTTTATAGAACAAACTGTTAAATTCATTAATTATTTGTATTGAGTACCTGGTATCAGTTTTACTGATTTCTGCTTTGATCTTTATAATTTCCTTTTTTATATTTGCTTTGGGTTTAGATTTTTTTTCTAGGATGTTGAGGTGTACCATTAGGTTATTTGTTTGAGCTTGCTCTGTTTTTGTGATGTGGGCATTCACAGCTACAAACTTTCCTCTTAGCATTCCCTTCATTGTGTCCTATGAGTTCTGGTATGCTGTAAGGGCATTATTATTTAATTCTAGAAATTGTCTTATTTCTTTCTTGATTTCTTCTGTGACCCATTGTTTACTTAAGGATGTATTGTTTAGATTCCATGTATTTGCATAATTTTGGGGGTTTTTTGGTCATTAATTTCTAACTTTATTGTGCTATGCTCTGATAACATGCATGTTATAAGTTCATTTCTTTTACATTTACTTAAGGCTTATTTATTGTTGTCTAATATGTGGTCTGTTTTGGAGAAAGTTCCGTGTGCTGCTGAAAAGAATGTTGTTGTTGGGTGGAACACTCTGTATATATCTATTAAGTCCATTTGTTTGAAGATCTTGCTAAACTTTGATTTTTTTTTGTTGATTGTTTTGTCTAGTTGTATTTATTTGTGATAGTGGGCTATTGTGGCATGCCACTATAATTGTATTTATGCCTATTTGGTCTTTTTTGTCCAGTAGCACTTGTTTTATCAAGTTGAGTGCAGCATTGTTTGGTGCATATATGTTAATTATTGCTACCTCTTCATGTTGGATTATTCTCTTAACCAATATGGTGACCTTGTTTGTCTCTTTTGATCAGTTTTGTCCTGAAGTCCACTTTGTCTGAATACAAGATAGCTACACCTACTTTTTATTGTCTTCTGTTGAATGAAATATTGTTTTCCATCCTTTGATTTTTAATCTATATGTTTTATTTTGCATTAAAGGTATTTCCTATATGCAGAATACTGTTGGATTTTGTTTCTTCATCCATTCTTCCAGTGTGTGTCCTTTGATTGATGAATTGAGACCATTTACATTGAGAATTATTACTGATACATATTGACTTATTCCTGTCATTTCCTTATTTTCCTTCTGTCAATTCCCTATTTTCTCCTTCTACTTAACTCCCACCCTACCTGGTGTATTCATTCTATTAGACTTTTTGTCATTGTTAACTTCATTGTCTCTTTTTAGGTTATCTTTGAGAATTTTTTAGAGTGTTGATTTTGTGGTCCTGAATTTCTTTAGGTGCTCTTTATCATGAAAGTATCTTATTTCTTCAACAATTTTGAAAGATAGTTTTGCAAGATATGCCAGCCTGAGTTGGAAAATGTTTTCTTTTATGACTTGAAACACTTCACTTCAACCTCTCCTGGCCATTAAGGTTTGCATCGAGAAGTCTGCTGTAATTCTAATGGCTTTTCCTTTATTAGTGATTTATTTTCTCTAACCACCTAGATTCTGTTCTTGTGTTGGACATCTGGGATTTTGACTATGATATATTGTGGAAAGGTTCTTTTCTGATCATGACTATTTTGGATTCAACATATATCACTTATCTGTATGTTAAATTATTTTACCTTATTTCAATGGTATTTCCTGGGTATGGATAACTACTGGACTTTGGCACCATCATAGGATACAAATACATCCATTTATTTGAAATGGAAGGTTGCATTGTTTTTGGCTCATTGTCCAGGTCTCCTTGAATAGGCCACAGTATTGTTAATGACCCCTAGGCAATTTAGATATTGGCATCTCAGGAAATCCAATAAACAAAAGCAATGACACCTTGGATATAATAATAAAATTAATGTCAATTATAGCATAAAATACAAACTGAACATTGACAAACTCTAAGGACTGATAAAGTTCCACAGATGTCCATAGAAAAGAGATCTGTAATTATAGTATTAACACTAAGACAAGCCAAATATTGAGCTACTATTGATATATAGTATATATCTACTAACTAGAACAACTTTATATCTACTAACAATAGTGCAGTATTCAACAGCAATAGAAAAAATTTAAATATTTATCTAGAGATTCATAAAGCTTCATAGATATACTAATAAAGATGGAGGGGTGGGGATCCAGAGAATGAAAAGTGAAAAGTAAAATTTTAAAAATTCATTGATGAGATATGAGAAGGAATGGAGAAATTTAAGAGAGGAGGTTCCTATTATGAAGTAAAAGGAAATTAATTGTGTTTGAGAACAGTTACTGGAAAGAATGAACAAAAAGAAGAAAAAATAAACAGCAAAAATAAGAGATGAAAAAGAAGGAAAAGAAAAAATGTCAGAAAGGAAAAGACAAAAGTGGAAAAAAAGAAACTAAAGGACATGAAAAACTAAAGTGGGAAAAATATTTCTAACCCTCTAAAAATTCATTGAAAGAAAGGTAAAAATAATACAACATAGGAAATGAAGACAAGATTTAGTTAAAGAAAAAATTCCCATGTTATTGAATGAGTGATTTCTTTCCATGATTTGCAGTCATGAGATCCAGTCAGACATGATTTTCCTATGTGTCTTTGAGGTACCTTCTTTGCACTCAAGACCTCTATGTCCATTCCCCTCAAACTGTGGTAATTGTTCAAGCCAAGGCTTGTTCTTGCTCCTGATAGTAGATGGGGAATGTGATCAGCCCTCTGTTGTCTGCTGCATGTAGGCTGCAAGGTGGGGATTCAAATGGGCTGTTGGGCTTAATGTTGACAGTAATGGTATCTGGTTGCTCCCTTTTCTCCCTGGATATTGTTTTCATCCGGGATTGGGTTATTGATTAGTCTTTGCCTCTGCCTCTCTGTGTTGTGCTCACTTGGGGGCATGGCACTGCTCCTCCGTCTGGTGTCTGCTCTCTCTTATGTGTGTGGGATATCGCTCGGTGTCTGCTCCCTCTACTTGCAAATTATCTCTTGGCTCTGCATTAGATTTCTTATCTTCTCCATTACTACTACCACAGTCCAAACGACTACCGTCTCTTTCATGAACTACTGGAAGCACTTTTGGATTAGTCTTACATTTTACTAGCTATAATAAAACTCTTAATTCATTTCTCCAGCCTATAAGTCTCTCTGATCATTTCTCACATATCTTCTCCGTCCAAGGTAATAAAATTAGAACATATTAATCCATATTCTATACCTATGCATGCATATGGAAGCTAAATTTCAATCTGTTACTGGCAGAACTGAAAGTAAACAGTGTCTAACTTTATATTGCACAGAATTCTACAAGTACCAAGTCAAAATTAGTTTCTATTGTAAAGGGTCTGAAGATCTTTGTGTTTTAAAAAATGATAAATAGGGCTGGGGATTTAGCACAGTGGTTCTGCCGCCTACCTCACAAGCACAAGGACCTGAGTTCGATCCCTGGTACAAAAAAAAAAAAGATAAATATTCTAACAGTTGAATACACAATCACACTTTAGCAAAAAACAGATTAATCAACAAAGAACAACATTCCAAGGATTTCATAGGTTAAAAAGTTAAGCAAGTGTCTTAGACCATTTTCTGTTGCTATAATAGAATACATTAGGCTGAATAATTTATAAAAAGAAATTTATGTTTTGCAGTTCTGCTGGCTGTGAATTCCAAGGTCAAAGGGCAGCCTGTGGTGAGGGCCTTCTTGCTTTTAAGGGCTCTGCAGAATCCTTAGGTAGCTCAGTGCTTCAGATGATGAGACAGTACAAGTGACAGATTCAAATTGGCTTTTATAATAAAACTACTCTCAAGATAACCCATTAACCCATTAAACCACTAACCAGGAATAGATTAATCCATTAATGAGTGTGGAGCCCTCTTGACCTAATCACCTCTTAAAATTTCCTTTCAGTCCATGTCTCCAAGCTAAACAGTGGGGTTGAAGTTTCAAATGAGTTTTGACAGGGACATTCAAACCATAGCAGCAAGATTAGGCCAGCAAATTATGGGTGGGCATTTAGAATCTTTTTTTTCTTTTAGCAGCACAGGGATTGAACCCAGGCATAGTCCAACACCGAGCTACATCCTCAGCCTTCTTATGTTTATTTTTATTTTGAGACAGGGTCTTGCTAAATGACTCAGTTGGGATAAAAACAGGCAGTCCTCTTGCCTCAGCTTCCCTGAGTGCTAGGATTATAGGCACACATAAACATGCTTGGCTTGAAATCCTTAATTTAGGGAATATTGAGAGCCTTACTGCCATCAAGAAAGTAGAATAGGAGCATCCAGTGCTTATCCACTCACAGAAACATCAATTCAAACAGCCAACTACACACTATCATACCTTTGTCAGAAGTATCAAATCTATGTGAAAGATTACTGCAGTTTAGCAGGGCACAAAAATAAGAAAAAAATGCATAAAGAAGACAGAAAGGATAACTCCTCATTATCTTCATCACCTCTTCCTCAAACCCAGACAGCAAGACATGGAGAGAGATACTCTCCATGTGGAGGAAGCAGAGTGAGATGTACACCAGGCTTTCAGCAAATCCTAGCACCAGGTTCACCATAATGAACCCTAGCAACCAGACAAGCCCATGTGATCCCAGGTGGCAGTCCTACCCATCAATGGATCTAGGCAGCAAAAAAGCCCACCTCAGGACCCCACCAGGCAGCCTACCCATAATCTCTGGATGTGTTGACTGGAGAAGGGCTTCCTTCTGAAAATTGTCTGTAATCATTGGAAGAGGTCCTAGGTTCTTCAAATTTGCAGACAAAACACAAAGGCACAAGGCTTACAAATAGGGGAGACATGACACCAACAACGGAACCAAATAAAGCACCAGTAATTGATTTCAAAAAATGGAGATCTGTACACTGAAAACTAAACTTTGATGAAAGAAATTGAAAAAATAAATAAATGGAAAGATATACCAATTTTGTGCATTGAAAGAATACTATCAACAGTCCATAAAGTTATCCTCAGATTTAATGCAATCCTTCTGAAAATCGCAAAAACTTTTTCACAGAAATTTAGAAAGAGGAAAAAAATCATAAAATTCAAAGGAAACCACAAAAGACTCAACATATCCCAAGTAATTTTGAGCATGGAGGCATTATATTTATTTTGAACACACTACAAAGGCATGCTAATCAGAACAGTATGATACTCAACCAAATCAGACAAATATACCAAATGTAACAGAAAAACAATCCAAAAATAAATTCATACATTTATAGTCAACTGACCTTTGGCAAAGGTGGCAAAAAATGCACAATGGGGGAAAAGACAGTCTTTCAATAAATGATATTTATATATAAACATGCACAATAATGAAATTGGACCTTTATACCATACCATATAAAATTAAAAGGAATAAAGATAGGAAATGAAGAAGTCATATTGTCATTATTTGCAGATGACATGATACTCTATATAGAAGACCCCAAGAACTCCACCAAAAGTCTTCTAGACTTAATAACCAAATTCAGTCAAGTAGCTGGTTACAAGGTCAACACACAAAAATCAATAGCTTTCCCCTGCATGAATGACCGACTCACTGAGAGAGAAATAGGGCAAATAATTCCTTTCACAATAGCATCCAAAAAACTGAAATACCTAGGAATCAACCTAAGGAAAGAAATCAAAGACCTCTTCTCTGAAAACCATGGCACTCTGAAAAGAGAGATTGAAGATAATATCAGAAAATGGACAGACATACCCTGCTCCTGTGTGGGAAGGATTAATATAGTGAAAATGACCATACTTCCAAAACTGCTATATAGATTCCATGCAATTTCAATTGAGATCCCAGCAGCACACTTCACGGACCCTGAGAAAATAATCCAAAAATTCATTTGGAACAAGAAGAGACCCAGAATAGCAAAAGCAATTCTAGGTAACAGAGACATGGCTGGGGGTATCACAAACCCCAATCTGCAACTCCACCACAAAGCTACTGTGATAAAAACAGCATGGTACTGGCAAAGAAACAGACCTGAGGACCAGTGGAACAGATTAGAAGATGCAGAAACAACGCCAGACACACTCAGCCATCTCATCTTCGATAAAGGAGCCAAACAGCCTCACTGGAGGAAAGATAGCCTCTTTAATAAATGGTGCTGGAAAAATTGGGTTTCAACTTGCCTAAGATTAAAACTAGACCTATATCTCTTGCCATGCACTAAACTAAAATTGAAATGGATTAAACATCTAAATAATAAAATAGAAACTCCGAACGAGTTGGAACAGAGGTTAGATAGAACTCTTGAAGACATCGGTGTAGGAAAAGATTTGATGAACAAAACCTCAGTTGCCCGTGAACTAGCACAAACAATCAACAAGTGGGATCTCTTCTTATCAAAAAGCTCTGCACAGCAAGAGAAACCACCAGCAGTGTGAAGAGGCAACCCTCAATGTGGGGAAAAAATCTTCACCTGCTTTTTCTCAGACAAAGGTCTACTATCTAGAATCTATAAAGAACTTAAAAAGATCAGACCTCCCAAATTTAAAACCTAATCCAAAAATGGACATTTGAAAGGAACACACATTTCTCAGACAAAGAAGTAGAAATAGCAAATAAACATATGAAAAAATGTTCAACATCACTGATCATCCAAGAGATGCAAATGCAAACAATGCTGAGATTCCACCTCACTCTAGAAAGAATGGCTGCTATTGTGAAATCAACCAATAACAAATGCTGGCGGGGCTGTGGGGAAAGAGGAACCCTGCTCCACTGCTGGTGGGAGTATAGACTGGTGCAAGCACTGTGGAAATCAGTATGGAGATACCTCAAAGAACTAGGACTGGAAGTCTTATTTGACCCTGCTATTCCTCTGCTGGGGATCCTCCCCAAAGAATTCAAAGAATCATACCACAGTGATATATATGCACCCATGTTCATAGCAGCACAGTTTGTCATAGCTAAAACTTGGAAACTGCCCAAATTCCCATCACCTGGAGACTAGATAAAGAAAATGTGGTTTTTTAATAAAATGGAGTACTACTCAGCCATAAAAAATGAGAAATTAGAGACATTTATAGCTAAATGGATACACATTGAGGCGATAGTCTTAAGTGAAATAAATCAGACACACATGTATAAATACCGAATAGTTTCTCTGGTGTGACAAACTGAAAGTGTATATAAGGACTAAAACATATAATAGGTAATGTGAAATAAGAAGAAAAGGGGCAAAGGGGAAGGAAGTGGGAGGGGTAGGGGAAAGGAAAGAAGAGAATGGAATTAATATGAGAAAATGGAAAAATAGGAACAAAATCTTTGTAAATAGGAAGGAATAGAGGCATTGAAAGGACAACTGGGCAAGGATGAAAAATAAGAATCAAGAGAGATTATGTAAAGGTGCAAATTTCCAATGATGTATGTCATTATGTTGTATACCTAAAATGTACCAATGATTAGAATGGATAATCGATAATGCAAAATAGGAAGAAAAGGTCCAAACCGGTAGGGGTAGTAAAAAAAAATAAATTAAAATGGATAAAATATTTAAATGTAAGAATGGAAACTAAAAATACTAGAAGCAAGAGAGGCCTGTCCATATTCCATCCGTAAGTGTGTATAGATCTCAAGGAGAATCCCACATGGGCCAGAGCGGCATGCATGCTGGCAGGTCCTAGCCAGGGCCCTGTCCCAACACAAGCAGCTCGGACCCACAGCCCCAGCCAAAGGCCTACCTGGAAAAGAGATGCATAGGCACACAAGCTATAGCCAGAGGCCTGCCCTGATACCATTGGTAACTGCACTCAGATTCCAGCAAAAAGTCAACAGGGACCAGAGCTGCTCAGTTGCAGGCAGGTTGTACCCATCGTCCCACCCCAACCCTAGCAGCTTGGATTCACAGGCCTAACCAAAGACCTGTCTGGAAAAGACCTGCACAAGCAACAGCCAGAAGCCTTCACAGATACCACTGGTAAATGTGTGCAGACCTCAGGTAGAAACCTGCTCAGACAGCAGCCACTGGGGTGCACAGTCCCCAGCCAAAGGCCCTCCCAGACAACTATGCAGAGGGGCAGGACCCAGCCAGAGGCATGCCCAAATACCATCCCAAGGGTGCACAGGCACCAGCCAGAACCCCACCTGGACTACAAGGCAGCACAGGGATCCAGAAGGCCACCATTCTAAACCCAGTAATAGTCACAGGGGTGAGCAGCAGAGAAAAGGTTTCTCCGGGATCTGCTGAGAATTGAAGACCACCGGGTGAGCAAAATGCTGCCTCAACAAAGGCTCAGCAGGCTGCATCTGTTGATATGACAAGACATATAAACAAGTCTCAAATCTAGACTGGCACATCACCTAAGGCTATCCTAAAAAGCCACAAGATGGAACAATCTTTTACTCAACCAAGGAGACTCCCTGAATTTGCAAAAAAAGAGGATCTTGAAAAAATGAAATCAGAAATAATTTCTCAGATAACAGCCGAGATTGTGTCCATAGTGCAAGTCATGATTAATAAATCTAGAGCAGACACATAAAAAAATAGAGGAGCTGAGAAACATGACGGTATCCCTACATAGGAAACAAATGGAGTCCTTAAAACAGGTGCAAACAGATTTCCAGGAGATTAAAAACTCCATTGAAAGTTTATGCAACAGAATGAGCCAATGTGAGGACAGAATTTCAGATACAGAAGACAGGGTCTCAATCAGTGACCAGGAAAAGAAAAATTTCTTAAAAATAGAAAGGGAACATGAGAAATCAATACAGCAGCAGTTAGATGATGCAAAGAAGAATAACATAAGACTGATCAGAGTCAATGAAGAAACAGGAGAGAGTGCAAATAACCTTTAAAAAACTGTTCACAGAAGTAATGGCAGAAAACTTCCTAAGCAGGGGAAAAGAACTTGACATACAGATAAGTGAGGCATAGAGTACTCCAACTAGCCATGATCAAGAAAACTACACCTAGATATAGTAGTCAAGATTCCCGAAACCCAAAAGAAGAACAAAATTCTACAAGCAGTTAGAGAAAGCAAACAAATCACATACAAAGGAAAGCCCATCACAATCACAGCAAACTTCTCAACACCAACACTCAAGACAAGAAGAGCCTGAAGTGATACATGTCATGCCCTAAAGGAAAACACACTCCAACCCAGACTGATGTACCCTGCAAAACTATCTTTCAAAATTGATGGAGAAATAAGATACTTTGATGACAAAGGGCACCTTAGGAACTTCATGAATACCAAACCAGCACTCAAAAAATTTTAAGCAATATCCTAGGAAAAGACAATGAGGTTCACAACCCCAGGAAGCCCAGCAGAATGAAGCCATTAGGCACGGCATGAAATTCAACACAAAGGGGGAGAATCCAACAAAAAGAAAATGCCATTACAAGGATAAGCCAATATATATCAGGTGTAACCAACAATGTTAATGGTCTCAACTCACCAATCAAAAGAAATAGACTAGCAGAATGGGTCAAGAAGCAAGATCCAACAATATGCTGCATGCAAGAAACACACTTTATTTAGAAAGAAACTCATAGACTGAAATTTAAAGGGTGGAAAACAATACTCCATGTGACAGGAACCCAAATTAAAGTGGGAGTAGCTATCCTCTTTGCAGATCAAATGGATTTCAATCCAACACTGATTAACAGAGACACAGAAGAACACTACATCCTTGTTAAAAGGAACAATCCAAGAGGAAGGGATGACAATCATAAATATATATGTACCGAACACTAGTGCACCCAACTATATAAAACAAATACTAATGGGCATGAAAAATCAAATAAGCACTATTAATACAATAGTAGTGGGGGGCATCAATACCCCACTTTCACAAATAGATAAATCCACTAAACAGAAAATAAAGAACAAAATACTAGAACTCAATCAAACTCTTCAAGAAATGAACTTAACAGATGTTTACAGAGTGTTCCCCTACACAAAATCAGAATAAACATTCTTTTTGGCTGCACCCTGGTCGCTCTCCAAAATAGACCACATACTTGGTCATAGAACATGTTTAAGTAAGGTAAAGGAATCAAAATTATCCCCTTTATATTATCAGACCATAGTGCAATGAAATTGGATATCAATAACAAAAGAAACCACAAGAATTTCCTAAACACATAAAAATTGAATAACACACTTCTGAATGACCAATAGGTCACACAGCAAATTAAAGATGAAATAAGTTTCTACAATTAAATACCAATGACAATACAACATATAGGAATTTATGCCACACAATGAAAGCAGTATTAAGTGGGAAATTCATAGCAATGAATAGTCATTTTAGGAAAACAGAGTGAGCTCAAATATACAACCTAATGCTGAACCTCAAGCTTCTAGAAAAAGAAGAGTAGGACAAACCTGAACCTCATACAAGGGAGGAAACTGTAAAGATCAAAGCAGAAATCAATGCAGTGGAGACTAAGAGAATGATACAAAAAATCAATGAAGCCAAGAGTTGGTTCTTCCAAAGAATAAACAAAATTGACAAACCCTTAGCCAACTTTATCAGAAAAGGAAAGAAAAGGCCCAAATCCATGCAATTAGGAATGAAAAGGATGAAAATACAATGGACCCAGCAGAAATCCAGAGGATCATCAATGCCTACTTCAAGAACCTATACGCCAATAAGATAGAAAACAAAGAAGAAATGGATAGATCTGAGACATGTAAGAATTGCCAAAGTTGATCAAAGACCTAATAATACTAAACAATCTAATACCAATCAGCGAAATTGAAAATGTAATTAAAAACTTACCAATTAAGAAAAGCCCAGGTCCTGGCGGCTTCACTGCTGAATTCTACGAGACATTTAGAGAAGAACTATTACCACTACTGTTTAAACTCTTCAATGAAATTGAAAGGGAAGCAATACTCCCTAATTAACTCCTGGAAGCAAGCATCACCTTAATCCAAAAAGCACAGAAAGACCCAACCGATAAAAGGAACTACAGGCAAATCTTGCTTATTAACATAGATGCAAAAATCCTTAATAAGATACTGGCAAATAGAATGCAGAAGATCACCAAGGAGATCATGAACCCTGACCAAGTGGGATTCATCCCAGGCATGCCAGAATGTTTCAATATATGCAAATCAATAAATGTTATGCACTAAATTAATAGAGCTAAGTGTAAAATCCATATATGATCATCTCAATAGATGCAGAAAAATCTTTTGACAAAATCCAACATGCATTCATGATAAAAACCCTACAAAAAATTGGAATAGATCCTTTCTACCTCAACCTGATAAAAGCCATCTATGAAAGACCAACAGCCAATATCATACTAAATGGTCAAAAACTGAAATCCTTCATAAAAAATGAGGAACAAGACAAGGATGTCCACTATCACCACTTCTGTTCAATATAGTTTTGGAAACATTGGCCACAGCTATCAGACAAGAGAAATAAATGGAATAAAAATAGGAAAGGAAGAAATCAAATTGTCATATGCAGATGACACGATACTGTGTATAAAAGACCCCAAAAACTCCACCAAAAGTCTTCTAGATTTAAAAACCAAATTTAGTGGAGTAGCTAGATACAAGGTCAACACACTAAAATCAATACCTTTCCTGTACATAAGCAACAGACTCACTGAAAAAGTAACTGGAGAAACACAATAGAATCCAAAAAATAAAGTACGTAGGAATCAACCTAATGAAAGAAATCAAAGACCTCTACTGTGAAAACAATAGCATTCTGAAAAAAGTGATCAAACTGTGCATTAGAAAATTCAAAGACATCCTTTGCTCCTGGGTAGGATGAACCAACGTAGTGAAAAAGGCCATACTTCCAAATCTGCTATATAAATTCAAGGCAATCCCAGTTGAAATTAAAGCAGCATACTTCACGGACCTTGAGAAAACAATCCAAAAATTTATTTGGAACAAGAAAATACCTAGAATAGCAAAAGCAATTATAGGCAACAAAGACAGGTAGGGGGTATACAATCCCCATCTTGATACTATAGTATAAAGCTACTGTGACAAACACAGCATGCTACTGGGAAAGAAACCGACCTGAGGACCGGTGGAACAGATTAGAAGATGCAGAAACAACTCCAGACACACTCAGCCACCTCATCTTCGATAAAGGAGCCAAAAACCCTCACTAGAGGAAAGATAGCCTCTTTAATAAATGGTGCTGGAATAATTGGGTTTCAACTTGCCAAAGATTAAAACTAGACCTATATCTCTCACCATGCACTAAACTAAATTCGAAATGGATTAAAGATCTAAATATTAAAACAGAAACAGTAAACCTACTAGAAGATAGGTTAGGTAGAACTCTTGAAGACACTGGCATAGCAAAAGACTTCATGAACAAAACCTCAGTAGCACATGAAATAGCACAAAGAGTCAACAAGTGGGATCTCTTCTTATTAAAAAGCTTCTGCACAGCAAGAGAAACCACCAACAGAGTGATGAAACAACCCACAATGTTGGAAAAAGTTTTTACCAGCTGTTCCTCAGACAAAGGTCTACTATCTAGAATCCATAAAGAATTTACAAAAATCAGACCTTCCAAATTTAAAGACTCAGTCCAAAAATGGGCAACAGAATAAACAGAAATTTCCCAGGCAAAGAAGTAGAAATAGCAAATAAACATATGAAAAATTGTTCAACATCACTGGTGAGAGAGTGCAGATGACATAAAAAAATCTCTTCACAGAAATAATGGCAGAAAACTTCCCAAGCAGGTGAAAAGAACTTGACATACAGATAAGTGAGGCATATAGGACGCCAAATTGCCTTGATTAAAAAAAAAATCTCCACATAGGTAAATAATTGTTAAGATTCCAGAAACTCAACAGAAGAACAAAGCTCTCCAAGCAGTCAGAGAAAAGAAACAAATCACATACAAAGGAAAGCCCATCAGAATCACAGCACACTTCTCAACACAAACCATCAAGGCAAGAAGAGCTTGGAGTCACATATTCCAAGCACTAAAAGAAAACAGCCTCCAACCCAGATTGATGTACCCTGCAAAACTATCTTTCAAAATGGATGGAGAAATAAGACACTTTCATGAAAAAGAGCACCTTAGGAACTTCGTGAATACCAAACAAGCACTCCAAAGACTTTTACACAATATCCTAGGAACAGACATTGAGGATCACAACCCCAGGAAGCAAAGCAGAATGAACCCATCTGGCATGACAAGAAATTAAATGTAAAGGGGGAGAACCCAACAAAAAGAAAAAGTCATGGCAATGACAAGTCAATACGTTTCAGTTATAACCATCAACATTAATGGTCTCAATTCACCAATCAAAAGAAACAGACTGGCAGAATGGGTCAAGAAGCAAAATCCAACAATATGCTGCATACAAGAAACACACTTAATTCAGAAGGAAATTCATAGACTGAAAGTTAAAGGGTGGAAAACAATACTCCATGCAACAGGAACCCCCCAAAAAGCAGGAGTAGCAATCCTCTTTGCAGATCAAGTAGATTTCAAACCAACACTGATTAAGAGAGATAAAGAAGGACACTACATCCTTGTAAAGGGAAGAATCCAAGAGGAAGAGATGACAATCATAAATATGTATGCGCCAAACACTAGTGTGCCCAAATATATAAAACAAATACTAACAGACATGAAAAGTCATATATGCACTAATACAATTAGAGTGGGGGACCTCAACACCCCACTGTCACAAATAGATAGATCAACTAGACTAAAAATAAGTAATGAAATACTAGAACTCAATCAAACTCTTGAACAAAAGAACTTAACAGATGTTTACAGAGTGTTCCACCCCACAAAATCAGAATACACATTCTTCTCAGCTGCACATGGGTCATTCTCCAAAATAGACAACATACTCACACATAGAACATGTTTAAGTAAGTGCAAAGGAATTGAAGTTATCCCCTGTATATTATCAGACCATAGTGCAATGAAATTGGAGATCCATAGCAAAAGAAACTCAAAAAATTTCATAAACATGTGGAAATTGAACAACACACTTCTGAATAACCAATGGGTCACAGAGGAAATTAAAGAAGAAATCAGACAGTTCCTTCAATTAAATGACAATGACAATACAACATATCGGAATCTATGGGACACAATGAAAGCAGTCTTACGAGGGAAATTCATAGCAGTGAATACCCATAGTAGGAAAACAGAATGAGCCCAATTAAACAACCTGATGCTGCATCTCAAGCTTCTAGAAAAAGAAGAACAGGACAACCCCAGAGCTCATACAAGGGAGGAAATTATAAAGATCACAGGAGAAATCAATGCAATGGAGACTAAGAGAATGATACAAAACAATCAATGAAGCCAAGAGTTGCTTCTTCCAAAGAATCAACAAAATTGACAAAACCTTAGCCAACCTTGTCAGAAAAAGGAAAGAAAAGGCCCAAATCCATGCACTTAGGAATGAAAAGGGTGAAACTACAACAGACCCAGCAGAAATCCAGAGGATCATCAATACCTACTTCCAGAACCTATATGCCAATAGGATGGACAACACAGAAGAAATGGACAGATTCCTAGATACATATGAATTACCAAAGTTGCACAAAGAAGATATAAAAACTCTGAACAACCCAATATCAATGAATGAAATTGAAAATGTAATTAAAAACTTATCAACTAAGAAAAGCCTGGGCCCTGATGGCTTCACTGCTGAATTCTACAAGACATTTAGAGAGGAACTGCTGCTACTACTGTTTGAACTCTTCAATGAAATTGAAAGGGAAGCAGTACTCCCAAATTCATTCCTGGAAGCAAGAATCACCTTGATCCCCAAAGCAGAGAAAGACCCAAACGAAAAGGAGAAGTATAGGCCAATCTCACTAATGAACATAGATGCAAAAATCCTTAATAAGATAATGGCAAACAGAATGCAGAAGATCATCAAGAAGATCATACACCCCCATCAAGTGGGATTCATCCCAGGGATGCAGGGATGGTTCAATATATGCAAATCAATCAATGTAATTCAGTATATCAAGAGAGTCAAGGACAAATACCATATGATTATTTCCATAGATGCAGAAAAAGCATTTGACAAAATCCAACATGCATTTATGATAAAAACTCTACTAAAAATTGGAATAGATGGTCTCTACCTCAAACTGATAGAAGCCATCTATGAAAAACCAATAGCCAATATCATACTAAATGGTCAAAAACTGAAATCCTTCAGACTAAAATCAGGAACAAGACAAGGATGTCCACTATCACCACTCTTGTTCAGTATAGTTCTGGAAACATTAGCCATGGCAATTAGACAAGAGAAAGAAATAAAAGGAATAAAGATAGGTAACGAAGAAGTCAAATTGTCATTATTTGCAGATGACATGATACTCTATATAGAAGACCCCAAGAACTCCACCAAAAGTCTTCTAGACTTAATAACCAAATTCAGTCAAGTAGCTGGTTACAAGGTCAACACACAAAAATCAATAGCTTTCCTCTACACAAATGACAGACTCACTGAGAGAGAAATAGGGCAAATAATTCCTTTCACAATAGCATCCAAAAAACTGAAATGCCTAGGAATCATCCTAACGAAAGAAATCAAAGACCTCTTCTCTGAAAACTATGGCACTCTGAAAAGAGAGATTGAAGATGATATCAGAAAATGGACAGACATCCCCTGCTCCTGGGTGGGAAGGATTAATATAGTGAAAATGGCCATCCTTCCAAAACTGCTATATAGATTTAATGCAATTCCAATTGAGATCCCAGCAGCATACTTCATGGACCTTGAGAACACAATCCAAAAATTCATTTGGAAAAAGAAGAGACCCAGAATAGCAAAAGCAATTCTAGGTAACACAGTCAGTGCAGGGGGTATCACAATCCCCAACCTGCAACTATACTACAAAGCTACTGTGATAAAAACAGCATGGTACTGGCAAAGAAACAGACCTGAGGACCAGTGGAACAGATTAGAAGATGCAGAAACAACGCCAGACACACTCAGCCATCTCATCTTCCATGAAGGAGCCAAACAGCCTCACTGGAGGAAAGATAGCCTCTTTAATAAATGGTGCTGGAAAAATTGGGCTTCAACTTGCCAAAGATAAAAACTAGACCTATATCTCTCACCATGCACTAAACTAAAATCAAAATGGATTCAAGATCTAAATATTAAAATAGAAACACTGAACCAGTTGGAACAGAGGTTAGGTAGAACCCTTGAAGACATCGGTGTAGGAAAAGATTTGATGAACAAAACCTCAGTTGCCCGTGAACTAGCACAAACAATCAACAAGTGGGATCTCTTCTTATTAAAAGGCTTCTGCATAGGAAGAGAAACCACCAGCACTGTGAAGAGACAACCCACAATGTGGGAAAAAATCTTCACCTGCTCTTCCTCAGACAAAGGTCTACTATCTCGAATCTATAAAGAACTTAAAAAGATCCGACTTCCCAAATTTAAAGACCCAATCCAAAAATGGGCATCGGAAATGAACAGACATTTCTCAGACAAAGAAGTAGAAATAGCAAAATAAATACATGAAAAAATGTTCAACATCACTGGTCATTTGAGAGATGCAAAGGAAAACAATGCTGAGATTCCACTTCACTCCAGAAAGAATGGCTGCTATCATGAAATCAACCAATAACAAATGCTGGCAGGGCTGTGGGCAAAGAGGAACCCTGCTCCAGTGCTGGTGGGAGTGTAGACTGGTGCAATCACTGTGGAAATCAGTATGGAGATACCTCAAAGAAGTAGGACTAGAAGTCCCACTTGACCCCGCTATTCCACTGCTGGGGATCTTCCCCACAGAATTCAAAGAATCATACCACAGAGATATATGTGCACCCATATTCATAGCAGCACAGTTTGTCATAGCTAAAACTTGGAAACAGCCCAAATGCCCATCAACTGGAGACTGGATAAAGAAAATGTGGGTTTTTTTAATAAAATGGAGTACTACTCAGCCATAAAAAATGAGAAATTAGAGACATTTATAGCTAAGTGGATGCACATTGAGGCAATACTCTTAAGTGAAATAAATCGGACACACATGTATAAATACTGAATAGTTTCTCTGGTGTGAGAAACTGAAAGTGTAAATATGGACTAAATGTATAATAGGTAATGTGAAATAGTAAGAAAAGGGGCAACGGGGAAGGAAGTGGGAGGGCTAGGGGAAAGGAAAGAAGGGAATGGGATTAATATGAGAAAATGGAAAAATAGGAAAAAAGTCTTTGTAAATAGGGAGGAATGGAGGGGTTGAAGGGAGGGCTGGGTAAGGGTGAATAATAAGAACTAAGAGAGACTATGTAAAGGTGCAAATTTCCAATGATGAATGTCATTATATTGTATACCTAAAATGTACCAATGATTAGAATGAATAATTGATAATGCAAAATAGGAAGAAAAGGTCCAAAGGGGTAGGTGTAGTGGGAGGGGCAGGGGAAAGGAAAGAAGGGAAAGCAAAAATGCTGAGAAATGGAAAAAATGGAAATAAAGTCTTTGTAAATAGGGAAGGGTGGATGGAGTGAAGGGAGGGCTAGGAATGGGGAAAAAATAAGAACCAAGATGCATTATGTAAAGGTACAATTCCCAATGAGAATGTAATTGTGTTGTATACCTACAATGTACCAATAAAAGAATTTAATAAAAAAAAAAAACTTGGAAACTGCCCAATTGCCCATCAACTGGAGACAGGATAAAGAAGATGTGTTTTTTAAAAATAAAATGGAGTACTACACAGCCATAAAAAGTGAGAAAATAGAGACATTTATACCTAAATGGATGCACATTGAGGCCATATTCTCAAGTGAAATAAGTAGGACACACATGTAAATACCAAATAGTTTCTCTGGTGTGAAAAACTAAAAGTATAAACAAGGATCAAAATGTATAATTGATAATGTGAAATAGGAAGAAAAGGTCTAAAGGGGTAGAGGAAATGGGAGGGATAGGGGAAAGGAAGGAAAAGGATAAATTATGAGAAAAGGAAAAATGGAAGCAAAGTCTGTGTAAATAGGGAGGGGTGGAGGGGGTGAAGGGAGAGCAGGGTAGTGGGGACAAAATAAGAACCAAGTTACGTCATGTAAAGGCACAAGATCCAAATGATGAATGTAAATGTATTGTATACCTAAAATGTACCAATAAATTTAATGGAAAAAAAAAGTAATTTCAGTCTATATTCAGTTTTGCACTATTCACAATAGCCAAGATATGGACTCAACTTACCAAAGTGTCCATTAAACAATGAATGAATAAATAAAATGTGTGTATAATACACACACACACACACACACAATGGAATAGTATTCAATCTCTAAAAAGAAAAACAACCTATCCTTTTTGACACCATGGATGAACCTGGAGGACATTATATCAATTTAAATAAGCCAGGTACAGAAAGACAAGTATCTCATGGTTTCACTTACATGTGGCATCTAAAAAAAAATCAAATTCATGCAAGTAGACTGTAGAATGGTGATTGGGAGGGGTTGTGGAATGGAGGAAATAAATGAGCATACTTTGGAAATGGCCATAGTTCACAAAGTTTCAGTTTTGTGGGATAAATAAGTTCTAGAGATCTAATTACAGCATAAATGTAACTAATAATATTGCATTGTATTTTTGAAATATATCAAAAGAGTATATCTTAAATGTTCTCAACACAATAAAAAAGGGACTATGTGAGACAATAGATATATTAGCTTAACCGTGGTAGTCATTTAACAATGCATAAATTTACATTGTGATGTATACCTTAGATACAATTTTTATTTCTCATTTATACTTGAATAAAGATGGACAAAATTAAAATTCTTAATTTCTCATAGCACTACTCAGAGACTTAACTATCTACCTGCTGGAGAATGAATGAATGAATGAATGAATGAATGAAAAGCTGCCCAGGTAGAAAGAAGTTTCTCTTAGAAGATCAGATCTTGGTTCCCTAGAGTTGTTGCTAAGGTAACAATTCTTGAAAATCCTCATTGAATACATTAAGATGAAAGTGAATATGACTTTCTAATTAGCTAAACATAGTGACAGTCTATTCTTCCACCACCATACTATTTTGTTTCCTCCTCTGCACTCCTTCCTAAATCCAAGCCTGTCTTTGTATTAAGCAACTCAATTGCAAAGCAGAGGCATGTTCTTTTATATTCCTGAAGTGGAAATATTACTTTGAAACAGAGGTTATGAATTTTTAAATCACCACGAAATTTTCCATACTTGTGCTTGAATTGTGTATTCTTTTTAACCTAGTTAAATACTTGGGGTCATCTGTAAACTGTACATTTTTGGACAAATATCAATTTTTAAAAATTTCTACATATAATCAAAATATCCTCTCCTTAATCTCTTTTTCTCTGGCTAGGATCAAGGTAACAATATCTTGAACACTTCAAGTAGAAATATTATTTTAATATTTATACAGAGAAAGGAAAACTACATGCCATGAATTGGTATCTATATTATTATCACAGAGGCTAAAAAATGAATTCTAGTCGGTGGTTTTCTGACACCCGTGTTTAATGGTAGCTTTATTACAAGCCAGCTCTCTGTAAATAAAGGAAAATATATTTAAACGAGTAGAAATAAATGTGAATGATTCACCGGCTCAGTTAACTCAAGATTTTCCAGCCTTATAACCACAACTGATAGGAAGATTTATCGCCACAGCTGCCTGTGTTAAACTTCTTTTCCTTGCAGTTGAAGGAATCAAATTTCTTCTTGGAGATTAGTCATTTGTGGGGGTGTCACCAACTGCAAAATGCTTGTTATGAATGAGGTGTGCTCCTCTGTTGCTGTCCTCCAGCCCTAATTTTTCATCTCTTCTTGTTTCTTTCCCGCTTACACACAGATAAATTGTAATGATTTTGACAGTCACGTTTTCTTTAGTTGCTCTTCAAACCTAAAACTTCAGTTGCCTTGTTCCATAGTAATGTGGTAACCTCACAAGGAAGGATGGGATGAAGTGACATGTTCACAAGGATGAAATCTGAGCAGAAGAGAAACTCTACATGAGGTGTGAAAATGGGAAGAGAGCAAGCATTTTTTGGGTGGCTGTAAATGTGCCAAGCACTGTGCTAGCCTCTTTATTGAAATCATCTCATCTTATTCTTGGAGCAATCCTGCAAGAGCCTAGGCAATATTCTTATTTCACACATGAGGAAATTGGCTCTAAAATTGTGTGGCATATTGGTTAGCTAAACACGCTAACTAATCCAGATGACTCTAAAGATACAAATGACTCTAAAGCTCTTTTGCTCTTTTTCTCCATTTGACTGGATAGCATCTGGAGAGTTAGAATACAATTGGACATGACATTGTTACAGTAGACTAATTATAGGGATTTTAAAATAACAGTTTCATGGAGTAATAATTCATATACCATAAAATTCAATCTGTTAAATTGTACAATTCAATGGCTTTTTAACATTTTCAGAGTTGTGCAACTTTTACAGGTCTGTTTTTTTATTAGTATATGCAGCACATAATGATTACATTTATCATAGGGAGTTGGTACATGTACATATTACATCTTAATTGTTCTTTACTTTCCATCTCCTACCCCTCTCCTCCCTCCCTGCTCCTTTCAACTCTTGGTCCCCTTCCCATTTGCAAGTACACTATTCACATTCAGTTTTACAATATCATCACTTCTAAAAGAAACTCTGTACAAGTACCTAGCACCTGTATATTATCCCTTCAGGACCTAATAGCCTAAATAACTTTCCCTCTCAGCCCTAAGCTACCTCTAATCTGATTTCTGTCCCTATAGATTTGTTTATTATGTTAATATTTCATATAAATGGAATCATGCAATATGTGGTCATTTGTGTATGGCTTCTAGGCCCAGCATAATGGTCTCAAGAGTCATCCTCATTATAGCATATCTAAGTAACTCCATTCTTTTTAATTGCCAAATTATATTTCTTTGTATAGACATACCATATTTAGTCACAATTAATAGCGATTTGATTCTATGTCTGAATTTAAAAAAAACTCTACTGTTATAAAATTCATCCTTGGTTGATCTGTCAAATTATCTAGTTAATCATACAACACCAATGAGTTTACTCTTCTTTGTTATAGAGGCTTTTTGGAACATGCATCACTACACTTGTATAGCACTATGTCATAATTTCTGATAAACACTGACTTTGTGAAGTCATTTTTATTAATTTAATTAATTTCATTTTGTTGAGCTCTATATGTAGAAGGAGGATCTACACATATTCCCTATCTTTAAGACAGATGGTAGAACAACCGAACAAAGACTATTTCAATAAAACCAGCAGATACTTGATTCATTTCATGCCATTTTTACTAATTTGCATTGAACTGACTGGTTGTTCAGCAACGTACAGCTTAATTAACTATATTAGGTTGTATGTATTTTGGGGGGTTTACTGGGGATCGAACTGAGGACTTTGCGCTTGCCAGGCAGGCACGGTGCCACTTAGCTAAATCCCCAGCTCCATATTAGGTTGTATCTATAATTACATCTAGAAGTTCTGCTGAAAAAGCAAAAGAAACTCAATCCACTCACTTGGTATCATAACTTGTGCTTGGGATGAAGTTTACCCAAAACAACTATGTGTGAATTGTCCATCTAATATGTTAAAAAAACTTTGTGATGAGGGCCAGGGATTTAGCTCAGTGGTTCTGCTGCCTGCCTTGCAAGCCAAGGACCCGAGTTCAATCCCCAGTACCAAAAAAAAAAAAAACCCACAAAACTTTGTGATGAGATATAGGATGTATGCAAAAATAAACCACTACCCCTTTCTTTCACAGTTTTATTTAGTCATCTAGTTATGCTATTTCTGAGAGTAATAAGAGTAATTATAAGTCTGAATATTGGCCAGAAATATTGACACAAAAAACTTAGTTTAAGTATCTGTCTTCCAGATCTAATAGCTTAGACAACTTTACTAGCCTTCCCTTATCTTCTTAAGTCCTAAAATGAAAATAGAAGAAAATCCTCTTTCAAACAATTGTACAAGTAGATAATAGAGTCTCATTGGTACACACTCGAGGAAGTAGTGGCTAAAATGGAACAACACGGAGTCATACATTGGTTCTTGTCCTTAATTCATTCAGGAACTTGTGATGAGTGCCAAAACCCACCAGTGGTGAGTGAAATTTTCCCATAAGAAGTAATGTAATTCCAAACAGTTCGTGAAAGTTCCCCCAAACTTTTGCATTTTACTGGGCTAATTTTATCCTTTTACTAGGCTAATACAAGCCTTTTAGGCTTAGTACTATCACTAGGAACTTTTTGCAACCCATGATTTTCATTTTAAATCCACAAACGTGTAAGATGGTAATGAGGAGTATGTGAGAATCCTGCACTGCTCATGAACAACCGTGAGCCTGAAGGCAGCGCTTAGTGCTGAAACACTTTCTCTTCAAAATGCTCCTTGTACCTGGTTTGGTAAGTTCCAAAGCCATCAATTGCTGAGGTTTGATTGTGTCCATTAGCACTCATTTTAATTAATGGTAAGATGTAAGTATTTTGGGAAAACTTTAAGCTTTAAAAACCCCACAAGTGTACCCAAAATAAAGTGTAGAGACAGTGATACTGAGTAGAAACACCATAGCAGCACACTGAAAAAGGCTCTTCTTTAAGCTAAAAATGACAATTCTTTTGTGACCTAAATTTTCTTGGTACTTGTCACATAAGATGAATGGAATTAATACTCAAGATAGAGTTTATGCAACCATAATCTAGGATTTCTTCCTCAAATCTCATTTTACAGGCATCTACCCTCTTTGAACTAATGTGGAATAGACACTCAACTCCCATGTTAAGATGATTCCATCTCATGATAAAAATTATCTTTTGTATGAAAAACACTTTATCATTTTAGAAGTACTATTATATATTCTTCTTCTTTATACTTATAATTTCTTATTTTAAAGTACTTTGCATATCATAAATATTAATACATGTTTTCTCAACACTTTTCTACAAATATTAAATTTTCATCACATCAAGTTTCATAAAGAGGACAAAGTAAATCTATTATTCTTTCCCTCTTGTTTCTTTGCCTTCTCTTCTGTGCTGTACTTTAGCAACCCTCGTGTCCATTTTTGCTCTTGATCTTCATGCACCTTTAGGAGCATGCCGTTTACGCTCTTGCTGGAGTCACAGCCAATATTGTAATTCTTCTTCTCCTTTTCACCATATGCATATGTAGCTTACCTAATGCTTTTCCCTGTTGCCTTGGCCAACTAGCACCCAAAGATTTCTGACATCACATTCATAAGATACTTGAAGCAATCTCTTCTGTTCTGATCAGTCCTCTCTTCCTTTAACACTAATTCAGTCTTTTCTTTAGTACATGTTGTTTTTCTTGACCACAAGATTTTTATCCTTATCTTGATTCCACTTTGTGACTTTTCAGGCCTTTCTCAGCTCTGCTTTGCACAATCTCATCTTCAGTGGATATTGGGTATAAAGAAGGGGAGGAATGAAGCATGACTCCCAGGTGAAAAGACTAAGGAGAACATCACCATACTGAAGGAGGGTATAGGTACACAAATGTTTTCTGATTGAGCCCACATGCTTGCCTGGAGTTCTAAGTGAGTTCTAGTTTGTGGATACAAATTTAGAAGAAAGGATAAGAGAAGAAGATAGACCATATTATCTTGGGAAACATGAAAATTAAAGGGACAGGTACAGGAACTCCTTCAGAAAGCAAGTGAATAGAGGTAGTTATAGACATAGGAAGAAAGTTTTCACTTTTCCAGTAAGGCATTTCTTGGCAACTTAATTAAAAGCTGTAACTCTCCTTGACATTCTTGTCATTGATCATTTGGAAAGAGTTTCAAAGAAGTATAGGGGTAAAATGTGAGGTTTCTGTGAGATATGGATCAAATGCAGGTGAGGAAGGGGAAAGAGCTAATAATGTATTTCTCTAGGCTACAAAAGTTAAGAAGTTAAAAGATTTTGTTGGAGGGGAACACAGGAAATTTTTCAAGGTAGGAGAGATGAAGAATATTTATAGACTGTGAAGAAAAAGTCTATATATCGATTCAAAGCCTATCAAAATATGGTTAATTGATGATGGTTAATGAAGAGAGGAGTTGGGAGAATATAGGAATATAGTCTGGTACTGACATCTTGTGTACATAAAAATAGAAAGACCATGAACCTCTGCTTAAATCTCTTATTTTTATGAAAATAAAGGTATTTTGAGGGGAAAAGGTTTAAGAAGACTGAAGGAAGCTTGATATATGTTTTGAGAGAATGAAGTTGAGAAGACTAGGCCTGGAGTTGTACTTAAACTTGAGCCTGCATCATCACTATCTGGAGAGACTGTTAAATCTGACCCCATCCCCACGGTCAGGTCTCTGATTCAGGGAACAGCCACGTATGCTTGGGGTACTAGAGAAAGCAAAGCTAGAGTTGAATTACTATTGCAAAAATTATGACTTTTGGTTTGTGGTCAAGAAATCTGAAGTTAAATTCTGGGTTATGAGAATTTTCACAAAATAGAATAGCTACTCAAGAAAAAGAAATAAATAATATAACATAGGTGAGACCTTCCATCAATTAACAATATTCTGATAAGCTTTGAATCTATGTATTAACTTTTTCTTCAGTCTATAAATATTCTCCATCTCTCCTACTTTGACAAATCTGTTCTTATACATGGTTTGAAACAGTTTTTTCCAAACAGTGACTCATAGACTTACTCATACATCAGATAAGCTGTAGTAGTTTTTAAACATGGAGTGTTGGTCCCATTCCTGGGGTGTCTGATTCAGTATATATCTGGGGTGGGGCCCAAGCATTTGCACTTCTAACAACCTCCCAGGTTATGCTGGGGAGAACCACTGGACAGATGTGAGAGAGTACAATTGCCAGTAAGGATAAAGAAGGTTCAGCTGAATTGGAGACAAATCAACATGTTTTTGATATTGTCTTAGTTATTTTCTTTGTTGCTGGAACAAAATACCTGACACCCACAACTTAAGGAAGGAGTTTACTTTGGCTCACAGTTTGTAGAGATTTCAGTTCATAGTCCACTGGTTCCAAGGCAGGGCAGCATGGCAGTGGGGCATGGCAGAGGAGAAACAGCTCATGGCAGGGCAGAAGGAAGCAGGGCAAAATATCAAGTTCGGAGGGAGAGAGATGCACTCTTACAGCCCACAGCCCCCCCATTGACCACCTCCTCCAATCAGCTCTCCCTTCCCAGCATCACGTTTAACCATAAACTCATCAATGGACTAATCCATTGATGAATATCATGCCCGCATCATCCAATCATCTCCCCACATCCCCACCTATGAGCACATGAGGCTTTGGGGGGCATCTAGATACAAACCATACCACATATTTTCCTCAAGCAGCTTTCAGCAGACTGGTTGTGAGTATCAGAGAAGGTACTGGCTGGATTGTTGGGAGAGTGCTGATCTGCAAAGATGTAGGGCAAGCAAACTGAAATGCCAATGGAACACAAATTAAAATCAGATTAAATGGAGTGCCATTATGAGAGGAGGCTAGTTGTTTCTTGATAAATGGCAGTTGCTTTTCTGGGCTTCTGCTAGACTCTGCTGCCCTGCCCAAGATTAGCTTCATGGTGATACGGCCTGGCACTGCCTTTTTTTCAAATCACTAAAGTCATACCAAGCAGGCTCTCAACTGTCACTGTAGACATGTGACTCTCTGAATATTACCAAATAATCGCTGTTTCAGGTTGCCCCAACAATCCATAAAAGCTTTTGTATTAAATCAACTACTACTTTCTGAATTCCCCCAGCCCCTCACTTGTACCAGTTTAATGTCATCTGAGGGTTTGCCTAATGGTTCTAGTATGTACGTGCTTTATCTTATGTCCCCAAATGCAAGAGTCACATCTCATTTCCACTTACTTCACCTGCAAACACTGAAGTCATGTGGTATGGAGAATCCTTCCTGCTTCTGGGCCCACTATTTATAGATCTCTCTAGATTTATAGCAGTGGCAAAGATTGTCTGTCAAAGACAACCATGTTTGTATACCCAATGAAAGCACACTACATAGACATTGGTTGTCAGATCTTGTGTTTAACTGTTGCGATGTTGTATGCACAAAAGCCCTTCCCATCTTTCTACGTGTTTCATGAAGGTATGCCACATTCTTATACAGAGAGCATGTGCTACATTCTATGTTAGCCTGAACACAGACCATGGCACACTTGTGTCCCAAATCACATTGTGTTTGTAATACATGTTAAATAGGAGACACACTTTCTCAGTAGTATTCTCATTTTACATAGGTGTTGCTGGGATGAGCACAAACCACATTTTATACACAGGAGGATGGCTACTTCCATATCTCTCAAGATAAATCTACTTTCCCATCCTACCAATCCCTCTTATACCTCATGACCTAGTGACGGTGCCCCTCAAATTCCACCGTTCAAGTGACTCTCACATAAGCAAAACTTTGGTAGTCAGGCCCCTCCCAATTCGCTACACCCAGAATGGATCCCTATAATAGTTCTATGTGTGAGATAGTACACTAACAACTGAAGAACCAAGAGCACCTCTGAGGACTGCTTTAAAGACTTCCAATTTTTAACATGGAAGAACATGTCCGGGATAACATGGGAAACTTTTATGCTTTCTGTGGAGAACAAAGAAGAGAATTCAGCTAAATTCTAAATAGCATGCATATAGACTTGTGGGCACTGTGTATTTTAGAGGCAGCTGTCACTGAGATCACACCTGCCACTTAGCTGCCTACAGGGACTGCCCTCCAAATAACCCTGGGTAGGTGGTTGTGCCTCTAGTTACACCCTGTGAACCAGAGCTCCAGAAATCAACTATGAAAAGTCCCTTCTCAAATTACTCCATTTACACATGCAATGAAAGCCGTTTACAGTTTTGTTCTAAGTAGGCCCAATATGTCTACTTTAACTGAGACAGTTTATAATTGAGGTCATCTCTTCAGGAATTTGCTATGGAGTTGCTGAGGAGTATCAGTTTCCTAGAGTTAAAGTGAACTTTGCTGTTGTAACTTGAGTTGAGGCACATAGGACAGCTGGTGGTCTACCAAAAGGAAGGGAAAGCATGCTGTACAGAATAAAAGCAGCTGTGGGGTTTTCAAACATGGGGTCTACCACATCTGGCACTGGCCAAACTTCCAAGTTATCTGGACATTTTCCAGGCTCCTGTCTTCTGATTTTGTGGTCACCAGTGCTGAGACTCCTGATGGTTTCTCCTATCTTTAGAACCAACAATTCCCATTCCTCTGCAGGGTGGTTGATGATAACTAGAAATGATGTCTTCATGGTATTTACACATAGGCCAAAGTCTTCAGAGATCTTTTTACAAAAAACATTAACACTTCCCCCTGTTGGTGACATCAGTCTCTGTAGATAAGACAGGTTATGGTGAGCTAATTTTGAGGAGAAAATAAGCAGAGAATATAGCTGTCGGAATGCCTTGACCATGAAAACATTCTACTACTCTTATTAAAAAATCTTTATTAGTACATGTTTGCAGTTCATGCAATTTACAATCATCTTGGAGAGTGGTTACATATTACAGCTAATTTCTTTTTTTTCCCCTTCCCAATCCTTCCTCCTCCAGTTTCCCTATCCTGTTTTTCATTCTTGTTGATATTATTAATCTTAGCTCATGTTATGACATACAATGTTTACATTAATTGAGGTTATTAGGTTCCTGATCATGGCATATCTTTATTCTATTTATTTTCCCTTCCTTTCTTCTGCATCCCTTGCCCTTGTTCCCTTGGTCTACTACCTTATTGGAAGAGATCCATTCCCTTGTCTCCTTCTACCCATCCTTTATCATACTCTTTGTCTCACTCAAATGAGACATACCATATGGTATTTAAGTTTGTGTATCTGGCTTATTTCATTCCACATTATATTTTCCAGGTGTATCTATTTTCCTACAAATGTATCAAATTTGTCTACCAGTCTTCGAGGAATGTGTTAAGTAAAAAGTCAGTATAAATTAAAAATAAATTTATGAATGAGCCTGGGGGTTGTAGTGGATAGGAGGGTAGCAACCATTTTAAAAACATGGAAAACCAAAAGAAATGATCAAAATAATTACATGGTATTACATGTGTTAATACATCAATGATTTTCCTCCTCATATACCAGAATCTTAGCGATCCTGGGGAATCCCATCAGCATTCCCTTAAGCTTCAGTCTTCAACTTCACCTTGGACATTGTCTCCTGGCTTCCAGTGCAGACCCTTCAGTCTTTGGCTCAGACCATTCAGCTTTCCATTCAGACCTTCAGCCTCCTGATACAGACTACACAGGACACTACAGTGAGCTCCAGGCCCTCGACTGTATCCTTCAGATCTCCAATGCACAGACAGCCCCTTTACACTTTCCTACACTTGACTCTGCAGATGGTTATTGTAAGCCAATCTTATAAATTGTTATATATTTATATATCTTGTATTAAATCTGTTTCTCTAGTGAGCACTGACCAATACAGATTTTGACACCGAGAGTGGGGGTTATTCATACCTTCATTCCTGAAAGCTCTGGATCATTTGTCATTCTGCCTGGATTGGGTTGTAGATTCCCATTGACTTTAATAACAGGGCGTGGTAATACCAGGAGGTGCCCTGAGGGATCTCCTGCACTCCAAGTATATTCTTCCTTCCCTACATTCTGGTGTAATAGTCCAATTTCCCCTTGATAGTCTGGGTCAGTCACCCCTGCCAACACTGTAACTCCCTTTTTAGCTTGTTTCTTCAGAGGCATGAGGAGACCAAAATGACCAGGGGGAAGTCTTAGCTTCCAGTTCAACGGTATCATTGTTGTGCTTCCTGGTACAAGCCTTCCCCCTCTACCAATTATTAGTACTTTCCAGGTGAGAGTATATCTTTCGCTATGTTTGTTTACTAGATATATAGCATTTGGTTGAATCAAGGTTCTTGGGTGGGAGTTGGTAGAATCAGAGTCTTCTTGAGACAAGAACAGCCCCCTATCATGAGGCTAGATTCTTTTTGTGGGTGGGAAGTTACAAAACCACAGTGGATAAAGGTTGGAGATCTGAGCATAAGTAAAAACATCAAGGAACTTAAAGACTCGGTACTGCATTTAAAAGCCCATATAGTCTCTCCTTCTTTTTAGTAAGTTATTTACTGGGGTTGTCAACGCAGAGAATTGTGGAATGAATTGTTAGTAGCTTTTGTAAATTGAAGAGAGGAACTAAGACTCAATCTTCCTCCATTCTTGGCTCTGCCTCAGAAAGAAAATAGATATAGTGCACTGATAACTAAATGGGGTTCAGTGTATCCCCTTTACTAGTGGTGGAGAAGGCAAGTATTCAATAACACCAAACACATAGTTCTCTCACTAAAGCTGGACTGGAGTATATGGCTGGATCATGAGACCAAAATAACATCTTATCTCCTCGCTTACACAAGATTTTGAGATCTGCCTGTGCAGAGAATTGTGCCCATCAGGAAGACCTTGGCATGCAAAGCTGTCTCGAAGGGCCTCAGGCCTGCTTTATACACATAGTCAATAGCAAGAGCAATAACATGTGTGTGTGTGTGCATGCGTGTGTGTGTGTGGGGGGGAAGGATTGGAGAGATACCAAGTTTTTATAGAGAGAGCATGCTATAAAGCCTGTCCCAGGTATGCTTACACATGTGTGCATACACATGGAGCAGGTAACTTGTTACATTGCTTACCAATCTATGAGTAAGGCAACGAAAGAGTAGGACTAATTCTGTTTTGGAATCACTTGTATGCCACTCATTTTTTCAAAGTGGCTCATTGGATGTTAGCCGCTGAAGATCAGCAATTCTGTTTATTATTAGTTCACTGGGCAGAAGCAAGTAATGTGAAAAGAGATGAGCAGAATTTCCTTCCCAATCTTATCTTTGAAAGGTACACAGGTTGATAGAACTTCTGTTTTTCAGGGCCTGAGAAATGGAAAGGAAGTATTTTTTGCAGTACTATAGAGTAAATCACTGTGAGTGGTGAAGATTTCTGATTTACGTGGGTGCCTTCCACTGTAAATCCTCATGGTCACTTTATTAGAATCATAAGACATCTCAACAGGGGATTACATAGGGAAGATATTTCACTGGAGCTTATTCAATGATTATTTTATCTTTATTAGCATGAGTTTATCATTATCACATAAAAACATTGTATACAGACCATGGTATCCTCATAAGACATGATAGGGCCATTTTTCTTTAGAGGGGAGGAGAAGTGCTCAATGACCTAAGGTTAATAAGCTAGAAGAAGGCTGTGGCCTGTAGGCATTCTATGCATATGGCAGGAAAACAGATCTTGCGCACCAAAGAGATCAGTTCCGTTCATAATGCAGGAGAATTTCCTCTTTATCATGTCCAAAAACATTTCCAAATCCATCACAAATTTCTTTGGGCTCCTAGGTACAGGGTCATATAAGGCAAGTCTTGGTAGTAAATTCAGTAATTGCTAAAATGTGTAGATGGAACTCTAACGTAGACCAGGTACTCAGAGTAGTGAGTCTTGCTAAACAGGTATATTCACTTTCCAGGTTTTTTATGATCATATAGACATCGATTAGTGCTAGAAGTTTTCAGGTCTCTACTTCTCACAGGAGTTCCTTGGTGATCGATGTCAAGAGCAAAAATACAATGGCATATTCTAGGACTACCACAAACTAAACAGAGCCACTCTTTCCAGTTACTGTCTGTATACCAGATCTGTGAACTTCTGAACCATTTCAAAGAAGCCTGGATTATTTGGGCATCTTAATTACATTCAATTTCTCCTAAGTCAGGAAAGGCGACAAGCAAAAGATGACTTTCTGGACAAGTTTTTATAGATAAAAATGTGATCTGGGAGTTAGGACTTCGGGAATCACACAGTCAGGAGTCCAGTTTATCTGCTCCCCAAGCAAACAATAATTTAATTGATAAAAATTATTTTTAAAATCAGTCACTCAAGGTCCTTGGAAATTACTCTAAGGATATAAGGAAAATGGAAAAACTTTCATTTAAGGAAATAATATAAATCTCAGTAGGAACAGTGAAAGCCTATGGAACTGGAGTCACAGCCCACTCCATGACCCCACCCCTCCACCCCGCTCCGTGTTATGAAAGGTCTCCTCTGGGCATGTGAAACCAGGAAAACAGGGTCTTTTCTCTCCCAGCCTGGAGACAGTTTCATCCAGGAGGAGCAGGCTACTGGTGCTTCTCATTCCCCATAGCACTGGGTTGCAGAAGCTCTGTTCTAGACAGATACGGGAGAAAGTACTGGATCTTTCCTTCTCCATCCAGCCTCACTCATGGGATATAATTTATAAGCCAGGTGCTGGAGGCTGATAAAACTGGCCCTAATCACCTCTGCCCCAGCTCACTCTTAGCATCTTAGCCCCAGATCCTTCCAGAGATGGGTAAGCTGAGATGACCAACAGCTATCAGCAGGCACCAGTGGCCACCTGACAGGAGGGGATGTCACTGTGCGTTTGCAATGATAGAAGCATATTCACAAACTACAGTGGGATGAAATTTTGAATAAATAACAGAAAAAATTGGGAGAAATTCACAGGTGCATAGAAATTAAACAACACACACTACCAAATAATCAACAGGTCGAAGAAGAAATGGTGGAGATTTAGAAAGTGCTTTCTGATGAAGACAGAGCATACCCAAATCTATGGAGAGTGCAACTAATCCAGTAGTCAATAAAAATGTATAGTTTCAAATGTCTCAAATGGATAATCTAAACTTCTAATTTAAGAAATTAGATAAGAGTAAGCTAAATACAAAGAAAGCAAAAGAATGAATTAATAAAGATTAGAGCAGATATAAATGAAATAAAGGACATAAAAACAGAAAAACCTATGAAGCCAAAAGTTAAAGAGGTTAACAAAATTGATAAAACTTTAGCAGGACTGACTGAGTAAAAAAAAGAGACAGGCCTCAAATTACTAATACAAATAAAAGACATTATTAATGACTCAAAAATAAAAATATTTATAGGGAATACTACAAAAATCTATGCTAATGAATTGAATAACTTGGAAGAAACAAAGAAGTTCTTAGACACAAACATACTGCAACTGACTTAAAAAATACTAAAGCTACATATACCTATAACAAGTAAAGAGGTTGAATTAGTAATGAAAAAACTTCTCATAAAGAAAACTCCAGTCCCAGAAGGCTTCATGAGGGAATTATGTCAAACGTTTAAAGAAGAATCAACATCAATCCTTCACAGACTCTCCCAATAAATAGAAGAGAGAACAATTCCTAGTTGATCATACGGGGCTTGCATTACCCCAATACCAAAACTAGAGGAAGATATCACATACACACAAAACATACCACACACACACACACACACACACACACACACATCACTACAGACCAATATCCTTATGAATATTGATGCAAAAATTCTCAACAGAATATTAGCAAACCAAATATAGCAACCTCTAAAGTGGTTATACGTAATGACCATTTTGGACTTAAACCATGAATACAAGGTTAGTTATACACACAGAAATTCAATCAATGAATTTTTCAAACCGAGAATTATACCATGCTAACTAAATAGTGGACAAAAATTTATGAATATCACAATGGTCCCAGGAAAAGCTTTGAGAAAGTGCTGCATACTGTCATGATTTAAAAAGCTAAACAAATAAATATTTTCTCAATGTAAAAAGAGCATCTTCAAAAACCCCATGTATAACAGCATATGTAAAGCCTGAAAGACTGCAAGTTTTCACTGTAAAATCAGGAACAAGACAGAAATGTCTGGTCTCATCGTTTCTATTCAACCTTATCTCAAGGATTATACCCAGCACAATTAAGCAAGAAAAAGAAAAATGAATCCAGACCGGAAAGGAAGAAGTAAAGTTATTTCTGTTTGCAGGTCATGTGATCTTGAATGTGTGATTTGAAATCAAACTCGAGGATAGATTCCACTATATCTCTAGGTTTCTAGGAGCTTCTGATATTCATTTCGTGATCCTATGAGGTCTTGCCTTTACATTTCAAAAATGACCTTCACCACCAGTAGTTTCTATTGTGTTTAAAAGTCAGTGGTAAAGTAGAGAATTCATTTTATGGGAAAACCTGGAATATAAAGGCCAGAGTTGAAGAAGCAGTGCTGAAATTAGGTGTTGATGAAACTTTATGGGGGAACATAAATTACAAGGTCCGAAACCAGGAAGATCAGGAATAAGTTGGCAGGGACTGAGGCAGGTTGGGGCAGGATGTCTAGGATAAAATGAAAAATATGTAGGCATAAGAGGCATGAGCCTATATTACACTAATGGTGTGTTGTAGAGAAAGGCCTGATGACTTACAGTAAAAATGCCAGAGCATTCACCACCAAGACCTTCTGCCTCTAGGATGAATCTTTCATGAAAAAAACCTCATTGTTCTATCAGTTACTCCTCTCTCAGGTCTCCAGTTCCTTCATGACTTCCTGTTCTCCAGAAGTACCTACTCTTGATTCATAGGCCTAGTTATCCCAGCCAACATGTGTTAATTACATACTGACTCTAATTAGTGTGTAATTTGCACACATAGATCTTGGCTTCAAGCGAACTGATAGCCCTCATCTACCTTGAAAACTAAGAGAGTGGGAAAAATTGCTGTCTCAATTGCTAATGTCTTAAACTACAACCTCAAATCTACTCTTTAGCAAAATTGATCAAATACCCTTACCACAACCATTATTTCCTAAGTGGTCATGCAGTTTCAATGAGAGTCAATGCCTGTGTGTAAAGCTTCCCCTGCCCACCCCTCTCAACATAAGTTCACTTCACTATTCTGGTGTTCCATACAGTGGGGCTCTGCTGTAAAATGAGTAAAAGGATGATCTCCCAGCATTAAAGATGTTGAACAAATATCTCCGTTATTTCATGGTTGGGAGAGGCAATAATATTCATTCTAATACACTGAAATTTCTTTCTACAACACCAGTCATGTAATTTTGATTTTTAAAAAATCCAGCTAATAATCTTAACAAAAGGCTAGACCCCGTAGAATGAAAGCCTTCTCTTTTATTTTAGTTTTGTTGTTGTTGCAGTGGTAGGGATTGATCCCAGCACTTCACTCATGCGAGGCAAGCTCTCTACCATTGGGTTACATCCCCAGCACATTTTGAATTTTATTTTGAAACAAGGTCTTGTTAAATCGCTGAGCTCACCTCGGATTTGTGACCTACTGCCTTGGCCTCCTAAATAGCTGGGATTAAAGGTGTGTGCCACTACACGCAATAGAATGGATGCCTTTTTTTTTTTTTGTACCAGGGATCGAACTTGGGACCTTGCATTTGTGAGGCAAGCAACAGCACCACTGAGCTAAATTCCCGGCCCAATGGCTTTTTAATTTAAACTGTAAAGACTAAGTTTGTTTAACGTTCCTGTCCTTACTGTAAAGTTCTCCCTATTTGGGCCTTAAAAATAATAATAGATGGCATGTAGTCACAGAGGGGCTTACCAAAAGCAGAGCTTTATGAGTGGACTGTCCTCAGTGCTGACAATAAAGACATGGGTTTTGTATATAGAATATAAAGTAAATAATATTAACTAAAACCCAGTATTATCACCATGACCCAAACACACTAAACAAAATCAGTGCTAAATACTTCACTGCACAGCAGACCACACCCACCACCTTTTTATGTTTTTTAAGGGAGGAAAAATTTATTGAGAGAAAGATAGCTTCTGTCTAAGAGAGACAGAAGTGGGACTGAAAGGTGGGTTGGCCAACCACCACCTTCCATTTGATTCACACTGCACCCACTATATTCCAAGATCGGTATAGATGTTTTCTTATTTATTTTCACAACAGCACTGTGAAGTAATTATCTTCATTTCACAAAGGAGAACAATTGAGACACAAAAAAGGTAACTGATACAAGGTCAAAAAGACAGGGAATGGTGGAGACTTGCTCTGATGCAAAGAAGAACTTTATAAAATTAGAGCTGAATAAATGGTAACAGCATTTGAGTCAAAAATCGGTATGAGTACAAAGCCTACACTTTAGCCACTACAAAATGCACCATCATAGAAGAAAAGTCTTGATCTAAGGCATTGGACAGTGTTCTCTTGGGACTAGAATTCTTTGGGAAGAATTGTCTCCCAGGAATGTAATAGAAACTGAACACTGGATTTAGAGTCAAGGTGATTAAGATTAGATCTTGACTCTAGCGTCTACCAGCTGCATGATCCCTGTCAATAATTTAACCTTAGGCGGCCTTGCTGACCATACTGAAAACATGTACTTGTTTCAAAGGTTGCCTTTGAGCTTTATATGCATGGCACATAATTGGTAACAACAACTGCTAATTTCCTTCCTTACCACTGCACCAAAGAAAATCATCTAGAGTTATAGCCAAAGTCCAAATTTACAATGTTTTCTTGCCTCTGTTAAAGGTCCCATTCCTTTTACCTCAATTTCTAGTCCACCTGCACCAATCCAATGAGGTAAAAACACTACAGTTCTACATAAATCTCAGAAGTTTCACATAGAAGGACTAGATGATTTTATTAGTATGGCTCAGGCTGCAAGTAACAAAAAAGCCAAACAAATAAATAATAATTTTTTATCTTTTAAAGCTAGTGTATATTTGCTGTACAGAATGGTAGTGTTCCTTTTTGGGAATTGGTACATGCTTTGAACATATCTTGATTATTTTCAACCCTTTTCCCCTCCTCTTTCTTACCTTCCCCTCTCCCTGATTTTCTTCCCTATCTCCAAAAGTCTGCCTTCTTTTACCATCTATCCTCATTTTATTCATTTGTTTGTCTGTATTTCAGGCTTCTCATAAAAGAAAAACCACGTTTATAGCAGTGCAGTTCATAATAGCTAGGCTCTGGAAATAGCCTAGAGGCCCATTAACACAAGAATGGATAACAATCGTATAACAGTTTTCATCTTACATGACTAGAAGTTCAAAAATAGTGTGGACTTTGGGCATGGTGCAACCCAGTTCCCAGTTCTACTCCCCCCTAATTCTTTCCACTCAGCCTTTCTCTTCTCAAGTACACTGTGGTCTCAGACTTGCTTCATGGATGATGACTGCCTAAATCCACTGGGGAAATACACTTCCTCGTTCATATTCAGTAAGAGAAATATCTTTCTCTTAATGATAAAACAAAAATCACTGACCTTCAGTTTGATCGGTCAAGGTCCCGTGCCCACTATTGTATCAGTAACAGTTGTTAAGTATTTATCTTGCATTCATTAGCTTAATTTTTATTTCTAAGCCAATCAACCAGCAAAGATTTTTGCATTACCTGTATTGAGATAATCAAGATGTATTCATAGAGCTGATGACGAGTGTACTCTCCCTGTGTTAGTTGAGTTTCTGTGATTGGGTATGAAATCCATGAATACAATTATAAATCTGTTATAAAATAGGAAGGGAGAGGATGGGTGTTAGGTAGCCATTAACCTATGTCCTCTAAAGTAATGTTTAAAACATATCAATGTTTCTTCCTCACCCCCCTAGACTCTTTAAATTCACCTGCCAGAGGCATCAATTCCCAGGTTTCCAACAAAAATCTGAATACAGGTTAAAAAAGAGTATTACTACAAAAATCACACTGCAGCTGGTCATCTGGAAAAAAAGAGTAGCTTGGTTCTGTGAAGATGTAGACAACCAGTATAGGAACCACAAATGAGATGAAAGTTCTAAGGAGTCCTTTTTAATGAGTACAAGGAGATCTTACTAAGAAATACAGCAGAGTATAACTGAAATGCTGTTTCACAAATTAGTTAGCTGCCTGTTACCAGAGATATTTAAAGGCCTGCGGAATGACCCCTAGGCATGGGAGACTGTAGAGGAGATTTCTCTACTAGGAAGAGGATTAGAAGAAAAGACTGCGAAGGTCACTTCTGAGTCTACTATGGTATAATTCTATGAGAGATCTGCGATTCAGCTCAAAATTAATCGACAATCACTTCTCAGCAAACTAATGAAGGCATATTGTGAGCGACACAGCCTGTCAATGAGATAGATTAGATTCAGATTTGATGGACAACCAATCAATGAGATAGACACACCTGTTCAATGGAGCTGGACGACGGTGAAGATAGTAGTGATGAATTCCAGCACAATGTAGCCCAGTGAACTAGACAGTTTGTCTTCAGGGAAAGGGAATTTATAGGACACTTCTTTACCTCCTCCTGTATGTCCTTGTATTTGCTTTACAATAGAAAGCAAATTAATATGCTAATCACGAGATTCTCTTGGAACTTGAGATGCTATATACTGAAATGATTTTTCTTTCTTTGACATATTCTGTGCTTACCTTAGATCTTCATCTGCAGAGTGACTCTCCAGTCTCAAGTAAATTGATGTGAATTGCCTTCTTCATGTAACAAAGTACAGGTTGTTTATTTTTCATAACATTGCTTTCTAAACTTGTTGTTTAAATGACTTTAAGCAATGATCTTAGTTTCCCTCATTCATTCAGCTCACTTGAAGCAGGTGTCTCCGATGAAGGATAAACTGTACTTACTCTGAACTTCACATCTGTCTGATAACACAGGGAGAATGACTAGGGGTCATTGTTAGCATCTACTTTCATGAAAGACCAAGGAATGAACTTTTATCATGGGTTAAAATCTATAATTGTACTATGTATGCATGCTTATTTTTTCTCTCCTTTTTTGTCTTAGTATTTATTTTTATCCCCCTTTTCCACTCTTATCAGCTCGTTAGTTATGCATTCTTTTATTATTATTTTAATAGTTACTCTAGAATTCTGGTACTCAAAGTGTCATCTACAGTTCTCGTGAGAGTCTTTAAGGAGATCCACAGGGTTGAAACTATATTCACAATAACTGCAGAAAGTCATTTTCTTTTTTATTCTGTTGACATTTGCACTTACAGTGCAAAAGAAATGGTGTAAAAATGCTTAAGTAAGAATGAAGGCAGGGCCATGAAACTGTAATAGTTAGTGATTACATTCTTTACCAACATGTACTTTAAAGCAATGGAAGAATCAACTATACTTAAGAGTATTCTTTTTTTAGGTGTACTCCATAGTTCTTTTTTATTATATTCTATTAATGCATGTTAATATTACATAATGATGGGATTTATTTTGGAAAGTTGGTACATGTATTTAACGTATCTTAATTCAAGCATATTCTTGATGAAGCAGTACATTTTTATTAAACATCAGCCAGTGAATACACATCTTTCTTAATGTTCTGTGTAACAAAATGAAAAGAATACTTATAGCACTTTGAATGGGTACCTAAATGTGGTAGTCAAATCACAGAAAATTACTGCACATTTGTTTGAGTTACAACCTGAACTAGCCCTCTTTTTCATAGAATGTCATTTTAATTGAAAGAATTACTGAGAGACAAACTATCCATATTAGAGTATTTTGCAGGTATTTTCTTGTAGAAGAACAAAACTCATCACTTAAAAGAAAAACATTTGGCAGAATCTGTTGCTGATGACAAAATCCAAGCCTTCAAGTAAAAATTTGAATTCTGTAAAGTTTGTATCTGTAACAATGAGCTTGAGAGCTTCTGAATACTTAGACTTTTATGATGAGCTTATTGCAAATATTATCCAATGTAGTTTTTTTGTTATATGCTAAAATGTCATCATTTGGAAGATTTGTATTGCCTAAGAAAGTAATATTTTTTAAACGACCAGGGCATGATGTCACGAAATCATGCATGGGTTAAAAACATTGAAAGAATAATGAAAAAAAAACATTAAAAGGATAAGCAAACCAAACTGTAACATAACATGCAAAGTTAATTGGCATGGTTTCAAGTTCCACATTGTGAATAAACTTAAAAAATACCACTTGCTGGCCTGGGGTTATTACTCTGTGGTACAGTACTTGCCTAGCATGCACATGTCCCTAGGTTCAATCCTCAGCATTATGAAAAAATTATCGCATGTTGAATTTTGACGTAGTATCAAAGGAGATTACCCAGTTGTTGGCAGAGATATATTAAACAGTCCTTTAACCAACTACATCTTTGGATGAGGTCAGATCGTTTTTATATTCTTTCAAGTTACTGTGTGGCAACAGACTGCAAAATCAAATGAGAATCCAGCAGCCTTCTATGAATGCAGATGTTAAAGATTTGTAGTATTGTAAAACAGTGCCACTATTCTCAGCATGTCTTTATTTTAGAATATGTAATTTTCATAGAAATTTTATTTTGACTAACATACAATCGGTTTATGGTTGTTATTTTTTTTTAGTTTTGTTTTGCTCTATGTAGTCCAGGTTGGCCTTAAACTCATTTTGTAGCCCAGGCTGGCCTCAAACACTGGGTGATCCTCCTGCCTCAGCCTCCCAAGCGCTGGGATTACAGGGATGGATCACCAAGTTCGACTTGTTATTTTTAAATGAATTAACATTTCTTAGTTTCAAACTCCAATACAGTAAACATTGATATATACCACTGAAAATCAAGCTCTTTCGTATCCTTAGTTTTTGAAAATGTACAGGTGTCCTGAGACCAAAAATAATTGAGTACCTCTGTTCTTGCAGTAGACACTTCTTGGTGCATTTGTATCCTATCATGAATTGTTACTTTTGCCACTTCTTGGACAATACAATGTCCATATAACATTTTATATCTATTTATGCTCATTCCTCTTCTTATGCTACTATTTTATTACTTTTTAAAGTGAGACAGAATATTTTAATTCTGCTTGAAGTTTAAAACTCACAAGTCATTGTATCAATATTTAGGTCTCCAGAGGGTGCTATCAGCAAAGTGGTTGACTGGAGTAGTCTAATGTGTGGACCTCTAAAACAAAGGACGGAAACAATGAAGAAACAACAGCGACTTTACTGATTTACGAGGCAGAGCATCAGAGTGCAACGCGGGGACATTGCAGAGCACATCTAACCAGGTGTGGTGGTGAGGCTGACGCAAGTGGATCACAAATTCAAGCCCAGCCTGCACAATTTAGTGACTTAGCAATACCTTGTATCAAGATAAAAATTAAAAGCTGGTGGGGATGTAGCTCAGCACAAAGGCTGTGAGTTCAATCCTAGTACTGCAAAGACAAACAAACAAACAACAAGAGAGTGAAGAGGCGGAAAGTGGGTTCTACCATCTGCAATTGCTAGTTCTAAGCCAGGTATGGTGATGTATGCCTATGATCCCAGCTCTCAGGAAACTGAGGCAGGAGGATAACAAATTTGAGCCCAGCCTGGGCTACATAGTGAGTTCAAGGCCTGCCTGTACTACAGAACAAAATCCTGTCTCAACTGCACCCCCCAAAAACCCCCAAAGAAGTGATCTAATCTTACAACATGTATCATGCCATCTCTTGAGATCAACTCTGAGCCAAGACAGATTTTGCCATTTGCACAGGCCCTGAGGAAAGAGGTCCTGACCACCCTTTGTCTACATTGGAGCAGCCAAAGAGAAATGTCCACCGGCTCTTGTCCTCAAGAAGAGGCCCAGCAGCCAGTCCTCAGTTGCTTGACCCCATAGAGGCCCTGGGAATCAGACGGGCAGTTTGACTCACCCTCAGTCTCAGTCAAGCTGCCCTGAATGGCACAGCTCCCAGGCCTCCCAGACAGGTGGCACCAATCCACCAACTCACGATCCCAGGAAGCAGTCAGGCAGCTTTTTCCATCAGCCTGCGAACTGAGGAAGCAGTTGAGTAGACTATACCGAGTAGCATGGCCTGATAAGGCCCTTAGTGGACAGCTAGGCAGCCAGGCCTATCTCTCTGTGCTGTGGCCCCAAGAAGCACAGAGGCAGCATATTCTCAGAAGCTTGGCTTACTGAGGACCCTAGAAGCAGATAGGCAGTCCCATTCACCTACCCTTGGGCCTGGGAAGCCACTGGGCAGCCTTCCCTGAGCAAAATTTGTCCCCAGAATTCCCATGAAGTCACTCGCACAGCCATGGAACCCTTACCAGAACCCTATCTGAGCCCACTAATGTGGCCCAGCCTCCATGTGACCTTCAGACACTCACAGGCAGCCCACCCTACAATTAAGTTTATTGGTACATTTTAGGTATACATTATGATCACATTCATCATTGGGAATTTGAACCTGTACATGATGTATCTTGGTTCTTGTTTTTCCCCATTCCTCCTCCCTCCCTTCCACCCCTCCACCCCTCCCTATTTATAAAAAGCTTTCTGTTTTTTCCTTCTTTTCTCATATTTTTTCCTTTCCCTTCTAGTCTTTCCTCTATCCCCCTTACTTCCCCTTCCCCTTTGGATCTTTTCTTCATATTTCACCTTATCTATTATACCTTTTAGTCCTTATTTACACTTTCAGTTTCTCACACCAGTTAAACTATTCGGTATTTACACATGTGTGTCCTATTTATTTCACTTAAGAGTATGGCCTAAATGTGCATCCATTTAGCTATAAATAATCTCTAGTTTCTCATTCTTTATGGTTGAGTAGTAGCGCATTTTATAAAAAGAAAAAACCAGATCTTTATCCGTCTCCAGTCGATGGGTATTTGTACTGTTTCCATGATTGAGCTATTATAAACTGTGCTGCTACAAACATGAGTGTACCTATACCACTGTAGTATGATGGTTTTAATTCTTTTGGGAAGATACCCAGTGGGGAAACACCTGGGTCAAATGGGACCTCTAATTCTAGTTTTTTGACATATCTCCATACTGATTTCCACAATGGTTCCACCAGTCTGCACTCCCACCAACAGGAGACAGGTTCCTTTTTCCCCATAACCCCACCACCATTTCTTGACAGCAGCCATTCTTTCTGGGGTGAGGTGGAATCTCAGCGTTGTTTTCATTTGCATCTCTCAAATGACCAGGGATACTGAACATTTTTTTCATATGTTTATTTGCTATTTCACTTCTTTGTCTGAGAAATTTCTGTTCATTTCAAAAGCCGATTTTTGGGTTGAGTCTTTAAATTTGGGAGATCTGATTTTTGTAAGTTCTTTTTAGGAGGAACAGCTGGTAAAATTTTTTTTCCCCACATTGTGGGTTATCTCTTCACTCTGTTGGTGGTTTCTCTTGCTTTACAGAATCTTTTTAATAAGATGAGATCCCAGTTGTTGGTTCTTTGTGCTAGTTTCCGGGTGACTGAGGTTTTAATGTCTTCCATTGTTGACCCTAACCTATTTCTACTGGGTTTGGTGTTTCTGTTTTAATATTTAGATCTTTGATCCATTTGAATTTTAGTTTAGTGCATAGTGAAAGATATGAGTCTACTTTTAATATTTGTCAAATTGAAACCCAGTTTTTCCAGCATCATTTACTAAAGAGGCTATTTTTCCTTGAGTGAGTGTATTTGGCTCCTTTGTCAAAGATGACATGGCTTAGTATGTCTGGAGTTGTTTCTGCATCTTCTAATCTGTTCAATTGATCCTCCCATCTCTTTGCCAGTACCATGCTGCTTTTATCACAGTAGGTTTGTAGTATAATTTCAAGTTGGAGATTGTGATATCCCCTGCCTTGTCTTTGTTGCCTAGAATTGCTCTTGCTAGTCTAGGTCTCTTCTGGTTCCAAAAGAATTTTTGGATTGTTTTCTCTAGTTCTGTGAAATATGCTGTTGCAATTTCTTTTCAAAAATTTTATTGGTACATTTTAAGTATACAATATAATGACATTCATCATTGGAAATTCGCACCTTTACATAATCTCTCTTGGTAAAAAAATCTTTTTGGTACCGGGGATCGAACTCAGGACCTTGCGCTTGCGAAGCAGGCAGCAGAACCACTGAGCTAAATCCCCAACTCAATCAGGATTCTATTGCATCTGTACAGCAGTTTTGGAAGTATGGCCATTTTCACTATGTTGGTCCTTCCTACCCAGTAACAAGGATGTCTTTCCATTTTCTGTTATCCTTTTTGATCTCTTTTTTCAGAGTGCTGTCATTTTCAGAGTAGAGGTGTTTTACGTCCTTCTTTAGATTGATTCCTAGGTATTTCATTTTCTTGGATGCTATTGTGAAAGGAGTTGTTTCTCTAGTTCCTTTCTCAGTAAGTTTGTTGTTCATGTGCAGGAAAGCTATTGATTTTTGAGCATTAACTTTGTATCCAGCTACTCTGCTGGATTTGGTTATTAAGTCTAGAAGAGTTTTGGTGGAGTTCTTGGGGTCTTCTACATAGAGTATCATGTCATCTGCAAATAATGACAGTTTCGTTCTTCATTTCCTATCTTTATTCCTTTTATTTCTTTCTCTTTTCTAATTACTGTGGCTAATGTTTCCAGAACTATATTGAACAGGAGTGGTGATGGTGAACATCCTTGCCTTGTCCTGACTTTAGCATAAAAGATTTCTGCTTTTCACTATTTCGTATGATATTGGCTGTTGGTTTTTCACATATGGCTTTTATCAGGTTGAGATAAAGACCATATATTCCAATTTTCTGCAGGTTTGTTTTTTATCATAAATGGGTGTTGGATTTTGTCAAACATTTTTTTTGCATCTGTTGAGATGATCATATGGTTTTTGTCCTTGACTCTATTGATATAGTGTATTACTTTATTGCTTTGTGTATGTTGAACCATCCCTGCATCCCTAGGATTAATACCACTTGGTCAGGGTATATGATCTTCTTGATGATCTTCTACATTCTATTTGCCAGTATCTTAGTAAGGATTTTTGCATCTATGTTCATGAGTGAGATTGGCCTATAGTTCTCTTTTTGGGTTGGGTCTTTCTCTGCTTTGGGGATCAAGGTGATGCTTGCTTCCAGGAATGAATTTGGAAATACTACTACCCTTTCAATTTCATTGAAGAGTTTAAACAGTAGTGGCAGTAGTTCCTCTCTAAATGTCTTGTAGAATTTAGCGGTGAAGCCATCAGGACCCTGGCTTTTCCTAGTTGGTAAGTTTTTAATTCCATTTTCAATTTCAGTGATTGATATTGGGTTGTTTAGAATTTTAAGTCTTCTTTGTTCACCTTTGGTAATGCATATGTATGTAGAAATCTATGCATTTCATCTGTGTTTATTTAGCATACAGTTTCTCAAAGTAGGTATTTATGATCCTCTGGATTTCTTCTGGGTCCATTGTAATTTCACCCTTTTCATGTCATCTGCAAATAATGACAATTTGACTTCTTCACTTCCTATCTTTATTTCTTTTATTTCTTTCTCTTGTTTAATTGCTGTGGCTAATGTTTCCAAAACTACACTGAACAGGAGTGGTGATAGTGGACATCCTTGTCTTGTTCCTGATTTTAGTGTGAAGGATTTCAGTTTTTGACCATTTAGTATGATATTAGCTGTTGGTTTTTCATAGATGGCTTTGATCAGATTGAGGTAGAGATTGTGTGTTCCATTTTTTTGTAGGGTTTTTTTTTATCATAAATGCGTGTTGGATTTTGTCAAATGCTTTTTCTGCATCTATGGAGATAATCATATGGTTTTTGTCCTTGGCTCTATTGATATAGTGTATTACATTGATTGATTTTCGTATGTTGAACCATCCCTGCATCCCTGGGATGAATCCCACTTGATCACTGTCATGCTCTTTATGATCTTCTGCATTCTGTTTGCCAGTATCTTTTTGAGGATTTTTGCATCTATGTTCATTAAAGGGATTGCCCCATAGTTCTCTTTTTTGGTTAGGTGTTTTTTTTTGCTTTTGGGATCAAGGTGATTCTTGCTTCCAGGAATGAATTTGGGAGTATTGCTTCCCTTTCAATTTCATTGAAGAGTTTAAACATTCGTGGCAGTAGCTCTTCTCTAAATTTCTTGTAGAATTCAACAGTGTAGCCATCAGGACCTGGCCTTTTCTTTGTTGGTTTTAAATTATGTTTTCAATTTTATTGATAGATATTGGGTTGTTTAGAACTTTTAGATCTTTGTTCAATTTTTGTAATTCATATGTATCTAGAAATCTGTCTATTTCTTCTGTGTTTTCCATATTATTGGAGTACAGGTTCTCAAAGTAGGTACTGATGATCGTCTGGATTTATAGTGGGTCTATTGCAATTTCACTCTTTTCCTTCTTAATTGCATGGATTTGGGCCTTTTATCTCTTATTTTGATAAGGTTGGCTAAGGGTTTGTCAATTTTATTTGATCTTTTGAAGAACCAACTGTATACTTCATTGATTATTCTTGTATCATTGTCTTAGGCTCCATTGCATTGATATCTGCTCTGATCATTATAATTTCCTGCCTTGTATGGACTTTTGGTTTGTCTTGGACTTCTTTTTCTAGAAGCTTGAGGTTCAGCATTAGGCTGTTTACTTGAGCTCACTCTGTTTTCCTAATATGAGTATTTACTGCTATGAATTTCACTCATAAGACTGCTTTCATTTTGTTCCATAATTTTTTTTTTTTTTTTGGTACCGAGAATAGAACTTGGGGCCTTGTGCTTGTCAGGTAGGGGCAGTGCCACTGAGCTAAACTCCCGACCCCTTGTCCCATAATTTCTGATATATTTTTTTGAAATTGTCATTGAATTGTAGAAACTATATAATTTCTGCTTTAATTTCCTCTGTGAGCCATTGTTTGTTCAGGAGGGTGTTCTTCAATTTCTATGTGTTTATGAAATTCTTGTTTCTTTTGCTTTTGAGCTCCAATTTCATTGTACTATGATCTGATAATATACAGGGGATTATTTCAATTCCTTTGCATTTATTTAAACATATTCTATGAACTAGCATGCAGTTTATTTTGGAAAATGATCTATGTCCACCTGAAAAGAATGTATATTCTGATTTTGTGGGGTGGAACATTCTGTAAACATCTGTTAAATTCATTTGTTCTAGAGTTTGATTGAGTTCTAGTATTTTGTTGTTGATTTTTTGTCTAGTTGCTCTGTCTATTTGTGATGGTGGGGTATTGAGGTCCTCCACTACTATTGTATTAATGATTATTTGATTTTTCATGTCCATCAATATTTGTTTTGTATATAGTTGGGTGCACTAATGTTTGGTGCATATGTATTTATGATTGTTATCTCTTCCTCTTGTATTGCTCTCTTTACAAAGATGTAGTGCCCTTGTCTCTTAATCAATGCTGGTTTGAAATCTATTTGATCTGCAAATAGGATAGCTACTCCTGCTTCTTTCTTGTTCCTGTTACATGGAGTATTGTTTTCCACTCTTTAACTTTGAGCCTATGAATTTCTTTGTGAATTAAGTGTGTTTCTTTTATGCAGCATACAGCTGGATCTTGATTCTTGATCCATTCTGCCAACATTTTTGTTTTGATTAATAAATTGAGACCATTGACATTGTTGGTTACAACTGATAAGTATTGACTTATCCTTGGCATGATCTTTTCCTGTTGTTGGATTTCCCTTCCTCTTTGCATTTAATTGCTTGCCTTTCCTCATGGATTAATTTTGTTGGGCTTCATGGTGTTGTGTCCCTCATTGTCTTTTCCCAAGATATTGTTTAGAATTCTTTTGGAGTGCTGGTTGGTATTCATGAAGTTACTCAGGTGTTTTTTTATGGTGAAAGTATCTTATTTGTCTATCAATTTTGAAAAATAGTTTTGCAGGGTACATCAATCTGGGTTGCAGGTTTTTTCTTTTAGGGCTTGTAATACTTCATTCAGGCTCTTCTTGATTTGAGGGCTTTTGCTGAGAAGTCTTCTATGATTCTGATTGGCTTCCCTTTGTAGGTGATTTGTTTCTTTTCTCTATCTGCTTTTAATGTTTTGTTCTGTTGTGTTTCTGGAATCTTGACTATTATATGCCTAAGTGTAGATTTTTTCATGATGGTTTGTTGGAGTCCTATGTGCCTCACTTATCTGTATGTCAAATTCTTTTCCCCTGCTTGAGACGTTTTCTAGTAGTCCTTCTATGCACAGTTTTTTAAATGTGATTTGCACTATCTCCTGCTTTTTCATTGACTTCTGTCAGTCTTATGTTATTCTTCTTTGTATCATCTAGCAGCTGCTGGATTTCTTTCTCATGTTCACTTGCTATTTTTAAGAAATCTTTCTTTTCCTTGTCACTAACCACAATCCTGTCTTCTACATTTGATATTCTGTCATCACATTGGGTCGTTCTGCTCTGTGTATTTTCAGTGGAGTTTTTAATTTCCTGGATATCTGTTTGCATTTGTTTTATGGATTCCATTTCACACCTATGCTAGTTCTTCGTGGATTCCATCATGTTTCTGAGCTCCTCTATTTTATATCTATATTTTCTCTAGAGTTGTTAATCATGTCTTTCACTATAGTCACCATCTGTGTTGTTATCTGAAAAATTAGTTCTTATTTCATTTTTCCAGACCCTCTTTGGTTGCCAGTTCAGGGGAGTCTAGGTGGTTGAGTTTTGGATTGTTCCATCTCACCTCCTGGATTTCCTTTGATGATCTGGAAGTCTGGGTTTTCATTTTGTTTAGGTGTCTCCTCATTTCTATGTTTTTGTTATTATTGAAGTTTTTGGTTTAATTGCTGGGTTGTTGCTTTCACATTGTTTATTGCAATTATCTTTTTGCTAGTATTTAGAGCCCTTAGAGGATGGCTACCTCTTGGATTATCTTGTAGGTATGGTTGACTTTGGGGATTTGAGTCTGTAATAGCTGTTATGCACTCTTAGTCTTGGTATACCAGGAATGACATCTAACTAGAACAGTCAAGTCACTTTGTCCAAAGTAATACAATCTGCATCAATAATAGCATCAAACACAGCTTAGAAAATGATAAATTGTGGTAGCTATTATTCTGACACTTTTAACCACATGAACTCGATTTGTGGTTATTTATCAATATCAAGGACCAACCAGAAATATGTTTCCAATTAGTAAGCCCTTTGGAATAGCCACTTTACCCTCCAGAAGAAGACTTAGAAGGAGTTGGGGTTGGGTAGAGATACAGAAGGAGGAGAGGTTAAAAATAGGGGTAGAGACACAAGAGGATAATGCAAACTTTGGTAAACTGGTGAAGACAAGAGGAAAAGAGAGAAGGAAGGAACAAAAATAACAGATCAAACTAACAGCAACAGGCAAACTAGAAACTGTATTCACACTCCTATAACAATAAGAACAATCAAGAAAAAACTCAGGACCAAAAATGAGATAAATGGAGAAAAAAAGAGAATTAAAACAGGGGGCCGTGGATTTAGCTCAGTGGTTCCACCACCTGCCTCACAAGCGAAAGATCCCAAGTTCGATCCCAGGTACAAAAAAAAAAAAGAGAGAAAGAGAGAGAAGTAAAATACAAGAAAAAAAAGAAGAAAAAAAGGGACCTCTTTGAGGTGTGTCTCTGCTATTGCTGGTATACAACTTGGAAAGCAATGTACAGAGGGGAGTCTCAGTGAGCCAGCCGTGGTCCACTGAGATTCAGGCTGGTTTCTGGCTGTGAGGTAGGAATTGAGCTCCTTGATCTCATGTGTGTTAGAATTCTACATGGTTTTACTGCAGGTTTGAGCTGCACTTCCCCCATAGCAGTCCAATTTGGTAGGAGGTGCTGGTCCCAAGCACTCACCAACTGCTGTAGTCTGTTTCATCTTTGCTCTCCCAGTGGGCTTCAGTTTTCAACCACAAGCCTTGGAGAGGCCCTCTCTCTGCTGCTCACCATCGTGACATCTTTCCAAGCTCATAGCAATGGCCTCTCTGGCCCCAGGTGCCACTGCTGCATGGATTTGGATTCCCACATGGGGGTGCAGGACGCCCTCGGGGCATGGGACAAGGCACATCTTGCAGTGCCCGGGGAGAGTGCTGCACTGATGCACAAATGTTTACATAGGGACACAAGGGGCACAAAAAAATAAGGTAACATGTGGTCTCCAAATGAACAAACAACACTCTGGCAATAGACTCCAATGAAAAGGAATTCAAAATTGTTATTTTAGGGAAATGTAATGAAGCAAAGGAGAACATAGACAACTCTATGAAATGAGGAAGATAATCCATGATATGTATAAGCAAATTAGAATTAGAGATAATTTTAAAAATCAAAGAAATCTTGGAACTAAGGAACTCAATAAATGAAATTTAAATGTAGCTAAGATCCTTAACAGAACAATATATCAGGCAGAAGAATTTTTGCACTTGAAAACAGGTCTTTTGAAATAGCTCACTCAGACCAAAAGAAAAACCTCATTAAAAGAATGAGGAAAGCCTTTTGAGACTTATGGAACACCTAAGTGAGCATACTTTTGCATTAAGGAGAAAAAAAAAGGAAAAGACATAGAAAATATATTCAACAAAATAGTTGCTAAAATCTTACCAGATTTTGGGAAAGATACACATATCCAAATCCAGGAAGCTCAAAATACTTACTCCTAATAGATTCAACCAAAAAAAATTCTTTCCAAAGCATATCACAGGCAAAATATCAAAATTATAAAATAAGGAGAGAATTCTACAGCTGGTAAAAGGGAATCTCCATTAAACTAATACAGACTTCATGTAGCCACATAAAAGGGAATCAAGCCACATAAAAGCCACATAAAAGGGAATCTCTATTAAACTAATACAGATTTCTTAGCAGAAATCTTACAAGCCAGGAGATAACAAGATAATATATTCAAAGTCCCGAAAGAAAAACTGTTAACCAAGAATACTACACCCACCAGAGCTATCCTTAAGACATGAAGGAGCAATAAATATTTTCCTTGTCAAGTAAAAACAGAAAATTTGTCACCACTAGACCAAAAACTATAAGAAATATGGAAAGGAATCCTATACTAGAAGTGACAGGATGATAAATACCATTATAAGAACAAGTGATAAAACAAAATTCACCAGTTGTGACAGATGCACAAATGAGAAGAGACTCAAGCATTACCGATATAGAAAAATCACAAATCCTCAAAGATGAATAAAAATAGGATAAAAGAAGAATATAAAAACAACTAGAAAAAAATTAACCAATGAGAGCAGTATGTCTTTAATTATCAATTATCACTTTGAATTTTAACGGAATAAATCCCCCAATTAAAAGATATAGACTGAACAAGGACATGTGCCTGAAGTCCCAAGTGCTTGACAGGTTGAAGCAGATCACTTGTGCTCAGGAATTTGAGGCTAGCCTGGGAAACTTGGCAAGACACTTTGTCTCAAATATATATATATATATATATATATAAATATATATAAATAAATATACTGGCTGAATGGATAATATAAATGAGACTCAATAATACGCTGCCTAATATAAAATTACTTCAGCAATAAAGACATATACATTGATTGTGAAGAGATGGAAAAAGATACAGCATGCAAGTAGAAATCAAAAGAAAACATGAATATCTACATTTATATCAGATAAAATATATTTTAAGAAAAGACTGTAAAAGGAGACAGAAGGTCACTATATACTGACAAAAGGAGTACTTCAACAAGTGAAAGGAATAATTATAAATAATATACAATGAGTGGTGGAGCATCCAATTACATAATGCAAAAATTATTAGAACTAAAAAGAGATTTAGACTTCAATATAATAATGTTTGGAGACTTAAATATTCCACTTTTATTAATAGATATATCATCCAGACAATGAAAACAATCAACTAAGAAACATCACATTTAAACTATCCTGTAGAGACACTCCGAATCGGCCCGCTGTGGACAGGCAGGTCTGTGCACGCCCTACCGAGGTCTTGAGAAAGGCGGAAGACGCCGAATCACCCCTCTGCAGACAGGAAGGTCTGCCCACACCCTACCGAGGTCCCCAGTCCTGCAGAACACTCCGAATCAGCCCACTGCAGACAGGCAGGTCTGTGCACGCCCTACCGAGGTCCTGAGTCACGCGGAAGACACCGAATCACCCCACTGCAGACAGGCAGCCAACTGATTCCACATTACAAAGGCGCAGAGGACAACAGACCACCAGACCATGGTACTGAGTCCCACTGTTCCCAGCCCAGAGGTAGGGGCTTCTGAGCCGTCGTCCCACTGCTCCCGGTCCAGAGGAAGGGGCTTCGTGGTCACCATCCCTCCAGCTGCTCCTAGCCCAGAGAAAAGGGCTTTTGGGCCATCTTTTGTCCCGCTGCTCCTGGCCCAGAGGAAGGGGCTTTTGGGCCACCATCCCTCCCACTGCTCCTGGCCCAGAGGGAGGGGATTCTGAGCTGCCATCCCTCTGCTCCTGGTCCAGAGGAAGGGGTTTCCTGGCCACCATCCCTCCAGCTGCTCCCAGCCCACAGGAAAGGGCTTTTGGGTCACCATCCCTACCGCTGCTCCTGGCCCCTGTCCCACCTCACCCAGCTCAGAGGAGGTAATCCATGCAGGGGCTAAGAGGCCCCCGCCCCAGTCGAAATGAGAAAACACGTAAATAAGTCTCAAAACCAGACTTCCGGATCACCTACAGCAACCCCAAAGGGAAATGAGATGGAATACTCTGATACTCAACTACCTGGACCCACTGAACTGGCAACAAAAGGGGATCTGGAAAAAATGAAATCAGAAATAATTTCTCACATAACAGGAGAAATTGTGCCCTTAGTGCAAGACATGATTAATAAATCTAGAGAGGAGCTGAGGGACATGATGGAATTGCAACATAAGAAACAAATGGAATCCATAAAACAGATGCAAATAGATTTCCAGGAAAAGAAAAACTCCATTGAAAGTCTACACAACAGAATGAGCCAATGTGAGGACAGAATTTCAGATATAGAAGATAAGATTGCAATTAGTGACCAGGAAAAGAAAAATTGCTTCAAAACTATAAGGGAACATGAGAAATCAATCCAGCAGCTGCTAGATGAGGCAAAAAAGAATAACATAAGACTGATTGGGCTAAATGAACAAACAGGAGAGAGTGAAGATGACATAAAAAAATCTCTTCACAAAAATAATGGAAGAAAACTTCCCAAGCAGGGAAAAAGAGCTTGACATACAGATAAATGAGGCATATAGGACTCCAAATAGCCTTGATCAAAAAAAAATCTACAGATAGGCATATAATTGTTAAGATTCCAGAAACTCAACAGAAGAACAAAGTTCTCCAAGCAGTCAGAGAAAAGAAACAAATCCCATACAAAGGAAAGCCCATCAGAATCACAGCACACTTCTCAACACAAACCATCAAGGCAAGAAGAGCTTGGAGGGACATATTCCAAGCCCTAAAAGAAAACAACCTCCAACCCAGATTGATATACCGTGCAAAACTATCTTTCAAAATGGATGGAGAAATAAGATACTTTCATGACAAAGAGCACCTTAGGAACTTTGTGAATACCAAACCAGCACTCCAAAGAATTTTACACAATAGCCTAGGAATAGACATTGAGGTTCACAACCCCAGGAAGCAAAGCAGCATGAACCCATCTGGCATGACAAGAAATTAAATGAAAAGGGGGAGAACCCAACAAAAAGAAAAAGTCATGGCAATGACAAGTCAATACCTTTCAGTTATAACCATCAATATTAATGGTCTCAATTCACCAATCAAAAGAAATAGACTGGCAGAATGGGTCAAGAAGCAAAATCCAACAATATGCTGCATACAAGAAACACACTTAATTCAGAAGGAAACTCATAGACTGAAAGTTAAAGGGTGGAAAACAATACTGCATGCGACAGGAACCTGAAAAAAAGCAGGAGTAGCTATCCTCTTGGCAGATCAAGTAGATTTCAAACCAACATTGATTAAGAGAGACGAAGAAGGACACTACATCCTTGTAAAGGGAAGAATCCAAGAGGAAGAGATGGCAATCATAAATATCTATGCACCAAACACTAGTGCACCAAACTATATAAAACAAATACTAACAGACATGAAAAGTCATATATGCACTAATACAATTGTAGCGGGGGACCTCAACACCCCACTGTCACAAATAGATAGATCAACTAGACTAAAAATAAGTAATGAAATACTAGAACTCAATCGAACTCTTGAACAAATGAACTTAACAGATGTTTACAGAGTCTTCCACCCCACAAAATCAGAATACACATTCTTCTCAGCTGCACATGGGTCATTCTCCAAAATAGACCACATACTCACACATAGAACATGTTTAAGTAAGTGCAAAAGAATTGAAGTTTTCCCCTGTATATTATCAGACCATAGTGCGATGAGATCCATAGCAAAAGAAACTCAAAAAATTTCATAAACATGTGGAAATTGAACAACACACTTCTGAATAACCAATGGGTCACAGAGGAAATTAAAGAAGAAATCAGATAGTTCCTTCAATTAAATGACAATGACAATACAACATATCAGAATCTATGGGACACAATGAAAGCAGTCTTATGAGGGAAATTCATAGCAGTGAATACACATATTAGGAAAACAGAACGAGCCCAATTAAACAACCTCATGCTGAACCTCAAGCTTCTAGAAAAAGAAGAGCAGGACAACCCCAAAGCTCATACAAGGGAGGAAATTATAAAGATCAGAGGAGAAATCAATGCAATGGAGACTAAGAGAACAATACAAAAAATCAATGAAGCCAAGAGTTGGTTCTTTGAAAGAATCAACAATATTGACAAATCTTTAGCCAACCTTGTCAGAAAAAGGAAAGAAAAGGCCCAAATCCATGCAATGAGGAATGAAATGGGTGAAATTACAACAGACCCAGCAGAAATCCAGATGATCATCAATACCTACTTCCAGAACCTATACGCCAATAAGATGGACAACACAGAAGAAATGGACAGATTCCTAGATACATATGAATTACCAAAGTTGAACGAAGAAGACCTAAAAATTCTGAACAACCCAATATCAACCAATGAAATTGAAAATGTAATTAAAAACTTATCAACTAAGAAAAGCCCAGGCCTTGATGACTTCACTGCTGAATTCTACAAGACATTTAGAGAGGAACTGCTGCCACTACTGTTTAAACTCTTCAATGAAATTGAAAGGGAAGCAATACTCCCAAATTCATTCCTGGAAGCAGGTATCACCTTGATCCCCAAAGCAGACAAAGACCCAACCAAAAAAGAGAACTATAGGCCAATCTCACTAATGAACATAGATGCAAAAATCCTTAATAAGATACTGGCAAACAGAATGCAGAAGATCATCAAGAAGATCATACACCCTCATCAAGTGGGATTCATCCCAGGGATGCAGGGACGGTTCAATATACGCAAATCAATTAATGTAATATACTATATCAATAGAGCCAAGGACAAAAACCATATGATTATCTCCATAGACGCAGAAAAAGCATTTGACAAAATCCAACATGCATTTATGATAAAAACCCTAGCAAAAATTGGAATAGATGGTCTCTACCTCAAACTGATAGAAGCCATCCATGAAAAACCAACAGCCAATATCATACTAAATGGTCAAAAACTGAATCCTTCACACTAAAATCAGAAACAAGGCAAGGATGTCCACTATCACCACTCTTGTTCAATATAGTTCTGGAAACATTAGCCATGGCAATTAGACAAGAGAAAGAAAGAAAAGGAATAAAGATAGGTAATGAAGAAGTCAAATTGTCATTATTTGCAGATGACATGATACTCTATATAGAAGACCCCAAGAACTCCACCAAAAGTCTTCTAGACTTAATAACCAAATTCAGTCAAGTAGTTGGTTACAAGGTCAACACACAAAAATCAATACCTTTCCTCTACACCAATGACAGATTCATTGAGAGACAAATAGGGCAAATAATTCCTTTCACAATAGCATCCAAAAAACTGAAATACCTAGGAATCAACCTAAGGAAAGAAATCAAAGACCTCTTCTCTGAAAACTATGGCACTCTGAAAAGAGAGATTGAAGATGATATCAGAAAATGGACAGACTTCCCCTGCTCCTGGGTAGGAAGGATTAATATAGTGAAAATGGCCATACTTCCAAAACTGCTATATAGATTTAATGCCATTCCAATTGAGATCCCAGCAGCATACTTCATAGACCTCGAGAAAACAATCCAAAAATTCATTTGGAGCAAGAAGAGACCCAGAATAGCAAAAGAAATTCTAGGTAACAGAGACATGTCAGGGGGTATCACAATCCCCAACCTGCAACTCCACTACAAAGCTACTCTGATAAAAAAAAATCATGGTACTGGCAAAGAAACAGACCTGAGGACCAGTGGAACAGATTACAAGATGCAGAAACAATGTCAGACACACTCAGCCATCTCATCTTCCATGAAGAAGCCAAACAGCCTCACTGGAGGAAAGATAGCCTCTTTAATAAATGGTGCTGGAAAAATTGGGCTTCAACTTGCCAAAGATTAAAATTAGACCTGTATCTCTCACCATGCACTAATCTAAAATCAAAATGGATTAAAGATCTGAATATTAAAATAGAAACTCTGAACCAGTTGGAACAGAGGTTAGTTAGAATCCTTGAAGACATCAGTGTAGGAAGAGATTTTATGAACAAAACCTCAGTTGCCCATGAACTAGCACAAACAATCAACAAGTGGGATCTCTTCTTATTCAAAGGCTTCTGCACAGCAAGAGAAACCACCAGCAGTGTGAAGAGACAACCCAGATTGTGGGAAAAAATCTTCACCTGCTCTTCCTCAGACAAAGGTCTACTATCTCGAATCTATAAAGAACTTCAAAAGATCAGACCTCCCAAATTTAAAGACTCAATCCAAAAATGGGCATCTGAAATGAACAGACATTTCTCACACAAAGAAGTAGAAATAGCAAATAAACATATGAAAAATGTTCAGCATCACTGGTCATTCGAGAGATGCAAATGAAAACAACACTGAGATTCCACCTCACTCCAGAACGAATGGCTGCTATCATGCAATCCACCAATAACAAATGCTGGCTGGGCTGTGGGGAAAGAGGAACCCTGCTCCACTGCTGGTGGGAGTGTAGACTGGTGCAAGCACTGTGAAAATCAGTATGGAGATACCTCAAAGAACTAGGACTGGAAGTCCCATTTGACCCAGCTATTCCCCTGCTGGGGATCTTCCCCAAAGAATTAAAAGAATCATACCACAGTGATACATGTGCACCCATGTTCATAGCAGCGCAGTTTGTCATAGCTAAAACTTGGAAATAGCCCAAATGCCCATCAACTGGAGACTGGATAAAGAAAATGTGGTTTTTTTATAAAATGGAGTACTACTCAGCCATAAAAAATGAGAAATTAGAGACATTTATACCCAAGTGGATGCACATTGAAGGAATACTCTTAAGTAAAATAAATAGGACACACATGTATAAATACCGAATAGTTTCTCTGGTGTGAGAAACTGAAAGTGTAAATAAGGACAAAATGTATAATAGGTAATGTGAAATAGGAAGAAAAGGGGCAAAGGGGAAGGAAGTGGGAGGGCTGGGGGAAAGGACAGAAGGGAATGGGTTTAATATGAGAAAATGGAAAAATAGGAACAAAATCTTTGTAAATAGGGAGGACTGGAGGGGTTGAAGGGAGGGCTGGGCAAGGGTGAAAAATAAGAACCAAGAGAGATTATGTAAAGGTGCAAATTTCCAATGATGAATGTTATTATATTGTATACCTAAAATGTACCAATGATTAGAATGAATGATCGATAATGTAAAATAGGAATAAAAGGTCCAAAGGTGTAGGGGTAGTGGGAGGCACAGGGGAAAGGATAGAAGGGAAAGGAAAAAATGATGAGAAATCGAAAAAATGGAAATAAAGTCTTTGTAAATAGGGAAGGGTGGAGGGCGTGAAGGGAGGGCTAGGAATGGGGAAAAAATAAGAACCAAGATGCATTATGTAAAGGTACAATTCCCAATGAGAAATGTAATTGTGTTGTATCCCTACAATGTACCAATAAAAGAATTTAATCCAAAAAGAAATAAAAAAAATAAACTATTCTGTAGATTACATGGACCGAACAGATATTTAGAAAACAGCCAAAGAATACATATCCTTCTCATCAGCATAGGGAACATTTGCCAGGGTAGATCATATGTTAGGTCACAAATTAAGTCTCAGAAAATTGAAGTAGTATGTATCTTCTCTGACTATAATGGAATAAGACTAAAAATATAAAACAAGAAGAATTTTATTTATTGTACAACTACATAGAAATTAAACAACATTCTATTGAACAACCAAAGAGTCAATGAAAAAATTAAAGAATTAGAACAAATGAAAACTGAAATACAAAATACCAAATCTTACGGGACAGAGCAAAAGCAGAACTAAGAGGGATTTTATAGCAGTAAGTGCTTAAATAAAGAAAGAATGATTAAAAAATTTTTTGCAGTGATAAAGATCAACCCCAGGGCCTTGTGCATACAAAGCAAGTGCTGTACCACTGAGCTACACAGTCAGCCCAAGAAAACAGAAAATTTTAAATAAACGACTAATGGTGCAAGTCAAGGAACTAGAAAAGCAAGAACGAGCCAAATCCAAAATCAGCAGAAGGAAAGAAATAACAAGTTCAGAGCAGAAATAAACTTAATAGACACTAAAAAATAGAAAAGATCAATGTAATGAAGATTTTGGGTTTTGAAATGATAAATATAACCAACAAACCTTTGGCCAGACTAATCAATAAATAAAGAAATAATCCAAATACAATCTGAAGCGAATAGGGAGACATTATAAATAATACTACAGAAATACAAAGGACCAATAGGGACTACAGTAAAACCTTATTTTGTGAGCATAATTCCTTCCAGAAACATGATGTCAATCCAAAGCTCTTGCATATCAAAGTGAATTTTTCCTAAAGAAATAATGCAACTCATATGATTATATGATATTCATATAAAAGTGATTATAATACTGTAATAAAATAATAAAGAAAATACAAAATATAAAGAGAAACAAATTACCCTGCATTTACCTTTGAAAACCTTTGTGGCTCGCATGTGGGAGACAAAAGAGGGGAGGGTTATTGTGTAGGATGATTTTCACTATCACTAATAGACTCACTGCCATCTGTTGGCTTAATAGAATCTTTTTCTTTTTGTGCAACTTTAAGAAGGAACCTATCCAATGATACTTGCTTTTGCCTCCTTTGGAGGATTTCTTAGAAATGTGGTGTTGCATTTTCATTAAAAAGATCCATCATTCACACTGATACAGCCTTATTCAGATAGTACTTTTCTACAAAATTTTACATTGGTTCTCACATTTTACAAATCCCCCTAATCTTATTTGAAGTGAGGGATCCCTCCACCTTTTTCTCCTCTTCTTCTTCAGATGACATCTCCATAATTCCTGCTATTGGCAGATGATCACCCACAATTTTGCAGAGAGAGAGAGAGAGAGAGAGAGAGAGAGAGACCATTGGCTCAGTTGTTATCATGCGATTTTGGTGTCACATACTACTTGTATTGCGTGATATTGCTTGTTTACCAAGTTAAAATTTATTAGAAATATTTGCTTGTCTTACAGAACACTCATGGAACAAGTTATTCACAATCCAAGGTTTTACCATATAAGGTGAAATTATCCCTTTGCAGATTACATAATTTTATATATAGGAAAACCTAAAGACTCCACCAAAAACTGTTAGAACTGATAAATTCAAGAAGGCCATAGGACATAAAATTAATGTGCAAAAATTAATGTACTCAGTAGCACTGAGTATGGTGGTGCACACCTGTAATCTCAGCTACTCAGGAGACTGTGGCAGCAGTATTACAAATTTGAGTCCAACCTGGGGAATTTATTGGGGTTCTGCCTCAAAATCAAAAACAAAACGGGGTGAGAATCTGGCACAGCAATAAAGTACTCCTGAGTTCAATCCCCACTGTTAATCCCTTCCTTAAAATCAATAGGCTTTTAATGAAGCAATAATGAATTTGCTAAGAAAGAAATGTGAAAGCAATTCCATTCACATTATGTAGGAAAGTAAAATATTTAGGAATACATTTAACCAAGGGAGTGAATAACCTGTGTAATGAACATTACAAAACATTGATGAATGAAATTGAAGAAGACACAAAAATAATGTAAAGATCTTCTGCCACAAATAATGTTTTTCATTGGAAGAACAAATATTGTTAAAATATTTCTTCTTCCTGAAACAATTTAGAAACACTAATAGCATGCTATACATACATGATACAGAGGATGGCCAGTTCTACGAGCATAAATGAGACATCCCTAGGGGCTGCCTGAAGCAGCTGATACTCCAAAAATATAAATGATACTGGATTTCTTCAGATTGAATTGGAGAAGAATACTGTTTTTATGGCTTTTTCACAACCCTAATTTTTTCTCTCTAGGCTAGTACAGCCGGGAAAACCTGGGTGATCCATGTAAGTAATTCAAGATATTTCTCTCTCTCTCTTTAATTTTAAATTTTATTTGTACATGTTTGCCATTCATGTCTTGGGTAATGGTTATATGTTTCTTTCTGTTTTTAAAATCTTCTTCCATTCCTTCCATCTCCCCTCCCTTCTCCTCCAGTTCCCCTGTCCCATTTTTCATTCCTATTGATATTATTTGTCTTACCTCATGTTATGGCCTATTGTGTTTACATTAGTTGGGGTTATGAGGTTCCTGTACATGGTATATATTTATTCTTATTTCCCCTTCCCCTCCTCCTCACCCTTACAATATGTATTCAGTTCTTAAAAACAGTGACTCGGTATCTTGGCACTTCTTACCTCCCCAGGGAGATAGAAAACAAGGATAGCTACCTTCTTGTAGTCCACAAAATGGATAACAAGTGTGAAGGCTTGGTGTGCTGATTCACTCAGTTGCAGCACTGAGTACGCCTTTTATCTGATTGCAAAGCATCTTAAGTATTTTCCTGCTCCTCTTGTTCCCTGTACTCTTTGAACTGCAATTTCAAATCTCAGAGATGCCCAGGAGGTTGCTTTGGTCTTGCTCACACATTCCCTTTTTTAACTCATAAAAGACTAACTAATCAAGTACAAATGGTTTCATGGAAAATTGCTTTGCATCATTTAAATTTGAAGCCCCATGAAAATGATTGTTCTTCTTCGAGGCATGAAAAAAAGTGGCATTTTAATTTGCAATCGATATTGGCTATTTTTCTGCTTATTGACTGCCAGAATAGTTACTTTCTTCTGGTAATCATAGCTCAATTTCCTTCTGAAAAATCAGCATACTATTCACTGTCAATCTTTCTGATTACATTTTTGGGACTCACCTCTCATGGGCCTAAGTCCTTCAGGGTATGCATCCTCTTGGTCACAGTGAATGGTTCCAGGATGATACTTGTTCAAATGATTAGTATTCAAGGAAGGAACTCCAAGTTGTTCCCCCATTGGACTGAAACAAGAGGGGTTTAAAGTTTTGAGCTAGAGAATTAAGTCTGTAGACCTTGAAGTGAGAGCCTCTCTGAGAATGGACTCAACAAAGTGGATGGCAAAGCTGAGATCACATTGATCACATTCCTGTATCCCAAATCCAGCTGTGACTGGAATCAGACTACCTCCCAGCTTGTCTATTTTGTAAGCCAATAAATTCCTCCCTTTTTCCGTAAGCCCCATTGTGTTGGGTTTCCCATTACTTACAACTGAAAGAATGTTAACGTCTAACCTACTGGCTTCTAGAGCGGCAGAGCACATACATTTCTAGCCCTAAGGCTGGCCTGCTGCCTTCTAACATTCCTGAACCATTGTTTCAATACGATGTTGAAATTCAATAAGTAATCCTTCCCAACATTCTATGCACAGAGGAAAATCAAGGTTGGATCTTTTACTTCACTCCTACATTTACTCCTGAAATTTCAATTTTAGAGTCATTCTCTTTTCAAAAATTTTAATCTATAACCTAATTATTTTTTTGGGCTTCTAACATCAATTTCTTCTTTTTTTATTTATATATTTATTGGTACATTTTAGGCATACAATACATCTATATTTACCGTTGGGTGTTTGTACCTGAACAAGATGCATCTTAGTTCTTATGTTTTCCCCCATTACCTGTACGCCCTTCACCCCCTCCACCCTTCCCTATTTACATAGACTTTGTTTCCATTTTTTCCTTTTCTCATAATTTTTCCTGTCCCTTCTTTCCTTTCCCCTTCCCCTCCCACTTCCCCTACCCCGTGGGACCTTTTCTTCCTATTTCAAATTATCAATTATTTGTTTTAATCATTTTAACCCTTATTTACACTCAGTTTCTCACACCAGAGAAACTATTCAGTATTTACACATGTGTGTCCTATTTATTTCACTTAAGAGTATGGCCTCAATATGCATCCATTTAACTATAAAGGTATCTAATTTCTCGTTCTTTATGGCTGAGTAGTACTCCATTTAATAAAAAAACCGCATCTTCTTTATCCAGTTTCCAGTTGATGAACACTTGATCTGTTTCCAAGCTTTAGCTATTACAAACTGTGACTCTATAAACATGGGTACACATATATCTCTGTGGTATGATTCTCTTAATTCTTTTGGGAAGATACCCAGCAGGGGAATACCTGGGTCAAATGGGACCTGTAGTCCTAGTTGTTTGAGGTATCTCCGTACTGACTTCCTCAGTGGTTGCACCAGTCTGCACTCCCACCAACAATGGAGAAGGGCTCCTTTCTCTCCACAACTCCACCAGCATTTGTTATTGGTTGATTTCTTGATAGCAACCATTCTTTGTGGAGTGAGGTGGAATCTCAGTGTTGTTTTCATCTGCATCTCTCGAATGACCAGTGATGCTGAACATTTTTTCATATATTTATTTGTTGCCTTTTCTTCTTTGTCTGAGAAATGTCTGTTCATTTCAGATGCTCATTTTTGAATTGGGTCTTGGAATTTGGGGGGTCCAGTTTTTTTCAATTCTTTATATATTCTTGATAGTAGACCTTTGTCTGAAGCACAGCTGCTAAAAATTTCTTCCCACATTGTAGGTTGTCTCTTAGCTCTGTTGGTAGTTACTCTTGCAGTGCAGAAGCTCTTTAATATGATGAGATCCCAGTTGTTGATTCTTTGTGTTAGCTCCTGTGCTACTGAAGATTTGTTCATAAAGTCTTTTCCTACGCCAATGTCATCAAGAGTGCTACCTAACTTATCTTCTAGCAAGTTTAGTGTTTCTGACTTAATATTTAGATCTTTAATCCACTTCTATCTTAGTTTAGTGCATGGTGATAGGTATGGGTCTAGCTTTGATCTTGGGCAAGTTGAAATCCAGTTTTCTCACCATCATTTATTAAATAGGCTATCTTTCCTCAAATGAGGGTGGTTGGCTCCTTTATGTATCTAGGAATCTGTCCATTTCTTCTGTGTTTTCCATTTTATTAGAGTACAGGTTCTTGAAGCATGCATTGATGATCCTCTGGATTTCTGTTGGATCTGCTGTGACTTCACCTTTTTCATTCTTAATTGCATGTATTTGTGCCTTTTCTTTCCTTTTTTTGATAAGGTTGGCTAAAGGTTTATCAATTTTATTTATTCTTTCGAAAAACCAACTCTTTGATTTGTTGATTTTTTTGTATCATTCTTTTAGTCTCCATTGCATTGATTTCTGCTCTGATCTTTATAATTTCCTCTCTTGTACGAGCTTTGGGTTTGTTATGCTCTTCTTTTTCTAGGAGCGTGAGGTTCTGCATTAGGTTATTTGTCTGAGTTTTCTCTGTTTTCCTAATATGGGCATTCACTGCTATGAATTTCCCACATAGAACTGCTTTCATTTTGTCCCATAGATTCCTGTACGTTGTACTGGCATTATCATTTACTTGTAGAAACTGTTTAATTTCTTCTCTGACCCATTGTTTGTTCAAGAGGGTGTTATTTAGTTTCCATGTGTTTGTAGGGGTTTTGTGGTTTCTTATGTTATTGATCTCCAATTTTATTGCACTATGGTCTGATAATATACCGGGGGTAACTTCAATTCTTTTACATTTATTTAGACATGTCCTATGAGCTAGCATGTGGTCTATTCTGGAGAATGACCCGAGTGCAGCCAAACGGAATGTGCATTCCAATTTTGTTGGCTGGAACACTCTGTAAACATCTATTATGTCCATTTGTTTAATAACTTGGTTCAGTTCTAGAATTTCCTTATTAACTTTTTGTCTAGATGATCTGTCTATTTGTGATAGTGGGGTATTGAGGTCCCCCACTAAAATTGTGTTAGTGCTTATTTAGTTTTTCATGTCCATTAATATTTGTTTTGTATAGTCAGGGGCATTTGTATTTGGTGCATATATATTTAGGATTGTCATGTCTTCCTCTTGGATTGTTCCCTTCACAAGGATGTAGTGACCACCTTTGTCTCTCTTAATTAGCTTTGGTTTGAAATCTACTTTGTCTGCAAATAAGATTGCTACCCTTGCTTTTTTCTGGGTTCCTGTGGTGTGCAGAACTGTTTTCCAGCCTTTTACTTTCAGTCTATGAATTTATTTTTGAGTTAGGTGTGTTACTTGTATACAGCATATTGTTTGATTTTGCTTCTTAATACATTCTGCCAGTCTATTTCTTTTGATTGATGAATTTAGGCCATCAACATTGACTGTTACTATTGATAGATATTGATTCATTATTGTTATGATGTTTTACTTTTGTTGGCTCTTTTATTTATTTTTCCTCCTTTCCCTTTATTTTCTTCCCTTGCCTGGTGGCCTCACTCTGTTGGGCCTCATGGAGTTGTGGCCTTCATTGTTTTTTTCTAGGATATTGTTTAGAATTGCTTGTAGTGCTGGTTTGGTGTTCATGAAATTTCTCAGGTGTTCTTTGTCGTGGAAGTATCTAATTTCCCCATCTATTTTGAAAGATAATTTTGCAGGATACAACAGTCTAGGTTGGAAATAATTTTCTTTTAGGGCTTGAAATACTTCACTCCAGGCTCTCCTTGACTTGAAGTTTTGTGTTGAGAAATCTGCTGTGATTCTGATGGGCTTTCCTTTGCAGGTGATTTGTTTCTTTTCTCTAACTGCTTGTAGGATTTTGTTCTTCTGTTGGGTTTCTGGGATCTTGGCTATTATACGTCTAGGCATAGATTTTTTTGATCATGTCTAGGTGGAGTTCTATATGCCTCACTTATCTGTATGTCCAATTCTCTACCTCTGTCTGGGAAGTTTTCCACTAGTACTTCTGTGAAAAGTTTTTTTATGTCAATTGTACTTTCTCCTGTTTTTTCATGTACTCCTGTCAGTCTTATGTTGTTCTTCTTTGCATCATCTAGCAGCTGCTGGATTGATTTCTCGTTGTCCCTTACTATTTTTAAGAAATCTCTGTTTTCATGGTCTTTAACCGAAATCCTGTCTTCTATATCTGATACTCTATCTTCAGATTCTCTTAATCTGCTGTGTGTACTTTCAAAGGAGTTTTTAATCTCCTGAATATCTGTTTGAATCTGTTTCATGGATTCCATTTCTTTCTTATGTTGGATGATCGTGGTTTCCATTTCTTTCTTATGCTGGGCATTCATGGCTTCCAGCATGTTTCTGAGCTCATCTATTTTTTTATCTGTTTCTGTTCTAGAGCCTCTAATCATGTCTTTCACTCTGCTCACCATCTCTGTAGATATCTGGGAGATTATTTCTGCTTTGAATTTTTCTACAGCCTCATTCATCTCTTTTGTTACTTCCTGTGCTATCAGTTCAGGATGTCCAGGTGGTTGATTGTCGGAGTTTTCCACCTCTTTTCCCCAGGGGTTTACCCTTGGTGGGGTGGAAGTCTGAGTTTGTACCTTTCTTAAATGTCTTCTCAGTTTTGTTTTTGGTACTGTCCTTGGTTTAATTCCTGGGTTGATACTTTGAAATTGCTTATTGTAAGTATCTTTGTTGCTTGTAATTAGAACCCTCATGGAAAGATTGCTTCTCACAGATGTCTTCCAGATATTGCTGGTCTTTAAGTTTCAATTCTCTAATGACTCTGAGGGTATCTCCTTTTCATTATACCAGGAAGAATCACTGACTCGATCAATAATAACACCTTAGCCCAGGTGATACAATCAGCAACACCATAGCATCAAGTACATCTTAGAAAATGACATTTTGTGGTAGTTATTAATCTATCACCTTAACTGTGTGAATTAAATCAAAATCGAGGACCAACCCAACATATGTTTATAGTGAATAAACTCTTTGATATAACAACTACCCTTTGGGATGGGGAGTTAGAAGGAGTTGGAGAGGGAGGGATAGATATGTAGAAGGATAGGGGAAGGTTAGCAGTGAGGCCAGAGGACACAGGTGAGAGAAGGAAAAAGAGAATAATAGAAAAATAAAGAAGAAATCCAAATGAGGGCCAGAACAGGACCAGAAAGGAAGATGAACAATGTTGGACAGCAAGAGAGTGAGTATAAAGAGAGAGAAAGGAAAGAGAAAGGGAAGAAGTAAAAAAAAAAAGGGAGAAAAACAAAAATTTGCAAAGAGTAGGAAAAAAATTAAAGATAAGAGGAGAAAAAAACCCAAACCAATAATACTATTTTTGTAAATACAAAATAAAAATGAAAATGAAGGCCTTCCTTCAGGGTATGTCTCTGCTGTCACAATAGACAACGTGGGTAGCAGTGTGCAGATATAAGTCAATGAGTCTCAGCAAGCCAGTCACAGACCTATGAGATTCAGGCAGATTTCTGGCTGCAAGTCCCACGTTGAGCTCCCTGTCTTCCTGTAGGGTTGAACTCTGCAGGGATGTATTTCAGGTTCCAGCTGCCTTTCCTTTGAAGATAGTCCCAGTTCCAATGGGAGGTGATGATCCCTCCAACTTACCCAGTACAGTGGTGTGGTGGTACGGTGTCCTCTGTCTCTATGTAGTGTGGAACCAGGTGGCAGTACAGTCAAGAGGCCAGAGGAGTGGGGGGGTGTCCACTCGATCGCTGCCTAGGCTCTGGCTGGTTGAGTTGGGTTCCGTGTGACTGGGGACCCCGCTGCAGTGTCCACAGATGTGCCTGTCTGGCGCCGGCTGGATGGGGAGTGTTCCTTGCAACTGGGGACCCCGCTGCGGAGTCCGCAGATGTGCCTGTCTGGTGTGGGCTGGATCTGCAGGTTCCCTGCGACCGGGGACCCTGCTGTGGCATCCATAGATGTCCATCCAATAATTCTTACAATGAAATAGAAAGGACCCGAAAATTCTTACAGATACAAATGTCTATATCGCAATGTATTGAGCATGAATAATGAATGCAGTGTACTTGTCACTTTAACTTGAGAAGGAAAATAGGAGCAGGTATGTTGGCATCTACCTGTAATCCCAGCACTATGAGATCCTGAGGAAGGAAAATTGCAATTTCAAGCACAGCCTGAGCAACTTAGTGACTTATGGAGACCTTGTCTAAAAAAATAGAAAGGGCTCTGGGGATATAACTCAGTGCAAAGGCCCTAGGTTCAATTCCCAGTTAGAGAGAGAGAGAGAGGAAGAAGAGAAAGAGGAAGAGAAAGAAGAAGAAAGAAAAGAGAAGAGAAGAGAAGAGAAGAGAAGAGAAGAGAAGAGAAGAGAAGAGAAGAAAAAGAAAAGAGAGTATCATTGGCATACCCAAAATCTGCTGGGACAGAATTTCTGAAACTAACATATAAATGGAAGTTGTTAGGAGGCAGCACATTTCCAATTCCTCATGTTTTAAAGTGCATGAATTTTATACCCATGTAAACAAAAATTATGGAATTTGAAGAAAAGAGATTGAAGAACATAAAGCAAAACCACAAGAACCTATGGGACCACAGAAAAGGTTCAAACATTCATGTCATCAGAGTCCCAGAATGAGAGGAACAAAAGAGTGAGGCTTAATTATTTTTGAAGAAATGATGTCTAAATATATTCCAATTATAGTGTCCAGTATTAACCCCAAAGTTCAGCAAACACCCAGAAGAATAAATCACTCAAAACTTTGTGCCTACACATACCTTAATTAAAATTGCTGAAAACTAAAAGCAAAGAAAAAGCATTGAAACCAGATAAATATTTTTTAAAATGTATTACATACAAGGAAACAATTATTTGAATGACAACAGATTTATCCTCATAAACCAAACGCTTGGGAGATTGAGGGAGTAACATTGTGAATTTGAGGCCAGCCTGATCTACATTGAATATTTAAGTCCAGCCTGGACTATATAGGGAGGCCCTGCCTCAACAAACCAAAAACAAACAAATGAACCATGCCATAGATGCCAGAAGTAAATGACACAGTGCTTTTAAAGTGCTTGGGCAAAAGAACTATTACCTGGATTTCTACAGCCAGCAAAAATATGCTTTCAGGAATAAAGGTAAAATAAAGACACCCATGATGCAGGAAAGCTGAGGATTCAGTGCCAACAGTTCTGCTCTTAAAGAACTACTGAAAGAAAGCAAAGCACAGTGGTATAATTCCAGCACTTTAGAAGAAATTTCCAGCACTGAGGCAGGAAAATTTCAATTTGGGGGCCCATCTGAGCAATTTATTATCAAGACCCTGTCTCAAAAAATAAATAAATAAAATAAAAACAGCTGGAGACAAAGCTCAGTGTGAAGATCCTGATTTAAATTTTCAGTACCAAAATGGAAAAAAAAGAGCTACTGAAGGAAATTATTTAGATAGAACAAAAATAATCCCTGAAAGAAACTTGGAACATGAAGAATCAAGAAAGAAGAGTAAAAATGTTTAATGTCTGGCAAAAATTGTAAACTATTCTTCTCTTGCATTAGATAAATATTTGATATTTGAAATAAAAATTATGCAAATGTCTGATAGGGTTTTCAAGGTATGTAAATGTAATGTAATGTATAATTATTTAAAAACTATAATATTAAAGGTGGAAGGTAATGTGACATACCATTGCAAACCATCTAGATTCAATTTGATGTGATAAAATATTGATCTTAAATATATATAGAAAGGTTTTAAGTATACTTACTACTATTGGTAGGGAAATCATAGAAAGCTATAGAAACAACATAGTTAAAAAGAGAAAGAAAACAATATAAATTTAATAGGAATGCTAAAAATGTTCAGTATTCTGTTTCTAAACCCTGGAGACAAACAATAGGCAATGGGGATTTTTAAAATACTTCCTGAAGTAGCTCAAAAATTGAAATTCTTAGTTGTAAACTGAACAAAATATATTCATCATGCTGAAACTACAGTGATGAAGGAAAATAATGACAATCTAAATAAATAAATGCATGCCCTATTGATGGATGGTAAAACACAAAATGAAAATACATGTTCCCCAAATGTTCTATAAATTGAAAACAACTCCAACAAAAACAGCAAAATTTTTTTTACAGATAACAAGGCACTGACTCAAAAGTGAGTATAGAAAGTCAAATAACTAAACAGTTATGAAAGTAAAAAATCAAGTTTGGAGTAATTAAAATATGATTTTAAAATTTATTATAAAGCTATAGTAATCAAGACAGTGTGGAGTTTTTTTTTAAAAAGTTTATTGGTACACTTTTGACATGCATAATGATAACATTCATCAAAGGAAATTTGAACATAACATATTTTTCTTTTTTCTCATTTCCTTCCCATCCCTTCAATCCTTCTTCCCGCTCCAGTTACAAAACTTTGTTTGTATTATTCTCCTTCCATTCTTTTTAATCTTTTATCCCAATTCCCCCATTTCCCTTCCTCCTTCTTCCTTCCCTTAACTCCCCTTCTCATTTGAATGTTTTCTTTCTACTTGCCAATATCTATCCTCAATTTTGGTCCTTATTTACCCCTTGAGTTTCTCACACAAGAGAAACAATGTGATATTTAATCATGTGTGTATGATTTATTTCACCTAAGATTATGGTCTCAAAGTGGATTCCTAATCATAAACCTACCCTTACCCCTATCCCTACCCCTATCTCTATCCCCAATCCTAACCCTTCTCTGGTTTTGGTATCAGGGTAATGCTTCCTTCCAGAAAGGGGTTTGAGAGTATTGCTTACCTTTCAATTTTATTAGAAAGTTTGAGGAGTAGTGGCATTAGATCTTCTCTACAGTCATTGTTGAATTCAGTAGTGAATCCATCAGGACCTAGGTTTTTCTTTGCTGATAGTTTTTTAATTATTATTTTTCAGTTTCATTGACTAATAATCAATTATTTAGAATATTTATGTCTTCTTCATTCAGCTTTGGTAATTCATATGTATTCAGGAATCTGTCCATTTTTTTCTGAATTTTCCATTTTATTAGACTTCTCAAAGTAGGTATTGATGATCTGCAGGATTTCCATAGGATTCGTTGAGATATCACCTTTTTTGTTCCTAATTGCATGTATTTGAGTCTCTTCTTTCCCTTTTTATCCTTTTGCTGAGGTTGGCTAAGAGTTTGTCTATTTCATTTAATCTTTCAAGGACCCAACTCTTCAATTCATTGATTCTTTGTAATATTATCTTAGTCTCACTCATTTTTTTTGATGTAGCTATCCAGCATTATTAATTTCCCTCATGTCACTGCTTTCATTGCATTCTATAAGTTCCAGTATGCTGTACTGGCATCATCAATTTATTGTAGAAACTGTGAAATTTGTTCATGCCGATTCTGGTGCTTTCACAACTCCATACCAGTTCAGGCTGATGCTAGCCTCTGGGCATGGGGTGGGGCCTGAGTTTTGCAGCCTACAAAATTCTGGGCGCCTGTCACAGGCCTGACCTCAGTTCTCTGACACTGGACATCTCCCACAGTTTTCACTAACCCAGTCACTGTGGAATTTCAACACTGGAAGCACTAAGATGCAGCCAATCCACAGCTGCTCTGAGTCTCAGGTTCAGTTGGCCCCTCCCTAACATGGCATCTGGTGTAACATGCTCTCCAGGGGACACAGCATTCTCTTGGACTGGAGTCACTCGCCAACTGTTGTACCACATAGCATCTACTATTCTGTTCCGCTGGTGTGTTTCTTCCTGGAGGCCTTTGGAGTCACCAACCTTCACTGTGTCTCTGTAAATTCTATTCTCCTCTCTCATGCTATGAGCTGTGAGCCAGAGAGAAAGTGAAGTTGGCCATCTCCTTTTTCTGCATTGAAGTCTCTCTCTTCACTTTCTTGTGGGCTCCAATTTCCCTGAAGATCCTTCCTGGGTTCCAGAGATGCACCTGCCTCCCTATTTTCTTCTCCAAGTGGTTATTTTCCAGTGTCTGGATTCCAAATCTCAGAGAGGTTGATTTGTTGCTTTTTACTGCTCTGCCATTTTCCCAGAAGTCCAGACAGTTTGGTTATATCAAAGAGAGATTAAGGAAACCTAAAGAAATTCATGACCACCAAACCAGCCCTCCAAAATATTTTGAAAGATATCATAGAAAGAGAGAATGCCAAATGGTCTAGGCAGCACTAGCAATTACACAGAAGGAAAAGAAAGCAAAACTACAGCAAGACGTTAATATAATGACAGGAATAAGTTAATACCTATCAATTATAATTATCAATATAAATGGACTCAACTTGGGAATCAAAAGACACAGATTAACAGACTGAATCAAGAAACAAATTCGAACAGTATACTATTACAAGAAACACATTTAACACAAAAAGAAATTAGAAGACTAATAACCCAAGGATGGAAAACAATATTCCACCAAAAGGAACTGAAAATAAGCAGGTATAGGTATCCTATTTTCAGACAAAGTGAACTTCAAGACAAAGTTGATCAAAAGAGGCAAAGAAGGACATTACATATTGGTTAATGAAACTATTCAACAGGAAGCAATAACAATTACAAACATATGTGCACCAAACCACAGTGTACCAAATTTTAAAAAACACACTCTAAGGAACATAAAAGATCAGGTAAACATTAATAAAATTATAGTGGAGGATCTTTTTTATTAAATTTATTGGTACATTTTAGTTACACAATATGATGACATTCATCATTGGGAATTTGTACTTTACATGGTATATCTTCGTTCTTATTTTTTCCCCAGTCCCCTGACCTCCCTTCAACCCCTCCACCCCTCTCTATCTACAAAGACTTTGTTTCTATTTTTTCCTTTTCTCATATTTTTTTCCTTTCCCTTCTTTCCTTTCCCCATCCTTCTCAGTTCCCCTTCCCATTTAGACTTTTTTTCCTATTTCACATTATCTGTTATACATTTTGATCCTTATATATACATTCAGTTTCTCACACTAGAGAAAGAATTCAGTATTCACACATATGTGTCCTATTTATTTCACCTATGAATATGGCCTCAATGTGCATCAACTTAGCTGAAAATGTCCCTAGTTTCTCATTCTTTGTGGCTCAGTAGTAGTACTCCATTTTATTAAAAAAAAATCTTCTTTCTCCAATCTCCAGTTGATGGGCAGTTGGGCTATTTCCAAGTTTTAGCTATTAAAAACTTTGCTGTTATGAATATGGGTGCACATATATCACTGAGGTATGATGATTTTAATTCTTTTGGGAAGATAAACAGCAGGGAAGTGGCTGGGTCAAATTAAGACCTCTACTTCTAGTTTTTTGAGGTATCTTCACATTGATTTCCAGAGTAGTTGCACCAGTCTGAATTTCCACCAACAATGGAGAAGGGTTCCTTTCTCCCCACAACCCTGCAAGCATTTGTTGTTGGTTGCTTTCTTGGTAGCAGCCATTCTTTCTGGAGAAAGGTAGAATCTCAGTATTGTTTTCATCTGCATCTCTTGAATAACCAGTGATGTTGAACAGTTTTTCATGTTTATTTGCTATTTTTACTTCTTTGAGAAATGTATGTTCATTTCAGATGCTTATTTTTCAATTGGGTCTTTAAATTTGGGGGTCTGATTTTTTAAAAGTTCTTTTTATACTCTAGATAGTAGTCCTTTTATGAGGAACAGTTGGTGAAAATTTTTTCCCACATTTTAGGTTGTCTCTTAGCTCTGCTAGTGGTTTCTCTTGCTGTAAAGAAGCTCTTTAATAAGACGAGATCCCAGTTGTTGATTCTTTGTGGTAGTTCCTGTGCTACTGAGGTGTTGTTCATAAAGTCTTTTCCTATTCCAATATCTTCAAAAGTTCTACCTAACTTAAATTCCAGCAAGTGTTTAGTGTTTCTGTTTTAATATTTAGATCTTTGATTCACTTCAATTTTAGTTTAGTGCATGGTGAAAAGATATGGGTCTAGTTTTAATCTGTGGTGGGTTGAAATCCAGTTTTTCCAGCACCATTTATTAAAAAGCCTATCTTTCCTCCAGTGAGGGTGGTTGGCTCCTGTGTCAAAGATCAGGTGGCTGAGTATGTCTGGAGTTGTTTCTGCATCTTCTAATCTATTCCACTGATCCTCGTGTCTGTTTCTTTTCCAGTACCATGCTGTTTTTATCACAGTCATTTTGTAGTATAGTTTCATCTTGGGGATTGTGATACCCCCTGTCATGTCTTTGTTGCCTAGAATTGCTTTTGCTATTCTAGGTGCCTTCTGGTTCCAAATTAAGTTTTGCATTGTTTTCTCTAGTTCTGTGAAATATACTGTTGGGATTTCCATCGAGATTGTATTTAACCTACATAGCAGTTTTGGAAGTATGGGCATTTTTACTATATTGGTTCTTCCTACCCAGGAACAAGGGATGCCTTTTCATTTTATTATATCCTCCTCAATCTCTTTTTTCAGAGTGCTGTAGTTTTCAAGGTAGAGGTTTTTTGCTTTCTTTTTTAGATTGAGTCCTAGATATTTATTTTTTTTGGATGGTATTGTGAAAGGAATTGTTTCCCCAATTTTTGTCTCAGTGAGTCTTTTGTTTGTGTAGAAGAAGGCTATTGATTTTTGAGTGTTCACCTTATAGCCAGCTGCTCTGCAGAATTTTGGGGGGCTTCTATGTAAAGTATCATGTCATCAGCAAATAACAACAATTTAACTTGTTCCTTTTCTCTCTTTATTCATTTTATTTCTTTTTCTTGTGCAATTGCTGTGGCTAATGTTTCCAGAACTATATTAAATGGGGGTGGTGATAGTGGACATCCTTGTCTTATTCCTGATTTTCATGTGAAAGAGTTTAGTTTAGTTTTTTTTTTTTTTTTTTGGTACTGGGGATCAAACTCGGGTCCTTACACTTGCTGCAGCAGGTGGCGAAACCACTGAGCTAAAATCCCTGGCCCAAGAGTTTAGCTTTTGACCATTTAGTATGGCGTTAGTTATTGGTTTGTCCTAGATAGCCTTTATCAGGTTGAGAAAAATACCATCTATTGTAATTTTATTTAGGGTTTTTTAAAATCATGAATGGGTGTTGGATTTTGTCTAATGCTTTTTCTGCATCTATTGAGATGATCACATGGTTTTTGTCCTTGACTCTGCTAATATAGGGTATTAAATTTATTGACTTACATATGTTGAATCATCGTTGCATCCCTGGGATGAATCCCACTTTGTCAGGGTATATGATCTTCTTGATGATCCTCTGTATTCTGTTGTCCAGTATCTCATTGAGGAGTTTTTCATTTATGTTCATTAGGGACATTGGCCTATAGTTCTCTTTTTTTGTTGGTCTTTCTCTGCTTTTTGAATCAAAGTGATGCTTACTTCCAGTAATGAATTTTGGAGTGTTTCTTCCCTTTCAATTTCATTAAAGAGTTTGAGAAGTAGTAGCATTAGCTCTTACCTAAATTTCTTGTAGAATTCAGCCGTGGAGCCATCAGGAACTGGGCTTTTCTTTGTTGGTAAATTTTTAATTACATTTTCAATCTCACTAATTGAAATTGGGGTGTTTAGAATTTTTATATTTTCTTTGTTCAACATTGGTAATTCATATGTGTCTAGGAATCTGTCCATTTCTTCTGTGTTTTTCATTTTTTTGGAGTACAGGTTCTCAAAGTAAGTATTGACGGTCCTCTGGTTTTCTGCTGGATCTTTTGTGATTTCATCCTTTTCATTTCTAATTGCATGGATTTGAACCTTTTCTTTCTTTTTTTTGATCAGGTTGGCTAAGGATTTGTCAATTTTGTGTATTCTTTCAAAAAACCAAGTCTTTGCTTCATTGATTTTTTTGTATAGTTCTTTTAGTCTCTATTGCATTGATTTCTGCTCTGATATTTATAAATTCCTCCTTTGTACAAGGTTTGGGCTTATGTTGCTCTTCTTTTTCTAAGAGCTTGAGGTTCAGCATTAGGTTGTTTATTTGAGCTCATTCTGTTTTCCTAATATGGGCATTCACTGCTATGAATTTCCCTCATAAGACTGCTTTCATTGTGTCCCATAGATTCCTGTATGTTGTATTGGCATTACCATTTAATTGCACAAACTGTCTAATTTCTTCTTTAATTTTTTCTGTCACCCATTGACTGTTAAGGACAGAGTTATTCAATTTCCATGTTTTTGTGAAATTCTTGTGGTTTCTTATGCTATTGATCTCCAATTTCTTTGCACTATTGTCTGATAATATACTGGGGATAACTTCAATTCCTTTGCACTTACTTAATCATGTTCTGTGAGCTACCATGTGGTCTATTTTGGAGAATGACCCTTGTGCAGCTGAAAAAAATGTATATTCTGATTTTGAGGGTTGGAATACTCTCTAGACATCTATTATGTCCATTTGATCAAAAGTTTGTTCAGTTCTAGTGTTTTATTATTGATTTTCTATCTAAATGATCTGTTTATTTGTGATGGTGGGGTATTGATAGTGATGGATCTTAATATCTCACCATCACAAATACACAGATCAACCAATGAATCAACAAAGAAGTATTAGAGTTAAAGAAAATTTTTGAACAAATGGACTTAATATATATATATACCAAATGTTCCACCCAACAACAGGATATACTTATTTTTGGCCACGCATAGTACTTTCTCTAGAATAGACCACATACTAGAGAATAAAGCATGCCTAAACAAATGCAAAAGAATCAAAATTTTGCCATGAATATTATCATACCACAGTGCAATGAAACTAGAAATCAATAGCAAAAGCAAACACAGAAAGTATGCAAACATGTGGAAATTAAACTACACATTCTTGAATGAGTCACAGAGGAAATTAAGGAAGAAATAAAATAGTTTCTAGAATTAAATGAAAATGCCATCACAATATACCAAAACTTATGGAACACAATGAAAACAGTTCCAAAAAGGGAATTTTATACAATTCAATGCCCACATAAGAAACATTCAATGAGGGGCAGGGTTTTAACTCAGTGGTGCCATGCCTGCCTTGCAAGACAAGGTCCTGAGTTCAATCCCTGGTACCACAAAAAAAAAGAAAAAAAAAGAAAAGAAACATTGAATGAGCCCCAAATAAATAACCTCATAATGCACCCCAATGTCTTAAAAAAACAAGAATGATCCAAACCCAGAGTTTTTACAAAGACAGAAAGTGTAATGATCAGAGCAAAAATTAATGAATGGAGACAAAAATATGCAATGAATCAATGAGTAGAAGAGCTGTTCTTTGAAAGGATAAAAATAGATAAACCTTTAGCCAATATTACCAAATAAGGTAAAGAAAAGACACAAAGTGATGTAATTTGAAATGAAAAAGGTGAAATCACAATGGATACTACTGAAATTCAGAAAACCATTAGCAACTACTTCATAAACATGTGTGAAGCATTTGGAGAACTCAGAAGAAAAAGAGAGATTCCTAGATATATATGAAGTACCAAAACAGAAATAAGAAGACTTAAAAATTTTGAACAATCCAATAACAAGCAATGGAATTTAAGCAGTAATTTAAAAACTACCAGCTACAAAAAGCCCAGAAATAATGGATTTACAGCTAAATTTTAGCAGAATTTCAGGGAAGATATTACTCAAACTTTTCAGTGAAATTGAGAGGGAAAGAGTACTTCCAAAATCATTCTCAGAAGCTAACATTATTCCTATCCCCAAACAAAAGAAGATCCCAAATAAAAATTGAACTATAGGTCAATTTTCTATTTGAATATAGATGCAAAAATCCTTAACAAAATACTGGTAATCAAAATGTGACAAATCATCAAAAAGATGGTGAACAAGTAGGCTTCACTCAAGGGATGCAAGGATGATTCAAAACACAAATCAATAATTATAATTCATTACATAAACAATCACTTAAGAGTATCGCCTCAGTGTCCTACATTTAGCTAAAAATGTCTCTAATTTCTCATTTTTCATGGCTGAGTAGTACTCCATTGTATAAAAAATCCACATTTTCTTTATCCAGTCTTCAGTTAATGGGCAATTGGGCTGTTTCCAAGTTTTAGCTATTACAGATAGTTCTGCTATGAACATAGGTGTGCATATATCACTATGGTATGACTCTTTTAATTCTTTGGGGAAGATACCCAGCAGGGAAATAGCTGGGTCAAATGGGAGTTCCAGTCCTAGTTCTTTGAGGTATCTCTATACTAATTTCCACAGTGGTTGCACCAGTCTACACTCCAACCAGCAGTGGAGCAGAGTTTCTCTTTCCCCACAGCAACACGAGCATTTGTTATTGGTTGATTTCATGATAGCCTCCATTCTTTCTGGAGTGAGGTGGAATCTGAGCATTGTTTTCATTTGCATCTCTCAAATGACCAATGATGTTGAACATTTTTTCGTGTGCTATTTGCTATTCCTACTTCTTTGCTTGAGAAATGTGTGTTCATTTCAGATGCCCATTTTTGGATTGGGTTGTTAAATTTTGCAGGTCTGATTTTTTTAAGTTCTTTATACATTCTAGATAGTAGACCTTTGTCTGAGGAACAGCAGGTGAAAATTTTTTCCCACATTGTGAATTGTTTCTACACACTGCTGGTGATTTCTCTTGCTTCTGCAGAAGCTTTTTAATAAGAAGAGATCCCACTTGTTGATTGTTTGTGCAAGTTCACTGGTAACTGAGGTTTTGTTCATAAAATCTTTTCCTACACCATCTTCAAGAGTTCCACCTAACCTCTGTTCCAGCTGGTTCAGCATTTCCATTTTAATATTTAGATCTTTAATCCATTTCTATTTTACTTTAGTACATGGTGAGAGATATAGGTCTAGTTTTAATCATTGGCAAGTTGAAACCTAATTTGTTTCTACATCTTCTAATCTGTTCCACTGGTCATCAGGTCTGTTTCTTTGCCAGTACCATGCAGTTTTTATAACAGTAGCTTTGTAGTATATTTTCAAGTTGGGGATTGTGATACTCCCCCCTTGTCTATATTGCCTAGAATTGCTTTTGCTATTGTAGGTCTTTTCTTGTTGCAAATGAATTTTTGGATTGTTTTCTCAAGGTCCATGAAGTATGCTGCTAGAATTTCAATTGGGATTGCATTGAATCTATATAGAAGTTTTGGAAGTATGGCTGTAATCACTACGTTGATTCTTCCTACCCAGGAACAAGGAATTTCTTTCCATTTTTTGATATTCCCTTCAATCTCTTTTTTCAGAGTGCTGTAGTTTTCAGTGTAGAGGTCTTTGATTTCTTTTATTAGGTTGATTCCTAGCTATTTCAGTTTTTTGGATGCTTTTGTGAAAGGAATTGATTGCCCCATTTCTCCCTCAGTAAGTCTGTTCTTCGTGTACAGAAAAGCTAGTGTGGAGGGCCTGGGATTTAGCTCAGTGGTTCCGCCGCTTGCCCCGAAAGCCCAAGGACCTGAGTTCGATCCCCGGTACCAAAAAAAAAAAGAAAAAAAAAAAGAAAAGAAAAGCTAGTGTGTTGACCTTGTATCCAGCTACTTTATGAATCTGGTTATTACATCTAGAAGACTTTTGGTGCAGTTGTTGGGGTCTTCTATATAGAGTATCTTGTCATCTGCAAACAATGACAATTTGACTTCTTTATTTCTTATCTTTATTTCTTTTATTACTTTATCTTTTTAAATTGCTGTGGCTAATGTTTCCAAAACTATATTGCACAGGAGTCGTGATAGTGGACATCCTTGTCTTGTTCCTGATTTTAATGGGAAGGATTTCAGTTTTTGACCATTTAGTATGAAATTGGCTGTTGGTTTTTCATAGACAGTTTTTATCAAATTGAGGTAGAGACTGTGTACTGCAATTTTTTGTAGGGTTTTTATCATAAATGCATGTTGGATTTTGTCAAATGCTTTTTCTGCATCTATTGAGATGATCATATGGTTTTTGTCCTTGACTCTATTGATATAGTGTATTACATTGATTCATTTGCATGTGTTGACCCATCCCTTCGTTCCTGGGATGAATCCCACTTGGTCAGGGTGTACGCTCCTCTTGATGATCTTCTGCATTCTATTTGCCAGTCTTATTAAGGATTTTTGCATCTATGTTCATTAGTGAGATTGGCCTATAGTTCTCTTTTTCTGTTGGGTCTTTCTGTGCTTTGGGGATCAAGGTGATGCTTGCTTCCAGGAATGACTTTGGGAGTATTGTTTCCCTATCAATTTCATTGAAGTGTTTAAACAGTAGTGGCAGTAGTTCCTCTCTAAATGTCTTGTAGAATTCAATGGTGATGTCATCAGGACCCAGGCTTTTCCTGGTTGGCAAGTTTTTAATTACATTTTCAATTTCATTGATTGCTATTGGGTTGTTTGGAATTTTTAGGTCTTCTAGGATCAACTTTGGTAATTCACACGTATCTAGGAATCTGTCCATTTCTTCTGTGTTTTCCATCTCATTGGCCTATAGGTTCTCAAGCAAGTATTGATGATCCTCTGGATTACTGCTTGGACCGTTCTATTTTCATCCTTTTCATTCCTAATTGCATGGACTTGGGCCTTTTCTTTCCTTTTTCTAGTAAAGTTGGCTAAGGGTTTGTCAATTTTGTTTATTCTTTGGAAGAACCAACTCTTGGCTTCATTGATTTTTTGTATCATTCTCTTAGTCTCCATTGCATTGATTTCTGCTCTGATCTTTATAATTTCCTCCCTTGTATGAGCTTTGGGTTTGTCCTGCTCTTCTTTTTCTAGAAGCTTGAGGTTCAGCATCAGGTTGTTTTATTGGGCTTGCTCTATTTTCCTAATATGAGTATTCACTTCGATGAATTTATCTTGTAAGATTGCTTTCATCATGTCCCATAGATCCGATATGTTGTATTGTCACTGTTATTTAATTTATGGAACTGTCTGATTTCTTCTTTAATTTCCTCTGTGACCCATTGGTTATTCAGAAGTGTGGCGTTCAATTTCCATGTGATTATGAAATTTTTGCAGTTTCTTTTGATGTTGATCTCCAATTTCATCGCACTATGGTCTGATAATATACGGGGGATAACTTCAATTACTTTGCACTTATTAAAACATGTTCTATGAGCAAGTATGTGGTCTATTTTGGAGACCGACCCATGTGCAGCTGAAAAGAATGTGTATTCTGATTTTGTAGGGCGGAACACTCTGTCAACATCTGTTAAGTTCATTTGTTCAAGAGTTCGATTGAGTTCTAGTATTTCATTACTTATTTTTTGTCTAGTTGATCTATTTGTGGAAGTGGAGTATTTAGGTCCCCCAATACTATTGTATTAGTGCATATATGTCTTTTCATGTTCCTTTAGTATTTGTTTTATATATTTGAGCTCACTAGCATTTGGTGCATAGATGTCTATGACTGTCATCTCTTCCTCTTGGATTGTTTCCCTTTACAAGGATGTAGTGTCCTTCTTTGTTTCTCCTAGTCAGTGTGGGTTTGAAATCCACTTGGTCTGCAAAGAGGATAGCTACTCCTGCTTTTTTTCAGTTTCCTGTCACATGGAGCATTATTTTCCACCCTTTAACTTTTAGTCTATGAGTTTCTTTTTGAATTAAGTGTGTTTATTGTATGAAACATATTGTTGGATCTTGCTTCTTGATCCATTCTGCCAGTCTATTTCTTTTGATGGGTGAATTGAGGCCATTAACATTGATGGTTATAACTGACATGTATTGACTTATCATTGTCATGACTTTTTTTATTTTTTTGGATTCTCCCCCATTGCATTTAATTTTTTTTTATTAAATTCTTTTATCGGTACATTGTAGGTATACAACACAATTAAATTCTCATTGGGAATTGTACCTTTACATAATGCATCTTGGTTCTTATTTTTTCCCCATTCCTAGCCCTCCCTTCATCCCCTGCACCCTTCCCTATTTACAAAGATTTTATTTTCATTTTTTTCCATTTCTCAGCATTTTTCCTTTCCCTTCTTTACTTTCCCCTGCCCCTCCCACTATCCCTACCCCTTTGGACGTTTTCTTTCTATTTTGCATTATCGATTATTAATTCTAATAATTGGTACACTTTAGGTATACAATATAATGACATTCATCATTGGAAATTTGCACCTTTACATAGTCTCTCTTGGTTCTTATTTTTCACCCTTGCCCAGCTCTCCCTTCAACCCCTCTATTCCTCCCTGTTTACGTAGATTTTGTTCCTATTTTTCCATTTTCTCATATTAATCCCATTCCCTTCTATCCTTTCCTCTAGCCCTCCCACTTCCTTCCCCTTTGCCCCTTTTATTACTATTTCACATTACCTATTACACGTTAGTCCTTATTTACATTTTCAGTTTCTCATACCAGTGAAATTATTTGGTATTTATTCATGTGTGTCCTATTTATTTCACTTAAGAGTATCGCCTCAATGTGCATCCACTTAGCTATAAATGTCCCTAATTTCTCATTTTTTATGGCTGAGTAGTACTCCATTTTATTAAAAAAAAACCACATTTTCTTTATCCAGTCTCCAGTTGAGGGGCATTTGGGCTGTTTCCAAGTGTTAGCTATTACAAACTGGTGCTGCTATGAACATGGGTGCACATATATCACTGTGGTATGATTCTTTTAATTCTTTGGGGAAGATCCCCAGCAGGGGAATAGCGGGGTCAAATGGGACTTCCAGTCCTAGTTCTTTGAGGTATCTCCATACTGATTTCCACACTGGTTGCATCAGTCTGCACTCCCGCAAGCAGTGGAGCAGGGTTCCTCTTTCCCCACAGCCCCGCCAGCATTTGTTATTGGTTGATTTCATGATAGCAGCTATTCTTTCTGGAATGAGGTGGAATCTCAGCGTTGTTTTCATTTGGATCTCTCGAATGACTAGTGAAGTTGAACATTTTTTCATATGTTTTGTTGCTATTTCTACATCTTTGAGAAATGTCTGCTCATTTCAGATGCCCATTTTCAGATTGGGTCTTTAAATTTGGCAAGTCCGATCTTTTTTAAGTTCTTTATAGATTTGAGAGAGTAGACCTGTGTCTGAGGAAAAGCAGGTGAAGATTTTTTCCCACATTGTGGGTTGTCTCTTCACACTGCTGGTGGTTTCTCTTGCTTGTGCAGAAGCTTTTAAATAAGAAGAAATCCAACTTGTTGATTGTTTGTGCTAGTTTATGGGCCACTGAGGTTTTGTTCATAAAATCTTTTCCTACACCGATGTCTTCAAGGGTTCTACCTAACCTCTGTTCCAACTGGTTCAGAGTTTCTATTTTAATATTTAGATCTTTAATCCATTTTGATTTTAGTTTAGTGCATGGTGAGAGATATAAGTCTCATTTTTATCTTTTTGCAAGTTGAAGCCCAATTTTTCCAGCACCATTTGTTAAAGAGGTTATCTTTCCTGTAGTGAGGGTGTTTGGCTTCTTTATTGAAGATGAGATGGCTGAGTGTGTCTGGCATTGTTTCTGCATCTTGTAATCTGTTCCACTGGTCCTCAGGTCTGTTTCTTTGCCAGTACCATGATGTTTTTTTTATCAGAGTAGCTTTGTAGTGGAGTTGCAGGTTGGGGATTGTGATATCCCCTGCCATGTGTCTGTTGCCTAGAATTACTTTTGCTATTCTGGGTCTCTTCTTGTTCCAAATGAATTTTTGGGTTGTTTTCTCAAGGTCCATAAAGTATGCTGCTGGGATCTCAATTGAAATTGCATTAAATCTATATAGCAGTTTTGGAAGTATGGCCATTTTCACTGTTAATCCTTCCTACCCAGGAGCAGGGGATGTCTGTCCATTTTCTGATATCATCTTCAATCTCTCTTTTCAGAGTGCTATAGTTTTCAGAGAAGAGGTCTTTGATTTCTTTCGTTAGGATGATTCTTAGGTATTTCAGTTTTTTGGATGCTATTTTGAAAGGAATTATTTACCCTATTTCTCTCTCAGTGAATCTGTCATTGGTGTAGAGGAAAGCTATTGATTTTTGTGTGTTGACCTTGTAACCAGCTACTTGACTGAATTTGGTTATTAAGTCTAGAAGACTTTTGGTGGAGTTCTTGGGGTCTTCTATATAGAGTATCATGTCATCTGCAAATAATGACAATTTGACTTCATTTACTGTCTTTATTCCTTTTATTTCTTTCTCTTGTCTAATTGCTGTGGCTAATGTTTCCAAAACTACATTGAACAAGAGTGGTGATAGTGGGCATCCTTGTCTTGTTCCTGATTTGAGTGTGAAGGATTCAGTTTTTGACCATTTAGTATATTTGCTATTGGTTTTTCATAGATGGCTTCTATCAGTTTGAGGTAGAGACCATCTATTCCAATTTTTTGTAGGGTTTTTATCATAACTGCATGTTGGATTTTGTCAAATGCTTTTTCTGCATCTATGGAGATAATCATATGGTTTTTGTCCTTGGCTCTATTGATATAGTGTATTACATTGATTAATTTGCATATATTGAACCATCCCTGCATCCCTGGGATGAATCCCACTTGGTCAGGGTGTATGATCTTCTTGATGATCTTCTGTATTCTGTTTGCCATTATCTTATTAAGGATTTTTGCATCTATGTTCATTAGTGAGATTGGCCTGTAGTTCTCTTTTTCTGTTGGGTCTTTCTCTGCTTTGGAGATCAAGGTGATGCTTGCTTCCAGGAATGACTTTGGGAGTATTGTTTCCCTATCAATTTCATTGAAGAGTTTAAACAGTAGTGGCAGCAGCTCCTCTCTAAATGTCTTGTAGAATTCAGCAGTGAAGCCATCAGGGCCCAGGCTTTTCTTAGTTGATAAGTTTTTAATTATGTTTTCAATTTCATTGGTTGATATTGGGTCATTTAGAATTTGTAGGTCTTCTTCGTTCAACTTTGCTAATTCATATTTATCTAGGAATCTGTTCATTTCTTCTGTGTTGTCCAACTTATTGGTGTATAGGTTCTGGAAGTAGGTATTGATGATCCTCTGGATTTCTGCTGGGTCTGTTGTAATTTCACCCATTTCATTCCTAATTGCATGGATTTGGGCCTTTTCTTTCCTTTTTCTGACAAGGTTGGTTAAGGGTTTGTCAATTTTTTTGATTCTTTCAAAGAACCAACTCCTAGCTTCATTGATTTTTTGTATCATTCTCTTAGTCTCCATTGCATTTATTTCTCCTCTGATCTTTATAATTTCCTCCCTTGTATGACCTTTGGGGTTGTTCTGCACTTCTTTTCCTAGAAGCTTGAGGTACAGCATCAGGTTGTTTAATTGGACTCATTCTGTTTTCCTAATATGGGTATTCACTGCTATGAATTTCCCTCGTAAGACTGCTTTCATTGTGTCCCATAGATTCCGATATGTTGTATTGTCATTGTCATTTAATTGAAGGAACTGTCTGATTTCTTCTTTAATTTCCTCTGTGACCCATTGGTTATTCAGAAGTGTGGTGTTCAATTTTCTCGTGTTTATGAAATTTTTCCAGTTTCTTTTGCTATGGATCTCCAATTTCATCCCACTATGGTCTGATAGTATACAGGGGATAACTTCAATTCCTTTGCACTTACTTAAACATGTTCTATGTGTGAGTATGTGGTCTATTTTGGAGAATGACCCATGTGCATCTGAGAAGAATGTGTATTCTCATTTTGTGGGGTGGAAGACCCTATAAACATCTGTTAAGTCCATTTGTTCAAGAGTTCGATTGAGTTCTAGTATTTCATTACTTATTTTTAGTCTAGTTGATCTATCTATTTGTGACAGTGGGGTGTTGAGGTCCCCCACTACAATTGTATTAGTGCATATATGACTTTTCATGTCCATTAGTTTTTTTTTTATATAGTTGGGCACACTAGTGTTTGGTGCATAGATATTTATGATTGTCATCTCTTCCTCTTGGATTGTTCCCTTTACAAGGATGTAGTGTCCTTCTGCATCTCTCTTAATCAATGTTGGTTTGAAATCTACTTGATCTGCCAAGAGGATAGCTACTCCTGCTTTTTTTCAGGTTCCTGTTGCATGGAGTATTGTTTTCCACCCTTGAACTTTCAGTCTATGAGTTTCCTTCTGAATTAAGTGTGTTTCTTGTATGCAGCATAGTGTTGGATTTTGCTTCTTGACCCATTCTGCCAGTCCATTTCTTTTGATTGGTGAATTGAGACCATTAACATTGATGGTTATAACTGAAATGTATTGACTTGTCATTGCCATGACTTTTTCTTTTTGTTGAGTTCTCCCCCTTTTCATTTAATTTCTTGTCATGCCAGATGGGTTCATTCTGCTTTGCTTCCTGGGGTTGTGATCCTCAATGTCTGTTCCTAGGATATTGTGTAAAATTCTTTGGAGTGCTGGTTTGGTATTCATGAAATTCCTGAGGTGCTCTTTGTCATGAAAGTATCTTATTTCTCCATCCATTTTGAAAGATAGTTTTGCAGGGTACATCAATCTGGGTTGGAGGTTGTTTTCTTTTAGTGCTTGGAATATTTCCCTCCAAGCTCTTCTTGCCTTGATGGTTTGTGTTGAGAAGTGTGCTGTGATTCTGATGAGCTTTCCTTTGTATGTGATTTGTTTCTTTTCTCTGACTGCTTGTAGAACTTTGTTCTTCTGTTGAGTTTCTGGAATCTTAACAATTATATTCCTATGTGTAGATTTTTTTTTTTGATCAAGGCTATTTGGAGTCCTATATTCCTCACTTGCCTGTATGTCAAGTTCTTTTCCCCTGCTTGGGAAGTTTTCTGCCATTACTTCTGTGAAGAGTTTTCTTATGTCATCTGCACTCTCTCCTGTTTCTTCATTGATTCCAGTCAGTCTTATATTGTTCTTCTTTGCATCGTCTGGCAGTTGCTGCATTGATTTCTCATGTTCCCTTTTAATTTTGAAGCAATTTTTCTTTTCCTGGTGACTAATTGCAATCTTATCTTCTATATCTGAAATTCTGTCCTCACATTGGCTCATTCTGCTGTGCAGACTTTCAATGGAGTTTTTCGTCTCCTGGAAATCTATTTGCATCTGTTTTATGGATTCCCTATGTTTCCTATGTTGGGATTCCATCATGTTTCTCAACTCCTCTCTAAATTTATTAATCATGTCTTGCACTAGGGGCACAATTTCTCCTGTTATCTGAGAAATTATTTCTGATTTCATTTTTTCCACATCCCCTTTTGTTGTCAGTTTAGTGGGTCCAGGTGGTTGAGTATCAGAGTGTTCCATCTCATTTCCTTTTGTGGTTGCTGTAGGTGATCTGGATGTCTGGTTTTGAGGCTTATTCATGTGTTTTCTCATTTCGACTGGGGCGACAGGGGGGTGCTGTTAGTGCTCTTGTGGATCCCCTCCTCTGAACTGGGAGAGGTGGGACAGGGGCCAGGAATGGCAGTAGGGATGGTGTCCCGGAAGCCCCTTCCTCTGGGCCGTTAGTGGTGGGACAGAAGGAGGCCCCAAATCCCTTTCCTCTGGCCTAGGAGCAGCAGGAGGGATGGTGACTAGGAAGCCCCTTCTTCTGGACCAGGCACAGTGGGACAATGGCTCAGAAGGCCCTACCTCTGGGCCAGGAGCAGTGGGATGGATCGCAGCCTGGAAGCCCCTTCCTCTGGGCTGGGAATGCCAGCATGGAAGGCGGCCCCAAAGCCCTTTCCTCTAGGCTGGGAGCGATGGTAGGGATGGTGGTCAGATGCCCCTTCTTCTAGACCAGGAGCAGTGGGACGGCAGCTCAGAATCCCCTACTTCTGGGCTGGGAGTGGTTGGATGGATGGCGTCCTGGAAGCCCTTCCTCTGGGCCGTGCTGCATTTAATTTTTTGTCGCACCTGATTTACTAGTTCTGCTGTGCTTCTTGGCGTTGTGATTCTCATTATCTTTTCATAGGACATTGTTTAAAATTTTTTGGAGTGCTGCTTTGGTATTCATGAAGTTCCTAAGGTGCTCTTTGTCATGAAAGTATCTTATTTCTCCATCCATTTTGAAAGATAATTTTGCAGGGTACATCAATCTGGGTTGGAGGCTGTTTTCCTTTAGGGTTTGGAATACATCACTCCATGCTCTTCTTGCCTTGAGGGTTTGCACTGAGAAGTCTGCTGTGATTCTGATGGGCCTTCCTTTGTTTGTGATTTGTTTCTTTTTTCTAACTGCTTGTAGAACTTTGTTCTTTTGTTGGGTTTCTGGAATCTTAACAATTATATGCCTATGTGTGGATTTTTTTTGATGAAGACTAATTGGAGTCCTCCATGCCTCACTTATCTGTATGTCAAGTTCTTTTCCCCTGCTTGGAAAGTGTTCTGCCAGTACTTTTGTAAACAGTTTTTTTATGTCTTCTGCTCTCTCTCCTGTTTCTTCATTGACTCCAATCTGTCTTATGTTATTCTTCCTTATATTGTCTGGCAGCTGCTGGATTGATTTCCCATGATCCCTTACAGTTTTAATCATTTTTTCTTTTCCTCCTCATTAATTGCAGTCTCATCTTCTATATCTGAAATTCTGTCCTCACATTGGCTCATTCTGCTGTGTAGACTTTCAGTGGAGTTTTTAATCTCCTGGAAATCTGTTTGTATCTGTTTTATGGATTCCATTTGTTTCCTGTGCTGGGATTCTATCATGTTCCTCAGTTCCTCTCTAGATGTATTAATCATGTTTTGCACTAGGAGCACAATCTCTGCTATTATCTGAGAAATTATTTCTGATTTCATTTTTCCAGATCCTCTTTTGTTGCCAGTGCAGGGAGTCTAGGTGGTTGAGTATCAGAGTTTTCCATGTCGTTTCCCTTTGGGGTTGCTGTAGGTGATCTGAAAGCCTGGTTTTGAGACTTGTGTATGTGTCTTCTCAGTTCCATGGGTGGCAGGGGTGTTGCGCTGCTGGCGTCCACGTGGCTCACTTCCTCCATGCTGGGAGCAGTCTATATCAATACTTTTCAAGTTGTGTGCTTCAAATATGTGCAGTTGGTTATCTATCACTTCTACCCCAATAGTTCTTATAAACTTATGCAATATGTGTGTTATTTTCTTTCCAGAAACATACATTTTGTAAAAAAAAAAAAAAAAGGGAGATGAATAAATGCAAAAAGATCACAAAAATGTCTTAAGAGACTGAAGTTGAATGTGGTGGCACATGCCTATAATCCCAGCTACTTGGGAGGCTGGGGCAGCAGTATGACATGTTAGAGGAGAACCTGAGTATATTAGCAAGACCTTGTCTCAAAACAAAAGAGGGGCTGGAGATGTAGTTCAGTGCTGTATGGGTTCAATGCCCAGTACTGCAACAATAAAAATAAATTTTAAAAAGGCTGAGCTATTGGGAAAGAGGTCATCTATCTATCTATCTGACAATGAGCCATTTATAAAAAATCAAAGGATCCTGTATACATTGAGGTCTAACTAATGAATCCATAGCTCAGATGAAACAAATCTTTGTCCTTAAACAGAGACTGAAGGCATGGTGACCAACTTCTACCTCGGAGAAAGAATTAGCTCTAAAGGATTAAGTCAATTTAAAGCAACCCCTTGAGGAAAATATCAACCCCCACAGAATTGTTATGCAAACACCCTAAGTGAGGCTCAAAGCCTCCCAAAACTTCTCTCTAGTCACTGAATCCCAGTGTTATTTAGAAACAACTTTCTACAGTTTTTTTAAAAACAACAGCAAATTTTCTCTGGTATTATCTTCCAGATGGTGCATGCTGTGGCACATTTGTCAATGCAATACATGGCCCATAGCTCAGTGGGTTATGGGCATTCTGTTACTCCCTTGAGTGTAAGTTATTCTCTACAAATCATATCATATCTAAAATGTATGTTGCTACTGCCATATAGGTCACTGTACAAACTTCTCAGTCACAATGAAAGAATTGGGAGGTATTACTGAAGAGAAAAGCAGTTACAGGAAATGGTTTCAGAAAATTTGAACTGTATTGAGAAGGTAAAGATCAGCCTCAAATATTCCAAGAATTAGCAAGTTTCAAGGTACCACAACCTTTGCATACAAAAGTAGTAATTGTCTACAACCTAAAGAAATATACAGTATACTTTATGGGACTAAGACTCTAAGAAGAAGCACAACAGAAACGAAACATATTAAAGGGAATATAGTCAAGGTAGTAAAAGTCTGGTCCTTAGTGAAATATTGCGTTGCGACGAAAATATAAGGGGTGATCAAAACATATGGTGAGGGGCAGGGATTTAGCTCAGTGGTTCTGTCGCCTGCCTCTCAAGCACAAGGTCCTGACTTCGATCCTGGTGCCAACAACAACAACAACAAAAGAAAAACATATGGTGAATGCTTAAATTTAAAAAAAATTGTTATGGTAAAAGACACATTGTCATCAATCCCCCTCAAAAGACTTCCTGTTAGTTTGAAAACACTTATCCCATCATGCTTGCCACTTTCTGAAGCGCTTCTGGAAGCCCTCTTTTATTAGGGTTTTTCTGCCTGAGATAAAAAAGTACAGTGAATGTTGCTGCTGAGTGCCAACCAACAGAAAGGCAGGTTCAAAAAATATTCCAATGTGTTCTCATCTACCTTACTCACCAGATCTGACACCTTTCAACTTCTGGCCCTTTCCCAAAGTCAATATGACTGTAAGATGTAAAGATGTTGAAAGTATTTAGAACATTGAGTTAGGCACAATAGCACAACTGAAGACACTCACAAAAATTATTTAGTCTAGGGCTAATTTTTCCCCATCATTGAGGCAAGACCCTTCTAAGCACTTTGTCCAATGCTCTGTGAATCATCAGGTTTTCTGGTCTGCCTCATTGGGAACAGATACCATTGCAGCCCAGGTGAATATCAAGCACTGTTACTTTCAAGTTTTCGAGCGTTTATTTCCCTGGTCTTGATTATTTTCTTCTTATCCATGTGCTGGGCAGTGGTCTACTGAATGCGAAAGGGGCCCCTCTGCAGAACTTCAGGTCCTGGGTTCTCTTTTTCCCCTCCCCTCCTCTCCTCTACTTTCCTTTCCTTTCTCTGTCACTTTGTTTTCTAAGAACTCTAAGCTCCATTTCTTCAACTGTGGGTGTCACCAGGCTCTGGCTATGTTCTCCTTCCTGGCGCCATCCGAGAACTCCCTAAAAGCAGTAAGTCAGGAGAATCACACAACCAACCTCCCTTATTTGACATTTGTTATGGATCTATGTACTCCGTTGCCTGATTCCCAGTGTCATGAAAATCATTTTTTCTTATCTTTTGCTTGGCATTTTAACTTTTTTCAGACAGGAGTGTAAATCTGAGCCTCTTTACTCCATCTTGGTAAGGAGTGAAATTTCTAACTGAGTTTAAGGACATACGTCGCAGAACTCCAATTTTTTGAACTTTTAACTAAAAAACACAGGAAAATTTGATATCTAATTCTCATTATTATAGACTTTTACTTCCTTGTACTTTTTAGATTTTATTTTCTCCTAAAATCTTTAAATGGAAGATTTGCATTCCAGTTCCAAGCATCTTAATGTGTTGGTTCTTCACTTCGATGTTTAATGTCATTGCAGAACTCTGATGAACTACAAAAGTGGTTGCATTTTTGATCAGGTGGTCAAGGAAGCCCTCACCTAGTAGGTGACACTTGAGCAAAGATCTGATAGACATAGGAAAGCAACTTGTGCAGACACCTGGGAGAAGAGCAGCCCAAGGAGAAGGATTAATAAGTGCAAATGTCCTGAGGTAAAGTCTAAGGTGTCTGAGGAACACTAAATGGCCTGTGTGGTGGAAGAGAAGTGAGCAAGGGAGGAGCAGTCAGAGATGAGGGCAGAGAAGTTACAGGGAAATCCAAGGTATGAGGGGCTTCAGTGGCAGAAAGAATAGGGTCACTAATGCTGAGATAAATAGAAAAGACTAGGAAAACCAGTTTTTAGGATTATAAATTAGGAGTTCTATACATGTGTCATTTGAGTTTTAAACTGGACATCCAAGTAGAGATGTCTAGTAGGTGGTTGGAAATGAGTGGTAATTTCCACAGAGAAGTCTGGGCTGCAGACTTAAAATTAGGAATTATTAACATGAATTATATAGCACTTGTGAAAGAGAAGGGGGAAATTAGCAAAGATATTTGAGAAAAAAGTCAGAGAGTTAAAACCTGATGTCTGGCGAGCTAAGTTCAAATAGGAGAAAGCAATAAATTTTCTCAAATACTGTTGTCAAATCAGATGAGAACTGAGAATCAATCTCTTGCATTGAGGAAGTCACTGGTGATTCTGATAAGCACAGTCTAAATGGAGGAACAGTGTGAAAAACTGATTGGAATAGCTTTATGAGAGAATGGGAGACAAAACATAGATCACACGTCCAAGGAGTACTGCTGTAAGCAGAAAAACAGTTCAGTACATACAGGGATGTAGTACACAAAAAAAGGGGTTTGGGTTTGTGATGATTTTAGGATAAGAGAATTGTTTGAGGATGGGAAAACTCCAGTAAAGAAAGAAAATTTGATAACATATGAGAGAGAATGACCAATTGGAGTGATGTCCTTGAATAGAGAAGAGGGCATTGGCTCTAGTGCACAAGGACAGGACCTCTGCTAGGATCAGGGACAGTGTATCCGTAGTAACAGAAAAGAAGCCATAATACAATGGACCAGCATGGCTCATATTATCTAATGATATGAACTTCTGAAAAATCTCTTTTGAGTGTCTCTATTTCTAAATGAAATAGCAAGCAAGACAATCTTCTGAGAGTAAGCATGGCAAAAAAAGATGGTAGAGTTTGAAGAAAGTGAAGATATGAAATAGTTGTCTAGGAGAATGGAAGAATGAATTGAGTAGGGACATGAATGGAAGCAGCAGAAGGAGCCCATTTGAAATTTATTGCCATAAACATACAGTGAGATAATTCTACAGGGTGTTTTTCTCCAACTGTGTTCATCTAGGTTTCAAGCTTCATACAATAAACATATGGTTCTTAACCATTTCTGGAAACAAAAAACTCCACACTGACCACCAGTCCTTCTAGTGGCACACTCCCAATGGTAAGTGGTTTGAAGAAATGACCTCATGAAGGAGGGACTCTCTGTAGGCCACTCCTCTGTTTTCTCAAAAGGGAGATTCATACCCCTGATAGGCCATATTCTTTATGGCTAAGAGAAGTGCAAGAAAGCTGGAGGGTACTTAATTCCCTAGCCTTCGTGGCTCCATGTGAAGAGATTTCTTAATCTTTCTGGGCCTATTTCCTCAACTCTTACTCATTAGTCCCCCATTGGATAAGTAAGTTAATCAATTAGCAATGGATGAAAACCAGGGTATCTTTTCCATGGCCTCCTTTTCTCTTCTCTGTTGGGATCTGCCTATCTCTGAAGGAGGGTGCTTTCTTGTCTGCTCACTGGACTTCCTCAAAGGCATAGTGGGATAGTATATATTCCAATGGAGTAGACTCGAAGTGTTTTGGAGGATAGTTTTGGTCAAGGTGCAGGTGGCTAGAGAGGTAGCACTGGTTAAGATCTCAAACTTAAGCTATGTTCTCCCAATAGTGTTATGAGTACTAAAGCATATTATTTTGATTTCCATTGGCTAGACCTCTGGTTCTATCTCTCAGTTGTTTCTTACCTTAGATAGGAAGCATAGAAATATTTATTAATTCCCTCAATTTCCAACACAAGTGTGCTTACCTTGCTCAAAATAAAATTGATCATTTAAAACGAGGAGAAATAGAACGGTATAAAGTGAAACTATATAACTATATGATAACATGAAAACTAAAAATCTACTTGAAAAGAAATACAATGAGTGTTCATTAAATACATATTGAATGGATTTTGTACAGAAGCAAGGACGGCAGTCCAGGCAGACCATGGTCTTACTACAAGCCTCATTTTGGCTATGAACCAATATTCCAGTATAAGCTTTTACTTCATTGCTAAAAATTTTATTACAAATAAAAATTATAAAGCATTTTTCTATAACTCCATTTTATAAAACAAGATATAGACTTATAAATATATAACTAGATACACCCCAAAGAGGGCCCTAATGATAATAGTGGTACTAGTGCTAAAGATAATCCTGGTAAGCCCTAATATTTACTGACTCCTTGCTTTATGGCAAACACCATTCTCGGTGTTTCACATGCACTATTTCATTTAATCTGCACAATTCTATTAGGTAGGTAGTACTCAAGCAGATTAATTAAACTACCATCACACAGCAAGACAGCAGAGCAGAACTTGCAATCTGAGGAGTCAGGTGCCAGAGCCTGCCTTTTTAACCATTAAATAATACTGCCCAATAGTCAGTAATTGAACATGCAATATATGCTTCCTAGTTTCAGCAAGAGCACTAAAGTATATACCACGGAAACTCACTGAAATCCATAGAAGCAAACTCTGGTTTTCATGGAATTTATAATCTGCTCTAAGCAACAGGAATATACATTCCACAGACAATGAGACAATGTATGAGTACGGATCTATATTTAGTCTATTTCTGCATTGATTGAGCCCAAAAATACAACTTCTTGATATGGATTTAAGGAGATTCTGATGTCTTAACTTTAGAAAACAACACGAATACTAATCTAAGTTATAACACAATAGCAACTGAGAGGATACCTCCTAATCTGACAGTTGTGCTCAGCTCAAGGTGGGGTATACAGTACTGTATCAGGGCAAATGTATTGAGACAGAAATCTTGCAAATGCTGCTAGGTCCATAGCTAGATGCTTCCAGAAGGCAAGCACTACTCTGTGCACTTTCAGCTGTGAATGGAAGGAACCTCACTGGATGTCTCCAGGCCCTGCACACTTTAATCCTCCAATTTATGGCTGCAGAAAGAAGGAAAAAGAGGAGAAAACTAATAATTTCTGACTTTGAGTACTGTGCTAGGTGTTTTCTTTTCATGTCTTCTCATTGAGTAAAATAGGTTTTATGCCCAATGTAAAAGTAAGGGAACTGACACTGAAAGATGATAGCTGTTTTAGTCAGGGTCTCACAGACACCAAACAGCAGAGATATAAATAAACCTGTCTCAAAGCTTGTATGTTCTCAATAATGTCTTTTTGACGATGACTCAAGCCTCAATATGTTTAATCCCTTTGACAGTGCAAAAATTGAGGCCCAGGGAGTAACTCACCTTGCCCGAGGTCACTGGACTCACTAACTTTCCTATGGGTATACTCTAGGAAACAGAGGTCCCCTTGCCAATCCCTGCAGGGTCCTATGAAGTCAGAAATTGTACTTTCCTCTTCAGGCAATGCACACCACCCTCCTTGCGCACTGAGACATGGTATGGTAGAAACAACAAGAAGTGTCTGGATGTCCCTTGGAAATAGTTTTTCACGGCATCATGGTGAATATTTTCCATGTGTCACTCACAGGCCAGTTCTACCTGCAGGCAGCTCTGAAAGACTGGGACATGAATGTCTAAGTTGCTCTTCAATCCCACATTGGAAGAGACAGGTTGTAAAAATTGAAAAGTATTCCCTTCTCAAGCCTCACCCCACTACAAATCAAGCTATTTGTTGCAAATCACTGGCTTGGACCTTGCTGCACTATTGTTTAGGATTTGTGGAACTTTCTAGAAATGAATTTGGGACAATGATTTTGTGAATCTAAGCCATGAAATCTTTAGTCTCCTGGTGAGGAACAGGTTGGGTCCCAGTGCTGTTCAATATTCATGGCTCCTTATAAAACCCCAAGATTCAGTAGTTATTTGGGGACCAAGTAGATACCGCAGTCCTCATTATACTTGATATTAAGTAGAAATATTGACTTTGCAGTCACTCAGTCACTTAAAATATATGTACCAAATGCCCATTTAGTGCCAGGATTGGTAGGCTAAAATTATGTTACAGTGAATATCATAGATGGGTCTCTATTCTCCTGGAATCTTCTGCGTAGCACACTTATCACCAGTAAGACTCCTGAGAAGTGTCCCTGCTTGAGATGATGATGAAATCGAACTCAGTGGAGACCATAGCAGAGAGAAAAACATTGTGCAGAGAAAATGAGGTCACATGGCAAGATCAAATACTCAACTCAGGCTGGAATGGTTGGGGGTAGCAGGGATCCACAGGTCCATTCAGAAAGGCCTTAGAAGAAGAAATAGCTGCTAGAGGCAATATTGGCAAAATAGGAGAAAGGCTCTACGGAGAGATTTGTTAAGAAAGGGAGAAGAAGAAGCCTTGGAATTGCCTTTAGCTGCCTGCCTAATAAGCAGTCTTAGCCACAAACTAAAGGGTTATGACTGGAGCTGGCCTAAAAAGAAAAGATGGGGAGCTCCTCAATTAAAGAGAAAGGAACCTCCTACAAGTATGGGTAGGAGGGGTGAAACTAGGGGAGTAGAACAAGACTTCCACAGTCAGACCTAATCACTGTGACCTGAACTCACTTGAAAGGAGTCAGGAGACATGCTTGTAACTTGCTTTAATGAAATTTCTCTATTATCCATCCCTCTGGCCCAGAATAGCAAAGAGAACTGTCCTTCTGGTAGTCTCAGAAAGAAAGAAACTAGTACCACAGAGAAAAAGAACAAGGTCAAAGTTCAAAGATATTTGTTCTTTTGTGGAGGAAACCTTGCAACCTCAGATGGTGAAAACCCTAGCTGCAGGGTGCCCCAGGTGTAGGCAATCTAGGAACAGCAACACGGGCAGAGGACAGGGAAGCAGGCCTTGTTATGTTGTCATCCTGATACTTCAGATATTGGACATTGCTTTACTTGACATGAGACTGATTTTGAACCTTAGACTATCAACTGGACATATCATTATGATCATATTGAACAGTGGTTCTGAAACTGATGCCTCTTTTTTATTAAAAATTAACTCTTCACATCATCCTGAAACGAAAAACAGAGGTGATTCAACCTCCTTACATATGATAGTTAAAAATATAAATTAAAATAATGTCCTGTGATACAAAATAAGGCAAAAAAAGGAAAGTGTTTCAGTATAAAACTATGTTTATATTTGTATGCAAAGGCATGACAGAACTACACACAAAGTCCAACATGCTCCAAGAAATTACCAAAACTTCTTCTAGGGGGCAGTACTACTCTTTCTGAGAACCACTGCTCTGGAAAGAACTCAATTATCACTGGATCTCAAAGAAAGGCAAGATCAAAGCATGTGGCCTTTCTTGCACTGAGCCATTGCATCCCTCAGTGGCATCTATTTAGGTCCAATCATAAATGCTCCAGAACACCAATGTTAGAGTCAGGAAGCTCTAGCTTTTGGGCAGTTCTCCCTACCATACGGCCCAGTGATTAGAAACAAGGGGCTTGGGGTTTAAAATGTTGGAATTTTGGCTGTGCCACTCAGCAGCTGTGTGATCCTGTGCCAGATATTTAACCTCTCTGATTCTGTCTTTTCATATGAAAACTGCAGGTAAGGTAGTTACTCTGTAGCATTGGGGCAATGTACAAAAGAGGTCTGTTGCCTGGTAAGGCTCAATAAAAGGTAGTTACCACCATTAATATTTCTGGCACACAGCCAACTGCTCTCAACACTCTGTTAATTCAATTGTCACCACTCCACGGATGCTGTCACTCCCATCACAGTTGCTACAGGGATCCCCAAAGGAGAACATCTCTTCCTCTCATTGAGCAAGACTTATTTAGACAGCCTAATGTGATCTATTTAATAGCCTAATGTGGCTATTTTTTTTTTTTTGCCGTGGAATAAAGTCTGAAGGATGAGACCAGAGAGCATATGAAGCTCCCCATCTAGTGCCCCATCAAGTGCATTTCTGAATGTCCCCAAACCAGTGTGACTGCAAAGAGGCCAGGGCCTTCAGTTCTCTCCTACTTTCAAGAGAGTTCCTGGCAAGCCCTGATGTTGAAGTAGCCTTTGTCTTCCCTTCTTTACTTACATTTTTAATGCTGCCATGCTTAGAATTTATCCTAGGAGGCCTGTTTCCTTATGCAAATGAGACTCTTAGTGGCCTATCCTTCTTATCGAAGAGTTCCCAAAATAGGAAATTGGGTTTGGCCCCCATTGTGACCCATTTTAGTAATTCAGATAAACTGTATGGTTCCTTGCAACAATAATGAGCCTCTGGTTTGGGGCTTAGCCAGCCTGCAAGCCTGCCAGGCTCACACTCACCGACTGTAATCTTGAAACATGGGATGGGGTGGGGGGAGGCACACTTAGCTATCAGTACACAGGGACCCTTGGTAAACAGCTGACTCCCACTCAGAGCCTGGCTCTCACTCAGCTATTGAGACACCTGAACACAAGCATTTCTTTTCCAACCTTTTCTGCCCCTCGAAAGAAAGCACATTTCCTCAACAATTAATGTAAACCCAGGGTCCTGGAAAGTGATAATAAGGAGTATGTAGCGAGGAGGAGAACTATGTTGCATCCTCACCAAGTTAAGCTGAGGTTAGATATCTGAGTAAATATTATATCCATCTACATGATACCCCCTAAGGGCCAAATAGATTAAAAACATCTTTTTTCATCACGATTTCTCATGTTTCTTTTTCACACGTCTAAGAATATCACACTACTAGTTGGCCTCAGGGTATCTGCCAGCTTCCTGCTGGGGGCTGCTTTGTGATGCTTCAATCACAGCACAACATGGTGGGGGATGCAAAATCACACATGCGTGCCCTCACACTCATGCACAAAACCCCAGTGTAGAGCCATAGTTATCATGCACCTTTTCTAAACCCTTAGGATCACTCAGATGAAGGAATCAGGGGTTTTTTTTAACATTTGAAATATGCAATCATTACTAGAACCCCACAAGCCTGCATCATCACATATATTTGCACTAAGCTTTCTTGAATATAATGTACCAATATATACCTCTCCCCTCAATTAGTCCCAAATCTTGCCCCAGTCGAATTTGTCACTGTATGGGGAAATGTTTAAAAACAGAGAATTAAATTTACTATAAATTATCTTTGAATTACTAGGAGGAGGACAAAACAGTGAAGTCAAGGCCCCACTAGGTTTGGCAAAATCAGGATTACAACAGGAATACTGAGGAATATAAAGGCAAGAAGTAGAAAAACTGGCTCCTTTAAAAGTACCCAAGTCACAGAACAGCACATGCCACTTTGGACTCCACATTCCAGTCTCTGATCACATTGTTTTTCATGCTGTCTTCAACACTCGCTGAAGTCACTGGACTGGTTCTTCGCAATCCCTGCAACATCTAATCACTCAGTACTTCCTATTTCCTTTGAATCATGACCACATGATTTGGTCACAACAGTCCCTCTTCCCAGGTCACACTCTGTGGTCAACTAATTTAATGGTGCTCTTCTTGCTACCTTCCCCTCTCTTCTGTTCATGAGTTTCAACTAAGCACATTCCAGTGATTTGAATTCTTAGCTATGAGAAGCAGCAATTCAGCCTGATGATAAAGAGATCAGACTTTGGAGTCCAACAGTACTGGACTAGAAAGGCATTTTCTAGCTGTATGACCTTTGGCAAGTTACTTAACTGCTCCAAGCCTCAGTTTCCTTTTCAAAAAAATAGAGATCATAATGGCACTTAGATTACAAGACTATTGTAAGGTTATTGATATTGTGAGGGTCCTGGACTATCATAGGCATTTGGAAAATACTGGCTGCCACCACCACCAGCATCATCATTACGATCATCATCTCTGCTTCCAACATGATTATACTGTCCAGATGACCCTCAGACACAAAAAGCTCCTTCTGTTTAACTCTGAAACAGTCCATTTCTAACGTCCACGTAAATAAAGAAACTTCTATCTATCCTCTGATTCGAAGACTATAGATTTATTTTACTGGCTATTCTATGTCTCAAGTCTTTCATAGTTATGTAGTTAATTCCCAAATTATCCTGGCAGTAGCAGGCCTACACAATGGTGGCACAGAGTTGTGAAAAGCAAGGTTCTAACCACTTGAAACACTGCCACGAAAGGTAGGCACTGCCTCTCAATATAACCACAATCAGTGGAAGAATGCCCCCAAGGGTGAGGAACTACTAAGATGGAGGTGTTCAGTGCTGGATAGAAGAACTGTGTGAATATATACTACATCTGGGAATACAATATAACACTACTGATCTAGACCTCAAGGAGTTAAATCATAATGTGGCCAACTTCTCCCTTCTTCCCACCATCTCCCATTCACATGGAAGAAGAGCATAGCAGTGCGGTCATTTCCAGGACACTGGACTGGTTCAGTGCACTAAGCAGCTCAAGATTCTGTGATCTTATGTCTCTCTGGGCAGTCTCTTGTTTCCATGAAGTTGGACAGGTATCAGCTCTGTTTCTCTTTGTCTCCGTCTTCTCATTCTCTTTCCTTTGGCATAATCCCTTCTATGAGGTAAGAAGGGAAGTAAAGGACAGAGGTGTAGAAAGACTTAGTCTAGTGGTTCTAGTATAGGAGAAAATGTCCTTGTTTTGGTTCTCTGAAACTGTCTTTACATTTCTGTTCCTATGACATCCTCAATTGTTAGCTCTTACTACTTCTGTTAGCAAGAAAACCATGCCAGTGGGAAGCAGATTAAAAGATTGAGGCAACAGACTGAAAGAGCCAGACTCAGAGTCAGAGCTGAGTGCAAACTTAGCCCAGGAGCCCTTCATCCCATGGAATAAAAGCCCCTTTGAGCATTTCTTGGTGTGGTAGGTGTTGGTAGAGCTCCACTCATATTCCTTTGGCCTTTTCATATTCTCAGGCCAAGTTCCAACTTCATCATTGCTTTAGGGCTCAGTTCCCAGAATTGCAAAACTCTGAGCCATCTGCATGTACAGCAATCTGCAAATGCCAGTGAATTCACACTCCCCTGGAAGCTGTGAGGTGTGGCTCCTGAACTGGTGTATAGATGAGCGTTTTGCACAATTTCCCAGAGTTTCCAATATAATTGTCAGTCTTGCATTATGGTAGCTGGCTTTATAGTACACTCTTTATTGACAGCCTTCATTTCCTTTACAACCACCCCACTCCCTTAGAGATGTTGCCTGCAATTCCCAGACAAACCACTTTCATTTGAATCCCTGTCTAAGGATTGCTTCCTGGAGAATCCAAGCTAAGACTCTATGATTGATTATCTTTCAGTTTGTTCATAAAGAGCCCTGAATGAGACCGGATCAGTTCCAAAATGTCTTTATCATTCTATCTTATAATAATCTGTATAATGAAACTTTGGTTCTTAAATCCTAACCTACTGAGGACTTAGACCAATGGGATACAGAGACAGTAACAGATCAAAGTCACAGATACAGATTGGAGTTAGTGGAATATACTTCAGTACTTTTCTCCTTAGAATGTGAAGAATCTTCTAAATGTAACAGAAAATCCCTATTTTATTATGAAGTGGAAATGTTACAATCAAGGGACATTTTCCACAAATTGATGAATTAAGGGGATTAGGAAGAGCCACTCCTGCTCATTGAAAAATGGAAACTTCCTCTGCATAACCCAAATGAATACTAAAATGTTTGCCAAGATTTCTCTGAAAAAGTTATTTGAAAAAAAAGTCAAGTGTAAAGATTTCTGGAATGAGCTAAATACATTATTAAAAGTTAAGGCTAAAAATTTCTGAAACAAGCTGAATAAACTTTTTTAAAATTAAGGACAAAGATTTCTGAAACAAGCTGAACACGTTCCGAAAGAAAGTATAAACAACATACAGTCAGCTCTAACAAATGATGAATGAGAAAATGAACAATCAAGATAAAAACTGTCATTTTGAGCACTTAAGTATAGAAAATTTGCTAGATATTTATGTGCATTATCTCATTTGATCCACACATTAACTCTTAAAAAATTATTTTTATTCCCATTTTATACATGAGGAAACTACAGCTCAGGTAGTTTAAGTTCTTCCAGGGTTACCCAGCTGCTAAGATAGGATTTGAAATCATGTTTTCCTGAGTCTCAAACTTCTGTATTTTCTAATTTCTTATGCACTTTTATTGATGTGTGTATTTCTTCTTATTTGAGCTTATTACTTTCAATAAAGATGAATTTTAAATGTAGAAATAAATGTGATTTAATGTTACAATAACTGTAGGTAAATAAATTCAGCCCTGAGGGGAAAAATCTCACAGGTCATATATCTGATCTGGAATTAATAAAATATAATAAAATTAATTAAAATAATGAAATATAGTTGTTTTATTCATAATGCGTCAACAATGCGTCATATGCCAAATCGCGTCTGTAGATCCCGTAAATCTGACTTTTTGACTGAATCAGACCTAGCATGGTTTGCATTCTTGATACAGCGTTTGCGTTTCAAATAGTCACATTCTTGATTCAAAATGTCTTTCAAGTAGTTGCCTCTCAATCCAATTGAAATAAATGTATTAAACCAAATCCCCACATTCTTTTCTGACTGATTTCCAGGCCTAAGACCTTCAGTTAAACTGGGAACTGTAATCAACACAATCACCAAGATTTGAGGTAATTTCTCCCTTCTTTAGTCAGTGATAAGAAGCTCTTTGTTTGAATCCTCCTCCTCCACTTCCCAGCCTGGAATAATTTTGAAGGCATTCTGCTCCTGGGTCTGGAAGCTTGCTTCCTAGGTCATCAGGTTTCTATGTCTTCCTGCATTCTGAGTACTGACAGCAGATCTTCCTTATCCCTCGGAAGTGCCCCTTGCCTTCCTGCTTTTTGCCTTTGGTGGCAATATTCCCTTGGTTTGGGATGACCCCCTCCCCCACGTCCTGGCTTCTGCTTGAAGTTTCCCTCAACCAAGTGCAGAGGTAATTTTACCCCATTTCCAGTCCTTCCTCTTCAGACCATCGGGAGTACTTATGTCAGGCTTCTGGGGTCTCCAACTTTGACTAGGTCCAGTGTGATGTTGATAAGGGCAGAGAGCCCTGAGAGGTCACCCCCAATCAGTGTGTGTCAGTTCAGGCCCAGGTTTCCAGCGTCTGCCTGCAGATATTGAACTTATTTGCTCATCCTCCTCCTTGTTTGTGTTCTTTGAACACAGCAGCATTCCCCCAAATGATTTCAGACAGCATGGGAAGAACCCTGTCCTTACCAGTCCATGAGTGAAATGGGAAGTCAGGACTGAAAATAGGATTTCAGCCTTTTCTGAGGCTCAGCTGCCTGTTGAAACAAGCAGCCTCGAAGCACACCCCACCAGACCTGAACAGGAGGTGGTCAGATGAGTATCGACATGGTCTGTGCACCTCCCGGAGGACAATTCTATTTGTAAGAGGACCAGACTCTCAGTGAGAGTCCTGTTGACTCCATCAAGGAGAGCAGCGATGTGATGTATTGTAATGAGAGTCCTGCTAGATCTGTGACAATTTAGAAAATCTTGTTGGCCTGCTCTCAACATACATGGCAAACAATTTTCACACTTTCTTCTTTGTCTTCAGAAAACTAAGCACGCTTTCTATATACTTCTCAAATATAAAAAGCAAGGTGCCTGTGTGTTTGCCTGAGGTACATTTTCACCCTCAGTTGATGGAAGATAAGTCTGAGACCCCCCTCTTGCCATAATCACACCTTCAGCTAGAAATGAGAGCTCCAGGTGGTTGGAACCCTGACTTCTCCTGCTAATGGGCCACCTAGCCTGCCATAGGGGCTGCTTCCCATTACTGTGCCCTTGCAGGAATACATGTCATCACTTGCCTGGATGCTGCTGTCCTGATCTGACCATCATCTCCTGCCCTCCTCACTTACTCTTCAGCCCCTGCAGTCCTCATCATAGTTCATACTTTCACCAATCCTATTGAAAGTGATTACAACTCATATGCGACGGCTACTTTCAGCCATATAAAAAGTCAAAAGATAGCCTGTTGATTTCATTTACTTCCAATATGTTGGCATTTTTATTTAATACAGTCGAATGCCATTTGTTAACGTTGCATTGCTCTATTGATTGGAAACTCCAGGGGGCCATGTTCCCTAAAACATCCATTCGCACAGTAAAGGGCAACTCAAATTGGATTAGTTTACTTAGCAGGAGTGTCAGCTCTTCCCAGAGATCATCGAGACAACCCTTTCCATTTTAAGTACTGTTCTTAAGAAAGTTAAGATCCCTTTGAATAATCTGAGATGTGTGAAATAAGGTTAGTCACAGGATTTCCTGCCACCAGGGCTCACAAACAAACTTTCCTCACTTCCTCTTTTTTAAAGTTCAATTTAGGCTAACTGATCTCCTTGCTTTTGTTTTAATGGTTACAGTCTCCACCCTGTTACCAATGGTTAAGAAGGTTGACAGAACCTCATATTCTCTCTCCCTCCCTCCCTCCCTCCCTCCCTCTCTCTCTCATACAGACACACACACACACACACACACACACACACATTTACAATGAAATGACAGACATTCTCTTCACTATAAATTTAGAAAACTTAGTTTCCTCCAGTCTTGGCTTTTTCCTCCCTCCTCCTTATATGGTTTGTTATCTGTTTACTAATCCATGGAATTTGCCATCCTCCCAACCCAGCCTTTCTCTTGACATCCTTCTCCCACCTTTCCAGGTACTTAGATTTTTAAATTATCATCCTTCACAGAGTTCTGGGCTCTGAAATTTGCCAAGCATCCAGCAAATTCCAATCTCTCTACTATATTTCTTTACCCACCTACACCTTCTCATAGATGGATTTCCTGCACCATTCTCACATAAGGCCTGGACTCAGGTAAACTGCAAGCTTCTTAAGGGTGGAGATTGGGTTTTATACATATATGCATCTACTAACACAGTGCCAGGCTCTCATTACTTGTTGAATGAATGGGAACAAAGGGAAATGGTTAAGATGGAGAACACTTTCACTAGAAGTAAAAGTATTTTTAGTTCAGTTAGAATGTGCATTTCCAAGAAGGCCATGGAAGGTAGAATCTAATGGTAAGAAATTCAATCCCCGAGGAATCATTTCTCCGCTGTGGCATATCTCAGGTTCCTGAGATGGTACGTGTGATGGGACTGGAGATTTCTTTACTCAGGGTTTTATTTCCCCACTTTCACCTGGCTGGCCAGATTTTTGAGTAGCATTCCATTCCTTTCATCTTGTCTACTAAAAATCAGCAAAATAAGTGATTTAAATTTCCAACTAAACCTCCTTGCAATACAAAGAATATCGAGCTATGTACTACATAACCAGTTAAGTTTCTCCCAGGTACCTTTCATGTGACTCACTTTGCAAAATTATGAGCCCTGGTTGGATCCTATTCAGGATCTATCTGCTGGCATTTCCTTTTAATCACGGGGGTTAGAGTGATGAGGATTCGGGTTGTTTTACTTTACTTTTATGCCACAGTCCAGGGTGGAGCTATTCTCTTTGGCTCTCATGCTGGTTCCTGGAGAAGTAAGGTTCTGTATTGTTTCAACTTCATGTGGAATACATTTGACTGTAGTAGAACCCATTTCTGCCTGTTCAGTCTGCTCTTTCTTCACCAACATAACTGGTACTACCCTGCCCTGTGAGTTTTCCTTTTTATGTTCCTCCCACAATCCATGCCACAGGTCTTGCTCTCTCCATGAACTTTCCTATGAAGTTTGTACTTTACTATCTTATGAAATTCTATCCAGGATTACTCACAGCCATCCAGGATCCAGGAGTCTGTTTTGGACCTTCCAGTTTTCTTTTCTTAGCTCTCCAGCCAATCTCTGCCAGTTTACAATCTCCTATCATAGCTTGCATGCTGTTAGTTTTCTTAAAATGCCTTGAGTAATTCTTCATAATCTACCAACTGAAGATTAATATCACATCCTTTCCCTGCTCTTGGTATGGCTAAGGGACCCTTCTACCACAAACTAAACCATTTGAGACCTAAGGGATGATTTTTTTTAATTCCACATGCCTTACATAGCAATAAGCACAAGCTTTTACACATAGCACTGCATAAAGATGTGTTGACTCTGTTTTCTTCAATAGTATCCTTCACACAGATCTCCACAACGTACATCTGTGTAAGGATAACATCTTTTATTTTCTTCTCACTCTAATGAGCCTAAAGCTGTCTGCAGGAAGTGCTTAATAAAGGATTATGAATGAATGATAATGTGGAAGGAAAATTAATTCAGATCTTCCAAAATATGGAGTCATTTCCCAAATAATTTATTATAAAAATTCGATTCAGATGTTACTTGGTTTTCCAAGCCAGAAATCTAGGGAGAAGTTTCATTCATTCCTCTATTTCTATCATGTGCCCAAATGAAAACATTTAGGAAGCACTGCCTATGTTACCACTTTTAACATTAAATGCTCCTCTCATCCCCAGCTCTAGCACCCACGTGTAGGTCATTCTTGATTTTTTCCTGAGTAACAAAGCTGTCAGCAACCTGGGTTCCCTGGATCCCTTGGACTTCATTCCCATAAGTAAACCAGTGACAGAGGACTTTTGCCAACATGAATGGACATGGCATCACCTGCTCCAGGCTACTGCATGCTCTTTGGGGAAAGAGTTGCTACTTCTTGGTTCAGTAGCTATGTTGTCTTATAAATATTGATTTGAATCTTGAGAAATAGGTCATAAGTCTCAAGAAAACTATACAGAGGACATGGTAGGGTGGTGGGGGTGTGGGGAATTAAGTGTAATTGGGAGACCAAAATATTCACTATGAATAAAAGTTCATAGTTCTATCAGATTGGCTTTGCCACATACATAATACTTCTGAATGAAAGCAAATTTATTGTGTATAAGTCTTAGTTACTTTTCTCATTGCTGAGACAAAATACCTGATACCCAAAGTTAAAGGATGAAAAGTTTATTTGGCTTACAGTTCGTAGATGTTTCAGTCTGTAGTTGGCTGGCTCCAAGGCAGAGTGGCACATGGCAGAGGGGCATCTCAGAGGAGAAAGAGTTCATTGTACTCAGAAGACAGCAGAAGCAAGCAAGGGAGGAAACAAGCCTTTTTCTCTCCCTTATGTCGTCCCCAGGCTACTGGGATTAGGGCAGTGCCAAGCCAATCAATGTACTGATTTAGTAATCATGTACCCTTAATCCCAGCATTACACATTCTAGATTCAGCCACTTCTGAAAAAGCCCCATCAATGACTGCATGAGGCTTTGGTGGGGGGACATATAGACCCAAACCATAACAGTATACAAGTAACATAAAAATAATAATACAAATTTGTATAGAAGGTAAAACACTTAAGCAAATACTCTTTGTTTTTTATTATATATTTAATGAATCTCATAATATTCCCAATCTTTTACCTTTACTTACTACTTATCCATTGGGTAAGAAACTTAAGAGCTTAATGATACAATTTACCAATCCAATTTATGGTTCATCTTCAAGATATAAATAAGGTACATTAACAAAAATAATAAATATATGAAAATGAATTTGCAATTGAAGCAGTTTTATTTCTATAGAATCTGAAATAACTATTCAATATAAACTAAACCTTTATTTTTAAAAAGTCTGACTTGTCAAAGTGTGAAAAGAGGCTAAATAGGGGAAATATCAGAAGGAAAATTGGACATTTTCCGTATTTTAGGAATAGATTTTTTTACTTTAGTAAATTAAAAAGAAAAGAAAGAGCAAAGAAGGTGGAAATATATAGTATTTGTCTTTCTGTGACTGGCTTATTTCACTTAACATAATATCTTCAAGGTTTATCCTTGCTGCAGATGACAAGATTCTGTCCTTTTCAAAGGCTGAATATATTCCACTATGCCCATATAGCACATCTTCCTTTTTATTAGAGCATATTAGTAATATAAAACACTGAGATTCATTTTGGTATACTGCATTGATACACGCATATAACATATTGTTTATTTTCATTCCTAATATACTTCTTCCTTTGTCCCCTGTCTCTTTCCCCATCTCTAAAAGCCTACTTGTAGTTTACTGTTATATCTCCTTTATTTTATGGTTTTGAATTTCTCATATAAAAGAAAACATGCAGTATTTAACTTTCTGTAACTGGCTTATTTCACTTAACATGATGAGTTCCAGCTCCATCCATTTTCCTGCAAATGACATGATTTAGTTATTCTTTATTGGTGAATAATACTCCATTGTGTATCTATACCACATTTTCTATATCCATTCATCTGTTGCTGGAGATACAGGCTGTTTCCACAGTATAGCTATTGTGGATTACACTGCTATAAACATAGGTATGCATGTATACACCATACTGTCTTTAATTCTTTTGGAAATATACCAAGTAGTGGTATTCCTGCATCAAAGGGTATATCTATTTTTAAGTTTTGAGCAATCACCATAGTGATCATACTAGTTTACATTCCTACAAACCATGTAGGAGGGTTTCTTTTCTACCAGGACTCTTTTTTTTTTTTTTTTTTTTTTTTGGTCCCGGGGATCGAACTCGGGACCTTGTGCTTTCGAGGCAGGCGGCAGAACCACTGAGCTAAATACCCAGCCTTATTTTTTGTATACTTGATGATGGTCACTGACTGTGGTTAAATGGAATCTCAGTGCAGTTTTGATTTACAAAACTCCAAACATTCTTCATATACCTATTAGCAATTTATACTCATTTGAGAAGTGTGTATTCAATTTGTTTCCCCATTTATGGATTGGATTATTCAGAAGAATAGCTAACAAAGATTTACTCCCATTCTGCGGGCTATCTCTTCATTTGCCTGATTGTGTTCTCTGCTGTGCAGAAGCTTTTTAATTTGATGCAGTCCCATTTGTTGATTCTTGATATCATTTCTTGTGCTATTGGGGTCCCATTGAGGGAGCCTTTCTCTGTACCTATGTGCAGCACATTTTCCTTATCCATTCATCTGTTCAGGAGCGGTGTTTAGTTTGATTCCACATCTTGGCTCCTGAGAATAGTGCTGTAATGAACATGAAAGTGCAAATGGCACCTAATTTCATTTTTGTAAATACCCAGATTAGAGTTATTGGGTCATATGGCAGTTCTATTTTTTAGACTTATTTACATTTGGGGTGCTGGGGATCAAACCCAGGGTCTTGCAAAGCATATGCAAAGGCTCTATCATGGAACGATACTACTAGCCCTATCTTTTTTTTTTTAATTCTTTTATTGGTACATTGTAGGTATACAACATAATTACATTTCTCATTGGGAATTGTACCTTTACATAATGCATCTTGGTTCTTATTTTTTCCCCATTCCTAGCCCTCCCTTCACCCCCTCCACCCTTCCCTATTTACAAAGACTTTATTTACAATTTTTCCATTTTTCATCATTTTTCTTTTCCCTTCTTTCCTTTCCCCTGCCCTCCCACTACACCTACCTCTTTGGACCTTTCCTTCCTATTTTGCATTATTGATTATTCATTCTAATCATTGGTACATTTTAGGTACACAATATAATGACATTCATCATTGGAAATTTTCACCTTTACATAGTCTCTCTTGGTTCTTATTTTTCACCCTTGCCCAGCCCTCTCTTCAACCCCTCCAGTCCTCCCTATTTACAAAGATTTTGTCCCTATTTTTCCATTTTCTCATATTAATCCCATTCCCTTCTATCCTTTCCCCTAGCCCTCCCACTTCCTTCCCCTTTGCCCCTTTTCTTCCTATTTCACATTACCTATTATACATTTAGTCCTTATTTACACTTTCAGTTTCTCACACCAGAGAAACTATTTGGTATTTATACATGTGTGTCCTATTTATTTCACTTAATAGTATTGCCTCAATGTGCATCCACTTAGCTATAAATGTCTCTAATTTCTCATTTTTCATGGCTGAGTAGTAGTCCATTTTATTTAAAAAACCCACATTTTCTTTATCCAGTCTCCAGTTGATGAGCATTTGGGAGGTTTCCAAGTTTTAGCTATTACAAACTGTGCTGCTATGAACATGGGTGCACATATATCACTGTGGTATGATTCTTTTAATCCTTTGGGGAAGATCCCCAGCAGTGGAATATCGGGGTCAAATGGGACTTCCAGTCCTAGTTCTTTGAGGTATCTCCATACTGATTTCCACAGTAGTTGCATCAGTCTACACTCCTACCAGTAGTGGAGCAGGGTTCCTCTTTCCCCACAGCCCCGCCAGCATTTGTTATTGGTGGATTTCATGATAGCAGCCATTCTTTCTGGAGTGAAGTGGAATCTCAGCGCTGTTTTCATTTGCATCTGTCAAATGACCAGTGATGTTGAACATTTTTTCATGTATTTATTTGCTATTTCTACTTCTTTGTCTGAGAAATGTCTGTTCATTTCAGATGCCCATTTTTGGATTGGGTCTTTAAATTTGGGAGGTCTGATCTTTTGAAGTTCTTTATAGATTCGAGATAGTAGACCTTTGTCTGAGGAAGAGCAGGTGAAGATTTTTTCCCACATTGTGGGTTGTATCTTCACACTGCTGGTGGTTTCTCTTGCTGTGCAGAAGCCTTTTAATAAGAAGAGATCCCACTTGTTGATTGTTTGTGCTAGTTCACGGGCAACTGAGGTTTTGTTCATAAAATCTTTTCCTACACCGATGTCTTCAAGGTTTCTACCTAACCTCTGTTCCAACTGGTTCAGAGTTTCTATTTTAATATTCAGATCTTTAATCCATTTTGATTTTACTTTAGTGCATGGTGAGAGATATAGGTCTAGTTTTAATCTTTGGCAAGTTGAAGCCCAATTTTTCCAGCACCATTTATTAAAGAGGCTATCTTTCCTCCAGTGAGGCTGTTTGGCTCCTTTATCGAAGATGAGATGGCTGAGTGTGTCTGACATTGTTTCTGCGTCTTGTAATCTGTTCCACTGGTCCTCAGGTCTGTTTCTTTGGCAGTACCATGCTGTTTTTATCACAGTAGCTTTGTAGTATAGTTGCAGGTTGGGGATTGTGATACCCCCTGCCCTGACTGTGTTACCTAGAATTGCTTTTGCTATTCTGGGTCTCTTCTTGTTCCAAATGAATTTTTGGATTGTGTTCTCAAGGTCTATGAAGTATGCTGCTGGGATCTCAATTGGAATTGCATTAAATCTATATAGCAGTTTTGGAAGTATGGCCATTTTCACTATATTAATCCTTCCTACCCAGGAGCAGGGGATGTCTGTCCATTTTCTGATATCATCTTCAATCTCTCTTTTCAGAGTGCCATAGTTTTCAGAGAAGAGGTCTTTGATTTCTTTCATTAGGATGATTCCTAGGTATTTCAGTTTTTTGGATGCTATTGTGAAAGGAATTATTTGATCTATTTGTCTCTCAGTGAGTCTGTCATTGGTGTAGAGGAAAGCTATTGATTTTTGTGTGTTGACCTTGTAACCAGCTACTTGACTGAATTTGGTTATTAAGTCTAGAAGACTTTTGGTGGAGTTCTTGGGATCTTCTATATAGAGTATCATGTCATCTGCAAATAATGACAATTTGACTTCTTCGTTACCTATCTATTCCATTTATTTATTTCTCTTGTCTAATTGCTGTGGCTAATGTTTCCAGAACTATATTGAACAAGAGTGGTGATAGTGGACATCCTTGTCTTGTTCCTGATTTTAGTGTGAAGGATTTCAGTTTTTGACCATTTAGTATGATATTGGCTGTTGGTTTTTCATAGATGGCTTCTGTCAGTTTGAGGTAAAGACCATCTATTCCAATTTTTTGTAGGGTTTTTATCATAAATGCATGTTGGATTTTGTCAAATGCTTTTTCTGCATCTATGGAGATAATCATATGGTTTTTGTCCTTGTCTTTATTGATATAGTGTATTACATTGATTAATTTGCATATATTGAACCATCCCTTCATCCCTGGGATGAATCCCACTTGGTCAGGGTGTATGATCTTCTTGATGATCTTCTGTATTCTGTTTGCCATTACCTTATTAGGGATTTTTGCATCTATGTTCATTAGTGAGATTGGCCTATACTTCTCCTTTTTGGTTGGGTCTTTCTCTGCTTTGGGGATCAAGGTGATGCTTGCTTCCAGGAATGAATTTGGGAGTATTGCTTCCCTTTCAATTTCATTGAAGAGTTTACACAGTAGTGGCAGCAGTTCTTCTCTAAATGTCTTGTAGAATTCAGCAGTGAAGCCATCAGGGCCCAGGCTTTTCTTAGTTGATAAGTTTTTAATTAAGTTTTCAATTTCATTGGTTGATATTGGGTCATTTAGAATTTTTAGGTCTTCTTCGTTCAACTTTGCTAATTCATATTTATCTAGGAATCTGTCCATTTCTTCTGTGTTTTCCATCTTATTGGTGTATAGGTTCTGGAAGTAGGTATTGATGATCCTCTGGATTTCTGCTGGGTCTGTTGTAATTTCACCCATTTCATTCCTAATTGCATGGATTTGGGCCTTTTCTTTCCTTTTTCTGACAAGGTTGGTTAAGGGTTTGTCAATTTTGTTGATTCTTTCGAAGAACCAACTCTTGACTTCATCGATTTTTTGTATCGTTCTCTTAGTCTCCATTGCATTGATTTCTCCTCTGATCTTTATAATTTCCTCCCGTGTATGAGCTTTGGGGTTGTCCTGTTCTTCTTTTTCTAGAAGCTTGAGATGCAGCATCAGATTGTTTAATTGCGATCATTCCGTTTTCCTAATATGGGTATTCACTGCTATGAATTTCCCTCCTAAGACTGCTTTCATTGTGTCCCATAGATTCCGATATGTTGTATTGTCATTGTCATTTAATTGAAGGAACTGTCTGATTTCTTCTTTAATTTCCTCTGTGACCCATTGGTTATTCAGAAATGTCTTGTTCAATTTCCACATGTTTATGAAATTTTTCCAGTTTCTTTTGCTATGGATCTCCAATTTCATCCCACTATGGTCTGATAGTATACAGGGGATAACTTCAATTCCTTTGCACTTACTTAAACATGTTCTATGTGTGAGTATGTGGTCTATTTTGGAGAATGACCCATGTGCAGCTGAGAAGAATGTGTATTCTCATTTTGTGGGGTAGAAGACTCTGTAAACAACTGTTAAGTTCATTTGTTCAAGAGTTCGATTGAGTTCTAGTATTTCATTACTTATTTTTAGTCTAGTTGATCTATCTATTTGTGACAGTGGGGTGTTGAGGCCCCCCACTACAATTGTATTAGCGCATATATGACTTTTCATCTCCGTTAGTATTTGTTTTATGTAGTCGGGTGCACTAGTGTTTGGTGCATAGATATTCATGATTGTCATCTCTTCCTCTTGGATTCTTCCCTTTCCAAGGATGTAGTGTCCTTCTTCGTCTCTCTTAATCAGTGTTGGTTTGAAATCTACTTGATCTGCCAAGAGGATAGCTACTTCTGCTTTTTTTTGGGTTCCTGTCACATGGAGTATTGTTTTCCACCCTTTAACTTTCAGTCTATGAGTTTCCTTTTGAATTAAGTGTGTTTCTTGTATGCAGCATATTGTTGGATTTTGCTTCTTGACCCATTCTGCCAGTCTGTTTCTTTTGATTGGTGAATTGAGACCATTAATATTGGTGGTTATAACTCAAAAGTATTGACTTGTCATTGCCATGACTTTTTCTTTTTGTTGGGTTCTCCCCCTTTTCATTTAATTTCTTGTCATGCCAGATGGGTTCATTCTGCTTTGCCTCCTGGGGTTGTGATCCTCAATGTCTGTTGCTAGGCTACTGTGTAAAATTTTTTGGAGTGCTGGTTTGGTATTCACAAAGTTTCTAAGGTGCTCTTTGTCATGAAAGTATCTTATTTCTCCATCCATTTTGAAAGATAGTTTTGCAGGGTACATCAATCTGGGTTGGAGGTTGTTTTCTTTTAGGGCTTGGAATATGTCAGTCCAAGCTCTTCTTGCCTTGATGGTTTGTGTTGAGAAGTCTGCTGTGATTCTGATGGGCTTTCCTTTGTATGGGATTTGTTTCTTTTCTCTGACTGCTTGGAGAACTTTGTTCTTCTGTTGAGTTTCTGGAATCTTAACAATTATATGCCTATCTGTAGATTGTTTTTTGATCAAGGCTATTTGGAGTCCTATATGCCTCACTTATCTGTATGTCAAGTTTTTTTCCCCTGCTTGGGAAGTTTTCTACCATTATTTTTGTGAAGAGATTTTTTTATGTCATCTCCACTCTCTCCTGTTTCTTCATTGACTCCAATCAGTCTTATGTTATTCTTCTTTGCATTGTCTAGCAGCTGCTGGATTGATTTCTTGTGTTCCCTTATAATTTTGAAGCAATTTTTCTTTTCCTGGTCACTGATTGCAATCTTATCTTCTATATCTGAAATTCTGTGCTCACATTGGCTCATTCTGCTGTGTAGACTTTCAACGGAGCTTTTCATGTCCTGGAAATCTATCTGCATCTGTTTTATGGATTCCATTTGTTTCTTATTTTGGGATTCCATCATGTTCCTGAGCTCCTCTCTAGATTTATTAATCATGTCTTGCACTAAGGGCACAATTTCTCCTGTTATGTGAGAAATTATTTCTGATTTCATTTTTTCCAGATCCCCTTTTGTTGCCAGTTCAGTGGGTCCAGGTGGTTGAATATCAGAGTGTTCCATCTCATTTCCCTTTGGGGTTGCTGTAGGTGATCTGTACATCTCGTTTTGAGACTTATTTATGTGATTTCTCATTTCGACTGGGGTGGGGGGCTGTTAGCGCCTGCATGGATTACCTCCTCTGAGCTGGGAGAGGTGGGACAGGGGCCGGGAGCAGCGGTAGGGATGGTGACCCAAAAGCCCTTTCCTGTGGGCTTGGAGCAGGGAGAGGAATGGTGACCGGGAAGCCCCTTCCTCTGGACCAAGAGCAGTGGGATGGTGGCTCAGAATCCCCTACCTCTGGGCTGGGAGCAGCGGAACTCAGTACCTTGGTCTGGTGGTCTCGTGTCCTCTGCGTCTTTGTAGTGTGGAACCAGGTGGCTGCCTGTCTACAGCAGGGTGACTGGGCATCTTCCGCACTACTGGGGACCTCGGTAGGGTGTGCACAGCCCTGCCTGTCTGCAGCGGGGTGATGTGGCATCTTCTGTGAGACTCAGGACCTCGGTAGGGCGTGCATAGACCTGCCTGTCTGCAGGGGGCTGATTCAGGGTATTCAGCAGGACTGGGGACCTCGGTAGGGCGTGGGCAGACCTGCCTGTCTGCAGCGGGGCCATTCGGCGTGTTCTGTGAGACTCAGGACCTCGGTAGGGCGTGCACAGACCTGCCTGTCTGCAGCGGGCTGATTTGGCATGTTCTGTGAGACCCTTATCTTTTAATTTTTAAAGGACTCTACTATTTTCCATAGTGGCTGGGCTTATTTTGCATTGCCACTAACAGGTAATAGTGGTTTTGCATCCTCCTTTACACTTGTTGTCTTTTATTTTTGTGATAATAGCCATCCTGATAGGTGGTGGAGGTGATACCTTCTTGTGGTTTTAATTTGCATTTCCCTGATGATTAATGGCATTTCACAGCTAGGTGGGGTTTTTTTGGTGTTTTTTTTTTTTTTGGTACCTGTGATCAAACTCGGTCCTTGCGCTTGCGCAACAGGCAGCGAAATATAGCTAGGTTTTAAAGATAAATCCAGTTTATTTTAATTTTACTAGGAAAATACTCAAGGTTTCACACTTATACACTTTCTGTTGTGATAGGATAGGTGTTCACAATCGCTTGAGAGAAGGAATATAGCTTCCCAGTTAGATGTCCTATAAGGGAGGAAAACTTTTATACACATTGTGCTATATTCTTATAGAGGGTGAAAGCCAGGATCAGGAAAGCCACTGGCATATATTCTGTTCAAGTGAATTGGCAGTGTTAGCCCAGGAGAAATACTCAGTGGGTAGCACCTAATGTCCACCTTGTTTTACTCAAAGTAACCTGTTAAATACAAAGCAAGCATGATTTATTCTCCCCAATGGAAGTAATGATGGTGAATTCCATTAATGAAGAAATTCCAACTATATCAAATCCCAGCCCTATAGAACTCTGCCTCCCAACAATTGGAGATATTTAGTTTCAGTTTCTATGTACTTTCCTTGAGTGATTCTCCTAGGAGATGGTATTTCTATCTAAATAACACAAAATATCTTCACCTTTCAAAGGGCTTGAATTTATTAAATTTTATATACAACAAGTACTCTGGCAGTTGCCAGATGGTAAATATTCAATAGATCCTTCATAAGTAATTATCATGTCTCAAAGAAAGAGATGCCTCCCAAGTTTCAAATCTTCTGAACTGCTATCGACTTTCATTTGGTAGCATACAATCTCCCAATCATAAAATGTTTTACATTGTTTTTTAGTAAAACGAATCACATAATTCTTTTTTCAGTAAGGCTTGGAGCTAGTGCCTTACTATATTTTATCAAGCTGAGTACATAGTACATAATTAATGATTGGTTATGAGTTTGTTGTTATTAACATTTTTACCCCCTACCTACTATGTTACAAAACCTATGTTAGGCAAAAATACTGAGCATATGTTTCATTATAGCTATCTTTGCTCTTACCTCAGAGTCTAGTGCAGTGATGGCAAACCTTTTAGAGCTTTCAGTGGTAAAACAACGCGCTGTGACACGTGTGCCATAGGTTCGCCACCACTGGTCTACTTGGTTAGATGAATATGTGAATTGATAATTACAACTAAACCTGTTAAGTACCATAGCAGGCATTTATATGAAGATGAATGGAGGCACTACATCAGGTGAAAAAACTCACTGATGACATTTGGTATAGGCTCTTCCTACATAATAAGGTAGACAATAGAAAGAAGTTTTTCCAGTAGGAATAAAGGCAAAAACATCATGAAATGTTCAGGGTGAAAAGCACTAGCTCTTGTGAGAGCAGACCACAGAGGGTAGATGAAAGACAAGGAGAAAAGCATGTGGTAGTGTCATATTAGGGACTTGGCACTTCATTCTGAAGGTATCAGAGAGCCACTGCAAGGTTTTACGTACAGGCCCATCATGTTCAGCCACTCCAACAGCAACATAAACCACACATCAGAAGATTGTGAGCGGACCAACTCTGAAAACTATTGCAATAATCCAGGTGAGAAACAATGATGGCCTGCACTAGAGGTATGGAAACATGGAGAGGAAGTTCAAGTTCAAAGTAGGTAGGTTTGAGAATCATTACAGATGCAAAATAAATAGCATCTTGTGACTAATGGAAGAAAGCACTTGAAGGAGAGGTCAGACATAAGAATTTTAGATTGAGAACCCTGCCAGATGGTGATAATATTAATCAACATTAGGCATGATGTCAAGAGCCTAGAATTTGGAGTTCAAGTTGAAAGGTTCACCACTTATCAGCTGTGACATTTGCTAAGTCTTTTCTACCCTGAAAACTCAGTTTCTTCACTGTAGAAGTAAAAATAGCTACAACCTACCTCATAGGTCTTGTGGGAATTAAATGTGATCATATATAAGCATGCATTATATGTTAGAAGTTGCTATTGTGCTATTGACATGAAAATTTGTGTGTGTGCGTGTGTGCGTGTGTGTGTGCTGGGGTTGGAACCTAGAGGGAGTGTTTAACTCACTCCACCACTGAGCTACATCCACAGCCCCTAAAACTTACATTCTTGAATCTAGCAGAACCAAATCATGACTTTGTTCTTTAGAAACAGTTATTCCGTACTGGGAACAAAAGTAAATGTCACTTATGCAGAACAGGGAGGCAGAAAAGATTGCTCAAATCATAATGACAAGTCAAGATGAAAAGACAATCACCCACACTCCAGCCCTCTTCACTATGCTGAGAAGCAGGAAATGACTGTGAGGGGCTACTGTGCAGGTGACAGTTAGCAGTCATATTTTTGACATTCCATCAAATCTGGTGTTTTGGCCTTCTTTTAATTACATAGGTAAGCACTCATTGTTCATGTTTTTAAAAAGCAATAGTTGTAACTCAGTGATTGGAGATTTGTTTATACCTCCTAATCAGCAGATTCTTTACAAGAACAATATCCTTAGGTCCAAGGTGGACAAAAACACAAACATTATTTTGTCTGAACAGTCAGTTAAAATTCTACACAAATAAAATAAACATGACCTTTGAATTGGTTGTCAGTTATGTCTTGCCTCCAAACTCTCATCCTGAAAAGGAGTGTGCACCATATTCTCTTCTTCTGAATTGTTTTTGTGAAGGACACTACATCTTACAAGTTGAATCCTCACACATAGTTCTTTTTTTATTTATATATTAATTGGTACATTTTTAGGTATACAATACATGTACATTTATCATTGGGTGCTTGTACCTGAACATGATGTATCTTGGTTCTTATTTTTCCCCCATTACCTGTGCGCCCTTCACCCCCTCCACCCTTCCCTATTTACATAGATTTTGTTTCCATTTTTTTTTCTTTCTCATAATTTTTCCTTTCCCTTCTTCCCTTTCACCTTCCCCTCCTGCCACCCCTACACCTTTGGACCTTTTCCTATTTCAAATTATCAATTATTCATTTTTATCATTTTCATCCTTATCTACACTTTCAGTTTCTCACACTAGAGAAACTATTCGGTATTTACACATGATCCTTACTCTTTTTTTTTTTTTTTTGGTACCGGGGATCTGTCACACACAGTTCTTAGGTGAGCAGGAAAGGTCTTTTGCTTCCGCTTTGTTTTATCTGTGAGTGCCACCGAGGCCTGTTCTTTGGGACAATGCGCCCTTGCCTCCACTATCTTCCATTCAAGGCACACCAGTCAAATGTTATCCTTAAGACATCTCTCTGATAAATTAATTCGTATGTAGGTACTAATGACTGACAAAGATCTGTTACTCCTTAGGTAGATATTTGCATATTAACAAGTGACTCTTAGGCCAGGGATTTAGCTCAGTGGCGCCACTGCGCCTGCCTTGAAAGCGCAAGGTCCTGAGTTTGATCCTTGGTACCGAAAAAACAAAAACAAAAGCAAAAAGCAATTGATTCTTGCCTTGACCTAGAGTAAATGAGAGGGAATTTGAAAATTCCAGGTCAGGATTGTCTCGGTGCTACCATGCACGAAATTTATGACACCATCGGTACAAAGTTTGAGCTTAGTTTTCATTACATTTTTGTGAATGAGAAAGCTAGTATAATCTGGACAATATTGCATTATTCATTCCAGGGAGAATATAGAAATTAATAAGCAGAACTATTTGGGGTTTATCTGAAGCTACATTAATAATTATTACCTAAGTCTTCAGTAGAGATGAAACTAGCATTGCTACATTAGAAAGCAGCATTAGAACTAGGTGGTTATAGAGTATAATTTAGAGTCCTCACAGTAGCATTTTGGAGAAGCATTTTAATATTTTGTCTAAACAATTATTATTAAAATTTCTTTGTAAGACTGCATATGCGAAAAACTACATAACACTGTGGAGCTACCAGTATATTTACAATCTCAGGTAGTAAGAATGGAGTCATGGCATAGATTTATCTGTATTCTTTTATCCAGTTTCCATTGGGACCAACAATAGAAAAATAGCTTGCTGAGGTTAGGGTTACAGACTATGTCCATGAAATTCAATGAGGCTAACTTAAACAAATGGAAATTGAACCATCAACTTTGACCTCAGTAATTACATGGTCTAAACAACTAAAATGTACCAGCATTTGAATAAAACTTAATGGATTCATTCTCTAGAACTGAAAGTTTGACATTTCTTTAGTATTACCTAATCTGTTAACTTGGCCAGAACAAATTTAATTTTTAAATTTCTACCTCATACTATGTATGTACCATTCACTAAAAGTAAAAACACACTCTCCTCAAAAGTAGAGATATAATAATATGTAAGTCTTAGGGTTGTTTTAAAACATTATATTATAGGTGTAAAAATACTCTGAAGTGCAGTACAGACTTAGTAGATCAATATGGTTGCCCTAATTAGAAAATTCTATCTTTTCAAAAACCAATTCATATAAGAACAATCAGTGACATACAGGGCAGGGAAAGTATTAAAGGGTGATTAACATAATCAGATCTGCATTTTAGAAGGACTCCTTTGGTGGCAGTGTGGAGAATGAATTGGCACAAGATGAGGGGCGTAGAACAGTGGGGGAGGGAACAAGACATGGCGAAAGGAATACCAGTTATTAAGATACCACTGCAAGCAGCTCAGGCAGGGCAGATAGAGTCAAAAGACACAGAAGACAGAATTAGTAAGTCCTGGCCATCAATCAATGGGTGGACTGCTGCAGACAGGTGGATGTGAAGGAGAGGGAGAAATAGTGATTCTTAAAATTTGAGAAATTGGAACTACAGAATATTTACATACTATAAACTACTCTTCTTCCTCATTACTTTAGACCATGTTGAAATTCAACTGGATTTTTTTGTATATAGTGATTAGGTAACCAAATTGTTCCCTTTCCATTTTTTTTTTGTACCTTCAGAGAGGAGTACCAAGGAGCCCCAAATCTTTCTAGTCTGAGTTCTGCCCCCAGGACCACATCTACTGGGCAGGGTTACCTGTGTGAGAAAGTATTAGGGCTCAGGGAGAAAGCTGGTTCCACTGGTGCACTCTTTCAGGCATGAGAGAAATGTAGCCAAGGAGGGACGCTGATGATTGCCAAAGAGGACTGCAAAGCTTGGAGTCAGAGAAATAAAACCAAGTGCCAGGTTCTAGGGTGAGGCAAAGCAGTAAAAGGAAAAATGAGTCACTCAGTCAGAAATTAGAACAGACTGAGGAAGAGTTAGGAATTGGAATAGGAGTTAAGTTGGGGTGAATGGTTCAGGACAAGAGCCATGAATTCTGAAAGAATGAGGGAGGCCTGTTTTCATGTAATATGGACAGGTTGGTACAGGCAAATACCTGATAGCTTAGAGCAGGCCCAGACGCCCTCTATGGAATCCCTAGGCCAAAGAATCTCTGTCTTGGGAGCTGAAGAAACAACATTTTATAATCATACCAGACTTTCATGTTTATGTTTCAGTTTCCAAAGATTTGCACTTTAAACGTATAATCTCATTAATAAATAAGATCATAAGTTCTTTCACCCCCTTCAAATTCAGGGGACAGATGATTTCTAATACAGAGTCTAAACCCAAGCTATCATTCTCTTTCTATTGAGATACTCTTTTCAAAGACAATTCCTAGAATTTATAAACACAGACTGCTTCATTAACTATGTTTAACAGGTAGCAGAGCCTTAGTTACTGACAAGTGCCAGGTGGTAGGTTGGAACACAGCCTTTGTCTCAAGAGAGATGTCTAGGTCTTTCAATTTTTTGCTTAGACTGCCATAATCTGTGCTGTGGCTCAAGGTTCTCCAAGAGGACACTCTGGCTTTGTGGGTGAAAAGGCTGAAACAAGAGAGTAGGAAAAATGTAAAAGAGACTGAGTCTTTCCTGCACCCTTCACCAAATGTCATAGTACTTGTAAAAGAGATAAAATGTTCTAGCAAGAAAAAGCTTGTGAGGGAAACATCCAAGCTGGGAAAGGATCACTGATCCGAGCTGTCTCTAACTCTGTTTCTTTTGTTTTTCACCTTTGTTCTACTCTGAGTCTCTCCTCAGCCTTGCAGCCAGGACAGTCTTTGTCACTACCAACCCTGGGTTCCAGCAGTTCTCTGGTTGCCCTAAGTCACGCAGACCAAGGAGTAACAATTCCTTTTGTTCTACCAAAGCAGAGCTGGCGTTTTTCAAGTGGCTATTTACTAAGAAAATAGAATACAAATTCAAGGAAATTCTGATGACCAGAACTCCACAGGATTAAAGTCCTGAGATTCTTTAGTCCAAGTCAGTGATTCTCAAAGAGGGCTTCCCAGGTAGACCATTATTATCAGCAACACCAGGGAACTCATTAGAAGTACAAATTCTCAGTTCCTACCCTAGAATGGCTGAATGGGAAATTCTGAGAGAGGGGCCCAGTTATCTGTGTTTTACCAAGCCCTTCACTGGATTCTGATGTGTAGTCCAGTTTGAGAACAACTGGCCTAAGGCTAGCGCAACCTGGTCCTGTTAGCTTTGATTAGTTCCATCTTGCAAAACTCACACTTCCTTTTTCTTCCTTTCCTTTGATCATCTGTGTTTGGTTCAGTTTTTCTACAGCCTAGTCCCTAGTGGTTAGCTCTATCTTAGGGCCAGTGGACTCCATTTTCTGGGCAACTGAGTACGCCAAATATCAATACTAATTATCCTTCCAGTAGATTCCACCTTTTGCCAGTTTCCCGTGTGCTTTCCATTGTACTAAGCACATTTCACTCATTGTTTCGCTCAATCCTTACAGCAGCTCTTATGAGGTAGCACATTACCCTCATCTTCCAAGTGAAGAAACATCACCTAAGAGAAGGTGACCTGTCCCAGGGATCCAGGTAATTAAGGGGGCAGAGCCAGAATTCATATTGAGGTCTCTGACTCATACTCATAACCTTGACTTCACACTGCCTCCGCACAAACACAGGGCTCCTGCACCACAAGCTAATGTCCAGGGAGGTCCTGTTGTCTCCTGTGGACCACAGTCTTGGAGGGTACCAAGTCCTTTCACATTATTCAGGACAAGCTATCTAACCTTCATGAGCTTTTGTTCCCTTATCTGTAAAATAGGAGCAATAATTACCTCAGAGGGTGCCTTGGAGGATCAAATACATGAACACATGTGAAAACGTTCTAAACTGTAATAGAAGCAAAAGGTGTTATCTACATTTTACAGGTGAAGAAATGTAAGCTCAGAGTGGTGACCCTACTTTGACAGAAATTGTTGGCTTTTCACCTGTTCTTTGAGGCTGTGAGGAGAACTCTCTTTTCCCAAAGTATCTCCCCTTGTAACTAGAAATAGAGAGCAGTATCTAATAAGTATCATCTTATTTTTCTGGAAAAATGAAAATGTTCTCAGCCCAGGGTAACAAATGGGCAGAACACTGATACATTTTGATTAAGAAAGCTGAGCATGGCCTAGAACCAGGGCACTGCCTGGGGGAGTCCTAGGTTACTCACCAGCTGCAGAGATGGGCTGTGGGGCAGCCAGAGGACACAGGATCAGGGTGAAGAAATGAGAGGACAGCTGCAACTTTGCTATAAGAAGTAGGAGAACTCAAAGGGCTGACTATCCAGCCTCACCATTTTGCTTGCGGCCTCCCTACCCCTATTACCATTTAAAACCATTTGGTCCTATTTTCCTTCTTAAACAATATTTGTGCACTCTTATCTATTCATTTGTCCCTTTCCCCTCCCTCTGCTTCTCAGATCTCCAAGTTGTTTCACTTTTCCTTTCATAATTCCTCTCCACTGATAAGACTGGTGATCTGTGAACTAGATTGTCCTTCGCAGTCATTCTTCTCTTCCACCCTGGTTCATGGTGCGCCCAGAACCAGTGCAGTGCTTCAATCCAGAAAGAGGTCACAAAGGTAAGACAGGATGCGGGTACATTTGGTGGAAACCACCAGTATCACACCAACAAGATGGAAGATGTTCCAGGCAACACTGGATGAGCCTGTTGTTGGGGCTTATGAGGACTGATATGATGGAGAAGCCACTGTGCATGTTTCCACTGGAGAATTTTTACACAGGGATTCTCATGTAATCTAATTACCTATTTTTTCCTTTTATGCAATGTATTTCCTTGCCCGAAATGCATTTTTTTAATTTTTAAAAAATATTATTTTATTGCCACATTTTAGGTATACAATACAATGACATTCATCATTGGAAATTTGCACCTTTACATAATCTCTCTAAGTTCTTATTTTTCCCCCTTCCCCTGCATTCCCTTCAACCCCTCTATCCCTCCCTATTTACAAGACTTTCATTCCATTTTTTCATTTTCTCATGTTAATTCCATTTCCTTCTTTCCTTTCCCCTACCCCTCCCACTTCCCCTTCCCCTTTGCCCCTTTTCTTCCTATTTCATATTGTCTATTATACCTTTTAGTCCTTATTTACACTTTCAGTTTTTCACACTAGAGAAACTATTTGGTATTTACACATGTGTGTCCTGTTTATTTCACTTAAGCGTATCACCTCAATGTGCATATCATTTAGCTATAAATGTCTCTAATTTCTCATTTTTTATGGCTGAGTAGTACTCCATTTTTTAAAAAAACCCACATTTTCTTTATCCAGTCTCCAATTGATGGGCATTTGGGCTGTTTCCAAGTTTTAGCTATTACAAATTGTGCTGCTACGAACATAGGTACACATATATCACTGTGGTGTGCTTCTTTGAATTCTTTGAGGATGATACCCACCAGGGGAATAGCTGGGTCAAATGAGACATCCAGTCCTAGTTCTTTGAGGTATCTCCATACTGATTTCCACAGTGCTTGCACCAGTCTAAGCTCCCACCAACAGTGGAGTAGGGTTCCTGTTTCCACCCAGCCCTGCCAGCATTTGTTATTGGTTGATTTCATGATAGCAGCCATTCTTTCTGGAGTGAGGTGGACTCTCAGTGTTGTTTTCATTTGCATCTCTCAAATGACCAGTGATGTTGAACATTTTTTCATGTATTTATTTGCTATTTCTACTTCTTTGTCTGAGAAATGTCTGTTCATTTCAGATGCCCATTTTTGGATTGGGTCTTTAAATTTGGGAGGTCTGATCTTTTTAAGTTCTTTATAGATTCGAGATAGTAGACCTTTGTCTGAGGAAGAGCAGGTGAAGATTTTTTCCCACAATGTGAATTGTCTCTTCATAGTGTTGGTGGTTTCTCTTGCTGTGCAGAAAGTTTTTAATAAGAAGAGATTCCACTTGTTGATTGTTTCTGCTAGTTCATGGGCAACTGAAGTTTTGTTCATAAAATCTTTTCCAACACCAATGTCTTCAAGGTTTCTACCTAACCTCTGTTCCAACTGGTTCAGAGTTTCTATTTTAATATTCAGATCTTTAATCCATTTTGATTTTAGTTTAGTGCATGGTGAGAGACATAGGTCTAGTTTTAATCTTTGGCAAGTTGAAACCCAATTTTTCCAGCACCATTTATTAAAGAGGCTATCTCTCCTCCAGTGAGGGTCTTTGAATCCTTTACTAAGATGAGATGGCTGAGTGTGTCTGGAGTTGTTTCAGCATCTTCTAATCTGTTCCTCAGATTGGTTTCTTTGCCAGTACCATGCTGTTTTTATCACATTAGCTTTGTAGTATAGTTTCAAATTGGGGATTGTGATACCCCTTGCCATGTCTCTGTTGCCTAGAATTGCTTTTGCTATTCTGGATCTCTTCTTGTTGCAAATGAATTTTTGGATTGTTTTCTCAAGGCCCGTGAAGTATGCTGCTGGGATCTCAATTGGGATTGCATTGAATCTATATAGCAGTTTTGGAAGTATGGCCATTTTCACTATGTTGATCCTTCCTCCCCAAGAGCAAGGGATGTCTTTCCATTTTCTGATATCATCTTCAATCTCTCTTTTCAGAGTGCTATAGTTTTCAGAGAAGAAGTCTTTGATTTCTTTTGTTAGGTTGATTCCTAGGTATTTCAGTTTTTTGGATGCTATTGTGAAAGGAATTATTTTCCCTATTTCTCTCTCAGTGAGTCTGTCATTCATGTAGAGGAAAGCTATTGATTTTTTTGTGTTGACCTTGTAACCAGCTACTTGACTGAATTTGCTGATTAAGTCTAGAAGACTTTTGGTGGAGTTCTTGGGGTCTTCTATATAGAGTATCATGTCATCTGCAAATAATGACAATTTGACTTCTTCATTTCCTATCTTTATTCCTTTTATTTCTTTCTCTTGTCTAACTGCCATGGCTAATGTTTCCAGAACTATTTTGAACAAGAGTGGTGATAGTGGACATCCTTGTCTTGTTCCTGATTTTAGTGTGAAGGATTTCAGTTTTTGACCATTTAGTATGATATTGGCTATTGGTTTTTCATAATTGACTTTTTTCACTTTGAGATAGAGTCCATCTATTCCAATTTTTTGTAGGGTTTTTATCATAAATGCATGTTGGATTTTGTCAAATGCTTTTTCTGCATCTATGGAGATAATCATATGGTTTTTGTCCTTGGCTCCACTGATATAGTGTATTACTTTGATTGATTTTCGTATATTGAACCATCCCTGCATCCCTGGGATGAATCCCACTTGATCAGGGTGTATGGTCTTTTTGATGATCTTCTGCATTCTATTTGCCAGTATCTTATTAAGGATTTTTGCATCTATGTTCATTAGTGAGATTGGCCTATAGTTCTTTTTTTGGGTTGAGTCTTTCTCTGCTTTGGGCATCAAGGTGATGCTTGCTTCCAGGAATGAATTTGGGAGTATTGCTTCCCTTTGAATTTCACTGAAGAGTTTAAACAGTAGTGGCAGTAGTTCCTCTCTAAATGTCTTGTAAAATTAAGCGGTGAAGCCATCAGGACCCGGACTTCTCTTAGTTGGTAAGTTTTTAATTCCACTTTCAGTTTCATTGATTGATATTAGGTCATTTAGAATTTTTAGGTCTTCTTCGTTCAACTTTGGTAATTCATATGTATCTAGGAATCTGTCCATTTCTTCTGTATTTCCCATCTTTTTGGCATATAGGTTCTGCAAGTAGGTATTGATTATCCCCTGGATTTCTGCTGGGTCTGTTGTAATTTCACCCTTTTCATTCCTAATTGCATGGATTTGGGCCTTTTCTTTCCTTTTTCTTATAAGAGCCAACTCTTGGCTTCATTGATTTTTTGTATCGTTCTCTTAGTCTCCAATGCATTAATTTGTGCTCTGATCTTTATCATTTTCTCCCTTGTATGAGTATTGGGTTTGTCCTGTTCTTCTTTTTCTAGAAGCTTGAGGTTCAGCATCAGGTTAATTGGGCTCGCTCTGCTTTCCTAATATGCGTATTCACTGCTAAGGATTTCCCTCATAAGACTGCTTTCATTGTGTCCCATAGATTCCGATATGTTGCATTGTCATTGACATTTAATTGAAGGAACTGTCTGATTTCTTCTTTAATTTCCTCAGTGATCCATTGGTTATTCACAAGTGTTTTGTTCAATTTCCATGTGTTTGTGAAATTTTTGTGGCTTCTTTTGCTATTGATCTCCAATTTCATCGCATTATGTCCCAATAATATACAGGAGATAACTTCAATTCCTTTGCACTTACTTAAACATGTTCTATGACTGAGTATGTGGTCTATTTTGGAGAATGACCCATGTGCAGCTGAAAAAATGTGTATTCTAATTTTGTGGGGTGGAACACTCTTTAAACATTTGTTAAATTCATTTATTCAAGAGTTTGATTGAGTTCTAGTATTTCATTACTTATTTTTTGTCTAGTTGAGCTATATATTTATGGCAGTGGGGTGTTGAAGTCCCCCACTACAATTGTATTAGTGCATATATGACTTTTCATGTCCGTTAGTATTTGTTTTATATAGTTGGGCACACTAGTGTTTGGTGCATATATATTTATGATTGTCATCTCTTCCTGTTGGATTGCTCCCTTTACATGCATGTAGTGCCCTTCTTCATCTCTCTTAATCAGTGTTGGTTTGAAATCCACTTGATCTGCAAAGAGGATAGCTACTCCTGCTTTTTTTTGGGTTCCCGTCATCGCATGGAATATTGTTTTCCACCCTTTAACTTTCAATCTAAGAATTTCTTTTTGAATTAAGTGTGTTTTTTGTATGCAGCATATTGCTGGATTTTGCTTCTTGACCCATTCTGCCAGTCCATTTCTTTTGATTGGTAAATTAAGACCATTTACATTGATGGTTATAAGTGATACAGATTGACTTGTCATTGTCATGACCTTTTCTTTTTGTTGGATTCTCCCCTTTTACATTTAATTTCTTGTTGCGCCTGATGGATTCATTCTGCTGTGCTTCCTGGGGTTGTAATCCTCATTTTCTGTACCTAGGATATCACCTACAGTGTTTTGTAGTGCTGGTTTGGTATTCATGAATTTCCTAAGGTGCCCTTTTTCATGAAAGTATCTTATTTCTCCATCAATTTTGAAAGATAGTTTTGCAGGGTACATCAATCTGGGTTGGAGGCTGTTTTTCTTTAGGGCTTGGAACACATCACTCCAAGCTCTTCTTGCCATGACAGTTTACATTGAGAAGTCTGCTGTGATTCTGATGGACTTTCCTTTGTATGTGATTTGTTTCTTTTCTCTAACTGCTTGTAGAATTTTCTTCTTCTCTTGGGTGTCAGTATCTTAACAATTATATGCCTATGTATAGATTTTTTTTGATGAAGGCTAGTTGGAGTCCTATATGCCTCACTTATCTGTATGTCAAGTTCTTTTCCCCCTGCTTGCAAAGTTTTCTGCCATTACTTCTGTGAACAGTTTTTTTTATGTCATCTGCACTCTCTCCTGTTTCTTCATTGACTCCAATCAGTCTTATGTTATTCTTCTTTGCATTGTCTAGCAGCTGCTGGATTTATTTCTCATGGTCCCTTACAATTTTGAAGCAATTTTTCTTTTTCTGGTCACTACTTGCAATTTTATCTTCTATATCTGAAATTCTGTCCTCACATTGGCTCATTCTGCTGTGTAGACTTTCAGCGGAGTTTTTAATCTCCTGGAAATTTGTTTGTATCTGTTTTGATTCCATTTGTTTCCTATGTTGGGATTTTATCATGTTCCTCAGCTCCTCTAATTTTTATCTGTGTCCTCTCTAGATTTATGAATCAAGTTTTGCACTATGAGCACAATCTCTGCTGTTATCTAAGAAATTATTTCTGATTTCTTTTTTCCAGATCCTCTTTTGTTGCCAGTTCAGGGAGTCCAGGTGGTTGAGTATCAGGGTGTTCCATCTCATTTCCCTTTGGGATTGCTGTAGGTCATCTGGAAGTCTGGTTTTGAGACTTGTTTATGTTTCTTCTCATTTCGACTGGGCATGGGGGTTTGCTATTTGAGCCCACGCAGCTCACCTCCTCTGGGCTGGGAGTGGTGGGATGGCAGCCAGGAAGCCCCCTCCTCTGGGCTGGGAGCAGTGGAACAACAGTCTGGAGGCCCCTACCTCTGGGCTGGTGGCGGTGGAACTGAAATGCATTTTTAAAAGAAACTTGAACATGGAATAACCCAGAATAAATGCTGAGATAATAGATTCTAAAGAAAAAAATCCTGTACTTACTCTCTTTGTCATAATTTATTCTTCAGCAAGTCATTCTTCAAAAATATTCCATTTCTATAGAGTACAAAACATTGTTTTTAATACAATTCTTTGTAATTTAGAATATCAAAACAGATTCGAGCATAATATGAATTATAACTATATTGAGGTATGCACATGAAATTTAGTTACCATTCCTCTATGGCATAATTAAAAAGAAAAGCCACACTGAGCCAAATTTCTTGACCTTAAGACCATAATGTATGTACGTATATATGTATGTATGTATTTATTTATTTATTATGGTGCTGAGGATTGAACCCAGTTAATACTGAGTTACATCCCAGTCCTTTAAAAAAGTCATTTATTTGAGGCAAAGTCTTGCCCAGGCTGGCATGAAATTTATAATGCTCTTGCCTCAGCCTACCTGAGTAGCTTGATTTACAATCAGGTGGCTCCATGCCTGACCCAGCCCAGAATCTTTGAAGAGAGGATCAGAGAGAAGTTGTTAATAGGAGGGGAGATGGTGTGTTTGTCTTCTGTGAGGACAAATTCAAAGGTTCAAGACAATTCATAAGATTCTTTTAGTTAAAAATAAAGGTTCTTCTAGTTAGATATACTGGTTTTATTTTCTACAAAAGTAATCTAAATCTTTAATCTCTTTAACTGTCATTTATACTGTTGTTTGAGCGGATGAGTTCCACAGGTGTACTGCCCAGTGTGAAAAGTCTCACTTCCTTTAATTTGTCTTGGATTTGACTTTTGAATGCTAAGCTCTATCCAGGTTTTTTTTTCTTAAGTTTATTTATTGGTACATTTTAGGTATGCAATACAGTTACATTCATCATTGGGTCTTGTATCTTTACATGATGTATCTTGGTTCTTATTTTTTTCCCACTGTCCTGCCCTCCCTTCAACCCCTCTGGCCTTCCCTATTTACAAAGACTTTGTTTCCATTTTTTCCTTTTCTCAAATTTTTTCCCCTTCTTTCCTTTCCCCTATCCCTCCCATTTCTACTATTCCTTTAGACCTTTTCTTCCTACTTCACAATATCAGTTATACATTTTGATCTTCTTTACACTTTTAGTTTTTCACACCGGCAGGGGTTTTTTTGTTTTGTTTTGTTTTTTTCTTTTTGGAACCAGGGATCTAACTCCAGATCTTGCACTTGCAAGGCAGGAGGTAGAACCACTGAACTAAATCCCAGGCCCTGTGCTGAGCTCTAGTCAGTAGATAGCTCTACTAAATATTGTCTCTGCACATACCCTTCGCGATGCTTTTCCAATGAGGAAAGTTGTGGGACCTATTCACAGGGTCACAGTACTGAATGATTCAGTGCATGTGAAGTGCTTAGATATGTGCTGAGCCCAGAGGAAGCCCTAAATAAGTGACCGTCGCTAGCACTGCTAGTATTAATGCTAACTTTGGCCATTGCCTCTGTTTCTGTCTCTTACACCTGACTGCATAGCACCTTCTCATTGCCCAGTTCTCACTGCCCATCTCTGCACCACCTTGGGCTTCATGACACCTTTCTTGACTTCTCACCCCTTGAGTTTCACATTACACTCCAGATATATCTCCAAAATATTTTTAAAACAAATTTTAAAAAATAGAATAACACATTGTTTTCTTTCTAGTCTTTCTCTGTTGATTTACAGAATTTTACTGGTCTTTCTAGCCAAAGTGGTGCAGTGAGCTGAAATAGTTTCAGAAATAATTTACCACTTTTAGATCATTTTCCAGAGCCATAAGTAACAACACATTTAATTATTTTTTGTACAGTTAATTTTTTCTTTTACCTTACAGAGAGGATCTATTCTTTCTTTTTTCCTACTCCCTCATTTTTGAGACATCTTCTTTCCATTTATCTTACATTAATTTGTCATTTCGCTACTGAGAAGAGCGAGTGCCAGCTACAAATACAGAAAGACATTGTGTATGCTTAATTGTGCATTATTTGTAATACTTCATTTTTGAGACATAGTCTCACTTGCTAGTGCAGGCTGGCCTTGAATTCACTATGTGGCCTATGCTGGCCTCAAACTCGTGGTGATCCTCCTGCCTCAGCCTCCTGAGTGCTGGGATTACAGGCATGTGCCACCTCGCCAAGCCTATCTATTTGCAATACTTAAATAAGCCTGGGCCCATGGGATTCCTAGGGCTGACACATCTCCATCCTGAGAAGCCCCCATTTTTTCCTATCCTCCAATTCATTCTGTAACTTAGCTTTCCTTTCATGAAAAAAATGTTTCGCAAATCCCATAGGGTCTCATTTTAACAACAACACAATAGTAAAAAAAAAAAAAAAAAAAATGAAAGTTTGTCAAGGACTTTTTATGAAGTCTTTGTAAATTCTATCCCTTGCTTCCTTTTTGTCCATATATTATTTACTCTCTTGAGGAGTGCTAATAGATTAGTCAGACGTGATTTTCCTCACAGAAACCGGCCGCTTTCCTCCTGAAAGGTCATGTTCGACTGTGACTCTAGATTTATTATTAGGCTATAAAACAATAGGTTTCCAGATTCTTCTTTTTAAGAAAGTTTTTCACAGAATCATTAAATGTCAGCGTTGGAAAGAGCTGTAGAGATAGCCTAATTCTCTTCAGTTTATGATAAGGAAATTGGGGCCTAGAAAGGCTTTTGCCAAACTTGTTTTTTACCTATTAGTCTTTTAAATATTTTAGTAAAATTCTTATTTTGGATTGTGCTGAGATGTTTGGGAATATGTTTACTTTGATGTTTCGAATGGAGTGTATTTTTCTTCCCATGGAGTATACAATAGATATAATTTATGGAAGAAAAATGTTAAGAACTCTAATTTTTAAAAATCGGCTTGTCATATTTAACTTTATTGTCATGTGCTCTATTTCACAATTTGCTTTTTATTATTGCCATTAAGCATTCTATTTGAAAAATCGTACCTATTTTCTTACTGTGAAAAACACATCGCCAAATTTCCATGGAGTTAGCTGCTGTGCGCCCTGCTCTAGGGACTTTCTATAGATCGCCACTGCAAGTTCCCATGCAGGCAATGCAAACCTACAATGCTTGAAAACAATTTTGGGCTGCAGGAGAAGGTGGCTGGATGAAGGTGACAGCTGGCGTGCAGGTCGTGTGCTTCTTCACTATCTGGGTGACAAGTGCATGAATGTGTTAACTTTGTGAAAATTCACTGAGTTGTTGCACACTTAGGATTTGTGCAGGTTTCTGTAGGCATCTCACACATTAATGAAAGTTTAAAGAAAAAAATCATGAAAGCCATTATTTAAATCAACTCGATTAATGGATACTTTTAGTATTTTCTTTCAGCGGATGAGAAAACTGAGGTGCAAGACCAGAGAGCTAGTAGGAAGCCTAAAGTCGGATTTGAAACTCAGTAGTCTGAATTCTGTTCTTAATATACTATATTCTGTGCTGCATCTCAGAATTGATTTTTTCTTAGTGTCAAGGTTATTTGCTTTCTAAGCTTATGATGACCTTTTATTTAGGCCTAACTACATCTGCTTCTGTATTTCCCCTAATTATATATCACCACTCCTTAATTCAGTGGACATGTGTCCACATACCCATTTAGAGGATAAAAAAGGGAAAATGCTTTAATGACATAATTTCCCTGTCCTTGCCATTTATTTGTTTGTCTCTTGACGTCTTTTGAAGGAAACTAAAGTATAGAAACTCCAACCTGAAACTCTAAGAATATTCTAATTTTTTCAAAATTTGTTTTTTTATTAGTACATGTTTGCCATATGTAATGATCACATTCATCATGGAGAATTTGTATCTGTACATAATATACTCTATCTTAATTCTTTTTTCCCATTCCCTTCCCCTCTCTTCAACCCTTCTTCCTCTCTCCATTTACCAAAACTCTGTTTCCATTTTTTTCATTCAATTCTCCCCCCCATCTCTCTCTTGAATAGAGCAGAAATCACAATATAGTCTTTTGTTTGAACATAAACATTTTAGGGATTCAGAAAACCGCAGAAGGAAGAAAAGCATTTTAGGCACTCCAGATTCCAACAGACTCTACCCTTGATTGCTGTATAATGTCTGAACAAGTCCAAATGCTTTCTTAAATAAGGGTTTAGAGACTCGTAAGGGTTGCTAAGAGTAGCAGAGGCTCAGAGAATGGGCAAATTGACAGGAGGGAGAATTACCACTCTTTGCAAATTGTCAATTCTGTACCCGATATTGCATTATAACAGTTTGAGTTCATTACAATATTTCACCATCACCATTACCATTTGATGTAGATACTAGTAATGCCCATTTTTCAGATAAAGAAAATGAGGTCCAGACATGAACTTCACACACCCTAACAAGGTCTGCCGGGCTGCAAAGCCTGTATTTCCCCTCTATTAAATTGCACCATCTTTCGCGAAATGTCTCACTCTCTGTTCCAGAGTAAAAATATCAAAAGAAAATTATCTGAATACATATATTTTGTCTTTTAAAAAGTTTTTACTGAAAGAAAGCTCTTATTCTTTACAAAGAATATGAAGGTGCTTTCTAATGGAAGGGAAAGGTGTTTTGAGCAAGAGTACTGATCAGGTAATTCACTCATTATAGTGGATCATTACAGTGAATCACACTTTTCCTTAATCTCTTCCATGGAGAACACTAAAGAATAATCAGTTTGAAAATACTATGGATGTTATCACTTTTGGAATGAAAACTGAGATTCAAAATATTGTTCTTAAATGATATTAATAATTAGAGTACATTAAAATAAATTCAAAACTCTAATAGATCTGTGATCTTTTCTTGTTTCATTTTTTTTTTTTTTTTTTGTACCGGGGATTGAACTTGGGACCTTATGGCAGAACCACTGAGCTAAATCGCCAGCTCTAAATCTGTGATCTTGACCATGAGGCTTATAAATTAATCAGGATATTTTTCAATGTTCCAAATATAGAAAAGCATTCTACTCCCTGTAATTTATAATCAGTATAAATATGGAGGTTAAAAATCATGAATTCTTTTTTTATTGTTTTGCTTAAATTCTTTGATTGGCACATTTTAGGTATGCAATACGTTTACATTTATCGTTGGGTGCTTGTACCTGTACAGGATGTATCTTGTTTCTTATTTTATCCCCATTCCCTGTGCTCCCTTCCCTATTTACAAAGACTTTGTTTCCATTTTTTCCTTTTCTTCTAATTTTTCCTTTCCCTTCTTTCCTTTCCCCTTCCCTTCCCACTTCCACTTCCCCTTTGCCCCTTTTATTCCTATTTCAAATTATCAATTATTTGTTTTAATCATTTTAATCCTATTTATTTCATTTAAGAGTATGGCCTCGATATGCATCCATTTACCTATAAATGTCTCTAGTTTCTCGTTCTTTATAGCTGAGCAGTACTCCATTTTATTTAAAAAAAAAAAACACATCTTCTTTATCCAGTTTCCAGTTGATGGGCAATTGGGCTGCTTCCAAGCTTTAGCTATTACAAACTGTGCCGCTATGAACATGGGTGCACATATATCACTGTGGTATGATTCTTTTAATTCTTTTGGGAAGATACCCAGCAGGGGAATAGCAGGGTCAAATGGGACCTCTAATTCTAGTTTTTTGACATATCTCCATACTGATTTCCACAGTGGTTGCACCAGTCTACACTCCCACCAACAATGGAGAAGTGTTCCTTTCTCTCCATACCTCCGCCAGTATTTGCTATTGGTTGATTTCTTGATAGCAGCCACTCTTTGTGGGGTGAGGTGGAATCTCAGAGTTGTTTTCATTTGCATCTCTCGAATGACCAGTGGTGTTGAACCTTTTTTCATATGTTTATTTGCTGCCTTTACTTCTTTGGCTGAGAAATGTCTGTTCATTTCAGATGCCCATTTGTGAATTGGGTCTTTAAATTTGGGAGCTCTCATTTTTTCCAGTTATTTATATATTCTAGATAGTCTTTTGTCTTAGGAACAGGTGCTAAAATTTTTTCCCACATTGTGGGTTTCCTGTTAGCTCTGTTGGTGGTTTCTCTTGGAGTCCAGAAGCTTTTTAATAAGATGAGATCCCAGTTGTTGACTCTTTGTGCTAGTTCCCGTGCTCCTGAGGTTTTGTTCATAAAGTCTCTTCCTATGCCAATGTCTTCAAGAGTTCTACCTAACTTATCTTCCATCAAGTTTAGTGTTTCTGTTTTAATATTTAGATCTTTAATCCACTTTGATCTTAGTTTAGTGCATGGTGATAGATATAGGTCTAGTTTTAATCTTTGGCAGGTAAAAATCATGAATTCTGATGCTACACTCCTTAAGTTAAAATTCTGGCTCCGGGGCCAAGGATTTAGCTCAGTGGTTCCACCACTTGCCTCGCAAGTGCAAAGGCCTGGGTTAGATCCCCAGTACAAAAAAACAATTCTGGCCCTATATCTTAGTAACAGTATGGCCTTCACTTATAGGTTTGTCAGATTTAGCAAATAAAGATGCAATAAATCCATTTAAATTTGAATTTCAGATAATCAACAATGCTTGATTGATGTCTCATGCAGAATTATTCATCGTTTATTAAAAATTCAAATTCAACTAGTATCCTATATTTCATCTGACAGAGTTATTAATCTATCTGTGCTTCAGTTTTTTCATCTGTAAAGTGGGAATGACAAGATTCGATGGTAATTCCATGAGTAGCTAGCTCATGAAATTGAGGTAAGGATTAGATGGTATCATATATAAACCACAACCATGCCCGAGACAGAGTGAACATTATATAAATGACAGCTATTATAATTAATTCCTCTATTTACATTAATTTAAGTGTGGCTTGGGCTTCTGCTTTAAAAAGGACAAGGAAAGAATTACTTTGTGCCTCACTTACTATGTGTAGAACCGCAGTAGAGAACTGAGAGTGCAACTTTGTTCTATGTGTACTCACTTTGAATACCTTACTTTTCACTAGGAAAAATGTTCAATAACCTGGCATTTTGCAACCCAGACACAGTTCCTCCTGCTATTGTTCATATGAATGACCTTTCCATACAGCAGCAACCTTTTTATGCCTTTAGAGTCTGGGAAAAATAAGAAAATATATCTTTTAAAAAATATATTTTATGAACTAAATCCATCCTTCACAACATAGTAAGCAACTATTTCTCTCTCTTAGCCTAGCAGGGAGCTGTATATTGCCAGATGCAAAAGAAGCATTAAAATTTAAGAGCTGGTATATTTCCGTTTCTTGTAACACCTGAGGAAAAAAAACCCCAAATAAGTAAAAAAAATGTAGTGTACAAACTATTTAATATACAATCTGTTTATGTGTTCATGGTCTCATTTTGTAAATGTCTACCACTATTTTCACAATTTATGTGGAAAGTGTGATTTATCTGTGTTAATTTCAAGTTGGCAGTTAGCCACTTGAATGCTTACCTTCATGTATGCTAAACTGCAGGGATATGTGAGGTTTCATAAAAGGTCAATAGCACAGCAGGAAGGAAAGAACCAGAACTGTATGAATGATTCTGAAAAATTGGAGAAATATTAACTAAAGTCGCTACACACTTTCCCAGCAGGCAAATATCGTGATTTTACCAGTAATCTGTGCTTTAGATTGCAATAAATTGTTCTTGTTTTTCTTTCCATTGTAGGAGACACTAACTTGGCTTTGTGAAACAACGCATGCATGTCAGCTCCCACCTCATTTTCTTTGAGTGTAGGATGGGAAGTATAATACAAACTGTTCTGGTGCACAATAATCTATTTTACAGTTGCATGCGAGAAAAGCATCTCAGAAAACTTGGCATTGTAGCATTCAGATCTCTTCACATCATTCTTGTCCTTTACTTAGCTCCTTTCTTTACTGTCATTATCACACATTCAAAAGGTAATTTATGCATGCAGGAACACAGCAGAAATTCTTAGTAATACAATCTTACAGACACGAGACTAACAATCACTACTTTGAAGAAAATGGTATCTTTCTGCAGAACGATATGGCACCAATAGGCAGCATTTGACTGGTCCAAAATATAGGACAATTATTCAAGAAGTAGTTTTCTAAATAGGAAATGAATGATTCCAACTTGGTTTCTATTTTTATTTCCTTTATTGATACCTTGCCATGAGGTTACAAAGGATTCATCTCTGCGGTTGTCAAATCTATATTTGCAATCTGACCTCTTGCTATTTCCAAAAGCCTTCTGGACATTTTTCATTTAGATGTGATATAGGCATCTCAAAGTCAAGGTACCCAAACTGAACTCCTTATCTTTCCCCCAACCCTGGGCCTTCTCTATTCCCTGGCTCAGTTGCAGGCATCATCTGACCAGTTCCTGAAGCTAGATGTCTCTGGCATTTTAAACCTCTCCTTCTGGTCCTGTCTACATCCAATCAATTGAATGCTGCTGATTCCACCTTCAGATTGTTTCTGGAACCTATCACCTCCTCTATATTCTCACAGCCATTAATTTAGTTCAATCTCTCTTCCATACTTTTAAACGGCCTCCTAATGGCCTCTTAATAAGTCCCTCTGCTTCCACTCTCTTCTATGTCCAATATATCCTTTATGTGCTAAACAGAGTTTTCTTTTGAAAAAACAAATCTGGATCAAATTTCTCTCTTCCTTAATACCCTTCAGGACTCCTAGGAGCCTTTGGGATCAAGAATAAGCCCTGCACAATGATCCACAGCCAGCCCCTAACTTATCCTTCCAGCCTCATTGCTGGGATGCCTCATCAACTGTTTGTGTGTGTTCAAAAGCAAACTGCCAGCTAGTCCTCAAAGAAAGCTTCTCACTTCTCTAAGCTAGTGGTTGTTAATCAAGAATACCCATTATCATAGCTTTTTTTATGGTACTGGGGATTCCACCCAGAGCCTTCGCACTGAGCTACATCCCTGGCTCTCATTTATTTTTACACAGAGTCTCACTAAGTTGCTAAGCTGTCCAGGCTGGGCTTGAACTGCCTCCTACCTCTCCCTCACAGCCTCCTCCCTGGGTTACAGGTGGACGCCATCACTCCTGGCTAATTGCAGCTTTTACAAAATAAAATTGCAGTGCCCCTTTTTCATTTGAAACCTATAAATTCAGAATTGTGAGCAGAATCTATGTTTTCACCAGGTCATAGGTGCCAGGCCATACACACTCATAGCTTAGGAGTTTGTTCGTGCTGTTCCATCTGTCTGGGATGCTCTCTCTTTTCTATCCCCTCACCTCAATTCTTTACCTACTCATTTCTCAAGGCTAAGTTCAAATGTCACCTCCTGTGTGAAGCCTTCTGAGACCTCTACAAGTACAATGAATTGCTCTTGAGTGCTTGCTGCTATATTTTAAATAGAGGACTATTGTGTTCATTTCTTACCTTGATTGTGCCTTGTCCATGGTTTTCTCCTGTGAGAAAGCAAACTCCCAGCACTTAGCACAGTGCCTAACATCGTGCTCAAGAAGGACACAAGAAAAGACAGGAGAAATGGAAAGATACGGTTTGGCTTAGGCTGAAATGTGGGGGTAAAGTGAAAGTATAAAAAAGACATTCTGTCTTGGGTTTGTTAGTGAAAATTCCATTATAGGCTATAGTTGGATCCTTGTGACAGACTTCATCATATGACATATGGAATGTTAGCTAATCTTAAAAAGCCAATATGCCCCATGGGGAAAAAAGAGGAGCAGGATGGGAGATTTTCTTGTTTACAATGTCTAGCTGTTGCTCTGAGAAACTTCTGGTAGTCCCTGATAACAGTTCTACAGGGGTGCCTGTGAGTCCCTGGTCTCTTCAAGTTCTGTTGCTTACAGCAGTAATGAAACCATGGAAGTTTTTGCCACAGGTTGATGGACCCTCAGCTGAGAAAGTTGAAGGTTGGTAGTTTTACATAACTGCCTTTCTTAAAGGTCCTGGCAACAACTTCCTTTTCCTCAGTGTGAGCTGATGGCATAGTCACTTCCTATTTGGTCTCAACTGCCGTTTTTTTTTCCTGTTTTTAACTGCCACCTTTGACTAGAGCTGTTCTCCTGAGGTGCTTATGAATTAAAGAACAAGTTGTCAATTCAATACATTTTTAAAATTCCACTCAGTGGTGAAGAAATATTACTGGGATTGGTTGTTGAGCATCATTTCATGGGAAGATATGAAAAGGCTCTCCTGTGACTAAAAACTACTCAAGAGAGCAAAAAGAAGTTACCTGACCTTATTACAAAGAGCTCCGTTTCCCAAAAAAAGTTTGTCCAAGAAATGCCCTCCAAACTCTTCACAGAAGAAAGCCTCTGCACATGCCCGTGTGGGGAAACCAAACTGTCATTAGGGCATTGCCAGTGAAGCAAGCTGTGCTTCTCTTGGCACTGAGAACACTGGGAATGGGCCCATGTGGGCTCTGAGGGTCTTCATCTCAGCCTGAGGCATCTAAAGGTCAGCAGTGAGATTCTGTAACCGAGTTCAGGCAGGTAGCAAAGCTGCAATCAGGAAAGAAACTCTGAACATTCTATGTTTTCACTCCTCCCTCTTCATGTGTATGAAATTGTCCAGGTCACATTTGCTTCTTTCAGCTCTGTAACCAATTGGTGAAGACAAGAAGCTATGAGCTCGATTCTTGCAGTATTTAATGCAAATATTTCAAAGCAAGTAAGTGTACATGTAAAGAAACGCTATAAGCAGGAAACCGCTTAAGCAGCATCTGCTTCCAGCCACCTCCTCTGTTGCTCTATTCCCCGTCACCAGCTCCGGAAGTAAAGCTAGAGAGAACATTCAGCTGTGCAAAGTCTTAAATACTATAGCCTTTGTTAAAAAAAAATACTGTGGTAGGGGATTGTTCAAGGCTCAAAAATACAAGGTGATTCTGGAGAATTCAGCAATTATACAGGTTTAATGTTGCCTGACAAGAACTGTTTCAATCATTTTTTCATCGGGATGCTTTGTCAGAACAATAGCGAGGGTACATCTGCAAGAACTATTATTTCATGGTTTCCAATTTGATACCCACAGAGAGTAAAAAGGAGATTTGAGGTATCACATATGTTTTTATTTAAAAGAAAAGGACCTTTGAATGCTGTACTTCCAAATATCAGTACAATGTCTTAAAGCCTGAATCAAAATATCCCTATCACTGGATGGTAAGCTTCTAGAATTACCCAGATAATTTCCTTTGGTTTTAGATATTCTGATAATTGAAAGAAATTCAAATAATTCTACCAGTTTGCCATGATATTTTATTTATTTTATATATTTCAACACAGCCACTAGGCTAAAAATGTGAAACTCCAAAATGTGAAATTCTACCTTTAATTTTTTTTTTTGTACCAGGCATCGAACTCAGGACCTCCTGCTTGCCAGGCAGGTGCTGTGGCACTGAGCTAAATCCCGGGCCCCTACCCTTAAATTTTGTAATGTAGAAGAGCGGTCAAATTTATCTTGATGAATTAATATATTGGAAGTCTTTTAGGTAATGCTTAGTATATTAGAACACGTTCAGTGATAAGTTTTTAAACAAATCTATGTTTTCTTAAAGCTATATTCTGTTCAATTTTACTTTGAAGAAGTAAAATATTCTAGTGTCCATTGTATATTGGGAGGGTACCAAAAGCATACATGAATTTCTTGTCTGTGTATCTATTCCTTTGGACCAATTTATCTATGGCTTAGTACAAAGGTAAGATAATAATACTCCTGTTTCCAGCACCAAATTAACATGGCCCACTATACTGTGGATGTTTTTTCTTTGGCCCCAAACACATTTAACTAAACTCCTCAAGAAGCAGTGATTCCCAAGTCTGCCTCTTGATTAGTAGCCCTTAATACAAAAAGTGTAGAGTGTGGTTTCTCAAATTTTGGCACCATTGCCATTTTGGGCTGGATAATTCTTTGGTTTAGAGACTGACTGTCTTGTGCACTATAGGATGGTTAGCATTCCTGTCCCCTACCCTCTAGATTCCACTAGTATCTCCCTCCTCACTGTGACACTCCAAAATGTTTTCCAGGAGGCAAAAGTGCACATAGTTGAGAATCCTGGCTTTAATACATTATTTCATTGTTGCATACATTAAAGTTTGGCCATTTTTATCTACCTGTACTTTAGCTATGAACCAGTCCATTCAGTGAATATTTATAAACATGGGCAAAGTTAAATATTTAATACTGAAGGTTTGACAAATGACAGGAAACTGAAACCACAGAAACTAAATTTAAATTTGGGGGAGCTCAAGGACACTCACTTGGAATTCACTGACTTTACTTAATTTATATATAATCTTTATTTATATAACTATCAAGTACTCATAGCCACTCAGATCGCATCAAACAAGCAAGTTCCAAATTCTGAGGTGCAGTATTACACCCTGTGCTACCCAAAGCCTAAGATGTAGAGTCTTTCCTCTAGGAACCTCTTCTATCAAGCTTTAGGAATACATAGCAATTTACACGTTGCATCCCCCCCCATTCAAAAATCCAAGATGCAAAAAGCTCTGAAATCTGAAATCTGACACTCCTTTGCCAAGTAGGATGCTCCAAAATTTTTCAATTTTAGAGCATTTCAGGTTTCAGATTTTCATATTAGGGTTACTCAACTGATAACCTCTGTGCAAAAAGTACCAAATCCAAAAAGTCCCAAATCACTTCTGGTCTCAAGTATTTCTGATAAGGGATATTCAACCTATATTATTAGACTATGAATGTATGTGTGTGAGGGGTGGGTAACAAAAGCATAATTGATTTTCTTGTCATTTGACTTAAATTAGGAATTTGAGGGCCAGGGATTTAGCTCAGTGGCAACATGCCTGCCTCACAAGCTCAAGGTCCTGAGTTTGATTCCTGGTACCGAAAAAAAAAAAAAAACAGTTTACTAAGCAATGACTCTAGGAAATGTTCCAATGGTCCAGGTCTGAAAATTTAGCATTCACTCTTTTCCATTATTATGTAACTCTGGCCCAGAATGAAGTCAGGAAAAGTCACTTCTCTGATATGTTTAATTTACTTATTTATTAAAATCATAAAATACACTCTCAAATGGTTGCAAAATCAAAGTAAGTGGAAAGAATTTACAAGACAAAATGAATGGTGTAACACATAAAGTGACCAATTTAAAGTTTTGGCAAGAGCAATGCCTAGGTGTTTAACCTGGCATCAATAAAATATGCGATGAACCCATTATACACCCAGTAACCTCAATGAAGAATTCAAAGGAATTGGATTTATTTATTCAACTAATATTCACTGAGGGCTTAGTATGTTTCACACACTGTTCTAGGCTCTGGGGCTACAGCAATGAATGAAACAACCAAAACACTTGCCCTCAGAGAGCTGCCATTCTACCTGAATAATTTTTGTGTAAGAGGAGCTGGATCTCTGGTTTCAAAGCCCCAAAATTTTGATGGGCAGACTAAACTCATGAAATAGATGAAACAAGAAGAAAGAACTACAGTGTGAGTTCTGCTTCCACTGACATGCAACAGGAAAGTTTAAAGGAGAGCTTGGAGCAACTGGGACACTCAGCGGACCCACCCACTCGAGGTAGGTCTTAAGTGACAGAGCTTGATTCAGATTCTTGCTAACTGTGTGTGATCTAAAGATCAGTCATCTCAGCACTCCCTGGGAGCTTGTTAGCAATGCAGAATCTTGGACTCACTCCAAGCTTCTGAGATCAAGATCTTCACGTTAAAAAGAACCCCAGGAGATTTCTATGGACATTATAGTGTACGTGGCACTGCAGGTTTCTGGCATTAAGTCTGAGCTGGGCTGGTGGGACACAAACACTAGATTGGGGCCTACCAGAAAGCTAGAGATTATGAAAGCCCAAATTTGGAAAACCAGGAGTAAGGAAAATGTGATTATGTCCTTTATCATCTTTAAAAACAAACAGAAGCCGTATGGTGGGGAAATAATAAGTTGATGATCAATCAGTGGGACCTAGGTTTGAATTCCTAGTTGTACCACTTTTTTTTTTTTTTGTAGTTGCAGGGTTTGAGCTCAGGGCCTTTGTACTGTGCTGTGACCCCAGCCTTTCTATTTTTCATTTTAAGACAAGGTCTTGCTCAGTTTCCTAGGCAAGGCTTCTTCTGCCTCAGCCTCCCAGAGAAGCTGGGATTACAGGCATGAACCTAGCTTACCATCTTTTAATTATTTGTACGTAGGTCAAATTATTTACCTGGCTGAGCCTTTTTCTTTCTCTGTAAAGTAGGGGAAATCGGTGTGACCCCAGAAGGGCCTTGTCAAAATTCAATAAGGTAACATATAAAACACTTTGTAGCCCCTAGCATAAAAATGATATACATTAGTAACAATGATGTTGACAATAATCATATCCTCTGTGAGGTGTAAAAGGAAGAGCACTTATTATTTACTAGAGCCCCCCTCCCTCCATGTGTTGGGTACACAGAACCCTGACAAACCAACAGGTAAGGAATTTCACCTGCACATTACACTGGTACTTGGAATTTACTGTTTAAAAATGTGATTAACCCCTTGTGTGTTCTCAGAGGTGCCTTCATGATGAGAGCTCTGTGACTGGCATTACTACTATTGTCACTGTTGTCATTCGTAGGGTACACTCAAAAGAGCTCCAGGAGTGGAACTTGAAATGCGGCAGGGAGTTGTGGAAATCACTACGGTGTATGCTGACTTCAGTAATACATACCGCTAGCCACCTAATCTCATTTTTCTTGCCTCTATTATCCTCATTAACGTTTCTGTCGATAGACCATCTATTTTCCGATTCTCCTTTCCTGCACATGTGCCGAACTTGTGGAGAGAAGTGTCAGCCTGACAGTCCCTCAGCTGATAGCCCAAGAGGTAGGGGTGGCCTCCTTTGAAGTCACCTGAAGCAAGTCCTGGGGGTGGAGAAGCAGGGGGAGAGGCTACGGATCTGCCCAGTGGTGTCCTAGAGTCTTGGCTGGGGAGATGGGAAGGGGGGGGGGTAAGTCTACCCACTTGGTGGCTCTCAGTGACCCTACCCAGGGCCAGGCGGAGGAGCCAAGAAAAGCTTCCAACACTTCCCAAGTTTCAAGTGAAGATGTCTCCCAGGCTGCATGTGCCCAGCCTCTCACTCTTGCCTGCAACGTGGCCGGTTCTGAGAAGCCCTCACACCCCCAGGGGCTTCCAAAGTCTTCCACTCTCTTCGCAGGCCTAGCTGTGTTCCCGCTCTCCCAGTCCCGGAGTTTTACTTTCCGCGTGCAGAGTCTCCCCCTTCTTAGGTTCCAGCCTCAGCCAAACCCAGCTGCCCTGAGCCTCAACTCCCCGGACGCCGCCCGGCTGCCGGGCGGGGGCAGGGCCAGAGGCGGAACCGCCTCCAACCGCCTCCCGGGACAGGCTAGCGGGCGGGTTGCTGGGGCGCCTCCACCTCCTCTTCCTAAAGCGGCGAGGAGCAGACGAGCGGCATCACTCGAGCCCAGGTCCCAGCCACAGCCGCACACGGCGCCCCGCGCTCAGGAAGAGGAGCAACTGCGGAGGCGGCGGTCACAGAGGCGGGCGGGCGCCAAAAAGGTAGACTGAGTCCCGGAGAGCCAGGCAGCGAACCGCCCACCTCTCAGCCTGGGGCTAGGCGCCACCAGCCCAGTAACCCTACTTCTGTGTGTCCTTCCAGGCCCCGATCGAAAAGCCTGGGCGGGCCGCCGAGCTACCCCTGTAGGAGGAGCCAGCTGAGCCCAAGGCACCACCGCCACCTAAGCAGTGTGGAGGGAGCAGCGGTCGCCTTCATGGCTCACTCACCGGTGGCTGTCCAAGTGCCCGGGATGCAGGTGAGCAAGCCCAGGTCTCCCCAGCCGCCCACGTGACTACTCCGGAACCCCTCGCGCGCCCCGCGCTGGACACCAGCGACGAGGGGCGGTCCCAGGGCTCCCCTAAAGACAGAGCCGGCCACTCTGGCCAGGTGACCCGCGAGTAGGGCTCGGAGTGTGTTTCCTGGAGTCTCTTATTAGACTGTGTAGTTGGGGCTCCGCGCTGGTAGGCAGGGAGGGACTGGGGCGCGCAACTAGATGGGGCTTGCGCGCGCGCGGGGCGGTGGCGTGCGTGGGAGGGGGGGCGTAATAAAAATAGACACCTGCGCCTGCGGAGCGTGTGGCGCGAGGTCGGGGACCAGGGCTGGGGGACTTAACGTGGAAGAGACGGAGATGTCTTGGAAATAGTGGAGTAAACGCGAGTCGTGCCCCCCCAACAACTTACACACAAGTTAGGGCGGAGCGAGACAAGGGGTGGAGGTGGCATTGAATTGATTGTTCCTCTGTGCGCAAAGCGAGGTGACTTCTTTCTCCCTTTCAGAGCTGTTTCTAAAGTGCAAAGTTGTATCTCGCTCCCCCACCTGGCCCAGCCGGTGGTGACAGGAGAAATGTAGGGTCCTGATGACTTCCCAGCCCCCTCTCCTGGCTTTTCCCATAAGATCCACGCACGTGGGAAGCTTTAAAGGAAGCTTTTTGTCCAGCACAAGGGACTACTAAATGGGACCCAACTTCTTAACCAAGGCCTAACTAGCACCATCCTCCAACTGTATTTTCATTTTACTAAAGAAAAGCCATGCGGAGAGACTTTTTTAAGTCGTTACGTTCTTAAATGTGTACATTTCAGGCTATCTGCTAAATGTTATTCAAATCTAACTTTTTAAAGCATTCACGTTTTGGTTTTTCCTTTGCAAGATAGCCTAACAAGCCATTCATGAACAGGTCAGAGGCTCAAAACACCAATGGCTCAGTCCCTCATAGTCTAAAACTGTGAAAACAAACTTTTTTCAAGTTAAGAAAAAATGTCGAGAGTAGCACACAGCGTCTGTTTCTAGTAGAAAAAGATCAAAGCACTGTAGATTGGGCTCTCGATTTACTTATGGACTCAGGGAGTTCATCTTTTCCTCTTGCCACTGGTCTCATTTTAAGCGTGATCACAAAAGTGATATTTTAAATCCCTTTCCCTCCAAAAAGGCCATCTGTATAGGACATACTTTTACCTTCAGATTCCTCGTGTTTCCTGAGCACCAGGCCTTTGAAGCTGAGTTTAGGGCAAGTCTAGGTTAAGCCCCAGGAAGTCCGTGTATATTTAATAAAAATTAGAGACTGGGGAGGAAATATGAAATAAGAAATAGTTAAGATTTTTTTAAAAAGTTAATCCATTCAAGATTTGCAAAGTACTTCAAACTGTTTTTCTTGAGCATTCTCCCCTGCCCCAGGCCCAATTCATTCAGTTCTCTCTTTGACTGTATCCAGAGAGTTGGTAGTTTGCAACACTAACTGCACATTCACTCTGTCTGATCTGAAACCAAGTGAAATTTTCCCACCGCGCTCTCCTTTCAGTCAGCTGAGGGTCCCCAAGCTCCTCTCTCCATTGTGTGCGCGCGCGCCTGCGTGTGGTGCTTCTGCCCTGCCTCCCGCCTCCCTCTGGGTCGTCCTGTTTGTGATTCTGGGGAACTGTGTGTGCTGAGGAGAAAATGGTTTCTGGTCTTTATTTAATTTGTCTTGACCTTGATTTGATTTATATGGCCTAAGAACTGTTTGCTGTGCGGTGTTTCCTATTGCTGCTCCCTGCTTTGTTTAATTATAGGAGTTGGCTATTTCTTGAATATTTAAATCTTAATTAAGGTGGGTTAGACTGTGAATCACATATTTTAAATGTTAAAATTTGCCTTTTGCTTCATGCCCTCCAAAAATTGTGATTACTTTGTCAAACCTAATTTTCGTAGAGCAAGCTCGTCAATATTAGCAAAGAAAGATGACTATTTTGTCATTCACAGTGAATGGCAACATTTCCATTTTCTTTCTACATATGGTTCTTTTTTTTTTTTTTTTTTTTTTGGCACCAGGGATCGAACTCGGGACCTTGCGCTTGCAAGGCAGGCGATGGAACCACTGAGCTAAATCCCCAGCTACATATGGTTCTTAAGTAGTTGGTGCAACACAAAAAGATTTTTCCTTAGGTGAAAATGTGCAGTACCCTAAAAATAAACTCAGTGGCATGCAGTGTGAATCCTGAGCTTAGACTCTTGAGTGTTTATATTTTGCAAAAATATTGCACATGAGCTGTAGAAATATATGATGAGCAAGTAAAATTCCCCTGGAATTGTGTTAGAATTAGGAGCAACTTTTAGGCTTTTAAAGTAGTAAGAAAACTTGAGTAAGCCATGTGTTCTTGAAATTAATGTATAGTATAGTATATCCACAAATCACGGGGAAGTGGTTGACTGGCCTATAACTTTTTAACAGTTTATTTTATGAATTATAAAGATTGATGGAAAAATTATTTTTCCAGAAATAAAAACAAAATTACTTTATCCAAAATGTTTTTCTCCCTCTGAGGACAGACATGAAGTAGAAGCTGAGCTACCTGTTCTATCACTTAAGACTTTAGCATTCCTGACTTTCGAACAAAGAAATTTCTGTTGTTACTAGTTTAAAATAGAAAAGAAACTTAGAATGAAGAAAGAAAACCCAGGATTTGGTCCAATTTAAACTTTTCCTTATGAATTTGTTACTCAGGCTCATATTGTTGATATTTTTTAATATTGTGGTAATGAACATTTTTGCCTTGTTACACTAAATGTCGAAGGCATGAACTTTTTTGTTCTCAATTTGTGCTTACTTCTTTAGTGTATAACTAAAGGAATTTTCCATACCAGGAGAAGAACTCTTGGACAATATTTAAAATACAATTTAAAAAAATAACCCAATAAACCTGTTTCTTTCCACTAAATATTTACTCTTTTATGATTTAAAACCTGTTTTTTTCTTTGAAGTTTGCAGTCATAAATCATGTAAAAGTTTAAGATATTTCCCTTTAAAACTTGTATTAGTATTTATGAAGACACATTTTAAATTGATTTTTAAATTTTTCATATAGTTTAGGGGGAAAAATACAGGTAATCGTCAGAGTACTAAATGTCACATGTTATGCTTTATGCTTTGTCTCTCATTAAAGACTTTTTAAAGTGGCTGCTAAGGAATTTTAAAATTAGTTCTTGTGTATCTTTAAATATGATCAAATAGTGCAATTTAACAACAGTTATTATTTGAGATATGAGTGGAAATAACATTTTAGGATTCATGAACACTTTACTGAAGACTTTTAACTAAGCGGTAGAAAATATTGCCCAGCCTTGGTAAACCTAGAAATGGGTTCTGAGAGAAATACAGAAGTCTACTACATGACTTGCCTTGAAAGATTTTAAAATCTTGTTGGGTTGTTAAAACTAGCATTGAAATATCAAATAATGCAAAATTTACAAACTTACTGTAAGTATAATAGAAGTTTCTGACTGGAAGAGTTGAAGGCTTCAAGAAAATAAGCTGATCCAAAGTATTGTTAGGATCTGTATTTGGGAAATACCCTGAGCCAAGGTATACATAGATACATAGGAAAGGGTACCCATTCATGTGTAAGCATGTATGCAGTCTGAGAGTGGGATAAAATCACTCAAGCCATGATAAAGAATTCTGCTAGAGAAATAATAGGAGTTATGGTCGGAAAACTTGATGGGGTCTACATTATGGTCATCTTTGAATGCTAGGGAATGATTTTAAGCATATGAGCTACCCTTTAAACATTTTTGAGTGAAGGATACTCAGTGAAGAAGGTTATAATATGAAGTGAAAACTCAGTATTGGACGAATGGGTGAACCAGAGATTTAAGGCACTTTAATCTGTAGAGGCTCTTTTAGTGGGATGATATATACAGATGCAATGGACCTTACATTGACAGCTTGCCTCCCATAGGCCTATTACTATGAAGAAAACAAAATGACTAGACTTAAAAATGAGCTAGTTACAGGAGGAGGAGTCAAAGTCTTTGTGGTGTTGCCTATGGCAAACTGGGAGAATCATAATACATTTGGAGAAAATTAGAATGTAACGAGGAAAAGTCAGATCTGGTAGGAAGACCATAATTAGTGTTCTACACTTTTGAACTTTGAGGTAACAAAGGAATGACACAATAAAATTCTCAAATAGTTGGAGACATAGAACAGGACCTTTACCCATTCATCAGACATTTACTGAGTATCTACTACTGTACATGTCAGCCACTTTACTTGAAAATGAAGGACAAGGAGGGAGAGAGTTATAATACCAGCAAAAATATGCAGAGATGAGGGCCCTCATGAGACAGGCAAAATAGGTTTAAGAAGAGAGCACTGGGGAGGCTGAGACAGGAGGATCACAGTAAGCTCCAGGCCAACCTGAGCTACATAATGAGTTCAAGGCCACCTTGAACTACATAGCTAGACCCTGTCTCTAAATAAATAAATAAATAAATAAATAAATAAATAAATACATGCATACATACATAAGAGGAAGTGTGGCTTTAAGATACATGAAAGGTTGTGAAAATGTGTCAAGATAAAGAGGGAGTTAACTGGGGAGAGTTCTTTATTTAACTGTTCCCAAGAAACTTAAATTGGAGAAAGAATTCTGTTTGGTACCAAACACGGAGTTCTCAACTCCCTAACACCTTCCTAAGGAACTACCAAGATTTGCAATTTCAGATGGAAAGCATTTGCCTTGAATTGCTGGACCCGAAGCACTGTCCCTCTTGTTGCCTGGTTGATGCAGAGGTGTTGAATATGCTAATAACAGTGGTAGGAGACCAGCTGGAACAAAATAATCAAAGCCTCAGGAGACCAGCTGGAACAAAATAATCAAAGCCAAGTGTTAGCTTGGAGAGGTGGGAGTATCTTAGCTGGATGTTTTGAAGCTAGGGCCTGGGGTTGTAGGGCCACGTAAATAGGAATGGGTGAGGTAGGATTTATGTGTGGAACAGTAATGAGGCTGGCCTTTCAGTCCAAAGGTCCATCATGTACCTGCTTTGCTTGAGACATAGAAAATGAGAGAATATAATTCAGCTGATACTAGGAAACACTGAACATTGTGATACCATATTTTCTGTTTTTCCTTTCATTTATTCAGTGACCTTGAGCAAATTATCTACAAAATTGGGAATAATAAACGCTGCATTTCCTGTGACTTAATGAGAGGTTATTTTGATGAATTAACTATCATCTGTGGAGTACATTTTGAGCTCCTTCATAAAAGGTGTTATGATGTCTGTGGATAGCTCATCCTGCAAAACAATGCTAGGCTAATCTCACGGAAATACTGTCATTATCCCATCTCTTTCCTGCTTGGTAACCCACATTTTTCTATTGAAACCCTACCACAACCACCCCATTCCCCCCAGTCAGATCCAAAACCCTCTGCTCAGTTTTCCATACTTTCTGTTATTTGGCTACTCTCTGTAGAGCTAAACAAGAAATCCCCTTTGCTCTACCTTGCCAGTTACAATTGAAAATCACTGATTGGCAAGATCCTACCTGATTTTGAAGTTAACTATTTTACTTTCTTCATAAAACTTCTCTGAGTGTTCCAGGCTATAGAAATCTCTTTCTTTCCAAGCATTTATTATAAATATTGTCAGCCACAGACAGTCTTTGATTTATATACTGCCTTAGATTTTGTGTAAGTACACTATACATTTTTCCAACACTAGATTATAAATCTCTTGAAGGCAGGAACCACGCTTTTGTTTTGTTTGGTTTGATTTTTTGGGGGGGGTTTTGGTACCTGGGATCAAACTCGGGACCTTGCACTTGCGAGGCAGGCGGCGGAACCACTGAGCCAAATCCCCGGGCCCGGAACCATGTATTTTACTACTCTTTACACCATTACATAGGAATTATATGTAGATGTGTTATAGACAAGACTTTTCTAACCTTTTTTCAATTCGCTTTCTTCAGATATGTTGTGTAATGCTTAAATTTTGTGAATCCGGAAGGCTAAATTATGTGTGTACAATATAGACTCTCTATACTTATTAAAATGGTTTTAATGCATTATACATAATATGTCTAGCACAGTATACTTGTGAAGTAGTCGGATGTCTGAACGTTGGGGTTCTCGTTCTCCTTGTTTTCAAGGCTTTTCAGAAAAAATGAGCTTCACTGCTTTCTTAGTAACAAGGGCTTCCAGACAAACCTGGGAGAAACAGACTCCTTTGGCTTCCTTTCTTTTCTTTTTCTCCTTCCTTCTAGCTGTAATCCCGATTGGGCTTTCAGGGTGCTTTTCCTGCTGATTAGGACCTACCTACCTGCTGACCCTTCCTTCTGTCTTCCTCCTCCCTCCTAAGCACATGAATTTTTCAAACTTCTTCATTTTCCTGTCCCAGCCATCACATTAGAATTTGATCATGTCATCTGTACTAAGGTGCTTTTGACTAATGGCTTAGTATTCAAACTGTCCCAATGATGTTCACATTTCACAGGGAATAATGCCCTAATGAAATGGAAATCTATAGCATTTCAGACATCTTGACAATAGTTTTTGACTCAGTTGTGTCTTCTGAAAAGGTGAGAGTTTATTTATTTATTTATTTATTTATTTTTATTTTTGGTACCGGGCATCGAGCTAAGGATCTTGTACTTGCCAGGCTGGTGACAGCACCACTGAGCTAAATCCCCAGCCTGGTAGTTTATTTTTATTTGTTGCTAAAAATGGAGTTAGGAGAACCAAAATGAACATGATTACTAGATGTGATGCAACAAATTCCTTTCATTTCTCATATCAGAACTCAAAAGATCTCCACCAAAGGTACATGTAAAATGTTTCTGGAGGAATGCCATGAAATAACTCTCTAAAAGCAAACAAAACTCCATGAAATACATACAAGTAAAATGTGGATGCCCATCTTTGGTACATTCTTTACTTGATCATCTGCCATTTTAGACTAAGGTGTTATATGGTAGGGACCACATCTTAGAATTGATGTCTGGGGAAGTCAAATATTTATCAAAGATACTAATTCTTCTCAACCACCTTATAAAATAGGAAGGGTGATTGTATAGGAAAATGCCTTCAAAATTGGATTTATATATAAGACTATTGGCAGATTGCTAGCCGACTCTACCCATGATCGTTGTGGTTGTCCCTCTGCCAAACTACGTATGTCTCAGACAAATTCGTGACATGAATGTACAGAAACATAAAGAAACCTCATACATAGGCAGATCCTGTCCTTCTCTATTCCTGCCCCTCTTCCATCACTTATCAACATGTGCTATACTGGGATACAGCTACAGGGCCCAGCTGAGAACTCATCGTTTTCCAGGCTTGTTCCAGAATTCCCCTAACAGTAGCCCGCTGGCCTTTCTTTTCTTTCATTTATCATAAGATCATGGATTAGAATGATTCCTATCCCCAAAGTATCAGATTAGCCATTAGTATGGCACAGTTTTGGATAGTCTGGCAGAGTTAGAAGAAAATTTTGGTTCATACATCCTAAGCCTCAGAGTAAACAAAATTATAGGAGGCTTAGATGAAAGAATTGAAGATATTCTAATTAGCATTTTAAAAAAAATGTTTTTCCCCCCTTTTTGGTCAGTAACTTCAAAAATGTGTTGTTGAGAAACCCAAGGCATTCTGTTTTTGTATTTTTCTCATAAAAATGTTTAGAGAAGCCGGGCATGGTGGCGCATGCCTGTAATCCCAGCACTCGGGAGACCAAGGCAGGATGATTCCTGCAAGTTCAAGGCCGGTTTGAACTGCTTAGCAAGACCGTGTGTCTCAAAACAACAAAAAATAATGTTTATGGAAAAACTTTCAACCTTTTTTGGTAGTCCTTGTCACATGATGTGTGGTGGTGAGATTTTTTCCTCTCTCTTGTTGGCTGTTAAAAACTGGGGACGGGGTGTTTTTAAAACCCTATTAAGTTAAAATAGAAAAGACCAAAGCAAGTTGGGTTCAAATCAACCATCACTGGGTTTTTTTTTTCCAATTTGTTTGTTATACAACAATAGGGTGTCTAGCCAAAGAACAACAGTTGCTTTGGATTGTAGAAACAGCTTTCCCCTATCAACTTAATGAAGTTTCACTGGATTTAAAGTCCATACCATGCTAGATGTGTTAGGACAGTTCTAAGCATAGAAGTGAATTATTCTACCAGGTTTCAATAGTGCCTGGTAACATAATCCTAGGAGTCAATTTTTGGCAGATGGAAGAAATACTTGAAAGACATCTAGAAGCACCCAGATTTTTCTTTGAAGATGCATGTTTGAGCTGCTCTGTTAGTGCCTTTTCCTAACCCCCCTTTCTCTCCCAGCTTTCCATTAAACCATTGACTCTGGGACATATCACTTTACAGTATGCATATTGAGCTAGGCTTAACTGTTTGATGCAGTCTAGAATAAATAATAGAGCAGGGGCCAATGGGGGAGGATGAGCAACACAGATAATCAGGTGGGGTGTAAGTTGTAATGAAAGAAAACTTGGGGGAACTGAGCCAGTAGAAACCATAAAATCAGAATTTCTTCCCAGAACCTCTGTCTCATCATTATTGCTGCTCACTAGAGCTGGAAAAGTTTCTAGACTCCCTGTTCTCAATTTCCTGTTGCCTGCCTTAACTTTAAGTGGAAGCACAAAGGAAACCAAACAGTAAAGCATGCACACATGCAACTAAGTAAGGTGATAGAAAATAGAACTTTGACCTCCTGTGATTAAAGAGACTCTAGTCAGTATGGCTGGCAGGGCAAGAAGCATATTTCAAATGTATGCTTTTCAATGCTATTTACCCTATGGTAAGAATACTCAGCAAACTCATTAATTAAGGTTCTGTTTGCTTTCCCAGTTTTAGTTTAAATTCTTTGTTTGAATTTAGCTCTATATCTTTCTGTGTGCTTGTCAGTAAATGATAATATATTGAACTTTCCAAGTTGGAGAAGATTTAATGTTTTTGCACACTTAACCTTTGTGAAACAACTGAGTTGACTTTAGGCTAGAAAATTATTAGCAGCAAGGTTGGAAGGCTTATTTTGAGTAGGGCATAAGATTTGATGCTTATCTTTGAGAAACCAAAGGTTATAAGAAAGTCTCTGAACTTAAGATGCTTATTCTACAACTGGAGTTACTAGACACCCACATGTTTAGAAATCTTCTAGTGTGGAACAAAAATGATAAATCCCAAATGACATAGGCTGCTATCAAAACATCCCAGGAAGATTGGACTTCAGAAGAAGCTATCAATTACAAACTCCCTTTATGCTAGGGCCTTGTGTTTTCCACTGCACCCCTTGCTTCTAGGCAGGGTGACCATCAACAGTTTCTTGAAAAAGATTGGGACACAAATAGGAGGCAAGGGACAAAAGGCACACTCAAGGTTCTTTCTACTGAAGAAGTTTGAGGTAGTTACCTATTGGCGTGAACTGTGTTTTGGCCAGATTGTGAAAGACCTTGAATGCTAGACTGACACATTAATTCTGTGTTCAGTTGATAATGAGTTTTTCAGCAAGATAGTGAAATGCTGGAAACAATGTTGTTTGTTTTTTTGGAAGATTTCATAAGGCTATAAAAACCCCAACTGGCTGGGTTGGAGATATGGAAAGGCTAGAGTCTTTAGTTGGTGAGGGTTTGGTCTACAGCAATGATGGTCAAACTTGACCATCCATAAGAACCACCTGCAGTCTGGAAACTCAGACTGCAAAGCCCCTTCACTGGAGTTTCTCATTCTGTAGGTCTGGGGTGGAACGTAGGAGTGTGCATTTCTAATGTGTTCCAAGCTGCTCTCCTGGTTTGAGGTCTAACCCGAGTATCTCGCAGGGAAGACTTGACCAGACCTTGGTAACTAATTGCATATGGGAAGAGAAGAAATATGAGGAGAGGGTAAAATGTCAGATAAAGGTTCAGTTTTAGAAATGTTGAATTTGAAGTGCTGGTTACACATTCAAACAGAAGTAATTAAGAGCATGTTTGTTCAGTAGAGTAGAGGAAAATTGAGAGTCCTTTGTGGATATAGGTAGTGGATGAAATTGTGAGAGGTGGAAATAATAAGATTTCCAATTATCCATCTAAGAAATTGAATACCACTTTGTTGCAAATGCTAAAGCTTTCAAATCTGTCACCCATGATTTCTGTCTGCCTTGATTGCAGTAGGTTTGCAATTTAGACAACAAATGCCCATTCTTTTTATTATTTATTTGTCATTGACCCATGTGTACTGTAAACTACTTCAGTTTTTATTTATTGCTCTAATATTTTATTATTGTTACATATATTTTAACTTTATCTGGATAAGATAAAGATAGACAAAGATAGATGACAAATTCTTACAAAGAGATACTTTTTCTAGAATTCTGTTATTTGGTTAGGTGTTTACTGTAGTAAACAACTTAGTAAATGCTCTTATGTCCAAATGTAAACACCAAGAACATGAATTCTATTTATGTATATAGTGGCAAAAATGCAACTTGGTTAAAAGAAGTAAAATGTCAGTGTCTTAAACGCTATTAAGTGGCAATATTGCCCCAAGTTAGAGATTTTTTAAAGACCTTTTCCAATTTTGATATATCTCATTAAGTTTTTCTTATTCAGAATCTCTTTCTCTCCTCCTGTTATTGCCCTCCATCCTACTTCCACTACCCACATTCCCCAAATCAAACAAACTGGATTTAATATATTTGGGCTGTGATTATATATAAAACACTTATTCATAATTATGACACTCCAAAGGGAACTAGTGGTTCCACATGTAAATTCTTGGACAGGAGAAGAAGTTAATTCTCAATCATTAAGGAAACATCCAATTGTTGCCTAAATGGCCTCTCTGCTCTCTAAAATATTCCCTATACCTGTCGGATTAATATATTAGTATTTGCCAACTGGTACCTTGTGCGAAAACTCAGTTTAGTTCAAACAAAGGATTAGGATTGAGAATAAGACAAACAAATATTTAATAAGTTTGCCAGAACCAAACAATATGTGTGAACTTGATTACCCACCTGATTCACCAGCCTTGTACCTAGATCGGTTTTTAATTTCTAAAATGAGCACAGCCAACAAAAATGAATCCATCCCTTAGAATCAAAGACTTGCCATCAATGAGGATATTCAAAAGCATGTACACAAATGTCTTCTTAAAACATTTAAAACCATGTTTAATTATCATTAGAACAAATCCATACAGTCACCAGGTGACTTTTTCCCCTTTAGAGAATAAAATTTATATATGAAAATTCAGATATGTTTACCTTATACCTCACACTTCTCAGGTAGTTGTCTCTTTTCCAGAATACTTACTCTTGCAAATGGTAGATTAAGTTTTTGTTGCTCAAAATGATAGATGTATAGATGGACAGACTAGATGGATGTTTGTGTACATGCACACACAACGTGTGCTGCACCTGAAGTATATTTTGCATTTGAAAACACTTTTAATCTTTCCCAAAAAACCGACAACTCAACATTTGCAACTGTATCAGTCATAGAAAAAACTGCTTTTAAAAAGTGAAAAAATATATTGTCAAGATAAAAATTGATAAAAAGGTTGATGGTCAAAAAGCAGAAAAATATGGTTTGATAATGTTATTTAAGAAGGTCTGCATATATAAAGGAAGTCAGTAAAATGTATGTGAAATTATATATTCAGTAAAGTTGATATCCATGTGGCTGCTAAATATTTTTACTACATGAAAAGATAGAGTAAATATGTAGAATTCCTTACCTCATTTAAAATATTTAAGGTAAATGTGTATATATACTTATGTCTAAGTGTTTAATAAGGTTATCAGGATTTTTTATACAATGCACATTTATTGTAACACATGTTGCACTTTTATCCTGGCTACTTCTTTCTGCCTTTGATATTTAAACTCCGGTTATTCTTGAAGAAATTGAACTCAGCAGTCTATTCCATACAGGGTACAGATCATTGGAAATGACTTTTAATGAAATTCAATACCAGTGTTAAGCAGTTTTAGCGATTTAGAATTGAACTCAACATTATATAGGATTACATTTATCACAATTTCCAATTCACTGCTTAATTTCTCTCCTAGAATAGTCTTACTGTTCTAGTCAACTGCCATTGATAAATATAAATCTGTTTATGTGATAGTAAAATCAGAGATATTGGACAGTATACAAATGACTTCTAGTTAACTGAAACTTGTCATCAGTGTCTAAACTATTATGTTGAAGCTCAATTTGTTATAGGTACTTCAAACGATAGATTTTAAGGTGATAGGAATGGAGGGGATCAGGCATCAGAGCCTGTTTCACTGACAAACAAAATCTCGTACCCTGAGAGCTGCTTTTTTTCTTTTTAACTATTTATCTCTATGAAAAATGGTGACTGTCACTGAAAGATCTTTTTTATTCTGTTACAAGCTTCCCAAAGGGCACATACAATGAAAAGGCGGGGCTCAACTAGTTAAATAATGAATCAATTTTGAGGTTTTAGCATAAGTGACACCTCCATGGTCGTCTTTTTTGGACTGTGATTTCTGGTAATAGCGAGTGAAAAAAAACTATTACCGCTGTTGCTATGGATCTTCTATCTGCTGAGGTTCAGGCATCGTTTTTTGGAGGCTGCAGTGTAAACCCTGCTTAGGGAAGGTAGAATTTCATAATACCAGAGGATTACTGCTGCCTCATGAGCAAACAGAAAATGTAGGTGAGGTAAAAGATATTGGACTCTGGAAGAACAGAAAGACAGTATTTCCAAGGAAAGGGAAAAGTAGTCGTTTGCTTTAAAGATTGAGAATTCTGTAATTTGTTTTAGAATGGGAAATTTCTCTACTTTCTGCAGAGAGGAGAAAAAGGTAACAGAAAAGGAAATTGGGGTGGTAACAGTAATTCGTTTCTTTGTTGTTGCTTATGACTTCTGTGATAAAAGTTACATTTGCATAATTAATTTGTTATGGCAAGAAAATGTAAAGAATCTTTTTGGTTGGGAAAAAGCTTGTGAACAATCACAGGGAAGAGCTGGCTACATGGGGTTGGTGATTTCAGCTGCTTTTTTATTTAAGATATGCAATTTTGGTGTTATGTGTATTGGTCCAATAAATTGTTTCTAGACAATTGAAGTCATTTTGGGTGGTCTTTTTTTCCCCCTCTGTGAGCTGAAAGAGTACTTTTCATTAACAAGGGAAAATGCCAGAATATCCTTTGGATTTTATTTGGCTAATTTGAACTGCTGCTTTGTGGGGAGGGAAGGGCAAAATAGGAGATTCACTTTCAAATGACTAGACTTAACATCATTGTTATTTTCCAGTAGGCTTTGGCATTAAAAGTATCCCTCGAGGAAAATAGTTCCTGGGAGCATTTCAAGGCTAAATAGTATCTCAGATTTACTTTAAAATAAGTTTGTCTAATGACTTTTTAGCACCATTTGATTTATGTTTTGGCTTAGAGTTGTAAGTACTAGTAGTGCAATTACTTTTTTCTGAGAAAACTTACAGATACTAAATACTATATTGTTTGTTTTACTGACTTTCAATTTTCAGTAGTTAAAAAGATATAAATGCCTTCATACTTTGAAAAAAGGGAAACAAAACCACCGCTTTCTGCCCAGGGGTTGCAGCCCCCTCTTCAACTTCCAGGATAGAGACAACTCGCTCTGGTTGTCCACCTACCTGGCTGGGTTCTGGGCCAATCTGTGTAATGAGAAGCATTTTAATTGAATTACTCTGATGTGTAGTTTTTAATAGCAGGGTGTCATAAAATTACAGCGTAAGGGGTAATCCTGGTTGAAACATAAGGCATAGCTTTAGGCTTTTAAAAAAGACTCTTTTATCTGAAAAGGTGATATGCTTATTGTGGAAGAATATTCTTATTTAATATGCCCAAGTGTTCCCCAAGCTTAAGTATTTAATCCCTTGCCATAGGGCTCTAAGTCATTTGTTCCTGTGTACTAAGATGAAGAATGCCGTGTATTCTATTCCTCTGTACTGTGAAGTAATGCCTGCAAGTTATCTCCTTTATTGTAAAGTGAGGGATTGCATAGTTGACGTGTAAAATGTGTTTTGGAGCTCCTACTAAGGAATTAGAAATTGGTTAGGACTATTTGTATATCAAAGGAGTTGGGTGCACATTCCACACAAATTTTGAATTAGATGTAATTCATTTCCTACTGAGGCAATTGATGTGCCATTACTTGTTGACTATGCGTAATTAATTTTCTACTAAGAAGTATTAAGGCTCTAATGTTTGCCTTATGCTTTAGACAAAAGGCAAGTTGTTGAAATTTTTGCTTTTTAAATTATCCCTAGTAAATATTTTTGAATGCCTACATTTTTGAAAATAACAATCATCTCCTTTTTAGTAGTGTTTTTGGAGCTTTGTGACTCTAATGTACCTTTTCCAATCAGGGTTCATCATCTGAGCTATAAAACAGAGAAAACGATTTGAGTTCTTCTTTCTCAACTCTCCTAATAAGGTCATATAACTAAGACCAGTTCGAGGTGCATTAGAGAGCAGTTAATTTATTTTATACAGTGGATTCCTTAGGGCAGAAGTTAGCAAACTGCAGTCAAGGACTAAATTTTGCCTGAAGACTATATGTGGCCTGCAAGCACGTGCGTGTGTGTTGTACTTTTCAGAGGAAGGATTAAAGAAGAAGAATATGTGACACTCAGAGACTGCAGAGTGCATCCGATCCACAACGGCTAAAATATTTATTATCTGGCCCTTTACAGAAAAGTTTCCTAACTAGCACCCTAGGACCTTGAACTCCACTGAGAATTGCGGATCTAAAGAAGGAAAGGTTTTATAATTTCACTGAGGTTGGTGACATATTATGAAAATGGAAGTTTTTCTGTTTCACAGATCAACTTATTTGTGTATTGGTTCCATTATTGTAACACTGGAATCAGAAAGAAACCAGATTATAATAAATATATGCACATAGTTTTTATTGCTTTTTAAAGAGAAATTTTAACCATTTGAATTAGATGGAAAGTTGGATTGATAATGATGATAAATGATAAGTTGTGTATGTGTTTGTGTATGGTCACATTTTAACATTTTTCTTAGTTTCTAGAGAAAGAAAATAAAAGTGGTACATTCTGAAAAGGAATTTAAGGGAGAGAAGGAGAGAACATTAATTGTTTTTTTCAGTATTTTAAATTAAACAGCCATATCTATTAGAGGATGGGAATGAATAGTGAGTGTTAAGTGTCAGATATAATCACATTTGTTTCCTCCTTGTACTGAGTATCTTCACCCTACAATTAACACCTCAGGTACCCTGTCAGCAGCAAGGAGAATAATACTTAATCAAAAATACATTAAAATTATTAGATCATAGCATGCAGAATAATCAGGCTCCACCGAATGCTACTTAATTACTTGATTTCGTGTGGGAGGTGCCAGCAGCCATAAAACATGTATTGGGTAAATCACAAAATTATCAGGGGAAGAACTGACCAGTAGGCATTAGTTGTAACTTGCTGCTGATTTCCTTTCTCTCCATGTTTAGTTAATCATGAAATTTTATCAGCAATTTTCCCCAGAACGTGTCAGACATCATCCCTTATTTTATCATGCCATCCTGGCCTTTGTCACTAAGTAGACTCAAGGCTGTGCACAGACATGATGGAGTTAGCTGAAACACAGCATTTATTTTATCACTCATCTGCTGAAAGCTGTCAGTGGCTCCCTACCAGCCTGACCAGAAATTCTGAGGAAAGATGGGTCTAGCCAGGCTGCAGAGATGGTCAGGAAATGCACTGCTGTGTAGCTGAGCTGGCTGTAAGGCTGGGTGTGAAGAAGGAAAAGAAAGAGAGGGAAAGAAATTAGTCAAGGCAAGAAAGAACAAAGGGAGTTCTAAGGTTGTACTTTTCAAAATGCTTTTTAAGTCCTTTTGGGGTGGTCTGCGAGGAATTGTTGAGTGAATGGTACTTTCTCTCTGGTGAGGACTGCAAATGATAGGGTACAAACCAGCTGAAGTTGTAGATCACAGATCTTTTTGGCTAGGCACTGCTCAAAGCATTTTAATTACTTTGACTTGCTCATCAAGCTTGTTTTGATGATGGCAAGTCAGGAACTAATTAAGGAAGTTTGTCATTGTCTCCATCCTGAGTTTACTTATTTGTCATTGCCCACTTCACCTTCCACCCCCACCTAGAAATCACTTATTAAAAAAATTGAAAAAAGCCAAATGTTCTTATAAGGGTCACATCCAGTTCTAAAATCATATCGTCCTGCTCTTTAAATTTCCTAAATAAACCATGTAGATTTTTTTGAAGGAAAAAAATCAGATTTCATGTATGTATGCAAATTTGGTACTAGATGTTGATTATCCTAATTGGAGAATTACAACTTTGGCAAGTTGATTGCTAAATAGACAGGGATTATAAATTTCAACCAACAAAATGGTTTGTATTTACATTGTTATATATTAGTCATATCTGTATAGAAAACATGGAAACTGCTTTGCTTATAATGATGTTTGTTAAAAATTAAAGATTCGACTCCTGTAGCAAATATCTCATATTTCAGGAGCATTTCCCCCTTTATTTGGACATTTAATTTGATGGACATTTAAATTGTGCTTTGGTCAGATGCACAGATTTCAGCAATGTCAGCACAGATCAGTGGGTGTAAAAACTGGTGGATCTGTAGCTGTAGGGAAGGAGAGTAGGATATTCATAATGCTATTGACTAGGAAGACAATGAATAGGGAGTGGGATGGAGACAGGTGTTTAAAATTTTAGTTCAAAAACTGTTGGGGAACTTCCAGAAGAGATTAATTCACAATAAAAATAGAATTTTTCTAAGCCAGAATTCTTTGGGAAAATAGAAATATGATCATATTTGGGGCTTTTAAAAAATGAACGACATTCCTTATGCAAAGGAAAGGAAATAACAATAATAAACTCATCATTAGTAAGGACATGGAAATCCAGCCAGCCCGTTTTGTTGATATAAGCTACCTTTTCATGCAAGTTGGGGGTATCATAGTCACTGCAGAGCTGACATTTCTGCTCATTTGTAATAGTTCTTCTCAGCTTGGATGTTCAGGGATAGTAACTGTTTTACGTATAGAATAGCACCACTTCACTTATTTTCTGAGTGTATTCTTATTTATTGATGTGCTTCAAATATTTTAAAGAGTATAAAAATAACAATAAGCATTTTTGCAGCCCCATACACATACATACACATGTCAGCATACACTCTGATATTTTTCACTTTGGGGAAATAAAAAGCAGGATGTTGGACATATTAGAGAGCACACTTTTAGCACAATCTCCTTCCACATCATTCTTAGTGCTTGCCAAGATGAAAATCATTCGCTGGTGACAACATCATGTTACCAGTATCATTTTCTTGTGATAGAATGTTAAAGCCTGCAGGACCCAAGAGATAATTTTTCAGAGTCCTGAGATTCCACTGGGTAACTCCTTGCAAATACTCTTTGATTAAATTCATTCAGAGTATAGATTTGATTAAGGAGGAAAATATTGGAGGAAAATTATTCTACAGCCACTTTCCCATTAAGAACGAAAAGGTAAGTCTATGTAAAATTCCACTTTTTCAATCAGTGTTAATTTTCTAAAAGAACTCATGGTGTTAATAATTTAGTGCTGTGCTTACAAGCTTCAAACCTATTGATTTTAATTGGAGTTCTGCATCTAAAAGGAAGACAGGCAGCAAGGAAATCAATTTTGTTTTAATCCAATGCATTTTAATAAGTGTGCTAAAGATTCACCCTAACATTACCTGTGATAGTTCGATATTTTCTGTAACAGTCACTGTCTTAGATTCTAACCAAAGGCGCTTATTTCTGAAAGTACTAGAATGGCATCCTTTTGTTTTACCTCTTCCATGGATAGCATAAATGAGGCTCTTACTGTCCATCACTTTAAAGTGCGCTGTGTGGGTTTGATTAAATAATGGCTTGAATAAATTAGGATACCTGTTTTATCATTTATATATTAACAGAATCTTTATCTCCCTTTCATTGTATGGCCTTGTTCCCCTTTCCGAATGAATATTTTATAGTTAGGGCTTATTATCAATCCCAGGCAATATATATGTAACATCCTGTCTAGTCAGTAATAATCCCTCTAATTTTAACGTTAATGCTCGTGGTTAAACTTGACCTTGGTTGAATTGTGTATTTCTATGTGTGTTTAGCTCAACTAAATTAAAAGAGATGTGCAAGAGTGATAATGCATCTTGTGGCTTTCGGAGGCCTCTGATCTTGAGTATGAAATCCAAAACAACTCCAGGAATGCAGTAGTCACGAGTTAATTGTGACCTCAGATGTGCTTCCAGCCTCAGATTTGCAGATATATCTGATATGCATCCTTGTGTGTGTGGCTGCTATCAACTCTTTGTATACAGCTTCACATTACCTGAAGAACTGCTGTTTTGCAACCTAATCAACTCTCCAATTGAAATAGAAAAAACTCAAAGTTTTGGAAAACTTTTATTATGCTAATCATGTATGAGAATGTGGATTAGCTCAAAATTTCATACCGATTCTAACATCCTTTAGCTTACTGAATGTAATCTCCCTTGTAGGAAAAGTCAGAAATCAAATTGCAAATGAAAGGATAACCTCAGGCCAAAGAATTTTTCTGTAGCAGGTTCCAGGTAAACACAAGGACGAAGGGACTACAGTATATAAAGTACTGTACTAGGTACTGTGAGTGTACCTGGTGCTGAGCCCTTTTCATGGCAATGAAAGGGAGCTTGAGCTTAATAAAATGTGTGCTCTAATGAGGCGTAAGTAAAGGGCAATGGGAGCCATAGGATGAAGCAACAGATTCCTCTGGGGACTGGGAAGATTTTGTTTTGTTTGCTTTCCTTTTATGGGTTTAATTAAAGACTGAAGGGATATACAAAAATGGAGAAAGAAAGGCAGGATATTGTAGATTGAGAAAATGGCTTGAGTCAAAGTCTCAAAAATAAGAAAGTAGAGTCATTCCCTAATGGAGCATTGCATTTAAGTTTGTATATCTAGGCTATTACCTCCTGAAGTTTGGGATTTGAGATATACTTAGATATTCCTGGAAATTTCCCTTTGGGCACATTGTTTTGTTGGATATCAATTTGTGTTTATGGTTAAGTACAACTATGTTACTTTCTGAATACTTTCTGGATGAACATATTTCACAATTAGAGGAAGACTAATAGGACCTTTAGTCTTGTATGGATTAAGCTGCTCTCTGCTGTACTCCCTTGGGGACCATCTCTCACATATAATAGGATGTGGCCAGAGTGAAGGGCAGAAAATAGTCTGGAGCACGACTCCCTTTACTTCTGTGTCCATCCTGGGCTTGTAGGCCTGCTTTATGGCAGTCTCAGAGAGCTGCAACTTGAATGCAGTCTGCTAGTGCTTTTCATTTTCTTACTGGAAAAAACAGGGCTGTATATACTTTTCACTTCAGCGACTGCATACTGTGATAGAACTGGTTGCGTGGCCAACGCCAATACAACCCCTACCTTAAGTTTCAAAACTAGTGTTGGTGACTGCAAGTGATTCTTTATCACAGGGTGTTGGCTTCGAATACTTCTCAGATTCACCCAGCTTCAGAACAGCAAGGAATTTAGAGATCTTGGAGTTCACTGCTCTCCCTCATTATTCAGAGGGTGAAGCCAACATTTAATTGCTCATTTCTTATAATTTCCAGCCTAAGCAAAATGAAGCCAATTTTGCCTGACCTCTCTGTTCTTTTTTCCTCCATAATACTTACGAGAAGCCAGATATCCTTTTTCTTTTGGAATGGCTGTAAGGTCAGAAAGGAATGAGTTAAGTGATGCAATGGAATGTGCATCCAGCATTTATAGTGATGATGGCTTTAACTTTTGGTTTATTGAGAGAAAAATGTGATTGTTTGCAGGATTTTTCCTTTCCCTACCCATGGATCTAAGTAAAGGTTTAAGAAAACATCGGCTCCTATAGTTGGTCAAAAAGGTAAAATTAGTTATTTCCTTTCATTTAAATGGTCTTAGATCCAAGGGTGATTTACCTGTCTGAACAAAATAATCTGCCATTTCTACTCTCACTGAAAATAACAAGAATCTGAATACCTTCATACCTGGGAAATACAGCTAATAAAAATGCTGCATATTATGAAATTCTTTCCCGCTGGAGGATTTCTAACATGAGGAAGCGTGGTTAAATTTATTCTCCTGGCTGTATGTCATTTCTTTAGAAAAATGTGGTAGATAGTGAAGTGACAATAGAATCAGAGAAATGTCTCATTCTTTTTTACTCCACTGTGAATTGAATTGTCTTACAAACATATGTAAAAAACTTTATTCTTCACATCTCAGAATGTGTCCTGCTTGCTTCACTGTAAAGAAAAAATTCAAGTTAAGAGGCAGAGGACACTCTTATCTCTTGAGTAGGAGGAATTAAGATGAAGGAGTATTAACAATTATTCTTCTGTTCTTAAAGATGAAGTAGACTCAAAATTACTAATCAGGAGAAACTCCTCAAACTGCTATGTTATTCATGCAGCGATGTCAAAATCTTTTGTAATAAATTTAATGAAGTTATCCTTTACTAAAATATTTGCAGTCTTAGTATTTTTCCTAATGAGATACATTTAAAAATAGGAATAATAAAATAAAGGGAGATGAATAAGTACTTATAAATTTAATCTTCTTTCTGCTTTATGAACACATTTTTCTTGTTGCTATGTACAATATTGCTGAAAGTTTAAATGGTTCCCTTCAGAGTACAAAACAATGTGAGATCTTTGACTTCACGCTTTGCCATTAAAAAAAAGGGTTGTAGGGGCTGGGGATTTAGCTCAGTGGTTCTGGCGCCTGCGTTGCAAGCACAAGGTCCTGAGTTCGATCCCCGGTACCCGCCCCCCCAAAAAAAAGGGTTGTAGTGCTTGTCTTGTCCATCTCAAAAATCTCAAAATGACCTTTTAAGTGGGTGGGTAAAGAAAGGGGCTCAAGTGTGTGTTGACAGAATGCTGTCTGATGACCACAAGGAAACCCAGGGTTGTTTCAGTTGTATTTCTGACTGCATTTCATTTATCTCATTGCACAAAATGTAAAATTTGACAATTTCACTTCTACTTTATGCTACAAAGGCAAGTATATTAACCTTTGGGAGAGACAAAAATGTGAGTACACTATAAAAATAAACTAAGAACATCTTCTTTATACACTTAGTTAAATATTTTGAGCTCTTATAAACATGGAAATACGAACTTACACAAATGACCACCTAATGGAATCTGATCTCAGGCAATATACTTTATGTTTAATTTGAAACATATACAAATATACTTAATTTTTATCTTAGTTTGTATTGTCTTACGCAACATATTGTGAAGTTAAGTATTTTCTTCAGAGATATAAACCACAGAAGTTTCTTAAGGATTTCATACAGTTTTATCAGATATTTATAATATGAACTTGGGGTTGTGGAAATTAGAGAAATACTCTGCTAACATCACATTCTTATAGAATTTTAAAAAAAACCTATAGGGAGTTTGTTTTATCCTATTATTAAAGGAGTTTGAGTATTTATACGGTCTCTTGAACAATTCTAACCCTACATAAAACCTATCAGAAAATTAACAACTGATGTTAAATATTATTTTTATTCTTAGAAAAATTCATTAACTTTTTATGAACAAATCTGAAAATCTTAGTATTAAAGGTTACTGAAATCTAAACATTTCTGATAGAGTTAGAATTGGGCCTTTTGGCTTCCTGATGTTGGATTCCATGGGAATCATGCTCTGGAATACAATCACTACTTTGCCTCCCATACTGAAGAGCCTAGCAAATTGTAGTATAGTTATTGACCTGGGAAAAATGGACCAAATATAGTAACCTTGATAAAGAGTCAACATGATATACAGATTACTTTTAAGATTTTGATGTGAAATATATGGTGGTATAGGGGTCAATCAATTTCATATTGGTTCAAAATTATATGAAATCATATCATTTGGGCCAACATCTCCCTGACATTCATGCCACACTCCTCCCACCAAGTACCCCAGCCCCTGATAACACTGTTCTACTCTCTAGTTCTGTGAGGTCAACTTTTTGAGATTCCACATATGAGCAAGAGAATACAATATTTGTCTTTCTGTCCGTAGCTTGTTCCATTTAATATAGCATCCTCCAGGTTCTTCCATGTTTTGGCAAATGATTGCACAGAGATCGCACAAAATTTCAGCTAAACTGCAGGAACAAGTTCAAGAGCTCTATTGTACAACATGATGACTACAATTAGCAACAATATATTGTAATCTTAAAAAATTCTAAGGGAGTGGATGTTAGGTGTTTTTGCCACAAAAAATGATAATTATGTGAGGTAACAAATGTGTTGGTTACCTAGATTTAGTTATTCCAAAACATATATGTACTTCAAACATGATAAACATTTGCAGTTTTATCAGTCAGTTTAAAAAATAAAGGAAATATATCATTTGGAATGAAAAAGTCCTATTCAAAATTTTTCAAATTCTTTCAACTTTTTCAACTTCTTTAAATGTCGGGATATTACAAAACAGACATTGGACAATTGTGTGATCTCTCTCTGATGGAAATAATTTCGGTTTTTATAGCAAAAGGGAGTATAGTTTAAGTTACAAATAAATTCAAGCTGTAGTGAAGAAACTTTAAAATTACGAGTAAGAGTCAGGAAATCTGGGCTTTGCTACTCGTTAAAGTAGTTTGCTACTGGTTAATTATGTTATATAAGTAGTCTGGGCTTTGCTACTAGTTAATTATGTTATATAATTGAACAATTTATAACCTCTCTAAGTTACAGATTTCTCTGCTAGAGAAATCAGATTAAACGTATTTGCAGAGTTCCTGTTCATCTCAAAGATTCATCACCACACTCTATATTGCTTCTTACCATCTCTCTACCTGTACCATCATTTTGGCATAAATGACCTTAAATTTCACGGCTTGTGTTAGGTGATACTCATTTAGGATACAGTAGGCATGCAGTAAATGCTTATTGTTGATGGTAGTGATAACGAGTTGGATTGAATGACCTCTATACTTCCTTCCAGCTCCAAAAGCCTCTGACTGAGGCCAAAATCAGTTGTGCTTGGATGATATCTAGTACTTACCAAGATCGTATCCTGTAATCTTGAACTCACCAATGCTAAGGGAAATACAACTATTGATTTTGAACCATTTTTTTTTCTGGCAGTCATTTTTTAGGCAATGTTCCTAGAAAGCATGTGAAAAAATCATAACATGGGTGACTATAATAGAACAGTAATTTAATTTGAGGCTCGTGGAGTCAGTTGAGAATGGTCTGTATTTATATGCATTCTACTTGTTTGGAGGTAGGTAATAGTATATGCATGGGGGTAATCCAGAAAAGCATTTCATCTCTAGCTAGCGAAGACTAATCTGAGCAATTTAAAGAGGTAGTCAATTAGACATTTGTTTAGGGTTTTTTTTTGTTTGTTTAGCTTTTAGTACATTGCTAGGCTGACGTTTTTTGTTACTTTCTGTGATTGTTAGGATACCCTGAGTGTACTGCATGTCACTCCTAGTGTTATCACTTGAGAATTTGAAGGGAGTAAGAAGTCTTTGCTTCTTCTTCTTCCTTCTTTCTTCTTCTTCCTCCTCCTCCTCTGCTGCTGCTGCTTCTTCTTCTTCTTCTTCTTCTTCTTCTTCTTCTTCTTCTTCTTCTTCTTTTGGTGCCAGGGATCAAACTCAGGACCTTGTGGTTGCGAGGCAGGCAGCAGAACCACTGAGCTAAATCCTAGCCATAAGAAGTATTTGTTTCTAAGCCTTGATATCATTGGCATTTCTGGTATTACCCCTCCTCACCAGGGAATCACTGATAGGCCTATACTCAGGCCAGCCTTCCTACAGTGCAAAAAGTTATTGCTGAGAGCGTTCATACTATGGGCTTCCTTACTTTAGGGAGGCAAATAGAAAACATAGAGTCCGGCCTTGTTGAGCTTGGTTCTGACCCCTGGAGAGATATTTCAGAACACCTGTATGCAATCATTTTTGGTCAAATTCTCTGCGAAATCTACCATCTCTTCCTTAATCTTATGAGGTGTGATAAAAATATACAGTGAATGTTAATTTTTAAAAAATCATTTCAGTAAAAGACATTGTCATTAAGCCCCCCCCAAATATTCCCCCCACTTCAAACACACTTATTGTATCATTTTTTTTTTTTTTTGGTACCAGGGATCCAACTTAGGACCTTGCGCTTGCGAGTTAGGCGGTGGAACCACTGATCTAAATACCCGGCCCTTCTTATTGTATCATTTTTGCCATTTTCTGAAACAGTTCTGGGAGTCCTCTTTCAGGAGTATCTTTACAAGATGTGATCAAAAACACAGTGAACACTGTTGCTGAGTGCCATTCAACAGAAAGGCAAGCTCATAAAAACATTATCGTGTGTCCTTATCCACCCTATTGACCAGACCTGGCACTGTGCAACCTCTGGCTTTTCCTCAACATCAAAATGACCATAAGAGGTAAACGTTTGGAACTGACTAAGGACAAGGCAGCCCAGAACTGCTTCAGAAAGTGGCAAGAATGATGGGATAAGTGTATTAGAGTGCAATATATTTTTAAAAATTTAAACATTCACCATAGTTTTCGATCATACTGCTTAGTATGTTTTCACTCTTGGTCCCAGGCTGGACATATTACTTAGCTAGCTCAGATTCAAAGAAATAGATTCTTTACTTTTGATTTCCACCCCCTTTGGCTTTCCAGATCTTCATTTTGCTAGAACCCCGAGTCTAATTCTAATTCGGTCTATATTCTTCTTCGTTTTGGCCACCTACTCCTAATGCTCCTCTACCATTTTCTTTCATTTTTTTCTTCAGTAGTGGGATTGAACCCAGTGCTCTCCCACTGAGTCACATTCCCATACCTTTTTAAAATATAACTTTTTGAGATGCTAATATGTTAAATTTCCGAGGTTGTGCTCAAACTTGCAGTACTTCTGGCTCAGCCTTCCAGAGTGCTAGGATTACAGTCCCGTGCCACCACCATGCCTTCTTGGACCTATTTTCTACTGCTAACTAGATCTAAACTTTTAGTTGGCTCTTAACTTCAAAACTCTGTTATTAATTACATCTTAACCTATAGAATATACATAGACCATATTGGGTAAAAATTTTAAGGGTTCTTACACATGGGGAATTGATCTACTGCTTTTGTTTTGTAAAACATTGTGAAATTAATCGAGAAAAGATTACTAATTTTTAGAAGAAGTGCTGTAAATATATGTATTCAAATATATGTATTCATATTTGAATACCAAAGTCCTCTTGGTTTTATTGTCATTTTCAAGTTGTTCAGTTTTAGTATACAGCACTAGATAAGACCCATATGCTTGTCTGGGAAAAAGAGCTGTAATGACTTCTCTGTAATCAAGGATACATATTTCACATCTGTCTTCTCAGGGGTTTCCAAATGCTGATCTCAATACAGTACTGGTGCCAAAATGACTACACAGAAATCATTTGGGGAGCTTAAAAAATACTGATGGAAAGGGAAGGAGAGGAGGGGAGGGGAATGAAAAAAAGAATTCAGATGTGCTATGTACATGTAACAACTCTCTATGAGGAATGTAATCGTTATGTACTGCAAACACGTACTAATAAAATATACAATAAAACAAGAAAAAAGAAAATACAGATTGTGGGGGCCCACTTGTAGTTGTTACGTATGAATCAGTAGCTTTGGGAGAGGAGCCTAGATATCTGCATTTTTACTTAATCCAGGTGATCCTAATGCATAGCCAATATTGCCTGGCACTTAGAGAAACTTTAAGAGTTTTCTAGCCCTCCATCTCTGTAGTTTGAGAAACTAAAAGCCTTCTTTCATCTGCCCCTGACTTTACACAGAGAAAAGCAAGATGATCCCCTTACATTTTTCTCTCTTAGACTTTGTGAGAGTATTTCCATTTGTAACAGTGTACCTGTAGGTGAAGAATACAGATTGAAGTCAGAGAACAGGTAAAGCAGCTCAAGGAGTGAGTGTCCTGAAATGGGTTTGTGAAGCTTTCATCTTCACAGACCCATTTTTGTGGGTTGGGCATATAGAAATCATCTATCATATTTGTAAATTAATATGAAATTCATTTAGTTCCTCTTTGCTGCCACAGAACTTACTTAGAACCTGTTCATAGGCTACGACTTTGAGAAAGCACTGTATGGGCAGATATAGTAGTATATTATAATTTTTCAGCAGAGGTAGAAAAATTTAGCATTTCTAATATTTTTTACAGAATATTTGATTGGGTGGAGAGGGGGCTGACTTGATTTTCCTTTAGTCTCCAAACAGCAACGGCAGTGGCTTGGTAAATCAGTATCTTTATATAGGGGGTTTTTAATTGTACTGCCTAGGATTTTTTTTCTGGTTCTGAGGATGGATTGAACTCAGGGCTTTTGCACTGAAATAGATCCAACTTTTAATATTTTTTTTTGAGACAGGTTTCACTAATTTGGTAAATTGTCGTTCCAGGTTGGGCTCAAATTTGCGATCCTCCTGAGTCATCTTCACAGAGTATTGAGATTACAGGCCTGCACCATCACCTCTAGCTTATTTTCCATTTATTCACTTAAATCTTGTCCTTGTACTAAAAACAAGAGAGAACTCTGTCTTTATTAAGTATATTAGAATACTTGCTTTAAGATGGTGAAGAGAAAATTAGAACTTGGCTATTATCTATCAGGAATTTAGGTACTAGTAAATGGGGCTGGAATCTCCATCCCTCAGATAGTTATGGAAGTGAGGTTAACTACTACAAACTTATTTTCCTGGTTCCTCCCACTCTGCAAGGTGATATCTTGCATGTTTTACATACACAATAAAAGAGTAGGGAGTAAAAGCATTGTGTGAATGATGGGTCTTCCTCTTTTTCTGTCTCCAACTTGCTTTTCCTCAATTTAAAATCTTCAACTATATTGATGATTTAGGATTCACTTCAGAGCTTCCTTAAAAATGCAAAGTGTGACTTGGTTTTTAAATCTTTGATTTACGTATTTGCCGAAACCCATTTATTATAGAAGCAAGGAACAGCTGTATCTTCCCTGGAGTTGATCATTTCAGTCAAATCCTTTTACAACACTAATTAGGAAGATTAGGATTTATTTTTTGTTTCTTAACAACAGAAGATTCTTGTTACAAAGTTATTGAATACACACACTTCCCAGAGTGTATCAGAAGGTACGTGCTATGTGGTTTTTAATCAATGGTATATTTCCAAATTTGAGAATTGTTATATAGTTGTATATAACAAAAACCGTCCACTGAATTTGGGAAGTTATAGAGAGATGAATCCACCACCAAAGCATTGGATATTTTTACCACAAGGTACTAGAAAACAAAACCATCACCCAAAGTAGAAAGAGGTAACTGTGGGTTAGCCACTATATAATAGTAATCACAATAAAGTACATACAATGTCTGGATAAAAGGAAACACTAAGGAAACCAGTAATTGTGGTATTGAAGTTTTTGAGAAGGTATTATAACAAAATGTGAGCTTTAAAGGACCATTTGCAACCTACTGAAAGTATGCAACTGTTTCTAAAGCCCGTACGGGAATTTTACGATTTTTTTCCACGTAATTTCTGGAGATATGTGGGTATGGGGGGACAGGGGTACACATGGAGCGTGTAATATCAGAAAGACTCCTACACAGAGATTGCATCTTTTAAAAATGAAAAATCCAATCAAGGAGAATGTGGGACACTTATGATGTAAACAGGATATGTATAAACTGTAATTTGGGCAGGTCAAGAAATGAGAACTTGGTGAAATTGTATAAAAGTAGTAGTAAATTTTGAAGTCATCTCACAAGGAACAAGTTTGCTAGAGTAATATTATTTATTTGGTGATCATGGCACAAAAAAATTGACAAGAGAAAAATACTCTCAGGGCCTCTTTGTCTAATAAGATGTAAGGGACATCGTCATTCCATAATTGTCTCCTGAAATTGATGATGAAGTGAAACTAGATAAAATTATAGTTCATGAACAGATATTATAGGTCCAACTGATAAATTAGATTATAGATAATTCACCAGAACTAGACAGCGTCCTCCTGTATTTTGCAGGAATTCGAAGTAAAGTTTTAGACTAATAAAGCACTTAAGAATAGTTTAATGATGTGCTTTTTTGGGAAGGCTTGGAAATCTTGGGTTTCTACTTGATCAGCAGTATATCTTTAACAATATACATTTAAGTGAAGATTAAACAGATTATCTCATGAGTGTAAAAAATATTGTTTTGTACTGACGATGGAACCCAGGGCCTTGTACAACCTAGATCAGCACTCTACTATTGAGCTATACCCATAGCCCTTTTAAAATTTTTATTTTGAGATAGCATTTCACTAAGTTGCCCAGGCTAGAGTTGAATTTTTGATCCTCCTGCTTTATCTTTTTGAGTAGCTAAGATTTTGGGCATGTGCAATGCCCAGATGGGAGTAAAATATTAATCCAAAATTGTATACTGCAAGATAAAGGAAATTCCTGTATGAGGAAAGACAGTAGATTTATAAATCTCAAGTCATACCTATGTATTTGTTAACCTGAAAGCCTATACTTGATTCTAGATTTTATTTTAGAAAAGCATTAAATCGTTCTTGTTCCCCACTGTGAAATGAGTTATGAAAGTTCTTTTATATATTTTTTTATTTTAAAATTATTATTTTAATTGTAAAAATTTATGGGCTACTGTATGATAATGTGGTATATGTGTACAGTGTGTGACAAATTTGGGGTAATGATTCCATCTCCCTAAACATTTTTTTAAAAATTTGATCAACCTGTAATGATTGTACATAGTTATGTGGTAAAATGTGATGTTTCAATCTGTGTGTACAGTATGTACTGATCAAATCAGGGTAATTAACATTTCCATTTTTTTCTCATTACTTCGAGTTCCTCTTTTCTAGGTGTTCATAGAATATGTAATAGGTTACTGTGAACCATAGTTACCCCACTGTCCTATAAAGCACTAGAGCTTATTCTTTCTTTCTGTGTTTGGGTAACCCCTTACCTAACCTGCCACAATCTCCCCTCTCCCCTTTGTCAGCGTCTAGTAATCATTATTACACCTTCCAATCAACTTTTTAAAACAATATGGTCTGAAGGCAAACATGCAGAATTTGTCTTTCTTCCTCTGACTTGTTTCACTTAGCACGCTGTCCTCTAGTTCCATCCATTCTGCTCAAATGATATCATTCTCTTTATGGCTGAAAAGAATCTATTATATATCCTTATGTATTCATCAAATTTCATTTATCCACTCATCTTTTGACTGGCATCTATGCTGATTCCATTTTTTTATTTTAGATTTTTGAAACAGGGTTTCACTGTGTAGTCCAGGCTGGTCTTGAACTCACTATGTTATCCCCAACCCCTCCCAGTGCTGGGATTAAGGGCATGTGCCACCATGCCCTGCTATTCCATATTTTAACTATTGTGAGTCCCTCTCTCTCTTTCCCTCTCTTGGGGCTTGAATCCTGGCATGCTCTACCATTGAGCTATATTCCCTTATATTCCCTTTAATTTTTCAAAAAATTTTGAGACAGAGTCTCACTAAGTTGTCCTTGAAGTTATGATCCTTCTACCTCAGATTCCAAGTAGCCATGACTACAGGTGTGTACCACCACACCTGGCCAGGTATCTCTTTGATATGCTGGTGTCATTTCCTTTGACTATATACCCAGATACAAGGTAACTGGATCATATGGTAGATATATTTTTAGTTTCTTGACAAACCTTCATACTGCTTTCCATCATGGCTGTACTACGTTCCCCTGAGAGCTAATGAAGTTGAACAGTTTTTCATTAAATTGTTGATCACTTAAATTTCTCCTTTTGAGAAGTTGTTTATTCATAGCCTTTGCCCATTTTAATTGGATTTGTTACTTGTTACTGGGTTTTTAAGTTCTTTATATATAGATGTTAATCCCTTGTTAGACGATCAGTTTGCAAACATTTTCTTCCAGTTCTGGTAGTTTTTTCTTTGGCTGTGCAGAAGCTTATTAGTTTGATATAATCCCACTGGTCTACTTTTGCTTTTGATTCCTGTGATTTGGGGGTAGGTTCTTAGTAAAGTCATGGAATCATATTTCAGGCAAAATGAGAATATTACATACAAATAGGATCCCAAGTTTAAAAACAAAGACCTGTATATCCTTGAGTCTTTTGTTGTGTTCTCTATTGTTTAGATGGTAGTTTGGAAGTGCAGGGATGTCTGAATTGGAGATAGAGAAGGAGCATTAAAGTAATGTTGGCAGAAATGTAGAATTTTAAGTGCTTTACCTCAGTCTAAGTAAGGTATTCCCTCACTATTGCTACATTTGCATTAATGTGTCCACTATATGTAGGCAGCTGCTTTATTACAACATGTACCTGATCCTGTTTTAGACCCCAGAGACCACATTTGCTCCATGGGGTTGTTTGTGGTAGCATGAGCATTTAAGCACAATTAATGTGGGTGATCCAGTAGAGTATGGTCTAGCTGGCTGTTTGAGATTACAGTTGTTGTTGTAAGAAAGCAAATGTGGCAAGTCAAAGGAGTCTGTAGGCCTTAAAACAATCAAGAAAGTCAGGCATGGTGGGACAGGCCTGTTGTAATCCTAATATTCAGAGGCCGAGGCAGGAGGATTGCCTTGAGTTTGGAGCCAGCCTGGGCTACATAGCAAGACCTTGTCTCAAACAAGACAAAACAAGTGAAGAAATGATAAATATTTAGGGAGATAGAAATGCTAATTCCCTGGTTTGATCATTAAACATTATATAGATGTATTTAATTATATTGTACTCAATAATATGTACAATTTAAAAAAATAAATCTGAAAACCTACACAAAAGTATTCTTTTACGTGACTTAGGTTCCTTCATTAAAAAAATTTGATTTAAAACATTTGTGTCTTTTCTCTTTTTACTTGTCCTCTTAGAAGAATATAGCTGATCCAGAAGAGCTATTCACAAAATTAGAGCGCATTGGAAAAGGCTCATTTGGAGAAGTTTTCAAAGGAATTGATAACCGTACCCAGCAAGTGGTTGCTATTAAAATCATAGACCTTGAGGAAGCTGAAGATGAAATAGAAGACATTCAGCAAGAAATAACTGTTTTGAGTCAGTGTGACAGTTCCTATGTAACAAAATACTATGGATCATATTTAAAGGTAATGTGTGTGCTGCATTAAAGTCATGAGGTATTTTCATTATATTTTTCTTTTTTAATTCTGTTTTTTCAAAGGCGATGTCTTAAAGTAGAATTTGGCAGTCTTCAGGAATTTGTATATTATGTGTGTGTGTGTGTGTGTGTGTGTGTGTGCATGTGTTATTTGCTTATTCTGGTTTACTCTTTCTGGATTTCATCCTGGTAATTCCAGACCTACTCTAGAGCCACCCAAACCCTTGCTATTTTTAGGCACCTGTAACAGATAAGCTATTTTTGGTGACTCACATGAAATATTAAATAAGCCCTATTTAAAATTGCTTATTCTGTGTCATATTGAAAATAAGTATTGATATGGTGTTGAACTTTTTATTGGTTACTTATAGCATTTATTTATTTATATTCAATAATCTTGTGGACAATGTATTACAATTCTGTATTTTTTATTTTGAACATCTCACATTCCTTCAAAGCCTAACACAGTAGTATACATCCCCTAGTCATCCAGTAATTAACCTTTAAGTAAATATGAACTATTTTTTTATCCCAAATCTTGATTGTGGAATTTACTCAGATCAGTTGATGATATACAAACTATTGTCTCAGATGTTTCTTAAAGCATTAAACTGAATGATTTTTATCTTCTTTACCAATCATTAACTGAAATCTAGGATCAAAAGACTACTTTGAAGAACATGTTGTTTCATGATAAGAACATAGAAATGCACAGTTTATTGATACTGACCATTTGTTACCGGAATCTATTTGAACTAAATGTGTGTATATATACTTGTATCTCTATAAAAGAAATATATACATACAAGAAAAGAGAAATAACCTATTCTTTTATAGTCTTTTAATACTATTTAAATCACCTAAATTGGACAAACTCATTTATTTTTCATTTATATTAAACAATTGTGTAACTGTGTGGAGTTGCATTTTTATTCTAAACTAAAATCACATGAAATATAACAGGGTTCTGCTTAGTGCAGTCAACATAATCCAAGGTCATATTCTCTTAGTTCAGTAACAGTCAACTTGTGTGCCTTTTGTGACCCATACTTCCATTTCAGAAGATGGGATTTTGCAAGTCAAGTTAGTTGAGTAATGTAGGATTTGAGTTTTTCTCAGGTAGTTCCTACAAAGTATATTGTATATAACCAAGAGCCCACTCTAAGCTGGAAGAAAAGGTTATTGAATTTAAGAGAAAATTATATGCTCTCTAAAACTGTTTGCAGTTGTAGTGATTTCTTTGAGGCATGCAAAAATGTACTAGGTCTTCATTTTGACTGAGCTCACTGTATAACTTCATTTTTAAAAACAAGAGTTAAAAACCAGACAAACACATCAGTATGACCACAGTGTTTTCCTTTAATTTTGGTTCAGTGCAGATTTTCTTGAGGTACAAAGTTAGTCTTTATGAAGAGTGCTAAAATAAGCAAACCCTTCCCTTCTGATCTCATAATATTGGAAGAATCTTTTCTAATTTTTACATATTTTTCTAGTTCAATGTAAATCTTAAAATGAAGGTTACTCAGGCATTGAATAGAATTTGAATCATGCCTTTATTTGCTGCTAAAATCACCTTCAGACATCAGTTTATGTTAAGGAAATATTACACCCTCCCATACACATACATATACTATTACCAATATTCTTTATTTTATAAAAGAATACAATGAATGAAGCAAAATATTCCAAAATAGTTTCAGTAGAGTTTTGTGGCCTTCTCATTGTTTTTCATATTTGGTGTGTGCTCACATCCAGTGTCTACAGAATGTCTCTGTAATACCTTTGTATTTTTAAAAATTTGTTTTGGAGTTTTCTTATAAAACTTGAAGGAAACTGAGTACAGAAAAATTTTTTTCTTAAAATGTTTTCTCAAGATAAGAGTAACTTTAAGCTTAATATAATATATCTTTTAGGAAGCTCCATGTTAGATTCAGTTTTAACAGATATGTATATATTGTGTGCCTACTATGTGTATTCTTCTCATTCTGTGTATTTTCCCTGGTCAATCTCATCCATTTTGTTCTGACAACTTATAAATTCATGTTTATGATTCCAGCCTCTCTCTCTTCAGCTTCAGACACATATTTCTTAACCTGCCTCATATTACCCACTTATTGGTAGGCATGTTAAATACAACAATTCTAAAACTTGGCTGGTAGCATTTGAACTAGGTCTTGAGTATGATCTTGGTGGGGGTTGAAAGGTTAAGGTGAGGTATGGACAAGATCACTCAGTCTGGAAGAAAACAGTTTAGAAGTGCAAGAGTACCTCGCTGTAGTCTAGACAAGATGATGTCTACTGTCCCTTGAAGAATCTTATATGCCATGGGTTTTGTTTGCTTGTTTGTTTGTGAGACAGAGTCTCACTGTGTAGCCTAGATTGGCCTCAAACTGTTTAAATAGCCCAACCTGCCCTCAAACTTGTGCTCCTTCTGCCTTAGCCTCACCAGTGCTGAAATTACAGACCTGTGCCACACACCTATTATGTGCTGTTTCAAAAAAATTGTAATGAAATATAAATAACATAAAATTTACCATTTTAAGTGTACATTTCACTGTCAGTAAGTATGTTCACATTGTTGCATAACCATCACTGCCGTTCATCTTCAGGACATCTTTACCTGTTGAAACTCTGTACTCTTTAAATGACTACTCCTCACCCCCTCCCCCAGGGCAGCCATCACTCCATTTTCTGTCTCTATGAATTTGACCACTCTAGCTACCTCAAGACTGGCTTAAATTAATTTTACATTCTGGTTTATATATCCAGTGTTATTATTGGCTATTGAATTAATAAACCAGCCACTTAATTCAACATGAATATAGTACAAATTAACCTCTTTCAAATACACAGAGGGAGGATTTTAAATGGTTTTCTAGTTCATAGTAGCAAATTTCCCTACTTTGGCCAAGTCTCTACCAGCAAATAACTGGGATTCAAAGGAATCAGGCTTCAGACACCAATAGTTTGGAAACACTAACTTCTTCCCACTGAAAAGTACAACTCTAGAGCAGTTCCTTTTTAGATGCTCTGAATTTGGGAACAGTTTCTGAACCCCTGACTGAACATCCATGTTGATGCTGGACTTTAATCTCACGCTGCCAAACCATTGTTCAAATGCTTCTTTTTTCAGTGGAGAAGTGGAGCTTTTCCACCAGAAACTCCCTATGCTTAAATGTGCTTGGTTTATGGTTCCGGTTCACAGTCCCCTGACTCTTTTGGAATTGTAGATACCGCCTTAGTATTTGAAGTGACTTAAAAACCAAACCAAACACACTTATTTGCATTCTCCAACACTGAAATCTTCCTACAAAAATCGAAGGTAGAAGCTGTCATATCCTAAAATAAGTGTCTAGGTTGTTGGGGATTGTTTCATTTGTGACTGGTGTTTTCATTGAGCAGTTCGGGTGGGCTGTAGACCAGGAGATGGTTAGAAGAACCTGTGTGCGTTAAGCTTCCTTGAGCAGAGAAGAGCCTGCCAGCCTAATGTTCCTACATGTTCCCTCAGGCCTTGCTTTAGGCTCAGGCCTGCCTGTAATCTACAGAATGTCCAGACCTGTGGCCATCTTCCAATGATGCTTGTCTCTACAAGCAGCAATCAAAAGGACGAAGTTAGTGAAGCTGTCGGTTAGTTTTGGTCCCCTGCCTGTTTCAGAGGAGTCCTGGTTGTACTGAACGGCTCATTTAATGGAAGGAACCCTAATTTTCAGATCTAGAAGTTGCTTAGTTGTAACTTTAATAACTCAGCAGTATATACTGTTTTCTTAGGTCACATTTCAAGCTTTTCATGAATACTGTTTGGTGACAGAGAGTTGGTAAGTTTCCAGTTTGAGTTGGTGCAAACAAGAAAGCATACACTGCTTTTAACTTGGAAAGCAGGTGCTTTCATTTATGCTGAACTGTAAAACAGATCAACATGCTTTATAAGGTAAACTTTTAAGTGTCAGGTGCATAGGAAGCTTTCTGAATTCATGGGGCTGAAAACAGCATTTGTTAGAAACAAACTTATGACAAAAGAAAAAAATAATTTTAAGCCTAAGACATTGTAAGAGAGACATTTTTTCTTCTCTTAAAAATTAAGGGCTGGGGATTTAGCTCAGTGGTTCTGCTGCCTGCCTCACAAGTGCAAGGTCCCAAGTTCGATCCCCAGTACCCCCCCCCAAATTAAGATACATCAGGTTTGTAATTCTCAGGTTCTGAGAACCTAATTTTCTATATAAATACAAGGTAGAGGAACCATTCCTAGAACTTCTCTTCCCTTCCCACCATTAGGGGAATGTGTTTCCTCTCTTTCCTACTGTGGACACAGGACTATCACCTCTTTCTTTCCTAAGTTCCAGCTGGACTCCTGTGGCCACACAGAATGGATGTTAATATTAGTCTGGGGGTGGGGGCAGCATGAGGGAACACTGTCGTTTTCTCTTATGTATCCTACATAATATCAGCATCAAGGAAGGGGAATCCTTTTGTCTTACCAGGCCCTTCCTTCTCAGTCCATAACCCTAAGTCAGATCTAACCCTACACTACAATGTCAACTCAACTTTGATTCTTCAACCCTCCACCATTCCCTAAGCACACATCATCATATCACTGGGGTCCCTTCTCAGCCCTGATACAGTCCCAGCCCTATGCAGATGCTTGGGAATTTTAAATTGAGCTTCTGAATACTGACTAAGGATTTTAGAGTTTGAAGACTGCTAGCAGTATCTTGAGAATCTTCATTCCACAGCTCCAGCTCTAAGGTGAGATATCTGTTCTTGGTATGACAAGTTGAAACATGATGCTGAGTACATTTTTCCCCTAGAAAATATTTAAAGTATAAATAACAGTAATTTTTCTGAAATTCTTTTTTTTTCTTTTAAATTCTTTTATTGGTACATTTTCGGTATGCAGTACGTTTACATTTATCATTGGGTGCTTGTACTTGTACATGATGTATCTTGGTTCTTATTTTTTCCCCGTTACCTGTGCACCCTTCACCCCCTCCACCCTTCCCTATTTACATAGACTTTGTTTCCATTTTTTTTCTTTTCTCATAATTTTTCTTTTCCCTTCTTTCCTTTCCCCTTTCCCTCCCACTACATCTACCCCTTTGGACCTTTTCTTCCTATTTCAAATCTGAAATTCTTTATGCTATACTATAGATAGATTTGTGTTATAGTTATCTGTTGGAGGAACTACCCCAGGAACCTAGACATTATTTTTATGGGAAAATGTTTGCTTTAAATGTTTGCTAAAATGTTTGCTTCCAAATGTCTTATTTAAAAGTAAACTTCTGGAACATAATTCATTCTCAACTTTGCTGTTGCCACTATAGTACAATCCAGTCATTTATGTGATATCACAAAAATTTAGAGAATATCATTCATGAAATGGTATGGAGAGAGGTAGCTTTAGTATTTCAAGCTATAGTCAAAAAAGGGGGTTAGTGATAAGTAACTGATAGAATTAGGTGATGTGTGTGTTTGTGTACTTGTTAACACTTATTTTAAAATTCATATACATGCATTCCTCCATGAATAGTACTTCCTCTTGTTTAGATTACAACAATATTAATTTCACTTCGAGTACTCATATGTTCTTGAAGTTACAGCACTTTTTCTTATTCATTTATAAGAGATGGGAAAATGATTCTTTTTTTTTTTTTTTTTTGGTACCAGAGATCGAACTCGGGTCCTTGCGCTTGCAAGGCAGGCGGCAGAACCACTGAGCTAAATCCCCGGCCCGGGAAAATGATTCTTTGTAGGGTCCATGCATGCCACCAGAAATGCCCATTAATACTGCCTCATAAAAATTGTAAAGTTTTAAAAACAAATGAAAACCAAAAATTAGAAATAAGCCAAAATATCCAGTATCTTCAAATTCTAAAATCACATGGAAAGCATCCAAAATTTCTATATCCAATCATTTCCTCACTCTTTCTTAAATTTCTATTAGTGCCTATGAATTTTACAAACTATTGGGTGCCAGTGTCTATATTTTGATCATATCCATCCCCCATTACCTTCCCTTACACTCCCCTCCCACTGCCTCCATTTCCTACCTCTTGTCTAACAATAGTTTCCCTTTGATTTTTGTGTCATCTTTTTTAGATTCCACAAATTAAAGAGAACATGCAATAGTTGTCTTTCTGAGTTTGAATTATTTCGGTTAAGATGGTGATCTCTAGGTCTAGCCATTTTCCTATAAATGACAAAAGTTTGTTCTTTATGGCTGAACAGTACTCCATTGTGTATATACACCACATTTTCTTAATCCATTCATCTGTTTATGGGCACCTAGGGTGATTCCATATCTTGGCTATTGTGAATTAGGCCCCAATAAGCATGGGTATACAGATATCCCTATAGTATGCTGACTTTAATCCTTCATGTATATACCAAGCAATGGTATAGCTCGATCAAATGGTAGTTCTGTTTTTAATTTTTGAGGAAACTCTATACTGATTTCCACAGGAGCTATACTAATTTACATTCCCACCAGCAGAATTAGAAGGATTCCTTTTTCCTTGAATCCTCTCCAGCATCATTTTTTTGTATGCTCAGTGATAGCCGTTCTAACTAGGTTGAAATGGAATCTCAATGTAGTTTTGACTTGCATTTCCCCAATGGCTAAAAACCTTGAGCATTTTTTCATAAATATAGTGGTCATTTGTAATTCTTCCATTGAGAAATGACTGTTCATTTTTCATTTATTGTTTGAGCTATTTGATTTTTTAGCATTAAATTTCTCCCATTCTATAACATGTCACTTCAGTCTGTTAGCTGTTTTCCTTGCTGTGTAGAAACTTTTCAATTTGATGTCCCATTTGTTGATATTTGATATCATTTCTTGTGCTATTGGGGTTCTATTAGGAAGTCTTCGCCTGTGCCTATGGCTTCAAAGTATTTCCCCTCTGTTTTCTTCCAGCAGTTCCAATGTTTCTGGTCATATACCTTAGTCTTTGATGCATTTTGAATTGATTTTTGTACAGGTGAGAGGAAGGGATCTAGTTTCAGTCTCTGACATGTGGATATTCTGTTTTCCCAGCATCCTTTGTTAAAGAGGCTGTCTTTTCCCCAGTGTTTATTTTTGTTGTTTAGTTTGGTATTAAGTTTTTTTTCTCCTTTGTGAAGAATCAGATGGCTATGGTTGGATGGATTTGTTTCAGTGTCCTCTATTCTATTCCATTGATCAGTTTGTCTATTTTTGTGCCCGTAACATGCTGTCTCTACTACTTTGGGTTGGTAATATAATTTGAAATTGGATATTATGATGCGTCTAGCCTTGCTCTTTTTGTTTAGGATGACTATTATGGGTATTTTGTTTCCATATGAATTTTAGGATTTTAAAAAAATTTCTATGAAGAATATAGCTGGCATTTTGATGAAGATTGCATTGAATCTGTAGATCACATTTGGTAAGATGGCCATTTTGACAACATTAATTTTGCTGATTCATTAACCTGGGAAGTTTTTTCATCTTCTAGCATCTTCTTCAATTTTCGTCAGCACTCTGTAATATTCCTTGTAAAGGTCTTCCATTTCCTTGGTTAGGTTGATCCCTAGGTATTTTTGTGAGCTATTGTGAATAGAATTGTTTTTCGGATTTTTTTTCTCAACTGGTTCCTTATTGGTGTGTAGAAAAGCTATTGATTGTTTTCATGTTGATTTTGTATCCCGACCTCCTCATTCTTGTTTGGAAAGTTTTTCAATTTTTATTTTTTATTCTTTTTTCTTTCTTATTTTGATTTTTTGAGACAGGGTCTTATTATGTAGTTCAGATTGGCTTTGGACTCACTGTGTAGCCCAGGCTGGCCTCCTGAGTGCTGGGATTACAGGTATGTGCAACCCCGCCTGGCCACTTTTTGTTTTATCAGTACATGTTTGTAGTAAGTAATGGTTATATTCCTTGCGAGGGGTTAGTACACATACATAACATACAATTCCTTTTTTGTCCCCCTTCTCCCTCTTCCCTCCCCCTCCCTCCATCTCTTGATCCCCTTCCCTTTTGAAAAAGATCTACAGCCCCCCCCCCCCCCCCCGGCCTCGTACCTGGGCTTGAACTGAGGACCTTGCGCTTGCTTCCCAGGCAGGCACAGCACCACCGAGCTACATCTCTAGCCCACCTATTACCGTTTTTTTTTTTTTGGTACCAGGGATAGAACTTGGACCTTACGCTTGCAAGGCAGGCAGCAGAACCACTGAGCTAAATCCCTGGCCCACCTATTATCTTTTATTTTGCTCTTTGTTTATATTTTGGGTTTCTCATATAAGAGAAAAAATGTGGTATTTAAGCTGTGGGTCTAATTTATTTCATGCAACTATTTTCCTTTCAGTATCATCATTCAGGATGATAATTGAAGGCCATAATTCATTTTTCTTGGCTTTACAAATTACTAATAGCTCAATGCTAGCAAACAGTACTTATTTGCTTAGCTAAATCAAAGGCTAAGTAGATTTTCTGCAATCTAGGCACAGAACTTTATTTTTCATTGTGAAATATTTTATGAAAAAAATATTCTGTGTTCCAAGCAACCACTTTAAGATCTATGTTTTAGAATCCGTGTGTTAGTATGTAAGATTTAACATTTTTGCTTGTATGTTACTTTGGCCCAGGTTTATAAATATTAAATTGTTCCATGGCTTTACAGGGTTCCAAATTATGGATAATAATGGAATACCTAGGTGGTGGTTCAGCACTGGATCTTGTAAGTATTTTAAAATAATTACATGTACACACTCATCCATACTTTTTTATTTTAATTGAGTTAAGCAATGACGTTTGGCCAAGCTAAGTGGTTATTTTAGTTAATATGTTCAAATTAAAACCTTTTTTCAGGACCACTACTCTTATGCAGATGCAGCTGTACTGCAAATTTGAGTATGTTGCTGACAATCTGAGAGTTTATAAGAAATGCAAATAGCTTAATGAAAAAGTCCTTCAAATTACAAATGGGTATATGCTAATCACTGTCAATTTCCAGTAAGACTGAATGTTCTTAGATTTTAAAAAATATATAAATGAGATAACTGTCACTAAAAGTGATTCTAAATTGAATGTCTCTGTCCCCTAAAATTCTCATGTTGAAATTTTAACTCCTGTGATAGGTGGGAACTTTGGAAGGCAAGTAGGTCATAAGGGTAGAGACCTCAGGAATGCTAGTAGTGTCCTCAGAAAGGAGAGCTCAGAGAGTTTGCTAGCTGTCTTTCCACCATATGAGACTACTGTGAGAAGACGGCTGCCTAGAATCCAGGAAGAGCACTCTCACCAGACACCAATCTTCTGGCACCTTGACCTTGGACTTCCCAGCCTCCACAACTGTGAGAAATCAGTGTTTGTTGTTTAAGGCACCCAGTCTGAGGTATTCAGTTACAGCAGCCCTAACTGATCAAATCTAGGGGTTTGATCTTGAAGGCCTACAGATACAGTTTTCTATGGAGTTATCTCTGCCCTTCTATGGGTCATGTAGAAGTATGATGCTGTTGTGGTTTTCCAGTGACTTGAAGTGCTAGTGCCATTTTAGTGGGCAGGAATTAGAATGCTAAAGTCTTGCATTGTGCAGGAACAGTTCCACCTAATGAAGATAAGTTCATAAGCAGAATACCTTTTGAGAAATTCATTATTTCCCCCCAGATTATTGTGATCATGTCAATATTTTCCCCCTTATAGATATTTATTACTACGACATTATATTTAACATTCAGTGTGAATTAAGAAAATCAATTCTTATAGTGGAATGACCACTAGGCTGGCCTGTGGAAGTTTGAGTTTATAGGGCTGCCTCTACTTGATTAAATCTGTGACTGGGAACCAGACACATACACTCCCTGGACTTGGGTGTCCTATAAAACAAAGAAGTGGGACTAAAGGCCTGGGCTGTGGCTTGATGGTTGAGCACTTGCCTGGCTTGCTAGTGACCCTGGATTTGATCCCCAGCAACACAAAAGAGGGGAGGAGGAGAAGGTGGAGGAGAGGAAGGGGAGGAGGGAGAGGAAGTTGCTCTAAGTTGTTTCTAAGTTTCTTCCATATTTAATATTATATGACATTTAGTTTGTATTGCTTCTGCTTTCAAAATTAATTATTTTTTAAGTGGAGATGAATTTTCCTAACTGAAGATGATTAAATATTTTTAAAAGGGTTAACTCTGACTGCAAGTGACTGAAAGTTTCAAATAATTCTATGAACAAAAATGACCATATAGATTTTATTTCCTTTAGACAGAGCCGTACTTAAACTATTTGAAAGAAGTGGTAATTAAACTTGATGGACAGCCTCATCTACTTGTAGGAATTCCTTTCAGTTTAATCAGTTGCTAAGTTTGGTAATCCTTCTTTGTGTCCATCTAATTCTTATATCCTCAAGCTCAAGTTCATTTTTTTTCTCTCTTCTCTAGTTAGAGAACACCAGTGGCGTTTCTTTATATAATAATCCTTCATGCGTATGAAGTCAGGTTGCATTTTCTTCTTGAAGTTAAATAATTTCATTTCTATTTGCCTTGTCAGAGTCTTATTATACAATAGTTTGTTCATTAGCTCCACAAGAAGCCTCTCAAATGCTCTGTGAGTCTCCTTTCACTATTCAAATATTGATAGGCCTTTACAGATATCGGTTACCTGGTCACCGAAGGTACTTACCACGTCTCTTCTCCATTTTGTAGGCACTGGCAAACCTAGTCCACTCTGCTTATCAGAATTGCTAATAGCATTGGATACTGGCATAACCCCCAACTAACAACATAATCTGTATCCCCTACTAGTAGTATGGTCAATGTTATGAAATCTCTGAATTGAATGTGCATTCTTAATCTCATCCTGTCATTCTGATCTCTACCTAATAAAAACAAATAAAACAAATGGCGATGGCAATTAGTATAAATTCAATGAATGAAAATGTTAGCACTGTACTGGCTAAGCATTTGAAGACTTAGGTTTTAGTCCCAGTTCTGCCATTAACTACTTGGCTAATATCTGGCAAGCTAACATCTTTATCCCTTTATTGCCTCGACTATTAACTAAAGAAATTGGATTAAGCTGGATGTAGCGATGTGCACCGATACTATAATCCCAGCACTCTGGAAGGCCAAGGAAGGAGGATCCTAAGTTTGAGCCAGTGTGTGCAATTTAGCAAGACCCTATCTTGCTATCACGAAAAAAAAAATTAAACGACAGGGGATGTAGCTCAGTGAAATGGCCCTTGGTTCAACCACCAGTACACCCCACCCCACCCCCCAAAAAAAACTGGCTCTAAAATTTAATGTTATTGTGATTGAATTATGTTTTTCATTTAAGTAGACCTTAGAAGGGAAGCAATATACTGTTTCTTCTCTATCAATAGTCATCTACAAATGAGCGCTATCATTTTGGCAATCTTAAAAGACTTAGGTGTAGAGGAGGGTTTTGGTACCAAGAATGAGAAAATAAGAATGTTGAGCGAAGTGTTTTTCACTTAAAACTGGTGCCTGGCTAATGGAATACCTTAAGATTATGACTTCCAATTTATGTCAACATTACTCATAGTGCCCCTCAGGAGTCTCTTTCATCCTTGAAAAACTATTGGTTGCATGTAAACAGTCTTTTGTGGTACTAGGGATTTAACCCAGGGCCTTGTGCTTGGTAGGGAGGTGTTCCAGCATTAAGCCACACCCCAGTCCAACATGTGAATAGACTTTGTGCATGCTGTATGTTATTTTATTGGATCTATCTTACTCCACTTCTTTCCAAAAAGAGCTGCAGTGGCTTGCAACAAAACACATGTAATAAGGTAAATAGAGTAAAACCTGAGGATCAAGAAAAACGCTAGAAGCAACTTGCTAACTATTAATGAAGGCTAAATAGACCATGATGGCTTAAAAGACTGGCTTGCAATCAAAGGAGTGTGGGGAAAAATCCACAGTCCCACCAGTGCACAGTCTTTAAAAGAACAGATGTCCCCTTTTTGCAAATACTTATTTGACAACAGAGGTAAATTACATGAGGCCAATTCCCTGTCCTGGAGCAGAGCTATTCCCTTTAGAGACATGGCAAAGTCTTTGATCACTGGAGAGGAGTTCCATTATACACTCAAAGGGTGCAGACCAAGATCTTAGCATTATCTCTTCCCATGTTGTATTGGACATTAGGAGAAAAAAAAAACCTAAGCTGGGCACAGTGGTGCATGCCTGTAATCCCAGCTACTTGGGAGGCTGAGCCAGGAGGCTTGAAGGCTTAAGGCCTGCCTGGGCAGTTTAGTGAAATAAAAATACCAACATTTTCAAAATTAAAAAGGGGGCTGTGGATATATCTCAGTGGTAGAGCACCCTGGATTTGAGCTCCAATACTGAGAAACAAACAAAACAAAACAGAACATGGGTGTTCATCTACCCTTTCTCACTCCCTTTGATCTTTTGCCATCATTACCAGTAGTACTAAAGACATTTTTAGCACAGGTTTAAGTCAGTTTTCTGTATGGTAGTGAAGCAGAAAAATCCGCCCCCGTCATGTTCTCCTCCCATATCCCTGCCACCGTCTTCCCTCCCATCCTCTTCTAGCACACAATTATTTGAGGTTTTACTTTCATTGAATTTTCAAGTGAACTTGAAGTACATCAGATAAGCTAATGAGTCTTTATGATCCCTTTTTTACTTAAATATTTTTTAAAATTGTGTATTAGGTAGGATAGTGGTTTATCTGTGCCACATTTAGAAGCCCTTTAGAATGCTAGTTGGTACCCTCTCATAGGTCTTGCCCAATTTCTTCAGTAACCAAGGGTATGCCTCTAACCTTGCCAATATTTTATGATCAGGGGATAGTAAGTACCAGCCTTAAGTAACATCAGTTTGTCCAGTTTTTTTGGTAATCTTCCAGAATTTCATTATCAGTGATCACCAAAGTATTTCCTTGGTTTAGAATGACTTTAATCATTGCTTTTTAAATGGAAATTTTGGGGGTGGAAATTGATAGATTTAAAAGTAAATAGGTAATGTTACCTAGGGAAGGGATTTAATGAATAACAGATATCCCTGGAGTAAACTATATACATAGACCACAGTTAATATTAAATGGTGAGACCCAAGTATGGGTTCTATTTTAAACTGTTAAATTTCAACATGAAAGTACTCTTTATTCAGCATAAATATGGCATTCATGAAAGATGAAATACGTAAAGTGCCAAAGAGCTGTGAATCCCTCCCAGTGTGAGGGCAAAGGAGGCAATGTTTGATTTTTTTACCCACCTCTTCCTTTTTTCCAGCAAACAGAACTCTACCTCTGCTCTGACTTTAGAGTCCCACCCTTTCCAGTAATAATATTGTACAATCCACTGTTTGTGCTTTATGAGGTACCAGAATTTTAAAATAACCATGTATTTTAAAGAGAAACTTTCAGATATTCCATTACAACTTCTTCTGAAACTTAATCATTGCTTTCCTTGTATTACGGTTGGAACTATTGGCTTTGGTACAGGGATGGCGAAAGAAAGGGAAATGTGTTACATTTATTTAAAAAATATAGCCCTCCATGATTTGGCTTTTTTTTTTACAATGAAAGTCTTAATAGTTTGATTATTATATTCCTGGCAAATTTAAAATTTAAGACTCAGAAAGGCTCTATTCCTCACAATATTATTGAAACATATAAATGCTAAGAACTATGTTACAGGTGACCCATGTCATCAAATAATTGCTGCAGAAATCCTATGGATTGTCTGATATAAAAATCAGTTCAATGTCAATATTTAGAGTAACTTTTTAATAGCAAATGCCAGAATTTAAATGGCTGGGGTTTTTCTCTTCTGAAAAAAGGACAGCTAGTTCTACCGTTATTTATACCTCTTTGTTAAATTTTAGGAACCTCTAAATTTCGAGCCAGTATCTAGGTAAAGTGCTTATATTATCTTTCAAGATTAAATTTAATCGTTTACAAACCTGTACAGCCCTTTGTCTTAAAACTCTTTTTTTTGCTTTCTTCCCCTACATTTAAAATTTTTCTTCATTTGCTTAAGTAGTGGTTTAATAAACAGAACTGTTTCACATAGCTAAGTAATTCCCTTATTTCAAATGTATCATTTTTAAATTTTATTTTTGCAAAATTTCAAATGTGTGTGTGAGTATGTGTTTTTCCCCTTAAGCTGCGAGCTGGTCCATTTGATGAGTTCCAGATTGCTACCATGCTAAAGGAAATTTTGAAAGGTCTGGACTATCTGCATTCTGAAAAGAAAATTCACCGAGACATAAAAGGTATACAGAAGTCTAATATGAACCTGAAAAAATAAATGCATTCTGAGGAATTGAGGATTATTTTTTCTTTGTTTCCTAGCTGCTAATGTCTTGCTCTCAGAACAAGGAGATGTTAAGCTTGCTGACTTTGGAGTTGCTGGACAGCTGACAGATACACAAATTAAAAGAAATACCTTTGTGGGAACTCCATTTTGGATGGCTCCGGAAGTTATTCAGCAGTCAGCTTATGACTCAAAAGTAAAGTATTACCTGTACAAATTGTTGGGGTTTTACCCCCCGCCCCAGTACTGGAGATCGAACCCAGGGAGTACTGACCTACATCCTCAGCCCTTTTTATTTATTTGGAGACAGGCTCTGGCTAAATTGTACAGGGTGATCTCAAACTTGTGATTCTCCTACCTCAGCCTCTCGTGTAACTGGGATGATAGGCATGTACCACCATGCCCAGCTAAACTATTTTGTTTCTATAATCAATTTATATAGCCTGCCATCCTAGTTAATTGACTGCCTTATTTTTCCTTCTTTTCTGAGTGCTTAAGACTTATGTCATATTTGCTGCTTAGTCATAAATTCCCTGATGCTGGTAATATTTCAGCTCTCACTTTAGATCTCATTGTCTCCCTCTCCAGCCTCATCTCCACTCTCTTCTGTACTCTGTCTGCTTCAACCATAGCGGCCTCATTGTTGTTCCTCAAATATAGCAAATAAACCCCCACAGCAGGAGCTTCACTGTCGCCCTTCTCTTTGTCTAGAATAACCCTTCTCTCAATCAGGCCTCTGCTTAAACATCACCTACCTAGAGATGTTTCCCAGCCAGGCGTGGTGACGCAGCCCTGTAATCCCAACGCTCAGGGGCCTGAGGCAGGAGGATCTCTCCATGAGTTCGAGGCCAGCCTGGGCTACATAGTGAGTTTAAGGCCGTCCTGAACTACATGGTGACACCCTGTTTCAAAAAACAACCACAAAAAAAGATGTTTCCCCAGCCATCACATATAAATTTCCAACCTCTTGGCCCTGTCCTTCATTAGTTCCTTATTCCACTTTCTTATTTTCTTCATAGAACTGAGTACTATCTGACTCACTTACTCAGTTTATCTAGCCCTCTTGCTAAGAATGCAAGCTCCTTGAGAAGAGAGATTTTTGTCTGGCTTATTCACCACCCAAATCCCCTGGTGCAAAGTATGGAATTCAATAAAATTTTTAATAAGTGACTTCTATAAGTAAAAATGTAGACTGTATTTTTCTCGCAAGGTTTTCATACTGTATGACCACTGCATTCTACAGACTATTTTGTGGCAGTAAGCTGGAATGGACTTTCAAGGTAATATACTTTTGTTCCTTTCTCTTACTTTAGGCTGATATCTGGTCATTGGGAATTACTGCCATTGAACTAGCCAAGGGAGAGCCACCTAACTCTGATATGCATCCGATGAGAGTTCTGTTTCTTATTCCAAAAAACAATCCACCCACTCTTGTTGGAGACTTTACTAAATCTTTTAAGGAGTTTATTGATGCTTGCCTGAATAAAGATCCATCATTTGTAAGTATATATCGCTTTTACTTGTTTTTCTTTTGTTAGATCTACCGATGGCAAAGCTGGCTTTTCCTACAACAGGGATTAGAAGTGCATGTGAAAATTATCTGAGATCTATCCACGGTCTTTCCTTTCTATTATTAACTCTACTCAGTTCTTATCCAGATCCTTAGTTCCTTTTCTCCTTTCCCTACATCTTTTTCTTTGCCCCTATTTCCTGTTTATTCTATTGATCACTTCCTCTTTCAAGGGGGAAAGATATTTAAGAAATAAATTCCACTTTATTTTATGCCATACTTAAATCACACATATATTCACAGTGATTTTTTAAACTGTGTTTTCGTTTCTCATGTAAGTTATGTCTATCTATTTTTATTTAATGTTTAAAAACTCCAACATGACTCCTGGTCTAGTGAGCTCCTCTCATTTACTTGGCAAGTTTTATTATAGTTGTTTTACTATTGCTAATTTCTGGAGACTAGAAATATGTAAGAACTGTCTAAATTTGATGTAACTATTTTAAGTTGCTAATAAACATTCTTATACTAATAAAATGCTGGAGGAAAAATATCTCCCATGCCATTTGGTGTTTGTATTTAGATGCAATAAGAATTGATGCTTGATAGAGAAGGGATTATAAAATGTGGGCAGATAATAACAAAATTAGGAGTTCGTAAATGTATACAGAAGATAACAAAATTACAGCCTTCCTGGGTTTTGTGGATTTTTTCAACTTACAGAAATTTGTTATAAAAGTATTTTAAAGCACTATGGTGAAGTGTTTTTAAATCTTTAATTCCTAAATCCTACCGTATGTTGTGCTTTTGAGAAAACTTTGCCTGCCTGGTCGTTTGCTGGGAGTTTGTCTACCTTCTGCCCACTGGGCTTTAAATTGGGGTACCAAAGTAACAAATGTCTCGTGAGCAAATTAAAGAATATGATTACCTATTTTCTCACAGCAATATTCTGGCAATTTAATTGCCTTCATGTTCATAGACTTATTTTTCTAACTTTCTATGTAATAATTTAAAGGAGTTGTACCACCCTTTGCAATCATAGAGCCTTGAAATAGTCATGCATCCTTCATCCTATGTCATAGCGTCCTACAGCTAAAGAACTTCTGAAACATAAATTCATTGTAAAGAATTCAAAGAAGACTTCGTATCTGACAGAACTGATAGACCGGTTTAAGAGATGGAAGGCAGAAGGACACAGTGATGATGAATCTGATTCCGAGGGCTCTGATTCGTATGTACAAATTATTTCATTTGTATGTAGGTAGCCCATTTTAATACACTATATCTTTTAGCAGTAATCCAGTATGTTTGTTCTCCCATAAAATACATAACACATTCTGAAGCTTCACTTTCGAACCTGTGAAAGTCTTTTTCAGTCACCGTCTGTGGAATAAAATGAATTTAGAAAGATATTTTTTCTTGAAAGGGACTAGCTCTAGTTTTGAATGGTCTTGGTCTAACCCCTAGTGGATATGTGAGTATATTACAAAATTTTGGAATAAGAATCAATTAAAGGTGTTACATTCGTTTACAAAAAGTAATGAGGTACCGGGTCTTCCCATACTTGGATGGCACCCTGCAAAATCCCCGTGGAGGACTGACCTGCAGGCCCTGCAACCTCCTGGCCATGTTCCAAGCTCTGATCAGACCAGTACATTTAAATATTCCTCAGCGGGGGCTGGGAGTATAGCTTGGTGGGAGAGTCCTATTGTGCACAGAGCCCTAGGTTCAATCTCTGGCACTTTTTACCCCTTAAATAAGATTCCAGTGGTTTTTTCATGGCAGTATCATATTAACAATTGAGCCTCTAACTCCCTAACTTAATTTTGACTAGGAGAATCTACAGGCTATACCAGAATTTACACTTCTGGTAGGTGAACTGAAACAAAGACAACACCAGATTTCTTTAGCTAAGACTCCAATTACTGCATGTATGAGAGATTGCCCCAAATTTGAAATGTGTACAATATATTAACAGAGTTTATATTGTGTTCCAAAGGCTGTTAACCTTAGCTGCTCATAAGAATTGCCCAGTGGACCCTTGAAAACAGCCATGCTGCTGGAGATCCTGATTCAGTCCTCAGGGGGAATTGTATGTGTAGGAGCCCTCCATATGGGATTCTGATATACATTTAGAGCTGAGAGACACTGCTACGCTTCAATAAAATGTATCTACCTGAAACTGTGATCTTTTTGTTTTATTGTGAGTTGTTAAACATTGGGATAGTTATCTCTTCAGATTCTGCCTGCATTGATTTAATATTTTTTCTATGCTGAATTATTTAGGAATTTATAGAGGTGTCTTTGTCCATCTCTTTAGGGAATCCACAAGCAGGGAAAATAATACTCACCCTGAATGGAGTTTCACCACTGTGCGAAAGAAGCCCGATCCAAAGAAACTACAGAACGGGGCAGTATGTATATGGAGATGATTAGCTCCATTTGATAGACTACAGTGAGGTTATAATACTAGTTAGAATTTAATACGCCTAAATGTCAATTTTCCTCACTGTGTACATAGTATTCTCCATTTATCTTTAGATTTGAGCCAATTAACACAAACTTTAAAAAGAAAAGATACTAGAAATCATTTGAGTGGTCATTAGTATTTTTAATGCAATTCACCTAGAGATATACAAGTCTAAAGAGTCATAAACATCTATTGTAATCCTAGGAGAGAGAGGGAGGTAGTGATAGGAAGAAAATATAGCAATTTGCCTTATCTTGGGTCTTTTGAGGGAGGAATCCAAAGTAGTTCATTCTTTACAGGATAAGTAGGAAAATCATGAATGCTTATTGTAATTTCATGTGTATAACGTATATTATTTATTCAAAGGAGCAAGACCTTGTGCAAACCCTGAGCTGTTTGTCTATGATAATAACACCTGCATTTGCTGAAGTAAGTGCAGATTCTTTAGCACTGGATATCTATTTTAAGTAGTACAGTATTTTAAATTTTATAGCTATCATTGTTTCTCAGCTTAAACAGCAGGATGAGAATAATGCACGCAGGAATCAGGCAATTGAAGAACTTGAGAAAAGTATTGCTGTGGCTGAAGCCACCTGCCCAGGCATTACAGATAAAATGGTGAAGAAATTAATTGAAAAATTTCAAAAGTAAGTTTGAAATGTCATTTTAAACTATTATGTTGACATTTTTGTTGGATATTAATTTACAATGCAATATAATTATTTTGATGCAGTCATTTAAATTATTTCTACAAAATCACTTTTTAATCATTGTGTGCTTGAAAACAGTTTCATTTGTTGCTCATCTTAAAATTAGGTGTTGGAATTATTTCTTTAAATATGGCCAGATAGTTTTCTACTGAATTAAATAGCCTCCTCTACTTCTTTTCCCTAGGGGAATGTAGATAAAAGGTCTTAACTTGAGCACTTGTAAACTTTGTTTAGGAATGCTTTCATTCTTGCTACCACCCTCAGTATTTTCGGAAACTCCACTATTCATACAATATCCATTCTTGAAGTTCCTAAGTTTGACCCTCATATGAAAAGATAAGGAAACGATAAGGCAATAAAAGGCTCTTATGTTCAACTTCAGGTTCTATACTTTCTCTTGAACTGCTAGTTTCATTTTATTCAAAAAAGTTCTTTTATTTTTCAAATTAATTTTACTGGTACTTTTAGGTATACAATATAATGACATTCATCATTGGACATTTGTACTTTTACATAATCTATCTTGGTTCTTATTTTTTCCCCATTCCCTTGCCCTCCCTTCAACCCCTCCACCCTGCCCTATTTACAAAGACTTTATTTCCATTTTTTCCTTTTCTCATATTAATTCCATTCCCCTACCTACCCTTCCCACTTCTGCTTCCCCTTTTCCCTTTTCTTCCTATTTCACCTTATCTGTTATACCTTTTAGTACTTATTTATACTTTCAGTTTCTCACACCAGATAAACTATTCAGTATTTACACATGTGTGTCCTATTTATTTCACTTAAGAGTATTGTCTCAATGCGCATCCATTTGGCTATAAGTGTCTCTAATTTTTCACTCTGTATGGCTGAGTAGTACTCCATTAACAAAAAACCACACATTTTCTTTATCCAGTATCCAGTTGATTGGCACTTGGACTTTTTCTGAGTTTTAGCTATTACAAACTGTGCCACTGTAAACATGGGTGCACATATATCACTGTGGTATGATTCTTTTAATTCTTTGGGGAAGATCCCCAGCAGGGGAATAGCTGGGTCAAATGGGACTTCCAGTCCTAATTGTTTGAGGTATTTCCACACTGATTTCCACAGTGGTTGCACCAGTCTGCACTCCCGCCAGCATTGGAGCAGGGTTCCTCTTTCCTCACAGCCCCGCCAGCACTTGTTATTGGTTGATTTCATGATAGCAGGCATTCTTTCTGGAGTGAGGTGGAATCTCAGCATTGTTTGCATTTGCGTCTCTCGAATGACCAGTGATGTCGAGCATTTTTTCATATGTTTATTTGCTATTTCTACTTCTTTGAGAAATGTCTGTTTTTAAAATTTTTTTTCAAACAAGACTTTTGTATGAATATACACACATACATTCCTTAGCTTAAGCAAGCTACATAGAAAGTTATACAGAATTTCACTTTAAACCCATTACATCTCCTCTCAGGGCACCTTTGTATTTGCTTGTATTCCTGGGTGCCACTGGGATCTAAGTGGTACAAACTGAATGACCTGTAAAATCACATATTTTCACAGGTCTTTCTATGTGTTTAAGCCCACTTGTACCCCTAAACTAAAGCCCCCTTAAAATCCCTTCTATTATAATGGAAAAATGCTCGTCTGCTTTTCAATTCACAAGCAAATCAATTGGAAGTTATGAAATCAGATGTTTGTATTTTACCATCTACATGTTGGCATTCAATTAAAAGGATTTATCTTGTTTGCTGAATCAGTTCCTTCATCACAGAGTTCATATATAAGTGAGAAATGTAAAGAGGCACAATTGTATATCAATTTAAATCGTTCTTAATTTTATAGATGTTCTGCAGATGAATCCCCCTAAGAAATTTATCAGTGGCTTCTATTTCATATGGATCCAGAGAAACCCACCAAAGCTACTTCAAGCTTAACAATGCTTTACTCGTGAGCTCTGTGTGCCTTTTGGATCTTCACAACCCTGAAGATTTGGAAGAAGCTATTCAACTATTTTGTGATGGTGTTTATCGTTTAATATTTTCAGGAGATTATTTTCTAGTGAATAACTATTAATACTATAGTTTCACCTGTATTGTAGTAAATGTTGAGATACAGTTTTGCCTTTAGGTATCATTATTTCTTAAGTTACGAGGATAAATACCTTTCGTGTTTTGATCTTTAGTTAACTGTACACCCATGAAGCATACAGGTCTTGCAAAGTCATTCTAAAATATTCAACTCTGGTAAATTATCAAGCTTCAAAAAGCTTTTTGTACACACGCATATTCACAAAATGACTATCTGTGGGAAGATGGAAATAACTCATGCCTTCTTAAAATAGAAGTTTCTAAGAGGCTCTTGAAAATGAAAACTTGGAAGGTTTCATTCTTAACACCAAGTTGGTATGAATTCCAGGCAGCTCAATGATGATCACATTTGAGAGCCCTGTTTGAAGCATTTACAGGCAAAATGTAGTAACAGAAGTACCTCTTGGTGTACAATATTCATCTTCTCTTTTAGATGGAAGAGGCAATTAACCTGTATTTAATATGGTTAAAAATTTGAAGTAATATCAGTATTTTGGTAACACTGGAGGAATTAGTTTGGCTTTATTCTTTAAATCTTCGACATAAACACATATTACATGCTTGGATTTAGAGAGCTTATAACAAAGCTAATTGTCATGTGATTAAATACCTGATCAACAGGTATGAATATAATTTGCACCAGCATATTTTTGTCATGGCAGTAATTGTTCTATAAACTATTTATAAGTTTTTGTTCTTCATAATTATCAGTATATAAGCAGCATGTTCATTTTTGAGAAGGTATTTAAATGAGCATTTTACAGTTCATATGAAAATAACCCTAGTACAGGATGATTTCTATCCATACGAAGGTAAGTTAGACTGTACAGTTAATTTTCATTTATATTTATAGTACTGTTAAGTGGGTAATGCCTTTTTCTTTTAAACCTAGTATATATATTGTGCCTGCCTATTTGCTGGAAGGGGGTTATATATCAGTAGTTGTAGAATTGTTGATATCAATTACTTTTGTTAGTTAATGTTTTATTGTTTGGATCTGCACATTTGGTTTTTGCACAAGTCATTTTTAAAGAATCTGAATATTTGCCAAATATTAGAAGAAAGATGTTCTGCAAATAAAGAATAAAGTTTAGTGGAAGTGGCCATTATAACCTTTTTTTTTTAATACAGACTCTTGAGAAAGTTGTGTGTCACGTGCCAAGAAAATTATTTTCATTGGTGCCTACACTGTAACGATTACTTTTAATGCACTGTATTTGGAAGTAATGGTTCAGTTAAATATTTTGCCTGCTGTGTAACTAAAAGTCAATTACAGTTTATAATGTAGAGCTCTGAAAATAATTCTGCAATTCATACCATGGATCAAATCAATATTTTTGTAAAAGTAAAAGCAACAAGTTTATAGATTGATTGTTTGAAACCTTACAACACAACTGCATCACAGATACAAATTGTACTGCTTATTCATTATAATTATTAGTCCTGTAAACTGTTTCTAAGTGAGGCACACTCCAGTGTTTTGCGGGTTTTGAAAATAAATATTTAAAGTTCACGATCTTCAGTGTTTTTTTCCTTGGGGCGATATGATATGGTATTTTAGTTGTTTCAAGATTTTTTTTTCTCCTTTGCCCTTTCATTTATTACTGGAACATTATAATAAAAGTTTTGTGGGAAACTAAAAGAAAGGTACTCTTCACATTTTATTAAGCATTCATTATAGCTACAGTGAACATCTGTCCTGATTTCTCCCTCCTATCTTAAAAATTTAATAAAATTCCCTTTAAAAATGTCCTGGGTTAGATAATAAATTATATGGTATCCCTAATCACTGTCTTATTAGAAGAACATATGTAGATTTCAGCACTACATCTCTTGAGGAAAACGAAGTTAGAAATATGTTCAGAAATTGAGATGAGAAATAACATGCAGCATAAAGGAGTTTGAGTTCTTCCTAGAGAAAAGGGTGAGGGTAAACTTTATTTATCTTTAAGAATGTATAGAATTAACATCTACGTGATTGGGCTTCAGTGTATTCTTTTTATTAAATAACTACTCTAGACTTGTGAGTTACTGTATATCAATCAATATAAGAAAAGGAAAGTGGTATAATGAAGTATGCTAAAAGGAATATTTCAGATACAAGAAACAGGAGAGTGAGGAAACTATTTTATCCATCTTCTTTCCATTAAGTTATATACAAAAATAGCTTGTCTGTAAATTGCTTCTTGCCTTTGAAGTTTGCATTTAACGTTGTGTTGCATTTAACATTATGTTTAACAGTATGTTGGGCTTAATATTAAGGTCAATGTACCAAATAAAGGTCTCATCCTGAATGGGTGAAGGGTAGAATTTTGGTTCACCAACACAGTATGGTGTCAATACTATCATTTTTCTTTTAGCTACCTCAGTTCCTGTTCTCCATCCCTGACCATACATTTTCACTTGCCTCCCTCCTTTTCTCTGTCCTGTAACTGTCCTGGCCCTTAGTAATAAGCCAGAACCAATCACTTCTGAAATTGATTCAAACACAAGGAAGACCATACTTATTTTTTAATGGAATGGATTTTCCATCACTCTTTATTAAAATAGCATCTCATTTCCTTGCCTACAAGCATGCAATAAGATATGACAAAAATAAATTCTGGCAGGAGAGATTCAATCAGCAAATGGACCTGTTAACTTTTCTCTTTCAGTACATAGATAGTTAAGAATAGAGAAGTTATAAATCAGATATCATATCCCCATCAGGCATATATCTGGCTTTAAAAACTGACCTTCTTCATGAATTTCGTGGGCTTAGAATTCTGCCAAGTACAATATTAATTCTAAACACGTGTTGTGTTGAGAGGATCTCTGCTACCATCTTGTTCCTGACATTGTAGGAGGAACTGTTTAAGTACAAAATGACCAACACAGTCACAGTCTACCAAATCACAAAATGTTGTTAGAAGCCAATTCCCTATGCCAACCCATCCTGTTACCATTCTTCAGTATTGAAGAATCTGCCCTTCATTTATACTGTTTCTATGAAGATGTATAAAATAGAGATGACAAATACTTCTCAACCCTGCCACACTGCTGGAGAGGAGAGGGCATGTTCAGAGGGAATAGAAGTGTGAAGGTAGGGGACTGAATGGCAGCTGAATCTTTCATAAGCCAGGCACCCAAAATTAGAAGATTCCCTTAACACCAATGAAGAGAGGCTTAGAAAATGATTTATAAATAAGTTGCTTATTTTTTTAAATCTGAAATTGTGACATGGAACTGGCTTGAAAATGTTCATAGAGTCCACGCTTTTAAGCTAAGAAGTAATTACATGGTTTTAGCAAAGTCCTGTCTTCAGTAGTTGGTGTGCTGAAAGAAGCATCTTCATCTTCTTCATCTAGCTGCAGGCTACCAGAGGACAAGCGGATTCTGGCCATGGGTGACTTTATTCCTTTGCCATACAAAGAGTAGTAGTCTGGTTTAAGGATCTCGGACTCAGAATCGCTGGATTCACTAGCTATATACCTTTCTGCTGCAGTGTGATCCATTAGAACTGCTGGGAATTCCTGCTCTGCAAACATACATGTGAACAGGTCTGCTTTATGACTCAGAGCAGGACAAGGTCCTAAAGGCCTAAATTCTGACCCAAAAGGAAAACGAATGGTTTTCATGTCTGATTGGCTCTGAGACCATTTAGGGGTTTGCTCTTGAATATTATATGCAAATGCATCTTCTAAATTTGGGTCTTCTTCTTCTAGATCTACATTGATGTTGTTCCTACCACTAGTCCTCGCCATAGCTTCTTGGAGTTCTTGGAGGTCTTGCTGAAAGCTCTTCAGTCTGATATTCTGTGGACTTCTTTTGGTAGTCTTTATTGCAGTAGGCTCTATATAGCTGTCTGGTCTTACCTTTTCCTCTGCCATCAGTTGAGACCGTCTGGGTACCTGGGGTGGCTTGTCCACATAAAAGAAGACTTGGGGAGCCATGATATCAACCTGCTGGCTAGTACAAGGAATATAGGGCACATCTGTGTAAAATAGCTGCCTTGCTGGACTTACTTTGCTTGTGAGGCCAGAAGATGTGCTTAAGTGATTGTCAGCAAACTTAGAGCTTGTTTGGAAAGAGCTTAGAGGAGTCCTTTCCTCAAAGAAGTCTCTGGGGTCTGGATCAGGGTCAGTGTTAAAAACAGAATCTGAATAAATAAAAGGGAAAGAGGAGCTGCTTTGGGACTGATGTAACAATATTGGATCTGCCTCTGGTTTAGAATGTTCCAGCTCAACTGCAAATGTCACCTCTACTGCAGAGTTCCTCCTCCTGCTGTCCCGCACAGGCTCAGAGGTGTGTGCTCCGTTCACATTTCGGTAGTACCCATCGCCAGGTGCTAGTCTCAAATCTTCCACCTTGAAAGAAGGAGACATTGGTGAAAGGATGAAAAAGCTATTTGCTTGAGGTGGGAGCAAGATTCTAACTTGGCCTTGAATTTTGAAAGGTCGTTTTCCACAAAGTCATTTCAGTCCATATTCTATTCATGAGTTGGTAAATATGTATCTAAAGAGTAATAACTTGTACAATATCCCAAGTTATGTGTTAAAAAATTAGAATGTATTATTTACATGTACCAAGACCCATGAGCAATGTAATCATTATGCACTACAAACATGTACTAATAAAAATATAAATTTAAAAAATAACATGTACTATGTGATCAAGCTAAAAAAAGAACTAAATTAAAGATATGAAAATCTTTTTAAAGTACATGCGACACTATTCTTTCTCAGGGATATGACACTTCTGGCCACCATGTTTTCTGCTTAGAGTGTAAGCAGCATGCACCTTAAGCAGTTTGATTCAGTAGCTGTTTCAATGAACCTGCCAGGTCCTGGTTCTCCCTTTGACTTGCTGTGTGACCTCAGGCAGGTCCCCTAATTTCCCTGCTCCAGCCTCCTCCCAATTTACTACAAAAGTGGTAGCAGAGCTATGAATGGTACATGAAGTCCATATGCTAGATGATAATTTTAACCATTATACCTTTGATGCTTTTTGAATAAAAATGTTCAGTGACTTGAATGCAGGCACAAGAGTTTCTGAGACACATAATTTATTTTTGTAGAGACATCTGAAGAAAAATGATTAACAAGGTTGCTGCTGTAAAACTAAAATGAAGCCATCATTTGACAGTTCCAGGGGGAACAATACTTTCTCATTAAACTACACAATTAAGCAACAAAAATTCTTTAAAATCTTAACACAAGACCTTCTTTTAAGCCTTAAGCTTTCTATTATTTAAAAAGAACAAGCAGAGCTTCTAGTTTAAAAATGCAAAGCCATAGGAATTTACTTGGATCTGAATTTTGTAAGATGTTAACAATACGGGTTGCAATTTGAAAATGTGTCAGATCTTTCTAGTTTATAAAGTATACACCAGTGGTAGTTTGCTAAACGGTCTTCTATTGGCAGGAAAGATTGAGCCGGTAGACCTCTGTAGGAGGAGGCTAGCCTACTAGAACAGAGTAACTGTGACACACATTGGTAGACTGGCAGATTCAATTCTTGGAACCATCTAAAATTTGGATAAATTACACTTATCTAAAGAAGTAGGAATTTTCAGAAAACTTACCTGTTTTGATACATCAGAGAGTATGTCCGGTGAGGACCTGCACTGTCTTTCGTCGTACTGAGATGGGTAATGTTTCCTGCAATCCCCAGAGAGAGGTAATTGAAATGTCCATCATGGGAATACCAGGGTGCACATAAATCTCTGAGTTCAACTTAAAATCAGCAAGAGGAAGAGGAAAAACCATATACCTTTCAAATGGTAAGCTCTTCAACCTCCCCTTTTTCCCATATTCCAAAAGTTGCCTTTGGGTTCTCCCACTGTTATAAAGATGAGATAAAAATCATTAATTTCAGTCATAAGCCAAGAGGCTATTAAAAACTTGGAAGCTTCATTTATTGTTGAAACCAAAAGCACCTGGATAAATGACACAGAATGTGAAGTTTTGCCTATCACAGTAATGGTAATACCCACTTATCCAACAACCAGGCATAAATAGAGAAACCTCAACTACACAGAGCCTAAATCTTTTGTAAAAATGTAAAAAGTAAACTGACTTATTTTATATACCACTTCCAGAAAAAAAAAACAGCTAACTAAATAGTAGAAGAGGATTGCTCTAGTCAAGCATACACTAGCAAAGAAATCCAGCTGACTGCTAGGAGAAACACAAGAGTCGAAAAAGAAATCACAAGAATAATAAAACCCCAAAAGTCTAGGCTGTTTATCACTGAACTGCAGGGCCTGACATGCCTCCCCCGCCCTGAGGCCATCACCAAACTCCAGCTGCCTGGAGAGGATCATAAGTGATGTTTATAATAACTCAGGTCATTAAGAAAAGGGCAAAATATGCTCAGTATCATCTGTTTAAGAATGCAGGGATTTGTAGAATACACTTTGGAAAGGTTCCATCAAAAATATGCTTTTTTTAATAACTCAATTCTTACTGGGGCAGCCTTCCACTACTTGAAAAATCCCTCGTGTGGAAGCATTTGATTAGAATTTTTTAATCTTAGCTAAGAGTTTTGAAAGCTTCTTTCAATGAATTCCTAGGCTGGTGTGTTCAAGTAAAAACAAGATCTTAATTCAACTTTACTTCCATTCTTCCAAGATGTGACCTATAGTGAGGAGCTTGTAGAATAATATTTCTCAATCTTTTTAAATCCTGTATCCCCTCCTGGGCTTTGTCACGCTATCTTTTGCTTAAACATCACCAAAAGGATGTTGTTGAGCTTTCCTTTTTATGGTTTGCATATAAGGGAAACAATGGTTCATTGAATACACATTTGTAAACTGCTTATACCCCCCTTTTCTTGCTGTGATTCTGATCCAATCTCTCAGGTGGAGTACTTCCCTCTCCCTATCTCCCAGTTAGGAAATATTTACTTAATGTGGCATATGAAGTAGAAGAAGTAAAGGATATAATATCTCAAGTGATTGAAGTGGATTCTTTATTGTTTCTACAATTTGGACCCTTCATTTTGCCTCCCATATTATTGGAAAGAAGTAGTGTATGTAGTTTTCCTATGTGCAGTATGTAATTACCTATAACGGAAGCTGGAACCCTTGCTGCAAAGTAGGGTTTTGGGCTTTGATTTGGGCTCTTCAGAAAGCCTGAAGAAAGCATGGTACTCCACACAAGTCTTCCAGAAAGCCTTGCAAGCATCTCGGCTGGCCATGGTGAACTCCAAAGTGTCCTTGCACAACACCTGTATGAACCAATTTCCATTGAGCAAAACATCCTCTGAGAATATCAAAGACCTTCAAATCCCAATGCCTTCCAAACTATCTGTCCAGGGGCCCATGCAGCTTCTGATTCTCCCTTGGCTTCCCGTGGGTTTCACACCTACTGAAACCAAATGATCAGCAACTTTCTGAGGAACAGAAAGGGTCATCCATTCAAGGAGACAATAAATTCTACATGACCAACAGAAAAGAGGAAGATGGAGATTTCCTTAGAGATGGTAGGGTTTATGGGATGATTATACATGCATGAGTTTTTTTTTAATGGACCACCTAGAAACACTTATTTTCTCTATATGTTCTCTTGTTCTATGGTGTTCTGTATTGCTCTTTTCATGTATTTTAATCTGCTCTAGGGGAGGTTGGCCTTCCAGACTTAGAGTTCAAGGTTTTCTTATCACCTGATTCATCATATGCCTCATTAGCCCAAGGCTTCATGGCACGCTCACAGCTCCCCTTTTTTCAGTCCCACCAACCCATTACACTGACTTCCCTTCTCTCATTCCTTCCCAGATTTCTGCACGCAGCCCCTGGGGCTTTCTTCATGAGTTTCACACTGGATCTGGTCCCCTGAACTGCTCAAATGAACACATTTATATAATGCCAAAGAATAAAGCCCAAACTGGATCTTCTGTAGTTGATAACACAGATTTTGTTTTCTTTATGGTCACAAAAGAACATTCTTTCTGGTACCTTTTTCTCAGCCTATACAATGCAAACTTGCCTGATAATTGCTTCTTTTGTATACATGTATACCCATATTCTGCTTGGCTTTCACATGTAATAGGTATTCAATAATTTTTCCTTAAGGAAAGTGGATGAAGACACTTTTATAATGGAGCAGAGAACAAATGATTATTTCCATAGTGTTAGATCTGGTCACTCCCACTTGATTTATCTAATCTCTCACAAACAGTTTCCACAGAGAGGCCTTTCAGCCCAGCTGACACATTTTCCTATGCCTTTATTCATTCTAAATGGAAAATCAGAATTCTTAGTGTTTTGCCTTTAATAAAAGTCTGACTAAACCTCTGACTAGTTTGTCAAGAAGCAGCAGGGGTGACATATCACTCCTCAGAGCCAGCCAGTTTCTACTACTCACATTTAGTCCACTTGCAGAAACAAGAAATTCCAAGGGACCAAAAATAAAACAAAAATACTTACCAAGATGTTGGCATGAAGTTTGATGAGAAAATGCTTTCTTTTAAAACTCAACTTGCGGATTTTAGCCCAGTTAAAAGTATTGATCTTGGTATTTCCCTACAATGAAACACACGGCAAATTTCAGAATGTGTCGCCGTCTTTGACTCTTCGACCCATCTCTTGCATAGATTGATCCTGTCCATCTAAGGAGAAACTATGACCAAGCATTACAAGTGGGGCAGGAGGCTGCTCTGGAATGCCATGCTTTGCTCTTTTCAGGGCCTTTGTCTGTTGGTTCTTCCTTTGAAACACCTTTCCTCACCTCCCAAACCTATCCCTTTGGCCTGAATAACTTCCTCACATCCCAGCTTAAACATTAAGCCCCTCTCACATGTGTTACCTGACTACTCCATACCCCGAGCACAAAGCACATCACATTTGCTTGTTAGACTTATTTAATGATCTGTTTTCTCCTTATTGGAATTTAAGTTCCCTAAAGTCAGGATGATTCTTGTTTACTTCTATAGCCCTAGTGATTGTCACAGTATGGATGCACAATAAATATACTGAAAATAGATGAATAAGTAGATAGCATCTCAAGTGAAATCGATGACAAAAAGAGTATACCACATTTTGGAACCCTCAAGGTGACTCTGGAGAATTTAGACAGTGTCACAGCATAGGCTGTTTACACGACTAAATCCACTGGTGTAGAAGGTCCAAAGAGCCCCTTTGTATCTTCCCACAGGCCTAATCTGATACGTGTGTTTCTCAGAACCAAGACAGTCAGTGACAGACTGCAAATGGAAGGAAAGCACATTGAGGAGAGAGGGCTGACCCAAAACATACCCAAATGTTGCTTCACTTTCTAACTGGTGCTAAGACTGAGTGTGTGATCACCTTGGGACCGGACACCCAAGTTTGAGTTAAGATACTCGCCACCTGGCAAGAAGAAGGGCTGGAATGGAAAAAGTTGTTACCCGCAGCACCAGCACTCCCATGTGGGCAACAGCCAGGTGAATCTGCATCCCTTCACCATCACTGGCAGGGTGAGGCCTAATGCCATACATATCCAGCTTCCTCGCAATATCCAGTAGCAGAATGTCAGATTCAGCTGGGCTCCTCCCACTGCAAGGGAAAAGAATTTATGAGTCTAATAAATGCAGGAAGAATGACACTTCCACCCTGAGATCTCCATGAGGAGATCTGCGTTTTCTTGAGCCTGAAAAATTTCAGGCTTAAGGGCTTGCTTTTAAGAGTCTGTCCCTGTCTTTAGTGTCCTCTGCTAGGGAAGCAGATGTCAGTTAAAGTACTTACATGTGCTTCTGATGAAAGTGCACAATCTTGCTCTCTAAACAGTCTTGGTTTGGTAAGTATCGGGTTTGTGCCAGATGTTTCCTAACTGTTTCTTCATGAAAGTCTCCCAGTTCTGCTGCAGGATGGAAAAGGGGGACATTTTTAACATTACTATTGAAAAGTTAAATAACGGAACACCCGATAAACCTTCTGACCTCCCCCCAAACAGCCCGTTCTTTGGAGCCAGTGCAGTCCCATGCTTCTCACTCCATGTTTTATGCATACAGTATTTGTCTTCATATAGGGGAAGGCCAAATGGTTCTTTTTCAAGTCACAAGCAGTGGGATGCTATGAAGTCTCAGTATAGTTAAGTTAAAGGCCCAGTACAGATCTTAAAGGCTCCAAGGTCATTGTTGAATATTTTATTAGTTTTTTCTTCTCACATTCTTTTCTTTGATCTCTTCAACTTCCAGCCAGGCCTGTTATAACTGTTGAAATTTGTCTGCTCAAAATTTGCCATTGAATTCTGAATCCACAATACTACCAGATGTAGCTATTTGGAGACAAATAGTCCTTTTTACCCAGGTGGTTAAGGTGAAATTGAGAACATTGTGGGACATAATTTACTCTGGTGTCCATATAAAAAGAGGAAACTTGGACACACTCGGGATGTGAGCACACAGAAAAAGGCCACAGCCAGAGGCAGCCATCTGAAAGCCAAGGAGAGAGGCCTCGGAAGAAACCAAACAAGCAAACCCCTTGATCTTAGATTTTCAGTCTCCAGAATGGTATGAAAATAAATTTCTCCCATTTAAGCCACCCAGTCTCTGGTATTTTGCTATGACAGCCCTAGTAAACGAATGCATACCCCACCTCACTCCACCCTCATCATACATTATCAAGAAAGGAGAATAAAAATGCTAACCCTAATGTAAGCCAGCCACAGCCAATTCATCACTCTGTACATTGGGAATCTCCTAAATCCCCAGCTATCTGGAATTCCCAGTAGATGAATCATTCTAGAAATCATTCTGCCTTTCCAAACAGCTGGCAGTTTGTCCATGATAATAATTTACTCTTTTCTAGAGGCCTCCAGTTTATTGTTATGAACATCGATTACAGCAATGGGCCTACACTGGCAATTGAGGTATTTAGGATTACCTGCCCTAATGTAATAACCTGAAATGGCTTTGGCTTTTGAATTCTTTTGCCCTTTAAAAAATTTTCATGTTTCTTCCCTATCTGTCAGATTTATATGAATTGCTTTCTGGTCACTGACTTTTCCTGAAGTCAAGCTTAGAACAGTTTGTTCTAAAATGATACTTCTAACTTAACTTAAAAGAGGAACTAGACATCCACAACTGTTAGCAGTGTACGCTCTGTAAAAGTAGATTCTTCATGGGAGCTCTCCTACTGACAATAGTGTACTGGGTTTGAGTGCTTGAAGGCTGCTCTTTTTTAAATTTTTTGTTTTAGTATAATACATGTAGATATTAATAAAGAAAATATAAAAGTTCCATGGAAAAATAATTTTTCATAAAAAACATAATTAGAGCATAACAATGGTAAATACACTGTGTATCATGATCTTCAGAGAATATATTTTCGATTGCTAATCTATCAACCCATTTCCTAATAATATTATAGCTTTTTGTAGAAAACATTTTAGCTATTAACAAAATATCTCACACTCGGTATAATTTTGAACAATTTCTTCCTGTTTAACAATATGGCTTATGTATTTTGGTCCTTATTTATACTCTCAGTTTCTCACACCAGAGAGACAATGCAATGGCTGTTCTTTTTGTTTTGCTTTTTCTCTTTGCTTTGGATTTTCATTTGTGTTTTAGAAGATACACTGATTTTTAGACAAGTGATATATATATATATTTTTTTAAGTCACAATATAATAAAAATCTCCTTATAGAAAACATTTTAAAATCTAAATCAATGGCTTTATTTACCAATATTGATGAATGTACAAATCCAACTAAAACTGAAACCCAGATAGCTTCACTGATTAATACTGTCAAATATTCAAAGAAGATATAAATTTAAATTCTCCGTAAACATTTCCAGAAAATAGAATAAGGGATATTTACCAATTCATTCTCTGAGGCTGGTCTTACTCTGATAACCAAACCAGACAAGGATATCATAAGAAAAATACATATAACTATCCCTCATAAATACAGAGGCAACAATCCTCAAAACAAAAGTAAACTGGGCTGGGGATTTAGCTCAGTGGTTTCGCCACCTGCTGCACAAGCTCAAGGACCCGAGTTTGATCCCTGGTCCCCCCCCACCAAAAAAAAAAAGTAAACTGAATCCAGCAACTTATAAGAAGGATTTTAGACTATGACCAAGTAGGATTTGTTCTAAGATTTCAAGGCCAATTCAACATATGAAAAACAATGAATGAAATATACCATGGTAATAGAATAAAAGACAAAAAAAACCCCCCATATTTTATCACCTGAGTAGATACATAAATAAGATAATGAGAAAATCCAACACACATTCATGGTTAAAAACACTCAACAAATAAGGAATCAAGGGAAACTTCTTCAACCCAAAGGAATTTATTTATGTAAAACTTACAGCCAGCATCATAATCATACTACATGGTAAGAAACTAAATGCTTTCCCTTAAAGCCAGGAACAACAGGAAGGTGTCTGCTTTTATCACCCCACCTAGCACTATACTAATAAGAGTAGTCAGGCAAAAAGAAGATACATAAACAATTTGCCCTAAAAAGGAAGAGATAAAACTGTTCTTATTTGGAGTCAACATGATTTTGTGTGTAGAAAGTCCTAAGGAATCCACAAAAACTATCAGAACTAATAAGCTAGTTCATCAAGGATGCAAGATAGATCAACATAGAAAAGGTAAATGTATTTGTATGAACTACCAATGAAAAATCAAAAAATGAAATGAAGAAAACACTTTCAGTTACAATAACAGCAAAGAAGAATAAAATATTGAGGAATAAGATTTAAAAAACAAGTATAAGACTTGTTCACTGAAAACGACAAAACATTGCTGAGAGAAAATTTTAAAAGATTTATATAAATGGAAAGATACTTCAGGTTCATGGACTAAAAGGTTCAATATTGTTAAGATTGCAATATTTTCCCAAATTGACCATAAATTTAATGCAATCCTTATCAAAATCTTAGCAGACTTTCTTTTGGTAAAATTTTCAAGCCTAGCCTGGGCAGTTTAGTGACTTAGTGAGACCCAGTCAAAAAAAACAAAAAAAGGACTGGGGACATAGCTCCATGCAAAAGCCCTGGGTTCACTCCACAGTACCTAAATAAATAAATAAATAAATAAATAAATAAATAAATAAATTGACTGTCTTAAAATTTACATGAAAATGCACAGCATGTAGAATAATCAAAACAATTTTGAAAAGGAGAAATACAGTTGGAGGATGTACGCTTTGCTATTTCAAAACTTACTATAAAGATACAACAATCAAAACAGTGCGGTGATGGCAAAAGGGTAGACATTAAAATCAATGTGGCATAACTGAGCATCCAGAAGTGAACTTTTACATTTTAGCTAGTTGTTTTTGTTTGTTTGTTTGTTTGTACCAGGGGTTGAGCTCAGGACCTTGTGCTTTCGAGGCAGGTGGCAGAGCCACTGAGCTAAATCCCTGGCCCTTATAGCTAATTGTTTTTTGACAGATGTGTCAAGACAATTCAATGAGGAAATAATAGCCTTTTCAACAAATAGTTTTGGGACAAACTGACATCCATGTGCCAAACTAGGAAACTGGATCCCTACTTCATACCATATACCACTTAAGCTTACAAATAGTTAACTCCAAATGAATCACAGATCCAAATCTGAGAGGCAAGTCTATAAATGTTTTAGAAGAAAACTTAGCAGAAAAATTATTGTGATCTTAAATTACGTGAGAAGTATTAATACACCAAATAAAACTTGATTCATTAAAAAATATTTGGAAAGTGGACTTCCACCAAAATTTTTTTAAAAAATTGTACTTCAAAAGACATCACTGAAAAATGAGAACACAAAGCCCAGATTGAGAGAGAGACTGCAAATCACCTAGTTCATAAATCAGAACTTGTAAGAGTTTTTAAAAATTCAATAGTAAGAAACCCATTTTATGATGGGCAATAGATTTAAGTGGCATTTTACCCCCCCAAAAAAGCAATAAGCATATTAAAAGGTGTTCAACATCATTAGTCATTAGCAAAATGCTAATTATAATTGCAGTGAGATACATTTTCATACCCAAGAGAGTGGCCATAACAAAAAAGACAGACAATACAAAGTATTAGTGAAGATGTGGAAGAAGTGGAAACTTCACATTTCTGTTGTTAGTGTAACAATTTGAAAAAGAGTATGGCAGTTTATTAAAATGTTCAATACAAATAGGGCCGGGGATTTAGCTCAGTGGTTTCGCCGCCTGCTGCACAAGCACAAGAACCCGAGTTCGATCCCTGGTACCAAAAAAAAAAAAAATGTTCAACACAAATTTATCACTGACACCCTGCAATTACACTCCTAGGAATTTTCCCAAGATAAATGAAAACATCTATCCATACAAAGACTCATATGCCAATGTTTACAGCACTACTAATAATAACCAAACTGGATACAATCCAGTTGTTTATGGCCAGGTGAATTGATGAACAGAATGTGGTAGGTACATCCATAAAATGGGTTACTACTCAGCAGCAGAAAAATGTACTGCAATATAAATGAGTTTCAGAAACATTATATTAGGTGAAAAAAGTTGGATACAAAAGACAATATATCTTATCATTCCATTTACATGAAAGGTCCAAAAGGGGCAAATGTATAGAAAAAGAAAGTAAATTAGTGGTTGTCTGAGGCTGAGCATGGGAACAGAGGGTAATTGCAAATGAGCTTGAGTGAGAAACCTCTTGACATTATGGAAATGTTCTGAAACTGGGTTGTAGTAATGACTGCGCAACTCTGTAAATGTATTAAAAATCATTGAGTTGTGCATTTTAAATGGGTGAATTTTATGGTATGTCAATTATACCTTAATAGAGCTGTTTTCAAAAATATATCACACACATATATCAATCTTTTGGGTAATTGAACACAAGATCCCATGAGAACCTTGGGAAAACATAAGGACCATAAGATTATAATTGTTTTTCTCCCTACGCAAGACTTATGAGAATCTAGGAAGACAACTACAGCATACAGTTGAGTAAATATCACTAGTAGCAGAAAGCAATAAATGTCATTTCACTGTTACCATGCTGCAATTTCTTTTTCTCTGGTCCCCTCACTTCTACCATTCCTTCCTAATGTCTGTTTTCACCACAGCAGCCAACATGATTCTGTTAAGATCTAATTCATGTCAGGTGTGGTGGTGCACACTTTTAATCCCAGCTATTTGGGAGGAGGGGGAAGGAGGATTGCAAGTTCAAGGCCAGCCTGGGCAACTTGGTGAGATGCTATCTGAAAATAAAATTTTATTATTATTATTATTATTATTATTATTATTATTATTATTTGTACCAGGGATCAAACTCAGGGCCTTGTGCTTGCCAGGCAGGCGTGGTGCCACTGAGCTAAATCCCTGGCCCCTGAAAATAAAACTTTAAAAAGGGCTGGGGACATAGCTCAGGGCTCCCTGGATTTAATCCTCAGTAACACCAAAACAAACAAACAAACAAACAAACAAAACAACATTCAGATCACTCCTCTGTTTAAACTATTTCAGTGGTTTCTCATCTCATTGCGAGTTATGTTCTAGGTCTTTAATATATTTTTAAGGCTGTCTATGATTACTGTCTCCTGTTGTCACTCAGCTCCAGCCAGGCATGCTGTGGCTTTAGACCTTCTGCCCCAAATATTCTCTCTTCCTAGAACGCTCTTTCTCCACATTTTGCTGCCTGGCTTGCTTTGTCTTCCTTAAAGTCTTGGTTCAATTGGCATCTTCACAGTAAGCCAACCCTGACTGCTTATTGCAATATTCAGTACCCACCCCAAGAATTCCCCATCTCCCTTCCATGCTTTATTTTTCTCCACTGCTTTCACTACTTTCTAACATGAGTCGTGCCATTTCTTTTATTATTTTGGTCTCTGTCTAATTTTCCGCCACTGTCAAAATGAGAGCTCCACAAGGATAAGGAGTTTTGTCTTGGTTCACTGCTGTTTTCTCAATGCCTATAATCAAATCTGGCACACAGTAGGTACTCGATAAATTTTTGTTGGATGGATGACAAAGAAAAGCTACTAAGAGTTTGTAAGAGGGAGGCTTTATTTGAAATATACGGATTGTATTTAAGAAGGAGGGTGTGACTACAGGAGAAAGGTGTGTAAAAAAGATTTAAGCAGATGAGAAGGTCAGAATGTGGAGGCTCCTGGATGCCTAGAATGTATCATGCATTCAACAAATATTGGATAAATGAGTAAAAGAGAAGATAAATGAGCAAGTGACTGTTCTGTGCACTACCTTACAGTCCAGTGAGTCTGACCGCGAGGGATTGTGAGGCGAAAACCTAACTCTGCAACTTCAGCTTTTTTCCCCAGGGAGAAAGCTTCTATTGATAAACAAAATAACCTCGGGGAAAGCTGAAGTGCTCTCTACTATGCCTGAAATGGCCACTAGGGAATGCCCAAATCCATAGGCAAAACTGTTAAGAATGAAACGGCTCCCCCAAAAGAGGACATAGAAGAGACCTCCTTTCCATGACTACTACCTTAAGAGTCAACTAGTGGAGAAGGGTGTTTTCCAGTAATGGTTTCTCTATCTGCTCTACCCTGTGTCCCGTACCTCAGTGCTAAGTATATTGGTGGGCACACAGTCAGTGACTCTGGCATTCAAGACCCTTCAAAATGATACTTCATTTTCCACTGCCCCTCTTAAGCAAACATACTGCATTCTCTATATGTGCTGTCTCTTGTCCCACTAGTTCTTCCACGCTGCTCTCTCTGCTGATCATTACCCATTCAATTACCATTACCCATTCTGATGCATCCCTTTCAAGGCCAGCACAAAAGCCACCCTCTCTCTCAGCCTTCCCTAGGTACTATTTACTGCCCACTGCCTTTCTGAGACCTCAGGACTATCTTTATTGACCCAGCCAGGAGTCACTTGATAAACACAGTCCCTATCCAAGCACTGCATTCTAGAGCTTCCCATGAAATCAGAAATCTACCATTTATGGACTTGCACAAAGGTAAGGGACAGAGGTCAAGAATGAACTTATGAACAAACAAAAGTGAAGTTACGATCCTGCAGGATTAGTAAGGAACAGTGTATTCTTGGGAGGCCTCTCTAAACGCCAGAGAAAGTCCAGCTGGCCTTAGAAGAGATGCTATCTCGGGCTGCCTAGACCCTACACTTAAGAGCTGCAGGAACAGCCTGGCCTGCCTGGTGTCACCCCCTCCCAGGCAGGCCCCCACTGGCCCCCAGGCTTCCTTCAGCCTACTTTCCTTATTCAGACTGGTTCCTGCTTGGCTGCTGGGATATGGGGAACACTAATAGATGCCTGGGGCCTTTTTCCCTTTTAGCCTCTCTGCACCTGCTGTACTCTGTGCTTTGTTCTCTGGAATCATGATAAAGAGCAAAACACAGAAATCATATTGAACATGACACTGTGCTGTAGACAGCACGTACCAGTGATGTATCCTGGGGCAAGCAGAGGAAGTTGGAACCTGCCTGGCAAACTCCATGCCCAGATTTGTCCAAACCAACTCTTGGCCAGCAAGCCCAGGGGCAGTGGGAGGGGAAGGTTGAATAGAGGTAGAAGAAAATCAACCTTTACTTTAAATCCACAGATGCACCCTGAAGGTATCTGAAGTACCAGAAGGTACTTATGTCACTGTTTTAAAGGCACGGACATTCAGGGTCAGAGAAGTAAGGGTCCTTGCCCTGCAATAGGAAGTAGTAGAGAGAAAATTTGAATCCAAACCCCAGTGGCTACAATGAAGCAGTTTTTTTCTCCTGTTTCTCTCCTCTCCAGCTCTGACACAGTGAGAGGCATGTTGGAGGTTCTCAGCTCCTTTGCTTGTTTCTCTACCTGGCTGAGGGGGTCCCAAAGCAGAAATTTGTTACTTACATTGTAAGATGTGAGAAACCATCATCGCTGCACAGTTGTCACTGCATGGAAGCCTTCCTACAGCCAAATCCTTCTTTATCTGAAGAGTAAAAAGATACCTGCAAAAAAGTCAGGGGTAACCTCATGACAAAGAAACAGAAGGAAGAAAGAAGCATTTCCCTTCTCCCAGAATAAAGACGATTCAAGAAAGGAATGGAACCCCCAGTCACATGCCTTTCAGGGATGGTGAGTAATACATAGGCTTTTCTTCAGCCCTAAGCCAGCCCCAGACCACAACCTGGCTGATCCAGCCTTTTGGCAGGTTTCATAGCCATTGGGAATCTCCCTGGCCAAATCCTCCTGCCAACTTGAGGGAGTTGGCCAACTATCCTCTGGTGGTTTTTGCCACATTGCAGCAAAGCCACATGCTGAGCTAGAGAGGAAAGTAGACCCAGCAAAAATGAGTACACAGGAGGCTAAGCCTGGCAAGCTCAAGGCCCTGAGTTTGATCCCTGGTACCAAAAAAAAAACAAAAACAAACCAAAGTGCTTGTCAAGCACTCACTGTTGCAAATGAGGAGGTGAGTAGGGCAAGAAGATTACCCCATTTTACACCTATGCAAAGAGGGGTTAGGTGATTTTGACAATGTCCCATCACCCACAGATAGTAAAGCTGGCTACAACTCAGCTCTGCCACTGAAACCAGGCTACTTGCTGTGCAAAAAATCAAGGGTCTGGGGCCATGCTCCTGCTGGTGTCATTCTCTTTGGCGGCACTGCTATCTCTGTATCACCAGAGCTCAGCACAGTATTTTACACAGAGTAGGTAGGTAATTAAGGCTTACTGAATGGAACTAAGCCAGACTGACATTTTTCCCACTGAAGCCTCAAGGACCCATAAAATGCAGATTGGTATCCAGGGATCTGCCTAACAGACAGCATTTGTCTTACACATATAAGGCTTTATCAAAGGAAAATCAAATTGGAAAAAAAATGTAAAACAAAGACTTGACCACTAACTGCTTTCTTCCGTGATTCAAAATTGGTCCCAACACTTTATGTTACACATCAAAAGTAGACTGAGTATTTACTGTGGGGATTTCCCTATGTAAAATGTGATCTTCTAAGTAAAGTTCTATTTGAACATTTTGGGTAACCAATTAAGCCTTGAAGGCAATATGGTGGATAAAATTAATTGCAGATGAGAGACAGAAATTAGAGAAAAAAACTTAGCAGGTGATAATCCAGTTTACAAAAACATTAATCATTATAACCCTTCAAACTGTGAGCTCCTCTAATGCATTAGAAATGATTCCACTAGAAAAATTCCATTTGCACACCACTCTCAGAAATTCATGTATTGGCCTCAAACAAGGCATCCCCATAAACTCAACTACAATTAAGTATTCTTAAATGGACAAATGGGGAAAAATCAAAGGAAACCTAACTGTGACCATTCAAATATAGATGTACATGAGAATAATCAGTCCTGTTGCTAAAGGGAAAATAAATGTATTTTGCTCCTAGCAAGAAATAAAATTTCTTGTCATTTGACACATTTCTTGCTGTGAAGAGGGTGGCTGACTGCTATAAATAACAAATCCTTGCTCTGAACAGCTGATGAACCATTTATCATCGCATTGATTTTCTCATTTTTTGAGAAAGTTTATCTCCATCAAAACTGGTCGTGTTTAGAACTCAGCTGAAATGGGTTGCCAAATGCAAACTGATATAGATACCAAGATATCAAGTTATCTGGGAGAGTGGCCTGCAACTCACAAGTGTGGAGAGAATTGGGAGAGAAAGCGAGAGACAGGAGCTTATACAAAAGTGACTTCTGCAAAGACCCAGAGGGAAGGCCTCCCTGTAAAAAGGATGCCCTGAGGATGCCCTGGCTATGAACCATGAAAGAGGGGAGATATTGGGGAGAATAACTGCCAACATCCCATGATCTTTGCCAAGTCACTTTAGCTCCCAGGACAAGATTGGTCATCTGTAAACCAAGAGGGCCGAACTAGGGCATCTCTTAGGTCCACTCTGTGTGTACAAGCCTAAGTTGAGAAAGCAGAGTAAGGCTTTAGGAAGTGTTATATTGGCATTATATTTTTGTAAAAGTACTTTCACATTGTAATTCTGAAGGGCATTTTCCTAAGTACATATATCATCATTTCAGAATACTTTACTTTCTACCCCGGAGATACACCCTCATACACTCCCCTATCAACGTCTATGGAAATCAGCTGGCATCATAGCTATGCTGATTGAGACACAAACACCATGGAAAGAGAGCATGCTTGTTGTCACAGCAATTAATGGCATGTCCACTAAGGGGTCACCCAGTTCTGCTACCCCCTCTGGAACACCACCCCACTTCTCCCTGAAGTTCTAAACTTTTGGAAGATAAACACCTTGGGGGCCAGTCAGGCCTTCCTTCTCCAGTTTCTCACCATCTCCTGAGAGTGACTTAAAGCCAAGCCTTGCAAGAGGCCAGAAGCCCCTTCCCTGATAAATGGAAAATGATGATTCTCAAGTAACATCATGCAGCAGACACACAGATAGGTACCATACCTTGTAAGTTCTTCCCGAAGATGCCCGGGGTCCACTGGGAAAAATTTCACCATAAATTTGAAAACAACCTCCTTAGGATCTTAAAACACAATATCTCCATAAGTTTTATTTAAATGTTCATCACAATAGTTACAGGTCTTTACATACATGCGCACACGCAAGCACACACACATACACCCACACTCCACTTCCCTCCCCTCTCCAATATTCCTTTTATTTTAAATTTCATTTTTTCACGTGTGTCTGGATTGTGTCTCTATGTGGACAGCAATTGAAAAAGTTCTCCCATCCCTTTTCCCTTTTTTGTTTCTTTTTCTAAAGATGTGCCCCTTTGGATCTTGGGACAATAATGTTAAGTAACATAAATAAGACACAGAAGGCTAAAGAAAAAGAAGGCTAAATATCAGATAGTTTCTCCAATATGAGAAACCCAAAATATAATTTCAAGAGCAAAATAAAAGAGAGATGATAGGAAACAGGGACGTAGACTCTGGGGATGGAGAGGGGTTTGGGGGAAGGAGAGAGAGAGGAGAAGGTAAAAATGACCAAGATGTGATATATGTATGTACCAATCCCCCAAGATGAATATAATTATTATGTATCATAAAATAGACTAATAAAAAAATAAAAAACCGTACCCCTTTGGGACCTACTGTGTACTATTTTGAGGAGTGTCCCATTCAGAAAAATATGCCACTTGCTACTTGGGGCTCTGCATTGCTGCCTGAGAAAAGGGCCCAATTTTACCTGGGGTAGATGAATTTCACTTGGCTTCAGGAGCTCATAAAGGGAACCAGAAGCGGTGTAGACCAATGTCTCTATCGTAAAACATATATCTAAAGACTGCATCTACTCTCTTTCATCCCTACTTGGATTTGAAAATAAGAAACTGGGGGCTGGGAGTGTGGCTCAGTGGGACAGTGCTTGCCTAGCACGCAAAAGGCCTGGGGTTTTGTTCCCAGCAAAGCAAAAAGAATTTTTTGCATCAAAATTAACCACATAATTGCAGCATTATCATTCATTCAATAAATACTCGCTGAGTTAAGTTTTTTTATGTGCCAAGTATTAGGCAGTTCCAAGTCAGATAGGACAGACAGGTAGACGATTATACCACAAAACGTTCCTGAGTACTGGGAATCACAGAGGAAGAAAAGAGTTTGGAGAAGGTCCAGGAAGTCCTCCTAGAGGAGTTGACACCTGAGTAGGGCTACCAGATTTAGTGAATCAAAATACAGGACTCCAGTTCAATTTGAATTTCAGTTAAACACTATCATAGGATGTAGTTATAAAAAATTCTTTGTTTATCTTAAATTCCAATTTAATTGGGCATCCTGTATTTTATCCTTAAGCCCTACATCTGAGATTAGTTTTGTCACAGTCAGAAGAAGAAGGAATACAAACGGTTAGTGGCAGGGGCAAAGCTAGAAAGGCAGTAAGAGTCCAGTGCTTTGAGTGTCCGGTGAACAAGACTGGACATTACTCTAAGGGTCATAGGGAGCCATGGAAGTGTTTTAGGTAGGAGAGTAATGCAGTCAAGGTAGCATTTTCAGTAGATCCCTCTGGGAGTAATATAGGTGATGGATTGGGAAGAATCACTTTAGAAGCTATTGGAATAACGTGACAGATGATCATTATACAATGGGAAGAGACAGAACTATGAGAAGAACCAACATGTGAAACCCAGGTAAGGGAAGAGGAACCAGGAAAAAAAAGACACTGAGACAGTGTTTCTCAAAGTGTTGGTCCACCTGCCTCAGAAACACCAGTAAAATTGATTAATCATCCAGGTTGCTGGTACCCCACCCAGGAATGAGGGTGATCCTAATATACGCTGAAATTTCAGAACCACCACCATCAATTGTCAAATACAAGGGGAAATAATTTACACTTAGTGGGCACCCCAATATGAACTGAAGCAAACTGGCAATGCTTGTGATGAGCTAAAACGAAAACGTCTTCAGGCAGAGGGCAAATGGCATTGCAGACTGACTTAAGGATGCTTGAAGATTGGCAGTGGGGAGCATGAGATATATTCCTAAAGCCAATCCACAGAGTTCTGTAATTACCAGTGTTCTTCACATGTACTCAAAGATCCAGCAGAATGAGCTCTTTCATCTCAAGCAAAATTAAAACAATTTTCTAAATTGCTAAATGTACTGAATGTGTGAAGGATTGAAATAATATATCAAAGCCCTCCCCTCATATGTAGGTGAGGAATTATGTAGGGTTGCTGAAATATGTATTTTTCAAATTTTAAGGGAGAACTCTATTCCCTTTGTGCTTTTCCATACTTACTTTTTACTTGCTTTGTTATGGGCTTCAGAAGTTCCAACCAAACCTGAAATAACATTAATGAAAAACCTGATAGAACATTGCATTGAGTGCAGTAGTTTTTTCTGGTTTTTTCGTTCCAGATAAAGGTCAACATGAAATAAACAAACAGCAGGATTATTTAGATTTCTAAAGGTACTTGGAAACATAGCAATGTCAAAGAGATGACGTACCTTCACCACATTCAACCCGCCTTCTTATATTTTTCCCAGACAGTGAACATTGTTGATCTATAAACTCTTTGTTGTTGACATTTGAATCACTGTTCCCCTGCCCCATTAGGATGACGGAAGTGTCACGTACAGGGCTCATTAGTTGCTACAAAGACTAACGAAGGCATTTGGCTCCATATTTGAATCCTGCCTATCCCAAATGCCAGCTTAATAGACCTAATGAGCCTTTTGGGGAGGAGCCAGAGTGCAGATATCCCACAGCAGGGTCTCATGGAAGAGTCTCATGAACGTTAGCCCCCGAGGATCAGGAAAGGAGATTCCCCTGCATATTCACTGGTGAGGTCAGGGGTTTTAATTCTCAGGGTTGAGGTCCAGCCGCTGGAAAGCCAAAATAGATAAAGTGCTGACAGCTGTTCACAGGGATAAAACAGTGAGTTATGGGGTAGAAAGAGTTTGTGTTTGGCAAACTGTGATGATTTTTAATAAATGAGGGGGCGAGTTATTAAATTCAATAATTCTGAAAGGGCATAAATGGTTTGTCATCTTTCAAATTGGGTTGATCCTATAAATCTAGATGCACACTGCCTTTAGAAGCAATTCTAGACACAAACAGCCCTGTAATAAAACCAACTTACATTATTTCCAGAATGGCTGCAGAATTCTAATCCAAAATATTCCTTTTCAGCAAGATTGAGGTGGCTACAACTCAGGTTAAACAGGGCTTTTCCAGATGATTTTTGCTAAACAAAACAAAGAGATTATAGCATAGTTTGTGTATCTAATCTGGCATTGTCAATCCAGTGTGGAATAAAGGAACAAAGCAATGAGACTCTTAAAGATCTGTTTCCTTTAAGCACCATTTAGGGTGCCTACAGCTGTCCTACTAAATGATGCAGAGAGTGCCACACACAGACCCGTGCATCTATCTATAGATGGTTTAGTGACATGCCAAAAGAGCCCTTAGAATAACGGACCCTTTGGGAAAAGACCGCCTTGCACTTAACCATGGCTAGTTCTCCAAATTTCCCCTACCAATGGAAATCTTTAGTCAATGCATCTCACAGGCAATTTGAATGATTTTCCCTAAATTGACAGATCCTTTACTCAAGAGAGAAATCTGACCCTATTACTTCCCTGCTTCAAATCCTCTGCAGCTCTCCTGCACCCCCACAGGGGAGGCTGGCATGCCGGCCCCAGCCCTGCCTGCTCCTCAGCCTCATTGCCTGCCCTATGCCTGCCACTCTCCCATCTCATGATCGCAGCCTGCTTGCAATTCCCCACACCTGTCAAGTCCCATATGCTCTGTGCCTCTGCTGCTGTCAGCCCTGGCACAGCTGCCCTTCCCACCTTCCCTGGCTTTAGCTGACTCCTACTCACTCAGCTCCCTGTCCTTTCCTGAGCAGGCCCCCTGCTTGCCAACGCCCTGCCTTACCTCAAACACGCACTTCTCCCACTTAAACTGATTTCCTCCACAGCAGGGACTGTGCTTTCTTATTCTTCTTACTGACCAGGCTAACTCGGAGCCTGGCACAGAGTAGGGGCTATGGGATATTTGTGATCCGACATGAAATTGGTCAAATTAATCATCTGACTCTGAGGAGATTTCCTTTGTCGGCTTGACCCAACAAATATGCACCCAGCATGCTTTGTTCACTAAGGGCACACATGGTGTTTTTGTCTTCATAAAGCCCCCTACACACACACACACACACACACACACACACACACATCACAAAGCAGTGCCTTTCTTAGCCTTTTCTGAGAACAAGAGCTTTAAAGGGCTCTCCGTGAACATCTCTGAGCTGAGCATGGCCGGCCTAATCTTCAGCCACCGCCTGCTGCCATTGCTGTTGCAGGGAGGATGCTGATGGGAAAATTGGGCCCTGGCTGATAGGCACAATGACACTCTGCTGAAAACCCCTAGTTAAAGCCAAGTCACGAGGTGCCCTATTCCTGCAAAGAAAGAAGCCCTGTGCCGGGGAAACGTAGCTGGAAATCACCGACCCATAGAATTAACAGCAACCTTGAGAGGTCAGGGAATCCATCCTCTCCACCCCCACCCCAAGGCAGCACCACACTGAACAGAGCCCACATCTGGGATTTAATAGCTTCCAGGAAGGAGGCTACCTCAGCCCCGTCTGTCCCCGACTGACCAAACATGCAACCCTCTCCCCCTGAACTTCCCTGCACTCGGTTACACTGCACAGAGCTCCACCAGCTCAAATTCATGTGGGTTTAACCGGGGCCCTATTTTTAAATGCAAATAGGCCACAAAAGGTGAAACCCATTGCATCCCTAGCACCTGGAAAGACAGCTGCTATACCGAGGGAAGGGCTTTGATTTACTGCAAGAGATCACAGTGGACTAAGGTCCAGCAAAAGGAAGTCAGCACTGGGGGTGGGGGTGCCAAGGACAGGTGAGGGTGGTTGAGGGAGGGGGTGTCTAGTGGGGGAGGTGTTTTCTGTCTATGAGGCATCTTTGCCTAGGGCAAGTGCTGACAGACCATTCCAGGCAGATGATGAAATCGCTCCTATATGTAAAGTCCTCCAGACAAGGAGATGCTACAGGATTTTTATTATGAAGAGAGAGAGAGAGAGAGAGAGAGAGAGAAACAGCAATACTTTTTCCCACCAAAGAAACATTTCAGTCACAAGGACTCCACCATAGACTACAGGTTCTTTGCAACCAATTCAAGAAGCTCAATGTTTTCTTTTTTCCTCTTCATTTTTATTCTTATTTCCAACAGAGACACTTAAACCTCCTTATGCTGTCACCTTCCACATGTTTGTGTGCTTAAATTTTTCTGTAGTCACCAGGAATAAATATATAGCAATACTTGTAAGGTTTCAAGTCAAGGGTTTCTCTTTGCTCCTTCCTGTAAGATGCAATAACATGTTTATAAGAATAATCCCCTCATTCTTCCATTGCAGTAAATGTTCTCAAATGACTCTAGACGCCTTTGGCATTTATGTACTTGGAGGTCAGGCGCTCACATGGCTCAAGCTCTCCACCCCCATTCCCAGGACAGGCTTATTTCCCTTCAATTCTCCCTAGGTTGAAATTGGCCAGCCTTGCAGAATGAGTTGCATAATAGTTATGGTCTTGGTTCTGTTTCAACATGCAGCTTCTAATTTTTTTACCATTATGATCCAATGCCTCAATTTCTATGTTATGATTATCTTTCTCATAATATCTCCTTATGTACAACTTTACTAATGTTCTAGACTTCTAATTCTCTGTACAGTTGCTTGCTCTTGTTTAAATCAGCACATTTCAACATTCTGATCAACCTCCTTCATGAATCTAAATTTCATACCACCAGTCAGTCCTCCTGCTCAAAGAATTGAAACTCTGATCCTGAATTCTGTCTTTCTCTCATCTCCTTTGGATTACAAGAGAGCAGTGTCTGATATATATATATATATATATATATATATATATATAGTGTATACTATTTTAAAATCTTTTAGAACTTGTATTTCTCTTGTCTAATTTACTATAACCATTGGACACTGATTTGAATCCTGGGGATTGAAACTCATCTCCTCATGGAAAAGATAATATTCAAAAACGCTTGCTCTAAAACCCAACCTACCCAGCTTGCTATGCACCTACGTTTGCCATATACCAATTTTTAAAAATAAACCTAGATTATAACTGTCTTAGTTACTTTTCTCTCATTGCTGAGACAAAATACCCAGCGCCCAAAGTTATAGCAGGAGGGGTTTGTAGATGTTTTAGTCCATAGTTGGCTGGCTCCAAGGCAGGGAGGCAGAGGGCAACTGTTCATGGTGGCAGAAGACACAAAAGCAACAAGGGAAGGGGTAGGACAACACAGCAGAAATAGTTCATGGTGCCCACATGGTAGCAAAGGCAACAAGGGACCATAATAGAGTCTTTCTGCCCCTTTTATTTTATTCAGACTACTTAGAGCTGGTAGCACTCAAACCATTAATCCTATTGCCCTCGGGCCTAGACCCACCATAAATCAATCACACACTCTAGATTCAGCCACCTCTAAAAAAGCATGAGGCTTTGGTGGGACACCTAAACATAAGGCATTACTTAATAATAATCTTGCTCTACTCTTCAACTGGATGAATTGGGACAAATCAGATAGCTCACAGATTCATCTACCTTTTCTAGGTATCTAAAGACAATATCCACATGTTTGAATACCTGGCATTAAACACAGTGACTGGTAAAAATTGGACATGCAATAAAAATTTACTGAACATATAGATCAATGGACCCAATGGACCCAAACATTTAACTTGAACCATGCATATTAGTATAATGGTTTTCTTAGGAGGAAGATCAGTCACTCTGTGATCCTGGGAAAATTACTGAGCCTTTCTGAGTCTGATTTTACTCACCTATGAAATCGAAATAATAATGGTATGACAGTATCTCATAGGGTTGCTCTGGGGGTTGAACACCGTAATTTACATTAAGGTCTTAGTTCAGTGCCTGGCACATCATATGACATAAGCAATGCATGTGTGTAGATAAATACAGTGATGTGAACATATTTGTGTCTGTTTTAATTGTTATTGTAAATGTACAATTTAATTCTACTATGTATATCAAAAGTTGCTATGAACAGTAAAAGCATGAGTTGTTTCTATGAAAATTAAGTTGATCTGTTTATAAAGACTCAATAAGAGGGAATCCCTAAAAATATGCTGTCAAATTAGTTTTGTATATGACAGCAGTAAAAGATTGGAAGAGACAGTATATCAAAATCTGAATGGATTCTGTACCCAAATTGTTTCCCAAGCAGCTACATTCATTTTCTGTTTTAAATCAGCCAACACTGAAAATCACAGATGATGCAATATATGTGTGATTTAGGAAAGACAGACAAAGGAGAATGCAAGCAGAAGTCCATACTAAAAAAGAAAAAGCCCAGGCCTTACATAAAAAAGACTGACATATGAGCATAATGGTACATTTTATGTTACAATAAATACAGTAGTTTAAGGTGTATGTATAAGATTCATTAAGGGTCTTCACTTTAGCAAACTATATTATTTACCTGTCCAACAATGACCATGAACAACATTAGAAAAAAGAGATTCTAGAGCTGGGCATGGTGGCATGCGCCTGTAATCCCAGCACTCTGGGAGGCTGAGGCAGGAGGATCACAAGTCCAAGCCCAGCCTGGGCAGCTTAGTGACATAGAAAGGCCTTTTCTCAAAATAAAAATGGGCTAGAGATATAGCTCAGTGAGAAGACCCTGGGTTCAATTCCTGGTACCTCTCCCCCAAAAGAGATTCTAATATATCTACATACTGATTGCAAAAAAACCAAAATACAGACTATACAATTAAGATTTCAGAAATCAATAGACTGGAACAAAATATACCACATTATTAATGACAGCCCAAAAGGTTATTTTTACTTTTTCCTTTTATTTATTATATTTTCCAGAGGTACAATTGATACTATAAATGTTAAAAGCCAAATATCATAGAATGTATCTTATAGATACTTCTCTTTTTTTTTCAGTGTTTATCCTGACATTCAGAATACTATCATGCTGCCCTTAGGAGATTGTTCTCAATGTCACAGATGATAATCACTCATCCTCCTCTCTGGTTACAGGTCATTTCTTTAATCCTCAAATGTGATCATCTTAGTCAGCAGGACTGCATAACAAAATACCATCGACTGGCAACTGAAGGAAGAGAAATGAATTTACTCACCCTTCCATAGTTTGGGAATCTGACATGAAGGTGGCAGGAGAGTCAGGTTCTGGCAAAGGCTCTTTTCTTGGCTTACAGATGGCCACCTTCTCCCTACGTCTTCACCTGGGGCTTAAGGACAAGATCACTTTCTCTTCTTGGAAAGCTACCAATTCTTTTGGATAAAGATCCCATCCTGATGCTCTCATGTAACCCCATTTACCTTCTAAATGCCCTCTCTCCAAATATAGTCACATTGTGGGCATGAGCTTCTACGCAAATCAGTTCATAGCAATTCCCCAGATTGATAGTCACTTTAGTTACCATACTTACTCTTTATCATTTTTGGCTATTCTCAAATACTAAATATACTTTCAAATAATGAAGATATGTGAGGCATTTTGGAAAGAATGCATCCAGTTACAAAAAGCCAAAGAGGAGTTCCAAGAATGTGCTGAGCACCGATAATAAATATTAGGAGGCAGAGCATCATGGTGGCTAAGAATATGGGCTCTTGGGCCAAACATACCTGAGTCTAGTTTGACTCCTGTCCCTATAGAGAAGTGGTCTTGGGCAGGCTGCTTCATCTTGCTGAGTCTCAATGGTGAAATGGAAGGGTCAGAAGCCAGGCACAAATGGCCACATATTATATGATTCCATCTGTTTGAAATATCTAGCATAAGGAAATCCATAGAGGCAGAAAACAAACTAATAGTTGGCAGGGGCTGCAGACAAGAAGGTGGAATGGGAAGTTACTGCTAGCTACCATAGGGTTTCTTTTGGGGGGTGATAAAAATATTTGGGAAGTAGATAGTTGCACAACATAATGAATATACTTCAAAACATTTAGTTATACACTTTAAAAGGATGAATTTTTGCTATGTGCTTTGTATCTCAATTTTTAAAAAGTCATAGTGAGCATCTAATGGATATATTCATATAAGGTGATTTCTATGGTGTCTGGCCCAAAAGAAGAACTCAAGAGTGTTGACTATTAGGGAATGACTATATAATTCCTCAAACAAATTTGGATAATTTGAGGGTGACAGGGGACATTAATAATAATTATACTGTCACAACAGGATAGTCATGAACAAACCCAGATGTATAGTTGCCTAATCATTAGCATTTGGACAACCTACAGTGTCTGTTTTGAGAAGAGTGGTATTTCTTTGAATATTCAAGACCTGGAATGTAAGGGATCACTTCCACCGCTATTAGTCTCTCCTCATAGAAACCTTTGTCCTCCTATATATGCCTTTACTCTTCTGTGACCCTTTCCAACATCCCTTCAATTCAACATATATAATTCAACACGTATCATTGAGCACCTGCTTAATAGTGCCAGGTACTTTCCTAGTCTCCAGGAAGACTATGGTGAAGAAGACACATATGTGACCACAAAGGAACACAAAGGCTTGCAGCCAAATGAGGCTCATCAGTGGTTCTTGTCAGCTTGGCAAAAGGCCTTTGTGGAGCTATGTCTGCAGGGGGCAATACAAGTTCACACCCAAAGGGCATCTAACCTAAGAAGAGGGTACAGGGGCAGTACAAAGGATTTCTAATGGAGGGCCAAGTAATCAGAAGGAAGCAAGAGTTGGAGTTAGCCATATGAAGAGAAGGAAAGGAGGTGGTTCTCAGAGGCAGAAGAGATTCGAAAACCTGGTGTGGACAATGAACCTCCAAGCAGTTCAGTGTTGCTAAAGGAGAAAGTGAGCTACAGTGGTTGGAAAAATGGGCTGGAGCCATACATACCAAGGAGGGCTGGAAGTTGAGGGCAGGAATGGGGAATTCCCATCTAATGGGAATGGGGGTAGCCAAATGATTTGAATCAGGGAATTGACATGGTTAGAGTTGTGGTTTAGAAACATTAGCCAGGGGGCTAGGCATTTAGCTCAGCAGTGCCTCACGTACCTGGCAAGTGCAAGGACCTGAGTTCCATTCCCAATACTGAAAAAAAAATCTATCACTTTTGCCAGAGGTGGCCGCTATAAGAAACATTAGCCAGGAAATTGTTGGGGCATAGCTTTTCAAACTAAGACGTGTGTATGAATCACCAGGGGGTTTTGTTAAAATGCAGATTTAGATTCAGTAGATGTGAGGAAGGAGCAAAATAGGTGACAGGTAGACAGTTTGAGGCTGCTGTCACTGTTCAGTTCAGAGAAGATTGTAGCCTGAACTAAGCCAGTAGTGGTGACAATAGAAGAAGGTAAGATGTGAGACATGTGTCCGTAGTGGGTGCAGTAGAACTTAGGCAGGTGAGAGAAAGGGAGAAGCCCAGAGATGCTTGGTATTCTATCTGCAGGCTTTAGAGGCTTGCTCCCCTTTCCCCTTCTGCCAGGGTGAGGGTTTTCACACACCATAACTGAGCTTGGGCTTCTTTTGTTGAGCAGTATAGAGGATTGAACCTAGGGACTCTAAGCTACATCTCCAGACTTATTGATTGATTGATTGATTGATCAATCGATCTATTTAGTTATTTAATTAAATTTTGAGATGGGGTCTGTTATGGTTTACATCTAAAAGGACTCCCAACCCCCCAGTGCCTCTTGTCTTTGGCAGGTGAGTGCATCCTATGAGCAATATACTCGGCTTGTTTTTAGGAGGGTGAGTCTGATCCAAAGAGGCTTGGCACTGTGTGTGTGACCCAGAGGGGTGTATCTCCCTTCCCTGCTCCACCCTTTACTCTCTGCTTCTCTATGTGAGCAGCTTCTCCTCTCCTATGCTCCTCTGCCACAAGGTCCTGACCTGGAGCCAGCTGAATATGGATTGAAACGTGAGGCAAAAGAAACCCTCTTTAAATTGTGGGTGTCAGGTACCACATCCCAGCGATGGGAAAGTGACTAAGACAAGGTCTCACTATGTCTCTCAGGTGGGACTCAAACCTGCAACCCTCCCGCCTCAGTCCCCCAAGTAGCTGGGGTAACAGCTGTGCACCACTGCTTCTGGCATAAGCCTACATTTTGCAGTCTTTTGTGCCTTCATGCACATGCCTGCTGTTTATCAGTTGGCTCACTGACCACAGCACAGCAAGGCACTACCCAAGCAGCTTGCCTCCATCCCACCCACACCTTGTTGCGGAATTCTTCCCACACTGACCTTCCCACCAGTAGGAATGCTACAACATTCCTCACCAATCTGTGCACATAGTTGTGCCCCTCTTTTGCCACTCCCTACTCTTTGCCCAGGTTTGAAAAGAAAATCATGGCCTGACATATTTAAAGCTAACATAAACTGATAAAACATCCCTTTAACACTCCACCTCTAATGTGTTCACTATTTCATTTTATAGTCACCCACATGGCATGGTCTTTACTGTCCTCAGAGCATCTTCATGTGTGATCTCTTTTGCAGCTGACCCAAGTCATTCATGCAGCACTGGCCCAGAACCAGCTTTTTTCATTTATGAACACATGGCCAGTTAGCAGCTTTGTACAGATAGACCATTGTGAACTAGTTCCTTCTGGCTACTCTTCTCACTAATTTTCTGGGTTTTTTTTTTTTTTTTTTGGTACTGGGGATCAAACTCGGGACCTTGTGCTTGTGAGGCAGGCGCCGGAACCACTGAGCTAAATCTCCGGCCCCATCTTCTTACTAATTTTCATTTCTCCTTTGACTCTTCAAATTCTGAACTCTAAATAGTATTTTGGAACCCGGAGCCAGTAGATCACTCTAGGGAGAGGATCAGACTTACGCTAAGTGGAACAGAAAGTCTCGAGTTATTTCTGCATTTTGGTAACAGTCGGTGAACTTCCAGGCTAAGCATGTTCTCAGTGATGCTGGTTTAGCCTCAGGTGTGAATCATAGTGGAATCTTGTTCTGCATCTGGGTTTATACTCTGTCACTCCAATCCTTCCCCCTGTTTGTGAACAGCAACAGGCTTGCAGCTTATTTGCAGAGAGCTTGGACTCTCTGAAGGCAAACCTTCCTCTTATCATCTATAGGCTATATCCAGAAATCTCAGAACCCCCTGAGCATTAAGCCTGGGACTGTTTTTTTTTTTCATTAAAAATGCAAACATTTTGACATTTAAAAACAAGGTATTCATGTTATATATTTGCCAACAGAATCGGATGCAACCAATTTTCTAAGAAACAAAGTGAAATAATTTCAATAATTTGAAAGTTTGCACTATGTAAGCCACTCAGGGAGCTCCTTTAGGGCAGGGCAGGAAAATTTCATTGACCAGGCTGTAACCTTTCTGGGGGGGGGGTTAACTCCTGGTAAAAGGAAAACTGCCAAAGGCCTTGAGAGGGTAATTACCATGTAGCAGCAGTTCCTCCTAAAATGGAGCTCTCGCTGCTGCAGGCAGTCTGGTCTTTTAGCATCTGGTGGAGAACAAGGTGCAGTTACACATCAAAGAACAAAGAGTAAGTAGGAAGTCGACCAAGGCCCTTTTCCCAGATCGCCAGGACTCTGCCCTAAACCCTGGAGGGAAGCACAATTTAACTGTGTACTTAAGATTCCCTGGTGGGGGCAAGCAAAAAGAACAACCCTTATAGCTGCTTGTGCATGCGGTAAAATTCACACCAAATTACAACTGCTTTTTATTTGATTTCTGAAAACATAAAGCAGTTCAAAGCCACTGCATGTGTGAAAGATGAGAAGCTTAAAGTTGCTTGGGATTAACCGCTCAGAAAGAGTTCCAGCCCACATGACTGTCCTGCAGGGTCCTGGAGAATAGAACTGAGCAGCTGACTGACCAGCAACCCTCTACCCTCCACCATATTGATGTGATGACACCAAATTACGAAGAGAATTCTAGAATTAGATTACCTAGTCTAATACCTGATAGGTAATACTTTCTGGCAGACATCCTTCCAAAACCACAGGGAGTGATAATGTGTCATTGCCATGGGCCTCATGACCTGGACAGGTTACATCTGACTCATACTCTTTGCTAGAGTGGTTGGAGGGAGTCTAAGTGACTCTCACCAGGCAGCATTACCCTTTCTACTAAGGGGAAAAAGAAAAAAGCCACAAGATTACCACCCTAATAGCAACCTTGCCGCCACTCCTGGGACGCTGAAATTATCATGCCTATACTGGAAAGACTGCTGCAAAGTGACAGTGTAATAATAGCATTCTCAAGACAGTGTTCCCAGTCTTGTCGAAATTACTAGCTGCCCTGGGTAATTAAAACAATTATAATTGTTTGTTTCCATGTAATGCTTTAGCACTAAATCTATGCGGTGTGCACGGTGCACAACCAGATTCTAAATGGTAGTTAAAATTTTCTCTTAAACTTGAAATTGAATCTGTATACATCCAGCAATGACACAATGGAGATCATCAAAAATCACTTCCTCCCAGCTCCTCGTTTTACAAGTGTGAGGACTGAGATCCAGAGGAGGTAAGAGACTTGCCTGTAGTCTTTCAGCAGGTGAATAGCAGACCTGGGGATGGAACCCAGGTCTCTTGGCCTCCAGTAATAGGCTCATCTCATTACATCATGCTGCCCTTACACATAAAGGAAAAACTACTATCTAGGTAGATAAAGGATAAGAAAGAAATAAACACCCAATTCTTGCATGTGGTGCTGGGGATGGAACCCAGGGCGACACACATACTAAGTATGCACCCTACCATTGAGCTGTACCCTACCACAACACTTGTAGTTTGTTTTTTTCAGTCACTCTTCCTGTTCATACTCAGTCTGTTTTCCTGCCATTATCATCTTTTCTCACCTTTGGACTGTATTGTTGACTGTCTTTTCTCTCCTGCCTATTCCTCCGATGCCTCTCCTCTCCTTTTCCTTTAGCTTCCTCTTCCTCGCTTGCTTCCTGTTCCTGTCTCTTCTTTCCTTAAATCAGCTTTGCTCCATTTAGAAAGAGTGCTCGCTCTGTTGGCCAGATGGGCTGTGAGCAGGTTGGGAGCCACTGTGTCCTGACAGCTTGTGAGTTTCACAGGAACACTATAAAGAACCCCTTAAAGAATAATGCCTTTTCCAACATTTAAGTCATAGGAGGTCCTGAAACCCAGCATATTAGGGTTAACATGGAAAACAGGTGTTGACTAAACAGAAAATCTTTTTGAATATATTCCAGAAACTATCCCAAACTAAGTGGAGTGGGAAAGTGCATGTTGAGTTTAGGAATCCATAAGAAAATAGTATTGCAATCTATAAAGTAACTTCCAAAATGTTAAAATCTGCAATGGAAGTATAGTTCAAATTAATTTTCTTTTTATCAGAATTTTCTAATGTATTACAAATAACTCTGGTTGTATTGTTTATTGAAGTGGTTATGAGAAATGGAAAAACAAACTAAGGACTTCTAACTGATGAGCTCCATGAGCCGTGTGAACTATCACTCATTGGGATCACCCTGCCATTATTCATCTCAGTCCCTAGCCCTTTCAACACCCTCATGCTGGCCAGGTGTGTTTGCGTGTCAACACCTGCAGACTACACTAAGGGACCAGTTCTGCCCTGGAGCAGGAACCTTACAGGGGGCCTCTTCCTCAGTCTCCACTTGGCTCCTTGCCAAGCTGCACATTTGCAGCAATCACTTAGGACCTATCATTAAAATTGCTCTTTTCCTACCCAGACATCTGGCTGAGTTTCTGACCCTTGTTCCCCTATTTTCTTCACTTGGCTTCTTGCTGCTTGGTACTGACTCGGACCTATTATCACAGCCTTCACTGAGCTCTGCTCTCCTCTTGACTGATCACCACATTTGTCATGCATGCAGTAGGTGCTTCATAATGATTTGCTGAACCAGTGGCTCAGCACTATAACTTAACTCAGGTCTGCTTGCAGCTTTTTTTTTTTTTTTTTGAGACAGGGTCTCACTATGTAGTTCAGGCTGGCCTCAAACTCACAGTGTAGTCCCAGGTAGCCTTGAACGCATGGTAATACTCCTGCCTCAGCCTCCCGAGTGCTGGGGCAATAGGCGTGCGCCACCACACCCAGCATACTTGCAGTTTTTTTGCCCCTTCCTTACAACCCACACTGGCATAAAGCCACCCATGTTCTTAGTGCTAACTCACACATGTGAGTCTCAGATTAATCTGGGCTCTATAACCAAACCCTAGGAGTTACATGTTCTTCTCAGTCTGGCCTAGTCTGGGGCTGGCCCCAGGTTGGGGGCCTTAGCCACCATCCTGCCCCAATACTATGTAAGTATGGCACCTCTATTGTTAGTGTATATAGTATAACTCAAAACAGTTGAGTGGGATTTTCTAGTTGTACCCTAGTGCAAGCAAAACCAAGCACAATGTTATTTTGCAGGACAGAGTATTGCACCCAGAGGCACTGAGCTATATTCCCCAGCCCTTTCTATTTTTTATTTTGAGACATGGTCTCACCAAGTTGCCCAGGCTGGGGCTGAATTTGTAACCCTCCTACCTCAGCTTCCCAAGTAGCTGGGATTACCCCACACATGGTACCCAGAATATTTTTAATTCATATATTTCCTTTAACTATTAAAGGCTAATAAAAAGGCTAATGTGAAAGAAAGAAAGAGAAAGCATGGTTTAACTTGCAAAATGTAGGATCGCAGACAACCCGAAAAGGGGGTAGTAGAAGGATTTGCAACTTATAATCAATCTTTAGTGAGAAACTGGGGCCCAGGAGATACTAAACTTTGTCTTAAAATTAGTTGCACACTCCCAATGCAAGTTTTCCCAATACCTTTCTCCTATAATTGCTCAAGTAGAATTATTTGTGCAGAACGATCTGATTAAGCTGACTCACTGCTATTTATAAATCAAAACCAAAGATATTCCTCTCATCTGAATGTTGAATTTGACATTTGCTTTTCCCAATTTAGGAGGCTCTAATCCGCAATCCTCCCAATACAGAAACGAACAAATATGTTCACTGTAGTGGCCACAGAAAGACTTGGGGAGCCCTCCTAGATGATTAGGTATGAGGATGATCTCTCCTTTGTTCTTAGAAGACTCGCCATTGATCATTTGTCATCTCTGGGAACCCCATTTTAAAAAGTCAGCAAAGGCTAACTGTGACCATACACTTTTACATGTGCACAAGGATGGTGTAGAGAAAAATCCTTCCTATAAAACATGAAATGTTTGTATCACATTTCTCCTGACCTAAGATTTTACTTCCTAGAATGTTTTATCAGCAAACTGACATTTTATCAATTAGCGCATTTGAGCAGGGATTAGCTGCCTGGCAGCTGAAAACTAGAACAGAATTAATTTCTTCATTGATTCAATAGATATTTATTCTGTATTTACGATGTTTCAAGTTAAGTACTAACTATTCAACAGATGTACTTTGCCTTCACAGATTTAATAGAACTCACTGTGTTCTTTTGGACTTGGTCCCACCCACTGAGCTCCAAATATCCTTTCTTTTCGGCCTCATGTAATGCTTGACACCACATACCTCTCTAACCCTGTCTGTTTCTCTGAGTCATTTCCATTGTTCATCAGTATCATGAAAGTTCTCTGGTGGCTCTTGAAGGTCCTGCTTCCTCAGTTAGTTTTCCCTACCAACTGCTGACCATTTTCTACACCACTTTTCCTTAAACACACGAGAACAGTTTAAGATGTGAAATGCCAAGATAACTCCAAGACACTCTAGGAAAAGGCTTAAAAGTGGATAAAGTGATCAAGTGCATGGGCTTTTTAGATTTTTAAAAATTTCATTAGTGCACGTTAGTTATAAAGCATAATGGGTTTCATTCTGGTATGTTCATACATTCTTATAACTTACTTTGATTGTTTTTACCCCATACTCCCCTTCATCTTTCTCCTTCCATCCCCCTTTCCTCTTTTATAAATAGTCTTCCTTCTACTTCTTTGTCATCTCTTTTTACCCTAATTTTTCTAGGCTCCATATATGACATGAAACATGCAATATTTGTCTTTCTGAGTCTGGCTTGTTTTACTTAAGGTGATACTCTCTACTTCTCTACTTCCATCCATTTTTCTGAAATTGACATGCTTTCATCCTCCTTTATGGCTGGATAATATTCCATCATATATATATATATATATGTATATATATATATGTATATATATATATATATGTATATATATATATGTATATATATATATATATCACATTTCCTTTATTCCTTTATCTGTTGATGGGCACTTGGGGTGGTTTCATAGCTTGACTATTGTGAATTATGCTGCATAAACATGGATGTACAGGTATCCCAAAGTATGGTGACTTTAATGTGAGAATATACCCAGGAGTGTATAGCTGGATCCAATGATAGATCGAAATGCATGGGGTCTTAACCCGAAGTGCCCAAATGAAATCCTGTTCCTACCACTTACTCGTCTGAAATTTTGGGCAAGTTCACCTCTCTTCCCTGTTGCTCATCTGTCAAATAGAAATGCAGAAAGCACCTGCTGTATGGAAAATTTCAATAAGCTAATACATGTAAAATACTTAAGGATTTCAATTAGCTAATATAAGTAAAACACTTAAACTAGTGCCTAGTACGTAATGAACATTCTATTCACATATATTAGCTCTTATCACTATTATTTAGGTTGGAAAAGAATTGAGTCATGACGAATTTACGTTCAAGGAGATTGATATTTGAGGGCAGGTGCCTGGAACCTCTGCATATCACCTATTGTGGCTGCAAACAGGTTGCAAATTCTGGAACTGCCACTTTGAGAGGAGCTCCCTATTTTGATTGTTTTTGGAGGAAATGGATCTTACACAGCGGCAGTTTTTTATTTTACTATTTTTAATGAGCAAATAAATTATATGTATTTTTCATGTACAAATGACCTTTCAAAATATGTATACATTGTGGAATGGCCAAATTGGGCTAATTAACATATATATTATCTCAGATATTTATCACTAGGACAGTTTTTTTTTAAATTAACTTCCTTTCTTTCTTTTCTTTTCTTTTTTTTTTTTTTGCCTTATTCCAAAGCAATATATGCTCACTAAAATAGTAAGCAAAGAACATACACAGAAAAGGAGGAAGAAGAAATAAAGTGCTGGTAATCACATTCATCAAGAAACAGTCAGTATAAGGATCTTAGAGTTAAGCTTTCTAGATAATTTTCAATGCATGTGACATAAAAATACACTTTGATCAATTTTTGAAAATCTTAGTGTTATGAATATCATTAGTTTCTGTATAAGAAACTACCTCGTTGGGCTTGTAAGTTATTTTGTCCTTTTAGCTATTGTAAACAACACCAAGATAAGCATCTTAGCACTCAAACATGTACATACATCTTTATAGCCAACTTCAGCCCTTTCCTTGAAATACAGTTTTGCAGAAATCAAATTTTCCCAGCTCGTTTAGGTTGTTCTTCGCCTTATTTTTGTTTGTGATTTATAATTAAATACTAAAATGCTTAATTGAACTTTCATGAAATTTTTAATCAAGTGTTGAAATAGGAATAGGAATTGTGAGAAGGATTTATGACAGTGATTGTCATTACTTCTTAAGGATTTTCCAAACCCAAACTGGGTATTTAGAAGGCAGCAGGCTGTAGGAAGGAGACTTGGGTGAGGCAGTTAGCATTCACGTTTAATTTCTGACTCAAGTACCTATTTGGAGTTATGACCTTGGGCTCATATTTAACCTTGGTGAATCTTCGTGTCTTCATAGGAAAAACCCCATTTATGACTTGGCTCCTGCTTGTCTTGTCTCAGTTCTCAGTCACCCCTGCCCTCAGTTTTAGGATCCAATCAGACAGCTACTCCACAGGCCTATCCCTGCTTCTTCCTTTGCTCAGACCAACCTCTGCTTCTGTTCCGCCATCCCCCTAACTCCTCCACACATACCTAAATAATTAGCACTGGTCATTTAGGGCTGGGGCAGGCATCACCTCCTTCTTGACCATGCCCTAAACACACACACACACACACACACACACACACACACACACTTCAGTTTGGGTTGGATGCTACTCTTCCTTTGTGCCAGGAAAACTATCCTTGCTGCTGTCATTTGTATTCTCCACACTGTAATGGAAGTACTTGTTTGATTTTCCTATTCGGCTGTTAGCCTATGAGCTCTTGCAGGAAGAGTGCTATTTCCTACTTATCTCTGCATCCTCAAGAGCTACACAGAACATAGAATCTGTGAGCACTTCAGGAAACTTGCTAAACTAGTGATAAATGAATGAAGGAGTACAATTATACCTATCTTACAAATGTACTAATGATCATAGGGAATAAGGTAAATTGAAATTCCTGGAATATTATTAGGTCAGGAAATGGCATCTCTCATAGCTTTAAAGGTAACTGACAGCAACTTTTGAACACTTGAAATGGTCTGAGCCTGAAGTTCTGGAGAACCTTTGTGTTTGTTTAAGTCCGTTGAAAGGTGAATTTCGTCAGCATTGGAGGAATCTCCTAGGACAAAGGACCTCTTGTTTAAGACAGCTAAGCCCAGCGATTAGTGGTAAGGCGCCAAGCCTAAGTGCTTCCAGGGCCTGGGGTCAGCTTCCCCAGACAGACCTCCCCTTTTGGGCCCCACACCTGGGACCCAGAAGAAAAGGAGGAAATGGGGAAAGAGGAAGGGAGGGAACACAGAAAAAGAGAATAGAACAAGACTCTGTATGGGGAATAATTGTAGCTTTTACACAACAGCTGTGTTTAGGATGAGACAAGCTATACATCAGAGTTCCGCAGCCCCCAGAGAAGTGCCTCCCAAACGCCTGTCACCTTCCATTCTTTCGGAGCAGCACAGCCTTCCTCAGCTCTTCCCAGGGGTGCCTTACCCTAGCACCTCATTGGCCAGCTCTGCACCACCTCCTGGGGTGCAAATGAACTCCAAGGGTGCATCTCTCAGCAGCAGAACTGGTCTAACCGACTGACTTTGCGGTTCTGATGGGTGTGGCACACAGCTGCAGAGTGGCTTATATTGCAAAGGCGAGTACTGCTCTCTACTGCTGGGCTGGCAGGTTTCAGGCCATTTTAGGAAAAGGCTGGATGGGTCCACAGCTGCCTCCCAGGTGGTTCTGCCCCTCAGGTCATACCCTTTTGACCCCAAGGCAGTGGACCGGGCACAGTGAGTTCAAAGAATTTCTCCTTCCACAAGTTGTAGTAGACAACTTCTTTGTCTTAAAGCACAAGTTAAGACTAAGCTCTTAAAGGGTATTTGTGTTTGTGACAGGTCGAACAATGATGCAAATCCAAGGTAATCGGCCTTTGAGAAGAGAGAGAGAAAATCTATAGAGTCCAGGGGAATCTTGCCCTCTAGCAAAAGAGCCCTGGCTTCAAGGTAGGGAGCCTCCACGGGGCCACAGCAGGGAGGGCTTTGCGCAGGGTTGGAAGGTGGAGTGGCAAGCCCCAACTAACTGAAACTCTTCACACAGAGTCCCACGAGTGCAGACTTGAACGAACACACAAGTGCCACCCACCTGGCTCTAAAGCCAGCTCCCCAGTTGCCTCCTCCAGTGCTTCAAATGTTCTTGGATTAGGTTCCCTCCTTTCAGCTGTGGGGATGGGAGGAGAAAAGGCAGGGCAGGGGCAGGAGTGGGAAGCCTGCAAGCCAGGCCTCTCTGATGGAGCAGGAAGGCAGCCTGGCAGGCAGGTGACACAGAAAATAAGGGGCCCCTAGAGGGGTGGAACGAATGGGTGGCACCAAACCACACTTGGCCCATTGCTCAGCCTGGCATTGGGCCAGTCAAAGCAGAAGCACTTTCTTTTCTTTTCTCTTCAATTTATTTCCCAAATCAACAAACATTCAGATGTGAGGGACAGAGCAAACTCAGTTTAAAGGGAAGCATTCATCAGGCAGCATGGGTCCCCTGCAATGACAAATAAATCCTTGGCAAAGAGGCAGCCAGCATTGGCTGGGCTGAGTCCTTTTCTGTGCTGGTTTAGAAGCTCCTTCACTTGGTCTTCTCTGGGCAGCCAGGGGGTGGTGGTGAGCTGATCTGATCAGACTGGTGGTCTATCAACAAACATTGATTAAATACCTAGAGTAGGGTAGGCTGCTTGCAACTAGAGAATATATCATGAAGTCCTGCAAACCAAGAAGCTTCTCTGCACATAAAACAATCACACTTGAGTTGAATCATAAGCCTCCTCCCTAAGCAAAGACCAGCCAGCGTTTGGAAGCTAGGTAGATTGTGGCTTCAGTCCCAGCTCAATTACTGACTTAAATAGCAACAGGATCTTAGATGTCAATCTCTCTATGCTTCAGTTTACATGATTGTTAAAAGTAGAAAAAAATATAATACTTTAGGCCTCATCAGCTTGGAATACTGCTGCTTAGACATAAATATCTGGATGTGTGTTCACCGTCTAAAATGGGGGCCAATTTCATGAGGCATCGATATAGCAAAAGTACTGATACAGCTTGTACTGGCTCTGTTCTTTTGCATATGTTCATTTGTAACACCGTGTGGAATGAATACTAATATTATCCTCATTTTTCACCTGAAAAAACCCAAGTCACAGAGAGGTTATATAACTACATTAGATTTTTGACACTTGCTTATTTGACTTGTGTGAGAATTGTGTAGGATTGTGCATGCAAAATACAATTAGAACATAATCTGTCAGTAGATACTATTCCTGATAATTATTCAGTAAAATTGTTTTCATTATTATCCATGTTGGCATTGCTATGAGTAGTAACCATGGGGTCGTTTATAATGTAGTGAAATGCAAAGGGTTGGGCTATTTTCACTTGCTCTCTTAAAGGAAGTCCTATAATATTTTAAGTAACTCTAGAAAGTTATTATGAACTCTTCCTGGCTTAATGACTCCAGGAGAAAAAGCAAATCACCTGGAGCTGCTGAATAATAAGAGACTAAACCCCGCAGAAAGGCAAGACAAATGAACCCCAAGAAGCCCCACAGACTTGGGGGACCACAACACTATTACCTGGAGATAGGCTGCAAAATCAGGTATTATCAAAAGAAACTCCAAGCTGAAGGTGAAAGACTGTTCTATGTTGGTTTGTAAAGTGTAGAAATAGAGTTCTGTGAGCATGGAAGAACAGAATTAACAAGCTTTACGCACCACTCTGTGTCAGGAACTTTACCTCTGCTGTCCCATTTATCTGCACAGTGGTCTCATGTGATAGAGGTTATGGATACCCTCACTGTACTGATAAGGGCACAGGCTCAGAGCGTGAAGTCAACCTCTTGAAGCCCCACACCTTAAAACTGTAAAACTGTCTTTTACTCATCTTTCCTGTCTGTATTCACCACAAACTAAATTCAGATTCTGTAAGGGAGAGAGATCTGCTCTACCCTCCTTAGTGGGCTCTTTGGCTGTATGCAATAACCCAATTAATACAAGCACTGATTTACTAGAAAAAAGCATAAATGTTTGTATTAATTGTATGCCTACAGGGAGATCTTCACAAGAGGGTGAAGTCTGAAGAAATGACCAAAGCATGATATGTTTATACTTTTTAGATAAAAAACAACAAATTTATGAGGAAATAATATGACAAGTGACTGTGTGATATAGGGTATTAAATTCCAAGTATGTCACTAAGATATACGTGGTGGGGGGTATAGAAGCTGGTAGAAGACAAAGCTTACTTCAAAGAATGTTTATGCAGGTTCACTGCAGGCTCAATTACCGGTCTCTGGTGATCTAGGCTATTTTGCAACCTTGGTATGTGAAGGACATCTCCCCTGAAAGAATCTTTATGGCCTATTTCATGTAGGGAAATACAGGCTAAGTGGCTTTTTCTGAAGTTGCAATTCCTAAAGTGATTTCACCTTGAAATAATCAATAGACCAATTTGGGATATTTTGAGATGGCATGTTCTTAACTCCTTCAACCCCAATCAGGCTGGAATATTGATGTTTGGGTTAGGAAATAGTTCGACCATCTAAAATCGGAGCCACTAAACTTGATGTCATTATCCAGATTCTACCTGACATCTCTCACACTTATAACACGTATTTCATTAAATACTGCTTGGATGAGTGACTACATCAATTAGTAAATCTGTAGCGATGCTAATGTGTCCACTTTGAGCTATGTAAATCCTTTATTCATTCTTTACCTTCAAGAACAGACTTTTTAATACACCAAATACATTTCCTGAATAATCTAGCTGCTGGCTTTTCTTATTTGGCCTTAATTTCCAGCCACTTCTCATCTGCAAGGCTCCACTCTTCACTCCCACTGACCTTCTTTTTGTTCTTTGAAAGGGTGATGTTCTCTTTTGTGTTTGGCCTTCATACATTTATTTCCATAGATCACTATTCTTTCCTCCTATACTCTTGTCTCCCACCCTTCACCTTCCTAGTTCATACTCAACAACTTAAATGATTTATTCTTTGGGAATCTTTTCTTGATGCTTAAAGACAGAACTAAGGCTCAGATAATGTCCCCGGGGCCCCACAGTTTGTAACTGGCAAAGTCAAATTTATCCCGGTTTATCAGACTTCAGATAAACATTATCTCATTTGTATTACTCCTCAAATGACTCAAGGAACTATAGGGGATAAATGACTGGCCCCAGATAACACAGCTAAACTAGAGCAATTCTGTAGCCCCAAATCCAGGTACACTCTATTATATCAGAGCAATTCTTCTCATCAGAGATGGTAGCTTTCTGAAGTGGGGGAAAGGGTTATCTACTTCACTGTTAGCCATATTACAAACCCTTATCACTACAAACTGAAAGAACAAATTCCTGGGCAAATATCCCTAGGGCAAATACCACTACTGCTAAATCAATCATTCAATCAATCAATCAATCACTAGGCGCTTCTTTGCTTTCCTATTTGGCTTGAATAGTGGTCAACGCTGACACTGCCTCTACTCTGTCTCTTTGATCAAATGAGACCTCGTGGCCTTTATGATGGCCTCCAAAGGAAATCAGGTGAGCTGACTTAGTCACTTTCCTGTCACTGAGATACAATATCTGACACCTACAAATTACAGGAGGAGAAGCTTATTTTGACTCATGGTTTTTAGAGGATTCAGTCCACAGACTCCAATGCAGGGAGGGGATAGCGGGAAGATCTGATGGAGGAAAGCTGCTCATATCGTAGAGGTCAGGAAGCAGAGAGAGAAGGGAGGAGTCAGGGAGGGAGATACACCCTCCCAGGTCACATCTCAGGGACCCGCCTCTTCTGTCCAGACCCCACCTCATATAGCATATTCAGCTCTGAACTCTCCAGTGGGTTAATCACTGATGAGTACAACACCCCAGGATGCAATCACCTTCCAACAGCCTAACCTCTGGACACATGAGCCTTCTGGGGAACATTCTAGATCTAAACCATAACACTGACTTCCTAGGTTTTCTGTGTAACCACTGCATGGCTAGTACAATCACTTAGCAATCAAGTAAGTGTAAGAGTAGAGCTATTTCAACCTCTTGTTTTTTTAAGTTCCTGAAACTATCAAAGTGAAATATCAGCTTTGGAAATTCAGAAGCAATGATTCCTGCAAAGACAGAAATGAAGCAGGGAAAGGGAGCCAGACACTAGATGGAAGTGAGTCAAGTGTGGTATGGAATTACTATTTAATAATACTCCCCAACTCCACCTGAGACAAGTAGATAGCTCTGGGTTATAACAAAACTGCCCCCCAAAGACACTCATCGCTACAACTGGTGTGAGGGAGAAGGTGGGGTGTGTATTAGGGGGATTTGTAGTCAAACTAAAAACCTAACCTTCTCTAAGATCTCAGAAACCCTCAGCTTTGGTCTTATTCTCTCTATCAAGAAAACACCCAATCTCCATGTTGAGGAAGAAAAACTGAATTTACCTAAAACCTGTAATTAATATACTTTTTTGGTACTGGGGATCGAACTCAGGTCCTTGTGCCTTCGAGGCAGGCAGCGGAACCACTGAGCTAAATCCCCAGTCCTAAAACCTCTAATTAATTTTTAAGTCATTACCTTACTCCCTTTCTCCTCCTGCTACCCTACTCTCATTGTCATTCTAGAAATCCTTCCTTGATTGTCCAAGGTAATATTGTCTGTGATAAGAGCAGCACTAAGGATGATGCTGATACATGGTCAGTTCTGTGAAATAAATATGAGGGCTTGAAAATTAAGATGAGGTGTACTACATTTATTTCATCATTGGTTATACTTTAGTAGGCACATCCCTGCAATTCTGAAGTCCCATATCTCTTCTATGCCCCCTAAATACTGTTGAAAATTCATAAAGGAAAAGGGTGGTAATATTTTCAGAAAGTGCATCTATAAAAATCAACACAAGTTCCTCAGAGCACAAATATGCAAAGAAATCTCAAACAGAATGTCTCTGAAGCCAGCCATTCTTCCTAGTAATCTAACTGAAACTACCAACAAGTTAAAGAGACAATGAGACACACACACACACACACACACACACACACACACAGACGGGCGCATGAGAGCCATATCAACCATGCAATGAGAAAGAAAGGAATCACTGAGGTCAAGCTGGCAGTGCCCAGCTAGCACTTCCCAGAACAGGCTGTGCCCTTGTTCACGGACTTTACCTACCTGTATGGTAGAGTCAACTGCATGCAGACAGGGCCAGGCACATGTTAGGTCCTTGATAAAAATTTGTTAACTAAATAATTACATTAATAAATGAATGACTAAAAGGTCTCAGGGACAGGGCTTTTGTGGAGATGGGTGCATGAAATATTATAGCCCTATATCTGATTCTTCTGACACCACTTGGCCTCCTATAATCCACAAGAAGATCTCAGTGTCCCTAATCCCACTGTAAATGGTGACACTGGCATTCCGGTTTTATAATCAGTTTCTGCCTTCAGTTCTTGTGGACTGCCAATGAATCACTTCATAATCTGCAGGCCTAAGCCAGACCTTGCTTGGATGCTGGCAAACTCACCAAGACAATGTCACTGAGGGTAGGGTAAGGGTTCTGAATGTCAATTAGCCTTCCCCAGATGACACTGTTCTACCTGATTATGTGTATGTGTTTAAAAATATTTCTACCCCTATACTTTCTATAAAATCAGCATGAATATTTGAGTATCCACTATTCTTCCTCATGCAACCAATTATTTTCTTGAATCTTATCTTGAAGGACAAGTCTCCCTAGGAACAATCCATGCCTCCTGCAACTTTGGTTAAGTTTGGTATCAAAAGCCCCTCTACGTGACTTTTCTCAGCTACTGAGTTTCCTTCATTATGATTCCAAGTATTTTCCTGTCCTATTTAGGATGTTAATACTAATTTTAAAAGCGCATTTTAAGATTGCTTTTTAAAGCACTTGAATTAGTGAAAAGATTCATGCCATGGACTCGTGACTTCTAGGGACCTCTTTCCCACATGACTCTTCATCCATTGAAAAAGAAAGAAGGATCTACTAATTTGTTCACAAGAATCATCAGAAGCTCACTCTGTGTCATATGCTTTTTGATAGCAATGGGAAAAAATAACATGCATGAGCAATATTTCAGACCTATGTTCTGGATAAAACTGCGTATGGAGGAAGGGATAGTTCTAGATGGGAAATCCCAGCTCTGTACTTCTACGTTGTGTGGTCCTGGACAAGTCACTTAGGCTCTTGGAAACCCCATCTCTTAATTTACAACATGGGAAAAGATCTTTTTCCTACCTTCACTCACAGGGTGAAATGGAGGATCAAATGCAGTAAAGGATGGGAAATCCTTTTGTGAATTTTAAGCGTCATCCCCCAGTGACTCACTACCACTGCTGTCATTATCATCACTATCATCATCATTTCATTACCATCATGACACCTACTAGTGTTAGGGAGAGAAGAGACTGTTGCATGATCAGATGCTAAGTCAAGCTTCTGTCTCCTCAGGACAAAGCTGGCCAGAGGACTGCAGCAAGTACTATTGCCACTCTCAGTAACACCATGATTGCTACTTACGGAGCAGCCTTCCACACAGCAAAAAGGATCAGATGCCTTGACACTCGAATTGCTGGGTATCAAATCTCTCCTATTATCTTTCCAAGGAACACAATGTATTTGCAGCTGGAAAGAGACAACCTGTCTTGAAGCCAAATCATGCTGGCTTCAAGTTGCTGGAATTGGCTCTTCTGAAGGTAAATTTTCTGAAGCCTCAGCACTCTGCTCCCCATTCCCCATCTAATTGGATCTGAATTAGAACTGCACATTCACAAAACTCTTCTGTCACTTTTTGTCAAAGATTTCTCTTTGAGTCGCTTGAAATGTCTATTAAAAACTTAGCCTAAAGCAGTGTCTTTTGAATACCAGGCTCAGTAATTCAGGTACTGGAGCACTGTGAGCGTCCACTAACAGCAAACAGATAAATTACTCAAAAGACATTTTCCACCCTTAAATATAGTTCCAAGAAAGAATAGGAAATGCCTCATACCTCTAATGGAAGCTATTTGCTATGAAAACAAATCATTCAGCTCTGTGGACCTAGAAATGCCTTCTGCACATAAAACTTAAAGGAAAAGACAGCAAAACAGCAGCTGAACCCAATGCAGTCATCATCCCCAAAGCACATGATTCAAATAAAGTGATATACTCAGTTGAAAAATGGGCTCCCCGCACACCCAGAATTATGGCTGAGCTACAGTAGTTGTCATTTTATGTACAAAAGCAAACAACCAACATTTTGTATGAATTTCCAAGAAAATGAACTATTTGTTCCTTCTTAGTAGCTAATGTAGATATCAGAGGAAATAACATTTTGGGTTCCAATAAAAATGTAGAACATTTTAAAATGCTCATCCATAAATCCTGACATAAAAATGTACGCATTTTAAGATCCTGGAACATGAGCACCAAATGATGTGCTTAATACATTTGTTCTTTCATGAGATGAGGTATAATTGTATGCAATCAGCTTGTAGCTAGGAATTATATTAAGAACTCTGAACTATAAGTACTGAATCCAACTAAATCATCTCTTATCCTATTTTTCTCTTTCATACTTGTTATTACTTCCTGAAGTTCTCATTAGAACTACATAATTCTACACCCACAGCCCATAGGTTTTCTTCAGAGAAGGAGGGCAGCTTGTCCCCTCTCCTTTCCCTCAGAACCACAGTCTTCTCTTTGCCAATGCTCAGGGCGTGAGAGCCACAGATAAATCATTTCAATGAACAATAATACCTTATTGGGTAGGAGAACTAAATTATTGCTGCTTTGCCGTTTCACAAATATTTAGCATATCTTCAAAATCTGCTATCACTGTCCTTTGAGAGAAGACAACATGTTCTAGCAGAAAGGTTAATGGGAAAACATGAGCTACATTGTGATATTAAATACAAATTTCTTTTCCAATGCTAAAACCCAGTTCTCGCTCATTCGCTCCTAAAAAAGACATAGCATCGCCGGCTAATGGGCTGCCCACAAATGACCATTATTCAATGAATAATAAAGGAATAATAGCAACATGATTTCCACTTACATCAACCACAAAAATCTTCTGGGAATCATCCAAAAACTGCACTTTTAAATGTAGCATCCTCAGAGAGGCCGCTGGGCTGTGAGCAGGCTCAGAGTGCTGTGGGTGCTGTGACAGGAAGGGGCTTTCTCCAGCAATCTCACTCCCAGCTGGATGCGCTCAGTCTCCCACCCCCAGTCAGGCATCCCCACTTTTGGCGGGGCCCACTGCTATTTGTGCAAAGTGATACACACCCGAGGGCGCTTGTGCTGCCAAGCGCTGGGATGGGCAGCATCTGGGCAGCCTCCTCTATGGTCAATGTCAAAGCCAACTGGACTTTCAACTCAGTTCCTTTCTATGAAGAAACAGAAAGTGCTGGAGACTTCTAGGGATTTTCTTCATTTCACAAGTGCACAATATGGAAACCCTACATGAACCTTTGATAAAACTGAGAGTAGCCATGTTCAAAAGTGAAAAGATTAGCTAATCCATACTGTACTAGGAATTTCAAGGCTGGACTAGGGAGATATATCTCCCTATGTATATTGCCTTTTTATGATTTTTAATTTACATGATTTAGAAATGGAAATATCCTTTATTTTGTATATCTCATATAATTCTAATTATTTTGAACTTTCATGATTTAGAAGTGAAAACCATATCACAAAGAATATACAGAAAGTCTCACTTCCTCTACTGTCCCCTCTATTCTGTGTTCCCACTATAGCACCATCAGTAACAATTTTACTAGTTTTTGGCTATAGTTGTGTAGACCCTTGGTAGTTCCTTACACAAGCCTTGTACATGCAAACTCAAAGGTATTTATCCTATTTAGGTAATGGGCTATTGCACTGTTTTGTGTGTTCCCTTTCTTCCATCGTATATTGTAGAGATCTCCCATTAGATGTGCGTGCAGGGAGTTCTCAGTTCTTTTTACAGCGTCATCATTTTGACTGTGTAGGTAACTATAGTGTATTCAGCCAGTCTGAGATGAATACTTCAGCCTCATGGACGCTGAAATGACAATGTGCCTACATATGTCATTGCACGGTGTTCAGGTACATCTACAGAACAGAGTCCTGAAGTGGAGCTGCTGGTCACAGACAATGCATTGCTGAATTTGCTGTTTTTAGATTGTCTTCCATACGGGTTGTGGTGGGTTGAATCATGTCCCATAAAATTCATATGTTGAAATCCTAACCCCACCCAAAACATGAATGCGTTTGGAGATTTGAAGACAGTGTCTTTAAAGTGATAATTAAATTGAAATGAGGTCATTAGGAAGAGTCCAAATCCAATCTGACTGTTGCCCTTATAAAAAGAGGACATTACGCTGGTGAGGTTGTAGAGAAAAGGAATCTTTCTTCATTGTTGGCGGGAACATAAACTAAGTGCAACCAGTGTGGAAATCAGTATGGAGATTCCTCAGAAAGCTAAAAGGAGAGATTCCATTCGACTCAACTATACTTCTTCTGAGCATTAAAAACTTAAATCTTTGATCTATTTGGATTTTTATCCTGATGTATGCTATGAGATATGAATCCAATTTAACCTTTTGCTGATTGGCTTGCCAGTTACCCAGACATCATTGTTCAGAAAGTTTATTTCTGCCTCCATTGACTGGAGAAGCTGCCTTTATCATATCCTAAATTTCCATATGTACTCTGTATAAATATTACCACACTATTTTAATTTTTGAGACTCCAGAGTATGTTATACTAGCTAGTAATGCTGCTCCATAACCTACTGCTTTCTTTTATTTAGTTTTCCTGCCTATTCTTATTTACTTATTTTTCTAGATATTATAGCCTTGTTTAGTTCCAAGAAATGAATGTTGGTAAATTTATTGAAATGTGTTAAAAAATATAAATTCACTTAGGGGTAACTGATATTGTTTGGATGGCGAGTCTTCCTACTCAATTTGTTCAGATCTACTTTTTTATGTCCCTGTGTTCTAGAATGTTCTTGCGTCTAATATACATTTTTATAAATACCTAAAAACAAAGAGGATAGGACAATAAACTCCCATCCATACATCATCAGTCAAAATGTGTACGGTGAAGTTCGCACCCTCAGGAAGTCTGAATGTGACAGTATTCGGAGGTGAGCACTTTAGAGAAGAAATTAAGTTAAAATCGGGCTATTAGGACAAGCCCTAACCCAAGCTGATGAGGGTGTTCTTAGCAGAAGAGGCTTCGGAGACAGAGAAACACAGGGGATATGCATGCACAGAGAATAACCATTGAGGACACATTGAGAAGGAGGCCTCAGGAGAAACCAAGCCTGCTGACACCTTAATCTCGAACTCCTAGCCTCCTGAACTGTAAGAAATACTTTTTTTGTTTCTTTCTTTCTTTTTTTTTTTTTTGGTACCGGGGATCGAACTCTGGTCCTTGCACTTGCCGAGCAGGCAGTGAAACCACTGAACTAAATCCCCAGCCCTATACTTTTTTTGTTTAAGCCATCCAGTGTGTGGTATTTTCCTATGGCAGCCATAGCAAACTAATCCTAGCATAATCCAAATAATATTGAAATTTTGCCATTCTCCCTAGGGTCTTTTTCCTCCTCTCTACTTCCTACAAATCACTGTTTTTTCCCCTACAAAATACTTTAAAGCAAATCCCAAACATCATTCTATTTCCCCCTCTAAATATACTTAGTAGATATTCCTTTAAAAATGTGGACATTTTCTTGTATTATTTCAAAGCCATTTACCACACCTACGAAATTACCAAACACTCTCTCATTCTCATATAATACAAAGTCCATATTTAGTTCCCCAATTGACTCAAAGATCTTTTTTGTACAGTTGATTCATTTGAATCAGGATTCATTGTGCTTGATTGTTAAATCTATCCATCTTCTTTTGATCTATAACAGTATCCCTTCCCCATTGTTTTCTTTTTGATTTATTGACAATTTTTATGCCAAAGGTCCTGTCATGTCATATGTACTAGACCAGTGGTGGTGAACCTATGGCATGTGTGCTGCAGTGGGCTGTTTGTATCACTGGAAGCTCTAAAAGGTTCACCATCACTGTCCTAGACTTTGCTGCTTGTTTCATTGTTGTGTCATTTAATTGTTCCTCTGCTCTCCGTGTTTCTTATCAATGCCTGATTAGATTCACATTGAACTTTTATTTTGTAAGGATACATCGTAGTTGATGGTGTGTAGTGTGTAGTTCATATTACATTATAGGAGGAGGTGTATCTCTTTTATAGTGATGCTAGGACTGATCAATGGGTTTAGGCCATGAGCATTTAAGTATGGGACAATATTCCACATACAGGTTTTATGCATTGCTATATTCAACGCAGTTATGTAATCTTCTTGGTTGCTTTTCTCTGCCATTCTATCTTTGAATTGACAACTGTTTGCATATATAAAGGAATGTATTTTATATCTTTCATACTGAATTTTCTTAAGTGTGTAGTAGTTCTTTATTTGATTCTAACTTTTCAGGTATGAGACAATTCTAATATTTGTGATTAGAAATGGCTGTATTTCTTTTCCAATGTGTGTGTGTGTGTGTGTGTGTGTGTGCATGTGTGTGCACATGTGGTTTTGCTTTTTGAGATAGAGTCTTGCTCTATAGCCCAGAAACTTAGCACACTCCCGCCTCAGCCTCCAGAGTGCCTTTCCAAATCTTGTAACATTAATTTATTTCTTTTTCTAATTTTGTAGGCTAATGCTCCCAATAAAATGCTAAATAATAGTAGCAATAGAGCGCATCCTTTTTTTTCTCCTGACTTCAGTGGGAAAGCTTCCAGAACTTCCTCACTAAGTGAGACTGCAGCTTTTGAAAGAGACATCTTTAAAAGTACATTTAAGCCCAATTAGGCAGGCAGCCAAAAACACCACCCTTTGTCTATATTCAACCGACTTATTCTATGGCACTAAATAAATGGGCTGGTAAAATCGGACCAGTGAACCACTGTCATAACGATGGACAAGGGTTCACACCTTGCCTGATATTTTGACAGCTCACTGCAGACTCCACAGCACCTCCAACTGGAGAGGCAGCTGCAAGGCTGGTAGGAAAAGCAGTAGCTCTGGTGACTGAAGAGTCTATGTGGAATATTACCAGCAATGTGACCTGGTCATGTCATTTTAGCTCCCTGTGCCTAAGTTCCTGCCTATAAAGTGGCAATCCTAACTCACAGAGTTATTTCAGAAATAAAAGCTCTAGATTGGCAAAGTCATATATTTCAGCGCCTGGCACAAAGTAGGCACTCAACAAATGTTTGTTGAAGGAGTCAATAGCAAGAAAATTAAAATGAATAAATCACTGTTTTGCTGAAGTAAAAAACAGTAAATGAAGAACGGATTGCCTCTTTTTCTTTCTTTTTCCACCTAGACTTCCTTCCTTAGGTTTTACTGGCAAAATTACAAAGGAGACTGTGATCCAAAACAGGAAGCTGTTGTAAACAAAATTTTCATATTCTGCTTTTGTGAGAAAGTCTGAAATTGAACTTTTTAATGAATACATGAGCCTGGCCAGTCTGCCCTGTGTTTGTCCACAGGAGGGAGGTGGAGAGGGGAGCTGAGCTGGAGGCCAGAAAAGGGGAAGGACAGGCAATGGATTCCTAGCTCAGTGAGTGGGACAGCATGAGAAGAGTGTGCTGACAAAGATTTTAGCATTATCATGGAAAAATACATAAACTTTAATGAGCCCGGGCATGGTGGCGCACACGTATAATCCCAGCACTCGGGAGGCTGAGGCAGGAGGATCACTGCAAGTTTGGGGCCAGCCTGAATGACACAGTGAGTTCAAGGCCAGCCTGAACAGCATAGTGAGATCCTGCCTTAAAAAAAATTCAATAAAAAATGAAAAGCACCACACAACTGCTTTCACCTAAGATCCCAAGAGTAATTTGTGATATAACTTGACTGTTAGAAGTGAAGAATTCTGACCAAAATAATGGTCCCATTTCTTGGCACCTCCTCATTCATTCCTTATTACTTTGGAATGAATGTCTGCTAAATTCAGGATCCTTTATTAAAGTCCCAGTATTCTTGGATGTTATCAATCTTATTACTTATCAATGGATTTAATAAAATATCCAGCTCAATAGAGATTTCTCTTTTTTTTTTTTTTTTTTTGTACCGGGGATCAAACTCAGGACCTTGTGCTTGTGAGGCAGGCGACGGCACCACTGAGCTAAATCCCCAGCCACTCAAAAGAGACTTCTTACATGTATTTTTTTTCATTTTCTGTACCTCATCAAAACAGCTCTTTTTTCCTGATAACATTGATATGTCCACTTTTTAAAAGATTAACAAAAAACATAAATAACAGGACTGAGAGAGTAGCTAAGTAGGTAGATTTCTTGCCTAGCATGTGCAAAGCCTTGGGTTTGCTTCCCATCACACCCCCTTCAAATAAAATAAAGCACAAAAAAGGGTCCTATCATGGTGGTGCACGCTTGTACTCCCAATACTCTGAAGACAAATTTCAGAAAGACCACAAGTTCAAGACTAGCCTGGACTACATAGCAAGAACTTGTCTCCAAAGTTTCCCTCCCCCAAAAATTTAAAGAAGGAATTAAAATCACCTGAAATCCATTCAGCTGAGATAACCACCATTAACAACTTATCTCATCATTCTTTCCACTTTCTTTCTTTTTATGTTTATTAGTCCATGTTTGCTGTACATAAAGATTACATTCATTGTGGGGAGTTGGTACATGTCCATAACACATCTTCATTCTTCTTGCTTCCCCCTTGCCCTCCTTTCCCTCCCCCCTCCATCCCTAGTTCCCCTTCCCATTTGCTGAGGATCTATCTCATATTATCTTTTATTTTGCTCTTTAAATTATTTATACTTTGGCTTTCTCAAGAGCAGTAATGTCATATTTAGTGTGTCTGATTTATTTCACTTAACATTATGGTCTCAAATTTCACCCATTTTCCTACAAATGACTCAAATTTATCCTTCTGGAAGTCATTTTTCGTGAATATCTTTAGTTGTGCTATTGTGGGTGCTTCAAGTGTCCTGAACTGACTCAAAACATTTACCTTTCATGGTCATTTGGAATTTGGGGAAGAACCAGAAGTTGCACGATGCCAGATCCAGTGACTGAAGTGGACGAGGACACATCCTAATGTTTTTACAAGCCTGCCTTTCCATTGGATGGCATTCACTCCATTTTTTATCACACCTCATGAAGACACTCATGAAAGAAGGCTTTTAGAATTGCTTCAGAAAGTGGCAAGAACGATGGGATAAGTGTGTTTGAGTGAGGAGAAGTATTTTGAGGGGAATTAATGTGTCTTTTACTGTAATAAATTTTAAAATATAAACATTCACCATACATTTTGATTACACTGTATATATGTTTTATATGTAATATATGCTGTTTTATTATGCACATAAATCCTTGTGGATCTTCTCTTTCCAAGGAAATCATATTGATAATATTGTGTGTGTCCTTTCAAAGTACATTCCATTCATGGAAACTGGATGTCTCTGCCAGCACAGGGAGACAGATAGAACACATGTTACACTACCCCTGACTCTATGGGACCAAATTAGATTCTGTTTTTTAAATATTAATATTTTCTGGAGGACAATTTTTCTTTTTAATTAGAATGCAATAATTGCACATATGTGTATACAAGGTATACAGATCACATCAGTGTAATTAGCATTTCCATGTCCTTATCTACTGGGGACCCCTGAAACATTACCAGAAACCTTGCAGTAGGCTCCAGTCTCCTGCCCAGTATATGACACAGGCCTGAAAAATCAAACTAAAAGACAGAACTAAGAGAAAGAAAGCGGGGTACCAGGACGACCAATGCCAGTGCAACCTACAGAGGTGCTGGCAGTCCAAGCTACTGATTTTTATTAGTAATCAATTGGGGTAAAGGCAAGCTACATGCAAAGGCAGAACTCCATGCGAGGATGGGCAGTCGTGTGGTTTCTATGGAAATTAATGTAAACAAAGCTCATAAAGGACAAGACAAGGCATTCTCAAATTAGGAACAGAATAGACAAAATATGTGGCTGTAATTAGAACATTGTCCTTCTAGTTAAGAAGGTTTTAGTTGTGGGAATGGAATTTGGGTGCGAGTTACTCTGGCCTCAGCATGTAGGCTTCAGTGGGACTCGCTTCTGTAAACAAGGCAATTGTGGGGTTAACTCTTCACAGCCTGCTTTGGGGCATAATCAATACTGCAGTATCCTGCACTTATAATTTTTTTTGTGTGTTAAGAACCTTCAAACTCCTCTCTTCTAGTTCCTCATAAAATATATAATAGGTTGTCATAAACTACAGTCCCCCTACAGTACTGTGGAACACTAGAACTTACTCTTCCAACCTAAGTGTATTTGAGTATCCATATCCAACTGTTTCCCCTACCCACTCCCCTTCCTAACTTCTAGTAAACAATATTCTGCTCGCTTCTATATCAACATTCTTAGAGCTTCCCAATAGGAAAAGTAATATGATGTATTTGCCTTTCTGTGTCTGGCTTATTTCACTTAAAATAATGTCCTCCAGTTCCACTCATTTTGCCACAAATGATAGAATTTTATTCTTTTAATAGCTGACTAACATTACATTATTTATATATACCACATTTTCTTTATCCATTCATCTGCGGACGAACACTTTAGTTATTTCCATGTCTTGGCTCTTGTGAATAGTGCTGCAATAAACATAGGGCTGCAAGAGTCTCTGATACACTGATTTCATGTTCCTTGCATGTGATAGATGGATACAGTCCTCTGCAACTATAATATTGATTATGCCCAAAGCAGGCTATAAAGAGTTAACCCCACAATTGGCTTGTTTTGAGACATGAGTCTGGCTGAAGCCTACATGCTGAGGCCAGAGTAACTCACACCCAAATTCTGTTCCCAGAACTAAAACCTTCTAACTAGAAGGACAATGTTCTAATTACAATCATATATTTTGTCTATTCTGTTCCTAATTTGAGAATGCCTTGTCTTGTCCTTTATGAGCTTTGTTTACATTAATTTCCATAGAAACCACTCGTAGCTCGCTTTTAACACAATTGATTGCCAATAAAAGTCAGTGCTTGGGACTGTCCAGTGCCTTTTTCGGTTGCACCGGCATCGGTCCTTCAGCACCCTACTTTTCGTCTCTTAGTTCTGTCTCTTAGTGTATTTTTTTCTCAGGCCTGCATTGTATACTGGGCAAGTGGGTACTGTAACCTAACTGCAGTGGTCTCCGACAGAAGGACAGTATGGTTGTCTTAGTTACTTTTCTCTCATTCCTGAAACAAAATATCCAACACCTAAAGTCAAAGGGAGAAAGGTTTATTTGGCTTATAGTTCATAGTGGTTTCAGTCCTTAATTAGCTGGCTACAGGACAGAGTGCCACATAGCAGAGGGGCCTCACAGCAGAGAAACACTTCATGGTGCCCACAGGGTAGCAAAAGCAACAAGGGAACTTTAACAGCTTCTTCCTGCCCCTTTTATCTGATCACACTCCTTAGGGCAGGTAGCACTCACACCCTTAATCCTAGTGTTCTTGGACCTAGCATTGCACCATGAATCACATACTCTAGATTCATCCACCTCCGAAGTAGCCCCACCTCATTCACATGAGGCTTTGTCAGAACATCTAAACACAGGCCATAACAATGGTATACCTATTTATAGTTTTTTGAGGAACCTCTATATTGTATTCTATAATAGCTGCACTAATTTACATTGCCACCAGCAGTGTATATAAGTTCTCTTTATATCTCTATAGTGCCAGCATGTTTTTTGCTCTTTGATAGGAGCCATTTTTTTTTTTTTTTTTTTTTTTTTTGGTACCAGGGATGGACTCGGGTCCTTGCACTTTCGAGGCAGGCAGCGGAACCACTGAGCTAAATCCCTGGCCCAAATAGTAGCCAGTTTGATAGGAATGAGATGATATACTATTGTGATTTTGATTTGCATTTCTTTGATGGGTAGTGATGTTAAGTATTTTTTCATATATTCATTGGCCATTTGTATTTCATCTTTTGAGAAATATCTATCCAGATCATCTGCTCATTTAAAAAGTTAGATTATTTGATCATTTTAATTGAGCTTATTAATTATATGTTCTGGATGTTAGGCCTCTGTCAGATGAATAGTTGACAACTATTCTCTATGATTCTGTAGGATATCTCCACTCTGTTGATGGTTTCCTTTTGCTGTGCAGAAGCTCCTTAGTTTGACACAATCCCATTTGTCTATTTTTGCTTTTGCTGCCTTTGGAGAACCTTTTCAAGAAGAAAATTTTCTTTAAAATTTTGAAAACCACTGATTGCGTGTGGTTCATCCTTCTTTGTTTGAGAGGTGAGGAGCCTGCAGGGAAGTGACTTGTTCAAGGTAATCAGTTTAGCTAGTTAGTTGGAAATCAGCATTACAGATGAACCACCTTTTTCCAGAACTTAACTTACTTTTGCTTTCTTTTTTTTTTTGGTACTGGGGATTGAACTCGGGACCTTGCGTTTACGAGGCAGGCACCAGAACCACTGAGCTAAATCCCCAGCCCCAGAACTTAACTTACTATATTCTTCTAATTCATCATTTCTTCTCACCTATGAATTATGTGCAGGTATTTAAAAAATATTGTCAGTACATGAAAATATAATAGATTGATTCTTCTTAAAATAAAAAGGGGTTGTTTTATATTCTCTTGGTCAACTTTATACAAGAGGCCCTGGCTCATGCAGGAAGCCAAGAAAAAGAAATAAAAGCATATAGATTGGAAAGGAGGAAATAAAATTATCTAATTTGCAGTTGGCATGATTGTGTGTATAAAAATGCTAAGGTATATACAAAAGATATGAGATAAAATTATTGAATTTAACTTTTAGGATTGTTTTCTCTAGTTCTGTGAGGTATGCTATTGGTATTTTGATCAAGATTACATTAAATCACTGTAACAGTATTGGAAGTATGGCGATTTTCACTTTATTCGCTCTGCCTATCCAAGAACAGGGGATATCTTTCCATTTTCTGATATCTTTTTGATCTTTTTCAGAGTACTGTAGTTTTCAATGTATAGGTCTTTCACTTCCTTTGTTAGGTTGATTCCTAAGTATTTTATTTTTCATGATACTATTGTGAAAGATGTTGTTTCACTAATTTCTCTCTCAGTGAGTTTATTATTCATGTACAGTAATACTATTGATTTTTGAATATTGATTTTGTATCCTGCTACACTGCTAAATTTGTTTTTTAATTCCACGAGTCTTTTGGTGGAGTTTTTGGGGTCTTCAATGTAGAGTGTCATGTCATCAGCAAATAATAATTTAACTTTTTCCTTTCCTATCCATATTCCTTTTATTTTTTTCTCTTGTCTAATTGCTGTGGCTCATGTTTCCAGAACAGGAGTGGTGATAGTGGGCATCCTTATCTTGTTCTTCATTTTAAAGTGAAAGCTTTCGGATTTTGACCATTTAGTATCATGTTGGCTGCTGCTTTGTCATATCATTTAACGAGGTCAAATATTGTAAAAATACTAATTTCAGAATGAGGGCTCTGGTGTGACAGAAAACTGAGAGATCTTCTCAAAATGCAACTATCAACCTCTACAAGACAGTCAAAAGCAACCATTTCAACATTCTAGAATTCAAAGGTTCAAAACTAAGAAACATTTGTTCACGAAAACGATTACTCTTTGTACCAGGCAGCACATATCTAGTATTCATGAGCTGTGTGAGTGCAATAATAAACCAAGGGAGGGCAGGCTCCACAAACCAGCACTCTTGAGGTCTTGTGGGAGGAGCTCATTTAATTGGCAGCATTCTCAGTGAAAATGGCAAACCCAGTAGCAAGTGAACCAGAAGACCCAGTGGGTCCATTAGCATTTGCTTATGTGCCTCATTAGAAGTAAGAGGCTTCTGGAGTAGCCAAGAGTTTAAGAAGGTGTTTGGAAAGGTGACAGATATTTCCCACATATTCTGTGTTCACAGGAGGGCTTGCGCATGCACAGCTGATATTGGAACAGGCTTAAGCCACCCACAGATTCCTGACTGATGGAAACAGCACGCACTCTCAGAGGAGTCATAAGAAAGCCTAGCAAAGAGCAAAATCTTGAGAAGTCTTGAAGACAGCCTGCAGTTTCAATGTTTACCCGTGCCCACACATAGATCCATCATCAGAGAGAGAAAATCTTCTCAGCCCAACATGTTTAAACACAAGCTCTGACCAATATCTGGCTGATCAATAAGGTATGAAGGCCCAGGGCTGACCCCTACGGAAGCAGGTTGCGCCTGTAATCTCAGCATTCTGGGAGGCTGACGAAGGAAAACTGAAATTTAGGAAGACCCTGTCTCATAATGTAAAACAAAAAGGACTGTGGATGTAGCTGACTATGAAAGCTCTGTGTACAATCTCCATTACCACAAAAAAGGAAAATATACTAAGTAAAAACACTAATATGTGTACATCCTTGGGATGATAGACTAGAATGATTTAGTCTGAAATCAGTCTAGGGCATGGTGGCACACACCTATAATCCCAGCTACTTGGAAAGCTGAGGCAGGAGGATCTCTTGAGCTCAGGAGCTGGAGGTCAGCCAGAGCACCAGAGCAAAACCTCATCTTTAAAACAAAGAAAAAGATTTATTCTAATTACTCTAATCAAGTTACTAACAAAGAAATGAAGAAGCAAACAAGACAAACAAACCAAGAAAGAACAACAATCCTTGGGCAGGGAGTCAGAATCCAAACATGCTAAGGTATATTATCTAAAATATTCAGCATTCAACAACAAAAAAAACCTATGAGACATGTATAGGAAAAAAATGTGATATACTCAGGGAGGTGGAGGGAATCTGTTAATAGAAACTGTTTCTAAGTGTTCCTTGATTTTGAATTTATCAGAGAAGTTATCAAAGCAGCTGTTATGACACTGTTAAGGAAGAAAAGCAAATAATTCATATTTAAAGAATTCAAGCAAAGTATGATGATAATGATGCCAAGTATAGAGAATTTTAATAAGGGCATGTGATTTACAAAGAAGGAACTATGTACAGATTTGGGAAATGGAAAATAATTGAAAAAATTTCTTTCTGGGGATCAACAGTAGGTTTAAACTGGCAGAAAAATCAGTGAACTTGAAAACAGAAAAAGAGAGATGATCCAGTCTGCAGAACAGAATAAAAAAGAAAAACAAATGGAGCCCCAGAGACCTGTGGAACAGCATCAGAGGAGAGGTGAAAGAAGAAAGAACAGAAACAATATCAGAAGCAACATTGGCCAAGAACTTCCCAAATTTGTTAAAAAATTAATCTTCACATCCAAGAAACTAAATGTCCACACACAGAATAAACACAAAGAGATCCACACCTAAAAACACTTTAAGCAAGCCAAAAAAGCAGGAAAAACAATGGAGAGCAGCACAAAAAAAGTTACTCATTAGTTGCATAGAACAATACAATTAGTGGTCATTTTCAAGTCAGAAATGATAGAGAGCAGGAAGCGATGGCATGACATAGTCAAAATGGGTGTGTGAAGAAGGCAGAAAATCTATTCACCAGCTATTCTATGTCTAGGGAAACTATCTTTAGAAAATGAAGGTAGAATAAAAATATTCTCAAATAAAGACTGGGAGAATTGGATTTTTGCTACCCGGCCTTATAAGAAATTCTAAAGTCTTTAGGGTGGAAGAAAGGGATGGCAGATGATGATTTGAATCCCCAGAAGAAATGAACAGCTCTAGAAATGGCAAAAATCATGTTGATAAATACAAAAATTTCTATAAATGTATTTTTTTCTCTTCACTTTTTAAAGAGGCATGCCATTGTACAGCCAATAAATATAAGATCACACTATTGGGATTGTAACATACATAAATGTAATATGTGGCAGGAGTAGCACAAAAGAGGGGGACAAAATGAGAAATATTTGAATGAAGTTTTATATCATACCCAAATTAAGATAGTATTTCAAAATAGATTGTTATTACAAGACACATGTAGTAATCTCTAGAGCAAGCATTAAGAAAACAATGGTAAATAATAAATTAAAAGAAAAGTAATAGTTGAGTTGCAGTTATATGCCAAAAATATTTATTTAGCCTAAAGAAGGCAATAAGGAGCAACCTATGCATAATTAAAATGAGATAAATAAAAAATAGAAGAAAGTAGCAGACATAATCCTATCATATCAATAATGCTAAATATACATAAAATGAATACCCTGCTTAGAAGGCAGGAATCATCAGACTAGCTAAACAAAAGCTCCAACTGCATTTGGTCTACAAGTGACACTTTTTAGAGTTAAATACATACATAGATAGGTTCACAGTTTATAAAATGATGGGAAAAGCTATTTTATATAAGTAGAAACCAAAAAATTGCTATTGGTTATATTTATATCAGAAAAAATGATTTTAAAAAAGAAATAATACTGGAAAAAAGAAAGACCATTTATATGATAAAAGGCTCAATCAAGGAGATATAATTATAAACAAATATGCACTTAACAACAGGATCTCACAATACATGAATCATTACCTGACAGAATTGAAAGGAGGAATAAGGGAATCATCAATAATACTTGGGTATTTCAATATTTCACTCTCAAACAACTTATAGAAAATAAGCAAGCATATACAGACTTGTATATAGTAACCAACTTGACCTAATGCCATTTATAAAGCTCCTCCCAGTGATTATAGCATGCATATTTTTTAGTTGGCTATGGAACATTTTCCAGGATATACTATGCACAAGGCCTGAAAACAAGTTGCAATAAAATTGAAAAGATTAATGTCATTTAAGTACATTCTCCGATCCTAACAGAAATAAATTAGCAATCTGTATCAGAAAGCAATTTGAAAAAAACCAAGTTTTGGGAAATCAAACAAGATCGTTCTAAACATCATTCTAAACATCATTCTAAACAACTTATTCATCAAAAAGGAAAATCAAAAGAGTAGTTAAAATATCTTGATCTAAATGAATGTGATGCAGTATACATACATTCCTTGTTTAAAGACTGAGTTATGGTCCGGCAGCCAGGTCATTAGCTGAATTGGTCTCTAAATGAGGAATTCTATATAGCATGTGCATTACAATGCAATATACAGAAAAAAGAAATGGTCAAAGGAAACTCCCAACTTGATGACTTTGTTTCTATTTGCATAACTCTTATATGCAGTACTGTAATGTATAACAAAGCATAAAACTACAGTACTGTACTGCACAGTACAATCAGCAAAAATTACAGTATTGTATAAATAAGGTATACAGTAGAAAAAAGACATTCAGGCTCTATAAACAAGATGTACAGAACTGTACAAAAAAAAGATGGATCATAAGTCCAAGCAGTCATTAAACAGGTAGGTCATTAAATAAGGAATATCTGTATACAAATAGAAAGTGCTCAAATCAGTAACCTAAGATTCAACTCTGAGAAACTAGAAATGAAAAGCAAGCTTAGAACCAAAGTGACAAGGATGCAAACAATAAATGTTATGTCAGCAATGAATGAAATTTTTAAAAACGGTAAAACACAGGGAAATTTTAGGAAAACAAAAGCTGTTTCTCTGAAAAGATTGGCAAAATTGTAAAATCTTTGCTAAATTGATGGAGAAAATAATCAAGATCAAGAATGGAGGAGGAGGTATCACAATTGATGTCAAAGAATTTGAAAAGATCACAGTGTCACGTGCCCATAAGCCCAGCTACTTGGGAGGCTGAGGTGAGAGGACAAGTTCCAGGCCACCCTGAGTCACTTAGATAGACTGTCTTGAAATAAGAAAAAATAAAAAGGGCTATGGATGTAGTTCAGTACTCCCTGGATTCAATACCCAGCAACACATACAACACACATGCAGGCACACGCACACACAAAGATTTTAAGGTAAAATGGTAAACCAATTGATGTCAATGAATTAGACAATTAACTAACAGGAGATAATTCTGAGACTATATCAACCACCAAAACTGACTTCAGAAGAAATGGAAAATTTGAATAGGTCAGCTATAGTTATTTTAAAGTTTTAATTAGAAATAAAGTATCTTCCTGTACAAAAAGCCAAGGCCAGCTGGATTAATTGACAAATTCTGTCAAATATTCGAGCATGACATAATATCAATCCTTCACAAATACCTTCAGAAAATTGTGGTGGGAATAATTTTCAGTTTTTTAAAAAGCCAGCATATGTCTGATATAAAAATCAATGACACCCAAAGAATGAAACTGCAGAGCAATATTATTTTGAAGAATAGCAAACAGAATTCAGCAACATATAAAAGAGATTATACATCATGGCCAAATAGTATTTACCCCAGGGATGCAATATTGGTTTAATGTCTAAAAATTAATCATTGTGATACAGGTGGTAGGCAGAATAATGGTTCCCCCAAAATGTCCATGTCTTAATCCCCAGAACCTGTAAATATGGTACATTCATGTCAAGGGAAATTAAGTTTACTAATGGCATTAAAGTTGCTAATCTGCTGACCATAAAATGGGAAGATTATACTGGTTCATCCAGGTAGGTCCAAAACAATTACACCTCGAACACATAATGTTAAATGTGTGCTTAAATTCCATATGAGTTCCCTTATTTGAGTTATTCAAAGTATAAATAAAGAGCAAAATAAAAGACTGATGAAAGGAAACAGGGAGATAGAGCATTTGTAAGTGGAAAGGGGATGGATGGAGGGGAAGGAGCTGCAAAAAGATTTAAGATTCATCATATACATACATATGCCACCTACCCACAGTGAAGTGAATGTAATCATTATATGTTGCAAACGTGAACTACAAAATTAACTAATAATGAAATTGGAGAAAGGGGATCTAGAGACGAATGGAGGGAGGTTGGTGGGGAGGGGAAGAGAAATAAAAAGAATCAAGATAGGTTAAGTACATGTACCCACTCCCAAAGATGAGTGTAAGCATCATGTAAGGCAAACATGTACTAATGAAATAAATTGTAATAAATAAGTGGAGGAGGGAGGCAGAAGAGGAAGTAGTCAGAATGATCTCACATAAACAGACCTGCCACTGCTTGCTTTGAGGCTAGAGGAAGGGAATCAGGAATCAAATTACACAGGGTGGCCTGGAGCAGTTATAAAAGGCAATGACTCTCCCAGAAAGTACAGAAAGGAACACAGACCTGTTGACATCTTCATTTTGGCTCAGTGAGACCCTTCTTAAACTTGTAATGTACAAAAATATACAATAATAAATGGTGTTTCAAGTCTGTGATTTTGTGGTTGTCCCAGTAGCAGTGGAATACTAATACAGAGTTTGATGCCTGGAAATGGGATGCCACTATAACAACTACCTTAAAATATGGAGATAGTTTTGGAATTGAGCAGTGGACAGAGGCTAGAAGAATCTGAGAAGCTTAACTGACAAAATCTAGATTACCTTGAGCATATTGTTAATAAGAATATGATGTTAAAATTTCTGCTGGTGAAGGCTCAGAAGGAATTCAGGACCTGGTAAGGAAAGCGTATACCACTGTGGTGAATGCCTAAATCACCGTGAACAAACTGTTATTAGAAATATGGGTGTTAAAGGTGCTGCTGGTGAGATTTCAAAAGGAAATGAGGAACATGATATTGGGAACTGGAAGAGGATCTTTATTATACAGTGGCAGAAAACTTTAGCAGAGTACAGTAGTGCTCTGCAGTTACGTGGGAAACGGAACTCATAAATGGTGAAATCGGACGTTTTGCTTACATTTCCAAACCCAGATTTGGTGGTGCTTCCTGGCTTCCTCTTGCTGCTTATAGAACAATGTGAAAGGAAGAAGATATACCGAGGAGGAAATTGTTAAACTAAAAGGAACCAGGGCTTGGTAATTTGGGAAATTCTCAGTATAACCAGATTGCAAAAGTTGCTAAAATTAAAAGTTTCACTGTTACAACTCTGGTCCCAAGCATTTCAGATAAAGTAAATGCATGCTCTTCAACAAAAGCTGAAGCAGGGGCTGGGCATGCTTTTGCTTATACTACAGAAAGATCAAAGGAGCAGGGTATATTTGTGGTTTCCATGTTTACAGTTCCCCCTGGTTAGCTGCAGTCTGAAGGTATTAAATGGAAAATTCCAGAAATAAAAAATTTATAAGCTTTATATAACTTTTATTATACTCTATTGCAATAATTGTTCCATTTTATATTAATTCTTGTTGTTATTTTCTTATTGTCCTAATTTATAAATTAAACTTTATCATAGTCATATATGTATAGAAAAGCCAGTACAGGTTGAATGTCCCTAACTTGAAAATTGAAAACTCAAAATGTTCCAAAATCTCAAAACATTGTCAGCACCAACATGGTTGCATAAGTGGAAAAATTCCTTACCATTAAACAGTTTTTGAAAGTATTGTAAAAATTACCTTCAGGCTACATGTATATGGTATATATGAAGCAGAAATGAATGTCCTACTTAGGCTTGGGTTGTGTTCCCGAGATATTTCATCACATATATGCAAATATTCCAAACTCCAGAATCTGTAACAACTCTGGTCCCAAGCATTTCAGATAAAGTATATGTAATAGTTCTTGGTACTATCTGCAGTTTCAGGCATCTGCCTGGGTTACTGGACAGTGACACCCATAGATAAGAAGGCTCTTTGAAGAGATTAGAGAGGAACTCATGTTCTCCTTCTGCAGAGCTCAGACACAGAGATGGGATTATCTAGGAAAGATTAGGGAAAGAGCTTGTCCCTTAATGGAGTGAATTCTTGAGACAAACATGGGAGACACCCAAGTTTCTTGAGAATTTTACATAAACAAGCAGTAACACTGCCAGCTTAAACTAAAAAGGACAGCAAGATTATCATGTGAAAGAAGGCTGTGAGAGCCCAAAACTCGACATGCAGAAAGCAGGCTGATGAAATAACTTGCAAACATGGGCTAAATTTCATGAAAAAGAAAGGGTGACTCAGAGTGTGGAAAGAGAAACTCAGAAGACAGGATGCTAGTCTGTGGCATGAAGCCATTAGCTCCATTATTTCAGGTCTTGAAAACACATTGACTTTACCTTCCCTGGTTCCTAAATTGCTTGGGACAAGGGCCCCCCTCACCCCACATTTTGTGGTAGTGAAAATTGAACCCAGGGCCTTTGCACCCAGCCCTATTTTATTTTTCATTTTGAGGCAGAGTCTTGCTCTGTTGCTGAGTTGCCAAGGCTGGGCTTGAACTTGTAACCCTCCTTACTCAGCATCCTAGAGTTCTAGGATTATAGGCATGCCTTCTTTATTAACCTACATTTTCTCTTTTTTGAACAAGAGTGTATATAGCCATTATCCATTGTGATCATTCTATTTTGGGATCCAGGTTCTTGTCTCTTGTCTCTTTCACAGTTTCACAGATTAAAGAGAAATTCTAATTGTGCCCTAAAATGGGTTATTCAACAGAGCCTCACCCGTATTTGATTTTGATGGTTTAGGTCATAAGATTTGGAATTTTGGAGGCATGATTTAGATGATGTATTTTACTTTGAGTTATTAGTGTAATTGGGATGAAATGTTGGAAAACCCTGGGATGGGGTGAATGCTTTTTTATGTGAGACACCCTTCACCTTTGCAGGTCAGAGGGCGTGCTATAGTCGGCAGAGCTATGGTTCCTCTCTCAATATTCTAATCCCAAGAAAATGTTACATTGCTTGTGAAATTAAAGTTGTAGATGGAATTAACATTGATAATCAGGTGACCATAAAATAAAGAGATTATGCTGACTTATCCAGGTAGGTCCAGTGTAGTCATAAGCATCTTTAAAAGTGAAAGAGGAGCACAAAGAAGGTGAGCGGTTCCCAGCACACAAGAGGAGGCGTCTGGGCTGCCGTACCACCCCTTCCAGCACACAGGAGGTGAGCCGAGCATGTGCCAGCTGCACAGCCCCTTGTTGAAATGAGAAGACACATAAACAAGTCTCAAAACCAGACTTCCAGATCACCTACAGCAACCCCAAAGGAAAACGAGATGGAACACTCTGATACTCAACCACCTGGACTCCCTGAACTGGCAACAGAGAGGATCTGGAAACAATGAAGTCAGAAATAATTTCTGAGATAACAGCAGAGATTGTGCTCCTAGTGCAAAACATGACTGATAAATCTAAAGAGGAGCTAAGGAACATAATGGAATCCCAACATAGGAAATAAATGGAATCCATAAAACAGATGCAAACAGATTTCTGGGAGATGAAAAACTCCATTGAAATTCTACGCAGCAGAATGAGAAAATGTGAGGACAGAATTTCAGATATAGAAGACAAGATTGCAAATTAGTGACCAGGAAAAGAAAAATTGCTTTAAAATTGTAAGGGACCATGAGAAATCAATCCAGCAGCTGCTAGACAATGCAAAGAAGAATAACATAAGACTGATTGGAGTCAATGAAGAAACAGGAGAGAGTGCAGATAACATAAAAAAAGCTGTTCAGAGAAGTGATGGCAGAAAACTTCCCAAGCAGGAGAAAAGAACTTGACATACAGATAAGTGAGGCATATAGGACTCCAGCTAGCCTTGATAAAAAGAAAATCTACACATAAACATATAATTGTTAAGATTCCAGAAACCCAACAGAAGAACAAAGTTCTACAAGCAGTGAGAGAAAAGAAACAAATCACATACAAAGGAAAGCCCATCAGAATCACAGCAGACTTCTCCATGCAAACCCTCAAGGCAAGAAGAGCTCGGAGTGATGTATTTCAAGCCCTAAAAGAAAACAGCCTCCAACCCAGATTGATGTATCCTGCAAAATTATCTTTCAACATTGATGGAGAAATAAGATACTTTGATGACAAAGAGCACCTTAGGAACTTCATGAATACCAAACCAGCACTCCACAAAATTTTAGACAATATCCTTGGAAAAGACAACAAGGATCACAACCCCAGGAAGCCCAGCAGAATGAATCCATCGGGCATGACAAGAAATTAAATGTAAAGGGGGAGAATCCAACAAACAGAAAAAGTCATGACAATGGTAAGTCAATATGTATGAGTTATAACCATCAATGTTAATGTTCTCATTTCACCAAACAAAAGAAATAGACTGGCAGAACGGTTCAAGAAGCAAGGTCCAACAATATGCTGCATACAAAAAAATACATTTAATTCAAAAAGAAACTCATAGTCTGAAAGTTAAAGTGTGGAAAACAATACTCCATGTGACAGGAACCTGAAAAAAAAAAGCGAGAGTAGCTATCCTCTTTGCAGATCAAGTGGATTTCAAACGAAAATCTGAAACACTCTGGTCACAAGAATTTCAGATCAATCTATTGTGAACATGTGTTTTCATTCCTCTCAAGTAAAAACTTAAGAACAGGACTGTTGGTTCTTAACAGCAATACAAGAAATTTCTGTATTGTCTTCCAAAATGGTTTTATCATTTTACATTCACATTTGCAGTATTAGAAAATTCTACCTGGTTCACACCTAAGCTGACATTTGTTCTTTTAAAACTTTTAACTTCATCTCCCTAATGAGTGTATAATTCAATCTTGTTATTGTACTGATTAGTATTTTTCTGATTCTAGTGTTGCACACCATTCCTTGTGCTGTACAGGCTATCAACTTCTTGTGTCTACTTTTTAATTGGGTTGTCTATTAATGAGCTGTAAGAGCTCTATATATATTCTGGTTATAGGTTATATGCTTTATAAATATGGTCTGTTTAAGGACTAGTTTTCATTTTCTTAACAATGTCATTTAAATTTTGATGGAATCTCATTTATCAATTTTTTCTTTTATACATAATGTTTTTTATATCCTAGGAAATTCTTGCCTACCCTAAATTCATGAACGTTTTCCCTTATAATTTCTTCTTAAAGTTTTATAGTTGTAGTCTTTCATATTTAGGTTCATAGATCCTTTCAAGTTATTTTTATATGTGGAAATAATGGGTTGAGGTTAATGTTTTATATGGAGATACCAGGTGTTCTAGTGCCATTTGCTGAAAACACTATCTTTTCCTCTGCTCTTGAATTGAGTTTATGTTCTACAAAATGTTAATGTTAAATAATCTTTCAAAACTCAGTGGACCATATATGTGTGATTCTATTTCTAGATTCCCTGTTTTATTCCAATGATCTATATGTCTTTCCTTACACCAACACTGCCTTCATTACTGTAGCTTTAGAGGAAGTCTTAAAATTAGGTACTAAATGTCTTCCAACACTGTTTTTTTCTTTTTTACTTTTCTAGGTCCTTTGTACTCCTATATAACTTTTAAATTTCAATATCCAATTCTTCATTTATAGCACGTATACATAGACATGAATTTTTATATATACCTTGTGTTTTCTAATCCTGCTAAATTCAAGTACAAGTTCTAGGGGCTCCTAGACATTTCTTAGTATTTTCTCTGTAGATGATCATTTCATCTACATATAAAGATTTTACTTCTACCTTGACAATCCTATCCTAATTGTGTCATTTTATTGCCAGACTATTTTGGTTTGGGCCTATGTTTCAAAGTTTAATGGACAGATGAAGAGTAAGCATATCTGCCCTTGTTCCCCACCTTAGGGAGAAAGCATTGTATCTTCTCCATTTATATAAGGCGTCTTTGCTGGAAGTATGGAGTACATGTCTTTGAAGTGTTGAGAAGATTCCGTTCTACTTCTAATCTCCTGATAGCTTTTACCATGAACAGCTGTAGAATGTAGTCCAATACAACTACTGAGAGGATCATATGGCTTTTTCCTTTCCTCTGTTAAAAGGATGACTTTTGGGGGTGGATCTTCCAATGCTGAACCAACACTGCCATCCCTATAACAAAACCACTTTCTACATCCTGCCAGATCTGACTTCCAATAGTTTGTTTTGTTAAACAAATGTCTATCTATGTTCATACTTTTTTCTTCTATTATCTTTATCCAGTTTTAGGATTAGCACAATGTTGATTTCCTAAAATGAGGGGAGAAGTGTTCCTTCTTTTTTCTGCTTTAATTGTTTGATATAATTTATCATTTAAAATGTATATGAGCCTGCTGTTGTCATATAGGTAGGTTTGCAAGCTAGGAATATACTTTCTTTAATAAGTGCTATTCAAATTTTATATTTCCTCCACAGTTAGTTTCATTAATTTATCTTCCAATGTACATCTTAGAAGTTGTCAAATTTATTTCAAAAAAGATTTTTGAAATATGCTTTCTATATCCTTTTAAATTCTGTAAAATCTGTGGTAATGTCTCCTAGATCTTGATACTGTAATTTAAAAAATGTATAATTGATATTGTGTGATAGGAAGAAAAGGTCTAAAGGAGCAGGGGAAGTGGGAGTGGTAGGGGAAAGGAAAGAAGGGGAAAGAAAAAATATGAGAAAAGGAAAAAAATGGAAACAAAGTCTTTGCAAATAGGGAAGGGTGGAGGGCGTGAAGGGAGGGCAGGGTAAGGGGAAAAAAATAGGAATCAAGATACATCATGTAAAGGTACAAGATCCCAATGATGAATGTAACTGTATTTTATACCTAAATTGTACGAATAAACTTAATGGGAAAAAAATCACAAACAGTAATAATAAAGTAACAAAACTGAACAAAAAAAAATGAAAGAAGGAGACAAAAGAGAGAGTCAGAACGGTGCCATGCAAGAAGGAATAGGCCTGCCAATGCTGGTTTGAAGATAAAACAAGGGAATAACAAACCAAGGATGCAGGCATTTTCCGGAAGATATAAAAAGCAAGGAAACAGATTCTCTCATTAAACATGGAGAAAGGAAGTCAGACTTCCTAACATCTTGGTTTTAGTTTAATGAAACTTGTAGATCCAGCTCTTCGGAGGCTGAGACAGGGTGATTGCAAGTTCAAGGCAGCCCAACCTAAATAATAAGCCCTAAATAATGAGACCCTGTTTCAAAAAGAAAGAAAAGAAAGAAAGAAAGAAAGAAAGAAGGAAAGAGAGAGAGAGAATTGATGCAATCCAGACTGGAAAGAAAGGGGGGCGGGAAGGGGGAGAGAGAGAGAGAATTGATGCAACCCAGATTAGAAAGAAAAAAGTAAAATTGTTTTTATACACAGATGACAAAATTATCTACAGAAAAAATTTCTAGGAATTCACAATGAAACTACAAGACCTAATAAGTTCAGCAACTAATAAAAGATCATTATGCAAAAATAAATTTAGTTCAAGAGAGAGTATGTAAAGGTGCAAATTTCCAATGATGAATATCACTATATTATATACCTAAAATGTACCAATAAAATAAAATTTTAAAAATAAAAAATAAATTTTGTTTCTATATCCTAACTGGAAATGACATTAAGAAGACCACTCCATGAAAAATAGCAGTAATACTTAGAAATAAATTTAACTGCAAAGTCATTTATTTGTACAGTAAAAATTTTAAGATATTGCAGAAAGAACTTACATAAAATCTAAGTAAGTGGAGAGACATTCTGTCCTCATGAATTATAAGACTCAATATTGTCAGATGGAAATTCTCCATAAATTGATCTATGGATCAATATCTAGGTTCAGTGCAATCCCTATCAAAATCCCAGCAGAGCTTTTTTAGAAATTGACAAGCTGAGCTAGGATTTCTCTTGAAATCTGAAGGATCTGGAATCATCAAAACAATTTAAAAAAACAAAATCACTGAACTTACATCACCTGCCTTCAAAACTTACTATTAATGTATAAAAATCAAGACAGTATAGTACTCATATATGGATACGTTTAGATTGAGTGAACAGAATGCAATATTCAAACATAAACGTGTGTGGTCATTTGGTATTTTGGATAAGGTAATGAAATAATTCAATAAGGAAAGAATAATCTTTTCAACAAATAGAAGAGTATTTGAGTATCCATGTGGAAAACAAATGAATTTTGAACCTTGCCTCATATTATAATGTAAAAATTAATAAACATTGCGGGGCAGAAAATTTTCCTGACTTTCAGCTAGTCAAAAATTAGCATCGTTAATAAGTCACAAAAGCATTACTTATTAAGGAAAAATATGATAAACAATATAAATACAGATATCCCTTGGTTAAGGATCCACCTGTTTAACGACTGTTCAGAGTTAATACTGCATTTGGATTTAAGACAGGAATGTGAGCCAGAGTGAGGCCTTATGGTGGCTTCTTCTAAAGTGCAGTACTATAATTTTTGCTGATTGTACTGTATAGTACGGTACTGTAGTTGTATGTTCTGCTATACTTTACAGTACTGCATATAAGAATTATGCAAATAAAAGAGAAGTCATCAAGTTGAAGTTTCCTTTGACTCTTTCTTTGTTCTGAACAATGTACCTTATTGTATCCTTAAATACATCCTATATACAATTCCTCATTTAGCGATGGATTCTGTCGCAGGACAGAACTCGGTCTTTAAATGAGGAATGTCTGTATAAAACTGATTGAAAGGTACTATTCCAGAAGTCAGAAGGCAAGCAAAGGACTGGGAGAAAACGTTTTCAGCACTGAAATCTGGCAAATGATTTATATTCAGAATATATAAAGAACTCATACAATAAAATAAAAAGAACACAATGTAAAAAACATAAGCAAAAAAATGTACATGAATTTTACAACAAATATAGAAGTACTCATAAGCACATAAAAAGATATTCAACATCAACTTATCAGCAAAATGCAAATTACAATTATGATATGGTATTTCAGATCCACTAAAATGGGTAAGGTTACAAATATCCACCCTACCAAGTGCCATCTAGGATGTGCTATCTCACACATTTCTCATAAAGCATATAAAATCTAAGGTTAAATGATATAACTACTCTCAAACATTCAGCAGCTTTTATAAGATTAAATATACTATATACCCCAGAAATTCCAATTCTAGGTATTTATACAACAGAAATGATTTTCCCATTGAAAATATACACACATGGATGCACATAGAAGCTTTATTCAAAAACTGCTTCAAATTGGAAAAACAAAATATCCATTAATAGATGAATGGATAAACAAATTGGAATGAGCTCTCGTAAGAACTCATTTGATCTCTTCCAAGGGCCGTTCTCCCAAAAATCTAACCAGCTCCTCCTAAATCCCATTTCTTAAAGGTTGCCCTACTTCAACACTACCACATTGGGAACCAAGCTCCCAGCGCATGAACCTTGGAGAACATACCACATGCCGAGCCTAGCAATATTTTGCCTCAGCATTTTAAAATTTAACTATACAGTATTTACATCAAATCAAAGGCTTATGGAAAACATTTGAAAGAAAAGACAACCATTCTATAACCAAAGTCATTGTAGACAAAGTATGACCCCAGGAATCAAGAAATATGATAAATCAGGTACGGTTTCTTTTGTTGTAAGCAACAGAAAGTTTGACTTGAAATAAATTAGACAACAAGGAATTTATTACCTCCTTCATTGGAAAAGTCCAGAGGTACAGAAATATTGAGGAATAGTTGAGCAGTCATCTCAAGCAGCAAATGCCCCATTTCTTTTTCTCCATACCTGGGTCTTTTCCCATGGTGTTGGCTTTTTGGCACACACTTGTATTATATTTCTAAATTGGCTCCAGAAGCCTGTGGAACTACAGGCTTTGTCATTCATATGCAGCAGAGAAAGCAATTTTTTTCCTCCAATATTTTCAACAAAACTTTCATGGTTTTAGCCCTTTTTGGTCTCAACTGCATTATGTGTCCATCTTTGAACTCATCACTGAAGTCAAGGCCATGGAAAGTATTGATTGATTTGAGTCAATTCATGCCCACCCCAAATAGATGCCCACCTCAAATAGATGCCCATCCCAAATAGATGCCCATCCTACTTGATAGAGGATGAAGAAAAATAGATGCTAGGTTGCGACCAAAGAATATCCACAGTGGCTGGTCTCTAATGCTGAGAGTGTGAACTGTCAGCCGTGTGGCTTTTGCTAGCCCGGGCCTACAAAGCCTGTCCACTCTCCTGTAAAACAGGAATAATGAGCTCTGGGTGGTAAATATTGTCAGTGATCTGCCCAGTTCTCCTCAGATACCTTTTTTCTGGTTTTGAGTGTTTTCTTCCTAGTGTCTGTGCATTTTGCTTTTTTATTTTTCATAAGAAAAGGCTTTATTTTTAGGTCAGTTTTAGGTTCCCAGAAAAGTTGAGAAGAAGATAAAGAGATTCCGCATATACACTCCACCCTCACACATTCATTGCCTCTCCCTTATCAACATTTCCTGTGAGAGTGGTGCATTTATTACAATCAGTAAACCTGCACTGACACATCTTAATTACCCAAAGTCCATAGATCACATTAGAGTTCACTCTGGGTGCTGTACAGTCTATGGATTTGGACAAATGTTTTACATTTATCTATCGTTATACAACCATGCAAGCTATTTTCACCGCCCTAAATATCCTCTATGCTCTATCTACTCATGTTATAATTTAGATCTAAAATGTCCCCCAAAGTCTTATGTGTATGGAAGCTGATAGGATTATGGGGGCGCTATACTCATCAGTGGACTCATCTATTGATGAGTTCTGTAACTAAGCTAAGAGGTGGAGCCTGCTCCAAAGTGGGTCACCTGGGGCAGGACATGGAAGAGTGTGTATTCTTGTTCCCGATACCTCCCTTCCTTCTCTGCTTCCTGACCACCACTGGGGTGAGCACCTTTTCCTCAGCCCTGCCCCTCTGCCTTCATGTTTCTGCCTTGGAGCCAGCTGACCAAGGACTGAAAGTGTGAGCCTAAATAAACCTTTTCTCCTTTAAAATGTGAGTGTTGGGTACTGTGTCCCAGCAACAAGGAAATTGACTAAGACAAACTCTTCTTGCCCAATTCCTGGCACCTACTGATCTTTTTACTCTCTCCACATTTCTGCCTTATTCAGAGTGTTGTATAATTGGAGTCATAGAATATGTAGACTTTTCAGGTGGCTTCTTGCACTTAGTAATATACATTCAATGTTCCTCCATGTCTTGTCATGGCTTGATAGCTCTTTTCTTTTTAACACTGAATAATACTCCATTGTCTGAAAGTACTCCAGCTTATTTATCCATTCATCTATTGAAGAATATCTTGGTTGTTTCCAAATTTTATCAATTATGAATAAAGCTGCTGTAAATGTTCATGTGTAGGTTTTTGTGTGGACATACATTTTTCAACTCCTTCAGGTAAATAAATACTAAGGAGTGAGATTGCTGAATCATATGGTAAGAGTAGGTTAGGTTTAGGTTTATAAGAAAATGACAAACTGCCCTCCAATGTGTTTTCCTTTTAATGTCCAGTACAGTACTTGCAACTCTTTCAAAAGATCTGCCCTTGAGGGATTGGAGCCCCTTTTTCTTAAAAGCACAGGAAACCAGAGAGCCTGAAAGTTTACATCCTTCCAGAGTTTACATCCCTTACCCAGTGGAAGAGTGGTGCAGAAACATCAACATCCAGCTCTGATGGATAATTTACAGGCCAGAGCTCCCCTGAAGGATAAGAGCCTAAAATTTCACCTTTATTTGCAGCTTCTCCTCTTGCATCCAACTTTCCCCACTCCCTCACCCATTTCTTCCAGGAAAAATTGTTTAATAAATCATGTGCACACAAATCGTGGTCTCATGGTCTGCTTGTTACAGGGAACTCAGCCTATGTGAGAGCTGCTCACCTCATAGGTTGTATCTAGATAGCTCAAGGAAATAGAAATTGTAACTCTTCTTAGTTCATGGCTCTTATCCTGATTATTCCTTCTGCTTTCGTCTTCAAGGATGAGTTTTACATAGGACTGACTTTCAAGAACTACATGGAACCTCTTAGCCTTGCTTAGAGTTGAGGAAACTGCCACTCTTCCTTACCCACATCTTCTTTCTAGGCATGCTAATCCCAGGAATACTAATAATCATAACTACCATTTGTACTGAGGAGCTCTGAATATGTTATTATATTTAAGGCTCACAGCAGCTTCATGACAGGAACTCTTGTTATTGTCCCTATTTTACAGGTGAGGAAATGGAAGCCCAGAACAATTAAGCACCAACAAATGGCAGGACTGAGATTTTAACACAGGTCACACATGCATGACCCTAATCCCCAACTCTGATCACTACACTCGGTGGTCTTTGACTTTTTACCCACCCCTCAGGGAACTCAGGAAGCCTGATCTTCCCCTTTGTCCCCCATGTGTGCATGAGATTTTCATCACTTAAAACATGTTTCTATCTTAACATTTGCTCCTCAACTCCAGTTTCTGAACATCTGCGATATTTATCTTTTATCCTTTTTTTGAGACTTTTATGTAGAACAGTTTTTCTTTTAATGATTCTTCTGAGACTTCTGGAGGAAAAAGAAAGAGAAGATGAGATTGCCTTGAGTGTTTCCCATTTTGTAAGGATTTTGCTGATCAGTTAACTAATCAGTCCACTTAGTTTCCACACAAATCTATGATATGGGTGGTTTTTTATCAGATAAAGAGTGAAGATGGTTTTGCAGATGGAGAAACTGAGGCTCAGGGGATCTTACCCCAAAGGTCACTCAACTAATAACTGGCAAACCTGGAATTTTCTTCTCTTCTATTAAGATATCTGTTAGCTTTAATTGCCCAAATTTCCAATTTGATTTATGGGCCATGGAGCAAATGCGTTGTCACTGTACTTACTAACATACGATTGTTGAAGAGGTTGTTTGCTGGATCATGTTGTGTATTTGTTTTGCACTGGTGCTTAGTCTGATTTTTACAAACTGTGTTATTTGCCCAGAATTGTTTGAGAAGGTGGGAAAGGAGTTATGAGACCAAAGTCACTCTACATGTTGTCTCTTTTCTCCCTGCACAGGGAATCCCCCATTATATATTTGACCTTCTTAGGAGGGAACTTAAGGGACAAGAGGGATGACAAAGTAGGTAGGTGACCAGAGAGGATATGATTCTTAATCGCATACCAACACCATCACTCAATTTTCTGCAGGGTTTCCTAAGACTTTCTTGGCTGTCTATTTTGTACCAGGTTTCCTTATATGCTGTTCATCCACCAAAAATACCTGTTGAGTTCTGTCAATGTAAGGCATCACTGCAGACACCGAGGATGTAGCATTGAAAAAAACAGACAAAATACTTGCTGTTCTAGAGCTTGCCTTCCAATGGGAACTACATAAATCCTGCTTTTCTTTATAGCTTCAGCCTAGTTCCAACCTCTGTGCCTTTCCTCTTCCTTTTGTAATATATTGGGGTCCCACGTGAGAATTCATTTGAAAAAAGGACTCATTCACCTAGAAGATAATGAAGTTTGAAAAAGATCATTCTAAACAAATGAGATAATTAGGTCTAAATTAGACCCACCATTTAAAATAATCGTTTGGACCCTTAAACACTCCATTTTGTTGGACACTGAGTATATGTGTCCCTCCCACTAGTATGAATCAGTATGAATATTTTAAGTGTGAATCAGTTCTGAGTAAGAACTTTTTGCTAAAACTACAGAAAAATATGTGACCTCTTTTGTTAACCAAACTCCAACAAAGCATCCAATAAATTAGAATATTATGTTTAAAGAACCTACCACGTGGGGATTAATTACAGCAAAATTCCCACCTCATTTACTTTTTATTGCAACTGCACAAGGTAGATCTTGTGATCGTTCCAGTCAATACACAGGTAAACAAAAGATCAGAAAGGGAAGTAGCAGAACCAAAGTGGAGATGTGCCTGGAGAAATGGGGATTTGAATCTAAGCCTGCTTTGCTACAAAGCCCAGGCAGATCCTCTCTTTTAGGACCAAATACACCGGTGTTTCTGCTCCCTACATTGCTATCAGTAGAAGTAGTGTTTAAGAGACTTCATTACTACAATAGCTATAGAAAGAGTAAGAGCAGTGTGGATCCACAGCACGCGGTAGGCGGGGAGGCCCACAGGGTAATTTGACCTGAGCCCCCTAGGATCACCATTGCCAAAGAGGGCCTGCATTTGAAGGAAGGCAGTGGAGCCTTCCTGTCAAATTCCAGGGATTGAATTTCAATCACCTATGGAGGAAAGGACAGCAATTTATTAGTTCCTTTCCACCTTTTGAAAATTTCCCGTGTCCCCTGCAAAGGCAGTCCAGGAGATACAATGCAACCCTTTAGGAGACTGCGGTGGGGGTGGGGGGCAGTGCGCAGCTGACTGTGTGCCAGGACTGCAGCTTAGAAGCACGAGGTACAGCCCTTCTTATTTGCCTCCCAAGCTCTGGCTTCCTTGGATACCAATCTCAAAGTCAGTGTGCAGCTGGAATATTTAACAAGTCATGGATGCCCTCAATTGGCAAAACACAGCCAGATCTTTGAGAGCAGATGCAGTGGAATCCACCAGATGGTGATGTTTCCAAACAAGGTGATGTGGAGCATGACTCTGAGCTGCCTGGGAGGTCTGGAGTGTTTGCTGATACTAAACTGAAAGAGTGCTTCAAATGTTGCTCAGAAGTCAAAGAGCGCCTCTAAAAGCTATGAGGACCATGGATCCATGCAGAGGGAAAGAACAATTTAGGGTGGGATGCTTGGAGCTGATCATTCATTCTTCAGACAACAAACCCTTTGGTCTGCTAAGGACTAAACCCACGCTCCCTGACGATGCTCAGTACTTTATGTCTTTGGAAAAGAGATGAACATGATTAAAAATTAAGGCTGATGTCAAAGGTTTCCGCCAAAAAGCAAGTTCCAGCATCTATCCTAAGATGAGCCCACAGGAGGCCTCAGGTCCCACATGATCTAGATCAGTGCTTGGCAAACTTTCAGAAAACTTTCAGAAAGGGCAGGCCACAGCTTTATTTAGCCCCTCTAATTTAAGGTTGTGCATGCCAGGAATACACTGGAGCAGTTGAGGTCTCTTGACTCAACCGTTTACATATGCACAGCAAATATGGTTTCTTAAGTATTCAGGGGCCTTCTTTTAAAATTCAACTGCAAAGGCAATTTGGCCAGGTTTGTGTGATTCCTGCCTTGATATTTCCTTGCTGGAATATCTACGTGGATCCCTTAACCTGCTGAGACAAAAGTAGTCACATACACACACGCACACTGTGCCTGTAACACTATGCTTTGCAATTTCCCAGGTGATAAGAAGATTTGTTTCCAAAGGCCAAGTCCCAGTGTTCCCTTTTCCCTGACCCTCAAGGCTCTATCGGTTGTGGGACACAGGCAGCCCTTCGCTGCAGGCAGCTTCCACTTCTGCCAGGAATGCTGTCCATCAGGCTGAGCACCCAGGCCTGGCAGAGCCCACCGAAGTACCTGAGCTCTCTTACCCTCCTCCTCACTGTCTTAGTCTTCTTCCTCAAATGCTTTGCTCCTTCTGCACACCACTGCTTCATAGGCATCTGGCCTGATTCCCAGGACCAGGAGAGATTTCCCTCATAAGCCCCTTGGTGGAACTAATCACAACTCTAAATTAAAAGTTGCTTTGGGCTGGGGATTTAGCTCAGTGGTTTCGCCACCTGCTGCGCAAGCACAAGGACCCGAGTTCGATCCCCGGTACCAAAAAAAAAAAAGTTGCTTATGTATAGTTTACTGGCTGTCTTCTGTACTGGACTGTAAGATCCATGAAGACAGAGGAAGTACCTACTTTGTGCCCCATGACCTTTCCAAGTGGAAATAAAACTAATAACTATAAGAATGACTAATCACAAGCTCGTCTATGTGTGTATTAATTCCCATCATCCTCACAACAGTCTATGAGCTGTGCATTATTACTCTCACTGTGTGAGAGGCGAGGACACAAAAGCATGGAGATGTTAAGGAGCTTGCTTCAGACCACCCAGCTAGGAAGTGATAGACCTGGGATTTGAAGCAAAGAAATAGGTTTGCAAAATCTATGGTCTATACTCTAATGCTTCTCCCTGGGATTGATACATGAATGGAAGTGAAATGAAATAACCCTCTGTAACATATTCCTCAGTTATCATCAGAAATACTGCTCTCCTTGGGCCTCAGAAATGGCTTTTGTATTAGAAACTGGGAGGAATGTGGAGGTTAGCATGTATTTCTCTGCAATCTTGTTCTAGAGAGTCTCACTAAATACATTTGCTTCCTGCTAGTGAGAGAACAACTTGGGCTCACCTTCCTTCGTATTACACATGAACAGCCCTAAAAATTAGACAGGGATTAGGGCAAGGCCTTGTAGATAAAACAAGGTAAGTACTCGGGAGGCTGAGGCAGGAGTATCACCGAGAGTTCGAGGCCAGCATGGGCTACATGGTTAGTTCCAGGCCAGCCTAGAATTCATATTCGTAGTGAGACCCGTCTCAAAAAAAAAAAAAAAAAAAGGCGGAAAAAGCTGTGCTATACTGGATTGTTTGAGATTAGGCTCATTCCCCAACCACAGAAAAATCCTCAAATAACAGAAGTTTGTTTCTCTTTTATGTTAAATAGTTCCCAAGGCTATCAGTCCAAGGCTGGGGCATGGACTTTTACAGTGACAAGGGCTGTGGATGAAGATGTAAATCAGGTCTGCATTCAGCGGTGCGCCCCTATAATCCCAGTTACTTGGGAGGCTGAGGCAGTAAGATGAAAATTTTATGCCTAGCCTGGACAATTTAGAGATCTATATCAAAATGAAATTTAGAAAAAAAGGTCTGGGGCACAATCCCAGCACCCCCCCCCGGAAAGATGTAAATCAGCAGGCAAGAAATAAAAGACTGGAGCTTAGGACAGACATCTAAGAAAGATAGATATATATAACAGGATGTCATGGTCATCGAGGTGGGAACCAAATCCCAGGGTGCTGGAGACCAAGCTCCATCTCTCTTGTTGCTTTGCCATGTATAGCTTTCACTCTCAAAGTCGCCTTGCATCCAAGATGACATTTAGTGCTTCAGCCATTTCTTATCTATTCTGGTCAGCAAGAATGGAAAAGGGACAGAATGCCCTTTTACCTTTAATGACACCTCCTAGAAGTTACATACACTACATTTACTTATAGTCCATTGGTCAGAATTTAAACTCAGGCCCAAACCTATCTGCAAGGGATGCTGGGAAATGTAGTCTTTTTTCAAGATACCTAAGATCCTAGCTTAAAATCTCAGTTTTACTATTAAGGAGTAAGGGCAGATCTGATATGTGCAACAACTAGTGGTCTCAGCCATAAATATGATAGATTCTATACAAGGAAAGCATCACAAAGTCTAAAGGAGCAAAGGGCATATCTGGTTAAGAGATCAAGGAAAAAAATCCACAGATGATCGAAATGGGCACTGAGTACTACTATCTAGAATATATAAAGAACTTTAAAAAATCAGACCCCCCAAATTTAAAGACCCAATTCCAAAATGGGCATCTGAAATGAACAGACATTTCTCAGACAAAGAAGTAAAAGTAGCAAATAAACATATGAAAAAATGTTCAACATTACTGGTCATTCGAGACATGAAGATGAAAACAACACTGAGATTCCACCTTACCCCAGAAAGAATGGCTGCTATCAAGAAATCAACCAACAACAAATGTTGGCAGGGTTGTTGGTGGGAGTGCAGACTAGTGCAATCACTGTGGAAATCAATATGGAGATTCCTCAAAAACTAGGAGTAGAGGTCCCATTTAACCCAGCTATTCCTCTGCTGAGTATCTTCCCAAAAGAATTGAAAGAATCATACCACAGCAATATATGCACACCCATGTTTGTAGCGCAGTTTTTTGTTGTTTTTTTTGGTACCGGGGATCGAACTCAGGTACTTGTGCTTGTGCAGCAGGCGGCAAAACCACTGAACTAAATCCCCAGCCCTATAGTGCCACAGTTTGTGATAGCTAAAGCTTGGAAACAGCCCAAGTAACCATCAAATGGAAACTGGATAAAGAAGATGTGGGGTTTTTTTTTATTAAATGGAGCACTACTCAGCCATAAAGAATGAGAAACTAGAGACATTTATAGCTAAATGGATGCCCATTGAGGCAATACTCTTAAGTGAAATAAATAGGACACACATGTATAAATACTGAATAGTTTCTCTGGTGTGAGAAACTGAAAGTGTAAATAAGGTTTAAAATGAATAATTGATAATGTGAAATAGGAAAAAAAGGTCCAAAGGGGTAGGGAAATTGGGAGGGGTAGGGGAAAGGAAAGAAGGGAAAGGAAAAAATGGAAACAAAGCCTTTGTAAATAGGGAAGGTTAGAGAGGTTGAAAGGAGGGCAGGGGAATGGGGAAAAAATAAGGACCAAGATACATCATGTAAAGTTACAAGTTCCCAATGATGAATGTAAATGAATTGTATACCTAAAATATACTAATAAAAGAATTTAAAAATTAAAAAATGGGCTTTGAGGCATGGGAAGAATATTCTTGGGGCATATGTGTTATGAGTGGGTATTTTAGATAGGGAGAAAAGCAAGACAAAGTCATGGAAATTGAAATGAACAGAATGTATTCTCTTGTTTGAAGTTTAAGGTCCAAGTTGGGGACCAGTGGATGGTGAAGCTATAATGGAAGGTTGGAATCACTGAGGGAAGTATTTGAATGTCAGGGCAAAGAATCTGTATTTATTAGGCTGGTCAAGGAGGAATGACTAAAGGATTTGGTGCAAAGCACTAATATATTTTGGATATAACTACAGCAACAATGTAACATCTTTGGGGTAGCTGGGGTAGGATCAGATTTTTACAACAAAAAGGTATAGGTTGGAGTTGAGTAAGCAGGGACCCAGCAAGAGTATTGTAATAGTCACATGGTAACATGACCCCAGATCAAGCAGTGGTAGTGGGAGGCAAGGAGAAACAAATATAAGGCACATTAGAATGATTGAGTCTACTAAAATTCACTGCTGACTGTGCAGTGCAGCATGATCCACATGATCTTGAATTTTACAATCTAAGTGGCTGGAAAAAAACCAGATCATTCATCAAAATAGGAAATACAAGCCAAGCAATGGAGTTGGAGGTGAGGTTTAAGAAGGAGGTGTGAGTTCAGCCTGAGGGACACTGAGTTTGAAGCACCTTGGTCTTGCTAGATGAAAATGTATATCTGAAAGTAAGATATGAGAATCCAGAGCCCAGACCCAAGGACTGGGCTACAGATGCATATTGAGAGTTTTTATCATAGAAACAATAACAGAAGACCATGGAGGAATGAGATTTCAGGATCTGAAAGTGTAAGTAGAGAAGAAAAGAGGTCCTTATCAAGAGCACTGCAAACTAAGAGAGAGTTTCCAGAACAAAGAGAATGAATGTCAGTGTCAACTGCTCTAGATTTCAAGGAGGATGAAGATTAAGAAAAGAACATCAGAAGTAATTAATGAAACTGTACTGAGCAGTTGCGTGGTAAGAGGTTGTGGGAATTGTTGAGGATGAGCAGGTAGCAAAGCAAGGCAAGGAACAAGAGGAAATACTCAAACTGCAAGGCAAAAAGTGTGGGTAAGCAGTAATGAAGAGAGATGTGGACTATATACTTCTGAGTGGTTGGTGTGAAAGTGAGTTGGGCAGCAGATAGATCTCCATTTTCAAAAGTATAAGATGCCCAAACTGGAAGAGCCCTTTGAAACTCCACCTAATTTGCAACTGAATTGTATTGGGAGCAAAATCTGTGTCCAAAGAGAGAAACCTAACCACTACATCCCTTAGCTGTTTCTAACTGAGGAACCAGCATTGCCTGGCCCCGTGGGAACCCACGTGAACAAGACTTGAACAACTCTTTCCCAACCCTGTTTACCAATATTGCAAATATTCCCAAAGGCTCAGAGTCTGACCCCAGTGCACGAATCATCAGTCTTCCCTGAGGAGATATAATGTACCCTGTGGAGACACTGGTTCCAGTTACAGAAAACAGTCTCTGGAGTCTCAAGGCAGACAGAATTTTAGGTGCCTGTTAGGCCTTGAAAACTAGAAAGTAGATCTAGTCCACTGACTTCCTTGAGTCACGAGCCTCATTCTGATCTGTCCTCAGGTATCAAAGATGCAGTCAAGGATGGAGCCCTTCATGGGTTTCTGGAACGCACTTCCAGCTACTTCACGGGGAGGACCTAGACACCAGGTGAGACTTTCGTTCTTTCGGCAAGATTTCCAAAGGAGGGCTGGGGATTTAGCTCAGTGGTTCTGGTGCCTGCCATGCAAGTGCAAGGTCCCGAGTTCAATCCCCAGTACCGAAAAAAAAAAATTCCCAAAGGAAAGAATTGGGCCTGGGATCAGCAAATGCTGATAGAAGGCCAGATAGTTACAGGAAAAAAATAAAGGTCATACATAAGGAAAGAGCTATGTAATTTTAAAAACTTTTTTTAAAGTACTCCTCTCACCTGAATTTTTATCTTTAGAAATGGAAGCATAAAATCACTATTCAATATATTCTACAACAACAAAAATCATACCTTAGGTCATCTGAAGCAGAAACTCGGTGACTCGTAAGTAATAACTCCCCATTTCCCTTCCCCTCAGCCCCTGGTAGCTTCTAGTCTACTTTCTGTTTCTAGGAATTTGCCTGTACTCACTATGTCACATAAATGGCATTGTATAATATGTGTGGTTTTGCCTCTGGCTTCTTTGAGTTAGCATAGTGTTTTCAATGCTTACAAGAGGAGAAAGAAGAGAAATGGGTCTTGGGCATTGGGGATTACAGGGTAGGAAAGGATGAGCAAGACCACTGGGAGAGGAAGCAGGTAGATGGAGACAGGGCTCTTGAAACATGGACAGAGACAGGGAAAGAGGAGACTGGCAGGAGTTGTGGGATGGCTAACAGAAAGGTACTGGTTCCAGACATAGCCAGGCGGTATCAGAGTCATCATTTGACCTCTGAAATGCTCACCAGCTCTGCAGCATTCCAGCCACCATCATTTCCTCATGGAGAACTGACCTGTGTGTTTATTTTCAAACTGAATATTTACTTTTGAAATAAAACTTTATTTACCTGTGGCACAGGCTTTACATATCTACGAAGGAATGTTTTCCTTTGTAAAAATCACCTTTAGAATCTTAGAGATGTCGATAACCTAGCTTTAGCCTTAAGCTATATATTCCTAAAAAGTCTATTTCATAAAACGAGATACCACTATATATCTATCAGAAAGTCCAAAACACTAATAACCCCAAATGCTGACAAGAATATGAAGTTACAGCAACCATCATTCATTTCTGCTGGGAAGGCAAAGAACAAACAGCAACTTACTTTATTTATTTTTTAAAAATTTATTACTTTCCCTTACAGCCACTTTAAAAGACAACTTAGCAGTTTCTTACAAAGCCAGGCATATTTTTGCCATATGAGCCAGCAATCACTCTCTTTGGTATTTTCCTCAATTAGTTGAAAAATTATATCAATATAAAAACCAATAGCCAGTCATGGTGGTCCATGCCTATAATCCAAGCACTCTAGGAGGCTGAGGCAGGAAGACAACAAGTTTGAACCTAGGCTGGGCAATTGGACAGCTCTTGCTTCAAAATAAATTCTTTAAAAAAATTAAAAAGAGCTTGGGATGTAGTGTGGTGAGAAGACCCTGAGTTCAATTCCCAGTATGGTGGTGGTGGTGGGGAAACCTACACACAAATGTTTACTACATGTTTAGGTATATTTGACTCAATTCGTGAGCAACCAAGATGTATTTCAGTAATATATAGGTAGAGGCAGGTCTGCGCACGCCCTACAGAGGTTGCGCGGAACATGCCGAATCAGCCCGCTGCAGACAGGCAACCACCTGGTTCCACACTACAAAGACACAGAGGACACCGGACCACCAGACCACGGTACTGAGTTCCGCTGCTCCTGGCCCAGACATAGGGGCTTCTGAGCCGCCATCCCACTGCTCCTGGACCAGAGGAAGGGGCTTCCTGGCCACCATCCCTCCCACTGCTCCAGGCCCACAGGAAAGGGCTTTTGGGCCACCATCCCTACCACTGCTCCTGGCCCCTGTCCCACCTCTCCCAGCTCAGAGGAGGTAATTCGTGTAGGTGCCAACAGCCCCCTGTCCCCAGTCGAAATGAGAAAACACGTAAATAAGTCTCAAAACCAGACTTCCAGATCACCAACAGCAACCCCAAAGGGAAATGAGATGGAACACTCTGATACTCAACCACCTGGACCCACTGAAGTGGCAACAAAAGGGGATCTGGAAAAAATGAAATCAGAAATAATTCCTCAGATAACAGGAGAAATTGTGCCCCTAGTTCAAGACATGATTAATAAATCTACAGAGGAGCTCAGGAACATGATGGAATCCCAACATAGGAAACAAATGGAATCCATAAAACAGATGCAAATACATTTCCAGGACATGAAAAGCTCCATTGAAAGTCTACACAGCAGAATGAGCCAATGTGAGGACAGAATTTCAGGTATAGAAGATAAGATTGCAATTAGTGACCACGAAAAGAAAAATTGCTTCAAAAGTATAAGGGAACACAAGAAATCAATCCAGCAGCTGCTAGATGATGCAAAGAAGAATAACATAAGACTGATTGGGCTCAAAGAAGAAACAGGAGAGAGTGCAGATGATGACATAAAAAAAAATCTCTTCGTAGAAATAATGGCAGAAAACTTCCCAAGCAGGGGAAAAGAGCTTGACACACAGGTAAGTGAGGCATATAGGACTCCAACTAGCCTTGATTAAAAAAAAATCTACACATAGGCATATAATTGTTATGATTCCAGAAACTCAACAGACAAACAAAGTTCTACAAGCAGTTAGAGAAAAGAAACAAATCACATACAAAGGAAAGCCCATCAGAATCACAGCAGACTTCTCAACACAAACCATCAAGGCAAGAAGAGCTTGGAGGGACATATTCCAAGCCCTAAAAGAAAACAGCCTCCAACCCAGATTGATGTACCCTGAAAAACTATCTTTCAAAATTGATGGAGAAATAAGATACTTTCATGGCAAAGAGCACCTTAGGAACTTTGTGAATACCAAACCAGCACTCCAAAGAATTTTACACAATATCCTAGGAACAGACATTGAGGATCACAACCCCAGGAAGCAAAGCAGAATGAACCCATCTGGCATGACAAGAAATTAAATGGAAAGGGGGAGAACCCAACAAAAAGAAAAGGTCATGGCAATGACAAATCAATACTTTTCAGTTATAACCATCAATGTTAATGGTCTCAATTCACCAATCAAAAGAAATAGACTGGCAGAATGGGTCAAGAAGCAAAATCCAACAATATGCTGCATACAAGAAACACACTTAATTCAAAAGGAAACTCATAGACTGAAAGTTAAAGGGTGGAAAACAATACTCCATGTGACAGGAACCTGAAAAAAAAAAAGCAGGAGTAGCTATCCTCTTTGCAGATCAAGTAGATTTCAAACCAACACTGATTAAGAGAGAGGAAGAAGGACACTGCATCCTTGTAAAGGGAACAATCCAAGAGGAAGAGATGACAATCATAAATATCTATGCACCAAACACTAGTGCACCCAACTATATAAAACAAATACTAATGGACATGAAGAGTCATATATGCACTAATACAATTGTAGTGGGGGACCTCAACACCCCACTGTCACAAATAGATAGATCAACTAGACAAAAATAAGTAACGAAATACTAGAACTGAATCAAACTCTTGAACAAATGAACTTAACAGATCTTTACAGAGTCTTCCACCCCACAAAATTAGAATACACATTCTTCTCAGCTGCACATGGGTCATTCTCCAAAATAGACCACATACTCACACATAGAACATGTTTAAGTAAGTGCAAAGGAATTGAAGTTATCCCCTGTATATTATCAGACCATAATGTGATGAAATTGGAGATCTATAGCAAAAGAAACTCAAAAAATTTCATAAACATGTGGAAATTGAACACCACACTTCTCACAGAGGAAATTAAAGAAGAAATCAGACAGTTCCTTCAATTAAATGACAATGACAATACAACATATTGGAATCTATGGGACACAATGAAAGCAATCTTACGAGGGAAATTCATAGCAGTGAATACGCATATTAGGAAAACAGAACAAGCCCAATTAAACAACCTGATGCTGAACCTCAAGCTTCTAGAAAAAGAAGAACAGGACAAGCCCAGAGCTCATACAAGGGAGGAAATTATAAAGATCAGAGGAGAAATCAATGCAACGGAGACTAAGAGAACGATACATAAAATCAATGAAGCCAAGAGTTGGTTCTTTGAAAGAATCAACAAAATTGACAAACCCTTAGCCAACCTTGTCAGAAAAATGAAAGAAAAGGCCCAAATCCATGCAATTAGGAATGAAAAGGGTAAAATTACAACAGACCCAACAGAAATCCAGAAGATCATCAATACCTACTTCCAGAACCTATACGCCAATAAGATGGACAACACAGAAGAAATGGACAGATTCCTAGATATATATGAATTACCAAAGTTGAACGAAGAAGACCTAAAAATTCTGAACAACTCAATATCAACCAATGAAATTGAAAATGTAATTAAAAACTTATCAACTAAGAAAAGCCCAGGCCCGGATGGCTTCACTGCTGAATTCTACAAGACATTTAGAGAGGAACTGCTGCCACTACTGTTTAAACTCTTCAATGAAATTGAAAGGGAAGCAATACTCCCAAATTCATTCCTGGAAGCAAGCATCACCTTGATCCCCAAAGCAGAGAAACACCCAACCGAAAAGGAGATCTATAGGCCAATCTCACTAATGAACATAGATGCAAAAATCCCTAATAAGATAATGGCAAACAGAATGCAGAAGATCATCAAGAAGATCATACACCCTAATCAAGTGGGATTCATCCCAGGGATGCAGGGATGGTTCAATATATGCAAATCAACCAATGTAATACACTATATCAATAGAGCCAAGGACAAAAACCATACGATTATCTCCATAGATGCAGAAAAAGCATTTGACAAAATCCAACATGCATTGATGATAAAAACCCTACAAATAATTGGAATAGATGGTCTCTACCTCAAACTGATAGAAGCCATCCATGAAAAACCAACAACCAATATCATACTAAATGGTCAAAAACTGAAATCCTTCACACTAAAATCAGGAACAAGACAAGGATGTCCACTATCACCACTCTTGTTCAATGTAGTTTTGGAAACATTAGCCACAGCAATTAGACAAGAGAAAGAAATAAAAGGAATAAAGACAGTAAATGAAGTCAAATTGTCATTATTTGCAGATGACATGATACTCTATATAGAAGACCCCAAGAACTCCACCAAAAGTCTTCTAGACTTAATAACCAAATTCAGTCAAGTAGCTGGTTACAAGGTCAACACACAAAAATCAATAGCTTTCCTCTACACCAATGACAGACTCACTGAGAGACAAATAGGGCAAATAATTCCTTTCACAATAGCATCCAAAAAACTGAAATACCTAGGAATCATCCTAATGAAAGAAATCAAAGACCTCTTCTCTGAAAACTATAGCACTCTGAAAAGAGAGATTGAAGATAATATCAGAAAATGGACAGACATCCCCTGCTCCTGGGTGGGAAGGATTAATATAGTGAAAATGGCCATACTTCCAAAACTGCTATATAGATTTAATGCAATTCCAATTGAGATCCCAGCAGCATACTTCATGGACCTTGAGAATACAACCCAAAAATTCATTTGGAGCAAGAAGAGACCCAGAATAGTAAAAGCAATTCTAGGTAACAGAGACATGTCAGGGGGTATCACAATCCCCAATCTGCAACTCTACTACAAAGCTACTGTGATAAAAACAGCATGGTTCTGGCAAAGAAACAGACCTGAGGACCAGTGGAACAGATTACAAGATGCAGAAACAAGGTCAGACACACTCAGCCATCTCATCTTCGATAATGGAGCCAAACAGCCTCACTGGAGGAAAGATAGCCTCTTTAATAAATGGTGCTGGGAAAATTGGGCTTCAACTTGCCAAAGATTAAAACTAGACCTATATCTCTCACCATGCACTAAACCAAAACCAAAATGGATTAAAGATCTAAATATTAAAATAGAAACTCTGAACCAGTTGGAACAGAAGTTAGGTAGAACCCTTGAAGACATCAGTGTAGGAAAAGATTTTATGAACAAAACCTCAGTTGCCCGTGAACTAGCACAAACAATCAACAAGTGGGATCTCTTCTTATTAAAAAGCTTCTGCACAGCAAGAGAAACCACCAGCAGCAGTGTGAAGAGACATCCCACAATGTGGGAAAAAATCTTCACCTGGTCTTCCTCAGACAAAGGTCTACTATCTTGAATCTATAAAGAACTTCAAAAGATCAGACCTCCCAAATTTAAAGACCCAATCCAAAAATGGGCATCTGAAATGAATAGGCATTTCTCAGACAAAGAAGTGGAAATAGCAAATAAATACATGAAAAAATGTTCAACATCACTGGTCATTTGACAGATGCAAATGAAAACAATGCTTAAATTCCACTTCACTCCAGAAAGAATGGCTGCTATCATGAAATCAACCAATAATAAATGCTGTTGGGGCTGTGGGGAAAGAGGAACCCTGCTCCACTGCTGGTGGGAGTGTCGACTGGTGCAACCACTGTGGAAATCAGTATGGAGATACCTCAAAGAACTAGGACTGGAAGTCCCATTTGACCCAGCTATTCCCCTGTTGGGGATCTTCCCCAAAGAATTCAAAGAATCATACCACAGTGATATATGTGTGCCCATGTTCATAGCAGCACAGTTTGTGATAGTTAAAACTTGCAAACAGCCCAAATGCCCATCAACTGGAGACTGGATAAAGAAAACGTGGTTTTTTAATAAAATGGAGTACTACTCAGCCATAAAAAATGAGAAATTAGAGACATTTATAGCTAAGTGGATGCACATTGAGGCAATACTCTTAAGTGAAATAAATAGGACACACATGAATAAATACCGAATAGTTTCTCTGGTGTGAGAAACTGAAAGTGTAAATAAGGACTAAATATATAATAGGTAATGTGAAATAGGAAGAAAAGGGGCAAAGGGGAAGGAAGTGGGAGGGCTAGGGGAAAGGATAGAAGGGAATGGGATTAATATGAGAAAATGGAAAAATAGGAGCAAAATCTTTGTAAATAGGGAGGACTGGAAGGGTTGAAGGGAAGGCTGGGCAAGGGTGAAAAATAAGAACCAAGAGAGATTATGTAAAGGTGCAAATTTCCAATGATGAATGGCATTATATTGTATACCTAAAATGTACCAATGCTTAGAATGTATAATCAAAAATGTAAAATAGGAAGAAAAGGTCCAAAGGGGTAGGGGTAGTGGGAGGGGCAGGGGAAAGGAAAGAAGGGAAAGGAAAAATGATGAGAAGTGGAAAAAATGGAAATAAAGTCTCTGTAAATAGGGAAAGGTGGAAGGGGTGAAGGAAGGCTAGGAATGGGGAAAAAATAAGAACCAAGATGCATTATGTAAAGGTACAATTCCCAATGAGAAATGTAATTGTGTTGTATACCTACAATGTGCCAATAAAAGAATTTAATAAAAAAAAGAAAAAATATATAGGTAAACTGTGGTACATTGGCATAGTCAAATACTATTCAGCAATAAATAGAGAACAGTTACCAAACCACAAGAATTCATGGATGAATCCCTAACTGCATTTTACTAAGAGAAAGAAGCCAATCTGAAGAGGCTGCTTACTGTATGAGTCCAACTATATAGGATTTGTAAACAGGGAAAATTATGGAGAGAATAAAAAGATCCTTGATTTCCAGGGATTGTGGGAAAGAAAGGAAGATGGATAGGTAAAGCACAAGGGATTTGGATTTTTATGTATCTGTCTGGTACTCTAATGGTAGATACATGACATTATGCATATACCAATCTCCATGCAACTGTATGACACAGAGAGTGGACCTGAATGTAAACTATGAAGTCTGGTTAATAATAATGTATCAATATTACTTCATCAATTGTACAAACTTACCCCACTAATGCAAGATATTGATAGTAGGGGAAATTAGGTGCCCAGAACAGGGTAATGAAACAGAAGAGTGGTTATATGGGAATCTCTTTGTACTTACTGATCAATTTTTCTGTAAACCTAAAGATGTTCTAAAAATAGTCTATTAATGAAAAAAAGAAAGGTAGAGGGAAAAAAAGAAAGGTAGAGGGAAAAAAGCAATAAAATGGCCATGTCTTCCTTCCCAATGTTATTTGCCCTTTAATTATTTTGTGGTTGTTGCTATTTATTATCTGTACAAGGATGCTACCTAGACTAAAAGGGATTTGGATTTGATTTGTAAAATAACCACTCGAAAGCCAGTTCGATCCCTGGTACTGGAAAAAAAAAGACATAAATTTTGATTTCCACTGTAAATGTTAGGATTTACAGCCCCAAACAGCTTAAATCTCTCCGAGAGTAAAGATTATCTAAAATCCTTGGAATGGCACCAAGACTTTTACTGCTCTTCTCAGCTTGTCAGTTCTCCTAGAAGTAGCCAGATGTTTCCATTGGAATGAGATCCTTACAGTAACCCTTCTCAGTGAGGGTTTATTCTATCAGTGGGAGCTTGTCCCTAGGGCAACAACACTGTTTTATATTTCCTAACTGTATTTGTTTCCTGGAGGTGACATAACAAATTACAGTTGTCTCTCAGACTCTGCATGGGGCAGGTTCCAGGACCCCCTCTTGGGTCCCCAAATCTGCAGATGTTCAAGGCCCTTATATAAAATGGCTATGTGTGTGCATCTAAATTGCACACATCCATATAGATTAAATCATCTCTAGGTAATTTATAATACCTAATCCAATGTGAATGTTATGGACGTGGTTTTAACTGTACTGTTCAGGGAATAATGACAAGAGATAGCATTACACAAGTTCAGTAGAGATAGAATTTTTTGGAGATTTTTGTCCTGCAGTAGGTTGAAACCATGGATGTGAAAGCAGTGGATACACAGGGATGACTGTACCATAAAATAGGTAGCTTAAAACAACAGAAATGGATGGACTTTGGGCAGAATCCTGCCTGATCCCTTCTGGCTTCTGGTGTTGCCTGTCCATCTTCGGCATTCCTTGGCTAGGAGCTGCATCATCTCAGTCTCAGCTTCTGCACTGCTTTGTCCCTGTGGATCTATCTCTGTCTCTTCTCTCCTAAGGACACCAGTCATATTGGATTAAAGGCCCCTCTCCTCTGCTATGACCTCATCCTAACTTGATCCCATCCACAGAAACATATTTCCAAATAAGGTCGCATGCTGGAGTGTTTGGGGATTAGGATGCCAATACATCTTTCTGGGGGACACGATTCAACTAATGAGTTATAGGTACGTTTTGGCCTTCAGCCTGAAGGAAAGTCTTCTTAGAAATGACACCTACTTAGAATAGCCTTCTTTTGGAATTACGGGTTGATTTGCACATAGAATTCTGAAATTTTGGCCTATTTACAGGGGAATATCCTTAGGTGAGAGAAATCTCCTTTGGCATCTTAGTGGTGTTAGGACTTTTGCTTCATACCTTCCCTGGTTCACTTGATTTTTTAGCCCTTCACAGTGCTATTCTACACCATTAACACTTCCTCGTGTCTTACAAATGTGCCCTTTTGTATTTAAGAGACATTTCCCCAGCATCAGTGACCACTCTTCCTTGGACCATCCTTTAAGCATTGGAGAAATCTCAGGCTCTCTCCTTGGCCTTTGCTTCTCTTGCTACACGTGCTGTGAGTGTGTTTACTATTATGGTTTAGTTATATGTTAATGATTTCCAAGTCTATGTTTCCAGCTTTGACTTTTTTCTGAGCTCCAGACCTGTGTATTCAATTGCTCCCTGGACATCTCTGCTAGGGCAATCTATCAGCTTCTCAAATGTAACATGTGCAGACGATCTCACTTCTTGCCTGTGTTGTATACCTCAGTGAAAGCACCAGCAGCCTAGATTTGCTTATCTTGCCTGTCTTTTCCACCCCTCCTGTGTGAACTACAATTTTGTCTCTCTTAACTGTCCATTTCTCTTTGTACTCCTACTTTGACCCTACATTGAGGTATCAGTATACACTGTCTGGACTACTTCAATAGCCTCTTTGCATGGTTGGCCTCCCACTGCAAACCACTACCCACCAAGCACTCAGAGTGAAAATGTCACAGTGTGACACTGGCTCTATCAGTGGCTCTCCATTGCTGGAGGGTAAAGTTCACTTTCCTCGGTGAGGCTCCAGGAGGTGGCCTTTTGCACTTTGAACCTCATCTTCTGGTTTGCTTTACCTCCTATCCCAAGTTCCAATCCTATCCAACTACTTATCAAACCCTGATGCCCATTATGGCTGTGTGTGTTTACTTCAATTAAACTTTTCTCTCTGCCTGGAATATTCCCCTGTCTCCACCCCCAGCTACTCAAGGCCAGACCTCCTGTCTGAAGATGACATATGAGAGGTGGGTAGGTGAGAGCTTATCCCTGGGGGCATTTGTAGCAGGCTTGCTGTTGGTCACTTATCCCCTTTGCATCTGGGCTCTGGAGCACTATGGTACAGTGACCCTGGATCTCTGCCAGGAGCTGCAGGGTAAAGCCAACTTCTATGGTTGTGGACTCTTCCGGATGTGTGTCAGTTCCGGGTGAGGCCTCAAGGTTGCCAAGTTCTCAGGCTGGATCTCCTGCTGGAAAGCAGACGGTTTCTCCAAGCTCTGGGTGCCAGCGGGGGAAAATTTCTGCCAGGGCTTCCAGTTCCCTGGAGCTCCACAGACAGACAGACCTTCCCTGTTTTAGGGTCTGATTCAAAAACACATGAGTGAGCTGTACTCTTCTAATCCCCACTGGCTCCTAGGCACAGTACCGAACACATAAAGGACTGTGACCACTTTCTCTGCATAACTTACAGGCTGACCCCCCTCCCACCTTTCTCTGTTTATGCAGTCAACCAATATTTATTGACAGAGAACTGTATGTCAGGCCGCTGCTAAATAATGAGAACACAACAATGTACAAAACCAGCCAAAGAAAAACCAACACAGCCTACAGTCCAGTATGAGAGGCACACATTAAACAGAAAGACCTACAAATGCTTAATTAATGACACTTATGAAGGAAAAAGTGGAATGAAGGAAAAGTACAAGGTTTTGAAAGAAACTGTGCCATTATAAACCTGATTTGTGAAATTCCTCAAAAAGCAATTGCTTTTCTTGAGGTTTTGAATTTTTCTTTATTTATATGAGGTTTTATACACTAACCCTATGAATCCCTTGTTTATCATATTTCTGACAACTACTTTCCAAGTTTTAAAAATCAAGTAAAACCTAAAAATCACATACATTTGAAGATTACAGGCCAGATACTCATAGAGTGTTCCCCATTTGAGTAACTGTAACATTTCCTCATGTTTGCCATGATCATCATAGGAGCAATGCTTTGGTCTGTTTGTTGCATCTGATTAGGTGGGCACATGATTTCAACATATGCTATTACTGATGATGCATTGTGACCACTTGGGTAAGATGGTGTCTGCCAGCCTTCTCTGCTGAAAAGTAACTCTCTTTTTCTTTGCATTGTTCAGTACTCTGTAGACTCATTGCTCACCTGCTTGGACTCCATTATCTCCCACCTGGCTGCCCTTCCCCAAGAATGCACAACCTCATCACCCGCTCTGGATTCTGATGCCCCATGCAGGGACTGTCCTGGATGTGGACAGCCTGCCCACCTGGCTCAGTCCAGTTTGGTGCATGGCTCTGTACACCGTGCTGGGGCTCTATGAGACCCCTTCTCTCTGGGGTCAGGCTCTGGCTCCTGGAATTCAATGGCTTAGGGACTGAATTTCTCAGGAAAAGAAGAGGAAGAAAAGCCCTACCGTTTTTTAAAAAAAAACTCTGTCCCCTCTGCCAGTTGCAGATTCTGAGGCCTGCATACCTCTCCCCAGGATTACCTGGATGACTTTCAAATGCCCCAGCCTTTGGGAAGGGTCAGGATAAATGCCATCTCCTTATGGAGCATGTTTTCAACTCATCCTCATGGCCTGGCCTAGGCTGGTAGCAAGGGAGATACAGAGAAGGCGATGGCCACAAAATGCATGATAGGAGTAAAATTGACTGGATTGATCACACGTGAAAGGGAAAGAGAAAAATCAAGAATGATTGTTTTGGGCTGCAGCACCTGAGCGGTGCCAACAACTGACATGGGGAAAATTGGAAGAAGGAGGAAATTGAGAATCCTAGTTTGACTTCTTTTTTTTTTTTGGTACCGGGGATCGAACTCAGGTCCTTGTGCTTGCAAGGCAGGCTGCGGAACCACTGAGCTAAATTCCCGGCCCAAGTTTGACTTCTATTAGATACCCAAGCAGACATGTTAAGTAGGCTACTAGATGTGGATCATTGAAATTTACTCTTTTCTGGTGATTGAACTCAGGGGTGCTCTACTACTGAGCTACATGCCCAACATTTTTTTATTTTTTGTTTTGAGGCAGTCTCACTATATAGCCCGGGCTGGGCTGAAACTTTCAATCCTGCCTCAACCTCCTGAGTAATTGGGATTACAGGTATGCACCACTGTACCCAGCTGAAATTGGCTCTATTTAAAAATTTCTGTCATATCTGCCTTGCTAATCTTTGACCCTGGATAAACACTATCGTGGTTTTCTTTCTCCCCCCCGCCCCCATTTCCTTTTATAGGTGTATAACCTGAGGCTCAATGTTGGGTTTCATGAACCTTTTGATTCGTATAAAAATTCTCCATATGTGTATGGGTTCGCATTTATCTGAATAGACAATTCATATTTATCACATTTCCAAAAAGATTTCAGATTTTTAAAAAATAGACAATTTTCACATTCAATGATACTGACAAATATATACATTTTTTTTTGGTACTGGGGATCGAACTCAGGTCCTTGTGCTTGCGAAGCAGGCATGATACTGACAAATATTAAAAACAAAAGGTAATAATGACTAGTGCCACTGTAAAGTTATGTTATTTGAGCTCAGCTGGTTCATTAGTCTTACTTAGTAATATTTTTTACTTTTTACTTCTGTTAATAGCTTAGGAGTTGGAGAAATTTGATAGTAAAAGTATCCACAAAATTACCTTTGACTAGGGGCAGGGATTTAGCTCAGTGGTTCTGGTGCCTGCCTCACAAGCACAAGGTCCTGAGTTTGATCCCTGGTACAAAAAAAAAAAGATAAAAAATTACCTTTGACTGCTGGGCATTGTGTTACATGCCTATAATCCCAATACTCTGGTAGGCCGAGGCAGGAGGATTGCTGTGAGTTTGGGGCCAGCCTGGGATACATAGTGAGTTTCAGACAAGACTGAACTACATAGCAAGACCCTGTTTAAAAAGAAAAAGAAAAAAAAAGAAAAACAAGACAATTAAATTTAATTTACAGATGCTTCTCAAGGTATACTGGGGAGTCAACTTGGGAGATTAAAACATGTAATCAGAAGACCCAAGTTCTAATCCCATCTCTGCCTAAAACTAGTGGTGTGTGTTTAGGCAAGTCATCTAACCATCTTTAAGTCTCAGTTTCTTCATGTATAAATAGAGGTAATAATATCTTACAAAGTTTTTGAAGGGTCAAAATAGCTAACCTACATGAAAGTATTATATATACATCTCAACTATAGGCCACATGTTGGAAAGGAGAAATGCCTCAAATTTCAATGGTGTGGCATTTCCTCTTTCAACACAATTTGAGAGGCAGGGTCACCAGGGCAAAGGCCTGGAAGCAATATGAAGTGGACTGAGAAATCATAATTAGCAATTGATTTAACGTGTCTCGCTGTAAACATACTCCTGGAAATATTTGAGAATCTTCAGCTGTACATCCCAGGCCCCAAGCCGTGCCAAGCAGGGAGAGGTTCTGTGGGTGGAATGATGCAATCCAGGATGTGTCTCTTTGACCCTTCATCTACCTCCACTCCCACGCTCATCCCTGGCCCCAGTGTCCCCTACCTGTACAGGGAGAGCATATCTCACTCTTCAAAAATGTGTGAGCATAGACTAGCCCCGGGGCAGAAAGGGGCTGAGAAAAGGCAAACAGTCCTTCCTGCCAATTTCCCCTCCCTTTGCTTTGTGCCAAAACGAAGTCATGTCTCCACCTGGCTCTCCCCACCCCCATCAACTTCCTTTCTACCAGGGAGCTGTGCAGTTTGTTAAGGAAGTCTTGAAGACTCATAACCTTTCTAGACGCCAACGAAGTAATCTTTCATGGCATCATTCTGGGAAATGTGAAAAGCAGTGTGTGGAAGCAATACCTTGTCAGAACACTGAAAATCCAGCCTGATATGTTCTGTCTTGACTTCCTGCCATAAAGTTCAGTCTCGGTGACAGAAAAGAGAGCCACAAGGCCGAAAAGTTCTTGTGAAAAATTCTGTTCCCAGAATCGTGTGCCACTAGGAGAGTTGCTTTCACTGATGAACAAACACGAAAACACCACTGGCTTCTTACTGAGTCCTTGTAGCTAATAATTCTTCAGCAATAGATAATACTAAATAGTCCCACGTGCAGCATGCCACTGAGACCATGGTATAGTGCCACGGTGCCCAATACTGTAGGAGACTGCAATATTGATTATGCCCCAAAGCAGGCTATGAAGAGTTAACCCCACAATTGGTTTGTTTATAGAAATGAGCCCGGCTGAAGCCTACGTGCAGAGGTAGAGTAACTCGCACCCAAATTCCGTTCCCACAACTAAAACCTTCTTACTAGAAGGACAATGTTCTAATTACAACCCCATATTTTGTTTATTCTGTTCCCAATTCCAGAATGCTTTGTCTTGTCCTTTATGAGGTTTGCTTATATTGATTTCCACAGAAATGACACGACTGCCCATCCTCTCACGTAGTTCTGCCCTTGCACATAGCTCGCCTTTACCCCAACTGATTACCAATAAAAATCAGTGGCTTGGACAGACCAGAAAGAGTCTTTGTCGGTTGCACTGACATTGGTCATCCTGGCACCCCGCTTTCTGTCTCTTAGTTCTGTCTTTTAGTTTGATTTCTCAAGCCTGTGTCATATACTGGGCAGGAGACTAGAGCCTACTGCAGAGGTTTCCAGTAATGTTTCAGGGGTCTCCAATACAATTCAGGCACACACCGGAATCTATTTGAAGAGACTATTAGAACCCAATAGGGTCTGACCTAAGACAGCATGGTTCATTTAGTCAGGGTTGGGAGGTGGATGGGTTGGGCAGGCCATTAATATATTCTAAAAACTCCCCAGGTAACACAGTCTAGCAGCTCCTTACACAGTTAAATGGAGACTTACCATATGACATAGCAATTCCATTCCAAAATATATACAGTAAAACCTTGGATTGTGAATAACTTATTCCGGAAGTATTCTGCAAGATAAACAAACGTTTCTAATAAATTTTAACTTGATATATGAGCAATATCTTGGAAATTGAGTAGTATGTGACACCAAATGTCATATGATCACAACTAAGCCAATGGGTTTTCCTCTCTTCATCTTCCTCTCTCTCTGTATCTCTGTCTCTCTCACTATCTGTCTGTCTGTCTGTCTCTCTCTCTCTCTCTCTCTCTCTCTCTCTGTGTGTGTCTTCAGGATTGTGAGTGATCGTCTCTCAATAGCAAAAAGTTATGGAGGCGATCTCATCTGCAGAGGAGGAGGAGGAGAAAAAGGCAGAGGTTTCAAATGAGATTAGGGAGATGTGCAAAATGTAGGAGACAGTGCAAAATTTTATAGAAAATCATCACCTGAATAAGGCTGTAGCTCTGTTTATTAACAATGCAGTGTCATAGTTTTGCAAAATCCTCAAAAGGAGGCAAAAACAAGCGTCACTGGATAAGTTCCTTGTTAAAGTTGGACAAAAAGAAAAAGATTCCACTGAACCAACAGATAGCAGTGATTCTGTTGGTGATGGTGAAAGTCATCCTACACAATAATCTTCCTCTGTCTTGTCTCCCTCACACCAGCCAGGAAGGTTCTCAAAGATAAGTACATGTTAAATTTGTTTATTTTTCTTTATATTTTGTATTTCTCTATTTTATATTATGTTACAGTATTGTAATCATTTTCATATAAATGTTTTTGGGTTGTGGAACAAATCATCAGGGTTTCCATTTTCTCTTTTCTTTTTTTTTTTTGGTACCGGGGATCGAACTTGGGTCCTTGTGCTTGCACAGCAGACAGCAAAACCACTGAGCTAAATCCTCGGCCCTTCCATTATTTCTTATGGGGAAATTCGCTTTGATATATAAGTGCTTTGTATTACAAGCATGTTTCCAGAATGAATTATGCTTGCAAACCAAGGTTTTACTGTATATCTAAAAGAATTAAAAGTAAACATTTTCACAAAAACTTGGACAAGAGCGGTTAATAGTAACATTATTAATAATAGCCCAAAGTGGAAACAACCCAAAAATCTATCAGTGGATGAAAATGTGTCATATTCATATAATGGACTATTATATGGCCATCCGAAAGGAATGAAGTACTCTTACATGTTATGACTTGAATGAACCTTGAGAATATTATGCTAAGTAAAAGAATCCACTGACCAAAGTCCACATATTACACAATTTCATTCATAAGAAAGTCCAAATTAAGGAGATCTATAGAGACAGACAATAAATTAGTATTTGCTTAAGGGTCAGTATAAAAGATAGGGAGTAGCAGAGGGATAGCTAAATGGGTATTTCTCTCCTTTTTGAAGAGATGAAATGTTTTAAAATCAACTATGGTGATGGTGGCAGTTTAAACCAATTGAATTGTACACTTTTAATGAGTGAATTACTGTATATAGTATGAATTATATCCCCATAAAGCTATTTTTAAAAAATAAGAAAACACTTCCCAGGTGTTTGTTTGTTTGTTTGTGGTGCTTGGGATGGAGCCCAGGGCCTCACACATGCTGGGCAAGCGCTCCACCAATACCCCCAGCCCTTCCCCAATATCTTTAATGTGCAGCTGAGTTTGAGAACCAGCGGTGTAGTTGATGAAGCTAGCTCTTGGAGTTACACAGGCTAGAATTCAATCAACAACTGCGTCATTCAGCTTTCTGAGTTTCATTTTCCTCCTCTGGAGGATGAAGGGAATAATTCCTGTCTCCCAGGCCTTGAAGGAGGATTTAGTGTGGGAAACAAATGAGTGTGTGGCATCTGATGCTTAGGGCTCTCTACCCCAGGAAGCTAACACCACCATTGTTTTCCTTCTCTGCCTGAAGGCTCCCAAGGCAGGCACTGGAAACATTGTTGTCACTCCTGGCTGGGGAGAAGGTGCTCTGAGGAATGGAGGGGACCAAGCCAAATGCATTATCTAAATGTAGATCCAATAAATGTCCTCTGTGCTCATCTGAAGTGTTTGGCCACATCACAAAGCCCACATTCTTCCTGTGAGTAAGACTGCCGCATCATTGCTCGCTAAGGGGATGGCATTGCTGGGCTTTTGCCATTAAAGCTTCTGGAAGAGCGAACACTGGCCCGCAGTGGCATCTCCGGGTGTGCCCTCCCCTCCCATAATGCACTTGCCATCAATTTCCATCAAATTCACCCCTACACTGTGTCCCTGCCGCCCGCCCACTTGTGCCCATTTCCACTGCTGCCACACTAGGAGAGGTCTCTAGCATCTCTTGTGCAATGATTGCAACACCCTCAATTGCCTCGCTCCTTCCCCTCTCTGCAGCCAGAGAGATCTTGGGAAATGCTAATCTAATCACGTCTCTCGTGTTCAAAGGCCTTCCGGTGGCTCACAACTGTCCCATGGCTCCCCATAGGCTTTAAGGCTTAACCTCAGTCTAAACACCCAGTCTTATCTCTCACTGCTCCCTGCCTCCTAACAGCTTTTGAAGTTGTCCATTTCTCTCCAGCTGCACGCACCAAGTCCAATGTGCCATCGCCCTCGCTGTGGGCTCTGGCACAGTTTGCAAACTGCTTTCTCTGGCCTCCGCCATGCCCCCTTTCAAGGCACTTTCCGCATAGCAGTCGCAGCACTCCTGGGCTTCACCCACTTCTCGGCCTCCCAGTTTCTCTAAAGATAAAAATCAAGCTTCTTATCAGGGACACAGTACCTTACACGATCCCGGGCCAGCCCCCTGCCTCCGACTTGTCCCCTCCAAGCGTCCTCACTCCAAACATGGAAACTACTCTGATTTTCCTTTTCCTGGCCCTTCAAAAACAGTCTTGCCTTCTGGAATTTCCTGCTTCTGTCTTTGTATGCCCAAGTCCCCACGTCCTTCAAGGTCTAGTTTAAGTGAACTTCATTCAATAATTCTCCCCCAATGGCCCCGAGACCCTTGCTTTCTGGCTTTCAGAAACCTCATTAGACATTATCTGTGTCCCATCACCTTCTTTTGTCATTCCGTCCAGGATGGCTCTCACTGCCTCAAGTGTACGGTTATTGAGTGTAACCACAAATTCCTAACTGAGGTTCAGACAAGAAAGTGGAGGAGCCAGGCAATCCTCCAAGGTATTGATGGGTCTAGAAGCAGGTTGTGCAAGTGTGAAGGGTAACAAGCTCCCTTTGGGTTACAGAAACAGTAGGCCCATCCTGCTAGGGGGCAATGCGTGAATTTAGATTGGGGCAGCTAAGCCAAAAAGATGGGCATCATCACAGCATTGAAATATGAAGCCAAGTCCTCGGCAGGTTGCTGTATACATCTGCAAGCGTATCAGGAAGGTGTGCTGACATGTGCTGTGTGTGTGAGTCTGTGTGTGCAAACGTGCACTGCAGGCTTATGTTTCCTAGGTCCGTGTGGTGACACGCACGAGGTTCTGTGTGTGTGGCTTGAGGGTGCCAGGCTATGCATGTGCTGGGCATGCCAGGATACTGATGGGGTCTGGCCCCAGCAGCTGCGTCTGCACAGAAGGACCAAGCAGCCTCTTGGGCTCCGGAGAGGAAGAGTCCAGCAGACACACGGGGTTGTAATACAGCTCAGGTCACCAGCACAATGGGTGTTGCTCGACGTGGTCTCCTGAGCCAGCTTCACAGGATTCAGTGTTTCAGCCTGATGGGTGCAGGAGCTGCAGCCAATCCAAGTGAAAAGCAGTGTTTTACAAACAACGCCGTGTTGTCAGGGCGTGACACAGCCACTTTGGGCACTGTCCTCATCCATTCATTTTTCAGTCCACAGGTGCCTAGCTCACACCTGCTCTGCACCAGTCTGTGCTAGCCCTTGGGGAACAAAGCGGCAGCTGTCATTTGAGGGTGGCCTAAAGAAGAGGGAGGCATTTTCCGCCATATTGCACCAAACACCATATTCTTTGAATTTGACTCTGTAGGCAGATTCACAGCTGTACCTTTGTATGAATCAGAAAATGGCACCAATTCTAGGCACTCCCAGAAGCTGGTGAGAGCCCAACACCCTCTCTAGTCAGATAAATTGGAAGTAATTATCTTTTCCCTCCTTTAGGACAGATTCAACTCCACAGGTATTCTTCATGGCAGGGGAACACAGGCTGGATTCTAGACGCCTCCTTGTCCTCTCAGTAACCATCTCTTGTGCAGTGTGTAACCTGCACGATTGTCCATGATAACCTTGGCTGTGGGGGCCCAAGGTGTCAACATTTCCTCCGGACAGAAGATAGTGATGCTTAGCAACTAGGAAAAAGCTAATACCCGGAAAAACTATTACTTGATAGAAGTAGTAGTAGTTTTTAGCATGAATTGCAGAAGCCAGTGGAAGCAGCTGGGAGCCAGTGTATGTGATATAGTACTTTCCAAATGCAACATTACTCAGTAGAAGTGTCAGCTATGCCCAGGAAATATAGCAAAGCTTTGACCACCCAAGAACACTCGGGAGTTATAAACTAGGAAAATGCAAAATCCATATGGAAAGTGACAGTATTTATTTGTGAGCACATTTGAGATTCCCCTTAAAACCATCCAGAAACAAACAAACATGTATGATGGTAGGAAGCCTTCTGGAACTGAAAGGCAGCCAGGGCTAGAAAAATGTATGCGCAGGGGAGGAGAGGGAGTTTGCACACGTGTGAGGGTTCCTCTCTACATTTCGTATAAAGCATATAGCCCGAGCTGTGTAGCCAGAAGTTTCTAGTATCTGCAAGAAAAGAGGTAGTTTTCTTTTTCCTTGAGTAAAAGAAAAGCCATTTGTTCAGATAGGCCGAAATGGTTTTCTGTGCCATCAGTCAGACCATTGAATTTAGGTCCATGGGACTCTCACAGTGCTGGTGACATCAAAACACAGACATCTATGTAGCCTTCTGTTGGCTTCGATTTCTGTAACTTATTGGTATGAGAAGAATAGCAAGGGGCTGGGGTGGAACTCAATGGTGGAGCACATGCCTAGTGTGAAGGAGCCCCTGGGTTCCACCCCCAGCTTTGCAAAGAGAATGAAAGAGAAGAAGAAGGAGCAGAGGGAAGAAAGGAGAGGGAGGTAGAATAGGGGACCATGTAAAGAATTGCTGTCAATCTTCATTATTCCTCAAGTGTTGCTTTTTTATTAACAACCTTTTTCTTATTATAAAACCAATATATGTGACCCGGACTGAAGAACATGTACAGTTCATACAGAAGCAAATGAAAATTAGTCCTTAGCTGGGTGTGATGGTGCCTGCTTGTAATCCCAGCACTTTGGGAGGCTGAGGCAGGACGATCACAAGTTTGAGCCCAGCCTGGGCAATTTAATGACTTAGTGAGACCCTGTCTCAAAACTAAAAATTTAAAAAATATATAATAATAATAAAATGGGCTTGGGATGTAACTTTGTGTAGAGGACTTGTGTTTAGTTCCTAGGGCTGGAAAAAATAAATATTATCTTTGAAGGACAGACAGATGGATAGCTGACATTTCCATAGCAACATTAGAATTCAGACACCCTAAAATGAAATTCCCAATGTGGAATGAGAAAAATTATCAACCCAGAATTATACAAAATAATAATGAAGATGAAATACAACTTTTGCATATTTAGACATCTTGCCACTGGCAGACCTATATTAAAATGCTAACCAGGCATGGCACACACCTGTAATCCCAGCTAAAGAGGAAGCTGAGGCAGGAGGATTACAAGTTCAAGGCTAGCCTGGCATATTTCCTGAGACTCTGCCTTGAAATAAAAATAAAGAAGGCTAGGGATATAGCTCAATGGCAGATCACCCTTGGGGTCAGTCTCCAGTATCGCAAAAGGAAAATGTTAAAGGCTGTATACTCCAGGCAGAGTGAACATAATTCTAGATGGAAAGTCTAAATCACAAGAAGGGTTGACAAACAAAGAAAATGATAAATAGGTGGAGATCCCAGGACATTGGCTGTACAAAACAATAGTTTCATGGTTTAAACAAGAAAATTTAAACATATATTAAAATTGTGTTTCTCTGTTGTTTTATCTGCATATATATATATATATATATATATATATATATATATATATATATCTACCTACATATTTTTCTATGGATTTTTCCTTTGCCCAATTTTGTTTTGAAATTTTATGTTTGACTTCTCACTTTGTATGATATATTATATATATATATATAAAATAAACAATAAAATAAAAAAAAAATCTAGTTAAAACTCAAAGTCTTATCTTTCATTATTTCCTCCACTGACTGCATTTTTGGGCAGTTCTAGGGGTGGGACCCACACCCTCATGCATGCTAGGGAAGCACTCTAGCACCAAAATTACACCCTCAGCCCCCTTTGCTGCCTTCAAAGTTAAAATTTTTTGGTCAGAGGATCTTACGAATAGTGCTCTTTTTTTCTTATAGCTTTGAGTTCCACCTTTCACATTTCTGTTTTAGATCCTTGAGGATTCTATGTTGATACATATTGTGAGGTGAAATTCTTTTTTAATTAATATTTTTATCTGGAGACAGGGTCTTGCTAAGTAGCTCAGTTGCCCACACTGGGCTCAAACTTTCGATTCTCCTATCTCAGCCTACCAGATGGTGAGAGATTAAATTCTAAAAATAGTTAACTAATTATCCCAGCACCATTTGTTGTATAATAATTTATTTTGCCACATAGTTTAATACCTTCTTATAGTATAGTACATTGTTATACGAACATGGAATCTCTAGGGCCTGAGCCTTGTGTCCTGTCTGTTTAGGCTCACAGCTTTAGCACACTGTAGCTTTGCAGTATATGTTCATGAACGCCAAGGCTAGGGCATGTCCTGCCATTACTCTTCATTTCTCTAATCATTTGCAAGTGGAGAGGAGCACTCGACTGATTTCCGGAAGCACATCGATTGATTTGACCTTGAGACTCTGGTATTCAATTTGGGGAGATCATCAAGGAGAAGGCCTAACAGGAAGCTCTTGGGGGGCAGGAGCTAGGCCTTGGCCTCTGCAGCAGAGGAGACTGAGCCCTTGTGGCCTGCTCTGCCAACCTCCAGCAGTGGACTTTTCCATGTAGAACCTGGGAGTAGGAAACTTGGAATCTAATCTCTTCTTTCCCCGCACCTTCCTGGCTTCAAATCACTTGAAATGTGTAAATGAGTGGAACTTTACTTTAGCGAGAACTTTTCACTCTTCAGCTACAGTTTCTGTCTTTGTTAGCAACTTTATCCTCAAACACAGTGGCTAGCAACGTTACCCTTCACTGGAAAGGATGTTGTAATGTTCCTTCCACATCTCTTTAAGGGTTAAATCTGTATCTGAGACCATCTGGAAGCACAAGTGGCTGGCATTTGGGTTGTAACTCGAGACTTTGTTCGTAAGTTAAAACTAAAATTCTGGTCATAACCCAAGTTGTTCATATGTCAGGCCGGACATAACTTAAAGGTCCACTGTAGTGGGGTTTAGAAGTCTTGTTTCCTTATTTCTTTACCTAGGCGCTTGTCTAAGATCAAAATTTCACCAGATCCTTTCCCCTAGTATTTTCAGCACATGCTCACTGTTCTCCCTATCTTTGTTCTACTCATGTTCATAATTGCTCTGTGCCTAGTCTCATTTTCCCTTCTTTTGATGCTCCTAGTAGTTATGTTAAGTCTTAAACTGTAATTTTGCCTTTTCAATTTTGATACCTCTTTATGACTTAACAATAAAAAGGTTGTCTGGTTTTTATCATCTGTCTCCATAGTGATCTCTCGTTATGCAGGGAGTACAGTTCTTTCCATTCATACATGATTTCAGTAGTTGCTTCCTTAACTGCAAAAGCAATCTCATTTACTGTAGCATCTGAGAGCAGCTTTGAGTTAGAGGTATGTGTGTTACCCCACATCAACTACTTTGTGGGGCTGTTGAACACAAATGTAACAATGTATTTTTGTGAATGATCCCTGGCAGGTCAAATACATCCTCTAGAAAAATTCGTGTAATAGTCTTTGATTTCTAAAGTTGACACTCTGTATTATTTTTGTGAACACCCTGATGTTTGACATCTTTTTTTTTTCTCAAAATAAATCCTTATTAAACCAGGAATTTGGAGGAAAATAACCTGGTTTCTTATTTTGTATAATTGTTTACCTTGAATTCTTTGTTTTACAGAAGCCTCCACAAAACCCTTAGAATGTTCTAAGTGCTGTAGATTTCTCTTGAAGTCATTCAGGAGCATTGTGTAGAACTCAAGATGGATGTTGCATTAAGTAGTAAAGGAGACGGGACATAATAATTACTGTGCTTTCATGCGGGATGACAGAAGCTGAGTGTAAAAAGTGCATGTAATCTACCTGTTCTAGGATGGCCAGAAGGTTGGCTTCTTGAGGTGGTAAGCAGTGGCCTTTCCTCCCACATACTGACTTGGTGGATCTTCCTAAGCTGGAACAGAGAGGAAGGTGCCCTGAGGAAGGCTGCACAGGACCCTGACTTGGGGTGTAAAGGAAGGCCCTGAGGTAGCTAAGTGCGGAACCACAGGTACAGGGAAGTCTGAATCAAAGATCTTTTAGCAGTAACTGCCCTAGGGTGAGGTGGAGCCTAGTGGTAGAGTGCTTGCCTGTAAATGTGAGGCCCAGGTTTCGATCCCCAGTCCTGCAAAAACAAACAAATCAATAAACAAACAAACAAACACTTGGACCAGCTGCCCTGTCCTGTTTAGGGTCTATTTCCATAAGGTAAACCACTGAGCTTCCTGGGATGTGTGGGGAACAATGCACAGTATTGTAGGTGGGATCTCTCTAGATGGTGCAGATGCTTACTAGAGTATGACTGTCTTCCACAGGGAGAGTGAGCTCTGTATTTAGGTTGCATAATCCTGCTATGTATTACTTTCTAACTGCAAATAAACAAACCTATCAGAACCTGAATTATCTGCCAAAGGATATATTTGTGTCTAATGCCTCCGTGGAAACCTTAATAGGAAATGGAAGCCCTTAAATCTGTTTCTATCAATGGAAGAAACTTCAGCACTGATGTGAACACTTGACAATGCCATGGGAAAACATTCTTTCCCTCGGTAACAGATTAGGATGCATCTTGATTTGCTAGAAGGGCAACTGGAATTTAGCCACGTTATTTGCAAGGGTTGCTGGGATAAGAAAGTCCCATTTCAGCTTCACTGAGCTTTAGCTACGGCCTCACTTGAGGGTGATGGAAGAACACAAGTCCTTGTCCCCATCTTCAGTCACAGCACCAGAGGCAGAAGGACTAGAGATTTGGCTTAGGTGGCTTTTCAGTTTCGGGTGTGGATTTGGGTTTTGGTTTTTTCTTTGCTTGTGTTTGAGACAGGGTCCCACTAGGTTGTCCAGGCTGGCCCTGAACTCCTGGGCTCAAGAGATCCTCCTGTCCCAGCCTCCTGGCTACAGACGTGTACCACCGTGCCTGGCTGGACTTAGTGTGGATGTAACTTGCGAGCTTGACATCTGCCCTGCTTAAGTAGAAGCAGTGACTGCATGTGCTTTAAGTCTGCACTCCATGTGCCTGCCCACCTGTCATTGCGGGCCAAGCCAAAATGATCACACCACCATTCCCAACTACCATCAGCTTCCTCTCCCGAAGGAGCGTTCTCTCCATAGTCTTACTATTCACTCAACTGCTTGGCTCCAAAAGTCCATTAGTCATCTGCATCGTGCTAGCACAGAGGTAAGGAGTGAGAGAGACACGGTCCTTTCCCTTTCGGAGCTCACTGTCCACAAAAGGTACGCACACAGCCATTTCCTATCTGATTAGGAGACCTGCAAAAAAGTAAAGGAAGACGTAAAGGGTGGAAGAAAGACAATGAGCAAAGGCATGAGAGTGTGTGGAAGGAGCCGAGAAGCCATCGAATGTGCAGGGGAGGTGTGAGGGCAGAGTGGGAGAGAAACTGGGATGGACAAGGAGGCAGGAGTGTTGCATTGTGAGGAACTACTGAGAAGTATAGGGTGGTGGGAGTGTAGGAGCCAATTGGCATGCTATTTATACCTATAAAAGATCACACAGGGCTGTTTTAAAGAAAGGATTAGAATAGGCCAAGAGTGGAAGCAGAGGAACCTATTCAGAAATGTAACTATAGCAGGCCTGGTGGTGCAGGCATGTAATCCAGCACTCTGGGAGGCTGAAGCAGGAGGGACTCGGGTTTGAGTTCAATCTAGGCAACTTAGTGACTTGGTGAGACCCTATCTCAAAAATTAACTAATTAATTAATTAATTTAAAAGGCTGGGGATGTAGCTCAGTGTGAAGGCCCTAGTACAAAAAAAAAAAAAAAAAAGAACTATCCAGTTACCCAAAGTAGAAACTACTTACTTTCTTCTTCCCTCTCTACACTGTAACATCGTAACCAAATAATCACATCAGATCCTGTCAGCTCCACTCCCAAAGTTCATTTAATCACTTAGTGTTTATTGAGCTCTTGTATGCATCCAGGCCTGTGCTAGGTGAAAAAAGAATCCGTTTCTCTCCCAAGAGAAGCTGATTGCCTTGTGGGGGCAACTGACAAATAAATAAGTAATTTTGAAATAACGCGGTGAGTAGTCACTGGATACTAGCCAAGGTGGAATGGGGAAGATATCCCTCTTCCTGCAAGGGGAGAAGGAAAAAGGGAGGCAGAGGGAGGGAGGAAGGGAGGGAGGGAGGAATGCAGAGAGGGAGAGGAGGAGGGGGAGGGGAGGGGAAGAGGGGGAGGGGAGGGGAAGAGGAGGAGGCAGAGAGCGGAGCGAGCTAGCTGAGGGTGCAGAGGAAGTAAGGGAGTCCTGAGCCTGATGAGGCCCTTGGGGAGAGGCTGCAGGGGAGAGGGAATTAGGAAGAGGGAATGGGAGTGAGCACCGGCAAGGGCATGTTCAGGGTCCAGCCGGGGTGGCTGAGACCAGAGCTTGGAAGGTGAAAACCCTGGCCTAATGAGGTGGACCCTGGTGAGCTAGGAGAGATATCTAAGCCGAAGGATGTGGCAGTGTCAGATCTGTGACTTGAGTCCCCATTTTAGGCCACTTGAATGCCTCACAGTCTCCTCATCCCCGACTGTGCCCTGTAGCCCTGTAAAGGCTCTTGCTCTTGTCCTTGCCATGACTGTCATGGGCTCTTTGCAGACCTCCTGCCTTGGGCCAGGCTCCTCCCAGCTGTTCTCCGCTTCTGCTCCTGTTAGTCTCCTGCTGCTGCCTGCCCTTGGCTCCCCATCAGCGGCAGGAGAGCTCCTCAACTGTTCAGCACTGCCCCCGGAAGACCCCCACATCCAGTCCAAGCTAGAGCTGCCTCCCAGCCTCCTCTCCCACCTTTCCTTCTCACTCTTATTGCAGCTCCTCCCTTTTGCTGTCCCTGCTGACTCCATCTCCTGAGCCTCCAGGCACACCCAGGACTCCATGTCTCCTCTCACTTTCCCCTCCAAGCCTGGGCAAAATGCCCTTGCTGCAGATCTCCGCATAACCTTCAAGAATCTACTGGAAAGGCAAGTTCTGCTGACCTTCCCTGACCTGCTCAGAGAACAAATCCTTTCCCTTCTCAGGGCTCCCTGGCCTCTGGTACATGCTGATATGAGAGTGCACACCACGTTGCCTCATAATTTATTGCTTGCAAGTCTGTTTTCAGGCTAGAATGTAAGCTCTACCAGAGACAGCCTTGCCATATGCCTCTTATAAACTCAGCTCATAGCCCCCTGCCCGGTACCTACTTAGAAGCTCGGTGAATGTTAAATGAAGGCACTGATCTCCCTGTCCCATTTTTGCCTAGCATAATTTATCCTCCTCACCAAGTAACTATTTACTGTCAAAGGGAAATCACTTCTTTTGTGGGACAGGTTTCCATTCCTGGGTCATTGTCACTATTTTCTTTAGCCAGCCAGAGTGCTGAAGGCCTTATAAACTCAGGCCTCTGTTGCATTAGAGAGCAAGGGCACCATTCTCCAGGCCACAGCTGCCAAAGGGCCTGGAGCAGCCCCCAGACTCAGCTTGCAACAAGCCCATGTGTCTTTTTCATGTCCAACCCCCCTTCATCCACCTCTATATATTTTGGGCCTGATCAAAGGACCAAAAATATTTGTAGAGATCTCTTGGTGAATGGCAAAATGTCTCCACTTCATTTGAGATTTTTCTAATAGCCCAACTTATGTCCAAGAGGGACCACTGGAAACCAGAGAAAACTGTCCATTGGTATCAGGGCTTGCTGGTGCTCCCTATTAAATAGAGAAACAATGAAGCCCCCCCCCACCAAACATACACATTTATTGAAGGATCAGAACCCGCTGGGATCATTATATTTCTCAGCTGTAGATTTAGCACCTGTCAACTTTAAAGTTCCAAGAAAAATTCAGCAAAGGCTTGACTCCCCACCCCCCAGCTTTTAAACTTTATAGCAGCTGGGGTAGGAGCTTCAAACATCTAGGCCCAGAGGTGTTCCCTGGGGCAGACAGCAAGAGTGAGAAAGTATGTAGAACCTTAGGAACCAATTCCTGGGGGCTCTCTGGGGCCTCGGGGGGGCGGGTTCTGGTTACCTAGCACACTGCACATACCATTAATACTCAAATGCATACATGGGATAACCTTAGGTTGGTGTAGGGGAGACCTGACAAGTCTCCAAGAACTGATGACAAAGGAGTTGGAGACGGACTCTTGGAAGTTGGAGGAAGCAGAATAAAAGAATCTTGCAATAGCTTCACTGTTTGTAAAATTATGATTCATATAGAAAGACGGGGAGGGGCAGGGAAGGAGTTCAGTTAAATGTGGTTCAAGTTAGTTGGTAGTGCACTGAGAAGATGGGGCAAGGAGGAGGGAAAAGCAGAGGGGCTGACTGTAGGGGTACAGGTGAGGGTTGTCTCCAAGGGAGAACTGGAAATGTCTCATTAGAGGGGAAATATTTGAAAGGTTTTGGTATAAACATTTCTCTGACTCACCAAGGAATGAAGCAGGGTTGGGTCTAGGAAGCTTTGGAAACCCAGGTATGGGTAGCAAATACCTTTTTTTAATTGCAGTCTTGAGGATTGAACCCACGAGTGCTATAGCACTGAGCTACCCCGCCCCCAGCCCTTTTTGAGACAGGGTCTCACTAAGCTGCCCAGGCTGCCCTTGAACTTGGAATCCTCTTGCCTCAGCCTCTGGAATGGCTGGGATCACAGGCATGCACCACACCACACCTGGCTTCCTTTCTTGAGTATATTTGTGACCCTAGAGCCTTAGAAAATTTAGTCTTACACTCAAGGCCCTTCCGTCCAGCCACTGTATGTCTGTAAAGACTATCTATGGTATACATTTCCTTTGGAAGTGAGTCTAGAAACAATTATTATAAACAACAAAAATAAAACAATTTAGTTCTATAGAGGGTAGAGGAAGATGAGAAGACAAAATACATTTCCCACACTATTGAAAATGTGTGGACGACCAGCAAGGAATGTCCTGGTTAGTATGCTTGAAAGGCAAAATGCCTTACTGACTCTGTGACCATAATTTCATAATATATTTATTTAGCACCTATAATGCAGTTGAGATAAGCATTGAGGATGAAGAGGTGATTTAGGCAAAGTCCCCGGAAATGATAAATTATATCAAATAGTTGAAGCAGAAAAAAGAAGGAACACTTCTCCCCTCATCTTAGGAACTCAACATTGTGCTAATCCTAAAATTGGATAAAGATAATAGAAGAAAAAAGTATGAATATAGATAGAAATTTGTTTAACAAAACAAACTCTTAAAAGTCAGATCTGGCAGGATGTAGAAAGTGGTTTTGTTATAGGGATGGCAGTGTTGGTTCAGCATTGGAAGATCCACCCCCAAAAGTCATCATTTTAACAGAGGAAAGGAAAAAGCCATATGATCCTGTCACTAGTTGGAGAAAAAGTATTGGACCAAATTCTACAGCTGTTCATGGTAAAAGCTATCAGGAGACTAGAAGTAGAACAGAAACTTCTCAACAAATTAAAGACATGTACTCCATGGGTATGGCTTATCACTGATAATGAGACTGAGATCAGCTGCACTTCTGGTCCTCTATCCAAACTACAAGTTTAGGCAGAAAAAGTGTGCAGCTGAGCCTGCAATGGATTCAGGATACAGCTGCTAAATCTCTAGTTCTGTTGGCACTAACTGGGCTGGGTTCTGCTTGGCGGCCAAAGGCTGCCAAATCCCTGATTTAAGATATTGCCTTTCCAATGAAAAACAGCTATAATGAAAATAGCTTATGTCTTACATAAACTCTTAGCAATATAACACACACACTACCTTTAAATAGGACCTATAGCATCTTGTTACATATGGACTGTCACACTGACTTAAAACAGCTATTTTTTTGCTGTGTGCTTTTTGCCTTGATTCCATGAGTTTTATAATTTTAATAGTTCCACTTGACTCTATGCAATGATAAATTTATCTGAGACCTTCTCCAAAAGGACCTTTCTCAACATTTTAATAGTTTAACCTTGCCTTTATGAACTTAAGTCACAACTTTCCTGAGCCTTGGTTTCATCGACTATAAAATGAGGGCAATAAAGTCCAAAACACCAGGTAGTAGGAAACTTCAATGGAAATACAGGTGAAAGCAGGTGCCTATCTGAGAAATTATCCCTGCTTTAAATTTGAAAGAGAAGTCTTACAGTTTTGGATCTTGACCCCAAGGTGATGTATCTTGGGGTATAAAGACCAGATGAATCCTCTCCCAAGATAACAATGAGTGAAGAGGCCAGAAGTGAGGTGCAAAGGTGATCTACCTGAGAGTCTGATCCTGTTCAGGCTCACCAGCCTAGTCTCCCTCGCTCTTGTTCCATCCTCTCATGCTCTCTTTGTGTCAGTCTGTCTGTCTGTCTCTCTCTCATTCAGTTATAAATGTTGACCTTGCTAAATGTGAAAAAAAAGGAGGGCTCTGAAATCATCAATGGCTTCACTGCAGAAAAAAAAAAAGGTTTTGGGGCTCCAAGGAGAGCATTTAATACAACATAATACAGCCGGAGCCCAACTAAAGACCAATAAATTGACAATAATATTTTCTATATGGTATGACTCAGGTATATAAATCTGTCCATTCACAATGTAAAAAATAGTCCATACACATTTCAGCAGAATTGTCTAACCTCAAAGACTGATGATGAGTTTAACAACCACTAAGAGAGTTAGCCCAGTGTGGTGGTGCACGCCTATAATCCCGGCTACTCAGGGGACTGAGGCAGGAGGATTGCAGGTCTGAGGTTAACCTGGGCACTTAGCAATGCTGTGTCTCAAAACAACACAACACAAAAAGAGGACTGGAATTGTTGTTCAGTGCCAGAGTGCTTGCCCAGCATGTGTGAGACCCCGGGTTCAATCCTCAACACTGTAAAAACACAAAAAATAAAGTACACAAAAATATACTGAGATTAAAAGAATCTCAGTTCAACAATTTAAAAACATTGAGTTAGGCCATGAATTGTCATTGTTTTATCCACTGAAAGATTTTGCCAAAGTAATAACTTGTGTTGAATTTTCTGAATTTAGTATTTCAAAATTAAATTATATTGCTTAATGTTTCCTGAAATCATTGGTACAGAGACATTTCCCAACCAACAAATGTGTATGTGGGGCACTTTCTTCAGATGGGCCAAATTATATACATTCTTTTTTACCCATTTTTCATAATTCCTGATTTATTTATGAGTTATTCAATTGGATTATTCTACTTTAGGACGTATTTAACTCCCCCCCCCCATATGCCAAAATAGGGGCTAAGGAAATAAGTGAACATTTAACTTTTGTTTAAACATCCTCTGTAACGCACACTATCACTTTGATAAAAAGTAATGACTCTCAACTATGAGAAAGACTTATACACTAGCAAGTCTAGAACAAGAAGCAATACATGAAATAATTAAAGAAATCAACCTCAGTAATACAGATGTCTATTTTATTAAAAAAGTTACAAACAGGTGGACTGCAGGGTCATCTTACAAAATGACAAGAATGAAATCTATTGGAAAAAATTTACTTTTACAAATCTTTATAGGTAATTGTTCAATGTTTGTACTTGTTATTTGAGATTTTTACCGTTCACTGATAAAGTTACAGTACATTAGATCCATGACAAAAGGTTACATGATTTTATTTGCAGAGCCCTACTGCAGTGATTTGAACAACTCCTAAACAGATGCCATAGTAAAGACAAGACATATATTGCATTTAATATTAATTTATTATCCTAATAGGCAACATGCAATCTATTGAGGAAGCTAAAATAACTTTTGGTCCCTTTTCTTAAAATGTGCTGGAGAAACCACTTTTAAAATCACTTTCCCCTGATTCCTGCGATCCTAAGTGAATTCAAGTTAAATTTGCTGTTGAGGTCAACGACAATGAACACTGTAATAGGGAGAGACGGGGGCAGGAGGGATGACAATATTCGTAGGAAAGAAATACTGTTTTAAAAAATCAATCTGCAGAAACTTTAAATCATCATGAATTATTTGATTCCTTTAGAATTTCACAAAGCTAAAAAGATGAATCATGATCACGTAACCTACTTTGAAATGAGTGCTGGGTTTAAGTTTGGTATTAAAGTGCAAACTTAAATATTCATTTCAAGCCATTTATAAATAAGGAACAATGTTTCAACTGCCTCTACCTTTACAATCTCACCATAAAATTCAAAATTCAAGAATTAAGAGTTCATTTTGAGGGAATTTGATCAGGAATCAAATGCAACACGATTTAAAAAAAGGAAATCAAAGTTTAATCCATTTCTATTCAATAATTAATGGTCATGCTGACCAATAAGTCACATGAATGTAGATATCACTTTATTTGAACATCACACACAATATAAATTCAAAACTTGCCACACCCTTCCATAAACCATCACTGCATATATTAAGAGCTTTCCTTGACAAAGTTATTGAGCTATTATTATAAGTCAAAAGTATAGTTTTGGTTTTTTTGTTTCATTTTACTTAGAAGCATGTTCAAATGACTAAAGCTGGGCTCCTAAAATCGAGAACTTTGGTGCAGTAGGTGAGCTGCGGTTACTAACGTCTGCAAATTAAAAGCACAAATAAAACCAAATAAAAACCTAACAACAAAATACTGTCAAACTTACACAATTGAAAAATCATTGCTAGAAAAAGCGCTCATTGTCATGATGCTGAAAATGAACCAAAAGATTACTCTTTATAAGTTTCCTTTGTGTTTCTATACCTGTGTTACTGTTAAAATGTTCAAGTATTCAGACAAAATGTGCTGATTAGGTAAACAACATGGAAGGCAATGGCTATTACAATGCACATTTGCAAAAATAAAAAATAGCCCAGAGACTCGGTGCTATTCTCCCTCCTGTTACACAGATTTTGTCTCTACTACGAACATGCTTCTTGAGAAATAACTAAAAAGCAATTGTGATAGTGCAAGAAAACTTTAACAAATATTGCTTTAAACTATTATTCAGAAAGATAAATATTAAGAACTAGAAAGTATACATGACTTTACTTGAATTCAATTTTACATGTGCAGAAGTCTACTAGATGTCAATTACAAGCCTGACAGGCAAAGCTGAGCTATCTCTGTTTAGGTATGCAATTAATTTACCATGGATACAATATCCCTTTTCAAAAGCATTACTAAGTAGGTCATAACTAAATTTAGAACTTCACAGAAAGGAAAATGTTACTGCCACAATTCAATGCTGTAAATGAGATTAACACATGTGAAAACCTAATGGAATCGAATACTTAACTCTTCAACTAAATACAGTCAATTTCCAATATCAATTTTAAGTTTCAGAATATGTTAATTACAAAACATCACAAACTGTACTTGAAGAAAGGGATATTCCATCCATACAGGTAAAATGTGATCTTTAGTTTCTTTTTACAACACTGCCACACGTAAACAAAGTCTCAAAATATCAACCAACCATTTAAAGGAGAAAGATTTTACAAATAGGATGGATGAAGCACTGGTACGAGGTAATATACAGAAGTAACCATTTGTTTAAGGCTCAACTTTTTTCTCCATTATAACTTTCTTTTAAAAGGCATTGAGTAGGTAATACTGAGTTTGAGTGTTTAATAAATACAAGTTGAGAAACTGATTAAAGAAATCAATTAAGATATTAAAAATTAATTCTTGCGTATTAACCATTAATAAGAACTTAGAAAGCTATAAAAGGACTGATTGCTAAAGAACAGATTTTAAATGTATGGTAAACGTGCTAAGCATTCCTGTGTAAGGTCACTGGATCTTGAAGGCCAAAGACCTTATGCACTTAGATGCATGGCAACACGCTGTAATAGAGACAGGTTTACCAAGGCTCAGTTCTGCAACCCAGGTTGTCAAGTTCTCCAAAGCAGCATCTGTGCAAATTTCCTCTGAGTTTTATCTGCAATTAAGACAAACATGTCATAAAAATGTAGAAATATAAATTATAGTTTAAAAAATAATAGACAAACAGATCTATGCAGAAGTGGTGACAAGAATGAAAATCCTCAGGTGGAATTTTACTGTGTTCTCCAGCAGTTTAGGTGAAACGTAATTTTCTATGATGTGGAAAAGACATTATAAAGTAGAAGCACAGTAATGATGTACTGGATATATTATACCATGCCTGTATAACTACTCTAGTTTGTTTTAATGTGATTACACTTTTTACTCATACTTGCATGATCTTAAAAACGTTCTTACTAGTTTAAATGATCTTCAAGTTTAAAAGCTGTGGCAAATAGTGCTCCTAATTTGAACTTGATCTCTTCGTACTTGAACTACATTAGAATTAAATCCAAGGTAATTATGAGTTAACTTGACAGTATGCTAGATTTTCCAAAATCTAGTTGTTTTGGCATTTAAAAATAAAAGATGTGATTCAATCAGAGGTTGCATATTGAGTACTTACTAGCTGCCCTGGTTTGCGCTAGATGCTAATTGACAGCAGTAGTTCACATTTCCAGTCTGGTCTGCCTTTTTTGGATATACTACTCCCAAGAATAGAACTTCTGTGATTGGGATTCCTCAGTCTCTGCTCTTATAGCTGATAGATTTCTGCCCTTCCCTTTAATAGTGGGGGAAAAAAAAATCTATCGTTCCTACAGACACAACGTCCTTCAGCTGTGCTGAATCACCAAATAGTTCCAGGGAAACGGAATCACATTTGCTTTTTAATGTGGGAGATAGAAATGTTATCATAAAGCCAGAAACAAAAGAATAGCAACTATGAAATAATGGCAATCGAAACTGGCAGAAGATCTCCAGGGGTTGTACCAATGCTTATAAATGCATAATTTTAATGTCATTTGACAACTACACTTCTATAATATTCAAAGATCCGGAGAGAACACTTTCCTAGTAGCTATATCATAACCATGATTACTTTTAAGGAACACAGCTCTGCTCATTATTGAAATTCAGCCACCTAAATACATTAGGAAAAAAAGTTTTCCTCTTTAGAAACTATCAGAAACATTTTTGCTAATTAAAATTAAGATTTTTTGCATTAAAGTTAATTGTTAATTAGGACATGGATTATTTAAACTTGGGCAAATCTAGTTTTCTCATTATTAAAATAGTGATAAAGATACTTTCCTCACAGAAAATGCTGTTGTGAGTATCATATAAGGTAAAGTATTTTATAAAGAGACTATACAAGTATCAGGTATTATTTTCATTTCCCAAATGAAGACCAAGGCCCTTTGTGGGGTGTTTTTCAACTTTGCCTGAATTTTCTATACCTATTTAAACACAACAGTATTTTATTATTGTATACAGGCAATTCATTATGAAGACTTTTCAGTAATTCAGAATACATTTCCCTCAATTCATTTGAATTAATGTTTTCTATAAATTTTAATCTACATTTTTTCAAAATGATCATAAAAAGCTTGAGATTGTAAAATATGTCTCCTAAATAGTGAAGACTTATAAAATGTGATGATTTAATAGTTGAGGCATTTTCTGAAATCAAATGAGAAAGTAGTTATGGTTCATATGGTGCCAAAGTAAACAGTAATATAAAACAGTATATTAACCGTAACCTATATTAAAAAGATTATATATTCATCACTTTCCACCCCCCCAAAAAACCTCGTTCACCTTTGTTCCATCCATATTCCTCCACAACACTCCAGTGAAATCAAGAGATAATTCTGGAATCAGACTGAACAATATTAGCACTTGGCTTACTGTTTAAAAGTTGGCATGTTGTTTAAAAGTATGCCAAGTGCTAATATTGTTCAAAGTATTGATACTGGCCATTTTTCAAGAGAACAGGGAATTAGAATTCTCTACAGTAATAAACCCTGAAACAAAAGCTTGCATTAAGCAAAAAGGACAGTGTCTTAGATTAGAACTTCAGAGAACATAAAACGTAAACATTCTTGTTCCAAAGAGACAGCAAAATTTTCAGTGTATTAACACTCTCACTCATTTAGAAAAAATAACCCAGAAATTTTAAAGGTAGCTAGTCAAATTAGTACTTTTTAATGCACAGGATACTGTATCCATACACCCTGCAAAGGTATTACTTGATGCTTCTGAGACAGAACACAAGTTAATCTTGTTCTCACTCTCAAATTCCAGCAAGATACCCACAAAATCTTAATTCTGGAAACTTCTACTCAAACTCGTGCTTAACATTTTGGTTTCACTTTATTTTCTTTTTCTAATAAAAAACGGGAGAGTACAAAATAAACAATAGCCCAAACGTTTTGCTCAGTATATTATGAAATAGTCTCCCAAGCAGGGTAAATTGGTATACAAGAGTGCCAAACACAGAATTGAAAGAACAAAGATCATTATTTGTCAGACTGAAGAAAAAGTGAGATTCTTGATTCAAGAATAACACATCATTTCACAAGGCAGCAGAATGCCTGTTGTTAACAAAAGCTCCTGAAAGGCTTAGCAGTTTGTGAATGTCTTTTTAGCTTAACTGGTTTTACCATTTTTAAATACAATGATATTTACTAGCATTCATTCTCTCACTCTTTTTTGCTTTTTTTTTTTTTTCTTGGTACCAGGGATCGAACTCTCATCCTTCCTCTTGTGAGGCAGGCAGCGGAACAACTGAGCTAAATTCCTGGCCCTACTCTCACTCTTTTTAACAAATACAAATGTGCAAAATGTGCCATCAGAGTTACTTACATTTTTTTCTTGTTTTAGGCACATTATGTTCTGGGGATTTAACCAAAGAAATGAATTTCTTCTCACACTTTTTTTACTTGGCATTTCCATATCCAAGTTAAGTATTAGTTGTATTAGAAAGATGTAAGGTTAGAATTCTGTATCTGACAGAGGTTACATTTTTGTTAAAAATCTTCAGTTTTGTTTTACTACCCTAATTCGCACAATACTTACAAACCTTACTGGGGGGTGGAAAGGAAGACTATCTCATTAAAAGTGCTGTCATCCACTAGAAACACACAGAAAGCAAAACCTGAAGCTATGCCATATATTTCCATGAATGGAAGTGCATTTGCCCTTGAATGAAAGCATGCACACTAAATGTTTGTGGTGAACCTAGGTAGAAGGGAAGAAATTTGCCATTTTTCATATATCCTAGGCCTAAAATCTCCAAGTTTTAAATTACTGTGAATTCAATTCTGAAATCTCAAATACTGTGATCAGGTCCAGTGATGATAAACAGTAGTTGTGAGCCCAGTGATGTGATTACGGTTTCTAACTGTGAATCCGACCAAGTAGAGAAGTACTACTCTCATCAACTCTACACTGCACTTTCTGAATGTGGTATTCCAAGTACTGTGGCTAGTCAAATGAATTTGGGAATATGTTTTTGATTGGGTAAGTTCTTCCAATAGAGGACAGGACTTGAATTTTTCTCAGTGACATTATCTTCTGAACTATAGAATTCCACTGAGAAGAAATCCCACAAGGAGACTCTTTCCTGTTGGATAGCTAGAACACTTCCTTGGTGGCAATTCTCCAACTCCATGATGCAATTTTTGTTAATTCTGATGGTTCATTGTAAGCCAGAGAGGTAATGGGGTAAAACCGAATGGCTTATATTCACTTCACTCTGCAATAAGAGTCTAATCTTGAGGTTAAATAGAAGCAATTAAATGAGGGAACAGATATACAGAGTCATTCTAGGTATGAGACACCTCCACTTCCAGAGCAGGTCTAACTAGACACCCGTCCACTCTAAACAGTGAACCTTTTGGGGGGTCAGTGAAAGCCTGGGCAAATGGCGGGGGGAGGGCAAAGCAGCTCTGCTCTTTCCTTTTACTCCAAGTTTACAGTAGGCCTTCATGGCACATACTACCCCAAAGCTTGCCTCTTCTGCCATCCAAGTCCTCTTCTTTACTCTGGGGTGCACTACGAAAACTAGATGACAGATGAGCATTTTAATTAAGCCATTTCTCTCATCCCCACTCAAAGTTAATGCAGAACAGGGTAGGAGTAAAAAAAAGAGTATCTAACAAATCTGTAACTTCTACGACAGACTTCCATTCCAGTGTTTTACTGATGATTAATATTTAACTTGGATATGAAAATTCCAGTTCAGGGTAGGAATTAATATTAAGGATTTTTTCCTCCGCACATGTTAAACTCCCAGCATATAACTTAGGGAAAGCTTGGAAACAGACTAAGGCATTCTGATTGTACATTGTTATTTATTTTAAAACTCTGAAAATGCTAATCAATTCCACTGTATTTAGAAACAGTAAGTCCAGTTACAGTAAAATGACATTCATAGATGGTTCAGCCTTTCAGGAGCCTTTGTTAACATCCCAGGCATTCGGTTGCCACGTGAAATGATGTGCTGGTCCTGAATCAAGAGTCTCCCTTTTTCTTCAGGCTGACATATATAATGAACTGGGGCTGACATAAATAATGATCTTTGTTCTTTCAGTTTGCTTCCTGGCGTTTGGTACTCTTATGCACCATTTACTTCACTTGAGAAAACCCATTCCATAATAAGTAAGGAAAATAGTGTAAAATCTTGCAGGAGACCTTCAATCCGAAGTGAAGAACATCCCCCACCCCGTTTTCTTTTTTTATAACTCTCATCAATACTGGAATGACACATAGAAATCCTTTAAAAATCATCTTTAAAAAATTCCATTTGACAAAGGCTATACTGAATTGTCACATTTAAGGGATAATTTTAACCACTTCTTCCCTCCTTTCAAAAATGGACAGAATTATTTTAGTATATTATACTCCTTTGAATTTCTTCTGTTTGGAAATAACTCTACCCCTCTTAGTCCCTCAAATTCTATCCATTATTCAAGGACTGAATCAAATGCTACTGCCACCCAGCTCCTCTAACTCAGTGGTTCTTAACCAGAGGTGATATTTCAACTGTCCCATGGAACATTCGGCAATTTCTGGAAATATTCTTGTTTGCCACAACCAGAGGAAGGGGGAATATTATCAGTATCTAGTGGCAGAAGCCAAGGATGACACTATCTGACAATGCATAAGACAGCCCCAGACAACAGAGCCCACAGTTTTGAGAAACTGCTCTCCTTTCTCTCAATCCCCACTGCAAAGTGATTTATTTGTTTCATAGTATGAGATTATTAACAAAACATCCATCCCTTCTCAATAATATACCAAAAGAGCAAGCTGCCAATTATACCAATATGGAGAAACTATGATATAGTGAATAAAAGAAGGTAGTTACCACACTGACTGGGTTTTAGGCTGTACTGCCACTGCACAGTAAAAGATGTCCTACAAAGCACTTGGCACTTGATGGCACCCCCACTGGTCAGTACAGACATCATGACTATGGCTGTGCAGGAAGATTCTGGCCATGCTTCCCAACTTACGCTAACATGACTGCCAGTGGGAGGGTAAAAGGTGAGGAAACAATCCTGGGAGCCACGCAGATAAACAGGTATTGGGCAAGCAACCAGTGACCCAAATTAAAGGGTGTTAAGAAATAAATGTGAGGATTTATCAGGAACAATTTCTAGAGTATTAATAAATTTTCCCTTTCAGTTAAACACAGCCAATTAACAATCACAGTCCTTCTGTCTTAAGTTCTATTATTTCTAACTTAGACAAAGTACTTTTCTAAATACAAAGGACGAACATTTCTCAAGTTACTTCTACCTGTCAAAGTTTTATCTTCAATCTAGATTGGGATTGACAGATTTCAGAGTTCCATGACTCATAAACTACAAAATTTAAAATCCATCTCCCCTTTTGTGTGTGTGTGTGTGTGTGTGTGTGTGTGTGTGTGTGTGTGGCACTGGGGATTAAACGCAGGGCCTTCACACTGAGCTACAACCCTAGCCCATTTTTTATTTTTTATTTTGAGACAGGGTCTCACTAAGTTGATAAATTTCCCAGGCTGGGATCAAACTTGCAATTTTCCTATATCAGCCTCCCAGAGTGCTTGGATTATAGGTGTGTATCACCATGTCTGGCTCATTACATATTTTTTTGTTAGGTAGTGAGCAAGGACAACCACAAACTTTACTAGTCTCAGATTGCAGATTTCCAAACATATCAGTTCAATCTTATTTGATGTCAGAAAAAAAACTTTATATAATGTACTGTACTTTGTTCTAAAAGATCTTAATTAGGAAGTTCACATTAATAGTTTCAAAATTCAGCTGATTAGATACCTATTTCAAGATCCACAACTTCATTCATGTACTCTGCTTACAAAAACAAAGACCAAGCAAAAAAACCACATGGGGCATTTGAGTGTGACTATAAAAATGAGTAATTAATGTTATTAATTTCTGATTTTTAGTTGGTGTTTGGGGGGAGGGTTTGTTTTGTTTTGATTTTTCACATGGGTTCTCACTACATTGCCCAGGCTGGCCTCGAACTGGCAATCCTCCTGGTTCAGCCTCCTGAATATGTAGGATTATAGCCCGTACTACCATAGCCAGCTTGATTTTACTATAATAATCAATAAGAAATGAAATCACAGGGCTGGGGATTTAGCTCAGTGGTTTCGCTGCCTGCCTTGCAAGCCCAAGGACCCGAGTTCAATCCCTGGTACCAAAAAAAAAAAAAAAAAAAAGAAATGAAATCACAGCTGGCTAGATATAAAAAAATCTATACATGCATCCCTACAGATTAATCAAATGGCTTAAAAATAATTCAGATCACAAAAAGTTGCAAAATGAAATGAATTTTGAAATAATTCCGAACAAAAAAGGCTTACAAATAGCTTTAGAAGTTATCCATTTTCCAACAGTTGGCCTCTATATGTATGAGATTACTTTTATTCCTTTTACCTCCTATAGCTGTGTACACTAATGATAGGAAACTAGAAACATTTTGTGGGGTTTGGTTGATTTTTATAGAGATGATGAAACTAAAACAAAATGTATATATTTAAGTCATCTGCCCATTTAAAAGTGTCAGAGAAATAAGAGCATCATGATAAAGATGCAATAATTGCACGGAACTTGTTCATACTTGAAGCTGGTTTACAATTTACAAAGAAAGATTACAGAAGCAAGAACATGGGACTCACCTACCTAAACCTGTCCCCTCCTCAAACAACTATGCTGCAAGTGCAACACTATCAACAAGCTGACCCACACCTACAGTCTGAATAGTGACTTTGTAACAGGTGTAGCTAGACATAAAAAAATAAATGAGTTTTCATCATATGGTAGTATGCTAAAGGCTGACAAAAGTATTTTGAATAAAGCATTGTTTTCATCTTTCATTTTCAAAGATGACACTACTTGACAGGAGACCTTGTCTGAAAAGATAAATCAGAGACCGCTAGTCTTTTCTCCAGGGAGCAGATATAAACCCAGACCTTTGATTAGGAATCATCTCTGCAATCTGAAATGTCTATTGCCATTTGCAATACTGCTTCGTAGACTCGAGGTCAGCCTGAGCTCAGAAAGATCAATTTCACTCCTGATATCATCAGACTAGTCTGGCATTTGCTGAGATTTCTCAGTCATCCTCAATATTGGTTGTTTTATTTTATTATGTAACTGTTACTGAGACTGTTTGCTCAGTTACAATCTAGTCAAAAGGCTCATGATATAAAATCGCAGTTTAAATGCTAAGTAAATTTCATATAATCTTACTTTTTCAAAACCTATCATTTAAAAAACTAAGTTATTAACTCAACAGGTTCGTTATTAATTTCATTATTTATTAGTTGGGATAGTTTAACACATCACAGGTGATTTAACCAGATTCTCATGTGGATTATATATTCATAATGAAGTCAAGGTGCATTGTGGCATAATTCATTATTATCAGAGGTCACTTAAGTCCCTAAGCACAAGGTACAGATGAACTTGATTAAATAATCATCCTGTTAAATCAAGTACTTGGGTGATTAGTAAACTGATGATCTCAATTATAGCAACTCTCTTGCCAAGGATATATAAAAGCATAGAAGCCTAGGGAAAAAATTTAAAACTAATCATCTTCTGAATTATCAATATTCTACTGTGCCTTTTGGATGCTCAATCAGCAAAACAAAGAAAATGTGTATTATGTTTTGATTTACCCCCCAAAAATATTATTTGTAAAGGACAGGAAAAGATAGTAACTCACTTTAAAAAAAATTTGGTGATGAGAACATAGGCAGTTTCTTACCTTTTTTTTGCTCATCTACATTTTTTAGAATTTTGACATTGAATGTTGACTATTTTATGCTGAGGAAAATAGTATAAAAATAAATTTATAATAGCATCATATGTATTAATATTAACCAGCTTTTTGCTAAAATTGATCAAAAACAAAACACTACCTGGCTTATTATAGTTCCCATCAACAACTAACCTGCTCGGTATGGCCATGATTGAGGTTATCTTTTTTACTGGACAACACAAGTTGTACAACACTGATCTTGCTTCTCGGGCAGGGATGAATAGTTCATTTGCCTGACGATCTCAGCAAAAAGTTCATCTACCATTGATTTACTTTTTGCCGATGTCTCCATGAAAGGACAGCCCCATTCTTGAGCCAGAGCTCTGCCTTCCGAAGACATAACCTCTCTTTCTGGTTCCAGATCCACTTTGTTACCTACTAGGATTAGTGGGACTTTTTCATATCTCTTCACTCTGACAATCTGATCTCTCATTGGCTTGATATCCTATTCAAATAATCACAAAGAGAAAGAAAATATTAAGTGCATAATCACAGCAGAAGTATAACAATCTCACAAAAAGTCATCCATTGGTGATTATATAAAAGCCAAACTCAAAATCACACACCCAAATAAGGAATGCATCATTATTTTTTTCCCACGAAGTAGGAACTTGATAATTTGCACAAGTCCTACCTGCTGGTTTCATGTCAGAAATATGTAATACAGGCTGCACACTAACTTTAAAACTCATATAATCACTTCCCCCACCCTTAGTCAATAGTGAATAAAAAAATCAAGTTCCAAAATACGATTAATACATTCGTACATAAGGATGTTTGTCCATCACCCTAAACCTGCCTGCTTGTCATTGCTCCTTGTAACACCTGTTAGCTAAACACAGGATTGCAGCATCTATGCATTCCTAGCCATTTGGCAAGAGAGCCTGAGAGAAAGTGTTTTGGGTGGGAATAAAAAACTTTATAATGTCTAGAAGACTAGCTTTAAAAACAGACTAGTTCACACTTTAATTTTTCATTTAAAATTGAATAGTATGTCTTTATTTCAGTAAAATCAAACACTTTAAAATACACTAAAAACTATAGTAACAAATCACCTTCCAGGAAGGATAATACAAGAGTTGTCTGGTGGCAAGAGTCATACTTTTCTTTGCCTATATTTGTTCTTACTAATTGACTTTTTCCCCTCGTGTATTAAATTTTCTAAGTAATTACAATTAATTACAAAAGATAAGATCCTTAGCAATTCTCCAGTAGCATTAATTTGGGGAGGGGAAAAAGTATCAATTTACAATTTACAGATTTAACCCTAGCATTACAATTTTGAGGATTTTTTTTATAACTTAAGATTTGTCTTAAACATAAAATGTGTATTTAACTTGAATAGTTATGGTAAACATATAAAAACAAGGGTTTGTGAAAACTTATAACAAATACACACTGATTTGATATTTGCAGAATTTGGTTTTGATCAGGTGTCAATTCGGTCTTCTAGGTTAAGCTGCTTTTCTGATTGTCCTTATGGAAACACAAGTTGAGGTGAAAATCCAAACTTACAGCATTTGGGCTCAAATGAGTCTAAATCTGTTGAAATAATGCCGTGGTTTTCTCTATTTATGTCCATAACAGAAGTGAATATAATAGAAATCTTATGAAACAGCCTTCAGAAGACTACTAGCCTCAAGAGAATCAGCTGATAGAATAACAAATTCTTGAAGATCCTTAGAAAGAAAACGTCTGTCAAATATCATCTTTAGTACTTTGGTAGTTTCTGTGGAAAAATGCTTTTATGACACTTTGGTTTGGAAGTTTAAGCCTATATAAAATGAACTTTAGTTTGGCCTTGATAGCTTTGATTCACTTTTTCAAAACTTGTTATCTTAAAAAAAATCTTTGCGGTTGCTATATAAAGTTATTGGAAAAATTTACCATAATACTTTAACTCAAAATACTAAAGAATGTGAAATTAGCACATTGCATTGTCTAAAGCACTTAAGGTCTCTTAGGTAAGCAACATTAAGTGGATACCTTTAAATGCAGAAAAAAAATATCCATTTCCTAAATCAATGGTGGTCAATATAATGCGTCAATATAAGGTTATTTATTTTCAAGGAATAAATAGCAACAGTTATTGCATCTCGTAAAATAACATTAAACCTTCAGTCTGTCTCCCAGTGAAGGATAGGACAGATTTTCCTAAGAAACTGGACCACATCCACTATGGCAGTGTTGCCAGGGTTAAGAAACCTGCACTCATTCAGTGTTTCTAGACCCACATATTTTCTATAAAATATAAACTATGCTACCAGAAACACTATGGATCAACTGCAGAAAAGGAGAATCAGTTTTGATTTTTGCTAGTTATTAAATCTAGGCACCAGTCTTTTCAATGAGAAACTTCCCTTTCTACTACAACCCCCAAGTCAGTAAGTAAAATGCCTACAAGGCAGGTCTTGAGCTCAGCTTGCAGCACCAAGATTTACAATTCTAGTTAAGAAACTCGGGAGAGAAATAAGGGGCGGGGGGGGGGGGAGTGGCGGCACGCAGACCCTGGTCTTATCTATACAAGATGTAATGAGCTCCCAATAATTTTCCTTTCAGAGTGCTCCATTTACCAGAGATTATCTGTTAAATGTTGTTTTCCTGAGTAGATTAATCAGTACCTGTTGAACTGAATAAGTAACTTCACAAGACTATATTCCAGGCTCCATATGTACAGACTGACCTATTTAGTTTTCACTTTTCTTTTCCTTAAAAATGACTTTAAAATATTTGTTGATGCTTGTTATTTTAGTCCCCTCTATAGAAACAACTCAATACTTTTCCAAGCATAACCTAAAAAATGTGCCATGTCTAACTTTCAAAAGCAAAAGACATTCATTAACGCACAGTTCAAACAAATCAGAAGTAGATGTAGGATTACCACACCCCCTTCTAACAAATTACAAGACTTGGTTTGGTTACCTGAAAAGACTGTTGATTAACCAGACTGTAAACCAGGATGAAACCTTGGCCGTTTTTGATGTAGAGATCTCTCATGGAGGCAAACTGCTCAGTTCCTGCGGTGTCCAGAATTTCCAGCACGGAGGGGGAAGAGTCCACTTCGATCTCTTTGCGGTAGAAATCTTCAATGGTGGGGTCATATTTCTCAATGAAAGTCCCAGTGACAAACTGCACAGTAAGGGCAGATTTGCCAACCCCTCCGCTCCCTAACACCACTACCTTGTATTCCCTCATGAGTCTCACCTTCAGCAACTCCTACCAGAGGGGGCGAAAATAACACCCCGCTAGCTGCGCTGCGGCTAGGCGAGGCGGAAGGTGGGCGGAAATCTGCGAACTGGGGAGGAGAGCGCAGAGCAGCCCAGGGCCCAGCCGGGGAAGAAGAGGAAGTTAAGGGCGGGGGAGGGGAAAGAGCGAAGTGTCGGGGTGGGTGGGGAAGGGATGGTAATGCCCTTCCTATAGGAACTGAAGCCCAGGCAGGGGGCGTGGGGAGGAGGGCGAGGCCGGAGCCGCGCTGCGCCGGTGGGGAGACGGGCGCACCCCCCACCCCGGGAGGAGGGAGGGAAGGGGTGGGGGCCGCGGCTGGGTGTCCCCGGAGCCCGCAGCAGGGGCTGCCCGGCACCCCTCCCCCGCCCTTCACACAAAGGGGCCCAGGGACCCCGCTTCCTCCTGGCGCTGCCGAGCCGGCCCAGGCCTGCGGGCTGCGCTCCCGTCACTGGCGACCGGGCGAGTTTCCCGCGGGGGTTGTCCGGCCTGTGAGGGGCACAGGAGGAGCACGTTACCCGCCTGACCCCAGTCCCAGAGCGGCGGCCCAGGCTGCCGCCTCCTGCAGCTCCCACCCGCTTCGGGCCGCCGCCGCCGCCGCCGCCGCCCGCCGCTTACCCTGCGGCCCGCACCCGCCCGGCCGCCCGGGAGACTGTCACACCAAGGCCATGGCCACCCGCCGGCTGCTCGGTGCTGTGTCCTCCCCAGCGCTCCTGCTCGCGGAGCGGGAAGGGGCGGGGGCCGTCCGGCGGCGGCCGCAGGGGCTCCAGCCGAACCCACCTCTTTTTTTTTCCTCACCCCCACCCCCCACCCCCACCCCCACCCCCACCCCCCACCCCCAGCATACACCCGGAAGGGTTTCCCTGACACACTGGCTGAGGTGCCCCAGTTCCCCAAGACTGGACGGGATCACTTCCGGTGGGGAAAGTCCCACCTCTTTGGGGCGAGCCGGGGGGCGCTAGTGCCGCGCCCTGCTGAGCAAGCGTGGCGGCTGAGACGGTTTCGGGTCGGGGCTTTGGCCAAGGAAAAGGGCCCCTCTGAGAAACTCCAGCCTCCATACTTTCCCGCCCAAAGGAGCTGCTGTCCCACCCCTAAGCCGAGGAAGCCCCTCTGCTTCTTGGCCTCCACCAGCTGAGTCTGAGGACTGCATGCCCTCCTTGCCCGGTGCTGGACGGCCGGCTGAAAAATCTAGTAGTGGGAAGAAACTCAAACAGAACATCCCTGAACTAGAAGTTGGAGGGAAAATAAAACAGCTCAGGACGTTTATTCGCTGGGTTGGTATTTTTTCCACTTGATTGGCTAAGAAATGATACAAACTACCCTTCAACTTGGCTTTGGTTCTGATTTCGTATGTGATGCGTTTTACTTAGCTGTGCCTCACAATTAGACGCACACTGTACTTTTATTGTCTGGCAAATCTGCCTTGACTCCACCAGCAAGTTCTAAAGTCACTGCTCTTAAAAAATCACAAGGCTCGGGAAAAAAAGGTATTAGAAATAGATTTTATGGTATTCAGTTTTGTCCCTATTTAATTCCAACCACTACACGGCAGAAAAGGTAACCAATATTCAGGGAAGGGTTGATTGGAAATGTTTCAGCCCTGTGGATTGATTTCATTTAATCTTTGATTATCTGCATCCATAACAGTTTTCACGGTTGGCTGTTGCACTTTAAAGTTTTAAAGGCCATCTTTTGTAGCCTCAAAACTCAAAAGCAAATTAGTGTTAAACACTAAGATTCTATTTTTAGATAAAATTGTTACTTCTTACTTATCTTTCCCTCTGCTAACTTTCCTTTTGTAAACTGTGTCAGATCCACAGGGCCCGTTGGCCAGAAGACCAGGCTATATTTTAGGCATGTCCCTCCCTCTTTGATTCAAGTACACCTAGCAACTTTTAGACAGTGGGTGGCCAGCCTTAAATTGACCCCAAATTTCTTTATTTGCAAGCCCTAATGGCCAAACTGTATGAACAGAGATGCATTACCCAATTCAAATTGTTAGATATTAGCAAACAGGCGAATCGCAGTGGTGTGGAAACCCATTCTCTTCACTATTCCCCAGTGTCACTTACAGTATTTAAAGAACAGTTTAGTTCAATCTCTGCTCAGCTTCAAGCCAGTGCCATCTCACCAGCGAAGTCCCCAGCTACGGCCGCAGCTGGCCAGGGTCCTGCTCGATATCTGAGGCACTGCCCTCTGCTGGAAGAGCTTTGGTTTCTAAATCCTGCAATTCCCCATAGGTCAGGGCTTCCTCCGCAGTGCTGTTGCCAGATTTGGAGTTGTGCTGCTCATCTCCTGTCTCCAGGCTGCCTAGTGGAATCTCCAGCCCGCCACTAGCCATGCTTGGAACTGAGTCTGAAAATTCCTCTTCTGATCTAACCAGAGTCAAGCAATCATAGTAAGTCTGTTCTTTCACTAAACCACCAAAACAGGACATTCCTTCTGAGGTTATCCCACCTGTTGGCAACTCGAATATCTCTGAGGGTGCTGGCTGTGTTTTGGGGGTGGAACAATGTCACACTCAGTCTGAGGGGCCTTCAAAACTTTCTTAGAGGGGCGGGGATTTAGCTCAGTGGTGCAGCCACCTGCCTTGCAAGGTCCTGAGTTTGATCCCTGGTACCAAAACAACAACAACTATAACAAAACACCAAAAACCAGCTTTCTTAGGAAAGGTATTCATTATCACATTGATTGGGAAAGCAAACAGTTGGAAGTTTAAAAATGAGTTTTAAAATTATACATATAATATCACAAAATGGGACACTCTGCAAAAAAGAGAAAAGTAGATTTGTAAGTGCATATATGAAAAAAATGGCCAATGGTTTCGCCGCCTGTTGCGCAAGTGCAAGGACCCGAGTTCAATCCCAGATACCGAAAAAAAAAAAAAAAAAGATGGCCAAGAACAAAAATGCTTGCATTTATGTAAAATGTGTTTGCAGTTATAGCCAGCCATTCACATCTGAAACAAAGCCATTAATTGAGTGAGGGTATTAAAAAGGAATTTCCTTTCTCCAGATCATTTTAATTTTCAAACAACAATCAGGTAGTATTTGGAAAAGGGAGAGTGAATATAGCTTTATAATTTTTTTAAAGGAGGAAAAAAGAAAGCCGTTGATCATCACTTCATTAAAAAAATCTCCTGGCTGTCTAGGGGTCCATGGACAGATCTCCCTAATTTTTTAAAACTTCCTACTACTGCCCACATCTCCAAACAACTCTATCCTTAGAAAAGTATTTCCATATATTGTCTCATTAAGCTGCAGTTGTTTCCCAATGAACTCCCATTAGGCAATAAGGGCATAAAGATCAATTAGAAGAGTGTGGCCCAGTAGCTGAGCGTTAGGGCTCTGAAATGCAGAAGAGGACACTGAAATTGCAGTTCCCCTGCCTTGTAGCTGTGTGACCTCAATTAAGTGATTTCATAGGTCTGAGCTTCTCCAACTTCCCACCTGTAAAAGGGAGATAGGAATTTAATATGAGAATGTAATGAGGTATTACAAGTAAAGAGCTTAGCAAGTCCCACAATCCCCAACACATGCTAGTTATTTGGCTTTTATTGAAAAGATTCAATGAAGTATTAGGTTTTTTTTTTTTTAAAGAGAACATAGGGAGGAAAACAAAATTTAAAACATATCCAAATGCACAAAAATAATAATTCAATTACACTTTCCAAAGACATCTATTGTTAAAAGCTTTTTGTGTTTCATTTCAGGGGAAAACATTATTTATATTCCACTATAAGTGTCAACTCACCTTCTATTTATAATTATTATAAAAGTAATGTCTTGAAAGCGCAAGGACCCAAGTTCAATCCCCGGTACCAAAAAAAAATGTAATCATGTTATACACACTATTCTACGCCTTGTTTTCACTTACAAGACCTTGAAAGTTTTTCCATTTCATAAAATACAGATTTCCTTCGTTTTTTCCCATGCGTGTACCTTAATGTAGTTAGCCAGCTCTCCACTGAACCACAAGGATTGCTTCTAGTTCTTCATACTGAATTTCTTGTGCATATGCCATTGGCAGTTAATCTTTGGGGCAAATTTCTAGTCACTCAATAATAAAACCAAAAAGTACTTGCACTTAAAATTCTTCTAGAAAGTATTGCCGAATTGTCCTTCAGAAAGGTCACACCGATTCACATTCCCATCAGTACAGTATGACCATATTGTTTTTCTTTATAACCTTACCTTAGGTATTACTAATTTTAGCATTTTATGGCTATCGTTACTTGCTTTGGGGTATTTGCAGCACTGAAAATGCAGGGTAGTGTTTTAGAAGGAATGTGGGTTTCAGAGTCAGGCAGTCCTAACAGTCCCCTTTTCTAGCTATGCCTCCATTCCTTCATTTGTAAAGATAGGCAGAACAGCAGTACCTAACTCACAGAAGAATAAATGAGACAATCCACTCAAAACATTTATCTTTCCAAACACTAGCTGTTCAGTAAGTGGACGCTGCTAAAATAATAGTTCTCCAGTCCCAAGGCTCAAAGATGAAGGGGTGAGAGGATCTTCTTCAAAGACCACGACCCTAAGTTTCAGAGAGTTTGCTTTAATTCTGTATTGGTCTCTCCAAAGTAACTGATTTTTTTCGTTTGTTTTGCAGTGCTGGGGATCAAACCCAGGGGTTTACACATGTTAGGCAAGTGGTCTACCACTGAGCTACATCCTCGGCCCCTCCAAAGTAACTGCTGCTCAGCCATCATTTTCAAGAACACAATTAATTTTTACCATGGTGTAAAGAAAGCTTAGGGTATAAACTATACGCAAGGTATGTAAATTACAGAATGAGCTTGGCACAAGATTATAGTGCTAGACAGTCTGTTTCGGGTACTGGTTGCTCATTATGCCTCCCTTCCTCCTTTCAAGTTGGTACCCCTTCCATTGCAGACCTTGGAGCCATTAACTGTCCTGGGCCATCTATTTATCCACTTGCCAGGTGAATCTTCTTGCCTTCTAGGTCCTGGGGAAAAGCCAAGCCCTTTCCTGTCCATGTCCCTGGCACTTCCCTTGTTTTTTCTGCCCCAAGTTGCCCTTGAGTTAACAGAAAGCTTCTTAGGTCAGTAGTGTCAGTCTTTGCCTATAGAAATCTCCAGAAGGGTGTCTCAGTGTCTTCCCTTCATGTTTCAATACTTTGGGATCCCCATTGAGACTATTTATATTGTTCTGGATTTTTTTCCATCTCCTGCTGACCTCTTAAGATTGCAACCTCCCCTTTCCAATCCTGCCTCCAGCTAGCGCAGCCATTGCTCTTGCACGCCAGGCTCCACAGGTACACAGAAGCAATTTTATGCCTCTGTTGTATTTTTCTCATTGCTATAGAGACACAAATCTAGGTTTCCAGGTGTGACAACTGAGAAAGTTCGTTCTGCATAACTCAAGGACTTCCTCAATAGGCATGTATCTGCTACAGGTCTGAACTCCTTAATCACAATTTATGTGTACTTGGAGGTGATGGGAAGCACCGGAGCCCAGGGCCCGCCCCCCAGAGCTTTTGATTCAGTAAGTCTGGGGTGGGGCTGGTAATTTGCATTTCTAAATTCCCAGATAGCACTGTTGCTACTGGCCCAGGGATTGTACTCCAATCACCATTGTTCAAGCACTGGGGTTGTGGCTCAGTGGTAGAGCCCTAGCCTAGCAGGCCTGTAGCCATGGGCTTGGTCAACACCCCTGTTCTACAGCTTTATATTTGGGCCTTCCCTATTCAATATTCATGAATTTATTCATTCATCACACATTTGTTGTATTCCTACTCTAAGCCAATCACTTTATTAGTGCTTTGGAGGAATATGGACAAAGAAATCAACATGTATGGTACAGTAGGGCAAATACAGGGACATGGCCACAGTACTGTAGCCAGCTCAAGAAGGAAACCAGGGAAGGTTTCTTGAAGGTGATTGGGCTGTAGGCAAGGAGGCTGGAGAGAGTGATAAAGGCTAAAGACAGAAAAAGAAAAGCCTGTGTCCTCAGGTAAGCAGTTTGGCCTTGCCTCTGAAGGCTGGAGGAAGCTATAATAGGTGTTTTTACAAAGGTAGGGCAGTACACTGCACTGAGCAAAAGTTTGGGCTACAGCATCCAGGCCTAGATTCCACCACTGGCTGTGCTGTTGGAGAAAAAAAAATGGCTTAACTTGCCTGAGCTTCTTTTTATTCAGGCATAAAGGTAAAAGAGTATCTAGCTACCTTATTTAAGTGTTGTGAAGATTAAAACACGGTACTTCCATTTTTGGCATGTGGTAGGTGCTTAACAGATGGTAATAATAATCATGTTTGAACTTTAGAAACCTAAAGACATGTTCCTTAGATTATTGCAATTCATTTGACACCACCAGGCTGATCCAAATATCACAGTTGTATCTGATGGAGTGGCAAGTTGGATGATTTAAGGGTGTAGTGATAATGATTTATTGACTAAAGACTATATGCCGGGCATGGCAGAAAATGGTTTACATATGTAATTTTATTTAATCTTTGCACTAACCTTGCATTATATACTATTATTATTACCTCCAATTGTACAAAGGGATGAGGGCTCAGAGAAATTAAGGAACTTCTACAATGTCCTACTGCTTGAATTAAACCTCAGTTCAGTCTGACCACAGAGCTTACACTGTATCAATCATCTTGGTCCAAAATAAGCAGTTCTCTTTCTTTGGAGTACAGGGGGTTAACAGGCAGCCAGACAATGTTGCAGAAGTTGGACTTTATTTTCCTGTTTTTCTCTGACCTTGAGAAAGGCTGGTTGCTCCTACTGATTTCATAGCCCTGTAGGGAACATACCTGCATGGTCTGCCATGGGCCATTTGACGCTGGCTCTTTGGCACCTGGTGCCAATGCTGAGGTGGTCATAATTCCCCTGCACAGTGCTCTGGAGCTTATCTAACAGCAAACCTTCTCTTCTTGCCACTGAGACCACATTTGACTTCCTGGGAGGAGGCAAAGGGCTAGCTTCATTATTTTAATATGGCTGTTCCAAATACGTTATTGTTTATTGGGCACTGGCCATGGGTCAGGAATTTTGTGGAATGTTTCAATTCGCACAGCAGCCCTACAAGACAAGTATGTTATCATCACATCTAGCCTAAAGATGAAGAAACAGGCATGTAGCAAGTGCAGTCAGCCTGTAGATGTAGATTCAAGTGGAGAACTGGTTCACACATTTTCACAAACCTTATATTTTTAATTTCTTCCTTTGCCTCCCTAGCTACAACACCACCAAATACAAATTCAATCCTCACGCCTGCCTGGCAAGCACAAAGTCCTGAGTTAGATCCCCGGTACCGGGAAAAAACAAACAACAAAACACTGTGACACAAATTCAATCCTCTCGAATGCTTCTACTGTCTACATGCTTTAATTATCACAAATAGTTTTAATGCATATCATATTTATGCGGATCATGCCTGTTTCTCCTTAAAACATCATTCTTCCCCTCACCCTATTTACAAATTCATTCTTCTTTATAAATGGCCATTTTAAATAATTACATGGAAGGCCAGAATTTTGTTGTTTAGTACTGAATAAACTCTTACCATGAAATTGTGCGTTCTTCAACAGCTGAAAAGAATGCTTATAAAAACGTTGCAGACTCCAGACACAGCTGACACATCTTCCAAGGAGAATTTATTTATCCTGAATGCTTTAAGACTTATGGAGTAAAATCTCACTTACTTGGCCCTCCTTGTACTTTTAGGAATTCCTCCAACAGGTCACTGAAAATAAGAATAGAAAGAAATCGTCTCCCAGATGTTTACTAAAGACTGGTGTCTGAATGCTTTAAAAGGCTGATACTTAAATGTAAGAAATAGTGTATAAAATGTAAAGATAAGATAGATATTGAAGCTTGCTAAAATAGCTCCTCGTTATTTGTTTCATATTCATGGCAATTTAAAAATCCAGGTAAAGTTTTTGTTTTTGTTTTTTCTTGTGGCACATAGCAGAATATACAGAATTCTGGCACTAGGTGTCAGCAGAAGATTAAGTTAGAAACACTCACTTTGCTTGTTTTTTTCTCCTATTTTCTATATGTTTGAAAGTTTTAGAACAATAAAAATATAATGCGTGCCCTGGATTGTTAAAAGAAGACACAACACACTTCCTTGCTGTGACAGTCTCAGTGTAGGAGAAGCTGGGTTGCTGTTGTTGAAAGTAGGTACCTCAGGGAAATCCCCATGTCTAACTTTGACCTTCACTTAGGAATAGTTTGGAACTCAGTTTTCTGTCATACAGAAGTCTGGTGATTCAGAAGTTTGGAGGTAAGTGTGAGATGGTAAAATACATGCCTGTGAATCAGTTCCTAAAAGTCAATTTATTTTACACACGGAATTATAATGCCCACGTCAATCCAAGGTGCTTGTAATAGTTAACTGATTAACTTTGAGGATCTTTGGAAAATAAAGGAGTTGGCTGAGCCTAAGGACCTCTCAATTTATTACAGTTTGAGCATCCCTAATCTAGAAGTACAAAATACAAACTGTTCTACAATCCAAAACTTTGAGCGTCAACATGATACCATGTGTAGAAAAGTCCACACCTAACCTTGCTTTCCAGGTCACAGTGAAAACACATGCATGCTAAAAATATTGTATAAAATTGTCTTCCGGATATGTGTACAAGATGTATATGAAACACAAATTAATTTCCTGTTTGTGCTTGGGTACCATCCGTAAGATGTCTCATTATGCATATGCAAAACTCCAAAAATCAGAAATTTGAAATACTCCTGTTCCCAAGCATTTTGGTTGAGAGATGCTCAATATGTATATTCAAATTTAGAATATCATTGCTTTTTATTTTAATTTCCAGAACTTTTTCCCCAATATATTTCCTGCCACAGCAAAGGGCATCACTATCCACCACTTATTGAAAGTAGAATGTAGAGTATCATCCACAATTCTATTTTCATCTTCACTTCCAATAATTAAAATCTATTAAGTCCTGCCGATTTTACTACCTTACTATTTCTTATACCTGTCTCATCCTATCCCTACTCCAGTGTGTAGAGAGATTTGAGAAACATTTGTGGGACATCTCTTTCCTAAACACTGTAATACCCTCCTAAGTGGTTTGGATGTCTCCAATCGTTCCTTCACGCTTCTACCAGCATCCTGAAGAAAGTCTGTTTGAAGCTAGTCTAATTACATCTTTCTGTTGATTTCTGATGATCTGTCAAGATTGTGTCCAAGATCATATGCATGCAATGTAAAGTCTTCTAGAATTTTGTTCCTGCCAGCTTCCAAACACATCTCCCACTTTCACAACTGTTATGTTCCAATTCAACTAAACTCATGCTGCTTTCAGTAAATTTTCACTCAGACTCAGGGCTTTAGATGTATCTTACGTATCACAGACTCAAATTCACAGCTTCATGTCCAGTCTAGGCTGCTTTCCTGAGTATGCTCTCTCTCTCTCTCTCTCTCTCTATATATATATATTCATATGTATATATTCATATATATATATTCATTCATTCAGGCATCTCAGATTTAACACGGCTAATGCTGAACTTTGATAACCACTTTTCCTCAAAATAAACCCATGCCCCTCCCTAGCTCTTAAAAATCTCAGTCAGTAAATATTCCAATTTCCAGGTGCTCAAGCCAAACACTTTCTGGCATCCTTGAATCTTCTGTTTCTGCCATGACATTTAGTTCAATCCATCCGGAGATACTGAAGGTCTTACCTTCATAATATGTTGGAAAGTGAACCACTCTGTACCACCTCCCCTGCTATGAATCTGGTCCAAACCACCATTTTCACTTTCCTAATTGATTTTATTCTTCTGACTGCTCTTACTGCTTGTGAACTTACTACCCCATTCAATGCAACAGCTAAAGTGATCCTGTTGTAGCCACAGAATCCTCTAGTAGATTCCTTCAGAGGAAAGTCAGGTTCTTATAATTGCCTAGAAGGCCCAGAAAGATCTGGCTTTGACAAGATAAAAGATTCTGACACAAACCTTTGCACTTACTGTGGCATCTGCCTAAGAAGTTCTTCCCTTAGGTTCACACAGCTCCCCTTCTTTCTTGAGATGTTTTACTGTAAAGCGGTTTCCTCAGGAAGGTCACTGTATAAAACATTGTGACCCTCTAATACAGTGGTGCCTCGGTTCACGAACTTGATTCTTTCCATGATTCTGGTTGCAAACTCAATTGGATGAGAACCAAATCAAATTCAATGATTAGGTTCAATGTTGACCTGATAGGAAAATTTGATTTGGTTCTCATCCAATTCGGTTTGTGACCAGAATCATGGAAAGAATTAAGTTTGTGAACCAAGGTACCACTGTACGATGTCTTCAAGCCTTCTTATTTGTTTCACTGATTTCTCAGCAGTATTTACAGTATCCTCTTCTAATGCGGTATATAATTTGACTAGGAATTTTAATAGGTTTCCTTTGCTAGAAGTTAAGATCCACCATGACAGAAAGTTTTGTTCAGTGTGGATCCCAGGGTCTCGAACAATGCCCGCAGCACAGTAGGTGTTAGAGAGTGATGCATTTATCAGCCAGTTTCTGTTTTTCTGCACATGATACTTCTTTTCCTCTGGACTTTGTGTTATTGCCTCTGTTGAGAAATTTCCCCATCTTAATTCCTCCCAGCATGGATTTCTTTGCCATCGTTCTTTTTGTTACTTTTTATTTCTTTATTTATGCAGTGCTAGAGATGGAACCCAGGGCTTTGTACATGCCAAGCAAGTGCTCTACCATTGAGATGTGCCCCCTGCCCTATTTTTTTTATAAACAGATTTATGGAGACATAATTCACATACCATAAATTCATCCATTTAAACTCTAGAATCCAATATAATAATATTACTATATTCAGTGTTGTGCAATAATCATCACAGTTTTAGAACATTTTTATCACTTCAAAATGAAATCTTGTGCCCTTTAGCTATTGTCCACTTTTATCCTTACTTCCCCAGCCCTAAGCAACCAGTAATATACTTTATGTTGCTATAGAATTGTCTATTCTGGACATTTCATATAAATAGAATGATATACTATGTGATCTTTTGTGACCTGCTTATTTCAATTAGCATGTTTTTAAGGTTCATCTATATTGTAGCATGTATCGCCACTCCATTTCTTTTTCATAGTCAAATAATATTCCACTGTATGAATATACTGTATTTTGTTTATCCATTCAGCAATTCATGGACATTTGGGTTATTTCTACCTTTGGCTATAATCAGTAATCCACTTATAAGCACTGATGTACAAATTGTGTGGACATAATTTTTCTTGAGTATATACAGGTAGAAGTAGAATTGCTGGGTCATATGGTAACTCTAGGTTTAACTATTTCAAAAACTACCATTTTACAAAACTGTATTTTCCAAAGTAGCTGCATCATTTCTCATTCCCATGAGTGTTTGAAGGTTCTGATATTTTCTCCTCCTTTATAACATTTGCCTTTTTAATTTTAGCCATCCATGATATCACACCATAGTTTTACTTGCATTTCCCTGATAAATAATGATATTAATCATCTGCTCATGTATTTATTGTCTTTTCATATCTTCTTTAGAGAAATGTCAACTTGAATACTTTGCCAATTTTCAGATTGGGTTGTATTTCTATTACTGAGCTGTAAATACTACTAAAGCATAGTCATGCAGTGGAATATTTTGCAGCTACAAGAGAGTGGAATTCTTCATGTAATAATTAGTGGATAGTCTTTAAGACCTATCACTGAATTAACAAAAGCAAAGTGTAGAACTATGTATAGTGTGCTTCCATTTGAGCAAAAGGGGAGAAAAGCTGCATGCATACTAGCTTATATGTACATGAAATATTTTCAGAATGATAAACTGAAATCTTTGGTTGTCTCTGGGGACATGTAATGGGTGCCTGAGAAACTTTGATATCTACCCTACTTGGCCATTTAAACTTTTAACTGTATTAATATAATGTCTATTCAAATGGTTCAATGTATGCACTCTGTTTTGTGCCTTGAGACTGTGATTAAGGGACTCAAAGTCATGCACATATTAATTTATAACCAAAATATAACAAAAACATGATACCAGTGGACTGACTGATGAAAAGATATGACCTAGCCATCCATAGCTCAGCGGTTCTCCATATGTGGTATCCAGGAGCATTGTCATCATAGGAGAAACGTGTTAGAAATGCAGTCTCAAGTCCCACCGTACACCTACTGAATCAGAAACCTTGAGGTCGATCCCAGCCATCTATGTATAACAAGAGGATCCTGATGCAAAAGTCAAGTTTGAGAACTAGTGCAAGGTCAAATTCCCCAATGAAGCATGTGTACGTAATGAGTACCTGTGTGCAGATCACCTCTATCCCCCTTACCCTTGGTCAGGCCGACCTCCCCCTGTGGATTCTTGCTCTGAAATGGCTGCATCCATTTGTCTGTCACTGCTTCTTCCCATTGTCAGCCCTGCCATCTTGGTTCAGGTGCTCATCATCTCACACTACAAGAGCCTTCTAATTTCCCTTTCTATTTCTAACATTGTCCCTTCCAGTTCAACCAAAGATTCTTAAGATATTGCTCGAAAAACTGCTTTGTACATATCAGTCTGTGCCTTACTCAAAAGCTTCATTTCTCCCAAGAGAAAGTACCCATTCTTCAATTGAACATTCCTTAATTTGGCTCCAAACTAACTTTATAACTTTTCTATTTTTAGGTTCTCACCAGTAATGCTCCTATTAGCCACATTAGTCTTTACACATTCCATGAGAATTTTTACCTTTGTATCTTTCTCTAATCCAATTTTTCCCGCCCTGTCCTCACCATCTTTCCCATCTACCTCCTACTTACCTTAAGTTAGCTTAGATACCTTTTGCTGAAGCAAAAGGATACCTTTCCCAGGTGCATCACAGGAGGTCAGGTGACTCTTCTCTGCGCTCCCATCGCACCCCTTTCTCCTACACTCTCTTTTTATTGTCTGTCTCTTCCAGTAGTGTGTAAACTCCCTGGTGGCAAGAACATTGTTCATTATTTCCACAAATATCTATTGAACATACTCTGTGCCAAGCTCTGCATCCCCAGCACCTAGGAGGTATTTATCCAATAGATTTTTTTCTTTCTTTTTTTTTGAGTGTTCCCTTTCTTTTATTGGTACATTGTAGGTATACAACACAATTACATTTCTCATCGGGAATTGTACCTTTACATGATGCATCTTGGTTCTTATTTTTTCCCCATTCCTAGCCCTCCCTTCACCCCCTCCACCCTTCCCTATTTACAAAGACTTTATTTCCATTTTTTCCATTTCTCATCATTTTTCCATTCCCTTCTTTCCTTTCCCTTGCCCCTCCCACTACCCCTACCCCTTTGGACCTTTTCTTCCTAGTTTACATTATCGACTATTCATTCTAATAATTGGTACATTTTAGGTATACAACATAATGACATTCATCATTGGAAATTTGCACCTTTACATAGTCTCTCTTGGTTCTTATTTTTCACCCTTGCCCAGCCCTCCCTTCAACCCCTCCATACCTCCCTATTTACAAAGATTTTGTGCCTATTTTTCCATTTTCTCATATTAATCCCATTCCCTTCTATCCTTTCCCCTAGCCCTCCCACTTCCTTCCCCTTTGCCCTTTTTCTTCCTATTTCACATTACCTATTATACATTTAGTCCTTATGTACACTTTCAGTTTCTCACACCAGAGAAACTATTTGGTATTTACACGTGTGTGTCCTATTTATTTCACTTAAGAGTATTGCCTCAATGTGCATCCACTTAGCTATAAATGTCTCTAATTTCTCATTTTTTATGGCTGAGTAGTACTCCATTTTATTAAAAAACCACGTTTTCTTTATCCAGTCTCCAGTTGATGGGCATTTGGGCTGTTTCCAAGTTTTAGCTATTACAAACTGTGCTGCTATGAACATGGGCACACATATATCACTGTGGTATGATTCTTTGAATTCTTTGGGGAAGATCCCCAGCAGGGGAATACCTGGGTCAAATGGGACTTCCAGTCCTAGTTCTTTGAGATATCTCCATACTGATTTCCACAGTGGTTGCACCAGTCTACACTCCCACCAGCACTGGAGCAGGGTTCCTCTTTCCCCACAGCCCCACCAGCATTGGTTATTGGTTGATTTCATGATAGCAGCCATTCTTTCTGGAGTGCAGTAGAATCTCAGCGTTGTTTTCATTTGCATCTCTCGAATGACCAGTGATGTTGAACATTTTTTCATGTATTTATTTGCTATTTCTACTTCTTTGTCTGAGAAATGTCTATTCATTTCAGATGCCCATTTTTGGATTGGGTCTTTAAATTTGGGAGGTCTGATCTTTTAAAATTATTTGTAGATTCGAGATAGTAGACCTTTGTCTGAGGAAGAGCAGGTGAAGATTGTTTCCCACATGGTGGGTTGTCTCTTCACACTGCTGCTGGTGGTTTCTCTTGCTGTGCAGAAGCTTTTTAATAAGAAGAGATCCCACTTGTTGATTGTTTGTGCTAGTTCATGGGCAACTGAGGTTTTGTTCATAAAATCTTTTCCTACACCAATGTCTTCAAGGGTTCTACCTAACCTCTGTTCCAACTGGTTCAGAGTTTCTATTTTAATATTTAGATCTTTAATCCATTTTGATTTTAGTTTAGTGCATGGTGAGAGATACAGATCTAGTTTTAATCTTTGGCAAGTTGAAGCCCAATTTTTCCAGCACCATTTATTAAAGAGGCTATCTTTCCTCCAGTGAGGCTGTTTGGCTCCATTATCGAAGATGAGATGGCTGAGTGTGTCTGGCGTTGTTTCTGCATCTTGTAATCTGTTCCACTGGTCCTCAGGTCTGTTTCTTTGCCAGAACCATGCTGTTTTTATCACAGTAGCTTTGTAGTAGAGTTGCAGATTGGGGATTGTGATACCCCCTGACATGTCTCTGTTACCTAGAATTGCTTTTACTATTCTGGGTCTCTTCTTGCTCCAAATGAATTTTTGGGTTGTATTCTCAAGGTCCATGAAGTATGCTGCTGGGATCTCAATTGGAATTGCATTAAATCTATATAGCAGTTTTGGAAGTATGGCCATTTTCACTATATTAATCCTTCCCACCCAGGAGCAGGGGATGTCTGTCCATTTTCTGATATCATCTTCAGTCTCTCTTTTCAGAGTGCTATAGTTTTCAGAGCAGAGGTCTTTGATTTCTTTCATTAGGATGATTCCTAGGTATTTCGGTTTTTTGGATGCTATTGTGAAAGGAATTATTTGCCCTATTTGTCTCTCAGTGAGTCTGTCATTGGTGTAGAGGAAAGCTATTGATTTTTGTGTGTTGACCTTGTAACCAGCTACTTGACTGAATTTGGTTATTAAGTCTAGAAGACTTTTGGTGGAGTTCTTGGGGTCTTCTATATAGAGTATCATGTCATCTGCAAATAATGACAATTTGACTTCATTTACTGTCTTTATTCCTTTTATTTCTTTCTCTTGTGTAATTGCTGTGGCTAATGTTTCCAGAACTATATTGAACAAGAGTGGTGATAGTGGACATCCTTGTCTTGTTCCTGATTTTAGTGTGAAGGATTTCAGTTTTTGACCATTTAGTATGATATTGGCTGTTGGTTTTTCATGGATGGCTTCTATCAGTTTGAGGTAGAGACCATCTATTCCAATTTTTTTTAGGGTTTTTTTTTATCATAAATGCATGTTGGATTTTGTCAAATGCTTTTTCTGTGTCTATGGAGATAATCATATGGTTTTTGTCCTTGGCTCTATTGATATAGTGTATTCCATTAATTGATTTTCGTATATTGAACCATCCCTGCATCCCTGGGATGAATCCCACTTGATCAGGGTGTATGATCTTCTTGATGATCTTCTGCATTCTGTTTGCCAGTATCTTATTAAGGATTTTTGCATCTATGTTCATTAGTGAGATTGGCCTATAGATCTCCTTTTCGGTTGGGTGTTTCTCTGCTTTGGGGATCAAGGTGATGCTTGCTTCCAGGAATGAATTTGGGAGTATTGCTTCCCTTTCAATTTCACTGAAGAGTTTAAACAGTAGTGGCAGCAGTTCCTCTCTAAATGTCTTGTAGAATTCAGCAGTGAAGCCATCAGGGCCTGGGCTTTTCTTAGTTGATAAGTTTTTAATTACATTTTCAACTTCATTGGTTGATATTGGGTTGTTCAGAATTTTTAAGTCTTCTTTGTTCAACTTTGGTAATTCATATGTATCTAGGAATTTGTCCATTTCTTCTGTGTTGTCCATCTTATTGACGTATAGGTTCTGGAAGTAGGTATTGATGATCCTCTGGATTTCTGCTGGGTCTGTTATAATTTCACCCTTTTCATTCCTAATTGCATGAATTTGGGCCTTTTCTTTCATTTTTCTGATAAGATTGGCTAAAGGTTTGTCAATTTTGTTGATTCTTTCAAAGAACCAACTCTTGGCTTCATTGATTTTTTGTATCGTTCTCTTAGTCTCCATTGCATTGATTTCTCCTCTGATCTTTATAGTTTCTTCCCTTGTATGAGCTTTGGGGTTGTCCTGCTCTTCTTTTTCTAGAAGCTTGAGGTTCAGCATCAGGTTGTTTAATTGGGCTTGTTCTGTTTTCCTAATATGCATATTCACTGCTATGAATTTCCCTCGTAAGACTGCTTTCATTGTGTCCCATAGATTCCGATATGTTGTACTGTCCTTGTCATTTAATTGAAGGAACTGTCTGATTTCTTCTTTAATTTCCTCTGTGACCCATTGGTTATTCAGAAGTGTGTTGTTCAATTTCCACATGTTTATGAAATTTTTTGAGTTTCTTTTTTCTTTCTTTTCTTAGTCAGGGATCAAACTCATGACTTTGTGCTTGTGAGGCAGGCGCAGTGCCACTGAGCTAAATCCCCGGCCCAGATATTTTTAATGGATTTTAAAAAAGTCATTTTATGCTTGAACCTTTAGAGGTCACTTCAGGTATAGTATGTAACTATGATTTAGAGGAATTAATTTTTGGACACTGAAGATCACATCCAAAAGCAAGAGAGTGCTGTAAAAACAGAAGAGCTGTGGAGCTAATGGCAAAGAGGAAAGAGGGAGAAAAGTATATTCATCAAGCAACCACAGTGGGCCAGGAAATAATGCTATTTATTATCTCACGATCTTTTCATGGGATTTGCATATCAAAATTAAATATGACCAAATAAATAGAACTTAGCCTGAAAAAGCAAGCCTTTGGCACATATTTGCATGTCAGAAAAGATGAGTGTTTCATATTAAGGTTAGGAAAGTGGTTTTGAGTGTGAATTAGATTCCACTATGCGTAACTTACATTTAGATTCTTAATCTTTCCCTCTACTTCTTATTGTACTCTCGTCCTACTCTTCATTAATTAATGACATCAAGTAGGAGTGCCTGCAATGTAGGAAAATGTAAGAGAGAGTGAAAACAGGAACTCCAACACGTTTTAAATCCTTATACTGAATCTGGTCCATATCATTAATAGCAGCACTTGAATATCTACAAGTTCCTTTTTTAATGTTAATGACTTCAGAAGAGCTTTATGTCTCCACGTCCTTCCTCAAAAGTTGGATTCCCTGGGTCTAGTTGCAATCACATAGGAGACCTTGCAAGTTGGTTACATTATAAAGGGTTCTAATGGAAGAATTTGCTTCCATTAGAACCATTGCTCTGTCTGTGCACCTTGAGGGCTATGGATTGGGTTGCACTCTGTGAGCTGTTTTGTACATTTGAATTCTCCTCAAGGTCCAGGATATGCGAGCAGGTAAGAGAAAAATATTGAAGTTTATCTAAGTCAAGAATTAAGGCAAACAGATGTTTGGACTTTTGCCTAGAGGGAGAGAATCTAATTCAGTTACTACCTGGGATAGTACTGGAAACAACAGTCTCCAAGAGCTATGTTTTTGTTAAATCACAACGTATTGCCATGAGCTATGACACCAGGGATCTTGGAATGTTTGTCATAGTAGATAATTCATGTCATTTAGAAATGCCAGCTATAACTCATGACATACTTACCCATTGGAACATGACCCCCAAATAAGTTTGTACTTTGGTGGTAGCATTTTATTAATTTAAACGAATTTAAAATTTCATCTTCTGTGTTGGGCTTTTGCCTAGTGCAATCATGATACAGTCATTATTTAAATCAACAATGTGGTTGAACACAACCTCATATTTTGGCTGTTACTGACAATTGGACAATATTTACTCACTACTCCATATGGATTGGAGGTAAATTAACTGCATTGTTTGTTTGTTTTTAGCTTTGTTTATATCAATCCAAACAAATATGTCATTAATTTCTGCTAACAGTATTGTTTGAATGAGGTAAAATTAGATGGGTGTTATTACAAAAATCAGGGGTTTTTGTTATTTGAGACTATTAGAGATTACAATAGAAGATTCTGCTGAGTTTTGCTTGCATACCAAGAAAAGTTTATATGTAATATCATGATAAGAAATGAGTGGCAGGCCCGGGGATTTAGCTCAGTGGTTTCGCCGCCTGCTGCACAAGCACAAGGACCTGAGTTTGATCCCCAGTACCAAAAAAAAAAAAAAAAAGAAAAGAAAGAAAAAAGAAAGAAAGAAATGAGTGGCAGGTTCTTGGAACGGGGCCATTATACCAAAGTGTAATATATTTGCAGCAGTAAGCCAGAGGCCAGGAGTTACAGAAAGAAGGCTGCCAACTCAGATGGGACATCCTTGCAAATAAGAAGCAAACCAGAGATCTAAGATTATTCATTCAAATGTGGTAAGGTCTGAGTTTGGAAGCCTACTCCTAAAGTAGCAAACCAACTCCCTATGAAACCTAGATCTCTCTCTCTTTAGACCGCCCCCCCACCCTGGCCCACAAGGTTCTTTTCTAGCTCTAGCAGCCCAGGAATTCTATAATTCTTCTCAGTGTAAAGTACTATGCTAGGTGCTTAGTGGGAACCAATTTCAACAATTAAATGTTTGAGGCTATAATGTTTGTCTTCCCTTCAACTTCATTTCTTGTGCTCCAGGTACCTACTTACGCACTTCCAGTAAGAAGTGATAACATTATTTCTTACTTTTTGGGCTGCTATAACAAAATACTACAGCCTGGATGATTTATAAAGAAAAATGAATTTATCATAGTTCTAAAAACTAGGAAGTCCATGATCAAGGCACCAGGACTGGTTTCTGGTGAGGGCCTTCTTGTTGTGTCTTCACATGGCAGAAAGCAGAAGAGAAAGCTGAGACAAATGTTGTGCCCTCACATGGTGGAAGAGGGAAAACAGAGTAAACCCTCTCAGCACACCCATTTTATTGCATCATTAATCCAGTTATGGGGATGGAGCACACAAGCATTGTTGTGGTCGGGGTTTCCAAGAATAGATTTAATATAGGACACATAATTTATAAGATTATTTTATAATATTTACCCAAAAAGTCAAATACAGAGGAGGGCAAGAGATTTGTCCACACCCTGGAGACCCGAAGAATCCAGCTGGGGGCCTGGATCCCACAGCAATGTCCCCGACAGGTCCAGCCAGAGGCCTAGAGCCCACCGAAATGTCTCATGCAAGTCTGTATTGAGGATCTGCACGGGGAAGGCCCAAAAGCCAATGGTGGAAGCTAGAAAGCCTGTGCCAGCAGAGTAAAGGATTTGTGCCACTAGGCTGAGGGACCTGCATTGGACCCAGGAAGCGATGCTCAAGGCGAAGATCAGATCTCTCCCGACCTCCTGAGGAGAATACCAACCAATCTCAGTGACTGCAAGGACCCAAGATCCTCCTCTGAGAACAGCCAAGTTCACATCAGGAAAACCAGCTGCAGCAGGCTTCTCCTAGAAAATCATGCCAGGATCTTCCCCTCCAGTTCTTGTTTTTTGCTGTTGGCAACAATCCTCAGGTGGGTGTTCCACCCAAATCACACTGATTCAGTTCAGCTGGGCATTTCAAGTTGACCACTAGTTAATCCATCACAAGCATCTGAGACCTGAGTACCTCCCATTATACTGTAACTCCCAGCTGTGTTGCTTTGGCGTTTAAGTTTCAACATGAGTTTTAGAAAGAACCAAAAGATTCAAAACATAGCACATTAATTTAAGAACTAACATCCTAACACTTAGCTACATGTATAGTCTCTTGGAAGTACTTGGCATACTTATGATTTCAGAGTTTGTTGAGTTTGAATACTAGCCATGCTATGAACAGTTACATATTATACCTGACATGCCCTTGTCATTTCATTTTTGGAATAAGGAATATCTTTTACTTCTGAAGGGAAACATTTTAAAGTAATACTGAATGGCCCCTCCTCTTAGCCATTTGTTATGTGCTATATGCTAAACAAGATTAATTGCCACAGCAAATCTGTGATGTAGGCATTGTTTCCCCCTGCTTAATAGATGGTAAAAGTGAAATCTCCCCAAAGTAAGGGAGATATCAATAAAAATGAAACTCTTCCTTCAAGTTTGCCAAGAATTATAAGAGAGGATTGCTCCATAGTGTATTTGAGAAGTTCTTCCTCAGTGGTTGATAATGTAGCTTTACTGCATTTGACTTTCCCCTTATACTTTTCCAATGTTGTAAAACCATTTTAACTAACTGGAAGAATACACTGCTCTTTCCACACTTACCTGCCAGAGATGTGTGACTTTCCAATTTGTCAGCTGTGTATGGTAGGGGTTTCTCTCTTCTGTTGTGTGGTTTATTTTATTGAGCTTCACGTCTTTTTGACCCACAGTGCATATTCATCTTGACTCATGATAAAAATTCTTTTAAATAGTCTCTAGGCTTCCAAGATATTTTTCACAGCCAAGAAAATAGTAACTAACCACAGGTAATTTATTTAATCGCTCTGAACCTGTTTTTATACCTTCCACTTTGGGGTGCGGGGCGGGAGGTTCTGTCTTACTGCCTCTCACAGGATGGCCAGATGGTCTGAAGCAGCAATCTGCTTGAAGGGACACTGAAGTATACTGTATGCTACGAAACACATGGAATTTTTTCACGTTGATTATGTGATTGACTAAACCACTAAGGCATTGTAGATTCGGATGTAATTTGATCTAGGCTCTCTGACCTGGCTCCAAAGAAAGATTATATTCTTGTGTTAGCTCCAGAAAACAAAAAGGAGTCATACATTACTGAAGTCCAGGCTCTGAAAGATTTCTTTTTGGCAATGAAGCATGGCAGCTGTTACTGCTCACTGTCTAAGGCATTCCAGGAAGTAGTTTATCTCAATGAACCCAGTGGGGACTTTTCTCCAAAAAGGCACCCCCTGCAAAGCGAAGCCAATGGATGTAAAGCATGAGAACAAAGGGCATGAGTAAACACTCTCAGTGGGAGAAGCAGGGGCCCTCCTAGGACTTTCAGCCCATATTCTCTCCCATTGTTCCAAGATAGGCTAAGCTCCCCTCACTCTGAATCACTTAGTTTATTTAACTAAAACAAGAGGAGGGATGGAAAGAAGAATACTTGCTTTGCTTACCCTGCTGAGATACTGTGAAGGGCTTTGTCAACTGCAAGGAGCTATCCACAACTAAGATCTGTTGAGTGCCTACTGTGTACGATGCACAAAAGTAAAAATTCGCCTGCCCTGGAGAAACTAGTTGTCCTTAGAAGAAGAACAAAATGTAGGGGAAAAAAAGTGAGGTAGAAAATCATGAGTGCTAAAATAGAGGCTCATATTATTATTACATTTCAAAAAATAAGTCAAGTACATGGTGACTGGAACTGATCAATAAACTGATTAAAATAATAACTATCATTTTAGGCACACAGCTCTAACATCATATATGCTTTATTCCTTGTGCTAAATTAACTAAATTTGTTTTCATGTGGCAAAACTTTATTGAGCATCTACTCTGTGTTGGTACTTGTGGCAGAGCTGGAGATATACGGAGAACTACAAATGCACATTCCTTCTCTCAGTGGACTTATGTCTTAGGAAGGAGAACCAAACACACACAAACACAATAAAAAAGTTACACACACAGTGGTGGACACTGAGGTTCCAGTAGGGTGTAATGCAAAGGAGGCAGTGGTAGGTTTGGGCTAGAGGTAGGGTGGGGACCTGGGAAACTTCATAGAGGAGCTGCCATTGACTCTTGCAGGAGAAGGAGGACTCCCTCAAGCAGACAATAACCACCCTTCCATGTGTATTTCCTGTGTTTTTGGAAGTATCTTCAAATCTGACCCTCACAAAATTGGAAGGACTTTGCCTTTGCAAGAAAGTTTTGTTTCCAAAATTTTTGAGTCTTTTCTGGGTAAAAAAACATGGTGATAGATGGCACACCTTGATTTGGGGTAGTGGATTGCTAGCTGCTACATATTGGTTAAAGGCTTTCACTGTGAACTGCTTTTCTTGCTGGAAACAACAACAGTCAGAAACATTTCAACATATCATTTGGGTTTCTAAAGCTCCTTAGTAGTTGTTAGCTCACCAAATGTTAGTATTGTTCCAGAATATGCTTCAATAAAAGGCTGTGCTTTTCCACCTTTCCTTTTCCCTCACTCTGTGGCTTCACTTGCAATATTGTTTAGCACTGGGCTGAGGGTAGGGTCTTTCCCTTTTCCTGAGGAACCTCTCGCTTACTGTGTTAGAGTTCACAGAAATGGAATGAACACTCCATGCTCCTAAGAGGCTGACATGTTAATGTTCTTTTGTGATATATTTCTCTCTCAAAATTAGAGAGTCTTTATCTGCTGTTGACTACAGGCTATCTTGCATGAGCATCATTCCTGCCTTTTCAACAGAAGCTAGTCTAGTGCAATTGCCATTTGCCATAGGGGAATTCCATTACCTCTCCTTACTAAAAGGATAGATTCTGTCTGGTGTTTACTGTGAAGATGGGGGAAAATTTAATTAAATTCTTTCAAGTGCTAGATTTACTTACACTATCAATTTACTGCTAAAACCACCATTCTCATTTTGGAGAAAGAGAATAGGACCATATGTCTCAAACTTATCAACTGTCAGCACTTCCAGTAATGGTTTTCTGCTTAGAATCAAAGAAAGATTTGGGTTTTTGAGTTCCCAAAGCCCTCTAGTTAGAACCTTATGGACTTCATGATTTGGAACTGAATTTACTATACATTTTTGTTGATCAGAATGAGTTTTGCAATAAATCCAGTATCTTATTTGCAAAATGTCTTAGAGCAAAGTTTGGCAGCTTCTTCAAAGAGTAGTTCTTTCCTCCTATCATTGCCTGGTGAAGACTATGCAAGAATTAAATTAAACAGCACCACTGCTGATAAATCATCCACATGTTTGGCCAAGTGTCAAAACTTTGGCCTGTGGGGAAAGCTGCAGAATGTTAGGATAAGTACACACATTCGTTGGCACAGAAATAAATATAAAGAGAAACTTGGTGAAAATTTCTGATGCCACTGTCCAAAAATGGCATTATGGGAAAATTTCCCTTGGGTTTCAGTTTAGATGATTATTTGATGTTTAGGTGGAACAGAAATATATATATATATATATATATATATATATATATATATATATATATATACTTTTTCATATTCCTGTAACTTACAGACAAAATGTTTGACATCTGGGTAAAAGTTGAAAAAAATCATATATCTAATGGGATGCCTGATCCTGCACAAGGAATGTAAACATTGTGTACTGCAAACATGTACTATTAAGAAGTAAATCTTATGAAATGTAAGACCTATCCTAAAGTAGCGTATGGTACAGTTGGAAGGATGAGACTCCTACACATGGCATCATGAAAGTCAAAGAAAGTTTGTAATAAAGAGTAAAATGTGCATAAATTAGTGTAAAGCTATGTGGTATAGACATATCTTAAACTGTGGAAAGTTAGGAAGAGGAATAAAGAATTAATGGAGTGCTTGAATCTTGGGGAAAACTTCATAAAAGAGGTGTGATTTATGCTCAGACTCAAAGGCTTGGCAAGTTTGTATGCACAGAAAGGACATGGAAGTAAGATATTTTCATTAAAGAAAAAAAAGGAGTAAGGGCTTAAGAGATAGAATCAATATCATAGGTTAAAAGGCAAAGCACCAGGCTGCCTGGCATAGAGTATATGAAAAGGTCAGCATGACTAGGTAGATTTAGACTTGGCAATCCGGGCATAAGAATTTGGTTCAAATTCCAGAGGCAAAGAAAAGCCATCAGGATCCACTGAGCAGCACAATGACATGATGAAAGCAGTGTTGTGGGAAAATTAGACTAGGATTTATGGGATTACATATGGCCATCCAGATGGCAAATGTGCCTCTTGCAAAGATTCTTACTTGCCAGTACAATGAGGAGTGAGATGATTGTAAAGAGAAAGAGGCTGAAGGCTGGCATCAAATCAGACCAGGATGGAGGCTAGGACTGACCCGAATAAATTAAGTTAAGGAGGACAGATAGTTTCAACTGGCTGACCGGAGAGTTGAGATGAAATATCCTGACAGTGTACCCAAAGGAAACTAAGTGGGAAAAGGAAACTAAGGAAAAGAAGAGAACTAGAATAGTGAGGGGCCATTATTATCTGGCCCCTGTCTCCCACTCCAGTCTAATTTCCATGCATGCTGCAATCATTTTAAACTGTCTGCATTTCCCTGAAATCCATATTTTTCTCATTTTCCAGGCCTTTACCCAGAGCACACTTTTGCTCATTTTTCCTTGAATGTAGTTGTAGGTGGAATGACAACTAAAAATAACCAGGTCATAATCCCTGGAACCTGTAAATATACTACTTTAGTTAGAAAAAAAAAACATTTGCAAATGTAACCATGATGACAGACCTCAAGATAGAGAAGATTATCTTGGATCATCTTAATGGGCACAGTCTAATTAGAGAATTTTTTTTTTCTGGCTATAGTCAGAGAGATATGGCACAAGGAGAAGTCAGAGAGACTTTAAGTATGAAAGGACCTCACAGATGTCATATCTACTTTTGCTGGAGGGAAGGTGACATGGAAAGTATAAGAAGGAAGAAAGATGGCCCCCAGGAGCAAAGACTGGCTTCTGCTAATAGTCAGCAAGGAAATGGGGACCTCAATCCTACAACTGTCAGGAACGGGATTTGGTGAATGACCTGAATATTTAGGCCTGGAAGTAGGTTCATCCAATAGCCCTGAAAGAAATGCAGCTGCTGACATCTTGGTTTTGACCTCGTGAGACTCAAAGCAAATGAACCACCCAAGTTTCACTGTACCCAGATTTCTAAACACTATTGTTTTAAGAATTTTATGGTACAGTAATTTGTTACAGCTGCCATAGGAAACCAATACAGCATCCTTAAACACTCAGCTCCAGCATCATGATTCTAATTATGGCAGCTAGTAGTTATGGGGTCAGTAGGGCTTAGGAACAATGGGGTGGTAACAGTTACTAGATATGCAAGAAAAAGGAGATAGAACAGTTAGAAAGGAATAGTAACAATAAGCAAGCTGATCCATTTTAAGGACTGAACAACCCTAGACATTACCGTCATTAAGTTCTGCCCACCAGTTATTAAGTGCAGTACGCTGCCCAAGGTGCTTTTCAGTTCTTTAATCTTAAACAAGAATGGATATCCAAAAATTATCAGTCATTCACAAGAAAACTCCAACTTGAAAGAGTCTAAAGCAAAGGAAAAATAAAACAAACTAAAACATGGTCAAGAACAGAGGAAATCTCTCTGAAATAATAATATTCTCAAAGAAAAGAGAGGATATTGTATCACTAAGACAAGAACATAATTATATGAAAGAAAGAACAATCAAAGAACAAAAAAGCATCTGAAAAATTATAAATGTGGTGCCAAAATTTTCAGTAACAAGGGTTGACGATAAAGTTGAAATTACACAGAAAACAGAGCAAAAAGATAAAGAGATTTCATTCATCAAAGTTGCTTGAGTGCTTATTATGTGCCAGATTGTCTGCTAGGCCCTTGGATACAACATTGCATCATCAACAATAACAAACTGACAAAAATTTTCTGTTCTTGTGTAGCTTACATTTTAGTAGACAATATGATAATAAAGATTAGAAAAGTAGAGGAATTATCCAAATAATCTATCCACAAACTCATAAGAATTTCTAGAAAAAAATGAAAGGATGGTGGTGGGAGCAAATTATCGATAAAATAATCCAAACTAGTTTCCCAGCTCAAGGACATGAGTTTCCATATTTGCAGCAAAAGAGTATTGTGAGAGTCCAGAACACTAGGGATAAAGGAAGAACCTGGAAACTTCTTGAGAAAATAGAAAATAAGTCACACACAAAGTGTTATGGTGGTCCCCCTTCCTCAAGAGCCTCATGCACTAGTAGAAAGTCATGGCGACTTATAGCGGACTTGCTGTTAGGAGGTGGGGTCTGATTGGAAGAGGTAGGTCACTGGGGATGTGACCCGGAAGGGTTTATCTCCCTCCCTACCTCCTCACTTCTCTCTCTGTTTCCCAGCTGGCCACCATGAGATGAGCAGTTTTCCTACACCAGACCCTTTCATCGTGCCTTCTTCCTTTGGAGCTGGCCAACTGTGGACTAAGAATGTGAGTCAAAATAAATATCTCTGTTAAGTTGAGGGTGTTGTGTATTGTGTCCCAGCAAGGAGGAAGGCAACTGAGACACACAATATTTGGACCTCTCAATAGTAAGATGGAAGAAAAGAAGACAAGGAGGTATTGCCTTCAAAATTGTGAATAAATGATAAGAATCAACCATTTATCCCCAGCTGAATTATTAATCAAGTCAGAAGGCAGAATAAAAACATTTTCAGATATGCAAATTCAAAAAGTATTATATCTCCACCAGACAAATGTGTAAACTAAGAAGATTCATGAAACACCTGTTCAGTAGGAAGTTGACAGGAATGACAGCTGTGTATCAAACTCATTGTGGTAAATTCTATTGTTACAATAGATGAGGCAAAGGGTTATGTAAGCAAATTAAATCCTCATCTACTATTGTAAGATGGCAACAGATCAATTATAATGATTCAAAAGATAATGGTGCATGCATGTTATTTACCAATGTGGAGGTACAGTTTCTCAGAAACAGTTGAAAAATTAGAAGTCAGATGGTGCAAGTGTGGGGGTAGTAGATGGAGGACAAGGGTTTTACTTTTTAGAATAGAGTAATATAACATTGTAAATCACTGTATATTACTATATAAAAATAAAGACTATGTTGAAAACCAGTCAAAGGTAGTTAAACATATGATAAGGGTTATTTTTTCCCTCATTGTCTGAACACTTTGCTCCTGGAAATTATGTGGTTTCTCCTGGGCCATAAAGGGAGAGAATAGAGTCTGTAAAGCTCTTTCACACTGCAATCCTCCAGTGATGGCGAATGTCTTAGAGCTTTTAATGATACAAATAGCCCACTGCAGCATGTGTGCCATAGGTTCGCCACCACTGTCCTAGGCACTTTGTTTTCTTTCAGGAGGAGGCTCTTGTGGTTAAAATCTGAATTTTTAAAGACTTTAGAGCAGATCAATGCTAAGGAATTATTTCTAAATATAGATATATAAGGCGTTAGCACAAGTCCTGATCAGGATGGGATTTGGTTGCATAGGTGAGCGAGTGAGATACTTTCTATTAGAAAAACTTTCATTTCATTCTGAAATAGAATCATGTATGAAAACCAAATATTTGGAACCTGGCATGGTGGCACACATGGCAGCACTTTGGTGGCCAAGGTTGAGGATTGCAAGTTTGAAGCTAGCTAATGACACTTACAAAAGAGGACTTCCAGAGTCCCATTTGACCCCGCTATTCCCCTGCTGCTTTCACACGACTCTTTTGTGGCCCCTTCCCCCACCGACCTTAAAAGGATCACCTGGCCAGCAAACTAGTTGTGCACACAACTCCACTCTTGCCGAAACTCTCGGCCAACCTACCCTTCCCTCTGCCTCTTTTCTTTCTAAGCACTAAATAAAGGTGAGCAAAGGAAAGGCAGGGGCATCAGAAATGGAAGGCAAGCAGGTTAGTGAGGTGGAGAAGCGGTGGGAACAAAACAGGTCCCAGATCCCTTATTGTTTGGTGACTGGAATTCCAAACATGGCACCTGTGTGTCTTCTCACCAGAGTCACAGAACTGAGCATTCTTCACTGCTAGCACTCAAGGCTGGGCACTAACAGAAACACACAAGGAAAGGCACAGTCATTGCCCTTTAATCAGCAATTACCTGAAATGCATAGGTAACAGTCTTCTCACAGAGTTTGTCAGCCTTCCCAGCAAAGAACCAAAAACTACACCCAATGGTTTGCCCCATCAGGGCCTCTCTGATTGCCTCCAACCAGACACCTGGCAAGCTGGATGCCATTCAGAGCAATGTCCCAACCAGCACCTCAAGAAAACCTACCAGCCCTACACCAGGAAGTTCCCACTGTGGAGATACTGGGGTAGGCCGAGCTTGAGAGCTGAATGAGATGAGTGACAAGGGTGGCCCCCGGGATTGCCCAGGAACTCACTGTTTAGGCCAGCCTTGAGAGTCTGCAGGAGCTAGCCTTGTCCCCACTAGTGGTGGCATTTTCTCAAGCAGACCATCCTGTGAGGCCAGGGTGAAGACTGAGGTGCCTGAACACTAGGGATGCCTCTTTCCTATTTCCTCCTTTCCCTGATAGGTTGTTCCACACATGTGTTCCACTCTGCAACCAACCTAGGAGGCACTGTATCATAGACTACTCCCTCACTCTATCTGGGGAAAACAATGGAATCAACAGAAGCAAACACATTGAGATATTTGAGATTTAATGAAATATTCTTCAGATGCTTTGCATTTAAACAGAAAACAAATCTTTGCACAGCACTTTAAGCACTGACAAATAGTCTATGGCTGCTTTCAAAAAATATACAGAAATTTAGAGCTAGCAGAACCACTGGAAATCAGTTGTCCACATCCTCACTTTACAGAAGGGGAAACTGATATCTGGATAGCAGAAGAGACTTACTCATAGTCCTTAAAGAGTCAGTGACAGAGAACCCAAGCCCCTACAGACAGGCCAAGTTCAACCACACCATTTCTAATGAATACATGGTTCCTAACAAATGCCTTAGAAAGAAACTCTTGGAGACCAGTTCATCAGAAGTCTGAAAGCTTTTCTATGTCCTAGACAAACTATCAAGAAACTTATTCAGTAAGCAAATCAATAAATGTGGGTAGAATATTAGCTAGTGGATATTCAGAGGAGCTCACAGTCTAGTGGAGGAGAAAGGGTAAAAGGGACAATCAGAATGCAGTGTGATCATCATTGTTTAGGCCATAAGCTGGAGTTGTTGAGATTCTTTAGGTACATAGAGGAGGGGCACCTCATCCCATCTGGAGGAGAAGAGGTCAGAAAAGGTTTTTCAGAGTGGGGGATATCCGAGTCCAAATTGAGTCCTGAAGGGGTTTGGGGAAAAAAGTCAACGATCCAGGTGTAGTCTAACTCTAGTGAGAAGGACAGATAAACGTATGGGCCCAGGAAAATTTACACAGCGTCCTCCACGTTGCCTTCAGAGTGGCTCTTGTTAACCACAAAATTAGTCATGTTAATCCCCCTTTTAAAATCCCGAATGGACAAATAGGTTCACAGCAAATTTAATGGCTTCTGTACAGCCAAGGAAGCAATCAACAGAGTAAGGAGACAACCTATGGGATGGGAGAAAATATTTTTAAACCACATATCTGGTAAGTACCACCCAAAATACAGTCACCCCTCCATATGCACAGGTTTCACATCTTTATATTTAAACAAGCATGGTTTGAAAACATTTAAAAAAGTTGTTCCTCTACTAAACATTTACATGACTGGTTTTTTTTGGTACCAGGGATCAAACTCGCTTGCAAGGCAGGCGGTGGCACCACTGAGCTAAATCCCCGGCCCTCATTTACATGACTTTTTTCTTGTCATTAGTCCCTAAACAATACAATATAGCAACTCTCTACATAACATTTACATTGTATTAGTTATAAATAATGTAGTGATATTTAAAGTGTATGGGAGGATTGTTTAGTTTGTAGCAAATAATACACCACTTCATATAAAGGGCTTGAGCATCTTCAGGTTTTGGTATTTATGAGGGGTCTTGGAAACAATCTCCTGCAGATATGAAGAGACAATATCAATTCAATAGCCCCCCCCCAAAAAACATCCAACCTAGTTTTAAAATGGGAAAAAAGGGGCTGGGAGTGTGTGTTAGGCGTAAAGCTCATGCTCAGCAAGGATGGGACCCTGGGTTTAATCCCCAGCATCCACTCCCAAAAAAAGAAAAAAAGGAAAAGAAGAGGAGAGGAGGGGGAAGGGGAGGAGAGGGGAGGGGAAGGAAGGGAAGGGAAAGGAAGGGAAGGGAGGAAAAGAGAGGAGAGGACAGGAGAGAAGAGAAGAGAAGAGAAAAATTAGGATAAAACGGTGTAGCCACTATAGAAAACACTATGGAGGTTCCTTAAAAAAAATCTTCATGCAATCTATAACCCCACAGCTGGATATTTGACCCAAGGTAATGAATTCAGTATGTTACAAGATCACCACACTTTCACGTTCATTGTAGCATTATTCCATAGCCAAAATGAGGATCAACCCTTGTTCACTGGTGTATGAATGGATAAAGAAAATTTGTTGTTTAAATATATACAAGGAAATGTTTCTCAACCTTAAAAAGAAGGAAATCCTGTTATTTCCTTGTGAGGGAAGATACCATCATCTGGAATCTGTATAATTATTTAGACACAATTTATTGGCTTTCTAGGAATTAAAAAAGATAAGGCCATGTGATGAAAACCTAGGGAAAAAACAGAAAATACCAAGAAGTTATATATAAGTTAGCAGACAAAGAATTTAGAAATTCAAATAATTAATTTTTCAAGAAATAGAGGAAAGATGGATGAACTATATGAAAAGAAACAAAATTTAATCCAATAATAAGAATCTACAATAATCAAATAGAAAACATATAATTGAGAAAATTTAGGAACTAAATAGTGCTTGATGAAAGATTATACATAGTAAAAAGAGGATTAGTAAACAGAGGACACATCAGTGTTTAAACTGATAGGCATTAAATAGCACATATTTCTTTTATATTTAAACCTAAAATATAAATAAGTAAGTGAATAAAATAAAGGAAAGATGAGAGGAATCTAGAAGGCAGACTCTTGAAGAAGAAAAAAGGGGTAAAAGGGAGGGGATAAAGGTAGAGGTGGTAAAGGAGTTGAAAATGATCAATTCTCCAAAACAAGCATCATCATTCTATATTACAAATAGGCATTGATTTTTAAAAACTCACAGAACTATAATACAAGGCTAAAACATGTAAAAATGTGAGAGAGAGATGGGACATGGTAAGAAGGTTTAACATAGTTATTGTTAACACATATGAATTGTACAAATTAATGGGATTCACTGTGATATTTCCATACATAGATACATCAGTAATATCCATCTTTGCTTCTTCTACCCTTGGTTCCTATATGCTCACATTGCCCCTTTTCCAGTTCCTATTAACCCCAGACTTCCACAAATGTTAGGACTTAATTCTTCTTTATGGCTGAATAATACTCCATTTTTTTGTGTATATATATAAACAATAGTTTTTATTCATTCATCTGTTAACATGCACCCAGGCTAATTCCGTATCTTGGGTATTGTACATAATGCCACAATAAACATGGGTATGCAATTGTCTCTTTTATATGCTGATTTCATTTCTTTTGGATGTATACCTAAAAGTGGGAATCGCTGGATTATATGATTGTTTTATTTTTAGTTGGTTTTTTTTTTTCAGAAAACTCAATACTGTTTTCATAAGGGTCTATACTAATTTACATGGTCACCAACAGTGCATAAAGGTTCCTTTTTATCCATGTCCTCCCTAGCTTTTGTGTCATTTGTTTTTTTGATAATAGCCATTCAAGGGTGAGGTGGTATATCATTGTAGTTTTGGTTTGTGTTGCCTGGTGGTTAATGATATTGAACATTTTTTATATATTTGTTGGCCATTTTTGTTCCTTCTTTTGAGAAACATCTAATCAGATCATTTGCCATACTGTAATTTGTTTTTGTTAAGTTTTGTAAAGTTCTTCATATGTTCTGAATATTAATCCTCTGTCAGATGAACAGCTGACAAAGACTTTTTTCCATTTTCTAGGTCAATGGTGGCAACCTATGGCACACGCGCCTCAGCAGGCCGTTTGTTATCATTGAAAGCTCCAAAAGCTTCGCCATCACTTCTCTAGGCTGTCTCTTCACGCTATTGTTTCCTTTGCTATGCAGAAGCTTTTTTTTTTTTTTTTTGGTACTGAGGACTGAACTCAGGACCTTGCGCTTGAAAGGCAGGCGGCAGCTTTTGGGGTCCTATCCAGTTCATCCTTGCCTGTATCAATATCTTGAAATGTTTCCTAGCAAATAAACATATGAAAAAAATATTCAACATCCCTGGTCATTCGAAAGATGGAAATTAAAACAACACTGAGATTCCATCTCACTCATGAAAGAATGGCTATTATCAAGAAATCAACCAAACAAATGCTGGTGGGGCTGTGGGGAAAAAGGAACCCTTCTCCACTGTTGGTGGGAGTGTTGACTTGTGCAACCACTGTGGAAATCAGTGTGGAGATTCCTCAAAGAATAAAACCAGAGGTTCCATTTGACTCAGCTCTTTCCCTTCTCAGTATCTTCCCAAAAGAATTAGAAGTGTCCTAGAACAGCGATACATACACACCCATGTTTATAGCAGCACAATTTGTAATAGCTACATCTTGGAAACAGCCCATATACCCATTAACCAATGAATGGATAAAGAAGATGTCAGAAGATGTCGGGGGGTTTTATACAATGGAGTACTACTCTCCCATAAAGAAGGATGAGCCTCAGACATTTATAGCTAAATGGATGGACCCTGAGACCATACTCTTAAGTGAGATAAATCAGACACGTTTACTGCATTGTTTCTGTGATGTGAGAAACTGAAAGTGAAAATAAGGACAGATATATAATGGATGTTGGGAAATGGGAAGAAAATGTTCAAATGATAAGGGAAACAAGGAAGAGGGGAAGGGGAAAGAAAAGAAGGGACAAGGAAACAAAGCTTTTGTAAACAAGGAATGGAAAAGAGGTTGAAGGGAGGAGAGGGGAATGGGAAAAAATAATCAAGATACATTATGTACAGGTACAAATTCCCTATGATGAATTTTTATCATTATGTATATCTAAAATGTACCAATAAATGTTTTGCTTCCAAAAAGAAAGAAAGAACGAAATGTTTCTTCTGAATTTTTCTGCAGGAGTTTTAGGTCTCAAATTAAGGTCTTTGATCCATTTTGAGTTGTTGTTTGTACAGTGCGAGAGACAAGGGTCAAGTTTCAGTCTTCTAGTGTGGATACCCAGTGTGCCCAGCACCATTTCTTAGAGTCTGTCCTTTCTCCAATCTATGTTTTTGGTAACTTTGTTGTGAGTTAATTGACTACAGATGCATAAATTTATTGCTGGGCTTCTCTATTCTGTTCCACTGGGCTCTGTAATCAGTTCCATTTTTCTACTTTTATGCCAATACCATGATATTTTTGTTACTATGGCTCTTGAAATCAGGTATTGTGATGTCCCCAGCTTTGTTCTTTTTGCCCAAGATTGCTTTGGCTATTTGGGTTCTTTTGTGTCTCCATATGAATCTTGGGATTTTTTTCTATAGTTTTGTGAGGAACATCACTGGTATTTTGATGAGGATTGCCTTGAATCTGCACATCACTTTTGGAAATATGGCCATTTTAACAATATTAATTCTGCCAATCCATGAATATGGGTGGTCATTCCACATTTTAGTGACTTCTTTGTTCAGTGTCTTGTGATTTTCATTGTAGAGGCTTTTACTTCCTTAGTTGAGTTTATTCCCAGGGATTTTTTTGTGGCTATTGTGAATAGGACTGCTTTCATAAATCCTTTCTCAGAAAATTCATTATTGATGTATAGAAAAGCTACTGATTTTTGTATATTGATTTCATATCTTCCTACTTTTTTGAATTCATTTATCAGTTGTAAGTGTCTTTTGGTGGAGTCTTCAGGTGGTTTGTGTGTCCGTGCATGTATGACCTTCACACTGAGCTACATCCTCATTCCTTTTTTATTTTGAGACAGAGTCTCACTAAGTGGTTAAGTTGGCCAGGCTGGGATCTAATTTGTGATCTTCCTGCCTCAGCCTCCCAGAGTGATGGAATTACAGGTGTGCATCACCATGTCCAGCCATTTTTACAGGCTGTGTGTGTGTGTGTTTGTATATGTGTATAGAATCATATCATCTGCAAATAGGTATACTTTGACTTGATCTTTTCCTCTTTATATGCCTTTTATTTCTTTTTCTTGCCTAACTACTCTGAGTGAATAATATGTGGCATTGCAGAATTGTGGTGTGGAAAAGCACTGGGCTTTTTGCCACATTTACCTGATAATTATAATAAGGATGAGTATGTAGTTGAGGGGATATTTGGGTATCTGATTGGGTGTGTGTGGGATAGGTAGTGATTTTAGAGGGCATTCATTTTTCCCTTGTATCACAAACGTCCATGGAGGTTCCTCTAGTTTTTCCAGTTGGTTAAATAGAGCAAGCTCCCATTCTGGTCCTGTTGTAAGTTACATCGAGAGAATTTCAGTTTTAAACTTTTGCACCCTAAGTCATCAAAGACCCTTTGGGTTAAATTATCACTCAGTGCCCCATGCTGTGTAGATTCATTATTCTCCCTTCCATATATATATATATATATATGAAGGTAAACTCCAAATACTGCGAGCACTACATTTTGAATAACTGGTTGAGGCCAGCTTTTATATGTAGTCATATCTATATGAATATATATTATATTCATAAAGAGTGAATATGAAGCCCAGGAAAAGGTTAAACATTTACTTGTATTCCTAAAGTTGAGTTTCTTCACTCAAAATTGCAGTAGTAAGGACTGTGAAGTTTCCTCAAGGAGGTGCCCCAGGAGCATGCTAGAGAAAGTAGAGTATCAGGTCATTCTTTTCTGATACCTAGCCTCCAATGACGGTCCTCAGTGAGCCATTCTTCCTGGTATGCACATGCTGGTGCCGTCCTCTTGCACACTGCTTCCGGGGTGGTCTGTGACTGGCAGCGTCCAGTAGAAAGCAGCAGAAGTGAAGTTGTGCCAGTTCTATGCCTATTATTTAAGACGACTGGCAGTTTCCTTTCCCTTTCTCTTACTGTACTTGCTTTGAGACACCCTGTAAGAAGCCTGGTTTCCCTCCTAGAGATCCAGAGACCACGTGAAGATGTGTCTGAGACTTCATGTAGAAGAGCACAGGGCCAGCCACGTCAGAGACTCAGTCAAGCTTCTGAATGTTCACCTGCCATCTAACTGCAACTGCATGAGAAACCGCGAGTGAGATCAGCAGAAGAACCATCCTGCCAAGCGCAGTCAATCACAGAACAGAGAAAGAAAACAGGTGGATGTTTTAGCCTTTAAGTTATGGGGTAGTTTACAAGGTGACAACAGATGATAGAAACACTCTTTTTCATAGCTTTTCTGTAGCCCACACTGCAATGTAGGGTAATGGAGATCTGATTTCCAAACTTTCCTGAGCCCACAAGGCCAGCTTTCCCTGTGGGAAACTGAACTCTCTGAGCCATCACCACATTGTGATCCAAACTTCAGTACAGTATCTTCCCAGAAGGTAGGACAGTCATCCCTCTGGATCTGTGGGTTTCACTTCCATGTATCCAATTGCAGATCAAAAATACTTGAAAAACTTGTCAGTAGTGAGCATGTACAGACATTTTTCTTGTCACCATTTCCTAAACAATACCGTGTAACCATTATTTGGCTGGCATTTACATTGTCTTAGGTATTATAAGTATTAAGAGTAATTTTGGGATGATTGAAAGTGTATGGGAGGGTGTGCAGTGGTTATATATGGCACTGCTTTATATCAGGGACTTCAGCATCTGTGTATTTTGGTATTTGCTTGGTGTCCTGGAACCAATCACTCAAGTATACCCAGAAACAACTATATTCCAAATCTTGTCTTGAGTTGTGCATGAAAGGCCTCAGGCCCAGATCTTGGCATTTCTGGCACCAATAAATCGGTAGGGAAACTCTTTGGATGATTTCTAATCAATCATCCAGATAGGCGGTCTCCTCCTTCAACATGCCTGCCTATCCGCAGGGTGACAATTCCTCAGTGCCATTAGCTTCCTAGACAACCATACTGCCCACCACATACCCAGACAAAGCCTGGTTCCACTCAAGCATTCTCACCTATGAATACATGATGTCTCCTAAAGCTTGCCTCAGATTGAGCTCGGATTGCCTATTTTTCTACAAGCATCATTCTGCTGCAAATTCAGAAGGGATATTGCTTTCTGGCTTTGTTTACTTATTTTTGCTTCTCTAACAAGAGCTATACTTAAACAGACCTTTGAAAATATTAATTTGCAGATGTATATACTTTTGCAGATGTAAATATACTTCCAAGTATATTTTGGAGATAGTTGATTGGCATATCATCCAAGTTAACCACTTAAACACAGCAACCTTCCTTGCATTGTTTCATTTAGAATGCACATCTTTATTTTTAAATGTATCCAACTCAAATTATCTAGGTTACTGGAAGGTCAAAGGGCTGTAAACAATGGGAGGGGGAAGTTAATTTATATTTGTTTTGAGAATATATTGTGGTTTTCTCCAGGAGCAGCAGGTGTCCTTAATTATGGTTTTGCTTACATGCACACTGGAATGAGCTTGTGCAGTCCAAGCATGTATTTGTCAAGGACATACTGGGTAACAGGAGGGAGAGCTGCTGTTCCTCACCATGACAGGTTGCATGCCAAATCCAAAGATGCCACACTTACTCAAAATTCTGAAAATGTCTCTTTGTTATTTACCTCCAAGATCTGCCTCCCTTTCCCTCAGTTGTAGGAGAGTTTGGGCCGAAGTCTCTGCTTGTCCATTCTACAGTCTGTCCCGGAAGAACTTCAGGGACCTGGCACGGTTGGGAGGCATGGTGAGCGGCAGTGGGACTGTACTGGATTCAGTATGAGAATGCAGCGCTTCAGGTGGCATCTGACTTGATAACTCCCGTGTTTCTATCCCTGGCCCAAACTCTCTCCCAAACCCCAAGAGGTGCCTATTTATCTCCCCTGGAATGTCCCACGGGATGGGACCTGTACTTGAACTTCTTTCCCTCTTTCTCTTCAAAATTGCCCTCTCCTCTGTTCTTCACATCAGTGACTGAGGTACCCCAGTCCCCATAACTAAGAGTTTAGGAATCATTCCTTCCTTCTCCTCCTCCTCTGTTGCTCTTCACATTCTCCAGTTTTTGCTGATTTATCCACTTATTTTTACTGTGTCTACCTCTCTCTCTGCACCCTCACTTCCATTGAGACCAGCCTCCATCAACTCATGTCTGTTCTACTCAAACATTCTCAGAACTGGTTTTCTTGCATTCAATCTTGCTTCCCATTCCCATCCATCCTCCACAGAGCAAAGACGATGAAGGGCTGTCACAGACTATTGCACTATTGCATGCCATTCCCTACCAATGGCTCACATTTTCAAGCCTTCACACCTTTGCTCTGGTGATCTAGTCTCCTGTAAGCCCTTACCCTGTTTCTTCCTGTTAAGTCCAGCTTCTCTTTCACAAACCAGCATAAAGGTCTTGTCTTCTCTGAATATTTGTCGTCCCTACCTGCAGCTAAAAATGTCCACTCCATCCTCGGACTGTATCTAGTCCTTTCTCCTTCATTATGGCACTGATCCCAGTGTGCAGGAAGATCTTTCTCTTCTACGTTGCAACCCGCAGGAGATAAGGGCTTCCTCATTTCTTGCTAACAACCTTCTTTCACCTGCACAGCTGATTGGACTCAACCAACACTAGCCATTTGGGGCCTATTTGGAGGCCTCCCACATGTCTTATTACCCTGTACATAAAGGATGGTCCACCAGGTTCTTAGATATCACCTGAAGGCTTGTTAGTAACTCACAACCTCACTGAATTTATCAAATCAGAACCTGCATTTTAGCAAGATCCCTAGGTGATCCACATGCACATTAACATTTAGGAAGCAGTACACTACATCATTACCCAAGGCAATGAGCATTCTCAAAAAACGGCAAAGAGCACACCTTGTAACTCAGTGCTCTCAGACATGGTCCCAACTTTCAGATCAGCTGTGCAGTGTGAGTTTTGGCTTCTGAACTGCCAGCCCAATTTCCTTCTTCCTTGTAGTTTGAGACCGTTCCCTTCTCCAGAAACATAGAAGGTCCCTGTCCTAGATGCTGCAACCCTTTCTCTATTGGAGGGCTGTGGTTGCACAAAGATAGCCCCCCTTAGGGAGGGAGCTTGTGATTCCTTACAGCTCGCGTAGTCACTGTGGTCTTTGGCCAAGGTGTGAGTCAGGCCTTGGATCCTCTATTAAGCATCAGTGAAAGGAATGCTGCTGAATGATATCCAGCGAGCTTTTGAGCTAACCACTCCTAGAAACATCTGGCACTGGCATAGGCTCTTGACTATGAATGTGGATGAAGGAAACAATTGAGCAACTTGAAGCAATCACAGTTTTGAATGTTTTGTGTTTATGCTTTGATGAGAAGAGGCAAACAACTAAGCAATGCTTCCTAGATTTTAGAAGAAAGGTAAAGACTCCATTAAAGGACTTTCTTTCCTTTTGAATTTGAACAAGAATGCCTTTCCCTTCCTTCTAGACCTTCCCTAGTTACCAACACAGCTCAGGCATGGCATTCAGTGCCCGCCTTGGTGGCAGGCACTGGTGGTCTCATGAAGTACTCTGGCTCACTTCTTCGGCATGTAGCAAAGACACCTGGTAATCTCAAAGGCCCTCCAGGTCAGGCAAAGCAGCTCCAATTGGGAAGTGGCAAAACCCGCTGTTTTTGCCCCAGGCATGTATTTGCCAATAAATTACCACTCCTCAAAATTCTTTGCTCTCATTCCAGCTGCTTGGCTTCTAGTCAGAACCACACCTAGTCTGGGATGGGAGTGGTTTCAGATCAGTGTCTGACAATGGGAAAGACACAAAATTGTCCTTCTGCCACTGAAGTGACAGAGAAATCAGGGCTTGCTAACAACCTTTCTGTCACAGACCCCTGACCGGGCATTTAATCAGAGGATTATGTTGTCAAATTAGGCTTTGCCAGTCAAAATAACAACTATTTTAAATCAGAAATTGAAAGATGATGAACAACCCAATGATGGAAACTACACTTCTCACGAGAAAATTGCCTTTAGACAAAATTGGGAAATAGAGCCACATTTCACATTTTTTCTTTATTAACTAGGTATATCAGTAAGATTTCTTTTGAGGAAAAAAAATATGCCTGTTCATGAACTTAATCTGTTCCACTATTTTGGAAAAGATGGCCATGTTCATGTTCGTGTGGGAAAGATGGCTGAGGCTGTGTTTGTCACCTAATGCAGAGTTTTCAAACAAACAAAAACAAAATTTTGCCGAACACTTCCATTTGTGAACCAAATTGTTCTCAAACAAAAGTGTTCACGAACCGAGGTACCACTATATCTCAACAGATTTGTTGCCCTGCCCAGGAGAGATATACTCTAATGGGGTCCTTTTTCCATTTGGTGTCCCGAAGCCAACAATGAAACTGAATCTGAGTTTCCATGGCACATGTTTTAATGCAGCGGACAAAGAACAGAGAAGCAGGAGCCCAGTGTACAAATCAACTTCTCAGTTAGGATTGAAAGGTTGTACATATAGAGTAGCATGTCTTTTCCTGAAATTTGTAGAATCTTCTCAGAACTCAGGTGCCACCTCTTTCTTCCTTTCATGTTCTAGTTTTTCCAGTCATGACATCAGGTAGGTGTGTCATTTAGCATGGAAATTAGATTATAATGAAGTTAGAGATCATCTGACAGCCATCTCAGATCCAACATGTTTTGGCTACCTAGCCAAAGGGGAATTGTTGGCCCTCACACATGCTGTCTTCAAAGATGAACAAAATTAGGACAAGAAATTCAGCTAGATCTCATAGGCATTACACTGGGTAACCAGACAGATGATAGATAGATAGATAGATAGATAGATGATAGATGATAGACAGACAGACAGATAGATAGATCAGATTTTGAGAAATTAGCTCACATGATTGTGGGGGTTGGCAATTCAAAATCCATAGAGGAAGCCAGCAGGCTGGAAACTTAGGCAGGATTTTTATATTATAGACTTCAGATGGAATTCCTTTTTCTACAGTCTAACAAGGCATGTCTGGGATTTCAGTTTCATTTAATCTACGTCATATTTTGTTCCATGTTTCATCCCACCAATTACACTGTTAGACTGGGTAAAAACCAACTGGCCTTCCTGGTCGAAGAGGACACAGATTCAAAGATATTGGTGTGAATCACACAGAAATATGGCAGGGCACCCTGTGTAATTAGCAACCCAGGAAGGGTTAGAAGAGAGTGGCATTTGTCTGATGACTCCAGCATGCATAGACAAGTAGGCTGACAACTTGTCTCAGTCTCAGCTTGTATAAATGACCTTTGCAGCAATGTCTAGGGAGCCTGTATTAGTCTACTCCCTGTTGCTACAACAAAATACCTGAGGATGAATACTTTATAAAGAAACTCTAAGAATGGTACCAACTCAAAGTCACAAGATTTTCTCCTATGTTTCTATATAGAACTTTCACGTTTAGGTCAGTAATCCATTTTGAATTATTTTTGTGTATATGATGTGCATTAAGAATCTACTTTTCACATGTGGACATCCAATTGTTCTAGACCATTTTTTGAAGACTAACCTTTTTCCATTGTATTGCTTGTGTTGATTGTTTGTCAAAAATTAATTGGCTATTAATGGACTTTCAATTCTGCCCAATTGATCTCTTTTTCTGTCCTTGTGCCATTTTTAAACTTTCTTGTTTTGAAACCAGGTCGTTTTTCCTTCCAAAATTGTTTTGGCTATTCTATATCCTTTGCATTTCTATGTAAATTTTGGTTTCAGATTGTCAATTTCTACACAAAAGTCTGCTGTGATTTTGATAGGGCTTGCATTGACATTTTACATCCCTTTTAGGATCATTGCTATCTTGACATTATTGAAATTCTCAATCCATGAATACAGATTCTCTCTCCATTTATTTAGATCTTTATTTTCCCTCAGTAATGATCTATAGTTTTCAGTGTGCAGGGTTTTTTTACACCTTTTGTTAGATTTAATACTAAGTGTTTCACATATTTTTATGCTATTTAGCACATATAGTTTTTGGCAGTGCTGGGGACTAAATCCAGGGCTTCATGCATATTAGGCAAATGCTCTACCACTGAGCTATATCTCTAGCCTTTTTTGTGCTATTGTAAGTGGCATTTAATTTTAGATTCTTTCTAGTACATGGAACTACAATTGAATTTTGTATACCGGTCTTGTACCCTGTGAATTTTCTAAGCTATTAATTCTACCATTTTGTATAGATTCCTTGGAAATTTTTATACACAGGATCATGCTATCTGCAAATGAATACAGTTTTACTTCTTCCTTTTCAATCTGGATACCCTTAATATCTTTTATTGATATTACTTACTACGTTGGCTAAAATCTCCAGTGCAGCGTTAAATAGAAGTGACTGAAATAGACATCCTTGACATGTTCTCCTCTTAAAAGCAGTCATTCTTTCACCATTAAGTATGATGTTAAACTGTGTTTTGTTTTATTTTGCTTGTTTTCATAGATGCCTTTTCAGCCTAAGGAAGTCTCTTTCCAGTCCTAGTTTGTTGAGAACTTTATCCTGAATGGGTGTTGGATTTCAGAATTTGGAAAATGCTAATTTTCTTGTTTTATAGTTCTATTGGGATATTCATGTGGTTTTTTGTTATGATATATCATGTATATACTACTGGCAGTACTAGAGATTAAACCCAGGGTCTTCACACTGAGCTATGTACCCAGCCCTTTATAGCTTTTATTTTGAGACAAAGTCTCACTGAGATGATAAGTTGCCCAGAGTGGGTTCAAACATGTGTTCCTCCTGCTTCAGCCTCCCAGAGTGCTGGGATTACAGGCATACACCACCATGCCTGGTTACTTTTAGGCCTTTATGCAGAAGTGGGGGCCAGGTATTCAGGTGGTGCCCTCTAAATTCTGTTCACTGCCTTGCTTTTTTGTACAAGAGACATGGGAATGGAAACCATACTTTCTTTTGTGCTAAAACACACAATTCTTAGTGTACCATTTTTACTTTCTGTTATTTTAACCATATGTTTTAGCTAATTTTAATGTTCTAAGCATTACAATTATAATATTTTAACTTACTGCAGTCACTTTAGATGAATATTAATTTAATTCCAGTAAAATATAGAAAGTTTTCTTTCAACAGAGCTCAATTTACTCATTCCTACCCCACTTCTTTGTGGTTTTATTGTCATATATACTACATCTCTATATATGTTATAAATCCAACAATACTGTGTTTTCATTGTTGGTTTATGAAATCTTATGTCTTTAATAGAAGTTTAGGGAAGAAATTAGACAAAATGTATCTCTGAGGTCTTTTATATTAACCTACTATTTCTGTTACTCATTAATTCTTGCTGTGGGTTTAAGTCAGAAATTATTTCCTTTCAGCATGAAGGACACACTTTACTATTTCTTATAAGGCAATCCTGCTAACAAAGAATTCTCTCATTTTTTTACCCTGAAATATCTTTATTTCATCTTCAGTTTTAAAAGAGTCTTCTACTGTGTGTAAAATAGGCAAATGGGATTACATCAAAATAAAACCTCCTTCACAACAAAGGAAATAACAGAGTGAAGAGACAAGCTATGGGCCAGGCGAAAATGTTTGCAAACCACAGATCTGATAATGGATGAATATCCCAAATATATACGGAACTCAAAGAACTCTAGGTGAAGAAAAAATAATCTGATGAAAAGATGAGCAAAGAACCTAAATAGATGTTTCTCAAAAGGCCAATAGATATATGAAAAATTGCTGAACATCACTAATCAGGGAAATGCAAATTCAAACCACAGTGAGATATCACCTCACACCTGTTAGGATGGCTAGTATCAAAAGGACAAAATGAGAATAAGAACTGGTGAGGATGTAGAGAAAAGAGAACCTTTCTGTATTGTTGGGGGAGATGTAACGAAATATAGCCTTGATGGAAAACTTTATGGAGGTTCCTCAAAAACTTAGAAAAAAGCTCGGTATGGTGGCATGGGCCTATAATTCCAGCTACTCAGGAGGCCAAGGCATAAATTGGAGTCCAGCCTGAGCAATTCAGCTAGACCTTGTCGCAAAGTAAAATTTGAAAATGGGCTGGAACTATAGTTCAGTGATAGATCACTTACCTAGCATCCATTTAATCTCTAGTGCCACAAATAAATGAATGAAAGAAAAATAAATTAAAAATGGAATTATATATATATATATATCCAAAGGAAATGACAGTTTGACGTAGAGACATCTGCACTCCCTTATTTACTGCAGCATTGTTCACAATAGCCAAGATATGAAAACAACCTGAGTTTTCATCAACTGATGAGTGGAAACCAAACACCACAGCACAGGCTTATAATCCCAGCACGCTGGAAGGCTGAGGAGAGCAAGTTTCAGCCCAGCCTGGGGAACTCAGTAAGACACTGTCTCAAGACAAAAACTACAAAAGGGAATGGGGATGTAGCTCAGTGCAAAGGCCCTGGGTTTAATCCCCAGTATGGGAGGCAATGAACGAATAAAGGAAAAGAAATGTGTTAGGATGCATACAACGAAATATTATTCAGCCTCAACAAGAAGGAATTCTCTCATCTGTAATAACACAAGTGGAATTGGATAACATTGTACTGTGTGAAATTACCTAGGGGAAGAAAGACAAATACTACAAGATGTTCCTACATGTAGAATCTAAAACTATTGAACTCCTGAAAGCAGAGAGTAGAACTAGTGCATACCAGAGGTTGGGGAGTGGGAGTAATAGGGAGATACTAATCAGAGGGCACAAAGCCTCAGTTAGATAGGAAGAATATGCTTGATTTTATTTTAAGCCTGCTCCATAGCATGGCAGATATAGCTAATACTTGAGTACTATACATTTTAACATGTCTGGGAGGGTGGATATCGAATATTCTCATCAAGGAAGATGTCAAATATTTGAAGTGATGAATGTGTTTGTTTGTCTTGTTCTGTAATTCCACACTGTATTAAAAAATGTAGCACAACTTTGTACCCCATACGGGTGCAGTACATCTACGATTTGTCAATATATGGCAGTTTAAAAAGGGACATTGTTTTGGTGGAGGTCTCAAAGACATTGCCAGGAAAGTTGAGTATGCTGAGTATGAAAGGAATTGGGGTCTGGATTATTGAGAGGATTAAAGGAGCAGACAAAGTAATGAGAAACAAGGTGTGGGGAGAGGTTTTAGGAAGAAAACGTCCCTGGCTAGTGTGGTCTTTGCTTTTAGTGATGATAGAAATTAAAACTGCAGTGACGGTATGAATTTACAGACAAAGGTTTTGTTGGAAGGGAAGAGAAGATGCAGAAAGGATTCCAGCTTCAAAAACCATATGATCATCTCAATAGATGCAGAAAAAGCATTTGACAATATACAACACACATTTATGATAAGATCCCTACAAAAAATTGAAATAAACCTTCTCTACCTCAATCTGATAAAAGCTATCTATGAAAAACCAACAGCCAATATCATACTAAATGGTCACAAAATGAAATTTTTTTCACACTAAAATCGGGAACAAGACAAGGATGTCCTCTATCACCACTCTTGTTCAATATAGTTTTGGAAACATTAGCCACAGCAATTACACAAGAGAAAGAAATAAAAGGAATAAAGATAGGTAATGAAGAAGTCAAATTGTCATTATTTGCAGATGACACGATACTCTATATAGAAGACCCCAAGAACTCCACCAAAAGTCTTCTAGACTTAATAACCAAATTCAGTCAAGTAGCTGGTTACAAGGTCAACACACAAAAATCAATAGCTTTCCTCTACACAAACAACAGACTCATTGAGAGAGAAATAGGGCAAACAATTCCTTTCACAATAGCATCCAAAAAACTGAAATACTTAGGAATCATCCTAACAAAAGAAATCAAAGACCTCTGCTCTGAAAACTATAGCACTCTGAAAAGAGAGATTGAAGATAATATCAGAAAATGGAAAGACATCCCTTGCTCCTGGGTAGGAAGGATCAACATAGTGAAAATGGCCATATTTCCAAAACTGCTATATAGATTCGATGCAATTTCAATTGAAATCCCAGCAGTATACTTCATGGACCTTGAGAAAACAATCCAAAAATTCATTTGGAACAAGAAGAGACCAAGAATAGCAAAAGCAATTCTAGGCAATAAAGACAAGGCAGGGGTTATCACAATCCCCAACTTGAAACTGTACTACAAAGCTACTGTAATAAAAACAGCATGGTACTGTCAAAGAAACAGACCTGAAGATCAGTGGAACAGATCAGAAGATGCAGAAACAACGCCAGACACACTCAGCCATCTCATCTTCCATGAAGGAGCCAAACAGCCTCACTGGAGGAAAGATAGCCTCTTTAATAAATGGTGCTGGAAAAATTGGATTTCAACTGGCCAAAGATTAAAACTAGACCTACATCTCTCACCATGCACTAAACTAAAATCAAAGTGGATTGAAGATCTAAATATTAAAACAGAAACACTAAATCGGCTGGAAGAGAGGTTAGGTAGAACTCCTGAAGACATTGGTGTAGGAAAAGATTTTATGAACAAAACTTCAGTTGCCCTGGAGCTAGCACAATCAACAAGTGGGATCTCTCCTTATTAAAAAGCTTCTGCACAGCAAGCAAAACCACCAACGGTGTGAAGAGACAACCCACAATGTGGGAAAAAATTTTCGCCAGCAGTGCTTCAGACAAAGGTCTACTATCTCGAATCTATAAAGAACTTAAAAAAATCAGACCCCCCAAATTTAAAGACCCAACCCAAAAATGGGGATCTGAAATGAACAGATATTTCTCAGACAAAGAAGTAGAAATAGCAAATAAACATATGAAAAAATGTTCAACATCACTGGTCATTCAAGAGATGCAAATGAAAACAATGCTGAGATTCCGCCTCACCCCAGAAAGAATGGCTGCTATCATGAAATCAACCAATAACAAATGCTGGCGGGGCAATGGGGAAAAGAGGAACCCTGCTCCACTGCTGGTGGGAGTGTAGACTGGTGCAAGCACTGTGGAAATCAGTATAGAGATACCTCAGAGAACTAGGACTGGAAGTCCATTTGACCCATTTATTCCCCTGCTGGGTATCTTCCCCAAAGAATTAAAAGAATCATATCACAGTGATGTATGCGCACCCATGTTCATAGCAGTACAATTCGTTATAGCTAAAACTTGGGAGGAACCCAATTGCCCATCAAGTGGAGACTGGATAAAGAAGATGTGGGGTTTTTTTAAAATAAAATGGAGTACTACTCAGCCATAAAGAATCAGAAATTAGAGACATTTATAGCTAAATGGATGCACATTGAGGTGATACTCTTTAGTGAATTAATAGGACACACATGTGTAAATACCGAATAGTTTCTCTAGTGTGAGAAACTGAAAGTGTAAATAAGGACTAAAAGATATAATGGATAATGTGAAATAGGAAGAAAAGGTGCAAAGGGGAAGGGGAAGTGGGAGGGGTAGGGGAAAAGAAAGAAGAGAATGGAATTGATATGAGGAAAAGAAAAAATGGAAACAAAGTCTTTGTAAATTGGGAGGGGTGGAGGGGTTGAAGGGAGGGCAGGGGAAGGGGGAAAAATAAGAACCAAGATGGATTATGTAAAGGTGCAAATTTCCATTGGTGAATGTCATTATATCTTAAATGTATCAATAAAATTAGTTAAAAAAAAGAGAAAGGACTCTAGCTTGAGTAGTAGCTGGAGGGGGCACAGTCTTATGGAAGAGGACCAGACTGGACTATCAAGTCCAAATGGGGGCCACTTTTAGTGCACTAGTGGGCTGGGGTCAGGTCAATCACTATGTCAGCCCTGGTTTTGTAACTCAAGTTGAATCTTCATGATTTGGCACCTGAGTTCCATGGAAGAAATCCTCATGACTTGAGGGGCACTTTCAGTCATGTGGGGCTCTGCTGGGGTCCAAGGTCCCTGCAGGTTTCGAGCAATGGAGATTTGGGGCATAGGTAGGTGTCCCTGTATATCTCTTGTCTTGGTGTCTTCGGTTTTGAATGGTTAATGAGATAGGCTAGATAGATTTAGGGCTAATAAACCTTGTTTTGCCAACTGTTAGCCAAGTACTCTCTAAATGAGTAACAGATCAGAGAAGGATTTGACCCAGAGTTTTAAAAAATGGAGGTCAAGCTTTGTTCCACTTTTTGCCACTCATTGGAACCTTAAATGAAGTTACAATTTTTAGCAAAAACCACTTTTAAGTGTCTGAATGCTTCAGAAAACATAAATCGTGCTTTTTATGAGTGAAAGTTAAGGATATAGGAGTTTATTTTTTGTCACTATGGTGGCCACTACGTCCAAAGGAGAAGGGGTGTAGTTTGGAAAAAAATTCATTTTGAAAAGCCATGAGCACATCCAAAAGAACAGTTGGAAATGTAAGGCATCTGGAAATGTAAGTCTGAAGCTCAGGAGCAAACCCAAAAACAAAACAAAAACCTCCAAAGGTGAAAAATACAAAAGACCTTTCATATTGCTATTTAGATACACAAGCTGGGTATGCTACATATGCATGGCTACATAGCACCCTGGGAGGCTGAGGCGGGAGGATCACAAGTTTGAGCCCAGTCTAGGCATCTTAACAACTTAGAGATACTCTATCTTAAAATAAAAAACAAAACGAGCTAGGGATGCAGCTCAGTGTGAAGGCCCTGTGTTCAATCCTCAGTCCTGTAAAAATAAGGGGCGGGGGGGGGGGATTACAGATATGTCCAAAAACCTTTGGTCCTCTATAGTCCAGACTTACCTACAACCCCAAGAAAGCCGTTTGTTGTTGTTTGTTTTCATTTTTGCTTTTGTTTTGTGGAAATTGTATATGGAGAGGTCATGCGGAAAGGAACATACAGACTAAGTAAAAGAGTGTGGGATACAGAAGAAATTGAAAAGAAAGGACAAAAAAAGCTCATATGACATACCAGGAAAGTAGTCAATAACCATCCCCTTAAAACTATGATGCAAGTGCTGGTCCAGAGCAAGTAACTATGGTAATTTTCTCTTCCACTTACTCCCTCTCTGTCCCATTTTCAATGTGAGCTTCATAAATATCTGTATGGGTTTTTGTGTCACTTGCTTCGGGTTTGTTTTGGTACTTGCCCTTTCTTGCCTTTTTTCCTCTTAGTTTCTTTATCAAACATTCCCTCGGGGAACTTTGCCATTATACACAAGTCCAATATTTGTCCTTGCGTTGGCCCACGTTTCTCCAAAAGCTTGTAATTAAACTACATCTGAGAATGCCGAGGAGTTGCCTCAATATAGCCCAGAAAGGCCACTAGATGGCAGTGTCTGGAAGGAAGATTTGCTAACCAGACTTAGGCATTCAGGAGTCCTTTATTGCTGCTAAGCGGCGAATTGATTATTCTGCTTTTAGGCTGTTGAAACCAGTTGTTAACAAAAAGCACTGGACCTAACTGGATCCCTTTGTCTACCGCAGGAGAAAATTCTTGTTTATAAAGCTCTCAGGGCTGCAAAACCTGCTTTCCAAGTTTGTGCGCTTTTTTCCCCAAGTTTGTGTTTTCCCCCCACCTCAAATATCACACTACTTCCTAGCCACAAATCTTCTGATCTGTTCCCTTTTATTCCCTATTCTCTATTGTTTGTTTTTATTTTTAATGCAAATAATGAATCACTTCTCATTCTGCAGCTTGGTTAGTGAGCTGGGTTGATTTTCTTTCCTCATTTTCAGCATCAATTTGTAGAATCATGTGCTATCAAAGCCCAAAGGGATCTTAGATTTTGTTGAGTCCAGCCCTATCATTTACATGTGGGGAAACTGAGGCAAAGAAAGAGCAGAATCTTTCTCAAGGTCACAGAACAAACCAGGGCAGAGTCCTATGGGTTAGTCTCATAACGTACTTGTAATTATCAACAAAACAACCTGGAGATCTTTTTTCTTTTTTTTTTTTTTGTGGTACTGGGGATCGAACCCAGGTCCTCGCGCTTTTGGGCCAGGCAGCGGAACCACTGAGCTAAATCCCCAGCCCCTGGAAATCATTTTTGATTTATTAATTATGGGTATGGTACAGCTGGGAAAGGGAAAGGGACAGGAGGTATAAGACATGGTACCTGACCTCCAGGCATCTAAGTGGAAAGGTAGACTTACACACAATGAAAACAATTAATGCCTTGTGTGATAAGGCAGTAGAAGAAAAATGCTAATATGGGTGAATCACACAGGGATTCAGAGCAGCCATGAGAGGAAATGGCCATGGGTGAGGGTAGAGGAGTAGAAACAAGAGGAGGCTTGGAGATGGACAATTCAAGAATTATTATTCTTCAGGGACCAAACCTAGACTGCTTTAAATAGCGCATGAGGGCTGAAGAGAAGTAAAAGACTAGATTCAATGGTGGGCTGGAATTGTACCATGGAGGCCCTTAAATGTCAAGGAAATTTGCTACAAAGGCTAAACAGGAAGTTGCAAAACTTTTCAATTTTCAGATTCTCGATTGTCAGTGGTAACTTTCCATTCCATTTGAGTCCTCCAGAAGTATCATCTTTGCTTTGCCCCACTTTTGTTAATGTATCTCAGCATCTCAGAAAGGGAGATGAAATTGAACTTAAAAATTGGACTGAAGGTTATTTCTATTACACTTGTTCCTTAATGACTAAACCGAGGGTGACCTGGCCATTCTCCAACTATAAAACCCATCCATTCACTTTGTTTTGATTTTCCACCCACTCAGGGAGTCTGAGTACCCCATCTCAGCATCCCACAGCTCCCTTTGTTCCAAGGCCCTTAGAGAGTCTTTGCCATCTGAGAAATCTCTATAGGAAGCGAACATGACTTCATACAAATGAAAGAGACCTCCAAACAAAAGGGCTCTTTAAAAGCAGTCTGAACATAGGAACAAACCAATATCCTTTTCAAATTGTCAAGAGCACATCAGTGCCCAAGCAGCTCAGCTAGTCATATTTCAAGGCCAATAAAGCCCACCCCCACCCTTTCTTGAGTCTTCCATTAATGCTCCCAAATGGCTTAAGTTCTTCTCTTTACCAGCGGACCTTCCATGTGTCTTTCCTCCTCCTACTGGCTCCTTTCCCTCCACCAGTATGCCATGCTTTTCCTCTTGGCCTTTGCTTGATACACTGACAGGAACATTCCAGGCACTCCGTAAATGATTTTCTTTTCCTTTGCAAGGGCCTTTGCAAGTTAGCAAAAGTGGGCTAAAACAAAGATGATACTTCTGAGGGAATCAAATGGAATGGAAATTTACTACTGGCAATCAAAAATCTGAAGATTAAAAGCATTTGAAACTTTCTATTTAGCCCTAGTAGAAAATTTGCCTGACATTTAATGAATTTTGCCTTTTACCTAGGCTTTAGATATTCTAGAGCTACTTACTGGATCATTGGATGTAAGGATCATTCAGCAATAAGAAAATAGTCATGACATTTACAGTTCTCACTTCTGTGCCTCGTCACATGGCCATAGGTAGTATTTAGAAGTACCTTCTTCTATTTTCCATTCTGCATTACCTTCACTTCAGCTGGCACCTCAGCTAATGGCTCTTTACCTGGTGAGTGACCCAAATCTTCACTCCTGAAGGATCCGGGCTGCTACTAGTCCTGCCTGGATTAGGTTATTGTTGTTTTTCATTAACATTAATTATAGGATTTGGGAGTATTAGGAGGCACTGTATGGATTTCCCTGTATTCCATATATACTTCTTACCTCCATTTTGGCGGAGTGGTCCAATTACCTCTTGGTCATGAGGATCAATTATCTCAGCTAGCCCAGCACCTCTTTTCTTTGCTTTGCTTTTACTTTGCCTGTTGATTCAGAGGCATGAGGAATTCGAAGTGGTCAGGCAGTGGTCTTAACTTCACATTAATAAAGTCATCATTTTATTTCCTGGTGGAAGCATTCCTCCTTTTGGAACTAAGATTTCTAGTTCACCAAAACAAAAGGTCATGGGAAGAGAAAACAAAAATGTTGCTAGTGTTTCACTTAGAGTAATGATGTGTGCTGCTGCTTCCATTTCCACCCCTTTGATTCCCAGATCAGTGAATTTCCTGGCTATGAGACAAACAGAGCCATATATTGGATGCTGATTCAAAGCATACACTGCATTTGGTGAATTTCCCCCCAGCCCTACAAGTTATTTCCTCCTAGCTAGTGCTATAACTGAGTCACCAAAAAGGCATTCAACCATTCTATCAAGCTAGCCGCTTTAGAATCGTGAGGAACATGGTAAGACCAGTGCATTCTGAGAGAATGAGTCCAAGGCTGCACTTCTTTGGTTGTGAAGTGAGTTCCTTGGTCAGAAGCAAGGCTCTATGGAAAACTATGATGGTGGATAAATCATCATATGGATGTTAATTTTTGCACAAGCTTTGTGTGGAGAGAAGTTTTGTGTGCAAATCTTTCTCCAGAGTAATTCTAGAAGGACAAAACACTGCACCTTGTATGATGGAAGCAATCCAGTGTAATCAGCCTGCCATAAAGCTGGCTGATCACCTAAGAGAAGGGTGCCATATTGAGGACTCAGTGTTGTTTCTCAGCACACTGGAAATTCAGCAGTGGCTGTAGCCAGGTCAGCCTTGGTGAGTGAAAGTCCATGTTGCTGAACCCATGCGCAAGCTTCATTCTTGCCTCCATGGTCACTTTGGGTGACAGTTTCATGTGGGCCATTTGGGCCACTTCTTCATATAACTTATTTGCTCATGAGCCCATTCAATGATAGTGTGTGTCTGGGTAAAGATGTTGACTGGTATCCACAGAATGGGTCATCCTGTCCACTTGATCATTAAAAGCCTTTGCTACTGAGGTCACTTTTTGTGAATATTCCAATGGGACACACATATTTTCATCTTTTTGCCTATTCAGAGAAATCTAGCCACATACTTCTTGCCAACAGTTTCTTTTTAACTTACCAAATTTTCAATCCAGTTAAACCATTTGCCACAGTCCATGAATCAGAATCTAATCATACATCTGGCTATTTCTCCTTCCAACCAAAGTGAACAAGCATTGCTGAAAGTTGTGTCGGTTTGGAGATTTCCTTTCGGTGTTGTCCCACACAGATGTCCCACAGTGGGGCTATAGCACTGCTGCTGTCTGCTTTCAAGTAGTGCCTGAACAATGTGTAGAACAATCTGTAAATAAGGCCCAATTCTCCTCTTCGCCTGTGAACTGATTGTAGGCAACTTGTTTTGAGGCTGCATGTGCAGGCTGAGCAAGAGAAAGCAGTGCCACAGGAGTGGGAACCATGGGCATTTGGGCTACTTCTTCACGAGACTTCTTTGTGCTTTCAGAGCCTGCTGCAGCCTAATACTGTGTGTGCCATTTGGTAGTGGGAGGACCAAATGCAAAAATTTATTTTTCACCTTAGCAGAGATTTCTTGACATGCTTCACACAATTGGACCCCTAGAAATTCGTCGAGCTAAGGGCTTGCCAAATTTTTATTGAATTTATTTCCTAGCTGCTGTCACTGTCTTTTCATTTACATAATTGCTAATATGCTGTCACCCATATATTTGTTCCTCTGAACATAATGCATCTCTTTTCTCTCTATTTAAGAGTTTCTCTTTATAATTAGTTTTGAGCAATTTGATTATGATGTGCCTGCCTCTGGTTTTCTTTTTTTTAAAATTAATTTTATTGGTACATTTTAGGTATACAATATAATGACATTCATCATTGGAAATTTGCACCTTTACATAATCTCTTGGTTCTTATTTTTTCCCCCTTCCCCTGCCCTCCCTTCAACCCCTCCAGTCCTCCCTATTTACAAAGACTTTGTTTCCATTTTTTCATTTTCTCATATTAATCCCATTCCCTTCTTTCCTTTCCCTTACCCCTCCCACTTCCCCTTTGCCCCTTTTCTTCCTATTTCACATTATCTATTATACCTTTTAGTCCTTATTTACACATTGCCTCTGGTTTTCTTCATAAATCTTATGCTTGGGGTTAATTGAAATTATTGAATATATCGGTGTATGTTTCTCACCAAATTTGGAAAATTTTCAGCCATTATTTCTTCAAGTATTTTATCCCCACCACCTTAGAGCATGTCATTGAATGTACATTAGGCCACTTATTTTCCTAAGCTTACTTAACATTTTTTCTTTCTGTACCTCACTCTTTTGTGTTTCCTACTGATATCTTCACATTCACTAATCTTCTCTTCTGCAATATGTACTCTGTTATTTAACCTATGCAGTCTATTCTTCATCTTAAGATAGTTTTCATCTCTAGAAGTTCAAATTGGGTCTTGTTTATATCTTTCCTGCCTATGCTTAACTCTGAATATATAGAGTTACAATAATTATTTTAATCTCCTTTTCTGCTAATTCTGATACACTTCTTCTCCTCAGCATAGGTCATGTTTTCCTCCTTCTTTGCATTCCTGGTAATCTTTCATTGGATGCCTAACATTGTGATGTTTACTTCATTGGGAGCCAGATACATTATTGAGGTTTATTCTGGGATACTGTTAAATTACCTTGGAAACAGTTTGATCCTTTCAAATTTTACCTTCATAATATATTGGGAAGGTTTGAAAGAGTGTTCGGTCTAGGCCTAATTATTCTGCACAACTGAGGCAAGACCTTCTAGAATACACTACGCAATGCACTGGAATACTGAGGCTTTCTAATCTGGCTTGTTGGGGACAGGATCTATTCCTGGCTTCATGAGGGCCAAATGCAGTTGCTTGTGATCTTTGCAGATGGTTCTTTCTCCAACATCAGGTACTTTCCTCCAATACAGGTCTTGTCTTAATACTTGACAGGAACCATTTGTGAATCCTCTCTTTATGCGGTGCTTTCTTCTCTGACACTCTTCTGTAAACTCTTGCCTCCAAAGTCTCCCCCAGATTAGCAGCTCCATCTCTTCAATTCAGGGAGCCTGGCACACTCTACCTGGGACTTCCTTCCTGCACAACGTCCTGGGAGGTTGCCCAAGGCAGTAGACCAAAACATCACAGGACTCACCTTCCATATTTCCCCTCCCCCAGCTAATACTGTCCTTCATTGCCAGATATCCAATAATGAAGAGTATTGTTTCATATTTTTTTTCCCCTAAATGTTGTTATTTCAATGGAAATAAATCTGGTCCCTAAAATCTTAACTGATTCAGGTTAAGCTATTTTACTGTGGCAAACTTTACAAAAACCATATAACCTGTGCTAGAAAAGTACAGTGTATGCAAATGAAGGGCCCTGAAGCTATAAAGTTCATTTCCATGATAAATCAACACATGCATGTACTATTTTGACATTTTATCTTAGTTCCTATGCTAGTGTCTTTCTCTTAGAGTCTTCTCTGCCTCTTCAATGACTTGCTGCCAAACAACCAATCTCTACATTATTTTTAATAGCACTGGAGACTGAATCCAGGGCCCTCACACTGAACTACATCCCCAGACCTTTTTATTTTCATTTTTTATTTTGAGACAGGATCTTGCTATATTGCTAAATTGCCCGGGGTGGGTTTGTGATCCTCTTGCCTTAGCCTTCCAGATAGCTGGGATTACAGCCCTGTGCCACCACGCCTGGCTGCAAGCACTACTTTTGCACTTTGTTTTAATAATTCATTTTAGTCATCCAACTACCTGATTTTCCAAATGCATAATATTCTCATTATCCCACTTTGCCCCAGGCTTCGCCCAGCGCTACTGTAAACACGAGAACCAGTTTTTTCCTCAACCTTCGCTCTCCCACCCTGGCCAAACCAACTTATCAAATGTATCTGGACAAGCTACTTAGCAAGGAAAAAATGAGTGGCTATAAGTCATAGTGAGAGTGTTATCAAATATACAAGGAAGTAGAAAGAAAAGGTCATCTAAGACAAATAAAAACATGTTCAATTTTGAGATGACCTAGATAATTTCCAAAGAGACAATGATATGTCTATGAAAATGTTCCCCTCCATAGGTCCCCACATATCCCAAACCCCTCTCTACCCACAAGAGTTAAGCATTAACATCCTTTGGGTCTAACTTTTAACCATATAAAGTGTGAGAGGTGTGATAAAAAAATACAGTGAGTGTTTAAATTTTAAAAAGAATTTATTACAGTAAAAGACACATTGCGATTAATCCCCCTGAAAATACTTCCCATCACTTCAAACACACTCATCACATTGTTCTTGCCACTTTCTGAAGCAGTTTTGGATGTCCTCTTTCACGAGTGTCTTTAGTTTTACTGTCATGGCTGCCTCAATGTCCTGAGTCAATTCAAAATGTTTATCTTTCATGGCCATTTTGACTTTGGGGAAGACTCAGGAGTCTCATGGTGCCAGATCCAGTGACTAAAGTGGATGAGGACACACTGTAATGTTTGCACCAACCTGCTTTCCGTTGGATGGCACGCAGCAGCAGCATTCACCGAATATTTTGATCTCATCTTATAAAGACACTCACAAAGGAAGACTTCCAAAACTGCTTCAGAAAGTGGAAAGAACCATGGGGTAAGCATGTTTAAAGCAATGGAGAATTAATGGCAATGTGTCTTACTGTTCCAATTTTTATTAAATTAGAACATTCACTGCCTAGTTTGACTATCCCTTGTGTCCATAGCAAACCTGGGCTCGTAGCAAACTGAAGATAGGGACTTTTGTTTCCTCACCAGCTAACAATGACTGAACCAGAGTAAGAGTTCAGTGAACATATGTTGAATGAAATTTGTTACTCTGTATTTTACTAATCTTTCATTCATTTGGTGCTAGGTATTGAACCTAGGGCTTTTGCACTGAGCTACATCCCCAGATGCTTTTTATTTTGTATTTTGAGACAGGATCTCATTAAGACACTAAGTTTCCCAGACTGGGCTTGAATTTCTGATCCCCCAGCCTCAGCCGCCCAGAGTGCTGGGATTACAGGTGTGCACTACCATGCCCAGTTTATTTTAAGATCGGTACACACTTTGTGTCCCATGAAAAAGGCACTGTTACTTATTTTCTTACCTGTAATGTCTAGCACTATGCCTGCAACTTTGTGCATATTTTTTCTCGGTTCTGGGGATCAAACTCAGGACCTTGCACTTTTCAGGCAGGCACAGTGCCACTGAGGTATATCCCTGGCCCCTTTGTGCATTCGTAATAAATAGTTTATGGATGAATGGAAATACAGCATATCACTTAGGGAATCACATCAAGGTAACACTTGCAGTAGGGTTTAACACTCCTTCAAGAATCAATAATGGTTCCCTATACCTGGGAAGGACAGAGATTTGATTTGGGCAATGAGATGGAGCATGAGGTGGCCTGAATCGGAATTTGAAGTGTGCCTTCCCCACCATTGCACAGGTGCCCTCAGATGAACGGACACCAGCCCATTTGGAGCTACTGTCACTTTTGAGCACATGGATCTTTACTGTCGTGGCATCTAGTCTAACGTTAAGCTTACTAAGTGGATTTTTCACTTCTACATATTCATTCCATTGTTTATGGTTGAGATTAATGTTTTTATTTGATCTTCCAGAAGATTTTTTATTGTTTAATATGGGATGAGACTTGACAACTTGCTGGGTTTCAAACCTTAAATAAATTGCTTGTTAAGCATAATATGTGTAATGTGTTCTTAATCTATATACTATGCCATAAATCAGCAGCATTTAACCGTTTACTTTAAAATCTCCCAAACAAGCAAAATATTCTTTTAGTAGCTAATGTGATCAACATTCACCTTGTGAAGTGGTCAGAGATTGGATATGTAATTCTAGTTGGAATTAACTAACATGTACATAAACAGGATATTTGTTACAGTTTCTATTATTTTTATGTCTCTCTTTAAAAAGTTAATTTATTTTATTTTGGTAACACTTAACAGGAAAGCTACTTGCTTGCATTTTGAAATGTATGCCATAGTATTGTTGACTATAGGTACAAGGTAGTACAGCAGCTCTGTAGAGCTTATGTATGTTGCTTGACAAACTTTGTGCCCCTCGATTAATAACTCCCCATTTCTCACTACTCCTATCCCTTGGAAAGCACCAGTTTACTCTGAGTCTATGAATTTGGCTATTTTTGATACCTGACATAAGCGGAATCATGCAGTATCCATCCTTCTGTTACTGGCTTATTTCACTTAGCATAATATCACCCAGATTCATTCATGTTGTCCATATTGTAGAAATCCCTTCTTTTTTACTGCTGAGTAATATTCCATCACGTGTCTGCATGTATGCATGTATGTACCACATTTTCGACAGCCCATTTTCTATAGACATTTAGATTGTTTCCATTTCTTGATCATTGTGAATAATGTTGCAACAAACATAAGAATGCCAATATCTCTTTGCAATCCTGACTTCAATTCATGTGGATAAATACCCAGAAGTGGGATTGATGTGTTATATATAGTGGTATTTTTAATATTTTGAGTGACTTCCATATACTTTTGCATAGTATCTGCACCATTTTTATTCCCATTAATAGTGTGCAAAGCTTCTAATTTTTCCACATCTGCTCCAACATTGGTTGTCCTTTGCTTTTATTTTTTTTGGTACCGAGGATCGAACTCGGGTCCTTGTGCTTGCAGGGCAGGCGGTGGCACTATGAGCTAAATCCCCGGCCCTGTCCTTTTTTGTTGTTTTTTGGTACCGGGGATCGAACTCAGGACCTTGCGCTTGTGAGGCAGGCGGCACAACCACTGAGCTAAATCCCCGGTATCCTTTGCTTTTTTGACACTAGCTGTCCTAAAGTTATGGGATCACATCTCATTTGTGGTTTTAATTTGCATTTCCTGAGTGATTAGTGATTTGGGGTATTTTTTTCACATACCTATTGGCCATTTGCATATCTTCTTCAGAAAAACATCTATGCATGTACTTTGCCTATTTTAAAATCATTTTTTTGCTACTGAGTTGTAGACATTCTTTATTTTTAAATAAAGATATTAGTTCTGTGCTATTGAGTTAAAAGAATTGTATGATTTGCAAATATTTTCTCCCATTCCATAGGTTGCCCCCCTTTTTGTAGTACTGGGGGTTGAACCCAGGGCCTTTGCACTGAGCAACATCTCCAATTCCAACCTCCTTTTTTATTTGGAGAGAAGTTCTCACTGAGACACTAAGTTGCCCAAAGCAGGCTCAAATTTATGATTCTCCTGCTGCAATGTCCTGAAGTGCTGAGATTACACATGTGTGTCACCATGCCAGGCTGTACATTGGCTTTTCACTCTGAGGGCAGAATTTTTGTTTGGCTGTAGTACCATTTGTCTAGTTTTACTTGATTGCCCGAGCTTCCAGTATCATACCCATGAAATCATTGGAAAGACCAATGTCATGAAAATTTTCTCCTGTGTTTTCTTCTAAGGGAAAATAATTATAATTTGGGATCTTATGTTTAAGTCTTAAAGGATTTTTAGTTGTATTTTAGTGTATGTTAATATAAGGTCTGATTTCAATTTTTTTGCATGTGGATATCAAGTTTTCCCAACACAATTCATTGAAGAGACTATGCTTTCTTGTTATGTGTTTTCTTGGTACTGTTGTTAAATACCAGGGGACCATATACATGTGGATTTATTTTTTTGAATTCTGTATTCTGTTCCATTGGTCTAATTGTCTGTCTGTATGCCAGGGCCATACTGTTCTCATAACTAAACCTTTGTAATATATTTTGGAATTTGGAAATGCTATGCCTCCAGCTTCACTTTTCCTTTTCAAGATTGCTTTAGCTATTTACAGAGTGTTTTCAGGTTCAATATGCAAAAAAAGTTTTGTATATGGAACTATGATTGGTACCAGTTCAAGCCACTCTCTCTGTTGTCCGTGGGGTAACTAGACTGTGTCAGATCCTTTAGAACACCAATACTAGCAAGACAGGTGTCAATATTTTGGACAGCCCTGGAAGATGGGACATTGAGTGCATATATAAAACTAAACTCTTTGCCTCCTCAAAGGGAAGGTGAGATCTGGGATTTTTTTCCCCCTCTGCTCTCTGTGTTGAACAGTGGAAAGGAGCGATAGCATCTACTAGTCTAAGCTGTCATCTCTCTTCTCCCACAGGTGACTAAATCATGCTGGATCCATCCAAGCTTCGACTGGCAAGAAGGAAGATAATCAATCCTCTGATGAGCACTCTCACAAAAGTTGGAGTAATGAACACATAAACCAACTTTCCCCTCCCTCAGAAGGCTCTTGGAGTGAAAGAGTCCCTTCCTGCTCATACGGTGCTGTGCCAGGGAGAGCGTGCCCCAAGTCTCCCTCCTGGGTTCCATGAGTCTGTGTTTGCATTTGCTCAGGGTGTAGGAGCCTTTCATTTAGTTTCTAGATTTCTCAGAAAGAGAATTTATATAGGAATTATTGCTTAAACGGTGTGTTTGTGAGGGGAAGGGGGATCCAGGGGTTCCTATTCTGCCATTTTGCTGGTATTACTCTTTGTTTCATAATTTTCTCCAATCTCCTGTTTTCCTCTTAATGTTTTCCTTCCAGTACTTAAATATATTTATAGTAGCTTTCTAAATGTCCTTGTCTAATTCTATAACCTGAGTTATTTCTGAGTCTGCATGGCCCAAATTTTTCTGGGCTCTGAATCACATACCCCTGTCTTTTTCACATTAGTAATTTTGCTTTGGATGCTAGATATCATGAATATTGTTGGGATCCTGTTATGTTACCATGAAGAGTGTTGGGGTTTGTTCTGACAGAAAGCTAAGATACATGTGGATCATCTTGATCCTTTTGAGTCATAGTTTTATGCTTCATTCAAGTGGGTCTAGCATAACCTTGAGACTAGAGCTAAAATGTAAGTCACTATGAATGCATGAGTTTTTCACTCTTTACTGAATATTCCAATTATTCAGTGTAGCTTCTCTACTTTGGTCAGAATTCAAGTGTCCTCTGGCCAGTGTCAGTTCTGGAAATTATCCAAATTACGAGTCCCTAGTAGTTGTCCTTTGAAGGTCATATAGATTTCACTCCATGCATGTGCAGCTTAGTATTCATAAAAACTCAAGGGGACCACATGCTATTTTCTGGGCCTTTTCCTCTGCACAGCTCCCTCTTCTCTGGTGCTCTGCTCTACAAATGCCAACTACTTCAGCCTCAGTGAGCCCACAATTTTGACTTCCTAACTCAGCAAGGTTACCATGCTCTGCTTGAGTTTGCTCTCTCTATGCCAGTGGTAGGAAAGCACACCAGTCAAAAACCTGAGGCAACCATGGGACCTACTTTATTTATCTTCTATCTTTTCTTTCAACTGTATACACTTTAATTGGTACATTTTAGGTATGCAATATAATGACATTCATCACTGGAAATTTGCACCTTTACGTAATCTCTCTTGGTTCTAACTTTTCCCCATTCCCCTGCCCTCCCTTCAACCACTCCATCCCTCCCTATTTACAGAGACTTTGTTGCCTTTCTTTTCATTTTCTCATATTAATTCCATTCCCTTCTTTCCTTTCCCCTACCCCTCCCACTTTCCCTTCCCCTTTGCCCCTTTTCTTCATATTTCACATTATGTATTATACCTTTTAGCCCTTATTTACACTTTCAGTTTCTCATACTAGAGAAACTACTCAGTATTTAAACATATGTGTCCTACTTATTACACTTCAGAATATCACCTCAATGTGCATCCATTTAGCAATAAATGTCTCTAATGTCTCATTTTTATGGCTGAGTAGTACTCCATTTTATTTAAAAAACCACATTTTCTTTATCCAGTCTCCAGTTGATGGCCATTTGGGCTGTTTCCAAGTTTTAGCTATCACAAACTGTGCTGCTATGAACATGGGTGCACATATATCACTGTGGTATGATTCTTTTAATTCTTTGGGGAAGATTCCCAGCAGGGGAATAGCTGGGTAAAATGGGACTACCAATCCTAGTTCTTTGAGGTATCTCCATATTGATTTCCACAGTGGTTGTACCAGTCTACACTCCCACCAGCAGTGGAGGAGGGTTCCCCTTTCCCCACAGCTATGCCAGCATTTGATATTGGTTGATTTCTTGATAGCAGCCTTTCTTTCTGGGGTGATGTGGAATCTCAGCGTTGTTTTCTTTTGCATCTCTCAAATGACCAGTGATGTTGAACATTTTTTCATATGTTTATTTGCTATTTCTACTTCTTTTTGTGAGAAATGTCTGCTTATTTCACATACCCATTTTTGAACTGGGCCTTTAAATTTGGGGGGTCTGATTTTTTTAAGTTCTTTATAGATTCGAGATAGTAGACCTTTGTCTGAGGGACAGCTGGTGAAAATTTTTTCCCACATTGTGGGTTGTCTCTTCACACTGCTGTTGGTTTCTCTTGCTATGCAGAAGCTTTTGAGTAAGAAGAGATCCCACTTGTTGATTGTTTGTGCTAGTTCATGGGCAACTGAGGTTTTGTTCATAAAATCTTTTCCTACACCAATGTCTTCAGGAGTTCTACCTAACCTCTCTTCCAGCCGATTTAGTGTTTCTGTTTTAATATTTAGATCTTGAATCCATTTTGATTTTAGTTTAGTGCACGGTGAGAGATATAGGTCTAGTTTTATTCTTTGGCAAGTTGAAACCCAATTTCTCCAGCACCATTTATTAAAGAGGCTATCTTTCTTCCAGTGAGGGTATTTGGCTCCTTTGTCGAAGATGAGGTGGCTGAGTGTGTCTGGAGTTGTTTCTGCATCTTCTAATCTTTTCCACTAGTCCCCAGGTCTGTTTCTTTGTCAGTACCATGCTGTTTTTATCACAGTCACTTTGTAGTATAGTTTCAAGTTGGGGATTGTGATACCCCCTGCCATGTCTATGTTGCCTAAAACTGCTTTTGCTATTTTGGGTCTCTTCTTGTTCCAAATGAATTTTTGGATTGTTTTCTCAAGGTCCATGAAGTATACTGCTGGGATTTCAATTAGGATTGTGTTGAATCTATATAGCAGTTTTGAAAGTATGGCCATCTTCACTATGTTGATCATTGCCACCCAGAAGCAAGGGGTGTTTTTCCATTTTCTGATATTATCTTCAATCTCTCTTTTCAGAGTGCTATAGTTTTCAGAGCAGAGGTCTTCGATTTCTTTTGTTGGGTTGATTCATAGGTAGTTTAGTTTTTTGGATGCTATTATGAAAGGAATTGTTTGCCCTATTTCTCTCTCAGTGAGTCTGTTGTTTGTTTAGAGGAAAGCTATTGATTTTTGTGTGTTGACCTTGTATCCAGCTACTCTACTGAATTTGGTTATTAAGTCTAGAAGACTTTTGGTGGAGTTCTTGGGGTCTTCTATATACAGTATCATGTCATCTGCAAATAATGACAATTTGACTTCTTCATTTCCTATTTTTATTCCTTTTATTTCTTTCTCTTGTCGAATTGCCTTGGCTAATGTTTCCAAAACTATTTTGCACAGGAGTGGTGATAGTGGACATCCTTGTCTTGTTCCTGAATTTAGTGTGAAGGATTTCAGTTTTTGACCATTTTGTATGATTTTGGCTGTTGGTTTTTCATAGATGGCTTTTATCAGATTGAGGTAGAGAAGGTTTGTTCCAATTTTTTGTAGAGATTTTATCATAAATGCATGTTGTATTTTGTCAAGTGCTTTTTCTACATCTATTGAGATGATCATATGGTTTTTGTTTGGGCTCTATTGGTATAGTGTATTACATTGATTGATTTGCGTATTTTGAACCATCCCTGCATCCCTGGGATGAATCCCACTTGGTCAGGGTGTATGATCTTCTTGATGATCTTCTGCATTCTATTTGCCAGTATCTTATTAAGGATTTTTGCATCTATGTTCATTAGTGAGATTTGCCTATAGTTGTCTTTTTCAGTTGTGTCTTTCTGTGCTTTGGGGATCAAGGTGATGCTTGCTTCCAGGAATGAATTTGAGAGTATTGCTTCCCTTTCAATTACACTGAAGACTTTCTGTTTTTTTTTGTTGTTGTTGTTTTTTGTTTTTTGGTACCGGGGATTGAACTCGGGACCTTGTACTTGCAAGACAGGCAGGAGAACCACTGAGCTAAATACCCTGCCCTCATTGAAGAATTTGAACAGTCGTGGCAGTAGTTCCTCTCTAAATGTCTTGTAGTATTCAGCAGTGAAGCCATCAGGACCTGGGCTTTTCTTAGTTGGTAAGTTTTTAATTACGTTTTCAATTTCATTGATTGATATTGGGTTGTTTAGAATTTTTAGGTCTTCTTCTTTCAACTTTGATAATTCATACATATCTAGGAATCTGTCCATTTCTTCTGTGTTTTCCATCATTTATGTTCTATCTTTAAGGGGTCATAGTCTTCTACTTTTTGTTGCCCAGTGTTTGTCAGTGTTCTTTCATATATTATGTCTAGTTTCATAGTTATTTATTTCAATGTCAAAGCTGCTGCCATTTACTCTCATGGTTACTCTCTTACTCAGACAGAAGTACTGCTGTCACCTTCAAAATTCATTGACTTGTTGATTTTTCTTAAGTGTCTTCTGTATTCCTGCCTTGTGCTAAATCCCAAATGATGTACAGAAGAGAAATGAGACAGAATCCATGGCCTCCAAGGATACACACAAGCTAAAGGAAAAAAAATCCATCTGAATTCTCTTTCCCTTTACTTGGAAAGTCTTCTTTTGTCCACCTCAGTGCTAGTTAGCCTCTGCCCCCCTAGCTCTCAGAGAACTCTGTGCATGAGGCCATTCCCTGGATTCAACGAACAATGCTGTTCTTTGAACCCAATTAGATCGTGCATATGTTTCAATCTGCACCCTTTAAGCATCTTCTTGTGTTTCATTGTTTATACATTTGTCTTCTTGACTAAGAAACAAGATCCTCTAAGGCAAGGATCCTATCTTTTTTCCAACAGCCAGAAAAGTTACTAGCACTGACTAGCCACACAAAGCAATAAATACCAGTTAATTAAAGGAAAGAATGAGTAAATATAGAGATATAGGCTAATTAAAGTACAACAAGTGAGAAACAGTGTAGTGCTCTTATGCAATAACATTTTTAAAAAGATCTTGGCATGGTGGCACATGCCTGTATTTCAGGAACTCAGAAGCCTAAGGGCTCCTGCCTCAGGAGTTCAAAGCCAGCTTAGGTAACATAACAAGACCCCATTTCAAAAACAAAACAAAACAAAACATTTTTAGACATCACTTAGTGCTGGGAAAATCAGGAAGGTCTTTAGAAATCAAGTGATACTGGGAGGTTGTGGTAGATAGAATAGTGCCTACCCCCCATGCTCATGTACTAATGCTTAGAAGCTGTGATTGTGTTCGCTTTATATAGCAAAAAAAAAAACTTTCCAGGTGTGATTAAATTAAAGACTTTAAAATTAGGAGATTATCTCATATTAGCAGGTGGGCCAATGTAATCAATTCTTAGAGCTCTTTAAAAAGTCATAGAAGGAGGTACTATGGCAAAAGCAAAAAATGCAGAGTGATACAGTATGAAAAAGTCTTGATCAGCCATAACTCACTTTGAAAATAGAGGAGTGGAGCCATTAGCCAAGGGAAAAAAAGCTGGAAATGAAAAGAAAACATTTCTGCTGGAGGACACAGTACCTCCAACACTTTGATTTTACCCCATTGAGGCTCATTTTGGAATTCTGACATCTAGAAATGTAGGATAATAAATTTAGATTGTTTTAAGCCACCAGGTTTGTTATAATTTGGTACAGAAGCAATAGGAAACTAATATTATTGTACAAAGAGAACAGAAATGGATTTGTCTGGGCCAACAAAGGGATCTGTTCTGATGCAAGAACTGAGGGTATTTAATGAATATCCATGGGATTATCAGCCTCAGCTTGAGTGTTTCTCAATTGGAATGCAACTCCAATTGAGTGTTTCTGGGCAACTGGAAATGAAAACAAATAGAATTGATACTCAAAAGTCATGCAGAAATCAGATGTTGGCTTAGACAGACTTAAAATGCAAATCAAAAGACTACTGTTTCCATGTCCAGAGATTACACAGAGGGCACAAATAACTCCTTAATGTAATTGCACTCTATCTTGGAGTGTGTTTTCTAAGCCCATTTACAAAGATGAATTTCCTTTCAGCCAGCACTCACAAAGAAGGGGACACACTCATTCATTCACATATTTGTTCTCTGCCTAGATATTGAACTACCAATGTTCTCACTACTGTAAATACAATCCTTGCTTTCTAGGAACCTGAGTATAATAGGAAAGTTGGATAACTTTAAGTACAGTGGGACCGAGTTCTTCATCTCTTTAACTGTCTTCGCTTCTTTTCCTTCTTATTCCTAGTGAAGGATAAGCTTTTAAGCATAATGATGCATCAAAGTCTCATCATTAAGGGCCCTGAATATTAGTAAGAAGAAAGGTCTTCCAGCTTCTCTGTGCAAAAGGCTTTGAAAGATTCAAAGGTGCTCACAGAAGAAAAGTAAGGAGCTCTTGGAAGGAAAGACTCACCATGAATAACCTTCCCCCAGAGAAGAATCCACAGCCTGGACAACACTTAAGGTCCTAGACAATTTGGAAAGCATGCAGGATGGAAATGGGACATAGTGGGGTGAAAGAAAGGAGATTGGGGTTATCATCAGAAATGGATTTTTTGTTTTTATTTCTTTGAGTCAGGGTCTCACTATGTTGTACAGGCTTCCCTTGGACTCACCATGCAGCCTAGGCTGGCTTCCAACTTGCATTCCTCTTGCCTCAGCCTCCTTAGTGCTGGGATTACTGGTGTGAGCCACCATGGCTGACTTAAAAATAGACATTGATTGGGTGGAAACAAAAAACAATGGGTAAGGTGAATAACATTTTTGTCCTGTCCTCTTGAATCTTAGTGTGTTCATAATGGGCTACTGGTTAGAAATGGGCTATCCTTGTGAATGATTCCAAGATAGTTTGCAAAAAATTGTGGTGTTACATAAAGCAAAGTGTGCCAAATATTATAAGAGTGACAAACAAAATGACCCAGGGGTTCCATATGAGTGTGATCAGACAAAAACCAAACATGGGGGTCAGGAATTTAGCTCAGTGGCACTGCGCCTGCCTTGCAAGTGCAAGGACCTGAGTTCAATCCCCAGTACCAAAAAAAAAACCCAATACGTTTCAAGTCCCCAACATAGCTCTCCATAGGGACTGCAGAATCTGAAATTCTACCCCTGATGCCTAACACTTTTATCTTAAACATTACTCTTTTTACTGGCCATTTAGTTGTTGTAACCTTGGACAAATCTCTTCCAATTTCTGAGCTTCAGCTTCCCCTTCTGTAACATGATTGGAAGGGCAGGGTTCATTAGTAAGGATGTTGAAATTTCTGATTTTAAAAAGTAGAGAAAGAAAGCAATCAGTTCCTTTGAAACAGTGCTGCCCAGCCACGCCTGCCTCAAAAGCACAAGGTCCTGAGTTCAATCTCTGGTACCACCAAAATAAAACCGAAACAACAACAACAAAACTGTGCTGCCTGAAGAAGCTCCATCAGCGGGCAGCAGGCAATCTCTGGGTTTGCAACTTCCAACCGACAGCTGCAAATCCAGACACAAACACTTCTGAAATGGGAGCTTTAAAGGCATGGTGACAGCACTGGGGGAGACAGTGTTGTCCAGTGGCGGCACCTCATTGCTCCTCAATGCACACCATGTAGGTGATCACCTCTTCATGAGGCTGATCTTCACACCAGGCAGTCACTGGAGCTTGGCAGCTTCCCTCAGGACCCAGTCCCAATTCAGATGCACTTCTTCCTTTGAGGAGAACCAGAATCCAAACTCTTGAGACCGGAAGGGTGTTCTCCTCTGTTGCTTGTTTAATTACATTCTCAGAATGGATAAGACACTTGTTCTGACAAGAAATCGAGCAAACAGAAAGGCAACTCGGAACGTTGTACCCACCCTATGACTTATGCCAGACACTGAGCACTGACATTGAGAGGCAAGAGACAACCTTCTCATCCCAAAGTGCCTAATGAGGACTTTCCTTATCATAGATATTCAAAATCCTCTCTGGCCTTGGGAAATGCTGTATAGGATGTCAGTCAGGATTGCCAAGCCTCTCAGTGACAATGGTAATTCAGCTTCCCGTGTTACAGATAAAGAAACTGAAATATAAAGAGGGCGGGTAATTTGTCCAAGGTCAGAGAAAAATGGCGGAAAACGTATGCACATCAGACAGTTCCAACCTGTACCACCTGTGTCTAAATGTGGAGTTCCCCAATGTGCATGGCTCTGGCACAGAGGCTCTAGAAGCTTCTCCCAAATTCAGTCATTGCTGAATTGCTGGGGGAGAGAACAACAGCTAGCAGTGGACCTTCACGACAGAAGCACTTCCCACAACTAGACCTTCCCCCGAGAGAGAGAAAGATGAGAAAGAACACTGAGAAATTATTCCTGGCCCTGTATTATTTCAACCTCTATTTAGTTTTCCACGGCATAGAAAGAAGCCTGTGGAAATGTCTTTTGGACACGAAGACAATTTTCCTTGGAATGAAGAGAACTCTTTTAAGTCATGCACAAAAGGTTTCCTTTCAGTTCACCAAGCATTTAACTGCTGAACTTGTTTTACCAGCTCTCAGCCTCAAGGTTCCCTCCAAGACAGCCTGGAGTGACTTAACTGGAGATAGATTGTGTCAATCAGGCCTCTCCTGTTTCCCAAGGAAATCTGTGGCTCACCTCCTGCTCTAAGGAGGGAGGTCCAGAGAGAACAGGCACAGGAAAGCTAAGCCGGGTCTAGTTGTATGGAACTTGTCAACTGCCCAAGTATTTGGAGAGAGAGAGACAAAATCCTGGTAGCATCATATCAGCCTTGACAAACATCTGTACAAAATTCCAGCCCACCCCATCACACCAACATTTTCTCATGTTTTTATTTGAAAAGGAGAAAGCAATGCTATCCCCTCAGCAGAGCACGAACAGAAGCCCCTGGATCTCTAGAAAGTTTGTTCCCAGCATTGTAGCTAGGAAGCTTAGTGAAAACCTTTTTGGTGAGAAAACATTTCAGTACAGATCTGAATCAATAAAAAGGAACCAGCTTTAGCAGGATTTGAGGAAGAGCATTCCAGGCAGAGCAAAAGAACAAATGTAAAGGTCTTGAGGTGGCAGCATGCCTTGGCATATTTGAGAAACCACAAGTAAGCCAATTGAACTGAAGGGCAGTGAGAAAGTTTGATGAAAGAAGAAGACGTAGGAGAATTAAGCAGTAACAAGGATAGAGCCTTGTAGGCCTTTTAGGTAAGACATTTGGATTTTATTCTAATTGTTCATCATACAGAAGGTGAAAACAACTAAAATGTCCATTTGCTGTTGAATGGATAAATAAATATGGTATATCTATAGAGTTGAATATTATATGGCTATGAAAAGGAGCAATGCACTGACAGATACTGTAATATGTATGGTGAAACTTGAAAACATGATACTAAGTGAAAGAAGCCAAACACAATACCACACAATTCACCTATTTAAAATGCATAGTTCAGTGGGGTTTAATTATAGTCACAGTTTTATTACCATTATCATAATCATATTAGAAAATTTTCATCATCTCAAAAAACAACCATGTGCGTGATATATTTTATTAAACAACAAAACTGTTAAAATAAAGATTTGGGCTTGAGACATTTCAAGTTTCAGGGTCAAGTAGAGATACTGAGTAGGTCACTGTGTACCTGAGTCTGAGAATTCAGAGGAGAGGTACATGCTAGGAAAATAAATATGGGAGTTTGGGGGGATTTTTTGTCTCTTAACTCTACTTTTGTCCTCTTTTCTAGTGAAGTTAGGGATTTAAGTGTAATGATGCAGTGATGCAGACTTGTTATTAAGAATTCAATATTGACAAGAAGAAAAATTTAAAAACCCATTCATGAGCCTGGCATGGTGACACACATCTGTAATCTGAGTAGTCAGGAGGCTGAGGCAGAAGGATCACAAATTTGAGGCCAGCCTGAATTACATAGTGAGACCTTGTCTAAAAAAAATATATTAAAATTCATTCATACTAAAGGTACTAAAGTCATAAAGGAAGACTCTAAAGACCCTTTTGGGGGAAGGAACCACCACAACTCTGCAGGGGTAATGACTCCTCAGCCCTGACCAGAATTATTCACAAGTTCTTTCTGGGCTTACTACATACTGTATAACTCTTCATCTTCCGCTTAGAATTGCTCTGAGGTTTACTATATGTACTTTTAACTGTTTTACTTTCAAATAATGCTCTGTCAATTCTAGTCTAGTATATACTTCCATTTCTCCTCTTGCCCTTTGCACTATTATCAACAGATTTTACATCTGCATATTGATAAGCCATATCATACAATGTTATTGTTTTTGCTTCACAGTCAATTATTATTTCTAAAAAATTTAAAGTGTGAGGGGGAGTAAAATATTTGCCTACACATTTACCATTGTGTAGCACTTTATGCCTTTGTTTACATCCTGATTTCTTCCTGCTGTGGCTTTCCTTTAGGCTGAAGGATTTTAATATTTCTTATGTTACAGGTCATCTGGCATGAAATCTCTTAGCTTCCGTATGTTATGAAAGAGTCTTAATTTTGCCTTCATTCTTGAAGAATATTTTTTGTGTGTGTGGTAGGGTACTAGGGATTGAACACAGGGCCCTTCCACTGAACTACATTCGCATCTCCAGCCCTTTTAATTTTTTTCAATTTTATGGTACCAGGGATCGAACTCAGGACCTTGCACTAGCGAGACAGGAGGCAGCACCACTGAGCTAAATCCCTGGCCCTTTTCAATTTTAAAATAGTTCAGGCTGGGCTTGAACTTGCTTCTTTAAATTTTATTTTATTGGTACATTTTAGATATGCATAATAATAGCATTCATCACGGGGAATTTGAACCTGTACATGACATAGCTTGCTTCTTTTATTTTCCCATTCCCCCCTCCCTTCAACCCTACTTCCCCTCCTTACTTACAAAAGCTTTGTTTCCATTTTTCCTTTTATTTTCTTTTTTTCTTTTCTTTCCTTTCCCCTTCCCTTCTCCCTTTTGAAAATGTTCAAATGAAAATAGCCTTGAACTTTAAATCCCCAGCTCAGCCTCCAAGTGTTAGGATTATAGGCCTGCCCCACCACACCCAGCTTTACGATTATAATCTTAAAGGATATCTGGAATTTTAAACATAGATTCTCTTCCAGGTTGCATTGTTTCGGATGAGAAGTCTATAGTCATTCTTGTTTTTGACCTTCTCTGTGTCTTTCTTCTATAGCTAGTATTAAGATTTTCTCCTTAATCATGTCTTTTCAACTGTTTTTAAATGGTACGTCTTTGTGGTTTTTTGCTTGATGTATTGAGATTCTTGGATCTGTGAGTTTAAGTTCTTTATCAAATTTCTAAAAATTTTGGCCACTGTTTATTCAAATGTATTTTCCAAGTTCATATGCTTCTTTTTTGGACTTTAGTTACAGATATCTTAGATTGCTCAGTACGACCTACAGGGCTCTGTTCTTTGCTGTTTTGGCGTTTTTTCTTTCTGTGTTTTACCTTAGTTGCATTTGCTTGTCATGTCATAAAAGTCACTTATATTTTCTTCTGGAATGTCTAATTTTCTATTAAAGTACAAACTGCTCAATACCGTACTTTGATTTCACGTTATTTTTGTATTAAATGTTGTAGTTTTCAGCGTTTGAAATTGCATTTGTTTCTTTGTATGTCTTCCATTTCTCCTTTCATTATCTTCATATATTTTTTATTTTCTTGAGCATGTTTAAAATAACTATTTTAAAGTTATTGTCTGCTAGTTGTATCGCTTCTGTCATTTTTTGTTTTATTTTTATTGGCTGAGACTTTTGCTCTATTTGTAGAAAGTATTTTCCTGCTTCATTGCATAATTAATAATTTTTTTTCCAGTACCAGAGATCAAACTCAGGACCTTGCACTTGCGAGGCAGGCGTGGCGCCACTGAGCTAAATCCTTGGCCCTAATTAATAATTTTTGAATTGAGAATAATACACTGTTGAGTGTTCCTTCAGAGAGTGTTGGGCTTTAACTGGTATGTAGTTATGTTACTGCCAATTCATTAGGATTGTTTTAGTCTCGTTTAAATTTTGTTATACTGGATTGATCTTACACTTTACTCAGAAAATTTTTAGCCCTAATACTAAGATATACCCCTTCTTACATCTATACCGAATTCCCTGGTGTTTAATACATTCTCTCTCCTCTGTCTGTTTGGGTTTCAAGTATCTCCTATCTCTATGTGAGCTCTGTAAACTTTTCTGGTAGTTTTCTCAGCACACCCACATGGAGTTTTATTACATATCATCATATGGCTTAGTAAACAGCAACAGCCTTAGGGGTAGCCCTATGTACATTTCTGAATGTCGTTTCTTACACTTTTGCCTCCTTTCATGTGCTCTGCCCAATAAATTGCACTCACTTTAGCGTCCCCTAAACCTAATCTCCATCTCCTGAATTCAATGTGTCTGCTATGTTCTGTTTGAGTTCTTTCTCCTTGTACACAGATAAGAAAGTGGGGTTTATCTTGATTGCTCTATTTTTTTATAGGTCACAGTCCTGTGCCTAAAACCAGTTGTTTCTCATATTTTGTACAATTTTCTAAATGTGTGTGGTAGAGCAAGAAGTTTGGTACTGCTGACTTCATCATGATAGAAACAGAAACCTCAAAGTATTATTACTTTTCAACTTTTTTTTCAATCCTGGGACTTGAATCCAGAGCCTTGTACATGCTAGGCAAGAGATCTACCACTGAGCTACATTTCAGACCCCAAACTATTACGTTAAAGCTCATTTCTGACCTGATTCTTTGTAGTCTCTGTACCTTTGCTCATGACCAAATCATATGCATTCTTTGAGACCCAAATGTATGCTCCCCTTGATGCCAGCTTTGATATTTCCCCTCAGTTCAAAGCAATCTGCCTTTCCTTTGTTCTCTAGAGCATGTTCCTACATTCCTTTATTCACTCCCTTAAAAATTAAACAATCATATGACAAACATTTATTATGTTCTAGGCACCGTGATAGGTTTTGAGGATATGGAAATAAAATGTTCCTCCTCTTTAAAAAGTGGTATTTTACTGAGAGTGAAGACCATGTACTGCGATAGTATTGTAGCTGAAGGCTGCCAAGTGCGTTGTGTAAGCACAGCAAAGGAACACAAAGTCCACTGGTGGAATCAAGATAAAAGTTTCCCAGTAGAGATGACAATAGCTGGGAGACATGAGAGAGAAAAATATCTCAGACAGAAGGAAGATCATGTGCCATTAGCACTCTTCTTTGAATTTTTAAAAATTAGTACATATTGATTATATGGAATGGGTTTCATTGTGACATTTTTATACATATATATCACATATCTTGAATTCTTAATAATTGTGTAAGTTCAAGTTATGCCACTGTTCTCAGCTCCCATGCTTTGTAAACTCCTGGAATCCAGGGATTAGGTTTGTTTATCATCTCTGTATTCCTATTATACAAACCATTCTTAGCACACTGTATAGCACATCATAAGTATTTAGTAAATATTTGGGTTATAAAGTTGGAATAGCTTATTTTTCTTTGATGAGTTTATAGTGAGAAAAAGACTTAGAACTGCCAAACTCTCTCACATATGATATTTTCCAGAGTGAGAAATGCTGTCCTGAGCCTCAGTGATCCCTAATACATAAAGAAATCTCCTTTTGGAGCCTTACAAAAAACAGTCTCCTATACATGGCTAAGAAAGGGTGTTCACACTTAGACACTACAGATTTTTACAAAGGCTTCAGAGCGTCCCTGCAGACATCTGCAAATTATGTTTGTAGGGAAGTTCTCAAACGGGCATATTGTCATAGGCATACTTGATGCAGTTGGATAGTCTGGCTAATTCAGCTAAAATCCTGTATTTCTGTCCTTACTACCAAGGTGATTGCCTGAATCCTCTGCTTGGCTTCTTACATGACTTATTGAGGTGGTTAACATTCATGTCTATCAACCTCTAAGTGACAACCATCACTCTGGTTGGTGTGTTGAGCTGAAAAGGGATTTGTATACCTAGATTTTGTTTGGGGATCTGCAAGTCATAATAATGCTCTAGGTCTCACTCAGAGAGATGATATACAGTACTTCAAAAATCACTAGTATGATCATGTCTCTTAGCTGATGGGAGAATATTTTAAGTTTTATTAAATATTTTAAGTTGTTTAGAGAATGATTCTACATACATGCTTCTTTGGGCTATGAAACTCAGCTTTGTGTGTTCTTGAGTAAAACATTTTTGTCCATGGATCTTTAGTTTTTACGTCTTACTTTGGACCATTTTTGGATTCCTTACTGAAAAGCCTCTCATCTTGTTGCATATATACTGCTCTTAGGATGCCATGTTACTTTGTTCTTGCTGCTATAACGAAGAACATCAGAAAGGTAATTTATACATGAAAAATTACTTCTTGTGGCTCTAAAGGCTGGAAGTCCAAGGTTAAGGCACTGGCAGGTTCAGTGTCTGGGAAGGGCTTGCTTTCTGCTTTCAAGGTGGTGCCTTCTCGCTACATCCTAATTTGGCTGAAGGGAGAAGAGGTGACTGCTATGTCCTCAAATTGTGGAAGAGACAGAAAAATGAAAGCTATGGACACACTCCCTTGGGCTCTCCTCTAGCAGTACTACCCAAATCTATGGGGGTGAAACTCTGCTGGCCTAATCACCCCTTAAAGGCCCCTCTTTAGATGCCATGGCATTATGAATTAAGTCTAAGCCTGAATTTTAGAGGGACACGAGCCTTCAAACCATAGCAGCAGTTAAATGTCCTAGATGAATTTACCCAAAATTCACGCTTAAAATGGAACAACTTAGCAAAATCATCTTAAGAAGCACTAGGAAGGGCAGCCAAGTCTTTCCATGGGACAGTATTCCTGGAAATAACACTTCTCAGAGGGGATGGCCTTTTGGAATTTTGATACAGCAGTAGTCTCTTGAAGAAGGAGTCTCATTTAGTGATTAAGATGAACATTGTAAAATAAACAGTCAATGTGAACTGGAAATAGGGAAACACTGCACAGCACTGGATGGACTCCTTAGAGCATGAAGTCTCCCCCTTGGCAATGTTAACATTTTAGGCTGGATTGCTGCTTGTTACAGGGAGCTGTCCTGTGCATTGTAGGATATGGAGTGCATATCTGACCTCTAATTATTTGAGGCCAGTTGCACTCCCCAAGTTGTAGCAACCAAAAATGTGTCCAAGCATGGCCACAAAGCCCCTGAGAGGCAAACACCCTGATGAAGAAGCAATACCCTAGCGCAATGATGGTGAACCTTTTAGAGGTTTCAATGATACTGAACAGTCGGCTGCAGCGTGTGTGCCATAGGTTTGCTGTGCCATAGCACTGCTTAGAGGATGGCAGAACAGTAAAGGCAATTTGAATCTCAGAGCACCATGTTGGCCCATTCATTGGGTCCTTGAAATACCTGTTTTTGTACTTTTCACTTAGATGTGTTAGGAGAAATTAAGTGGAGAATTGAGCAACATGAAAGTCAATATCCCAGCGCAAAATGGAGGAAAAAGTAGAGGAAGACAGTTTGGGATTCCTCTCTCCCTGGAGGCCAGCCAGGAGAGATTTCTATTAGTAGAAATAGTACAGCCTTTAGCTTCCAACAAATGAATTTTTAATCATAACTGTTACTTTCTAGCTGTAGAGTACTGGCCAATTGGCAATATCTCTCAGGATCTCCATTTCCTCAACTGTAGCTACATAAATTTGATTTCTATTTTGATATTTACAATTAAAACTTCCTTCTAAGGAGGGTAGATATTTTAAAATGGAATGTTCTTTTACATGCTGAGCAACGTGATGGAGTTGACTAAGTAAATGTAGACATCAGAGCAAGAGAGAGTTGAAGTAAAGTGTATAAGAAGAGTTCGGAGTTCCCAAGGGCTCTCTGGAGGAGAGTGAAGGGGCTTAGGAAGAGGGAAAAGGGAGCCAATAAGACGTGGTGTATGATGTAGCCCCATCCCCGAGTGTGTCAGAGCTGTATTAAAGTGGTACACTCACAAGCTTTTTGTGTGAGAGTTGTGTGTGTGTATGTGTCTAAAAACTGAAGAACAAGCTGGATTCCACATCATGCTTGGGGCTGTGGAGACCACATCAGAAGTTGTAGGAGCCCAGCAGACAGAGGAAGCTCTGGGGTCATAGAAAATGTAGGCTGAATTTTCATCTTCCACAGGTTTTGAGGTTTGGCATCAGTTTTACCTAGAGTTAAGTGTTATGTAGGTCCCAAGTGACATTTACAACACTTGTTAAAGTGGGCGTGAAAATTCCTCCTATGTTTGTATGAAAATGAGAGTTAATGTAAGCAAACTGAGCACCTGAAACTAGTCCTGCCACCTATTTGCTCACATTCAACCCTATTCCACCCTACCTTTTACATTAAAAATTCTCCTTCCTTTAATTCCAGCTTCCACCTGCCAACCACATGTACACAGCATTATCAGTCTGTGACCTGTTGGTGCTGATGCAGTAACCTTGGAGACTCAGGGTTTCTCTTCTCCTAACCTTGCTCCTCTTGGTAACCACAGCTTTCTTTTGATGTGTCTTCCCATTGACTGTACCTGTAAGAGATCATCCTTTGTTTTTTTTTTTTGCCCTTCCCCAAACCCCAGCTATGTGGAAGTGTCATTGCTTGACCTTCATGTTACAACATCAGTTAGTCAGAAGCCTTTGACCCATTCTGTTCACTAGGCCCTACGTCCTGACATATAAAACTGCTGAGAACTACATTTTTATTAAATTTGTTTTCCTGGGTTTTAGTCATAGTACTAAAACTGAATCCCGATTACCTCAAAAGTTGTTTTAAAAATCTATTATCAATGTATTTCTACAGTAACCATAGCAGTAAGATTTGCACTCAAAAAATTATCACAATTTTTCCCTTCTCAGAGAAATTCATGTTTTAAAGCCAAGGAAGGAAAAAAGTAAATGAAATTACTGCCATACTACTACAATTTTTTTCTATCCTTATAACTCACCACCTTTGATACATATAACAACAGATTGCCTGTAAACACATAATAGTCTTCTCAGAAAAAGTAGGCTTTTTGTTTCATCACTGTGAAACCCAGATCCTTTGATAGGATGACTGATGACAGAGAAGATAGGATACGAAAGGGCGAGAAGGCCTACCTTTCTGCACTCTATGCCAGCACCCTGTGGACACATTAGGATGAATACTGACCTGACTCCTCTTAGCTTCCCAAGATCAAGTGACCCAGACTGTAACTTGCAAATGATGGATGGAACAAGTGGATGATGGAATCTTTCCTACTCTTAATTCACTTACCATTTTACAAAGTGACCCTCTGAACTGGAAGTTTAATGGGCCAGGAGTTTCCATGGCTGATATAATTACTTGGTAGCTTCAGTTCCTGAGGCTCCTGGGCAGCTGGGTGTCTGAACCTCACAGTGTTCCCCTTCCTGTATACCTCCCTGCAGAATCAGCTGCAAGGAGGTGGATAACTTGGGGAGCTGTTTCTTAGTACTCGTGCTAGAATTGGAGCATCCTATCTAAAGCAATACAGGGAGCATCAAACACAAGGATCAAGTCAATACTGATAAAAAATCCAGAAGGCTAGCAACAATATGAGGGTTGTGGTTTCTATCAGCATCAGACAGATTCAGAGTGACATAAGGGATGAGCTGGTAGCTTATCTAGCATGCACAAGGCTCTAGGTTCTATCGCTAGCACTGCAAATACAAGCAAGCAAACAAAAAGCAATCAGTGTGACAGCCAAGGAGTGAAAAACAAATAGGTGAGTTCTGTTGAGTCTTTGTAGCCTTACAGAAGGTGGATGCACCATGTGTGTTGCCTGTAAGGCTGGAGCCATCTAAATGCCTATCGCTTCAGTTCTGTATATTTACTGCATAGGACGTGTTCACTCACCAAGTTTAAAAGTAATATTATTTTTCAGGATGGAAAGAAAGAGGATCATTACAAATGATGTCTTTTTTATTGTTTTCTTGTAAGAGTAAAACTCACAAAACAAAACAATGATTTTGAAACTCCACATTCCTCTCCACATCAACCTTGTTTCAACTACAATACGTTTAAACAATAACTGTCTGTGGAATAGCCTTTTGTTTTGTATGGCTTCATTACATTTAAACTCTTTTTTTTTCCAAGTTCCCCTATATTTATTACATAAATTTGTAAATTTTCACACAAAGAGCAATGTTCAGGTTTGAATATCTTTAGGGAAAAATTATATTAAATGGTTAGGGAAGAAATAATACTCATCAAACTAAAAACAAAATCTCAGAAAATAGAGTCTAGCTCCCTTGCTATCTGACCAGAAAATATGGCGGATACGTAAACATATCATAAGAAAAGAAAATTATATATCAATATCTCCATTAACATAAGCACAAAATCATTAACAAAATGTAGCAAGTGAATCGAGTAATTTCTACAAATATGACATGTGGAGGATATATCAGACATTAAATGTTTATCAACTGACCATCAATTATGTCATTTCTGTCTTAATAAAGTAGAGCAGAAAAACTATTTGATTACTCAATAAACACAATAAAAGCTTTGAAATAATTCACCATCTCTTCAAGAAAGCAAATCTCAGTAAACTAATAAGAGAAACAAATACTCTTACAGAACTTCTACGAAAAATCTAAACTAAGGGCCAGGGATTTAGCTCAGTGGTTCTGACGCCAGCCTCAAAAGGGCAAGGTCCCTAGTTCGATCCCCAGTCTTAAAAAAAAAACACCAAAAACTAAACTAAGTTTATTCTTTTTTTTAAAATTGTATATCCTTTTATTGGTACATTTTAGGTATACAATATAATGACATTCATCATTGGAAATTTGCACCTTTACATACTCTCTTGGTTTTTATTTTTTCCCCCTTCCACTGCCCTCCCTTCAACCCCTCCATCCCTCCCTATTTACAGAGACTTTGTTGCCGTTTTTTCATTTGCTAATATTAATTCCATTCCCTTCTTTCCTTTCCCCACCCCTTCCCCTTTGCCCCATTTCTTCCTATTTCACATTATCTATTAAATATTTTAGTCCTTACTTACACTTTTAGTTTCTCACACCAGAGAAACTATTTGGTATTTACACATGTGTGTCCTGTTTATTTCACTTAAGAGTATCACCACAATGTGCATCCATTTAGCAATAAATGTCTCTAATTTCTCATTTTTATGGCTGAGTAGTACTCCATTTTATTAAAAAAAAACCACATTTTCTTTATCCAGTCTCCAGTTGATGGCCATTTGGGCTGTTTCCAAGTTTTAGCTATTACAAACTGTGCTGCTATGAACATGGGTGCACATATATCACTGTGGTATGATTCTTTTAATTCTTTGGGGAAGATCCCCAGCAGGGGAATAGCTGGGTCAAATGGCACTTCCAGTCCTAGTTCTTTGAGGTATCTCCATACTAATTTCCACAGTGGTTGCACCAGTCTACACTCCCACCAGCAGTGGAGCAGGGTTCCCCTTTCCCCACAGCCCCGCCAGCATTTGTTATTGGGTGATTTCATAATAGCAGCCATTCTTTCTGGGGTGACGTGTAATCTCACTGTTGTTTTCATCTGCATCTCTTGAAAGACCAGTGATGTAGAACATTTTTTCATATGTTTATTTGCTATTTCTACTTCTTTTTGTGAGAAATGTCTGTTCATTTCAGATGCCCATTTTTGGATTGGGTCTTTAAATTTGGGAGGTCTGATCTTTTTAAGTTCTTTATAGATTCGAGATAGTAGACCTTTGTCTGAGGGACAGCTGGTGAAAATTTTTTCCCACATTGTGGGTTGTCTCTTCACACTGCTGTTGGTTTCTCTTGCTATGCAGAAGCTTTTGAGTAAGAAGAGATCGCACTTGTTGATTATTTGTGCTAGTTCATGGGCAACTGAGGTTTTTTTCATAAAATTTTTTCCTATACCAATGTTTTCAAGAGCTTTACCTAACCTCTGTTTCAGCCAGTTCAATGTTTCTGTTTTAATATTTAGATCTTGAATCCATTTTGATTTTAGTTTAGTGCATGGTGTGAGATATAGGTCTAGTTTTATTCTTTGGCAAGTTGAAACCCAATTTCTCCAGCACCATTTATTAAAGAGGCTATCTTTCCTCCATTGAAGATATTTGGCTCCTTTGCCAAAGATGAGGTGGCTGAGTGTGTCTGGAGTTGTTTCTGCATCTTCTAATCTGTTCCACTAGTCCTCAGGTCTGTTTCTTTGTCAGTACCATGCTGTTTTTATCACAATTGCTTTGTAGTATAGTTTCAAGTTGGGGGTTGTAATACCCCCTGCCATGTCTATGTTGCCTAGAATTGCTTTTGCTATTCTGGGTCTTTTCTTGTCCCAAATGAGTTTTTGAATTCTTTTCTCAAGGTCCATGAAGTATGCTGCTAGGATTTCAATTGGGATAGCATTGAATCTATATAGCAGTTTTGGAAGTATGGCCATTTTCACTATGTTGATGTTTCCTACCCAGGAGCAAGGGGTGTCTTTCCATTTTACAATATTGTCTTCAATCTCTCTTTTCAGAGTGCTATAGCTTTCTGAGAAGAGATCTTTGATTTCTTTTGTTAGGTTTATTCCTAGGTATTTCAGTTTTTGGATGCTATTTTGAAAGGTGTGTGATGCTATTGTTTGCCCTATTTCTCTCTCAGTGAGTCTGTTGTTCATGTAGAGGAACACTATTGATTTTTGTGTGTTGACCTTGTATCCAGCTACTTTACTGAATTTGGTTATTAAGTCTAGAAGACTTTTGGTGGAGTTCTTGGGTCTTCTATATACAGTATCATGTCATCTGCAAATAATGACAATTTGACTTCTTCATTTCCTATTTTTATTCCTTTTATTTCTTTCCCTTGTCTAATTGCTGTGGCCAATATTTCCAAAACAATACTGAACAGGAGTGGTGATAGTGGGCATCCTTGTCTTGTTCCTGATTTTACTGTGAAGGATTTCAGTTCTTGACTATTTAGTATGATATTGGCTTTTGGTTTTCCATAAATGGCTTTGATCAGATTGAGGTAGAGACTGTCTATTCCAATTTTTTGTAGGGTTTTTATCATAAATGCGTGTTGGATTTTGTCTAATACAGTTTCTGCATCTATTGAGATTATCATATGGTTTTTGTCCTTGGCTCTATTGATATAGTGCATTACATTGATTGATTTGTGTATGTTGAACCATCCCTGATTCCCCGGGATGAATCCCACTTGGTCAGGGTGTATGATCTTCTTGATGATCTTCTGCATTCTTTTTGCCAGTATCTTATTAAGGATTTTTGCATCTACGTTCATGAGTGAGATTGGCCTGTAGTTGTCTTTTTCAGTTGCGTCTTTCTCTGTTTTGGGGATCAAGGTGATGCTTGCTTCCAGGAATGAATTTGGGAGTACTGTTTCCCTTTCAATTTCATTGAAGAGTTTAAACAGTAGTGGCAGTAGTTCCTCTCTAAATGTCTTGTAGAATTCAGCAGTGACGCCATCAGGACCTGGGCTTTTCTTAGTTGGTAAGTTTTTAATTACGTTTTCAATTTCATTGATTGATATTCTGTTGTTTAGAATTTTTAGGTCTTCTTCGTTCAACTTTGGTAATTCACATGTATGTAGGAATCCGTCCATTTCTTCTGTGTTTTCCATCTTATTGGCATATAGGTTCTGCAAGTAGGTATTAATGATCCCCTGGATTTCTGCTGGGTCCATTGTAATTTCACCCTTTTCATTCCTAATTGCTTGGATTTGGGCCTTTTCTTTCCTTTTTCTGACAAGGTTGGCTAAGGGTTTGTCGATTTTGTTGATTCTAATGTAGAACCAACTCTTGGGCTTCATTGATTTTTTTATTGTTCTCTCAGTCTCCATTGCATTGATTTCTGCCCTGATCTTTATAATTTCCTCTTTTCTATGGGCTTTGGGTTTGTACTGCTCTTTTGCTAGAAGCTTGAGGTTCAGCATCAAGTTGTTTAATTGGGCTTGTTCTGTTTTCCTAATATGTGTATTCACTGCTATGAATTTCCCTCGTAAGACTGCTTTCATTTTGTCCCATAGATTCCGATATGTTGTATTGTCATTGTCATTTAATTGAAGGAACTGTCTTCTTTAATTTCCTGTGACCCATTGTTTATTCCAAAGTGTGCTGTTCAATTTCCATGTGTTTATGAAATTTTTCCGGTTTCTTTTGCTATTGATCTCCAATTTCATCACACTATTTTCTGATAATATACAGTGAATAACTTCAATTCCTTTGGACTTACCTAAATATGTTCTATGAGCTTGTATGTGTTCTATTTTGAAGAAAGACCCATGTGCAGCTGAAAAGAATGTGTACTCTGATTTTGCGCAGTGAAATACTCTGTAAACAGCTGTTAAGTTCATTTGTTCAAGAGTTTGATTGATTTCTAGTATTTTATTGCTTGTCTTTTGTCTAGTTGATCTATCTATTTGTGACAATGGGTTATTGAGGTTCCCCAACTCTATTGTATTAGTACTTATATGATTTTTCATGTCTGTTACTATTTGTTTTATATAGTTGGGTGCACTAGTGTTTGGCGCATAGATATTTATGATTGTCATCACTTTCTCTTGGAATTTCCCCTTTACTAGGATGTAGTGTCCTTCTTTGTCTCTCTTAATCAGTGTGAGTTTGAAATTCACTTGGTCTGCAAAGAATATAGCTACTCCTGCTTTTTTGGGGGTTTCCATCGCATGGAGTATTGTTTTCCACCCTTTAACTTTCAGTCTATGAGTTTCATTTTGAATTAAGTGTGTTTCTTGTATGCAGCATATTGTTGGATCTTGCTTCTTGACCCATTCTGCCAGTCTATTTCTTTTGATTGGTTAGTTGAGACCATTAACATTGATGGTTATAACTAATACGTATTGAGTTATCATTGTCATGACTTTTTCTTTTTGTTGGATTCTCCCCCTTTGCTTTCAATTTCTTGTCCTACCTGGTGGGTTCATTCTGCTGGGCTTCCTGGGGTTGTGATCCTCATTGTCTTTTCCTAGGATTTTGTGTAAAAATTTTGGAGTGCTGGTTTGGTTGTGATGAAGTTCCTAAGGTGCTCTTTGTTATGAATGTATCTTATTTCTCCATCAATTTTGAAAGATAGTTTTGCAGGGTACATCAATCTGGGTGGGAGGTCGTTTTCCTTTAGGGCTTGAAATACTTCACTCCAAGCTCTTCTTGCCTTGAGGGTTTGCATGGAGAAGTCTGCTGTCATTCTGATGGACTTTCCTTTGTATGTGATTTGTTTCTTTTCGCTAACTGCTTGTAGAACTTTGTTCTTCTGTTGGGTTTCTGGAATCTTAATAATTATATGCCTATGTGTACATTTTTTTAATCAAAGTAGTTGGAGTCCTATATGCCTCACTTATCTGTATGTCAAGTTCATTTCCCCTGCTTGGGAAGTTTTCTACCATCACTTCTGTAAACAGTTTTTTTATGTCATCTTCACCCTCTTGTTTCTTCATTGACTCCAATAAGTCTTATGTTATTCTTCTTTGCATCATCTAGCAGCTGCTGGATTGATTTCTTGTGGTCTCTTACAATTTTAAAGAAATTTTTCTTTTTCTGGTCACTAATTGCAATCTTATCTTCTATATCTGAAATTCTGTCCTCACATTGGCTCATTCTGCTGTATAGACTTTCAGTGGCGTTTTTAATCTCCTGGAAATCTGTTTGCATTTTTTTCATGGATTCCATTTATTTCCTATGTTGGGATTTCATCATGTTCCTCAGCTCCTCTATTTTTTCATCTGTGTCCTCTCTAGATTTATTAATCATGTCTCGCACTATGGGCACAATCTCTGCTGTTATGTGAGAAATTATTTCTGATTTCATTTTTTCCAGATCCCCTTTGGTTGCTAGTTCAGGGCATCCAAGTTGTTGAGTATCACAGTGTTCCATCTCGTTTCCCTTTGGTGTTGCTGTAGGCGATCTGGAACTCTGGTTCTGAGACTTGTTCACGTGTCTTCTCATTGCGACGGGGGGTCGTGGTGGTGTTGGTGGTGGTGTGCTGCTGGTGCCCACGCAGCTCACCTCCTCTGTGCTGGGAGCAGTGGTAGGTTGGCCTGGAAGCCTGTTACTCTGCCCTGGGAGCTGTGGCACATCGACCCAAAAGCATCCTCTATGCTGGGAGCTGTGGCACGTTGACCTGGAGTCCTCCTCTGGGCTGGGAACTGTGGCATTTAAACTCTTAAGGACTTAAAATATTTCTGTTTCATATTCTTCTCAGAGGGAAAGTGGACCAAAAAAAAAAGCCATAAAACAGGGAAGAATGGGAGTACTGCTTACCTTCTATCCTGTTGGAGGCCCTTGAAAAATGGATTTTTGACTGCTCACCACAAGGCTTCTGTAAAGTTCCCTCTAGAAAAGATTTATATTAAATATAGCTCATAGATACAGAAACTCATGGGGGAAAGGAATTAGAGTGACAAACAATTTTCAAATGTTGTAGGCCAAAAGAATACATAGATCTATGTGAGTGATAGGACTTTGGACTTCGTATATCAAGGTAAATATATGATCTATAAATGTAGATTATGATAATACCATAATTAGTACATATAAGTAAGATGTACTTCTCCATGCCTATCTTAGACTCAAGAACAGTCAAAGGTTTGACAACAAGTTCAGTGATACTTGGCTCTTTGGCTATCAGATTTTGGTTACTAAAACTAGAATTTCCCTCATTCTAGGCCTCTTTGTCTACTATTCTCCAGAGGGCTGTTTCTTGTCATGAACTGCATTCTATATTGTTTTGTTCTTGCTCTGCTGCTTTGGCTCCATTTCCAAGTCCCTACTTTCTAACTCTATAAGTCATTATACTCCCCTAATTTCAGATTACCTGACAAAACATGGCTTGTCTAACATTCATGCAACAACAACTTTTAAGTTCCTGGTTTCTACCCACCACCCCAAAGAGAAACTTCAACTTTAGGCTCTCCTTTGAGGAATGCACAACCGTTTCATCATGATCTGCTTGAAGGGATAGTTTAGTTACATCTCTCTATGGTATTCCAGGAATATTTCTTCTAAAGGCCCTGCACTATGACCATAATAAAGGCTCATTTGACTTTTTTACTCATTGGTCCTCATTTTTCCACTTTCCAGAGGTCTTGTTGAAAAGACTTTTTGTGAGTTGCATTTAGGTCTCTAAATCTCCTTCTCTGTTTCTTTTTTTTCCCCCATTAAGTTTATTGGTACATTTTAGGTATACAATACAGTTGCAGTCATCATTGGGCTCTTGTACCTTTACATGATGTATCTTGGTTCTTATTTTTTCCCCATTCCCCTGCCCTCCCTTCAGCCCCACCACCCTTCACTATTTACAGAGACTTTGTTTCCATTTTTTCCTTTTCTGACATTCTTTCTTTTCCCTTCTTTCCTTTCCCCTACCCTTCCCAATTCCTGTACTCCTTTAGACCTTTTCTTCTTATTTCAAAATTTCAATCATACATTTTGATCCTTATTTACACTTTTAGTTTCTGACGCTAGAGAAATTATTCATTTCACTTAAGTGTATGGCCTCAAAGTGCATCCGCTTAGCTATAAGTGTCTCTAGTTTCGCATTCTTTATGGATGAGTAGTATTCCATTTTATAAACAAACCACATCTTTATCCAGTCTCCAGTTGATGGGCAACTGGGCTGTTTTCAAATTTTATCTATTACAAACTGTGCTGCTATGAACATGGGTGCACATATATCACTGTGGTATGATTCTTTTAATTCTTTGGGGAAGATAGCCAGCAGGGGAATACCTGGGTCAAATGGGACTTCCAGTACTAGTTCTTTGAGGTATCTCCATACTGATTTCCACAGTGGTTGCACCAGTCTACACTCCCACCAGCAGTGGAGCAGGGTTCCTCTTTCCCCACAGCCCTGCCAGCATTTGTTATTGGTTGATTTCATGATAGCAGCCATTCTTTCTGGGGTGAGGTATAATCTCAGTGTTGTTTTCATCTGCATCTCTTGAGTGACCAGTGATGTTGAACATTTCTTCATAAGTTTATTTGCTATTTCTACTTCTTTGTCTGAGAAATGTCTGTTCATTTCAGATGCCCATTTTTGAACTGGGTCTTTATATTTGGGGGTCTGATTTTTTTGAGTTCTTTATATATTCTAGATAGTAGACCTTTGTCTGAGGAACACCAGGTAAAAATTTTTTTCCCACAGCATGGGCTGTCTCTTCATGCTGTTGGTAGTTTCTTTTGCAGTGCAGAAGCTTTTTAATAAGATGAGATCCCAGTTGTTGATTCTTTGTGCTAGTTCCTGGGCAACTGAGGATTTCTTCACAAAGTCTTTTCCTATGCCAATGTCTTTGAGAGTTCTACCTAACTTATCTTCCAGCAAATTCAGTTATTATGTTTTAATATTTAGATCTTTAATCCACTTCAATTTTAGTTTATTGCATGGTGAAAGATATAGGTCTAGTTTTAATCTTTGACAAGTTGAAATCCAGTTTTTCGAACACCATTTATTAAAGAGGCTATCTTTTCTCCAGTCAGGATGGTTGGCTCTTTTGTCAAAGATGAGGTAGCTGAGTATGTCTGGTGTTGTTTCTGCATCTTCTAATCTCTGTTTCTTCCAGATGGTCCCTTACAAACAGGAATCCCTTTTGTTGCCCCTGCAATCCTTGAGTTTGTCAAGTAGGTTTTCAAATAATCTCCTACAACAAGGAATTTGCTGCGGTCTTTCTCCACAACATTTTTACAGATTATGTAAGCTTTCACATTTACCTAAGATGTCCTCTTTTAAATGATGAGTCAGGGACAATTTCTACTCTTCACCCAGCTCCCTGCATAGAGTAGTTACTCAGATGTTTGCTGAGTGAATCAATCTATAAGGAAGTGACTGAATCATATTATAAATGCCAAATAGCACTGAGCAGGAGATAGAAATAACCCAAGACAAAAGCTCACTTTGAGGCTCATCTTTCCCTATCTTTCTGTTTTTGTTTTGTTTTAACAATAGTAGAGGCAGCTTTGATAGAAATCCTAGTTTAGAGACACATTCTCCCCAGGTAGTAGCAGACAGATCAAATTGAAAGTGTTTTTTTCGTAAATTAATTTTTTCCTGGTTCAAATCATTATCATTACCTTGATCTTGAATTAGACTCTTGTTCCCCTGCTTTAGATCTAGTTTATAGTGCTGAACCTAAGGAACCAAAAACTTAGATTAAAAATAGAGCAGCAGAAAATATTGACAAGATGCAACTCACTACCTGTACTTACCCCATCTTTTCATAAAGGCCAGCATTGCCTCATTCAAGAAACATTTTTTTTTTTTATATCGGGGATCAAACTCAGGACCTTGTGCTTGCAAGGCAGGTGTGGTGCCACTGAGCTAAATCCCTCATCCCTCAAGAAACATTCTTAAAGAAACATTTTTATAAGTATACAAAGGCATACATAAGCACAGGACTTTTTTCTAGCCATACGTTGAAAACAATGAAAATGTCCATTGAGAAAAAACTCACTAAATAAACAATAGTAATCCATCTATATGGTACTTAAAAGACTTCAGAGATCCTATCAAATGAGAGTCACTTTTTGATGAACTTCTAGGCTCACAAGAGTAGTAGGCGAAAGGATAATCCTTTCAATAACTGCAGGAAAAACTGAAACTCAATTTTTACCTCTCACCATACACAAATATTTACTTGAAATGGATCATAGAAAAAAATTATAAAAGTTAAAACAAATTCTAAGGGAATACTTCAGAGAAAACTTTTGTGGTCTTATAGTGGACAAATATTTCTCAGAAAATAGAAACCACCACTGTATAAAAATCATAAAATGGATTTTGTGAAAACCAAAATTTTTGCCCTTTAAAAGAAACACTTTAAAAATGTCAGGTAAACACAGAGATGAAGAAAATATTTCCAGTGCATATATCTAACAAAGGACTTACATCCAGAATACATAGACTACTAGCAATTAAATTATAAGAAAATAAACAACGTACTTGAACAAAAATACTCATTTTGCAAACCAAGATGTCTAGATTATCAAGCATATGAAAGATATTCAAAATCATTAGTCATTAAAGAAATGAAAATTAAAATGGCAAAAGCATACCCCCGTATACACATTAGAATGGATAAAATTTAAAAGATGGGAAAAGATAAGTCTTGGTGTGAATGGAAACAACAGAAATAAAAACTATTACTCATTGATTGGAGAACAATACAACCACTTTGAAAATAGTGCATTTTCTTAAGCAAATATATACCTACTATATAATCCAGCCTTTACAATTCTAGATATTTACTGAAGAGAAAGAAGTGTATATCCTTAGAGTGATTTGAATATGAATATTCATAGCAGTTTCATTGAACTACATAAGCAACTCAAGTATCCATCAAAGTGTGAATAGACAAAACAAATTACAATATATCTATACAATGGAATAGTGTTCAACACTGAAAAAAACTATGACACACATAGCAACATGAATTAATCTTTAAAAGACTATGCTGATCAAAATAGTCACAAATGTATATGTATTTTATGAATCCATTTATATGCATCTCTAAGAAATAAAAATCAAATGTATGGTGATAGAAAGCAATTATTTAGAGCTATTGGAGGGAAATGGAAGGGATGGATACTGACTGAAAAGGGGGATGAAAGAATTTTGTGTTGTGTTGAAAATGGTCTATTTGTTGGATATGGGGATGGTTACAAAAGTTTTGCATGTTGATTTCTTCAGAAGATGATGCTGAATTGGGGGCACAAGTTGTTTATTAGGGATCAATACCTCCGTAGGTACCACTCTCACTCCTGGCAAAACAGCAGGGGAAAAAAAGAAACTAAAACAACAATACTACTAGAAAACTTAAGAGTAAGGGAAAAAGCATTATTAGAGCTGGACATGGTGATGCATGTCTATAATACCAGCACTCTAAAGGACTGAGACAGCTGGATCACAAGTTCAAGCCTAGCCATAGTGACTTAGAAAAACCTGTCTCAAAAAATCGTTATTAGGGATAGGAGAGGTCATCACAGAATAAAATAAACCAATTAAAATAAATAAAAATAAATTCAGTAGAAACATATAGCAATTCTAAACCTATCCACCTATATACATAGCCTCAGAAAGGCAGTATTAGAAGAACAGAGAAACAAAAGAGACACAAGACATATAAAAAACAAATAGCAAATTACAGACATAAACCCTATCATATCAGTAATTATATTATGTGCAGAAATACATATATATATATATATATATATAGCAATCTTTTTTAAAGCAAAACATTTATTGGTACATTTTAGATATATACATAATAATAACATTCATCATAAGGAGTTTAGGCACAGTAAATAAATTAGGTAATTACATACAGATATTTATTTTTAAATAATCCAACCAAAATTGAGAAATTGAAAAATGGTTAAATATAACAAAATCCCACTATATACTGCCGACAAGAAATATACTTTGAATTCAAAGATATAAGTAGATGAAAAGTGAAAGTATAGATAGATAGATGACCTACATGTAAGGGCTAAAATTATAAAACTCTTCAATGAAAACATAGAAGTAAATCATTATGATCTGGGGTTAGGCAATAGTTTCTTATACATGTCACCAAAGCCATGGTACCAAAAATGGTTAAACGTAATCAAAATAAAAATCATATTGCTTTAAATTATGCCATCAATAAAGTGAAAGATAACTCACAGAATGAGAGAAAATAATAGCAAATCAAGGACTTCTGGGAAGATGGCAGAGCAATAAACAGCGATAAATCAGACTCTCTGAGATTTGGAATCCAGACACGGGAAAATAACAACTTGGGGAAGAAAAGAAGGAAGAGGTGGATCCCTGAACTCCGGAAGGATCTGAAGGGGAAATTGGAGCCTATTGAGAAACTGAAGAGACAGGCCAGAGTGCAGAAAAAGAGGAGGCAATCTGTACTTTCTCCCTGGTTCCGGGCTTGTGCCAAGAGAAAGCAAGATTCAGTCTACTGAGATACAGTGAAAGTGGGAAACTCCAGAGGCCTTCAGGCAGAAACACACCAGTCGAATGGAGTAGTGGATGCTGTGTGCCACAACAGCTGGTGAGTGACTCCAGTCTATATCCTCTGGAGAGGGTGCCGGGTCAGATGCCATTTTAAGGAAGGACCAACTGAACCTGGGGCTCAGAGAAGCCATTGGTTCCACCTCAGTTCTTCCACTGTTAAACCCTGACGGTGACTGGTGATGGACATCAATGGGAGATGTCCATGGTCAGGGAGCCGTGGTCAGGCTGCCAAGACACCCAGAATGTTATAAGCTAAAGGACTCAGGACCCATCCCCATGACCAGAGGTCGAGTTCAGCTTGAAGTTCTGCAGATTTGTAAGTCCCAAACTGGCACACTGCCACAATCCTACTGCCAGCTTGCTGGGGCTATCTAACATGGATCTGGGATCTGACTGCCTCCTTTGTTTACCAGGGAGAGCAGAGTTACATCTTGAAGTGAATACTGCCACAAAACTGTAGACCCCAGAAGATAACTACAGGCTTGAAATCACAGAGAAATTTCTCTATCTTTTTTTATTTGCTATTGGTCTTTTTGTTGTTGTTGTTTGTTCATTTTTTTTCAATTGCATGTTTTTGATTTTTAGTGATTGTGAACATTGTTTTTAGTTTTGGGGATATTTTTGCTTTTGTTTGTGTTTTCTCCTTGCTTTCTCTCCTGTCTTCTTCACTAGTTTCCTGAAGCTTCGGTAATATTTCTTTGGCCTTCAGTCTTGCTTCTAATCTCTTTCTCTTCTTTCATTTTTCTATTTTTTCTTCTTTCTTTTAAACTTGCTCCCCTTGGGGTAAAATTGCTCTATACAGTGAATATTTAATGTATATAATTTTTGGATTTGTCTTATATTTTGTTATATAACTATAAATCTTTTACCTAGAGTTAAAGATGACCAATTATTAGTCATCATAGTTGTCACTTTCCAGTCTGTGTTTCATGCTATTGTTATTACTGATTGTACTATTTTAGCCAAGGTGACATGGTTGTTATGATTAATTGATCTTCCTTGTATGTCAATACCTAGATTTTCTGGGGTCATAAGTAGCACTACAGCCCAGTAACAAAGAACTGGGTGCTAGACCAAACAGGCTGTAATCTTTCATTCTTAATAAACAGAAGAGGCAGGATCCTGGGACAGACTTAAAGGCAAAAGCTAGCTATGGCTAGAAGACATCTCTGAAAAATAGTCATTTCCTTAAGAGGTCTGGATACTAGTAATAAAGCTACCTAGCATAAGCAATTTGTGAGCCTCGATGCAGAAAACAAACAAGCAAAAGAATGAAAATGAAAAAGCATAGAAGAAGAATGCAACCCAGCATTATTAACTCATCTAAGGTAAATCCAGGGGGCATTGATGTAGAAGAAACCAAAAGCCACTGAGCTGAATTTTCTGAAATAGTAGTAGCAGAAATAACAAAACAGATGAATAACCCTCTTGACAAAAACAAAACAGAAAAAATTACACAGATAATTAAAACAATAATGAACATAATGAAGGAAATGGTTACTGAACCTAAAGTAGATAAAGATTAAAAAATAGAAGAGCTTAGGAAATACAAGGAAACCATGAATGCCGAACATAGGAAACAACTGGATGCCATAAAACAGATTGAAACAGATAGGCAGGAAATTAAAAGTTCTGTTTAAAGTATATGCAGCAGAATCAACCAATGTGAATATAGAATATCAGATATAGAAGAGAGAGAGTTGTGACTGGAGATCATCAAATGAAAGATTTCTTTAAAATATTAAGAGACCAAGAAAAATCTATCCAATGGCTGGAGATCATCAAATGAAAGATTTCTTTAAAATATTAAGAGACCAAGAAAAATCTATCCAATGGCTGCTAGATGATCCAAAGAAGAATAATATAAGATTAATTGGAATTAATGAAAAATCAGAAGATTGCACAAAGCACATATTCCCAGAAATAATAGCAGAAAACATTTCAAGCATGAAAAAAAATTTTTGGCATACACATAAGTGAGGCATATAGAATCACAAATAGCCATAATCAGAAAAAAAACTTTACCAAGTGCATAATCATCAAGATTCCAGAAATTCAACACAAGAAGACACTATTAAACTCTGTTAGATAAAAGAAACAAATCACCTATAAAGGAACACCCACCGGAATCACAGCAAACTTCTCAACACAAACACTTAAGTCAAGGAGAGCTTGGAGCAAAGTATTTCAAGCCCTAAAAGAAAATAACCTCCAACCCAGATTGATGTGCCCCACAAAGTTACTTTTCAAAATTGATGGGGAAATAAGATACTTCCATCATAAAGAACATCTGAAGAAATCATGACCACCAAGACAGCACTCCAAAAAGTTCTGAAGGATATTTCAGAAAAAGAGAACATAGATGAGAATTCCAGAATCCAAATAGAATGAATCTAAAAGGCTAGGCAAGTAACTAAGTAGAGGGGAAAGAAAGAGCACCAACAACAGGAAAATAGAATAATGAAAAGGAAAGGTCAATAGCTATCAGTTATGACCATCGATATAAATGATTTCAATTCACCAATCAAAAGAAACAGATTGGATCAAGAAACAAGATCCAACAATATGCTGCATACAATAAGCACATTCAAATAAAGAAAGAAATTTGTAGACTGAAAGGCAAAGGAAGGAAAACAATACTCCATGCAACAGGAACCCCCAAAAAGTAAAGGTGGCTATTCTATTTGCAGACAAAGTGGAATTTGAGCCAAGACTGATCAGAAGAGACAAAGAAGGTCACTATGTGCTTGTTAAAAGAACAATCCAAGGGGAAGTGATAGCACTCATAAATATATATGCACCAAATACAGGTGAACCCAACTTCACAAAACAAACATTAATGAAGTTGAAAAACCAGGTAAACATCAATACAGTTGTAATGGTGAACCTTAATACCCCACTGTCACAAATAGATCAACTAGACAAAAAAATCAACAAATACTGGAGCTGAAAAACCTTTGAACAAAAGGACTTCATAGATATCTACAGAGCGTTCCACCCCACAACAGAATACACATTCTTATCAGTAGCACATGGGATCCAAAATAAACCACATACTAGCTCATAGAACATGCTTCCGTAAATGCAAAGAAATTGAAATTATCCCATGCATATTATCAGATCATAGTGCAATGAAATTGGAATAAATGGTAAAAGAAACCACAAAAATTACATAAACACATGGAAATTAAATAATAACCTCATCAACAACCAATGAGTCATAGATGAAATTAAAGAAGAAATTAGACCATCTGTACAATTAAATAATGCCGACGTGACATACTAGAACTTATGGGATTCAATGACAGTAGTCCTGTAAGGGAAATTTACAGTGATGATTCCCCATATCAGAATAATAGAATGAGCTCAAATAAATAACCTAATGTTGAACCTCAAGCTTCTAGAAAAAAGGCAAGTTAAACCCAAAGCTCACATGAGGAAGGAAATTATAAAGATCAGAGCAGAAATTAATGCAATTGAGACTAAGTAAACAATACAAAGAGTTAATGGATCAAATGGTTGGTTCTTTGAAAGATTAAATAAAATAGACAAATGCTTAGTCAACCTTATCCAAAAAAGGAAAGAAAAGACTCAAATCCATGTACTTAGCCATGAAAAGGATTGAGTCACAAGAGATCCTGCAGAAATCCAAAGATCATCTGTACCTACTTTGAAAACATGTATGCTAATAAGATGGAAAACTCAGAAGAAATGGACAGACTGCTAGATACATATGAATTACCAAAACTGAATCAATAAGGTATAAAATTTCTAAATAAACCAATATCAGTCAATGAAATTGAAGAAGCAATTAAAAAAAAAACTACCAACAAAGAAAAATCCAGATTCTGATGGATTCACTGTTGAATTCTCCAAGAGCTTTATAGAAGACCTAATACCACTACTCTTCAAACTCTTTAAATTGAAGGAGAAGAAATATTCTCAAAGTCATTCCTGGAAGCATGCATTATCCTGATGTCAAAACTAGAGAAAGATCCAACCAAAAAAGAGAACTACAAGTCAATCTTGTTAATGAACATAGGTACAAAAATCCTCAATAAAATACTGGAAAACAATGAGCAAATCATAAAAAAGATGATACATTATGACCAAATAGGATTCATCCCAGGTACGCAGGGATGGTTCAACATATACAAATCAATAAATGTAATACACCACATTGACAGGACAAAAAGCCCATGATCATCTCAATAGACACAGAAAAAGCACTTGACAAAGCCGAACACCCATTCAAGATAAAACCATACAGAAAATTGGAATAGAAGGTCTTTATCTCAATCTCATAAAAGCCATCTATGAAAAATCAACAGCCAACATCATACTTAATGGTCAAAAACTGAAAGCTTTCAATCTAAAACGAAAAATTAGACAAGGATGCCCACTATCACCACTTCTGTTCAACATAATTCTGGAAACATTAGCCAGAGCAATTAGGCAAGAGAAAGAAAGAAAAAGGAATAAGGATATGAAAGGAAGAAGTTAAATTGTCATTATTTACTGATGACATGATATTCTACATAGAAGACCACAAAACCTCCACCAACAGACTCCTACAATTAATAACCAAATTTGGTAGTGTAAAAAGATTCAAAGTCAACACTGAAAAATCAATAGCATTCCTGTATGCAAATAATAAACTCATTGAGAGAGAAATCAGGGAAGCAACACTTTTCACAGTAGCATTAAGAAAAGTGAAATAGAAGCTGAGCTGGTCCCAGCACCCGGAAGGAAGCACCCCCGCCGCCATCCCAAGCTCCTAGGGCAGAGAAGGTGAGCCGCATGGGCACCAGAAGCATCCCCGCCCCCCCGTGGAAATGAGAAGACACATAAACAAGCCTCAAAAACAGACTTCTGGATCACCTACAGCAACCCTAAAGGGAAACGAGATGGAACAATCTGATACTCAACCACCTGTACTCTCTGAACTGGCAACAAAAGAGGATCTGGGAAAAATGAAATCAGAAATAATTACTCAGATAACAGCAAAAATTGTGTTCATGGTGCAAGACATAATTAGTGAATCTAGAGAGGACAGAGATTAAAAAAAATAGAGGATCTGAGGAACATGATGGAATCCCAACATAGGAAACAAATGGAATCCATAAAACAGATGCAAACAGATTTCCAAGAGATTAAAAACTCCATTGAAAGTCTGCACAGCAGAATGAACCAATGTGAGGATAGAATTTCAGATATAGAAGACAAGATTGCAATTAGTGATCAGGAAAAGAAAAATTGCTTTAAAATTGTAAAGGAACACGAGAAATCAATCCAATAGCTGCTAGACAATGCAAAGAAGAATAACATAAGACTGATTGGAGTCAATGAAGAAAGAGGAGAGAGTGCAGATGACATAAAAAAACTGTTTACAGAAGTGATGGTAGAAAACTTCCCAAGCAGGGGAAAAGAACTTGACATACAGATAAGTGAGACATAAAAGACTCCAGCTAGCCTTGATCAAAAAAAATCTACACATAGGCATATAATAGTTAGGATTCCAGAAATCCAACAGAAGAACAAAATTCTACAAGCAGTGAGAGAAAAGAAACAAATCACATACAAAGGAAAGCCCATCAGAACGACAGCAGACTTCTCCATGCAGACCCTCAAGGCAAGGAGAGCTTGGAGTGATATATTTCAAGCCCTAAAGGAAAACAGCCTCCAACCCAGATTGATGTACCCTGCAAAACTATCTTTCAAAATTGATGAAGAAATAAGATACTTTTATGATAAAGAGCACCTCAGGAACTTCATGAATATCAAACTGGCACTCCCAAAATTTTAGACAATACCCTAGGAAAAGACAATGAGGATCACAACCCCAGGAAACCCAGCAGAATGAATCCATTGGGTGTGACAAATTAAACGCAAGGGGGGGGAGAATCCAACAAAAAGAAAAAGTCATGACAAGGCTTTTAAAACATTTAACTTCATCTCCCTAATTAGTGTATAATTCAATCTTGTTATTATACTGATTAGTATTTTTCTGATTCTAGAGTTGCACAGCTTTCCTTGTGCTGTACTGGCTATTTATCTTCTTACGTCTACTTTTTAATTGGGTTGTCTATTAATGAGCTCTAAGAATTCTTTATATATTCTGGTCATAGGTTATATGCATTGTAAATATGGTCTGTTTAAGGACTACTTTTCATTTAAATGATGTCATTTAAAGTTCTAAATTTTGATTGAATCTCATTTATCAATGTTTTTCTTTTATACATCATGTCTTTTGTATACTAGGTAGCTTTTGCCTACCCTAAATTCATAAACATTTTCCCTTATAATTTCTTCTTAAAGTTTTATACTTTTAGGCTTTCATGTTTAGGTTCATAGATCCCTTCAAGTTATTTTCATGTATGGAAATAAAGGGTTGAGTTTAATTTTTTATATACGGATACCAGGTGTTCTAGTGCCGTTTGCTGAAAACACTGTCTCTTCCTTGGCTCGTGAATCGAGTTTATATTCTATAAAATGCTAATGTTAAATAATCTTTCAAAACTCAGTGGACCATGTATGTGTGGTTCTATTTCTAGATTCTGTGTTTTATTCAAATGATCTATATGTCTTTCCTTACACCAACACTGCCTTGATTACTGTAGCTTTAGAAGAAGTCTTAAAATTAGGTACTAAACGTCTTCCAACACTGTTTTTGTTTTTAACTTTTCTAGGTCCTTTGCACTCCTACATAACTTTTAAATTTCAACATCCAATTCTTCATTTATAGCAAGTATACACATACCTGAATTTTTATATATACCTTGTGTTTTCTAATCCTGCTAAATTCAAGTACAAGTTCTAGGGGCTCCTAGGGAGTTCTTAGTATTTTCTCTGTAGATGATCATTTCATCTACATATAAAGATTTTGCTTCTACCTTGTCAGTTCTATCCTAATTGTGTCATTTTATTGCCAGACTATTTTGGTGGGGCCTAGGTTTCAAAGTTTAATGGACAGATAAAGAGTAAGCAAATCTTCCCTAGTTCCCCACCTTAAGGAGAAAGCATTGTATCTTCTCCATTCATATAAGGCGTTCTCACTGGAAGTATGGAGTACATGTCTTTAATCTGTTGAGAAGGTTCTGTTCTACTTCTAGTCTCCTGATAGCTTTTACCATGAACAGCTGTAGAATTTGGTCCAATACTTTTTCTCCAACTACTGACAGGATCATATGGTTTTTTCCTTTCCTCTGTTAAAATGATGACTTTTGGGGGTGGATCTTCCAATGCTGAACCAACACTGCCATCCCTATAACAAAACCACTTTCTACATACTGCCAGATCTGACTTCTAAGAGTTTGTTATCTAAAACAAATTTCTATCTATGTTCATACTTTTTTCTTCTATTATCTTTATCCAATTTTAGGATTAGCACAATGTTGAGTTCCTAAAATGAAGGGAGAAGTGTTCCTTCTTTTTTCTGCTTTAATTGTTTGATATAATTTATCAGTTAAAATGTATACGAGCCTGTTGTTGTCATATAGGTATGTTTTCAAGCTAGGAATATACTTTCTTTAATAGGTGCTATTCAAATTTTATATTTCCCCCAGAGTTAGTTTCATTAATTTGTCTTCCAAGGTACTTCGTAGAAGTTGTCAAATTTATTTCAAAACAGATTTTTGAAATATGATTTCTATATCCTTTTAAATTCTGTAAAATCTGTGGTAATGTCTCCTAGATCTTGATACTGTAATTTAAAAATGTATAATTGATATTGTGTAACTGGAAGAAAAGTTCTAAAGGTGCAGGGGAAGTGGGAGGGGTAGCGGAAAGGAAAAAAGGGAAAAGAAAAAATGTGAGAAAAGTAAAAAAATGGAAACAAAGTCTTTGCAAATAGGGAAGGGTGGAGGGGGTGAAGGGAGGGCAGGGGAAGGGGAAAAAAATAAGAACCAAGATACTCATGTAATGGTGCAAGATCCCAGTGATGAATGTAACTGTATTTTATACCTAAAATGTACCAATAACCTTAATGGGGAAAAAAAAGAAAAGTGAAATACCTAGTAATCAATCCAACAAAGGAAGTGAAAGACTGATACAATGAAAACTACTGTACTCTGAAGTAAGGAGATCAAAGAAGGTATCAGAAAATGAAAAGATAGCCCCTGTTCTTGGATAAGCTGAGCCAATATAGTGAAAATAGCCATACTTCCAAACCTGTTATACAGATTTAATGAGATCTCAATCAAAACAGCAATAGCATTCACAGAAATAGAGAAAACATTCCTAAAATTCATATGGAACCCGGGGAGACCTAAAATAGCAAAAGCAATTCTAGGCAGCAAAGGCAAGGCAAGGGGCATCACCATTCCTGATTTGAAGTTATACTAGAAAGCTATGGTGATAAAAACAGCATGGTACTAGCAAAGAAACAGAACTGAGTATCAGTGGAACAGAATAGAAGATGCAGAAACAGCTCCAAACACACTCAGCTAGGTTATTTGACAAAGGGGCCAAACACTTTCACTGGAAGAAAGACAGCCTCTTTTATAAATGGTACTGGGAAAACTGGCTTTCTGCGTGCTGAAGACTGAACCTAAATCCATATTTCTCAGCATGTACTAAATTGAAATAAAAATTGATCAAAGATCAAAATATAATGGTTACAGGGTTTATTTTTGAATAACTAGAATATTCTAAAATTAAAAGGTGATAATAGTTGCCCAATTCATTAAACATACTACGAATCACTAAATTACACACTTGAATAGAGGAAATTTTGTTACATAATTTATATTTCAGAAAAGGTATTCAGAACACTGAGGCAGCCACAACAGCACAGCTAAAAGCACTCACAACAAAGAACTTTCAGTATTGCTTTAGAAAGTGGCAAGAATGATGAGATAAATGTTTTATTTTTAAAAAGAATTTGAAGAAATATTTCATAAATATTTAAAATTAAGCACTCTTAATTTTTAAATTTTATTTTGATTATTACATGTTTGGAATACATAATGAATGCATTCATCATGGAGAGTTGGGGCATGTATATAACACATCTTAATTCTTTTTTCAATACCTGTCTCCCTCCTCTCCCTTCCATTCCCTCCATCTCTTGGTCCCTTTCCCTTTGGCAAATAATCTATATCTCTTTTATGTTTCTTTTATTTTGATCTTTAATCTATTTATATGTTAGGTTTTTCATATAAGAGAAACTATGCAATTTCAAGAAATCAAATAATAAGTTAAGTACTCTTTTATGACACAAAATTTCTGCAATTCAGAATGGGAGGGAACTTCCTAACTTTGTGTAAAGTTACTATTAAAAATCTACAGTAAGTAGGGCATACAACATAATCCCAGTGCTCTGGGAGGCTGAAGCAGAAGGATCCCAAGTTCAAACCCAGCCTGGGAAACTGAGTAAGACTCTATCTCAGACAAAAATAATGTTTGGAGTTGTCAGTGCAAAAGCTCTGGGCTCAATTCCCTGTAGTGCAAAAAAAAAAAAAAAAAAAAAAAAAAAGCAAATTTTTAATGTGAGAAAAGTATAGCTTACTTCTATTCAATATTGTGTTCAAGTTTCTAGACCATGCAGTAAGATGAGAAATTAAAATACAAAAGAGTGACAAAAAAGGAAACAAAAGTGATATTGTTAGCAGTTGATATGGTTTTCTATGTAGAAAACCTAAACAAATGCAGACATTTTAGAAATAATAACAGTATTTAGCAATGTAACTGAGCAATGCACAAAATGTGATTCCATTTATATATACTGGTGAGAAACATTCTGAAATTACAATTTAAGCAAATGATGCCACTTATACCAGCAATTCTATCAGGTACTTGGTTGCATGCATAATTGCATGGTACTGGCATCTATGGAGATGTACAAGCCATCTATGGAGAAAGTTATAAACCTTATTTTGAGAACACTAAAGAATATCTAAGTTAATAAAGAAGTATTTTCTATGCATGAATATTAAGGTTTCACATTTTACATATGTCAATTATCTCCAAATACAAAGTATGATCAATTAATACAGTTAATGTTGAAACTTTAAAAAATTATTAGACTTTTAAGGCACATTGCCACTAATGTGTATATTAGACTTTTAAGACACATTGTGCCAGGGATTTAGCTCAGCAGCAGAACAAGGTCCTTGCAAGCACAAGGTCCTGAGTTTGATCCCTAGTATTGGGGGGAAAAAAGACACATTCTCATTAATCTTCCTCAATATAGTCCCCCTATGCTTTAGTTTTTTCTTTTTCTTTATTTTTTATTAAGTTTATTGGTACATTTTAGGTATACATAATGATCACATTCATCATAGGGAATTTGTGTCTATACACGGTATATCTTGGTTCTCATTTTCACCCACGCTTTAAATACATTCATCTCATCATTCTTTCTTTTTTATTACTTAAATTCTTTTATTGGCACATTTTAGGTATACAACACATTTACATTTCTCATTGGGAACTTGGACCTTTACATGATGCATCTTGGTTCTTACTTTTTCCCCAATCCTAGCCCTCCCTTCACCCCCTCCACCCTTCCCTGTTTACAAAGACTTTGTTTCCATTTTTTCCATTTCTCATCATTTTTCCTTTCCCTTCTTTCCTTTCCCCTGTCCCTCCCACTACCCCTACCCCTTTAGACCTTTTCTTCCAATTTTGCATTATCAATTATTCATTCTAATCATTGGTACATTTTAGGTATACAATATAATGACATTCTTCATTGGAAATTTGCACCTTTACATAATCTCTCTTGGTTCTTATTTTTCACCCTTGCCCAGCCCTCCCTTCAACCCCTCCAGTCCTCCCTATTTACAAAGACTTTGTTTCCATTTTTCCATTTTCTCATATTAATTCCATTCCCTTATTTCCTTTCCCCTACCCCTCCCACTTCCCCTTCCCCTTTGCCACTTTTCTTCCTATTTCATATTACCTATTATACATTTTAGTCCCTATTTACACTTCAGTTTCTCCCACCAGAGAAACTATTCGGTATTTACACATGTGTGTCCTATTTATTTCACTTAAGAGTATCGCCTCATTGTGCATCCATTTAGTTTTAAATGTCTCTAACTTCTCATTTTTTATGGCTGAGTAGTACTCCATTTTATGAGAAAACCACATTTTCTTTATCCAGTCTCCAGTTGATGGCCATTTGGGCTGTTTCCAAGTTTTAGCTATCACAAACTGTGCTGCTATGAACATGGGTGCACATATATCACTGTGGTATGATTCTTTTAATTCTTTGGGGAAGATCCCCAGCAGGGGAATAGCTGGGTCAAATGGGACTTCCAGTCCTAGTTCTTTGAGGTATCTCCATACTGATTTCCACAGTGGTTGCACCAGGCTACACTCCCACCAGCAGTGGAGCAGGGTTCCTCTTTCCCCACAGCCCCGCCAGCATTTGTTATTGGTGGATTTCATGATAGCAGCCATTCTTTCTGGAGTGAGGTGGAATCTCAGCATTGTTTTCATTTGCATCTCTCGAATGACCAGTGATGTTGAACATTTTTTCATGTATTTATTTGCTATATCTACTTCTTTGTCTGAGAAATGTCTGTTCATTTCAGATGCCCATTTTCGGATTGGGTCTTTAAACTTGTGAGGTCTGATCTTTTTAAGTTCTTTATAGATTCAAGATAGTAGACCTTTGTCTGAGGAAAAGCAGGTGAAGATTTTTTCCCACATTGTGAGTTGTCACTTCACCCTGCTGTTGGTTTCTGTTGCTGTGCAGAAGCTTTTTAATAGGAGATCCCACTTTTTGATTGTTTGTGTTAGTCCACGGGCAACTCAGGTTTTGTTCATAAAATCTTTTCCTACACCAATGTCTTCAATAGTTCTACCTAACCTCTGTTCCAGATGGTTCAGCATTTCTATTTTAATATTTAGATCTTTAATCCATTTGATTTTAGATTAGTGTGTGGTGAGAGATATAGGTTTAGTTTTATTCTTTGGCAAGTTGAAACCCAATTTTTCCAGCACCATTCATTAAAGACGCTATCTTTCCTCTCCTGAGGGTGTTTGTCTCTTTTTTGAAGATGAGATGGCTGAGTGTGTCTGGCATTATTTCTGCCTTTTCTAATCTGTTCCACTTGTCCTCAGGTCTGTTTCTTTGCCAGCAACATGTTGTTTTTATCACAGTATCTTTGTAGTATAGTTGCAGGTTGGGGATTGTGATACCCCCTGCCATGTGTCTGTTACCTAGAATTGCCTTTGCTATTCTGGGTCTCTTCTTGTTGCAAATGAATCTTTGGATTGTTTTCTCAAGATCTGTGAAGTATGCTGCTGGGATCTCAATTGGAATTGCATTGAATCTATATAGCAGTTTTGGAAGTATGGCCATTTTCACTATATTAGTCCTTCCTACCCAGGAGCAGGGGATGTCTGTCCATTTTCTGATATCATCTTCAATCTCTCTTTTCAGAGTGCTATAGTTTTCAGAGAAGAGGTCTTTGATTTCTTTTGTTAGGCTGATTCCTAGGTATTTCAGTTTTATGGATGCTATTGTGAAAGGAATTATTTGCCCTATTTGTCTCTCAGTGAGTCTGTCATTGGTGTAGAGGAAAGCTATTGATTTTTGTGTGTTGACCTTGTAACCAGCTACTTGACTGAATTTGGTTAAGTCTAGAAGACTTTTGGTGGAGTTCTTGGGGTCTTCTATATAGAGTATCATGTCATCTGCAAATAATGACAATTTGACTTCTTCATTACCTATCTTTATTCCTTTTATTTCTTTCTCTTGTGTAATTGCTGTGGCTAATGTTTCCAAAACTATATTGAACAAGAGTGGTAATAGAGGACATCCTTGTCTTGTTCCCGATTTTAGTGTGAAAAAAATTTCATTTTGTGACCATTTAGTATGATATTGGCTGTTGGTTTTTCATAGATGGCTTTTATCAGTTTTAGGTAGAAACCATCTTTTCCAATTTTTTTTTTAGTTCTTTTATAGGTACATTTTAGGTATACAATTTGTTTACATTTATCATTGGGTGTTTGTACCTGTACATGATATATCTTGGTTCTTATTTTTTTCCCCATTACTTATGCGCCCTTCACCCCCTCCGCCCTTACCTATTTACATAGATTTCATTTCCATTTTTTTTTTTCTTTTCTCATAGATTTTCCTTTCCCTCTTTTCCTTTCCCCTACCCCTCCCTTCACTCCTTCGTCTTTGGACCTTTTTTCCTATTTCAAATTATCAATTATTAATTTTAGTCATTTTAACCCTTGTTTACACTATCAGTTTCTCACACTAGGGAAACTATTCGGTATTTACACATGTGTGTCCTATTTATTTCACTTAAGAGTATGGCCTCAATATGCATCCATTTAGCTATAAATGACTCTAGTTTTTCATTCTTTATGGGTGAGTAGTACTGCATTTTATAAAAAAACACATTTTCTTTATCCAGTATCCAGTTGATGGGCACTTGGGCTGCTTCCAAGCTTTAGCTATTACAAACTGTGCTGCTATGAATGTGGGTGCACATATATCACTGTGGTATGATTCTTTTAATTCTTTTGGGAAGATACCCAGCAGGGGAATACCTGGGTCAAATGGGACCTCTAGTCCTGGTTCTTTGAGGTATCTACATACTGATTTTCACAGTGGTTGCACCAGTCTGCACTCCCACCAACAATGGAGAAGGGTTCCTTTCTCCCCACAACCCTGCCAGCATTTGTTATTGGTTGATTTCTTGATAGCAGCCATTCTTTCTTGGGTGAGGTGGAATCTCAGGGTTGTTTTCATCTGTATCTCTCGAATGACCAGTGATGTTGAACATTTTCTCATATATTTGTTTGCTGCTTTTACTTCTTTGTCTGAGAAATGTCTGTTCATTTCAGATGCCCATTTTTGAATTGGGTCTTTGAATTTGGGAGGGTCTGGGTTTTTTCAGTTCTTTATATATTCTAGATAGTAGTCCTATGTCTGAGGTACAGCTGCTAAAATTTTTTTCCCACATTGCAGCTTGTCTGTTAGCTCTGTTGGTGATTTCTCTTGCAGTGCAGAAGCTTTTGAATAATATGAGATCTCAGTTGTTGATTCTTTCTGCTAGTTCCTGTGCTATTGAGGTTTTGTTCATGAAGTCTTTTCCTATGCCAATGTCTTCAACAGTTCTACCTAACTTATCTTCCAGCAAGTTTAGTGTTTCTGTCTTAATATTAGATCTTTAATCCACTTAGATCTTAGTTTAGTGCATGTTGATAGGTATAGGTCTAGTTTTAATCTCTGACAGGTAGAAATCCAGTTTTTCTAACACCGTTTATTAAATAGGCTATCCTTCCTCCAATGAGGGTGGTTGGCTCCTTTTACAAAGATGAGGTAGCTGAGTATATCTGAAGTTGTTTCTGCATCTTCTAATCTATTCCACTGATCCTCAGGTCTGTTTCTCTGCTGGTACCATGCTGTTTTTATCACAGTAACTTTGTAGTATAGTTTCAAATTGGGTATTGTGATACTCCCAGCCATGTCTCTGTTGCCCAGAATTGCTTTTGCTATTCTAGGTCTCTTCTGGTTCCAAATGAATTTTTGGATTATTTTCTCTTGTTCTGGGAAGTATATTGTTGGAATTTCAATCAGCATTGCATTGAATCTATATAGTAGTTTTGGAAGTATGGCCATTTTCACTATATTTGTTCTTCCTACCTAGGAACAAGGATGTGTATGCATTTTCTTATATCCTCCTCAATCTCCTTTTTCAGGGTGCCGTAGTTTTCAGTGTGGAGCTCTTTTGCTTCCTTTGTTAGATTGATTCCTAGATATTTCATTTTTTTGGATGCTATTGTAAAAGGAATTGTTTCCCAAATTTCTCTCTCAGGGAGTCTGCTATTTGTATATAAGAAGGCTATTGTTTTTTGAGTGTTGCCCTTATATCCAGCTACTGTACTGAATCTGTCAATTAATTCTAGAAGTCTTTTGGTAGAGCTTTTTGGGTCTTCTATGTAAAGTATCATATCAGCAAATAGTGAGAGTTTAACTTCTTCCTTTCTTATCTTTATTCCTTTTATTTCTTTCTCTTTTCTAATTGCTGTGGCTAATGTTTCCAGAACTCTATTGAACAGGAGTGGTGATAGTGGGCATCCTTGTCTTGTTCCTGGTTTTAGCATGAAAGTTTTCAATTTTTTACCATTTAGTATGATGTTGGCTGTTGGTTTTTCATAGATAGCCTTAATCAGGTTGAGAGAAAGACCTTCCATGCCAATTTTTCTTAGGGTTTTTATCATTAATGGGTGTTAGATTTTGTCTAATGCCTTTTCTACATCTATTGAGATGATCATGTGCTTTTTGTCCTCTTAATATAGTGGAAAATACACCTTCTTGAATGCTGCTGATGGCCCCAGGTTTCCTATGACCCTTGTGGAAGGCAAGAGGAGACCTGCCAAACTACTATCTCCTAGCCACTTCTGCTCCTGGGTTCCCCACAGCACATGACAACCAAAAGACTGACCTTATTGAACATAAGACCAACACCCAGGAGGAGGGTTTCACTCCAGGACTGAAGTGTTAACACTATCACACATCTCCCTTTTAGGTATCTTCCCCAAAGAGTTACAGTCATCATATTACAGGGATACATGCATATCCATTTTTATAGCAACACAATATATAATAGTTAGATCTTGGAATGGACAGCAAATATGTACATTAACATATGAATAGATAAGGAAAATGTGATGTTTACACATAACAGAGTACTACTCTGCCATAAAGATAAACTTGAGGCCTTTGTAGGAAAATGGATGCAACTTGAGAACATATTAAGTGAAATAAGTCAAACACACAAGCTTAGATATCACAGTTTATCTTATATAAGAAGCCATATATATATATATATATATATAATATATATATATAAAGAGAGAGAGAGAGAGCAAAATAAAAGAAAGTAGTAGGGAGAGGGCAGGGGATTTAGCTCAGTGGCACAGCACCTGCCTTGCAAGCACAAGGTCCTGAGTTAAGGTACTGGGGGCGGGGGAAAGTAGGGAGAAGTTCAAATAATTCCCCAAATTACCTATTCCATTGTTTCAAAAATATTTCAATATATATGCTAATTTGCTTCATTCATACTCTTAGTTCACTTAAAAGAAAGTTTTGTGCTAGTATCTGTTGGTTCTCTGTAATAGAGAATCTTTCTGTCTGTGTTTTGAACTCTGAGTAACTACTTTGAAGATAATGATGCACAGTGTGTTAATGATTGTTATTTTCTTTTTTGTTATGAAATTTTGCTTTTCTTCATAAAATTAGAAAAGGAAAAAATAAAAACATACATTCACTCAACCATAGCTCACAACCAACTGACTGCACAGAACAAGTTGAAACTTGTCATATACTGTTACTCAGGATCTATGCACTGTTTCTTGTATTAAAGATCCCTACCTTTCACTTGCATGACATGTGACAGCAGCATTCACTATATATATATTTTTTATTGCACTGCTATATTATTAGTGCAGTGCAATTCTTATCAAAATCCCCAAAGGCATTTGTGGTGGAACTAATAAGTTAATTCTAAAATTAATATGAAGAACAAAAGGACCAAAACCAGCTAAGATCCTCATGAAGAAGACAGTCAAGAGCACCTTGACCACTTGCACCAAAATTTATTATAAATGTGGACTAATTAAAAATGTTGATTCCTTCATGAAGGGATAAATAAAATAATCAATGTGAAATAACAGAGAGCTTGGAAATAAAAACATGTAAAGTATCTTAGTTTATTAAAAAGACATTAATATCATTAGGCAAGGAAGATTTAGTTGTTCAATAAATAGAACTAGGGTAAGTGGTTATCCATATGGAAAATGAAATAAAACCATCACTTCACGCCCTACAGCTAAATGAAACCATATGGATTAAGGAGTGAAATGTGAAACAACTCAAACTGAATAGGATGAAATGAAACTGTCTTTATTCACAATTCATGTGATTTTTACATAGAAAATCAAGAAGAATATATGTAAAATTATTACCAATATTAATGGAGTTTAATAACATGACTCACAATACAGCAACATAAAAATGTAATCGCCTTTATATATTCTAGCACAAACAGAAAGCATATTTTTAAAAAAGATAACATTTATAATAGAAAGAAAACTATTAAGGTATCTGCAAATGAATATAATAAAATATGTGGGAGACATCTATGGAGAAATTTATGAATCTGCATTTAAAGACATGAAAGAAGACCTACATAAATGGAGAGAAATTATACATCTACGGGTTCATGTTCACTTTCTAATAGGTTTAGGAGAAACTATAGGAGCATATCTGTATAATCTTGGTCTTGTTTAGACTCAAGATTAAAAAAGAAGCATAAATCTTAAAAAACAAAGTATCATAAGTTGAACAACATTAACATTAAGAATTTTTGTTTAAAAATACCACAAAGAAAGTGAAAAAATGTAAATAGTGAGAGGATATTTACAACATATAGAATAAATTTTTGATGTTTACATATAAAATATATTTCTACAAATCAATCAGAAAAACAAAATATCTAGTGGAACAAATTGAGGAAAGGCAGTGGGAGAAAGATGACAGTCATTTAACATTAAAACAAATACAAATAGCAATTTGAAAATGTGATAATTTGCTCACACCATCATTGATAATCTGGAAAATGCGTATGAAGGATATAACCAGATTCATTTTACACCCGTTTGATTGGCGGTGATTAAATTGTCCGACAGTCTCAAGTACCAAAGAGGATATGAATCAGTGGGAACTTTTGTACAGTACTGTTAAAGTATAACTTCTTACAATATCTTTGAAAACTCATTTGGCTTTCTCATTAGGGTGATGATTTATATGATATTCTACCCAAAATTCTATTTCCATGCTTATACCATACAGCGGCAAATTCCTTTAGGAATATAATATGAGCCATAAATGCTAGCCAAATATATAATTTTGGATATTTTTGGAGCAACATAATAAAGTAAAATGAAGCAAGTGATGTTAATTATAATGGTATATTTAACTTAACCAATGTATCCAGTAGATGATAATAATTTCAACAGGTAGTCAAGATAAAAATTATAAGTGAAATATTGTACATGTGTCATGTGATATTCAGATACACACACACACACATATATATATATATATATATATATGTTAGGTGGATGTTTCAGTCAGATTAAACATATCTGTCTCCTGAAATATTCATTATTTCTTTATGGTGAAAACATTCAAACTCCTTCCTCTAGCTTTATGATATGTGCAGTGCATCACTGTTGTCTGTAGTCACCCTGCTGTGCAATAGCACACCGGAACTTCTTGCTCTTATCTAACTGTAACTCAGTACCCACTGATCAACATTTCTGTGTTCTTCCCAGCCCTCTACTCTCCCTAGTCTCTGATAGCAGTTTTATAAAGCTCAATGTAACCCAAACTAAGCAATATAACTTTTTGGGAAACATCTGTATGTGATAAAACTGTCACAAGGGAAACAGGTTTAGAGGACAATCATGGCTGCCTGATTTTGAATTTCCCTCATAGCCTACTTTTAAAAGTCAATAAAATCAGCTGGGTGTGGTGGTCCATGCCTATAACTCTAGCACTCTGGGAGACTGAAGCAAGATGATTGCAAGTTCAACCCCAACCTCGGTAACTAAGCAAGACCTTGTCACAAAATAAAAAATGAAAAAAGTCTGTGGATGTAGCTCAGTGCAAAGGCCCTGGGTTCAATCCCCAGTCCCCACGAGAAAACCCCATAATCAGCAAGGCATATCTATAAAAGCACACATGCCCCTCTCATTCAGCATTGATTGGAGACAGAGAGCATTGAAACTTTAAAATTATTATTAAAGTGGGGGCATGGGGGCACAAATCCAGCTACTGGGGAGGCTGAGGAGGAGGATTACAGATTTGAGGGCAACATGGGCAAGATTTTGTCTCAAAATAAAAAATAAAAAGAGCTCGGCATGTGGTTCAGTATTCCCTATGTTAAATCGAGAGAGAGAGACACACACACACACACAGAGAGAGAGAGAGAGAGAGAGAGAGAGAGAGAGAGAGAGAAGAAATTGGCCTTAATTATAGAAAAAGATCCAACCCTAACATAGCTCATGTTCACTTGTTGCTACAAGCATAAGCATGCCGAAATTGGGAGCAGGGAGATGTAAGAGGCTCCTTGAAAAAGAATGGATGTGACCAAGGACTCAGATGAAACACAGATAAAATCTTCTTAGAGCTAATGTTTAATCAAAAGTTTGATGTTCATAGGCCCAGTTGCATAGCAGCATTATTCAAGAAAGCCAATGTTAGAAGCAACCCAAGTGTCTATGCTTAGGATAAATGGACAAACAAAATGTGGCATAAACATGAAATGGACTATTACTCAGGTGTAAAAATTATGGGAATTCTGACACATACTACAGCATGGATAAAACCTGAGAACATTATGCTAAATGAAATAAGCCAATCACAAAATGACAAGTACCATATGATTTTCTTTATCTATTAAAAGTCATCACACTTAAAATAAAATATGATTAATGTTTTTAGAACTACAAATTGATCTGCATGGAGGAACTGTGGTCATATAATACAGATGAAGGACTAGAGAAGAAACAGACCACAAGTTGAAAATGAAACAATGATAATAAAAATGAAGTAAAGATTGAAGGAAAAGAATAGATATGAGTTTAAGAATGAAAAAAAACAGAAGGACAATAAAACACAAGTATTATACTTGATCTTAGCCAACAGCCCAAGAAGCTATAAATACAAGTATTATACATGAATAATCTATAAGTAGAAATCAACTTGTAAGGGCATAATGTGGACAATATGTGTTCTACTGTGGGCCATGAAATACAAGGTAGGAAGGACAGAATTTAAATATAACACACACACACACACACACACACACACACTAAATGATACCCCCATGGAAAGGTGTTTGAAATATCTGTTGTACTCCAAAAGCATTATAATGGAAATGCAGAAAAGTACAGTGGAAAATATGAATTTACATCTGCAGGTATGAAGACAAAAATCAATCTGTAGTTACAAAAAATACGTTTTCTTCTCAAGACTCCTACTGGGTACAGGGACCCTAAATGATACCATCAGAATCTTCCCCTGATTCTCCATCTCTATTGATCTCATCTTATCTCTGCTTTTCTTTACATCTGCTTCAATATTAGGCAGCATCTTCCTGCATGATGACAAAAATTCAGGAAGCACCAGGCTCCCATTCTCTTAACTTTACAATCCCAGTGGAAAGAGAGCAGCATTTCTTGCCTAATGACTCCATGAAAAGTCTCAGGTTTAACATGTATTGGTACAGTTTGTGTCATCTGTTCATCTCTGAATCTATTTCTGTGGTGCTAGCCTGATCACATATACATCCCTGCAGCTTGGGGGTGAAGTTTAAGAGTATGAGTTATGAGCTCAACTGTAGCTCTACTGATTAAGTTTAAAGGGTTCTGGTTTCCAAAAGGAAAATCAAGGTTCTCATTGCTTGACACAATACCAGATACCCACAACTTTAAAGAGAAGTTATTTTTATTTTTTACTTACATTCTTTTATTGGTACATTTTAGGTAAACAATACATTTACATTTATCATTCGGTGCTTGTACCTGTACATGATGTATCTTGGTTCTTATTTTTTCCCCATTACCTGTGCGCCCTTCATCCCCTCCACCCTTCCCTATTTACATAGACTTTGTTTCCATTTTTTTTTTCTCATAATTTTTCCTTTCTCTCCTTTCCTTTCCTCTTCCCCTCCCAAAACCCCTACCCAAGAAAAGGTTTATTGTGATTCATGGTTTCAGGAGATTTAGTCCACCGTCAGCAGGATCCAGGGGTAAAACATCATGGTGGAAGGGTATGGTGGAGCAGGGCTGCTTAGTTCATGGCGATCAGGAAGCAGAGCAAGGGAACAGCACCAGAGAGGAAGGGGTCAAGGACTGCATATAGTACTCAAGGTCACACCTCAACAACCTCATAGTGTGTTTTACTAATCTCTTGGGTGGTTCCCATGCCGGTCAAATTGACAATCCAGCCCAATAGTCACAAAAGTGAAAGATGTTGTTGGACATTTATAAATAGCAGTTGTTTAATTATAGTATTTAGTGAGAAAAACAAACAGCCCCAGATCTGAGTCATTTGCAAACTAACTGAGAATATCATATTATTAGAGAAAGCCATTTTCTTCCTCATGTCTTCCTTCCAACCTTGATATTTCACTCTTCTATATATATTGAGTAGAGCTCATGCAGTTCTTTCTACCTTGTATTTACTGTTTCTACCCAAAAGGAGCAGTGTCATATATGTGGTAAACTTGAGAGAACAGATTTAGCAATTATAGCTCAGACCTTCCTTCCCTCACTACGATGCTGCCATGTGGTAACTGCACTGGTCTGAGGCTTCTTTGCTTTGTCTTGGTGGCAAGTCTGTCAAGTGTGATGGCAAGGAGAGGGCGAAATTACAGCTTTTTAAAGCTTATTTGTAGCCAAGGATCCAGGCCACATTATCCAATATTTTATCATCAATAAAGCTGATACTTGTATCTGATTGCAATGTCTCTTTAACAAATGTTTCTAGATGTAGATGAAAATAGGGTTGTAACTGGCACTTCTTGTGGTGATGTGGAGGCCTAAGAGTACACCAAGCTGAGCATCTGGTAACCTAGGCTTCAGGACCACCAAGTAGAACACTTCCTTTTTTTAGGATTCAGTTTTCTCATGTATAAAATGAATAAGTGAGCTTTGGAAAGCTCTAAGGATACTTCCAAATCTAACATGTCATGATTACCATTGCACAGTGAACTGAGTCTTGCAAGAAAAATATGATTCAGTTGTTAAAGAGAAAGAGAAGAACTGGCATTGAAGCTAGCAGGGACGAAGGCATCAAAGCAAGAGTTGTGTGATGAATGTGAAGAACAGAAAGCAACAAGGGTGGTTGTCTACCTCAGACATTTGCAGGCTGAATCTCCTCGGCAACCATTTAAATTTGTGTACATAAAGCTATATAGAAGATTTGGACATAAGCACATGGAATTTCACTGATGCATGTCTTGAAAAATCTACTTTCATGAGATTATCTTAAAGATCTCAATCAGGAAGATGAAAAATTACAAAATATTAATAAAGAACAAAGTATAATTTCTCTAAGAACAGCAAATGATGAGATAAAATTAGTCACTTATTCCTTAGTCCGGGCTCTTTGTCTAATGACCATGGCAACTTTTGGCCTTATACTGAATTTCACAATATCATCATGAATATAACTGGCTTATCTTAGTTGGCCTATCTTACTCTGATTCTAGACTTAACATGTCCTGATTATCATTGTACGATGATAAGAAAACAGAATCAAAGATTTTATTTTTTTTTCTCAGCTTAATTTCTTGCCTAATCACTCCAGTCCCGAACCCAGCAGCTCTGAGTGACACGTGTGGGGAGACCATGTTCATGCCCTGGGAAAGCTATGAATGTGTTGATTATGGTTCTTCATGTCTTCAGGCAAACTCTTTCTAACCTAGAATCTTACACAGGATGAGAAGAGGACGCTGAAGATCAGGACTGCTCACCTACCCCCAAATCCAAGTCCTAGGATTTATATTTTCTCTATGTAATTTGTGAAATTTTTTTATTATATTATTCTCTCCCAGGCATCAGCACCAGTTTATCAGCTAGATATATCCATCTAGCTGTGTACGAGCTCAAAAAACCTACGACAAGAACCCACCACTCAACTACACACTTTCCCTCCAATCCAAAGGGCAGCCTTCCATTACTTTTTTTGTTTTTTGTTTTGTTTTGTTTTTGGTATCGGGATCAAACTTGGGACCTTGCACTTGCAATGCAGGTGGTAGAACCGCTGAGCTAAATCCCAGCCCTCCATTACTTTTGAAAGCTTCTCCTTTTCCTGCTCTAGGGTGGGGGTGTCAGTGTTAGGTGAGCCTCCTAAGGATTGTGGCTTTAAAACAGGCTGAGAAAAGCCCAGAGGAGTGGAATCACTGGTCTTCGAAATGGAGTACTACTCAGCCATAAAGAACAAGAAACTAGAGCCATTTATAGCTAAATGGATGCATATTGAGGCCATATTCTTAAGTGAAATAAATAGGACACACATGTGTAAATACCGAATAGCTTCTCTAGTGTGAGAAACTAAAAGCGTAAATAAGGATTAAAAGGATTAATAACGAATAACTGATACTTTGAAATAGGAAAAGGTCCAGAGGGGTAGGGGTGGTGGGAAGAGATGGGGAAAGGAAAGAATGGAAAGGAAAAATTATAAGAAAATTAAAAAAATGGAAATGAAGTCTATGTAAATAGGGAAGGGTGGAGGGGGTGAAGGGCACACAGGTAATGGGGAAAAAAATAAGAACCAAGATACATCATGCACTGGTACAAGCACCAAATGATAAATGTAAATGTATTGTACACCTAAAATGTACCAATAAAAGAATTTAAGCAAAAATAAAAAAAAGAGGTCCAAGCCAGACAGTTGGTGTCCACAAACAAATCTGAATCTGTAGCGTAAGCTTTTTACTTCACCTACCTGTCCTCCTTAGTGAATATTGATTATCAACCCCTGGTCACTGAGAATATGGAGTAGACAACATAGACAGTCCTGCTCTCATGAAGGTTGGAACTTAGCAGAGGAGAAAAATATGCAAGAAGAAATAGTGATTGAGTTTGATGACAAAAGTAATGTGGAAATGGATTGCAGGAATAACTAGCCTATTTTAGGAGAACATAGAAGGGTCTCCAAAGAGAATAAAATTTCAGTTGATATCTAGAAGCTGAGTAAAATCTAGCTAAGAGTGAGAGAGATGAGGTAGAGAAAAGGATTCCTAAAAAAAAAAGGAACAATATTGCCACCACCCAAAAGCCTAGTGCTTCTAGGAACTGAAGGAAACTCAGGCTGGCTAGAATGAGGTCAGAATGTAGAATAAGGACAAGAGTTGGAACTTGATAGTAACTGCTTGGACTAGAGTAAAGATTAACATAAAATTTAAGAGGTAGGCTTGGATGTGGGAAATGGAGAAAGAGGATATACCAATCATGATTCCTGGTTTTCTGCCATGCACAAATAAATGATAATGGTATCATTTATTTAGATAATGATGATTAAGACAGAGGCATGGCTGACCAGGAAAAATGCTAAATTCTGGTTACACTTGTAGGTTCTGAGGTGCTTGTGAGACATCCAAGTGAGCCCAGAAGTGTCTGAGCTAGAGATGAACATCACAGGAATCGATGAGACCACCTATGAGTAGAGGGCAGAACAAGAAAAAGGGAGCTTTGGACCAGACCTTGAAGGTCCTCGTTTACTCTCTGAGAGAAAAGGATGAATTGTAAAATAGGGAAGGAAATAAGAATTGCCGTCATGAAAGCCAAAGGACGTTTTCACTTATTTAATTTCCATTTAATTAACTTCAATCTCTACTGTGAGCACTCTCTGTGTTTTTGAAAATGTATAGTCATATAATACCAACATCACAAGTAAGAAACTGAATAGCTTCAACACTCCCAAAATTCCCCATGTTATCCCTTTTTGTCAACCCTTCAGCCACTCCTGACAAACACTGATCTGGTTTCCATTGGCATGGTTTTTTACTTTTCCAGAATGACATGCAACGGAATCCTACAATGTGTAGCTTTTTGACTCTGGCTTCTTTCACTTAATGCATTTGGGATCCATCCACATTAAGTGTATCAATAAATTCTTTTCCTTTATTGATGAATAGTGTTCCATTGTATACTACGCTAGTCTATACATTCACCAATTGAAGGATATTTGAGTTGTTTACAGTTTGTGGAGACTATCACTAAAACCACTGAAAACATTCATGTACGCATTCTTGTCAAATGGAAGTTGTTCATTTCTCTGGGAAAAAATACCTTGGAGCTCTGTGATGTGATAAATATGCGTTTAACTTCATAAGAAGCTGATGAACTCTTTCCAAAAGTGGCTATACCTTTTTGCTTTCACATCAGAAATGTATGATATTTCCCATTTGCTTTTATTATTACTGGTATTTAGTATTGTTGCTTTGCAACCATTCGAGCAGGCAAGTGAAAGTTTCACATTGTGGTTTTAATTTCTATTTCCATAATCTTGAACATATTTTCTTATGTTTATTTGCCATCCATATATCATCTTCAATGAAAAGTTTTTACACATTTTGGCCATTTAAAACTCTGGTTGTATGGGATCTTGTTGCTGAGTTTTAAGGGTTCTTTGTATATTTTACATACCAGCCCTTTGTCAGGTATGTGATGTTGCAAATATTTTCTCCCAGTCGCGGGCTTGTCTTTTTATTCCCTTAACAATGTCTCTCAAAGCATAAAAATTTTAAATGTTAATAAAACCCAACTTATAAAGTTTTCCTTTCATGGATTATTCCTTTGGTTTGGTTTCTAAGAACTCTCTGTTTAAACCAAAGAAGGAGATTTACATAAAAAATGGTCAACAGAACCCCTAATGTCCTTGGTAAGGTAAGTTTTATGGAAAGAGGGCTGCAGTGGATAGAACAGTAGTTCAAGCAATGAAGGAAGGGTAATTCGATTGAAGCAACAAGTATGGACAATTCTCCAGGAAATTTTGTAATAGATGAAGATGGACAACTGTTCTGGCTTATATCTAGACATCCTCCCAAAGCCTCATGAGATCATAGGTGGGACTTTTTGGTGGTAGCTGGATCTAGGCTGTGTGATGCTGGGATTAAGGATGTGATGCTGAGATTAAGGATGTGACGCTGAGATTAAGGGTGCCCCACCCTAAGTGTGAGTGCTACCTACCCAAAGGGCTGGTTGACTGGGTGGAATATAAGAGACAGAAAGAAGGCTTGTTGCTGCTGCTTCTTGCTACTTTGCTGCCTTCTGCCTGCCATGCCATGCCATGGACTATATTTTCCTGTGTGATGCCTCTCTGCCATGACACCCTGCCTTGGAGTCAGCCAACTATATGGACTGAACCTCTACAAACTGTAAGCCAAAATAAATCTTTCCTTATTTAACTTTGGGTGTTGGGTATTTTGTCTCAGCAATGAGAAAAGTAACAACTTATAAGTTGAAGATCGTGTGGGCCTTGAGAGAGATTTTATTAAAGATGAGAGACTTGAGACTGTACAAATTCTAGTGGGAAGGAAGCATTAGGGAAGGTTAGGTTTCTCCATTTGTGGCTTTTGTTTTAAATTTAGTTCCTATATTCTAGATCATGTGATAATCTTGGATGAATATGGCACCTGAATCCTTTGCTGAATTTGGAAAAGAGGGCCCGTCCTCTCATATAGCCTCACCTGTGACACTAGTACACTTGCTAAGTTTCAGGCAAGGGTATGAAGTCTTTGTTCTTGTGAAGTGCCTGAGCTGTAGTCTTTGTCACTCTTAGTGACCACCACTCCCACAGCTCCTTGCTGAAGAAATCAACTCCCAGAGGTCTTCCTACATAAAATTGCTAGAGCCTATGCCATAGCATTGAAAACAACTAACTCTTGGAACAGAACTATGATATATTGCACCAGAGGTCTGCACATGATTAAGGCTGACTACTATCTATAGTTGATTGGTTTGAAACGCTTCCATAAAATGGTGCTCTATATTAAAAGGTACCAGTATCAAGGGCAAACAACTATAGAATGGACTTGAAAGAGGCTATCTGTCCTTATGGTGCCTTATTGAGAAAGCCAGCTCCTCAAGTTCCTGTCAATGTAGAGAAGGTAAGGAAGGAGGAGGTATCTCTGAGATTCTAAATGTTTGCTCTTAATGGTGTTGAACTATTATTGTCATTTTCCTTAAAACTTGATAATCATCTAAGTCTAGGAATCATGGGGATATAAAATACCTATGTAGGTAAGAAAATGGTATATTCCACCAAGAGGCAATAGAACATTCATTTTAGAGGCAGTTTCTGAAGAAAAATTGCGTTTGAATATTGGGTCTGCCACTTAAGTAGCTGTGTAACCTTATCCCAGTGACATAACATCTCTGTGCCTAAGTTTTTCAATTTAGCAGACTGAATTGTGAGGCTGAAATGAATTAATACATGTCAAGCAGTTAGAACAGTGGCAGACACATAGTATATGCTCAAGAAACACAAACTCTGGCTATTATTTTATTTTGTCACCAAGTGAGGCCAGGGCAATTTCTTGAGATATTGTGTTTATTCTCCTCTACTTTTCTTTTGCTGTAAACCAAAGAAGAATCCATACTCTTGACATTTTCTTTTCTGGGGAGAGAGTAGGTTGTTTTGCAGGAACTGAAGTCTGTCTTCCTAACTTTAGTTGACCTGAAATCCTGAGCACACTGGGAGGCTAATGCTTAAAGAAGGGAGGGAAGTAAGTGCCTTTAGAGCAGAAGGATGGCAATTTCTCCAAGTCTTAGGAAGGACTTAGAGATGCCATTTGGGCAATGGCAAAGAACTGGACCACTTCCTCTCAGAACCCCTGGGGGTATTATGTCTGTGGTCACTGCAGGTTTTGTAGCTTCCATCTAGGCATGAGACAAGTGTGCTGCTTGTTTTCTTAGTACTATGCAGCCTTAGGCTAAAAAGTACCATGACCTATGGATTAGAGATGCTCTCCCTATTTGATAGTTGTCACAGAAACCTCCTGAGTATTTGTGTGATCCTATGGAGGCTAAAGAGCCTTAGAAAATGAAAGGGATTTCCTTTTTTTGCCATTTCTTACAGCACATAATGTGGAGTTGGAATAAATTGGATTTAAAGAAAATAAAGAAATGTGGCAGTTCTTTTATACCCAGCTCTGTGGAGTATCTCCCTATGAATACACAGCAAAGCATCATAACGTAGTGTAGTACTATAGTATTTCTTCCTTATAACATTGAAAGACTAAATTATATATAAATGGGTGCTACAAAAGAAGATATGAAGAAAAGATCTTTAGATGGGCTGGAGGGATAGTGTGGGGAATAGTGAAGCTCTTCCCATGGCAGCCTTTGTTGTGGAGTCATTTGTTGAGATGTCTTTGAGAAGTAAGGTAAGGCTTTGGAGTGCATGACATTTATTACTTGAGAGTGTGCATTAGTTTCCAACAGCTTCTAAAACAAAGAACTACAAATTGGGTGTCTTAAAACAACAAAAAAAATTATTCATTTTTTCCCACGCTCTTCCCTCCATCTCTGCGTCTACTTCTCATTCTCTTTTTTTTTTTTTTTTGCACTTTATTAAATTCTTTTAGTGGTACATTGTAGGTATACAACACAATTACATTTCTCATTGGGAATTATACCTTTACATAATGCATCTTGGTTCTTATTTTTTCCCCATTCCTAGCCCTCCCTTCACGCCCTCCACCCTTCCCTATTTACAAAGACTTTATTTCCGTTTTTTCCATTTGTCATCATTTTTCCATTCCCTTCTTTCCTTTCCCCTGCCCCTCCCACTACCCCTACCCCTTTGGACCTTTTCTTCCTATTTTGCATTATTGATTATTCATTCTAATCATTGGTACATTTTAGGTATACAATATAATGACATTCATCATTGGAAATTTGCACCTTTACATAGTCTCTCTTGGTTCTTATTTTTCACCCTTGCCCAGCCCTCCCTTCAACCCCTCCATTCCTCCCTATTTACAAAGATTTTGTTCCTATTTTTCCATTTTCTCATATTAATCCCATTCCCTTCTATCCTTTCCCCTATCCCTCCCACTTCCTTCCCCTTTGCCCTTTTTCTTCCTATTTCACATGACCTATTATACATTTAGTCCTTATTTACACTTTCAGTTTCTCACACCAGGGAAACTATTCGGTATTATTCTTACAGGTTTGGGGTCACAAGAACAAAATCAAAGTATCTCTAATTGCAAAAATAATTATATGTAGAATTTTTGTCTGGGAATGTTTTATGATTTTTTTTTACTGAAGGAATGCCTAGTGGAGACATTCTTTGAAAACACTTAACAATAGGGCAAGTAGCTTTTTTCTATCTCTACCTTTGTTGAGGTATGATTGGTGAATGTGAATTGGTTGTGTTTACAAGGTACAATGTGATGGCCAATAGCTTTGGATATCCCCCAGTCACTGTCTGGGATATAACGACAAGGTAAGATTTGCTATACCCTTCGGAAAGGGGTAAATGTAATCCTGGTTGGCTGCATGATTGTTCGAGTATTCTAGTGAAGATACATGCAGAAGAAGTATTTTATACAAGGTGGGCAGAGAGTGAAATGCAGAACAACACATGGATTTCTTAGGATCTGCCACTCCTATAAAGCTACTCTGGAATGGCATAGATTCCAGGCAGGTGATACTAATAACTGGGACTGGCCAAGTGGAAAGTGGTGACCTGAAGAACATCTAACTCATCTGAAGGAAGTAGCTGCATCTCAGCTGCAACAGATTGTTGCAGTATGGCCAGATCTTGATTTCTTTACTGGAATCCTTAAATCTACCTCATTCTTATGGCTTGTATCTAGATGGCCCCAAAGCCTCATGCAGTCATAGGTGGGGCTTTCTCAGACATGGCTGCATATAGAGTGTATAATTGATTCATAGAGCAATACTAGGATTAAGGATGCCAGGATTAAGGGTGGGTGATTATTAAATCTGTCCACCGATTGGTTTGGCACCACTCTAATCCCAGTAGCCTAGATAGAATATAAAAGGGGCAGAAAAAAAGCTGTTAAGGCCACTTGCTTGATTTTCTACCTTCTGCCCACCATGAACTGTTTCTCCTCTGTAATGCCTCTCTGCCATGCTACCCTGCCTTGGAGCCAGCCGATTACAGACAGTACCTCTACAGACTGTGAGCTAAATAAACCTTTCCTCCTTTAACTTTGAGTGTTGGGTAATTTGTCTCAGCAATGATAAAAGTAAGACACTCATCATGTGAAATACCTTGATTTTTCAGTGTTGCTAAGTAATTGAAGAAAAAAACGGCCATGCTAAATATGACCCAAGAGCTTCCACTTTGGAATATTTGATAAGAGCTTGAGTCACAGGTGTTGAAAGAAATCAACCCTGCAACCCTGTCTCAAACATCTAGGCAACTGCTGTTTTTTTGAAGCTCCTTCACTGCAGGGAATCTGTTCTTTCACACCATACCTTGTACAAGTTACTTATGCCAACATATATAGTAGACACCTGCCAACCAGATCTCTACCTTGGGAAATACACTGCATAACTGTAAGGCAGAGTTCCAAAGGCCATATTTATAGTATGTGACCCTACCTTTTGGCCACAGCTGATCTAATGATGGTGGGCACTGAACAGAGTGTCTTAATCACTTTCCTTATTGCTGAGACACAATAATGGACTCTCACAACTAAAAGGAGGAGAGGTTTATTTTGGCTCATAGTCCGTAGAGGTTTTCGTTCCTAGTCAGCTGGCTCCAAGGCAGGACAGACTGATGAAAGGGCATAGTGGAGAAGAGCTGCTTGTGGCATGACACACAGGAACCAATGAGAATCAAGGGAGGCCCTTGGGTGGGAGGGAGAGAAACCCTTTCAGGCCACTGCTCCAGTGACCCATATTTTCTGACCAGACCCCACCTCCTAACAGTAAGTCAGCTATAAGCCCCCATAATTCAGTGACCTTTCAAGAGCCCCACCTTTGAGCTCATGAGGTTTTGGGGGGAACACCCAGATATGAATCATAACTCCGAGTAAGATTCTTTCGCTAGGAAATTTTAATTTGGGACCCAGTGATTTTCTGGTGAGTCTTGGTGCTTTGATTAAACTGAGTATGGTAGTACTTTTTTGTTGCTAAAACAAAATACACAAGATTGGGAAATTTATTAAGAAAAGTGGTTTATTTAGTTCACATTTCTGGAGGTTCAAGATCCTAGCACTGGTACCTGGGTTCTGGGGAGGGCCTCATGCTGTAGCATAACAATTCAGAGAAGCAGAAGGGGAAGTGGTAGCTTGCAAAGGGGCCAAGCATATAAAGCCTTGAGATGTATATATCTTTATCCCCAGTGCTCAGGTTGAAACCAGGGCCTCGTACATGTCAGGGAAGTGCCCTGAGGGTATGGTAATCCATGTATTGATGAAATCAGCAGAAATCCCAGAGAAACAGAAATCTGTCCTGAACAAAGGAGAATGAAACAGATATACAAAGAGAAGTGGCCACAGTGTTAGGAAAAACTACAGGGGGAAACCAGGGTGTTAATAGCGGTTACTTCTGGTTGCTCATCAAAGTTCTACAAAAGAAAAATTAAACTAGAACTGAGAATGGCTGTATGCAGACAGAGAAAAAACCCCAGCAATGCTATGATAAATGCTTTCTGACTATTTCATGTAGTCTAAATTGACCTACTGTCACATAATTTTGGAGATTTATAGGCTGAAAAAACCAACTGCTCTGTATCTCAAACTGAAGGTGTTATAATCAATGGCAAAGAATTATAAGCCACAGCAAAAGATAAAATTGGTGGTCTCAGCCTTTCTCAAGTAAGTTCTATTAATAAAACCACTGAGCAACTCCTCTGACAATGATCTGATTATGAGTGGTCTCATTAGCTAAGGTTCTTGTAGGGCTAGGGGATGGGTAGAGTGCGAAGACAAGTAGATTAAAATGGGACACTTCAGATTTACACACCATATCTTGTCAAGATATTTGAATATAGTTATTTTCACATAGAATTGATTAGAATCATACTTAAGTTTTTGAGGGAATTCTATTGTCAAAACCAAGAGCCTATTGTGGCTATTCAATGCTCAAGTAAACCACAGGTGCCTAAAAGGAAATGTTGAGAAATTGTGCAGTCTCCAGAATACTGCCCTCATATCTTCCACAAATTTGCTCATGAATTGAACAAGAAGGATGCTCTCAGAGAAAAGATTTTTTTTTAATGAAAGAAATTGGATAAGGGAGATTCTCCCAGACAGCAGAACCAGAAACTGTGAAGTTGACTCACTAAGGAATTTAATCTGCTGTCAGCACAGGGAATCCTTGTCATTCCCGTCTAGCAGGATTTGATACAAGCAGGATTTGATTGGACTGCTGTGTGTTGCCCTTGTACACACTTTCTGAATGGAGTTTTAGTGCAAATATCCTGTTCCAACTGCAGCATGTTATACTGGTTATGTGAAAAGACCAGTTGTTTTTATTTGTAGGTCACAAAACCAGACTTTATAATGAAGACTGCACACCATCTAGGGACTCTTAGTTCAGGGAGAAAGCTATAATCAGAGGAGACTTTTGGTCTGCTTCCCTTTTTCTATTTAAAGCCAAACAAATGAGTACTAACAGTGTCTACCCAAAGTGGTGAAATGTATCAGGCACTGTAGATTGCCTCTCTGTGGCCTAATATAACAGCTAACTCACTGGTTGGAAAAATTTTCAGTGGACATATTCTCTTGACATATTGTTGAAGCTTTCTATTTCTTCATTCTTCTTTCTGCCTAGAGCATACTCAAAGTGCCCATGAAATACAGAAGATCATGTGGCTATAAGTTGCAGGGCAAAAGGTCTACATGTTAAGACTTTGGGCACCTGCAGAAAGATGTCAGCCTGTTAAGAGTTTATGGGGTCTTCTTATGGCCTTCACTAATTGCCTGTGAAGAGGAAAATAATTGTGGCTGAAACTGACATGTTCAAAATTGAAGGGAATACAGTTTTGGTAGTGGCCATTTACACCTGTTACAGTAATTCAAAATGAATGTGACTCATATTGTAAAACTTGCAGGAGTAGAAAGCCTACATTATTTGTCTCAAAATAAAGATAGAAGTTTTCAAAAGCTACGACGATGGAAACACAGTTGGATGTAAGAATGGGGTTTGGGAAGAAATTTATCTCCCAGGCATCCCCTAAATATCTACTTTTACCAAAGAAGAGCCAATACCCGGGATTATCTGTGTCTTCTCACACTAATTTTTAATGACTTTAAGTGCAAAAGTCAAAAGAAAAATCATTTCAGTGAGAGACAGGGAGGCTGGGAAGATTTCTAAGGCCTGTTACCTGTTAGGCTAGGGTGAAGATCTACAGATATGAGTTGAAAGCATCTCTTCCCTCAACTATCACTCTATGAAATAAAAGATAAACCATATCTATTGTGTTAGAATTTTAGGTTCCTACCCCAATATCTATTTTCTCCTTTTTAAGAAACAGATACTCAGTTTGAACCTGAGCATATTGCCATTTGGAATAAAAGGCTATACGCCACATTTCCCAACCTCTGTTACTGCTCCTAGGCATGGCCGTGCCTTTAAATTCTGGTCCATGAGTCACAGGCAGTAGTGTTTTGTGGATCTTCCGTGAAGTTTCCTTAAAAGGGTGGAGGCATGCCCTCCTTCACCTTTCCCCATTCTACTACCTGGAATGTGGATGTGATAGCCATCGTGAGCCCTGAGAATGAGGCCATATCCTTAGGGGTGTTGGAACAGCGAGCTAGAAGGAATTATGTACTTCATATCAGCTTCAGATTATCTACTCACACACTTTTTTTTATAAAAGAAAGAAATAAACTTCAATATTGGGTAGGTCATTGTTATTTTGGGGTTTTATCTTATAGAGAACTAAATGTAATACTAAGTGGTGTACCTACAAGGTTGTTAAGGAAGTTATCATCTTTTCTTAAACCAGCTTTGTTTTGAATTCTCCTTATAACCAGAAGAATCCTGACAAACAGAACCCCATATTCTTATAATGTGTCATCCTCCACCCTGGTTTTGCTTACACTATGAATCATTTAGTGTAGTTTGTGCTTTTCTCACTGCTATAGATATTTGTTTCCTTCCATATCATGAAAGTAACCAAGATTTCATTCTCCCTTGTCTGATCTCCTTTTGAATCAGACACAAGAAGCCAACTACAATCTTGTTTATTGTTGATGTTTGGTTGGTTGGGTTTTTAAGCATTGCTTTATTTGGGGGAAATTATTCTGCATAGTCCCTAGAGGGAAAGGGAATTAAAAACAAAGGCTTGGGGATGGAAAAGTCAGAAAAAGCAAAATGGAAAAGGGCTTTGGAAAACCTCCTAAAAGACCTAGAAGAACAAAGAGAAGGAAGAGTTCTCTCATGCTGTGTCACACAGGCCTTCTCAGTGCTCTGGGAGACATGGCAGAGCTGCAGAAGAAAATGTCTGGATTGTACAAGCCGGGAGGCTGATCTCCAGGAACTGTGTCTCCCCGTCTTGCAAGTGAGACTCTTGTGTCCAGGTTTAGCATAGAAGTTGTGGGAGTCATCTGCTTTTATTTTTAAATTGTGGTAATACATACATAACACCTTAACCATTTCTAAGTGTACAGTTCAGGGGTATAAAGTTGTACTATCACTCACCTCCAGAAAGTTTTTTCATCTTGCATGACTGATATCCTAGCATTAAATAGTAACTCCCACTCCCTATCCCTCAGTCCTGGCAAACATCATTCTATCATCAGCCTCCATGCATTTGACTGTTCCTAGTAACTCATATAGTACAGTATTTGTACTTCTGTGACTGGCTTAATTCATTTAATGTCCTCAAGGTTCATACATATTATTGAATGAGATAGGGGTTCCCTCCTTTAAAGGATAACCACTATTCTAATGCACTTACATACTGTTTGTATGAATTCTACTGTTGTTAATATATAGTTTGTTTATCCATTCATTCATCAGGGGACACTTGGGTTGCTTCCACACTTTAGCTATTTGTGAATAATGCTGCTATAAATGTAGATGCATAAGTGCTTGTCTGAGACTTGATTTCAGTTCTTTATACAACCGGGAGTGGATTTATTATATGGGTCATTCTGTTTCACTTCTTGAGAAACCACCAAGCTACATTTCACAATGGCTATACCATATTAGTTCTTACCAGCAAACCATGATGTTCTGATTTTTATGTCCTTTCCAATACTTTTTTTTTCCTTTCTTCATTTTAAACATTTTAGAGTGTGTGTGAAGTGATATTTCATTGTGGTTTTGATTTGTATTTTCCCAATGACTAATGAGGTTGAGCATCTTTTCATATGCTTATTGGCCATTTGTATTACTCCTCCTCCTCCTCCTGCTCTCCTCCTCCTCCTATTTTGTGGTACTGAGGGTTGAAATCAGGGCTACACCCTCAGCCTTTTTTATTTTTGATTTTCTTGAGACAGGGTCTTACTATGCAGTTCAGGCTGGCCTTGAACTCACTATGTAGCACAGGCTGGCCTTGAATCCTCCTGCCTCAGCCTCCTGAGTGCTAGGATTCCAGGTGTGTGCCACCATGCCTGGTTTAGTTTTTATTTTGAGACAGAGTCTCACTAAGTTCCCCAGGCTGTCCTTGAGCTTGTGATTTCCCCTGCTTCAGCCCAGAGTGCTGGGATTAGAGACATGTGCTTTGTGTTCTTCTTTGGTGAAATATCTGTTCAACTCCTTTGCCCCTTTTCTAGTTGGATTTTGTTGTTGTATAATACAATTTTTATTCACTATTTTAGGTGCTAGAAATATAGCAATATGTTAGATAGTTAGATAGACCCTGTCCTCAAGAAACTCACAGGTAAGAGAAGGAAGCAAATAATAATAATAATAATAATAATAATAATAATAATAATAAAGTGTGGTGAGTCTAGTGACAATTACATGCTCAAGGTATTAGAAGAGAGTTACACTAGTAGGAGTGGGGAGCATGTGGGAGTCTTCTCAAAGGATGCTTGCCAGCAAAAAGGGAGGAGGTTGGCAGTCCAAGCAGAGGGAAAACCATAAGCAGTGGCTTGTACTCAGGAAACAGCAGGGTGGTGCTGGAGCCTGCAAGCATTTCTCTGCTGTGGATGCAAGTCCAAGGCAGGCAATGGCAAGAGACGAGACTGGAGAGGTAGACAGGGACTGGTTCATGCCGGATGTTAGAGACCACCAAACTTGTGTTTTAGATCTGCGCTTCCAAAGCCATTTTCACATCATATTACAGTATACTTGATGATTTTTGTACAGAACTCCTTGGGAGTTGGCTTGCACCTGCATGCTGCTGGATACAATAGGCCTAGGTTTCAGCTGCCCCTTCCCAATACAGCTAACCTGAGAAGCAAAGATGGGAAGCTGTATTGGGTAGGTTGAAGGCAAACAGCTACAAAAGGCTGTCAGCTCAAACTAATCAGGCATAGAAGGATAGTGAAAGTAATTTGGAGATAGAATTGATGCTTGGTAGATTGGATCTAGGGAACAAGGGAAGTACAGTCAAAGGAATTTTGGCTTGGGCAACTGGATAGAGATTCCCCATGCTTGAGAGGGAAGATTATAAATCTAGAGCTAGATGTAAAGTTTTGCTTCACTTTGAGATGATTGGCTAGAGATGGTTATTGTGTTCTTTACAGGCTGTGCTGTCTATAGAGAATGGAACCACATGGATCAAAACTCTAATTCAGTGTGGGCATTCTTACAACTTTCAAAGCAGCCATGGCAATGACTGTAATAGAAAACCACCTTTAAAATGTTTCTCAGTCCACAGCTTCAAAGAGGCAATGTCATAGGTACCTTCAGACTCCATCCTCTTGGGCGTGATTGGATGTAACACAGATAAGCAATCAGACTCAAGTAGAGCTGATTGGATTTTTTCTTATAAGAGCCAGACATTGGAGCCTAGTGACTGGGGCAGTTCTTTGCAGGGCATCACACGCAAAGGTCATACAGATCAGTGGTTCTCAATGTGTGGTCCCCAGATCATGGAAATCAATTGTCTGCGAACTAATTGGAAATTCAAATCCTCATATCTACTCAACTAGAGACTCTGGCACGGGTGGCAGCCACCTGTTTCACAAGGGGCTTCTGGTACAGGCTGCCACTTCTGTAGACTTATAAGATGGCTACCATTGTAAGAGTAACCCTTGCCAGTCCTCTGAGTGTGAGCAGTAAGCAGAGAAGTCTGGCCTGAGCATAGAGAGACAGACTGAGAGGCTGAGGTGGAGACAGTGAGGAGGAACCAGCTGCCTGATAACTTTCCAGTTCCATGAAGCCTAGTTGTTCTTTCTACAACTGGAATTTGTGAAATGCCTTTGATTTGACTGGGGTTTTCTTCTTCTTATTGTTGTTGTTTTTTTATCGTGTGGCTACTATTCCAGGCATCCCAAAGGATACCAAGGTTAGTTAAATCTAGTTCTTGCTCCTGAGAAGCCCAATTTAATGGCAGAGGCATTATAGATAATGTTAGAATTATTGTAGGGGAAGTGGGTACTAAGCTTTAGATTACTCGTAAGCATGAAAGAAAAATATTAGCTGCAACACAATGGTAGCAGGTTAAGTCTAGAGAAGACTCAAGGAGGATTTGATCGCTGGTATACACCCTGATGAGTAAGTTTGCAAAGAAGTGGGAGAGTGTTCCAAGTGGACCGAAAATTGGGGCAGAGATATAGGGAACTATGAGGTTTATCTGGAAAACAGTGTGTGATGCAAGGGCAAATCCAAATTAAAGATTAGAAGTGTAATTCTTCCTGTTGAAAATCAGGGAAGAGACTTCTTCCCGCTCCTTTTATTGAATCATTTCCTTCTCTGTCCTTTTCAAACACACGTAAATCTTTACAAGGGCTAAATAAATAAGGCTTTCTCCTAATCTCTCAACTCCAGGGAGACATCTTTTAGAGATACAAACATCAAGGGAGTTAGCGCTCCTATCTCCCAGTTCCCATAGGAGGGTAGGAGCCTAACATCTGTGTGGGGGAAGGGGGAAGGAACTTGCTTCAGTCTGCTAAACTGCTTCCTGTCACAAAGATATGAAAATACTTTTTGCCTCCAGATAAAGCCAACACAGGCAACATTCCTTTGTTATGATGGAACTGGACAAAATTTTGTGTCAGAAGAGGTGCTCCTCTCACTTGTGGACTGGTTATTGCTTATGGCGAGACTGTGCATGTAATAGGATGGATCTGCTTGGCTATATAAAGGGGCCAGAGTCCTTCCTGTCTCTGCATTCTCTGAGCAGGCCGCCTGAGATGTGTGTATCACATTCTGGTTTAATGTTTATTCAATAATAAAAGTCCCCCTCACACACACACAATACCTTTGGGGAGAGGATTTCTGAGTGGGAGATCTCTTTTTGAATTATATTTCCTCGAAAGTAATTTTGTCTGATGCATAGTCTCTCCTTGACCAGGCTCTCTTAAATTCCCTCCCAACTAGTCAACTTTTGGATTCCCATGTCTTTTTTTTTTTTTTTTTTTTGGTACCAGGGATCAAACTCAGGACCCATGTCTGTCTTTGCATGGCCCAATTTTAGCAAGAATTCTACTAACTGATTTAGCCAGAAGCCCCGATCCTCACTGTCTAATTACCCTCAATATCTGATCAGTTTCCTCATCTTCCACAACCCCTTTGATGAAGTCCCATAACCCCGGCCTGCCTGCAGCAAGAATCCTTTTGGCCAGTTTAGCCAGAATGCCCCTTCACCCCTGATGTTCTCTCCTAATAATTTTCCATCCACTGACTCCCACCCTGTTCCTTGGATGGAAATCTCCACTTTTCCTTGTTATGTTTAGAATTCAACCCAGTTCAGTACTGAGATCTCTTTTCCTTTATTGCAATAGTGCTGAATAATATGTTTTACCACTTTAATTATTGTGCAGCTCTGGTTTTCTTTGATGAGAAGTGACAGAAAGAAGAAAGATGAAGCTAAAGAGCAAGCTTGGGGCCAGAGGTTAAGAGTGCTATGTCTGTATGTAGGCCTCACCCCATAGCCATGGAGTGATTATGGAAGATTCATAGTCAGGGAAGGAAAATAAACAGATTTTGACTTTAGAAAAATGACTCCAGTGGTAATGTGGAGGAAGGATTAGAAGGAAGAAGGTTTGGAAAGGAGAAGTGGCAAAGAATCAAATGTGTATAGGATAACAATTTGTAAATACTAAAGGGTTTTTAGTCTCTTGTCACTCAAAAAGTTATTCCTTGACTGACTTTCTGTAAGCCACCATAACAATATCTGGGGTTGGTTTTTTTTTTTTTTTTTTTAACCCCACAAGGACAATATTTCTCCAAGATGGGGAGAGTAGAGGAGAGCAGTAGTAGGCGCGGCTGCATGTTGGCCACAATCCTTGACAATTTTACTGAATGCTTTTCATTTATCACTGGTCCCGAGCGCCTAATGATTCCCAAGATCCCAAGCACTGTTAAATTCTAAAATATTTCTGATGCTATCCATCAGGAGAAAGGAGCTGCTAATCACAGTGGCTGGTGGCTCAGTTTATGGTAAATGCTTAATATTATTAGTGAGTTCTTGTACTCAGTTGCAAAACTGGGGTGTGCCTGACAGCACAAATCCCTCATTTGTTGACAGCACCTACCTAGAGCCCCAAACTGACTATTGATTTTCTGGACTCACGTGGGTACAGGTTTTCCTAGTATAAACTCCTGTAAACGAATTCATGTTGAGACACTTAGTAGAAATCAAGATGAACCAAGACAACTTGAATGAACCACACACACGTTTATTAAATAGTTAACAAAGGCACATCAATAACCACTTACAACATATTTAATCAACACGGGCACAATTACCACTTAACTGCCAATTTTTCAAGAAAAAATAATTGTTCAACTCTTCAGGTCATGACAACTAAGGTCAAAGTCTCAGTCCCAGTCTTATTCTTCCCGCTCTCTTCTTGAGAACTGCACTGATCCTCCAGGGGTAACCGTGTGGTCTCTGGGAACACACTGACCAGAGACACCCCTCAGATTCCTTCTCCACTCCCTCAAATCCAGTTTTAGTGACCACACTGTCTTGTTTAGCAGGTGGTTTCTGCTGTCCACCCACTGTTACTCTATGATTTTCCCCCGATCTCACTCTGCAGTTGCACCTGAAAGCAGCACATTGCATCACTTACAGGCAGACACTTTCCCCTTCTCATCCAGAAAACTGTACCTTGCACTGGCTGCCTTAGCTGTCCTTTCATTGTGCTGTGTCCATGCACAACACAAAACTGCTAGCCTACTCTGACAAGAATTGCGTTCTTCTGTGGATTTCTGCATCTGCTTCAGAATTCTGTGTTTCTGCTTTGGGGACCCGTTTGTATGGAGGATAATCAAACCTTCTGTGCCTCTCATAAACATTACCCTATGTCCTGGTGGCAGCCCTTCTATCTAAAGTACTGTTCTTGGAGCTCTTGACTTTTATTTCCCAGAATCCCATTGTCCTCCTGCTTAGGGGAAGAAGTGTTCAATTAGGTAGTAAAAGGAAAATGTAGGAGGATTCATTTAAATGGAAACTTCTAGTACAGGAAAGGGCCAAATAAAAAAATCAGAGTATATGTGTTCATCTGTTGAATATTAGCAAGTGTACCGGGTGTGACTAAAAAATATAGTGAATGTTTAAAATTTAAAAATTTATTACATTAAAAGGCACATTGCTATTAAACACCCTCAAAAATATTCCCCCCTTATCATGAACACACTTATACCATGGTTCTTGTCCCTTTCGGAAGCAGTTCTGGGAAGTGTTTATGTCTTTGGGAAGTGTGATTAAAAGATGCAGTGAACGCAGCTGCCGAATACTATCCAACAGAAAGGCAGGCTTGTGAAAACATGCCTGTATTTCCGTCCCCCTTACTCACCAGATCTGGCACCATGTGACTTCTGACTCTTCCCCACAGTCAAAATGACCATAAAAAATAAACATTTTAAATTGATTCAGGACGTTGAGGCAGCTACAATAGTGCAAAGACACTCATGAAAGTAGACTTTCAGAACTGCTTCAGAAAGTGGCAAAAATAATGGGATAAGTGTGCTCAAGGTGAGGGGGATTAATGGCAGTATATCTCTTATTGAAATTAAAATATTTAAACATCCACCTTCATTTTTGATCATGCCTCATAGGCTTATATAATCATGTATAGGCTTGTCACTGTATCATAATTGCTACAGATGCTGACCACGGGAAACAATTCCGTTTCATGGAATTTGGGGATGATCACTAGTCAAATTATAGGTTCATTATCATTTCAGGACTTTTTTGACAATTAACAGAATTAGAAGTCTTCAAATTTTTGGCCTTCTTGAGGTGATAAATGATTACAGCACTCATCTGTAGGAATTTGATTGTTGCTGCTAAATGCTGAGGTTTAATGCCTAGAATATAGCTTTGGTAAAACACATCTCCTAACACTCTAGTGTTACAGAATGGCCATGTTTAATGTGCTACACCTCCTGAGAATATGTGCACATGGCTGCCTGATACTGTACCACTGGAGAGTCTTGCCTATTTAAATAAAAGCATTCCCAGGACGGGCAGCACAGTAAACATTGCCATTCTTGATTTTCTCTCACAAATTTCAGCTGTGAGCTTCTCTCTCTTAGCTAGAGGTGCCCAACAGGAAAGTTCTGAAGTGGAGAAGTCCAGATCTAACTGAGGATGCAGGCCTGACAAACTGCTACCATAGGGCTTTTAGAGGGCGAAAGGCAACCATGAGGGATGAGTAAAGGAGGGCCTTAGGAAGACCCCCTGAAAAGAAGTTGAAAAGTACCCAAGACAAACTTGGTTTTTACATAAAATTTTGCCTGTGGGTCACCTTTCTCCTGACAAAAGAAACTCCAAGACTCCATTTTGACCAGGGTTGAGAATGCCTGCCCTGAACTCTTATTTATCATTCAGCAGCTTCAAAGAGAAAAACAAACAGAAATCTGAAGAGGCCAAAGACCTCTTGTAAATGTCTATATACTGAATTGGTCTTAGTACTAGGACTATCAGACTGAGAAACACACACAACACATCAAAGAGCTTACAGTTGACTTATCAAGATATACTAAAGTGGGAACCACAATTAGAAGTAGGAAAGTAGGGCACAAAGGGCAAGGGACATCCATATAGTACAGCTGATATGGACAAGAGCCCAGTGTCCTCCCTGGACTCGTCACGGTGACAGACAGGTTAATAATACTTTACTCCTGCCACAACCTCTGATCCGCATGCTCTTCAGTTGGGATTTTGTCAGCTTGACTGCAGGCGGGTGATCAATGCAGAGAAATTCTGGATTGGTGTTTCTGAAGGGCTTAGAAATCTGACAGAATAAAGCATTACCAAGTTACATCTGTTTTCTTAAAGAACAAAAATGATTATCCTTTCATTCCTGTGTCTTTTGTTGGTGATAACCAATTTTAATGATTATCAGAAAATATTTTAATGGAAAAATGCACGCATCTCATTATCGTGCCCATCTGGAAAAGGATGAAATGAACAACCCTGCTCTCATATATCACACTGAAGATGCAGAATGGAAATGAATACCTGGCATCCACGAACTTCAGATAACTTATCTTAGAATATGCCTTAGGATTTCTGAGGCACAATAGAAAGCAGTAAGAATGATCTCAAGATTCTTAATTTAATCTAATATGAATAATACATCTAACACAATGGATATATTGTCTACATAATTCAAAATACTGGAAGTATTTGTAAGTAAACTTACTCTGTGTATGAAATATAACATTGGACCAAATCACAAATTTCAATTTTATACTAGAATTGCTAAATATTAGGATTGATATGCTAGGACATGAATAGTTTTTTTTTTTTTTTGGTACCGGGGATCGAACTCGGGACCTTGCCCTGCAAGGCAGGCAGCGGCACCGCTAAGCTAAATCCCCGGCATGAATATGAATAGCTTTCTGAATATGGATTCATAAAAAAGACAGGACCATGAAATTTACGTACTTTATTAAAAGCACAAAATTAAACATAAAAGTAGCATACTAAAATGAGTTACAAAATGCACACTTCTAAACACCGACAGGTACTACAGCACTAGAACTTGGAAAAAAACCCAAAAGGCAACACATCTGCAGTTGACGGAATGAGCTATTAAATTTTGTAGGCAAAATATTATGATATAATGGGAATGCTTTTTATTTGTAAAATATTCTGATCATCATTTAAATCCACTATTTTTGCACAGTGCTAAACATTTTATTATAGGTCTTTTTAAATGGCCTTTTTTCTTCTCAAAACAGTGCCTCCATTTTTTATATTCCAGACTGTTATTATATGAATGCATACAGCTAGCCCTTAAATTAAGGGCTAACTTAATTTAGGAGTATCACTTTTATTTAAAAAATTCTTAGTTTATAGCTAGGCATGGCAGGACACACCTGTAACCCCAACTAACAAGGAGGATAAGGTAGGAGGCTTGTTTGAACCCAGGAGCTTCAGATCATCCTGAACAACAGAGAGAGGCCTGGTCCCAAAGCCCCCCGAAATATAATTTCAATTATTGTAATTTGAAAACAAATGGCTCATTTTCTATGAATTAAAGCAGCAACAATAAAAATAAAAGGCAACATTTTTGAGAAGGGAATCCCCAGAATCTAATGATGTGATGATTATATCATTCCTTCAACTGCTAGACACAAAAGACACAGCAACAAAATAATTTGATTTCCATCACTAACAAATAACATCTGTATACAGAAATAAAGCTTTGAAACCAAGCAGTTCTATGGCAGATAAAGCTTTAGGTTGTGTGTTTGGGAGGAAAAGCTTACATAATAGTTGTGTTACTTTTAGGTCTTGTTAAAAAGGTATTTTTAAAAAATAACGTGATGTAGATGACTAGTAAGGATTTTTTTTTCATTTTCTGCAGTGGTAACTTATTTCATAATGATGTATGTTTATTTTAGGTATATAGTAACTAAGGAAGGGTTCAATATACAGATAAAATTTCTTGGAACACTCCAGCTTTTAAGTATTAATGAGAAATTTTCTACAAGCAAGGGACAAATTGAGGAGCTGGAAGCTAAATGAATTAGTCAAACTAAATTTTAATAGAGGTTATCTTTTGGACTCACTTACATGTCTTTGTTATACTGCAGGCCCTGATTTGTTTTACTTATTTAAACACAGTCACTATGTTTAACATGTATCCTCTGGCCTGTACCACCTGATAGGACTGTTCCATGCCACCCAATGGGACAGTTGTGCATGTGCTACTGGTGCTTCAGAGCCAGTCAGCAGCGATACATATGAATTATGGCCCCGTCATGAACTTGTCAAGCTCCAAAGAGCATAAGCCAAGGGCTGTAATACCTACTATTTTGTAGATGATTCTTATTGACTTAAAATGTCACATCTCAGGCTGGCAACGTAACTCAGTGGCAAAGCTCTTGCCTAGTATGCTTGAGGCCCTAGGTTCAGTCCCCAGTACTGTAAAACAAAACAGAATAAATCTCCTACCTCTATTAACCTTATGAAAATATATTCTTCTGGGCCACAGATTCACCAGGAAATCCGAACACAAGGAAATGGGTTACATTAGAAAATTATGTTGGTGATAAGGTTGAAGTTAGGAGTTCCTAACTACACAATGAAAGAATGTTTTATATCAATGGAAATCCCGGTCAGATTGTCAGGCTGTTTGTTGCATCATGGACACTACTAGGTGATTATGAGCTCATGGGTGAGAAAAAGAAGTTTGTAGCCAACTGGCCCTGAGCTACTGGACAACTGTAAGGCTTGGATTGCTTTCTGGCTCTGTCTGCCTGCCTGCCTGTCTGTCTCTGGGAGTGTAACTAAGGGCCTCACACATGCTAGCAAACACATTGTCACTGAGCCACATCTTCCAGGCCTATATTTCCATCTCTGAGCGAGCAAAATAGGTAATAATACCCCAACACTAGCTCTTCTAACACCAGAATGCTGCCCTTTTCCAGGGCGAGAGCTACATGCCCCAAGATGCGAAGGACTCCAAGTACCTGTGGTGATCTAGCCCTTAATCTTTCTAACCTCAATCCTTCCTAGGTCTCATTGCTTGGGGACAAGAAAGTTCCATGGCTATCTGTAGGTGGTATGGGGCTAAAACTGGTAGAGGCAGTCAGATCAAAGCATTCCCTTCCAGCTCCTATATTATGTAAGATTTTGGCTGGTTGTCTTCTGTTTCATTTAAACAGAACATTGGGAGGCTCAAGTGGCACACTGAAGTGTACTTTGTAATCTGCTCAAGGGAGGTCAGAAAACAGCTTCCATTGAACAAGCACAATGTAAACAAAGCAGTTGCCAAAGTTGTGCCAGGGGTAGGTTTCCTTCCTTGAAGGAAACAAACTGCCCTACACCAGCCATACTTAACTAGGAAATGAAATCTTGCAATGCTTGTCAATTTGGTTTGGGGTTCTGGATCTTAAAGAGGGAACAGAGGTCAACAATAATATTTTAAATGTCACTTGAATACATATTGATGTACACGCTAACTGATTATACATCAATAATTTTCTGTAAAAGATGAAATGGGAATTGATCATAATGAAAACTATCTTGTAGCTTACAGGGTGTTTCACTGCTTGCAGTCATTGAAAAGAAGAAAACTGCCACATACAACCTACCTGGGGTGTGCGTTTGTATGGGTGTGTGTGCGTGTGTTTGGGTGTGTGTGTTAAGTAGGGATTCACTTAAAAAGCAAACAATCTTTGCTAGTGGTCTTGCTAAAAAAAGTACTTCTACTATTGTTCAGTGTTGTTACCTAACGGTGACCTGTTACCTGCTACCAATTTTCTCTTCTGGTAAGATGTAGCTAACTAGAAAGCCTGTACAATAGCAAATGCTTTATATAAATCTTAGAGCAAAAAGAAAAATCTTTCCTTTTCAAAGCCTTAGGAATAACTTTCTCTTACTGACTTTTCCACTATTTATCACAGTCTTCTTACATTAAAAAAAAAAAGCTCCAAAGATTGCTTTCATGGACTATGTACATAAGTGCAAAAAAGGTGTGTCTCACACATTCGCACCCTAACTGAGACAATCAGGTAACTGCAGCATATGTCTCTTAAACACTGTTCGGGGGTCATTCCACAGTATCTTTATATATGGTTTTGCAAATATGAATTAATTTCAAAATGTGTTTAATCATGTTTTGATCCTCATGCATACTTGCATACATAATTTCATAAAAATTTTTTTGCAGCTACAGATATGTCATATAAACCAAAGTTATGAAAAGGTCAAGTGATTATATATATTGTGTTTTGAAGTCAAAATACTGTGGAATAACCCTATCCACACAACAAAATCTATAAACTATAAAGCCAGCCTCAAGAATCCACGTGTTGTAAACTTTTTGACCAAAAAGTCACAGGACACAAATTCAGCTTTCACATGTGACTTAGGGATTAAAATATTCAACCATATCTGTTTTCTGAGTTTTGAGCTGTATCATCTACATGCTCGTACTGTCACAAACCACGGATAGTTTACAAATAAAAGTTACACACACACACACACACACACAAATGTCTAAAGGTAGCCATGTTGTAGTTTTGTTGCCAAAGCAACAACTAAATATAGTTAACAATTATTATTTTTGTATAAAGTTAAATTTGTTCTTAAACTGTGAACTTAGAGAGTAGTTATGGACTGTCATCTATATCTGCCATGCTTTAGTGTCGGTTTGGAACCTATCTAGCTAGGCTGAATATATGTAGTAAAATAAAACTTAAAAACTTTCTCTAACTCTCCTTCAAAATTAAATTCTTAAATTTATTAGTTACTTAGAGATATAAAAAGTCATAAAATAAAAACCTTAAAAGCTAAGAATAAGAAAAATGAAAAGATGGCATCAATCAGTGAGTTGGTGCTCAGACTCTAGATTTGGTTATATTTATAATTTGATTAGGCTAGCAACTTAATTGACACAAATTTTTGGTATGCTCTTTTACATGCTGATTATTCTATTGCCCTCAGCAGACACTGATAAAATTAGGCCACTATCTCTATTCTTAATCAGAATTTGAGAAAAATATTTCCCCCACAAATTTTCTTTATTTCTATTTCAATGTATGTAAAATGTATAAGAGATAAGAATGAGTACTTCAGTTTCTAATCATTCTGTGCACGATTGCCCACCCTACAGACTAAAAGAACTCAGAAAACATTTGGCTATGCTTTACCTAAGCGCACCCTCACTGACTCCAAAAAGGGAGAAAAAGAACCAAATAACATTCCAAGAAGCCCCGAGCCTTCCCTCTTCTCGCGAAAAAATGTAACATAAATGTTGTTCCCTATTAGACATCACTATGATTACTGGTCAGGCCATTACAAACTGATTCAAGGTGTAATTTCATTTGGTACCTGCTGATGGCAGGGACAAGGTGCTGGCATCTTCCCAAATTGGAGAGCAGGTGCGCTGAGGCTTTCCACTACTGAACACAGCCTTGCACTGTAGGACAACACTCAAGGCCACAGCAAAATGCTTTTAGCATGATCAGAAACTGATGGAGATGACTTGATGGAATAGGGAGAAGATGGCTTTTATGATTAGCTACAAATTAAAGTCTAATCTAGAAAAGTGAAATGAAATGCAACAGCTGGTTGTGGAATCATGCTCCAATTGCAAAAGTAAATACTGTATTTAAATAGCAATTTTTATGAATCCATTTAACTTAATTTAATCTTAATCCTCCTTAAAATATACTTTCATTATGGTAACATAGTGCTTTTTGTAAAAAATCGATACTATTAAAATCCTCTTAAAAGATAACTTTTAGATTATTTTTCTGTATATAAGACCCGTTTTATCCAAGTTTCAGCACACTTGCATATTTTTGCAAAAGGCTGAGAAAAATGGACAAAAGCAATAATTTTGGATAAATAAAAATAGAGGCCCTGGTAAAATACAGATTATAAAATGTTAACTAAGAATTATAAGTGATTAGAATTTTATATATATAATTCATCCAGTAAATTTTTGCTTAGAGTCACTGATTAGTTTGTGACTTGTCTTTTTAACTGGGAATTTATAGTCTAATGACTTATTAGTCTAGTCTTTTCTTGAATAAAGATAATTTGAATAAGTCATTGCACAACTAATTTAAAGAGTGCTGTTTTAAAATTTCATTTTCTCAAAACTCTGTTGAATTTGATCAAATCTTTAGGGCTTTGAACTTTCTTTCCTTAAATTCATTTATATAGCAACTTTTCAAATGTCAACAATGTAGAAAACGGTGGCACCCAAAATACAACTACCCTGAATGTTCCTCACTCAATCTTTTACTAAAAATAGATCATTATTAATGTCTTCCAGTGCTTACGGCAACATGAAAACAGCTGTACTTTATGTCTATGTACATCTTTGTCAAAAGTTTAAAAAGTTAAATGAGATAGTATGTTGTATCAAAAATGTCAAAAAAGTTCATTTGCACAAAAAAAGTTCCCATCTTCATTAAGGAATACATCTAGACTAGGTCAGGTGCATCCTTTCTGGATTCGTGTGGTCAGAACTGCCCTTCTGGAGAGTCACTGACACAGGTTACACAAAACTCAGCTCCAAACACAAGGCATCTCCAAAAGGCATACCCTAGTTTCTTCTCTAGCAATGTTAAGATGTCAGGAAAGAGAAAACTAGTGGTTCAGAGAGTTACAGGTAAAGGAACAAATCTTGATCTCTAACTGCAGGCAACACTGTTAACAGATGACAGTAGCTCAATACAAGCAAGACTGTTTAGAAATCACTGTTGAGCAGGATTTGGGTTGATAATTAAGACCAATAGAATACCAACTACTGGAGTTAATTCTACTCTTTTGTATTCTGAGCCAAACTGACCTGCTTTGAGATGGGAATCTAAAATGCTCTGAAGCACATCATTAAAAGGATTTACAATTGGAGTCTGGAGATGGTTCTGAGTCTCACAATGGTTACTTAGCTTTGCGGAGGTCACCTAGTCTTGAGTTTCAGTCTTATAAACTGTGAAAAGTTTTTGCTGATTCCATTGTTTCTTAATTCAAACCTACCAGCTGGCTTAAGGTATCCTAAATCATATTTTCTCCTTGCTGGTCATTTTCATGAAGGAGAAAAACAACTCTTTTCTCTATATCAAATTTGATGGCTTTATATTTTCCAGTGAGAGAACATAAATTTAGTAGAAAATATTAAATCTATGTTGGTATAAAATATCATATGTTTCTACCACTGTATAATTGAATAGAATGGAGATGTACTATAGAGCACAGAAATTAATTGCTATTTTACTTGTGTATTAATGAGAATGCAGCTCATCTCTGAGGAATACAGTCACTCTATATTAACCAAAGAGTGTTAATCTACCCTATTATAAGCAGATATAAGGAATGACTCTAAACAAATGAAAAAAAAGAGCCTAAGTTTTGATGCAAAAGATTCTGATGTTAAAGCTTGGGCAGGAAAACACTTGTCATGTATCACAGGCACTTGGTCCTTCACTGAAGTGTTTAACAAAATTGCCAATTCAGTTAAACTTAAGCTCAAGACAAGTGTGACATCTTTCCCAGTTCTTTTGCATAAATCAAAGGGTAATTTTAAATGCCTCCCTGCCCCCGTCCCTGCCATTTCCCCAAACCTGTACTCAGGCTCCCTCTGTGATCAATAGAGAAGATTGTCCATTTGAAGAGGAAAGGCCTCATTTGGAACCAATTCTCTTTCACCCTGACTGACTTGTGCTAGATTGTATCTTATTATTTAAAGAATAGTCTAAGAGCTTGAGCCATTTGCATTTGGAAAATGGTACTTGTGTAAAAGGTTACATTGCAATGGTTTTACACACTTTCCGGCAGTATGTAAAAACTATCTCTACCTCCCCTACCTGTTTGATTTATAACCTGCAATTAGCATACCTTTAAGCCTCCAAGTACCACTTTCTCAGCTGAAGATGACAAATGGCTCAATTTTAGACACTCAACCTAGGAGATAGTATTCTTGAGAATAAAAAAAAATGTAATGGTTACTTTACATAATTTTTAGTAGAAATGCTGAAAAAATTCATTAAAAAGTCAATTGTTTTTCAAGCTATTTAAGAGGAGTGTATTAGGGGTTAATGTTTTAAGAAGTTTCCTACTTTGTGTGGCTAATTATTTCTCTCTTGAAGAAAATCTAGTAACTTTATTGAATTACACAAGGTTAGATCTGTAGACACAAATTATACACATGCATGTTTATGAACAGGTTTGTGCACACTCAAAAGTGAGGCATTGTATATGTGTGCCCCAAGAAACCTACAGAAATATTCTAAAGAGAGATATTAACATGAACCTGTCATGTTTTTCAAACACATAAACTTCTGTTCCCTACTAATAACATTTTAATTCATATCAAACACCACACATATACAGCAAAACACTATAGTATGTGAAAACTAAATATAGCCCAACCCAATATAATACCACCATGGGGAAAATGGTACTGGGTATATTTGTTACATTCTAAATCAACTCATTAAACTATCCTGTAAACAAAATAGTAAGGTAACACTTCAAAAACAGATTAACATTTTTAGCCATCAAAATGTACAGTAAGTCAACAGCACACTGTGGAAATTCATTTATGGTTACAGGGGAAAAAATCACAATATTTTATGATCATGTTCTATCTAATAATTCAAATCAGATGGATGGTAGTTTTGTGATCGTGTTTTAACATTTCTACTTATCTTTAATGCTTTATTTTACTTGGATTTGTTGGCTGGCATGTTTGCTTTGTTTAATACATTGAATGCATCATGCTTATTGTTGTGTTGGTAGAAGAGGACATATGAGAATATATATAGACAGGCCATATGGAGATTCTCATGGGGAGATTCTGATACTCCATGACTCTGCTGTTCAAGTTCAATACTTCGACTGAAATGGAAAAAAAGAGAAAGAGTGAGAAAATTTTGAAGGATTATTAATCTAGGAGTCAGGCGACTGGTTCTTGTTCAAGTTCTGAGAATGAATTATCCCAGTATATGTCCTATTCTGAATTTCAGATTTGACATCTGAAAATGGAACTGTTGGTGACAATCACCACAGAGCAATATAACTGGTAAGTTTATGGCAGTGATAGAGAACATTTTAGAGACTGAGTGCCAAACTGCAACCCAAAACCCACTTATTTATCACCAAGTGCCAACACTGAAATTAAACCTGAATACTGAGGTTTAGTTTAGAAAAAACAACTCTACATTAATATCTTTTGTCTTAAAAAAAACCCCAAAATAAAATGCATACCATAGATTCACCACCATTGGTCTATGGGAAGCCCCTACTGAGGAGCTAATGTGGAGAAATTCCCTAACAGAGATGCACTCCATTGTTTAAGGCATTTTCTATACAACGCTGAAACTTTTTGCTGATCATTCACCCATAGTTTCACATCCTTTAACAAGCATACATTGAGAAAACACTTTGAAATATGCCAGTATTAATGAAAAATTACACTTTTATTTGAATGTTTTAAAACCTTGCAGAAATACTCTAAGCGAAGTATATAGATATAATTTTTACTTTTGATCTTTAAAAATTTTCAACACCTATTACAAGTTGAAGTGATTATATTCTGCCCAATACCACTACACTTTCTAATGGAATCAGCAGAAAACAATCACACTTCCCTTTTGTTGGAAAGTTAATTACATTTGACGACTTTTGTTTACCTTGATGTGCAGCATCCTGTGAAAGTCAAGCAAATGTTGGATAAAACCTACAATCTCATGTTTAGTGCTTTTCACAAGTTGCCATCATCCCAAATGACACCCTGCAAACCATTACAACTTATAGCTCCTTCCATTATTCCACATACTCAAAGATATCTTTTTAAAACATTCCTTATGATGCAGAGGACCTATTTATATCAGGTGGCTATCCACTGTGTCCAAAATAGAGTTCTGGGCCTTGTCCTCAACAGCACATAAGGATTAGCTGGGATCCAGGGGACAAGTCCAATAGGGAACACAACTGCTGCCTATTTCAACCAAGTGACAGACACAATGCAGGTATACAACAACTTGGCAACTTTCAGTAAGTAATGTGTGCAGTTCAGAGTTGGTACACTTGTTTAATAAATCCCTAGAATTAAGATACAGAGAAGTCTTAAGAGGCTTCAAAAAACACAGTTCCAAGTGAGTGACTGCTCAAATTAGGTGTGTGCTACTATGGGCCCTGGATCAAGCAAAGACAGGTCAAAGGGGAAGGGAGAAAATCCAAGAACAACAAAAAGTTTTTTTAAAAACATGATTCAAATAAAAATAATGATTAAATTGCTAAATTATGTCACTCAAAATTCGAAACAGCTAGAGCAATTTTGTTTGACTTACACAGGAAGCAACACAATGCTGTGGACTATGAATGCATTATTTTTTACATTGTCATAGGAAAGCTGTAATGCACTGTTTTAAACAGAATCATCTGAGTCAAATCCTGATACAACTACTTTATTTTAACTTCACCAAAAAAATAAAGCTATAGAAATGTTAGACTTAAAAAATGTTAGACTTAAAATTCAAAGTAATTTGTGCTTTTGGCTAACAAATCCTACCCCCTTGACAATAGAAAAAGGTTTCAGAATTTGTAAGGTCACTGGGAAAATATAGTACTAGCTGTCATTTCCATATTTTAAAATATATATCTGCTCTCACATTTTAATTCAAAAATGTTGGGATGTGTAAATTAAGCTCTAGGTTATAAGCAATGTCTATTAATTAAAATACAAAAGCCTTTAGCAAATACAATTGTCTAAATAAAAGATATAACCTACATTACTCATATTAATACTTAAACTGACCTACTGGTATCTTTTACATCTGTGAAACAAACATGCTGCTATTCAGTTAGTCTATTTTTAATGGGGGTATCTACAGTAGTAAGAAAGACTTCAGATTAAAAGTTTCCTGATTTTTGTTTATTTTGTTCACTGCTTAGACATGGTAATCAATAACCATAATAAATTTCACAGAAAATTCTAGACATACTATCCATTTCACTAAGTTAATTTTGCAAAGCACAGATTAGAGTATGGTTTACTCTCCCAATGAATTAATGCTCTTTGTGCTTCCTGGTTATTTGTTTTAAACAGCAGTGGAACTTGCAGTCTGTGGGCATGCTCAGAACTTTTAATGAGGCAGGATGGCCATAGCATTATTCAGTAACTATTGTATGTATTGTCTTACAATTTCAAGACTCTCCCTAAATTTATAATTTTCCTGTGACTCTGCCTGAAATACCTACAGCAAATGAAAAAGCAATATAAGCATATCTAATGTGTATATGGCAGGGAATTTCTGATGTAATAACTGGTAATGATATCTGTGCCTTGGAAAGAAAAGTGATGTCTTTCTTTCCAGTGGATCTGAAAGTAAAGGTGATGATTGTATTAACTCAAAGTTCAAACACAATAACCAAAAATGGCAGTACATTAAAATAAATTCTCCTCTTGACCAATGAGGAAGAACTTAATTAATATTTGGTACAGTATATGCATTTTAGGATTGGTGTGGTACTAATAATTGGATACAAGGTATCAAGAACATCTGATCATCAATTAAAAATGAGTAAATTTCCACTGATTAACTTTGGGATGAATAGAAAGTGCATATGGTACCTTAGAATGTGCACAAAAAGAAAACTAATAAATATGACAATTGCTTAAGAAGCACATAAATGTACAGACTGATATCTGTCACCAATCCAAAAAACATATACTGTGCCTTTCCAACATGTTGTAATCTAGGTCTCAACAGGTGAAATAAATGGTCAAACCTGATTGCCTGTAGTTGTTGCAGCGAAGGGAACGCTGGTGGCAGGTGTTGTTGCTGCAGACATAGTGGTAGGTGTAGCACCGTGCATCACAGGCACTTTCAGTAGGAAACCATGGAAGCAACTCACAGGAAGGTGGAGCATTTATGCCACCAGGACATATGCGATGATGGAATGGGGTGTGGTAGGTATCACAGCAACAAGCCATGTGACATCATCATGATGGACACACCAGGGTGCAACATGCAATCAAAATCAGTGCAAAGCAACACAGCATGAAGGGGAAAAAATTAAAAAAGAGAAAACGGGAAAGCCAATTATAGTTATCATTTAGAAAAGCGGAACCATTCTCAACATTTAGTAAGTTTTTGAGTAGAATCACATTGTAGTTGACTCAAAAGGCCAAATTTTCACAAAGGGTTACAATGAATGCACATGAAAAAATAATCCGATGCTATCAGGGCTGTCTGAAGCTAATTAAGCAGACAAGTAACTGAGCTGCACATTAGACAGGGGATTAGGGAATTGTGAACTGGTGTTTAGGTTTCACTGACTTATTCACATAAGTGCCCTCACTAGATTTGCAGGTGCAAAAGGGTAGTTTTATGTATACTTACCTGATCTGCAGGCAAAAATTAAAAATTAGTTCTATTGGTATGTGGTAGGAGAGCAGCTATAAAGAACACAGTGAAGTATATGTGCAGATTTTTATGTATACTTCTAGAAAATTCCTTGGAATCGTTGGCTCTGCATCAAATAGATGGAGTAGTTCATGGAGTAGTTCATAGTAAATCTTGCCTTGACAGCAAATATTAGGGCTGCAATGGCTAGCAGCTGCAAAATCTCTTTTAGGATGTTTTTCTCTTTGCCTTTTCTAGTTTCTATTTCATTTGAAAGCTTTTGGATGCTTTTCTAATTTCCAGCTCATTTTGGAAAGCCAACCAGGGAATTAATGTGCAAATGGCAATGTGTGAATGGCAAGCATATATATAATAATTTATCACGTCTACATCAATTGAATTCAGATATTCTGAAAGTTTACTGAGGAAGTTAATGGTTAGAAGGAGGAAAATCAACATTCACAATGTCACGGGAAACAAAAACATACCCCAAATGGTGTTTAACAGAACTTCATCATTATCTCTTCTGTTCATCCCAAGTTACATATTACCTATAGCTATGCCTCATTGTCTGATGTGCCAATTTAAAAAACACTCCTGTTCACCCTCTGGGAATGCAGCAACTGTACAGGAAGTAGCACCACCATGCAAGCATGCAATTTGCATTCCTAAGCAGAGCTCTGGAAGTGAAAGGACAGGGCAGCATCCCCAAGAAATAGGTCACAAAATGTGAACACAAAGACACATTTCTCAGATTTGTAGCTGTCTATTCTTCTAATATGCATAGAATCTTCCTGTTAGTATCAATGGAAATGCTGTTCATTCCTATAAGGAACAGCTAATCGCTCAGTAACAGAGCCTCACTCTTCTACTGTCAGGGTTCAGACCTTGTTATGTGAGTGTTGCTTCTACATGGCCATTATTTTGATCTTTTGTTTTAACTCAATAGGCCCGCTGGTGCCTTTATGGCTCTGTAACTACTATAGTCCAATAATAGGATGGGGGTCAAGTGGTTGCAAACGCCCCCAAAAGGATGGGAGGAACTGTATCGATGAGATGCTGGGGTGGGTTAGGGTGGGATCATTCCTCCCTGCACTCAACAAACCTACAGTCTCCTCATCTGTTCCTGGTCCCCAGGAGAACCCTAAGAGCTGTGAACTTCCTACTTGCTTTTTCATCATCTTCAGTATAGTGATGGAAAAATAGCTTAGACATGGCTACCATATTGTGTCAGTGCCTAACTAAAGGATCTGTGTGCTAAAAACCACATAACCTCACCATTTTTAAAATGATTCTGCTGTGCCTATTTTCTGTGCAGATGGAACTTCATCTTAGAACACTACAAAATTCATTCCAGAACACTGCAGAAGGCTGTAGCTCTGTTCAAGTCATTCTTTCTCAACATTTGAGTACTGAATTGTTTGGGTAGCATGAACAACTTTTTGGGGCAAGAATTGTTTTACTGTACTTTATAAATTATACATTAAAATAGTGCACAATTTAAAAAAATAATAGATATAAATCTAAAAATAAAATTGTTCAGTTTGGCTAGGCAAAAAAGCATTTAAAAATATTTCAGTTGCTAGGTTAGGGCAGAAATAAGAGAAATGGAAGAGTCTGTATTTGGCCACAGTGGCAACCAACTAGGTCTTGAGAAAGTGGGGCGGTTTTGATTCCATAAACACGTGGGACACAAAACACAATATTAAACCTTAAATCAGAAAATGTCCAGTCACATCAGTCACTCATCTCTTTCACAGCCACAGCAGAGAAACACATTTTTCAGATTAGAAGAAGTTGAGAATTTTTGTACAAAACCTACCAAAACTTGTTGCGGGTGCCATGCACAGTATTGGCCCTGTACACCATGCAGAAAAGCGTGGAAAGTAAAGAAAAGAAAGATTTCATTATTGAGGCTTTTAAGATAGAAATGAATTTTAACCAGAAAGATATTTTCTTTGCATTATCAATTAATCAGCACATGCAAACCCAGTAATCTCTCATGCTTATAATTACAGATTAGCTTTAAGATCACAAAACCCAGTTAATTAAACTAGTTCTTGGATTCTTGAATAAAAAAATGAAGTTTAATTCTTCTTTACGGAAATTACTTCATTTGAATTACACATTTATCACACATATTCTTTTCAAAATATGTGCCAGGATCTGATGATATCTGGTGCCTGTTTTTCTACTTAGAGCATCAATCTATTACCACTACCATCTTCACCTCGCTAAAATTGAGGACTTGACAATGAACCTATGGCAAAAGGCTTTCCGTTAAGGGGGACTCCTTGTTTTTTTATTTTGCTGTTAATGAATGGAAAGCAGATTTTTCAGACATATTTTCACATAAATCTAACTTTTACATTGGCCAAATCTGCCATAAAAAAAGAAAAGAAAAAGAAATCTAACTTTTAAACAAAATAACTACCCAATTGAGAAAACCTATAATGAACAATGTACATTTTTTCACATTCAACCACCTTGGCTGGCATCCTGGGCTATCCAAATGAGAAGTAGCCAAGGTATGGGTAAAGTAGCACAAATTTTGAAAGAAAAAAATACCAAAATAAAATCACTTCAACCCTTATGGTTTTTCTCTTACTTTATGGACATTACATACTTACTTCCCTCCCATAGGTTTGGGGGAAAAGTGTAAATCATCAGATATCAGTGGTTCCTTTTTATAGGTAGTGTAAAAATGTGGTAAAAATTCCATTTCTCCTCCTCCTCAGAAACTATTATATAAATATGCAAAACTTGTGTGACTTAAACCTTGTTATGTAGAACTATTGTGGTCAGTAGCTAAAGACTTTTTCAAAATTAATTAACTGATTGATTTTTTAATTAACCATTTTTCCAGGTTTGAGTATATAACACTATATGCTTAACATGTTTATATAATTAGCCAAGCTTTCTAACTTAAATTTTTTTTATTTCTTTATTTATTTATCTCAGTACCGAATATCAAACTCAGGACCTTGTGCTTGCCAGGCAGGTGAGGCGCCACTGAGCTAAATCTCCTGCTCCCTAACTGAAATTTTAAAACTGATGTTATTCTCATTTAATAATAGTTTCCAAACTGGGGCATTCAGGATTCTAGCAAAACAAAACAAAACACCTCTACTCTACTCCCAGTGGTTAGTATTCTCACTTTATTCCTAAGGCATTTTAGGCTCATTCTTAAAGCGCTGAACCACTGGACAAAATTATTGTTGCTCATATCTAATATTTATTTGAACAAAATTCTGGCTTGATATTTTCTACTCAATTTGCTGCAAAACTTAAGTTTTGCTATTAAATATAACTGAACGTAGGAGGTTAACATTAGATATGCCACAAAGTATCAGAAAAATATAATAACTATATTTTTACATTAACTGGTTCAAGGGAGGCTAAAAGTACCTCTTTTTATCAACTATATTGTGTCATACTATATTTTCTAAAAAATGAAAGGCAGTTTTATAATAACTACCTTTGGTATATCAGAGCTATATGGAGTACTGGGTTTTGCAACACTGAAACTGAGATTTGTTTTTTGACAGCTGACCACCACCTGTGAAAGTGATACCCAAGAGTCAAGGAATTAGTTGAGACTGAACCAAGTGAACTGATCATAAAAAGCAAAAAATAAGAAAAACAGAAAGAAAAAATGTCAATACCTTCAGCATTAATTTTCTCAATCACAGAACAAACAGGAAGTTGTTCTAGCTACTAGCAGCTCGAGCATAATTACCATATTTTATTTCTAATCAATATACATGGGGATGGTCCCCATTATAAAAGCCCCTTAGAAGTTGCTTTGCACTGTACACATTCACAAGCCCTTTCGACTCATGGGGTCCAGAGCCATGTCCTCACCTGCAGGGATAAATGCTGGCTGCGGCAGCTGCACGTTAGCCAGGCCCTGTTGGCAGTGGAAAACAGTGGGACTAAAGACCGGGGTGGCACCGTTGGTCTTTTCAAGGGCCGATCTCTTTGGTATCAGTTGAAGTGCACCAGGCTGTAGGGCCTGTGGGGAGGGATGAATTAATCACTAGTACCAGAGAAAGTAATAAATGTACTCAAACCAAGCAAGCACCAGTTATTTAAAATACGGCCTGGGAATTCTCTGCAAGGGCATCCATTGAGCAAGACATCCAATAAGCAATGGCAAAGTAACCAACTGCTGGGATTAAGTGTAGTCTGTCGAAAACAGGAAATAAAAATACAAAGATAAAAAAGGTTTTCAAATTCACTAATTTTGACCTCATTTGGACAATATGTGACAGAAAACTATTATAACCATTAAATGACTTACAATTAACATATCAGTAATGCTCATTATTAATCTATAGAAATGAGATTAGCAGAAGCAACAGAAATAGCAGGAAAGATATTTGTCAATTAAAGTTCCAACATGGATCTAGGAAATAAATAGTATGCAGATAATAAAACATATGTTGGTAGATTAGTGCCTGATACTGTAGCCCTATGAAACAAAATCTAATGTATAGATCTCAGGTTCAAATCCATTTTTCCATATTTCCTAACTCACATGTAAAAGCAAATGAATCTTTCTTCCCCTCCCAGTTACCTCACCCAGATACCACATGTGGTTAAGCAAAATTTTTGCAGTTCTCATTTTATAGGCTTGCTGTGCATTTTGGTACACACCATTTGCTTTGTTAGATCTTTGTACGGTTTTAGAATAAAACCTATCAGCATTTTAAGCCCTTCTTTTATGCCTAGAGTTTTTCCAAAATCTCACTATGCTTGCAATACTCAAACTTGCCCCCAGATCAGATTCGTTGGAGAATTTTAATATTACCTGACATTTTTTCCCTTCAGCAAATTGAACATTACTTTAAAAACAAGTCTTAGCAACAATTAGGTGTGTTTCAAATTCTTAAGGAGACAGGAACACTCATGCTAGGTAACCAGCCTTTCATGTGCCAAAAAGGGTCGTGCCATACCCTCTTTATTCCTATGGAAAACAAAGGCCTAAAACTATCTTTGTTTACTTTTGGAGTCTCTGCTGTTAATGGATACAGTGTGAAAGGTCTGCTTTTTATATAAAGTTTATTTTCATCTCTTAAAAAGTGAAATAAAAATAAACTCAGTAATTTAGCAGATATATAATTTCCCAATTTATCTGGGAAGACCAGATGACAAAGGTCAGGACTAAAATCACTAACTGTAAAATGTAATTTATCATGTTGTATGCATTTTATTACCAATGAGGGGAAATGGGCTTGCCAAAGATTTTAAGAAAGTAGGATGGGAAACTATTTGTCTGGTTATTTAAAAGATTTCCCTTTGGAGCCAGGTGTGGGTGGCATATGCCTGTAATCCCAGCACTCTGAAAGGCTGAAGCAGGAGGATCAAAAGTTTGAGCCTAGCCTAAGAAGTTTAGTGATTTAGCAAACTCTGTCTCAAACAAACAAATAAAAGACTTGGGGATGTAGCTCAGTGTGAAGGTCCTGAGTTCAATCCCTAGTACAAAAGGAAGAAATCATTTCCCTTTGGTATATAAGTGGAAGGTGCCTCTTTCTCTAGAATGCCAAGCAAATGGTAGGAAGCAGCACCGAAGCTGTGTTGCCTGGTGAACTACAAACTGAGGTAAGGCCTGATGGACACTCACCCAGTGGACCCTGATACGACAGTACTGCTTGTTCACTGCTGGGGTCTACCTTGAGATGCCAGTGCCCAGTTCTCATTGCCGGGGTGATACTATTATCAAATGTTTCTCTAATCAACCCTCATAAGGGCCTCAACAGCCTCATCACCAACTCTCTAACTTGCCAAAGACTAGATGAAATAAATATCAATCCTCCAAATCTTTTTTTTTTTAACACAATTCACATGTCTCGCTGCTGAGTGGCTTGAACCACTGAGGGGTTCAAGCCGGTGGGAATGTGTGAATGCATACAAGCTGCTCTCAGCAAAGTCAACTGAGCTATACCCATGCACAAGGTGAAAATGCCCCCTTTCCAAAGCATTTCTACTCTAAATCCCTAAAAATATAAAAGAAGATTAAAGTTCTTCATGAAGGCCTCCTTTATTTAGTCCTACCTATAACTTCATATGGGCCAGTTTGACCTTACCACTAAGACCTCACTGTGATCAGTTACTCAGAAAGGAATTTTATATTGGCATTCACAAATAACAATGGAAGGTATCCAATGTTCAGCTCCCTAAATGGAAACTTGAGGCTGATATATAACTTATGCCTTCTACCAAACACACCCAAACTATCAGATACATATGAAGACCCACAGGCCTGAGTATGGATACAGGTGCATAATGGCATAAGCAAGCTGTTCTTTATATATTCCATGTGTATGTCTATTCATTTTTAGGGGAAAGCTACATTCTGCTCCTTTAATAGGTCCATACTGTTTTTGAAACCAAGACAAGTAATCAAAAAATTGAACACTTAACTGGACATTGTGGCACATGTCTGTATTTCCAGCTACTTGGCAGATTGAGGCACTTGAGCCCAGGAGTTACGGGTCAGCCTGGTCAAAACAGTGAAACCCTGTCTCTTAAAAAAATCAAAGGCTTAAACTCTGCATTAAACCTCCTAGATAATGTACCATTTTAATACCTTAGAAGTCCTCCAATCTGAAGCATTTAAAACAAAAAATATTTGTTGATGTCTTTTTAAACATTCATTAATAGAATACGTTGCCCAGCTCAAGCAGAAAGTAAGTTTGTTTTGCTTTGGTGCTAATATCCTTCACAAAGTAATGAATTTAATTGAGGCAGTCCGAAAATAGTGCAGGGTCCTTGAAACCAGTCTATGCAGAACAGGTGGAGACATCTGGGGTATTTGCCTTAGAGAGAGACATGAGAGGCCACTCATATGCAGAGTGATCAAGAAATATGGTGAATATTTAAAAATGTTTAAAGTTTATTATATTAAAAGACCAATGCCATTATTCTCCCTCAAAATATTCCTACTCTCCTTGAACACATTTATCCCATGGTTCTTGCCACTTTCTGAAGCAGTTCCGGAAGTCCTCTTTTATATGTGTCTTTAGTTGTACTGCCTCAGTATCCTGAATTGATTCAGAACATTTACCTTTCATGGTCATTTTGACTTTGAGGACAGCCACAAGTCACAAGGTGGCAGATCTGGTGAATAAGGTAGATGGGGACAGACCATAATGGTTTTATTTGCCAGAAATTGCCATAAACATTTTGAATTGATTCAGGACATCAAAGCAGCCATGAAAAGATACTCACAAAAGAGGACTTTGAGAATTGTTTCAGAAAGTAGCAAGAATGATGGAGTAAGTGTGTTTAAAGCAAGGGGAAATATTCTGAACAGTATTAATGGCAATGTGTCTTATGCGGTAACACAATTAAAAAATCTTTTTTTGGTATGGGGGATGGAACTCAGGACCTTGCGCTTTTGAGGCAGGCGGCGGCACCACTGAGCTAAACCCCCAGTCCTAAAATATTTTTTAATTTAGACATTAACTGCGTTTATCACACAAGGCATGGGATAGGGGCTGACATGTTCTGTGAAGTTCCAGTTGCAACAAGATAAGTTTCAACTCAGTATGAGGAAAATCTTCCCAATAGGGATGTTTGAAAAGAGGTATAATTCTTTTGTAAAAGATAAGATCTCTGGCATTGGAATCTGAACAATACATGCCAGTGAGGGGATTGTGTTCATACTGCATTTTTTTTTTTTGAGATAGGGTCTCACTATGCAGTGCAGGCTGGCCACGAACTCACGGTGATCCTCCGGCTTCAGTCTCCTGAGTGCTGGGATTACAGACGAGCACCACCATGTCTGGCTTCATACTGCATTTTCAGGACTTTAAGGTAATGTAGGTGCTTTTCTCACAGACAGTAAGCATAAGGTTTCCTTAAGGTTTTGTCCCTTATTGAACTGTTTCCTTTTACATGAGGAATGTCACAGGTAGCAAAAGAAATCAACAGCACACAGATCATCAGCTGTGATATACTTGAGTAATCCTAAATCCCATTTCTTAACCTGTCACAGTGCAGTGTTACCCAAATATTTTTCCAACTTCCTTCCTTTTAACGTTATTAAGCACAGTTAACTTTTACCCAAAGCTGACTTGCTAGGAAAATTCAAAGGTAAGCCTCCTCCGCTTGTCCTGTAGAAATATCCCCAGCTCCCAGCCTCAGCAGGCTTTGGCCTTTTGTTCTCCCTTCTGCTAGCATAATGCCTCCAGAAAGGAAATGTACCCTTAACCTTTGGGAAATTAGGCCCTACTTAATACACCATCCTTCAAGTGCTTTGTTTTCAAAAGGCATTAAGGATGTGAGCCACAAAATGTACCCATGCAAGTGACTCACAGAGCGGAGAGGCAACTTTCTGCTTTTTCTCAGATATTAGAAGTAGTTAGACTCTAACAACCACTCAAGAATAATTTGCTGCTTAAATCATATAATTTATCCCCTCTCTGAAAATGGGAGAAAGCACAGTGGGCTACAATCATTAGTAAAGCTTTTAAATAATTATCTTCAGAAAATCTTAGTAAATAAAGTAAATAGGTTCTATATTTTCTAGCTCATAACCTTGATTGTTCATCTTAAGGTCCATTTGTGACTATCTGACCATATGGTTACAGAACATTAGATAAACTGGAGGACATACTTATCATTTCCCCTAACATAGAAAGCCCAAGAGTCTTACCATCGCGGTGGCACCAGAATGGTTCGCCTGGTGATGTGCAGCCTTGAGTTTGGCTTGCAAGTGTGCAGGAGGATGAAAATACTTGCATCTCTCCCTGGAACAGCGGCCTTTGATGTAATCCATGCAGATAGTCACAGTATTATCACTTGCTTCAATCATAGAAACATCTGTAGGGTGAGCATAACGGCAATCGTTCTCCCCACGGGTACAATTTCCACGCTGAAATTCACGGCACACCTTAAAGAGGAAAACACACACACACACACACACACACACACACAGATTATAATGTGACCGGCTTTTATTTACTATGCAGGTGGTTATAAGAATAATCATATACATTTTGTCACTTATTTCAGAAAAATGTAAAAAGGTGAAGGATAATGCAAAGCCATATTCACGATGAGATGTAAACAATTTATATTTCTAGAACATTTTCTATTCTCCACAAAGGGAAGTTTTACAACTGACACAAAAGAACTTAGGAATGTTCCTGAAAACCAGTTTTAATCTATCAGTTAATACACAGCCTCGAGTGTAATTAGATTTTTTTAAGGGTCAAGATGAGTCTTTTATCACACAGTAATACACTGGTGGTTTTCCACAGCCAACTTGTGAGCCATGCTTGTGTTACATGTACAAGCAGATTCCATTACAATACATTACCAGACATTTAAGAGGCTGCCAATGAAGCTGACTTTCTAAGAAACTGACTAGTTATTGATTTCAATGTACAAAGAATGACAAAGAAAAACTAAAGGACTCCAACAAATCAAAAAGCTGTCTGAAATTTCCTTTAGATTCTTTAGGTATTACAAGATACTATGTAGTACATCCTTCTCAGAATACAGAAAGAGGCTTAGACGCTATGACACTAAAGTCTGCATTCATGTAACTTTATAGTCTGTAATTGTACAGAGGTAGATTTGATTTTTTTTCTCCAGTTTACTACTCTAGCAAGTAGAGACTCACTAACAAAGTAATCCTATTTTGTAGAGCCGGTGCCAGTGTTCATGGAACTTCCCCACCCAGATTTAATGTCGCATGGTCTGTGGCTGGGTACATTAAAGCATTGTTTGCCCTATTATGCAACTGAATTGATGCTTCATAACAAGGTATAACTGCAGTAGTAAAATGTTTAACATTTTTCTAAGATTATTCTCTGTAAGCTAAATAACTTGGGTGTACTTATTTAAAACATTTAATACACTGCATTCCAGAAATGATACTTTATGCATAAGGTTAATATCCTCTTCACAAATATCTATTTCCTAACAAATACCTCCAGTTTATCTGAACGCATCAGCTTTGGAGCAGGAATTCCTGTCAGTGGGAGAGGTGGATTTCCAGAAATCAGAACAGGTGTATTTGGTACAAGTTCAGCTGGAACCAGGCTCATCCCAGTATGAGATACATATGGACTGAAAGCCATGGTAGGATTAGCTGTAAGTGATGGAGTCACAGGAATATTCTGTATGTTTAAAAGAAGAGGGAAAAAAAGATGTTAGAGGTAAACAGATTCTTATTACACAAGAAGGCATTCTTTCAGAAATATCAGAATTTCCTGAGCCATATCAAAATTATTTCTTCTGATTGACTTATTTTATTTTACTTTCTTGGTACCAGGGATCGAACTTGGGACATTGCACTTGCAAGGCAGGCGGCAGAACCACTGAGCTAAATCCCCAGCCTGATTGACTTATTTTAGTCACCACACAGAAGTTGTTTATAAACCAACAAATCTCTTCAAGTACTATTTATTGGTAAGCTGATAAAGGAAACGACAGGATTTTAACAGTCATGAAGTTGCCACATTAAATCTCACTGCTTCAAGTGGATTTTCTCTAGTACTTCCTCTTTTTAACCCTAAAAACTATACCACTAGTGACAGCACATATATAATCTCCCTTGTCTCCTCATACAGGCATGGGCTTTGCAGGTGGACTTCAGGTACTCCCAAAGACCCCCTTCCTCCCACCCTTTTCCCTTCAATACTGCTTGATTCTAAGACTGCCTGTCCCACAATAGGCCCCACCTTTACTACTACCAAACACTGGCCTTGCTTCTTTTCTTGGTCTACCAACATTTATGGAAGACAGCCAGGAGTTGAAAAAGAAAAGCAGACCTTAAAGAAAGGTATGTGCTTTAACAACTTCTTGCCATCTACCTAAAAAATGATTGGAATGGATGTTGTATTTTGTTATTTTTTTAAACTACAGGCCCTGTTTCACAAATGAATAGGACTTGCCTAGCTTTGCCTTTATCTAGTGGGTCAGACGATGCAGTTCAAAAACAGGCCCAAGAAATGCTACAAGAATCCTTGTTAGGCAAGAAGAGATAAGATAACAGGATTATATGGAACATAAACTAGAACATAACTTGCAAAGAAAAGCCTAGAAATGCAGAGTGATTACTGGTTTTCCTATCTTTAAAAGTCCTGGATTCAGAGTTGTATATAAGCAGTGCCTTTATTATCTGTAACTGCATAAGTAACCTCTTTATTGTACTGCTTTTCAGTTTCTTTTACACATATCTTTCTTTCTCCGTGTGGTTATAATTTCTTTGATAGCTCTCTTATCTGCCTATAGTAGCCAATACCTAGTAAATGACTGGCTGACAGATATACTCAGTACATTTAAAAAATAAATTTTAACAGTTTAATGAATGAATACATCTGATTAAATGTTGTATATTTCCAATAGTAACTAAATACAGTAGCTATTATGTAACTGGCAGTGTCTCATTGTGTATCACTAATCGTAGTGTTCTTTCTTGTTTTCTATTTCTTCAGCTACGAAGTAATCGTGAATCTGTTGCGCTGCCAAGCTGTGCCCACACTCGCTAAGTCACATTAATAGGAACAGTTCTGAATACACAGAATAGGAAGCTGTGGAGTCTGGAGGGGGCAATAGATTCTCTCTGCCACATGGTCCACACTTACTTGAAATTTTACCAGCACAGCATTTCTCAGGAAGCTCCTGTTATAAGCTACATTTGGTTTAGATGGAAGCACTCTCCCATTAGCACATTATCTTGTGTGAATTTATCAAATTAGCTGATTGGCACATTAAGAAGCCCTGAAAAAAAAATCTGTCTCCCAAGAACAAGTAAGAGTCACCAGGGTGAGCTAAGAAGACACAGTGGCCAAGAGTTTAGGAGGAGATGGGCAACTCCTAGTGCCAGGAAAGAAAAGGTAGAGATTGGGGGGGTGGGTATTAAGGTCCCAGGATAAATAGCCTAGGGCTGACTCTGTCTAACCAGATCTCACGATATAAAGGGCTCCAGGGAACTGTTACACTTCTCATTAAATGAGATGTGAAGCTCTAGGAATTAGCTAATGTGACATTATTTTATTTAACAGGAAAAAAATCTCTTGGAAACAACCACTCAGGCATGCTTCGGCAACAAGGCAGACTGTACTAATTCAGTGATTCATGATCATATCTAAATCAGCAAGAATCTCCGAAGGCAAAAACTCCTTACTTAAACCACAAAATAGTTTTTGTTTTCTTTTTTGTTTTCTCATGGGGTTTTGTGGTAACTTTCTCGGTGAAGCTGCCACTCCATTCTCTAGGGTACTTTTTGCTTTTGCCTTTATAAAACTGGTAAAAGACCATTATTACATCCATTAACTATTGAACTGTAACAAAGGCTAGGAAGTGAGTGGATTTTCCAGATTTAAAAGCTATTAATCACCAACAAATTACTATTAATTAAATTAATGATCAATTAATATTTAGGCTGAAAGTACACATGAACAATGCTTTTTAAAATGGTATTCTGAATTCATTCTGTAATTTTTTTCTTCTTTTTGGGGGGTGACTCAGCAGGAAAATTCTGATTAACTTCTGCTTTCCTTGGAATATATTTTAACCTACTTAGGTCTGTTATGAGCTCTAAGCATATACAAAAGAGGCAGCAAATAATCAGTCTATATACAAAATATAAGAAGCTTGCTGAAAAAGTTTAGATCTTTTAAAGATTTCATCACAAACTGTAATGTGCTATCTTTAGATTTTAAAATTAGTATCATAGCTTTTATGACTATTTCCTCCTTGAGTATAAATTTCATTTTATAATACGTTTATTGAGAAGCAGCAAGTTCTTCCATTCACAGCCCTATGGCTCAGGCAGGAACTCCTGAGCTACTCATTTATTTTCATATAGACATTTCTGTTTTCTCACCACCACCTCTGCCCTAGGGTAACTACTCCATTTCATGAATTTGAGCAACTAAGGGGTTAGCCTTGACTAACAGCTATGGGTTAAGTCAAGCAGGCTGCACACTCACACATTCAGCTTTAATAAGTAACTTAATCCTGCTTCTATCTGTATATCACAGGCCTTGATGTTAGTTGAGCTAACATGAACCTATCTGTAGGCTAATCCTTATTTTAAAGAAAAGAATTGGGGGAGGGGTTGCTGGGATTGAACCTATGGCCTTGTGCATGCTAATCAAAGGCTCTACTGCTGAGGTACACCCCCAGCCCTAAGAGAAAAAAGTTCTTAATTCATTGAATCTGATTTCTCTTTATAGGCTAATATAGTCTGGACACTTAAATATGTTTCAGATGTTTAAATCTGAGTCTAATTTATTTACTAAATACTTGGAAATGTGAGAAGAGTTTTCCTCCCAGAACCAGAGGTAAAACAAAATGATGGAGACAACAGATTTTATGAACAAGGCAGTCACCTGACAATTCTTTCCCCTCAGTGTCTCTACGAGTATTACCTCCTATGATAGGAATTCCCCTGTGTCCCCAGTGACTAGCACAGTATCTAGGAACTAGCAGGCATTCAGGAAATGCCTCCTGAAAATTAATGAAATAGTTGCCTACAGTAGCTCCCAATGTTTTGAGCTTGAGACTTCTCTGAGAGTCAGATAAAAGCTGCAGTCCTTATCTACAGAAAAACTCGTGTATGCACAAAATGCTCTGTGCTGACCTCAGGGCCAAGGGCTCCATGACACTCATCTGTGGATCAGGGTTATGGACTATGTACTGGTTAAGAAGCTTATAGAATAAGGATCCACAAACCAGGGCTCCCTTTTCAAATCCATCCTGCCTCTATTTTTTGTATGGCAGCAACCTTGTTTTATAATTTTAAATGGTTGAAAAATATTACAAGAACTATAATATTTAGTAACACGTGAAAATTACATGAAATTCCTTTCACATCTGTTCAGAGGTTGCATTGTGCTCTTTAGTAGACCTCTATCACAAGAAATTGTGGATATTTATTTTCTTTCTTGGTATACAGGAACTATATATCCTCAACTTTGCCCCTTGTCCCACACAGCCTAAAATATTTACTATCTAGCCATTTACAGAAAAGTTCACTGTACTAGAGGATCCCAAAAATTTAAACTTTCCAATTTCTACAGTAAAGCACTAATTAGACACAAATCTGCTGACGTGAATTTAATATTTTTGGTAAGATTCCACAAGTTAAAGAAGTCTAGTTTTATAAATTAATATTAAACTATTCGCTAGAGTGTTCTTTTAGGGATCTTAACTGTTTATACATCACTGTGATTAACAATGAGGAGATAGTAGTTGTAATTCTATAAAAGTTTAGGAGCAAACCAAATATTGGTCTTACAGGATTCTGAAACACCTCTGAATAATAAATCAATCAATAAAACTCATCGCCTCTTTATTCATTCATCTATTGATGGACACCTTGACTGATTCAGTATCTTGACTATTGTCAATAGTGCTGCAACAAACATGGAAGTGCACGTATCTCGTTATAATGACATGAATATTGTCTACAACAATTTCTGATGTATATCAAAATCAATAGAAGAGTCTAAAGGTTTCCAACACATAGAAATTATAAAGGTTTGAGACAGAAATGCCAATTAGCCTTATTTGATCTTTACACATTCTATATATGTATCAAATTATTGTACTGTATCTCATAAACATATACAAATATATGTAAATTAAAAAGGAAAACTATGCTTCAAATAAACGTCGACTTTACACACATTTTAGGAATGCTAACTTTTTACTTAAAACAGGATGCTGAATGAGCTAGTATAATGAAATGAAAATTTAACTAATTATGCTAAATCAATCATGATGTCTCACAACAGAGTAGATCTATATGTAGTTCCCTCAATAAAATCCAAGATCAGTTACAATTATTGATGGATGAATACTAAATATGTTAAGTCACTTAAATGGCATTCTGTTCTGAAGTGTAAAGAATAATTGAGGTCTTCCTTCTAAATGGCTGTCCATAAGTGGACAACTGAACATTTTCTTTCATACTAAGGTAAACATTTGGTAACAATTTACCGTCGATTTTAATGCTGGGAATAGCACTCTTAAATTTTACTAGCACTCATGATGCCATCTTTTTATTGCTCATTTACAAACATTTATGAAGTATAAAAGAAGCCAGCCCCCTTTAGCATCATCAGGCTCATTTCCAGCCTTAGATAATTCAAAAGCACATTGAAATGAATAATTTTTGTTTCTATCAGACTTTACCCACCCCCCAGGAAATAATCTTTGTTTCACAGTTTTCACTTGATCTTTCCACATTCTCTGAGTGATGCTCTACAGAGAATGAAATGGCCAAAAGGCAGGCTACAGGAGGCCCGTATAACCTCCAGACTAGTGAACTGCTCCCTCAGTAATTGAGACTGAGCCTTATAAACACATGGAAACTGATAATGGTGCTTATGTACTAATCATACTTGTTAATGAATAAGTCACTGTGGCCCTAGAGACAACTGAAAAAGAAAAAAGTTCAAGGGTCAAATGTGAAAAATTGTCCTTACCTAGACCTGGCTTTTCTGACCTTAACAATCAAAGTTGTCTACAGATAAGATGAAGAATTAAAGGCGGGAGAAAGAACAATAGATTATTGTGGGTTTTGTAAAGAATAGCTCAAAAAAGCACATGAACAGTGGTTTCAGTCCACCTGTATTTGGTGGAAGGAGAAGGCTAGGAATTATAATGGCGTACCTAAACACAGATCGGCAGAGGAAGAGAACAAACAACTTCTCCCTTAAACAGGCAGTCTGAGACCGCATAAGTAAGGCAATTTGGACTGTTCTGAGACATGAACAGGAATTAGTCTAAAAGTTATTTGTTGGTGACCATTTTGTATGTAATAATAGTGACAACTCCATTAACTTTACTTTCCAGTAGGAAAGGAAAACTATTTTTTAAAAATCAAGTCTGTGGCCTGGATTGTGTTGATTATTTCATAGGTGTATGTATGGTTGACTCCAAGCTCACTGAATTGTAAGCATTGAATGCATACAGCTTTTTGTGTGTCAGTCATATCCCAATAAAGTAGTTTTATAAAAAGTCAAGTTATGGGCCGGGGATTTAGCTCAGTGGTTCTACTGCCTGCCTCGCAAGCACAAGGACCCAGGTTTGATCCCTGGAACCACAAAAAATAAAAATAAATAAAAAGTCAAGTTATTACCCAAGTTTTTAAAAAAGAGCCTGAAACAAAATGTGGGTGAGGAGTGGATAGGAAGAACTGAATAGAGCAAGGAAATCACAAGAGACCTGGAGACTGTAAACATGGCAATGCCAGTCCAGGATTAAAGGATGCTAGGAGGTGAAGGGATTGAGCAAATCACCACCAATACCACCACCAAAAGAACAGATACTAAAACAAAATTTTGCATAGCCATTACTGTGGGAAGAAGGAAAGTCCAAAGCTATAAAAATATGGAGGATCAGATAAAAACTAGAAATTAAGTGGATCAGAAAAATGTTTATGCAACACCTCTCTACTGTTAGATGATAAATTCCTTGAGATAAATTCCTGTTTCATGTTCATCTTTTTAAAATCCACCCCTTATCCATTTAATGCCTGGTACAAAGTATATGCTCAATAAATACTCACTGAATTGAATGAAAAGAAATTCCTAAATCATTGATTAATTTTTGGTTTACCAAATGAAAAAATCCAATTCAAAAATCATAGTGTAGAAGAAACAAAAGTAATTTCAAAAGTAATGGCAGAGATATTGAATAAATTCATGTCTCTCTGTCTCTCCTTTTCTTGTGGTATTAGGCATAGAAACCAGGGCCTTGTACATGCTAGGCAAGTGCTCTACTCCTGAGCTACATCCCCAGCCCTAAGTTTTTCTGACTGAAGAAGACCTTAAGCAGATGGCTGTTCCCAAATGTTCTTTTGATAAAGATATGAAATATTAGATCAAGAAGTATAAAAAGCACAGGGTATTTTCTATGTATATTCATACATGTATATATGTATCACACACACATGCCCATATATTTAATTGGAATGGCTAAAACATTAGTAACAGAAGGTACCCAAAGAAAAGTTATGAAAAATAGTTTTATGATACTATATATAAAAATGTCACTAGTTTTTAAAATTTTTATTTAAGAAAATTTTAGAAATGACACATAATCATATATATTTATGGTTACAATTATGTGCCACATGTATACAAAATATACCTGTGTAATACATATACATGTAATATATAATGGTATATGTATATTTTGTATATTATATAATATGTATGTGATACATGCATGTATTATACAGTGATCAAACCAGGGAAATTAGCATAGCATTCATCTCAATGATCATTTCTTTGTGATGAGAGCATTTGAAATCCCTTCTTTTAGATGTTTTGAAACATATATTACTTTATCATTGACTATGGCCACCCTACAATGTGATGGAACTTCATAACTTATTTGTCCCATCTAATCATAAATTTGTACCCAATGACTAACCTCTGTCCTCGTCCCCTTTTTCCCTGTCCCCTCCCCAGTCTCTGGTATCCATGGTTCCATTCCTTACATCCATGGGAACAGCTTTCTCAGATTCCAAATACAAGTGAGATCAAGTAGTAAAATATGGAACTACTTATCAAAAACCGCGTAGCTCCAGGGGCTAGTGGATTGTCAATATGACTAGTATCCACAGATCAGTTCAAGAGAAAAGACTGTGTAAAGAAAGACTCAAGTGAATAATGAACAAATCCTTAAAGCCTATTAAGGCAAAGTAGGAATGTCAGGGGGACAACTTTAAGATAACCAGGTGATGGGGCAACCACAAGTTTTAACACAGCATCTCCTGGAAACCCCCTCAGTGACAAACTACTGAACCACATCCACCTATTTGAGAATGGTTTGGATGAGAAAAAAATTCTTTATAGATAAGATTGTCAAGTGTTGGTTTTGTTTACTGTTGTTTTGTTTATTCTCCATCAGGAAAAAAGATTTTCACACATTCACCCAAACTTCCAGCCTTCATCTCACTCGTGATCAACAGCAAGCAATTTTGAGGGAGCTGGCTGGTAGCTTAGGCTATGACCATGAACACTGCACACCCACAAGGTCTCCTTGGTACCAGGTTGTAGCCAACCGAGCTAAGCGGTCCCAGAGGAGGACACGGAATGGGCCAAGGGAGATTACATTTCATTTATCTCATGGGAATATACAAGGGAGGATAAAGGGAGAATTTCGAGATTTATTACTGTCAAAGGAACCAGGCACTATAAAAGATGGTATCCTTTGTTTGGCTGCAAAAGTGTAGCATTTTCATTTAACTTTTGAAACAAACAGATTTCACACTGCCTATTATCAGAGCTGGGGAAAGGCAGCCAACCTACCGCTAGTGGATTTAGTTTACTTTATTGTAAAAGAACCTTAAGCTGTGTGACATACACAGTCACAGGAAAGCACCTGAATGACTACTCTGCTTTGGACTAGTAATTGTATTAAGGAGTGAATCTGGGATCTGTGGAGGCTGCAGCTTAGGCCCCTGGGTGGGAGAGGGAGCTCTTAAGACAAAGAACACACAAATATGTTTTGTGAATTTTACAAATACCTTTTGAAACCACTGCTAGAGCCCCTCTCGGGGCCTTGGAAGAAGACCACACATATAAGAAACCCTGAACTTTCATTATCCTCAAGGTAAGACCACTTCAGGGAACAATGTTTGTTGAATGAATAAATAATATAAGCTTTAGTTGCTATATGTGAAAGTAAAGTCTTATCTTTTACAAAATGTAATAAAATCCAGATGAAATTTTGGGCTCATAGCATAGTAGCCCTCTAGACACTCCTGAAATGTGTTTGGTCAACTTCACTCAATGCTGAACTTCACACAATTGTGACAATTATATTAGGAACACATTAACCTTATAATTATATGCCCGTATCTGAACATTGTGCACAAATCACTTTACAGAACATTTAAAGTCACCACTTTGAGATGAACAAGTAAAAACCATCATTTATCATTCCATGAGCAGCTAAACTGAAAAGCCTGCTGCAGAACCACCACTAAAACACTGTCATTTCTGTATTGGTGATAAGACTAGTAAGCTGGAGCTGGGATGTATGGAGCTAGTAAGCTGGGGATGTACGGATTCAGCATGACATGACTGCAGCCATGATGAGTCCTAACTGCCGTGTCCCTGCTCGGTTTTTCCTGCATAGTTTTCCAGCACACTATAAACAGACAACATCATTAGAATGGTATGTGGAGCTTTACAGTTGGACCCTGGCACCAGGAATGTGCTGACTCTTTGATATTGGCTTAAGAATAGTCAGGTACATGCTGGCTAGGATGAAGTCATTTTGGTTCTGACCAACATATATACACCCTCCTTCTGATTCAAGTTGCAGAAATCCAGCTGGTCTTGCTGCTGCCCTGGGCCACACTTCTTTCACTAAATCCCCCATGTGCAATCCTGGATCTGCCCACCTCTTTCTTAAGTCTCACAGCACCCGGGGGTGGGATGAGGGTACTCATATACTGGGATCAGGTGGTTCCCGAGTTTCCTTTTCCCTTAAAAACTGCAAAATATCTGAACCACATTTCCCATGTAACTTTTAAAAGAAGGACCATGACAATAACTATTCTCTCTAGCATAAATATATCAGTTGATAAAATTTTTGTGAACTAAAAAATTGTAAATCTAATACAAAAAATGCAAAATATAGGCTAGATTTTGGTGAAGAAAAGGAAATTCTAATTTTGGTTTCAACTACTAAATCACTTAATTATTTATTTTCAAAAATTAAATATATTCTAATTTTATGTCCAGTCTCTTAAAATTATTCTAGTCCAAATTTTCACAAATATACTACTTTCTAGCTTTTATTTAAGTAAACATTAAAATGCTGTAGTCTAAAATAATTATATTTATTAGTATATAATTAATTACATAGTATAATCCCTCCTATCCACTGGAACTTCCTGTTTTTTTCTTTTGGTTCTGAAGTGCTACATCACCTACATTGCTTACTATATTAATGTGAGCTAAATATATAATCCTATTTCTTAGATATACGTTTGGTAAGTAAAATTTCAAAAGCGATGTAAAGAGAGGTAGGCCAATGTCCAGACATATATCAAATGATTTAACTGGAGATAAAGGAAAATCATGGGGTAAAACCCTTGTTTATAGCATTTGTGGTTTGGACTCCATGAACTCGGCCACAGGAATGAAAGCCATGAAAAGCATAACCAAACCAAAGGGCTTGGCATGCCCCCAGTGCAACCTCAACTGTCCCGAGCCAACACCCTCTGTATAAGTCATCAGGTGAATATAATTTACTGGGTCAAGTTCACCTATACATCAGGATCTGTGTCCATATGAACCACCACATTCAAAGAGAGAAACCAAAGAAATTTCCCAGATATGGACAAGTCTAGAGAGGCAAACTGTCTAAATAAAAACATTTTAGTAGAGTTATAACATTATATCTACTATATACATATGTAGTCATACCCAAAAGTTAGACTACTTTTCCCCCCTAACTAAAATTCCTAGTGTAAAAGTGAAAAATGTTCGTAATGCTTGAAAGTAATTGTGTGTCTACTTTTCCTAACATTCCTCTATAATATTCATGCTTGCCTCCAACTGTGCAAAGGGGAGTTCTTGATCACACATATAGATACATACACACGTATCAGGAATAGTTTCTGAAAAATTCTGTGGAGCCACATCCTTTGTTTCACTTGCTAAACTTCCTTAATAAGGCCAACAGAAAGCTTTCAGAGGTAGAATTTTATACTAGCAAATGTCAAAACAGACCTATTAAATACAGTGAATAAACTTGCTACAGCAAGCATTCTACCAAAATTGACTAGGTGACTAGGTGTGGCTTTTATTCATTGTTCAGTCACACTGAACAGAATCTGTTCTCTAGCTACCATTTAGGTTGACATTCCTTTTATCTAGGGGCTTATAATAAGCAAACCATATTCAGTTTTGCAAAGGCAGATGTGCTCTTCTGGTATCCTAGAAACAGCCCAAAGGATGCTTTGTGTAAAGACCTGAAGTTCAAGCCAGTGATACAAATGGTTCTTAATGTACAAGCACAGAAATACAAAGACTAGAAATATTTTAAACAAAAGCTTGACAATTCTAAGGACAAATATCAGATTATCGGTGAGTGGAGTGATTAAAACATATACTGTACTGTAGTTGTTTAGAGGACGGTGAGTACCAGGGAAATTGAGTAAAATTATACATTATTTCCTTTTTTCATTTTTTCTGTAATAATATCAGCATCAGGACCTATAATAGATTTCTTCCAGATCAGACTGATAAATGCCACTTAAAATTGCTCACACTAGCTCAATTATACCACACCTACGAAGCAGCTTTCCAGGCCACAGAGGAGCACATCAACATCTCAGGGTTAGATTTCTATATGCAGAATTGCAGAAATTAATCTTTTATCAGTTTATCACATCACAACAGCTATTGTTAAATAATCTACAAGACAGAGAAGCAATTTCTAATTGCTCCCTGGGGTGTTCTAAGTAATGCCTTTTATCTTGTGACATGCCATAAAATAAACTGTACTCCTGTGAGTCATATCAGTCATTTTCCGTAATCTGAAATCTGAAATTACCCTCACTGAAGAAAAAAAAAAGGAAATTTGTTCTGTTATAGAAAGCATTTAGAATCGAATTAGAAAGCACAAGTCAAGAGGCTTGAAAACTCAATGAATTTCTTATTGGATTCTAAAAAAGCCACTCCCAGTGTGATCCTGCATGGGCAATAACACACACAGGACTATGACTTGGAATGGACAGACTCTAGCAGAACCTGAACAGAAAGTGCATTCCTGACTTCCTTCTTCACATTTTGTTACTTATATGCATTAACTATATTGTATAACTTCCACGCAGCTGAAGACAATTCCTCTTCTCTCAACAGGACTCAGGCAAGACAGGCATGCCCAACTCACAGGCCGCAAGTTAGACATGCCTGCTCACTCTGACTCACCGAGACAGGGCATTTGGCTGGTGCACTGAAGTTGGCACTTGAACTTTGAAAAGATATATGCTCTCGCATGATAGGATAGCCTCAGCTCAGGTATTTCACAATAAAACTGCTCCTATTCCTTGCTCTGATTGCAACTGAGACATCTAATGAGAGGCTGAGAGTAGTAATGGTGGGTTAAGTGCTCCCTTGTTACAGTTACCTTTGGCTAACATCCCCTTACTCCCTAACAACCATTCCTTCTATTCTTTTGTTTTTTGGTACCGGGGATCGAACTTGGGTCCTTGCGCTTGCGCAGCAGGTGGTGAAACCAATGAGCTAAATCCCCGGCCCCATCCTTCTCTTCTTTGTCCCCGTGAGTTCAACTTTTTAAATAATCTACATATATGTGAGATCATGCAGTATTTTTCTCCATCTGGCCTATTTCACTTAGCATAAATTTCTCCAGGTTAATCCATGTTGTCTCATTTTACAATGTGTACATACCTCACATCGTACACCTTAAATATACATACTTTATTTGTCAACTATACCTTAAGAAAGTGGGTCAAAAGTAAAAGCTCTCTTGGTTTATTTCCCATGTGCTTACATTTTCTGTATACTTCCCTGTACTCACCAAGCATGTTCACTCCTCGGTGGTTTTGTTCCTATTATTCTCAGTATCTAGAGGTCTTTCTTCCACAGTGCCTTATAGGTAGGGAGGAACTGTGATCCTCCAGCATGTGAAACCCCAGGAATGTGACTGTATAAAGTATTACTGACAGTCAAAGAGGCTCTCTGACAAGCTCACTGGTGACCTCAAACTAACCTCAAACTAATTTATCCATGTAATTAATTAGCACCGAGTTCCACGGCAAATATTTTTGGAAAACTAAAAATGGTAAAGGACATGAAATCTATTCATTTTAAGTAAATCTGTCTAAACATTCTGGATAAAGCGTATCACGGTACAAAACTTTAGTGACTTATCATTGTCCCCACCAGCTGTTGTATTTACGTATGCAGATATGCTGCTTGAAGGGTGCTAGATCAATGGAGATTTCCTTGAATTCTGAGAGTCAATATTATAATGAGATAGGCTTTGCTGAGAGCAGGTTATCCTACTCCTGTGTTTTCACTGCATCTAAACACCACATAAAACTTTTAGCTTTCATTGCGTTTATTACCTAGTCATTGATGAAATGGCAACAGATAAAGTTAACATAACTCTTTCAAATCTATCTTGTTAATAGCTTAAAGGAAGTAGGCTAGCTGAAATTAGAATGCCAAATTTGAGACCTGGAAAATGGCAGCAGAAAGGGGACAGTTTTCAGTTCTCTCTGAGAAGTGTCAGACCAGAATGTAACTTTACATTTTAAAGTATCAGGACAAGATGAATTCTCAATGAACAATATTAACAGCTATAACTTAATCACTTTTCAAATGATACCTTTAAACTCTGTATACAAAAATACTAGACACTTGTCTAGAATGATACCATAACCTCATGAATTTCTGCAAATAGATTCTGCTGCTAGATTAACCACCATCAAATACCCAGCCAGTGTTCTTCAATAACGTTAAGGCCATGGGAAGTAGGGAACAACTGAGAAACAGTTACAGACCAGAGTGAAGGGAGAGAACTCTGAACATACTGTGGCATCCTGGATTAGGCACTGAATAGAAAAGGCATATTAATAGAAAACCTGCTGAAGTCTAAGTAAACTCAAGTTACTAGTAATATGTGAACGTCAGTTTCTCAGTTCTGATAAATCATGGTAATAGAAACTGTAGACTGTAAGGGAGGTCTGTGGGTGTAGATCCTTGGTAGACCATTTGCCTAGCACAAGGAAGGCTCTGAATTTGATCCCCAGCATGGCAAAAACAAAGCAAAAAGCAGTGGAGGAAACTGGATGAGGGGTAATATGGGAACTCTGTACAGCTTTCAGAATTTTTCTAATCCTGTTTTAAAATAAAAAGTTTAGTAAAAAGCAACAACAAAACTATCAAATAACAGAGAATTCTGTTCAAATTAATGTCCTGAAATCCAAAGGCTTCCATATTAACAGTCAAACCTTCTCCTCATCTTAAAGTCCGCCCGCTCGTTTATTAATATTCTTCCCGAAAATGAACTCATGCATAAATATAACCAGGGTTTCAATCCAACACACCTGATTGCTGCCTTCACGAGCATAGCTCTGAAGTGTCAATTAACATATGAGCTGTGTGTCCTAAATCCTGTAGTAACTAACTTCTCCAAGGCTTTGCAAGGTTATTCCAATGTAGATAAATATGCTTTTATTTATTAAAACATGGGTCTCGGGGTATAGCTCAATGGTGGTGCATTTGCCTAGCATGTGGGAGGCCCTGGGTTTGGTCCCCAGCACTGCAAAGGCAAAACAGAACAAAATACCCCCCCCCCCAACACACTGGCAATTTTCAAGACATGGCTGTCACTTACAAGGGCTGACATTTGAGCGTTTTGGAGCATAAGCTGCATCTGCTGGGTGAACATGGCTGCTGCAGTCTTCTGTTGAATCAGATTGTTACGTCCATTAATCTCCAGCTGAGTCTTTAAGTGTGGAGGAGGGTGAAGGTACTTGCAGTTCTCTCTAGTACACCGACCCTAATAGTAAAAAATAAGCCAAGTTTTCATTTAGTGTTTCTAAAGATCAGAGATGATTAAGAACACAAGAGCTTACTTATTAGGCTCTTATCATGAGCCAAGAACTGTCATAAGCCCTTTATATGAATTAGTTCATTTAAGCTCCATAACAACCCTGTAAAATTGATACTCTTATAATCTTCATGCAAGTGAGGAAACTGAGACTAAAAGAGGCTAATGGCTTGCCTATGGACATACAGCTAAAGAGTGACAAAACTAGAACTAAACTAGAGCCAGTTAGTCTTATTCCTGACCTCCTCTTTGCTACTCTGCTCTACTTTGACATGCACCAAATTTACATTCATAACAGAAAATATTAGAAATAGTATATCATAAAATTTAAATAAAAATTACAAAATTGAATAAAAAATCGATGTGAGCTATAAATCTGTGCATGTTCAAATTAAGTAAGACTGAGGATTTGGGCCACCATGTACAATTAACCACTTATTGATCCAATTATTTAAATACAGGATGACCAAAAATTGCAGTTTTCATTAATTTTTATTAGATAGTATAATAGGAAATATAAAAATGACAATTTTATCAAGTTTATTCAATACAAGAATTGACTAGTTTAAAGGATACCTGCCCGAGTGACACTTGGGATAGTCAGTACATAAACAAATGCGCTGCCCAAGTGATGCTCAGAGTGAACTGTTAAGTCATTAATCAAGAGCACTCAGGGAAGATAGTTAATAACCATACACACATAAATATATAAATGTTGCCAGGTGTCGTGGGGCATGCCTGTAATTCCAGCACTCCAGAGGCTGAGGCAGGAGGATCACCATGAATTCAAAGCCAGCCTGGGCTACATAGTGAGTTTAAGGCCAGCCTAAACTACATAGTGAGACCCTGTTTCAACATAAAGACATCATATATATATATATTTTTTTTTCCCATTAATTGGGATGATCTAGGTCCCAAAGCTCTTTTTCCCCAACCTACAGAATGTGAGAAATATCCTGAGATTCACTGACATTTGCTAATCAATAATGAATTCCTGTATCTGGCAGCCAAGTTGTTTTTGACATTACAGCCTTCAGTTACTTTGATAATTGAGACCAAGTATAGGATCCTCAGAAGTTTGAATGTTTTAGTGATGATTTAAGCACTTTAAAGATGATAGGATAACATAAGTTCCATGGAATCAACCATATCCTTGGTGTCACCTAAATGCTAAAATGGTTTATTATAAGGTAGCAAACAATGTCACTGGGCTAGTTGTTTATTATATAATCATGTCATCTCATATTGTGTTCAACTCATGAGCACCACACACAGCAGCTAATCATAGTGCCATTCAGATTATTAGGTCTGCCACAATCCTTTTCAGGCAACTGCAAGCCATTTTCCCCCCACAGTTGCTAAGAGTCTTTACAGTATTTGAAGTTATTGGGGGAGAAAGAGAGACCCAGGTGTGAAAGTCACTATGCCACTTAAATTCGCAGGAGAAAAATGAGCTCGCTCATCAAGTGTTTTTATTCAACCACATCTTTTATGCAACCACGTCTTCATATTCAGTTACCTGGCTATGAAAGCATTCCTATAATTTCACTGAAAACCCAAATGCACTGCAACTGCTCTGGGGGGGGGGGTGTCTTCATTAATTTTAAAATGTTTAATGAAAAAAATTCACAACATAATTAAACACATTTATGGAGTACAGTGATATTTTCATGCATGTATACAATATGCAATGATCAGATCGGGGTAATTGGTTTAACACCTTAAACATTCGTCATTTTTTGTGTGTGTGCTGGGAACATTCAAAATCTTCTCTACTGAGCTATATTGAAATACACAATTAATTGTTGTCAATCATAGTCACCCTACTGTGCTACAGAACGTTAGAAGTTTTGCCTCCTATTCAACTGCACCCCCTGTACCTGTTGAAACATATTCAATCACTCAGACTGGGTGGCTCTATTGTTTAACCTCCCCCGATAAGAATCTGCGTATAACCTTAAATTTAATTTGAGAAATTAAAAGATATACTGTCATTTTTCTCGAGTTTGTCTTTTTTCTCCCATTTATTTATTTACTCATTCATTCATTTATGTTTGTGGTACTGGGGACTGAATTCAGTTGTAGCTCAAAGAGGTGCTTTACCACTGAGCTACAACTCCAGCCCCTTTTATTTTTTTATTTTGAGACAGCATCTCATTAAATTGCCCAGGTAGGACTTACAGTTGCGATCCTTCTGCTTCATTTTCCCAAAGTGCTGGGATTACAGGGACCACCACAACTGGCTTCAATTTGTTATTAATCAAATTAAAAATGATTTACAAAACTGAAAATTTTAATGTACCTTTATGTCTTTGTAAATCCTTAAAAAAGAAGAATTTATAGGTAGCAAGAGCTGAGAATGGTATTAAACCTCTTGAATTCACATAAGTAACTAGTTGTAATTCCAGCACATTTAAGGAAATCTGCACGTGCACACAAAAAATCACAAAAATGGAGTCTTTTTCCCATGAATGTACACCTACTGGAAACATAAGCTTCATTTCATATTTGTCATATTGTGTATAAAGACAGTTACAGGGATATCAGTGCCTAGATCCTCAACCCTTCATCCACATAACAGGTTATCTGCCTCAAAATTCACTGGTCCAGAGGAAGCATGGCACACGGTGACTTCTACCACCAGGCACGCTAGTTTATACTTCTACTTTGGGCTTCCTCCACCTCACCCCACACCATAACATTAAAGATTTCCCCAAGGCTCAAGTTTAAATTCTTTGCTCTCTTTACCCTGCAGAAGTGAAGTTGTTTCAAGGTTTCACCCAGCCCTGTAATTGTTCAGATCTTAAATCTCTTATCTCTAGTCTGACCTCTCTTCTGAATTTCAGTCCTTTTCATGACCATTTGCAGCTGGAGTGGGAGATGCCCACTGACGAGGTCTGAATACCTACTGCTGACCTTCCTTCTCCTCTGCATATCTTTCATCTTGCTACATATTCACACTCAGGGCCATTGCGCCAAGCCCTGTGTTTTGGGGCAGTTACACAGCAGCAGTGAGAAAAGAAATTAGCCAGCTGTTAAGCAGGATTGCAAAGACACCTAGGTAGCTTTGTTTAAACAATTAATGCACACAACTATGGAAGGCAAATTGTACCCCTCTGCAAACAAAACCAAACAACAACAACAACAAAACAGCAGCAACAACAAAAACAACAAACTAAAAATTTCCCTATAAAAGGACTGTTTCATATTCAGGAATTCCAAACAATAGATTAGTTTAAAAAATAAAGAAAAATAACAATTGTGAGTTCACTGTTTGTAACAATTTAGAGAGTTTTAATGTCAATTACATTAATGCAATCATAGAGAAAGAGAAGAAAGGGAGCAAGTATATTGTATTTGGCACAGTTTTTTTTAACCATCCCATAGCAAAAAAATTGAACACACCCTTTTGCTTTTATATCACTGTCCTTAAATATAGCAACGTTTCTTAAGCTTTTTCTTGGGAAACTAATGAGATTTTTCACAAAGCAAAATCAGTACACAGAAATAGAAAAAACCCTGCACTTTACAAATTACATGAAGTTGAGCTGTAAAACTACAGTATAGAATATGAGGTAGCATGAGATTTCAAGAAACGTATTCATCTTAGTTATGAGATTTTACTTGATTTATAAATCATTTTCTTTTGAATGACAGAATCAATAATTTAATTCTATAACAATACAAACGCATAGCTATGCTACCTTACCAGAAAATGCTGCTTATGTTAAAGAAAGCATATAATATAAAAAAATCTGCATTTTCTATCAAAACGATAGATGAGGAGACCAAGTAATTTAATATGTATGTTATCTATGGAATACAACAAAAGAACACTAAAACCATGGTGCTTTTTCAAAATAACTTTAGAATACAATAATGTATTTATATGCACAACACTTGGTAATAATAAACATCCAATAGGTAGCATGCATTCTTCAAGAGACTCAAATTTAGTTATAGGCCAAGATACTTTAACTGGCATTTCAGGGGGACCAAACTTTGGTTCTGAAATTTGTTAAGACTTGCTTTTCATCTTTGCAGGATATAGACTGTAAAGCATTGGATGGATGGGGACAAGATTGTCCCAGCAGAGCAGGTAATCACCTATGATTCTTGTCCTTTAGAAAACCAAGGACTGCAACTACAATGGTTCCAATGATTTCCCTAGGCCAGCTAATTACCACAAGGGGAAGGGGACAAGACAGTTTATCACACTGAATCTGTAACAAACCAGACACTATCTTGGGCCTGAAAAAAAAATTCTTCAGACTTCCCTAGCAAGTGAATGGTGTGCTAAGCCCTCCTTCCAATCTAATCACAGGGTCATATTTTCCATGTGGTAGTGCAAAGTACTAGACTCTACAGATGTCATGCATATGACAGTCGCCATCATTTGGTTGAGCAGGCTATGTCCCCAAAGTTGCAGCGACTATTCAAAACATGTTAATCACGTAAATACTCTCTCTGTACCTTCCACATACACAAAATTAAAGAAATATTTAAGATTATAGTACAAGCTCATCTATGCTAGCCTCAGTATCCCTCCTTTGCAGTTTCCTTATAGCCTTAAAAATAATGGCATTCTCATTCAGTTTTTTGCTGTTGAGTTAAAAAAAAATAGGGAGTGATTCAATAGGAAAGTAGTTGTCTGCTGAAATAAGTGGTCCTACACCTATGAATCTTTCAGCTCCCTTTTCCCATTTACTGCTTTTGAAAATGCAGCCAAAAAGCAGCAGGAGAAGGAAATGGCCAGTGACATTTCTGAACTACATCTGCATCAAAAAGTTGATAACAGACAAAGGAAAAAGTTGCAGAGCATTTATAAAACCTCCCAAATTCAATCTATTGCCTTTTCCCTACTTTCAAGCTTTTCACAAATGAACACAAAGCCTTTGACTGAGAAAGAAAAGTAGCATTGTAGTGATTCAAATCCCACCTATGTCTTGAGAATTATGAGACTCAGAGTCTGTCAGATAACACAACTTCCCATGCACTTGGTGGTAGAAAAACCTGTGAAAAGTACTTTTTATGTTCATGAGAAAGCTCTACCATCCATCAAAATAAGAAAAGGGCCATAGGAAGCTGAAAACTACTCTTTGTCAGTCACAGTTTCTTAACAAAAACAGCTGCTTGCAGAATGGCTTGCTTCTCAAAATACATTTGGAGTTATAGGGCAAAAAATCACAAAATACCCTCTCTCAAATACAATTATAACTGGATTACCCTTTCGAAGACATAATCTCATTGATCTTCCAGACTATGGATAGTTGGATTGTTAAGTGTTAAACATACCACAGAGATGATTTGTTTTATGAAGGAAAATACTGTTATTACATTTTAATGATCATGTATTAAATGAAAAATCCTTTTGATGATGTTGCCCCACTGTAATATGTGTTCATATACTTGGCTTCTCAGAGGAAGTAACAGTGATTTTAGAATTGCAAATCATAGACTTTATGGTTGCTTGGTCCCTGCAGCCATCACAGATCTGTTAAAATGTAGGAAAACCCTGAAAAGAGTCAAAAAGGAGTCAACATCAACATATATTGAATATTAGCTAGATACCAGTATACCTCGGCAATTTTCCCCCTTTCTTTGTTAGAACTGTCTTTACAAAAATAAGTAGAATCTGCATCATTTTCCCTTCCAAATATATCATCAATAAGGATTTATATCATGCACAAAGTATCTTAAAATTCTGCGTACAAATTTTATTTTATTTAATAAACCATTTCCTGAATATATTGAAGGCAAAATTAATGAAGCTGAACACAAACTCCCATGGAGTGAGCCAGCCAAGTGCTCCCCACCATTGCAGTCAGCACTGCAACCTTCTTCCTCACACTGTTGGAATCCCATTTCCTTTGAACAACCCATATGCATATATACGGGGGCAATGGCTTTAGTGCAAACCAGCTATCCTTTGAATAGGCAAGAAGCTGGGAGGAGAGAATTCTCTGGCCTATCTGCCTCCAGAGAGCTCTCCATTTGTGACCTTCAAAGGATGAAGGGAAGATTAGGCTCAACAATCACACTGTTGTTCCGAATAGCCCACTAAGATAATTTGATTCCCACAGTTGAAACATTTTAGGGCTGAACTGGATTTTAAGAAACAGCTTGTCACCTCTATCTGACAAAGAAAAAAAATGAAGGCCAAAGGGATGAAATGGCTTGTCCTAATCCTCAAGCAGCCATCTTTCCAGGCTCTCACTATCCACTATGGCCTCTCTGTTCAAATAGCTTCCTCAGGAAAAATTTCCCTAAAGCCATACCCTCAGGCCCCCTTCTCTCTCCCACTTACCTCTAACTGCTCCTCTACTGAGTATCACCACAGCACCTAACAATGAATAATGGTTGGCATGCCTACCTTCCCTGTTAAACTTTGAATCCATCTAAAGGTAGAATTCTACCTTCTGCAGTGATATGTCTGTGCCTGGTGCACAGCAGCCACACCACACAAGTTTGCTGAACTTTGAGAGAACAGTTTTATAAGGCATAACACCCAGAAGCCTACTCCTCTTGCTACTTCCTTTCATAAACTCTTCTCCATCCATGAAGAGAACAATAGTCAACATGTGACTGAGACCATTCCTGGTTGTTTCTTCCAAATGAACCATTATCTTATTCAGGTCTAGTAAATAGCACATTTGGAACTTATTTATTCAGGTAGTTTTTCTTTTTCTTTTTGCTATGACTATAAGCTCTAATGAATATGTGACCATCATGGCTGAAAAATCCTGGCAGTTTAGTCAACCAGAAATGACACAAATCCATGAGTCACACCCTAGTCTAAATCTAGGGGGTCTCTGGCCGTAAGAGCTCCCAGTATGTAGGGTTCCACTCGCTGAATTAAAAACCAGCAGCAGATCCATATCTAATGAGCACCTGGATCAGCCCAAGGGGAGCCCTGCATTTCCAGGGTCAGTTTACAATGAACTGCTTCTCCAACTGCCCCACCTCCAACCAGAATTTCTCAGAACAAGCTGGAGGTCAAATTCCCTGAAGCTACTTAGACAAAGGTGGAACACATGGCTTTAGGAAAATCACAGCAGGTGGAGCCTTCTCCTGGATCTCTACTGCACACACGGACTTACAAGAAAAATGTTCCGCCCACATTCAGCTTCAGCCACATTAAACATTTATTTTCAAATAAGCTTGAGCTTGAAATTTTTCTCTGAAAAATTTTGAGGAGCAAATGACATTAAAAATCCTAGTTCCTGTTCACCGAGAAAGCAAACCTGCTTCACCAATAACCTCAATCTACTTCCAGCCCCCCCACCCCTAAATCTACTTTCAGCCCCACCTACCCCCCATATGTACACCTCCCCTCTAATTAAGTTCCTTCAAAGGCTATAGAAAACTATTAACTGATTGTTTGGTCAATAATCAGCTTATCAAGAAAGCATCATCTATGTTTACAAAACAGCACCATCCTCAGAATCAAATTAAAACCCCAAACACAATGAGGCACATTTGTTTCCAAGTTGCCTAAAGTCAGAAGACATTCTTGATAGTAAGTAGTCATGGAAGCCATCTTTATAGCAGCTGATGGCAGCTAACATAAAATGTCATTTCACACAGGAAAAGGAGAGAATAATGGTATTCATTTTGTTACTCCAAGAAATAAAACATACATAAAAGTCATACAATCAAAAAGCCACTTACTACATAGGCTTCGATAGGAAACAACCTAAAGGCATGTCTCTCTCTGGCCCGCAAGTCCAATTTCCTGCCCTCATGGCTCTCTGGACTCCTCGGGACACCCCTTCCAGCATTTACCATAGCAATTTATATGCCAGGGCACAAAGGACACCAGCTGCTTGCACCCTTTCTTCCCAGCGAGGGCTTCTGCTTAGAATCCTATCTAGAGATGTCAGATTTATCAAATAAAAATACAAGACTCCCAATTAAACTTGAATCTCACACAAACAATCAAATTTTTTCAAGTGTAAGTATACTCCTTAGAATATTTTATCTGGCAACCCTCTTCCTATCTGTTCTGCCCTGGTGAGTTAAGCTAAATAAAGTCAAATCCTCCAAAACCCAATTTACCCCCTTTTACTCTAAGGTCCTTAGCAGCTCCCTTCATATATTCAGCCTAGGATCAGTAGAAGACACTCTAAGCACCAGCTTACCTGACGAGCTGCAAGCAACTGAAGGAAGTGGACTGTTGGAGAAGGCAATTTTATTGCATAGCTCCTCCCACCAAAAGCTTCACACCAATCGCTTACTTCATCATTCACTCCACCTTCCCAGCCCCAGTGGCAAAACTGGACTAAAAGATGTCCAAGAGATCTCTTTTGTCTGCTGGAGCTCCCCCTTTAGGTTAGAATAAAGATGGACATGGTGTGTGAACCAGACCTCCAATTCTTTTTTTCCTGCTGCTGAATTCCCAGGCCCTCCAGTATGCTAGGCAAGTACTCCACCACTGAGCTACACCCCTAGCCTGACACCAAAGTCATATAAGTTTTTGAGCATATGGAGTATTAATAAAGAGGAGGCTTTTATGTTTTTTAAGATTTTTATTTGTGTGCAGAGGAGGAGGTTAGAGGGTCGGTTAACATTTTTTGGCCCTGTATGTGGAATACGTACTCAAATTCAAGGAAAAGTTATCCTTGAAAGCCCAGGAAAAAGACGGCTTAGCATGTTTCTATACTCACACATCATGATCTATGCAACTACATATTCAAAACATGCAGCTGAATAGCCATTATTTGCATAGATGTCTTTTTCAGTCAACCCTCGATTACTCATATTAAAAGAGAGGGAGAAGTTGAGGGGCATGACTAATTCTAATGAACCAAATTATATATATGGAAAAAATGGTAATTCATAATGGCCCCACATTACTGAATATACATATCACAGAAGTGTCAATCATGAACATTTAGGCATCAATGACTAGACATAGTCTTGAATTTATTTTTTATTGAGAAAAACGCAAACTCTTTCCTGAAATTAGCAAGGATTCAGAATTATTAAGGTCAGAATGAAAGAAAGTGTCCTAAGCTAGGGACATTTATACATGTACAGACATATCAAAAATATTAATTATAAAACTAGAAAGATTCTTCAGGACCTTTTAACCCAGCATTTGTCAGAGGGTGTACCACAGGATTCTCAAAAGCTGGGCATTCTGGTCAAATGTTTAGAAATCACATACTGTATTCCCGTCTTGGAGATGGACAACACAAGAGAGCATGATACAGGTCTCACACATCTTCCAGTAAAGAAATCTGCTTATTTTTCTCAAACCAGCATTTCCCAATACAGTTTAACAAACTGTCTAATATTGTTCATCAAAGTTCTGTTAACATCTCCCCACTGATCTATCTTCCTCATGCTACAGGTAAAGAAACTGAAGCTCAGGCCACACTGTGCATGGCATTTCATAGATCAAGTTCATTTTTCTTCACACTTTCATTTCCGTTTCTCTCCTAAATTGAAACATAGAATGAACTCCAGAGAACTAGATCTTCTGTTGAAATATTTTTTGCTAATGAGGTCGATATTTTTCCGTATAATTGCTACAAAATAGCATCCCACAAACATCTTCCCAATGCCCTTTTCAGAAACTGTAAGTTTTATCAGATATTTCTCAAGGGCAGCTGTGGCTTCCTTCATTGTTTTGAAGGCTTCACTCAGACAATTCCTGAAGTGAGAACTTCAAGCCTTCTCCATCTAACTGGCTTTCCTACACTGTGACTTCTTTCCCTTGAGACTAAGCCAGTTGCTTTAGGTTTTCCATGACTTAAGAGTCTCAAATGAGTTTTAACTGTACTGAAACTTATGCCGTAGGAAGATATTTGGCAATTCCTTAAATTCCTAAGGCTTTTAGTTGTCCTGTGAATTTAAATTTTGGAAATTCCACTTGACAAAGTTAAATTTCCTGTCCCAAAGTAAAAGGAAAGTTTCAAACAAGACTTTTATTTAGATAAATATTTTATAAAGGTGAAAGAATATAAGGTGGAAAAGGTTATGATTATTGTTCAGATTTAAACAATTGATCTTTGCAGCACTTGGTGTGATGTTAAGAATAAGTTAAATAATTATATCTCTATAGCTAGCCATATAACCCTCCACCAAATATTACATAAAAGGCAGGTATACTTATTGACTTCCCACTATGTTTTGAAATCAGAGACACAAAGATTAAAATCTGTCACTGTTATCCTAAATACGAATTTTTTTTCAGATAGGAAATTTGAAAGCATGACATCAAAATGGCTGTTTACAGAGTACTGCTAAATTCCTAAGTGTGAGATCATGATTCAAATCCCACATAAAGCCAAATGTATTCACTTTAAGCATTTCCCTCATACTTCCACCCTACTATCTGATAACAAAAAATACAATTTCCAAGAAAAAAGAGTTTTCCTTCATGACAGAGAATGTCATTAAAATACTTTAAGGTATGTACTAACACTACTTTTTGTTGTTATTATTATTATTATTATTAATATAAATTTTTTATTTATCAAAAAAGAAAAGCTTTACTGAAATCTTTGTGTTAACTTGTGATTAAAACTGTAGCGTTTACAGTATCACATATATCCTTAAAGAAAACTCTAAACTCCATGAGTATTAAGTAGTTAAATAAATTGGCATTTTTAGCCAAAGTGATTCTTCAAAAATGCATCTGAAAATTAGGCTAACTTACTGTCTGTTTTTGTTCTGCAGATGTGAAAACAAGCAATTTATCAGTATAAATTATTTTCTTTCTTTTTAAAAAAAGGATCTATTCTGCTGAGCCTGAACATCTACTAAATATCAAGTGTCATCCAAAATACGTCTCAGAGATGTGAACAGAATTGACAAAGTTATAAGTGAAACTGCAGCAATTCTTTTCTTAAAAATATTTAAAAATGATCCTTTCTCAATCTAATTTACTAAATACAGCACACTTGTTGATGAAACTGTTCTGAGTACTCAAAGAACTAAACAAAGCCATCTACAAACAATGTAACGAGAAATGGGGTTCTTTTAAATAAAATGATTAAGGAGGGGTTTTAGTTTTAAAATAAATCAACTCCTCAACCATAAATGTCTCCTGCTTTTACAGAGAAGTTGAAATTGAAATATGACCACTGCCAGAGGAGGCCTATCTGTGAATCTAAAACAAGATAAAATGCAACAAATCAAAGAATAGTTAATTAGCCTTGAAATTGATCAACTGTACTCAGTAAATCAGCTGGAACAAGACTTATAGGGAAACCTAGAACACTTACAAGGATTTAGTGTTCTATTAAAATGTATATCCTTTATAATGAGCACAAAAAGATTGCTAGGGTCATTCGGGGCACAGTGATAGTCTAATCAGTACCTTTTAACGAGTGGAATACTTGGTTTGGTGAGGAAATTTTAAAATTCTACTCTAGTTTCATGGTATCTTCCCTCAAAATCAAGATAAAAATATGAAGGGAACCAAGAGATGGAGCGGGAGGTGAGAGGGATGAAAGGAGAAGGGGATGTAAAAAGAATTAAGATGTGTTATGTACGTGCATCAACTTCCCGTAATGAATGTAAACATTATGTACTGCAAACATGTACTAATAAGAATTAAAATTTTAAAAATACATAGAACGCGTTGGTTTATGTTTCTTATCAAAGGTAAATCAAAATCCATGGCAGAAAATATTTGACAAAGTAGATTCAACAGTAAAATAAGCAATATAAAACATCAGTGCACCAACCTTTTATACTTTTTTTTCTACTAAAAATCATGGGGCATTTATGTGGTGTTACATTGATTCATGCTTTTCATTGACTGTATATTCTAGATTCTAGCATATGAACTAATTCAGATCACTTATGATTATCCTGGAGAATAACTATATACAGTCTTAAATTACATCACTTAATATGGGTCGATTGTTGATACACATTTAAGAGACCAGGCTGAGATCATTGTAAAATTATATTTTCCAGCTAATATCATGAAAGTAGTCATGATAACAAAACTGGTCGGAGGGATTTATTGAAAGCTCTGACCTGGTTTGCATTTTTTCATGCCAGGTCCACCTGAATATTAAAGGCTAATTTCATTGCATATTTACTATGTGCCAAGCACTGGTGAAAATACTGTATGTGCATTATCTCATTTACTCCTCACAGTTGAGAGAACTGAGACTAGGGGAAGAGTATGACCAAGCGGACAGAACTAAAAAGTAGCAGAGCTGGGATTTGAACCTAGGTGCTCAGCATTCAGCATTTATATTCTAAAGAGCAGGACAGTTTATGGCTTTGTAATCCTTTGCCAGAGATAAACTGAGAAGCTCATTCAAATATTTCTACTATCTGAGCCACCATTTTCCCTCTGAGAGTATACAAATGTTGTAAATCAACTAGTTGATAGGAATGTACAGAAACTATTTAATAGAGGAACATGCCCAGGGGGATATTTTGTTAAGTGCCTTGGGATTTGGGGTGACTTGAAGGGGAATTGTCAAAGTAATCAAATGCAAAAAACCAGTCTTTCATCCTTCCTGATGCAAAGGAGGTAGGATAAACATACCCTGTCCTAACAAAGCTGTACTACTTTTGTGTTATTGTGTCAAAATACTGAACATACACAAGTTAAAGGATGACAGGGTTATTTTAGCTCATGGCTTCAGAGGTTCCAGTCCATAGCTTGCCGCCTCCATTGCTTTTAAGCCTGTGGTGAGTTACAGCATCATTGCAAAATTGCTCACCTTATGGGGCCCAGGAAGAAGAAGAAAGAGATAGGAGGGGCCAGGGTTTCAATATACCCTTCAAGGCCATGACCCTAATGATCTGCTTCCACCAACTGTGTCTCACTAATCCTACCACCACTTCCCAGCAGTGCCATCAGCTGCAGACCTAGCCTTCAACACATATATTTTTGGACAATATTTAAGAACCAAATCATACAACAGTAGTTTGGTAAATGTTTGCAGAATAGCACTTTGCAAATTAGTTTGGAAGAAGCAGTACTTAATGACCAGGAGTTGGGTCATGAACACTTAAACACAAACAACCACCATGTTGTGATAAAAACAAAGAGCCCAGCAATGCCCTATGCAGACAGAGAATCAATAGAGAAGGAAGAGGGCCTCAAGGAGCCAATTGCTCTGTGTACTTTATGACCTGTATTACCACCCTATAAGAAAAATCCACATCATCGAGATTCAGAAGCTGGTTTACTCAGACCACAAGTATTTGAGTACAGCAGGTATGACACTATCACAAAGCGGAGAAAGCCTCTACATGATAACAAAAGTCTGACCTTGTCACAAAATGGCACAAAGTGTTCTGAAGCATTTTATTCCTCTGAGAACACAGGCAAATGAGAACTCACAGAAAAACACACAGCTATACAAAAAACTATCCCCGCTGCAGTGGGGATTTTATTTACATGAACATAGAGTAGATGTACTCTGAGATAATACCAAGTGGGGGTTTTGATCTTTGGACCTAGGAAATAGAGTTTGACTTTTTCAGTTCTCCAAATGTAGCCTATGAACATTTTGTTTATGACCTTTTCTATAATGCCAATTTCTTGTTGGTTAAGTAAACATTATTCACAAGATAAAATTAAAGATTTTTAAATACAAAGAATATGTGGCTGCATCCTGTCAATATGTCAATAATGTAAACGTTCTATTTTAGAGAATTCTATAATTTATCCTTTAGATTTTTCCATAATTTTTAAGTATAAAGCATTGTACACATTTGCTGTTGAGAGTAGGGAATCTGTCTCATATAATAGTGACTAGACAATTGAGCATGAAGAATTCAAACATGTACTTATACTTTTAAAGACAATCGGATAGGGAAAATAAAGACAGCCTGTAATCTAGACAAAGAATAAATTTTAATATGAAATCAGTATTTTATTGGAAAGAACACTAAACTGGGGTTCAAGGGCCTTGCATTCTAATTACTTCTAGATCATGGGTATTTTTCAGTTCTGTTAATTAACTTCTCCAGGAATAATTTCTGCTTCTATATACTTTATAGGTACTTTGAAAAAAAATAGGTCAGAGTAAAATTTAGCATGCTTTGGAAGTAAAATAGTACCAAATGTAAAAAGTATATTATTTACTTCTATAAGTACTTTACCATAAAATTAAAATACTGAGAATGAACTATCAACAGTCTGATAATTTATATATGTATTTTGTATGTATGTATTATGTATGTATGTATTTTGTATGATTTTTATCTCTCCACAGGAAGTAATGCATTAGTATATGCCTAGTTCATTATATAGGTAATATGTATTATCATTCACCTACAGATGGGATTCACATATAATGTTAAAAAACTGAGATCACATCTCTTATTCGAACTTGGTGAAAGAGTAGAGGATAAAGAAGCAGATCCAAGCTTCTATCTCATCCTTGCAAATAACTGAAAGAAAAGGATCATTGTTCCTTTTTCTTTTCAGCCTGTAAAAAAACCCCAGTGCCAACTTAAGACACTAGTTGACCTAATCAAGACACATTCTTTTACCATCGCATGCTTCTTACTTGAATTTCAGCATAGTGAGGGCTGGGGGTATAGTCCAATGGTAGAACACTGGGCTAGCACATAAGGAGGATCAGAGTTCCACTCAAAATCATTTCTATTATTTGAAGAAGCACAGATCATCACACTCTTTGGTTGAAACTGCTTTTATTCTAACTTTGCCATAATTACTGTTATATTTTATTTATAACATTAAAATGATAAAAATCAAGTGAGTCATTTGTTCATTGTTGGACAAAGCAAACAATAAATTTAAGCGATAATGTTAATGATATTTAAAATACTAATGATTAATTATAGCGATGAAATTTTAAAATGTTATTTATGTAAAATGATAGAGTAATAAAATTGAATCTCATTATAAAATTGATTATAAATGTTTTAACTCAGTTTTCATTTCAATAGGCAAACCTCAGAAGCCAAGATCGACTCATACAAATATAAAACACCTCCCCCCATCTTGTCACATTTGCTGAACATGAAGTTTTGTAGGTTCATGAGTGGCAGCTATCAATACCTACAATGGAGCTTTAGGATATTTAAAAAAAAAAGTCGCTAATGTGTCCAAAGTGTTATGATAGATAAATAACAAATATTTTCTTTTGGTCCCACACATTTATACACCAACATGATTCTTGCCAGTCATCTTTCATGCAATACTCCATGAGTAGTTTCTGTATTATCCACAAAAACAGGGTTCTGTGGTCAAAGTATTTTGAGAGCTGGGTTATGCACCACTGAGCTGCTGTCTTTCATGCAGTACCTCTCAGAGCCTTCTCTCAGCTAATAAACATTATGATGCACCTGTGAGGAGAAACATACTATGCTTCCTCAAGAGACAGTATATAAGGTGTCCAGGACAGATACCATTTTTCTACCATCTGATCTGAATAAAAAATAACTCAAGAAAAAGATCATTGAAACAAGTGACAAGGAAGGAAGGAAGCACTGGGAGAACAAAGTAGTGTGCTGAGAGTTCCAAAGCCTTGAAACTTTATCTTTAATTGATACTCTGTCAGACTGTTATGGCTTCTGCTACCAATGGCTCTAAAACACTGGCATTCATCAGAATCACCAGGAGGGCATTCTGAAGCACAGATGGCCAGGCCGACCCCCATTGTCTGATTAGGCAAGTGTGGGGTGGGGTTCTAGCAAGTACTCTGCCACCACACTTCTGAGAACGTCTGCTCTAAGGGACGACTGTCCTCTGCAACTGTAGATTTAGCTATTTACTGAATACTTTCTTATGTCCCTGATAACTCAGTTTCTAAAAGGTCACAAATGAAAGGAATTTGGGCATTTTAATTCCATGTCTCTGACATCAGTAATGTTAGCAGTCATGTTAAAAAAAACAACCCAGTCCAGGTCACTAAAAAGAAAGATTGGACTTCTATAACTAGGGCTGTAATAGCATTAAGTTGTTTGTTCATTTGATGTGAAAAGTAATTTCTTCCTTTTTACCTTGTATTTTTCCAGATATATTTTTAGGAGGTGAGGGGAATGAACAATACTTTCAAATGACTGGGGTTTCTGCCATGAATAAAAGTATACATTTATGGAGAGTGAAGGGGAATTTATTCAGAAAATCCTTTATTATTTTAAAATTTGGTACATAGCGGATGTTTAGAAAAACACTCTGGAGAAGCTGCAGAGCAAATGTCAGCAACATGCAGAGTGCTCTAATGCTTACCATTATAACAAATGGCCCTAGTGTTGTAAACAAAATGCCAGTCTCCTAGAAGTGGTAGAAAAGTCTTCAAGAAGCCCAATCTTTCCTTTTAGTGGCCTGGACTGGCCTTTTGTTTCTTTAAACGACTGCTAACATTATTGACGTCAAAGACATCCTAACCCTCAGGGCAAGCCCTGAATACACAGGTCACCCGCAGAAAGCAGTAAGACAAGATGCATCTCATAGAACACTTTCTCCTTTTTTTTTCTTCAGGGCTGGGACCAAATACCTGACAGCCACAACTGAAGGTAAGAAATGGTTTATGTGGCTCACAATTTGGAAGGACTCAGTCTGTGGTCAGCTGAGGCAGAAACACCATGGCAGAAGGGCAGGTCAGAGCACAGTTGCTCACTTTATGGTGGTGGGAAGCAGAGCAGAGGAAGAGTCCCAGAGAGGAAGGAGCTAAGGACCACATATATTACCCCAAATCATGCCCCTGTGACCCTTACAGACACACCCCAAAATGAGCTTTACTACTGGGTGTCTAGCAAGCCAGTTAAGTTGACACAATTAAGCTTCACCGTCACAGGTCCCAAACCCCAGTTCAACACTCTACTGAGCTAGGCTGCACACAAAGAGGCTTAGGGTAGAGAGACAGCCTGACCAGATACAGTCACATGAATGACGCCACTTCCATGGTACCAATTTTCTGTAGTAGCTTTCCCATTGCTGGGACATAACACAAAGGAGAGGTTGAATTTGCTCATGCCTTCAATCCATGGTTGGCGGGCTTCAGAGCAGAAACATCATGGTATAAGGGCAGGGCAGAGCAAAGATGTTTGGTTCACAGGATCAGGGAAGAAGAGCAGGGCAGCAGTGTTAAGGGGAAGGGGTCAGGGACCAGATATAGACCCCAAGATCATGCCTACATGACTCACTCATATTCACCCAGAAGGGTGCTTTACTAATCCCCAAGGCAACTCCCAAGTCAGTCAAGTTGACAAGCTCAGCCATCACACCAGCGTCTTGTGTACACTCACCACTGAGCTACATCCTCAGCCCTCCTCCTATTCCTAGTAAATGAAACAAACTCCTATCTAAGGGGTTTCAATTTTCTTCACTCTTTACTTTCCTTATTAAAGAGTAGTCTCTGCCACACTTAGTTTCCTTTTTTTTTTTTGGCTTGCTTCATTTTTATTTTAGACTGACACTTAATAATTGTACAAACTTATGGGGTACAACGTGACATTTTTATACACAGTGTGCAATGATCAAATTTGAATATCACTGGAAGTCTCTTTTAAATTGAGATTCCACCGTTTACAATACTGTAATATACATCTTAATGAAAAAGCATTCAAAAGCTTAATAAACCACAAATAACAAATTTAGGAATAGAATTAGCTCCTTCCACTGCTGACTTCCTTTCTTCCTAAAATCTTGGAGATCGTTTATAAGAAAACTGTTTTTCCAAAATGATTACTATATTAAAGCCAAAAGAGAAAGACTGACATAATGGAAGGTGGGATGATGTGACTAATTATATGAAAAACTTCAAGGTTAATTGCTGGGCCCAAAATACAGCTGCGACCTTTCTGGCACAAAATAGAAAAATGCATTCGATTGCATTTTTCTTTCTGTAAGAAAACGTACTATTCAAGAACAACCTCTTATGTGAAAAACACTGTGCTGGAAACCAGAGAAAAACAAAGAGGAAACTGGGCATGGTGGTGCTTACTTATATTTCCAGTTCTCTGAGATACTGAGGCAGTAGAACCACAAATTCAAGCTCAGCCTGGGCAACTTACTGAAATAGAAATACCCTGTCTTAAGATAAAAAATAAGAAAGGGCTGGGGATGTAGCTCAGTGCAAAGGCTCAAACCCTAGTACTGACAGAAAGAAAGAAAAAGAAAGAAAGAAAGAAAGAAAGAAAGAAAGAAAGAAAGAAAGAAAGAAAGAAAGAAAGAAAGATGAAACAGGCCTACAAACAGTTAATATACCTTATCTCTTTCACAACTGCACAGACAAGAGAAATGGTGCTGAGGGGATCCTAGGACTTGACACATGTTTGGAAGTTATGAACAAAGAGGAAGAAATCAAAGATGACTAGGAGTGCATTTTTAATGGTGCTTTTGAGAAGGAGGAGCACATCTTGGGGAGAAGAAGAATTCTGTGGGCCATAATTAATCACAATTCTTCCTTTGTGCTTTGGAAAGCAGAGAAGTTTATGATGGAAAATGCATGATAAAAATGACACCAATAATTCTCTCTGTATTAGCCTCTCTTTCATTAGTCATTACCTCTTAATTGTGTTTTTGTTTAAAATATATTGTTATTGGAGCTGAAGTATTTCAGAATGAAAAGCTTTTCAATAGCTGTCTCCTAATTTCTCTTTCTTTCTTTCTTTCTTTCCTTCCTTCCTTCCTTTTTCTTTCTTTCTTTCTTTCTTTCTTTCTTTCTTTCTTTCCTTCCTTCCTTCTTTTTTCTTTCCCCATTCCTCCTTCATCCTCTCTTATTCTCATCTTTCTTGTCCTTTTATAATCTCTGACTTGAAAGCAATGTCATTTTTCTTTGTTTCTTATAGAATAAGAAAACTTCGGGAGAAATAAGCAAACTGTGTTTAAATGTTTTACTACTTCAAAAGATGGAGTGTCACGTGCCCCCAAAGTGAGGTCTTGAGAACTTGGAGAAAAGAGGAGACAGTCATGGCTCTCTTTTATCTGTCAGTTGCTCAGTAACACATGCAAGTCACAATTCTGGGAATGATTGCCAAATGCTGACATCAGTGGAATACTTTTAAATACTTAAAATCATCTTAAATTTCCTTCTTTGTTAAAACACTTTCCTAAAATGTTCCAGGCACTTTTCCTGGTTTTGAAAGCAGAGCCAGTTTCCCAACCTGAATCATATCTTGGTTCAGATATGTATTGTACTAAGGTCTCGGGCTCTTCCATTCTGAGAACCAGCAATCACCACCAAGGAATGGTGATGAAAATGGGGAAGGTCTAAGAGATTGGAATGACTTCATATAGCTTATAAGCCTCGGTGTTCTTCTGTAAAATTCCATTTTGAGATTACTTTCTTAATATTTTCCATTTCTTTTAAAAACAGATTGCTTGGACTAAATTGCAGGTATTGGGTTTTTCAAGTGTCAATGCATGGGCTCTATTAGAATTTGTCTTTGCCTTTCTATGCTCAAAATCTTTGGGATTTCAAAATATCACTGTGTATTTAGGGTAAGAGTTATTGATTATAAAGTTTAAATATATTTTGATTGGACTAGGTACCCTCCTCTTTACACCAAACCCTTTTCTGTTGAATACGACTTTGTACTTGACTCTGACTTTATTAGGAGTAGTCATGCTTTCAAGAATACCTTGATTTATGAGCTTACCATCTGCTGTAAAATTCAATTTCAAACATTATTGTACAAAAATAATGCTTACATATTACTGGCTTATCACATTAATTGTTTTAAAATAATGTTTAACAGTAGCCACTCAGCAAAAAACTTAAAGCCTTATATAAAGTAAAAAGATTCAAATGTAACACTTGGAGAGTATCCAATAATATTTGGCCAAAATATTTCTATGATTCTGAGGGACAAAATTACATTTGCAGAAATCAGCAATCTGTAGACCATCAAGTTTAGGTTAAAATGTGGTTTGCTGAGGAAAGTTGGTACATGGACACATATAATTTTCATCCGTACTTAAATAAAAACTGAACCAGAATAAAAGTACAGACACAGATAGAGAGTTCACTAGGCACCTCTTAGTACATATTTATTCTTCCTCCAAGTGATTCAGTGGACTCATGTTTCACTCAACAAAGATTTTAAAAGGTCTTACTATGTGCTAAACACGAAAGATATGATAGTGAACAAAAAGCCACGAATGTAAAACAACCCCCCCCCAAAAAAAAAGTATGGCAGAGCTTCATTTAAACTTTACTTAAAATTTTTTAAAACCTACAAATTTTCCTAAGAGGCCACTGTTAAATATTATTTTAAAATATAGCAATATTCAAGCATTAACTTAAAAGTTTTGGAATTGAAACTTCACTTTTAAAAAACTCAATAATAGCAATTCAATTTGAGCAATCAGGTGTCAAAGTTGAGTACAAGAATTGCAGGCTGGAACAAAATGTCAAGTACCCCCACTTAACCATGTTGGCTTCATCTAATTTTCAATTCCATTAGTGGCTTTCTTTGCCACTGCAACCACCTATTCAAATCCTTATCAGTCCATGCCTTCAGCACTCCAATAGCTTTCTAAAAGGTACTGTCTCATCAATCTTTTTTTTTTCTTTTGTACCAGGGATCGAACTCGGGACCTTGCGCTTGCGAGGCAGGCAGTGGCACCACTGAGCTCAATCCCCAGCCCACACCAATCTTTTTTTAACACTAAACTAAATTTTTTGCATAGGCTGACAGTGTCATTTTTCTTCTCGAAAATGGCTGGATTTTCTACAAGTCCAAACTCCTCACTAATGTTTAAGCCCACTTCCATGAACTTAAGCTCTATGCTTCAGCCAGCTGCACTTAACATTCAACTCCTCAAACACATCGGTGTTCCCTATAGTCCTTGCTCAGCTTGGCCCCTCTCTGCCTGGAATATCTTCCAATTCCTTCTCCAAAGAATACTTCAAACAGTATCTCTGTCATGACTGAATCTTTAACTCCTATAGCTGGAATGTAATCCCATTCCCTGCCACTCCCTCTTGGACTCCTTTAACTGTTAGGTTAGCCCTTGCTTATGACACAGAATGTAGGCAACATCATGCTAAGAGGTCACATGGTACCAGATCTTCCATAACTTTGTATTCTGGACAATAACAAACTCAGTGTCTAACAGTAATAAATTTCAATTTATTGTTGAATGACTCATTTCTTTGGAGAACTGAATGTATATAGAACTCTTGATGGATTTAACCGGACTTCCAGCATTAAATAATCTCTGACATTTATAAAAATTCTGGTAGCAAAACAGAACAACAGTCCTACAAATTGAGTCTTGCTACTTGCTCTTATACGAAAAGAAACAGAGGTAGTAGGATTCCCATGACTTACTCAAGGTCACAACAGGCAACATTTTTGATATTTATGCCACTTGCTGATATCATATTTCTTTCCAAATATTTCAGCAGTTACATCTGCAGTTCACCCAAGAAAGGGGCATTTATGCATTCCTTCTCAGGCATCTTTGAAAAATAAGACTATATTCCAAAATGAAATCCTTCCTGCAGTGGGTATTGGCAGAAGGAAGATGGACATGGATTTAACTTTTTTAGTTACTTTTAAAATAGAATTTATTTCTCTACAGAATACTTTCCTTGGTGATAAAAATGAAAGAATGGGAAATTACAGAAACTCTACCTATTATGTTTTTATAAAAGTTAGAAAAATTTGAGTTTACTTAAGTAGGGCATGTGATAAGCATAGATCTTAATAACAGAAAAACAACTCCTAGGATAGGTATTTGTCAAATCTTTAAAATAACTAGAGTTCATGGAGATATTAAAAATTCTCCAACTGTTACTTCATCATTACTATCTTTTACAAGTAGGAGGATGAACAAAGGTTTTAAGACAATGTAATAACAATGTAGTCTTTAAACAATGAGACCCTGAGTAAGAGATATTGATATAATAATGCTGTCTATTCTGTGTACTTAGAGGCATAGAAAAGATGGGTGAAAAGTTCAAACTTACAGAGAAAAAAAGTTTTCGGGTTTTTTTTTTTGCTTGCTAACGGGAGAAATTAGTACATTACTACTATGTAGTTAGCTGGCAAATCATAGCTGACCTATCATTTCAGGGAATTTATCATATTTAACACAGTTACATTACTGTGGACTGTACATTTTCAAATTTATGAATAGTTTTCACAGTGTGGAAATTGCCTTCACTGTTCACCACCTAACCCATAGGAATACGCACAAGAGGTAAGGCTAATTTATTTTCTACCAACATCCACTGGGTAAAAAAAATTGAGCTGCAACCAAAGAAAATCCCATTTATGATTCAAAAAATCCAATTTAAGGCCTATATTTAAATGCCTCTGACCAAGTTATAGTTTCAGAACAGTTTCTTCTTCTTTCTTTTTTCTTTTTTTTGCACTGGGGATCGAACTCAGGACCTTGTGCTTGCGAGGCAGGCAGTGGCACCATTGAGCTAAATCCCCAGCTCAAAGGTGTTTCTAATTCATGGATACTATAGCCCTATTAACTAAATAACAATTTAGACTTGAAGCGATATTACATAAACTCATCATGAACAAGATACTGAAAAATGATTTATTTTATCACCAAAGACAACATGGTTAAGACTAAACTGGGGAGATCATTTAGAAAATAAAAGTTTGACAAACAAACGGAATCATGTATTGGATTTTAAAAAACGACATCAAGAGAGACAAAAGAAAGCATGAGTTAAACTTGTAATTATAGCTAGCGTTAAAACTTGACCCTGAGGTGAAAATTGAAGCCACAGAAATAAAAACTGAAAACCTAAGCTGGATTACGAATTTAAGAAACAGAAGAGCAATTACATAATGGAAGAAATATAGAAGACAATGGAAAGACTACTTAGAGATAATGAGAAAAGAGCAGATGGCCAAGATTCCTCTAGTATATATAACCCTATCAGTCAAGGATCAAATGACACACTAAACTAGAGGGAAACCAGGGTACCTCAAGGATAGTGCGAGCAGAATGCTCATCTCATAGGGCACAATGAGCAATAAGTAAATGATACTGTAGGAATTTCTAGATGCACAGAAATACCTTGTATTTAATTTCACAAAAATCTTGTATAAAGACAATATTTGTAATGATTTCATACATCTATGGTAAGAGACAAGAGATTTAATTACTGACCAAGTAGGCTCAGGTATATATCTCCCTAACATGTAAAATTTCCTCTAAATAAAATGAGTTGACATATAATATGCAGTTTTCCAATTTCAAATTTTCAAATCTCTCCCATTTAATGCAGATGGAATAGTGAGACTGCAGTAGGGGAATTCATCCCTGCCCCTATCCTGAGTTTTTTCTCACCAGATGCCCAATTACAACTTGGCTGCAAGGTGGGGAGAGAAACAATCTTGAACTATGATCTCACAAGTCAACATTTTAAATGAGCTGTTAGATTCCAAGTATTTTGCAAAATAAATTATTTGACACTTTAGCTTTTTTTTTTTTTTTTTTGGATCGGGGATCGAACTCGGGTCCTTGTGCTTACAAGGCAGGCTGAAGAACCACTGAGCTAAATCCCCAGCTATTTGACACTTTATAAGGCTGAACTGCTCCTGCAATATTTTCAGCTGATCTGTGTCAGATGTCTCTCTAGCTGGCCAGAGCATTGTACAGAATCTGACTACAGAGGTACTCTGCAATCATAACGCCAATTCGGGCTAGCTAACCCAGCAATGCAGTGTTTGGGGAAGAAGGAACAAGGGAACAGAGATAACTCCACTTGATACTTGGTGTTAAGCAAAGCTTGATATCATTAAGGCAAGTAACTTTGTCTAAAAATTAAAATCATCCTGCTTGCTTTCCTCTTTTTTAAAACAAAATTTCCAAATGATTATCAATGAACTAAACATGAACCTTAATTTAAAATGTTAGTCCACATAAATGATGATGAGACAATAGAAGAGGGGAGGATTAGGAAAGGAGGAGTTGGCACCAGATCCTTGTGGTTCAGTGAAAGGATAGGCTTTTTGATGTTTTCTCCATTTCCTTCTTCTCCATACAGAAAAAGAATCCACTAGGTTGTTTTGATAACCGCATACGTGTTACTTTGGGTAAATGATTTCTCCTCACTGGCTCTTAAGTTTCCTCATCTGTGAGTGGAAAAGGCTGTGAACAAGATGGTCTTCCTTCTACATTCCAAATTCTTGATTTGCTAGATTGGCGAGCTGTTATAATGGGTATGGGCACTTTCTGAATTGAATTGTCTGACTACCAAGATTTTGTAGAGCAGTTTTAGGATCAGCCATTGCATGGATTTCAGAGTTTTCTTACTACTACAGCCAAAGTTATTCTAAAAATTAAAAGAGAAAAGGAAAAGAATACTATATACATATATATTTATTCTTAAAGTGGTATATGATCTTAAAAGCTCATTCAGAAAAGTACTTTATTTTGAGAGACCAGTAGTATAGCCCAATGGTAGAGCATGTGATTAGCATGTGCAAGGCCCTAGCTTCAACCCACAGCATTAAAAATATTTTTATTTTGAAATAATTTTGGACTTATAGAAAAATTGCAAAAATAATACCTCATGTCTCAGGATATCCTTCACCCAGATTTCCTTACTGCTAATCATAACACATTTACCAGAATGAGGATGAAGACACTTTAAGAGACCTTATTTGAGTTTCACCATTTTTTTCCCTAATGTCTGTGACCATGACACATCGGATGAGATCAGTTATTCTGTAGAGTGCCTCTAGCTTATGGCATGGTCATGAAAGACAAGAAAAGACTGAGGAACTGTCACAGAGTAGAGGAGACTGAAATATGATGAGTAAATGCAATGTAGGATTGGGGATTGGATCCCATAATACAAAAAGGATATTAGGGAAAGACAGGGAAATTCAAATAAAGTCCCTAGTGTAACAGAGCTTCATGGAGTATAATTTCCTGTTGTTGATAACTGTGCTATGTATGGTATGTAAGTTGTTGAGATTAGGGAAGTCTGGGTGAAGAGTGTACAAGAACTGGCAGCACTATTTTTGCAACACTTCTGTAAATCTAAAATTACTTCAAAATAAAAAGGGAAAAAAAGTGAGGCTGAACTATCAATATAGATTGATTTGACTTCTAATTGTGACTATATTTTTATTTCAAAAGTAGTTTTTGAAATGTCTAAAATAGCACAGAATTTTACCAGGTCAGTGTCAGAGAGGATAGAGATCCTGACTCTCAGGATGACACATATTGCCTCTGGGTCTTTGCAGTACAGCCAGGCTTCTCTGATGGAGTTTATAAATGATACTAAATCATTGCAATCTGAGAACCATTGGGATTATATTGCCAGGAGTCTAACTTCTGGCAAACTTTCCTTTAACAAACAGGAAGAGTAATATTTAGTCAAAAATAGTTAATTTTTTTTTTTTTTTTTTTTTGGTACTGGGGATCAAACTCAGGTCCTTGCACTTGCGCAGCAGGTGGCGAAACCACTAAGGCAAATCCCCGGCCCCAAAATAGTCAAATTTTAAACTAGTGAAATACTCTGTATTAGTGAAATAGTGAAATATACTCTCTATTAGCATCACTAATAGAGGTATCTATTAATCACTATAATAGATATTAATTAATCATCTAGTAATCACTAATATTGGTATCTAGGGCCAATTTTAGCTACAAGATAGATTCATATCCACATGCCTACGCAACAAATTTCACTTGCTGAAATATTCTTATGCTTATGATCATATGTGATATTAGAGGACACAATGTAAGGCTGTTCTATATGTCTTCTTCCAGTTGCCATCTTTTAGGGATGTATATGGGTTGACATGACTGTCCTCTGACTATGTCTGGGATATGGCCTTCACCAGAAAATAATTGTTATAAAACTGCCCAAAGTGGTAAGTACAGTAGGCACATATGATGGGTATGGATCTGTCATAATGAATAATGACAGCATTTATATCCATTCTGAATAACATGTGACTGCCGTCACATATTACTTCTACTTGGAAGTAGAAGGTTCAAGACATCGTGATATTATTGAAGCAGAATAACTTGTCTCTGAAAACAATTGCAAGATTGATTTAGTTTTAAAAGTGATCAACCTTTGTTAAATCTAAGGGACATTCACTAGAAATACCAACCTAGATAAATAGCAAACTGTAACATCAAGAAATTTGCCTAAAAAGATTATCTTATACTTTGAAGAGAACTTTTGAAATAAACTGTACCAAGCAGACTAGGCAATTGAGACGAAAACAGCTGCATAACAACATGACACAAGACTCTTCTATGTAGTTGGAAATTAATCTACTGGCTGTACTCTCTAGATTTCTGTCTAAAGATGGTGCAGTCTTCATTACCAAATACTCAAAATTCATGGAGAGATGGGCACAGCACTTCAGCACAATGCACAATCAGCTATCTGGCTCATCCTTATTTTCCTAACATTTCCTCATTATGAGGTGAGTATAGGACACTGTGTCTATTGTACCTATTATAAAGGCAAAGAACCATCATCTGGTAGAGTAGCTAATGCTAATGGAATCCTTACAAAAATAAAACAAAACAGAAAACAAAAGCTGCAGCCCAAAACTCATCAAATGATTGCTTTGGTTATTGGACCATTTGTAGAAGAAATAGTACACAGATGGATTTTAATGGTATTTCAATTATACAAACTCAAGAGAGGTAGCAAATGCTGCAGCAACCGTTAAGGTATGATCTTTGTGTATTGTAGATATGACAAGAGTCCAATCCTCATAGGTCAATTACCCTCAGCTTAGTATAGCTTTCATGCATATCACAGATGAGAAATAACACAAAAGAGGACTACAGTGCTTTTGTGCAGACATGGTACTCTGATAATGTGCTATCTAAATGGCAAATTAAGCAATTGTTTGAAAGGGTTTGCGTGTTTGAAATATTAAGGTTTTCATTAAAAATTTGAGAATGTGGGGATTATGCATATCTTCTTTATCCTGTGTGACTGGTCATCATTATTAACATAATGCACAAAATATTTTTTTAAAATATGAGATACAGTGACCAGACAGCTTATTTAAATAATTCAGTGGTTTATTGATATTTATTAGCCATTATCTATTTTGTCTCTGAATTAAACATTTTCTAAGCTTTAAAGTGCAGTATGGATTTTATAAGCAATCTTCTTCCATATTATTTTCTTCAAAATGTTTAGTTTATGGTGCTTCTTCATCTTTAAATGGGAACACCGACCTAAAATATATGGCGTCATATAGATGCTAAACCTGTCTTGGACAGGATAAAGAAACTCAACTACTTAAGCATATGTTAAGCATCCCTAATCTGAAAATCCAAAGTTCTCCCAAATCTGAAACACTCTGAACACTGATATGATGCCACAAGTAGAAAATTCTGCACCTGATCTTATGTGACAAGTCATGGTAAATTGAGGGCACATTAACATATTGTACAAAATTACATTCAGACTTGGTATAAAGTATACATGAAACAAATTGATTTCATATTTAGACTTAGGTCCCATCCTCAAGATATCTCATTGTTTATATGGAAATATTTCAAAATCTAAAAGCTCTGAAAGCTGAAACACTTCTTGTCTTAAGCATTTCAGAAAAGGGATACTCAACCTGTAGTTTGGCATTTGCGAAAATGTTTTTCTTAGAAAGTTATTATGCAAACCAATACAGTCATAAATTATTAACAAGGGAAAATTGGTCATCATGAGGTAAAATGGTATTAATAAATCAAAAGGGTTCTTTTAAGCTTAACTCATTTTGTGATGCATTCTGAAAAAAATCTCAAATGCATCATAGCAAGTCTTATTAATTAAATCAAGAATCATTACTATTTTTGCTTCTATGTTTGAATTTGTACATCTTTAGCCTTAGTTTAAGGATAACTATTTATGAAACACAAAACATGAAAACCAGTGCAATTTCTTGTATTATAAGCATATACTTCCAATTCTTCATAATACTTCATCTCTCTATAATACTTCATCTGTCTGCATATTTTGTTTATAGTCTGGTACATAATAGTCAATTTTTTCAACCTTAGCAATAGGACTTTTCTTACCATATGTATGCACAAGTCTTAAATCGGTCAATCATTTGTTCACAAGGAAAATTAAGTGAACCTAGTTTTGTAGTATTATATTTAAGTTAAAGGTTCAAAATATACTTTTACTAAAAATGTTCTAAATGCCGTAATTTTCCTCCAGAATGGTAAGATGTTCACCTGGTACTCTCTCAGTCTGACTTTGTTTATCTTCTGAAAGCTGGTTGGTCCTTGCTAAGTGTATTTTGGTGTTATGAATAATAACATATACCATAATTCATTGAAGGGATTCTCTAGGTTATAAAAAGATTTTGATCACTAAATTCAACATATAAATCCTATACCAAAAGGTAAGCGATAGTAAGACTGCTGTAATCACTCACTCCTACAAACATTCTTAAATTTTTATTTTTTAAGTTTATCTATCTTGCTAAGTGGGCTGTGATGGAGTGAGGGTTAGACTGGTGTAGTTCTACAAAGTCTACATCCTGCCTTAAAAACGAAACTTACCAATTTCAGGCTGTTGTAAATTTTACTCATTTCACAACATATAGCATTTCAAAAAACAGAAACCAACAAATTGAAATTCCATGCATTCAGATGGCGCTCACCTTTAGAGAATCAAAACAGGCCACCACACGACCATTTTCCACATGGCAAACTCTTGGTGGATGGGCAAACTTGCAATCTGCATCACCTCGAGAGCAAGTTCCTCTCTGAAATTCTCTGCAGACCTCTAAAGTCAGCCACTTGGTATCACGAATCAGGGTAACATTGACAGCCGTCATATTGCAAGCAAAATGTAAATCAAGTGCACACTTTTTAGGACAATATCACTACTGATTGTGAAAGGATTAAAAGTGAATTTGAGTTCAATGAGAAGAGATGGCAGGTTGCTTTGGTGGAATGGCTAGCTTGCTGGCTGCCCCTCAATTAATGCAATGGTCTCAGGTCAGGGAGAGAAAATTTTTCTTCCTATTTCTTAGCTTTTTTTTTAATAAAGAGTAAGACTGAGGAGGATGTTTCAACCTAAAAAAAGTTTTGCTGCAAAATCAAGGGGAGGGAAAGTGACTAAGGAAACTGAGAATCACAGAAAAAATAAATGCACAGGTTGCTGACAGTGAATTACGAGCACATCAGGTTTCTTAGGGGACAGGGACAGGGAGTGGGGAAGGGAATGACTGGCAGAGGGGTTGGTAAAGAGACAGTTCTAGAGTAGAATCCAAGCGGCAGAGTTTTCAGAAAAGGCACTTTTCAGAACCTGCAAGAAAAAAATAAATAAAATTAGCTAAAATATGACAATGCTTCCTTTTCAAACTCTAGATTTGGAGAGAAAAGTAATCATATACTATCTAATACAGGAAGCATTTAGACACAGACAGTGCAACATAATAAGATCTACAGTCAGCTATTGATAATAAAGAGGGCATTTCTCAGTGTAAAATTGTGCACAGGAAGAGGAAGCAACTGCTTAGATTTACTTTTGTACTACAAAACTGAGCAAAAACCCAGTTTTAAAAATGATTGTTTATTTTTTTCTGTTTTGTGTAGGAATTCATTTTTGTATCCACTATGCAGAAAATGACATATTAGTGATGGCAAACCTTTTAGAGGTTTCAATGATAACAAACAGCTGGCTGGGCCACTCGTGCCATAGGTTTGCCACCACTGTCATAGCTTAACATGACAGCCCCTTACACATTCACAATCCATTCGTGTGTGCCCAGTTTTTAGCGGTTACCAGTGACCTATCTTTCAACTAACCTTATTATGGTCTGATTAATGGTTTTATTATCTGATCAAAATCTAGAAATCAGGAATTACTATGAAACTTTAAGTTGTTTGAAGAGGCAACTTGTGTATTGAAAATGTAATCATTGATAATCTCATGAAACAATTATCACATGACTAGCTGGAGACTCACTGTATATAAGGTAGGGTGGAAGATGGCAGTGTAAAATGTACTTCAGATAAAAAAAATTCTTTGAAAAGAGCCTGGATTGTTTTATTTTTTTTCTGAGTCTGCTTCTTAGTCTCTATGAAGAGAAACTGGAACAATTTGAAAGATTTCCGCATACACAAATAAGACAGAAAGCACTGTTCAGTAATACATTTAATATTGTGCAGCTTTAAGGTTTGCAGTTTAACCCAGTATCAACAGCAGAGTCAAGCAACCTAACTGAAGATTCGTGGAAGTTAATTTATAGGCCATATGGCATGAACACATACCAAAATAACAATAAAGCCAAAGTAAGTTCTGAGTATTAGTCACATCAACTAATTGCTAATATTATCAAAAAGTGATATGAAAATTCTTCAAAATATTTTATTTTTAAACAATTTTTTCAATAACTTTATACAGCCTGTGTCTTTCTTTTCTATATACAAGAGGAAATTCATTATCAACTGATTTTTCAGGTATCACTGGGAAATTAATCACCTGGAAAATTCAAAGCTTATCTATTCAAGAATAAAACATATTCTCTGAATCATTCTTCATGAAAATCTTTCTAAATTGTATTACAAGTAGCTTTCCCTTCTTAAAACTTATTGAAGATATGCTAGCCTCTGGGTAAAGACTTGGAATCATTAACATCTTGGCAAATATTATAGTTCTCCTTCAGTGGCAGTTGGTGGTAACTTCTGTCACTTCTCTTACTGCCCCAATATCTGTCACTGTGAATTTTCTACTTCCTTTCTGGCAAACCTAATGGCCAGTCATGAATGTCCAGTAAGAGTTAATTACTGCATGAGGGACCTGAGGGGCAAGGTACAAGCTTTCCTACAGAAGTTCTATGACTGCTGTCACTGCTTCAAGGGCCATTTTACATTCTATCACAGGCCAAACTATGTTCTAGGGGGCTAAGTTGTCAGAGAAATAACATCTCAAAAATCATTAATAAAAAATAGCCTGATGGCAGAAATGCAAGTCTAAACCACAATGAGATGCCACTTTATAACCATGAGGATAGCTGCATTAAAATAGAAACACTGGAAAAATTGGAATCTTCATAAATTGTCGTGGGAATATAAAACAGTGCAGTTGGCAAACAGTCTGCCAGTTTCTCAAAATGTTAAATAGAGTTGCTACATGACTTAGCACTTCCATACTTCAGTATATACCCCAAATAACTGAAACAAATCCTTGTACAGTAATGTTTGCAGCACCATTATTCACATAGTCAAAAGGTAGAAACAACCCAAGTGTCCATTAACAGGTGAATGGATAAACAAAATGTGGTATTCCACACAGTAGAACATTTTTTCCACCACTGAAAGGAATTGGATGAACCTTGAAAACATTATTGTTAGTGAAATAACCCAGTCATAAAAGCCACATATTTCATGTTCCACTTATGTGAAGTGTCCAGAATAGCCAAATCCACTCAGACAGAAAGTAGATTAGTGGTTGCCAGGAGTTAGGGGGAGGAAAGAAAAAGGAAATGACTGTTTAATGGGTTTGAGGTCTCCTTTGGGTGTGATTAAAATGTTTTGGAATTAGAGAGCTGTGATGGTTGCACAATCTTTTTAATATACTAGAACCTATTCTTAGAATTGTATACTTCAAATGAATGGATTGGGTAGTATCTGAATTATGTCTCAATAAAGCAGTAATATTTTTTAAAAAAATTCAAGCAAGCATGACAACCAAAAATAAAAGACTGGTGAGTGATGGGAATGGCCGCTTCGAGCTTCTTAGATTTTCCTTAGACACAAAATCTTCTTAGTAGTGTTAGCTACTAAGTTAAATTCCAAGAGTAATTCAGTTTACGTACTGTAAGTGGCTTAGTGACTTATGAAAAGTACTCTAAAAGAGTATGTTCTGGGAGTTGGTAAGTTTATATTCAAATTTAATCATACAACAAAATTATATAGGATGTCTGAACACACTTGAGGGAAAAACAGCCAAAAACTTAGTATACGGAAAGATTGAAGATTTGCTCAGAATATAAACAGCAAGGATTTGGAGATTTTTCTACAGAGGTCCATCAAATATAGACATGGATGATAAATAATAAACTTGAGTTTTGAACTTTTACAAATGAAAAAATGCAAGCAAGAACTGGCCTCTGATACATGAAATCTTTGAAATTTATGTAGCATTAGCAATGGGAGAAGAGGGATTTTTTTTGGGGGGGGGGTCTTTAACCTGGGAGGACTAATTCCTCAAAGCAGTTCTAGCCAGCATATGTCTTCCTTTGGACTGGAGGATGGGCTCAGACAAAATGAGGTGTAACAACTAAAGGGAGTTGGTATGGGTAGGGATGGGAAGTCCTCTCATGCAACTCTGCTCGGCTATGTACAAAGAAGACTTGCCAGTTTCCTCCATGTCCTTAGGAGGTCAACCTTACCTGAGGGACAGTACAAACTTATCTTCACTGCCTTACATGTGAGTAAAAAGAATAGCTTTGCTTTTCCTGATTTATAGTCCTCCAGTGTAGAGCATGAACAGTTGTCACTTCTCAGTGCATTTGTACTTTACGGCATTCACAATTTCCATGTGCTTGCATTGCATTGATCTTTGGATCACTAACAAACACACTATTTTCTTTCTCTCTTTCTCTCTCTCTCTCTCTCTCTCTCTCTCTCTCTCTCTCTCTCTCTCTCTTTTCCACTGTGGTGTTTGGAGTCAAACCCAAGGCCTTGTGCATACTATCTCAAAAACTACTCTAAGCACAAATGACAAGTCAACATGCTGATGAAGGAAATGAAGCCCATACAAGTTAAATTACTTGACGTTAAGCCTTAATTGGTTGAGCCATGACTTCAGAGGAGATCTTCAGACTCCACATCTCATGCATAGATCCTGACAAAAAACTGTAGACTACCATTTTTTAATCTACCTTGGGAATCTTTTTGGGGGAGGGGGTTGAAACAGGACGTCAATACATAGCTCAGGCTGGCCTCAGACCCACAGTGATCCTCCTCCCTCAGCCTCCTGAGTCCTGGGATTACAGGCCTGTGCCACCAGGCCTGGATTCCTTGAAAATCTTAACAAGGAAAGCCAATAATTTTTGCAGCGTACTTATAGTTCCTTCTCAAAATCACATAAGTCTTCATCACTTTCAAAAATATCCCTGAATTGTGCTAAACCAACATCTGTCCAGTACCTATTATGTGCCAGGCTGTGTTTTAGAAAATAAGACTGCTAATGTTCCTGCTTCCATAGAACTTCTTATATTCATTTAAGTGGAGAAGTAATCTAAAGCACAAAGAAGTAGAGTGGTGGCTAGAGTTTTTAAGGGGCCGGAAGTAGACACTAGGTACTGACTTCAACATAAGCCTCTAACTCATCAGGAATGAACACTGAGTACAAACCCACACTCAAACATGACTGCACTGAAGTGATTCACAGAGGCAAATACCTCTTAATTATTGTTGTCTGAATCCCTCTGGGAGAAGATACTGCTATTCCCATCCTACAGATAGGGTAATGGGTGTAGAGAAAGGTTAAGTAATTTAACTCACACAACTTCATGTAGCTAATAGATGATCGAGCCATTGTGCAAACTAGGCAGTCTGACTCTAGAGCCTGTCCTCTTACCAAGTGCCCAATACGGTGTCTCTCTTATGGCACGGACCACATTCTTCCTCATTCTAGCTGACTGGACTCCTTAAGTTTACTCTGTTCTTAGACTATAAATTCCTCACAAGTAAAGATCATATCTAACTTAGCTCTATCTTGTCCTTGTCCTTGGAGATTAAAGTGTTACAGAATTCCCCAGGATTCCTGTTTTGAAAAGTATTAAGACTAAATGATAAGTTAACATGAACCCTTTTGCTGCACAATACTAGAAAGGAATTTTGTGATGAACACTCTATAAGGCTCTACCTGAGTTTTTGCCACCCCTCCTGGTTTTAAATCCACTGGACTTATAAAGTCGAGTATTTTCTAACATTCTAGCCTTCAAATTGGAATTATAATACCTGAGATTCTTCTACATTCAGTTCTCATAAGGAATATTCTACTCCTGTTCATTTGATAGCAGCAAGATCTTTAAAATATGGAACACCCAAGTGATTTCCATCTATGACTCTGGGTAGTCTTTGGAGTGTTTCTACCCAACAGTGAGTGTGATGAAATGAACTGGTAGTGGGAGTGAGAGTGGGAGAGATTTCACTTTGAGCCACAGGAAGAAACATTTCCTAGGTATTATTCTTTCAAAATAAAGGAGTTAATATTCACTTTTAATGAATGCTCATCAATAAAACTCCTAGATAAGACATAACAGGGTAACTACAAATATTTAAAATTACGTACACATTAAAATCACTATTAAGTGCAATCTTTGAAAAAAGAAGACTGTACTTTCTTTTTAATGATTCACATCTTTTCTCACAGACATTATATTGAAGGTAAGACAAAATCAGGAAGAAATAGTTTCTACTCATCTAATGGAAATGGGACCTAGTTGCAGAGCTATTTGCAAAGTCAGTTCCAGCAACAACTTTTGTTCCCACTTTTCCTGTCTCCTTTTCTGCCTTTTTTCCCACAAGCCAGCACAATACTACAGAAATATAGCCAATGCCTGGTCCTGAAGATGACAAAAATAATATTTGGTGCCCAAACCAATAGCTGAAGAAGCATTTCTTTAAACTTACAGATCAAAATCTTGAATAAACATGAAAGCAATGTTTTCTTTCTATTTTAAGCTGCCCTTAGCATCTGCATTACCTCTGAAATTTCTTGTGGCCATTTATTTTGGCTTTACAGATATATGACACACCTGCCACACACTGCTTGAACTGGCAGGTTGACAGGATTTAAAAGCCTGCACCAGTTTTCCAATTTGTTTCTGGTTCTAGTTTCCTCCCATTTTGGAGTTGCCAGACCACCACCACACATTCTGGAAGGCATATGAGAAGTGTTCAGCACAGCATATGCAAACCACGGTTTCATAGGCACCCTACAGAAAACTTGAGACTTCTGTTTAAAAAAAAAAATGGTCATAAAAATACAGCTACTTGCCTATGTGTAGAACTTTTCTCTTAAGCTTTTATAAGCTTTGTTGCATTTTTTCACAATACTCTTGAGATAACGCATTTCATATACCCTTTTTCAAAAAGCAGGTAAGTCAAGGTATTCTATTTTCATAAAGCAATTAAATGACCTACCTCAGTTCAAACATATGGTCATAGAAGAAAAGATAGGTGTTACAATATCTCTTTTGAACATAGCTGTGGTAATGGATACCCCTGGTTTTGTCAAAGGAATTCATTTTTTTAAACGTTTGTCTATTTTTGGATAATATACAAAATTATGAGAACTTGCTGATACATACCATTTAACATATTAAATCAATCTCATTTAATATAAAACTAAATTAACTGGATTCTAAACATAGTTGTTATTATATACCATTGGCTAGGTGCTTGCTTATGTGCATGGGGCAGAAATCTCCATGTTTTAAAAACATATTTGTTAGGGCCGGGGATTTACCTCAGTGGCACCACAACTGCCTGGCAAGTGCAAGGTCCTGAGTTCGATCCCCGGTACAGAAAAAAAAATTATCTCCCTTGAAACATATTTGCTCACCAAAACTGTATTTAAACTGGAAGAGAACAAGAATTTCACATATTATGCAATTCTAATCCTATAATCCTCAAGTATTTGAGATGAGTGAAGTACAAAACGAGTCACAAGACTGACTGCATCTAATATAATTTTGCTGACACTTCACACAAATATGTAATAAGAGCCTAATACAGCTAAGGCACTGTTGTAAATATTGAAGAAATAAAGGTAAACAAGACAAAATGCTCATTCTTTGAATCAGACATTCAAGTGAGTATGGGGGTTTAGCAGAAAACAGCAGCATAGCCATCATTTATTTAATGTAATGGACAAATATTTATTATCAAGGCAAGTGAGGCCTTAAAATGTTCATGTGTAAAAATATCAATCAACAAACATTTATTGTTCACTGACTATTTGCACAGACCCAAGTCTTGGGAATCTGAAGAATTTCAAGGCACTGCCCCTGCCCCCCACAAGCCCCAAATTTCACTGGGGGAAGGAAGGACAACATATATGAATCAAAAGCAAAATTCAGCAACACTAAAAACAAATTCAATGAGAATTCTGTAGAGAGAATGTCACTAAGGTCTGGAGTAGGCAAGGAAGTTGTGAAGGAGCCTCCACAAATGAGAAGTAGGTGAGTGAGGCAGAAGGGCAGAGAGCATTCCTGGAAAGAAGAAGAGGCAAGGAAATTAGATTGCATGCTATGGCATACACGGTGTTGAGGTTACATGGGCCATCTAGGATGGCAGCTTCACCCTGGGACAGAAATAACATATGGGTGGTTTCTGAGAAACCAGGAGAATGGACTAAAGAGTATTCATTTGTTATAGAAATAGGAGCCTCTCCCAAAGTCTTTGAGCAAAGCAGACTCTGGCCATATTTGTGGAATATTAACAACGATCTACCCTTGGGAGCCTACAACACAGAATCCCAGTAAAGTTCACACATGCACCATACTCTGGAAGAACAAAAGATGAAGGGGAGTGGATAAATGTCAGAGTAGCTCTCCACTTCACAGGTTCTGTGAGGCCATGATAGGCAGTGCTTCAAGTCCAACCAGCATAAATGTAGGTTGAGAAACAGACTGAAAAGTTGAGCTTCTTGTTTGCATTTTGCTAACTATCCTCGTAGCAATATGCTCAGTCATCAAGAATACATAACTAACTGCATTTCTAATGTCTGGATTGACTCAAATATTTTTAAAATCTTAATGTTGATAAGGGAAGATCCTTTTTAAAATGTAGCTGAAATTCAGTTAGAGTTTGCTAGACAACAAGCTTATGCTAGGAGCTAAATTTAGACAGTAATTTTGACTACAATGGTATCCTGTAAATTCTTGCTATAAGGCTCTAATCAGCACCCCAGTGAATTGAAAATGTTCTTGCTCCTCCCAAAGTATGTATTTAATTAACATTTTGGGGCCAATGTACTCACTGATAAGATTTGGTTGAACATTCACTGCTCACCCCCTACCCCGACCTAGCCACTAACACACATATTGCAAAATGATAAACCACAGCTATCACTAAATGTTTAGTCTTTAAGTATTTATAAACAGTTCAAGTATCTCTCTAACGTGTGTGTGCATGCATGCATGTATATGTGTGTGGTGTTAGGGATTAAATCTTGGGTCTTGTAAATGCTAAGTAGGGTGCTCTACCACTTAGTTATTCCCCTTAATCCCCAAATATCTCTCTAATCAAACATGTGAGTCACATGAGGATGACTATCAGAGAGGCAAACTGAGGTAGCACCTAGTGATTTAATGGCATAAGGTATTCATTGCTATGTGCAGGAAGGCTATCTTGCTTGAATTCATCATTGGAATCATAGCCAATAAATTCAGATTTTCAATGTCAATACTAATCACTCACTCTTCATTAGGAGCACTGATGAAAGAAGTTGAAAGACAGAAGAAAAAAATTGTGGTTGAAAATGTCAGGAGATTCCTGAATGGATCACGGTTTCAAAGACCAGTGCAAAATCATCTAGTAGTCTTGAAGGGAGTGAATATGAAAGTGAATTATCTAGGAAAAATATATGAGAGCTCTAACCCTTTATGTCTGTAGCCACTGCTTCTAGAGCCATTATTTCACACACATGACCAATCTAGAGATCAACTCCCTGGAGTTCATTGGAATACCAGCTACTTTAGGAAAGAGGTAAGAGTTGGGAGTGTAGACAAAATGGAGTCTTACATTCTCCACTTCCAAATTTTCATATGGGTATGAAATTATCCTTCCTTAAAGACTCTTAAGACAGGAATTTCACTTTTATCCTGACATTTCAGTATGATTTATACTAGACAGGAAAACACAGGCCTTTCTTTATAGAAAAATTTGGAGGAACTATAAAAATAGGCTAGCTTTCGAACATCATTCAAATGAATTCTGGACAAGTATTCAATGTCCGTGCTAACACTGAAGGAGGGTGTATGACTATAATACAATCATAATAGCCACTTGGCCCAGACAGAATTGTTCTCTCAAGGTCAATCTCAACAAGTCTCAAAGGAAAGATTACAAAACTTCCAAAGTGTAAAATCCCCAAATTAGAAGGGAGCTGGATAGAAGAAAGAATTAACAATGAGATTAAAAAGCAATACTTTAAGTCTAGTAATTTAATATTCATCTTCAATAATAACAATTGGGAAATTGGGGAGACTGGGTATGTGGTTTAGTGGAATTACATTTGCCTAGCATGAGCAAAGCTGTGGGTTCCATGGCAGGGGTAATTCTATTAAATTTATGAATTTCAACTCTGCTTTACCTCAATAGATGGGGAAATAACTTCTTGCTTACTTTTGCAAGGCATGTAAGTTAAATCCAGACATGAAGTTTTCAAAAAAGTGGTAGACAGTCAGGTACACATCAAATATTGAAAACACTTCAAAAGAACTGTAAATGAGCTCACAACAGAGTTAACAAAGTCAGTAAAAGACAAAGTAACCTATTGATCACTTCAACTTTGAACAGAAGCCCAGAACGGTTCAGCTACTTGGTTAAGGTGCCTGAAATTTTTAGTGTACACATGAAGAACTTATTATCTAATTTCATCATATCAGATATCTTGGCAATCTATGTTCAGAATGAGTAGGCAGATTACCAAACGTTTAACCCAACCATCCTAGTTCATTTTATTTCTTTCATTGACAACTCAAGATAGATCACCTTTGGCAGTTTAATTCCTAGCAACGGAAGAATTTTCATACTCCTGAAGGGCACCCTCTGTAGCTTCAAGTCCCAAGGGGGAGGTGATCCTCTGATTCTGGAATTAGAAAAATTTACAAGCCTCTGTGGATCTGTGTCTTACAATAATTCCAATGCAACTTCCTCGACAGCCTCTTTCAGGTGACAAGCTTTCAATTTCAGAGAACACCTTCTTTGCATGCATGGTTTTATCCCAACTGCCTTTCTACAGTAGTTTGTCCAAATTTTAGACCCTGCTTTTCTATCTTTCTTTTTTTGGTACCGGGGATCAAACTCGGGACCTTGAGCTTGCCAAGCAGGCGGCAGCACCACTATCATGCTTTTCTTGATTCTCTCTCTACTTTCTTAAAATTAGACTCAAGTTCAGTTTATTCCACTATAATGAGCTGACCTTCCTGGCCACAGTCTGTTGCCATCCAAAACTAAGTCTGGCACATTTTTCCCGTTAAACAAATATTTGGTTTTGTCCTCTTTTTTTTCCCTGTTTTCTACCTTGAGAGCTCATTTCTCCTGCTATCCTCTGGATAGGATAGACAGGCTCCATTAAAATTTTTTCTGTATTAATTTCTAATCAATTGGGATACTAGAAATTTTATTAAGAATTTGAGTGAGTTTAGGGTTCACAAAATAATCACTAAAATACAATGAAGGAGATAAATTTGTCTTGCTGAATACATTTTACAATCTATTCAAAGGCCAATATCTTGCTTACCTAATCAGCATTTATAGTTGTTAATAATAGTTCACATTTATGGAGCTCTTATTCTATGGGAAACACAGTCCTAAGTATTGTATATTACCTCATTCAGTCATGCCCCAAACCTTATGCAGTTCATACTATTAAGGAACAATGTTAAAGTTTAATTGGAAAACAAAATCTGTCTCTCACAAACTCCAATTCTAGACTTGCCATCAAATACTTATATTGGGGTTTTCAACATTAAAGTTCTCAGAAATCATAATAGTCATTGGCACCAATAAAAAACCCTTTGGGTTCTCAATTTTTCCCAGTTTCCTACAATTGCAATATGAAAGCTTACTACTCTTTTTCCATGGAACCAAGACAACACTGAATTGTTTGCATGTCTGGCAAATAATTTAGAAAATGCTCAATACATTGGGGTTAAAATCACCTTTGGAAGGGTACATGTTGTCCAGAAATCTGGTATCCAGCTGCCAGAAGAGAAGCATGAAAACCTTGGAAAATAGCAAATAGCTACCCCAGTAATAAAATTCCTCTCCTAAAAAATGGTTATCCAAATTAAAATGAAAACTTTGAACCAAGATTTAGATATCATAAGAAAACTATATCAAGATCTTTGGTATGCAAATCACACAGAGAAGGCAATTTTTTTTAAAAAAAAGGATTTTTGCCACAAGAGGATTTGAGAACAAGATCTGAGTAAGGGCCTTCAAGGAAAGCAGGAATCTGAAAATAAAACTCAAGGGAAATGCTGAAATCAAAAGCAAGGAAGTCTATACATCAAGTAAGTACCAATATACATGGCAAGCAGCAAGATATCTATAGATTCTTAAAGTTTCATACTTTTAGGCTTTCTTATTTAGGTTCACAGATTCCTTCAGGCTATTTTCATGTATGGAAATAAAGGGTTGAGGTTAATTTTTTATATGGAGATACCAGGTGTTCTAGTGCCATTTGCTGAAAACACTGTCTCTTCCTCGGCTCTTGAATTGAGTTTATGTTCTACAAAATGCTAATGTTAAATAATCTTTCAAAACTCAGTGGACCATATATGTGTGGTTCTATTTCTAGATTCTCTGTTTTATTCAAATGATTTATATGACTTTCCTTACACCAACACTGTCTTGATTACTGTAGCTTTAGAGGAAGTCTTAAAATTAGGTACTAAACGTCTTCCAACACTGGTGTTTTTTTTTTTTTAACTTTTCTAGGTCCTTTGTACTCCTACATAGCTTTTAAATTTCAATATCCAATTCTTCATTTATAGCAAGTATACACAGACCTGAATTTTTATATATACCTTGTGTTTTCTAATCCTGCTAAATTCAAGTACAAGTTCTAGGGGCTCCTAGAGAGTTCTTAGTATTTTCTCTGTAGATGATCATTTCATCTACATATAAAGATTTTGCTTCTGCCGTGCCAATCCTATCCTAGTTGTGTCATTTATTCCCAGACTATTTTGGTGGAGCCTAGGTTTCAAAGTTTAATGGACAGATAAAGAGTAAGCATATCTGCCCTTGTTCCCCACCTTAAGGAGAAAATATTGTATCTTCTCCATTCATATAAGACATTTTTACTGGAAGTATAGAGTACATGTCTTTAATCTGTTGAGAAGGTTCTGTTCTACTTCTAGTCTCCTGATAGCTTTTACCATGAACAGCTGTAGAATTTGGTCCAATACTTTTTCTCCAACTAGTGACAGGATCACATGGCTTTTTCCTTTCCTCTGTTAAAATGATGACTTTTGGGGGTGGATCTTCCAATGCTGAACCAACACTGCCATCCCTATAACAAAACCACTTTCTACATCCTGCCAGATCTGACTTCTAAGAGTTTGTTTTGTTAAATAAATTTCTATCTATATTCATACTTTTTTCTTCTATTATCTTTATCCAGTTTTAGTATTAGCACAATGTTGAGATTCTAAAATGAGGGGAGAAGTGTTCCTTTTTTTATGCTTTAATTGTTTGATATAATTTATCAGTTAAAATTTTATGAGCCTGCTGTTGTCATATAGGTAGGTTTTCAAGCTAGGAATATACTTTCTTTAATAGGTGCTATTCAAATTTTATATTTCCTCCAGAATGAGTTTCATTAATTTGTCTTCCAAGGTACTTCTTAGAAGTTGTCAAATTTATTTCAAAAAAGATTTTTGTAATATGCTTTCTATATCCTTTTAAATTCTGTAAAATCTGTGGTAATGTCTCCTAGATCTTAATATTGTAATTTAAAAAATGTATAACTGATATTGTGTAACAGGAAGAAAAGGTCTAAAAGAGCAGGGTAATTGGGAGGGGTAGGGGAAGGGAAAAAAGGGAAAGGAAAAAATCTGAGAAAAGGAAAAAAATGGAAACAAGGTCTTTGCAAATAGAGAAGGGTGGAGGGTGAAGGGAGGGCAAGGGAAGGGGAAAAAAAATAAGAACCAAGAAACACATGTAATGGTACAAGATCCCAATGATGAATGTAACTGTATTTTATGCCTAAAATGTACCAATAAAGTTAATGGGGGGGAAAAGATATCTATAGATTAAGAGTCGTGTCAAAAAATCAACTCACCTTAAATGGTCAAGCGAAAGAGGAAGCAGAAGAGGAGCTTAAACACTAGGTTAAAGACAGCATTTACATTTATACTGAGGTGAAGAGACTGTCCATCAAACCAGATGAAATCCTACACTGTAGCTACCACATTACATTCATCAATTTAAAATACTGTGCATACACAGCACAGAAGTGATGAGAAAATTAAGGTTAACATTATATCATCCAAATCACCAAGTAATGAATGATTTCAATGATTAAATTTGACAGTCATATAATTCAATATGTACACGAAGGAGAGGAAATTGTCTTGACTCTATTTGAGGTAACAGTATAACCCCACGAAAGATCATAAGGGTTCTGAACAAATACAAGCTTCAACTCACACTGACATGGATGAAACAGACTTTAAATTTCCAAGGCCCTAAGATAGGTGGTATTATCTATTACATGCACTAGTAAACACTTGCTCCACTACAAGAACGAGCGCTGCAAGCAACAAGGCAGCCTTCCCATTAGTAATTACTGAAAAACCCAACTCAGGTTTGCCAAAAGCCAAATCGGACTAATTTAGCAAGGGATAAAGATTTTGAGAATTTTCAAATTGGAAGCAATCCTGAAAGATGATGTCTAACTCATAACTTGCTGGCAGGTAAATGAAAGCCCTAAAACTCTTTATAGATGGCTCACATCCAATTTTTAAAAAATTTTTATTTTATTGGTGCATTTTATGTATACAATATAATGACATTCATCATTGGAAATGTGCACCTTTACATAATCTCTCTTGGTTCTTATTTTTCCCCCTTCCCCTGCCCTCCCTTCAATGCCTCCATCCCTCCCTTTTTACAAATACTTTGTTTCCATCTTTTCATTTTCTCATATTAATTCATTCCCTTCTTTCCTTTCCACTACCCCTCCCACTTCCCCTTCCCTTTTGCCCCTTTTCTTCCTATTTCACATTATCTATTTTACCTTTTAGTCCTTATTTACACTTTCAGTTTCTCATAATAGAGAAACTATTTGGTATTTACACATGCGTGTCCTATTTATTTCACTTAAGAGTATCAACTCAATGTGCATCCATTTAGCTATAAATGTCTCTAATTTCTCATTTGTTATGGCTGAGTAGTACTGCATTTTATTTTTTAAAAAACCCACATTTTCTTTATCCAGTCTCCAGTTGATGGGCATTTGGGCTGCTTTCAAGTTTTAGCTATTACAAATTGTGCTGCTATGAGCATGGGTGCACATATGTCACTTATATCACTGTGGTATGATTCTTTTAATTCTTTGGGGAAGATACGCAGAAGGGGAATAGCTGGGTCAAATGGAACTTCCAGTCCTACTTCTTTGAGGAATCACCATGCTGATTTCCACAGTGGTTGCACCAGTCTACATTCCCACCAGCAGTGGAGGAGGGTTCTTCTTTCCCCACAGCCCCGCCAGCATTTGTTATTGGTTGATTTCATGATAGCAGCCATTCTTTCTGGGGTAAGGTGGAATCTCAGCATTGTTTTGCATCTCTCGAATGACCTGTGATGTTGAACATTTTTTCAATTATTGAATTCATAGCATTACTAGGTATTCATAATACCTAGTATATACATAATACCACCAAACAAACACTTATTAAGGACTAATTCAAGGAACAACATAATGAGATGCTGAGGGTACAAACATGGATAAGACAAGGCCTCTCTTGTTTATATTTCATTTTTAACATTTAGAACAAAATTTCTGAAAGAAAATATTAGTGGAATATTAGTGAAAATATTAGTGAAATATAAGTGGAATTTTAGGAATTCAGATGTTATATATCCTCCATTAAAATAGAAAAATGTTTAGGCCTGCACAGTTACTGATAGCTAGACCAAAATGTATTATCATTAGGAACCCTCCAGGCCCATTCCTTGACCATGTTCCTTGGGCATTTTCTTTTTATCTCTTGAGCTGTGATTCTCTCTCACCAATATCCATGTGAATTTCCTACACTTCAACTCTGCCTCTCTCAAGAAATTTTTCCAAAGCCCTCACTGCTGGAATATTTTTCCATCTGAGACCTCCTCCTCACTTCAAATCGCTTCTGCACATACTAAGTAGGGCTTCCATCTCCACCATTTCATTACAACTACCATAGATTCAATGACTGCCTTCAAGAGAAACTCTAACTTGAACTAAGTATTACTAGAACTACAGGTACATTCACTATTTCCTTCCTCCACACAGTAGATGGCACAACTAGATCCTCAAATACTGGCTAAGTTGACTAGTCCATAAAAAATAAAGATGGTAGTATTCATAACACGGTTATTACTCATTAAATAACACTCAAATTATCGGGCCGGGGATTTAGCTCAGTGGTTCTGCCGCCTGCCTCGCAAGCACAAGGACCCAAGTTCAATCCCCAGTACCAAAAAAAAAAACAACCTCAAATTGTCAGCTGTATACAGACAAGTGACTGCATATTTATAAAAATGATTTTTCCTTGTTAATTTTGCAAATATGTATTAAGTACTACATATGAAAATATACTTTAAGGTCTTACGGAATTATGGAATGTGTATTCTTAGAAAGGGAGAACTCCTACTCATTTCTCTGGAGTTAGCTTCTCTCCTTTTTTTTTTTTTTTTTTCTTTTTGGTGCCTGAGATCAAACTTGGGTCCTTGTGCTCGCGCAGCAGGCGGCGAAACCACTGAGTTAAATCCCAGGCCCTAGAGTTAGCTTCTCAACCTTCTCTAAGCAAAAAGGATCAGTGGGTGCTCAGAACCCTGTCAGAGCAGACCTCTTCACCACAAGCTCTACTGCTGTGAAGCCCTTCAGAACAGTACATCATGCCTGATACTTAGCAGGCTCTCCTTTCACTTTATTTTGAATTTTGTAGATAAGGAAACTTAGGTTCAGAAAAGTGAAGAAAGTCTGTTGTTGCATACAATATATCAAATAAGCTTTAGAAGCACAAAGACCTGCATTTGAACCTTCACAAGTTACTTCATCTCAGTATCTCAGGATCCAAACAGGAATAAATCATACGACAGATGTGTGAATCTGTGGTATGAGATAAGCACTCAAAACACCCAAGATTTCAGCTAGCAACGTCAAGCTGCTATTAGACAGTTGTTAGGAACTTAAAGAAAATGAAAAAAAAAAGAGCAAATTAGAGTATTTATTTGATATTTTAGGCTTGACATTAGCCAAAGGGAACATTTAACGTTAGGCAGAGAGTACAAAGGACTAGATGGAAAAAAGTAAACAGCTACCCCAGAGACAGAATACAGAGCTGTTGTAATAGCATCCACAGAGACTAGAGCAAATATCTTACCTGGCTGTACACGTCGTCAGTTAATTAAATAGGCAGAAGCTTCATAAAATCAAAATGAGTACAGTGTTTCAGAGAGTCAAAGAGAACAAAGGGAAGAACCTTTCCAGGTCTTTGGGAAGTACTTTTTCCAGACCTTTTAAAAGAAAGATGAATTTTTTAAAAAGTAAATACAGTCTGAAGAATTGGAACCTTTAAACACCTGATACTTATTTAGGAGAACAAACGAGAGAAAATTAAATGTCCTTTAAAAGAAACCATAAAAGATATCCAAGCATAGCACGTTGGTTAAGAGTAGGATTCTGGAGCCAGAAGGCCTTGTCCATAATTCTACCTCTTACCTACAATTGAAAGATCTTGGGCAAGTTACCTAAATATTCTGTACTTTAGGTTCCTCATCTATAAAGTGGTGTCAATAACAGTATCTATCTCATAAAGTTGTTTTTTAGATTGAAATGAGTTAATATTTATAAAGCACCTAAAGAGTGTCTGGTAAAAAGTAAGCACTAAGTGTACCTGAAATAATTACCTGAATTCATCTTGTTCACTATGGAAACAAAAATCTGATATGCTTCATTCATTATTTTACAATGACTACATTAAAAAAATGATTTTCTATATATTTACTCTGAAGCCATCAAGCTCCTTATATAAATTCTTATAAAATGGGAAACTCTAGATATGAACAAGAAAAATAAAAACAAGTCGTTCATTTGTTTCCTCTTTATCCAGGATCCATAGGTGAACGCTCGAGAGACACGTTTTCCCACAGCCCAAGCTTCACAACAATGGATGGAACTGTTTTGCTAGATGGTGCCCTCCCCTTCATCAGGTTGCTGTTACACTGGAAGGGAAGCTGGACCAGAAACCTCAAAATCACCAATGAGGTTTGAGTCAGTAATTTAATAAATTTATTTTATTAATTTTTTTTGCAGTGCTGGGGAGGGAACCCAGGGCCTTGCAAATGCTAGGCAAGAATTTTACCATTAAGCTATGCCCCCAGCCTTGTAGTTGTTCTACTATTGTGTAAAGGAGGAAATACATTGTTAACTGTATGCTATGTGTCTAGCACTGGTCATTGGTGTTTGGATAACACAAAATGCATACAAGACAGTCTTTTTTCCTCAATGAATTTATAATCTACTTAGCAGATGATCTCACACTCTAAGACTACTAGAGCCCGCATATGATTAAGTTGTGAATTTCACTTGCTTTATAAGCAGAAGCTTCAAGAAATAGAAAATGACAAACTGTGCCTTCTTAGAATACTCTTACTCAAAGATAATATTTCTTGTAAATTGCAGTGACTGAATCTATGTTAATAAAGGAAATAATCACTACTGGATCTTGTTTTCCTCTAACATACATGAGAAAATGTCATATCTGTTCAGATCTCCCAAACGCAAAGCATAGCCACATTATCTGTCCTTGTATATTATACTACTGGAAACCAATGCTAGTGAAGTGAATGAACTTAGGTAGTGTGTGGGGGGGTGTGTGGGGGTGGGTGTGTGCTGTTGTTTTTGTTGATGATATTGTTGTTGTCAGATGAGAGGACAGAATCTTAATGTCTGCCGGCTGAAAAGGAGACAAATCTCCTGAGACATTGTACTGAATACATGACACATTTTTTTCCTGCTTAAAAAGTATCAGAGACTAACACTTTACCTCAAAATTAAAGAAGTTAGGTTTTGGTCTTTTAGGGCAATTAGAGCTAGTAGTAAGACAGTTAACTAGGTCAGAAGAGAAAGCCAGGAGCAAAAAGCCTACAGGAGACTGTATATAGGCATAGGGTTTGGGGCTTCTTAATGCACAAAATAGTTTGAGTAAATGGAATAGAAAAATTCTCCTCAATGGCAAAACTAAGAAAGCACATGAGATGATTAATAACATGTAAAGTTTGGTGGAGAAAGGTATTCATGATTATGCATTTGTATTTATTTAAATATTCTTTAAAATCATATCAATCTGAATATAATTGCTAATTTATTGAATATTTATATTCATCATTTTAATAGCAAATTAATTTTGATAGAAAAAATTAGCCTGATTCAACGGCATACTATAAATTTATGCTCAGTTACCCACACTTGGGCTGCCCAAAAGGTCACAATCTGCAACCACGGACCACCTAGTGGCAGAAAGTAGCATTGCAAGGATAGTGACTAGTTAAAAATAAGCCGCCCAAGGGAGGGTCTTAGCAAACACAATTTAAGAATAAATATGTAAACTGGGAGTGTAGCTCAGTGGTAGAATGCCTGCCCAGTATGCGCGAGGTCTTGGTTCTCATCTCGAGCACCATAGATACATAAAAAATTTACTTTATAAAATGCTACCAATAGCTAAAGTAATACCTTTACAATTACAGCACTTCTTTCTCTCGTTTGGCAGTATTTAAAATACATACAGATTAGTACTACTGAATTAATTGCAGAGAATTCCTTCCAATACATCATATTTAGAAAATGAGTGGGTTTCTCACTCATAATCAAACAAACATTATCCACATAGGTGCCAAAGCAAAGACAGTTTAAGCTATCACAGCACCTTAAAAGGTTGGCAGAAATTCTTGGAAGGGTAATAGAATAATGTAGAATAAAATCATGATCCTGCAGCATGGACACATGAGAATAGCTTTTCTTCCTGAGTTTTATGAAAAAGATAAAACACTATTGTCTAAAATCAGTATACATATAAAATAGAATCAATTAATGAAAATACTAGACGCATTTAAAAAATCATGGTTAGAGATGACTTTTTTTGGTTGCCCAGTCTGGTCTCAAATTTGAAATTTGTGACCCTCCTGCATCAATCTCCCACAGTGCATTCCCTACCACGCCTGGCTTAGAAAACACTTTTGATGGAAAGCATTTCAAAATAAGCATATTCTTTAAGCAGCATATAATAAGCCTATTTCAATCTCTCGCTGATTACCACAGAACATGACTATTTTTCCTCAAATTTAACTATTCTCTGGAAAATTCGTATTTTGTTTTTCCTAAAAATCAAGCACAGATAAAATTCTTATTGACTGCGAGTTCAGAGGGTTGTGTTCCACTTAATATCTTGCTGAATTTGAAAAAACATATTGGCAGAACCCCCTGAGAAGTAAAAAGGTAAATTCAAAGTTCAATATATCTTATGTTGCTAAAATCAAGAAAATATGCTCTTCACAGTTACAAAGATTTATACGATAATAGAATGCAGGGACTTTTGACATTCACATTTAGTGGAAACTTAGACTTTAAAAAGTGAGATTTTTTAAACCCCAGAGAAGGTAAGAAGAGCATGTTTAAAAAACATCTGATGCAACAGAAATGCCATTTTCTAAAAGCAGCTGAGAGCCAAAATGATAAATCAGGATTCAGGAGGAAAAGGGATGGGAGTAAAGCATGAAGAAGGGGACAAAAACCAGACTTTTTAGTGCAAAACACAAAGTAGGACATTTCGCATAAATATTGGATTCTAATGTGGAGCCTATCAAAATGCCTTCCTCTGACAAACCACTTTGAGTATCTTCGCACATAGAATATTACTTAGAGCACATCTTATAAGGTAATGTGTATTTTATTATGAGTGCAGTAATAGTTTTAAATAACGTAGAATATTTGTTACTCATCACACTGTGAACGACACAAAGTTGACCCTAAATTTTAAAACTATGAGTCTGAAGAAAATGCATGTGGGTATTATGCAAGCACACACAAGCCGTGTTTCCATTTGTATTATATTCCTCCCCCATCTTATAAGCCATAGCATTGTGAGCATTCGCATACACAGAGCACATGCAAATGAAAACCCACATAAGAAGAGTGTCACTAATATTTCAAAAACTTTCTCCAGTAAGCTGAACCTCAGAAAGATTTAGTGTTCTTATTTTTATTCTTCTTTTAGTCCATACTCTGAATTCTACATAATGTACAAATATTTTGGCACATTTATGATACTGGTGACATAAAATCAGTTTTCCTCCAAATTAGATGCTTATTTATGAAAAAGAGATGCACATGTAAAATTTCAGTAGTGACACCAGGTCATTTTAGACTTTTCTTCAACTAGCTCCCATATAGATTTTTTAGCATGATACCTAATAACTCGTCATTAATATTTCATTAAAATAGACACAAGAGATTAATGTTTGGTACCCTTTCACCCCACAAACTCTATGAGCTGGGAAGTGTTTTCATTGAGAGAAGACAAGACAAGACCATCCCTAACTCAAAACTGCAAAATCTGAAATGCTCTAAAGGCTAAAACTTTTTGAGTACCAACATGATGCCACAAGTGAAAAACTTCAAATCAGTAAATCCTGTTTAATGTATGAAATTATTAAAATTAATGCACAACATTAACTTCAGGCTATGCACGTAAGGCACAGATGAAACATAAATGAATTTCATGTTAAACTTCAGTGCCATCCTCAAGATATCTCATTATGTATATGCGAATATTCTCAAACCCCAAACATTTCTGGTCCCAAGTATTCTGAATAAGGGTATTCAATCTAGACCAGTTTATAATGCTGGATGTGGTCCTCAAATAATTTTCTCAATGCTCAAATATCTATGGTAATTTTTGTGGTGCTGGCAATTTAACCCAGGGCTACTCTACCACTAGGCCAAATTTCCAGCCCTTTTTATCTTTTATTTTGAGACAGAATTTCACTAAATTGCACAGTCTGGGATCACACTTGCAATCCTCCTGCCTCATCCTCCTGATAGCTTGGGTTACAGATGTGTACTGACAAATAATTTTTTCCATCAGAAACTACAAAAGTTCATAAATTCACATTAAGGCCTCATTACAGTAACATTTCAGTTATTGGAAAAATGCAACACAAGAAGACTAATATAAATGCAATTTCAAAAACAAAATCCTTAAACTGTTAATCAGTCAGGATAGAAATCTTTCTGAAATGCCTTGTAAAACTTCGACTCACTCCTAAGACATAAGATAGTGAGAAAAGCTTAAGTTCTTTTTTTTTTATATAGTTCTGGGGATACAAAATGCCTTGAAGAACATGATGGGCACTTTGTTAAGTGGCCCCAGATTCCTGAGCATTTGGAGCCTTCATGTCTCCTTTTTATAGTTTGCCTTCTTCCTCACGGTCAGCTTTTTATTGGCTACGACTCCAGTGTATACCTGCCTCTGTTAAGTCTTCTACAACAACAACAAACTACAGATTAAATTATCTGGGGCTTGCAAAACCAGATTCAACTAAAGAAAATGTAGCAAGTAATTACTCTGTGTAAGGTACTGAATCAAATGTGTTAGACTTGTGTCTTGAACACAAATGACCTGGGGTCTGGAGTGCTCCTAGGGAGAGCTTTGAGGGAATCCCTTTGAGTATGCTTTGAAAGCTTTAGATCTGGCCTTCATGAGCTCTATAATATCTGCTAGAAGTTGAGGTTTGGAAGTAGTATCCCACCTCTTTATGGATATGAGTCTTCTCCCAGAATCCTAGGCGGCATTTAGGAAGTAATCAGGGGAACTGTGAGGGTACCAGAGCGCCAACGGCATGGGTTTTAGGGCCAGAGGTTGACTTTAAAGCAAAGGCACTTGCCAACCATGACGGTTGCCCTTCTGCTAGCTATTGTCATTTTTGTTGCTGCATTATGAGGAAGGAAGTATTCCAGTAAGTATTTCAATATTACATGACCATACTCCATGGCATAGTGCTGGAATATCACACTTATTGTATGTTAGGTACTTGCTAATACACAGCACACACTCAAACCCCTCCATATTGTGAACACAACATGAAAGGATATGTAAGGGGTTAGCTGCATTTTGACCAACCAATGAGAGGGATGATCAGATTTTTCAGGGAGCCAACCAAGAGAAAGCATAATTTGGATTACTAGGGAGACAGACCCTTCCATAAGTTTAAAATACAACTAAAAGGCATGCTGATAATTAAGAATGCAAGGGAACAGTTATTGCTGCTTCTGTTTATCCTAATAAAAGCTCTGGAGAGCCACTCACTGAAACATGAAGATTTCTAGAGGTAATTACGGTAGTTTATAAAGACTGTTGGTAATTTTCTAAACCCAATTTAACTGCTTAGGCATTTTATTTAAGGGAACTTTTATCAGTGGTGCTGGGGATTGAACTCAGGGCCTCTCATATGCTAGGCAAATAAAGGCACACTTCAGTCCCTATTTAAGGGAACTTCTGACTAAGCATTAATAATGATTATACACATGAGAACTATAACTCATTACTTGTTGGTACTGGGGAAATTTTCTTGGTAAGCTCAACATTCATGTTTGCAATTAATGACAAAGGTAACATTGTGATCTAAATTTTTATATTTAATGACAAAAGTAACACTGTGACCTAAACACAACAATGAGAACATTGCTAGCAACATGGTTCATAAAGGCTAAAAGGATAAACTGGGCCAGCTGTGGTGGCATACAACTGCAGTTACAGCACTCTGGGAGGCTGAAGCAGGAGGATCACAAGTTTGAGCCCATCCTGGGCAACTTAGTGAGAGCCTGTCTGAAAAATTTTAGAACTTACAAGTGGTTGGGGATGTAGTTCACTGTGAAGGCTCTGAGTTCAATCCCCAATATGACAGAAAGAGAGAGAGAGAGAGAGAGAGAGAGAGAGAGAGAGAGAGAGAATGAATTCTACCCAAGACCTGGGTAGTACAGTATAGCATAATGTTGCAAGAGGCTTCCAATTTTCAGTGTCAAACTAGCTCCTTCACTCATGTCCTTTGCTAAATTCTGAAAACAAACTATATCATCATTATACTGAAAATAATAAATATAAAAATAGGCAAAGATGAAAGGTTACAGTAACCTTGCACTGAGGCATGAGCAGTAATTCAGTGTTATTTTTCTGTTATTCTAAATGGCTGCTCTATCCAAATGTTTGTCAGCAACTGTATCACTGAACTTAGGCTCCTAGACAGCAGACTGGACAATGATGCTACTGCCTAACTTAACAACAACAACAAAAAAAACCCCATGCAAATCACAAGACTGGCGAACAGAATGGCATCCATCAACCTCACTGTATTCTTTACTTCGCATGGATTTTAAACTATGCATCAAATATTCTAAAAGCACTGATCCCTTGGCGTGGGATGATGTCTGAATTACTGAGATTTTATCAAGTTAAACTAAGAGGAGATAGGCAAGTGACTTGTAAAACTCCGTGGCCATGTAAAAGAAGCAGAAAGGAAGGCCAAACTTGGCCTTTAATTTAATTTCAAGTAGAGATACTTGAGAATATGCGATAAGAGAAACCTTCACATCAATCTCCAATGACCTGAATGTCACTTAAGGGGACCATGTATGATTTACGAAGAACAGAGTTGTAAATTATGAAATCTCAGTGGAATCAAAATAACAGCAAATGCTAATTTATTTACTGCTCATAACAATCCTGTAAGGCAGGTTCCATTATTGTTCCCATTTTATAGATGAGGGAACAGATATACTAAGAGTTAAGTAAGTTGGTTCAAGGTTATGCACCAGAACAGCTCCCAAATGTCTGTTATTAATAACTAGTCTATACTGCCTGGACACAAAAGTCTACACACATAATCTAAAATGTATCGGCTTATTATCAGGGACTTGGACACAGAAGGAATCCAAGTACTTCCTATAAAAACATAAAATGTTATTCAAAGGTCTACTTATAAAATAATTTCTGGAGCTGCAAAGCAAAATTAATTACATTTTTCATTTTAATTATAAATAAAAAATGTAATTGAGTTGTATTCATAGACTTGATGTCAAAAGATGTGGGCACTTGGTAGATCAGAAAATGAGTTTAGCTTCACCGTATTAGTAAAAAGTGACCATCTTGTTATTGGATGTGTTCAGATATGGGGGGCGTGCCCTACATGGGATGTGCATATCAGCTAAATGAACAAACTAAACCCACACATAGAACTATACTCATGGATTCAGCCTCCTCACCAAACATATCAGCCCATATGTAGTGTAACTGGTACTAGCTGCCTGGCTCACCATGAGCTTCCTGAGGGTATATCTTATTAATCTCCAGTGTCTGGCTCAATGCCTTATATTAGTAAGTTCTCAACAAATAATTGCCAAACCAAAGGAAGTAGTTAGCATCTGCTATATGGAAAGCACTATGCTAGATTGTGAGAAAGCCAAGATTTGGTCCACTGGGCGGGCCACATGGCAGAGTCTTCAGTATACTGTAGGACCAAAAAGGGAGGCACCCCTAGAAATAAGGACAGTCAATGTAGGACTTCAGGTTAAGAAGACAACTTTCTCCTTTTAAAGGTCACAGAGTAAGTGGGAATCCATATCTGTTCCAATCTATTGTTTCTCTATAAAAATAGGTCAACAGCTCCCTTTATTTACCTATTAGCTAACTTTTCTGATTCTTAAAATGAGAATAATACAAGTTTCAACATAGTACAATTTGTAACAACGGCTTTATTGAGACATAATGAACATACCATATAATTTGTCCTTTAGAAAAGTATAATTCAGGAGCTTTAGTATATTTACAGATATTCGCAACCACCACCACAGTCAATTTTACACAGCTTTCTTCCCTCTCTTCAAAGAATCTCCATACCCTTTAGCTCTGTCCCCCATGCCTCCATCCCTATACAACCAATAATGTATATTCTATCTCTGTGGATGTTGGACATTTCATATGAATGGAATCATATTATGTGGAATTTGTAACCAGGTAATATCTTTAAGGTTCACCTATATTAATGCATGTAACCATTTGCCATTTCTTTTTATCACTGAATAATATTCCATTGTGTATGTATACCACATTATGTGTACCTAGCTATCAGCTGATGGACATGTGGGCCATTTTTGCTATGTAAGTCAATATAATTTTAAGTCAGTAAGATTAGGCTGAAGACAGATATTCAAAGGAATGAAGATAATGATGCTTTGTGATGTTCAATTTATAGAAAAGAGCTTAGGTCTCATATCTCAATATTAAAATTCATTTGAATACTTGCTCAGGGTTACATCTTCAGCACCTAGAAACATGACTGACTCATACCATGTGCTTAGTAAGTATGCTGAATAAACAATAAATAGCAAAGAAAGAAAAAAAATGCAAAGGGAAAAAAAGCTGCAGGTGGGATGGAAAGAAGATTGAAAAGTGAAAGACTTAGGGAGTCAAATGTCAGAGACAAGAATCAGCCTGAGACTTAATATGTGCTGTGGATAAACTCCGTGCATTCAACTACTTACATTAAAATCTCCTACACAAAAAAAATTCTTATAAAAATATCAGGAACTGTGACTATTCAATAATAAGCCTCACCATAATATAAAATCTAAAGGTCTGAAACATTCAGGGTTGTTGCTCCTGACAATATTGTGCCAAGCAACATTGTGCCAACTCCACACATGTGTACTGTGAATTGAATGATGCCTTTTCCTCTTCACTTCTAACCATCTATAATTCTGCAACTCAGAAGCATCTGTAAAACCTGCAGTCTCTAGTCATTTCAAATGCTTACTGTCTTTATTCAGAGCTCAGTCATAGGTGGCTAAAACATTGTGAAAGTCACAAGTAGCAAGCTTATGGTCCCAATCAATAAATTTTTATATTTCCACAAAATAACCATGGAAGTTATAAGCATACATAGACTTTGAAGTTAGAGCTTTCTGTTCAAATTTTGATGCTTCTGTTTATTTGCAGTGGGCACATGATTCATCCTCTCTCTCTCTCTTTCTCTCTCTCTCTCTCTCTCTCTGTCTGCCCCAAGTTCCTAATCTGTAAAAGGAGATAAATAAGAAGAAAACCAACTTCACAGAGTAGCTGTGAGGATTAGATGAGATAACATGTGTAAATTGCTTACCTCAGAGTCTAGCACAGAATAAGTAGCTGTTTCTACAGGCTAAGCATCGCTCATGCAAAAATATGAAATCTGAAATGCTCCAAATCCAAGACTTTTGGATGCCACAATTCTAAACCTCCACCCATGGAACTCTGTTTCATGCACAAAATTATGAAATACATTGCACAAAATTACTTTCAGGCTATGTGTATAAGGTATAAGGGAAATATAAATGAATTCTGAGTTTAGTTTGGATCCCATTCCCAAGATATCTCATTATGTATGTGCAAATATGTCAAAAATTTTTAAAAGCCCAAGTAAGTAACACTTCTGTACTTATGCATTTGAGACAAGGGATATTCAACCTATATTAGAAAATAATTTTTCAAATGGGAAGGAAAATGAGAGATGGAGGGAGGAAGGCAGAAAAGAAGGGGGAAGGGATTTAATTTTTATTCTTAAATTCTTTTATTGGTACATTTTAGGTATACAATACGTTTACATTTATCATTGGGTGCTTGTACCTGTACATGATGTATCTTGGTTCTTATTTTTTCCCCATTACCTGTGGGCCCTGGGGAAGGGATTTTTTAAAAGAGAGTTGAAGAGGGGCCAGGGATTTAGCTCAGTGGTTTCGCTGGCTGCTGCACAAGCGTAAGGACCCGAGTTCCATCCCAGGTACCAAAAAAAAAAAAAAAGAGAGAGAGTTGAAGAAAAACTAGAAATAAGAGTTTGTTAATGGGAAGGGGAACAAGAGTTGAAGGGAGCAGGGAGGGATGGGAGGGGAAGGGGATAAAAAAGAATTAAGACATGTTGTGTATATGTACAAACTCTCCATGACAAATGTAATCATTATGTACTACAAACATGAATTAATAAAAAATTTTTTTTAAAAACCAGTTCAAAATTAGATCATTTCTTTCTGCCACTTCTTAATATGATCTCAATATTCCTTTTACTTTTCTTTTTTTCTCCTTAGTGTGTTGTTCTAAAGACAGACTCACTCTGAAACTAAAAACTGGTTATCAATTAATATTACATTTAAATTAAAAGGTATTATTAGGTGATTTATTTTAAGTCAGTTGTTACATGTGAAGATTCGATTAAAAATATTTGTAATACAATGGCAAGGCACTACCAAACTCTGATTAAAATACGTTGAAGCTGCCTCTGTGTATATTTGAATGTGTACCTGTTGCAAGAGGAAGGGGAAAGTATTTTGCACTTAGGACCTCCTATTACAAACAAACAATACATATGTAGTCCGTAAATATACTTTCTAAAGAAGAAGACACAGTGACTAATACATTTTATTACTGAAACCATTTTCCAAGGTTATAGATCGAGTTTTGGAGTAAAGACTTCTTTGGCAGGATGCTGGGATTGATATGCTTAAAAAGCCAATTACAGAAGTCAAATATGATTGGTATACCTGACTTTTCCACATATCTTTTGGAGATTAGCTTTTCTCATGTGAAGTTTTGTGCCCGGAGTCAAGTAAATTAGTACCATTGCCCTTTGGGCACGCTGCAGTAAATATGTTAAAACACAATTTTTTTTATGTTGGAAGAATGAAATTCCTGTCAAGAAAAGGAAATACAGACTTCTGGATGTCAACATAGATATTTAGGAACATTGAGGAACTGAGGCTGAAGGTCTGCTTGCCTTGTGACACAAGAGGGAGTTCTGAGAATGAACGAACACAAGAGAAATTAAACAGAATTTGAATCAGAAGGACTGGATAACTACATCTCAAAGACCACGAGCCCTACAAATCTAGCCTTAGGTTGGGAATGCTTTAAAAAAGACAAATTACTTGGCATTCTAAAGAAATGTTCCTCTTCACCTAAGGCAGTTGGGTAGAAATGGAGGCAAAGGCTTTTCCGAAAAACTATTTTAAGCATTTTAAGAGTATGTTTAGAAATGTTCTCTCATCACACTTTTGTCTTCCTTGCTAGAATTTTCCCACTTTAAGCTCAACAAACAAGTCAACATTTCTTTGGTATTTATTATTATATTAATCATACACATACACAGCTCAAATAAATGATGCTTTTAAGAAAATGTATTTTTCTATGTTTTCAATTTTAATTCTTTTAATTTTAATGTATAAAAAACTTGCTGTTAAAAATGCAATTTTAGGGTCAGGGATTTAGCTCAGTAGTGCTGCTGCCTGCCTCGCAAGCACAAGGTCCTGAATTTGATCCCCAGTACCAAAAAAAAAATGTAATTTTATAAGGATTCTAAGAATGTAGATTATTAATACTCATCAAATCCAAAAAGGATCTATTTATAAATTCAGTTTCTATACCGAATCTAGTAAATAATAATAATAATAAATCAGAAAACAGATCTTGAAAGAGGGGCTGAAATTCCTATGAAGCATAGTTCATAGGTATCATAGAGCATGGCCTTTGAAGCAATAACAGACTAAATTAGTTAAAAGATACATAGAGTTCACAACTTGATTAGCAAACTGAGCAATTGCCTCAAAAAATAGCCTTAATTGAAATGAACTATATGAACTTAACTTCCTTTGCAATCCTACCAATTACCAAACAGTTGCAAATCCTTGATTACAGGCCTAATAAGGCCATCCATAGTATTATTTCAAAGTTATCATCTGCTGAATAGTTTTTCCGGACCAAAGTAAAGGAATGCACTCAATAATTTAGATGTGAAAGCATTTAGATTTTCTATTTAGGGTAGTATAAAAAATCTGTATTCTCCAGTATAAAGTGGGAAGAAAGAAATTTAAACCAGTTACACTGCTTGGATAGCATACATGAACCTCCCCCAAAATAGAAATTTAAACCAGTAATCCTAATCAAGAAATTAAAAGCAAAAACTTGTGTAATCATTTTAGAAATGCATTTAACAAACATTCTCCCCTGGTGTGAGGAAAATCTTTTAATCTAAGTTATTTCTGATTTAGTGCAGTGTGTTCCATTGGAGGATGAGTGGGTCATTAAACTATTTGATTCCTGTTGATAAAGTATTCTTAAGTTCTTATCACCAAGTAATATTTGCATAGTAACTTGAAATGCAGCATAAAAAACCAAAACCTGAACCTCAAAGGATACAAACACACACACATACACTACACACACCATACACCTACATACATATATTTTGGGAAATAACTGCTTTTATGCAATTTAATCCTCAGAATGTGGTGCTCTTTCAATCATCGATTCTCAGGCACTCCACCTGAGAAAGCTTTTATCCCTGGAACATGTGGGAAAATAAACAGTTTGGGAAATGCTAGTTTCAATAATTAGTACTTCCACAATAATTTCAAAGGCTTACGTTTTTCAACATGGAACAAAATTTGCATCATTCTCCTCTTTAGAGTAAAAAGAAAAATTCAGAACCTCAAAGTGGCAACATTTTCTATTTGAGTAGAATAAACAGACATTAACATCAATGCATAAGTTAAAGATAATTTTTAACAATAATCATCAGATTCTAAGATGAGAAACAGAATGTATTTTTCTACAAAAGAAAATAGAATGGATGATTAAAATGAGGGGAATTAAATATGGACCTGAAGTTTTTTTTAATTACACATTGAACTGTGAAATCCACAAAAAACTAAAATTGACAGATCCAACACAAGGAAGTATGGCAAATGTTAAATTTCCATTTTCATGAATAACAGACACTGAATCCTTGTCTCAAGGCAAATCACAGTATAAAAGCGTATCGTTGGTACTCATATCCTAATCCTCATTTTTATACAGCCTTCTCCACTCTCTCATTTTCATTGAGCCTGAGCTATAAAAAGCTGTCAGTCACATTTCCCTTAACTCAGTAGCACCATCTTGTTTCATAAACTATTAAAAAACAATCTTACCTGTTATTTTGGCTGAATTCCACTATCTTTTTTGTCGGGGGGGGGGAGCACAATTTATCCAGTTTTTTAATGAAAAGTTTAATCCTACACCTTAAAGGCACAAAGACCAAAAGTCAAGTTCAATAGAGTTTTATTACTTAATCAGAATGCACAGGTAATACTGTGCATATTAACAGATATATTGGCAAGTAGGGAGTACTCATTACATATTTTGTGCTTCATGGACATTTTATACACACTTCTGCCTCCTTCACATCAGCCAGTAAAGTACATCTAAGTCACTCCCACTTCAAAAACAGCAAAAGCCTCTCTTTCTTTGATCCAATTTCTTTGTGAAGTTCCAATATTATTTATCCTTCATCATCAAATATTGTACAAAGTCATTATTACCACTTTCATTTCCCAACGTTTCACTTACTTGGACACCCACAGTACAATGGCTTAGAGATTCCTCAAAGGTCACTGATAACTTTAATTCCAGAACCAGTGACCACTCCTTACATAGTTTCTGTAGTATTTGCTGATTGCCCTCAGAAACTTTCTTTTCCCTCTCTGTTTCTGAGACACAAAAAGCTTCCTTCCTCTGTTGCTCTCCTTGTGTTGCCTTGGCCCTTCCTACGGGTGAAGGGTTGACTGCCAACATCTTCCCCTGGTATTTTCTCTGCATTATAGACAAGTTTAATCTAACTGTGCTCAAGATTGTTCTACACAGCTTCCACTAGCACTTTAGGACAGTTTACATTCCCAACTCTCCGCTCTTCAGCTCTCAGGCCTCTTCTGTTTCTCCATCCTATTGGAGCATTGTGCACCAAACAGCTAAACCAGCATCTGGTTATATCAAGGGGAATGAAAGAGTAATGTTGTATTGACTCTGAGGAAATAAATGTCTTCCCTGTTGGAAGAGGCAGGCCATGGTCCATGAGATGGTCCCTAAAAGATGAAGAAGAAATTAGTGTGTGCTGGTGGTGGGGTAATGTAAAAGTGAGCAAATGTTTAAAGGGACAATTTTTAGCCTAATATCTGTTAAATACCAGAGCAAGCCCTGGCTAGAACAAATTGTATTTCATTACTAAAGGAAATTTTGTCACAACAAAATGAAACTAGCTAGTGGAGCATCTGGCACGCAGTAATTGTTCAGTAAATGTCAGTTGACTCTGAGTAAACACCTATTATAGGACATTTTTATTGGGTGTGAAAATAGGGGTTCAAATTTTATTCCTATATATAAACTCCTGCCTACAGATATTAAGATTGATTTAAAAGTACAATGCATTCCTGGAGGTGAATGTGTTTGTAAACACTGGTTCTCCTGCCACCCAAGTGGCATAAGAGCCAATGTCACCCTGCCTTGGTTGGCCAGCATTGACGTGTCAATGGAAGTCCCAGACTCTAACACCTTAAATGCTTAAATTCTGTAACACTATTCACACTAAGAAAACCAAAAAAGGACCTGTAAGAGCGCAAGAGCAGTGATTGCTGACTTTCTTTTCTCTCTTCCTGTTTCTTAAGACTGCCCTGCTCTATAAAGTTAAAAATATGAAATCTTAGCAGTCTAGATACATGTTTTACAAGATTCCATTTATACAGATCTTAGGAAATCCAACTTATTTTCACTTTTAAAATCTGCCATTTCAAGGGCTGGGGATTTAACTCAGTGGTTTCACCACCTGTTGCGCAAGCGCAAGGAACCAAGTTTGATCCCCGGTACCAAAAACAAAAACAAAAACAAAACAAAACCCTGCCATTTCAAGAGTTTTGTTTATTTTTATTTCATTGTAATCATTATCCAACACGAGGAACAATATCAGCGAGCACTCCTCTTCAAGAACTGGGATATTCAGGCTTTCATTTTCCTTATGTCTGATCATCACCAGCTACAACTCATAGGAACGAGTGGTTTTCCTCATTCATCATTGAGAAATGACTACTAACAGCAATACCAACTGAACTCTCTTTTGGCCTCTAGCATTCTACAAAAATGAGAAATGTGATGGAAGCAATGGCCCAAGCAGAAGAATAGCAAAGCTTGCATCTCTTTCTCCCCTGTCTTCTTCCTCTTCCTTTCTAGAAGAAAGTTTGTCTCCAGTCTCACTGCCTCCTGGGGGAAATTTTTTTTCTCATGATAAACAAAGCAAACTCACCTGTCAAAGGCCCTGAGTTCTGTGTATACCTAAAATTGGAAATGTAATGCGGAAGGTGGTTTAAACAACAGATACTATTCCCAAGCTGACTGAAAAAAATCTAGATTGCAGCACGAAATGAATGATAAGAGTGGGATTTTGCTGTCTTTGGCACATCTTCTCATGTATCTTTTGCTTCGCAGTATAAATTTGCCTAGTATTCCATAACAAAAACCCAGAAGGCTACAGTTTAAAAATGAAGCCAACACCCCCAATGACTAATTTTGTTTGCCTAAAACACACAATCAACTACATGCTAGCTGCAGCTGAAAATTCTGAATTACTCACACTCAAACCACCCACACCTCATTCAACCTACTCCATGCTGATCTGTAAATGTTGCTTACAGTAAAATAGATGCTACAGGCAAAGGTAGCCTCTGGCCCCAGAACATATGTATTACTGCTTTCTAAATCCCTTTAATAAACAGAATAAGAAATAGTTAAAACCTATCACTCCTAGGGTCTGCAAATGCATGCATTTTCACCCATCCACATGTTTTAGCCTGTGTTACCATGAATAACATATTACATAATAGTTCTGGGCAGTTTGGTTCTTTTTTTTTTGGTTTTGGTGTAACTTTATTATGTACTTAATTTGTTTTATATCTCATTTCATAAATTGATTGCTAATTACACAGCCATTAGGTGTGTAAGTCTTTTTCAATTCTTAATAAGTTTTAAATGTAGTATATCTGAGGAGGGAGTTACAAACTCATTTACAATCACAGAATTTAGTTACTAACTCATTACAGCTGAGATTATATTTTATTTTCAGAACAGTAACTTAAGTTTAACAATTAAATATATATGATGAAAAGCCTCATTGCATTAAAGTCCTCAGAGTTGAGGGAGCAGCATGGCTATTAGGCTCTGAAAGATGTCCACAGGAAGTGGGCTTTGGGAATGAATTCAACATGTAGGGCAGAAGGGGGTGTGGGGCAAAGGGTCAAGGGAGAGTAAGGACACAATTCTTATGATTCTACTGGAAATATAATAGTACCCCAGAAAGCAATATTCCCTCCCCCCAAATAATTATTTAATTCAAAGGACTATGCCTAAATTGTCCAGACAACTAAGGATAATTCCAAACTCCTAATGAATTATATTCAGTACTCAACCTCATATCTGATCGGGGGTAAATCTTTTTGGTTTCCTATTCCTGGGCTCAATGACTAGAAATTCTGTGTGGCTACTGTCATCTTTATTTGTATAATGATTTCTATTAATATCTTAGACATTTTTAAAAACAGACAACTATGAAGATACTTAACCAATATCACTTGGTATGTTAGCACCAGAGAGAGGAGAGAGGAGAGAGGAGAGAGGCGAGAGGAGACAGGGAAAGGAAAGGGAGAGGGAGAGAGGGGGAGAGAGGGAGAGAGAGGGGGAGAGAGGGGGAGGGAGAGAGGGAGGGAGAGAGAGAGAGAGAGAGAGAGAGAGAGAGAGAGAGAGAGAAACTGACGTGATGGTGCATACCTATAATCCTAGCACTCTGGGAGGCTTATGCAGGAAGATCTCAAGTCAGAGAGCTTAGGTAACTTGACAAGTTACCAAGATGCTGTCTCAAAATAAACAAGGGCAGTTTGAATTCACACTTGCCCAAACATTGCCTTTTAAACATTTTGCTACTAACAAATAGTAAAAAGCATACTTTAAACTAGCGATGGCAAACCTTTTGGAGCTTTCAATGATAACAAACAGCCCACTGCAGCAGGTGGTTCATCACCACTACTTTAAACTCTAACTCAGTACCTATAAGGGTGTCAAAATATACGGTGAATGTCTAAATTTTTTAAAAAGCAAAAGACACAGCATTGCCATTAATTCCCTCAACATACCACCTCTCATTTCAAATACACTTAACCCATGGTTCTTGACACTTTCTGATGCAGTTCTGGAAGTCCTTTTTTGTGCCTTTTTGATGTGTGATTAAAAAAATACAGCGAATGTTGTTGCTGAGCACCATCCAACAGAAAGGCAGGCTGATATAAACATGACTGTATGTCATCTTTCTTCACTGGATCTGGCATTATGAGACAGCTAGCTCATCCCCAAAGTCAAAATGATCATGAAAAGCCAATGTTTTGAATAGATTCAGGACGTATATGCAGTCACCAACATGCAACTGGAGACACTCATAAAACAGGACTTCAGGAACTGCTTCAGAAAGTAGCAAGAATGATGGGATAAGTGTGGTCAAAGCCAGAGGGAGTATCTTGAAGGGAATTAATAGCCATGTGTCATTTACTGTACAGATCTTCCTCATTTAATGACCTACCTGTTTAACGACTCTTCAGACTTACCACGGAGGGGCGCTGTTCAGATTTAGAACCCGCTGCTTGGATTTATGACCCGTCTTTTTTTGTTTTTTTCTGGTACAGTTCTGTACATCTTGTTTATAGAGCCTCAGTGTCTTTTTTTGGGGGGGGGGCGTCCACCTTGTTTATATAGTACTATAATTTTTGCTGATTGTACCGTGCAGTACTGTAGTTTTATGTTCTGTTATATATCACTGTACTGCATGTAAGAGTTATGCAAATAAAAGCAGTCAACAAGTTGGAGTTGCCTTTGACCATTTCTTTGTTCTGAATATTGTAATGTACATACTATATACAACTCCTCATTTAGCGATCAATTCATTTAACGACTTAGTCACAGGAACAGAACTTGGTCGTTAAATGAGGAGTAACTGTAATACATTTTTTTAAAAATTTAAGCATTCATATTTTTAATACACCTCATATGTGCATGGATTTGAAATAATAGTCTCACCAAAAATATATAACCTTACTATATGATATATTCTGATATTTTCTTACTATTTTATGCAATTTCATTTAAAAGAAATACTAATGAGTTGTTGCCTAATACTTGAAAGCTCTCATGATAAAACCAATAAGCTTTTCTAATGCCACAAGGTAACACTGTTAGATACGAATATAGAAGTGTGAAGCTTCATTTTATTTATATATTTATTTTATTTAATTTCTTTTGGTACCGGGGATCAAACTAAGGACCTTGTGTTCATTTTATTAGTAGTTCAGATTGTGGCAAGTGAACCTGAACCAGCTTGAAGTATAATTTTGGATTACCTATAAAAAAGGGTTTGCTAAATAAAATAATATCAAGAAAACAGAAGGAATATTTTCCTTAGAATAAGCTATTCCTAAGGTTTTTGAATCATTTAAATGAAGCTGCATTGCTAATTATAAATGAGTGTTAATGTTCAGGTCAATAGGATATGTACTTAGAAAAATCTTGTAGGTACTTAGCTCAAAAAAGTTTGTAATTCAGAATATTGTTTTTAATCTGAAGCGGCAAAATGTTCATGTAACATTCAGACTCAACAGTGGCCAAAACATAAAATCATATATGTCATATATCATATACATACTATACATATGATAACTTCATAAGTCACTTTCATGTTTACAAACCTGCTCAAGGCATCATCTAATAATAACTGCAACGGGCATACGCTTTATTTGTAGAGCATTTTAAACTGCAGAAAACCTTTTCACTTTTGTGTACTGGTAACAACCAGCAATCCTTGGATTACTGAATATTTAAAAAGCATATAATGACATTTGCCAGACTCAGATGAAACTTAATATTTGTTTTTTTCTGCATATGACAGATTACCCCATCCCATGAAGAAGTCCAGGTGTCTGGCCTTCAATGACTGCCTCTGTTTTAGAAGCCCAGCCCACCCCTGCTATTCCCCTACCAAGTCTGAAAGATATGAAAGAAATTAAAATTTCAAGGTAAAAGAGCAGGGCAAGTCGTGGGGTGGGGGAATGCCATACCACTTTTTATATGTGAAGGTATCTACTAAAAACAACTCAGAATAGATGTTTTACCTTTTAGAAACATTCAACTTGTCATTAAATTGAAGGCACAGGAAGCTAAGGGAGTGAAAGACGGGCCAGGAACTCAGGGATTCCTGGATGTGAACCCAACCTTGGTCTTAATTCTGTTTTTGCTCTAAATCAATGCCAAATTCTTCACACCGCAGCTGCTTTATAGCAGGCAAGAGTTATACTAGGGAACAAACCTGTTTCCTAGCACTGTTGTGGGCTAAATGGTTATACAGTATTACAGATCTCAAAGGTGCTTTCCAAAAGGCAAAACACTATTCATGTATATTGGTTACCTTCGTTATATTAGTCAGGAGATCAAAATAGAGTATGTGTATCTTGCTAAGATGACCTTGAAAAGAGACCATTCTTTCCATTTCATTCCACGTTTTTGTCCACTGTAGTCATGTAGTTATTCAACCAGTTAGAAGATTTGATCATGTGATCATACAGGTTTTTAAAGCATCTGTAACACCTCTGAGTTTAGCATTTTCAGGCAGTTCCCAGCATGTTCAGGGCCCTCAGCTTTATCTGACCTCTCTCCACTGAGCCATCTGTCTCAAGGAAACACCCTCCCCACTCAACTCCCAATTGGGCAATCTAAGAGAAAGAGTTAGTTTTTGCCTGTCAGGAAAAGAAGCTCTGTTCTCTATACCATGAGGCCCCACATCCACTGCTACCTCTGCCCTCATGGCTCTTGCTTCTTCAAAGGATAGAATGCAGTTTCACTTTCTCCCCACCACTTCATGAGGAAAGTGCCTGGCTCCTTCGTGGCATTTAATGAATAGTCCTCTCTCCTTAGATTTGGACTATTAGTCCTCTCACCCAGTCATTAACAGGCAGGAAATGCCCTCCCCAGCAATCACTATTGTGTAAATAAAGCCATAAATTTTTGAAGGCTCGTGCAATCCCAAACCCCAAAGCTGCATGTGTGTATATGTGTGTGTGTGTGGAGGGGTGTCTTGATTGTAAAAGCATTGCCTTCCAAATTAAACTCAAACCACATGATACAGTCCATAAAATATACAAAACGTGCAGTCCAGTGACAGATTTATTGGGGCCTTTATGGAATAAAGAAAAAAAACACACTCTATATGGAAAACACTGCTACTTTTGACCCAAATAGCCCCTAAACAGGAAGTTTAAAGCAAATCAGCCAGCTGTGGCTTCATTGAGTTATGAAGGAGACCAGTGCAAGCAGCATTTCCTGTCACTGCCTGTCACTGTTTCTAAGTGCTTCTATCTGAATTGTTTTCTTAGATGGCTAAAAATATTATAGAGATTTCTTTGGGGATAGACACAAGACAATAAGGAGGGCTATTTTATGATCTGGGCCTGAAAGTGAAAACTGTTAACTTTTACCAAAAAATTTCACTTAGCACAGGTCGGTCACACTTTCAGTCACTTGAACTACTGTATTTTAATAAATACCAGACTAACAGGCCACATTAATACAAGTGTTTAGAATCAGACATTAGATAGCCTGTTTCCTATTAACTTGGGGTCAACATTCAGATCCACAATTTTCATGCACCTAATTAGTAAATGATAGAACTTGCAGACTACAGTGCCCCAGAGAACTACAGTAGGTTCTTAGAGCCCCTACACACACAAACACACGCACACACGTGTGTGCATGCACACACATGCAACATCCCACAGAATGACTTGTGCAAGTCCAACATATGTGCAGGGATAAGCATTCTCTGATCAAATCATATTCTAGACCCATTATTATTATTATACTCATCACTAAATGCAGAGACATTCTCATGTTCTTGCAGCACTCTGAATGCCAAACACTAGGTCACACGTTTTCAGCCTGTCAACTTCTCAACACAAAAGAGCTTGGGGGAGGGGGTTCAGTATGAAAGTAAATGCATTTTGCTCTTGTATTATTACCACATTAAGTTTCTCAGTATGTCCAAATGATTTTTCCCAACAGAATCAAGTGTATCTTTCTGAGAAGGAGGATTAGTACATGGCAGAAAGGCAATTAGTTGGTCGGTAAAAAGGCCCACCGAAATCCAAGGTTTTTCTCCAAAAAGGCCCTTCATTCTCCCCCGGGGAACCTGTCAACCTTGCCCCTCCCCTTGCTTGAACACTCTGGCACAACCTCAGTGTGCAGCTGAAACCACTGCTATAGACACTCACAAAACAACCCAAGTTACATAGGCTCACCACACCTCCAAAAACACACAACATTTAGAACTGCCAACATCCACAAGTGATGTTCTGCTTCATACTTGTGCAGGATCGAATAAGGCTTCTCTTCCTGCTGTCCAATCACTTGGGGGCAGAGGATACTGACATAAATATGTTGAGAGTCCACATTTTTCTCAAAATCACTGCTGAAAAGAAATACCTCTCCCATTCATCGAGGTCCTGATCAGTCATAAATAGCAAGAGTTTGGAGAAATATCAGAGTGCCCTTTAACAAGAGAACACCTACAACCAGCCCATCTATTGAGCATCTACTTTCCAGAAGACAAATGCAACCTTCACTCGGCTATGGAGGTAAAATGCGAGCCCCAACGTCTGTGCCATGGGTCTTGTTGAATGTACTTCTATATGTTTTAAATAGAACTAAAAAAAACCCACTCTCTAATATATGGATCCAATCTTAATAAAGCAGCCACCTTAATATTACCCAATAATCTCATCTCCATTTGCAAATAGCTAGGGAATTATTACACAGGTATGTGCCCAAGCTGATATTATATACCACACTTTTGTTTTGCTTTGTTTTATTTTCCTGAGTAAAGGTTGAAGACTACAAAACAAAAAGTGAAATGCAAGCTTTGGTTCTTTGACACTTTTTTTCTAACAGGCCACCCCTCCCACCCTGCTCCCCAACACACCCTCTCCTTTGGTTTCCTCATGCTGTCACATAAGGAGAAACTGTAAGAGCTGCACCTAAAGACCAATGGTCCTCTAGGCACAAAAGATGATTGTGGTAGATCTTTATGGATACAGTAGAAAGAGGCACTATTCACACCTGTATCTTGGTAAATAAAAACCTATGCAAATCTACCCTGTAAATGACCAGCGTCTGGCTGAAAACGCGACTTCTTCCAGTATCCTTTTTGGGTTTCAACTGTGACTTCATCACTTTATAAACTAGACATAACAGGAGGCATCCCTGTCACAATTTTTCTTTTGTTCCTTTTTAAATCTGGTGAAACAGTTTAAACAACCGTTTCTACATAACTTCGCGCTGAAGACTGATTGCCCTGGGATGTAGGGAACACTAAATGCAACTTGAGGTGACAGAAAAGTAGCAGTTGGCTTTCAGGCTAGTTGCCATTGCATGTTTCTCCCTGAGTTGTTACTGTGGCCTCCAGGAGGACGGTCAAAATAATGTTTACTCTGTTGCTGACTTTTCACCAATAAAAAAGAGAAATAATGATTACCTGAAATCACAGGAAGAATGTTCATAAAATGCAAGAATAAATTGGAACACTAAAGCTATTCTTTCATTATTTCTATTTCTACTCCAGGCATTGGAGATAAGAGGGAGAGACTCTGTAACCTGCCTAATAAGGAGTAATATACTGGTACATTCAAAGAAACCTGAATGGGCCTAAAGAAATCTTTCTCAAATTTCCACCCCAGTTGCAGGCACTGCCAAGAAGCTTCGAATTCAAAGAATCTGATGGGGACAATTTTAAGCCAATCTAAGTAACCCAAAATGAAAACACAGACCCAGAGAACATTCAGTTGCTAGGATGCTCTCATGGCCTAAGATCAAATAGGCTGCTGGAATTCTCTGTGGAGCCTGCCTTTGCTCAGTTGGGCCCTTCAAGCTCATTCAGTGTACAAGCATGAAACAAACTCTGGCCCAAAATCAGAAACAAATTACTCCTTCTGCACAGGAGCCTACTTAATGCTGATGCAAGAAGGACTTGAAAGTGGACATAACATTTTAACAAGCATGACTAATTGAGTCTTAAATCACTAATCAGCCTCCTTTTTTCCTTAACACTGTTCTCATGGCTGTTAAAAAGAGTTTTGGGAAGCCAGGCACAGTGGCTTATGCCTGGAGTCCCAGCTACTCTGGAAGCTAAAATAGGAGGATCCTTTCATCCCAGAAGTTTGACATCAGAACCACAGAGGTTCCAGACCAGCCTCGGCAACATAGTCTCAAAAAAAAAAACAAACCCAAAACAGATTAATTCTTGAAAAGCATCATTATATATAAAGGAAATATATATCCACATAGACACATACACTACAACACACATTTTAAATCAAAGTCCTTTTTGGTTTTGCTTCCTCTTGAGTTCTGAGCAATGCATCTTTTTTTCTGAAACTTAACTGCCTGGAGTTGAACACTCGAGTCCCAGCTTTTTTCCTGATCTTCAGCGAGACATCACTTATATCAAATATCTACTATAGTTTACAGTGAACCTTTTTTTCCATTCTTAGAATTGGAGGAATGCTGTGAAAATAGGTGTTTTTCTAGGGAGAAGCCAATGCATGACTGTAAAAAATGTTCGAAGCTGACCACTAATCTGTGCAGTCGTATATATGTGTGTTTGTGTTCCCAGACAGTTTGGGAATACTTTTATTTCTCAAATTAAAATAACGTACTACTTCCTGAATTGTCCTTTTTTTTTTGAGACAGAATCTTGCTATGTAGTTCAGGCTGCCTTGAACTCACTATGTAGCCCAGGCTGGCCTTGAACTTGCAGTGATCCTCCCTCAGCCTCCTCAGTGCTGCGAGTTTGGTTGGATTGTACTATTTTTCCTATCAATTTTTAGAACAAAATGATGGCTTAATACTGTGCCTTTGCTAGAATGACATGAGAAAAGCAATTTTTTGAACCTGTTCAGGTACTGTGGATGTCATTCATTAATTCTCGATAAGGAGGGCCGGGGATTTAGCTCAGTGGTTCTGTGGCCTGCCTTGCAAGTGCACGGTCCTGACTTTGATCCCAGGCACCAAAAATAAATAAATAAATAAAAGAAGAAGAAAAAAGAAAATTCCTGATAAGGTAATTGATGCATTATTTATCCTAATTCTCGGTTATCTTTCCACCATTGTCACGTGGCTATCTTAGGGTAACATATAACCACTCAGAAAGAACAGGATGCCATGCAACCATTTGGTTTCCTTTACAACTACAAGCTCACATTAATATAGATCTAATTGCTTTCTTCATAGTCATAATGTGTTCCTTGGTTGATTGATTAGTTTACAACTAAACCACTTGCACCTATACATAGTTTATTCTCTTACAGGGAAAACTCTATTTTACCTGAAGCTCAGGTTCCATTTTTGAGGTGAGAGATGTATCACACCTATGGAGAAGCAGAAAAATCTCACAAAGAAACATAATTTTTGATTTCTACTTTCTTACATTGTATATATTTATAATGCAGGAAAATCCTTCTGTTCAATCTAGTAGATACTGTCACAAGAAAACTCGACAGCACAGAAGCATGTTAATGAAGTAAAGGTAAGTGGAACCCACATCTCTTTCAGACACTTGATCTTTTTAACATGGCACTGGTCATTATCTAACTTTAATTACAGGATCAAATTACTTGTCAAACATGTATTGTTACTTACTCCTGTCTGCTCTGTCCCAATCCCTGTTTGTAATCCAATCAGACAACAGCACTTATTTCAAAACAAAGAAATTCCACCTTCCTGAATTTATTGTGTAAAACTATAAATGAAAATCTTTATCATATTAAGACTTCTTTTTTCCTTCCTCTCTCCTTTCACATGTAAAGATAGCTGCCTGAAGGACAAAATTGTACTTCAAACTATGTTATGAACATCTGCACAATAGCCTAGTGATTGCCAATGTTCCAGCATGTGCAGCACTGTACAGCCACTCAAAAGACAAAAGGTTTTTTTTATTCCCAAGTTGTTTTTTATTTTTCATATTGTCAACCTCACCAGACAATAAATAATATACCTACTGGTAAAGGGATGACTTATAAGAGTGCTTGGAAGTACAATGACAGGCAAGAAAACACATCTGAGGCAAAAAGAACACAGGCAATTACAGGAAAGTACATTCTAATCTACCTTAAAATTTTAGGTTCTTGCAAGTGCACAAAAAGTCTTCTGTTTAAGCGAACAGTTGTACACAAAATCTGCTCCCCTGTGAGCATGTAAATTGTCCATTTTCTTTTTAACTTAACATTTACTAAGCACCTATTTTGTACACAGCATTATTTAAGTATAGAATGGGCACAAGGTAATTCCAAATGTACTTTGGCTACCAGTTCATAATTACAGGCATTATCCCTCTTACAAAGCCGCTGTTGTGAAATGCCTGAAGTGGACAGTTAAGGAAAAATAGGTATTTTATAATAGTCCTGGGAGTCATTATAAGTGCTTAAAGCAGCAAAGAAAATAAGAGAAAAAAGCAGCTCTTAGAAGTAGAACAAAACACGCAGTCACCACCTGTAGTCTAGCACTATTATCAATCCTTTCTCCATTATTTATGATAAACTCCTCCATTTATGTTTTCATACAGGATGCCCAATCCTATCACTGTAAGCGGGGCAGAATGGTAACTACCGAAATTTCCTCCTATTGTTTCCAATACCCATTTACCTTGTTGGTTCTGGCCCCAAGCTGTATTATTTTCACTTGAAACATTAAAAATGCATTTGGTCCAAGTTGTTCAGCAGCAAGTCAGTACATCCAAAAGCAAAACCAAAGCTTATGGAACTGGGATCTAGGTATATAATCACTAGCAATGGGACAAGTTGCTTTTGGTCACCCTCCCATTGTAAAAGTGGAAGTATCTTTTGCTTGGCCTGAAGAAATTCCCCTTTTTACACGGGAAGCACTGAACTGCCTCACATCCTTCTCTTGACAATAATTTGAAAAGCCGATGTGAAATTTATTATATAGTGAATTCCATTATAAGCAGTTCAGTTCTTTGTTTCTAGGTAGAAGACAGCACCTGGGTGGCAACTGCACCTTCCTTTAATAATCTCTTTCTCCCCATTCCAGACACTTGCTAAACTTAGTAGCAGGAATGCCTGCCAACCAAGTCGCTTCTACTGCACTGGGAGAATTAAGTAGTGTGGAAAGGTAGAATATTAGCTGGGGCCTATGGGCAAGAACCTACTTAAGCTTTGTTTGGAAAAGTCTTATAAATATGAAAGCATCCTCCAGAAGTGCTGCAAATTCAAAAACTGTTTTAATTACTTTTAACAGTATTTAAACATTAAAGACTAAATTTGCATTGGCAAAAGAGAAAATCTGAATTTAATCAGGAAAAAATTCCAAGGTCTCTGGTAAACTTCATTGTCAATATGCTTTTCATCACATGGGGGAAAAAAACCTGAATTTTATCATGCATTGATGTATACTCACTTGTACAGTTATATCGACAATCTGTTTTACAGCTATTCTATCAGTAATCACCCAAAAACTTACTGATTAACCCACAGTGCCTGCATGGAGAAAAATGAGCAATCATTTCAAAATTAAATTAAACCTTGTAGTAGTTTTGTTTTAATTTATGCTTTTCTGTGAACTCTACACATGCATATGGAAAGGCAATGGGGGATCCTAGCCCAATTTACAAATAGCAATTAAAGAATATCTTGGAGAGATTATTTTGGTTTGGGCCTATGCTTCAAAGTTTAATGGACAGATGAAGAGTAGGCATATCTGCCCTTGTTCCCCACCTTAGGGAAAAAGCATTGTATCTTCTCCATTCATATAAGACATTTTTACTGGAAGCATGGAGTACATGTCTTTAATCTGTTGAGAAGGTTCTGTTCTACTTCTAGTCTCCTGATAGCTTTTACCATGAACAGCTGTAGAATTTAGTCCAATACTTTTTCTCCAAATACTGACAGGATCATATGGCTTTTTCCTTTCCTCTGTTAAAATGATGACTTTTGGGGGTGGATCTTCCAATGCTGAACCAACACTGTCATCCCTATAACAAAACCACTTTCTACATCCTGCCAGATCTGACTTCTAATAGTTTGTTTTACTAAACAAATTTCTATCTATGTTCATACTTTTTTCTTCTATTATCTTTATCCAGGTTTAGTATTAGCACAATGTTGATTTCCTAAAATGAGGAGAGAAATGTTCCTTCTTTTTTTTGCTTGAAATGTTTGGTATAATTTATCAGTTAAAATGTATATGAGCCTGCTGTTGTCATATAGGTAGGTTTTCAAGCTAGGAATATACTTTCTCTTTTTTTGTATTAAATTCTTTTATTGGTACATTGTAGGTATACAACACAATTACATTTCTCATTGGGAATTGTACCTTTATATAATGCATCTTGGTTATTTTTTCCCCGTTCCTAGCCCTCCCTTCACACCCTCCACCCTTCCCTATTTACAAAGACTTTATTTCCATTTTTTCCATTTCTCATCATTTTTTCCTTTCCCTTCTTTCCTTTCCCCTGCCCCTCCCACTACCCCTACCCCTTTGGACCTTTTCTTCCTATTTTACATTATCGATTAAGGAATATACTTTCTTTAATAGGTGCTATTCAAATTTTATATTTCCTCCACAGTTAGTTTCATTAATTCGTCTTCCAAGGTACTTCTTAGAAGTTGTCAAATTTATTTCAAAAAAGACTTTTGTAATATGCTTTCTATATCCTTTTAAATTCTGTAAAATCTGTGGTAATGTCTCCTAAATCTTGATATTGTATTTTTTAAAATGTATAATTGATATTGTGTAATAGGAACTAAAGGTCTAAAGCAGCAGGGAAAGTGGGAGGGGTAGGGGAAAGGAAAGAAGGGAAAAGAAAAAATATGAGAAAAGGAAAAAAATGGAAATAAAGTCTTTGCAAATAGGGAAGGGTGGAGGGGGTGAAGGGAGGGCAGGGGAATGCGGAACAAGTAAGAACCAAGATACATCATGTAAAGGTACACGATCCCAATGATGAATACAACTGTATTTTATACTTAAAATGTACCAATAAACTTAATGGGGGAAAAAAAGACTATCTGGGAGAAAAGAACTCCTTCGAAATACATTTCTTTAATTAGACCAACAATAAATTCATACATTGTATCTATCTATCTATCTATCTATATATATATCAAACAAAAAATGTTCAGAAAAACACACAGTAGGTCTAGCACAATCATTATAAAATTACAATCACCTAAATGCCAGCTTGCATCATTTCCCTTGGCTTCATTTTTTTTTAACCATAGAAGCGAACTGTGCGCTGAAAACTAAAGTCACCTTTTTAATTTCCCAAAATTCCCCCTTCTGCCCTTCAGACAGGTAGTAAAAGCAAGCTGCCCAAACGTGGAGCTCCGGGGAGGGAAGAGACACGGTTCTGCCAGACAGCTGCACCACTGCTCCACGCTACATGGAAATGGGGAAATGAGTTGTTAAAGCATTTGCTGATGATATGTCATGCGAGAAGTTCCTTTACATTAATAAAGAAGAAAAAAGAAAAAGGAAGAAGGAAGGAAGGTGGGGAAGGGGAGGATCAAAGCTCTAAAATCGCAACAAAGTTTCGGGATCAATTTTCTTTCTATTCGTGGTTTTGTAAAATAAAGTTTAAAAGACATCGCATTTCGTCGGCGTCCTAGAAAGGCAGGCACTCTCAACAAACCCCAACTCGTCTCCAGCCTTACCTTATGATGCTAGCGCAAACCCAGAAGCTAAGGGGCCCTGCTCTCGGCGGCAGCAGTAGGGGCAGCGGCAGCGGACAGTGGCACATGCCATCTGTTAGCGGCAGAAGCAGAAGAACCGCTGCGCGAGGTGGCCCCTGCGCCGGGAGAGCCTTTAGCAGGGGTGTATACTGAATGTCGCCATTTTAAAGCGAGGTTCCTGAAATCATTAGATATAAGCAAATTAAAGCCCGCCCCACCTACATAACTTCAGGGCTGGGACGTGCTACCCGGCTCAGTCGGCCGCAGTGGGGTGTAAAATGTCAAGTCTAGAGACACGCACAGGGGGACTCTCCGACAGAGGCGACAACCCCTCCGCTCCCCTCTCCCCCGGGCCGCCCCCGAGCTTCTGCGAGCCCCCTCCGGCCCCCAGAAGAGATGAGGTCCTCTCCTCCGGACCCCAGGGGGGCTCCTGCCCCGGGCCGGCCTGCGGGCCAGGGGCGGGGACGGGGGAGCGTGCCGGCCCTCCCCTGCGCTCGCATCCTCTTGGTTCAGTCCACTTGGAGCACACCTCGGAGCACCCCGGCTCCCTCGCGGCCGGCGGGATGGCGGGCAGGGGGCTCCCGCCCCGGCTAGCGGCTGCCATGGCAACTCCGGCCCAAACCCCGGCCGGCCCTAACCAAAGGCTTGCCCCGTGTCCCGGTAGGCGCCCTCGGCCAGCTGCGCCCTCTCAGGGTCCGCCGGCCTGGGCAGCCTGGGCCCGGCGCCACCGGGGCCGCGGCTCTCAGTGTCCCGGGCCTGACACAGGGGCGCGCCGAGGGAGGGGAGCCGGTGAGGGGGCTTTGGGAGCCAAATCGGCAACTCGCGCGAAACTTGCGGGGCTCTGGAGCCGCGTTCCGGTGGCGGCCGTAGCAGCGGCAGCGCCGAGCTCGGAAGCGGTGCGCGGCCGCCCTCGGCCTCCCGGCTCCGCCCCGCCCCGCCGGGACCGGCCAGGTACACCTCGCGCCCGCACCCGCCAACCTCACCTGGCTCGGCGCCGCTCCCGGCCCGGCTCCCCGCTGCCAAGCGGACGGCAACTCGGACGCCCGCTGCCCGGGCTTCCGCGCTCACCCCGGGACTCTGTCCTCTGCCTCCCTCTCGCTGCTCCGAAGAGCGCCAAAAAGTCGCGCTCCCGATCACGCTCAGAGTGCGGGCACTTTCTTCCTGTAAGGCGCTGTTTCGTCGCGAAATACACTCTTTGTGTGATTCGTTCTTTCGTGCTGGGTTTTCGGAGCGCGCAGCGCGGGCTTTATTCTCAGGGGGTGTGGCGCCTCTTCCCCAAACCCCGCAGCCCAGCCCCCGCCGCGAAGGCCCTCCGTCATTTCATTCTGAAGAGGAGGGGGGAATCACCACTCTCAGGTTAGAGAGAAAGGAAAACAAACGGAGCACGTACGCGTGCTGTTGGCACCGCCAAAGTTTCCAGAGCTTCGGAACGGAAATGCCAAGGAAATGCAGAGGGGCTCAAGGCTGTGAGCCTAGAGACACGCCAGAGACCCCTGAGGCGAAATAGGTGATGCTAAAAATGAGTTAGTCGATAAAAAGTATCAACTCATTGTAGGTTAAAGAAATACTCACCAGCTGCCTTTCTTGGTCCTCTCCCTTCCAAAACTGTCCCAATCTTTTATTTCCCTGTAAGAACTTCGCCAATGAAAATGGTCATCAGTGCAAATAGTTGCCCTTCTTCAACGGAGTTGCAGGGTAGGAAAGACGCCGAGGTAAGCGTCCGGATACTTTTGATTGGAAAATGGACAAAGCAAATGCAGTTTTATATTTGATTAAAAAGCGTGCATCTGGACAGCTAAATTACAAGTTTCAATTTAATGCAAGTGTAATAGGAGCACCAGCTGTCCTTTAATTGGAGCTCCGCAATAATAAACGCGTGCTTTTATTTAATTTTATGAGGACAATTGTAGTTGATAACGCACGCATATGCACGATCATCACTGACAAGCTCATAGCAATTCAGGGCTGCTTTCCTGTAATCAACTGCTTTACCTGAGGACTCGGCTCTCCAGGCTCTACAGAAAGTGCAAAACGTCGCGGGGATATTTAAGCAGCGGTAGGTCGAGGAGTGGAGTGAATTCTCGAGCTAATTATACTTGTTAATTCTGCTGGACGGATTCAAATAGAATTCTCCAGCTAATTTTAGGCAAGAAATCAATCTTTGTTTGGTAAATGCAAGATAATAGCAGTAGGATCCTAATGCTAGGGAGAAGATTGAGTAAAACCGCCCTTTGCATAATTGAGAAAATCCCCCATGGCTTTTCGCAAGAGCTGCGAAAGTGATCAGGACAACGTGCAGGGACAGTGTGTGACACTTTGTGATTATGGGTAGAATCCTACCCTAAGTCAAAAAGAGCAGGAATTTCTAATTATCGCACTAATTTCTAACCATCTAGCTGTACCGACCTCCCTTCAAACTGGCCAAATTGCCTGTCTGGCCTTAAAAGTCAAATTTGTCTGACATATAGGAAGTGGCTTTGGCAGTCCAGGAACTACCACAGCTAAAAGTAGTAGGTGTTGGCTACCACAAGAGGCTGGAGAGAAGGGCAAGGCTGAATTATATAACTTTATACCCAATGATCTAACAAATGTGGAACTGTTATCACCAGGAGTCAACAAAGGAGTCTTTATACTCAACATAACTTGGGTCAACACTAGGACTCTTACCTCTGTCCACCATTGCAAGCCCCATCTCCTGTAGGACACTCGGGGTTTCCCTAATAACACACCAACTGGCTCAGTTTTATTGTTCTTGAATTCCTGAAATCCCTGTTCTATCATAAATGTAAGGTAAATGCTAATTCTTGGGATAGTACAGCTTCCACATTTTCTCTGGCTTGAAATTGCAGGCTAGTGAAAAATTGCAAATGAGGCTGTATCATTTTCTTTCCCACACTGGGGGCAGAATATAACCTTATAAACAAATTGCAGCCTGCTAAACTGTCTTCCTTTTATCTAGGGTGGCCTGACCTCCACAAGGGTCGCTAGGCAAATTTCTATGCCACCCAGCCACTGGGGAGGATTTGCAAAGGCTGTAGGAAGTTGTTGTTCCCTCCCCTTGGCACTTTAAAAGGACTCATTTGCTCTCTAGGGTGGACTCACCTTGAAATTACTTTCCACTTTACTAGAGTGGTTAGAATACCCGACATTTTCTCTTCTGTTCTTCTCCTTAGGCATGATTGGGGACGTGACCCAGAAAAAAATAAGGCTGTTTACTGACTAATAAGCTAGATGAGTTCTTCCCATAATGTAAGTACATTATTGTCTTTCTATACTTATGCCTATTCCTCTTTTGCAATGTGAGATTGTCTCAGAACCACTATCCTAATGGATCTTCAAAGGTCAGTGCCTTGCAAAACTTGGACTCAAAATACCAGTCCTGTGCCTCCACTACAAAAGGTCACACGGAGTCATGTAAGCAAACTTTTCAGCACACTTTGGGAACATTCTTCCTCGAGCTCTTACATCCTAAAGCTTGAAATGGATGCTTATGTGGAAGATGTAAGGCTAATACTCATGTAAGGATGCAGCAGCCTTGCAAGTAGAATGTCCTTCCAATAAAATATAATTAACTATGATGCAGAAAAGATTTCTAAAAGTTACTTAATGGTTTAGTAACAAAGGGATCATTGTGATCCACCACCAAACAAATGTTGCTGTGTTTTTAAAGATGCTGGGTAGGTGAAAAGGTAAACTCAATTCTCACTATATTGTAGTAAGATTATCTTTTCATTCTTATCCTAAGCCACGTAACTCATTTAGTATTTTTTAGATTGTCAACCTGTGCTATGGACAAATGGGAAAGACTCCCACCTGATTGAAATCCGTGGAGTCGTCCTCATCACCCTGGGATTATCAGCACCAGTACTATTTGCTGCTGCTCTGTTCTAGAGATGGCCCTGCAGCCTGCAGCTATACCGTGACATATATAAGCATTTGAGAAAGAGGCCTGTGGCCACTGAAGAGTAGTTCAAGAGCTATAGACATTGTTCATTATTCATTTATTCCTGAAAAGCCTTTTTCATTCAGAGTTGGGAACTTGGAGTTTGAGGTTCACACAAAGTTTCCAGCTAAAGAAAGAGAAAATAAAAGCAGAATCTGGTTGTTAAAAAAAGTTTGCATAATCAAACTATGTTGGCTTCCAAGGTAACCCCCCTGTAAAATAGAGGAGACTCTATTTCCTACAGAAGAAAAGGAAAAGAAACCTAGTAACTAGCAAAATACTGAAAGAATTGCAAACATAAATAATAAATTGATCAACAATTATCAGATTGTAAAGAAATTTCCTGAAACTTAGGTTTTTTTCAAACTTGGACAAAATTGTCAGAATTATCTGGGTATATTCTAATAAAAAGAGAAGAAAATAGGACAAATGTCGAAGAAACACATCTTTCAAAACACACTGGGACCTGTTGGATTTACAAGGCAATTTCCCCCTAAGTCTTTGAAGAATATATTATAGGAATTATCCTTGATTATTTAAAAGTATGGTATGTTTCTTGAAATGATCTTCAGATGGAAATGTGCTAGTAATGAATGATACAGACAAAAATGATACAAAAAGATAAGAATAATACAAAGGGTAAAATGCTATAAAAAAGAAAAACAAGGCCTGTTCTCGCTTACGAATGTGAACACTATAACAGCAACCATTTAATGTGGAACTACACCACACAAGGCACTTGTTAGCTCACTGAATTCTGACAACAGTCCCTGAGGTAAGCGTTATGATGTCCCCATGCTAAAAACTGGTAAAATGACTCATCCACAGTGACAAGCAACAGCACTACTAAATAGCAGAGCAAGGATTCTGAAGCAATTTCCTCTGGTGGCAGAACTGACACTTTTAACTTCTCCCCATGCTGAGTAAGACTGCTGTGAGGTCCAGTTCCACTGGAGCTCAGATGTTTGCTCCACCCTGCGTACCATAATGCCTCTCATTGATGTGGGCAAGTTAACTATATGCTACAAATATAATATAGAAACTTATGAAAATAATTTTAAAACTTGATCAAGTATTGTTTATTCCAGGGGTGTAAAGAATTTCAACAAAAATGTTAATATTCTTGAAAAATATATGATTATTCCAAAATACGAATTTGATAAAATCCAGTTCCTATGTATGTTTTTTTTGTTTGTTTGTTTTGTGTTTTGTGTTGTTTTTTTTTTAAACAGGGTCTGGCTAAGCAGTTCAGGATGGCCTTGAACTCACTATGTAGCCCAGGCTGGCCCCAACTTGTAGTGATCTTCCTGCCTCAGCCTCCTGAGGGCTGGGATAACATGTGTGCGCCACCACACCCAGCTAGTTCATACTTGCTTATTGTATCCACATCTAGGAATAGTGAACTGTGTATTTAACATGATAAAGTGTACATACTCCAAAAGCTCAGAATTGCCTACCTATTGAAAAAAATCATTTTCCCTAAAAGCTGGAGCAAGCACTGACAACTTTAGTGTTTCTAAGCAATTCCTGTTTGGGCAGTAAGGCATGAAAATAAGTGGTCATAAATACTGGAAAGGAAGAATTCAAAAAAATTTTAAACTATATTTTCAGAGCAATTTAAGTCCAAAGCAAAATTGAGAGGAAGATACAGAGATTTATCATATAGCCCTGCCCCCATTTCTGTACTACCTTGCCTACCCACTTCTTAAGGTCCTCCACTAGAGTGGTACATTGTTAAAAACTGATGAATCTTCATTGACACCCCCAAATCACCCAATCCAGAGTTTTCCAGGGTGGATAGGATCCACTTTTGGTGGTAAACATTCTATGAGTTTAGACAAATAAATAATGACATTTATCCATCATTGTAGTATCAGAGTAGTTTTACTGTCCTCAAATCCAAGATAAAGAATTTTTAGAAATTAATTTTTTCCATCCCCTTTTCCCTCCATTCCCTCCATCTCCTGTTTTCCCATTCATTTGAAAATGATCTCTCTACTTACTATTTATCTATCTTCTATTTTTCACCCCCTATATATATTATGTACATGTATATGTATAGGTTTTGAGTTTCTCATATAAGAGAAACGTTGCAATATTTATTGTATACCTAGAAAAGTCACAAAATTTACTGACAGAGATTAGACATAACTACAATTTGTCAAAATCACAAAATACAAGGGAAATAGTCTTTGAAAGCCAATAAATTACCTATTTCTAAGCCAACCATAAAAGCAAAAAAAGAAAGACATTTTAAAAAAGCACAAACATATTTGGAAACATTATGCAATCAGAAGTTTGAGAAGAAATGATATGAAGTCTTAATGACAGAAATAAAGAAAATTTGAGAAAATGTAAAAGTATACTATATTTCTGAATGTGAGCACAGTATGGACACTTTACAGATAAATTTATAAATGTAAATAACTCAAATGAAGCTATCCTTTCAAAAATGATACTATATTAATCTGTAGTAGCAATCGCACATGACTATCATAGGAAAACAAAAGTCTAAAAGAATTCTGCACTATTAGAAGGCATTATAAGTTTATGCTAGTTTAAACAGCAGAATTCTGACCAGTAAATACAACAGTGAGACCAGGAAAAAGGCCTAATAAATGTAAGAATTAAATGTTTGATGAGCAAAGCATAACTAAACAACAGCGAAAACATTTTTTTTTATTTAATAAATTCACTTGGGGTAACTGGTCATGAATATGGAAAGAAATTAACATAAGCTTTTATATTTTATGATAAATGATAAGTCTTTCCACATAAACTAAAATGTGAATTTTTTTTTGGTACTGGGAATCGAACTCAGGACCTTGTGCTTGCCAGGCAGGCACTGCACCACTGAGCTAAATCTCCAGCCCTGTGAAATATTTTTTAATACTCCCCAAAAACCTAGGAAGAACAGAATATTTAACTCTATGTGGATTTTTTCAAAGTTTTGAAATCATAGGAATCATTACAAGGGGAAGCCTGGTCAGAGAACATAATACAGTAAAGTAAAACCAATACTGAAACTAATATTAAATTATAGAAATCGTAGGTTCAACAGAGAAATTAATAACATATAAACTGCATTACAATTCCCAATAAGAAATGTAATTGTGTTGTATACCTACAATGTACCAATAAAAGAATTTAATATAAAAAAAACATATAAACTGCATACAGTAGTGTTACAAATCTACAAGACCTTTACTAGATCTCCCAGGGACAAATGGTCAAAGAACTCCACATGGAAAGAAACATTCAAATTGACTGGCACCATTTGAAACTCATTAAGTTGCCAAAAATGACAATTTACAAAATCTAATGCTACATAGGTCCTGGAAGAACAGGCACTGCAAATTGAGCCAAGAATCATAAAAATCTTCATAGTCTTAAACCCGGGAATTCTGACCATGGAAATTATCTTAAAGTAATACTTCAAAAGAAGGGGAAAAAAACCTAGCTCAAATATTTTTTAAAAACTTAGAACAAAGTCCATATCCAAAGAAAAGTAATGCTTAGATTAGTTATTATATATTAATCTCAGTAAATCATTTGAATACTGTAATTTAAAAAAACAAAATTGTATAGGAAGTAAGATTAATAAAAGGTTACAGTGAAAATTCTAACTTAATTCTAAATTATATTCTTCATTTTGGTTGAATCCATGTGTATTAGTAAAAATAATGATCAGCAAACCCTGAAGATTTTTTTATTAATTATATTGGTACATTTAAGGCATACAATATAATGACATTCATCATTGGAACCAAAGATTTATATTTAAGGTTTTTTAAAAGTTAGCATGGGGATATTATTCTATTTATTTTTATTATTTTAATACTATGTTTAATAAAAGATGATTAAATTGGAGAAATAAATAATTTCATATGAAAATTCAATATCTATTTCAAAGAACCAATTCTATTTCTCTTATCTTTTCCCATTTCTTTTTCACTGCTTCTACATTGTCAAAATCATTTTTTTACCTTCTGTGAATATTTGACCCCTCTGTCTCTTTTGTCATTCTTCCCTATTCCAAATATCATTTTTTTCTTTTCTATCATCCCTTTTACTCTGTCTTTTTCCCCCTTTCATCCTTCTTACCTTTTTTTGTGCCAGAGTTCTTGGAATGGTTAAGATATGGTATAGAAATATATTTTATTTGTTTTTTTTCTGTTGAATAAAACATTGCTTTTGTTCATTTTTAAAGTGAATGAGCTGAATATTCTCTCTCTCTCTCTCTCTCTCTCTCTCTCTCTCTCTCTCTCTCTCTCTCTCTTTCTCTCTCCCCCTCTCTCTCTCTCTTTTGTACAGGGGATGAAACTCAGGACCTCGCTGTGCAGCTGAGCTAAATCCCTGGCCCTGAATTCATTATTTTTAAAATCTTTTATTAAGGGCATCCAAATTGAATTGTCTTTTAATTATTTATGGATGGGCAAGGCTAAATCAAAAGCTTTTAAAAATGCTAAACTATGTCAAGTAGAAAATACTCTACATAATTCCATTTGATTTCTTACCACAGGTGAAACAATGAAAATACATACGAAAGGTTTGCTTTTGCTTGTACAAGAAACTCTTACTATTCAAATTTTTGAGTTTTCAAATATCTGCCTTTTAATCATACTAAAATATGTCCTACACCTCATGCAACAACTTGATACACAAATTATGATCTCATTGTATTTTGCACTCATGATATTGTGAATGTAATATCACTATGAGTGCCTGCCATTAACCACGGAAGCGAGATGAAACTGAAAGGCAAAGCACAAATGCAGAGAACGGATAGGAAGCTAGGACATATCTATTGGTGTTTTAGTGACTTTGGGCGAGTTACTTCTCCTTTTCATAATTTCCTCAGAAATAAAATACTAGTACCTTCCTTAAAGCATCTATTGTAGGATTAAATATGAGAGGATTCTGAAGGGGGAGACAAAAAACCCCCCAAAACTCCTTTGTTCCTAAACACTGCAGTCTTCAGTATGCTTTTTCTAAAAGCAAGGATGGGGTGTGGTACTAGAGACTGCACCAAGTCCTTCGCAGTTGTGTTTTTTTGTTTTATTGGGGTTTTTTTTCAGACAGGGTCTAATTAAGTCACTCAGTTGCCCAGGCTCGGCTTGAACTTGCAATCCTCCTGCTTCAACCTCACAGAGTACTGAGATTATAGATGTGTGGCAGCAAATCGGGCTTATCATCATCATCATTATCATCATCACCATCATCATCATTAAGATATGGGATAGAAATGTATTTGTTTATTCATTTTTAAAGTGAATGAGCTGAATTATTTTTATGAATTATTATTTTTATCATTAATTACATTCTTCCTGTCCTGAGGATGGAACCTAGGGCCTTCACATACTTGGTGTACTCTGCCACCAAGTTATACCCTCAGCCCCTACATATGCCAGTTTTGAAAGCACCTAAAGCAGTGGCTGGCACACAGCAGGCGCTCCATCGGTGAGAGAAGGTAGAGGGCACTGCAGATTTGGAGGCACAGTTTGTGAATTGTCTTGAGAAAAAATTAGCTCTGGAGGGTTAATTTGGCAAATCTTTCCTTTCCTTTTGGAAACCAGAATTAGTGACACTCCAGGCATTGCTTCTGAAACCTGTAGGGCAGCCATCAGATCTAAGCATGGAGTGGGAGAGGGCGAACACTAGGGGTAGCCCCTGGTCAGCCTTGCACAGTGCAGAAGGGAAGAAGACCAAGTGGGCTCCAGAGTAAGTTAGGCTCCGAGGAGAGGGGCAGAGTGCTGGGTCAGCAAGCCATGGCTGCAGCATCTGGATCTGGGATGGCAGCAGGCCCTTTCATGTGAATCTCCAGGAGCCGATGGCTGCATCTGCTCTATCTGCTGAGGCTTTGCAGGAAAAGGGGACTTGAACCCCACATAGTATTGATATACCACAGTGGCTGAGACCTTCTGTCCCTGAGTCCACTCAGTTACGATGTGACCCTGAACAAGTTATTTAGCTTTTCTGTGCCTCAGCTCGTTGTTTGAAAAGTGGGTTAATGATAGCACCTACTTCCTGGGGGGGGGGGTTGTGGTAAGAATTCAGTGAGGTAACCTGTAAGGCATTTGGAATGCTGTCTACCAGATCATGAGTGCTGCCTGTTTTTATCCAGGTACTAAACGCCCATTCCTCAGCTTCTTTTGTGAGAAGGATAATTTTTTTCCCGGGTCCAGACAAGGCACATTCCAAATACAAAAGGGGAATATCATACATTTTCTCTTTGATCCAAACTTGGATGTGGCATAATAAACGCTACAAGGCAGTGAAGTGGCTGTGGCAAGTGGAAAACTTTGCAAAAGACCACAGACACCAGACTGAGGCTCATTCTGCAAGCCTGAATAGTACATGGCACTCCTTTCTCTCCAGGCTGCCGTAAGACTTAAAATTTCCAGCCATCACGCCTTAATGTCTTCAAAAAACCTCTTTTGAAATGAACAAATTACCCAAGAAGAGTAATACATTCACCTGTTAGCTGGATGCACACTACACACTGGAGATTTCTATCAGGTTACTTAGCTTGGGGGAGCTGGACCTGAGCTAGCAGAGGAAGGGTGGCTAAATCATGCCTTGAGGCAAAGGAGAGCAGGCAGCTTCCAGGCTCCTGGGGACTAAGGCTGGGCCAAGCCAGGCTCGGCAGGTCTCCCAGATAGAGCATAGCGTGCCCATATTTATGCCTACTGTCTTCCCTACTGCTTCTATCCTTCCTTATCCTTCCTTTTCTCCTGTGTGTGTGTGTGTGTGTGTGTGTGTGTGTGTGTACATGCGTGCACTCACCATGTATCACTGAGCACATGGCCAGGCACCCAACCAGCGGATACTTGTTGTAAAGGATCTGGAGAATGAATACATGCCTAGAATAGACACAAGTCCCACCTTGCGGTGGGACATCCTGTCTTGAACACAAGTGGGTCGAGATCAACAATAATTCCCCAGAGGCTGGCCTGCTGCATATGGTGGGTTAGGTACTTGTGGCCCGAACATAACATGCTCTAGGGAAGTACTGACAAAACAGCTAGAGGGTAGTGGTCAGCAATCTGGAAGCCAGGGTAGAAGATGCAAGCAGAGAGGCAGCACATATTTACGAAAACAGCAAGGCAGAACTGAGTCGAAGGGCCCAGAGAAGATGGAATTTCTGAGAGAGCAAAAATTTGAAAAAAAGCAGCTTTTTATTCAGTGCCTTCTTTGTGCCAGACATTTTTATTAACCTTGTCACATTTATTCCTCACTACAGGATCAAAAGAATTCTTTCTGTGTTCCTTTGTTTTGTGGTATTGGGGTTTGAACCCAGGGGCTTTCCCCTTATATCCACAGCCCTTTTTTTATTTTATTATTTTAAATTCTGAGAGAAGGTTTTACTAAGTTGCCCAGGCTGGTCTTGAACTTTCTATTCTCCTGCCTTAGACTCCCAGCGTGCTAGAATTATAAGTGTGTGTCACCATGCCTACCAGAATTGGTTTTTTTATAAGTAGGAAACTGAAGATCAGAAAAACTGAGAAATGTGTAGCATCATATAACAGCTAAGTGCATAGACACAGATCCAAACTGCCTAGGTTTGACTACTTGCTTTGCCACTTATTAGCTGTGTGGCCTTCGACAATTATTTCACCTCTCTGTTCCACAGTTTCTTCTTTGATAAAAATGAGGATAGTAATAATATCTGCTTTAAAGAATTATTATAAAGCTTAAAGGAGTTAATAGTCACAAAACACTTAGAACATGCCTGCTACATATGGAGTGCTATACATTTGCTAAACAAATAAAATTATCTTGCTCAAGATTATACAAGCTAGTATGAGAATGAGGCAGGACTTGAGTTGGGTCCAAATCCTTCAGTCTCACTACAATTCCTACTTCCTCTATGGAGCCCAAATCTAGCTGTTTTTCGAGAACTCCTTTAAATCCCCAATCCCCCAGAAAATTGGCCCTGATTGCTCCCTACTCTGGTTCACAGCTTAACACTGGATGGCAGATTGCTCACCTAATGACTTTCACTCATTCTTCCACATGGTCTGGTTACCCGCACCAGCTTGTCCACCTCTTCTTGAGGAGGGTGGATGCTTCTTTACCTCCTCCAAAGTGCCTGGCCTTCCCTGTGTGTTTCGCAATTGACATTCTACCCACAGCTCCTCAGTGGAGTGAGCGGAAGTTCCGAGTGGAATATGCACGTGGCTGGTCAGAGTGCTCTCACGTAACCCGCGTTGTCCACATCTGTCCTTCCCGTTTGAATTGTAAACTAATCAATGGCTTTTAAATTGCCATTCTCATCTTTAACCCCTTCTAAATCAAATTTTAGCAAGCTTTTTCTTGGACTTAAAAAAAACCCAATTCTCTCAGATTTCATCATTTAAAGCATTTGCTAAAGCATAGCTAGTAAGAGATGCAGAGACAGAGACTAAAAGCCAGAGAATATGATGCCACCAAAGTTCCTGTAAAAACGTAATTTTCTACGTCGCCCCTTCCCAGGGAGATGGCACTGAGTCATAAGAAAGAATAGTAATGGAAAATGGCCAAGCGTACACTGGTGTACTTGAGCTAAGTATGAAAGGAAATATGTTATTTTTAAGATACACTCTATTTCTAAAGTGATTTCTGGGCTTTGGCTATACTGTATAGTCATATCTCTGAAGGGAAAGAAATGTACATGAGTTCTAAAAACACTTGCTGAGACAGTAAATGAATGCACTCCATTTCCTTGATCAGAGCCCTTCACTCCAATTTGATGCAAGCCATAAATGAAATGACTTGGCTGATTATAAGTCAGTCCCCCATGAACATTTGTTTACATCTGAAAACCACTCCACATAATTGCTGTCTCTGCTCAGGGGAGACCCAGCTGGGATTACAAGAAGTGTTGCAAGGTTCTAGTGAGGTGTGATCACCAGTTACGGCACGAGCCTGGCACTGCGTGTCCACACTGTCTGCCTTGGCAATTGCATCCATCAGTCTTCCTCCTTCACACAACTAAAATTAGCCAAAAAGACAGCAGCAGTCTCAGAAAGGAGAACATGGAGGTGTAAATAACATTTCGATCTAGTATGTCAGGGTGCAGAGTCCTTGGATCTACTTTGCTCCTGAGACATAGTCTGTAATCACAAAGTAGTTACTGTGTTCCTCCAAAAAGCCAGTGATAGGTCATTTTCATTCAGGCAGAGAAGGGTGGGCTTGAGAATAACTTAGGGTCATTGACATACTATAAACATTGATTTCCCTGAAAAAGGGAAATTGGCAATTCGCCTTAATTGTTCCCATTGCAAGAAAAAATGGATCCACTTGGAGGAGTGAATGATAATAGAAGATAAGCATGTAACTGCTTCTTCTCTTTGTTAACAAATTGAATTTAAAGTAAACTTATTTAATATCTATGGTGAGGAAAATAATGGTATTTAACATGTAGTTTTCAAGATTAACAAGCTTAGAATGCATAAGTTTTAGAGCAGTGTAAACATATAGGAAACCCTATATAAATGTTTGCCAAATAAATAAACAAATTTTTAAAAACCGAGGGAGGAGGAAACCAATAAACCTTATTATAATCTTTCATTGGTGCAGCTAACATACCTATATGAGTAACAGCATGTAAAAAATAATTTTGTGCTACAGTGTTCCTTTGCACATTTTGCGCACACATGCAAATACATATATTTATATTATCATTGTAATGCGACCCAAAAGAAGTTAAATTCTAGCTTGTGAGTCACTATCATTGCCTCCAGCACTCCAAATTTATTATATATTTTTAGATAAATTATCCATCATCTTTTCCCCCAATATACATAGGTCTTATCTATAAAAGAGGATATGAGCCTATCTTACAAATATGATCAATATGAGAAGGAAAGAGGTGAGATAATGCTTTGCTTTTGTGTTTATTGTTAATAATAACAAAACAGATTTCCACATTGGGTCTGTTGTTTTTGTGTTTAGGCCATGTCCATAAAAATCCTCTGATTACAACTTAAGAAAGAAGCCCCACGAACCCGGGAATTTGTAAAGAATTCCAGTGACTTTTCCAGGCGGTGGTGTGGTTGGGGAACGAGGTTCAGGCTAAAGAAGAAGAAGGGAAAGGTCTTCTCCCTTTATGCAAGAAACTTGCTCCCTAGAAAGCTGCGGCCAGCAGAACGTGAACTCCCCTTGTAGACTCCCCTCGCTTCTGGGTGAGGATAAAAATCTAAGTTTTCTGTTATGGACCATTAAAAATACAGTAAAAATTTGGTTTACAAGCATAATTCTTTCTGGAAACATGCTTGTAATCCAAAGCATTTGTACACCAGAGCAAATTTCTCCAAAAGAAAGAATGGAAACTCAGATGATTCATTCCAAAACCCAAAAATATTAATATAAAATGATTATACTGTAAAATAATACAAATACTGTAAAATAGTACAGAATAATAAAGAAGATGCAAAATATAAAGAAAAATAAGCAGATCAACCCGCACTTACCTTTGAAAACCTTCCTGGCTGGTGTAAGGGAGGCAAAAGAGAGGACGGCTACTGTGTAGGACGACTTTCAGACTTTAACTATCACTAACGGAATCACTGCTATCTATTGGCTCAAAGGAATTTTTTTTTTTTTTGCGCAACTTTGACAAGCAACCTATCCAGTGACACTTGCTTTTGCCTATTTTTGAGGATTTCACAGAAATGTGATATTGCATTGTCCTTAAACAGATTCATTACTTGCACTGCTACAACCTTATTTGGATGATTTTCTACAAAATTTTGCACTGTTTCCCACATTTTACACATCTCCCAAATCTCATTTGAAACCTCTGCCTTTTTCTCCTCCTCCTCTGCAGATGAGATCTCCTCCATAACCTTTTAATGTTGGAAAAGGATCACCCACAATCTCGGGGAGCAGGAGAGGAACCATTGACTCAGTTGTGATTATGTGTTGTTCTGCTTCATGTGCTACTCATGTTGCAAGACATCGCTCATTCAACAAGTTAAAATTTATAAGAAATATTTGTTCCTCTTGCAAAACACTCACAGAACAATTACTCAAAATCCAAGGTTTTACTGTATGGTATTTAAGTAACTCCAAGACTTCACCCTTGTGGAGAGGCCCTCAGCCATTGTCACAACCCACTTGCAAAGAGGCTCATAATGACCTAGATCCAAGGCTGTTTGGGGTAGCTCTGGTCTAGCAGAATAAATCTGAGAAGGGAAGCAAGGGGAAGGAGCACTGAATCTTTCTCTTTAATCATGCTCTCTAACATCACATGGGAGAATATGATTTTGTTTCTGTGGATTTTTTTTTTTTGCAGTGCCAGGGATCAAAATCAAGGCCTCATGCATGCCATGCAAGCACTGTAACACAGCTATGCCTCAGTCTGTTTATGTGGAATTCTTTGAGTAAATGGTTCGGGTTTCCTTTGGCACTTATGGGGGCAAGACCCATTTGTTTTTACCATACTGAGGTGTGACCTCAAAGGCCTATATTGAAATGGCAAGGTGGTATCAAATTCTGCCTCCCACACAGGATTTTGGCAGCTCACTTCCCCTCTCCAGGCCTCACTGTCTTCATTAGCACACCTGGTATCATAACACCTGTGAATTGTTATTATTTTCTTAATTTATGTGGGCAGATGTGACCATCCTCCCCTTGGTGCCCCCACTGTAAATTGGATACAAATCAATCCCTTCCCTTTCCACTTTGTCTGATTAGGCCTTGAACTCTTTTAGTGCTGGAAATGGATCTTACTTATATTTGTGCCACTATCACCTTGAACGGAAGTGTTTGATGAATAAATGGAGAAAGAAACAAATAACTAGATGAGTGAAAAAGACTTGAATTGTATATCTCCCAAGAGCTTACAACTACAGACTGAATCAATACAATGTTCTCTCACTTTGATTAAACCCAAATTTTATGTAGATTATTTCTTTATAGTACATTTTCAAAGTTTTTATGCCCTGCTGATATTCTGTGAAACGTAAAAGGCCCAACAGTCATGTATGAATAATTCAAGGTGGGGGGGAGAAAAGATGGAAAATTTAAAAGGACTGTCTTAGTACTGGTTCCACGACAATTCCTTTCATGGACCTAGAAAAACAGACCAAGGAGGAGAGTATGAAGAAAGGCAGAGGAATTTAAATCAATGGTTCATAACAACACATAATGAATGACTAAGGCTTAGGTCAAAGCACCTATTAAGGATGGCCCTCTCTGACCAGCACCAACCCTCTGCAGGGCTTCCTGTGAAAGAAAGTACATGCAGATTCTACTCACAAGTGGACATCTGTAAAGAGAACTAGTTTGCCTCTTTACTGTATGCATAATGGTCCAAGGCCTAGACCTCCTTACTGTACTATTGTGTAATGCAGTGGAAAAATCCATGCAGGCAGCCCTGGATTTGTAAGATGCCCTGAACCCCAACTAAGGTCAGCTTCCAAATACTTGCTTTTTCTATATAAGGATATAAGGAAAAGCATCAGGATGTCTGCATAGGAATACGAGACTCTGATGTCCATGTGGGAAGACATCGAAGGTTCCCTCTTCTTCCATTCCTGCTGTGCTGTGTGTGTTGTGCAAGTGGGCTGCACACCCCACCACCAACAGTTAGCTACACTTCAGCTGTAAAGAATAAAAGTATCATAGACCTGTGAATATTCCTTAATTCTCCTGAGTATGATTTCTCTTGAATTCCATTATATATTTCTTGACATGCTTCCATTTACTGGATCCTTCCTTGCTCAAGGAACTTTTAGGCCTGAACATTCCACAATTGAAAGGATGCTGACTGCTGTTGATTACATCTGCTTCTCAGTCCTGACCCAATGCTCCTACTACAGTTCACACAGCCAGGCTTTTCATGCTTGAGTTTGGCACAATTTACCTGATATTTGAAATTCTTCAATCCAAGCAACAACAGCATTTCTCTTTACTAAGATGTTTTCTACATCACCAAGACATCCAAATTATTCATTTTGATTGCACAATAATGCCGACTAAGGGGACTGAAGAAACAAAGTGTTATTAAGTAGGCAGGGGTTAGAGTTTACAGAACAAGTGACTCCTATTAAGTAGTTGAAGGAATTGTTTTTGTCAAAAGGTGAGGGAAGTGAAAGTAAAATTATACTTAGCTCACCAGGAAACAGGCCAGCCTCCTGCATTGCCACTGCCTGCCTAAAATCCATGCAGCTACTGCACTTTGTTTCAACAGAACTCAGCAATGGAGACATCCAAGTGAACTTGGTCTTTCAAAAGTAACCTCCTTTCCACCATCGCTTTGCATTTTTAAACACCTCTCCGGAAATGTCTTCAGAGCCAGTGTCTGAGTCATATAACCAAAGCACATTCATTCCTTCAAATCCACACCTAGCTATTGAACAAAAAACAGCATTGCCTAGCTTGATTGTCACTCCCACCCTACATTGTTCATCAGACTTGGCATTCAGAGACGGTGTGTACTTTCTAAAAATGAAATCAGCTCTTGGAAGACCAAGTTTTCACACCACTGAGAATCATTAGAATGGGTCCTGAAAGCAGTTCGCACAGAGGAGAGTTCCTCACTGAAGTACAAGTGTACAGTCCCCACAGTTCCTGCAATTAAATGACAATGACAGTATAACAGATTGGAATCTATGGGACACAATGAAAGCAGTCTTACGAGGGAAATTCATAGCAGTGAATACACATATTAGGAAGACAGAGTGAGCCCAATTAAACAACCTGATGCTGAACCTCAAGCTTCTAGAAAAAGAAGAGCAGGACAAACCCAAAGCTCATACAAGGGAGGAAATTATCAAGATCAGAGTAGAAATCAATGCAATGGAGACTAAAAGAACGGTACAAAAAATCAATGAAGCCAAGAGTTGGTTCTGCCAAAGAATCAACAAAATTGACAAACTCTTAGCCAACTTTATCAGAAAAAGGAAAGAAAAGGTCCAAATCCATGCAATTAGGAATGTAAAGGCTGAAATTACAATGGACCCAGCAGAAATCCAGAGGATCATCAATACCTACTTCCAGAACCTATAAGCCTATAAGATGAAAAACACAGAAGAGATGGACAGATTCCTAGATACATATGAATTACCAAAGTTAAACGAAGATGACCTAAAAATTCTAAACAACACAATGTCAGTCAATGAAATTGAAAACGTAATTAAAAACTTACCAACTAAGAAAAGCCCAGGTCCGGATGGCTTCACAGCTGAATTCTACAAGACATTTAGAGAGGAACTACTGGCACTACTGTTTAAGCTCTTCAATGAAATTGAAAGGGAAGCAGTACTCCTGAATTCATTCCTGGAAGCAAGCATCACCTTGATCCCCAAAGCACAGAAAGACCCAATCGAAAAGGAGAACTATAGGCCAATCTCACTAATGAACATACATGCAAAAATTCTTACTAAGATACTGGCAAATAGAATGCAGAAGATCCTCAAGAAGATCATACACCCTGACAAAGTGGGATTCATCCCAGGGATGCAGGATGGTTCAACATATACAAATCAATCAATGTAATACACTATATCAATAGAGCCAATGACAAAAACCATATGATCATCTCAATAGATGCAGAAAAGGCATTTGACAATATTCTACTTGCATTTATGATAAAAACCCTACAAAAAATTGGAATAGATGGTCTCTACCTCAAACTGACAGAAGCCATCTATGAAAAACCAACAGCCAATATCATACTAAATGGTCAAAAACTGAAATCCTTCACACTAAAATTAGGAACAAGGCAACGATGTCCACTATCACCACTCCTGTGCAATATAGTTTTGGAGACATTAGCACCAGTAATTAGACAGGAGAAAGAAATAAAAGGAATAAAAATAGGAAATGAAGAAGTCAAATTGTCATCATTTGCAGATGACATGATACTCTATATAGAAGACCCCAAGAACTCCACCAAAAGTCTTCTAAACTTAATAACCAAATTCAGGAAAGTTGCTGGCTACAAGGTCAACACACAAAAATCAACAGCTTTCCTCTACATAAACAACAGACTCACTGAGAGAGAAATAGGGCAAACAATTCCTTTCACAATAGCATCCAAAAAACTGAAATACTTAGGAATCAACCTAACAAAAGAAATCAAAGACTTCTTCTCTGACAATTATAGCACTCTGAAAAGAGAGATTGAAGATGATATCAGAAAATGGAAAGACATCCCTTGCTCCTGGGTAGGAAGGATCAACATAGTGAAAATGGCCATACTTCCCAAATTGCTATATAGATTCGATGTAATCCCAATTGAAATCCTAGCAGCATACTTCACGGACCTTGATAAAATAATGCAAAAATTCATTTGGAACAAGAAGAGACCCAGAATAGCCAAAGCAATTCTAGGTAACAGAGACATGGCAGGGGGTATTACAATCCCCAACTTGAAACTATACTACAAAGCTACTGTGATAGAAAGAGCATGGTACTGGCAAACAAACAGACCTGAGGACCAGTGGAACAGATTAGAAGATACAGAAACAACCCCAGACACACTCAGCCACCTAATCTTTGACAAAGGAGCCAAACACCCTCACTGGAGGATAGATAGGCTCTTTAATAAATGGTCCTGGAATAATTGGGTTTCAACTTGCCAAAGATTAAAACTAGACCTGTATCTCTCACCATGCACTAAACTAAAATCTAAATGGATTAAAGATCTAAATATTAAAACAGAAACACTAAACTGGCTGGAAGAGAGGTTTGGAAGAACTCTTGAAGACATTTGTGTATGAAAAGATTTTATGAAGAAAACCTCAGTTGCCCATGAACTAGCAGAAACAATCAACAATTGGGATCTCTTCTTCTTAAAAAGCTTCTGAACAGCAAGAGAAACCACCAACAGTGTGAAGAGACAACCCCAATGTGGGAAAAAATTTTTACTCACTATTCTTCAGACAAAGGTCTACTGTCTAGAATCTATGAAGAACTTAAAAAGATCAGACCTCCCAAATTTAAAGACCCAATCCAAAAATGGGTATCTGAAATGAACAGACATTTCTCAGGCAAAGAAGTAGAAATAGCAAATAAATACATGAAAAAAATGTCCAACATCTCTGGTCATTTGAAAGATGCAAATGAAAACAACGCTGAGATTCCACCTCTCTCCAGAAAGAATGGCTGCTATCATGAAATCAACCAATAATAAATGCTGGCAGGGCTGTGGGGAAAGAGGAACCCTTCTCCGCTGCTGGTGGGAGTGTAGACTGGTGCAAGCACTGTGGAAATCAGTATGGAGATACCTCAAAGAACTAGGACTGGAAGTCCCGTTTGACCCAGCTATTCCCCTGCTGAGTATCTTCCCCAGAGAATTCAAAGAATCATACCACAGTGATATATGTACACCCATATTCATAGCAGCACAATTTGTAATAGCTAAAACTTTGAAGCAGCCCAAATGCCCATCAACTGGAGACTGGATAAAGAAAACGTGGTTTTTAAAAATAAAATGGAGTACTACTCAGCATAAAAAATGAGAAATTAGAGACATTTATAGCTAAATACGTGTACATGGTGACAATTCTCTTAAGTGAAATAAATAGGACACACATGTAAATAACGAATAGTTTTTCTAGTGTGAGAAACTGAAAGTGTAAGTAAGCCCTATATGGTATAATAGATAATGTGACTTAAGAAGAAAAGTGGCAAAAGGGGAAGGGGAAGTAGAAGGGGTAGGAGAAAGGAAAGAAGGTAATGGAATTATTATGAGAAAATGAAAAAATGGAAACAAAGTCTTTGTAAATAGGGAGGAATGGAGTGGTTGAAGGGAGGGCAGGGGAAGGGGGCAAAATAAGAACCAAGAGAGATTATGTAAAGGTACAAATTTCCAATGATGAATGTCATTATATTGTATATATATATACTCCCCAAAGAGACAGCATTTATTTCTATTTAAGTTATAGAACATAATTTAATTTGGGAAGGGAGACAAAAAATTTTAAATTGGATTTTAAAAACGTCTATGCTTCTTTATTTCTAAAAATAATAACGAGGCTAAAACCCCTAGCTTCACAAGGCCATTGTGATAAATAAATGTGATATGTGGACACATTTTTTAGACCCCAAGGTGCACATTTTAGAGCAAGATGTAACCAGGCTTAACAATTCAGGCCTGTAATCTCAGCTACTTGGGAGGCTGAGGCAGAATTGCAAGTTTGAGCCTAGCCTAGGGCAAACTAGCAAGGCCTTGTATCAAAATAAAAATTGGTAAAGGGGCTGAGGGTGTAGCTCAGTAATAGAGCGCCCTTAAGTTCTATCCCTAGTATTGCAAGAATGTATGTAAATAGATCTAAATAATCATGCATATCTGCATAGCACATAAAACCCATGCCTTGTACTCCTGTCTCTCCTTCACATGGGAAATATTAAGAGGTGAAGAAGAATGATGATGAAAGCAATGAACTGTTCTTCTTAGTTCAGAAGAGTAGAAAGATGAACAGAACTTTAAAAGTAGAAGAGAGTGGCTTGATTTTTTTAACGATTCACTTTTCCTATCTTAATGATAAACAATGCTATTACAAAAGATTAAACCTTTAAAGATAGGATTGCATTTAAACTCAGTGAAAGATGAAGTCTTAATATCTGATAATCACTGACAATTGACTTAATATTGCTATTCTTCTTATATTGATATTTTAGTACCAAAAAGATTTAAACAACAGTGAAACAAATGAATTAAGAAACTTAATTTTATCTCACTTGAATAACATTTTACTGGTTTCATTTCATTTTTGGAAATACAATACCGGATGCTGCTCAAGACCCTTAAAATAGAGTCATATACAAAATTTTTGACAGATCCTTGTATAAGTGATTAAATCTAGTATTTTTCTTTTCCTTTCAAAATTACATAGTCAGAGGATCACAAAGTTATTTCTGGAGTTAAAGTCAATTTTCACTTATTGATATTGGGGAAAACCTCACTTAATTGGAACTCAACCAACTAAAACTCTCAAGTCGCTGTCATTACATTTTAGAGAGAAGAATACAACAAAGCATGTGAAAATCACCTATTATGACTAACAAATGCCATGAAATCATCTAGAAGGGAATTCAGTTTTGCATTGAGCCTAGTTTCCACATTTTTCCTGTGATGGCTATAAAAGGAAACAAGGGAAACAATAAAGATTTATGTACTTCCCACATACCCATCTCTTTATGTTTGGCTCCTGGATAACATTGTACCTGTATTCCTTCACTTATTTTCTGTCCCAGCCATTCTGGACATCTGTCATTTGGTTTAATCTAGACAACAACAGTGGACAAGTTGTAATTACAGGTGGCGAAATCGATAATTGATGATATTGAGTACCTTAAGTCACTCTTCCAAGGTTTTATTGTAATAGTAAGGCAGGTATTTGAATCTAAACTAGTTTGACACAAAAGCCCATATTCAAATGATAGCCCATGAACATTGCAATATCCCCAATTAGTATAGAAATCTTCTGTTGCATTCATCATTATCTACGTCCTGAGTGGCCCATGGAAAAAATGTATATATATAAAATATGTTCACCTGGGCTTGATGACACATCCTTGTAATTCCAGATATTCAGAGGCAGAGGCAGGAGGATCTCAAGTTCAAAGCTAGTCTGGACAACTTAAGGAGACCCTCTCTCAGAAAAAGAGAATAATAAGAAGAAATGGTTAAGAATGTAGCTCAGTGATAGAGCACTTACTTAGCATGTGCTAGGCCCTGGATTCTATCTCGAGCACCACAAAAAAATCAGAAAGAAAAAAAGAGAGAAACATTTTCAGCCAGGAATGAAATTAAAATGCTTATCTATTTAAACTTCAGTTAACTATGGTTCCTGGTAATTCTAAAATTCCAAGTTAAAAGAAAAACTTCCATCAATTATCAAGAGAACATTATTCATTTAGGCTGTATACTCAGATCACGATGAAATCATATCAAAATCAGTTTTAAAAAAGTCTCTCAAAACCCGATATTTAGGAAAAGTCTAAAATGTTAATGAGTCAAGCCATGATAGCAGGCCAAAGTGGAGACCTCTGAAATTTCTTTTCAAAAACAGTGAAAAAACCAACAACATTTTTTTGAAATCAACTTTTTCAGAGGTCTGAAGTCAAAGTTGCTCCAAGCTTTGGTTAATTTCTAGAGTTTTGAGAAAAAGATTTCCTGTGCAAGTATAACAGAAAAGACAGCAGAAATGGCTACACTAACATTGGACAAAATGGCCTTTAGGTCAAAATATGTACTACCAAGAAAAAGGGGCACTTTGTCATGGTAAGTGAGTTAACTCCTAGAGAAGACATGACAATTATAAACATACAGGCACCTAACACACAGGTCCAAAATACATGCATAAAATAAAACATAGAATTATAGAATTGAAAAGAGAAATTGATCAAGAATAGCAGTTGGAGAATTCAATATAAATCTCATGTGAATAATACATAGAACTACCGGATTAGATCAATAGAACAATAATGGATAGCTCAACAACAAAACAGAAGACTGGAATAGCATGCTAACCCAAAGGGATCTGAAAAAAAATCTATAGAACATGCTATCCAACGTAACAGAGTATATATTCTCAAGTGTACATGGAACATTCTGTAAGGCAAACTACATGCTAGAGGATAAAACAAGAAATGATAAATTCTAAAGGGTTTAAATCATGCATAGTATGTCCTCTGACCACAATGAAATGAAAGGAGAAATCAATAAAAGAAGGAAATTTGGGGAAATCACAAATACATATAAACTGAACTACATAATCTTAAGTTTAAAAATGATCAAAGAAAAAATCACAAAAGGTAATGATCTAAGATGAATGGAAACAAAAGCGCAATAAATAAAAATTGATGGAATACACCAAAAACTGTGCTTAGAGGGAAATTTATAGCTATAAATACCTTTAATGAATATGAGAGATGGGGCCAGGGATACAGCTGAGTGGTAGGGTTCTTACTTAGAATGTGCAAGGCTCCGTGTTTGATCCCCAGCACAGAAAAAAGAAAAAAGAAAGGCAAGGATGACCTAAAATAAACCACAAACACATTTAAGGTGCTAAGGAATTAAATTAAATATTAGAAGAATTGAAAATCAAATATTAAACAAGAAATTAATGAAGCGGGCAATAGAAAAATGATAAACAAAAGCAAAAATTAGTTTTTTTATAATAACAAAGAAAACTAGCACACCAATTCTTTTGTCCAAGAACAAAGGACAGACTCATAAAATCAGCATTACAAGTATGGTATGGCAGGTTGGGAATGTATCTCAGTGGTAGAGTGCTTGCTTAGTGTGTGTGAGGTCCTAGGTCCTGATTTCCAGCATTGTAAACAGAGCAAAAGCAAAAACAAAAGAGGAATATCACTACCCGTTTTGTAAAGATAAAAAGATTCTAAGGGGATACTCTGAACATTTGTATGCCAAAAATTTAAAGTACATGAAATGAACAAATTTCTTTTTTATTTTGTTTTGTTTTATTTGGATTTGTGGCATTGAGGATTGAACTCAGGGCTTTCACACTGAGCTACATTCTTAATCCCCTGCTTTTTTCATTTTGAGATAGGATCTCTCTAATTTGCTAAATTGCCCAGGTTGGGCTGTGACCCCAGAGCACTGGGCTTACAGGCATGCACCACCATGCCTGGCCAGAAATATATAACAAATAATTTGATTGAATTAAAAATAAAACCAAAAAGAAAAGTCCAGCTTTGCTAGAGTTGGAAATGGCTTCACTTGAGAAATCTCACAAATGTTTAAAGAAAAAGTAACATTATTCTTAAGAAACTTTTCAAAAAATTCAAAGGTGTCCTTTTCAGTTCATTCGATAAGCCAATAATATCCTGAGAACAAATTGAGACAAAAGCATCACCAGAAATTAATTACAGGCCAACATCTCTCATCAGTATACATACGAAAGTCCTCACCAAAATGCTAACAGGTAGAATCCAATAGCATATGAAAAGTATTACACACTATACTAAAGTATTATACACTGTACACTATTAGAGTAAGGTCTAATATACAAAAATTAATTAATGATCAATCAGTCAATGTAATCAGTCAATGTATTCTATTTAATACAATAAAGAGAAAATTACATGATAATCTCAATATATACCCCAAAAGCATGTGACATAGTCCAAAGTCCTTTCATATAAAACATTGAACAAACCAAGAATAGAAAGAAATTTGCTCATGATGATAAAGGACATTTGTTTTTTAAAAACATGTTCACAGTTAACATCACATTTAATGGTGAAACAAAGCTTTCTTCCAAAATTCAAGGACAAAGTGAGGATGTTACTCCTTGCCACTTCTATTCAGGATTACACTGGAGATTTCAGCCAGACAAATTAGGGAAGAAAATGCCATAGCTGTATCTAGACTAGAAAGGAAGATGTAAAACTATCTTTATTTGCAGATAGTATGCAAGAAAATACTATTCACAAGAAAATTATTAGAACTCATCAGTGAGCTTAGGAAGTTTGTAGAACATAAAATTAATATACAAAAATCAGTTGTGATAGACAAATATATGCAATAAATCAACACTGTATATCACCTTGACAGTTTTCTTACTTTTTTGGTACTGGGGACTGAACTCAGGACCTTGTGCTTTCGAGGGAGGCGCGGGTGCCACTGAGCCAAATCCCCGACCCACCTTGGCAGTTTTCTTATAAAATGTTTCATATTTTATTTCAGTCTGTGTATATGTTACACCTGAAGGATGGAGACCGTAAATTTTTTAATGTTAGCACACGACATGGCACTTATTTGACATTCAGTGAGTAGATTTATGAAATATGTAACTTTATAATATTTTGTAAGTGTTTTCTAAGGTCAAAGATGCTAACAATATAGGACTACACTGAAGTCAATAATAGCACATATATGCGTATGTGTGTCAGTATGAAAAACCATATAGTGAAGAAAGAACAGAAATGAGCAAAATTGAGCCCTTACCTCTTACCATACACCCAAATTATCTCTAAACACAAAACAGACCAAATATCTACTTTTAAGAGATCATATTATAAAACTCTTAGAAGAATGCATACATGTAAGTCTTTGGGAAATTGGGTTGGGAAATAGTTTCTTAGATATAACAGCTAAAGTACAAGCACTCAAAGAAAAAAAATAGCCAAATCTGAGTTAATCAAAATTGAAAACTTTGTGCATTATAACTACATATACCAAAGTCTAGAGAAGGGAGGGGGAAAGTTGAACAGCATAACTTTGTTTTTTAGTAATATTTTATTTTTTAAAAGAAAAAGTTTTGAAGCAAATATGGCAAAATGATAACTCTTGTTAAGGCTTGATAGTTGAATACATGGGTAATGAACTTAAATAAGTTTAACATATTTCATATTAACTGTATACAAACCAATAAAATAAATCTGAAATTTCTATTAATCAGTGTACATTGCTCAAATTTCAAGTAGGTTAATTATTTTAATCTAAAATCAAATCCTTTGATTGTTAAAATGGACAGTTAGTTCAGGAAATGATTGGCATCAACCTGGATTAGCTTTCTATTGCTGCTGTAACATGTCACTACAAATGTAGTGACTTAAAATGACACAAATATATTCTGTCACAAATCTTGTGCCGGAAGTCTGAAATGAAATCACTGTCTGTGGGACTGGCAGCCAAGACCCTCACTAGAAGAAGAGCAGATGTTAAGACCATGCGCTTGGACTTTCCAGCCTCTGTAACTGTGAGAAAAATAAACCTCTTTTCTTTATAAATTACCTTAGGTCTCATTTTTTCAGGCAATGATAATAATAGTGTTTGGTAATAATGGTAGTCGTAACTAGCATTTATTGAGCTATTATGTGCTAGGTATGTAGCTAAAAGATTTCTGTTAGATAATCCACTTATTGCTAAGATCCCTCTTCCCTTTCACAGAAGAGGAAAATAAAATCTTCAATAAATAGAGGGACATATCCAAGATCATCTAACTAATAAATGGCAAAGAATCCAGGCTGTGAACCCCAGAGCCTACACTGGGGGTATTGTGGGAACCAGCACTGACATTGGGACACAAACCAGAAAAAATTCTGAGAAGGAAGCATATCAGCATCTGAGACGGTATCTACCAGGAACTAGACTGGTCTAGTGGATCAAGACATACTTTGCCAGAGCTAAAGTCTGAAGGGTGAGCAAATGTTAAATAAACAAATGTGGTGCGCTTCAAAGACATATTTGAGGAGAGCATTCCAAAAAGAGGGATTAGCCCATGCAAAGGAAAAAGCCCTGTGGCTACAGCACATTCCTAGAACAAAAAGATGGTTATTATAGTGGCTGATATGAAGGGAGCGCAGGGAAGTATGATATACTCTGAAATCAGAGTTCAGCGCCTGGAAAGTCGCACAGGCCATTGGAAGGTTTTGGGGTGAAACAGTAATGGTAATGGTTGTGAAACAGTAGCCATTTTGTCTCCTGCTTCAGGGGACATTTAGCAATGTCTGGAAACATGGTTTGTCACAACTGGGAGTGAACTGCTATTGGCTGGTGTGTAGGGGCTAGGGAGGCTGCTCACCATCTTACAGCAGAGAAGACACATCCTACAGCAAAAATAGTTGGGCTCAAAAAAAATAGTTTGGCTCAAATTATCAATAATGTTGAGGTAAAAAGTCCTGTTTAAAGGGCAATGGGAGACTTTTGAAGGATTTTAGGTACGTGAGTGGTCAAATCTTTTTTTTTGTTTGTTTGTTTATTGAGGCAGGGTCTCCCTTTGTAGTTCAGGCTGGCCCTGAACTCACTATGTAGCCCAGGCTGGCCTCAAACTCATGGCAATCCTCCTGCCTCAGCCTCTGCAGTGCTGGGATTACAGGCATGTGCCACCAAGCCCGGCTATCCAAATCTTATTTCTATTTTAAGACTTATGTGTTATATTTTTTTATATCTTGCTGCAAGGGTGGAGATAGGAAATGTATAGAGGTAGATTAATGACATTTTCATAGAAGTCCGGGCAAAAGATGGTTTTGGAGTTGTCTGGCACTGTGGCACTGGTGGCAGAGAAAAGTGAAAGGTTCCAAGTTCAAAGAGAAACAAGAGGACTTCCTGAAGGTTTACATGTGGTGGTGCTTAATAAAGAGAGGAATCAGATATGATACCTTTCTGGCTTTGCCTGATAAGTGGATAGATGAAAGCACAAAGGAGGGAAAACCAAAATGAAAAGAGGAGAAGTGTGAAGCCAGAGAGGATAGCAATTTTGGTGTTTTTGAAGTGCCTATCAATATATCAATGAAGACATGAAGAAGGCAGTTAGACATATAGGATTGGAGCCCAGAAAAATGTAGCCTGGAGAGATGTGTTTATGAACTTTCCATCTAGAAGAGCAAATAAAGAAGTCTGGAATGTCTGAGGACCAGTCCATACCTTCTGAAAACAGCACTGTGAGAAAGTATTCCTGCTCTCTCCTCAAAACTCTTCCTACTGGAGGCACTTGGTATGGATTGGATCTTAGGGCTTAGATAGCCTCAAATTTCTTATATTCTGCAAACCAATGTTCATGTTGCTTAAATAAAAATCAAGCAGTCTTTATTTTCATGTACATGAAGTGGCAAAAATGAATGTGACATGTTCATTACCTATTTGTAGTTAAATTCAAATTTCTTGTAGATCTGGTATCTTAGATTTAATTGTTCACCCATAATTCTAGGGCTTAATTCCACTGCAGCTGGAAGAAATGGTGGGGTAAAAAGGCAAAGCCTTCTATTCCAGATTTTACTCCATTAAATAATCAACTCATATTTCCACTTTTCTCTCATTTCTTTTGCTATTATGTCAGTTGCAGCCACACCAAATCTCTCTTGGGCTTAGCAGTAAGCTCATGGCTGGTCTTCCTACTTTCAGTTATGCACCTTCAATCTCTTATTCAGGTAGCTCCCAATACTGCTAATCTAAAAACATAAGTCAAATTATTGTTACCTGCAGAGGACATGATCCTCTATATATAAGAGCCAAAAATTTCACCAAAAGATTCCTAGAATCAATAACCAAATTCAACAATGTAGCAGGATATGAAATCAACACACAAAAAATCAATAGCATTTCTGTACACTAATAATGAACTCTCTGAGAGAGAAATTAGGAAAACAATACCATTCACAGTAGCACTGAGGAAAATGAGATACTTAGGAATTAACCTAATGGAAGAAGTGGAAGACCTCTACAATGAAAACTGCAGTACTCTGTAAAAGGAGAATGACGAGGACATCAAAATTATAAATATCTATACCTATATCTAAATCTAGATAAAGATATAGATATTTCCTGTTCCTGGGCAGGCAGAACCAATATAATCAAAATGGTCATACTTCCAAAACTGATACACAGATTTAATGCAATCTCAATCAAAATATCAAGAGCATTCCTCATAGAACTAGAGAAAACCATCCTAAAATTCATATAGAACCAGAATAGATCCACAATAGCAAAAGCAATCCTTGGTGAAAAGAACAAAGCAGGAGGAATCACAATTTGGGGTTTGAAGTTATGTTACAAAGCTACAGTGATAAATAAAATAAGCAGCATGGTATTGGCACAAAAACAGACACGTAGACCAATGGAACAGAATTGAAGATACAGAATCAATGTTAGGCACATTCAGCTATTTGATCTTTGACAAAGGGGCCAAAAAAGGCACTAGAGGAAAGATAGCCTCTTTAATAAATGATTCTGAGAAAGTTGGCTAGCCTTATGTAGAAGATAGAATCTAGATTCATATATCTCACTATGTATTAAACTAAAATGAAAATGGATCAAAGATTTAAATGTTGAAACAGCAAAGATTAATCCTTTGGAAGGTAAAATAGGTCAAACTCTATGCATAGGCATGGACTTTCTGAACAGAACCCCAAGGCATAAGAAATCATGCCAAGAGTCAACAAATGTGATCATATCAAATTAAAAAGCTTCCACACAGCAAAGGAAACAGTCAACAGAGTGAAGAAACAACCTACAGAAGAAGAAAATTTAAAAAATTTTATTAGTACATGTTTGCAGTACATGCAGTTTACAATTATCTTGGGGGACTGGGCACATGTAAATACTACAGTATTTTTTAAATCCTCTTCTCCTTCTCTCCCCCCTCCTGCCTCCCCTTTATATTGATTCCTTTATCTTTCTTTTTGATATTATTAATCTTAGCTCATGTTATGAGGGAAAATTTTTTTGTCTGCTATTGGTGCCTCAGAAGAGGACTAGTATCTGAAATAAACAAATAACTCAAAAATAGGCCCCCTCAAATAGAAGGCCCAATCAAAAAATGAGCAAGTGAAATTAATACACACTACTCATCAGAAGAAATACAAATGGCCAATAAATACATGAAAAAAAGTTCAACATTGCAGGCCATTAAAGAAATGCAAATTGAACAGCACTTAAATTCCATCTTACTCCAGAATGAATAGCTATCATCAAAAATTCGAACAATAACAAATTCTGTTGGAGTTGTAGGTGGAAAAAAACCCTTCTATGTTGTTGGTGGCAATGTAAACTAGTACAACCCTAATAGAAACCAATATGGAGATTGCTCAAAAAGCTAAAACTGAAAATTCAATTTGATAATCCCAGCGCTCAGGAGGCTGAGGCAGGAGGATCGCTGTGATTTTGAGGTCAGCCTGGGCTACACAGCGAGACTCAGCCTCAAAAAAAAAAAATTCAATTTGGCCCAGCTATTCTCTTTCTAGGTGTCTTGCTGAGAGAATTAAAGACATTATACAACAGTGATACATGCATATACATATTTATTTATAACAGTACAATTCATAATAGTTAATTCTTATATATCCATCAACAGATGAATGCATAAAGAAAATGTCGTATTTATACACAATGGAATACTATTTTGCTATAAAAAGGATAAACTTGAGACATTCATAGATAAATGGATGCATCTTGAGATCATAACGTTCAGTGAAATAAATCAGTCACACACAGGCTTAAATATTGGATGGTTTCTCTTATATGAGAAACCCAAAATATAAATGAAGAACAAAATAAAAATAGATAATAGGAACTAATGAGAGATCTTTTTCAAATGAGAAGGCAATCAAGATGGAGGGATGGAGGGATGGAGCAGGGAAGGGAAGAGAAGGGGATGCAAAACAAATGAAAATGTGGTATGTACGTGCTCCAACTCCCCTTGATGCATGTAATTATTATGCACTGCAAACATGTACCAATAAAAAATAAAAACTGAAAAAAATTGCAAAAATACAACATAAATTGAAGCTCACTACTGCATCCTTAAAAATCTTCCAGAAATTTCTCACGATATTTACAATAAAGTCAAAATAGTCCCCAAGGTTTACATAGTGTATGTCTTGCCTACTTCTCTGTCAGCTCCTGGTCTCTCTCACCAATTCCAGACACACTATCCTTCCTCATGGGTCAGCTTGGCTCTTGTCCCTGGCTCTTGGCACTTACTGTTACCCTGATTACACTACTCCTTCTCCCAAATATTTATGTAGCAATATTCTTCACATCCTTCAGGTCTTAGTTTGAATGTCCTTCTCTTTTTAAAATTAATTTTATTGGTATATTTTGGGTATACAATATGATGACATTCATCATTGGGATCTTGTACCTTTGCATGATATATCTTGGTTCTTATTTTTTTCTCCATTCCCCTGCCCTCCCTTCACCCCTCCACCCCTCCCTATTTACAAAGACACTTATTTTTTCATTTTATCATATTACTTCCATTCTTTCCTTTCCCCACCCCCTCCCTCTTCCCCTTCCCCTTTGGACCTTTTCTTCCTATTTCACATTATCTATTATGCCTTTGAATGTCCTCTCTTTAAAGAGGGCCATCTTTGTCTCCATTTAATAGCTGTAACGTTGGTGAAGAGAGTTCTCATCAAGGAACATGAAAATTTCAATAAATGATTCTGAGAAAACTAGTTAACCATTTGGAAAAAGATAAAACTAAATCCATTTTTTTTTTGTACCAGGGATGGAACTCAAGACCTTGTGCTTGTGAGGCTGGCATGGTGCCACTGAGCTAAATCCCTGGCCCTAAATCCATTTTTTTTTTTGGTACCGGGAACAAATAAATCCACTTTTTACACTGTACATAAGAACAAATTTTACATAGATGGAGAATCTAATGCAAAAAAATGAAGGGAAACAAGACCTAACAGGAAACATGGATGACATCATTGTTAAGTGTTTACATGTAGGGAGAGGCTTTCTAACTACAGCTCAATATGGTGTGAAAGTTTAATAAATGTGACTTATGAACACACAGACACACACCTAATGAGCCAGGCATGGTGTAGCACACCTGTAATCCTAGCTGCTCAAAAGGCTGATTCAGGAAGGTCACCAGTATGAGTCCAAACTGGTCAACTTAGCAAGATCTTGTTTCACATTTATAGAGAGCTGGGGGTTAAGCTTGGTGGTAAAGTGCTTGTCTAACATTCATGATGCCCTGGTTTTGATCCCCAACACCACCAAAAATAATAATAATTCTAAAACATTCCAGGAAAATAAGACAATATATGTTTTGTTTATGAAGGGGAAATAAAAATTCAGGCATCTGTTCATTTGTGCAAAAAATAAAACAAGCACTAAGTACAATCTAGAAGCTAATGAGATCTGTTTCCTACGAAGGGTGAGTGGGAGCATGGTGAAAAGATAAATAGCAAAGGAGTGTGTCTTGTATTTGTATGAGGATTTCTTTTTGAGTATTTGTAACCTTTGGAACCATGTTAATGTTTTATTTACATTATTAAAAAATTAGTAAATCTCTTTGTCTCACAAAGATTTGGTTAAATTCTTAAAAGGAACACAAATAGAAATAAATGAAATATACTTTGTCTTAACATGGATAACATATTTGCATGGAAAAGTAGAATAACAGAATTAAGTAACTTTTCCTGTCATATTTGAGGCCTCATTATTTTGAGAAGCAGTACATAGGCATTATTTGCAATTTATTCTAATTTTTTCCCTTAGATTCTTTTGTTGGTACATTTTAGGGAGACAGTTTCTTTTGTTTTGTTTTTTTTTAGTACGGGGGATCAAACTCGGGTCGTTGCGCTTACAGGGCAGGTGGCAGAACCACTGAGCTAAATACCTGGCCCTGGTACATTTTAGGTATACAATACATTTACATTTATCATTGGGTACTTGTACCTTTACATGATGCATCTTGGTTCTTATTTTTCCCCCATTTCCTGTCCTCCCTTCACCCCCTCCACCTCTCCCTATTTACAAAGACTTTGTTTCCATTTTTTTCCTTTTCTCATAATTTTTCCTTTCCGTTCTTTCCTTTCCCCTGCCCCTCCCACTTCCCCTACCCCTTTGGACCTTTTCTTCCTACTTCCCATTATCAATTATTCATTTTGATCCTTATTTAAACTTTCAGTCTCTCACACCAGAGAAACCATTCGGTATTTACACATGTGTGTCCTATTTATTCTAATTTTAATGTATGTAACAAAAATCTAAAGAGTTAGGTACCTGTAACTTTTTTCTAAACAATTATTTTGTTGATTTTAAGGTTATAATTTGGAGCTTAAGCTGTTTTTTCAATGGCTTTCCAGTTCAAACTTTAGAAGTCAATTTTCTTTGAGTACCAATACCTTCAAATGCTTCACATATTGTCATGTAAGTCCAACTAATTCACAATTTAATATCATACATTTTATCTATACAGATTTTGAACTGTTCCCAGCATGTAGCTAAGTTATTAGAAAATCTGGACTATCACAACCAAATACAGTAAGGGGTGCCCACAATTCTGACAGGTCGAGCCAAGGTCAGGGAAATGTTTCTTTAAGAGACAATTCTACCCAGGCTTAGTGGTATAGGCCTGTAATCCCAGCACTGAGGGAGGTTGAGGCAGGAGGATCACAAGTTGCAGTCTTGTTTTGGTAAATTAGGGAGATCCTATTTCAAAATAAAAAGAGCTGAGGATGTAGCTCAGTGGTAGGGCTCCTAGGTTCAATCTCCACTACCAACGCCCCCCCTCCCCCCAAAAAACAGTCTACTTAAACTCAATATAGAAATAGATTTACTTTTAAATGTTCAATACATATTAAATTTATGACAGTGACTTGAAACTGTCACTTAATATGCCTTGCAATATAGGACTTAAAACCTGCCTTCCTAATTCATGGAATGTTGAGTTGACACCCAAGACACTCAACACATCCCAAAGTTCAATGTCTCACGATTGTTTGCAACTATCAAGAAAAAAAGAAAGAAAAAAGAAAGAAAGAAAGAGAAAGAGAACAAGCAATTTCACCTTTTAAATACAAGCATTAATACTTAATAAATGAAACAAGACAGCATTCTTGTCTTAAAAATGATTCCAGAGCTACTAAAAAGCTTGCATTTACAAAAATGTTCCATATTCCTCAGACTTGGCTTCTTTCTGTCCTGCTTTATGAGAGGCTGGATGCTCCTTGTTTCAGTTCCCTGTTTTCTGCAGTTAAATCTTTAGTTTCCTTGCCTCTTTGGCCTATTTGCTCTCTGTTCCCCGTTTCCCTTTTGTTTGCACTTTTTTGTCTGAGGATTTATCCTTCCCTGCTGCCTGTTTTGGCTTTGTTTCCTCTTCTGCAGGGACAGGTTTAGCCAAGAACATCACATGTCTCCTCTTGGGCTCTTCTCGTGTGCCAAGAGAATTTGAAAGCTGGGCCGCTGGGTCTCCCACTCTGAAATAACCTTTGAACACAGTATTTAGACAATATGACCTTGGACCAATGATGAAAAACTGTAAAATAATATTGAACGCCAGTTTGTGGGTTTCTTTTTCTCAAAGGAATGGGTGAGCCATACTGAAATTACTTTCTGTGTATTCTAGGATTGACCAAATAAGTAAGAACATTATGGACAAAGAAAGCCAGACTTCTTATTGTCAGAGAAAGGAGTTACAAATAGGGAAAAATAGGAAAAACACAATGAACCCTGTGGTGTTAGATTGGATCTGGATGTACCAGTGTGATAATATAGATTTAAATACAGTCATGGATGTATGTACATGTAGATGAATATGGTTTTTGTGCTTATATATATTCTTTTCTAGCTTGGTTGACTGAGGGGACCTAGAAGCAATGGTGCCCAGGAAACAATGGGTACACTTTGCAGAAGGAACCATGGATCTTTGGAGAAACGGTTGATTTCAAGGTTGGAGAAGGAAAAGAACAAGATGAGTCTGAAATATCCAGGGGTACCAGAACAGAAGAAATTCTTCAAAGCCTGATGGAAATATGTCAAAAGGAATTAGGATTCATCTTTAAAGGGCTTCCACTTGATCAAACTGTTGGATAACTTGAGCTTCTTTGTAAATTATAGTAAAGGGTTACATCCTATTAAATAAAATAAAAAATCAACGAGCCATATTGATAAAATAAATAAATAAACAAATAAATAAATGGAAAAGGAGAAAACCCTTCTTATAGTAGAAACCAACTAGTAAATCTGGAAGCAATGATAGAATTAGAAAAATTATCATTTGGCAACCAGTATAGTAATAATTGCTGTGGGCAAGATTCAATTAAATCTATTTTGTAAAATTTTGAGGAGTAGCAAGATACTTACATAGTTTTAAACTATCTCTCTATAGAAGCTTATTAATTGAAGGAGAAAGATACTTCTTTATGAGAACTGTCTTGTAGATAGCCCTTATCCAATGATCAAAGTTAACATCACCAGTAATGGGGCTAATGGACATCATATGATTTCTAAAATTATGGGTGGAGAAAAACCTAACATCAGCTCAAGATGTTGAGCTGCCCAAAGTATGAAACCTGAATAAAATCATAAATAAACATTAAACAAACCCAAACTGAGGGTTATTTCATAATTGGTCAGTACCATTAGAAATGTCATGATACAAAGATTGTGTTTCAACTTAAAGGAGACCAAGTAGATGCAACAATTGAGTCTACCATATTTCTGAATTTCATTTGCTATAGAAGACATCACTGAGACAATCATAAAAATCTGAAGGAAATCTGTAAATAGATAAATAATATTGTATCAATGTAAATTTACTGATTTTTAAAAATACCTTTATTATCAAACACACACACATACAAAAATTAAAACCACTCAAAAAAGAACAATGCAAGGAGAAAACAACTACAATAATATTCAAATACAGTAGAACTCAACCAAAACAAAACTGAAAAGCACTTAAACATTTTTCCATATAACTTAAAAAAGCATCTCAAGTACCAACAAGACACCAGAGGATGTGATTTGTTTCAGAAAGATCCCCAAAACCAACATTGAACAAATAGTGGTCTGGAAAAAAACTCAGCTAGCAGACTCCACATAAGCCAAGCTTCTCCCTAATTTAAATTTCGATGCAGTCATATGATATGTGATGGAAATGCAATCCGAGAAATATGTGATTAGGCAATTTCATCCGTGTGTATCCACCCCTACCCCTTTGGACCTTTTCTTCCTATTTCAAATTATCAATTATTCATTTTAATCATTTTAATCCTTATTTACACTTTCAGTTTCTCACACTAGAGAAACTATTCGGTATTTACACATGTGCGTCCTATTTATTTCGCTTAAGAGGATGGCCTCAATACGCATCTATTTAGCTATAAATATCTCTGGTTTGTCGTTCTTTATGGCTGAGTGGTACTCCATTTTATAAAAAACCCCACATCTTCTTTATGCAATTTCCAGTTGATGGGCACTTGGGCTGTTTCCAAGCTTTTGCTATTCCAAACTGTGCTGCTATAAGTTAATTTAGTGATTTTGATCGTTGTACTTTGGTTATATCAGAGAATATCCTTGCTTTTAGAAAATATACACTAATTATACTTAGGGAGAAAGAAGCATGATGTCTTTGACTTATTCTCAAACAATAAATATAATAATATGCACATGAATAAGTATGCATATGTATATATGTAATAATACATCTGATATATATATATATATATATGCACAGACACATATAAATTTCTACCTTGCTGAGACATTTTAAGCAATAAAGAGAAAATTGGGTAAGAGTTTACTCAGCACAGTGCTTGGGTACGTTACATATATTCATACAGGTTAGCTATCATTAACCCTATTGGCACTTATCAAGTAGTTTTTCTAGCTCTAAAATAGGGTTGATAACGAACACTCCAGAGGGGCTGCAGAAAGGTTAAGTAAAATAATATCTGTAAAGATGACAAGTGAGCCCTGGTAAACTCTGAAAAAGTTATTATTATTAAAATTATTTTAAAATGTTATAAATATGTTTATATTTTTTATTGTATAGTGATATTAACTTATTTCATCTTCAGAGCAACTCTACTGAAGTAATTACTATTACTATCTGCATTTTATAGATAAGGAAACTCAAGCACAGAGTGGGAAAGGAACTTGCTGGATGTCCTACAAACATCAGAGGTAGGTCCAACTCAGTCAGACTCACTCTAGCCTTTGTATTCTTGACTGCTATACCATGTTAATTGCCTTTTCTTTTGCTTCTTCAGTGTATTTATTCCAACACACTCTTCATGCTTCAAGAAGAAGCACACAGTACAAATACTCCAGGATCTGATGACAATTCCATTGTAACCCCTTTTACACCACTTAACACAGTGCCATCCTTGGGTTTATATAGTTTTTATACCCTCCTCTTTATATTGAGGGGGACTTTTCTTTTTTATACATCATTCTGCTACTCTTCCTATATGAAGCTATGAAGAAACATTCTACTTTCACTTCTTTTTGTGAGTCTTCCCCCCAATGGACCGAGCAATCTTCATCGAACACAGAATTATGATTTTTATACATGAAATGGAGCATAATGTTTTCCAATTTGTCCCTGTCCCATTTCTGAAAATGTCCAGCTTTTGGTCAGTATTTTGAAAGGATGAGCTATTAGGCAGGGTACTTTGAAAAACACGAGTATTTCCAATCCTGTCTCCAGGCAAACTATTAAACAGGACTCTGAAAGAGATTTAGAAGTCTAAAATAATTTGTTTCTTTATGCTTTTCCTTTCTTCATTTAGAATTAGATTATTATTCTAATCATTCTGTTAGGTTTAAATGTTTTTTGTTGATGTTAGGTTTAAATGTTTAAACATAATACCTAATTTCTGGAAAGGTGATAATACAGGCATAATAGCTATTGGAGTTTATAAGAAATGCTGTGACAGGATTTGATTTACCTAAATTCTAAAATATGAGTTAAATTTTGATAAATTTGTCTCCAAGTGCTAGCTTTAAAAGCTACAATGTAGCTCTTTTCCTAATGCATTCCTCCTTCAGTTGATGAATTGCCAAATATATGTGACCATCATGACAAGAAACAAATCCACTCTTGTTCTTTTAAGCCTGTTGTGAAGCACCTGTGTTTCACCTGCTTCTCTTTTATGAAATTAAGAAGTATGACCAGCCTATGTTTCCATCCTGCCTATTAAATACATAACCAGAATAAAACGAAAGTGGTAGGAAAACTATATAAAAAGAAAAAAATCTACAACAATAGAGATAATTTCTAATATCTGCCTTCAAGTTCATTGATTCTTTGTTCTGCCATCTCAAACTTTCCAGTAATTTTTTATATCTCAATTATATTTTTCAGATTCAGAATTTCCACAGAACTGTTGTAAGTAATTCATATATCTTTACTGATGTTCTCTATGGTGAGTCACTGCCACCATATCGTCCTTTAAGTCTTTTCAAGCTTGGTTTCCTTTAGTTCTTTGAATATATTGATAACAGCTGCTTTGATGCTCTTTTTCTACTAAAGCCAACATCTAAGCCCCTTCAAAGCCTATTTATGTTGCCTGCTTTCTCTCCTGTGTATATAAGTCACTATTTCCTGTTTTTTGGTGGCTTTGGGTTTTTTTGGGGTTTTTTGTGGGGTTTTTTGGTGATAACTGGACATTTTAGATAATGCCTTATAGCAATTCTGCATACTGATTCTCTCTTAGGAAACTGCTGCTGCTGCTACTGCTGCTCTTGGCTTGGTCTATGGCTTATTTGTTTAGTGAGTTGGCAAGTCTAATTTTGTAAATTTGATTTTCAATTTCCCCTATAGCATGCAGCTTTTGACATTGCTGTCAGGATTATTTCCCATATTTGTATTTGCTTGTTTTGTTTTGTTCTGTTTTGGTCAGTACTGGAGATTGAACTCAGGATCTTGTGCTTGTGAGGCAGGCACAGTGCCACTGAGCTAAATCCTCGGCCCTTGTTTGCTTGTTTTTGATTTTTGTGTTTTGTTTTAACCTAACTATGTAGGGCTCACCCCTAAATTAAGTGAACAAAAGCCTACTTACAGGTCTAAAGTCATTTGAAGAAAAATGGGCTCATCTTGAGATCATAATGTGAACTGAAAAAAATCAGACACAGAAGCTTAAATATGTCATGGTTTCTCTTATATGAGAAACTCCAATTATAAATAAAGAGCAAAATAAAAGATGGATAATAGGAAGTAGGGAGATAGATCTTCCTCAAATGGCAAGGGGATCACCAGATGAAGGGAGGAGTGAGGGAAAGGGGATGAAAAAAGGAATTGGGATGCATTGTGCACATGTACCAGCTCCACACAAGGAATGTCAAAGTTATGTACTGATTAATGTTATAGTAATATTTTTAAAAAATAAAGTTGTGCTTAAGCACACTGAGCCCAATACATTGTTACTCTCTGGTGTTGGATATGTGTATGTATAATTCAGGAGGTTTAAATTTTTTTAGCCAGGGACTGTTAACTTGGAAATTCCCTCTTAGATGGCTCCTGAGAAAGCACAACCTTGGTTGTGCACACAGTTGCAGATTTCCAGGGTGGCTGATACATTTTCAGACCTGTCTTCCTAAGAACTGCGCCTGGGCCAGAGTAAGGATTGTTCTGTGTTTAAGTCCTTCGTGCCAGTGAAGCTTTCGTACTGCTTCATATTCTTTTCTGATTGTTCATGCTTAGTCACTGCCCATCACATGCTTGCAGACAAACCTACCCAACATATTCGACTGGGATGCTAGGAGGGCTCTTCTTAACTTTCTGTTTCTCTGTTTCTCTCTACTATGCTTCTGGTTAGGATGCAACTATACCTAAATTGTGGAGTTAAGCCAGGCGTGGTGGTGCACACCTGTGAGCTGGGAGGCTGAGGCAGGAGGATGGCAAATTTAAGCTCATCCTAGACAATTTAGCAAGTACCTGTCTCAAAATAAAAAAAACAAAAGGGCTAGGAATATAACTCAGTGGTAGAATGGCCTTGGGTTCAATCCCCAGTACCACCAAAAGGTACCAGTCTTTCTTAATTGGTCTTCACTAAAATCTCTGTTTTCAAGAACACCTTTGGGCAAGGAGCTCTCCCATAACCTGTTTGAAATAAAGTTAGTCACCTCAGGCAGAGCTGTGGAGCCTCCTCACTTTCCTGGCCACTTAGGCTCAGGGCAGAATCCCTACAGTACAACCCTGCGACTGGCGCCAGGGATCAATTTTTTCTGGAAGACACCTTGGCCCTATGATATCGGTCCTGAGGGAGGTGGCAATCCCTGGTCTCCTTTACTTGTCTCCTGGTAGGGAACTCTGACCCTAAGAGCAAGCTGGGGCTGAGGCACAGGAATTCAAGACAGTATTCTTGGCTACTTACATCTGCATCTGGGGTAGAGCTTCCATAGAGGGGGGTATCAAGAAAGAAGAGGGGCACACCCCTCTTTGCCACACTTGCCTAAATAAGAGCTTCTAAAATATAGGGCTAAAGACAGCATCTGTACCCTCCCAGGGTAAAACCATAGCCCCAGGCTGGGACCTGGGTGGGAGGCAGAGTGCACCTGTCTTCCTATCTTCTTGGTCACACATCCTGGGTTAAAACTTCCATAACTTTCCATAAAGCTGGAAAGGCTGGGTAAGGTTTTCATTTGTTTCATTTCATTGTCCTCATCAAGATTTAGTAAATTTACTTGAATGAATATTTCTTCATTTGCTGTATGCCCTTAGGACAATAACCAGAGACTTTAATGATGATTTTATATGATTTCAACATTTCAATCATTGTTTTACTGGAGAAAAGATCTGCTAGCTCTGTACTCCGTCATTCCAGAAGTCCTGCTCTCCTTTTTTTTGATACTGGGGATCAAACTCTGGACCTTGCACTTGGAAGGCAGGCAGCAGCACCGCTGAGCTAAGTCCCTCGCCCTCCTCATTTTTATTTTGTTTTAATTTTTAAATTTTATTTTACTGGCACATTTGAGGTATACAATATAATGACATTCATAATTGGAAATTTGCACCTTTACATAATCTCTCTTGGTTCTTATTTTTCCCCCTTCCCCTGCCCTCCCTTCAACCACTCCAACTCTCCCTATTTACAAAGACTTTGTTTTCATTTTTTCATTTTCTCATATTAATTCCAATCCCTTCTTTCCTTTCCCCTGCCCCTCCCACTTCCCCTGCCCCTTTGCCCCTTTTCTTCTTATTTCAATTATCGATTATACCTTTTAGTCCTAATTTACACCTTCAGTTTCTCACACTACAGAAACTATTCGGTATTTACACGTGTGTCCTGTTTATATCACCTAAGAGTATTGCCTCAATGTCCATCCATTTAGCTATAAAAATCTCTAATTTCTCATTTTTATGGCTTAGTAGTGCTCCATTTTATTTTAAAAACCCCACATTTTATTTATCCAGTCTCCAGTTGATGAGCAATTGGGCTGATTCCATGTTTTAGCTATTACAAACTGTGCTGCTATGAACATGGGTGCACATATATCACTGTGGTATGATTCTTTAAATTCTCTGGGGAAGATACCCAGCAGGGGAATACCTGGGTCAAATGGGACTTTCAGTCCTAGTTCTTTGAGGTATCTCCATAGTGATTTCCACAGTGGTTGCACCAATCTACACTCCCACCAACAGTGGAGAAGGGTTCTTCTTTCCCCACAACCCTGCTAGCATTTGTTATTGGTTGATTTCATGATAGCAGCCATTATTTCTGGAGTGAGGTGAAATCTCAGCGTTGGTTGCATTTGCATCTTTCAAATGACCAGAGATGTTGGACATTTTTTTCATGTATTTATTTGCTATTTCTACTTCTTTGTGTGAGAAATGTCTGTTAATTTCAGATGCCCATTTTCAGATTGGGTCTTTAAATTGGGGAGGTCTGATTTTTTTTTTAAGTTCTCTATAGATTCGAGATAGTAGACCTTTGTCTGAGGAAGAGCAGGTGAAGATTTTTTCCCACATTGTGGGTTGTCTCTTCACACTGTTGGTGGTTTCTCTTGCTGTTCAGAAGCTTTTTAATAAGAAGAGATCCCACTTGTTGATGGTTTGTGCTGGTTCATGGGCAACTGAAGTTTTGTTCATAAAATCTTTTCCTACACCGATGTCTTCAAGAGTTGTACCTAACCTCTGTTCCAAGCTATTCAGCATTTCTATCTTAATATTTAGATCCTTACTCCATTTTGATTTTAGTTTAGTACATGGTGAGAGATATAGGTCTAGTTCTAATCTTTGGTAAGTTGAAACCCAATTTTTCCAGCACCATTTATTAAAGAGGCTACCCTTCGTCCAGTGAGGGTGTTTGGCTCCTTTATTGAAGATGAGATAGCTGAGTGTGTCTGGAGTTGTTTCTGCATCTTGTAATCTATTCCACTGGTCCTCAGGTCTGTTTCTTTGCCAGTGCCATGCTCTTTCTATCACAGTAGCTTTGTAATGTAGTTTCAAGTTGGGGACTGTGATACTCCCTGCCATGTCTCTGTTACCTAGAATTGCTTTGGCTATTCTGGGTCTCTTCTTGTTCCAAATGAATTTTTGGATTGTTTTCTTCAGGTGTGTGAAATATGTTGCTGGGATCTCAATTGGGATTGCATTGAATCTATATAGCAGTTTTGGAAGTATGGCTATTTTCACTGTATTGATCCTTCCTACCCAGGAGCATGGGATGTCTGTCCATTTTCTGATATCATCTTCAGTCTCTCTTTTCAGGGTGCTAGAGTTTTCAGAGAAGAGGTCTTTGATTTCTTTCGTTAGGTTGATTCCTAGGTATTTCGGGTTTTTGGATTCTATTGTGAAAGGAATTATTTGCCCTATTTCTCTCTCAGTGAGTCTCTTGTTCGTGTAGAGGAGAGTTATTGATTTTTGTGTGTTGACCTTGTATCCAGCTACTCTACTGAATTTGGTTATTAAGTCTAGAAGACTTTTGGTGGAGTTCTTTGGGTCTTCTATATAGAGTATCATGTCATCTGCAAATAATGACAATTTGATTTCTTCATTTCTTATCTTTATTCCTTTTATTTCTTTCTCTTGTCTAATTGCTGTGGCTAATGTTTCCAAAACTATATTGCACAAGAGTGGTGATAGTGGACATCCTTGTCTTGTTCCTGAATTTAGTGTGAAGGATTTCAGTTTTTGACCATTTAGTATGATATTGGCTATTGAATTTTCATAGATGGCTTTTATCAGATTGAGGTAGAAACTGTCAATTCCAATTTTCTGTAGGGTTTTTATCATAAATGCAAGTAGAATATTGTCAAATGCTTTTTCTGCATCTATTGAGATGATCATATGGTTTTTGTTTTGGCTCTATTGATATAGTGTATTACATTGATTGATTTGCATATGTTAAACCATCCCTGCATCCCTGGGATGAATCCCACTTGGTCAGGGTGTATGATCTTCTTGACGATCTTCTGCATTCTATTTACCAGTAACTTAGTAAGGATTTTTGCATGTATGTTCATGAGTGAGATTGGCCTATAGTACTCTTTTTGGGTTGGATCTTTCTATGCTTTGGAGATCAAGGTGATGCTTGCTTCCAGGAATGAATTCGGGAGTACTGCTTCCCTTTCAATTTTGTTGGAGAGTTTAAACGGTAGTGGCAGTAGTTCCTCTCTAAATGTCTTGTAGAATTCAGCTGTGAAGCCATCAGGACCTGGGCTTTTCTTAGTTGGTATGTTTTTAATTACATTTTCAATTTCATTGGTTGATATTGGGTTGTTTAGAATTTTTAGGTCTTCTTTGTTCAACTTTGGCAATTCATATGTATCTAGGAATCTGTCCATGTCTTCTGCATTTTCCATCTCATTGGCGTATACGTTCTGGAAGCAGGTATTGATGATCCTCTGGATTTCTGCTGGGTCTGCTGTATTTTCACCCTTTTCATTCCTAATTGCATGGATTTGGGCCATCTTTTTCCTTTTTCTGATAAGGTTGGCTAAGGGTTTGTCAATTTTGTTGATTCTTTTGAAGAATCAACTCTTGCCTTCATTAATTTTCTGTATCGTTCTTTTAGTCTCCATTGCATTGATTTCTCCTCTGATCTTTATAATTTCCTCCCTTGTATTAGTTTTGGGTTTGTCCTGCTCTTCTTTTTCTGGAAGCTTGAGGTTCAGCATCAGGTTAATTGGGCTCGTTCCGTTTTCCTAATATGTGTATTCACTGCTATGGATTTCCCTCCTAAGACTGCTTTCATTGTGTCCCATAGATTCTGATGTGTTGTATTTTCATTGTCATTTAATTGAAGGAACTATCTGATTTCTTCTTTAATTTCCTCTGTGACTCATTGGTTATTCAGAAGTGTGTTGTTCCATTTCCACGTGTTTATGTAACTTTTGCAGTTTCTTTTGCTCTTGATGTCCAATTTTATCGCACTATAGTCTGATAATATACAGGGGATAACTTCGATTCCTTTGGACTTACTTAAACACCTTCTATGAGTGAGTATGTGGTCTATTTTGGAGAAAGACCTGTGTGCAGCTGAAAAGAATGTGTATTCTGATTTTGTGGGGTGGAACACTCTGTAAACATCTTTTAAGTTCATTTGTTCAAGAGTTCGAAAAAAAATTTTAAAAAAGAGTTCGATTGAGTTCTAGTATTTCATGACTTATTTTTTTTGTCTAGTTGATCTATCTATTTGTGACAATGGGGCATTCAGATCCCCCACTACTATTGTATTAGTGCATATGTGACTTTTCATGTCCGTTAGTATTTGTTTTATATAGTTGGGTGGACTAGTGTTTGGTGCATATATATTTAAGATTGTCCTCTCTTCTTGTTGGATTGTTCCCTTTACTAGGATGTAGTGTCCTTCTTTGTCTCTCTTAATCAGTGTTGGTTTGAAATCCACTTGGTCTGCAAAGAGGATAGCTCCTCCTTTTTTTCGTGTTCCCGTCGCATGGAGTATTGTTTTCCACCCTTTAACTTTCAATCTGTGAGTTTCACTTTGAATTAAGTTTGTTTCTTGTGTGCAACATATTGTGTGATTTTTGCTTCTTGACCCATTCTGCCAGTCTATTTTTTTGATTGGTGAGTTGAGACCATTGACATTGATGGTTATAACTGATATGTATTTACTTATCATTGTCATGACTTTTTCTTTTTGTTGGATTCTCCCCCTTTAAATTTAATTTCTTGTCGCGTTGGATGGATTCATTCTGCTGTGCTTCCTGGGGTTGTGATCCTCAATGTCTGTTCCTAGGATATTATCTAAAATTTTTTGGAGTGCTGGTTTGGTATTCATGAAGTTCCTAAGGTGCTCTTTGTCATAAAAGTATCTTATTTCTCCATCAATTTTGAAAGGTAGTTTTGCAGGGTACATCAATCTGCATTGGAGGCTGTTTTCCTTTAGGGCTTGAAATACATCACTCCAAGTTCTTCTTGCCTTGAGGGTTTGCATTGAGAAGTCTGCTGTGATTCTGATGGGCTTTCCTTTGTATGTAATTTGTTTCTTTTCTCTAACTGCTTGTAGAACTTTGTTCTTCTATTGGGTTTCTAGAATCTTGACAATTATATGCCTATGTGTAGGTTTCTTTTTGATCAAGGCTAATTGGAGTCCTATATGCCTCACTTATCTGTATGTCAAGTTCTTTTCCCCTGCTTTGGAAGTTTTCTGCCATCACTTCTGTGAACAGTTTTTTTTAATGTCATCTGCACTCTCTCTTGTTTCTTCATTGACTCCAATCAGTCTTATATTATACTTCTTTGCATCGTCTAGCAGCTGCTGGATTGATTTCTTGTGGTCCCTTATAATTTGGAAAGAATTTTTCTTTTCCTGATCACTAATTGCAATCTTATCTTCTGTATCTGAAATTCTGTCCTCATATTGGCTCATTCTGCTGTGTAAACTTTCAATGGAGTTTTTAATCTCCTGGAAATCTGTTTGTATCTGTTTTATGGATTCAATTTGTTTCCTATGTTGGGATTCCAAAATGTTCCTCAGCTCCTCTATCTTGTATGTGTGTCCTCTCTAGATTTATGAATCAAGTCTTGCACTATGGGCACAATCTCTGCTGTTTTCTGAGAAATTATTTCTGATTTCATTTTTTCCAGATCCTCATTTGTTGCCAGTTCAGATAGTCCAGGTGGTTGAGTATCAGATTGTTCCATCTCATTTCCCTTTGGGGTTGCTGTAGGTGATCTGGAAGTCTGGTTTTGAGACTTATTTACATGTCTTCTCATTTCGATGGGGGGGGGCATGTATTGTTGGCACCTGCGGGGCTCACCTCCTCTGGGCTGGGAGCAGTGGAATGGAGACCCAGAAGCCCCTTCTTCTGGGCTGGGAGCGTTGGAACGGCGGCAGCCTGCCTTATTTTATTAACATCATTACTTGTTAATGTGTCTGTAATACCCATCAGTCACCGGTGTAACATTGAAGAAGTATCATCACTACCCCTCCACTTGAACAGGTAGAGAAAGGTGAGAACTGTGGTAATCAGCCCACCAAATATGGAGCAAGAGCATCTGGGATTTGGGACAAAGCGAAGGTTGGGGCAAGGATGCAGACTTATTTTTTTTTTTAACAGAGAAAGAAACTGAAGCCCAGGGAAATTGGGAATTGCCTATAGCAATGATAAGTCTGGGACTAGAACTCAAAATACAATGTTTTTTCCATTATTCCATGTATTTCAAGGAAAATGGTCAGTGGTTTACATTTCTGCTCATGTCATAACTGAGTAGATGTTATCTAGATATAGTTAAAATTATGGATAGAGCCAATAATCCAAGGTCAAAGTTGGTTCACTATAGAGATATGTTGTCAGATGACCTTACTGTGTTCTTGACACTTTCTATTTTGTACTTTGCTGATCTTCCCACTTTACCTCCCATCCATCTTTTACATATGTTATAGTTGGTTCCTTGGGTAGTGGTGTAATTTCCAGAACAGTTACTCCACTGAGAAGGCACATACACACAGAGCTTTAAAGTTCTCCCATGAGTATTGACATATCAAATTTTGAACTGGGGGGCTGGTGCCAGACACAAAACCCAGGCTTTGACATGAAATTCAATTTAAGACCATAGCTTGGACACTTCAGAATTGGATGTTCTCAGGGCAGGTTGGATATTATTTCTGAACCTCAGATTCTGAATCTGCAAAATGGGAATAACAAAACTCTACAGAATGCTATAAAGAATGCATCCTCAGTTGGGTAGAGAGCATGGCACAGAATGGGGACCTGGTTTGCTGGCTTTTTTCCATCTTAGCGTCACTGCTGTTAAAGAGAAGTTGGTGACCAAGGTTTCCCTCACGACTCCTTTCCTGCAGATTGTTACTTTGTTTCTTGCTGCCTGATGAAATCTTTTGAATATTATGTTCTTCAGTTGACACACATCCTTAGTACTTCACATAAATTTTGTGCTTTACAGAATGTGAAATTTGGCACTTTACATAATATTAAAAGGGCAGAACTGCCTTGAAGGTAGATAGTCTAGATACCAGGTTATTTTGTTCTGGTTTATGAATTTGGGATCTCTACTTCCATTCATCTTCTTGCCTATTTGTGTGACTGTCTCATTAACTTCTGTTATCAGAGCATCTAGGAATATTGAAGTCATTCACTAAGTTAGTAGTGTGGAGTTCAAAGGGCAATTGTTTTATGTAAGTGTTTTAAAAGATTCATATCCTCCCAAATGTAAGCAATCCAGTAAATCTGCCAAGTCTAAGTGTGTTATGATTGGGTTGGATTAACCTCTTTCCATTAAAAGAGAAATGCAGAACTCCATGCTGATACCAAGTTGAACTGCTTAATGTCCATCAGGGATAGACACAGTAGTTATTTGGTTATAAACTGACGTTTCATTTTCCAAACTCATGAAACACCTATGAACCTTTGAGTCTTCCCAAAGTGGATCAACGATGTGTTTGTGTGTGTGTTTTTGCTTTGGGAAGATGGGATTGAATGTGGCCTTGAGGCTTTACAGAGAGGTCACAACAGGTCATGAACCATTGTAATAATAATGAAGTATTTTATGCTTTTGAGGCTGAAGACCTATGCTGAGTGCTTTGTATGTTAACTCACTTCATGATCACAATAACCCTGTGAAATAGTTGTAATTCTATGTGATTCCTTTTATAGATGAGTCTACCAAGGCACAAAATGGTGAAGTAACTTACCCATGGTCAAAAAGAGTGGCATACAAGCTGAGATGGGACAACTTCAAATCTGATGCTGCCAGTAATTGTGCTGCTTCTTGCATGTGATGTGGGCTAACAAACATTCAAATAGCTTTTCTTGACCCTCAAAGCTGCATTCTTCACGCGTATAGTCTACGCACAGGCTCTCTGGGGAGCAAACAGCAGAGTGTGCTGGACCTCTCACCCTTGCCACTGATCTCAACAGTGGAAAACTTCCCACTCGATCCCGAAAGTCTTCTACTGTGCACCCAGCAGAAGAGATGTGTCTAAGTCAGCCTATTACCATCAGCCCCAGAGATCAGGGCATAGGCTACTGTGGGATGGCTGGTAGGAAAGTTGCTGCAGATACTGTTTTTTGTTGATGTTCTTAGTATATCTTTGTGATGCATAATACATAAATACATTCATTGTGGGAAATTGGTACACTAACATATCACATTTTGATCTTTTTTACTTCCCCTTTTCCTTCCCTCCCTTCCTTCTCCTCCCATCTCCAGATCCCCTCCCCAACTCCACACAATCTATCTCCTGTTTCCTATCATCTGTCTTTTATTTTACTCTTTAAATTATTTATACTGAGGTTTCTTATATAAGAAAAACCGTGTGATATTTAACCTTCTGGGTCTTAATTTATTTCACTTAGCATTATGGTCTCTATACCTCTTCTGGGTATCTTCCAAAAGATTTAAATACACCATATTATGGTGACACATGCATACCCATGTTTGTAGCAGTGCAACTCATAATATCTAAACCTGGGAAGCAGCCTATATGTCCATCAGCAGATCAATGGACAAAGAAAATGTGGTATATACACAGTGGAGTACTATTCAGCCAAAAAGAAGGATACATCTATAGGAAAATGGCTGCATCTTGAGACCATATTGCTAAGCCAGATATCATTTGTCTCCTGAAAGAACTCTGAGAAGCTTCCTCAATGGATTTCTCAAGACCAGGAGCAGAGTACAGACTACTAGCTTAGAAGCTTCCAGAGCAACATCGGCTTTACATCCCCGAGGAAAGAAGCAGGAAGAGAGAGTGTTACAAGGGTGCAGACCCTAGAACCACTTGGGGCTATGCTCAACGTGGGAGCAGCTGTGTCTTTTAGTCAAAGCACAAAGATGTAGCAGTGAAAGCTGATGCTAGAGCAAGACTTCCATCTGAAGTAGACTTCAGAAAGCTCTCCCATGCCAAAGCTACTGGGGCTTTGGGCCTCTTATTAGACAGATCAATCCACACCCTCAAACCCATACTGTGGCCACTGGCAGCATACCGTGCTGTCTGCCTGGTAAAATGGGTCTGGAAACAAAGGATGCATTCTGATTTTGTCAAATCTTTATTTCCAAAGCTAGTTGTTTCTTCCTGAGTTTAGAAGTATCCCTTTGTTGTGACATGGGCCTTTAAAGAGAAAGACTAGAGAAGCATTGATCACAGAATTCATCATCAATACAAGTACATTGTGATAATTTGTTGACCATTTGCATTGGTCTGATATTCACTTTATTACACAAGGTGGGAGAAGAAAAAATAAATGAAACCTCTGACAATTAGTTCTAGCTTCAACAATCCATAATTATACTAAAATTTAAGGAGTAACATTTTCTACCTCTATCTTCAGCCTTGTAGGAGACCTTGGCTCCCTAGTCTCCAAAGTGAGAGAGAACTCTATTTCCTAAGAGGATGTGATGTTCTATACCTTTAAGAGAAAGGGAAAAAAATGTGTAACAAGCTAGAGCTGCACACATCTAAGATGTCTTCTCCATTGCTAATCCAAGCAGGAGGTTATCTACTTTTTGTCTAATCAAATGAAGGCATTTGATACCTTGTTTATATTCAAATTGATTTCCTCCTACAAACTAACAAGTACAAATGACTGTTGAATGTAGATTGATTGATACCGTTCCGTAGAGGTTGCTAATGCTTATGATCCCAGCTGTTGAGAATCTCAGCAAAGATTTTGGCCCATTGTCCTGCAGTGGAGTCCTGGGCTGCAGACTAGGAACAAAGGAGCCAGTACAAATTCCCAACCTTTCACCCCACTCCACCCACCTGGGCTGTGGATTGTCAGGACCCGAACTAACCTTGCTCCTCTTCTCTTGCAGACCTTCTCACCTATCACCCTCTTCCATCTCCTCCTCTGCTCTCCCTTTTTCTTTTTTTCACTGTCCTCTCTGCTCTCAATTTCTTTCTTTCCCCTTGCCTTCTCATTTTGAGTTTTCACTTACTGTATTAATAGAGTTCAATTTGTATTTCCCTACGACTAACAATGTTGAACTTATTTTTCATGGCTTATTTACCATCCTTATATTTCGTTTGCTCATCTTTCAATTGTGATGTTTATTTTCTCTTAGCGAAGTTTGAGATATATGGGTAAAGACACACAGAGGGACTGGGACAGATATACATAGGTATTCTGGATATAAAGCCCTTGGTAATTTTTGATTTACACATATTTCTTTCCATCCAGTGGTTTTCTCATTCTTTTAACTATTTCTCCTCATTCTTTTAACAATTTCTTTTGAGGAGCAGAGATTTTACATAATTATAAAATCTAGCTTATCTGTTATTTTGTAGCTTTTGCTTTTCAGTGCCCTATCTGAAAATCTTGGCCTGACCAAGGTCCCAATGACTTTCTCCCATATTTTTCAGGTGTTTTAAAGTTTTAGGTTTCACAATCATGTTATCTATTTTGAGTTAATTTGTGTGTGTTGTGCAAGATATGAATAAAAGTTGATTTTCACATAGAGATATCCACTTGTTTAAATACCATTTGTTGAAAAGTCTCTCATTCCTCCACTCAGTTGCCATTTCACCTCAGGCAATAATCAGTCCAGCATAGGTGTAGGTCTATTTCTAATTTATTTTTGTTCCATTGGTTTAATTTTCTATCTTTGTGCCAATACTACACTGTTTTGATCATGACAGCTTTATATTAACATTTTAAAGTGAGTAAAGCTAACCCTCCAATTTTGTCCTTCATTTTCAGTTATTTTATCTACACTCTAGTTCCTGAGCAATGTCATATAAATTGTAAAGCAGCCTGTCACACCCTATGAAAATCCTGCTGGAATTTTTATGGGACTCACATTAAATCCACAGAATGTTTTTGAGAAATATGTTATCTTAACAAAATTGAGTCTACTAACTCATGAACATATCTCCCATGTATTTAGGTCTTCTTTAATTTTACTCTGCAATACTTTACAGTTTCATTGTCAGATTTAACCCTAAGTATTCCACTTTTTTTTTTTTTTTTGGTACCAGGGATCGAACTTGGGTCCTTGCGCTTGCAAGGCAGGCGGTGGAACCACTGAACTAAATCCCCGGCCCACTATTGCACATTTTTAATGCTGTTGTGAATGGTACTTTAAACTTCAATTTCACATTATTTGTTGCTGCATATAGAAAGGCAGTTTTTTTATTGATCATGTGCTCTGAACCTTACAAATCCCACTTACATTTCTAGTAGCTTTTGTAGACTTCATCATATTTCTACATAAATGAATATACCATCTTAAAATTTAAAAAACTTGCTTTCTCTTGTCTAATCTGTGTGCATTTCATGTCCTTTTCTTGCTGAGTGCACTGAATAGAACTTCCAGTACAATGTTGAATGGAAATGAAGAGAGTGTACACCTTGCTTTTTTCCTGATCACCAATTATGATGTTGGCAGTAGGTTTTTGGTATATCCCTTTATCAAGTTGAGGAAGTTCCCTTCTAAAGTTGGTCATCATTTCTATCAAGAATGCATGTTGGATTTTCATAAATGCTTTTGCTGCATATATTGAAATTCTCATATGGTGTTTTTGCTAACTGAGCGAATTGCTATTAATTGATATTTGCGTTCTCAACCAACCTTGCATTCCCAGAATAAATCTCACTTGATCTTTTTGAAAATATATCATTGTATCCAATTTGCTAAAGTTTTAAAATAATATTTATGTCCATGTTCACGAGAAATATTGTTCTGTTTTTCTGGTAATACTTTTTTCTGATTTCAATATTCAGAGTGACGCTAGTCTTATAGAATTAATTGGAAAGTGTTTATTCTCTTCAATTTTATGGAGAAGTTTATGTAAAATTGATATTATTTCTTTATTAAATGTATGGTAAAATTGGCCAATGAAGTCATCTGGGCCTGGAATTTTCTTTGTGGTAAGCTTTTAACTGTAAATTCAATTTATTTTGTAGCTATAGGGCTATTAAGACTAGCCATTTATCATGGAATGAGTTTTTCATAGTTTGTGACTTTCAAAGGACTAGTTGATTTCATTTTGCCTGCCAAGTTTCGTGGCATAAAACTTCTCATAATTCTTCTTTCCCTTCTACTAGCTGTAGTGTCTATGATAATGTTATTTTTCTTATTACTGATATTAATTTTTTGGCCATGTTTGGGTTTGAACAGGAGGGAGGCCTTGTGCATGCTAGGCAAGTGATTTTGCCACTGACTTATATCCCAAGGACCTGATATTAATGTTTTCTTTTCTCTTCTGTTCCTGATAGATTTGGTCAGAGATTTATCAATTTATTTATCTACTTAAATAACCAGATTTCAATTATTCATTTTTTGTGTATTATTATTATATATTCTTTTGAGGGTTTTTTTGAGACAGTGTTTTTCTATATAGTCCAAACTGGCCTCACAGTTACTAGCATTTACTTAAGGCTGGCCTTGAACTCAGGATCCTCCTGGCTCCAGCCTCCCAAGTGCTAGGATTATAATTATATGCCATCATACCTGACTCGCTATTATTTTTCTGTTTTCAATTTTCATTGATCAGCACTTGCATCATTATTATTTTCTTTGTTTTTCTTACTTTATATTGACTTGCTCTTGCTCTTTTTTTCTGGTTTCTTGAGATAGAACCTAAGGCCATTAATCTGAAGCCTGTCTTCTTTTCCAATGTAGGCATTTAGTGCAAAATTTCCTCCTGTGTGCTGCTCTAGGAGTGTTCTGCAAAATTTGATACATTGTATTTTCCTGATCATTCAGTTCAAAATAGATCTTAACTCACATTTTGAATTTAAGAAGACATTTATCCCAAAGCCATCGTGCCAGTTTATCTTAATCATCAATTTCACTGGATTATGAGACTCTTGAGAGGATTGGGTCTCAGTGGAGGAGCTCAGTGTGCTGTTAGGAGGTGAGCTGCAGCTGGAGGAGGTGGGGGCAAGGGTGACTCTATCTCTTGCTGCCTATCTTTCCCTGTGCTCTGCTCTCCAGTCAACACAAAACGAGCAGCTTTCCTCCACCACGCCCTTCTGCCATGATATTTCTGTCTCAGGGCCACTGGACCATGCAATGAAACCTGAAAAGATGACTCAAACAAACCTCTCCTCCTTTAAGTTGTCGATGTCAGGTATTTTGTACCAGCAATGTGAAAGCTGACCAATATAGTCCTAATTTTAGTTCATTGAGCTGTTGTAAACAAAAAAAATACCATAGATTCTGCAGCTTATGCACAACAGAAATACATTTATCACAGTCCTGGACTCTGGGAAGTCCAAGATCAAGGCACCAAGAGAGTCACTGTCTGATAAGGACCTGCTTCATGGTTCATGAGTGGCAGTCTTTTTGCTGTGACCTCACAGGGCAGAAAGGGCCAAGACAGTTCGGGGACTCTCCTTTATAAGGGACCAAATCTCATTCTTGAGACCTCTGCCTTCATGATCTAATCACCTCCCAAAGGCTCCTCTCAACTACCCTCACAGTGAGGAGCAGGTTTCAACATGTGAATTCCAAGGGAACACAAACAGCCTATAGCAGCTCATGTAGAAGAGAAGCCCGGGGTAACAAAGTGGACAATGTCTTCAAAGCATGCAGGTAGGTCTTTCACAATGGTGTCAGGTCAGGGGCTCAAAGTGCAGATACAATCACAGCATTTCTTTGCTCAGGAAACTTCACTGCTTCTGGAATAAAGCTCAAATTCCTTGGCTTCAAGAATTTCAATTTCTTGTGATCTGGCACCAGCTCAGCTTTCCAACTTTCCTGCCCACAATTCATGGTTATTTGAGCAAACGATATTAGTTCAAATATTTCCTACACATGTCCTGGGATTTCCCATGTTACTTTCTTCATGTTTTTCTCTCTAAATGGACTAAGCCACCAACACTATCACCTCCAATCAAAGGGCTCTGGTAAATGCCACCTCCTCCTGGAAGTGTTTCCGGATTACATTGATCTAAGCACATCTTTCCTTGCCCCTGAATTCCCATAGCAGTTGTGTTAGTTTTCTATTGTTCCTTAATAGATTATCACCATCTTACTAGCTGAAAACAATGCAAATATGTTCCCTTATAGTCATGTAGGTCAGATGTCCAGGCAAGGTAGGCTGGTTTCTCTGCTCCTGGTTTCACAAGGCTGAAATCAAAGTGCTTGCCTGCTGGGCTCTTATCAGAGGCCCTGGGAAGAATTCTCTTCCCAGATCATTGAGTCTGTAGACAGAATCCAGTTCTTTGTGGTTTTAGGACTGGTATCTCTATGGATGTGATCTGAAGTATCCCTTAGCTCCTAAAGTCCCATCCCTTGTACATGGGTCCACATATCACCTAACTAACAATAATATGTCTAATTCCTCTAGAGTTTGGAATTTCTCTGACTTTGCCTTCTACTGAATCTTTTTTCTGCTAAATAGAGAATGTTCTCTGCTTTTAAGGGATTGTATTATTAGATTGGGTTTATGAAGAGAATCCTGGATGATCTCCTGTTTGAATATCCACGATCTTATTTATATCTTTTTGTTATGTAAAGTAACATTCATATGATTGATCCCAGCACTCTGAGAGAGTGAGGCAGGGGGATCACAAGTTCAAGACCAGCCTTCAAAACTTAGTGAAACTGTCTCAAAATAAAAAAATTTAGTATGAATTTTTCAAAGAGCAAAATAGATAGATATTAAGGATAGATAATAAGAAACAGGAAGATAGATTTTTTGCAAATGGGAAGGAGACCAAGTGATAGAAGGAAGGAGACAGGAGGAAAAGGGGAAGTAAAAAGAATTAAAATGTGTTATGTATATGTAGCAACTCCCCATGAGTAATGTAATCATAACATACAGTAAATATGTACTAATAAAAATTTTAAAAATTAAAAAAATAAAAACAAGGATTTAAGAATGGCTGGGGATGTAGCTCAGTGTGAAGGCCCTGGGTTCAATCCCCACTACTGCAAAAGAAAAGAACAGATTCATAGGATCAAAGGATTAGGGCATGGACATCTTTGAGGCAACCATTCTGCCTGTCACAAAACTCCATCTGAGTATTTCAGCTATTTGCATGTGTGTCTTAACTCCTTTTCTAGACTGTAAGCACCTAGAGCACATTTTATTAATTGTTGTATTACTCAAAATGCCTATGACTGGCACATAGCAAATAATCATTAGATTCTGGCTGAAGCAGTTTGTTGTGGGATGATTTTGAAAACTGAAGCCCTCTACCACTCTACGGTAGCTGCCTATCCTCTTTCTTTTCCATCTTTTCTCCCCAAATAAACTGTCTTTTTAATACTAAAAAAAGACTCTTGAATATATTATTCCAACATAATGATCTTCAATAAAAGCTGTTAGTTCTATAGCTTTTATTGGTGACTCATTGCGAATATTCCTGAGCAGCCACAAAACTGAGTAAGTCCTATTACATTTAGTTAGGTGAGGGAGGAATTGAAATGTGTTTTGGTTCTAAATTGTAAAGCGGATGACTTAGGTTTTGTGTTTTGTTCTCCATTGTTTTGTTTCTGATGGCATTTCAGTTAATCATCCTGAATTTCTCAAGTACACAGTCACACATTTTCCGAACGATGGCAGTTGTTCCACCTTTCAAAATTTGTTCCTTTTCATTTCCTTTTCAAACTATATTAACTAGTACTTCTGAGTTGTGTTAAAACAATAACACAAATAATGAGAAGGTGGTTTTGTTAAATCATGACTTTAACAACAAGGACGTGTTATACACAGTTCTAGCTTTCATATAACATAGGGAGTTTGATCATTTTAAAATAAGGAAATCTATAATCTCCTAAATGGGCAAATATACGTGTGTGTGTGTGTGTGTGTGTGTGTGTGTGTGTAGGAAAATATCTACCCCCCAGAGTAGAAAGTAATAGTAAGTAACACGAAATTGGCTTTATAAAAACTAATTTTATTGATACACTTTAGATATACATAAAGATCACATTCATCATAGAGGATTTGTACCTGTACATGATAGATCTTGATTCTTCTTGTTTTCCTCAATCCCCTCCCTTCTCTTCAACCCCTCTTCCCCTCCTTATTTACAAAAGCTTTGTTTCCATTTTTTTCCTTCTATTCTCTCCCCCCCACCCCTGATTTCCCTTCCCATTTGAATACTTTCTTCTCATTTCCCAATATCTATTATACATTTTGGTCCTTATCTACCCTTTCAGTTTCTCACACCGGAATAACGGTGCAATATTTAAACATCTGTGTTCGATTTATTTCATTAAGAGTATGTCTCAAGGTGTATCCGTTTACCTAGGAATGTCTCAAACTCATCTTTTTTTATGGCAGAGTAGTACTCCGTTGTATAAAAGAACCACATCTTGTTTATCTTAATGTGGCTTCTGAGGAAACTGATTTAAAAACTAGCACAACATTGAAATATATTTTAGCCCTTAATAGGAATGAGGTTAAGCCATATGACTTGATAGGAAAATATATTAAATTGTACATTAAAAAGAAAGACCCTTTATAAATTTTAATTAAAAATTAGAAAAGCAAGATGCTGCATACTATTTTTTTCCTTTACACACATTTTTCCCTTTATTCTAGAAAATATTCTAAATGTTATAAATATTTGGGCTTCAAAACAATTCTCTCAGGCACTACCTCTATACATTAAAGGATAAATTTTACTTTATACAAATTATTTCTCAATAATACTCAAATCTACAACTTTTAGCTTATTGCTTGTGATTGATAGCCATGCACAATAAAAAGACTGAACCTACTTATTACATTATTGTTGGATTTAGCCTGTACATTTTCAGACTTACTCTGAAACAGTTTTTCTGAATAAGTTACTAGACTTCTCTAGAATGAAAGGAAAAACTCTAAAGTGGGAATATAATTTTTTTCCTTCAGAAATTTGGATTTTCAACAAGAACGTTTACATGATGAAATTAACAGAGATTCTGATATTTCCATGAAATTATATAACACAAACATGCATGCGCACACACAAACACACACAGACACACAGACACACATATATATGATTCACAATATAATATACAGGCAATTTGACATAACTTTAAAAATTCCAGCAGTAGTAGGCACCATGATGTATAGTAAACATAACAGAGGATATTCATTTTATTTCATGTCATCATATCCTGTTTATATTATTCTTTCGTGTATTTATAGGATATATATTGTATTCAAACATTCTTGTCAATGATATTTTATAAAGGGAAGCTGACAATTTAGGAACTCTTCATTGTACTTAAAGTTGCAAGAATGTTTTAATATGTTATAATGGCCTTCATTAAAAAAAAACCTCCTATACCTTGTTGAGCCAGACTTTATGGACAGATTCTTTTTATGTTTTTATATAGATTCAAGAATTTTCAACCATACAAAATGAATTTCTTCTTTAAATGAATGAACAAAATATATCTTTGTTTAACTTACCTAGTAGTTTTTGAATTGGTCCAAACATATTCTAAGTGTGATTTCACAATTTATCAGTGTTACAGCAAATAGTTAAAAATTTGTTGGTTGCTTACTATGTGAACAGCACTGTACTAGTTGCTAAGATGGGTGTTAAAAAGTGCAAATGACATTAACCCTAAAAAAGCACACTAATAAAGAAGACATGTTTGCAATTAATTGTAATAAAAGTCCTAAACTGCAGCAGTTGCTCCAGTAAAGTACTTTCAAAATTCAGAAAGGGAACAGGTAAAACATAATGCAGAAAGTAGATTTGTTTAGGGAACAACAATAGCTTATTGAGGATGGAATGGAGGTTGTGTAAGGGTAAACAGATTGATACTTGGCTAGAAATTTAGGATGGCACTGGAATATGAAAGTCCTTGGATATCATAGTGGGGAATTTGGCACTTGAAGCAATTACATGTTTAGAATACAAGATACTCTGGTGTGATATAGTTGAGAAGTGTTTTACTATATTGTGTCAACATCTTTTTTATTAGTGCATGCTATACAGAATGAGTACACACATATAACATACTGTGATCATTTCCACCCCAATTGCTTCCTTTGCCCTGTTCTTCCCTTCTCTCTGATTCCCTACCTGTTCTCTAATATTCTCCTTTCTACTTTCATGTTATCTCCGTTTTTCCTTTTTTTTAGATTGTACGTATGAGAGAAAACATGCGATATTCATCTACCTGAGACTAGCTTACTTCTCTTAGCCTGATCTTTTCCAGTTCCATCTAATTTTTTCTGCAAACAACATGATTCCATTCTTCTACACTGCTGAATAATATATGTATGTATCACATTTTCTTTATCCTTTCCTATGTTGTTGGGTAATTGGGCTGTTTTCACAGTTTAGCTATTGTGAATAAAGATGTACAAGTATCTCTATACATCTTGATATGCTCCCTCATTCACTGGAGACTTTGGCTGGTACCCTTCTCCAGTCCATTCCCTGCCACTATCATCCCTGGTGACCTCCAGTGTCCCCAGTGGACAATCCTTCCAAAACTCTGTCCTCTCCATTCTTTAATGTTTGCCAACTATTCTACTTCAACTACCTACTTCCAGGGAACACTGTGGCATTTGTCATCAACAAAACTGATTTATCTGGAAATCAGATTCAGATTGCTCACTGTATCCATAGCCAACAATTTCCAACCTCTTTCAATTCACTGCTCTCACTATATATATTTTGATAACATGAAAATCTTTATCTGGCCCCTGTCATTATTCCTTTTCTACAAAGCCTAGACGTTATTCTTTGTAACTTCCATAATCTTATTCAACGTTTGGGTCAATCTATCAATCTTTTCTAGATCTATACCAATGTTATCCCCCAAGACACAGATAAATTACTGTATACTTTCTTAATTTTTAATTTCAACTAAAACTTCCACACTACTCAGCCTTTGTTTGCTGCTTTTCCTTTTTCCACTCCAATCCTATGTTGAAATTCTCTGAATATAACTGCAACTTATACTCCTCAGAAAAAAAGAGAACCCATCTCAAGAAAACTTTAACTTCCTTATAATGCCAGCTGCACTTATTAACTTCCACATCCAGTATATAACTGGCAGTTAAAACCATGAGAAAGATTAATTTTGTTCAGAACATAGTCTGTGTATGAATATTGATCTTCAATATTTAGACTATGTATGGATCACTTAGAATGCTTAAAATGCAGATTCTAGGATGCTGTTAAGTTCTGAAGTTTACTAAAGGGCACGGAATTTTTCATTTTTTACAAAACACTTTAAGTTGCCTTCAATAAATATTCTGAGAACCATGTTTTGAAAAATAATGTTGTAGAGCGAGAATAGAAGAGAACCTTGGGCACACCAATGTTTAATAAGAACCCACCTAGAAAGCAAATAGAAGAGGATAGAGAAGAAAGCCAGGAAAGTACAGTGCCAAAAAAAAGTGAGGAACAAGGGAATATAAAGTTGTCACATGAAGACAGTAATATCACATATTCCAGAGATACCAAGTAACTAAGTCCACAGGATTTATAATAAAATGAGGGAGAATGGAGACAGTTGATTTGGTGAGACACATTACACTATGAGGGAAATGGCATGTTGCAATGGATTATGGAGTGAAGTGGAGATAAATTAATGTAGATAATAAATTTAGACTTTTCAAGAAGTATACTACAAAGGCAAAAATAACAGGACAGCAACCAACAGGACAGATCACGATATTTGAGACCGAAGACTCCTGAAGGGCAGGAATTGTTTGTTTTATATCACCAGAATCAATCCCAGTCCTGCTAAATGTTTGTTAAAGAAAATAATTCCTCCAATTACATGTACTTATGTGTTTCTATTTGTGATACCCATTTAATTTGAAAACTCCTCAAAGATCCTTAGTGACAAAGTCTGAGAAGTCTGAGAGTGGCAAATGCTTGATGATCCTGAACGGCATGAAGATGCAAATTAATTGTTGCTGAAAAGTTGATTATGACTATACCACCTCTGTCATGGTTTGGATCTAAGACATGCCCTGAAATGCCCACATATTCAGAGATGGGGCCTATTGAGGTAATTGAATCATGGGAGAGATAACCCTCATGAATGGGCTATTAGAATATGGGGCCCAGTTGAAAGAATTAGGTCACCGGGTTTGTGACCTTGAGGACTATATCTGGTCCCTGGTCCCCCCCCCCCCGCTCTTTTCCCTTTCTCTTTGCTTCCTGGCTTCCATGAGGTGAGTAACTTCCTTCACCATGCCCTTCCTCCACCATACTCCTGTCATGCCACAGCCCTAAAAGCAATGGCACTCGTAGACTATTCAATGGACTGAACCATTTAAACTATGAATCAAGTAAACCTTTTCTTCTTTAAGTTTTTATTCTTGGGCATTTTGTCATAGCAAAGGAAAGCATTATAAAACAATGTTGTGAAGCCCCCCTTCTAAGTTTTGGAAGTTTCTATTTCCAGAAAATTTGTAGGAGGCCCAGGTAATTTAAGCCAGCATTATTGTTTCCATCTCAGCTAAGACAGCCATACTTAAACTGAGAAAATGAAAGTATAATAGAATCTTGAGTAATTTTTTGACAGTTAAAATTTTTTAAATATACTCTTTTGTAGATGGTCTCTGTACTCTAGAGCTGAGAGGGTAAAATCAGAATCTCAGTGCCTTGCTTCCACAATAAGGACAGATAAAAAGTCTGGATCCGTCTTTGCAGTCAGCACGGCATTAAAGAGTCTGCTACTTACCCATGGTCCTTCACCAAACTTTATTTAATTTTTTAAAGGATTGGCCTGTAAGCTGCCTTTTGTGTGCACATAGCACTTAAAAGGAGCATCTTGTTAATGATTTCTTTAGTTGATTGCCTTTAGCTAAGATAAAAATTACCTATCAGGTTCTGTTTCAAGCTCTTGGACCTCAAATGGGAATTTTTAAGGATCTAGAATGGCAGCACCTCTTGCTTTTGAGATCCCTGAAGCAACGAGTTGATGTGCAGACTATTCATAATTTAGTAGTTGCTGAGAGGACAATTTGCTGCGTTTTTCCTGTAGCACAACCACTTAAAATTTTTCTTTTACAAATTCTTATTTGATTGTCATAGGATGGCTTCAACCATTTTCATTTCCAATGTGGACTCTAAATCCTCAAATATCATTTAATAAAAGAATTGGTACATCTTGAGTTGTAAATCTATTTAAGTCCCAAAATATTAAAAAGTAGATTTTGAAATGTGAATCATAAAAAAGAAAATTCACCATGAAAACTCCTAATGGTAATGGAATGGGAAAATCTCAGAATAACATCCTTAATGTGGGATGATTTTTTCTAATGCATGGATCGGTGGTTTCAAAAAATATTACGGAAATTACAACATAGAAATGATGGCTACTTGTATTAGTATTTTTTTATGAATCTGACTGTGTTTTTCTCCTTTGCTGCATTTTTGTTCTTATTCTCAAAAATTCCTTGTGCATGATCTTCCTAGCCAGGTCTGGCTACACAACTTGTGAGGCCCAGTAAAAACTGAAAATGCAGGTGTCTCGTGCTCAAAAATTCTTAAAAATTTCAGGAGAGCAACAGCAGAGCATTAAATGAAGTGCAGGATCCTTCCAAGTGTGGGGTCCCAAGTGACTGCACAGGTTGCCAGATCTGTTCCTACCTTTGTAGATTTCAAACATAAGTAGGGGGATTGAAGATAAAAAATGTACCCTTTCTGTTGACCCCACAGTCCAGTGGTCTTCAACATTTTACAGTGACCAGGATTTTTGTTACCTCTTTCATCTCCTGCCCTTTCCTAATGTGTCTTATGTTATACCTTGAAATAGAGCAATATGCTTATTTTGGTAAGAATCCTCTATGCTCTGCTTCCCTTTAGCTTTGTCTTTGATCCTTGTGTTTAAAAACTTTGTTAAAATATCTCTGGAGTGTGCATTGAGCTTTGATGATAAAGCCCCACGTAGTAGGTGTTTACTGTTACCAGGGCTTTGTTTCCTCCTAGTTGTAAGATTTGTGCTAACCTGCTTGATATTTGACTCGACATATGTTCTTTTCTGATTGTTTTTCTAATCAAGAAATATATACAACCTTCCCTTTGTTGATGATTAGGGTTATTTTAAACTTGGATTTTAGAGCTGCTTCTCAAATGGTTTGTGGAGGACCACACTGGGGATTGAGCCCAGGGCTTTGCATATGCAAGGCAAGTGCTGTGCTCTACCACTTTTTATTTTTTATTTTGAGACAGGGTCTCACTAAGCTACTACATTGCCCAAGCTGAATTTGAAATTGTGATCCACCTGCTTCAGTCTCCTGGGTAGCTTGGATTATTGGTGTGTGCCACTGCACTTGGCTTCTCAGACTTTAATCCTGCAAATTTCCTTTTCATGCCAATCCTATCTTCATACAGAGTATTATTTGCTCTTTTTACAGCCCAAAGCTTTCAGGTGATTTTCATCAATTATTCCATAATTACACTGAGTATCTGCTAAAGTTTTCATATAGCACATTGGTCTTTTCTAGATTGTGTTAATTCTCTCATTAGGAGCTCTTAAAATTCACAGGTTTGGGCCGGGGATTTAGCTCAGTGGTTCCACCGCCTGCCTTGCAGACACAAAGACACAAGTTCGATCCCTGGTACCAAAAAAAAATTCACAGGTTTGTCAGTATTAATAGATTCACTAAAGACTCTGATTGGATTGTTTATACAGAAAATGCAAATGTTGGTTTCCCCAATGTATTTTCTTCATTGACCTTTTTATTTATAGATTTGTTTGTTTAGAATTTATTTATTACTTTTCTGCTCTTCTGGATATCAATGTGAATAATGCCCTATCATGTATCTTAATATTCCTGAAAGTTTTTAATTTGGTCTCATTTAAAGAAGTGGACAGAACAAAGCTACATATAAAGGGTCATCGGAAAGATTTTTTTTTAAGGCAATAGACTATGCAGTGATGTTTTCAAGGGAGGCCTTATGTGGGACACTGCTATGGGAAAATCGGAGTTTTCATGATAAAGAATGTAGACTCAATCTTTGCATCAAGTCTGAGAGAAGGGCATTAAATGTTGGTTTTGCCAAGGGTGGTGGCACACACCTGTAACCCCAGCACACTGGGAGGCTGAAGCAGGAGGATCACAAGTTCAAGCCAAGCCAGGGCTATTTAGTGATTAAGCGAGACCCTACCTCAAAATAAAACAAATAAGAAAAGTGCTGGGGATGCAGCTCAGTGTCGAGGCCCAGGGTTCAATCCCCAGTACCACACTTGACTCTGAAGTAGTCTTACTCACTGATTTTTCTGAGACTACTGCCATCACTTTTTGCTTACCAGTGGCATGCTTCCTCTCAATAAGAGAAAATCACTTATAGCAAAGCTCAGACTGCTCAAAGCATAGTAGTAGGGGCAAGGTATACAAAACAATCTGTCTCAGAGTGGGGCTCCTTGTGCATATGTCATGTGGACATAACTACCAAACTCTTACAGAGTATCCAGGGTGTTTCCACTTCTTTGCTGTCACCTCACTTCAGATTCTGCAAGTTTACTATTCCTTTGGAAAGCAAGTGGGTCATACATATCAGAGAGCAAGTCAGGCCGTGTGTGTGTGTGTGTGTGTGTGTGTGTGCGTGTGTGTTACTGGGGATAGAACCAAGGGCCTTTACGCTGAGCTACATCTCCAGCCCTTTTTATTTATTTATTTTTTTTTAATTTTGAGAAAGGGTCTTATGAAGCTGCTTAGGCTTGGCTTAAATTTTCAATCCTCTTACCTCAGCCTCCTAAAGTGCTGGGATTATAGGTATGCACCGCCATACCTGGCTAAGTCAGGTATTCCTAACAAAGATAGATGCCTATTTGGCAGAAGCCATATATTTGTGATATATATAAAACTGAGGAGGTAAAGGCTGCAAGCTGCTCTCTGAAGGTGCTTCTACTTTCTTGCTTGCTCCACCTGCTAAATTCAGAGTTTGGGGTGAAAGTTTGGGTGGAGGCTCATTAGGCAGGAATTCCATTCATTTACTTTATAGTAAGGGTAGTCACTAAAGGTTAGGGAATTTCACACAGATCTAGGAGATTCTGGGGAAAGTTGAATATGTACTTTGATTTCAGGAAAACTTGTTTGAAGATGTCTGATTCTTCTGTCACTAAGTGAGATGTGGCATTTATGGTTCTACCTAATATAATTTGTGTGATAAGCAGTCTGAAAAGGCACCCAAGCTTGGCTCACAGCTGTTGCTGATCATCCAGTGGAGCAGAGATGTATCCATGGTGATCTTCCTGTTTCAGCCAGAATAGGGTTTCCCATAGGGCTTAATGGGCTGGTGTATTCTTGGCATCCCTTAATAAATAAAATACTGCATTACATAGGGGAAAATCCAAAATTTCCTCTCAGAGAGAGGATGAAGTTGTTAAATTATGTCGGTAGGGGATAGGTCGTGAGAAGGGATTCAAATTGGAGGTTATTAAAACACCTCTATTCTTTGAAGTGTCTCATTTTCTTCATTCTTTAATCATGTAAATGACCAATGAACAACCTTCCCGGGGGTATGTGATTGATTCCACATTACAGATGATGAGAAGGATGCTATGTGGAGGGAGACAAATAGTAAAATGAGCAAATTTTATGGAGAGGCATTTTCTCATTTAATGTCCTGTTAGTTTGGGAACATTTAGGGGAGGGGGAGAGATGACAAATATGTGCCAATTTAGAGAACATCTGTAGCTGGGTATGGATGAGTATAGGCCAGGGATTTGAGTATTTAAATCATAATGAGAAAGATATTAAATCTTTCTCTCCCTCCCCTTTTTTTATTCATGCTAGGATATATTTGCCAGATGAGGCAACAAAAATGACAGTGTTTGTGTGTGTGTGTGTGTGTATGTGTGTGTGTGTGTGTGTGTGTGTGTGTGTGTGAGAGAGAGAGAGAGAGAGAGAGAGAGAGAGAGAGAGGAGACGGAGATATTTTAAAGACAATCACGACCATTGGAGGCTTCTGACAAAGGGAACTGTCACTTGGGAGCAGAGAGGCAACCTGTTGGTACATCTCAATTAATAATTTAGCAGTTTAACTAATTGCCACCATGAGAATCCCAGAAGCTCTGATGCAGATAAGGGAACAGAGATATTATGTTGGGGGTAGTAGCAGGACCAGTCAATGATGGCTGTGGAGAAAAATGGGCAGTGGACTAGGTAGAAGGTGAAGTGCTGACAGGGAAGAGGCCACAGAAGTGCAGCAGACCAGTGCTGACACTGAGTAGACACATCCATGGCTGATCAAGAAGGCAGAAGCTTCTTGAAAGGGCTTTAGGCTCCACCATAGCAAAAGAAGACTTTGCGGCTTCATGCATTCTGATTACAGCCTGTGGATAAAACTGAAGCAAGAATTTCCAATTCTGGAGTTGCTAACTTAGCAGCTATGGATGGGATTCACCAATACACAGTTTTAAGATGTCTAGGGAATTGTGAATTTGACTGGGCTTGGCAACCACTAATCTAGAAGGAAATAATTGCCAAATCATCTGGATTTTAGGCTATATTATTCCACTGTGTAAAAAGAATTATACAATAAAGAATTTGCAGAAAATTTGCATTTTGAAATCTTTCATTACCCTCCCATTGTCAAGATAGGGCATAACCTTAAGACTCTAGTTCAGCAAGTGATCAGTGGATTTACTGCTGCTCAGTGGTAGCATACAATTCCTCGTTTAATGACCAGCCTCTTTAACGACTGTTCAGACTTACAACCCACCACTCAGGCTTATGACCAGTCTTTTTTTTTTTTGTATAGTTCTGTTCATTTTGTTTATAGAGCCTCAATATCTTTTTTGGTACAGTACACCTTGTTTATACAGTATTGTAATTTTCCCCAATTGTACTGTATAGTACAGTATTTTATGTTCTGTTCTATATTACAGTACTGCATGTAAGAGTTATACAAATAAAAGCAGTCATCAAGTTGGAATTTCCTTTAACTATTTCTTTGTTCTGAATATTGTAATGTACATACTATATACTGTTCCTCATTTAGTGATCAATGCACTGAACAACCTAGTTGCAGGACCATAACTTGGTTATTAAATGAGGAATGCCTTACTCAAATACTCATGGATCTTTTTGCTTATTTGTTTTGTTTAGCAGTTGGTTATGGGACTTCTTAAAACTTGTTTTCTTGAGCATGGAAAAGATCAGTTTTGTACAGTTGATCTTCATACCTTGGGTTTGGAAGGAATAGTAAATAGTATAGGTATTCACATAAATGCACTAAATTCTAAATGAAAATTAAAAGTAGAAACATTGACAGGCACTATTTATAATAGGCAAGAGGTGGAAGCAAGCCAAATGTCTGAAGAACAAGGAGCAGATAAACAAAATATTGCACATACATACAATGGAATATTATTCAACTCTAAAAGGAAGGAAACTCTGTCACATGCTACTGCATGGATAAAACTTGAGGACATTATACCAAGTGAAATAAGTCAGTCACAAAAGATGAATTCTGTTCTGTATCTGTTCTCTTTATTAAAAGTAGTGAAATTCATAGAAACAATGTAAAATGATGGTTAGCAGAGGGTGAGGGAGGGGAAAGGGGAATTGTTCAATGGGTATGGTTTCACATTTGCAAGATGAAAACACCTCTAGAGATTTGTTTTACAGCGATGTAAATATACTTAACAGTACTGAACCATACACTTAAAAATAGTGAAGATGGTAAATTTTATGTCATGTGTTTTTTTATCGGAATTGAAAAGTAGCCTAGCAGTCTCTTAAAAGCCATCAAGCCATATAAGAGTCTCTCTTCCAAGCTTGTGGTAATATTGAACTCTGGCTTGTATTTGTACTGATCTTCCAATAAGCTGCTTTAAAATAGTCTTCAGAAATCTTGTAAATCATTGAGTTTTAAAATTCATTTTTTAAAGTTTTGTTTTCATTTATGATGTCTACAGTTTTTCCAAAGTTTCTCTTCCCAAATACTAAATGCATAATAAATTTATTTCTTTGCTTTTCTGTTCTGAATTTCATTGTGTTGTGATGATTGTGAATTAGGAAGTACCTGTGGGAAATGCAAACTTCTTGCTCTTCTACAATTTAATACCAGAAACCCTACATCTACCTCATACCCAGCGCAGTAATACATCTGTATTCTTGGCATTTCCATCTCCCAGGTAATCATTATGCTATCTCTCATCCTCTCCTCTTCTGTTCCCCTGCTAGTGCTTACTCAAACCCATGTCCACTTCAATTTTCTTTATAAGATGTCTCTGTAATCCATCTCTTATTTAATCATGCCATTCCACTGTTCAGAACTCTCTCTAATTTGTTTTTTCTTTCAGATCCTGAAGAGCCCTGAGCAATTTATTTTCTATTTCAAGGGTTGAAGTGGATTCTTTAGAAATAACCAGAAATGCATTTCTGAGTAAGAGAATGTTCTTTTGCCTAAGAAAACTTTGGTGATTGCATAGTCCAAATGACACTGACCTTTTGGAGTCTAAGCATGAGGAAAATTGTGGATGCTCCATAATAGCATTTTTGTACTTTTGCTCTATGTTGAATAGGAAAAAATACAAATTATGAAAAGCTAATCCAAATTGACTAACAACTGTTGAATCAATCATAACGAAATCTAGATGTATTTGAAAATTAGGAGTACACAAATGTAATTTTATTTATTCAATTGCCAGACAATATTTATGGGGTATATTGTAGCCCTAGGCAATTTCTCTAACTAAGTCATCTGCATCCTACCCTCCACAAGTTCTGTGATCCAGTTTAGGAGAACATTGTGCAGACTAATCCCTGAATCCAAGTCAGTTTCACTGAGGTAACTCCAGATAGCAGATTATGTGACCTATCCTAAACACCTATCCTAAACCGCAAAAAAACGATTCCACAAGTTTGTGCTCCCCATTCGACAAGCCAACACTACAGCCCTTCATAACTCCTCCGTCCTTGGCTCCCTGCCAGCCACAGACATTTGTGTCAGACAAAAGCAGTTACCTGCTTTTTCATTTTTCCAGGTGTCCTGCTTCTCCCTGAGCCAATACACACTGTTACTTTAAGGACGATCCATGAAACTCACCCTCACCTTGCAGAGGTGATTGGCAGGAAGCCAGTTACAGAGACAAGGACACAAAGGTACTAGGCCTCACATCAAATGCTAATTATTATCATTCCACATGTTGATCTTGGACAGGTTGCTTAAGCTCCCTGAGTTTCTTTGACTTTGTTTGGCAAATGGAGGCAAAAGCAGTTGACAACGGTTGTGGGGCTGAGCTAATTAAAATTGTGGCTTTGCACTTAAGGGATTGAAAACTGCAAAATTAATGAATAGTTTCCCTCCTCTTGAAAAATAATTAGTAAAGTTATTAAGTGAATTGTACTCATTACGCACTCCTTGGTGGACAGCTACACCCAGACTAAAACCAAAGTGTAGAGCTATTTATGGTTGTAGTCTTGAAAATGCTTTAGAAGTCACAGGGATTTTCCTTATTCAAGTACTTTGCTTTTAAAAATACTATCAGGGAAAATGTAACAGGTAACATAGTATCATGAAAATATTGTGGAACAGAAACAGATGACCTCTGTCCTTGCTTGACTTTATGAATTTAGATAACACTCTTCCCTTGTCTTAGCCTTAGTTCCATTATCTGGAAAGAGAGGTGATAGAGTAACTAACCACAAAGGGTTCAGGCAGCTGTTTTCTCAGATTCTCTGTGCCATATCACACTGTGTCCAGTTGAGGCTAATAGTATTATTTTAGAAAGCCAATATAATTAAAATATAATTTTTAGAAAGCCAAATATAATTTGTGTACAAACATATTAGTGTAGTAACTCTCCATGCAGCTAGTCTAGAATTAGAATCTATAAGGTAATGATTTTTAAAAAAAATTTTGTGAGACAGGGTCTCTCTATGTAGTTCAGCCTGGCCTTGAACTCATTATGCAGCCCAGGCTGGCCTTGAACTCAAGGCAATCCTCCTGCCTCAGCCTCCTGAGTTCTGGATTACAGGCATGCACCACGACACCCGGCTAAAGTAATGATTTTTAAGATAATAAAAACTGGAAAGTTTTTAAAAACTGAGCCTAGACCTGGGTCTCTAACACCATCCTTCACCAAACTAGGGCAACACAGAGAACTAATTGGCTGATTCCAGAGCTCAGGCAGGGAAAGAACCAGATAAATCTGGGACAGCTAGTCATATCAGAAAGCAATGAAATGCTTGAACAGTACTAGAAGCCCATCACAGGGCCATAGGAGCTAGCTTAAAGGTGCTCTCACTTGCCAAATCTGGGAAATTTGAGCATTGAAATAATCAAGGCATAATTATGAAACACTGGGAAGAGTGGAAATCATAAGTTCGTATCAATAACAAAGAAAGAAAGAAAAGTGCTTGGTCAAATGCTGGATGCTGACTGCTAATTGTAAAGGATGTGATGGGACTGAAAAGTCCATACTTTGCAAGCATTGTAATAAAGATGGGGTAAAATGGAAATCATTGGATGTTAAATTTAGGTGAATTCTGATGATGAGGATATTTACATACCATTAAAGTATCTCCCCTTAGAGTTACTGCCTATTAGTCACCAGAGAGATATAGTAATTATAAAGTGGAGAATTTGGACAAATATTTAGCCAGGTGATCAAAATTAACATGTATAATGGAGGCGATACGCAATGTCTCCAGCCATGATACCCTGACATATCCATCACCTCCACCTGGAATGCACAGCCTGGATCCATTCATGAAGAAGCATCTGACAAACTCCTAAAAAGCAAGTTTGAGAATATCTATGTCATAAAAACATGGAGAAAGTTTATAGAATGTTCCAGATTAAAGGAGTTTAAAGGAATATGATAATGAAATGCAATACTTGACCCTAGATTAAACTCTGTACTGGAAGTGGGAAATGATATAAAGGTCATGTTTAGGCTAAGAGAAGAAGCTGAAATATAAATATATAGATGGTAGCTTATATAAAAGTAATAGTACATCAATGCAAACATACAAAGTTGATAACTTCCCTAAAGAAGTTACAAACATACAAAGGAGATATGGAAGTATTTAGGGGTGAATGAATATAATGAATGGAGAGAGAGAGAGAGAGAGAGAGAGAGAGAAATAATAAAGCAAATAAGGTAAAATGTTAACAAGAAGTGAAGCCAGGTAAAGGTTATATTAGTATACACAATTATTTTTGCAGCATTTCTGTATGTTTTAAATTGTTTCCAAATAAAAAGATAACAAACTTTAAATACTCAAAGATTTTTTTAGATACAATGCCAAAAGCATGATCCATAAAATACTGAAAATTTTAACTCCATCAAACAACAAACTTCTCCTTTTGAAGGACATTGTAAAGGGAATGAAAAGACAAGCTATAAAGTAAGGGAAATATTTTAAACCATAAAAACATTTGTATCCAAATAAATCACTTCTATCCAGAATATGTAAAGAACTCAAAAAATGAAATAATAAACAAAACAATAAAAATCACAAAAAAATTTGAATAAATACTTTGCCAAAGAACATATACCCATAGAAAATAAGCACATGAAACAATGACCAATATCTCTAGCTCTGGTAAGCACAATTCTAATCTCAAATTCTGTGCATTCAGTTTTTTTTTTCTTGAGGTGCTAGAGATTGAAACCAGGGCCTCACACATGCTAGGCAGGCACTATACCGCTGGTCTACATCCCCTGCACCCAAGACCTACATTTTTATTTCCCACATCTGAGTAAGATCAGGTAGTACTTATCTTTCTGTGCCTGATCTACTTTATTTAACATAATGCTCTCCCATTTCATCCATATATTTTGTTCCAAATTAAAATGATAGTAAGATGCCACTTCACAAAAAACATGAATGCTTTAAATTAAAAGAATGACTATATAAAGTGTTGGCAAAAATATGGGAAAATTGGAATTCTTACATACTTCTGGTGGGAATTTAAAATGTCATGATTAGGGCCGGGGATTTAGCTCAGTGGTTTCGCTGCCTGCTGCACAAGCACAAGGACCCAAGTTCGATCCCCGGTACCAAAATAAATAAATAAATAAATAAATAAAATGGCATGATTACTTTTGCAAAATGTTTTGATAATTAAATTTAAAGTAGAATCTGCACATATCATATGACTCAGTCACTCCGCTTCTAGATATTTCTCCAAGAGAAATGAAAGAATGCTTTCACACACAAAAAAACCTGTATAAGAATGTTCAGAGCAAATTTATTTGTATAGATAAAATAGGTAAACCCAACAAATTGGATAAACAGATTGTGGTGGAAAACTATTCAACAACAGAAAAATTAACTAATACTGTAATACATGCCGTAACTTTGATAATCTCAAAATAATTATGCCAAGTGAAGAAAAAAGGTAAATGAAAGTATTGCTTGATTCCATTTATATAAAATTCTAGAAAATGCAAATGAATCAAAAGTGACAGAGAGCAAGTGATCACTTAAAATTTTTTTTAAAAGAGGCAGAGAAGGGGATGGATTACAAAAGCTCAGGAAGAAACTTGGGGGAGGGGTGAATGATTATGAATACTATCTTGATTGTGGTGGTGGGCTTATGCCTACATCAAAAACTACCAGATTGTACAGTTAATTGATTACATGTATGTGCTTGATTGTGTTTCTGTTATATCTCAAAACAGCTCGTTTTTAGATTGGGTATCACAGTACTTGGTGCACAAAAGGCATTCAATACATTTAGGCTACTATGTTTTCCATCTGTTAAGTCCATGCCCCACTCTACTACATAGTTGGTATTGTCAGACAGCATTACTTTTTTTTGTTTTGTTTTGGTACCGGGGATCGAACTCGGGTCCTTGCGCTTGCCAACAGGCGGCAGAACCACTGAGCTAAATCCCCGGCCCAACATTACTATTTATTATAATCATTTTCCCTCAGAAATGTGAGGATGAGAATAAAAAATATAAAGCACACATACACAAAGGCTCAGCCTCGGTTGAGGATATTAACCAAAAAAAAAAAATGTAATAAGCTCTACATGGAGGTGTAGTAGTCCCTACAGTCCCAGCCACTCTGGAGGTTAAAGTGGAAGAATGGCTTAAGCCTACATGTCGGAGATTAGCCCGGGCAACGTAGCAAGATCTTATCTCAAAAAAACAAGAGTAATAACTATTTTCATGGGTTTTAAGAGAAATAAGTGGAGAGATGATACAGACAGGTAGATAAGTAGGTATGTAGGTAGATAGATACAGATACCTTCTCCTCTTTCTCTTGATCTTTAAACTTTTTATTCTCTTCCTTCTCTTACTAGTTCTCCTTCTTTCTTCTGATAGGTTTTACAAAGATTTAGTAGGGAAAACAGCTACCACTTTGGGGTATGACATTCCAGGTCAATTAAAGATCAAGAAAAAATTCAGATTCCATCTTGGCACACCTGCAACTCAGAAGTTCAAGGAAATGCAGACAGCTATTTGTCTGTTAACAAGAACAAACTGTAAAGGGACTAAGTGTCCCTCATATTTTCTTCACAAAGATGGAGATTTGTGGACCAAGCCATTTAAACCATCCTTGCTGTATGTACAGTTGGTTTGAAAATGGGATGGGGTTGTGTGGGGCAGATTGAAATAGAAAACCAGATAAGGGTTCCCCTTGGTGTTTGAATTGAAGTGAAAATAATCTCCTTGCTCTTTAAAGAGAAATGGAAATCCCCTTTAAAACACAAGCATTTATGATGCTCACACTAAGATTTAGGCTAAATAAAACATTTGACCTCTGCAAATATTGACTCTCTTCTGGGTGGAAACTGACATCAGTTCTATGGAAAAGTTCCTGCCTGCACAGGTTCACCAGATACCACTGAGAGGCTCCAAAGCTAGATTATTGTCTGTGTTTATTCTAACTTCTTAGCCAGGTCATCAAAGTTGTCATAGCAATGGTGTGCTGTTAAGAGCAGCAGGATAAAGATAAAACATTGAAAGACATAACAGATGAGCAAAGATTGCAAGACAGGCATGAAATCCAAGTTTTAACTTAATCCCATCCAACCAGTGGAGCAAGTAGCAATAAGCAGTATGAAATGTATCCACTGGGAAGATAATTAAGTGAAAACCATATTTTCAAATATTTTGTTGTGTGAAAGCAATTTTAAAACTTTGAAAAATAAAGTAAAAATGATACACTTTTAAAAGACTTGCATATTTTCTGGTAACAGGGATTGCTGTTCGTGCAGTGCAGAGAAGTACAGTAAAAAAAGACTTTCTTTGAAACTTCCAGTGAGTCCTTGAAGACTGAGAGGTGTTAAGAGGAAATATGATGGTATCATCAAATCAGAGGACCCTACATGGGCACAAAGTAGACGGAAAGAATACAGCTAGTCAGCTCGCAATTTGATAAACAATACCCTAAGTGAGATGAAATAGGCACTTTACAAAGTTTTGATGCTCCACAAGCAGGAAAAGACAGGCCAGTTTGCCACATTGTGTAAACAGGAACACTAGAGATGGGTTACCCAGAAAAGCGAATCTAGAGGGTAATTAGTTCAATATTTGAGACTGATGAAAAGGTATCAATTTTTATGTTTTTTCCCCAGTACTGGAGATTGAACCCAGGTCTTTGCACTGAGGTACATCCGCAAGTGTTTTTATTTTTTATTTTGAGGCAGGGTTTCACTAACAATAAGTTGTTGAGGCTGGGCTTAAACTTGTGATCCTCCTGCTCTTACTTTTGTACCTTAAAATTCATATTTCTTGTTACCTTTTCATATTTAGTCATCTTCTAAAGATAACAAACTCTAGGATAATCCTTGAAGTGAATTTGGAAAATACCTGAGAGTGGAAGTAGCTCTTTCACCTAAGTTTCAATATGAGTGTCTTGCTCCATGAAAAGCTGCTGTGAACAGAAGCCTGTTTTGGCATCAAGAGCTGTCCCAGAAGCCCTTCCATGTCTTTCATGAAAGCTTCATAAACATCATTCTTAATGTGTACTGAAAAAGGAGAAGAAGGACCAGATTTGGGAGCTGCCTTGCCAAGAGGCACAGCAGAACCATCCTCTGACTTTCTTTAGGGGGCAGCAGTGGCCTCTTTATTCTCCCAACATCCCCTCAGTGCAGAGGGCACAAGTCCAATAATCTCTGCCTTGAGATTAGTGATCCATGGCTTGGCATCGATGGTTAATGTGGCTTTCTTCTCAGCAGCAGCTGCACTTGTATCATCCACCTTGGGTCACTGAATGAAGTTGAGTGGGGCACTCACCACCCCTGGGTTTGCCAAGGGAGCTGCTGGGAAAAGCCCAGGTGGGGCAGGTCCAAGTAGAGACACCAAAGGTGGCTGAGTCATGTCAGGACAGAGGAGAGCGGTACTGGGAGGTTCAGGGGGAGGTAGTCTTGGTGGGCATCCCTGAGGAGGACCAGGAGGTAGACCTGGGGGGAAGGCCATGGGTTGGCCTGGTGGTGGTCCTGGAGTTGAAAGTCTTGGTAAAGGCCCTCAGAGTGCTGGCATTCCAGGTGGTCTTGGGAATGGAGGAGCCCCTGGAGGTGGCCCAGGAAGAAGGCTGGAGGTGAAACAGGTGGTGGTCCAAGAGGAGGTGGCCCTAGAATGGGAGAGGCTTGGAGCTGAGAAGGAGGAATAGACTGCGGGGGAGCCTGCTGCTGAAAAGAAGCAGTAGATGAGCCCTTAGAATGAGAATCCTCGTTATGCTGTTTTTGTGATTGCTTTTCTGCTTCAGACTCATCATCATCATCATCATCATCATCATCATCATCATCATCATCATCATCATCATCATCATCATCGTCCTCTAAAAATTTCTCTACTTACTATCCCTCCTCAGGGCTTTCCTGATCTGCCTTTTGAAGCATCAAGGCTTGAAGAGGAGTCAGTTCCTTCATGTTTTTTTCTCTCTTGATTTTCCAGGCAGATCTGCAAACTATACCCTCAGACCTGTTTTTCTTCAGTGTTGTCTCACTCATTATCATCACTGTGTACAACTTCACCCCTCTCGCTTTCTCCATCTGATCTGTCAGTGTCACTGTCATCAGCACTGTCGCCATGCTTATCTTGATCCATGTGGTCAGGATAGCCATCATCTTTCCTGGTGCTGCAGACATCATTGTCATGACCGTATTGTGCAAGATTAGGATGATATGACACGTCTTCATCTCACCTACAAGGAAGATCTACAGCAAAGCCCACTTTAGGGCCATACATCTGTAAGACTTGGGGCAGAGGTGGATCAGGTGGAGGACCAGGAGGTTTTCTACCAGGAGGCAAACATGGAGCATCACGTTCAAGAAGAGGAAGGATAGAAACTGTTTGTTTTGGACATCTATAGGGTGAAATGTTCTTAGTGATGGAGGGCAGCTGGGCACCAGGAAGTGGAATGTCCTGGATTACAATATTGGAAAGAGCATATATCACATCTGGCAAAGGAATACTCTCTACTTCTCCTTGCTAAACATTCTCAACAGCATCAAAATATTGACAAAGTTGAGCCCTTTTCTGTTCATATGCTACTTCTAGCTTTCTCAATTCTTTGAAAATATCTGGATTCTCTATCATAAAACTGTAGGATATATTCAAAGGTTTCTCAAAGCTTTTTACATTTGTCTTTCAGTGCTTTCTCATTTAACTGTGGTTGTTGCACTGGGTTAAACTTCATTTCATCCAGTTTCTCCATGTCCTAGATAATCTGTCTGGGATATTTCATTTTTAAAACTGCAGCTCATACCACCATATGCTGTTCTTCAATTTTCTGTTGCACACTTTCTTTCGAGCTTGGTCTGTAGAGTTCATAAATTTTCCACTTGGTGGATGATTTCGATCTCTGCCCCATATTGGCAGTCTGTTTAAGGTTTACTTATTTAAAAAAAAAAACACAACGACACTTCTGATGGGCTCCCAGGACTGCTAGAGGAAGGGAGGGGACAATTCCCGGCCTCCTATACTTCCTAAGGGCCTTCATCTCTGCCTCTCAGTCAACCCTCTAGCCTCTGCCATATGGAAACCTTACTGCAAAAACCTTTTTAATCCCTTGAGAAAACAAAACTTCTTTTAAAAATCTATTGTGGGAGGCTGAGGCACGAGGATCACAAGTTTAAACCCATCCTGGGCAACTTATCTACTTAGACTCCCTCCCTCAAAATAAAACATTTAAAAAAGACTGAGAATGTAGCTCAGTGGGAAGGCCCAGGGTTCAATAATTCCCATACCACCAAAAAGTCTATTGTGAACTTTGAAAATAGAAGCAGAAGTATGATTGCATAATGCAAACAACTGTTTAATTCGCTAAAAAAAGAAGACATCAAATTAGCCAATATTCATCTTCCTGTATCTATAGATATGCTAAAATTGGACCTTCACTTCTTTCTTCAGAGAATCAAGTCACCAAGTGACTATTTCAATATTATTTTTAGCTTTTTAGCTTCCTCAAACTTGTATGTAATCAAGGATCATGTGTTTGTCTAGGTTATCATCATATCTAATTAGCATAACTAGAAGAAGGATTGTTATTTTGGAGAAATAAAATCTCAGCCTCCACCATCTTCAGTTGAATTTAACATGCATTTAATGTCATACATGTGCACTGTGGTGACCACAGGGACAATCCGGTAGCTCTTATTACTCAGGAATTAAGACATTATTGTTTCTTCAGTATAAAGTCAAATGTCTACGGTTGGTCTGCTAATACTTTAACCAGTGATGGCGAACCTTTTAAAGACCAAGTGCCCCAACTACAACTCCAAACCAACTTATTTATTACGAGGTGCCAGCACTGCAATTGAACCTGAATACTGAGGTTTTAGTTTAGAAAAAAACAACACATACATTAACATCTTTTGTCTTAAAAGAAAAATAAATAACATGCATGCCATACGTTTGCCACCACTGCTCTAAACTGTTAGAGTTGAAATAGTCATAAGAATTATATGAGACTTCAGAAAAGTAGTTTGCTAGACATTTTTAAATGTTAAAATGCTTATCAACTGTTCAAAGGCCAGGGACCACATCAAGACACTCAGGGGAGTCCCTTCACATCCTTCCTCCCACCCCTGCCATCCCTAGGCTGTTTTTTCTCCTCCCTTTGTTAAAATGTGTATATCTAGCTCTTTTTTCCCTCAGCAGATCATTATGCTAGGATATCCTCTTTGCTCCCTTCATCTTTCTTTGCCCACTATCTATTAATTGGCTGTAACATAGAATAGCGTAAGTTTTTTAAAAAAATTATATTCAAGTACATATAATGTAACCTTTGAATTTAAATTGCTACTTGAAAAAATCTATATTTGTTACTTTTGAGGGAGAAAAAAACTGTATTTTACATTTGTGAACATGAATGCTTTTTCCCTGTGGATCAATAGTCAGAAGAAAATGTTCCCTAGCCATGATTTCTAGAGCTGGGGCCAGGCCCTGACAAGGATAGAAGAATGAAGAACCAGTAGAAATCCAGGAAAAATTCTGTTCCATTCCCTGTTGTGCAGGTTGTTTCTTTATTAAATTCCCACTCTCAACGCACTTCCTGAGCAATGGAAGAAAATGTTCTCGCCGCCCCTGTCATGAATCACAGTCATTACTTCTCTTGGTAGGAGGGATCTGGCCCCTGCTGAACACGGAATGCTTTATAGCTATGGAAAAAGGACAGTTTTCCTAGTTAAAAATCAATCAATAAATAATAAACAACCAACCTGGTGGGCTTTAAAATTATTGGTCATTGAACATCCTATCTAGCAGCATCTGGGGAAGTTGCTAACCCTCCTGTTGTTTTCCAGGTCTTCTCTTCACCTGATCCTCTGGCTCCCCCACATCCTGTTGCTGTGTTGCCAACAATTCCACAGGACCAATATTACTAACATTTACTGATTCACCATTCCCCATGTGAAGGAAATGTCACACGGGGCTTTGTATGTGGGAGACCCCCAGTTGAAACCAAACATGGTCACAAGCAACATTCCATATTTAATAGATTTATCTCTATACCCCAGCTTCTGTTCTCTCTGATATTTGCATCCTAGAGCCTGACTCACTATTTTGTCTTAGAAAATGTTCTTAGATTTATCTCTTAGTTTCTATAAACTGCTCCATACTGCTCCACTTTAAATGCCCATCATATGCAACCTACCTGTTTAATGACTGTTCAGACTTATGAACCACCACTCAGACTTACAACCCATCTTTCTTTTTGCGCGCTTCTGTTCATCTTGCTTATAGAGCCTCATGCCTTTTTATTGTACACTATATCTTATTTATATAGTACTGTAATTTTCCATTTGTACTGTAAAACACAGTACTGTAGTTTTATGTTTTGTTATAAGTTACATTACTGCATGTAAGAGTTATGCAAATAAAAGCAAAGTCATCAGGTTGGAGTTTCCTTTGACCTTTTTTTTTTGTTCTGAGTATTGTAATGTACATACTATATACAGTTTCTCATTTAGCAATCAATTCAATTGATGACCTAGTCATAGGAACAGAACTTGGTCATTAAACAAGGAGTGCCTGCAGTATCGATGGAAATCCAGGAGCTCAATCATCAGAGAACATTGGGGTTAGATGAGACCTTATTTTGGCTGCTGAGCAATGTTTTGAGTGATCCCTGAACAATAATAGGAACCTGTTTCAACCCATTTGAAAGGCCTGTTTCAAATCATGATGAAAGATGCCTTGGCTCTTTCTCCTACCTCCTGATCTTCAACTCTGATTCTTTTGTATTTCCTCAGTTTATATATTGGCCTCTCCCAGTGGTTTCTTGATGTGAGCCTTGGTCCCTTTTCAACCCAACCTGTTAGGTGATGGTCTGCACCATAACCTGCTCACTCCTTTCCAGTAAAGACTGCACTGCTTCTGACTTTAAGGCTGAGGAGCCCAAGCCAGTGACTCCCAAACCAGAGTCACCATTTGAAACACATGTTTCTTAGATCCCACCTGCAGAGAGTGTGACTTGTTAGGTCTAGAGCAAAGCTCAGTAATCTGCATGTGAACACATACTTCAAGTAATCCTGACCAAGTGACGTCACATTAAGGAAACTGTGCTTTATTTCTTTGGCCATCCACTCTCTAAGAAAAAAATCCTTGAAAATGTAACTCAATCTCAGGTGGGCCAGGAAATCTGCCTTTTTCAACAATGCCCCAGGAGTTTCTGATGAGTGTTTTCCAGAGACTACAACTTTATGAGAGAATTGCATTAAGAGATTTTTAGCAGAAGAACAGTATGATTACATTTGCATTTTGGAAAAAACACCCTGGAAGCAGTTTGGAGAGTACAATGCAAAACCAATGACCAGGCTTTGTCATTTCTGGTTCTTCCCTTGCTCTCCTTTTCTTAGATGAATGAGTTTCAAAAGGCTCTGCCTTTCTCCTGCCTATGGATGACCTACTTAATCTCGGGCCTTCCAATATCATTTGCATAAGGGCATTTTGAAATCTTTACCCCTGTGCTTTTTGCCATGCTCTAGCCCCTCACTTCTGGGTGCTTCGGAAGTACCCCAAATGCAGAACAACCCAAATAGAACTTAACATCTCCCTAGAAACTGTTTATCCTCTTCTGCTTCTTCTCTCTTTGAATGGCATTGTCCTTCCAATTGTTCCTAATCGTGTTTTATTCCTTCTCTCTCTTAGCCCTCATGTTCAAATTTCTGAAGTCTGTCTTCTCAAAATCTCTAGCACTTACTCCTTTCTCTGTACGTGCAATTCTACTGGGCCAGTTCATTTCCCTGTTTCAAAAATTTCCGTGACTCTACTGATAATCTTCACACCTGGCAGTCTGTCATTCACTATCCTAATTCATGTGACTTCAACCCATTTTTGAACCACAGGCCTTACTACATTGCTTCACACACTATTGATGACAACCCAACTAGATAACTCATGAATTGTCAATCATTTATATATATGCCTTTTATACAATCGAAGGCATTTTACCTCTTAAGAACAATATTCGTACCTGATTCTTTTTTTACTTGCATTTTTAAATTGTGATGAAATATAACTAAAATTTACTATTTAAATGTACAGTCCACAGTACATTTACAGGAGTGTGCAACTATCACCACTGTCCACCTGAAATTTTTCATCATCTCAGACTGAAACTCTACATTATTAAAGGACAATTCCCCATTTCTCCCTCTCCACAGTTCCCAGCTACTACACACTTTTCTACTGTCTTTCTGAATTTGACTATTCTAAGTTTCTGTGAATTTAAGCATTCTAAGTGAATATGAGTGGAATCATACAATAAACTTCAGTGTCAGGTTTATTTTACAAAGCATGCATTTGAGGTTCATCCATGTTGTAGGATAACTTATACTTTTTAAGGCTGAATAATATTCTATCATATGTATATATCCCATTTTGCTTATCCACCCATCTATTTCTGAAGACTCTGATATTTAAAAACCTATACCTTTAACACTTATGATGCCTGACCCCAATAGACAATGTAGACTATGTTTGTAGATTGAATGATCCATCTTTGGTAAGTCTCTTCCTTTCTCTAAGCTTTGGATTATCTATGAAATGAGGGGTAGGAATTAGAATGCCTTTGATGGGCATTCCAACTGTGACAATTAGTAACAAGGTGTTTTGACTAGGAACCCTTGAAGCATGGATGCTTCTGGTGAGTGCAATTAGGAGACACTCTTTCTACTCCACGTTTATTTGCATTAATTGATTTAGATTCAGATTCTATTGGTTAGGGTCCCTTAGCTACAAAGCAACAGAAACAAACTCTGGAAAATTTAAATAGTAAATTTATTACAATGATATAAAATAGTTCATAATATGACTATGGAACTGAGCTTAAAAAAGGAACAAAAAAAAAAGCTTCAGGGTAAGGATTAGAAATTACCCAACAGTCTTGTAAAGGTATGTGACTGAAATAACCACACTTCAGCCATTTTCCCACCCCTGGTGAACAAAGTTAATAATCTTGTAAAAGCCCAACTGGTTTATTTTGAGTTAATTGCCCAACGCTTGGGTAAAAATATGCAAGAACATCAGATTATGGGCAAAAGATAATTTTCCATGAGAAGATCAAGATGCTCAGTAGTCAAAACCTAACAACAGGCTGTTCCACTGCTCCCAGCCCATAAAAAGGCACTTTCTGGCCGCTGTTTCACTTCTCCCAGCCCAGGGGTAGGAGCTTCTAGGCTGCTGTTGAACTGCTCCCAGTCCAGAGGTAGTGCCTTCCAGGCTGCTGATCCACCACCCCCAGCCCAAAGGTAGCAGCTTCCGGGCCGTCATTCCAACTCTCTCAGCCCAGAGGAAGGGGCTTCCAGGCCACCATTCCACTGCACCCAGCCCAGAGGAAAGGGCTTCTGGGCTGCTGTTCCATGACGCCCAGCCCAAGGAAGGGGCTTCTGGGCTGCTGTTCCACCACTCATAGCCCAGAGGAAGGTTCTTCCTGGATGCCATTCCACCGCTCGCAGCCCAGAGGAAGGTGCTTCCTGGCCACTGTTCCACCACTCCCAGCCCAGAGAAAGGGGCTTCTGGGCAGCCGTTCAACTGCTCCCAGCTCAAAGGAGGTGAGCTGCATGGGCGCCAATAGCCCCCTCCCCCATTGAAATGAGAAGACACATAAACAAGTCTCAAAACCAAACTTCCAGATCACCTACAGCAACTCCAAAGGGAAATGAGATGGAACACTCTGCTATTCAACCACCTGGACTCCCTGAACTGGCAACAAAAGAGGATCTGGAAAAAATGAAATGAGAAATAATTTCTCAGATAACAGCACAGATTGTGTTCATAGTGCAAGACATGATTAATAAATCTAGAAAGGAGCTGAGGAACATGATGGAATCCCAATATAGGAAACAAATGGAATCCATAAAACAGATGCAAATAGACTTCCAGGAGATGAAAAACTCCATTGAAAGTCTACACAGCAGAATGAGCCAATGTGAGGACAGAATTTCAGGTACAGAAGATAAGATTGCGATTAGTGACTAGGAAAAGAAAAATTCTTCAAAATTGTAGGGGACCACAAGAAATCAATCCAGCAGCTACTAGATGATGCAAAGAAGAATAACATAAGACTGATTGGAGTCAATGAAGAAACAGGAAAGAGTGCAGATGGCATAAAAAACTGTTCACAGTAGTAATGGCACAAAGCTTCCCAAGCAGGGGAAAAGAACTTGACATAGAGATAAGTGAGGCATATAGGACTCCAAATAGCCTTGATCAAAAAAAAATCTACACATAGGCATATAATTGTTAAGATTCCAGAAACACAACAGAACAAAGTTCTACAAGTACTTAGAGAAAAGAAACAAATCACATACAAAGGAAAACCACTCAGAATCACAGCAGATTTCTCAATGCAAACCCTCAAGTCAAGAAGAGCTTGGACTGACCTATTCCAAGCCCTAAAGGAAAGCAGCCTCCAACCCAGATTGATGCACCCTGCAAAACTACCTTTCAAAATTGATGGAGAAATAAGATACTTTCGTGACAAAGAGCACCTTAGGAACTTCGTGAATACCAAACCAGCACTCTAAAAAATTTTAGACAGTATCCTAGGAATAGACAATGAGGATCACAGCCCCAGAGAGCAAAGCAGAATGAACCCATCTGGCATGACAAGAAATTAAATGTAAAGGGGGAGAATCCAACAAAAAGAAAAAGTCAAGACAATGATAAGTCAATACATATAAGTTATAACCATCATGTTAATATTCTCAATTCACCAATCAAAAAAATAGACTGACAGAATGGGTCAAGAAGCAAAATCCAACAATATGCTGCATATAAGAAATACACTTAATTTAACATGAAACTCATAGACTGAAAGTTAAAGGGTGGAAAACAAGACTCCATGCAACGGTAACCCCCAAAAAGCAGTAGTAGCTATCCTCTTGGCAGATCAAGTAGATTTCAAACCAACACTGATTAAGAGAGATGAAGAAAGACACTACATCCTTGTAAAGGGAACAATCCAACAGGAAGAGATGACAATCATAAATAACTATGCACCAAACACTACTGCACTCAACTATATAAAACAAATACTAACAGATATCAAAAGTCATATATGCACAAATACAATTGTAGTAGGGGACCTCAGTACCCCACTGTCACAAATAGATAGATCAACTAGACAAAAAATAAGTAAAGAAATACTAGAACTCAATCGAACTCTTGAACAGATGAACTTAACAGGTGTTTGCAGAGTCTTCCACCCCATAAAATCGGAAAACACATTCTTTTCAGCTGCACACGGGTTGTTCTCAAAAATAGACCACATACTCACTAATAGAATATGTTTAAGTAAATGCAAAGGAATTGAAGTTATCCCCTGTATATTATCAGACCATATGTGATGAAATTGGAGATCCATAGCAAAATAAGCCACAAAAATTACATAAACACATGGAAATTGAACAACATACTTCTGAATAACCAATGGGTCACAGAGGAAATTAAAGAAGAAATCATATAGTTCCTTCAATTAAATGACAATGACAATACAACATATTGGAATCTATGGGACACAATGAAAGCAGTCTTACGAGGGAAATTCATAGCAGTGAATGCACATATTAGGAAAACAGAGTGAGCTCAATTAAACAACTTGATGCTAAACCTCATGCTTCTAGAAAAAGAAGAGCAGGACAAACTCAAAGCTCATACAAGGGAGGAAATTATCAAGATCAGAGGAGAAATCAATGCAATGGAGACTAAGAGAATGATACAAAAAATCAATGAAGCCAAGAGCTGGTTCTTCAAAAAAAATAAACAAAATTGACAAACCCTTAGCCAACCTTATCAGAAAAAGGAAAGGAAAAGGCCCAAATCCATCTAATAAGGAATGAAAAGGATGAAATTACAACAGACCCAGCAGAAATCCAGAGGATCATCAATACCTATTTCGAGAACCCATACACCAATAAGATGGACAACACAGAAGGAATGGACAGATTCCTAGATAAATATGAATTGCCAAAGTTGAACAAAGAAGATGTAAAAATTCTAAACACCCAATATTAACCAATGAAATTGAAAATGTAATTAAAAACATACCAACTGAGAAAATCCCAGGTTCTGATGTCTTCACAGCTGAATTCTACAAGACATTTAGAGAGGAACTACTGCCACTACTGTTTAAACTCTCCAACAAAATTGAAAGGGAAGCAGTACTCCCAAATTCATTCCTGGAAGCAAGCATCACCTTGATCTCCAAAGCACAGAAAGATCCAACCCAAAAAGAGTACTATAGGCCAATCTCACTCATGAACATACGTGCAAAAATCCTTACTAAGTTACTGGCAAATAGAATGCAGAAGATCGTCAAGAAGATCATACACCCTGACCAAGTGGGATTCATCCCAGGGATGCAGGGATGGTTTAACATATGCAAATCAATCAATGTAATACACTATATCAATAGAGTCAAAACAAAAATCATATGATCATCTCAATAGATGCAGAAAAAGCATTTGACAAAGTCCAATATGCATTTATGATAAAAACTCTACCAAAAATTTGAATACCTCAAACTGATAAAAGCCATCTATGAAAAACCAACAGCCTGTATCATACTAAATGGTCAAAAAATGAAATCCTTCACACTAAATTCAGGAACAAGACAATGATGTCCACTATCACCACTCCTGTTCAATACAGTTTTTGAAACATTAGCCATGTAAATTAGACAAGAGAAAGAAATAAAAGGAATAAAGATAGGAAATGAAGAAGTCAAATTGTCATTATTTGCTAATGACATGATACTGTATATAGAAGACCCCAAGAACTCCACCAAAAGTCTTCTAGACTTAATAACCAAATCCAGTAGAGTAGCTGGTTACAAGGTCAACACACAAAAATCAATAGCTTACCTCTACATGAACAGTAGACTCACTGAGAGACAAATAGGGCAAATAATTCCTTTCACAATAGAATCCAAAAAACTGATATCCCTAGGAATCAACCTAATGAAAGAAATCAAACACCTCTTCTCTGAAGACTATAGCACTCTGAAAAGACAGATTGAAGATGATATCAGAAAATGGAAAGACATCCCCTGCTCCTGTGTAGAAAGGATCAATATAGTGAAAATGGCCATACTTCCAAAGCTGCTATATAGATTCAATGCAATCCCACTTGAGATCCCAGCAGCATACTTCCCGGACCTTGAGAAAACAATCCAAAAATTCATTTGGAACAAGAAGAGACCCAGAATAGCAAAAGCAATTCTAGACAACATAGACATGGCAGGGGATATCACAATTCCCAACTTGAAACTATACTACAAAGCTACTGTGATAAAAAGAGCATGGTACTGGCAAAGAAACAGACTTGAGGACCAGTAGAACAGATTAGAAGATGCAGAAACAACTCCAGACACACTCAGCCATCTCATCTTTGATAAAGGAGCCAAACACCCTCCTTGGATGAAAGGTAGCCTCTTTAATAAATGGTGCTGGAAAAATTGGATTTCAATTTGCCAAAGATTAAAACTAGATCTTTATCTCTCGACATGCACTAAACTAAAATCGAAATGGATTAAAGATCTAAATATTAAAATAGAAATGCTGAACAGGCTGGAACACAGGTTAGGCAGAACTCTTGAAGACACTGGTGTAGGAAAAGATTTTATGAACAAAACTTCAGTTGCCAGTGAGCTAGCACAAACAATCAACAAGTGGGACCTCTTCTTATCAAAAAGCTTCTGCACAGCAAGAAAAACCACCAACAGTGTGAAGAGACATCCCACAATGTGGGAAAAAATCTTCACCTGCCCTTCCTCAGACAAAGGCCTACTAGCTAGAATCTGTAAAGAAATTTTAAAAATCAGACCTCCCAAATTTAAAAACCCAATCCAACTTTGGCATTTGAAATGAACAGACATTTCTCAGACAAAGAAGTAGAAATAGCAAATAAATATATGAAAAAATGTTCAACATCACTGGTCATTCGAGCGATGCAAATGAAAACAAGGCTGAGATTCCACCTCATTCCAGATAGAATGGCTGCTATCATGAAATCAAGGGATAACAAATGCTGGCAGCACTGTGGGGAAAGAGGAGCCCTCATCCATTGCTGGTGGGAGTGTAGACTGGTGCAAGCACTGTGGAAATCAGTATGGAGATACCTCAAAGAACTAGGACTGGAAGTGCCATTTGACCCAGCTATTGCCCTGCTGGGGATCTTCCCCAAAGAATTAAAAGAATCATACCACAGTGATATATGTGGACCCATGTTCATAGCAGCACAATTTGTAATAGCTAAAACTTGGAAACAGCCCAAATGCTCATCAACTGGAGACTGGATAAAGAAAAAGTGGTATGCTGGGGATTTAGCTCAGTGGTTTTGCTGCCTGTTCCACAAGCACAAGGACCCGAGTTCAATCCCCAGTACAAAAAAAAAAAAAGGAAAACGTGGTATTTTAATAAAATGGAATACTACTCAGCCATAAAAAATAAGAAATTAGAGACATTTATAGCTAAATGGTTGCACATTGAGGCGACATTCTTAAGTGAAATAAATAGGACACACACTTGTAAATACCGTATAGTTTCTCTATTGTGAGAAACTGAAAGTGTAAATAAGGACTGAAAGGCATGATAGGTAATGTGAAATAAGAAGAAAAGGGGCAAAGTGGAAGTGGGAGGGTTAGGGGAACGGAAAGAAGGGAATGGAATTAATATGAGAAAATGGAAAAATGGAAACAAAATCCTTGTAAATATGGAGGGATGCAGGGGTTGAAGGGAGGGCAGGGGAAGGGGGAAAAATAAGAACCAGGAGAGAATATGTAAAGGTGCAAATTTCCAATGATGCATGTCATTATATTGTATGCTTAAAATGTACCAATGATTAAAATGAATAATTGATAATGCAGAATAGGCAGAAAAGGTCCAAAGGGGTAGGGGAAGTGGGAGGGGTAGGGGAAAGGAAGGAAGGGAAAGGAAAAATGATGAGAAATGGAAAAAATGGAAACAAAGTCTTTGTAAATAGGAAAGGGTGGAGGGGTGAAGAGACTGCTGGGAAAGGGGAAAAAATAAACCAAGCTACATCATGTAAAGGCACAAGTTCCCAATGAGAAATGTAAATGTATTGTATACCTCAAATATACTAATAAAAGAATTTTTTTTAAAAACCTAACAACTCATTACAGGGACTAAAGAGCCTCCTGAAAGACAATAGTTTAAGCTGTTGTCATCTTCATGAATTGGAATGACTTCATTGATGCCAGGAGGAAGGAGAAACAAAACAGATTCCCACAGATGTCTTAAGAGTGAGAGAATAAGAAACATATGATGTTGAGAATATCTCCCAAATAAAGGCTGCTTTTGGAGAAGTGTGGTTCCAGATATCTTCCTAACAGAATTTGTGTACCCTGGGAGAGTGGAACTTTCTTGTGGGCGACCTCTCCAACTGGAGTTAATGTAGAGCATTCTCATTTTGTAAGAGCAGTGATACACTTGGATCTCTAACATCCGGGTACCACATAATATTTCAGCACTACCAACATCAATGGGGAGGTGGTAATAATGGGGATTGAAACTCAGTTTCAGTCTCTGAGGAGACCTCGGAGGACCTGTCTGGGGCCCGAATCTATAGATTCTAAGCTCTGCTAACTGATGTGTTCACATAACCAGGACTAAATTGGAAACCACTGCCCACACCCATAAAAATTTTCAGAAGAATTTGAGGTATCTCAAATCTTATATTGACTCTATTGGCTGTAAATTGGCTATGTCTTTGGTAGCCAAAGCATACCCTTTGTATATGGGTTATACAGATAACAAATAGTTAGGATCTGGTAGAACTGGCAAGATGTGGACACTAATGATGCAATCTGGCTGGTGGAATCTGAACATAAAAATAGCCTATATTTCTATGAATCTTCAAGCCTATGGAAATGAACCTAAAATAGAGGAATTGGTATCAAAGATATAGTTCATTAAGAGTAAAGATGAACTGGACATCGTGGCACACACCCATAATCTCAGCACTCGGAGACTGAGACAGGAGCATTGCAAGATTGAGCCCAGCCTGGGAAACTTAGCTAGAGCCTATCTCAGAGTGAAAAATCAGAAAGACCAGGGATGAACCTCATTGTGAAGGCCCTGGGGGCAACTAGGCTGATGTGGAAAAAGGAAATCCTATTAGTTCTATCTATTCCTTCTTTTTTTTTTCCTAGGGTGATGGGAAAAAATAGTTAATATGTGAAGTGCACACTTTTCCTCTCAGATCCTGAGAAGTAGCATAACAGTTTTGCATATATCTACAGGGCACATCCTTATTGGCCATTCTCCATCTTGGTTGATTTATTTAATTTGTTGTTTATCTCTTCCTGCTAGAATATAAACTCTAGTAGAACAAGAATTTGTACCACTTTCGCTCATTGCTGTATCCCCAATAGCAAGGACAGTGCTTGACTCACGGTAAGCCCTCAATACATACCTGTTATATGAGTGAAAAAAGATGAAGAGACTCTTTGAAAGTTTGGGCAACATTCAAAAAAAGTAAATCAAATACTTAATTGGTAGCCAAAGCATATCCTTCAAATTTCAAGTGGTGTGTTTTAAGAGTAGGAGGCTGCAGTGACTTCTATAAGCACCACTTTGTACTCACTTGACATTTGTGTAGGAATTTTTTTCCCCAGTGTTTCAGCAACTAATGTTTCATAAGAGTATCACATAATATGGACTTCAGAAAACTAGGTCCTCTGAAGCATGAATCACCCTGAGCCTGACAAACTTTAATTAAATCCATGTGTCTCTAGTGTTCACAAGGGCTTTTAACGATTTTTAGAGTATTAACAGGAATTAGCCTTGCATTAAATTTTCTTGTATTCTCCATAGCATTTTCCATTGTTTCGTGCATAGATAAATCAATCAGCAAATAGTTATAGAACGGAGAAAGCAAGGAAGGAATTGCACCTAGTGAATACCCTAGCACCAATTGAATTTAGATTACTGACCTACAATTGTAGAAATAAATTGATAACCATGAATCTGAGCTAATTGTAGCTCCCATTTGCTCCAGTAAGTAGAAGGCACCAAGACAGTGATGTGAGTTATGTTCAATTTTTCTCTTTCTTCATTTCTCCCATCCTTCCTTTGTTTCTTTTCCTTTCTTATTTCTCTTTCTTTGTTTCTTCCTTCCTTCTCCATTTCTTTCTTTTTCATTCATTTTTCTTTTAAATGAGCATACATTCCAGGATTTTGTGGGAGCTGTGCTGGCTTTCAGGGCACAGTATTGGGGGAAAATAGTTGGTATTAAGCATTATTGAATGTTATTATTCTTTTTTAAATAAAAGGAAATGAAATAAAATCATAGCAGTTATCTCAGAATGCTCAATGATTCCATTACATCATTGGTATGGATACCTTAGGGGAAAAGAAGACAAGATCATGCCCATGACTTAACATCAGAATTCTTCACATCAAGGAAAAGTATCTGGTGCAGATAAAGAATGAGTCCAGTAGAAAAACATATAAAGTACATAACAGTATTTTACTTCTTGGAAAATGTAAAATAAGAAATGATGGAACTAAAATGGAAAACCAAGCACCTGTTACCTTAATTTTTATGGGGGGGTCTAAAGCTGGTTATGTATATAATATAAACAAGAAAAGTGGTAAAAAGAAATACGTTTTCAAAATTAGGTTTAATGAAGAAACTACCACACATCTAAGCTGAAAATTGCTCTTAGGTTATATAGCCTTCCAAACCAGGGCCTTTCAGGATGCATTAGTCCAAGTAAGGAAGTAGCTACAGAGGTAGATGGGCTGAGGATAGCAATGAGGAAATAGTGGCTAAAGCCAGGTTTTGATGCTTGTGATTGAGGAATGTCTATCCCCAATAGGCAAGATCATTCTGGTTGTACCTACCAACATTGCAGGATTTCAAAGGGAATCAATCATTGGTTCAACGTGCATATCATTTTCATTCATCCAATATATAGTAAGCATTACTCTGTGATGGACATTGTGTTAGCCACTGAAAATACAGCAGTCAATACTAAAATACAGCATCAAGCATACTCCTTGTTTTTATCAAGTTTCCATTCTAGTTGAGTTGATAGCATTTCAATTAAACAAATACATAAATATGTGACTCCAGATGGTAGTAAGGGCTCTTTTAATTTCACAAAGTTATGCTTCTGTAAAAAAAGACCCCACAATATTGTAGCTTCAATAACATATGCATATTTCATGCTCATTTTAAAATCTTGAGGTAAGACTTTCAGGCTTGCAGGATAGCTCTGGTCATGAGGGAAGTTATTTAGAGAACCACATTCCTTCATATTGTTATTCTATCTTCTCCTGGGATGATGTTCTCATGGTTGAAGTTGGGTCACTGACATGTTTGCATCCAGGCAAGAGGGGAAGAGAGGAAGCAATGTTTTTTAAACAAGTGAGGCAGAAGTTGTACATCTCACTTTTGCTAGCACTGCCTTGGAAGGAACTTAGATATGTGACCACACTCAGCTCTGAGGGAAAGAGGAAAAAGTGGTCTCTTATTAAGACAGCCACAAGCCTAGGAAAAAGAGAAGATAAGATCTGGAGGTGCCACTGTCTTGTGCCACACACACACAGTGATGGAGATGGATGAGTGGGAAGACTCGTTAGACAGTAAGGACAGCAGGAAACGCTCTACAGCTTGTGGTAACAATAATGTCCACCAAAGATGTTCATGTTCCAATAATGAGAAGCTGTGAATGTGTCGCATTACATGGCAAAAGGGCCTTTGGCAATGTAATTAAGGTTATGTTTCTTAACCTAGACAGTTAATCCTGGCCTGTCTGGATGGGCCCAATCTAATCACACGTGCCCTTAAAAGCAGACAACTGGCTGTAGCTGACTGCAGAAGAGATGTAACAGGAGAAGTCAGAGAGATTTGGAGCATGAGAGGGACTTGTCACATGATTGATGGCTTAAAGATGAAGGAGGCCATGTGAGTAAGAAATGTGGGTAGTCTCTGGAAACTGAGACTCACTCTGGCTTGTAGCCAGCGAGGAAACCGAGCCCTCGGTCTGAATGACTACTTAGAAATGAATTCTGGAATGACCTGAATGATTCTGGAGATGGATTCTCCTCAGAACCTCCAGAAAGAAGTAGGATCATGCTGGTTGGCCTTGTGCAACCTGGAGCAGAGAAACCAGTTGAGCTCACCTGTATGTCTGATTTCTGCATGTGTGAGATAACAAATTCATGTTGTTTTAAGCTACACAGTTTGTACCCATTTGTTACATGGCAATAGCAAACTTGTATAGATTTGAAATCTGAAGACTGAATATGTGCTATCCAAGTAAAGGATAGAGTATTGAAGGACAAAGACAGTTACAGACAAATGAGTCAACGTGCACAAAGGTCCTGGGCATGGAAAATGTAGAAATGAGAGGACTAGAAAGAAGCCAGTGTTACTGGTCCATGGGGAAAGACAGATAGTAGCACAACCTGAATTTGGAGAGAATAGGGCAGAAGCCACCTCATGAGGAGTTGTGGCAAAATTTGGTCTTTTTCTAAAGCAGTGTTGATTGTCAAATTCTTGGCCTCAAACCCGTTTGCACTTTTACAAATTATCAAGAGTCCTCCAAATGTTGATACTGATCAACATTTACTGTTAGAATTTAATGCATTTTAAAAATGTTACTTACTAACTGATTTACCAACAATAAGCCCATTACATAATAATTTTTTATGAAAACCAGCTATGTTTTCCAAAACAAAACAAAAATAAAGAGTAAGTGGCTTTGTTTGATGTTTCTGCACATCTCTTTGATGTCTGGCTAAACAGAAGAAAGCTGAGTTCTCATCTTTCCTGTATTCAATGTGTTATATGTTGTTTCAGTTGAAGTATACAAAGAAAATTCTACAACACAAAGATATATAGCTGCAAAAGGGAAAAGTCATTTAATATCCATCTCAGATAAGTGTGGATGCTCTTCTTTGATACTAGAACAAAATATAATAAGTTATATTTTCTAAAATGTTAGCTTCAATGTGAAATCTGAAAACAATCAACAAAATTTTGCATTCATATTTTAAAATCCTTTGCTTTATCCTGTACTTTGAAAGAATCTTTTACCCAGATGATTTTGTAACATGCTTTGGTCATCTGAAATATATTGGCGCAGTGCATTATACATATCTTCCAAAAGTTGACATATTACATATTATACAATGTCAGAAAATCTCATTCATTAATATCACTTTCAAATGTATCTGAAAAGGCTTTTGTTTGGAAAATCTGTCAGGCTCATGGTTGCAGATGTAAGTTTTCCAAAATTCTAATTTGCACTTGAAAGCATAAATATTTATTGCCAGGAAAAAATACTATCAGTTATTTTCCTTGAAGTGACAAGCTCATTTCTTTCATTTTTAAGAATATGTCTGTAAAATATCTAAGCCTGAATGACTATAGATTTCTACTAATGGTTCTTTTTTGTAAAATTGGTGTTCTCTGTAAACAAGGTGGTTAGAACAGCTCACAGCCCAAACACACCAGTGTATTATCTCAAACCAACCATCAGATTTCTGTATACACCAGAAACACATTATGCAGTCTCAATTTTGTAACATAGAACATTGAAAATATGTGTGAACAAGGGTCGAAATGTAATTAGGTTATTAATATTCATTTATTTATCAAGGACACTATTATATGCAAATGATTGTTTTAAAAAAAATTCTGAGTGTGTGGTGGTAAAGAACACAATTACTCCCTGGTATAGATTGGTGCCACTGTCTTGATTCCTACCAAGGTACCAGCAGTTTTCTCCTCTGCTCCTTTTGCAGTGAAAATATCAACAAGTGAAAAAGGTTAGTAATGTCTTAGTAATGCTATGAATATACATTTGACCTTGACCCACAGAAGCATCCAGAAATACTGTATTGTTGAACCAGTTGCCTGGGCATCCCATACCTAGTCAAGTTGAAAATCAAATTAAGCATCACAGATCACCTGGACAGATATGGGGAATAGCAAGAGCCTGGGGTAGGTGGAGAGGAAGCAGGGGAGAGATTTAAGGAATATGAGGTCAGATTTTGGAGGTGCTTGAATTTCATGCTAAAGCATTAGTATTAATTTGGCTGGCCAAGAGACCCATCACATTTTGTTGTTGTGTTTTGTTTGTAGGCAGCAGGAGATGTGCCTTCTTTGAACCATGCACAGTATCTCAGGACTTGGCTAACAAACTTCATTATTCATCAAGGGTACAATGACAGAGCTGCAGATGTGGGGTGGTTTTGCAGCTGTTAGAAAAGACAAAACGAAGGTGAAGATCTTTAACTAGTGTTAGTTAGACTTACCTGGTAAGTAAAAAAGGTATTACTCATTGTTTAAAAACTAGCTTCTTTATATTTTTTCAGTGATGAGGATTGTACCCAGGGCCGTTGGTATGCTAAACAAGCCCTCAGCCACCGAGCTAAACCCCCAATCCCAAAATTAGATTATTTGTTAGACTAATGAATCATGTGAGTGCATGCTACTTGGTACTTTTAAAATAACCATTTGGATACATTCTGATTATTCTAACTTTCCCAGAATGTAGTTATGCTGGGAGTAAAGTCTTTGAAGTAAGACTGTGATTGAAATCTCAGCTTTGTGGCTGTTAAAGCACTGACAAACCACTTAAAGTAGCTGAGTCTCAGTTATCTCATCTGTGAAATGGGTATAATAACAACACTGACTACATATGGGGATAGTGAAAATTAAATGAAATAATGGAGGAAAACATGCTTAGAATAGTGCCTGGCTCATAGAAAGTCTTGATAAATATCAGCCATTATCATCATGCCCAGTTGAAAGATATATATCTAATTGGACTAAGAAATCCTTTTGAAGTAAGTGCATTTTGTTCATTGGTGAATTATTAATTTGCATCTACTATGTGCAAAGTCATATACAGATGACTAAATCAAAGTGACAAACGGTTATTGTTTCATAGGCTATTAAGATGAAGAAGCAGGTTCTCATGTATTCAAGTTGCCTCCCCCCTACAGTTGGCATCTATCACAATTATGTAGTTATATACATTTTCTTCCCATTCAGGGAAGACTCTATGAGTCTCTATACTAGGAAAATTTTTTAAGTTTCTACCATAGCTGAATATTAATTCCTGAAGTAGAGGGTGGGAATTTGACAGGTCTGGGTAATAAATACTGGCTATCTTACGTCCCTAGTTGGTTAATTCTTGGCAAGCCACATAACCTAACTGAACCTCACTATAACAGTAATAATAGCACATATCAAGTAGAGCTATTATGAAGACTAATTGGGATAAGCATACTTATAGCTCTAGATATAATAGAGAAAAATGCTAAGCATACAGGCTACCCTGTCACCAACAGCATTAGAGAATCTCAAGAAATCAAGGAGTTTCCTGAGACTCTTAAAATATCTAAGCTGAATCCATTTTGCCTTCCACTTATGCATAGCTAGGGACAGGTACATTCTGGCCTGGTTAAGCTGGAAAGGGCTAGAAACACACACACACACATACACACACACACACACACACACACACACACTGCTGCAGATACAGAGAGATCCAGGTTTTGCTGAAGACATCCTCACTGCCCCATGCTTAGTGCTGCAAAATGATCACTGTTCTCAATGTACTGAATAGGAGTGGATGGGAAAATAACATCTGGCTCAAACTCCACAGTCCAGAGTTCTTTTTGAATGATTCCTTTGTTGAAGGTCACATACTCTGTCATCCAAAACAGCTACACTCATTTATAAGGAAGAATCCAGAATTGAATATGTAAGCTTTCAGTTTAGAAAACTAACAACCTAACGTTATTTAAAATATCCTAAAATTTCTCTTTGCTTTGTGGATTATGGACATTTCATCTTGAGGTACTGTTGTGAAGGAATTGGAAAAGTAGTGGAGACAGGAGACATGTCTTTGACTTTTGCAGTCCTGGTTGCTTCTTGGACATCCCTTGAACCTGCCAGCCACATTCTTTTCCATATGATGCAAATATTCAAGTGAGTCAAGCTCCTCATCCTATCTTTTTGTTATTCATTTTAATAGGAACCATAGAGTACTAGACTCTTAGACTGATAGTTCATCTAAAAAATATTTCAACATGTAGAAATTAGGTGTGAAAAATATAAGGATTTTTTAAGTGCTGGGTTTTTTTTTCTGGAACTGGGAATCGAACTCAGGTCCTTGTGCTTGCGCAGCAGGCGGCGAAACCACTGAGCCAAATCCCCACCCCTAGCGCTGGGGTTTTTTGATTTTACATTACTGTCTAGAGTTTATTTAAACATCATGCTATGGCTTTTCTTAACTCAGTTGGACATATGCCTGGTGGCACAGGGTATATTTCTGAAGCAAAGGAGACCGAAGCTTTCGGGGATTTTCTTGGCTTGTTTTCTGTGGGGCTGTCAAACTCTGTAATAATCAATCAATCATTCTTTAATTGATAGGTGTAGCACCTGGTTTAGTCATGTTTACATGAAAGTACACAATCCTTGCTCGTTATCGGGCATGAGAAACAACCTTCCAGAATCTACCTGCCGGCAGTTTCTACAAAGAAATGAACTTTGTTTATTGGTACATGTTTGCAGTACATGCAGTTTACAATCCTCTTGGGGAGTGGGTACATGTACATAATACAGCTTGTGTCTTTTTTAAAAATCCTCTTTCCCTTCCCTCCTACTTTAAATCCCTTCTCCCCATTTTTGTTCTTTTTGATATAATTAAAGTTATCTCATGTTTATGACATAAAATGTTTACATTCATTGAGGTTATTAGGTTCCTGTACATGGCATCTCTTTATTCTATTTATTTCCCCTTCCCCTCCCCATTTGCAAGAGATTTATCCCCTTGTCTTCTTCTAGCCATCCTTTTGCACACTGTTGATGGAAATGTAAACTAGTACAACCACTATGGAAATCAGTATGGAAATTCCTCAAAGACTAAACCCAGATCTCCCCCTTCTAGGTATCGTCCCCAAAGAGCTAAAGACATCATACTATAGTGACACCTGCCTAACATGTTTATAGCAGCACAATTCATAATAGCTAAATCCAAGATGCCAACTTGTTTGCAACTTGCTGATAAGTATATTCCCAATGAGAAACACGATAAAGCCACATTGCTGGCTATTTTCTCAGGATGAAGTTTAATACGGTTTGGACACATTCTAAAATAAAACACTGATGTACATATTATAAGTCTAATTAAATAGCATATTCTGTAGTTGGTGGTAGGGTAGCATGTGGACTGATGGAAAATCTTGTAGTATGAAGTCATTGCGCATATATTCTAAATATGCACGTAGATTACATGTAGATTGCACATGGATTCTAAGATTCTAGGTATATTCACTTCTACCTGCAATACAAAATTTTCAATGGCATTGAAATGACTTGCCAAAATAATTTTAATATGAATATGATCTAATCTACATCTGGAAACTTTCACAGAAGTTTAGATTTACATGTATACCCATGTTAGAAGAAAACCAAATATTAGACATTCAAATTATAAGCTAAAGTTTATTTGGGAGGAAAATTGCCACTGGATACATATGTAAGGACTGAGTTACAATCCATACAATACCAGAATAGTGGTATATTTTTTTAAAAAGGAGTAACACTTCTCCTTTTCACTGACAAGCAGAGAAAGAATAATATGAAGGTGGAAGAAATGACAAGCCATTTGAAGGGAAATTAACTTATATTACTATATATTCAATATCTTAAAGCAAAATAAATTCTGGAGTACATATTGTAAAATTTAATGTACAAAAGGAAAGAAACACTAAAAGCATCAGGAGAACCCAAATGTAAGTATTGTATTTCCATAATCTTAAAATGGAGAAATTTTTTCCTAAGATAAAATAAAAAGCAGAAGCTATAAGCAATTGATAGATGTGAATACATAAGTATGAAAAACATATTGTAAAAAACACCATTATTCAAAGTAAATGTCTAACTGGGGGAAATCATTGACATGTATAATTAATAAATATACTTATTTATTACATATAATAAAAGGTTATAACATATGACATAAAAGTGCTCTAAAATATCAATAATATGAATATCCCAATAAAAATTATCAAAACAGTATGAATAGCAACTCACAAAAAAAGATATAAAAATGTTCAGTCCAACACACTAAAAGACAGTAATTAAAAATGAAAAAAATGAGCTATGGAGTGGAAGGGGGCCTTGCTTTCAGATATCAAGGATAATTTAGTTTCATTTTCAAACACTTGTGTTTGGAAGGAGAATACATTGTTTGAGTTGCATTTTTGTAGATGAAATTATTGTCATTTTATTTTCCATGAACAACTATTTTACTGGATTCACTTAAGCCCATTGTTGCTTGCTTAGCAAATTAAAGGCTCTAATTATTTTTGTCAGGCATTTTCTGTGTCCCCTTGGAGTCCTGCAGTCCCATGTGTAACGGAGTACAAGATGTTTTCAAAGTCTGGACCTTCTCTTAAAATGCACTATGTGGGCCCCTGGTGTGATGTACACATTGGAAGCTGGGGATGTGGCCTGGAATGCAAAGCTACTCCCACTACTAGTTAAATAGGTTGACACTGATGGATCTACAGTAACAGTTGATACTAAATACAGTTTGGGTGTGATCATTTTCATGAATCAGCAAAATGTACTTTGACACATCTGAAGAATTCTACTTTTGTTTTTCTTTCAATTTTCTTGTTGTAAAATTTTTCAAACATACAAAAAGGTTGAAAGAGTAGTGCTACAAACATTCCCACATTCACCACTTCAGCAATTGAAATCATATATCAAATTCATTAGAGTCCTTCCTAAGCACTTTTCTAGATCTAAACAAATATGTATTTGCAAGAAATGAGACAACATGACAACATACATACATACATATAATGGAATATCATTTCACTTTTAAAAAGAAGGAAATCTAGAAATGGAGGGAGAATGGAGAGAAAGGAGAAGGGGAAATAAAGAAGATTAAGGCATAATATGTACATGTAAAAACTCCCTACAGTAAATGTATGCATTACATGTCACAAACATGTACTAATGAAAAACATGTTTTTAAAAGATAATAAAGAGCCAGAGATTTAGCTCAGTGGTGCCACCACCTGCCCCCCAAGTGCAAGGTCCTGAGTTCGATCCCCCAGTACCAAAACAACAAAAAAAGGATATTAAATATGCATGTATTCAATAAATTTATTGAAGTCCTATAAATAAATAAATAGCAAGCCTAAGCCAGCTGGGTGGCTGATGTCTATAATCCCAGCACTGTGGCAGGCTAGGGCAGTAGGATTGCAAGTTCAAGCCCAAACTGGGCAATTTCACCAGACCCTACCTCAAAATTAGAGACAAACAGACAAAAATTAAAAAGAGCTGGGGCTTGAGCTCAGTGTGATGAAGGCCCTGGGATCAATTCCCAGTAGATATAGATATAGATATAGATATAGATATAGATATAGATATAGATAGATAGATAGATAGATAGATAGATAGATAGATAGATAAAATTCTGCCTTTTGTAACAACATGGGTGGACCTGGAGGACGTTATGGAAATTGAAATAATCCAAACACAAAAAAGACAAATGCCATGTGATCTCATATGTAGGTAGTATCTATAGTAGTCGAATTCATAGAAGCAGAGTAGAATGGTGGTTGCCAAGGACAAAGGAGCGAGGGAAAAGGGGAGGTGTCAGTCAAGGAGTGCAAAGGTTCAGTCATGCAAGATGAGTAAGTTTTAGAGATCTAATACACAGGACGGTGATTGTAGGTAATGAATGCTATATTGTATGCTTGAAATTTGCTAAGAGAGTAAACCCTAAGTGTTTGGATATGTTTGTTTCATTGTGGCAATTATTTCACTGTGTATACATGTACTAAATCACCAATTTGTACACCTTAAATATACATAATAAAATATGAGATCAGACTCTTATGTGTTGTTCTGCAAGTTTTCACTTAAAATATATTATAAATATCTTCTCAACCATTCCAAATATTTTCCCACAACACCATGTTTAATGGCTCCTTAATATTTGTTATATGAGTCAGCCATAATTTTCATAACCAATCCCCTGTGTTTGGACATGGGTGCCAGCCCCAATTTTTTATTATGATGAAAACACAAGAGAAATCAATAAATATCCATTTCTTTTTAATTTTAAAATTTATTACCTTTTTTAAAAAATAAATTTTATTCCATATTTCTTTTTGCCTTTGGGTAATAATATCCTGAGGTAAATTCCTCAAATATGAATTGAGGAACCCAAGGACATGCACATTTTATATTTTGCTTAGTTTACTTTTGAGATGAGATTAGTGGCCTATAGGTCTAAAAGTCTACTTTTAAAATTAGATAACATTTAAATACTAACTTCAGAGAATTAGTAGCTGCTCGTTGATAAAACTTTAGATACCTGAAGCATACTTATTTTGATATCAGGTTTTTTTTGCTACTTGAGCTAAAACACATCTGTGAAATGTACCTCATACCTTCCTGACTTCTCCGTGTTGAGCCAGGTGCCTTTGCCCTGAGCTACATCTCTAGCCCTTTTTTTATATTTTATTTTGAGATAGGGTATCACTAAGTTCCTAAGTTTCCCAGGCTGGGCTCAAACTCCCAATCCTCCTGCCCCAGGCTCCCAGGTTGATTACAGGCACATGCCACCACGCGTGGTGCTTCTCCTGATTTCTTAAACAGCTGATACTCAATATTGTTTAACCGTTAGTCCTTTTTAAATGAAGATTCAATCACGGTGTATTTTATGGGCTATTTGCCCCCACACACCATAACCCTAGGTTTTCCTATCTTCTTGCACTATTAGTTCTTACTGCTTAAAACACAATATCCCTCTATGATTCTTTCTCCTGTCCCTCTCCCAACTTCAGTAATCACGTATTACATGGCAAGAAGAGCTCAGGGAAAAACAAGATAACCAAACTTATTAAAGAATAATTTTCATCTAATGACCTAAGATCATTCTCACTCCAGTATCACACCTTGCTTCTCCAAGTTCTTTCACATTGACTTCTCTCTTGACGCGTGTGCAGCCGGTTGGCATTGCTGCACACAATGTGACCTGAAGAAAATAAGGTATTTCCACCATGGTGCAATATGTTCTTAATCATGCAAATAATTTCAGTTTAGGCCAAGTCTACATAAAGTTTGTATTATTTGTCTCACGTCAACTTTGTAAGCCTAGTCTCGCTAACAAAGAGAGGAATAACAGAGTGGGCGATGTCCACTCCCAAACAGAGTTTCATTAAATCATGCTTTTCCAGTAATTGTTTTCTGTAACATATTAAGTATCAAGCCCTACATGTTTACTCTGCAAAGCACTGGTTTTGTCCTTGAAATTGGCTTATAAACAGTCTTCAGACCATATTATACTCAACCAAAAAGATGCACACATAGCAAGAAATTATCTGAACCAACAGCATACGAGTTACTTAAATCCATTCAAATTCAAGGATGAACTGAGTCTACATAATCAAAGTGAAGTGGGGAATTAAAGTAATTTGAGATAATTCAGGCCAGAAAAATCTACCCCAAAACCTTTCACCTAATTGCATTAATTATCTAATTGAAGTAAACCTTGGGGGAATTAGGGCTTGAATTGTTCTGATAATTGATTTAATTTTCATTTAGTTTGTGTATGAAAATGCACCCACACACAATCTACCTTTATGCTTTCTATTTAGTGACAAGTTAATGCAACCTCTATCTGACACAATTTGTCACTTGTAGTTTCTTCACATTGGCATATCTCAACCATAACATTTTATTGGCATCATTATAATACAGATCTGGGAGGAAAGTTACAACTTCTAGAAGTTGAATTGTATAAGTGGACATTAGTTGTTTTCTGCAGGTGAGTGAGGAATGGAAACTTCTTTCATTTCCGATGTAAACGTGTTCATTGATTTCTTTTACACAATTAGTTATTCCCTTTTTGTATATCTGACATTTTGTAGAGAAGCTAGAAAACTTTAGATGGAGAGAAGGCCAGGGAAGATTGTTTTTCCTGCTCAGTTCTGCTAATTCAGCAAGAGAACATTAACATATTGTGTTCATACAGAAATCAAAACATTCCATAGAGCACCAAACAAGCAACTCTCAACAACCCACATTAACTCTTCTGAGTTGGAAGTAGGATCCAATTAGATAATACCTGAGCTCTTAATAGAAAAGTACAGTCTTTCTCCTTCCTTGCCCAATTCCTGGTAAATGTAAGAAGTTCAAGACAATTAACAACCATTTGTTCCTTCAGACCTTACCACTAATGGGCATATAAAGATTGTTCAATCCAAACTTGCATTCAAAACAAACTAGTGATGACTAGAGGTTAGGAAGGGAAGGGGAAGAAGGGTGAGGGAAGTTTTGCACAGAAGGAATAAGCTCAAGTGTTCCAGAGTACCAGAATTTACAATAAACTATTATGCATTTTATGAAGAACTGTGAGAGGAGCCCAAAGGCTCCAAATATAAAGATATGCTAAATAGGTATGTGAACAGCTGCTGTTGGGTAGCGCTAGCACATACAGTGACTTAACTACATCTCAAAGAATTTGTACTTTGTCCAGCAAAGAGCCTTTGAAGCTTGACAAGCAGGGAATTGACATGGTTAAAGAAGTGTAAACAACAACAACAACAAGAAAAATCTGGTGGCTTTGTATAGTACTGAAAAGATATGGGAAGAACTATAGGAAAGAAAATAATTAGGAAACTGCTTAATAAATTCTGGCATGTTGTAATAAGGATTTGAATTAAAATAGTGATGTTAGTAACTGAAATAACAGAATATACAGCAGTGACTATAATTTTAATGGAAGAATTGGGATAAAAAGGGCTCTGGCTGAACAGTTAGGAAAGACAAAGCAGAAAGTGGCTTTGTGACTATAATAGCTGACCGTACAGTATTGTCATTGGTAGACTAGGAAGTTTATGAAAGGAACAAATTTTGAAGAAAAAAGGTGAGGTTGTTATCAACATATATATTTTGGGTGCTAATTAAGAATCTCAGTGGAATTGTCCAGCACATAACTGCACACATAAGCTTGGTCACAGAAAGAAGGGCAGATGTGAGGAGGAGAAATGATAAGTGCTCCACATCTAGGGATACTTGAGGTGCTGGGAATGAACATGTTCTTGGAGGGAGTTAGTGGAAAAAGAAAGCAAATGGACAGCCATAGGACAGGATTTGGGGGAATGCTGATTTTTCACAGACAAGAATATGAAAAGAAGATAGAAGAGGGTATGGAGGAAATCCAGGACATGCTGTCCCAGAAGCATAAAGGAGAGACTTTCAGGGTCGGTCCTACAGTGAAGTGTGAGAGAAGGAAAGAATTCTAAGAAAAAGCTATGGTTTTAAGGTTTTACATATCACTAGATGTCTTTAGGAGGGAGTGTTTCTTACTGTTGGAGGAGGAGGCACATTTCAAGAAAAATACATGGTGAAAGTAGGGGCAATAGAAGGGGAGACTATTTGCTTTCACCACATGAACTGTTTCAACCAACCTTCCTTCAGGCCTGCAGATCTTCCACTCTACAATGCAGTAGTTACCAACCACTCCATCTAAGAGTCTGGCAGTGAACTGAAGAAAGTGTAATATTCATTGAACAGGGTAGCATTGATAACCTTGAGATAGAAGGAAAGGGCTGAGAGAATGAACATAAGGAGAAAGAATGCTGTACTGCTCCTATCTTCTTAGAAACACAGGCAAACAGGTAGGTGAATGTGGGTAAGAGAACGTGTGAGGCATGAGTTGCTTGGAAAATGCTAGAAATAAGCATTGAAGAGTATATAGATAAGAATCAAGGGGAAACAATAACGAGTTAACGGGAAAGGCATTCATGTTTATAAGCAACCCAAATATATGCCAAGCATCACACTAGTGACTTGACAGACAAGTCGTAGTAGTATTATTTTAAAATAAATACTATTGCATAAATTTGAGGTTTACATTTGTTATGTGGTACATATACATACACAACAGTTACTACAGTAAAGCAGACTCACATATCAATGGTGTAACAATTACATTTTTGTGAGAATAACAGCTAAAATCTACTTGTTTAACAGAAATTATTAATGCAGTACAATTTTATTGGAGGAGAAGAAATGAAGAGATCTAGGTTGAAGGATATATAATAACAAATACGTAGAATGAACAAGTTTAGAAATCTAATGTACAATATGAGCAATGATTTTTAAAGGAATGGTTGGCCCAAATTAGAATGCATTCATGCTTTTTACAACCAATATCTGGCTCCAGGAAGTAGGAATATAGACAGAAGGCAAGGGGCCTGATTTAGGGATAGAACTATGCACAATAGAATAGTAAGGAACAACTAAAGTAGTAATTCATGGAGTGCAAACTAAATAGAGTTATTTGTGTCAGAAGAATGTTAATTAGCTTTATGAGCTAAAAAGAGACAACGAAAGTAAAATGTAAAAGATCGGTCTAGTGTGGTTGGAAAAAAATGGTTGGCAGCCAGAATAGAAGTTTTAAATGGGAGGAAATAAAATACCAAATCTCAGGGAAGGAGTATTTCTCCCTGGAGTTTGGACTCATGGAGTGAACAATGTGGTGAGTGGCTAAAATGGCATGGATTGGGGCTCAGTGGAGTTGAAGGTGGGGTATTAGTATGATTGCTGAAGTCATCAAGTATATTAAGAAAGAAGGGAGATGAGAAAAAGATGAACCATTACCAAAATTATCAGGCGATGCCCGACAGTTATTAGGGGATGCCCAATCGCCTGAATGAGGGTACAATGGAGGATAAAAGAATAATATACAAGGAACAAGGAATAAAGAATAAGAACAAATGGTAGTTTACTACTTGGTGGGGACAGGATCTCATCTTAGCTCTCTCCAGGCTAAGACCACAAGCTCTGGATTAGTCAGTATTTATGTTTATACAACATAGCAAGAGGCACAAAGGCAGATGTAGGGAATAGCAGAACTAATGCACTAATGAGCCAGGCTTGGAAAAAGGAGGAATGATGTTTTCTTGCAAAGGACAGGTCAGGTCACAGTTAAGCTACTTGTGTTATCTTGCAGGTAGTAGCTAACAAGCCACTTTCATTATCTATAGCTAATGTTTGATCTGGGAGAATGGCTGCATAGAATCATGATTCCTCAGCTGTAGTGTTTTCTTGCTATTAGAGATGTCACAATCTCATCAATCATTTAGATCTCAATTGTGACTGTTGGCACAGTGAAGTCTGTCTCCATACACCATCTGAAAGCTCATTTAGCAAGTCACACATAGGCCCTGGAATGACTCATAATTTTAATCAATAGCTGAATTATAAGCCAATTCAATAATATCTAAAGCCTGCTTAGTGTGGTTTCAAGCTGGCCTCCTGCACAAAATAATTGAAGAGCTCTTGTGTGTGAAAATTTATTCAATGTATTATAATTTAAAGAAGCAAATTCTCCACCTTAAGAAACTAGGAGAAACTGCCTTGATTTTTGAATCAAGCAGAAGGAAGGAAAATATTAGAGTATAAATAAATGAAAATAAAGACTAAAAAGAACTATAGAAAAAAATCAACAACCCCAAATTTTGTTCTTTAAACAGATTAACAAAATTAACAGTGCTTTTGCTGGACTGGCAAAATGACAGAGAGAAGATTCAAATTATTAACATCAGGAATGTAAGATGGGGCAATGCTCTCTACCTTATAGAAATACAAAATGTAGGAGGATGACATAAATAATTATATGTCAAGAAATTATATAACTTGGATGAAATGGGTAATTCTTCAAGAAGATACAAATTATAAAACTGACTCACCAAGGAACAGAAAATCTGAAGAGACTTATAATTACTATAGAGATTTACATAGCAATAAAAAAGAAGCCCAGGCCCAGATGGCTTCAGTGGTAAATTCTACCAATGTTAAAAGAAAAATTAACACAAATTTTTCAAATACTCTTCCAAAAAATAGAAGTGAAGTGAACACATGCCAATTCATTCAGTGATGCCATATAACCCTGACATCAAAACCAGATAAAAAATTATAAGAAAAAGAACTTCAGACCAAAACCTTTTAACAATATACATGTGAAATTCCTCAATTAAATATTAGTTTGCTAAATTCAGTGGTCTATACATGTTGTTATATACCATGATCAAATGGAAGTGTAAAATTGCTTCAACATACAAAAAAAATCAATGTAATACACCATATTAAGAGAATGGACAAAAATTCGCATGATTATCTCAATGTTACAGCTTATATCTAGATGTCCTCCCAAAGCCTCATGCACTCATAGGTGGGGCTTTTTGGGCCTGGCTGGATCTAGGGTGTGTAATACTGGGACTAAGGGTGTGTGGTACTAAATTAGACCACAAACTGGAATGAGCATAGTTCTGGGTGTGACAGAATGCATTTGCTGAAGATAGAACACCCATTCTGGGTGTGGGTGGCATCCACCAATAGGCTTATAGCCTTGATGTGATGTAAAGGGACAAAAAGAAGGCAGGCTCACCGCTTCCTGCTTCCTGTCTACCCTACCATGGACTGCTTTTCCTCTGTGATGCCCTTCTGCCATGCCACTCTGCCTTCAAGCCATCCAACTATGGACTGAAATCTCTACAAACTGTTAGCCAGCATAAACCTGTTCTCCTTTAACTTGTGGGTCTTAGGTATTTTGTCTAAACAATGAGAAAAGTAACTAAGACATCCATATATGCAAAGAGGGCATTTGCATTTAACAATCCCATGTTTGTTCATGATTAAAACACTCAATTACCAAGAAAGGAAATTCCTTAACATGATAAAATATATGTATGCAAAGTCCACAGCTGAAATCATCCTTAATGTGTAGGACTGAAAGCTTTCCCTGGAAAATTAGGAACAAAACAAAAATGTCTCTTTCCACGGGTAGTCAGTATTTTACTCCAGGTCCTAGACAGGTCAACCAGGCAAGAAAATGCAAAAAAATGGCATTCATATCAGAAAGAAAGAAACAAACCAATCTCTCTTTGTAAAAACATGGTTTGGAAAATAGAAAATCCTGGGGAATCCACTAACAACTATTAGAACTAAAAAAATGAATTTAGGAAGTTTGTAGGAAACAAAATTAATATACAAAAACCAATTGTATATCTATACTCTGTGAATAAACCATCTGTAATTGAAATTAAGAAAATAACTTCAATTATAATAACATTAAAAGAATAAAATTTTTTATTAAATTTAACTAAGAATATGTAAGACATGTCCACTGAAAACTATAAAACACTGTAGAAAGAAATAAAAAAAATTTTAAATAGAAAGATATGCTATGTTTGTGGATTGGAAGACTCAGTATTGTAAAATGGCGATGTTTCCAAAATTGATCTACAGAGTCAGTGCCGTCGCGATCATAAACTTAGCTGTTTTTTCTTTTTTCTTTTTCTTTTTCTTGGTTTCTTTCTTTCTTTCTTTTTCTTCCTTCCTTCCATCTTTTTCCTCTCCCTCTTCTCCCTTTCCTTATTCTTCTTCTTCCTTTCTCTTTTTCAGAAATTCATAAATCAAACCTATAATATGAAAATTTAATAATATAAAACCTATTGTATAATATAACCTATAATAATATAATCTATAATATAATAATATAACCTGTAATAAAATAAATAATATAAAAACCTATTATATGAAAATTCAAATTCAAACCTATTATATAATATAATCTATAATAATATAATATAATCTATAATATAATAATATAATAACCTATAATATAATCTATAATATAAAAACCTATTATATGAAAATTCAAGGGACCCAGAATATCCAAAAGAATCCTAAACAAAACACAGTTGGAGAATTTACACATGCTTATTTTAAAACTTACAACAGATATATTCATCAAAAGATTACAGGGTGAGGATTTAGCTCAGTGGGGCCTCTGTCTGCTTTGCAAGTGCAAGGTCCAGAGTTCGATCACCGGTACCAAAAAAAAAAAAAAAGAGTATACTTATGTAAGGATACATATATAAATACACAATCAAATTGAGTGTTCAGAAATAATCCCTCATATTAACAATGTATTTTCAACATGTGTGTCAACACAGTTCAAAAGGAAAACAATATTTCACTAAATGGCGCTGGAGTACTCTTGCTCACATGCACAAGAATGAAGTTGGATTCCTATGTCTTGACATATACAAGAATCAACTCAAAATTGATCAAAGACCTAAATATAAGAGCTAAAACTATAAAACTCTTATAAAAAAACAGAAGTAAAATTTCATGATCTTAAATTAGCAACTATTTCTGATGTCAGCGCCAGAAGCATAAGCTACAAAAATAAAATAGGTAAATTGAGTGTTGGTGAAACAAAAAAATATTTGTGTGTCAAAAGAACAGCATCAAGAAAGAGACATCTTACAGAATGACAAAATGTATGCAAATCATATATCTATAAAAGTCATGGGAATAGGAGAGTAAAACCTTGGTAATAAAAGATAATTACATACTATGGAATCCCACAAAGCCCAAAGGACTAAAGTGCACAGGCTGGCTCCTTTCAGGAAAATAAGTGAGGACAGAGGGGATTTCAGGCTTAAAGAAGCTATCTGGGGTAGGTGGGCAGATGAAAGCAGAGAGAAAATGGCGACAAGAAGGTGCATAGTTAGGCTAAGAGAACAGGATAGATAAAGCAAGAACCTGGGGCTGGGGGCATAGGAATAGCAAGCAGAGGAGAGCCCAACATGAGCAGCAGTTACAGCTCCCCAAACTGGAGGAGTGGTTAGAGATTGCAGGGAGAGATAGGTTAGCCTAAGGATAACTGCACAGATGGTAAGATGCACTATTGAGAAGGTGGGCCTTTTAATCTTGCACTGCTTCAGAATTCCTAGTAGCCATCTCTGGACTTGCTGTATCTGGTTCAGAGTAAGATACAGGTAGAGAAGATGCCTACTGATCTGAAAAAGTCTAGTATAGTCGCCGCCTGCCTCCCAAGTGAAAGGTCATGAGTTCGATCCCCAGTACAAAAAAAAGAGTCTAGTATAAATCAGTTTCCTCAGCTGCAGTAGGAGTTGCAGTAGTCAAAACCCTTGGCTATGAGCACTTCTGCTTGCAAAACATATTTCCTTCTGCTTAGATGCTGTTTTTTTGTTTTTGTTTTTGTTTTTGGTACCCGAGATCGAACTCGGGACCTTGTGCTTGAGAGGCAGGCAGTGGAACCACTGAGCTAAATCCCCGGCCCATTAGATGCTGTTTTAAAGTAACATAATCCCCCAGAGGAAAAAGCCCTTTAGAGAGCAATTTCAAGAACAAACTGGAATTTTATCACTACAAATATAGATAAAATGCAACTAAATATGGATAGGGAAATGGTACTCATTACTCTGATGTGGTTGTAGCAGGCTTTGCGTTTTCTGTCTTTTGTATGAAGTATATTTTGTGCTTTTTCTGGCTTTTCCATTTGTCTAGGATATCCTTTCCCTAAATATCTGGATGACTAATGCCTAGCCCCCTCATGGGTTTTTATTCAAATGTCATTTGCTCAATCAAGTCTACCGTGCCCATCCTGCTCTGTAAAGCAACCTGCCCAACCTACTCTGCGTTATCAGGCTTTAACCCTGCTCCAGGTATTGTTCAAATCTTCGTAGTATTTATGACCATCTAGCATAATATATAACTTTTTTATTTATTTTCATATTAAATGTTTATTGCCTATCCTCCCCTGCTAGAATATAACCTGGAGCTGGAATCTCTTGTTTTAGTTCACGGATATACTTCCAGTATCTGCAGTAGACTAGAGTCTCACACGTAATAGAGCCTGACACTTATGTATCCACAATACAATAAAACCTGACACAGGAATCTCTTGTTTTTCTTCACTGACATACTTCCAGCATCTGCAATAGAGTAGGGCCTGACATGTATCAGAGCCCAAAAAATATCTATTGTGCAAATGAATGTATCACACCTTACATAGATAATTTCACATACTTTTGACAGTTCTGTAATGTTTACAAACATCTCATCATTTTCCTGGTCATTTGGGAGACTGAAATGCTGACATTCCTCCTCCTTTTTCCTCAACAACCTTTCCGAGCTTACAACTATAATGCCCAGCTCTTTAAACAGGCATATCTGATTGTAGGTAGTGCAGAGAGGACTACAGACAGATTAAAACAAAAAAGGAGTTGGATGTGATAGTTCATGACTGGAATCACAGCACTCTGGGAGACTGAGGTGGTAGAATCACAAGTTTGAGGCTAGCCTGGGCTACTAAGTGCAGCAAGACCCTGTCCAGATAGATAGATAGGAGATAAATAGATGATAGATAGGTAGGTAGATAGATAGATAGGTAGATAGATAGGTAGGTAGGTAGGTAGGTAGGTAGGTAGGTAGGTAGATAGGGCTAGGGAGCAGCTCACTGTGAAGGCATTGGCCTAACCCCCAGTACCATACAAGAAAGGAAGGAAGGGAAAGATGGAGTGAGAGAGGAAGGGAGGGAGTCAGGGAGGGAGGGAGGCAAGAGAGCATGAACATACAAAGAAAGTTAATTTTCTGTTCCAGTGAAGGAAAATAAAGTCAAATGATCAGGAATGATAACACAACATGGCTGCAAATATTTGCAGAAGGGACTAGGTTCTAGCCTACTTATCCTTAGAGAAAGGCACAGTGACAGTTGGGCAGGAAGGCTTTTACGTAATCAGTGACAAACTGGATGAAGTATTCTTTGCAATTATCTTCGAAGAGTCCTCTGGAAAACTGAAAATAATTAATGTAACTATCCTATGGGTGTGGTCACCATAATCAGCCTTACTCTCAATGATTTAACAAACCTTTCCTGGGAAAGAGAAGCAACAAAAGTATTTCCTGTTACTTCTTGGGATGAAGGGTCCAGTGATATGTTAGAATTCAAGAGCTATTTCCATAGATTGTGAGGACCGTACATTTGAACTTGGGATGCAGCTAATGTAGTAGAAAGAACATGGGTATTGAGGCTGGCTGAGGCATTTCGGGCTGTCTCTTCACTTATTCTTTTCTCTTGAGCACATTCTGAAGGGGATAAAGAAAAAGTGTCTCTTGGTAACTCAGCAGAGCCCAGTTTCATGGCCTAAAATAATGGAGATGGCCTGAGATGATTTCTTATTTAGATAGAGAAAGAAGGAGGTCTGTGCTGGGTGAGTGTAATGATCTATGTGAAAGCAAACTATTTCAAACCAATTTCATGGTGTCCAGTAATGCTTCAAAGACCATAAACCAGTGCCATTACTGCGTGATAGGATCAGGCAGAGATGTTCAGTGGTGTCGGGAGGGAGGTGTAAGAGATGGGCTATCTGAGCATTAAAAAGGACTGCTAAAAGCTCCTGGGCCTTCGTAGGAGCCCCTGCTCACCAACAAGGCAATATGATTAGATGTGTGTGAATTGAAGAAAATAAAATGCTTTCAAACTAATCCTATAACAGCATTGACAGGGAGTGGTATATCACCCTTGAATCACTGTTGTTATAATTTACTAAGGTCCTTAGACCTTTTGTCATGCTCATGAGTAACAGGCATTTCTGCTTGCCTTTCACATCACTGAGGTCACAAATCTTGGTCTAAAGGATGCCAAGGTAGAACTTCATAAAGCAGGTCTTGACTTCTAGCTGTGCTTCTCTTGACTATATTCACACAAATATCAACTAAAAAGCAGGCCATACTGTATGATAGACATGTCCAACAGCTGAATGTGATAGACTATATGAGAGATACAATATGTATGTGAAAATGTTGAGTCTTGGGGACCATTTTCATGGTATGTGGCCACAAATAACAAGCATTCAAAGTCCAGATTCAGTTTTCTATGGTAGGAGACAGAATGAGTACATGGACTGATTCAGAATTTGAAGTTGGTGAACCCCAAGTTTGAATCTCAGCACCACTACATAGTAGTTACGTGATCAGTACTCCAGTTTCTTTACCTAACGATGTTGACATAGTTCAACATAAGTTTAAGATTTTGGGGGCGGGGGTCTAAATGAATCAACATTTGTAAAGAGTCTGACCTATAATAGGTGTTCCACAATTATTACCATATTCGTATATTCAATCAACAAACAGTCATTGAGCTCATGGTAAGCATTAGCAATCACAGTACAAGGCATTGGGACTATAGACAAATTGGAATGTCCATTCTAAAGGAGATCACAAGTCAAAGAGACCCAGAAACATGCAGTATGGAAATATTCCACTATAAAGTTGTACATAGGATATTGTGAAGGATCTAAAGTAGGTTAGGGAAAGCTTCCTGAAGCACCTGATAACTTTAATGTTTAATTGGGAGCTCTTCAAAGTGAAGGGGAGGAGAAAGGCATTCCATGCACTAGACGTTGTAGGGAACAGGGAAAGGGGTCATTACTAGAACCTCTGCAGTAAGTCCTAGTCTCCTGCGAGCCACGGCAGCACAAGGCAAATTAACTTAGTATACAGGAAAGGTAGAAAAATGAGACTGAGAAGAAGCTGAGCTTTGGGCCTGATCAGTGCTGCTCTGGGCAGCAAAGACAAAAGCCCCGAGCTTGCTGCACATTTTATTGAGTACATCGGGAGAAACAAATGTAACAAATGACTTGCAGAGAGTTCAGCACATGGGGATAAAAAAGGTGTAACAATCCAAGAACAATGAGGAACTGAGTAGATGAAGATTTTGTTCCTCCGAGGATGTCTTCAGCTGGTGTAATCTTGTCCTGGAGCATCACAGCATCACGGGATCATTGAGGTCTCAGTTGTGACTGGGGGCCAAAATGGAATTATGTCTCAAAATGCCGTAGCTGGCCTATAGGCAGGAGAACTAGGCCCAATCAAATGGTTTTTCCCTAAAATTATGTAGCATTGCTCCTGACAGAAGTAACGTGAGTAAAGGCCCCGAGGTGGGAACAGCGAGAATACGGGATGTGCAGCATATGCGGGGCATGTCCACCATTTGGGTATTCCCTGAGCATAGTGTATGAGCAAGGGAGTGGCTGGGAGTGAGAATAGAGATATGCACAGGGGAAGCATTGGAAGGCCCTCTTTTCCTGCTCCTCTTACCTTCTTAGGAACTCCAGAGCATGTAGTGGGTACAGCCCAAGGAGCCGACTGCTATTCCTTTCTGGGCTGCTTACGTGTACACCTGTATAGATGTATAGACCGGTTATTCTGAGGCCACCTACCTCCACTGCCACTGGGTAATTGGAGGCACTGAAATGCTGAAAAAGAAACAATTCTTTGTTTTTTTCCTTGCACAGATTTAGGGACTTAGTCACCATCCTTAGGTTCGCATCAAAGTAATGTTTTAGTAAAAAGTGCATATTCTAGTTTCAGACAGACCTAAGTTTTAAATTTTACTAATGTATTATACATGTTGTTATGTTTGACGAGTTACTTTCAGGCCTTAGTTTTCCAGCTATAAAATGGGTTTTATAAAATGATACACCTAACACACACAGCACAGGACCAGGCACATAAAAATACAGTACGTAAATATGCTGTGTAGATTTTCTGAACACTGTCTACCAAAATCATCGTAGAAGAGCAATGAGCCTCAAAGTCTAACCAGCTTTCCCAGTATTTTCAGGCTCTCTTCTACCACCCACCACTTTGAGTTCATACCCATCTGTAGGATAAGCTTCTATATTGCTATTCATGTGACCATAACAACTAAGAATACAGTAGATAAATGAAAGCTAGTTTTTCTTCCTTCTTCTCCAGACAAATTCATTTTAAAGGAAGAATATCTGGGGAACCATAGAAATTACTTAATGCATTATCAAGCAGATAATGGTCTTGTTTTCTAGAGTTTGTATCTCCATAAGATATTAAAATGTACAGATAAGACTGATCACCTAATTAGGAGGCAAATGGTAGAATTCATGTTTTTGTACAAATGTGCTTTGAGGGTTAAATCTGACTTAAAATAGTATCAAGAAAAATTATACTTAAGTAATCCCATGTATCATATTCATTTACAATTATTTAGACTCAATTTAAAATAATGTGGAAAAGTCATAACTGAGAACCCATTGGCTACATGGTAAACATGCAGTTACCATCTTAGCCAGCAATTCCAATCCTAGGCATGTCCCTAGGATAAATGAAAACATATATCCACACGAAAACTTGTACATAAATGTTTATAGAAGTCATATGTAATATCCAGAAGGAAGTAAAAACCTGAATTCCCTTCAGGTGATGAGTGGATGAGTGAAATGTGGTGTAACCATATAACAGAATATTATCCAGCCATAAAGGACTGAAATACTGATATACACCACAACATGAATGAACTTTGAGGAAATTGTGCTAAGTTAAAGAAGCCAGGTACAGAAGGCGGCATATTGTACAATTCCATTTACATGAAATATTCAGAAGTAGGCACATCTATATAGAGAAAATACAGGTTCATGGTGCCAGTAGTTAGGAGAAGAAAGCGGGAACTTTGAGCTCAATGGGCATGATGGTTTTTTGGCGGGAGGGGAAAGGGTTGTTGAAAAGATTCTAAAATGTTCTAGATAGAGGCAATGATTGCACCTCTCAGTGGATTATACTGAAAGGAATGGTATTACACACTGAATGAGTGGACTATACTGTATGTCTTAATATGAACTCTATTGTATATTGATAAAGCTGTTAGAGAATCTCATTGGTGCCTTCCATATTTATAACTATCTCGGAATTAAGAAAGTTTATTCTTCTCCTGAACAATCTTTTTTCTATCACTGCTGCTTACTGTGCATGGTGACATAACAAAGCAAGTCATTGGAAGTGGAAATGCTATCGTTGTTACATATTTGTAAACAGCAAAAGTAATCACTTTAGCCAACCATGGTAGCACACAACTGTAGTCTTAGCTATTCAGGAGGCTGAAGCAGAAGGATTATGAGTTACAGAGCCACCAGGGCAATTTTTTGAGACCTTGACTCAAAACTTTAAAAAAAATTAAAAGGGGCTGCAGATGTAGCTCAGTGGTAGAGCACTTGCCTAGCATGTCAAAAGCCCTGGGTTCCATTCCCAATACTGTAAAACAAAAAATCACTGTGCCTCATTTTCAAAGGACTTTCAGAATAAGTTTCTTGCTGTTTTTCTTACTAAAGAATTAGTTTCTCCATAGTCCCAAGTGCTACCTCACCCCAAATATAGTACTTTCTGCCTAGCTTATACCTTTGCTTACTTACATCTGTTGCCATGATCTCCCATTACTTTAGCAGTTAAATATTCAGGTCACTTTTCCTCTCTTGCAAAGTTGAGGAATTTCAGATTACTTTCAGTTAAAACTGTAACCACCTCCTAAATGAATATAAGTAAAAGGGATGTACTTTAATGTTAAGTGAGAAGCTGGGAGCCTAGATGATCTATTCTAGGTAAGCAGTCACCATTTCATTTCATTTAAAAATGAAAAGATTTTTCTCACAAAGTGAAATTTCAGAAAGTTATACCAGATCAGGTTAGGATTGAGAACATATGAATATGGTAAATAAAATGAGAAAAGTTCATTGGTGGGTCCTTGAAATGTCAAATTAAACGAAGTCCTGAGACCTGAGAACATTCTCCCCACTTTAATGAGAAGAATACATGTTGGTGTTTGTTAGGACATGATTCAACAGCCCACGGGGAATTAATCCATAGATAATTTAGCAGATAATATAGCTTGTCAGATGATAAATTATACAAGCTCTAAGTAAACTATTATAGGAAGGAAATGAAGCAAAGTCTAACATTTTAAAAACTGTGCTGCCAGTTCACAGAGGACACAATTTGACACTTTGAGCTATCTAATGGCTGTGTCCTATGTTGTGCTTTAGATGATTAACAGTAAACTCCTAACCTTAATCAAGCACTTCTCTAGGAGGTGGCTACACAGGACATTATTCCATACACTTGCCTGAACTAGATCCACTGCCTAAAAGCTCTGTTATTTCCCGATAAAACCCAATAAAATCACATTAAGAAAGAGATCTTCACAGGCACTGAATTTAAGGGTAGAGGCATTTTGGGCTCTGTTACGCTACTGTTTGTGAGCTAGCACAGCCCAGTGCCTAAGAGGTAATAACAGTTTGTAACTCACACATGAAGGAATCTTCAGGGCCTGGAAAGAAACTCACAAACAGGCCCAAAATACCTAAAGAAGTACAGTGTCTTCTAGGAAATCCCTGGGTTAGTTCTGTGAATGTTTTCAACAGAGAGATAAGGCAAGGGTAAAGCAAGGAATGTGCAAGGCCAAATAGTTCTTTGGGCATATGGAAGGCCGAAGTCCTTATTTCAAGAAACCAATAGTGTCAACAAGAAGAAGCTAGAGAGACTGACACTTGTTTTTACTCATCTGAAGGGCTCCCTTCTGTCAATCCAGACTAGAATCCTGGAGAGCAGTCAATTTCTGTTCAGTTCACTGCTGCCTTCCCTAATGTATAGTACATAGTATGGATTCTACAAGTTCTTTTAACTCTTAATGCATCAGCAAAATAGAGGCTTGAGAAGAGCTGGGAGTTGAGGAAGCTGTGCTACACATGCACAGGTATAGTTCATTTGCAACCCTATGATGGCCCCACTCTGGTTTGCACACTTAAAATCACCAGACGAGACTTAAAATTGCAGATGCCAGGTCTCACTTCCCCCAGGAAATCTGATTTAATTGCCCCAGAGTGGGCTTGGCCATGGGTGCTTTTTTTCCCAGCCCTCCAGGTGATCTTAGTATGTGGCTGGGGTTGAGAACCACTACCCTAATGTAACACTTGAAGAATTCAGCCCACTGGTGACCGTGGCTCACACATGATAGTATGCCAGAGAGTTGTATTTTTGCGTCAGTTAGGGTTTCCTTTGTCCTACTCCCAGGAGATCCTGCATTAGAGAGCTTGGCAAGATGCCTGAGCCAAAAATCTTCATTTGTAGCAAAGCTCATAATTCTAATGCAATAGATTGGAAGACTGGGCCCTCCAAAACAATACCGTAGATCCATTCCCTTTGTCATATGAAGTCATCAGGCTAGTTTGAGACAAAACCAGGTAAATGGCTTGGAGGGGGCCTCTGCTTAAAATGAAGTGGAACTGTAAGACACAAGAGGAGGATTCATTTCTCTGATGAGCGGTTCCGAAGTGCCGAATTTACACCTGCCTGGGCTTTACCTAGCACCAGATGACTTTGAAAAGCAGGCTGAAAGCAACCACTTGTTCCTTCTACCATGTCATTGGTCCCATTAAGGCAATCACCTCACTCAGTTTTAATCCCTTGGGCACTGCAATGAACACATTTGTTTCCTTTCCACCCAGCAGCCTTGCAAAGTGCAGCATTCTCATTTTGAAAGATGGAGGGATTGAGGCAGAAACTGACCCTAAGGCAGTGGCTAGATTAGATTGGGAAAAAAATCAAAGCTTGATTTGATTTGTGTCAAAAGCACTTTAACATCTCTGACCTAATTTTATCCTTACTAATTCCTTTATGAAACAAGGTAGGGGCAGGTGTCATTCTCCTCTGAGCTGACCTTATCTTTGGGCAAAGCAGACAAGCAACCATTGATGAGATCTGAAGGGAACCTAAAAGCCCCTCTGCCCATAGACCTCTTCTATCTGTGATGCCTCAAGAGCCATCTTGAGCAGCCATTCCTTTAGGGTAAGGTTCATCCTCTCTTTTCACATGCAGATACCCTAGCAATAGCTTGTGTGGTCTTGGGTATTTTTGCAGATGAGCTCTTCTTTGCTAGGGGACAGAATGGGCAGAGAGGGAGCCCTGAGAACCAAGCAAAAGGGGAGTAACACCCAAAAGAATAAGAGCTCCCCAAAGAGGTGACTATGACAGGTGGATGTTTTAGATCAGTTTCATCTAATTTCTATGTTGCCTAGAGCAATTCCTGATCCCCAAGTGATCAATGATAGAGAAAATGTCAAGACTTGTGCAGAAATAAATTGCCCTATAATTCAGATACCATTTATCTATATCTATGTATCTTCCCATTTAAAAACCTGAACATTTGGGCACTTTAAAGTCTTCCAGAACCAAGCAGTTTGGGTGTTTTTAGTCCATTTTCTGTTGCTATAACAGAATACTTGAAACTTTCTAATTTACAAAAAAAAACCTAGGTTTGTTTACGTCACAATTCTGAAGGCAGGGAAGTTCAAGATCAAGAAGTTGAGTCTGATAAGGACTTCATGCTGCACTATAACATGGCAAAGAGTATCATGCAGTGCGATAGTGTGCAAGATCTCTGAGCAGGTGTGAGTAGAACAAAGGACGGGGACAAAGGAATCAATGCGGTTTGTAACACCCCACTCTTGCAAGCAATAATCTGTTCCCACAAAAACTAATCCAGTCCCAGGAGAAAGACATTAATCCCACTTAACCGAATCACCTCTTAAAGACTTAATCGCCTCTTTCAAACCCCATCTTCCAGCACTACTGCACTGGCAACCAAATTTCAATATGAGTTGAAACCACTTTCAAGTCATAGCACTGAATGATATTGAATTTCACTTTTGACCTAAGGAAGGCACCTTATTTACCTCATTGGAAAAGGAAAGCTTTTCTCCCTAATTTTTCTCCATCCCATGTTAGTTTAAAGATTCTATCCATCTTTACTTTCCAGAGTCTCTTCCCCTTGTCACTGTGGCCTGTACATGCCATTAAAAGAAGGTGGTCAAGATATGATCTTGCAGATGTTAGAAGGATATTGGATAGAACCAATCAGAGAAAGCTAGACTTAGGATCCAAAGATCAGGTAGGCTCTAGAGTCTGTATAATCTGATTTACAGGGGATGTTTATGAGGAGATATGAGATCACAAGGCTGGTTCAAAGCAAGCTACTGGGAAATGCATTCTTTCCCAGAGGTCAAGGTAAACCATAGAAGAAAAGAATTACATGCAGAGTAACTGGAAGGTCAAGGTCCAAAGAGAATGGTATTTTTATATGAAAGGCTGTTGCAGGTAGGCAAATGCCTTGCTGTAACTAACAGAGATAAGATTACCAAATACGTTAGCTGCCTGCAGATATTAGCAGCTGGCACCTTGAACCTGAGACATAAATGACAGAAACACAGCCTCTGAGCTGGGTTGTAAGAAAACGGCAGGAAGATCCTGATTCAAGGCTGATTCACAAGACTGATGAACAGGGTATTGTCATAAAAACACACACACAGAGACCAGTGGAATATAATAGAATACAGTCTGGTGCATCTATTGCCAGCAGATTCTTGACAAAGGTACCAAAAACATACATTGGAGAAAGGACAGCCTTTTCAATGAATGGTCCTGGAAGAACTGGATATCCACATGCAGAAGTTTACAACTTGACCCCTGTATTTCACTCTATCCAAATATCTACTCAAAATTGGTCAAAGACCTAAATTTAAGCCCAGCACCTCTGAACTAACAGAAGGAAAACAGTTCAAGACATAGAAAGAGGTAGCATTTTTTATAAGACCAAAAAGCACAAGAATTAAAAGCAAAAATAAGCACATAAGATTATATCAAACTAAGAAACTTCTGCATAACAAAGGAAACAATCACCAAAGTGAAGAGACAACTTACTGAATGAGAAAAATTTTGCAAACTATTAATCTGACAAAGGATTAATAAGCAACATACATGGAACATAAAAATCTCAATAACATAAAAGAAGTAATCCAATTTTTTAAATGGGCAGAGATTATGAATAAACATTCCCTAAAAAAGAAATTAAAATAACCAATGAATTTATGAAAAAATGCTCAACATTACTACTTATCAGGGAAATAAAAATCAAAATTACAATAAGATATCATCTCACCCAAGTCAGAGTAGCTATTATCAAAAAAGAAAAAAATGCTTGTAAAAATGAATAGAAAAGGAAACTCTTGTACACTGTGGATGGAAATATAAACTAGTACAGCCACAATCAATATGGACGTTCATCAAAAAATTAAAAATAGATCTAAAATGGATCCAGCTATCTCACTTCTAAGAATATATCCAAAGGAAAAGCCAAGAGCATACCAAAGAGATACCTGTACACCTATGTTTGTTGCCTGACTATTCACAATGGTTAAGACATGGAATCATCCTAAAAGCCCCTTGATGGATGAATGCATAAGAAAATATGGTACACATACACAATAGAATATTATTCTACCATAAAAAGAATGATATCCTGTCATTTACAGCAAAATAAAGAACTAGAAGACGTTATGTTTAGTCAAATAAATCGGGTGAAAAAGACAAATTCCACATGTTCTCTCTCATCTGTGGCTATTTTTGACAGTCAATCAGAATGAATAATAGCAGTAACTAGAAGCTAGGATGGGTGGAGGGTGGGAGGATGGTGGCATGCTGAATAATAGTTACACAAACACTGTTATATAGAATAAATTGTAGTGTTCTACTCCACAGTGGGGTAACTATAGTTTGCAACAACATATATGTTTTATAAATACCTAGAAGAGAGGAGCTTGAAGGCTTCAAATGCAAAGTAATGATAAGGAGAGGGAAGAGTTAATCATTCTGATTTGATCAGTACATACTATATACATGTTTCAAAATATCACACTGTGCCCCACATGTGCAATTACTATGTATTAATAATTTTTTTTTAAAAAAGACCACTGAAAGCCTGAACTCTTGTATTCAGCTCTGCCATAAGCTTGTGATACAAGGCCTGCCTGGGATCTGACACGGCTGACTAGAGGAAGAGTCATGTCAGAGATGTTCAGAGAGTATTCACTGAGGCCAAGCAAAGTACTCTGTAGTGTGGAGGGACTTATACACAGAAACAGAAAATTGATCAGAACGATGACACGTGTAGATTAAACCAAACATCTGGATCTTTGAAGAGGGGAAGCACCATCATGGCTGGTCTGCCCTGCTCCAGCCTCCACCCCTCTGGGGAGCAGCCATTAGAAGAGCATTCTAGGGAGCCTGAGGGAATGGACAAGCACTACAGAGGCTGGACTTCTGGGTCAGATTCTGCAGGTACCAGTCCCTTCTTCCCATCACCTCTCTAAACACTAGGGAACTCTAAGCCTGGGGATATCCTCACCAGCAATCACCAAAGGCAAGGGAAGCCCTCCCTACCCAGGGCAGCGAGAGGATAAACAAGAAAACAGAGCCTGCAGACTTCCACAGGTAACCACTTCCAGCCACAAACTCCTGTGGACCCACACCAAAGCACAGCCCTCTGCCTGTGAAAACATGCCTGCCCAATGACGCTGCCATCATACCTGTTGGGGGAAGAGTCCCTAAGCCAAGTCCAGGGACAGTGTGAGATTCTGCCTGCTGGCTGGAAAGGAGGATTCTTAAGACAGGGTTAGTGTGGATTTTGAGTGCAAGGGAAAAGAGGTGAAATTGGTGTGGCTGCTTGCAATCAGACTGCAACTAAGGCAAGAAGGGAATTGTGTGAACACTCAGACTATCTGGCATGGCAGTCATGTGTGAATTGAATATACATTCTCTGGTTGGAGTATTTGATCTGAGTTCCCACTGGATGTTTGTTTGCTTGTTTTTTGGATTGATTTATTTGGTGTTTATTTTCTATCCAACTTTTCATCTCTTCAACTCAAGCTTCCATAGCAATACTACTTTTTTTATATTTTCCCAAATATATTTTAAAATTTTATTTTATTGGTATATTTTAGGTATACAATAAAATGAAATCCATCATTGGAAATTTGCACTTTTACATAATCCATCTTGGTTCTTATTTTTGCCCCATCCCCTGCCTTCCCTTCAACCCCTCCATTCCTCCCTATTTACAAAGATTTTGTTCCTATTTTTTTATTTTCTCATATTAATCCCATTCCCTTCTTTCCTTTCCACTACCCCTCCCACTTCCCCTTCCCATTTGCCCCTTTTCTTCCTATTTCACATTACCTATTATACCTTTTAGTACTTATTTACACTTTCAGTTTCTCACACCAGAGAAACTATTCGGTATTTATACATGTGTGTCCTATTTATTTCACTTAAATGTATCGCCTAATTGTGCATCCATTTAACTGTAAATGTCTCTAATTTTTCATTTTTTATGGCTGAGTAGTATTCCATTTTATAACAAAACCCCACATTTTCTTTATCCAGTCTCCAGTTGATGGGCATTTGGGCTGCTTCCAAGTTTTAGCTATGACAAACTGTGCTGCTATGAACATGGGTGCACATATGTCACTGTGGTATGATTCTTTTAATTCTTTGGGGAAGATCCCCAGCAGGGGAATATCTGGGTCAAATGGGACTTCCACTCCTAGTTCTTTGAGGTATCTGCACACTGATTTACACAGTGGTTGCACCAGTCTACACTCCCAGCAGTGGAGTTGGGTTCCTCTTTCCCTACTGCCCCGCCAGCATTTGTTATTGGTTGATTTCATGATAGCAGCCATTCTTTCTGGGGTGAGGTGGAATCTCACTGTTGCTTACATTTGAGTCTCTGGAATGACCAGTGATGTTCAACAGTTTTTCATATGTTTATTTGCTATTATTTCATGTTTATTTGCTATTTCTACTTCTTTGTCTGAGAAATGTCTGTTCATTTCAGATGCCCATTTTGGGAGTGGGTCTTTAAATTTGAGAGGTCTGATTTTTGTAAGCTCTTTATAGATTCTAGATAGTAGACCTTTGTCTGAGGAACAGCTGGTAAAATTTTTTCCCACATTGTGGGTTCTCTCTTCACACTGTTAGTGGTTTCTCTTGCTGTACAGAAGCTTTTTAGTAAGAAGAGATCCCACTTGTTGATTGTTTGTGCTAGTTCACCGGCAACTGAGGTTTTGTCCAGAAAATCTTTTCTTACTCCAATGTCTTCAAGAGTTCCACCTAACATCTGTTTCAGATCATAAAAAAGATCTACTTTTTTATGTTTTACTTGTTTCTCCTACTTTTAAATGTCTTCCTAAGTTTTTAGTTCAATGTATTCTCTCTCTCTTTCTCTCTCTCTCTCTCTGTCACTTCTGTGTTCTCTCATATCAACCTTCCATCCTCTCTATTCTTTTCCTCCTTCTCTTCCTTAGGGTACCTAGACCCCTGTCTTCCCTTGCCTCTTTCCCTCTCTATAGGAGCACAAATATAGTTTCAACAACTTTGATGTTTCCCTCAATCCCAAAGTATACCTCTCTCCTTTCTATAATGCATCCGCACACCCCATAAATATCTTCTTTCTTTATTAAGTTTATTTATTGGTACATTTTAGGTATACAATATAGCTACATTCATCATTGGGATCTTGTACCTTTACATGATGCATCTTTGTTCTTATTTTTTACCCATTCCCCTGCCCTCCCTTCACCCCCTCCACCCTTATAAAATATCTTCCTAAAACACTCAACACTAACCTTTTAATCCAACTAAAGACTTCCAACAGAATCTGACCTCATATCTAACTTTTTACCTGTGTTATTATTTCTCCTATCTACCGCTCCTCCTACTGACTTATACTCCTCTTTCATCCATCCTTCTATCTATTCCTGCCACATCTTACACATTGCAGAATAACTGCTAATAATAAAATATAGGCTGCAAAGAATATTGATAAAGAGTAAAAGTGTAAATGGAAGATTTTTCCCAAACAACTGATGTGTGATTGGATCTGTTGTTGTTGTTATAACCAGATACAATTATTTCCTCAAAACACAGGGACAGAGTTCAAACCACTTAAATGGGATATTTGAAGGGATAAGTACTATCTTTGCACAAATAAAGTTGAAAACATATCACTGGAAGGCAGTATCTAACTGAAAATGTCTTCATATGAGTTACAGCCTCTGCTCACCCTATAATCCCAAGGTAGATCGAGGGTGCACCAACGAAGAGGAAAATAAAACACCTGGTAGCAAAGTTTTAAAAATTAATTGAAGAAGAGTTACAGAAACTTGTGAATTCAAAGAAGACATGACCCAAATGTTTATGGACTTATTATCATACAAAATGACCAATGTGTTCGATGCAAGTTCAATTCCCGGTACCAAAAACAAAAAACAAAAATGACCAATGTGGATTTGGGGGAAATAAAAAATTGGAAGAGCTGACAAAAACATTTCAAAATATGAATAACAAATTTACCAAAGATACAGAATTCAGAAAAAGGTATTAGACAAAAATACTGTATATAATAAATTGTATAGAATTCATGAATTATAAAAAAGATCAATGTGAAAACAGGATTTCTGAAATCAAGGAGAAATGATAAATTATAACAAATTACTCAGAGAAGCCTTAAAAATGATAAGAGAACAAGAAAAATTCATCCAAGAGCTACTAGATGACACTAAGAGAACCAACCTAAAGCTAATTGGAATTAGAGACAAACTAGAAGATAATACACATGAAATTATTAAAAATTATTTAAAAATTTGTTTACAGAAATCACAATAGAAAACTTCTCAGGTATGAGGAAAGAGTTCCATATACAGATAAATGAGGCTTACAGAACACCAACCAATTCTGATGAAAATAAGAAACTCCCCAAGACCCATTGTAATTAAAATTCTAAATGCCCAACAAAAACCCAAAATTTTAAAAGCTGTCAGGGAAAAGCAAAAAAATCACATATAAAGGCATACACATTAGAATTACCAAACATTGTTCAAAATACCTGGGGAAATAATGGCATTCCATGAAAATGAACAATGCAAGAAATTTGTTAACATCAAAATAGCACTCCAGAAAATACTCAAGAATATCCTAAACAGAAACAATGAAGCCAACAGTCAAAAAGCCAGGTAGGAATGAATGCCTTAAGCAAAGCAAATAGATCAACAACAATAGCAAAGAAAAACAAAAGAGTCATGAACAGAAAAATAGCACAATGATAGGAATTAATCAACACCTTTTGGTAATAATTTTCAATGTTAATGTCCTCACCTCCCCAGTGAAAAGACAGATTGGAAGACTGGATCAGAAAACATAATTCAACAGTCTGTTGCATTCAAGAAATTCATCTAACCCAAAAAGATGTTCACAGAATAAAAATCGAAGGATGGAAAACAATATTTCACGCACCAGGACTCTAACAATAATCAGCGGTATTTTACTCTCACACAATGGAAACTTCAAGCTAAAACTGACCAGAAAAGACAAAGAAGGTCACTATATATTAGTTACAGAATAATCCAACAAGCAGACATAACACTTGTAAATATATATGCACCAAATACTAGAGCATGTGTCTTCATACAACAAATACTTCTAGACATAAAAGATCAAATAAACACTACCACAATCATAGTGGGTAATAGCAATACACAGTTTTTGTAAAGAGATAACTAAACAAAAAATAAAGAATTACTAGAACTGAACCACATTCTTTAACATATGAACGTAATAGATATTGGCAGAATATTCTACTGTTCTGCAAAAGAGTACAAATTCTTCTCTGCAGCACATGGAACTTTCTCCAAAATAGACTACATACTAGTACACAAAGCCTGCTTAAATAAATGTAAAATAATTGAAATCACCTCATGTTTACTATCAGATCATTGTGCAATGAAACTAGAAATCAACCACAGAGAAAACACAGGAAATTGAGAGACACCTGAAAACTGATTAACACAATCTTGAATATCCAATGAAGCACAGAAGATAACAAGGAAGAAATTAGTAACTTCAAGAATCAAACAACAATGCCAGTACAATATACTAGAACTTATAGGCACAATAAAAGTGATCCTAAGAGGGAAGCTTATTGCAATCACCGCTCATATTTGAAAAACACAGTAAGCTCAAATGATAATCTAATGAGGAATCTCAAAATACTCAGACAACAACAACAATCTAAGCTCCAAACAAATTTAAGGAGGGGAATAATGAAGATCAAAGCAGAAATTAATGGAATTGAGACTAAAAAGACAATACAGAGAATCAACAAATTGAGCAGCTAGTTCATTGAAAGAAAAAAAAATAGATAGACCTTTAGCCAAACTTATCAAAAGAAAGAGAGAAAAGACTCACATCAATGCAATCAGAAATGAAGAAGGTACAATCACAATGGACACCATTGAAATTCAAGATACTCACTACTAACCTGTTTCCCAAAAGTAAGACCTACCCAGAAAACAAATTCCAGCATGATTTTAGAAGAGACATCCTCTGAAAATGAGCCTCATTGCTAAAACTTGTTTTCCAGGTAGGTCTTATTTTCAGGGAGATATGGTATGAAAAATTATATTCCAAAAAATTGGAAAATCTTGAGGAAATGGGCAGATTCCTAGAGTCACAAGAATTACCAGAACTAAGCCAAGAAGACACAAAATTTTGAGCAATAGAATAACAACCAATGAAATTGAGGAAATAATAAAAATCTTACCAACTAAAAGAAGCCCAGGACCTGATGGATTCACTGTTGAATTCTACAAAACCTTTAAGGACATGATATCATCAATGCTCCTCAAACTCTTCAATGAACCTGAAAGGAAAGGATTGCTTCTAAACTCCTTTTTGGAAGTTACCATTACTCTGATCCCAAAACCAGACAGAGACAAAACTAAAAAGCAAAACTATCGGCTGATGTCCTTAATAAACATAGATACAAAAATCCTCAAGAAGACGTTGGGAAACAGAATGCAACATATCATCAAAAGGATCATACATCATGACCAACTAGGCTTCATCCCGTGGTGGCAAGGATGGTTCAATATACACAAATTGTTAAGTGTAATACACCACATACACAGAAGCAAGGACAAAAACCACATGATTATCTCCATAGATTCAGAAAAAGCTTTTGACAAATTCCAACATCCATTTGTCATTAAAAACCCTGAAGAAAATAGGTGTAAAAGGACATTGGCTGAATCTGATATAAGCCATTTAGGACAAACAAATGGCCAAAATCATATGAAATGGAGAACAACTGAAAACTTTCCCTTTATAATCAGGAACAAGACAAGAATACCCGCGATCACCAATTCATAGTACATAGTACCCAAAACATTAGTCACAGCAATCAGGTAAATGAAAGAAATAAAAAGGATATGTATAGCAAAAGAAGAAATCAAATTATCATTTTTTCTAGATGAGATGATACTGTACATAAAAGACACAAAGAATTCCATGAAAAGAAGAACTAACATCCAACTTCAGCAATGTTTCATGATACAAAATCAACACACAAAAATGAAAAGCATTGATGTATACCAATAATTAACTCATTAAGAAAAAATTAGGAAAACAATATCATTCACAATAGGATTAAGAAAAATTAAATACACAGCAGTTAACCTAACCAAGGAAGCGTAAGACCTGGACAATGAAAACCATGGGTCTCTAAAAGAGGAGATTGAAGAGGACACCAGAAAATGGAAAGACATTCCCTCTTCTTTGATAGATAAAACCAACATTGTCAAAAGGGCCATACTCCCAAAAGTGATATATAACTCAGTGCAATCCCAATCAAAATACCCACAGCATTCTTCACAGAACTAGAAAAAAATCCTTAAATTTATAAGGAACCAGTAGAGACCCAGAATAGTAAAAGCATTCCTGGGCAACAAAAACAAAGCAGAAGGCACCACAATACCTGCCTTCAAATTACACTAAAAAGCAACAGTGATAAAAACAGCATGGTATCAGCACAAAAATAGACATGTAGATCAATGGAACTGAATAAAGGAAGAAGAAATATCCCCAGACACATTCAGCTACTTAATCTTTGACAGAGGAGCCAAAAACATATTGGAGGAAGGAAATCAGCTATCTATATGCAGAAGATGGAAGATGGACCCATGTTTTATATCATGTACTAAACTAAAAATTAAAATGGATCAAAGTTCTAAATATTAAAACAGAAAGAGAGACAGGCAGGTCTGTGCACCCCCTACCGAGGTCCTGAGTCACGTGGAAGATGCCAAATCACCCCACTGCAGAAAACCAGGTCTGCCCAAGCCCTACCAAGGTCCCAAGATGCACAGAAGATGCCTAATCACCCCGCTGCAGACAGGCAGCCACCTGGTTCCACACTACAAAGACGCAGAGGACACCAGACCACCAGACCAAGGTACTGAGGCCTGCTGCTCCCGGCCCAGAAGTAGGGGCTTCTGAGCCACCGTCCCACTGCTCCTGGTCCAGAGGAAGGGGCTCCCCAGTCAACATTCCTCCCACTGCTCCCAGCCCAGAGGAAAGGGCTTTTGGGCCACCTTCTGTCCCACTGCTCCTGGCCCAGAGGAAGGGGCTTCCAGGCCACCATCCCTCCCAGTGCTCCCAGCCAAGAGAGAGAGGCTTCTGAGCCACCATCCCACTGCTCCTGGTCCAGAGGAAGGGGCTTCCTGGCCACCATCCCTCATGCTGCTCCCAGCCCACAGGAAAGGGCTTTTGAGTCACCATCCCTACCGCTGCTCCCGGCCCCGTCCCACCTCTCAGCTCAGAGGAGGTAATCCATGCAGGTGCTAACAGCCCCCTGCCCCAGTCAAAATGAGAAAACATGTAAATAAGTCTCAAAAGCAGACTTCCAGATCACCTACAGCAACCCCAAAGGGAAATGAGATGGAACACTCTGATACTCAACCACCTGGACCCAGTGAACTGGCAACAAAAGGGGATCTGGAAAAAATGAAATCACAAATAATTTCTCAGATAACAGGAGAAATTGTGCCCCTAGTGCAAGACATGATTAATAAATCTAGAGAGGAGCTCAGGAACATGATGGAATCCCAACATAAGAAACAAATGGAATCCATAAAACAGATGCAAATACATTTCCAGGACATGAAAAACTCCATTGAAAGTCTACACAGCAGAATGAGCCAATACAAGGACAGAATTTCAGATATAGAAGATAAGATTGCAATTAGTCACCAGGAAAAGAAAAATTGCTTCAAAATTATAAGGGAACATGAGAAATCAATCCAGCAGCTGCTAGATGATGCAAAGAAGAATAACATAACACTGATTGGGCTCAATGAAGAAACAGGAGAGAGTGGAGATGACATAAAAAATCTCTTCACAGAAATAATGGCAGAAAACTTCCCAAGCAGGGGAAAAGAGCTTGACATACAGATAAGTGAGGCACATAGGACTCCAAATAGCCTTGATCAAAAAAAATCTACACATAGGCATATAATTGTTAACATTCCAGAAACACAAAAGAAGAACAAAGTTCTCCAAGCAGTCAGAGAAAAGAAACAAATCACATACAAAGGAAAGCCCATCAGAATCACAGCAGACTTCTCAACACAAACCATCAAGGCAAGAAGAGCTTGGAGGGACATATTCCAAGCCCTAAAAGAAAACAGCCTCCAACCCAGATTGATGCACCCTGCAAAACTATCATTCAAAATGGATGGAGAAATAAGATACTTTCATGACAAAGAGCACCTTAGGAACTTCGTGAATACCAAACCAGCACTCCAAAGAATTTTACACAATATCCTAGGAACAGACATTGAAGATCACAACCCCAGGAAGCACAGCAGAATGAATCCATCTTGCATGACAAGAAATTAAATGTAAAGGGGGAGAACCCAACAAAAAGAAAAAGTCATGGCAATGACAAGTCAATACATTTCAGTTATAACTATCAACGTTAATGGTCTCAATTCACCAATCAAAAGAAAGAGACTGGTAGAATGGGTCAAGAAGCAAAATCCAACAATATGCTGCATACAAGAAACACACTTAATTCAGAAGGAAACTCATAGACTGAAAGTTAAAGGCTGGAAAACAATACTCCATGTGACAGGAACCCGAAAAAAAGCAGGAGGAGCTATCCTCTTGGCAGATCAAGTAGATTTCAAACCAACACTGATTAAGAGAGATGAAGAAGGACACTACATTGTTGTAAAGGGAAGAATCCAAGAGGAAGAGATGACAATCATAAATATCTATGCACCAAACACTAGTGCACCCAACTATATAAAACAAATACAAACGGACATGAAAAGTCATATATGCACTAATACACTTGTAGTGGGGGACCTCAACACCCCACTATCACAAATAGATCAACTAGACAAAAAATAAGTAATGAACTACTAGAACTCAATTGAACTCTTGAACAAATGAACTTAACAGATGTTTACAGAGTCTTCCACCCCACAAAATCAGAATACACATTCTTCTCAGCTGCACATAGGTCATTCTCCAAAATAGACCACATACTCACACATAGAACATGTTTAAGTAAGTGCAAAGGAATTGAAGTTATCCCCTGTATATTATCAGACCATAGTGGGATGAAATTGGAGATCCATAGCAAAAGAAACTCAAAAAATTTCATAAACACGTGGAAATTGAACACCACACTTCTGAATAACCAATGGGTCACAGAGGAAATTAAAAAAGAAATCAGACAGTTCCTTCAATTAAATGACAATGGCAATACAACATATCAGAATCTATGGGACACAATGAAAGCAGTCTTACGAGGGAAATTCATAGCAGTGAATACGCATAATAGGAAAACAGAAGGAATGAAAAGGGTGAAATGACAACAGACCCAGCAGAAATCCAGAGGATCATCAATACCTACTTCCAGAACCTATACGCCAATAAGATGGACAACACAGAAGAAATGGACAGATTTCTAAATACATATGAATCACCAAAGTTGAACGAAGAAGACTTAAAAATTCTGAACAACCCAATATCAACCAATGAAATTGAAAATGTAATTAAAACCTTATCAACTAAGAAAAGCCTGGGCCCTGATGGTTTTGCTGCTGAATTCTACAAAACATTTAGAGAGGAACTGCTGCCACTACTCTTTAAACTCCTCAATGAAATTGAAAGGGAAGCAATACTCCCGAATTCATTCCTGGAAGCAAGCATCACCTTGATCCCCAAAGCAGAGAAAGACCCAACTGAAAAAGAGAACTATAGGCCAATCTCACTAATGAACATAGATGCAAAAATCCTTAATAAGATACTGGCAAACAGAATGCAGAAGATCATCAAGAAGATCATACACCCTGATCAAGTGGGATTCATCCAAGGGATGCAGGGATGGTTCAATATACACAAATCAATCAATGTAATTCACTATATCAATAGAGCCAAGGACAAAAACCATATGAATATCTCCATAGACGCAGAAAAAGCATTTGACAAAATCCAACATGCATTTATGATAAAAACCCTACAAAAAATTGGAATAGATGGTCTCTACCTCAAACTGATAAAAGCCATCTATGAAAAACCAACAGCCAATATCATACTAAATGGTCAAAACCAAAATTCTTCACACTAAAATCAGGAAAAGACAAGGATGTCCACTATCACCACTCTTGTTCAATATAGTTCTGGAAACATTAGCCACAGCAATTACACAAGAGAAAGAAAGAAAAGGAATAAAGATAGGAAATGAAGAAATCAAATTGTCATTATTTGCAGATGACATGATACTCTATATAGAAGACCCCAAGAACTCCACCAAAAGTCTTCTAGACTTAATAACCAAATTCAGTCAAGTAGCTGGTTACAAGGTCAACACCCCAAAATCAATACCTCTCCTCTACACCAATGACAGACTCACTGAGAGAGAAATAGGGCAAATAATTCCTTTCACAATAGCATCCAAAAAGCTGAAATACCTAGGAATCAACCTAACGAAAGAAATCAAAGACCTCTTCTCTGAAAACTATGGCACTCTGAAAAGAGAGATTGAAGATGATATCAGAAAATGGACAGACATCCCCTGCTCCTGGGTAGGAAGGATTAATATAGTGAAAATGGCCATACTTCCAAAACTGCTGTATAGATTTCAAGCAATTCCAATTGAGATCCCAGCAGCATACTTCATAGACCTTGAGAAAACAATCCAAAAATTCATTTGGAGCAAGAAGAGACCCAGAATAACAAAAGCAATTCTCAGTAACAGAGACATGGCAGGGGGTATCACAATCCCCAACCTGCAACTATGCTACAAAGCTACTGTGATAAAAACAGCATGGTACTGGCAAAGAAACAGACTTGAGGACCAGTAGAACAGATTAGAAGATGCAGAAACAACGCCAGACACACTCAGCCATCTCATCTTCGATAAAGGAGCCAAACACCTTCACTGGAGGAAAGATAGCCTCTTTAATAAATGATGCTGGAAAATTTGGGCTTCCACTTGTCAAAGATTAAAACTAGACCTGTATCTCTCACCATGCACTAAACTAAAATCAAAATGGATTGAAGATCTAAATATTAAAGTAGAAGCTCTGAACCAGTTGGAACAGAGGTTAGGTAGAGCCCTTGAAGACATCGGTGTAGGAAAAGATTTGATGAACAAAACCTCAGTTGCCTGTGAACTAGCACAAACAATCAACAAGTGGGATCTCTTTTTATTAAAAGGCTTCTGCACAGCAAGAGAAACCACCAGCAGTGGGAAGAGACAACCCACAATGTGGGAAAAAACCTTCACCTGCTCTTCCTCAGACAAAGGTCTACTATCTTGAATCTATAAAGAACTTAAAAAGATCAGACCTCCCAAATTTAAAGACCCAATCCAAAAATGGGTATCTGAAATGAACAGACATTTCTCAGACAAAGAAGTAGAAAGAGTAAATAAATACATGAAAAAATGTTCAACATCACTGGTCATTCGAGAGATGCAAATGAAAACAATGCTGAGATTCCACTTCACTCCAGAAAGAATGGCTGCTATTATGAAATCAAACAATAACAAATGCTGGTGGGGCTGTGGCGAAAGAGGAACCCTGCTCCACTGCTGGTGGGAGTGTAGACTGATGCAACCACTGTGGAAATCACTATGGAGATACCTCAAAGAACCAGGACTGGTAGTCCCATTTGACCCCACTATTCCACTGCTGGGGATCTTCCCCAAAGAATTAAAAGAATCATACCACAGTGATATATGTGCACCCATGTTCATAGCAGCACAGTTTGTCATAGCTAAAACTTGGAAACAACCCAAATGCCCATCAACTGGAGACTGGATAAAGAAAATGTGGTTTTTTTATAAAATGGAGTACTACTCAGCCATAAAAAATGAGAAATTAGAGACATTTATAGCTAAGTGGATGCACATTGAGGCAATACTCTTAAGTGAAATAAATAGAACACACATGAATAAATTCCAAATAGTTTCTCTGGTGTGAGAAACTGAAAGTGTAAATAAGGACTAAATATATAATTGGTAATGTGAAATAGGAAGAAAAGGGGCAAAGGGGAAGGAAGTGGGAGGGCTAGAGGAAAAGATAGAAGGGAATGGGATTAATATGAGAAAATAGAAAAATAGAAACAAAATCTTTGTAAATAGGGAGGCATGGAGGGGTTGAAGGGAGGGTTGGGCAAGGGTGAAAAATAAGAACCAAGAGAGACTATGTAAAGGTGCAAATTTCCAATGATGAATGTTATTATATTGTATACCTAAAATGTATCAATGCTTAGAATGTATAATCAAAAATGTAAAATAGGAAGAAAAGGTCCAAAGGGGTAGGGGTAGTGGGAGGGGCAGGGGAAAGGAAAGAAGGGAAAGGAAAAATGCTGTGAAATGGAAAAAATGGAAATAAAGTCTTTGTAAATAGGGAAGGGTGGAGGGGGTGAAGGGAGGGCTAGGAATGGGGAAAAAATAAGAACCAAGATGCATTATGTACAGGTACAATTCCCAATGAGAAATGTAATTGTGTTGTATACCTACAATGTACCAATGAAAGAATTTAATTTAAAAAATTAAAAAATACAAAAACAGAAACAATAAACCTACTGAAGGTAAAATGGGTAAAACTCTTGAAGTCATAGGTGTAGGCAAGAACTTTCTGAACAGAACTACAACTGCATAACAAATAATAACAAGAATCAACAAATGGAATTATATCAAATTAAAAACTTCCCCACAGCAAAGGAAACAACCAACAGCGTGAAGAGACAACCAACAGAACTGTAAAAAGATTTTTGCCAAGTATTCCTCAGAGAGAGGACTAATAATATCTAGAATATATAAAGAACTTTAAAGAATTAGACCACCAAAAATAAAAGACCCAATCAAAAAATGTACAAGTGAAATGAATAGACAATTCTCAGTAGAAGTACAAATGGCTAATAAACATGTGAAAAAACGTTCAACATCTCTAGTCCATAGAGAAATACAAATTAAAATAACAGTGGTGCAACGACTGTGGAAATCAGTATGGAAATACCTCAAAAAATAGGATTATTGGTCCCATTTGACCCAGCTATTCCCCTGCTGGGGATCTTCCCAAAAGAATTAAAAGAATCATACCACAGTGATATATGTGCACCCATGTTCATAGCAGCACAGTTTGTAATAGCTAAAGCTTGGAACCAGCCCAAGTGCCCACCAACTGGAGATTGGATAAAGAAAATGTGTGGTTTTTTTTTTAAATAAAATGAAGTACTTCTCAGCCATAAAGAATGAGAAACATTTTTTTAAATTAATTTTATTGGTACATTTTAGGTATACAGTTCATTTACATTTATCATTAAGTGTTTGTACCTGTACATGATATATCTTGGTTCTTATTTTTTTCGCCATTACTTATGCGCCCTTCACCCCCTCCGCCCTTACCTATTTACATAGATTTCATTTCCATTTTTTTTTCTTTTCTCATAGATTTTCCTTTCCCTCTTTTCCTTTCCCCTACCCCTCCCTTCACTCCTTCGTCTTTGGACCTTTTTTCCTATTTCAAATTATCAATTATTAATTTTAGTCATTTTAACCCTTGTTTACACTATCAGTTTCTCACACTAGGGAAACTATTCGGTATTTACACATGTGTGTCCTATTTATTTCACTTAAGAGTATGGCCTCAATATGCATCCATTTAGCTATAAATGACTCTAGTTTTTCATTCTTTATGGGTGAGTAGTACTGCATTTTATAAAAAAACACATTTTCTTTATCCAGTATCCAGTTGATGGGCACTTGGGCTGCTTCCAAGCTTTAGCTATTACAAACTGTGCCGCTATGAATGTGGGTGCACATATATCACTGTGGTATGATTCTTTTAATTCTTTTGGGAAGATACCCAGCAGGGGAATACCTGGGTCAAATGGGACCTCTAGTCCTGGTTCTTTGAGGTATCTACATACTGATTTTCACAGTGGTTGCACCAGTCTGCACTCCCACCAACAATGGAGAAGGGTTCCTTTCTCCCCACAACCCTGCCAGCATTTGTTATTGGTTGATTTCTTGATAGCAGCCATTCTTTCTTGGGTGAGGTGGAATCTCAGGGTTGTTTTCATCTGTATCTCTTGAATGACCAGTGATGTTGAACATTGTCTCATATATTTGTTTGCTGCTTTTACTTCTTTGTCTGAGAAATGTCTGTTCATTTCAGATGCCCATTTTTGAATTGGGTCTTTGAATTTGGGGGGTCTGATTTTTTTCTATTCTTTATATATTCTAGATAGTAGTCCTTTGTCTAAGGTACAGCTCCTAAAATTTTTTTCCCATATTGTAGGTTGTCTGTTAGCTCTGTTGGTAGTTTCTTTTGCAGTGAAGAAGCTTTTTAATAAGATGAGATCCCAGTTGTTGATTCTTTCTGCTAGTTCCCGTCCTGCTGAGGTTTTGTTCATAAAGTCTTTTCCTATGCCAATGTCATCAAGAGTTCTACCTAACTTATCTTCCAGCAAGTTTAGTGTTTCTGTCTTAATATTTATATCTTTAATCCACTTTGATCTTAGTTTAGTGCATGGTGATAGGTATGGGTCTAGTTTTAATCTTTTGCACGTTGAAATCCAGTTTTTCCAACACCATTTATTAAATAGGCTATCTTTCCTCCAATGACGGTGGTTGGCTCCTTTGTCAAAGATGAGGTGGCTGAGCATGTCTGGAGTTGTTTCTGGATCTTCTTATCTATTCCACTGATCCTCAGGTCTGTTCCTTTGCCAGTACCATGCTGATTTTATCACAGTAGCTTTGTAGTATACTTTCAAGTTGGGGATTGTGATACCCCCAGCCATGTCTCTGTTGCTTAGAATTGCTTTAGCTATTCTAGGTCTCTTATGGTTCCAAATGAATTTTTGGATTGTTTTCTCTAGTTCTGTGAAGTATATTGTTGGAATTTCAATTGGCATTTCATTGAATCTATATAGTAGTTTTAGAAGTGTGGCCATGTTCACTATATTGGTTCTTCCTACCCAGGAGCAAGGGATGTCTTTCCATTTTCTTGTATCCTCTTCGATCTCTTTTTTCATAGTGCTGTAGTTTTCAGCGTAGAGGTCTTTTGCTTTGAGTCTTAGATATTTCATTTTTTTGGATGCTATCGTAAATGGAATTGTTTCCCTAATTTCTCTCTCAGTGAGTCTGTTATTTGTGTACAAGAAAGCTATTGTTTTTTGAGTGTTGACCTTGTATCCAGCTACTCTACTGGGTCTGTCAATTAAGTCTAGAAGTCTTCTGGTGGAGTTTTTTGGGTCTTCTATGTAAAGTATCATATCATCAGCAAATAATGACAGTTTAACTTCTTCTTTTTCTATCTTTATTCCTCTTATTTCTTTCTCTTTTCTAATTGCTATGGCTAATGTTTCCAGAACTCTATTGAACAGGAGTGGTGATAGTGGGCATCCTTGTCTTGTTCCTGATTTTAGTGTAAAAGTTTTCAGTTTTTGACCATTTAGTATGATGTTGGCTGTTGGTTTTTCATAGATAGCCTTAATCAGGTTGAGATAAAGACCTTGTATTCCAATTTTCTGTAGGGTTTTTATCATGAATGGGTGCTGGATTTTGTCGAATGCTTTTTCTGCAACTATTGAGATGATCATATGGTTTTTGTTCTTGACTCTGTTAATATGGTGTATTACGTTTATTGATTTACGAATGTTGAACCTTCCTTGCATCCCTGGGATAAATCTGACTTGGTCAGGATGTATGATCTTCTTGATGACACTCTGCATTCTGTTTTCCAGTGTCTTCTTGAGGATTTTTGCATCTATGATCACTAGGGAAATTGGCCCGTAGTTCTCTTTTTGGGTTGGGTCTTTCCCTGGTTTTGGAATCAAAGTAACACTTGCTTCCAGGAATGAATTTGGAAGCCTTGCTTCCCTTTCAATTTCCTTGATGAGTTTAAAGAGTAATGGCATTACTTCTTCTTTAAATGTCTTGTAGAATTCAGCAGTGAAGCCATCCGGACCTGGGCTTTTCTCTGTTGGTAACTATTTTATTACATTTTCAATTTCACTCATTGTAATTGGGGTGTTTAGAATTTCTATATCTTCTTCATTTAACTTTGGCAATTCGTATGTATCTAAGAATCTGCCCATTTCTTCTGTGTTTTCCATTTTATTGGAGTAGAGGTTCTCGAATTAGGTATAATGATCCTCTGGATTTCTGTTGGATCTGTTGTGACTTCACCTTTTTCATTCTTAATTGCAAGTATTTGTGCCTTTTCTTTCCTTTTTTGATAAGGTTGGCTAAAGGTTTATCGATTTTATTTATTCTTTCAAAAAACCAACTCTTTGATTCATTGATTTTTTGTATTGTTCTCTTAGTCTCCATTGCATTGATTTCTGCCCTGATCTTTATAATTTCCTCTCTTGTACGAGCTTTGGGGTTGCCCTGCTCTTCTTTTTCTAGGAACTTGAGGTTCTGCATTAGGTTATTTATCTCAGTTTTCTCTGTTTTCCTAATATGGGCATTCACTGCTATGAATTTCCCATGTAGAACTGCTTTCACTGTGTCCCATAGATTCCTGTATGTTGTACTGGCATTTTCATTTACTTGTAGAAACTGTTGAATTTCTTCTTTAATTACTTCTGTGACCCATTGGTTTTTCAAGAGGGTGTTATTCGCTTTCCATGTGTTTGTTGAGATTTTGCGGTTTCTTACGTTATTGATCCCCAATTTTGTTGCACTATGTTCTGATAATATACAGGGGGTAACTTCAATTCTTTTACATTTACTTAGACATGTCCTATGAGCTAGCATGTGGTCTGTTCTGGAGAAGGACACATGTGCAGCTGAAAAGAATGTGTATTCTGATTTTGTGGGGTGGAACACTCTGTAAACATCTATTAAGTCCATTTGTTCAATAGCTTGGTTCAGTTCTAGAATTTCATTGTTAACTTTTTGTCTAGATGATCTGTCTTTTTGTGATAGTGGGGCATTGAGGTCCCCCACTACAATTGTGTTAGTGTTTATTTGGTTTTTCATGCCTATTAATATTTGTTTTGTATAGTTGGGGGCATTTGTTTTTGGTTCATATATATTTAGGAGTGTCATCTCTTCCTCTTGGATTGTTCCCTTCACAAGGATGTAGTGACCATCTTTGTCTCTCTTAATTAGTTTTGGTTTGAAATCTATTTGGTCTGCAAATAAGATTGCTACCCCTGCTTTCTTCTGGGTTCCTGTGGTGTGGAGAACTGTTTTCTATCCTTTTACTTTCAGTCTGTGAATTTCTTTTTGAGTCAGGTGTGTTTCTTGTATACAGCATATTGCTGGGTTTTGCTTCTTAATCCATTCTGTCAGTCCATTTCTTTTGATTGGTGAATTGAGGCCATTAACATTGAGGGTTATAATTGATAGATATTGATTTATCCTTGTCATGCTGTTTTACTTTTGTTGGCTCTTTTATTTCCTATTTTTCCTCCTTTCCCTTTAGTGTCTTACCTTGCCTGGTGGCTTCCCTGTGTTGGGCCTCATGGAGTTGTGGCCTTCATTGTTTTTTTCTAGGATATTGTTTAGAATTGCTTGTAGTACTGGCTTGGTGTTCATGAAATTTCTCAGGTGTTCTTTGTCGTGGAAGTATGTAATTTCCCCATTGATTTTGAAAGATAATTTTGCAGGATACAACAGTCTAGGTTGGAAGTTATCTTCTTTTAGGGCTTGAAATACTTCACTCCAGGCTCTCCTTGATTTGAGGGTTTGTGTTGAGAAGTTTGCTGTGGTTCTGATGGGCTTTCCTTTGTAGGAGATTTGTTTGTTTTCTCTAACTGCTTGTAGGATTTTGTTTTTCTGTTGGATTTCTGGAATCTTGACTATTATATGTCTAGATATAGATTTTTTTGATCATGGCTAGTTGGAGTTCCATATGCCTCACTTATCTGTATGTCCAATTCTCTACCTCTGTCTGGGAAGTTTTCCACTATTACTTCTGTGAACAGGTTTTTATGTCAACTGTTCTTTCTCCTGTTTTTTCCTGGACTCCTATCAGTCTTATGTTATTCTTCTTTGCATTGTCTAGCAGTTGTTGGATTGATTTCTTGTGGTCCCTTACTATTTTTAAGAAATCTCTATTTTCATGGTCTCTAACCGCGATTCAGTCTTCTATATCTGATATTCTATCTTCAGATTCCCTTAATTGGCTGTGGATACTTTCAATGGAGTTTTTGATCTCCTGAATATCTGTTTGAATCTGTTTCATGGATTCCATTTCTTTCTTATGTTGGGCGATCATAGTTTCCATTTCTTTCTTATGCTGGGTATTCATGGCTTCCAGCATGTTTCTGAGCTCATCTATTTTTTTTATCTGTTTCTGTTCTAGATCCTCTAATCATGTCTTTCACTCTGCTCACCATCTCTGTAGATATCTGGGAGATTATTTCTGCTTTGAATTTTTCTAGAGCCTCAAGAATGAGAAACATTTATAGCTAAATGGATGCACATTGAGGCCATAATCTTAAGTGAAATAAATAGGACACATATGTATAAATACCAAATAGTTTCTCTGGTGTGAGAAACTGAAAGTGTAAATAAGAATCAAAATGTACAATAGATAATGTGAAATAGTAAGAAAAGGTCCAAAGGGGAAGGGGAAGGGAGAGGGGTAGAGGAAAGGAAAGAAGGGAAAGGAATAAATATGAGGAAAGGAAAAAATGAAAACAAAGTCTTTGTAAATGGGAGGGGTTGAATGGAGGGCAGAGGAATGGGGAAAAAATAAGAATCAAGCTATATTATGTAAAGGTACAAATTCCCAATAATGAATACCACCATATTGTATACCTAAAATGTACCAATAAAATTAATGAAAAAAATCAGTAAAATTTCTTCTTCTTACACCAGAAAGAATGTCTATTATCAAGAAACCAAATAATAACAAATGCTGTCGTGGCTACACTGAAAAAAGAACACTTCTACATTGTTGGTGGGAATATAAACTAGTAAAACCACTATGGAAATCAGTCTGAATATTTCTCAATGAACTGAAACTAGAAATTGCATTTGACCCAGCTATCCACCTTCTAGGTATCTTCCCAAAAGAACTGAAAATATCATATTACAGGAATACATGCATACAAATGTTTAGAGCAGCACAATTCATAATAGCTAAATCAGGGAATCAGCCTGTATGTCCATCAAAAGATGAATGGACTCAGTGGTTCCGCCGCCTGTCAAGCAAGCACAAGGTCCTGAGTTTGATCCCTGGTACGAAAAAAAAAAAGAGAGATTAATGGATAAAAAATGTGGTATCTATACATACTATCATACTACTTGGCTATAAATGATAGATTTGAGACGTTTTCAGAAAAATGGATACACCTGGAAAATATAATTTTAAGTAAAATAAATCCAACACACAAGTTTAAATACCCTAAGGTAACTCTCATTTGAGTAGGAAAAGTACAAATAAATAGCAAAATATAAGATGATAGAAGGAAATAGTGAGATAGTTCTTTTGCAAACAGGAAGGGGTCCAAGAGACTGAGGGCAAGGAGGGGTGTAAAAAGATTTAAGATGTGTCATGAACATGTAGCAAATACTCACAATGAATCTAAATATATGTTGTAAACATGAACTCATAATAATAATAACAATAGCATTTATTATGAAAATGAGAAAAGGGGGATATAGAGGTGAAAGGAGGGGAATCGGTGGGGCGGGGAAGGGGAATATAAAAGAATCCAGATGTGTTCTGTACATGTACCTGCTCCCTAAGATGAATGAAAACTTCATGTACTGCAAGCACATATTAATGAAATAGAATTTAAAAGAAAAAAAAGACCTGCCTGGGGAATTCACTCACTTGTGAATCTGATATGGTGCTGATGTATTGCAATGCTGTTTTGTCATTTTTTACTCATGCTATAGAAGTGTTCATGAGCCTGGTTACACTCAGGGAAATGTGTTCTGCACATCTAATGTGTGCTGTGCGGGAGTCAAGGGAAAAGCTTAAAAACCATCAGCCTAGAGTACTGTTTCTCCAATGTTAATGTGTTTAAAAATCCCCTAGGGATTTTTTTAAATGGCAGATCTAGATTCAGTAGGTCTGGAGTGAGGCCTAAGCATCTGCATTTCTAACAAGTGTCAAGGTTATGTTGATGTTTTTGGTTCATGGGCAACACAATGAATATCAAGTGTAGAAGAGTGTAAGGGCACCTTGCCCACTCTGAAATTCCATGATCTTTATGCATAGCCACTCTCTTCTCAATTTTCTCTCCCCGTTAAGTCAAGACTGGCCTTGGATATAGGGCTTTGATCAATCCACCGATGGATCCAAATAGGAAAGTTAGGACCCAGGAACACCATTGTCCCTATCTGATGCCATATGCTATGTCCAGTTACTTTCGTGCTGTACACAATATATCTGCTGATAGTTTTGACCTGGGTTTTACGAAACTATCTGTTCTTGGCTTTGGTACAGCTCCTCACCATATCAAAGTAGTGGGCAGGGTTGATAGCAAGATCCTCCCTGAGATTCCAGGGCATCAGAGTGGAGTAGTACATTTTCATTAGAGAAACATGCCCTTAAAGGCAGAGAAAGAGACACCACTGGGAGGAAAAGGTAGTGAATGCATGTGTGAAAATCTCCAAGAGCTTTTGGCATCAACCTATCCAACTTAATTTACTTTTATACTTCCATAAGTAACTGCCTTCCACTTTGGCTAGTGAGCCCTCATTGTTTAGCATTATGTATCAGGGTACAGTACCTAGCACAGACCAGTGGTCAGTAAATGTTTATCAAATGAAGGAATCAACCAAGCAAATGGAGCTACAGTTTTCATAAAAGACTTCTGGAGGAGGAAGAGAGGCAGCAGGCGCCAGGGAGCAGGGCAGCATGCACTCACTTGGTCCTAATTGTCTGAAGTATCCCGGGCCTCGATCTTCCCTTTGTTGCTCTGTAATCACAACAGGATGCACCTGCCCTGACGTGGGAACTCTAGCTGAGTAGAGAGGAAAGCTGAGACAAAGCCCCTGTTAATTAAAAAGTATCTGCAACTGGAATAGTCTTTTAGCTAACACAAAGTGTTCCACGTCCTAATGGCTCTAATGTCTACAGGCTGTGAATACACAATGAACAGCCTCAGGATTACCTGTTAATCCTGGACCCAGCAAAGGAAACAAGATCTATCCAAAATCACCCATTTCTCTGTTATTTATCATGATGAAACCTAAAATTAAATTGACAAGCAGCCAGCCAGATGGTCAAGGAAATAAAGTACATTTTTGTACGTATTTGTTAATGAAAATGAAGTTTAAAGCTTTTTGACTCTAATTTGTTCTGGTTCCATATTCCTTGGTCCTATTTATCTCTGAATCTCTATCCATGTAACACCACCAATAGTTAGAACTTTCATTATAATCTACTCAATCAAATTTTAGCAAGTTTTCAAAATCTAAGAGAATTTGCAGTTTGAAAGAGGATGATGATTAAACCAGTAAGATGGATTGAAGAGGAGATGAATGTGGAAAAAGTGGATGTGGAATGGAATGCTTGTAATCTTCCCTCCAAGTCATCTAGATAACCCACCTGATGTCTCTGCTATGCCTGTTAATTGGGACCCCTCCAGTCCCACCACATGGATTTGCCATGAGGAGATAAAAAGTACCTGTTGCAATCAACCAAAATCCATTCATTCTACAGCTGCATTTGGGGAATAGCTTGGGAACATTTCTTTTATTGAAATACTGAAACACATTGGAGTTTATCTCTATTTAGATTAAAGGAGGGCTCTTCTGCTGTTTTTTAGTCCCACTAAATGACCTGGCCTTCAAAATTGACAGCCCTTGGGTCAAAAAGACCAGTGACACTAGCAAGGATTCTGTGAGCTCTCAATTGAGAGATGAGTGCTCCCCTGTGACCAAAGCCTGAACTGCAGTACAAGGGTGTGTGAACTGCCTTGTTTTCCAGGGCAGCAGGGAAAGGGAAAATATTTAGAAAAGTTGTAGAGGGAGACCTAAATTCTGTTTCCAGGTTTACTAATTTTCCCTTTGCAAATTAGTAACTCTTTAGTAAAACTCTTGATAGAGCTCCATTAGGGTCTATGTGCAACAAAGGGTAGCTACTAATGGTTCTTAATGACAAATAAGTGGATTGCTCAGAATATTACTTTTTTAATGAAAAGTAATGGCTGTCTCGCTGCAGAGAGGAGAGGGATGCTAAATGGCCTCTTCATATGTATGTTCATTTAAGTGCTAGCCTTTGTCAGAACACACACTAAAGAGACTAAACAAAAAGGTCTCATCCCCACCTGGTAACAATCACTATAAAATGCACCCAGAAATTACTTTCAGTCCATTTTCCCAGTGCTCCACGGTGCTTCCAACTGCTTTTCAACTCCTTTGTTCTTCGAAAGGTTGAGGACCACTGATCTAATGGAAATGGACCAGAAAGTAAGGAAGTCTAATCCCCACCCCCAGCCAAATCTCTACTGAAAAAGCAAGATGACATCTGCGTCCATTTGGAAAATGAAGGACCTGGACTCAAGGGTCTGAAAGGCCAGTCCTTGAAATTCTGAGTTGCAGTGCTCCTTAGCCTCTGTTTAGTCATAAATAGGAAGGTGATATTACTGAAGCATACTCTTAAAACATTTTAATTGGTTGATTGAAAGCAAAAAACCCAGAATGATTATGGTCCTTTCTCTGTTTTCGTTCAGCAGATTGCCTTTATTAGCTTTGCTTCTTTGTGACACTACCTTGCTACAAACATTACCATAAATAATATTTTAAAATACTGTAAAATAAAACAGAGCTGAAATTTATGCAAGACAAATTACAATAAGCAAGTAAGTACATGGGGAATGAACATAATAAATAAGAGAATGTACATTAACCAAAAACCACAATGAGGTATACTTTTTTGGAAAACTCCTATGTATTTTGTAGGAACCTATTTGCACAATAAGTCTGCCTATATTCCAGAAAAGTAGAAGAAAGTTCATATATTGAATTTACTCCTCATTTGTATTCCTGTGGAAATGTGTAAGATCTCTGACTCAGTACTTATCAACTGCCTCAAGGCTGTGATTCTTTCAAGGCAGTGCCCATATTTTATTTATCTCAGTGTCCACATCTCCTGGCACAATGCCTAACTCATTAGGAGCTCAATAAATATACATTGAATAAATATGGTATTTATACGTGTTATTCAACAAAAAAACAAAGAAAAAATAATATTTACATTGCTTTCAAAGGAAACAGGTTTAACTATCAGCTACTGGTGTCATTATATATTTGGTACAATATTTTTAGGGCTCAATTTGTATCAAAAGCTGTAGAGTGTTACCAGCCTCACACCCAGTAAATTCACCTCTATGAATTTCTCCAAAGGCAATAATTCAAAAGAAGAAAATGGATATATGACCAAATGCATTTATAACAGTATAATTAGAGGAACACTGAAATAGCTTAGCATCCCACAATAGGGAAATCTTTATGAAAAGTATAATATATCAGCCTAATACAATAGCAGGAATATACTGAAAATGATAGATTAAAAAAAATGTGTAACCATAAAGTGTACTTATGGAACATTGGAAAGTTTCAAAAGGAGAATTCAACCTCATATTTGCTATGATTACAACTAAGTAAGTTAAGTAAGTATCTAAATAAAGTTTGAAAAGAGATAAGGGGAAATGAAAACAATTGTATTTAGCTGCTAGAAGTTAAAAAGCATTTTCTTTTAAAATAACCTTTAATGTGGTTATACCAATATTTTAGTAAATATTTTACAGCTAAGGTATAAGTAGGCCTTCTCATAAAAATAGATTACATTGCTAAAATTCATCTATAAGTCAGATGTTTGTACACCAAAATATTATACATGGTGGTTATAGAGAGTCTCAAATTATTTCAAAATATTCTACTGTAGTTAATAAAAATATAACTAAAGACTGTGTGTATCCAATAGAAAAGTAGAATAAAACTACATTGTAGCAATAAAATAAAAGAGACATTTTTACTTCTCTTGAATGCATATGGCACCAAAAGAAAAGCAGGTTTAATTAGATAAAGATAAGAAAGGTAGGCGAATATTTTTGTAGAGATCCTGAAGGAATTTTAGGACCATTTCAATGACTTCAGCAGATTAGGACACTGGTTTGTTGCATAACTATGAATTTCTCATTTATTCAAACACATCACTTGACTGGGGTTGTGATATTTTTCTTTTGGACACAAAATGACATAAATATAGAAGGGCATAGAAAAGACCCCTGACCATCTTACCTTTAAAAAACTAAACTAAATATGTTGAATGAAATAATAAATACTTAAGAGCATCAAAGGTCTGACAAATGTGTTAGCAGTTACCAGGCCAATATGTAAGCAAAGATTGGAACTCAGCTTTAGCTAAGCATCACTAGTGCTACCGAACTCAGCATGTAGTGAACCTGGGGAATTGCAGTGTGAGTCTTTGTGGCCTCCTGAAGAGGTTGTGATAAAAGAGTAAGCTCACAGGTATCCGAGATGAGGAGTTTGATACTTATTATATAATTATATGGCTACATAGGGTTAAAAAGAACAGTATAGATGAAAATATGGCAAATCTATCTAACAATCTATGTATCATCTATCCATTTATCTATCTCAGGTCAAGAGTAAAGGCAGTTAGTTTTCTAACATCTAATAGTTGTCTGAAAGTGTAGGAATACGATCAAAATATTTCTGATAAGTTAAGTATGTATGGTGCCATTTTAGAGCCAATCACTAAAAGAACAGAAAATCTGTAACTTTAAGATAACTAGAGAAAAAAATTGCATGAAAAAATAGATTAAATCCATCTAATATAATTAGGAAAAATGCATAGAATAAGTGGTACAAGTAAAAATAGAAGAGCCTAGGTGAATAGAAAGCACAAATATGGTAGTTATAAATCCAAATAGATAATTAATTATATCAAATACAAGTGGACTAAAAGCTCCAGATAATAAGAAAGACATTTGGACTAGATTAGGGCGAAAGACCAACTAAATGTTGTTTATAAGAGACACATCAGGAGGGTAAAGTTGCAGAAAGGCAAAACTAAAAACATGAAACTAAAATGTGCCTTAAACACGTTAAAGAAAAGAAATTCAATTGAGCTAGGTTAGTACTGACTTTGAAGCAGAAAATATTTCTAAAGACAAACACGTTTTGTTTTTATAACAATAAGCTTAAATCACAAGAATGAAGAATGACAATTTTAAATTTGTTTTCTCCAACATCACAGCACCAAAAATGTATACACAAAAGGCTTATAAAAAGAAATTTAAAAGCCCACAGTATTGGGACACTTTTAGAAAAAATAGGAGCAAACAATAGGAAATATTTAAAAAATACATGTAACAAAACTGTCAGGGGCAGATAAAGATCTTGATTCCCAACAACTATAAAACATACATTTTTCAAAGCATATATAAAAATTTTCTTTTATCTGAAGCTTCAGCCAATTTAAACCTGCAGAACCACACGGTTCACTTTGTGTTGTAGCAATACAATACAGGTAAAAATAAAAAAACCAACAGATAATCAGAAAGTACTTTGCAAATTAAGGGAAACAAAGTAGGTAAAATTACAAATTATGAAATTACAAATTATCTAATGAAAATTAGAAATTAATTTGAACTAAAAGATAATTTTCATTATCCTTTAATAATCAATCACAGTGAGAGACTACTGCATGAGATTGGCAAGAATTCAGTGATCTGACCACACCAAGTGGTTGGGGAGACTGTGGAGCAGTAGGAGCATTCTTGCCCTGTTGGTAGAAATGCAAATTGAAAACCCAGTTACCTACACGAGCACATGTCTGTACTTTATGACCCAGCAATTCACTTGTGTCCCGAGAGATGTGCATTATCATTTGGAGTAGCTGGAGCTGGAAGTAGCTCAGACATTGATAGTAATGACATTGAAATTAATGCTGATGATAATGATGTACATTTACAAACTATAAAATAATGTTCATAATAATGATGTAGATGAATAAATCTTGGAGCGTTTTCACAGTGGAATATTGCACTGCACTGTAAGTGAGTGAACTATAAGCATAAGTACAAAAATGGCTTAATCTCACAAATAAAATATTGAGTGAAATAAGCCATTCATGAAAGCATAGTGTATCTTTGTGTTGATGTGAAGTTTGTGAAAAGCAGGCAAACAACTGCTTCTCTGAGTGGTATGACTAGAAAGATAAGCATGGGAATGATTAACACAAAGTCATATTGAGGTTCCTGTGTGAGGAAGAGTGAGATGAGGAATATGACTGGGGAAGAAGTAAAGGGAGCTTCAGAGACTTTGGCCCCAGCCCACTTTTAACTGGGGTAAAAGTCCTTGACCTATGGTGGGCTTAGGTGTAGCTCAGTGGTAGAGAACTTGCCTTGCATGTGAGAGGCTGTGGGTTCCATCCTCGGCACCACAAGAAATAAGAAATAAATAAATAATAAGCCTATGTTTTATTCACCTCTGAATGTGTGATATACTCCACAAAATTAAGTGTATTAAATATTAAGTTTTTAAAACAGCAAAAAAAAAGTTTTCTCTGTCTTTAACTTCTTTTTTTCCTTCATTCATCAAGGATTCACTAAAAAAATATTAAGTCCCTAGAGCCAAGCACTTTTGAAGAGAAGACACTGGAGATACAATAATAAAGAGCCCAAGTCCCTCTCACAAGTCTTTGGTGTTAACAGGACAGAAAAGCCGGCACAAATGGGTGCATACAACTGAAATGGCTAGATGCAGATTTAGCCTCAGTGAGTCTTCTCTTTTTTTTCTTTTAAATTCATTTATTGGTGCATTTTAGGTATACAATACGTTTACATTTATCATTGGGTGCTTGTACCTGTACATGATGTATCTTGGTTCTTATTTCTTCCCCATTACCTGTGCACCCTTCACCCCCTCCATCCCTCCCTATTTACATAGATTTCATTTCCATTTTTTTTTCTTTTCTCATAATTGTTCCTTTCCCTTCTTTCCTTTCCCCTTCCCCTCCCACCACCCCTACCCCTTTGGACCTTTTCTTCCTATTTCAAATGATCTTAATCTAGCAACTTCACGATGTCACCAAGATTAGCTCTGTCCTGTCCCTGCAGTGTCAGCTTTATCTTCAGGTTTCACGTGGTGCCCCTCATCGCTGGCAAATACTCCCCTCCTGGTCATAAAGGACTGCAGCAGCATCAGGCCCACATCTTCAGACCAACAAAAGAGGAAGCCTGTGTCCCAGCGTTCACAGCCAATGTTCTAACTGGACCGGCTGAAGCCTGAGTGTGTTCTGTCCTCGGAGTGAAACAGAACTTTAGGAGGGAGAGTAACTTATGCAGCTGGGGTTGGAGTGGGTAATGGGGTTAATGTACACTCTCTCAGGGGATGGCTGAATCTTGTATTTTCAACCATGAATCAGGGGCTGTTGCAGGAGAAAGGACAACGAAAGGCAACTAAAATCTTTCTTTCTATATAGTCCCTGCTGTCATGGAACATAATTTCTTGGGGACCAGACAATAAACAAGTAAACAAATAAGTAAGCAATGTAGTAAATGCTATGCCAATAATGGAGTAGAATAAAAGGCCCACAAAACAGGGAATTCATTTGTTTTGCTCACACCACTATCCCACTTTCCTAGTCCAGTGCCTCCTCAGTACATAGTAGGCCCTCAAAAATATTTGTTGAACTGAAATTTATTGAATCACAGACAGGTTAGAGTGATAGTTATTGCTTCATGTCACCACTCTTCTAGTCAACTGCTCTCCTTGGCGTGCTGTCACCTGCATGCCTTTGTTTACACTGTTCTTCCCACCCCAGACACCCTCCCTCTCCTCCTGTTCAACCAGCTTCTCTATATCATTCCAACCTTTCCTGAAGTCTTCCATGATATCTGCACTTCTTACTAACTTCTCTCCTTCCTGACCATCCCCTAACTTCACCATGCCATTTATCAGGAATATGCCTTTTAGCTGTGAACTTGATTCCATTTGGTAATGTGCTATATACTCTTTAGGTAGGCAAACTAAAATTATTTTATATTTACATGTATTTTAACCCAAAGCAGGACATAATTTTTCTTGTGGCTAGGTGTTGCCTCTTGTCTTAGTTTAGCCATTTACTAGCTGCATATGAATTAGGGGTAAATTATTAAGTTGCTCTGAGAGTCAGTTTTCTTTCCTCCAATATGGGAGTGATATCTCTCTCACACTTTCCTGAGTACTAGATCACTTATACCATTGTCAGGCACAGGGTTAAGTCTTAACAAATAGTGAAGATGATTATGATGATGATTATGAAGACAATTATGAATTTTCCCCTTTTTCTAACCCCTTCCTTCCTCATTGAGCCCAGTTAACAGTACATAATAAGTGCCTACTAACAACTAACTGAATTGTTCAAAGATTCCCACTCTGGAGAAATTCTTCCAATCCCATCTCAGTTCTGGGGCTCAGGATGTGGAATCTCTTGAACACATTTTCCAGAGCCTTTCACCTCGAAAGCTGTACACTTACCCCTTCTTGCTTGTTCGTGCTTAGTGTGGAGACCCAGCCACTAGCCCACTGTGACCTCCCTGTCAACATTATTATTAAACTCATTAAAGCACAGCCAGCTTGGGCACTACACTGCTGAGACCGAGATGCTAGGCAGGAAGAAAGCACCAGCAGCAGCCACACACCCCAACACAGTGGTCAATGTCAGCCATCAGTTACAGCTGTCAGTTACAGCCTTGGCACTAGACTGAACTAATGAGCACCTATCATCAGCATGGGTTGAATGGCTGAAGAGACACTCAGTAGTTTCCTAAATTGACTCAGATAGTCCTCGTGTGCCTGGGAGCTGGCTGAGCTGCCAATCTGGGTGGAGGTGGCACTATTAAGCTAATCCTTGTAGGTCCCATGGGTCATAAAAGACCAGATACTTCACCTGCCACAGAGGAATGGCAGCAATTAGGGTAGACATGATGCCGTGAAGTGGTTGGTATTATTGAAACAAATGAGGACCCTGTCTCTGGATAAAATCACCCTGGACTTTTGAGGAGAGGAAAGCCCTGCCTGTATCATTTCTGTTTACTTTTTGTTCTGATGGCCCATAATTGCTCAATTAGATCCTTCATGAGCATGGTCTCCCCAAGTGTGAAGAGAGAAATGGACCGGCTTTTCTCAAGTTCCAACTCTTATTCCAGCTAACTTGCCAAGATTAGACCGCACTTGTTATCTTTTCAGCTATGAGCTTCCTTGCATGATAATTTTCACCCAACTGACCCCTTACCCAAGTCCACCCCTTCCAGCACCACTCTCCCCTCACAGTTCCAGGGAAGAATCAGGGCTGGGGAAAGTCATTGCTAAGTGAGTGGGTGGAGTGAGCAAAACCTGAGGACCTGACCTAGACATATCATTGGCAAAATGTCTGCTTGAGTGTGTTCCAGGTGTGTCTATGCCAGTAGTTAAGAGCAGAGGTTGGGAAACAAGATCAGCTTGATTTTAAATGTTGCCATTATTATTTACATGACTTTCAGCAAACACTTAAATTCTCTGGGAAATAAATAGTACCTACCTTACGGAGAAGTTACAAGAATTAAACAAAATAATCTGTGTATGATGCTTGGCAGGGTACCTGGAACAAATTGGTCAGTGAGTGTTAGCTCTTATTATAGTTACTGGCAGGGGCAGTGGTGTTATTGAGGACCGTGGCTTTGGCAAAAAAGTGGAAGGACTGAAGCTATCTATCATTAGGGCCAGCGTGTAGTTGCCTAATAAGGTTGGCCTTTTACTGACACTGGGTAATTTTATAGACCACAAATAACCTAGAACATCTGCAGTTTTAAAAAGAAAAAAAAAAGTATTTCCTACAAAGCCTTAATTGTCAACATCCAAAAGGTAAGTTTGGCTTTTTCCAGTCCCAAGAGTTTAGCTGGGCCAAATTACTCTGACCAGGTCCAGCACCCCAGGTAGTTTAGGATCACTATGGTTCAGCGTCCTGGTCTGATGGCCTGGCAGTAGCTGCAGAGGGACATGCACAGTAGGCCTCTGACCTGGCCCCCTCCACTCCCCTGCTGATCAGTTTGTTAATCCCAGTCCTGCAAGAAGCAGTTGCCAAGATGGGAGAAAACGCTAAGGGATTTCATTGAAGAAACATGTGAGACAAAATGAGCTGGAGCTGGAGAGGCTGCCTATGGCCTGAGTCCACAATGTAAGACTGGCCCCAAGAAGCCAAGGGGAGAGGTCCAACTTGCCAGAGGATTTCAGAGCACAGCACCTGAGGCCCTTGGTCAATTGTGTTCTCTGGCACTGGAGGCAAGGCCATGCACACTGACTTGGTCACCAGTCAATGACGTGGAAACTATCTAAAACAAAATGATCATATTTGCAGATGACACTGTAAGGCAATGCTCCAAATCCCATCCTGCCGGGTTTTGAATGTGTTCTTTTTCAAAGCTGAGCATATCCCAGAGCTCCTCACAAGCACACACCACTTTCTTATTGCACCTCCCTCGATTCTTTCTCTTTAAGATCACTGTGCTTACAAAACCAAAATTGTACTTTGACAGGTATAAGAAATTAAGTATAGAGGAATAGTTGATGGCATGAAAAGTCAAGGTATATTTTTAATTTAAGAAAAACGGGTTTAAAACCCTCTACTTAGAGAATAATTTCATTTACAAATTTGCATAGGAAAAATATAGAAAGAGAAATGTAACAACATGAACAGTGGTTATAGCTAATGTTTGCAGGCATCTTTCTGTGCCTCTGTGGCTTATATTTTTCTACAGTGAATTACTTCTGAGATCTTTCCAATGCTTTGGTGTCATCTGCTTCAAATGCCCAGCATCGATGTAAATGTACTTCTCAAAGGCTAGGGGTATGGCCCTCATTGGCTTGGCCTTTCTGTGAAAGAATGAAATGACAAAATATTTTATCTCAAGACTTGTCACCCTTTCCACTCCTTTCTTGGATTTTTGCCTTCTTTTTTTCATTTGTGTGGTACTGGGGATTGAACGGAGAGCTTTGTGCGTGCTAGACATGCACTCTCTCACTGAGCCACATTCTCAGTCTAGACTTGTTGCCTTTTGACTTGCTTCTGATATTTAATAACTGTGTACACCCTGCCAAAGCCATCATGCCCTGCTCGTGCCTGAATCCCTTATCTAATCCCTTAACTTGAAGTTGGTACCTCTAGTATTCCCTTTTGGACTTATTAGCAGTGACTATATCAACACATTTCCCCTACCTCCTCTGTTTCCTAAAGACAATAATAATAGTTAACATTTAATCAATGTTAACTAAAGATGCCAGATATCATGCTGAATATTTTCAGTGTACTGAGCCATTTCATTCTCTCAATAATTCTGTAGGCAAGTACTGTTATTACCATGTGTTTCAGTTGATGAAATTGAGGCAACAGAGAGATGAATTCAGTGGGACAAGCTCACCCAGCCAGTGAGTGGCAGGGACAGTATGCTGGCCCACCTGGGCCTGGAGGAAGGATCACCTGCTGTATCTTGATCCTGCCTCCAAATAATTATCCCCAACAGCTGCCACTCCTGATTCACACCCAGGCCTCAGTGATCTATGTACAACTTTGCTTCAAGCAGGATGCCACAGGAAGCATCCAGCTGTGACTTTGGGCAAGTTGTCTAGACCCTCTGGGCCTTGGTTTAGCCATATGTAATGAGGACTAATTTTCCTCAGCACAGTTTGAATGAAATAAGTCATCGGAGTCACCTAATGCCAATTTCCAGCACAGGAATAGCACTCATTGAAGAGGAAAGTGACAAACAAATGGAAATATTTACCTTCAGTTACTAGAAATGTGGAGAATTTTAAACATTCCTTTTTAGAAATGAGAACAAGATTGTGCTCAGAATGGATTTTTAGAGGAGCAGCCTCTCCAGGCTTTGGGCATTTGAAATTTGAGAGAGTGAAGGAACTACATGACCATGAACTCCAGGGTGCTGTGGAAGTACAAAGGAGCTTCCACAAAGGAGGAGACCGGGAGAAAAGTGCCCAGGAGAACTCCCTAAAGGAAGCAATGTTCATACTGAATTGTGGATGGTAAATAGGGGTGACTGGGAGAGCAGCTAGGACATTACAGATACAGAAAACTGCATGTCTCTTGATAAAGGGCCAGAGACAACAATGACATCTTCTTCCTGTCTATCTATGTGACAGACACTGTCTTACTTTCTGTCTCTGAGACACAATACTGACACTCATAACTTAAAGGAGAAGTTTATCTTGGCTCACATTTTGTAGAGGTTTCAGTCCATAGTCTGCTGGCTCCAAGGCAGGGTGGCATGGAAGAGGGGCGTGACAGAGCAAGAGCTCATGACATTGTGGCAGAAAGCAGAGAAAGAGATCAAGTGAGAAAGGAGATAGACCTTTGTAGGCCCACACCCAGTGACCCACCCCTTCCAGCCAAACTTCACCTCTTAACATCACATTTGGCTATAAACCTATCAGTGGATTAACCCACTGATGAGTATTATACTCCCATGATCCAATCACCTCCCCAAAGCCTCACCTATGAGTGCATGAGTCTTCAGGGGAACATTTAGATATAAACCATAACAGAGACTATCATAGGTGCTTTCTGTATGTTATTTCAAATCTCAACCCCACTCTGTAAGGTAGATATCATCATGCTCATTTTTCAGGAGAGCAAAGAGAGACTATGAGAGGTCCACCAGAGCCATGTGAGTGGACTTGCTAACTGAAGAGTCCATGCATGCTTCCTCCAAAGCCCAAACTCATTGTGCTATATGGAAATATAAGCAGCCACGATGAGTTTGGAGAAGTATGGACTGTCCAGTGCAGCTGAGGTGTGTCAGGAAGGTGAGGGGGAAACTACGCTGGAGGAATGAGTGCAATCCAAGTCCCACAAAGCTCTGAAGGTCATGGTTGGGCATTTGGACAGTATCCAGAGGGAATGAGGAAATTTAGAAGCACTTATGGTGGGGAATGACTTGGTAGGTTCTGTATTAGAGAAAGATCTGTAGGCGACAGCGCAGGGATTGGATTGGATCAAGCCTGGAATGTAGAGAGGCCAACTGGGGAGATATTGCAGCAACTCCATGGAGAAGCCTCAGAGCAAGGGGTACAAAGTATTAAGGTATCTGCTACTTTGATGAATAGGTTTGTCAGAAAGAGGTCAAAAGTCTGAGCCATTGTTTCCGGAATTTTCACAAAAGGTATTTTGCTCCCTTTTCCCTTCCTCTACCATTGCCCCTCTTCCTCAGGATGATTATAGACTCCAAAATCTGGGAGCTGTCTAGGAAGGAGATCACATGGCCATAGAAAGCTATTCCTCATTTTGGGGTGCATGTCCCAGCAATATTGTGGTAGTAAGAAAAACTGTGAGTATATAAGATGTAGAGACAGAGTAGTGGAGTAGTGGTGGTGGGCAGTAAGTCTGCCAGTCATGTCAATGAAGCTACATGGCCTTTGCAACCAGGGGACAGAGAACACCTCTCTGGGCCCTGATATCTTTCCTCATTTCTGCGAAGTAATGAGAAGCCTCAGGGAATAGAGTGGTCCACATTAATGGGAGAGCTGTATGTTCTGGCACTGTGATTCCACATGAGCTACTTAATGCTGCAAATTTCACAAGCTAAGTGACAAGGGGAGAAAACTCACTAACCAGGACATTGATACCAAAGCTGGTATTAGCTTTTTGGATGATCTCAACAGGAGAAGTCCTTCTCTTCTCTGGGCCTCTATTTTTCACTCACAGGTGAAGTAGCAAAAACATTGTCATTAAGAGGATGGACCCTGTTACCAGACTTCATGGGTTCAAATCCCACATCACCATGTACTGACTGTGTGGGCCTGGGCAAATTATTTAATCTCTCCATGTACTTCCTCATCTATAAAATGAGGGAAATGTGTGAGAAACACAAAGTATCAATAATGTAAAGAGCAAAAATTTAAAAAACACGTGATAGGAAACAGGGAGGTAGACCTTATGCAAATGGAGAGGGAATCTAGGGATGAGGAGAGAGAGGAGGATGGTGGGGGTAGGAGAAGTAAAAAGGATTGAGATGTGATATGCATATGTACCAATTCCCCACGATGAATGTCTTCATTATGCATTGCAAACATATACTAATAAAAATGATTAAATGACCTCAGAACTGTAATGACTTGGATCTGTATCATACCTAGTGCAATATACATGTACGCTATTATTATTATTCCGTCAGTGAAGCAGATGGACTAGATGTTCTCAAGTATTTCTAACATTCTTTTTCCCTACTTGATACCCTGAGCTTCTCCTGATGCTGGCTAGCTTCTTACTATAGGCTGCTCATAGTCTCTTAACTACAGCTTCTGGCTCTGTGAGTTTCACTCAGAATGCCTCCTTCACTGAAATGCTTGCTCCCCTCAATTCCTGTGCAGAGGCTTCCCATAGACCCCCATCATCCTAACCATGCCTTCTAGCCTGAATGATTTGTGGTATGTATTCTAATACCTCTTCAATTTTGTCATGAGTGCATCTCTTGCCTTCTCTATTCCATGGTTAGGTCTCTGAGGGAAGAGTATTTTCCATGTCTTTTATCCCCCACAGTAAGCTCATGAAAAGAGTTGAATGACTACCTGTTCTCTCAAAAGCAAAGTTGGGTTTCTCTCAGCACTGTTGCTGAGTACAAACAGCCATGAGCATTGGCAGAGGTGGTGCTAATGTAAACCGGTGCAAATGTACAGAACAGAAAAACCCTTCTTGGCCAAAATATTTCTCTCACTAGCACAAGGTGATCCACCACCAGTAATCCACATCTATGTTTTTAGGCTTTTTCACTTCTCTGTACCTCTTTCTAAAAACTGCAAATACTTGTGGAATCCTTACAAGATCTGGTGGGGAATGTGTAGAATAGTAATTGGAAAAACATAACTGGAGCCACATGCTCTAGTTTTAATTCCTGGCTCTTTCTCTAACTCCCTAGTAGAACTTTTGGTAAATCATAACCTCTGTGTTTCTGTCTGTGCAAAGAAAGATTACAGTATATAGTTCCCAGCATCCTTTCCTTCCACTTTCCTTTAACTTTCTATGATTCTACAAAAGAATTGAATTGTGAAAATTCAAGCACACTCCAGGCAGCTATGAAAATATTTCCTGCTTGATATCCCTCCAGCATGCTGGGTAGTTGTTGATTGGTGTGACTACCTGAGAAATCAATCTTGAAAGCATTTATTAAGAACTTTAAAGAGGTTCACATTCTTTAACCCAGTACTTTCATTTCCGTGAAATCATTCAAAATACAATGCGTATGCATAAGGCCTTTAAATACAATGATATTTTTAATAATGAAAACAAAACAGCCTAAATGCTAAGCACCAAAAGGGCTAAGTAAACTATGCATTCCACTCAGTTGACAACTAGGTAGCTTTTTAAAAAATAAAACATGTTTTATATATTAATTGGTACATTTTGGGTATACAATACATTTACATTTATCATTGGGTGTTTTTACCTGAACATGATGTATCTTTAGTTCTTATTTTCCCCCCATTACCTATGCGCCCTTCACCCCCACCACCCTTCCCTATTTACATAGACTTTGTTTGCATTTTTTTTCCTTTCTCCAAATTTTTCCTTTCCTTTCTTCCTTTTCCCCTTCCCCTCCCGCTACCCCTACCCCTTTGGACCTTTTCCTATTTCAAATTATCAGTTATTCGTTTTAAGCATTTTCATCCTTATTTACACTTTCAGTTTCTCACACTAGAGATACTATTTGGTATTTACACATGTGTGTCCTATTTATTTCACTTAAGAGGATGGCCTCAATATGCATCCACTTAGCTATAAATGACTCTAGTTTCTCGTTCTTTACAGCTGGGTAGTATTCCATTTTATAGAAAAACCACATCTTCTTTATCCAGTTTCCAGTTGATGGGACACTTGCGCTGTTTTCAAACCTTAGCTATTACAAACTGAAAAAAAAAAGAATCAAAATGTATAATTGACATTGTGAAATAGGAAGAAAATGTCTAAAGGAATAAGAGAAATGGGAGGGGAAGGCGAAAGGAAAGAAGGGAAAAGAAAAAATATGAGAAAAGGAAAACATGGAAACAAAGTCTTTGTAAATAGGAAAGGTGGAGCGGGTGAAGGGAGGGCAGGAGAATGGGGAAAAAATAAAAACCAAGATATATCATGTAAAGGTACAAGATCCGAATGATGAATGTAACTGTATTATATATCTAAAATGTTCCAATAAACTAAATGAAAAAAATAAATAAATAAACATGTTTATGCTATAAAAATAAAAAATTTTAAATGTACCAAATTGAAGGCATCTCAAAACCCTATAAAACAAATAAGAAAAATTGAAAGGACATATAAAAACTAGTGAAACTTGGTGTAAAAATCTTTGCAAATTTTTAAATATGAGCATATTTTTATAATAGAGGCAATATAGGTTACTTAAAATAAGCTATTTTAGAGAATCTAGGATGACATAAATTATAAATAGATGCTAATTTCACAGGCAATAAAATATACTTTCCCCAAACTATCTCAGAAACTAGAACTGCCCAATTCCACTCCTACTGAAGAGTACCCTAAGGAGTGGCCAACCCTGCTGACTTTGGGAAAGTCACTTAACCTCTGAACTTCCATTTACTCTAACTACAAAATAGGGATTAATTCTACAATACAGTTTAACACAAAGCCTGGCCTATAAGAAGTACCTAATTAGGTTAGCCATTATTAGCTATAATAATCATTATGAATCCCTTCTAATTCTGATAGGAACCAAACACAAATAGGGAAAATTTCCAGCAAGAAGTTTTTAGCTTCTCATCTGCCAAAATAAGAGGATGCCACGCTTGCATCCAGAATATTGCTTCTTTAATTTTTACATTTTCCTTACATTAATGAAAACAATCATGATACAGATGAAAGGAGAAACACAATAGCAAAAGCCAAAGGACAGGCTTCTCATGTACTCATTTTAAAAGGCAGAAAGCACTATGCAGAGAAAAGAACGTGGGGAGTACAACACTGGAGATTAGTGATTTAAACCCTGGATGCCAAGTCCCATTGTGGAATAAGGCGGAGCCTCTTTCCAGCATTGGCCTGCTCTGTCAGCATCTTTCTTTGCTCTGCCTCCCAGAGCAAGCAATTGCAGTCCTTAGTATAAGTGGGTTGTGAAAATTCTACCTATGTGAACATTCAGGAGGTGGATTTATTTCTTGCTATCTTTCTCTTGCCTACAAAAGATTTGAAACAGGTACATTTAAAGATTAAGAGGGTAATAGCTGCAATGGCATGTACCTATAATTTTTGGCTACTTAGGAGGCTGAGGCAGGAGGATCATTTGATCCCAGGAGCTCAAGGCGAAACTGGGCAACATAGCAAGACTGTCTCAAAAAAAAATGGGGAGAACCAAAGCAAGGAATAAGATCATACTAGCAACAAATATATAGGAATATATCATACAGTGCATTGAAGGAAAAGAAAATAGTGTGGGTTTTTGTGTGGGAAGGTAGTTAAAATATGGCACTAAAGTAAAAGGAAATTTTAATGTGTGCATCCACACACATATCACAAATTACAGCAGGCAACACAGGCTGCCTAACTTCATTTGCATAGACTCGTACTGAACAATGTCCATTGATAGTGACATTCAAAACTATCTCATAAGTCTTTTGTCTTAAAATGTATAAGGAGTCATGTCAATTCTTTGAAGAGCAACTGCATCATCCTTGGAAATTCTTAGAAACCCAAGTCCTTGAAGATCAGAAAAAGGACAAGGATTTTTTTCAGAAAATGCAGAGATGAAAAAGGTTAAATAAATCCAATTTTACTCACAGGATAATTTTTTTTTACTTTTACAATCAAATTTTTGTAAAATGGTAAAAATAACACAGGGTACTAAGTAACAATAAGCACTATGTTATGAAGAAAAAAATCATGCTGATCCAATATAATTTTCGTTGGTAACAGATGACAAGTCTAATGGCTTTTAGGATAGTAAGCAACATCATATGTATTGACGTTAGAAAGGTTTTTTATCCTGCTCTTGGCCATGACCTAGTCATTAAGCGGCTGGAAAAATATAAGCCCAGACACAATTGACACTAGAGGATGATATTGACAGAGCGGTTTTTGATAGTTCAATAAGAATCAGAGGCGGGGGAGCATACTGCATTGTGCTCCTCTTGGAACTGACCTGAGGCTGACACTGTTTAATATTTTCATCAATGCTTCAGTTGATGGAAGACAGCATATACCTATTAATTACAGGAAAATAAAGGAATGGAGATTTTTAATAGAGAGATAAGATATTACATGGTAGATGTCAACTGCTTTATCCTCCACCTCTAACAGCAAAAGGCAGCCAGTGGAAAAGAGTATAGGACAGAAAGGCAGAGAAACCTAAGACTCAGATACATGCCACCTTCTAGGGTAACACAAAATGAGGTCAAAGAGAGTTAAGGAGAGGAGAGCAAATAAATGATGGGTGTCTCAGAAAAAGAGTTCTTTATAGATACACAGATCAGGGGAGCTAGTGGAGAAGGCTGGAAAGTCATTTACAAATATAACTGCAGGTCAGAATCTGATGGTGATGTGTGACTAGCAATCTGTAGGCTTGTGGGGGGAAACATACACCAGGCCACAAATTGCCAAGCATGCCTCAGGAATGTGTTTAAGGTAACCAGCAAAGAAGGTGAAGTAAGCAGCTAAAATGGATAGCATTCATCAGGGCTGCTTTTCCCCTACAAGGGTCACTCGTTAAGGGGCTGAATGTGGATGGAGCATTGATGGAATGCCACCCTGGTACAGAGGAGACTCCTAAACGAAAAGCATTAAAGGAAATGCTGTGTGGAGAGGAAAATGTATTCAACAAGCTCAAAATCATGATAGAAGGTCCCCAGGTGGTCATGAGGGAAATGTGGGGCAATTCTATGGGTCTGGAAATGGATTCTGTCATTAGGAGTCCTGGGAAGAAAGCAGAGGAGGAAGAACTAGAGGCAGGCTTGGCTGAGGTGTGAAATCCCTAGAGCCTGGGAAAGTTGGAATGTTTTTACCAAAGTCCAAATCCAGCCCACAAGAAGCTCTAATGACAAGTACTAAATGAACATAATAGTGTCTATGTGTGACTTGGAACGCCTTAACATGAGAAAGGACACAAAAAGTCAAGTGCAAGACATTCTTCAATTTTTTTTAAGGCAATGAAGGGTGCCATAGGAAAGAAACACGATTTTCTAGCCATGCCTCCTGCTCCCCCCCCCCCCCAGCCCCTCATACCATGTCTTGGTGAGCAAATGCCAGCTGGGACAATCTTGGAATGAAAGTAAATTGTGTGGGCCTGGAAAGAACAAACTTCAGGGGTATTAGGAGCACATAGTTGTTAATCTCCATCTCACGTAGGTCTTGGCTTTCGGATTTATTGTTGAGGATTATTTGGGTACCTGTGGCAATTTGAGAAGACAAATTACAACTTTTGTAATCCTAGTCATGTCTTTTAAAATACATTTATTTTTAAATTCCATAATACTTTAATATCTGCTCATTATTCAAGTACAGAGAAATGTATATAAAGGGAAATATGGTACTGCTCCTTCACATCAACAATCCACCCATACAGCTAGAGCTAATTAATATTATTAGTTTGGAACATGTCCTACCAGATGTATTACTATATAATCACATACACATACACACACACACACACACACACACACACACACACCTTCAACTAGATGCACTCAAGATCAGCCCATGTCAGTCAGTACCTATATTCCTGCCTTATTTTAACAAATGCGTATGCCTTATATATTTTAACAACTTTTAACAAGTGCATATTCTCTGGTATTGATACACCACAATTTATTTATTGTCATTGGCCTGATGGACAATTATATTGACTGTCCAATACTGACTGTCCATTGTTGTACTATAATGTTTTTTATCCTAGTACAAACAATGCATTGATAAATATCTTTGTATACAAATATTTGAGGGTATATTGAGTAATTTGTATGGGACAGAAAATATTCCTGAAAGTCTAATTTCTTGGCATATACATTGGACATTTTTATAAAAGCTGCCAAATTATTATCCAGAATTGCTATTCTAATTCACACTCAAAAATATATGAAAGTATCTCTCTTTGCCATCAACTCTGAATTTTATCTCTCTCTCTTTTTTATTTTTTATTTTTTGGTTTATCTGAAAGGCAAAACCAAGCACAATGTTTTTGATTGGATCTGCATTTCCCCCTTATCAATACTCAGGGATTATTCTCTATTCCCCAGTAAGACTGAGCACCTTTCAAATGTTAATTAGTCATTTTTATTTTTTTATGAATTGCTTCTTTAATTACTTTTATTTATTTGGCTAGTAGGTTGTTTGTCTTTTTCATTCTGGTGTATATGACTTCTTTCTATCTTAAGCATATTAACCCTTTGCCATATATGGTAGTTATTATTTCCTTATAGTCTGTTGCTTATCTTTTATCTATTGTAGCATATTAAAACTTTCTTCATGAATGAGTTATTCCTGTCATTCTTCATGTACATTCCTTAGTGTCACCATTTCCTTCCTTTGCAACTGCAGAAACTGTCCCACCCTGACCCTTTGAATCTTCCTTTTACCTTATTGCCAAGCTGACCCTTAGCTCAACCATGCGGTCCTGTTTTTCCCACCATTCCCATCCTAAGCATTACCACTGAGGACTGAGAAGGGGCCGGGTGGTTAGGGTGCATCCTCCCTGTTCCTCAATGCTGCTCCCACAATATCCTTCCCTAAAACCATCATACCTACTCTCCCCAGCTTGTCTCTGCTCCCCACAGGCCTACCTCATGGACAAGCCCACACTACTGTGCTCAGTAGCCATGCGCATGATGCTTCCAGTCAACCGGCATCTGAGTTCTTCCACTTCTCCAATGATCTTATTCTGACCTTGGCTAGTCATCCCTATGGTCACATGCTATACCTTGACATTGTAACTGCTCCCTCTGTGACCTCAATTCACAGTATCCCACTCTTACCCCTACCTTCCCAGTCATGCCTAATACCCTAACTGCAGCAGTGCTAAACACCACAAGAACATACAACCTACTAGCTCTACTGCCTTTGAAAATTTTTTAAATGGACCATTAGCTGGGCTTGGGGCAGAGGCCTGTAATCCTAGCACTATGGGAGGCAGAAGCAGCAGGATCACAAGTTTGAACATAGTGTGGATAAGTAAGTGATTTAGTGAAACCCTGCCTCAAAAGGGAAGGGAAGGAAGGAAGGAAGGAAGGAAGGAAGGAAGGAAGGAAGGAAGGAAGGAAGGGAAGGAAGGAAGGGAAGGAAGAAAGGAAGGAAGGAAAGAAGGAAGGAAGGAAGGAAGGAAAGGAAGGAAGGAAAGAAGGAAGGAAGAAAGAAAGAAAGTAGGAAAGAAAGAAAGAAAGAAAGAAAGAAAGAAAGAAAGAGTCTGGGAATATGACTCAATGCAAAAGTCCTGGGTTCAATCCCCAGTACTGAAATAAAATTTTGATCTCTAAGTTTTATTTTTAAATCGAATGAATAGAACTTACTCTATTAAATACACATAGCTACTGTACTTTTCCTGATCAGTGAATAAATTAATGGCAAGTCAAGATTTCCTGTTATGTTGCACATTCTTTTCTAAACCATTTAAAGTTAGCTTGCAATTACTTTGATGCCTTTTTTTTTTTTTTGGTACCAGGGATTGAACTCGGGTCCTTGCGCTTGCGAGGCAGGCGGTGATGCCCTATCTTTTATAAAATTTTAGCCAGGTCCTACAAACTTTTCTACCCCCGTTACGCTCAAAGCAGACAAGGCATCCAAAATTACTTGAATCGAGACCTTTAATCCATTTGGGACTAGTGTTTCTTCACTACTTTTTATAGGACTTAAGTGGCATAAAATAAAGAACCTCATAATCCCAGCTTCAAGAGAAACATCAATAGTTAGAGGATAAAAAACTTCTGTGTCCCATTCCACCCCAAAGCCCACTGAACATGTCCAGCTGGAACCGAATCTGTTGTAATAAAAGTGCCAACATGCACCACAGTTTAATAGCTTGCTGTATAAGTGACAAAGCAGAGCTCATAATTGCTGACATTTACAGACAGTGTACTGGGTAGCCTTCACCAGGATTTCAAAGCCAAGTATGGGTGTAAATAGATTTTCTTTATTCTCAAACACTGTGGATAATATTTGGCAAAACACTCAAATTGCCTGGCTCTCTTCCACATTTGCTATTTTCATAATGCTTAAGTCCCATAAGGAAAAGCAAGAACAATGAATATAGAGGGCCTTGATTACTCCGCTGGAGTGCACGCCATATGCACGGTCAGTGCATCACCTGGTGGCCATGTCTGTGAACTGCACGGTCTCTGCCAGCTGGCAGCCTGCCAAAATTCTCCCTGCTGAAGCATAGCAAAGTAACTATCTTGGCTTCTTTTATTTTACAGCTACCAAGGGAAGGCTGTGTTAGCAAGGCTTACCCACTGTGTCTCCTAATATGTCACTCTCTCGGGGTGTGTGCGTGTGTGTCCACAAGTATGCATGCACAAGTTCTGCCTCAACTAGCTTTAAAGGCTCAATCAGAAATCCTGAAAGCCAAATAAATGGTCTTCTAGAATAGATACTCCAAACTACTACAGATGTTCCTCTTTTAACGACCTGCCTGTTTAACGACTGTTCGAACTTACCACCCAGGAGCACTATTCGGACTTGTTTTTTTTTTTTTTACAGTTCTGTACATCTTGTTTATAGAGCCTCAATGTCTTTTTTGCGGGGGGTACAGTATACTTTGTTTATACAATACTGCAATTTTTGCTGATTGTACTGTACAGTACTGTAGTTTTATGTTCTGTTATACATTAGAGTACTGCCTGTAAGAGTTATGCAAATAAAAGCGAAGTCATCAAGTTGGAATTTCTTTTGACCATTTCTTTGTCCTGAATATTGTAATGTACATACTATGTACAGTTCCTCATTTAGCAACCAATTCATTTAATGACCCAGTCACAGGAACAGAACTTGGTCGTTAAATGAGGAGTGCCTGTACACTAAAGCTGAGTGTGTCAAGCAAGTATAATACACTCAGCTGGTCACTGGCTTCCACTATAAGAGTACAATGAACATCTGTTAACTTGTAGGCTCCAAAGAGCTAGGCCATGGTGTTGGCTTTGTAAGGTATCAGGTTGGATAGGTTGAACTACATTTCCCAGGATTCCCTTTCCTTTATGTTTTAATTCCTGTGGGTGATCTGAAGGGCAGAAGGGAAGGAACAAACATTTTGCCACTCACATACTTGGTCATTTATCTTCTGGCTCACCTTTCTGGTGTGGGGGAAGAGCTGGGCCTGTAACTGCTCCATGTTTCCTGTATTCTTCAGCTTCTCCAATTTCTCAACCAAGTGTGTGTGTTTAGCTCTGTGACAAAGTGTCTCGCCCTCTGCTGAACACCCATGACATCAAGGTCAAGGCAATAAGTGCTAAAGTGGCTTTCTGCCCATCCTGATGAGCTCTACCATGTTTTTGCTTTTCCCTACTACACATCCATCTTCCCTCTTCCCAATTGTGAACTCCAAACTTCAGCATCAGACACCAAACAACTACTTTACCAAGACAGGCTGACTAGCTCCTAGAGTTGCACATCAGCTCTCTGGAACAAATCTCTTTATAGATAGATACACATCCTTGTGGTTTTGCTCCTCTCACTCAAGCCCTGATGGATGCAGCCACATTACGGATGGACCTCACACAGAGCAAGTCCACCATACCACAAGCTGCCCTTCAACTTAGTGAAGCTTTTCCAAAAATATAATCCAAAGAAGATGGTTCAGACAAATTTTTCCATAGGAAACATTTAACCCAAACACTCATCTAAAGTGTCTGCTATGAACAAGTCAATACGAGGAGACAGACAATGTCTAAAGGGCATACTCTTACGCTAAAAATATATTTATAGTTGGACAAGGGAGATGAGGCAGGCACACAAAAATAAAATTTAAGGTGATATGTGATAAACTTTTAAAATAAGTTTAAGCTGCTGTCAGACTGTCTTCTAAGGACGTGATATATAACTATATATGAGGATGCACCTGCTGCTCTCCAGTTTTTCAGAGTATATGGAAACTAGGTGGGATAACCTTCTCACCCACCACATAACCAGCTGTTGATTGCTAGAAGAGAGCTTCGAGAGAGAAGTTGGCAGGTTGAAGGCTGCATAAGGCCATGTTCCAGGATGCTGGGTCACCTGTGAGTCAGGACACCCCCTGCTGAAAGTGCCTGCCATGATCTCAAACAATGTCGGCTGAAGGACTGATGTGAGGAGCCCTGATAGGCCAAGGCTGCCCATGGAGGAAAACCCAAAGCAGAAAACATAGCGATAAAGGGTGATTAATTCCAGCAGAATTCCTTTAAATGTCCATCACTTTCATTAGTTCATTCAACAAACATGCACTGAGCACCTAAAATGTGCTTCCTCTCTCCCCTGACATCACACTTCTTTGCATGGCGACTGCCTTTTCATCTTTCTGTCTCCTTTTAAATGTTGCCTCCTGGAGCTCTTTCCTTAATCACCCTGAATATGTCCTCTCTGCTACCTTTTGTTACTTTGCTCTATGTATTTCCTTGAGGGGTTAAGGAAGGGGATCCGCATGATTGGGAGGGAGAGCAAGCAATGGTAATAGAGAAGAGTAGAGTGAAAGGATAGGACTAGACCATAAGGCAAAGAGCAGCGTGCTCACAATGTTCAGAGGTGAAATGTGGGATGAGGGTGTGATGGGAGATCTCAAAGAGTTGCCCATGGCTGGGGCCTGGTATGTGAGACAGACAGGTCAGCAGGAGCCTGATCCTGAATGGCCTTGTGTGCTAGACTAAGAATTTGGAATGATGCACAAATGTATTCATTGAACATGCTTCTTTTACAAAAATACCATTTTGTTGAAAAAATGTATGTATATATATCTCATGAGAGATTCAAATGAAATGCAAAGAATCGTACTAACATTTAGACCTATTACTGAAGATGATCTTAATTTTCAGAACAAAGGATGGAACATAGGCAATGACAGTGGAATGAGATGATATAACCATTGTGATGGGCGTGGAAAATGCAGAGCATGAGGTTGATGTGTGAGTTGTCAAAGCTCTGTTCTACGCATGAGGGATTCTGAGTACAGAGCTCAGCACAACATATGCATCTATGCAATAGGAATCCCTGGTACTGTTGAGGATAGACATTGTCATTGTCCTTACCCATAACAAAACAAAGGGGTCTGCCAACATTAGACAGATGATACTGTGTTCAACAAAGTGTCCAGTGTGTGTACAATGCAGCACAGAACCACATAAGGAAAGAATTAGAGAAAAATATAAAGAGAAAGTATAGAAATTTGCTTTCTAAAAGATTTTAGGTAGAAGCATTTCCTTTTATTTATAGCGAATTCAAGTATGGAGTAACCTACCAGAATACAATGAACGGGGGAAAAGAATGTAAAACATTTGCAAGAAAAACAGTGTAGGTGTTTCATTAAAATGTACTGAATGAATAAAAAATATCAGTCAAAATAATAATCAATTGCTCTGGTGGTAGAAATATTTGCCTCTAGTACTTAATCAAATTGCCAAATACCGGTGCATATCTCCAATCATGAATGTCATTATATTGTACACCTAAAATGTACCAATAAACGGATATACAAAAAAAATTGCCAAAAACCAGAAATATGTTCTAAAATGCTTTAAATGTTCTAACTCACTTAATCATTACCACAAATCTATAGGATAAAATGATTCAAATTTAAATCTTATAAATGGAGAAAGTAAGGATCAGAGAGATGAAGTTATTTACCCCAAGTCACACAGCTCATAAGGGGTAGAACCAGGAGAATTTGCCTCCAGAGACTGTGTTGGAACAATTTCACTATTGTAGCAAATATTCCATAAAAGATTCTGAGTTAGGTTGAAGGTCAATAGGCCATGCAACAGAAAGTGCAAAAGAAAAGAAAAGTAAAAATGCTGAAACTCTTTTGTTAAACATTAAGGCAGTGCTGTGGGTACATACCATACTCAAAGAGACCTGGGATTGAATCTCAGCTCTGCTACTAATTCCCTGTGTGACATTAGGCAAGCCACTTGCCCTCTCTGGACTTTAAGATAAATCTGGGGAATGAGGGGTGAATGTTGAAAGTGGAACATGGTTTTGTCTGGTGGTATTAGAGCTGAGAAATGTTGTAAAAAGGCTTTCAGATGATGTGAAAAGAATTTTTGCTGCTCTGCATGTATCTCGCCCACCAAGTGTAGACCACACATTCTTCCCCCTTCAGTACATAGAAGCACCCTGTGTAGATTGTGTTTAGTGATAGTCTCCAATAAGAAATGCAATATACAAAGCACGGTAGGCCCAGTCCAGACCACATGTCCCAAAACCATTTTGTCGAAGATTAAAATATTCTCAATGTGCCCTAGAATTGAACCAGGAATTTTAACTGTGGAAAGCAAAGCAGAGAAATACAGGTCAAATATCCTCACGCCAAAGGCCAAGTTTTCTACTTCCACTTATGAGAACTTGAGGATTATTTATGGGTCAGGTAGCCTAGGGTTCAAGGGTGAGGGGGTAGCAGGCTGCCTCTCCAAGGACAAGGATACCAAGAAATTCCCTCCGGAGATCAGAGACTATGTTTCTGAAGGAGGAGAGGCAAGTGCTAAGCAGGGTACCATCCACAGGATCTGAGGACAGCCGGGTATCTTGTGAGTGCTCCTCATTGGAAAATAACACAGTGTTAATTACTGGAACTGCCAGGACTGATTTGCTAGCTTGGCTATATCCACAGCTTAGGGTCCTCCACCTCCAGGTGTTGTTCTGGAGGAAGCTTCTGTTCTAGAAGAGAGCTCTAGATGGGGTAGAGAAAAGGCCTTGGAGTCAACAGATGTGGATGTGAAACTAGGCTTGGCACTTACAGATTGTGTGGTCTGATATGTGTCTCTTGAAACTTCAGTTTACTTCCCCCTTTAATGGGAGACTATGAAACAAACGTACCCGTCTCTTTGGAAAAATACAATGAAGCTTCCTCTAGGGATACATCCCTATGTAACACTTACAGATGATGTCTGGGAATTGCCTCAATATATTATAGACTAGAGGGAAATTTAAGTGAGAACATAGAGTAAGTGACATCCATCAAATGTTGACCATTACTGAGGCTCAGTGTAGGGAAAAGGAGGTTTGGTCTACTTTTGTGCAGGTTTGAGCCTTCCCATAATCAATGTTTTAAAAAATGAATAAAGTGAACAGATTGAGTTCTGGATTTTGAACTAGGTTGGATCCTGAAGTCATGGGTAAGTTAATTAAGCTCTCCTGAGTCTCAGCATACTCCTCTGTAAAATGTGGGAAATAATTATTCCTGCCTCATAGGATGGCTGTGAAGACTAGATGAGGTTATGTATCTAAAGGACCTAGTATAGCATCTTGGCTAGAATGCAATTTCAATACATATTAGCTGCTGCTACTGCTGTTATTATATGAAAGGCCAAGAGGGCTAAGCATGCCATCACCACTTAATAACTGGTATGGATCATCATGAGCAGCAGCAGCAGCATCAGGACTGATCAGAATGCACTCTTATGCTGAGCTCCTATATGGCTGGGATATTGGCAGTCTTCTAGCTGAATAAGAACTCTGCTTCCCTTAGTGGAGTGGAGCTGTAATAACTATCTCCAGCTCCTCAAGTTCAGAAGTTTTCATTCACGAGTAGGACCAATTAAGCAGCCTCAAGTTGGAGTGGGAAACCCTTCCTCCATGAAGCTCCTGTGACCAGGAGACAGATGGAGATCCAAGAAGCCGGCAGCTCAAGCATGAGGATTCATTTACGGAAGTTTAGAGTAGGATTCTTGGTCCTGGGACAGGGACACAGATGGGAACCACTTTCTTGACAAGCATTCTCTGAACCGCCCTCTGGGCTCCCTGCTCCATGGGCCCTACGTCACAGCAAAGTGTTCAATGTAGGTTTGGTAAATGAATGAGCTACAATACCAAAATCCAATTTCTAGAAGCTACGCACTAGGTCAGCAAGCCAGAGCTGGTTAGATAAATGGCTCTAGACTCAGGCTGGGCTCACTCCCAGAGCCTGGGGTTGGCCTAGCTACCAGGTGTGAGACATGGTGGGCCAAGGTATAGCAATCAAGCAAAGTATGAGAATGGAGCTTCCACTGTGACCCAAGTGACCCATTAGCCTCTAGCCCTCGTAGAGGTTCCACCAGCTTGAGCTATCCAAGATTAGCTTTTGCCGCTCCATATGACACGTGGCGGGGGGGGGGGGCTGTCACTTTTTCTGCTTGCTTGCCTTAATTGGTTGACACTTGTGCCAGTGCTAATGAGAATTCATTTAAACTCTATTAAGATGGCTATCAGCCTTTTTAAGATTTTATATATTCTGTTGGAGTCAATGACACCTGATAAACCTATTCAAATTCATCTTGGAAGGTCTATTCCTGGGACAAGGAGCAAGGGACTTTAATTGGAACAAAGGTCCAAATAGAGTGATATTCAACAGTGGGCCTGAGAAGAGATGGGACCAGATTGCAGACAACTTTGTGTACTTAGCAGAAGAGCAGGGGCATCAATCTGCAAACAGAGAAAGCACCAAAGCTTTGTGAGGAGAGCAGCGCTGTGATCAGACCTGTAATTCAGGGCAGTGACCCTCCATGTCAGATCTCACTGAAAACACAGAGTCTCCCTTTACACCCCAGAGATTTGACTTCAGGTCATCTGCAGTGGGGCCCAAGAAATCTGCATTTTTAATCACATTAGGGAGAATTCTGAGACCATAGGTCAATGGACTGGGTTTTGTGAAAAAGTTTTAGATAAATCCTATTCACCTTGACTAGTCTTATCTACCTATTCAGTTTGGTGAAGTCTAAATGTGCTCCTCTGAGGAAGTTCAGGAAGTCTTTGTTATCTAATCTCAAGGGCCTTGATGGACACATGATTCTCCTATGTGTGGCTTCAGTGACAGAAGGCCCCCGTGAGACCCAAGAAAACCACATTCTTGTGTTTTGGATTAATCCATGGGAAGGTTGGTTAGGACTGGCTGGTTTTGGTGGCTAGGTCTGTTCAAGCTGTGGCATTGCATGCTCATGTGTGACTACAGTTCCTTGGAGGTTTTCTTAAGTCACATGAAATCCAGTAGAGCATGGTTGAGACACAAAAACAGTTCAACTTTTCTTAGCCCAGTTAGGCATCATTAAATCATACTAATAGTAGTGAAGTCACAAGATCTAACCAGACATCATTAGAATAGGATTTATACAACTCAGGGAGATTTGATGAGGATTATTGAACCTTATCCTGTCTTTAAGGCAAAAAGACTGAAATTTTAAAATTCAAACAGGATAGAAGTAAACATTCATTTTCTTTTCTTTTTTTTAAAGGTGACATGAGCTAGCTGAACTCACAAGGCCTGTGTGTCCTTTTCCCTGAAGGCCCTTCGTGACTGCTAATCTGATAAATGAAAATGTGCTAATTTTTAATGGGTTACTCTAACCCCGCCCTCCTTGGTGGCATATATACATTTTACTAGGGCCCTCTGATCATGCTACTTTCACCCAGAATAGAAACTTGGAACATGGGAATTCTTCCTCTGACGGAAGCACCTAGACCTTTGAGACTCTAAGATCTCATCACGCAGAAGGGCCTGTGCTCTGATGATGCTGGGTGGAGAGGCAGGAGGGGAAGGAAGGGGGCTGGAAGTGAGTCATCCTTCTTATGTGAGATAAACTAGGTCCCAAGTCAGTCAGGGCTATCAGATGATGTACTTTTATTGCTGGAGAGAAAAATCTGTGACTCATTTGGCATTTGGTGGATTAGATCTTTCAGGATACTTCCGTCACTGGCTATATTTCACAGCTCAGAAGCAAACCTTAGGAAAGATATTTATACATTTAATGGTGTGACATTTGAAATATATTTATTTATTTAGAGAAAATCTTTTTAAAAGTTGGTTGCAATAGGATATATTCTATTTTTTGCTTCTTTTCTTGCCAATATTTTCATTTTTTCATCTGACAGTCTGTCCTTTCTGAAGACATGGGAATTCAGCATTTAGCCTTCCTGCTATTAACAGTAAAAATAATAATTATCAAACATGTAAGATTCACTGCGTCTCAGGTAGTATGCTAAGTGCTTTATAAATATTAACTTGTTTAATTTTCACAGTAAGCATCTGAAGTTGTGGGTCTTATTTTCTCTATTTACAGGAGAGGAAGATGAGGCATGAGGAGGTTAATGGCTTTCCCAAGGTCACAGAGAAAGCACTTGGTGGAACTGGGATTTGAACCCCAGCAGTATGGGTCTAGAGCCTATGCTCTCAGCCTCTAACACCAGCAGTGGTCACATTGGAGGGATCAGGTCAACACCCCATTGTATTCCTCTTTTGGAAGAAAACGTGTGATACATTGCTGAGGTTTTTAAGAAAGGAAATTGGGGGCTGGAAATGTAGCTCGGTAGTAGAGCATTTGCCTAGCATATGGAAGACTCTGGGCTCCATCTTTAACACTGCAATCAATGAATCAATAAGAATTAAAAGGAAAATAATATGATGATAGGAAGTAGGGAGAGAGATCATTGTCAAATGGGAAAGGGGATCAAGAGATGGAGGGAGGGGAGGGAAAGGGGATGAAAAGGGGAATTGGGACAAGTTGTGTACATGCACCCACTCCGCGCAGGGAGTGTTAATATTATGTGCTACGAACCTGTCCTAATAAAGAACTCAAAAATGGGAGCACAGTATGGTTTAATATTTTCTATAAATATTATTTGCGGTTGTGTTTGTGTGTGAGAGACGTGTTAGATTTGACTGTGATTAGGACAAGTAGTTATTTGGGTGGTTGCATAGGTAATTTCACATTCTACTTTACACACCTATACAGTTTCCATTCTTATAAACACGTGGTCAAACACACATGCACACTCAAGGAGCTGGTAGACTTCAAGTATTTGAGCCTACTGAAGAACTACTTATGCTGACATAGCATTTGGTTTGGATCTCCTCAATCCTGAGAGAAAAGTTCAGGGTCTCGCTGTCAGGCCTAAGGGAACAGAACACCTTTCATGTGTCCTCAATACATGCAGTTTGAGGCATTGTAGTCTTGGAATTGTTTGAAATATACCTCTCTGCCTTCTTAAATTCTGGGATACTGCTATTTTTTTTCAATATTTTGGAAATTCATTTGGCTAACTCTAGAACTGACGAAATTCTTCTCCAAAAGGCAAGAAAAAAAATATTTTAGATTTTTCCGGTCATAGGATCCATGTTTTTAACTATTCCTGCTGGTATAGTTTGAGAGCAGCCAGAGAAAATATGCAAAGAAATAGGTGGCGCTGTGTTCTGATAACACTTTATTTACAGAAACAGACAGAAGGCAAATTGGCCCCTGGGCAGTTGTGTTTGGACCCCTGTCCTGAGCAATGCCTTGTAAACTGAGAAATGGCTGATATGCTTCATTTTCAGAATACCTTTGCAGGGTTTTGCACATTTGTGAAGGTCTGAGTGTTGTACTTCAGTATTTTTAAGGTGTGGTCCAAATTCTTTCAAAACTGTGAGCCTTCTTTCTTCTCACCATATAAAAGACTAGGATTCCAAGTCCTAAGGGTTTATGTTGGGAGTCAATATATCATATATTGCTTGCTAGTATTTTCTATAAAACACCCAGTTTTTGTTTGCTTAGTTTAATTCCAAGTGAAGACAAGAGGGAAGAAAGTCCTAGCCCACTTCAAATGGCCACTGTGCTGAAGGAATACCCCTGTCTCCCCCTTCTCAACTTTCAAGTGTCAGGAATTGTCTTTAGGATAATGCTAGAAAGCAGTGAGAGTGCTCTGCTCTCTGAGGATACCTACCCTCCTCAAGGGAAAAGCAGACCAAAGCCTATTTCCTGAATATTTCAAGTTGTTGACCTCCATATTCCTGTTCAAAGTTCCTCTCAAGAGGTCATGGGAACTTCAAACCATTGAGATGTTTGGCTGCCCGGTGATGTGCATGTGGGTGCGTGCATGCATGCATCCGTGTGGGGGGGGGGGAAGGCTGGTAGGGATTGAACCAGGGACCCATGCATACTAAACATGCACTCTATCACTGGGCTACATACATCCCAGTCCAATTGTTGCTCAATCAATAGTTGATGGGCAAAAATCTCATAAGTATAGTTTATATACAACTATACTGAGGATACTTACACTTCATACCCCAATTTGTAGCTTTTTTCCTCTAATCCTTTGGAGCTCATAGCAAAAGTCTCTTTATTTTTTATAAGTCCTTATCAAGTTAATTAATGGCCAGACTAACAGGCCAAAAAACATACAAAATGCCTAAGACAATTATAATAAATCAAGGTATGCTTTTAGATACATTGGTCATGCTAATTACAATAACTTATCTATCTATCTATCTTTTATTTTGCACTCAAAGTCTCTTTGAAAGAAGCAAGTACAAACCAGCCCCATATATGGTCCTTATCTCAAGAGCTGGGAGAAATTTATACATTGAATAAAAGAGCAAATTTTGCTCAGGACTGTAAAAGCCAAACTGTTCATGCCTACCTTTAACCTCTACATTGAGGACAGAAGGGACAGACAGGAAATTAAGAATGCTGTTCTCCCATCCTAAATGTTCTTAGATATGAAAATATCTACTTTAATAACTTTTAAATTAAAGCATGTGAATATTTCATTTGTACAGCAAACCTTGTCTTTCGTGAACAATATACTTTTTACTCAAAACATGGACTTCCACAAGGAAACATCCCAAATTAAAGTCATTTTAATGGGGGGTTAGAAGGAGACTTGTCATTCCCATAACTGGTCTATGATGTCAGAATGTCTAGTGGCTACAAAGTTTGAAATCATGAAATGACTCATAGCCTGTAATTTAAACTTTATTTCATATTTATTGTTAAATTACACAAAATCAGTGAATGATTTGTAAAGTTACACCATTGGACAGATGTTTACAGTTGAAATGATGACAAAAATGTATATTTATAACACCCCCTATGTACAATAATCAGTATAGACAGAGAAAATGCACTTAATCTCTGCAAACCATGCACACCACAGCAATAACACAGATATTTTTTTTGTAACAAGTTTTTCCACTGGCTCAGACCTCATCCTGCTTTCCAACACTAGCGGTCAGTTTTAAGAGCAAACATTTTCAATTAAAACTAAACAAAATGAAATACCATAGTGATCTCTACAGAATATTTTAAAAACACAATGTACACAAAATAGTTTCACTCTAAAACACTTTGACTTCAAGGTGTGTGTGTGTGTGTGTGTGTGTGTGTTTAATTTCCTTCCAGTTTTTTAAATCTCAGAATTACCAGAACTGCAATACTATCAGACAAAACAAAAGCTAGAAATACTGATACAGGCTCAGAGTCAAGAAAATCCATTTTAAACTCAAATACCCAGCTACCTGCTCAGCTTGTGGCTATATTATTACTGATGAAACTAGATCATGTGTGTGGGCAGGTTATACAAGATATGACTTTATGGTCACAGTTCTAAGCATGTCTCTTCTCAAACATAAATGCCATTTCCTGTCACTTCGGTTGACTGGTGGCTGCAGGGGGGTGGGTAGTGTAAGTTCTTCTGAAAGTGTAGCAAAATCCATATACCATGGGAACTACCCAGAATCATGATGCCTGGCAGCCCAGGGAGCTCATACTTCTTTGACTTCGCTCAATTCATAATTGATACCACAAAAATATTTTTACATAGACTTACACCACCAAATTACTCTCCTCAAAGTATATGTTCCTGATACTTCACTGTAGAATACTCTTCATTTTTGCAAAGGGTTAACCCAAAGCATCAAGAAAGCTTTTGATATTACTGAATAACTCTGGCCGTTCTAGTACTTATTCTACCAGTTTTTTGCTCTTGTAATTGCCTACAAATCTGTCAACACACACACACAAAGAACTAGTGGGTCAGAAATAGCTAGCCAAACGGGAAACATTACAATAAAGATATACCAAAAGGAAATAACAGTTCACATTCAGGTTTGATTCTACCTGATCAAGAATAACTTCAGCAATATTTGTAGACACAATTATCCTGTTCAAGAGTTTCTTGATAGGGACCTCACTACACAAACATTGATAAGACAATTCTATAGAAAGAAAGTCCTGACTTTAATCCAGGATTATATATCACAATAAATTCAGCAACACACCATTTAGATAAAGATTTTACACATGGGTTCGTTTGGAATGAGCACAACTCGGAGAAGCCTTAAAGTGAATGAGAAGCAGTGCCAAAAAGATTCCAGAATTGTCGAAATTGCAATGCTCTGAACGCATCTGAAAACTAGATAGTAACATTGGTATTTCATTTGGAAAAAAATATGCTTTGTTTAGTGTGAGTTAGACCCTGTTTAAAACCTTTAAACAGTAGAAGGTAGAAAAAGTTTAAAATTTTAAAGATCTCTCAAATTACAAGATATGAGCCCTGTTCTACTTGAAAAGCAAATATTTTTACATAAAATCACCCATATTGAGGAGAGGAATTCTTTTCTGTCGGTAGTTTGGTAAGATGTATCATCAGTTAATAATGTATTTAAATGGATCCCTTGTTAAAAGCAGAAGAAAATGAAAGACTTTGTGTATCATTTGATGTTTACACTATGTTTAGCCAGGGGGAAAAACTTTGCTTCCAAGATTGGGTTTGAACAGTGTATCACACATCTTTTCAGACCACTTCTCAGCCATAAGCTAAATGGTCACATTCTATGTTTTCATCTTGTCTCCATTCCTAATTTAAAAACTTCTTAAAATATCTAAACAGCAATTTGAGTCTGGTTTGGCTTTCGGATTTCATAAATAGTCCAACCAAAAAAAGAAAAAGACAATTTAATTACATATTGAGATTTGTTTCACCCACGCACAGCATAACATTTCACTGAAAGGCAACTGTAAAGGCAACATCTAAACTTTTTTTAACTTCCAAAATTAAGGAAGCAGGATGTGTTGGGACATTTTTATCTCTTAAGATATGCCATGTTTTGGGTGGCGCTTTAGGAGAAGTGAACACAGGCCTCTCAGCCACTTAACGCCATTTCTCTACACTGCCTATGTAGTCATTGATGCCATTGCTGTTGTTGCTACCTTTCTGGTCCTGGCCTGGGTTCCGTTTCTGGTTGGACCGGTTCTCCTTCTGGCTCAAGTTCTGAGTCAGATTTGGAGTCAGATTCTGAGTCAGATTCTGATTTGCATTGAGATTTGGGTTCTGACTCTGATTCTGAGTCGGATTCTGACTCTGGCCCTGCCTCTGGCCCTGGAAATGGGTCTGAAGGAACCTTCCCCTCAGAAATTTGCGTTGCTCCAGACGCTTCCGCCTGGCCTCCTGATGCTCTTTCTGCCTCATAAACTGATACCTTTGCAAAAAGAGATCTTTTGCATAGCTGTACAGCTCCATATCCAGAAAATTAAGTCTCTCAATATGCTTTTGGACTTCCTCATTGATCTCTACACTAGAGGCTCTAGTGGTATTGTACTGGGTAAATGGCGAGATAAAGTTCATGTTGAAGGTCTTCTCAAACAGATACTGGGTCTTCCGCTGAAACTCAGTGAGGCCAAAGAAAGCCATATGCTTCAGGTTTGACTTGGCGCTTTCCAGGAGGACTTTGTTTCTCTGCTTTTCAGGCATGACAGAGAGGTTGTAGCAGCCGACTAGGGTCAGGTCGGAGAGCATGCGCACCTGGCGGTTGTTGGCCAGGTTATAGGGGCAGTCCATGAACTCTTTCAGGGGGCAGCCAGACCAGTCATCGCCAGTATAGCAGCTGGGCAGCTCCTTGGAGGTTGGGGGCCTTCCATCACACACGTGCAGGGATGCTTTCCAGGTCGCCCCTCTCTGGACATGCCTCCACTCACTCAAGTACCGGGACACTGGGTCTCGGAGGATGGTGATGTAGTGGAAGTTCCTACGGATAAAGCACAAGGACCAAGAGTCAGAGATGTGGGTGACAAAGTAGAGACAGGGAGGTGCATGACATATGTGATGTTCGCTGGCCAGTAAAGAAGGCAAAGGGGGAATGACAAGGATCTGGGGGCATTTGTCATGTAAATTGTACTGCAGTCCCCTCTCTAAATCCCGCAAGCTTGACCAGATAGCAAAGTCCTCCACCCAACTTGCTGACACTGTATCTAAAATAGGTAAACAAAAACCAGTTATCGACTCCAGACACTGGCCTTGTCAGTCTTCACTCCTATTTTCTCCTTGCCTTTTCTTCTCCCTCTCCAACCCATGGCAAAATCCTCTCAATGACGTCAGTGGCTCAGAAGGCAACCATATTATTTCACACTCTCCACCCTAAGACTCCATTAACTGAACGTGAAATGGAGACTCCATGAAAGCCTAAAATTTATTGATATGAAATGGCTAAATGATAAAGGAGCTCAGATTCTAATCTTTCTTGTTAAATATACACAAGCAGTTCCCAGTATCCATTCTAATCTGGAAATCTTATTAAAAAAACAAAATTGCATCGAAGGAGTGTCTGATATGATACTCTTGATTCTGGTTGTTGGCACAATATCACAGCTCATATGTTATGGAAACGGAATGTAGAGACAGGCAGAGCAACCCAAGGCTTCCAGAGATAAACATTGTGGTAGTCACAGACTGAAATAGACATGGTAGCTGCCAATGGCATATATGCAGACAACTACTTAGTGTCAACCTTTGCTCCCATGGCAATATTCTCAGGATAGGAAGGTTAAGTCTCTCCTAACTGGCTTCAAAATATCCCTTTTCTCTACCCACTGAAAGGACATATGGATGCCAGTAACTATAGGGGCTTTGCTGCATGCTTATCTTTCCTTTTGATCTGCAAACAGATAAAGTTCCTTGCTCAAATAGCAGACTAGCAAACATTCAAGCTACATGCTGGCATACTTGAACTCATACATAGCAAGTATATGCATATACCACACCCCAGACATTTCAAAGTGTACGATTGGGTTTATTCCATGAGAAAAAAGACCCTGTGGTTGTGCTTTTCATGAAATATGAATTTCTGCTCAGGTACAGAAAATGAAGGCTGAAGTCACTGAAGGACATATTGTGAAAGGAAAACAGCAATAAGCACTGAATGTTGCATTTAGCTTCTTAAAGGAAACCTGGGGGATGGCTTCAGTTTTTGTGAAGTTTATCTATCCCCATCTGAGGGGCTGGTGGATGGTTCTCTATATGCACATAGGGAGCCAGAAAGAACTTTCTTTGTCACCCAGCTTACTGAATGTCCCCTGTGGGACATTTCTTCCAATTCTTGGGTTTGCAACATATCAAGCCTCCTGTGTTCTATCCTCTATGCCTCTAGCCCATGCATGGCATTTCTTCTACCTGGCACAGGCTTCCATCTTTGACTGGAAAATTCTACTCATCCTTCCAGTCTCAGTCCAAGTCCCATCTCTCCTTTGAGAAAAATCCCTTCCGCCTGCTGATGTCATCATTTTTTTCCTCTGTTGCCATAGTGCTTCCATACTTAGTCTTCGCTAAAACACTTTCCATAGTAAGTTGCAATTACTTCTTTGCATTTCCACTTAAACTCTGTTTTCTAGAACAAGGGCTTCATCCTATATCTCTAGAGCCCTCTTCCCACCTATTCCAGTTTACACCTTTGCCTTCATACCTGGCACATGGCAGAATCTCAGAGACTCCTTTAACTGCTTATTTAATGAACTGTTCTGGGGAAGAGGAAGGAGAGAGCTGGGAACATGTGTCAACACATAAAAAAATCTCTGCGTGATACTCCAAGTGTGTTGCAGAAATAACAGGAAGGTGATATTTTTAAAAATACCCTTTACACATTTTTCTAGAATAAACAAACATTGGATACAGAGGAATCTGGGAGAAAGGATGAAGAGAGGGCCAAGAACGCCTTCATTTATCTCTGTACTTCTAGGTCTTGTCCTTTCCGGCATTACTAAAATTCATCTCTGTGAAGACTCCCTACTAAACAGTAGCAGCTTTTGTTCCCCTGTAGCTTTTACCAGTGATGATGGCTCGTGTATCCATGGACTCTCTCCTCCAACTCCTAATTTCTTATTCATTCATTCATTCATTATTCATTCATTAAATCATTTCGTACATATTTATCAAACATTTATTCTAGGCCTGAGGAAATAGTTTAGTGGCAATGAGTCTAATTAGTTGGGAAAGGAAATTTATTTAGTCCAGTGACACATTTGGATTAACCTTTTAACCAGCTTTTCCAGGCTTGCATTGTAATAGGAGGCTGTTGGGTGATTGAAAGTTCCATAATGGAGTCACCTTCATGCTTAGCTGATGGGCCTACTGCCCTAATTTGTTTTACTGGCTCAAGTCTACAGTGATATCTTCGGGTAAATCTTAGAGTACTACAGTGCAAGTCTGGGACTCTCCTAAAACTTCATCCTTGCCTTTCAGACCAGACAGATCCCAACTACTTGTTAGCATCAGAATCAATGTCTTGTAAGCATCAAGCTTACAAATATGTATTGGTATGGTCAGGCTCCATATTGAAGGTACTCAAGGTTTGATAAATATGTACTGAATAAATGAATGAATATCAAAAGTAGGAGGGCTGGGGATTTAGCTCAGTGGTTCTGTTGCCTGCCCCGCAAGAACAAAGTCCTCAGTTTGATCCCTGGTACCAAAAAAAAAAAGTAAGAGTGGAAGGAGGTAAACAACACAGGGAGACAGGCAGACACTGAGAGAGTCCCTAATGTTAGGGATGTATGATCCACTATACCTTCAACCTTAAGGCTGCCAAGTGGCCATAGAAGACAAGGAGAGCCCAATATGAACAGTCTCTGTTATACACACACATACACACACACACATGAATGCACTGCCCTGGTGATAACAGCTATCTAGACTAAGGTGACAATACTTCTGGAAATTCATGAGTTTTAACAGCCACTTTCTTCTAGGGAAAATAGTCTCAGAGGCCCAGTCTACCCCAACTGGGAGCCCTTGATGCTGCTGGAAAACATGATCCCCCGTGGGGAGGAGGAAGATGTGTGGAGGGGAAGGTGTCCAGTGTCCAGGGCCTTTGGAAATTTCACGGGAGTGTTAGGCAGGTAAGGATAACACCTTGAAGTTTTGTTGGCTATAGGACCCAGGCTGCTACTTACTCTGAAGGAAGAAGCCGGCAAGGAGATATCAGAGCAACACAGGATGTGAAAGCCCAATGTGACGGGAGCATAGCTGGATTCAAGGGCACCAGACACAGAAACGCAGGCAGCACTCTTCAGGGTCAGGCCAGGGTGGTGCAGTTTATGACATGCTGCCCCTCAGCACCTAATGTGTGAGACAGGCCTAAGCCATGGAAACCTAAGGGCAGTGGTGCAATGCAATGTGCAATGTTGTTCCAGCAACAATTGGAGCAAGTTCAGAGTGCGAGGAAAACCCCTCACATGGGTCTTTCACCTAGCCCTGGCCATAAAGATAGGGGAAGGCTTTAGGTAGCTTTGTTTTGAAGGCAAAAAGAGAGGAGAGTATGAGACAGAAGGAGCAGCATGAGCAAAGGAACCAAGGCACCAGCCAGCCCATTGTAAACATGGGAGAGAAGAGCGTTAAGGATCCCTTGGGGAACTGAAGAGGGACACATAATCAAGGGCCTGGTTGTGCAAGGCTTCAAAGGCCACATTAAAGAATTCATATACATGTGTCAAATTATCACACCATGCCCTATAAATATGTACAATTACGTAGCTTGTGTCAATTAAAATTGAAATTTAAAATTTATTAATCAGGCAAAAAAGGGGAGGCTTTTAAAGTGTTTTAGTCAGGAGAGCATCATGATGAGGAAAGGACATTATGTATGATGAGTGGAGTTGGAATTAGGAACATTAATTAAGAGGCTATTGCAGAACACAAGGAAAAAGAGGAGATGGGGCAGACTAGAGAAATGTTTAGGAGGTAGAATGAACCAGATTTGGTGACAAAATGCAAGGGCGAGGGAAAAGTCCAGGATGCTTCCAAGGTTTCTGGAGGAAGGTTTGTGGTACCTTTGGGCAGCCAAGTGGAAAGCCCAAGGGACTCTCAAAGAGCAGGCTGGGCCTAAGGTAAAGATAAGGCGTGGCCAGCAAAACCTGGTATTTCCAGACCACAAGGGCCTACTTAGGGATGTGTTTTTAACCCTACTTGTGGGACTTTGTATATCTGAAGACATCAATGTATCCCCAGGCTTCTCTTCTTTATGCTAACTATGGCTTTCAACTATTCTGTGGACTGCTTCAAGGTCCCTTTGCTTCCTGTTTTTTGGCTCCATAGATACCCATTTTCCTGGAACATGGCCCTCCAGGTATGATCAGACAAAAACAAGCAGGAACCGTCTATCATCTGCCCCATCTTGACACCATTCCTCTTCATGTGGCCTTGGATCCAATGGACCTCTTGGGCAGCCACACCACACCAGTGATGTCCAGTAAAGGAAACTGTTTCATTTCCTCATGTATATGGAATTCTGAAACCAAATCTACATTGTCCTGGACTGATGCAGGTTATTTGTGGCCTTGCTAATTTTTCCTTGTTAGAGGAAGTAGGAGCCTGTCGAAGTGCATTTGGATTCCGATTATATCCCCCAATATCTTCACCATACTTTCTTGATCTTGTTGGCAATTCCTGTATCCAGTCATTGATCAACACAGAATAAGATGCAGGCAAGAGCATGGTGCTTGCTAGAAATCTCCCTTCAGGTTGACATAAACCTGAAGGGTTCTGTGGAATGAACTGATTTAATTTTGAATGAGCAAGTCAAGTGAAAGCTCAGGAAAATCATACACAGGCTGTTTCAGTCAGTAGTAATCAGACAGGATTATCTTGTGACCAAACATGGCACCTCATTAGAGTAACTAGGTTTTACGTTTCAGAGTGGGGATCAGGTCTCTCCATCAGATACCTGGGTTAATTTAATGACCGATTCCTCAGTGAATCTGTGTAGCCATGGTGCCTATATGGGCACAAGACAGTGAAAGTTCTGCCACCTTCTACTGCAGAGCAGTTTTCCAGGTGGCCTTGAGTTGAGCCAGTGTTCTCTGCTTTCTTCCTGGCAGCTTTTAAGAATAATTGTAGAATGTGTCAGGAATGCAGTATCCAGGGAGAGGGAGGAGTTGCTTGATAGAGCCTGGGCCTTGGTCCTGTCCTTCAGGAATGTCAGAAGTGGGGAGGGAGTGTCTTAACATCTGGAGTTAGAGAGCAACTGCCCAGGAAAGCCTAGGCTTTATTTCTCTCTTCCCAGAGAAGCACAAGGTCCTTCAGAGTTTTGCCAGTGAGGCACATTGCCCAGGGCTGACATTCCCACACTGCGCAGGGCGTCCTCAGCTATGGTGCCGGTGGGGTCTGCAGAGCTGGGACTCTATGCCCCTCAGGCTCTTTCTTGAGTTTTAGGGGACCAGCTCACAACGGATAGCAGCCCGCTTTTCTCCCTTGCTGCCTATATGTAAACAATAAATTCTCTTCATGTACCTTGGGGCATATTGTCTCATGGGGCTCACACAAGTTGGTAACTAGCGCACAGAGAGCTTGCTTCACATCTACAAGTCCAGGCTAAGTCTTTGGAATGGCCTCTCTTTGTTCTTTACAGGTAACCCGGCAAACTATTTCAAAACTCTACTGAATGATCATCTCCTCCACAAAACCTTCCTCTACTTTCCTGGATGAAATAAACTGTCCCTTCTGTGCATCAAGCACCCTGGTATTCTCCTATTGTGAAGTTTATCCTAATATTTCCCGCACTGGGCTATGAGCTCTGGGAGGGTGGAGACCATGCATCCTTTATCAATGTAAGCTTCTCTTGACTTGGCTCCTTGTCTAACATAAAGTAAGGGATTAATCAAAGATTATTGACTGAATGCAGTACAGAGAGTTTAGGATGGGCAATAGAAAAATGCATATCTTATTCTTTGAAAAGAAAAAGCCACTAGATGTCACTATAAAATAACAGATGTACTATTTTATTCCTGTAATGGAACATTTTATGAAGATCCAGTTATTTTTTAGCTCCTGTACCTTTTTGTGCAGCAGCCCAGTTTGTAAGAAGGCTCAAAAGTTTAAAAGTATTAAAAAAGTAAGTAAATGGATAAATACGAGAACCATATTTTTCATCCTTACTTTAACAGACTATTAGGAAATAAGTGCCTGAGGTCTAAATCACAGAATTCTAGGCTTGTCAGAGCAAGAAGAAATCTTTGAGACAGCAAATCATCCTTGCACACAGCACAAGGTCAAACCCAGCACTTTAGAGGTGAGGAAATTGTGGCCCAGAAGGAGAGGGAAAGATTTACCAACAAGTCGCAAGTTACCAATAGCCCTTGAGAATTAATCTAACTTCAAGGAGTATTTTTGGGCTGAAGGTGTGTATTTTTTGTAGACCCTGTTTTCGTGTCCATTAATTACTTAGGATGACACATCCAACCAGGCAGAAAAGAATTCACTGACTTTCAGAAAGAGAAAACATTTGGCTGCCAAGAGAGGGCACTTCCTCATAGCAACTGCATAGCAGGAGTTGGGGGCACTGTGTGCCTGGCGTTTCCACACTAATTCCCAACAATCTTATGAACCATATATTATTTCCATTATGCGGATGAAGAAACTGAGATGCAAAGGGAGATGGTCTAACACAGGGTCACGTCTCAAGTTAAAGTAAGGGTGTTTGAATTGGAATCTAGTTTTCCCTAAATCCAGAGACTCTATTCTTTCCATCAAAGTCTGGGACACGAACCCAGGACTTCTGGCTATAAGAAGAAATGAAAGCAATGATTTCGAAGTGTGGCCCCAGAACCAGCAGCACCGACATCATGGAGGAAATTGTTAGAAATGTGCATGCCTGGGTCCACCTACCGAACCAGAAACTCAGGCACTAGGGGGCTTGGCACTCTGTTTTAGCCAACCCTGTTAAAAATGGTGATGTGCAAGTGCACAGACATGTGCAAACACGTGTGTGTACACACACAGACACATGAGTTTGAGAACCATTATATAGGCATGTGGCTTCAGAAATCAGAAGCCTCTCAGAGATCCTAGAGGCACCCAAACCAAGTGAGCCCGAAGAGCAGCCCAAGCTCCTCCTTGTATTCCTAGGAGAAACCCTGGGGATGCCCTTTCTGGTTAGGGTAAGTCCAGGGAACCTAGCCTGAACAAAGTTCTGAGGATCATGCTGTAAATATTTACTTTCCTTTGAGGCCACTGGTTCACAAAAGGCCATGATACGGTTTTCCCTCCACTACTCAAAGGGGAAATAAATATCAAAACCATTTTTTTGATGGAAGAAGGCCAGCAGACTCAACAGCGGTTAAGGTAACAGGAGTGATCAATAAAAAGTTAATTTAAGAAAGGAAACAAATTCCTAACCCAAATCAATAGGAGTAAACATTTTATTATATCTGTAGCTTAGTTTGTATGTTTTTTAAAGTTCAGCCTTTACACATACATCTTGTTCTTGGAGTAATGATGAGCAGTAGAAAAATAAGAACTGTGGTTGGTGGTCCTAAGAAAACTCTGCAGATAGTGGGGGTTATGTATGATGTCAAGTCATTATTGCTAAAGGTTTGGTTTCTGCCCTCAGCTAATAATGTCTAAAACAACTGTACAGATCTTCCTGTTGCATGTAAATAATTCAACCAAAACAAGGAGGATGGCTTTCTGATCAAACAACATTAATATGCAAGCACAGATTAAATAAAAGCATAGCCAACCGAATCAAAGGCAAATATGCCTTTAATGGAACTGGATCCCTCCAGCCCTGGAGCTGCTTTTTTAACCGATTTTCTTGTGGGACTCATATAATGGCAGTCCCCAAAGAGAAGTTCCATGTTGTGATCAGCAGTGGTATCAGCTTCATAAAAGAAGTGGGGAGCTTCTTAAGGGGACTACCTTGAAGTGGATGGATACTCATTTAGACGTGTTGTTTTTAGTACATTTGACACAACAGTCTTGTGACTTAGTGCTCATTGCTTTAGTGAGAAGGGTGAGCGATCATCACACCTGTAGACAGGAGGCCCCACGGAACAGTGACAATCATGATTTCATTTGACTGTCTTAGCACTGGAAAGACCTAAATGATTTGGACACTGAACCTCTCTCCTTTACCTCTCCAAGTTCAAGGCCTGAGTTCATGACTCAGCCAGATTCCCTGGGAAGCTCAGGAGAGATGGGGATCAGGACTAATCCTCGGTAGCCCACTGATCTACAGGACAATCAAGACATTCACTGGACTCATACCACAGCGATATATGTGCACCCATGTTTATAGCAGCACAGTTTGTAAGAGCTAAAACTTGGAAACAGCCCAAATGCCCATCAACTGGAGACTGGATAAAGAAGATGTGGTTTTTCTATAAAATGGAGTACTACTCAGCCATAAAGAACAAGAAACTAGAGACATTTATAGCTAAATGGATGCATATTGAGGCCATCCTCTTAAGTGAAATAAATAGGACACACATGTATAAATACCGAATAGTTTCTCTAGTGTGAGAAACTGAGAGTGTAAATAAGGATTAAAAGGATTAATAATGAATAATTGATACTTTGAAATAGGAAAAGGTCCAAAGGGGTAGGGGTGGTGAGAGGAGATGGGGAAAGGAGAGAAGGGAAAGGAAAAATTATGAGAAAAGAAAAAAAAATGGAAATGAGGTCTACGTAAATAGGGAAGGGTTGAGGGGTAAAGGGCACACAGGTAATGGGGAAAAAATAAGAACGAAGATACATTATGTACAGGTACAAGCACCCAATGATAAATGTAAACATATTGTATACCTAAAATGTACCAATAAAAGAATTTAAGCAAAAAAAAAAGAAGACTTTCACTCATTTCCTCAAGGGACCGACATACCTCCTGTGGAAGGCAAAACTATTCCAAGCAGAGCACTTACTGGACTCAATAACTCCAAGAGGCTGAGGGCCTTACATTCACCAAACAAACTACTGTAATATGCTGCATATCTGTCAAATATGGGACACATATACAATGGTAGTTCCATAGATTATAATATAGTCTAGGTGTGCAGTAGGCTATACCGTGTAGGTTTGTGCAAGTACACTCTATGATGTTTGCTCAACATATCGCCTGGTGGCATGGATCTCAAAACATTTCCCAGCCTTTGAGTGATGTGGGACTGTATTTGGTTCTCCTTGCTAAGGTTTTCTGCCATTCTTTACACCTCATTCAAAGAACTTTTCTGTGTATATAAGGTGAACTTTTAATTTTTTTGCAGTACTGGGAATTGAATTCAGCACCTTCATACCAAGCTACATCCCCAGCATGTTTTAATTTTTTATTTTTTTAAATTTTGAGGCAGGGTTTCACTAAGTTGCTAAGTTGCCTAGACTGGACTCAAGACTTGCAATCCTCCTGCCTCAGCCTTCCAGAGTGCTGAGATCACAGGAAGTGTGCCACCATGCCCAGCCACAAAAGTAACATCTTAATAAATTATGTTTTCTTTCTCTCTGATTAGCTAACAGTTCACCTACCTGTGTCCTATGGGGACACTTAATGAAGCACAAACCGGCTTTCCTTGAACAAAAGGATTTTCTTGGTGCCATTCTTTTCTTTCTCTTATAAAGCAGGAAAATTATGTGATTATTTTTCTTCACGGAAAAAAAAATTTCTAATGCCTCTAAATTCAAATTCAAGGTGGAATTCTTCACATAAGCAGTCATGGTGATATTTACTTCTTTTTAAAAGAAATTGCTCTCCTACTTCCCAAAGCCCAGTAGTTTCCAAAGTACATAAATCTAAGGGCTTCTGCAAACAATGAAAAAGCTGGGTTCTTTAACAAGATGTGAAATTCCAAGCTTTATGACCCATAGTTACTAACCTTTACCTAGAATCTACTCACTAGCTTGGCATCATGAAAAGTTTTGCAGCTTACACTCACCTCCCCACATTTTTTGCATTCTGAAATTATTTTGTGAGTTTCGGATCATTAATACTCAGGGTGCTTTTGAGGTGGAAGGAACTTTTAGAGAAAACCCCCATTCCATATGTAGATGAGGTAGCCTGGACCCCATGAAGGGATATAGTTTGTCCAAGTCACATTCAGACCAGTTTTGTCACTGATTAACAAACTCGGGTTTCCTTACTTCCTGTCCAGAGACTCCTCCCTCCTGTGTGAAATCCCCTGTCAAGCTGCTATCCCCTGAGGGGGGCATCTAGAGCAGCCAGGGTTAGGGGTTTGCTGTCTTCATACTTCCAACACTGAAACACTGAAACAAGAGTAGGCTGGGGAGAAGGGGAGAGGAATGGTGAGCTCCAAACCCAAGGGGATAGGGGGAGGTCGGGATATGTTTAAGTGCCCCCACTGGCTTCCATGATTAATGTCTTGTTGTTCCCTTGATCTTTGGATGACCCCTGTTTCTCTGTCTCCCTGTCTCTGTCTGTCTGTCTGTCTCTCTCTCTCTCTCTCACATACACACATACACACACACACACACACACACACACACACATGCACACACAGTCTTGCTAATTTTCTAGGACTGGCCTTACACTTGAGGTCCTTCCATCTCTGCCTCTTGAGTAGCTGAGATTAGGGGTGTGTGCCACCACACCCAGCTTTCTAGTATCTCTTGACTTGGGAACCCATTGCTTCTGCCCCACCTTTTTATTGGGCTAGTACATCCACTATGAAAGACTCCGTGATCCAGGTCACCACTAGAAAGTAACAAAACTGGTACTTTTGTGACAGTCAATTAGGGAAAGGGCATGTGCAAGGAGAGGACATAGTGTCCTTGCAGCCCTGGAGGTGAGAGCCTTGGCCTTGGGTTGAAAACAACTGCTGAATGGATTCTTGATCAATGAATTAAATTTTTTTTTCTCCTGAGTATACCAATTTTATTTGCTTTGGTTACACAACCAGTAGTGGGATTACTGGATCATGTGTTCTATTTTTTCTTAATTCTTTTATTGGTACATTGTAGGTATACAACACAATTACATTTCTCATTGGGAATTGTACCTTTACATAGTGCATCTTGGTTCTTATTTTTTCCCCATTCCTAGCCCTCCCTTCACCCCCTCCACGCTTCCCTATTTACAAAGACTTTATTTCCATCTTTTCCATTTCTCATCATTTTTTCCTTTCCCTTCTTTCCTTTCCCCTGCCCCTCTCACTACCCCTGCCCCTTTGGACCTTTTCTTCCTATTTTACATTATCGATTATTCATTCTAATAATTGGTACATTTTAGATATACAATATAATGACATTCATCACTGGAAATTTGCACCTTTACATAGTCTCTCTTGGTTCTTATTTTCACCCTTGCCCAGCCCTCCCTTCAACCCCTCCATTCCTCCCTATTTACAAAGATTTTCTTCCTATTTTTCCATTTTCTCATATTAATCCCATTCCCTTCTATCCTTTCCCCTAGCCCTCCCACTTCCTTCCCCTTTGCCACTTTTCTTCCTATTTCACATTACCTATTAATGGGCATCTGAAATGAACAGACATTTCTCAGACAAAGAAGTAAAAGCAGCAAAGAAACATATGAAAAAATGTTCAACATCACTGGTCATTTGAGAGATGCAAATGAAAACAGCACTGAGATTCCACCTCACTCCAGAAAGAATGGCTGCTATCATGAAATCAACCAATAACAAATGCTGGCGGGGCTGTGGGGAAAGAGGAACCCTGCTCCATGGCTGGTGGGAGTGTAGCCTGGTGCAATCACTGTGGAAATCAGTATGGAGATACCTCAAAGAACTAGGACTGGAAGTCCCATTTGACCCCGCTATTCCACTGCTGGGGATCTTCCCCAAAGAATTAAAAGAATCATACCACAGTGATATATGTGCACCCATGTTCATAGCGGCACAGTTTGTAATAGCTAAAACTTGGAAACAGCCCAAATGCCCATCAACTGGAGACTGGATAAAGAAAATGTGGGTTTTTTATAAAATGGAGTACTACTCAGCCCTAAATAATGAGAAATTAGAGACATTTATAGCTAAATGGATGCACATTGAGGCGATACTCTTAAGTGAAATAAATAGGACACACATGTGTAAATACCGAATAGTTTCTCTGGTGTGAGAAACTGAAAGTGTAAACAAGGGTTAAAATGATTAAAATAAATAATTGATAATTTGAAATAGGAAAAAAGGTCCGAAGACGAAGGGGTGAAGGGAGAGGAAGGGGAAAGAGGGAAAGGAAAAACTATGAGAAAAGAAAAAAAAATGGATATGAAATCTATAGGGAAGGGTGGAGGGGGTGAAGGGCGCACAGGTAATGGGGAAAAAAATAAGAACCAAGATACATCATGTACAGGTACAAGCACCCAATGATAAATGTAAATGAATTGGATACCTAAAATGCACCAATAAAATGTACCAATAAAATTAATTTAAAAATAAAAAAAAATAAGTGCTAGTCACTTCGTTGGAGGCATTGTGCATGTAATGAAGAGGGCGTGGGTTCTAGAGCTGCACTGTCCAGCATGGCGGCCACCAGCCATGCATAGCTAGTGAGCGCTTGAAATGTGGCTGGTCCCAACTGAGAAGTGCTTTTTTTGGGCATACTTTTGCTCTACATGATATTTATATTTGTTGAGAAATTGGTACATATATACCATACCTTAATTATTTTCAATCCTTTCCCACCCTCCCCCCTCTGAGAAGCACTTTAAGTGCTTTTAAGCATACTAAGATTTCCAAGATATGGAGATAAAATAGTTAATTAATTAATTAATCATTATCATTAATTAATTATTTGTACTGATTATTTGGTAAAATGATAGCATTTGGTGTATACTGGTTCAATGAAATATCATTTAAATTAAGCAGCAGGAGATTAAAATTACCTATGTGACTTGCTTTGTATCTCTGTTGGACAATGCTCTTCTAGAGCCAGGATGCCTGGGTTCAAATTCCAGCTCTGGTTGTTACTAGCTGTGTCGTATTAGACAAATAACTTCACCTCTCTGTGTTTTTGCTTTTCCTATTTAGAATGTGGAAAATATCAGGGATCTTTAGAAAGACAAAAAGAGGTGCTATATAAGAGGTTCTTAGAAACATGCCTGGAGCATAGCACTCAAAAAATATTAGTTACCATTACTGCCATTATTGTAGCACAGATAAGGATATTCAGCAAGAGGGTGTTATTCAACCTTGCTAAAATCACAGAGCTGAGTAGGGACCGTCAGCAGGTCTGTTTGACTCCTGAGCCCAAACTCTTGCCCCTGCCCTAGTGGATGCCCAATGTGGTATTTGTAGTTGCATTGCCAGATGTGCTAGTGTCACTGGCTTATGTGCCCTCACTCACTGGTTACCCACTCTCACTTGAGCATGCGTACAACCTCAGGAGCCCCAGGCCAGGAGCAAGACTGGCCTGGTGGGAACAGTAAATATGAAGTAGGAGGTAGCTGGATAGGCCAGGATGTGGAATAAGGGTCCAACCCCATAGGTTCTGAGAGCCTCTTACAGGCCTTACCAATGGGATTTGAGCATTTCAGAGACACAGGGCCTAGCAGTAGGGGTACAGCTGGCAGCCATCTTGGCCCAAGCTTCCTATTCCACAGATGTGGAAACCAGATAGGCCATTCCGTGCCATCTCCAGACTGTGTGAAGCACAGAGATGCATGGAATCATTTCTTTAGGGACCTTCACAGAGAAAAGAAATCAAGTAACAGGGCTTTTTCACATGGTAGGCACTCAATAAACATTATTTGAGGCAATTTTGAGCCTGCTGTGCATGCCCTGTCTGGGAAGCAAGCACCTCAAGTGTGCTGTGAAGAAATCATTAGAGGAAATCTAGTCAGGAAATGGCTGCTCTCAGCATTGTGCTATTTTCTAGAACAGCACAAAGAAAAGTTTCCCCCTAAATGAAGGCGGCCCTTCTTGAGCCCTAGGTTGATTTTAATAAGCTCTAATATTGTTTTAAGGTGCTGAGAGAAATAAGTGCAAACCCAGGCTTTGTGGGGGAAGCAGACCTCCGTAACCATTTAAGCTGTAAAGAATCAGAGCCATTCAGAATTTTAGGGGCTGGTGGGGTCATGGCTCCTTTCCCCTGGGAGGGGTTTTCTTCAGATATCCTGGCTGCAAAAGGCATAATTACTGAATAACATGGCTGTGCTCCATGTGTGTGGAAATAAGCATTATATACGGTAACAGCCACAGCCTTGTTCCTTTACAATGGTAATACTGGGAGTAAGAAACAACTCATTAATCTGCCACCAAACCTCCCTACCTAAAGAATATGATGCCAGCCTGGTGTGAGTACAGGAGGGGGCACTGAACCCACAGAGATCTTGTTTGAGCAGAAGGAACAACTTGGAAGGTTATGTTGATGTAGAAAAGCCTGCAAGAGTTCCATGAGTTGTGTGCATCAGAGGCTTAATTTTCATGATGTAGATAAAGGAAGGTGCATTTCCTTTTTAAGGCAAAAGAAGAGCTCCCCTGGCCTGTGGTAAAGCCCTGGGGAGCCAGGGGTTAGTGACTTCATCGCCCTTCTCCACTCTCAACAATTTAACATCACACTTGTAATGTCCCCAATCCTAGAGCAAAAGCATTTCTATACCTATCCAAAATGTGACATAATGGGAAAACTTAAAGTATTTCCAAGTCTGATAATTATGCACATTGTAAAATGTAAGTTATACTGTAGTTCCATTTTCTTTCATTAGATCATAAATAACCCACAATTTGTGACAGAATATGAAATTTTTCTTTTAAAAAATAGCACTTTACAAGCTCTATCTTGTACTAAATGGGACTTTATTTCATGGAAAAGGTGTAGGGCCATTTTATTTGTGATAATGGGGAAACAATTCACTGAAGAGGGAGCCCAAGAGTGTTCCACACCCTGTGTACACAACGGCACTCTAGGTTGCTCTCTGGTCCAGCCAGTGCCATGTAGTACATATGTAAGCTGGTCACATGATTAAAGGCAGGTCCCTGAGAGAAGGGGACTGATAGGAGCCACCCATCCTCTACATTTTGTCCAGAGGTTTGGCAAACTGACAATCACTTTACCAATGTGAACACCAAAGCTCAGATATGAAGGATAGAGACATATCCAGGGTCACACAACCAATTTATAGCCGAGCTAGATTCCCAAGAGCCAAGATCCCAAACCACGTCTCTGACTCTTTGCTCAGATTTTTGAACATCATGCTCAAGATGACTGATGCACAGGAATCAGCTTTTAGGAAACGGTATCCCCTTCTCCACTGTGAGATTAGAAACTTATACAGGAAGACTCAAGGTCAAGTCTCACACTTAGAGATGTATCTGACCTTGGCCTCCCAACTCAAGGCAAATTCTGGAAGGGAGCACCAACCTTGACCTTTTACATTAACCACGAACTCCGAAGATGTGCCAATGGGAAGTCATGTTCATGTACGTGATGGATAACCCACCTACAGGGCTTCCCTTCCTGATTTGGCCTTTCTCCCAGGAACTGAAGTTCATTCACACAGACAGTGACCCACAGGAAGGTGGATTTACGGTCACAGATGATTACTCTAGATGACATTCCCCTTCCCACAACGGTTTTATTGAAAGGCTAGTAAAGAAAATCCATGGATATCAGATCCTAGGAAAAGGAAGGAGAGGAGGGAGGGAGAAGGGAAGGGAAGGAGAAACAGGAAGAAAGGTGGGGGAAAGGAGGCAGGTGGGGAGGTTAGTAACAATCAGAAGTCTCTTCTATCTTCAGTCCTTCATCAGCCCTGTAAAGTGTATAGGGCAAGGTATAGCACTCCCATTTTACAGATGAGGAAGCAAAGCCTCAAACAAGGACACCTAACTACTAGGACCAGAAGCCACACCTTCTACCTCCTCATTCAGTGTTTTCTCACTACTGTCAGTTGCACGGTGTCTTACTTTTCTCATTGCTGAGACAAAATATCTGACACCCAAAGTTAAAGGAGGAAAGGTTTATTTAGCTCACAGTTTCAGTCCATAGTCAGCTAGCTCCAAGGCAGGCTGGCATGGCAAAGGGGCATCACAGAGGAGAAACGGTCCATGGCGGACAGTAAGCAAAATGCATCAAGACACAAGCAAGTGACAAACAACAAGCCTGGACCACAGCTCTTTCTGCCCCGTATATCTTGCCCAGGCTACCTGTCCTTGGGGTCACTTCCAAAAAGCTCTACCTATGACTGTATGAGGCTTTGAAGGGACATCTAGATACAAGCCACAACACAAGTAAGCACCAAATGGATGTCTCAACGGTCTCAAGAGTCTCTTGCTAACCAGGCTGTATGTTCTTTAAGAGCCTTAAGAGCCAAACTATGTGGCATCTTTCCCATCTCTCAGCACAGAGCCCAGAACTTTATGGGAGCCCAAACTGGCAGAGCAACTGATGAAACATCTACCATAGGTCTTAAAATTGCCCAGAATGCTCCTTCTTGCCCTCTTTTACCCCTCTGTATGTCAGTTTTTTCTCTCAACAATCAGAATGAAGGGCACTGTTCTCATGCCATGTAGGCTCCGACCTCCTAATATCACCTCTTCCTCTCTGGCTGCTGCAGCTGTTCAGGCCCCGGTGTTGGCATTTCTCCAGCCTGGGGAGACTTCTATACTTCAAACCTGGAAGAGTGAAGAAGGCCCTTCTTTCCCAGCCTATCCTCACTGATGCCTTTAGCTGCTGTTTCTTTCATCCTTTATGGTAGCCAGAACTCCTCCCTCTCCTACATTGTCCATCCCTTGTTCTATACCTCCCCCTGCCTTTCCCCACTGGCTCTCTGCTTAGGCTGCTCAAATCTAAAGAACCTGATTAGAAAGTTCCCTTTCACCCATGCACATAGCAGCACAAATGCAGATTTCCGCTTACAAGAGGCAGCCGGAAGGGGCAGTGTGGTGCCCTCTTCACTTAAGGTGGAATTTCAGGCAGCATCTGGGCAAGTACTACAGGCCTAGGAGCCCTTCTGAAATCATAGCCTGCAGGGAACTAGTGATGATACCCAGGCAAAAGGCTACTTCACCAGTCACAATCAGGAAGTCCATTTCATTCTACCCAAAAAAAAAGCAGCAAAGGAATTTAAGATGAGACTATTTGGTGACAGTTTTGATCAAACTTTTTTTTTTCCTTTTCAGAATCATGAATCAGTCATGAATATAGTAAGTTAAAACAGGACTTGATTTCCCTAGGGGTATTTTTGAAGTCCCATCGTTCCCTTATCCCACTTCCTTTTATTTAACATTCATGAGTCAAGGTGTTACTAGAAATGTTCGTGAGAAAAACACATTGACCTTCACCTTGTATGTGGTGGAAAGAATGTGTTGACAGTTGAAACACGGGCAGATACATTTTGGACAGGCTGGTGTTGCTGCACTTCAGGGTACCAGGTTCAGTTCAGTTGATAAGTGAGTCATCTTTGAGAGTCTTAATTGGAAATATTTCTAATTGCCAGTTCATTTTCAAGGATTAGAGAACTATTATTCTGAACTTTTCTGAAGCCAACACATCCTCTTTCTTCTCCTAAAATGTTCTCTGTGACAAAGAGCTTTTAACAAAGCACATTTGCTTTCTCTCCCATTAGATCCTCATGGCAAGCCTATAAAAGAGACAGGTCCAGCCCATTTCATAGACATAGAAATTAGTCCACAAAGAGGTGAAAGGTCAAATAGTTAGTAAGTGATCAAGTTACATATGTCTTAAACCCATGTCTAGACGTCCAGACTCATTTTGTGCCCCATGCCACTTTGCTTATTTTATTTGAGAATGAAAGGAATTTTGAATGACACAGTACAGAGATTTCTGCAACAAACTAACCAGACTTGCAACCAGAACTAGCTCTGCAGGGCATCATGACTTTAGGGGTGCTGGGAATCCCATCTCAGAATGGCCAGGAAGCCCAAATACAAAGTTACCCCTTTGATTGAGGGATCTATGTCTTGTGTGTGTGTGTGTGTGTATGTGTGTGCGTGTGTGTGTTGAAGAGAGAAATGGGGACAGGGAGTGGAGGATCATAAGCTATTAAAACTCATCAGATAAGGAAGGACTAAGTGATCTCTAAGATATCTATCCTATGGGTTTAATAATCAGATACTACATTGGGGCAGGGATGGAGTAAGGTAGAGAAAAGGGTGTACAAGGCATGAATAGAGATGTATATTGAGTTCTGAGGACAGAGAAGAAAGCCAAGAAGGAACATAGAGTACCTTAAAGGTGTACTCAGCTACCTTAGACTTGTACTACATCTGAGGACCTGTCAAAAATATCTAGTATAAAAAAAAAGAATATCTGGTATAAAAACACATGTGAGAACAAAGACATAAAGGGTAAAGCATAAGATTTTAACTGCATTTAAGCATAAGATTTTGCAGAGAAAATTAGTAGACTGGTTTTTAGTGGACTCATTCCTGATTAAGCTATTAGTTCGAACTCATATTCATTCCATCACTGTTCACATATGCTAAGAAACTGAACTGTAGCTCACAGTTCAGTTATCTTTGTTCACACTGCTGGCTTCAGGTGCAGCACTGCCTGCTCTACCTCTCTGTCCAAATAGTATGCAGGGAACTCAAGGGAATGAGTTCCAGGAACTCCTCAGGTACACAACCCCATGCATAGACTCAAGTCCTTTATACAACATGGTGTAGCATTTGCATAGAACCTACAACTATCCTCTTCTATACTTGGAAATCTTCTCTAGATTACTTGTAGTACAAATAAAAAATAGTTACACTGTGCTGAATAATGAAAAGAAAAAAACTCTACATGTTCTAGATCGTTTTTGTCCAAAGATTTTCTGACCTTGGCTGAATTCACCAATGTCGAGTCTATGGGTAGGGAACATTGATTTCCACTTCTTTGCTCCTGATGTCCATAGCTGAAGCAGCCACGCCTTTCTCTGAAGCTCCAGAAAGGGTTACCTGACTTCTCCTAGGGGACCCTGTTCATCTGACTTTGGAACTCCTGTCTGAGTCTTCTGTTCCTTTTAAGGTTGTGGACATCCGGAGAGAGGAGAGGTCCTCTTTCTGTCTCCTTTCCACTATTCTCAAGGTCCTTGCTGGCTCAGAATCTCATAGAAAGAATAATGCATAGATAAAAGCTTTGAAGCTAAGCGTCTCTGGAGTCAGAAAGTTCTGGAAGCAAGCCCCTGCTTGTGTGAACCTCTAAGTCTTGGTTTCCTCCTCTGCGAGCACACATTTCACCATCATGACTTTTTGATGGACTGACCCACCTAGACTGCTTGGCACAACGGTAAGACACCTGGTGCACATTCCACAATTCTTCACTAGTGATGCTATTTTGCTCTTAATGGAATGTGCCGTTCTCTAAGGCACCCTTTAGCAGTAACTATATAGAGCCATTAGACCAGAAGCAAAGGGAATCACATTTCTGGGACAGGGTTTGTTCAATGACCCGAGTCAAGATATATTTACAGTAACTTTCACCCCTCAAAATGCAGGAAAAGTCAGGAACTGGTTTCAACTTGCATTTGATATTTCTGCAGCCCACACACTGAATGCCACCGAAGCCTCCATTCCCCGAACAGCGGTTTGTAGGCATGGAATAGCAGCAGTTTTTCATTTTCCAGAGTCCACTCACCCTTCCAAGAATCTCAGTGCCTCATTGATTCATAATACAGTGCATAAAGATTTCATTTTTCCTGCCCACAGTGATACATTATGGAGGCAATCTGTTTTGCCACTGAAAAGTTTGCTTAGTAGAAAAATTCGGAGTTTTGACATTCAGGAAATTACAGTCATCTGTAAAACACGATTGATGTGCCAAGGCTAACATTTTCATTGCACTCGCGGAGCCAGAATAACTATGATAAAATATGTGTTACCCCACACACATTTCAGGATCCTTTAAGGAAACATTCGTTAGCTAGGAGCACCTCCACCAAGGGCTCCTGTGCTACCTCAGAGATGCCACGGAGCTGCTCCCCATTCATAAGTCTGCCTCCAGTGAGCAGACAGAGACCCGGCTTCTAACATCAAATGATGCTTCAACTCATCTTCCTTCCGGCTCAGTGCTGGTCTAAAGACGGCAGCTATTTTTCCCTCACTGCCAAGTTAACAGCATGAAAGGGAATCAAGAGAACTGAATTGTGTATTCCACTTCCATTTTGGAACTGCTTACCAGCCACAACCGGCGCAGGTATAGATTAGGCCCCACAAGAAGCCAAAGGTTTAGAAAAGTGAAATTAGATGGTTCTACATCCCTACCATTCAAATTTGTGCCGTGTGTGCGTGTGTGCGTGTGTGCGTGTGTGTGTTACTAGGAACTGAGCCCAGGCCTTTGCAATGGAGCTACATCCTCAGTCCTTTTTGTTTTATTTTCAGAAAGGGTCTAGCTAAGTTGCTGAGTTGCCCAAGCTGCGCTCCAAATTTCAATTCTCCTGCCTCAGCCTCCCAGAGCGTTGAGGTTACAGGTATGCACCACCAATGCCTGGCTTGTGCTCTATATTTTTATACCCAAGCATTTCTTTGTCTCTTTCTAGGTGCAATTTTTAATGTGAAATGATATCGGAAGCCTGGGGCCCTGGAACTGTCCAACATCTGATTTTGGAGTGATAAATGCAATCAACTTAGCTGAGGGGTGTGGCCTACGTCTACGACCTTATTAAGGGAGCTGTTTTTTGGGGTCAGGTTTGGCCAGGTAACAGGTATTGTTTCCTTGGTCCTTGTGCACAGGGACCCACAGGAAGTGCATATGCAAACTGTGTGAGTCCATGGCAGAAGACAAGTGCCAGTGCTCTTGACACTGGAAATGGCTCAGGGCGATCCCTATGCAGCTCTGGGTCAGCTTCTTGAGACACTGGGAAATGCATTCCCACAAATCATAGAAGTCTGACTCATGAATCAAGCCATCTGTAAAGGCCTCTGTTACAGTTTGTGTCTAGATGTCCTGCCAAACCCTCAGGCGCTCATAGGTGGGGCTGTGGGAAGGTGACTGGATCACGAGGGTGTGACACTCATCAGTGGATTAGTCCACTGATGGGTTTATAGCTAAATAGGATGTTGGAAGTGAAGCCTAATTGGAGGAGGTGGGTCACTGGGGCTGTGGGCTCAGTCTCTCTCCTTTCTTCCTCCCTTGATCTATCCCCTGACTGCCATGCCATGAGCTGCTTCTCCTCTGCCACATCCCTCTGCCATACCGCCCTGCCTTGCAGCCAGCCCACTATGGCCTGAAGCTTGTACAAACTGTGAGCCAAATAAACCTCTCCTCCTTTAAGTTGTGGGTGTCGAGTATTGTGTCCCAGCAATGAGAAAATAACTAAGACAGCCTCATAGAAGTCCTGCAGACACCTATAATCCATACCCCCAGTGCACACTAACATTTTACTATGTGATAAACACATTCCTAGGTGCTTAACACTCATTAATTCATTTAATTATCCCAAGCACACTATGAGGCAGCTACTAAGATTATCGTCCTCATTTTATGGATGAACAGGCTGAGGTACAGAGAAGTTGAGTAACTCTCCTCAGGTCACACAGCTGGCTTGTAAGAGGTAGAGCTGGGATTCGCATTCCCAACAGGGTGGCTGCAGAGCCAATGCTCATGATCTGCATTGCCTTGCTGAAAAGCAAATATGTAAAGCTTTCTTTTGTCAGAAATGCTACTTAGATTCTTTCTCGAGTGTCCCATCGCTGTGGGAGGAAGGCTCTCTTCTCTTTCTGAAGGTCTAGTGAAACTCCTTGCAGTTACCAATTTAGCTTTGTGTACTTCGCAGAGCAGTTGCGCAGAGGCCAGATGGGCAAGGCTAAAGCTAAAGGGTAAGGGGCTGGGGGAGATGGAGGTCAAAGACACAGTTAGGCAAAGACCACAGCTGCCCAAGAGTACTTGGACCCTCTAGCAGGTCAGTGAGAGCGAAAGTGATTTCTCCAGGGAGGGTTGAGGATCCCTTTGCCGCCCCCTCCCCTGCCACATGCACGCTCGCGCACGCGCGCATGCGCACACACACACACTGCTTAAACTTTGAACCCATATACAGAATTCCTCAGTCCCACTGCTCCCATGTGCTCCTGACTTCTGCTGAGTTGGTTTATGATTGAGGGAAACTGATGGACAGTCAGGTGAGCCAAGAGGACTCATCAGAACACAAGGAGGGGTGTAGAAGCTGAAGGGATGGAGAAGAATGGAGGGGAAGAAAAGGGAGTTGTGGAGTCAAGAATGGAAAGGGAGAACTGGAAAAGCACGAGGAGGAGCAAGCCGGCTGGAAAAGAAAAGAGGTGGCTGGGCATGGCATGAGAAAGTGTGGGGGAGGCTTAGAGGAGGAGGCCCCGGAGAAAGGCAGATGGAGATGCCCTCCCTCCTTGCCTGTGCCATCCAAACCCGCCCACAGGGGCTCTGTCTCCTCCTCCTTGGCACTTGCTTGGGAACTTCAGAAAAGCACGAGCGGGGCTGGCGCAGGGCTCCAACTGCATGATCTTGCTCTTTTTTCCTCTGAGTCCCACGTCCTCTTAGGCCCACGTGTTTCCTTTCCTTGGATGTTTGACACGTGCTGCATTTTTTGGTTCGTGACTAGGCTATATACTCTTTACGGGTTGGGACCAGCTCTTCACAGCATTATTTCTGGCCTCAAATCTCTCCCCAGCCATTATAGATCTTGTGAGCATTAGGGCAGCTGACATATTAAGCCTCTAGTAATCACTAGTTTGAATTTATTAGTACAGGCATTACTAGAAAGCAATTAAGATCCTTGCAGGTATGGGGTCCACAAGGACACCCAAAGGACGAATGGAGCAAGTACCTAAAATACTTCCCTGGCTACACAACTGCCCCCAGCCGATCTATTGTCTAAAGTGATGGAGCCCTGATATATTCTTCTTTCTATATAACTATTCTTCTGTATTCACATAGTATATACAGACTCAACTTTCAGAAGCAGTCCTTAAGTGTTCTTAGGCCCGAATAAGAATGCCTTTAGAAGTTACCTCAAATTCTTTTTGGAAGTAGGCAGGATATCCAAAAAGGTAGGGCAAAATCAGAAAGCCTTTCTCTTTGTTTATCTGCAAGATGTCTTACACATTGATTTAGAGGGCTTTATTACTCTGTGAGTCACACAGCTGGCTTACCCCAGGTCTTGACATCTAGACTCCATAAAAAGAGCCAAATATATTGAGACAATTCCAGAGGCGCTCTCACTCACATGGCTCCTATGTGCCCTGCTGGGCCAGCCTGGCTCCTGACACCATCCAAGAAATGGAACTTGACAGGCCCTGGGAATTTGCAGCAGTAGGTCTATTCACTCTTCCTCCAAGGGGAGGCGCCAGAGGCTGTTTGCAGATAAGTCTCATAAAGTCTGTGTGCTGTTGAGAGTAAGATTTAGGAGACTCCAAATCTACTATGCACAGACAAAAGACCCACAGTGCTTCGGCCCCACTTCATTCAGTCGGGTTTTCCTTTTCACTCCTCCCTGCTGCAAATCCACACTGAGTATGCCCATTTCTCCTTTGTAATAGTCAGTCCTCAGGACCCCAAGAAAGCAAGGCCTTGGAGGGTTCTGCAGGCATGAGCCAGAGAGCGGCTCCCACATGCCTCTCCCAGCAGCTCCCCAGCTTTTCTTTCCATCCCAGCCCCCTTCACAAAGTTTTCTGGCTCCATCGATTTCATCCTTTTCCCACTTAGCAATTTCCTTCATTTCTGTCCCTAGACAGCTTTTCTCACACCTCCCCCTATTGTTCGGTTTTTTCTATCACCAGGATGATAGATGATCCAATAGGCATTTACATTTACAAAGCAATTGCATTTACATAAGATAGTTCTTATCTACAGTCTAGAGAGGCACAAGTATAATACATATATAATAGAGAGCTCGCCTATTCATCACCCACATTTACAATGCTTTCAAAGGCATGGACTGTTCTCAGAATTGGTATATGAGAGAGAGCCCTATAAAATTCATCATTAAAGGTAATCAATGAGTTCCAACTAATATGCTCTGTACCTTGAGGTAAAAATATACCAAAAGTACGGGGAAAACATATTTACTCCTTAAAGTTTGCTGAATTTAATTTGAGCTCTCATCGATTTCATTTAATACAAAGATTATATAATCAGGAAGTTAGTAGCAATTGGAAATACCAAGGCTAGTCTTCACCCATCAGGGCATTTTGGCAATATCTAGTAATGGCAGGAGATTCTCATTTAATTGAATTGGAAATACAACATATATTAGCTTACAGAAACTTAATCAGTGTGATCAAATTAAAACAGGCCACTCAGACATACCATCCTGATTAAGGCGCTGGCAAACACTCCACAATTATCAGAGATTTGTGGTGTTAATGATTTAAACTCGCATTTCTCCTCTTGGGATTTAGACATGGATTTTTTTTTTACCTAAACAATTAGAAAACTCCATCCTTTATTTTGAAAAATGTTGCAACAGTATTATTGACATTAATTCTCAAAGAATGCAGAATAGTAAACAGCATGTGCTGGGATGTCTTTTTTTTTTTTCCTTTTAGCAGTCAATGCCTTCTCTTTGGGTTGAGGATCATTAATCTGAAAGCTTTAGCTCTTGGGAGTGGTAATGAACTTTGGCAAAAGAAAGTGATGGTTTCTAAATGTATTAGGTCAAAACTCCACTTTTCTCCTCTCTGCAAAGCAGCTGTAAGTTTCACTGAAAGGGGTTTGTTTATGGCCCTGTTCAAAAACACTCTGCCTGAACTGGCCTGCTGTCCTGGGTAGAAGACTACAGAATCAGGCCATTTCTTTGAAATGTGTTCTTAACAGAACATTATCTGCCAAGATAAACACTATCTTAGGAGACCTGAATTACTTTTTCTCCCTTTTAAAACTCACTTTCCCAGCCCACTACCCTTAAAAAGTAGCAGTATTAAATTGCCTGGAAAAGAGATGTTTCTGGCTCCATTATTTGTATGGATAGTGGTGATGTGGAGTTGTCTAGCTATTTGTTTGTACCTGAGTAAGCAAATCCAGCCCTCATTTAACAGCATAGAAAACGGATTCAGAGAAGCTAAGTGACTTTCTCAAGGTGGCAGAGCTAGGTAGGGTCAGGTCTAGGTATAGAAATTCAGTCTTTGACTCTCAGGTTTTCTGCCCCCTATTGAAACTTGTGTCCAACCTAATCTCAGTTAAGCTAAATTTCCAGTTCTTCAAATCTCCACACTATTGGATAAGCCATTTGGTCAATGAAAAAGCTATCATGGGCGGAGGAAGGGTGGGTAACAAGAGGAATGGAATTGCATGCAGAAATGGAGAGGGGTATCCAACTTCCAACAGGCCCTGCAGCTGCAGGCTATGGCTAGAGTCAGCCCGGGAAAGTTGCTTCAACCAGCCACCAAAAGCATTATCAGGAAAGTCACCGAAGCACAGTAGAATGGAGGTTACCAGGGCTGGGGAGGGAACACTTAAAGGATACACAGTTTCACTTATGCAAAATAAATAGGGCCTTAAGGTCTACTATATAGCATAGTGCCTCTGTACCTAAGCATGCTGTATTACGTACTTAACATTTGCTAAGAGGATAGATCTGATGTTAAGTGTTCTTAGCAAAACAATAACAAAACAAAGCAATAAAGGGGCAGGAGGAAACTTTGGGAGGTCATATATATGTTTATGGCCTTGATGACAAGGATGATCTCACAGATGTGTACTTATCTGCAAACTCATAGAGATGTATACATCGAAAAATATTTTTCATTAAGTTTATTGGTACATTATAGGTACACAATATAGTTACATTCATAATTGGGAACTTGTACCTTTACATCATGTATCTTGGCTCTTATTTTTTCCCCATTCCCCTGCCCTCCCTTCACCCCCTCCACCCTTTCCTATTTACAGATTTTGTTTCCATTTTTTTCCCTTTCTCATATTTTTTCCTTTCCCTTCTTTTCTTTCCCTGTATCCATCAAAAATTATTTTTTGAACAATATTCTCAGGCATAATTTTGCAGACAATAGTTTGGAAAGGCAGGGCTGAAAGGTAGGTGGCAGTAGAGGGGCTATCTTGGTATGAGCATGCCAGAAGTGCTCCCAGCCCCTGTTGGGGAAGATCATGCAGCTCAGAGGAATGCAATGCATCCTACACTTGGTTCAGTACCAAACCCTCAACACAATGCTCTCTGTTTAAAATAAGCTCAAGAATCTTTGAAGTGTAAGGAGAAGACATTATTTACTTATTTATCTATTTATTTTTAAATGAGGTCAAGTCACTTAAACCTTTTCGCACAGTGAGTTATAGTGGTCAGTGGTTCCCTCTTTGCCCTTATGGTAAGTAAGATGAAGCAAGAGATTAGGTGGTCTTTCCCGGGGTGTGTCAAAGTCACTCTATTCTGTTCACTACAAACACTCGGCAGACCTGTGTGTCTCGTTTATCAGTGCATACACTGCAAGTCCATTGTGGACTCCCTGAACTGCGGAAGATTAAAGAAGTACACCCACTCTTTCTGAAGGAGCCACAAGCATAAACTCAGCTGCAAAAATAAGCAAACAGAGGGAAAGTGGAGGATAAAAAAGTGTTGACATTTCTAGAACTTTGTCTTTCAAAGCGTCTACAGCCCTCCAGACTACATCTCCGATGGCACCTTCCATACACAGCACACCACTTTGTTTGTGTACTCTAGTTACTTGTTCTAGGAGCATTTTCTCTATGCGGAAAAAAACACGCTAAAGAGCAGTGACTGAACTTGTGTATTTGAGTCTCACTATCTCTCCCCCCTCATTCCTTTCTTCCCTTTCTACCTCTCTATGTTCCACTGCCCCCAACAGCATCTGTTGCTGTGTCTCTCATATAGTAAGAGCACAATAAATATGTCCTGATTGAATTCATGAACAACTGAGCAACACTTCTGAGTGCCTGATTGAATACTAAATGGATAATATTCTGAGGACAGAGAGATGCTTTGAGGCTGCACCAGTCAAGACATGATGCAGAAAGGACATATTAATCGTTTAGATATATGAGTGATAACAATGAAGCCATTTAATAAGCACCAATGTGTATCAGAGGGTTTGCATAAGTTATCTCATTGGATCCTTAAAGAATTTCTAGTATGTAACAATTATGTATTGTACCCGTCAAAAAGCTAGAAGAGAGAGCCAGGTACAGTGGTGCACGCCTATAATCCCAGCACTTGAGAGGCTGAGCCAGGAGGACCACTGCAAGTTCGAAGCCAGCCTGGGCTACTTAGTGAGTTCAAGGTCAGCTTGAACTAGGTAGTGAGGCCTTACCTAAAAAAAAAAACAAAAAACAAACAGGGAGGGGGATTTAGCTCAGTGGTTCCGCCACCTGCCTTCTTGCAAGTGCAAGGTCCTGAGTTCAATCCCCAGTACAAAAAAAAAAAAACAAAAATACAACAATTCCAAAAAGCTAGGAAAAAGGATTTTGAAAGTTTTCATTACAAAGAAATGATAAATGGGGCCAGGGATTTAGTTCAGTGGTTTCGCCCCCTGCTACGCAAGCGCAAAGACCTGAGTTTGATCCCCAGTACATAAAAAAAAAAAGAAATGATAAATGTTTGAGGAAATAAATATGTTTATCCCAATTTAAACATTATGCAACACATACATGTATCAAATATTGCATGGTACAGCATTAATATGTATGGCTTTTATGTTTCTGAATATCAGTTAAAATTTTTCAAAAATGAGTTTCTAGTAGAGGGAGGTCCAATTATTCTCCCCATTTTACAGATGAGGACATGAGCTGCAAAGAAGTCACTCCTCTGAGGTACTAGAGCTGGTACCTAAACCCATGCCTACTGAATCTGAAAGACTGAGCTCTTTCCAATGAACTAGAATTTGGACAGGGTCCTTTCCAAAGGACAACAACCATTCAAAATAGGTGCCACGGTACTGACAAAGATGCATGTGGCAGAGAAGGAAGAGGCTAGCAGAACTACAGGGAAGGTGGGGTTGTGAAAAGGATGCTCTATAGTTGGTCATAAGGTTGCAACAATCAGTAAGCACACATGATATAAAGCATGAGGGAGAGAGTTAAAATTAGGATGAAATTGCCTATGGGATCGTATAAAATACCTAGAATGAATAAATATTGCAAAAACCCATCAGCCTCCTAACGGCATTCAAATGAACAAAGCCGATTTGGGCCTAAACATCCACCTGACTATTTTCCAGCAGAGGATGGTTTAAGCAACAAAAATAATCCTCTCCCCAAGCAAATGCTCTTTTCTTCCTTCTGCTACAGGTTTCATTACAGCCAAGCACAGAGGCCAGTTGAAGGCAATGGAGTGGAAATAGTGTGTGTTCATTTAGTCCTGAGAGCAGCAGCCAGTTGGGGAGCATTACTCAAAACCCGCAACACTTTTTTCCCTCCAAGTGTTTCAGGTTCAGCATGGGTGTAGGCTGTCATTTTAGGGAACAATTACCTGGCACTCTGGTCCTTTTCATCTGTTCACAGCTCCCTGGCCATATGAAAGGAAGCACTTCTGGTGTTTTCTTTTTCTTTTTCTTTTTAGGAGCTTGCAGAAATGAGAAAAGGAACCACAAGGCAGTCCAATAGCCAGAACTACTCTGCCTTCACTGAGGAGCTGGGGCTTGGTGGATACAGGCTGTTACCCCATGCTCTGCTGCCTGGGCATTCTCAGCTGGCGCTATAGCAATAGGCAGGAACTCTTTCACTAAATGAAGTCACTCTGGAAGAGGCGAAGTGAGGGCCTGGAGCTCCATCTGCTGCCTTTCCCTCCCTCCCACCTACAGCAGCAAGGGCTGTACAAAACAGACTGAAAACCACCCTATGAAAGGGTCTCACTGAATTGCCCAGACTGGCCTTGAATTCATGATCCTCCTGCCTCAGCCTCCGGTGTGTTGGAATTATAGGTGTGTATCACTTTAGGCCAAATTTTAATCTTTAAAAAATTAAAAAACAGTTCTTTTAGTACCTGGGGCTTCAATCTAGAGCTTTTAAACTAGCTAAAGCCTCAGCCCTTCAATTATTTATTTATTTTGAGAGAGAAAGCCATGCTAAATCATTAAGTTGCCCAGGCTGGGTGTGAGTTTACAATCCTCCTGCCTCAGCCTTCTAAAGTGCTGGATTGCAGGCATGCGCCACCACACCCAGCTCCCAGGTTGCTTCTTTGCACTTCTTTGAATCTTTCCCCATCTATTAGAAGACAAAAACTGGAATGCAGAAGGATGATGACAACTAGCAAGCACAAATTCCCTACCATCAGGCATTTGAGGGCTGGGGAGAGTGGGGGGATTTCCTCTGCCTAGCACAAAATGCTCTGCCCATGTGGACACTCAGGAATGAATGATAACACTGCCTCCCCTATTACAAGCAGAAAACATAAGCACCCATCCGTGATAGTACAATAGTACACATTTACTTCTTCTGTACCACCAAGTGGGGGACAGAGACCCAGATAACCAGGTAAAGAAACCCACAGCCTCCAGGCTTGATGTATTCTCAAGGACAAAATAAGACACGTTATTAGCCCCTAAATTATGGCTGTTAAAGGAGACCAGCTGGGAAGTGAGTATTTGACATGTGGTTGGGAAAGTATATGGAGGTGTGTGGAAGGAAACAGAGACTACTGCAAACTTGGCCCGAGGACGACAATAAGCCAGTCTCGGGGGAACGGCATGAGCCTACCAGTTGAAGTGCAGGTGCGCTTTCCTCAAAGTTCCTGAAAGCTACCAGAAAGAATACTCAGGAAGAGTTACTTTTTGGAAGATCTTTAGAGAGAAGATGGTGCCTGGTGATGCCTAGAGGAGGGGGTAACAGGAAGGACTGCCTGTGTCGCATGGAGGAGGGGAGTAGTCCTGGGAGGATGATGTGGCTGGGAGTGACAGTACCCTATTTTCTGACAGGGACCACAAGTAAAGCAGATGCTGCAGTGCCTAGTGTAAAGGCACCAAGCAGGAAGATCATCCTTGAATGGTCCACAGGCTGGAATGGGAAAATGAGGGTCAACAAGGAAACGCTGGGTGGAGGGCATCTCAGTCAAGCTGGTGGCACACAAATCTCCTCCTTGATGAGGAAGAGCCACCTGCAAGCAAGCCCACTATTCCCAATTCCCATAATTATCATCTTTGATGCTAAAAACCACCTTGCTTTGACTCCCAGCCTAAGCTCCACAGAGCAGCCATGCTAACGGCCTATGCCTGCTGAATGCACCTGGACTCCCAACACCAAAGGACTCCTCCAGGTTTGGTATGGTCCAATGCCATCTAAGCAACTGATAAGTTCTCCTTGACTCAATGTCATGAAGTAGTTTTCAGGGCTAAATGAGATAATATATGCATTTAAAGCACTTTGAACAAGGCCTGTTGCATAAGAAGCACACAATAAATGTTACTTCTTATTATTTAAAACATCTTGCTCCTCTTTATATCTGGCAATTTTTTTGTTTTTGGTACCGGGGATCGAACTCAGGACCTTGCACTTGCAAGGCAGGCAGTGGAACCACTGAGCTAAATCCCAGCCCCAATTGAACTTTTTTTTTTAAATCTGGCAATTTTTAACATCTTTGTTGGAAATGAATTTTGTAATACTCTATTGTACTTGCATATCAAAGTGGAAAGTATTTTGGGGGAGTGGTGGGTAAGGTACTAAATTTAATTGGCTCTAATTTTATAGCAGCCTGTGCTTGGACCCTACAGAGTCGGAAAAATAAGAGACAGGATTGAGACTTAAATGGGTGCTGGTTTCAATCATTGTTCTGCCATTTACTATCTGTGTGGCTTTGGGAAAAATACATGATTTCTCTCAGCCTTAGTTTCCTCATCTGTAAGGTATAGATAAAATCTCTGCCTCTTGAGTACTGTTGGTAAAATTAAATGAGATCATGAATAAGAAGGCTGTTTGCAAACTATAAAATACTAAAGAAAGCAAGGACATTTTTTTCTTATCAGGAATTTCAGGCTTATCCAGACTTGCCTCCCTTTCCCCTCCTACTGCCAAATTCACGATGGGTTTTCAGTGATGGCCAAACGTACATTAGGTCTGCCAGATGCACAGGGCTAAGCAGTTGATCATTTTGAGTAAATGATCCGTCAGTTCAAGCGTGCAGTTTCCTCAGGAGTTCCCTTCTTCTCCACTCAACCCCACTCAAGTGACCCCAAACAGCAGCTCCTGGGACATGATATAAATCTGTCCTTCAAGTAACATGATGTTCTTATCTGACCATCTTCACCACCTACGATCTTTACAGGGATGCTAGGCACCTGTGCAGTGATGATTTGTGCCTCAAATGCATGTGACATCTTAATTAACCAGTATGAATGCTACTTCAAGCAAGCACTAACAGATGGTGGCCTGATTTTATAGCATTGCCAGCATTTTCCAGGCAAAATTTATAGTTTACTCATCAGTGAGCTGAGTCCTGCCTCATTTTTCTTTTTTGTTTAAACTTTGGCAAGCAATCATCCTGAAAAGCCCAAGCATCTTTTTAAATGAAGTCGTCGCTACTGACCAACAATGTTGTATCATTTCTCCCCCTCCCCTGCTCCCACATTCTCAGGTAGCTTGCATACCATACCCACAGTAATGAAAGTATCAGAGCCAGATGATAGTAGTAGAGTCCCAGGCAAGGTCAGGCTCATTTTTATGATGAAATACTAAGGAAAACTGAGGCTTCACCATGACTTATAGCTCCGGCAGAGCCTTCTATCCACTCAGAACTATTCCCTCTCACACCTCAATCCATCTTCTACTGTCTCTAGATCTAATATAGTCTCATTTATGTCTCTAGATCTAATATAGTCCCGCAGCACAAAGGCTGTCTCCTGAAAGGATGGATGAACTTAAACTCACAGGACAAACATAGATATGTCTGTTGCCTCCATCATCTGTGAATTATATGAATTTGGAAAGTTCTTTATCATCTCAGAGTCCTCCTCAATAAAAAGGGCTAATAACACTTACTCTATAGGCTTATAGTAATGGCTAAATAAGGTAATAATATGTTGAGTGGTATGGCTTGTGTTTAGACATCCCCCTAAAGTCTTATGTGGTCACAGATGGGGCTTTTTCAGAGTTGGCTGGATCTAGACTGTGTGATGCTAGAATTGATTCATGGTGCAGTGCTAGCATCAAGGGCACTAGGATTAAGGGTGTGAGTGCTATCGGCCCTAAGGGCAGGTAGCCTGGATAAGATATAAGAGATAAAAAGAACTATGGTCATCCCTTGTTGCTTTTGCTGTCTTCTGTGTGCAATGAACCGTTTCTCCTCTGTGACACCCCTCTGCCATGTGCTGCCCTGCCTTGGAGCCAGCCAACTATGGTCTGAAACCTCTACACACTGTGATCTAAATAAGCCTTTCCTCCCTTAACTAGTGGATGTCAGGGTATTTTGTCTCAGCAATGAGAGAAAAGTAACTAAGACATTAAGAATCTTGCAGAGTGTCTGACACATAGAAAGCACTCAATACATTATAGTTAGTGAAAACATTATGTCTGCTATGGGCAAGAAACTGTTCCAATTGTTTTACATACATAACTCAGTGAAATAAATCAAACCTTTCCTAAAATGTCACCTTTCAGTTTCCTCAGTCACTTTAAATTTACAAACTTCCTGCCCCTTCACTTTTTTTTTGTATTAAATTCTTTTATTGGTACATTGTAGGTATACAACACATTTACATTTCTCATTGGGAATTGTACCTTTACATAGTGCATCTTGGTTCTTATTTTTTCCCCATTCCTAGCCCTCCCTTCACCCCCTCCACCCTTCCCTATTTACAAAGACTTTATTTCCATTTTTTCCATTTCTCATCATTTTTCCTTTCCCTTCTTTCCTTTCCCCTGCCCCTCCCACTACCCCTACCCCTTTGGACCTTTTCTTCCTATTTTATATTATTGATTATTCATTCTAATCAATGGTACATTTTAGGTATACAATATAATGACATTCATCATTGGAAATTTGCACCTTTACATAGTCTCTCTTGGTTCTTATTTTTCACCCTTGCCCAGCCCTCCCTTCAACCCCTCCAGTCCTCCCTATCTACAAAGACTTTGTTCCTAGTTTTCCATTTTCTCATATTAATCCCATTCCCTTCTATCCTTTCCTCTAGCCCTCCCACTTCCTTCCCCTTTGCCCCTTTTCTTCCTATTTCCCTTCGCTCTTTATTCACATTCTCTGCTTTTATTCCCTTTAAAAATACTACATGTTTTACTTTTTTGTTTAATGACCAAACTCGTCCTCTGGAATGGGTGTAAGGGCAGGGAATGTTGTGGTTTTGTTCTCTGGTGTATCACCAGAGCCTAGAATGGTACTTGGAACCTAGTATGGACTCAGTAAGATTTGTGAATGAGTGAAGAGTTTAATCTTCAGGAAAACCCTATGTACTAGGGGTAGCATCTTCTTTTAACAAGTGAAGAAACTAATGCACAGGAGATTAAGTATCCTGCCCTGGGCACTGTTAGACCCTTAAGTAGCAATTGTGCTTCAGCATTTGCCATCTTAACCATTATACAATATGGAGAGGAGGGGAAGGAGGAAACATGACTGAGAGAATGAGAATAATGGGAGCAGTGTATGTGACACTATGAACTTTGGGGTTTATTGATTTATTGATCAACTGATTGATTTATTTTTGCTTCTCCTCCTCCTCCCTGTGAATAGGATTTACTTTCTCCTACTGAAATCTTGATACTGTACTTTGGGACTCTAGCTTTGGGTTTGTGATAAAAGCAGAGATCAGCTACTTGTTCCCAAAATAGCATTTTCAGAGGACGCTTCCATTGTTCACCCATCGCTCCACTCCATTTTTATATGTGTTTTTTTACAAAGATAAATGGGAGAGGATAAGTTGAGCACCAGAAAACCCACAGCTACTCAACATTAACCTAGAGGTTCCTGCCAGTGCATTAAGGCAAGAAAAAAAGACATCCATATTGAAAAGGAAGAATAAAACTTCTTTATTCACAGATTACATAATCCTCTATGTGGACTATCCAATGGAATCTACAGAAGAAAATTTTGGGGACCAATGAGTGAATGTAACAAGTTTGGAGGATATAAGATTAATCTATAAAAATCAATTTTACTTTTACATACTAAAAATGATCAATCAGAAATTAAAATAAGCAGAACAATGGTACTTACCAGGGCAGCAAAATATGAAATACTTGGGGTTGGAGGTAGAATGTTGTAGTAGAGCTCATACTTAGCATGCATCAGGCCTTGGTATCAATCCCCAGCACCAAAAGAATGAAATATTTAGGAATTTACCTGACAAAAGTTAGGAAAGATGTGTGCCCTGAAATCTACAAAACATTAATGAATGAAATAAAACAGACCGAAATAAATGGATAGATCCATGAATCCATGAGGGCTTAGTATCGTTAAGATGTCAGTTCTTCATCTGATATACAGAGTCAATGCAACCCCCGTCAAAATCCCAGCAGGCTTTTTTCTTTTTGTAGAAATTTACTGGCTGATTCCAAAATCCATATGGAAATGAAAAAGAGTTATAATCTCGGAAATAGCTATTACAAGGAAGAATAAGTGGCAGAGTTCACATCACCTGATTTCAAGGCTTGTTATAAAGCTATAGTAACCAAGACAGTGTGTAATATTGGCATATAGATAAATACGTCAACCAATGGAAGAGGACTGAGAATCCAGAAACAGACCCAAATATATACAGACATTTGATTTTTTAGTAAAGGTGCGGTAGTTCAATGGAGAAAGGATGATCTTAAGAAGTGGTGCTGGAATTGAGGCCATACTCTTAAGTGAAATAAATAGGACACACATGCTTAAATACCAAATAGTTTCTCTGGTATGAAAAACTAGAAGTGTAAATAAGGATCAAAATGTATAATCAATATTTTCAAATAGGAAGAAAAGGTCTAAAGGAGTAGAGGAAGTGGGAGGGGTAGGGGAAAGGAAAGAAGGGAAGAGAAAAAATATGAGAAAAGGAAAAAAATGGAAACAAAGTCTTTGTAAATAGGGAAGGGAGCGCAGGGGAATGGGGAAAAAATAAGAACCAAGATACATCATGTAAAGGTGCAAGATCCCAACGATGAATGTAACTCTATTGTATACCTAAAATGTACCAATAAACTTAATGGAAAAAAATTAAAAAATAAAAAGAAATGGTGCTGGCACAGTGGGGTATCCATATGTAAACTCAAAGAAAACCTTGATCTGTCTCTGGTACTATATACAAAACCTAAGCTAAAATGAGTAATTGGTCTACATATTAAACTATAAAATGTCTAAACTCTAATAACATAAAATTTCTAGAAGAAAACATGGGAGAAAACCTTTGCCATTTTGGATCAGGTATTTCTTAGATAAGAAACTAGAAGCACAATCCAGAGAAGAAAAGTACTAATAAATCGGACCTGAAATTAAAAACTTCCACTCTACTTAAAATGGTTCCACACCCTAGAATTTTAGTCAAAGCTGGATTCATAACAATTATTTACATAGGAAGTGAGCTTTTTGCTTTGCTTCCATTTTCTCTTAAGCATGGCAAAGTGCAGTGGGGCATGCTTAATTGGTTAGTTGTCTGAAAACCAACATTATTTGGCCTAGAAGCCTTAGGTGACACCCATTCTTCAGCCTTTGAAATTCTCTTAACTCCCAAAGAGCTGGCCTGAGAGCTAAAACTGTTGGAGTGAAAATAGAGATAGAGAACTGATAAGTGATCAGATAGGAAGAAGAAAGAGGGAAGGAGGGAGAGAGGAAAGAATTTTTTTTAATTGGAGAAAAATTGAAAAGAGTTTTGTTTTGTTTTGTTTTTTACCACTGCTCTTCCTTGCTTTCTTCAAGGGAACAGAGAGGGATGGAATCTCAGCTGGCACCTGGAAACTAGACATAATCCTGAGCTCTGCCTGAGCAGTGCCAATGAGAATTCTCAACCACGTGTGTCACATAGGGAGGAAAAAGAATCTCTGAGGACCTCTGTTCTAAAGAGCAGTAGCACCTTATGTCCATGGTTTTGTACAGCAAACGAGAGGAGAGGAAACCAGCTCCTGATTTCCCAGGTTTGAGTAGCAGAACAATCTTTTTTGTCCCCAGTAGTAAAGATTGAACCTAGGGCCTTTATACTGAGCCCTAGCCACCCCTCCCCTTTTTAACTAAGTTGCTACGTTGTCCAGGCTGGGCTCAAACTCCCACTCTCTGCCTCAGACTACCAGGGTGCTAGGATTACAGGCATGTCCCACCATGCCCAGCCAGAACATTCTTCTTGACTGAGGTATAGAACCATGACCAGTGTGGACCAGTATATATTTGAGAGGGGCATTTATTATGGCAGTTAGTACTCTACACCTCACAAAGATGCTTGTGAACTTTCAGGAGAAAGTTTCTTTCTGGTTGTGCCATTCATTTCTTGTTTTATCCAAGCTACAAGCATTATTTATGTAGTGCCAGTGGTGAGGCTTCTGCTTCCCATTTTCAGGAGCTGCCAAAGCAGATAACCAGGCAAACTGAGCCAACCAGAGCTCATCAGAATCACGCTGGCCAGGTCATACTGTCCCCAGCTGCAATATGCTGGCAACTGAAACAAGCATAATCACTAGTTGACATTTAGTGAGCACTTGCCATGTGCCAGCCACTAAGAGAGCCTTACTTGGATTATGATAGTTAATCTTCACAACTGTCCAATGAAGTAGGTATAAAGTTAATAAGTGGTAGAGCCAGGATTCTAATCCAGGTCTATGTGACTCCAAAGCTGATGTCCTTTCAAATGCACACAAGGCTGCCTGATTAATTTATTTAAAGAGATCTCTGAATAGCCTTGTGCTGCAGCTGCTTAGTACCAGGTTAAACATCAAAGTATGTGGAGTCTGTCATTTATCTCTGGTTACTAAAAGTCTTTTTCAAATGGATTAGGCTACTTGCTTGCCTTATTAATGAATGCATTTCCTGGGATACATCTGACTTCTTTTTGTTGGGACCAAAGGCCTCACACTCTCCTGGATGGGGAATATTGAAGGAAAAGGTAATCAGGTTACAAGTACACTCATTCTCAGCACATTTACTAAAAGCTGTTTTTAGGAATACACTCTGATGTTGGTTTATGCTTTTGTCATTTTCTGCAAAGGAGCAATTGCCAAAAAGAGGAGAAAAAATAAGCAGTCAGTTTGACGTTTTGGTTTGTCACAAGCTTTGATATTAAACTTAGTCTAATAGAAAACTAAGGGTAGTATTGATATTAGCATCACATAGAACTACAGTAATTATGTGAAAAGTTGAATATGTCACCATTTGATTTGTATGCCCATACATTATGCAACCATTTTGAAGTTAAAGAACACACACACACACACACACACACACACACACACACACACACACTCCACATTTGGAGTTTAGAAGCAGTCGTAGCTTACTGGCTCAGAAGAAATCCATGGCTGTTAGAGGAAATGACAATCACACATAAAACTGTTCCATGCTGAGTCCACACAGAGCAAACAAGACTTTACCTCTTCTTTCTACAATAGGTAAGGTTTTCATTTGGCTCCTTCCAACCAAAATCAAAGGGGTGTCGCTACGTTTTGTTTATTTATGAAGCTGTGTGCTCCTCTCTCCACTCATTTAGAGACTCAATAGATAAAGTGGTCTGTGGGCTGTGAGACATTTTCACTAAAGACATGTTGGAGCCAGTCTCCCTGCGGCATCTCATACTGGGGTAATCCCCAGGGGGATTTGTGGAAGTGAACAAGAATTTACTTGGTCATCTCATCACTCCCCCTTTGTACACCTTTTCCTTCAGTTTAGTATCTCTGCTATCCCCTGGTTTAATTCACTTAGGTCAATATTTACAGTACTGAAGTTAACATTTATGGTATCACTCACCAGCACTGTGCCTGGGTGCTCTGCCCTGGCCCTATAACATTTATGGAATCCACTAATATTTGAAAACTGGACTTGGTCCTTGCTATTCCGTAGCCTGAGCCTATCTCAAAGGTCTCAGGCTGAGATGCGTGAATGATTCCCACCATCATCTCAACTGCCTGCACTCAAAATTTCAAATGGATACTTCTGAATATACATATATAATTTATATATTATAAATTTTATAATATGTGTAATATTAGGTATCTTAAGTTAGGTGAATTAAATGCATTTATAATATTTCAGCTTACAATGAGTCTATCAGGACATAATCCTATCATAAGCTGAGGAGCATCTGTACATATGTGTTTGTCTAGCTATATCTCTATATAGATGTAGTGCATATCTTCAGCCTTGGTTGGCTGATTTGAGGGAGAATATAGCTCTTGCGATCTATGCGTTATCTTTATGACTTCAATGGTGAAAGGCTTCATTACAGCTCCAAAATTGCTCCACAATAATATTGAGAAAGGGTGACTAGGAACACAAACAGAATCGTATTATTTTAGAGAAAATGAAACATTTGAGAAGTGCTCATTTAGTGATTGCTACTATTGCACATTTTTAAAAAGTGGGATGATTCTAATCTCTCCAAAGTCTTTATTTTAACAATGGCTGTCAGAGCCTATCCAGACAAACATCATGCCTCTTGGCCTCCTTTGGTTGTGATTAGCTGAAGTATGTTGTTCCCTAGGAGAACAACTGTAATATGTGCTATTGTACAAAGAGCTTGGACAAGTATTACAAGATCAGGATTCTCAGCTGCTCTCCACTAGGAACTCGATATGTGGCTCTGGGAAAATGATTTACCCTTCTTGAGTCTTAGTGTCCTTATCTGTTCAGCAAAAGAATTGGTCTCATGTAAATTATGAAAATATTTTGATACAAAATGAACACTTTAAAGGCTCTCTGCGGCAACTACACATGTGCAGTCTTGGCAGTTTCAGTGCTATCTGCAGATGATCCTCTGGGTGAGTAAATGGCTTGACTGTGGCCCACCGTGTTAGCCAGAGTAATGGGTTCACGTCACTAATGGGGACCCTATGTGAGGCTCAGCACAGTGGCCTGGCCTGGACAGCCATGGACCACCCTTGCAACACCTCCACAAGACATCTCTCTGCTTCCTGATGTCCGTGCTATGGCTCTGCACTGAGTTTTTTTTCCTGTGGTGTCAATTTGGCTCACCATCAACACAGAAGAAACTGCTTGCACCTCCCCAAAAGTCACTGCCAGTGAAGTCTGGCGCTGGTGCTTAGCCACATCGCATTCCATCTGTTCTTCCCTGAAACACAGGGTTGGCTCCCCAGCTTCAGATCCAGGCAATGAAACAGAGCAAGCAGAACTGACATCACTTCCAAGCTGTATGTTTCCTGAGCTACTCAGCATGCTACACTGAATCTCGCTGTCGGCTCCAAGTGGACTGAATTTCAGAAAAAGGTGGAATTGGCCATTCACATTTAGCTTTGACCTAACCCGCTGCTTCAACTTGTTCTGAGCAATATGCAGAGGATTCTGCCCATTTATGTGACCACCTTGAATTTTCCTCCTTTGACCTAGCCTTGGTACCTGAGGGCTAAATGGAAAAGATAGAAGGGTTTAGAAGTCATTTCTCAGACACTTTCACTGATACTCCACATGACCTCTGCCTCACTCTAACACCGTCACTAGTTACAGGTGACTATTGTGGCTCCAATGCCATGTCATCATCCTCTGTCTCCCTTCTTCTTCTTCCTTTTTTTTTTTTTGTTTTTTTTTTGTTTTGGTACCAGGGATCGAACTCGGGTCCTTGCACGTACGGGGCAGGTGGTGAAACCACTGAGCTAAATCCCCAGCCCTGTCTCCCTTCTTAAAACTGTGAGCCCCTTGAGGGTACCTACTGAACCTTATATTTATCTGTTTTTGTATCTGTATCTATTGTATCTTTATATTTATCTATCTGGCACAGTGGCATAAAGTAGTTGCTCAATATATATTTATTATTATTACTATTATTGGTGCTAAAGAAGGTTTTTATCAAAATGTTCATTTAGATACCCCCCAGATGGAAACACTATTATCTTTTCTGAGTCTCAATTTCTTCATATGTGAAATAAAGCACTCATTTCATGAGCTTTTTGTGGGTGATGTACTAAGTGCTCAGTGCACAAGTTGTCACTCACTCAAAACATATTAGTTGTCAATACTTTTAGCCACGGAACATACTTGAGGCAGCTTGACTTGTGTATTTTGTTTTGTTTTCTCAATGAAATAAAGACCCAATTTCCTTTCAAAGAAGAAAACTTCTATCTCCCAATCTGTATCTTGCCTCCAAATAGCACAGAGAAACTCTTACAGTCTGCTTTGTAGCCCGCTGTCAGTAGGTCAAATCACATCAGAAAGCCTGGCAGAATGGTACCCTCCATGCTTACCACTGCACACATCAACACCAAAGATGGGCACTGACAATGCAGCAGGAATTAATCATATATAACAACTTTCTCTGAACTATATATTAACACAGTGCCTATACTGTGAAGTGTGAAGAAATGCCCCCAATAGTCTCACTGTAGCCATGGAAGGTCAGTACTGCTGCTGATGACAAAGATATCCTGAGAAACAGAAACTATGCTGTGACAGAATAGCAGCCACAAAAGAAAACGCATCCTGAAAACCAAGGGGAGGTGAGGGGACGGGCAGAATACAAGGGAATCTGGCACACACATCCACAAAGAGGATACTGGAAAATGTTTAACCAAAATCATGAAGAATTAAAAACAACTACCTCAATCCGTGAGTCACCACTATACATCGCAAATAAAAGACACTTAGTTCAGAATGTGTGAAGGAGGCCCTCGCTGTGGCAGAAGCTTGGATGTGTCCAAATATAGCCAGTGTGATATAAGATCATGGCATCAACTTAAAAATGTATTTATTCAGGCCTCCTACAGTGAACAACCTGGATACAATGTGAGATATGCATTCTCTATGTCATCTTAACTCAGAGAGTACCAATTGCTCCTTTTGTGGCTCACATTGAGATTCTTCACTTTAAAGGTAAAAAATGGGATTCCTGCAAAGCCCAACGAAACAAAACAATACACCTTTTGAAATCCAAGAGCAGGGCCAGGGATTTAGCTCAATGGTTCCACTGACTGCCTCGAAAGTGCAAGGACCCGAGTTCAATCCCTGGTACCAAAAAAAAGAACACCTATGAAATCCAAGAGCAAATCACAAACCTCCATAATTGTATATCATGACCTAATGAATGGAGGTTGAACCCTGTAGCTGTCGATGTGACAGGTAGGCACAAGGTACCCAACAGGAACTGTCATTTCCACATGCATGCCATTAAAAAGCTGCTGTCCAACATCATCTCTGGGAACCAAGAGTGTGCATTCACGGTAAATTGGGACTAATTTCAAAACCTTCAGCTCCTTGGGATTGTGAGGATCAATTCTCTTCCTTCATAATTTATACAGCATTTTGATTGTGGTGCTCAGCAATAAATAACTGAAACAAGTTCTAACTACTCAGAAATTTAGTCTTATGTCTTCACCACCACTTTTCCTATTCTCCAAAACAGCCCACATTCAACTTTATATGCAAACCTGAAATTATATTCAGGAGGAGGAGGAAAAGAAAAAAAAAGGCAGCCAATAGATCTTTCACTTTGGGAATTGATTATTAGATCATGTTCAAAGTGCAGCATTTATGGTCCAATGCTGAATACATAAAATATATGACCATTACAAATTCACTTTTCTTTGCAAAGCAGCGCTTTTGTAGTGACATATCGTATTGCTCGATTAGAGCTTTTAGCATGATGAAGGCATCTTTCATCTTCTCCTAGATGGAGGCGGGGTGTGCTTCTGCCTGGCACAGAGCCCCACACCCCGGGGACAGAGAGCTCACAGAGAACCTGAGTCATTTACAAGAGGACTGCTGCTACTTTGAAGGGGAAGTGCCTAGCTAGAGGTATCATCTGCATGAGAACATGCTGCTTCAGATTGCCATGCTCTGCTGAATCCAAAAGGAGAGATCAGCCAATGTCATTTTCTGGAAAAAGCTCAAAGACACAAATCTACTATGGCAAATATTCATCCAATAAAAGTTTCAGCAATACCAAAAAGATAGTGTCGTATAGAACATGGTACATACTAGTTACTAGGGAAAGAATATGCATGCCATGTAAATCAGTGATATGGTAAAAATGTAAATGTATTTAAACCTAGAAATTTATGGAATGGCTTTCCAGATTCTTCTAACTGAAGCCTAAATCTCAATGCATGAATGGAAGACAGCTTTTCATGGATTTTACCAGTCATAAAATAATTAACTTGTACTGTTTCTTTAATTTTTCAAACTCATAGTCCAAATCTTGCCCTGCCTTTCTGAGCTGATGTTTGTGCCCTTCAAGTTCCCTAAGCTATCTACACTTGATCTTAGCCAAAAGGCCGAGAAGCGATCCCCTAAGCTATCTTTCCAAAGTCATCCCTTGACTTTCCTCTTCCTCCCTCCTTCCCTTCCTCCTTATTTAGTCCTTCATATACACAATATTACTGACACATGTATTACTTGTTTCAATTCCTTAGTGACCAGCCCAGTATAAGGCACACAGAAGGTATCCCACACGTTTACTGAATGGATATGAATGAATGACAAAATGAGGATAGCACATGGCTTCATGATTATGTCAGACACACATGAGCAATTTTCACTTACTTCCCACTCTTAGATGTGTTCCGGACCTTTGTGGATGGAGAGTTGGCGCCTGGGTTACTGTTTGGAGAACCTCGTCTATCCTTACTATACCCACAGAAAGAACAGAAAAAAATATATATATATATATTTTATATATATATATATTTATATATATATATTTATAAATATATATATATAATATATATATATATACACACATATGGACCACAGAGACAAAAAGCAGTTAGTCACTTCATTTTTTTCATTTAAAGATTTTAAATTTCTCTCTCTTTCTCTCTCTCTAGCATTTTATCCAATGGTGCTTTTTAAAGATAAAGACAGTGGTAACCACTCCTCAAGGTCAAAGAAAACTACCTGTATGTATTCAAAGCTTGAGCTGGTAGATTCTATAAATGATAGCACCACAGCCTAACCCCCAAGAAAGGCTCTAGAGCCAAAAAACGATAGGAAAATAACTAGTCTGTAACATAAAATCTCTAATTTCCTGCCATTGGATTTTTGTGTTACAAGTTCAGTTTGGAAGGTGCAAAAGTATATGGTTATATGGATGCCAAATGACTTCGAAAAGTCTTTGGGAGATACTATCAGATGATTTAATAATTTTCACTCATAATATTACATGGGAAGGCCATGAATTCAGATATTCTTCCAGGAGAAGCACCACCTGCTTCATGAGTAATTGAATTTATCTCCACCTTCAATAACTCCACAGCTTATGTCAAACCTTGGAAACAATTACAAAATAAATCACAAGGAAAGTCTATTTAATTTCATCAGGTTAATAAATGCACTCAAATTAATCACCTCAAGGTAAACAAAAAGGAATAATTGATTGGAGTCTCCTTGATTACTTTATTCTGTTTCCTTTATCAAACTATTTTACCATTATCTTCAATTCAGCCACTCTGCCTTGAAATTACTACTTTACTTCATCTTCAGATTTCCATGGAAACCAATTCAGAGTCTTTCTCTCTGCTTCATGATATGTGCAATTATTTATCCTGATTTCATCAGAAATATTTTTTGTTAGGAATATGTACGTCAGCATAACCACTTATAAAAAGTGAAGGTAATAAGGAAAAATGCATACCTTGGCTTTCAGTGTGTATGCTAGGACCTTCCAATAGTACAGAATATTGTTTCAGAGAATGTCAAAGAGCTTTCAGATGCTTATGAATCTTTTAAGTATCTCAGAAATAAATGTCTGTATGTCACTGTATTTATGTGAGGCTGAGTCACAAATGATACTCTGCTTTACATCCATAAGCTTCAAATAGCTACACAGATGTGATTGGAACAAGAGATAATGAGGAGGTCCTGCGATTGCAAAGGTAATAAAGATGTGTGTTGCACAGACAGCCAGACGTCACAGTCATGATTCAGTGTCCAGGAGGTCCAAAGCAGCCCCTTCCATTGAGAGACAACAAGGTGAGCTCTGATTCTGATGCTCAGTGGACAGCAATGGAGACAGCAGCTGCACATTCTGTCCTGCAGGAGGTGTGAGAAGCCACAGGATGAAGTTCGGGAATTCCTTGACAGTGTAGGGACCATGTGAGTAGGGACTGAGGAACCTACTCAGTGCTGCCTCTACCCATCTGGGAGCTGGGAGCATACCAGCTTCTGTCCTCATCCAGAACCAAGCTCACAAATTAGCTGACAATACCAAACAACTAGTCAAATGTTTCTCAAAATTGTCTCTTCCAGAAGGTCAGTGCAGTCTGATGCAAAGGAAGCATTATAGTACATGTCAGGAACTACACGTAAATCTCGACATCCTCACTTCCACAGCCTGGTCACAGTTAATTGAGCCTTTCTTTTTCTAGCCCCTCACTCAAACAGTAAGCAGTGGGACACTCACTTGGAAGCATTCTGCAACAAGGGATCTTTTGATGTGTCATCTGCATGCTACTGGGCTCAGAGTAGGTGATCATCTAACTCACCTTGAGTCTCTAAGCTCAGGCATCTACATTCTTCTGCATAAAAGGACACCAATCCCATGGCTAAATTCCCATGTCTGTGCCTAGGGCTAGAGGGTCCTCTATAACCTGCATTACAGGTGCTCCTGTGCAAAGTCACCTGTGCAACGCGAGGCACAGCAGGACATCAGGGGAAATGTCAGCTGGTAGCTGTTCTGGCAGCTTTATTATTGTTAACTGCTGCTCTGGAGGCCTTGATCCTGGAGCAGTAGTCCTGTAAAAGATAGAAGTAGTGACCTTTCTGATCTGTTCCCAAATCTTGCAAGTACAGATCTGAAGGGAATAAAACCAGAAATATTCCAAGAATAAATCAAACAGGAATAGTATGACATCAAGACTTGGGGTGAAAGTAATCACATAATTCAAAATGTTTGTTCTGTTCAAACAACAGATCCATTCACAGAAGAGAAATGTATCAGAAATGGGAGGGGGTAAGAGAATTTATGGCTGGCTTGGATCATAGGAGTTTAATTTTGTAGATATACTAAGGATGGCTGTACACAAAGAAAGGTCTAACATCATTCCTTCCCAAAGATCCAGGCTGGGTAGATAAGCCTGGGCAAGATGCTATAAATCCCATACCTTAAGACAGAAAGAGAGCTAAAGCAGTGAGCTCAAAGACTCTGAGTTTTCCAGAAGTCCCTCAGAAGAAAAAGAGAAAATACTGCAGCCGCAGACTGTTGGGAGCCGCAAAGATCTGGAAAGATACGGGTCAAGGACCCAAAGATTAAGAAGCCGACAAGAATCCTGGTCACTGAAACATCAGCAGTCCCAGGGATTTACAGGAATAAGCCCTGCCTGTTTTTAAAATATATACATGATAATTTGGGGTACATGAGATTGGGGAGGGGACTGCTTTGAATAAAAGCTAGTTCCTAACCTATGTTTCTAAAACAGACCTGCTCTGTTGTCACCCTTTTGATCTGTCTGTTTCTAGACCATTTGTCAGCCCTCTTCACTTTCATCTCCTCTTTGACTTGTAATCTCAAAAGCTGTGGCTAAAATCCCAGAGGGCACAGATCCAGGCTTCTTCCACTGCACTTGAGTAGCTATCCTCTCCTGAAACTAAGATCCTTTCCTTTCTCAGGGGCCTCACAACCAAGCCTCACCAAGAGGCTGTGAAAACAATTCCAGGTGAGTTTCTGATAGGAAAAGTTAATGAGTGCCAGTCCTCCTCTGTCTGCCTGGCAGGCTGTCCTCTTATGTATCAAGTAAGCCTTTTGTATAGGCTCCATACCTGTCTCCAACACCACCTAAGTGAAAAAAAATTCTGCCGTATTATGCACATTGCATCCAGGTAGGAAAACTGACAGGCCCAATTCTTTAGCATTTTCAAAGCGTGTCTGATTGAATAATTTGATGCTGATTTGGTATGCAGTGTACTTAAACCAAAATTGCAATCAGATCCACTTCTCTCTGGACTCTCTTTGGTCAGAGAGGTACTTGTGAGAGAGAAACCTAGTGGTTTAAAACATACTCAATTAATTTTCTTAATGGATGGCATATAGAAATAGCTGCATATTACACGGTACTTTTTAAGCTCTTTTGGAATTAATTCAGATCCAAGAAAAATAATTGTGCTGCTGTAGCTACAATAGTATTGAAATTTTAAAAATTAATTTTCAGAGTCCTAAGAAATTGAAAATATATTTCTGAAGACAAGGTTTGGCTATAATACTTATTGTCTATTTATCTTTATCTGGTAGTTAGCATGTGACACCTGTAGATTTTATAATTTATCTGTCTCTCCAGCTATCTTTTAAGTAGATGCTTGCTATGATTTGAATATGGTCTGTTCCCACCAAAACTCATGCTGAGGCTTGGCCTCCAGTACCATGGTTTTGAGAGGCATTTCAATCACAGGGACAGAACCTTCATTGATGGATTAATGCCATCCTGGGGCTAGATTCCTTATTGCAAGAGCAGGCTGTGATAATGTAAGCCTGATTCCATGGCTATAGGCTCAAACACATGTGTCTTTTTCTGCACATGCCCACTGCCATTCTTTACAGGCACTCCCACTACAGTGGTATCTTGATTCATGGAAGCTTGCTTTTGCAAACAATTTGATTAGAAAACAGAAGCATTTGGAAAAATTTTGCTTTTGTTTGGAACTCTGCACTGGGTGATTGATGAACACGATTGTGACCATCTTTCCCGCACGAACACAAACATGACCATCTTTTCCAAAATTGTGAACCAAGGTACCATTGTATATGAGATCATCTGTTTCATTAGGATGACACCTGAGGTCCTCCCTCATCAGATGTAACTGACTGATCTTGAATTTCCCTGCTTTATAGAACCATGAGTTACATGAGCCTCTTTTCTCTAGACATTATCTAGTCTCTAGTATTCTGTTACAGCAACAGAAAACAGACTAAGACAACCCTCAAAATATTTGCTGAACAAATAAATCAAAAGGCTGCATTCAGGCCCAGCAGGAGAGTGTCATGATCAACTGTCAATCTCTGGCACCAGTGTGAGGGAAGGAAGTGGTGACACACAAGTCACCTGTCTTCCATCCCTGAAAGAGAATGCTCTGGGAGAACTTGTTTCTAGTTACTAATGTGGATGATCATGAGGATTATAAAGACAGGTGATTTTAAAATAATTCTCAAGAATGCTTGCTTAGAATGTTGGAGAGTGCCTCCGAATAATAACAATATACAATATGTTGCAACTGTACAGCTCTTAACATCTCCCAATATGTGTTCTTGTATGTGATAACTGAGATGAAACCCAAGCTATTCTTAAGGGATTGTCTCAAGTCTCTCTGGAGGAAGTGGTGGCTATTCTTTGCTCCCTAGAGATGACTCAAAGTTCCTGAAAGCTCCCAGACTGATAAAATGCACTGAAAATACATAGACTTGGACCAGCCATGGTGATACATGCCTGTAATGCCAGCACTGTGGGAGTCTGAGGCAGGAGACTCTCAAGTTTGAGCACAACAAAGGCAATTTAGCAAGCTCTTATTGCAAAATTAATTTACAAAGGAGCTGGAGACGTAGCTCAGTGTAAAAGCCTTGGGTTCAATCCCCAGTACCAAAAAAAAAAAATGAAAGAAAGAAGACATAAGACTCTTTGGGGATGGAAGCTCATCTACTCTGCTTCCTCAACAGGTGCTTGAGTTCTCTTTACAACTTATCCACCAAGTGATAATCTTTTTGAAAGGTTTTTAAATCATGCCTGCTTCCCCACGAAAGCCTGCTTTTCTTGTTTGTAAGAGGCTCACATTTCTGAAGTATCTTGCCCTTGTTCTGTTACTGAGCAAGACAGCTCTTCAAATATTGATTTCCTTTAATTAAAGCTGATGAGGCTTCTGTATTTCATTTTTTCTGTCTTGTTAGGCTATGTCCTGAGTGGTTTCCCTTCTTTGTCCTCAACTTTTTCATTTCCATTTCTTCTACCTGAAGTGTCTAAATTAGAGTCTGTACTTCTTTAAGTGTCCTGTGCTCATTATCTATATTTCTGCTAACCCCCCAGCAAAGAAAGTTCAGTTCACTAAGATGTACTTTCATTTACCACCACTCCCCAGTTTCCCTTTGCTTAACTGTCGATAATGACTGAGGTTTAGAGTAGAAAGAAAAATCTCATTTTTATTGCTATGAAGCCTAGTATAACTTTAATCTATCAGAAACAACTTCATAAGCTCAACACATTTATTCAGGAAGACTGAGTTCTAATCCTGGTGGCCAACAAGGCATTTGACTTCTGTGGCTGTTCTAGGATTGTCATTCATCTATAGCAGGGAATGAAACTGATCAGGTAAACCATTCACAGAGAAGCTCAGAACTACTTTGTAATTGCAAAGCTTCTGGAAAAGGCAGCCAGGGTATGTGCATTATCTTGCCCTCTCCTCTTTCATTAACTCTTCACTCTAACAGTTCAGCACAGGGCATCAGGGACTGGAGCAAAGAGCTCATTGTTGCTATTTTGCTCTTCATTTCTTGGCAATGCTGCCCAGGGAGTGTGGTCACATCCCTGAATGCCTCATTGGGGTCAGAAGAGAACATAAGTCAGTTTCTAAATTATATTATTTTCTCACTTAAACTGACTAATCACTTATGTCTTTACCAAGAGTGTAGACCTTGGTTACAAACTATCAGAGGCCAATGGAACTGTATCTTACAGTTACAAGTGGTATTGTACAATTGCTACATTCACATAGAGCTCTGGGCTCCTCCATCACATGGTGGGGGTTAAAGAGCAAAATTTGTAGTTCTGGGATCGGATGGCTTGGGGAAATTGAGACTTGAAATATGAAAGGAACCTTGACCGAATGGTACTTATGGAGGTAGGAAGAGAGAAACCATGCCTAGCTGCTAAGAATGTTTGGAAGCTGGATGACCAGGATACAAATTTATTCTGCCAGTAAATGAGACAGATTTGTTGGAAGGAGGGTCAGGGATAGAGAAAAAGATGAGGGATTTGGTAGAGCATATCACATTGGGTTATCAGTGGACAATGTTCATCAGGCAATTACAGAGCTTGCACTGGTATCCAAGCCATAAGACAAGGTCAGATAGATAGTCACTGCTCCAAAGTGGTGCTGTAAGCCATAAGATAAGCTGCAAGGCCTGATGGGACAGTGGTCCGTTGTGATTAGGGAGAGAATGTATCCAGAGGCATCATGTGCCAGAACCTGTTTACTTTCGCTCCAGTTTATGAGGTTTGCAAGCATATTACAAGGAGTTGTATACCAGGGGTCCAAGCAAAAGAGCCTGAACCAGTTAATTTAGTGTGATGATCAATGCTAATGTTAATGGAGGAAAAGTGTGGGCCTTGATCCTTGTGCAGCTCAAGGTTTTCTTTATTCCCTGCCCATGGCTTGCCTCTCCCCATTCTCTAGCCCAGCCAGACTGCTTACAGATGGCAAGTTGAGCAGGATGCAGAGAGGCGGGTGGAAATCACTGTGAAGCCATTCCCACAACAGAAACACCTCCATGTTGCACGCCATTGCTACCGCCATTTTGGGGTAGGGAGGACACTCTAGCTGACTAGCAAATTTAAACTTTAAACCTGGGCTTCACTTGAAGTTCACATCTTTTCTTTTTTGTTCTTTTTACCAAGGAGTAACCAAAGGTTAGGTAATATACTAACAAAATCAGTTCTGATTTTTCTACATGGATCCCTTCACTCTCCCTGTTCTCAGTCTCTGTACTGTGTCTCATGAACTAGCACCCTCAGATACTCCATCTTAGTATACAAGGTTGCCACAGTTTAGTAACATCACCACAGATGGGTGTGGGGATAATCAGTGTAGAAGTAAATCAAGGGTTTTGGCCTTGATAGGCCAAAATATATCAGGTTTCCTGAGTTGAGTTCAATGGGCAATATTTAGGGACCTATGGATATTATCTTCTCCAAATGGAGGTAAGCTTTAGTCTTGGCTCTGAAAATTACCACCTGAATCATTTAGCCTCTCTAGGTCTCAGTTTGCTTGCCTGTGAGTCCTCCTTCTTAAGGCCATTACAGAGTTTTGAAAATTATAAAAGTTTAACCAATCTATTGACTCAGAAAGCATTTGGTGTTTGTTGACTGCATGCCCTTCCTAGGGTTGGGTCGTGGAAATACAATCATGAGTGTCACAAAGGTTCCTGCGTGCATGGCCCCAAAGGCAAATAAGAAGAGGCAAGCTTGTTAACAGGTACATAACAACACAATGTACCAAGTAGAATAAACAAGTGTGAGAACATGGGAGGGAAAAGAACTGAGAATAACCTCCTATGCCTGTGGAAATCAGGGAAAGGAAAAGTAGGTCTGAGTTACTATTGTGAAAATTATTTTTGGCTTTTGTTAAGAAATCACAGATCTGAAGTTAAACTCTGGGTTCAGAGAATTTTCACAAAACGGAATGAAATTATGCCTATCGTTAGTTTGACACAGTTACCTCCCAACCATACACTTGATAACCTGGAGTACTTTTTTAAATGCAGATGATGGGGCTCCACTTGTGAGTTTCTGATTCGGGATATACGGCTTGGGGCCTGAGAATGTGTTTTTCTAAAAGCTCCCAGGTGACAGGGACCACACTTGGAAAATCACTGTCATACAAGAAGCATGAGACAGCCACTTTGGTGGAAATTGAGGGAGAACGATCCACTGTCCCTACTTCCTAGCAGACACAATTTGGATCTGCTCGATGAAGTGCACCCACTGCCGGGACTCCAGAGGCAGGAGAGCAGACAATGCAAGGGGCTGCTGACATCCATCTCAGGAGAAGCTCCTCTTTCCTGAAGAAGTGTCAATTACTGCAAACACCACAGAGTGGAGCACAATAGCAGGTGAGACAAAATTGGATGTGACAAGCACTAATTGAGCCCACAGTTCTATTTACTGAAAATGATCTGGCATAATTAAAAATTCACAACTGGAGCCTAGTTGGTGCACAATATACATTAGGGAGTCCCTGGAGTAGGCCGGAGAAGTCTCAGTGAACTTTTTAGGAAAACCCAAAGGAGCCAACTGCTACAGCAAGAATTAGCACAGAAAGAAAAAAGAAGAACCAATTAGCCTATTTATGTGAAACTGAGATTCTGATTTGACATTGCAGGGTTCACTTCCTTGTTCCTGGTGAATCATCACTTTGTTTTTACTTTATACTAAATATGCACTTAGAGGATTTTCAAGAAGAGTCACTCTGCCTCCATCTTATATATTAACTTCTTTTAGGACGAGGGTAAATAGTGTTTATATCTGTTCACCAAAAACTCATAACATTTGTCACATGGAAGAGTTTCAATACCTATTGGCTGATAATCATACCTGATAAATTTGGCTTTTAACATGTTTGTTGAATTGAACGGGCTGACCAACACATACTAGGTTAGAAGCTTATTAACAGATTCATGTGGCTTTGGTTTTTTGGTTCAATTGACTTATTTCACATCCTGCTGCACGGCTAGAAGGGTGACAGCCTAAAAGGGTGACAAGTTGGGTCATCAAGGCAGGGTTGCTTCTACCTAAGACATCTGATATTGATACTGGGGCTTCAGGCACCAGTTCTCCAGCTACATATTAGTGACTAAAGCCAAGAGCATTCAAATACCTGCTTGGTGTTGAAGTTGTCATTTTAAGTGCTTTCTAAGGGAACAAATGTATCCAGATCTAAAGGGGCTCTTGTCTCCTTAGAAATCAAGTGGGAGGACCATATCAACAAAGTATTGAAAATGCTTTCTGAGGTAGCAAGAAAGGACTTGTTCCCCCAAACTATCCTTACATGGGCCTCTTAACAGCACTGAGCCTCTAAACGTAAAGTTCTTGCACTCTTCATGTATACTAAAAGGTATGGTTAAAACTTGAAAATATTTTCACTTTTAAACTGCCCAGGAATGTGTTTGAATGCATGTTATTTCTCAGTTGGGTTGCCCTTGTAAATGTTGCCTGTTCTATGGTAATAGACTACTTGCAATTTGCCTTTCCTAATAAAACCAAATAATCAGCTTGATTTTGTTGCATTACAATTTGAAAAATGGAGCATTATTTCGGCGTATGTACTCAAAGAAGATTAAAATTCTGATAATTCATAAAAATAAAAGTTATCTTGTTCCTTATAACTCATTAATCATTGTTAAATGGTAGGCACTATACAAGTATATCCATATATTTCTCTTTATGTACGTGAGTTTTTACTATCAATATAGTCACTCAGCTGAGCCAAAGTATAAAGTTCTTTATTTAATACACTCCAATCCAGACAAGGGAACGGCTCAATAAAAATATGAAACTGAGATGATCTTTACAGACAGAAAAGTAATGTCCAGAGTGGAGGAGCGAAGCATCCAAGGGAAATAACTAAGGATGCAAAACTGACTTAATATTAGAACTTGACTGGCACGTAGCAAACCGGGCCATGAAGAACAAAAAGCAAGGCAGGAAGGCTTGGGACCAAAGATAATGTAACACAAATGAAATATGGCTGCATTTGCCAATATGAGTAATGCAAGAAGGTTGGGTAGGCCTGGTTTTTTTTGGGGGGGGGTTGTTTGTTTGTTTTGAAGAGGAGAGGTATGTGGAAGGAGATGAAATGTTCAGTTTTGTACTATATCGAGTTTTGTACACATGTGGGACCCCAGTTGATTTGTTTGGTTGCCAACTGGATATATGGATGCAGGACATAGCAGGATATAGAAATCTCAGCTGAAGAGTAGTCTTCAGAGTTTTAGAAATCTGTAGTAGCTGAAAACCTTAGAGCAGAAGAGATTACACAGAGGGAGTGCTCAGAGTGAGAAGGGAATAGCCAAGAAAGATGACTAAGGATAGGCCAGAGAGGAGAAAGTGAGCTTGTCCAAGCCAAAGAGGAAAGTGTATGTGAGGGCATGGTTATTCCAATCATAAGTGACACATTTGCTGATTATAAGACAATTTTGTGTCTTGGGCTTCTAGCAGCTATATGTTGCTTTGTCCCATTGCACAGTTCTGATTAGTTTTGGTATTTCACTTGTCATGCTGTCTTCTATCATACCAAGAACTCCTAAGAACCAGGCAGCATTCTTGATCACGTACAACCTGTTCTCATCAATTCCTGGCAGCAATGATCCTAAGTATAATGAAGAAGCATCTTACACCAAAAAATCCAGAATAATAGGCTTTAGATGTACTTTTTCAGGCTGGCTTTCTTTATTGCAACAAAGGCCAGTAAAACAAGAAACTGCTTTGGGGCCTAAGCTAGGTGCACTAACTGTATGAAAGCTTGTGCAACTATGGTTATAATTTCCCAAAGAAACAACCTATCTGTTTTGGATAATTGTTCCTAGTTTTGTTTGTTTTTGCTTTTCTTTTTTGCTTCTTCTATTATGGGCAAAAGCAGAAATGGGTGTTATAGTTCTGAACCTAACTTTCAGACTTCAAGAATATCTTGGCTCTGGTATAATCAGAATTCAAGTCAGCTGAATGCCAAGATCCATTTATTTAACACTTAGGAAGTTCTTGACCTTCAGTGAGTCATACCATCTCTGTTGTCTCACCATAATATAGGTTCTAAGCTTTGAAACAATGGTTCTCTGATTCTCCCCAGCCATGAAACAAATAACTTCCTATTTAGTTAAATTCCTCAAACCTATTCAAACCCAATCTTCCCCCGTATCTCTGTAGAGAACACTTAAATCATAATGCAAGATCTCTTTGAGGATGCTTCTCAGCTTAGAGGAAATGGAGAAATGGAGAAAACTACAGTGATAAAAATTTTAAAGATAGAAGTGAAGTTTATTACTGAAAAAGTCTAAATTGTAGATGAAGTAAAGAACAAGGTCCATCCAGAGAATGTCACCATTACTGTTTGGTAGCAGACACTACTATGGGCAGGACCTGCCTATCCCTGACCTCCCTCAACCTTCGTGACAAAATGGCTTTCTGTGAAGGGATGCCAAAAATTTTAGACATTATTAAACCACATTAAGATTCCTCTCAATGGAAAATTATGGGTCCAAACACTTCAAGATGAACTTCAGAGAATGACTCCATGTGAGACAGGCAGATAACCCAAGCTGTGAAAGATAACCTTCACTGAGGCTCAAGAATTTCAGTCAGTCGTCTTGCCCAGGGGAAGTAGACCAGTCCTTCAGACTTCACCTGAAAGAGGAAGAACCTGAAGTAGCACAGAAGATTCCTGCCAGGAAAAGCAGAATTGGCCATTACAGGGAAATAACATGATATTTATCTCAGGGAAACCCAGAACTGAGAGGAGAGAAATCTAGCTAGCTGCCTGAAAGGGATGTAAAGAATTCTTTGTGGCTTGGGGGCAAAAGAAATGGGCTTTAAAAAGCTAGCAATGCTTATCTTGGGATTCTTACAATTAGGGATTTTTGTGACCTCTTCTACTCTATGCTAATTATGTTTACTTTCATTTTTCAGAGCAGTATATTAAAGTTAATTTCGACATTCTCAGCTGGTCTAGGGCTTGTAGGAGAGCAGTTCAGTATTAAAGTTCCAGAAACTCAAGCCAGGTGTGGCAGCATAGTCCTGTGATCCCAGCACTCAGGAGGCTGCGGCAGAAGGATTGCTGCCAGTTCAAGGCCAGCCTGGGCTACATAGTGTGTTTAAGGCCAGCCTGAACTACATAGGGAAACCCTGTCTGAAAAAAAAAAAATAGAGGTCCAGAAACTCTAGGGAAAAATGAATCCCTGGAGAGAGATAACTTTCTTAATCTCAAAAAAGTTTAGTTGTTTCTTTTTAAAAATTTCCCTTTAGAAGCTCGGCTCTACTCATCCCCTGTAGGTCACAGTGGGAGTGTTATTTAAGTTAAGAGGATACTGTATGTCTTTAATTGTCCACTTGCCAGGAGGTCAGAACTCAGTCAGACCCTGCCAAGGCACATTATCCAACTAACTACAGTTCTCGAGAAAGGTTAAACTTGCCCCGTGGAAGGCCTTGGGCTGCAGGGAGCCAACAGCTTGCAGGCATGGGCCCTGACCTCTCCAGTCTTCGCTTCTGGTCACACCACAGAGCCTTTGTTTCCTAAACAGACTCCACCTTTTCTTGAATAGATCATCTCTTTCCAAAAATGATCCAATAAGACAGGGTCCATTTCTAATTCTGTCAAGCAATGGGCATAAACTGAAAGTCAAGTCAAGCACCAACTAAAACAGTCCTAAAATCAGTAATCGCTACTGGTTATCAATCCTAGTGTGAGAAGGTTCTGGTGTAAGTGGAAATTTCCTTCTTGTCGGTTTTATACAACCAGCTCCAGGGATTAAAAAAAAAAAACACAGACAGATGCATGCTGCCCCCCTCCACTATTTTTTTTTATATTTTGGGGCATAGAGAAATTACAGTTAAGAAGGAATATAGGAGAAAATATCACCTCTAGTGTGAAAATGAGAGTTGTGACTAACAGAAACCCTGTTTGTTCAAAGGAGTGCCAGGTCACAGCTAGGAACATGGGCCAGGGAGAACACAGGCTGGTATTAAATCACAAACTAGGCCAGAGCAATATTTTTTTGTAATTTATTACCTACCTATTTCAGGTATCTTTTCTTAAAGTATACGCATAGCATGAGGCTGGGGAACAAGATCAACAGAAAGATTTTTAAAGGGAGAAAGACTCATTCACAAAATCTTGCACAGCAGGTTTACTGAAATGGAGTTCTGGAGTTAACTGAGTTTCCTAGCAACCAAGGTCATAAGGGAAACGTGGGAATAGGATTCTCAACTGATAATAAGAACATGTATCATTTTGTCAGGAGAGTCAAAATTATTCCTGGTGCCAAGTCTAACAAGCACTTACTTTACAGGCGATATAGAAGCATTCCCCACAGGACAATGTTACACACACACACACACACACACACACACTTTCAAAAAAGTCAAGTTGATTGTGTATACTTTCCATTCAGTAAAATTCACCCATGTTTAATTTTTGATAGCCACTTAGGGCACCACATTAGAAGGTAACCCAGTGACAGCTAAGCTGCTAAGCTGAGCTCATGTGGTATGGAGCAGCAATTATGGTCACCTAACCTGATTCTGGGGAAGAGTGTGAAAAATCTAGAAGTATGAATTTGAACACAGACCTTAGACCAATGGTTCCTCCAAAGTACTTTCTCACTGGGCGGCAGGAAGGATTGCTCCCCTAGGATTATATTGTGGCAGAGAGTCTGGAGCTTTCTTTGGCAAACACTTCCCTAGCACACCTCGTGTGCCTGGATCCTGCACCCACATTCGCAGTTTTATCTGCTGTATCTCACCTTTTGGAAGCTGGAAGACTGAGCCAAAAGCTGCGGAAAAGCACACTCCCGATTTCCTTTGGGCCTCTTTCTATTGTTCAGGACTCCTCCCAGGGTCCTACCATTGCAACTCACTTCAGCACCCATTCTCTTTCATTACCGTCTGCTCTCATTATCTACAATTCTCCTCCTCTGCCTCTTATCAATTCCTCAAGAAGCTGTTCCTCAGGACAAAGCATTGGCTCATCACCTGAATGGCAAATCCAGTCATTTAATGCACTTTGCAGGCTGAGCCAACTATGCTCTCTGACTTTCCCACAGGCTACCAAGGAGCAGTATAAGGAAATAGTTCTCTTTCTCCAAAGGTATATTTACCTATAGCCAAAGAGGACACAAAAACAGGGCATCAGAGCAAACAAGCAAGTTCCCTCTTTCAAGACCTTAACAAATTAAAACCCACATTAATTAATTCTCTGGCCCTTTAATTGCCCCCAGATTAAATATACTGGGGGTGATTTTTCATTCTGGCCCAGGTTGTCACAAGCTCAATAAATCACTTAGGGAATTCTGACGTCACGTGTTTGGCCTCCCCTTGCCTATGGAGTGAAAAGAAATAACTCATTAGCAAGTAAGAAGTATTAATTAGACTCTTGTAAATTTATACAAGTTAGAGATGCTGCTCCATCCAGATTGTTGGAAGGAGTACCATGCTCAGTTACTTGGCAAAGGAAGAATCAATGTAGGCGGTGTGACAAAGTCTTGAAAGAGATCTTTAGCAGGCCCACCAGGCCTGTATTACACCCAGTACATGCTGGTCCTCTCAAAGTTGTCACTTGGACAGGTTGTGCACAGATTCCAAGGATACTACTGGCATTCACATTTCCTGAGCTCATCCCTGAGAACTGTCTTCACACACAGCTATGAGACACATGAGAAATGTCATTCATGACTGTAGTCACACCTCATTTTTTTATCTGAACCACAGGACCCAGCTTGATCATTCAATTAGTACATCATAATTCAATTAGTACATCATAATGATGACATTGGCCTGATTCCAAAAACGCAATCCACCCAAAAGGACAATATCCCCCAATTCCCCAGAGGCAAGAGAACAAGCTACAGATGTCAAATGTAGCAACCAGTGCAGCAACATGGAAAGGTATCATTTCCATAATAGTTGTTGTGTTCTCTTATTCACTAGGGTCCTTTGACATCACTCTCCCTTTGATTAGAAATTAACCCTCATATGGGCTGGGGATTTAGCTCAGCAGCACTGCACCAGCCTGGCAAGTGCAAGGTTCTGAGTTAGATCCCTGGTATCTGCCCCCCAAAATTAAAAAGAAATAAACCCTAATATCAGTATTCCTGGATAACTTTTTATGTGATTTCTTTGCAGATGTAGGTAAAAAAGAACCAAGTACCAAGGAAAGACTTCTGCTGACAGGTAAGGAAACAGACTCATACATTAGGGCCTTCAAAGGTCCATTGAATATAATGCTATTTAATAGCATATTAACTATCTTAACCCAGTGTCAGAAAACAACCAGGAAAACACAGAAATTTGAAGACTAATACAGAGTCTTAGAATGCCAAATACAAATGTAAATCACTATTTTCACTAATTAAAATTTTGGCTTGTTTATTACTTCTGGATTAAGATCATAGGGGTGGTTTTTCATCCTTGTCTGAGTTGACACAGGCCCAGTAATTCACTCTGACATTCTGACGTCACTTGCTTGGCTGTGCTTGTCTATGGAGTCAAAAGAAGCATCTCATTAAAGGATGAGAGGTATTAATTAGGCTTTTGTAAATAGCAACCGTGTTCAGTACTGGTTTTATCCAGATTGTTGAGACAAGTGCCATATGGAGAGTCGGGAAGCTAGGGTTCTTGTTCCAAGCCATCACACCAGTCATCCAATTGATTGATACTCCTTGGTTTGCACAAATGAGAACTGGGATAAAATAATACAATCTTACCTGACTTTGAGAATCATGGCATCATCGATAAGTGGAAAATGGCAGAGTATAGCGAGTTAATTATTTCATAATTAAAATGTGGTGAAGGTTTTAGTTTTGCACTCCTTACAGCAGTACAGGCCTTATGGCATAAGTTCACAACTCTGATCTACTGTTGCTTCAACAACAGCCCACTTACCACATGCTATGAGCAAAGTGAGAGTGATACAACGAGATAGCTATTATGTGATCTCTACTACTCAAATGAGCCCTCTTCCTTGCCCCTTGCAGCTTGATCATAGCAGGTACAGAGGAAATGAGGGAATAATTACTTCCTATCAATCTGGCTTTATGCATCCCTTATGGGCTAACAGAACTCTTCTACTGCGTTCATTGTACTCAGGGATCTTCCTTCTCTGCCAGTCTTAGGCTTCTTTGGCCTGCTGCTTGGATGCCCTCTATCTACTTGTCACCACTTTTTCTTGGGGCCATCTGGAATAGGAGTTGAGTATGGGCCCTTGGAGAACACTGGATTAGTGGAAGAGATGAGGAGTTTTGGTGGGCCTCGCAACTTTTTATTTTCTCTTGGGAAAAGGCAGTATGGCAAAAAAGGAAAGCCAGGGCGCCAGGACTCATGTGGATGGACGTCTAAATTTTGCTATGTTAAAGCAGCAGCCTCATTACCTTATACTGTTGTTGGGCTTAATGAAGGCATTTGCTGAATGAACAATTGCACCTAGAGGCAATACGAACATTCTGACCCCTCCAAGGACACTCTTTCAGGGGATGGGAGAGTCAGTGGAGTATGATGGCTGATGGATCAATACGTCTCTGAATGAATTTCATCATAAGTGACACTCCTTTGGGAGAAGGGCTGACTAGAACTGTTCAAGGTTATCAGCTAAATGATAATTTCTAGAGTATTCTCTAGAAACATCTGGAATTTAGACCAGTGGCTAGACAAGAAACCACCATGAAAGCTCCATTGTCTGCAACCTGCCCAAATGGAAGATACAAGTCCGACATTTCTGACATCTTCACATAGATCTTTACTCTAGCAACAGACACACTGGAAGACAGTTCTATTTTGATTTCAGAGAAGCCTCCTCAAATACAAATTCCAACTGCTTCTGAAGATTCTAGCAGAGTAGAAAAGCCAGGTGGGCAGAGTAGGGCAAAAACTCTCCTAGATTCCACAAGAGCAAAAAGCAAGAGAACTGTAGAAGCCCATGGAAAACAGCAAGATTTGTAAAGTAAAGTGAAATGGAAATGTAATAATAATGGCATGAAACTATTGATTCAAAATATAAGAAACTAATGAGAATATTATAAAATACAGTTCTCTTTAAAGTAGTTCAAAGAGTTAGTTAGGGATGGAAATCTGAAGCTGAAAGGCCCTTGGTCCCCTTAGCTAGCTGAATAAATCTCAACTAGGCACAGAATTCATCCTTTTCTCTTAGCTCTAAGTTGCAGCTAATACAAATATTCAGTGAAGACATAGAAAGTAGAAATGCTGCCTTGTTTGGGCTTCGATGCCAGCTAATCAATGCAAAATATGCCTTTAAGCTGTATCAGATAGGATTCATAGGTTGAGTGTCCTAACGTGCAAAATGTATCCTGATCTTCCAGTGCTGAATCCATTTCAGCCCTTTCATTTATTTCCTAGGCATCTGTCCCAAGCCAGGATCAACCCTCCTTCATCCTTAGTGAAGAAACTCAGAGAGAAGTTGTAGGTGAGCATTTAAATTTCTGCTTGAATTCCATTAATCAAAAATGCCCTTAGAAGCTGGGCATGGTGATGCACACCAGTGATGACAGCACTCTGGGAGGTGGAGGCAGGAAGACAGTAAGTTTGAGCCTGGTATGGGCATCTTACTGAGACCCTATCTCAAAATATAAAATTAAAACCTGGACTGGGGATGTAGCTCAGTGAGAAGGCCCTGGGTTCAATCCCCAGCACAGTGGCAACAAGAAGAATAGCAAAGCCCCCGGATGAAAGGAAGCTGTTGCCAGAAAAGTATTAGAAATTAGAATTTACAGCTTTTTTAAAAAAATAAAATTACCAATTTAAGCATTCAGGCTTTAACAATAGTTAACCAACACAAAATGTGTTGTAAAACTACTTGCATACCCTTAATTTCTTGCTTCTGGTTGTATGAATTTGGTTATTAGAAAGGGCAATTGATAAATTTTCCCCTAATCTCACTGGGAATTACTGGGAAACTTAATATTAAACTTTAGAAAATATAAATATTTGATGTGCCATGAATAGGATACAATTTATAGTTGGACCATAAGCATAAGATTGCACTTTTCTAACTTGATTCTGAAAGTATGGTGGTTAAAAGTGCAAGTTATGAGTTGTACTGACCCAGTGTCTAGCAGTGTCTACATTCCTCTCGGGTCCCAGAGAAAGTTTTTTTGTTTTTTAACTCTTTCAGATCATGCTGCTACTTCAACTGAAAGCAGGAGATGACAAGCTTTTTGCACATAGAAGGCCAGATAGTAAACAATTTTTGATTTGCCCACTGCTGTTGTGGTACAAAAGTGGCTGCAGATAGAATGTGAATTAATGTGCGGATGTGTTCCAACAAAATTTTATTTACAGACACTGATGTTTGAATTTTATATAATTTTTGTTTTGTTTTGTGTTTTGGTACTGGGGATAGAACTCGGGACCTTGCACTTTCAAGGCAGGCATTGGAACCTCTGAGCTAAATCCCCAGCACCATTTTATATAATTTTCAAATGTCACAACATAGTGTTCTTTAGTTTTTCACCCATTTGAAAACAGAAAAACTATTCTTACCTCACAGGCCATACCGAAAGAAAAAAATGCAACGGAGCTGGGAGGTGGATTTAGCTCAGCAGCAGAGCTTTTGTCTAGTGTGTTCATGGCCCTGGGTTCGATCCCCAGTAAGGGAGGGAGAGAGAGAGAAAAGGAAGGAGGATTTATGCAATGGAGTAGATTTAGCCCAGGGCCATAATTTGCTGACACCCCCACCCCATGTAAATTGGTATCTTCCCCAGGAAATGGAGTCTTCAGTTTCCCAAGCTACTCACTTTCAAAGCAGGAAACAACTGAAAAAACTTTCACCTGCTGTTCCTAAGACAAAGGTCGGCTATCTAGAATCTATAAAGAAGTTACGAAAATCAGACCTCCCAAATTTAAAGACCCAATCCAAAAATGGGCATCTGAAATGAACAGACGTTTCTCAGACAAAGAAGTAGAAATACCAAATAAACATACGAAAAAATGTTCAACATCACTGGTCATTCGAGAGATGCAAATGAAAACAATGCTGAGATTCCACCTCACCCCAGAAAGAATGGCTGCTATCATGAAATCAACCAATAACAAATGCTGGCGGGGATGTGGGGAAAGAGGAACCCTGCTCCACTGCTGGTGGGAGTGTAGCCTGGTGCAACCACTGTGGAAATCAGTATGGAGATATCTCAAAGAACTAGTACTGGAAGTCCCATTTGACCCAGCTATTCCCCTGCTGGGGATCTTCCTCAAAGAATTAAAAGAATCATACCACAGTGATATATGTGCACCCATGTTCATAGCAGCACAATTTGTAATAGCTAAAACTTGGAAACAGCCAAAATGCCCATCAACTGGAGACTGGACCAAGAAATTGTGGTTTTTTAATAAAATGGAGTACTACTCAGCCATAAAAAAGAGAAATTAGAGACATAGCTAAATGGATGCACATTGAGGCAATACTCTTAAATGAAATAAATAGGACACACATGTGTGAATACCAAATAGTTTTTCTAGTGTGAGAAACTGAAAGTGTAAATAAGGACTAAAAGGTATAATAGATAATGTGAAATAGAAGAAAAGGGGCAAAGGGGAAGGGGAAATGGGAGGGTTAGGGGAAAGGAAAAAAGGGAATGGAATTAAATGGAGGATTTTAAAGCAAGTGAACAAGTTAATCCACCAGGAGCGTGTGAACTTTCTTAACTCCCTACCAGACTGCAGATGGTCTTAGACTCCCCCTCCAACCTGTGTGCACTGAAAACCTGTAAATCACATGTTTAACACCCTGTCACACATCAGTACTCGGGGCAGGGGTCTACAAGGAAGGCACAGATTTTATTTTTTTCAAACATATTCATATTCCCCGAAAAACACTGAGGCAGCAATCACAAGCATTCAGCAATTCCATGTGTTGTAATGTTACCAATGGCTTGAAAACAGGGTTCACGCCCTCATCCTAGAAACACTGGGTTCCAGGCACTGTGAAGGATTCTAGAGACCCAAAGATGAATGAGGCATCAGCATTCAACTCAGGCAGCACACAGTCCAGTAGGGGAAACAGGTAGTTAGAAAAACAACCTGACTCCTCTTCTACAACTTGACTGCAACTGCTCTCTTAAAGATCACCAGTGACTTCCCAAGGACCTAGTCAAGTGACTTTTTTTGAAGAATCAGATCCCTTGGTAATCTTATTACCATGCCATGTGAAGGAAGACCTGAATAAATGTAAGGCTAGCTCTGCAGGTATCCAGGCAAAGAGCTTTGCTGGCAGAGAAAGGAGCAAGTACAAAGACCATGAGGTAGCACCAGATCTGGTGTATTTGAGGTAAAGCAAGGAGATCGGTGTGGTAAGAGAAGTGTGGGCAGGGGACAGGGTAACAAAATATGAAGTCAGAGTGGGAACAGCGGCCAGACTGTGCAGGAAGGACCTTGCAGTACTGTATTCTGACAAGATGGGAGATAACTGTTTGGAGCAATAGCATGACAAGATGTGAACTGATACAATGGACCCTTGACTTATGAACTCAATTTATTGCCGAGGGCTGGTTGTAACTCAAGTTGGTCAACTGAAGGCTCAGGCTCCTCTACATAGCCTTCAAAGTCTCTCTCCCATATACAGGCAGATCTCAGTGTCCTTAGAGAGACATCGGCCCAGGATTTCTCAATTAATCTCACACAGAAAAGGATGTCCTAATGTTCCTCCCAGAACTCTTTAAGGGTTGAATCTGAATATGAGATTATCTGGAAGCACAAGGGGCCAGCATTCCGGTTGTAACTCAAGACTTTGTTCATAAGTTAAAACTAAAATTCCAGTCATAACCCAAGTTGTTCGTATGTCAGGCCAGACATAACATGAGGGTCTGCTGTATTTTTAAAGGATCACCATTGTGGTGACTGGCTGGATAAAAGGCTGCAGGGGCCAGTGGTGGGCCATGGGAGCCAGGCAAGAGGCTTTTACAGAAACCCATGCAAGAAGTGATGGCAGAGGTAATGCTGAGCAGCAGACAGATTTCAGACATGTGATGAAGTCAGAGTAGACAGACTGTGCTAATGGTTTAGATGTGGTCTGGAAGAGAAAAAGAACTCTGAGGATTTTTCACCTGAGTAACTGGAAGGGCAGACTTGGCATTTACTGAGATGAGAAAGTCTGTATGGGGAACAAGTTCTGGGGCAACATCAAGAAATAGTTGGGGAGAGGTGAAATACCAGTGAAACCTGCCTGCCGTGGGAGCTGAGGAGCAGCACACTGGTTACAGGAGTCTGGAGTCCAGGGGAGAGGTTAGGCACAGCCTCTGCATGACTAAACCAATGCCACCAAGCATTTGGTACAGGAGCAAGCCGGGCTCCTGTACCGGGCCTGCCTCGCCCTTCTCCCGCTTCTCTTCTTCCTCCTCCCACAACATGCTCACCTTGGCCTTTATTCTCAGCACCCACGCTTCTTGGAAAAATATGGGTTCCAGTGAAGCCAAAGCCACTTAAGAGAGTACTATAGTGATGATACAATACTGATTCTGTTATTCTAATGACCTAACTTTCACTGAGGAAACACATTTTGTATGGTGTTGCTTTTCATATACTCATGTAAGATGTACTAGCATGAGAATGTGAAGAGCTAGACAGATTCAAAATGGCATCTCAGATACCGCAGAAGTTTCTCAGGACAGCAACATCTAGTCAAATTTTTATGGAGGGGGGACATACTGGCAGTCCATGTGTCCTCAGGCTAAACTCCTAGGGTATTATTTGGGGAAAGGATGGCAAATTATAAGCAATCAAAGCAAGAGAACCACAGTATTTTCTTGATTACAAAGCCCAATTAAGGTGAAATAAACCAGATACCAAAACCTGTTTTAAAGCCCTCTTTTTGCCTCGCCCTAGTCTGTCCACTGAGTACATTGTTAGCTTCGTACTAAAGTCATTTGCTGGCTGGAGCTTGACAAGTTCTAATTATTCTCAGTAATCCTGTGACTCTGCAAATGAGACTCACACAAGTTTAAAAGTGCTAAACTACAGACAGGCAAGTATCCAGACAGAAAGCTGGGTGAGAATAAGCATGGTAGGTTGTTCAAATTTCCTTGCCCTCAAAGGTTAAGAGTAGGCACTCTCCACTTCTCCCTCCTCAGTGGGAGGTTTTGCTGGAGGAAGCAGGATAATGGTCATATGTATTAAGCCTGACTTCTTCATTTGGCCATCAGAGGTCACTTACAGATCCTCACACAACTATACTTCTGAGCCTATGAAAGGAGGAGAGTTGGTCAAGCCAGTCAGAAGGACTCAGTGCTGGCCTCCCCACCCACCCAGGAAGCAGGGTCAGCGCCTTGCAACGCAAAGCTGCCAATTCTTCAGTGCACTGTGGCAATATCTAAAGTGATAAGACAATCTTGTGGAGCTGCTGGTGCTCTTTGTGACTGACAGTCCACTGGCCCAGCACAATTTTGATCTCGTTCTCTTTTTATCAACCTAGCATATGCATATAGGTAGCTTCTTTCTGTCTGTATGCGCCCCCACCTGTTTATATTTCCAACCTACCCACCTTTCATTTCCCTCACACCCACAAGTAGGATTAGAGAGTTGGGAGTCATTGTCTAGTATATCCCTTCATTATAAAAATACAGAAATCAAGGCTCAGACAGAAGTGATCTTACCAAGTTCTCTCAAAGAATTTAATAACAGAGTTGGAATGTAGATGTAAGTTGGCTGATCTTCAGTTCTTGGTCTCTGCCCATGTCTGACTCAACCTCTTGCTACTTTGTCTCTCTTCATCTCTGCATTTCTGTCCCCACCCCCATCCTGCTCCCCCCCACACACACACTGAATGGGACATTAAGCTTAGTTTGGCAGGCATCCTACTTGGTTACCATATCACCACAATCACATGTTTATAACAAACACTGAGTAGACCCCCATTACTGTACTACATTGCCTCAGCTTCAAGATTTGATCATGTTTTGGCAATATCTCCATTTGCTAAAAAAGTCACACTAAACACCTTTATTACTATACACATGTTGCCTTCACCTGGGGGATTATTAGGAAATATCTCAGGGCTAGTTTCTTAATTTAATTTTTATGATACCTCTCCTACTCTCAAGTTGATCCTGACCTTAGATACTCGAAATGCTGCATATATTCCCCATGGCAAATCAAGAATCCAATTTTAATTTGATTCATAACTTCCAATGTAACTTGTTGATAAATGAAAAAAAAAGAAAAACATGCTTATTTTCTCACCCCTGCTTCCAAAACCAACCCTGTAATCTGTTGCAAATTATATACAAAATACCCTTCAACTTGAAATGTTACCTAAGAGAACAAATACTTTCCTGGAGATTTTACCAATCCTGTAGAATGTGATTCGCCACTTTCTGTTTTCTTTGGATTTATATGAGAAGGGAAATGAGCACATCAGCTGTGATGGATATTCCTTCCAATTTATTGTCTGTTTTAGACTACAAGCTCCAAGAAGATAGGGCTATCTTAATCCTCTGTTCTGTGCCTATTTTGTGCCTTATGGCTAACAGGCAATGCATCTGTGCTTTCAATTCAGCTGCAGTTGTTAGAAATGATAGTGGTGTTGCAAAAAGAAAGAGAAAAAAAATAAGGCTGGCCCCTCACAATGGGTCAGATGCAATTTATTCTGGTTCTACATTCAAGAAGAAACTGTAGAATATTCCCTGTAAAAGCTACTTATTTTTAAACTAGATCTTACCATTCTCCCTCCATTAAAAAACTGACAGATGCATTTTCTGGGTGTGTACTTGAATCACACCAAGGCTGCAAAGAGATTTATGTATGATATTAAGAAAATGAACATATGTGTTCCATCACTATCTAGAGCAAGTCATAGAATAGTCCCCTCAGTAGCTTCTGACCCAAACAACCTCAAGCCAGTGCAGACCTTTTGGGGCAATAGAGTGTACTTCTATATAGGCACACGCCACATTCCACCACCTGTTTAGTTCTGTCTCTTCAATTGAACTGTAAGTTCCATAAAGGCAGGTTGTCTCTCTGATTCACTTTGGTTCACCAAGTGCTTGACACAGTGACTAGCCGAGTAGTTGTTCAAGTAAATACCCACTGATCAGATCAATGCTTCTCACAACAAGAAGCTAAAGTCACACTAAAGATATAATGAAACTGCTGCCATTGGCTTCGTTGCCTTTTACAAGACCATCTTTATTAACTCTCTTTTACTGGGGATATTTCTAGAACAAATGTAATCACTAAATGGAGGTGATAGAAACCACTTATGTTAGCCCAGGAAGCAGCACACCCCCCACCCCCAGTTCTCCTGTCCATTTGCCTACACCTTAAATCCTTGCTTATAAACTTCTTGTTTTCCCTAGTCTCAAATCAACTGTACCTCATCTAAGTGGCAAATAAATGTTCTATAGATTTACTCGATACAAAACACATAAATGAAATATCACTTTATTTGTGCTAATGAAATGAGAGGCCTAAATTATAAGCTGTCATAAGCAAATTTCATGTGTTACAGCTGTACCACACCATTTGGAATATCTCTAAGTGTTTATATACCGACATAATAGTTAAAATACATTTACCAACAATGACAAGGGTTGACCAGAATAGCAAAAAGGAAGAGAGAAGGAGACAGCACTGTTGGTAGTTACAGACCTCCTAAATGATTACCAAAGGACAACATCCATTACTTGAACCCATTCACTGCACTGAAAAGCAAAGAAATGCTTATCAGTAGCCAGCATAGAATGTATTTTATAGGCACCCAAAACTACTGTAGTAATTACCTATAACCTTCACTTGGGGCCCAAACCTTTGTCAATCTGATCTTCCTCTATATTTATGAGACCAGGATCCATATTCTTTTCAGTGTCTCCAAAAATAAAGTCCACCCTGCAAGGATAAAGATTGTTTCCACTGAGGTTATTCCAAAGATTATACATTCCCTATTAAGCATTGTTCTAACAGTTGTCACAATTTGGACACGTTTTTTGGACTGGCTTATTTTGGGTTATTTGTATTCACCACTAGAATGTAAGTTCCTTGTAAGAGGAACTTTATTTATTTAATTGTCATGTTCCTAGCACTAAGAATAGTGCTGGCTTAGGGTAGGTTTTCAATAAATATATCTTTAATGACTGAATGCATTAATCAATCAACAGTAAATCTTTAATTAGAGTACTGAATAATCACCAAGTTGCAAGTCCCCTCCTGATTTCCTCAGATCTATTAAAGGCCATCATCTGTTTCCGCTCAGTTTCAAAATGACTCAGTATCAACCCACCTATGACTTCTGGCTATGAAAAGCAGTGAACAAAAGTACCCACTGCCCAGACAACAAACATCTCTTCCAAGAAATGAGGAATTCAGAGATCCTGCGCTTGAGATTGTTGTAAGACAGGAAGCTGAGAAGCAGAACCAGCCCTGAACTGTGCTGCTTTCACTCTGCACTCAGAATAGAAATACAATGCTCTGGTACTTGTGGTAAACTACAGTTCACTTAAGCTGAATTTAAAATTAGCCTGAAGAGCATTATTTTATTTACAAATAGTTCATGAACCTTGTAAAAGAGATACTGAATCTGCTCATATAGAGATAGATAAATGAGGCTTATTGAACTCTCCTGGTGGATGGCTTTACAAGAGACTGCAAGACCTATGAGTATTAATTCATATGGCTCTTCAATAATACACCAATGTGGTTTTCAGAGATCTTTAAGCTCCTATCCTCTGTTCCTATTTTATTTTCTCATATAAGAGGCCAGCATTCATAATTATAACTAACTACTTTTTGAGGCTGTTTATTTCACTGTCATGAATTTCACAAAACCTCTCTGTTTCTTATGTAACCAAAAGCTAATTAATTCTCATTAATTAGACAGAAAAGGTTATTCAAGCAAAAGAATATCACAGTGAGCACTCTCCCCTGCACAGATTCAGAGGTAGGCTGTCATCTAAAAGCCATTCATGAGTCAGAAAATGGCTCCCGTCTAAAGTAATAACACTGCTCAATTTTTCCCTGTAGCTTTTATTCCTTTCTATGCAAATAAGCTGCAATGGCCTTAGGAAACTCTTATTTTGCCTCATGCATCGTCTGTGACATTGTCAAATTAGTTCATATTAAAAAATGGGAGAAAGACTATGCACAGGCTCCTCATATAGTCTCATGTGCCCTTACATTTTAACACAGAAGCAATCAGTAAAGGCCATTTAATGGCCCATTTATGTCAGTTTAATATGCCTCTGACATTCCACAGCAGTACATGAGCAGTCTTCTTTTAAGTCTCCTGACAAATGAATAGAAGCTCCCAGGAAAGGGATAAACTGTGCCCTGTGGCAGGTAGACATCAAGTCAGAAATCGGAGAAACCATGAGAAGAAAGGCCAGTGTATTGCAAAATGCTATTTACAGATGGTTTCTAGCACACTCACCACCCAAATGAGGAGGGCTGAAAAAGTTCTCAAGCCACACAAGGCCTTGAAGAAGCCTCCTTATAATCACAGTGCCTGGCTGATAAGGCAAGACTGAGCTGTCTGGAAAAATCAACGGAGCCCACTAGATAGTAGGACAACAAATATGAAGGGACAGGAAGCCCCATGGGACCGAAATGACAGTCATTTTCCCCTTTAGGTGCAATTTTAAGATTATGGAGAAGGGTGATTTGCTAGGTAGGAAATATTTCCACTCTGAAAGGGGAATAGAAATAATCTGATAATTTTTAACTTGTGAAAAAGTATTTTCTGTTTTATGTAGGTATAAGATCTCCTATGATATATAGTTGTGCTATGAATGTCCTGGACAAGACAGTTAGACCAAACTAATGGAAAACATCCTTGATGAAAAAGAAAAAAATAACCGTCTAAAGTAATGAAATAGAAAAATAAGGCAAAAGCTATAAATATGCATGGGAAAAGATTCAAAGTACTGAGAGCTTAAGACAAAAGACATTTAAATCTTCGATGGAGAATGGGCTATAATGTTATTAAGAATGTGTGCTGCACTTGCCTAGCATGTAGGAGGCCGTGGGTTCGATCCTCAGCAGAAAAAATAAAGAATATTAAAGGGATTATGTATCCCTTTACCTGTGAATGTCCAATTTATAGCCACAATCCTCCCTTTCTTCATTTATTTCAATTAAGTTTTAAGTTTCAGGCTGTATTCCCAATCCAGCCTCCCTCCTCTGTGACCATGAACAGTCTGTTAGCTGGCCTCAGACCTGCCAGAACAGAATTCCTAAGGGATTTTTCTCTCTTTGGTTGATAAAGTTCTTTGAACACAATGAATGACAAGTGCTGGCAATAAACACAGCATCAAGAACTATAAACAGGAAAAGCAAGTAAACAAGCAAGAAAAACATGGCTAGTATAGTTCATTACAAATCAAGGTATCAGATAAGATCCAGTTGACCTGGGTACTTATCCTGTGCCTGTCACTATCAGCTGTGTGTGCTTAGATAAGTCATTGTCATGGGGCCAGCTGTTTTCTCACCCGCAGACACCTATACAAACCTTTTCAATTAGAGTCCTATTGGAATTCCCCGTGTTATTTTCTCACTTCTTTCCCTAAGCTCCACTCTTTTTCCGTACCAAGATCTGCTGTGATCATGAATGGGGATACACTTCTTGGATTTTCCAAACCCTCTTGGCTTCTCTTTGTATGGAATCCTTTCAACGCAGGAACATTTTCAGCTTTTCTCGGAATTTTTAAAAGACTGCCTTCCTAAAATCTAGCTGTGGAACTGATATTTATGCTCACAATATGTCCAACTATCTGAATAATAAAGGCACTAGTAAGTAACAGCATAGAATTTTTTAAAAAAGAAAATGCAAAAATATTTTTAATAGTCCACCTTTCTGTTCTACCTTCTCCAGGACCCACTTGCCTGCTTCCCCATCTTCTCCCATGAAACTCAGTGGGACAGATGTGGGAAGCTGTGGGGTAAGTTGTGACAGGTAGGCTTTTTAACTCCAATCTCAGTTCTTAACTGGGCTTCAACTGGGTACCGAGGAAGCCAACATAAGGATGGCTGAACCTCGAATGGCCTGCTAACAACTGACGTGCTTGTCGGGCACCCAGCTCATTAGCACACAGTGCCTGTACCATATAATTTAGAAACCAACTTTGAATGCCTTCCTTTCTCCTACTGATGTGGGGCTTAGTTCTTTTTGAAGGTTCCCTGTGGACAAGCTAAAGAAATAGTGAAGGTTCAGATATTTGTATTTCAGAAAGAAGTTGACAATTGCATTTGTGGTCCTGAATTGTTGCCCTAGCTGGCAGAGGTTAAAACAATGTTTCGACTTCTTGTGACATTTACAAGAATTATAAAGCTGGCCTTTGCTGGAAAACGTATGTTTAATCTAAGCAGTTCTGATACACTGGAAAATGTTTCTACATATACACTTCACAAAATTAAACAGAATGTTGGAAAGGGATTTTGGCCCATGTCTCTGGAAACAGCTAATTGTACCACTTTAGGGCCAGAAAGAACCTTAGGGATCGTCGACTTTGAACATTGGTTTTGTCAATGAAGAAATGGACTTGGAGAGAGGAAGCGTATGTCTAAGGTCATTTTGCTTACTCACTGATAGCAGTAAAGGCTGTAACTTGGGGTTTCTGACTCCTAGTCTAAGGTTTCTCCTCTGGAAGCAGGCAAGTCAAACACTTATTAACCTTTAATGCTTGTATTTTTCTTCCAAGAGGTAATCTGCCTTGAGTGACAAAAATGTTCTCAGTAATCAAGTGAAATATTCATATGGGATTAGCAGGTCTATTTAAATTCTACAATAGGACAGAGAGCAAATCTGCCAAATTCTAATGTTGAAAAGGACATGAAAAGCATGGAATCAAAATTTGACAAGGGAATCTGTTGGCTTATGCTTTGGGAGTAGCTAAGAGGAGATGTTCCTAACGACAGAGTGGCCAAAGGCAGCAATATAGAATTGGCACCGACTCCAGGAACGCGTGAAATAGAAGAGACAGAAGGGCCCAGACTGTAATTGAAGTCTATAGAAAACCAGCAGAAGCAGACAGCAAAGTTCACCTCCCAGCTCACCCCTCTGATCATTGTCTGTATCTAGTTTCCACTGTGACATTTATCATCCCGTAGAATTATCTTGTTCGTTTACTTGTATACTTGTCAAATTTTTTTCTTAAATTCTTTTATTGGTACATCTTAGGTATACAATACGTTTACATTTATCATTGGGTGCTTGTACCTGTACATGATGAATCTTGGTTCTTATTTTTTCCCCATTCCCTGTGCTCCCTTCCCTATTTACAAAGACTTTGTTTCCATTTTTTCCTTTTCTTATAATTTTTCCTTTCCCCTTTTTCCTTTCCCCTTCCCCTCCCACTTCCCCCACCCCTTTGGACCTTTCTTCCTATTTCAAATTATCAATTATTTGTTTTCATCATTTTAATCCTTATTTACACTTTCAGTTACTTGTCGATTTTTAATGTCCTTTCAACACTGCCTTCCACACATACACATGCTCTTTACAAAATGTAGAAACAGGGACACTGTCTATCTTATTGTCTTCATGCCCAGAACAAGCCTGAAATAGAGTAAGTGCTCAAGAAATACATAGTGAATGAATAAATCTGAGAAAGAAAATAAATTAGAATATAGTTGTTGGAAACTGAGAATAAAAACATTCAAGACTCCAAATTCAAAGTTATTTTTTATTATTCTGACCTCAGATGAGAATAAGAGACTGTCTCTACCTCCGCAATGTCGGTAACACATTTAAGACAAAGGAAATAAAAAGACTGGCCACTGTGCGCATCATTATTGTGAGTGGTTTTGTGGCATGTGAAATTCGAAGAAAGTTCCAGCATAGTGGAAATGGGTGGGAGGACTATCTACATAGCCAAAGCAGGAACTCTAGGGCATCCAGGTAGATCTCTAGGTTTACTAGTGCAATGAGGACTTCTTGCGATCTGAAAGTGACCATGAAGGAGACTGAAATTAACAGCTGGGACCAAGAACACTTGTAATTAAGACTTGCAAACAAACAACTGTGCTGAATTTCTGAAAGGAAGGATGAGGCACACCGTGAAGACCAGGAATGCCCCCTGAGTAGATAATTCCCATTTGGAGGGCACGATGGCCTTCAAACAGTCCATAGGGAAGCAACTGAACCTGAAGTGAATAACCTCAATTTTAGGAAGGAAGAGAATGGGATCATCCTTCTGCAAAAAGGATATTGTACTCCACTGCAGACAGCAGCCCTGAGTTTGTGGTTTCCCTAGAAATAGCTCGTTTACAACTAATTCTCCTAATGACAGTACACACATTAACCAAGATTTGTCTATCACTTTGCTCTAATTAAGTTTTAGGGTTAAGCATAGTCATTCTTTCTCCAGCATGAAACACTGACAAACAGACTGGAAATATAAAACCCCAAAGCAATTCAATATTTACTAAATTTAAAGGAAGTAATCAATTACTAATTTGAATTTATGCACATTCTTTTCCCATTTTGGCACTGTCCTATTTTCCTTAAGTTCCTCTTTGGTCATTAAGATTGTTGGCAAAGTTATCGTCATTGAACAATTTATCACATGCTGCAGATATGTGTAGACAAAACTAATTTCTCAATATATGTGCACATTACTAAAGAAAAATATATTAGGCACTTCAGGTCAGACCTTATATGCTCTACATTCACAGTCTTATTACTCCACAGCAAGCCTGGTATATTCAATAAACATTTGCAGAATGAATGAAAGAAAGAAAAAAATCTATCCCTCCCTTGAAAGAATTATTTACACACACTCAAAATCTCGGTCACACCTGACCCAGCATATGAGTATGTGTCTATGCATGCACATGCTCTCAAAATTCCCCCACGCTCATCCTTCAGGTTGAATACATCGTCTCTCCCTCTGGCACATGCATTTCTATTACAAAAGCCTGAAACATTAACTGTTAAGGGTCCCAAGAAAGATGACATTAATTAGCATTCCTTCCAAACATGCCAATCTCCCAACACCTAAAAATTGAACTCAATTTTCATTAGGAAAACTGTTCCCTTCTTCCTAGAAAACATACACTTTTTAAAGTTCCAATTGCCATTTAAATCTCTAGATCATAACAAGAAAAATTCAGTTTATTTGTCATGCTTTCCCTGAAAAGCTTATTTTGAACCGCTTTTCTAACTTAGACCACTTTTGCTTCTGCTCAGGCTAATGTCCTGCACTGCTTCCTTGTTTTCAATTCTTAATACTTCTGAAGCTAGATTCCTCCATCTGCATTCCTGAGGTGATGACAAAAACCAGACTACACTTTCAGCCTCCTAGGATATCCTGCCCTGGAGATTCTCAGCAGGCAACTGGAAATTGGAGTTAGCCTGGAGCTCCGGAATGAATTAAGGATTGTCAAGGTCAAATTGGGAATCATTAGTGTAGAGATTAAAGGTGAAGCTATGTGAGGAGATGAAATTACCCAGGAAGACAACATAGCAAGAGACAAGATGCAGATCAATGACAGAATCTTGGGAACTGCTTCATTTAAAGAAGAACGGGGGAGGGAGAAGCTCTGTGTGTATGTGTGTGTAAAAGAGATCCCAGCAAAGAAAACCCAATGAATACTGTGAATACACCAAGATAAATTATGAACATTTCAAGCAAGAGAAGATGTGCCAAAATGCCAAAATCTCCACAGAGGTTCAGAAGACTGAGGCCAAAGAAACAGTCATCGGGTTTTGAAAAATGGTAGTCACAGATAGATTTAGGGAAAGAAGTCTTCATAATGCCATTCTTGTGGACCCTGCGTGAACACAGGTGGATGTGTACAGGTGTATATGCAGATACCTCAGCTACCATAAGATTAAATACTGGTATGGAATGAGGCTGGTACTGGGTGTGCCAGACAGTGAAAAGTAATAACCACTACCATTTATTTTGTCTTTACTATATGCCGGGAACAGTGCTAAGCTTCTGCTAGGGATGATCTCATTTCAATCCTCACAACAACTCTATAAAGTGGTTACATTTTACAAGTGAGAAAACTACCTGAAGCCAACAGAGGTGAAATGAATTACCCAAGGTCACACTGCTAGAAGTGGCAGTGCCAGGATTGGTCCCATGATCCATTTGAATCCAAAAGCTCATGTTCTCAGTTACTAAGGTAATATTGTACTTCCTCTATGCTGACTGGTGCCAATTAGGTAATCTATGCGTGAGGGGAAGGGCACTGATATTAATTGAGGTCTCTTATTACCAAGTATTTTGCATAATACATCTCCTTTCATACATACACTGTCAACATTCTGGCTATATTCAGGCAAACTTTATAAGGGCATATTTACAGACTTCTGATTCAGGTCTTTGGAAAATAAATTGAAGCCATGTGATTTCAAACAACCAGTTGTAATTTAAACTATTTACTATAATAGTTTCCAATGGTTCCAAATAGTTGTTTTTTTAAAAAAAGTGTGGTGTCATTGATTTGGTGGTTGTTACTGAGATTCAAATTACTAACAATCAAACTCATCTAAAATGAGGGAATTTTGCAGGGTGATCTTAAAGGCCTTTTCTAGTCTTGACTTTTTGATTCTTGCATGCAGGTGCAACAATTTGAAAGCTATGAAATATGAAGAAGAATGTAAATGCAGGAGCAGAACTGGTCAGCATGTAGGCATCCTTTTATTCATTAAATTTATGGAGGCCTATCATTAAAATACTACAAAACAAGTCTGTGGCTGTTCAAGGCATTGATTACTAACAGAAACAGAAACTTGGAAACTCCATTACAAAATGATACACTGCAAATCCAACCAAATAATTTGCTTACAACCAACTGCAGACCTTATGTTGCAGTTGGCTATTAGAAAGAGAGAGAGAGAGAGAGAGAGAGAGAGAGAGAGAGAGAGAGATAACCTCTGCAGTTAATGTTTTGCTGTCTATAGAAAAATAGATGAGGTTCTGGTCTGAAGCAATTAGTATCACTGTTAATTGTGCATATGTGCAGCAATAATAGTAGGCATTTGGGATGGCTTCCACTGATTGTTCTTTTCTTTCTCTAGATTACAAAAATCCATTCAGACAACTGAATAACAGCAAGTGCTTATGCAAATTGTCAATTATGAGGCAGAGATAATCATAATCTTGTACATTTATGAAACTGCATATACAATGGGGATTACCAAATGAATTGTTGCTTTATTATTTTAGAAGTGGTTGAAAAATATGCTAGCCTTGCAATAGTTTTCATATATCATTCAGTCCGCTAGAATTCAAAAATGGCCGCATTAACATTTATCAAAGCTGTTTCTTTCCCATCTTTACCATCTGTACACCTCTCTTCTTTCTCACTTAGACCAAGTATAAGGTGCTCTGATACTAACTTCTGATCCAACCCATCAGCACCATGATAAAAGGAAAGAGTATTCCAGATTTGTTTTGCTACAGAGCAAAACTGTTACAGAGAGACGGTGCTATCATATACAGTAGTAAATTTTTTTTTTTTTTTGGTACTGGGGATCGAACTCTGGTCTTCGCGCTGTTGAGGCAGATGCCAGAACCACTGAGCTAAATCCCCGGCCCTACAGTAGTAAATTTTAAGGCAAAAAGAAAACAAAATTCTCAAAGCTTCCCCCATAAAAACAATAATAGGGATAATAGTCTCTATGTTATGGATCATTCTCTAATAGTCATCTACTCCATTTTACACATGGGGAAATCAGGGCTCACAGTGATAACAGAACTTGATCAAAGTCAGCCCACTAAGTAGTAGTAGAATCTAGTATTCCTGCTATCAAGAAACATCCAATCTATGATCTTTAATTGGCCTCCCATATTGATATCATGTGATTAGGAACTTATGGCTTTTATCTCAATGAATTATAACCTGAATCTAAAACACTGAATTTAATATTTTCAGCCAGCCAGTTTATCCACCCTGAACCTAATGAGAATAGGGAAGCCTCACTACTCAAAGGTAAGCCAGGCATCTTCAAAGTGCCCCAGGTAGTCTATTTTAATGAGCATCTGTCTTTGCAGAGGAATGTCAAAGCTAGCCTTTGTTCTCCCTAACCCATTTGGCCAAGGGGCACCGAGGTGGAAGCAGGTGGATAGGAAGAGAAAGCAGAGACACTGGTAAATATTTATGGAGCCAATAAGCCTACCACAGGACAAATACAATACTGGTGGTTATCGTGACTTTAGAAAACAATGTGCCAAGTAAGTAGGGCATACCCTTACGAAATGGCTTATAATTCTCACTTGCCTCTTTAACACTGGTGGCAATATGATGACACAGCCCATGGCAAGAGTGGGCACATTCCTGGAGCATGCTCAGTGTCCCCTCTTCCCCGTAAAGAGGATCTTTCTTGTGCTTGCTTCAACTTGTTCTTCTGCAGGGCTCATGTCATAAAGACTCATGACCTGTGGGATCACTCTACTTTGCAAGTGTACATATTTGCATATTTTGGAACCCCTGATATTTTCAAAGAATGGATTTTCCTTCATGGAAATGCTGATGTGTATGTTCTGGAAACTTAACCCAGCCTAGGGACAGGCAGGTGTGCCTGAGGCACTGTGAAGAGCACTTTGAGGCTTCTTAGCTACACACTCTATGGCCTAAGTCCAGCAAAAAGGAGCTAGTAACTTACTGACAGACTTTCTAGGGTGGTGGTCCTGGATATTCACCATACTTCTGAATAAGATCACCCTTCAGACCTGACACTACATGCTGTTTTAAACTAAAAAAGACCCTTGGCAAGAATCTGTCCAAGCCTCCAATAATTTTTTATATTGAAATTAAACTGACAGGCCACTATAAAGTATGCAAGTATGCATTTTAGCCTTCTTGGGTTCCATTAAACTAAAAATACATTGTTACTTACCTTGCTGTATCTAGAGTCTGAAAAATCCTCCACCTATTAAAGGAACAGTAAAACCAGTCTCTAGCAAGAGATTGCTAAGAGTTAAAATAATACAAATTTTCCATTTTCTTTGGCTAGTGTTTTTTTCCAGCTTCCCAAACTGGAAGGAAATAGCTCATGGATGGCTTCCCACTTTCCTCCCCATTAGCTCTTCTCAAGTCACAGGGCAGCACTGGGAGCCAGCCCTCTGGAGGGCCATGTGGTGGGAATGATGGATCTACCACTCGCTCATGCTAATTCTAGTCCTTTACACAAAGAGCAATGCCAATCTCAGCAAAAAACCAAAAAACAAAAACTGAACCAAGCCCAGCCCTGTAGCATCACTAAACTGAAAATACCTGATTGAAAAGACCAAGGAAGGATTTGCAAGGATTTTGCGTATTATCAGGAATAAAAGGAAAAGGAAAGAATGGTTAGACTTCACTGATGCTTTTCAAAAAGATGAAAATTCAAAGTACACACAAAGTGACATATAAATCAGCTCTCTAGTCCCTTCCACCCAAACACGAGACATCCATCAAAGTAAACAATGTCTTTTCATTCAAAACACTTGCTCACCTCTCCTCATATTGTATGTTTTCAGAGTCAGAAAACACTAAGTCTACTGCATGAATTTCTGTTATTAACAGAGACTGTGAAGTTGTGCAGAGATCGGTTGCTGAATGGACTCAGTTACCTTTCTGTTTTTCATTACATCAGAAGAAGGGATATTGTGCAGTAGTTAACACTTTTCAGTACCCAATGCAGGTTATATGCCCTGTACATTTTCTTGGGAGAAACATTTCTTTACATCAACTTTATCTGCAGGCTTTAGAGGGGAGTTAAAAGAGTGTTTTGATAGAATGGCTAACTTCAGATCCCTTACATCATCATTTGAGAAGCAACAGATGAGTCCTTTATCATCATTACCAGTGTGCTTCAGTCTCCCTTTCCAGCTTCTGAGTTGCCGACACAGCTGGGGGATGCAAGTGCTATGAGAAGCAACAGTCATACCTGGTGGCCTCATATCAGATCTGTTAAGCAAGACAGTCCCACAAGCCGACTCACGACCCAAGGCTTAATGTATTGCCATCCACAGGAGCCACAGGGAATAAGTAATCTAGAGTGTACTGCCCTATCATGCTGGCTCAGACTCCCTATACAGTGAAGAAAAGCTAGGAGCCCTAGCACCACACTTGGCCTTGTGAACAAGCCATAACACAACTTTGGATGAAAAACTAAAAAGAAAACTAACAACAACGACAACAGCAAGAAAACAATTTTAAGAAGAAAACAAAGCCATATATTGACTCTTAGCACTAGAAAATTTCAAAGTCAAATAAGTTACACTTTCTAAAGCCATCATTTTTATTTCACTATACTAGTGGATATATAGATATAGATATATAGACATAGATAATATTTATATCAGAACTGGTTCAAATTTAGCTTTTATTTTCTCTTGGGATTATTATTACGTTTTATTTCTAGATAAACTTCTCAACTGCTTATTAAAGTTTACCAAGTGATTGTACTGAGAAAACTTTTGGAAGCTCCTTGCCTTACCTGGGGGTCCAGATAGCCAGAAGTAGAATATTCAGCAGGGATCCATGAAGATATTACAGATGCATCAATCAAAAAGTTGGACGGTCATTGGAAGTGAACCAAAGGCCATGGGGAAGAGAGTGAAAAAAAAGAGAAGTGTACTGATTAGAAAAAAAATCAATTAATTTTCAGAACTTATTTTACATGTGTGTATATATATGTACTCTCTTTGGGAAAGTACTTAAATGGAATCTTTTAAACAGTCCCCGTTAATCATGTTTCATTCAAAAATAATTATTATGCATTATATGCTAGGCATTGTTATAGGTATTGCAGATACAAGAGTGAATAAAACAGATAAAAACCGTTACCTCCACGGAGTTTACAATTTTGTAGAATTTTTTGTAAGTCATCTGCTTGGAAAAAGTTCCACAGAAATATATAATATGTTATTAATTCTAGGAAAGCATTGCTCCCTACTTTATTTATGCCTTTACTTATGTATGGAGAACATACCCAATGGCGTCAGATTCAACCTTTGCGTTAGAAAGAAGTCTCTTTCTGATTATAAGGGATAATATATATGATTTCTCCTTGTGGAAAGTCCTTCCAAAAGGCTCTCAATCAGGTATCTTTTCTGCTGGGCCATTTCCTGCCCATCGACTTCCTATGCTCATACCTTGAATTGCAAACAGGAAATTTCTCAATCAAGCTCAGTGTCATGAAACTGTAGTCCCATATCTTAAGAGAGTTTCTTAGTAGTTGATGCTATGTTTCCTAAGAGCTGACCCCGGTGACATGCTTGGATAGCAACAGCCATTCTTGGACAAAAAGAGACCTAGTTATCATATGCATGGCCCAGACACTGACTGAAGGAGAAATGATAGGGCAATCTCTCTCTGGGACAGTTTCAAGAAGCTGTGAGTAATTCCTAAAATGGCAGCAACTGCCTGAAAGTGTCAAATTAGTAGGAAAAGGAAAAGATAAAAATGAAGGGGGGGGGAAATATATATATATGTTACTAGAATGATGGGAATTTGGGGGAAACTTGGGAACCTCAAATTATGACACCTGCCCTTAGCATTTACTTTCTTGAGGCTAGTGCTTAGAGCTTCAGAAATAAAGTAATTCACTTTGTTATTAAGGACGAACAGAAAGACTTAGGAAAAACAGAATGATGTAAATCTCTAGGAGCTTTTGTCTGAAAATCAGGATCCTTGGTTTCTAATACTCATTTCACCAATGACTCACTTGATTTTAGACAAATTCTTGTCTCCCCTCTCCTTGTGAGATGAAGATTGAGGAGTTAATTTCTAAACATCCTCCACTTCTAATAGCTTTCCCTTCCAGTTTGGAGCTAAGTTAGTTAAAAGTACATCAACATCTAGTCATTGTCTCAGTACAACTTGCCACTCGTAGTTCAGAGCCCAGTATTCTGAGTTTATGTGTTAATGAGAACATGGCCAAATAATAACGGCCAAATTCAAATGTGGCCCAACATCATTCTGCCTAGAGAAATAGCTTGGTTTATTTGAAATACAGAGTGGCTCATCCTTTATGATGGGAAATTTATACAAGGAAACTTAATTGAGAAAAAGAACAAAACTCTAACTGATGAACATTTGATCTTCCTCACCTCCACCATCCGTCTTTCTGCTCTTGTAGGTTTTTCACCTGCCAAGAGCCTGGGATGTTAGTGATGGCTGTCTATCAGTAGAGACCTCTACACCTCACACACTTCCAGATAAAGGCTAGATAGATGCTCAGATTTTGTGAAGGGTTGCTGAAAACTCCACATCAACACCCTTTTGGTCTGATGGGAAATCTGTAGCAGATAATACCCTCTGTGGGAAACAAACGCCTACCACAGTTCCAGAGCTGCCAGGCAAATAGCCCATCCAATGTTGTTGCTTTACAACGCGGGACTGGTTCGCTCACTTTCTCTCCAACTCCCACACCAAGAGGTGCTGTGCTTCTCTGAAGATCAAATACAGTACAACCTAGTGGAAAAAACCTGACATTCTGCATACTAAATTTGATAGCCCTAAATGGGAAGGAGTCCAATGACTCCAAAGTCTTAGACTAAGGACTCTTCAAACTAGTTTTTGGAAAATGCCTGTTAAGACCTTAGGCAAAACGAGTGACTTTTTTCCTTTTTTTTTTTTTTTCTTTACATGCAAAATGTTAAAATGTTTGACTTCAGCCTTTTGCTTATGCATAGGCCGGAGAGGTGGTTTGGGGGCAGGAGATAAGCCCAAGAGTCACAAAGATTGGGTTCTAGCCTGACATTTTCATTTACTAACTGCATGACACTGCAAAGGTGTCTCACTATCTCAACCTGATTTCCTCACCTACAAAAAGTGGACAAGTACAGGGCTTGTATCAGCACTAATATCCAACACAGTTCACAAACGAGATGACATGGGCACTGCCCAGCCAGTCAGAGCAGAAGTCAACTGTAACCAATGTGTATATGCAGGCAACTGAGTCTAAGCTAGAAGGGTGGCTCTCAAGGTGTTGTGCAGATTAGATGAGATCACACATGGAAATCCTGTAGCACAGCGCAAGTACTAGAGTCAGATGCAATAAATTTTATGCATGATTATTTTTATTGGGGAGGGATAACAAATAAGAGAATAATCTCAAATAATGGTGAGTCACTTGCAGGCCAAGGACACAGCAGTGAGACTCCCCTGAGCCATCTTGCTTCCCTGGGAACAAAAGGAGCCTATCAAAGACAGTGCTCAAAAATACCTTTGTGTCAAAGGCCACCTGGAGAGCAACCACACTTACTGTTATATTGGAGGCCTGTACCCCAACACCTGTGTTCTCTTGCTAGACTGTTCTGCATTCTTTCTCATCCCACACCAAGTCCATGAGAAATCATACATACTCCGTGAGAGGGAACTCCTCATGATTGGCCTGAGAAGATGGAACCCAGATCATCCTTTCTACTTTTTATTTTTTGAGTATTGGCTTTAATCCCTGGAGGCCCAACCTTTGGCACAACTAGGAAATCCTCTGAGTTTATTTTGACTGTTCCTTTTGCAGTGTCTCTCTTCCCCCAAGATCCTAAACCTGGTGTCCAGACCCATCCTCTTGGCTTTTCATTCCCTGGCAGCTGACACAGTTTTCAATTTGTTCTTGCCTTTGGGCAAAAGCATTTGAAGACTATAGACCTTTCTAGACCCAGAAAAATGATCATCTGTTGCTTCACTCTCCAGTCCTATGATAATTAGAAAGGACATATTTTTTATAAGAATTTATCCCAATCTCTCTCCATTTTCATCACCTAAGTGACACAATATGTATCACAGAGCTATTCTAACTATGCCTGTATCTAATAGGTGCTGGCTGCTTATTCCCTAGAGTCAATGTATGTGGTGGTGAGACAAATACTACACAGCATAACATAACAAAAGAGTCCTGGACTAGAAGTAAAAGGCAGGTCTTCATGCCAAGTCTTCCACTAACTGGCTGTAAAAGCCTGGGCACGCCCCTTCCCAAATGGGAAGATTCATCTCTCTCTCCACAATGACGATGTTGGACTAGGCACTTTCCCAAAGGCTTCTGTTCACTATAATTTTCTAAGACTTTATGCTTTGACCCAGTTGGGAACACTTTCATGCAGTATAGCCTGAGGGTTTTTTTAAAATTCTTCATTTAAAATTTTTTTGGTTTCTTTTTTATTAATATATGTTTACAATACATAATAATTACATCCATCTTGGGGAATTGGTACATATACAAAATGATTAAGTAGCCTGAGTTCTTATAAACCAAGGCCTACACAGAAACACTCCTGAATTTCTCCAAGAGACCCTAGGGCAATGGTGGCGAACCTATGGCATGAATGCTGCAGCGGGTACACAGAGCCCTCTCTGTCAGCACTTGAGCCAAGTCCCCCCAGTGTTGCCCCAGCAGCTGAGCATTTAGGGTGAACTGCGGTGTTGGCACTTTGTGACAACTAAATGGGTTTTGGGTTGCAATTTTGGCACTCATCTAGTAAAGGTTCGCCATCACTGTCATAAGGCGTCTATCGACAGCATGGAGTCGTGTCCTATTCCAAGATACTTCCTATATCTCGTTTGATTTAGAATTCAAGTGGCTGCTACCAACAACTGTATGGAAAGTTTTCTCTGTGGCCATCAATCATAAACTCTGAGGGCCAGGAGATGTCTTTCAGTGATCTTTCAGAGACTAGAATCATCCAACCCTTCCCTGACCCTGAGACCGTGAGAGCACAGACCGGGTCTTGCCACAGATCACAGAGCATATCAGTGCCACAGCCCAGCCAGCACCAACAAATGCAAACCCTGTGTCTACAAAAGGCTGCTTACTTACAGCGGGCAAGCAAGCACTTTCTCCCCCAGACACAATTCCACAGCCACTCAAAAACAATTCAAAGAGCAAGGGCTGCAAAAGATTGGAAAAACAAGCACAAAAGACCCTAAGGATTTTAAATTGTCTTTTCCAGTAGCTGTTAAATTGCAAACAGATTTTCCTATGCTTCTCTCTCACATTTTGTTTTCTGCCTAAATGTGCTTTTATGTTAACAATCAGTGATTGTTCTAGTCTTTTCATTTGAGAAATATGCCTACTACCTGGGACCTGTATTGCCAGAGCACCCACTACATTTTGGGAACAAAGTGGATCTGATGAGAAAGATTGCTAAACAGCCTTTTGAATTAGTGTTTTCTTATCTGTTGGCGAGCCAGTCAGTCCTTGGTTGCAGATGTCTTCTCTAAGCTGTTTGTCTGTTGTCTGCAGTCCTTACAAACCACCCCCTCCCTTCCCTCCTTCCTACCACGTCCAGCAGATTTTAGTAAAAGTCGCCCATTTTGGCATCGTAAGAGTGCCCTCTAGTGCTGATCTAATTAAGAATCGGGAGACGGAGGGATTCTTATTTTCATGGGAAATGGGTTTGTCTCTAACTTGTCATTGGGTATAGTAGGATATATTCTTTGTGAAAGCATTTCTCCAACACCTATTTGACAATTTAGTCTTTCAGAAAGCAGTGAAAGGGGTGTTTTGCCATTGAAAAACCAAAGCAAACAAAACAAAATGAAATGCCATAAAAGAAAATCTGACTTGTCCTGCTTCCTGAGCAGCATTCCTACCTAGGATGCAGTGGCCTATCAAGAGTTATAAAATGAGGTACACAGACAGAGTCACTCCACCAATTGAAATGGACAGTGATTTTCTTGTGTGCTTTAAACATCCCCAAATCTGCTTTTGTATGACAGGATCCAGTAGAGCATTTCCTCAATTTGGTCACGCATGTGTTTTGTTTTCCTTTCAGGAGGGGAAGAACCAATTAAGAATCCCTTAGAAATTTTTTGGGTGTAACAGGGCTTTCTTTCTGTTATAATAAGGGGCTTTAAAAGTTTAACCTGCAATATAAGTATAAATTGTATTGGGGGTTATTTCATCCCATTTTATTTCCATCTTTCAGATTTTTTTGCTCTGAAGGTCCACAATGAATGTTATTTCAACACTGATTCAAATCAGCAGGAAGGTCTCCACTGTACCTTTTACAGTCAGCTTCACAACGGGGTGACTATTCTACTAAATCCCAAATATTTTTGGCTGAAATAGACAAAGGATGGCAAGCTGCCAACATGAGATATAAGTGCTTAATTCATATTTTAACATATTTAAGACACAAGGAATGAAAATGCTCCTAATAAGTAATGATTTGGGCAGTGCTAAACTAAAGACAGATATTCTCAGGAACTGTCCTGCCAAGTCACTAAAAGGATCAGACAGTGGAGACACATCGTATGGCCCATTCTGGACATCTGTCATCTGCTTTCAACAAGGAGCTTAGGTCTGTACTGTGGTCAAAGCTTGGGGAGAACCACTGGGTTTCGTCAGAAACTTCCTTCAAGCCATCTCAAGTAGGAAGAGGCAATGTGCTACAGTAGAGTGAGCACAGGTGGTGCTCGAATTTTAGTTCTTCCACTTTTCTTCCATTGCTTCCAACGTGTCAGTCTCATTTTTCTCAACAAAAGTGTGATTTTCAGTAATACTTAACAGTGCACAAGCCAGATGATCAGAAAACCTGTTGAATTTCATATACTTAACAATTTTGATTAAAAAAGAAAGATATTTACAAAGTTGTAAGTGTTTAGGGTGAAATAAATGAAGCATCTGGATAACAGACTTCGTTATCAAAAATCCGTGATAAAGACCAAGCTACTCCCCTCCTTGCCCACATGCACCTTGCTAGCCTCTGTGGATGTGACAAATCCATATGTCTAGGGCTCCGTCTTGAGAACCCTGGCTAAAAAGTACTTCCTGTTTGGCAGGTATAATCTTCCTAATTATATGTATCCTGTTGCTATTGATAGACACACTGCTTTGGAAAAATCACGACCAGTTCAACAGTTTTGTGGGCTTTGAATATCTTTTTATGCGACAATGTAGCACTATTATTAGGTAAAGACTGTTCCCACGAGGAAACGGTTTTCTTTTTAATGCTGGATTCTTAGGGTTTTTTTAATCTTGCCTGAAATTTTCAAAACCAGGACCAAAAATATCCAGTGCTTTTGCCTCAAAAATATAAAATATGAGCCAGGTGCCATAGCATGTACCTATAATCCCAGCTGTTTAGGAGGCTGAACCAGGAGGATAAAAATTTCAAGCCCAGCCTGGGCAACTTAGTGAAACGCTGTGTAAGAAATAAAGCTGAAGATGTAACTCAGTGTTAGAGCATCCCTGGGTTTAATCCCCATTAGTCTCCTCTCCACCAAATGAATATAAAATGAGGGATAAGTTGCAAAATCATCTGGAGAAATACACACGGTATCTTGTCTGGAATTATTGGAAATCATACCCAAATGACAAACAATAACAATCATACCATTAGCTAATACTTAACAAGTACTTACAATATGCCAGAGAGCATAGATGAGGTATGATTGAAAAGTATAGTGAATGTTTAAAGATTTTATTAAGTTAAAAGACACATTGCCACTAACTCCCCTCAAGATATTCCCTCTCGCTTCAAACACACTTATCACATCGTTCTTACCACTTTCTCAAGCAGTTCTGAAAATTCTCTGTTGTGTCTAGGTGTGCTGTTGTAGTGACTTCCATGTCCTGTACTGATTCAAAACATTTACCTTTCAGGGCCATTTTGACTTTGGGGAAGAGCCATAAGTTAGACTGTTTCTGATCCAGTGAAAAAGGTGGGTGAGGGTACCTTATATTTACATATTTTTGCAAGCCTGCCTTTCCATCGGATGGCTCTTGGCAGCAGCGTTCACTGCATTTTTGATCACATCTTACAAAGACACTCCCAAAGGAGGCCTTCCAGAACTGCTTCAGAAGGTGGCAAGAACCATGGAATAAGTGTGTTGGAAGCAATGGGGATTATTCTGAGAGGGATAATGGTAATGTGTCTTTTTTTGTAATAAATTTTAAAAATTTAAACATTCACTTGTACATTTTGATCATTCTTTGTACCTTGAAGGGAGTATCTCATTTCATCCAGATTAAAAGTCTATACTCATTGTATAGATAATAAAACTATGGCTCAGAGAGACTAGCACAGTAAGTGATAGAGTCTGAATTCAAATCCCAAGTGGTTGGAAGCCAGTACCAAAATTCATTAGCCACAAAGTTTGTACTAACTACAGTTCATTTTACCTTCATTGCAATCCTGTGAGACAGGATGGTTCTGATTTTAGAGGAAGCTAGAAGAGTTTCAGAGAGTAACTTGCTGAAGGTCACACAGGTAATAATTGAAGGCACTCGGCTGGGAATATTCACTATTCCGTGTCTCCAGCTCTTATGCCTTGCTTGTTGTGCTGTGTGCCACGCCTCCATGTAGCACCGATGTGGAAAGTGTCACTGTATATAATCTCTCCAGGCACAGCATGCCTCTTTAAGAGCCGGAAGGTCCACCCTAGTTACTGCATGAGAGGCTGCAGTGAGGCTCTGAAATGCTTCCTTGTATGCCTCTCTTCAAGCTTCTCATGGGACTATTTTTCATTCTGAATTCCAGGGTATACTTTGCAGCTATGAGTGCCAACCACTTGAATACACAAGGAAGAGAGGTAGTAACTCATTTGAAGATGAAAACCTGGTGTAAATCTCCACCACAGCTATGCTGCTCCCTTAGGACATAAATCAGGTGGTGGTGGGTGGGCCAGGGGCCTGCAGGGACAGGAAAGTTGGCAGGCAGATCTGGTCTCTCTTTCTGCAACAGAGAGGGTGAGGGAGGCCATTTCTTGCTATCTTATACCTATATTTCTTATCTATGGAAAAATGTGATTGAATTATATGTAGACAGCATCCAGAGAGTTCAGGGCAAGATAACCAAGGAGGGGAGAACAGGAAGAAGCAGAGTATGCACTTCATTCCAAAAAGGCCCATGAAATCCTGGTGGTGAGAGGGGGAGAGTTGCCTTGGGTAAGAGTTATTGTTGCCAAATGACTGAGTCCTCTAGCATGGTGAACAGGCCATTCACAATATGACCTTAGTTTAAAAACCTATCAAAATTGGAAGGTACCCTTAGAGACCATCAAGCCCAGGCTCTGCGTTTATAGTGCCTGAGAGAAGAAGAGACCTTGAACCAGCATCACACAGTTTATTACAGGGCTCAAACTATCTCCTAGACGTCACAATTTCTAGTTTAAGAATTTTTAAAGCACTAGGGTCTTGCTAAGGAAATTAACACAGCAATCTAGTCTAGAGGGATGGGAGTAAAAAGGTGGGAACGAGCAGCAGAGATCCAACGATGTGAACTGAGCTTTGTTGTTTAAGAAGAATAACCCAGTATTCTTTTCTATCTCCTTTAATAGGCAAGGAAACCCAGCCTCTGCCAGATGGAGCACCTTGCCCAAGGCCATGCAGCTAATATATAGAGAATGTGCTTGCAGGCTGGCCTGGCTGCAAAGGCTATGGGTTATTCACACTAGCAATGTGGGGGCCCCTAATGTCTCTGGAGCCATCCTGCAAATAGCAATGAGGTCCCTCTAAGTTATAAGTGAGTTTTAACATGTTTAATTTTTTTCACAGTTATTGTGATAATGGGGTGAACCCTTATCTGCAAGTCCAGACCCAACAAAGCCTTGGCTGGTACCTGTTTTTCAGAATTTCGAGAACACTTTCAGACTGCTCTCAGCCTCTGAACCCAAGGAAGACAGGGTACCACTACGCAGAGCCTATGTACTCCCTCATAACTGCAGAGGGCTTTGCAAGTCCCTCACAGGGACTGGTGCTCCCCCTTGGGCTGCTGAGGCTGCCTGCCTGGGAAATACAGAGGCACGGATCGAGGCACCCAAAAGGCCAGCTGACTAGGACGGTGCTGTGGGAGGATCTTCATGCCTAAGGGCAAGGAGTCCGGCTGATATTCTCAGCCTGCATTAGTCAGTGCCCCAGCTCCATCACAACAGCCAGGGAGCAGCAGATCAGCGTCTCTGCTTTCAGGGAAGCTGATGGGCACCGAAGTAGTGGGAGCAGTCCCCAGGAGTAGGAGGAGAATGTGGAACCTCTTCTATAAAGCTGGACTTGCTGAACTTCTCACTGCACAAGTGGCAGGCACATCATTAGGCTGCTTGCTTGTTCCTCCCCATCAAAACAGGGTGCTGTGGGTGCCACAATCGGGGAAGAAATTACTGGTAGCTGGGTTTATGTAAATTGAATCCTGCTTTCTCACTGACATATCTTCCAATCAGTCTCCAAGTACCCGACATTGGCAGTTGCCCTTCATACCCTGGCTTTCAGCTCCTCTGCCCTCACCCCCTTATCAGGTGGGTAATGATCTGAAAACCCACACGAGCTAGTCCTACAAGGGAAGCCCAATTTAAAGGGGACTTTCCCTAAAGGACCCTGTTGAATATACCTGTTTACAGTTATTTTGCAGTTGAGATGGAGGACTCTTCCAAAAGGCAGGCACATCTCTCTTTGAGTCAAATTGGGGTTTTTTCCTCTTATGGTACTGGGGGTTGAACTCAGTGCCTTCACACTGAGCTAGATCACTGACCCTTTTTTATTTTGAGACAAAGTTTTGCTAAGTTACTAAATTCTCCAGGCATCCAATCCTCTTGCTTCAGCCTCCCAGTGTGCTGGGATTATAAGTGTGCACCTCCACACCTCTATTTAAATATTGTTCTTTCCTCTCTTGACGTATGTCTAAATTTTCAACAGCTTTATTGAGGTATTCACGTACTGTACAACTCACCTATTTAAAGTGCAGGCTTTTAGTGTATTAATAGATATGGGCAACAATCACCACTGTTCATTTTAGAACATTTTCATCACCTCAAAAAAAAAAAAAAAAAGAAAGAAAAGCCACACACTTTTGCTCTCACTGCGCTATCCTCCATTCCTCCCAGTTCTCTGCCTACCACTAATCTGTTTCCAGTCAGTAACATTTCTTTCCTATTCTGGTGATTTCAAACAAATTGAATCACATAGTAGTTCTTTGTGACTGGGTTTTGCTATTAAGCATAATGTTTTCAAGCCTCAGCCCTTACAGCATATATCAGTTCTTCATTCCTTTTCAAGGCCCAAGTAATGTTCCATTGTATAGATATTCACGAGTTTTGAAAGTGCATCCAAACAATCTTATCCCTCCTCACTCGCCAAATCCACAGATTCATCCTGAACGCCTGCTGCGGCACAAATATTGCCAGCACTAGAGGGGGACATAGAGATGGAGAAAGAGGTGCAAGGAATATATTCATCAATTCACGTGAGCATTCAATGACTGTTCTGCGGTGTCTTCTGTGTGCCAAGAATGGTGCTAGGTATGAAGACTTAAGGGTCCTTGCCTTCCAGGCTATGCCAAGCCCATTTTCTGTTCTGGAGGAGTTCACAGCCCAGAATTAGGTTCCTGATACCACAAACACTCGTGAGAGAAACTAGCTCAAGAGAGGGCTGTGAGGCAGGGATTCCGGTGTTTTCTGTTTTGCCTGTTTTAATGAGGTGAAATTCATGTAACATAAAATAAAGCTTTTAAAATGTACAATTCAGTGGAAAGTGCTACATTCACATGTTTCTCAACTCCACCTCTGTGTCGTTCCAAAACATTTTCATTATCCCAAAAGGAAATCATGTCCCCATTAAGCAATCATTTCCTCTTCCTCCCTTCCATCAGCACCTGGAAACTACAAATCGCTCTTTTGTATGGATTTGTCTATTCTAGATTATTCATATAAGTGGAATCATACGATATATGGCCTTTTTAGTCTGGCTTCTTTCATGCAGCAAGGATTTTTGAAGTCTACCCACGTTGTAGCATGGATCTGAACTTCAATCCTGTTTGTGACTGAACAATATTCCAATGAATGAATATACAACATTTTGTTTATACATTCATCCACAGATAAGCATTTGGATTGCTTTCAGTTTTTCACTATCGTGATTAATATCACCATGAAGGCTCATGTACAAGTTTTTGTGTAGACACATGTTTTTGCACTTCTCTTGGGTATATAGATAAGGGTAGAATTGCAGGAGCATATGGTAATATGATGTTTAATTTTTGAGAAACTGCCAAACTTTTTTCACAGAATCTGCACCATTTTATATTCCCACCAGTAATGTACTGGTGTTCCAGTTTATCCTAGGGATTCAGCCTTATTTTAACTCCCAGAGAAGAGTCCCTCTAAAGTGAGGACACCCAATTAGCCCAAATGATTCACCATGATGTTGGCCATTTGATTCTGGGCCTCTTAATGCTTAGGTCAGCAGGAGAAACAAAGTAAATGAGGATGGGGGTGTATCGTGGAGGATCCCCTCCTCCACACCTCTGTGGATGCTTCTGCACATGCTCAGAGATGAAAGGGCAAAGTCAGCAGGTCCACTGGATTGTTGTTCAACTATCCCCTTACATCAATGGGACTCAGAGTATCAGGCTCAGCAGAGGACTCAGAGAAGAACATACTTGGCTAAAAGAGCCAAGCCTGGCAAAAACCCAAGGTGTTTTTATGAAAGAAATAACAGGAAATTGGTCATGACTCTGCAAATAAGAGAAAGAATAGCACAGCCTTCTCTATCACACAAGAAATTATAAGAGGCTTCAGTGGATTGTGAAGGCGCTTAGATCCCATGGTGTTCAACACTGGCTCCTGTCTCACGGAATAAAGGTCTCCCATAAATTTATGGAATAAATAATGATGATGAATGCCTATCTCTAAGGATGACAACACACAAGTATATCACTAAAACATGCCCAAGTGGCCTGTCTCCCTCCTTCAGTGATCAGACAGCTCGACAAATTTTGAATCCACTCCTCCTCCAGCCTATATAACTGCCTAGGAAGCTCAGCCCCATTCTGGAATGGTATTAAATCTTTCAAGCCATTTAATGCCATGTTCATGTGCTGAGACTCTCACTGTCAAGATGACATGCTATTCACCAGCCGGAAGAGCTGAGGCACAATCCCAAAGCCTAAGACTTTGTATCCTTAGGGGAAAGGAAGCTCAGCATCTCAGTGACTGTGATCAGCTCCCAAACCCTTGGATCTTCGGTAACCTAGAATTTAGATGGGTAGATTTCAAACTCTTTTAGAAGTAGAATCTTTTTCACAAATAAAATCTTCCCATAACTCCATTATGTAAAACACATAAAAATTGTGCTGGTCTAATTGAAGGGGGCTGGAACCAGGCATGGTGGTGCACATCTGTAATTCCAGCACTCTGGGAGGCTGAGGCAGGAGGATCATAAGTTTGAGCCCAGGCTGGGTAACTTAGCAATTTAGCAAGTCCTGTCTCAAAATTAAAAAAAAAAAAAGGCTGGGGATGTAGCTCAGTGTAAAAGCCCCGAGTTTAATCCCCAGTACCACCAACAAAAGAAATAGGGTCAAGGGAGAGGAGGTGAGAGTAGAAGTGCCATTCATTACCCCACAGGTTTGGTACTGTCCACCTCCAGGGGGCAGCATTTGTACAGAGCAGCAGTTCTCAAAGTGTGGGATGAAAATACTGGTGGTCTTAGAGATCACCAGTCTCCAAAGGTGGGGGAGATCCCTGAGGTCCTTCTTTTCCCAAATATGTCTGTTGTGAGGCTAGATTCTCTTCATCTATTTCAACCCAAACAACTTACCACAAAACACTGAAAATACTGTAGAAGCTGATAATGAAAATCCATGTATCATCTCTGAAGCCAGATAACAGAAACATTTGCAAAGTATAAAACAATACCATTCACTAATTCTTTTTTTCTTTGGATGCCAGATATTTTTCATATAAATACACCGGACATATATTATTTGTGATCATATTTACTAGGTCTACTATTGTTATTTTAAATGAATTAAGACATGTTATTTTAACAATATTTCACACATTAAATTCTAATACAGTCCACATCAATAGCTATATCCCATATAAACAAAAGCTCTTTTGGAGCCTTCAATAAATTTTAAGAGTGTAAAGATGTCCTGAGACTAAAAGGCTTGAGAATTGCTGGTACAGAACGTGATGTGAACAGGAGTTGCCAAGCTCTGAGGCTCTGAGTGGTGTCTCTGAGGGTGTCTCCTCAGTTGGAACATAACTGATCGAGTCCAGCAACCTGATTTCAGTGACCAGGAATCGTAGGGAAGGCAAGGTTTATGGATTTACAAATCAGAAATAGCAGAGCTTTCTTCCTCAAAGAGCCTCTCTTCCCTTACACAGGGCTGCCAGGAAAATAACACTAGCACTTAGCCATTTGTTTAGCTTCCCCTCTCTGCTCAGCACTCTGCTGAGGACTGCACCCTATACATCCCAGATCAGGCCATCCCCAGTGTCCCCGTGTTTCCACTGTGCAAGCACGTTTGCGAGGTCACGCTCCCTGTTTGCTAAAGTGGCTGAGAAAAGCTTCAGCTGTCCTCTCTCCTCCACCGTATTCACCTCTAAATCAAGCCAGCCCTGATCTTCTCAGGATAAAGAATTCAACCTGGCACCGACTTCTTCGGCACATCTTGAAAAGCAGGATGCAAATCATCAGAGGCTGGAATTTTGAAAAGCCAGGAATCAATTAATTTAATCAGGTTCCTGAATAGTTTAAGAAAAGCCCACCATGGGTGACTCCAGAGTGTGCCTTTGTACCGCCTGCCCTACAAGCGCCTCCCATCCTTTGAACAGACTGCTGGGAAGGAGTGAGCTAAAAACACTGTTGAGCTAATCGCTGTACCACCACAGTGGCAGCAGCGGGGCAGATTCCTCACTCATCTCCCGGAGTGGCAGAGCTGAGACGGCCCGTAGAAACCGGCTAGTCCGGATGCTAGGCTAGAAGTACACATCCAAAGAATCACCTAGGAAGGGAATGACAACAGACCTCCAGAGCCCTGACCCAGGGAAAACCACTTTAGTTAACTAGGGGTGGAGTGTGTGTGTGTGTGTGTGTGTGTGTGTGTGTGTGTGTGTGTGTCTGACGTCATGTAGAATCTTAGTGGGGAATTAAGTAGAACCCAATTCCCTCACTTTGTAGATGAGGAAACTGGGCGGGGGGGCAAGATTTACCTTGGGAAACACAGCGAGTTCACAAAATAGCCAGAGCCCAGCTTGCTGGTGCATCCCTGTAATCTCAGCACTCTGGGAGGTGGAGGGAGGAGTATCACAAATTTGAGCCTAGCCTAGACAACATAGTGAGAACCTGTCTCAAAATGAAAAATAGGCTGAGAGTGTAGCTCAATGCAAAGGCCCTTCATCAAATCCCTAGCACCACCACCCCAAAAAGAGGTGTGTGTAAAGAAAAACGGAAAAAACTGGGAGAAGAACCCAGATACCCATTCTGACCCTTAGTCCAGTGCTCTTTCCACAATACCAAACTGTTCTTGGCTGAGGGAAAACTAGCATATGCATGTATGTGTGTGTGGTGGAGTAGGAGAGGTTATGGGACATTAAGAAACAATGAAACATTTTAATCAAATTTAAATCTTCAATGAAATAGAAAAATTGTACTAGTGTATATAAACTTACTATTATAGAATCTTGAGTTACAGGTAGTCTTTCTAATACATTCACTAATTTTATTATACACAAGTCCTAAAGTAATAAGCATAGCGAAAAGTACAAAGCCCATAACACTGTAGTTCTCAACAAAGCCCTTTCTAATATGACTCAACCCTTACAACCCCTTTTAAATATATGTGATACTCCTTTTTTAAATTTTATTTTATTAGTACATGAGTGTAGTATGTAATGTTTATAGTCCTTGTGGGGACCTGGTGCATGTACACAACACATCTTCACTCCTTTATCATCCCTTTTCCCTTCATTTTTGTTCAACACCTGCTTTTTATTTTACATCGTCTCCCTTTTCTTCTAACTTGGTCAACTTGTCATAGTCTTTTACTTTGCAGATGAGGAGCTAGAGGGCCAGAGTGGAGAAAGGGATTGCTTTGGGTTAGATTTAGCTCCCAAACTCTGTGCGTTCTTGTCACTATTCTCCCACTACATTTTGACCCCTTAGTCATATTCTTAGAGGAATATATTATTACAGATAGCATTTCATTATTATTCCTCTCAGGGAGAGGCAAGCATTGTCAGAAGCCAGCACAGTCCCTGGTTCTATAAGCCCGCCCTGGGAACTGCTTACTCTAACTGCTTACTTCCAATCTAAGTTCATATTTCAGGGCTTCCTTGCAAATATCAGTGAAGCTGGCAATGCTAATGCAGACAAATGATGGCAAAACTAAAGGGTAGTGTTACAATGAAATAAATTATTTGCATAGGTGGGATTTTGCTTTTAATTTTACTATTTTAGGGTTATAAATAGTGTTCTGGCCTTTATGTATAATTAAATATAGATGTTCTTGGAACTTAATGTCAGTTTAAATTTCAGCCCTTGGAAAGTAATTTGTTTGCATGTTCAGTGAACAAAACATTTCTTATCGGTTTCAAAGAGCCAGGCTCATGCATCATGAATCAAGGTTGCCTTTATCAAAGCTAAAAAGGTCAGGCAAAGTAGGCTTCTAAGCCCAGCTGAGCCATATTTCTGAAAGAGGAAAAAAAATCAAGCTTTTGATTCTCTTTCTTAAGTACACAGATGCTTTATCTTCTTTAGGTATGGGTAGGATCAAACAGATGACTCACCTGTGCCCTCTCCACACACCAAAGCCAGCTAAATGGTGCTCATTATGTCATTTTGGATTGAATCACTGGGAAGACTTTGAACAATTTCCTCCTCTTTGTAGGCCTCAGTTTCCGGATATTACATATGAAAATACATCTGAAGTTATTTCACCTCTGACAGAATAAGGTAACCAGATATATATCGCAAAGCTATCCTTAAAGGTGATTTTAAATGATACTGATTTGTCTCAGAAAGCAGTTTATGAGGTTTGCAGCCTTTTAAGTTAAGCGATTCTCAGGGAAATGTGAACCAGGGATTCTTAGAAAACCTTCTTCCTCTGCTTCTCCTTGTCCTCTCCACTTTGAGAATGTTATCAGCTGTCTCAGCCCCTTCCTCAATGGCTCCAAGGTTATTCCTTTATGCATCCTTGGAATTCCAGAAATCTCATGCTTTTTCCAATCTCGTGGGGTTCCCCCACTAAATCTACATACATACTATGGCTCATAAGGGGGAAATTGCTCATTGACAATAGATGACCAAGATATATTGTTAAGTGAGAATAAGAACAGGTTATTAAACAAGATATATAGTATGATCCTATTCCTTCCAACCCCACAAGTAAGAAGTTAGCCACTCTTTCTGACAAGGAATAAGTCCAGACTAATTCAAGATCTCTTTCATTGGCCCCTCATACTTCACAAAAGGAGAATCTCGGATGTTAACTCATGGGTATTTACGAATGAGATATCAGCTTTATCTTTGCTCTAATCTGAGGCATTAATGTTTGCAGAAATTCTCTTTTTTAAAAGATGTTGAAACTGTGGTGCAATTTAAATTTCTTAAATAGTTACAACAATAAGGCTCAGAGCAAGACAAGGCTTTAGAGGTTACAAAGGTTCCACATTAATTGAAAACTAGATAGAATTTTAATTGTTGGTGTGGGAACATGTAGAAGAGCCTCAGCAGTGAGTCCTGAACTGAGGTGATGTGATAGAGTCTAGGTAACCATAAGTGCTTAATGGTGTTTTCTCATTTAATTTGAATAATTATACCTCAAAAGAAGGTATTATTATCTTTGTTTTACAGAATAGGTAGAGACTGTTTGAACTACTTATCAAGGTCAAAGCCGAATGGAATCTCAAAGCAGTCATTAGTTTCTATAGCTCATGGACTTTATCCTTCAGGGTTCTATGATGTCAAAAGGCAACTGCTTATGAATCTTTTAGACACGGGCTCTATTTTCCACCTTACTACTAATCATCTACCACTCTGAGGTACTGAAAACTCCACACTAGATAACCTCATAGGTTACTGACTGTTCTAAAATTTCTTGATCTTCAATAGAATCCAGAAAACTTGCCAACTGGTTAGATTTGCAGATGGCTGAGAAATGATAGTGATAGAAGAGTCGAGGATGACAATGAAGATTTCCATCTTGCAAAAAAAAAAAAAAAAAACTGCATTAACCCAAAGGGAAGGTATGATCATGAGTTGGTTTTAGATTGGTGCAACTATAAGGTTGGCAATGCATGCCTGTAGGAACATCCATGAGGTCTCTGAGCTGGAACTTGAGGGAGAGTTGTGGGCTGGAGCCAGTGAGACTGTCCTCATGGCAGGGGCAGCCAATGAGATCCTGAAGTGAGTGTAGACAGGGAAAAAAGCAAAGAGCAGAAGAATGAGCTGCTGAGAAATCCTAGTTAAAGGAAGAGAGAGGGAAACACCTAACAACAAATACAAAAATCACACCAAATAGCATAATTTCAGTGATGTCAAGAGAACACAGGCTTTAAAAAATGAGAGATGAAGTAAGGTGGTTAGAGTTGGTTGAAACTAGCTGAAAGCCAAGTCTCCCCAACTTGTGAACCCTGAAGCCCATTTCCCTCTCTGAAGGGAGGGGTTTGCAAGGTAAGGCTAAATCTGCCCTTTTCTTTCTTTCTTTTTAAATTAAGTTTATTGGTACATTTTAGGTATACAATATAATGACATTCATCATTGGGAATTTGTACCTTTACGTTATCCATCTTGGTTCTTATATTTTCCCCATTCCCCTGCCCTCCCTTCAACCCCTCCACCCCTCCCTATTTACAGAGACTTTGTTTCCATTTTTTCCTTTTCTCATATTAATTCCATTCCCTTCTTTCCTTTCCCCTACCCCTCCCACTTCCCCTTCCCCTTTGGAACTTTTCTTCCTATTTCACAATATTTATTATGCCTTTCGATCCTTATTTACACTTTCAATTTCTCACACCAGAGAACCTATTTGGTATTTATACATGTGTGTCCTATTTAGTTTACTTAAAAGTATGGCCTCAATGTGCATCCATTTAGATATAAATGTCTCTAATAGCTCATTCTTTATGGCTGAATAGTACTCCATTTTATATTTTTTAAAAAACACATTGTCTTTATCCAGTCTCCAGTTGATGGGCATTTGGGATGCTTCCAGGTTTTAGCTATCATAAATTGTGCTGCTATGAACATGGGCACACATATATCATTGTGGTATGATTCTTTTAATTTTTCTGGGAAGATATCCAGTAGGGAAATAGCTGGGTCAAATGAGACCTCTAATCTTAGTTCTTTGAGGTATCTCCATACTGATTTCCACAGTGGTTGCACCAGTCTACACTCCCACCAGCAGTGGAGCAGGGTTCCTCTTTCCCCACAGCCCTGCCTGTATTTGTTATTGGTTGATTTCATGATAGCAGCCATTCTTTCTGGGGTGAGGTGGGATCTTAGTGTTGTTTTCATTTGCATCTCTCAAAAGACCAGTGATGTTCAACATTTTTTCATATGTTTATTTGCTATTTCTACTTCTTTGTCTGAGAAATGTCTGTTCATTTCAGGTGCCCATTTTTGGATTGGGTCTTTAAATTTGGGAGGTCTGATCTTTTTAAGTTCTTTATAGATTCTAGATAGTAGACCTTTGTCTGAGGAACAGCAGGTGAAGATTTTTTCCCACATTGTGGGTTGTCTCTTCACACTGCTGGTGGTTTCTCTTGCTGAAATCTGCCCTTTTCTTGAAATGTCCTTAATATTCTTCCATTGGATTGAATGGTTTTAATAACCACACCCCTACAGGCTGTCTCTTTATAAGCAAAGGAAGTAGCCTTCCTGAAATGTGGAGGGGCAGGAGCAAAAGCAGCTGAAACTCAAAGCCCAGTTTCTATAAGGCATGTGCCATGTTAACTCTTACGTACAAAACTTCAGAAGCATGGACACCTTCCATCACTAGCTATATCATCTACAAATGAGAACGAAAAGAAGAGAGACCAAAAGACCTGGAAAGATATAATGTTTGAATAGCGATGAACACAGTCACAATGGTGCGTGTCTTTTCCAAAGAGAAAGTGGATTATGATACAAGTATGAGGGTTGTGGCTGGTGGTGTGTATGAGAAGAGGCCTGGGGAAGATGAGAATAACAAAAACTAAATAAACAAAAAGGCGATTTCATTATCATTTCAATTGGGAAAACTAAATTGTACTGTCTTCTTGATTTGTCAAACATACTTTAAAGATGTAAGCATAAGAGAAAAAAAAATAAGATCTTGTCAATGTCCTGAATCAGTTGTCAGTTGAACCACTCCTCATACACAACTGTCATTGGTACTCCGGCTTTCCAAGAAAGAGGCTTTGTATGTGACCAGAATGGTATTGTCACACTGAAGGCAACAGAAGTTAAAAGTGGGGAAGGGCATGGACTCTATAGGCAAGTCACATTTTACAGAGCCTCTTGGGCAAGAGGTCAAAGACCAAAAAGGTCCAAGCAAGTGTCAAGAACTTGTGAAGACTCCAGAAGTTCCAAGCTCCTTCCACCATTAGCAACAGGGTAGAGGAAGAAGGTCTGGGGCTATGGCCGGAGTCTAGCCCTGCAGGCCCATCTGCCATACCAAATTCAGCCTAAACACCAATGTGATGAACCTTCTAATGGGATCATCCAATTGTGTCTTTCAATCATTTCACCAAATCCCTCAGGTCGATTCAGGGAAGAGTCAAATCAGTGAAAGAGACAAGCACAGCTGCTTGGTATTTGACCAGATTATTACTCGCTTTCCTAGGGTAAGTGTGAAGGCCCCAAACGCACAGGAGGGAAGTTCCAGCTGCAGCAGCCAGCAGATTAGGCATGGCAGGTCTGGGGAATCCTCATGCAGAGTTCATAACTCCAATTCCTGGAAGTAGGTGCATCTGCACCAGGCAAGAGGCCAGCAAGTTTGATCAGGACCTTACTGTGTAGGCATCCACAGCCAGTGCCATAATGCGGTTCTCAAACCCACTGAGCTGGCTCTGTGCTCTGGCAATTGTTGCATCTAGGCCAGAGCAGGTTTCTGACTCAGTCCTGGCCTGAACTAGCATCCCTCAAGGAGTCATCTCCCTCTTGGAACTCCCACTGCACACTGAGGAATGAATCCACTCTGTCATTTGTGGCTTAGTGTTCTCTTCCAGTGTGTTTCTCTTGTGTTTGCAGCAAGGGTGAAAACCCTACTGCGTTTTGCTTGCCCTCTATCACATGCTTTGGGATGGGGCAGGTATCAACAGTATCTGTGTACAAGGATACCTGCAAAGGATCTCATCTTGGCATGCTTTGCCTAGTCCACAGATAGCCTCTCAAGGCCAAAGGAAGCTGTCTCCCTGTCTGTTGCTTGCTCATGGTGTTGATAAAGCTGAATGGGTCTGGGACTAGACCTTATGGTGGAAGCGTACAAATGCTTTCCCAAGGCAGGAGGCAGAACTCTGGGGAAAAAATGGAACAAGATTGCTGACAACTCTAAGGGAACCTCTGCATTTTGATATCAACAGTTAATCTACTGTGTCACATCTCTTAGAAAACTCAATGAAATGCAGCAACTGCTATGACATTGAAGCTGCGTTGCAAAAACAATTTTGTAGGCCAAATAACTATCCTATACTGACTATTTTATGCCTTATTGAACAACCAGCAGTTTATGAAAACAACGTTTCATAAATACAGTCATAGGTTCACTGGTGGAGACTACCAGGATTTGCAGCAAGGGAGAATCATTTGTTTGCTTATTCTCTCCTGGGTTCTTTCCACATTTGCCCTACTCTGGGCCTCAGCTAGCATGTAGCTTCACATACAAGCACATGAGGCCCCATGGGGAGAGCTCAGAACTCTAGCAAGGCCAACAGAAGCTCAATTGCAGAAGGCACCTGGGTGAAACTGGATGCTGGATGCTGGCTATGGGTAGCAGGGTAGGACAAGCCTCAGGCTGGGAGTCAGACAACCTGGATTGCAATTCTGTTTTTGATTCTCCTGTAGAAATGACTTCGCTCAGAATTGTCATCTGTCAAATGCGGCTAAATATATGTCCCCTCCCAGGGTTATGAGGGCAAAAGGTGCCCTTAGAAAGTCATGGACTATAAATTATTAGATGCGTGCAAAGCATGAGTTTGTCGTTATGGTTATAATTCTGAAGAAGTAGTACCCAGAGGCAGTGAGTTCCTGAAACAGTATTTCAGGAGAGGCTGTCTGAACGTGTGTGCTGGAAAGTCACTAAGGGGATTTTGGTGGCATTAGTGGGGTTGATACTATGTGTACTTCAAGGTCCTTTTAAGCTCTACCTCCTTGAGTCTAGAATACAGCATCTCTCAATAGTTTTTAGTGGTGGCAATGCATTTCAGTTGGGTTATCAATCTCAAGCCTTTAAAAATATCTCTGCCAGTATTTTCTGATTGTAAAATTAAGAGCTGGGGATATAGTTCAGTGGCAGAGTGCTTGACTAGTATGTGTGAGGCCTTGGGTTTTATCACAAGGATTAAAAAATATTTTAATGAAATTAAGATGTATTCATTACAGAAAATTAGAGAATATATAAATATATAAAATATATAAAAGTATGAAGAAGAAAAACAAAATCACCATTAATTGTTTACATGGTATATTACATTCAGTCACTTTTCTATGCATCTTACTCCTTTAAAATTTGAGATATTTTACAAACTAAGGATATGATTAGTTTTGTACACTGAGATGATTTAAAAATATTATATCATATTTATTTTCCTATAACCTTATATCTTTAAATACTTCCTAACATGATTTTGGATGAACAGCTAAGTAATATTCTAGTCTACAATAGTATATTAATTTAGAGTATTTTTTTACATATTCAGAGTCTTGCAGTTTTATTCTGCTATAAGCAATGGTTTAGTAAAGATCTGTATACACCAGTATTTATATCTGATTATCTTTTTTTCCATGAAATTTCTAGTACCAAAGCCATAGGGTCAAAGCATACAAATATTTTTAATTCTCTTGATCATATTGCCAACATGTTCTCCAGAAAGGCTGGATAACTCATGAGTCCTACCAACGGTGTATAAAAACATCCATTTTACTAACTCTTCTGCATCCCTGGGAAATTTTATTTTAACGTTTCTCAACCAATTTTATATGTTAAAATAATTTCTATTGTTAGTTTTAATTTACAGTTCATTAATTATTACTGAAGTTGATTTTTTGTCTTTTGTTTATTAGCTATCTGTACCTAATCCTCTGTGAATTGTCCTTTGTATTAGTCCCTTTTAGGACCTACAGTTCACACTGCTCTGCAGATGTAATCAGTTCTGAGCCATCAATACCAAAGGAGGACTGGGGATGCTGTGAATGAACCCACCCCATCAGAAGCTCTTAGAGCTTCTCTCCCAGCAAACCACTCACAATAGAGAAGGGTGGGGGTAAGAGGGAAGGAGGAAGGAGGGACTGAAATCCAGCAGTGATTTGTATTTCCCTGCATTTACTTCTCCTGTTCTCCTTCTTGTATAAGAGCTAATGAGCAGCAAAACTGACAGAAGACTAAGAAAAAGAGAAGAAAGGGCATGGTTAATCTCTTAACTAGGACTGAGGAATGGATGGGGTTTGCCTTTAGAAAGACCCCCCCCCAAAAAAATTCCAAGACTCTCTCTTAAGCCATGCAGTTCCCCATGTGTGCCACTGGATGGCAATCCTCCATTGTTTAGGCAAAAAGCTAATACCTCCCAAGGTTAGGGAAACTGAGGAAGCAGCTGCAGAAACTGACAGATGGGTACATCAAGGCAACAAACAGTTAAATACAGGTGGTCTTTAGACACCAGACACCGCTGGAATCATGGATTGCTAACATGCAAGGAAATGAAGCAAAGATTCTAGACAAGAGACCTCGTGGGCCTGGGCTTAAGAGGACTAGAAAAGGAAGAATGCGTTTCTTCTATCTCGCTTGTTCCTTCCTTCCCTCTGCTCTATTTTGGGTATTATTTGATTTACTCCTTTGTGCCTGAAAAGGGAAAATTACCTACTCTGGGCGTGTAATTGTCAGCAAGTTGTGCGTGCTTCTCGGCAGCCTAGCGGGGTGGGTGCCGCTGCACTATAAGGACTTTGAATTGCCCAAGCCTGGCCAGCTGTGCTGGCAAAGCTTCTCGGGAAAGCAGGAACAAAGCTGCTGGGAGCAGAGAATGGAAAGCAAACTCATAAGCCCCTTTAAGACTTGTTCTAACCTCAAAGGCAGCACAGTAAAAGTGAAAGAGCACAGGTTTGAAGGCATTTAGCCTCAGGCTCACTTCACCTTGACTATAGGTGTGGGGCCCTGGGCAAGCTACCAAACCTCTCTGAGCGTTGGTGTCTTCTCTGTAAAAGGAAGAACAATGGTATCTACCTCATAGCTCACAGCATGCAAGAAATACTACTGCTCTTCTTATTATTACAACTCTTATTATTACTACATCCTAGTTCCATGCAGGGGTGCAAAGAGCAGTACATAAAATAATCATTAGGGTACTAGGGTTTGGGTGTGGGGTGTAGCTCAATGGTAGAGCACTTAGACGACCATAGGTCCTAATGTGATCCTGCAATTATTTTTTTAGCCGGTATGCTAGGGATTAAATACAGGGCCTTGCCAAGCATAGGGATGCACACCTGAAATCCCAGTGCTCTGGGAGACTGAAGGATTGCAAGTTTGAGCCCAGCCTGGGCAATTTAGTGACTCAACAAGACCCTGTCTCAAAATAAAATTTAAAAAACAGAAGGAGCTGGGGATGTAGCTCAGTGTGAAGGCCCTGGGTTCAATCCCCAGTACAAAAAAAATCCATGGCCTCATACATGCTTAACCTATGCCCCATCATTGAGCCACACCCCTCAGCTGTGGGTCTATATCCTATTAATTGTATGTTAACTTCCACAAGTCATCCCTCCTCTTTACCTTATACGTCTCATCTATAAAAAGATAATAGTAATACCTGCTCTGTAGACTTTTATAAAGATTAAAAGAGAAAATGTGCACAAGGCTCGTAACACAGTGTCTGACACACAGCACACAGTCAGTCACTGGCAGGCGCTATTTGTGGTAGTGGTCACAGCATTATATAAAAGCTCACCCCATCTTCAGAAAGCAATGTTGTGAGAAAGCCCTGAACACCTAGTGCCAAGAAGAAATGGTCTTGTGTGGTCAGCCAGTGTGTGGCACCAGGCAGATGTGCAAAACCATAAGCATCCATAAGAGCTTACACAGGACATAATCTATTGATAAAATCTGCTATCTCAAACTGTACGCCATTTGCTTACACTATGGTTTGAGTTCTTTTTAAAGGCTTAAGGCTGTGACCAAAGTTTGCCCTTTTATTCATTTTTTTTTCTTTTGAAGTTATTACAACAAAGGTCAAACCAGAAAGAACTTTTGAATCCAGTCTCCTCTGGAAACTGAGACGTGGAGATAGACAATGGATTGCCCAAGTCACAGAGATAATCTGTCACCTAGCAGGAAAAGGATTCCAGACTCCAAAGCCATGAAGAGGGGCAGCCTCCTACTTTACCTTGTCCTCCAGTCAAAGTATCACACAGCTGGTTCTGTTCCTCTATAAAACCCATTACATAAAGGCCATTCAAGGGTCAGCCCAAATTTGGGTGAGCCATTGTTGCATGTCCTCAACCAGTTGTATTGTTATTGTCCAAATTTCCCCAACAACAGGTACAAATATGGGTTTTGTTTATCTGTTCATTCAAATCCTTACTCTTAGATTTTTATGCATTAATTTAAGAAAGCAAATCAATATGTCACATGTGGACATCTGGGTTTCCATGTCACTACATAATTTTCCTAATTTCACGAAGCACGGGTCAATACTAAAATCATATACATTTTTTATATTCTCTGATACTTAAAGAATTTAAGAGTATAGGTAATCCCTACAGAGTTCTGACCAGAACAATGTTACAATGGTAACATTTCTGGTAAATGCTACCAGGTGACCAGCAGTGTTGTTTGACAGTTTAAGTTCAGCAGCCAGGGTTCTCACTAAGGCTAAATGAAAACCAAGTGTGTCAATTCAAAATACAAAGAGCAGTGGGTAAGATGGTGGCCTGAGTAATGTTACAGCAAGTATCTAGAAGACCAGGCAAAGTAATTATCAACACACAATGTCTAGTTAAAACACACACACACACACACACACACACACACACACAAGCAAAATAATCGGGAAAGCAGGAATCAAAGAGCTGGTGACTGGCTGAAATCACTGGCCAAACATCAAGAGATATTTGAAAATGATAAAGGTCAAGTTGCACCTGAGGTTTTAGAATACCAATTAGGTAGAAGCTGGAGGACACCTAGTTTGCAGCAGTCCTTACAATAGAACCTTGGGGCTTTCACTGACAGGAAGCTCAGTATCAGTGAACTATCTATGACTCTATCTGTGACAGTGTTACAAAATGGCCATGCTGCAGGGCATGGGTCTGGGCAGGTGGCTAGGGTTCATTTTATATCACACTACAGGAGCATATGGCACACCAAAGCACAGTCAGAAGAAAGGGAGTGGAATGGCAAGTAGCAAAGAAAACACATCATGCTGAGACATGACTAAAGAACTAGGGTAATTTCTTAGTAGCTATCATGATGATGGGGGTGATTGACAATCATAATAACCATCACTGACTGACCACTTATACACCAGGCATAGTGCTAAATGCTTGGAGACTCTCACTGTTCAGCTGTGGCAGGGTGTAAGAAAAGTGGGACCTATGGAGAGATTTTAAACTAGCTTACCCAAGCTACTGAGCCAGGAAGTGGCAGAGTCAGAATTCAAGCCCAGGCGATCTGACATCAAAATCTGTGTCTGATCCACTATACTCACTGCAGTATCATTTTTATAAGAATCATCAATGCTAACATTCATTAGATGCTTTCCATGTATATCCATCAAGTATTTTTCTAAGCGTTCTCCATGCCTGTTCTCACGAAGCCCTCGCAACAACCCTGTGAAATACGTAATATATTTATTTCTAGGATGGAGGAAGAAATGAGGCTCAGAGAAATCAACATTCACTCAAGTTCACACAGTTAAGAAGCTTCCAGAACTATGCTCCACTCTTCCTTCCTCAAAAGGAAACTTCTGGGTAGCAAACTACATGGCCTCAGAGATTTTAAGGACTTCAGTATGACAAAAGAGAAGATTCATCCACCCTTATTGTATCCCCGGTGCATCTAAGGTCTTCGGTCAAATCGTGCTCCCATGCTTGAGCCCACTGTGTTCCGATGACGGTGAGGCAGATGCTTTGGCCTCCAAAGTTACAGTGCTGTGGTTCAGCCTTCTTGAGTGACTCCATGAGTCCAGTCAATCATACAACCTATCAGTCCGTCAGCCCATGGCTGGATTGTTTTTTCACTCTATTGACCTGTTTGACTGCACAGAATACATTAACAGGCTGTCTCAGAGTTATGTAAACACATCCCTGCTCTCACCAGAATCCTCTGTAAGCCCCAAACCTCAAAAGCTCCGGAATCAAAGATCTGCTTCCACTACGCGCCCACCACACATTCAAAGGAAATGAATGAATGGCGAGCAGTCATCAAACACTTCCACACTCACAATTTAAAATGACTTAAAACTTGCTATGAAACTAGCCTGGGCATATTATTTGGAATATATTTTGCAAATAGTTTTTTAAAAGTCCATGTGAAATTCTTCCATTTGTGAGGAAGAGCCAGGTGCCTGGAGCACTCATTAGTGTCTGGGAGTCTTGTAGAACATGGGAGGAAGGGAAGTGCTTCTTCCAGATAGTTGGTGCCTTTTACTCAAGTGCTTGATGTCTGCTCAGACACAATTCTGACTGTAGCAACACTCCAGGTAAAAGACTTAGTGTCTCTCTCAAAATTTGTTTTGTCTCCTGTTAGCACAGAATTGGGGAAAATTCTCTGAGTTCTGGTTTAAAGGGTCACCAGCTTTTAGAATTCTTTAGAGAGTAACTGAGAATAAGGAGTGAACACATTATCACTCTCTACTTAGACCAATAGTTCTCAATTCTGGCAGTACATTAAAATCATCTCAGGAGTTTTACAACATGTACAACCCTGAGAATGGTCCAGAGCATCAATTGTTTTCCTGTTAACTCTGGTATCAGTTTTTATTTTTTGCTACTTAATATCTTATGTAAATTGTCAAACAGGAATTGTTGAGAAGGTTGAACATAGACCAGATAAAATTAGAAACCCCAGACCAGAAAGAAATGTTTTCAATTTGGATTTTTTTCAGATCTTGAAATATTTGCCTATCGGTAATGAAATATCTTGGTATGGGACCCAAGTCTAGACGCAAAAGGTATTTGTTCCATATACAACTTACATACACAGCCTGAAGGTAATTTTATCCAGTATTTTAAATCATCTTGTGTGTTTTGACTACAACTTATCACATAGAGTAAGGCATGGAGTTTGCCACTTGTGTCTTGTCGGTACTCAAAATACTTTGAATTTTGGAGCATTTCATATTTAAGATGTTTTGATCAGGGATGTCCAACCCGTACAGCTTTTGCTACTGTGCAAAAAAGATCTTTTGCTCATTTTCCTGTAGCAAATGAATTTAGACCAAAAATACTACCTCCAATGACCCAGGATCCTGAAAGTAAATGATTTCTAGAAATACCGGTACTTTGAAGGCAAATCTGTAGAGCTCACTCCAAAGCCAGAAAACCTACACCAAGCCACATTCAGAGAAGAAACAAACATTCTGACCTGAAGTTCTGGCCTCATCTTAATGGGCCAAGACCCACACCACATACCTGCTTTAGACGATGCCTCTTCTCCTGTAATGATCAGGTAAAGGAAAACAGAATTCAGACATGGCCTTTTAATATAATTAAAAGCTATTGATTAACTTGCACCCTGTTTCTTGGAGTCTGCAGCCACAGATACCACAAAGGAACAGAGTGCAGGACTGTACTGATATGCCTGTGGTAGTTGTATCACCACAGAGAGGGGCCATTCAGAATTTGAACTGGTGGAAGCCCAGAAAGGATTATAACCAGCAAGTAACAAAGAGCTCGTTTTGGATGCCCATTTCTCTACGTGGTGTGGTGGTTTTTGAAGTCATTGAGGGAAAGAGATCAAACTTTGTTATCATGGGAGTCTGAGTTTTCATTCAGAAAATATTTGTGTCTACTATGGCCTAGGCCATGGATGTCCAACCTTTTGGCTTGCCTGGGCCACACTGAGTGAGAGAGTTGGGCTACCTGTGAAACATATAATATAGTCAATATATGTAACAAAACTTCTTTGTAAAATATTTTGTTATAATACCAAAATGAAATAACACAGCTGGGTATGGTGGCACACACTTGTAATCCCAGCGCTTTAAGGTAGGCTGAAGTAGGAAAACTGCAAGTCTGACCTCAGCCCAGGCAATTTAGTGATTTACTCTAAAAAAAAATAAAAATAAAAATAAAAAAGGTTGAGGATATACCTCAGTGTGAAGGCCCTGGATTCCATCCCCAGTACTGCAAAAACAAAAAATGAACAAAGAAAAACTACAAAATAACACAACAAGCCCACAGGTTGCGGGATGGACACACTTGGACTTGTGCTATGCACTGGAGATGTGGTGAAGACACGGTCCTTGTCACAGCCTAGCAAAGGAGCCAGATGAGTAAACAATGATGTACAGTGTTGAGAGCTAAGGCGAGGAGGGGCTGTATGGCTCAGTCTTGGAAATCAAGGAATGCTCCCTGGAGGAGGTGCTGCCTAAACTGTGGTGCTTTGAGGATAAGTACTGTTCCAAAGTGGGGCTTAGGTCTGCAGTGTGACTTTGTCCCCCTGAATCTCCTCTGCAACAGGGAATTCACTGCTTCTCTGCCCAACAAGGCATATGACAGGAGCCAGCTCACTGGCAGGGAGGTGTGGCCAGACAGAGACAAAAGAGCTTCGTAGGGGGAGTGGAGCACCAAGTAGGTCTGTTCCTCTTTCCATACCTTGCTTCACTGGCAGCAATGAAAGCAGCCGCCTGCTTCTCCGCAATAAGCTACTGCGTGGTCCTGCTTTTGAGAAAGAGATCACAGCCTGCAGCTGGTACAAAGACCAGGAGAAAGAACCCTGAGCTCTCATTCTGGATTTGTCTTAAAGGGTTGCGTGGCTGTGAGCAAGAAGCTTCCTCTCTTTGGCCCATTTCCCCTATGTATGAGAAGAGGTTGGGCTCAGGGCTCTCCAAGACCCCTTCTAGCCCTGAAGCTCTAGGAGCCTTTGCTTGTTCAAGAGTTAGACAGGCACAGAGCAAGAACTAGAATCCAGTGAGTGAATAGAGTCACCTGTCATCTTTTTGTAAATGCGGTGGCCCCCAGAGGATGCTGCCCCTCAAGGCTACACATCCTCTAATTTGGAGGTTAGCATTCTCCTCCCCACTATGGTACGAAAACAGTAGGCTTGCAAAGTTTGGAAAATAAAGGCATGGGAAAGGCACACCATTAGTGACAAAAATCCTACATTACTTTCTTTGATTTAGAAAAAAAAAAAGGAAAAAGGGTTGACATTTTTTCAAGATAAAGCTGCTGCTCCTCTGCCCTAGTGCATGGGCCAGTCGATATGCTCGTGAATCAGACATCAAATATTTTCTTTTTTCCCCAACGTAGCTCTCTGTGGGAACACAAAATCTAGTATCAATAACAGCATTAGAGAGAAACTACCGTTCAACATAGCTAAGCTGCAATTCCAACCTGCCAATCAGGAAAAGAGCTATTCCAAATCCTATAGCTATTACTGTCTACCTCTTTTCTTCTAAAGGACCCTTTGATTTCTTTCTTTCTTTCTTTTCATCTTTGGCTTTTCAAGCCAACCCTGGACACTTTGGGGATACTCAGGAGTTCATTATGAGTTTCCCTCTTATTAAACCTTGCTCAGCAAAAGACTACTGGTAATGGGAACAAAATAAATCTTCTCAGATTTAACTCCCCTTTCTCACAAAGCTGCCATCCTTGGCCATCACCCCTGTTGCCACCATTTGAGAAGGTGGTTATACACCAATCTTTGATGCCTAAGGAGGACCCATCCAAATGAGGCACACTTGGCCATCCACAAATGCTAACTGGGATAGAGTTTAGCCCTAATGGATGAACCATGGCTGGAAAGAGCCATTTTGTAGCCAGGTGCTCTTTATTTCATTCATTCCCTGGAAAACTACTGTCCATGAGAGGCCTCCCATTTCTCCAGCCAAGTTCCCCCAATCCAGCAAATGTGTGCATGCCTTTGCTCACACACTTCCCCCTGCTTGGAATCTGACCCAGCTCAAATATCTCCTCCTCTAATTAGACCTTCCTGCCCTCTCCTCTCCCAAGTAGAAGTAATCCTTTCTTCCTCTGGTTCACGGGGCATACTTTGTTCTTGCCGCTATCCACAGCACTTACTCCATTACATTAGAGTCAGGTGGGGACTCTCTCTTTCATCCCTCAGAGACTGTGAGCATCTTGAGGACAGGGGCTACAGCTGATATTGGAACCCTTAGTCTTGGGATCAGCTCACAAAAATTGGGGGAGATTTCTCAAAGAACTAAAATGAGAAATTCCATGTGGCCCAGCTATTCCCCTTCTAGGTATCTTCCCCAAAGAGTTTAAGACATCATACCACAATGATTCTTGCATACCAATGATTATAGCAGCGCAATCCATAATAGCAGAATCCTGGAAATAGCCTGTACACCCAGCAACAGAAGACTGGATAAAGAAACTATGGCATCTATATATAATGGAATACTACTCGGCTATAAAGAAGGACACATTTGAGACACTGTAGGAAACAGATGCACCTCGTCAAAATAATGTTACAGAAACATTAAATCAGACCCAGAAACATAAGTATCAAATGGTATCTCTCATCCTAGTAAGGGAAAGTACAAACTAAGAGAAAAATAAAGGAAGGATAGAATGACACCAGGGGATGGATCTCTTGCAGATGGGAAGGGGTCCAGGGGACCAAGAGCAAGGGAAAAGGGTGAGAGAATGAGGAATAGGTAGAGCGAAGGTATGACAGGTATAGGATCCTAATAACCTCAATGAATGTAGACATTGTATGCCCTGAACATGAACTGAGGTAAATAACTTCAACAAGAATGAAAAAGAAAAAAGAAGAATGAGAGGAGGGAAGGGGATTAAAAAAGAAACAAGCTGTATTATGTACATGTACCAACTTTCCAAGATCACTGTAAAATGCATGTACTGCAAACACATACTAATAAAATAAAATAAACCAAAAAATGTTTTCTAAAAAGGTACCTCACTCAAGAAAACATAGTTTAGGGAGCTGCAGCTGAATGAGGCAGGGTTGTGCAGCCTGCAGCAGTGCAGTCATAAAGCGGTCCTTTCCAGCTATAAAATTCAATGAATGTAAGAGTAAAATGTGATCCTAGAGACACACTGGTTTTTGGGCTTGGGAAGGTAGCTATTCTGGCTGCATGAGTCTGGTACAGAAATAACCATTCCTTTAACTAAACTTACCAGACAGTTTGGCATCAAGTTCAATCACTAGTTAGTTAAGGAGGACCAGTTTTGTGTGTTTGTGCTAGCAGTTTCAGTGACCAATAGCTCTGAACTGTGGGCTACAAGCTTATAGGGAACGTATGGTGAATGGGGGCCAGGAAGACTGGGAGGGAGGCAGCCTGGATGCATTTAGTTTGAATCAGGCGATTCACTTGTATAAAAGCAAATTGGAACCCTTGGCAGAATCATTCAGCAATATCAAAGATCTATAGTCACTACAGCCTGGTGGGGGGAATTCCACTAGTTACAGTTGCTTGGCTGTAAATAAGATATCCCCTGGAATGAAGTATTTTAATTTGAAGTGATTCTATCAGAAGCCGCTGGCAAACCTTTAAAGGAAACTGGCAATGTTAGGAGGAACTGAAAAGAGCTAATGAAGTTTCAACATGCAGCCATTTGGATACTGGTCAGTGTGTTTCAGAAACAAAGCAAATGAGCCAGGACAGGGGTTTAAGAGGCCACACTCCCCAGCTCCCTCCTGGAAGTTTCCTGTGAAACTCCAGGAGCCCAGTAGCTCTTCCCAGCCAGTCTCCCACCGTGGTCTTGGGCACCAGGCCTCAGCTCCAGGCTAGAGATGGTCTGCTTTGGACATACAGACTTGTAACGTCCTCCTCCAATTCCAGTGCCTTAGGTACTTGATAAATGTTTGATTGGAATTTCCGGAAGAGGTGTTTTCTTTCTTACCCCCAAGAAATGAAAGATGCCAATCATGAAAAAGGAGCCAAGGAAACCTGAAAGTCACTTTGACTGGTTGGTATCACACCAATAGAAAATAGGGTAAGAAGTGGGCAAATAAACTGAAAGCCACAACATTCCTTCTAAAACTATGAAAATATGTGGGCTATACAGTAGTGCTGCTAGCTTTAAAAAAATCTACAGACATCTCTTTGTACAGACATTTGCTCTGGTAGATTATTTCTGTGATGTGATGTGATGGGAACTGGGTAGAATAACATGGATGTATATGTGTAGTTCCCTAAACAGGCATAATATTCCGTGTAGAAGAAAAAGGGGCTGTCAGGAAATCAATTTATCAAGTACTCAAGAAAATTTCCCTGTCCCCAAAAACCCACCCCCAACCTGCAGCTGGCACCTAAAATTATACCACCAAGTCTTTAACTTAAGTATTCACCCCTGTGCTTGAAGGTTTACTACTGCGTGTATCTCTGTAATTTTAACTCAAAGAAGGCACAGAGTAGTCCATAAGCCACAAACACCACTCAGTATGATCTTTTGCTACTTAGCTCTTTGACAGTATTGCAACCAGTTCCAAACAAGGATGAGGTCCAGGGCATAGACCCTAACCCAAAAGGAGAAGGGGGCAAATAACTGGCACACAGGTCCTTGCAGAACAAGCTAGATGGAGATTTCACAGGCCAAGAATTTGTTTGGAATCACTCTACATGGTTCCTTAGTCCACAGTCACCCTCAGCTTAGCCCTACCTCTAGATATACATACAAAAATCTGGATAGAGGACAGCTGCCATTCTGAATCCAACCCCCCAGGGCTGCAGTGTGTTCCCTAGAGGGAAACCTTGTTTCCTGTGGCAATAGCTGCTTCAATCCCCGCCTCCTGCTTTTCAATGAGGTCACCTAGTCTTCAGCTGCACAATCTGAAAAAGCAAAGAGTAGGCTCTCAAGTTATGATTGTTATTAAATGAAACTCTATCAGCACATTATCAGGACTGCACCTGGGGAGGCAGATGCAGGATGCTGCACATTCTCAGGGCTGCCCCTGGCTCCCAGGGACCTCAGTGCAAAGCCCAGACAGGGACCATCCATCACACATGCCAACTCCGAAAAATTCAATATGCAGCCTGAGCAGGCAGAGGGGAAAGAAGGAGCAAGCTTCGATAGCTGCTCTTCTCTGGAAACCCCTTCTTGACCAATGACCCTCTCTCCTTCCTGTGGGCCTGAAAAAGGAAGGATATGAAAACTCATTCATGTGGGGTATCACCTTGGAAAATCATCATTTTCCCTGCTGCCTCCTTTAGGATTCTCCCAAGAGCAAGCTTTTGTTCCTGAGCCATTTCTCACTTATTAGCAGCATGGAGGAAACACCCTGCAAAGCCAGCAAGCCTCCTGCAACACATCTTCAGTGATTCCCAGGCCTTACTCTAGGGAAAGTTTTCCCTACCTCGGCTCCATGCTGCAGAGCTTCAGTGATGAAGGCTGCCATCCAGTAGGCATTCTTCCTGTGCCAGGCATGGGGCTGTGCTCATTAGCACATTTGATCTCACACAACTGAAACCAAGATTCTGTGATGGCCAGGTGACTGGCCGAAGTCACACAGTTAAGAAATTCTGGAACCCAACCCCAACAAACTGAGACCTAAACCCAAATCTGTCTGAAGCCAGAGCCAATGCGTACACATGAAACCAGACAGAGTATCTGGCATTCATCTTCTAGCATTTCCTCTGCTAAACCCCAAGTGGCAGAGTTGTTAAAGGACAGACACCGGATTCAGCCACGCATTAAAACAGGAATCAAACTGCCTGGCTTTGAAAGATCTTCTTGCAGAGATGCTCATCAGAGATGAGAAGGTACACTCTGTGAGCTAGTGTTAGTCTCCTACTCTTGGATCTCAATTCTTTAAAACAAAAATCTTTCACCAGAGTGAGCTCAGTATAGTGCTTTCATTGATGAAGTTTCCCCTGAGGAAAGAGAGTGAAAGCAATGTCTCTACCCAGCTTTCTGCCACAGGCTGGCAGCTCTCCACACCGAGGAAGAGGATGGGTGAGGGAGAGAAGGGTGAGGGAGAGGGCTATACCTATGACATTAGGTCCTAAATGGATACTTGTCCTTTCTTATCAGTAGTAATGTAAAGCTAGGGAAGAGCAACAGGAAGGACAAAACCTACTTAGGTCTTATCACCTTCTGGGACAAATGTCCAAGCTTCCAGAAGTCAATCTGAGAAGCAGGCCCAGGCATCAAAGAGAGCCAGTGCTCTTCCAGGTGATGGCTGGCTGTGTGTGGACAAGGCAGACTTAGCAAAAGCTCTGGCTAGCCAGGCTTAGCAGGGTGGCCTCTCTTAGACTACACTTCGGGGCTCAGGCTTCCAATCACCATCTCTCTTCTTTACAGCTCCGTAGAGCTGCAGCTTTGGGAAGTGCACACTAAGATTTTCCTAAAGCCATTGCTTGATAGAAGCCAAGGAGTATCAGTCATCTTACTCTAAGGAGAAGGTTGTAGGGGAAGAAATACATCATATATAATATATATATTATGACCAGTGTGAGAGATTCTTTCCTAGGAAACCCAGTGCTAGGAATTTGCTTTGCATTTAGACAGCAGTGCCAGGACTAGGGTGAAGACACCAGGCACTCTCACCTTATACCCTATACTCAACTTCCCCCATTATTAATGCCTTAGATCAGTGAGATCCCTTTGTCCCAATTAATAAGTTAACTGGTAACATGTTATTTTAACTAACGTCTACATTATACTCAGATTTCCTTAGACTGGACTTCTTTTGTTCAAATATGCTACATTCTATTCAGTTATTACATCTCCTTGGGCTCCTCTACACGATGACAGTTTATTAGAATTTCCTGATCTTTGATGACCTTGGCAATTTTGTGGACAGTTATTTTGTAGAATTCTCCTCCAATGAAACTGTTCTGGTGTTTTGTCATGAGACCAGGGTCACGGATTACTGGGAAGCAGGCCATCCTAGTGTTGTGGCATTGTCATCGCATCACCACAAGGGTACCTGCCATTGAAGTGATTTATGACTAACCTTGGCCTTCATCACTTGGCTTTTTGTTTTTGTTTGTAAGCCAGAACTTCCTTACTCTTCTTGGCACTACAAGACACTCCAGGATCATCTTGCATATTTTCCTCTTCAGTGTTAGATCTACCCATTTCTCCAAGGAGCCCTGGTTCATACAGGAGAGCAGCAACAGAAAACAGGATCTGGATGCTAACTGAATAAATAACATATTGTAATGTTTTAAAAAAATCAAATCTGCAAAGAATGGCCCACTGGCTGGCTATCTGTAAAGTTGAATTGGAACCAAGGATGGGTGAGTCAAGTGAGGCAGGGGTATATTAGTGCAGAGTGGGTCCCTGTCTTTGTTTAAAATGTTGACATTTCATTCATCAAGGATTTTTCTGTATTAATTTTGAGTCTCTGAAACACATCAAACTGCTGTTTAGGTTGATTACTGAGAATTTTGGCACCTTTTTTTAGTTTGAGCCTTGCTGGAAAGCAATCTGGCTTTAGGTCAGTCATCCAACTGAACTTGTGACTGCTTCCTGAGAAAGGTTACAGCTTGAGGCTGATGTTTTCTGGTCATCAGAATCTTCGGCTGAAGCTGCCACGGAATTCCAGGCCTCAGCCCAGCCTTCTGGAACCATAATTTCTAGAGAAGTGTCCAGAAACATGATGTTCTTTCCACAAGGAGTCCATAACAATTACCAGCTCTGATGTTTGGGAACTACTAAGGTAAGAAAATGATCATGCTTCCCTTTGTGATGAAGAATGACATTAATTCTAAAATTTCAAATAATATTTACCAAGAGGGACTGTGTTTCAATTGGCATCTGTGTCTTTAAAGTGGTTGGATGATATTGATCCTGCTTGTGTATGTCCCAGAAGTTAAATCTGTGGTCCTGGCTGGGTCTGTGCCCTGAGCATCTTGTCTTCCTCTCCTACCCACTTAACAAGTGGGGTAAGAGCAGCTCCTTGTTTTGGACATTACTTCAATCAGCACACAGATATCTGCTGGCCCCTCTTGTTGACTCCTTTGCCCCACGAGTGTCTGCTCTCCTTCCTACAGCTGCCTCCCTCGCTGTCTTGGGTTGTGTTGCTCTTGCTTATTCTACGGCTCCTGACCTCCCATATTCTCTTGGCTCTCACTGCCACTCTTATCTCAAGGTTGCTCGCACCCTTGAGGTGCTCTTGCTTTGCACAAACTTTCCCCATCCCTCTGACACCCCTTTTCTACCTCCAACACGTACTTCCTGGCTCATGACTCTAATACCTCCATTGCTCTCTCATATTTTCTTTCTTCCTTTGCCCCTTTCCCTCATATCACTGTTCTTCCATTCCCTTGTGCATGCCCTGTGTGTGTCTTTTCAGAAGTCTTTTCCCTAAACACACACAGTGCCCTAGAGCAAAAGAACTAGGGCAGTTCCATGGGGAAAACAAAAGTTTTTTTTTTTTCATCCACACAGGGAAAATGCCATTGGATCCAAGATTCTCAAGAGTAATGTCAGAGAACTCTTGCAACCCTAAGGGTAAAAGGTGCTATAAAGATATTGAATGCAATCTAGCATTGTCTATTACAGCTAAAGCAGGCAACCTCATTAGAAGCAATCAAAATTACCAAAGGAGAAAGCCATTTCACAAGGAGCATCTCCTGGGAAAGCCTAACAGCTGGGACTATTTAGGACTAATTGTTTAACTCACCCTCAGGGGCAGGAGGCCTGAGGCTCAGGGAGAAAGACATTTTAATGCACCTCAAATGTGTTATCAATAAAGGAACTTCCCAAAGTAGAAAAGCCAGCAGCTCGGAGAAGCAGCAGAGAAAAGAAGCTTCTGGAGAATCATTAGAGGATTTCCCAAACAAGTCTGGAGCCTAGGGTCACAGCCTTTGATTTCCCTCTGGGTCACTGTCTGCCAGGTAGCAGAGTCGTAGCACGGTTTGGGGGCACCGGGACATGTGTTGAGGCATGTGTGAGTGCGGTGAGACTGCAGAATGAGGTGCGGATACCCTGAGGAGCAAAGGGGGAGGAAGGGGAGGGAGCCTCAGGAGGACTGGCCCTTGGGTAACTCTGTCTCTCAATCTCTCTTTCTCCCTCTCTCCCTTTCTCTATTCTCCTTTCTCTTCTCTTCCCTCTCCTTTCTCCCACCTGTACCTAAAAGTCCAGTTTTAGGAAGAGATGATTAAGGCAGTGCTTTAACTGCTTTGAGACAAACACATACCAGGATCCAAAATAAGACCTGGGCTACTAAGAAATTTTTCCTTTGTGAAAAATATTTGCCTTTTGAGAAAGATTTAACTGAACTGTTTGGCACTCATTTACAGAAATTCATATAACTTTGCAGCAACCTAAAAAAATCATTCCATGTCAAGAATGCAGTCTGATTTTTAATAAATACTTTCCTCCCGGAACAGAAAAGGCTAATTCATGAGCTCTCCTACTCTGTGAATGCAAGGGAAAATTCATTCTTCTCAAATTCAAACAAATATGAAAAAACAAACAAAACACCCTTGAGCATGAACCTTTCAGAAATTTCTATTTATTAAAACCCAAAGATGGAGCTTCAAGACGACTTTTCAAATTTAATCTCATGAATGAAGTTAAAGCTACAAATGTCAAAATTAGTCCTACAACTTCTTTAATGTGTTCTCAATCACAGATAATGGCCACTTATTTAAAAGTCTCTTATTAAAGTAGAAACTGTGCATAAATAAAAATAAGTGAGAATCCCTGCTTCAAGGTCATCTCTTCTCAGTGTAACTCTATGATATAACTTTGTGAAAAATCACATTGCTCTGATTCCTCCCCACCATGACTCCCAAGACCAGAGTTTGTCTAAATTCATTTCAAAGATCAATTACATTTCAGTCACTTTGGGCTATCTGTTCAAATGTTTCTCTGGATCTACCAGTGACTCTCATTCAGGAAGAGTGGAACCCAGTAATCTGAATTTTGAATACACTCCTCTCTGTGATGGTGCTGCAGGTGAATGGGTGAGAATCACTGATGTTTAAATTATAGACATCTCTCATGTATTCACTCTAGGATTAATATGAGAACCTCATTCACCATCCATCAAAGTAAGGTTGCGCAAGTATGATAGTCTCTTCCCTAGTCCCCTTTTCTATCTTCAAAACTGCAGCAAGGGGCTGGAGGGTGTAGCTTAGTGGTAGAGCATGCACCTAGCATGTGTAAAGTCCTGGGTTTCATCTTCGGCACCTAAAAAAAATGAAACAAAACAAAACAAAAAAACCCTGCACAAAGTTGCCAAAGGCAAGGACATGGTTTCCAAGGAAGAGATTGCCCCTTTATAAGATGATACAGTGACTAAACTCTCAAATCCTACACAAGTGAAAATCCCACCTCAACATTCACTATGCCATGAAGCCTGCTGAATCAACAGCAAGGCTCTCCCCTTTGGCTACCTAGGGCAATGGATATCTTCTCAGGCACTCCTGCAGCCACACCAGGCAAACTGGCCAGTACACAAAGCCTTTGTTCACATTTGCCAATTCTCATAGTGTTTTTGCCAGTGAATCCTCTTAGTTATTTGTCCTCCCCACCTCTAACTTGTGTACCAAGCCATCTGGAGATTCCTTCCTTCCTCCTTGACAGCTGACACATCAAGTCTGCCCCCTTCTCAGGTAGCCTTGGGAAGCACGTACGTGCTCCCACTGCAAAAAAGTGGCCAGCTAGACTGCACCTGAGTACTGATGAGCCAGGCCCCTCTGACCTGGGCAGTTGTGAGTAGCAGACTACCATCAACTTCAAAGGGCTCTGTTTTCCCTGAGGGTTATCTGGTGCCTCCCAAGACTGAAATTCCTCTCTTGGAATGTGGCATGATGGAAATTAAATGCAAAAAGGCTGACCTGCTAACCTTCCTCCTTGGCTTTCCCATCACTTGTTTATAAGGGATTTAGGAAATACAGCTTCTTCTTACTCAAAGATTCAAGCCCTCTTTCTCTTGTGCTACAAGACAAAAAATATTGGTTCATATGACAGATAAGCACTAAAGGGACAATTTCTGTATTGGCTAGAGTAAGAGTTTATTTATCACTTTGGGTTTTTCAATCCATATTCTTTTTTAAAACATTCTTTTATGGGTACACTGTAGGTCTACAACACATTTACATTTCTCATTGGGTGCTTGTACCTTTACATGATGCATCTCGGTTCTTATTTTTTCCCCATTCCTAGCCCTCCCTTCACCCCCTCCACCCTTCCCTATTTACAAAGATTTTGTTTCCATTTTTTCCATTTCTCATCATTTTTTCTTTCCCTTCTTTCCTTTCCCCTGCCCCTCCCACTACCCCTACCCCTTTGGACCTTTTCTTCCTATTTCGCATTATCAATTATTCATTTTAATCATTGGTACATTTTAGGCATACAATATAATGACATTCATCATTAGAAATTTGCACCTTTACATAATCTCTCTTCGTTCTTATTTTTCCCCCTTCCCCTGCCCTCCCTTCTACCCCTCCATCCCTCCCTATTCACAAAGATTTTGTTTCCATTTTTCCATTTTCTCATATTAATTCCATTCCCTTCTTTCTTTTCTCCTACCCCTCCCACTTCCCCTTCCCCTTTGCCCCTTTTCTTCCTATTTCACATTATCTATTATACCTTTTAGTCCTTATTTACACTTTCAGTTTCTCACACTAGAGAAACTATTCAGTATTTACACATGTGTCCTATTTATTTCACTTAAGAGTATCGCCTCAATGTGCATCCATTTAGCTATAAATGTCTCTAATTTCTCATTTTTATGGCTGAGTAGTACTCCATTTTATCAAAAAAAACACATTTGTTTTATCCAGTCTCCAGTTGATGGGCATTTGGATTGTTTCCAAGTCTTAGCTACTACAAACTGTGCCACTATGAATATGGGTGCACATATATCACTGTGGTATGATTCTTTTAATTCTTTGGGGAAGATCCCCAGCAGGGGAAGAGCTGGGTCAAATGGGACTTCCAGTCCTAGTTCTTTGAGGTATCTCCATACTGATTTCCACAGTGGTTGCACCAGTCTACACTCCCACCAGCAGTGGAGCAGGGTTCCTCTTTCCCCTCAGCCCCATCAGCATTTGTTATTGGTGGATTTCATGATAGCAGCCATTCTTTCTGGAGTGAGGTGGAATCTCTCAATCCACATTCTGATGAAGGGATCCTAGGATATTAGGGTATATTTCTTTTATTTAGGAATGTTTCTAACTGATTTTTGGGAGAAGCTCAGCATCTAGAATTCACCTTCCTGAACTCCTCAGAATTGTAGAATGGCACATGATTGGAAAGAAACAGATTTAAAAACAAATTATTTGGCAGGTGGAGGATAGGGAGTCCTTTTGGATTTAATAGATATGGGGTCTCCTTTTGCAGTTATGAAAATGTTTTGGGCATCATAAGTATACAAATGCCACTGAATAGTTCAACTTAAAATGGTAAATTTTGGGGGATTTGCATTTTAGCTCAATGAAAAAGCAAATAACTTCATGACAGGGAAGCCTGTTCTGCACTCTGAGCAGCAGGGAAACAGAAAAAAGAAGGTGGGAAATCCTTAATAACTAAACCTCCTAAGATAATCATTCATGATGATAACAACACCACTGAAGCTGGGGATTTAGCTCAGTGATTCCGGCACCTGCCTCCCAAGCACAAGGTCCCGAGTTCGATCCCTGGTACCAAAAAAAAACACCAAAAACTAAAATGTAAGATTATTATTTGGGGCTGGGGATTTAGTTCAGTGGTTCCACCGCCTGCCTCAAAACTGCAAGGTCCCAAGTTCAATCCCCAATACCACCCAAAAAAAACCCACAACAACAACAACCAAACAACAGCACTGATTGGTCAGGATGGGACAGGCACTGTGCTAAGATACATACCTTATTTCACTGGATCCCCACAAAGAAATCCTGAGACATGTTCTATTTCTGACTCACTCAGGAAATAGAAGTTTAGAGAAGTTAAGTGATATGCTCAAGGTCACATAGCTAGTAAAGACATGGCTTCAACTCCTCACCACCTGACTCCAGAGAGCATGATCTTGACAGCATGCACATGTGGCCAAGCAGTTCCCATACAAGAAGAGAGCTCTCTCTGGATTGAAGCTCAGTTTCTTTAATAACTGAAGTGTGTAGGATGAGTTCCTTGAAATGCCACACATCAGAAAAGGCAGGATAACTGATGGCAGCACTGGCAACCAAAGCAGTCGTGGGAAGGGGCAGATGATGACATGATGCAGGCCGTGGAGGCCCAGGGATGTGGCACCTCACCTGCCTGGCAAGCGCAAGGTCGATTCCCGGTACTGGAAAAAAAAAATAAGCAGGCAGTGGAGTACTCAAAGTGAAGGAAAGTTTGAGCAAGAAGAAAGTGTGTGTGTGTGTGTGTGTGTGTGTGTACATGCATGAGTAGAAACAGAAAGAGAGAGCACAAGTGTGAGAGAAAACGAGAACTGTTCAGTTCAGTGGAGGGGGCAGGATTGGTAAATGCCCACCTTTCCTTTCCACTCTGCCCTCAACACACCTAACTTCCTCATCCTGGCAGCCTGGGTGTCCTTCACTTGTAAGTGTTCCTGAAGCAAAGGGATTGTGAGGCCCAGACCAAAGGCACTGCCTTTTAAACAAAAGGTTCCCTAGGTAACCAATAGAAATAAAAACCCAATAAAACCTTGATAACTAACAAGACTTGCAATTACTCAATTGGTGTCAAGTGATTTGTACTCATTCAGCTTAACTAAAAAGAGGGCATGTTTCCTGGGATGAGATATGAGGGAAAAATCACTTTCTACCTAAGAATTTTCCATCTTATGCAAAGAAATAAAGGGAAAAAAGACTTTGGCTCCTTGTTTTTGGAGACAGGAAGCCCACAGAGCCCTTACTAATTGACTCCAGAAACTTTCAGAAAAGCACAAGAAAAGAAGCAAAATTATCCTTTACCTGTCTGAGCACAATTCACTAGATTAAAGCAGTCTGCAGGCAAAGTACATCTATTCTCCTTGGTGGGGCATCGCACCATCTGTGAACTCCCAGAGTGAACAGAACTTCTGGTTCTCAGAGACTGAAAAGCGCCCTGGGAAATGAGTGCCCAGAAGTCAATAGGCCTGCCACTGCTGTGGGAGGGTAGACGCTGCCAATGGGATCCCACTGAGAGACAGACCCCAGGAGTCCACCCCAGCAAGGGGGAAGCCAGCACCAGGGCAACCAAAGAAGCCAATCCAGGAAGTGGCCACGAAGGTCTTTGACCCTGAAAGCATGGATCCTAAACCCTGTCATTTCCCAGGCCAATCGTCCTCTCACCAACATCTCTACTTCCCTGTGGGCAGAAGCAGATAATGAAGTGCCTGTTCTGCCTCATGCTGTTGCTTTACAAAGAAAGGTTTTCTGTAATTGGTCCACATAAGGAGACTTATTGCATTTTCTGAATGTTAGGTCCTAAATAGCAATACCAAAACACAATTGCTACAGTCACTGCTTTGGAGACAGTATATTCAGAGCCACTTCTTGTAGCATGACAGGGAAGACAGACATGGCATAGAAATATGTGTACTGGCTTTGTGAACAATGGTTCTGAATCTTTTGCAAAATCTCTATGGAAGATATCATCACTTGTATCACTTATGGGTCCACATAGCAATTCCTCCTTACTTACCTTAATTATTTCATCTGTACAATGAAGGTAATTAGACATAATCATGGAGATATTTGTGAGGATTAAACAGGATAATGTGTGTACCTTCCTTAGTACAATAGCTGGCACATGGTGAGCTCTCAAAGAATATTAGCTATTATTGATATAAAAATAGTCATTATTATTTGGCACGATACAGAAGCATATCTCCTCTGAAGAACAGACACTACTCCATTTATCAGATGAGTACTAGATAATCTGTCATGTTTCACTTATTGTTTTGGCTTGAATTCAAAGTCCAATTTAATGCTCAAGCTCAGTGATCATTTTAATGCTACTGGATTTTGAGCTCCTTGAGGACAGGATCCATGTGTTCCTCAGCTCTGTTTTCTTAGTGTCAGCTGCAGGGCCAGGTTCACAGCTCTTATGAACTGTTTGAAATGACTTCCATCCCAGGTTCTTGATAGAGATATTGTTCATGTCTTCTCCCTTGCATTTCTTCTTCAAGGTTTCAGGTCTCTTTGTAAACTTTAAATCACTTAATAATTTCTATTGGGAGCCCCCTCGGGAAAGGAACAACTAATACTAATTTTGAAATGTGTAACTCTGAGAACAAGTTTCTTAACATCTCTGTGCTTTGTTTCCCTTCTCTGTAAAATGAGAGTGACAATAACAATACTCTCATGAAGTTGCTATTAAGTTTAAGTGAGAATTATGTGAAATGTGTAGGACACAGAAAGAGCTCAATAAATGTGAGTTGTTAGGATTAGCTGACCTGCAGATTTTAACTACAGGACTGGATAACTGAGTAACTCAGAATAGTGGGAAGAGCCCTGGAGTAGAAGCTATGGGTTCAAGCCTTGAAGAGTGGGGTTGTGGGACCAGGGTTCAGAGACTGAAAGATATGTCCAGTTACTCATTTGTAACATGGTAAAAGCATAGGATCTATCTATTTCCCATGAGTATAGTTGTAAGGATTGAATGAGGTAATGCATGTGAGAGTACTTTGTGAAATGAAAGCATTCTGTGCAAATGTAAGTGGTATTCTCACTGGGCATTCCCAGAGAGAGGGGGAGGGAAACATTGTATTCAGCTCATAAGAACTTGGGCTGTAATTCTTCTGGGGTTTTCCTACTATTACAGTGTGGTACACGGAAGCTGCACACAATTCAGACTCTAGACCTTCTCTCTGTAAGGAGCTGGGGTGCTCGCTTCAGCAGCACATATACTAAAATTATAAGGAGCTGAGCACTGTTCTCAAATCTCTCCAGCTTCCACCGCTAACAGTAGGAGCATTTAAGATGGGCCTATTAATTTTAAAGGTCCTTGTCACCATGACATCCATTTTAGCATCATCTTGCAGCTGTGACATGTCTAATCTTGCTCACTTTGACCATGCTAGGGCCATGACCGGGTGACTGACAGCTTGAAGCTGCCTGTCACAGCTAATGGCTCAGCCCACAACACTTGGAAGCTGCCTGTGTCATCCACTGTCCAGTTGGCAGTTGAAGTGGTATGGAGAGTTGTCATCCATCACCAAATAGGAAGCAATCTCTTCTGATGGAGATAAAACAATCAATACATTTGGATTTCCATCAGCGAGAATATGTTTTCTTGGAACAGGTCTTAATCAGTATGTGCCCTGCCAGATAACATGTTGGCGTGGAATGTGAGCTGTGCAGAAACAAATGTTACATGGAATACCAAAACAAATTTAATAGGAGAAACATACTCCAGGACATATCCTTGCTTCTCACCTCCTTACACGCTTCCAGAGACAATTCTTGTAGCATGGTTACCCGACTCGCTAGGCTGCCAGCATTTCAACATTGGGAAAGAATGGATTTTCCAAAACAAGGAGTGGTGAAATTCTATTTCTGGGACAATCTCTTCTATGCTGAGCTTAAAAGGACAAAAGTTCTTTTAACTCAGTTTGCTCCTTTTACAAAAAGAACTGAGGCCTCAAGAGGGCAACTGACGTGCCCAAGGTCACACAGCCAGTCAGGGGTAGAGCTGGACTTTGAATTTATGAAATACTAATCATTGTAGAATGGGGTATTATGCAGGAAGCCAGAAATTAAAGGTATTTGAACAACCATAAACGTTCTTATAAAAGCACTAAAAGAATAATGGTGTGTGCTCTCTGCTTCTTATCCTGGTTGATCCCTAAAATCCCTTAGGTATTGGCAGTCTGGGAGATTGTGATGTGACATTTGTATTGTATATCTCAGGATGAAAGTCTCCAGTCTACCGAGTGTAAGATCTGGAGATACACATTGAACATAAACCCTCAAGCAGCCAGTTGAAAAGTAGAAAATCAACTACCCTCCAGTTTCATATGTCCTGAAGAAAAATGCCCACCCTTATTTTTTGAGTGTCCATGCAGAAATCCCTCCCAGATCAAGCTGAGTCTTCCCTGCGTACCAAGTAAATGGACACCATCTCCCGGGGATAAGATCTTTTTGCCTCCCAGAAGAAAGAACAGTGTCCTCCATCTATTAGGATTTTTAAGAATGATAGCAATTGTTGGGGTGGCTTTGAGAGTGTTTTCCCAATTTTGTTTGTTGTAGATATTGCCTCCCAACCTGATTTCATAAGAAACAAGGCAAAGAAGATGCAGCATCTTCTAGTTTTCTTCCATCACCTTACCGTTTACTCAGGCCTGGAAAAGCAAAGAGGTTCTGGTCTGGAGTATTTTAGTTGAGAACTTCCAGCGCTTCAAGTTAGCATTGCTAAATGGTTTGGAGTAATAGAGTGCTAAGCACTAGGTAGAAGGGATGCTAAGAGGGGCTTGAGTGGGAGTGCAGGGTGGCTAGGGCAGGTCCCTTGTCCTTAAAGAGCTTACAAGCCAGGGACAGAGATGCAAATTTCTTATGAGAATGTATTGCAGAACAAAATGCCTTCTATGAGAGGCAAGAATGAGAGAGCTAGAAAAGGAACAATTATTCCAGTTGGGAGGAAGATGAGAAACACCACAAGGACAACAGAATATCAGCACTCAACTTTCCAGGGTGATTCCATTCATTTGCAGATACAAGTGTACTCCTGCAAGGAGAATCATCTTTTAATTCTAACAACAATTTAGTAACCAGAAAACCACATCCTTAATGTTAAAATAACAGTGGTTAAAAGTTCTTGAGCAAGGGCTGGGGATTTAGCTCAGTGGTTTCACCGCCTGCTGCTCAAGCGCAAGGACCCGAGTTCAATCACCGGTACCAAAAAAAAAGTTCTTGAGCACCAACTGTGAGTTCAGCCCTGTGCCAAGTAGCATGCTTCGCATTTATTATCTTTTGTAATCCTGATAGTGGACTTATGTTGACTAAAAGATGTTGTTATTCCTCTTCTAGAGTTGATGAAACCAAGACTGCCAGCTAGGCAGTTGCAGAACCTGGATTTGAATCCAGGCAGTCTACTCAACAGCTAGACAGTTTTCCAAAAGCCTTAGAATTACACAGGGAGCTTGTTAAATCATAGAAACCTCAGTCCAGTCCCAGGAACCAGAATCCTTATGTAGAAGGTCCAGGAATCTGAATTTTAAACAAGATCTACAGGTGAAAGTAACACAACTAAAGTTTGAAAACCACTGCAGTACAGTATTCATTGCTGGAAATGCTGAGAAAGCTGAAATACTTCTAAAGAGGTTTCAGAACATTTAAACAACAGCCAATACTATTGGGAAATAATCATCATTAATTTATTGTCATTTCAGATTTTGATCTGATGTGTTTGATAGCAAATCTAAGAAATGCAGGCCTAAAAGGCTGGCCACCTGGCATTTGAAGATAAAAGGGGGAATAAATGAATGGCAGAAATAGGAAAGTCAGTGGACCAGTTTGTAAAAGCAATGGCTCTTAAGTAGTGTCAGGAAGCAGAATCTTAGGGCTCGGCAGTCTAATCCTGGTACCACTACTAAACAGATCATATGATCCAGAGCAAAACGCTCAACTTTTCTAGTGTTCACTTCCCTCTTGGGAAAGAATAATAATACATAGCATATGTAGCCCAAAACCTAGAGCAATTTGGCAATCAAGTAAGACTGACATAGAGAGAATAAACCAAGGAGCACTACTACAGCAATGACATCCCAAGTTTGGGAAGCCAGTCGCCAGAGGATCTATCTGATTCATCAAGACTAGGGTGGGGCCTGGACTTTGCATTTCTAACAAGCTCTCACATGCTTCCAATGTGGTTGGCTAATGGTCTATCTCTAGCCCTTTCTATTAAAAATGTGTAGGCCTTAATGGCCTATAAGAAACATTTGTTTATCCACATAGGTTGGAAGATAAGCAGTTCTACGCCAGTGAACAATCTGTAGAGATATGATTGCCTTGTACATACCATCAACTCTCATATAATTTTAATACGATGAAATGCACTTAATTTGAAAATGATACCGCATGTAATAAAGTCTTGCTTCCATACTTCAAAGACACCCTCACTGAACATGTTCCAGAGACTGGATGAAGTACTTTTCACATGGATTATCCTATTTCATTCTCTCAATAACCTTATGCAGCAAACAGTTATTTTATTACCATTTTATAGCTGATCACAATGGGAGCCTGAGAGGCTAAGTAACTTAATTTGCCTAGTGTGACACCGTTGAAAAATGGCAGTTAGGAGTGAAATTGAAGTCTGTCTAACTGCAACAACCTAACTACAAAAGCTTCTACCATAGTCATGCAAGATCAGCCAGTTTTAGGTAAGCAGAAAATGCCAGAGACAAAGAATGTGGCCTTGCTCAAAGAAAACTTATCACTCTGGTAGACTTTAAGGTAGCTGCGAACTTGTGTCCTCAAGTGTTAGCACTGCCATTCCTCCCTACTGCCTTTCACTCTTCTCCCAGCCTCTCCACCAGGTATGGTGCACTATGCTTTGAACATCTAATCTCCCTGAATGTTTACTGCTCCCCTTTGAAGGAAGTAGTAGTATTTTCACTTTTCAAATGACAAACTTGAACCACAGAGATTAAGCAATTTGCCCAAGATTATATAGTAAATAAGCAGGAGACCTGGAGTTCAAAACTACACATGGCTGAACATAAAACTTTTGCCGTTAACCAGGGTTCAAGGGTATTTCCCTTTCATTTAGGAGAACAGTGTGGCTTTCCTGGAGAGTAGAGACCGGCCTCTTTATCTAGAAGGCTTTACTAAAGACCCACGACATCAAAGCCTACAGTGGATTCCAACTGACCCAGACTTCACAGTGTATGAGAACTGCCTTGTAAAAAGGATGCTAAATATTTTACCAGACCCACTATACCCTTGGAACTTAGATTCTATTTGGGGGACATAAAAATTTGAAAATGTAAATAATATGTATGTTCTCTAAGGAAAATTTGAACAGGTAAAAATTCCTCACCATTCTGATGATCCTCACTGCTTGGGGAAAGGAGGAATGATAAATGAGAAAAATGAGTACCAGAGATAGTCACTTGCCCAACAACTGAGCTGTGCAAACCCAGGGCTGTCACCAAAGTTGAGACTTCTTCCACTGAAATACAGTGACTATCAGAACCAGGCTCATTGCTTCAGGTTCCTTATCACATTCGATCTCTCATCTCTTCTCACTTTCATTAGGCTTGCCTATTGATGTGGTTTCCATTTTTGTGGGTCTTTATGCTGTAACATTCTGAATTTTCTTTCTCAGCAGAAATGTCTGCACATATAGATCCAAGCCATGGGCTTCTCTTACTGCTCCTTAATATTTTATTTTTCATCAAATTTCTAGGCATAAGCAACATTCAAATTTGCTTCTTTTATATGATATGATTAAAAGTCCTGAATAGTGTCTGTAGGAATCATCAACCCCCATGAAAGCTTTACTGTAACAACATTCTCCGCCTTAAATAATGTGCTGATCCATTGACTAAATCAGTTCCAAAAGTTGAATTAGCGAGGTAAAATTGGCAAGCAGGAAGGTATTACCATTTTAATTCTCCTTCCTCTGGGTGAGCTCTATAAATGTGGAGCAATAGAACAGCTTTACAATCTTCAAGGAAGTCTATGGTGTTGAAATGAAACCCATCAAACAAAGCATACGTTTTCTCAACCATGAATTACCCTGTGCTTTATGAGCAACAGGTAAACAAGTAACTTTTGAAAGCAGGAAGACAATAATATTTTCTATTCAGCAAAGGTTTTATTTCACAAGAGCCTACAGCATTAGTACTTTAGAAGGACAGTTAATTCATCTCATTCTTTTTTAACCGGGAGCATTCAACGTGTGGACTCCAGGAGAGGAGAAGTCAGCACATATCACAGAAATAGACCAGCTTTCACCCCATAACAGGAAAGTGGCTTGGGGTGGGGGGTGGTCATGTTCATCAATTGCATTTTGCAGACATCTGCTGCAGTTTTTCCAGCCACTAACTTCTTCTGCCAGATACTTAGAGCTCTTGAATGCCCTGTCTATTTTCAAGCTACAAAAGTCATTCTTCAGAGATGGCAAAAGAGATAAATACCACAAATTTCCAAAAAGCTCTAGGCTTGGTCAACAATTCCAACAATAGACATGTTGTCACAATTCTACTAAGACAGAAGATATTCCTGAATGAGGTGGGTGAAAAGGGCAGAAAGACCCCAACAGTTCAGTAGATGAGAACTTGCAATGGCTTCGAGTGTGTACCTTCTTAAATCTTGGTGCCAAAAGACAGTCTTCTGCAACAATACGCGCTAAGACTCACCTTTTCTGAGACAAAAGCAAGCTACTTTTCTGTTGTTCTTTTATTACTGGCACACATTGCTCACATGTTCTTCTTCTTTAACAAAAGAGTAGCTTTGCCCTCAGCATTATCATCTTAATTTGAGGTTGGCAGTAGAATTATTTTACATGTATTTGTTAATTCATTTATTCCCTACAAACTCCTTGGAAGATTGGAAACATCATTGCTAAAGCAATGGTAGTTATTTTATGAGTTGTAGTGTGCCAGGCACATGAAAAACTTACACACATCATCTCATTTCCTCCCTACAAAAAAACTCTGTTATTTACTCTGTTTTGCAGGTGAGAAAACTGAAAATCAAAGACATTCTGTAACCTCCCCAAGGTCCCTGATAATATGAATAGCTGAATCAGAACTGGAACTCAGGTCCACACTTATCCCTGCTGCTGGACTTTAGCCGCTCTGAGGGCAAGAACTATGTTCAGCCCTGTGTTGCTCACAGCACCTAACTCAAGCTCTGATGGACAATAGGGACTTTGGGTTTTATCTCTGCATTTACATCAGAGTCTTTCCTTTAGTTCACACTTACCCCTGTAAAGCCAATTCATGGACAGGTAAATAAGCAATCTGCACCACTGCCTATTATTGTTCAAAAACCCAATGCTACTACTATATTGAGCAAGATGACCCATGGATTTTCAATACTCCTAAACAAACTGGCTTCCCTTCAGGTGGTGCCTTCTCTTCCAACTGAGCCTCCTAGAAAGCAAAAAGGTAGTCTTTCAGATCCTTTGGTTTGCTCTTTTGTAACTTCCTGTAACTGCATTTGAGAACTACTCATATGCTGCTGATAGATGCTTACTTACATTGGTAGAGCTTTCCTGGAGGGGCAGTTTAGTTAATATAACAGAAGCCATCCAAACATGTGTTCCCGGTCCCACTGCTCCTGGCCCAGAGGTAGGGGCTTCTGAGCTGCCGTCCCACTGCTCCTGGTCCAGAGGAAGGGGCATTGGCCACCATCACTCCTGCCACTCCCAGACCAGAGGAAAGGACTTTGGGGCCGCCTTCTGTCCCGCCGCTCCTGGCCCAGAGAAAGGGGTTTCCAGGCCACCATCCCTACTGCCACTCCCGGCCTCTGTCCCACCTCTCCCAGCTCAGAGGAGGTGAGCCGCACCGGGAACCAAAAGCACCCCCCCGCCCCCCCTCCCAGTCAAAATGAGAAAACACATAAATAAGTCTCAAAACCAGACTTCCAGATCACCTACAGCAACCCCAAAGGGAAATGAGATGGAAAACTCTGATACTCAACCACCTGGACCCACTGAACTGGCAACAAAAGGGGATCTGGAAAAAATGAAATCAGAAAGAATTTCTCAGATAACAGGAGAAATTGTGCTCCTAATGCAAGACATGATTAATAAATCTAGAGAAGAGCTGAGAAACATGATGGAATCCCAACATAAGAAACAAATGGAATCCATAAAACAGATGCAAATAGAATTCCGGGAGATAAAAAAATCCATTGAAAGTCTACACAGCAGAATGAGCCAATGTGAGGGCAGAATTTCAGATATAGAAGATAAGATTGCAATTAATGACCAGGAAAAGAAAAATTGCTTCAAAATTATAAGGGAACATGAGAAATCAATCCAGCAGCTGCTAGATGATGCAAAGAAGAATAACATAAGACTGATTGGAGTCAATGAAGAAACAGGAGAGAGTGCAGATGACATAAAAAAACTCTTCACAGAAGTAATGGCAGAAAACTTCCCAAGCAGGGGAAAAGAACTTGACATACAGATAAGTGAGGCATATAGGACTCCAAATAGCCTTCATCAAAAAAAATCTACACATAGGCATATAATTGTTAAGATTCCAGAAACTCAACAGAAGAACAAAGTTCTCCAAGCAGTTAGAGAAAAGAAACAAATCACATAGAAAGGAAAGCCCATCAGAATCACAGCAGACTTCTCAACACAAACCATCAAGGCAAGAAGAGCTTGGAGTGACTTATTCCAAGCCCTAAAAGAAAATAGCTATCAACCCAGATTGATGTACCCTGCAAAACTATCTTTCAAAATGGATGGAGAAATAAGATACTTTCATGACAAAGAGCACCTTAGGAACTTCATGAATACCAAACCAGCACCCCCCAAAATTTTACAAAATATCCTAGGAACAGATATTGAGGGTCACAACCCCAAGAAGCAAAGCAGAATGAACCCATCTGGCATGACAAGAAATTAAATGTAAAGGGGGAAAACCCAACAAAAAGAAAAAGTCATGGCAATGACAAGTCAATACGTTTCAGTTATAACCATCAACGTTAATGGTCTCAATTCACCAATCAAAATAAATAGACTAGCAGAAGGGGTCAAGAAGCAAAATCCAACACTATGCTGCATACAAGAAACACACTTCATTCAAAAGGAAACTCATAGACTGAAAGTTAAAGGGTGGAAAGCAATACTCCATGCGACAGGAACCCCAAAAAAAGCAGGAGTAGCTATCCTCTTTGCAGATCAAGTAGAATTCAAAGCAACACTAATTAAGACAGATGAAGAAGGACACTACATCCTTGTAAAGGGAACAATCCAAGAGGAAGAGATGACAATCATAAATATCTATGCACCAAACACTACTGCACTCAACTATATAAAACAAATACTAACAGACATGAAAAGTCATATATGCACTAATACAATTATAGTGGGGGAACTCAACACCCCACTGTCACAAATAGATAGATCAACTAGACAATAAATAAGTAATGAAATACTAGAACGCAATAGAACTCTTGAACAAATGAACTTAACAGATGTTTACAGAGTCTTCCACCCCAGAAAATCAGAATACACATTCTTCAAAGCTGCACATGGGTCATTCTCAAAAATAGACCACATACTCACACATAGAACATGTTTAAGTAAGTGCAAAGGAATTGAAGTTATCCCCTGTATACTATCAGAGGGATACCATAGTGTGATGAAATTGGAGATCAATAGCAAAAGAAACTGGAAAAATTTCATAAACATGTGGAAATTGAACAACACACTTCTGAATAATCAATGGGTCACAGAGGAAATTAAAGAATAAATCAGACAGTTCCTTCAATTAAATGACAATGCCAATACAACATATCAGAATCTATGGGACACAATGAAAGCAGTCTTATGAGGGAAATTCATAGCAGTGAATACACATATTAGGAAAACAGAACGAGCCCAATGAAACAACCTGATGCTGAACCTCAAGCTTCTAGAAAAACAAGAGCAAGACAACCCCATAACTCATACAAGGGAGGAAATTATAAAGATCAGAGGAAAAATCAATGCAATGGAGACTAAGAGAATGATACAAAAAATCAATGAAGCCAAGATTTGGTTCTTCGAAAGAGTCAACAAAATTGACAAACCCTTAGCCAAACTTATCAGAAAAAGGAAAGAAAAGGCCCAAATCCATGCAATTAGGAATGAAAAGGGTGAAATGACAACAGACCCAGCAGAAATCCAGAGGATCATCAATACCTACTTCCAGAAACTATATGCCAGTAGATGGAAAACACAGAAGAAATAGACAGATTCCTAGATACATATGAATTACCAAAGTTGAACAAAGAAGACCTAAAACTTCTAAACAACCCAATATCAACCAATGAAATTAAAAACATAATTAAAAACTTATCAACTAAGAAAAGTCCAGGCCCTGATGGCTTCACTGCTGAATTCTACAAGACATTTAGAGAGGAACTACTGCCACTACTGTTTAAACTCTTCAGTGAAACTGAAAGGGAAGCAATACTCCAAAATTCATTCCTGGAAGCAAGCATCACCTTGATCCCCAAAGTGGAGAAAGACCCAACTGAAAAGGAGAACTATAGGCCAATCTCACTAATGAACATAGATGCAAAAATCCTTAATAAGATACTTGCAAATAGAATGCAGAAGATCCTCAAGAAGATCATACAGCCTGATCAAGTGGGATTCATCCCAGGGATGCAGGGATGGTCCAACATATGCAAATCAATCAATGTAATACACTATATCAATAGAGCCAAGGACAAAAACCATATGATTATCTCCATAGATGCAGAAAAAGCATTTGACAAAATCCAACATGCACTTATGATAAAAACCCTACAAAAAATTGGAATAGATGGTCTCTACCTCAAACTGATAAAAGCCATCTATGAAAAACCAACAGCCAATATCATACTAAATGATCAAAAATTGAAATCCTTCACACTAAAATCAGGAACAAGACAAGGATGTCCACTATCACCACTCTTGTTCAATATAGTTCTGGAAACATTAGCCACGGCAATTAGAGAAGAGAAAGAAAGAAAAGGAATAAAGATAGGAAATGAAGAAGTCAAATTGTCATTATTTGCAGATGACATGATACTCTATATAGAAGACCCCAAGAACTCCACCAAAAGTCTTCTAGACTTAATAACCAAATTCAGTCAAGTGGCTGGTTACAAGGTCAACACACAAAAATCAATACCTTTCCTCTACACCAATGACAGACTCACTGAGAGAGAAACAGGGCAAATAATTCCTTTCACAATAGCATCTAAAAAACTGAAATACCTAGGAATCAACCTAACAAAAGAAATCAAAGACCTCTTCTCTGAAAACTATGGCACTCTGAAAAGAGAGATTGAAGATGATATCAGAAAATGGACAGACATCCCCTGCTCCTGGGTAGAAAGGATTAATATAGTGAAAATGGCCATACTTCCAAAACTGCTCTATAGTTTCAATGCAATTCCAATTGAGATCCCAGTAGCATACTTCATGGACCTTGAGAAAACAATCCAAAAATTCATTTGGAACAAGAAGAGACCCAGAATAGCAAAAGCAATTCCAGGTAACAGAGACATGGCAGGAGGTATCACAATCCCCAACCTGAAACTATATTACAAAGCTACTGTGATTAAAAACAGCATGGTACTGGCAAAGAAACAGACCCGAGGACCAGTGGAACAGATTAGAAGATGCAGAAACAACGCCAGACACACTCAGCCATCTCATCTTCAATAAAGGATTAAAACACCCTCACTGGAGGAAACATAGCCTCTTTAATAAATGGTGCTGGAAAAATTGGGTTTCACCTTGCCAAAGATTAAAACTAGACCTATATCTCTTGCCATGCACTAAACTAAAATCAAAATGAATTAAAGATCTAAATATTAAGATAGAAACTCTGAACCAGTTGGAATAGAGGTTAGGTAGAACTCTTGAAGACATTGGTGTAGGAAAAGATTTTATGAACAAAACCTCAGCTGCCCATGAACTAGCACAAACAATCAACAAGTGGGATCTCTTCTTATTAAAAAGCTTCTGCACAAGCAAGAGAAACCACCAGCAGTGTGAAGAGACAACCCACAATGTGGGAAAAAATCTTCACCTGCTTTTCCTCAGACAAAGGTCTACTATCTCGAACCTATAAAGAACTTAAAAAGATCAGACCTCCCAAATTTAAAGACCCAATCCGAAAATGGGCATCTGAAATGAACAGACATTTCTCAGACAAAGAAGAAGAAATAGCAAATAAATACATGAAAAAATGTTCAACATCACTGGTCATATGAGAGATGCAAATGAAAACAACACTGAGATTCCACCTCACTCCAGAAAGAATGGCTGCTATCATGAAATCAACCAATAACAAATACTGGCGGGGCTGTGGGGAAAGAGGAACCCTGCTCCACTGCTGGTGGGAGTGTAGACTGGTGCAACCACTGTGGAAATCGGTATGGAGATACCTCAAAGAACTAGGACTGGAAGTCTCATTTGACCCTGCTATTCCACTGCTGGGGATCTTCCCCAAAGTATTAAAAGAATTATACCACAGTGATATATGTGTGCCCATGTTCATAGCAGCACAGTTTGCGATAGCAAAAACTTGGAAACAGCCCAAATGCCCATCAACTGGAGACTGGATAAAGAAAATGTGATTTTTAAAAAATAAAATGGAGTACTACTCAGCCATAAAAAATGAGAAATTAAGAGACATTTATAGTTAAGTAGATGCACATTGAGGCCATACTCTTAAGTGAAATAAATAGGACACACATGTATAAATACCAAATAGTTTCTCTGGTTTGAGAAACTGAATGTGTAAATAAGGACTAAAACATAAAATAGGTATGGTGAAAGAGGAAGAAAAGGGGCAAAGGGAAAGGAAATGGGAGGGGTAGGGGAAAGGAAAGAAGGGAATGGAATTAATATGTGAAAATGGAAAAATAGGAACAAAATCTTTGTAAATAGGGAGGAATGGAAAGGTTGAAGGGAGGGCTGGGCAAGGGTGAAAAATAAGAACCAAGAGAGATTATGTAAAGGTGCAAATTTCCAATGATGAATGTCATTATATTGTATACCTAAAATGTACCAATCATTAGAATGAATAATCGATAATGCAAAATAGGAAGAAAAGGTCCAAAGGGGTAGGGGTATTGGAGGGGCAGAGGAAAGGAAAGAAGGGAAAGAAAAATGCTGAGAAATGGAAAAAATGGAAATAAAGTCTTTGTAAATAGGGAAGGGTGGAGGGGGTGAAGGGAGGGCTAGGAATGGGGAAAAATAAGAACCAAAATGCATCATGTAAAGGTACAAGTTCCCAATAAGAAACGTAATTGTGTTGTATACCTAAAATGTACCAATAAAAGAATTTAACAAAAAAAAGAAAAACAAATATGTGTTCCCTTTGATATGATATTCAAGACTGTCTTAATTATAATAGCAAAAATGAGAGAAAATATCTTAAGTGACCAATTACAGGGAAATAATAAGTTTTGGGAAATTTTTCAAGTATAATTTTAAGTAGCCATTACAAACATTATTTTGGGGTTGGGGAAGTGGCTCAGTGTACAGCATTTGCCTAACATGTACGAGGCCATGGGATCCATTCCCAGCACTGGCAAAAATATTATATTTGAAGACTAAAGACATGGTAAAAGTTGCAATATGATGCTTAGTAAGGTGGTTCTATATTTTAAAGTCTAGGAAGGGTCACAGATATTACACTAACTAATGTAAACACAATTACTATAAAGAAAATTAGGATCACCGTTTATATTTCCACAGAATACATGGTACATCTTAGGTGTTGAGTAAATATTTACTGAATGAATGAAGGAACAAATGAATGCAAGTAAACAGAGTATAAGAAAGTAATGCAAAATGTGCACTTCGAGTCATGATACTGAAGGGGATTTTTATTTTCTTTTACTATTTCATGGATTTTAACTTTGTTTTCTAATGAACAAAGTATCATTCTTAATATCTAAGAAATATCTTACTGAACAGGTAACTACCTACACGGGAGGGAGACAAGGCAAACCTGTTAGTGTGAAGGGGAAGGCTAATGGGAAAATGTAAGAATTATCTAGAGGACCTAGGGGTATTTTTCAGATCAGAATTTTTTATTTTCACAGAATGACAAGAAGCAGCTGTTGAAACATTTTTTTGTGTGTGTTCTGCATATAACTTTAAAGATGAAGACAAATTTTAATTCTTCAGTCAATCCCAAAAGAAGGAAATGGAAACCAGGTCACAAAAAATAGTCTTCTTGTCCTTTGAGATAAGATCTCAAAGTCTGTGCTTGTTGCTTGGCCTTGGGCCCCAGGGAGCCCTGCTCACACAGGAAGCCCTTTGCTTGTAAAATAGGCAAAGCCTTGGGGAAAAATTCTGTGACAGCAAATCATCTTTGAAGTGGCTTTCATAATGAGCCTTCAAGATATTTTATTTTGGGGTGAGTTCACAATCTGTAATTTATGAGAGCCTTTCTCATATATTTGACATCTTCATTTTGATCTCCTCTTTGATGTGACACATCAACTGGTTTGCTTTTCCCCTATCACTGTTCTTGAATTTGTACAACAGAACCCTTTATTTTCAGAAGAGCGATTAGCATAAAATGTGACTTACGGTGTCCTAAACTATGCGTTCTATAAATGGTAAATGGTTGTAATTACTATAAGATGAAAGCCATATATTGGATACATTCTTGTAATTATTATAAAGAAATGGCCTGGTCATGGTCTCAGATCAAATTAAAGAGGCATAAAATTCAATTTCATTCTCTCAAGTTCTGTGTAAAAGTTGAGCACACACAAAAATGTATTTTCAAATGTAACATACTGGCACAGAAACTGTTTCTTAACAGACTTTGTGAAATGACATATTTCTGGAATTTTCCATGCCATCTGAAGGACCAGTGTGTGTTTTCTTATGACTACCACACTCTAAATGAAAAAAGTGCTAAAATGTGGCTTAGCAGGTCCCCAATCATTTTTTATTTCCTTAACAACAACAGTCCAAATTAGAAATTCAGGATGGGAAATATTGTACTGGTAAAGCCATGTCGGAGGCACAGGAATAACAGTTTAAGCCTTTCATACCTGAACTCCATAAGTACATTTATATTATAGATTTATGATTAAAACGTCAACATTAACTCACTAGCATGGCTATAGTAAAAAAGATAGTCAATAACAAGCGCTGGGAAAGATGTGTAGAAACTGTTATGCTTGTACACTGCTGGTAGGAGTGTGAAGCGCTATGGTCACTTTGGATTTCTCAAAAACTTAAGCATCAAATTATCATATGACCAGGCAAGTCCACTCTTAGGTACATACTCAAGAGGAATGAAAACACATGTCTCTAAAAAACCTACACATGAATGTACATAGCAGCACTATTCCCCACAGTGGAAACCCAATCATCCATCAGTAGATAAACACGGTGTAGTATAATCATGAACGAATGTTATTCAGTGTGTTAATCAGCTTTTTGTCAGTGTGACAAAATAATTGACATAATCAATTTAAAAGGAGGAAAGATTTATTTTGGTTCATGCTTTCTGAGATTTCAATCCATGGTCACATTGCTCTGTTGCTTCTGGGCTCATGGTGACAGGGACAAGATGTAATCTCCAAGGTCACACACCCAGGACCCACTCCCTTCAACTTGGCCCCACCACCTAAATTTCCATTACCCTCAAATACTACCGTCCAATTATGAATCCACCAATGGATGCATCCATTGATAAATTAGAGCTCTCGTGTTCTAATCACTTTCTGAAAGGTGGCAACCAAGCACCCAGCATATGGCCTCAGGGAGACATTTTAGATCCAAGCTATAACATTCAGGCACAGATGAAGCACTAACACTGCTACAGCAATGATGAACACTAAAACATTTAGCTAAACGGAGAAAGTCAGACACAAAAGCCCATATTGCACTATCCTGTTTATAGGAAATGTCCAATACAGATAAATCCATAGAGCTAGGTAGCTGATTGGTGACTACAAAGGACATGTGGAGGGCCTGCTAAGGACACAGGTTTCTTTCTGGAGTGTTGAAAATGTTCTAGAATTAGTGATGATGGCACACAACTCTGTGAATATACCAAAAATCACTTTATTGTGTGCTTTAGAAGGGTGAATTGTACAAGTATGTCATATGAATTACATAAGCTGTCATTTTAAAAACTCAATATTAAACGGGCAAGCTGAAAATAAAGATGATTATTCAAATAACATTTCTGTCAAAAATTGAAAATTCATTATTTTCAAAGTACATTATTCAAAGAAGGAAATGTTGAACATCTACTGCGTGCCAGACACTATTCTTGGTACTGGGAATACAGAAACGAACATAACAAAGTCCTTCACCTCATGAATGTGACATTCTAATGACCCAGCTGAGTGTGCAGATGAGTGTGCCTTTAGGTTTGGAGCGACTCCCAGAAAAAGGTTTTGAGGATTAGAGAATAGCTTGTGAAACTCCATCTTCACACATAAAATAGTGCCATGTGTTCTTTTCTGTTCTCCACCCCATACATTTATTTTTTTGTTTTTTGGGGGTTTTTTTGTTTTTGTTTTTTTGGTACTGGGGATTGAACTCGGGTCCTTGCACTTGCGCAGCAGGAGGCGAAACCACTGAGCTAAATCCCCGCCCCCCCCCATATATTTATTTTTAGTAACAAGTGCAAATAGTCCTGCTTCTAGAAAAATAGCTACTATACACAGTGGCTCAAAGCTGCTATGAAGCTAAATCCCAGCTCCGCGTGCAAGGATGCTTTGTCTGTTTGGTGAAAGCCACAGAATGAGTTATGAAAGGCATTGAAATTAAGGTTGGTTTTAAGCACCTTCAATGAACTGGGCAAATGAGCCATAGTTCCAGGAAGCTTTGCAATGCATTCTACTTAAATATGGGCTATAGAACACTCTAGAACTCTTCCTATTTCAAAAGAGCTTCTCTTTCAAATACACTACTATTTTCTTCATCTCTGCTCCATGGACAATGGCTACCACTGCTGACAACACTGAGTAAACTGTTTTCCAAGTCCTTTGGAGCTGGGGGTAACTTGTTCCTCTGACCTTGGGTTCCTATCTTCCCCTCAAAATCTCCCTTTTCTCCTTCTCTACTGCAGTTGGGCAGGGTGCTCAGATTTGCCTACAGATGCCATGCTGGTTCCCTTCCCATTGTTACTCTCTTCCGCCACACTTTATTTTTCAAGTGCTAGTTTCACCTCCTGCAGGAAACTTTCCACCGCTCTCCAGACTATCCTGGCCTTGGTCTGTGACACACAGAGCTATTAAATGGCATCCACTTAATGATGACCTTCTTGAGGTCAGGAATTACATGGTTTGCCACTCTTCTGGCACTTCAGTTCCTCTTATATACAAGAAACAGTGTGCAGAAGCTTCAGGGCTAGTATTGATTCTGTGAGCTTACCCTACCTCAGATAGATGAAAGGGTGTATGGAAGATTTCCTTTTCTAAGTGGAATTACTAAAACAAATCCTTTGTGGGATACAGTCAGAGAAAATGGTGGTATAGTTAGTTTCCGCTTTCTTATGTAAACTGAGCTTGACTAATCCTGAAACCTCCACTGATTCACTATTTGCATCCGACATATCATTTCATTACTAAATGACAGGCTGACTAAGTTCAGATTCATGGAACACTAAACCTGTGGTATTCTAAACTATTCTCCTGCCATCTTCTATTTTAACTTTTCAATTTTAACAACTTTGAAGTTAGGTGTAATAGACATCATATCTACCATCCTTCTGCTACTAGTACCAAGTGACATTTTCTCTCTCAGCTCACATGTCTCAATATCAGCCATAGTATGGGGCTCATATTCTGCACCAAGCCCCGGGGTCATGTTGCTGCCCTAAACTTTTATATACTTACATTTAGATCCTGGGTTCATACAGAAGGTCTAGCAGGCTAAGGTGTAAATTTTTAAAATGTAAAAGTACACACCATGTGTCCCGGCCCGCGGGTAAGTCAACGGAGACCCTAGAGGGGGAGCGAGAATGACAAAGGACAGGGGACACGAGAGATGGAGACAAGACAGGTTTCTGATCAAGTCTCGTTTATTGTAGAAGCTGTTACAACATATATACCGTAGGGCTAGAGGGAGGGAGCAAGGGGAGGGTACTGGGGCTACTTCCTTGTTGCCGGGTAGACTTGCAGCAGGCTTAGACATGCCCATAAAAGGCACTCAAGAGTACTAGCGGGGGGGGGGGACAAGGCCCCCCACAACCATATGCTTCATTAACAGTCTACATGCCATGAAGTTGTTAATCGCATCTATGTGAATACTGTAAATTGACAACAATAAATTATAAAAATAAAGGGTTTTTTCTGGGCACAATCAATGGGTACAATCTTGAGGTGGGTGACTAGTCTGATAATGCATTACCATATTATTGGGAGGGAGATATTGTAGGCAAAATGGATAGAGAATCTTTTGCAAGTAAGATGAGAAAGGTACCACATAGTTGAAAAGAGAACACTGGCAAGACACACCACTGAAAAGAGAACTGTGACCACAATATGGGTTTTACCCCTAGGAGCTAATCTAAAAGACCTAATGAAGTACATTAATGTGAAGAAGAAGACAATTACTTTCAAGGACAAATCTGTGACATCTATATCTTCTGATCTTCGAAAGGCCAGCAAAGAGGAGAAACATATCTGCAGAGCCTGCCCTATGACAAGAGAGATGAGCTGTGTAGAGCACACAAAATGAAGGCATGCCATTGCTGCATCAGGAATCCAGACTCTGTATTTTTACTTGTTTCTCCCTCTCTCCTTGTAAAAGCAGAGATGAAGAGCGTGACAGTCCTGCTCCTGTCCATCTTCCCTCCAACCCATCCTATACTCTACAGAGGCACAACTCAAATGTCCTTTGCATCCTGCCACTCTTCTGCTCTGAAATTCACAGGTTCCCATTCATTATTTGACCATTGTGGCAGCCAACCTACATCCTACCTGATGAGCCTGACTTGCCATTATCTACGGTCTCCTCCATTAGAGACAGGTCTAGTCACTAGACCCTTGCACAGTCACAACCAACTGCACGGCACTCTCAGAACCAGTGTGCGCAGATTTCTACACCAGAAATAACTTCTCTGGTTATCAAAATCCCACCTTGATTTTTTTAAAGATAGTTTAAGTTTCAATCATTCCAGCTCATCAAGTCCAGTGAATTTCCCTCCCTCTTATTTCCTCATTTGACAACCACATACTAATTTGCATAACAGATCACTTTTTATACTAATGGATTTCAATAGGAAACAATTTTACATCATAGGGAGAACCAATGACCTTGGAAATGTGCAGAGAGGTATTTTTGGTTGTCACAACTGGAGAAGGGTAACCAGGGTCAGGTATGCTGCTAAACATCTCACATGCTAAACATGGCAGCTTCTCACAACAAAGAATTATCTAGCCCACAATGCCAATAGTGCTAAAGTTGAGAAACTCTGATTTATCCATTTCTAAGAATTTCCTCAACTGGACTGGAAGCTCTCTGAGCAGGAACATTATCATTCACTGTGTTTAGCACAGTACTAAGTATCTATGAGAGCATTCTCCAGAAATGTGTGATGATTATATGTCAACAACTATTCGATTGAGTAAAGAAAAAAAATCTAAGCTAAAATGATAGATTCAGCATTATCTTACTTTTTACTAAGGGAATTCAAGTATCATTTTAAAGAATGTTATTTTAAACTGATGTTCAGTATCCCCCCACACACACACTGGGGATTGAACTCAGGACCTTGTGCTTGCCAGGCAGGCACGGCGCCACTGAGCTACATTGTCAGCCCCAACTTACTTCCTTCTTAAGTCCTTTATAAGATGGACAGTTCTTAGTAAGGAAATTGGGTCAGTAAATAATTAAGAAATTTCTCTAAAATCATCAATTCTAGTGGAACTAGAGAGAACAGAAATCTCAGTTTCATTTCCACTCGCATATGAGCGGAAGATAGACCATTAATTCACTCATTCGACAGATACTGAATTGCTATTGTGTAGCAGACACTGGGCTAGGCTCAGTTCTCAAGTTCTGGTGGGATGCATTCATTGCTGGAAGCCAGAAGTCATGTCACTGTCACAGCATATATTTTCCCGTAGAACCAGTGCTTCAATCTTGAACAGGAATTTGGTTCCAAGTTTATCACAGATATGACTGTGCAAGTAACAAGGAGGCAATCATAACCAAACTACAGTATAGTTTCTGTAATAAATTACAATAGAAAATCGTTCCACAACTTCTTAAACGTTGGTCTCTGGTTACATAATGTTATGTATTCAGCATGCAAAACACAACTCCGCTGAATTGTAAATTCAACTTAAACTTAGAATCATAGCTAAAAGTATATACTGAAGACTGGATTGACCAATAAATGTATTTACCTTGTTCTAATTTGGGAGGACGTGAGGGTGTGGTATGTGAAGCTAAATTTAAAATCCTAATCTTTCTTAAAAGTTATTTTAAAGAAACTGGAATTTGGGCCAGGGATTTAGCTCAGTGGTTCCAATGCCTGCCTCACAAGTGCAAGTTCCCAAGTTCACTCCCTGGTACCGAAAGAAAGAAAGAGAAATTGGAATTCGCCTTTTCTTTTTCTCCAGGGCCTGACACTTGGCTGCCAGCAATCTGAACAATTCACACTTCCCAAAATGATGATCATCAGCACTACTTTTTAAAATTTTATTATTATTCCTTTTTTTTTTTTTGGCCATACTGTGGATCAAACTCCAGACCTTGTGCTTGCAAGGCAGGTGTGGCACCACTGAACTAAATCCCCAGCCCCAGCACTGCTTTTTTGTTTTTTTAAATTGCTTCAAACTATTTTTCAAAATAGCATAAAAACAAGGATAAACAGTACCATGGTTGAAGAAAGGGGGGAAAAGAGAGAATTGTTATGTGGGTGTTTAATTAGGCAGCAACCATGTAGCCAAGCAGCACAGGGTGAAGTAAAGGGAAAGGAGGACTGGATTGAGTGAAAAGGAAAAATTGCTGGGAGTTCAGGCTGGGATAAGTAGTGTACATGTTTGGACAGTGACTGTAACCTAGCAACAGTTCAATCCATTCTGAAAACAAGAGACTCCATCCTTTCAAGCCTACTTCATACCTCATTGATGATACTTTACATCCTTTCCCCAAACCTACTGGGACCATGTAGTAAATGAAGGTGTTCTGAAGTAGATTAAATGGGCAGGCTGCATCCTAGCAATTAAGCCTCATCTAGTCTAAGAATTAGTAGAAATTCATAATTGCACCGGATACAAACATCATATTACTATCATTTAAAGTGAAGTGCTTTAAAGAGTACTATATAACTGGCAGATGCAGATGTCTTACAGTGTAGTTTTAAATTGGATCAAAATCTCTATAGCTTTTTAAAAAGCTTGTTATGATCTGAGCTGCAAAATAATCTTGAAAGAAACAAATAGAAAGCTTCTTTTAATTAATGGAGGTAAAGGCAATCTTCATAGCAGTTGGTTTGGAGAAGATGCATCTGGGACTGTTTCTACAGGTTCTATGGACTTCTACACTGGTCCTCTCCCATTGCCCCTGCCACCTCCAGCATCCACAATAATGACAATAACTGGCATCTGCTCAGCCTGGCCTGTGCTAAATATTTTACAAGGATAAATTTCCTTACTCCACTCGATTCAAAAAGAGCAATCAGCATTAGCACTACTGCCATGAAGACAATTGAGTAAGACTGTCAAGAGCTGGCTTCAAAGATCTGGTCACCAGTGACCTAGGGGATAATGGTTTCATTGAAGATATGGGGACAGAAACCAGATTTCAGGGCACTAAGGAAGGCTGGAAGGTGAGGCTGTAGAAAGTGAAAATCTGGGCAACATTTAGAAAAAAAATCTGAAGAAATAGAGGATATTTATCCTAAAGAGAAGACACAGGGCAGTAGAGTCCTGACAACTGGTGTAAAGAGGTGCATAAGAAGTATTCTGTTTCCCAAAAGGAGATGACTTCACTTATATATCAGAATGATTCAGACTCTTTACCCAGTTTGAATAAATCAAGTCAATGACATGAACCTCAGTGTCTTAGTCTACAAAATGGGGTTCGTAATCATAGTTATCTCTTGTCTACTGTGTACTGTGTACTGTGTAGGGTTAAAGCATTTACTGGGTAACATACTGGTGAATGTGCTTACCTAGGTGCTTGGCACTCAGTAGGCAATCTGTAAGTGTTCACTCTGACTTCCTAAATCTTAGAGATAATGAGATAATTCCAATAGTGCTTTGCAAACTGAAAATCTTGACATAGATATAAGCGATGGTGGAGACGGTGCCTGTAAATCTCTATAAAAATTCTCTCTTTGTCAAGAGCCCGAAACCTGCACAGGCAGGCTCTGTCTCTGCTCTCCCAAGCCCCGGACCTTGTTTGCTAAAGTCATTCACTGTATCTGAAGCAACCCGAGCTTTCCCCTTCATCTCTACCCTTACAACCCCAACCGGGCCCCTAGGGGTCCCTGGCTGAGCAAAAGTCCTCCACAATAGCTCTCTTTCACACAGATGAGCACCTGGGCCTCCTGAGGGAATTCCCAAGGAAAGTGGAGCCAGGGAATTTTGGTCTGGAATTGCTGCTCTCCAGGAACTCCTCCCTTCGGCTATAAGAGCTCAATCTTAGGAAATCCTCTCCAAGAGGGCTGACCTGGAGCACAGCTGTGGTCAGTACTGTAGGAAGGGCTCCTAGGAACAAAGCCTTGCATGGAAGATGAGGGCTTCTTTCACTTGGGGCCTCCTAAAGGCCTCCTTTTCACAGACTTTTCACACTGGGAGAGTCACAAAGCAATGGATGCAAGCAATCCTGAAGGCAGACAGAAGGCAAGGGTTGCCAAAAGTGGTCTCATGGAAGGCTAGTAATATTAGCTGGAAACATAGGCAGGAGAGGAAGATAATCCAAACCACTGAAGAAACATGGCACGTACATTTCTCCTACTGAGATCATCATATGCATTTCTCACAACAGAGGATGTGACTCTACCCCCAAGCTGCAAGAGAAGGGGTGGGCAGAGCAGAAAAATGAACACTCTAATTCAGTGGTTCTTTACCTTAGGTGCGTATCTGAATCACCTGGGGAGCCTGGCCTTTAAAATTACAAAAACCTAGATTCCCACCCAGACTATATGAACTAGAATCTTAGGAGAAGGGGCCTGAGCCTCAGGCTTTTGAAAAGCTCCCAGGTGAGTGGAATTGCAGCCAGGGTGGAGAATACTGCTCGAAAACATGCAAAGCATTGGAGCACAGGGCCTAGCACACAATTAGTGTGAAATCAATAAGAGTCCTCCATCCTTCCCTCCCAGACACCAACCACAGCACTGATGAAAACCACATTTGGTTGGCCTGGCATCACTTCAAGAAGCAATCCCACAAAGCGTCAAACAAGGTCCTAAAAAATGATCAGATGGTATTTGAAATCTTTACATAATAGACTCAACCACCCACCAGGCGCCAGACACTGCCTTGGGAAAGCTCTCTAGAATCTGTTCTTTTCCATCCCACTCCATCTCCTCCTTGGTTCAGTTCAGAAAAGTGAATTTGTCCAAAGCCTCTGGTCCCGAGCCACTTGAGATTGTAGCCCCCAGTTGTAATAGTCACTGCTAATACATTTGTTAGCTCTCTCTTAGCCTTTCAATATTTGATATAAACCTTTTCATTCAGCTACACTTTTCAATTTACAAGCTGCACTTCAGTCTTCTCAACTTAATTGAGGCAGAAGATGATTAACTGTTCTATCAAAGTCAAGTGTTACTGTGTAGTCTCCAACATAACTCCCAGAGAGCCCTCACATGGCAACTCCATCAGATAAGACTTCAGGCTGATGCTGAGGCCAAGTGTGGTCCCTGGAAGTGTTCAGAAGACAGAAGTGTAGATAACTGAAGCATGAAATTGCTTTGAAATGATGAAGCAAAGATGCATTTTTCTTCCCAATCAAATCTTCTGTGAAAATCCTGACAGCAGGTTTACTAGATGCCCTTGAAATCTAATCTCTAGCACTGTTTTTCATACCTTGGTTTCCTTCTGTTCTGCACATCACCCTGTAATGCAGCCCATTTGCCTATAAATCATTCACAAAGGACACATTAACATCTTCGGACACTTGGACGATGCCTTCTAACATGACTGCGAAATTGAAGTGAAGGACAGCAATAGTTTCTGCCAGCTCCATAACACTGCTCAAATGACAAGGTCATGGGGGAGGCATAATTTGGGACAGCCCAGCCATAGAGGTAGGTTGGGTTCACCCTTTCCCAGAGGTAGGACCATTAAAAAAGGAGTAGAGACAAGGAGAGTTGGTTTTCGTCCTTATAATTCCTGTGGGATTATAATGTTTTGCACACCCAACTGAGAGATCACCACACAGTTCTGGTTAGCACAGAAGAAAGGACACTGCAAATGAGTTAGCCCACTGCATTCGTGGACCTGCTGTTAAGTACCTGTATGATTTCTAAGAGAGATAGACTTTCATCACTATCCCCAAAGTCTGCATCACCACTTTTGAACTGTGACTACAGGCAAGACAAATAAATAATCTCTTTGTGCCTCAGTTCCCTCATCTGGATATGTGGTTCATAACAGTTTCTACCTCATAGGGTAGTTCTGAACATTAAATGAGAAAACACATAGTAAACATTTAGAGCAGTGATGGTGCATGGGCTTTGCTTTGTAAGTTTTAGCTATTAGTACTCTGTGTTTTAGCTATAAAATGAACATAAGACTCAGTGGCTCCTAAGCCTCCTTCCAGTTCAATGACACTGTCAGATGTTGAAGCTGAAGCAATATCTCATGCTAGCAACTCCCAAGGCCAACCGGCTTGCTTTTTCAGCAAAATCCTGAATATGTGGCATGGCTGGGGGAAGATACATTCTGGTTCATGGAAGTTTTCCAAATTATAAAGATTTAGCACTTTAAATTTTCTCAGGAGTCACAAGACTGTCCCAAATCCCAATTCCTACGTGGCTAGTTCTACTCCCTACTATTTTGCCACCCTTACAGCTTCTCCTTTAATCCTTGTTATTTTCTCCTTTTCTCTACTTCCTGTCTTTATTTCTATTACTTTCTTAATCTTTCTTGGATTTACCTGATGCACTCAGAGCACTTGATTCTTCCACTTTATAGCACCTACCACAATTGAAATGGCACACTCAGAAGTATTTTTGAATGAACAGATGATATGTATTTATTTATCCATTCATTCATTCATCTTCTCAAAACATTTCTGTTTTGGGGGGTCATGAAAGTTATTATAGAGTATCAACAATAATCATGGATGCCTCAGTATTTGGTTCTTTTTAAATGAAGTTTGCAGAATGATTATTTGCAGCCAAAACTGAATTAAGAAAGTGGACAGTAAGAATATACAGTGCTAAAAATGGCAGTGCTCTGGGTACTGGAAATGGATAAACTTCAAAATTTATAACACATTTTTTGAAAAATTTCATTGAATATATTTTTTACAACCCTCTTCAAATAAAATCTTATGTTAAGTTATGTTCATGGTCAAGGACATGGAATGGTGACAATCACTTTTCATTATGTAGTATTTTGGATAATCAGGGAATCACCCTAGAAAACATATTCTAAGTAGTCCTTGCTCTCTTTTGAGACAGTCTTAAAATTTTAGCAACATTTTAAAACACTGGCTACTACAGCCAGTCCTTACCAAATAAATATTTTCTAATTGAATCAAAGCTACACATGGGCTCGGTCACCATCTTCATAATTTCTATTGCAATGTGCTAGTCCTAGAAATATATGATTATTGAAGAGGCCTTAACAAAAAATATTTATGCTTATCAATAATGGTATGAAATCATCATCCAGTTTATAAAAAGAATGGTTTGTCAGATGTAAAAATAATATTTCCTTACTTTGGACTGGTTCCCTTTAAAGTAAAACACTCTAGTAGTTTGGGGAATGAATGTGCAAAAAAGCTTTTCCTTTTTAAAAATGAGCCAAAAAAATGATATCATGAATGAGATGTATGGCTCAATGTTTTAGGTTCATTGTGGTAAAACCACAGCTCAATTTCCTAGATGAAACATAAAAAATTATTTTATAGCAGCTGCTTTCATTAACAGAATCACTGCATTTCTGTGGGAAAAAAAATCGAAGCTATTTCAGTATCCCAGGGGAGTTTTGCCAGGCTCTGGGAAAACATGAGAATGGGAATGACTGGGTGATATGCATGTAGCTGAGCATCTACCAAGTAGAAGGTAAGTAGTTATGTGTACACCAGCTTAAAGCCACAAATTTTTGCTTTTCTTTTTCCATCATAGCATCAATTGTCTGTTTGGAAATTCTTTGTGCTGGGTATTAGAACTAAAAGCAGGAGCAACATGTTGAGCTGGAAGGAACCTGAAGGTCCTAAGATCTGGTAGGGGAAAAGCTTATGAGGAAAAATTGGGGCTGGAACTTAGTAATCTTGGTCAGGCTTTGGAATGGGAAGTGCACATCAAAAACATCTAGCAAAAATCTTTTTCATAGAACAGCTTCATTGAGATATAATTCCCATACTGTATAATTCACCCATTTAAGGTGTACAATTCAAGGGTTTTAGTATATTTACAGAATTGTGCAACCATCACCACAATTAATTTGAGAACATTTCAGCATGCCCAAAAGAAACTCCACATCCTTACTATCATCCTCCAAATTCCCCCTTCCCTCATTATCAGGCAACTGCTAATCTCCTTTCTCTCTCTATGAATTTCTCTACTCTGACATAGTGGTACCTCGGTTCATGAATTTAATTATTTCAACAATTGTGATTGCAGAATATGTACTATGCAATTCGGTTGCAACCAGAATCGTGGAAAGAATTAAGTTCATGAACTGAGGTACCAGTCTATTTCACATAAATGAAATCATACAGTATGTGGCCTTTCAAAGCTGGCTTTGATCACTTACTTCAGTGTCTCCAGGTTTCAACCATGTTATGGCATGTATTAGTACTTTATGTCTCTTTATGATTGAACAATATGCCATTGTACTCATGTACCAAATGTTGTTTACTCATTCTACACTTGATGGACACTTGGAATGTTTCCACCTTTTAGCTGACATGTATTTTTAAGGTATAAATGTTGAGTTATCAATGAAAATTCCAAATCAATTTCTCAACAACTCCAGGAAAACCTCTGGAAATGTTTGCTGGAGACAGACTGCAAATCTCCAAATCAACTCTTTTTACATGCCAGTTCCTATGCTAAATGCCAGTGTAACAGACAAGACTGGCACATGGTCCTTCCCTTCAGGTAGCAAAGTACTGAAAGAAACATTGAGAAAGTGTTCCCTTCTGTAATCATTCCTATTTTCCTCCCATTTTGATTGGCTTGCAAAGAAGTTGGTCAGAAGTTAGGATTTGGGGGAGAAGGTCCCAACCTAAATATTTATATAGGAATATTTAGCTTAACCTCTCTGTCCAGACTTCCTACCTTCTATGATGTATCATACCAGTAAGCATGGTGGATAGATGTCAAATCAAGTACAGTTAGAGTCAAGCTGAAAACGTTTGATATTTTACAATTTAACATTTCTCACGGCAAGAAATCAAAGTAGCTACGCTCCCAAGAATGGACCACAGAAGAAGTCTCACAGAAAGCTTAACAAAAGTAATCTAAATCGGACTTTGTTCATGTGAGGTTCTTTCTTTTGGAATTTCAACTACTTAATTATAATCCTGGAATTGCATTTGATTCATTCTTGACAAGACCATATGTGCCCATTTTTCCAGATTCTAGTAAGAGAGATATTCCGTGCCATGTTTCAACAGTCTGCCATTTGTAAAATTAGCAATTTCAGGGAAGCAAAAGGCTACTTGCCATTTTGCTGTATCAGCACCTCATTTGGTCTACTTACATATGCTGTGAGTAGAATTAAAGAACACACAATTTTGTCTTTGGATAAATAAATTTGAATGCAAAATAGATGCAAAGCTGTGTCTTGAGAGACAGGGTTCATTTAAATCTCAAACTAGTTCTTGTATCAGAAATGTAGCACTTGGGCCTGGATGAAAGCTTCCTTCGGCTCTGCAAATGTGCTTTAAGGACAAGACAGCCTGTCCACCAAGGGGGAGGGACAGTGGGCAGCACCGATTTTCTCTAAGCTGAAAGGTAATGTCAATTACATGACTACCCTTTTCTTCTTAACTTTCTCATAATCACTTATATTTATAGGAAGCTTGAGATGCTTGAAATATTTTCACACATATCTCTTCCCTTGATCTTTATACTCATCAAGCAATATACAACAGGCAAGGATTTGGGGTAGTCACTGTACAGGTGCAGAGGTTGTAGTTAAGTGACTTGCTCACAGTTATGCACTTTCTAAATGGTAGAGCTATCTTGATGGCAGATCTTCTGATGCCTAGTTCAAGGTCCTTTTCACTGCCTCAATGTATGAGGAGGCAGTTTTCAATGCTGGGTGTGCATGCCTTTTCTCCTGAAAGCACATTTTCAGACTGAAGTCCCACGTTGTTATTCCCTAAAAACCTACAGGTGGTAGAATTCAAAGGTAGGCAGAAGGAAACAGTTAAACCAGAGGAAATATCATTGTCTTCAGCTACCCTGCCCCATACACACACCTTAGCTGAAAGGACTGCCCCTTCCTTCAACTTCATTGAAATTGGGAGGGAAGGGGATTATACCCAAGCCTTTCTGCAGATGTCTCCAAGTTACCTCTTGCATTTCTACACATCCTTAACTACATTAACGGGGGCCAATGTAATGTGGACTGAGCAGAAATCTCCCTGTGAGAGACATCCTTGTGCTCCTCCTCCCAGGGCTGCTTGGGGCAGTTCTGGATGGCTGCATGGGAGCCACAGCTAAAGCACTCAAAGCCCTTCCCAGTGGTAGCTGGAATCCTTTTGTCAAAATTCCATGTCCCTTTCCTTGCTTGCCAGACTTTCGAATAATACATAGAGCAAGTGATTTGAAGTCAGAGACCTCTGATAAACTCAATTATGTGAGCTCCTAGCTGCGCTACCTTAATCAGCTTCACACCTGAGCCTCGGTTTTCTCATCAGTAACATGAGGTTCATGGCCTCCAACTCACAGGATCCATGTGACGGTGATATGAGAGAATGTGAAGAAAATTGGTCCCTGGCACGTACCATGTACTGACCACTGGAAGATACTATTTTAAATAATTTCTCAAGGCTTAATATTTATTGAGCACATTGAGGTAGGTGGAAGAGAGGGTACAGAAGAATAATTTGGGTCAAGTGTAAGATAGTTCTGAGAATCCACTCCAAGTTTCCCTTTTGCTAGGCAAAAACTCGCCTATAGGTCTTCAAATCACATCAAAAACTTGTTTCTGTCCTTATAAAAGCTCCTTAACTGTAAATATTTCCCATCCCACCCTGTAAATTCCTCCCACCACCTGGATACTATTTTCCCCGTTTTAATTCTTGCTCCCCTTGATGGCACCATGAGTGGGTATGTCTAGGGTTTGCTCTAAGCCCCTACCATATGCTTTCAATAAAAAAAGAATGGCTGTAATGTGACTGCACTGAAAGTGGCAATGGCACATGGACTGGTAAATTTAATGGGAGTGTTTTCTGAAGAACTTTCATTTGTGTTTCCAGTGCCCATCACATAAAATACAAGGCTCAGGTTTGAACAGCAGTGCACTTTTGAAATAAACAAAGGCCCATTCATGAAATAGCCCTTAAGTGAGACATCTTCAGAGGCATCTAGCCAGATGGTCATTATTTAAGTCAACAGGCTTTCCATAGCAAGTGGATCCCTGGGCTCTGAAAACTACCTTTGACTATTCCCCCCATGTTGGGCTACAGATGCAGGCCCAACCATGAAGCAAAGACAACAAAGCTGTTAAGATCCCTGAAAGGGGCAAGAGATGCAAGGATCTTTTGCAGCCAATTACCTCCTATTTTGGCAGTGGGGGGTGAAGCACTGCGACCTTTCTTCTCATTTTATTCCAGTCTAAAAAACTGAGAGCTAAATGTAAAATGCTAAAATCACAGGAAAGAAAGGAAAATTTAGGACAGAGGTGAGGAGATGGACTTGTAAACACACTGTATTACATTTTTTGAGACAGAAAAGTTTAGTACTCCCTAATTAGCCCACCTGCTTGTCCTTAGCAAATGGATTCTGGGAAGGTAAATGCATTCAGATTGAAGGAGGGTATTGGGCTCAACTCAGAGCAATAAAAGTAACTCTGATTCCAAGAAATCCATGGTCGTCCAATGCTAAAAAGACACAAAGATTCAATTCATCTGTCATGTTCTTTCTCCACAATTGCAATGTGTTCTTAGTGGATGGAGAAAGCCACGTAATTAGTGGAAAAAAGCGTGCTATCTATGCTCAAAGTAAAGACATGGGGATGGTAGTTATAATACCAAGTCCCTTACATTTTCCAAGTCAGATGAAAGTTGAAGCCTTCAGGCTGTCTAACTGCAGATTGATTGTCTTACCACCCTGTAAAAGTGCTTGCCAAGAACACCATCACTACTGGAATACCAGGCTCTTTCCCTGATTTGAAACTTGACAAGGAGAATGGAATTCATTTAATACCTAACTATGTAGAAGTATAGCTGTCATTTTGAGAACCTGATTGAAAATAGAGTTTGAGCCCAATTCTTTCTCTCTAGTAATGGTTGTGGGATGTATATACTTGTGTGAATTCATATGTACACAGACACATGTGGATTAGGAAAATGAAGGGATGAAGAAGAGGCAAGTTGTCATTCATTCCTCAAAAAGAAAAATTGATCCCAGGATTGAACTCCAGTTGGCCATCTAAGAAGGAAGACCCAGAAAGGGAATGTCTGAAAGACTGGAGAGGTGGAGGTGGTGAATGGGGGTGGAGAAAGTCCCATTCACAAGGGGGAGCTGATTTTCCTTCAGTACACCCCATACCTCCTCAGAGCTTGATGTTCCCAGAAGGCACAGCCCGGGGTCATGAATGAAGGAAACAAGAGAGCTGCCTACTGCAGTTAGAAACCTCAGAATGATGCAGCATTACCATAGAAGTCCAGGATTTTATCATCTTGAAAAGGCATGTAGTCATGGGGATTGAGATTCTCATCCAATGCCCATCCTACTGATATGAAAACTGAGGTCTAGAGAGGAACAGGGACTTCTGTGCTCACTCAACAGAATAGCCGTCAGCAACTTCCTATTCAGAAGTCATTGCTTGTGCCACTGTGGCACACTGCCTCTTTGCAGTTAATGATTTCTAGCACCTGGCTTTTCTTTACATGTTGAAGGTACAATTATTTGTGTATTACTGATTCAGGCTTCATAGCACACTGATGTATTCCAATATGGTTCTATTTGTGCTACTTTGTAAAAAAAAAGTACTGCTTGAAACATGTCAGGATATACAGTTGGCTATTTTAAAGGGAGAAATATTCTGTAAACCTCTGCAGAATAAATCTTTTGAGTTAGCATAATAAAAAGATGATCCCATTAAAATGAAATCATTTAAAAGCCTACCAATCTTCTTATAGAGTTGCCACCATCCAGCTATAATGTCCATAAGCATCCGAACTCTCAAAGCATTAGGGGACAGAGTTGCATACTGTCATCATAGCACTTATCTGAGGGTTTTTTAATTATCTGTTTACTTCTTACCTACTGTGATCTACTTACCTGACTGTGATCTCCTCAAGGTGATATTTCCCTCATCTCCATGACCCCAAAGCCTAGAAAGGGGTCTGACCCAGAGTTAGTACTCAGAAAATGTTTGTTAAATAAATAAATAGAGTAGTATCATTCCACTTCACAAAGTTCTTGCAAAACCTATTTCCCTAGGCACTGGATTAGGAGCAACGTAAGTCCTTGATGCTAGCAATGTTTTGATTCTTTCAAGTGGCCTCTTAGAAAAGCAAGGTGTCTTTGGTTCTTCCTTGTGGGCCACAAACTGAAGTTGTTATGATTTAGATCTAGGGTGTACCCACGAAAGTCTTGTGCTCTCAGAGGTGGGGCTTTTGGAAGGTGATTGGATCATGGAGGCACTACACTCATCAGTGAATCCATCCTGAGTGTGCTGTTAGAAGGTGGGGCCTGATCAGAAGTGAGCCACTGGGGGTGTGACCTGGAAAAGAACATGTCGCTACCTGGCTCCTACCATCTCTGTCTGATTCCTGGATGTCAAGAATTGAGCAGCTTTTTTGTCTGCCCTGAATTTCCATCATGCCATTTCAGCCTTAGAGCCAACTAGCCGTGGACTGAAATCATGAACCAAAATAAGGTTTTCTTCCTTTAAGTTGTGGGTGTCGGGTATTGTCTCAGCAAAGGGAAAGTGACTAAGACAGGAGCCAAGGACAGAATCCTTACGAAGGTCATCGGTACTATTAACAAGAGGTTAGTTTTAGGCCTTGGCAGTCTTTTCAGGGAAACTGGCGCTTAGAATTTGGGATAATAACAATGTTTCTGGAAATGCTTATCTAACCCAAAGTGTCAGACACTAGTTAGATAAGGTTCTTTGGAGTAGGGTTGTGCGACCCAAGTAAGCCCCCAAATCCTGATATCTGAGTCGCTTTACTTCACCTGAGCCATTTTCAGTATCAGCGTCCCCAGAAAACATTGTGCCCTCTTTCACCTTTGAGCTTGAATCTGCTTCTGCCACTGACTAGTATTGTGATAATGTCCTTGAACCCCATTTTCTTCATCTATGATGTGCAGACAATATCATTATTAACTGTATAGGATTGTAGAGATGATCAAATGAGAGAATGTGTGTGAGATGCCTAGTGAATGTCTAAAGTTCTCAGTAAATATAAAAACATTGTGTTTCTTTTGTAAGCATATTATAGGAAATACTGTCCTCTCTACCTGCTGGCAAAGGTTGAATTGAATGGACAATGCAGTTGAAGGTCAAGAGGGATATGAGGGAGGACCAAGTCTGAAGAGTCTAGAATATTCCAGAACATTGCTGTAGAGCACCTCACTGCTGCCCATCTTCTCTGCTACCCCAGATCCACATGCCTACCTCAGTCTCATAGCCCTGTGCAGTGCAGGGGACTTCTGTCATACATTGGCCTGCATTATGGGCGCTAGGTGGACTACATGGATAGTCCCATCGCTAGAAACATACCAACACCACAGGGGGAAGGGCCTGACTTGTTCCTGACTCCTGATTCTGATGTTTCAAGGAACAAACCCAGCAGCACATGACACATAAGCTCGGTTCAGGCCTCCCATAGAAATGAACACACGGGAAGAACATCCTACCGTTAACAAATATTCTATTTTCACACTCGGCCCCATTTGCAGCTTACTAATTCTGCCTCCTTTCCTTTGTGTTGGATTCATTTGACTCTTTGGTTAGTTTTATTGCCTTGAAAATTTAATACTGATTATGAAATAAGGTATGGAAAATATTAATATCTTTTATTTGAAAAGAGAACTTGGCAGGATTGCCCTCTGATAGATCATACAGTAAACTTGCAACAGTCAACCTCCCCAGGTCAAAAGTATTTTGGTGCCAAGTGGCTATTGTTTCATTCCTCCCTTTGCTCAGCATGGAAGAGAGACTGAAATCATCATCTCTTAGGTTCTGTGCATGCTGCAGACCTCCGCTGTTCCAGAGAACTTCCACTGCCTGCACTTGAGCGTGGAGCAGTGCGAAGCTCACAGCACAGTAGTTAGAAGGAACATATTAAATGTGTACAGCCACAAAGGATTTGAAACAAAGGATGGTTCTAGAGTGCTCTATGGAACCATCCTGGCAAGTGAAGAATTCTACTAATAGTTTTTTTCATTGATACCTAAGGGATCCAATTAAGGATGTGTATTGGGTTTTTTATCAATAACAAAAGCGACTCATCAGATAAATGCAGGATGAGATGTTTTTCCTCTCTAGAGTAAATATTAATGCTAAGCTGTAAGGTGGATGTTAGGGATTTTTTAGAGCCTTAAGGGGTTTATAGATTTTAATTGGGGCCTGTTTTGAATGAATATAATTAGCAATGCCTGTAATACAAAATGCTTGCAAAAGATATAATTAGAGAAATCAGCTTGTTAACGGGTGTGTGTGTGTGTGTGTGTGTGTGTGTGTGTGTGTGAAAGGCTGGTGATGATGATGAAGAAAGCTTTACATAGTACTGTAGAAAACCATCATGATGTTGCTATAGCCAACAGAAAACTAATCAAATGAGAGAAGAAAAACAAAGCAAAAGTAATGGCAGTCATTTATGTAATCTGCTTCTTGTTTTCGCCTGAACTTGGGCAGCACAGTGATGTTAACAGATCCCAACAGGTCTGCATCGCCCTACCTTTGCTGTCAGCTGTCTCTGACTTAAAGAGAGCTCAAAGCATCTTTTCCCTGTCTCCGCCGTTTGTGGTCTGCTTCTGCAGCAAGGCTGCTTGCTTTCTCTGCAGATTCATAGATGAGGGGGAGACTGTAAAGTAGTAGCACTTTCCCAGGAAAATAAACTTTCATTCCAAAATAAACTTTTTTGAGTCAAAAAATAGAGCAGAGCAGCTGTTCCCCCTAGAAGACTCTTTGCTCACCTTCTGGAGAGCTAACTAATACTTCAAAGACAATCAATAACAGGTGAAGAAAACTCACCCTGGTGCTCTAAGCCCAAGGGCACAGTGGAGCACTAGGAATCCACCTTTGCCTCTGCTTCTAGTGTTCCATGCACAAAAGTACTCCATTAAGCCATTGTGATGTTTCCAGTCACAGGAAAGTCTCTCCATCTCAGAGAGAGTGGCTTCAGGTCTATGAGATGATGATCAGAATTAGGACTAAAGGAGGCCTGATGATACATCCTCACTGATGCACTTCATCTCCCCATCTCACTCCCTTCTTCTCCAGGAACATGTGGCTTTGTGCATGGGAGTTGCTTGACTGCAGCCATGAGAAGGTAGCCAGGTGAAAGGAGAATTTAAGGAAGTCCAGACAGGGCAGACCTGTCCAGTTAAGGACATTGTGTGCAGATCCTTCTAGGTATGAGGCTCTCTACTGGGTTAGATAAGCAACCAGCTTCTCTCCTTAATTGCCCCTTCATTGGCTCCTTACTAGTTAGAACTTCCTCTCTTCCGTTTTCCTAGTGTCCCAGCAAATCATGACTTTTTGCCTACTTTCCTCCTTTTGACCTACGTTTCTATTTTCTTATACTTTATCTCTAGTTCTCCAGCTCTGCCACATCTGCAAGATGATGCCTACTAGACACCCTTCTGAGAGAAACAGTTTATAGAAGTTTACAGACATGGTACAAAGAACATAAGGTGTGAAGTCAGTCAGATCTTCTTTAGAATTGTAAGAATTCCTTAAAATTCCCAGGTACCGTCATAGATAAGTAGCTCTCTGGGCCTTAGTTTCCTCATCTATAAAATAGATATCCATCTTATGAAGTTATCAGTGATATTAAATGAGATAATGTTTGCATACTTTGCACAACGCCTGGTGCATACTAAGTACTGAAAAAATGATAGCATTTGTGACTGTGATGCATGCTTCCCTGTACAAAGAGATAGCCTAAAAACAGAGGGCCCTTGCTGGCCAACTGTGTAACTGCCACCACTGGAAACAAAACCGCAAGCTTTTTTTTTTTTTATTAAATCAAAACTGTATTGATAATTTATATATGAAAATCGATGCTGAGCTAAAACAACTGGCTTTATTTACACCTTTGAGCCTATACCTGTTATAAAACTGTAACTAGTAACTAAATATGGCCAAAAGACTTTTGACATACAATCTTCTCACGAAGGTTTTGTCCCTGAGTTTGGGAAGCTGAACAATTCTTTGGCAGTCCTCAACATGCCAGCTCAGTGACAGTGCCATGATTGTCTCTTGTATGGCATGTCCATTCCCACACCCATCAATTACAACCCTGCCTTGAATAGGTGTGCAGATTCCTGGATACCACACACCACGTAGCCCTGAGGAAACAATTGCCCCCAGAAGTTGGAGCTCTTTTTGGCCTCATCTTGGGTGAAGTCATTATACTGCATGTCCGTATCTTTAACCAGACCTACTGCTGTTCTCTTGCTAAACACATTCACAACACAGAGGGCACTGACTTGGGTGTTCTACTGAAATGGTAGTCTGGACGTTCCAGTTGATTCTTCTTTAAAGCAGCTTGTTGAGCTAGGCAGATTACTGCCCTACATCCAAACAAATCTCATCAAATAGAAAGTCCACCACTGCAGTGTACAAAGAGGACATTCTGGTATACATAGCTATTAATTGGCACCATCCACATCAGATGTTTTGTTTGTTTCCCAGGGGATAAAAACAAAGGGCAAAGGGCAAACTACAGGGTTAAGGCAGATGGGGACACTCTTGTAAAGAAGGTTCAAATTGGAAACATTAGGATGTGAGATAGGACTGTTTAGTGGATTGCATACCTAGTGAACTTGGAGTATCAGTTCTGTACACATGGGGCCACCTTTGGCCTTTGCTGGTTTTGTCAGTTTGGCCTGCTGCTTGTACCCAAAAGTCTACAGCACAGGATGAGAAAGTCAAATGTTAAACAGTCCATCATCCCCTACAGTCCCACAATTGGGAAAGCCTAAAGTACCAGCAGCGTGAAGATGAGGAGAAGTCAGAGGATCTGCGAACTTCTTGGCAAGATCTGGCCCAACAGCTCCTCTCCAGCCTTCCTTCCTCCCTCCATCCTCCTTTGGCAAGCCAGTCTCTCACCACTCCCACTGACACTTTCCCACCTCAATCTCCCCCCTGACACACACCCAGACTGCTGTTCTGCACAGCTCAACCAAATACACACTTTGTCCCTGGAGGCTGGGGCTCCAGACCTCCCTCACCTTTCCTCTGCCCCATGTACACCTCATTCTACCCAAAAGGCATTTCATCAGAGCCACAGGCCAGATAAAAGGTGAATCTGAAGGCCAGAAGTCCAGTCTCAAGTTCCTAAACAAGGATCACTCCACCCCCACCCCCTGCAATTCAAATCTAGGCATATGTTCATGCGTCTCAGTGGCCACACATTTTGTAAAGTATATGAAATTTAATATCTCACTGGTATTCAAATCTAATTCTAGTAAATAAACACCCACTAAAGGCCATCTTGGATGAATAGATTGGAATATGACTTGTTTATTATGCAATATTTTGCCTTCAAACAGGATATTGTATCTACATCAGCAAGGAGATATTAAAATGGATATCATCCCCTCACATCTCCAAGACTCCTTCCATTCTTGATATTCTAAGATTTTACACTTCTCTACAGAAATTGCCTTTGGGGGAAGAACAGGGTGTTATGGTGGTATTAACTGAGATCAGACTTTGCCTCTGTATGCCACATTCAATAGCAACACCTCAGAATCCTATAAAACAATCTATTTTAGACAGAGAAATTAATTGTTCATTCTTTCCTCCTTATAGAAAGGGTCTGATGGTGGAAAGGAAAACAAGAGAACCTGTAAACTCATCTAACCAATACTGCCCCTCTTAAATTTTTCCAGATCTCTCAAAAGCACAAAGTGAACCCTTAGCTAAAAATGCCACAAAAGCCTCATCTTCCTTCCCTTGGAATTCACCACTCTCTCTCTCTCTCTCTCTCTCTCTCTCTCTCTCTCTCTCTCTCACACACACACACACACACACACACACACACACACACGGTTTGGGTAGCACTGATAATCTGTAAGTTATTCCTGAACTACCCATCCCAGTGATGTTCCAAAGACACATGTAGGTGTCCTAGAGCAGGGGTCAGTAAGTTAGTAAATATTTAGGTTTTCCAGGCCATAGGATCTCTGTCACAATTAGCAAATTCTACTGTGGGGTAGAGCAAAAGCCATAGACAATACATAATTGAATGAGCATGGTTGTTCTACAATGTTCCCCAAAACTCTCGTGTATTTAGAGGTAGGGTTTTCAGAAGGTGTGGTGTGACTTTGGAGACTATATCTGGTCCCTGGCCCCTTTCTCTTGAGCTCTTTCCCTATCTCTCTGCTCCTGGCCTCCCATAAAGTAAGCAGTGTGCTCTGCTACCACCTCCCCCCATGATGTTTCTACCTCACCACAGGTCTAAAACTACCGAGCCAGCTTATCATGGGCTAAACCTCTAAAACCATGAGCCAAAATAAATCTTTCCTCATTAAGTTGTTTTTCTTAGGTATTTTGTCCCAGTGACTAAAAGCTGACTAACACAGCTGCATCCAAATAAAACTTTCCTTATGGAGGCTTAAATTTGAATTTCATATAATTTCTCCCTACCAAAGTAGCGCTCCTCTTTTGATTTTTATCAACCTTTTAAAAATGTGAAAATCATCTTTGGGTCATAGGTAAAGCTGGATTTGACGTGTGAGTGGGTCATGGTTTGCCAACTCTTGTCCTAAAGATATACTGTGTGGTATCTTGTACTGTTCCTAAATGACAGGATAAGTAAACAATCATAATTACATATAATGCCATTTGAACTCATGATATGGACCAGGGATTACTCTAAGCAAGTTAAATGGAGTTTCTTAGTTTCCAAAACTAACATATAAGTTTGGGACTAGTTTAAAAATGAAGAAACTGAGTCACACAAAAGTTGAAATTACTTGCTCAAGCTATAAGACTACGAAGTAGTACAGTCAGAATTAGAACCACATCTGACTGACTCCATGACCCATCCCTTACCATTCCAGAATGGCATCTCCAACTCCGCACTCATTTAACTGCCCCACAGTGCGAAATCTCGCCCAAGAAAGACAAGAATACAATGGCTGCAAATGAAAATAATATCAGGGATATGAATTAATGAGCTAAAACAGTCACAATTCAGTTAAAATCTAGAGTTGAAATTTGATTTTTATTAAATTTTCAAGAAAACATTGAAAACACTTGATTCTTTTCATACTAGCTGAGATAAAATAATAAAGGGAGCCTGAAGAAAGCCAAAACCAGATAAGCAGAGATGAATGGCAATGAGTGTTGGGGGTGGGCAGTAAGCAGTGGCAGGCCTCATGTTTACAGGGGCTGGCTTCTGTCTTTACTCAATTGCTGTCACTATTGAGCTCATGTTAGAGTAGGCAAAATTGCTTGGTGTGTCAAAATTGAAAATGTTAACACCTTAGAAGAGATGAAACGATTCAAGAAATCACTGATAGATTCTTCACTATGAGAAGCACGTATGTTAGGAATACAGAAGTCATGGTTCTGCCCATGGTTCTGGACAAAGTACAGGCAATGCAAAAGGATACTGGGGGCAGAGGGTGCTGGCCATTAGAGTGAAACAGCTCCACACTGCAAGGCTCACAGGAAGTAACGTCACAACCATCACAACCGAGAGAGCTTTTGCGTGCACTCTCCAAAGAGGGCTGGCAGCAACTCAGCATCAATGTTAGACCATTTGCTCCCCAAGAGAAGGCTTCTGAATCCTCGTCTCTATGAGCACACGAGGCTCCCCAGACTGCCAGACGGTTCAAACTTGGCAAGCTTGGTGCATTCACTGTCAGTCTAGCAAGGGTCCCTGCAGTCTTTCCCTATTCATCTGGAAATCTTGCCCTTCCAGTACTTCAGGAAAAAAAATCACTTTCTCTACATTCTTGTCCAGAAGATCAGGCAGATGAATGAAAATCATGATCTGAGTAAGATACAGCATAAACAAAAACAGGAGAGATATACAAAAAGAGAGAGAGAGGGCCAGGGATTTAGCTCAGTGGTTCCATCGCCTACCTGGCAAACACAAGGTCCTGAGTTTGATCCCCAGTAAAAGAGAGAGAGAGAGAGAGAGAGAGAGAGAGAGAGAGAGAGATGTTCCACTCAAACCCTGAACTACTCCCCTAAAACGTCTCTTCACATTTCCAAAAGTCACCTTCCATACTTAAACTAACTTGCTTTTCTTCCTAACAGGAAAATGAGTGCCCAATTGTTTTGATATTTCAAAATTTGCCTGTAATATAAGCAAGTCAAATAACTGAACACCATGGATGAAAGAGATTCTCTACTCTTAAAAACCACCATTTCCTTATACTCCCAGCCCCATGGCTCTACTTTTTGCCAAATACCAGCAGCTGGCAAATCCACACTGTCAAAAACACTGGGGGAAAGAAGGACTTCTGGAGACAAATGATACAAGTGGTGATTAAAATATATGGTGAATGTTCAAATTTTTTAATGTGTTACAGTAAAAAACACACTGCCATTAAAATATACCAAATATACCAAAATAGCCCCCCACTTTGAACACACCTATCTCACCCCTCTTTCCACTTTCTGAAGCAGTTCTGGAAGTTCTCTTTCACCTTTGCAAGGCATGATTTTAAAAATATGGCGAATGTTGGTGCTGGGTGCCATCCAATGGAAACACAGGCTCATAAAAGTATTACAGTGTGTCCTCATTCACCTTACTCACCAGATCTGGCACTGTGTGACTTCTGGCTCTTCCCCAAATTCAAAATGACCATGAAAGGTAAACATTTTGAATTGATTCAGGACTCTGAGGCAGCCACGACAGCACAACTAAAGACATACATGAAAGACGACTTCCAGAGCTGTTTCAGAAAGTAGCAGGAATGGTAGGATAAGTGTGTTCACAGCAAGGAGGAGTTTTTGAGGGGAATCGATGGCAATGTACCCTTTACTGGTAGGTAAAGTACCAATGTACCCTTTACTTTATGGTGAATTTAATCATTCACCATATTTGTTAATCACACTGCATATGTTACAGAATTCCAGGAACCTATCCTTGCTTTCAGGGTTAAGATTCAACTCATTGATGGGTATGGTGAAGCATGCCTGTAATCCCATCACTCTGGGAGGCTGAGGCAGGAGAATCACAGGCTTGAGGCCAGCCTGATCAACTTAATGGCTCAGCAAGATCCTGTCTCAGGATAAAAATTAAAGAGTTAGGGATATGTCTCAGTGCGAAGGCCCTGGGTTCAATCTTCCACATCACAAAAAACAACAACAAAAAATACAACTCGTATCCATTAGAATAAGGAAGATGATAATGTAGTATTAAATTCTGTCCTTTAGAAAAAAATGCACCAAAAATGATAAATGCAGACACTAAAGCTTAATGGCTAAGAGATGTGACTCTCAAGGTGGTGGCTCGCAAGCCAGTGCACTGGACTTCCCTCAAGTGGCTTTCTCTGCTGAGACAAGCGTAGAGAATGAGAATCACCCCACCACCCTCAGAGAAGATTGCATTAGGAATAGCTACATCCATTCTCACGTTTCACAAATGTATAAACTATGGTTTCGTGGCACCAAGCACAGGAAGTAGAAGGTAGAACACAGGCACGTCATTTTTTTTTTAAACAAACTATAGGTGATTCTGATGCAGATGGTTCAGAGACAACACTGTGAAGAATACTATTTATCTATTCAGCCATAGTCTCTGAGGGTGGATTCCAGAAATTCATTCACCAGGTATATGTTGGGCACTGACTTTGTGACAGCCATTGTGGGTGGTATCAGGAATACAAGAATGTCATGGTTCCTGCCTTTATAGAGCTTGGGCCCTACCTGTATATCTCTAATCTTGCTGACACAACTGATTAAATACAGCTGGAGTTGATTCTTACAGTTTCTTTTCTTTCCTGTTCATATTCTCCTTGCGTGGATTACTATTCTAAGAAAGGTCTCATCCAGGCAACAGCCTCAACTTTATGATCCTATCACATGCTCCATAAACCACTTTGATGCTTCATTTACATTACTATGAGCTTCCCCAGAACAGGAGCATATATTGTAACAAGCAATGCAAAACAAGCCAACAGTGCTTCCTGACCTGCATTGAAAAATATGTCAGCTTTAATCCAACTGCATTGTTCTTAGTACCAAGTAATGACTATACGGGATTGTCTTAAAAACAGACACAGCTTTAGCTGAAACCCCTGCCTTTGAGAGATCAAGCAGCCTAAATCATTAAGTGGAACTAAGGAAAAGAATAAGTGCTGCCCACTCACAACTCAGTTTTCTGAATCTTCATGGTGCCAGTTCTAATATTGGTGCTGAGGGACACTAGAATAGTATTTCTGAAAATGTTATCAGTGGATCTCTTGCATCAGAATCACTTTGGGGTGTTTAATAAGAATGTAGCTTCTTTGGCTTTCCTTCATCATACTGTAGTAGATTAACACTAGTGCATTAGTGGCCTCAGTCAGTGACCTTTCTACAGCTTTTTTCTTTGCTCTTTAACTTTGTAACCCCATCCAGCAACCTGAACTCAGCCATGTCATTTTCTTTGGCCAATGGGATGCTGACAAATAGAATTTCAGAGACTTGAAAAGTTGCTCTGCGTTTCCATGTACTCTCTTACATGATTGGTTGTGCTTGGTTAGACTCGTCCCACACCATGAAAACAACCCTTGGCTCAGTTTTTCAAAGATGAGAGGCTATGGAGCAGATCCAAGTTATCCCAACTGAAGCCATCCTAGAAAAGCCAACTCCTGATTATTAGCTAACTGCAGCTGAGTGAGTCTAGCTGTGATCAGACAAACTTGGCCCAGGTCAGAGGATCCATCCAGCCAACTCATAGACTATACTAAATAATGAATAGTTGTTTTAAGTCACTTAGTTTTGGAGTGGTTTATTGTACAGCACAAGCTGAGACACCTACCAAAGTAGTTTAATGGAAGGAGTGATTGTGTGAATCTGCATTTCTAACAAATTCTCCGAGTAATTGATTCTCATACGCACTCAGGTTTGATCGCCATTTCACTATGGTGTACACAGCAATGAAAAAGAAAATGAAGCACCAACTGGTACAGCACATGAACTGGAATCACAGTTCTGCTGGGAGGGAGCTCTTATACATGGTGTCTACCCTGAACGTCTTAGCTGCCAGCAGTGAATAACTGAATAACTCAGGAGACCTCAGGCAAGTTAAAGGGTATCTCTATGAGGTTTTCTTTTATTGTGACAAATATACATAACATAAAACTTACCATTTGAACTATTTTAAGGTGTACATCTCAGTGGCATTGAGTATATTCATTGTCACGCAACCATTCATCTCCAGATCATTTTTCATTTTCCCAAACTCAAAGTCCATAGTCAATTAAAAATAACTCCTCACACCCTCCTTTCCCAGCCTCTGGCAACCACCATTCTACTTTCTGTCCCTATAAATTGTCTACTGTGATTACATCATAGATGGGGAACCATACAGTGTTTCCCATCTTGTGACTGGCCTTTTCCACTTAGCATGATGTCTTCAAGGTTCATCCGGGTTGTAGCACTTATCAGGATTTCTTTCCTTCCTTTTTAACCCTGAATGATATTACATTGCATTTATATACCAGATTTTATTTATCTATTCATCCATTGATGGACCTGGAGTGGAGTTCACCTTTTGGCTACTCTGAATAATGCTCTTGTGAACATGGATTCTCGGAGAGCTGCCCAAAGCCCAGCCTTCAATTCTTTTGGGGGTATATCCAGAAGTAGACTTGCTAGATCACACAGTAATTCTATTTTTTATTTTGGGGAGAACCATCATACTATTTTCCATAGTAGCTGCACTATGTTACATTTCCACTAGGAGTGCACAATGGCTTCAAATTTCTCCACATCCTCAACAATACTTATGTTCATTTTTTTCAAAAAGAGCCATTAGATGTAAAGTGGTATCTCATTATGATTTTGATTTGCATTTCCCTAGTAATTAATTATCCTGAACATTTTTTCCCTTAAATTCTTTTATTGGTACATTTTAGGTATACAATACATTTACATTTATCATTGGGTGCTTGTACCTGTACATGATGTATCTTGGTTCTTATTTTTTCCCCATTACCTGTGCACTCTTCACCCCCTCCACACTTCCCTATTTACATAGACTTTGTTTCCATTTTTTTTCTTTTCTCATAATTTTTCCTTTCCCTCCTTTCCTTTCCCCTTCCCCTCCTACTACCCCTACCCCTTTGGACCTTTTCTTCCTATTTCAAATTATCAATTACTGAACATTTTTCATATGTTTAATGTGTGTATGTGTGTGTGTGTATACAGAAAGAGAGAGATAGAGAGAGAGAGACAGGAAGAGAGAGAAATGTTTATTCAAGTCCTTTCTCCACTTATAAATTAAGTAGTTTCCTTGTTTGCTTGATTGGCTTTTGTTGTTGTTTCCGTAAGAATTTTATAGAGTATAAAAGAAGCAAAGTTTCTTAGAACCAGTATTGAATTCTAAATTAAAGAAAAAACTAATCACAAATGCCTGAGACTCTGCTGAAGAAAGCCCAGAATTTGTGCCACTCTTCATTCTCCCTTCCTCACTCCATCTCAGCAAAAGGGCTCATGTAAGTCCACAGCCAACCTTTTCTCCTTTGGTCCTGCTTCTGTGTTCTCCCGCTTCTTCCAAGTTCTTTTTGTATCAGTTATATCCCAACTTCTCCCCTTACTCTGCCTCTTTACTAACTCATTCCCATTGGTCAAAATAGATCCTCAAATTTCTCCATTCTAAAGAAAAGTTCTAGGATATGTTTTGTTTTTGTTTTTGTGATGCTGGGGATCAAACCCAGGACCTCAAACATGCTATGCAAGAGCTCTACCACTGAGCTATATTTCCAGCTCTTTTTATTTTATATTTTTGAGACAAGGTCTCACAAGTTGCTCAGACTGGCCTCAAACTTGTGATCCTTCTACCTCAGCCTCCTGAGTAGCAGAGATTACAGGCATGTGCTAGGATGCCCAGCCCAGTACAAATACTTTCTTTCCTCTGCTTTTGCTGTTATCTTAGCCTGAAATGCCTTCTGTCATCCTTCTCTATGGGATAAAATTTGATTCACATTTCAAAACCCAAATAAAATGCCACTGCCTCCCCGAAGCCTTTCCAACACTCTCTGTGCTTTATGGACACTTCACCTGGGACATTTCCTGTTGCTTCCCTTGATTTATGACTACATGTATCTGTTTACTTGCCTCTTTGTCCTACTGCGAACTTCTTAAGTGTACCAATTCTGTCCTCAACATCTTTTATACCCAGCACGTAACACTCACAAATATGTGTTGACACAAATGGAACAGAAGCCATGTATGAGGACTTTCAGGATTTAAAACCTGCAGAATAAATACTTAATGCATTTTTGGAATATAAGAAAATGTGTTTTCATATTCAATAACTATATAAGAAATAATGGCAACCACTTATATAGTGATTATTCTGTGCCAAATACTAACCTAAGTACTTATATATAAATTTATTTCATTTTCTCAACAGTCCTATAAGGTATTTATAACTATTATTTTAATTCAACAAAGTAGGAAACTGAGGCTCAGAGAGATTAAGTAACTTGCGTGAGGTCAGTCACATCACCTATAAAAGGTAGAGGAAAGAGTCAAATACACACAGTCTGGCTCTAGAATCCACATTTTTAACTGTCACTATGCTCTATAATTTGTACTATAAGTAACACTGCAGCAGGATAAGATGGCAGAATACATGAGGTTTAGTCTTGGCTCCAAAAGCAAATCACTTACTACCTCTGGCCTCAGTTTCCTATATGTCAAAGGGAAGATTATATATGATTATCAAGAATCTATACTGCTATGATAGGTGTGCTTTACCTCTTGATGTCACTTTTGATAGTGTGTTAACCTCTCAAAGGCATGTTCCAGTGTTTTAGTCAAAACTATATTTCCAGATGAGTTGCCTAGAACTGAGGGTAACAGGAGAATTGATAAATGATGGTTAAATGAAATGAAGTTTCTTTCTGTGGTGATGAAAATATTGTAAAAGAGACTATAGTGATGGTTTCACACTCTGAACATGCTAGAAAAACCACTGAACATTTTAAATGAGTGAATTAATGGTATATTTATTATAGCTCAATAAAGCTATTATTAACAAAATTGTATCTTCAGGGTCTAGTGCACAGATTGCTCAACAAATGTTTTCTGAGTGATGAACAGTCATACTACATAGCTTCAGATCCTAAAAGTCTATTAATAGAACAATTTGTACGTACTTACCAGGTTTTTCCATGTGAACTGGCACTTCTAAGTATGTCCTATTTGCCAACTTACTATCTTCTCATCATAGAATTATCAAATTTGTTCCTTCCTCTGTCTGAATTATTACCTTTCAAATTAATAGGACTTCAACTGAATACATTTAACTATATTTCCTGTAACAATATTCACTGCTATGCTTCCCAGAATAGATTAAACTAGCCCTCAAGATTCAAAGGTTATAAATTGCTTCAAGTTCTTCAAGTGCAAGGCCTAAAAGGAAAAAGGTGGTGTCACAACTGTAATTAGTCTTCAGGTATGAAATTCGCTACTTGAACCAAATGAGTGGGGAGTCATTGTCAACAACTCTTTTTCACCTCAAAGGAAATAAAAGAAGCATATTAATTACTGGAGAAATAGTCTGCAGTTTATTCAAGGGGCTCGACTGGAGGTCAGTTTTCTTCAAATATTTCCTGGATTATAATTAGCTTATGCTTCTGACTAATTTAGGAAAAGAATATCAATTTTGAGATCAAATGTTAAGCTCCTGAACTTCAGAAAACCCAACTGCAAACTTAGTAACTTTGGACTTCACTGCCAACAAAAAGTATTGAAGCTTCTGGGCCCTAGGAAGTCTCGCCACCAGCTGGGCTCTATGCATTGACACAAAGAGGCCCATCAGGCCAAGAGGCAGGCACAGAACCAGCATGGACTCAGGGCTCTAATGGGCAGTGATTAGAAAATAAAATGAAAAGTAAAATAAGATCACAGCAGGTAAAATTAGGGGAGCAGTGGAGGCCACAAAGTGAAACTTTGGAACATGTAATCAAGGTGATTAAAAACCCGACCTGTCCCACCTTGTTACTTACCAGCTCGCCAATTCATCAGGCACTCTTCATAATCACAGCCAATTGTTCCGATTTTAAAGAAGGCTCCATCCTAGAAACTCAACTACAGTCAACTTGTACTGGGGCAGCTGAACTGAATTTTTGTTCCCTTCCACCCTCCCCTCAATAAACTTGACATACTACGTAGATTTAAATCATGCTAATATGCAACAAATTTGAGAGAATTACGCATAGTAATCAAGAGCAGAAATGCCACAAAGATTCCTGAAGCCACCAAAGTTACTTAGCCCAGTCAGGGGGTACCCTATGGCTGATTTGAACAGTCAAGTGAGCAGTTGGGAGATGAATGGGCTTGGAAGTTAGTGCCACAGCCCTTCGGGGAGCCCCGATTGAAAGCAAAATACCTGCGTTTGCCAAACCACCCGTCTTGAAAAACCCTGAAAAATTACCTTTTGACCATGTTGATTCTTCTCATTCATCCAACCAAGAGGCCCTACCATGGGTTTCAAATCTTTGAGATTGATTCCTAAGAGAAAATCTACATGGAGCTGAGAGTATGCAAATCAATTCAATTCAGCAAATATCAATAAACACCCACTGTGTGTCAGTCACTGTGCTGAGAGATACACAAATGAATAAAAAGGAACGTCCAGTGAAAAGTGATTAAAGAGCTAGACTTCTGGGCTTCAAATCCCAGTACGGTTATTTACTAGCTTTGTAATCTTGGGTAAATTCCCTCTCTTAGCCTCAGTTTCCTACCTCCTCTAAGTGTGAGGTGAATCATGTAAGTTTGCTTATATTCGTGAAATATTCATTTGTTTATATTCAGGAATATATATTTATGCTTATGTGTATGCCTGGCTGTATGCACTTTAGGTATTTATGGAAGTTATTAACTATCTTTGTGCCATGAATTTCTTCAAAAAACTAATGAAAACTCTGGCTCATCTCCCCAGAATACCTACACATACATTTGCCTCTAGCTTAAAGGCTTTATGAATTTACCAAGGCCCTACAGACCTAGGTGAAGAATCCCTGGTTTCCTAAGAGAGACTCCAAAACCATATGTAATCCCACAACTATTGTGTCCCCATCCCTGGTTATTTATGCTTGTACTGAAGATGACAAACCCTTCTGGCTTTCCAGAGAGACAATGAAGCATAGTCGTTAAGAACATGGGCTGTAGGGTAAAAGAATTCTCTGCTCCAAACCTGATTCTGTCACTTCCTGGTTGTGTGACTCCACACAACCAATTTTTAACAATTTTTGAATTTCCATTTTCACATCTGCAAAAAATGCACAATAACTGCCTCTACAACATAGTGTTTCTGGGAAGAATACATGTAATGCTTTGACATGGGTCTAGCATCAGGTAAACATTCCATAACTGTCATTAATACTAACAATATCCATGAAGGACAGGCAATAGCTCCCACCAAAATAAAGAATAATGGTCAGGAAGGAATTGTCATCCATTAGCATTAAAATGAGCACCTGGGTGGTTTTTTCCTCTTGAAAATTACATGGTAAAATTTCCCACCTACAACTAAATCTCTATTTATCTGTAATGCAAATGTGTGCAAAACTCGGTCAGGGACCGCTGTGGAAGTGCAAAAGCCAAGAGGTTGGTGTTCACTGACTTTCTCAATATGTAAAAGAAGGCCTATTTTCTGTATTATCAGAGCTAATGCAACATGCCAAGAGAAATAGGTAGGTGTGACCAATTGGGAGGTTTTTTTTCCATTCCATTAGACTGTTGAATATCTCACCATATCTTTTGTCATCCAAATCAGCAGTGAAAAGCACTGCCAGCCAACCCCCAATGCATTCAGCAAATAGGTGGCTTAATTAAATATGCCACTGAATGGGCTATAGAATTCTATTGCTTATACTGACAGGTGAAAGACAGAAGGGACAATTTCCTGGATTTTTATTTAAGATGTATTTTCAATGTATCCTTCACAAAGGATGTCCCAGGCTGCATTAATTTTTATACAATTTTTTTCTATACCCAACTCTATATAAAATGAGGTATTTGATGAAAACAAGTCTAAAGTCAGTAATGCCTTCATTGTCCGCACACTGAGAACCAATGCATGATGGCTGGATTAGGCCACTATGAATGATTTAGACTATGTTGCAAAGTGGTATTGGGAAAGAGCCTTTCTATCCACTGTCCTAAGTGTTAATGCCTTTAAACTAGAAGTGAAGAAGCATTCCTTAACACTAGTTGAAGTTTGGCATTTTTGTTTAGCAAGCAGAACAAGGTGTAACCATGTGAATTTAGAAGGTAAGTAAATATTGCTAATGGAGATTTGCTAAATTGGGATTCACCTAGCTTTGAAATGAAAATGCTGGCAAGAAAAAACTAAATACAAAACAGTGCAACCTCTTGATTATGTGTATAGAAGGTCTGGCTTTGTAGGTTTTCTGGAACACTGGGCCAGGAGCACACAAGGGCATGAAGACATCCAGACCCCTTCGGTAGCACCAACTGCTCGTGATGTGCATAAAACACAGTCCTCAGAGAACTAAGAGTGTGAGCTATGCTTTCTCAAGGGTTGACCTTTCTGAAATAATTGGAGATGAAAAATGGAGCTCCAAATCAATAATCTCCTTTGGAAAAATAAGAGAATTAGGAAAAAATCTTCTCTTCCATTTTCTTACCTAGAGACAGAACTGTAGCAATCCTCCAGGTCACTTGGCATTCCTGGGGCCAAGCTCTTGACCTGACCAATAATGAGCTTATAGGAGAGCCTTCTCCAGCATCTCCTTCCTTCCTTTAGTTTAAGCTGCTGACAATGTGGTAGCACAAGCTCTTAATGCTAATATTGCAGCAATGTGCACTGATAGAGCCCACCCAGTTACTTAGCAACTGTTTATTTCTTTAGGCTTTCTTGAGAAGTAGAGAAAAGAAAAAAGAGCTTTGTCAAAGTGAATGTCACGCCACAGTATTTCTTTCCACTTCACTGGGATGAGCGTGAAAAGGGGGCTTAGCAAAATGTTAATTGTGAGCTGTGAAGTGTTCACTCTAAGGCCCAAGGAAGAAGGCTGCAAGGCAGCAGGGGTGGCTCTTCCCTTCTCTTAGAAGGCACAATGGAGACTGACTGCCGTACTAGGCATCCTGAGCCTCCCAAGCTGAGCTCTACTGAAGGTAAGCAGGTGCCTCATAGTGCCAGGCATTTAAGAAAAAATTTTGAGAATCCAGTTCTATCAGGCCAAGGGCCCCCTGTTTCCTGGCTGCTGTCTTTGTACAAAACACACAGATGAAAGGCCCCAAAAGGCAAGTCCCATGTCAAAATGATCACTCCTATCTCAAAGTGTGGAAAGTTGGCACTGTTTGCTATAGTTTAATACTAAAGTTACGGCAAACAGGTAATCCCGTGACGGGGCAGCCAGGGGACAAGAAATGATACCCACAGATTTCTGAAAGCAGGGGATAGAGAAAGAATGGAAAAGTACTTTTCCTTGTAGGCTTCCAAAGAAATTCATGCAACATGTGGGAAAGGGGAACAGGATGAAGATCAAACTATGAGACTAACATGCAAGGAAATATCAGAACTATCTAGGGAGGTGTGGGCAAACGTGGCTTCAGATGGCTTCCGTTGAGATTCATTAAAATGAGCTAAATTTATGATAGCATGTGCATGAAGGCCTGCTCCTGTGATAAATAGGAATATCTAGGGTAATATGGTATGATCACTGGACTGTAGTCAACCACAAGTTGGAGCAAGGGACTGAGCTGCCCTTCCTTTCAACCAGAATTGAGTAGTCATTAGGTTGACAGTAGGATCTTCAGTGTTGGTACGGCAGCACACTAGCTGGGACATTTACTCTAACTCTTCCTCTATGAACTGGAATAATGAGGATGCTGATCTTGCCCTCCTCAGTCCAGTGTCACTGAATGAGGACAGCAGCATCTTTCTGGCATTAGTTCTGGTTATGGTTTAGATCAGGAATGGCCCCCCAAATTCTCATGCACTCAGAGATAGGGCTTGTGAAAGGTGATTGTGTCGTGGGGGTGCTGTACTCATCAGTGGATTCATATACTGGTGATTTCAGCAGCTGAGTGTGCTGTCAGAAAATGGACCCTGGTTTGAGGCAGGTCACTGGGGTATGACCTGGAAGGATATACCTCCCTCCTTCTCTCTCTGCTTCCTGGCCACCATAACTTGAGCAGATTTCCTCTGCAGCCAACCCTTTGACCATGTGGTTTCTGCCTTGGAGCCAGTCAACCATGGACTGAAGTTTTTGAAACTATGAGCCAAAATAAACCTCTGCTCCTTTAAGTTGTTGATGTCAGGTATTGTGTCCCAGGAATGAGGAAAGTGACTAAGACAGTGCCCATTTCCAAATTAATGCTTATTTATAAAATTCAGATCTCCTTTTAAAGTGATTTGACTGATAATTATTAGTACCTCTCTCCCAAGCTCTCATTAATAAAAATATGTAGCATTCTTTTTAAATAAAGAAACATTTCCTACTTTTAATAACAGTTCATCAAAAAGTTTTTACTGGGCTGGGGATTTAGCTCAGTGGTTCCGCTGCCTGCCTCACAAGTGCAGGGTCCTGAGTTCGATCCCCAGTACCAAAAAGAATTTTTTTTTTCTGACTCTAATGAAATCACATATTCTATTCCCTATTCTCATACTCTGAAGGCAAGAGGACACATCTGAATGAACTGCAACCATAGTCTCCAATTTTCAGGATCAAGGGCAACAGGGCTGGAGAACACCATACTAAAGCATCTGTAGCAGTCAGGTTCTAACAAACCAAACTGCTAGCAGTTAAAAAGCACTTGCTTTAGCCAAGTAAGGTGGTACAGGTTTATAATTCCAGCACTCTGAGAGGCCAAGGCAGGAAGATTGCAAGTTGGAGTCCAGGCTGGTCAAGTCAGTGAGACCCTGCCTCGTAATTTAAAAAAAAAATGAAAAAGGATGTATATTAGTGCGGAAGCCCTGAGTTCAATCCCCAATGCAGCCCTAAAAAAGGCACTTGCTATGTGGCAACCAAAGTTCCTGCACTTGACAATACAAACTCTTTCATCTTCATAATAATCCTAGGCTATAGGTATTATTATTGTCCCCACATAATGTAACTGAGCCACAGAAAATATGAATGACTATGAATTCAGCTCCTGACCCTTGTGCCTATGTCATGGTATCTCAGAAGACATGGTGGATCAACTGTTCAGTAGGTCAAAGTGATCTGTGTCCCTTCCTTCATGTCTGCCTCCACCATTGCTCATGGTTGCAGAGAGGACGTCCTCTCTGGTGTCAGAAACACATCCTTCTCAGCATCTCAGGCTTGCACTGAGGAAGTGGACAGACCAACCCTGTGGAGGAAAGATGTGAGTGCAGCCCAGCATAATCACCCCTAGTGCTCTGGCTAAAAGGCAGGGATCCTGGCAGCTTCCCAAGCTGTGTCCCAGCTCCTGATCTGTGCTATAACACTTTCAAATATATCCAGATTATTACCCCAATGCTTCACCTGAACCGTCCTAATGAAGTATGAGTGGATATTAACTAAGCTGTAACAGCCATAAAAATGCTGCTTTACAAGAGACATTTACCTATGATTCAGCAGTTGGGTTAATTCATTATTTAGTAGGCTTGTTATTTATAGCATATTACAGCTTGGTAAATTATTTATTTGTGCTTGTTTCTGTGCATGATTTTCCCTTAAGAGAGGGAAAATGTTTATCAACCATACAAGGAGGTTGTTTCAGTCAGGGGCTTATTGTTGGAATATCTTAGGCTAGTTTCTCTTTATTACTTCCTGCTCAACTCTAGTCTGGAAGGTCCAGGAGCTGACAAAACTTTAACCAAATCATGCATTTTGCTGTTATGAGGGAGCTGACAATCACTGCTGGACAATGTGTGTTCTGCCACAAGGCCCATGAGACATCCACTATGAAATAAGGGCTCTGCAGGCACATCATTTTGGTTAATATTATGATCAAACCAAAATTTCAAAGGTGGAGGACTTTGAGGAAAAGAGTTTCAAAACTGCATAGCTTTTCACATACTAATATGTTTTAAATTTCCAAGAGGAAACTATAGAATGAACTATTTGATCACAGCATCTTTTCCATGCACAAGCATCATGGGACTAGAACTCATTTTAGGAACATTCTTCAAAGAAGTAGTTCTCATACTGAAAAGAAATTCACATTTGGTGAACTGGGGACCTGAACTCTGCTATGGTGTCCCTCCCTGAGAAACGTAGAAATGCAATGGTCAACCGGGACTAATCTATGAAAAGAACACAGACATAGTCTAGCCCAGTTACACCTAATATCTACACCACATCATCCAGCACATTCTTGCATTCTTTTTGTTTTGTCAGCTGTTTCATGCTTTTTAATCCTGTCCTCTAAAATGACTATGCTTCACTATGGCAGGGATTGTCTTCTGCCTCTCTGGTCTCTCCTTGCAAGACATAAAGTTCTAGCAAGATGCTAGGTTAAGTAGCAAATATAAGTAGCAACAACCTATTTATCTTAAGCCTTGGCCTTAAGTAGAAAAGTGGACAGTATATCACTGGAAAAAAAAAAAAAAACAACTAATGCAGTGCCATAAAGTTAAACCATGGCAAGAATCAGAAGAAAAAGTATGAAGAAATTTAAAATGTTGAGATCTTTGAGGCCAGAATTGGAGGGACAGACTACCCTGTCATTGTCAATAGTTTGTCAGATAAGGAAGCCAACCTGCCGGGGATTTAGCTCAGTGGTTCCACCGCCTGCCTCGCAAGCACAAGGACCAGAGTTCAATTCCCGTTACCAAAAAAAAGGAAGCCAACCTGAACAGCTCCCAGCATGCATGGACTCTATAGTTAGCCTTAGGGTTGTTGTTTTTTTTTTTAACTTTATATATTTTTATTCTATGGTTTGTTGTCCAACTAGACTCACATTCCAAGAAAGGGGTACGATTAAGATTTAATTTTAAGCTTCCGCCAGAGGCCCCACCATTCTATCAGTAAGTGCCTGCAGATCCCAGGGAGAAGCTGTGTGTCCCAGATTGGCATGGCTGCAGGCAGATACTAGTCAGGGGTCCACGACAACCCCAGAAGCTGCTGTGCTACCACACAGGTTGGGGGTACCCCCGGAAAGGAGCTGCACAGGCATGCAGGCTTCCGCCATAGGCCCGCCATACCATTGGCCACAGCCAGGGACCTGCCTGGAGAAGAGCTATACAGGCACACAAGCAATACCCAGAGGCTTGCCCAATACCATTGATAAATGTGTGGAGACCTTAGCCAAAGCCTGTGCAGACAACAGGAACTGGGGTGCACAGCCCTGAACAAAAGGCCCTCCCAGACAAAAGCTACATAGGGGCCCCAGAGAGAGGCATGGCTTGATACCATCCCAAGTTTGCACAGGCCCCAGCCAGAAGTCAACCCAGACAACAGGTGAGCTCAGGGATCCAGAAGGCCACCACTCTGAACCCAGGAATTTGTGTACTGGTGAGCAGCAGTTCACTGGTAAGCAGCTGTTCGGTGGCTTGCTGAGAATTCAAGACCAGTGGGAGAGCAAAAAGTCACCTCAAAACAAGACAGAGCGCGCTGCATCTGTTGAAATGAGAAGACACGTAAATAAGTCTCAAAAGCAGACTTCCAGATCACCCAAGGCAAACCCAAAGGGCAATGAGATGGAACAATCTGATACTCAGCCACTTGGACTCTCCAAACTGGCAACGAAAGAGGATCTGGAAAAAATGAAATCAGAAATAATTTCTGAGATAACAGCAGAGATTGGGGACATAGTACAGGAAATGATTAATAAATCTAGAGTGGACACAGATAAGAAAATAGAGGAGTTGAGGAACAGGATGGAATCCCAACATAAGAAACAAATGAAATCCATAAAACAGATGCAAACAGATTTCCAGGAGATTAAAAACTCCATTGACGCCACAGTGAGGTCCCAGGAGCAGTTTTGAGCCCTGCCTCCATCCAGTGTTCCTCTCCATGGGTAAGCCAAGCAGAGTGAAGCTCCTTGACTGCATCCCAATTCCTGGCCATGCCACGGTGAGATCCCAGGAGTGGCTTGGACCCCACCTCCATCCGGAGCTCCTCTCCACGGGTAAGCCAAGCAGCATGAAGCTCCTCGACTGTGTCCCGGTTCCTGGCCATGCCACAGTGAGGACCCAGGAGCAGCTTGAAGCCCTGCCTCCACCCAGCGCTCCGCTTAGCCGTGAGGGCGCCTGCAAGGCCCAGTTCCACTCCCCCCACCCCGCATTCCAGCTCTTCTGCTACCTGGTCCCACACTACAAAGGCACAGGGGATTATACTTCACAGGAAAATGTGATATATTAATAACTACCACAAATTGTCATTTTCTAAGATATGCTTTATGCTATGGTATTGCTGAATGTATCATTTGGCCTAACTTGTTGTGAGTGATCTAATCAGTTTTCCTTCCTGGTGTAAGGAAAATAAAATAGCCTCAGAGTCATTAGAGTCTCAAAACCTAAACACAAGCCATATCTGGAAGACACCTCTGAAAAGCAAGCATTCCACAAGGGTTTTAAAAACAAGCAACAAAGATACCTGCATTAAGCAATTTTTAAACATCAACCCAGGAATTAAACCAAGGACAGTACCAAAAACAAAAATAAGAACACATTTAAGCAAGGCACAAATGCAGGCTTCCACACCACAAAAAGGAAATTCTGGGGGAAATGAGGTGGGAAAGTCTGATAATCAACCACCTGGACACCCTGAACTGATAGCACAGGAAGTAACAAAGCAGATACATGAGGCTGCAGAAATAATCTCCCAGATAAATACAGAGATGGTGAGTAGAGTGAAAGACATGATTAGAGGCTCTAGAGCAGAAACAGATAAGAAAATAGATGAGATCAGAAACATGCTGGAAGTCATGAAGGCCCAGCACAAGAAAGAAATGGAAACCATGATTGCCCAACATAAGAAAGAAATGGAATCCATGAAACAGATTCAAACAGATATTCAGGAGATTAAAAACTCCATTGAAAGCATGCAGAGCAGACTAAGAGAATCTGAAGACAGAATATCAGATATAGAAGACAGGATCATGGTTAAGGACCATGAAAACAGGGATTTCTTAAAGATAGTAAGGGACCACGAGAAATCAGTCCAACAGCTGCTAGATGAAGAATAACATAAGACTCATAGGAGTCCACAGAAAAACAGGAGAAAGTACAATAGACATAAAAAAAAATGTTCACAGAAGTAATAGTAGAAAACTTCCCAGACAGAGGTGGAGAATTGGACACATAGATAAGGGAGGTATATAGAAATCCACCAAGCCACAATCAAAAACAATCTTCACCTAGACATATAATAGTCAAGATCCCAGAAAACCAACAGAAGAACAAAATTCTACAGGCAGTTAGAGAAAAGAAACAAATCACCTACACAGGAAAGCCCATCAGAATCACAGCAGACTTCTCAACACAAACTCTCAAATAAGAAGAGCCTGGAGTGAAGTATTTCAAGCCCTAAAAGAAAATAATTTCCAACCTAAACTGTCGTATCCGGCAAAATTATCTTTCAAAATCGATGGGGAAATTGATATTTTCACGACAAAGAACACCTGAGAAATGTCATGAACACCAAACCAGCACTCCAAACAAGTTTATGCAATATCCTAAAAAAAGACAATGAAGGTCACAATTCCATGAGGGTCAACAGAGAGAAGACACCAAGCAAGATAAGGTTCTAAAGGGAAAGGGGGAAAAATAAGAAATAAAAGAGCCAACAACAATAAAACATCATGGCAAGAATGAGTCAATATCTCTCAATTATGCCTATAAATTTTAATGGCCTCAGTTCACCAATCAAAAGAAACAGACTGACAGAATGGATTAAGAAGCAAAACCCAGCAATATGCTATATACAAGAAACACACCTAACTCAAAAGGAAATTCATAGACTGAAAGCAAAAGGATGGAAAACAGTTCTCCACGTGACAGGAACCCAGAAAAAAGCAGGGATAGCAATCTTATTTGCAGACAAAGTAGATTTCAAACCAAAACTAATTAAGAGAGACAAAGATGGTCACTACATCTTTGTGAAGAGAACAATCCAAAAGGAAGAGATAACAATCTTAAATATTTATGCACCAAATACGAATGACCCCAACTACACAAAACAAATATTAATGGACATGAAAAGCCAAATAAACAATAACATAATTGTAGTGGGGGACCTCAACACCCCTCGATCACAAATAGACAGATCATCTAGGAAAAAAATTAACAATGAAATTCTAGAACTGAACCAAGCTATTGAACAAAGGGACTTAATAGATGATTACAGAGTGTTCCACCCCACAAAAACAGAATACACATTCTTTTCAGCTTCACACGGGTCATTCTCCAAAATAGATCACATGCTAGCTCATAGGGTAAATCTGAGTAAATGTAAAAGAATTGAAGTTATACCCTGTATATTATCAGACCATAGTGCAATAAAATTGGAGATCAATAACATAAGAAACCACAAAACACCCACAAACACATGGAATTTGAATAACACCCTCCTGAAGAACCAATGGGTCACAGAGGAAATTAAAGAAGAAATTAGACAGTTTCTACAAGTAAATGATAATGCCAATACAACATACAGGAATCTATGGGACACAATGAAAGCAGTTCTATGTGGGAAAATCATACCAGTGAATGCCCATAGTAGGACAACAGAGAGAACTCAGTTAAATAATCTGATGCAGAACCTCAAGCTCCTAGAAAAAGAAGAGCATAACAAACCCAGAGCTCATACAAGAAAGGAAATTATAAAGATCCAAGCAGAAATCAATGCAATGGAGACTAAGAGAATGATACAAAAAAAAAAATCAATGAATTGAAGAGCTGGTTTTTTTGAAAGAATAAATAAAATTGATAAACCTTTAGCCAACCTTATCAAAAAAAGGAAAGAAAAGGCTCAAATCCATGCAATTAAGATTGAAAAAGGTGAAGCCACAACACATCCAGCAGAAATTCAGAGGACCATCAATACCTACTTTGAGAACCTGTACTTTAATAAAAAGGAAAACAGAAGAAATGGACAGATTCCTAGAGTATGAACTGCCAAAGTTAAATGAAGAAGATATAGAAATTCTAAACACCCCAATAACAATGAGTGAAATTGAAAAAGTAATTTAAAAGAACTTAACAACAAAGAAAAGCCCAGGTCCTAATGGGTTCACTGCTGAATTCTATAAGATGTTTAAAGAGGAACTATAGCCATTATTCTTTAAACTCATCAAGGAAATTGAAAGGGAAGCAAGGCTTCCAAATTCTTTCCTGGAAGCAAGTGTTACTTTGATTCCAAAACTAGGGAAAGACCCAACCCAAAAAGAGAACTACAGGCCAATCTCCCTAATGAACATAGATGCAAAAATACTCAAGATCATACCCCTTGACCAAGTCAGATTTATCCCAGGGATGCAAGGGTGGTTCAACATTCGTAAATCAATAAATGTAATACACCATATTAACAGAGTCAAGGACAAAAACCATATGATCATCTCAATAGATGCAGAAAAGGCATTTGACAAAATCCAGCACCCATTCATGATAAAATCCCTACAGAAAATTGGAATACAGGGTCTTTATCTCAACCTGATTAAGGCTATCTATGAAAAACCAACAGCCAACAAGATACTAAATGATCAAAAAATGAAAACTTTCATGCTACAATCAGGAACAAGACAAGGATGCCCACTATCACCACTCCTGTTCAATATTGTTCTGGAAACATTAGCTATAGCAATTAGACAAGAGAAAGAAATAAAAGGAATAAAGATAGGAAAGGAAGACATGAAACTGTCATTATTTGCTGATGATATGATACTTTACACAGAAGACCCAAAAATCTTGGTCAAAAGTCTTCTAGACCTAATTGACAGATTCAGTACAGTAGCTGGATATAAGGTCAAAACTCAAAAAACAATAGCCTTCTTACATGCAAATAGCAGACCTGTTGAGAGAGAAATTTGGGAAATAATTACTTTTACAATAGCATCCAAAAAAATGAAATATCTAGGAATCAACCTAACAAAGGAAGCAAAAGACCTCTACACTGAAAATGACAGCACTCTGAAAAAGGAGATCGAAGAGGATATAAGACAATGGAAAGATATCCCTTGTTCCTGGGTAGAAAGAATCAATATCGTGAAATGGCCATTCTTCCAAAACTACTATATAGATTTAATGCAATACCAATTGAAATTCCAACAATATACTTCACAGAACTAGAGAAAACAATCCAAAAATTCATTTGGAAGCAGAAGAAACCTAGAATAGCAAAAGCAATTCTAGGCAACAGAGATATGGCGGGGGGGTATCACAATTCCCAACTTGAAACTATACTACAAAGCTACTTGATAAAAGCAGCATGGTACTGGCAAAGAAACAGACCCAAAGATCAGTGGAATAGATTAGAAGATGCAGAAACAACTCCAGACATACTCAGCCACCTCATCTTTGATAAAGGAGCCAACCACCCTCATTGGAGAAAAGATAGCCTGTTCAATAAATGGTGTTGGAAAAACTAGATTTCAACCTGCGAAAGATTAAAACTAGACCCATACCAATCACCGTGCACTAAACTAAGATCAAAGCGGATTAAAGAGCTAAATATTAAGGCAGAAACAGTAAACTTGCTGGAAGATAAGTTAGGTAGAACTCTCAATGACTTTGGCATAGGAAAAGACTTCATGAACAAATCTTCAGTAGCACAGGAACTAACACAAAAATCAACAACTGGGATCTCATCTTATTAAAAAGCTTCTGCAAGGCAAGAGAAACCACCAACAGAGCTAACAGACAACCTATAATATGGGAAGAAATTTTTGGCAGCTGTACCTCAGACAAAGATCTACTATATAGTATATATAAAGAATTGAATAAAATCAGACCTCCCAAATTCAAAGACCCAATTCAAAAATGGGCATCCAAAATGAACAGACATTTCTCAGACAAAGAAGTAAAAACAGCAAATAAATATATGAAAAGATGTTCAATATCACTGGTCATTCGAGAGATGCAGATGAAAACAACACTGAAATTCCACCTCACCCCACAAAGAATGGCTGCTATCAAGAAATCAACCAATAACAAATGCTGGCAGGGGTGTGGGGAGAAAGGAACCCTTCTCCATTGTTGGTGGGAGTGCAGACTGGTGCAACCACTGTGGAAATCCATATGGAGATACCTCAAGGAACTAGGACTAGAGGTCCCATTTGACCTAGCTCTTTCCTTACTGGGTATCTTCCCCAAAGAATTGAAAGTATTGTACCACAGCAATATATGTGCACCTATGTTTATAGTGGCAGAGTTTGTAAGAGCTAAAGTTTGGAAACAGCCCAAGTACCCATCAACTGGAAACTGGATATAGAAGATGTGGGTTTTTTTATAAAATGGAGTACTACTCAGCCTAAAGAATGAGAAATTAGAGTCACTAATAGCTAAATGGATGCATATTGAGGTCATACTCTTAAGTGAAATAAATAGGAAACACGTGTGTTAATAACGAATAGTATCTCTAGTGTGAGAAACTGAAAGTGTAAATAAGGATGAAACTGATTAAAGCAAATAACTGATAATTTGAAATAGGAAAAGGTCCAAAGGGATAGAGGTGGTGGGAGGCAAAGGGGAAAGGGAAGAAGGGAAAGGAAAAATTATGAAAAAGAAAAAAAATGGAAACAAAATCTATGTAAATAGGGAAGAGTGGTGGGGGTGAAGGGCGCATAGGTAATGGGGGAAAAATAAGAACTAAGATACATCATGTTCAGGTACAAACATTCAATGATAAATGTAAATGTATTGTATACCTAAAATGTACTAATTAATATAAAAAAAAACTCCACTGATAGTTTACACAGCAGAATGGGCCAATGCAAGGACACAATTTCAGATATAGAACATAGGATAGCAATTAGTGACCAGGAAAACAAAAATTTCTTAAAATCAGTAAGTGACCATGAGAAATCAAACGAGAAGCTTCTAGACAATGCAAAGAAGAATAACATCAGACGGATAGGAGTCAATGAAGAAAGAGAAGAGAGTGCAGACAACATAAAAAACTGTTCACAGAAGTGATGGCAGAAAACTTCCCAAGCAGGGAAAGACAACTTGACATACAGATAAGTGAGGCATATAGGACTCCAACTAGCCTTGATCAAAAAAAAAAAAATCTACACATAGGCATATAATAGTTAGGATTCCAGAAACCCAACAGGAGAACAAAATTCTACAAAGCAGTTATGGAAAAGTAACAAATCATATGCAAGCCCATCAGAATCACAGCAGACTTCTCAACACAAACACAGAAGGCAAGAAGAGCTTGGAGTGATGTATTTCAAGCCCTAAAGGAAAACAGTTTCCAACCTCAATTAATTTACCTTACAAAACTATCTTTCAAAATTGATGGAGAAATAAGATACTTTCATGAAAAAGAGCACGTTAGGAACTTCATGAATACCAAACCAGCATTCCAAAAATTTTAAACAATATCCTAGGAAAAGACAACAAGGATCACAACCCCAGGAAGCCCTGCACAATAAATCCATCAGGCAAGACAAGAAATTAAATGCAAAGGGGGAGAATCCAACAAAAAGAAAAAGTCATGACAAGGATGAGTCAATACATATCAGTTATAACCATTAATGTTACTGGTATCAACTCACTAATCAAAAGAAATAGACTGGCAGAATGGATCAAGAAGCAAAATCCAACAATATGCTACATACAAGAAACACTTAATTCAAAAAGAAACTCATAGATTGAAAGTTAAAGGGTGGAAAACAATACTCTATGTGACAGGAACCCAAAAAACCACATAAGTAGCTATCATCTTTACACACCGAGAGGATTTTAAACCAACATTGCTTAACAGAGACAAAGAAGGACACTACACCCTTGTAAAGGGAACAATCCAAGAGGAAGCGATGACAATCATAAACGTATATGCACCAAACATGAGTGCACCCAACTATATAAAACAATTACTGATGGACATGAAAAATCATATAAGCACTAATACAATAGTATTGGGGGACCTCAATACCCCACTGTCACAAACAGATAGATCAACTAGACAAAAAAAAAAACAAACAAGGAAACATTAGAACTCAATCAAACTCTTCAACAAATGAACTTAACAGATGTTTACAGAGTGTTCCACCCCACAAAATCAGAATATACATTCTTTTCAGCTGCACATGGGTCCTTCTCCAAATTAGACCACATACTCGCTCAGAGAACATGTTTAAGTAAGTGCAAAGGAATTGAAGTTATCCTCTGTATATTATCAGACCATAGTACAATGAAATTGGAGATCAATAGCAAAAGAAAGTGTAAGAATTTCATAAACATATAGAAACTGCACAACACACTTCTGAATAACCAATGGGTCACAAAGGAAATTAAAGAAGAAAGTAGACAGTTCCTACAATTAAATGACACTGACAATGCAACGTATGAGAATCTCTGGGACACAATGAAAGCAGTCTTACGAGCGAAATTCATAGCAGGGACTACTCATATTAAGAAAACAAAGCTAGCCCAACTACACAACCTGATGCTGAACCTCAAGCTTCTAGAAAAAGAAGAGCAGGACAAACCCAAAGCTCATGCAAGGGATGAAATTATAAAGATCAGGGCAGAAATCAATGCAATAGAGACTAAGAGAATGATACAAAAAATCAATGAAGCCAAGGGTTGCTTCTTCAAAAGAATCAACAAAATTGACAAACCCTTAGCCAACCTTATCAGAAAAAGGAAAGAAAAGGCCCAAATCCATGCAATTAGGAATGAAAAGGGTGAAATTACAACAGACCCAGCAGAAATCCAGAGGATCATCACTACCTTCTTCAAGAACCTATACGCCAATAAGACAGAAAATGCAGAAGAAATGGACAGATTCCTAGATACATGTGAATTACCAAAGTTGGACAAAGAAGACCTAAAAATTCTAAACAACCCAATATCAATTAAGGAAATTGAAAATGTAATTAAATAGTTACCAACTAAGAAAAGCCCGGGTCCTGATGGCTTCACTGCTGAATTCTACAAGACATTTAGAGAGGAACTACTGCCACTACTGTTTAAACTCTTCAATTAAATTGAAAGGGAAGCAATACTCCCAAATTCATTCCTGGAAGCAAGAATCACCACGATCCCCAAAGTGGAGAAAGACCCAACCAAAAAAGAGAACTATAGGCCAATCTCACTCATGAACATAGATGCAAAAATCCTTAATGAAATATTGGCAAATAGAATGAAGAAGATCATCAAGAAGATCATACACCCTGACCAAGTGGGATTCATCCCAGGGATGCAGGGATGGTTCAACATACGCAAATCAATAAATGTAATACACTATATCAGTAGAGCCAAGGACAAAAATCATATGATCATCTCAATAGAGGCAGAAAAAGCATTTGACAAAATCCAACACGCACTTATGAAAAAAAACCTTACAAAAACTTGGAATAGATGGTCTCTATCTCAATCTGATAGAAAGCCAGCTATGAAAAACCAACAGCCAATATCATACTAAATGGTCAAAGAACTGAAATCCTTCACACAAAAATCAGGAAGAAGACAAGGATGTACACTATCACCATTCCTGTTCAATATAGTTTTGTAAACATTAGCCACAGCAATTAGACAAGAGAAAGAAATAAAATGAATAAAGATAGGAAATGAAGAAGTCATATTGTCATTATTTGCAGGTGACATGATACTCTATATAGAAGACCCTAAGAACTCCACCAAAAGTCTTCTAAACTTAATAACCAAATTCAACAAAGTAGCTGGATACCAGGTCAACACACAAAAATCAATAGCTTTTCTGTACACAAAAAACAGACTCACTGAGAGAGAAATAGGGCAAATAATTCATTTCACAATAGCATCCAAAAAACTGAAATACCTAGGAATCAACCTAACAAAAGAAATCAAAGACCTCTACTCTGAAAACTATAGCACTCTGAAAAGAGATTGAAGAGGATATCAGAAAATGGAAAGTCATCCCTTGCTCCTGGGTAGGGAGACTCAACATAGTGAAAATGGCCATACTTCTAAAACTGCTCTATAGATTCAATGCAATCCTGATTGAAATCCCAGCAGCATATTTCACAGACATGGAGAAAACAATCCAAAAATTCATTTGGAACAAGAGCCCTAGAATAGCCAAAGCAATACTAGGCAACAGAGACATGGCAGGGGGTTTCACAATTGCCAACTTGAAACTATACTACAAAGCTACTGTGATAAAAACAGCATGGTACCGGTAAAGAAACAGACTGCAGGTCCAATGGAACAGATTAGAAGATGCAGTAACAACTCCAGACACACTCAGCCACCTCATCTTCGACAAAGGAGCCAAACACCCTCACTGGAGGAAAGATAGCCTTTTTAATAAGTGGTGCAGGAAAAATTGGGTTTCAATTTACCAAACATTAAAACTAGACCTATCCTCAGGATGTACTAAACTAAAATTGAAATGGATTAAAGATCTAAATATTAAAACAGAATCACTAAACTGGCTCAAAGAGAGGTTAGGTAGAACTCTTGAAGCCATTGGTGTGTAGGAAAAGATTTTATGAACAAAACCTCAGTTGCATATGAACTAGCACAATCAACAAGTGAGACTTTTTTTTTTTGGACCTCTTCTTACTAAAAATCTTCTGCACAGCAAGAAGAACCACCAACAATGTGAAGAGACAACCCACAATGTTGGAAAAAAAATGTCACCTGCTATTCCTCAGACAAAGGTCTACTATCTCAAATCTATAAAGAACTTTAAAAAAATCAGACTTCTCAAATTTAAAGACCCAATCCAAAAATGGGCATCTGAAATGAACAGACATTTCTCAGACAAAGAAGTAGAAACAGCAAATAAACATATGAAAACATGTTCGACATCACTGGTCATTTGATAGATGCAAATGAAAACAACACTGACATTCCACCTCACACCAGAAAGAATGGCTGCTATCAAGAAATCAACCAATAACAAATGTTGGTGGGGTCGTGGGGAAAGAGGAACCCTGCTCCACTGCTGGTGGGAGTGTAGACTGGTGCAAGCACTGTGGAAATCAGTATGGAGATACCTCAAACAACTAGGATTAGAGGTCCCATTTGACCCAGCTATTCCCCTGTTGGGTATCTTCCCCAAAGAATTAAAAGTATCATACCACAGTGATATATGTGCACCCATGTTCATAGCAGCACAATTCGTGATAGCTAAAACTTGGATATAAGCCAATTGCCCATCAACTGGAGACTGTATAAATAAAATGTGGTTTTTTTAAATAAAATGGAGTATTACTCAACCATAAATTATGAGAAACTAGAGACATTTATAGCTAAATGGATACACATTGAGGCCATACTGTTAAGTGAAATAAATAGTAGACACGTGTAAATACCGAATAGTTTCTCTAGTGTGAGAAACTGAAAGTGTAAATAAGGACTAAAAGGTATAATAGATAATGTGAAATAGGAAGAAAAGGTGCACTGGCAAGGGGAAGTGGGAGCGGTAGGGGTAAAGTAAGAAGGGCATGGAATTAATGTGAGAAAAAGACAAAATGGAAACAAGTCTTTGTAGATAGGGAGGGATGGAGGGGTTGAAGGGAGGGCAGGGGAAGGGGGAAAAATAAGAACCAAGAGAGACTATGTAAAGGTGCAAATTTCCAATGATGAATGTCATTATATTGTATACCTTAAATGTACCAATAAAATTAAAAGAAAAGATTTAATTTTATTAGTGCTTTTTTTTTTTGGTACCGGGATCGAACTCAGGTCCTTGTGCTTGCACGGCAGGCGGCGGAACCACTGAGCTAAATCCCTGACCTGAAAACATTTAATTTTAAAAGGCATTTCTTTTCTTTTAAATATGAGTTTAAAAGATTTGTGACTTTCAAAAGTGCAATTTTACTATATTCAGAAGGGTCAACATTTTTTTCTACTTAGAGGACATTTGATTTTGTCAAGATCCATAAGACTATAAATTCTGCTTACCAGAAATGCATTTCATAACAATCATTGCTGCAATCCATCTCTTAATTCAGGGATACTTGTCATCTGTGATGAACTTTTTCAATTGTTATCCTTACCTAAAACAATTAATTGGAGTAATTGAAATACACTTTCTAATCTGAATAGTTTGCTTTCTAGTGAGAAGGCCTTTGGATAATGTAAGCATGGCTGTCAGGTGGGAAGAATCCTGATGTGAGCTCCAGTTCTGTCACTTCTAAAATTCTGCATGACTCTGGGACAGCCTCTTCCTCTTTTGTCCTCATTTTACTTTTCTATATGATCAGAACATTGAATTAAATGGTCTTTGAGATCTTAGTATTTTAGGATGATGTGGGAGCATAAGAGGAGGTAGAAAGGTGGAAATCCACTACTGAAACACTAGGTTATAAAGACTGTGATTCATGCCTTAGTCATCCCCCAAAAGTATTATGCCAATGGGACTAATTTGGATCTCTTTAAAAAAAAACCTTACAGAATCTTTGGCCTAGAGATTCTCTGTCATACGTTGGGTTGCAACGCCCCTTAGTACCTTTGTCCACAGTGGTAGAAGCCTACCCATTACACAAATACACAGGTCACTGCCGCCACCATTCTTGGGAGCACATCTGTTAATGGTTAGGGTGAATGAATGCTCTGGAAGGAAACAGATATAGGTTCAAAATTTTGTTTGCTAACTTTGTAGATATGTGAACTTGGACAAGTGATTCAACCTCTTTAGATATTTAGCTTTCTCATTTGTAAGATTCAATAACAAAACACATACAAAGCACTTAGCACAAGGATTGAGCTCTAATTATGCAAATTCTACCTGCTATTATTTTATCATCATTTTTAACTGAAGGATGTTAGTCACCTCTCAACACATCATTTGCAACATAGCCAAAAGGAATCTTCCCTTTCTTTCTACTGATACGAATCCTCAGTTACATGTCATCATCCTATAGCTTAGCTCAAGCAGTACCCCCTGCCTAAACTGCTTCCTCTATCTTTCCCCATCTCAGACCATGAGTCCCTGGTCCTCCACGACCACCCTAACTAGCCAAGGTTACTTTTTCCCCTAAACTCACGGTCCTTTACTGCCACAGTCATGTGCTTGGGAATACATCATAAAAATCATGTTGCGGTTGGACATATTACAAATTATACATGGTATGGCTTCACCTTTCACCTGTGAGTGCTTGATGACATAGGCTGCATAGCACTCTTTCGTCCAGTGCCAAGCTCCAATAAACACTGGAGGTTTTGTTCTTGTTCTTGTTTTACCTATAACCAAAATTTACCTCCATCTTTATAGGAAAGATTACAGTGGATGTTTCTTTGGATCTGTGCTGTCCCATATAATAGCCAGTAGCCACATACATAGAGCTCCTGAGCTCTTGTAATGTGGTCAGTCTAAAATAAGACATGCTCTATGTATACATTACACATCAGATTTCAAAGATCTTTAATATGTTGATATCACATGTCAAAATGATAATATTTGGGGTATATAAATCTAAATAAAATATATTATCAAAACTAATATATGCTTTTCACATTTTTACGTGACTACTAGAAAATTTTAAATTATATGTATATGGCTTACATTACATTATAAAATATATTAGTAAAACTAATATATGTTATTCCCCCCCCTTTTTTTTTTTTTTTTTTGGTACCGGTGAGGTGATCAAACTCAGGATCTTGTGCTTGTGAGGCAGGCGGCAGAATCACTGAGCTAAATCCCTGGTCCTGTTTTTCACATTTTTTAATGTGACTACTAGAAAATTATAAATTATATATATGGCTTACATTCCGTTTCTGTTTTACAGCACTGCTATGCACCTTTAAAAATATAAAGCATGCAAGTACATTGATGGTTAAATGCACTAATTATTTTACCACTGTTCTTTTCAAAGAATACCTTTAACAACCTGCTGGCATTTGAATTTCATGTCTGTTCTAATCTAGCACTGTAGGTGTGAAGTGTTCACAAGTCCTTGGAGAGAATGGAAACTCCCCATGGGAATGACAGATGGGGACCTGTCTAGAGAGTACTTGGTAAAGGAATGTGCTATGTTCAGCCATCTCTTTTTCACTTGACATGTTTTTATTATTAATTAAGAAGCTTGAAAGATCCCTGGTGAAATACTAAAAAATAAAATATGGCCAAGAAGGTTTATACATGCCAATGAGGAGGGTGGCAAACAACAAACTCAAGTGATCAGTGTCGGGTACTGATATTGACTTTAAGGCAGCAGTTGGGGAAACAAGGAGCTTTCTTCTGGTGATCAGATAACACTTAGGAGCTCTTGATCCATTCAGAAAGACTATTTGTACATTTATGCCTACAGTGGTTACAGAAGCAGTTTTCCTAATCAGAACCTCCTCTTTGTCACATTATTCAAGCCTAATAGTTGTTGAGTGCTGTGTGCACACAACTTCTACAGATACTCTGGGGGCTTCAAGCAATATCACAGGCAGAGGTCCAAACCATAAGAGTCATAACTTGAATATGGTCCACAGTGTCAAAGAAAGTTTCCCGGGAGAGGGAAGGCTGGAGGAAACTGGGCTCCAAAAGACAGACATGCCACAAAGGATAAGGGGTGTTTCGTTGTGGCACACGATACTAGAGCAAAGGCTCAGAAAGATGAGAAGGAGAAAAAAATATATACATTCTAGAATGTATCCATGATGAGTAAAGAGAAGAGGGGGTTGCAAAAAAGAAATGTAGCTCTGAGACTTAAGATGTGTTACAGTGTTATCACTGCCCAAGGCAGAGGACATCCTCATGATCTGGCTGTGAATATCAAATATGGAAATAGATGTGTAAGCACCTAACATTATTCCTGGCCTGTTGGAGACACTGCAATATTAATTCTCTTCCCTCCTGTCTTTCATTCAAGGCTTAGACCTCTTGGTTGATGCCCTGAACACCTGAATTTATACCTGCAACCACTGTTGAGCCCTATGTTCTTGCCCGTGATGTTCCTAAACTTGATACTGACCTCTGTTTTGCTCCTAGAGAGGGTTTTAGGTGCTTGTTAATCCATGAAAAACCTGTCCGTCTCAGTAAGGATGAAGGCAACTTGAGTATAGCTTTCATGGAAAATTGGAAGCCATGTTTTTCATCAAAATCAAGGCAAAATAACCATTTAGTCTCAGCAAGGGAGTGCACACTCTGAGCTCAGATTTTGAACTCGATTTATCTGCTTCCTTGGGGCTTCAGTACAAAGTATAACTCTGCCCTGGCAAAGGACTGGAGCATCTGCAGACCAAACACTTCACTGACTCTGTTTTAATTCAACTACAGAAAGAAGACAGCCAGGAGCATTTGTTTTTCTTTTTAGTCAGCATTAATTCTATACCTGCTTTAGTTCTATACCACACTTCTATCACCCCTATGTGATACCTCATGTGGTTCCAAACAGATGGCAGTGGTTTTCTTAATTCTTAGAGAAAAAAAAAAGGTAGTGGATATTTCATACACAATCTCAAAGTGATTTCTAAGACAATCTGCACAGAATGGTGAGGCTCAGTACAGGCACTACAGGCAGAAGTCTGGGCTACACCAAGGACATGAAGACTTCCTTTCAGAGACCACCTGTCAAGTCCTTTCAGATTAGAGAAGCAACTTTCAGAAACCACTTCAAAATAAGCAACTTTCAGAATAGTGGTTACCTTGGGGGGTCGTAAGTACAGACTGGGAAGATGAAAGAACATTCTAAGAATGAATGGAAATAGCACTGTGTGTGTGTATGTGTGGTGTGTGTGTGTGTGTGTGTGTGTGTGTTCTAAGTCTGTACGTTGAGCTGGTTACATTTACACAGAATACATATGTAAAAAGTCACCAAGCTTATACACTGAGATTTGTGCACTTTACTGCATGTCAATTATATCTATTTATGAATCATTTTTATGTTAACTGTACCCATGTTCAGGCCCAGAGAAAGATTCAGGCCTTGCCGCTGCCAGCCACATCAACTGGCACACTCTTCAGAAAGCAATTTGTCACCATCTATCAAAGGCCTTAAAATAGGTTTAGAACTTCTGACTCAGTCATCCCATTTCCGGATGTCTCTCCTAAGGAAATAATCTGAAACATGAGAAAAACCTCTCTGCAGGATGATGGTCAAATAAATGAATAGCAAACATGTTTGCTTGTATGTGACTAGGTTATGTTCTGTGAATATGTCAGGTTATAAAAAAAGCAGGATACAAAAGCTCATTTGTACATTATGATGTGTCCTGATGGAGAAATAGAATGATAGAAAATACCACACAATTAACACAATGTTTAAGTTGCGCTGATGGAATTTTTAGTGATTTCTTTTATGAGACTGTCCTCAAGTTACACTGGAATCACTTTTGTGCCTGTACTCTAGCACTTTCTATGAGATGTAGTTATAAGTGTTGCAAAAGGGATAGGGCAGGGAACCTAGAGGTCTTGGAATGGGCCTGTCTTTAACAATTGCATCCGGGTCTTTGGCATCATGAGAGAGATAAAAAAAATGACACATCCTAAAGTAATTCCATGCCCTATATGGATTCTCTCATATTTGTACCAGTCTTTAAATATTGTCCAGTATACATTTACATACATAAGCCTAATTTAGAGAAAGAGGCAATGCAAAAATTCAAAGCTAAAGTGGCCTCTGGATCCCATGAATGACACAGCCCAGTAGAATGGACATGCTGCCAGGCAACCAGTTCCCAAAGAGGGGAAGTGACCACAAATGTAAACCTTCCAATGCCCAAGTTTGTCTTTCAGCGAAGAAATGTCAATCTGGCTCCAGCCTTCATTTATTCTGCTAGGTAAGTGATCTAAAGGTCAGAAGCTTGAAGCACACATTTTTTTCATTGCCTATAAAAAAAGCAAGCATTTGCCAAGCATCTTTCATCACCTCCTGCTACTTCTAGGATTTCAAACCAAAAATTTTAAATTCCTGTCACTTTTCAGAATTTCTAGAGGTTTTCTTCTTTCCACCTGTAGGGAATTCAACGACAATTTCACTTTTCCCCTCCAGGTTTTCCATTAGCTAAAGCCATTACAAAGAGCCTGAACCTTGTCTTTATGAGGCCTCCTTCAAAGTGGGCTGTCACTGAGGTTGATGGTCCAGTTACAAGATTGAAGACTTGGGCTCTGTAAAGAACAGCTCTTGAAAAGTCATTAGTAAGGTCCCCAGGCCCAAGTTTTTACACCCAATGAAGACAATCCGAGGCCATTTCAGCCCTGGTGAATACATACATCCCATTAATCTACACATCTCTTTTACCACTACATAGAAAATCTCAGAAGGGAGATTTGAAGATGCAATAGAAATGGTTCTCATCTACTAAAATGTGCCCAACAGCTGTACTTAATGAGGGCTGGGAAGAGTGCACACATTCTGTTCCAGGGGCAAACAAAGGGGCCAGGCCCATCTTAGAAGCCACCCAAGCCAACAATGTTTCCCTTCACAGTGAGCCTTCCCACCTGTCAACAGATGCTTAAAGCAACAGGATGAATAGGAAACAGCTGAGTTGGACACCAAAGTCGAGCAAGGCAGCTGTTCCTTGCCTCTCAGTATAAAGAGCATGGCAGTAATACTGAAAAGGAGCTGCTGCTGCATGAATATGATCACTTTGTGCACTCTCCTCTCTCGGCTTGCATTATTTACTGGAGAAGTTGAAGAACTAAAAGTTTGATACTACAGGTAGGCAGAAGAAGATGAAATTATATGAGACAAAGGATAATAATGAAGACTATCATGGGGAGGGAGAAGTTAGGGAGTCACTGAGCTTCAAAATTAAGCTTTAATAGAAAGCCTAAGTTCTACCACATTATTCACTTGAAGAAGTTCATCTCCGACCAGTACTAAATAATAACTGTGTGAAGATCATTTATCTGAATATTTTGATAATAGCTAATGTAATTCCTATTGAAAATTATAAAATAGATTAAGACCAAGACATAATTTGGGGGTGTATTATGATTATAAGATAATTAGTATTAATTCACTTTCCCTTTTAAATATTTTGTCATAAAATATAAATGTACATAAGTGATCACCATGCAAAATACAGGAATAAAGTTTTAAAAGTGAATCACAATTATTATCAAGTTATATCCACTGTTAGCTTTCTGGGGACTTTCTAGTCTGTCTTTCTAAGTATAAGTTTTGTTGTTGTCATTTGTTAACAGCTTTCTTGAGATATAATTCACATAACATACAACTCATCTATTTAAAGAGTACCTACCATTCAATAGCTTTTACAGTATATTCTTTTATAGTATATTCACAGATATGTGTAACTCTCACCACAATCTATTTTAGAACATTTTCATCACCCTCTGCCATCATCTCCCATCCATAGTGCCCCAGCCCCTCACAACCACTAGTTTCTGTTACTATAGATTTGCCTGTTGTTGTTTTAAGCTTCAAAATATACTGTACATTTTTGTCATTTTTTAACCAACATTACAACATAAACATTTTCTAGTGTTAACTGCCATGTTTTCATTAAAAGATGAATAAACTGGAGGTATAGCTCAATGGTAGAGCACTTCCTTAACATGCATGAAGCCCTGCGTTCAATCCCTAGTGCTTTAAAAAATGAGTAAATAATTGCCCGTTAAGTAGATTGATGATAATACATTTAAATAATTGTTGCTGGAAATTCAGATACATTCCACTATCCCCTTTATTCTGATCTGTTTATAGCGCATTGGTTTCTGAACATAATTAATAAGGCATTCATTCCTTTGAATGCAATTGCCAGCCAGTGACATGAGGGCAATGCTGCCTTCCTGCCAGCCTGTATTTCTTCCCTTTCTGTCAAGCTTTACTGCTTGTCTAGAATTCTGCCCACAAAACCCTTAGCAAGGAGTGGTTAACCTTGTCAAGGGGAAACCAGGACTCAAAACTGACCCGTGTGATCAGCCATCAGATGCCGGATGTCTAGTGTTCTGGCATCTTCCTGATCTGATCGCAATCATACCCTGAATACTGTTCCTCCACCGGGCACTGCAATCTGATGCCATCAGGCTGCAGCCAGGAACACACGGTAATCAGGAAACCCTGGAGAACCTAGTCTCCACTCGCAAGGAAGTAGGAAACAAGCTTGCAGGGTCATCTGTAGGGAGAGAAGCTGCACGCTGCACCCTCCCTGATGTGAAAAGTCACAGGATACACACAGCAAATCTGGAGGGAACGTAAGTTTTTTGGTCTCCATCTACAGTATCTGAAACCTGACAATGACTGCTGTTAAGAATTTAATACAGTAATAGTAACTACAAGCAACACTCACTGAGCATTTACATGCTCTTGAGAGGCATTATTTCACTTAATCCTCACAAGGCAAACTTGGAGGTACATATTTCCATTATATATCCCCATTTGATAGATTAAGAAACTGAGATTGCCATGCTAAGTAATCTGTCCCAGATCACACAGCCCTCTATACCCCGCCCCCCAAAAAGTGGCAGAGGCAGAGTCCAAATCTAGGCCTCCCTCATGCCAAAGTTCAAGCCCTCTCATTCATATAAAATCCATCCTCTTACTATAAAAGGACTGAGGCAGTAACACATATTTCTTAACACACCTGCTGCACATCAAGCCCTGGGTGACATACTTTCTCCTAAAGCAATATCCAATATCTCTATGAGTTAAAGTCATCCCCATTTTATAGAGAGACAAATGGAGACCTTGAGAGATTATACGATTGTCTGACACCTCACTGTTAAAACATGGCCCAGCTATGATGAAATCTCACATTCTAACGAAAAAATCTTATCGTTATACCAAAGCTGAAAGAAAAATGTGTTTTAGGTCATTATAAGATCAGAGGCCCATGGAAACCTCATTATTTGAAGACTCAAGACTCAGGAAATTGCTTTTTGGCTAAGTTAAAGAAAAACAAGTTAATCCCTTCTCAGGGGGTGCAATGAGTTTTGAATACTTCCTTTCCAAATGGAAGATAAACTCAATGGAAAAGATATAATTTTCTTCATGATTTGAGAATTGCACATCACACATAAATATGCACTTTGTCAAAGCTTTGTGGTTCACCTTTATGCTTAACAGACCTCTTGGGAAGCAGAAAAATATGACAATTATGCAAATAGCAGTGTTGAGCCAATTGCATGGAAAAGTGGGTGTACTTAAAGAAAAAAAAGGTTTTGGCAAAATTTAAGCTTCCCTTCTTAACAAAGAAGCATTTAAATTCAAACACATTTTTGGCAAACAGGAGGACATAGGTGGTTCTCCTTTCTCTCTAGGTGTTATTAGCACCAGAGGACTCCTAGTCCTTTGTTTTCAGCTTTTAATAACCCAAGTGCTTTCTAATGGTATTTTAAGTGAGTTGCTAAAATCTTCAGGATTCATTTCCCTATGTTGAGCTCCACAGAGATGATTCTCCGTGAGCAAATAAAAATAAGCATTTAAAAGATTTCTTCTCTCATCAAATGGTGAGGAAATCCATTCCTTTTAGCCTGCTCCATGCTTGAAAAGGTTAGTGTGGCCTTTGGAAAATACCAGGCTGTGCATTCCGTACACTGTTAATGATTCCCGGGATGTGCTGACACTTTCGAGTACATCTTAACCTTTTTAAAATGGGGCCTCCATTGTCTTACCTTAATAAGCAGTTTGTTCACCTTATGTCTTACAAAGGCCACCACTGTGGAAAACACATTCAGATGTAAAGCTGCATGGATGAGCGGTGTAACATAAGGAGGACAGAGCACCAATTACACAAAACACGAGCTGCAGAGCCCCTGACCCTGTCCCTGACTCCTACTCAGTAATAACTGTAGTGACAGCTGCTTGCTCAAACAATACCTGATGATGACGCCTCCTCTCAGTATCTTCCTCTAAATTATGACTGTACAAATTTAATTCTCATACACTTATGTGTCTCCCTATACCCTCCAAGCGTCAGGCTCACCAAGTGCCCCCTGCAGTGTAGACAACCAGATTGAAAAGAAATCTAAACAGTGTGCTTTTCCTGCTTGAATGCCTCACATGTTCTGGTGGCAAGAACTCTGACCCATATGGAGTCCCCTGAATTTATGAATTTCTACGCATTCTTGGGCGTAGCTCCAGAATCCCCTACGTAGGATCATCTGTCCCCTCTTTCAGACTCCCAGGCCCATTTCTGCCTCAGCAGCTTGATGCATTTACTGAGCATCAACCAATTGCAACACTCTGTGCTGGGTTCTGGAGTTACAGATATTGTATCCCATAGTCTGGGCCCTCAAGGACCTGCAGACTAAGTTGGGTGCACTTCTGTGGAGTGAAAATGGTTAATTCAAAGATCTTCGTGTCAAATGGCAATTTGTCCCTAACAATGAGAGACCCTCAAGAGTACTGGCAACCAGGCCTTTAAGATTTCCAGGGGAGTGGGCACGTGTCCACAAGTGGGAAGGGAAGGAAGAGAATTTAAGAATACAAAAAAAGGGCCAGGGATTTAGCTCAGTGGTTTCGCCGCCTGCTGCGCAAGCGCAAGGACTCGAGTTTGATCTTGGTACCAAAAAAAGAAAAAAAGAATACAAAAAAAGCTCACTTTAGAGGTCTCTGGTCTCTCCACTGTCCAGCCATAGAAACTCTCCCTCGAAGCTTCCACAAGGGCACTCTGTTTGCTGAGAGAGGCAACAGCTCTCCTCCCCTCTCACAGCAGTGTACACACTTCTATGCAGGTGGGAAATGGACATATCTTCAAGAAATGTTCACTTGTATATCTGTCCTGCCCAATGGCCAGTGAGTTGCTTAAAGGAAGCAGCTGGGCTTCTTCTTCCTGTATTCCACCCTATAAACAGCACACTATATGGCATACCCTAAACCTTCCCTCTTTTCAGCTGAACAAATAAAGAAAGCCAAGCGAGTGCGGGTTGGTTAATGGCAAGCCTTGATTAAAGGCTAAGGAATTTTAATATGGTTTAACACAGTTTTTCCAGGAGAAAAATCAGGAGAAATAAAGCTTTTAAAAATGCAAGGTATATTCATTTGGATTTCCTACAGAATAAAAAAAGCCCAGCTTCCACAGACTCAAACAAGATATTAAAAACTCTGTTGGACAATCTGTTTTTGGAAAATGAAGAGCCATTTAGGATTCATCAGAGCAAAGAGGTTTACTTGAGCCTTGAGGTGGAGAGAAATGGTATTATAAATCCATTTTAAAAAGAAAAGCCAAAAACGCCTAGAAAGCATTTTGCAGTACGAGAGAAAAGCAATTTACTTGTTACTGCTTCAATTTCTTAAATCATCTGGCTTCATAGATCAACACTAACTCTCTTTAAATCTACCAAATGAAATTCCATCCAATGACTCATTACCCAGGGCAAACCACAAATTGTGATTTGTGACTCCAGTAGTTCCCCCAGGAAATGTGGGAAAAATGATCGTCCCGGAAAATAGTAGAGCCCTGCATGTGTGTAAATACACGCCATTCACGCACCCACCTGATTCTGCTCCATTGCATCTAGAATGGGGAAGACTACTCCAAAAGGTCCCGTAAACTTCCCGAACAGGTGTTCCTTATTGAATATGGCCTTCTTGCCACTGTGGAGCCAAGGCTGCCCCACAGGCCACAGCTTGTAATTAAACTTCCAGAATGCAGAATGCCTGGCTTCACTCTGAGTTCCAAGCACTAGAACCGAGTCCTTAAGTCAAATGGAAACAGTTCATGTTGCCTTGCCCCTATTAGGACTTCTCTCAGATACCCATCCTTTACACAGAAACACTGGGGAAACGAAAACTCTCAAACTCAATCTAATCTCTCATTCAAGCCATTCTGTGCACCTCCAGAACTATGACTGCAGCTGCACCAAAGGGGCTCGAGAGAGTGCTTGGCTTGACCCTGTTTCTCAAATTCTTCTATCATCAATTTTCTCCCATCAATTTTGTTTGTTTGTTGTACTTTGTGCATTATTTGGCTCAGCCCTGTCTTGTAAGGATTTATTGTTGGCTTTGCCATGAACATTTAGCATGAGATGTAGATACACATAATACGTATTTTTCTTTCTCTCCTCACAGAAGCTCTGGTTTCTTTATGGCACAGGGATAGTTGTCACCAAGTGACTATTTGATCTAATGCAACGTTTATGCAGTAATTATGTGTTTACAGTTGTATTCTTCCACATTTATACAACACCATCATTTTAATGATCATGAATGTTTTAACCATCTGATTCATTTTTGAACAATCACCCCCTCACCCGACTTCACCAGATTCTGACAAGCCTTCAGCAAATTGTCACAATACTCTCTTTCCATCCACACTCGCCAAACGTATCACTCTTGCCCTCCCCATCCATTTACTGTCAGGGAGGTTCATCAATTCTGTTCTCAAAGATGTCACTCATCTGATGAGATACTAAGAACTATCCCCTGGTTGCCACGTATCTGAAAGCAAGCAGGTCATTAGCTAAATATCTCAGTTCCACTATCTAGCACCAGATGGTGTTTACAGAGAAAGGAGCTATGAGATCTCCAAATGATAGGCCTGGATTAAAGGGATGGTCTAAAGGGACTTTGGCTCCTAGGACCCAGAATTATAAATTATAATATGTGAATTGCAATGAAAGTCCACTTGGCAACACTGAACTTAATAATTTATCATTTTAACTTGGATTCAACTTTTTCCCCACCAAGAAAGGACTTAAACAGAAATTCTGAAATGAAATGTATTACTTCCAAATGAATGCAGGAAAGTTTTCCTTTTTCCTAGATCAGACTTGAAGGTGAGAAATGTGGTTCTGGATTTCTCAACCATGAGCTGAAGAGTGCAGTTATACATGACAATGTGAGGGGCATCCCACTTCCCATCGCTATTAAATGTATTGTCTCTAGGAAGCAAGAATTGCTCAAGATGATAATGCTCTGGAACTGGAATAGGAGGGTAAAAAAGTAGCTCCCCAAGGGCTTGGGGTGCTGCTCATTAGTAAAGGACTTGCCCAGCATGCTCTAGGGCCTGGGTTCAACCCCAGGACTGCAGAAAATATCTCCCCATAGAAGTGAGGGGTTGCAAGTGGATATGCTGAAGAGCTGTGAACTGAGCCTAATCCTTTTGCTCCTGACAATGAAATAAGTACACCTGAGTTCTTATTTGATAAGATCCAATTAGTTTAACAATTGGACTAGATAAGCAACGTGGTGTGTAAGGCTCAGAATAATGAAACAAATAATGTAGATTAACCAAGTCCAAATCAAACATTGAAATAAGGCAAGCTCTGTGGCTCCCTTCTCCCATCCCCTCTCTATCCTTCACTTTCTCCTTTCCCTTGCCACTGTTTCTTCCTTGCTTACCCCCTCTACTTCTCCCATGCAAAAAAAAAGAACCTGTCACCTTTTTTATTAATATTGTTGAGATTTTTAGAGCATGTATATTTCAAGGATGCTGTGAGGACTAAATGATAGTGTGTGAAAATGACTAGCACGGTTCCTGACACATTTGGGGTATGTTCATGAAATGTGTTATTTTACTTTCTCCATTTCTTCTTCCATTCCTTTTTTTTCCATCTTCCTACTCTACTCTTTCTATAGCCATTGTTTCTTTACCTGGTCATAACTAGGAACTGAATTAAATTCTGATATATACATACAGGTATAAAAATGCATAAATACTAGCACCTTAAATCAAGCTGTACCAATCTACATTCCCACCAACAATGGAGAAGGGTTCCTTTCTCTCCACACCCCTGCCAGCATTTGTTATTGGTTGATTTCTTGATAGCAGCCATTCTTTGTGGGGTGAGGTGGAATCTCAGTGTTGTTCTCATCTGCATCTCTCGAATGACCAGTGATGTTGAACATTTTTTCATATATTTATTTGCTGTTTTTACTTCTTTGTCTGAGAAATGTCTGCTCATTTCAGATGCCCATTTTTGAATTGGGTCTTTGAATTTGGGAGGTCTGATTTTTTTCACTTCTTTATATATTCTCGATAGTAGACCTTTGTCTGAGCTACAGCTGCTAAATATTTCTTCCCACATTGTAGGTTGTCTCTTAGCTCTGTTGGTAGTTTCTCTTGCAGTGAAGAAGCTTTTTAATAAGATGAGATCCCAGTTGTTGATTCTTTGTGTTAGCTCCCGTGCTACTGAAGATTTGTTCATAAAGTCTTTTCTTATGCCAGTGTCATCAAGAGTTCTACCTAACTTATCTTCCAGCAAGTTTAGTGTTTCTGTCTTAATATTTAGATCTTTAATCTACTTCAATCTTAGTTTAGTGCGTGGTGATAGGTATGGGTCTAGTTTTAATCTCTGACAGGTTGAAATCCAGTTTTTCCAACACCATTTATTAAATAGGCTATCTTTCCTCCAATGAGGGTGGTTGGCTCCTTTGTCAAAGATGAGATGACTGAGTATGTCTGGAGTTATTTCTGCATCTTCTAATCTATTCCACTGATCTTTGGGTCTGTTTCTTTGCCAGTACCATGCTGTTTTTATCACAGTAGCTTTGTAGTATAGTTTCAAGTTGGGGATTGTGATGCCCCCAGCCATGTCTCTGTTGCCTAGAATTGCTTTTGCTATTCTAGGTTTCTTCTGTTTCCAAGTGAATTTTTGGTTTGTTTTCTCTAGTTCTGTGAAGTATATTGTTGGAATTTTAATTGGCATTGCATTGAATCTACCAGTTTTGGGGGCATGGCCATTTTCACTATATTGGTTCTTCCTACCCAGGAACAAAGGATATCTTTCCATTTTCTTATGTCCTCTTGAATCTCCTTCTTCAGAGTGCTGTAGTTTTCAGTGTAGAGGTCTTTTGATTGGTGCAACCACTGTGGAAATCAGTATGGCGATACCTCAAAGAACTAGGACTACAGGTCCCATTTGACCCAGCTATTCCCCTACTGGGAATCTTCCCCAAAGAATTAAAAGAATCATACCACAGCGATATATGTGCACCTATGTTTATAGCAGCACAATTTGTAATAGCTAAACCTTGGAAACAGCCCAAATGCCCATCGACTGGAAACTGGATAAAGAAGATTCGTTTTTTTTTTTTATAAAATGGGAGTACTACTCAGCCATAAAGAATGAGAAACTAGAGACATTTATAGCTAAATGGATGCATATTGAAGCCATACTCTTAAGTGAAATAAATAGGACATGCATGTGTAAATACCAAATAGTTTCTCTAGTGTGAGAAATTGAAAGTATAAATAAGGATGAAAATGATTAAAATGAATAATTGATAATTTGAAATAAGAAAAGGTCCAAAGGTTTGGGGATGGTGGAAGGGAAAGGGGAAAGAGAAGAAGGGAAAGAAAAATTTATGAGAAAAAAACATGGAATCAAACTCTATGTAGATAGGGAAGGGTGGAGGGGGTGAAGGGTGCACAGGTAATGGGAGAAAAAATAAAACCTAAGATGCATCGTGTTCTGGTACAAACACCCAATGATAGATGTAAATGTATTTTATACCTAAAATGTACCAATAAATATATATATTTAAAATTAATTATTAATTAATTAAATCAAGCTGTATGCTCCCTGTTCTTAATGATAAATGTGGTTATGTTGAGCATTTTATATTTCCTACTCATATATAATGCATACCATGTTTGTTTTTATGAACTTCACAGGGGTAGTTCATAAAAATCCCAAAGCAATTTTAAAACTGCAGTGGGTCAATGGAAAGCAATAGGCTTACAGAGCTTAATTTTTCCAAGTACAAGCAACCTAAGTTGTGCTTAGGTTCTAGTTATAAATGGTAAGAAAGCTCTGAAGGAGGAAATGAAAGCACATGATCTCATACACTCACCAAATTTCAGACTTTAAAAGAAACCCAGCCTTACAATTATTTTATGAGAAATAATGAGCTCATACTCTTATGTAGAACCACGATAGAAACTTGAGACATACCAGCTTTCAGAGAGCTTCAAAGAAGCCTATTAGATTTATTGCTCATTTCTCCCAAGGTCTCCAGTGAGACTGCTCTTCTTACTTAGAGCCTGTTTTTCCCTAAATCAAGAAGGTATCTAAAATGAGCATAAATACCGCTGCTGCATAAAATCACTGCTGCGTCCTTGGGCCTTCATATGTCCCACAAACACTTCCCTAGCACCTCCCTGTAGAAGAGCCTTTTCATCGTGTGAATATGCGTAAAGGGTATAAAACTGAGCTGGAGAGCTACCAGTGACCTTTTATAGGGAGAAACCACAAGTGCAATACTGATTATAGAGCTCAGGGCATGGAAGCATTGCTGCCAATGAAGCTCAATGTCAGGATTAGACAAGGAGCCCTCTCAATGGCAGTGGGGCGCCCAATGAAATTAAAAGCTCACTGACTGCAGCAGTCAACTTGGTGACCCACTATATAAAATAAGGAGCCCCCTACAGTGATGATTCTCACAAGTATGCTCCATGCCCAAATAGCTAGTTGAAAGTGAAAAAAGCAAGCAACCATGTGTCATGTTTTATTAAGACAAAAGACCAGCTTTACTCATTTGCGTTTACAAAGAACAATTTTTTGCAACTAAGTCAGCCAATTATTTTTATAATCTACAGGTCTGCCAAACTAGGTTAAAATTTTATCTGTGTTTTCATAGAAACAAGTTACTGAAACCAATGGACCCAGCTGACATCTCTATAGGCGGAGATCAAAGGGCAGATGAAGTAATTGTATCTCTTAAAGTCTAAGAAGATTGAAGATAAAGAATCTGGGTTAAGGAGAAAACTGGCTATGAAGATACAGTACCCAACACAAATAATTAAGGGTTAGAAAAAAATCCAATCCAATGAACTTAAGGGTTTTGTTTATATGAAAGGAGAGAAAAAACACAGAGAAATTTGGTCACTACATCAACCAGTTTGGACTGAACAGATCAGCTCACCCTACTGCTTTCCAGGGGCCAGACTGGCTTTTAGCTCAACCCATGCAGGCCGCCACCAACAGCTCAGACTGGCAAAAGCTCCCTCTGTGGGGACCATACGTGCTCAACTTTGCTTCTGTAGCAATTATATGCAGCCTAAGTTCAGCACATTCATTTTTACACAGCGGTTTCATTTATTTCTTTATTTCTACATTCAGCGGATTGGTCGCTACTCACCAGCTAGTGAGCAAGTGCCCCTAAACATGTTAAGTCTAAAACATAATACAAACGCATTGTGCTGCTGTAATGACTTTTCATTACCACCTCTAATTAAATGTTTTGCCAAAGTATCAGGAAAATATTTTCCTTTTTATTCTCGGGAAATCCTGAGAGAAGAGGATAGAGAGAAAACAGCACTTCGAGGTTGGCCTGCCTCCCTCCTCCTCCTGCCCAAGTTACAACTACTCCACAGAGAAAAGCAGGAGCCTTCCTGGATTAATGCACACAGGAAAACGCCCCCTTTAGTAATCAGTGCGTCCAATGGGGTGGGGGAGCCTCTGCAGAATTTGAATCCCGGGGATTCTATCCTGTATGATGGTCCTGTCACACAGGCGATGTTGATGCACATCCAATCCTTACCCACAATTCATTATCAACTTGAGACCAGTGGAGCTCTCTAGCCCCATCACAAGTAACTGGATTAATAGCTACTGTCTCAACAGCAGTGCATTTCTAAGAAAATTATCTTAAGAACTATTCTACTTCTTTAAGGAGCAGAATCACCTCACACTTACAAAAGGAAAGGAGTTCTCTTTTTCTGTTGGGTCTTTCTCTGCTTTGGGGATCAAGGTGATGCTTGCTTCCAGGAATGAATTTGGGAGTATTGCTTCCCTTTCAATTTCATTGAAGAGTTTAAACAGTAGTGGCAGCAGTTCCTCTCTAAATGTCTTGTAGAATTCAGCAGTGAAGCCATCAGGGCCTGGGCTTTTCTTAGTTGATAAGTTTTTAATTACATTTTCAATTTCATTGGTTGATATTGAGTTGTTCAGAATTTTTAGGTCTTCTTCGTTCAACTTTGGTAATTCATATGTATCTAGAAAACTGTCCGTTTGTTCTGTGTTTCCCGTCTTATTGGCATATTAAGTTCTGGAAGTAGGTACTGATGATCCTCTGGATTTCTGCTGGGTCTGTTGTAATTTCACCCTTTTCATTCCTAATTGCATGGATTTGGGCCTTTTCTTTCCTTTTTCTGACAAGGTTGGCTAAGGGTTTGTCAATTTTGTTGATTCTTTCGAAGAACCAACTCTTGGCTTCATTGATTTTTTGTATTGTTCTCTTAGTCTCCGTTGCATTGATTTCTCCTCTGATCTTTATAATTTCCTCCCTTGTATGAGCTTTGGGGTAAGCGCTGTGGAAATCAGTATGGAGATACCTCAAAGAACTAGGACTGGAAGTCCCATTTGACCCCGCTATTCCACTGCTGGGGATCTTCCCCAAAGAATTAAAAGAATCATACCACAGTGACATATGTGCACCCATGTTCATAGCAGCACAATTCGTGATAGCTAAAACTTCAAAACAGCCCAAATGCCCATCAACTGGAGACTGGATAAAGAAAATGTGGTTTTTTCATAAAATGGAGTACTACTCAGCCATAAAAAATGAGAAATTAAAGACATTTATAGCTAAATGGATGCACATTGAGGCGATATTCTTAAGTGAAATAAATAGGACACACATGTGTAAATACCGAATAGTTTCTCTGGTGTGAGAAACTGAAAGTGTACATAAGGACTAAATGTATAATAGGTCATGTGAAATTGGAAGAAAAAGGGCAAAGGGGAAGGAAGTGGGAGGGCTAAGGGAAAGGATAGAAGGGAATGGGATTAATATGAGAAAATGGAAAAATAGGAACAAAATCTTTGTAAATAGGGAGGAATGGAGAGGCTGAAGGGAGGGCTGGGTAAGGGTGAAAAATAAGAACCAAGAGAGACTATGTAAAGGTGCAAATTTCCAATGAATGTCATTATATTGTATACCTAAAATGTACCAATGTTTAGAATGAATAATCGAAAATGTAAAATAGGAAGAAAAGGTCCAAAGGGGTAGGGGTAGTGGGAGGGGCAGGGGAAAGGAAAAAAGGGAAAGGAAAACATGATGAGAAATGGAAAAGATGGAAATAAAGTCTTTGTAAATAGGGAAGGGTGGAGGGCGTGAAGGGAGGGCTAGGAATGGGGAAAAAATAAGAACCAAGATGCATTATGTAATGGTACAATTCCCAATGAGAAATGTAATTGTGTTGTATACCTACAATGTACCAATAAAAGAATTTAATACAAAACAAAAGGAAAGGAGGATGTTCTTACTTGTTTCTTACAGCTCAGTAGCCACAGAACCTTGGTTCCAGAATGCCCTGTAGACACCAAATCTGCAGACGCTCAAATCCCTTATATATAAATAGTTGTTACACTGTACTAGTTGAGGAATGACAAGAAAAACTGTGAAATCTTTTTTCTTTCTCCCTTTCTTCCCCTCTCTCTCTCTCTTTCTTTCTTTCTTTCTTTCTTTCTTTCTTTCTTTCTTTCTTTCTTTCTTTCTTCTCTTTCTTGATAGGGTTTTGCTATGTTTCCCAGGCTGACATTTAACTCATAACCCTTCCACCTCAGCCTCCTCCCAAGTAGCTGGGGTTAGAGGTCTGTATGTATCACCACACCCACATGTATAAGTTTGAACCCAGCTCTAGATCCAACTTTTCTAAAAGCTCTGACTTTATTGGCCAATCGCCACCTTCTTTTCTTCCTCTTGTTTCTCTTAGCCTTGCTGCTGCCTCTCCTTTCAACTCCACTTCTAAATGGGGTGTTCAGCCAGGGCAGCCATCAGTAGGGTGAGCTCTGGCTCAGCCACTTACTCTCCAGCCAATTTCTCTTTGTTCCTCTGGCCTCCTCCCAACACCACGGAGATTCTGTAAGAGGAATCAACACCCACAAATCTAATGCAGATTGAACATAAATATGCCCTTGATAGTACTAGTGAAATTACAGAAAGATATTTATAAGATGAATCTCAACCACTGATTAATCTAATCCTCAGGATAAGAACTATATAGATGAAGAAACCTCAAGGATGCTCTCTCAATTACAGTCAAATTAGTTCAATTTAATAAGCATTTAACAAGCATCTACTATGCTGAGCACTGCACTTGATGCTGGGGATATAAAGGCTGGGGATATAAACTACATCTTGACACGTTAAATGAACTACTAAAACAATGTTGTGAGGGCTATAAATAGAGTCTATTAAACTCAAAGTTCTGAGAATATATTAATATAAATATAAATATGCATCCATAATTATAATATATAAAATTATGTATTATATACAGAGTTAGAAGTTGAATCGCAATCACTGAATAATATAATTTTAAGAATGAAAAATATACAGGTAAAAAAACTCAGGATATATTCTCTCAAAGTCATTATCATTAAATTATATAAGTGTGTGCATGTACGTGTATTTTTGTATGTGCGTGCAATACAAGCAGCTGAAATTTAAGAGTTACCTTTCTAACATCTCTGTGTATGTGACAGAGACAACTGTTTTCACATTAAGGGAACACAATTTAATGTCAAGTTAACTGCCAAAAAACTGAGGTAGAAACACCTAACTTAAATGTATACAAACAATTTGGGGAAAAATCTCTACACTTATTACCTGGCTCATAGAAGGTATGCAAGAATTCTGTGGACAAATGTGAATAATGGAATGGCCCTCAGGTTACTCAGAAGAAGGAGGCATTCCTCAGAAATGCTTATGAACATTCGAAGTTACTGTCCAGGGCTGAGGTGTAGCTCAGTGGTAGAGAGCTTGGCTAGCATGCAGGAGGTCCTGGGTTCCATCCCAGCACCACACACACAAAAGATGTTACTACAGAACTCCAGCTTGAGAGGCTCTTAGTATGCATATAGAGTCCAGAAATCCCCCACCCCAGCAACTTCAATGGGCTTTCAGACTCCGAGTCTCCAGCTCCAAGGCTATGCTTTATTATAAAAAAAATATACAAGTAAAGGCCTTATTCTGGAGTCTGAAAATTTTCTGTGTGCCTTCCTTGAATCCACTCAGACGCCAAAAGAATTCTATTAAACATTTAAGAAATTGGGCCGGGGATTTAGCTCAGTGGTTCTGCTGCCTGCTTCAAAAGCGCAAGGTCCTGAGTTCCATCCCTGGTACCAAAACAACAACAACAACAACAAATTTAAGAAATTAATTTTCCTAGCCTCCAACAGATTAAAAGTCACAAAATGAAAGGTCCTTTACACCAATTATGCTGTAGATCAGTAATGGCGAACCTTTTAGAGACCGAGACTCCAAAATGCAACCCAAATCCCACTTATTCACCACAAACTGCTGACACTGCAATAAAACCCGAATGCCGAGGTTTTAGTTTAGAAAAACCAACTCATACACTTGGCTTGCATGCCAACAGAGAGGACTCTGCGTGCCTGCACAGCACAAGTGCCATGGGTTTGCCACCACTGCTCTAGACCAAGGGTCAGCCTGCTTTTTCTGTAAAAGGCCAGGATAATAACATTTATCTAAATGCATTGCTTTGTGGGCCATAAGGTCTCTAGCTCAACTAATCAACTCTTCTTTCCAAGAAAGCAGCATAGACAACATGGAAACAAATAAGCATAACTGTAGTCCAAAAGATCTTTTCATGTGGACACTAAAATTAGAATGTCACACAATTTCCACATCACAGATTAGTCTTCTTTTGACTATTTTCAACCATTTAACAAGGAAAAATGTTTTCTTAGTTGGTTTACTATAGAGAGACATGAGGCGTGGCTATACTTCGCTGACCTCTGCTCTACTCCTGAGAATCAAAAATTCCACATCTGGCCCTTGGAAGCAAAGCATTTTAGTCTATTTGGTAATTTCACTCAAGTGAGAGATCTCATCTACAGTGAATAAGACGTCAGCACTGCCTTTAGTAGAACCCATACACCAAGCTCATCTCATGTGATTTGTTTGTAAGATGCAATGTAAGTGAAGGCTGACATGAGAGCCTGATGATCTTGACCAACAGTGGATGGAGACAGTGTAATCATTAAGCCAGCAACTGGAACACTGCTTGCCCTGATACAGAAATCTAAACAGAGGTAAGAATGCTTTCCTTAAACAGATTCCATTAGAGACAGCAGGATCTCCTCACCAATAGCAGTGATTCTCCATCTCTGTCACGGCATGAGGAGCTAATGTCACTGGAATAGTGCTTGGAGTGGGTGCATTTTGTCAAGCAATGGTCTAGATATCCTTATTCCTGGGCCCCTGAGCTCTTATGGGGGTCAATACTTTTCCTTCTGCTGATGTGGCACTTGCAACCCCCACCTGCAGAGCCGTGGTGCTTAGTTACATGCTCTCTTGATAATCTGTCTGGATGCCATTCTAGACCATGGCACTCTATTGGGCAAGTCTTAGAGTACCAAAAAAAAGAAGGAAGGAAGGAAGGAAGGAAGGAAGGAAGGAAGGAAGAAAGAAAGAAAGAAAGAAAGAAAGAAAGAAAGAAAGAAAGAAAGAAAGAAAGAAAGAAAGAAAGAAAGAAAGAAAAGAAAAGAAAGAAAGGAAGAAAGAGGGGAAAAACAGGAAACTGAACACAGTACCTCCTAATGGGTCATCCTGCACGCCACAGAAGCTGATGCCAGTCCAGGAAAGCAATTTAGTTTAGGTAAGAGGAAAGGTCTCTGAAAAAGATCTTAACATGCTATAGTAGCATGATTTTTAACCAGATGAAATTAAATGGCAATAAACATGAGATCCTGGCTTGGATCAACAAAAATACCCTCACAAATAACACAGAAGGAATTTGGCAGGAAGATGGGTGCATAAATGTGGCCTGGAGAAGGGTTTATCAAGCTTGATGTAATTGACATTCTGGGTTGGCTAATTCTTTATCATGAGAGGCTGTCTTGTGCACTGTAGGATAGTTAATAACATCCCCAAACTCTACTCACTAGATGCCAATAGCACACTTTCCCCCCTTGCTATGATAATCAAATATGTCTCCAGATATTGCCAGAAGTCCCAGGGTTAGAGGGGCTGGCAAAGTCACTCCTGGCTTACAGAAAGCATAGACAAGAATAGTTAAGACTTTCGTCAGTATAAACTTAACAGGAATCTCCAGTATAGCAAGGTCATCAAAAGAATTAAGAGGATCTTGGACTGCTTTGTTGAACTGAAGTAGAGTATAAAGATGAAGATCATCAACATCAGTGAGACTATATTTGAATATTGTTAAGAGGAATATGGAGGAAGAGGAGCCCATTTCCATGAGAAGGACTAAAAGGGAGAGAAAGAATCAAGCCTACATTATCAGAGGGATAGTTGTGCAACTAATTTATCACTCCACCCCCAAGTCTTCTCTAATTCAGATTTCTCAATCTCACTGTGACTGAGAGAGAAAGGAATGCCCTCTCCACTTACCTCAAAGGCATCCTTTCATTCTTTCTTTCATCTCTACTGTATTAGCAGGCCCTTGAAAGAACTCAAACCAGACTAGGAAGGGTGGGAGTCAGATGTCACAATGTGCTCAAAAGGGCTGACATAATGAAAAACAATTAGTCTTTATCAGCGTGGTTTCAAGAAGCCCAGCTAACACCCATGGATGGGAGCAGTGGGGAACTGGATTTTACCTGGATCTATGGATGGAATCTGAGGCTCCTGCCTCTGAGCATGCCACACAGAAGCAATGATGACAATTTGGTTGTAGAAGCAGCTGGTGTATCAGATGGGGGTAGGTGGGTGGAATCGATGACTTTTAAGAGTTCTTCAAGCCTCTAGATCGTAGCAAATAAGTGAACAGAATGCTGCCAGCACTGTGCTCTTTTCAGAGCAGGCTAAGAAGGCAGCACAGGAAACCAGAAACAAGACAGGTGTCATAAAGATCACCTGTTCTCACTGTACCTTTGAAAGGAATACGGCTTATCTGGTAATGAAAAAACGAAGCATCGGCCAAGCTGCTGCTTCATCAGCACTGCCTCCATCCCAGAGATGTACCCCTTCCAGGCACAGCAGATGGCAATGAGCCTACCTAAGACACAGCTTGGCATCGACACATGTCCAACGCTGGCTCAAATTTAAACACAAAGAAACCATTATCTACATCCTTTCTGTTCAAAGGAGCAGTGTCCTTTTGCATACCTGGTTCTCTTCCACAGGGTGGGCCCTTCTACTTTCCTGGCACTTAATCTCAGTGGTGCTCAGTATGGGCCATTTTCATAGATGTGTGCCACAGACTCAGGGATTGGAAAGGGGAGGTCTCTTCAAGCCTGAAATACAAGCTCGATAGAAAGCTTATAATTACTTAATGGGACCGCGAAAATTCTATGCAGATCCCCAGAGCATCCTTACTGAAAACCAACAGTATTCTGGTAGGTATTCGAGTAGTGGAAGGAAGCAAGTGTCCAGCTCTGGAAACAGTACTCTTCTTAAATGCAAGTATTCTAACAACTGCAAAGGTTAGTCACAAGCAAATGAATAGAAGGACTACAATCTCATAATGCATGCTTATAGAGTCCTCTCTTCCTTCCAAATAATGCAGATGAATGTAGCTGAATAATCACATCCTGAAATGTGCCCAGGGAACTGGTATATCTTAAAGGGGAAAAGAGAAATCTCCTTGTCCCTGAGCTAGTCCAGGGAGAGAAAGAGTGGGGTGTGAGGAAAGGCAAGAGAATGAAGGAGGCTCGATATTGATAACTAGATAAAACTCAAATACGGTGGTTTGGAAGAGTCTTTTCCCCTCTTCATTAAAGACTGATAAAGCTCAGCAAGCCACCGACAAAGGTAACAATCTGTTTTAGTGTCCATTTTTCACTCTGTTACAATTTTAATAAATTCCTTCTGGTGATTTTTTTATTACAGAAATAATTTTGGCTTTTATTCCTTTAGGCAGCACAGCATATTAGCATTTGGATCCTCCCACAGACAATGCAAAGACATAGTTAAAAACCCAGAAAGGGGCTGGGGATTTAGCTCAGGGGCTGGGGATTTAGCTCAGTGGTTCTGGCGCCTGCCTCACAAGCATAAGGTTCCGAGTTCGATCCCCAGTACCAAAAAAACCACACACAAAAAAACCTGGAAGCAAGAACCAGAAGGTATTTCAACTATACATACTGTTCTGCTGGCTTCTAAGAAGCCAAATAGCTGTATATGGAGAAAAGCAAGTGGGGAGGTTGCCAGCCAAACACAACTATCTGTTCCAATCAAAAATTTTATGATCATAGAAAACTGCATTAGATCATAGGAGTTAGGCTAATAATATCAGACAATCATTCCTACCTAGGTGAAACATATGATACTGTAAATATTAACACAGAAAAGAAACATTATTTTTCAGCCTTCATTTTCAACAGATGCTAAGTATTCAATAAAGTAAAATACCTGTGAAAATGTTTCAGTGGGGCATACCAACTTTATAAATTACCCACTGGGTGACATTACAAATATCAACAGATCTGCTTTATCTACTATACGAATAATAAGGTATGATACATATTTCTTTCACCTATCTCCTATTAGCCAACGGTATGTGATCATCTATCAAAATGACCACTGTATACAAAACTACCTATAATAAATCAGAAAACTTTCAGAGTGCTACACAGAAGCTAGAAAATAGCAATATTAAGCCATCTAAACATTACAAGATTCATCTTCCTACTTGCAGAGACTTACAGGACCAGAAAGTGTTTTAAAAATCATTTAATTCAAACTTGTTTTATAAAACGATACCAAAACCCAGAGAGGCAATCTTACTTGGCCAAGGTCATACAGTATGCCCATGGAAAAACAAGTTAGAACCCAGATCCACTGCCTCCTAGTAGACACCCATCTCCACCCACTACCAACAACTTTTCATTTTCTACATCAACACAGGTCCATATTTGGCATCCCAGAAAATGAAGGTCAAATTTCAGTAGGAGTTTCTGTTTGACGAAGGGCATAGTGTATGATTTTATAATGTTCCCTTAAAGGTTTATGTTGAGTATTTTAAAATTTTCATTTCATTAGTACATGTTTGCAGTATATTAAGTTTACATTCATCTTAGGGAGCAGGTACATGTACTCAATATATCTTGATTCTTTTTATTCCCCTTCTTTACCCCTCCCACTTTCCTTCTTCCATCTCTAGATCCCCATTTTCCCATTTTCATTATTGTTAGTTTTGTCATTTTTAGAGAATTTTTTCAAGAAAGATTTTTATTTTTTTAAGCTCACATTGTAACCAATGCATTATCATGTAAACAATGATACGGTCTGGTAAGGCAACTTTGCCCATTTTTCCTTCTCTTTAAATTTTGCCTCTGGCCCAGAATTGGTCTCTGGCCAATAGAAAAAGGTCTCTGCATACTTTCCCACACTTGCTTTGTCTATGAAGGGAAGAGTCAGAAACAATGAGAGTGAAAAACAACAATGGCACACAAAGTAACATAGCTGCACAAGCCAGGCCATCTGAACTAGTTTGTGTGACTTTTGCACATCTCAATTTCTTCTTGTCTAAAACAAGGAGGGTGCCTACTAATTAATTGCTAACTACTCTGGGATCACACATTCCTAACTTGGTTTACATGTCCCACTGCCCGCTGGGGAGAGAGAGAAAGGGGTAGGGTGGATGTATGAGAGAGAAAACATGTTAGAGCACAGGTGAGAAGTCTACACATACATATGTCTAGAGATAATTTATTTTAACATAAAGGTTAAAGTACAGATAAGGAATAGTTTCTCTCTCCTCCCCCCTCTCTTCCACATAACACATACTAGTGAGGAAAACAACCTGATACATTCTCAACTGGAATCAGGTCAAAGCATCTTGGCTTGGTTTTTTGTGCATGCTACTATCCTGGCACTACATAGTGAAAATAAGTATATTTTTCCCCTTTCTTTAACAATCCTGAGCAACCGATCATTGCTTTTCTACTTGCCTAACATTCTCTGTCATCAATTGTCCTCTTCATGTTTCACAATTGGAAGTCTATTTTTGGTACAATTTGGAGCCTCTGGTCTATGTAGAGATTAATAAAAGATCCATAAAACCTGTGTTACAAATATATTAACCTTATCCAATTTGTTTGAGTCATTGTGTTACTAGGGTCTCAGCACATATCAGAGAGCTGGAATTATTTCCATATAATACTAAGGAATACAGTAAGGAGGAGAGAGATGATTCCTTCTAATGAAATTTGGCTTTTCTGTTTTACCCAAAGGTGGTCAAAATGTGATCCATAGCCTGCAAAACCAACTTAAGAAATAAACACCCACCTCTATGTGTTTTTTTACATAGACACATCTTGCGATGCTGTCTTGAAGAAAAATAAGTATTAGAAAGATCATGGTCTCTGGCTCCAGAAAATCTTAGGTTCAAGCCCCAGGTAGTCACTGTGTGAATTTGAGACTTTGGGAAAATCATTTGACTTCTCAACTTTAGGGTCATTATGCACATTAAGCTAAACAATGGGTGAAAATGATCTAACATACAGCAAAAACATAACTGACATCACTGCTCTCCTGTTAGAGGTTACTTAAAATGGTTGATGGAAACAATATCCTTAGCCAGGGATAATTTAAATATCACTTCATAATTTGCCTGGTTTCACAGATTTGTATCATGCATTTTAAACATGGGCTATATTACCCACAAGGGAAGAAAACTGTTTCTTATAAAGAAAGAAATCTTAGATATAGAGTGGTTTGTGGTCTTTCATATCCAATCTTAGTTTCCTTTCCAATCTTACTCCTTAGTATTTAATTTCTCTTGTTAGGGATAATTTAAATTGAATTTAATATCGTCTTTAGGGTGATAGCATGAAAAAAAGATTGTGAAATAGTGGTCTATACTGTTTGCATTATTAAAAAGATAGATTCTGGGTATTTTTGCCCTATTTCTCCACATTGGAACCTCCTAAAACTGCAGTGGTGTTAGTTGTAAAAGCCAGAAGTAACGCAAAAGGCAAAAGGGTATTTGACATTATATATAATAATATCTGGGGTATACACATGGCATTGTTTATATTTTTAATATTTAAAAAATATTTTTAATATTTAATCATAGTTAATTCCATTTATTGGAGTCCCCCTATCTAAAGCTTTATATGTCCCTCCTTCCCAGTTTCCAATTCCAAGCACTGTTTCTAATCCATTTCAGAAAGACGATATCCATGTTACTTTCTTTCCTTTTCAATCAGGATTTGGGGCAAGTAGTACCATTTCAAAACATTCTTGGAGCAGACCCAGATTAAATCTAAAGCTTCATCCTGGCGATTTGCATTGCCATCCAGCCATAAAACTGCATTCCATTTTCAAGGGCGACCTCCTTGGTATAAATCCATTCAGCTGTCTCTAATGAATGTGAAAGTGTCAAAGTCTTCTCCTATTCTGTTATCAATTAATGAGCCTGAGGGCCTATTCCAATATAGTGTTCAGATTATAGTCCTATAGTTACCTAAAGCCATTCTGTAAAACGGATAAATGGACACCACATCCAGTTCAGTCCCTTACATGTCAGGGTTCTGATTAAAGTAACAGAGGCTTTCTAAATGGGAGGCCACTACACTGCTGACAGCCCCAGGCTCTGCTGCCTTTCTGTGATCATCCCTGAAATCCTGGAGACACTTAGGTCATTTCAATTTGAGATTTATCTGGTCTTGCACTTTTTGCTAACTCCCAATAATTTGTAGTTCTTGGGAACAATATGAGCATGGATAAATGAAATTCACAATCTCCTGATGCACCATAACTAAGAGCATCAGTCCCTTCCTCATTTAACTTTTTCACCTCCAAGAGCTTTTAGAGAAAAAATTAAAAATTGCTTCCATCCATCTCCTTGCCCCCATTACTACACAAATGTGGAATCTGGGGCTTTCAAAAGAAAAAGGTAAGCATTCTGACAGTAAGAAGTAACGTTAGACAGAATACTCTCCCCAAAAGGATAATCAGACTGTAAATAAGCAAGATCTGGACCCACTGTGACTCAGAAACATCAAGTCTTCTGAAATGTTACATATGATTGTAAGTGAATTGGGGCAGGGAAGACATTTCATGATCCTTTAGCACTGTAGGTGGCATGAAGCAGGAGCATGCTAGATACTTAGGTAATAATGTACTTCAAAAGAAAAAACAAGTACCCAAATCCCATATAACCATACTCTCTGTTATGGTGTGTGTTTAGATGTCCCCCCAAAGCCTCATGCAGATGAGGTGAGACTTTCTTTTTCAGAGGTAGTTGAATCTCAAATGTGTGATGCTGGGGTTAAGGGGGCGTGTGATTACTAAACCACTACACGTGAGTGATTAGTTTGGCACCGCCCTAATTCCAGTAGTCTGGATGGGAAAGAAGAGGCAGAAAGACTCGGTGAAGGTGCCTCATTGCCTTTGCTACCTTGTGCGCACCAGGTTGTTTCTGTTCTGCCATGCCTGTTTGTCATCCCTGTCTTGTAGTTGGCCGATTATGGACTGAAACTTCCACGAACTGTTAGCCAAATAAACCCCTTCCCTTTTAACTTTGGGTATCAGGTATTTTGTCTCAGCAAGGAGAGAAAAGTAACTAACACACTCTCCTCTCCATGTGGGAAAAGGGCCAGCAGGCCCGTTTGACAGCATTTTGGAATCTGTACAATTCTCACAGCTTTCACTCTATTGCTAGTCACAACACTATTCTTTGCTGGGATTGTTTAAAGACTGCTATCTTTATGATTCCACAAGATCTATCTTTTCATACATAGACATCTTGTTTGAGGGAACGCAGACTTACTTCCTCCTCATTTGCCTTAAAGGACTCTGGTACTAACCTATCCATGGCAATGTAAATAAAAGAGCCCAAAGTAGTTGCCATGGCCCAGTGCTATGCAGTAAGAAAAGCTCTGCTTCTAATCCTAGTTTCTGCCTCTAACAAAGAGTATCTTGGGTAAATATCTGCCCTTCAATGTCTTCACCTATAAAATTGAGATAATAATGTCTGCCCTCCTCGGTAGAATAAAATAAGTGCAAAAATATTTTAAAGTAAAGCAAAATGGCTGAGTAGTACTCCATTTTATAAATAAATTTAAAAAACAAAACCACATCTTCTTATCCAGTCTCCAATTGATGGGCAATTGGGCCGCTGTAAACATGGGTGCACATATATCACTGTGGTATGATTCTTTTAATTCTTCGGGGAAGATACTCAGCAGGGGAATAGCTGGGTCAAACGGGACTTCCAATCCTAGTTCTTTGAGGTATCTCCATATTGATTTCCACAGTGGTTGCACCAGTCTGCACTCCCACCACAATGGAGAAGGGTTCCTTTCTCCCCACAGCCCCGCCAGCAATTTTTATTGGTTGAGTCCTTGATAGCAGCCATTCTTTCTGGGGTGAGGTGGAATCTCAGTGTTGTTTTCATCTGCATCTCTCGAATGATCAGTGATGTTGAACATTTTTTCACATATTTATTTGCTGCTTTTACTTCTTTGTCTGGGAAATGTCTGTTCATTTCAGATGCCCATTTTTCTTTTTTTTTTTTTTTGACTGGCATGGCAGAACCAAAATCTTTATATGTAGATGGAATGATCATCTACAGAGAAAACACTAAGAAATCCCTAGGAGCCCCTAGAACTTGTACTTGAATTTAGCAGGATTAGAAAACACAAGGTACATATAAAAATTCAGGTCTGTGTATACTTGCTATAAATGAAGAATTGGATATGGAAATTTAAAAGTTATGTAGGAGTACAAAGGACCTAGAAAAGTTAAAAATAAAAACAAAAACAGTGTTGGAAGATGTTTAGTACCTAATTTTAAGACTTTCTAAAGCTACAGTAATCAAGGCAGTGTTGGTGTAAGGAAAGACATATAGATCATTGGAATAAAACAGAGAATCTAGAAATAGAACCACACATATATGGTCCACTGAGTTTTGAAAGATTATTTAACATTAGCATTTTATAGAACATAAACTCAATTCAAGAGCGAGGAAGAGATAGTGTTTTCAGCAAACGGCACTAGAACACCTGGTATCCATATATAAAAAATTAACCTCAACCCTCTTTTTCCATACATGAAAATAACTTGAAGGGATCTATGGACCTAAATAAGAAAGCCTAAAAGTATAAAACTTTAAGAAGAAATTATAAGGGAAATATTTATGAATTCAGGGTAGGCAAGAACTATCTAGGATACAAAAAACATGATGTATAAAAGAAAAAAATTGATAAATGAGATTCCATCAAAATTTAGAACTTTAAATGACATCATTAAAATGAAAAGTAGTCCTTAAACAGACCATATTTACAATGAATATAACCTATGACCGGAATATATAAAGAATTCTTAGAGCTCATTAATAGACAACCCAATTAAAATGTAGACATAAAAAGATGATAAATAGCCAGTACCGCACAAGGAATGGTGTGCAACTCTGGAATCAGAAAAATACTCATCAGTACAATAATAAGATTGAATTATATACTCATTAGGGAGATGAAGTCAAAAGTTTTAAAAGCCTTGTCATGACTTTTTCTTTTTGTTGGATTCTCCCCCTTTGCGTTTAATTTGTCACACCCAATGGATTCATTCTGCTGGGTTTCCTGGGGTTGTGATCCTCATTGTCTTTTCCTAGGGTATTGACTAAAATTTTTGGGGGTGCCAATTTGGTATTCATGAAGTTCCTGAGTTGCTCTTTATCATGAAAGTATCTTATTTCTCCATCAATTTTGAAAGATAGCTTTGCAGGGTACATCAATCTGGGTTGGAGGCTGTTTTCCTTTAGGGCTTGAAATACATCACTCCAAGCTCTTCTTGCCTTGAGGGTTTGCATTGAGAAGTCTGCTGTGATTCTGATGGGCTTTCCTTTGTATGTGATTTGTTTCTTTTCTCTCACTGCTTGTAGAATTTTGTTCTTCTGTTGGATTTCTGGAATCTTAACTATTATATGCCTATGTGTAAATTTTTTTTTTGATTAAGGGTGGCTGGAGTCCTATATGCCTCACTTATCTGTATGTCAAGTTCTTTTCCCCTGCTTGGGAAGTTTTCTGCCATCACTTCTGTGAACAGTTTTTTTTATGTCATCTGCACTCGCTCCTCTTTCTTCATTGACTCCAATCAGTCTTATGTTATTCTTCTTTGCATCATCTAGCAGCTGCTGGATTGATTTCTCATGTTCCCTTACAATTTTAAAGCAATTTTTCTTTTCCTCCTCACTAACTGCAATCTTATCTTCTATATGTGAAATTCTATCCTCACATTGGTTCATTCTGCTGCGCAGACTTTCGATGGAGTTTTTAATCTCTTGGAAATCTGTTTGTATCTGTTTTATGGATTCCATTTGTTTCCTATGTTGGGATTCCATCATGTTCCTCAGATCCTCTATTTTTTTATCTGTGTCCTCTCTAGATTTATTAATCATGTCTTGCACCATGAGCAAAATCTTTGCTGTTATCTGAGTAATTATTTCTGATTTCATTTTTCCCAGATCCTCTCTTGTTGCCAGTTCAGAGAGTCCAGGTGGTTGAGTATCAGATTGTTCCATCTCGTTTCCCTTTGGGGTTGCTGTAGGTGATCTGGAACTCTGTATTTGAGGCTTGTTTATGTGTTTTCTCATTTCCATGGGGGGGCGTTGCTTCTGGCGCCCATGCGGCTCACCTTCTCTGCCCTAGGAGCCTGGGATGGAGGCGGGAGCCTCCTTCCAGGTGCTGGGACAGGCTCGAGATGCCCATTTTTCAATTGGGTCTTTAAATTTGGGAGGTCTGATTTTTTTAAGTTCTTTATATATTCTGGATAGTAGTTCTTTGTCTGAGGAACAGCTGATAAATTTTTTTCCCACATTGTAGGTTGTCTCTTAGCTCTGTTGGTGGTTTCTCTTGCAGTGCAGAAGCTTTTTAATAAGATGAGATCCCAGTTCTTTGGTACTGGGGATCGAACTTGGGACCTTGAGCTTGGGAGGCAGGCGGCAGAACCACTGAGCTAAATCCCCAGCCCAAGATCCCAGTTCTTGATTCTTTGTGCTAGTTCACCTGTGACTGAGGTTTTGTCCATGAAATCTTTTCCTACACCAATGTTTTTAAGAGTTCTTCCTAACCTCTCTTCCAGTGGGTTTAGTGTTTCTGTTTTAATATTTAGATCTTTAATCCACTTGGGTTTTAGTTTGGTGCATGGTGAAAGATAGGGATCTAGTTTTAATCTTTGGCAAGTTGGAACCCAATTTTTCCAGCACTATTTATTAAAGAGGCTATCTTTCCTCCAGTGAGGGTGTCTGGCTCCTTTGTTGAAGATGAGGTGGCTGAGTGTGTCTGCAGTTGTTTCTGCATCTTCTAGTTTGTTCCACTGGTCCTTGGTCTGTTTCTTTGCCAGTACCATGCTGTTTTTATCACAGTAGCTTTGTAGTATAGTTTCAAGTTGGGGATTGTGATACCCCCTACCTTGTCTTTGTTGCCTAGAATTCCTTTTGCTATTCTAGGTCTCTTCTTGTTCCAAAATGGAGTACTATTCAGGCATAAAAAATGGTAAACTAGAGACATTTATAGCTAAATGGATGCACATTGAGGCCATAATCTTAAGTGAAATATATAAGACACATGTGTAAATACCGAATAGTTTCTCTGGTGTGAGAAACTGAAAGTGTAAATGAGGATCAAAATGTATAATAGATAATGTGAAATAAGAAGAAAAGATCCAAAGGAGAAGGGGAAGTGGAAGTGGGAGGGGTAGGGGAAAGGAAAGAAGAGAAAGAAAAAAATATGAGAAAAAGAAAAAATGGAAACAAAGTCTCTGTAAATAGGGAGGGGTGGAGGGGTTGAAGGGAGGGCAGGGGAATGGGGAAAAAAATAAGAACTGAGATTAACATGTAAAGGTACAAATTCCCAATGATGAATGTCATTATATTGTATACCTAAAATGTACCAATAAATTTAATGAATAAAATATATATATATATATAAAGTAATCTATAATGAATTTGTAGTCTCTACGACAATGAATACAAATAATTTTAGCAGACATTAGGAAAATTTCCTTTTTAAAAACCTGCAGTAACACTTTCTTTACAATGTAGAAACTCTTCAAAAAGATCCACCTCCAAATGTTCATTGTGGAAGACAAAGTTGCATTGTTATACACTTTACAAAGATTTACCACTTACGTTGGAGTCAACTGACCAAAATTAACAGCTAGAATTGTTTTAAGATGTTATAACACAAAGTATCAGACTACCAAGCCATTTAACCTCACCTCTGCTCTCCCTCACTCCTGGCAGCTGACAAGAGCATTGCTCCTGCTGTCTCTAAAATACAAGAGAAAACAGCCATCTTTAAATTTCCCGTGGTTAGCTCAAGAAATGCCATGCTTAATGTGCTTTGCTCTCTCATCTGAATGTATTTGAGGTGAGTGTTAAAATGCCCATTTGGGAAAAGTTTAACTCTTGTAGCCTATTATCTTCAAATTTTTGCACTCAGTGAATTGAATAGGAGAGATCTACTATGGGGTGAATTTTCACCCAGAAGATCTTCAACAGTTCTTCAATCCATTTACTAGGACTGGGGCTCTCTAACACTCACAATGATTATAAGAAATATCATTGGGTTATGGTTCTACCATGCCCCATGTGCCAAACATCATATCCGTGCCTTAGAGACATCATCTCACTTTAGTCTTCAAATCTGATGTTATGGCTGTTTTAAGATGTTAAAACTGACATTCAAAAAAAAAAACTGACATTCAGAGAAATGGTATGAAGTGCTTAAAGAGATTTGATTGTAAGTCACGTGAAAGCAAGGGCTATGTCTGTTTTATTCACTCACACAATCCTGGTGTTTCAAAGAATATCTGGAAAATAGTAGGCATTCAATAAACATTTGCTTAATGACAGATAGAAAAATGGCACTACAAACAAATGGCTATACCAGTACACAAAATGAACTGGGACTGGGAGTTTAGAGGAGGAATAATGTATTAAAATGAAACAACTTTTTAAAAAATAACATTAACAATAATAAACAGTCCCAAGTCATTTACTAACTAGAAATGTGTGACCTTGGTGGACTGACTTCAATCCTTTACTCTCTAAATTGATGCAGCCCAAATCTTGAAACTATCTCAGTTGCCATTTAGAATTTGATTGAAACAATCTAAAATAACTCTTAATTTTCTTTGCTCATGAAAAGAAATGAATTTCTATCAGGGCCTTAAGAAGCACACCTGTAATCCCAGTACTCTAGCAGGATGAGACAGGAGGATCACAAGTCTGAGCCTAACTCTGGCAACTTAGCAAGACCCTGTCTCCAAATAAAAAATAAAAATGGGCTGGTGATGAAGGCCCTTCATTGAGAAGGGCCTGGGTTCAATCCCCAGTACTGGAAAAAAATGAGTTCCTGAAAAAAAAAATTTCTTTTCCATGCAGGGCAACTGGTATGTGGTTCTCCGATTTCTTTATTGCTAATTATAATGCTCACAGCATCCTGGAAACAACAACTGAAGACAGGCCACTATTAGAGTTTTTATGTAAATTCAAACTTGACATGTGTGAAATTATGGATCAAAATAGAACCTTCATTTCCCTCGACCAGTACTGTTTAATAATTAAACTTGAATTAGTATGCATTCCTAAGAGCACATTTGGCTGCCTTGCTTAGAGAGTATGTTAATATCAATATTACCTCAGTATCTTGAAACTGAAATTTAAATACCATGAGAATGATCACTGGACTGCAAATATTATAAAAATCATGTAGGACTAGATTTATCATCTTTTCTTCAGATTTGTTTAATTCATTACATTTTAAAGCTATATTTTTTTTCCATAAAGATCAAATGCTTCTGCCAACAAAGAAGTTTCCTAAGAGCCAATTACTATTAGTATAGTAAACTAATATTCCTCCGGGAAAGCTAAACACAATCCTTCCAGGTACCCAGGCAAAAAGAAGATGTAAAAACAGTAAAACAAAGCTATTGTGGGGAACTCATTATGAAAGAAAAACAATATCCCCAAAGTAAACACTCAAGCTACATCAAATCAGATACCACATCGTTTGGAAATGGAAGTATCTTTGATAGGATATTTACTATAAGCAGTTGAGATTTAAACAAATAAAATTATAGGAGAAAAAAGATTGAATTTTCTTACGAGGATTTATCATGGTTAAACAGGCAATCTCCTGCAGTTTGAGAAACCTAGGCTGTAACTCTGGGCACTGCTCTCAGGATGGAGGAGTAAAGGAAATAAACAAAAGAAGGCTAACGTTGTAATGGGAGAAAATCTAAAGTAATACTTGAAAAAGTGAATAAAAGCTTATTTGTGATCTGGACACTCAAAGAAGAAATAAAACAGCCACTGTCTTTGTGCTAAGCAAATCCATAATAGAAAAGAAGATAGAAAGATCTAGGCAAACATGGATATAAAAATTGATGAGTCCTAGCCAAAAAGGATATCTGTTATTTTTCTTATATTACTTCTAAACATTTCTTAATTAGGGGGAAATAAATAGATGACCATGAAAGCAATGGATGGTTTAAAGAAAATGAATAGCAAGGAAAGATGGAAATGTTTATGAAAACTCCAGTGTACACAGAAGGCCCCATTTAGTTTGGAAAGGGACGTGGTTGAGACCACACATCGCTAATAAATGGCAGATCTGGACAAGAGAAAACTTCACGAAAGCACAGTCCTTTGTCTGTTTTGTTCATGCGAATGAGGACTGAAGTACAGTAGATGCACAATATTAAATATTTTTTGAAGAAAAGAAGAAAGGGTAGAAGGAAGGATCAATTCAATAGAATTCAAAAAGTATATGTTATATAATGTCCGATATGGAATTCCAAGAGAGAGTATAGCATGGCACTTGGCTCCCAGATTTTCTGGTCTATTCGTTGTAGGCAAGAGGTGCACATGAGAGGGTCATTCATTACCAAATGTTATATACTGAGAGCCAAATGAGTGGTGTGCATGTCAGCCCTGCCAGGGGTTTGCTGATAGAGACTCCAGTATGAACTACAGTGCACAGGGAATTCTTGATGGTAAAAGAAGAGCCCTAATTTCTAATAAAGACATTAATGTGGCTAGAGCCCCCAAGCCTCTTGACTTCCTAGTGTAACAGGATCTCATCTAATAATACTGAGGAAAATGTCTTCATAGTTTTCAAATTTTGCATTATCTTCTGTGCTGCTCACAAAGCACTAGGTGGTGAACAGTAATGGGATGATCTCTTTTGAAAAGGGGAAGGAAGACACATTGCCTGAAATGAGAATTTGATCCAATGACGTACATAGTTCCACCTATCCATCTTCAGAATTTGGGAGTCTTTGTTTTTTTCTTCCAGTACTGGAGATAGAACTCAGGGTCTTGCGCATGCTAGGCAAGCACTCTTACCACTGAGTTACATCCTCAGCCATGGAAGGTGGGAGTCTTCATGTAGATGTTATTATACATGCAATGAGAAGATGCAATACAGTGTATCCATAGACAGGTTAAGAAAAAGAGATTGTTCAGTAGAACAGGTGAGTGAAAGCACACCCAGAAAATGTGGGGATGATGGAGTAAAAGCAAGTACTCCTCTAACACACAAGATAAGTCAATTCTCTCATTTGTTCTGCAATAATCCACCCAGAATGAAGCTGCTCCCCTGCAGGAACAGCTATGGCTACTCTTAGCACATATGGTGTCTTGATACAGGATATTGAAAGGTAACCTCTCCAGGCGCCCCTCTTCCAGGCAGGCATATCCCAACTCCAAGCACAGGGCTTGGCTGAGCAAAACACAGGCTGCATGTCAGCTCCATCTCACTTCAGCTAGGCACCTTTACACAATTGTCACATTGCACACCCAGACATCTTGGTCCTGGAAATAGCCTATTCGATTTTCTAGCTGCTAAATTAGTAGGTGATTCCTTTTACAGATTCTAAATCTACCTTCCAAAGGCACTTGGTTTCCTCCTCCTTAGCTATCAGACTGTCCATCAAGTGCTTTTACTGCTCTTGTACCACTTGTCAAACAGGTGACCACATGTAGCTATCTCTTGGAAAGAAACTCAAGGCAGCCTCACTGCTTCAGTAGTGTCACTGAAAGCAACCCATGTAGGGATTTAATATAAGAACTACGTATATACAGACACGGATCATGACAAATTTATCCACACTCAAAGGGATGCAAGCAAAATATGAAATAGACAGAAGTTGTCTAATACAAAAGATACATGAACTTGAAGGAGCCCCATAGTAAGAATAGGGGAAATGGAGAATTGGAGGAACATTAGGGGAAAATATATGGAAGAAAGTGTAGTGAAATTATAAGAAGTTCTATGGACACAGGCTAAAGCATTGGGATGTGATCTGTTTAGGAAAGAAAGGGGGAGGGGAAAGAAGGAAAGGAGGGAAAGATGGAAAGAGGGAGGGAGGAAGAGCATTGGAGGCAAGAAGGGAGGGAGGGAAGGAAGGAAGGGATGCAAAGGAAGGAGTGAAGAAGGGAAAACAGCTCCTTTACATCCATATGCAATTCTGATTGCCCAGTTTGGGTATCAGAGTTCACTAATGAATGTGAACTGAAATCAAATCCAATGCCTTTCAGTTCATTATGATTTACCATAGTCACTGAAATGGCTCTTACTGAACCATCTGTGTGTGCAGGGGAAGGACAGTTTGTTGATTTTTTTCCCTAAGGGAAATCCGCATCCAATGTGGTCTGCAAAATCTGGCTTGAATGATACTCTCCCTAGTAATGGGCATATCTGAGCTTATGAGCAGTCTGGCAGTCTGTAGTTGACTTGTTTTATAGTGTCTCAGCTGGGCTGTTTCCAAGTCCAGTGCATTTGGATTTTCTTCTGGTATTTCATCTTCATAATATGCAGTTTAATTCAGCACAGCCCATTCTACCAGATGGCCTGCTCTTTCACTCCCACTACCTCTGCAAAACATGCCCACACAGAGTTTTTGTACATCTTTCTTCTGCCAACCATTGCAGAATAAATCTCATTGTGTAAAGCAGTACTGTCTTCTCCAGACTAGGTTCAACTGAAGACTGGGTAATTCTGATCACTTGCTGCTCATCAGAACAAGAAATAGCTGTCTAAAAGCAAAGTGAGAAAATGGGGCAGCTTCCGACAAGAACCAATGCTCTGCAAATATAATTCATTTCTGTGACTGCTTCTTTGTTTCCATTTTGTATCTTTGAGAAGATACGACAAAGGTAAATAAAAATAAATCCCAAGACCCTAATATACCAACTGTTTTTCTTTTCCTGAGTTCTCTTTCAGTCTGGATCCATATGTATGTGTGTCTTTTCACAGAGTTGAAATTTTAGCCTAGATAAAATTGTGCCCCGCTGTTTTTCATCTTCCATTAACATTTTCCACATAGTTGTCATAATTTTACTTTAACAGATGTATAATATTCTACAGAGTACATGTATCATAATGTATTGACCATCCCCCACCATTACCATGGCCCAGGATTTCATACCACTTCCTTTTCCTTTATTGGAGCTCATTTTGTAAATTAAAATATTCATGCATTTAATGTATAGCTTTTTCTCCGCTATTAAAGATTTAGTTGTAAACTTTTCCTGAGGGTTTTTTCCCACAGATAAATTTTCAAGAGGGGATTATTAAGTCAGAGCGAATGAACATTTTTTTGTTTTTGATTACTTTATCAAATTTGCTTTCTAAATCAGAGCCATTTCAGCTGCCATGAGCAGCACAAGAATACAGTGGTTTCCCCCACCTTTCCCCCAACAGAAATAATTATTATTTTCCTAAATTTCTGCTAATTCAAAAGAGGTTAGATGCTATCTTGTCATCACTTAATTTGTACCTCTTTGAAAAGCCCCATTTCAACTATTCTCCATAGGTTTATTCATGAGTTATATCCCCTGTTGTGTGAATTGCCTGCACATGTTCTTTTCTATTAACTTTCCTGGGTATATTCAGGTTTTTCTTATTGATAATGTAATTATTACCCTTTTCTTTCTTATTCGTTGCAAATATCCCTCAAATCTGATATTTTTATTTTAAGCATATTTTCACTGCTCTTAAGTCTTTATTTTCTAAGTAGGCAAATCTATAATTTTTTCCTTTATGATTTCTTCAGAATTTATCACAAAACAGATGGTTTCTCAAACTATTTTTCTGCCATTTTTTCCCTGTGTTTTGATTTTTACCCAAGTTATTTTTTAATAATTGAATCTTACGCCACCTGCAATCTACATTCATATTGTATATCAGGTCAGTGGCTTATGTACGTTTGATTGCTAACCAGCATCCCTCAAATAAAGAAATAGCTCTTCCCTTCTTATACTTTTGTGAGGCCCAGTCTATCACGTGTTAAATGTACATAAATGCATGAACATTACTATACTGCATAAACATTGATTTTCATGGCTATATGACTTTTCTTCTGCTCCATTAGACAAATTTCTGTTTTGGGACCCAGATCGCTTGCTACTTTAATGACTATTGTCCTTTATTCTTGTATTTATCAGCTTTATTTCTTTGTATGGTTAACTGCAAGTATAAAGGTGTTTCTTCAAAAATCTGAGGACAACAGAGCAGGCACAGTGTAAATTGTGGCTATACAGTACAGTTATGAGGGCACTGGATTCAGAATCAAATCCCCACTCTGTAATTTGCTAGCTCTGTTACCTTGAAAAAATTATTTAACCTCTTTGAACTGTAGCTTCCTTACGTGCAAAGTGAGAATAATGAAAGTATTTAGATTTCCTATCAGCATCATTCAGGACTCTACCTACTGGCCACAGACTATTCATGTTTTAATTAATTACAATTAAACTAAATTAAAACTTTAGTTTCTTAGTCACACCAGAAACGCTGCAAGTCCTCAATATGCATATGTGGTCATGGCCACCAGAGTTGGGTAGTGCTCATATTACAGGTCATTTCTATCACTGCAGAAATTTCTAATGGACACATCTGCATAGGTACTTTATGGAAAATACTAATCTAGTACATAGTAATAAGCACTTTATGGTAATTGTAGGTGTAGAAGTGAAAGGATGAACTACAGGTGTTTTCAAAATATTAAAGTAGCTACCAGTAAAGTGGAAAGAATCTACATTAATAAATCATAGTTACATCTCATAATAAGAGACACTGATAAATCAGTGGTTGAGAAAGTTAAGGAAATTCACCATTCTAATACAGTGGGCAACCATGGCCTCATTCCTAGAATACAACTTCAAACTGGGTTCTTAATCCTCAGAACTGAGATTTGACATCTCAGGAGAACAATCGATCTCTACTGCAAAAAAAGAGGTGGTTTTCTCTGGGAGAATATGCATGGGAATATTTCAACACTGTTTTCCATAGAACATACACTGTCTATAATTTAGTGTCCTTACTGGAATCCCCATGTATGGGTATATCATAAGGGTCTGAGCAATGTGTCAGTTGACAATATAATTAGTAAATGAACAAACTGTCAGTTTAGAGTTGTAGATCGATGTCTTCAAAATTCAGCAGTTAAAAATCTTTCCTCCAAACTTTCATAAACTCTAGGTGAGATGATAGAACTAAATTGAGGCCCAGCAAAGGGACTTTGGTAATTCATCAAGGGGATTCCTATCCAGGAGGTTCTATTTAAAAAGAGTTCTTCAGCCCAGCATAGTGTAATCCCAGCACTTTGGCAGTCTGAGGCAGAAACATTACAAGTTCAAGCCCAGCCTGGGCAACTAAGTGATTTAAAACAAGACCCTATCTCAAAAGGTGAAAAGGAGAGAGAGAGAGAGAGAGAGAGAGAGAGAGAGAGAGAGGGAATAGCTCAGTAGAAAGGCCCTGGGATCAATCTTAGGTAACACAAACACACACACACACACTCACATGTCACAAATATAAATAAAAAGCTCTTCTTTCCTTATAGACAATATATCTGCTGCAAACAAGACCCATTTATAGGGCGGGGGTGTAGCCTTGAGTTTGGTAGTGGGCTTGTCTAGCATGCATGAAGTCTTGGGTTCAATTCCCAGCATCATAAAAAAGGCCCACTGATTTTTACCCCTGGAAATATCCATAAATGTGCACACAATTAAGTACTGAAAAAAGGCTTATGTGCCCTAATATTCCTTAAATTGCCAGCAGTGTAAAGATGCTCTCTTTGCCAACAAACAAGCTCTGGCCATTGTCTTTCCTTGTACCCAAAAACTTTCAGGATCCCATTTCACCAAGACTAGTTGATACATACATGTCTTTGACATGAGCACATTCCAGTATTATTATGGGGTATGAAACCTACATCTACTGGAGGTTGGAAACACCTTCAAGTGGCCCACAATATTGTCCTTTATACTGATGCAGAGAACTGAGAGCTTATCATGGGATTACTCAAGAATTCAGCTTAAACTCCTATATAGCTAAAGTCCTTACACTAGATTTTCAATGTCTCCAGGTAACTTTCCATTTATTTAAACTACTAATGTGGGAACCGGCCACAATAAACAAGCTATCATCTGTAAACCTTTTCATGGCTTAGATGGACTAAACAAACTTTCATTTTAACAGATCAGGACACTGAGGGAAAAGAGGAGAAATGACTTACCCAAACTAATTAGTAACAGGCATTGGATCCCATGTGTACTCATTCCCACCACAGTGCTTCTGAGCCAAAATCAAGTCCCTCGGTAATATTTTGCACACATAACAGTAACTCTTGGAATTTAACAGGATCCATTAATGTGATCATATAAACTCTGTAGATTTGCTTACTGTATTTAGTGTTCACAACTAGAAAGTTTATTGAGAAGCTGACTCTGTGTTCCTTTGAGATACTAAGATACTGCCATTATTGTTGGGTTTTTGAAGAAGGAAAAAAAATAAATCAATATGAGATGGTTTCAGAATTATATTACACAAAGAAGCTTTACAACATATATAGGTATTTTAACAATAAAAGATAACCATAATACAATCAGTAAAATGCTGTCTTTCTCGACAAGCTGATCGAAGCTCTGCAGAGACCCAGGGCTTTTCCCCAAGCATCCTCATAAGGAAAGGCAGTGCACTGTGGCATCCCATACCTAAGTCACACAAACATCCAGACATTTTCATCCAAGCTCATCCCCTCCTACAATGTCTCAAACCTGCATTAGGACAATTAAACATTCCAGGGACCAAAAAAAAATCAGACAGAACAGAAAAGTTTTGTCACTGATAAACACTGAAATATGTAATGTGAATAGTTTGTGATGAGGTGCTTGGTGCCAAGTCTAGATGAGGTACCAATTCCTTTTTTTTACTGTATTGCTTCTACTATAAAAGTTCAGGATGGAGGCTGCATGCTTCAGATCACTCCTTTTCTACTGTATATGTGATAAAAGCTTGCTGCTTTATCTCTGCTCATCCTCTTATATTTCTCCCAGGAAAGACAGGAAAAGCTTTGGGTTCTCACTTATGCATCTATCTTAATGTCATGTTATTCCAGAGCTCTCATTTCAAGCAATTTCCCCATGTCCTTAGACCTCTGGTTCTAAAAAGAATAAAATACCCACATCTGGCTTGAGAAATATATACCTCTGTGGCAAACTTCATTAAACTGCACTTGCCAGAAGCATCTATTCACACTTATGTAAACTATATGCTCAGCACTGTGTATGCATAAGTGAAATATGAACTCCCTGCCTTCAAGAAACTCACAATTCAGTGGAGCTGGGTCTTTTTTTAATCACTGAATCCCAGTATAGACTTACTTCTAAAACACATTTGTTGATCAAACAAGGGAATGGATGAAGGAATGAATGGCTTTAATGACATAAGCAGCCATCAATTAAACAAACATATGAATTGGTTAAGAAGAGTAGTGGTAATCTATTGAATGATCAGGAATAAGAAATTCGTATGGGACCTGAACCCAGGGCCTTTGCACTGAGCTACATCCCCAGTCCTTTTTTATTTTTGATTTTGAGACAGGATCTTGCCAAGTTGATAAGTTGTCCAGAGTGCACATGCTAGGATTACAAGCATACCCAATTAATCATATTCTTCATATGTATGCAATATTCTTAATATAGATACCTGTGAGAGGAGGCCAAAGCTTCACAATCTTAACAGCAACCTGTCCTCCAAGCAATGAAACATCATCTTATGCATTTGACAGCCTTGTAAAACTCCCTCTTTTTGAGAGTAGCCCCACATACCAGGTTTCTTCTCAAGCAGCCAGAGGCTTTGTACCCTGCCCTCTTCCAGATCTATCAGTACTCCTGAAGCTAAAGATATGCCCTAGGTCACAGAGTACCTCCCCAGCATTCTTGCTTGGCCTTGGGAATTGTCCGTGTGTACCTTTAGACAAATGAGTGATCCATAAAAACTTACAAGAGTAATCTTCCCTGCAGCTGTCCCTAAACAAAGGAAAGATTCGATCAATAAACAGAACCCAGATTTCAACTTTATTTCAATTTTGAAACACTTTCCCTAAAGCCATAAGAGGAGCCAAAGAGATTGGTCACGGCAAATACCTCCATACAAACAATCTAGGATGTTAGATCACAGTGAAACTCGAAGGTGGTAATGGGAACTCTCACAGCTCAGGAGTCCTCAGGACTGTACATGTACTTCTACCCCATTCAACAGGCTGAGTGAAAATGAAAAACACAAATCTCTACTCAGTGTTGGTCCAGTACAACAACCAGGCCAGGGTGACAGCTGAAGACCTCGCCAGACTTGGTTGACCGGTCTATCATGAAGCTATAGGGTGTAAGAAGGTCTGGGACAGAACATGGGTAGCTGGGGTGAAAGTTCGCTTTGGAGAATATTGTCCCAGCAGGTGGCAGGTTGTTGCCCATTTGACTGTCACAGGAGGACACAAGGTGATTATGCATCCCTAGGAGAAATAGAGAGTGGGCAAGAGGTGAAACCAATTTTAATTATGTGGTTTACAGTTAATGTTCCTTTTGGTTTAAGGTTCAAGTCAGGACCTGAGGGTTTGAGGGCCCTGGTTTAGAGCTTGACTGTCTAGAAATGAAGCCAGCCCTGTTTGAGAGAAAATGAACAATCTGCAAAGGCTGGCAGGCTGGAGTGTGAAAAAGTCAGGAACTCAGCCAGCTGCTTCCTTTATCTCACTCCATCTGTGTCAGCAGCCCCCAAAATGGCTGAGCATTTTGTTTCGGCCTAGGGAACTGGGTAGCTTACTATTAGGACAGACCTTTCTGGAAAGCTTCCCTTGGGGGTCTCGTGATGAATGGCAGAGAAGATCTTGAATGAATTCATTTCCTTTAGCTGATAAAAACACTGGGATATAACACCTCTGTAGAAAAACACACTTAAGGCCAAAGTTTATAGCCCAAGGTTTGAACTACAAAGAGGGGTTTTATTATAAAATCACAAAACTTTGCAGGGGCTGGGAAGAGTGAAAGGACACTCCAGATTCACACTGACATTCTCTTTTCTGTTAGCCCTAAAAATACTGCCCCAGGGTAGCCAAAGAATGTGAAGGGAAAATCCAAAGATACCATTTTTAAAAGAAAAGAAAAGAAAAAGTAAAGCTTCTTTGGAAGAGACGCCATGACTGAAAGTTTCTGACAGTTGGTTATTTCAATGCAGGGAATTTCAAAACAACCAGAGTCCTACAATGAGGGGCTTCAGTAATGAGAAAATCCTGAAATACTTCCCTTCCAAAATGCAGGTCTATAATCATGTCCTTTCACAAACGTGGGCTTGCTTCTGTAATCCTCTGAGGACCCCTCTCCCCTTTGTGGTGAAAATGTCAAGGTACAAAGGGGACTAGAAGATGGGCAATTTATGGGAGAATGGAAGGCCTAATCCACCAACACCTTAGGCAAATTTCATTAACCTTTGGGATACCAGTACTCATTTGCTAAAGAACTTCAACCTATCCAGAGCAGCACAGGCATCAGGTGCTAACTTAATTGGAATTTGGATCTCCTGACCTTCCTTTATCCTTCAATAGCTCTTTCAGTGGTGGAGCTTTAAGTGAGGCTATTTGTGATGTGGAGACAGAATAATAGCTTATTTTCAAGTAATGGACATTATGGGGTGGGTGTTTACATTTAGGATCACCTTTCTTGCAAGTTTCAGTTTTGAGGCTTAATTGCCTTTGGTCCCAGGAAAGAAAAATCAGCCACCGAGGGAGGGAGGGAGGGAGGCGGGTGCAGAGTCCTGAAGGAACACCTACTGTTTAATGGTGGGAGGGAGGTAAAACAGTTGAGGGGGCAGAGGAATGAGTGACTGCTAAGGAATTAGCTCTGGCTCCAGCCCTCCAGCAGGGCCACCCCCACCCCAGTACTCTGATTTTAACCCTCGGTTTACCTTGGCGAATAAAAATCACACTTGTTTGCTGGCAGGTGCCGTTGCTGTTTCAATACAGATAACACCTGCAAGTTGGAAATTCAGAGGGGAAAACATTTTTCTTAGTTTTCTTCTGAAAATCTAAAGTGAGAATATGTGTAAGTAAATATAATATTTCCTCTGCATCAAGGACATAAATTGTAAAAGAATAATATTTAGCCTTTTTTTTTATTGGCTGCCATTCAAAGGCCTGGAAACATTTACCAGCAAATTTAATTACTTTGCATTTTATAGCTGAGAAATTGGAACTAGCAAGGCTAAGGAGAAGAAGAAAAATAGTACCATAGTTGTCTAATCTAAGGTACAAGAAGCCTGACTTCAACACACATTCCCAAAGGTTTGGAAAAGCCTCACATCAAGAAAGTCCAGAGAGAATTCATATCAACACAGCATTTATTAAACACTTACTATTTGCTAAGCACTACCACATCTGCTATCCTACTTAATCCTCACAGTAACCCAATAAGGAAGATAATTATTAACATCTCTATTTTACCCATGAGGAAAAATGAGGCTCTAAAAATGGAAATTTACTGTGTTTGCGTTTACAGTTTCTAAAAGGTTTGCACATACATTCTTTTAATCCTCCCAGCATCTTTTCAAATTATGCATATCAGATATTAATATTTATAAGGTATAAAATGAGCAAACTGAACTCAGAAAAACGAAGTAACTGAAGGTCACACTACTAATCAGTAGCAAATCTGGTGCTTAATGGAGTCTTGCAGCTCTAACTCCTCAGCTCTACCCACTTTGGGTCAGACCCATTTCATACAGGCCATCTGACAAAACAAATGCTCCCCCAAAGGATCATCAGCTCAAGGTAATATGGAGGGCTGTTCATGCAACAAACACGTACACACTGTGCACTAAGCAAGACATTGCAAGGACCCAATCTGAACTCTGTACTTGCTTTTCTCAAGTATCTGCCTAATGGAACAATGGCTGGGAGCTCATCAAACCCTACAATAAATGAAGTACACCTTGGCCAAGAACACAAGGGAAGTGATAGTGAAGCCCGTGGTACCAACAGTGAGAAAGCCATTGATTCCATGGTGGGAGGAGGAAGACTAAAGGGGCTTCTTGGAGGCAGCCTTGAAAATCAAGCAGGAAATGGAACTGTATGACTTTCCAAAAGAGAAAGGGACTACATGAGTCACACTATTTAAAAGAAAACAAGGGAAAATAGTCATTTGGGGGTCAAGGTATAAAACCCCCTCCAATACAACTTCTGAGTAATAAGCAGTTGTAAAATTATTGCTGCTACCAAGGCTGTAGCAATTGGTCTGGCTCATGCTCATTGTGAATTTTAAGATGAAGAGATTCTGTGCTACAAAGAATATATTTTATTTTTTACTTTTGTAATGCTTGAAAATGGTGAATGTTATCAAATATCAATGAAATGCCTCTAAATGACACTAGAAAGCAAAATAGAATCTCAAAGATTGCACAAAATATTAATTTAAGGAAAATAAAATCATTTGGACTATAAATCAAAGATAATAAACCTATCACACTGTCAAAATTCGGAAGATTTTCAATAAGGTCCTCCATCCTAGATTCCACATACAATCAGACACTTTTCCTGGATATTACAACTCTCATAGCGAGCACCACAAAATGCTTCCCCAGCACCCTGAGCCAGTCCCAATCCTGAAATAAAAACTGGCAAATAAGTAATGTTGCCTGGAAAAGCAATATTTGAAAACCCCATTTCCAAGATGAAGAATGTCATAAAAAGAAATTAAATAAACTTCACCAAAGCCAGCAATGCCCCAGTTGCTTCAAACTCCCCAAACAGATTGCTTGACAGAAAAAAAATACAAATCATGAGATTTACTAATTGTGAGCATTTACAGAATTAACATCTACGTTTAATTAGTAAGTTGGAATGCAAAACCCACAGTTCCAAGAGATTTTGACCTCTTCTCCCCAAACACGAGGCTCATAAGTTCTATGGTCCTGCCTTAAATTGCATGCAAAGTCTCTGACACTGCAAGGGCTTACCTGGTGAGGAATTTTAGCCTCTGACTAGAATCCTGCTCAGGCAAGCTAAGGTTTGAAATGTCTCGCTCCAACTGCCTAACAGCCACTTGTCACAGAAATCCTGTACATCACAAAGAAGAGTGCTTGCTCTGAACAGTCACACATCCAGACCACCATATGTGTGGGAAGTGTGGCTATATCTCAACTCCTGGAAATATTCTTTGGGTCTGGTTTGAAATCCTATCACATTCTAGTAAGTCCAACAAAAAACTGACTGGATTTGACTGAAAACTTATACCAGTGATGGCGAACCATTTAGAGCTTTCAATGATAACAAACAGCCTGCTCCAGCACACATGCTGTAGGCTCACCACCACTGACTTCTACTGTTCCCACACAAAGAGGCAGTTAAAACAAAGGAAGCACAAGGTTTCTCTCAGGGAGCCTTAGCCAGAGCTATCATGGTTGAAACCAAAAGATTCTGAATATTCAGGTTAAAAGGAACCTTAGAGATCAGATTCCGAGTTCACCTGAAGAACTCAATTTGATTTATTGGAATTTATTATACACCAACTGTAGACCTTTTTAGTGTAAGCTTCTGGTCTGGCACTGGCAATACAAAGTGGAGATTCACTTCCTGTGCTTAGCAGCTCACTCTCTAAAGGAGAGATAGTGTAAAGAAACCAAAGGACCAGTGGAGCCAGTAAACCCTCTCCCCATCATTTGTAGGCTAAGCGCCTACGGTGTTCACGAATGCTCTCCCAGCACTTCTCCCCTCGCTCCAAAAGGTGCAATGAGATGGACTTCAGAGGGCATTAGAATGCAGCCTTTCACTTGAACACAGGAGTCGCTCTGCAGAGTGCCAAGTGGTTGCTGTCCAGTCTTTGCTGGGATACTGCAGGTGTGAGTGAAAACCTCTTCAGGATTTGCCAATACATCACAAATGCTAACAAAATATTTATTCACTGATATATTTCCTAAGTACAGCTTCACGTCTTCCTTTCCCCTTCTACATCTTTCCACCCTCCTCCTTAGCAAAATTAAAACAAATCCTGGGTAAAGAAATTTAGAGAAGGTAATCTCATGTGAGAAAATGTGTTGTAAATTTAGCAGAGATTTTGCTTAACCAATAGAGAGACAGAGAGAGAGAGAGAGAGTTAGTAAGTACTGGGGATTGAACCAGGGGCACTCTACCACTGCTCTACGTACCTAGACCTTTTTATTTTTTATTTATTTGGTGGGGGTGGGGTTGGTACCGGGGATCAAACTCAGGACCTTGCGTTTGCAAAGACCTTGCACTTTCAAGACAGGCACGGTGCCACTGAGCTAAATCCCAGCCTTAGACCTTTTCATTTTTTACTTTGACATGGGGTCTTGCTAAGTTTCCCAGGCTGGGCTCAAACTTGCCATATTCTTGCCTCATCCTCCCAAGTAGCTGGCATTACAGGTGTGTGTCACCAATCCTGGCAATCAAAAAGTTTTTACCGAATGCCTAATACATATTAAGCTTATAAAGAGGAATTATTTTATGTATGATGGCTAGAAAGAAAGAAGCAAAGAGGGGAAGGAAGAAGAGAAGAGGAGGAAAAAGAGAAGGAAGGGAGAAGACATGGAGGAAGAATGGGGAGCTAGACAATGGGAGAGAATGTATTTTGAAAAGCGAAATTAAACCACAATCTGAAGATGTTTTGATTTACTGAGTGTCTTTATGCTCTAACTCTATGCTAGGCAGCTATGGGGATGTAGGAATGAGTAACAGTAAGAGATTATTCTTGTCTCCAGGAGATGATAAAAGAATTAAAACTAAAACAGAAATGACTATTCCACAAGATAGATCATGAAGTGCCACCAGGATGTACAAAGTGCCATAGAAAAGAGTGAGCATATCTAACCTGGGCCAAAGGGAAAGGTTAGGATGGGAAGCAGTGCCACAGATGGGAGAAAAATAAATCTCAAAATAAATTTTGAAGATAAAAATGGCCACATTTGGCAATACAATAGATAAGAAAAATGTTGGGAAATGGAAAAGATCGCTCTGAAGACTTTGGGTCAGGACACCTCAGATCATGCTGGAAACTGACAGCACAGAGCGAGATGTACAGAATGACAGGACTACCAGAAGGGAGAGATGGCTGGAGCAAGATCCTGCATGTGGTGACAAATAGGGATAAAGCTCAGGAATTCTTCCTGACACAGGAGGAAATTCTACAGCCATTGAAAATCAGTTAGAATGTTGTAAGATTTTATATTGTACAAAATATACACTGGGAAGTTTGTACCCAAGATAATAAAAAAAGTTCTACACAAAAATGTTTTACACTACAAAGTGAAAACAACCAAACTGCCCATCAACTGATAAATGGATAAACTGAATACGGTCTATCTAAACAATAGCTATCACTCAGTAATACAAAGGAATGAAGCGTTGATTCATGCTGCAACGTGTGCTTTCCAGGAGCTGTAGGGAAGAGGGAATAAGAAGTTTCTGCTGTCAGACACAGGGTTTCTTTTCAGAATGATGGCAGTGTTCTGGACTTAGTGGTGACAGTTGTGAGTAGGCTCAAAACTCACGGATTTGGGCACTTATTTTTAAAGGAAGGATTTCATGTAAAGTGAATTATATGACAATAGAAAAATCTAAATCTAAAATGGAAAATCGTGGGTATTTCCAACTAGTGGCCAACACCCTTTCAGAAAGTGAGAAAGAGTGACCTGCTGAGGCTGAAGAAGGTGGGAATGAGGTCTTGGTCTAATGGAAAGCAAAAATGCAAGGTACCACTGCTGAGAGGGAAGAATACACAATCATAATGAAAATAACAACTACATTTACTGTGAGCAGAGATGATGCAAGACGGTTCAACAGAAAGTAATAGCCAGGACGGAATTGAAAGCAGCCTGAACTCTGAGTGTGCAACTCCACTGGAATACAAACCCATCAAGAGAGGACAGTAGCCTTAACAGCATGAGACATTTGATCACAACCTCTGTGCTAAGCCAGCCAAACAAAGGCACAACCTAGCAGAGGCCAGGGTTAAAAATAAAAACAAGAACAATAGAAAACTCAGCAGATACATTAGGACCTACAAACCATGTCGGAGAAATAATTCACATATTTAGCTCAGGCATGTTAATAAAGAAGAAAAGAAATAAAAACTAGCAATAACATCAAGCTTCGGGAATAAAACATCAGAATTGATACTTTCTACAATTCATTATCAAAAATGTGAATTATGAACAAAAAGTTAGAAAACAAAACAAAAAGTGAGACATATTCAGGAAAAAACAAAGCAGTGAATAGAAAGAGTTTATAAGTATCCTATATGCTGGAATGAGTGAATGAGGACTTCAAGAGATTTATTAAAATATATTCAAGACAGAATTAAGGGAAACAATTTTTAAAGTGTTAGAGGAAAGTATGACAAGGTAAACATACAAAGAAAACATCCTCAAGCCAAGACAAATTATTATTATTTTTTTTGGTACGGGGAATCAAACTCAGTACCTTGTGCTTGCAAGGCAGGCAGCAGAACCGCTGAGCTAAATCCCCAGTGACAAATTATTTTTAAAAGAAACAAGTGGAAATTCTGGAATGGAAAATCAGAAAAAGAAAATTAAAAATTACTAGAGACCTGCAATGGCAGATTCAAATGGCAGAAGAAAAATTAGTGAACTGAAAGATAAATCAAGAGAAATTATTTGATCTGAAGAAGAAAAGAAAAAGGACTGGATAAAAATTAACAGCATAAGAATGCTGTGGGACAACAAAAGCATAAAATGAATAATGAAAATTCCAAAAAGAGAGAAGAGAAAAAGAAGGGTAAAAATATTTGGAGAAATATTTTGTAGTACTTTTAAAGATAGTAAAACTGTCTTTGATAAGAAAAAGAAAAAGAGAAAAAAACCTATAAAGAACCTAGAGGGTTTCTTTAAAAATTCATATAGTAGAGAATCAATACAATTAATGGCTGTAGTGAAATAACATTCAAAATGTTAAAAGACAGAAAAGGTCAAGCAAGAATTCTACATGGAATAAAACTATCTATCAACATGGAAGGCAAAAAGATATTCCCACATAAGCAAAGACAGTTCATTACTGACAGAGCTGACTAAAGCCCTGTATCTATAAGATATAAAGAACTCTTGGAACTCAATAATAAGAACATAAACCAATTAAAAATGAGCAAAATATTTGAATAGACATTTCATTAAAAAGATATAGGAACGTCTAATAAACATATAATGTCAATTTGTCTTTAGCCATAGGAGATTAAGTTAAAATCAGAGATATTGCCATTAAAGTGAGTATAATAAAAACAACAGACAATAACAAGCATTGGCCAGGATGTGGTGAAACTAGAATCCCATGCATTCCTATTGAGAAAATACAGTAGTACTGCCAATTTGGAAAATATTTTGGAAGCTTCTTAGAAGTTACATCTACACCTAAAATATAACCTAGTAATTCTACTCCTAGATATACATCTTAAAGTAATTGAAAATATATGTCCACCTAAAGAACTGTACACAGCAGCATTACTTATAATTGCCCAAACTGAACATAATCCAAATGCATATCAACTGATAATGAACAAATAAAATGTGGTATATCCATATAATGAAATATTATTTGACCATTAAAAGGAAATGAAGTACTAATACATGATACCACATGCATAAACCTCAAAAACATGATGCCGTGTGGAAGAAGTCAGATGCCAAAGACTACATGTTTTATGATTTCCCTTATATGAAATGTGCAGAAAAAGTAAAAATATAGAAAGTGATTCATTCACTCAGTGGTTGCCTAAGACAAGAATTAGAAATAAGAACTGTCTGCCAACAGGAACAAGGGAACTTGATGTGCCAATGGAAAATGTTCCAAAACTGGATTGTGATGGTTGCCACACAAGTCTGTAGATTTTCTAAAATCATTAGATTTACAGTTACAATTGGTAGACTGCACGGTATACAATGCATAATCAATAAAGCCGTTGTGTGTGTATACATGCACACACCTCTACAGAATTTATTTACACTTTGTGTGCTGCTCACTGTGCTATAGGTGCTTTCCATACATGATCTAACTCAGTATTCACAAACAGCCCTCTAAGTGAGTTTTGGCATCACCCTCAAATTATTTATGAGGGACACTAAAGCGTAAGAAGTTTAGATCAATTTTCCTGGTTACACAGGTGGTACTTAACAGACCCAAGATTTGAGCCTAGTTCTCATCAGATTCCAGTACTTGGGCTAAGTACTGTAACATCCTACTTCTTTGAAGAGCTGGCTAAAAAGGAATAAAAGAGCACTCAAGTAACAGGGAGGGTCCAACTAAGATGAAAAATCACTACTGACTTGTGTGCCCAATACATACTATTTTGTGACCTTCTCCAGTAACATTTGATACTCCAAGAAAAGAAAGATTGTCATGGGGATTGGATCAAGAACGATGTACGATTAAGGTGTTGAGGGATTTTAGGGTCATGAGTCATCTGAAATGGCTGACAGTGAAGATCAAGATACGGAAGGAAAAGGAGAATTCATGGTAGAGGAGAGAAACAAGGTAGTTGAATGCAAGGAGGAACTTCTATACTGAGTGAAAGGGAAAAGGGAAAGATATGAAAACCAACAAGTCTTGAGAGTACCAAGAGCACACAAGGAAAAAATGAACATAGTCAGAGATGAATGTGGTTAAATGAATGTGGCTGTGGACAAGCTTATAAGGTCAAATGCGTGACTTCATCAGCAGAGTACAAGTGCAGATGATCCAAGCAAGGGTGTTAGTCACTTCCTTGTTGCTGGAACAAAACACCAGACAGTCACCATTTAAAAGAGAGGCTTATTTTGGCTCATGCTTTAGAAGTTTGAGTCCTTTCATGGTCCTCTGGCTCCAAGGTCTTATGACCTGGCAGAGGGGTGTGGTGGAGGAGAGCTGTTCATTGACATGGTAGACAAGAAACAGAGAGAGCAGAGGAGCTGAGAAGAGGGGTAAACTCTTCCAGGCCACACTCCCAGTGATCTGCCTCTTCCAATGAGACCCCATTGCTCCTAACAGCAAGTTCACTATGAGCCCTCATTGTCCAATCACCTTCCAAAAGCCCACCTATGAACACATGAGGCTCTTGGATAACATCTAGATATAAACCGTAACAAAGGATATAGAGAAACTGTGAGGCATTAGAAGCATCATTAATATGAAAGTAATGATTAATATGAAAGTATGAGTTCTATCCTGGTACCAAAAAAAGAAAGAAAGAAAGAAAGAAAGAAAGAAAGAAAGAAAGAAAGAAAGAAAGAAAGAAAGAAAGAAAGAAAGAAAGAAAGAAAGAAAAGAAAGAACAGATTGAAGAAAAGACTGTGATAAATAATGCCAAGATTTTAAATTTCTCTTCCACAAACCTAAATAATTAGGATTCATATGGAGCAGTAACTCCCTGTACCCAATGCTTCTATTAAAGAGGGCAAGGCCGAGGATTCAGCTCAGTGGTTCTGTCACCTGCCTCACAAGCGCAAGGTCCCGAGTTCGATCCCCGGTACCAAAAAAATAAAATAAAATAAAAGAAGAGGGCATAGTGTTTGGAGGCCCAAAAGTAGTATGTACTTACTGCATGGCAGTCAGTGGCTGTATGCTTTATATAGATTATTTCATTTAGTCCTTACTACCCTAAGAGGGCAGTACTGATTATTATTCTTACCATTTTTATTTTCATATCTCAGGAAGAAGAAAGACTTAGAGAAGACAAATGATATGCTCAAGGTCACGCAGCTATCAAGTGTCAGAATTGGAATTCATGGAGTTTGACTCCAGGATCATAGCTCCTAAGAGTTCAGGTCTGTGAAAAATAGAGAAATGTAAAAATGGATAGATACTAGTTGTAAGTGTAGGCTTCCAGTGCTATTATTAGCATGAGAGATACTTCCATGTTGAATCATCAGAATGACTCGGTATGCATAGAGTACTCTGAGCGCTGATGTACGTATTACTTTCGGTTTTTAAATTCTGTAATTATCTCCTGGTAACTAATAGTCAAATATTGATCAAGGTCATTCTGCTGTTACACATGTTGAAAATGCAAGGACCTGGATAGGTACAGATGAGCCTCACTTCCACCATGCTGCTGGCTAATGTTGTTACATATACAGCCTTAATGACAATCACAGGAGCAGAAGAAAAAAGATGAAGGTCACTGTCTTTCAAGTTCAGGGAATTTGGGGAGTGCTTCTGCCTGGATTTAGGCCAAAAGTCGTCTGAAAAGTTGGCTAAAAGGTCTACTACATTTACTTTTACTTAATTATAGCAATCAAGTGGCATTTTCAAAGGGCTTCAATTATGTAGTCAGCATCCCTGGGAACTCACAGCACCAGATACAAATAAATTGCAGATATTTATGTATCCTTCTTGGTCAAAGTTTGATGGTAGGGAAGTGATAGAACCTTGTGAAGGAGTATAAAAATGTGGAGCAGCAGATCTCAACTTACTTTGGTTCATATGCTCAAATAGAATGGAATGAACCCTTACAGATTCTTTCCTCAGAAAAGCACATAGTCACAAGCATGAATGACTTTGTAGATAATCTTGCAGAAGAGTATAAAACTCTCTGAAGCACATTCAAGACCCTTACTTGGAATTTCAACAATGTCAGGCTGAATGTAGCAAGTAGGGTAAAAAGTGTTATCATCTGGTGTGTCTTCACACTCAAATTTTTACCAAAGAATTGCTAAGTGAAAGCACAAAATGTTTCATAAATTAAAAGTTAACTTTGTACTTAACATGGTCATTAAAAGAAAACCCTATAGGGCCGGGGATTTAGCTCAGTGGTTTTGCCACCTGCTGCGTAAGCGCAAGGACCCGAGTTTGATCCCCGGTACCAAAAAAAAAAAACCCCTATAATATCACTTAGATGATATTTTGTTAAAAAAATACCCAGTCAGGCTACAGATGTTGGGACATACATGTTAATCCCAGCACTGTGGGAGGCTGAGGCAGAAAGATCACAAGTTTGAGCCTAACTGGGCAACTTACCCATGTAGCAAAACCCTGTCTCAAATGTAAAGCAGGCTTAATCCGCAGTCAGGTTATAAGATCTTTGACTCTCCTTGTATTACTTCTAGTGTATACTCTTGCTACTCAAAATTCGGTTCACAAATCAACAGCATGAGCCTCACCTGGGTCCTTGACAAAAACACAAAATCCCAGGCTTGGTGCCAGGGGCACTAGTTCAGCCTGTATTTTCCATGATTCCCAAGTGATCTACACACACATTGCATTTGAGAACTGATGTGTACAGAAGACAGAAGAGCAGGATGAAGTGCTGAGAGATAGTGAAATAGGGCCCTGAGCTCTGAGCTCAATTCTACCATTGGCTAGTGCCTGATCTTGGGAAGCTCTTCAACCTCTCTAAGGATACCTCCTCAACTCTATCAGGACTCCAAAGGATTGTTATGCCTGACAATGTAATCACTTGACAGATGGCAGTTGCTGTTTTTTACTGTGAAGACTGTCATTAAATCTTGGGCACGTATAAGGCCTGTATAAGGCCCTGGGTTCCATCTTCAGTAACACACACACACACACACACACACACACGATTGTTATTACATATTAGTAATTGTCTTTTTGGGGGGCTCAGGAAACTTAGGGGAAAAAACTCCCAGTAGATGTGATCGGATAGAAGAGAATGCAGTCTGCAATTGTTCTAGGTGGGTAAGCGGTCCAGATACCTCCTAGGGCTTATACACATGCCCAATTAGGGGTCTGAGGCTCTACTCACCTGATCATCTCTCAAATGTGTGTCTCTGAGCACAAAGGATATAACGGAATCAGAGACTCAGGGTACAAGCCCAAATGGCTAATAGACAGCATTATCCAGGAAGCCCAAAGGAGTTCTACCCAGTCTGGGAGACACTCAGAGACTAGGTGGCCTTGGGGAAGGGGAAGGAGACACTGTTCTAAAATGGTCTAAATGGAGCCAAAAAAAGATGGAGTGGAGAAGAATGAAGATGGCTCTGTGATCTATCAAGTGCCATCAAAGAGGATGTCAACTGCTATATTCATACACTTGCTGATTTTCCTAACTACACAATCCAGGCTGAATTTCCAAATGGTAAGGGACAGAACCAGGCCCAGAGCACAGGCCCTTACATCCCAAATCCAGTGCTTTCCCCACTGTATCCAAGAAGAGCTCACTAGAAATCAAAACCCTCTATTTAATGTGTGTGTGTAGCTCTGTGTAAAATGGGACAGTTCCAATTCATATCTGGTACCCCAAATTGGGGTGCTTCTGAAGGCAGCACAAGTTGGCATCAATTTTTAGGCTACCATGTCATGTGATACGGTCACAACAGTTTTCAAATTACAAGAAAAGCATAAAGCAATTTTTGTAATGGAAAAGATTATTAAGAAAGTAACATTTCATTTTAAAAGAGTATACAGTTTCCAAAGGGATAAAATAAGAGGCTGAAGGGCAGGAAGTCTAGGTTCATATGAGAAGCATAATATTGCCAAGAAAACTGAGTCAATGTGTACTTTCTAATTTCATTTCAAGTGCAGCCAACTTTACTTTAGCTATAAAATCAAATCCTCTCTTTTCTTCTTGCTGTTCAATTCAAATTCCATCACTGATGCATTAGGCTTCAATGTTTTCTTTAAAATGAAAAAATTAAAAAGTTCTCCCTCTCATTACCTTTTAATGACATTTCAATGTAAGATAGGGGCCCTGATGTGAGCAACAGACCACAGACCATGGCGCACCTATCCCCCAGTGCAAGGGCTGTGCCATCCACCAACTCTAAGCCAGCTCAACATTTTGCTTACCCGTGGCACAGGGCAGCAGAGGCAAGGGCTAACCAATTGACCTGATTCTGCACAAGGACAATGCCTGGGGAGAGAATGGAGCAGCCAGATCTCATGACTATCAACATTACATCCAACAGTCCGCTTGAAACACCTCACAGTGGCCTATATCCAGCAGAGACCAGAGGGTTAGTTGTGTTTCCCATCTGCCAACAGGAGCAAGGTCAAGGCTTGGCTTGGATGATAGCAACAGGCTGAGGTGAAGGGAGAGGAGCCTAAGGTGCAGGGAGCGCACCTCACAAACCCAAAGGCCCTAAAGCTAGGCAGAGAAAACTGTGACTGGATCCCAAGACTGCAAATCTTGGAAAGAAAGCACTCATTCAAAACCACAGGAATTTTTTTGACTCCTTCTTTTTAAAAATTTTTATATTATTATTTTTACCTTTCCTTCATTGGGTTTTTGGGGGATTTGGGGTTTTGACCTTGCACTTGCGAGGCAGGTGTGGGACCACTGAGCTGAACCTCCAGCCCTCATGAGTTCCATCCCCAGTTCCAAAAAAAAGCAAAAATCCCCAAATAATAAATAATAAACAAATAAACCAAAAAAAAGATGGAGTTTCTGTTTTCTCCTTATCACTTTTCCCATTTCAACTTTTTTCTCTTCCTTCTTATCTTTTTTTAGTTTTTATATCTTGCTCTCTGTTCATTTTTTCTTCTTTTTCTTGACTGTTCTTTCTGGTGACTATTCTTTAACATTGTTAATTTCCTTTCATTCCTCCACAGGGGCCACTATCTCATTTTCTTTCCTCATTCTCTTATAACAATGATTAATTTTCCTTTCTTCGTTCTCCAGTTTCCTCCACCCTCTAAATTTACTAGTATAAGTACTAAACTTTATGAATCTTTAGATGGCTAGTTAACTTTATACTACTGCTGCTGAATACTGTTCCATGGTTAGTAGAGGTAAAGTTGTTCCATGTAGCACATATTTACTGCAGGTCAACAGCAGATCAATATTTGGTTTGTTTGGGTGTTCATACTATAATTATAGACCTTTTTCTATGGTTAAAGGTGGTATCTTATTGGTCATTAGATTTGTCAATATTCAGTTTGTATTTCATGCTATAATTGATGCTGATTTATTATTATAGCCAAGGTGAGATAGCCATTGTTATTAATCGGTTATGCCAATATTTGGATTGCCTTGGAGTCACTGAACTACTATGGCCTATCCCTAGAGAACTGGATACTGGGTCAAATGTGCTGCATCCTCCCATCCCAAGTAAATGAAGGTGGCTGGATCCTGGGACAGAGGCAAAGGCCAATAGTTAGCCGCACCCAGAGGACACCAATGATAAGTAGACATTAACTAAAGAGGTCCTCATTCTAGAAACAAAATTTTCCACCATAATTAGCCTGCAAGCTTCAAAACAAAAAGAAGAAAAAACAGAAACATAAAACAAGCTAACAACGTGCCTCCAAAATCTTCCAAATCCCCCAAAGCTGATCCACAGGTCATCAAGGGGAGGAAATCAAAAAGCACACACACAAATTATTCAAAATTATATCAGGGGAGATAACAAAACAGATCAATAAGGCACCTGGCAAGCTCACAGTAAATACAAGTAAACAGATATGGGCCAAAACAAATGATGAATGAATCTACAGAAGAGACAAATAAAAAGCTAGCAGAGGTAAACAAAATGATGCAAAACATGAATTACCAGCATGGAAAAGAATTAGAGTCCTTAAAATAGCTTCAAATAGAAATGAATGAGATAAAAAATTCTATCAAAAAAGTGACTAATGTGAAGACAGAATGTCAGAACTAGAAGACAGGGCTGTTGTTGGTGACCAGTTAATGAGACATACCTTTGAAAACAACAAGAGGACATGAGAAATGATGAAAAAAAGACTAATTTAAGATACTTGGAATTAGTGACAAATCAGAAGACAGCACAAATGGCATTTTAAAAACCTCTTTAATGAAGAAGTAGTAGAAACCCTTTCAAATAACAGAAAACAATTTAACATACAGATTAAGTGAGGGCTATAGAATCCCAAATAGCTATGATCGGAAAAGAACCTCTCCACAATATATCACAGTCAAAATATCAGAAGTCCAACAGAAGAACAGAATCTTAAGAGCAGCTAGACAAGAGCAACAGATCACTTATAAAGAAAAACCCATTTGAATTACAGCAGACTTATGAACACAAACCTTACAGTCCAGGAGAGCTTGGAGTGAAGTGTTTCAAGCCATAAAATAAAACAATTTTCAGCCCAGTCTGATATATCCTGCAAATGGAAGAAATAAGACATTTTCATGATAAAGAGCACCTAAAGAACTCAATGAAACATGGACTACTGAAATAAAAAGACACTTCACAGAAGTGCAAATGGCCAATAAATACATGAAGAAACACTGAACATCACTGGCTAGTAGAGAAATGCAAATTAAAACAACACTTAAATTCCATCTTACCCCAGGAAGAATGGCCATCATCAAGAAATCAAATAATAACAAATACCGGCAAGGCTGCAGGAGGAAAGGAACTCCTCTATATTGTTGCTGGAACTGTAAACTAATTCAACCACTGTGAAAATCAATATGGCGATTCCTCAAAACACTAAAACCGAAATTCTATTTGACTAAGCTATTTCCCTTTTAGGTATCTTCCCAAAAGAGTTAAAGACATCATCCACAGTGATGTATACATACTCATGTTTATAGTAGCACAATTCATAATAGCTGAATCTTGGAAACAGCCTATATGTCCATCAATAGATGAATAGATAAAGAAAATGTGGTATTTACACACAATGGATTACTACTCTACCATAAAGAAATATGAACTTGTAGAAAAATGGTTGCACCTTGAGGCCATAAAAATAAGTGAAATAAATCAGATGCACAAGTTTAAATATCACATGGATTCTGTTACATGAGAAACCCAAATTATTCTTAAAAAGCAAAGAAAGATAAAACACATAGAGAGATCTTTCTCAAATGGAGATGGGATCAAGAAATGGATGAGGTGGTAGGGAGGGAGGGAATGGAGATGAAAAAAGGAATTAAGATGTATTTTGTATACATACTAGCTCTACACAAGGAATTTAAACATTGTGTACAGATAATATGTACTAACAAAAATCTTAAAATTAATTTAAAATAGGGAGTATGCACCAAGAAAATGGTAACAAATGCACTACATTAATTTTAAATGTGTTCATTAATCTGACCATATTGACAGAGAAATTCCTATTTTATTGAACATAGTGGCTTCTCATTTTTCTAGTCTCATTAAAGAAAACAACTTGTGCTTGTGACAACTTAGTGTATTTCTCAGCGAACTAACACAATATTTAAACCTTATATCCATGGAAAGAATTCTAAACTTTTGTGTTTATTTCTCCAACTTCTCTAAAGAACAATGTTTACAATGATATATATGTAATATAATGACTGCAAATTAGTTTTTTATTCATATGTGTGATTATAAAGTATATATACACACTCATGCATTACTTTGCACTTTATATTCATCAGTCATTGGATGAGGCCTTTATATACCTTCTATTGTACTAGGTTATGATAATATGATGCTCAACAATGACACTGACATAGAAACTACTATCTGTTGGTTGGATGTACTCAGACTCACCAATTTCCTCTCTCTACTATCAACTGTCCTTTCTGCCTACTGACATTGGCCTGTGGGTTCTAATCTGTTAGCTACTCAGTGGATGAAGAGTAACTCTACATGCCTACAGTTTATAGTACACAACCTTGATGAAAACTGCTTATAGAACACAAAAGCCTCTTTTGCTTCTATAGGACCATCTTTGTAATATTGTCACCTGGAAGATACCCATACTAATTAATTGGAGTAACAAACAGAGTGGAAAGACTGATTGCCTTGAAGGAGACAAGCAACATTAAATTTGATGTTTTGTTCATATTAGGAACTCAATAAGGATTTTGTGATTGGGAATTTTGAGCAGGTTATAATATGAATATAGGGGTGCTCTGTCATAAACACCTAGAGAAGAATTCAAGGTACCATGCACGAAAGTCAGAAAGAACATATAACCAAATTCAAAACAACTGCTGATAATTCAAAGCATGGGAACGATTTTAAAAGGAAGTGGTTCATCAGGAGCAATGACATGAAAAAACTAAGCCTTGAAGGAACATTAGACATAAAGGCAGCAATAAGCAAGCTTTTAGTGAGAAAAAATAAGTAGGACTACCACCCAGAGAGGAAGGAAGTAACATGACAAAAGTGTAAGATAGAATTCAATCAGAATGTGGAAACATTTAGAGATTGAGAAATATATGCTGTTGAGTAATAGCCAGGCTCTTCCTGAGCCAGGGTAGCCTAAAATAGATACTTCCATGGGGGAGTGTAAAATGTCCTGGCCATTGCCAGATGACACAGAGACTAATGTGGAAGAACAGAAAACCTCCAGAATTCTTAACTATTCAGATGAGAATATGAAAGCTTGGGGATAAAGGATGGAATCCAAAAACCCTTGGTACTGGTACTAGTTCAGCCAATCACTATCTGTGCAGCCCTTAAAAGTATAATAAACCTGATGTGAGAACTTAGTAAAAGATAATACGAAAGTACTTAACACAATGGAGAGCACATAATAATAATTGGATAAATGGTAGGTTTTATTATCCAGAGACCATGATATCATCCCTGTGTCTAACATGCAAAAAAAAATAGAGAAGGCAGCTCTAGGAATAGGTAACATACAGAAAAGGTAAATGTGGAAACTCTCACCTTATGCTAATATTCACCACCTCCCTCTGCCATATTCCACTTACATCCCTAGTAATGTATGTGTTTTAATTCTCAACATTTGGGATGTGAGTGATTAGATTCACTGTAGAGTCTCAGACGAGTCATTTTCTTTTATTTCTGCTGCTGAAAGTCTCCTTAACCATGATGCTGTCAGTCTGAATTAGTGCTGTAAATGACTTAACGTTGTCCCAATAGTTTAGAAAACGAGATGTTTTCTGCTCTCAATACTTACACAGGTTGAGCATCCCTTATACAAAATGCTTAGGACAAGGAGTATTTCCAATTTTGCATTTTTTCTGGACTTTGGAATATTTGTTTGGACTTTATTAGTTGATCATCTCTAATCAAAAATATTAAATTCAAAATGCTCCAAAATCCGAATCTTTTGAAATGTCATGTTAGTGCTCAAAAATGTCATTTTTCAGAGAACTCTGGATTTCAGAGTTTTCGATTAGGGATGTTCAACCTGTACTAACTACTAGATTCATAAACAGGTGCCTTTTTACATATGCACTCTTTATCAATTTAAGAGAAACATATATAATGTGTTCTGCATTTCCATGAGCTGAAGAATTAGCACTTGAAGAGCAAACAATCTAAATTCAGTCTGACATCTCAAACATGCATTAATATTTTCCATTTCCAGCCATGATGGAGTGAAAAAAATTTTTCTAAACAATTAGAAAATTGGGCAAAATATATGGCAAATGGTTTTCTGACATCGAACAAAAGGGAGTACAGAACTGCAATCTTTGAGAGAGGGGAAATAAATTAGGCATCCATAGAACTGCCCTACCTTTGCAATGCAAAGAATGGGTATATAAACAGAGCCCAGTGGTTTCCAGGTTTTGAGAAGATATATATCAAGTGGGGCCAGGCCAACAGAGTAAAACGTGTGTGGAAAAAATACCATAGGAGAGAGTTGCACAGGAGAGAGCACCAGATGTCTTCACATAGATCCCCTCATGTCACCGGCTAATATCTGCATAAATATGGAAGGAAACTTCCAAACACCAAGGAAATAATTCCTCAAAAAAGCAGAAATACCAATCCTCATAAACTTAGAAAGGAACAGGAATAGTTTTTGTATTCCCACCAGCAGAGTGGAAAGACCTGGTATATATAGAATATTAAGCAGTGTTCAAAAGTGTATTGTCAATAGTGGGATAAAATTAGCTAGCCCTAGGCTAAAGCCTGATGCTACACTAAAAAAGCATGAACTCAAATCTCAAAAGGTTAACATGATTTGAATTAACCATATCACAGTTCAAAGTTCAATAATATTTACGGGAAAACAATAGAAATATGGCACCCAACAACATTATCAAAAATTATCATACATAGGCTGGGGATTTAGCTCAATGGTTTCGCTGCCTGCTGTGCAAGCGCAAAGACCCGAGTTCGATCCCTGGTACCAAAAAAAAGAAAAATTATCATACATACGAAGAATCAGAACTCCTTTTTAGTATATGAACTGCTGGAGTGAGCACAGAATTAGAACTCTTAAACAAGGAGAAAAATGAATCAACATAAGCCAATTCAGAAATGACAAAAATTATAGAAATAGCATATAAAATATGAAAGCAGCCATTATAAATATATTCTATTTGATGAGAAAGTTAGAAGAAAGATTGGATATGTTAAGGAAGAACATGGAAGAAACATGGGAAAATCCAAATCAAATACACAGAGATGAAAAATATAACTGAAATGAAAAATATATGAGCTTAGGTTGTCAATATACTAAACACTGCAGAAGAAAAAAAGATGAGTGACTTTAGGCATATCAGCAGAAGCCATCCAAAATGAAATACATAGAAAAAAGTGTGGAAAAAAGAACAAAGCATCAGTTAACTATTGCAAAATACTATCTAGTCCAACAATGAAATTCCAGAAATAATGATAAATTTTCTGCAAATTTTATAAAACTCTAAATTCAGATATCTAAAAATTGTAATTAAATGCTAAAAAAAATGAGAAAATTTATTCAGAGAGACATTGATAAGAATGACATCACACTTCTTATTCAGGAGCTATGCAGGCCAAAAAACACTGATGTGAGGTCTTTGAATTACTGAAAGAAAAAAATCTGACACTTTATAATTCTCCCAGGGGGAAAATGTCTTTCAAAGATGAGTAAAATAAAGGCATACTCTGGGTGAATTAATTGCCAGAAGTCCAGCTTTTTTTGTTGTTGTTGTTCCTGTTGGTATGGAGAATGTTACTGATTTTTTTAAGTTGCTGAATTTTCTTAATTGATTGTCTTAGTTACTTTCTCACTGCTGAAACAATACTCATCTCCCACAAGTTAAAAGAGGAAAGGTTTATTTTGGCTTACAGTTTGTAGGTTTCAGTCCATAGTCAGCTGGTTCCAAGGCAGGGCAGCAGGGCAGAGGAGAAACAGTCCATGGCATGTTAGGCAGGAAGCAGAGAGAGATCAAAGGAGGAGGGAGGAAGGAAGAATCTTCAAGGCCACACCCTCACCAACCCACCTCCTCCAACCAGGCTTCACCTATCAAATCACATTTAGCTATAAATGCACCAGTGAACTAATCCACTGATAAATATCACACCCACACAATCTAATCACCTCCCCAAAGCCCCACCTATGAGCGCATGAGGCTTTGGAGGCATCTAGACATAAATCATAACATTCCACCCCTAGCCCTCCAAAAATTTATGTGCATCCCTTTACACAAAATGGATTTAGTCTATCTCTAAGAGTTACCAAATTCATTAACATTTTCACCATTGCTGAAAAGTTCAAGTTCATATTCTTCTTTGAGATTTAAGGTAAACTCTTAGCTGTGAGTCCCTATGAAAATCAAAAGAATGTTAAACACTATGGACATACAAAAGCACAGACTCCCCATTACAAAAGGGAGAAACGGGAGGATAGAAAGAAATGAGACTGAAACAAGCCCAAAACTATGGCTTTTATCTCAGTGTCCCCCTAAAGCCTTATGTGCTTATAGGTGGAGCTTTTTGAACCTGGCTGGACCTAGGGTGTGTGATACTGGAGCTAAGGGTATATTGTACTAAACTAAGTCCACTCATTGGAATTGGCTTAGCTCTAGGTATGGTTGAATGGATTTACTAAAGACAGAAGCCCCCCCTGGGTGTGGGTGGCACCTCCCAAAAGGCTTGGATGGAGTATAAAGCGACAGAAATAAGGTAGGCTCACTGCTGCTGCTTGCTGCTTGTTGCCTGCTGCTTGCCATGCAATGGACAATGTCTCCTCTGCAATGCTCTTCTGTTAGGCCACCCTGACTTGGACCAGCCGACTATTGACTAAAACCTCTACACACTGTGGCCTGAAATAAACCTTTCATCCTTTAACTTTGGGTGTTGGAACTTTTGTCTCAGCACCTAACAAAGTAGCTAAGACAGAAACCCAGCAGGGCAAACACTAAATCCTATTGTTCCATGTCTAGCACCTGGGGCAAATTGTGATGAGATATGAATTCCAAAGGGCTTGGCTGGCCCTCATCACTATGGCACTGCTGGTAGTTCTAGCCCTCATGGCTTCTCTCTTGTGCTGGCTTTGCTCACTCCTTGCAGATTTCCCCAGATGCTCCACGTTCCTAGTTTCTCCAACCTTCTGGGGTCTCCACTGCACCTTTGGCTTCATACTCACAACTTCACTCACTTCCCCATCAGGGGCATACTACATGGCCTCCCAGGTCTTCTTCTGAAATCTGATTGGAAGTCTTTCTGACCACACAAGTCTCGCATTCTGTATGAATGTAAAACCAGCAACACACGGATGACACCAATGTCTGCCACAAGCTGGAGCATCAGCCAGCCTTCCTTCTATTGTGGTTGTAGGGGTCTCTGAATGCTTGGATACCTGAGTGACATGAACTCAATCCCAAGGAACAAATTCCCTAAGCAACTGCCATTCTGGAGCATGATGTTCTGGGGCTCTAGTCTCAAAGCAAAGTTTTTCATTTTTATGATTTTGAGCCTGGAAGGGTAGGGCCTTATTGGTTCCTCACATACCCTCAAGGCATCTGCCTTATTGTCCTATTGTAAGGTACTTGACTTCTTTTCAATGCTAATCTGTTTAGCAACTAAACTCTCCTCTGCTCCATCTTTGTAGGCTCCAACATTACCAAGCTTCCTTTCTGGCCAAACTCAAAACCATTTAAATCATTCTGCGGGTCATTTGCTCTTGATTCTCAATGTAAAGCTGGCTAAAAGCCCGCAACACTATCCATACCACAGTATGAATGTTGGGCTGCCTTGAAATTTCCTCTACTAGATTACTTGTCCACTGCCCTTAATCTCAGTCTCCTAAAAAGTCTCAGGACAGGAGGAAAGTATAGTAAATGTTTCTGGCGTAGCATAACACAAATGGCCAAGAGTCCAAATGTTAATGGAGTCTTTTTTCCTCAGTTGAAACCTTCTGAGCCTGGTTTTTACTGTCTGTCTTTTTATCACCATTCTGGTCTTCTGAGCTCCATAATTGCCCATCAAGTTCTGCTTAGAGTGTTCTAGGGCTTCTCCAGCCACCATCTACAAACTTTTCCAAACTTCTTCCACAAGCCAGCTCCATAAGCTTCTAAACTGCATTGGTCAAATACAGTTGTAGCAACAACCCTATGTCTCTGATATCAAAATTACTTTCTCATTACTGAGACAAAATACTGACACATCTCATCACTGACACAACTTAAAGGAAGGAAAGGTTTATTTTGGCTCACAGTGGAGGTTTTAGTCACAATCAGATGGTTCCAAGGCAGGATGATGTAGCCACTGAGCATGGCAGAGGAGAACTGTTCATGGCATGGAAGCAGGAAGCAGAGAGAAATCAAGGGGGTAGGAAAGGAGATAGAACCTTCCAGGTCATGTCCCCAGTGACCCACCTCCTTCTACCGGGGTTCACCTCCTAACATCACATTTATCTATAAACTCATCAATGGACTAATACACTGATGATTAACCTGCATCTGTGATCTAATCACTTCCCAAAAGCCTGATTTATGAGTACATGATGTTGGGGGAAGGGAGCATTTAGATGTAAACCATAACATTAATTTTTATCATCTTCCTGTCCATTGCATTGTTTTTCTCTGTATATGATCATATCAACTGCATATCATGGTATTTTTATATCATCACTTTCAATCCTTAAACTTCTTATTTTTTTCCTTTTTTAAGGGATAATTCATTGCCAGAATATCACTACAATAAGAAATAATAAACAAAGTTATTTGTGCAGAAAGAAAATATTACCAGATGAAATACCAGAGATACAAAAAGAAACAGAGAATATGGTTAATGATAAATATGTATCTCTTAAAGATCTGTTTTTCATTTTTAAGATTATTTTTTAAAAAACTAATTTAATAATATCATATTGAACTATGTGCTGTATAGCTTATGTAGAAAAATTATGAAAAAACAGCACAATAACTGGGAGGAAGAAAATTAAAATACATATTCGGCACTGTTATATATTTTTCACACTACATGTGAAATAAAATAATATTATTTTAAGGTAGAATGTTCAAAAAAGGATTGTGTGGTAGATAGCCTCTATGATGGATTTCAGTGACCCACACTTTCTGTTATTCATGCCCGGGTGTAATCCCTTCTGTTTGAATGTAGGATTAATATAATGACTCACTTCTAACAAACAGAATAGAGCAAAATTACTGGAAGTTCCTTCTGAGATTATAAAAAAGACTCATTTTTCTCTTCTGCACCCTAGCCTCTTACTGTAGATTTACCATCTAATATAGTTTCTACTGTTTATAAAATTTATATCAGTGAAGCTGGGCATAGTGGTACATGCCTGTAATTCTAGCACTCTGTGAGGCCAAGGCAGAAGGACCATAAGTTTGAGCCCAGACTACACAACTTAGTGAGAACTTGTCCGCAAATAAAAGAGGTGGGGAAAGCTGGACATGTAGCACAGTGCAAAGGCCATGGGTCCAATAACCATGATCAGAAAAAATTGTATAAATGTAGTCATACTTTATATTTGTGACTTACCCTTCTCAGTTAATATATGAGAAAGTACATATTAATCTTCACTATTGTTTTGCACTCCATTGTATGAATATACCAACAAGTTATCCATGGTCTTATTGAAAAACATTTCTGGGTTTATGGTGTTGTTGTTGTTTTTGTACCAGGGATTGAACTCAGGACCTTGCACTTGCGAGGCAGGCACGGTGCTGCTGAGCTAAATCCCCAGCCCACTTGTTTGTTTTTATTTGTGGTTGTCAAGAGCCATTCTACATAAATTTGAGAGGAAAATCCATTTCATAATTTAAGTATGACTATAGCTGTCTAATGTCGAGTGTCACATTGCCTGAGAGCCAGCTATGGCATTCGGAAACAACTCCGTTTTGCTTCTAGTCACAAGTTGACGTTTCAATGGTCCCGTGGTACTGTGATGCTTTAGGGCATGTGTACATCAGCTGAAGACATCCTTGTTCTTGGAGAACCGAGCAGTAATAAACAAAAGAGAAGGATTTCACCTGAGAGAAGAACAAGTTTTTTTATTAGCCTGCTATCTTGGGCCACCTACTGTTGTAAGAATACTCTCCTTACTACCTTCATCAACATAAGATCCTCATGACCTAAGATCCTCATCAGCATAAGATCTTCATCAATATAGGATTACCACCACCCCCAAATCACCTAATACTTCCTCCAATTATTGTATGTACCCAATAAATAATGGTTAGCTTCGAGTGTCTTCGTCTTTGCCCACTCTGAGGTACTGACCTCTCGGCCCTCCATGCACTTTGAAATTGCACAAGTCTCTATTGTCTTTTTTTTTCTGCAGTCAGAGGATTGATCGCCCTTTGATATGTCATTCTGGGGATCAAACCTGGGACCTGAAGCATGCTAGACAAACACCCTACACCAAGGTACACCTCCACCTCCATTTTTGGGTAATTATTTCAAATTATGAATGCTCGTGTGTCTCTCATGATGCAGTCTCTTAAGGTTTATAGATATCTTCAACTTTATTAGATAAGGCTAAATTGTTTTCCAACTTCCTGTGCCACTTTACATTCTCACAGTACCAAAGTTTAGTGAATCAGATATTTTTTTTTGTATTATGGCATAATGGTATGCATTATGATTTTTATTTGCACTTCTGATTACTAATGAAGTTGAATATATTTTCCTTATTACTCATTTGAATTCTCCTTTTGTACAGTACCTACTGGTATTTCCTATAATTTTAAAATTTCTTTTCAGCCATACTTCTCTATGTATTGTGGATAATCAACAAAGTATAATGTCTTTGCAAATAACCCATTAACTCTCCATCAAGTGCCTCTGCAATGCGGAAATACTCTGGCCAATGAGCAAGGTACTGTATCAAAAATGGAATCCTATACTTTTCTATGAGTGGTTCCATGTTAATGTTGAAAACAAACAGGTTGTCATAGGTGAAAGCCCAGTATGTGGTCTTCTTGCCACCACTGCTGGAGCCAGCTCATCAAAACCTCACATTTGCCCCACCCCAGAAGTCATACTATATGTGTCTACTGTGAGGTAAGGAGGAAATAATCAAAAATAGCTTTTTAAGCAAATGGTCCTGTGTGAATTTAATATTCACCAGCAAAAAGATGAAGTTGGACCCCTAATTCACACCAAAATAAAAGTTAACTCAAAATGGATCACAGACAAAAATGTAAGAGCCAAAACTATAGAAATCTAATGGTTTCATAGCTATGAAACCAAAAAAAAAAAAGAAAAAGTTCTTAGACTGAGTATCATCAATATATAAAACTTTTGTGCTTCAAACAGTAACATCAAGAAAGTGAAAAGAAAACTCACAGAATGGGAAGATATTTTTTCAAATCCTATAACTGATAAGAATCATCTAGAAAACATGAGGAATGTTTACAATTCAATAATTTAAAAATAAGTAGTAAAATTTTAAAATAGGTAAAGAAACTGGATAGGTTCCCAAAGAAAATATTCAAATAACTGATGAGCAGAAGAAAAGATTATCAGTATAATTGGTCATTAGAGAAATATAAATAAAATTCTCAATGAGTTTCACTTCACATCCACTAAGATGGTTATGATGAATTTTAAAAACACAATAATATCAAGGGTTGGCAAAAATGGGGGAAATCACAACCCTCATAATTGCAAATGGGGATGTAAATTGGTCCAATCTTTTTGGAAAACAGCCTGGCATGTCCTCAGAGGGTTAAACATACAGATGCTATAATGCCTGGCAAATTTATGTCAAGAGAAATGAAAAATAAGTCTTGCAAAGAGCTATACACAATATTTATAGCAGCATTATCTTCAACAGTCAAAAACAAGAGACAACCGAAATGATCATTAACCAATGAATGAATGGGTAAACAAAATGTGGTGTATCCATACAATGGAATATTATTGAGCAACAAAATAAAATGAAGTACACTAATTTTGCTACAACATAGACGAACCAATCAAAAGGACCACATGTTGTATTATTCCATTTATGCTAAATGTATAGATTACACAAATCTACAGAGATAGAAAGTAGTTTAGTAACTGCCTAAGGCTGTGAGAAATGGTGAGACTAGGAGTAAAGACTAAGGAATGCACAGACTCCTTTTTTGGCATAATGAAAAAATAGAAAAATAGATTATAGTTTTGGATGCACAACTTTGTAAATAAAAGCCATTCAATTTTACCTTTTAAATCAATGAGCTACATGGTATGTGCTTTATGTATCAAAAATGTTTTTTTCAATACAGGAGAACTAGGAGCACTTGAGAGTCCTATCAAAGTAGCTGAGTCATACATGGGTTGCCTGTGTCACTGCCTTACTAAATTCGAAAGGGTGGAAGTGTTTCAGTATATGTCCTGCTGAAGTAAGCACAAAATGGTGGAAGTGTTTCAAAGCCAGACCTGTTGAATTAACCCACTAGAATCCCAGGTTTGGAATTAGGCACTCCCAAGGACCTCACCCAGTATGCGGCCAATCACCAGGCTGTCTTCTCTGATTAGAGACAATGGAGAGCTAGAAGGTGTTATAGCCTGGCTAACATATAAATATGATTTTCTGCCTGAGCAAATTCTAATTAAGTAAAATACCTTTAAATGATTACTAAGCCAGGGCTGCTGCAAGTGATAGGGGTTTAGCTAAAAGGCTGAACACTGCAAAGCATGTGCAAGGCCCTGGGTTCAAATTCCAGCACACCCCCTCCCCCGGGGCCACACACACACCAGGGTTAATACTCAGTTATCTCGAAACATGGAAATTCTGGGATTTTAATGCCTGAAATTTTCCCCAAGAAAGTTGACTAGACTTCTTTCCTGAATCTTGGCAGAACAAAGTTTTTCAGCTGTTAATTCTGCATTAATTTGATTTATCTCATGACCCAGTGGCCACACAATGGTGCATTTGCCCTTGCTAAAATGGAATTAGCAATGCAAAACTATATAGGAGGGTTAAATGGAAAGAAGTAAGCAAACACAGTGCCTTTACAAAGAACTACCAACTTGAACTTCAATAAAAAAACACAATTGAAAAATGAAAAAAACTGCTAACTACATTTATGAAAAGAGAATACTTTCCTGAGGCTGAGGAAGGTAAGAGAAAGGGGGTACACATTGTGAAGTTATTTTTCAAACTGTAACAAATTGAAAGCTGTGCTTTAACATATAACACAGATGGTCAGTTTTGTAATCATTTTAAGTTTACAGTATCTTCTTTTTTTTTTTCCTAGAGCATTATATTTCGCTTGGCAATAGTTTTTTCCTGGTTTCCCTGCAGCTGCTTTTCAAAGGAAAAATGTACATTACTTCATCTTGTGGTTTAATCTTGGTAGACGGAGCATTACCGCAGCAGCAATGATTTCTTATAATCACCTCTGCCCTATATCAAAGTCCTCAGGGAGGTCGTGTTTCATGTATCAGAATTTCACCATCACCAAGAGTGGTCATCACTTAAATAGCTGCAGAGGTGGTAGTAAATGAGGACATCTGATGCTTCCACCCATCCCACCCGAATTCCATTCTTCACTGGATAGAAGACAATGATGTAAACATAAGTTCCTACTCTATTCATGTTTTGCCATCTTGGGATCCCAAACACTTTCAAATTGGATGGTGAACTTATAATAACAGAATTTTACTATATTCTTTCTAACACATCTGAAAACTGGTTTCACTTAGGAATAAAATGAAGATCCAACCACATTCAAGTATATCCCATTTTAGAAAAATGCTTTCTATATTTTTGTTGGACCAAACAACCTAATCAATTCTTGTTCACCAGTTTTGTGTGTTCAACATTGGATATCAAAGAATGAAACTTTGAAAAGCATGATCACCAAGGTGGATAAGGACAGAGGAATAAGAAGCCTAAATGTGTGTTTCATTGTCTTTTTGCAGCAGGCAATGTGCAAGGCAACTTATATCTGCCCTTTCAAAGAGCATGCTTTTCTTTAAGTCACTACCAAAGAACACCATGATAATCAATACTATGGAGAATCTGGATTTTGTTAATGCCTCATAAGTCCCACTGATGAAACTACAATTGTATTAGAAAAGAGGATAGGCATTTTATGCATATCACACATAAAGCAGGAAAGTAAAACTTGCAAAGTCAAAGGCAAGTCAGTTCCAGGGCAGGAAGCAAAATCCTGACCTTGTAATCCTTTGTTCCAGCATCTAGCCCACACAGGAATGGTTTTATGTTTCTAGTAGCAGTTGCCTCTATAAATACAAGCCTCTGATGGACACAGGAAAATGCTTCTAGGAATCCTTGTTGCATGACACATTTTAAAAACCTGAAGGGAAATATTTGTCACTATTTTACCAGTAACCTGGTCCTATGGGCATTTAACAGTGCATTCCCAAATTAATTCCTTCCCACTATCATCCTGATCCATCCTGCTCTTATCAAAACTCAACAAACAGACAAGATTTAAGGGAAGTTTCAGGACATGACCTTCTGGTGAAAACTCTTGAGTTAGACGCACCAACAGTGTAACCCTTGCTCAAGGAACATTCCAGACTGAAATGGGTCTGTCAAAAAATTACTTCTAAAGGGCCTTGGATGTAATTCAGTGGTAGATAATTTGCCTGACACGTGTGAGACACTCAGTTCAGTCCCTAGCACTACAATAATAATAATAATAATTGCCTTAGATACTTTTCTCATTGCTGAGACAAAACACCAGACACTCACGAGTTAAAGGAAGAAAGGTTTATTTCAGCTCACAGTTTGTAGAGGTTTTGGTGCATAGTCAGCTGGCTCCAAGGCAGGGTGACATGCCAGAGAGGCATGGCAAAGGAGAAACAGCTCATGGCATGGCAGACAGAAGGCAGCAAAGCAGCGAGCAGCAAACAGCAAACAGCAAGCCTGCCTTTCTCTTTTATCCATCCAGGCTACAAGCCTTTTGGGTGGTGCCATCCACACCCAGGGTGGGGCTTCTGTCTTCAGTAAATCTATTCAGCCACACCCAGAACTATGGTAATTCCAATCAGTGGACTAATTTAGTGCCACGCACCCTTCATCCCAGCATCACACACCCTAGATCCAGCCACCTCTGAAAGCCCCACCTATGACTGCATGAGGCTTTGGGGAGACATCTACACACAAGCAATAAAATAATAATAGTAATAACCTCTAAACAAGGCTTAAGCTATGACCTCATCAATGGTCCTTAGGGCAAATCAACCTCAAGGTATCTGCAATTGCAATTCCCTCAGCCTGACTCCCTCCAGCTTTTCTACAGCTCATTTCTTTCCATAGTCCCTTGGATTTCAGCATAAATATAGCCTCCTTATAGATGCCTTTCCTGAAAAACCCCTCTTAAGGTGTTCTTTCCTCTTCCCACTACAAAACGCTCTATTATATACTCCTATAGGTATGTCCACAGACTCTAGAATCACAGAGACCTTGGCTCCTGCCACTCACCAGTGTCACCTTGCAGAAGTCCTTTAGTCCTCTGTCTCTCAACTGGCATCTAAGTGATCTCCACTGCAAAATCATGATGAAACATACAGGGAAGCAAGCATTACACTGACAATTAGACCTTGGGTCTATTCTGCAACTAACTTTGTAGGTGACGTAAGGCAAAGCATTTTCCATCTTGGTGCCTCATCCTTCCTTATATGTTCTTTGGAGGGATTGGATTCAATGAGCTCCACATTCCCTTCCAGCTCTGAGAATTGCCTGTTCTGCAGCTGCACGGCTAGTTGTCATGTTCCCTCTTATCCCAAGTTCACAACTTCCCTGATGTTTGTCCCATATTAGGACAAACTGGCTGCCACTTGAGCTATCCCTTCCTCTCCCAGATGTCACTCAATACAGGTCAGTCCAATGCATAAATTCATAAATACAGGTTGTGGTGCCTCACTTTTTTGGGGCTGGAATGGTTTTTACTTTATATCAAACAAAATGGTCAGGGTTACCAGTGGTTTGTGGTTGTCTTACTTATTTCCTCATTGCTGGAACAAAATACCAGACACACATAAGTTAAAAGAGAAATTTATCTTGGCTCACTGTTTGTACAGGTTTCAGCCTTTAGTCTGCTGGCTCCAAGGCAGGGTGCTATAGCAGAAGAGAAAGTGCTCATGGCATGGCAGGCAGGAAGCAGAGAGGGATCAAGGGAGGAAGAGAGATATGTACCCTTCCAGGACACTCCCCCCGTGACCTAACTCTTTCCACCAGCCTTCACCTCCCAACATCACCCAGCTGTAAACCCATCAGTAGACTAAGCCAGTGATGAGTATCCCACACCCATGTTCCACGTTCCAGTCATGTCTCAAAAGCCCCACCTATGAGTGCATGAAGCTTTGGCAGTCCTTTTAGATATAAACCATAACAGTGGTCCAGAATTTAACCCTCTAAGATAGCACTAACATTTTTTCTCAGAACTGTCTTGACAAATCTTGACGTTCACTTTTCACTTTGTGCTCTTCTATCTCATAAATTTTGTCCCTTCAATTAGCTTATTCTGGAAATCCCAAATTGTGGTTTCAGATATGACTGTATTCTGCTTCCCCTCCTGTCTCTGTGTCCTGTCCTTGCTGGTGAATTGTTATTCCCCACTATTCTTAGGTGGCATCCTCCAAAACTCAGCCCTATCCACTTAGTATTTATGACTTCCAATTCTATGCCAGATCCTATAAAAGGATCTGAGGTTACAACAATTAAAATGACTTAGTAGTCCTTGGTTTGGAATTGGGAAATACGTTAGCCATTAAAAGCCTGTTCCATCAAATTGAATATGATTATATACTGTGCTGGCAAATGTGTCTGATTAACTAGCCCCTCTTTCTTCCTCCCTCAGATTTCACATTGCCTGCTCTGAAATGCTGTCTATGTACACATTCTTTTAAATGTTGGCTTACTAAGTTATCGTGGAATTATTTCAATTGTATTAAATAAAACTCACCGACTAAACATCTTAACCTCGACAAATGTGAATATTTTTTTTCAATAATGAAAGCAAACCTTTATGTGTATCTCATTCTGCTCTCCCAGGAGGGAAAATGATTAAGGAGCCATCATGTTGCCAGTGTGCTTTTTGTATGATATCATCACTCTAACAAACCACATATAAATGTATAAATTGACAAGGGAGTTAAGGAATTCACTGGCAATTACTAGCCTCGTAATCTTCCCACGAGCAAGGTGAAGAGAAGTCTTCTTCTGACAAGCACCAAATCATGTAATTTCTGGCTCTGAAGCCTGTCTGTGTTCAAAGCTGAGGGAAATGACAGCCTGCAAAATTTTAGCCTAACCACCAAGTGTTATTCAGAATCCTAAAGTTGTTTTTGAGGTGGTTTACTTATGATTGTGTGTTTAGCATTTTTCCTTTAAACTACATGAAACTGACATCATAAAGCTTGCCAACACTAAAGATGAAAACTTTTCATTCATCCACAAAAGGGAAATTGGTGGCAGGATCAGTTCTTAGCCAACTAACACTGTGGTTCTCACCTGAAGGGCACAAGGCCAATTCTAAGAAGCTTAAATATCTTGATTGTACCAAATCACTGCCTTCTGAGTCTCAACAGACATTCCGAAGGTTGGCTGCACTGGGCTTGGGCTCTCAAATGCAAGCTGTGGCGCCAACTCCACTCACCAAAGGGACGAAACAAGTGGGCAGGGTTTTTGTTCTTTCCTAATACATTATTTTAAGTATTAACATTCTCAAACATTTCTATGCCAGCTAAGAAATGATCAACCATTTAAAATTTTAGAAAAGTAATATTGTCTCATTAAAATTTTAAAAGGAAAGATGTATTTTAAAAGGCAAAATTGCAGCAGAAAAGCAGCCAAGTGAAGTGAGTCCTTGAGGCTCTCCTGTCTCCCAACATGAACTTGGGACAGATTACCCAAAGCAACAGTGAATCCTCACAATAACCACTTGGGCCATTGTTAAACTTAGCCCTTTGGGACCAATCTCATATTCTTTTTGGCATAGTGTTCTCACAAGTAGTGTAGAAGGCACTGTCATTGGCCATTAGCCCATTGGTGAACCTTAGCTGTCTCTGTTATGATAAACATTCAAGGTTCAGTATATGGCCCCTAGGTCTTAATCAGTGGCAATGAGTTGTAATTCAAATCATCCAATGTCTTGGGGTTTCTGAGATAGTGGTTACTTAGACTCACTGGTAGAGATGACCTGCACTTAGCAGTGAAATGATGTTCCAGCAAGCTTCTCAGGAATATCTCTTTTCTTGAAACATCTTTAGATTTGTGTTTTTGCTTTGATGTGCAACATAATTGAAAGAGTAACTCAGGACTCATGGATGGTCAGCTCAGTTCTATCACTGCCTGAATGATCTTGAGCTGAGTTTCAGTTTTCTCATGCAAGGAACAGAGCTGCTAGTATTAATACTAATAATGATGATGATAATGATTATTATGATGATACTATTCCTACCCCACCTCATTAGCTGTAGTAAAGATGTAAGAAAATGATAGATATAAAACTGCTCTGTGAAATTCAAAGAACTTTAGTAACATAAAATATCCTTATTTTTGGTAACTTTTTTAGTCTTTTTTGGTGCTATAACAGAATACCATAGACTAGGTAATTTTTAACAAACACAAATTTTTATTTGGCTAATGGTAATGGAGTTTGAGAAGCTCAAGATGAGTAGGCCACATCTGGTAGAGAATTCTTGCCAGGATACCATGGTAGAAGTCATCATATGGGTGAAAAAGAGAAGGAAATAGGGTGAACAGATCAGGAATCACTCCTAGGACAACTAGTCCACCCTCTCGATAACAGCATGAATTCATTCATGAGGGCAGAACTAATCACCGCTTAAAGGTCCCATTCCTCAACATTATGGCATTAGAAATTAAGTTTCTAATATATGAACTTTGGGAAACACATTCAAACCATAGCAGTAAATTTGAGTAAGATGGGTTTACAATTCTCACATCCAAACAAAATAATGGCAAACCAAAATCACCCTGGAAATGCAATATGGCAGTGGAAAAAGGGCCCCATGACACTAGGAAGAGAACTGGTGTGGCAGGCAAGAGGTCCAAGTACCGGTCCTATTCCTACTGCTAATTACCTGCATAATCATCTCCTCTCAGGACCTCTACAGAAGAAATAAGCTAGATCATGCATGTCCAACCTTCTGGCTTTCCTGGGCTGCACTGAATGAAGGGGAAGTATCTTGGGCCACATATAAAACATAAAAGTATAAAACATAAAATATAATATATATCCTAATATATATGCAACAGAGCTTCCTTTGTTTTAAAAATATCTTTATTATAACATTAAACAAAAAGAGGGCAACATAAACACAAAACAAGTAGACTATTTCACCTTGTTTTACTCACTGAGTCACACAAGCACAAGTAGCATCTGTTACACACTGGTTTCCATTCAGCTGTGTGCGGCAGGCACAAGAGATGGAGTTACACAGTGTTCTGCTGTCACCTACGCACTCCACAATCAAGTCGTGAAAAGAATCACTAAAAATCATAGAATAATGTTAAAAGTTTATGATCTTGTGGGGCTACATTACTAGCTGTCCAGAGCCTCATGTGGCCCATGAGCTGTGAGTTGGACATGGTGGAGCTAGATTAAGTGATTTTTATAACTTTTTAGATGTAGAAATATTCTGTCACATGAAACTGTAGTCATATGTTGCATTAGTTAACTTTCCCATTGCTGGGACCAAATACCCAACACCCACAGCTTAAGGGAGCAGAGGTTTAATTTGGCTCATAGTTTCAAGGGATACAGTCCATGGTTGGCTGGCTCCAAGGAAGAAACATCATGGTAGAAGAATATGGCATGGCAAAGCTACTTAGTTCATTGTGGCCAGGAAGCAGAGCAGGAGAATAGTTCCAGAGAGGAAGGGAAGAGGGACCAGATATGGTACTCAAGTCATGCTTCCATGACCCATCCAGAAACACCCTAGAAGTACACTTCACTACTCCCCTAGGCAGCTCCCAAGCCAATCCAATTGACAAAATCAAGCTTAACTCTCACACGGGCCCAACATATAAAACAGAACCAAGAAATAAAGTCATTTGAATTGTATAGAAGTTTAGTGTTTGACAGAGAACACTACATTTTCTTGATTTGTTGATGAGCTATATTTATTCACAGTTCACATCTAAAACAGAGATGAGGCTTGTAAGATTGTGTGGATGCTTTTAATACTTCTTAAGTACCAATATTAAATTGATGGTGCAAACTACAGCTAATGGCATCTCAGCATCAATGACTGTGATGTATTGGAGCTTCTTTGACCTTGATGTCCCTTCTCTAAATAGCTGGGGTCTTGGAATATAGTTTGAAAAGTTTTGGACCAGAAGGTATCTAAGAGGCATGTAAATCTGACATTCTATAATCTAAACACTGTAAGTGAGTATTAGAAATTGTGGCAAGGTCCTGTCCAAGCATATTCAAAAAGTGACTACGTTGCAAGATGTTTCTAATGTGACTTACAAACAACAAATCTTAGAGTAGTTCTCAAAGAGGGGTTCTCACAAGGTTAGAGCCACCTGTATATGGTTGAAAATGCTGTGTGTCCTTCCATTTGTCCAAAGGCATATCTCACATTTTGAGAGTTCACTGATTAAATGGAACCACATTTAAATGGAGCTACCTGACCACTACAAGAGAAGGAATTTGTTAAGTGAGAAAAGCCAAGGGAAGTCCTGGGCACACCCAGGCCTGGGTAAATGAGGAAGCTATAGTCTAATTAACTGCAGTATCTGGCTGATAACCACAGTAACTATCCTTGATGTGTGCAGAGCACTTTTATATCCATGATACCCTCCAATATCTTAACAAAAGTCCAAGGGTATAGAAAAAGCAGGTATCACCAGCTTTTATCCTTCTCCCCATTTTAGAGAGGAAGAAATTGAAGACCTGACAAGTAAACTAAGTTGCCCGAAGTTGCCCAGCTAATAAATGGCAGAGTTAGGATTTAAATTGCTTCATTTGGAATCAGCATCCACATCATTTCCTATTGCAGTTGCCCACCCACAGACTTTACTACATGGAGCCCCTAGGCAACCTTACCTCTGCTTGGGATCAAGTTCATTTTAACAGAGCCACATCTTTTGGTGGCAATTTACATGTCACACTCTCTCTGCAGATGTGGAGGGCTTAATTCCTTAGTCCTGATCTCCCCTTTGAAATCACTAGGATCTCTGAAGATTGCCCAGATTGTCTGTGTTGGAAGTGCCAAACAACAGACACAGGGACAGCCCCTGCAACTCGGGTCAGCGAAGGCAAGATGACCGCATAGACCCTGAGAGGCAGACTTACCAGGAATACCAGGCTTGCCTCTCTGACAATCATGGGTGGACAAAAGGCTAGCACACTTGGTGGTGAGAGCTTGTCATTTTTCAAACAGGACATGAGCAGCCATCATTTCCAAGATGGGAGACGTTTTTCCCTCACCCTTTCAGAAAGCCTTGAGAAATGTAGTGCAACTGGAGCCCATCCCCTGTGCCCTTGAAATGTAGTCAGGTAAGAAATGCTCTTTCTTACAGGATGATCTTCAGAGAAGCCCTGCTGGCTGCTTTGTTTGCTCTGAAAAAAAGGCCCTACGGCTGACAGACAAAAGGATGGCTGCTGTTGTGGACGCAAATGACGAGCTAGCTCAGAATAAATAACCTGTTGAAGTCCAGCATGCCCTGCTAATTCTTCTGATCACACCTTCAGACTGACTCTGGTGCTTCTTTAAGCAATGAGTCCTTAATTCTTCATGCTAACAGGGGGAACAATGTCAAAGATTAGCTAGAAAAAGAGATAATGAAAGGATCATTCATACTGAATGGTGTACTGTGTTCAATGATGTTTTACAAAATTACTTTCCCAATTATGTTTTCTGTAACAGAAATAAGTTGCTTTTGCTGGTTTGGCAGTGGCAGAGAGTCTGTAATGAGACCTGTGTAATAGGTGAATGGGATCCTCTGGTCAATCCTCCATAGTTAACCACTAACAAACTAGACCTCTACAGGACTATTAGCACAAATGACCAAAAGTCACTTTGTGAAGACTGGATAATCTCTTAATGCCAAGTGGCTGGAATATTCACTTCATCCTATAGGCACAACCATGGTCTAACATCATAGTAGTGGACAAAAGGCCAGATGGAATTTTCAAATTTGCTATACCATGCAGTCATGTAAATTCTGCTCTGAATAAGTTGATTTCCATGATAAAATTTCTCATTTTTTTTGATCTTGTAAGAAGACAAAGAATAGCAGTACTGGGCACTAAAAGCCTAAGGAACACTCTGGAATTCTTCCTGAAACACAATGCAGATTTCATATCTGATACTTCTTAAGATTTACAGAAGCTGAAAAAACTATAAAGAAAATGTGAAATGATTGAGAAAGGATATTTTATGCAGCTTCACTTTCCCATCTTCCCTCCAATAATGCATGTGAAGGTACAATTTTTACAACTTTGATCTTCCATTAGTGAATCCCTTCAAGTCAAATGCATTTCATTTCCCCCCTCACTCTCAAGTGTTAAGCAGCCATTGGAAATCTAAGCAGAACTGGACATCCAGGCTACAAAATAGCCATCCGCGGTCTGATTGCTCTGCTGCCATTTGGGAGGTATTCTAACTGGGCAAATTTCTATCCTTGGTAGCAATTTTTTCCCACTAAACTAAAGAGACACTGCCTGAACACATTTAAAAACCTTATTTACCCTTTAAGATCTCATTTGATTGATCTACCCAGAACTTTTCTCTAGAGAGCCAGCTGCAAGCATTAGTCAGCATATGGAAAACCCTGGAAAGATGAATAAAGAACAACCCCTTTGATGAGTTGCTAAATTAAAGAGGAAAGAAAACAAGCTCTACCAAATGTCAACAGAATTCAGCATTCTCTCCTGAATGCAGCCACACTTCAACAGAAGGAGCCCAGTGGTGAGGAGGCTTGCTACTAAGACTTCCTGGGATTATATATATATATATATATATATATTCAGCCCACCCACCGAAAGAATAGGGTACTTCCTCTGCTCTCCATCTCCTAAAATCTGGCCACCCCAATATACAGTAGGTCTCAGCAAGCACAGTGGGCTCCTTTGTTAAGGCAGAAACAAAATGCCTAATCCTGGAAATGTTATTCTCCTACAGCCACCCTAGGCACTCTGGCAGGATGGGCTGCATCCTACTTCCAGGACAGGCTGAGTATCAGCAAGTTTACATCTCAAAGAGAATATGCACACCCTGACCATTTACCAGACTGCATCTGAAAGCACAGCAAGAAAAATCTGAAAGAAAAAGAAAGAAGTAAATAACCTTTTAGATACTGGGTATGTAATAGATTGTTGCTTAAGGTACACTAAAATTCTCAGTAATTAGGGTAGGGAAAAGGAAAGAAGGGAAAAGAAAAAAATATGAGAAAAGGAAAAAAATGGAAACAAAGCCTCTGTAAAAAGGGAAGGGTGGAGGGGGTGAAGGGAGGGCAGGGAAATGGGGAAAAAATAAGAACTAAGATACATCATGTAAAGGTACAAGATCCCAATGATGAATGTAACCGTGTTTTATACCTAAAATGTACCAATAAACTTAATGAAAGGCAAAAAAATAAAAAATAAAACCAGTGGAAAAAAAATGAATGTGAGCAAGAGATGTTTGGATTAGCAGGAAAACAATGAGGCATCTTACTTGCCAGAGAATCAGAATGATGGATATCAAATTATTTGTGTTTTACCATAAATGACATGAAAAACCTTGACTTGTCTTTTACCTAACTATCTTAATATTTTGGATACCTGGCCACTCAACTAGCTGGCTGTCTAGATGGCTACGTGTATGGAAGGAACAGCATTTGTAGTTAGCCCTGTAGGGTGCATGCATCGGCCCCTAATATGGGTAGACCATCACTTTGAGTTCTTGGCTCTTCAGCTCTCATATTGTTTTACCTCTGCCTCTGCTTCCACCCAATATAAAAGCAATCTAGCAAAAGAAGAGCTGTAGCTTTATACTATATTGAAAAACTCTCAACAACAGACTGGCATGACCAGAGATGTATTTGCAGGATATCATCTTGGCTGCAATGTAGAAAGTGGAATAGAGGACAAAGAGCCACATTAACAAGATGAAATCTATTGCAATAATCCCCGCACAAAACAATGAAGCTTTCAATTGAAATGGGAGAATGAGAAACAAAGATGAGTGTTTAGAGTTGGGACACTGCAACTAATCTTGATTAACAGATTTCATTTTGGAGATGAGTCAGGGACAAGAGTCATATGTGTCCAACCCGCAGCATGCCTTTTTTGCCCCCCTTTTTTGGCTTTGGTTTTGAGCAAAGAGGAATTGTCTTTTGCCATATATAAAATTATATTAAATGTATATGAGTAATACAACTTTTATTTTTATTATAACATTTTAAAATGAGGGCAAAACAAGACAAGCTGTGGATTGGACATAGCTGGGACCCTTTGCTACAGAAAGCACAGTGTACAGAACTATATCATCATCCTCACCTGGGAGCTCATTAAAAATGCACAATCTCAGTGCTCATTGACTCAGAATCTGTATTTTAACAAGATTTCCAGGTGATATGTGTACAAAGTTTGAAAGATTTATGGAACACTTCGGTTCCTGGAAAGCTGGCTATGATGCCATCCACTCAAAGAGAAAACTGAGTTTGGATTTTGGCAGGTTGAATTTATGGTACTTGAAAATTATAATTCTGCTTATTCAAACTACGGTTATTGACACTGTGGACAAAGACATTGGAAAGACAGGCATGAAAGAAGTCCCTGGCCTTGGAGAGCTACCATTTGATAAAACAAAACAAAAACAGTGCAATTACACTCTAGAACGGTGAGTGCCATTTTTGAGGTATTCACAGGTTATAAGGGTAGGTACATTACCCAAAAGACTGCTCCTCTTGCTGCTTTCATCCTGAGGTCAACAACTAGCCAGGACCCTATCTGGGCAGGCTCACGTTGAGCTGAGAAGATGCTTCCTGGGCAGAATTGGATTCGCTGCTAAGTTGCTTCAAGTTACTCAATCAGTGAGAAGTCCACATCATTCTTTAGGCAGACATGTTAATGTCTTAATCAGGACCTTTTGGGCTTCTTTCCTTCCAATTGTATGGTTGGAAATAAGAGGTAGGAGAATATTTTATGGAGTAAATGATTTGGCTCATTGGATGCTGATGAGTCATCATTTCTATCTGTGGCCTTACTGGTCAAATCTTTGAAAAGAGTAAAATCACAAATCGGTAGCCGTAAGATATGAATGTCATTATGTTGTATACCTAAAATGTACCAATGATTAGAATGAATAATCGATAATGCAAAATAGGAAGAAAAAGTCCAGAAGGGTAGGGGTAGTGGGAGGGGCAGGGGAAAGGAAAGAAGGGAAAGGAAAAATGATGAGAAATGGAAAAAATGGAAATAAAGTCTTTGTAAATAGGGAAGGGTGGAGGGGGTGAAGGGAGGGCTAGGAATGGGGAAAAAAATAAGAACCAAGAGGCATCATGTAAAGGTACAAATTCCCAATGAGAAATGTAATTGTGTTGTATACCTACAATGTACCAATAAAAGAATTTAACAACAACAACAACAAAAAGATAGCTTCATTTTAACTAATCAACACTCTTTCAAAATAAAACATGGCAGGCACATATGGAGAGTATCACTTCGGCTGGACCAAAAGGATTTTCTCTGTCCACAGGTACCCAATAATACTGGTTGCTTCCATTTTTCCCACCCCTTCAAACTTAAATTATTACCAACAAGCAAGCAAAAGTCACTTGAGCCACATGGCCACGGTCACTGAATCTGACCAGGGCTTCTCTGACTCCTGCCCAGATAACATTTTCCTGTTTGCTTTCTTTAATACCATCTTCTCCAATCTCTGTTTACTGATGTTTTTAGCCCCTATCAGTTGATCTACATGTTTTGCTACCCCAATGATTTATTTCTTGGCAATATATTTATATTTACAAAACCATGGACTCTGCTTATTTTGAGACAACATATTTCTCAGTAGAACTCAAAGTGCTTTTAAGGTATGATCTAATTAGCAGGCTAGCATTTCCATGAGTTCAGAGACAGTAGATATTCATTTCTGCCTCACCATTAAGGAGGCTGAAACAGAGAGCACTTTAGAGGCTTTATCCAGAGTCATTTAGCTGAGCAGGGAATGAAACCTGGGTAGTATTACTCCAGGGGACAGTGCTGCCTACCACAAAAAGGCCCTTGCATACCTGGATACAGGGAGATGGTGACTGTGGCAACACAAGGCCTCTCTATCTCTGTGGAGCTGGCTTTGACTAAAGCCTTTTCATTTTCACCAAGTCGCCCGCTGTTTGTGGTTTGTTTGGAGAGTGGCAAGCAAACAGACCTGAGCAGCCCATAACAAAGTATTCCAGATTTTTTCAGATTTTGGAATATTTGTGTATACATAAATGAGATATTCTGGAGATGAGACACAAGTCTAAACATGAACTTCACTTGTATTTAAAATGCACCTAATATATATAGCTTAAAGATAATTTTGTGATTTTTTTAGTGCACCTGCATTTGGACTGCCACTTGTCACATGAGGTCAGGCGTGGAATTTTTCACTTGTGAAGTCATGTCAGTACTAAAAAAGTTTCAAAGTTTTGAGTATTTTGGATTTTGAGTTTAGAGATGCTCAACCTGTACCTCAAATATGTTCCTACAAGCTGGTGAAAAAACTGAATAGGATCAATAAAGTCAAAACATACATGGCCATAACACTATGGCATTCTGATTTATAGTACCAAATACATATTTTGGTCTTCATCCTGCCTAATACCCCTAGAATCTGACTTGATAAAAACTCTTTTGTATGCTAATGATTTGACAAGGCTTGGGAGCTATTGGATAGCCTCAGGGTGAGGACTGGCTCCCAGGGGAACCAACCTTGTGATTAGAGTACTTTTCTGCCCTGTCCAAATCTCTGGGTAGAGGACAGGGGTTGAAGACTGAATTGATTATTGATGACCAATTATTTAATCAATCATACCCAATGAAGCCTTCACAAAACCCCCAAAAGACAGGATTTGGAAAGCTTCCATATTGGCGAATCCAAGGAGATGGATGGAGGGTGGGAAACCCAGAGAGGACATAAGTACCCCTAAATGCTCCCCTGAGTTCTATGAGCCATCCCAGAAAGTTGCCAAAACTCAAGGATTTTATGGAACCCTGATTTATAGCCAGCCAATCAGAAGTACAGGTAACAACCTGGGACTATATATAGATTGTTGTCTGAAGTAAGGGACAGATTGCTAGAACTGAGTCTCCATAAACTCCAGTCAGTGTCAGAACTGAATCAAACTGTATGATACCCAGCTGGTGTTGGAGAGTTGGTTGATGTGGGGAAAAACCTACACATTTGGCAACTGGAAGTGTTGTGCAAGAATATAAAGAAGAGAAAAAAACAGATATTTTTCTTTTACAGCCATCTAATGATATTCTTTGTCATTAGTCGAAACTAGAGTAAAAAATTAATTTTAAATGAAACAACAAATTCCAATATTAGCAACAATCTAACAGTTTTTCTATCCCTGATGTTTAACGATGAAATCAGAAATCTAAATAATGATTAAATAATATTTAAGCAGCAATTTGTACTTTATAAAGCCCTTTCACTTACTTTATAGCATTTTTGCCTCAAGACAATCCCATGAGGTAATATCCTCATTTACAAATGAAGAAATTAAAGTTCAAAACTAGCTGTAGTGATTTATCCACAATCTCATAATTAATAAAGTGAAAAGGTCATCAACCAAACTCAGGTCTGTATGACTTCAAATCCTGAAAAGATCAAATAGCTGCTTCTAGATTCTTAAGAATAACTAATTTCTATTAGTAATTGACTAGATGTAGCCTCAATATTAACATTTTTACCCTAAAATTGTTACATTCATGAACAACTCTGATCTAGAGAAATCTAAGCTTTTTGGAGAGCAGTAAAGAAAAGAAATAGAAAAAATGTAAATCCTGTCATTTTATTTTTCATCCTACAAACTTCATAATCAAAATAAGCACTTGGTCACCAATGTTTTTGGCCTTAACACCTGCAATGGGCATGAATAGGGAGCACCCAAATCTCACAAGGGATACTCCTGTATCCCTCACTTTGGGTCCTGTAGTTGGGCTTAGGTTATGGCCTTCATACCATTCTGCACGGTTTCTTCTTATCCATTTATCTCAAGATTGAGCATCGCATTTGATCAGAAACAGCCTCTTCCCATTCTTTCTGTTATCATTTTGGTCCAGTCTCTCTGACTTTATTTCTCAGCAACTAGCAAGGACAACTTGTCCATGTATTTCAACTAAGATTTTATTTTTACATATTTATAAATTGTTTTAAATGAGATAATTTTACTTTAAATGAAAGAAAGCATCTCAGAACTTTCTGTCTGTATCTGCAGTTCTGAGCTCCCCACTCACATATCTTCTTCCCATGAGCACCTCAACATGGTGATTCCATGGTCTCCTCAAATTCCACGTGTGCAAATTCTATATGTACTGTCCCAACCCCTGCTTATCACAGCTTTGCCTCTGGTTTTCTCAAGGCAGAAACCTTGGTGGGACTTGCTTGCTCCCTCACATATACCCACCATCCACACCTTCTAATCACTGCTTTCTTTCTTTTTTCATCCTAAATATTTCCTGAATCCACTGATCTCTGATTTCCTACAGATCACCTGGACTACTCTACAGCCTTCTAACTGGGTTCACTGCTGTATTCTTGCCCCTCTCCAGTCCCTTCTTGAAACAAAATGATTTTTTAAAAATCAAATTACATTACTCCTCTAATTTAAGGGTTCCAATGCCTTCTCACTGCTTTCAAGTTAAAGTTTAAAGCATGTTGCTTGCCCTACAAGGATCTATGTGTTCTGGTTTCTATCAAATTTTCAGGTCCCAGATCTCATCCTGGCCCTAAGTACAAGTCATACTTCTTCCTGAAGCTAAACCATCCTCATTAGTGTTGCTCCTTAAGGATTTCCTCTGTTTCTTGTCTGCCTATGAATCCTTGAAGACTGTGAAGGTTAAGCTGGATTGTCAACTTGACTGGCTTGAGGGACACCTGGCAGATTAGTAAAGTGGGCATGTCTAGGTGGGTCGTGAGGGTGTGGGACTTTGTGACTACATCTGGTCCCCAGCCTTTTCCTCTCTGCCTTTTCCCTGGCCAATACAACCTGCTCAGCTTTGCTCTGTCACACCCTCCTGCCATGTTTTGTTTTTTTGCCTTGGAGCCAGCTATCACAGACTGAAACCTCTGAAACTGTGATCCAGATTTAAATTCTGGGTGTCAGGTATTAGGCCCCAGCAATGGGAATCCTGACTAATACAGGGTCTCAGCTCAGGTGTCACCTCTATCAGTACAGCCTTCCCTGTTTGACAGCTGCATCTCTCCATCCTCATAACAACCTTTATCATAGTGCTGATTACCCTATTTGTTCATTTGTCTCCCCTCACTAGTCTAAGAACCTTCCAAAGTCAGTGCCACAGGCAGCTCTGTAACTCCAGGAACTGACACAGATTCTGGCACATAGTAGGCACCAAATCAATTACTTAATGCAAAGATTCCAACTTATTCTAAATAGACTGTGTTACTGGGTCTATATCTTAGTCTCAACCCATTTTACAGGCAATTCTTCATTCTGTGACTGGTGAGCTTGTAGCAACAGAGAACTCCAAATCATACTTCATCCCAACTCTACAAACCAAATACCTAAGATGGCAAAAAAGGAAGGACAAATTCCACTGCTGAATATATACACAAAGGAAATGAAATTAGTTTGTTGAAGAGGTATCTGCATTCAGAGATTCACTGCAGCACTATTCATAATAGCCAAAAAAGGAAACAATCTAAGCATTCATCAACTGATGAATGGATAAAGAAAATGTGATACGTATACACGACGGAATACTATTCAACCACACAAAAGAAACTCCTATCCTTGGTGGCAACAAGGTTGGCACTAGAGATCATTACATTAAGTAAGCTGAGCCAAGCACAAAGACAAGTACAGTACTGCATGATCTTTTTCATATGCAGAAGATAATATCTTGATCTCATAAAAGTTGAGAGTAGAAATGAGGTTACCAGAAACTGGAGAGAGTACGAGGAAGGAAAAATGGGGAGTCGTTGATCAATGGATACTAAATTTTACTTCATAGGAATAAAAATTTCTTGTGTGCTATTGCACATTAAGGTGACTAAAGATAAAAATTATGTAAACTTTATCTAAGATATCTGGAAGAAAATATTTGAAGGTATTCACCATAAAGAAATAATAAATGAGGAGATAGATGTGTTTAACCTGATTTAAACAGCACAAAATGTACACTCTTATTGAAACATCACATGGTATCCCAGAAATACTTACCATTCTATGTTTTATGTATCCATTAAAAATAAATTTGCTCTTTCTTAAAAAATAATCTGATCCACAGAAATAAAGAAAATGGGGCCATTGCAGTCTTTGAAGTACTGAGAACCTGACTTGGTAATATCAGATTATTGAGCTAAAATTAGGTGTGTGCATCACACGGCCTCAGAGGCTTAAATAGCCAACCTAGATCATTCAAGCAAAGAGAAATAGATGAAACAAATTTCCAGTTCTGAGTATGATATATATATATATCTGAATTCCTCCAACTAAGTATAGGTAAAAATGTTGCTATAATACAAGCTTAAGATGGCACTGACAGATAAAGATACATTATTGAAACATCAATCAGAATCAAGCAAGTGGCTATATTAATATTAGATAATATAGACTTCAGGGCAAGCAAATTACCAAGAACAAAGGGAAACATTACATAATGATAAGAGGGTGAGCTAACCAAGAATACCTAGTGATCCTAAATCTAAAACAATAGAACTACAAAATATAAAGTGAAAACTGATGGAATTGGAAGTAGAAACGAACAGGTACATATTTACAGTTGGAGACTTCTACACTCTTCTCTCAAATACTGACAGAAAACCAAGGATAGGCGAAAGCGCCACAACACCATAACCAACAACACCTAGTCATTTACCTAATAACAAGATCTAATCAACACCACCCAATAACAGAAGAATTATTTTCAAGTGTACATTTAAATTGTCAGTGGGTTAAAAAGAAAGTCTCAAGAGAAATCATAAAATATACTGAACGAATTGAAAATGAAAATAAAACCTCTAAATTTGAGAAACACCATTAATGTTTTGAGGGAAATGTTTAGCACTGCGTGGCACAGCCTTTTGCAGAACAGGTAGCCATTTCTTATACAATTAAATATGTAATTACTGTACATCTCAGAAATTTTGCTCCTGGCCATTGATTCCAGAGAAATGAAAACTTATATCCAAAACTTCTGCAAAATGTGTATATATACTTCTAGTTTAGAAAAGATGGCAGGTGGGATGGGGATTTAGCTCAGTGGAGCCGCCATCTGCCTCGCAAGCACAAGTTCCCGAGTTCAATCCCCGGTACCAAAAAAAGAAAAGAAAAGAAAAGATGGCATAGACAAGGCTATCTATATTCTTTTCCAAGAAGCATAAGAGTAAAATCTGCAAATGGCTCAGCCAACTACAGGTTGAATAACAAAGGTGGTAAGAAGAAAGCAAGTCGTTCTAGGGCCTTAAAACATGAAGAATAGCACAGTTATAGAGTGTCTCGTTATCTCTTCATCCAAAAGAGGAAGGCTACCCATGCCTGGAGTTTCCCAGCTCCCAGTCCTGAAAACAACCCAGGTAGGCCGGTTCAACCCCCAGATCAAATGGGATCTGACATCTGGAAATACAGACCACTACAATACAGATCGATACAGATCATTACCAAAAGTAAGGAGCTAGGAGAAACAGACTCATTTTTCAATGAGCCCAAGGCTCTGCTTTTCTCCCAAGAGCTACTGAGAGAGATGGGAAGAACAATCAAGAGAAACCCAGCTACAGCAGGTAGCACACTATGAGCAACCTCTTTGTTCATGAAGCTATGAGACTATCCTTGCCCAGCCCCAGATACAGGGGAAGGCAGGTGGAACTGGAAAAGGGGACCCACGCATACCAGGCAGACTAGTCTAGGTAATCCCTTTGTTCCTGAGGACCCCAATAGAAAAAAGGACCCAGTCATGGCAAGTAGCTCATTCTGGGAAACTTCTACTTGAGATTCTCTTCACTTTCCCAGATACACTGGGGCAGGCCAGCAGAGCCATAAAAAGGGGCAGCTGCAACAAGCAGTCACATCAAAGAGGCCTTGGTTCCCGTCCACTCACAACTGTCTTCTCCAACCCAGACACTAGGCCAGAGAGGTTCCTGGTAAGAGGGATCTCGAAACACTCTTCCCCTTCCACAAAAGGCAACCAGGGTCTGGCTTAGGGAAAGCTCTCGATTTCCCCAGGCAACACTTGTAGAGACCAGAGTGTCCATTAATTCTAGGTAAACTGAATAGACCAAAATAGTGCCACAAACACTTCACTTTGAAATCTAAACTCTCAATGGAACCACAACCAAAAACATATGCCAAGCCCTAATACTAAACCTAGACAAGGAGAATGCTTGCTAAAACAAGAGATTTAAACGGGAGCCAAAGTCCCTGGAAATAATATCCATTTAATGTGTCCTAGATCCAATCAAAAGCCACCAATCATATCTAGAACCAAGAAAATTGCAACTTAAACAAGAAAAGATAATCAACTGATGTCAGCACCAAGAAGAATCAGATGTTGGAATTATGGCAACAGATTTTCAAACAATTATCATAAGCATGCTCCAACAACCAGTTACAAGAAGAGATTCTCTTCCAGAATAGCAGCAAGAGTAACTCTCCAGATCCACTCTCTTTGGTTAAACAACAATATTTGTAAAAATTATAAAATAAAACAATCACTCAATGTCTCCGTAAGTTGTTCTTAATGCACACAGCAAAGAAGGAATGATTTATTCAAGAAAACTTACTACACTTTGGTAAGAAGAAGAACAGTCAGTGGCACTTAAGCCTTGATCTGCTCCTACCTCTTCAACTCAGCAAAGCCACTACAGCTGGGTGTAGGCAAGAAGATAAGTTTCCACAACCCCAGCTCCAAGTCAAAGCTATGTTGTCTCTCCAGGAGAGCAAGGTTGGCAGAACTTCTCATTGACATCAGTTCTTCATTACAGACTAAATTCCAGGGGGAGGATAACCAAAAGTCAGAGCCTCCCTTCCTCAATAATGTTCCTACTCAGAAGGCAAAGACCACCCTGAGTCGCCAATCACATGCATTCCAACTCCCGATTAGTAAAGAGACTCCACAGTAGCAGAGACTAGCTGGGAAGGCCAGAAGACACTGAGTCCATGTGTGCCCTACTTAAAAAGGATTGTAAATCTGAAAGAAGCAGGTCATTGTCCTTACCTCTAACTACACAGCAATGACTCAGAAACTGCTAACCGGATGAAAGCCTGGCCACAAACACAGAAAGCTCCAAAGCTTTCCCCAAAGGAACTGCCTTTTTGTAATAACATAAGAAGAATTTCAAGCCCAAGGGCACTCTCAAAAAAGAAAGAAAGAAAGAAGAAAGAAAGAAAGAAAGAAAGAAAGAAAGAAAGAAAGAAAGAAAGAAAGAAAAAATTGTGGTGGTAATAATTCAAGAAGGTGTATGAGAAAAATGAGCTAAACCATAAGCAAGCTAGTTTACCAGAGATAATCAGCAAAGAAGAGTCCTCCTGGAGTCAAAATAAATATCAGACTGATCTCAAAAATTACCCCTACAAAGGAGCCTACTCCTACAAAGGAGTCCTACTAATTGGATCAGACTGTAGAGCAATTGATGCCCCAAGATATTGTCAAAAATAATAGAGCAATAAGCCAGAAATTAGTGGAGCCTAACAGTTGGATGTGATAACACAGGCAGACATAGTAGCACAAATACCAGGCTAAGAGACAATCAAAGAAAGCCCTGTAAAAGCCACTGTCACCCCAGGGTGACTATGCACATCCCCACCGCTGAGCCTTCTGACATCAGAGGAGAGAAACAGCTTTTAATAAAATAATAAAATAATCCAGCCAAGTTACAAAATAAATAAATAAGTGAAAGGAAACAAATACACACTCCAGTGAGGTGCAGGGGAATCAGCATCAAGAGTTGCAACAATATACTACCTAAAATATCCAATTTCTAAAGAAAACATTGAGACATGAAAAAGCAGAGAAAAGTATGGCTCATATACCAAAGAAAAGGCAGACAACAGGAATTACTTGTGAGAAGGTGCAGATGTCACACTTACCAAACAAAGAATTCAAAGCAGCACTTATAAAACCAAAGAAAATCACTATTAAAGAAGTAAAGGAAAGTATAACAATGTCTCACAAAGAGTAACAATAAAGAGATGGATAAAAATGAGCCAAGTTAATATTATAAATTTAAAATGAACAATAATTAAAATGAATAATTTACTACAAGGCTTCAGCAGGGAACTTGAGCTGGAAGAATAAATAATCTAAAAAGTTGAAGATATTTCAATAGACATTATGCAATCTGAACCACAGGAAAAATGTCAAAAAATAAATAAAAGACAGAACCTTAGTGAAGATGTAAGATACCATAAAGTACAACAATGTACACATAATTGTAGAGTGCCAGAAGAAGGGAACAGAATATTTTTTCAAAGGTAAAATAGCTAGAACATTTTCAAACCTGAAGAAAAAATACTAATCTACACATCTATGCACTCCAAGTAGGATAATTAAAATGAGATCCTCACATAGACTTATAAGATTAAGAATATTAAAAGGGAAAGCAGAGAAGAAACTTGAAAGCAGCAAGAGAAAAACAACTTATCATCCACATGGGAGGCCCAAAAACATTAATAGCTCACTTCTCATCAGACCGAAGAGAGGACACAACACTGCAGGATGACATCCACATGCTGTAAAACAATAAACTCTTAACCAAGAATCATATCTCCAGAAAAAGTATCTTTTCATGCCATGAAGACATTCACAGATAAAGAAAAACTGAGAGAATTCCTTGCTTGCAGTCCTACATTCAAAGAAAAAATAAAGTCCTCAAGCTGACAGAAAGCAAGACTAGGGAGTAATTCAATTCATAAGAAAAACCCAGCTCAAATGTATGTCAGGCAGGTATTGTGGCACATTGCTATAACCCCAGCACTCAAGAGGCTGAGGCAGGAAGATGCTGATGCAAGTTTGAGGCCAATTTGTGCTACACAATGAGTTTAAGGCTAGCCTGGATTTCATAGTAAAACCCTGTCTCAAAAATGAAACAAAATAAGACAAAAATGATTTCTTCCCTTTTTTCTCATAATAGACTTTAAAAAGCAGCTCTAAAACAATATGACGACAATTGTATTGCTGAGTTAATAACATGTAGACTTGTATTCCATGTTGCACTGGAGATTCTAGCTGAGGAAGTTGAGCAGGAAAAAGAAATAAAATGCATCCACACTACACAGGAGGGAGTAAAATTATCCATTTACAGATGGTTTGATCTGTATAGAAAAATCTTAAGGAATACACTAAAAATTATTAGAAGTAAAAATATAAAAATAAATTCAACAAGCACACAAGGTCAGTACTTTAAAGTCAACTATTTAAACACTAGCAATGAACAATCCAAAAATAACGTTAAGAAAACAATTTCACTTACCAGATAATCAAAAAAGTAAATATTTATGAATATATTTTAAATAAGTGCAAAACTTATAATCTAAAAACTTCAAAACAGCACTGAAAAAATTAAAGACAACATAAACAAATTGAAAGACAGACCATGTCTATAGACTGAAAGACTTAATTATTGTTTGTAGGGCAATATTCCTCCAAATCAATTCACAGATTCAATACAATCCTAATGAAATCACAGCTGATTTTCTTGCAGATATTGATAAGCTGATCCTAAAACTCATTATGAAATTCAAGGTACCCAGAGGAGCCAAAATGATCCACAAAAATGGGGGGGAAATGAACACATCATTTTCTGATTTCAAAATTAACTGCAAAACAACAATAATCAATACTGTGTGACACTTACATAGACAGTTATATAGATTGGTAAAACAGAAATAAGACTCCAGAAATAAATCTATTGGTTGATTATTTTTCAACAAATATACGAAGGCAAATCAATATAGAAAAATTGTCTATTTGACAAATGATGCTGGAACAACTTATATCCATGTAAAAAAATAAAACTTGACACCGTTCCTACAATGCACACAAAATTGAACCCGAAATCACTTTAATGTATAAGCTAAAACACTAAATTTTTAGATGTTTTCGATAAAAAAATAGATGAGCGCAGAAACATGCCGGAAGCCATGAAAGCACAGCATAAGAAAGAAATGGAAACCATCATTGCCCAACATAAGAAAGTAATGAAATCCATCAAACAGATTCAAACAGAAAATCTGGAGATTAAAAACTCCATTGAAAGCATGCAGAGTAGATTAAGGGACTCTAAAGATAGAATATCAGATATAGAAGACAGGATTGTGGTGAAGGACCACAAAAACAGAGATTTCTTAAAAATACTAAGGGCCATGAGAAATCAATCCAGCAGCTGCTAGATGATGCAAAGAAGAATAACATAAGACTCATAAGAGTCCACGAAAAAACAGGAGAAAGTACAATAGACATAAAAAATCTGTTCACAGAAGTAATAGTAGAAAACTTCCCACACAGAGGTGGAGAATTGGACATACAGATAAATGGGGCATATAGAACTCCAACTAGCCACGATCAAAAACAATCTACACATAGACACATATTAGTCAAGATCCCAGAAACCCAACAGAAGAACAAAATCCTACAGACAGAGAAAAGAAACAAATTACCTACAAAGGAAAGCCCATCAGAATCACGGCAGACTTCTCGACACAAACCCTCAAATTAAGAAGAGCCTGGAGTCAAGAATTTTGAGCCCTAAAAGAAAATAACTCCCAACCAAGACTGTTGTATCCTGCAAAATTATCTTTCTAAATCAATGGGGAAATTAGATACTTTCATGACAAAGAACATCTGAGAAATTTCATGAACACCAAACCAGCACTCCAAACAATTTTAAGCAATATCCTAGAAAAAGACAATGAAGGTCACAACTCTATGAGGCCCAACAGAGGAAAGCCACCAGGCAAGGTAAAAAACTAAAGGGAAAGGGGGAAAAAATAAGAAATAAAAGAGCCAACAACAGCAAAACATCATGACAAAGATGAGTCAATATCTAAAAATTATAACTCTCAATGTTAATGACCTCAATTCACCAATCAAAAGAAACAGACTGACAGAATGGATTAAGAAGCAAAATCCAGCAATATGCTGTATACAAGAAACACACCTAACTCAAAAGGAAATTCATAGACTGAAAGTAAAAGGATGGAAAACAGTTCTCCATGCAACAGGAACCCAGAAAAAAGCAGGGGTAGAAATCCTATGTGCAGACCAAATAGATTTCAAACCAAAACTAATTAAGAGAGACAAAGATGGTCACTACATCCTTGTGAAGGGAACAATCCAAGAGGAAGAGATGACAATCCTAAATATATATGCACCAAATACGAATGTCCCCAACTATACAAAACAAATATTAATGGACATGAAAAATCAAATAAGCACCAATACAACTGTATTGGGGGAATTCAACACCCCACTGTCACAAATAGACAGATCATCTGGACAAAAAATTAACAACAAATTCTAGAACTGAACCAAGCTATTGAACAAATGGACTTAATAGATGTTTACAGAGTGTTCCACCCCACAAAATCAGAATACACATTCTTTTTGGCTACACATGGTACATTCTCCAAAATAGACTACATGCTAGCTCATAGGACATGTCTAAGTAAATGTAAAAGAATTGAAGTTACCCCCTGTATATTATCATAGTGCAATAAAATTGGAGATCAATAACATAAGAAACCGCAAAACTCCCACACACACATGGAAATTGAATAACGCCCTCCTGTACAACCAATAGGTCACAGAGGAAATTAAAGAAGAAATTAGACAGTTGCTACAAGTAAATGACAATGCCAGTAAAACATACAGGAATCTATGGGACACAATGAAAGCAGTTCTATGTGGGAAATTCATAGCAGTCAATGCCCATATTAGGAAAACAGAGAGAACTCAGATAAATAACCTAATGCAGAACCTCAAGCCCCTAGAAAAAGAAGAGCATAACAAACCCAAAGCTCGTACAAGAGAAGAAATTATAAAGATCAGAGCAGAAATCAATGCAATGGAGACTAAGAGAATGATACAAAAAAAAATCAATGAATCAAAGAGTTGGTTTTGTGAAAGAATAAATAAAATCGATAAACCTTTAGCCAACCTTCTCAAAAAAAGGAAAGAAAAGGCTCAAATCCATGCAATTAAGAATGAAAAAGGTGAAGTCACAACAGATGCAGCAGAAATCCAGAGGATCATCAATACCTACTTTGAGAACCTGTACTCTAATAAAATGGAAAACACAGAAGAAATGGACAGATTCCTAGATACGTATGAATTGCCAAAGTTAAATGAAGAAGATATAGAAACTCTAAACACCCCAATTACAATGAGTGAAATTGAAATTGTAATAAAAAATTTAACAACAAGAAAAGCCCAGGTCCTGATGGCTTCACTGCTGAATTCTACAAGACATTTAAAGAAGAACTAATACCATTACTCTTTAAACTCATCAAGGAAATTGAAAGGGAAGCAAGGCTTCCAAATTCATTCCTGGAAGCAAGTGTTACTTTGATTTCAAAACCAGGGAAAGAAGCAACCCAAAAAGAGAACTACAGGCCAATCTCCCTAATGAACATGGATGCAAAAATCCTCAACAAGATACTGGCAAACAGAATACAGAGGGTCATCCAGAAGATCATACACCCTGACCAAGTCGGATTTATCCCAGATCCCGGATGCAAGGATGGTTCTACATACGTAAATCAATAAATGTAGTACACTATATTAACAGAGTCAAGGACAAAAACATATGATTATCTCAATAAATGCAGAAAAGGCATTTGACAAAATCCAACACCCATTCATGATAAAAACCCCTCAGAAAATTGGAATAGAAGGTCTTTATCTCAACCTGATTAAGGTTATCTACGAAAAAGCAACAGCCTACATCATACTAAATGGTCAAAAACTGAAAACTTTCACACTAAAATCAGGAACAAGATAAGGATGCCCACTATCACCACTCCTGTTCAATATAGTTCTGTAAACATTAGCCACAGCAATTAGAAAAGAGAAAGAAACAAAGGGAATAAAAATGGGAAAGGAAGAAGTTAAACTGTCATTATTTGCTGATGATATGATACTTTACACAGAAGACCCAAAAATCTCAGCCAAAAGACTTCTAGACCTAATTGACAGATTCAGTAGTGTAGCTGGATACAAGGTCAACACTCAAAAAACAATAGCCTTCTTATACACAAATAGCAAACTCACTGAGAGAGAAATTCGGGAAACAATTCCTTTTACAATAGCATTTTTAAAAAAAGGAAATATCGAGGAATCAACCTCACAAAGGAAGCAAGAGACCTCTACACTGAAAATTACAGCACTCTGAAAAAGCAGATCGAGGAGGATATAAGAAAATGGAAAGACATTCCTTGCTCCTGGGTAGGAAGAACCAATATAGTGAAAATGGCCATACTTCCAAAACTACTATATAGATTTAATGCAATGCCGATTGAAATTCCAACATTATACTTCACAGAGCTAGAGAAAACAATCCAAAAATTCATTTGGAACCAGAGGAGACCTAGAATAGCAAAAGCAACTCTAAGCAACAGAGACATGGCTGGGGGTATTACAATCCCCAACTTGAAACTGTACTACAAAGCTACTGTGATAAAACCAGCATGGTACTGGCAAAGAAACAGACCCAAAGATCAGTGGAATAGATTAGAAGATTTAGAAACAACTTCAGACATACTCAGCCACCTCATCTTTGACAAAGGAGCCAACCACCCTCATTGGAGGAAACTAGACCCATACCTATCACCATACACTAAACTAAGATCAAAGTGGATTAAAGATCTAAATATTAAGACAGAAACACTAAACTTGCTGCAAGATAAGTTAGGTAGAACTCTTGAAGGCACTGGCATAGGAAAGACTTTATGAACAAAATCTCAGTAGCACGGGAACTAGCACAAAGAATCAACAACTGGGATCTCATCTTATTAAAAAGCTTCTGCACTGCAAGAGAAGCCACCAACAGAGCTAAGAGACAACCTACAATGTGGGAAAAAGATTTTTAGCAGCTGTACCTCAGACAAAGGTCCACTATCTAGAATATATAAAGAACTGAAAAAAATCAGACCCCCCCAAATTCAAAGACCCAATTCAAAAATGGGCATCTGAAATCAACAGACATTTCTCAAAGAAGTAAAAGCAGCAAATAAATATATGAAAAAATGTTCAACATCACTGGTCATTCGAGAGATGCAGATGAGAACAACACTGAGATTCCACCTCACCCCACAAAGAATGGCTGCTAGCAAGAAATCAACCAATAACAAATGCTGGTGGGGGTGTGGGGAGAAAGGAACCCTTCTCCATTGTTGGTGGAAATGTAGACTGGTGCAACCACTGTGGAAGTCAGTATGAAGATACCTCAAAGAACTAGGGCTACAGGTCCCATTTGACCCAGCTATTCCCCTGCTGGGTATCTTCCCAAAAGAATTAAAAGAATCATACCACTGTTGTATATGTGCACCCATATTTATAGCGGCACAGTTTGTAATAGCTAAAGCTTAGAAACAGCCCAAGTGCCCATCAACTGGAAACTGGATAAAGAAGATATGGATTTTTTATGAAATGGAGTACTACTTAGCCATAAAGAACAAGAAACTAGAGACATTTATAGCTAAATGGATGCATATTGAGGCTATACTCTTAAGTGAAATAAATAGGACACACATGTGTAAATACCGAATAGTTTCTCTAGTGTGAGAAACTGAAAGTGTAAATAAGGATTAAAATGATTAAAATGAATAATTTATAATTTGAAATATTAAAAGGTCCAAAGGTGTAGGGGTGGTGGGAGGGGAAGGGGAAAGGAAAGAAGGGAAAGGAAAAATTACGAGAAAAGAAAAAAAATGAAAATGAAATGTTTGTAAATAGGGAAGGGTGGAGGGGGTGAAGGGTGCACAGGTAATGGGGAAAAAAATAGGAACCCAGATTCATCATGTACCGGTACAAGTACCCAATGATAAATGTAAATGTACTGTATACCTAAAATGTACCAATAAAAGAATTTTTTTAAAATTCTTAGATGTTTTCATGATCTAAATAAGGTTAAGCAAGCCTCATAAGACAAAAACAAAGTTACATTGGACTTCAATATTTAAAATTTTTGTCCTTCAATGGACATCGTCAGTAAAGTGATGCAACAATCAATAAATGGAAGAAAAATATTTGCAAAGCATATATAGTACAAGGGTCTTACATCTAGAATATATAAAGAATACATAATAAATACCAAAAAAATTTAAAAATGGCAAAGCACTTGACTAGGCATTTCTCCAAAGAAGATATCCAAGTAGAAAATAAGCATATCGAAAAATATTAAACATCATTTGCCATCAGGAAAATGCAACTCCAAACCTCACTGAGTGGGCCGAGGATTTAGCTCAATGGTTCCGCCGCCTGCCTTGCAAGCGCAAGGTCCCATGTTCAATCCCCAGTACCAAAAATACAAAACAAAACAAAACAAAAAAAACCTCACTGAGCTACTATTGCATGCTCATAAGACAGCTATAATCAAATAGATAATACAACATGGATGAATCTTGAAGACATCACACTAAGTGAAAGAAGCTAGACACAAATGGCCATATATTGTATGATTGCATTTATATGAGCTATCCAGAGTTGGCAAATTCACAGAGACAGTATGGAAATTAGTGGTTTCCAGCGCCCAGAGAGACAGGATAATGGGACGTAAGTGACTGCTTAATGGGTGTGGAGTTCACTTTGGGGATATGAAAATATTCAGGAACTAGATAGTAGTAATGGTTGCACAAGACAGAATGTACTAAATGTCCCTAATGATAAACTTTATGTTATGTGAATTTCACTACAATTAAAACACAGAATGATAAACTTTATATAATGTGTATTTAACTATAATTAAAACAAAGGCAGATAATAAGTAATGAGGATTTGGAAAAATTGGAAAGCTCATATGCTGCTAGTGGGAATGTAAAATGATTCAGCTGCTTAAGAAAACAATCTAGTAGCCCCTCAAAATGTTAAACATAGACTTATTATTTGATCCAGCAATTTCACTCCTCGTTATATACAAAAAGACCATTGAAATTTAGGTGTTCATACAAAAACTTGTACACAAATGTTCACAGTAGCATCATTTACAATTCTAAAAGCTGGATGCAATGCAAACATTCACCATCTGATGAATGGATAAACAAATGTGGTACATCCATATAATCGGATATTATTTGGTCACAAAAAGTAATCAACTGAGGCAGGAGGATCACAAGTTCAAGGCAGCATGGTCAACTCAACCAGATTATGTGTCAAAATAATAAATATATAAAAAGGGATGGGGTTGTAGCTCAGTGGTAGCGTGCCCCCGGATTCAATCTACAGTACTGAAAAAAAAAAGTAATGAAGTACTGACATATACTACAACATGAATGAACCTCAAAATATTATGCTAAGTAAAAGAAACCAGGCACAAAAGGTCAATATTGTTTGTTCTATATATATGAAAACTCTAGGATAGATAAATTCAGAGACAAAATAGATGAGTGGTTTTCAAGTGTTGTGGGGGAGAGAAAAGGACAGGGATTGCTAATGGATACGACTTTATGTAATGATGAAAATGGGAATCTAACAGAAGTGATAGTTGTAGGACTTTCTTAATATATTCGAAACCACCATATTGTACACTTTTAACCAGTAAACATTATGGTGCATGAAATAATTTAAATAAAATATAACTTTTAATTGTATTATAAATTTAAACATAAAAGTTAAATTATAGAACTCTTAGAAAAAAGCATAAGAGAAAACTTTCAAGATGTAGGGCTAGGCAAAGTATTCTTAGACTAGACACTGAAAGCATGACCCACAAAAAGAAATGATAAGTGGAGCCTCAACAAAATTTTAAAATGTCATAATTTTACAAAGCATGTGAAGACGAAAAGATAAGCTATGGACTGAAGAAAAATATTTGCAAACATAACTAAAAAAGGACTAATGCAGATAATGCAGGAAGCCACTCAAATTTAGGAAGTTTAAAAAAAACAGAATTCAATCGGAATATAGGCAAATGGTAAGACATTTCACCAAATAAGACATACAGATTGCCAATAGGCCTGTGAGAGGATATTGAACATTTTTAGGCATTAAGATTAAAACCGTAATGAGATATTTCTACACAGTACAATAGCTGAAATTTTAAAAGTAACAACACTAAATACTGACTAGGATAAAGAAAAATGATCACTTACTACTGGTAGGAACGTGCAATGGTATATAGCCACGCTGGAAAACAGTTTGCAGTTTCTTATAAAACTAAGTGTGTAATTATCAAACAACCCACCAAGTACATCCATGAGCATTTATCCCAGAGAAATGAACACTTATCATTCCACAAAAGCCTGTACACAGATGTTTATAGCAGCTCCATCCATACTAGAATTAGCCCAGATGTCCCTCAACAGGAAACTGGTTAAGCAAATTGTGGTACATACTTACCATGGAATACCGTTCAGAAATAAAAAAGAACGAACCAGTTCTCCACACAACAGCTTGGATGAATTTCCAGGAAATCATGCTGAATCACAAAAGGCACCCCAAACCAGCAGAACCATGGTAACCCAGAAATCCAAGCTGAAAGCCATCAGGGACCCTAACTTCTAAGGTTCTCACCACTAAAACTACAACTATTTGCATGGGGTCATTGCCTCTCTCAAGTGCCCTGAATCAGATGTGGGTGCACAGATGGTCCCCAAAGCTCCTTCAGCTCTGGCAAGTACAGTAAGATGATGGCTACAACAGGGATGGAAAAGTCAAAGACATTACAAGGCAGCCTGCTATTTAACTGTGGCAATAATTTATCTTTTATCCAATTGCATTCCTTTTTCTCATGCCCACTTTAACTTCTGGCATTTGAACTGAAATGCCTACCATTTCTTCAGTATTTCTAACTCTTTAAAGTTCTGGGAGAACATCTTTCTTCTTCCTCCTGGGTTTCTTGTGGTAAGCTAAATACAGATATAGCCAAAGTATACAACCCAAATCTAGATGATGTAGGTGTACCTGCCTTGGGCTTTGTGGTACTTATTTTTCCATCTTGGCATACAAGACTTTTAAACCTCCCCTCTCTCTGAAGTACAGAATACTGCATCCTGGAGTCAGACCCAGCAAAACAGAAAAGCTGGATTTTGTGGTCCCTGTTGGCTGTTCACATGGACTCCTAACCTCTGTGACATTCGTAAAAGAAGATATTTCCAGCCAAAGATCACAACCTGAGATCCTAACACAGCCCCCTTGGCACTAAACATAACCTTCCTACAACTAATAATGATTACATCGTGATTTAAAAAGAAAACAAACATGACATTCAATGGGGAGCATCACAATCTTACTCATTCCAGTGCAACCAAAACTTTAAAAAGTGGACCATTTGTCAGTGCAACTGATAATTTCCAGGCACATGAATGCTGTGTGCAGCCTTTTGTCTAGCACTCAGCTGAACTCTAGAAATTTATGAGCCACTTTCTACAATGGCATTGGGCAAAGTGCATGTAACACAGGACTCAGGCACTGAGCTGAGGTAATCTGGCTGCATTAAACAGTCTAGCTGTGCTACATACCTTTAGCCTTCCCCATTATCAAAAGCACACCCCTTCACATACAGAAGAAACTGCTAGAATCAAATCGTGTGATTTCAGTCTCATCCTAATGGATCTCATGTCATTCAGGTCTCTAAGCCCCTCACTAATAATTTTTCAAGACCATCTGGAATAAATAGAAGTCTCACTCAAGGCTGCATGTATGCAAATTCTTGCACTTTAAATGGATTCTATCCTTAAGTGCATAAACCAAAAAGCATGGAAGCAATTGGATTAGGAAGCCAAGGGGTTTTTTTAACCCATCTAATTGGCATTAAGTCACCAAACATTGTCAAACACACATCACTTGCTTAATTATTTTGTGTGAGCATGTGTATATCTTTATAACTTCATAAACATATAAATGAGAGGGAGATGCAGATTTAATGTACATCCATATGGTGATAAATACAAAAGCTGCCAGAAAATTGTAAAATGCTATCCTAATGTTAAAATGATCTCCCTCAATTTTTCTTTCGATTTTTTTGCTTTGCTTCCAAGTCACAAAGAATAAACAGAGGGTGGTAGATGCTAAGCATGGATCCTTAATTCACAGGAAAAACAGGCATAGACCATTTTGTTCAATAATACAATTTTTGAAAAGAAAAATTTGCTTCAGCTTCATATTCTCATATTGGTCTTTCATTAATCTTATATATATAAAATCATTTCTATATGTCCACTAAAATTTTATGGAAGTAATTTTTCATAAATAGCCCACCACACATAAGTTCACCCCAATATGCTTCATTTCGACATTGCTTTAATGAGTTGAAAGTGTCCAATTACACTCTTTGACCATACTATACTACTTTGAACAAAAGCAGTCACAAAAATAATAAGTATCTTTGCCTCTAGAGTATCTGGCAAATAGGCTCAAAAATCAACCTTCAAGAGATTTTGGCAGTTAATCTTCCACTTAAGCAAGGTCTTAGCCAAGTGGAGACTAGCCCAAGGTCACATGGTCTCTGCTTATACTTGGTGTCTCTCAACTATTCTTCCATGTCCTCAACGTAATTTCTTTGCCACCCACACAAATAAGCTCTGGTAGGCTGGTAGACTTGGGAGGCTAATTTGCATATTCTCTTTAAGGGTACTTTTTTTTTTTTTTGGTACTGGGAATAAAACTCGAGACCTTGCACTTGTGAGGCAGGCGCCGGAACCACTGAGCTAAATCCCCAGCCTTAAGGGCACTTTTCTAAAGCCACCTCTTCCAAAATGGAGGGAATGGTCATTCCTATGGGAATGTGCTACCCTTGCTTGGCTATTTCAGCAACAAAATGCATTCCTATTATCTTCATCATGACACCCTGAGATAAAAACAGATTTCAGGATTCACTTTTTCTGGTATCCCTCACTTGGTTTTGAGAGAGCATATTTTTTTTTATTGGTGTGTATTATTGATGCAGAATAATGAGATTCATTTTGGTCTCTGGGTATATTCATATAACTCACTTTGATTAATTTCATCTTTGTTATCTCTCTCTCCCTTTCCTCTTCCTCCCCCTGATCCCATGCTCCATCTCTAAAAGTCTACCTTCTAGTTTCCTGGCAGAGAGAAAGTATCTTTCCCTGGCTTTTGTGCTCCTATATTGAATGAGCTACCCTGGCTGAACTCATTTACACTACTTCCCAAAGGCTATGTCTACACAGACCAAATGCGGTGAAAAACAATGTTCGTTTATAGAACCAGGTCATGATTGTTCAAACCAGTGCAACTGACATTGCTAATGAAACAACCAACAACATTCCAGAAGAAGCGAGATGCCTTGGCCTCTTATAGATACTGCACAATATGTGCACCAATTTTTCAGTTCGCATGGGACAGAAATTAAAATGAATGCAGTGGGCTGGGGATTTAGCTCAGTGGTTTCGCCGCCTGCTGTGCAAGTGCAAGGACCTGAGTTTGATCCCCAGTACCAAAAAAAAATAAATAAATAAATAAAATGAATGCAGTTAAGATCTTACTTTCTTTATCTGGACAAAAAAGAATCGTTCTTCTAATGTAGCTACTTTCTCTTTTCATTTTTGTTTTTGTTTTCTGAGCTGGGGTCTCACTATGTTGCCCGGACAGGTCTCAAATTCCTCTTCGGCTCAAGTGATCCTTCTGCCACAATCTCCTGAGTGCTGGACTACCGGAACGCACCAACAGGTCTAGGTTCTTTCTTTATTTATTTCTTCTAACCCATTGTTCTTCTGTGTAAATCAGTCTTAAAAGTATTTGAAATAACTTGGAAATCTAATTCTTTAAGAAGCAGAAATGAGCTGCCGAGCTCACTTCAAAGAGTAATTTTTATTAAAATTTTTAAAAGGTGCCTTTTAGAAATCGGTTAACATGATGGGGCCTAATATCTCCAGGTATTCACTTCACTTCAGGTCTTCATTCCACTTAGCTGGTGCAGACACACCCACAAAAACAATTAAGAATTTCAGAAATTTTTCTGAGAATTTAGCAGATCTTGAAAGATACAAGATAGGCCAGGTGCCCCAACCAATTTTAAATGCCAGCTGCAATACTACCTAGCTGTGTAGATGTGGGCTGGTTATACATCTTGTCCAAGTCTCTGTTTTTTCCTTTTTAAACAAGTTTTTAAAACTTCTACTCTAGCGGGTTCTTCTGAGGGTTACATGAGAAAATATGTGTCACGCTCCTAGCACAGGGCACCCCAAAATAGCAATAGAGCTTCATGGACCATCAGGAGAAGCTACCTAGACCAAACCATCACTTTATAGTGCTTCTCTGCCCCTAAATTTTGGAATTCTTCACTCTGGCCTCTAACCTTAGAAATTCAGTGTAGTCAGTGGAAGCCTGGTAATACTTTCAAATACATTAGATTACTAAGGCTCCTTTACATGCACTCAGGTATTACTCCTTTTGCCTGCCTGATTGGTAACAACTTTCAGTTATTAAGTAAGCTGTATGGTCTTTAAGATCATGTTTTCACCCAAGTGTTTCAAAACTATCTTTAGAGCTTATTGTATGGCCTATTTTCAATAAATGTTTTACGTGTGCTTGAGAAGAATGTGTATTTTTCCAGTTTGGTGCAAAAGTACACGTGTGTTGTATGTGTCTGTATGTATATGTACCTGTGTGTATAAATACCCATTATATTGAGCTTGTTAATTGTGTTCTTCCACTTTTCTGTATTCTTATCCAGTTTTTGTTCATTTTATCTATCAATTTCTAAAAGATGCCAGATTTTATCATTTCTCCTTATAGCTCTGTCAACTTTCGCTTTATATGTCTCAAAACTATGGTATTAAGTACATAGATTATCTAAAGAATTTAATTTTTAATCATTATTTCATGATTGTGTTTATTCCCAATAATAGCTCTGCCTTAACATGTACTTTGTTTGACATTAATGTAGCTACATCCACTTCCGTCGGGTTAGCTTTTGCATAGTACTGTATATTCCAATCCTTCCTCCGTTCTTATGCTTCACCTTTTTCCCTTATATACAACACATAGCTAGATTCATCCACTGTGATAATTTATATCTTTTAACTGGTGAGTTTAGTCAATTCCAATTTATTGTGATAACTAAGGAGTTGGCTACCATTATGAAAGTGCTTTTATAAAGTATCTCGGTTCACTGGCTGTAACTTGGTCACCCAAGTCAATTTCTAAAAATTCTGTTTGCGTTCATTCTCCTGTAGGAAGTTAGCCAAAGCCCAAGAAGCCTCATGAGTGAATCGGAGCTGATACTCTGTTGAACACTTGTCCTTATTACTACAATTTGGGGAAAAGTCAATTCAGGCAAGGAATGATACACACAGGTCTAATCCATTTGGTGTAAATCAATACATTGCACATTTCAATTGCTCTGTCTTCCTACAGAAAAGTGCATGAAAGTGATTCACTGAGACCAAACTCATCACAAGAAAGAGACCAATTCTCTCAGGCTCACTAGGGCATCTCTGCTAGTAAAATTTAAAAAGCAATCAAACTGAATAAGAAGTCTTTGCAGACATTTACATTGAGGAAGAATCCAATTCTTGACAATTCAGAGTAAATGAAGTGCAAATTATTCTCTTATAATATAACCCAGAATTGAAGCTTAAATTGTGACTGAAAAAGAGCCCACAGTTTAATCAGAAAAATATATTTATTGGTAATTCCCATGAGCTCATATTTGATACATTTATATCATAGGATAACAAGTTCAAAACTATTGCTAAGTTATAAATATAAAATTTATGCAGAATTTGCATGTATTGAATTTTATTTTGAATCTGCATGCGTGCCTACATTTGAATATTTATAATATTCCAGAAAAAGCACAGTGGAATGTGCAAGACAGATTTATTTAGTGTAATGCTCTGAAATGTGTCAAAGTCTTCAACACTGTTCTTAGAGGCAAAGTGGCAGAAATAACAAATGGGATGCAATAAGACCAACTGAATAATCTGCAAAGTCCAATACCTAGTAGAACAAGAAAAGCTCTATTGCTAATAAATATTTTGCTAAGGTTTGGGCAAATATTTCTCTAAGCTTACAATGAAATTGTTTTACACGGTATATAACATTTAGTACATTATTCATTGCCCTTTAACGGAAAGGGAGGAATTCCAATCCATGACTTTCTTTCTAAAATCAATGACTAAATGTCTCATTTTACATCTCATAGAAAGTCAAAACAGTATTAGCTTTTCAATTGTCAGCTATGTTCTTTACACTGTCAAAATAACATACATAGGGTGTAGTTTCAAGAGTAGGATTATGTACCTCACTATATATTTCTGGAATAGCCCCACAGATACCCAGCCTAGTTGGGGAATGAAGTGTTCTAGTCAACTTAATTCCTGGTTAATTAAGAGTAATACTCTCATGCAGTGAAATTGCTCTAGGAGAAGGTTACCCAGTGATAGACTCCTCTCCTGAATGAGAATAGCACCTGGCACTAATTGATCTGAGCTCTCAGTTACCAGGGTTTAGAACCACAGCCCTTTAGGAACCTGAAGACTTTCCTCCTCCAAACACTCCACCAACTCTCTTTGAGAGGGACCAAAAAAGGCCAGAGTCCAGAGTATCTTGAGTGGCTCAGAAAAAGCCTTATATTTCCAAGTGTGTTCCCATTATTAACTTCTGTTCCATTCAATTTTTTAATAAAAAGAAACAACAACAAGTCACTCAAATATCTCTATACTGATGGGTTTAAGAGTTCCGTGGATTGTGTGGTAATATGATAACACTAAATTATGAGAAAAACCAGCAGCCAATGCCTGATTTATCACTACTGCTTTTCAGTCTGTGGCTTGATTGAGCTGAGGCTCCTTTTTACATGAAGTACAATCATGATATCAAAAGGCTAATGAAATAATCAGCCATGGTCTTTAGGAAGCTAAAGTAGGTACAAGTGTAATTTATCATAGCCATAGTAAAACATTATTTTAATAAATGTTAATGTTTACTTTCATTATAAGAGTAATACAGCTTTATAAAGGAAAATAAAAGACCTTTTATGCTTAGATTTGGGAGGGATGGGAAGATGATTTCTATTTTTCTTCCCTCTGCCTTCCTCTGCTCTCTTTTCCTGCATTATGATTATAGTCATAGAAGATCTGCAATTTTCTGGGTTTTGCTTAGCACTAAATCACTAGTAATTGTCCACATTCTTTAAGAGGTCATTTACGTAGACTTGTAATATTCTCTTCTCTATGGACATCTGCATTGTTTCCGTTTCATTACATACATAAATCCAGTTCACTTGCTATTATATATTCTCTTAGAACCCTGTACTTCCCATATTCCCCGTAGCACTTCTCACAATTTTAAGTAATTCATCATTTGCTTCATATCTATCTCTCCCAATATCTAAGGGTAGCGACCATGTTTGCCTTCTTCCTTTTTTCTTTTTTTTTTTTCTGGGGAAGGGGCAGTGCTGGGGATGGAACCCGGGGCCTCATGCATGCTAGGCAAGCACTCTACCACTGAGGTACACCTCCAGCGCTCTGCCTGGTTCTTCACAGTGCCCTGGTTCCCCTAGCACACAGGTGCAGTGATAGCAGACACCCAATAAATATTTGTTGAATAAATAAACAAACAAATTAGTGAGTGAATGAATGGAAAGTATGTATAGAATTATGCTTTTCAATAAAACCTCATAAACGAATTTGTGCATTAATAAAATAATTTTAATATTTTATATGTTCTAAATTTTTCCCAAAGGACTACCGTATTCAAATTTACATTCTCATGAATAATTTGGTTTGTTTGTTTGTTTTGTTGTTGTTGTTGTTGTTGTTTGTACCGGGGATCGAACTTGGGTCCTTGTGCTTGCACAGCAGGCAGCAAAACCACTGAGCTAACTCCCTGGCTCTCATCAATAATTTGTGAGAATTAAAATATTAACCACACCCTTGTCAGCATTGGCCACTAACTTTTTTTGCTTAGTGGAGATATAGGTTAATTTCTGTTGTCTCAATCAAGCTTAGAGAAAGTTTATCCTAAGTTTAAATGTTTCAATCTATATTTCTTTAGTACCAGTGAGATCAGTTTCTCCATACCTGCGAACTCGTTATGGGTGTGATATTGTTAATCTTCTGCTTGTGCCCTTTGTTTCTCTAATGGATTCACAGGATTTCTTTGTACAGGAAAACTTCAGCCTTTTGTCTGTTGTAATTGTGGTGCTTATTTTCACCAGTTTGACATATGCCTTTTCATTTGGGCTTTTTTTTCTTTGACGGATGAACATTTCTCATTTTTATGTAATCATAACTGTCGATCTTTTCCCTTATTCAAACATCCCTTTCCTTGGCTAAGAGTCCCATATGCGAACTGCAGCTATCATTTAAATAATAATGCCAATTGTAAATTCAGATTAACTAGATTCACAGGTTCCCACATATGCAACTAAACCCTAAACCTCCGCAGAAACCAGGTTCTCATTTCCTTACAAGCCCTGTCCACTACAAGCCTAGGTGACAAGGACTACTCATGACTAGTATTCTCCCAGCCCAAAGTATAGCCCTTTCTCCACCTCTCTATTTTGGTCAATGGTGCGACCTCCACTTGGGATCAACAGTCAGGGAGGTACTTTGAACTCTAACCTTTATTTATGTCTGTGCTTCTTACACTCTTTCCATTCAGAAGCTTCTCATACTCGCTGGGGTCCAACCTCCTCACTGCCTGTCCAGACTCTCCACAGTGGGGCCTCACCCCATCTGCCTCCTTAACCATTACCTCTACATACACAAACCTCCTCCATTCTGGCCACACCTGGTGAGGTGAGGCTGCCACGAGGATGCCATATCCATCCACAATGCTTCTTTTCTTCAATATGCAAGTCCCCTAGTCCCAGGGGCCTTCTTACAAATCTCTCCTCTTTGTAGCCTATTCCTCATGCTTAGCTTTGTTTGTTTGTTTTTTGTTTTTTGTGGGGGAGGCTTGGTACCGGGGATTGAACTTGGGACCTTGCATTTGCAAGGCAGGCACGGTGCCGCTGAGCTAAATCCCCTGCCCTATTCCTCATGCTTTGGAAAAGAAGAGGCCATAGTACTAGAAAGCATCTTCTTTAAATCTCCCATCTGACAGAAGGGACACTGTGGCTAAAGAGGGGAAAGGATTTGCTCAAAATCAGACTTCCTCTTCCACCAATGTCTGTACTACACAACTCTGTGCTTCACATACGCATTTGAGGCTGAAGATGGTGACGTGGGCTGTTTTGGCTTTGTTTTGATTTATCTCTCTGGACTGCTTGGGCGGTTCTGAAGGCATAACCACCAGATTTTCCCAGGTGTGACCTTAAACTACAACATAACAGACAGACATTTCCCTTATTTTTAATACATTCTTGTAAGTAAAGACATTATTGGTATGGATGCCATGTCTTCCCTGAAATATAATAGGCAGTTTCATAAAATTTTGTTTAATGAATGACAGAGAAAAGGGAGGATTATTCTTTTAATGTCATTTCACACTATCTCAGTTGATGACTGGTGCCCATAAAAGACAAGCTTCAATATTTTCATTGCCACATAATGGCACTAACCTAAAATTAACAGAAGCCAATCCTGAGTAACATTTGAACTACCTCAAGAAATTTGTTGGGACTCCAAAAATTTGTTTGTCTTCTATATAAGATATTAACTAATACTGTTGGCATTATAGAGAAATTATCATGGTAGATTAAAAGTACAACAGCTTTCATCAAAGATGGCTGAAGAAAAGCATCTTCAGCCAAGGGAAGCTGAGAGACCAACAGCCCACAGCCTAATGGACCACAAGACTGCCAATGCTGGAGTAACAGTCCATTGGGTCACTACCTCACCTGTATCACAATCCTGCCTCATCACCTTGCCTTACCGCAAAAGCAAGAACAGGAAGGAGTGCAGGCTTAAGCATGACAGACATGATCAGACACATGCACTCTATAATTCTCTTTCAGAATAGAGCCACCTTTTTTAAAGAAATGAAAAGAAAAGAAAGTCTTTTCCACAATTGTTTTAAATGAATAAATACCCCCAAAGAAAGCTTTTCTTCATCTAAGCACCTTTTAGTCTTTTTCTGCCAGTGATATCCTGCTGGATTTCAGATAATTAGTTACTCTTCCAAATGGCTGTGAAAATTTTAGAGATTTTGAAATCTACGATGCAGCATCTCACCAGATTATTTGACATGCACAGCCACAGGCTCTGATCCTGCCTGTACCCCATGTGTGGTAGCCAACATGGTACCAAGTGAGTAAGAACAGGACTAGTATTTCCTTCCCAGTTCCGAATTCCTCCCACAGACCAAGTGGTACACTAGAGTTGGTTACAGACATAGGGAATTTGACCTGAGAAAAGCCTGCAGAATTTGGGGATTTTAACAGCTGGTAAGCAACAATGTTTTGATACATTGTTAGTCTTAGAAAATTCTAAAAGTGGTCTTAGAAATTCTAAAATGAACAGGACTCTTTTCTGACCTCCGACAACATACTGGCAAACAGATGGATGAAATGCAACTCCTAATTGTTAAAGAAATAATATTTTAATAAACAATTTAAGCCTTTTGCCAGCCAAGTGCCACCCCCCTTTCTCCTCTCCAGGCAATGTGATCACAGTAGTTTCTATTCCGCAGTTATATATTACCCAAGTACTTTATCATGCACAGGGGAAGAAAACATCTCAAATGTGGCGCTGGGAGCAGGATTCAGGTTCTTGGCTTGCAGCCAAGATAACCTCGCATGCTTCCACTAAAGTGAATGAATGGCTGCGGGTCAGAAGGTGGTCCATGTTGTCCTTACTGACCCTCACCAATCAGGCCCCCATCCCCTTCGCTCAGCTATGCAGGGATTTTCAATGAGGCAGGAGAGGTCCTTTTGACAGTCTAGCCCCAAGACCCGCTCCTGGGGAGCATAAAGCACCAGGGATGTCCAATTCTGTTCTCCCAATGGATATGGAAACCCTGGCCCAACCACTTATTTAAAACCAATGTGTAAAATTACTGATGCCAGGGATGATCCAGGTGATAACAACAACAGCTAACATATACTGGGTGTTCACCCCATGGTAATTACAAATCACAATTACCACCTCATGTTTTTGTAAAAGCCCTTGTTCATCAAGACGCAGTCCACAGAGCAAGTGTTGTGCCAGTACTGAAGTGAGATTCCTATTGTGCCACTAAAAAGCTCAATAACCTTGAGGAAGCCCTTCAACCATTTTGGGCTTTGTTCCCAGGAGAATACTTCTGTCCACTATGTCCTTCTCCAAAAGATAGTGCAAGTTTTAAAGAGAAATACTAAGATAGCAACTTGAAAACACATCTGAAACGCTCTTTCTACTCAGGCTCTGCTCCAAGGTCACACAGCTGATTCACTGCTGGCCTACGACAAAGTCGCAGGTGTCTTAACTCCCCAGCCAGCCAGCCAGAACTGCTATTTCCTTCAGTTCCACAGAACTCAGAGACCACCAGCTGGCATGCAGAGGCTGCCCGACACCGGAACTGAAGGCAGACTCTCATCTCCCCAAGACAAGCTCACTACCCTCAGGAATCACTGCCAATGCAGATGCCTTGGCTGCTACATTTTCAATTCTCCTACACATGTGCGGGCTCACAGACACACCCTCACCCTCCCTTTCACATATCCACCTCTTAGTACTTCCAGATCATCAGAACAGCAAGCAAGGACCTGTCAACATCCAGGGAAATTCTGGAACCCTCAGGCTAGCATTATTCTTCAGGATGCAGATTTCTAGAGGTAGGCAGGAATGAATGAAATAAAATGGTACCCTTGAAGAGCAATGTGTGGCAAATTTTATTTACTTTTTGCAAATGCCATAAAATCTAATAAATGACTTTCAAAAACACAGTTCTTCTTCAATCAGACTAGATGGCATCGTGGTATCACCCTTTTAACGCCAAGAAAATCCTAGTTTATTACAAATAATTTTCCTTCCATGTGGGATATCCAAGAGGCTTTGAGGGGTTCTGATTATCTTATGGAGAATATCTGAAGGAATCTGCCAAAGGACAATGGCAACCAAATAGATAACTCAGATTACATTCATAATGTGGGGCCCGGGATTTAGCTCAGGGGTTCTGCCGCTTGCCTCGCAAGCACCAGGTCCTGAGTTCGATTCCCGGTACCAAAAAATAATAATAATAATAATGTGTGTTTACAGATGTCACTTACTGACCTACATGTTCAAATTACTAAAGGCACATGTGTTTTGTGGAACTCCAGACACGTCTGTGGCTTCCAAGGCCACTACAACCTTGTTTTTTACTTTTCTGCCACAGTCATAGCTATGGAATTCATTTTTTTTCCACAGAGATCTTTTGTTTTTAATTACACTATCCCTCAGCACACTTACAAGCCCTGTCAGCAGGAGAGATGATTTTTAATCATGATAAATTGTTTAAGACCTTCTTAAACATCTTTTTTTTTTTTTTGGCAGTACTGGGGACTGAACCCAGAGCCTTCTCACTGAGTTATATCCCCAGCCCTTTTCTATTTTCTAATTTTCATATAGGCCTTTGGTACATCACTAATTTGCCGGGGCTGGGCTTGAAATTGTAATCCTCCTGCCTCAGCCCCCCTGAGTGCCAACAACAGAATCTTATAGTGACAAAGACTTAACCCAATTTTTGCATTGGAGGTTGAGGTACCTTCCCTGGGCCAAGGTTCTCTTGGGATGGAAAAGCTCATCTATTAGTCTCGAAAGGAAATGAAACCTCAAGGGAGTTTTCCAGAATTCTAACATTTGAGAAAGGAAATGGAAGGACGAGAAAGTGAGCAAGGGAGGTAGGAAATGAGGCTCCCTTGAAATCTTAATAATGCCCAGAAAGTCGGAGGGCTCCTTCTGCTGCAGTTAAGAGCAAAGCACGCCCACTTGTACCCTAAAGCTGGCTGAAAAGCAGCTCCTTGTGCAGGACACTGAACACCCCCTCCCACGGGGGAGGGTGAAAGGGGCCCAGACAAGCAGCCGCAGCAGCGACAGTCTGAAGGTCTCTGTCACCTGCATGGGGTGGGGGCAAGGCCATAACCCTGTCCACTCTAAGACACCTGCTCAAAGGCTCCCTGGCAACCAAACACACCTGTGCATACCCTTGACTCACTGACCTAAGCCAGGTTTGTTTTCAGGAAACACTAGACTTGGCTGGAACAACTCCCCCCCCCCCCAAATAACCACACTGGACCCCTTTATAGCATTCCGTGACCTCCGGTAGGTAACTGATCATTGCACTGGAGGGAAGAAGATACCTTGCTTCTGGCTGGGGACTATTCATCAATCAGCTTTTTCCACATCATCCCCAGGCTCCCTGACACTGGGCAGAGGGCGCCCAGTGTGGAGGCGCGTGCATTTTTGTGCATCAGGAGAGGCTTCTCGTGCGCACCTGAACCTCCTAAGGGGTCCAGGCCAGCTTCCCAACCGCCCTGAGCCCACGGGGTGCCCCTCGCACTAGCAAAACTCGGCTGGTGCCTTGGCAGCCGCCAGAGATGGGCTGGGAATGAAGAGCTCTCTCCCAGTGTTCAAACAGGGGCAGAGAACACCACTCTCCCGCGGAGAGCGGGGTAAGGAGAGAAGGGGCCAGTAAAAGACGATAGAAAGGGTGAAAAGGGGCAAAAAGAAAAGAGAGAAAAACAGAAGGAGGAGGAAAGAGTTAGCAACCCGGAGCAGACAAGATCTGGAACACAAGAGAACGAGAATTTTCTCGCTAAAGGGAAACAAGGAGAAGAGAATGCGGGCGCAAAACAAGAAGCTTCCGGACGGAGGGGCACAGGAGAGACACCCTGAGACGCTGCCCGCCAAGAGCAGTTCCCCAGGGCTAATTAGTGCCCGGTCCAGGCGGCGGCGGCGGCCCGCACAGACTCCCACCACCAAGCCAGCCGACCTTCTCACACCGAGGGCCCTCCCAAGCCAAAGTTGAGAGACTTTCGCAAGCCGCCAAGGCACTGCAAAGGTGGGCACCAGAGTACCTAACACCTGCCCATCCGGGGAGCGCCCTCCCGAGCGCCCAGGTGCGGGCTGGGCGTCCGGTAGCAGGCGATAGCGCCTTCCCGCCCTCAGCCCGCTCAAGCCCAGGTCGGTTCAGTGTTTCAAGGGCCCGCTCCGCTACAGAAGAACACACACCTGGACGGTCTCAGCCTGGCGTCGCGCTTGCCGTCCACCATCGCGGGCACGCAGCTGGTGAGCTCGGTCCAGTCGGCGTGCAGCCCGCAGCTCCAGCCCGTGGAGAACCTGGAGAAGAGCCAGGTCTCCCGCTTACCCGGCCGGTGGCAAGTGCATTTCTTCTGACCCACGCGGCACTCGCACGGCTGCTCCAGCTGGATGTTGCGCACCAGGTGCCGACCAAAAGTGGTGCCCCCGGTCTTCTGGATGTGCAGGAACACGATCAGGTCATCGCCCTTGATGTCGAAGTCTACCTTGCGCAAGAGGTCGCTGCGGCTGAAATTGTAGCGGGGCAGGAACCTGGCGGAGCTCTCGTCCTCCGAGTGGTACGGGTCCGGCACCGGGGAGCTGAACGCCTGCAGGCGGAGGAGCTGGCATTCTGTCCCGGGACACACGTATTGGAGGACGATCACGGCAAATAGGAAGAACATCACCAAAGCCAGCAGCAGCTTGTTGGATTTCTCATCCATGTTCCCGACGCTGGGGGAAACCCAAGCTCGTTACGTCAATCCCGCAACTCAGCCCGAGCTCGCCGCGCGCCCGCAACGCCCCCTTCCCCGGCGCCGCTGCGCCCCTCTCCCCCTCCCCTCCGCACCGAGTACTCCATCGCGGCGGTGGCGGCAGCGGCGGCGGCCAGGGCGCCCTTCCCCGCTTCCTTCCTTCCCGGCAGGCTCAGCGCTGTGGCTTCTGCCGCACACACACACCCCATCCCGACCCTTTCCCCCTGGCCCCCTGCGCCTCTTTCCACCGAAGCCCTTCCGGAGCCCCTTAGTGGGCTTTTGTACCCGTGTGACCCCTCCAGTCTCCGTCGCCCGACTCCCCAACTCAAGTCCCCCAGCCGGGCCCCCGCGCTTCTAGTTCCACTCTCCAAGGCTCCCATCGCGCTTCGCCCCCCGGACTCTTCCCGGCTCTTCCGACCCCAGCCCCCTGGGCGCGCGCGCCACTGCCCACCCGACTCGCGGGCTCTCTCCTCACGCGTCCCGAAGCCCAGCTCCCGGGCGCACCCAGTCGCCCACCCGGGTGGTCGCCTCGAGTGGGTTCAGAGCCGGGATTTCGAGTTCCTCTGTGGGAAGAAGCCCACCGGCAGCCCGACCTGCAAGCGGAGTCGCTGAGCTGCTGGCGCCCGCGGAACAGCAGGGCAGGGAAGGACCCTCAGCGTGGTCACTTGCGCGCCAAGACCGGCCACCACCGGCTAGCTGGAACTTTGAGCCCTTCCCTCCGCTCGAGGCTGCCTTCCCTCCCCGCACGGCCCCTGTGCGCCCTGGCGCGAGAACGCGAGCCGCGCTTTCCAGAACGTACCTGGCCAGGGGGCCGAAAATCTTGGAGAAGATCGCACTGAGCACGTGCTTCAGCGAGTGCCCCAGGGCGGCCAGGCCCCGAGTGAGCAGGGCCCGGCAGAGGGAGCCCAGGTCCCAGCGTCGCCTGAGGTCGTGCATCCGCCTGCGGCGACCTCGGGGCAGCAGCGCGAGGAGCGGGGCGCTCAAGGCTCCCGCCAGAGAGGAAGAAGCCTTTAGGGGCTTGTCCTGGATCGGCTGGGAGTAGAATCCTTGAGACACACCCCTAGGAGGGCCGGCGCGGACTGAGGCGGCGAATGACCCGGGCCGGCTCTCTGCCAATTCGGCCTCTACTCTGGAATGCCGGCGAGGACAGGTGGTGCGGGAGGGCGCTCCTTGCTCCGGTTGCAGAGGCTGCCGGAGCGCCCGGGCTGTACACGCAGACAGAGCCATTCCCCCCTTCAGGCAACTCAGGGTACTAAGGATCAGGAGCAAGCTTGAATTTATATAATAATGCCTCTCGCTCAAGAGCTCGAGCCACTTCACGAGGAGAGGACGTGGGTTTTCTCCTGCCTTGGAGAGCGGAGGTCACTCCAGAGAGCGCATCACTCCACTTTGGCTCATAATTTCAACCGCCCCTAAAATAGCAGAGGCGTAAATTGGACCTATTCCCTCTCTCTTTGCCAATTTCCATTCTCCAACGGAAGCGGGGGCATTTTCTGAAAAAGGTAAGTCAGCATGAAAAAGGAAGCATGCCCAAAAAACAGTATAGGGCGGGGAATCTGAGCATTTTCAAAGCCAAGACTCATTCTCACTCCTCTCCTGTCTGTGAATCTGCTGCGCCAAGCCTGGTCTTGTGGGAAGACTTCATTCGAAAGGGTTTATCAAACGAATGGATGCAACATGTAACTAAACATGGCATTGGAGTGAAATCATCTATTCCTGGATGATGTGACACACGAGGAAACTGAGGCCCAGAGAGGACTAGGGATGCGCCCAAGGTCACACAGCAGAGCCCTAGGGTTTGTTCCGAGAAAACCAGGCACGATCCACCAATTTCTTGATAGGAACACTACCTCTTTTTAATAAATAGACATAGATGTCCTCAAGCCCTGTTGTCCAGAAGGCTCTTCTCTGCTGCAAGACTAGGCATGCAGGGGTTAACAGGAAAAGAATGGATGTCCTTTTAGGACAAGGACCCTGGGAATTTAGGGCTCAGACTGACTGTGCTCTTGTGATTAGTCAGGGGAGCTTGGAGTACATCAGGACACTGGTGTTTTCTTGCCTGAGTACGCACTCTCTCCAGCCCCACTGCTGCTGTAGAAGGGGCACAGGGTGGCAGCAGTGTTTCAGAGCAGTGCAGTGATGCTGTGAGCTGAGTCCTGGGTTGGGGGCCTCCAGAAACGGACTCTCCCAATATCTCCCTCGCTGTGCTCTGCTCCATTCTTTTCCTGGTCTCTCTGTACTTTGAAGCAGCAATGCAAGCACTGGTTAGGAGTCCTGGGAAATATATTACTTCCTTGCTGAGCAACCCTGCAATAGTCACTTGCCCCTCCTGAGCCTCAGTTTCGTTTTCTGTAAAATGGGACCAACTAGGTTACTGTGAAAATGAAATGTTGAAACCTTTGGGCAGCTCTAAATGTAAGGTCATTCGTGTTTACCTGCTGCTCTAGGTGTGAGTGTGCCAAGTGACCTTAAACCTTCTCAGGCCATTTAATAGCTGTGGCCCACCCTGTTTGCTCCCTAGGATCTCCAGCCCTGGGTGGACTTCCATATGCCCCCAAACCTACTCAGGTCAGTGAGGCACCCTTTGTCCAGCTGTAGGCACAAAAGATAGTGGACTTCTCAGACACTCCAGGCATTGCCTGTGCTCAGGCTCCAGGGAATACTCTGGTTAACTAGTGAAGTTGTGCTAAGGACCAGATGCTGCAACATACAAGTTAGACTTGTCAGCTTCCCCAAGGACTCACCTGATGTCCCCAGGCTTGTGGGACAGAACCTGCTCCCCAAGTGCAGGTAAAAAGGTGGGCCAAAGAGTGGCAAGCAAATGGGGTGGTCCAGAAGCTCAGCTGCCTCCGCTTCTTGGCCACCCATAGTCAATCTCTTTAGCCTGCCCAGTAGGTGGCTCCCTGTGCTGTAGAAGGGTCCCCCTACCACAATAACATAATTGTAATGGCACTCAGTGGATCACTAGGGAAATACTTGTGAACCCATGGTTCACTCATTCAAGCTTTCGGCAACTACCTCTGGAATTTCTAATGTAAGAGGAATTAGTGGGATTGGAACATGGGAAATGCCTTGAGTGGAGGGCAGGGGAGGGTGGTGAGCAGCATAAGGAAAACCAGGATTTACTCTTTTCAATTGTGAAGAGGAACCTGTGCCCTGTACAGGCGCGCGTGCCCAACACACACACAAACACACACACACACACACACACACACACACACACACACACTCTCAGTCTTGACTTTCAGAGGAAAGGCCAGTGAGACTGACATCTGCAGAGCCAAAGGAGGACAGGGCAAAGCTGTAAAATTCAGTATCTAATATCTAATGTGTCACTAAAACTCTGGTGGGAATATATACAAAACCTCACTGGAGAATTCTACATTTACAAGCTCTTCCACATACACATACCGCATGCTTGAAGAGCAAAGAGATGAAACTCTTGTGGTGGAATCCATATGTCAGGGCTCCTGGAAGTGAAAGAAAACTGTTTTGCGGTGGTGAGGGAGGGTTTAGGGTATTACTGTTACTGAAACACAGCACAGGGGTTTCAGCACAGGGGCCAGGGATCAGAGGATCCTGATGTGTGTCCCAAGAGCTATGTTCTCCTGAGGCCAGGCTTGGGCATTGGGTGGATGTTCAGCAGGCCTCTTGCAGTTCTGGACTGCCCCCACTCCTGCTCCCTGGAGCTGGTTTCTCTCAGGAACTGAATAACAAAGGCCCAGATGCTCCAGAATTTGGCTTTGGGGGAAGAGATTTCTTCGAATAAAAGGCAAAAGAAGAAGAAAACAGGCTGAATTGTCAGGACTTTGGTTTTCCATCTCCTTATTTCTAAGACCAACCTGGGTTGCAGTGAGTATGCATATTTGGGATTCAATACTTGGAAGGTAGGAAGACCACTGCAGTCTGAGCAGGGCTTTTGGTTGTTTCTACACTGTGGTATGATTTTCATGATTTTCCCAGAACCGTTACTTCCATGGTTTCCAACAAAAGGTTGATGATTCTGAGAGCATAAAGGTCAGCCTGGCTTGCATACTAAGCAATTGCTTCCAGACATGCATTGCCTTGCTGGAGTCTGAGATGACAGCAGGAAGTAGTTGCAAGAGCACAGGCCTGGGAATCCGGAGTCCTGGGTTCATGTGTTGACACTGACACCAAGACCCTCTATGGAAGAAGTCACTTACTTGCTCATGGGCTCATCTTCCCTATTTGTAAGACAGTAAGGTTGCTGTCAGGATTCAGACACTTTCCTGATCTGACCTTCCCACTCTTTTCATTACCTGTCTTCCTCAAGGGCCCGAGTGCTACTGTCCCTGGTGATATAGAGGAAATAATATAATTTCCAACCTGCTAGATGGCAGATACATGTAGTTCGTGTTCCCCCAAATTGAAGAATGAATTCTAAGGAACAATGGAGGTTAAGAGTAGGAAAAATTTATTGAGAGAGAGAGAGAGCTCCTGAGAGAGAGGAGGTAACCCAAAAGTGGGTTGCCAATGAGCCCACTTCTTAGAAGAAGTTTTATACAGCAGAATCACAAGGTGGGTACAAAATCATGAGGTGGGTACAACGTGGGTCAAAACTATGATCAAGCAATAGGATTATAAGTATAGTCACTTAGGTAATATTGATCCAAATAGGAAGCAGTTCACATAGCAAGGGTACATGGAAAGAACAAGGACCTTTTTAGGAAAGATGGATCAGGAGGTCCTGGTCACTCATCTGGGTGACTGATGTTTATCTAGACTTTATTGGACTAAGTGATACCAATTACAGTATAATTTTCAATTCATTGCTTATCTCTTGGGGAAGCATGTAGGCCTGGTCATTCTGTCTGTATCTTGAGGCCTGGCCTTGGACAGATGGGCCTCTAGCCACAGTTGTAATGTTTCCTCAGCTTCTGTACTGATTTCCTCAAGGGTCTAGCCCTGTCTGACTGCCTAGAATATTTTTACCTAACTTAGCTGTCTGTAATACTGGGGCTTACTCCATGGAGAAGCCTGACTCTTCATCCTCCATGCACTCTGCTCCCTAACTGTCACTGGGTCCCACCAGGTAGGTGGGCAACAGCTGGAATTGTTCCAGGCCTATATTACAAGGGTGACAGCAAGATCCCCTGTTCAAATTAAAACAAAAATAGTGGAAACTTAATCGAAAAGGTGTGGCAGTCTGTATAGAGCACAGAACACAAATATGCTTTCCCCTCATCCTGAGCATTCTCTTCAACTCTGTCTTCCAGCTGTTTCTAATTTTTTTTTAAATGTTCATACTCTCAATAATAGGCAATTTTTGTCACGAGGATTGAAGGCATGCAAACTGTTGAGTCAATCCATTTCTGTTTGTATGTGTCTCTCCAAGCTGAATGAATCGCTATTTGGAAATTCAAGCTTTAATGTTATAAACAGGTTGGGTGTGTCATACACATCATTCTCAACAGTCATCTATTTCCCCCCAGACAAAACACTGAGTTTTATTTGTCTAGCCTTACAAAACCTGGGGCTCAAGGAATTGAAAGAATAAGATAATGATGGGAAGCTGCGGAAGCTAAAACAATGTGTGCTGTGATGGTAAGATAAGCACTGCCATGGGGTTCAAGGTAGACTCAGCACTCTGAACAAACAGACCAGTGACCGTCCCTCCCCTGATGAGAAAGCTCAACCATTTCACTCACAGTGAAATTCCCATTTCTCATGCAGAGAGAACGGATGTGTGGGTTCATGCAGGGCTTTTAAAGCTACAGTAAGACAAGGCCTGGCAACCATAGGCACTAGGACAGACTCTGCTTCTGGGACAGTCTCCTCACTTCTTTGGACCTCAGTTTTCACTCATAAAATATCCTGACTAGGTGCCACTGCCACAAAGCAGATTTCAGTGTATAGGGCATATCAGAGAGGAATCCTACCTCAAATGAGCCCCTTTTTTTCAGTGCTAGGGATTGAACCCTGGGCCTTTACACTGAGCTACACTCCCTAGCCCTTTTTAGTTTTTATTTAGAGACAGGGTCACGTTAACTCTCTAGGTTTCCCAGTCTAACTTAAACTTGTGATTTTCTTGCTTCAACATTTCAGATTACAGGCAAGAGCAAACGTTTGGAAAGCAAATAACCCTGGAGATTAATCAGAGCTCTGTGAGCATTCTCAGAGCCTCAGTTTTCTCATCCATGAAAAGGGGCTAATGGTAGCTACCTCACTGGATTCTCATGTGTATTATCTAAAATAATCTACTAAGAATACTCCAAGTTCCAGAAAAACTTAGACCTTCAGTCAAGTATTCATTACTCTTCACTTTTGACTCTGAGTGTCTCTTATTTGAGATTTTTGTTTTATTGTCCACAGAGGTAACATACACAGATTTAATGATGGCTTTGTTCACATCCATTTTTTGGTGGTTGTTTTTGTTTGTTTCTTTGCAGTACTGAGGATGGAACCCAAGGCCTTCACTCTGAGAGACATCCCTAACCCCTTTTTTCTTTCTTATTTTAAGACATGGTCTTATTAAATGACTAACTTGCCCAAGCAGGTCTCAAACTTGCAGTCCTCCTGCCCCAGTCACCCAGAATGCTGGGAATATAGGCATAGGCTGCTGCACCTGGCTCTTTTTTTAAAAAAAAAACAGTGCTGGGGATGGAACTCAGGCCCTCACAATGCTAAACACACGCTCTCCCACTGAGCTGCATCCCTAGACACCTCATTGTATGTCTTGATCATCCATCTTCTCTCACCCTCCCTCTGTCTTCAGTGCTCTTCTGGCTGGTGTCGTTTGGAGGAAGAAAGCTTCTGATCTACTCAGTCACAATAAGGAGTGGAACAAATGTACATAACCTCTCCCAAACAATAAGAAAGGAGGAAGAAGGTGATGCTTAATGCTAATGACCTTAGTAACCCTTCTGTGGGATACTATGAAACAGAAAACAGAGCAGCAGAGGATATGCCTGGGCAGCTGAGTTGGAGACTAGGAGAGAGTAACTGGGAAGAGAAGAGAAATGCTTATAGGGCCAGCCCTACTCTAAACTCTTGACACTAATTTTCAGCTCCATTCACTTCAAAAGTTAATGGTTGATTTGGCTGGAGGGGTTTTTATTTGAGCAGCTGGTCCAACCACAGCAGTTGGGATTTAAAAACAAGGTCAGTCTCGCAGTCATCCTGCATGAGCCCGAGCTGGGCAACTCCATCCATCAGCTGAGCCCTGGGCTGGCTACTTTCACAGTGACAGAGTAGAAGGAGTACCAACCCCAGTGCCAGGAAAACAGTGTTTGAATCCCAGTTTTGCCTCTAGCTCACTGTGTGACCGTGGGTGAGTCACTTGACGTCTCTGGGATTTAGTTGCTGACCTTGGTAAAATGAAGGGCTGTGTTAGAAGACCCTAAAGGCCCCTCCTAGTAGGAGCTTTCTATGATGTAAGCTATGCTAGCTAATGAGAGGAACTAGGGAGGGACACCACTCTCTGGCTGTTGTGTGGGCAAAAAGACCAAAGATCACCCTCCAGCTAGTAGCTGAGTCAAAAAGCAGAATGAGAGTATAAGTGAGGAGCAAGCTTTCTCAGATCACATGAGTAGACAGAAACTTGAAAATAAGCCTTTTGGGCCTCTACTGACTTGAATGATAAAGTCAAATTTGAAAGACTGGAAAAACAAAATTCGTGTTTAGAAATGACCTCCAGCTGACACAAAGCCCTAGGTAAGTTTTAATAATGGCAGTGCTAAGAACAAGAATGGCCTTGCCTGGCCCAGAGTCTCCCACTTGTTTCTTATTCTAGTATCTTAGCAAGAGACGAACACACCCATCTCCTATCACCTCACTCATCTCCATTGGAGTTCTAGTTTTGTACAAGAAAACAGAAGAGCTGAAAATTACATCTCAAGTCCACACGGAGAACGCATGCCTCAAGGCCAAAGTTGCTCCTCAGAAGAAGATTTCTTGGGCCGGGGATTTAGCTCAGTTGTTCCGCCACCTGCCTCGCAAGCGAAAGGTCCTCAGTTCGATCCCCGGCACCAAAAAAAAAGGATTTCTTTAGCACTCAATTGGGTTTGAAAGGAAATGTCTTAGAAGCATAAGCCAGGAAAAGAGAAATTAGAGAAACAATATATATATAACAGACTAAGTGAATATTTATTTTTAATAAGAGAGAGCCAGAGTCTACTAAACCCCTTCACTGGTCTTTATTTTTTTAAAAAAAGCAAGCCTAGCAAAGGCTTTTTTATACACATTTTCAAACTCCACATTTCACTAAATGGCATTAAAATGTGCAAAGCTATGACATTAGAGCAATGGAGGGCAATGAACTTGGAAAAAGGCACTTTGCACATTTGTCTCCTACACTGAGGAAAGTTGTATTAATGGGTGTCATCTCATGGAAGACTTAGCTGATGTAGATGATATATTGACCTGCAATGAGAAGAGACAAAAGGCCAGTGAGATGACTGCAGAAAGGGTTAGAAATGCACCCAGGGGCAGGTGAGGGAAGAGAGTCAACATATTGTCAAGGATGAATGATCTGCACAGTGATCAAGGATGCTTGGCCATGGTGATAGCTCCTGTAAGTTGACCCCAAGATTTTTAGCAAATAATTCCAATGACTGCTCCAATATTGAACAACCGTTGTGTGTCAGATATTTTCCTGAACACTACATGCACTATCTCAAGGAACATTTCCAGCAAACCAGTGAGATATTTACTTCTGTTGGACTTCTTTTGCAAATGAATAAACTACAGTTCAGAATTATAGCTGTAAAGCTAGGAATCGATAGAGCTAAGACTTGACCTCAGATCTCTCTAAATCCAGAAACTATAATAATTGTTGCCCCTGTGATCCTCGCCCAGCTCCATGGGATCTGGGCATGAGCTACAGAATATGAGATATCATGTCCCAAAATGGAGTATCAAGAGAATTAGATAATGCTCATCTGAGGCAAGAGAGCTGGACAGAGAGCAATAATGGTGTACATGTGTGTGTATACATGTGTGTGCATATGTGTGGCACTGGCATGCAATACATGAGCATGCTCTTGGTGCATGCCCTAAAGGCACTAAAAGAAATACAGGACTCAGAACCTGAATTTTAGTAAAGAGAGAAGCAGTAGCCAGGCATGGTGGCATATGCCTATAATCCAAGCCCTCCAGGAGGTTGAGGCAAGAGAATCACATATTCGAGCCCAACCTGGGTAATTTAGGGACTTAGTAAGACTCTGTCTCAAAATGAAAAAATTACAAAAAGCCTGGGTATGTAGCTCAGTGTGAAGGCTCTGTGTTCAATCCCCAGCACCACCAAAATAAAAAGGAGAGGGAGAGGGAGAGGGAGAGAAACAAAGATACAGATGTTGTTGATTGGACAACTCAGTACATACACAACCTTGGGATGTTACCTGCATTATCTAAGAGTGGCCCTGGCTCCACTTTGGTAACATTCAAAGAACAGTGCACAGTGGCCTGGAGTGGTCAGAGAAGGCTGCCTAGTTACCCACATTATCTAACACTGTTAGTTTGGGAGGTGTCACAAGCAACTTTGTCCACTCTACTCAGCAATAACCTTCTGGAAATCCAAGACCTTGGTTTCTTTGTGTTGTAAAATTCCTCAGACTGTCCAATAACAATAATATTTGGTTTAGCACTCTATAGCTTAGCAGATACTTTCACAGGCACTGACAGGATTTTACAATAAACCTGCAAGGCAACTATTATTGTCCTCACTTTATATATTGGAAAATGGAACCTTTGAGCCCTGGAGGATTTTAGCTAAGAGCACAAACCTGGTATAAAGTCATCACTGCTGACCACTCCTTTAATTCCCCCCAAAACACAGGTCAACACTAGGCAATGCCCAAGGCATCCCACAAAGGATCTGACACAGAATGAATGCTTGGCATGTTAGTTTTCCCCTTGTCAATTTATGACTAAAAATACTGCTTTCTTTCCTCTAACAATTTCCTATTGGGTACCCCAGTATCTTCAACACAGACTAGATCTTATTCTCAGAGAACTCATCATTGATGTAAAGAAATACAGCTAACAAGAAAACACCTGAGAACTGTGAATAACTGACTGATGTGTGGCCCTGGCTCCACTGTGGTGACACTTAGAGGACAGTCCACTAGAGTGGCCAGAGAAGGCAGCCTAGTGAATGTGGTGAGAGCTCCAGAAGAGCTATTCAATCCACCCACTCACCCCTTTTTGTCTCAGTCCCAGAAAGAGGAACTTTGGCTCACAGAAATGGTTTGGATTGGCTTTCCTTGTTATCCACAGCACACTTGGTCCTTGCCTTTTTTGTGAGGTTGTACAAAAGTGTCATACCTGTCTCCAACTACAAATCCCATCTTCAATCTTCAGTGACAAGAGCATACATTGAGGGCTTTCTCGTCCAAATAGCAATGTGTGGCCTCACAAGCACCAGGTCTGTGTCAACACCTCCAACCCAGTTAGAGAGCAAATAGTTGAGTTTTTTGACCAAATCAATAAGTTGCTTTCTGCAGGGAGAAAAGGCACCATTGCAGACACAGTGAGTAAAATAAAAGACACAAGACACTCTACATTGCACCCTAAATGGTTCCATAGTTCTAGGTCTTGCCAGCGGTTTGGTGGCAAGTCAAAGCAGAAACTGATATTTGGTGTTCCAGAGTTTTCTAGAAGAGAGTCAGATAGTGAATTACAGAATGAACAGCTTCTGGCTCTCTTATCAAGGGCAAAGCTTATGCTGGCTGGATGCTAAGACTAACAACAACGAAGAAGACGACGATAATTTGCCAGGTTGCTAGCACGTCCAGAATGCAAGACAATTTTCTTTGTTGACTGGAAATAGGAAATAGGGCTAGATATGATGTATTATCCACATTCAGACCTCATACTGCAACATCCTAAACAGACATTTTAAAGTTGGATAGCAGCTGAAAATCATCTTTATTCAACATTAATCTCATCAAAAGCTTGAAAGCTGACATCGATTTCATCAATGAGGAAGATAAGTATAGCATAAAAAATTCCAAACCGCCTTCGTGCTCTATCAAAATACTAGAATTAATAGTCTGATATCCAGATTTTAAAAACTCAGGGTAGGAAATTGGGGCTGAATTGCACCCTTTCCCCAAAAACTGAAATGACAAGGTAGAAGTCCCTCTTAGGAGTATTTACAGATTATTCCTCATGTAAACAAACATAAGATCTCTCCTAAAGCCAGCGTAATAAAATGATCCCAGCAAGTCCTTTTCCTGCCCTTCCTTTCTCACAAGTCCTACAAGTCTCTGGGTCAGTGCCGCAGGCTGCTCTTTTATCTTGGTAACCTGAGTGCTTTTGGGAAGCCAGCCTCAGGTCTGGTCTCAGCCTCACTCTCTGGTATTCACTGAATTCCAAGTCAAGTCCAAACTTGAGTCAGCTGCCTGTATTGTAAGTCTTTTGCAATTCGATGGATGGCTTGGCCCTTCTGTCTTGAAGATTGGAATCTCCTGGGCAGGGGTTGGATTTCACTTTCTATGCCTACAAGGCTTGAACCAAGTTTATTAATACAGTCGTTATGGGGGGGATCATTGTGAGAGCAAGCTGAAATTCATATAATAAAGCCTACAGCTTATCCTGGAGGAGACTGGGTAAACTATGAGCAGCCAGCAATGCCTGGGGAATCTTTGTGTCCAAGTGAAGCTTTCTGGAATACAGCATCTATTCTTCTATATTACCCCTACTCTCTCAGAGTTCCCACCCACACCTGGCAGTGCCCTGCAACATATAGAGGCAAAGAAAATAATCGGAAGAACAATGGTTTTCACCAAAGTGTTGGGGACTCAGATGATTCCCTTCCCCCAAACCCAGTTTAAAATGAATGAATAGGGCCAGGGATTTAGCTCTGTGGCACTGCGCCTGCCTCACAAGTGCAAGGTCCTGAGTTCGATCTCCAGTACCACAAAAAAAAAAAAAGAATGAATGAATCCTTCATACTGGTCTAATAATCAATAAGGCCATTGCAGGACCAGACAACTGTACTACAAAGAGCATACTATCTGGAGTCAGACCAGGGTTTGCATCTCAGTGCTGTTCCCTACCAGCCATATGGCCTTAGGCAAGTCCTTAGTCTAGCAATGCTCAGTTTCCTTCTCTGTACAAAAGGGATGATACCAATCAGCTACCTCATAAAGTACGTGTGAGAAATTAGATACAATGCATGGGAAGGATAACACAGGACCTGACAAAGATAAAGTATCCAACAAATGGCAGCTATTATACTTGTAGAACCAGGCAAGAGAGATGTTTGGGACCTTAGTGTCCTTCAAATCAGTGAATATCTACATCTACTCTAGACAAGAATTTTTGTGTTCAGGTAAGTCATTGAATTTATAGATATTCTTTACTATACTTTCATGTCTTTATTTAAGCTGCTCATGACTGAAAACTCTTTGTAAAAATTCTACTATAATAGAAAATACAAAAATTCCTATTGGCCATCATACAGTTTAATTCCCTTCCCCTGAAATAACCAGTTTTCAGTTTGCTTTGTATGTTGGGAAGCCTTTATTGGACACATAACAATACACACAAATACCAACAGAGTATTGTGGTCCTGTGGTCCTGTGGGTTTTTCTTTTCTTTTTTTTCTTTGGTGTGTGGTACTGGGGATTGAACCAACGGGCTTTTCACTGAGCTACATCCCAGCCATAAATAGATAGATAGATAGATAGATAGATAGATAGATAGATAGATAGATAGATAGATAGATGTGATTTAAAGACAATGTCTCACTAAGTTGCCTACACTGGGCTCGAACTGTGATCCTTCTTCCTCAGCTCCCCAGGGTGTTGGGATTACAGATGTGTGCCACTACACCCAACTTCAGATGGGATTTTAAAAAGCAAAATGCATGTTTTGAATATTTTATTCAACATGTATGCATGTATTACATGTATAAACATAAATATACATAGAAAAAGTGAGCACAGGATAACTATATGGTTGATGGATTTTCACAAACTGAGCATATATGTGTAAGCAGTCTTCATATCAAAAAACTGCCATTCCTCAAAAGCATCTCTTATTTTCTTTTCTCATCAAGGAATCCCCAACAGTGGCCATCATTTTGATTTATATCAGCATAGATTAGTTTTGCTTGCTTTTGCACTATATAAAAATTGAATCATAGTGTATTAGTTTTATATTGCTGTGTAACAAATTACTACAAACTCTGCAGCTTAAAACAACACAAATCAATTTTCTCACAGCTTCTGTAGCTAAAAATTCCAAGCACAGTGTAACTGGATTCTTTTCCCGTGGCCTTACAGAATTCAAATCAAGGTGTCAGCCAGGGCTATGATTTCATCTGGGGCTTGAGGTCCTCATCCAAGCTCAATGACTTTGGCAGAATTCATCTCCTTGCAGTTGTAGGACTGAGGTCCTAATTTTCTTGCTGGCTGTCAACCAGGGGTCACTCTCAGCAATTAGAAGCTGCCAGCATTCCTTGTCTTAAAGCCTCCTTCACTTTCAAGCCAAGAGCAGAGAACTTGGCTCATGTCAATCTTCCTCATGCTTCAACTATGACTTGTTCTGCAAGTGGCCCAAGAACATACTCTGATTTTAAAGAACCCATGAGATTTGTTTAGCCCACCTGGATAATCTCCCTGTCTTCACATAGCTGATTTGGATGTTTAATTACATCTGCAAAATCCTTAACAGCAGTACCTAGATTTGTGTTTGGCTGAATAACTGGGAAAAGTATGTGTGCACCAGGGTCATGGAAACTTGCAGGGCCATTTTAGAATTCTGCCTAATATACACAATATACATCTGGTTTCTTTTACTCAGCATTATGTTTATAAGATTCATCCATACTGTGAGGGGTCATAGTTAGTCCATTCTTATTGCTGTGAAGTATGACATTTTGTGAATATACCACATTAAATTTATCCAACATTTGTTCACATTGATGGGCTTTGTCCTAAGTTTAAATGCTGGCCTATTAGGAATAATGCTTCCACGAACAAGACTTTTAGTGAACATATATACATAATAAGTGAAGAAGAAATAAACCATTTTTTGCAATAAGGCACTACGATTTTGAAGTTTTTTGCTACTACAAAATAACCCAGTCTATCCTGACTGATCCAGAAATGTGAAAGCAAGAATGTTACAATCAAGGGCAATAGATACTCTCATATTGCCCTCCACAGAAGCAGTCCCATGAATATTGTATGCAAATATTCTGTTGGCACATCCTTACCAACACATGCAAAATATGTATGTATGTATGCATAATAAACAGTGGCCGACCTGAACTTAATCTTCTGTACCTATAAAATATGAATATACCTTGGGGAAGTTTCCAGAAGAGCATTCCTCAACCTCTTACATGCTTCAGCACTAACATTACCACCCCTCAACTGTGGATGTCCCTTACTGTACTCTATTTTTTCATAAACCCATCTTTCCCAGCTATTCCATATGTTTACTACTTTACCAGGTTTACTGTTTGCTTTCTCTCTCTACTTACTAGGATATCATCTCTGTTAGTCTATTGATATATACCAAAGGCTTAGAAGAATGTCTTATACATAGTGGGTGCTGAAAATATTTGTTAATGAACAAATGAATATTGACATAAGATATGAACATTAGATTATTAGTAGTAAATTAATTTCATAGTTATAGTAATGATATTTTATAAATCAAACAATTAGGACATTGGGTAAAAAGTTTTCTGGACTTCAGTGTGAGAAAAGATTTAGTTATGCTTATGCCCATTGAAACTGTTGTGCCCACTTTCCCTACCTCATTTTTGAAATTTACTTTACATGGCTGTATTGAGCATCATTTTAGGATGCTGTAAATTGTTTCTAGCCATGCCTGTAAAACTGAGACTACTGCAGAAAATTAGAGATTTAAAATGTCACTCTCCATAGAGCATTGTACATTTGTACATGAACATTTGCCTTTGAAAATTTTGTTCTGAAATATCTTGCCTTCACCCAGCAACTAATCAATATTCTGCTCTTCTTTCAAGATCAGTGACACTTGGTGTCTAGAGCAGAGCTGTCAAATATAACTTTCTTCAATGATGGTAATATTCTTCATCTGCATTCTTGAATATGATAGTCACTCCCTCAGTGTAGCTACTGAGTACTTCAATAGTGTAGTGTGGACGAAGAACTAGATTTTAATCCAATTTGATTTTAAGTAATTTTTCTTCCATCGCATTCTACATTAGTTACATTTAAATGGCTACATGTGGCTACTGACTACCATATTGGACAGCACAGCTCCAGAGGAAAGGGGTGGAAGAGCAGGGTCCATTTCTGATAGTCTGGTTGCGGCAGTTAGAAGAACCCTAAGTACCACAAGGAAGAGAGGAGGGTGCCCATGTCCCTTCTTCACAACCTTTTCCCCAAGAGAGAGACAAGGAAAACAGAATCCTCTGGACTTTTCTTCAGGAAGGGGAGCTGGAGCTAGGGGAGAGGAGGAACGCACATTTTTAGGCAGATTCAACTAATGCCCTTGCAGTCACTGGGCACAACCTTGACTTACTCCTCCATGTGATCATCAGCTGTGTGTCTACAGAGGCTTGCTCACAAGCTGGAGCTCTGAATCTGAAATAGGAATCATGGAGTCATGGAGTTCCCATCTCATACAGAGTTCCCCTTCCCAGGAGGTGCTTTGTGTAGCTCACACTAGGGACGCGTGGAGGGAAGCAATCACTCTACCTGCTGCAGGCTCGGACCCTTCAGGGTTAGTGGTAATTACTGTAGCAGGTAATGGAGCATAAAGAAGTAAAGTCTAGATAGGTTATCCAATAAAATAACCAGACCCAGGATTTCAAAGAAAAAGAATATTACCTACTTTGAGGTACTTCTTGGAACAGAGCATATCTGGCTCTACTGTACTGTTATAAAATTAATTTGAAGTTGAGAAACTGTAATATATTACAGCTATCAGTCTCTCTGGACGGTTTTACAATCAACATGTAAGATATGAAAAAAGAAAGATGCCAATAACATATTAATGTGAAATTCAGTGTTCAATCTTCTTTATGCAGCAGAATATTACAGCTGAGCAAAAAATGATCAAAAAGTTGGTTCTCTTTTATACAAAGAAACAGAAGAAGGAAACTTGAACTTTAAATTATCCCAACTGTCACTTTCCATTGATTGAGTCTTGCTCATTAAGATAAATTTCAAGCAAGAGTATCATTTTTCTTTTTTGAGCTTTGCAGAAATGTATGCCTTTCAGCTGTCTTTCTTTCTTTCCTTTTCCTTTCCTTCTATTCTTCTTTTGCTTTTTTCCTATATAGGCAGCTTCTAAGGAGGAATGGGACATTTTTTGCCATTGTGTTTCCCATTTTAACTGAGTTCCTCTGGAAATACATGCACCTGTGGTTTAACACCTGACAGAAATGTCAAAGCAAAATCAGACATCCCCCCTTTTCTCTCCTTTGCATGCCATGCTGATACAAGGGTGTGTGGCCCCTCATGGATAAAAGAGAACTCAAACTCAGCTTCACTATAAACCAGCTGGGGGGTCTTGCAAGGGTTGTTTACCCTGACTTTCTGCTTCTGCATCTGTTGGAAAGCAGATAGTAATAAGAAGAACAGAATGGCTAAGTGAGCTTGCTACATAATTTGTGGTCTTTCCCTTCTCTCCAAGCAGGCTGTGGCTCTATGGGGGGGGCGTATTTCAACTCCCTTCTATGCTAGTGAGGATATGATGTGGACGTTCCTGGTAACTGGCAGATAGCAGGTGCTCAATAAACATGAATGCATTCCTCTTTCCACTCTGTTCTCAGCAAAGCAAGGAGAGCTGGATGTTAAACAGCTGCCCCTTGTTCTTTCCCTTGTCCTTCATTGGCAGGGATAAAGCAACAGGACAAAGCAGGAAGCATTCTTGCTTATAAGTCAACAATTCAGGGTCAGAGAAAAGTTAAAGTTGATCCTTATTGACTCCCTCCCCTCCCCAACCCCCTTGCCCCTGGGGATCTACTTGCCCTATTTGTCTATTTGTGTTCTCTGTTCTTTCCTTGTCCCTTCTCAGTTAAAGTGGATTTTTTTGGTACTAGGGATTAAGCCCAGGGCTTCATACATGCTAATTGTACACTCAGCCACTGAGCTACACCCCCAGACCCTAAAATGGAGTGTAGGGTCTGAGGCAATAAGCGATAGGAGAATTTCCTTCATCTCAGTAGCCTTTTCTAGGATTCTGGTAATGCAGCCATGTAATTAGAAGCTCATAGAGGTGTGCCAACACCACGGTGTCTCAAACTACAGGTATGGTCAACCATTTTCCTAATGGAGACTGCTCAAGTAGTCACCCATATGGAAGAAGTCCTCCTAGGTTCCTGGTCAGTTTGAACAGGTGGGGGCAGCAGAGAGCAGACTGTCAGAGAGGGGGCAGAAGGATCACGGTTAGATGAAATGGTTAACCAGTTTCACCTGAGCTTTGTGAGAAACCAGGGTATAAATGGAAGCAAGGTAACAAACACCTGGAGGAACAGGCCTAGGACTAGAATTTGAACACACAGCATTGGGGCTGCAGGTGGAGAATGATAATGGAATCTGGTTTGAGGGGGGGGGTTGTTTGTTTTTTTGTTTTTTGTGGGTTTTTTGGTACCAGGGATCGAACTCGCTTGCGAGGCAGGCGCCGGAACCACTGAGCTAAATCCCCGGCCCGATAATGGAATCTGAATCCCCAAATGAGAGGTCTAGGGAAGAAGCAAATGTTTCTTCAAGACACTAGGGCAGGCAGCCCTTCTCAATCTTTTGGGGCTTGGTTTGAGATTCTCTGGAGAAAAGGGAACATAAATGATAAATTTTGCAATCAAACTTCAAGAGTTTTCAACTCCCATTCTGGTCCCATATATCAACTCCAAATCTAAGATTAATCTAGTTTTCTCAGACAGTTAAAGCAAAGCCATTTGGTCTTTCAGGCTGCTTGCCCTTTAGGAGGAGTTGATCTGGGGCTGCTTTCTCACTCAGGAATGGACTCAGGCCTGTCTCCAGAATGATGCAAGTTTGTATTGATCCCACACAACCCAAAGTAGCCTTAGCTCTGGAATTTATTAAGGATCTGCATCCACAGAGTTGGGAGGGATGCACTGCTACTCTCTACCGCCATCCACTAGCTTATGTAGTGACATACTCCTAAATGCTAAGGGACTTGCACTCCTTACCTGAATATGTTCTTGTAACAATAGTTACACTTATTATCCTCTCATTTTATAAACAACAAAGCCCCTTGCTCAGGTTCACAGAGCTAGCCAGGTATTGAGCTAGGATTGGTATCCATAATGCTTGGACCCAGAAGTCTGGGTAGTCAACTTTATTTATAGTAATTATTGGGTCCAACTCAAGCTTCAGGCCTCCCAGAACATTTAAACACTGTTCTAGGTAGGGAGATGTATTGTTCATAAAAAATCAGTTTCAAGTCTTCGCTTGTGATGAATGGTGAAGAATGTTGTCAAATGTTTGGGTAAGCAAGTGAGACACACACCTGGGGTGAGCAGGACATAGGGTTTCTCTATAACCTCAGTTAACATACTTCTTTAAACACATGGACCCCAGATGATTACATAGGATTGTGGGTACAAAAACACTTCTACTACAAGATCCATGCAATTTGTTGAAGTTGTAGAAATAGGTTTTCTTCCTTTGCCTTGCTATGTTCTCTTAGATTTTAGTTGACAAAATGAATTTATTAAAAGGGAGAATGTTTTAGAAAAACTAGAACCCTAATGGTGTTATGGGAAGTAACTTTACACTCTCCTACCCCCATCATTTAGGAGCTTCCTCTCCTCTTGAGGACATAGGTTTGAATTTCTTAATTGATTACATAAGCAGGTAGCAGTAAAACATAGCCGCAATACCTGCTGTAGTAGCTGGCCGGTAAAAGATCCATTTATTTCAACAGTTTTTACAAAACATAACATGCTTCCCAATTTAGTTTTGAACAATCCTATAGAACAGAAAAAAGAGATATGAACATGAACAGCATGTATTTTACAGACTAGTTAAGCCAGACAAGGCATCATATAAATAACAGATTCCCGAGCATTACTTTAACTTACCTTTGTCTATAAAATTCAGCTACCTTACCTATTATTCACTAGACTGTCATCTTATATATACAGGGTTTTCCACCAGCTTTATAGACAAATTGAATCAAAGATCTCTATAATAAAATGAAAAATAATTAAAACTGATGTTTTTCAACTTCCCTCCAACACCTATGACATTATTCCTGATATTCATGAAATACTCAGTTTTGCTCTACTTCCCATATTAAAGCAAAATTTTAAAAGATTTGTTCTTATTTTTTATATTTATTTGGAATAATGACAGTGTCTAATTACTCACTTCTTTGATGTTTTAGGTCCAAAACATACTTTGCCCAGCAAGGGAAAAAACCTTTAGTTAACAAGGGAAGCATAGAGTGAGGATGAAAAATTCTTGACTGGCAAGCAGCCCCAATATAGATATTGAACTTTAAATTGACTCACCAAATGAGTAATTAATTACCTAAAGGAGATTAAGTTTTAAGCCAGAAATGACTGAGTCATCTTACAAAGGCAAAGTTTAGTAATTTCTTTCCTCAGTGGGAATGGGGACTCAGGAGCAGTTTGCAATCAATTATAGTGAAATGAAGTTAACATTTCTGCAAAACAGATGAGGTACCGGAAATCACAAATCTGCAAGAAGGTGCTAATGCCCACAAATATTCCTAATGGGATCAAAATGCTTGCATATCCTTGGGGAAGGTCCTCTTAATCTATATATGGAATAGTAAATTTCACAATACATTATCAACTCTTCTATAAAAGGAGGTGCTTCGTGATCAAATAAATGTATGAAAAGCAGTCAAATAAAAGAATTGAGTGTGTGTAAGCCAGAGGGTGTTTTGAATCTTTACTGCTGATTAGTATTATGTATCTCCCATCAGGGGATGTAGTGTATTAAGAAGAGTTTATCAAACATACTTGTCAGAATTTGTTGTTCACAAAATGCCTATGAATATCATATTGTCCTTCCAAGAATTTGGGAATATGGCTTTATTATATAAGGTGGTTTCCAGGGTATCTGGGCCTCAGACAGAGAAGTGAAAAATGGGAGTCTCTAAAGGATGGGCACAAGATTTCCAAAGAAAAACTTTCCCTTCTTTTCAAGTTCATCTTGGTTGAACCTAAGCAGACCATGGTAAAAATTTCCTTTCTTGTTTTCCTGAGGGTGATGAACAAATCTCTGGCTCCAGTTAAATACAGCCTTTTTCCAAGTTTTCTCACGTCTAGCTACGAACAGGGATTGTGCTGGGTCCAGTCTAACACTTGTAAAATGAATCCAGAGAGCAGAGAGCTGGTTAAAGCGGGTGAGACACTCACCTGGGGTGAACGGGACCGCAGTCATTTACAAGATTCCCAAAACCACAACCAGACGTTGTCAGGGTAGGCACTTCTCAATAATCAGTGATTAGTGGGACTTGAAGGAAGGGAGAAATAGATCCAATGCAAATGGAAAAGGAAGGGTTTGTCAATTCTTCAGTGAAAGGGTACGATTCTTGGAATACTTTTTAGTTTTACCATAAGAATGATGCCCAGGTCCAAGAATTTCATCAGAGTTCAAGGTGTTGTCCAGGAGACCAAAATCAGAAATGTGCTGCCATTTCACACTTCTATGACCTGAAATCACCCACATATTATTTTGGAAAGTAACATTTATGGAGAAGCCCCTTTACTGTGTCTTTTCATGTGAAGTGTGGAATGTCATATATTTTTGGAACAGCTAAGTTTTTGTCAAAATTCCAGATGATGGAAAAGTTTGGTAATAGAGTGTTAGATTAGTGAAATGTAATCATTTTTTACCTACTTCCGATGCTCTCTGATGTTTTCCATGTAATCATCTTTAACATTTAATTGAAAGCATCATTTTTTTTACTAAGCAACCCATTTGAGCCCTTGGTGGTCACTTAAGACCTACTTCATTGCCATCTGGCACTCATGCGAAACCAAGATTATGTAGTAGATGCATGGTTCAATGTCGTCTGCTGCAATCATCTATTGATCTTGTGGTTCTTGGGGGAGGCAGTGTCTTACTCATAGTTTTAAGTTTTATCTTATAATGAAGGTTTTTTGGCTTCCCACAGTTTTGTAGCTGTGAAATCAATTATAACTTCAGTAGCGCTGACAATGTACTATATTTGTGAAAAGAAAATTGAAAAATTATTACCTGATGGATGAGAAATGGTTTTGACATTTAAAAACAGAAAATGCTTCTCCATATCTCTTCTAAATTATGCCTGATGTTGACATTAGCATTTATGTTATTCATCCAATTGTGGAAACCATTGTGTACTAATTTTTAATAGCAGTAAAACCTATTACAATGGGGAATAATATCCTTTCGAAAGGCTTCATTTTAGTCTTCTTCTTCTAGGTACATCACATCAACTCTATAATAATTCACTTATTTTGCTATAATTCTGCTGTAGCAAACCCTGAAGAGGACATAATGGACTACGTGGAATTAAAGCTGACACAGATAGGGCAATAGGACTTAATCCAAAGTTTGTATTCATTCAGGAAAGGCTTAGTGGGCAACATTGAAAGGTATCGGCTTTTTATTTTTTTATTATTGTAATGAGGGCTAAATCTTCTCTTAATTACTTGAAAGCAACTTTGATGAATAGAGAAACAAAATATAAGGCTTTGATCTTGGGCAATCTTAACAGGAAATTATATCTGCCTATCTGTGATAAAACCAGATGAAAGTGCCATTCTATCTCAATTTCTCCATAGTAGTTAGTTTTGGAAGGCTGTAAACTAAGGAGTTCAGAATTTCTACAGATGGAAGTGAGAACATGTTTAGGAGCCATCTCTCCATGAAAATGACCTGGGCAGTAAGACAATATCCATCAGGTGACTCCAAAGACAGAGAGTGGTTCGTGCTCACTGAGCACACCAACCTGTGTCTCCACTATGGGGAACGTGGTGACAGCTCCAGAGACTCCAAGGTTTGTTGGTAGAGTGTACTCTCTTGCTCTGGGTACTAGGTCAACAAGAATCACCTTCCCAAGCTGAAAACAGGGAGATGAGTTTTGCAGGTGATAAGTTTAGTGCATGCAAGGGAAAGGAATCTAAAAAGACTGTGTTCTAGAAGTACTGAAAAAAGTTTGGTGCGACATAGCCTATGTGACCAAAAGAACTCCAAAGCGCCTGGAAGCATATTTTAAAGAGCATCCTACGCCATGCTGAGCTTGGACTGGATTCTAGAACATGTACATCCTTGGTAATTGAGGAGCATAGTTTATAAATGGAAAAAGACTGGCAAGATGTTCTTCTTCCTCTTCTCTCCATGGGGTTTCCAATTCACCAAGACACATTTAGCTCAAACACTGTCACCACGCTGTGAAATTCTCTGACAACCTTACCAGTCTATATACATACACACCACAGATGTTTCCTCCTCCGTGCTCCCATTTGACGTTTAAGTGCTTTCATCCTGCACTTAGGACAATCTAGTAGATAAAGTCATATACATATCTGCTTCCTCAACTAGAATGGGCTATTTGCTCAAGAACAGGAATGTCTTTCATCCATCTCTGTACATTGCCTGGGACATAGTAGGAATTCATTATGTGTCTGTTGCATGAAAGAAATTACTATTCTATTTTCCGCAGACAATATAACAGGCTCAGTTTGATTCTGCTCCTGAAAAGAGGGTGCAGTGTTAAGACTTCCCTCCTTAATTCACTGGGAGAATATCACACATGCCACTCACAACCATTGATTTCTAGTCAGTTGACATTTGTGCAAAACCTACTAAGGGTGAGTTGTGTTTATTATTTGTTTATAGTACATTACAGCAAAGGCTTTGACATTTAAAATGCACTGTACTTTTGCCTCATTTAGTTCTAAAGCAGAAGTACTCTTTTCCCTTGAGTAATGAACATGGCAAGCCAACAAAAATACAGTTAAAGAACATGTGCATTCACTTTTCATTTGTCTTTGATCAAAATTAGTTGTTTCTCCTCCATTATCTCATAAAGCATGTGATTTATGTAGGAAACTGAAATGAATGTCATTAAAACTGATTACCCTAAGAGAAATGCTGATGTTCATGTGAGCATACAATTGTGATTATAATGTTAGACAAAGTAATCTAATGATCAGTATGATAATGCAATTTTGCAGTGCTGGTAAAAGACTAAAAGGCAGAGGCCCTTGTTGACATTGTGCCAGCTGACCTGAAATAAAGACCAAATAGGGACCAAAGGGACATTTGTCTCTGCTCTCACACTCTGACAAGAACCCCCAGGTAGAAAATTGCTCACAGGTTGTCCCAGCTGCTCAGTGTCCTCTGTGACAATTCTGAGACTTTCTGTCTCATGCAAAAACAGAGAGATAGGAGGAAGCACACAACAGGAAGGGAAGGGCTGAGCTCTGGGAGAGGAACGGGTCCATTGGACATTCCCTTCCAGGTGCTCCCAGCCCTACCAGGGATAACTGCTGCTTCTTCCTCTCCTCATTTTGTCTCTAGCTCTCCCTCTGCCCCTTGCACTGGGTCTTGCTGTATCTTTGACCCTCCTCCTTGCATTGGATCCTGCTCTCCCAGCAGTAGATACTCCACCTGTCAAAGTTTCTCAACCTCAAAAAATCCTTAAATCGCATAATCAATCATTCTTCTCTGCTGACGTTCCTGCCCCACTGATAGGAAACACACCCCACCCTTGCTGCCTTTCCTTCCTTCCCTACCTCATCCATCCTCTGAGACTTGAGCTGATGCCTCAATCCTACTGGCTTGCTTTCAGATGACACAAACAACCACCTTTGTATCAGATGTCACTGCCTATTGTCAGTTCTCCATCACATTTGATCCCTCGGGAGCATTTGATGATTGTTTTGAATTCTCTTCACATTGAGGTTCTCAATATTTACCTCTCCTGGCTCCATTTACTTCTCTAACAAACCCCTTCTCTATCTCCTGCCACCTACACATGGGTATCTTCAAGTCTGTTCTCACCCTTCCTCACTTCCCCTTCAGAGATGTCTTCTTTTCTCATGACTTAGACGACTGCCACCTTGTAGCTGACTCTTCTATCTATGACTCCAGCCAATCATGCTTCTCTGTGTTCTTGTGATCCCATTGGCAAACAATGTCCCCTTTTACCATTTGCTCTCTGCCCCTGGGGCATGATTCACTGTAGTGCTATGCATTTTACCATTATGGTTCAAAGTTAAAGTCAGATAGAAACAGCCTCAATGTCCAGCTCTGCGACCTACTCTTTAACTCAGGTTTAACATCCAGCTCTGCCACATACTCCCTGTCTAACTTTGGACACATTTTTTAATGAATCTGAGCCATAGTTTCCTCACCTGAAGAATCAAAGATAACTGATCCTTGTCTCATGTGGTTATTGTGAGAATTTAGAGAGTCCCGTGTAAATCACCTAGCCTGTGATTGTTCAATACGTTTCAACTGTTGTTATTAATGTACTGAGTTAATGTGTATTCAATGAGAATGAGCTACAGTAGACCTTTAACTTACGAGCTCAATTTGTTCTTGAGGGCTGGTTGTAGTTCAAATCAGTCAATTGAAGGTGCAGGCTTCTCTACACGGCCTTCAAAGTCTCTCTTCTGTATACAGGCAGATCTCAGTGTCCTTAGACACTGGCCCAGGATTTCTCAGTTAACCCCACACAGGAAAAGATGTTGTGATGTTCCTTCCAGAACTCTTTAAGAGTTAAATCTATCTGAGACCATCTGGAAGCACAAGTGGCCGGCATTTGGGTCATAACTCAAGACTTTGTTCGTAAGTTAAAACTAAAATTCTGGACGCAACTCAAGTTGTTCGTATGTCAGGCCAATCCTAACTTGAGGGTCCACTGTATAGGGATCCTTCTGGTACTGTAGCAGGAATATGGAAGGGAGAATATAAAAATGTGAAGACTTTGGAGCCTCAACTCCAGTGGCACGGAGGGAACTATCTTCTGCAGTAAGCTAATCCAGCCCAATATCTGTGGCTACACTTCACAAAATATTACTTTTTTTCGATGGAGTTTTACTATGTTATTCAAACTCCTGAGCTCAAGCCCATGAGACTCCTGAGTAGCTGGGAGTACAGGCAAAATCCACTGCACCTGGCTGACAAAATACTACCTTTAAAAACATATTTTCATACACATAATATAATCATCTTTCAGATTAAGCTGTTTATCCACTTAGCCTACTATATACAAACCCATTATGAGGTGATTCCAGTCTTTGCTGATTGCTCCATTAAGTAATCCACTGGGATCCATGTTTTCCATTTAAAACAATTACCTCAGTGAAAACTGCACAAACAGAACGTGCTGTCAAAGAAAATCAGCATTTGAATCTCTTAAAATTAAAACACCTCTCCCCAACTTACCCAAGTTATCTTCTGGGATATTACAGGCTTTTTCTCCTAAGTAACTTTTCACACAAATCAAACAATTATCTCCCTAAAGGATTTCCCCCCAGTGTGTGAGGGAATCAGTGCTTTGATTAGCAATCTGTCTTTGCTTCATTGACTGCTTCGGTTTATTCTTAAGACTGTTTTTAAATAAGCTTTTAAAATTTTGAAATCATCTCATATTTATAAAGAAGTTGCATATTTGCCATACACCTGTTATTCAGTTCTCCTTAATGTTAACATCTTACATAACAATGGCATAAAACTCAAAGTGGGGTGAGGAAAATTGGTTGGAAATTTTTTTCAGATAATGTCAAAAGAAAATGTTAAAACACTTTATTCCCTCCTACACCCACCCGCCTGCATCCCAGAACTTTCTTTAGTTTTGTCTCTCCTGGAGAGCTGCGCCTGTTGTTGTCCCTCTACACTCAAGGTTTGACTATTTGACAGTTACCACATGCATCATCAAATCAGAAGAAACAAAGAGTTGCATTAATCTTCAGTGGAAGCACGAGCATGTGACTTTGAGCAAGTCTATTCAGCCTTGTTTGGCTTCACTTTCCCCTTCTGCAAAATTTGTGGTTTGTCAATGGGTGCCAAGTACTGGTTCATGGATGGGTTGCATCAGAATCAGTCGGGAAGCCGTTGCAAATGCTAACTTGCAGATCCTACCCACACATGAATGCCTGGGAAATTGGGCCTGGGGATCAATACTTTCATAAAAATACTCACACACCAACACCACACACACAAACACACTCAGCCCAGGTGATTTGGATGCACAGCAGAGCTTGGAACACATTGAATTAAACAATTTGTATGCTTCCTTGGAATCAGAGGCAAAGGAGGGTATAGGAAGTGCTCTCTAAAAAGAGAGGTTAAAGGACAGTCTTCTTGTGGAGGCAGGTCTGGGCTTTATGGAGCTCCAAGACTGTCTTGTTAAAAAACAATTCCCACTTCCAAGGTTTCTGTTGCATGTGATCCGGGCATTCAGTATGTAATGCATATTTGGCCAACTCAGTCAATGAACTGCATTCTATTTAATTGCTTTTATGGAAAGTAGCTAAAAAGGACAACTGAAATAAATGAAAGTTTTACAAAAACATTGGAATTTGAATAAATGGCAGCTTATCTTTGTTATATTTGAACATCCTGCATTGATTACTTTTCATTCCCTACCTGGGAGTGCAGAAAAATGAAAACGAAATGATTTCACACCCTACAGTAAGGAAATCCACTTATTTTACTCATACGCAGCCTTTTAAGGAACACTCTCAACCATGTTCTGATAGGCAAAACACAATAAGGAAGTATAAGCAAGTTGATTTTGCCTGTGATTTCTTCAGCTTTCTGTATTTTAATCCCCAGAACCTCAGAGCTGCAAAAAGCTTAATGATCATATAATCAAAACCAGATTATAAATTAAATAATTTTATTAAATGAAAAACTTTAAAAATCAAAGGGCAGTACCATTATATAAAATCTTTTATTGATTAATCAGTCTACATCACCATTGTTTGAGGCAACTACGATGTGGACATTTCACAGATGAACAAGCTGAGGCTCAAATGCAGACGTCCCCACATAGCTAGTAGGTGAAGCGGGAATTCAACCTAGGTCTGACGTTTCCAATGCCATGCTCACATAACTTTCTTCTATGTAGCCAGGCTGAACAAAAACATCATATACTTAGCTAATTTCTCCCATCAGCTGCAGACCGGTGGAACCGGACATTGCAAGCTGTACCGAGCTGTGAGAAAGATTCATTACTAGATTCTCAATACAAGCTTAAGAAGATGTTCTAAAATGCACTCCCATTAATACTAATACTTAAATGTCCTTCAGTCTCCCACACTTCTCATCGGTCAGAGCAGCACTTCATAGAAACTCTGGTGAGGGGGGCACACACTATGGGCACACTATGCTGATTGCTGTATAGGTGAGAGTAGCTGAGTAGAAATGGTTCATAGCCTAATGGGAAATGCATTTCTTAACACAGAGAAGACAATAATAAGGACAGAAATAACATTCCAGCTGGTATAGGAGACCAGGAGAGGAGGGTCATTGAACTTTCCAGTAGGGCTTGAGACTTCTCAGCCTGGGTCACTTTAGACTGATTGGCAACAGTACCTCTGCTGACACCTGCAGCCAAGATTTCTATGACATCTCATGGTCTGATGCATGCCCAACCACCCAGTGTGGCACATCTACATTTAGAACAGACTGCCACAGTCTTGCTTTTCTTTCCTGTGAGGAGGAGGGTTTTAACGACCACAATAAGAAGGCAATTTGACAAAACGTCTAAACCATGGTAAGCTGTAAAGGGAACATGCAGTTTTAGTTCATTGGAAATTTATGCAAGCAGTAGAAAAAGTATTACTTTTTAAAGGAACACAATGCCTAAAAGAATCTTTTACTATCATACCTGTTTGGATTCTGCCCTGATAGGGGCTTTATTATGTGAAGTAGAATGAAAAACCCTTCAGACTCAAGGAACCAATGTTCTACCACAGCTATGACTGGAGAACCATGTACCTACTACTTCCAGTCTGGGTTGTCACAACCTCTGGACTGATCTTTAGCAGTACCATCTGAGTCACCTTGATTCTGGCTTTCCCTTAGCAGAATCAAGAGATGCCCTCACAACCCCCACAGTCTTCTAATATATATTTTTGGCTTTCATGGAGTGGCCCAAAGCATCATTTCTCACAGGAAGATATTTGATTATCTAATGCCTCTCTTACCTAAACAAATGGGAGAATGTCCATTCTGGCCCTTCAAGGTGAACCTTACCACAAACTGTCTATGCCCAATGTATCAGTTTATACAAATCAGAGCCCCACTCTAGAACACTGGATAGTGTACCTGTCAGAAGGACAAGATTCTTTGATTACCCTTGTATTTATTGTGGATAAAAATCCACAAGGTGGAGCTTTACAACAACAATATTATTGGAAAAATATAATTATTTTGTTAAGCAAAATAAAAATCCAAAGCAACAAATACTCTGTAATGTCACAGGAACAAAGACAGTTCAAAAGAAGTCGTTAATAGGTCTAAGTAACAGCTGTAATAAAAGGGCATTAATGAGACTTAGTAGGCTATCATTCACTCTTGTAATCCACTATTAACTCCAAAATTAACAGACAAATAATAAGCTTGGCTCAACTAGGGTGAGGTGACAAATATTAAACCAAGTATCTATGGCCAGGAGATTCCGTCATGCAGCAAATAAAGAAGGATGTGGGTACAGTAGACAGCTCTCAGAGAAAGTTTGCCTGTTGGACAGACCAATCAGCCTGAGACTGCTGCCTTCACCATGTAGGGCACAAATATATGACATCCATCTTTGGACATATCCCCATATGTAAAATTCCAAGATTTCTTCTGTAAGCATAAGTGCACATGTTGTAAACAATGAAAACAATGTTCAAGCCAAGACCAAACACAAAGGCATAGCACCAGGGCCACAAAGACTGTCACAGGATCATTTTTTGTGTTAAATTCCTCCGTGTGAATTTCATGGCATTTTTAGAACTGCTGTGATTCTTTAGGATTCAGAAACATGGTTAACATTAAATATGGTCCACACAAGACACTACATACAAACTGAGAAATCAAGGCAAAACAATTATTTGGAGGCTATAAATGGCATTTCCCTTAGTAGAAACATTCTTCCACTTGAGATCTAACATGTGAAAACATTTGAGAGGGAGCACTCATCTCTTATTATTGGAAGTTCTATACACACCTCTAACCCCAGATCCCCAGAAGCATCTCTTCTGGGCTCTGGAGAAGCACAGATGGTTGGTTCCTACCTAAAACCATATTCCACATCTTACAGATTAGCACTTTGAACAAGCTATGGCTTTGAAGCTTGTACTGTAATGGAGTCTACAATAGGCCTTTCCAGCCTTCCAAAATCCCGATTCTTTCTGACTAATGGTATAGGTTGAGAATATTAGTAAATCTCATTAGGCATCGGGTCAATGATTTTCTTTGGTCAACATTTTCTTTGAGAAGAAGTGGTACAGGAGTTGTGAATATGACTAGGAAGAGGCACAAGGTGCTCAGAAATCCAACCCAATTTCAAAATGTTAGATGGCGTGCTGAGTGGTAGACATTAATTCTTGTATTGTGATATTGGAGTAAGCACAATGGGCAGAGTGAGCAAATATAAATCTAGAGTCATCTAGAGAAGATCATTTAAACGGCCATTATATGTTGCATAGAGAGAAAATGATTCGATTACTCCCACATCAGCCATCCTACAGTCCACTAAGGTCTTCAGGGATATTTGAATTGGTTTATAACCCAATAAAATGCATGAGTATAAATACAAATTCTATCCAGTAGAAACTTATGAAGTTATCCCAAAGCCATCCTACCTGCTATGTGAGGTTTGAGGTAGATTTTTTTAGTAGTTTATGAATAAACGTCATTATAGTATAAGCTTTAGATAAGGGTACATAGAAAGAACAAATTACATATCAGAATCATAGAGTTATAATTCTGACCTTTTAATCACTGACACAAGCACCCTGAAATTGGCTCAGGAATATGGAGGTATCCAGGTGCTCCCCACTGGCAACCCCAATAACACAGGCAAATCAGACAAGAAGGCAAACTGACGTCCCACCCTAAAGAACATAGAAAGCAACAGAAACAATGTGCAACACCATGTCCGCCATGCTGCTGACTTGAGATGCTGGACCTGTGCTTGCTTTTAAAACAAAGAAAGCCATATGGCTTTTACTTTACCTCTCTATCACAGTGGCCTTTGTTCCAATGGTCAGAAAGCCAGGGTAAATTTTGACAGAAGCTTAATGTGCACTCACTTGTTTGTTTCTATTATGCCTTATATTTTATTAATGAATAATAGACTGCAACAAATAAGGAAATATTTGGAGGAGCTCAAACTTCCTCCAAAGTGGTTCTAAATGTGCTGTGGGTCTTTGCACTCCTTTAGGTCCAGATAACTGTGAAATGGCTTTATTCAGAAAAATTCACAAATACAAACAATTGTATATGTTGTATAATACTGCAGATTAAAAACTCAAGATTCAGAGATTGTATACTCAATTTCTGTATCTCATAAATTCAAGGAACTTAGTGTAATATCCCCTCTCCCACACCAAGAAAAATGAAATAAGAATATATAAACAATAAACAATTTGTTATCCTCTTTCAATAAGCTTTCTGGCAAGTTTTGTGCATGATATTGTTATTCTTTGCATGGATTAAATACTGCATGCCAACTCTAACCTGTGGCAAACTCTTACCACAGAGAAATTTAAAACTTTCTAGTTGCTGATAAAAAATTAAATTTCTCTATTTAAAACAAAATGTCCAATATAAATTTTACTCCACATAGAATCTGAAATCATCAAAGACATAGTCACAATTTAAGGAATGTGTCATATTTAAACAATTTGTATTTTTAATTTCATATGCCCTCCACTAAATGACTCCTTGCTTGGACTAGATTCCAAAATCTTCAACAGATGAGTAGAGAACAAAGAAATAAAATACACTGTTTCATAGGTTTTTGTTTCTTTCTTTTTCTGTACCAGGAATCGAATTTAGGACCTTGCCCTTGCCAGCAAGCCTGGCTTCACTGAGCTAAATCCCCAGCCCCATACTGTTTTATAGATTGTCATCAGTATTTTAAATTTTTTCCAAAGTTTTGAATTCTACAATACTTTTAAATATTACAGGTCTTCAATATAGCCAAATAGATTTTCAAAGGGGGCTGATAAGATTTCACAATGCTATGCAGAGTCACATCACACCATAAGAAAGTTGAAAGAAAGTTTCCTACAAATGACTCCTGTTATTATTGCTGTTCTCTACCAGACCATTTTCTACACATATACTAACTTTTTTTTGTTGTTTCTTAAATTCTTTTATTGGTACATTTTAGGTCTACAACACAATTACATTTCTCGTTGGGAACTTGGACCTTTACATAAGGCAACTTGGTTCTTATTTTTTCCCCATTCCTAGCCCTCCCTTCACGCCCTCCACCCTTCCCTATTTGCAAAGACTTTATTTCCATTTTTTCCATTTCTCAACACTTTTCCTTTCCCTTCTTTCCTTTCCCCTGCCCCTCCAATACCCCTACCCCTTTGGACCTTTTCTTCCTATTTTGCATTATTGATTATTCATTCTCATCATTGGTACATTTTAGGTATACAATATAATGACATTCATCATTGGAAATTTGCACCTTTACATAGTCTCTCTTGGTTCTTATTTTTCACCCTTGCCCAGCCCTCCCTTCAATTCCTCCATTCCTCCCTATTTACAAAGATTTTGTTCCTATTTTTCCATTTTCTCGTATTGATCCCATTCCCTTCTATCCTTTCCCCTATCCCTCCCACTTCCTTCCCCTTTGCCCCTTTTCTTCCTATTTCACATTACCTATTATACATTTTAGTCCTTACTTACAAGTTCAGTTTCTCACACCAGAGAAACTATTCGGTATTTATACATGTGTGTCCTATTTATTTCACTTAAGAATATCGCCTCAATGTGCACCCACTTAGCGATAAATGTCTCTAATTTTTCATTTTTTATGGCTGAGTAGTACTCCATTTTATTTTTAAAAAGAAATTTTCTTTATCCAGTCTCCAGTTGATGGGCATTTGGGCTGTTTCCAAGTTTTAGCTATCACAAACTGTGCTGCTATGAACATGGGTGCACATATATCACTGTGGTATGATTCTTTTAATTCTTTGGGGAAGATCCCCAGCAGTAGAATAGTGGGGTCAAATGGGACTTCCAGTCCTAGTTCTTTGAGGTATCTCCATACTGATTTCCACAGTGCTTGCACCAGCCTACACTCCCACCAGCAGTGGAGCAGGGTTCCTCTTTCCCCACAGCCCCGCCAGCATTTGTTATTGGTTGATTTCATGATAGCAGCCATTCTTTCTGGAGTGAGGTGGAATCTCAGTGTTGTTTTCATTTGCATCTCTCGAATGACCAGTGATGTTGAACATTTTTTCATGGATTTATTTGCTATTTCTACTTCTTTGTCTGAGAAATGTGTGTTCATTTCAGATGCCCATTTTCGGATTGGGTCTTTAAATTTGGGAAGTCTGATCTTTTTAAGTTCTTTATAGATTCAAGATAGTAGACCTTTGTCTGAGGAAGAGCAGGTGAAGATTTTTTCCCACATTGTGGGTTGTCTCTTCACACTGCTGGTCGTTTTTCTTGCTGTGCAGAAGCTTTTTAATAAGAAGAGATCCCACTTGTTGATTGTTTGTGCTAGTTCATGGGCAACTGAGGTTTTGCTCATAAAATCTTTTCCTACACCGCTGTCTTCAAGGGTTCTACCTAACCTCTGTTCCAACTGGTTCAGAGTTTCTATTTTAATATTTAGATCTTTAATCCATTTTGATTTTAGTTTAGTGCATGGTGAGAGATATAGGTCTAGTTTTAATCTTTGGCAAGTTGAAGCCCAATTTTACCAGCACCATTTATTAAAGAGGCTATCTTTTCCCCAGTGAGGGTGTTTGGCTCCTTTATCGAAGATGAGATGGCTGAGTGTGTCTGGCATTGTTTCTACATCTTCTAATCTGTTCCACTGGTCCTCAGGTCTGTTTCTTTGCCAGTACCATGCTGTTTTTATCACAGTAGCTTTGTAGTAGAGTTTCAGGTTGGGGACTGTGATACCACCTGCCATGTCTCTGTTACCTAGAATTGCTTTTGTTATTCTGGGTCTCTTCTTGTTCGGAACGAATTTTTGGATTGTTTTTTCCAGGTCCACGAAGTATGCTACTGGGATCTCAATTGGAATTGCATTAAATCTATATAGCAGTTTTGGAAGTATGGCCATTTTCATTATATTAATCCTTCCTACCCAGGAGCAGGGGATGTCTGTCCATTTTCTGATATCATCTTCAATCTCACTTTTCAGACTGCCATAGTTTTCAGGGAAGAGGTCTTTGCTTTCTTTTGTTAGGATGATTCCTAGGTATTTCAGTGTTTTGGATGCTATTGTGAAAGGAATTATTTGCCCTATTTGTCTCTCAGTGAGTCTGTCATTGGTGTAGAGGAAAGCTGTTGATTTTTGTGTGTTGACCTTGTAACCAGCTACTTGACTGAATTTGGTTACTAAGTCTAGAAGACATTTGGTGGAGTTCTTGGGGTCTTCTATATAGAGTATCATGTCATCTGCAAATAATGACAATTTGACTTCTTCATTTCCTATCTTTATTCCTTTTATTTCTTTCTCGTGGCTAATGTTTCCAGAACTATATTGAACAAGAGGGGTGATAGTGGACATTCTTGTCTTGTTCCTGATTTTAGTGTGAAGGATTTCAGTTTTTGACCATTTAGTATGATATTGGCTGTTGGTTTTTCATAGATGGCTTCTATCAGTTTGAGGTAGAGACCATCTATTCCAGTTTTTTGTAGGGTTTTTATCATCAATGCATGTTGGACTTTGTCAAATGCTTTTTCTGCATCTATTGAGATGATCATATGGTTTTTGTCCTTGGCTCTATTGATATAGTGTATTAAATTGATTGATTTGCATATGTTGAACCATTCCTGCATCCCTGGGATGAATCCCACTTGATCAGGGTGTATGATCTCCTTGATGATCTTCTGCATTCCGTTTGCCAGTATCTTATTAAGGATTTTTGCATCTATGTTCATTAGTGGGATTGGCCTGTAGTTCTCCTTTTCGGTTCGGTGTTTCTCTGCTTTGGGGAACAAGTTGATGCTTGCTTCCAGGAATGAATTTGGAAGTATTGCTTCCCTTTCAATTTCATTGAAGAGTTTAAACAGTAGTGGCAGTAGTTCCTCTCTAAATGTCTTGTAGAATTCAGCAGTGAAGCCATCAGGGCCCGGGCTTTTCTTACTTGATAAGTTTTTAATTATGTTTTCACTTTCATTGGTTGATATTGGGTTGTTCAGAATTTTTAGGTCTTCTTCGTTCAACTTTGGTAATTCATATGTATCTAGGAATCTGTCCATTTCTTCTGTGTTGTCCATCTTATTGGCATATGGATTCTGGAAGTAGGTATTGATGATCCTCTGGATTTCTGCTGGGTCTGTTGTAATTTCACCCATTTCATTCCTCATTGCATGGATTTGGGCCTTTTCTTTCCTTTTTCTGATAAGGTTACCTAAGTGTTTGTCAATTTTGTTGATTCTTTTGAAGAACCAACTCTTGGCTTCATTGATTTTTTTGTATCGTTCTCTTAGTCTCCATTGCAATGATTTCTCTTCTGATCTTTATAATTTCCTCCCTTGTATGAGCTTTGGGGTTGTCCTGCTCTTCTTTTTCTAGAAGCTTGAGGTGCAGCATCAGGTGGTTTAATTGGGCTCGTTCTGTTTTCCTAATATGTGTATTCAATGCTATAAATTTCCCTTGTAAGACTGCTTTCATTGTGTCCCAGAGATGTTGATATGTTGTATTGTCATTGTCATTTAATTGAAGGAACTGTCTGATTTCTTCTCTAATTTCCTCTGTGACTCATTGGTTATTCAGAAGTGTGTTGTTCAATTTCCACATGTTTATGAATTTTTTCCAGTTTCTTTTGCTATGGATCTCCAATTTCATCACACTATGGTCTGATAATATACAGGGGATAACTTCAATTCCTTTGCACTCACTTAAACATGTTCTATGTGTGAGTATGTGGTCTATTTTGGAGAATGACCCATGTGCAGCTGAGAAGAATGTGTATTCTGATTTTGTGGGGTGGAAGACTCTGTAAACATATATTAAGTTCATTTGTTCAAGAGTTCGATTGAGTTCTAGTATTTCATTACTTATTTATTGTCTAGTTGATCTATCTATTTGTGACAGTGGGGTGTTGAGGTCACCCACTACATTTTTATTAGTGCATATATGACTTTTCATGTCCATGAATATTTCTTTTATATACTTGGGCGCACTAGTGTTTAGTGCATAGATATTCATGATTGTCATCTCTTCCTGTTGAATTGTTCCCTTTACAAGGATGTAGTGTCCTTCTTCATCTCTCTTAATCAGTGTTGGTTTGAAATCTACTTGATCTGCAAAAAGGATAGCTACTCCTGCTTTTTGGGGGCTTCCCGTCGCATGGAGTATTGTTTTCCACCCGTTAACTTTCAGTCTATGAGTTTCCTTTTGAATTCAGTGTGTTTCTTGTATGCAGCATATTGTTGGATTATGCTTCTTGACCCATTCTGCCAGTCTATTTCTTTTGATTGGTGAATTGAGACCATTAACGTTGATGGTTATAACTGAAACATATTGACTTTTCATTGCCATGACTTTTTCTTTTTGTTGGGTTCTCCCCCTTTCCATTTAATTTCTTGTCATGCCAGATGGGTTCATTCTGCTTTGCTTCCTGGGGTTGTGATCCTCAATGTCTGCTCCTAGGATATTGTGTAAAATTCTTTAGAGTGCTGGTTTGGTATTCACAAAGTTCCTAAGGTGCTCTTTGTCATGAAAGTATCTTATTTCTCCATCCATTTTGAAAGATAGTTTTGCAGGGTACATCAATCTGGGTTGGAGGCTGTTTTCCTTTAGGGCTTGGAATATGTCCCTCCAAGCTCTTCTTGCCTTGATGGTTTGTGTTGAGAAGTCTGCTGTGATTCTGATGGGCTTTCCTTTCTATGTGATTTGTTTCTTTTCTCTAACTGCTTGTAGAACTTTGTTCTTCTGCTGTGTTTCTGGAATCTTAACAATTATATGCCTATGTGTAGATTTTTTTTTATCAAGGCTATTGGAGTCCTATATGCCTCACTTATCTGTATGTCAAGCTCTTTTCCCCTGCTTGGGAAGTTTTCTGCCATTACTTCTGTGAAGAGATTTTTTATGTCATCTGCACTCTCTCCTGTTTCTTCATTGACTCCAATCGGTCTTATGTTATTCTTCTTTGCATCATCTAGCAGCTGCTGGATTGATTTCTCATGTTCCCTTATAATTTTGAAGCAATTTTTCTTTTCCTGGTCACTAATTGCAATCTTATCTTCTATATCTGATATTCTGTCCTCACATTGGCTCATTCTGCTGTGTAGACTTTCAATGGAGTTTTTCATGTCCTGGCAATCTATTTGCATCTGTTTTATGGATTCCATTTGTTTCCTATGTTGGGATTCCATCATGTTCCTCAGCTCCTTTCTAGATTTATTAATCATTGCACTAGGAGCACAATTTCTCCTGTTACCTGAGAAATTATTTCTGATTTCATTTTTTCCATATCCCCTTTTGTTGCCAGTTTAGTGGCTCCAGGTGGTTGAGTATCAGAGTGTTCCATTTCATTTCCCTTTGGGGTTGCTGTAGGTGATCTGGAAGTCTGGTTTTGAGACTTATTTACATGTTTTCTCATTTTGACGGGGGGGGGGGCTGTTGGCACCTGCACGAATTACCTCCTCTGAGCTGGGAGAGGTGGGACAGGGGCCGGAAGCGCAGTAGGGATGGTGGCCCAAAAGTCCTTTCCTCTGGGCTGGGGGCAGCGGGAGGGATGGTGGCCGGGAAGCCCCTTCCTCTGGACCAGGAGCAGTGGGACGGTGGCCCAGAAGCCCGTTCCTCTGGGCCAGGAGCAGTGGGAAGGTGGCTCAGAAGCCCCTACCTCTGGGCCGGGAGTGGCAGGACTCAGTACCGTCATCTGGTGGTCCAGTGTCCTCTGCGTCTTTGTAGTGTGGAACCAGGTGGCTGCCTGTCTTCAGCGGGCTGATTCGGCATCTATACTAACTTTATTAAAATGGTATCTGGGCTAGGAATGTGGCTCAGTGGTATAGTGCTTTCTTAGCATGGATGAGGTCCCAGCTTCAATTTCCTTTTTTTGAAAAATGAATCAAATTGGATTACACCCACTGGCTTTTAGGGATCTTTCTGTTTACACTAATATTGCCTAAACATTTTTCAGTAACTTTAGATATATGTTTGCCTCAATCTTAACTGCAAGTAGTCTTCTATTTTCTGGCCATTCTGCAATGTATGTAAAGGATGGCTGCAAGCAGCTAGAGCCCAGGAAAGTTCCAATCCCTGCTCTCCATAACCCAACAAATTACTTAGTTTAGAAACCAAGTCATTTCTAACATTGAAGGCAATCAAAGCACTGTACCAATCCTTAAAAGTGTCTTCAACTTTTCTCCAGCCCCTGGTTGTCACCTTTTCTTTCTGACCCTTCAGACAGTTTTGAAACGTAAATTATTATGTTCCTCTCATCCACTCCTCCATTTGCCATTTCCCATAAAACTCAATTATTCTCTTACTTGGAAGTGCTTGACTGTACATGCCAAACACCCTGAATTGAAAGAGACATGACCAATTTATTTTTTTTAAGTGTCAGAATTTTTTTCCTTTTCCACATTTAGGAGCTAGGATGTTTCTTTCTAACCCCAGATCTTCTATATGTAAACCCTTAGTCGCTCCCATCTCTCCATGAAGAGAAGTGGTTGGCAAGCACCTAAAACATGCGTTTATGACTGCAAAACTGCCCCTAACCACATATCTCATATCTTTAACTCAGCTATACACACTAATCCATTCACCTTATTTCTTCCAAACAGTTTGACAAATATTTTGTATTAAATGCCAGTGGCAGCCAGGTGCCTGTAAGAGATGTAACCCCACCCACAGCTCAGATTGAGTTTTATTGCTGTTATATGGATATACACCCCAATTTTAGTTATCCACAGTATGCACCTCAGAGAGATTTCCTTCATATGTTTAATATGGATGCACTATCTTCCTGAATTCTGATCTGGGTTTCAGTCCTAGACAGTGCCAGTGGGCTTATTCTCACATGTACTTGTATAGCATATAGGATGCAGTGTTTCCTCCCATGTTTCAACACCAAGTCTCCATGCCCCAATCTAGGCAGCCTGCACTTGATAGACTTGCATTCTTTCAAGGATGACTTGGATGCCATTTACTATCTACAAAATACTGTTTTAGTAACATATGATAACCCATTCAGTCTCTGGCCTAAAGAGCTTCAGAGTAAAGTCAAACAATAAAGTATATGCAGTTATAATCATGATATAGATAAAAATACATCTATGCAGTATTTTCTCTATTCTACTAGATATGGCTGCATAATCACCACTGCAATCATTAATAATGGTCCAAAGATAATATGAAGTCCCTTCATCGACTGGGCTTTACTAGTTTCTTCAGTTGTCTTTGAGAATGTTAGTTAATATGCTCAATGTTTCCAGATAAGAAGTGTCACCTAAGTCCTTACCAGAAAACACCTCCAGGTGGTCTCATTTTGAATGAACATACAGATTTTCTTTCTTCTTTTTTTTCTTTACTCGCTTCAATAAGTTGTGCTGATAATGAGCTCACTACATTTGTGAATTGGTTTCAAAACCACAAACAGTCTGCTCTTGATAACCCAGACATCCAACTAATTAGACTTCAAATGGAAAATTTGAGTGAGATTTTCAGGTGTGCTTTGGCAAGAGCTCCAGCAGCAGACTTGTCGAGGGAAAATGGGGAAGAGCTTCAGAATGTGAGAAAGCCTTGAATACAACTGTTGTGAAGGGATGTGATGGTCTACAATCATTGTGTACATGTCTTGAGCAGAAAACAGGCACACTAATGGGAATGGGTTGCTGGGTGATTAAAAAAAAAAAGAGAGAAAGAAGAAAAGAGGCAGCATGTTTCAGTGACACCCTGTGAGGAAAGATGCTCTGCCTGAGTTTTGGCAACAATAAACCATGTATATCACCAGCTTACCTGCTAATATCTCCTTACTTTTGGAATAACACAGAAAACTTTAGTGCTGCAAAGAAATATTACAGTCACTCTAGTTCAATACTCTTAACTGACAGATAAAGAAATAGGTCCAGAAAGGGTTAGGTGGCTTGGTAAAAGGCCTAGTAAATCGCAGAATTAGATATGAGGCCCAAGTCACCTGACAACTAATCTAGTGCACTTAGTCTGCTTGTGCACATATGATCTGTAGCATCACTAGAAAGAAATATTGAAGATTCTTTTTTTCTTTTTAGATATGTCTCTTCTGGCAGCAAATCTTTCACTTTCTGAGACTGAATAACACTGACCTTCACTTCATGTTGGCCAAATACCAGATTTTTTGTATCATCCTGTCTTTGGTTTAGCTTGATGTTTCAGTCTGGCTGCACTCATCTGTATGTACCAACCAATAAGAAACGCTGGGCTGGTGGGAGGAGCACAATATGCACTAAAAGCAGTCTGAAGCCATGGCAACCTAGATCTTTTGAGTTGGCAGCAAACTCAGTAACAATCACAAAGTAGTTCTAAAGAAATCTTTACTTGCCATTCATGATCACCCTAGCATCCCCAAACTAGATGGAAGTCACTTACCTCTTACTGTGTTGTCCAAATAAGACTATACCTAAAGACTGTCCTATTACAGAAACTTCACTGGAGAATGTGACCCAGTATCAACATACATAGCTCCAGAGAAGAAAGAGGAAGCTGTTCTAAAGCAGAAAATTCTCCCATGTATGTATGCTGCAAAGGTGCCAAATGTCCTTCTTTCCCTCATGTGGGTAGTTTTTATGGGAACACACACTCGAGTTCCAATTTTGTAAATAGTGCAACATACCCCAAGCAAATCACAAAAGCCATACATACCCTAGCTGAATGCAAGGAAAACTGCATCATGGGTTATTTGGACCGTGGTGAACTCATCTGAGCATAGAAGCACTAAGTACAGCAATGTGATTATGGAAATATGAATCCTGTCTTAAATAGCTACAAGATTATAATTTCCTGGCCCGACCACTCCCCCCAGGGCCGAGGAGCAGAGCTGCCCCCAGCGCAGAGGAGGTGAACTTTCCAGGCTGCTGTAACACCATCCCCAGAGCCAAATAGGTGAGCCAGGTGAGTGCCAGCAGCAAACATCCTCCTCCCTACCTGTTGAAATGAGAAGGCACATAAACGAGTCTCAAAACTAGACTTCCAGATCACCTACAGCAACCCCAAAGGGAAATGAGATAGAACACTCTGATACTCAGCCACCTGGACTACCTGAACTGGCAACAAAAGAGGATCTAGAAAAAATGAAATCAGAAATAATTTCTCACATAACAGCAGAGGTTGTGCCCATAGTGCATGATTAATAAATCTAGAGAGGACACAGATAAAAAAATAGAGGAGCTGAGGAACATGATGGAATCCAAAAATAGGAAACAAATGGAATCCATAAAACAGATGCAAACAGATATCCAGGAGATTAAAAACTCCTTTGAAAATTTACACAGCAGAAAGGGCCAATGGGAGGATACAACTTAGGATACAGAAAATAGAATTCCAATTAATGACCAGAAAAAGAAAAATTTTTTAAAATAGTAAAGGACCACAAGAAGTCAATGCAGCAGCTTCTAGACAATGCGAAGAAGGATAACAACAGACTGATTGAAGAAACAAGAGAGAGTGCAGACAACATAAGAAAACTGTTCACAGATGTGATGGCAGAAAACTTCCCAAGCATGGGAAAAGAACTTGACATACAGATAAGTGAGGCATATAGGACTCCAAATAGCCTTGATCAAAAAAAAATCTACACATAGGTATATAATAGTTAAGATTCCAGAAACCCAACAGAAGAACAAAATTCTACAAGCAGTTAGAGAAAAGAAACAAATCACATACAAAGGAAAACCCATCGAATCACAGCAGACTTCTCAACACAAACCCTCAAGGCAAGAACAGCTTAGAGTGATGTATTGCAAGCCCTAAAGGAAAACAGCCTCCAATCCAGACTGACGTACCCTGCAAAACTATCTTTCAAAATGGATGGAGAAATAAGATACTTTCATGACAAAGAGCACCTTCGGAAATTCATGAATACCAAACCAGCACTCCAAAAACTTTTAGACAATATCCTAGGAGCAGACATTGAGGATCACAACCCCAGGAAGCCCAGCACAATGAAACTATCTGGCACAATAAGAAATTAAATGCAAAGGGAGAGAATCCAACAAAAAGAAAAAGTCATGACAAGGATAAATCAATATGCATCAATTACAAACATCAATGTTAATGGTCTCAATAAGCCAATCAAAAGAAATAGACTGGCAGAATTGGTCAAGAAGCAAGATCCAACAATATGCTGTATACAAGAAACATACTTCATTCAAAAGGAAACTCATAGGCTGAAAGTTAAAGTGTGGAAAACAATACTCCATGTGAGAGGAGCCCCCCCAAAAGCAGGAGTAGCTATCCTCTTTGCAGATCAAATGGATTTCAAACCAACACTGATTAAGAGAGACAAAGAAGGACACTACATCCTTGGAAAGGGAACAATTCAAGTGGAAGAGATGACAATCATAAACATATATGCACCAAACACTAGTGCACCCAACTACATAAAACAAATACAAATGGACATGAAAAATCAAATAAGCACCAATACAATCCTAGTAGGGGACCTCAATACCCCACTGTCACAAATAGATAAATCAACAAGACAAAAAATAAGCAACAAAATACTAGAACTCAATCAAACTCTTGAACAAATGAACTTAATATATGTTTACAGAGTGTTCCACCCCACAAAATCAGAATACACATTCTTCTCAGCTGCACATGGGTCATTCTCCAAAATAGACCACATACTCACTCATAGAACATGTTTAAGTAAGTGCAAAGGAATTGAAGTTGTCCCCTGTACATTATCAGACCACAGTGCAATGAAATTGGAGATCAATAGCAAAAGAAACAGCAAGAATTTCTTAAACACATGGAAATTGAACAATATACTTCTGAATAACCAATGGGTCACAGAGGAAATTAAGGAAGAAATCAGACAGTTCCTTCAATTAAATGACAATGACAATACAACATATCAGCATCTCTGGGACACAATGAAAGCAGTCTTACAAGGGAAATTCATAGCATTGAACACTCAGGAAAACAGAGTGAGTCCAATTAAAGAACCTGATGCTGAACCTGAAGCCTCTAGAAAAAGAAGACAGAGACAGACACTAAGCTCATACAAGGCAGGAAATTATAAAGATCAGAGCAGAAATCAATGCAATGGAGACTAAGAGAATGATACAAAAAATCAATGAAGCCAAGAGTTGGTTCTTTGAAAGAATCAACAAAATTGACAAACCCTTAGCCAACCTTATCAGAAAAAGGAAAGAAAAGGCCCAAATCCATGCAATTAGGAATGAAAAGGGTGAAATTACAACAGACCCAGCAGAAATCCAGAAGATCATTACTACCTACTTTGAGAACCTATATGCCAATAAGATGGACAACACAGAAGAAATGGGCAGATTCCTAGATAATTATGAATTGACAAAGTTAAGTGAAGAAGTCCTAAAAATTCTACACAACCCAATATTAATCAATGAAATTGAAAATGTAATTAAAAACTTACTAACTAAGAAAAGCCCAGGTCCTGATGGCTTCACTGCTGAATTCTACAAGACATTTAGAGAGGAACTACTGCCACTACTGTTTAAACTCTTCAAAGAAATTGAAAGGGATGCAATACACCCGAATTCATTCCTGGAAGCAAGCATTACTTTGATCCGCAAAGCAGAGAAAGACCCAACCGAAAAAGAGACCTATAGGCCAATCTCACTAACGAACATAGATGCAAAAATCCTTAATAAGATACTGGCAAATAGAATGCAGAAGATCATCAAGAAGATCGTACACCCAGACCAACTGGGATTCATTCCAGGGATGCAGGGATGGTTCATCATATGCAAATCAATCAATTTAATACACTATATCAATAGAGCCAAGGACAAAAAAATGTATGATCATCTCAATAGATGCAGAAAAAGCATTTGACAATATCCTACTTGCATTTATGATAAAAACCCTACAAAAAACTGGAATAGATGGTCTCTACCTCAAATTGATAGAAGCCATCTATGAAAAACCAACAGCCAATATCACACTAAATGGTCAAAAACTGAAATCCTTCACACTAAAATCAGAAACAAGACAAGGATGTCCACTATCACCCCTCTTGTTCAATATAGTTCTGGAAACATTAGCCATGGCAATTAGACAAGAGAAAGAAATAAAAGGAATAAAGATAGGAAATGAAGAAGTCAAATTGTCATTATTTGCAGATGACATGATACTCTATATAGAAGACCCCAAGAACTCCACCGAAAGTCTTCTAGACTTAATAACCAAATTCCCTAAAGTAGCTGGTTACAAGGTCAACACACAAAAATCAATAGCTTTCCTCTACACGAATAGCGGACTCACTGAGAGACAAATAGGGCAAACAATTCCTTTCACAATAGCATCCAAAAAATTGAAATACCTAGGAATCAATCTAGCAAAAGAAATCAAAGACCTCTTCTCTGAAAACTATAGCACTCTGAAAAGAGAGATTGAAGATGATATCAGAAAATGGAAAGACATGCCTTGCTCCTGGGTAGGAAGAATCAACATAGTGAAAATGGCCATACTTCCAAAACTGCTATATAGATTCAATGCAAACCCAATTGAAATTCCAGCAGCATACTTCATGGACCTTGTGAAAACAATCCAAAAATTCATTTGGAACAAGAAGTGACCCAGAATAGCAAAAGCAAGTCTAGGCAATAGAGACATGGCAGGGGTATTACAACCCCCAACTTGAAACTATACTACAAAGCTACTATGATAAAAAACAGCATGGTACTGGCAAAGAAACTCACCTGAGGACCAGTGGAACAGATTAGAAGATGCAGAAACAACGCCAGACACACTGAGCCATCTCATTTTCGACAAAGGAGCCAAACACCCTCACTGGACGAAAGATAGCCTCTTTAATAAATGGTGCTGGAAAAGTTGGGCTTCAACTTGCCAAAGATTAAAACTAGACCTATATCTCTCGCCATGCACTAAACTAAAATCAAAATGGATTAAAGATCTAAATATTAAAATAGAAACTCTGAACCAGTTGGAACAGAGGTTAGGTAGAACCCTTGAAGACAGCGGTGTAGGAAAAGATTTTATGAACAAAACCTCAGTTGCCCATGAACTAGCACAAACAACAAGTGGGATCTCTACTTATTAAAAAGCTTCTGCACAGCAAGAGAAACCACCAGCAGTGTGGAGAGACAACCCACAATGTGGGAAAAAATCTTCACCTGCTGTTCCTCAAAGGTCTACTATCTTGAATCTATAAAGAAATTAAAAAGATCAGACCTTCCAAATTTAAAGACCCAATCCGAGGGCCGGGGATTTAGCTCAGTGGTTCTGTCGCTTGCCTTGCAAGCGCAAGGACCTGAGTTTGATCCCTGGTACCAAAAAAAAAAAAAAACCAAACAAACAATGAAGACCCAATCCGAAAATGGGCATTTGAAATGAACAGACATTTCTCAGACAAAGAAGTAGAAATAACAAATAAATGCATGAAAAAATGTTCAATGTCACTGGTCATAGGAGAGATGCAAATGAAATCAATGCTGAGATTCCATCTCACTCCAGAAAGAATGGCTGCTATCGAGAAATCAACCAATAACAAATGCTGGTGGGGTTGTGGGGAAAGAGGAACCCTGCTCCACTGCTGGGGAAGTGTAGACTGGTGCAACCACTGTGGAAATCAGTATGGAGATACCTCAAACAACTAGGATTAGAGGTCCCATTTGACCCAGCTATTCCCTTTCTGGGTATCTTCCCCAAAGAATTAAAAGAATCATACCACAGTGATATATGTGCACCTATGTTCATAGCAGCAAGTTTATAATAGCTAAAACTTGGAAACATCCCAATTGCCCATCAACTGGAGACTGGATAAAGAAAATGTGGCTTTTTAAAATAAAATGGAGTACTACTCAGCCATCAAAAATAAGAAATTAGAGACATTTATAGCTAAATGGATGCACCTTAAGATGATACTCTTAAGTGAAATAAATAGGACACACATGTGTAAATACTGAATAGTTTCTCTATTGTGAGAAACTGAAAGTGCAAATAAGGACTAAAAGGTATAATAGGTAATGTGAAATAGGAAGAAAAAGGGCAAAGTGGAAGGGGAATTGGGAGGGGTGGGGGAAAGGAAAGAAGGAATGGAATTAATATGAATAAATGAAAAAATGGAAACAAAGTCTTTATAAATAGGGAGGAATGGAGGGGTTGAAGGGAGGGCAGGGGAAGGGGGAAAAATAAGAACCAAGATAGATTATGTCAAGGTACAAATTTCCAATGATGAATGTCATTATATTGTATACCTAAAATGTACCAATAAAATTTTAAAGAAAGAGTATAAACACCTTTCCTAACCAATCTCATTTTTGACTACCATACCTGCAGTCCCAGAGACCACTGTACACAATGAGAAATGCGCTAACTTCCCACTTTCTGGGGGAGCTGCATGGCCCCTTCCCAAGTGCAGGGTAGGCTGACCATTTTGAATGCTGTGTGTTTGTATGTCAGCAAGTACCTATATTCATTTCAGCTTCCTGAAGCATTTATGAACATAGCTTAGTCATATTTCAGCCACAATATGGGAGATGAGACAGCCAGGAGATCTCATAGTAGGTTGTGAGTAATAAATAATAAAAAAGCACTTTGCAAAATATGAAGTATGATCCTAACGCTCAATAGCATAAGATACTCTACTCTACCATTAGCCTACTTTATCACGAGCTGCCTGGAATGGAAGCAAATGTTAGACATCATCGACACAGCCTTCAGTTGTGGATTAGGTCATAAGGAACAAAGTAACTTTGGCTGGATCTGTTTCATCTGAAATGAAACCAGGTCATTAAATTTTCCCAGAAAGCACCCAGTTCCTGGGAGGTCTCGTGACACCCATTTATTGCCCCCAAATAAACTTTTTAATAAGGTAAAAGCTGGTTTAATTTACTCATTTCATCTGGAAAAACACCACTAACAATGTATTGATTCTTTTTTTCATAAAGAAGACAGCTTATTACCAGATACTCGATCCTAGGATAGTCTAATAAAGAGACATACATAGAGTTAGAATTATAAATAAGGGCCCCAATCTAGCAGTTTGTTTTCCAATACTGAAGCTCAGAAATGAACACCATGTTGAAGCTGGTGTATAACAGAGAACTGAGACTAAAGCAAGTATATGAAGCTGACATCCAAACACTGAATAAACAAAAAGCAGCACAGTCCAGGAGCTTCTGAAAAACAACCTTTCTTGTAGATTTCAAAATACAATGTGAATAAGATAAGCACGCTCCCTCCTTTTAGGAATTTATAATCAAGATGAGATGATAAATGTATATGATATAATGAAAGGACAAGGCCCTCTATAAAACATTACAGGCAAAACCTGTCACCATTCTTCTTTCTGTACCTCCACCCATTCTACCCCTCACAAAGAAGGAAAACATTTCTGCCCTAAACAGCTACTCACTTTAAACTGCATATTTAATGAAAGTCATTCATAAAGGTTTCTGTGGCTTCTTTTAAAGTGCAAGCTCTGTTACATATTCAAAACACGTTCAAGTGAAATGCTACCATGTCTGGAATTTGCTTCCAAATAATCTCATGGAGATAGGAAGAGGGAAGGTGTGGAGACCAAACCCCACTGATCGTGGGCTGATAACATAAATGATGGGCACATGAGGCTTCTTTGTGTTACTTTGCAACCTTCATGTGCTGGAACATTTCCTTGAGAAGTTTAGCAATTGCAATCTGCCTCTGAAAGCAACCTCAAATGCAGGTTATGGTGAACAGTAAGTGCTTTATCACAGTCGCTTTTCTCAGGAGAGCAGGAAATCAAACCAATGCCACACATTGTTCCTTGAAAGGTAGACTTGGAGAGAAAGGGTCAGAGGCTCTGGAAACCTGGTTGTCACTAGACTCATCACCATGTGGCCAGGTCTGCAGATGCTGGGATGTAAAGGTACTTGATTTGTGAGAACAGACATCAGACCAAGGAGCTCATAAAGGGTTACAAATGAATCTGGACATCGCTGGCACAGGCAACTTTGCTGTGATGTCCTCTATGAAGACTCATATCCCCAGTCATAAACATGGAAGAAAATCATCACATGCTACTAACACAATACATTGGAGGAACAGTAGCTTGGACTTTTGAATTAGAGGAAATAAAAGCATATTCTATGATGTAAATTTGGGCCCACAATTGTTTGTAGAAGAAACAAAGTAAAAGTATCTGTCCATTTCATGCTTTAGCTCACTGTTTCTACTGGCTCAAAATCTTCCTAATATTCAGGGACAAATAACCATAAACAAATTTTGGACTAGTATCTCCCTCAAAATCCATCCCATCCATCTTTTTGCTTGCTTTTTTTTCTTCTACAGAGTTTGAAAAGCTAAACACACATTTGTCAGAACATCGGGCAGCTGTTGGTAGTCACATGCAAACTGTGTTGTTTGGAGATGTGATACCTAGGCTGAAAGGAGTAACCATCAAGCCAACATGCTAAGGCAGGCTGAGCTGAATGAATGACTCCCCATGGCGGAGTCAGGTCACTGTGGTACAAACAGGATAATCCCCAACCCCATCTTCTGTGAGACAGACGTATTTACACTAGTGTGCTGTTAGGTTTTCCTGTTATGTGCCACCAAATACACTCCTATCTGGTTTAGGAAGAGCAGCCAAGAACCCAAAAAGGATATGTATGTGCTGTTAAGTGTTTAACAACCAGCTCTCTGGCAGGCAAAAGGGAAAACCTGATCGGCACTGTTCACCAACTTTCTTAGAGTGAACACTCCCACCGCGGCCGAGGTCACGTTAGCAGTGGATGTCACTAACTATGGGGTTGGGATGGTGCACAGTCATTTTGTACCAGTTCAAACCAGACTCGGGAAATTTTCTTACAAGGTGCCTATAGCCCCATAGAGAAATAGTATTGAGCCGGATGTGGTACAGACAGAAGAAAGGAGGCGGAAAATGGGGAGAGCATGGGTTTTCTAGAGTTGGTAATTACTTACCAAGCTGGACAACATTAGTTTTGTCCCCTAGCTTTTCTCAAGGATCAAGTGCTTTAGAATCTAAGATAATAACAATGTAGGAAGGCACGTGTTTTATATTATTGGGTGATTCCACAGGACTCTAATTTGGTTTTGTAGCTATCATGCAATTCTAATCACAGGTGTCCCTTTGTTTAACTCTTTTTTATGTTTATTAGTACATGTTTACTGTACCTAATGATTACATTCATCATGGGTGATTGGTACATGTACATATCACATCTGAATTCTCTTTACTTTCCCTTCCCAATCTCTAGTTCCCCATTCCATTTGTGAAGAATCTGTCTCCTTGTTTCATATTATCTACCTTTTATCTTGCTCTTTTAATTATTTGTATATCAGGGTTCTTATATAAGAGAAGCCATGCAATATTTGTGCTTGTGTGTCTAATTTATTTCATTTATGGCCTCAAGGTGCATCTATTTTCTTACGAATGACTAAAAAATGTCCTTCTTTATGGCTGACTAGTACTCCATTGTGTGTGTATGTATATATATATATATATATATATATATGTATACATATATATGTACCACATTTTCTTTGTCCACTCACCTGTTGTTGGACATATAAACTACTTCCAAGATTTATTTCTTATGAGAAAAATATGAAACACATCATGAATTTGCATGCCATTCTTGTGAAGGGCCATGCCAATCTTCTCTGTATCATTCCAATTTTAGTATATGTGCTGCCAAGGTGAGTACTTTCTTTAACACATGTTTAAAATTTAAGAATACACATAGCATTTTCACAGAAGTTATCTTATTTAATCCCCAAATCATCTAGTGATGAGGAAACTATTTTTTTATGTTTTGCAGATTAGGAAACTGAGGCTCCAAAATCAAATAGCTTGTTCAACATAAGACAGCTACAGAATATACCCATCATAGAAGTGGAAATATTTGATGACTCTTCTCACTACAACCTTGGCCAATTTGAGGTAGAGCTACAGACACAAGGTAGGTTTTCCTTGGTAACCGTTGAACCTTGACTTAAAAGAATGGTTAATGTGGTGGTTTCTGATGAAAACAAATATAGTAGCTTGTTTTGCTTCTTTATGGAAATCACAAGCCCACAGAGACAGCATGTGACAAGTACTGTCCATTTTTACAGCTATTCCCAGCTATCCCTTAGACTTCATAGTTTTCAATTTTAAGAATAACAACTCAGATCCCAGGCACTTCAGTTGCACTTACAGATAATTGCTTGTAAAATGAAAAGGGCAAAAAGAAAATTAGGAGCCTCTAAAAGAGAAAATGGAAAATTCTATAGAGAAGATAATCACTTTCAATAATGCTCATGATTATTCCTAAAGGATAGTCTCTGTTTAACAAACTTTTTATTCTCTACTTCTACTTCTCTCTGCCAAACTCCAACGTCTCCCTCAGAATTATTAACATGGTCCCAAAGGGAAAAATATGGCCATTATAATAAATCTATGTGGCCAATATGACTAAATGAAATATGGCTTATCACTCCCAGACTCAGGAGTGATTTTAGAATCCAATTCCTAGTCTCTTTACCATACGGCACTGGTAAGCAGGGAGTGGATCTTTAGTAGCCATTCACCTTGACAGTGTAATTGCTATCACTTCAATACTGTGGAGGATTAACCCACTGAGAAAATGAAAGTTTTCATGTGATGTAAAGAAAAGTTAAGGGGAGAGAGAGAGAGAGAGAGAGAGAGAGAGAGAGAGAGAGGAGCAAAGGTGAAAAGAGGCAATTTTAACATGTGATACTTTGAGGAAAGGCAGTTTTGGGAGTCCTACTAACTGGAAGGTGCTAATGAATAAGAGGCATTGAAGCCTGAATGAGGGGAGAGTAGACATAAAGGTGGACTACAGAAGATGGGAGGAGTCAATCTAAAGTAAAAGTGATCTGTTCCATAATAACCCAGGCTACTGCATACAGAGAGGCTGAAGAACATTGGGCTTGCATTTTTTATTGAGCAAAGTAAAAAACTAACTGCCTCAATATCACACAGAGGCTCATGGGGAATTGAGAGCAATTCCATGGATATTCTGGACCCCAGAGCCCCTGAATAGAGCCTGATAAAAGGATAACAAACATGCACAAGGATAATCACCATGCACCAGACGTCAGACTGATGGCCCCAAGCCATCTCAGAAGCTGCTTGATTGGATGATGCCAAGGGTCCTATAGCAGCAGTAAAACCTCAGGTATAGAAATTGTTGCATCTGGAAAGCTGCTAGTACTTTCATTACCACTAGCTATTCTTTCCTAATTCAAGTTGGTTGACTTTTTCTACACCAAAAATACTGGGAAGAAAGGAAGGTGGCACATCAGAATAAAAACTTTTAATGTCTTTTTATCTCCCAGTGGAATCTTAAAGCTTTAGATTTTCTGATGAGCTATTCTAATCATTTTTTGGAGTATCCACCACTGTAAAATAAACGTATAACTTCTTAAAAGAATTTTAGGTGAAGTGCAATAGAATAAGGAGGTACTAAGGACTTTAGGCAATACAATGAGGGGAGCTATTCACTTTCAAGTATTTTGGGAATACGTTGCTGAAATATACCAGTATCAAGCCTTCCACATTACAGATAGATCCAGATTTGGAGAATATACCTTTCGAGTTGTTTCCCAAGGGTCAGAAAACTGAAGTTCATAAATTTACTAGTTCAACATTCAAATGGCCTTGAAATGAAAATAGGCAAAGTCCTGATGATACTGAAGCAAGAAGGCCATAACAGTTATCACTTGTCTCATATCTCCAAATTAATCCATCACAGCCGGAGTTTATTTAAGCATTTTTTTCTTTACTGTGTGCAGTGTTGAGTTTTACCAGTAGAGGGCACTGGAGGGACATTGCAGGAGGAAGGAGTTCTGCTTTTCTGGCAGCTAGCACTGTGGAATGGGTCAGCAGTGTAAATGTGAGGAATTTTGGGGAAGAAGTATGTAGATCGTCGACTTAGAATGGGTACAGACTCTGCAGATATCATATACACACAATGATGCATCTTTCGCCAGCCACTTCATAGCTTGCTCATTGGGCTGATGAACAGTGGCCACAGTGGCAGGGATGAAAGCTGTGCACAGGCAAGACAGCATGAGTTTCCTCTCATGGTGGCCAACTGGCTACAGCTATCTATTGCTGTGTGCCTAGCTGCTTATGGTGGAGATGAACTCCTAGACCTGGGTAAGGCACCATTCCTCAGGAGAACCAGGGAGCCACCTGATAGTGACTGATTATATTGGACCTCTTTCACCATGAAGGGAGCAAGTATTTGTTTTCCCTAAAATACAGTGGACTCTCCAGTTATGACCGGCCTGACATACGAGCAAGTTGGGTTAATTAACTTAATGGAAGATTCATCTGCTTCTCATTATCTATAGCATGTACCCAGGTAAACATCCAGATCTCAGCTGTATTGAGTTACAACCAACTTGAGTTACAACCAGCCCTTGGGAACCAACCGAGTTCATAAGTCAAGGGTCCAGTGCAAATGGATTTGAACATGTAGATATGGGTTTATCTTCTCCTACAGATAATGCTTCCCCCAGCATCAATGTCCATGGACTCCCAGGATCCCTAATCTATTATCCCGGCACTTCATATACCCTTGCATCTTATCAGGGAACTCATGTCACAACAAAGGTAGTGCAGCAGTAGCCTCATAGCTGTGAATGTAACTGGACTTATGACATATCCATTACCCAGAAACAGCTGGTTCAATTGAAAACTGGAATAGTTTATTGAAGACTATTGGAAGAAAACACTAATTGGATTGGGATTAATCGACACAAGATGTAGTTTACACAGAGACCATAATATGGCACTCTCTCCTGCTTCCCAGAATACATGAGTTAAGAAATCAAAGAATAGAGGTAACATCTCACTTCCTAAGCTTTTCATTCCAGGAATTTGAACTCTGCTGGCTTGCAGATATTTGTTTCGAAAGTGATAATGCTTCCACTAGGAGCCACAACAATGGTTCCACTGAACTGGAGGGTGAGTGTCACTTGGGCACTTTGGGGTCCATGAGCCACTGTACAAACTAGCATAAGGAGGGGTTAATCTGCTAACTGGAGAGACTGGTCCCAATTACCAAAGAAAAGTCAGGTTGTTGATGGAAGACTATGGAACAAACACAAAAAACAGATCTACGCTGCAGTTAAGAGAGCGTTTGAGTGAACTACTGCAATAGGAAGAACTTTCTAACCGTAAGATCTGCAAGCATTCCAAAAATCTGGTGGAAAGGTGTTGGGTTCTTTTGTTAGTTTGAAAGGAGGAGTAAGCCTAGAAGGGGCCAGATGTGGGGGAATGGGTTAAGCATGTGGCATAAGTGGACATTTGATCAAGGACATCTTCTTTTGCAGTTAGCTGACTTTCTGGAAGGGTCATTAAGGAGGAACTGTTCTGCACTGTGATGTTTACTCAGTCTGAGAATGGGCCAAAGTCCAGGGGCCTTTGGGGAGGAGAGAAGCCAGACTAAAGTTTGGTCAGGTCAAGTTAATTGGCATTTTGTCCACATTGGCCAGTGGGTATCAACAGTTCAGCTTCATTTTGAAATATGTGACAAAGAATAGGAATATGGAGAGTCTATGTCTGGTTTTGCCATAAGTAAACAAAGGGGTCATGCACAAGTCATATAGAGAAGCATGAGCTTTTGGAATAAGTCATTTCTTTGAACATAAAAGTGTGGGAAGATTTCTTAACCACTGCTATTTTCTAGTGACAGGAGGCTCAGATAAACTTCAACATTGTCATCTGGAACCTAGGAGAATTCTTATAATTCTGGAGATTGTAAGTCTGACAGGGCTCTTCACTAAAATCAAAATGTCAGTTTCCTTACTGGTCTTTCTTGGGGATGCTAGGAGAGAGTCCATTTCCTTACTGTTTCCAGCTTCAGAGGTCACCCATGTTCCTTGGCTTATGCCCCCATTGCTCCATATGTAAAGCTAGCAATGTCAGGCTATGATTTCATCTCTCTGGTTCTTTCTCTTTCTATTTTAAGGACCTTCAGAAATATTGTACATTGGGTTCATTCAGGTTATACAAGATAATCTCTCCTCTAAGCTAGTTGATTAGCGACCTTAATTCCCCCTGCAACCTTAATTTCCCCTTGCCATTCAACCTAACATATTCAAATTTTGAAGAATAGAGTGTGGACATCTTTGAGGGAGTTATTACTCAGCTGACCATATTCAACATATCATTTCTGTGGAGACTGAGATAGGTTTCCCCCATTCAAAGAAAGAACACACCTTTGGAGGAGTGCATGAGTGTGTTTATCCTGGTTGGAGAGGGGATGGATGTTCTGTAAATTTCCTGGGAAAATGTAAAAGAAGCACCTGTGTTCTAACTGAGACAGCACCAACAGACCAAAGAATGTCTTGTGTTGGCCAGCCTATGGGTAGCTGGACCACCAGCCACCACCCCTTGCTTATCAAACTCCTGTTTATACATGGCTTTAAGTCACACAGCAAAAAGCAGAAGCAAAACACAGAATCCATATGAAGAATTATGTGCTCATGTGCATTCTATTCCCATCCTTACCGGGAATTCGTTAGTCTCAGCTCTACATCGCCACAGTCTGGCACCTGGTGAGGATCTTCAGGACAACTAAATGTCAGTGCACTACAAGACAGTGTTACTTTGACTAGGGCCTGGAGGACTATTCTCCCCGCAGTGGGGATCTGGAAGGAGGAGTTTGTTCCTGAGTGTTTCCTATGTGAAAGTATTGTCTTCTAGCTCCAAATTAAACACTGGACCACCAATGCTGGTCAATTTTGACCAATGTAGGTCACCTCTCTCCTGGGCAACCCTGATCAACTGCCAGACTTCTCCTGTTAAGTGTTCATTGGGAATATCATGTACTGGGCAGCTTCTCAAGCACACAGTGTCAGCTTTTCTGGACATGGACTGTGAGTGGAATCCAGCATTGATGTGAAAGAGTACTCAGCATAGAACATGATGTTTGAAACTTTCAAATGACCTCAATGCATCTGTGCTCATACGAGAACCTGTCGTCATACTTAATATGACTACTGTATGAATTATAGAGCTCACTGGATGGGAGAATAGGAATATGGTAATACAGAGAGGGTCCCAGTGGTGTGAGTGTATCAGTGCTCACACCCTCCATGTTGGTCACTGGCCATGAAGTTGACCATGCTGAGGTAGATGAGGAAGTACACATCTTATCTAGGCAGGAAATGCAGAGGTAGTGTAAGTATATCCAATAGTTGCTTTTTAGACTGAATTAGTTTCTATAAGATAGAGCAAAGGAGATATTTTCCAAGACTTAGCTTTTGTATTTGTTTGCAGGGCATTTTATGGTTTGTGGGCTGTTGGTACAGACTTGAACAAACAAGAAGCAAATAATACCATATTCATTCCTTACTAATTTCACAAATTTATGAATGAATTGTAAACATTCTTACCATGGTCTTAATGTAGAAATTTATGCCACTTTTATTTCTTCACATGGGATCTGTTTCATTTTGTGCGGTGTGATGTTTTTACTCGCATCCTTCTCTCCCTCACAATTGTTATCCGTCATGTATATAACAGTCTCCTTGGATATAACTAACCAATAATCAGCACATCCTCTCACATTTGCTAAATGTAAGCAGTCAAAACAGGCTCAGCCAGCTCTTTAGGGATCACATAGCTTGGGCACAACTTTCATCACTGTTCTTGGTGGTCCACTTCATCTTCAGGGGAAAGAGTTTTAAGTTTGGCTTTAGTGTCTCTGTAGTTGGAAGAAGGAGGCATTCCATATCTTATGTCATTTCTAGGCCCACCCCTTCACTAAAGATGCCCCCTGTTCCACAGATTTGGGCAATTTTTAAGGCTGAGCTCAGTTATGTCTGTTTTTAAGCTTTCTTTAATCAACCCGGGCCACGGCAATCTCCCTTCTCTGGAATTTCATTCCTCTCGATCTTGTTCATCTCTTTAGTTCTGTATGGTGTCATCAGTTATATTTTCATATATACAGCATAGACTCAGAGGATTATTAGTTGACTGCCTTGATTGATTATAGTCTGGGCTAGGCTGGTAGCACTAGGAATGAATGAAAAAGAAGAGACAGATGATTGATTGGCTACATGGTGGCTAAGGGGAGAGTGAAGTTAAAGTTGATGCTATTATTCCAAGGCTGGTAGCCCCACTGACAGAAATGGATCAAGTTTTCTATTCTCTGCTCGATGGTCCACCTTTTCTTGCTAGTTAAGATGAAGTGCTCAATTAATCCTTGTTGTGGTTAACTGAATTCAGTTCAACTAGAATTTTTTTTATATTTGTTCAAAGTCTCAGGACATTGCTTCTCATTTCATGCATCCATGTTTGGGCTTGTCCTTGCCAGATGTTGCAAGAAATGGTGTCCATGTAAGTCTGCTATCCCACGGTCACTAATCTCTGCATGTATCCTATATGGATAAATTGTGCTCAAAACCATACCCTCCCTTACTCATATAGTGCCCCATAGCACTTCTAAATGCCCCAAATACCTTTCTCCCTCCTCCTGTCTGCTGTAGGCTTAATTTGGGGCAGAAAAGCATGTGACCTCATGTACACTGGGGTACTGTATTGTATTTGTTCAGGGCTTTTCCCTTTGGCAACATGAACATTCCCAAATGATATCTTCTTACTGAAAAATTTCAAACACTAGCAGAGAGACAGCCTAGAGTTAAGTGTGGTGGCACTTTATAATCCCAGCATTCTGGAAGGTTGAGGCAGGAGCATCACAACTTTGAGCCCAGCCTGGGCAGCTTAGCAAAACTCAGTCTCAACATTTTTAAAAAATGGTGTAAGGAGCTAGGGATATAGCTCAACATAAAGTCCTTGGGTTCAATCCCCAGCACAGAGTAAAGGATAGGGGGCGGATAGCAAGCGTTTTCATTAAAGGCCCAGAGAGTAAATATTTTAGGCACTGTAGGCCTCTCCATAACCACTCAGCTCTGCTGTTGTAGTTAGGTAATATGCAAAGAAATTGCCGTGGCACTGTTTCAATAAAGTTTTATCTATGAAAAGAGTTGACCAGATTTTGTCCACAAACCATAGGTCGTTGAAGCCCTTCTACAGTCTTGATGTGTAGCATGTCCAATGCCTCTAAAATAGTAACAAAAAAGCAATGGCCATTTGTCTTAGTTCCCTTGTTGCTGTGAGAAAATCCCCCACACCCATAAATTGAAGGAGAGGTTTATTTTGGCTCACAGTTTGTACAGGTTTCAGTCCCTACATGGTTGGCTGGCTCCAAGGCAGGGTGGCATGGCAGAGGGTCATAGTGGAGGACAGCTGAGCAGAGCTGCTCACAGCATGGTGGTAGTAAGTAGTCCAAGGAGGGAGACAAACTCTTCCAGGCCACACCCTCAGTGACCCACCTCTTCCAGCCAGGCTTGACTTCCTAACAGCAAGTCCACTATGAGCCCCCATAATCCAATCACCTTCCAAAAGCCACGCCTATGAGTGCATGAGGCTCTTGGGGGACACATATCAAACTCCTTATGTGTATATATCTAACGTGAATTTCAGAGGCAGGACATTTTGTGATATGCAGAAAAGGCATGGATTTATGTGTTCCCACTGAGAACCTTGGCTGTGAATGCTACAGATGTGAGCATGGTAGACAGAAGTGCAGAAATACTTTAGAGAAGTAGCATCAGGGACCATAACTCAGTAGAATTTAAAAAGGAAATAGAAAGGGTGTGTCAAGTGAAAATACCACATTCTTAGAAAACTGCTAATTTTATGCTGTAAGTTTATGCAACAAAACTGGTGTAAATTACTGATAGTTCTTGCATTTGTCAAACTGGATAGCTGGCTGAGTTTCACTGAGTAGCCTGAAGAAGAATTTCCCCATGGAAGTAGGCTTTTGCCCTTAATACTATCCAGGGAAAGTTTGTTCCTAGGAATATATTCCTTATCCTATAATGATTTAGGGTTATAACATAAAATATAGTGTTTGAAAATGGACTTTTTGCTTATGCTTTGCTGAGTTACAAAGCACATTTGGTTTGTTAACTGCCAACGTGGCTAGATTATATCCCTAGTGATTTGATCAAAGAGTAACCTAAGTGGTGCTGTGCAGGTACTTTGCAGATGTAGTAAATTTGTTTTGAGACCAAGTCTCACTCTATAGTTCAGTCTGGCCTCAAACTCACAGCAATCCTCCTGCCTCAGCCTCCCAAGTTCTGGGATTACAGGTGTGTACCACACAACACCTGGCTAGAGGACATCATTCTTGATGTGAGGAAACAGCATCCAATCAGTTGAAGGCCTTAAGAACAAAACCTGAGTTTCCTGTAAAAGAAATCCTGCCTCAAAACTGCAGTAGCCTCTAGTCTGCCACTTTACTTTCTGCATTTTCAGACTCAAGATTGCGGCACTGACTTGCCTGAGTTTCCAGCCTTCCAGAATGCCCTATATATAAAAATCCAGACCTGCCAGATATATTAGGTAGGGTTCTCCAGGTAGAAAAGAGAGATAGGTAGCTAGGCAGAGACAGAAATATTTACCATAGGGGATTGGTTATCTGTATTATGGAAGTTGAGAAGTCTCAGGATCTGCAGTCTGAGTTGAAGGCCCAGGAAAGCTGATGAAGTGCTTCCAGTACAACCCAAAGGCCTGCGAACCAGGGGAATAAACAGAGGAAGTTCAAGTCTGAGTCTGAAAGACCAATAACCAGGAGCACTGATGTCTGGAAGCAGAAGGTAGATATCTCTGCTCAGACAGAGCAAATTTGCCCTTCCTGTGCCTTTTTGATTTATTCAAGGCCTCAGCTAATTGGATAATGTTCACCAATTACAATTTTCTTTGTTCAGTGTACAAGTATCTTCTGAAAACACCCTCATAGACACACCAAGAAATGTTTTACCAGTAACCTGGGCATCCCTTAGCCCAGCTAAATTGACACAAAATTAATCATCACACCAACTTCTACTCATACATATCATGTATATACACACAGCCTGTTGGATCTGTTTATTTGATGAACCCTCCCAGATACAACACATTAAGTTTGAAAGAGTAAAATGCATGCATTTCTTGCAGAAAAGCAAGAAAGTATGAGTGTGCTAATTTATTCCAGGCCATGAGTCAGCTGTGCTAAGTGTATTGCTAATTTCAAGTCTGGAAATTTTAGATACCTGTTAGGAGAAATAAGCCATTATTTTGTTACAGAAAAAAAAGTTTTCATGGTTTCTCTTGAAATATTTTTATGGAGTGGGTCAACCTACAGAGCAGTGTAACCAGGTTGATAGGAGATGAATGTAGACACTAGAGACTAATGCCCAAAGTCCCTGTTATTGACATGTGAACCTGATTGAACTGAAATCACCTGATAAACCCATTTACAGTCACTAATGTTATCCACCTAGCGGATGAAGCATAATACGGAATGATTTGTTATTTCAGTTACTCTTTGCCAGAAGTTACACAAGCAACTGAAGTACAGTACTGCTATTCAGAATCCAGCATTCTTTGCAATGCTTTACATCAAAATCCAACCTTAATAAAGCCAAAACAAACAAAATAATCCACATTAAATTCTTTGGATTTAATCTGGAGTATTATAGTTAGAATATTTCACATGCTCAGCCTCTTTCTCAATCTGGGTCCAATCAGAAAAAGAGAAATTTAAGTTAAACAGAAGCTTAATATGAAGAATTAAGCTATGATAACATTATCTATAGGATGGAAGTAAAACCCATATTATATCCTAGGGTTGAGAAGCATACTCAAGGACACATTTTTTTTTCCTTAAATTCTTTTATTGGTACATTTTGGGTATACATTTACATTTATCATTGGGTGCTTGTACCTGTACATGGTGTATCTTGGTTCTTATTTTGTCCCCATTCCCTGTCCTCCCTTTATCCCCTCCACCCTTCCCTATTTATAAAGACTTTGTTTCCATTTTTTCCTTTTCTTATAATTTTTCCTTTCCCCTTCCCCTCCCCCTTTGGACCTTTTCCTCATATTTCAAATTATCAATTACTCATTTTAATCATTTTTATCCTATTTACACTTTCAGTTTCTCACACCAGAGAAACTATTTGGTACTTACACGTGTGAAGGACACATTTATTTATAAAGGGGCCCAAATCCCTAGGACGGGGGTTCAGACCTTGTGGAGAGTACAGCTGCACCCTATTGATGGCAGGGAAGTTTGCTAATTTACCTGAGCCAACATGGTCTGTGGTCACTGGGCAAACAGAAAGCCACTCTGGAGGCAGGCAGCAGGCAGTCAGGATACAGGTGAGTCTCAGCCGGTGTAGGGATGAGTGGGTACGCAGAGGGGTTGAGTTCCTGGTGGTAATCCTCCAGGACACACACAGGCAGGGCACCAGCCAATGGCTGGGAATGAGGTCAGGCAAAGGGACAAGGAGTGCTAGCGTGGCAGGAGGTCTGGGCATTAGGAGGACACTGAGTAACAACCTGGGAAAGGCACGGGGATATAGGAATTAATGCTGTCTGTGCAGGAGAGGGACCATGAGTATATGATGTCCATGTTGAGAAAGCAGCAAGAACATGATCAACAGGCCAGCATGGTGCTGTGAGGGCATCAGGGACCACACACTCTGAGTTTATGGCCAGGGACAGCATATCACCAGATATTTTCATATCTGCATTGCTAACCTGTTGCAAAGTGAAAACAGGAAGGTCCTTTCCACTTGTAACATGACTAAGATGTCCTCTACTAAGCAAGCTCGACATGCTTACTGCAAAGGAGAAGAAATGCTTAAAGAAATCATGTTCATAATCACTGAGAATGTATTGAAGAATGAACTTGAAGCTGAGGGGCAATGCACTGATGACTGGCATAGGCTACTCCCTTGGCTATTCAGCTTCCATATTCACCTTTGTACACACACACACATCTCAACTCCCTTGCCACAAAACAACTCTACATTTCTCCCTAATACATCAACCATTCTTCTTAAAAAGTTTTCTTCCCCCAGTGAAATGATTCAGATTCTTAAGTCTTTCCAATCATCATGGGTGGGCCCTATTGAGTCTAGCTCCTATTTAATATGCTGTTACCTAAAGACAAGTAAAGTTAACCTCCAATAAACTTGTGAATAAAATTAAAAATAGGAACCAGGGTAGTAAAAAGTAGAAAAGCGAGAATAAAAAAATAAATGCATACATATAATAAACAGAAATATACAAAGCAACCAGCCTTTGTGTATTGACTGAGATCTGAGTTCTGCAATTACCAATTATAATTTTTCCTCAACCTTCACTAAAAATCTTAGAATCTTTTAGTTCTTACCAGGTATACTGACCCAAATTTTGGTCCCTCATTGATTTGAGTCCTGAACCATTCTGCTCTGTTGGTGGTGATAGTGGCAGTTTTCCATGAACTTCCATCAGGCAGATGTAGTGGGCAGAATGCCACAACCCAATCCTTGGAAACTGTAAATACGTTATGTCACAGGACAAATGAGAATCAAGGTTGCTAACTTTAAAACAGAGTGATATCCTGGACTACCTGTATGGACCCAGTCTAATGACACTGTTCATTAAAAGTGGAAGAGGGAGAACCAGATAAGGCAGTGCAAGGACTCAGGCCAACATTTCTGACCTTGAAGATGAAGGGATGAGGCCAAGAGTCAACGCATGTGGGCAGCTTCTAGAAGCTGAAAAAGGTACACAGATTTTGTGCTCAGCGCATCCAGAAGGACAGCAGCCCTGTTACCTTGGTTTTAGCCTGGTGACACCCAACTTAGACTCTTGATATCCCAAACTGTGAGATAACAAAACTGTGCTGTTTTAAGCTACTAAATTTGTTACAGAAGCAACAGAAAGCAAATATACTGAGTATGACATTTTTTATCTGCATGCATTACCTGAAATCTGATCCTTAGAGAACCAATTTAATCCCTAATACTTAACAACCAGGGAGTCACTGAAGAATTCTGTCTTTTATTTAAAGTAACAATGTTAACATATAGGTAGTATACATCCATTCATGTTTACTCAGAATTTCTTTTCACAGGGAAATGATGGATTCCAACCAAGATCCTTTGTCATGGATATCCATACAATCTTCTTCACTTTTCAATGCTCTCTGCATTTGGAAGTGCTACAAGGGTAAGAACATGTCTAGGATGCAAACTTCATACCCACCCCACCCCCAAAAAAAAGAAAAAGAAAAAGAAAAAAAAAACTCTGAACTTCAGACAATTCTATCTTTGAATTTCTTTCGAAAAAGCTTTTACTAAAACTCCTATTCTAAGGCCTATGTAACTGAGCTCAGAATTAACTGTCCTAAAGAAGTCAAAAGCTTGGAATTCAAAAGCCAAATTGTTACTCTCCAGCTGCTAAAGTCCTTCAGAAGTGGAAGCATCTCTGGAAAAGCTGTGTCTAGAACAACTTCTAGGAGACTAAGTCAACTAGAAGACTCCCACCTATATGCTTCACCAATTTTTAGGTCCCATTCAGACCTCCTTCTAACATACACTGTATTCTGAACAATAGAATCCTCAATCTTTATAATGTTTTTTTTTCTTACTTTAGAGAGCATTATCTAACTTTCCTACACTACTAAATTCTAATTCACCTCTTTAAAGATCCCTAGGGTTAAGAACATCATCAATACGGCCGGGGATTTAGCTCAGTGGTTCTACTGCCTGCCTCAAAAGTGCAAGGTCCTAAGTTCAATCTGATCCCCGGTACCAAAAAAAAAAACAAACATCAAGAACATAGTTAATAAATTCTTGGATTAATGTAGCTGTACTAATAACACACACCATATCCAGGGGGAAACTCATGTTGGTAAAGGTGGGATTAAAAACCAATCCCTTGGGCTGGGGATTTAGCTCAGTGGTTTTGCCGCCTGCTGTGCAAGTGCAAGGACCTGAGTTCGATCCCCGGTACGGAAAAAAAAACAAAAAACAAAACAAAACAAAAAAAACCAATCCCTCTGTGTAATTTAAGAAGGATACAGTACAAGTCATTTGTTCCCAACAAAGATACAAGGCACTACAGACTCACTGCCTCAAAGGCAAGAAAAAGCATTACAGAAATAGCATATGGTTGGTATCAGAACTATTAAACCTCTGGATTACATGGAGTGCTTACAGAATATAACCACCATGAAAATCATGTGGCTTTCCTCACAAACAGGTCATTTTCATACAGAGTTTGTCATGTGGTATCAAAACAGTAACAGGTAAAACTTTTAAATCCTAAAAGTCCACTTTTAAGCACAGTGTTTATTTACTGAAAGAACAAAGCTAACATACTATAAGACACAAAGGTGTAAAAGAAATCTGAAATTAGTCTTCTAACATTGAATGGAGAAGATTGTTCAAGGTTTTATAGGTAAGTCCAGGTAAACAAAGTTACTTCTAGGCAATGCAAGCATCCCTCCGAGTAGACCAAAATGGCGAAATGGGCTCCTATCACAGAGGGCCAACAGCTTGCTAGCACACACAGGAAAATGAGGCAAACCAACTTCTCCTCCTTTATGATCCAAGTCTGTGGCAGATACCTCTGTTTGCACACTGAGGAAGAGAAGAGAGAGGTTCACCAGGCAATATGAAGACTAGACGTGGTGTTCAGTATCATTTAAGTAACAGGAAGATTCAGAAGTTATCAGCCTCCTTTAATGATTTTTTTTTTCCGCCAGGATCCCAGTAACTATTTTTCTACCAAAGTACTGGGTATGATCACCACGAGTATGACTTTTCTAGGCTTTCTTTTAGTAAGTTCACAAAAAAAGGTATATCTGAAAATGAAACCAAAAATGCAGTCAAAACCTTTTATAAAACAAGAAACTCAAATGTGTAACACTAAAATACATCAAGAAGCTCTACAAACTATAGTAGTCCTTACACTTTAACAAGCACCAGAATCTCTATCAGATTGCTGCTCTTGCAGCTCTCTGCCTTGAGTTTCTGGATCAGTAGGTCTGCAGTGGAACTCAAAGTGCTGCGTTTCTAATTAGGTCTCCTTTGCTTCTGATGCTGATGCGGAAGGGCACACTTTTCAAAGCACTGCCCTGGAACATGAAAAGCACATCTGCCTTGAGGGAGAGAAGAATGTTCATCAGCCAGTGCTGTGGGATTGAGATGGGTGTCAGGGTTAGAAAGGTGATTTTTTTCCCCCAAGAGCCTTTGTTTGAACTTTGGTCTTAGACTAATCTCTTTATCTCCAGAAAGAGTTTGGAGTTCTCTTTCCAAGGAGGAAGTGGTAGTGAGTGAGACAATGAGAGAGATCTGAGCATGGAGGTGTCTGTTCCTCCTAAGAGCGCTTCCTTGCCTTGGTGCTGCGAGACTTAGGCTCACACTTAAACTGAGACTGGGAGGTCTTTATCCTTAGCAGCAGCTCTTCAAAGATCTCATTATGCATGTAAAAGAAGATGTACCCTGTACAAAGCCTGGCCTTCTGCACCAGGGACTCTGAGATACGTGATACCAGTAGATCATTGTAAGTGAACCAGACCTGCTTCTTAAAGTCGTAGACATCACTGATATAATGTCCTGAATTATGGCTATTTCCAAGATGACTTATAATACCAATGAGCCTATAAGTATGAGGACCTTTCCCATCAGCCTTTTTTCCTGGTTTCTGGGTTCTTGATTCTGTCTTCTTAACTAAAATATCTTTGTTTCCAGGGTTAGCCTTCTGTGGATTTAATTCTTTACATCCTCTAAGGTTCATTCTGTGCTCCTGGGCATCTGGCATTGGAAAGCCTTCAGGAAGTATCTGTTGCAGGTCTCCTTTATGGATTTCCATCCCATCAGGGTGATCAATTGGTTCAGCCACTGTCTGGGATCTTTCTGAAACTCTGGCTTTCTTATTTTTGGAAAAGTCTTCAGTGGTCTGACTGACACTATCAAAATCTGATTCTGCAAATCTATTGCTTTTCTTAGACTTCTTTAGTTTTGGATGTTCAGGCACTCCTGGAAATTGAGCTTCTGTGTCTGGTCTTCTAGCGGGTTTATCTGCATATCTGTAGGACAGTGGAAGGGAAGTATCTTCCAGATTCATCACTGAGATGGCTAATTGCTTTTTTTCAACTGATGCCCCATCTCCTAAGCATGTTGATTCTGACTCTCTCATACAAGGTTTTCCCTGGTCTTTCTGCTGTTGTGCTCTTCTTTTCCCTTTAAGGAAGTGTTGGGATTTTTGTGGTTCAGGCTTCTTGCCTGCTTTAACGCGTTTTGCTACAGAATTCTTGGACTTTGACTTCACTGAAGATAATGAGCAAATTACTGTTAAACTTAGCTTTTGAAAAAGTTTTAGTAATTGTAAATCTCTAATGTGTGCATTCTTGCTAAGGGGAACAGGTGGCTTGGTGTCCTCCTTGCAATGAGAAGACAAATCTAAATATTTGTTAACAGTGACTGCCTGATCATCCTTCCTTAGTGACAAAAACTCATTAAAGCAATAGCGTTTCAGGTGAATAATAAGAACCCTAGGTAGCCTGCTGAACTTGTGTACTACCACAGATCTCTTGTGCTTGCAGTTCTCACACTTATACTCGAGCTCTTCTGTTGCAAAGAAATGATCAAAAGTAGACTGAATAGACAAAGGACGTCTTCTCATTCCTTGCAGAAGGTTGATGGAGAGATAATTACTCGGTTCTGTCTTGTAAATAGCCTGACCACAAGCTTTACAAAAAATAGAGTGCAGCAACTCACACTCGAAATTAGTCATGACAGGACAATCAGGCACTCCGGCAGCAGAATCACCAGCAAAAACCTGCTGAGGTGAATTTTCTTCCTGAAATTCATTTTCAGAATCCAAAACTACATTTGGTTTCTGTAAGGCCTCCTTCATCTGACCTAAGCAGTAGCTTAAAAATTCATGTGCATCATTCTGAGCGTCCATAGGGAATATCTCTGCAACTACTGAAATGGCTTTTATAATAGTCACAAGTAACTTCTCCTTGATCCTCATGTTAAAAATATCTTTCATAGTAAGCAGTAGTGCCACGCACAGGGAAAAAATGTCATGGGAAATTCTTCCCCATGGGAAACCCTGATTGAGCACATCATTAACAAACAATGGAATTGAACACAGGGACTGTAAAACTGCATTAATGTAACAGGTGTTTCCCAAATTGGGGAGACCTTGCCATACTGTCTGTTGGTAAACTCTACGGGGCAACCCAAGCTTTGAGCCACCCTCACTACACTTTAGTGCCAGCTGAAACTGTCGAAGTGTGCTCTTAGTGAGAAACTGGAGGTCAGTGTCATCTACAGAAGGCTTTTCAAGATAGTTGGCCTTTAATAAAGATGCCAATTTTTCGTTGCTTTTAAACTTTCTGGGCTTTATTTGTTTCTTCCAAGTGTAGCTTTTATACTTCAAGGGATTTGCATTGGATTTCTCTCTTACGATGTTCTTTTTTATCGGGGATTTCTCATTTTCATTCACCTCTGAATCCGAGGGTAACATTCTTTTCTTCTTCCTTTGTTGATTTTCTAACTCTTCATTAGTAAGTGTTGATGATTTGGATGTAGCCAAAGGTTTCTTCCTATGAGCAGATCTTTTGCGGTTTTTGTCTGTCCCTGAGCACCCCTCGCCTGATTCCTCACGAACTTTGGGCAATGAAGTTTTCCTGGTCTGTGTTCCTGTGCAGGTAGACGGCCCCTCTCCCTTATCAGGGCTCATGTGTGGTTCAGGGCAGTTCTGATGGACGCTGTCCAAGAATGCCTTCAGTTGTTTAGCTTCTGTGGAGGATAATTTTTCAACAAACAAGAAGCCATCATTTTGGAAAGTCACATGTAGGCTACTGAGGTTTGCTCCATAGGATTGAAGGATCACACTTTTAATATTATTATTTAGCTTTAAAGTTTTAACTCTTCCAGTCCTCAGGTAGATCAGGAGTTTAAAGTTCTTCCTTCCTTTCACTGCTTCAATGAATACTCCTTGTGGCTCGGACATCCCTGTCCTCTTGTTCCATATCTGGGCATAACCATGTACCATTATGGAGCTCATGCTTTCTTTACAAATGTACGAATCTTAGAAATGCAGACAATCTTGCAGCTTCAGTTTGTTTCCAAAATTCACCTAAGACAACACCAAAGAAATGGTTCTTTAGTTCTCTATACAGAATAATCCTATAAGTAGTATTGGTTTTATACTAAAAATTTCTTCAAATTCTGGACATCTAGCCCTTTATAGATTAAACCACTGCCTTTTAGAGCCATCTGTGATTGTATAAAGGCAGAGTGTTGATACTCAAGGCAAGACTACTATGAAAAAAATCAAGAAAAGTTCTTTAAACTCGTAGAAAAATGCTTGGATAAAACTCAAACTCAATTCCTATACATTAAATCTCCTTTCCATCACAATATTTAATTCCATTCTGATTAACTTCCTTACTTCAATTAAAATCATTAAACACTTACAAGACTTTCAATACTAGCTGAAAAGCATACTCAACAGTGTGTCAAGTGTGTACGTATAGAATGTGACCTTCCTGTCACAGAATGGCCTCACAAGGAACCATAGTAAATGAATAAGAAAGTAGAAGCATTATATGGACCGAATGTAATAACAAGTGAACATTCTTCCTATGTCTAGAAGACTTCGTACATGGGCTACTCAAAGTAAATCAGTCTACTTCCTTGCAAATCCAGTTATGTTAACATTCTTTCACTTTTCACGGAGGAATCTCTATGCATTTTATCGCTCAATGACAAAAGTTTAAGAAAACAACTTCTTGCCAATCAGAAAACAAGCCACAAAGTTTTCCACAGTCCACTTAGCTTTAACGAGCTCCCTGTACTCAAAACCATCAGTGAGGTTTGGGGTCATGCTTAGTGGTGGGTAATGTGTTTAGCTTATGTGAGGCCCTAGGTTCAATCTCCAGTAACAAAACAAAAATAAATAAACAAACTTTACATAAGAGCCTTGGTGGGGAGGATGGTTAAACGTAATTACTGAAAATTAGAAATTTCTGAATAACTGAGGCCAATCTGAGTTAACGAAAGCAGTTTGCACCACAGATGTTTGTATGAGAAAGTATATGGAAGTTGTATTTCCTCCTACTTAAATATTCTTTCTGAATCTTGTCCCTGGTATTAACTTAGTAAGAAAAATCTACCCCTATGGGTAATACAAAAGGAAACTAGTGCTCAATCCATGTTCAAATGACCAAAAATTCAACATTGGTAGAGCACAAATTAACGAGATTTTTGCTTAAAGTATATATAAATCTATCAACCTATGTTCAGTGAAGTAGGGATTACACCCAACAATGTAGAAAAGTGCATATGCATCCAAAAGAGAGAACATATATTTATTACGGTGGAAATGGGGCCATAAAAATATTCAAGCACAGCAGCAAATTTAAGTTTTCTGGATTATAGTTCACTGTTCTACTGTGCATGCTAAGTAAGGATTCAAACTATTTTCTCTCCACAAAAACAAAGTCTTAATTGTTCCTTTTTAATAGTTTTAATTCCCTGAGAGAACCTGCAACCCGACTTCAAATCTGCATTCAGAAATTTTGAAACCCCAGATCGTCTGCATTTATCAAAAACGTCTTGGGCTGGGGATTTAGCTCAGTGGTGCAAACTGCCTGTCTCACAAGTGCGAGGTCCTGAATTCAATCCCTGGTACAAAAAAAACTGTCGTCTCTTATTGTGATACGGAAATAGCAAGGTCCTTCTGGCATTTCCTCTGCTTTCAGAAACACAGTTAAGACACATGTGTTTAGAAAATAATGACTACATTCTATCATTCCTTCCTCATAGTCCGACCTACTTACATTTCTCTCCAGAATAAAGGAGACTTTGAGCCCACTGAGCATGCAAACTGAAGATTAAGAAACGTCTTGCTGATGGTACAGCTGAGCAGTCTAACTACTGCCCAATTCCTTAGCATATCTTAAGCTTAAATCCCTTTCTAGTCACTCAAGGCTTTCAAAGTATCCCTTAACTGGTCATTTGTGCAAGATTTTAAGTTAGCACATATTAGTTCTCCAAGACTCTACTGAAGAGCCACTATGTGACTACTGTATGCAGGTTAATGTCCACTTCAGTATAGCAACATTCCTGCTCCCTTTACACTCCCAAATGAGACTTAAAACATACAGATGATAATTATATTCAAAATTTCTGATAGCCAACTTGCTTTTCTCTTATTTTCCCTACAAACTCAATGAATTAGATTTGATTGATCACTACTAGTGCAATATACTGGGCTAGCTGCTGATCTGAAAGCATAGCCAGACACTCTCAAAACTACTTCTGTCAGATTTAGAGGCACATCCCAAGAAGCTGGCTATAGGGTTAAAACCTCAGAAGAAATGCCTGCATTGTTGTTAATTTACTAATTCACTCTACATTGGTCTACCTGGTCAGGTCACTGAGATATTTGTTGCTCAGCACCTGCTCTGTATTACGTACCATGATTTACTGAACATCCACTCAACCAGCTCTCTTAGGAACACAAATGATGTGAGTATTAATTGTACTTAAATGATTTAAACTCTAAACCATTACTGCGCGTCACAAGCAAAGAGGGGTTTCCTTCCAGTGGGGACAAAGAATCTACGAAAATATCCTTTCACTGCCATTCTCTGGGCCTTGAAACATACCCGGGGTGGGAGTAGTGTTTGGTAAAAGAGAGATCTGCAGTGAGATTTCTGGAACATTGCCTCAACTCCCCACAATGCCTGGCTTAGCTTCGTTCTTTAAAAAGAAATGTGCCTTTGTGTAGAATGTCTGCAAGCCAAAAAACCCCAAGTTCCCAGTTATTTATTTCAAATTAAGATAATTCTAATAAGGAATTGTGTGGCTTTGGACTATTTACCCTCTGTACCCTACATCTGTATCTTCCACTATTCATCCTTTCATTATTTCAAGTGCAAGAAAAACGTGAAAACAAATGACTATACATCTTTCAAATCTGAATATGCATTTCTCAACTCCAAAGAGTTCATTACAAGAATAATAAAAGGAAGAAAAACAGATGAAAATTATTTTCTTTCAAGCATTTTGGTTAAAGACAAATAATCATTTGTTTTGGATACATTACAATGAGGCAGATGAATAAAGTCTAGAAGATCCTTTAGGCTCTACGACTATGAGAAAGTAGTACTTCTGGGTCAGTTCTCCAGTAACATATAACTACTGTACATATGTGTTTATCTCACTTAGTAGTTAAAGGTCAATGTATAGAAGATGGTGTGGTAAAGAGGGTGAATTTTAATTATCGTTTTCTTTCACAACTTCCTGAAGACATGTATGGTAAGAAAACAAAGACATGGTTAGCATGTAGTAAGAAATCTTGCTTGGTAGGAAAATGGACAGAACTGGAGATCATCACTTTAAATGAAATAAGCCAGACTCAGAAAGACAAATAAGGTATGTTTTCTCAAATATGTGGAATCTAAAAGAGATGACATGAAAGTGGAAGAGAGATTATTACTAGGGAAGAATAAGAGAACAAGGGGGGTGTAATACAGGGTATGGGGGATGGATATCATCAAAATATATCTTGTGCATATATGAAAACATCACATTGAAACTCAATATTTTATAAAATAAATGGACATTATATACATATATTGCATATGTTTAGTTACCTAAGCAAGCCTTACTGGAGAGGATGAGGAAGGTTTCCCACAAGGTGGGGCGCTGGCCCATATATGTAGTGCATGGAAGAGAGGGCAAGGTAATTACCACAAAGGGTTACAGTAACTTCTGTCCCTCTCTAATAAATCCGGGCAAGAGTCTTGAAAAACAAAACATCTTCAACTCACAATTACATTAAGCTCTATATATGTTAGTGAACATAGGACAGGTTAATTCCACTATGGGCCCCATTGAGCTAACTGAAAAGTTATCATCAAAGCTTCCTTTCAGAACTCCGTCCTATGAAACTGATTCTAGGTACAATATACTTTCCCAAGACAGTCCAGATAAAAGACTTTCTCCATCCAACAGTTTTCTCCAACAACTGAATGATGAGGACCATATCTTAGCCAGTGTCACACACAAAAATATGTAAGGATGGACAGGTAAGTATGTGAGGTTTGGTAAATGGAAAAGTGCCTTCTCAAAAGCCAACAGGCATTCATTCGTTAAATACATACGTACTGAACACTTCAAAGCACTGTATATCAAGCTGTAGGTACAGAATAAAAAAGAAACACAAAATCCAGGCTGTCTTATCTTTCATTCTAGCAGGGGGATGGAAAATATATCTATCTAAACTAGAGTATATAGAATATGATATGGAGACAACTGCTAAAAAAAGAATTAAAACAGTTGGAACAGAGTGTGCCAGGGGTGATGGGGAGGTCTTAGTAATGACATTACAGCAGGACCTTGAATGAAGTGAGGCAGCTAACAGTTAGATGTAGGGTGCTGCAGGCAGGAGGAAGAGTAAACAAAAGGGCCTTCAGGTAGGAATGTGCTTGATGTGTTAGAAACAGGAATCAGGCCAGTGTATCTGAAAAACAGTGAAGACATTTTAAGAGAAAGAAGATGAGAAAGTTTTGTAAAAGAGCAGGAGAATGAATTGCCTAGTAACCTTGCTGAGTGGCATCAAGCACTAAGGGCTGAGTTAGGTTCGTGGTCATGAATTTATGGGGAGACCATAATCAGCACATTTTGTTTCTCTCCAGCTGCATTCAGCTGCCCAGTTGCCATGGTGCAGGTGTGCAATAGGAAAGTCTTGAATTTAACTTGCTGAAGATTTTGCCATTCATAAGTAGCCAAGTATGAAGAAATTGGGAGCTGGAGGGATAAGGAAGGGAATGATTATAAATATGGAGCTAGAAAGGATGAAATGGGGACAGAGGACAGAAACATGTGAAAAAGCTTCGTGACATATTTAGGGGGTGAGATAGAAGCATCAGGGGACCAGGAGCTCAGCTCTCATTTCAGTAGCTGTAATTCTGTCCCCTGCTTCTAAGCAGCTGTCAACTGTTTGCAGACTTCCTTCTTCTATTCTCCTCCCATCTTCCATTCTATTTTTCTATTCATTCTTACCCTGGCTCCCAAGCTGGAAATAAATAATAGGAACGGGGTGGGGCCGGGAGTTGAATGTTAGGAGTACATGGACCGGGTAAGAGACAGGCATGATCAGATGCAGTGGGTAAGGAGGTGGGGGCAGGCGGAAGGGCAGAGGAAACCATCCCCTCCCTTTTCTCACCCTCCCAAGTTTGGGTTAAAGGTCAACACATCAAGAGGCGCACTGCCTCCAGAGCATTAGCAATTAAATCCTGTCATTATGTTTCGTCCCAGCTTCAGTGCGCATGGCTTTTCAAAATGATTGGATCAGGGCAGACTCTCCTTTTTCTTTCTCTGGTTTAAAGGTGCATTTCTGCACTCAGCAAACGTCCGTGTCATTGTATAGCAGAGAAATGCCATTATTTTGCCTTTTGACATACACTCCACATAAATCTCTCCATAGGAGGCCCTGACCAAAATGGGAAGAATTCCCTAGACTAGCAAATTGTTCCCATGAACTGTTCAAGCTTTGAACCCTTTCTGAAAGACAGACTTGGCACAGCATTTTTAAAATTCTTTTTAAAATGATTATGCTAGTGGTATTAATGAGATAGTCGATTAAGAAAATAGAAGGAATGGATAATTTGCCAGAAGTTAAATATGATTTCATTAAGAAAGTATTGTTGCATGAGAAAATGTGTACTTTTTACACTGAAATAATGATAAATGCAGCTTTCTCAATTCTTTTTCTCCTATTGCAACCTTTTCTGGTATTTGCAGTACTTTTTGCTAGCTATTGCATTCATTTGTTTATTCGCTTACTAACCAAAATATTTAGTGGTTTGTAATAAACTGTGGACATTAACTATGGACCAGACCCAAACAAGAATCAGTAAAATACTCCTGACAGCAGACAGATTGTAATACAAACATGAACAGCAGTAGTACAAGGGGAAATATATTCACAAAGAAAAGTAAAATTCAGTTATTGTTACTGAGAGTCCACGTGTTTTCTGCCATCTCAGCTTCCTGCAGTATTTCTTCTCTGCCTGGAATTCCATAAGAGCTCCCCAACATTTGTCTTAGTTCTAACCTTTCTTTTAAGACCCTGTCCAAGTCTCACTTCATTCAGACAAGTGTGAGGTCTGATTTCTCCTGCCTCAGAATTCAGAAAAACATTCACTTTTTCTAAGCCTGTCGCTTCATTCCTGGCTCCCTTGTGCTGCTACTCCATATAACCTGACCACAAAGTTAACAGATGTCAGAGAAGTGTGGGTTTGTTTTCAGTGTGTGCAGAGTGAAATCTTCCTTTCCCTAGAGAAATCATAAAGTTGGACAGCCAGGAATCCTTTAAGAATTATAAATAATGAATTTAGATTTTTCCTGAAGAAAATAGTATACACAATTCTAATAAAAGAGGGGGAAAGGCAGAAAGAGATGAAATTAATGGGCTGGCATTGTTACTGGGACATCAAGCTAACTATGACATGACGGGCAGGTTAAATAAGAAACAAGATTAAACAGATGAAGACCAGTATCTATCATCACATTTAAAATGTATATGTACTTCAATGAAGCAATTCTTCTATTAGGGTTTTGTCCTACAAATACAGTCGCAAACCTGTGAGTCTTTTTAAACAACTGAGATCTTTTATAATTTTAAAACACCTATAAAATGGGACTTCCAACTTCCCCTTATCTGTCATATTGGCAAAGGTGCAAAAAAAGTAACAAGAATCACGTTACACAAGTACTACTACACACATGAAAAATACTTATCAGAGATTATTAGAAAGAAATTAATAATAGGGAGCACTGTGCCATTTCTTCCACCCACATGTTCATGCCATGCGTCGGGGGGGGGGTGGCTTCCAGAAAGATGTGAGATCACATTTCATATCCTGGATGGATACTGCTGAACAACCCAAATGTGTAGGCCAAACTCATGGAGAAGAGTGTGAGAGCCATGGGAAAAGGAGATGTTTACTCTGGAGTTGGAGGAGCAAGGAAATTGGTGCTTGACTGAGACTAAGAAGTTGACAATACTGAATGAAGTTCCCCCTATAACAGGGCAAGAGGAGACAATAGTGCAAGGAAGTTCTACACCCTCAAGAGAGAAAGTTGTTCAAGATTCTACATACTAAGGAGAAGATAACTGGACTACAATCTTAGGAAGAAACCCATCCCCAAAGGAAAAAAAAGCCAGGAATGGTGGTACACGCCTGTAACCCCAGCACTGAGGAGGATCCGGCAGGATCCCTGCAAGTTCGAGGCCAGCATGTGCTAGATAGTGAGTTAAGGCCAGCCTGCACTACATAGCAAGACCCTGTCTCGAAAGAAAGAAAGAAAGAAAGAAAGAAAGAAAGAAAGAAAGAAAGAAAGAAAGAAAGAAAGGAAGGAGAGAGAAAGAGAAAAGAAAAGAGAAACTCACCCCAAAGTCAGTGTCTATCAGAAACAGGTGACCTTCTAAGAAAGAAGCTCTTTGGATATACTTAAGAATAGAAAATTCCAGAAGCTGGAGAACCCAGCTTACCGGAAACTACTGGATATTGGTCCCAAGAAAAGGAAGTTCCAAATTCAGTGATATGCCCCATGGAGAACTAGGTTTTAAAGCGTATTATGACTGAAAACTTTAGAGAACAAAAAACCTCAAATGTACACAATGCTAAATGAAAAGGTTTTTTCTGATTTTCTTTGTCTACACAAATTAATTTAGTTAATGCTTTTTCTTTTCTGTCTCAGGAATCTAGCCTGAGAATCAACTTGCATTTCTTAGGCTTTTCCTCTCATTCCTTTTCCTTCCCTTGGACATATGAGACATTCCAATTTTGCAGAGAGTTTGGACAAATATCTCCATTATGGATCAGCAGGTAAATAGTAGAAACAAACCACAGCAAGAGGGAAAACAATTCTGTCCTAAGGTAGGGTAGAATCACAGCAGAACAGAAAGTGTCAAATGATTTCAGTTAGGAAGTATCAGTTGAAGAAGCTCATTATTTATTTAACTTTGTCTAGAAAACAAATTGCCACTTCCTTGGCAACCAAGAGGTCCTTCCACCCTCTTTAGGACATGGTATCAACTGTTGCTATGCACAAGGTAGCAGTGCCTGTCGCTGCTGTGGATCATTACTCTCTAAGCATGGGAGTGACTAGACACTGTACACTGTACTCACAAAGTAAGACGGCAGGCCTGGGACCAAGTCTGACAATAAGGTAACATGAAGCATAAAAAGAATACCAGAGGTGGGAGAGGAACAAGAGATGGCCTTTGTTCAGATCCCTTTAGAGATCTAGAGTACTGAAATGATTCCAAGGAAGCCAGTAGGTTTGCTGAACAGTTAGTTAGGTGTCAACAAACTAACTCAGATGATAAATGCTTACAGGTTTCTACGGAAGAATTTGACAGGAGTGGTTGGGGCAATTAGGAAAATAATCAGGCTGGAGGGGGCATCTGAAGGAAGATGAGGATTTTGAGAAAGCATTAAATTAGAAAACATTCAGCACTACCTTAACATGGGGATTCATTAGCTCTAAAATTTATTAATATGAAATAAAAGGGTGGGGTTGTACCAAGCTTAAGAAATCTGCTATAGATCAACAAAAATGGAGTCACCACTGCTAGAAGATTCCCTGGGCTACTGGAGCTTGAATGCACACAGCTCCTCTTTTCCCACGGTATGAACACTCTTACCTAATTAGGCCCAGAGTAAATTTCAGCCCAGAGTAACCCTCAACCATATTTGTATCTGACATCCCATTACAACGTTCTCTGCTCAGCAGAACTTCAGGGCCTGACCCTGCTGTCCTGTGCTTTCTCATCCTTAGTTCTTGATAACTAATTCTTCTCTGGGCAGCATCTTTCCTTTCAGTCTTGACACCTGACCAAAGAGCTCTACCATACCACATAGGTAGGATGAGTGCTCACTCCTTGTCAAAGACTCCAAAGCCAGGCTTACAAACCAGGACTACCGTTCCATTAAAAAAGATACCTCTAAGTCCCACAAGTAAACAGATGGTGAAGTATGGATGAATTTTAACTTTGCATTTATGCCAAAAACATCAGGTTCTGGATTTTTGAAAGGAAATTCAAGGGTAAATTACATTATTTGTGCCCAGCCATCCATCTACTATCCTTACACTCTTCCTTAAAAATGAGTATGTTGGAAATTCTGAGGAAGAAAAATAAATCACAAGAAGGTAACCTATGATAGTCAGACTTACTTCTTGCCATGGATTATTACACCAATCACTGTTGGGTCAAAGTCTTTCTGGGAACATCCATGATCACTGGGACAACTTTGGAAAGGGCAAGGTCTTGTTCCAATTACTGAGTAGTGGGTAAGTTCATTTTTCAACAAGCAGAACATGATAGAGACCTGGCTAGAAAGTTTTGGGATGGTTCTACAAAGATCCAGTTTCTTAACTTTATAGCCATGCCCTTGTCCCAAAAAAGCCTGGGGGAGATACTTTTAGGATACTGATGGAATAAACTCCACTTTTAGGATACTGATGGATCGGAGGTGTTTTTGACTTGACACGACACAAGGGGGAGCTACAGCATTTTCCTTTCCAAACTAAAGAGCGGTGCAATTCTTCAGTACATCTTCAGCTTAGTTAAGGATAAATATAATATAGGGCTAGATAGAAGCTATGAGGAAATTTTACTTGAAAACTTAACTTGAAAATGTATTAAATACCACAAGTGCTGGAATAAGGTTCCTCAAAATACCAATCTGTCTTTTTTTTTTTTTTTCTGGTACCAGGAATCAAACTCAGGACCTTTCTCTTGCCAGGCAGGTGCAGTGCAACTGAGCTAAATCCCCGGCCTCAAATCTGTCTTATCTAAAGGATCAATTCTCTGAACAAGAAAAATGCCAAGTTGCCTTTATTTGTTGATTTTTTAACTTGTCCTGAAATATTCTTAATATTGAATTCCCAAAATCGAAATCATATCTGTAAACCCTCAAAAATGATTCTCATTCATCTCCCTCCTTAAGTGGTACCTCATTTCTGCATGCCTGTTACATTTCTTCCCTATTTGGTGCCATTTAGAAAGTGTGTGTGTGTGTGTGTGTGTGTGTGTGAAAGAGAAGGGGGAGAGAGAGGAAGGAAGAATGGGAGACAAAGAGGGGGAGGAGAGGAAAACAGACACTACCTCAAAGTCTATAAATTTATAGACAATAATTGAGGTCTAGTACAAATGTTACCTCTTCCATGAATGTGTCCATGATTCTTCAAACCTAAAATTTAAAATGTATAAATATTTGGAGAGCAGCAAGGCACATGTATTTTTTCCAATACACAAGTTCTAGGAACCCAAACCATCTATCCCACATGGTTTATTGTGTTCATTAACATGAATCTATTATTCCATTATATTCAATATAACTTTATGAGACCCTTACCCAGGAAGATACAAGATGCAAATAGCTTTATTGTCCAGTCCAGCAACTCTTCAATAGAAAATGCAATGGACTGAATAGTTGTGTCCCTTCTCAAATTCTCAAATTTGTATGTTGAAATCATAATCTGTGATGATCAGAATTAGGTAATAAGAGTAGAGCACTCAAAATCAGGAAGTATTCTTCACCACGTGAAGACACAGTGAGAAAGCCCTGCTCTATGAATACAGAAGGGATACCTTACAAGACACTCAGTCTGCCAGCACCCTGACCTTGGAATTCCCAGCTTCTAGAACTATGAGAAATCAACTCCTGCTGTCTACAAGTCACTCAAGTTTATGGTATTTTGTTATAGCAGACTAAATAGACCAAGATACAAAACATCAGCTTTTATCCTAAGGATCTCTAAACATCTTGCTTCCAAATCCATGGCTCTCCAGACTCACCAATTCTAAACCATCATATCATAATTTTAATCCAATTTTAATGAATCCCCCCTCATTAAGCAAGACTTCAAAATCTCAATATCCTAGCCTTGCCCTTCCCCCTCCAAAACACTATCAGACTGTGCCAAAGTAGTCTTTTCCCTTAAGGTGGTAAACAATAAACTTAGCTAGCTTTCTGGTGATATTTGGAGCAACAGTATTTAACATACCTCTTCAACAAAAGTTAGGTCAAGTAATTAATTCACAGGGTGAAATGATGGGATTTGGTTTGGATTTAGTAGGTATGGGATAATTGTAAAAAGAAGTCCTTACTTTGGGATCTGACTTTGATTCCAGCAATTTGACTCTTCTTATAATTACTGTTTTATGTATTTTACTTTTTCATGATTTTGACTGGACACATGACAGCACATCTGACAGAAGCCATATGTCCTATAGCGGGTGCTAATTTAAAGCTAACACCATAGTAGAAGAGCTGCTTTCTTTCATTCTTTAGAGTCAATTTTTTCTGCTTCATAAGCAAAGCACCTTTGGAATTCAGTGCACCACATATGCTTCTCTGAGGAGCTTCTGGGTAACTATGCAGGCTTCTGCTGGATATGCCACTTACCATATAGGTACAGAGACAAGAAAAATAGATTCATAAGACCAAGTTGATCAATAATACATTAATTTACTTGATGCCTCCTGACAAGGGTCAGAATTCCTGAGAATTTCCTTGGAAACTTGCAATTTTCTCATTGAAAGAGACAGTGAGTTGTAGTGGGCATTATCTACTGTAGCTGTTTTCAGCAATTTCTAGTGTAATTCTCCATGTGTGCTGGGGATGACACGTGACAGTTTCCAAACACTAAGGCAGGGATATTTCCCATACAGAATCATGAAACATGTGCCACAAACAAATTTGCCCATGCTCCACATTTCCAAGTGAGAAAATAAGCCAATGAATTTATGACCTGCTCTAAGGCACAAAGCTAATTCCCTCTCATTCTTTTAATATCAGCACACATACTTTCAAAACACACATCTTCATAGCTAAAGCCTGAACCTAGCTTCTCCATTGAATTCCTGTGCAGTATTTTTCTAAGGTACACATTGACATTTTCTATTTATGTCTTCCAGATATGTGAAAACAAATAAAGTGTATGTCTAAGAAAAACTAGTCTTTCAAGTTCTAGATGCTTACACTGCTCACTTACTTTCCCATTGAGGGCTTGAAAAACACGAACAGTGACATGTGCAGAAACTAAACGGACTAGGGGAATGAAATACAGGTAAGGCTCAATTTCTTTAATATGAAAAAAAGAGACCAATACTCAACACTGGACATACTCTTACTAATGTGCTAGAGTGGGCTGCCACCAAATATGGGTTTTCAATATTAAGGTTATTTCATTATATCAAAGAAGTTAGAAATAAAGGCCCGGTGTAAGAGCATGTTGTTTACTCCTCTGAGATACTTGTCTTCTGTCCCTCTCAACAGCTAAGGCTATTTAATGCATTTTATACCAGGAATTTCCATTTATATCTTGATAGCACATACAGTCTAGGCAATAACCCTTGTTCTCCTCTTTATTGTTCTTACCAGCATTTTTGTTTCTGTGTTTCTCTCCTGCTCTAGTTCTTCTCCCGGCTGAAGATGTAAAAAGCTTTTTAGAGGGTAAGCAACATTTTGTGCTTCTGGCTGTTGCTCATTCACTTGTTTAAAGTATGTGATTTTACCATGTTTTTTGTTTTGTTTTGTTCGTGTGTGTGTATATGTGTTTTATGGTATTAGTGACTGCACTCAAGAGGGCACTGACCTCTATCTCCAACCTTTTTATTATTTTACTTTGAGACAGAGTCTTGCTGAGTTGCCCAGGATGATCTCAAATTTATGATCCTCTTGCCTCACCCTCCTGAGGAGCTGGGATTAGAGTCAGGTGGCATCCAAGCCAAGCACCATGTAGATTCTTTAAGAGACAATGGCTTTTAACTATCAGGAAAACTAAAACACAGAGTAATAGCTAAAACAAATTTTTCCATAATAATCACAATTTTACCTACTCTCAACTGACATATTTATCATCATTGAGGTCCTTGCTGAACTTTAATGCTAAGCAGTTCTGTAGGTGAAAACATCAATTACCCACGTCAGTATTTTTAGCCAAACATATACACTACAGCATAGAAGAGCAACAAAATAGAATTACTTGAAAATAATAATATTAAGAGAACAGAAATGGATACAGAGCTGTGTTATCTACTTAAAAGAATACTGATCTGAACTTTAGAAGAACAAATGCCTGGCCTTTGCTTTGATGGTAGCAGCTCTGAGAACTGAGAACTACCCCTGACCTGATTGCAACTCTCTGGATGTGGCTAATGAGACAGAGGACCTGAAGTTTTAATTTATTTAGTTTTATTTAAAGCTACAAGTGACTAGTAATAACCATATTGGACATAAGGACATGTAAAGTAGGACAACTGTAGGCATAGCCTAATACCTTGCAAGATCTGGAAAATCTATCTACCATTTTCCACATGGTAGATGCTGTCAGTTGGGTGACCCAAATCCTATCTACACCATGTCCCTTTCCAATCCCCATTTATGGAAAACGTGTGATACAACCATCAACAGATAGCAGCAGGAGTCTACGGAGTTTGTTTACTTGATAAAGCACAGGCCTAGAAGGACCCATTTTGCCATTGGAAACTCACTCTTCCCTTTTCATCAGTTGACTATGTATACAGGATAGCCGGAGTAAGAAAATGAAACACAGTGAGACAAGTACAGTATAAAGAGGACAGTGAGACTAAGGAAGCCTTTCTGGGTCCATGAGGTAAGTATGAAGATGAAATCCAACCAGAATTGAAAACTCAGAAGATTTCTTAAGAACATGTCTCCCTGAAGACATCCCTGAGCCACCATAATAACCGCTATATTTATTTAAGCTACCGGCGCTGTGTTTTATTACTTGTAGTTGAAATCCCAGGACCACTGGATATGGAATGCCATGAAGTTTAAGGGCAAATGCTGGGAAAAAAAAGTCATTTTAGATTAGTTCAGTGGTGATGAACATATGGCATGAGTGCCACAGTTGCCTGTGATAACTGAAAGCTCTAAAAGTTTTGCCATCACCAGATTAGTTTAATTGGAAGGCAAATTCAGGATGGCAGAGTAAAATGAATGATCACAAGAGCATCCATCCTCTATAATGATCTAGAGCCACTACGCAAGGAGTGAATTTACTACCAATACATTTTCTGTGGTGTGACAATTAAACAAACTCTTGTTTGACTAAGATCTTGTAGTTGGGAGTTTATACGCAGTAAATTTTTTTGGCTATATAGTATGGAGTTAGATATGTCTGCATGATACTTCATTTTAATAATTCCATATTCATGTTGAAAAGAGGCCTTAAATAGAAAATTTGACAGCCCAAGTTATTCTATGAAATATAAACTCCTACTTAGTAAAGCCACTGGAGTTACTCGAAGTGAATGGTTTCCTGATATTCTATTTAAGTCTATTTCACATTCACATTTGCTTCAGTATGTAACAGTTGGGATTCTGACAGGCAATGATGGAATGGCAAAGAATAGGGGCAGGGGATTTAGCTCAGTGGCATTGCGCCTGCCTCACAACCACAAGGTCCTAAGTTCCGATCCCTGGTACCAAAAAAAAAAAAAAATAGAGAGCTGGAAAAATGGATCCACATCAATAAGTGTAAAGCAGCAGGAAAGCATGAAGCACCTTGCAAGAGAATGTAATGTCCCTTTGAACACAGAGTTCCGTGGTATGAGGCCCTAAGATGTAGAATCTAGGGAGTCCAAGGTGTGGCCCCAGAGATGGAAGGAGAAAAACTATCTTATAACAGTGGAATCTGAGCTCAAGAGAGACCTGAGAAGACAATCATCTCCCCACTTAGGTCAGGCAGCACATCTGAGTGGGAGTGGACATTTGACATTCAGATCATAGGTAGAATTAGGTGCATATAGGTTGAACACTGGGTGTCACTGTTGAACACAGTGGGTCGCGATGTTTAGGAGGCTTCAGAACCACTTGAGAATCACTTCAAAAAATCACGAAAGAGAATAAATGTGTTTGTGACTACCAAAAAGATGAAAAAAAGTACAATTTGATTTTTATTCCTGCTAAAGACTATTCATGTAACCAACTTAATTCAGAAAAGAACTCCCTCCACAGACATCACAGGAAACACCAATTTAATTGCCTTTTGGTCACTTTATGTTAGGAAGAGAATGACTGTGTCTGTGATTTAAGTTTTACACAGAGTACCAAGAAAATGAGGGGGGTGCATTTCAGTGAGAGTATTGAGTGCCAAGTAGTCTAGGAACAGAACACAGCAGACTGCTGTTGATTTTGCTGGTCTGTATGCAATCAAAGCACTGCTGTCTACTGTGGGAAACCTTAACCACTGTCCACCAAGACTGGCAGAAGAGGGCACCCAGGCCATGTGAAGACAATCAGGACCCCACCCCCACCCCAAATCCAAGGGTGTTCCCTTCCCACATAACAGGGGAGGCACTGGTAGCTGTCTCCTTGTGCTTTTCTGTGCCAGGAAAAAACAGAGTCAGAAAGCAAGAGAAAACAGAGTTGTGATGCAGAAAGAAAATACAGTACTGTAACAGGAAATTAAGTGCTACTCCAGAATTTCTTAGTACCATGCCATAAATTCCCTTTTTTCCTTATAAACTACTTTGAATTTTGATACCTTCAATTAAAAGTAGCCCCACTAATGTATCATGTTTAATAGTCCATTCAGAATATATGACCTCTATAAGGAGCTGATGACATGGGTATAATATTAAGAAACCAGGACATTAACCATGGATATAGCTTGAACTTATGTTTTCTGAAAATATGCATAGAGGTCTAACACTTCCTACTGCTGTTATAAAACAGATTCATACCTGAAATAAACACAGTATAGGTTTGTTTGGGCAGGGGTTGGAGGGGGGAGACAGGATATATAACTATGTAGTCCTACCTAGCCTTGAATTTACTATGTAACCCAGGTTGGCCTTGAACTTGAAATTCTCCTGCGTCAGCCTTCTAAATTCTTGGATTACAGGCATGTGCCACCATACCCGGCTCAAGAATAATTTTTAATGTAATAATTCAGGAGCCTGATCAGTGCTACTTCTTAATGTAAGGAAATCCCACCTCTTTCCATATGTCACTGTGCCACAGAGCAGGGACTTCTCTGAGGTTAGTACATGCAGGGACTTAAGAATCCTTGGTGTTGATGGGGCATGAAAAATCCCTAGTCTCACAGCCAAGTTCGTCAGACAAGGACATTTGGGTCAGAGAGGTTTTGGGTGTTTGAACCCAGGCTGGAACTCAATTCTCTTAAGTACAATCTCCCTCTTCTAATCTCCCTCCGTAGTGAGTGAGCTAAACTTTTTTATTTTACTTGTGAAAGGGTGGGAGGGGAACATGCCAGAGATGAGGAACAGCACAATAGTTACAAAGTACATAGAGGTGAGCTGCGCAGGAGAAGAGAGTTTGGGTAATGAGGATATTTGTCATCTCAGTAACTAAACTCTACAGGGTAAGGTCCAAGAATGTCTGCCCTATCCCGATTTCTACTTTCCAGTGCACAGTTAGAATATGTTCCACGAGCTACGCGTCCTACATGCAGGCAAAAGGTTAACAGCCTTCCAGGGATTCTCAAGAAGTGACTCATTCAGTGTCCTCTAGACAGCATTTAAGTTTTTAACTATAGATGTGGCTGACCGGGTTGGAGTGCCATTGGTCTCACAGCTCCAATTAATTTTTTCACCTTCCTCTTTCCCACTCACTCCACATTTTCCCTCCTCTGTTTTAATGATGCAAACAGCACTGAGGCACCATCATTTTCTATACCTCAACTGAAATGGATTCACATAATAGTTTTACAGCACTGAGCATTCAAGTCACAATTGCTGTCTGGTTTGCCTTGCTCTGCCTTAATGGCCAACAGAAAATACTCTCAGAGACCTTTATAGGAAAGCAGGGAACTTCTTAACATAATAATAGCATCTTAACAATTCACTGGAATGCATTATGGGCTTAGCTGGTTTTTAAGATTCTGTCTTTTTCCAAGCTTCTGATGTACTTTTTTTCTTTTCACTGCCCATAATGAACCTCATTCTCTTAATTTATCAGTCACTCAAAATCCGAGTGACTTGAAAATTACAGACCATCCACTTGGATAAATTATTTGGCATAATAATGCATAATGATACAACCTAAATAATCGGGGCAAACCTTGCCCTTGAAATCCCAGTCCTATATTCTATTATGGCATATGGTTATCAATTCAACCTAGTAGACAGCATAACTGGCTGTTAGGTACTGTCACTGAACTACAATGTTGACTCTAAAATTACAGGTGTTATTTATCAGCTAAACCATCTGTTATAGTCCTAGCAGACACTCAGAGATAGCTGCTGCTAACATGAAGATGGCTGGAAATCCAGCTTCAAAGAGTGACCTGAAGTACAGTAGCTAGTTAGGGAGCTCAAGTACTAACGACTTCTTTAAAAGAATGCATTTGGAATTTTCAACAGAGAAATGCTTATGAATACTTGGAATTTTTTTAAAAGCCTAAAGTTCCAATGATTGATTGTACACACAGCCAAGTCTGCACTTACTGAAAAGGAGGGTATGGGAAAAATATTGCTTTCACTTAGTTTTAAGAGAAGTGATATGTGGCAGTCTGTGGGTTTGGAGAAAAGGATGTAATTAATTATGCACAGCAGCAGTTTCCTTATTGAATGGGATAGCCCAACTCTCAGAAGTTGCCAGTGACAGATTGGGGCTGCAGAGACACAGCAATGGCCCTTGCAGTGAAAGTCATTACAGTAGATGTCAGCCGATGTAAATCACAAGCAAGGAATGCAAACTCCCACCAGCAGGCCCAGATTAGAGTTAGCAACTGAGGTGAATTTTTATGTAGAATGTTGTTCTACTATTAAAACACAAAGAGACGACGCAAATTACCCTTTTAGCAACTATAAACTCCAAGCTTCCACACAGGGAATTTCTTTATCTGTGTTTTACATGTAAGCAATACTCTGTAACTATTTCCAACACTGATCCTTCGTGGTTAGAGAAAAGACGGAGGGTGTTATAGCTCAGGCTGCAGTAACAGATACCATAGACTGGGTGGCTTAAACAACAAAAATATATTTTTGCATGTTTCTGAGGCTGGAAAGTACAAGACTAAGCAGGGTTTAGTTTATGGTGAGACCTCCTCAGTATACTCACAAGAACTTTCTTTGGTGTGTATGCTGGGGGGAGGGGCGGCAGGAGGAAAAGGAGAATGAGAGAAAAAGAAAGATCTTTCTCTTCTTACAAGTCCCTCAATCCTACAGGATTAGAAAACCAATCTAATGACTTCATTTAACCTTAATTACCCACTAAAAGTTCTATCTCTAAATACATTGGGGGTTAGAGCTTCAACATATGAACTGGGGGTGCACAATTCAGTCCCCAGCAGAGCTGATGTCCTTTGGGGTTATGCGCATTATTTTGTTCCAATGAAATTTGTTCTGTTTACATGGAAATAATAACGCAAGATCTTGTAAGCAAATCAGGGGTGTTGTCAGGTTCTTGGAGCTGTCTATTGCAGACATTGTCCATAAAGAGCAAAAATGAATACATGGTAGTATTTGATAGGAATATTTTCAGAGATATGAGCCAACCAAATTGGCAGTAGTAGTTCAAGTATCCTCAAACTGTAGCTACTTGGGTGGGGCCTTCTCCCCAAATATCTGAGCACTCACATGCTATGTCTTCTCTCCCAAAATCCCTGGCTGCCAATAGAGAAGACATGGTAACAACTGCATTAGGACATTTTCTTCCTCTGCTAGACCCATTTGATATTCCCCACCCTTAGTTCTTTTTGACTTGTATGATTTTATTTTCTGAAAACTGAGAGCCAGAGATTCTTAGAGAGAGCCTAACAAAGATTTCTCTTTGTCAGGAGGTAATAGAACCAAGATGCAGAGATCCTGGACAGGAATGTAGCATGTGAAATGGCATAAAATTGTTAAACTGTGCCTCAGGTGAGTCCTTAATCTAAATTTACAGTTATTCAAAAGTGCTTTTTGGTGATTTTTTTTTTCACTTGGAATGTGCTGAAAGAACCTTGGCATGAGACATTTGGAGAAACTATAGATACAAGTTAGTATTAATTGCTGTTAGGATTATTGTTATATTTAGTCTTACTTTTAACTCAATACCCTTTAACCACTTAAAAGTATACCCCAAGAGTCACTCGGGCAGAGCGTTTGTTTATGTGCTGACTCTCCTGAGCATCACTTGCACATGTCTTTTCAACCAGTGGATTCTTGTATTGAATAAATTTGATAAAATTGTTGTTTTTATGTTTCCTGTTATATTATCTTATAAAAGTTAATAGGGCTGCCAGTTTGCCCTTGCAGTCAGAGGCGGGTGGCTGTGCCCTGCTCTGTCCGGCTTGCCCCACCCAGTTGACCAGACCACCGTACTTGGTAAGTTGGAGGGATCATCACCTCCCATTTGAATCTGGACTCTTTTCAGGGGGAAGACAGCTGGAATCTGCAGTAGAACCTTGCAGAGTTCAACCCTGCAGGAGGACAGGGAGCTCAATTTGGGACTTGCAGCTAGAAATCTGTCTGAATCTCACGGGTCTGTGACTGGCTTACTGAGACTCATTGACTTATAACTGACAGTACCAAAAACAAAAATGAGAAGACATTTAAGCAAGACACAAACTCATACTTCTTCCACCCCACAAAAGACAATTTCTGGGGAAAATGAGGTGGAAAAGTCTGATAATGAGCCACCTGGACACCCTAAACTTATAGCACAGGAAGTAACAAAAGAGATGAATGAGGCTCTAGAAAAATTAAAAGCAGAAATAATCTCCCAGGTAACTACAGAGATGGTGAGCAGAGTGAAAGACATAATTACAGGCTCTAGAACAGAAACAGATAAAAACAGATGAGCTCAAAAATATGCTGGAAGCCACAAATGTCCAGCATAAGAAAGAAATAGAAACCATGATCGCCCAACATAAGAAATGAAATCCATGAAACAGATTCAAACAGATACTCAGGAGATTAAAAACTCCACTGAAAGCATGCAGAGTAGATTAAGGGAATCTGAAGATAGAATATCAGATATAGAAGACAGGATTGCGGTGAAGGACCATGAAAACAGAGATTTCTTAAAAATAGTAAGGACCACGAGAAATCAATCCAGCAGCTGCTAGATGATGCAAGGAAGAATAACAAAAGACAATAGGAGTCCATGAAAAAACATGAGAAAATACAACTGACATAAAAAAATGTTCACAGAAGTAATAGTAGAAAACTTCCCAGACAGAGATAGAGAATTGGACATACAGATTAAGTGAGGCATATAGAACTCCAACGAGCCATGATGAAAAATAATCTATGCCTAGACACATGATAATCAAGATCCCAGAAACCCAACAGGAGAACAAAATCCTACAGGCAGTTAGAGAAAAGAAACAAATCACCTACAAAGGAAAGCCCATCAGAATCACAGCAGACTTCTCAACACAAACCCTCAAATCAAGGACAGCCTGAAGTCAAATATTTCAAGCCCTAAAAGAAAATAACTTCCAACCTAGACTGTTGCATCTGGCAAAATTATCTTTCAAAATTGATGGGGAAATTAGATACTTTCATGACAAAGAACACCTGAGAAATTTCATGAACACCAAAACCAGCACTCCAAACAATCCTAAGCAATATCCTAGAAAAAAATCAAGGAAGATCACAACTCCTTGAGGACAAAAAGAGGGAAGCCACCAGGAAAGGTAAGAAAATAAAAGGAAAGGGGAAAAAACCCAAGAAATACAAAAGCCACCAATAGTAAAACATCATGACAAGGATGAGTCAATATCTATCAATTATAACTGTCAATGTTAATGGTCTCAATTCACCAATCAAAAGAAATAGACTAACAGAATGGATTAAGAAGCAAAACCCAGCAATATGCTGTATACAAGAAACACACCTAACTCAAAAAGAAATTCACAGACTGAAAGTAAAAGGATGGAAAACCATCCTTCAGCCATTCTCCACACGACAGGAACCCAGAAAAAAGCAGGGGTAGCAATCTTATTTGTAGACAAAGTAGATTTCAAACCAAAACTAATTACGAGGGACAAAGATGGTCACTACATCTTGTGAAGGGAACAATCCAAGAGGAAGAGATGACAATCCTAAATATATATGCACCAAATACAAATGCCCCCAACTATACAAAACAAATATTAATGAACATGAAAAACCAAATAAGCACTAACACAATTGCAGTGGGGGATCTCAATACCCCATTATCATAATTAGACAGATCATCTAGACAAAAAAATTAACAACGAAATTCTAGAACTGAACCAAGCTACTGAAGAAATGGACTTAATAGATGTTTACAGAGTGTTCCACCCTACAAAATCAGAGTACACATTCTTTTCAGCTGCACATGTGTCATTCTCCAAAATAGACGATATGCTAGCTCATAGGACATGTCTAAGTAAATGTAAAAGTAAAGTTACCCCTGTGTATTATCAGACCATAGTGCAATAAAACTGGAGATCAATAACATAAGAAACTGCAAAACTCCTACAAACACATGGAAATTAAATAAGACCCTCCTGACCAACCAATGGGTCACAGACGAAATTAAAGAAGAAATTAGTTTCTACAAGTAAATGGTAATGCCAGTACAACATACAGGAATCTATGGGACACAATGAAAGCAGTTCTCCATGGGAAATTCATAGCAGTCAATGCCCATATTAGGAAAACAGAGATAACTCAAGTAAATAACCTAATGCAGAACCTTAAGCTCCTAGAAAAAGAAGAGCATAACAAACCCAAAGCTCGTATAAGAGTGAAAATTATAAAGATCAGAGTAGAAATCAAAGCAATGGAGACTAATGATACCAAAAATCAACGAATCAAAGAGTTTTCTGTAAAAGAATAAATAAAATCAATAAATCTTTAGCTAACCTTCTCAAAAAAAGGAAAGAAAAGGTTCAAATCCATGCAATTAAGAACAAAAAAGGGGAAGGCATAACAGACCCAGCAGAAATCCAAAGCATCATCAATACCTACTTTGAGAACCTGTATTCTAATAAAATGGAAAACAGAAGTGGACAGATTCCTAGATACATATGAATTGCCAAAGTTGAATGAAGAAGATATAGAAATTCTAAACACCCCAATAACAATGAGTGAAATTGAAAATGTAATAAAAAATTTACCAACAAAGAAATCCCAGGTCCTGATGGTTTCACTACTGAATTCTACAAGACATTTAAAGAAGAACTAATGCCATTGCTCTTTAAACTCATCAAGGAAATTGAAAGGGAAGCAAACTTCCAAACTCATTCCTAGAAGCAAGTATTACTTTGATTCCAAAACCAGAGAAAGACCCAACCCAAAAAGAGAACTACAGGCCGATCTCCCTAATGAATATTGATGCAAAAATCTTCAACAAGATACTGGCAAACAGAGTACAAAGGGTCATCAAGAAGATCATAGTCCCGGGGGTTTTAGCTCAGTGGTTTCACTGCCTGCTGCACAAGCGCAAGGACCTGAGTTTGATCCCCGGTACCGAAGAAAAAGATCATACATGCTGACCAAGTTGGATTTATCCGTGGGATGCAAGGATGGTTCAACATTCTTAAATCAATAAATGTAATACACTATATTAACAGAGTCAAGGACAAAAACCATATGGTCATCTCAATAAATGCAGAAAAGGCATTCGACAAAATCCAACACCCATTTATGATAAAAATCTTACACAAAATTTGAATAGAAGGTCTTTATCTCAACTTGATTAAGGCTATCTATGAAAAACCTACAGCCAGCATCATACTAAATGGTCAAAAACTGAAAACTTTCACGCTAAAATCAGGAACAAGACAAGGATGCCCACTATCACCACTCCTGTTCAATAGAGTTCTGGAAACATTAGCCACAACGATTAGAAAAGAGAAAGAAATAAAAAGAATAAAAATAGGAAAGGAAGAAGTTAAACTGTCATTATTTGCTGATGACATGACACTTCACATAGACTACCCAAAATACTCAGCCAAAAGACTTCTAGACTTAACTAACAGATTCAGGAGAGTAGCTGGATATAAGGTCAACACTCAAAAAGCAATAGCCTTTTTATATACAAATAATAGACACACTGAGATAGAAATTAGGGAAACAATTCCTTTTACAATGGCATCCAAAAAAATGAAATACCTAGGAGTCAATCTAACAAAGGAAGCAAAAGACCTCTACACTGAAAATTACAGTACTTTGAAAATGGAGATTGACGAGGACATAAGAAAATGGGGAAAATATCACTTGTTCCTGCATAGAAGAACCAATATAGTGAAAATGGCCATACTTCCAAAACTATTATATAGGTTTAATGCAATACCCATTGAAATTCCAACAATATATTTCACACAACTACAGAAAGCAATCCAAAAATTCATTTGGAACCAGAAGAGACCTAGAATAGCAAAAGAAATTTTAGGCAACAGAGATATGGCTGGGGGTATTACAATCCCCAACTTGAAACTATACTGCAAAGCTGCTGTGATAAAAACAGCATGGTACTGGCAAAGAAACAGACCCAAGGATCAGTGGAATAGACTAGAAGATGCAGAAACAACTACAGATATGCTCAGCTACCTCATCTTTTACAAAGGACCCAGCCATCCTCATTGGAGGAAAGACAGCCTATATAATAAATGGTGTTGGAAAAACTGGATTTCAACCTGCCAAAGATTAAAACTAGACCCATGCCTAACACTATGCACTAAACTAAGATCGAAGTGGATTCGATTTAAATATTAAGATAGAAATACTAAATTTGCTGGAAGATAAGTTAGGCAGAACTCTTGAAGACATTGGTATAGGTAAAGACTGTATGAATCTCAGTGGCACGGGAACTAGCACAAAGAATCAACAACTGGGATCTTACCTTATTAAAAAGCTTCTGCACTGCAAGAGAAACCACCAAAAGAGCTAAAGACAACCTACAGTGTGGGAAAAATTTTTCAGCAACTGTACCTTAGACAAAGGACTACTATCTCGAATATATAAAGAACTGAAAAAAATCAGACCCCTCAAATTCAAAGACCCAATTCAAAAATGGGCATCTGAAATGAACAGACATTTCTCAGACAAAGAAGTAAAAGCCACAAATAAATATATGAAATAAATATTCAACATCACTGGTCATTCAAGAGATGCAGATGAAAACAACACTCAGATTCCTCCTCAACCCAGAAAGAACGGCTGCTATCAAGAAATCAACAAATAACAAATGCTGGCGGGGGTGTGGGGAGAAAGGAACCCTTCGCCATTGCTGGTGGGAGTGCAGACTGGTGCAACCACTGTGGAAATCAGTATGGAGATACCTCAAAGAACTAGGCTTAGAAGTCCCATTCGACTCAGCTATGCCCCTGCTGGGTATCTTCCCAAAAGAATTAAATGAATCATACCACAGCGATATATGTGCACCCAAGTTTATCGCGGCACAGTTTGTAATATCTAAAGCTTGGAAACAGCCCAAGTGCCCATCAACTGGAAACTGGATTAAAAAAAAGTGTTGTTTTTTTTTTTATAAAGTGGGAGTACTACTCAGCCATAAAGAACGAGAAACTAGAGTCATTTATAGCTAAATGGATGCATATTGAGGCCATCCTCTTAAGTGAAATAAATAGGAGACACATGTGTAAATACTAAATAGATTCTCTAGTGTGAGAAACTGAAAGTGTAATTAAGGATACACACGGATGAAATGGCCTAATAACATATTTCTCAGATTGTCTTTCCATCGCGTGTCATATGATTGCATGGAAATTTAAATTAGGGAGAAGCTTGGCTTATGTGGAGTTTGCTAACTAACTGGAGTTTTTTTCCAGAGCACTATTTGTTCAATGTTGGTTTTGGGGATCTTTCTGAAACAAATCACATCCTCTGGTGTCTTGTTGGTGCTTGAGATGCTTTTTTAAGTTATATGGAAAAATGCTTAAGTGCTTTTCAGTTTTGTTTTGAGTTCTACTGTATTTGAATATTATTGTAGTTTTTTCCCCTTGCATTGTTCTTCTTTTCATGATTTTAATTTTTGTATGTGTGTGTGTTTGATAAGTTACTTTTTAAAAAATTAATAAAAATGAAATTTTTGCCATGCTGTATTTAAATAATTGAACTGGTAAGTGATTAAGGGAAAACATAAGATAAAACACTCAACCTCGAGAAATTTAGTTTCAATTCTTATGAATGCCCACTACCATCTCAACAGAATTCTCAAGATCGGTGAGAGTCAATTAAATATAACCCTCAAATTCATCTAAAGGTCTAGCTAAGTAAGCCCAGCACTCTAGCATCTTTATCTCACTGTCCATTGCAGCCATAGCAGGCTGGACACTGAACCCTAAACTTAATCAGACCTTTTGTGAGCCTAGCCTTTGCATACATTTTACCATTTGTATAGAAGCCTGTATGCTTCAACAAGCCCCTAATCATAACTCATTTAGATTTTTCAAAAAACTTTTAAAAACTATTCTTTTAAACAGGTTTAATTTCCACAGAGTGAGTAGTGGTAATATTTTTCATTTCTGATTAGCAATTAATTAGTAATTTGTCTTCTTATGTTTTTCTTTGTTTTCCTGGTCAAGAGCTTATCAATTTGATTGTTCTTTAAAAAAAAAAAAAAAAACCTGATTTTGGTTTTGTTGATTTCTTATTTCTCCTCTAATTTTTGTCTTTAAAACAAATTTCTTTTCTATGTTTGCTATAAGGCTAAAATTGTTTATTTTTCTCTAGATTCCTAGGGTGAAAGGCAAAATAATTTCACATCTTTCCACTTTTCTAATATGTAGATTTAATACCATAAAATAATCTCTGGAGAACTTTTTTATTCCCCACAGATTCTAGTAAATTGAATTTTAGTTTTTGTTTAGTTCAAAATATTAGAAATATCCTGTTTAATCTACAAATTTTTTGAGACTTTCCAGCTTTGTGTCACTGATTTTTATTTTAACTGTGGTCAAAGAGCATATTTTACATAATTTCTATCCCTTTAAATTTGTTCAAGTGCTTTATATGGTCCAGAACTTGATGTATGTTGCTCAATGTTCCAAGTGAGCTTGAGAATGTGTATTCTGCTGTTGTTTGAGTAATCTATAAATGTCAATTAGATAGAGTTGATTGATGGTAGTGCTATTTGGGTCAGCCATACCTTTACTGATTTTTTCTGCCTGCTTGAACTATTAATGAATAAAAGAGTTGTATGAAGTGGCCTAGTGTGATGGTGGGTTTGTCTGTTTCTCCTTGAAGATCTATCAGCTTTTGCCTTACACACTGACAATCTGTTGTTAGGTGCATATACATTAAGAATTGTTTTGTCTTCTTTGAAGGACTGACTCCTTTTTATTCTGTAATGCCACCTTTTGTCCCTGAAAATTTTTCCCTTTTCTAAAATCTGCTTAGTTTGAAAATAATATAGCTATACAGTTTCTTTTGATTAGTGTTAGCATCTCTCTCCATTCTTTTACTTATGAAGGATCTTAATCTTTATATTTAAAATTGGTTTCTTATAGACAACATATACTTGGCTTTATTTTTTTATCCACATTGACCATCTTTATCAACTGATGTTTTCAGACAATAAAAATTTTAAGTGCCTATTGTATAAATGAATTAAAATGTAGTATGTTGGTAACCATTTCTGTTCACTGCTCTTACTCCCTGACCCCATTTGCCTTCTCTGCAATTAATTGAGCAATTTGAATGACCCTACTTTATCTCCTTTCCTAGCATACCAGTAATACTTCTTTTCAAAAAAAGAAACTAGTGGTTCCTGTACAGTTTACAATATGCACTTAGAAATCTAAGTTCACCTCCTAATAATGCAATGTTGCTCTATATGTAGTGCTGGTACTTTATACTTTAAAATATAGTATTTCCATTTCTAAACTCCCATTCATTACAATACTACTGTCATCAGATTGACTTTGGATGTTCTGGAATCATCAGCTATTGTTTTGTTTTTGTGTTGTTTTTTTTTTTTTTTGGTACCGGGGATTGAACTCATGTCCTTGCGCTTGCACAGCAGGCGGTGAAACCACTGAGCTAAATCCCCAGCCCTCATCAGCTATTGTTATTATTTAAACAGTTAACTTTACAAGTTAATTACAATTACATTAATTTTTTCATTTACTTTCATTTAATCCTTATCTGATACACTTTCTTTCTATGGAAATCTGATTTCTATTTCAATCATTTTCATTCTGTGCTACCAGTGAGACCAAAGAATTCAGAAACTCTTTAACCTTATAAAGTCTGAGTCCTTCTTAATCATTTCAACTGCAGCAAGAGACACTATGACGTATCTAGCATTCAGAAGCATCTCTCTATAGCCACACTGCATGGATTTGAACCCAAATCTCATGGGTGAACAAGAACTGAACCATTGTAAGGCTCAGTATCAAATCTCACATTTATACAGGGAGAATATGTCCTTAACTCACCAGGTAGATGTAGCAATTTAATGTATGTTGGCTGGCACACATTAAGCAAGCAAAAAATACTGTGTTATTGTTTTGGGCGCTACTACTTCATAGAACCAAAGTCTGCTGAGAAAGTTAATGAAAAAAGTTTATGCAAGCATTCCAGATGTGGGAACTTCCTGTGATCACTGGAATAGTTGCAGTTGAAAAACATTCCACTGAGTAAATTCCTTTGCTTTCTTTTTCCCTCTGAAGTAAGGCTCTGAGATTGCCACTCTTTTGGGTGTCCTCAAGCCCTCAAAGCCAAGAATGCTCCATAAATAGGTCCAAGACCTAGCTAAAGACTTCTCAACTTCTGCTTGCTTGCCTTCCAATTCTCTTCCTCAAAAGTACTGGTAACAATCTCAAATAACAAACCAGAGAATGATCTCAGACTTAAGATTCAAGAAGCCTTTGGAAGTACAAGAATCCTAATCATTCCAGGTACCCTATGCCTGTTGAAATGCATTCCACTTAGCAGATTAATATGAGTACAGAAAACTAAAAACAAGCCAACACTAATTTGTTCCCTGCAGCCTAGCATTTTCCAAGTCCAAGATGCTAAATGCTAAATGGCAGAACGCCGTATTAGCCAAAATGAAATTCGCTATTGCAGGGAAATTAAAATTAGTTACAAGACTAGAGTTTTGAGTGCTACACAAGCATTTCTTAAATTTAAAGCACTTCTGCTGTCACATGATACATTGTGATACACAGGAGTCCTGATAATTTCTAATATCCTGTTGTTCTGCTCTGTTGAAATGTACTCTGGTCATCAGATTGTGTAAAAGAGCAAAGAAATCTGACAACAAACCAAGCATTGGTCTTGTCATGAAACTGGACAAAAATGAAAAGAAAACATTATCACAAAGAATATTTAACTTAAATGTTACTTTCTGAATGCTAATGATTTACTTATTTCTTCCTGGAATGTAAAAATCATTCCTCTTATACTTGCTTTGAATGTTTAAAAAACATATATAGATAGGAATAAACTTACAGTTAGAGTAAAAAGGATTTTTTAAAAAAATTGCATCAAGTAATATATTGGGATAATCTTAAAGGAAAACCATGTCCAAACTTTAACCATCAGGATGGTTTAAGAGTCAGCTTTAAAATACAGAAAAATAGATGTTTATGGGTTTTTTCAAAATATCAAGCCCAACAAAAAATTTGTTTGTGGGAAGGGGATTTAGCTCAGTGAGGTCCCGAGTTCCATCTCTGGTACCAAAAAAAAATTGTTTGCTCTAGCAAAAACCTTGACATATATTAAAGAGAAGATTTTGGAGGGAATTTATGAATTGGTCACTTGAAGTTAAGAGTCTCTCAAGTCCTAAGGTACTGTCTTCTGGATCACTATCTCTGCTTCTTAAATCCATTCTCAAGTCCATAAGCATATTGTCTGAGTCTTCCATGAATGCTCCAATGAGGCAGAATGAACAGCAGTGCATGCTGAAGGTCTTATTTTAACCCTCAGTTGTTCCTAAGTGTGAAAGTCATGCTCTCACCTGTAACTTCCAAAATAAAAATCTGTATATGATTTCATAGATTCTCAAGTGAGGAATGGCATATGAAACTGCCGTTATAAGAGCAGCTTATATGGACAACGAACGAAAAAGAGGATGTAGGAAATAGTCCTTCAAGGAAGCAGTGGTTAGCTCCGAATGCTAAGATCAAGCTCTGAGATCAGAAGCCTCACTTTTATCTAACCACCTTGCTTTGACTGTCTCAAGAACGTTTGCATATTGGGAAAAATGTATCATTTTTTCATTATTCATTTATCTAATTGCCTGTACCAACTGACAATATGAACGTTTTGATGAGGCTAAAGCATGTGGTAGAGTATCAGACAGGAGAAAGGGCTAGGGCTAAGTGTCCCAGGAATCCTGCAGTAAGTGGGCAGCTGGATGAGTGTATTATCAGAAAAGATTCCTTTTGGCACAAAACAACATTATTACAGCAGAATTCTCAAGAATTTGCATGAAGGAAGTAATATTATTTATTTTAAAAATAAAGTTAAATTCAGAGCTTAAATAACTTATTTGTATATTAAAGCAAAAACTATGTGGATTATCAAGGCAGTATATTGGGGGCATTCTGCCAATTAAGAATGAGTTAATTAGCAACTCATGAATAGTGTTTACTATAGATTTTTAAAAATTTATAAATTTCTGATAGGGAGACGCCTACACAACCTGCATTTCTCCATTTGTTACTTGAGATGCTCTTAAGTAGCTCATTTAATGCATGACCTTGTACTGTTTTGAATCAGCCAGATTCTAAAGAAAATGGTATAAAAGTCAACTATGTCACAAGTTCACAGAAATAAATATTGAAAGCTCAGGTCTGACTTTGAGAAAGGCAAATTTCATGATGGTTGGAAAACAGGGAAATCCAAAATTGGAGCTGTGTGTTGCATAATGACATTCCAAGGGAGAGAGTGCAGTAAGGAGGATGACAGCAAAGAAAGGAAACGTAGTATTTCTTATTTATTAGAGAACAATCTGAAGATTAGAAACAATGACTGCTTTGTCTACTACTATTACAATTAGAGTCACAATTAAGAATGAGAAGATTTGCCTCACGAGCACAAGGTCCCAAGTTCGATATCTGGAACCAAAAAAAATCAAGAATGGAACCTAAAAAAGACTCAGCAAGGCTGGGGATTTAGCTCAGTGGTTCCGTCGCCTGCCTTGCAAGCATAAGGACCCAAGTTTGATCCCTGTTACCAAAGAAGAAAAAAAAAGACTCAGCAAATAGTAGAGGTTGTGAGTCCACTGTGGCCAAAGAGGGTGTCCCGTTAAACTTGAGTTTCACAGTCTTGAGACTGTGTTAGTGGAACATAAAGAAAAAAAAAAAATCAGAGAGACATATGTAAAAAGTAATGTAAGTAATGTAAGTACTGCAGAGATTGGTCCAGAAGACCAATCTAATAAAGGATCTAAAAAGATAGGTGAAAATAGAGGAAGGAAAATAACCATGGGCCTGTAGCTTTGAACTTAAAATTCTATACTTAAAATTCTATTGATAGTTGGTAAACTATCAATTCAAGATGAGGTCCAAATAAATATATTTTCAAATAGTCAACAGTTCAAAACTTTGACCTCACACACACCTTTCTTAGGAGCTTACTTAATGATTTACTCCAACAAAATAAGGAGATTATAAACATATAGAATACACTTAGGGCTGGGGATTTAGCTCAGTGGTTCTGCCGCCTGCCTCACAGGTACAAGGTCCCAAGTTCGATCCCTGGTACCAAAAAATATATAGAGAGACAGAGCACATTTAACATCCTTGATAATGTAAAAGCAAAAGTACATTTGATAGAGGGCAGAATGTGAGTGGAAGGGAAGCAAAGGGAAGGATAGGAGGACAGAAGTAAATGTCCTTATCAAGCATGGAGTGTTAATACCAGGTAAAAGCTGAAGTACAGTAACTGAAGTTGCAGAGGTTACTAGTGTAGTAGAGAAATTGATAGTGAGATAAATCTGGGCAAAAGAGACAGAAAAAAGGTAAAGATGGTATAAGTGAGCTATCAGAGCAAAAATCAGTGTCCTAAGAAAAAATTAAATAATAGCTATAAGGCATTACATATAGATAGGGAAATAAACCCAGAACAGAAATAGATTATAAAGGATAAGAAAACATGAGAGAAAAGGTTGTTGGTTTACATCAGAAACCCATCTGTATGTTTTGAAGCACTTCTGTATTTTTACTTCCAAGGTTTTTTTTTTTAAATTTAAAAGGAGTAAGGTCACCCTTTATGTATCTGTGTCCTCTTCTTAAGTGTGTTGGCAGAGTCAGAGTCTAGCCACCCATCTCTGTTAAGAATCCAGCCTCAGGGACTCGGTGGTTCCAGTGCCTGCCTCGCATGCACGTGGTCCTGAGTTCGATTCCCAGTACCAAAAAAAAAAAGAATTTAGGCTCCTCCTCTTTGCTCCTAAGGACTCCAGGGAACATACTCATGACACCCTCTGGCCTTGGGCAGCTGCGACTGGAGAGTCTTTAGGATGTGGAACTTGCAGCACTCTCAATATGGCAAGTCTTTGTTGCTCTTCTAATAAAATTCTTTGCCCTCTAACATTTAATTACTCTAATTTTACAGTTGATCTGATGTGTTTAATGTGACTTATATAAATTTCTCATATGACTGATAGGACGTTGATGGTCTGATTTATCTTTCAGACATATTAAAACCAGCCAATTTTCTCTTCTCAGAAAATTGTGAGTTTGGGTGGTAGTTATTAATGGCTGACATATTTAAGCTCCAGGGTGACTATAAAGATATTTCCAATTTAATAGTTTTAAAATGTCATTATTCCATGCTGATGAATTTCTACTTGTTAAGTGAAAAATCTTCCAGAATTATTGAAGTTATTTGGGCATCCTGATACAAGCTTGAGGCTTCGGTTATACAAAAATTGACTATAAAATTAAATCATTTTGGTAAAAACTAAAACAAACACAAACCCCAATGTGAACAAATGAAGATATGAAAGCTGAATAAATACAAACACAAGCAGCCTAGAGACAATTTTATGAAGAGCCTTGGAAATGTTTTCCATAGGGCCTGCAATAACATAAATACTTTCAATCTGATTTACTTAAAAGGATTTATATGAAGCTCCATTCATAGCTCTCTCACATGGTACCATCTCCCCTACCTCTTGCAGTTCAACAATAGTAACTTAACCCAATAAACACTTGGTTGAAAGGACTGAATGTTTTTAAAAATTTTTTAATGCAGCCCAGTAATAAAACAATCATGCAATAGCTCAACAGGACTATAATTATTCTAATATCAAGTGCCACTTACAGAGGCTGACTTGGTGCCACAGTACCCTCATGTCCATGAGACAGTTTCACTCTATGACTGGACTTCAAATTACCTAATAGAAGCCTTTTTCCCTTTGTTTCTTTCTTTTGCCTTTTTCAGGTTACTGTCTTACCTCACTGGATGTTTGGACTATGTATTCCCTTCATTGCCTAGAACAGGACTGAGTAAATAAAGCAATATAAGGGCCTTCAGGGATCATGCCATTAAAGCACTAATGTTAGCCAGGCCCTGTGTTGTGTGCCTGTAAGTCACAGGATTCAGGAGGCTGAAGCAGAAGGATCATTTCAGTCCAGCAGCTCGAGATCTTGCTTCTTAGTAAAGAAGTTGTGTCCTGCATCCAACACAGGGCCCAGTATATATGGTAGGCTGTCAACTGTCTTATGACTAAATAAAGAAATAATAGCTGAGATATCAGTAACAGAAATTCTTATCCTGTGTAATATATTAGAGCTTCAATGTAGTCTTTGAATTCCTAGAAAATTGCAAACGTTTATGCACATGGGCAAAGCCTATTTTGTACCAAGAAGATGGTATACAATGTCAACAGGTCATCAAATTGATTTATGACAAAAAATGTTTAAGAACCACTGCTTTAGAACAAACTCAGTACAGCCCTACAAATAAAATTCTTGGCCTTACAGATGGTATAACTACCATATGATTCCCCTGGCATGTCATACAAATAGGCATACTATAAGCGTTCCTATAGGAGTTTTCCACTAACCATTTCCAAAGCATTCACTCATAAGAAACCTCTGTAAAGTCCTTGTATACTTTTGCCCTTCAATAACACAAAGTTTAAGTATGACAGAGATTTCTGTAAGTGGCATGTGAAGAAAAATTTATTACATTTTAAAGTGATAACATTGTTGAACATAACACTGCAATTTCAAATCATGTGGCAAATGGAAAATTAATACCATAAACAGGAAGGTAAATTGTGCCCTTTGGCAAGAATTTTGATTCTCATCTGATCTAAGAAAAAAAACCTGTACGTCGTCTGTAGGTGGTTTTTATCCTGTCTACCACCCACTTACAGACTTCTACTAAACTGTATACTCAAGATCTGGAAGAATCCTTATAGGTTATCTGGGCTAACTTCGCATCCTCTTTCTTTGAAGGATCTTTCCGCTGCTTTTAAAATTTTTTTGGTGGTACTAGATATTGAAACCAGGGCCTCTGTACTGAACTACATCCTCAACCATTTAAAATTTTTATTTTAGAGACCGGGTCTTGCTAAGTCACTACATTGCCCAGGCTGGGCTCAAACTTTAGTCACTTGCCTCAGCTTCCCAGAGTGCTGGGATGACAGGTGCGCACCACCATGCCCAGCTTCACAGAGTTTCTAACAACCTTTGAACACAGACTGGCTGGACAATGATTCAGTTTTCTAGACAATGATTCAGAACTACACCAACTTAGTTCATAACTGTCTTCATAATGCCTTATAAAATAACCTGGAATACAATTTTCTGAAAAAGAACTATAAGTACTTATTACATTGTTAATTTTCATGGAATCTTTCCAAAAGTAGGATGAAGAATTCAAATGGAAAGACTGTCAAAGAAATTGCAATTAACAAGGGTGATATTTTACTGCAAGAAGTATAGCAATCAGTGTAACAACATTCAAACTAATTGTAGCTTTTAGTGGAAAAGCTGAGATTGGAGACTATTTCTAAACAGCAAACTCATAGCCCATCCACAGAATTAACACTGGCTTTATAATTCACTCTCATTATTCATCTCAATATATAAGCCAAACAGTTATTAAATGTCCTCAATCTACTCTATTTCCCTAATAGAACTCAATGCTTATTTGCTGAGTTAATGGAGGGAATGATGGTTGTCCAAAGCTGTTACATGACATTTTAAGGAACAATATACTTTTCTCTGAGGGTTATCTATTATTTTCTATCTGGCCAAGTGAGTCCCCCAGTTATGTGCCTAAGCCACTTCCTTGTGTCTATGTTTTATAGTAACACTATGGAATGTTGATACAAGGCACTGGATCCACATCCAGACCTTGACGGGAAAGCTATTTTCTACCTTCTAGTTACATGCTTAGCAAATATACACAGAAGCGTCTGAAAAGCTAAACCCTACTGAACTCAACTACACACACTCACATCATTCTCCTTTTTCCACTCTTAACGCTTCAACTCTAACCTTAATCTAGCTCCGGAAACAAGCATTTACAAAATCTCTGGATTCTAGAAGAATGGCAGCCTTTCTGCCACAGCAGTAAACATTAATTGGTCTAAGTAATGACAACATTAGCCACCTAATTACATGGCATTTCTTCATAAGTACTGTTGTAGTTACCAAACAGCAGTGTGCCAGAGCATGGTGATGAATTCTTGACCTAGTCCCCACTCTAGGTTTGGGAATATGGATAGAGTATTTAAGGTCACTATGGCTCCATTACTCCACCTGTAAAGGGAGTCAATTTTCTGTTTGCGTTTAACTATCAACTTCCTAGAAATGGGAATTATGTGTTCTCCAGAGAGGAAATGTGCACAGTGGAATGGAACTAAAAATACACAGCAAGAGATAAAACTCCAGTCTCAGCTCTATTACCATCTCTGTGGCCTTTATCTTACTAAGTCTCATTTCTTCACTTACATAGTAGGGAGTGATCTTCAAGGGCCTTCTGAGCCTGAACAGTATAATCTATGGAGTCAAAGGACTGGGAAGCCCTCGAATGCGGCCTAACTGATCATATCATGAATTCAATATGAAAAAGAAGGTAAGTGGTCCTGTGTGTTCATTTCCCAACACTAGAAGCAATGCTTCCTTATAAGAATACACCTTCTTATCTCCTAGGCACTCTATACTATTTTTTATTTTCAATGTGCACTAAAACAGTTCACTGAATACTCTGTTCAGGAATCAAATATACATGCACAGATATTTTTTAAAAAGGTCTCTATGAAAAACTCCTCTGAAAAGCTTGGAGGAAGTAACTGGTTTATTTGCATACTCAAGAAATTAACTAGTATGTGGCACAATAGCCATTCTTTTTCTGACCTTGCAAAATAATCCATGTTATAACCACCTGTGCATGCCTGTGCACACATGTGTTTAACAGTTCTGAACTACATTAGCATGCTCTGATCAGATGCTTCTTTCATTAATTCCTCTTGGGATGAAGAGCAAAGTTTAATGCACAATTCAGCCTAAACATAACACAAATTGTTTCTAAACAAATCTAGATATATATATAACCTGAATGTAGAATTATTATTCCTTGTTCTTTTACCTCTTGTCTGAATTCAAAGAAATTAATTTTCTGTTCACTATTTAGTTCTTCTGGGACATTACCAGGGCAGAAGCAAAAGCAGACATCATTATATTGTCAGGTTCCATGGCTGAGTGTGACTTAATAGCTAGAGTGTCCCAGGCCTCATAATCCAACAAAGCCTCTGTGTATGCAGAACCACATCACACTAATGCTGTGAAAGAAGTACATCTACCTGCTGTGCTGATTTTAGTCAGCAACCCCTCCCACCTTTCCCCTTACTGCACACCTTTCTCTTCGTTAGTGCTCTGCTTCTCTCCCCTGAAGATTCTTACTCCTGTCCTATCCTCAGAAAGACAGAACAAGTTGCAGTCTACCATTAAGAAAAGATAGATAATAGGACTCAGGGAAACAGATCTTTTGCAAATGTTCTATTTGCAAAGAGGATTAGAGATGGGGGAAAGGAGGGGAAGGGAATGTAAAAAGAACTAAGATGAGTTATATACACATACCACCTCCCCCACGATAAATATAATCATTATATACTGCAAACATACTAACAAAAAATTTTTAAATGCTAAAAAAATGACTAGTTACCTTAAGTAGGTTATTAGAAAGCACTTGTAAAAAAGGATTTTCTAAGACTTCTCTGTCTAAACTATAGTGGTTCCTCTCCTTTGACTCATACAGATTGAGTAATGCTAAATTGCTTCTCTAAAAAAAAAAAAACTGTAAGGTCTTTGGGGGAAAATCTTTTCTTTGCCTTGCTTTTTTACATTCTCTGCAATATCGTGCCTTGTCCTGAATTTATCTGAAGTATGTAATTACTCTGTTTTCTGAGTTTCTCTGTTTTGTTCATTGTTTTTAACTATCAAATGAGACAGGGAAATTGCTATATGCCCTATGACACCCCATGTAGGTCTCTTATTCATGATGGTACACCTTTGTTCCCCAATGGTCAAACACCATACTACAATGAGACTACAGCTGGCCAGGTAGAGGGCTACACACAGCTAAGACCAGTGTCCCAGGCAGAGGAAATAACACAAGCAGAAGCCCTGAGATGAAAAGTACTGGCATACAAATGGAACAAAAAGATGTTCAGGGTTATGGGAGAGTGGGTATCAGAGAAAAAGTATGTGAGATGGGACGTCAGTTGAGCAGCACTACCAAGAACTGGGATAGTTATCACCTCTTAAGCACAGCTGTTTTATTGACAGCCCTACAGCTACGGGAGAAGCAGAAATGAGGAGTGAAGGAAAAAATCCTGTAGTATAAAGGAAGTGGGCTTTTTATTTTGTTTTTTGGGGATCAAACCCACAGACACACACATTATAGGTAGGTAAGTGCTCTACCAGAGTTACACCCTAACCCAAAGGGACGTTTCTAAAAGTCTTAATGGCAATCCTGACTATTTAAATACTTTCATATATTTTTATCTCTTCTTTTTTGAGTTAATCTATTAAATCCCCTATGCAATCAGAAGCAAGAGAAAGTGGTAGTGTTATTTATATTGCCCAAGACTTGTTCATTCCAGAAACTTCTGGAAAAATTCAAATGAACAGCAAAAAGGATGAAAATTCAAGCCACTGCCACATAAGCCTCTCTTATTACTGTGTGCTAATCAACTACTATATCTCAATTCTTAACCAATCCAGACCAAGCTCCAACACTGAAAGAGCCACACTAAATCAGACTACAAAAACCTTCTAAATAACCTCACTTTGTCCCCAACAGATCTGCTACTAAAACTATTAAGGTAGACTCTTCTTCACCACATCCAGGATAAGCTCAACTTTGCCTTGCCAACAGATTATTCTGGTGGTATTTGTGAGGATCCGGCACTCAGCAGTAGTCTTAACGCCTTTTCCTCTTCTAATAGCCCCTTTAAGAAACTTGGGCAGATCTTATAAGCCCCGTTTTATACTTAAGAAAATTAAAGTTCAGGAGTTCAGTAATCTGTCAAGTTAGAGACCACAGATAGTGGAAGAATTTTATAATATACAGGAAAATAGGCTGAGAAGCAATGGAGTGTGCGTGTGTGTGTGTGTGTGTGTGCGCGCGCAGTGTGCTGGAGATGGAGCCCATGGCCTCAAGCATGCTAGTAAGCACCCTAACACTGAGCTACAACCCCCTCCCAATGAAGTAAGAATTCATAATTCTAAGTTTGAGATCTTAGAAGTCAGCTGGTGCAGACAGGGTAGTAAGTGATCTTGAACACCAAGGGAGACAGATGAAAACAGAACGGGAAATAAACCCAGGTCTACATTCTCTTCAGGAGTGTATTTAGAAATGAAGGAATGTTTAAATTGCAACAGATCAGAAAGGGTAATCAGGACACAAAGACCCAACTACTGAAGAAAGACAATTAAAGAATCAGAATAGAATGATCCCTATTCTCACCCCCTGCAGGAACCAAGAAAGAGGAAATGTTTGAGAGGCCTTGGGTTCAATTCCCAGTAACACAAAAAAGTAGCACATATTACAGCTGTACAGTGTGCCATAACACCAATTAGGAAACAACTCCTTCAAGAGTAATAGCAAAACCTGCATGGATGAGAAAGTCCAGTTGCACTAGTGCACAATACTAAGAAGAAATACTAGATGATTTTTTTAGTGAGTTACCATACATAGGCATATAAAAATTACATGTTTCCACATGGCAGAAGAATTTATGGAATAAAGATCCTAAGGAAAGGCACATCCAAAGTGAGACTTGAGGGCCCGGAATTTAGCTCAGTGGTGCGGCCACCGCCAGCCTCGCAAGTACAAGGTCCTGAGTTCAATCCCTGTACCAAAAAGAAAAAAGTGAGACTCGATAAAGGGGAGACCAAAACAAAGCCGGAGAAAACCAAAGCCTGGAACAAATTTTAGATAGTCTGATGATGTTCATGGAAAAGAGACAGGATTTAGTTGAAGAATGGATGCTTATGATAGACATAAAACACATCATTTCAGAAACGTCACTACCGTGAGACCACAAACAAGATTATGTTCAGGATAAGAAATATCTGGGCCAGAAAACAAGGAAAATCAAAGGAAAAAAAACCCCACTGAAACCTGCTGCTTAGAACTAGCCCAACATAAGAAACTGACCAATTTGTCTCAGTCACTTGCCTGTCTGGGACAGAATACCTGACACCTGAAACTGAAGGGAAGAGAGGTTTATTTTAGCTCACAGTTTAAGTGGGTCCATTCTATGGTAAGCCAGCTGAAAGGCAGGAAGGGCCTGACCAAGGAAAGCTGCTCATGTCATGACAGGAAGTACAGAGAAGGGAGGAGCTCAGTACAAGAAAACATCCTTCTAGGTCACACACCCAGTGATCCATCTCCAAAGGATAAATCCACCAATGTGAACAGAGCCCTATGATCCAATCACTTTCCACACACATGAAATTTTGGGGGGATATTTTATACCTAAATCATAACACCAATGTAAGGAGTTTAAACTTAGAAATTCACTTGCCTTCCTGAAATCAAATTAAGACCAACAGGAGATATGAAATTTTACAGGCAGCAATCATAACTGCTGTAAATTAAGGTACATCAGAAAGATATGTATGGAATATGGAAAGCTGAAGGTAAACTGTCCCATGGAATATGTTAGAAAACATCAACCTCAGACAGCAACTTATTTGTGCAAGTTTGTGCCAAATAACTCCAAACAAATGAAAATATGAGATGTCACCTATTTACAAGAGTCATGTTTCACAGGCTCAAGAAAAATCCACTATTGAGGCAGGGGCTGCAAAGCTGTACAATTTCAGAAGTACAGAATTCTCAGGGAAAACAGAAAATGAAGAGTGGCTTCCCACATCACCAATTTGTCAACTTTGCAAGAAGGCAGTACTTTCTCATATACACAAATAGGCATTCGTATCTGCTTTTCCTTTACACTTAATTTAGAGTGTCATATTAAGAACCCTTATTTCCCTACAATTTTTATATGCTTTGCTCACATTATTGTTTTGAGTAATCCAACAATCTAGGCAATCTGATCTAACCTCAAACTCAGCTTTCCACTGAGGAAGTATTTAAAAAGAAATGAGTCAAGCATACCAAATAATTCTTTTTTCTTTTTTTTTTTGTACCGGGGATAGAACTCATGACCTTGCGTTTTCAAGGCAGGCGTGCTGCCACTGAACTAAATCCCTGACCCCACCAAATAATTCTTCAAAGTAAAAGGTCCTCCAATGGTGATCCCCTTATTGATGGTTTGACTACAAATTGCCCCCAAACTACTTCTCTTTCACTCGTTTCTGTACTGCCTAATTTGGCCTGACTTCCACTGGTCTTCCGTGAATTCGTGAATCCTACATGTGCCATAGGTTCATTACCACTGCTATACATGTAAGACTTAGAGCTATCAATTTCCAAGCTGGAACACTACCAAGAAATTAGTATTTAAAATACTTGTAGTGAAGCCCAAATCCTCCTTCCTGCATTTTGATGAGTAAAATATTTTTCAGAGATAAAAAGTATTATTCTTAGGCCTCAAATAAGAAAGATGATAATTACTACTTATCATCCTTTCCTCATATATCTAGAGCACTCAGTCTTTCTGTCACTTTAATAACAGACCAAGAAGGATCGTGAACATTAAATGTATGGAGTTACCAGCTCCTTGCCTGAGATTTTAAAAAATGGACTACAGGGGCTGGAGATTTAGCTCAGTGGTTCCATCACCTGCCTCCTAAGCACAAGGACCCGAGTTCGATACCTGGTACCAAAAAAAAAAAGGACTACAGGTGGAATACGCATTGAAATAAAACATTTAAAGCAATTGACACTTCTCAACCTGCGATTGCTGTGAAAAGAACTAAAATTTAAGGTTTCATCTGATGTCTTCTCTTACTAAAAATCATCTTTTTAAGGCATTGTTATTGGCTAAAACGAACTACAAGGCAGACAGTGTGATGACACACTGAAGTTTTAAAAGTCAAGTGGCATCATTTTTAGATCTCTGAAAGCCCGTGTTCTAAAGCTAAAACCTGCAAGAAGAGGTTGTCTTTGCAGAATGTCAAAGCCCTATCTACCTATCTAGCCATCCATCCATCCATCCAACTATTATCTGCCCTACCACATTTGCCAGCTACATCTTAGGCCACATAATGCAAGTCCTAAGCTTGTGATGTCCATTATGATGCTTGTCTAGTTGGAGAAGATTTTAACGCAAATGGGAGTAGGAAAGAGAAGGGTCAGAAAACAATGTCTTGAACTTACAATGCCTGTGACATCATTCAGATCAAAGGCCTTTTTCCTCCAGTCTGCCTTATCCTCCTCATCAAGAGAAGCTCTACTGGGTCCCTGCTTACAGCCCTCTCCCACCTCTAACATGTGGGTCCCTGAAGGAAAGGGACCATCTCCTACTTGTCATTCCATGTCTCTTTATCCCTCTTTGCTGAGAATCCAATCTCTGTAGTTCTCCTCTCGTCAGAAGAACAGAAAAAACAAATGCAAAGAAAACCACATCTGAACTCATTTTGGCACTCTCATAGTTTTCTGGGCAATTTTCAGCACCAATTTTTTCCCTGCAATTGCAAAGTCACATGGTATCATTTCTAGATAAAGATGGTAAGAAATGTAGTTAGTAATAGCAGAAGACTGGGGAACTCCTGTTCTTTTGAGTAAACTTCCTGGAACTATTTTATTCTTTAAACTCTGCCCATGCATAAAATAAAATACAGAAATAAATATCCCACACAAGCTTCCATTTCCTGACTGGTTTGTGCACCTAAACAGTTATTAGCCAACCTCTACTGTGAAGAGTCCTACACAGAAGGACTACAGGGAACACATGTACAGTCACTGACCAACGGTCAGTCTTTTCTGCATCTCTTCTGATGCATCAGAACAGCATGAAAAATAGGAGTTTCAGCAAATGCCTACATATGTTATGCTACTATGAAATGAGACAGTAAGCCTATGTGTTGTTGGAGAGCCCTGATTTTATGAAATACCATTATATTCCTCGAATCTGCTAAGAAATGGCAAAACAAAATAGCAAGAAAAAGAGAAAAGGGTTTTCAGAGTAAGGGCAGTATTTATGTCATTAAAATGCACAACATTTCCTTCCACTTTGAGTATCTATCTGTATAATAAATCCAGCCAAGTCACCAAGAAGCTACATTTAGAAATTAGACAGAATTGATTCCTAGATACAAACAAAGTTCAAGGTAAAGGGGATATGGCAAGGAGCAGACTCGTAAAAAAAAAGTCAGTACCAGCTCCTTCAGAATACCAATAAACATCAGTTTAGTGAAAGCATTTTTATGAAATTTCATAGACATATCCCTGTGGTCTCTTGACATTTCCAACCTAACTACATGTACAAATGGAGGACAGACTTATGGAATGGCTAAAAATGAGAGACACTGACAATAGGTAGTTGGAAAGTATATTTTGCTTACTACAGGAATCAAAACTTTCAATGGGCTGAAGTACACTAAACATCTATTCTTATACTAAGTGCATACTGGTAAATTTGTTTTGGACAAAAGTCCAAGAGAACTTGGACTTGTTGTGTTTGGGGGTTTCTTCACAGCATGGGTTAACTATGATAGCTTCTTTGCATAAATATTTCAATTAAACAAGCACTTCTCACAGCCAAGGCTTTTTTCTTTTGTGGTGCTAGAGGTCGAACCCAGAGCTTCCATGCTCTCTACCACTGACCTAGTTCCTTGGCCAACACCCAAGACTTTTACCTGGTTCTAATTAACACTCATATAAGCTATGAAAAAAATCTTCATCTGCAGCCATTTTGTTTTTTGAATCAAAAACGATACATGTTAAAATGCTTCTCTTTTATGACTCTCATATATTCTTAGCTCTCAAGAATCTTGAGAAAGGTAGGCACTTAGCAGCCTAGGCACAAACAGTGAAATAGGATCTGTTGGGAAGAGACCAAATTTAGGGAAAAAAATGTTACTCTGAGCAGCAGGCCACACATATCCCTTCACACACTGTAAACGCTTGTCACTATAGTACTATCTTTCCACCGTGCTTCCAGCTGTTATCTCTTGTCCTATATCCTCCAGTGAAGTCCTTGGCCCAGCCATCAATCACTGTATGAATGGAAGGATCTAAGCAAGGAAAAAAAGAGCCTCCACTCTCGACTTTGAGCATAAAGCTCAGGTGAAAGCTCCCAGGCCTGCTTTTTGGGACTCTAACAGCCACAAGCCTTGTCTGAGGTACTCCTAGCTACGGAGAGTCCTCATGCAGGACTCTACTCAAGCGTCCTGGAGATTCTGCCTGACTCAGCCATGGGGCAGCAACCTCATCAGCATCATACTGGAGCTTGAAAACATGAACTGAAGTCAGATACTTCAATGACAAAGCACAAATTTACTTACAAAATACCAGTAACAAGTTTCCACAGCAGAACCAATGTGGATATTTTTATAGACTAGCAGTGGTCATGACTCTGTATAGTTGGGTTTTTGAGTGATGTTTAATGTTCATTCAGTGCTGTGTCAGAACTGAATCATATTGGCTGATACTGCCCAGCTCTTCCTAGATTTGGATTCAACATTAGTAGCTTGAAACTGTTCAGAATGGAAGTATTTACACCTGAGAAACGGGCAAATTCTACATATCAAATTTTTTCCTCTCTTATGGAAACCTAGTTGTTAAAATCTTATCACTTTTTGTAGTCTCTAGACTTTCTTTGTGAGCACACAATACAATTATAATTGGTGGTTATTTTTAAAGAAAAAAATCGAGCCATTAACCTTTCTGTGAATTGTGCTTTTTCAGGAAGTACTGTGCTAGAAAAAAAATTAAAAAAACTTTTGTCTTTTATAAAAGATACATTATCCATATAGGCTTACCCTAATATTTCCATGCAATTTAATCTCTACTACCGACATAAACAAGAATTATACGGCCGGGGATTTAGCTCGGTGGTTCCACCGCCTGCCCTGCAAGCGCAAGGACCTGAGTTCGATCCCTGGTAACAAAACCAAAACCAAAACCAAGAATTATAAAACACATTTAATCTAAACATAAGCTCTAGGAGAAAATCACACTGAGAATTACAGCACATTAAAATTCTAAATAATTACTAACCACTCACAAAGGAGATCACAGATGAGCTGAAGGGCAAATGATGGAACTCCTCTGGAATCAAGACGCCAGGCTCTAAATTTTGACGAAGGTCACTTTCACTTTTCCCGGGTTTTTGAATTCTATGAAGATATACTCAAATAGAGATTAAGATTTTAGAATTCTGCTCGTCACTCTATTTTGTGAATGTCAGTAGTTAAAAGAAAACCAATAAACCATTCATTTGCCTTCCCCAAACTCCCCCAATGAAGAGACCCAAGATGGACTGTGAAGAGCAGTAGGTCCAGCATATGCAACCGAAAGGAGGTATCACAGCTGTAGCTAAGTTTCCTATCTTTTGGGGACCAAATAAATTAAATTCATCATCATCCAACTGAACGAGGGAACTTGCTGGCACTGTCCCATTGATTAATTCTGGATAAAGCTTTTTCTGAATACCTCTGGCCTCAGTTTTCTACTTGATGAGAAATAACAATGACCTCCACCTTCCAAGGTTTAAGCAATTGAACCAATTATAGGATAAATCCAAAGGCTTTGAAATGTCAACGTGTTCTATGCGTTTCTAATTTTAAAATGTGGATGATTTTTTTACCTTAGCTGGCTGAATTTTAGGATACATAATGCTATCAGAAGGTAAGAAGCACCAGAGGTATCAAATGAGACTAAAGATTCAAATTCTCTGAGAAAAATCTTTGGTTACTGCATATTTATATTTAGCATTTCTCACATTGTCAAATGTCTTCACCTAATCTTCAATGAACTAATAATAGCAGCCCAGAAGTGACTTTTTATAGTCACAGAAAACAAGAGTTTTAGGAATGCTAATTCACAGGTAGGCACCCTCCAGCACACACATCTAGCAAGTCCTGCTGGGTTCAGGGACAGTCCAGCTTCTGGGTAAGGTGCCCAAGCAGGCCCAAAGAGGACTCCACTCAGGGCAAGAAACTATGTGAGTTTCTCAGCCGCCTCTTGCTTCACAGCAAGAATACAGAGTTGAGATTTCCAAAGAGAAGCCAGGGTAACCTGTAAGCAATGAGCTATGCCTGAGACAGTAATGTCTTGTTTTAAGTACATGCATTCAGAAAATGAGGGAGGACGAGTTCCCAAGTATCTGCTGGGTACAGGGTGAGGATCAAAGATTGTTACATTTCATTCTCACAACATCCCTGACAACAAAATATGACTTCCATTTTACAGATGAGGAAAACCAAGGTTCAAAAAGTCAATTAAGACCTAATTAAGACAGTTACTGAGATTGAAGATCGAACTGAGTTCTAGCTTCAAAAGAAGCCAAAGAGGTACTTTTTTTTGTCTTTTTGGTTTCTTTAAGACAGGGTCTCTTATGCAGTTCAGGCTGGCCTTGAACGCACTATGTAGCTCAGGCTGGCCTTGAACTCACAGTGATCCTCCTCCCTCAGCCTCCAGAGTGCTGGGATCACAGGTATGAGAGTTAGAGCTATATACTACAGGCATTTATTCTACAAATGTTACACAGTAAGTACAACTCATAAGGTTAACTGTTAAAAGGCTGCAGGGTAAGACCACGTTCCACAACATACACCACAGGGGACAACTGCAAAAGTGCAAACTTTGGATAGAAAATCTACTCTGAGATTTGGTATTCTCATATACTGAAAACGTCAATCCCAAATTCATGTGAAATTTTATCACTCCTAAGAAAGGAATCCTGACCCAGTTATATCTGTATATCTCAAAAGAAAACTGACAGTTACAAAGGTAAAATCCAGTTCACACACAGGACCTTTATGCATTTGAAAAAAAGATATCAAAGAGCAATGTGAGGGAAAAACCAAAATATAGGACAGCTTACCAATCAAGTCTTATGGTTTGGTTGCTGTTTGGAACAGAGACTCTGATCTGAGCAGGGACAAGAGAGAACATATATTATAAAGCACATCCAGTGTGATCCACTCGATATTAGCACCTTCTGTCATGATCAACTTGCCCAAATCTATTTGTTTCATTTATCTCTCCACATTTCTTAGGAAACACAAGGACCTAGGAGCCTTAGTATGCAAAACTCAAATCTTTGTGCCCAGATTCCAATGCGTGAATCCACTGAAAATTTCAGCAGTGCCACAAAATACGAAAATAACTGGGCTGGGGATTTAGCTCAGTGGTGCCGCTGCTTGCCTTGCAAGCGCAAGATCCTGAGTTCGATCCCTGGTACCAAAAAAATTAATTAATTAATTAAATGCAAAAAATAAAAATAATAGATTAGTAACTGGTTGGGCTGCCAGAATACTGTCTTAGAGTGAAAATAATGGAGTGTCTGTTAAACTCAGGCTGGAGTCTTACAGTCCCAGCAATGTCTGTAAAGGAAATGGACAGTGTACAGAAAGATAAAGATTTGGAGAAGTACTGACCTACATATTACTTTAATTGCTGGCTTATACCTCCAGGACTCCTACAAAATAAATGGTCCAAGAACCATAGAGCAGCAGGCTCCCACTTGGTTCATGGGTCCCATATATTTTCCCCTTTTTCAAAGATAGAACCGGTTTTCAAATTATCTTCAGATCTAATATGGTGTGAGAGTTCGCTTTACAGAATTTCCATTTCTTTGGATATGTTAAGGCCTTTATTATTGCTATGAGCATGGTCTATTTTCAATTAAAAAATAAATAAATGAATTTCCAGAGCAGGAAAATCTATGAAGATAAAGAAGAGCTCAGTGGCTGCCTAGATTTAGTGGGCAGGGATTGGGAGATGATAGCTAGTAGGCAGAGTGTTTTACTTTGGCATAACAAAAACGATCTAAATCTGATTGTGGTCATGGCTGTACAACTGGTCAATATGCTAATATCTACTGAATCAGACACTTCAAGTTTGTAAATTGTACAGTATGCAAATTTTAGTTCAATAAAGCTGTTATTTAAAAATAAACAAATTATCTTCACATTCTTATACCTGAAACAAAAGCACCTGAGCGGCACTATCACACTCCCTCCACTCCTGAAGTCTGTTTGCTCCAATCCAGTCCAGCCAATCCTTCCGATGTCAGCTACTGGCTTTTCTAAAATACAAAGATAAATATTTGGTGTTAAAAAGTCAAAGTTAGGACTGGGGATTTAGCTCAATGGCGCTGTGCCTGCCTCACAAGTGCAAGGTCCTGAGTTTGATCCCCAGTACCAGAAAAAAAAAAGTCAAGGTTAGTTTTCACTGAAGTCTAAACAGTCTAATTACATATTGTGTTTTTAAGTAGCACCCGTGGGGGTATACAAGAGGAACACAACCAAGAACTAGAAAAAGATGCCTTTGCTAATTAATTAGAGGAATAAGCTGTATTAACATCTTTGTCATAGAATTAGTCAGAAGAGCCTGGGAGTGACCCTGCTCCTGCTGGTAATCTGGACCTCTAGAGACTCAGGGAAGGGGTTTCAATCCTATCTTTAATTATGGCACGAAACAGGGCACGGGCTGCCCTCTGCAAGATACCTGTCACTTCCCATAACGTTAAGGATGCCCTACACTCATCTGTCTTAAAAACTGGTTCCTGGTCTATGTTCTTCACATCACAGACCCACAGGGTGAGTAGCATACCACTGTCCCATCACAGGTCCGGAGGCAGGCTCTGCTCAGATCTGCAAGAAAATGTGCCTGGAGTGAACAGCCTAGCACTACTGTAGGGAAACTATGCAACTTGGAAAGTCATTTATGTAGGTGTTTGGGGCATTGACCCTCTTGCCCTTATCCAGAGAACTTCTGAAAATGGGTGCTGGAGCCAAGGTCCCCAAAATGCGGTGTGGGGGATGATATAAAACAAGGACAGCACCGAACTTGCGGTAACGACACCAAGACAGACTGTTCCAAGGTTTGACTTTCAGTTCAAAAGAGATCCTGAGTTACTCAGAGGGGGATTCTTTTTTTTTTTTTTGGTACCGGGGATCGAACTCAGGACCTTATGCTTCTGAGAGGGAGGCAGCATGGTGCTGCTGAACCAAATCCCCGGCCTGGAGAATTCTTATCTATGTTAGCTGCTCAGCGATGCCCCTTAATTTCAATAAGGGGGTGTCAAAGAAGTCTGGTTTTGTTCAAGACTGATGCAAAACTCATTCAGGATTATCAACCAATGCCTTGGAAAGGGAAGGCTGTTGTTCCCCAGGTGACACAAGATCGTCCGGGGGTAGACTAGTGTTAGTGATTAGTAACAGTGTAAATTAGAAAAGCACAGAGGCTGAGGACTTAGCTCAGCAGTGCCGCGCCTGCCTGGCAAGCACAAGGTCCTGAGTTCAATACCCAATACCAAAAAACAAAACAAAAACAAAGAAAAGCACAGACATCAAGAAACTAATATTTCAGATCATTTCATGAATCATAAAAACCATTAAATAATGTTACTCTCAGATTCGAGATCAGATCTTCAAGGAAACTGACGGAACAAATAGTACAGTTGCTGATATTGGCTAGTGTCGATGCCCTCTTTGGAAAATGTCTCCTCTTTCAGAATTCTATGGGCAAAGTGGAGGTAGCACTGATGCTTGATCCTAAATTCCAGCCAGAGATCGTTCAAGGTCTAGGGCTCTGCTTGAATTTGTGAGGTTCATGATCCAATTCCTAAAATCTTTTTTTTTTTTTTTTGGTACCAGGGACCGAACTCTGGACCTTGTACTTGTGAGGCAGGCGGCGGCACCACTGAGTTAAATCCCCGGCCCTGAAAATCTTGGCACTTCATAGCTTTCAATCCTACCAACAGCTGATATTTCTGATTTAATCCAAGAGGATAATATTTGGGGGGGGGTACCGGGGATCGAACTCGGGACCTTGCACTTGTAAGGCAGGCGCCAGGCTACTGAGCTAAATCCCCGGCCCCCAAGAGGATAATATTTGAAGAACAAATTAATGTCCTACCAATAAAGATGTAAATAAATCATTTAGATACTAAACAATACAAATAATTCAAGTCCAACTCAAGAATAAATTTTTAAAAATACTAAGGAAATTCAACCTGCATCGTTTAAAAAGAGAAGCATTTGTATTTTACCTCGAGGGAAGACTTATTCACGTTCCTCTCAGTTAGCACGGTCCTCAGGTTTCTGAGAGCAACCGTTCTACTTGAACAGCCCCCTCCCAGAATACACACTAGGTGTCCGGCGACCACGCTGCCAACTTAAAATGGCCGCACTAAACTGGGCGTGGTTGCCAGGGAGCCTGGCGTGGCGCAGCGCTCGTGCCCGCAGCCCGAGCGCGACACTGAGGCCGGAAGATCGCTTACGTCTACCAACACGAATTCCAACGGCCTTCCACTGCCAGTAAGCACCGAGTGTTCAGTCCTACAGTTCATTTCTTTCTTTTTTGGTATTGGGGATCGAACTCGGGTCCTTGCCCTTTCGAGGCAGGTGGCGGAACCACTGAGCTAAATCCCCAGCCCAGTTCATTTCTTTTTCTGTACACGGAAATGTGCCTCAATTTTCAGAAGAATCATACGCAAAACACTAGGAGCAGAATTGCATAACACGATACCCAACACTCAACTGTTGTGAAGGCTTTTTTTTTTTGAGACAGGGTCTCGCTATGTAGCTCAGGCTGACCTCAAACTCACCGTGATCCTCCTGCCTCAGCCTCCTGAGTGCTGGTTCTGCAGGCCTGCGCCACCACATTTGGCCCCTAAAAGACTTTCTGCAGTCGCTGGTGATTGGCAATATTAAAGCACTCATTGCCCTTAAACAAGTGCATTCAGCCAGACTGACAATGCGGGAGGTTTTTTTGCATCGAAAACATCACAATGGCTTGTTTCAATTAGAAAACTCTTTTCCTTATTTGTGAAGTGAAGGTACCACAAAACTTTGTTTACAAGCTTATGCAAAGGACCTCAACCACAGTCTCTCTGGGAAGTAAAATCCCAAAACTCAGTTAAATGGCAGCCAACAAGACACAATCACATGATTAAATTTTCTTTTTTTAAATTAAGAACTCTCAAAAATTATTTCACTTAGGAAAATTTATGAAGGAGACAGGTCAGAATTTAGACATTAAAGGGCCGGGGATTTAGCTCAGTGGTTCCGGCGCCTGCCTCGCAAGCGCAAGGTTCCGAGTTCGATAACCGGTACCAAGACAAAAAACCCCCAAAAAACCAAAAACTGTAAAATGGGCCAGGGATGTAGCTCAGTGGCGCCGCACCTGCCTCGAAAATGCAAGGTCCTGAGTTCGATCACCGGTACAAACAAACAAACAGAAAAAACCCCGGTGAAATCACCAACACCCAAATTTAACAATGCAAATGAATGAGTACAAAAACTGTTTTGTAAAATTAAATGCCAAATTGTATGTAGTATCAGTTCAAAGAGGCTTAGCAGCAACCACGGTGTTAAGTGCAAATGAGATAAAACTTTTAAAGGCAAATTCATAGAAAGCATTAGGATTGTTGCCCGTGATGATGCATGCCTTACAGGCATGTAATCCCTCTGGGAGGCTGCAGCAAGAGAACTGCAAATTCAAGCCCATTCTGGGCAATTCAGTGATTTCGAGACTGTCTCAAAAAAGAAAAAAAGGACAGCGATGTAGCTCTGCGGGAAGGCCCTGTTTTTAATCCCATTAAAGGGGTGTACAGGGAAGGGATGCGGGATGTGGGACGCGGGACGCAGGACCTCAGGACCATGTTCGGTTGAATAAAATAGAAAGTACACAATTATACTGTATTAACTTGAAACAGCCTGAACATAACTGAAGGGCATTTAGTCATTGAATAACTCCCCCGGGAGCAGCGGGAATTTAAAGGAGTCCAGCTTTCCCCACGGAAAGCATTTCCTTACTACTTGATCCCCTCCCCCAAGGACCCCGCGGTCTGGCCCTGAGCTCCACCCCCACCCCCACTCCCGCCCCCGCCACCCGCTTCTTTTTTTTTTTCCTCCCGTGGAGACCGTGTCTGGCTGAACTGCTGCACTGCAGAGGTTGGACTCGAACATTCGACTGTACGGCTTCAACCTCCCACAGTGCTGAGGTTAGTGGCATGCACCACCAAGCCTGGCCCGTTTTCAAGTTCAAAATACAAAAAAAAAAAGCCTTTTAAGTTAGTATATGAGAGGATTAATGCCCAAATCTACCCGCACAAATGATATTTAAAAAGGCAAAAAGCCCACAAAACTTCATCTAAAGGCAACTAAGCAACATTTAACTGTTGTAATCCTTGCATGATCATCCTGCGTGATTTTTCTCCGCTCCAAATCGAAAACAGAAGAGGTGAGGAGCACAACATTTACACAAGTACACAGCGATAATCATCACTCAAATAAAAGCCAAACGCGGTTCCCGGGCAGCCACTGTACTGTCCGCCGTCCTTGCACCTGCTCAAAGGCGCCATGAATTTCCTCATTTTTCAGTCACAAACACCACAAAACCATACAACCGTATACAAAAGGGACCCCAAACAATATTTAAGCAAATAAAATGTAAAGAAAAAAATCGGAAAAAACCCGTAAAGGAATCACCACGTTTTAACGTAAAAGCACAGTACCTAAGGTGGTTGCTCTTGCGCACACATGTAAGCCCAGCACTCCGGGAGGCTGAGGTGGGATGGTCACAAGTGTGCGCCCAGCCAGGTCAATTTAGCGACTTAATGAGACCCTGTCCCCAAATTAAAAAAAAAAAAACAACAGCAGGTGGGGATGTAGCTCAAAATGGAGGGCCTGGGTTTAACTCCCCACATGCTTAAAAATACATTTTTTTAAACCTTTAAAAAGGGCTAGGTACGTAGCTCTGCGCCAAGGCCCTGCGTTCAACTCGCAGTACAGGGCGGAAAAAAATAGGGATCAAAGAAAAGCAAAAGTACGACTCTGTGACCAAATTTGACTAAGGAACCCAAATCGTCCTAAATCCAAAGCATTCCAGACTATTACTATTATAAAGTTATAAGAATATAATATTTTGGTCCAGAAATGTAGCTCAGCAGCACAGAGTCTGCCTGGCAAGCCACAAGTCCCTGAGTTAGATTCCCAGTACCACACACACACACACACACACACACAAATTATATCACCACCTTAAAAAGCAAATTACAGTTAACTATCAATTACAGTATGAAAGTAAATTAATCTTACTGTACCTTGTAGAAGCAGCCGCTAAGTTCCTCCAGCCTGAAGAACTCACCACCGCACGCCCATTCCGCAAGCCAGGACAAAACGGGTGCCAGTACTAGCACGCTCATAATGTTTTACATTCAATCTATGGCTCCACCATTGGCTGTGGCTGAAATGACTGGCAAGAACAGTATCTACTCCTACTTTCTCTATAACTAGAAACCCCACCCATATCTCAGACCTTGCTCATTATTGGTGAGAAGGGTTGGCGCCTAAAGTTATATATTTCAGTCAGGATCTAAGGCATTATGACACATAATAAACTACTACCACGTAACTCACACCAAGCTCCCTGATTGGTCCGAGAAATGAATTCAAACGATGCGCTAAGCACGCTCTTAAGATTTTTGCATGCCATTATCTTCATCTGGAAAATTCTTCCCTGATATCTCTGCCCTTTCCGCCAGACACAAGCCAGATACCTGATTAGTCTTGGGAAGGGAATTAACATCTTCTGCAGCCGGCTTGAACCACTGGTGGTACAAGCATGACTGTCTCATCCGGAGGCAGGGGACAGTGCTGTCGGGTGCTACAAGCTGCCTGATGGGACAGTCACGCACGTACCACAGGTGGTTCAGAGCCATCGGGTAGTGAGGCACATGAAGTACGGCTCCCACAGTGACTGTGTCAAACCCCCACAAAGCCTATGTTTGGAAAATGGGCACGTAGGAGACGTTACGGAAGGAATTCGTAATGAAAAATGAGTTTAAAAGTAGCTCTCCTAGTCGGGCATGGTGGTGCAGGCCTGTAATCCCAACACTCGGGAGGCTGAGGCAGGAGGATCGCCGCGAGTTTGAGGCCAGCCTGGGCTACATCCTGAACTACAAAGGGAGACCCTGCCTCAAAAAAAATAAATAAATAAAAATAAGGCCAGGGATTTAGCTCAGTGGTGCTGCTGCCTGCCTCGAAAGCAGAAGGTCCCGAATTCGATCCCCGGTACCCGCTCCCCCCCCCCCGAAAACAAATACATAAAGGGCCAGGGATTTAGCTCAGTGGCACCACACCTACCTCGCAAGGGCAAGGTCCCGAATTCGATCCCCGGTACCCCCCCCCAAAAAAACCCAAAATAAATAAATTAAAAATAAAATAAAATAAATAAAGGGCCGGGGATTTAGCTCAGTGGCACCACACTTACCTCGAAAGCGAAAGGTCCTGAGTTCGATCCCTGGTACCAAAAACAAATAAACAAAAGCGTAGCTCTCCTAACAGCTGCATATATGCGTGAGTGGTGTCTCAAAACCATTGAAGGTCGGATGCAGAAAACGTGCACTGTCTGAGTTAAAGTTTCTATGGTGGGGGTGGGTGACTGAAGACAGAGGAATGGGGTCTTAAGATCTCAGAAATCAGGCATAGCGGCACAGGCCTATAATGCTAGCATTCTGGGAGGCTGAGGTAGAAGGAGCACAAGTTCGAGCCTAGCCTGAACGCTTTAGTAAGACTCTGTCTCGAAATAAATAAAAAGAGGGCCAGGGATTTAGCTCAGTGGCACCGCGCCTGCCTCCCAAGCTAAGGTCCTGAGTTCGATCCCCAGTATAAATAAATAAATAAATAAATAAATAAATAAATAAAGCTGGGCTGTAGCTCTTTTTGGTCTGCACATCCATTGCACCCAAAGGACTGGATTCTGCCATGGTGCACTTGATCCTCTTTCCATCTGCAACAGATGGGGCTCTCTGGTGGAGGATGGGAGGCAACAGTAAAATTTGGGTAAGGAGAGTCTTGGGAACACGGATTGATTAGCACTGGGCTAGACAAGGTGGGGAGGACTCAGAATGATCCTTGGAGATTTGCACTTGCATTGAGGTTGCAGAAATTCTGCAAAATCCAGAGAAAACAAGCAACCAATAACCCATATGTTTCCTCCTTGAAGGCCAGAGCAGTTTAGATTTTAAAAAACAAGTCAAAACAATTACAGAATAATGCAGGCAGGCCCCTCAAGATCGGTCAGAGCCGGCAATTCAGCCTAAAGCATAACAAAATTTTAAGACGTGTTGGACGAAACTATCAAGGCAAGAAACTGGAGGGGTGGAGAGAATGAGATGAAGAGAATGAATTAGACAACCACATTTGTGCAGTTAGGGAGTATGGAGGACTTAGTATGGTCCACTCATTTCCCTTCTTTTTTACTTAACTCTTCAGGGGCCTTCCAGTTAAGAGAACACCAAAGAATTATAGATCTAGGGCTGGGGATTTTAGCTCAGTGGCACTGGGCCTGCCTCACAAGAGCAAGGTCGTGAGTTCGATCCCTGGTACCAAAAAAAAAAAAAAAAAAAAAGAGAGAGAATTGTAGATCTTCATTCCAGCGGAGGCTTATTGGTATATGAGTAAATTGGCTGACAAAAGTATTGTCTCTAAATCCAAATCAGTTGGGGAGCTGCCTTTTTTTCAAGGTGAAATTTACATAATATAAAATTAGCCATTTTAAATGAACAATTCAATGGCATTCAGTGCATTTATAACGTTGTGCGACCACCACCGTGTAGCTCTGAAACATAGTCAACACCCCAGAAGGACCCCCAGTACCCGTTAAGCGCGGCTAGCTACCTACCCCTCCTCCACCCGCTGGAACCACCAATCTATTTTCTCAGTGGATTTGTTATTTTCCACGTTTCACATAAATGTAATCACAATCTGTGCCCTTTTGTATCTGGCTTCTTTCACTTAGCACACTGCTTTCTCTGTGTCCCTGGCCCGTGTGTGTGTGTGTGTGTGTGTGTGTGTGTGTATGCGCGTGGGTGCACGCGTGTGTTCTGGAGCTCAAATCCAGAGGCACTCTACCAATGAGCTACATATTGAACCCCTTTTATTTTTTATTTTTTTTACACAAGGTCTTGCTAGAGTTGCCCAAGTGGGGCTTGAAGTTGCAGTGTAATCCTATGCTGTCATGAGCGGCTTATTTTGTTGTTTTTTGGGGGATACGGTCTCATTTTTTTTTTAGTTCAGGCCAGCTTCGAACTCACTTCATATCCCACTGTTCCCTTTCACTTGAGATTCTTCCGCTGAGTCCACGGAGTGTTGGGATTGTAGGTGTGCACTACTGCACCCGGCTAGCATACTCTTTTTCAGGATTATTCATGGAGCATATATCAGTAGTTCATTAATTTTTTTGTAGCTATACAATATTCCATTGTGTATATATACTATAATTTCTTTATCCATCCATTTGTGAACATGTGGACTGTATCTACCTTTTGACTACTGTGAATGCAATGTGGCATGGTTTTGCAGAAGGCCAGTGGCAAATTCTGGTTAAATAATTTGGGAGGCTGAGGCAGGAGGATCACAAGTCAGAGCCGAGCCTGGACAACTGAGCATCTTAGCAAGAGCCCTTCTCAAAACAAAAAAAAAAATTGCAGCCCGAGATTTAGCTCAGTGGCATTGCGCTGGCCTCGAAAATGAAAGGTCTTGAGTTCGATCCCCAGTACAGCAAAAAAAAAAAAAAAAATTAAAAGGGCTGAGGGTGTAGCTCAGTGTGAAGGCCCTGTTCCAATCTCCAACAACACACACACACACACACACACACACACACACACACACACGGTTATTCAAGATCAGAATAAGAAAAAACAAGTTTATTCAGATCAGAGTACATTAACAAGAGGGCCAGCAGGTGAGTTTCCAAGAGAGCAATTGCACCATCAGGGTGAGGGACTGGAAGTTTTAAAAGGGGCGGAAGAGGCAAGAAAGAGTCTCAGGGAATGTGGATATCTAGGAAATGCATTTTGCAGAGCATTCTGATCCTGTTATTCCAGGAACCAGAACCGACAGCATTGTATCTGAAGTTGCACATCAAAGCAAAAACTTGACAAAGTTGTTTACTTCGGCCTCAAAGAAGGCCCCTTCTCAGTGGGAGAAAGATTTATTTTTATCTCACGCTGTTTTTGGTAAGTGTTACTGCATTATTTTATGACCAGTTAGTGTAAACTGGGCAGGATTACTTTAAGGGGGGATTTTGCTGCAGAGGGTTTTAACCCTTTTGCTGCTGACGGATAATCACCACAGTGAATAGTGCTGCTAGGAACCTTCATGTACATACAGTTGCAGAGCTTCATACCTCTGCAGGTCTCTGAGCTCCACTTTAACCTTCCAATCAGAAACACTGCTTCAAGCCAGATATTTAAATTGTAAACAGACATCCCACAAGATTCTAGTAGTTTGAGAATCATTCTGCTAGTTTGGAGTGGGAATCAGAGTCCAGGTAGGGGTTAAAAAAATATTTGTTACTGTACAGGTACAGGAATGGAGAGAATTATACAGGTGATTGCCAAGATGCTTTTAAAATTAAAACTTGGCTTTTGAAATATTGCTTGGATAATCTGGACTTTTTGTGAGGTGAGGATAACACTGATTTTCAAGCTCAGCAAATGACAGCAGAAAAAATAATAATAGGCACATTGACTTACAAACATATAATGCTAAAATCCTGAGTAAACCATTATTAAATCAAACACATCCATGTATAAACAGGTTTAGTTTATCCCATTAATGCAAGCACAGTTAACTTTGTAAAATCTATCATAATTCATGACATGGAGGCATTGAACTAAATAAAATCCGTTTGCCCAACCAGAGCCACGCTTTCTTTACTTCATCTTATTCTGTGACTTGAAAACTAGCCTCTATGTTTACCCAGCAAGCCCTATCCTTCTTTTACAGCTGTGTTCAGCCAAAAGGAAGCAGAGGATGAGGAGGTCATTGTAATGTTTGTGCTCCCTATCTACAGACAACTTTCTATAGGAAGCCCATATCTCCCAATTAGAGATTTTTTCCCTTTTACTAACACTGTTTCCTCCTCTCACACAGTTTTAATTAATGGCAGTACTGGCACCCAACAATTGCTTATTTGTTCCCTTCACTGGACTCATTCTTTGGAAAATAGTCTCTATATTAAACACTCTACAATTAATCTTTTGACGATGGTAGGTATCTGGTGCTTGTGAGAACACTGAGTGATGAACAAATTAATGGATAAAAATCATGATCTATCAATATTTGCAGAAAATAATTTGCATAATATCAGACCACTCATATTTTTAAAGGCTATAGCAAGCATGAAATAGATGAATGAATCACTGAAGAGTATGTACTGAACCTTTGAAAAATATCATATAGGATGACAAAAATGTGAGGATTCCCACTAAAAACAGGATTAAAAGTTAAGAATTTTTATAGTTACTAACATTCAACCTTATATTCAAAGTGCCTGCTAGGAATTTGTCCCAAAAAAATGAAGGATGAAATTTTGAAATGATAAGGCAACTTTGCCATTAGTTGTAGATACCATGATAGTCTATGTAGAAAACCTAAGATAATCTATAATCAAACTACTTATGTAATAAGAGTTCTCCAGCTTTGGTTTCTGTTGTTTTATTGCTGAAAAGTATCTATAGAAAGCAAAATATAGCTGGGGATTTAGTTCACTGATGCTGCCACCTGCCTCTCAAGTACAAGGTCCCAAATTCCATTGTCAGTACCAAAAAAAAAAAAAAGAAAGCAAAATATAGACAAGAGTTCTTTGGAATAAATGAGCTAGTCTCAATGCATCAACTTATTATTACAAGATTTAAAACGATCATTTGAAAATCTTTCACAATCATGTAAAGTTGATTTTATAAAATCTGCAAAATTTGTTTTTGGTCAGGTTATACTAAATTCGTGTTTACTTTATCAGAAGTTGATAGTCATGATGAAGAATTTCCAGAATTTCTTTCTTTCTTTCTGGTTCACATTCGTGTCTAATATTTTCTGAAATTTCTAAAATCTCCCTTTTATTTTTTTCTTCAGTGGTCAAAGAAAATCCTTCACTCTGAATTTGTAGCAGTTTTGTTCTAATACAATGGCAATGTTAGAGATGCAATCAAACTTGTAACTGCTTTTATACTTTTGATCCCTTTTACATCTATATTTCTCCTTTTCCTGAACATTATGCCATTTAGCTTTTTACATGATATATCTATATTCCAGGTTGATAAAATCATTTCATATCTTTATTTCTGGTTTAGTTATACAGATATATGGGTTTCTTAAATATTATAAATGATATACTTAAGATTTAAACATTTCATTCTATGTAAATTTTACCTAATATAAAATATATAAGGATCTTCCTTTTCTGTGATGTAAAATTTTAGCCTTATCTTCCATGAATTACAGCTATAAATTGTGGATATATTACAAAACACTACTACTTTTGGATAAATTAAACAATCTAATGAAGAGATGTAGATTATCTGATTAGATTAAGAAAACACAGCATCCAACTATATGCTATTCATAGAATACACACCTTAGATTAAACAAAGCAAAGTGAATTAAAAGAATGGAAAAGTATATATCATGCAAATAGCAACCATAAGAAAGCTGTAGTGGTTAAAATAGTATCAGACAAAATAGGCTTTAAAAGGGTTGGGGATGTCACTCAGCAGTGCAGCGCCTGCCTGGCAAACTCAAGGCCCTGAGTTTAATTCCCGGTACCAAAAACAAAACAAAAAAAGGTTTAAAATAAAAAATGTTAATTGAAATAGAGAGGGACAATTTTTTTTAACAGGGTCTTGCTATGCAGTTCAGAATGGCCTTTACTTCACTATGTAGCCCAGGCTGGCCTCAAACTTAAGGCAATCTTCCTGTCTCTGCCTCTCAGTGCTGAGATTACAGGCGTGCACCACCACTCCTGGCTAAAAAAGGACATTTCATAATAGCAAAATAGTTGACCCATAAAGGAAGATATAACATTTATAAACATGCATGTACCTTGTAACAGATTATCAAAATACATGAAATAAACCTGACAGAAATGAAGAAATGAAAAGTTCAACAATAGTTGGGGAATTTAATTTTCCACTTTTAATAATGAATATAACATTGAGAAGATGGCCAACAAGGAAACAGAAGATTTGAACAATTCTGTAAACCAATTAGTGCTAACAGACATCTCTATAATACTATGTATGTTCTCCAACCAAAATGAAATTAAAATAGAAATCAACAACAAGTAAAAATTTGGCAAACTTACTCATATGTGGAAATTAAACAATATGTTCTCAAATAAACGATGGATCAAAAAGAAATTAAAGGAAAAATCAGAAAATACTTTGAAATGAATTAAATGAAGACACATGCTAAAACTTATGGTATAGAGATAAAGCAGTAACCAGAGGGAAGCAAACAATCTGAACAGACCCAAATCAAGTTAAAAGACTGAATTAACTCTGAATAATTTTGAGCAAAAAATAATAAAGGAGACATTATAATACCTGACTTCAAAATATACTAGAAAACCATAGTAATCCAAATAGCATGGTGTTGGCACAAAGACAAATATACTAATGGAACAACAGAACCTAGAAATAAATTCATACATTTGATAGCCAATTGATTTTCAACAAAGGTGTTACAAACACACATTGGAGAAAAAAGTCTTTTTAATGAATGGTGCTAGGAAATTTGCAGAAGAAATTAGACCTGTCTCTTACCAGTTACAAAGATCAACTCAAAATGGATTAAAGACGTACATGTAAGACTGGAATCTATGAAATTAATAGAAGAAAACAAGAAAAAATACTTCAGGACATTTGAAGAAGCAAGATTTTTTTTGGAGAAGACCCCAAAAGCATAAGAAAAAAAGCAAAAGTACACAAATGAAATTACATCAAACTAAAATGTACAGCAAAGCAAAGAATAAAAAAGAGTGAAACCAACCTACAGAATGGAATGGGGGTGGGGAGAAATACCTGCAAACTATACACCTGACAAGAGTTTTTAAAATCAAGAATTATATAATGAACTCAACTCAACAGCAAAAAAAAAAACACCCATGATTTTTAAATGACCAACAGGCCTAAATAGACTTTTTTCAAAGATGATATACAAATGACCAACAGTATATGAACAAATGCATATCACTAATCATGAGGAAAATGGAAATAAAAGCCACAATGAGATAATCCCCTCACTCCAATAGAATGCTTATTATAAAAATATAAAAGTGTGGAGAAAAAGGAACCCTTCCACACTATTGATGGGACTGTAAATTGGTACGGCCATTATGGAAAACACATAGAAATTTCTCAATAACTTAAAAATAGAACTGCCATATAATCCAGCAATCTCACTACTGGGTATATATCCAAAGGAAATGAAATCACTGTGTTGAAGAAACAACTGTGTCCATCAACTGATAAATGGATAAAGAAAATGTCATATACATACACAATGGAATAGTATTCAGCCATACAAAATGAAAGCTTGCCATGGGTGACAACACGGATGGAGCTGGAGTTCACTATCTTAAGTGAAATGAGCCAGGTACAGAAAGACAAGTGCTACACAATCTCACTCATATGTAGGATACAAAAAAGTTGATCTCATAGTAATTGAGAGTAGAATGGTAGCTACCAGCAGCTGGGGAGGGCACAGGGAAGTGAGGGATAGGCAAAGGGTGACTAAAGTGTATTAAACTGCAGTAAGAAAGAAGTGAGAAATTTTGGTGTGCTATTGCACAGTAGGGTAATTAAAAAGAGATTGTGTATTGCATATCTCAAAATCCAAGAGGGGCCAGGGATTTAGCTCAGTGGTTCCACCGCCTGCCTTGCAGGCACAAGGTCCCTAGTTCGATCCCCAGTATCAAAAAAAAAAATCTAGAAGAGAGGGATTTTGAATGTTTTTGCAATAAAGTAGTGATAAATGTTTGAAGCAATAGATATGTTTAACATGATTTAAGCATTACTGGAACCATTATATAGTTCCCACATAAATGTACATTTTTTATACATTGGTTTAAAAAATAGACTTTTTAAAAAAGATTGAATTAGTAATTTAAAAACTATATAACTAAAGCAAAGCTTCAGGAAGCTGGCTTTACCACTTAATTCTACCAACATTCAAAGACAATTTGAAATGTTTCATGTGTCAATTTCAGAGGTCACAGGATGCCCAGATAGCTGGTTATACATTTCTCGGTGTGTCCTGAGGAGTCTTCCAGGAGAGATTAGAGTTTGAATTGGTGGACTGAGATAAGGAGATGGCCCTCCCCAAAGTGGCTGGGTCTAAACAGAACACAAAGGAGGAAGAAAATGAATTAATTATTTCTGACCATGAATGAGGACATCAGTCTTCTGTCCTCAGTGCTCCTGGTTCTCAGACCTTTAGATGTGAACTGAAATGATAGCATTTGCCTGCCAGTTCTCATGCCTTCAAATTATATTACTTTCCTCTGTCTCCACCTTACAGATGGCAGGTTGTAGGACCTCTCAGTCTCCATAATCATGTGACTCTTGTACAAATAATTTTAATAATTTCTTGTAATAAATATAAGTCTCTTCATGTGTGTATACACGCACACATATGCGGGTGAGTTATAATATGGTCCAATAATTCCATTGCTAGGTACATAACAAAAGAAAGTAAATAAATACTTCTACACAGCAGCTTGCACATAACTGACAATTTATAGCAGCATATTTCATAATAGCCCAAAACTGCAAACAGTCACTCAGGAGCACATCTATTCTGGCCAATAGATAAATGGATAAATACAATGTACTAAAGTGATATAATGGATAATTATTCAGCCACAAAAAGCAATAAGATACTGATACATGCTACAACATGGATGAACCTTATACTAAATGAAAACCACATAGTACGTGAGTCCACTCATAAGAAGGTCTAAAATAGGGAAATCTATAGAAAAAGGGAGTGTTTGCTTCGGGCTGGGGCTGGTGGCAGGTAAGAGCATGGTGGTAACTAACAGTTACAGGATTTCCTTTTGAGGTGATGAAAATGTTCTCAATTTGACTATGGTGTTTGTTGCATGTATCTATGAATATACCAAATGAAAACATCCCCATGTAGCTAACCATTTGAATTGTCCAGTTTAAATGTGTGAAGTATGTGATATACGGATTGTATCTCAATAAAATAAAAGAATAAAATTATTTGATAACTCCGCAAAAATAAAAGAGGTAGATTGCGGAGGGAAGTCACAATGTAGAGAAGCAACCGGCATAGGCATGTGTTTTCATGCTTACTTTAATCTCCCATTGATTTCTTTTGATAGCAAGTCACAGTTGCACAGTGATATGTCAAGGGCTGCAGGGCCTCCCCATTGTTCTAGTCAGAAGAACCCCGTAAAGGAGTCACTGCAGGTCACAGGATGGTGAGGATACTTCAGATGGTGGAAAGAGAGGAGAACCCTTAATTTGCACTATGAACCTCTACGTCTCAGGCTCACCTGTGAACCAATCATGTGAAGGATAAAGCCAAATCAGTGCATCCTTTTAAGGAACTGAAATAAAACCTGAACAACAACAACAACAACAAAAAACCTGAACCACCTTCAGCAGAAACAGAAATAGAAATTATGCTTTGAACCTACTAGGACTGAATGCCTGGTGAAATTAAAATATCAACATTCTTCAAAAGATTATTAAAAGTACAGACTCTCACAACATAACACCCATAATGTTCAGGATACAATCCAAAATTTCTAACATATAAAAAAGAGGAAAATATGACCCATTCTTAGGACAAAAAGAATTAATTTATGGCAATCTTGAGATGATCCAGACATTTAAATACCAGAAAAATATTTTAAAGCAACTATTGTAATTTAGGCATTAGGGAAAGGAAAACACACTTGAAATTCATGAAAAGACAGATATTCAGCAGATAAATAGAAACTATAAAAACAAAAACATGAAAAATTTAGAATTGTAAAAATATACATGAAATTTTCATTGACTTCAATATAAAAATGGGAAAATATAGGAAAGACTGAATACAAAGATAAAGCAGTCAAAATAACCCACTCCGAAAAGACAAAAAGAATTTAAATAATATAAAGAGTCTCAGGGTCCTGTGGTACAATATCCAAAGGTCTAATACATATAATTACAGTCACAAAGGAAGAGAATGACTTTGGGACAGAAAAAAAAATAGTTGAAGAAATAATTCCCTCAAATTTCTAGAATTTGGTGAAAGATAATACATTTATAAATCTAAGATGAGTAGACCCTCACAAGGATAAATCCAAAGAAAGTCACCTACATACACCATAATCAAACTGCTGAAGTTCTAAGGTAAATAAAATATCTTGAAAGTAGTTAGAGAAAAATGGTACACTACAGACCTGGGGAAACTGACCCAAATAAATAGGCAATTCAGGTCAGGAGGGTAGGCTACAGGAGAGCACCTATAAAGTGCTGAAGTAAGAAATAATCAACCCAGAACCCTGTATCTAGTAAAAATATACTTTTCAGATGAAGGAAAATTAAGAGAATTTTTTACCAGCATATCTGCTTTACAAAAATGCTATGAGAATTTCTCAGAATATAAGTAATTAATAAAAGAAGGAAACTTAGATATTAGGCAATGAATACAGACCCAAAGAAATGGTAACTCTTTAACACAGAATAGTATCTTCTTCTGAATTATTTGAAATACACATAAACAGGTTGGCTCAACATATTTGGTGTGTGCCTGTAGATGTAATATCTAGAACATTAAAAACAGAGGCTTTCGCTTAAGATGTAACAAATAGAAAAGGAAATTTTACCACACTAACAGGAAAATGCTGGATTATCTACAAAATCACAAATTTTCTGAAATGCATCAGAGAGCTGGCAAATAGCCTGGATCTAAGCAGAAACTAGCATATCCAAGAAAAATCTAGATACGAAAGCTTGCCTTTATGAACACAGCACGGTAGAAAGATACCAGGTGTCATACAAGCCAGTAATAAGAAGTCAACTAAAAATTGGAATGCATTGTAAAAATCAAGTGTGTGGTAGCATGGAAATACAGAATTCCTGCAAGCCTCAGGCACAAAAGGAATTCACACTATCAGGCTCATTTCCTCAGACCTCACCACATTATTACCAAATATACAGGGGACCCAGAGAATGATGCCTCATTTGGTGTATGCCTATCAGAGGAGTGCAGCAGCCCCCAGGGGAGAGGCAGGACACCACTAACAAAGCCTTTCAATTTCCCTACAGAATAAAACTCTCAAGACGATGGAGAAAATGCGAAAAACTCCTGTTGTCCTCATAACACAAGAGATAACCTGTTGTTGCTGGGTGGTAGAAACAAAAAAATAAAATTCTATCCATGGGGGAGGGGCAGGAGCAGCGTCACAGCTAGAGTTCTTGCTGCTCGCTGGGGGCGGTCCTTCAATTTGTCGCCCTCCAACACATCAGAATGGAGTAAATTGTTACGATATAGTCTTCCTTTCGGCCAGTAATGCCGCCAAAATATTGGCTGCCCGGGGAAACCGCCTCCCCCTCAGCTATGCCACTGGGCAGGAGATTGTTTAGGTCCATATCATTACAGGTCTTCTATCCTAAGGAGAAAAGCAGAATACCTGAGAACCTGGGATTTATGGCTTGCCTAAAACTGAGGAGGAAAAGGAGAACAGAGAACTCCTAGCTTTCTCCAACACTACCCTAAGAATTACTAACAAGCAAAGGCAATCTACTACTAATACAGGGTCAAACCCTGGAGAGAACTTCCCTAAGGCACAGATTCATAGAAAACTCTCCAATCCAAAGGTGAAACAAAAATAATGAAGAAATCCCAACAGTAGCCGAGCTTCTGAACGAAGCACTGGTTAGTGCCAGAAGAATTCAAAGTTGGTGTTGCACTGAGGATTACAAAAACAAACAAACAATACCCAGATAAACATTTGACCTAATTAATCCAACTCCTACGCTAAAACATTAGCAGAATAAAGGTGTGTGCATTTCCAGGCATAAATATTATTTAACCTCATTCTCAACTAGCCCATAAATTATATCTAGTTTATAAACAAAATTTATGAGACGCACAGACAAGGGAAAAAATCCTATACTGATAAGAAGCAAAGCATTCAATACAACCAAATTCTGAGAGTTGTTGACTTGTAATGGTTTGACTTATTTTTATTTTACAGTAGTGCAAATGTGATATATATTCAACCAGTCTTGGGGGTCAACACCTGTAATCCCAGCTTCTTGGGAGGCTAAAGCAGGAGGATTTCAAATTCAAGGCCAGCCTGAGTAAGTTATTGAGACCCTGTCTCAAAATAAAGATTAAAAAGGGCTGGGGATGTAGCTCAGCAGTAGAGCATCCCTTGCTTCAATCTCCAGTTTGGGGGGGCATAATACACGTTATGAATTTTGACTTTTTCCAGGGACAGTAATATGTGTGCAGTGTAATACTCTGTCATGATCCTGGGCAGAGGCAGTGAGTCACAGCTGCCAGTGACAAGGTAAACACGGACACAGTGTGCAGCGCTGCTAAGCTATGGTGTGATTATAATAAAAGCCATGATATTAGGTGTACTTAACATATTTTCAACTTAATATTTTCAACCTATGATGGGTTTATTGGTATTAACCCCATTATAAGTTGAGCATTTGCATTCACCAGATATTAGCCCTATCAGCAAGAAATTTGAAAGAACTATGATCACTATATTAAAAGTTACAGTAGAAAAGGTGGAAAATATACATGAATAGATGGAGAATATTAAGAGAGATGGAAAATATAAAAGAGTATTACAAGGAAATGCTATGAAAAGCATGGTAAGAGAGAAAGAATATCTTTGACAAGTTCATCAGTAAACTCTATGGAATTGATTAATGGAAAATTAGTTAAATAAAGCTATCCAAAATGAATATAAAGAGATATGAGTAACAAATAACAGAGCAGCAAAGAGATGTGAGAAAATCAAATATTCTAATAAACATGTAATTATAAACTCAAAATAAGACAGAGGAAATATTCGAAGAGATAATGGCAGAGATTCTTTTGGAAATTTAATGAAAGACAAAAATAAATCATATACCAGAGTTCAGAAAATATAGAAGAAAATAAATATTCAAAACCACACATACATATGTCATACTTAAATTACTGAAAACCAAATTTGAGTAGAAAATCTTGAGTGCAATCAGAGGAAAAAGACATTCATATGGATAAATAAGAGTTATTGTAAAGTTCTCATCAGAAACTTGGGAAGTCAGACCATAACGGAATTATGTTTTTAGTTGTAAAAGAAAAAAGTCTATGCAAAGAATGCTGACTTTATTCAGGAAAAATATCTTTAAAACTCAGTGAAAAATAAACAAATACTGAGATCACTCATTACTGGCCCTGTAAGAGTTAAAGATTAAGGAAAATTCTTCAGGCACTAGGAATATAGCAATAGACAGAAACCGGATCTAAAGGAAGAAAAGAACAATTCACAAATATGTGGAAACGAAATAGTATACTCTTGAAAAACCACTGGATCAAAGAGGAAATATAAGGTTAATTTTAAAATATCTTCAGATCATAGAAAAAAAAGCACAGTTTGCTAAACTGTATGAGATGAAGCAAAGCAGCATTAAAAGGGAAGGTTATAGTGATAAGCATCTAAACATTTAAAAGAATAACTATTTCAAATATACAATCAAATTTTTCTACCCCAAGAAAATAGAGGAAAAAACTATACTGAAAATTAGCAGAAAAAATACTAGTAGTAAATAAATCATATAAATAATAGAAACTCTATGAAAAAACCAAGAAAACCAAGAATTTGTATTTTTGACAATAAACAAAACTGACAAACCTTTAAAATAACTAAGAAAAAGAATTTACAAATACAATGAGAAGTGAAAGAGGAGACATTGGAATGCCTCAGAAATAAAAAGGACTATAAAGAATTACTATGAACAATTATGTACCAATCAATTGTATAACCTACAGGAAATGAATAAATACCTTAAAAATATACAACATAATGAGACTAAATCAAGACTAGAGAGGGCCGGAGATTTAGCTCAGTGGTACCATGCCTGCCTCTCAAGGTCCTGAGTTCGATCCCTGTTACTAAAAAGAAGAAATAGAGAGCCCAAATACATCAATAACAAAGAGGTTTTTTATTTGTACATGCTTGTGATATAATGATTACATTCATTTTGGGGAACTTATATATATTCATATATATATATATATTCAACATCATCATCAATGGAGAAATGGAAGACCTCTAAGATCTGGTACAAAGTATCTGCCCATTTTCACCACCAAATTATCTCTGTTTGCAGATGACATGATCCTACATGTAGAAAAACCTAAAGGCTATATACATTCTGTTAGAATAAGTGAATTAATTATAGCATGATGCAAAATTAACATATAAAAATTAGTTGCAGTTTTTACACCAATAACTATCTGGAAAAAGAAATCAAGAAAATCTCATGTACGACATCATCAAAAGTAACACAAATTAGGAATAAGTTTACAACCAAGAAAGTAAAATATCTATACACCAAAAACTATAAAATTTTGAAGAAATTGAAAAAGACCACAAAAATAAATGGAATATCCTATGTTCATAGATTAGAAGAATTAATATTGTTAAAATGTTTATCTTATCCAAAGCAATATACAGATTCAACTCAATTCACATCACAATTTCAATGCTATTTTAAGAGAAACAGAAACAATTCTGAAGTTTATATGAAACCACAAAAAGACCCCAAATACAGAAACATTCTCAATAAAGAAAAACAAAATTGGGAGCATCACATTTTCTCATTTTAAATTCTATTACTAATCTATGACAGCCAAAACAGCATGATACTGGCATAAACAGACACACAGACCAAATGAACAGAACAGAAAATCCAGAAATAAATCCACACACATACCATCAACTAGTTTTTGACAAGGCCAACAAGAAGCCATAATGGGGAAGATATAACTTGTGTTGAACAAACTGGTTATCTGCATAAACAACAATGGAACTGGATCCTTACTTTACACAATATACAAAGATCAACTCAAAGTGGATTAAACACCTAAATGTAAGAAACGAAACTGTAAGACTCCTAGAAGAAAACATAGGAGGAAATCTCCTTGATATTGGTCCTGATAATGATTTTTTTTTAAATTATCACACCAAAAGCTCAGGCAACCTAAACAAAAATAAATGACGGGCTATGTGAATCTAAAAAGCACAGTAAAAGGAATGATGATGGCAGCCCACAGAGTAATATTTGCAGAAAATATTATAAACCATATATCTGATAAGAGGTCAATATCCAAAATACGTAAGGAACTCACACAACTCGAAAGCAAGCACTCTGCAGGGAGACAGATCTTTTGCAAACGGGAGGAGGATCCGGAGACAGGAAGGGCGGAAGGAGGGGAGAGGGAGGAGAGGGGAAGGGGAATACAAAGAATCAAAATAAGTCCGTGCACCTACCCCCTAAGATGAATGTAAACATCATGTACTGCAAACATGTACTAATTTTTAAAAATGGGAAAAAACAAGGGTTCAGGAAGAGAGGGCATGCAAAACTCCCCTCTGGGGGCCTCGGGGCCGCAGCGGCCACACTGGGATGCCCGGGACGCCTGGAGCCCTTGCTGGGGCTGCCCTCTACTCCTTCACGCCCAGGCCTTGAAACAGTAGGGCACGCTCCGGCTGTTTCATCTTGATGACCTCGGGGTGGCAGAGGCCGCGGGAGCCCCGGTGGGCCCTGAACTCTCCGGGCCGCACCCTGCCCGGCCTGGACAAAGCCCTGGCCATGCCAAACCGGGTTGGCCCCTGTGCGGGGCGGGGCGGGGCAGAGCGAGGGCAACCATGGCCGCCGTCCAAACCAGCCGAGCGCCTGTGGGAGCTTCGAGAGCCTCGGAAGACGGCCGAAAGCGCTCGAAAGGTCGGTTTGCCCGGGAAGCTGCACAGATATGGGGCCCACAGTGACCGATGTGTCCCACTTGGACAGAGACCTCACCTCAGACCAACAGTGGCCAAAGCCTTAAAGGCAGGAAAGTGAGTGGAGCCCGAGGATAATGGTGGAACTGTTAGGGGGCCATCCGGCGCATAGCCTTCCTTCTGCCAGAGAGAAATGTTGGGCTAACACACCACGTTTGGCCAATTGGAAATGCCCACCACACTTTGAGAAGAGTAGAAGGGTTGTATATACAATATGAAAAAGCACCTCTCAACATTTCCCCAACCTTTTCAACGATTTTTTTTGCTACATTTGGACATTCTAGATGTAAAGAGATTGCCAAAGTAGGATAAAGTTAGAAAATCACACATCTTATAAATACTCGTTCGTTGTTTAAATCATAGACAAATCTAGAAGTGACTTTTTGAAGTGGAGTTATTAGACCATTTCTATAAGTGACAGGAGTATCGTTTGTCCACGTTTGTTGAGCGGGTTAGAGTGCATAGAGCAGACTGCGAGCAGGAAGAAGTTCCTGTGCCAGACTAGTCACATGTATGTAAGAAATATTTTTTATTTGAAAAACTGTTCTGTGTATGCATTTGATTTGATAGATACACAGACAGACAAATAGAATATGGCAATGTCAAGTACTTTCTTGAAATAGGCTTCCTAGATGTTAAGTGCCCGATATATGTTAAAAGTGGAAGTAGTAAAATAATATTTGTAAAGTTCATTTTGTTAAAACTCATTTGAAATGTTATTTTGTGGGGGGAGAATTTCCATCCCCCCTCTGGAGTAGTGCAGTGTGTCATCCACTGGTTCTGGAGAAGTGAAGGAAATGCTGAGTGTCATGCCAAGTGCACTTACATTGAGGCAAGTCCCTTCTGTCTGTGCTTTTTGTTTTATTTTGCTGCATATATAGTGTGTACAAAGGACAGATGAGGCTTAGTTTATAACATCGAGTCTTTCTGCATATTAGTTTCCAGTCTATGACAAAAGTAGAGTCAGTAAATGTACATTTCGTGCTAAAATTCCTAGGACAGATTTTCTTCTGAATATTTGAGCGGTATATATATCTCCACTGAGCTGGTGAAGAAGGGAATGGTTTTAGGCCAGGATGCTCGAATTTTGAAGACTCTTTGTCACTACAGACTGGGAAAGACAGGCAGAAGGCGAGAAAGAAAAAAGGTCACTAAGAAACACCCAAGACACAGAGTGGGAGGAATTAGTTGTTTTTTCTTTCTTTCTTTTTTTTTTTTTTTTTTTTTGGTACCGAGGATCAAACTCGGGTCCTTCCACTTACGAGGCAGGCGTTGGAACCACTGAGCTAAAATCCCGGCCCATTTCTGGTTTTTCTATGGCACATTAGGGTAACTTTTGGTTAAAACAACCTATGATATATTTCAAAATGACTAGAAAATATCAGTACAAAATTCCCAGCAAAAAAGAGTGGGGGGAGTAAGAGGGGAACGGAAGCTGCACAGGCAGTGAGTGAACACCCAGGCCTGAGTTGCAAGACCGGTGGGAGGGTCCGGAGCCAGCCGCGGAGATGAGTCAGCGCGCCCGCCACAAGTAGGAGTGGTCGGCCTGAGGTCAGCAAGGGGTGAACCCCCGGCCCGGCCCCGCGGAGATGTCCAGCCACAGCGCTTGTACCCGGAGGGCGCTGCCGCCCCAACTCATCACCACCTCGGTCACCTGGGGCGCAGAAAGGTATTTCTTGTGCTCTCCTTCGTATACCGATTTTAGCAAAGCTTAGGACCTTCGATACTCAGATTCAGCGCAGAGCCCCTCTTAAAACCTTTTCAGAAACACCGGCACACTTTGCCTGAAAAGATGGAACAAATAAACATAGTTCTGGAGATGGAAATGAGAAATCAGTGAGTGAGGGAAGCAGTAAGAAATCAGGCTCCTGGGCCGGAGATTTAGCTTAGTTGTGCCGCCGCCTGCCTCTCAAGAGCAGGGTCCTGAGTTCGGTACCAAAAAAAGAAAAGAAAAAGAAATCAGGCTCCGGAGATTCTAGGAAAGGTGCAAACCAGCTACACGTAAAAGTGGTGACTTTTGTACACATGTAGAGACCTTTGTGTGATCTAGCTGAGCAATCCAGGCTGGCCCTGACCTCATGTAGTACAGGCTGACCATGAACTCAGGACCTTTCCATGGCATTTCGGGCCTGCACCACCACACCCGGCTTCATGTCACTGTAGAACATTTTCATCACCCCAAATGAAACCTCATAGCTCTTAGCAGTCACGCTCTACCTTTTTCCCCACTTAGCCCTGATAGCCATTAACCTAGTTTCTATCTCTATGAATTTGCCTATTCTGGATATTTCATATAATAAAATTGTGTAATAGGTGTCCAAAAAAGAAAAAAATCCCAACACATAAAAATTATTAATGTTTGAAGAAACAGAAATGCTTATTTCCCTGATTTGATTATGCATTGCATATGTGTATCGAATTACCAGTTAAAGATGTACAAGTATTATGTCCGAGCAAAAAACGGTCAAAGGACCCAAATAGACAGTTTTCCTAATCAAGAACCATGAAATCAAAACCACAATGAAGCTGACCCGTCACAGCTGTTGGGATGACTGTTACCAAAAAGATAAGACAGCAGGTGCGGGGGAGGTGAGGGAGAAAAAGGAAACCCTTGTATACTGTTTGTGTGAATGCAAACTCTAGTATGCCCACTGTGGAAGACAAGTTCCTCTAAAAGTTTAAAATATGACTTCCATATAATGCAGGAATCTGATTCCTAGGTATAACTCCAAAGGAAATGAAATCAGTATGTCTGTCGAAGAGTTATCTGCACTCCCATGTCCGTTGCAGTACTATTCACAATCGCGGAGGTATGGTAACAACTTAACTTCATAAATATATATAATGTATAATAAAAATAAAAGAAACATCAACCTTTGCATAGGTTGTGCTATCTGGCCAACTTCAAAAAGCAATAAATAAATATTTATTTCGCTAAAAAAATGAAGAGCTCTACCAATGGTGTAAATAACTATAAATATAAAATTATTTTATCTTAGTTTACTCTAAAGCTAAACCCAGTCTAAACTAAGCCTAGTATTAACATTATGTGTGGTTATACAAATGTAAAATTAAAATGTATAACAATTATGTTAACAAAGGATGCAAGGGAGGAATTGGCAATGTAATATTGCGAGGTTATTTTATTAACAACTTTGTTAAGGCATAATTCACAAACTATGCATTTCAGCCATTTAAAACACACAATTGTGGTATAGTTCATAGGTAGAGATACTGCCTAGCATGTGTACTGTTTTGAGTTCAATTCCCAGAACTGCCCCCAAAAAGTATACAATTCAAAGGTTTGTTTTTGTTTTGTTTTGTTTTGTTTTTGGTACCGGGGATCAAACTCGGGACCTTGAGCTTGTGAGGCATGCGCCAGAACCACTGAGCTAAATCCCCGGCCCTCAAAGGTTTTTAATATATTCACAGTTGTGCCACCATCTTCACAGACAATTTGAGATTATTTTAATAACCCCCAAAGAAACACCACAATAATACTCCATTCCCTGTGAAACCTCTCCAGTCCAGGAAAAATCACTAATTTTTTTCCCATTCTTATGTATTTGCCTAATCTGGACATTTCCTGTAAATGGAAATATACAATATGTAGTGTTTTGTGATGGTTTTGTAAACACAGCATAGTGTTTTCTAGGTTCACCTATGTGTTACCACATAGCAGTACTTCATTCCTTTTTATTACAAAACAGTATTCCATTATAAGAATATCCTGTTCATGCAATTCTTTTTTACTTATTAATTTCTCATTCATGGGATTTGGTTGTTTTTTTATTTTGGAAATATTATGCATAATACAGCTACAAATATTCATGCAGAATTTTTTGTGGATATATATGTTATTTTCATTTCTGGTGGGTATATGCTTAGGAGTGAATTTACTCGGCCATATGATAACTCTATATTTATGGTTTTGAGTAAATTCCAGATTATTTCCAGAGTGTTTGGAATGTTTTAAATTACCACCAGACCCGGTACCGGAAAAAAAAAAAAAAAAACAACAACAACCCAAATTACCATCAGAAATGTATAATGATTCTAAATTCTCCACATCCCCACCAACACTTTTTGTTATGTCATTGTTTTTGGGGGGGTTTTTTTGTTTGTTTGTTTTTTTGAGACAGGGCTTCGCTATGTAGTTCAGGCTGGCCTTGAGCTTATGGTTTCGAACTCATGGTAATCCTCCTGCCTCAGCCTCCCAAGTGCTGGGACTACAGGCACACACCACCACATCTGGCTGTTATGTCTTTTTTTTTTTTTTTGGTACTGGGGATCGAACTCAGGACCTTGAGCTTGTGAGGCAGGCTCAGTGCTACTGAGCTAAATCCCCAGCCCTACAATTGATTTTTATATATCCGTTGTACTCTGCAGTTTTTCTGAACTTATTAGCTCTGATTTTCAATGAATTTCTTAAGATTTTCTATTTACGAGATCATGTCATGGGAATATGGAGACAGTTTCAGCTCCTTCTTTCCAATCTAGATGCATGTTATTTATCTTCATCTCTCCCTAACTTCCCTGGATAGGAACTCAATTATGTTTATTAAAAGTGATGAGATATCCTTGTTTGTTCCTGATCTAGAAGAAAGCATTCTAACATTATTCTCAAAAAAATTTTGGATTTCGGAACATTTCAGATTTCAAATCTTTAGATTAGGTTTGTTTAACTGGTAAAGTCTACAAATATTCCAACATCCATAAACATTCCAAAATCTGAAACTCTTCTACCCGGAAGTATTTCAGATAAGGGAAGGTCAACTTGTATAAATTAAATAAAGATATATGGAACATCCTCTAAGGTTTGGAAATTAACTCACAAACTTCCAAATAAACCATGGGTAAAAGTCAGTGTGGAAATTAATAAATATTTTTAATTAAAATGAAAAGTCAGCATATCAAAATTTATGGGATGCAGCTAAAGTAATGGTTATAGGAAATTTATAGCCTCAAATTCTTACTTTGGAAGAGAATAAAGGTCTTAAATTGACAATATTTTGAGAAATCAGAAGTATACAAAATTAAATATAAAGCAATATAGGAAATAATAAAGAAAATCAAAAATCAATAAAATTGAGAGGAAAAAAAAATAGAAAACTATCAACAAGACCAAAAGCTGGTATTTGTAATGATCTGTTAAATGTACTAGTATTGATTTATTGCTTTAGTTCCACATTCTTTATTCAGTATCTAATCTTTAGTAATGACTACTCGAGAATTTACGCTTTACAGCATGCACAGTGTTAAACTTTGTCAGTAGAGGGCAGTGGACGGACATTTGAAGGAAGAAAGCTTGCTTCTCTTGATTCTAGTGTTCCTTGTTTGCTTCCCTCCCTCCCTCCCTCCCTGTCCTTCCTTCTTTCCTTTTTTCTTCTTTCCTCTCTCTGCTCTCAGTCTCATCTCTCTTATCTTCTCTCTTCCCTTTTTTTTAAGAGTAGGGAATATTTATTGAGGGAGAGACAGCTCCTGCCTGAGAGGGACAGGAGGGGACACCTTCTGTGGGTTGCCTCTTATCTTCCCTCTTCTTCCATCCGTCCCTCTCTCCCCCCCTCTTCCCTGTTCTCTACCCTCTCTCTCTGTTTCTCTCCCCATTGCTAAATAATCAAACATCAGTGTGAATTTGTGGTACCCAGAGAGCACAAGCGCTTGGACCCTGAAGCGCAGTGCAAGTCCAGGACAGGTGCCCACTTTAGTGCAGCCCTACTGTCTTGGCTACTGTCAGTGTATGTTGCAAGCTTCTCACCCACAGTGTAGCCCACTTCTCTTTCCCACTAGCCTCAGTTCACCTGTAGCCGGAGGGGTGGTTTTATGGACCTCTCTGTACCACGTGCTTCACATCTCAGGGCCGAACCAGTGGCCCATCTCCCTCCATGGATATGGTCTGGGTTTCACCCTTGCCTTGGACATTTGTTTCCTCTTGCCTGGTGACTTTGGACTAGCTCTAGCCTAGCCATCACCATGAAATTCCCTCCCCTCCAGTGCCTGCAACTACACCTTCCCAAATGAATTGAATCTCAAACTTGAAGGCAGGGCCCTTTTCCAACTTTTTCCTTCCTTCGGTATTTTCTTTAATCATAGGTTTGAGGACTAGAGGGCTCTTCCATGTTCCTATGGCCGTTGGCAGAATTCATTTCCTTGCAGCTATAGAACTTATGGCAACTTGTTTCCTCAAGACTAGGAGAAGAATCATTGTGTTGGTTGAATTTCTTCTTTCAGAGAAAGCCTGGATCTTCCTTTAGAGAGCTCATTGGATTAGGGCAAGCATACCTAGGAGAATGTTCCTTTTTATTACCTCAAACTCGACTGATTAGAGACCTTAATTACAGCTGCAGAATCCTTCTTCTTTCCCATATTCTACTGGCAAATATTTCAAACTTCCAAAGCAAGTCAGTCATGTGTTTTACCTACACGGAAGGAGGATAGGGTTACATGAAGGTGTGACTTCCAGACAGCAGGAATTATAGAGGTATGTTAGAATTCTGCTTACCATAATAACTTACTAATCTTGAGCAGGTCCAGAGGGTACAGATATGAGCAAGTGATTAGATTCCTCAAATATCAGCTCCTGTTGCATTGCTCTCTCTCTCTCTCTCCCTCAGTCTGTGCCTAGTTGCCTACTGGTGCATTCCTTATGGTCAGCTGAGGCAGGAAAAGCCCAAGCCTAGTTTACAGATGAGTCTGTAAGGTATACTTATCACACCTGACTGTTGAAAGCTAAAGGATTGCCAGAAGTACATACTTGATTCCTAAGCATTTACTAAAGGTTTAACTGTATGGTTAGTGCCTTGAAAGAAATAGCACTGGAATACTGGTTAAAAAAAAAAAATAAAGTCTAGGGAAAGGTATAAAATAGGACTTTTAGGGCCGGGGATTTAGCTCGGTGCTGCCACCTGCCTCAAAAGCGCAAGGTCCCAAGTTCGATCCCCTGTACAAAAAAAAAGTAGGACTTTTTGAATGGATACAGACTTTGAACATATTTCTGATCCATGTGAATGCCTTCCAGAGTATCCACGGCAGAAAAGATTTAACCATTAAGTGGACAAAATGACATACTTTGTGGATGATAATGAGTTTCTTTCTCTAGTCACCTGAGTGCTTGTTTAGTGGGTCTATGAACATAAGAGTCCATGATGATAGGGATGGAGACTATGCCTGCACTCATCGACATAGATTTATCTAGCCCAGTGCTGGCAAACCTTTAAGAAACAAGTGCCCAGACTGCTACCCCAAACCCACTTATTTATTGCAAAGTGCCAACACTGCAATTAAACTTGAATACTGAGATTTTAGTTTAGAAAAAGCAACTCATACATTAACATATTTTGTCTTAAAAGAATAACACGCATGCCATAGGTTCACCACCACTGGCTAGACTCTTACCTAGGTTTACCTGTATAATTCTGCTGCTAAGTACCTAATCTGTTGAGAGTAGAAACCAACATTGGGTATCTAATGCATCATTATCTATGGGGACCAGCCAAGTACCTGGAAGCAGATTAATTACAATGGACCTCTCTCATCAAAGAAGAAGTTTCATCGTCACAGAGATAGACACATATTGTATGTATAGACTTGTCTATCCTCCCCATAATGCTTCTCCTAAAAACACAGGCTGAGGACTCTCAGCATGCCTTATCCACCATCATAACTACTGTGGTTAAGCTCGATTGTGTCAACTTGGTTGGCATGGGAACTCCCCAGGGCATTGCTGAGGCAAACTGATGGGTGTTTCTGGGTAGGTTATAGAGGCATGGATTTGGGTAATATATCTGGTGCCCCAACCCTTCCATTCTGGTGTTGTTCCTCTGCTCTACTCCCTGACCAACATGAACTGAACATCTTGGCTCCACCATGCCCTTCTGCCATGATGTTTCTGTCTTGGAGCCAGCTGACCATGCACCGAATCCCCGGAAACCATTGACTAAATTAAACCTCTCTTTCTTTAAATTGTGAGTGTCAGGTATTGTGTCCCATTGACAGGAAAGCTGAGTGATACACTGACATTCCATTCAAAATTATATACACCAGAGAACTCATCTCAAAACAAAGGGAGTGTGAATCAAAGCCCGCATAGCCATGGAGATAATCGGCATTATGACCCAAGCCAGAAGGAGCAGGTCTGATTAAAAGGTGAAATAGCTTGCCAAAAACTCAGGTACAGTGCCAGTTGGGAGAAAACGTCCTGCTAGGATGGCATTTGGTCTCATAGGATGCATTTTATGCTTTAAATCACAGACTATTTTATGGCACTGTCTCCCTATAGCCAGATCACTTGGTCCCAGGAATCAAGGCATAAAAGTGGGAGTGATTTCTCTCACTATTACATCTAATAATTTGCAGCATGTTTGCCTCCAATTCCAGCAACTTTGAGCTCTACTAATTCAAAGATCATCAACTTCTACCAAAAGACAGGAAAGAGTTACACTGAGTTGAAAGTTAAGACCATCACCTGAACCTGTTGGGCTTCATATACCACTGGACCAATAGGCAAAAACGTGCTAAATTACTGGCTGGAGTGATTGATACAGATCATCAAGAAGAAATTTGGTTGCTATTCTGTAATATAGTCAGGAAAGACTTATCTGCAATGTAGGATATTCTCTGGAGTGCTTCGTTTTACTTCCATGTTCAATAATAAAGGTTAGTGGAAAACTATAGGAACTCCCAAAAGACAAAATGATGAAGTAATAAGACTCTTTGGGAATAAAAGTTTTGGGTACTCTGCTGTGAAAAGAATTGAGAACAAGCCAGGTGTGATGACACACATCTGTAATCCTAGCACTCTGGCAGGCTGAGGCAGGAGGATCACAAGTTCAAGCCCAACCTGAACAAATTCGCAACTTAGCAAGGCCTTATCTCAAAAAAAGGACTAGGAATGTATCTCAGTGCAGAGGCCCTGGGTTCAACATCCAGTGCCTAAAACAAACCTTATAATGGGTGCAGTTCTGGCTGAGGGCAAATAAAATAGAATTTTAAAAACTACCAGTTGAATAAAGTAGCCATAGTTTTCAACTATAACCTGGTGAATAATTAGAGAAACAAGAACTGTAGTAGCTTTTCTCTCTGATTGATATGTGCACATATTAGTTTGTAGTAATCATTTTTCTTTTTCTGATTTCCTATTTTTATTTCATATACACATTATTGGATGGTAACTCTGTAATTTAGCATTTAATAAACAATATTCAGTGGGACCATGATTGTATTTGACTAATAATTCATAGATCCATCTATGAATATAATAACTTTTTGGACTGTGTCTCTTTTCATTTTGGGGAAAGGCAAGAGCATCTTCATTTATATGAACATGAATTGTATTTTCTTATGTGGAAATATTGATCATTTAGTTGTTGTATGAAAGTTCTCCTATCTTAGCTTAACAATTGTGTGTGTGTGTGTGTGTGTGTGTGTGTGTGTGTAGTACTAGAGATTGAGCTCAGAGCCTCACACATGCTAGGCAAGTGCTCTACCACAGAGCCCCACCTCCAGTCCACTTAATAATTCTCTATACAGGTGTTTCTTGACTTCTGATGGGTCTGCGTTCTAGTAAACCCAACATAAGCTGAAAATATCATATGTCAAAAATACATTTGGTATAACTAGCCTACAGAACACTACAGCTTAATACAAAGTATTCTGCAGAGATTATTTGTGTACCTCATGATTGTATGGTTGACTAAAAGCTGTTCGGCATCATAAAAAAGTATTGTATGTATCGTTAACCCAGGAAAATATAAAAGTTATAATTTGAAGTAAGGTTCGTACTGAGTGCATATCACTTTCACATCATCACAAGCACAAAAATCATAAGTTGAACCATTGTAAATTGAGGGCCACCTGTATTAAACTTCTACTTAAATTACTGTGGGAATTTAGTGTTTTCATTGGTCTCAGGCTGATACAAAAAAACTGTAGCCAGCATGAGCTAGAGATAAAAAGGGGAAATGCATAAATCATCAATATTAGGATAAAATAATTATAACAGGATAATGTCCAATTCACACACATCAGATAATTTATATTCCAGCAACTAGCTGCTCCTTTTTAGGTGTTCTTGCTAATTCTTGTTTCTTTCTTCTTAACAATAGACTGCCCAGGGCTTCAGCATTGAAACTGTACCCCTACCAATGAGGTGATTTTATCTGTTGTTTTGTTTTTAAATACCATCTATCTACTCACACCCACACACATACATATGTACAAGGGATGATCAAAACACATGGTGTGCATATAAAAAGTGATTACAGTAAAAGACACATTGCCATTAATCCCCCTCAAAATATTTCTGCTCACTTTGAGTACAATTGTCCCATTGTTCTTGCCATTTTCTGAAGCAGTTCTGGAAGCCCTTTCATGAGGGTCCTTGGGAAGAGCGATAAAAGAAATATGGTGAATGTTGCTGCACAGTGTCATCGATGGAAAGGCAGGCTTGTAAAAACATTATGGTGTGTCCTCATCCACCTTATTCACTGCATCTGGATCTGTGTAACTTCTGGTTCTCCCCCAAAGTCAGAATGATCATGAAAGGTAAACATTTTGATTTAATTCAGGACAGGGAAACCACAACACTGCAACTAACACTCACAAAAGAGGACTTTCAGAATTGTTTCAGAAAGGAACAAGAACAATGGGATAAGTCTGTTTGAAGTGAAGGGGTGGATTTTGATGGCAGTGTGCCTTTTACTGTAATACATTTTTAAGAATTTCAACATTAAGCATATTCTTGGTCATACCTTATATATGCATGTATGCCTATGTATATGTGTAGTTATGAGTATATATACACATTTATACACATCTATATAACCATTTAGCAATCAAGCACAATGCATAACACTGTGACTGCATGAAAAATGGTATTCTCTTTTACACAAGTGATATTATCACGGATAAACTACCTGGCTCAAAGTAAGTGCCAGATAGTTGTTTCCCTCCTTTATTATTCTGAACTTGGCCCTCATGCACATATATATTCCCTCCCTGCTTTTGCTCCTGAATTGCCTTCATTTCCCCCTGCAGTATCCTTCACTCCCTCCACACCCACCTGTTCCTTAGGGTTTTGGGATTCCTTTTAAAGACTGTGGATCAGGCAGGTATCCCTGTGTATCTGCCTTCTGGGCTATTTGACACTGGACAAATCCCATGCTCCACCGTCACCCTTTTGTGGCCCACAGCTGGCCTAATCCTACATTTATCACTGTTGACTAGATGACCACTGGCAAGCAGAAGCTCAGCTCTGCCGTAGTTGTGATGAGAGTTTCACGGAAATAATTCCCTAGAGAACTCAGGCAAATACATCTCTTCCTCTGGTACATAGGAACAAAAAAGAGATAGCAAGGTCAATTTGATGCCACCAAAAGTCAGCAGCTTCAAAATAGTTCATTTCAAAATGATTCAGCACTACATACTCATGGCTGCACCAGTGTTATATGCAGAGAAAGGAAAAATAATTTGAGAGCCGTAGTCTTCCTATAGTTACTTTTCTAAGTTCAGTTCAGCTCCGAACCTTTATGTCCTGGTACCTACCTAAAATGTAACTCTTGTTTCCGAACATCAATCCTTTCCTCCTATTGTGTATTCGGGTGTTGCTACACAGGAAAGGTTGAGCTGTGAAAGAACTTTCCCAGTTACTTTACTGTGTGTTACTCAAGATGCTAGATTGGACTTGCCACCCTAAATCCCCAAACCATCTTCCTTAATAACTGTCAGGAGAGTAAGTGTACACTGATACTGTCATTTATGAACAGTTTCTTAGCAAATGATGACACGATGACCTGGCATCATAAGTTCTTAATGAATTAGTGATTACAAAAGTTCTAAGGGAAATAGCAGCTCACTGTGGTATTAGAATGCAGGTTTTGACCTTTGCTAAGTAAAGCTAAGCCTTCTTTTACATAATAATGTGTGATACTTGAGAGAAAAACACATCTTTTTAATTAATTGACTAGAAGCAGATTTATACAAAGGAAATGAAAACACCAGCTGGTAAAGTTCCTCCACAATAATTCTTTTATTTACCTCAACTCTTAACACTGGGAGGAAATCTTTATTTGTTGTCTCCTCAAGGTTTGTATCTATTTGAGAATTCTCACCTGTGTTTCTCTGAAGAAAGCAGCTGAACTGAAGAACATGAACCAGGATGCCAATTTGAGTTCCAGCTATGCACCTAATAACACCGTGTCTTAAACCCCAGCTCCCTGTGCATTGAAAGAGTTGGATTAGATGGTTGCTAAGGTCCTTTTAAACATTCTATAATTCCAGTGTTTTAAATGAAAAAGAACCCCGGTGTTTCCTTTATTTTATTTTCCTTTCATTGGAACATTTTTGTTAGAGGATTAATTAGATTTACCAAGAGATTTTAATCTTGAACATTTGTTCTTTCAAAGATAGCAACATTCGAACACCTGCAAGTAGCTGCAGCGAGTTGATTCTTTAGGACTCTGCTGGTTCCTATTCTTCCCCATTTCTAAACATTACAGTGCCCAGGGCTAAGGTCTTAAGTTTCTTCTCCATCTGTCTTTACCCCTGTAGAGATCTCATCTGTTCTCATGGCTTAAATACCATCCATACAGTGATGGCTCCATAATATGTATCCTTACCACAGACCTCTTCCCTGTGTTCTGGTCTTCCATAGTTAATTGCCTGCAAAACATCTCTTCTTGGGAGTCTCATAGATACCTCCCACTTAATGTATCCCAAAGGAGCTGTCTTCTCATCTTTTCTCCAAAATTATCTCTTTTAACAATCTTTCCACTTCAGCAAATAGTAACTTCCAAAATCCAGATGCTCAGGCCAAAATCCTGTTGTCATCCTTGAGTTCTGTTTTTCTCACACTTTATCCAGTAGTGTATATTGTCAAATCCTGCAGTTTCTGTTGCATATGCAGATATAAACTGAATGGCATCTCTTACCATGTCCACTATTACCACCTTGGTTTGTCACCATCATCACTCACTCAGATTTTTGCAGTCACCTCCTAACTAATTTACTGCCTCTGACTTTATTATCAATTTTCAACCTAACAAATAAAGTGATTTTGTTAAAATATAAGCTTATCCTCTTATAGATTATCATAAAAGACAAAGGTCTGACAGTAGCTTATAAGAGCCCTGCTCGTTATCTACGAAGCTCATCTTCTTCACTTTCCCCACCCCACCCCCACACTCTATTACAGACATTGTGTCTCTGCTGTGCCTCAAACACACCTAAGCACACTTCTGCCCCAGGGCCTTTGCATATGCTACCCCCCCCACCCCGCCCCGGCCAGCTGTTTTCCAATTACCTACACAGCATACTGATTTTCTCACCTCTTTCAGGCTTTGTATCACTGAGGCCTTCTTAGACAATCCTATTGAGAATTACACACATCTCGTGCCAAACATGCTTTTTCCCTTTCCCTTATTTATCTTTTCTATGACACTTTTTACCCTCTTAGACACCCTGCATTTTACTTCTTCATTTATGTATTACTCATTATCCCTCTTTCACATGTAAGCTCCACCACAACAGGGATTTTTCTGTTTTCCAAGTGTCTAGAAGAGTATTTATCACATAGTGGGTGCTCAGTGCATATTTGCTGAATAAATAAATGGACTGTCTTCATTAGCTGGATGCCTCAGAGGTCACCCTCCTTTTAGAACATGATAAAATGACTTTATAAAGTGAGTTAGACTGTGAACAGTAAGTGTGAAATACTCTGTAGATACACAAATGATTATTTCATTATCTGGCCAATGTATATGGGACACATACAAATTGTTCTAATCACAGAGTGATAAAAAAAAGTAATCAACAATGGGCTCTTGAATAAGTGCGGGAAGAATATAATGAATTGTAGTTCAAATGAAATCAGGATGCAATGGCTTGCATCACAAGCTTGCTTTATCTATTTTTTGAGCACTGTCATTGGGGGAAAATGTCCTTTAGAAGAAAAGAAATGGGTCAGACAGAGAGGCCAAATGGAAAAATAGTTAAGCCAAGATGTGCTTGAGTAGGTCAGTATTTAAATGCCATTCATTGGGGATATTTTGCTTTCTAATTATTTATTTGCAGCAGTGAATCAAGTGAACATTTGTTTCTTTGCCTTGAAAGCAGATTTTTTTCTTATTCAGAATTCTTTGACAGTAATTGAAAATTCTGGCTACCTCTGATCGGATACTTTCAACATCCAAATACAATGAACTGAAAAATAATTGGTGATTGAATTGAGTTTTCCAAGAGAAGGTTTTTATTTAGGGTAGGTTTAAAATCGAATTCCCATTTCCCTTGGTGCATCTCCAGTTGCTGGATACAGACTACAACATTAGACAGGTAGACACATTGCTAAGGAGAAGGCTTCTCATCGAGGGTTGACTGTAAAATGATGATTTCTAGTGGGGATTATGGAAGGCCTTACTTTAATTGAAGAAGATGCTGGATTACATTTGTACAGTTGTATACAGTCATACCTCCTTAACTGTATGGAATCAGTTTCAGAACCACCCTCAGATACCCAAATCTGAGGATGCTTGTGTCTTATGTAAAACGGCACAGTGTTTGCATATAAGCTACACACATCCTCTATTATATTTTAAATCATCTTCAGGTTACTTGAAATAGCTAATACAATGCAAATGCCATGTAGATAGTTGTTAATTTGTATTTTTAAGGGACTAATGACAAAGGAAAAAAAATCTGTACTTGTTCAGTATAGGTGTAATGTTTAATTTTTTTTTAAAAAATTGTATTAATACATTTGCAGTACATAATGATTACATTCATCATCGGGAGTTGGTACATGTACCTAACGCATATTATTTTTTTATCTCCTTCTCTTCCTCTCCCTCCCTCCATTTCTTGATCCCCTTCCTTTTCGCAAAAGATCTATCCGCAGATATAGAGGGCTGACTCATATGCAAGAGAATACCATCAGCTGAGGCCTCCCATAATGGCAGAGTAAGAAAGAAATACCTAGTCTTACTACAGTATATTTTGGCATCTGCACACCAAACAAACCCTTGAGCATTGAGGGAGAAGATCCTGTTTGGCATTTGAAGGTAATATATTCCTGACACTGGCTGTAGCAATACCTTTCAAATGAATACAGAATTGTACTATACACCTGCCATTCATGTTAAAATTCTTGTATATATGTTTCTTTGATAGGCCTCATCTTCCTGACCATACCTAAAACATAGTACAGGCAATAACATTTTGTTGTAAAGAAAAATCAACTAAACAACCAAAGTCATAGCACAAAAAAGACCTATATTTTCCCTCAGCAAGCCTAAGTGGCTCTATATGGAAGTCACACAGAGAACGCAATTGTTCCCACCTCTGCCAGCAGCAGACTTTTAAAAATGGTTAGCAATTCAAATCACAGTAGGAATTAAATATGTATTCTTCACACTAATCACTGTGTGCATGGATTTAAACATTAAGGCAGTAAAGAAGGTCACTTCTGTAAATATGAATAGATCTACATACTCCTAAGAGAAATCTTGTTAATCTTTTTAAAAGCATCCCCTCACATCTGTCTTGAGGTAGTATGATGTTTTCTTTTTCTTGTTTTTTATTAATTAAAGATCCTTTTTTGTTATTTCGCTTGTTTTTGATAACAGCCACTCAAACTAGGGTGAGATGATATTGCATCATAGTTTTGATTTGAATTTTCCTGATAACTGATGATAGTAAGCATTTTTCATATATGTGTTGGCCATTTGTATAAGAAGTGTCTATTTGGATCATTTGTCCATTTTTAAAATTAGATTACTTGGGCCGGGGATTTAGCTCAGTGGTTTTGCCACCTGCCCGCAAGTGCAAGGGTCCGAGTTCGATCCTTGGTGCAAAAAAAAAATTAGACTACTTATTTTTTATTGTTGAGTTTATTTGAGCTCCATATATAGTCTGGATATTAACCATTTGAGAGAAAATGGAAGAACTGGGGATATTATATAAGGTGAAATATGACACAGAAAAACAAATACTCCATGTTCTCTCTTATGTATGAAAGCTACAAAAAGAAAAAGCCAACATGAATGTAGAAAGTGATTATTAGAGGCCTAGAAAGGAGTGAGCGGGGGATAAAGAGAGGCTGGATTTGATCAGTGCATGCTGTATGCATGTCTTGAAATATCAGAATGAACCCTATTGGTATGTACAATTAATACATATTTATCAAAATATAAAGTAAAATAAGATAAAGATGCTTTCAAGTAAACAGTGCACATGCATACAACATGATTATATTCTTTGATATTGGGAATTCAGTGCAGGGCCCTCACATTGAAGTACCTAGCCACTTTTTATTTTTTATATTGAGACAAGATGTTGCTGAGTGGCTAAGTTGCTCATGCTGGGCTTGAACTTGGGACCTTCCTGCCTCAGCTTCCTCTAATCTTTGGGATTAGATCCCTGTACACAGCACCTGGCCTGGCATACAAAATGATTATTAAATGTTTCAGTGTCAATTCGCATATTGATGTAATAACCCCAAAACTCCATGACTTAAAACATCAATTTATTAATTTCTTAAGATATTTAGACCGATTCTTCTATTTCATGAGGCCGGGACTCTGGTATTGCTAAGAGGTCCAAAATGGCCTCTTTTGCAGAACTGCCAATTAGTTGCTGGCTCCTGGTTGGGGAAGTCAGCTGAGACTTTTGACTGAGAGCCTTGGTTTTCCTCCATGTGTTTCTCTATATGAGGCCTCTTGGATTTTCTCACATATGAGGGCTGAGTTCCAAGAAGAGTTGCAAACAGAAAAGCAAAAACTGAAGATCTCTCAGAAATGCACCATCACTTCTGCTCCAGTCTGTTGGTCAAAGCAGACCTCAGAGCCAGTCCAAATTCACATCTCAGTGGGCAAGATGGCCAGACCACATTGCAAAGGGGCTTGTGGAGTAGGAGGTGATATTGCAGCCAGTGTCAGAAACATGTGCTGCCAACACCCTGAAATGTGCCTTCGACTTTCCCTTTGCTGCTTTTCTTCCCACTTCCTCATATATCAGATTCTGAATCCAATCACCTAGATGCACCAAATTAGAATATGCTAAGTGCCACAAGATATTCTGATCTTAATTTACAAACTCAATCACGGGAAATGGGACCAGACAATATCCATCTGAGGATTTCAAGAAATTGAAGGGAGAATTTGTGTTAAAATGTGTAGTCCGTGATTTTTACAGAGTTATTTTGCAAAAGGGAGCTCAAATTTCCTGGTTTCTATGTGCCCGGCATCATTCTGAATAATTTCCATTCATCACTTCATTTAATTTTCACACTTTGAGGTCTTTTTTATTGTCTTCATTCTCCAGATGAGGAAACTGAGGTCCAAAGAGTTTAGATTAACCTCGTTTACATAATCATAGGTGTTAAATAGGTGGACTCAGCATTAAAATTCAGGTATGTCCAACTCCAAAACCACTGTCATGACCACCATACCTTTGCTACTCAAAGTGTGGCCCCGCAGAACACTTGTCTCACTAATAGAGGTACAGTGCGAAGAGGCCACAGAGCAGTGCTCCAAAGCACTGGGCCCAGGGTAGGGGTCTAGCTGATGTCCAAGGAAAGTAAAGATGTGTGGGTCTGAAATGAAACTAGTTAGTAAGGAAGGGCAGCAGGGATCCTCCAGGGTGTTAATATCCGGCTGCTAGAAAAATGTGTGAAGAGCTGTAAAGAGTCGGTGATAAAATGTAATGTGCTTGTGGAAGACAATATGATTTCTCCAAGAACAAATCAGACCAGACTCAGCTATTCAAGTCCTTTTGCACGATAAGATAGGATATGGATCCATCTAGTTAATATGTACCTACTGGAGCAACATGGTTTTCCAGAAGCATATTCTGAAAATTAGAGCCAACAAAACCAGAGATTCCAATAATCTATACTAAGGCGTGTGGCAGCTAAAGGCCCCTGAGGCCGCTGCTCCAGGGCAGCTAGAAAGTTTGATAACAGAGGTTCGTTCAAAATCCACATCTTTCCAGAAAGCGGAGAGTAAAGTCCCACAGCACTGCAAATGAAAAGCTATCAGGCTGTGATGCAAGGGGTCTTTGCTTTTTAATCAAGCATATTTGATTTTGAATCTTGATCTGAGACAATCTGTGTGACCTTAGGGAAGTCTGTAACCTGTTTGAGGCTTGACTTCCATATCAGTAAGCAGGGCATGACAGTATGTACTTTCCAGGGTAGTTGTATAAAACAAAGGAGAAAAAAACATGTATTTTAATACCAAGTGGGCCAGCAGTGAATGTGTTTATTTGTTTATGCTTACATATGCTTGCTAGGTGCCAGGTATCCTTCTAAAATCTTTACAGATTTTAACTCATTTAATCTTTATAACAACTCTGTGTAGGTACTGTTATCATCATGGTACAAATGAGAAAACTAAGGCACAGAGAAGTTAAGTGACTTGGTCATAGTTGCACAGCTAGTGAACAGAAACACTCAGATTTGAACCCAGACAGTCTATATCAAGAGCCCACATACCCAAACATTGTGTTACTTAACCATTATGCTAGGGTAGGACTTCTCAATTCTCTATCATTAAAACCATCTGATAAGTCATCCAAACAGATTTTCCATCGCACTTTTTCCCCTGGTAAATTTAAAACTTTACAAGTTATTTTGATTCAAGAAGCATGAACAGGCAATATGTTCAGAAGCACTGCAGAGTTCTTTACCTTCCAGGGCTAATTCTCCGAGGCACGGTTACTAACTAAATGCGGGGGGGGGGGCAGCCTGAGTCCACTCCCTTTCCCTCCTGTGCGCCTGACCACATCTTCAGCCCACACATCCTCTTTTGTGTCTGCAGGCTGGCTGTGGGAGATTGACAAGTTTTCCTGCTTTCCAAGGTGATCATTAAGGGCATAAATTTTTATTTCTGTCCATTAAGTTGTTGATTCCATTCCATAAATCTAAAACGTAGTCTCCAAGGGTGGGATAAAGTAGGCAGCTTGCCATGATTCTGACTTTCCATTTAATTTAGAATCAGAGGGGTTGAGAGATCACAATGCATGATTCAGCCTTACATCTTTTCAAGCACCAGAAGCCACTGCTTTGTAGGAAAAGTAATAAAAAATCAGAATGCACCTTGCTCTTTGATATAGGATTATGCCTAGTAGAGAAATAAAAGAATGACTTATAGAGCAAAGTGCCAGGACTAGGCCAGTCCAGTTCAGGCCTAATAAGGATTTACTTTGACTCAGTTTGCTCTGTCAGGGAGTTGATCATTTCATGAACAAGAAACTGTCAGTCTTGGGTATGTTCTGCTTCACTGCCTTTCTCACCCAGTTCCCTCCCACTGTCTATACCAGGCTGGCCCCCGGCTACTTTTCTTTCTTCTTGGAAATTCCCAACATGGGAAGGGCATTGTTCAGCCAAGACAGATAAAGAATGGAAAGAAGGGTGATGGTGCCTGCCAGTCACTGCCCCGGGCAGGAGAGGAGGGATTCCACATTGACTCTTTGAATTTCTTGTTGCCCCTTTTCAGGATTCTCTTTCCCACTGTTCTCGCTGGCTGTGCTGAAATTTAGTTTCACTAATACCCTTCCTATGCTCTCAGGAGATGCCAGATTTGAGAAGAACTGCAATAATTGTCTAGTTTGCCTTTCCTCAAATTAATGAAGCATAAACCTCAAATTTGATTCTTCAAAAAAAAGGTCCTAAAAATGGCCAGTCATCCTTCATAAATGAATTTTCTCTCTTCTGTTTCTTTTAAAGAGACAGTACTGCATTGGGGTTACCACATGCACTTGGAGCCAGACTAATGAACTATAAACCTCAGTTTTCTCACCCATACAGTGGGGAAAAGAATAGAACCTACTTCCACAGTGTTATTGTGAGAATTTAAAACACATAAAATATTTAGGACAATATCTGGCACAAAGTAAGTCCTATGAAAGCATTAGCTATTACTGTGTCACAAAGAGGGTAGCGATGAGTGAAGGTCAAATAAAAACAGTATAGAATTTCAGAACTTTAAAAATGAAAAATTTCTTAGAGATCAACTGGTCTTTATTCCACTCATTTTATAGGTAAGGAAACTGAGACCTAGACAGATAAAATGCTGGGCTCCCCATGTGAAAAATCTTTTTGTAATGCTACACTTCAACTCATTTTGTGCTTAAGCACAAAATAACTGGTTTATCTGTTCTTTCATCTAGCAAATATTTACTGAGCACTTAATAAGGGATCATCATAATGCACAACACCTGGAAGTTGTACAATATGGTAGCTCTAAGTCTAGGTGGTTAGGTCTTGTGGCAGACTCTAGGTTGGGCCCTGTGATCAGTTCTTCCTCTTAGTTTTTCTAGCCTTGTGTACTTCCCAACCTCTAGAGGGTTGGCATGGCCTGTGACTGCTTTTAAATACTAGGATATGGGAAATATGACAGAACATACATGATTACATATTTGTGATTACATACAGTTTTGGGGGGGAGGGTACCGGGGATTGAACTTGGGACCTTGAGCTTGTGAAGCAGGTGGTAGAACCACTGAGTTAAATCTCTGGCTGATTACATACAGTTCTAATGGCCATCTTACTAAGAGAAATGGTCTCTCCCTGCCAGCCTTGAAGAAATAAACTGCCATGTGAAAAAAGAGCTTAGGATGGCCTCTAGCTGACAACCAGTAACAGACTGCAGCCCCCAGTCCAGAAGCCAACAGGAACTGGATCTTACCAATAACCACATTAGCTTGGAAGCTGGTTACTTCCCAGTCAAACTTCAGATAAGACAGCAAATCCAGGCAACATCTTTTTTGCAGCCTTATGTGCAAAAGCAGAGGCCTTACTAAACTGTGGCAGACTTCTGGCCCCCAGAAACTATGAGATAGTGAAGGGATTTAGAGAAAGCAGTGATGTGGGTAGGTTTACAGTACTGAAACATTTATCTTGGCCAGGTAAGAGGTGAGAGTCAAAGGGGACAAGACTGGTGACAGTTAAGTTCCTTAGAAAATTGTTGTAGTGGTTCAGGAGAAGGCTGAAAAGCAGCTGAGCTGGGGGGTAGTGATAGTAAGAATGGACACCATAAATGATTAAAGAGATGCTTTGTGTGCTTCTTGATCAAAACAACAACCAAATAAAAACACCATGGGATAAACAGATTTGTTCTGGTATCTGTACAGTGATGCCTCTGTTTATGAACTAAAGTCTCTCCATGATTCTGGTTGCCATCCAAATTGGAAGAGAACTGAATCAAATTTCCCCATAAGGTCAACACTGAACCTAACCATTGAATTTGATTCGGTTCTCATTCAACTCAGTTTCCAACTAGAATCATGGAAAGAATCAGGTTTGTGAATCGAGGCACCACTGTACTTCTATCCCTACCAGAGGTCAGAGAATAAGAACAATTGATCACTTGGTGCTAAACTTTATGGTGGTCTCCCAGGCCTCCTTGTGATCCAGTGAAAAATTTACCTGCTCAGTTATTTTCTTTCTGGTATGCAAATTTCAAGAAAGTATTCCAACATAGTCATTTGTCTGCAGTAGAGTTCAGACTTGCTTTGCTCAGAGAACCAGAGTAATTATTTATCTATGAAAATGCAAAAAGCAAGCTGAGGTAAATAACTTGTTTTGATGGCCCAGAGCCAGGGACATCTTCCTGTTCCTACAGAGATTCATACCTTCAGGCCAAGAATTCTAGTAAGGAAGGTGTGGATCCTCTGCTACCAGGTTGCTCTGTTAACAACTCTTCATCTCCCACAGGGCCCTGACAGGGCTGCAGATTGGTGTTTCATCACCCATCCATACCAGAGCTTTGTGACAACCTGGCTTGTTAGCATAGCTGTAGAGGCAGTGTAACACTTCAGCAGGAGAAAAATTGTCAAGTTTTTGAAGTTTTCTGCTGTGTATTTTCTGTCCACCACCTTCTTTATGCCCTCTTCTTTATCCACATCCCTAGAGTGTCTGCTTTCTTTAATCTTAAATTCAGTATTCTCAGGTTATTCTGAATCATGATACTAGGGAGAAAAATTATATAATTAAAATAACTCACATTGAGGTGCTTACCACTTTATGTTTTGCCCCTTGCAATGTTAAAAGCAGCTAAATATCAGGTCCAAGACTCAATTAAAAGTCAGCTGATTTGTAGTATTCATTTCACAATGTATACATGTATCAAAAGATTACATATATGTTAAACATATTCCATTTTTATTTGTCAAGTATACCTCCATAAAGCTGAAAAAAAAAAAAGAATAGCATACTCCCAGAGAAAGTTGAATGCTCAACTCCAGCAAGTCTGATATGCTCACGTCAGAGCCCAGAGTAGGAAGGAGTTAGCTAAGACCTGGGCTGGTGAATTTGGGCTGATGCATCCTAAAACCCATGATTCCCAATTCCTCTGACGCCTCTAGGCTTGGAGAAGTGGCTCACTTCTGCCTGTATAAAGCTAGTACTCCCCTCCCTTGTTTTCAGACATAGAAGAGATCTATGTCTTATAAAACCACATGCATTATTGAAACTGTCTTCTAACCCCCAGTAAAACAGTGAGTATTCTAGGTGGCTGAGATCTGTGCCACCCTTAGGCACCTAAATGATGTGGTTGTACCTATCATATTACCATTTTATTCATCATACTCTACATCACAAAAAAACAGATCCTGACAAATGACAGTAGACTACTCAACTCATCCAAGTAGTAGCCCTTATTATAAATGCTGTTCCAGTAGAGTTATCTTTTCTAGAGCAAATTAACACAGCTTCAGCTTATGGTGTGTGGACATTGAGATCCAGGAATACTGGGTTTTTTTCTATTCCTATCAGGAAAGATTATCAGAGGCAGTTCACACAGACATGGAACTGACAAAACAATAGCATGCTTTTATCATCTTGCCTTAGGGCTGTATTAAATTTCCAGCCCTTGATCATCATATAGTCCAAAGGGCTGGGTATTATAAATGGCCTGTGTGAAGCCACTCAGAGACAGGCTTTATGGGAAAAGAGTTTTATTCCTGACCAGGTGTGAACAGAGACAAATCGGGGGCAGATTTTAGCAGCTAGCTGGGAAGAGAGGAATTTATTTTATCTGTGTGTGGATGGATGGGCTGCCGGGGCGGGGTGGGGGATAGCAGCTAGCTGGGAGGGGAATTAGGTTTATAGAGGGCACTTTGGGAAAGGGCTATGATGATAAGGAAAGTTTATGACTGAGGGTCCAAGGACAGTCAGCACAGGTATGCAATCACTGGACTTCTTGGCACTGGGGAGATTGTACTCCATCTTAAATTTTCTTTATGGCCATCTGTCCTATTTACTGAGAGCAGCCTGTTGTTTGCAGAGAATGTCCTGTTTGCTTGTGAAGGTCTCATTCAGGCTAGGCATAACATTGTGGCCATTCCATAAAACATCACATTGGTCTACCATAGTGAAGACATCATGTTAACTGGACCAGAAAAGCACGAAATAATAAGTACATTGGAGGTCTTGGTAAAACATGCATAGCCAAAAGGCAAGAGAAAAACACAGTGATGATTCAAAAACCATGTTGTATCCCTGAGATTTTTAGATACTCAGTAGTTTGTGGAATGCCAGGATATCCCCTCCACAGTAAAGGACAAAGTATTTGTATTTCCTGCCACCGAGAAGAAAGCACAACATCTGGGCAGTCTATCTTGGTCTGTGGGTATGATGGGGGCTAGTTTATTAGTAGTTTTACTCTTACCCAAATTTCCTTTACAGGCTTCCTAAATTCAAAGGATGAAAGGAGAGAGGGTACAAGGAGGAAGGGGAAAGGAGGCAGGAGAATGAGAAGGGGAGCAGATGAGAGGGCATTGAAGGTGACCATAGGAGGAAGGAGAAAAGAGAGATGGTGAAAGGGATAAAGGTAAAAAATGAAAGGAAATAAACTAAAACAAACCAGAAAAAGGAGAAATAAAATTATATGGGGCAAGAAAAATAACACAGATGAAAACAAATCAAGGAGGGATATTGAAGAAAAGGAGAGGCTACAGGGGTGAAGATAATCAATTTCTGGTTTCCTGAATTCTGATTAGATTGGAGTAAAGCTATTTCAGTTCATTTTAAATAACTAATATCACAATGAGAAAAAATACAAAGCCTTTACTTACTGTCTTAGGTACTTTTATTTTTTCTGGGACAAAATACCCTACACCCCAAGTTAAAAAAATAAAGGTTTATTTAGCACACAATTTGTAGAGGTTTTAGTCCATGGTCAGCTGGTTCCAAGGCAGAGCAGCATGGCAGAGAGCCATCACAGAGGAGAAACAGTCCATGGGAGTGAAGAAAGGAAGCAGCAAGTCTCCCTTTCCCTTTTGTCCCATCAAGGCTACAAGCCTTTTGGGTGGTGCTACCCACATCCAGAGGGCCTTCTGCCTTCAGTAAATCCATTCAGGCACACCTACAACTGTGCTAATTCCAATCAGTGGACTAATTTAGTACTACACACTCTCAGTCCTAGTATCACACACCCTAGATACAGCCAGCTCTGAAAAGCCTCACCTATGAGTGCATGAGGCTTTCGGGAGATATCTAGATACAAGCCATACACTTACATTTAATATATTTTTTGTACTGGAGATCGAACTCAGGACCTTGCACTTGCCAGCCAAGCACTGTGCCACTGAGCTACATCCCCAACACTTAACCTTTAATATTATTTATCAGATTTTTCAGCATTTGTGACCAGCTTATTTCACATAGCATAATGTCCTCATTGTTCAGCCATATGACAGGATTTCTCGTGTGTCTGTGTGCGTGTGTGTGTGTGTGTGTGTGTGTGTGTGTGTGTGTGTGTGGTGCTGGGAATTGAATACAGGGTGTTTGCTCTGAGCTTACATCTCAGCCCTTTTAATTTTTTTTTAATTTTGAGACTGTGTCTCCCTAAATCACTAACTTGCCCATGCTGGGTTTGAACTTGGAATCCTCCTGCCTAAGTCTCCCAGAGTATCTAAATGACATGCTTGCACCACTACATCCAGCATCCTTTTTTTCAGTGACTAGCTAATATTCCATTGTATGTATATATTGGATTTTGTTTACCCATTCATCCATTGATCAACAATTATGTTGCTTCCACTGGCTGACTATTTTAAATAATGCTGTAATGAAATTGAATATGCAGTTATCTCTTTGGGATCCTGCTTGCATTTTATACATATAAAAGTATATAATACATTAGACACACATATAAGAGAGATTACAATGTAAGATTGCTGGATCACATGATATTTCTATTTTTAATCTTTTTAGGAACCTTGTTACCATTTTCCAGAGTGGCTGCATCATTTTACACTCCCACCAACAGCCACAGTGTAGCTCTATGACACCAAAGGGACTGTTGAATAAAACTACAGAGATAGCCTAGGATAAAGATAGAGTGAGAGTGCTGGGGCTTTTCCAAAAGGGTGTTTTTATTAAATATCACTAGCAGAAGAGCACTCACTCATCAAAAAAAGAATATATGATATGCCAAAAAGAGATCAGCTAGTATTTACACAACCATTAGTACCATTGATCTATCAGATTTGCATGGGCACAGACATTGGGAACTAAAGGAACCATATAAAACAACACATTTAATGAAAGCCCATTATAAGGGCCTTCTGATGAGTGGAAATTCTCATGTTTGCATTGCTCTGCCTGCTTTAGTGAAAAAGAAGAAATCAAAATCTGCTTTCAAATCTATTGGCATATTTTAGTTTAGATTTCTAGACTCCTTGCCAGCCAGAAAAGCAATTTACAGTGTTTCTCTCCTATTGATGTCAGAGACAAATTTCAAACCAAATTTGTACTTCACCTGTGTCGCTGCTGCTGCTTCAGATCCCTTAATATTCCCAGTCATGGATTTGGCCTTGCATCTTGGTATTCGTCCTGCGTTCTTCCAAAGCCCACGGAGAACAGCAAATTGTGTTCGGAAGCCAGCCCTCAGCTGTTTCACAGGGTGCTGTGCACTGAAGATTTATCATTTCCAGCAGTCAACTGAAGTCACATGAATGGCTATGATAAATTACCAAGAAAACCTGTCTGAGCACTCCCACCCCAACTCCCCTACCTCTGTTCCAAAGGTGTCACACTTGGCAGGAAAGGCTATTGCCGGGCACCATGTCCCAGCCCTAAATTCCAGAAATTCTGAGTACATCTGCAGTGCCACTCACTCTGAGGAATGTGCCCACGCTATCTCTGCTCCCAGATTCCGAAAGGCAGTGGTTCCTCAGACTGGTGCCTGGCAACTACACCCAATGCCTGGCAACCACCTTTAAAAATCTTGACTCTACCCTTGCTTATGGCTGATTCCCTTTTTGGACTCATACCATTACACCCTGCTGAGTAAATTGCCTCATTTACTTGCACAAAGCCTGCATGGGTGGTTGGTCTCTCTGCTCTCCGTGCCTTCTGTACAAAATGTAGGAAGAACAAAATAGGCTTGGACAATAATGGCATGGCTGCCTGCGAGTTAAATATACACTGGAAATGCGGAGACACAATAGGCCTGAGAGGAGAGAGGGAGGGAGGATAAAAAGCAGTGAGCATAATTTTAAAGAGAAGTGTTTTTGATCTTTCCAAGAAATAGGTGGCATAGTACTTCAGGGTAGGAGCTTGAAAGAGAAACAGCAAAGGGATAACAGATTCAGGATACAGGGAGCTTTGAGGGAGAATGGAGTTTGCTTTCAAAGAACATAAAGTGCCAGCCCAGCACCAGATCCTTCCAGTAGCCCCTGGGGTTGGCCTCACCAGCGCACTGTCCTGAGTTCGATCCCCAGTACCAAAAAAAGAACAGAAAAAAGATTTAAACGAGTTTTTACAAAGATAGCAGAAAAATATGAATGCAACACAGATGCTGACTTGGAAACTGGGTTGTTTTTTCTGGTATTATTGTTCCAGCTTTGTGTTATGAAATGAGTGCCACCAACTCCATTTGAGGGTTTGGTTTCCTTGCCATAAAATGAACAGCTGGAGATAGTCTCTGGGAAGGGCTCTGACTCTCTGAGGAAAACAATATACAATTATTTTAAAGATGGGAATAGAAACAACTTTTTAACATACCAAATAAAGAACATTAATAATAATTGAGCATGAACGTTAGTTTTACATCCATTCATTAGAACTGTTGGCCATGATTCTTTGTGTAACAGAGGCTTCCTCATCCATCAGCACCTGAGTAGCTGTTTTCTGCAGAAAACTCTTCAATCTCAATTGTTCACCCCTGTCCTCCTCACATGCCTGAGTGCTGCAAACAAACAGCTTTGCTTTGCTGCCACTTCTTGTTTGGTAACTTCTCTAAAATGCAATCCCTTGAAGTGAGTTTAGAATCAAAGCTAAACATGCCATATTGATTAGGATGTGACTAAAGTCTGGTAACAGACGAATGGATGAAGAAAATGTGGTACTTGAACACAGCAGAGTGCTACTCAGTGCTACTCTTTCAAGAAGGAAAAACTTGAAACATTTGTAGGAAAATGGATGCACGTTGAGATCAGAATACTAAGTGAAATAAATGCGATACACAAGTATAAACATCACCTGGTTTCTCTTATATGAGAAACCCGAAATATAAATAATTTAAAGAGCAAAATAAAAGAAAAATGGTAGGAAACAGGAATGTAAACTTTGTCGGAATGAGAAGGGGATCTAAGAATGGCGAACAGGGGAGAGCGAAGAAGGGAAGGGGAAGTAAAAATGATTAAGATGCAATATGTATATGTACCTATTCCCCAAGATGAATGTATTAATTATGTATCACAAACATATACTAGTAAAAAAGAAAGATAATAGATAGATAGAGATATAAATGAAAGACTGAAACAGGACCAAGACCAGGGTGGGACAAGTGAAGCATTCATCTTGGGCACAAAATCTGAGGGGACATGAGAAACCTTAGCAACCAAGTAGTATTTAAATGCAGTATTGCTTACAAATCAAAATTAATGCTCACCAAATCCATGATGAACAAAATATCAAAATGTTAGCTAAAGATAGGCTTAGACTCTGCTCTTGCAGGACTTGGCTCTTGCACCTCACACTAGTCTTGGCCTTCTTAAAACCTGGTTCAGCCAAGCCTAGAGAAACTCATTGGAAAATTTGTTTCAGTTCAGTCCAACTCTCTTAAAGCTAAAAAGCAACACAATTGTCTCCTACTCAGTCTTTCAGAAAAGACTCAAATGAATATGACAGGCTTACAAAAGAAATTTTTATTTTATTTATTTATTTATTTATTTATTTATTTATTTATTTTTGGTACCAAGGATTGAACTCAGGACCTTGTGCTTGCAAGGCAGCCACCAGAACCACTGAGCTAAATCTCTGGCCCACAAAATAAATTTTTAATTTTAACCAACACACAATATTTAATATCTTAAAAGTCTCTCTTTGTCTCTGTTTCTTTTGAAAACTTGTTTCTATTAAATAAAATTCAAAAGTATTGAATTATATATTTAAAACAAAAGTTTTTTAAAAATAGAATTAAGTGTCTTCAAGCTTCCAATACTTACAAATATATCTTAAATATTATATATCTTTAAAGAAAGCTTGAAATCTCCAATGGCCTAGTATCACTTTTGAATACAGACATCAAGAAAATGAGTTTTCCTTGAGGTTTCACCAATTCTTTTTCTTTCCTTTTCATTCTTTCCCTTTTTTCTGGATTGTTAGTATATATGACTTGTACCTCTCACCTACTGATGCCAGATCCTTCAGGGTATTTTGGATGCTCTTGTCAGAATTTTAAATAATGCAGTGGCAATCTTCCAGACATTTTTTATTGATAAGGGTATCTGATACTTCAGTTCTTTCTGTTTTTATAGAACACCTCTTTTAGTGGACATATTGTTCAGTACACGGGGGTGGGAGTTATGATTATAGGCAAGCCTGACATCATGAACACCAAATATTTTGGGTGCTAGATCAGTTGCAATCAGTACTTTCAATTTTACTTTTTTGAGTGCTATAATGCTTACTTTCATTTCTCTGTTTTCTATTTCCATAAAGAGAATGTAGTGGCAAGCCTGGGCCACTCAAATCACTTGATAAATTTTTAGCAATACCTTTTTTTGCTGGCAAACATGATAACTTTGTATTTGGGAGATGTGCTCTTTAGCAGTAGAGAAAAGATTATTTTAGTTCACCTGTGATAAAGATTATGTTTTGTTCCACTGTGTGTGTACTAGAGCCAACATATATACACATATACCACATTCAAAGTGAACACATATGCATCTATGTATATGTTATTGGAGAGTAACAGTTGTCCTTTGGTGTCTGCAAGGGATTGGTTTCAGGACCCTGTGGATACCAATTTCATGGATGTTCAACTCCCTTACACAAAAAGATGCTGTATTTGCTTGTAACATATACACATCTTCCTATATAATTTATCTCTACATTACTTACAATTCTTAATATAATGCAGACTCTGTGTATACAGTTGTTATGTTGTATTATTTAAGGCATAATGACAAGAAAAAAGTCTGTACATGTTCAGTACAAGATGTGACTTTAAAAAAATATTTTCAATCCATGGCTGTTTGAATCCATGGGACAGAAACCACTGAAATGGAAGGCTGATTGTATATCTGGTTTGAAGGACCATCCAAGTTAGATTGTGCAAGTCAATGGACAGTGTCTAGCCAAGTTGTACTTCTCGTAAAAGTCTACATGTCTGGGCAAACTTCTAATAAAATTTTGAGTAGTTGAGATTCAAATCTCATGAACAGAAACTTACCTGCTTCATATAAAGATCAAGTGTTTAGGCTTTCATATTGGCAGAATTATTTATTTACAGATAGTCTACTCTTCCAGCAGTTTTTGGATAAAAGATCATTTCCTTTTATCTGTGAATCAATCATTCAATGCTGGTTTCTTGGTAAAGTCCTGAATTGTTTCTTCTCTGTTTTTATCATCATATATAAAAACACTTTTCAGGCCTTCATATGAATATTTAGAACATTCAGCTTCTACTTGCAAAGCTAATTCTATGGTGTAAGGCCTCGAATTCCAAGTGTATTCATTTCCTCACCCACGATGAACAAATCTAGGTATTACATAGGATAATGTTTCCTCTCTTCCCATTTGGGTTACCTATATATGATCTATTATCCATGTCTGTGACAGTATTAGTATTTGCTTTTTTGTGTTTTTCATAAAACACAAAACTTAAAGACATAAAGGATAAAATTTAAAGACACAGCAAAATTTCTATTACTTTCCTGATTCCAGTTGTCTGCTAGTATTTCTGTCACTGAACATGTTGCTGAATATATAGGCATTTTTCTTAATTGAAATTAAATTTGCTCACTTTTGTTTTTCCCATTCTACAACCTGTGCTAGAAGCCAAACTATTAATAGCTAATTTTCTCTAACAATTTTCTAGTGTATGTTAAATTTCTTCCAAAAGAAAACAGGAATACCTCAGTAGTGATGGATTCTAAATTGTACTTTTTTCTATTTTTTAACATTATTTTCTATCACTGCTTTAAAAGTTTTATTAAGATATAATAGTCATTTCCACAAAATTTTTCCATTTAAAGTCTACATTCTAGTGGCTTTTAGTATAGTACCAAACTGTAGGACAATCATTACCATTTAATTTTATAACATTTATGTCATCCTCAAAATAAATTCTTTACCCTTTAGTAGACATTCTCCATCCCCCTGTACATGCAGGCTGGCAACCACCAGTCTATTTTGTGACTTTCATATTTGCCTACACTGAAAATGTCATACAAATGAAATCATGTAACGTGTGATCTATTTTGACTGACTTCTTTTGCTTAGCGTTAGTGTTTTCAGTGTTCATCCATGCTGTCCAATGTATTAGTACTTCATGCTCTTTAATCACCAAATCACAATCCCTTGTGTGCATGTACCATCTTGTGATTACTCACTTACCACTTGATGGACATTTAGCTTGATTCCAATTGTTCTGACTATTAATTCTGCTGTAAAACCTTGCTAAGTTGTTGCGTGGTTATATGGGATGTTCTGTGGGATTTTTTGTTTTTGTTTTTGTTCTGTTTTGCAGTAATGGAGATTGAACCCAGGGCCTCATGCGCACGAGGCAAGGGCTCTAACACTGAGCCACAGCCCCAGATCTTTTCAATTTTTTAAAAATTTTCAGTCAGTCTTGCTAAGCCAGGCTGGCTTCAAATTTGCAATCCTCTTGCTTCAGCCTCCCAAGTAACTGAGGATATATGTTTTCAGTTCTCTCATTATATACCAAGGAGTGGAATTGGTTGGCCATTTGGTAGCTTTATTTTAAACTTTGTGAGGAACTGCAGACTGTTTTTCAAAGTAGCTGCTCCATTTTACAATCTCAGCAGCGGAGTCTGATGTTTCCACTTTCTCCATGTCCTTGCCAACAGTTCTTTCTGTCTGTTTCTGATTTTAGCCACTCTGCTACCTGTTTTTGAGTTATATTTCCCTAATAACAAACAATGTTGAGTGAATTTTGGGGTGTTTATTGGGAATGTGCATATTTTCTCTGGGCAAATGTCTACTCAGATACTTTGCTCATTCTTTTAACATTTTTAGTGTATTTCTTAGTGTCATTAAGTACACTTATATTGTTGTGCAACCATCATCACTATTCATTTCTCTAATATTTTCTTCTTACAAAACTGAAACTCTGCACCCCTGGAGATATAACTCCTCATGTCCCTCTGACCCAAGCCTCTAGAATCTACAGTTTTATTTTGTTTTTAAGATTTTGACTACTCTGTACAGATCTTATCATTGGAATCATATAGTCTTTCTTCTTTTGTGGCTGGTTATTTCACTTAGCACATCTTCAAGGTTCATCTATATTGTACATGTGAGAGAATCCCCTTCCTTTTAAAGGCTGAATAATATTCCATTATATGCATAAACTACATTTATCTATATGTCCATGTTTTTCCATACTGCCACCAATGAGTTGCAGCCACTTTTTGGCTAGTGTAAATAATGATACTGTGAACATGGGTGTACAGAATATCTGTTTGAAGCCGGGATGGTGGCCCACATTGTAATCTCCAGACTCAGAAGCCTGAGGCAGGAGGATCACCATGAGTTCAAAGCCAGCCTGGGCTACATAGTGAGTTCAAGACCAGCCTGAACTACATATTCTGTTTGAGAACCTGCTTTCAATATTCCCATCAGCAGTAAACAAAGGTTCCAGTTTTTACACATCCTTACCAACACCTGTGATTTTCCATGTCTTTTAATAACGGCGATTCCAATGGGTATGTGATTTTGATTTACATTTCTTTAATGGTCAGAAAAAGATATCTTTTCATGTGATTATTGGTTTTTGTAAATCCTCGGGAAAATATCTATCAAGTCATTTTGTCTGATTTTAAATTGGTTTGTTTGATTTGTCATTGTTGAATTGTAGAGGTTCATTATATATACTGGTCATTAACCCCTGAGCAGATACATAATTTGCAAACTAATTCCCATTATATTTTGTCTTTTCTCTCTTGATAACTATTTTTATATATACAATTTTTAATTTTGATGTGGCCCTACTTATTTTTTCCTTTATACCTGTGCTCTTAGTGTTGTATCTTTTCTCATTTAAAAATGAATTATTTGTTCTCTTATTATTACTAACTTGTAAGAGTTCTTTATGTATGGTTGATTGATAACAAGTCTCCCTTATCAGGCACATGATTCGAAAATATATTCTGCCATTTTGTGAGTTGTCTTTTCACTTTCTTATTGGCATGCTACACTTGATCTTAGCCAAAAGGCCGAGAAGCAATTCTTATTGGCATGCTTTGAGGGGAATTATTTTATTATTAGCCCAGCTCACTTGCTTTTCCTTTATTCAGCTATGCTTTTTAGTCCTCTCTAAATAGGGCATTATCTAGAGAAGAAAAAAAAATAGCAGAGTGGTGAGTGACTACAGCTCAGCCTCTCAGATTCAGAATTGAGACACTGGAAAATAACAGCCTAGGGAAAAACACACACACACACACACACACAGAGAGAGAGAGAGAGAGAGACAGACAGACAGACAGACAGACAGACAGAGACAGAGAAAGAGAGAATGAGAATAGATCCCAGAAACCAGGAAGGATCTGACAGGAAAATTTAAAATTACAGAGAAATTGAACAGACAGAACAAAAATATGGACAAGGGAAGAGACAGTCAGCACTTTCTTCCCAACTCCTGGCTTGCAGCTCCTGGAAAAGGAAGACTGAACTATAAAGACAAAGTGAATGCTGCTGACCCCAGAAGGCCTCAGGGAGAAATGCAATGGAATGGACCAATGGTTGCTGTGATTTGGTGGGAGCACAGGATTCTGCTCCCATGGGAGTCATTCTACAGGCAACACTCAGTGAATGACTCTAGCACAAGCACCCACCATATCCCTGGAGAGACTGCTTAGTCAGGCACCATTCTGGGGAAGGGCTGTCTATCTGAACCTGGAACTCAGAACAGCCACACAGCTTCACTTCAGGGCTCCCAATGTTATGTTCCCACATTGACTGGGTGAAAGACAGCCATGGGAGACAACTCAGTAAAGGGCAGGCTAGAAAGACACTCCCTGAGGGGTTTGAGCTAAGTGATGCAGGCCCCATTCCCACAGCCAGAGGCCAGGCCCAGTCTGAGTTGCATTGGATTTGAAAGTCATGGCATTGAGGCCCTTGCCTTATAATTCCTGTCTGCTGCTGCCTACATCCAGCATGGATCCAGTGTCTGATTGCCTCCTTTATCTACCAGTATGAAACAAGAACACATCTTGACTTGGACACTGCCCCAAAATGTAGATCCTGAAAGAAAACAACACATTAAAATTCATAGAGAAATTTCTCTTTTTAAATAAGTGTATATGTGTGTGTGTGTTTTCTTCTTTCCGTTCATCTTTCTTCTTCACTAATTTATTGGTGTTTGGGGAATTTTCCTTTGTCCTTTTCCTTTGCTTCTTTTTAAAATATATTTTCTTACTTTATTTTTCCTTTATTGTCTTTAATTTTTTCCTCTTCTTTCAATTTTTCTCCCTTCAATTTTTCTTTATTACTTTTATTCTCCATATAATTTATTTTTTCTCTTTTTTAATCTTTTATCACCCACTTCCCCTTCCCTTTTCTATACCTTTTATCTAATTGTATAGACATCATTCTACACCCCAGTAGGATCCCTTGCCCCACTTCTCTTTCCTACTTTTCATATTATATAGTTAAGGTTTCAAATTTTTTCTTGTACTCCCTAGTTCCCATCCCCCTATATCTTTTGATAGTATAACCATCAAGCTTTATTGTTTTTTAGATAATTAACTCTATACAATTATAGTTGAATTCTTTTCTGCCATTATCAAAGATTTAGCCATCACATTTAGTATAAATTAGCTGTGGGCCAATACCTGGTTAGTCTAGATGTCTACATTATAATTGTGGATTTCTTCTTTAGGGCTAAGGGTGCTACATAATTGATTCTTATGGTATGCTAATGTCCAATTTGTCTTGGACAATACTGTTGTAACTGATTTGCTTGATATTACAAGGGTCGTTCTCTGAAAGGCAACACCCAGATTACCTTTGTGACATTAAAAATTCTAGGGTACATCCCCAGAGAGCTTGGTGTTGAGCCAACCACACTGCATCCTCCTCTTCCAAATTAAATGAGGTGGTCAGATCTTGGGGCAAGGCAAAGGACTATAGTTAGACATACCCAACATACATAACTGAAAAGTGACTAACTGAGAAATCTTTATAATAGCCACAAAGTATTTGTAATATAAGCATCCACAAACTACAGCACAAAGCAAGCAAACAAAAACAATAGGCACATGAGAAGACAAAGTAACAGAATGCCACCCCAAATTTCCAGCTCCCCCATGGGCAATTCAGGGGCACCAAGGGGGAGAATAGCATAAGCCACACACCTGAATTACTTGAAAGGATGACAGAAGGTTAGAAAACAGATCAAAGAGGTACTCAGCAGGATCACAAAAAATAAGTAAACAAATAGTGGAAGCAATAACCAAAGTGATCTAGGAACTTTCAGAAGACGCTAATTAAAAGCTTGATGAGCTAAACAAAATGATACAAAACATGAATGACTAGTTTAACAAAGAATTAAGAGTCCATGAAAAGGTTTCAGTCAGAAATGCAGGAGACTGAAAATTATACTGAAAGTATGGGCAACAGAAGCAAACAATAGGAGGACAATTTCAGAACTAGAAGACAACGATGCCTTCAAACATCAACTATTCAAAGACACTTAAAAGCAACAAGAGAGTATAAAAATGGATCCAACAACTGCTAGATGACCAAAAGAAGACTAAAAGTAAGTAGAATAAGTGAAAAATCAGAAAACAGCACAAGTGGTATTTTTAAAAAAACTGTTCACAGAATTATAGGGAGAGAAATAAACATACAGACAAGTGCAGTATATAGAAACTTAAATAGCCATGTCCAAGCGAGAACCTTGCCACACCACATAATATTCAAAAAGTCTCTTATGGGGGAAAATCCTAAAAGCTGTTAGATTAAAGCAACAAATTACTTATAAAGGTAAAACCATGAAAATTACAGCAGACTTCTCAACACAAACCTTAAAGGCCAGAAGATTTTGAAGTGTTTCAGGTCATAAATGAAAGACTTCCAATCCTGACTTATGTATCCTGCAAAACTTTCCTTCCAAATCAATGGAGAAATAAGGAATTTCCATGTGAAGAAATTAAAAATTTTCAAGGATATCCTAGAAAGAGACAACGAAGCCAAAAATGCCAATAAGTAAAAAAGAATGAATACAATTGGCAGGATGAGGAGCTAAGCAAAAGGAAAAGAAAAAAAAAAGAAAATCAGCAGCAGAAAATTATGCAATGACAGGAATAAGTCAGTGTCTTTCAGTAATAACTCTTAGTGTGAATGGTCTCAATTCTCCAATCAAAAGCCACAGATTTGAATGGATCAAGAAATAAATCTTAGGGCCTAGGATTTAGCTCAGTGGTTCCACTGCCTGCCTCACAAGCACAAGGTCCCAAGTTCGATCCCCGGTACCAAAAAAAAAAAAAAAAAAAGAAAGAAAAAAAAAGAAATCTTAATGACATGTAGTATACAAGAAACACATTTAATGCAAAAATATTCACAGGTTAAAAATTGAAGGTTGAAAAACAATATTCTATGCAACAGAAACCTGGAAAAAAGCAAAAGGAGCTATTCTAATTTTAGACATAGTGGATTTCAAGTCAAAACTGATCAGAAGAGACAAAAAAGATTGCTACATATTGGTTAAGGGAACAATTCAACAGAAAGAGAAAACAATTATTAACTTATATGCATCAAACACCAGTGTGCCCAACTTCATAAAAGAAACACTACTGGACATGAAAAATCAGATAAACACCACTTCAGTTGTAACAGGGGACCTCAATACCCCACTGTCACAAATAGATCAACTAGATAAAATTCAGCAAAGAAATATCAGAGTTGAACCAAAACATTGAATACATGTACCTAATAGATACCTACAGAGTGTCCCACTCCAAAACAACTGAATACACATTCTTCTCAGCAGCACATGGGACTTTCTCCAAAGTAGACCACATACTAGTCCATAAAACACACTTAATTAAATAAAAAAGAGTAGAAATTATCCCATGTATGTTATCAGGTTATAGTGCAATGAAACTAGAAATCAATAGCAAGAGAAACAATAAAAACTATGCAAACACATGGAAATTAAACAATATCATCTTGAATAATCAATGAGTCTCAGAGGAAATTAAGGAAGAAGTAAGATACTTCTTAGAATCCAGTGATAATACCAGAACAACATACCAAAACCTGTGGGACACAATGAAAGCAGTCCTAAAAGAAAAGTTTGTAGTGGTGAGTGCCCATATCAGAAAAACAAATCCAGCTCAAATAAATAACTTAACAATGCACTTCGAAGTCCTAGAGAAACAAGAACAATTCAAATCCAAAGCTAGCATGAGGAAGGAAATTATAAAAATCAGAGCAGAAATTAATGAAATTGAAGCTGAAAAAATAATGGAATCATGGAGAAAAAATAAGAACCAAGATGCATCATGTAAAGGTCCAAGTTCCCAATGAGAAATGTAAACGTGTTGTATACCTACAATGTACCAATAAAAGAATTGAAGTAAAAAAAAATAGAATCATTTAATGGAAGAGTTGGCTTTTTAAAAGAATAAACAAAATAGACAAACCTTTAGCCAGACTTAGTAAAATAAGGAAAAAGAATACTCAAATCCTTGCAATTCTAAATAAAAAAGGTGAAATCACAAAATATTCTTCTGAAATACAGAAGAACATTGGTAACTACTTTGAGAACTGGTACTATAATACAGTAGAAAATTTAGAAGAAATGGATAAATTCCTAGATATAAATCAACTACCAAAGCTCAACCAAGAAGATATAAAAATTCTGATTAGTCCAATAGCAGTCAAATAAATTGAAGAGAAAAAAAAAAAAAAGAAAGTGAAGAAATACTAAAAAAAACCCCAAAAACTACCAACTAAGAAAATCCCAGGTCCAAATGGATTCATTACTGAGTTCTACAAGAACATTAGAGAAGAGCTAAAAATCAATACTCTTCAAACTCTTTAATGAAATCAAAAGTGAAGCAGTACTCCCTAAGTCATTCCTGTAAGCAAGCCTAATTCCAAAACCAGAAAAGGACCCCACCAAGAAAGAGAACTACAGGCCTCTTTAGTGAACATACCTTCAAAAATCCTCAGTAAGATACTGGAAAACAAGATGCAGCAAATCATCAAAAAGATCATATATTATGGCCAAGTAAGATTCATTCCAGGAATTCAGAGATGGTTTAAAATATGTAAATCAATAAATGTAATTAATACACCATGTCAACCAAAGCAAGCACAAAAATCACATGATCATCTTGATAGCTCCTGAAAAAGCTTTGACAAAATCCAATATCCATTCATGATTAAAAAAAAATGATGAAATAGGTATAGAAGGTCTTTATCTCAATGTAATAAAAGCCATCTATGACAAACCAATAGCCAACATCATACTAAATGGTCAAAAACTGAAAGCTTTCACTCTAAAATCAGGAACAAGACAAGGATGTCCACTATCACCACTCCTGTTCAATATAGTTCTGTAAATATTATCCAGAGCAATTAGACAAGAGAGAGAAATAAAAGGAATAAAGATAGGAAAGGAAGAAGTTAAATTATCATTATTTGCAGATGACATGATACTTTACATAGAAGACCCCCAAAACTCCACCAAAAGACTTTTAGATTTGATAACCAAATTCAGTTTTGTAGCTGGATACAAAGGCAACACTCAAAAATCAATAGCATTCCCGTACACAAATAACAAACTTACTGAGAGAGAAATTAGGGAAACCACGCCTTTCACAGTGGCATTGAAAAAATGAAATACTTAGGAATCAGTCTAACAAAGGAAGTACAAGATTGCTACATTAAAAACTACAGTACTTTGGGGAAGATACCCAGCAGGGTAATACCTGGGTCAAATGGGACTTCCAGTCCTAGTTCTTTGAGGTATCTCCATACTGATTTCCACAGTGCTTGCACCAGGCTACACTCTCGCCAGCAGTAGAGCAGGGTTCCTCTTTCCCCACAGCCCCGCCAGCATTTGTTATTGGTTGATTTCATGATAGCAGCCATTCTTTCAGGAGTGAGGTGGAATCTCAGTGTTGTTTTCATTTGCATCTCTTGAATGACCAGTGATATTGAGCATTTTTTCATATGTTTATTTGTTATTCTACTTCTTTGTCTGAGAAATGTCTGTTCATTTCAGATGCCCATTTTCAGATTGGGTCTTTAAATCTGGTAGGTCTGATTTTTTTAGGTACTTTATAGATTCTAGATAGTAGACCTTTGAGGAACAGCAGGTGAAAAATTTTTCCCACATTGTGGGTTGTCTCTTCACACTGTTGGTGGTTTCTCTTTTTGTGCATAAGCTTTTTAATAAGAAGAGATCCCACTTGTTGATTGTTTGTGCTAGTTCATGGGCAATTGAGGTTTTGTTCACAAAATCTTTTACTACAACAATGTCTTCCAGAGTTACTGTGATAAAAACAGCATGGGACTAGCAAAAAAAAACACAAAAAACCAGAATAACAAGAAACAGACCTGAGGTTCAGTGGAACAGAATACAAGATGCAGAAACAACTCCAAACACACTCAACCACCTTATCTTCCACAAAGGGGCCAAACACCTTCACTGGAAGAAAGATAGACTCTTTAATAAATGGTGCTAGCTTTCCACATGCTGAAGACTAAAACTAGACCCATGTCTCTCACCGTGCACTAAACTAAAATCAAAATAGATCAACGATCTAAATATTAAAACAGAAATGTTATATCTAATGCAAGAAAGAATAGGTGGAACTCTTGAAGACATAGGTGTAGGCAAAGTCTTTATGAACAAAGCCCTGATCACATGGGAAATATTACAAGGAATCAACAACTGGGATCTTATCTTACTAAAAAGCTTTTGCCCAGCAAAAGAAATCACCAATAGTAAAGAGACAACCAACAGAGTGGGAAAAAATTTTGCCAGCTCTTCCTCAGTCAAAAGGCTGATATCTAGAATATATAAAGAACTTTAAAAAACCAAATTCCCCAAATTTAAAGATCCAATTCAAAAATAGGCATCTGAAATGAATACACACTTCTCAGTTGAAGAAGTACAAATGGCAAATAAATATATGAAAAAAATGTTCAACATCACTCGTCATTCGAGAGATGCAAATTAAAACAATGCTGAGATCTCATCTCACTCCAGAAAGAATGGCTGCTATCAAGAAATTAACCAATAAGAAATTCTGGCGGGGCTGTGGGGAAAAAGGAACCCTGCTCCACTGTTGGTGGGAGTGCAGACTGGTGCAACCACTGTGGAAATCAGTATGGAGATACCTCAAAATACTAGGACTAAAGGTTCCATTTGACCCAGCTATCCCCCTTCTCGGTATCTTCCTAAAAGAATTAAAAGCATCATACCACAGTGATATGTGCACATCCATGTTCATAGCAGCACAGTTTGTAATAACGAAATCTTGGAAACAACCCAAATGCCCATCAACTGATGGATAGATAAAGAAGATGCATTTTTTAATACAATGGAGTACTACTCAGTCATAAAGAATAATAAACTTAAGACATTTATAGCTAAATGGATACACCTAGAGACCATGCACTTAAGTGAAATAAATAGGACACACATGTGTAAATATCACATTGTTTCTCTGGTGTGAGAAACTGAAAATGTAAATAAGGACTAAAAGGTATAAAAGATAATGTGAAAGAGAAAGAAAATGTTCAAATGGGAAGGGGCACAAGGGAAGGGGGAGAGGGAAAGGAAGGAAGGGAAAAGAAAAAAATGACAAAGAAAATGGAAACAAAGCTGTTGTAAGTAAGGGGAAGTGGAGTAGAAGGGAGAGGAGGGGAACAAGAAAAAACATGAATCAAGATACATCATGTACAGGTACAAATTCCATATGATGAATATGGTCATTATGTATATCTAAATTGTACGGATAAAATAATTAATAATTTTAAATGGCCATACTTCCAAAACTGTAAAACAGATTTCATGCAATCCCAATAAAAATACCAATATAGCATTTATCACAGAGCTAGAGAAAACAATGCTAAAATTCATATGGAACCAGAGTAGATCTAGAATAACAAAAGCAGTTCAAGGCAACAATGGCAAGGCAAAGGCAACACAATTCCAGACTTCAATTCAGACTACAAAGCTACGGTGATTAAAAAAAAAAAAACCCCACACAAAACAGCATGCTATTGACAAAAAAAACCCCAAAAAACAAACAAAAAACTTCTGATCAATGGAACAGAACAGAGGATCCAGAAACAACCCCAGGCACACTCAACTACCTTATCGTTGACCAAGAGGCCAGATACTTTCACTGGAGGAAAGAGAGCCTCATTAACATGTGGTGCCTGGAAAACTGGCTTTCCATATGCTGAAGACTGAACCTAGACCTATATCGCCACTATGCACTAAACTAAAATCAAAATGGATCAAAGATCATAATATAGAAACAAACATTAAATCTGCTGGAAGACATAATAAGTAAAACTCTTGAAGACATAAGCACAGGCAAAGACTTTTTGAACAGAACCCCGGTTGCACAAGAAATAATACCACGAATCACCAAATAGGATCAAATCAAATTTAAAAGCTTCAGCACAGCAAAGAAAACCACTGACAGAGTGAAGAGACACCATAGAGAATAGGAAAATATTGTGCCAGCTACTCATCAATCAAAGGAATATTATCTGAACTATGTCAAGACCTCAAAAAAAAGTCCTGCCAAATTTAAAGACCCAATCAAAAAATGGGCATCAGAAATGAAAAGACATTTCTCAGATGAAGAAGTACAAATGCACAATAAAAAAAAGAAAAAAAATGTTCAACATGCCTAGCCATTTGAGAAATGCAAATTAAAACAATGAGATCCCATCTTACTCTAGAAAAATGACTATCTTCCAGATAGAAAATAATAACAAATCCTGGAGAGGTTGCCGGGAAAAAGGAACACTTCTTCACTGTTGGTGGGACTGTAAACTGGTACAGTACCTCCACTATGGAAATCAGTATGGAGACTCCTCAAAAAACTAAAAATAGAAATTCAATTTGCTTTAGCTATTCCTCTTGTAGTTATCTTCCTGAAACCCAGGTTTATAGCAGCACAATTCATAAGCGCTAATTGTTGGAAGCAGCCTATATACCCATCAACAAAGGGGTAATGAAAGCGTGGTATTTACACAGTGAAGTACTACTGTGCCGTAAAGAAAGGTAAACTTTAGTCACTTGTAGGAAAATGGATGCACCTTGAGACCATAATATTAAGAAGACACAAGCTTAGATATCACATGGTTTCTCTTATATGAGAAACCATATGTAAATAAAGTACAAAATAAAAGATGGATAATAAAGGATGTGGGGAGATAGGTCTTTCTCAACTGGGAAGGGGATCAAAAGATAGATGGAGGGGGAGAATTCGAGGGGAGCGGGGTGAACAAAGAGTTAAGATATGTTATGTGTTAGGTGTATGTACCAATCCCCATGAGGAATGTAACCATTATGTATTGCAAACATGTACTAGTAAAAAATACAAATTGAAAAAGAAGACATTATCTAATCCCAAATCATGAAGATTTGTTTGCATGTTTTCCTAAAAGCACTTTTAAAGTTTAGAAGTTACGTTTTACCCATTTTAATTTTTTTAATCTAATGTGAAATTGGCATCCAACCTCATTCTTTTGCAGGTGTATATCCAGTTGTCACTTCTCCATTTATTGCAAAAAAAAAAACCAAAACATTTCCCACCATTGAATTATCTTGATACATTCGTCAAAAATAAATTGGTCAAAAAGTTATGGAACTCAGTTCTTTTCTATTAGTCTATATCCTTATGCTTGTGCCGTATCACCTTGATTACTGTAGATTTTCAATAAGCTTTGAGATTGTCATGTGTGAGTTACTCACTTTATTCTTCCTTTTCAAGATTCTTTTGGTCATTTTGACTCCCTTGAATTTCCATATGAATTTTAGAATCAGTTTATTAATTTCTACAAAGAAAGCTGCTGGAATTTTGATAGGGATCACATTGCATCTGTACATCAATTGAAGGAGTATTGCCATCATAACAATATTAAGTGTTCCAATCCATGAACACAGGATGTTTTCACATTTATTTAGGGCTTCTTTAATTTCATGCAACACTGTTTTGTGTTTCTCAGTGTGAAAGCCTTGCACTCATTTGTTTAGTTTATTCCTGTATGTTTTATTCTCTTAGTGCTATTGTAAATGGAATTGTTTCATTAATTTCTTTTCCAGATTATTTATTACTAGTGTTTAGAAAAGCAATTAATTTTTTTTTATATATGGATCTTGTTTCTTGGAAACTTGCTGAACTCCCTTATTAGCTCTTTTTTTCTTCACATCTTTGTGTGCTTCATAATTTTTTGTTGAAAATTGGATGATTTAACTATTACAATATGACAACTCTGGAAATTAGCTCCTCCCCTGGTGTTTTGTGTTGTTTCTCTTTGTTGTCATTGCTGCTGCTGCTCTTGCTGCTGTCTGTTTAATGGATTTCAGGACTAATTCTGTTACATCTCTAATCTTATTGTGTGAGGCCACTGAAGCTTCTGCTTGCTTGGCCTACTGGTCAGCTGATGATTGGTCAGAGATTTCCTTTAATGCTTTCGACCAGTAAGTTTCCCAGTCTTTGTCAAAGGTTTCCTTCTGTGTACTGGGACATGGTTTTTGTGCTCTGGCAGACAGTTGACAATTCTGCCTTAGACTTTACCTCCTGAGTATGCGTAGCCTCAAGGTCAGCCAGAGATGAGAGGGCCACCTGAGGTCTTCCTTACATTTGTAAACAGTCCTGCGCTTGTGAGTGGACATCTATGTCCCCAAAATATACTTGAGCTTTTCAAAGGCCCCTCTGGGCATCTCATTCCCCAATTTTTTCTTTTAAGTTCATTGGTCAGCCTTGTGTTAGCCCCAAATGTTAACACCATTGCAGATCGCTATGATACTAAGCCATTGCCACATTTTTTTTTCCAAAAATGAATTAGGGTTAAGACTTTTCACACAGAAAGCTCTGAACCAGATTAAATAAAGACAAACGCTAAGATTAGAACTTTAGGAGCTGCCAGATGAGACAAATATCTGTAATTTTCTGGGGCTTGGATGTTAGGGGAACTTCAACAGCCTCTTTCCCTTATCAGTAGCTGGGATTATGGTTTCATGGCTACTATCCAGTTGGAGAGAGTGATATTAGAATTGGGTGAGTTAAAACCCCACTAAATCTTGCTGTTCTTTTCAAGATTTAGCTGTTTTTCTTTAGTAAACATAAATTTGATTGTTGCAAGCCTTTGGTTAATTTCCAGAGTTCTGGAAAAGTTGATTCTGATTTTTCTTGCTGATGTTCTCATTGCTTCTATGAAGAAGTGGATTTGAGAACAAGATGTGCCTTGCCTTGCCTTGCCTTGCCTTGCCTTGCCTTGCCTTTCCTTTTCTTTCCTTTCCTTTCCTGCCTGAAGGGGTGTGGTTTGGCCAATGGCTGTCTTGTCCCTCTCATCCCACACACACATACTCCCTTTGGTCTCGCTCACCTTCACAAGAGACTGGGACCACTTGCCTGGGTGTCCTGCCCAATTATTTAGCAGGCATTCTCCTCCAGGCCACTCCAATGGGAGTGAAGTGCAGCTGGGCCGTGAGCGGGTAACCTTCCCCCATTCCCACCATTTCTGAGGCTGCAGCTACTGCTGCCTCTTTGAAAAGGGGGGGGGGCGAGCACCCTAAAGTGTGGCTAAGATCAGGGAGGGAGGAAATCTGGGCCCATTATTAACACCCAACCTCCCCCAGGACAAATAGACTATAATGAACACAAGCAGCTCTCCCAAAGATTTGCTGGCTTCAGCCCCACCATTTTTCCCAGAGGTGAGATAGCTGCCAATCAAATAGCTCCCCTTTTCCAGGCTCCTCACTAAATTGCAGTCATGACAGCTGTGGCTGTCCTGGAGTCTGGCACCCACTTTGACCATTCACAGGCCTGCACTTGGACCTACCACAGGTCTGCCACTGTTTTATAAGGAGTACTCTCTGCAGGTTACCCTAGGAGGGCCCCCTCCTTTGTACAGATCCACCTGTCCTGTTAAAATAAAAACTCACTTTGTTGTAAATTTGCTGGTGATTTATTTCTCAGGCAATGTGCGTTTGGAAGGTCCTGCAAATCTACTCAGGATTCTTACTTTGACTAGTATGGACAGAGCCATCACTTAAAAAAAAAAAAAAAGAACAAACACTAGGGGCTGTTAGCCCTGAAGAGCTCCAGAGACAAGCAGCCAGCGAAGATCAGTGACAGAGAGCAGCAATCTGCAGGCTCCTGATGGCATTTGGCACAAGCTGGCATCAAACATTGGCAGTCAGCAGCAGCAGAGAGAAGCAGCCAGCAGAGTCTCCTGATAGCATATAGTATAAGCTAGTGTTGGCTGGCAGTGGCCAGAAGTGCAGAGACCAGAAGCATGCAGTGTTATCTGCCGGCATCTGGCATCAACTGGTGCTGACCAGTGGCATCAGGGCTGCTAGCAGAGCTGCATTTTTCTGATTCATGATTTCTATCTGAATTGAGGAAAAGAACCCTCAGCTGATTGGCTATAGGTCAGAGGTCCTTTTCAGCTGCTCCAGAAGTGCTCCTCCACACTTACCCTTCTACCACATAGTTTTCCTACCAAAATTTTTGACCTCTGCTTCAGAATTTCCTTTTATTACTTGTATGCTGGTCTTTATGGTACCTTGGATGACTTATCTGATCCTCCACAACTGATCATGGAGTTGCTTATGTCATTCCTAAATCCAAAGCATGTGGAGTGATGATTCATCTGAATTTAGGATCTGGGAGAACAGCAGATTCTTTCCAGATGCTACTTCTACCAGCCCTGCAAACCTGCAAGGCTGCAAACTTTTGAATTCAACAGTTCTTCCTACCTCTATGCTGGGTCCTATCACATTGCCAGACAAGGGGAAGTGATATCATAGGAGGAGGTGGTAGCATTGGTTTCGCACCTAGATATGATGGTAAGAAGATCCAATGCATGTAGAGTCCTTTTTGTCAGGCTCTGTACCAGGTGGTGGCATGGCCAATAGCCAATCTCTCAACCATACTGTTACTCCCTAAAAAGCCCACATGAGCTCATCCCAACTCTGTCTTCTCCAGACTTTTTTTTTTTGGTACTGGGGATCGAACTTGGAACCTTGTGCTTGACCAGCAGTCGGTGGAACCACTGAGCTAAATCCCCAGCCCTTCTCCAGACTTTTGCCACACGTGCACTAACTAGTGAGATGTCAGGGTTGGGGACTTTATAGCTTGGCCAACTCATGTTTTTAAGAACAGTAGGATGAGATAAGTGTTCCAATCTTGGCATGGCACGAAATTTAAGGAGGTATTCACTGTCAGGAGCACGCACATACAGGGTGAATGCTGTGGTGATTTATTGATTGACAGCAAAACGATTAAAACCCTCAGCAGCAAAATCTCTCCCTTCAAGTAATCCTGCCAAGCTCATACTAAACAGTTATAAGATAATACACAAACACTGACCAAAACGCCATGAGAAAAAATCTTTCTCCCAGTGAAAAGGGGCCTTCTGTGGGGCTCAAGTAAATAACTTTTAAATTTTTCACCTTTAGACCCAGTGTATAACTTTAGACCCAATGCAGGTGTTTGGGGAAGAGTAACATGGAAGAGGATGCCTTGGAAGATGTTTGAGAGATACCTGCATTCGCTGAGACCCTTTCTGGCATCTCCAATCGCTTATAACACCACCTGTCTCTCACCCTGATGGTGCTATTGCTTTCTCAGAAACTCACCTGCTGGACCTCTTGTAGAATACTTTGATCTAAATAAACTCCTATCTTTTCTGACTCTCATCTTGGTAATTATTTTTATGGTATTGGAGATTGAATGCAGGATCTTGGTATTCTTTTACCTCCCTCTCCACCAGCCCTTCACCTGCAGTCTCACATGGCAAGTGCCTCTTTAAGTTTCATGCTTGGAGCAGCTCATATGCCTTACCTTAGTTCTGGCCTGGAATGAAATGCATTCATGGTAAGAAAAAGCCACTTGTGATCTTCCTGCTCTCAGCACCCACTGAAGTGCTTTATCTCAGACCTTTCATCATTTTTCAACGTTGATACTACTGACTTTTGGGGATGGCTAACTCTGGTTATGAGTGCTGTCCTGTGCATTGTAGAATGTCTAACAATATCTCTGGCCTCTAATCGTTGTGTGATGGTAGCACTCTCCCAGTTGTGATGCACAAAAACGTGAGCAGACATTTTGAAAATCTGGGGAGAAAATCAGTGTAGGTAAGAACTATTTTCCTAGAGTCCAGCCAAGTGGTGCTGAGAATATGGCTGGGCCTCGGAAGAACTGTACATTAACAGTGGTTTGAATGCTAAAAGCCTCAGGACTTAAAAGGTTGACACTGGTATGTACATTTCAGGCCACAGTTGGCCTCCAAGCATGTCAACCGTATGCACCCTGCCCCTCCTCCAGCTCTCCTCCCCTCAAGTCCTGATTTCTCATCAGTTTTCTCTTCTGGTGATACTGTACTGATTTGTTAAACAGAGAAATTGCTGTTTACAATTCTATATCTAGTAGTCTTACTTTAACATAATTATGAATCAGAAAATTTTTTTGTCAGAATGTATGCTCTGATTTTTGGTTAAAAATAAGGCATCTTGGGCCGGGGATTTAGCTCAGTGGTTTTGCCACCTGCTGAGCAAGCTCAAGGACCCGAGTTCAATCCCCGGTACCAAAAAAAAAAAAGTCATCTTGGATTTCTAGGTCCTTTCTAAGCCCCAGTATACTTTTGTTTGTTTGTTTTGAGACAGGCTCACTTGTCAATTTAGGCTTGCCTTGAACTCACTATGTGGCTCAGGCTGGCCTAAAACTCTTGATGATCTTCCTGCCTCAGCCTCCCAAGTGCTGAGATTACAAGCATGCACCACCACACCTGGCCATCCTCAATATACTTTAATCCCCTATGTAGTGGGCCATATTAGAGAGAGAACATGATAGCAGGAGCCTGTTAAGGACATTCACCCAGTTGGTAAAGAGCTCACTGGATGTTTTTTATTGATCTCCTTTGATTATTTTCTGTATTTTGCTTATTACAATGGCCAGCCCAGCCCTTCTACCCTCTTCTGGAATACTCAAACTTCCCCAATTAGATAGATCATATCAACTCCATCATTCATTCAATTTGTTCTTTGGACATATATTTATTGAGGACCTACTGAGTGTCAGGCACTATAATAAATTTTTTTGAAACAGTAGTTTAAAATGATAAACTTATTCCCTTAGTTTTTTTGTTTGTTTGTTTTTTGGTACCAGGGATCGAACTCAGGACCTTGCACTTACAAGGCAGGTGGAGAACCATTGAGCTAAATCCCTGGCCCTTCCCTTAGTTTATGGAACTTTTGTCCCTCATATAATTGAGAGAAACCAATAAAGATATAAATAATGCAGTACTGTAGAATGAGATAAGTACACAGAAGAAGGAAAAGATTTACCTAGAGAATAATAGGGCAGGCTGGTATGAAGACCTCTAGAAAAGGTGATAATTGGGCTGAGATCTGAAAGATGAGGAAGAACAGACATGAGAAGAATGGAGCAAAGAGCTTTCTAGGAAGTGATACCAGCATGTTTAAGGGTCCCAAGATGGCTCTTTTGCACTCCATCACACACAACAAAAAATGGTCACAGTTCTTTCCTCTCCATGTCCAGACCCCTGACAATGTGCCTTTCAAGCTCTTCCAATGGAGAAGTGGAGTCTATTTTTACTCCTTTTGAATGTGGGCAAGACTTTTATCTTGCTTTGGCCAGTAGAATATGGCAGAAGTGACATCATGCCCATGTGGAAGCCAGGTTTCAAGAGACCCTGCATGCTTTTCCTCCTCCTCTTGGAACCTTGCCCAGGTGTCATGTGAGCAAGGCAGATGTAGCCTGCTGGAGGTGGAGAGGCCGCAGAACAGTGATGTTCCATTTCAGTTGGGGCAAATCATCGTAGAACAGGCAACCCACAGCCAGTCCAGCAGCTGACTTCAATTCTCAGAGAAAACACAGCACATGCCAAGTAAACCACTAAATGAGCCCTGCCCAAATTGCCAAACCAGGGAATTTTAAGCTCAATTATTTTTAAGTCACTTATTTTAGAGTAGTTTCTTCTTACACAGCAAAAGTTAATTGGTACACCCTTCAGTGAAAACAAGATCTTTACCAGAGTAAATTCCTTTATTTAGCATGCTCCGAACTTCAAGAACTGTGCTTTTGGAATCACTGCACAATCAAACTTGTATATGACAATGTGCACCAAGTCATTTATAAGCCTGGACCCTTAAAAGAACAACTGGCCATATTATTTGCCCAGCTTCACCTTGAAGGGCCTAGAGTCAATTGAAGCTGAGTAGCATCTTCATAAGCTTTTAGTATGGAAAGGTAGAAAGAAGCTCAGGTGAAAGTATTACTTCAGTAAGACATTGGGGAAGATGTGCTCAAGGAAATTTTTAAAGTTCAAAAATCACATTGCAGGGTGTACTCAGTGGTAAAGTGCTTGCCTAGCATGCACGAGGCCCTGGGTTTCATTCCGAGATGGGGGAAGATACTGTAGGGAAAAATTCAGCCCAAGATGGCTGCACTATGGTTCAGGGTATAGGGGCTGATTTCTAGTGGACATTAAGTCCAAGTCAACAGAATTCCAGTGCAGTCGCACCTAGCAGTCCCCTTATAAATAACTTATTAACCAAAGTCAATGCTAGACAGTGTAAATAACATATAGCCAAGGTCCTTACTGGCAAATGGCCACTATTCTGTAGATCCCTATAAATCTGGACCGCCATGGGGGCTGAGAGTGATTTTTGTTGTGCAGCTGGCGGGGCAGCTGGGCAGATAACGTGGACTGCAACTGAGCTGCTAAGCTGTTGAACACCTAAATAAAAACATAGCAAGACATTCCCATGACTGCACCTCTTTTCTTCGGGCTGCCTGTATTCCAAGTGAACCTCCCCAGTCTTGACTAATGGCAAGACAGATGCTCCCAGAGATTGGTCTGTTTCTATAAGAGGAGTCGCAGAAAGGCAGCTTTCCTCCAAAGTCGAGTTTTATTTCAGAATTCAGACTAGCAAAGAAAGAGAAGGCTATGGTCTCTGAAACCACATATTTAAAAAGGCCAGGAGTACTTGTGATGGTGAGGTTTTTAGCAGAGTAATATGTAATAAAGTCCAAATTCACCTGTGATTGTAAGTGGATTGAATTTAATAACTCCTGTTGGAAACACTGGACATAAAACACTGGATGTAAAAGGGTGGAGTGGTCACCTTGAATACCACAATTATCTGGAAATGGCAAAAAACCGCCAGTTGCAGGTCCCCCTCACTGAGCAAGACTCAACCAATCCCAGGCCACCGCAGCAAATTCCAGGCTGACACATCAAGCCCTTCGCATCCATGGGTCAGAGCCATTGGCAGACAGGTCCATCTGGCTCACCATACATGGCTCAAAATGAGGCTAGGCCCCATGATATGCTGGAAGCCTCAGCAAATTTCCAGAAAAGCAAGTTAAATGACATCCAGGCCATTCTCGACCTAGAAGAGGTTACTAGTCTGATGAAGTCCTCTTGTGGACCGAAGCCTTTTAACCTGAGTAAATGCGTCCAAAACTGTGGTTTCCACACAAGCAGCACCAGTACTACCTGGAAACTTCTTAGAAATGCAATTGTGGAGCCTCACATAAGATCTAATAAATTGGAAACTCTGTAGATGGGACCCAGAAATCTAGTTTGTCAAGCCTTCCAGGTGATTCTGATGCAGGATTAAGTTTAAAAAGCACTGTTAATAGGTAGTTGTGATTGCCCTTGTTTCCGGAGTACAATTCTAAGTCTAAAATGGTGAGGTAGATCAAGCTCAGCACTTTTAGACTAAGAAGGATTCTTATTTCCCTGCAAAGCCTTCACTTGATACCTATATCTGAAAGTTAAACCATAGCCATAGGGAACATTTCACAGATATCATAGAGAGTTTTTAGTTGACGATGATCACTCACACAGCTACCAAATACAGCCAAAAAAGGTCATAGAATCCTAGTTCTGTTAGAAGACACCATTATAATCATGTCATGCACTGCTTTTCAAACTTTAAGGTACACAAAAATATCTAAGAAATGCTTTAAATACAGGTTCTGATTTAGTAGGTCTGGAATGAGGCCTGAGGTTTGGTGCTCTTAAAGGCTTCCAGGTGATAGCTGGGCATGGTGGTGCACACCTGTAATTCCAGCACTCTGGGAGGTTGAAGCAGGAAGATTGCAAATTTGAGCTCACCCTGGGCAACTCTGTCTCAAAAAAAAATGGTTTTCTTTTTTTGTTTGTTTGTTGGTACCGGGCATCAAACTTGGGACCTTGTGCTTGTGAGGCAGGCAGCGGAATCATTGAGCTAAATCCCCGGCCCAAGAAAATGTTTTGTGAAGGGCTGAGAACATAGCTCAGTACAAAGGCCCTGGGTTCCACCCCCAGTACTGCTAACATTTTTTTTCCTGTGTGATACTAATGCTGTTGGTCTAGGGCCACACTTTGAGTTGCAAGGCTCTAGTCCAACCCACCTATCTGATGCTCTGCTCAAACCCCTACCCAGTAGTTCCCAATCTGGCTTTGCCTCAGAATCACACAGGGGGCTTTGGAACATGGATTTCTAAGTTTTCTAAGTTCCACTGCAACCCTTTTTGTTTTGTTTTGTTTTTTCCAGTGCTGGAGATTGAACCCAGGACCTCATACGTGCTAGATGAACATTCTACCACTACACTGTACATCCCCAGCCCTTTTTCACCATGCTGGTCTTGAATTTATGATCTTTCCACCTCAACCTCCCCAAGAGTGCTGGAATTATAGGTGTCTCAAACCACACTCAGCTCACCCCAAACACCTTAAGTCAGAATTTCTTGCACTTTACATATCTAGAATTTTTAAAGCTCCACAGGTGATGCTGATAGAGACAAGTTTTCAGCTGCCTCTGAGTTGCCATTTGTAAACCACTGGCCTGTATCACATGCCTGCCCAGTTACAAGGTCTTATAGGTTCTACTGCTCCTCTAGGAAAAGGGGCTGAATATGTTTGCAGATAAGCACTAATCTTAGGTTGAGGTTTTCGATCCATTTGGGGTTTTTATATGTAATGTAGGTGTGGGTCTAACTCCATTCTTTTGCCAGAGGATATTGTTTTCCCAGGGCTATATGTTAGAAAGACTATTTTTCCCGCCGAAAGGTCTTGACACTACTGTTGAAAATTACCATATACAGTGTGTAAGGGTTTGTTTCTGTCCTCTCCATTCTATTCCACTGGATTATATGTCTGTTCTTATTCTAGCACTACAGTTTTGATTACCATGGCTTTGTAGTGAGTTCTGACCTTAAAAAACCTGAATTTTCCAATTTTGTTCTGCTTCTTAAAGATGATTTTGGCTATTTAGAGTTCCTTGAGGTCACATTACTTTTCAGATGGACTTTTCTAGTTCTTCATAAAACATCATTGGGTATTCATATTTATATTATTTTAAAATTTATTTTTCTAACTAGCACATATCATAAAATATTGGTTATACACATTAATGGGTTTGATTTTGGTGTGCTCAAACATGCACATCATCTACTTTAATCATTTCCCCCATTAGCCCCCATACCCACCCTCCCCCAGTTTCACATTTCTGGGAGTTTCAATGCATATAATGTATTTTGATCATATTCATCCCCTCATTGTCCACCTTACACCCCTCCCCCCATATTCCCTTCATCTTGTCCAATAATAATCTCCCGTTTACTTTCTTGTCATCTTTTTTTAGATTCTACATATTAGAGTGAATATGTGATATTTGTCTTTTTGAGTCTGGCTTATTTCACTCAACATATGATCTCTAGGTCCATTCAGTTTTCTGCAAATGACATCATTTTGTTCTTTTTCATAACTGAAAAATACTCCATTTGTTTATATGCCACATCTTTTATCCATTCATCTGCTGCTGGCTACCAAGGCTAGTTCCATATCTGGGCTATTGTGTATTGTGCAACAATAAACTTGGGTATGCAGGTATCCCTGAGTATGCTGACTTTAATTCTCTCATGTGTATACCAAGGATTGGAATAGTTGGATCAAATGGTACTTTTAGTTGTTTTTTTTGGTACCGGGGATCGAACTCGGGTCCTTGCGCTTGCACAGCAGGCACTGAAACCACTGAGCTAAATCCCCGGCCCCGTACTTTTAGTTTTTTGAGGAGCCTCCATATTGTTTTCCATAATGGTTGTGCTAATTTACATTTCCACCAACAGCATAGAAGGGCAAACATTTATCTTTTCTTCCCTACTATACAGTAGAACACTGGAACGTTTTACTCTTATCTCCATGATCAACCTCTCCTTATTTGCTCTATCTCCTCTCCCTGTGACCCTTCCCCAGCCTCTGGTAACCACCATTCTACTCTTACCTTCAGTAAGATCAACATTTATTAGATTCCATATATGAATGGGATCATGCCATACTTGTCTTTGTGTGCCTCACTTACTTCACTTAACATGATAATCTTCAGTTCCATTCATATTGGCACAAATGACAGGACTTCATTCTTTTTTATAGCTAAACAGTATTCCATTGTGTATATGTACCACATTTTCATTATCTGTTCATCAGCTGGGAGACACCTGGGGTTACTCAATTTCTTAGCTACTCTGAGTAGTTCTGCTATCATTGGCATTTTGATTGAGGTTAATTGCATTAAATATATAGATCATTTTGGATAGTATGAGCATCATAACAGTATTAAGTGTTCCAATTCATGAACACAGGGTGTCTTTCCATTTATTTTTGTCTATAATTTCTTTCATCAATTTTTTTGTGGTTGTCAGTATATAAATCTTTCATTTTCTTACATTTATTACTAAATATTTTATTATTTTTGATGCTTTTGTAAGTAGAGTTACTTTCTTAATTTACTTTTCAGATTGTGCATTTCTAGTATATAGAAACACAACTTTTTGCCTCGCCTCCCCTCCATTATTACTTTCCTTTGTATTTGTCTAAATTTTTGTACTGCACATCCTCATTTCTATTTGTGTATATTCTGTAAGTATTTTCTCTGTGGTTACCATGGTGCTACATACAGTGTCCTAAACATATAAAAATTTATTTTGAATTAAAACCCATTTAACCTATATTGGATACAAAACTCTGCTCATATATACTTCTGTCTCCCATATCTTTATATTATTTATATTTCAAATTATATCTTTATAGATTGCGTACCCATTAGCTTATATTTATTATTATTTGTATCATTATCTTTAAAACCATATAGAAAATATGGAGTTACTAACTAAAACTACAACGACACTGCATTTATATTTGCTCGTGCGTTTACCTTTAACAGAAATCCATATATCTTCATATGGCTATGAGTCATTGTCTAGAATTCTTTTTTTTCCACTGGAAGGACTACCTTTAGCATTTCTTGTAGGGCAGGTCTAGTGTTTAAGGACTCTTTTAGCTTTTGTTAATCTGAGAATGTACCCCAACTTGATTTTTTAAAATAATTCATCAACACACCCGTTACATAGGTAAAATCCTGTAGGTTTAACTTCCTGATAGACTTTGTGGCAGATACCAAAGTAGTTCAAGATGTAGTCTTCCCTTTCTTACAAGCCAGGTGAACTGATCAGTAAAAATCCTGCCAAGGTACTTCATTTTTCTTTGTCCTTTGAGTGAGCTCTTTAGAAAAATTTCGTCAGACCTAGGTTCACAAGGTCTTACGGCCGGAAAGGACCTTAGACATTTCCACAAAGATATCATTTTTAAAAGTCAAGTATCTATTATTTTCCCTCCTTTTAAAAATATTGCCTTAAGAGAACCCTGAACATTAAACTTACACCAAAGTAGGCATCCTCATTCAAGTGTTTAAAAATATTCTAAATATATGGGGTTCTTGGTTTTTTGCCCATGATCTTGTCTTTTAGTATAGAAGTTTAGGATAAGGGACACTTCTAATTATAATTTCTCACTGAAAAGAGCCTCCCCAATTCACTTCAATAATAAGGTAGTTACCTGGGGCAGACAGCCTGGGGATTTCACAAAAGGCTGAAAATGTGCATAGCTGATAATTAAAGTCCTCGTCCATCTGACCTAAATCTTTCTTTGGCTTTTGTGAGATTTTTTTTCTTGTACAAGTAAAATCATATTTTAACAATCTTCATAAGACACAAAAATTGCTAGGTTTATCCTAATCCATAAAAAGGAAACCTTCAGTTGCAAAGTGTTAGAGAAGAGCCAACTATTGGTGAATTTTTTTTTACATGAAGCAAATGTTCATTATTGTACTTTCTTTGAAAATAATAGAAGTTGGGGGCATGCTGAGGAAGTTGTATAGTGAAGACATGTTTTGGCTATTCCATAGCAAAAGTATACACAGTTGGCTTTCTTCTATACAGCTCTATAGGAAGCCCTTGACATCTCCAAATATCACTGTAGTATGTGATTTTCCTCATAAAACCTCTGTGTCCTGCAAAAGTCATTACCTTCTTAGCCTCTTGTCACCTATGCTCATTTTCATTACCAGCACTAAGTAGTAGGTTTCTTTTGTTACACTGGGTTGGGGGACAGATATGTTTTGGCTTCATAGGCGTTCCTACTCTGAGCTGTAGCAGCCGAGTGATTGTTTACACGAGTGTAGGTAAATAAATGGGTGTCTCACTCTGCACATCAGCCTGAAAGGAACTGAAGTCCAAATTTATGCCTCTGCAAAACTGCAAATCACTACATGGCATGAACGTCCTGGATTTCTCCTAAATATAGAACATGCAACTGTTAAGTCTGTAAGCGCCAAAGGCACATTATATTTGAAAACCTTTCATTGTTTTGAGGATATATGTTTTGGGTAGTTTTAGGGGAAAAAGCTGTTTTAGTGAAGGCACTTGATTTGGAAATTAGATACATGTTGGATAAGACTATGTTCCAAAGTGTAAAGCCAATAGATTTTGGCTTTAGTCAAAAGGCAGTAAGAATGAGTAGTGACAGCTTTGAAATCAGTGTTGTCAGAAATTGTAGATGGCTTTCGTGTGTATTGGTTGAGTTCTGTGTTTCTATTTATTAATTTAGTTAGTTAGTTAGGTTTCTTGATACAGGGCCTCACTGTGTAGTCCAGGCTGGCCTTGAACTCCCAGCAATCCTCCTGCCTCAGCCTCACAAGTGCTGGGACAACAGGTGTGTGCTATCATGTCCAACAAGTTCTGTCTTTTACAAAGGGCCCAAACTACATATTTCTGATTTTGGTTTTAACTTTGGGCCCCTAATGTCTCTAAAACTCTGTCATCATTCTTACTGGTTTTAATATAATTGTGCGTAATTGGGGCCAGGGATTTAGCTCAGTGGTTTCGCCGCCTGCTGCGCAAGCCCAAGGACCTGAGTTCGATTTCCGTACCAAAATATATATATATATATATATATATATATATATATATATATATATATAAATTGTGCGTAAGATGATTCTTCCCACACCCTGACCTCTCAGTTTCTTGTTCTTTTCACCAGTGATCTTGTCCTCCATGCTTCTTTAATCCCTGATTCCAGTATCTCACTGCCAACACTCTCCAATAGAAACTCCATTTCTGGTCTCCTACTCCAGGCACCATCTCCCAACTCTCCAGCTCACTTATGCTCCATCAATCCTTCAACCTCATGAGACCTGTAAGTTTATCTTTTCACTGACTCACTCCTCAAATCTTCACACCCTCGTGGCATTAAATTCTACCATCCATCATAAAGCCATTTGCTGTTTACATACTTAAGTCCTTTCTCTCCATTTTCTTCTGTTGGAAGGAAAGAAGGAAGGAGGGAATAATGGAGGGAGGGAGGGAAGATGGATGAGTAAGGGAGGGGCAACTGGCAAAGCTGCAACCTGGTTAAACCCACCTGTTCACCAGCACTGGACCTGCATCTGTGCTGCCCAGGATAACCAGAGAGATACCAACTTCTGCCTACTGCTGTGTTTCAGTTCCAAGACCAGAAGCCTCTAGGGGACCTGGGGTGCTTCCTACATCATGCTATCTTCCTCTGGGCCAGTTACCTTCCCATACTCCTCCATGAAGATTTCACACTTTCCCTGTTTTACTACTAGTCTCCCTTACTGTTGTCACTCTGTGGTGGTAATTAATGGTCTTGCTTCCTCTTCCACTGAGGAAATAACTGCAGTCAAGTCAGAAGAAAACTTCTCCATGCTACCGCAACTAAATCTGTAACACTATCTAGACCTGTACCGTACTCTCCACTTTCTCTCCTGTTACTATAGATGAACTGTCTTCCTACCTAAAGTCATTCCTGTAAGCTAACATGCTGAGGCACGGGATTCCCTTCCATCTCTATGCCACATGACCAGGGCAGAAATTCTAGCACTTGTCTCTTGAGTCATTATTTTTCCTTCTCCACTTGATTGTTTTCATGAGTATATAATAAAATTCATGTTTCTTCTCTCTAAAATACCAAGTGATAGTGGAGTGAATGATAGCATGAAACAAGGGACAGATACAACGTCAAAACATACTTTAAAAAATTGCACAATTCAAATGGAAGAAATGTAAGTTAAATTAAGACAATGAGACTGCCCCGCGTGCAGAGAAGCAGAGCTGCCCTCAGCACAGAGGAGGTGAAACTTCCAGGCCACCGTACCACTGCGCAGGGTGCAGAGGAGCAGAGCTGCCCCCAGAACAGAGGAGGTGAACCTTCTGGGCCGCCCCAAGTGCAGAGGAGCAGAGCTGCCCCCAGCACAGAGGAGGTGAACCTTCCCGGGTGCCATACCACTGCCCCAAGTACAGAGGAGCAAAGCTGCCCCCAGCACAGAGGAGGTGAAAATTCCAGGCCGTCATGCCACCGCCCCAAGCAATAAGGAGGTGAGCCTGGCAGGCACCAGCAGCACACATCCCGCCCACTTAAAAGGAGAAGACACATAAACAAGTCTTAAAACCAGACTTCCAGATCACCTAAAGCAACCTCAAAGAGAAGTGAGATGGAACAATCTGATACTCAACCTCCTGGACTCCCTGAACTGGAAAACAAAAGAGGATTTGGAAAAAATGAATCAGAAATAATTTCTCAGATATAATCAGAGATTATGCCCATAGTGCAAGGCATGATTAATAAATCTAGAGAGAACACATAAAAAATAGAGGAGCTGAGGAACATATGGATTCCCAACATAGGAAACAAATGGAATCCATAAGAGTTGCAAACAGATATCCAGAGGATTAAAAACTCCATTGAAGGTTTACACAGCAGAATGAGCCAATGTGTGAACAGAATTTCAGACATAGAAGATAAGATTGCAATTAGTGACCAGGAAAAGAAAAATTTCTTTAAAATAGTAAGGGATCACGAGAAATCAATGTAGAATTTTCTAGACAATGTAAAGAAGAATAACATACGACTGATTGGAGTCAATGAAGAAACAGGAGAGAGTGCAGATGACATTAAAAAAACTCTTCACAGAAGTAATGGCAGAAAACTTCCCAAGCAGGGGAAAAGAACTTAACATACAGATAAGTGAGGCATATAGGACTCCAAATAGCCTTGATCAAAAAAATCTACACATAGGCATATAATTGTTAAGATTCCAGAAACCCAACAGAAGGACAAAATTCTACAAGCAGTTAGAGAAAAGAAACAAATCACATAGAAAGGAAAGCCCATCAGAATCACAGCAGACTTCTCAACACAAACCCTCAAGGCAAGAAGAACTTGGAGTGATGTATTTCAAGCCCTAAAAGAAAACAGCCTCCAACCCAGATTGATGTACCCTGCAAAACTAGCTTTCAAAGTGATGGAAAAATAAGATACTTTCATGACAAAGAACACTTTAGGAACTTCATGAATAACAAACCAGCACTCCAAAAAATTTTGGGCAATATGCTAGGAAAAGACAACAAGGATCACAACCCCAGGAAGCCCCACCACAATGAATCCGTCTGGCACAACAAGAAATTAAATGCAAAGGGGGAGAATCCAACAAAAAGAAAAAGTCATGACAAGGATAAGTCAATACATATCAGTTACAACTATCAATGTTAATGGTCTCATTTCACCAATCAAAAGAAATAGACTGGCAGAATGGGTCAAGAAGCAAGATCCAACAATATGCTGCATACAACATACACATTTAATTCAAAATGAAACTCATAGACTGAAAGTTAAAGGGTGGAAAACAATACTCCATGTGACAGGAACCTGAAAAAAAGCAGGAGTAGCTTTCCTCGTTGCAGATGAGGTGGATTTCAAACCAACACTGAATAAGAGAGACGAAGAAGGACACTACATCCTTGTAAAGGGAACAATCCAAAAGGAAGAGATGACAATCATAAATATCTATGCACCAAACACTAGTGCACCCAACTATATAAAACAAATACTAACGGACAGGAGAAGTCATATATGCACTAATACAATTGTAGTGGGGGACCTCAACACCCCACTGTCAGATCAACTAGACTAAAAATAAGTAATGAAATACTAGAACTCAATAGAACTCTTGAACAAATGAACTTAACAGATGTTTACAGAGTCTTCCACCCCACAAAATCAGAATGCACATTCTTCTCAGCTGCACATGGGTCATTCTCCAAAATACACCACCTACTCACACATAGAACATGTTTAAGTAAGTGCAAAGGAATTGAAGTTATCCCCTGTATATTATCAGACCATAGTGCAATGAAATTGGAGATCCATAGCAAAAGAAACTCAAAAAATTTGATAAACACATGGAAATTGAACAACACACTTCTGAATAATCAATGGGTCACAGAGGAAATTAAAGAAGAAATCAGACAGTTCCTTCAATTAAATGACAATGACAATACAACATATCAGAATCTATGGGACACAATGAAAGCAGTCTTACGAGGGAAATTCATAGCAGTGAATACTCGTATTAGGAAAACAGAACGAGCCCAATTAAACAACCTGATGCTGCACCTCAAGCTTCTAGAAAAAGAAGAGCAGGACAACCCCAAAGCTCATACAAGGGAGGAAATTATAAAGATCAGAGGAGAAATCAATGCAATGGAGACTAAGAGAACGATACAAAAAATCAATGAAGCCAAGAGTCGGTTCTTCGAAAGAATCAACAAAATTGACAAACCTTTAGCCAACCTTATCAGAAAAAGGAAAGAAAAGGCCCAAATCCATGCAATGAGGAATGAAAAGGGTGAAATGACAACAGACCCAGCAGAAATCCAGAGGATCATCAATACCTACTTCCAGAACCTATACACCTATAAGATGGACAACACAGAAGAAATGGACAGATTCCTAGATATATATGAATTACCAAAGTTGAACGAAGAAGACCTAAAAATTCTGAACAACCCAATATCAACCAATGAAATTGAAAAAGTAATTAAAAACTTATCAAGTAAGAAAAGCCCGGGCCCTGATGGCTTCACTGCTGAATTCTACAAGACATTTAGAGAGGAACTGCTGCCACTACTGTTTAAACTCTTCAACAAAATTGAAAGGGAAGCAATACTCCCAAATTCATTCCTGGAAGCAAGCATCACCTTGATCCCCAAAGCAGAGAAAGACCCAACTGAAAAAGAGAACTATAGGCCAATCTCACTAATGAACATAGATGCAAAAGTCCTTAATAAGATACTGGCAAATAGAATGCAGAAGATCCTCAAGAAGATCATACAGCCTGACCAAGTGGGATTCATTCCAGGGATGCAGGGATGGTTCAACATATGCAAATCAATCAATGTAATACACTATATCAAGAGCCAAGGATAAAAAACATATGACCATCTCAATAGATGCAGAGAAAGCATTTGACAAAATCCAAAATGTATTTATGATAAAAATCCTACAAAAAATTGGAATCAGTGGTCTCTATCTCAATCTGATAAAAGCTATCTATGAAAAACCAACAGCCAATATCATGCTAAATGGTCGAAAACTGAAATTCTTCACACTACAATCAGGAACAAGACAAGGATGTCCACTATCACCACTCCTGTTTCATATAGTCTTGGAAACATTAGCCACAGCAATTAGAAAAGAGAAAGAAATAAAAGGAATAAAGATAGGAAATGAAGAAGTCAAATTGTCATTATTTGCAGATGACATTTTACTCTCTGTGAAAGACGCCAAGAACTCCACCAAAAGTCTTCTAGACTTGATAACCAAATTCAGTAAAGTAGCTGGTTACAAGGTCAACACACAAAAATCAATAGCTTTCTTCTACACGAACAACAGACTCACTGAGAGAAATAGGGAAACAATTTCTTTCACAATAGCATCCAAAAAACTGAAATACCTAGGAATCAACCTAACAAAAAAAATCAAATAACTCTTCTCTGAAAACTATAGCACTCTGAAAAGAGAGATTGAAGAGGATATCAGAACATGGAAAGACATCCCTTGCTCTGGGGTAGGGAGAATCAACATAGTGAAAATAGCCATACTTCCAAAACTGCTATATAGATTCAATGCAATCCCAATTGAAATCCCAGCAGCATACTTCACGGACCTTGAGAAAACAATCCAAAACTTCATTTGGAACATGAACAGCCCCAGAATAGCAAAAGACATGGCAGAGGGTATCACAACCCTCACCTTGAAACTATAATGTAAAGCTACTGTGATAAAAGCAGCATGGTACTGGCAAAGAAACAGACCTGAAGACCAGTGGAATAGATTAGAAGATGCAGAAACAACTCCAGACACACTCAGCCACCTCATCTTCAACAAAGGAGCCAAACACCCTCACTGGAGGAAAGATAGCCTCTTTAATAAATGGTGCTGGAAAAATTGGGTTTCAAAAATTAAAACTAGACCTATATCTCTCACCATGCACTAAACTAAAATCGAAATGGATGAAAGATCTTTAGATGAAACATCTAAATATTAAAACAGAAACGCTGAACTGGCTGGAACACAGATTAGGTAGAACGCTTGAAGACATTGATGTAGGAAAAGATTTTATGAACAAAACCTCAGTTCCCCACGAACTAGCACAAACAATCAACAAGTGGGATCTCTTCTTATTAAAAAGCTTCTGCACAGCAAGAAAAACCACCGGCAGTGTGAAGAGACAACCCACAATGTGGGAAAAAATCTTCACTTGCTCTTCCTCAGACGAAGGTCTACTAACTCGAATGTATAAAGAACTTAAAAAGATCAGACCTCCCAAATTTAAAGACCCAATCCAAAAATGGGCATCTGAAATGAACAGACATTTCTCAAAGAAGTAGAAATTACAAATAAACATGTGAAAAAATGTTTAACATCACTGTTCATTCAAGAAATGCAAATGAAAACAACACTGAGATTCCACCTCACTCTAGAAAGAGTGGCTGCTCTCATGAAAACCAGTAACAAATGCTGGTGGGGCTGTGAGGAAAGAGGAACCCTGCTCCACTGCTGGTGGGAGTGTAGACTGGTGCAAGCACTGTGGAAATCAGTATGGAGATACCTCAAAGAACTAGGCTTAGAGGTCCCAGTTGATCCAGCTCTTCCCCTGCTGAGTATCTTCCCCAAAGAATTAAAAGAATCATACCACAGTGATATATGTACATCCATGTTTATAGCAGCATGTTTGTAATAGCTAAAACTTGGAAACACCCCAATTGCCCATCAACTGGAGACTGGATAAAGAAAATGTGGCTTTTAAAAATAAAATGGAGTACTACTCAGCCATCAAAAATAAGAAATTAGAGACATTTATAGCTAAATGGATACACCTTAAGATGATACTCTTACATGAAATAAATAGGATACACATGTGTAAATACCAAATATTTTTTCTAGTGTGAGAAACTGAAAGTGTAAATAAGGACTAAAAGTTATAATAGATAATGTGAAATAGGAAAAAAAGTGGCAAAGGGGAAGGGGGTGGGGGAGGGGGAGGGGAAACGAAAGAAGGGAATGGAATTAATATGCTAAAATGAAAAAATGGAAACAAAGTCTTTGTAAAGAGGGAGGGATGGAGGGGTTGAAGGGAGGGCAGTGGAATGGGGAAAATATAGGAACCAACAGATATTATGTAAGGGTGGAAATTTCCAATGATGAATGTCATTATATTGTATACCTAAAATGTACCAATAAAATTAATTTTAAAAGTTAAGACAGTGCAAATGCAGAGAAGAAAATAGAGAGTCAGAACACATTCCAGTGACTGAATTGATAGAGCTCAAGTTTCCGTTATATGGGAGTAGCATTGGAGTTGAAGGAGGAAAAGATATAAGGGCACTAAGATGACCCTGCCTGGGTAAAATGCAGATATGAATGTCCTCAACTAAGAAATAAGGTAAATGAGGTGGGTTTGGGCTTGTATGAGTTTGAAAAACTGTCATAATAAAGTACCACAACCTGCCTGTCTTAACCAAAATTTACTTTCTCACCGTTTTGGAAGATAGAAGATGAAGATGTCGGCAGGATTCATTTTTCCTGAGGTCTCTCCCCAGATGCCTTTGGTCGCTATCTTCTCTCATATTTTCACATGGTCTTCCCTCCATTCAAGTCGGTGTCTTGACATCTTCTTCTTAGGAGGACACCAGCCATATTCGATTAGGCCCCATCCCAATGTCCTCTTTTTAATTTAATTGCCTCTATAATGACCCCATAGAGTCACATTCTGAGGTACTAGGAGTTAGAATTTGGTGACTGGGGTTGGGGGGTACAATTCAACCATAACAGGCCATATACTGGGTGAGGTGTTCGTGGAGCTTCCAGCAGAAACATCTGATAGTTAGTGGGCCAGCACTGAAGTTGGGAATCTTCCCTCAAATAAAGAATGAAGGAGGGTATCCATGGAAAGACTATCAAGAAGAAAAGAAAAGGGCCAAGAATTGACCCTCCTGGAATATTTCGTTGGTTGACATTGAGAGAAAAAACACCAGGACGTAAAAAATTTAATAGGCTGGCAGAGGCCAACTAGTAGAATAAGGAGTAGCCTTAACTTCTAGAAGTGAGTAACAGCACATTTCAATAGCCTCCACTTCAGCACCTGACCTTGCCATCTCCCAACCCCTGCTATATCCGTCTCAACTAGTAAATGCTGGCAGCACTACTTTTTTCCTTCTCTTTCAGTACCACTGCACCACATTGCTAAGTAGGGCTAGACCCTGAATTGCTTTAATTCGATTTTAAAGTGAATCATGCAGTTAAATGAGAAACTTACAAGGTGCCGTTTGAGCAACACCAGTAGATAAATGTTCATGACCCGCACATATATACCTACACATATACTGGTTACAGTTCCCCCCACTTAGTTCCCTGAGGGGCTTCGAAAGGTGGACAGTCTTTGGTAACTGCAGGCACTGACAGACAACTCTTTTTCTCCAGTGAGTCCAAAGCAGGACCCAGCTGAAGAGCACAGGGGCAGAAAATGTTTTCAAACTCAAAATTATGCTAGCTCCATTTAATAAATATGTATCCAGCATGGTTGTGCCTTGTGATAATTTTACCTGGACTGCCACTCAGTGGCCATTTGGGGAAATACTTAGAAGAAAGCTGACACCTCTGTCGACTCCAGTGTTTTTAGGGAAGGCTAAATATGAATGTTGGAACTGTATTCTACATTTTTTGTTGCTGTAAACATGGTGAAATCCATGTTAGTGTAAGTACCTTTTAAGCAGGAACAGTTTTCAAGGATAAGATCTTACAATAGTCTGACTCACTGGTCTATTTATTTAAAATTCTCATCCTGGATCTTTTCCAGAGGTTGTGAGGAACTTGAAAGACTTACCTGTAAGCATTTTCTCTCTCAAGATCCTCCCACAGTCATGTTCAGTCAGTTCACTTGTGTGTGCCTCCCTGCCTCTTTCTTGGGGACAACTTTTGATGATGTGCTTTCTGTGCTCCTACTATCCCACCTGTAATCTCACATTCAGCTTTTTCTAAATGTGGGATGTAAGGGTAGGTATAGGGTACATTCAAATCAGGTGTAAGCCATAATAAAGGGAGAAACAGTTAACAGATGAAACAATTCTAAAAAGATAACTTTAATGAAAATCTCTTAATTTTTTAACTTCATAGGAAATTTTAAAGCAAGTTTGTAAACTCTATTGCAAAAAAAGAAAAAAGCTTTGCAAGTACAATTTGTTGTTGACAGTGGAAAAATATTGGTGTTTCTTTTATTGCAAGAGTTTCCTAAAAGTCTTTACAACCAGCGTCCGTGATTTTATTACTTCCAGTGGCTTCTTGTCTCAAAGTAAAAGCCAGATATCTTACTATACATTTTACAAGGTTCTTCATGGTCTGACCTACTGTTACCGCTCTGATCTCTTTTCCCTCTACCACCCTCCCCAGCCTGTTCTAGCCATACTGACTGGCCAGCCTCCTCCCTTGTCTCAAGTGTTACCTTCTCAGGAAGGCCTTTTTTGACCACTTCAATCTCAGCCCTTATGGCACCTTCCCGCTTTGTCTCCAGAGAACTCTGTATAATACCACATATTTTTCTCATTTCTTTATTATCTATCTCCTTACAAATAGAAATTAAGCTTCAAGAGGGGGAAGATTTTTTGTCTATTTTTTATAAAACTAGCCTTAGTGTCTAGAATAGCATATAGCACATAGTACATACTCAATAAATACTGAAAACATTTTATTTTTAAAAAACACATTTTCTTTTTTTTCCATTTAGTGTATTGGTACATTTGAGGCATACAATACAGTTACATTCATCATTGGGATCTTGTACCTTTACATGATGTATCTTGGTTCTTATTTTTTTCCCCATTCCCCCGTGCTCTCTTCACCCCCTCCACCCTTCCCTATTTACAAAGACTTTGTTTCCATGTTTTTCCTTTTCTCGTATTTTTTTTCCCCTTCTTTCCTTTCCCCTTCACATTTTCTTCATCTAGTCTGCAGTTGATGGGCACTTGGGCTGCATCCAAGCTTTCGCTATTACAAACTGTGCCGCTATGAACATGGGTACACATACATCGCTGTGGTATGATTCTTTTAGTTCTTTTGGGAAGATACCCAGCAGGGGAATAGCTGGGTCAAATGGGACCTCTAGTCCTAGTTCTTTGAGGTATCTCCATACTGATTTCCACAGTGGTTGAATACATGACTGAGTGAGTGAATATGGATGCAAATGAAGTTAAGAGAAATGCAAATCTGTTTTATTTGTCTAAGGGACATTTTCTTCTCTTTTTGCGTTAAAATAAATAATGGTCTGATCTCAATAACCTGATGAATCGTTACCAGTCCTTTTCTGGTGAACTCCTTGTAACCTTTGACCCCAAGTCTGAGACATTCTCCTGGACCTCCCCCTGCCCCGAGATTAATCACTTCATCCTTGATTCCACAAAATATACATCTTGGCATCATGATTTTCTGTTCTATCACTATAATAATGATAATAACAACCATTTTATAATTACTAGCAGTGGTAGTATTGATTTACATGTGAGGCCCTCTAGAATAGAAGCTGTCTTACTTACCTCTACAGCCTCCAAACCTACTGCAATGCCTGGCACACGTGAGGTGCTTAATTTTCAGTAAATGAATGAATGAACCATTAAATAAATGAATTCATGAATCAATAAACAAAAGATGAAACCTTGTTGGTGCAACATTCCTGTCCACACTAAACAGCTTCTTACATATTCCAAAGGGCTACCACTCTCGTTACTGCCTCTTTAAAGTGGCAAAGACCAATTTCCTGGACCACCCACTGTACTGGTTTATTACATCCTGTTATCAGTAGCAAATGTGCAATAATGGTTTTTCCCACCTTGGTCACACTCGCCAACATCTCAGGGCAGTTAGACCTCTCCCCATACCCTGAGAGCATTTGTCTACCTGTTCTGGATGGACTCCTACACTGGGCAGTTTGCCCGTCAGCTGAAGCCCAAGACCCTTTCTCCACTCTGGGCCCCAATGCCATCCTTTCCCCCCAGAGACTGGTGTTAAAAACCCTGAGCAAACTCAGTATCCAGGACAACAATGTGGACCTGATCCTGGCCACACCCCCCTTCAGCCGCCTGGGGAAGTTGTATAGCACCATGGTGCGCTTCCTCAGTGACCGAAAGAACCCAGTATGCCGGGAGATGGCGGTGGTACTGCTAGCCAACCTGGCACAGGGGGACAGCCTGGCAGCCCATGCCATCGCAGTGCAGAAGGGCAGCATTGGCAACCTCCTGGGCTTCCTCGAGGACAGTCTTGCTGCCACACAGTGCCAGCAGAGTCAGGGCAGCCTCCTCCACATGCAGAACCCACCCTTTGAGGCAAGTAGTGTGGACATGATGTGGCGGGCTGCCCGTGCACTGCCTGCCTTGGCCAAGGTGGACGAAAACCACTCAGAGTTCACTCTGTATGAGTCACGGCTGTTGGACATCTCCGTGTCACCGTTGATGAACTCTTTGGTTTCGCAAGTCATTTGTGATGTACTGTTTTTAATTGGGCAGTCATGACAGCTGCGGGACATCTCCCCCCGTGTGTGTGTGCGTGTGTGGAGAACTTAGAAACTGACTGTTGCCCTTTATTTATGCAAAACCACCTCAGAATCCAGTTTACCCTGTGCTGTCCAGCTTCTCCCTTGGGAAAAAAGTCTCTCCTGTTTCTCTTCCTCCTCCTTCCCCCTCCCCCTCACACCTTTCTGTTCCTGTCCTTACCTTACTTCCCTCAGGACCCCACTCTATTTGAAAAGATAAATCTCTGCCTAAATAGAAGACTTTTTTACTTTAACCAAAGTTACTGTTGTTTACAGTGCGTTTGGGGAAAAAATAAAAATAAAAATGGCTTTCCGGATCCTTGCATCAATGGGATGCCACATTTCATAACTGTTTTTAATGGTTAAAAAAAAAAAGGAAAAAAATACAAAAAAAACCCTGAAGGACAAAAAGGTGACTGCTGAACTGTGTGTGGTTTATTGTTGTACATTCACAATCTTGCAGGAGCCAAGAAGTTCGCAGTTGTGAGCAGACCCTGTTCACTGGAGAGGCCTGTGCAGTAGAGTGTAGACCCTTTCATGTACTGTACTGTACACCTGATACTGTAAACATACTGTAATAATAATGTCTCACCTGGAAATGAGAGAAGACGCTGGGTCAGCAGCAAGCTGTAGTTTTTAAAATGTTTTTAGTTAAACGTTGAGGAGAAAAAAAAAGACTTTTCCCCCAAAGTGTCATGTGTGAACCTACAACACTCTGACCTCTTTCTCTCCTCCTTGATTGTATGACTAACCCTGAGATCACCTCTTAGAACTGGTTTTAACCTTTAGCTGCAGCGGCTATGCTGCCACGTGTGTATATATATATGATGTTGTACATTGCACATACCCTTGGAGCCCCACAGTTTGGTCCCCCCCCAGCTACCCCTTTATAGTATGACGAGTTAACAAGTTGGTGACCTGCACAAAGCGAGACACAGCTATTTAATCTCTTGCCAGACATCGCCCCTCTTGGTGTGATGCTGTAAAGGTCTCTGTAAAAAGTCCTGGCTGTCTCAGCAGCCAATCAACTTATAGTTTTTTTTTTTCTGGATTTTTGTTTCATTTTTTTTTCTTTCTAATCAAGGTGTGAAAAAGTTCTGGGTTCAGTTGAAGTTCCTGATGAAGAAACACAATTAAGATTTTTTTCAGTGATAAAATCTGCACATTTGTATTTCAACAATGTAGCTAAAACTTGATGTAAATTCCTCCTTTTTTTCCTTTTTTGGCTTAATGAATATCATTTATTCAGTATGAAATCTTTATACTATATGTTCCACGTGTTAAGAATAAATGTACATTAAATCTTGGTAATGAAAAAAAAAAAAAAAGAATGGTTTTTCCAGTAGCGAGGATGGCTTAAAAGCAGCAACCGGTAATTTAGCTGCTTAGAATATAGTTTAAAAAGAGTCCAAATTCATGGACTGTTTTCATGTAGGCCAGTTCACTTACCTCTGTAGTCTGCCCATTAGAATGCATCACTAACTAATCAGGTGACTTGTCGATGTGAACTAACTGCTACAAGTGCCTGTCACATATGAACCTTGGAGAAGTGGGTGAAGCTTGTAGATAAATTGTCTGTTCAATTGACAGCCTGTCAGGAGTTTCATCATGGAATTGGGCACCAAGACCCCCATACTAGATCTCCTTACTCCCTGAAACTACTGTGTAAAAAGAAAGCTATCTAAGATAACCATGGTGCTGAGCATCCTTTGAAGCCTGCTGTGGTTGAGAGGAGTGCTCTCCAAAGATCTCTATATAAAGGCTTGGTCCTCAGTGGAGGCAGATGGGAGGACCTTTAATAAGTGAGGTCTACTGGGCGAACTGTAGGTCATTAAAAATGTGACCTTGACGGCTGGGGATTTAGCTCAGTGGTGCCACGTCTGTCTCGAAAGCGTGAGGTCCTGAGTTTGATCCCCGGTACCAGAAAAAAGCAAAAAAAGGGGGAAAAAAAGTATGACCTTGAAGGGAATAGTACACCTCTGATGATCATCCTCTGCTTCCTGGCTTGAGATGTGAGCACTCACTCTTCTATATGCCCTTGCCATGATATACCATCCTCACTAGACATCCAAGCACATGGGGATCCTTGATCTCGGACCGGAAGCTCCAGAACCATGCCTGAGCAGATAGAAATCTCTCCTTACTTTATGAGTAGCCTGTGTCAGGTATTTCACTACCGTGACACAAAGCTAACTAACTGGAGACATTCTCAGCACAGAGGACTGCTGTGCTCAACTGCCCACAGTCAGAGGGTTGCCCCCAGCTATGCAGCAGCTTCTTTTGAACAAAACCATCAATGGTCTCTCTCAGCCACTTGACCTGCCTTGCAAATGATAGTCTTTCTCCTGCTACTTTAAGATGGAAGAGATATTAAGCACACACCTGCAAGCCCGGCATTCTGGGGGACGGAGGAAGGAGAGTCACAAGTTGGAGCTCAGCCTGGTCAAGTTAGTGACTTAGTGTGACTTTGTCTCAGAATGAAAATAAAGGCCTGGAGATGTAGCTCAGTGTGAAAGCCCTGGGTTCAATCCTCAGTACCAAAAAAAAAAAAAAAAGTAAATATGCTGCTAATGTACTAGAACCTCTCACAGATATGAAGAGTAATATGCCAAAGTTGAATTTGACTGAAACATGGAGGCAAGTTAAAAGGTTTGGAGCAGCCTTCAATAATCATGTCCAAGTCCCAGTCACTTCTGGTTTTTCTTCCCCCAATCCCTCAGCTGCTGCTGCTGCCGCTGCTGCCGCTGCTGCTGCTGCTGCTCCTCAAGAGATCAGATCTGCCACTGATGCTAATACCAGCACCACTCCGCCCACCTCTGCCAAGAAGAGAAAGTTAAACAGCAGCAGCAGTAGCGGCAGTAACAGTAGTAACGAGAGAAGACTTTGATCCCACCTCTTCCACTCCTTTACAACCCAGGGATTCGGCTTCCCCTTCAACCTCGTCCTTCTGCCTGGGGGTTTCCGTGGCTGCTTCCAGCCACGTACCAATACAGAAGAAGCTGCGTTTTGAAGACACGTTTGATGTGAAGATGGCTGAGGAATCATCCTCCTCCTCCTCATCATCATCACCAACTGCTGCAACATCTCAGCAGCAGCAACTTAAAAATAAGAGTATATTAGTCTCTTCTGTGACTTCGGTGCATCATGCAAACGGCCTAGCCAAATCTTCTACCACCGCCTCTAGCTTTGCTAACAGCAAGCCTGGTTCTGCTAAGAAGTTAGTGATCAAGAACTTTAAAGATAAACCTAAGTTACCAGAAAACTACACAGATGAAACATGGCAGAAACTGAAAGAAGCAGTGGAAGCTATTCAGAGTAGTACTTCAATTAAGTACAATTTAGAAGAGCTCTACCAGGCTGTAGAAAATCTCTGTTCTTACAAGATTTCTGCGAACTTGTATAAACAACTGAGACAGATTTGTAAAGATCATATCAAAGCACAGATTCACCAATTCAGAGAGGGTTCATTGGATAGTGTTCTTTTTCTAAACAAGATTGATAGATGCTGGCAAAACCATTGTAGGCAAATGATCATGATCAAAAGCATTTTTTTGTTTTTGGATAGAACTTACGTTCTTCAGAATTCATTGCTACCCTCCATTTGGGACATGGGACTGGGGTTATTTAGGGCTCATATTATAAGTGATCAGACAGTCCAGAATAAGACAATTGATGGCATCCTTCTCTTGACTGAGAGGGAAAGGAATGGTGAAGCATTTGATAGAAGTTTACTCCGAAGTCTTTTAAGCAAGCTTTCTGATTTGCAAATTTATCAAGATTCCTTTGAACAACGATTTTTGGAAGAAACTAACTGGCTCTATGCAGCTGAAGGCCAAAAGTTAATGCAAGAAAGAGAGGTTCCTGAATATCTTCATCATGTTAACAAACGTCTAGATGAAGAAGCAGACAGACTTATTACTTACTTAGATCAGACTACCCAGAAATCATTAATTGCTCCTGTAGAAAAACAACTTCTAGATGAACATTTAACAGCAATTCTTCAAAAAGGTTTAAATAACCTCCTTGATGAGAACTGAATTCAAGATTTATCTCTCCTGTATCAGTTTTTCAGCAGAGTTCGAGGTGGAGTTCAGGTTCTCTTGCAACAGTGGATTGAATACATAAAGGCATTTGGGAGCACTGTTGTTATTAATCCCGAAAAAGATAAGACTATGGTTCAAGAATTGCTAGATTTTAAAGATAAAGTTGACCCTATAATTGATATCTGCTTTCTGAAGAATGAAAAAATTATCAACGCTATGAAAGAAGCGTTTGAAACATTCATTAACAAAAGACCAAATAAACCTGCTGAACTTATAGCTAAGTATGTAGATTCAAAACTTCGTGCAGGCAACAAAGAAGCTACAGATGAAGAACTTGAGAAAATGTTGGATAAAATTATGATCATATTTAGATTTATCTATGGCAAGGATGTTTTTGAGGCCTGTATAAGAAAGATTTAGCCAAGCACTTGTTAGTTGGGAAGAGTGCATCTGTAGATGCTGAAAAGTCAATGTTGTCCAAACTTAAACATGAATGTGGAACTTTCACCAGCAAACCTGAAGGAATGTTTAAAGACATGGAAATTTCTAAAGACATCATGATTCAGTTCAAACAGTATATGCAGAATCAGAATGTACCTGGGAATACTGAATTAACTGTGAATATCCTGACAATGGGTTATGGGCCAACATACGTGCCTATGGAAGTTCATTTGCCACCAGAGATGGTAATACTTCAGGAAATTTTCAAAACATTTTATCTAGGCAAACATAGTGGCAGGAAACTTCAGTGGCAATCAACCCTAGAACACTGTGTGCTAAAAGCAGAATTTAAAGAGGGTAAAAAAGAACTCCAGGTCTCTCTTTTTCAAACACTGGTGCTGCTTATGTTCAATGAGGGAGAGGAGTTCAGTTTAGAAGAGATTAAGCAAGCTACTGGAATAGTGGATGGAGAGTTAAGGAGAACATTGCAGTCATTAGCCTGTGGCAAAGCTAGAGTTCTGGCAAAAAATCCAAAGGGCAAAGATATTGAAGATGGTGACAAATTCATTTGTAATGATGATTTCAAACACAAACTTTTCAGGATAAAGATCAATCAAATCCAGATGAAAGAAACAGTTGAAGAACAAGCAAGCACTACAGAAAGAGTATTTCAAGATAGACAGTATCAAATTGATGCTGCAATTGTTCGAATTACAAAAATGAGAAAGGCACTTAGCCACAATCTTCTTGTTTGAGAAGTATATAACCAGTTAAAATTTCCAGTAAAGCTTGCTGATCTTAAGAAGAGAATAGAATCCTTAATTGACCGGGACTACATGGAAAGAGATAAATAAAATCCAAACCAATATAATTACATCGCATAGAATGTTGGCCTTGAAGCATTTGGTATCATATGCACTAGCCAGTGGATAAACTAACCTGTTGATTCTTTATTATTTGACTTCTTTTTTACTACTGATGACCAAATGAAGCAGTATAATGGAAATAGTTTAGTGGACTTTTTCTCAGTGGTTAACATGCCCATTTTAAAGAGTAATACTTACCCTTAAAAAGAATGTTGTCGAACTCTTTGCATGTTATTTAGTATGATGTGCAGAAACTCTTAAGAAAGTACTGGTCCTCATGATTTCACTTTGGAACTGGGAAAGAGGTTCCCACGACTATTAAAGTGGGGGAGTTCTTATACATCATTACTTATGAAGCAGAAAATTTACTTGCTTAAAATGTCATTTGAAGATACTTAAAACTGCATGCAAACTTTATTTACTGTACAGAGTTCTGGATGTATTTATCAAATAGAGAAACCACCCTGGACTTGGTTGTTCACCTGTTTTGTGATTTTCCTTTGGAAGAACAATGAGTTGTCATAGCTATTGATATTTTATTAGGCAATGTTCTCTTATACTGAAAGGGATGTTCTTAAAAAAATTATTTGGAAACAAATTTTCAGTTAGGGTAACAGTTGCTGTGTAATATTTTATATATTCACATCCTAAAATTTTGCATTTGTGAATATGGGATGTGTGTATATGGCTTAGCCCCAAGTTTACTGTGCAGATTAACAGGTACTTATAAAACTAGCTAAAATAGAAAACTTACTGATCATTTGTGCTAAGCATTGTACATGGTAAAAGAAAATCCAACTCTTCGTATTAAATACTAGTACAGTGTGATAATTGCAAGAGAGACCAAAATCAACATGTTTTAAAATTATTACAGGAGCAAAAGTACATCAACTATTTTTCAACATGCTTTAGATTTTAAGTGTTGTTTGGACAGTTCTAGCTTTAACTTGGACCAATATAGATTGTTAGCATTCCTTTTTTCTCTACCAAAGTTTTCTTTTGGAAGCATCACAAATCTTCTTTGTTGATAAATGAGCCTTTACTATCATTCTTGTTCTAATTCTCTAAAACCCTAGATATAAAGGTCTTCCCTCATTTTCTCCACATAGTTCCTTTTGAGGAGTTTTAAGTTCTGTATTTCTTTCAAAATTGCTTGAAGTTAGGAGTTCTCGTAGCCACTGGACATCTACTTTTCAGGGAACTGTTCTGTGATTGTTCATAAGTAGAAAATTTCAAAAGTATTGTTCTTCACATCAATATTGTGAGCAGAAGGCTTAATCAGGAGTGAGTTTTTCTTTGCCTTCTTGTTTCTTTTTCCTTGAAGGGATTTGATACTGTAGGAAATGCAGAAACTTTTGGTTTATTTTTTAAAAATTAGAACTTCTTTAATGCTTCTTGCAACCTCATATTTCCTTGCTTATTTAGAGCCATTTAAGAAGAATGCCTTGGTCCTGATCTTCAACTGAGGAGACTTGGGACTCTCCTGTCCCTTATTGATTGTTTTCTTGAGTTCTCAAAGGCCTGTGGCCAGCCCTATCTATCGATCTGTTTATCTATCTTAAAGTCGCCTGTTTCTCTCTAATTGCATCAACTTGCACACTGATGTCTAACTATATAGTATTTAGAACTCTTTTCGAATTCTTTTTGAACAGTCATTGCCTATAATTTCTCAGCTTTTCCTTGGTTTCCTTATTAGGAGCTCCTCTGGCAAGGAAATGCAGCTAGCTTGTCCTCTCTCCATAATGGACCATCTACGTCAGTATTCTAACTGTTCCCTGATGGTCTCTGACATCTGCAGACTATTACGCCAGACTCAGTAGTTACTTTTAAGCAATTTTTAGGTGAAGTTGGTCCTATTAGGAAGAGACTCTTGATGTCAGCTTCCTTATCCTCAAAGCGGGTTCCTTCCCTTGAAGTTTTTAAATCTTTGAAAACTTGATACTGTTTCAGCTGAAAAATTAGCAAGATTATTAAATAAGTTAAGGGGAGCTATTTAAGATGCTGAAGAGTAGTTACAAACTACATTGGATAATTGTGACTTTCAGTTCTGTATCAGTTTAATTTTTGTGCTCTTTTCCCTGTGTACATGGTGGTTCTATTTTTCTTCAATAAAACTTTTATTTAAAAAAGAAAAAAAATAATCATGTCCAAGGGACTAGTCTAGCTCCAGCAGGAGATCATATACCTACCCCTCACTGAGAGGAAAATGAACCCCGTACCAACTACAACTGGCAAGGGATATAAAACAGATTGAGTCTGAAAATGAAAATCACTCCCTCAAAGTAAAAAGCACTCTGATACCAGTAGCAAATGATTCCTAGCTATCTTTAGGCTAACCAGCAGCAATGTGAATTAATAAAATGGTGTGTTATCTCCCCAGCTTGTAACATGGCCATCTCATGGTGCCTAAGGTCAATGAAGCTCTGTCAGACCACAAGAGCTAGAAAATTAGCAAGATGTGAATTCTTAGAGGAAAGCAAAAAGCAGATCTAGTTCCTTGTGGTATCAGTTTATAGGATCCAACAAAAGAGCCCAGTAGAATGTGGGGGTGGAGAGATGGACAAGAGTTAAGCTTATGTAGAACTGTGCCAAAACATGTTGGGTTTGTTTCAAGGCACGTGAGTGAATAACAACTGGAGCCTATGACATCAGGGACTTAGTCCAAGCGAGAATAGACAACCCTGTAACAATATATACTAATTAAGTTCAACTTGGTGAGATTTCATCCCCATGTGAATTCATTCATATTGTCTTGTTATTGATTTGTGGCCAGAGTTAAGTAGAGTTCTCTTTACAGCTAGCACATTTTCAAGTGCCACCCACAAATAGGAAAACATGCAAATGTGATGTCTTCTAAAGTGCTGCAGTTCCACAGTAGAATTCTCTATGCCCGGTAAAGATGACAACATGGACTTTGTGAATCTATGGAAACGTGTATACGAAGTAATGTTAAGTGAAACAGTGTGTACACATTGATTGCAGCTGTACAAGAACCCAGTCTGTACATCAGCCAAGATCCTGAGTGAACATCAAATGACACAAATAGAATCAAATATCCACTAGGTTGAACAGTGGGGTTTTGGGGGGTTTTTTTGCAGAAGAGTTGTTTATGATCACAATAAAAATAAATGAAAAGGGTAAAAATCATTGCTGTGGTTCCAAGCCAGTGTAGTAGTGAAGCACATACTGAAATCTGAATCCATCAACTCCAAAAAGGGAATAAACAGTAGAGGGATGACATAGTGACACAGGTCCTTTTGTTAAAGGACCTGCTGCAAACCACAATACCGAAGCCCTGATTGGCCAAAGCAGAATTTTAATGCTACTGTAGATTAGCTGGGTATTTTTGAGCATGCGCGTTCTGTTTTAACGGTACTTTTTTCCTTCCAGTCAAGGAGGATTGTTTACTTTACATATGCCTGTACTTCAAATCACGTGTGGATATTCCATTTTGCAAACAGACCTCAGGTGGAATTATGATTGTTTGAGAAGTGTTAAACCCAAACTCCAAGGCCCTGTCTTTGTCTCAAGAGAGGGAAATTGAGGCCTTGCCAGACAGGTAGGATACCAGGGAGACTGCAACAATAATGCAAATGCCACCTACCTAGACGTGCACCAGTGGAGTGCCGGCAATGAAATCCAAGCCATTGCTCTGCTTCTCATGCTGCTGAGACACGCCTGTCCTATTACCACATAGCTTGGGCAAACAGATGGCTGTACATGTGCAGGAGCCATGTCACAATTGCTTATCCATTTTACTGTTGCTTTCCCTGCCTTGTGACCACTTCGTTTTTATGCACCTTTATCAGAGGAAGAAAAGTTAGAGAGGAAGTGCTGTTCTCATGCCTGGATTGCAGCTCTCTGGCCCCTACTTGCAACAGTAGCAGCAACTAGGGGAGCCCTGGACTGTTTGCCTGGGTTGGTTAGCAATAAGTAAGTTCTGTGTGGTTTTTCAAGGATGGGTGTTAATAGATTCTTCAAGCATTCTGTCTGAAGGTAGGAATTTGTTAAATGGAGAGTTTTGGATGGTGTGGGCCAGTCATGTCAAATCTGTATGCCCCTTTCCTTGTTTGTGGCTTAGATCATCTGTGCATTTTTCTGGGGTAGTGGGGATTGAACCCCAGGCTTTCATGCTGAGATACATCCCCAGCCCATTAATTAATTAATTAATTTATTTATTTATTTATTCATTCATTCATTCATTCATTCATTATTTTGAAACAGTATCTTGCTAAGTTGCCCAGGCTGGCCTTGAACTTGTGATCTTCCTGCTTCAGTCTCCTGGAGTATTGAGATTACAGATGTGCACCATGCCCAGCTGTGCCATTTATTTTCTTCCCACTTTCTGTAATACTCCATGGTTGCCGTGTGCTGCATTAATGAGAAGAAGTAACATACACACCAATAATAAACAAAGACTCTCTCAGAATCAATTCATAGCAAGTGTTAAGGACACACCTCATAGGCTACTAAGAAATTCTATGGAAGAACTGGTGTCTTCCTAGAGTAGCATTTATAGCCTTTTTAAAGTTATAGGATAAACCAGATGTACCATTCTCTGAATGGCACCTTCAGTGATGGTACCAGCAATGAAGGCCTAGAGGACAGAATTGGGATTTCTGGCATCTTTAGAAGGAAAAAGGAGACAAATGTAATATCTTTGCTGGGGCCATGGATTATGGCTTTACACAACAATGTTCACAGAAATAAAACTCCTCTCTGTTGACCAATCAACAGAAGCCCCATCTGGAGAGGCTCTTGCCATACTGCCTGCAGCTGAGCCCCTGGCAATGCTGGACTCTCATGCTCAGTCTGCTTGAATTTGACTGTGAGGGAGGAAGCAGGGGCCACCACCACACTTTACTTTATAGCCTGTGAAGTCAGTGAGTGATTGACCTGCACTAATCCAAAGACAGAAATGAAAACCAAAAACGGAACCACATAGCTTCTTGCAATGAATGTTGATACACTGGTCATTGAAATCTGTGAAACAGGTGACAAAGTGATGGATCCAGTCCAAGGGGACAATGGAAGGAGAAATTGCCTGGAATAATTACCTCTCTGTCATCATGGTTCCAGACTGTTGGGGATGCCAGATATTTACCCTGGCACAGCTGTTGACTTCAAAGTGACAATCCTTTGTTCTATTTTGATGACACGTAGGCAAACCCAGGGATTCCAGGCAGACCTTTGCAAAGGCTATCTGGTTGGAGACTTCCAGAAGGAGACATCAGCACTAAAGATTTCACATAGGCAGTGCAGTATAGGGCTATTGTTTATTGAGCAGTTTTCTATGTGCCAAGCTGGCAGAGGAGATGTTACATTCAAAATAGGTAAGTAAGAAGAGTTTAATGAAATGACTGTTTTCAAAGGTATGAACAAGTTTAGGGTAACCAACAAGGGATAATGAACCTAACATGAGTGGGAAACTGTTACCATCCCTAAGCTGAGGGGAAATAAAGAACTGGGGCTTAGGTCATCTGTTCTTAAAACAAGCTCTGGATGGCTGAAGTAGAGAGATGCAGTCCATCTGTAGCTATCAAGCAAGGAGAAAGCTAAGTGACTGAATATCTGACCTCACTCTCCTGATCCCAGATCTTCTGCTATGCCCTAATTGGCCAAGCCAAGCCAACCAGAAGCCAGAGTGCATGGGAGCCCACTGATGCAATCCATTAAGATCACAGAACTGGGGCTCGTGGAGACAATCCAGCACACCCCCATTTTGTAGGTAAACCAAATCGGGAAAAATAACTTGCCCAGCAAGGAATTGGTGGAGCGGGGAGTAGAACGTCTGACTAGAGAGCCCATCCTCCATAAGCCTATCAGAGTCTTCATTTCTGGGCCTGTGTGCTAGTCAGTTTTTCTGTTATAGCTTATCACCACAGACTGGGTAATTTATAAATAGCAAAGGTTCATTTGGCTTCCGAGTCCAAATGACTTAAACAACTGAAGTGATAAATATTATCTGGACAAAAAAGCAGAAAACACAAAATGGGAAGTTGGAGTCTTAGTAAAAAGATCTTTATATCAATTACAATCTTTCCTCACCCTACTTGACTTCAGCTCTCAGCACCAAAAAGGAAAAGAAAGGGAAAACAAAACAAAACAAGTACACATACACACAGGAACGTGGGAAAACAAGGCAATAAAAGATCCTCAAGGTCTCCCAACTCTCCCAAGAAAGATATAGGGGTCACCAATAGATAGGAAAGCAAACACCAGGTAGGAGAGCTTTACAAATTGATTAAAGAAGAGTTAAAGAAACTTGATGAATTCAAAGAGGTTATGACCCAAAAGTTTATGGAAATATACAAAGTGACCAGTGTGGATTTAGGGGAAAACAAAACCTTGGAAGAGATGACCAAACTGGTTCAAAATATAAATAACAGATTTACAAAGGTATGGAAATCTCAAAAAAAGGTATCAAACAGAAATCACAGATATAAAAAATTGTATAGAATTCACAAATTGCAGAAATGACTAATATGAAGACAGGGTTTCTGAAATCAAGAAGAAAATGGTAAATTATGATGAATTACTCAAATAAGCCATAAAACAATAAGAAAACAAAATATTAATCCAACAACTACTAGACAACGCTAATGAGACCAACCTAAGGCTAACTGGAGTTAGAGAGAAACTAGAAAAGAATTTTAAGAGCTGTCAGAGAAAAGCAAAAAACCACATAAATGTAAATCCATTAAAATTACAGTAGACTTCTCAACACAAACTTTAAAGGTCAGAAGAGCTTGGAGTGAAGTATTTCATTACTTAAAAGCAAACAACTTCCAACATAGACTAACATATCTGGCAACTTTATTTCAAAATAGATGAAGAAGTAAGGATATTTCATGAAAAAGAACAACTCGGGAGATTTATGAATACCAAACCAGCACTCCAGAAAATACTTGAGACTATCATAGACAGATATGATGAAGCTAACAAAGCCAAAAATCCAAATGGAATAAATACATCAAACAAGATGAATAGATAAACAAAAAAGGACAAGAAACACAAATGAGCCATCAACAGAGAAAGAGCACTATAATAGGAATTAATCAACATCTCTTAGTAATAATTCTCAATGTTAATGGCCTTAAATCCTCAGTTAAAAGACACAAGTTGGCAGACTGGATCAAAAACCAGAATTCAATGGTCTGTTGCACTCAATAAACTTACCTAATCCAAAAAGATATTCGTAGACTAAAAATCAGAGGATAAAAAACAATATTTCATGGACCAGGACCCTGAAAAAAAGCAAGGATAGCAATTTCATCCTAAGACAAAGTAAATTTCAAGCTAAAACATGTCAGAAGAGAAAAAGTAAGTCACTACATCCTAGTTAAGGGAACACCTAAACAAGAAGAGATAACATTTACAAATATATATGCACCAAATACTGGAGCACCTAACTTCATAAAAAAGTACTGCTGGACATAAAAGATCAAATAAACATTAACACAATCATAGTGATCTCAATACCCCACTTTCACAAAGATAGATAAACTAAACAAAAATCAATAAAGAAATATCAGAGCTGAACCACACCCTTGAACATATGGATGTAATAAACATGTACAGTGTTCTACTCTACTACAACAAAATACACATTTTTCTCAGCAGCACATGGAACTTTCTCCAAAACAGACCACATACCAATCCACAAAGCCTGATAAAATAAATACAAAATAATTGAAATCATCCCGTGTATACCAGCAGACTACTGTGCAATGAAACTAGAAATAAATCACAGAGGAGACCACAGGAAATTTACAAACACCTGGAAACTTAATAACATACTCCTGAATAATCAGTGGGTCACAGAAGAAATCAAGGAAGAAATTAAACAATTTCTGGAAGCAAATGACAATGCCAGTACAACACACAAGAACCTATGAGACACAATAAAAACAGTCCTATGAGGGAAGTTTATTGCAATCAATGCTCACATTAGAAAAACAAAGTGAGATCAAATCAATAACCTAATGAGGTAACTCAAGATACTTGAAAAACAACAACAATGCGAGGCCAAACGGTAATTAAGGAGGAAAATCATAAAGATCAGAGTGGAAATTAATGAAATTGAGACTAAAAATGCAAAGAATCAATAAATCAAAGAACTGGTTCTTTGAAAGAATAAATAGATAAACCTTTAGCCAAACTTACCAAAAGAAACAGAGAGAAGATTCACATCAATAAACTTAGATATGAAGAATAGGTGAAATCACACCAGACATATTTGAATTCCAGAAGACGTTAGTAACTACTATGAAAAACTATATTCCAATGAATTGGAAAATCTTGAAGAAACGGACAGATTCCTAAACTCATAAGAATTAGCAAAACTAAACCAAAATGATATAAAAATTTTGAACAATCTAATAGCAAGCAATGAAATTGAGGTAGTAATTTTTTAAAACCTACCAACTAGAAAAAGCCCAAGATATGATGGATTCATAGCTCAATTCTACAAAACTTTTGAGATCATTATATCACCAATACTCCTCAAACTCCTAAATTAAAAGAGAAGGAGTGCTTCCAAACTCATTTCTAAGACCCAACTGAAAAAGAAACCGCAGGCCAATCTTCTTAATAAACACAGATGCAAAAATCCTCAACAAGATATTGGCATATAGAATGCAACACATCATCTAAAGAATCATACATCATGACCAAGCAGGTTTCATCCCAGAGTTGCAAAAATAGTTCAGCCTACACAAAACAATAAATGTAATACACCACATAAACAAAAGCAAGGACAAAACCCACATGATCATGTCAATAGATGCAGAAATAGCTTTAGACAAAAATCTAGTGCCCCTTCATGAAAAAAAAACACCTGAAGAAAATAGGTATAGAAGGACCTTACCTGAATCTGATAAAAAGTCATCTATGACAAATGAATGGCCAAAATCATATTAAATAAGGAAAAACTGAAGCTTTCACTCTAAAATCAGGAACAAGACAAGGATGTCCATTATCACCACTCCTGTTCAATATAGTTCTGGAAATATTAGCCAGAGCAATCAGGCAAGAGAAATAAAAGGGATACATATAGGAAAGGAAGAAGACAAATTATCATTATTTGCAGATGACCTGTCCTCTACATAGAAGACCCAAAGAATTCCACCAAGAAGCTCTTAGAATTAATAACCAATTTTAGTAATGTAGCAGGATACAAAATCAACACACAAAAATCAATAGCATTCATGTATACCAATAATGAAATCAATGAGAGGTTATGAGAATAATACCATTCACATTAGTCTCAAGAAAAATTAAATACATGTGAATTAACCTATACCAAGGAAGTGAAAGACCTCTACAAAGAAAACTATGCTAAAACCCTCCAACTTTGAAGCTGAAGAAGGCTGCAGTGGAACAACTTTAACAGGGTTGTGGCACTTCCTTTCCTTTATAAAACATGCTCAGCAAACTGCACCAGTTAACTACAGTTTGGTAAATTGTTATGTTCACAATTATGACATCCGCAATCTTTTATAAAGTAACTAATTTAATAAAATTACTACTGTGAGGACTTAAAAAAAAAAAGAAAGAAAACTATACTATTCCCAAAAAGGGAGATTGAAGAAGGCATCACAAAATGGAAAGATGTTCCCTGTTTCTGGATAGGCACAATCAATATTATCAAAATGGCCACATTCCCAAAACTGATATATAGATGCAATGCAATCCCAATAAAAATACCAACAACATTCCTCACAGAACTAGAAAACACCTAAAATTCATATGGAAGCAGAAGAAACCCAGAATAGCAAAACCAATCTTGGGTAACAAGAGCAAAGCAGGAAGAATTACAATACCTGACTTCAAGTTACACTACAAAGCAATAGTGATAAAATGCCATGGTATTGGCACAAAAACATATGTGGATCAGTGGAATAGAATAGAGGATTCAGAAACATCCCCAAACACATTCAGCTATTTGATTGTCAACAAAGGGATCAAAAACATATGTTGGAGGGGCCCGGGGATTTAGATCAGTGGTGCCGCCACCTGCCTCGGAAGCGCAAGGCCCTGAGTTCAATACCCAGTACCAAAAAAAAACCAAAAACAAAACAAACAAAAAAAACCCCTCTAAAAACATATGTTGGAGGAAAGATAGCCAGTTTTTACCAGCACCATTTGTTAAATAGGCTGTTTATATGCAAAAGATTGAAGCTGGACCCAAGACACTCGCTATGTACTCAATTAAATCAAAATAGATCAAAGATCTAAACATTAAAACAGAAACAGTGAACCTAGAGGAAGACGAAATAGGTAAAACACTTGAAGTTACAGTTATAAGTATAGACTTTCTGAACAGAACTCCAATTGCACAAGAAATGAAAGCAAGAATCAAAAAATCAGATTATATCAAATTAAAAGGTTTCTGTACAGCAAAAGAGACAATCAGCAGAGTAAAGAGAGAAACTACAGAATGTGAAAAAAATTTTTGTCAGCTATTCCTCAGACAGAGGGTTAATATCTAGAATATATAATGAACTCAAAAAATTAGATCATGCAAAATAAAAGACACAATAAAAAGGGGGCAATGAAATGAGTAGACAGTTTTCAGAAGAAGAAGTACAAATGGCCAATAAACTTATATTAAAAAGTTCAACATCTGTGGCTACTAGAGAAATGCAAATTAAAACAATACCAAGATTTCTTTTTACACCAGAAAGAATGGCCATACATATACATACCCATGTTCAGAGCAGCATAATTCATAATAGCTAAATCCCAAAATCAGACTGTACATCCATCAACAGACTAATGGATAAAGAAAATGTGATATCTATGCATAATGGAGTACAACTCAGATATAAAGAAGGACAAATTTGAAACATTTATAGCAAAATGTATATACCTGGAAAATATGATGTTAAATAAAATAAAGTAGACACATAACCCTAAATGTCATATGATATCTCTCATTTGAGTAAGGCAAAGTGCAAATAAAGTGAAAAATAAAGGACTGATTGAAGGAAACGGAGATAGATTTTTGGCAAATGGAAAGGCATCCAAGAGACGAAGGATGGGGAAGGGAAAGGGAAGTAAAAAGATTTATGATGTATCGTGTACATGCACCAAATACCCACAATGAATGTAAACATTATGTGTGGTAAACATGAATTAAAAAGTAATATTAACAATAAGAATGAAATTGGGGAAAGAGAGTTTGGAGACAGAGGTAGGGTAGTGAGTTGGGAGGTAAAGGGCAATAAAAAAGCATTAAGATGTTTTCTGCACATGTACCTATTCCCTAAGATGAATGAAAACCTCATGTACTGCAAACATGTACCAATAAAATAAAAACTTTTAAAATATGTCCATAGGAACACATTTTTCTTTTGCCTCAGCTTCCAATATGGTTTGGAGTGGCACTGTAAGGTACCATACTTAAAAGTTTAATATTTTGTTCCTCATAGATGTTTTGTGTTAATTTTTGCACCTATTAAATAAAAATGTTAGTTTTGTACCCCCCTTAAATTTTGTCCCAGAGGCAAGTGCATCTACATGCAAACAGTGAGTGTTCCACTGGCCTTACCTTAGCCCAGCCCTGACTCCAGGCAGTAGCTTTGAGGCTGGGGAAAGAAAATGCAAAGGGCTATTAAAGTGGCAGTATCTAATGTAAATGGGATTTCTAGCCTCTTGATTTTTAATTTCTGCAAGTCAAGTCATTGAAAGAGATCTTCCAAGTCTATCATTAGCCTATCCCAATCAATAGGAGAAATAAAATATCTCCTAAACTCAGAGACCAATAAAGAGAGTAAGATTTTTTTTTCAGAGTTTCTTGCCCTCTATCAAGTAAATTATTTCCATGTGGGAAAGTTTAAAACAAAATCTATTAGTAAACTAGGGAGATAATCTCTTTCCCTTTTCTTATCTGGTAGGTGTTACCAGGGCCTGGCAGTTCAGAAACCACCTGCTACAACGCCCAAAACAAACAGCACAGCAGGGAGGGAAATTTTAGTCTCCATTCCCACCAGCTCCACCTGGAAACCCTCTAGGAACTAGGTGAGTGGGTTTTTATTATGGTATTTTCAAATGTCCTTATGATGTTTAATTGGATTAAAGAAACAATTGAAATGGAACTAAAAAATCAGAGCATAAAAGAATCTGTTGGTACCTTATCAAAATATGGTGACTTATACACACACAGATGTTCATCATAAAAGTAGAAACAATCGAAGTGCCCCCAAATACAGGAGCAGTGAAGTAGATTATATATCATCTACTGAAAGAACTAATGTGCTGTCATTATAAATGATGGCTGTGAGCACTAGTTAGCACCATAGAAACTTCGGGATCCATAAGGACCACACTTACTCCTCCATTTATAGCAGTCGTCAATATAGTAACTTGATTGCTAAGATCAAGCTTTAATGGCAGACAGATCTGGGTTTCGACCAGGGTCCAATATCTCTCCAGCTGTATGATTTTGATTAAGTCCTTTGACATCTTTGGGCCTTGTCTTCTCATCTGTAACTCAGTCTCCCCACAAACTTTTTGTAAGGATCTTAATAAAGCTTAGTAAGATAATATATGTAAAGTCTTTAGAACAAAGTCTGGCACATTGTAAATACCAGTAATAATGATCATATCCAAGAAGGTCTCCCTTGTGACCAGCACAGAAAAATGGAACTTTAAAGGTTAGACTTTTTTCCCCTTTGGAGACAAGTGGCTTCTTCAAACTTCCTCAGGTCTAGCGCCTAAACACCACCCCTGCCTCTCTTCAGCCCAGGTAAACAGAGGGAATATGCAGATGTTGGCCCCAGGAAATTAAAATCCAGTTTCATTTCCACAGGCAAGGGAGGGAGATGTTGAGGTTCAGAAAACAAGCCTAGATATCTCTATTGTCTCATTTTACTCCCTTTGCCGTAAAAGACCCTAACACACTGTACTTGATGAGAGGATGATATGCGGCAAAAAAGGCCCCATCTTATCTCCTTCAAGCTGGCTTTGGATACATCTTTTTTCTTTCACCTCCTTTGATTTGATCAGAGGCAAGCAAATAAACCTGAGAGTATGGACCTCAATGGCCAGTAACACCCTGATAGAGAATATTGCCTCATAGTACTTATATTTCAACCATGAGAAATCATCCAAGTAGGGCATGGTGGCAAACACCTGTAAAACCAGCTACTCAGGAGGCTGAAGGAGGAGGATCGCAAGTTCAAGGCCAACCTGGACAATTTAGGGAGACCCTGCCTCAAAATTTAAAAATAATAATAAAAATAAAAAGGACTAGGGATGTAGCTCATTATGAAAGCGTTGGGCTCACAGTGAGCTACAGGAAAAGTACCCAAATAAAAAAAAGGAAATTCATGCTTTGGGCTGTTTGTCCTCTCCAGGTAACCTCTTTGGTTATCATCCTCTTTCTCATCATCGTCAGGCTTCATAATCAGTTGAGGTTAGGCTGGGCATGTGGCTCAGTGGTTGAGCACTTGTGTAGCATGTTGTAGGTTTGTTCTAGGTTTGATCCCCCACACCACCAAACAAGAAATCAATGGGGTTGGTGAGCAGTGGTCATTAAATAATGTTCTAGAAATGGTAGGAGAAGATAATAACCCCATCTTTTTCATGCCCTGTGAAACAAAAAATAAAGGAAAGACTTATTTAGTGTTAGTGTGGGGTCATGGAGAGGTAAAAACATAAGACAATCAGTCACCTTTTACTTAGAGTAAGGAGGAGGTAAGAGGGTTCCAGATCTTTCTCTTCATATGTATTAATACTTCTGGGAAAATAAAGGCCGGTAATTACATCTGTGAAAGAGCCACATACTCAAAGCATGAACTCCCTCTCAGATAAGTAGGTGATAAATGGAGGAGCCTTTCTACCTTCTCTTGGCTGGGGACAGCTAACAACAGAAGGCCTATAGTTAAAATTCATGGTTAAGAATGTGGGCTTTGGAATAGGACTGCCTGGATCTCACTCTTTCTGCTGGTTAAAACTTGGAGAAACTTGGACAAGACATTTAATGTCTCTGCCTCCAGATCCTCACCTTTGAGATGAGTGTTATAGCACACAGGGCTTTTGTGAGTATTGAATGAGTTAATAACAGTGTAAGTGGGCCGGGGATTTAGCTCAGTGGTTCTGTCGCCTGCCTCGCAAGCGCAAGGTCCCAAGTTCGTTCCCCGGTACCAAAAACAACAGCAACAACAATAACATTGTAAGTGCCTAACACAGTTCCCAGTACTTAGTAAGTGCTCAATTAATGGTAGCTATTTAGTATTGTTACTAAGGCACACCATTAAATAAAAAAACAATTTGGGGACGGGGGTGTAGAACAAGGTGTGGCACAGAGCACTTGCCTACCATTCACAAGGCTCTGGGTTTGAGCCTTAGCAATACACACACACACACACACACACACACACACACATGCACACGCACAACAATCTTGTTTCATTTGAGAAACAGAAAATGTTTCACTAAGCTGCTTTGAAAATTAAGAGTCGAAATCATAAATGAAATTTGCAAGTGATTAAGTGCTTTCTTCTTTTTTCATTATGTACATATAGGGATAGGGAGAGTAGAGAATTAATATAAACAGCCCAAAGGGAGAGTCAGAAGGACAGAACAAGCCAGGCAGCAAGGAGGGAGAGGGAGGCAGGAGGGGGCCACATGATGGGCATATGCTCGACGTGCAAGTTCCTATCACTTGCTGCTTCCCTGAACTCGTGCTTTCAGAGGAAGTTGTCATCACCCTTTAAGATACATTGCCTTTGTGGCTCTTAAAAAGCAGTTTTCTGCCTTTTCTTAGACCTCACTTTTTATTTCTGGCATAAAATTAATTTTCATGAAAGAATGTAGGTTTTACAGCTGCACATAAGTGAAGGGATGACTTTAAGTTTAGACATGTGCTTTGGAAGGCGAAAAAAAGTCAGCAAGTTGACTATCTCCATCTGGAAATCCTTTGGCCATTTGGAAGCTGTCAGAATAACTCCACTCTGTTCTTTGAGGCTTCCCCTGATTACACTTCAACAGTGTTCAGAAAGTTACACTTATAGCAGTATGGTCACTTGGTTATTTTTCCCCTGGGAGCAAAGGCACAGGTAGTAGGCTACAGTTTCCTATTCTCTTCCTCAGAACCTGAAACCAGAACATTTCAAAACAACAGCCACCCCCAGATACGAAAAGAGGTAGACATTTAGTGCTTTCTTCCTGTTTGAGTAGTGTGGTTTAAATCTAAAATGTCCTATATAAAAGCTCGTGTGTACAGAAGTGGAACTTTTGAAAGGTGATTGGATCATGAAGGTGCTATACTCATCAGTGAATTAATCCATTGATAAGTTTTTAGCTGAATGTGCTGTTACTAGGTGGGCCCTTGTCAGAAAAGTTGTGTCACTGGGAGTGTGACCTGGAAGGGTGTATTACTGTCCTCTCAATCTCTCTCTCTTTGTCTCTCAATGCCATGGCTTAGCAGCTTTGCTCTGCCAGGCCCTTCCACCATGCTGTTTCTGTCTTAAAGCCAGTTGATCGTGGACTAAGCCCACTAAACCTGTGAGCCTAAATAAACTGCCCTTCCTTCAACTAGCAGGTATTAGGTATTTTGCCCCAGTGACAAGAGATGACTAATATAGAATATTGGTAATGAACAAGTGGGTTTGTTGCTGTTTGTACCTTATCATGTGGTTTAAAAGCCTTTGGAAATGGTCTGCTAGAGGAATTCAAAAAAGTTTGGAGATAACAACTGGAGAAGCCTTAGAATGCTCTAGGCTCTGCTTAGAGGATAGGATATGTAGACAGTAAAGGCCAGGCTCAGAAGGTTTCAAATGGAAATGTTGACAATATCGGAAAACAGACTAGAGGCCATGAAAGTTTCATTCTGGCAAAGAACTTCATTCTGCCATGTTCTATGATTTTTATATGAGGCTAAATTTAAAGATGGCAGACTAGTTATTCTAGAGAAAATTTCAATACAATCCAGTGTTCAAGTTGTGGCATAGGCACTGCTGGCTGCTTTTAGCCAGACTGACAGTGAGAATGAGGAGCAAAAACTAACCAACCAACCAACAAACAAAACACAGATAAACAATTTTAAATTTTTAGTTTAGTCAAAAAGGAATTACATGTAAAGTTGGGGCCAAGGAGAGAGTGTTTGGTAAAAACACTAATGCCATTAAGAAGAAGCCAAGTACTTTTCACCAGGACAATAGGTAAGATGTCTTGAAGACATTTCAGAAATTGGCCAGACCCCACCCATCACAGGCACAAGGGTGTAAAAGTGTAAATTCATTTAGAACACTTTGCTTTAAAAAGATATCCTTCTCTTGAGAAATGTAAATGTATTGTATACCTAAAATGTACCAATAAAATAATTTTTTAAAAAAAGATGTCCTTCTCGCTCGGGGCCGCCTAAAATAGTGTTTCCCCATGTTCAGCCATCCTGGCACTCAGAGACTGCTGCAGTCAAGAACCTAGGAGGTGGTGGCTGCTGCTTGAGCTTGATCATCTATGTGGTGCTAGTTGTTCAGACATACAAAATGCAAGAGTTGAGGGCTCATTGAGGTTTCCTCCCAGATTTCAGAGGAACACCTGAGAGGCTAGGTAGTGACTGAAATCAAATGTATAGTGGAGACCCCAAAATGTTAGCAATGCTAGGAATATAGAATATCACCAAATAAAGCTACAGGCAGTGAGCAGAATTAGCTCAAACAGAGGCCATGTGAGCTGCAACTGGCAGTGCCACCTAAGACCTTTGGGCCTCACATCTTGCCACAGCCTGCCTCAGGTGCTGGACTAGTAGCTACAGGATCTAATGTTTGCCCTCCTGGGTTTCAGTCTTACTTTGCATTTCTTTTTATCCCATTAATTCTCCTTTGTAAAATGAAAGCATTTACCCGTTGTATGTTAAAAGTATTTAATTTTCTTTTGATTTTTATAAGGGCTCACGGCTAAAAATTTGTCTTGAGTCTCAGAGGAAATTTTCAACTTGAAATCTTGAACAAGGCTAAAACTGTTAACACTTTTGTAACTCTTAGAGATGGAATAAATATACTCTGAATAATGAGGTGGACATGAACTTTTATGGGGCCAGGGGCAGAATGTTATGGTTTGGATCTAAATTGTCCTTCCAAAACCTCAGGAGTTCAGAGGTGGGGCTTTTGGAAGGTGATTAAAGCACAAGAGTGCTATATTCATAAGTGGATTAACCCATTGATGAGTTCATAGCTGAATGTACTGTTAGGTGGTGAGGGCTGATTGAAAGAGTAGGGTCACTGGGGCCATGAACTGAAAGGGTGTATTCTTGTCCTGGGCTTTTTAATTTTCTCGGTTTTTTGGTTGCCAAGGGTTTAGTACCTTTCCTTTACTATGTATAGCTGAGATCCCAAAATGTTGGAGATGCCAGGAATGTAAAATGTCTGCCAAAGCAAGCTACAGGCAATGAGCAGTGAGCATGATGTTTCTGTCTTGAGGCCAGCCAACCATGCATGGACTGAAACCCTGAGCCAAAATACACCTCTCCTCATTTAAGTTACAAGTGTCAGGTATTTTGTCCCAGTGACAAAAAAAAAAAATTACTAATACATTAAGCTTTGGAATCTGTGCTGGGTAGGAGTAGGGTAGAATTGGATGGGCTTGGGTGCTGCATTGCTAGTCTTTTTCCAAGCTTATTCTGCTAGAACAGGGGCAGCGAGGACTTTGGGTTTTTATGAAACTTTCAAATTCTTTAACATGATGTTTGATGGTCTAGCTTAGGGGCTGACCAACATTTTCTGGAAAGGGCCAGCTATAACTATTTAGGTTTGCAGGCCACACAGCCTCAATAATTAATCAGATCCAGTGTTATATTGCACAAGTAACAGTAGACAATATGTAAATGAATGAGAGTGATTATATTCCAATACAACTTTATTTATGGACACTGAAATTTTAATTTTACTTGTCAAGTATCACTGAGTTTTATTCTTTTGATTTTCTCAACTGTTTAAAAGTGTAAACCCTATTCTCAGCTTTACAAATTAGTTGTACAAAGAGAGATGGTGGGCCAGATTGGATCCACAGGCCATGGTTTGTTGAGCCTTGGTTTAGCTACAAGAATTAAAATCTGGGCTGTGAAAGGAATTGAGGCACAGTGGAGAGTGATATTACTAAGATCCCAGACCCCCAACTCTATGTGAAGAAACTCTTCCTCTAGGGCCATTTCACTGTATAAAAAAGAGTCCCCAACCCCTCACCAGATAACCTGAATTCCTCAGTGCCTTACTATGTCGGATAGTAATTGCTGTCAAAGCAGTATCAAACTTGCCTTGCAATTCTGATTCCCAACTCTATTTTTGGAGGTTAATGAATTTGGAGAATGAATGAGGTAAGTTCCATCATCAAATAAATTAGGCATTTATACACTAAGAACTCACTGAATGGAACTGGTAGAATTTGAACCAATTTAAAGAACTAATCAATGGGAAAATACCCTCAAAGCAGCAGCAACTAACATTTAAAGATACATATAACTTTCCAATAAGATATATTTCAGCACAGACATCAGATGTCTCAGTGATCCTCTGCTGGTAAGTGTGTCAGATCCCCTTACAACCTTCAAAGACCCCAAGTTATGAATCATGCACTAAGTCAAACCCTCTCATCTAATATAGGAGGAACCAAAGCTCATTAACCAGTACCATATTCACAAGGTCACACACCTTGCTCAAGGAAAGGGTCACAAACACTTGTGCTAAGGTTGTAAATAACAAGAAAGATCAAAGGCTACTATTCCTAGCCGCAGGGGCTGTGAAAGTGGAAAACAGTGTGCCCAGATGGACAAGGAATTCTCCCTGGTTAGCAGAGTTACCCAATTTCCACAAGGGATTGGAATTGGGGTGGTGTCAAGTAGAGGATGAGGTAGGCTAGTAAAAACTGACAGGTACAAGTCATCCTTCTAGAAGTGTATTAAGAGTGCTTACTCTGAGCCAGGAAGAGTATTAAATGTGCCCTTTTTTCCTAGTGGGCAAAAAAGCCCTTAGCTACCTCAGCAAGACTAACCTCAGCAGCAAGGCAAAGGACAGGGTCCATTCAAGGTATGACAGCCAAGGTGGCCTTGGAAATAGAAGCCTCAGCTTCCTGATGTCTACAGGTGGTCAGGGCTGCATCTTGGAGATTTGGACTGGAGTGCCCCTTTCATTCCTATTATGATCAATACCCACACCATTGTACTCCATCACCCTACCCTGCCCCTTCCTTTCCTGCTATTATGGCCTAGAGAGGCAAAAGTATGTGTCTGACAATTTCCAAGACTATGGACATGCAGTTATAAATAACAGTACTATTCGTGCTTTAAATCATCTATGGAAACATGAGAGTTTCAGGCAGTATCCTATAGTGACTAAGAGCATAATAGGTTCTGGAAACTCAGATTCTAGAACCAAACTTTCTGAGCTTGCATCCCATTTCTACTATCCCCTAGCTATACAACTTTGAGCAGGTTCCTTGACCTCTGTGTTTTATACCCTCATCCATAAAATGAGAGTATTGCTAGTAGCTATCTCATAGGATGGTAAGGATTAAACATGTTGTTATGTGTAATGCATATAGTGTGAGCGAGTAGGAGAGAATTGTTATTAACCTCACTGTCGTGTTTTGAGTTAGACTAAACCAGAAAGCAGCCAAGACAGTTACAAAGGGTTCTTGTGTGAAGATGAGTGTGCAGAGTGGGGAGGTGGTATGGGAGGGACAAAGAAGAAAGGAAGAAAACTTAAAGGTCATGGACGAGGGAGGAAGAGGAAAATGTGGGGAGAAGACAGGGACAGTGCCAGGGGAGGGGCAAGAGAGAGGCAGAGACTCCAACAGCAAACACTGGCCAGTGGGAAAGAAGTGGATTCTTCTAACTGCACACCACAAGCACACACAGAGGTGGTTGCTGTTACCCAGGTAAAATAGTGACGTCAACAAAGGCTGCACTGATTGACCGAAGTGTGTCTCAGACACTGTACTGCTGCCTTATATGTTAGCTTAATGTGGATTGAAACATTATGAGAATTTCATCACAATCATTTTCTCAGATGAGGAAAATTATCCTTAGGGAGATTAGGAGCACATCAAAGGTCACTCATCTAGTAAGAGGTACAGTGGACCCTTGATTTATGAACTCAATTCATTCGAGAGGGCTGGTTGTAACTCAAGCTGGTCAATTGAAGGCTCAGGCTCCTCTACGCAGCCTTCAAAGTCTCTCTCCTGTATACAGGCAGTGTCCTTAGAGAGACATTGGCCCAGGATTTCTCAGTTAACCCCACACAGGAAGGGATGTTGTAACGTTCCTTCCTGAAATCTCTCAGAGTTAAATTTGTATCTGAGACCATTTGGAAGTACAAGTGTCAGCATTTGGGTCACAACTCAAGGCTTTTATTGTAAGTTAAAACTAAAATTCTGGTCATAACCCAAGTTGTTCATTTATCAGTCCAGTCATAATTCAAAGTTCCACTGCACAGAGAACCCTGCATCCAAACTCAGGTTTGCCTAAGTCCAAAGCCCATGTTCCAGACGTATTTTATACCTGGCCCTCCACAAAGAATTATCTGAAGCTGAGCATGGTGACATTTGGTAGGCTGAGGCAAGAGCATTACAAGTTTGAGCCCAGCCTAGGCAACTTAGTGACTTAGCAAGACCCTGTCTGAAAAAATAATGCCTGGGGATGTAGCTCAGTGGTAAAATGTCCCTGGGTTCAATTCCCAGTAATGCCAGCAACAACAACAAAAGGAATCAGAGTATCTCAGTGGCCAAGTGCGTGCTCAGTATGTGGAAGGCTCTGGGTTTGATTGCCAGCACCAAAAGAAAAAGAGAGTTAACTGTATTTGAAATCTGTACATCATCTCATACTGGATTATATCCAGAGATGCTCTGCTAATTCCTGTAGGACAGTAGTCTAATGCACATCGTAAATGTTCAGAATATTTCTAGCTATACCTCTAGTTTTTAAGGGTTTCCCTGAGAAGACAGTTAAACTAGATCAAACCAAGACACCAGCTGGTGTAGACTGCAAATAGCTTCAAATTCTTGGCGTCTTCATGAAGAGCTCACTGCCAAGGAAAATCTCCTGGAGAAAGGACAGCAAAGGGCGAATAGAACATGGGCTGTGACCTGCTGAAAGCATTTCCTGTAGGAAGGGGAAAATGAACCTGAGTAGACACATGACAGCTCCCATCGTGAAGGCTCACAGATCTCTACAAGGGGCTCTTAAATGTGATCAACCTCTTGATTTTCCAGGTGAATATGAATGCCCCAGAAGGTGAAGTTATAACCAGGAATGAGCGGGAGGGCTGGGAGTAGCTGCTAAGTTTCCTGACCCAGGAAGCAGTCTCCTTCTCTGCCCTGACAGCCTCCATTCCTTCAGATTGTTTGGGTTGAGAGGAATTCCTTTCCTGATTTGCCCAAATAAAATACAAATGCTGAGATGGAAGGCAACGTACTCCCCCACCCCCATGTAGGTGCTTTCTAGCTGATGAGCTGAGCCCCAGCCCACAGCAAAAGGATTTGCCCCGAGTTTCTAATTAAGAAATTATGGGAAGAAAAAAATGTGCACACATTTAAAATTCAAGTTGCAGCTTTAGGGAAAAGTAGGAATTGTCTGGGGCTTTGCAAGAGGAATGTTTATCCTCTTGTTTTTCCATACCTTTCTCCTCTTTCTCCCTTTCCCTCTCCTCAGCTCCCTTCCCCACAGGATTTCTCTTGGCGGCAGAGACCTGGGTGGAGCCTCCTTCCTCAAGGCCCTGTGTGTTCCTATGTTGGCAGAGTCCAGAAGGGCCTCCTCTAACACTAGGCTGTATTTCAGACCCAGACCGGGCCAGCAATTCACATGGCTCAGGCTTCTCCTGGATCCAGTCAGGTCTAGGAGGTCTTTAGATCACCGATCTAAAGTGAATCCCTAAATCCAAGAAAGACCTTTGCCCTAACAAGATTTAAGAATGATTTGAAAGGTATCCTTCAAATTTCCTCCTTGGTTTGGCTGGAGAGTCACATGTGAGCTGTTCCAACATAAACATCCATTGGAACAAAATACTTCCTCACTTTTCTGTTCTGTTCTTGCTACATTGCATCTCGTAAGCACAATTTAATCACATTGCTGGGAGCTGCAATTATTTTGGCATCTCCCAGAAGCTCCTGAGAGATAATTGTAAATAATGGCTTACTCTCTTCCCCAAACAAGAAGGCAATTGATTCATACAACCAACTGCTGAAGGCTGGGCTGGGGAACTCCTGTTTGGTTCCACAGGGATGCACTCATGGATCTGGCGGAGAGAATGGAAAACTCCACAGTGGAGGTTGGAATGGTCACTTTGAAGCCATATGTTTCTTCAGGCCGACCCCTAATTTTAATTTGCCTTTGAATGCAGTCAGTTCTCGCTCTAAAATTCTCTTTCTCATGATTTCGCTCTCTCACTTATCAATAGCAGGATGTTTCTGGCTGCCCAGGGTCTCTGAGAGATAGTTTTCATATGTGAGATACAACAAATTAAAAATGATCCTGGGAGGCCAGCTAGCTGGCAGTTTACAAAATAGATTTAAAAAGGATGATCTTGGGTGACTTTTCTAAACACATTAATGTTAAACTTGACATTTGTTTAGGAGCCTCTCTGACTCCATTAAAAGCTATCTTCTCTGCTCAGCTTTCTTTGGTTCTGGGCCTGGGAAAGAGGGATTAGGAGATTCTCCCCTCCTTTTAGATACTCTAATTCTCTGGAACTGCATTTACAGTGTAGAGCTGTGATTGGTGGAGATTAACCACAAACAGGTGAGGCTTTGAGAGTTTTCCTGCTTGTCTGAATTCTGATCTAAGGCAGGGCAGACTGTTTGGATTTCATTCAAACACAGCCTCAGCCTAAAGTATCACTGTGTATACTGAAGGGAATAGACAGACAGAAAGGGTGGCTGTTCTTGCCAAAATGTTGGAGAGGTGCATTCTAGGTGGGCAGTAGAGAGCCCAAGACACGTGGTCAAAAGCTGGAAGTGGGGCCGGGGATTTAGCTCAGTGGTTCCACTGCCTGCCTCGCAAGCACAAGGTCCCAAGTTCGATCCCCGGTACCAAAAAAAAAAAAAGCTGGAAGTGATTCAGAAACCCCTCTTTCCAGAGAGGGAAATTCTTGGGCTGTTCTGTGAGGTTCCCAACACCAGGTCCCTCTCTTCCAGGGACAATGAGACCCATCCCTCTTCCCTGAAAGTCCCCCCGTTGGAGACTGAGCGGTAAGGCTGTCTCCTCTACCTCTTCAAAAGGTGATTCTACTGGGTAGGCTGCCACTTGAAAACGTCACCCCCTCAATTTTGAGTGAATCTTTAGGTGCTTTCTCCTAAGGCAGGAGAGAGAGCACAGAAGCACGTAACTGATATTAAAAGGTGAAGGGACAGGAAAGAGTGGAAGGGGTTCCAGGAGGGGAACAGCAAAGGTCAACTCTGTCTGCTTCCTGATTCAGCCTCAGGTGTTCCCTGGCAGAGTAATGGCCCCCAAAGCGCCCAGTCTTAGGAAACAGGATGGAACCCAGGCAGGGCAGCTACCTTTGTTACTCAGGAACTAGCCCAGGGGAGCACCGCTCCTTCCCAGAAGTATCCCTATTTCCTTTCTCCTCTCCACTAGCTGTGAGGCAGGTATATTTTTCCTTATGTACATGAGATAGCATACATAAGTCAGTGGTGTCTTTCTTTTGAACTTCACCCTTTCTTCACCTTTGGAAGTTGCACATTTGTTTTCCACCTCTGGGCACACTCCCCTCCTCCTCAGCAAGCACATTCAAGGAAGGGAAGAGAAGCCTCTCTTTCCCATGAGTGATGGGCTCCTTCTGTGGATGAGCAGCTGGTGGGTCAGAAAGGCAGCCCTGGCCATGAGCTCAAGCAAGGAGGAACAGCTTCAGCTGCTGTCCCCCAGCTAGAGGGCCACTTGTCCCCTGCTTCTGCCAGCACCATGGTAGGTGCTCCTAGACCCAGGGCCCACTGAGGGCCTCAAGCCAACCTTGCTATGAAGAACAACTCCTACAAAGGCCTAGGGAGCACCTACTAAGACCCAGGGTTCCAGGAATCTGAGCCTTAAGTGCAGCTACTGACATGCCTGTGGAGGAGCTTTCTACCAATGCCAAGGGAAGCAGGTCCAGGATGGCTGGGGGAAATGTGGATTGGGCAGGTACCAGTCCTCTGTGCATTCCCAGCCCACCCTTCCTCCCAAAGCAACCAATGCTTTGCTTCTGTGGTCAGAAAGGAAAGGGATCTGTGAAATGCATATGGAAGAACTGGCAGCTTAATTGGAACTGGTACTAGGGTGATGTGTTTTTAAAGATGGTAATGCTTAACACAAGAATGCTCAGATTAAATCATTAGCATCAGTAATGAGTAGGCAGCAATATTTGGGGAGGGGAAGACTTTTCTGGTGCCCCTCAAAGTACAGCAGGCAAGTAATTGCCATTCTGGAAGACCAGTCTTGGTACTACCCACTTCATATGTCTACTTTTTGGCTCCCACCCTCAAGCTTGAGCCACAGAAAAGAGCTGAAATTTCCCTCTGAGATGCCCCTCTTGAACCTCTTCCCTTGGGAACACACAATTATGGATCTCACTGCAAAACCACAATACTGGATACTCATTCTGTGTCCCCAGAAAACGTTCTGCCTAAACCCACAATTGGATTGCTCATTGAAAGCTATATTTTCTCTGGGAAGTGAAAGATGTTGTGCCAAAGTTGCTCTCTCAAAGTTTCTGAAAACAACAAGGCATTGTTTGGTACCACCAGCATTCAGGCTTAGGACAATTACATAACGAATCAGCACCATTATGAGGTTGTCTCTCATTATGACTTATGTTGCATCATTGTTTCCAAGTCTCTTAATCATCCAGAAAGCTTTTATATCTAGGGATTACCACGTTAATTGAAGGGGAAAAATCCAGGAATTCAGTAAAACCTCTATGGCCCTAAACTACCACACCTTTCATGATTTTTCTAGTTATGTAAATTATCATTGGTTTTGTGACTTTGTTTTAATGGTAGTGACAGTGAGAGATGAGGAAGGAAGTGATCGCTTCATCTTCTAGCAATCCTAATGCTAGAAGTGTTGAATTTGACAAAATCTGGCTTCAAATCCTGTTGCCTACATATCAAATACATTTTAAGATTAGTGACATTGAGCTGCCCAAAGGAAAAAAAAATTTAAATATATAAAGGATACTTCCAAAGCTTGTCCCTCATGCTCTAGATAGGAAAAAATCATAAGGGAAAATCAATGCAACACTAAGTGAATTGGAGCTATTACCATAAGATTTCTTTTGGAAAGCAATATATTTTAAGTTCTAGAAAAACTAAAGCAAATTGTTAACAAAATCCCATGGGGACTTTCACATTTTAACTTCATTTAATTCTCACAGCAATTCGGTGATATTTGGCTCATATTCAGCAGATTAAAAAAAAGACCCTGAGGAGTAGAGGGCAGAGAGGATTTGGGCAAGGTCACATGTCTAGTAATGGTGGAACTAGAGCTTGGATGGATCCAGACTTTAAATGCAGCATTTTTTTCATCAAGTCATGCTGGCAATGTATGTAGAAAAAGCATGTATGGGCTGGATTTTCATATAAAAAAGAAACATCACAGAATGACTTTTTTCATTTTGAGACAGGAAGATGCAAAGTTGCTGAGTTGCCCAGGCTGGACTTGAACTTGTGATCCTCCTGCCTCAGCCTTAATGCTGGGATTATAGGCATGAGCCACCAGGCCCGATTATGACATGCTTTTTCAAAAATACAACATCGTATTTCCCACAAGGGACTTACTTTTTAAAAAGACATATACTGGGCCGGGGATGTAGTTAGTGGTGCCATGCCTGCCTTGCAAGCACAAGGTCCTGAGTTCTATCCCCGTACCAGAAAAAAAAAAAAGAAAGAAAGACATACAGTCTTTCTCAAATTTAAGATCTGGCTTAAAATTTATTATAATTCATACAACTGCAAGTACAAAACTATTCCTAAAATATAAGACAAAATAGATTTTACAGCAAAATAATAGATTAAACAAAGAAACCATGGAATATATTAACAAAACCTAATAATCCAAACAAGTTATGTCCCCAATACAGAGCAACAACATACATTTAAGATTAAAAGTGACAAAAATACCAGAAGAAAGAGGCAAATTTAATTTAATTGGAGATATTAATATTTGAGATAAGATAGTTCAAATAGCATATTATTTAGAATGATGCTAGCTACTACAATAAAAATAAATCCCAATATTTCAGTGGCTTAACAGGTAGGACATTTCTCACTGACTTAATATTAGAATATGGACCGTGGATTTAGCTCAGTGGCACCATGCCCACCTTGCCTGGTAGAAAAAAAAAAATTAGAATGTGAGTGTTCCTGGTTTGTGGTTAGCTTTCTTTCCTTCAATAATGAAGAGAACCAGGTTCCTTCCATTCTGTTTTTGTATCATTCTCATATTACCCCAGAGTCCTCTGCTGTCAGCTATCAGAAGGGGAAAGAAAATTTTGAGAAGCCCCTTCACTTCTTAAAAGCTCCAACCAAGAAACGACATAGACTATGCCAGCTCTCATTCCACTAGAGAGAATGTAATCACACTTGAATGCAAAGAGGGCTGGGAAATTTAGTCCCCAGTTTTGCGGTCACCTCCAGGGAATAATTTTACATGCTGCAACAGGGAGCAAGATTGTTTTTGATAGGGCAGAGAGCCACACTGGCCATGGAGGTGCCAGAAAAATTAAGCAAAGTCAACCATTACAGAAAATAAGTTAGCATTTGTCCCTGAGTGTATTGCAAGGCTGAAGGACAGATGCAACCAGGACCTGAGATGGCCTAACGTCCAAGTAGTTAAGGGAGCAGCCAAAGTTGTCAGAAGGAAGAAATGACTCATCATTAATGTCAAAAGGTCATTCAAAGGCATAACAGAACAACAAATTCAGTGTCTAGGAGAGTAAAAACAAACACAAGGAACAACTCACTAGAGTCTAGATCCAAAAGTGTGATGTGACTATGATTGTACAGTGGTTCGTACTGTATGCTGTAAATCAGCTAAGTTTTGTAGGTCTTGATTTAAAAAAAAGAGAGAGAGAGCTGGGCGCGTTAGTGCATGCGTGTGAACCCAGCTACATGGGAGGCTGGGGCATGATGATGGCAAGTTACAGACTGGCCTGGTCAACTTCTCGACTTAGAGCTTGTTGCAAAACAGAAGCTTAGAAAACGAAGGTACTCCCTGAGGAACTCCGTTCAAGCAGTGGCACCTGGTGAAGGGAGTGGGCTGGGGTGGCTTTGTGAAGAAGCCTTGCTGGGCTGGACAGCATTGCCACATGGGGAAAGCTTCATGTTCGGTCAATGGAAGACACTTTATTTTTGATTAATACAGAAATGTCACAAAACCAGTCCTATATAGAAAATGCAAAAATGTGTTTTGTAAATATAAAAAATGTACATAGCACATTCTGACTACAGGGAAGTAATAGTAAAAGTATGTACCGGGCCGGGGATTTAGCTCAGTGGTTCCGCCGCCTGCCTTGCAAGCACAAGGTCCTGAGTTCCATCTCTAGTATCAAAAAAAAAAAAAAAGTATGTACCAAGGGCTGGGGTGTAGCTCAGCGGTGGTAGACTGTGATCACTCACAGTCTTCATGCACAGCACACCAAGCATGTGTGAGGCATCCTGCGTTCAATTCCCAGCAGAGAGAGAGAGAGAGAGAGAGAGAGAGAGAGAGAAAGAGAGAGAAAGAGAGAATGTGAGAATGAATATGGAATTACACAATAAGTAACAATGTAGAATTTTTAACACTCTCTTACGTATCTCCCAGGTCAGGAAAGAAATGCAGAAAAAAGTAATGGAATATAGAATATTTTAAAATGAAAATATAAATATAGCTTCTTATAATATATGGAATGCTCCCAACACAGTACTTTAAAGAGAACTAAGAACTAATTTCTATAAATGCCTGTATTTATAAGTAAAAAAGAAAGAGCAAGAAAACATAACAAAATGAATCTCTAAATTCCTTTAAAGGTAAATAAAGCAGCTCCTAAAATACAGCAATAGGGAAAACAAATAAAAATAAGACAAAATGGGAAAGATAAAAAGCATTTGGCAAACCAACCAATAGTTTCCTTGAAAAAATAGCAGAATTAACTACTATTGCCCAAATGATTTACAAAAGAGAAATAAACACAACACAATAGTTTATAGACAATAAAAGAGATTTAATAATGAATAGGAGAGAAATCCAAAACCCTTGGGATTATGTGCCCCTCTTTGCTGTTCCTATAGCACTCTGTGTATATCTCCATTAAAACATTTATTATGCTGTACTTTAATTACATGTTTATTTGTCTGTCTCCTTGTATTAGCCAGACTCCTGGCAGGAAACAGATGGCACACCCTGAAAGGCTTTACTGATGAGAACCTAATAAAGGGGCTATTTGCAATAATGTGCACAGAGTCAAGGGAACCAACAAGGGATGCTGCAGCATCCTAGAGCTAGCAATAGCAGCAAGTCCCTACCATCCCTCACCCAAAGGGGCAAGCAATAGCAATAGTGTCCTGGCACATGGCAAGAATTGGATCTGCAAGGGAGAGGCTGCCTGACTGGAGCTATGGCAATAGGTAGACAAATGAAGGCAGCACTGAAACACGGCCTGGAAGACAGGGAGCCACGGAAATAAATACATATGCTCACCTCTTGTATGTCCCTACCTCTCATTTCCTGCCATTCCTCTCAGAGATGGAGTTCTACCTGAGTCCAGAAGGCAGGAGAGCCTTGGTGACTGAGTACACAGAGGTCAGCTTCCCAGAGCCTAGAGCAGGACAGTGCTGGGCAGAGAATGGACTGGTGTAAGGTAAAGGAGGACACAGAGACTAACTGGTGCAGCTACATTCAGGAAACAGTCCATGGGAAAAACTGTGTCTTATTGGTTTTTGTGTCCCCAGCACCCAGGGATAAAGACTTGGTAACTATTAGCTATTTGTTGAGTGAATAAATGATTGAATGGAGTGAGTAATCATTCTTGGCTACATACTAATGAAAATGATAACCCAGTAGCTATGAATGAGGACCTACATAAACATACAATGCCAACTATGACATAGGAAAATAACACATATAGTCATAGTCTATTCCTAGAGGAAACCATACAAAAAAGAGTATTAAAATAATATAAAAAGAGGCACTTGTCTCTCCTGATTGACTAGAGAGTTTTTTCCAAGAAATAATTTTTCTATTAAACAATCTGTTCAAAATTATGGAAGGTGTCCTACCAAACTTGTCTGATGAGGCAAATTTAGGTTTTATTTAACCATGAAGAAATTAAAAAAAGAAAGAAAATTAAAGGTTTGTTTTATGAATTCAAACACAAAATGTTCTTTTTTATTAGTAAATGTTTGCAGTACCTAATGAACACATTTATCATGGTACATGTACATGAGACATCTTAGTCCTTTTTACTTCTCTTTCCCTTCTCCTCTCTCCCCTCTCCCCCAATCCCTGGTTGCCTTTTCATCTCCACAAAGTCTACATCCCTCTTTCCTATCTTCTATGTTTTCAGACACACATAATTCTAAAAAGTACCGTAACAAAAAACAGTATGAACAATTTGACCTAACGGCTGTGGCCTGGCAGAAGGTCTCCTTTGGATATAAAAATATTATAATGCTAGAAACATTTGTAACACAAGATAGCATATTACTGTACAAAATACAAAAATCATATCAATTCAGACTTCCAACAAATATGTATGGAGGGCATATACCAAGTGCTGTTCCAGACCTTGGGGACAGAACCAGGAACTGGACAGGCAAAGAGCCCAGTTGTCTTTGAACTTTCATGCTCATGGGGGAGGGAGAGAAGAAAGCCAACAATGAACTCAAATAGTTTCACATGGTGACAAGTGCTCAGAGGAAAATGAGATAGGAGAGATGACAGAATATGACCAGATGTGGAGGGTCATATTTGATAAGATTCCCAAGGAAAGCCTCTCTGGGGATGTGAACTGAGGCTTCAATTCATATTTCAAAGGCTGGTGAAAAAATATTTCTTAAATACAAAACTTCCACTTATTAAACAAAATTTAAAAATCATGGGAGGTTTTCTTTCTTAACAGGAGCATTATGCATGCCTAAAATCAAGGGCCAGAGGCTCTGGAGATGCTCTATTAAGAGCATAAATATGACAACGATGTCTTTTTTGTCAGTCTTAATTAATTTTGTAATAAAATGAGATTGAAGAAAAAGAAATGAGTTATAAATAAGTGAAAGGAAGAAATAAAAATATCACACTCTCAAATGACAGAATTATTTAAGGAAGATGTCTAAGACATCAACACAAAATTCATTAAAATAATAAATATATTCAGCAAAGCAACATAATAGAAAATAAATGACAAAAGTGTTTACACTACTAATCAGAGTGACACAAAGCTAGACAACATAATGAAAAAGGAGGTTCACAATAATGACAAAATATTAAATACTCTATTATTCACTTAATTTGAGAGGATAAAGATATATTGGAAGAAAATTATAAAATACCAATGGGAGAAGGAAGACATGAATAAATGATGCTATTTACCAAGAAGAAATAATGCTGGAGAGACCAAGTATCATAAAGATATCTAGGTTTGCATGTAAATTTAATGCTGTACAAATAAAAAGCCTTTAAGAAAAGTTTTACAGAATATGACAGGTTGCTAGGAAAATTCTTCAGAAGGTATGCAGTGATTATAGATTCACCCTTTAAGATTTTTAAACAAATTAAAAGTTTAAAAGTTCAAAACTATATTATAGTTTTTAAATCCTCAAAGACATATTAGTATTCCTGAATAGATTTGATTATTTAATAAATAAACATACAACAAATCACAAACTATAGAGTAATCAAAAAAGAAATCACTGCCTAAATAATGGACTTTGGTATGGGTAAAATTAACTAAGATCTATAGATTGAAGTATACAATACAATAAATTCCATATGATTCAAAGCCTTAAATATATTAGCAAATATCAGGAAATGCACTAACATTTTTACCCCAGCTGCAAAATAGCGGAACCATTCTGCTATCAAGTAAATAGAAGTGATGATTTATCACATCTAAATATATGCTTTTGTAATGACATAAAAAGAAAATAAATGTTTTAAAGTTGCAAGATGGAAAAGAAAACATGAAAACATAAATAGTGAGATTATACTATTGAAATGTGTTTAGAATTGAGAAAAAGATGCAAAATCAGCATCTAGATACCATTAGAAAAGTGGCCAAAAGAGATGGGCAGCTTACACTTAAGGACTACAGTTATTCTACAGAAAAATAAACTGTTATCCTAGCAGTTACAGAGCAGAAATTACAACCAATGTAAAGCATCATCACACACCTGTTACAGCCCAAATGGTGGAATCCCCCCTAAATTCATATGTTTAGACCCAACACCTAAGGTGATAACATTAAGAGATGGGGCCTTTGGGGGAATGGTTGTGTCACAGTGGTTCTGTTTTCATGAATGGGATTAGTGACTTGATGAAAAAGGCTGAAAGTTGCCACTTTGGCTCCTTCTTCCATGTAAGGACACAGGAAGAAGGTGCCATGTTTGAAGCAGAGAGCAAGCTCTCACTACCAAATCTTCTGATGCCTTAATCTTGACTCTCCAGCCTCCACAGCTGTGAGCGATAAATTTCTATTGTTTGTGAGTAACCCACACTAAGATATTTTGTTATGGCATCCTAAAAAGACAACATCTTATTAACTACAGGAGAAAAGGTTAAAATGATAAAACCAGATGTTTGTGAAACCATAGGGAATTACATACACTGGCACATTGCCAGTGGAACTATAAGTTAATTTATGTTTTCAGCAAGAGCAGTCTCCCAGTATTTGACATACTTTCTGATTAAGTTTGATTTGGAGAAGAGACATTATAGAAATAACTTTGGGCAGAAATAAGAAGTAAAGATGATTGTAGCATTATTTTTAATAATTTTGAAAAATCAGAAACATACAAAATTTCCTACTGAAATAGAGAAATAGCTAAGTAAAGTATGGTACAATACCATGATGCATTTCATTTTTGCTATTCAAAATAAGTGAATAGGTTTACTCATATGAGGAAAACTCACCAAGCTTTATTCATCTAATTTGTGTTATTTTCTGTACTATATATGTTATAGTTAAAGATTATTGTTTAAAATGACAAACATACAAGCAAGGTTCATACAGTACATAAAATGTACATGAAATATTAAATGAAAAAGTTTAACACAAGCTAGTAAGAACTCGCTTATTACAACTATAAAAATAAGCATATGTGTAAGCACTGACAAGGACTGGGATGAATTGTGACGATAAGACATTTCCGGGTGTTGGCGCCACCATGGAGGAGTACCACTACCACTGCAATGAGGTTGGCTTCAGTGCGGGTGAGGCCCGTGATATTGTCCTCAAGAGTGTGTGGATGGGGTCTTGGAGGTGAGGGCTACAATCAGAACAGTATCAACCAGTGGACTGCAAACCTAGTGGAACAGTTGCTCACACATTTGATTAAGTTGGGGAAAGCTTACAAGTGCACTGTGACCTGTGCAGGGGTCCAGCGGAGTGCATGTGGGTTTCACACAGCCAGCTCATGTTTTTGGGTTACCACATCTGATGGAACCTGTACTGTAAGATGGGAGAACCAAACCATGAACTGCACTGTCAATGTTTTTGCCATTTCAATTGTCCTGTGACAATCTAAAAATACTGGGCTAAAGCCATTAATTTAAGAATGTGTATCCTTTCCAAAAAGAGTAATACTTACTTATTACAAGGGCACAATATGCTTCACAGCTATCAACTAAACCTATTATAAGCAAGTAATTTCATAGTATGTTAGCAGATTATCTCATATTCTATACAGCATCATTAAAATAGGAAAAATTGAATATTAGCAAAAAATAAATGGAGAAATATGGCATGACATAAAAATATAATCTTATATTTACAGAAGCTTTTCACTAACCTTATTATGTACCTAAGGAGATGGGAAAAGCCATTCAGAAAATAAAATTATCTTTCAGCTAGAGAACTTACCAGGGATAAATATATGACCAAAAAAGCTAAAAGGAAAAATGTGGAGAAATGATAAGAATTAGCTAACACATCTTAGGTTTTTTGCTTTATTTCTTCTCCTTAGTATAATGTTTAGTGCAAAGGGATTTTGTTCTTTTTTATATTACTAATGTTGTAATAGGAACTATGATTAACCTGTTGATTTTTTCTGAGAACTAATAAATGCATTTTTTAAAAAATCAATTTCTCACATTTATACTTGAATTTGAATTAAATCTGATAACCTAAAATTCCTGGTTAAGCAAAATTAGTTATGCCATATGATGAACAGTACATGATTCATACAACTGCCTTACAATCCAGTCATCCATGTGGAACAAACATTGAGTCCCTGTATGAACATATTTCTCTGTTAGACATTCCAGTTATCAATGTGTCATTTAAATACAAGTTCCTTTCACAGCTGTTCAGTTGGAAAACTAGCATTTATGTTTGGGGAAGGAAAAAAAGATTGTTTATAAGAGAGGAGAAGAGTCTGGCTGTCCACAGAGAAGTCAGCAAAATGAAAAGCACTTATTGGCTGACAGAATTATAAACATGATTTTAAGAGTCGTACCTAGCAAGTTAAAAATGCATAAAATATGCAACTCTTAGTTAAAGTCCTTATTAGTAGTCTTAAATATACAAGTAGTAAATTTTATTATTGTTTTGGTTACCAACACTTGTAAATAATTTTAAAAACTTATAAGGGCTATAAATTGAATGGAGTAAACCCTAAATTATAAGTATACAATCAATAGCACGTTATCTAATATCTCAGGGCTTAAGAACTGTAGTTAAATTTATTAAGAAAAAAAGATAGAAATTAGGGTACACAGTTGGCCACCAAATGCGAAGTCAATCTGCTCTTTAACCTTGAAAACAAAATCAATCATACATATTATCATTAACAATACAGTAGAGACTGGAATCATGACATTCAAATTTGAAGAAAAGAAAAGCTTAATATTAGTATTGAAAATATCAAGGCAGTATTCTTGTAGGAATGCTGCGTGTGTCCTTGTAACAATAATTGTTCAACATTTAAGAAAACGATTAAGAAAATAAAAGGATAGCGTTTAATACAGTGCTCTGTGTTTTGAGTCCATCAAAAATTCTCAGTCATTACCTTTATGTTATCTTATGCCGCTGGCTTTTGTGCCCCCAGAGTTTATAATAGTGACCAACATTTTTTTAAAAGACATTTATGTTCATTTCTCTTTTTAAATACCAGTCTTATTGAGATATAATTTACATATCATAAAGCTCACCTTTCTAATGTGTATAATTCCAGGACTTTCAGTACATTCAAAAGTTTGTGCACCGTCTAATTTTAGATTTTCATCATCCCAAAGAGAACCCCCATTACCCATTAAGCAGTCACTCCTATTCCTCTTTCCAACCAGCCCTAGCAAACACTACCCTAATTTCTCTCTCTATGGATTTGCCTAGTCTGGACAGTTCATACAGACCGAATAATATATTACATGGTCTTTTTAAAAGACAGTATAAGATTTTTAAGGTTCATCCATGCTACAGGAAGTATCAGTAGTTCATTCTTTTCTATGATTAATAATACTGCATCACAAGGATAGAACACGTTTTGTTTATCCACTCTCCAGCTGATGAACATTGAGCTTGTTTCCATTTTTTAACTATCATAAATAATGTCTCGATAATTCATATATGAGTTTTGGGTGAATACGTGTTTTCATTTCTCTGAGGTAGACATAGGAGTGGAATTGCTGAGTTCTGTGGTAACATTGTGTTTAATCATGTGAGAAACTGCTAGGCTGCCAAGTAGTTGCACCATTTTACATTCCCAGGAGCAATGTAGAAGGGCTTCAGTATCTCCCCACCCTCAACAACTCTTATTTGCTTCTATTATTGTTGTTAAAGCAATTTTAATAGGAGTGAAGTGGTATCTTATTGTGGTTTTGACTTGCATTTCTCTAATGGCTGGTGACTCAGAGCATCTTTTCAGGTGCCTGTTGGCTATTTACATATCTTCCCTGGAGATATGTCCCCTCAGATCCTTTGCCCAAGCAGTAATTGGGTTAGTTGCTTTTTATTGTTGCATAGAAAGAGTCCTTTATATACTCCAGATGCAGGATCATTATCAGATATGTGATTTGCAAATATTTTCTCTGGTTATGTGGGGTATCGTGTTACTTTCTTGATTTCCTTTTTTTTCTTTTTTTGGTACCAGGGATCGAACTCAGGTCCTTGCGCTTGCGCAGCAGGCAGCGAAACCACTAAGCTAAATCCCCGGCCCCTCGTGTTACTTTCTTGATTGTGTCCTTTACAGCATGAAGATTTGTTGAAGCCCAATTTATTGACATTAATTTCTTTCAATGTAGTTGTCTGCATCCTAATTAAACAAACATTGGTTTATGCAAAACATTTACAAGGGGATAATTACTGGTGGGGATAGGGAAGATAAGCCTAGAAAGTGTGTCCTGTATATTGTATCAAAGGTCATGCCTGAGCCACAAGTGTGTTTCTACTCTCAAGAGGAATCTTTTATTTCATCAATTCATTCAACAAACATGCCCTGATAACTACTAATGTTAAGTATTTTGCCAAAACTTGGGCTACACAAAATGAAAGAAGACAGTTCCTGCCTTCAAAGAGCTGACAAAGTAGGAGGGGAAGTATGATGTGTAACCCCATAGTTGCAACATTGGATATCATGATGAGAACGATGTAAGAGACTTAAGGAAGCATTCAAATTATGGAGAACACATGTGGTTGGGGGTTTGTCATAAATGCTACTTTGGCTGAAGACATTTTAAACCATGGGGAAAAAAAGCAACCACCAAATCAAAAAGAAAACCATAGCCCTGAATAAACAATAATTAAAAGAATCCTGAAATTGGGGTGTGGGGGTGTTCCTAGATGCTCTGACTAAATTCTAACAATGCAGGATGGATTTTTTTTCTGAAATATACACCCTCCTTTCTGAACAGTATATCTGAATTGGTACAGATAGTTATATATTATTATACTCTTTGCTAATGAAAAATAGCCAATCCTTTTAAAAAGATTTTTTCTTTATTATAAAATTAAGTTTACCCCTGGTACCGTCTGAATTTTCATACAAAAAGGCTCCCCTTGAATAAGAACTGGTGAACTTCTGAGGCTTGATATTCACACAATAAACAACAGACTCCTGCTGTGTTTCAGGCACTGATAGAGAGACAAATAACCATGTGAATAAGACAGGTGTGCTCTCTGTCTTCTGAGATCAGTCTGCTGGAGGAGACAGAGACATAATGGACGATTGCAATCCTGTATAATAGGAGAAGTACCAGGTATATGTGCACGAACACCTAACCTGAACTAGGGGTTGATTTTAGATACTGCTGAATGTGACATCCAAATGAAGAGGAGTTATCCATTTAAAGGCAAGACCTGGCAGGAAGACACTCCGGGCAAAAAGAAAAGTCTGAATAAATAAGAAAACATGAAGACTTTGTGGAACTGAAGGAGTAGCCACCAGGTGGAGAGGGGAGGAGAGATGAAGCTGGAGCAGAACCAGATCATCAAAGATCTCGTGAGCCATGACAGCGGAGTGACATGATCAGTTTTCTATTTCAGGTTACCTAGCAGCTGTGAGAAGACTGTGAAGAAAGGGCACAAAAAGGAAGCCGAGAAACTTGTTCAACTACTAGATTCTCAGCAAGATAATGCCGTCTTAGGGGAGCAGCAAAGGAAAGAGAGAAGTTAAGAGGTAGAATAAAAAAAACAGGGTGATTAATTGAATGCAGAGAGAGGAGAGAGAGAGAGAGAGAAACTGATGTCTATTAGGGGGCCTCCAATGAGCACTTGGCACAAAGATATTTATGATCTCGTCCCTGTCCTCAATGGACTGTCCATCTAACAGGAAGAACTGCCAGCACCTAGTACTTCTTTGTGTAAATTTTAAAAGCTGTTCCCTCCAGAGGAGGCTTGGGAAGGGGGTTTTCAGTCCCTGTTTTTTCCCTCAGTCTAGCACCATTATTCAGGGCATGACCAGATCAACTCTGTTTGCCAGCCCTTCTAGCAAGGGAGAAAACCAAACCATGAAAATCCAGATTAGGAAAGATCAACACTGCGTGTGCAAGAAGAGAGGAAAGGACTATGGGGTGGAGGTAGAAACTGAACTTGGCCTGAAAGGTGGGGAAGATTTTCACAGGTGGAGATGGAGATGATGATGGGGGAGAAAGTGGAACACTCTAGGCAGAAGGAATAATGTGACGCAAAGGGGAGAGACAAGAAAAACTGAAAGCAAATGAGAAAATAATTGTATTTCAGTTGGCAGCAGCACAGACTACAGAAGTGGATATTTCCAGCTGTTCTGACACTGCAGAAGAAGCCCTCCTTGGACCATGAGAAAAGTTGGCTGGATCGCGCGCGCGCGCACACACACACACACACACACACACACTCCCGCAAGCACACTGCTATGGTTTGGATGTGATTTGTCCCCCGTGGGTTCATGTGTTGGAGACAGTCCTCAGGGTGGCAGGGTGGAGGTGGCTTTTAAGAGATAGAGCCTACTGCAAGGTCACATGGGGCATTGCCATGAATGGATGCAGGTAGTTCTCTTGAGACCACTTGGTTAGTTCTCCTAAAACAGTGATTATAAAAGGAGCAAGCCTGGCCCCCCCCCTCGCTCTGACATCCAGTCTTGCTGATATGATCTCTCCCTCTCATGCATGCTGTGAAGCCATCTCCTGCTAGACCCTCACCAAAGGTGGATTCAGTGGGTTCACCTGGACTTTCAGCCTCCAAAACTATGAGCTAAATAAACTTTATAAACTTGGGGTATTTTGTTATAGTAACAAAGAAGACTAATAAACACACATACTGAAATCACCTCAGCAATTCCCCAGTTTTTCTTTTTCTCTATCCTCCCTTCCAAAGTGCTTCCTAGGAAGGAACATATTGTATTCAGAAAATAACAAAAGGTCCAGTTTGATGGCTAGCCTTAGTATAGTCTTATACTATAGACTAGTAGAAGATAAAATTCAAAATGTCCCAGAGATGGTGTTGGCTAGAAGTTAGGAAGTTAGGAAGTTAGGAAGACACTAGACTCTAGCAGGTAGGGAAATGCTACTCTGAACTTGGTGTTTCAGGATAATTAGAGTGGATTGAAAAATAGAGGGGCAGAAGACGAGGCCAAATTGGTTTTTAAAATTATATAGAAAACTAAAAAAGGAAACTATTTGTAAAAACCTGAGTCAGTTTATAATGTGAAGAAGAAGCTACTGCCAGACAGACCCCAGTCAGACCAGTGAAAACACTTGTACTGTCATAAAGTGTAAATACATTTGTTGATGATAGCTATGAAAAATGTTGCCATGAAAGGTAGAACAAAGGCCCCAAGAGTCACCACTATGTGAGTCAGAGAGAATACCTTTCTTCCAGCCATGTTTTTCTAGTGAAGAGACAATCCAAAACATCCTTTTTCTTGCCTCAATTTCTATTTTTGGAAAATCTACTAAGTGTCCATTGATTTATGTACACTTGCATTAAATCCTCATGAAAACAGCCCCCTATTTTTCAGATAGAAAATAGGGCAGTCTCAGAGACAGGAAGGGCTTTCCTCAGCATCATTCCAACAAGCAAGAGACGGAGCTGGGATTCAAACTTCAAGCTGTCTGACCTCAAAGACCATGTTTATCTTACTACAGAATGATAATTTAAAGCCAAATTAATCAAAAGAACGAGGGAAATTAAAAGTAACTGAATTGAGCCTTTTATGTTGTTCTGCTCAAAGTCACAATTATGCTATGCTCTTTTCAGAGTATGTCAGAAAAATGATTTCTGCAATTGCCTAAGGATTCTATGGTACCAGGGACTGGGGAAGCATTAGGCCCACCCCTCTTGGCAAAATATAAGGAGCCAACTTGCTGTTTCCAACAGCAATAACAGATCACCAAAGAGTTCTTAGATCTAAATTATCTACTAATAGAAGAAAAATAAGATAAAATAAAATATATGTGTATACAGTTCCCATATGTCATGTGTTTTCCCTGTGCTCAGTAATTCAATCACTACTAGACCTATCTCTCCACGCCCATCTATCCACCCACTTCCTCACCCATTTTCCACGTAAGCCAGTTGAGGATTTCTACCACAGTGCAGCAGCTGGAACAATTTGAAAGAGTCATTTGTGAGGAGGGCACAGAGGTACCTAAAAGTGTAGATTATAAAAAAAACCTCTAAACTTTAATTTCACTACCACATTTCCAAATTGATTTTGACATCATTCATGACCTCAGCAGAACGAAACTTTGGCACCCTCAAAAGAGTTCCAAATCAACTGCTTTAGTGTTAAAAACAATTTAAGCAAAAGATTAAACAAAATGATAAAATGTAGACTAGTACACAGGCCTTATCTTCTACCTCAAAAAAGTGAAAAATAATGAAAACATTTTAATGGACAAGCCAATATAATAATAGTAATCTGACCCTCAGAATCTTTCTTTTTGGAAATCCCGTATCTGTTATAGAAAATAAGATCCACCCATCTGGAGCTTACTCTTTCCAGCAGAGCATTGATGATATTTAGAATAATGATCCCTCTTTAGTTCTGTATGCTGCTTTTCAGTTCACAGAACACATTCATATATATACATCACATAAATGCATAACAGTGAGAAGATGAGGAGGAGGAACTGAGGCTCAGAAAGAGTAATTGACATTCCAAAAGTCACATAGTTAGCAAGCAGAACAGTGCTGAAATTCTGCTATTTTGACTTTAGGTCATCTGTCCCTGCAAACCCCCGATGCCTGTGCATCCCCCCACGCCTTTACAGTTGGCCAATGTTTATGGAGCCATGGATGTGGAAGAAAAGAAATAACTCTTAATTATTTTATCATATCTTTAAGCTCATGAGGGGCAGGAACTACATCTCATGCTTCCTGGTATTTTCACAAATTATTAGGCATTTTAAAAATTCATTCCACACTAATATATTTTTCTTTCTTTCTTTCTTTCTTTCTTTCTCTTTCTTTCTTGGTACCAGGGATTGAACTCAAGACCTTGCGCTTTTGAAGCAGGCAGTGGCACTACTGAGCTCAATCCCCAGCCCTCCACAAATATTTCTTGATCAACTACTATTTCCAAGACTGTGTGCTAGGGACTAGGGCAACAGTGATGACCAAGTCACACATAGTGCTATCTTTGTGTAATTTATAATATAATAGAGGAGACAGGTAAACAACTTATTATTTAGCATGGTACCTTGCATGCATTAATAATACTGTTTCTATTTAATGAAGCTATTGGTGTATGTCGGACATTGGGCTAAGCACAAGGTAATAGCTCAGATAATACTCAAACCAACCCTTGGAGGTAGGATCTGTCATGTCACTATTCTGTTTACAGATGAGAAGATTGAAGCATAGAAAGGTTAAGTCAATCGCCTAAGGTCACATGGACAGCAAATGAAGGTAACAAGATTTGAGGATTGGTCTGTGTGACTCAGCCACTGTGGCATGCTGGGCATAATCCTTTACCTTATGTGTTGGGTGAAAAATTACCCTGAACAAAAATGGTGCCTCTGTATTGCTTACTGCAGATTTACTTACTGCAGACCTGAGACAGTCCCACAATAAAAGGGAATTGGCCTAAAGGGTTTACCCCACATCGCAGGGAGGTGACCGTCTCAGTTACTTGTTTGTCACTGGGACACAATACCAAGCACTCACAACTTAAAGGAGGAGGAGTTTGTTTTGGCTCACAGTTTCAGAGGTCTCAGTCCTTGCATGGTCAGCTGGCTCCAAGGCAGAAACATTATGGTGGAAGGGCCAGGGCAGAGGAAAGCTGATCAGTCTGTGGCCGCCAAAAAGCAGAGAGAAGGAAAGAAGTAGAGACAAGCTCTTCTTTTCAGGTATTGCCCCCATTGATCCACCCCTTCTGACCGGGTCCTACCTTCTAGCAGCACATTCAACTACTGAATTCATTAGTGGATGAATCCACTGATGAGTCCACTGCTCCCGTGATCCAATCACCTTTAAACACAGGAGGCTTTTGGAGGACATTCTAAATCTAAACCATAACAGCAACAGCATTATTGAGCTTATATCTGTACAACTGTATCATCCCAACAACTGAAGAAAAACAAATTTCTTCCTTTCTCACCCATACTTGTCTGTCAACAACAGCCTATTACCAAAATCAGGGCTTGAATTTATATTAATGTCATTATGTAAATTTTAACAAATACACTCAGATAGCCAGTATTGTCCCAGGAGATAAATCCTTCAAAAACAGAATGAGTGTCACTTCTTAGTTCTTATTCCATATCCATGGCTCCATAAACATTGGCAAATATTTAACATAAATGTGATTTCTGTTGTATATCACAGTGAAATCAAGACCACTGAAACATGTGCAAAGAAAACAATTCTCAACTTACTTTAATTAACCAGAGACTCATTCTCAGTTGGCTAAGACAAGTGAACCACACACTATTTTCCATATTCAATTCATTTTAAAAGTATCTCAAATTTTCCAATGAAAAATGACTATTTGGAAGGAAGTAAAAGTCACACTAAAACCAGGGGGGAAACATGATGTCTTTTTTTTGAAATTTCCCCTTATTCTACAGTAAAAAATACTATCTTAGTTACTTTTCTCTCATTGCTGAGACAAAATACCTGACACCCAAAGTTAAAGTGGGAAAGGTTTATTTAGCTCACAGTTTGTAGAGAGGTTTCAGTCTATAACCAGCTGACAGCAAGGCAAGGTGGCTTGGCAGAGAGGCATCGCAGAGGAGAAACAGTTCATGACATACAGAAGACAGCAAAAGCAAGCAAGAGATGACCACAGCTCTTTCTATCTCTTATATCTTATACAGGCTGCTTAGGGCAGGTAACTCACACCTTTAATCCTAATGTCCTCGATCCTAGCATGGCACCATGAATCAATTCCAGTATCATACACTCTAGATCCAGCCACCTTTGAAAAAGCCCCACTTATGACCACATGAGGCTATGGGGGGACATCTAGACACAAGCCATAACATTCCACCCCTGGCCCCCCATGCACATCTCTTTATGCAAAAGGTATTTAGTCCAACTCTTAAGAGTTGCCAATGTCCTAACAGTTTCAGCATTGCTGAAAAGTCCAAGTTCAAAGTCTCCTCTGAGATTTAAGGCAAACTCTTATCTACAAGCCCTTGTACAAATGAAAAGAAAGTTCAACACTTCCAACATTCAATGGCACAAGATAGACATTTTCATTCCAAAAGATACAAATAGGGGAATACAAAGGAATGGGTCCAAAGCAAGTCCAAAATCCAACAGGGCAAACATTAAATCCTATAGTTCCATTTCCAGCATCCAGGATAATCTGTAGCATGTTGTGAACTCCAAAGGCCTTGGGTGGCTCTGCCCCTACGCACTTCTGCTGGTTGTAACTCCCATTGGTTCTTTCTGTGGCTGGCTTTGCTCATTCCTTGCAGCTGTCCTTGGACGATCCATGTTCCTGGCTTCTCCAACCTTCTAGGGTCTCCACTGCACCTTTGGCTTCACATTCACAGCTTCACACACTGCCCTCTCAGGAGCATACTTCCTGGCTTCCCAGGCCTCCTTCTAAAATTTGGGTGAAGCCTTCCTGACTCCACAACTCTTACATTCTGCATACACCTAAAACCAGCACCATGTGGATGATGCCAAGGTCTGCTGCCAGCTGGAGCAGTAGCCAGGCTTCCTTCTCTCTTGGCTGTAGGGGTCAAGTGCCTATGAACCAAATCCCAAGGGACAACTGCCCTAGGTGGCCACCATTCTGGAACATGGTGCTCTGGGGCTCTCTTCTCAAAGCAAAGCCTTTCACCTTTGCAACTCTGAAGCTGCAGAGGCTCGAGTCCTGTTGGTTCCTGTGATGTCTTCAGGCCATCTTTTCTATTGTCTTCTTCTGAAATACTTGGTTTTTTCCTGCTGGTCTTTCAGCAACCAATTTCTCCTCTGTTCCATCTTTGCAGAACACAACTTTACTGGAGCTTCCTTTCTGGCCAAACTTACTACATTTTAAATCATTCTTCTGGGCTCTTTGCTCTTGATTCTCAACATACAGTAGCCATACCACCACCTCAACATTAGACTGCCTTGAAAATTTTTTACCAGATTGCTTAGTCTGCCGCCTGTTATCTCAGACTCAAGCAGAGTCTGTGAACATGAGCAAAATGTAGACATACTTTCTGCCAAGACACAACATACATCATCTGGAGTCCAATAGCCAATGCAGTTCGTCTTCCCAGCAGAAACCTCCTGAGCCTGGTCTTTACTGGCAGAATTTCTATTAGCATTTTGGTCTTCTGAGCTCTGACCATAATCTCCCATCAAGTATAGCCTAAGACATTCCAGCTCTACTTTTTCATCTATCATCTCAAAACCTTTCTTAACACCTCTCTTTCCCACAAGCCTGCTCCAGAATTTCCTAAACCACATGATCGGGTATAGTCACAGCAATGACCACACTTCCCTGGTACCAAATTGTGTGTTAGTTACATTTTTTGTTGCTGAGACAAAATACCTAACACCCAAAGTTAAAGGAGGAAAGGTTTATCTAGCTCACAGTTTGTAGAGTCCATTATCATCTAGCTCCAAGGTAGAGTGCCATAGCAGACAGGCACTGCAGAGGAGAAACAGTTCATAGAGGGCAGAAGGTAGCAAAGCAAGCAAGGGACCTTAGCAGCTTCTTTCTGCCCTATTTATTGTATCCAGGTTACCGAGATTAGGGCAATGGCAAACCAATCAGTGCACTGATTCAGTAATCACCTGCCCTTAATCCTTTCAGCGTCACACACTCTAGACTCAGTCACCTCTGAAAAAGTTCCACCTATGACTATATGAGGCTTTGAGGGGACATCTAAACACAAGCCAAAACAGATACAATAATACTAAAGATCATTTTTCAAAAAGAAAAATAAGCTCTTGAACCTGATCCCACAGTTTTAATGAAACTCTGTGTGAGTGCATGTGCTCGCGTGCGTGCATGTATGTGTGTGTGTGTATGTGTGTATGTGTGGTTCTTTTAGCTCTATCCATATGTAATCATGTTCTCCATAATTGTACTCATAGTGATCAGACAATGTGGTATTTTCTTTTTACCACTTGACATCATACCATAAGTATTTTTGATGTTGTTTATGTAGTCTCCTCAATTCCAATTTAATTTTTTTCATTGGTTGCTTTAATATTCCACGGAACAGGGGAACCATATTTTATTTAACCATTCCCTTGTTGGTAAACATGTTAGTTGTTCTGTATTGTAAGTGATAGACATCTCATTTATGGAAGGATTGTTTTCTCTGCTTTGGATATTTTCTTGTGATAAATTCCCTGATGTGGAGTAACTGGGTGAAAGTATATGAAATTTTTCATAGGTATAGAACTAAATTGATTGTTATGGGGCAGATCTCTCACTTATCCCTCAAGATCCAGTTCAAAGTTGCCCTCCCTCTACTTTTTCTCCTTGTATTCCAAGCATAGTCAATTTCTCCCTAGTGGAAGAATGGAAGAATTCTACCTTACTTTTTCCTGACTTAGGGCATTCACAGTGTAATATTAGTCAACACTGCTGACTAATTTAAGCCATGACTTCCTTGTTTGTAAAATAGGGACAGGATAATCATATTTAACTGGTGGGGCTGTTGTAAGAATTAAATGAGATAATGTATATAATATCCTTAGCCTGGTGCCTGTGATATAGTCAGTGCTTGAAAAAATGGAAACCATTATTATCATCACATTATATTGTAATCATGATTACCTTTCTACTTGACTGTGAATACTTGAAGAGCTGGATCCTGTTTTGGTCATCTTTGTGTCCCCAGCACATAGCACAGGGCCTGTCACACAAAAGGCATTCAGCTAAAACACTTCTTGAACGGATGGATAAATGAATGAGTGAATGAAATGAATCGAGTTGAAAAAATTTACACTATCACCAGCACTACTTGAAAATACCTTTTTTGCACAAACCCAACAGCACTGAATATTTATGCTTCACATATACAAACAAAAGTAAGTTTAGTTTTCAACATACCTAAGGCTATCTCACTCAACTAATGTGAAAGATAAATAATACTTGGGGAAAAGTATCGATTTTTACTCTACAAGAAAATATAGAGAATGCAGTGTAGCGACTAGCCACGTGTGGCTATTTAAATTTAAATTTTGCTTTTTAATAAGGGCTAGGGGTATAGTTCAGTGGTAGAATACTTATCTAGCATGCATGAGGCCCTGGGTTCAATACGCAACACCACAAGAAAAAGAAATGTAATAATAATAAAATAAAATTAAGTTTGAAGTTCAGTTTCTCAGCCTCATTAGCACAAACAAGTAAGTGTTCAGTGACTGTTCAATAAGTCCCATATGCCTAATGGCTAACACACTGAATAATGCAAAATGTTCTATTAGATAATGCTTGTCTGTCATCCAAAAGTAATTTTCTGTTTGATTTTGAAAAACATTTTATGACTAAACTACCGAAAAACTTACTTGAAAAGTTACATTTGATTTGGAATAATTTAAAATCAATTACTATCCCCTGAACATTTACCAGCTGTAAAGTGGCAAGAGTTGGTCATGGAGATTGAGAAGTAGTCAAGAAAAGTCAGAATGACATTGAAATCTGCCATACAGTTTCTCAAAAACTTAAACCTACTATTACCATATGACTCGGCAGTTCTGCTCTCAGATGTATACCCAAAAGAATTGAAAACAGCTACTTCAACAAATGTATGTATGCACATATTCATAAACAGTACTGCTTCCAATAGCCAGAAGGTAGAAATGGCCCAAATGTCCATCCTTAGATGCATGGATAAAGAGAACTGTATCCATTATTTTTGGTTTTGGGTTTTTTTGGGGGGGGTACCAGGGATTGAACTCAGGACCTTGCGCTTGTAAGGCAGGCAGCGGAACCACTGAGCTAAATCCCTGGCCCCTGAGAACTGTAGTATAACCATACAATGGAAGATTATTTCGCCATAAAAAGAAATAAGGTGCTGAGGTATGCTACAATTTGTATAACCTTCAAAGCATGCTGAGTGGAAGAAGTCAGACACCAAAGGGCACATGTTATATGACTCCATTTATATGAAATATCCAGAACAGAAAAATCTATAGAGAAGACTGGTGGTTACCAGGGATTGGAGAAGGAAGAGATCAAGAAAAAGGGAGTTATTGCTTATGGGATATAGGGTTTCCTTTGAAAGTGATGAAATTATTTTGGAACTAAATGTAGGTAGTACTTGCACAATATCGTGAATGTACTAAAAGCTATTGAATTATTCATTTTAAAATGATTAATTTTACATTATGTGAATTTCATCTCAATGAACAGAAATTGTTGCAGATGTTCCACGAAGTGAAAATGGCACAGATAAATGGTACTATTATTCCAAGTATATAATGGGCAGCAGTTTTTTTCCCCACTGGGATTTTGTAGAGCAGGAAAATTGCAGGTGGGGAAAGCAGTTCTTGGAGGAAGAAACATAGACCTCTCTGGATAGACTGTGGAGATGAACACGCCCCAGGGATATAGCCCAAGGCTCTGTATGAGGCTGGGCTGAGCTCCACCCATGGAATTGAGGAAGCCTATCTCTACTTTCTGTCCTCTCTCTCTGTCTTCCTGTATCCAGCTCCCTTCAGACACATGTTCTGTGAATTTTCTGGAATGAACTGTGTCCAGTACAAGTAGAATGGGAGCAGTGATTGGGAAAGAAATTAACAGGAACTTTCTGCTAAGGATCAGCTTTTAGCCAAGGAAGTCTGATGATGGGACTGAACCTGGGGGATTAGAGAGAACTTTTCTCACCCTGGATTCCTGGTCCTGGGACCATTAGAATTTTGGATTAGAAGGAAATATTGAGATACTCTCATTCTCAGTTTGAACCCTGTAGGATCCAGATACCTCAGTTTCATTGCTTTAATTTGGTTCCCCAGAGTATTTTGTTTTATTTTTTTACTAGCAGTGCACTGGCCAGGCACTCATAGAGCTTTGAAGTTACCTCTAGCTCTGATGGTGATTTCCTGAGGAACACTGGCAGGCCTTTTCCCCTGTTGTGGCCTCCGTTTCCTCATCTGCAAAAACATCAGTCTAAAAGACCTAGTTTTCAAGATACACTGGTTTTCAGGATAAGCACGTGGTTTTCAAGAGGTTAGTTTTCAGCGTAAATGAAACATTTAGTATAAATTTGTAGAAGCTAAACTATTTTGTTCTTTTCTCCAAGTAACTACCTAAAAAATTGAAAAGGCTGAATAGAACATATGGCCATAGAGACTTTCTCAGAAGAAAGCTTTCTATATGATTGAGGCACTTCCTTAATGCTCCTATGGTTTTCTCCCTAAAGGAGATAACTATATTCCTGCAAAGTAATTCTGTCTGTCCCTTTAGACCGAAATATGTTACTTCATCAACAGGTGGAGGGGCTCAGTTGTTCTCCAAGCAGTGGCTCAGTTTGCACTAAGCAGTCCAGACTTTCCTGTTCAGCCTCCTCTGTGACCAACATGACCCTCACTGATGAAAGACACCTCAACCTCCAATTTGTGGGATCAACAGGAAGCATCCTTCAGCTTAAAACCAGAACCACTGATGGCAGGGAGAAAACACAGAACTGTGAGAATGAGCTCTTTTACTCTGGCTAGAAAGGAAAAGATGATTACACGCTCCCACGCTGCTGGGGGGAAATAAGACGGCTGCTGCCACATGGAGACTAACAAGGAGCTAGTAGGGCCAGAAGGCAGCTGAAATTCTGGTAAACATAGACCAGTTCTCTGGGAATACAAATAAATTATGGAAGCTCAGAAAAATATCAACTCCGGAAGGCTGTTTTGAGCATTGCTTATATTCTCTGAAAAGTACAGTGTTTCCTTTTTCTTCTCCCCTGAATGTAGAAAGAGATACTTTTTAATAATCAGACTGTTTCAGCTGTATCTAAAGGAATCCCTTGGAGAAGTGCTCTGTCCATACTAGGGCGGACCATAAAAGGAGAATGTGTGGGTCCTGAACATCACAACAGTCCAGATGGAAGTAGGACACCCTCAAGGGAAAGAACCAAAGAGGGTAGAGTTAACCCACGGGAACAGCTTTCCTTCGTTTCCTAGCAAGCCTGTTTCAGTCTGTTCTGCCCACTAAAACACTGGAGGGCTCTGTGCTGTGTTCTAATAAAATCTCCCTGCTGTCTTTCAGGGCCTTCCTGCCTTCTCTAACTATAAAATCTTCTATGAAGCCAAGGAAGGCATTATCTTCCTATATGGAGTCGAGTCAGACTTCTGGGGGTAAACCGATCTATCTTTCCAATCTTCGTTCATGAACATGGGTATATTTCTTTAAAGAAATATTCTTTGCCTTTGAATAATTCTGCCCTAATTCAAGCATTTCAGACTTGCCCCCAGTTGAAGTTTTTTCTTCCTGTCCACCAACCCCCCAAGAAAACATATTCCCAGGCCTTGCCATCATGTAAACCTGTAATCTTTTATGCCACTATCCATACTGGTTTATAAAACAGAGGTATGCAACACATTGGAAAGAAAAATGGCACCTGTCAAATACCAAACCCTATGAAATGCCTGTGCAATTTCACTTTTCACCTAGTAAATATCCAATTATTTTCCAGAATAGCTCTTTCCAGAATTCAAATCTGTTTCCATTAATATTAAAAGTTTAGAGGTCTGGGAGAACAGGAAGGGGCTGATTAAAAGCAGACGGGGTTCATTATCTGGTTAATCACAGTCCAGTATTTCCCACCCCCATTTACCGCTACCCCCAACACAGTGTTCTGCCTGAGAAAATGTCACACAAAAATTCAGCAAATAAAAGCTTATCCTGTGACACCTCAAGGGTGGAGCTCTGATTTAGAGGGTTTGGGATTGGTATCATTATAAAAGAAATTTATTTTAGACCATTTCTGTTAGGAAAGAAAGCATCTTCCAAAGTTTTGCCTCTCATTCTGTTGCACAGAATACATACCCAGTATGCTTGTTAATATTCAGCCTCTGCTTGAATATTAATCATATAATATTAAGAGTCGGAAGTGCCCCCTTGGAGATCCCTTGCTTTTTTAGTAGATGGAGAAACAGACTGAGATGGCGGAAGAGGTTTGCTGAAATTGCACCTCCAGTTAGTGGCAGAGCTGGGACCAAGACACACATCATTGCAGGCATTGCTGATGTGTGGGAAAAGTGTGGAAAGGGCCTGAATTGAATGAATTGTAGTCATTTCTCAATCCACTACATCTCCATGGGCCACATGTTAATGGCTCATCTTTTATTGCTCCCCTGAGAACTGTCTCAGGCACAGCCAAAATGGGTATTTTAATGCAAAGCACATTGGGAGGCCAGGAGGCAGAAGGAGGTGGCGTCTCAGGGCACTGGCTACACTTGGTTGGGAAGGCTTTGCTTCAGACCTTGGGACACTGCTCATTCAGATGCTCAAGGCGTCTGGGCCAGGAGAAGCCAGGCAAAAGCTTGAACACCAGCTATGGCAGCATTCACCACCCCGCCCCCAAGTCCAAGCCTAACAAGCAAAGCAAGTAAAGTTATGTGACATGCACCTGGAGGGGTGAGTCATGGCCCTCTGAGGCTCCTCAGAAATCTTTTAGGAATCGAGTCTTCCAAAATGAGATGGCTATATAGCAAAGCTTAGTGAAAAAGTAAGGCACTTATTTTCAACATGATTTGAAAATGTATTCTTTTTCTTTTTGCAGTACCAGGGATCGAACTCAGGACCTTGCACTTACAAGGCAGGCACGGTGCCACTGAGCTAAATCCCCAGCCCTTGAAAACATATTTTAAAAAGGGACACAAGGGGAACTAGCTTAAGAACAATAATCAGCCAGTGCCCATCCTATACAGTACACTGATGACGTTGGTAGTATCTCTCCTCCTCCCAGAACTACTCAAAACCATCTCCTAGGCCCTTCACGCACTGCTGGTGAGAATGTAAATCAGCACAGCCACTGTGGAAAACAGCACAGGTCTCCTCAAAAGGCTTAATATAGAATTACCATGTGACCTAGCAATTATACTGTTAGATAAACCGTCTTGGTGAGTTTTCTGATTGCTGAGACAAAATAGCTAACAGTCACAACTTGAAGGGGTGGTTGGTCTTGGCTCACAGTTTCAGTGGATTCAGTCCATGGTCAGCTGGCCCTTGGGTTCTTTCCCTTGAGGGTCTCCTACTTCCACGTTCTGCTGTCCAAGGCACAAAAGGCATGGCAGAATGGCATGGTGGAGAAAAGCTGATCAACACAGGGTGGCCAGGAGGCAGAGAGAAAAGGGAAGAGCTGATGATGAGAATATATCCTTCCAAGTCACACCCCTAGTGACCTGTCCCTTCTAACCAGGCCTCACTTCTGAACATGAGACTTTTGGGGGATGTTTTAAATCTAAAACCAAAACAATTCTCAAGAGAATTGAAAGCAGAGACTTGAACAAATATTTGCACATTCATGTCCACTGCAACATTATTTAAAATGGCCAAAAAATGGAAACAACACAACTTCTTGGTCATTACATAAACAGTTGTTTATCCCTACAATGGAACATTATTCATGCTTAAAAAGGAATGAAGTAGGGCCAGGGATTTAGCTCAGTGGTTCCGCTGCCTGCCTCATAAGCGCAAGGTCCCGAGTTTGATCCCTTGTACCAGGGGAAAAAAAAGGAATGAAGTACTGATACATGCTACAATGGGTATGATACTTAGAAACATAAGGCCAAGTAAAAGAAGTCAGTCACAAAAGATGATATATTGTACGATCTCATTTACATTAAATACCCAGAATTAGCTAATCCATGGAAACAAAAAAGCAGATTAGCAGTTGTCAGGAGTTGGGGGACTGGGGAACAGGGAATAACTGACAATAGGTACAAAGTCTCCTTTTGGAGTGATAGGCAAGTTCTGGAATTACATAGTGACAATGGTGACACACACTGCAAATACACTTACCACCGCTGAATTGTGCACTTTAAAATGGTTTAAAAGGTAAATTTTGTATTATGTGTATTTTACAAAAAAAATTTCCACATATCCATCTCCTAGAAATTTGAGCTGCAGGTATCTTGTGTTAGTCATATTTTTGTTGCTCTGACCAAATACCTGAGGAAAAACAACTTAAAGGAAAACAAGTATTTTGGCTCATGGTTCTAGAAATTTCAGTCCATGCTTAGCTGGTTCTATTGCTTTCAGGCTCAGGCTAGGCCGAAACATCATAACAGAAGGGCCTAACACAGAAAAGCTGCTTATCTCAGGGGTGCAAGGAAACAGAGAGAGAGAGAGAGAGAGAGAGAGAGAGAGAGAGAGAGAGAGAGAGAGAGAGAGGAAGGCACTGGGGCCCAGATATAGTTCCTAGGGTCATGCCCCATGATCCACTCCTTTCAGCTAGTCCCCACGTCCTGTCTCCATCACTTCCCAATGATGCCATCAAATTAGGCATCCATCATGGATTAATCCATTGATGAAGTTGGAGCCCTTGTGATTTAGTCACCTCCCATCAGCAACCAGGCCTTTAACACAATGAGCCCTTGCCAGGGGCGAGGGGTATTATCATATCCAAGCCATGACAGGCCTATAGCGGTATCTAAGGCAATGGCTCTCCACCCTGTGCCTCTCACTTGGGCACCTTTTAAAAGCAAGAACCCAGGATTTCTGATTTTACAATCATTAGTACTGAAGGCTCAGATTGTAGCCATAGTCCTACTCAGATTCTCAGGTAAACACTAACATTCGGATGTCAGCCTAGGTACATAAAAGCATATGAAAGGGTGCCTTTTTCTGCCTGTCCTTGCTCACTCTTTTAATTTTTAAAAACTGTAATGAGATACATCACACCCACACATACCTATATAATTTATAATTTTAACATATATATAATTTAATGGCATTAAATTTACACATACTGCTGTACAATCATTACCACCATTCATCCACTGAACATTGTTTAGAAACTATGCACCCATTAAACCATAATTTCCCATTTCCCTGAGAGCCACCATTCATTCTACTTTCTGACTCTATGGATTTGGCAAATCTATGGACTCTAATGAGTGGAATCATACTTTGCCGTCTTTTTGTGACTGACTTATTTTACTTAACATAGCTTTCAGCTTTCTGTGCTATAGCACGTATGCAAGTCTCCCTTTCTCTCTCTACTGGGGACAGAACCCTGGGCCTTTGCACTGAGCTACATCCCTTATATCCCCAGATTTTCTTTTCTTTTCTTTCTTTTTTTTGACAGGGTCTCTCTAATTCACTAAGTTGCTTAGGTTGGGCTCACATTTAAAATCCTCCTGCCTCAGCCTCCCACAGTGCTGTGATTACAAACATGTGCCACCAGGCTTGGCTTCTCCTTTTTTTTTTTTTTGGTACTGGGGATCGAACTTGGGACCTTGCACTTGCGAGGCAGGTGCCAGAACAACTGAGCTAAATCCCCGGCCCCCTCTCATTCCTTTTTAAGGGTGAATAATATTTCATTGTATTGTATTGTATACCATATTTTCCTTATCCATTCACCACTGATGGACACTTGGGTTGCTTCTGCCGTCCGGTGATTATGAATAATGCTGCTGTGTACATGGAAAACAGTCTCTGTTTTCAATTACTTTGGGCATATACCCAGGAGTGCAATTGTAAGATCATATATTCATTCTATTGTAAACATTTTGAGGAACCATCAACTATTTCAGAATGGCTGTACCAGTTCATTCCTACTACCAATGTACAAGTTTTCCAAGTTCCTCACACCTTGCCAACATTTGTTATTTTCTGTTTATTTATTTATTTATTTATTTATTTAACAATAGTCATCCTAGTGTGTGTGGAGTAGCACCTCATTGTGAATAACTGTCTGCCCTCTCCTATGGGTCTCATGGTCTTACTTTCACACTAATAATGCTAGTATCTTTTCCTTTTGGAATTATCACCAGACAAGTCAACATATGATTGGAAAGATGATCCTCATGAGATTGTGCTTGAAGAAGGCAACTGCCCCTACTGCCCTAGCCACGTATTTGTACAACCTTCCCCTGTTAATGAGACAATCATGTTAATGACTCCCTATCTAGAATCTGACCCAGTTTTGGCCCATCACACTGCTGTGTCTTCATAAGTTCCCCTACTGCTCTCTCCTACTACTTGGAGAGTAACTATCTATCTTGCTTCTAGCCAGCAAATGGTTGCTGGGCAGACTCACCTTGACTGCCAATTGGGAGCCTCCAGCCATCCTAAGGGGGCAAATGAAATGCAGGTGTGTAGGCCTCCTTAGATCCATCTATCACTTCTTCTCAGCCATTGTCCCACAGGAATGGTTGGATCTGGGCTCCTGCAAGGATTCTTTGTTCGTCTTTTGGCCAAGAGACTTCCTGTGAAAGTCATTTTCATCCCTTCACCCAAACAGCTGTGTGAAAGCTTCTTGAGGAGATGGAGTAGAGATGGGGGAAAAGATATAACAATGTATAGTATTATTTGTTGGCCTATGGGACAATCAGTAGACTACGGCCACAACCTACACTTCGCTTGGGATGCTACACATATTGCCAATGTGAAGGAATGGGAGAGGAAACAGGAAAAAGCCCAGAAATAGCAGAAGCCCAATGTCAATCTCTCTTCTTCCCACCCATGCTCTAAATCCTGCTTCATTCATTAAAGGTGCTATTAACCTTGCTACACATGGTTTCCCTGGTCAGGACCACTTCTCTACTCCACACCAACTTCCTCTGGCCATGAGCCCATATGCACACACATACATGTGTCGCATTCTTGAGCACACAGAGGTGCTATTTTAGCTCAGAATGCCATAACAAAATACCAAAGACTTACACACAGAAATTTATTTTCTCACAGTTCTAGAGACTGGGAAGTCCAAGATCAAATTTCCAGTAGGGTTGGTTTCTGGTTAGAGCTCACTTCCTAGCTTGCAGAAGGCAATCTTCTTGCTGTGTCTTTATATAGAAGGATGGGGACAGTTTCTCTTCCTCTTTTTTAAAGCTACATCCTATTGTATTTGGGACTCATACTTATGTTGTCTTTTAACCTTAATTATCTCCTAAAAGAGACTTTCTCCCGATATAGTCACATTGTTGTTGAGTACTTCAAGATAGATATTTTGAACAGGAGAAAGTACAACTGACATAAAAAAACTGTTCACAGAAGTAATAGTAGAAAATTTCCCAGACAGAGGTAGAGAATTAGACGTACAGATAAGTGAGGCATATAGAACTCGAACCAGCCATGACCAAAAAATATCTACACCTAGACATATAATAGTCAAGATCCCAGAAACCCAACAGAAGAACAAAATTCTACAGATAATTAGAGAAAAGAAACAAATCACCTACAAAGGAAAGCCCATCAGAATCATGGCAGATTTCTCAACACAAACCCTCAAATCAAGGAGAGCCTGGAGTGAAGTATTTCAAGCCCTAAAAGAAAATAACTTCCAAACTAGACTGTTGTATCTGGCAAAATTATCTTTCAGAATAGATGGGGAAATTAGATACTTCCATGACAAAGTACACCTGAGAAATTTCGTGAACACCAAACCAGCACTCCAAACAATGTTAAGCAATATCCTAGAAAAAGACAATGAAGGTCACAACTCCATGAGGCCCAGCAGAGAGAAGGCACCATGCAAGGTAAGATACTAAAGCAAAAGGGGGGAAAATAAGAAATAAAAGAGCCAACAAGAGTAAAACATCATGACAAGGATGAGTCAATATCTGTCAATTATAACTGTCAATGTTAATGGCCTCAATTCACCAATCAAAAGAAACAGACTGGATTAAGAAGCAAAACCCAGCAATATGCTGTATACAAGAAACACACCTAACTCAAAAGGAAATCCATGGACTGAAAGTAAAAGGATGGCAAAAAGTTCTACATATGACAGGAACCCAGAAAAAAGCAGGCGTAGCAATCTTATTTGCAGACAAAGTAAAATTTGAAACCAAAACTAATTAAGAGAGACAAAGATGGTCACTACATCCTTGTGAAAGGAACAATCCAAGAGGAAGAGATGACAATCCTAAATATATATGCACCAAATACAAATGCCCCCAACTATACAAAACAAATATTAATGGACATGAAAAATCAAATAAGCACTAACACAATTGTAGTGGGGGACCTCAACACCCTTCTATCACAAATAGACAGATCAACTAGAAAAAAATTAACAATCAATTTCTAGAACTGAACCAAGCTATCGAACAACTGGACTTAATAGATGTTTACAGAGTGTTCCACCCCACAAAATCAGAATACACATTCTTTTCAGCTGCACACAGGTCATTCTCAAAAATAGATCATGTGCTAGCTCATAGGACATATCTAAGTAAATCCAAAAGAATTGAAGTTATCCCTTGTACATTATCAGACCATAGTGCAATACAATTGGAGATCAATAACACAAGAAACCGCAAAACTTCCACAAACACATGGAAATTGAACAACACCCTCCTGAACAAACAATGGGTGACAGAGGAAATAAAAGAAGAAATTAGACAGTTTCTACAAGTAAATGATAATGCCAGTACAACATACAGGAATCTGTGGGACACAATGAAAGCAGTTCTGTGCCCAAAATTCATAGCACTGAATGTCCATATTAGGACAACATAGAGAATTCAGTTAAATAACCTAATGCAGAACCTCAAGCTCCTAGAAAAAGAAGAGCATAACAAACCCAAAGCTCGTACAAGAAAGGAAATTATAAAGATCCGAGCAGAAATCAATGCAATGGAGACTAAGAGAATGATACAAAAAAATCAATGAATCAAACAGTTGGTTTTTTTAAAGAATAAATAAAATCAATAAACCTTTAGCCAACCTTGTCAAAAAAAGGAAAGGAAAGGCTCAAATCCATGCAATTAAGAATGAAAAAGGGGAAGCCACAACAAATCCAGCAGAAATCCAGAGAATCATCAATACCTACTTTGAGAACCTGTACTCTAATAAAATTGAAAACACAGAAGAAATGAACAGATTCCAAGATACGTACGAATTGCCAAAATTAAATGAAGAAGATATAGAAATTCTAAACACCCCAATTAAAATGAGTGAAATTGAAAATGTAATAAAAAATTTAACAACAAAGAACAGCCCAGGTCCTGATGGCTTCACTACTGAATTCTACAAGACATTTAAAGAAGAACTATCACCATTACTCTTTAAACTCATCAAGGAAATTGAAAGGGAAGCAAGGCTTCCAAATTCATTCCTGGAACCAAGTGTGACTTTGATTCCAAAACCAGGGAAAGACCCAATCCAAAAAGAGAACTACAGGCCAATCTCCCTAATGAACATAGATGCAAAAAATCCTCAACAAGGTACTGGCAAACATAATACAGAGTGTCATCATGAAGATCATACACCCTGACCAAGCCAAATTTATCCCAGGGATGCAAGGATGGTTCAACATTCGTAAATCAATAAATGTAATACACTATATTAACAGAGTCAAGGACAAACACCACATGATCATCTCAATAGATACAGAAACAGCATTTGACAAAATCCAACACCCATTCATGATAAAAATGCTACATAAAATTGGAATAGAAGGCCTTTATCTCAACCTGATTAAGGCTATCTATGAAAAACCAACAGCCAACATCATACTAACTGGTCAAAAACTGAAAACTTTCACACTAAAATCAAGAACAAGACAAGGATGCCCACTATCACCACTCCTGTTCAATAGAGTTCTGGAAACATTAGCCACAGCAATTAGAATAGAGAAAGAAATAAAAGGAATAAAGATAGGAAAGGAAGAAGTTAAACTGTCATTATTTGCTGATGATATGATACTTTACATAAAAGACCCAAAAAAACTCAGTCAAAAGTCTTCTAGACCTAATTGACAGATTCAATAGAGTAGCTGGATACAAGGACAACACTCAAAAAACAAGGACAACACTCAAAAAACAATAGCCTTCTTATATGCAAATAGAAGATCCATTGAGAGAGAAATTCCAGAAATAACTCCTTTTACAATAGCATCTAAAAAAATGAAATGTCTAGGAATCAACCTAACAAAGGAAGCAAAAGACCTCTACACTGAAAACTACAGCACTCTGAAAAAGGAGATTGAAGAGGATATAAGAAAATGGAAAGATATCCCTTGTACCTGGGTAGGAAGAACCAATATAGTGAAAATGGCCATACTTCCAAAACTACTATATAGATTCAATGCAATGTCAATTGAAATTCCAACAATATACTTCACAGAACTAGAGAAAACAATCCAAAAATTCATTTGGAAGCAGAAGAAACCTAGAATAGCAAAAGCATTTCTAGGCAACAGAGACATGGCTGGGGGTATCACATTCCCCAACTTGAAACTGTACTACAAAGCTACTGTGATAAAAACAGCATGGTACTGGCAAAGAAACAGACCCGAGGATCAATGGACTAGATTAGAAGATGCAGAAACAACTTCAGACATACTCAGCCACCTCATCTTTGACAAAGGAGCCAACCACCCTCAATGGAGGAAAGATAGCCTATTTAATAAATGGTGTTGGAAAAACTAGATTTCAACCTGTCAGAGATTAAAACTAGACCCATACCTATCATGGCACACTAAACTAAGATCGAAGTGGATTAAAGAGCTAAATATTAAGACAGAAACAGTAAACTTGCTGGAAGATAAGTTAGGTAGAACTCTTGATGACATTGGCAGAGGAAAGGACTTTATGAACAAATCTTCAGTAGCACGAGAGCTAGCACAAAGAATCAACAACTGGGATCTCATCTTATTAAAAAGCTTCTGCACTGCAAGAGAAACTACCAACAGAGCTAAGAGACAACCTACAATGTGGGAAGAAATATTTAGCAGCTGTAGCTCAGACAAAGGTCTACTATTGAGAATATATAAAGAACTGAAAAAAATCAGACCTCCCAAATTCAAAGACCCAATTCAAAAATGGGCATCTGAAATGAACAGACATTTCTCAGACAAAGAAGTAAAAACAGCAAGTAAATATATGAAAAAATGTTCAACATCACTGGTCATTCGAGAGATGCAGATGAAAACAACACTGAGATTCCACCTCACCCCACAAAGAATGGCTGCTATCAAGAAATCAACCAATAACAAACGCTTGCAGGGGTGTGGGGAGAAAGGAACCCTTCTCCATTGTTGGTGGGAAAGTAGATTGGTGCAACCACTGTGGAAATCAGTATGTTGATACCTCAAAGAACTAGGACTAGAGGTCCCATTTGACCCAGCTATTCCCCTACTGGGAATCTTCCCCAAAGAATTAAAAGACTCATACCACAGTGATATATGTGCACCTATGTTTATAGCGGCACAGTTTGTAATAGCTAAAGCTTGGAAACAGCCCAAGTGCCCATCAACTGGAAACTGGATAAAGAAGATGTGGTTTTTTTATTAAATGAAGTACTACTCAGCCATAAAGAATGAGAAACTAGAGACATTTTTAGCTAAATGGATGCATATTGAGGCCATACTCTTAAGTAAAATAAATAGGACACACATGTAAATACCAAATAGTTTCTGTAGTGTGAGAAATTGAAAGTGTAAATAAGGATGAAAATGGTTAAAATGAATAATTAATAATCTGAAATAAGAAAAGGTCCAAGGGTTTGAGGATTGTGGGAGGGGAAGGGGAAAGGGAAGAAGGGAAAGGAAAAATTATGAGAAAAAAAAATGGAATCAAACTCTGTGTAAATAGGGAAGGGCCGGGGGGGTGAAGGGTGCACAGGTAATGGGAGAAAAAATAACTAAGATACATCATGTTCTGGTACAAACACCCAATGATAAATGTAAATGTATTTTATACCTAAAATGTACCAATAAATATATTTTTTTAAAAAATATAGGTATTTAGCAGGAAGAGGGAAACATAATTCAGTTCACAGCATTTGTTAAAGTTAACCAGAACCTGACAGTAAAGAGGTTTAAAATGTTTTTATTTAGAAACGATTGCAATGGGGAAAAAGACATCTCAGTACAGAGTTGGGCTGACTTCTGAATACAGGAGACATGGGTATTTATAGCCAAGAAGCAGAATAGAGTAGTCAGCGGATGAAAAATTACTAAGAAAAGACAAGAAAAGTAGGGGGATTCTTGGTATACCAATTTAGCTGGATTTGAGAGGGTGGTGCTAGGGATAAAATCCAGGGTCTCAAATACTCTAGGCAAGTTCTCTACCATTGAGCTACACCCCTAGCCCTTAGCAGGATTCTTGCTAAAGGCAGGCCATGGTGATGCGATATCAATAGTAGGAGATGGTTGTTAAACAGACTTAGCATGATTCTGCTTAAACTGAGCTCAGCAAGGCTGGAAACAGACAGCAAAGATGAAGACTTATGAAAAAGAAGACTCAGAGGGCTTGTGTAAAGTTTAATAAAGAGAGAGTCTTAACTGCTTGGACCCATGCATTAAATCCATGTCTTTCTCATATGCAAAATGCATTCATCCCATCCTAACAATCCCAAAGCCTTGACTCATTACAGTATCAGCTCTAAAGCCTAAAGGGCAAAATTTCACTTAAATATTATCTAAATCAAGTATGTGTGGGGCTTGAGTCATGACTCATCTTGAGGCTAAATTCCTTTCCAGCTATGAACCTGTGAAAGTAGACAAGTTATGTGTTTTCAAAATACAATGGCATTGCAAGCATAAAGATTCCGATTCCAAATGGGAAAAATCAAAAGGAAAGAAAAGAAGTAATGGGTCCCAAGCAAGTCCAAAAACTAACAAGGCAAAATCCATTAGATCTTAAATCTCAAGCATAATGTTCTTTAGCTTAATATTGTGACCTCCAGGCTGATGTGGACGACAGCATCACCCTGTGGTTCTGTGAGAATCCTGGCCCTTCAACTGTCTGCAAAGGTCTTGCCCACACAACTCTCTTTAAGGGCTGCCCTGCCCTTGAGGCACTGAGTAGTCATCTTGTTCCTGAGACTGGATTGTTCACAGTCCTATTCTTTGGAACCAAGGAAGAAGCAGTCTTTCAACCTGGGCCTGAATGTCAGCCCCATTATCTCTGAATTGTCTTCTTGAAGAAGAGTGCATGTTGCAGCTGCACAGCTCTATGGTCTTCTCCTGAGATTCCAAGAACTCTGAAAGTCTTCTTTCATTCCACCCAGCGTTCTCTGTCCTTTTTAGTTCAAACTGGCAGTGTCTCTGTGGTATAAACTCACTTCTATTCTTGCTTTCTGCTGAGATGGCTGATTAAACCATGAATCTCACCCACAATCCTTTTACTAAATGGTTGTTTAGCTATGGTCTTAATGTCCTCTTTAGAATAAGCTTGCAATTTTTGCAGTATGGGTAGACTATGAATTTTCCAACCTTTAAGTTCCTATCTTTTTTTCTTAACAATTCCTTCTTCATTTCTGTATTCTTGCATTTTACTCTTAAATAATCTGGAGAAACCAAATCAATCCCCCATTACTTTTCCCAAGACATCTCTTCAGCTCTGTATCCAGTTTCATCACTTGTGAGTTCTATTTTCCCACAAAATACCAGAATACATTTCTGCCAAATTCTTTGCCATTTGATAAAAAAGATCACCTTTCTTCCAGGGTCTAATAACATATTTGTCATTTCTGGCTAATTTGACCATATTTCTACCATGTACCTTAAAACTCCAGTCTCTACCCATTACCCAGTTCTAAAGTCATTTCTACATTTGGGGTAACTTTTCACAGTAGTGCTTCATTTCTCAGTACCTAAATATTAGTCGGCTTGGGCTGCTATATCACAACATCATAAACTGGTGGCTTCCATGCCAGACATTGATTTTCTCACAGTTCTGGAGGCTGGACAGTCCAAGGCCAAGGTTGTAGCAAGATTTGCTTTTTGGTGAAGGCCTTTTTCCTGTTTTTCAGATGAATTCCTTCTCACTGATTGAGAGAGAGAGAGAGAGAAAGAGAGAGAGAGAGAGAGAGAGACAGAGACAGAGACAGAGACAGAGATCTTCTTATAAGAATATAATGCTGTAAGATTAGGGCTCCACCCTTACAAACTCATTTAATCTTGAATAGTTCCTAAAGACCCTACTCCAAATATGGTCACATTAGGGGTTATGGATTCAGCATGTGAATTTTGAGAGCATGCAATTCAGCCCATAGAGCATGTTGATTTGGCTTCTCCCTCAGTCCCTTGTAGTGGCTGCAGACAGGTAGACTCCACTGTACTTATTAAACACTATCAGAATATCTCAGAGACTGCTTGGCACACAAGACCCCAATGGACCCAAAATGGTTACTGACATATAAGCATCACCATGCTTATTGTGTCTCATGGAGTCGCTCTAGCAAGTGAGGGGTCCTGGGCAAGAATATAAACAGAGGTTTTTATACCATATGCCAAATGATTAAAAATTAGAAGTGAAGACAATAAACTGTCATATAAAATGTTCTATTTCCTATTTTGAGAAGTAAGTTTTAGAAAAGCAAAATCAATAAAAATGTGTAAAGTAATGGTTTAATGCTATGAAAAGTTAGCACAATAACAAAGATAACTAAATTTAATTATGATTGTGCATGTCTGTGTGTTCTTTTGATGGCACAGCAATATTGAATGTGTAATCACATAAAAACATACATAATTCAGGAGTTACCTTGTACTTATACTATAGAATTTATTTTTTGTCTTCTTTCCAGCAAAATCAGTTTGTGTTCTATGTTGCTCTAGTCAATATTTTTCATAAACTTGTGGAAATGTTGATTATGATCTAAAGCAAAGATCAGAAAATTTTCCCTGTTTACAGAGAATGAGGGTTCTGGGCCAAAGTACCACCACTCCCAGCACAGAGGAGGTGAGCCATGTGGTCGCCAGCAGCACCCCCGCATGTTGAAATGAGAAGACACTTAAACAAGCTTCAAAACCAGACTTCCAGATCACCTACAGCAACCCCAACGGGAAATGAGATGGAACACTGATACTAAACAGCCTGGACTCCCTGAATTGGCAACAAAAGAGTATCTGGAAAAAATGAAATCAGAAATAATTTCTCAAATAACAGCAGAGATGGTGCCCATAGTGCAAGACATGATTAATAAATCTAGACAGGAGCTAAGGAACATGATGAAATCCCAACGTAGGAAACAAATGGAATCCATAAAACAGATTTGCAAAAGATTAAAAACTCCATTTCTATGAAGCAGAATGAGCCAATGTGAGGATAGAATTTCAGATATAGAAGACAAGATTGCAATTAGTGACCAGGAAAAGAAAAATTCCTTCAAAATTGTAAGGAACCATGAGAAATCAATCCAGCAGGAGCTAGACAATGCAAAGAAAATAACATAAGACTGAACAGAGTTGATGAAGAAACAGTACAGAGTGCAGATGACATAAAAAAAAACTTCACAGAAGTGATGGCAGAAAATTTCCCAAGCAGGGGAAAAAAACTTGACATACACAAAAGTGAGGCATATAGGTCTCCAAATAGCCTTGATCAAAAAAATCTACACATAGGCATATAATTGTTAAAATACCAGGAACCCAACAGAAGAAAAAATTCTACAAGCAGTTAGAGAAAAGAAACAAATCACATACAAAGGAAAGCCCATCAGAATCACAGCAGAGTTCTCAGTGCAAACCCTCAAGGCAAGAAGAGCTTAGAGTGACGTATTCCAAGCTCTAAAGGAAAACAGCTTCCAACCCAGATTGATGTACCCTGCAAAACTATCTTTCAAAATTGATGGGGAAGTAAGATACTTTCATGACAAAGAGTACCTTAGGAACTTCATGAATACCAAACCAGCACTCCAAAAACTTTTAGACAATACCCTAGGAAAAGACAGCAAGGATCACGACCCCAGGAAGCTCAGCAAAATGAATCCATCCAGCAGGACAAGAAATTAAGCACAAAGGGGAGAATCCAACAAAAAGAAAAAGTCATGACAAGAATAAGTCAATAGGTATCAGTTATAACCATCAATGATAATGATCTCAACTCACCAATCAAAACATATAGACTGACAGAATGGGTCAACAAGCAAGATCCAACAATATGCTGCATACAAGAAACACACTTAATTCAAAAAGAAACTCATAGACTGAAAGTTAAAGTGTGGTAAACAATACTTCATGTGATAGGAACACGAAAACAGGAGTAGCTATCCTTTTCACAGATCAAGTGGATTTTAAACCAACACTCATTAAGAGAAAAAAAGAAGAACACTACATCCTTGTAAAGGGAACAATCCTAGTTGAAGAGATGACAATCATAAACATATATGCACCAAACATTAGTGCAGCCAACTACATAAAACAAATACTAACAGACATTGAAAATGAAATAAGCACTAATACAATAGTAGTGGGGGACCTCAATACCCCACTGTCACAAATAGATCAACTAGACAAAAAACAAGCAATGCATTATTAAAACTGAATCAAACTCTTGAACAAATGAAGTTAACAGGTGTTTACAGGGTGTTCCACCCCACAGAATCAGAGTACACATTCTTTTCAGGTGCATATGGGTAATTCTCCAAAATAGACCACATACTTGCTCATAGAACATATTTAAGTAAGTGCAAAGGAATTGAAGTTATCCACTATATATTACCAGACCATAGTGTGATGAAATTGGACATCAATATCAAAAGAAATTGTAAAAATTTCTTAAACACATGGAAATTGAAAAACACACTTCTGAATAACCAGTGGGTCACAGAGAAAATTAAAGAAGAAATCAGACAGTTCCTTCAATTAAATGACAATACCAATACAACATATCAGAATCTATGGGACACAATGAAAGCAGTCCTACGAGAGAAATTCATAGCAGGGAATACTCATAGTAGGAAAACAGAGCAGGCCCAATTAAACAACCTGATGCTGAAACTCAAGCTTCTAGGAAAAGGAGAGCAGGACAGACCCAAAGCTCATACAATGCAGGAAATTATAAAGATCAGAGAAAAAATCAATGCAGTGGAGACTAAGAGAACAATAGAAAAAATTAATGAAGCCAAGAGTTGGTTCTTCGAAAGAATCAACAAAATTGACAAATTCTTAGCCAACCTTATCAGAAAAAGGAAAGAAAAGGCCCAAATCCATGCAATTAGGAATGAAAAGGGTGAAATTACAACAGACCCCACAGAAATCCAGAGGATCATCACTACCTACTTCCAGAACCTATACGCTAATAAGATGAAAAACACAGAAGAAATGGACGGATTCCTCGATACATATGAATTACCAAAGTTGAATGAAGACCTAAAAATTCTATACAACCCACTATCAATCAATGAAATTGAAAATGTAATTAAAAACTTACCAACTAAGAAAAGCCCAGGTCCTTCACTGCTGAATTCTACAAGACATTTAGACAGGAACTACTGCCACTACTGTTTAAACTGTTCAATGAAATTGAAAGGGAAGCAATACTCCCAAATTCATTCCTGGAAACAAGCATCACCTTGATTCCCAAAGCAGAGAAAGACCCAACTGGAAAAGAGACCTATAGGCCAATCTCACTAATGAACATAGATGCAAAAATCCTTAATAAGATAATGGCAAACCGAATGCAGAAGATCATCAAGATCATACACCCTGACCAAGTGGGATTCATCCCAGGGATGCAGGGATGGTTCAATATACGAAAATCAATCAGTGTAATACACTCTTATCAATAGAGCCAAGGACAAAAACCATATGATTATCTCCATAGATGCAGAAAAAGCATTTGACAAAATCCAACATGCATTTATGATAACAAAAAAACCTACAAAAAATTGGAATAGATGGTCTCTACCTCAAACTGATAGAAGCCATCTATGAAAAACCAACAGCCAATATCATACTAAATGGTCAAAAACTGAAATCCTTCACACTAAAATCAGGAACAAGACAAAGATGTCCACTATCACCACTCTTGTTCAATATAGTTCTGGAAACATTAGCCATGACGATTAGAGAAGAGAAAGAAAAAAAAGGAATAAAGATAGGAAATGAAGAAGTCAAATTGTCCTTATTTGCAGATGACATGATACTCTATATAGAAGACCCCAAGAACTCCACCCAAAGTCTTCTAGACTTAATAAGTAAATTCAGTCAAGTAGCTGGTTACAAGGTCAACACACAAAAATCAACAGCTTTCCTCTACACCAATGACAGACTCACTGAGAGACAAATAGGGCAAATAATTCCTTTCACAATAGCATCTGAAAAACTGAAATACCTAGGAATCATCCTAACGAAAGAAATCAAAGACCTGTTCTCTGAAAACTTTGGCACTCGGAAAAGAGAGATTGAAGATGATATCAGAAAATGGACAGACATTCCCTGCTCCTGGGTAGGAAGGATTAATATAGGAAAAATGGCCATACTTCCAAAACTGCTATATAGATTTAATGCAATTCCAATTGAGATCCCAGTAGAATACTTCATGGACCTTGAGAAAACAATGCACAAATTCATTTGGAACAAGAAGAGACCCAGAATAGCAGAAGCAATTCTAGGTAACAGAGACATGGCAGGGGGTATCACAATCCCCAACCTGCAACTCTACTACAAAACTACTGTGATAAAAACAGCATGGTACTGGCAAAGAAACAGACTTGAGGACCAGTGGAACAGATTAGAAGATGCAGAAACAATTCCAGACACTCCCAGCCATCTCATCTTCGATAAAGGTGCCAAACACCCTCACTGGAGGAAAGATAGCCTCTTTAATAAATGGTGCTGGAAAAATTGGGCTTCAACTTGCCAAAGATTAAAACTAGACCTGTATCTCTCACCATGCACTAAACTAAAATCAAAATGGATTAAAGATCTAAATATTAAAATAGAAACTCTGAACCAGTTGGAACAGAGGTTAGGTAGAACCCTTGAAGACATCGGTGTAGGAAAAGATTTTATGAACAAAACCTCACTTGCCCGTGAACTAGCACAAACAATCAACAAGTGGGATCTCTTCTTATTAAAAATCTTCTGCACAGCTAGAGAAACCACCAGCAGTGTGAAGAGACAACCCACAATGTGGGAAAAAATCTTCACCTGCTCTTCCTCAGACAAAGGTCTACTATCTCGAATCTATAAAGAACTTAAAAAGATCAGACCTCCCAAATTTAAAGACCCAATCCAAAAATGGGCATCTGAAATGAACAGACATTTCTCAGACAAAGAAATAGAAATAGCAAATAAACATATGAAAAAAATGTTCAACATCACTGGTCATTTGAGAGATGCAAATGCAAACAAAGATGAGATTCCACCTCACCCCAGAAAGAATGGCTGCTATCATGAAATCAACCAATAACAAATGCTGGTGGGGCTCTGTTGAAAGAGGAACACTGCTCCACTGCTGGTGGGAGTGTAGACTGGTGCAACCACTCTGGAAATCAATATGGAGATACTTCAAAGAACTAGGACTGGAAGTCCCATTTGACCCAGCTATTCCCCTGCTGGGTATCTTCCCCAAAGAATTAAAAGAATCATACCACAGTGATATATGTGCACCCATGTTCATAGCAGCACAGTTTGTGATAGCTAAAACTTGGAAACAGCCCAAATGCCCTTCAATTGGAGACTGGATAAATCCAATGTGTTTTTTTTTTAATAGAATGGAGTACTACTCAGCCTTAAAAAATTAGAAACTAGAGACATTTATAGCTAAATGGATGCACATTGAGGCAATAGTCTTAAGTGAAATAAACAGGACACACATGTGTAAATACCAAATAGTTTCTCTAGTGTGAGAAACTGAAAGTGCAAATAAGGACTAAAAGGTATAATAGATAATGTGAAATAGGAAGAAAAAGGGGCAACGGGGAAGGGGAAGTGGGAGAGGTAGGGGAAAGGAAAGAAGGTAATGGAATTAATATGAGAAAAGGAAAAATTGGATACAAAGTCTTTCTAAATAGGGAGGGATGGAGGGGTTGAAGGGAGGGCAAGAGAAGGGGGAAAAAGTAAGAACCAAGAGAGAGTATGTAAAGGTGCAAATTTCCAATGATGAGTGTCATAATATTGTATACCTAAAGTGTACCAATAAAATTTTACAAAGAAAGTTTTCCCTGTTAAGAGCTAGATAGTAAAAATGTGAGCCTTTGCAGTCCATATAGTCTCTGTTTCAACTGTTCATCTCTGTCATTGTAGCACAAAAGCTGTGATGGACAATATCTAAACAAGTGGGTATAGCTGTGTTCCAATAAAACTTTATTTATAAAAACAGCCTACTTGGGGGCTATAACTTACTAACTCCCAAACTAAATGATTAAAATAGAAAATGCAGAGTGACATCAGCAAGATGGTGGACTAGCAAATCACAGCCCTCCTTGCCCCAGAAAACAATGATTTAACAACTACCCATCAATGAAAATTGCTCCAGAAAAGATCTAGATTACAATAAAGGATTTGCAGCAACCCTGGAGATCAAAATTAACCTGAGGATGACCACATAGAAAAACATAGGAAGCATTATACCTGTGTTGTCACAACTCTCAACATGGCACAATTAATTGCAAAGAGAGATCTTCTCAGCTGTAACCCATTGCCTGATGTGGAGAAGAGCAAAAGACTCCAGCATCCCTTGTCCAGGACCCACTACAAATACCCGCAGATTTTGCCTCCAAGGATCTCTGCAGTCTTTACTGATGCTGATCCATGTTTAGTGAGCTACCAGGAGTCCATGTTGCTATATCCCGTCAGAGCAGGAACCACCACTAAACCTCACCCTTCACCCTACAACCTTCGTACCTCTTTGCAAGAGTCCATGCTCTGAACCCAGGGTTGTCAACAGTGCATACTTGCTTGTGTTCTAACCTTATAAAAATGTTTTAAGGGACTCCTTCAATTCAAACAAATTCACACAAACAGGAAGACGAAAGCATATAAAACATTAATCTTGCTAGCAAATGAAAGCATATAGACAAATACAGAATAACAACACTGTAATGGTATCATGTGAGTTATTTTGATTAAGTTAAAAGGTAAAAGTCAGTTAATGGATACACAATACATAAAGAGCAAATGCTGACCTAAGAACACAGTGTGTGTGTCGAGGGGGGCAGTAAGCAGATATGTAGAGTTTTTATATGAATTGAAGTTGTCATCAACAAGAAATGTTATGCAAGCTCAGGACTAATCATAAAAGAAAAACCTATAATAGATACATAAAAGTTGAAGAGAAAAGGATCATAGTAAATCACAACAAAAAGTCATCAAGTTGCAAAAGAAGATGGCAAAAGGAAAAGGACAAAACAATTGCAAAACAAGCAGAAAATGGCAATATTAAGTCCTTACCTATCAATGACTACTTTAAATGTAAATGGATGAAACTCTCCAATCAAAATGAGATAGAATCAGAGAAGTCTAACACCCTCACCAAGGATTTTTTTTTTGTACTTCTTTGTGCCTCTTTTAGATATGGGTTGTTTTTGAAGCTGGCTGGAATTGCCCCAGTTGGTAGGAGAGCATGGCCAGCTTGGCTATGAGCCACCACATGTGGCACGGGTGGAGATTGAATTCAGGGCCATATTGCCTGCAATGCTGGATGCCAGCCATAGCCACTAATACGATGATTTGAAAAGTTGCAGTGGATGCTAGCATCTACCCATTGGAAACCATGGAACTGCTTCTGCTGCTGTTGCTACTGAACCCAGCAAGCTATGGCTCTTGGGGCTTGCCAAAGGATTTTCCCACAACCTACTGGCAGTGAGCACCTCCACTATGTCATAGCAGCCAAGTGCAGATGGGCCCAATGCACGTGTGCAGATTGCCATGTCGAGTGTCAAGAGCAAATAGGTGGCGTGCCAGTGCAGAAGTTCTCCAGTCATGTATACGTGCTGGCTCCATCTCCACAAGCCTTCTCTCTTGCCTATATAGGCTTCACTCTTCACATCCTCAGAGGGCCAGTCTGGGAATCTATTCTGCATACTGATTCCTTTGTACTCAAGCATAAGCCCCAATAGTGCCTCTTTTGGCTGGTATTGCTTTACCTTTTCAGAATGTCTATCTGAATTGAGCAAAAGAACCCTTGCCTGACTGGTAGCAAAAAGACATACAGTTGCTGAATGAAAAAAAGAAAAAGACTCTGCAAAACTGTTTATAAGATAATCACCATAATTTAAAGATATATTTGGGCTGAAAGCAAAGGTGTGGAAAAAGATTCTGTGCAAATGGTGATGAGGAGAAAGCAAAGGTGCCTATACTTAGACAAAAATAAACTTTAAGTGAAAAACTGTCTCCGGAGACAATATGCTGTGATAATATAGTGAATTCAATAGGAAGATACAACATCATACATACATAAACACCTAATATCAGAGGAACTAAATATATAGAGCATATACGGACAGATGGGGAGAGAAAAATATCAACAAAATAATAGTAGAGACTTCCATACACCATTTACAATAATAGATAGAACATCCAGGCAGAAAATACATAAACAACTGACTTGAATAACATTGCAGATCAAATGGATCTAACAGAAAAATACAGAACTTTTCATACAGCAGCAGCAGAATATATATCCTTCTCAAGCACTCATAGAATATTCTCCAGGAAAGATCACATGTCACCTCATAAAAAAGTCTTAACAAATTGAAGAAGATTGAAATAATTCCAAGTTATCTTTTCCAACAACAATGGAATGAAACAAGAAATAAATAACAACTAAAAACCAGAAAAATTCACAAATGCAAGGATACTAAACAAAACAATCTCAAACAACAATTGAGTCAAAGAAGAAATCAAAGGGAATTTAAAAAAGTATCTTGAGACAAATAAAAGTGAGTATGCAACATAATCTTATGGGATGCAGCAAAGGCAGTAGTAAGAGTGAAGTTTGTAACAATAAATACCTACATTAAGAAGGAAGAAAGAAAAAAAAGAAAGAAGAAAGATCTCAAATAAACAGCCTAAATTTATACTTGAAAGAACTAGAAGAAAAACACAAAGTTACAAGAAGGAAGGAAATAACAAAGATTATAGCAGAAATAAACCAAATAGAGAACAGAAAAACAATAGAAAAAAACAACAAAAATAATTTCTTTTGAAAAGATGAGCAAAATCAACAAGCCTTTAGCTATCCTAAGAAAAAAGAGATGATTCAAATAAATAAAATCCTAAATTAAATAGGAAACATTATGATGGATACCTCAGAAATGAAAAGGATCATAAAGGATGATAGAAAATAATATGCCAACAAATTAAATAATCCATAGAAAATGGATAAATTCTTAGGAACATGTAATGTACTAAAATGGAATTAAAAAGAAATAGCAAGCTTGAGTGGACCAATAACAAATAAAGAGATCAAATCCGTAATTGAAAACCTTCCAAGAAAAAAAAAGCCCAAGACCAGATGGCTTCAAAGTTAAATTCTACCAAATAGTCAAAAAGAATTTGCTACCAATCCTTCCTAAAATTTTGCAAAAAGTACAAGAGGGAACCACTTCTAAGCTCATTTTATGAGGGTACCTCACTCTGATACCAGAGCCAAAGATACCACAAGTAAAGAAAACTATAGGCCAATATTCTTGGTGAACACAGATGAAAAGTCCTCCATAAAGTACCAGCAAATTGGACTCAATAACACAGTAAAGAGATTATACACAATGATTAAATGGGATGAAGGACACTGGGATACAAGCATGCACAAATACACAGATATACACAAATCAATCAACATAGTATACTAATTAACAAAATGAAACGAAAACCACATGATTACATTCATTAGATAAAGAAAAACCATTTGACAATGTTCAAAACCTATTCATATTAAAACTCTCAACTAAACAGGTACAGAAGGAACACAATAAAAGCCATATATGAAAATCCCACAGCTGACGTAGTAATCGATGGGGAAAATGAAGGCTTTTCCTTTATGATCCAGTATAAGGCAAGGATACCCACTCTTTTCACCTCTATTCATGTAATTCCCAGCCAGAGCAACTAGACAAGAAGAAGAAGGAAGTCATTCAGTTATAAAAGAAAAAATAGGATTATAGACTTAAACACAGATTTGAAACTGTAAAACTACTACAACAAAACATAGGTTCTCTTTTTTAAATTAATTTTATTGATACACTTTTGATATATGTAATGGTCATATTCATCATAGGGAATTTGTACCTGTACAAAATATATCTTGATTCTTCTTTGTTCCCATCCCTCTCGCCTCCCATCAACCCTTCTTCCCCTCCTTCAAAACATAGCTTCTTAAAATAAGAACCAAGATGCATTATGTAAAGGTACAACTCCCAATGAGAAATGTAATTGTGTTGTATACCTAAAATGTACCAATAAAAGAATTTAACAAAACATATCTTCTTGCCATTGATCTGATAATTTGATATAACACCAAAAGCACAGATTTCAAAAGGAAAATGGACAAACAGTACTACAGCAAACTAAAAGTTTTCTGAATAGCAAAGAAAATATCAACAAAGTGAAAAGACAGTCTATAAAAATGGGAGAAAATATTTACAAAACATATATCTGATAGTGCTAAAATATAAAATATATGAGGAACTCATACAACTTAAGGGCAAAATGACAACCCAATTTTTAAAAATGGGCAATGGACCTGAATAGATATTTCTCAAAAGAAAACATAAAAACTGCTAACAGATACGTAAAGAAATGCCTAACATCATTAATCACCAAGCAAGTGCAAACCAACACCACAGTGAGCTCACACTTGTCAGAATGACTATTGAAAAAAAAAAAAGATAAGTGCTACTTAGGGTATGAAGAAAAGGGAGCCCTGGAATGCTGTTGTTGGGAAAGTAGATTGGTTACAGTCATTATGGAAAACAGTGTGAAAGTTTTTCAAAAGTTAAAATTGGATCTACCATATGTCCATCAATCTCATTTCTGAGTACATATGTACCAAAACAACAAAAAAAAACTAAACAAACAAACAAAAACAAGACTCCATGAAGTTAGGATTTGGAAAGATCTTGCACTCCATGTTCACTACAGTATTTTCACAATAGCCAAAATATGGAAAATTTAAATGGCTATTGACAGATGAACGGAAAAAGAAATGTGATATGTATATATATCTCACTCGCCCCACACACAAGCAAACAATGGAATATAATTCAGGCTTAAAAAGAGAGAACTCTTGCCATTTGTGAGAACATGAGTGAACCTGGACAGTATTATGTTAAATGAAGTGAGGCAGACACAAAAGGACAAATACTACATAACACTGTTTATGAGGAATAAAAAAAATCATACAGAAGCAGATAAAATGATGGTTGCCTGGGACTTGGGGATGGAAATGGGGACATGTTAGTCAAGGGGTACAAAGTTTCACTTATGCAAGATGAAGATCTTTTGGAGATCTAGTATACAGCAATATGAACATAATTAACCATACTGTATTATATATTTGAAATTTGCTAAGAGGATAGATCTTAAGTGTTCTCAATACACACACACACACACACACACACACACACATACACACATACACACAATGTAAATAATATCTTTTAAAATAATATAATAACCGGGCCGGGATTTAGCCCAGTGGTTCCACCACCTGCCTCGCAAGTGCAAGGTCCCAAGTTCGATCACTGGTACCAAAAAAAAAAAAATAATGATAATAATAATATAATAACCATTAAAATAAATTAAATGTTATTTTATTAAGTGCATAAAATTTAAAGATTTTATCAAAAATAAATGTGAAAATTAAGATTATTTTTATTTTCGAGTTAATTTTATTTTTTAAATATTCAAAATGAAAAGCAAAATATAAATGATAAATGATAAAGATCAAATTTTAAAACCAAAATTATTTTAGTAGAGTTGTTACTTGATTCACTCTTCTTGTCTTCTTTTTTTTTTTATTTTCTGGTACCAGGGATCGAACTTGGGACCTTGCACTTGCGAAGCAGGCAGTGGAACCACTGAGCTAAATCCTCTGCCCTTTTTTTTTTTTTTTCCTGGTACTGGGGATTAAACCCAGGGCCTTCACATTGAGCTGAGATACATCCCCAGCACTATCTATCTATCGATCTATCTATTGATGGATCGATCTATTGATCTATTTATTTATTTTTGAGACAGTGTCTCCTTAAGTCACTAAGTTGCCCAGGCCAGGCTCAAAACTGGATCCTCCTGCCTCAGTTTTCCAGAGTCCTGGGATTACAGGAGTGGGCCACAACACGTGGCCATTTGATTCAATCTTGCTATATATGTTTATAGACATGAGACAATTTGCCATTCTAGCATTCTACATCTACTGGAATCATGCTCCTCCCACAATAGTCTGACATATTTTTGGTTGTTGGTATAGAAAATGGGCCAAGATACATGAAATAATGTTTCCCTGGAATGTAATTAGAGTTTGTCATAGGAATAGGTGCTTCAGGGCCGGGGAATTAGCTCAGTGGCACCATGCCTGCCTCGCAAGCTCAAAGTCCTGAGTTCGATCCCTGGTACCAGAAAAAAAAAATAGAATAGGTATTTGGAAGTATGAGTCCCCAGTGACTGAACCACCCACTGTTCATTCATTTATTGATTCATTCTTCAATTCATTCATGCATCTTGTTTTTGAGATAACAGCAATATACTAGAACTGATCATTCATTTGTCTTGTTTTTGAGATAACAGCAATATACTAGAACTGATCATAAGCCTTGTGAAAACCTGAGGCATTTCTTCCCAACTGTGCATTCAGCGACATCACACTGGTTGCTTGAAATTAGCCATGATGGGACTCTTTACATCATGAAATTCAGTGAATGGTACAAATCGAAGCTTTTTCTTTTTTGCTTCAGAGGACCATATGTTAAACATTTGCTGTCACGTCAGTGGTTAGATGAGACCCTTTAAAGGGTGAGGCTCAGGAAAGAGGTCCTTCTTGTCCAGGTATAAGAGTAAAAATGGCCTTATCAGGAATGGCTGAATACTTTGTGGAACTGAATGCAAAATAAAAAGCTGGGGTCACTTATTCAAAATTTTCAGAATTTTAGGGTGGTGATATTGGAGCCTTAGAACTAATGGTGGGCTCTTCTGAGTGTGAGGGCCTTTGCGACTGCATAGGTCTTATTCTGCTGAAGCCATCCCTGGACCCATTCAGTGCTTTGGAAAGTGCAGGCTGATACATGGGTCCTCCCAAAAGATCCTGGTTTCCATGAGTTCGTTATCCTTGGTGGGTAAAGCTTTCCAGCCCTTGCTGACACCCGCTCTGTCCTCAGAACCTACTGAAAAATTTAGGAATCTGCCCCAGGCTCAGGAAAGTGCAGATGCATCCAACGTTTCTACAGAGTAAAACCACCTTGGAGTACCTAGGGATAGGAGAGGACAAATTTAGGAAGAAACTTTCCTTAGCCCTCTGACTCACAGGAGAGTCATACGTCTTAGTCAAATGAAAGATGCAGCTTGGCCTAGTGGAACAGAATGTGGCCTGGCAAGCAGAAAAATCGAAAACTCTTGCTGTGTCTTGGAAAAAGTTGTCACATCTCTCCGTGCCCAGTATCTTCACCTAGAAATACGTGTTGAGGTACACACATGCACAATAAAGATCCACCCTTTTGTTTGCACAAAAAGCGTAAGCATGATTTAGTTATCAATTCAGCTTTTGTTTGGCTTAATACCTGCCATGGTCAATTTCTCTTCAGAGAAATTTTAAGACTTTTCAAGAATCCACAGGGTTCAGAGAATGCAACTTGTGAAAACAAAACCCTTCTGGCCTTTCAGAACTTGAGAGAGGGCTAAAGAAGGGTCTGCTGGATGCTTCACCTCCCAGACCTCTTGGCCCAAGCCCCTGTATGTGGTATTGTTTGGTAAGATTCCTGAGGTCCTCTTGGGGATATCAGGTAACAGTCCCGAGAGCCCAGGAGTTTCTGGGATTGGCAGCAGGGAAGGGGGTATAAAATTTGATGCTAAAGAAAATAACTTTTTTTCTGGAGAAGCAGAGACATGATGAGAGCTGTCTTCAACCATCTGAAGAGCCCTTCTATAGAAGCACAAACTTGATCTTTGTGAATCCAGAGGAAAGAATTAGGAATAGCAGACAGAAATTATACTAATGCTGATTTCAGGTCATTTAAGCAAGTCCTTGCTAATGACAAAAGGGAGTTTAATAAAGAAAGAGAATGTTTAGGCAGTAGTACAGGTAGTATTCAACCAGAGCTCATGTATCTCTCTGCTTAGAGGCTAACAGATGGACATCTGGGATAGATGATCTTTCTTCTTCTTCTTCTTCTTCTTCTTCTTCTTCTTCTTCTTCTTCTTCTTCTTCTTCTTCTCCTCCTCCTCCTCCTCCTCCTCCTCCTCCTCCTCCTCCTCCTCCTCCTTCTCCTTCTTTCTCCTTCTGGATCGAACTCAGGACCTTGTGCTTGCAAGGCAGGCGATGGAACCACTGAGCTAAATCCCCAGCCCTCTTCTTCTTTTTTTTTCTTTTGTGGTACTGGGGATTGAACCCAGGGCCTTTGCACTGACGTCTATCCTCAGCCCTTTAAAAAATTTTTCCAATTTATTTTGAGACAGGGTCTCACTAAGTCACCAAGTTGTCCAAGCTGGCCTTGAACATACCCTCAGCTGCCTAGGGTTCTGGGATTAGAGGCAAATGCCACCATGCCCAGCTAGATGATCTTTCTTATGCCATAGGAGTCTGTGAACACATTGGACATCATCATATTTAAGTAAGACCAGCCTCATAGGGCCTCGACTCTTTTAACAAAATTTTAAAATCTGATTATTGCAATGCAAGCCATTTGAGATCATGTGATTGTCTTTCCTTCAGCAAGCTCAAAACACTTCATGCATCTCTTTTCTCTCATCAGACACTGGAGACAAGGCACCAGTGTCCACTGATTCTGAAACAAAGCCCCCCAAAAATGTGACTTCCGGGAGGTCATAGTGAATTTGTGGGGTAATTTGAAGCAGAACACTGGTTTCCTGACTTAAGCCCAACCCCAGTGACAGCCCACATAGTCCAAAACATGCTCCAGTGCTCTGGGATAGAAGAGGCTCACTTGACGAATTTGGAAATAATCTCACTGTGTTGAGATGAGTAGAAAACAGAATGTGAACTTCCCAAGTTCAAAGTCTTATTTCCTACTGGGAAAATGAGACATCTGGTTCATAGTTAAATAAAATGGATCCTAAGGGATCTCTGATAGTGAATTGCTTTTCTAAATCTGCCTTTTAGTAATTTAAACATACATGCTTTGGAAACATATGGATTGAATGTACAAAAACCTGGGGATGCTGTTGGATTAGTGAACAATTAGGGAATCTTGGAATAATGAGGCAGAAGGGTTTTTCAAAAGGTTGGCAGTCTATTCTGTCTTCCCCTTTGCCTAATTGTTTTACCTCCATCAAGCAAGAAGTGTGTGGTGAAAGCCTGCTGTGTTCTCAGCACCTGTTAGCAAAAAGTAGGCCAGGAGTAAGTAGGGTTTCAGCAAGACAGTCATTTTATTCTGAAGAAGAGAAAATCCTGTGATTTAACCCTGGTCTGGTGACATGCAACTAAAGGAATGTCAAGGGGCCAGATCATTAACAGTGGACCCTGTGGGAAATGGAGCAACTTAGCATTGTGCACACTAATACCCAAAGAGCCTGCTGCTGATTGAATTTGTGTGTGTGTGAGTGTGTGTGTGTGTGTGTGTGTGTGTGTGTGTGTGGCACTGGGGATTGGAGCTAGGGCCATCGCACTGAGCTATATCCCCAGCCCTTTGCAATTTTTTTAAATTATGAGAGCATCTCCTAAGTTGCCCAGACTGGGCTCAAACGCTTGATCCTCCTGCCTCAGCCTCCCAGAGTGCTAGGATTACAGGCGCGGGTCGCTAGGCCTGGTTTGAATTTTCTGATTACTCTTTTGTGGGTAATCCATTTTGCATTAAAGCCATCTGAAATAAAGATGTGCATTCCAGTCCTTGGAAGTATTGAATCATTCTCTCTGAGCATGCTTGTGTGCTTGTGTATGTGTTTATGCTTTGGTTGTTTACTCATCGATGAAAGTTGATAAACACAGCCCTTTACTGACCACAGGTTTTCAGGCTTGTGGCCAGATTGTCAGTCTTAGTGTCAGCTCACTTGGAAAGAGACTCATGAAGATCCAAATCCAGCCTTCCCCTTGTATCCCTGGCTGAGCAGAAGCAGGCTGGGGAAGAATCAAATACTTCTACATCTCAGAAGGGCAGAATTCAGACTGGTTTTGAAATCTCAGGAGGACTGAAAGGGATTTCAATAAGAAAATTTGACTAGAAGTACTTTAAAGAGCTACTGTCATTTCTGAAATACAGTCCAGCAATTGGGAAGCATGAGCACAGATTTCAAAAGGCATTGATAAAATGTAAACTTGAAATACCACTGTATGTTTTACTTCAAAGAACAGATATAGACCATGGGCTGAGTATTATTTTTCTTCAACTTGGATAACAGAAGACAGAAATTTTAAAACTCAAAGAATAGTTTTCAGGAAAATTAAAAATAAATATTTTAAGTATTTCTAATGGAATATTGTATAGATATTTTAAAAGAATGAAATCTGAGCAAAAATATATATTGAAATTCTTTGAAATATTTTTGCACTGAAGTCAGAAATTATTTCAGAATACCATTTTGAGTGACATATAATTCAAACATAGCAAAATACATTAATGAGAATGTTCATAGCAGCACTATTCATAAAATTTCCAAACTGAAAGCAATGCCAATGCCCATCAAGGATAAGGTAGAAAACTAGACTATTTAAAATAAAGGTTTAATAACATGAAATGCTACATGGCAGTGAAAAAAATGAGGCACAGCTACATATAACAACATGAATGGATTTCACAGACATGTTGTTGAGTAAAAGACATAAGACACAAAAATACGCCTTCTATGATTCCATTTATGTGAATTTCAAAAAGTGGCAGCATGAATCTTTGGTGATAGAGACCAGAATCAAGGTTTCCTTTAAACTAGGGGTGTGGACTGGGGCTGGAGCATTCTGGAATCAACAATTCATAGAGCTGCAGGGTGGGATTTGATCACTTGACTGAATGTAAGTTTTACCTGAATAAACAAACAATTGAACCTTAAAAATTTAAAGGAACAAGAGACATGTACTTGCTGTCTCCTTCTCTGGCTCCATTTCCCCCATTTTTCCATTCCTCAGATCCATCTTTTGTACTTCATCCTTTTCTGGGTTCTGGGTTTCAACCTGGAGAGCAGGGAGAGAGGCCAGTGCTGCAGAGTGTGCTGTGCACCTGCGTGTTCGCGTCAACAGACGCTGATTTCCTGGTGTACAGGGGACATAATGAAGCATCCTATCCCTAGTGGCTGGTAGATACCTGGCCCCACACTCTAGAAACCTCACTCTGCGCCCCCCCACACCCCCGCCTTTCCACTACAACAGCAGGAATCCACTGGACCAAAGGAAACTGCCCAACTAGAGACCATGCCCTTCCTTCTAGTCCAGACTCTGGTTACTCTAGGCCTGGGAAGTCCCTGCCCCAGGGCTTGGTGCCTGCTTCCAGGGCCTGTGAAGACCTCTGGAACTGGTCCGTCCACCCATGGAGGACATACAGCCCTTGGACAGGGGAGCACCATGTCTACCTGCATGTATGTAAGGTCTTCATGGTCCAGGATGGAGTTGGGACGGAAGAGAAAGGAGTCAGGAGGTCATGTGTGGGGTAAAAGCTGAGGAATCCAAGCATTTCAAACTCAGACCTGGGCTTCCAACTCACTATGAAGATATGCTTCATTTGTCAAGGTAGGAGGACAGAACATACTTTATTAAACAGCATTTGCTTAATTTATAACTCATCAATCTTTAGACATATGACAGTTTGGTCTCCCTTTGTCCTTTTTGCCTTGTCTGGCATATAGTAGCTACTCAGTACGCAAGAAACTGACTGCATACCACAAGTTCTCATTTCAGACTTGCCTTTCTGTCTCTGCATCTAAATGTGATTTCATTAATTGGTCCCATCCATTTATTACAGAGCAATTAGTAGCCCTGGTATGGCACACCAAAAATGACTAAATGTTCAGTTAGTCAACCTAACCTACATATCCCCACTACCACCTCTGAGAGGCACACAAATACCCATGGTGACAAAAGTTTTGCTGCATATTCTGCCAGTCAGCTTCAGGGACTGTTGTGGCCTAGGACTGGGTTTCCTGTTTTGTTCTGTTGTTGCTTCTGTTTTTTGCAAGGCTAGGGATAAAGCATAGGGCCTCTCAAATACTAGCCAAGTGCTCTACCAGTGAACTACATCTCAGCCCTCCCAGCCCCACCTTATGATCCTTTATGAAATCTGTCAGCTCAAGTAAACACTAATGCTTTTTATTCTTTTACTTGCATCGAAGGGCTGTAAACAGCTGGTTTCTGAGTGCAGACCCTCTAGCCTCTGAGCAAGGTAGGCGCTCCCAGGCTCCTGATTGTTACTTCTGGGTGTGAAGCACATGTCGAGAATGTGTAATTTAATATACATTTTAGGAGGTGACGAGAGACATGTGTTGTCAGAGAGGAGAAGACATTCACCATAGAGGACCTGAAGATGCACTGACAGAATGAACAGATAGGTACTGTACAAGGTGAATGACAGAAAGCAGATGAGCTTGAATAAAGCGGAGGGTCACGTGATGACATCTGTCTGGTTCTCAGGCACCTCACCCAGAACATAGTACATAGTAGGTACACAATAAATAGGAATTGAATGAAAAAATTAAATGAGGAGGTCCCGAGTCACGCGGAAGATGCCGAATCATCCCACTGCACACAGGCAGGTCTCTGCACGCCCTACCGAGGTCCCAAGTCACATGGAACACCCCGCTGCAGACAGGGAGCCACCTGGTTCCACACTACAAAGACGCAGAGGACACCAGACCACCAGACCAAGGTACTGAGTACCGCTGTTCCCGGCCCAGAGGTAGGGGCTTCTGAGCTCCCGTCCCACTGCTCCTGGTCCAGAGGAAGGGGCTTCCCAGTCACCATCCCTCCCACTGCTCCCAGCCCAGAGGAAAGGGCTTTTAGATCACCTTCTGTCCCGCTGCTTCTGGCCCAGAGGAAGGGGTTTCCGGGCCATCATCCCTCCCACCGCTCCCGGCCCAGAGGTAGGGGCTTCTGAGCTGCCATCCCACTGCTCCTGGTCCAGAGGAAGGGGCTTCCCGGCCACCATCCCTCCCAGTGCTTCCAGCCCACAGGAAAGGGCTTTTGGGTCACCATCCCTACCACTGCTCCTGGCCCCTGTCCCACCTCACCCAGCTCAGAGGAGGTAATCCGTGCAGGCGCTAACAGCCCCCTGCCTCAGTTGAAATGAGAAAACACGTAAATAAGTCTCAAAACCAGACTTCCAGATCACCTACAGCAACCCCAAAGGGAAATGAGATGGAACACTCTGATACTCAACCACTTGGACCCACTGAACTGGCAACAAAAGGGGATCTGGAAAAAATGAAATCACAAATAATTTCTCAGATAACAGGAGAAATTGTGCCCCTAGTGCAAGACATGATTAATAAATCTAGAGAGGAGCTCAGGAACATGATGGAATCCCAACATAAGAAACAAATGGAATCCATAAAACAGATGAAAATAGATTTCCAGGACATGAACAGCTCCATTGAAAGTCTACACAGCAGAATGAGCCAATGTGAGGACAGAATTTCAGATCTATAAGAAAAGATTGCAATTAGTGACCAGGAAAAGAAAAATTGCTTCAAAATTATAAGGGAACATGAGAAATCAATCCAGCAGCTGCTAGATGATGCAAAAAACAATAACATAAGACTGACTGGGCTCAGTGAAGAAACAGGAGAGAGTGGAGATGGCATAAAAAATCTCTTCACAGAAATAATGGTAGAAAACTTCCCAAGCAGGGGTAAAAGAGCTTGACATACAGATAAGTGAGGCATATAGGACGCCAAATAGCCTTGATCAAAAAAATCTCCACATAGGCATATAATTGTTAAGATTCCAGAAACACAACAGAAGGACAAAGTTCTACAAGCAGTCAGAAAAGAAACAAATCACATACAAAGGAAAGCCCATCAGAATCACAGCAGACTTCTCAACACAAACCATCAAGGCAAGAAGAGCTTGGAGTGACATATTCCAAGCCCTAAAAGAAAACAGCCTCCAACCCAGATTGATGTACCCTGCAAAACTATCTTTCAAAATGGATGGAGAAATAAGATACTTTCATGACAAACAGCACTTAGGAACTTTGTGAATACCAAACCAGCACTCTAAAGAATTTTACACAATATCCTAGGAGCAGACATTGAGGATCACAACCCCAGGAAGCAAAGCAGAATGAACCCATCTGGCATGACAAGAAATTAAATGGAAAGGGGGAGAACCCAACAAAAAGAAAAAGTCATGGCAATGACAAGTCAATACATTTCAGTTATAACCACCAAAGTTAATGGTCTCAATTCACCAATCAAAAGAAATAGACTGGCAGAATGGGTCAAGAAGCAAAATCCAACAATATGCTGCATACAAGAAACACACTTAATTTAAAATGAAACTCATAGACTGGAAGTTGAAGGGTGGAAAACAATACTCCATGTGACAGGAACCTGAAAAAAGCAGGAGTAGCTATCCTTTTTGCAGATCAAGTAGATTTCAAACCAAAACTGATTAAGAGAGATGAAGGACACTACATCCTTGTAAAGGGAAGAATCCAAGAGGAAGAGATGACAATCATAAATATCTATGTACCAAACACTAGTGCACCCAACTATATAAAACAAATATTAACGGACATGAAAAGTCATATATGCACTAAAACAATTGTACTGGGGGAGCTCAACACCCCACTGTCACAAAGAGATAGATCAACTAGACAAAAAATATATAATGAAATACTAGAACTCAATAGAACTCTTGAACAAATGAACTTAACAGATGTTTGCAGAGTCTTCCACCCCACAAAATCAGAATGCACATTCTTCTCAGCTGCACATGGGTCATTCTCCAAAATACACCACATACTCACACATAGAACATGTTTAAGTGAGTGCAAAGGAAGTGAAGTTATCCCCTGTATGTTATCAGACCATAGTGCAATGAAATTGGAGATCCATAGCAAAAGAAACTCAAAAAATTTCATAAACACGTGGAAATTGAACAACACATTTCTGAATAACCAATGGGTCACAGAGGAAATTAAAGAAGAAATCAGACAGTTCCTTCAATTGAATGACAATGACAATACAACATATCAGAATCTATGGGACACAATGAAAGCAGTCTTACGAGGGAAATTCACAGCAGTGAATACTCATATTAGGAAAACAGAAGGAGCCCAATTAAACAACCTGATGCTGCACCTCAAGCTTCTAGAAAAAGAAGAGCAGGACAACACCAAAGCTCATAAAAGGGAGGAAATTATAAAGATCAGAGGAGAAATCAATGCAATGGAGACTAAGAGAATGATACAAAAAAATCGATGAAGCCAAGAGTTGGATCTTCAAAAGAATCAACAAAATTGACAAACCTTTAGCCAACCTTGTCAGAAAAAGGAAAGAAAAGGCCCAAATCCATGCAATTAGGAATGAAAAGGGTGAAATGACAACAGACCCAGCAGAAATCCAGAGGATCATCAATACCTACTTCCAGAACCTATACGCCAATAAGATGGACAACACAGAAGAAATGGACAGATTCCTAGATACATATGAATTACCAAAGTTGAACGAAGAAGACCTAAACATTCTGAACAACCCAATATCAACCAATGAAATTGAAAGTGTAATTAAAAACTTATCAAGTAAGAAAAGCCCGGGCCCTGATGTCTTCACTGCTGAATTCTACAAGACATTTAGAGAGGAACTGCTGCCATTACTGTTTAAACTCTTCAATGAAATTGAAAGGGAAGCAATACTCCCAAATTCATTCCTGGAAACAAGCATCACCTTGATTCCCAAAGCAGAGAAAGACCCAACTGAAAAAGAGACCTATAGGCCAATCTCACTAATGAACATAGATGCAAAAATCCTTAATAAGTTAATGGCAAACCGAATGCAGAAGATCATCAAGAAGATCATACACCCTGATCAAGTGGGATTCATCCCAGGGATGCAGGGATGGTTCAATATACGCAAATCAATCAGTGTAATACACTCTTATCAATAGAGCCAAGGACAAAAACCATATGATTATCTCCATAGATGCAGAAAAAGCATTTGACAAAATCCAGCATGCATTTATGATAAAAAAAAAAACCCTACAAAAATTGGAATAGATGGTCTCTACCTCAAACTGATAGAAGCCATCTATGAAAAGCCAACAGCCAATATCATACTAAATGGTCAAAAACTGAAATCCTTCACACTAAAATCAAGAACAAGTCAAGGATGTCCACTATCACCACTCTTGTTCAATATAGTTCTGGAAACATTAGCCATGGCAATTAGAAAAGAGAAAGAAAAAAAGGAATAAAGATAGGAAATGAAGAAGTCAAATTGTCCTTATTTGCAGATGACATGATACTCTATATAGAAGACCCCAAGAACTCCACCCAAAGTCTTCTAGACTTAATAACTAAATTCAGTCAAGTAGCTGGTTACAAGGTCAACACACAAAAATCAATAGCTTTCCTCTACACCAATGACAGACTCACTGAGAGAGAAATAGGGCAAATAATTCCTTTCACAATAGCATCCGAAAAACTGAAATACCTAGGAACATCCTAACGAAAGAAATCAAAGACCTCTTCTCTGAAAACTATGGCACTCGGAAAAGAGAGATTGAAGATGATATCAGAAAATGGACAGACATCCCCTGCTCCTGGGTAGGAAGGATTAATATAGGGAAATGGCCATACTTCCAAAACTGCTATATAGATTTAATGCTATTCCAATTGAGATCCCAGTAGCATACTTCATGGACCTTGAGAAAACAATGCACAAATTCATTTGGAACAAGAAGAGACCCAGAATAGCAGAAGCAATTCTAGGTAACAGAGACATGGCAGGGGGTATCACAGTCCCCAACCTGCAACTCTACTACAAAGCTACTGTGATAAAAACAGCATGGTACTGGCAAAGAAACAGACTTGAGGACCAGTGGAACAGATTAGAAGATGCAGAAACAACACCAGACACTCCCAGCCATCTCATCTTCAATAAAGGAGCCAAACACCCTCACTGGAGGAAAGATAGCCTCTTTAATAAATGGTGCTGGAAAAATTGGGCTTCAGCTTACCAAAGATTAAAACTAGACCTGGGGTGGGGATTTAGCTCAGTGGTTCTGCCACCTGCCTTGCAAACGCGAGGACCAGAGTTCAATCCCCGGTACCAAAAAAAAAAAAAAAACCTAGACCTGTATCTCTCACCATGCACTAAACTAAAATCAAAATGGATTAAAGATCTAAATATTAAAATAGAAACTCTGAACCAGTAGGAACAGAGGTTAGGTAGAACCCTTGAAGACATCGGTGTAGGAAAAGATTTTATGAACAAAACCTCAGTTGCCTGTGAACTAGCACAAACAATCAACAAGTGGGATCTCTTCTTATTAAAAGGCTTCTGCACAGCAAGAGAAACCACCAGCAATGTGAAGAGACAACCCACAATGTGGGAAAAAATCTTCACCTGCTCTTCCTCAGACAAAGGTCTGCTATCTCGAATCTATAAAGAACTTAAAAAGATCAGATCTCCCAAATTTCAAGACCCAATCCAAAAATGGGCATCTGAAATGAACAGACATTTCTCAGACAAAGAAGTAGAAATAGCAAATAAATCCATGAAAAAATGTTCAACATCACTGGTCATTTGAGAGATGCAAATGAAAACAATGCTGAGATTTCACTTCACTCCAGAAAGAATGGCTGCTATCATGAAATCAACCAATAACAAATGCTGGTGGGGCTGTGGGGAAGAGGAACCCTGCTCCACTGCTGGTGGGAGTGTAGACTGATTCAACCACTGTGGAAATCAGTATGGAGATACCTCAAAGAACTAGGACTGGAAGTCCCATTTGACCCCACTATTCCACTGCTGGGGTCTTCCCCAAAGAATTAGATGAATCATACCACAGTGATATATGTGTACCCATGTTCATAGCAGCACAGTTTGTAATAGCTAAAACTTGGAAACAGCCCAAATTCCCATCAACTGGAGACTGGATAAAGAAACTGTGGTTTTTTAATAAAATGGAGTACTACTCAGCCATAAAAATGAGAAATTAGAGACATTTACGGCTAAGTGGGTGCACACTGAGGCCATACTCTTAAGTGAAATAAATAGGACACACATGAATATATACTGAATAGTTTCTCTGGTGTAAGAAACTGAAAGTGTAAATAAGGACTAAAATGTGTAATAGGTAATGTGAAATAGGAAGAAAAGGGCCAAAGGGGAAGGAAGTGGGAGGGCTAGGGGAAAGCATAGAAGGGAATGGCATTAATATGAGAAAATGGAAAAATAGGAACAAAATCTTTGTAAATAGGGAGGACTGGATGGGTTTGAAGGGAGGGCTGGGCAAGGGTGAAAAATAAGAACCAAGACAGACCATGTAAAGGTGCAAATTTCCAATGATGAATGTCATTATATTGTGTACCTAAAATGTACCAATGATTAGAATGAATAATCGATAATGCAAAATAGGAAGAAAAGGTCCAAAGGGGTAGGGGTAGTGGGAGGGGCCGGGGAAAGGAAAGAAGGGAAAGGAAAAATGCTGAGAAATGGAAAAAATGGAAATAAAGTCTTTGTAAATAGGGAAGGGTGGAGGGGGTGAAGGGAGGGCTAGGAATGGGGAAAAAATAAGAACCAAGATGCATCCTGTAAAGGTACAATTCCCAATGAGAAATGTAATTGTGTTGTATACCTACAATGTACCAATAAAAGAATTTAATAAAAAAAGAAAGAAAAACTTAAATGAATCACTTAGTAAGGCAGGGTGTGCAGTTGTGAAGAAGAGATTGGCTGAGGTATTTACATTTGATGCTACAGGCAAGAGGGAGCCATTGAAAGTTCTTGAGCAGAAGAATGCCTTAGTGAACAAAGTGTTTAAGATTTGTCTGTCATAAAGAAGAAGTTAGAGACAAGGAAGTCAGCAATAGCAGGCTTTCCTGACTCACTGTGCTTTCCCAAGTGTTGTGGATCACTTCTATGGTTTTCATCAAGTAACATCCCAAAGCTACAGGAAAAAGGTGATTATGAGTCATCATTGAGTTTTCCTTGTATTCAATTTTGCATTAGCTCCTCACAGCAGTGCCTGGATCTGGGGACAAGTGCTATCTACTTCACAGCAGGTTTGCCATGACTGAGTCATAGACCTGAATACTCTGGAGGCCAAGAGCTGTCGGTCAAAGTAAGCAAACACATTATATGGAATGGCATTTATGTCTCATCACAAGGGACATTTTCTCTGAATCACCGAATTCACTTCGGAGCCAGTATCTTTTGTATCAGTCATTGGATTTCTGAAGATACAACATTCCCCCAGGACCAATTTGCAGACACACAACAAATTCCAATAGGAATAGTCCATCAATGCTTTAAATTGTCAAGAGCTCCCCACCCAATTTACCTGAGCTAATAGAATTGGCACATATTCCAGTGTTTGCACTGGAGCACGCACACTACTCAACCAAAAGAAGGAGATGCAAACAGATGTGTATTGTGGCAGCTCAGCAAAGCCCACACATGGTCCAGAACAGAAACAATGTGGCCTGTGGCCTCCTAGCTCAGAGACCAAGTTAATAAGAACAGCTACCACTTACTAAGCACTTCCCAGATGCTGGGCCCCATGAGGTTCCATGTACCTGGTGTCTAGCCCCATTTTCACAGCCCCCTGGGAGGTGGGGGCTTCTAGCATCTGACCCTGCAGAAAAGGGGATGAAGACATTAAGTAATTCAGAAAGATTAGGATTAGGCCACAGACCCCAAATCTTACCTACCGCGAGACTCAGGCAAGTCACTTGGCATCGGTTTCCCCATCCAAAGAATGTGGAAATAATGGTACCTGCCTCATAGATTTGTTGGAAAGATCAGACTAGCAGACTGCCTAACACCATGTAAGCATTAATAAATGCTAGCTTTTCAGCTTTATTGAGGTACTTGGCAAATAAAAATTTTATATATTTAAGGCTATATACATATATATATACATATACATATATGTCACCACATTAATTAAAATATCCATTACCTCACATAGTCACTATTTTTTTCTTTTTGTGGCAAGAACAATTAAATTGCACCCTCTTAGCAAGTGTCAAGTATACAACACAATATTGTTAACTATAGGCATCATGCCAAATGTCAGGTCTCTATAAGTCACTCATCTAGCTTGACTGAAACTTTACACCCACGAACCACAACTCTCTATTTCCCACCACCCCTTAGCCCCTGGGAACCACTATTATATTACAGTCTCTGCCTCTAGGAGTTTGACTATTTCAGATTCCACAGATTTGTCTTTCAGTGTCTGGTTTATTTCTCAGCATATGTGCCGGGTTCATCCATTTTGTCACAAATGGCAGAATTTCTTTCATTTTTAAGGCCGAGTAATATTCTATTACACGTGCATGTATGTGCACCAGATTTCCTTTGTCCACTCATCCACTGACCAAATTATTCTCCAATAGGCTTTATGGCTTCTGCCTTCGAGTCATCAGCAGATCCTGGCACCCTCGCTCAGATTGGGTGGTAACAAAGCAGTGGGCACAAATACTAACAGTGCCAATACAGATGAGCTACCTCTATTTTCTGGACTTTTTAATTCTGGGCACCATCCCAAGAACCTGGATTTCCAAAAGTATCTTCTGAAAAGGAAAAAGGAAAATAAGAAAGAACAAGGCAGGAAACTAACAAAACGGCTTCAGTTAACATAAATAAAGAACAAAAGTCAGAATCCTGTCCATTCTGTGTATGTTGATGTAATTAAAGGCAAAGATTCAAACTCAGTCCAAGAGACTGGATTGCAGCACTTTGTGTGGGCAAATGGCCAGAGCTGAGCTCACCACACACAGCTACCACGCCCACCAAAGTTGGAAGCCAACAAGAGTAACCACTTCATTGAGCCAAGCATAATCATTCAGCCTAGGTGTTTGGGCCTTTGCAGGTATTTTTCTGCCCAAACTTGAAAAAAAAAATCCCCTAGTTCCTACTGCCTTGGAGGCCAACTCAACGTAGCAACTTGGAATCATCTGCATAAACTAGAAGCACATCAGCGTTGAGATCATTTGCTACCATAGGCCCAGCTTCTCTGGAAATCAGAGGTATTATTATTTTGCTAATTAGATTTCACTTACTGTATGGAATGCCCAAACATTTAGGATTTAGAGAAGGAAGTATCAAACATTATGACAACTCCAGTCCATGAACGATGAACCATAACAGCAGAGAGGTGGTGCTGGCTAGAAAGACTGATGTAGCATACAATTTTTCTCAGGAGTGATCATCTCTAAGGGGCTGGCAGTTTGCTCATTGCTGCTTCATCCTTCCTTTCTGCATCTGCACGTATTTCAAGGCCAAACCTGAGGCCCCCTGCTTCCAGGAAGCTCCCTTGACCAACTGTTATAGTCTTCCTTATTTGAACTCACCTAACATGCCATTGTTCACTACAGTGAGCTGTTTCTGCTGCAATTGTGTGAGACTAATATTAACACTAGTCACTACCGTATTTTCTTAGCTGAGCATGAATCCATGGCTTCTCACCCTATTTAGCCCTGAAAATTGAGGATTGTATAATTTTAAAATATATAGTTTATCCCAAATATTTTCAAATAGATTTCAAGATATCTGGGCACATTGTCTTAGAATTATTTGTATCTTTCACAGAATTTAACAGTTATACCTAAAGAAAGTCATAAATTCTTATTGACTGGAGAATCAATAAAGGTTATGAGTCATTATTTGTTGTTTAGATTTAGACTCTCTCCCCAAAATTTTATGTATTCAAAAGTGGGGCTTTTTAGAAGGTGATTTGATCATAGGGGCGCTATACTCATCAGTGATTTCATCCATTGATGAGTTCATAGCTAAATGAGTTGTTGGGAGGTGGGGCCTGGTTGAAAGAGGTGGGTCACTAGGGGCGTGACCTGCAAGGGTGTATTCTTCTCCTTTGTTCTTTCTCTCTTTCTACTTCCTGGCTACCATGGGGTGAGCAGCTTTCCTCTACCAGGCCCTTCTATTGTACCATTTCTGTCTTAGAGCCTGCCAACTCTACATGTACCGAACCCTCTGAAGCCACGAGCCACATAAACTTCTTTTTTAAATTGTGAATGTCAGCTATTTTTTCCTAGAGATGGGAAAGTGACTAACAGTCATTGACCCATAAACATCAAATACACGAATTGGGGCCCTTAGTCTTATACCAAGAGCCAAAGGAAGGCTTCTGCCCTTTCTAGGGTACTCAAGACTAAACACACACAGCATGGATTGACATGGTCCAAATGTCTGTGGCACCAGAGAGGAACAGTGGCCAAGCGACTGAAGAATCTGAGAAGATCCTAGACTTGAGTTAGCATTCTCCATGACTTTCACTACTTAGGACTTTCAAATAAACATACAAATATTAACGTGCATGTGTCCCTTTATATGATTAGTAAAGCTTCCTTGTTATTCCTCAAACACATTAAGAATTCTCCTGCCTCTGGGTCTTTGCACATGCTCTTCCCTGTATTGCAAAGCTCTTCCTTCTAGTACTCCTATTACTCACTCTAAATTTATTGCAGTTTGACGTCGCTGCTCAACAGATATTCCCTATGTGAGGCCTTCCCTGACCACTCAGAACTCCACCTCCAAAACTCTCCATCCACCCCCCTGCATGTATTTTTCCTTAGATCTTTTTGCCACTTGACTTAAAACTTGACTGGTTTGTTTATTGCTTCTTTTCCTCCTTTAGAATGTAAGCTCCATATGGTGGAAAGTGGTACATTCTCTGTCTCATTTACTATTTTCCCAGTGCTAAACACAGTTCCTGGCATGTAATACTCAATAAATATTTTCAGAGTGACTGAATGGTATGAGAATTTAGTTGTAAAAGGTTTGACCCTTGAGATCCTTAGTACTGCTCCTTGAATGCATTTAAAACATGTAAAATTCTTTTCTAATTATTTCTGACAGTGATGACCCTCCTCATTCATTCATTTATCTCACTGGTAAAAATAGAAAGTACTAGGATATAGTGAGATAATATGCTAAAACTTTACTGTGTTCTGGGCATTATTACAAGAATTTTAGACAGGGCATTTTATTTCATCTCTAGCAAGAACCCTATAAGGGAATACTTTTAAAATTCCTATTTTTCCCTTTCCTTTTTTCCCCCCAACACACATATCATGTACAGGTAAAAATTCCTTATGACAAATGTTATCAATATGTATATCTAAAATGTGCCAATATAGAATAGTTTTAATAATAAAATGAAACTCATATTTTATAAATAAGGAAATTAAGGCTCCTAGAAGTTAAGCAACTTATCCAAATTGATAAGTCTGACTGTTTGATTATTCACTATTCGTGGTGTGGGGGAAAAGTGATTGTACAGCCACTGAAGAATTTGAAAACAAACTTGGTCAACACCAAGGCAACCCAAGGCAGCACCCTCTTTGCTTCCAGCAGCAAACCCAAACAACACAGCAATCACCCTTTCTAGTCATCTGTATACAATCGCTCCCTTCTGAGAAGTTCATTCCTTCTATCTGTGCCTAGGGAAGTCTCTCTCCCTCTTTCAAGGCCCCAGCATATTTTGCCTCTTCTCTGAAGCCTTCCCTAATGTCCTGCTCTCTCGTGCCTAATTGATACAGCCGATAGAGGTGATCATATCAGATGGGGGAACACGAGGAGGCCACGCATTTCTTAAGTGGCAAAAGTAAGATTACAGCCCTCATCTAACTGCAGAATCCATGTTTTTTTCCATGTAAACATTAAATTATTGCCTCACATCAAGGCCTGTGTACTCCACTTTCGTATCAGCTGAGTCTCCAGAATTGGAAGTAAAGTACATGAAGAATGTACAACTACCTAATGATCACATGCAATTAGGAGATTCACATGAAGTCTCTTATGACTAAGGCTCTTCCCCACTCTATCCCTTTCCCTTTATCTTACAGTAACTCAGTAGCAGCAATACTCATATATTTCTCCTCAAGTTCAGAGAAAACAGAAGGTTGGGCAAAAAAATGATGCTGTCCATGTAGGCGCTGTGGGAGGCCCTTGGTGTAGCTCTGGATGCAGCTTATGCCAACTCTGGGGCATACTCAGAAATCCTGGGGACCATAACCTCCAACATATGTCCTGGCAGGAGAGGGAGCTGTGTGAGAGAAAAAGGCCGTTATGAATTAAACAATAAAAGAAGCTTGGGGAACATGCAAACCCCAGGGTCTGATTCTCTAGCCAGGGTTCTCAATGTGCGCTTCACGGACCACCAGGCTCAGGATTGCCTAGGGAGCTTATTAAAAGTATAAAATCTGGGCCGGGGATTTAGCTCAGTGGTTCCACCGCCTGCCTCGCAAGCTAAGGGCCTGAGTTCGATCCCCGATACCAAAAAAAAAAAAGTATAAAATCTCAGGCCCCAAATCAATATTCACATGCTTCCCCAGCTGATTTCAGCATGCACTAAAGTTAGAGACTCATGGCCTTTATCAGCCTCAATTGCTTAAAGCAGTGGACACATCAAAATCACTGTGGGAGCTCAGAAAAAAACATAAGACTCCTGAAATTGCGACTCGGGTAGTCTCAAGAGGCCTGAACACTTGAGAATTTTGTTTCCCAGGTGATTTTAATGTTCAGCCATAGTTGTACACTACTGTCTTAGAAGAAAGCCACCCATCCCTCTCCATCCAAGACTGTTTTATATGTATCTGCATCTAGATACAAATTTAATTTGTAAAGTTTTTCTACTGGACCTGAAATGTAAGGTAGCATCTTCTGGGCAGATGTGGTATCCATGGTGAGTGACCATGGCTCGCCCAAGAGAGATACAGGGTGGTCTGACTAGTCACCTGGGGAAAATGATCGTGTCTCGTCATCGTTCAGTTGCTCAGTCTCCCTCAGAGATCTAGGCCACAGCCACTTCCCTAGCACGGATGAACTGGCATTGTCCACTATGGCATTTATCCCACTGAAGTTTTATCCTTTCTGTTGGGCTCATTTGCAGCTGTCTTAAGATCTGGAGATTGGAATAAAGGTGAAGACCCAAAAAGCTGACTTTTGTTTTTCTATTCACTGCCCTGACCACAAAGAAACAAGGTTTGCCCAGAGTAGTCCCCAAGTTCACAGCTTCGGCTACCTAAAAATCTTCAGAGCCATTTATGTGCCTCATCTGTGTTTGATGAATAACCATCCATCCTCCTGTGACTGGGATAGCTGCTTGTTGTTGTAGGTAAGCAATTGTATAAATTACCTCTCATCCAAGTCACAAAATATGTTTGCCAAAATGATTTCTTTTCGAATTGTAAAAGTGGAAATCGAGTGCACAGAGAGAAATTGAGTTTGCTCCGAGGGGCTATGAGTGCACCATTAAGAAAGCCTTGAAAAGAGATTAGCAATCCATCTGGTATGCTTGCACATCATTTAGTGCCATTTTGGGGCATTTCTGAAGCAATGACAGTCATGGTGGGGAGGAAGAGGAGGAGGTTTCACTGGCCATTAAAACAGTATACCAAGACGCTGTGGTTATCAGGGCACACAGCTGGGGAGTGCTCCACCAGCTCTGACCTCAGTTCAGGGAGAATTGCAAAAGCTCCAAAGCTTAATAAAAATCAATGCTTGGATTCCAATGCCAAGGGATTCGTTAAAGCATCGTCATAAGCTGCAGGCCAAGTTCTCTGAGCAAAACAACTCTGTATCCTTGGATATAAACTCATTCATTCTCTCTCTCTCTCTCTCTCTTTCTCTCTCTCTCTCTCTCAACCCTTGACTAATAGATGAACTTATACCTCTGATCCATCATTTTGTAAGCCAATCTGGGAAAATCTTTGCTAAATAGGGCATACCTAAAGTTAAGTTTTTGCCAAAAATTCCCATTCTTTAGCAGTCTTAAAACAAAGATATATAATCAGGACATTGTGTACAAATCATGCTTTAATATAGTCAGTTACATGTATGTAAAATAGTTGTTCTTTAGTAGACAGTCTGTTTTCTTCTATGGCATTTGCTTTTACTGTTATAAGAAACTTATGCTCTCCATAGTACACAAGTATGTAGCCAAGTGGACTACACTTTCATCCATCTCATCATGAAAGTGAGGAAGTGTGTTTATCCTGTCTGAACACCTTGTCTCAAAAGTTGAAAGCTTGGCCACTGGGACTATTTGCCAAATGACAGAGAATAGTCAAAGATCATGCAGAATAAATCAAAGCAAAGATGCATAATGAAAACGCATACCCCTTAGCAGCAAAAGCATGCTCTGAGCAAAACAAGGAGCTAAGACGCAGAGATATGCCACACTACTGAGAAATATAGAATGTGTTTAGTTGGTTCCTAATTCAGAGTTCCTCTGCCTTGCCTTGTTTTCTGTTTGCTCAGAATTGGAAAGTTATCATTAGGTTTTGGAGACTCCACAACAATATGTGAAGTCTACGAGGGAAGGGAGTTCTGTCTTCTGTGTTCACTGGCATGTCTCCTTTGTATAGGTAAGGGCCTGGCATACAGTAGATGTTCAATAAATACTTCCTGTTCTTCTTACCTGAAAAGCAATCTGAGTTAAAAACCCAGGTGACTGCTTTGAGCATTTACTCAGCTATTCCTAATGCCGTGAGAAAGGAACAAGATTCTTCCAATTCTGTGTCCCCTGGCCTTCGCCCCACTGACTTTATGAGTTTTGAGTCAGGGCTCCATGATCCACTCCAGGGTTGGCAACCATGAGGAGGAGGTATGGAAGGGGAGGCATTGTCTAGGGCAGGACTGTCAGTGAGATAGCAGGTAGGAAGAAAGGACATTCTGCATCTGAGAGGACTTCAGAAACCTGGCAGGCACAATGCATTCAGCCTTACCAAAGGGCAACCCAAGTGGGCTGATGCACAAGAGCAGTCTTATGACCCATCTCTGGCCACCAGGACAAGAGCTTCTCAGTTCCCACAGACATGGAACAATTTGGAAACTCTAGGCAGGTTCCACATGATACTGAATACCAGAATCAAAATCTCTGGAGTCTACCCAAAAAGAAGCTACTTGACCAACTGGGCCAAACATAGTCATTCAGTTTCATGTAGTTAGATCAGTCTATGTCTTAGTTACTTTCTCGTTGCTGGGACAAAATGGAAACGTTTGCTCTAGCTCACAGCTTGGAGCGGTTTCAGTCCGTAGTCAGCTGGCTCCAAGGCAGAATGGCAAGGCAGAGGGGCCTGGCAGAGAAGAAACTGTCCATGGCAGGGCAGGCAAAAAGCAGCCAGAAGTGAGCCTCCCTTTACCTTTTATTCTGTTCAGGCTACAAGCCTATTGGTTGGTGTCACCCACACTCAGGCTGGACTGTTCCATTAACTAAGATAAACCATTCAGTGGACTAATTTAGTTATCACACACCCTCAATCCATATTCATACACCCTAGATCCAGTCACTTCTGAATAGCCTCACCTATGAGTGCATGAGGCTTTGGGGGGACCTGTAGATGTAAGCCAGAACAGTCTGGATGCTGAAGAAGATTCTTTTCTCAAGAATATTGCCTGCTAAGAACAGCCTAGTCATTTGTTGAGTAGAAATGAATATTTTTTTAGACAGGGTCTTGCTGCATTTTTCAGGCTGGCCTTGAACTCACCAGGTAGCTTAGGTTGTACTCAAACTTGTGGTTGTCCTCCTGCCTCAGCCTCCTGAGTGCTGGAATTACAAGTGTGCAACATCATGCTTGGCATACAAGTGAATTTGATTTACATAAGAGCATAAGATTGAGTTAGAAATGATTTCTATAAACTAAAAAATTTATTGTAAAGATAGTGAAGCAATAACAAAATAACAAATTTGGGAGCTGAGAAAGTATCCATAATTCTGCGACCTTAAAAAGTTTCTTTTTTATATTTTTCTATCTCTCAACTCTTACGTGGATTGATACTCTCATTATACTGTATATACATATTCTCTTTAATTTTTTAAAACATTATGTCTTACTAGCATGGTTTAGATCTAACATGTCCCCAGAAGACTCATGCGTATGGAGGTGGGGGCGTTTGGAAGGTGCCTGGATCATCACTGAATTCATCCACTGATGGAGATGGTATTTTTGAGAGGTGATGGAAACTTAGGAAGTAGGGCCTAGTTGAAAGGAGTGGGTCATGGAGAAGTGACCTTGGGGACTTCATCTGGTCCCTCGCCTTTTCCTCTCTGCCTCTCTTGCTCTTTTAGCTTGCTGGATGCCATGAGGTGGGCAGATTTTGTCTGCCATGCCCTTCTAGTGTGATGTCTCCACCTTGCTACTATAGGCCTAAAAGCAATGGAGCCAGCTGACCACGGACTGAAACCTCTGAAACTGTGAGCCCAAATAAACCTTTTCTCCTTTAAGCTGTTTATGTCAGGTATTTGGCCACAGTGTCAAACAGCAGACTAATACATTCACCTAAGCGATACATATTCATAATAAAAAATTAATATAGACAAGCAAAAAGAACATTAAAATGGCCTATAATTCTTTTAATCAGGGCTAACAACTGGTAAAATTTTGGTTAGCCACTCTTAGCACTTTGGTACATACTTCCCAAATACGTGATACAGACACAGATATAGATATAAAAATATTTTATACATACACATACATATGCAAATGCATGCAGACCCCAAAGATCCTATTTAAGAAACTCACTTAATGATTGCTTATGAACATGTTTCTGTATCAATAAGATGACTTCCTACAACCTTTCCCAGACTTATAACTCTAGAATCATTGTTTTACATTCTGATCCTCAAAGATGTTGCGTTAAATATGCATTCATTAACCTAGTCATGCTCCATTACCCATTGCGTCCCCTCCACTGTGCTAGATATCATGGGGAAGTACATACTTATCTACCATTTATTAAAACTGCCTAGTACATACCAGGGATTGTGTCACTGGAACACTGCAAATATTCTCTTGTGACAACCACATGAAATAGGTACCATTGTTTCTGTTAGATGAAGAAACAGGGAACCTGAGGCATTTAAGCTGTTCCCACAGCTAAAAAGTAGAGGGGTTCCAAGGTGCAGATATATCTGTCTAACTTTCAAGCCCACCCTTGTCTCTGAGGGACTAGTTTGAGAGCTGACTTGTGGCAGTTCTGATGATTAGAGAATGGGCTGGAGCAGAGTGAGCAAGGACTGAAAGACCAACAAAGAATCTCAACTTGTTACATATAACCCCAAGTGCCATGAGCCATGAGAAATGGAAGAAATCCCTACTGGCTGGAGTAGTCACAAAAAACTCCATGGAAAGATAAGAGTCAAAGACAGATCTTGAAAGATAAGCAGGAAAAGTACTCTGTATGGGTTGGGGTAGCAGCAATGTCAAAGGCTGGGTAGGGGAGACTTAACACTGACAGACTCAGCCTAGAAACCAGACTGGCCTCATGAGAGGAAAAGGTTTCCCTGGCAAAAAGTGTGGCTGAATAGAGACCACTGCCTGCGTGTATGTTCCTGCGCGGTGTCAATAAGAGTCACTCATACTCTGACAATACTTGAGAAGCCAAGATATGTAGAACATTCTGTTTCCATATGGTTAGTCAGTTATGAATTCCAGAACTTGGAAACCTTGCAACCTTTGGAAAGAACTAGACTGCATATTAAGGGATTAAAGTTTGAAATGTCATTTTCCATTTCTGTCCAAATGAAGTTGAGACATATTTGATGAAAAAAATTAAGCTTTCCATGACTAGCTCCTCACATGGTATCTGAATGATTTGGATTACTAGTTTACTTGATGGTAACCACTAAATGCTAAGATGGAAATCATCTTCAATCACATGATTTTCAGCATCAAAGACAAAAACTGGTTTTCAGAGGTAAGCGCAATGCTTAAATTTTTTCTTCTGATTAGCTTTGATAATTCTATCACTTTACATAGCAGTCTTCCCCTCAAGTTCCACCTATCATTCCTGTCTTACTGGCTCCTTAGAGTAACTTTCTTTTAAACACCCTCTTTGATGGACTATACCCATTCTGAAATTAGGGTCCATCCATGGAGACAAACCACTTTCCTGAATTCTGTACACAGGTGCAGACTATTTTAGAACATTTTTGTCTAGGTGATACAAAATGCTGCTTTTGTCACATTTTTAAACTTTTCAACCAATTATTTTGATAACAAGTAGATCCAGTTTGAAGATAAGCTATCATACTTGTATTTGTTCACTTCAACTATCCAACAGTGGCAAATGGTTCAAAGGTCATCAATATGGGTTTGATTTTAAAATTCCCTGTTGAAACCAGAGCAAACACAATGTTGCACTAGGCTCTTTCTGTATTGTTTAGCTTGGATGTAGGGGAGAGAGGCTCTTGGGAAGGTAGGTTGCAACGGTCTTCAAAGAAAACTTTGAAAACTGCCACTTCCCCAGTTCTCTTTTAGCATCCAAATTCTGCTGCTGATCAGAGTTGGCACTCAATAATAAAGGGGAAGATAGAAGGAATGTGAACCCTTGGACACGCGAAGGACAGGGGGGTTGGTCTGAGAGATTCACAAGGTGATCCATGTTGAGGATTACTTTGGCCAAATGGCTTGGACTGCTATTAGTCTTTGCTGTCTTCAGATGCTCAGTAGTGAGTCATCTGCTGGAATATGATTAATCCTGTTCTGTAGGAATAAACAGTACCAAGACTCCACCCAGATCTCATATAACATGCTGGCCCTGGAGCTCAGCATGCTCTCTCTTCCTGTACTAATTTCTGAGACTCACAGCATTCTACCAAGTCTGAATAATTATGAAGCTCAGCTCCTGAGGAAGAATGGAAATGTTACCATGCAAAACTCAATCTTCGAGACCATATACTGTCCTCCAACCCAAATCTTTCCATTTCACGTAAGCAATACTCTCAGAAGCCCACTTTTCTTATCACCTTGACAAGGATGGTTCTATCATCTAGGAGTTAAAAGATCTGAAATTGAATTCTGACTCTCAGTAGCTGTTAGACTCTAGTGGAAGGAGCCATTTCAGTTGTCTGGGCCTCTGTTTTCTCATCTACACTGTGGGTATCTACATAACTGTCCTGCCTATCTGCCACTCATCTGTGCGTTATCAAATTAAATAATATACATAATGGTTCTTGGAAACCCCACTTTATAACAAATGCAAGAGATTAAGATTCCTTTGGTTTTGTAGGGCATATTAGAGTTTTAGGTACAAATTTCTAATACAAAAATAATACTTTAAAAATGCACTGTGAAAATTTAGAAATTTGGGCAGCAACTTTGGGCACAAAATTGTCATCTGTGCTCCCACTAGCTCATTTGTGATAAACCAATAAAAAGGAGACTTTTTACTTTAGGAGCTTCCAAACGCCCACCCCGGCAGATGGGCCCCAGCTGTGAGTGACAATGGGACCCTTGAAGCAATGCCAAAAGCTTACCACCCAGATGTTCTGTGTATCTGTTTCACGTTTAGAAAACTCCTAAACTTTTCAGAAACTACCTAAGACACTTTAAGATGTTATTTACTCATGGCAGTGACACAGGAAACAAGCTCAAATCAAAGGGAAAATATGCCTTTTTTGCTGAAGATCTTGAGTAGAGCTTGGCAACTTCTCTGAAGATAGAATCAGACAACCTAACTTGTTGTCTTTGATGCTGAAAATCCATGTGATTGGAGGTGATTTCAGTCTTAGCATTTAGTGGCTCCCATCAAGTAAACTGGTGATCTGAGTGAAGAGAGCAGGGGCAACACAGATCTGGACAGAGACAAGGGTCACTAGGAAGGGCCTCACGATAATATCCCACATATCCTGTCATTTCAAGATCCATGTGAACTATTAAGTGTATCTTTCCTTTAGAATGCAATCCATCTTTGGGAGGATATGGTCTATAGGCACTCACTCCATAGTATAAATGTCTTTAGTTAATCTTAGTGGTGATCTGCTATCTGAGATCTATTACAATATGAGAATGAAATTTTTGATGGAGAAGTACCTTTAGAGTTTAGTATACTAAAGAAGAGCCACCAGGGAGAAGGATCAAAGGACAAAAATGGAGGACGAAGGATGATTAAAGACACTTGATAGGGTATCAGCTGTCCTTGTGGGCCAGGGCAAATAATAAAAGCCTCAACGGCTGGTATGCAAGCTGTGGATAGCCAATGCCTAATCTAGACAAATGATGCTGGGACTGAAGACTAATTTGAAATCAAGAAAGAAGGAGTGGGAAGGGTGGAAGGAACACTACACGAATGATGGTAAGCTAAGCTATGAGGGCCTCAGAACAGCCTTCATTTACTCTGAGCCACAGGCATAGCACAAAATTGAGTCAGTTTGGCTTTGAGTTCACTGAGCCACGGTGAACAGTCATCAGCAGAGCAACACTTCAGCCTTTGACAAAGGCAGCACAAGTGTACCAGGGGAAATGAAGTCTCTAGATTTTTTCTGTAAGGAAGTAGAGAAATAATGGAAGCTTTATAGGAGTCTCAACAGATGGATATCATTTTGAGCAAATTCCATAGGGAAAAACCCACATTTGTGGATCAAGAAAATAAAATGGAGTAATGGATGGTAAGGGGATAGTTGGACCCATAGGTATATGATAAAATAAGTATAGTCATACATCTGTGGCAAAATCTAGATAATATTATATGGATATTTACTATAAAAATATTTCAGGGTCACGGTTTCTTTAAATTTTTCATAATAGAATGTTGAGCAAGAAGGAGAATCTCTCTCAGAACAGATCTACATTTGCAAAATTGATCATCAAGGTTGTGGTAATTTTTATAGAAAAGGATTTTGCTGATTAATTTTTAAACAAGTCCATTGCTTTGGAGGAGTGCAGTATTTTAATTAAGTGGATAGTACTCTTGTTGAAATTGTATTAGCAGACTCTTCAATTCCAGAGAGAGAAGGAACATAAAATATGTAGAGATGTTCAAAATTTCAGTGAAAATGTAACCAGGTTTAATACTTTTTAATACAATGTCCCAAAGAAAACCCTCACAATAAAACAATATTCTTACTTTAAAATGCCTGTTCAATTCTGCTTAAATGTGTGTATGTCTTAAACTCTGTTTAGTTAACATGTTTTCTTTCACCAAAAGTGGACTGTTACAAATCTGAGTTAAAGTGGGTCAAAAAGAGATTATGTGTGCAGAATTTCCTTTGTGAGGGACCAAAAGCAAACCCACAAAACTTAGGTGAGGTGACCCCTTCTAAACATGGGGTGAGAGGGTGATCATTTAGGGTCACACTGCTGGGAGCAGTCTGCATAATTGGCCTGCCCTGCTCCTGTTGGTTGTGCTGAAGTTCAGAAGATGAAAGAAGTGCAGTCTGGGTCTCCCCTCTCCTACTTTCAATGATAAGCTACTGCTCAGGCATGGCCTACCAAGAGCCCTTCCATTTGCTCTGCTCCTCCATACAACCCTGAGAGGTGGAGTGGCTGTTATTCCTATTCACAAATGTGGACACAGAGGCTCAGGAAGAAGCTGAGAGTAGAGGTTAGGGCTGAGCCCCAAACTCGCATTGTCTGACATCTTATCCCTACCTCTATGGAGATTGGAGCTGTGTGGCTTGGTGACTTACTTCCGGTCCTCTGACTAGACATGAGATGTTGAGCTAGTCTCGCACTGACTTCAGCTGTGCCAAGACAACATTCTTTTCCATAACTGAAGCTTTTCAGAGTACCAACTTCTCTGACTCTTATTCTTAGAAATTACACTTGGAAGATATAATTATACTCACTTTAAGTGGCAGTAACCTTTACCTCTCCTTTCCCGGCCTGTTGCCTGTCATACAGGGACAGGGCCATGGGATAGCTATAGGGATGGGAACTTTGTGTGTATTGGATCTGTTAACTAGGAGAAGGCAGAAGAAAGATCCTCAAAGAGGCCTTGCTCTAAAAATCAGTACCTGGTAGGCCGAAAATATCTTGGTGGGATAGAGCTCTGCTTTTTCCTACAATATTCACTAAGCAAAGGAAAGGATATGGCATTGTCAGAAGTGATTCATTCGTTGAATTGCAGCTAGGACACCTGCTCCCTAGGCTCTCATGCTGGGCATTATGGGAAAGATACCCACTCTTCTTTCTAGCCCTGAACACAGGGAGGCAAATATGTTGGGAATGTCAAAATAGTATGGAAAATCCTGCCTTTTAATCCAAAGGGATGTTTGGAGAAGACTGATCAGAGCCTGCTTTGTTCCCCCCGCACCCACCCACCCCCTTGGCTATTTTATTAAGGAAAAGAAGCAGGAGGAATTGTCTGTCAGGATTTCTCAAATGAAAAACATGTCCACACTGACAGAAATAGACTGTTTCCTATTAAGGAATCTGGTCATGGTAACAATTATATTTTTAAATTTATCATCATGTTTATAAAATGATACTCCAGAAGAGATTATATGGGAAGATTTTGTGAACTAATTCCTGCAGCCTGGCTGAGTGCTAGAATAAGCGACATTAGCCATATTGCTAACATTTTCTGTTCAACTGTGATGGGGAGATTTTCAATTGCTGTAAATAGCAAAAGAGTCATCCCCTACTTTCCAATTTGTGATATTAGTGTTTTCTGTTTATTAAGTTTTCCATGCCACCTAGTGTTTATCTGAAGAAATACCAGATTCGTAAGAAGTCCACCGGATCCTGTGCAGGATTTGAGTTCAGGTGCTAGCTCAAACTCTATGACATCCTGATTGGTGAAAAGTTTGCAATAATCCTCATGATTTCACAATCAAACAATAACACATATGACTAAATTTTGCTTCCTGAAGAAAACTTTGGCTTTTTTTCCCCTAGGATACCCTAGCATCAGAGAATTCCAAGATGCCCCTGGTAGAAGGGACTTTCCAGACCATTCATCTGCACCCTAACTCAGGCTCTTTGTAGTTTTTTTTCTTGTAAAGTATCCTAAATACATGGTAGGAAAGCTAGGAGGGGTCTGAAAACCATCTGGAATCTCTGCTTGCATCAGGGTGGCTGCAACATGTGTCAAGTAGTAGGCAGAGAAAGCCCAAGGAAGATGAAGCCTGCTTTGGCTGGGGCACGTTCTGGCCCAGCAGCAGAATCCAGGTCTTGCAGCTCACAGAGATCTAACTGGAAGGACTCAATTGAATTCTTCCTCCTCCTTCCTATCCGCCTCCAAAAACAACAAACCCTTACAAACAATGCCCATGATGTTGGCAACAACAAAGCTGTCCTTTTCCAAATCTGCCTTCTATCATTTGCCTTCAGTAATAACCAAGGCCTTCAAATGCTACCAAAAGCTGAGTGAGGGTTGGAGAGGGTATGGGGGTGGGACTAGAGCCGTAGGAACGAAGTCCAGGTTTCCAAAGGGACCCTGGCAATCCCAAAGCAGCCCTTTTTCTGAGTTTACAGAAAACAGAAGTTGTCATAATTCTGGCAAACACACGCCTTGTGTTTTATACAACAGTCCCAATTTCAAATAGTTTCCTTTGTCGTTCATGTAAGCATGCTCAGCTTGGTTCTTGATTTTTTTTTTTTTTTTTTAGTTTGGTGCTTGGAAAATAGGGGCTAAGTTCTCAAGGTACAATCCCATTTCTGCCACCCTTTGGCAAACTTACCCACTTACTATTGTCACTTGCCACAGGGCCTAAAGGGCCATAGGTTGCTGATAGCGTCAAATTTTGAGAAGTCCACATGGACAGTCAGCCCTTGACCTACACATTTGGGCTATCTCTAAAGCACATTCGCTTAAGGCTAGCAAACATAAGGTGGATCTTAATTTTGTTTTGTTTTGCTTGTTTGTTTGTTCATGTGTTTGTCTGTCTGTTAATTTGGGGAATCAACAAATCTTACTGCAACAGACAAAATGCCATTAGCATGAACTCACTGAAAGCCATCTGTAGTGAGAGAGAGCCAGTCATCACACCAGGCCCCACAGGATATTACCAGGAGGTGGGAGCTACATATGACAAACTCCACAGGCTCTGGATTGCTTGTCAGTTCTACAGAGAAAGGCCAACATTTCTGCTGGCCACACAACATAGTGGATTCCTTAATTGGAACCCTTTACCATAACATGGAGAACTCAGGTCCTACCTAATCCTCGGTTTTGCTAGAGACACAGAACATGGGGGACTTCAAGCCAGCGAAAGGGGAGATGGTGCTGGCCAAGTAGGAGAAAAGACAAAGGAAGTGGGGAAGCAATGTGGAGGGGAGGAGGGATCCAGAAGCTAAGCAGGGAGGGGGAGAGGGCATTAAATACTCTAATTTCTTTGAGCTCCCTCTTCTCTCTCATTCTCCTTTCTCTGCTTAGGAACCTCTCTCTTATCCTTCCTGCTCTATCACCCACTAGCATCCCTCCACCTGTGAATCTATCCATCTCTTTTTCTTTCTTTCATCTGGCAGCTCTAGCCCTTATTGCCCTGGATTTCAAGGGCCCCTGCCTCCGCTCAGCCTCACCTTTATGGTGGCCATCATGCCCTCAGACAGCAGGGCCTTGCCCAAAGAGAGCTTGCTCTGGCAAATACAGGTAGCTTCGCAAGACCAAATCTTCTCAGTCATGGTGGCAACTTGAAGAAGCAAATCGTGTGGCTCCACAACCAGGGATTTTGGCATCCTCTTCTCAATTTCACGGTGTAGGCTCCATGGTCTACGTGGAATGCAGGTCCTCTGCCATTAGCTGTCTGCTCTGGACCAAGTGACATCAAAATAAAAAGCAGAACACTCCAAAGTGCTGTTCTTAGAAAAAGTGAGATAGCACTTTATATCTGTTAGAATGGCTATTACCAAAATATCAAAAGATAACAAGTATTGGCGAGGATGTAGAGAAATAGGAACCCTTATACTCTGTTGGTGGAAATGTAAAACAGCACAGCTACTATGGAAAACATCATGGAGGTTCTTTGAAAAATTAAAAATACAACTACCATAAGAGCCAGCAATCCCACTTCTGGGTGCAGAATTTTAAATGTCTAAAAGAATTCGAAACAGGATCTCAAAGAGATATCTGGATACCCATATTCATTGCAGCATTATTCACAATAGCTAAGAGGTAAAGCAACCCAAATGTCCATTGACAGGCAAATGGATAGAGAAAATGTAGTATATACATACAATGAAATATTATTCAGCTTTAAAGGAGAAGAAAATTCTTCCATATACAATAGCCTGGATGAACCTAGGGGACATCATGCTAAGAAAAAGAAGCGACTCACAAAACAAGACAAATAATGTGGGTTTCCACTTATATGAGATATTTAAATTATCAGAATTACAGAAACAGAAAGGAAAATTGTGGTTACAAAGAGCTGGGTGGAAGGATGCGGGGAATTGACATTTAATAAGCATACAGTTTCAGTTTTGCCAGATGAAAAAATTCTAGAGATCAGTTGCCCATCAATATGAATACTTAACACTACTGAACTGTACACTGAAAAAATTGTTAAGATAGTAAATGTAATAGCCTGGGATCATAACTATAATTAAAAATTAAATAAAAATTCAAAACAAAGAAATAGGATTTGGAGAGATGTGGAGGAAACTAGGATAACGTAGTCAAAAAAGAAAAATGTTTTTTTCTTTCTTCTTTATAAACAATGAAACTATTCTTGGGTATTATTTGTATAACTGAAATTATTGTTAGGAGCTTTAGAAAAAAATCGCAAGGGCTCCTTCCCTCAGGGCTTTAAGAGTCTAGTCAAAGAGTCACAAACTCAAAGGATGCTGGGACAGTGTGGTGGGTGCTGGGTGAGATGTCAGCCCCAGGTGCCGTGGAGATGGGGGAGGGGCGGCCTGCTCCTTCTGGGACTCCAGGACTGGACTCATAGGAGGGGTGTCCCTAGGGTGGCAGACTTCCAAAGACAGGTAGGTATTCGTTTGGAGGAAGGCCTGTCTAGGGCCGGGAGACCACACCAGTCAAAACCTTCCACTTTATTTCCAGAGGCTCAGCTGCAATATATTCAAAACACACTTAGCTCAAATAATACCATGAAATATGAGGGGGGAAGAAGTCTTTTAAAGACCCCTTTGAAAACAGTTGATAAAATAACTAAACTAAACGTCAAGGACTACTAAAGCCCTAAAGCTTATTATATGCATACACAAAGTGATCTAAAACAGAGGTGGGGTGCGCTAGACCCCACAAGCTGATTCCAAGGTTATTTCCATACAGTTGTTCGGCAGAGCCTAGCAAAACGACTGCACAGAACTCCTTGGAGGATCCACTGCATGAGTCAGAATGATTTTTAATCAGCATAGTTTAAAAGTCAGCATATACATCTGCAGTGCTTGAGGGGCATTGAGATGTTTGTTCTCTTTAATTCTTCCAGTTTACACTATTAATTTGCTCTGCCAACCATTTATTCAGAGTTAGAGCAGAAGAAGTCGTAAGTCAACCCTTGTCTGAAATTCACATGGGTGGGGCTGAAATGAGGGGTCTACTATGCAGTCCAGGTATTTATCTAAGTCAACTTTTTATTAACCCCATAAATGGAGGAGGAGGAGGCTTCGTAGAAAGCGCCAAAAGCACTTTGCTTTTTATGCAGGAAAGCCATCATAGACTGTTCCTTTTCACTATCCTAGTTGCCTTTCATATTTTTCCCCCTTTAGATAAAACAAGAAAGCCAGTTTGCAGTCCAGGGCTCCTTGTGGGCTAGAAGGACAGATGAAAACTGCCCAAGCACAAGGCCTATCATTCCCAAGGGACTCCATTGAGCCACCTCTCCTCACAGGAATCCTGGGAGCGTCTCTTCCCCCCACATCTCCAGGGCTGACAAGGGAATGGCAGACCCCAGAACAGGGCCGTTGCCAAGAACAGGTCTTCAGAGAATGAAGGCAGGGACAGCACCTCCGCTTTAGTTTTAGGACCTGCCAAGCAGATGTAGCATCTTAGTTCAGGAAGTGTTGAACACTAGGGTTAAAAGCATGGTCTTTGAAGCCCTTTAGCTGGGATTTGGATCTTACCTCTGTTACTTGCCTTTTTTATGACTTTGGACAAGTCACTTAATGTCTCTAGGCCTCAGTTTTCTCATCTATAAAATGGGTGTGATGGTATTTGTGAGGATTAAATGAGATCACATGTACAAAATATGTAGGGTAATTTTAAAACTCTCAGTGGATGTTGGGAGATCCCAATCATTTCTTCCATTAGGTCAGCTTAGCATCTCCAAGCCTCCCCAAGTGGCTGCTATTGTGGCCATAGGGACATTCGGCGTATGGTGTTGTTATTGTATATGCCCTTCTCACAACAGTGGGAGCATTTTGAGGGTAGGGCTAAGTCATTTGTGGTTATATCCCTATTACCTAGTATAGTACCTAGCCAAAAAGAAAACATTGGAAGCCCAGTGGAAGCCTATGAATTAGTCTCTTTTGAAGTTTAATTCTGAGCTTGGCCGTGGCCCAACCAGGGTCCCAATGGCTCATTTCTGAGGTCAGTCACCGAGTCTCATTGTCAGGGTTGTCTGTGAGTGGTGGGGAGGATCAGGAGAGCACCACTAGAGGCCCATAGGATGTCTCCACCACTTTTGCCAAGCACTTAAGAGTACCGGAAAAAATACCTAAAAAGTTACAGCTGATGGGACTCCCATTTTCCTTTAAGGTGCTTGAGAAATGGGTGATGTAGAGAATCCTGTGCAGTGACTGAACCTTTACATGGCAAAGGAAACTTTGCAGGCCTGATTAAATGAAAGATGCTGACTCAGGGAGCTGTTGCAAGTGGACCTAATGTCATCACTGGGGTCCTTAAAGGAAGGAAAATAAGAAGATCAGAGCCAGAGAAAGAGACGTGATGACAGAAGTAGAGGTCAGAGGGAGGGAGATGAGAAGATGCTGCACCCAGATGGGTGGCAGCACTGCCCGTGCTTTAATTTTGCAACTTTTGATCTCTGGAATTGTTAGGATCATAAATCTGGGTTAATTACCTTACGGTAATTTGTTACAGCAACAATAGGAAACTAATAAAATAGGTATTATTCAAGTGGGTAGGAATGTCCTCTAATAGGCCTTGTCCATTTCTTTCCTTTAAAAAAAAGCGAATGGATCATTTCCATGATTTTACTCCTCCAAATCGAAATCTCAAGGGTGGTGGGTTGCAGGCACATATTGTAGTCAATAGGAAATATCGGATCTCTCTTCTTTAGTTTGGAACTCAGGACCATCTTTCTGCATTCCAGATGTGTTTACTTTCCCTCAGTCCCTCCTGCGCATATTCATAAAAGGCATGAAACATGACATCACTGTTCATGCTCTGCCTCAAAATCATTCAATGGTTCCCCAATGGTTTCCCATCAGAAAGAAAGTTCTCAGCATTCCATTCAAACATCAGGCCCTAATTACTTTTCTAGACTCACCTTTCATTCTTTCAAGCCTCCCCACACTTTATATTCCCATTCGCGTCAGGCTTCATGCTCTCTCCTGCTCCTGCTTTGGGTGACCATGTCCCCCACCTCCCCAGTTGCTTAGGCTGTCCCTCCTTCCCCTTCTTCCTGCATGAAGCTGAGACCTTGGCTCTGTCAGTAGTGTGCCAGTACCTCCCCAGAGCCCATTGTACATTCTTCCTTATAAGATGTCTATACATGTGCCTGTCACCCCAGAACAGAGGCACAATGAGGTCAGGAATGACATTCTCAATTTCTTGATAATATATGATATTATCTCAATAATAGCAATATTATTAATCTATTCACCTTCCACTGCTACCATCTCCCCTGTGCACGAGAGTGCATACAGACACACACACAGAGCCATACACACAGTAGTGAATAAATGCTGAAAAAAATGAATGTGGATTGAGGTCAAACATGACAGAGCTTTGTGGGGACAAGTATCTATATATCACAAATGTCCTTTTCACTCTACTAAGGAGACAGGTGATAGGCACCGAGATTAGAGTTTGGGGAAGTCTGGGTTCAAAGTGATCTAAGGCATACGAGCTGTGTGATTTTAGGCAAGGTACTGAACATCTATGTGCTACAGATTCCTCACTTGTAAAATGGGAAGAATAATACCTCCTTAATGAGTGTGGTTATTGTAATGAGATCATATGTTCAAAGCCCTTATAACGGTCACTGGTACAAAATAAGCACTATATATGTCAGCTACAACGTTTATTAATGTTATTCTAATAGGTAAGCTGTGTCAGTGTGGGCTTGGTCTCCTCACTGCACCACAATAACAGCCCATACCTCTCAGGATTATCTTTAGGGCTACCCTTCATTCTGACAGGTGAGAAAGAGATTTGAGGGTAAAATGTTTATCGACGCTAAAGCATTAGACAGATATTAAGCCATCCCAATCCTGTTTTGATTGTACTTTACCATTTATCTCCCACCAGCACCCACCCTCCCCCATCACCAAAATTCGATCCCCTGAAGTTAATGAAAATTAATACCGATGATGAAAATTTCCAAATCCAAACCATAATTTTCTAAATAGCATCAGTTTCTAAATATTTTCCTTATACTGTACATACATCATGGTGAACTTATCCATGTGAGAATACCCATTTCGAGGACGGCTTCGGGGTTTGTCTTGTTATTATTGTTATTTTACATCAGATTTGACATCAGACTCAAAATTGAGACAGGGTGGGAACTTTGTCAAGTTCAAGTCATCTCTGCAGCTCTGCTGCTTTGCCTTGTTTTTAATGAGCTGGCGTCCTCCTTTTGACACAGGCTGAAGTGAACTTGGATCTGACCCTTAGTCCTGAAACAATATGTCGTACCTTTGTTGAAGCCCAGAGACTTTTTCTGTGCAAAGGCCTGTGTGTCTTAACAAATGGCATTCTGCACATTTTCTCAGCGGAGGCTCCAGCCTCAGCAGGATTCCACTGCATTCTTGGCAGCCAGCCTCCTCTCCTTTGGCAGGGGGTCAGCCTGGGGCCACTGGGGTCAAGGAACCTCCACAGGCTGCCCCAGCCTCTGAAGAGGACAATGTGAGCCTACACCACAGTATTTCCTGCTTCAGCAGCCAGGGCTTGTGTGTACGTGTGACTGCCCAGCGAGCAGGGCTCCCAGCCTGCCGAGAAGGAGGCTCCAGGCTGTGCTGGAGGCACTGAAAAGGGAGCCACCCAGACAGTCTCATTTTCATTCCTGTCTGAAGGGGGGGTTCCTGCAAGAAGAGGCTGCTAGGGTTGCCCTTCCCTGGGAAGTTCTTGCAGGCAGCCCATGCCAGGGCCAGGCAGCGAGTAGGCATCACTGTCCCATGGTCCTGAAGACAGTGGACCTCCTTGTAAGGGTATGACAGCCATCAAAAGGCCTTGGCAGGAAGGAAATAGTACAGACAGTACTTAGGTTTGGGTAGAGAAGCTATGGGTGACTTTTCTTGTCTTCCTTATATTCCCTGTATTTTCTCATTTGGATTAATAATGCCCATGCATTGCTCTTGTAAGAGCATTTAACAACCTCACACTTCCGGGTTGCTTCCCATTGCTACAGCCTAGATAGGTAAAATTTCCCACAGTTAAAACTTGGGTTAAGGCTTTTAGGTCCAGAAGGCCTTTGAAAAAAATGCACAACTGTGTGTGGAGTGGTCTGGGGTGTGGAAGGGAATTGGGGGTGGTCTCCCACATGAACCCATTTGCACTCGTCCATTTCTGACCAGGGATTAGTTTGTCTGGTTTGTCCAAGGGGTGATCAGAAAATATGGTGAATATTTAAATTAAAAATAAATTTACTGTAGTAAAAGACATATTGTGAAGAACAATGGGATAAGTACATTCAAAGCGAGGGAGTATTCTGAGTATATTCTGGGGGATAATGGCAACATGTCTTAGAAGGCCCTTAAATTTTTTATTTAAACATTTCACAGTAAATTTTGATCATCCAATGTTGATCGAATGTTTACAGCAATTTCTGTCAAATAAAAACATTAAGGTATGTCCTTATCCACCTTACACACCAGATCTGGTACCTTGTGACTTCTGGCTCTTCTTCAAAGTCAAAATGACCACGAAAGGGAAATGTTTAGAATCGATTCAGGACATCAAGGTAGCCACAAGAGCACAACTAAAGACACTCATGAAAGAGGACTTTTCTAGAACTGCTTCAGAAAGTACCAAGAACAATGGGATAAGTGTATTCAAAGCAAGGCAGAGTATTTTGAGGCAGATTAATGGCAACGTGTCTTTTACTGTAATAAATTTTGAAAATTTAAACATTCGTTATATTTTTAGATCATACCTCCTAAGTCTGGGAGGCTGAGTCCTGGTGCGACAGGCCACAGGAGAGAACATTTTGGTTGTGTGGTGCTGGGAGAGTGCTTCTGGAGAGGATGTGGAAGGTAAATGGCAATACACCTTAGTAAATAGTACATGTGTCCACCTGCATGTCAGTCTGCCTGCCTGCCTGTCTCTCAAATAAGAGAATGCTCACACCATGAAGGAAGGAAAGGGTAAAGGACTGAGTTAAGAATCCGGAGTTTGGTGTGGAGAAGTTTAGGAAGGCAGAACAGAAAAGCATAACCTCAGGGCCAGGCTTTATTTCCTCATTTGTAAAATGGGCAGGTGAAGACAACCCTGTCCAATATAATGGCCACTGGGCACATGGGAATATTGAGCACTTAAACTGTGGCTGGTCTGACTTGAAATGTGCACCAAGTGTAAAATACACACCAGGTTTCAGAGACATAGCACCAAAAAAGTATTTTAAAAGTTCATTAATAATTATTAAAATGTTGGTTACATGTTGAAATGATAACATTTGGCATCTATTGGGTTAAAGAAACTATGTCACTAAAGTTAAGTTCACCTGTTTGTCTTTTTTTTTTCCTTTTTAATGTGGCAATTCAAAAATTTAAATTACACATGTGGCATGCATTGCATTTCTGTTGGATAGCGCTGAGTTCCACAATCACTTGAGAACTTCTTAAATTTCCCCGTTGAACTATCACTAAAAGCTCCTGCCAGTACCGTGGAAAGGGAGCAGAAAAAGCTGGTTCAAAATATAATCTGAAGCTGCCTGCTATAGACGTGGGGTTTCTTTGAAATGTCATGTTTTCAGTTTTAAAATGCTTATGTACTTCGTTAATATAAAAATAACAGGTCTAAAATTTTTTTTAAAGTTCTCCCCTGGCCTCGATTGTCTAACTCCAATCTTTACGTAAGAAGTCAATGTTTCTCCTGTGCTTTCTAGCCCTGCTCCACCCCCAACACAGCATTAGGGAGACCTGAGGGTCTATGGACCCCAGTTTGGGAAGCACAGCCATGATTGCTAAAAAGGCTCCCCTGTCTTGCAGTTTCTAAAGGAGGCTCCTGAGTTCCTAATTGCCACATGTCCGCTATTGTCCTGAGCGTCTCACTTTTGCTCTCTCCTACCCCTTAAAGTTTCCAAGGCCCTGGGACTGGAGTGGACCAAGCAGAAAGATCCGAGACAGCGTTTCTCTGGCTTTTGTAGCCCCACAGAGATGTGCACACAGGTGCCCCATAAATACTCGCTGTCTTGAATAGTTCAGTAACAAGAACTGAGGGCCCAGCCCTCCTCTTGGAGTCAGGCCGTGCCTCCTGCTGCTACTAGCAATGTGAAAAGGTCTTTCAAAATGGTCCTGCTTTGAAAATTAAGTAGGAGAGAAAGTGGTCTCCAATCCTTTGGGGGAGGATGGACAGGGCAGAAACCAAATGATAAATCCACAAATGAGGTAAGAATTCAATCTGGAATGAGTACAGTTCAGATCATAACATGGCACCTCATCACCATAGTAGAAGGGAACCCTTATTGAAGTTGCATCCCAGTCAGTAGGGTCAGTCACTTGCTGGGCAAAATCCACATTTTCTCTCTGAGAATCCTGTGTGAGCTCCCCAGAGAACCTGGTCAGCTTATAGTGACACCATTCCCCACTTTAATGTTAACTAAGGGCCCTTGAACCTTAAAGATGTCAACAACATCCAGCCCTGGGCCACCAGCAAGGCTACCTACAGCCTCCCCCGAGGGATCTCACAGCACATTCTTAAGCAACTCCTCTGAAGTTACAAATATTTTTTGTGTGTGTGACATGGTGACCAGTCTTCAATAAGCCTCCACCTCCACGGGGGGTGCAATGAAACCACCATCTCCAAGGTATGGCCTGGCACCCTCAAGGCATCTGCTCAAATCACTGAGCCCTTCTCCTCCTCCTCCTCCTCCTCCAGCTCCAGGCTGTCAGTAGAACGACCTAGAGCTGGGAGCTGATGCAAGACAGGCAGGGTGGGTAAGTTGTTTCCCTGAATAGGAAAACCAGCCCTCTGAGGTCCTCACTCTTCTCTGGAAGTTCTTTGGAAGGGAGGCACAGGGAGCTGCTCCTCTGTACAGTTACCTCAAGGCTCAGATGAGGATACCCCTGTGTGCAGACTCTCTGGGTCAGAACAAACCCACTCAGCCTTTCAGAACGCCTAGAAACTCCTAAGGGACTTTCCCTGGCTTAATGAGCTTCAGCCAGCAAACCTCGCCCCCTGGCAGGTGAGAGATTAATGTCTACTCAGCAGGCTCCCTGGGAGATAAACAAATGGAAATGCTTTCGGGTCAATGTTGCTCCTTTCTGGTTAACAGAAAGGAAACAGAGCTGCCAAGAGAACCTGACTGGCATCTGTGCGGAGTGATTGGACATAGGCATCTTACTTTCTCCCATAACAGGAAGTGTCAGAATTCCCATGGACGTAGCTGAGCTCAGCTTGCTCAAATTTCTGGGAAATGAAGTGCTTCAGCTGTAATCCCAGGACATGCAAAGTGAAAAGGGTTTTGCTCGAAGCAGTTCCTTTGCTGCCCATGTGAAGAAATGGAATCTCAAAAAAGGAGCAGCAATCATTTGCCTATCTCACAGCAAAGTAGTATACAATCCAAGGGAGAGTCCAGCTCTTCCAACACAGCAAGCACTTTAGAGCACTTACTGTGTGCCTCACACTGTTCCTGGCGCTGGGGATACAAAAACAAGTAAAGCAGACATGGTCTCTGCTCTCTTGAAGCTTCCCATCTATTTTTTGCAGCTTTGTAATGGAGCATACACTATTTCCAATCAAGCCTAGCAGAATATTTGGGGGCCAATTTACACCAGCAGGTGGAGACTAAAATTAGTTCTACTGCCCTGTGGCTGGGGTCAGACCCTGAGCACAAGTATGCTTATCCAGCTGCACCCTTCCCCTTCAGCTTCTCACCATTAATCAACAAATACTTGCTGAGCTACTTCTCTGTGTGTGTCAAGTATCATCCTGGGCACTGGGGCCACTATCATGAATAAGGCAGAAGTGGGTCCCTCCCCTCTGGAGTTTATAATCCAAGTCTCTCTCTCTCTCTCTCTCTCTCTCTCTCTCTCTCTCTCTCTCTCTCTCTCTCTCTCTCTCTCTCTCTCCTGAATATGGTACACAGAATTTCTTGGACTTTATTACTCATTATGGAAATATACATCCATAATCTAGACACTTCTTACCACAGCGCCCAAAGGCTCACCTACTGTAACAGTGGTTTTGCAGATTAGGCAAAACCATCAATCTGCCCTGGATGTTCATTTTAAGATTTTATGGAGGAAATTATGAAACAAGAGGAATTTATGCAGCATAATTTTTTCCTTCTTCCAAACAGGGGAATAGACCCTGTCACCATCTCTGTCCCATTCAAATAGCTGGAGGGTTGGGCTTTTTCCCCAGTGCGGTGGCCTAGCCATTTGTGACCAGTCCCCAGGCCCACAGCCTGCATGGCTCTCATAGAGCAAAGGGCCTGGCTGTGCATCTGCAGGGGAGCAGTTCCTTTGGGAGGCAAAACCCCAAATTGCAGCTAGCAAGATTCTCTGCCCACTCAAAAACCATTAATCAGGGCTAGGGATTTAGCTCAGTGGCACTGTGCCTGCCTCCCAAGCACAAGGTCCTGAGTTCAATGCCTGGCACCAAACCAAACAAACATTAACCAACTACAGTCTGTTAGCCATTAGGAGAGGGGCTGTCCCTCTCATAGTACACCTGACATGGGTCGCTACCATAACCAACTGAAATGAAATAAGTCAAAGAGGTGGCTGACTGTAGAGAACAGGTGATCTTTTAATTCCTTATTTTGGGTCCCGAGCATGCTTAGAACTTCATGCAAGGTCAAAGCAACAGCCCACACAAAAGTTGGCTAAACATGTAAGAGGTGGAAAATGTTGATGGTGGCAACTAAATATAAATGCACATATGGGTGGATTCCGGAAACTGCAAAGCAGGGAGCCTGACACTGAGCCCCAGCAAATTCTGGACCATGTTATCAAACAGGTGGCTTTTGCATTTTTAGAAAAGAATGTGGAGCCTGCCCACTATTGGACTTGAAAAGGTTAAAGAGGAAACCTCTGAGCAACTAAGGTCAAGGAGAGCTGTTGGTGGGAAGGAGGAAGAGCCGTAATGCTCTTGCTTCTGTAACAGCACCTGGAGGGGTTTGTTTTTGTTTTTGTTTTTGTTTTTTGGTACTAGGGATCGAACTCGGGACCTTGCACTTGTGAGGCAGTTGGTGGCACCACTGAGCTAAATCCCCGGCCCTGGAGGGGTTTTTAATTGAAGATGTCATGAAAAGGATGAAAAGTCCTGAACATGACTGAATTTACAGCTAGGATTGCATTTTGCAACAGTAAACTTGAAAAAAATGCAAATGACAACCTAGGATAGTTTATAGTGAGTTGCTGATGCTGACTTCTGTTAAATTAAAATGGACATGAGGCCTGAAGAAGCCTTGAACAGACAAAAGTCAATTAGGGTTCATAAGTGACCTTAACCGTGCTTACATTGCAAGCATAAGTGAAATTTTAACTAGAGCTATTTTTTTCTTGCTTTCTTTCTTTCAGTACTGGGGATTGAACGTAGGGCCTCTTCACTGAGCTACATCCCTAGCCCTTTTTTATTTTTTATTTTGAGACAGGGTCTCACCAAGTTCCTAAGTTGCTCAGGCTGGACTCAAACTTGCAGTCCTCTTGAGTGCTAGATTCCAGGCATATGCCTCCATGCCCAGCTTGAGCTACTTCTTGCAAAAATGGAAAACAAAAACAAACAAAACTGAAGCTAGCTGGAAGTAGTTAACAAACTTAAAATTATGTAACTATGTATTCTTCAATGGAATAAGCCAAATAAGGCAACTGCTATGGCTGGACCCAAGTATTTCCTTTGCCCTATTGTCCTATGAAGGTCTTCCCTATGTGTTCTCTTGGTGAAGCTCCCTAAATACTTCCAGTTTGGAGCCGCCCAATTCTTACATCCTTGCTTGCTGAGATAAACTCTTAAAATTTGTATGTGTCTCAGTTTACTTTTGAACACTTCTAATCCCTTCCTCACTTACAGAGCCATGATGCCCCCTTCTCCAGATTTCTGGTCCAAGAAGTACACTTCTTTGCTTGCGAGCTCGAAGTTCTGCAGATCTGTGTGTTCTAAACTATATTATCTTCTATGATTCTCATTAGAAAAGAAAGATGGAACTTGGGCTGGACGCTAACCTTGAAGAAGGTGCGCACTGGCAGAACAACACTGTACTTGGGGAATTGATTAATGGCACCTTCGCCTGGAGCATAGAGTAGGACATTCCAGAACCTGTGCTGATGAAAACTATTTCTCAAGACATGATACAAGCAAAGATGGTCTTCAAATCTACTCATGACCCAAATGAAGAAGGCTACTCTTTTTGTCCTCTTCGTACCGTTTGTCCAGTTCTGTACACGTAAATTCCAGCGACTCCTATCCCAAACTCTCAACCTGAGACATTGGAATATCAAGAGCTAGAAGAACTGACCTGCTCACATTCCTGCTGTGAAGGGGAGCCCTTGCCGCTTGATGATCCCTGGCACTTATCTGCTTGATCTCTACTCCAAAGAAAGAAAGGAGCTTACACTTCTATAGCCCCTCTGTTCTCACTCCAAGGAAACCCCAGGAGAAAACAATACCGTAGAGGTATCCATTTCATTCAAAGATCCTGGGAAAATGAAATTCTCCAGAGAGCTCATTTTATGTTTAAAGCTGGACATATCAGACTCACTTTAGGTCTGAAGGAAGTCAGTGTAACAAACTACAATTTGAACACGAATGTTAGCATTCTTGCTGCAATTATTTATTCAATAACAGGGCATTGCTCTCAGGAGATTCTTTAGGTCAATTCTGTTATTGACAAATCCAGTACAGAGGAGGTGGGCAAAGGAGGGCAAAGTAGCTGTAAATGCAAAATTCTGGCTTCTCTCAAATGGTCTCACAGTCAGCTGCCTTCCAGGCAAAATGCCCTAGGTTTACAAAATTTGAGTGTAGCATACTGCTTTTGTTTTAGAAGATACTTCAAGGACTTTGATAAATCTCCTGGAAGCTTTGGCCTCTTCTGCACTTATTAAAGAACATTCAAGCAACTAGTTCACTCTGAGTTTGGAAAACAGTCCCTGAGCAGGGCCCATCCAATTCAAAGAGCTTTGCTCCCTCCTTGGTTGTAGCCCTGCAACCTGCTTGATTAAATAGGACACATACTTTTAGTAATTTCAGTTATTTGGTCTAGGTCTAGGAAATTGCATGGACTAAGGACACATGGATGTGCTCATCTGTCCCTCTTGCCTGTCTGTTCTTTCCTGGAAGTCCTTATTAACAGGTGCTTATGTTTTTATTTCCGCATTTTATCAGCAGCTTATTTGTCATGGCACGAAGGAGGCATTTGGTACAAGATTTTTGTATGTACTAGGAAAGTTGTGCCTTAAAATATTCTGCCTGGAAAATATTTTCTATGTCCAAGAAGATGAGGTTGGCCTCAGTTTAAATTCTAACTTACAATTGGGAAGGAAAAACCCAGTTTATCCTCTTCTAGAATCAGAAAACCTAATAAACTTGATTAAGGCAAAACTTCATTTCTCTTTTCAAAGTCTTAGGGCAAAAAATTTGGAATACATCTACTGTGCTTGAACCTAGTATTTTTGCTACCCTTTTCCCTTTACTCTTTATTTCTCAAAATTTTCACCTACATATATGACAAATTCCTCCTGAATTTAAAAATGAATGATTAAGGGACACACACACACACACACACACACACACACACAGAATGGCTAATTATATGGAGATTTCTTTTCTTTTTCTTTTTTTGGTACCAGGGATCCAACTCAGGACCTTGCACTTGCCAGGCAGGCACAGCGTGGAGATTTCATTTTTTAAAAATATTTTAAAATCTCAAGTGGTCTCATTAACTCATTTCTTAGGTTACTTCCGTGAGTTCAGGCTAGAGCAGGCAAAGCCAGAGTATGTTTTTACCCACACATAAGGAAATCTTCTCAAAGGGTATATGAAGCGCCTCCCTGTTCATTTTTCTGTCCTGCAGTCACACGTAATATAGACTGTCCTTGGACCTCTGATTTTGCCTGAGCAAGGAGGTGTCCTCCAGGTACCAGTTGTGTTGGCTTCACAGGAGAGCCAACTGAACAATTCAGGACAGTGATCAAAAGGGCCTGCTGGCCAGTCACTGATGAGGAGCAGGACTTTCCAATTGAGAGAAAGTGGCTAAAGAATGGTCCCCTGGGGGACATTGTGAAGCGCACCTTTATAGGATCCAAGTGCAAAAATCAAGTGCAGAATGCAGCAAACAGAAACATGAGCGTGAGTCCCCTGCCAGAGCAAAATGGAATTTAAAGCAATTACCCAACTAACTCAGCAACAAAATTAAAAAGACCAATTCAGCTTCGTGAGTATTTAAGACCCCCAAATGGTCATAAACTAAATGGCTTCCAACCTCAGATCCCCTTGGCTACACAGCTATGCGGTCCAACTCCAGGCTCAGACCCACATACTGCAGAAAAGCAGAAGGGCTATCGCACATTGTTAGAAAGCCATGCAGAGTTTGCCCAATTTTTACATGAAACAAAATGATGGTGACAAACTGCCTGGTTTTGTTACTTAAATCAGAGAATTGCCTAGCTCATTGCTGGACACCCAGCACACACCCACCTGTAAATTCCTCAGGATTTGTATATATCAATGGTTCTGTATTTGCTGCATTCCAGTAAGCATTTGAGACCAATAACTATGTAAAATCTTGCAGGTATTTTCCCCAGTTATGCCATTAATCCCAACATACAGCCAAATGTGGCCCAACATACTGGAACATCTCATGGTAATTTTATTTTCTTCATTTTATTCACAGCCCTTTAATATAAGCCACATTAAAAATCCTTAACAAAGCTGAGTGTGGTGCACATGCCTGAAGTTCCAGCTACTCTGGGAGGCTGAGGCAGGCTTGAGCCCAGGATTTTGGGGCCAGCTTGGGCAAGAGAGTTTGATGTGATCTCAGGGGGAAAAAAGTGATGATAACAGAAAGATCTATTCTTAAGGCTTCTAGCTACTCTCCAAATTTGTATAATTAATATCATCCTCTAAGTGGTCTTAAAATCACTGAAATTTATAAACAGTAAGGATTTTATTTTATTTTTATTTATTTATTTTTGGTACTGGAGATCGAACTCAGGATCTTCTGCTTGCCAGGCAGGCGTGGCACCACTGAACTACATCCCTGGCCCCTTAGTAGGGATTTTAGAAATCATATTTTAACACCCAATCATTACCTAAAAGTAGCAGTTTCCTTGCTTTAAATGCAGCTTCTGAAGCAGAATGTGGTGGTTGAAGCTGCACCCTCCTTCCAACCTGTCTGAGCCCTGCCTCATACCCGTAGGACCAGTACATCAACTGTTCCAACCCACAAAATCTCTTAAGTCCTGCACTGACCAGCTGTAACCAATGTACAATGAAGAGTGTTGTTTTTTTAAAAAATAACAAGAACAGTAAAATATTAAAAATTAAGTTACTTAGGTTAGTAGAGGGTATTGTAGGTTACTGGGCATATCAATAGAAAACATTTTCTTTATAAATAGCATCCTCTAACATATCACTTTCTGTTGTGTTTTTTTTTTTCCAGAGACAAGGTCTCACTGTGGAGTTCAGGTTGCCCTTGAATACACTATGTAGCCCAGGCTGGCCTTAAACTGGTGGCGATCCTCCTGCCTCAGCCTCCTGAGTACTGGGATTACAGGCTTGCATATCATACATGGCTTTGGCTTAATGTTTTGTTTTGTTTTGTTTTGTTTTGTTTTGTTTTGTTTTGTTTTTTGGTACCGGGGATCGAACTCTGGACCTTGTGCTTGTGAGGTAGCTTAATTTTTGACTGCACTTGAAAATCATCCTCAGAGCAAAAGAGAGGAAATAGTTTGCAGAGAAAAGATAAAGAAGATGTATTTTAAAAGATAACTCTCTCTTTCTCTCTCTCATGGAAGGGATAAATGCAGTAAGAAATTAACAAATATATTAAATCTACTTTTACTCCTATTGAACAACAGCAAGCTTTTAGAGAACAGTCTAAAAAAATCCTACTTTATACCACTTGCTGGGGGAAAACACCCAACACTCGCAACTTAAAGGAGGAGGTGTTTTATTTTGGCTCATGGTTTCAGAGTGTCCAGTCCATCCATGATTGATTGGCTCCAAGGCAGAAATGTTTTGGTGGAAGGGCATGGCAGAAGAAAGCTTCTCACTTCATAGTAGCCAGGAAGCAGAGAAAGAGAAGGAGCCAGGAACAAGAATCTACCCTTCCAGATCACACCCCCAGTGACCTACCTCCTCCTTCCAGGCCCCACCTCCTTAATAGCACATTCAGCTATGAACTCATCATGGATTGATTAATGAGATGGTGAGTATAGTGCCCCCACGATCCAATCACTTCCCAAAAGCCCCACCTCTGAACACATGAGATTTTGGGGGGATATTGTAGGTCTAAACTATAACAGCATGTACGACCCTGCTTTATCTCTTCCATGTGCCTCAATGGTGCCTGGCATATAGTTGGGGCTTTGAGTAATTTCTGCAGCTGCTTAATCACGTGCCCCCATGGAGCTTGGGGCACATATGTTGACAGGAGAGTTGAGCTTCCTGCTGTTCATAAAGCAGGCCCCATTCCCTTTCTTTTTTTTTTTTGGTACTGGGGATTGAACTCGGGTCCTTGCGCTTGTGCAGCAGGCGGCGAAACCACTGAGCTAAATCCCCGGCCCCGCATTCCCTTTCTTGCTCTTCACCACTAGGCAGGGTCTGCAGCTCCACACCAGCCCCATTCCCTGGTGACCCTCAGGAAGCCCCCTCCAGAATGGAGGCTCAAGTAGGCCTATCCTTAATGGGGAGCCAAGCCCACAGCAGGGCTGAAGCTTTAGAGCCAGAAAAGCACTGTGGGCCTCAAGACGGTCCATTTTAGAGGGCAAGCAAAAGCCCAAACAACACTTGTTTTCAATATGAGTTTCTCCATTCCCAAACACACATTTTTGCTTAGGCCTCAATTTAGGCTGGTTGTTGAAGCAGCCTTCAGTTCCTCACCAGCTCAGCCCTCTCCAGAGCAGGATCTGCCTGTGTAACCAGCTTGCCTGGCCCATGGTGCGCGGTTGGCCCCACTCATAGTGCCCTCAGTCCTGAATGCTCACTCAGCTTATCTGCTCTGCAAACAGCCACCTGGCATGTCTGGTCATGTCACCAGACTCTTCCCTATTATTAACATAGTGAATGGGAGGAGCCATGCTTTGCCTCAGGGGAAGAGCCAAAAGACAGACAAATGGAAACCCTTGCCCTCTTGGCAAGTCACAGCAATGTTCTGGAGACCGTCTTGGTGGCACATTCTCTTGAGGTTGTGAGACAGTCCTGTGGCTGGTTTTTTTTTGGAGCTGAACAGTGATTTGGGCAACTTGGAAGCATCCTTCTCTTCCTCTTCAACTCTATTCAAATCCCCAAATGGCGATTGCTTCAGCTTAGAGTTTTGCACCCGGTTAAAATGCAGATCCTCCCCAAGGGAAAGCAGACTGCCAGGGCTCCTGGGCCTGTGGACTGGAAAAGAGGTTGGAGAGTGAAGCCCCCTGGGGCAAACCTGGCTTTCCTCACATCTTCCCAGAGCTGACCCTGGATTTCACACAAATCTCAAGATTCTGGGGAAAGTGAGACTTCTCCTGGCAGCCTGATTACATTGTTATTCAAAGAGGAGTTCCCAGACCAATAGTGAGAAATGAATGCTTAGACCTCTCCCCAAATCTACTGAGCTAGATCTGCATTTTTAAAAGATTCCTAGATTAAAATTTGAGATTTCATTGTACAGTGGACTCAGAGAGATGGTGGTTCAAACTCTGGATCTAAAGGCTAGGGATACAGCTCAGTGGAAGAACCACAGTATGTGCTTAGCATGCACAAGGCCCTGAGTACTATCCCCAGCACCACCACTGGCAAACATAACCATCACTGGCACAAGACACTCTGGATCTACTGCTTTGTCTATGATCTTGAGAAAGTATTAAATTTTATGAGCCTTGGTTTCATCATGTGGAGCATAGAGATGATATTCTCTGTCTAATAGGATTGTTATAAAAATTAAGTGATTGCGTCCATTAGTGTTTAGTGCAGTGGCTCATACATGGTAAGTAGAGACTAAGAGGCAGCGATTATTACTCAGCTGCTGGTTCATAACCACATTCCCTTCCTTTTTCTCCTCCTCAGGATGAAAATGGCAGGGGAAGTCTACTCACAAGTCAAACCTAAATCTTTAATGGGAAATGTAAATCCAGATGAAAATATCAACTCAAAGCACACTTCTTATCCTTTTCACTCTATGCTAACTTGAAAGGTGTTTTTTCAAATCTGAGTTTCAGAATCTGTAGGTTGGAGATCCTGCAGATTTTGGTATGATTAGTTTAGTCATCCCAGCAATGACTGCCAGAGAAGTATGTCATGGGTGACAAGATGACAGAGCCTAACCTTTAAGGAAGCTAGATAACAGCTAATGATGTGACTTATCACGAAGCTAATGGGGCTTCCTGTCACAGCTTCACATCAACCACTATGAGTCTATACAATCAGGAGATTGATGTCTTTGACAAAAGAGCAGAACTGGCACCTCCAAGGAGTGCTGGCTGCTTCCAGGAAGCCACAGGCTCCATGGGAGGCCAGTGACTGGCTGCAACCATATGGCCACACTTATGTGACTTGAAGTGAAGCAACATTTAAAGAAAAACAAGTTCTTCTCAGCCTTAGGCAGGTCCCCCCCCCCCCCATAGCTATAACTCCTTGTTCTGGTACAGATAAAATTGACAACTGTATCCTATAAACAAAGTTTGTATCATCTTGTTCTCACAAGATTCACAAGGCTCTGTCTTCTTTCAAGGCTAAATTACAAAACTGTCTGCCCTTGGCCTATTATATGCAAACTCACTTGCTACACTAGAAAGACCAGTCCCTTTGACCAAATGTATAAAACTGGAACCTTTCCTTTGTTCTCCACTCAGTCTTTTGGACAGGAGTCTAACTGAGTTAAGGTACACCTAATAAAGTCCTCCTAATTCCCATTGGTCTCTTCTGTCTCTTGGAATTCTGCAACAGAAGTACTGCCTTGAGACCAGCATTAGGAACCCATTTCTGTGACACATGAGAAAGTCCTTCCCCTTCTTTCACAGCCACATCTCATTTCTCAACCAAATCACCCATGTTGAGGCTGAGGGAGCCCTATTGGGAACTTGGACCCCTGGCACTTAGACAACATGTGAAAAAATTTGGTGGGTGGCAGATTCCTTTGACCTGTGCTCTAGACTTGGTCTCTATTAACTTCTGGCTGTTTAAAAAATTTCATCCATGCCTACAGGCTGGAGATGTGCCCAAGGTGGGGGCAACTCCAAATATGTGCAGGGCAGGAGGGCATTCCCCATGGAGATATAGGAGGTGATCCAAAAAGACACCATGGAGAAAGTGAAAGGAGAAAAAAGGCCAAGGATGAGTACTATCAGGATGTGGGAGCAGTTCTCTGAAGAGAGATACAATGGCTATGTCAAGTTCTCAGCCACTGCCAGAAGGGTATGAATCTGCATCAGCCGTATTTTGAGAAAGCCAAAACCAAATCCAAAGGCCACACCTGAACATCAGGCAGGCAGGCAGGCCCAAAACAGGGGAGTGGAGAGGAAGAGGAGTGTACTTCAAGGAGAGTTGCTTCAGAGTTTATTGTAGAGAAGGGCCAGGCATCAGGAAGGTGATGAGGTATATGATGTAATGATCAATGGTCTATGACACAATGATGGGGCATTATGATAGCCACATCAGTATAGATGCGTTTAATGTTGAAATCAAAAGTAATATCACTTTCATTTGCTGACTTCATTTCCTTTAGATACATGCTCAAGAGTGATATATAGCTAGAGCATATGGTAGATCTATTTTTAGTTTTTTGAGGAACCTCTGTATGATTTCCCATGTTAAGCAAAATTAGCCAGACACAGAAAGATGAGTATCACACAGTGTCTCTCCTATGCAGAAATTAACAGAAAAGATAACCTGAAAATAGAGACCATATTATTAGGGAAGGTGAGGGAGAGGAGAGAAAGGAGAGGGTAAAGGCTAACAGGGAGGGTGGAATACAAAGCATAATATATACATTTGTGGAAATGTCACAGTGAGACTCATCAATATGAACAACTATTATTATGAGTGAAAAATTAGTATAAAAATAAATTTTTTAAAAGTAGCAGCTGAGTGTGGTGGCACACACCAATAATTTCAGCACTTGGGAGGCTGAGGCAGGAGAATTGCAAGTTTGAGCCAAGCCTGGGCAACTTAGCAAGACTCTGTCTCAAAATTCTAAAATATAGGGCTGGGGATATAGCTCAGGGTTCACCACCAGCCTGGCAAATGTGAGGTCCTGAGTTCAATCCCTGGTACTAAAAAATAAAAATAGAATATAAAAAGGGCTGGGGTGTAGCTCAGCGTGAATGCCCTGGGTTTAATCCCCAATGTGAAAATAAATAAATGAATAAATAAATAAATGCTACTATCTTTGAATGACAGAAGCTGCACTGCCAATGCAGGTACCCTGAAGGGCACACTTCCTAGCTGGAAATAAAGTCTTTCCACAGCAACATGCTAAGATTTGAAAGTAATTGACTAGAATCCAGGACCCTGGTGAGTCTGGCCTCCTCCCTAAGGTCTGGTCAGGAAGTGGTGATTCATGTAGTTGGGGAACAGAGTCACTGGAGCATAAGTTGTTCCCTGATGCCTATCATAAACTCCCACCCCACCCCCCACCCCCCAGACACTGCCTCCAAATGCTATACAGCACTCATTGTTACCAAGCCCCCGAATGGTCATGGCCATCGTGGGAGCCATTGTTATTCTCCATTCATCTGGATCCGCATGAACACACCAAATGCACCATCTGGGTCTTGCTGTGTGGTGGCAGCAGGGAAGCATTACTTTGCTCCCACAGGGACAACCACAAGCTAGATTTCTCCAATCTAAGTGGGGAGAGAACAACATGGGACTCACTTCCAGTGACTACTTTTAAAGCTAATTCGGCAAGGCATTTTCTTAAAATATTTCCCCTGCAAAATGTTAGTTATTAGGTTATGCTGTGGTCTATTGTCTTGTTAAAATTCAAAGTATTCAAGAGCTGGGGGTGTAGCTCAGGGGTAGAGTGGTTACCTAGCATACACAAGGCTTTGTTCTACCCCTAGTACCATACACACATATAAAATTTAAAGCATTCAAGCAAACAAACAAAAAATCCAAAGATCTTGATGCAGATGAGCCATTTCTTTCCCAGAATTATTTGGCTGTTTATTTTTTTAAAGTGTCTCTTAGCAGTAAATATGAATCTGCAGGGAAATTTTTTTAGAAACTTCCAGAAATGTCCATTTCTACTGGAAGGGCTGACAGCAACTTCAAGGCTCTGCCATATAAGAACTGAGCAAATGGTACATGTGTACACATTTTGGAATTTGTAGAAACTCCTTTCTAATATTTAGAGGTGCTAAAAGATAGAATACCATCATAAGTAGTGAGACCCTTATCAGTGAAGGTGTTTAAGCACTTGTTGGGCAACCACTTGGGGCAGGACTACTGGGAGGAAAATCAATCATCAAGGAATCAAGATTGACGTGGATGACCTTTAAAGGATCATGGGAATTAGTCGAACCATCTAAAAGTGATATAATGATTTCTACATAGCTTTATACAGGCAGCCTCTGGCTTATAATAATTCAATTTATGACTTTCCAACTTCATGGTGGTGCAAAAGCTATACTCATATAGAAACCATACCTCAAATTAATTTACATCTTTTCCCTTTCTAGGAGTATGAGGTATAATTCTTTCCCGTGCCTTTTTTATTAGCGTATGTTGGTAAGGCAGAATAGTGATTGGAGCGTACAATTCTTTTTTGTGGTGCTGAGCAGTGTCACAAAATTGCAGTTCCCTCTTAGCCCCAAGATCACAAAGGAAAACAACTGACATTCTACAGCACACTGTGTTGCTACCATGTTTCATCAAAAATAAGACGTAGCTGGAAACTAATCAGCCTTGAAAACTAGAGATCGAAAATGCCAGCCCTTGGGCCAGGGATTTAGCTCAGTGGTGCCGCTGCTTGCCTCACAAGTGGAAGGTCCTGAGTTTGATCCCTGGTACCAGAAAAAAAAAAATCCCAGCCCCAGTCAGCATATCCTTGCTTTATGGAGGCAAGCCCATTTGAGGCACCAAGAGGTGAGGGGATGTCTGCTGGAAGAGGGTACTTCCTGGGAAAAATTTCTCGGCCCTTCAAAAGAGACCTGAGGAAAATAATCTCATATTGCTACCAATGGAAAGTGATGTGTGAAGATGTGTTATCGCAAGATTACAGTCATCTTGCAGCCATGAAGAAAGTTATCCAACACACTGAAATTGGCAGTGTTGAAAGCTGGAAAGAATCTTGACCCTTTGATGGTTAACCATCTCTGGCATTTCTCTACATTATGCCTTGTTTTTTGTTAAATGAGATGATAAAACCCTCATTGTTTAAGTCATATAGAGTTGGATTCATCATTTGCAGCCAAGATCATCTTATCTAATATGACAGTCTTTTTTTTTTTTTCTAGTACTAGGGATCGAACCTAGGGCTTTTGAACTGAGCTACGTCACCAGCCCTTTTTATTTTATGAAGCAGGCTCTCACTAAGTTGCTAAGTTGTCCACACTGGGATGGAACTTACTATTCTCCTGCTTCAGCCTGTTAGATTGCTGAGATCATAGGTGGACACTACCATACCTAGGTTAACATGATGGTCTTGGATATGATCTCATGGTGACACCAGTCTTTTAACCCACAGGCTCTGAGCCAGAAGTTATAGAAAGAATGGACAATGGAACTTCTCAAAATCACCCTTTTCTTCCTGCACTGGTCTATAAACCACCCCTAACTTGGTCTTTACATGAGTTTCCTTTGTGGAGTGATCATGCTCAGTGACTCCTTGATCTCGTATAAAATGAGACCCTTCACACTTGCCTGGCCTTTTCCAGATCTTGGGGTTTGGTAGACAGAATTTAGGATCCATTTAGAAATACTCCCAAAAGTATGTCAGGATGCTTGCAATCTAAGGCAATTTGTCTGATTCCTTTCTTCCCAACATTCTCTGGAGGCGTCCTGACTGCCCAGCAGGGCTACAGTCCTGCATGAAAGGCCAGAGCCCAATTTCCTGTGGTTAGGCCAGTGATTCTCAAAGTATAGTCTCTCGACTAGCAGCAGCACCTAGGAACTTGGTAGACATGCAAATTCTCAGGCCTGCCCCATACTCACTGTATCAGTCTCTGGTGTGGGGCCCAGCAATCTTAGGCTTTCAAGCCCTGTAGGGGATTTTGACGCATACTCAAGTTGGAGAACCAACCACTGCCCTGGACTTCAGCTGCAGTGATAACTGCTAAGTGGGGGTGGAGGCTTCCCATGCTCTAACTGTATTATTTTGCACTGTGAGGATCCCAATCTCCTCTGTAATTATGCTTTAATTGTGATAATTCGGCCTCTCTCGCTAGAAATGAACTCCACCAGAACAGACACCAACTCTGTCTCCTTCATTTCTGCACTCTTGGTGCCTAGCACAATGCCTAGCACACTGTAAGAACTCCGCTAGTGCCCGTGGAACTCGGGAAAAAGGGCCCCTACATAAATTGCTATGTGCCATATTTTGCTCCTAATTCACAAATTCCTAAGGTAATTATCTTGTTAAGAGCTTCCAATTGTACAATATATTTTCTCTCTGAACTGGGTATAACTGATAGTTGACTTTCAGATTTTCACAACCACAACTCAGCAATGAAGACAACTTCAAATTATTCCACAATGCGACTGCCATCAGATAATCATTCTGCTAAGATGGCATGGATGGGGCTGGGGATTTAGCTCAGTGGTGCCGCCGCCTGCCTCGCAAGTGCAAGGTCCAGAGTTTGATCCCCAGTACCAAAAAAAAAAAAAAAAGACGTCATGGATGGACATGTCCCGAAGGTTGTTTTATTTGTTTTCACCAAAGCATCTTGACTGTGCAGAACACTAAGAAGGCCTTTTGTTAGCTCCATCCCATCCCTTCTTTCTGTCAAGACTGGAAGCAGAGGAGATGTTGTGCCTTTGCTATGTGACCAGGAAAGGACTTTAATTTGCAAAGAGGAGAGCACGTCCCCAGGAATTCAAGTCTGGCAGGAAATAGGCAGAGACGGGCAAATGAGAGGTGTTCACCGACATGTTCTGCCTGCATCTTAGGAAACAGGCCTACTGTGTGGGATTCCTATCCCCTAGTTGCACTGATAGAAAAGACTAGAAGATCTGGGTTAGGGATGGAAGAAGGTGAAGGGCAGGATAAAGGGACCACTGTAAGTTTCTCCTGTTTGAAATGTCTAAATCAAACTATGTCATTTTTGGAGATTTACTTTTTTCTTTCCAGGAAGAACCAGGCTTCACGCTCCTGTCTGCTCATTTTCTATAAAATCTCAGCCATAAAGATTTGATCTGAATGCAGCTTTCCTTGTATCAGTGGGCAATGGCAGGTGGACAGTGACACAGTCTTTGCAGGCTCCATCCTAAGAGATGTTAGCTCCATCCTAATCATCAACAGTGCAGAGTCCCGAGAAAGGCCGTCGAGAGTACACACAGGACTGTGGACTGTCTTGGAGTCCTCCTTCCTGCTCCGGTTTCAAGCCATGCCCACTGCAGAAGGTGGGGCTTCGTGGCCAGGGCTCAGAAATGCAGTCATCCCTCATCCAAGGGCCTAAGCAGCCATTGGTGAGCAAGGCTCTTTAAAATAGCCACTGCTCTGGGCAAAGGCTCCTGGCACCCTGGCTCCACAAAGGGCAATCCTTACCTTGGAGCAAGCACCATTGTCATTTTTGGCTCCCCAAAGTACTGCTAGGTGCATGTTCCCATTATTCCTTGTATGAACTCTGCAGCAGACAGGGGCAGGATCATCCTCACTGAAGGGAGGCCAGAAAGAAGCCAAGCAGCTGCTTTGCAGTTTTCCAACAATGACCTAGGGCAGTGGTGGCGAACCTATGGCATGAATGCCACTGCGGGCTGTTTATATCATTGGAAGCCCTAAAGGTCCCCATCACTGATCTACGGTAACCAAGTGGAAACCTGACATAAGCCAACTGGGGCAGGGACAGGGGAGCAGAGAGAGCTCCCCTCCCACTCCCTGGCCAGAGTGGCTCCTCCTTAACTCGATTTGTCTTAGCCTACTCATCCCACAAGCTGGCTGCCTACTGCCTGAAGAGCTTTCCTGACTCCTGTGTGAGGCCAGAGCACACAGGCTGGCCTTAGGTATCTGGGGTCTCGGAAATGCCTCTGGGGCAAAGCTGCTGGGGGGGTGGGGGTATTACAAGCAGTGCTTCAGTATTGGCTGGCCGGAAATCAAAAGTGTGACAGCAATCAAGTCATAGAACTACATCCACAAAGATCTCTCTGGTGTTACCCTTTTATAGCCATGGCATCCTTTCTTCGCTTTCCCATCCCTAATCCCTGACAAGCAGTAATATTTTCTGCATCTGTAAACTGTTACTACTTCAGGAATTTTACAGAAATGGATTCATGATTATGTGGCCATTTTTCATTCAGCATTATTCCCCTATTGTCCTTTCAGGTTGTGTATCAATAGTTCATTCCCTTTTCATTGCTGATTAATGTGCCATAGTAATATGCAGTTTATTTAACTATTCACCTATTGAAAAATATCTAGATGGTTCAGTTTGAGGTGAAGCAACCTGAGGGAAAGTAAAGCAACAATGAAAACTCAAAAAAAAAAAAAGCGAGAAGTGTGATGACAGGTGAAAAGTACCACTTGGGTTGAACTGGTTTGTCTTCACCAGAAAGTGCCAAATTGGGATTGTTCTGGGAAGCCTAGATGTACGCGGACGAAAGGGCATTGAGACCCTCATGTTACAGGGTACAGTTTGGAGCACTTTGTCAGGCCCAAGGACTACTCCATGGAATCCGTGCCACATACTCTGGCCTAGCTCATCTTTCACTAGCACCTTGTGTATCACGCTATGTCCTGCTCGAGGACTCGCAGTACAGTCTGCTCACTTGAACTTTCTTTTATCAGTACACATTTACAGTACCTAATGAACACATTCATCATGACACATCAGAATTCTTTTTACAGCGCTCCACATCTCTTGGTCCCCTTCCTATTTGCAAAAGATCTATCTCCATTCCCTATTGTCATTCTTTTATTGTGCTTTTAAATTCATTTACACTTTGGGTTTCTCATGTAAGAGAAACCATATGATATTTAAGCCTTTGTATCTTATTGATTTCAGTTCACATTATGGATTTATGGTGCATACATTTTCCTACAAATGGCTCAAATTTATTTCTTTATAGCAGAGCAGTACACTATTGTAAATACACACATGAAGAAAACCTACATTACACCTCCAACAGAGGATTACTATCTAGAATTTATAAAGAACACAGAAAAAATAGACCTCACTTGAATTTTAAATGGCCTTGCCTGGCTTTTGAAGGCATCAGACCCATCCCGTCCTTCTGCCACAGAACAGGAGTTCTGTGCTAGCAAACACACCACCTCTTGATTCGGAGACACACTTCCTTTCTGCCTCCTCACCACCCACACCCATGCCACTACCATCCCAGGCAACATTGAGTCCCTCCTCCCTGCCTTCTCTCCTGCGATTCCAAAGCAGTCAATGCTTTATTGGCTGCGTGAGGCCACCAGCAGCACCCCATGAATATGAAGAACGAATGGTGGTGGGTCCTGGCCACAAGAAGCACCTATGATGCACGGTGAGGAAAGGGAGCTGAGCCCCGCACGTTCAGTTCCCTCTCCTCTCCTTGCTTATTCCAGTTCTTCCTTCCATCAAGGCCAGCTTGAGCCTTGCCTCCCCCCGCAAACCATCCTGGCTATTTCAATGCACACTGCCCTCCCTTGACCCCCAGTCCATCTAAGAATATATGCACTCCCCTAGAGTGTTTCTTGGGCAGATTTGTCTTCCCAGTGGGCTTCCTAGGGGCAGAGACCCTATCTTACATCTTCTGGCTTGCCCTCCTCTGCAGAGACCAGGGATGGGCATGCCATAAACCATATTGTGGGTTTGGAAGCCCACATATCCAGAGCCAGACCTCTGCTAACCCTAGACTTCATCTTTGGAGTCTGTTTCAATGTGACAAAGACCTTCTAATTCTTTGGACATGAATTATTCTCCAAAGTGCAACTTAGTGGACCAGCTATGCCAGGTGGGTCACAATAGGGGTCCTGACATGCATACATGCAAGCTGATGGCCCAAGGACCAAGGCGAAGTCAAGTGATGAATGCTAGTCCCTGACAGCCACCTCAGATGCCGCCTCCCTCTTGCATACCACACAAAGTCACCGCTGGACTCCAGGCATTCTGATCATCATCAGTCTACATCATTAGTTTCACCCATCACCTAAGTCACCACTTGTCTTGGTTACTTTTCTCTTCTTGTTGTGACAAAGTACCTGACACCCAAAGTTAAAGGGGAAAGGTTTATTTAGCTCACAGTCTATAGAGGTTTCAGTCCATAGCTGGCTGGCTCCAAGGTAGGGTGGCGTGGCAGAGGGGCATCAGGTGATGGCCTCGGAACACAGTGAAGGTAACAAAAGAGAGCTTAACAGCATCTTTCTGTCCCTTTTATCCCATCCAGACTACCAGGATTAGGGTGGGGCCAAACCATTCCCTCCAGTGTAGTTGTTTAATGATCACATGCTCTTAGTCCCAGCGTCACACATGCCAGATTCAGCCACTCTGAAAGACTGTATGAGGTTTTGGGGAGACATCTAGACACAAGCCATAACACCACTCATTGAGTAAAAGCAGAACTCTTTATTCAAAATGGACGGTTTACTCACTTAAGGCGGCAACTGGTCTTCAGTTCTAGGAATTTTCCCAACCCATAGCCCTGACTCCATGGGTTTGAGATACTTTGCCTCACAGGTGGGTGTCTAATACTAGAATTCAGAGTGCCCCTTTCCCATGTTGTTCACCAGCTACTTCCTGATGGGAATGCTGGGAGGGGTTCGGGAAATGGCAAGTCAAGATCTTGTGTCCTGAAAGCATGTGTTTTATCTGTAAATGTCTCTTCTACTGTGCACGTTAAGGTCAGCCCAGCAGGAGAAATCTGTTGGGTAGACTCCCCACCTAGAGCAGCACCTGGTTACATGTTCTTTGTGTAGGTGTAGTTTTTAAGATGCAATCTTGTTGAGGGCTCTTTAAGCAACCCAGATTATGTGCATTGGGCCCTACTTAACCTGAGATGTGTTTGCCTCCAGAGGCCCAGCTGATTAAGCAGGTGTGAATTTTCCCTACGTAAACCATGGCACTTTTCTCAGCAGACTGTATTTGCTTAAGTGTTCAGTGACTTGAGCCTTCCCAGCACTGCAGATGCCAGGGCACACCCAGAACCCCATTCCCCAGGGCCATATTCCAGCTGTCCTAGAGAAAGGGGAAAAGGATCACTTGAATTAGTGTCGGTTTTTCAAGAACTGGCATGTACACAGAGGTGCTATGCAGCCCCATGCCTGATGACCGGAGCTCTTTCAGTTTTGAGGCTGAAGGGGCAAGGAGCTGTGCAAAGTCAGAAATGCTCTTCGTAGCCAGGATGTGTCTCCTGGTGGCCCTTATGTCCTTCATCTACACTTAGGTCAGCCAAGTCAACCAGGGCCTTCCATGGCCATTAAGCAGATCCTCGGGGCATCTCTGTAGGGGGCAAGCGTGATAGGCCTTGTCCCTTTCTAACGATTGAGACACATGGGATGAGACAGAAGGGATCATAGAAGAAAAAGTGTTTAAATGAACAGGCTGATGTTCCCAATCGGGTCCATGTACATCTTATCTGTGTGCCACCCTTGAGCAAGTTACCTAGCTTCTTTGTGAGCTTTGCAGTCATCTGTAAGATGGAGCGATGTCTACTCTGCAGGACTGTATGAGATCATCAGCATGGCTCAGCCCTAGTGCTGGACACACAGTTCTTCCCAAAGCATTTCTCAGTCAGGATATTTCTAGTGAATAAACAGCAAATAACTTTTTTTTCCTTTTCACAGTAAAATATCTAAATGAGTGTTCACTGATGCTGCCAGGACTTACTGCCAAGTATTCAGAATGGAAACAGGGTAAAAATCATTTTTCTTTCCATTTTAAAAGCAAGGCGAGGGCAAGGGGTGCTGAAGACCCCTAAAGACAAATGCACCGAAAGAGGGTCCGGAATCCTATCACTTGTGTTCAGAAAATCATCCACTGACTGTGATTATGTCTTTGTGGCCAACCTGGCACCAAAATGCTTCTGTGTAGCAAGTCACCATGAACAGCAGGTTATAGTCAGCTTTAGGTTATCTGTGCTGATGCAGAAAAGCAAAATCCCAGGCAGTGGTAAATCTCAGAAATTCTATTTGGGCTCTGGAATGCATTTTATGTGTGTGTAATTTTTTTCCTTGGCAGACTTACCTTCCTAATTATGTTTCCCTTAGGCTATTATTAAAATTACTCTCCATTCCCCAACCATACACCACTGACAGCCTGGGGAAGGCAGCCTGTAAGTAACAAGGTAAGGTCTACCTGGAATTAAGTGATAAAAAATATACAAATGCATGTACGTGTGTAGGCCTGCATGTGTACATGCACGCACACATGTGCACACACACACACACACACACACACACAGAATCTTCTAATACTAGCATGGAAGAGACCTAAGAATTAAGAATAACCTGGAGAGGCAAGAAAGTTGGTACAAAAACTTCCCCAGAGACCAGACAATGAGATTATAAAATATAAAATCCTTCCTGTGTCATCACACACGTGCCTTTATCTTGTGAATGCTTATTATTTTTCATCAGCTTTTACCTGGCAGGACTGATGCACAGAGAGAATTTTCTTTTCAACAAACGTGTGCTTTCCCCCCAGTATTCCTACCAGTTATTTAAAAAATGTAAAAAGTAGCCAGGCATGATGGCATGCGTCTATAGTCACTGCTACTTGGGAAGCTGAAGCAGGAGGATTACTTGACCCTAGTTCAAGGCCAGCCTGAGCAATAGAGACCGCATCTTGAAAAAAAAATGGGAGGATGTCAAAAGTAGGATGAAATATGCATTTAATTCCATATATGGACACTCATGCTGAGAAATGGATTTCTGTAGATTTTACTAATAATAAACTCGGAAGTCTCTTCAAACACTGATCCATACAAGTTCAACTTTACTTGAGAACAACCTGAAACAATTATTTGCATAGTCAAATAACTCACTGACCACTGGACCGATAAGTTCACACACTAACCCGAATCTAGTTACACATTTTACTAATACCTCATCTCTACCCTGTATGGTGGTTGAGGCTGCTTCAAACATCTGGGCTTGAGAAAACGTTGAGTACTTCATGCTAAGAGAGTACATGTATATTCCAGGGCAGAAGAACTCCTTGGATCCATTCCCAACCATGACCAGGGATACAATATGCTGTGTTCACAAGTCTTCCCAACTGCTTTCGTCAGTGTCTTCACCAGCAATGATACGAAAACAAAACTACCATGATTGAAGCCTAACACAAATGGCGAGCAGCCTAATTGTGCACTCTGCGATTGCAGTGCCATAAAGCCAGGCGGCTCCTCATTCTAATCGGTGTTTGTTTCTTGAAGAACCTAGATTAACACTGGGCTAAAATGAAGTAAAAATCAAATTGTAGAAGCACTGAGAAGCCATGTCTTTAGAATGAGAATCCTAAACTTACAGATCTTTATTTTTGGCATCTCCTATCCGTATAGTTTTAAGCTAACCCAAAGAAATAAGATATTATACAGCTTAAAATATTACCTTCATATAAAAAGGAAATAATTCTATTGGTATTTGCTTATAAAGTGGTACCTTGGTTCACGAATCTTTTGTTTGCAAACAGTTTGGTTTGCAAACAGAAGCTTTTGGCAAAATATTTTAATTTGCAAACTGCATCGGGTGACAAACATGACTGCGGCCATCTTTTCCAGAATCTTATAACTAATTAAGTTTGTGAACTAAGGTACCACTATATATGCAAAAACAAACTTTGAAAGAAGATAAATATAAGCAACTAATAAATTTACTTGGGGTAAATAAGTGGGCAGATGGATGCAGGAATGGGAGACAAACTCACTACCTTTATATATGTTTGGGGTTTTGTGTGGATAGGTTCTTACTGTTCCCCAGGCTGGCCTCAAATTCAGAATCATCCTGCCTCAGCCTCCCAAGAAGCTGGATTACATGACTAGCTTATATTTTGATTTTCAAATCCTTTCAATATATTATTTTGTTAAAAATTAAAGTAGCCAAGTAAATATTATACGCTATTTGCCTTTACTGATGGACCTGAATTCCTCTTGCCTCATGTCATCTTTCAGATATTTTTCACAGCTATAAAGAAGATTTTTAGAAAATTTAGGAGTAAGGGCTGGGGATTTAGCTCAGTGGCACCTCACCTGCCTGGCAAGTGCAAGGTCCTGAGTTCAATCCCCCGTACCAAAAAAAAAAAAAGAAAAAAGAAAATTTAGGAGTTAAAAATTAGAAAAACTGAAATTGTAAAGTGCATCATAGAATGCAGAGTTGAATGTTTTTCTCATTAAGTTCTAAGTTGAAAGAGTTTTGTGGGTGCTTTTCTGTTATGCCAAAAAAGGGTATAAAGTTGTATTTTCTTAACAGGAAGATCACACACACTGCTTTGAACTTGTTACTCGTTAGTTATGTAAATAAACATTCTACTAACACAAAGGGGAAGGAAGTTTGTGTAGCACCTGATACATATATCTTAATTTTGGTTCTGTAATCACAAATGACAATTTTTACTTCATGTAAACTGTTAAGAGTGTTTCTAACACTCTAAAGTTTAAAAGGACAAGTCATTTCTTTGCAGTTCTTTTTCCTTTATCAAAATAGTAAGTGCTAACTACCATTTTTTAAATGAAACATTACTCCAAGAGTCAAATTTTTTTCTTAAGATACAGAGCAGGTGAAGCGTTTGAAAAATAATAATTTATAAATGACTGTAAAACACAACCCCTTCAGGTGCTATTCAGAAAAGTTAGGGCTTCTCCTAACAACACTTTTGCTCTACCTCATTCCCCAAACTCATAAGGTTTTTAAATATTCAACTTGCCTTTATTCTTTTTGGGGGGGGGGGGTGAAGGTGAGCCCACCAGCTGGTTAAGAGCCAAGAGTATCCAGTCAGACCTGAATGGGAAAATCTATGATTTGTTTATTTCATAGTTCACGTTCAAAAGCAAGAGACAATTTAAATAATAAAAGGGTAACAGGAAAAAATGCAACAAAAGAAAACAAATGAGTTAGCGTTCAGAAGAACCTTCAAGAATATTTAATTCGGAAAATGTTATTGGTTTAGAGAACTTGACTGAAAGAAAACAGCTGGGCAAAATTCAAGGTTTTAAATTAAAAACAATCTAACAAGGTCTATGGGGATAACTCTTTGAGCCATATTTTGGAGACCAGATTCATTTCTACCAAGTAAAAGTAATAGCAGTCTAAGCTAAAAAGGAAATTCCTCACAACTGAGGTAGTTACTAAGCATCAGCGCATTTTCCAAGCTCTCACAAAGCAGCTTAGCTATTTACAACCTATTTTTCCTCATACAGAAATGGAGTGCCTTTTCAATTTTATGTCTTATTTGTTTTAAAAAAACACTCATACACACCAGCCAGAATATGCCTATTTTATTAACATCATGCTTTAATAAATAACTGGCTACTTCTAATAAAATTAAGCCTCTGTTTACAACAGCCCCCAATATTTTATTTTGACCATTCTGCAGAATTTGGTGTAACAAGTTGAATGAAACGTAGACCCTGTGCTACCAAGTAATTATGTTTCAATATAAAAATAGAGAATCACTCTTACAACTGAAGATTGAACAAAAACACAACCTCTGTGGGTTTTCAGTTCTGTAGAATTGATTGGGTTCTAAATGGTTGTTTAGAGCAGGAAGAGACGTGCAGAATTTTCATCCTCTCTGAAGACTACTGGGAACCCCTTTTAAAGTGATCTGTTACATTCTCATAGTTTTCTGAGCTGTCATTTGGTAAGGACACAATGAAAGGGATCCTAAAGGGGCAAGACAGTTGTCAGTCTTTGGCCTGGGACAACAGATATGGCCTTTGCCAGCTCACCCACGTGGCTAAGGGTGAGTGCTAAGATGTGGTCTTCTCGGCTCTACCTACTCCCATCCCTCCCCCGCTAGAAAATAACACATGAGAAAATCTGGACACCTAGTTCTCCCCCCAGGGGGCTCCTTGGCTGGTAGTAGCATCCAGCTGCAAACCACTACAAGTCCTTTGCTTTACTGATCAAAGCGGGCCGGGCAAGAAGAAGACTCGAATTAAGACACCTCATAATCTCTTAAAACAATGTTGGGATCCAAAACAAATGCACATACACATGCACAGACTAAAACTTTGCTTGAGTGTTGACAGCTATTTCCTGAGCCCAGGCTGTGCCCCAATTCTAGCTAGCTCCCAGACAGTTTCGCTTAGGTGACTGGATTTGAGATCCGGATCACCGTGACAAGGCAGACCAAATCAGGCTGTTGGTCACTTCTTGCTGCCATTGGGATAAAACTTTCAAGAGGGTCAGTGTGGACCTGAAAACTGGAATACAGTGGCTTACTGACTTGCCTGGTTAAAAACAAAACAAAGCAAAACCCTCTCTCACCCAAGTGTGAACATGTGATAACCCTGGGACACCCTGAATGCCTTTTATCTTTCAAAGGAAACTATATCAAGAACCATTCTCTATATGGGTAACACTTTAACTATAAATGAGTTCAAGAAATGGACCTATACGGGACCTTAGCTTGTGTAATTCAACTCAACCAAAATGGGCAGTCTGCAGTCTCTTCCAACCACCAGCTCTAAATGAAGTCTAACCTTCTTCATGTATTGATGCTCGACTACAATCTGACAAGTGGCTCAGAAGCCCGTCTATGCCTTCACATTCTGTCCTAACTTAATAATAATAAAAAACCCAAATCACCTCTACTTTTCTCCAGATAAGGCAGCTAAAATAACAGGGATAAATGGCAATTTTTCTGCTTGTTGGACTTCTTTTAATAGGATAACATGATAAATAAAACCTGCTTCTGTACAGCTATTTAATATTTCAGAAATACGTACATGTTACATGCCAAGAAAGGACCCTGGTTTTCTTGTAAGAAACAAGCTGAAAGCATAATTGGAAAAAAAAACCCCACAAACAAAATGAGAAAAATACAAACAACAATAGAGTGATAAAATCACAAATGCACAACTAACTACAGCTCTGTACCTACACTGTTAGCCACGTTTAACAAGATTCTGGAATAGCAGGAACCAACTTAACGTCTAGGTCCCTTCTGCCCCCAAAAACTGAATAAAAAAGCAAAGTCAGCATTTTTAAACCAGTGGCCACATAGTTAAAACTGTACATTGTTGTCCATTCATTTAAAAAGCAAAGTCACTAGGATGGTATAAAAGTGATAACCGGTGCCTTTTAACTTTCTGATGGATGAGCACTTTTTCTCAAAAGTTTGAGAATTAGCTCCACTCTCTCTGCATAACCAGGAACAAGACGCAGAAGACAGCAAGGAAGTAGGGCTGTGCAGCAGCACGGGGGCCAGCACTGTCGGCTTTGTCATTGGCACTCTTCCCAGCGTGGTCAGTGGCGTTGTACTCGAACTCCGAGGGGCACTGCTGGTACTCACACCCACTTCCGCTTCCTTCTCCACTACTTTCATCACCTATGTTTAAGAAATGGAACATTTTATTTCACTTGTTCTCATCATAAGACAAACAAGAATGACTCATGCTTCAAGACTGCAAGGGCTTACTGATATCAAAGAAGTCCACATCATTCCCATTATAAGCATTCTTCATTTTACTGGTCATAACCCGAAGAGCCATGATTTGACGAAGGATCAGTATATCTGGTTTGTCAGTGTCAACCTGGACCTCAGGGTTATTGCCCTGGTTGGCTAATCCATTTCCTGTTACTGCAAACAGGTACCTGAAGTGAGAAATGACCAGGAAAGCAAACGATGATCAATAAAACAAAAGGTAATGAAGAAAAAAAAAAATCAAGATTTCTGCTAGATTCTAGTATTTCTACTAAGCACAATTAAATGGTAGTTCTTTAATTCACAATAAACTCTAATTTCTCCTCTTCCTGGGTATTTGTCTTATTTCTCCAATTTGACCGTGACCTTCTTGAAAACTATCCCTTTTGTGGAGGTTGGTGCCTCAGTAAAGCACCTTGAGAATGGGTACGTATCCAGGTCACAGAGTGGGTAAGGAGGGGAGTGTGGGCCATCAAGACAGACAACGAGACCCTGTGAGAATTATGCCTTATGAGGCCAAGGCTTATGTGGCCCTTTACCTCAGAAGGGTAACTGCACACTGCTTGCAAAGCCTGTTCCCCCAGAACATCTAGAAGCCTTACCATCACCTATTGTGACGTGCTTCCTGAGGCCCTGACTGACCCTCTCTCTAGGTCACTCAGGCACCTAGGCAGGGACAGACTGCGCATGCACTGAAAGGCAGCTAACCTGCTCTTGCCCTTCCCATTCCAGCAGTCATCCTCGTTGCCATTCCCCGCAGCCATCCTTTCGTCATTGCAAACGTTGCTAGGGAGTGAGGACCAGAACTTCTTGGCCTGTTTCAGCTTCTCCTTGACATCAGTAACCTAATTAAGAAAAATTAAAAAGACCTCTGTAAAACAACACAAAGTAGGGCCGGGGATTTAGCTCAGTGGTTCCGCCGCCAGCCTTGCAAGCGCAAGGTCCCAAGTTGGATCCCCAGTACCAAAAACAAACAAACAAACAAAACCTATGCATGTGCCTTTTGATCATCTCTGAATATCTCTAGAGGGATATGCAACTCATTTTCAACTGTAGTCAAGAAAAAAAATATGCAGATCAAATTTATACTGAGGAGTACGGAATCACTCAAAGGAAGTAATAGTTGAAACTCTGAAGGAGTTGACTAGATCCTCTCTTTGTCTGACTGTCTCTGATTCATTCTCTCTCTCTCTCTCTCATAACTACCATCTGAGGCCTACCAGGCCTTGCAGACACAAAGATTCGACATAGTCTCTTCACACAAGGCTTTTAGAGTCCGGATCAAGCTTACGTATTATCCACTCTGGGAAACTTCCCTGTTAGTGCTCTTCCTTCCCACCCACTCGTACTCCTCAGGCTCCCTTGCCCTGTGTGCCCTCCTATTACTGTATTAAAAATTCTCTTAGACTTATACAGCACATTGCTGTGTAGTACACAATCTGACTACATTCTAGTACTCTTCTTCCATCCTAGCATTTATCATTCACCACCTTATGTTAGGAAGCCTATACCATCTGCTTCTTCCCCTTTGTTAGGGCCTTTTGTGAACAAGGGCCCATCTTATTCCTCTGAGCCTCCCTAACTACAGGCACATAGTAGACACCTAGTAAACACCGAGAAACTATGAAGGAAAGTTATGAGATGAGACTTACTGCATCCATTTCCTTGACTGTATAGGAACTTTCTGAATTAGAAATGAGAGAAGTACATTTACTACTGAGATACAATTTGCTTGAAAAGTTACACCTGAAAGACACACACACTTGTAAGCTTTCCAACTAAAACTTCATTTTGAGCAAATATTTTCAGCTATTTGTCATTAAACACGATCATTTCTGTCAAAGCGCTCACCAGTCGGTCCAAACTCGTGCCAGCTGCTGTGGTTGGGCGCTCCTCAGGATGGTATGGTCGGAAGCGAGCACTGAATGCACTTTCAGAGATGGAACGGGAAATGCGTCCAGCCGGGAAGGGTTTCGGGGGGCCACATCCCTGGAAAACCTGTATTGGAATAAGCATGGTTGGATTAGGAAATCACAGGGCAAGTTGATTGGGCTGTGCCAGCTCTCCTTTCCACTATCCCGCCTTCATTACCTTCTGGGAGACTTGCACACTGTTCTCTTGCATATTCATAATCGCATCAGAAATCTTCACATCGATGGGATCCATGACCGACTCAATGTTGAAAGGACCCTCTAGCCTCTCTGCCACCATCAGCATGGCATCTAATATGAGGTTCAAGGAAGAACAATAGAGCATGAAAAGTAAATCATTAGTTCAGCCTTGGGTAATTAATCAGTCTTATTTTACTGCCTTTAGTTCCTGTTGGGGTGGGGGAAAGGGTTAGGGATCATAATTAATTCATGTTTTGCTATTTATTCCCATGACAACAAACTGCACTCAGTCAGCTCTCTACAGTGTTGAAATGGCCAGGCTAACAATTCTTACTACAGCAATGAAACCCAATCAGGAATTTCCCACTATCGTGATTATTCCTTCCTTCTCTTGTCGGAAGCTGTTGCTGTAAAGTTCTGGTCTAGCACCCAGGTGAGAAACCTATGGCTGGAGGCAAAATAACACATCATTTCTCCCAGAGACTTCCACACAATCTATTCTTTTTGTTTAATGTTCCATTTGCAAGAGGCAAAACCATGGAGAAGTTAAAATCCTCGTACACCAATTCTATTCTTTCATTTATTTTTATCAAACCTTTCAGATCCTTGAATATACATTTGGAAAATACAAATGAAGGTGTTCTAGGAATGTTAATGGCTTTTCAAATACTGATGGTTTGAATAATGCAATTTTGTGTTAAGATAAACTTCCACTTCAAACATAAGGGCTTCAATTTTATTTTGCAGTAAAACATATATCTCCTTGTATTCCAGTAAAAAGACAATGTAAGACAGTACATACAAATTGTGTGCTTACAGTGTATATCTTCCCAAATGACCCACAAGTCACTTCTGGACTTTGGAGGACCCTGGCATTTTCCAAGCACTGAATCCCTTTAGATCTAAAATGTTACCCACACAGCTCATGTGTTTAGAGGATGGGGCTTTTGGGAGGTGATTGGAATGCAAGGGTTCTAACATCATCAGCAGATTAACCCATTAATGAGATCATAACTGGATGGCATTATGATGCAAGGTGGTAAAAAACTTAGGAGGTAGAGACTCGGTGAAAGGAGTGAAGGAGTCATAACCTTGGAGACTATATCTTGCCCTGGCCCCTTCTTCTTTGGCTGTTTCCTGGCTGCAACAAGATGAGCAGCTTTCTCTACTACACTCTTCTACCATGATGCTTCTCCCTTGCCATGGGCCTAAAAGCAATGGAGCCAGCTGACTATAGACTGAAACCTCTGAAACCAGAAGCCAAAATAAATCTTTCCTCTTTTAACTTTACTTTCACAGGTATTGTGTTACAGCAACAAAAAGAGAACACTGTCCCTTAAACAAAGGGATGTTTGCTTTCCATGCATGTTTGTTGGGATTATGAGGGTAGTTTTGCCTGTTGTGCAAAATTAGAAGGAATTGGAAATGAAACCCTCAAAGGAAAAAAAGGCTGCTTCATTAGTGACAAACAGTGACTTTTTAAACTTGTTTTTCTTTCCCCTTTATACTCTAGTGCTTAATGCATGTCAAGAAAGAGAGGCCCCATTATCTCCGCCCATGTTCTTGTAGTCCAAGGTCTGATACTAGACAGCAGTGCTACTTTCCAGAAGACCGTGTGTTCATCTCAACTGCAGCCCCTAGCTGAGCTTCCATCTAAGCTTTCTAGTGGAAAGGAGGTTAAGTATCAACATATCAATGAAACCAAATTTGGTCATCAACCTTTCACCTTCAGCCTAGAACAAATACTACACAACATTTTAAAGCATGGGTCCATTTCTCTAAACTATGATTCTGATGTCACACACATCATACACATTACCATGAAATACAATTTTTTTAAACTTTCTTATTCCATTGTGGTAAGCACCAATGAAGTGACGCTTCTAACCTCTAAGTAAAAGCTGACAGCATGAATATACCATTGTGCTAGAGGAGAGAAAAAAATGCTTTTGATGTGCCAGTAAAAGGAAACTTTTGTAAACAAGTGGAGCACAACTTAAATGTGTTCATCAGTGTCAAAGCATCAGGGCTGCCACGTAGAGAATGTACATTCCTTCGCAAGCCAAGAAGAAATCGCTTGCTCCAAATAAAAATATTATGAATAGACAGATAATAAACATCCAAAATGCAGAGGTTTAAATAAGAAAACACAGTGCATTTTGTAACTACTTATTCCTCTAGTGGTGAGGAAAGGGCAGATCACGAATGTGTTTGTGAAAGACTGAAAGGAAACATAAACCCCAATTCTTCTGGCTGTTTGGTGTCTTTGTAAACTCTGAGGCCAGCCGGCCATACACAAGGGCCTGGGAATGGAGAGTGAAGCTGGGCCTTTGTTGGGGCCGGTGCCATGGCGTTGTGTGTTGTGCGGCTGAAGAATGTGACTAAGGATGCATTCTGCCGGCAGCCCACAAGCCCACAAGCTGGGAGCCAAAGCTGCCTCTAAGCCCTGTGTGAAGTCATGATTGGCTATCAACTGACTCTTCTGTAGCAGCAACCAGCCCTAATAAGTCCCAAGAGAAACCCAAAGAAGGTTGGTTTGGTGTTTTGGCTTTCTTCTCATCGATATGGCCCACAGGTGTCTTATCTGCAGGATATCCAACTGGCTCCTGCCAGGAACTGGCTGGTTCTCTGACAGCAATCCCAATACTAAGTTCCCATCAGCAGCAACATGTGGCATTAATTGCCTGTGAGTCAAACAAGCATAAATATAGGTACAGCATGTGATGGAGAACAAGCTGCCCCTAAGAACAGCTTAAGATTCTCCAGAAACCGACTTTTTTGGGTATGTATATGTGGTGTCTTGAACTAAAGATTATAAAAGTGAGTCCCAAGGTGTTTCAATGATTTGGATCCATCCCCCAAAATAGATGATAAGACTTACACATTTACTAAAGGGTCACAATTCATGGCAATATGCAGATGCAAGGACAGGGAGGACATGGCAGGGAGAAGGCAGACTTGGAAAATCTATCCTTAGTTTCCCAAAGGGTCTAGTCCAATGGCAGGGTTGCAGAGCTCAGGATATTGGCACTGAGCACCCCCTCCCCAGACCCCTGCAACAAAGAACCCCCTCCTCACTAGAAAAAGCAATTCCTTTTGCATTGTGCCTTCAATAATCAGAAACCCACACCTTCAGCCTCCTGACATGACTGGAAGAACAAAAGGCAGTTTCCTGACTTAACCCCAAGATCTGATTTAAAGAAGGGGCAAAAAAAAGCTCTTGACCATTCATTAACTGCAGTAAAGGGAAAGACAAATTCCTTGCAGAGAAGGGAAAAAAAGACAAGGAGTAAGAAAGAATTTACAGCAGAGGCATGTAAATTGGGACTGAATTCTATAACCACAGAGCAGATTAATTAAATCTTTGTGAAAAATTCAAGAAAAAGCACTGGAGATTAACAATGTCTATTACTCCTGGCCTTTTAGATCAGCTTATTAGAAATAAAGACAAGTGCACCCATTAAAAATAAAATTTAGATACAATTTTATGCCTCATCTCTCTCAAAAAGTATCATTTAAAATAATTCGGGAAATTGATTAAAAAATCCTATCAATTTGCACTTGGGTTTGATTTTGTTTCCTCAAAGATAACACATGTGATTTAAAAAATATACTACAAAAAATAAATAAATAAATAATAAAAAATATACTACAAAAATAGCAACAGCAACTTAAAGTCTCCCTGTTTTAGAGTAACTGGTTGAAAACATTAAGCAAACCAGAGTATGGTTCTGATTTGACATGGATCCATAAATTCTAGGAAAAATATGTAGAATTTATACTGGGGCTGGGGATGTAGCTCAGTGGCAGATTGATTGTTTCACAAGGTTCCATCCTCTACACTGGAAAAAAACCCTATTTTAATACAAGATTATGAGGATTTCAGTGATAGTTGCTGCTGGATGTGTTAGAAGTAGCAACATAATGTAAGAGAAACGGCACTCTGCACTTTGAATGTCTACATAGGAAAGTCAGCAAAGCTGGGTCACTGCTACTATATACCTTTTGTACTGAATGGCGATTTCTACTCCTTTGCCTGGAGAAACAATTCATTATATTGAAAAGGAAATTGTAAATTTGACATTTGGGTGCGGGGACAAGGGCGGGAAGGGGGGACATTGACTTTAGATCTAGAAATGCCATGGGCATTTATTTCCTGAGAAATATTTTGAAGCAACAACTCCTCCCCTGGCTTCACTCTGGGCGTGACATTCCGTTTGTCCCTGTGTGTCTTTGCAGGTCTCATGCCTTCCTTTTCATGGGCTTCTGCTTTTCTGTGTGCAAAAGATTATTTTCAGGTCTTCCAGCTTTGAGCTATTTAGTCTACAATTGTCCTGAAGTGCTTAATATTCACATCTTTTTTTTTTTTCCTGCATCAGTGTTCTCAAGCATCTGTTGGCACCAATTTATTGATGCACTTTCAGAGTTAATATGGTAATTAGCTCTCATGCAGTCTAAAAAGCACCCCCCTCCCAAGCCGGCAAATTGCATGCATGTTCCCATGATGTGGACACGTAAGTGAAAAATAGGTGCCTATAAAGACACTCAACTTCTGCAATTATGCAAATGTGACTGGGGGTGGAGAAATGAGAGTTTGTTTTTTGTGAGCTGTTAGTATTTGTGTGAGGTCCACTAATGCTCAGCATTAGAGGTTTAACACCGGTCACTATGCTTTAGGACTAATATGAGCACTAAGTAGGCATTGAGGGAGTTAGCTGATGACTAGATGTTTAAATTATGCTTAATTTGCCTTTCCAAATCATAATTAACCCAGTGCTATCTGGATTATAGTTTCCTTGGTAGAAAATATATGCAGAAATCCTTATTTCTCAAATTATCAGGTCAAAAGTCCTTCCATTCTCTGCACAGCAGCCTACTATTGTTAGATCTCTTAGAAGCAAAACCCTTGAATTTCCACAATCAGATTTCTCCTGATCCAAAGAACAAATGATATCTGAAAAGTCTGCATACAGAATTTATTTTTTTTTCCAGCACTGGGATTTGAACCCAGGGCCTTCACACTGATTTACATCCCAGACCTTTTTTACTTTCATTTTTTTTTAAAGATAGGGTCTCACCTAAGTCACTGAATGGTCCAGGATTGGCTCAAACTTGCCATCCTCCTACCTTAGCGTCCCAGATTGCAGGTGTACTGACAGAACTTTATAAGCCATCCTGACAGCTCCATGAGGGCTGTACTCCACCACTGACATGAATACAAAGCTATGATACATAACATCAAAAAGGCACTTTCTCATTATTTTAATTTGGGGGGGGTACCTGGGCTCGAACTCAGGACCTTGCACTTGTGAGGCAAGCGGCGGAACCACTGAGCTAAATCCCCGGCCCTACTTTCTCATTATTGAAAGTTGGTAGTCACAGTACCTTATGACTTCAGAAATGCTACCATTAGTTCAAGGGAACATTTACTTGTAGTAATAATTTCACTATCTTCAAAGCATTGCACACAGCATAACTAGGATTCTGGTAAACACTAACACTAGAACAAAGACAAATTTCATAGTTGGCAACTACATTCTTTATAGCAGAAGTAGAGCCATCTCAAGCAACACAAATACAAGTTGCCATCACTTGCTCACCTATGAAATTGTTCCACTCGAAATCGAGATCCCCCTGGCTGGCCAAACAGCCTCTCATGATGTTGGAGCAGTAGTTGTAACATGGCTTCACTGTCACGAGACCCCGGCAGTGGGAACAGTAGATCATCTTCAACAAGGCGCGGGTACACTGGGCTGTGGGGTTTACCTAACGTGCGAGAAGGAAAAAGACAGCAGGAGTAGAGCTAAAATAGACCCAGAAATGATAAATCTCTATCCAGTTGCCACTGAAAGCTTGGTGGTAAACTTCATTTAAATTACAACAGACAGATAACAACTAGCAGGCCCAGCAGGCCTCCAGCAGAGGTGAACAGATGGAGATCAGATAAACAGAAGATATTTGCTGGAGAGAAGGAGACAATGGAGGTGGGTCAGAACATCACATAACCTTAACCACTTACCAGTCCAATTATTTAAATACAGGATGATCGAAAACTGCATATTTTTGTTAAATTTTTATCAGATTCTCCCCCCCCAGCCATTTTTAATTGCTCAATTACTTCAGAGTCCTTTTATAAATAAGCCTCTGGGATCAGCCACGAGACCTTGTAGTGGGGGCTATTTCCACCTGCCTACAACCAACACACGGCCTGCTCCGCCCTCGAGATCACTGCACTCGTCTTTGCCAGACTGGAACACAGGCGCATCTCCCTGTCAAACACACTGACCACAGAACTGCCCTTGAAACCTGATTCCCAACCCCAACCAAGGCTTAAAACGGTACTTGTGTGTACTCTGTTCTGTGCCAAGAGTGTGTAGGAGGCAAAATGAATGTAGAGCAGCATATGAGCAACTTGGAACTTGAGAGTACATGAAGGCCTTCAGGGTTTTGGGAACACTGGAGCATAGAGTACTCGGGAAACACTTGATGAAAGACGAAAGCACTGAGGTGTCTGTTAAATTTTGAAGATGGGATTGGACTTAAGTGGAGAAGGAAAGGGAGATCATCCCAGGTAGCAATGATGAAAGGAACAAAAGCTGTGAGACACTGCCCTGGGCAGAGCATGGCATTTCAGCATGGGGTCAAGGAACCTGGGGAATTCCCCAGGTTGGGGTACATGGTCAAAATGCAGAGGGACGGATCAAGCAGAAACTGCAATGCCATTCGGCAGCCCACATGCGGCTACTAAAATTTGTGAGGGAGGGAAACTGCAAGGATGAACACAGTAGTGAAGTCAGATTGGGCTAGCCACCTCTGCAGAGAAACAGGTCTTCGTTTCATCCTTCTCATTCCAGGTGAGCAGCTGTTTTGGGCATTCCTCAGTCATTTCTATCAATGCTTAGAAAGGCTCATGGCTAGGGATCACATGATGGCAGCTAACTCAAAGTCCCTGTCTTACTTTCTCTGACCTTCTCTCCCCTTGTAGAGTCTGTATCAGAGGACTGGTGCATTCATCCCTATCAATATCAACCAGCTCTATAAGCAGGCTTTCAGAAGCAAAGACCACCTCAGGGAACAGAAGCTGGGATGAGGAGCAGACAGCAATGCACTTCACCTATTCTAGCATGTGACTTTGGACACCACTTATCAGCAGTGTCCTCTGGAGTAGGAACACGGGGTTAGTACTGTCAGGAGAAAAACTTAACATTGTCAGAGTCCTATCTGGTGTGCACACACCCCTCCCTCTCTTTTCCCAAACAGAACTCCAGCCTACAAGGGGAAAGCAGGCAACAACAAGATGGTAATTGTATACCCTAAAGGCAACGTTCCCTACAAAGAATTAGGATTTTTCCACAGTTTTAACCAGTCCCAAATGTTTTCCTAGGCATTAAATTAGTCCTTTTAACTATGTATTAATGTACAGTAAAATCTTGGCTAACCAATATCCTTGAGGAATGGCCCTCTGGATAACTAGATTTTCTCGATAGCTAAAAGTTCATTCCTTTAAAGTCACAGATTGTTAAGACTCTTACACTCATCCACTTCTCATTTTCCAGATGAGCAAACAGGCCTCCAGAAGGGAAGTGGCCTGAGAATCGCAGGATCATAGAAGTTTTAAGAGTTGGGAGGGGCCTTAGAGATCACGGAGTGCTGCTCTCATATTTAAGAGATAAGAAAATTGAGGCCAAAGAGATTAAGCAACTTGCTGAGAGTCACCCTGCTACATTTGATTCCAGTACTGCACCTTATCAAACATTTGTGACAAAAAGATTTCCCAGATGTATCACATTTCCCTGCCTTCTTAAGCAGAAGATAGGAAACTCTATCCTTAGGCGTGGGCTATTTTAGTTGGGTTCCGCATTGGTGAGACTGTTAAACAGCTGGATTTTAGAGAGGTAAAGAGTTATGTAAACGACGATGAAAAAAATCAGAGTAGCACTTGATGTTGTTGAATATCATGCTTCAGAACAGACAATGCCCTAGTAAGAAGAAAAATAAAAACTACAGTGTCAACAAACGGTTGGGCTGGGGATTTAGCTCAGTGGTTCCCGTGCCTGCCTCGCAAGTACAAGGTCCCGAGTTGGATCCCCAGTACCAAAAGAACAAAACAAAAAACAGTTATCAAGCACCTATTATGTGCCAGGAATTATTCTGGAGTATATTTGTGTTAGGTAGCAAGGCAGGAAAGATTTTCTGTTTTAGGATACAGAATCTATTCTACAAAACACAAAGAAATCCCAAAGTGGGATGAGTCTTTAGGAAATGAGCAAAAATTTTAAGTTCAAGATAGTTATATTCAAAAAACATTTATCCAAGAGGTTCTCTTGCATTCTCTTCTTTTGAAAATAACTCTAGAAAGCAGTGAGCTCCATTCTTAGTTCAACTGTGAGTCAAATCATTTATCCAGTAGATCTGATGGAGGCTCAAGTTCTAAAATCAGAGACCAAATGAAATGACACAGTAGAATTTTTATTAAAGAAGATTATGAAGCTGGGTTTGGCAGAGCTTTTCCATTTCATTCTTTGGCTAAGTACTGGCTCATGCTCTGCATGTGATTTGTTGAGTAACTACTTAAAATGATCACAAGGAACTTGACTATAACATGCTATGGGAACTCTAAATAATGCCAGAACTGAAAAGAAAGATGGCGAAGTTATAAGAGAACTGGGACAAGCAAGGGCATATAAAATACCAGAGTTAGAGAAAAATGTTACCGGGGTTAGAGAAAAATGTCTTTTGTCTCACAACCGCAATCAGACCACCTTGCACTAGTTCACACAAAGGGAATTTCAAAACCTGGGAAGCAAAACCCTTGTGTGCGATGAGGCCCTCCTATAAAGGGAAGGATTTTAAAATAGTCATGAGACCTACAGGAACAGGAATAGCCTGCAAGGCCTCATTCCCCCCCCCCCGGCCCCCCGTGTGTCAGTAATACCAGCATTCCAGGCCTAGGAGTCCCACCCTCACTGACCTGACCAAGCTCAGGATGGTGGACACCAAGTGTCAAAGATCAGCTCTACCTTCTGACTCTGCAAGCCCATCCCTATCTCCCAGAGAAGAAGCCAAACGGTTGTTCTCTTTTCGAACCTCCAGTGGCTTCTTATTCAGAGGAATGTAGGTTGGTGAAAGAGCCAGTGGTGTGCCAACCATTACAGGGAAGAAAGTTCCACACAAGGGCATAAAGTGATGCAATTTTAACTCACATGTGTGATTTCTATCCAAAGTCCAAGGTCTCCCTGATCCAGTGGTGGTGCTTGCTGTCTGTCACACAGTGATATGCCACACATTTCTGAGTGTTCCTCTACAAGTTCCCAATTATCTCTCCATACTCTCATAAGCAAATGTAGCAGTGTTAAAAGCAAATTTTTTTTTTGGTACCGCAGATCCAACTCAGGTCCTTGCACTTGCGAGGCAGGCGGTGGAACCACTGAGCTAAATCCCCAGCCCAACAAGCAAATTTAACAGTGGACCAAAGTCATACTTTGTTCTGGGAGTTTATTTTGAATAGAATTTCAAGTTCATTCACATTCTATTCCCTGTAACAATCCAAATCAATTTCTTCCATTGAGTCCCCCAGAAAGTATTTACTGAAATAGATTTGACCCTGGAGGACCAAAGACCAAGTAGTAGGTCATACCACAGAGGGACTGACAAAAAATGCTCACTACACTGCAGGGTCTTCCTTTTTATCTTCCATAGTAAAATATGCCACTTAAAATGCTATATTTGATTATTACTTTGGAGCACAGCTCTTGATTAACATTTGATATGTCTTTCTTTTACTTTGAAGGGTCTGTTGGGCCTAGATGCCAGTGACTTCCAGAATCCTTGGCACTGGGGTAATAATGGGTGTGGGAGGTTTATAACTGCCTTTTAAAACAAATCACATTTTTCAGCTATCTTATAGAGATTTAATAATTCCTTCTCAAAATCACATGATGAAAGAACAGAAAAAGGAAATCTATATTTGTCCCCCTTCCCCCTTCGAACAACAACAAAAAAGTTTAACGTTCTCAAAAAGAATATGACTTTAGCTTTCATGGATTTCCGGTTATAAGGGTCTTGATGTTAATTTTTTTTTTTTTTTTTTTTTGGTACCGGGGATTGAACTCAGGTCCTTGCGCTTGCGCAGCAGGCGGCGAAACCACTGAGCTAAATCGCCGGCCGGGTCTTGATGTTAAGATTCAAGAGAAAAGGGCTGGGGAGTTAACTCAGTGGTGCCACCGCCTGCCTCACAAGGTGCAAGGTCCTGAGTTTGATCCCCAGTACCAAAAAGAAAAAAAAAATCAAGAGAAAAGCTTCTGCTTTATGACAAGAGTTACTATTGATAGTTTTATATTGGATTTTATTGATTTACATGATACATTTATAGAGTACTTAGGGTCAGGTTCTGTTCCACAAACCATAACACGTATTAATCATTTAAGGCTCAAAATAATCCTAAGAGGCAAGCATTGTCATCTTATTGCACACATGAAGCAGAGGGAGGCCCGAAGAGGTTAAGAGACTCACACCAGGTCTTCTAGTAAATGGTGATGCCAAAATGTGAACCTAAGCAGTTTGGTTCCAGAGGATGGGCATTTGGCATCTTTGGGAGGGCAGTGCTGGGGATTGAACCTGGGACCTTGCACATGATGGGCAAGGGCTGTACTGCTGAGCTATGCCCCAGACCCCTTGATGTGTATCTGAACAGCTTGAGTCACAGACTTTAGGACGCTTGAGGGTAGCACATGGGTAGGTCGGTCCTTCTCTATAGTTCCCAGGCCTGGTATTCTCTCCACACACCGTGAACACTCGGCTATGGGACTGTGTGCTTCTTAGTGACAATGTGATGTTTTTAAAGCTTAATGACTCAATAAATCAGTTTTTACATTGGTGGGTAATTTAGGACACATTCTACATAGAGCAATACTCACTGGACACTTGGATGGGGAGGACATATTGTTTAGTAAAACAATGATTTACTGAATATGAGTGCCCTATCTTTAGAACTGCTTACAGTGCTACAAGGGTGTGAAAAATATAAAATTATAGTGTATTTCTCACTAGTCCCTCCTCCAAGAGAATCTAAAGGCTCAAGAAAACACTCTGGACATGGAGTGAAAGGTTCCTTTGGACAAAAGTAAACTGGAAAACAATGCCTATTTTACCATAGTTCTAAAATTTTGGGGGGAAACATGTGTAGCTACACATAGGAGAGATAATCCCTACTAATGAGCAAGATATAACTTATATAAGAAGAAAAAGGGTTGGACATTATGTAAGAAGAGTTTATTGACTTTTAGAATGTGTTACAATAGGAACCTCATCAGGACTGAAAGCTTCTGTATTAAGCCAAATACCAAAACCAATCTGAGTTATTGACTCAAATATCAAAATTAATCTGAGTTATTGAACCACAATGATAATATATTAATACCAAATTCTAAGTCCTATAAATTCCTTAAAGATTGAGCAAGGTCTCTCAAAACCTTAGGTAATTCTGGGAGGTGCCATAGAATATGAGATTTTCAGGGTATGCTCCATGGCAAAAGTCAGTGGGCCAAGAATCTCATTTCCGGGCCGGAGATTTAGCTCAGTGGTTCCGGCACCTGCCTTGCAAATGCAAGGTCTTGAGTTTGATCCCTGGTACCAAAAGAAAATTTAAAAAAAGAATCTCATTTCCTTGTTCGCTTATTAAAACTCTTAAAAACACTCACTGTGGGCTGGGGCTGGGCTCAGTGGTAGACTGCTTGCCTAACGTTGTGCAAGACCTTGAGTTCCACCCCCAGCACCACAAAAAACCCAAAAGCACCTCATCCTTGCCTCCCTGCAGATACACTTTTAACATGACATCTGAATGTCATATCTGCTAGAAAAACCCTCTGCAGAGAAGTCTCTTTCCAAGGACTCTTAACACAGACTGAGCCTTTCTACTAAATAACCTGTGTTTTGCAAACACCACATTAAAAACTACTGTAAGAAGCCTGAAAAAATAGAACATGCTGGAGCAGAACTCTTCATGCAGGCTGGATTTCATTTCAGTAATTCAGAATGAGCCTTAAGCCACATTACACAGTGATGGCAGTTAACATGCTGCACTGAAGTTAGAAACACATTTTCTTTTTGTTTATTCCAGCTCTTAACATACATTCATTGCAGCATTCTATTTTTTGCACAGTCAATGGTACCAAACAAACAGAACAGGTCTAGATTTTATCTGCTGCTTGGTAACAGAAGCACCCAATAAAAATAACAGGAAATATTTCCCAAAATTATGGTAAGAGAACGAGATAGGGAACCCACACTTGCCATGGGATGTGGAGTTTATTCAGCAATTTCCTAATTAGCTTTGAATTCAATGCACACACACAAAGTAATGAGGATGAGAAGTTCCTAATGTTTTATCTGATAATAGAATTTTAAGAGTGTAACAAAATGCACGGGATAAACTAGGATTCATTCAGGAGTATTTGTGGATTGTTGTAAATAGAACTGAAGCTGCCTAAATACTCGAGAGCATGTGTTGTTTTTGTCTGGAATGCTAGACTCAGTTGCAACCTTTAAGTTTCAGCATCACTGCATTAACCCCCTTGAGATGAGCTCTATTTCTGTTTCGCGCTTGTGTGATCTCCATTTCTTCAGCCCTGACACCTCTCGTACACTGACTCTCCCTATCCCAGCCACAGCTTGGGTCCTACCTTTCTTCTTCCAGTTCTAGTCCTGAGGATTTTGAGTGAAAAGTAATATTAAGAGCTGAATTAAGGTCTACACAGGGGTTCTTAAAAGCTTTTCATATTGATCTTTTAAAAAAATTTTGTATTTATATGTATTCCCAGGTACTCGAGGCTGAGGTAGGAGGATTTCAAGTTCAAGACCAACCTGGCCAAATTATTAGCAAGAACCTGTTTAAAAATAATAAATAGGAGTGGAAGTGTAGCTCAGTGGTAGAGCATGCACAAGGAGTATGAATACATATACATAGGAAATTATTTTGGGAAATAGAAACACTTTAGTATTTTTATAGGTTTGGGGCACTGTAAACAGAGAAAAATGGAAGAGAACAGTGGAGAGCGATCCTAAGGCAGGACAGTCATTTAGACATCTCAATGGCAAGGCACCAATTTCTAATTATAGCCCCTGTATTTGGGGTGGGGGTGTAGATGCAGTCCCATTATGTCAGTGTTAATGGAAACCATGAGAGTGCAACTCTCTTTAGCACAGGAGCTATTAATTTTCATGGCGCATGTAACCACTAGTGCATTTCTGAAAGACCACAACAGACTTCACCCTTCCAGGCAGAACTGCTGTTACAAGCAGGTAAATAAGAAATGTATCATGAACCATGACAGATAAAGATGAAATAAGTAATCCAAAGATGTGCAGCACCAGGGTATTCTTGAACCATCTGTTACTAATTAAGCAGACTTTCTCAAGTTTGAATTGTAAAGCTCAATGGAGTGAACTGCAATCGCTGGATGTTTGGGCCCAGAAAAACAAAATCAAGACAAGTCTACTTCAACTAAGCAGTACCTTTCTTTCTCTTCAAGTAAGTTAAGCCTGCTGGTGCTAAGAGCCTTTCAAAGGCATAGTGGTGACCAAACCATTGCTCAGCTTAAAACTGCAACTCCTTTGTTGAAAAAGTAAACTGGAAAAGCAGGGTATCCACTCATAGAGACAAAGTGAGACTATCTCTAAGTTAAATATGCAATTAATATCCCCAGTCCAGGATTCTTGTCATATTTGACTATAAAAGCCATCTTGGAGGTAAGTGGGTAAAGCAGGTCTCTAAATCCATTCCCTACTCTGAGAAATCTTTTTTCAGGCTCGGAGCAATTAATTTTATTGGGCAGCAAAGACCCCGTTCATTTCTTGAGTTGTTCCTAGTTTCACCTGGAAACTGCACTTGGGTTTAGGATTAGTATGGAAAAAAAATATTGCTTGGGTACCCAAACTTAATTATAATTATAAATTAATCACACAAATTTTTCAAATTGTTCAGTTTCAAATATGTTTTGGGGAGCCAGGTCAATTATTGCCTTCTCCATACCACTATACCCCTAATTTTTTTTTACCAGGTAATGATACTCCAAAAATTAATGTAATAAATAACTTCTCAAGTCTGCAAATAAGTTTGGCATGCTACTACTTAGAAACATTCCACAGGTGGAAGACTGTATACGATTCTGTGCTGGCACCTTCAGGAACTTATGTGATGCCTGTGAGTCTTATTATTATTATGTAATTTAGATAATCTAATCTGACTTAGTTGAAGGGTTTGAATTTAAGTCAGTCCTTAAGTCTAGAAGAAGCTCAACAGTGAAGCCAAAACAGTATTTTTTCAAAAGTTTGCAATTACAAATACTTCAAGTAGCCATAAAACATTATTTTCCACTAAAAAACTGACAAGTAACCATTACCCTATGTAAATCAAGCCAGATAGCTTGCATTCACTATAGTCCCATTAAAAACAAGACAAATCTCTCTTAGGCAGATATGAGAATGTAATAAATGATAGAACAGGGATCAATCTCAAGGGTTATACTCAGAAAATAACCTTCCTCCTTCCTAAAAATTCAACTGGAACTCAAAGGAAAAGGGAGAAGTTTAACGTAAAGAAACCACTTCTCGAGTGCCTGCTTTCTACTCTCCCTCTCTCTCCAGCACGAGTGTACACACACGTGTACATTTATACACAGATATTCAACCACACCGCAGCACCTTTCTATCTTCTCAGTTTGGGATGAACACAAGGACTTGTTAAAAGAGGACAAATACGTCAGGTGAACAACAATGCAAATAACTTTGATCTGGATCAACTGTGCACTGTTGTAGGACCTCTGACACAAGTTTTTCCAACATTAATAAAGGTTGATGGGGTTGGCAGAAGTGCCGCTATCAGATTATTCTTTTAACAATCATCTCCTTACTTATCCGCACCCCAGCCTTATATTCCGCAACAAATATTTGCAATTTATAATGGGAAAAACTCCAAAGAAAAAAGAGTGGGTAAACAAAAACATACTGGAAGGAAATGTTTCCTGACGGTTTACAGCCTGGAGATGAGCGCGAGCAAGGTACTATAATGAACTCAACCAATCAACTAACCTTCTACCGTCATTCAAGTCTAGTATGAAAAATCCTATAGGTTCCTATCCTTCACAGTACTAATCTTTAGAATCTTTTTCTTCACTCTGTTAAATGTAAGTAAGTCTCCTCTCTTCTGAGGGTGACAACACATCCTGGGCAGTCCTGGCTGCTTATTAACAATTAGTAACACCTGTTGTCTAGGTATCATTGTTAATAAGCACCTCCTGGTTTAGACAGTTAGTGTCCCAGTTTGGACAATAAATTATATGGTCTTCCTAACTGTAGATGAACTCTCTGACAAGCAGTCAGGTGGCTATTTTAATGTTTGTAGTGCTGTCCAGTTTTTATGTTGCTTATTCCTCCAGGCCTCAAAAGAACCAAATGGCTTAAGCAGAAGCTATCTTTGTGTACCTAGGCTTTTTAGCAATGGACTACAATTTGGCTTTTCCTTTGAGGGCCTAGTGGTAGGTGCACTAGAACCACTCTTGTAAAGATAGATTTGGCCCAGTATATCTGCATCTTCCCTGATATTAGGCCATGAAAGGGTAGTGGTGGGAGGGCCTTCAAAATTTTCAGAGCCTTGGAGTATACCTCAGTGGTAGAGCACTTGCTCAGCATGCATGAAACTGTGGGTTCCATCCCCAGCACCACACACACACACACACAAAATGTTTACAAACACATTAAGTGGCGCATAGTGGGAAGGAGCATTTTCCCCTTTGAAATCTTGCTCAAAATCCTACTGCAAAAAGCCAAGGAATGCACAGCTTCTCTGGTAGAACCAGGAGGTAAAGGGACAGATGCACAGTTTCACCCACTGGGAGACAGAGGACCTCTTTCTTCCTTGTCCCTCCTCACTGAGACCAATGAAATACCTTCTAAGCTGGATCCAAGGAACACGGTCTGAAAAATACTGATCTAGTTCGATTCATTTAATTTCCAAATGAAGAAACTGAGGTTCACTTCATCAGCTCCTGTTCATATATTATAATTGTGTTTTCTGAACTGGTAATCCTATAAAACAAAGTCATGGCTAAGAGCAGTGTGTGGGGGAGAGGAGGGGGTAAGGAGGAGGAGGGAGGGAGGGAAAGAGGGACAAAGACAGAGAGAAGAATAAAAGCTAAAAGGACAGTGGAGGTTATTAATACTCAGATTCCCGAGGGAACAGATATCCCACTTCTAAGAATGACTACCAGGGAAATCACAGGAAACAACAGTAACATATGAAAATGTTTGTCATAGTGTTGTTTAGTAACTCTAAAAGGCAAATGTCTAAGGACTAAGTCTAAGAGCAGAGAGGGGAAAGACAAAAAGAAAAGATTGTTACTGAGCCAACAGATTCTAGTGATTTACTTTCGTCCCTTCCCTCAACTTTCTTTTAAAATGAAACAAAACAAACAAAAACAGAGAATGGAAACAGCACTTACCACAGAGACTTTGCTCACTACATCTCTTGCAACAGCCAAGCCTTGAGCAAAAGTACGGGCTGCTACAAAGGCGCGGGTAACCTGCAGCTTCAGTTTCCGAGGGACGTCGCCGAAAGGCTTCAGCTGCTCGGTATACTTGCTCACGCATTCCAGATACTCATCTGTAAAGTGGTACTGGGAGTTCACCAGGCGGAACATCCGCTCCAGAAGGCGAGCCCAGAAGTCATTAAGCATTTCTTCCAGGTTCACATTTCCCACCACATAGTAGCGCTTCAACTCTACGAAGAGATCTTTGAACAGCTCTGAATTTTGCATGTATAAGCGGCCATATGTTTTCACAAACATATCATTCAGGGATTTCTCTGCATTCTCTAGAAGTTCTTTGAAGAATTCTAAAAAACAAAAAAAGAAGAAAGTGAAAAAATAAAAGAAGGGATTTTAGGAATTAACTTTTTCAGATACGTTTGAAAATTTTTAAAAATCAAGAAATTAAATTGGAAAACATGTTTGCAAAGAATGAATTTCTTGGGAAACGTGGCATCTCACATCATTTGTCAATGAAAACAAAACTATGTTTCAAAGTCACTTACATATGGATCTGTATCTAAGAGGGGAAAAATAAAATCTCAACCAACAACTTCTCAGGAGTTAGTACAACACACATACACATTCATTTTCTTTGATTCATTCATTCTCTCTCCCAAAGACTGGATAAAAATGAGCATGTGAGGTCTAAACTGTTTCCCAGAACAGTTTACTGCAAGCATCTAAATCCAGTCGAATCATGCCGCCTAATTGTAACCCAAGGCCAGAGCAGGTGTGTTCAAAAGTTGTTGTTTGACTTGGGCATGCGTGCTTTTTTTTTTTTTTTCCTCCTTCATACTTATCTGCATGGCATGCTTGGAAAATGCTTGAGGTCACAAAACATAATGTAACACCCCCAGAAGCAAGCACATAGAGTCTCTAAAAATAAGTTCTTGAGTGTTTCTCTGGGACTTTAGCATCAATTGGAAGTATCCAAGTTAATCTTGGATTCCTAAGGGATTCATATAGTAACAGCACAAGCCTCTTTTCACTGTTCTTTCTGAGAGGGGACAGTGAGAATGTGCATAGGTAATGAACTCAACTATACCGTAGCATTGGTATATTTGTAAGATGGCATGAAAAAAATAACTGTAAAATATAAATGGCAGTATCTAGTCCTTTCAGATCTGTATTTTGGCCATCACGTAGCCATGGCCTAAGTGTCAAACATTTTAATCTCTTAAGTAAATGCCAATTCAGTTTTTTCCTGAAGCTTTTCACAGGAAGTTCAATGAAAAGAGGAACTAAGAGTATCTGTGTCACTAATCATTCTTAAAGCATCTCTTGCCTAGTATAAATACCCCAGGATATCAAGTTTATAAGCAGGAAATATAATAAATACCAGAACATAATACAAGGGCCATATCAAATAAGAAACGGGTCCCAAGAGAACATGGAACAGAAAGAAAATATGACACCTACTTCAAAGGCAGAACATTGGCGCGCTTATCAAAACGCAATTGTGCCGCAAAAATGTTTCCTTCTCATGCTGGGTAGAGGAATCAGAGGCTGACAACTAACTCCAAATTGTTTTCCAAAAACCTGGATGGAGTAAACTAAAGCTTTCTGGAAGGAAATGGACATGTAGGACTTTCCTTACATGCCAGGAGATTCTGGACTGGTTCCTCTCAAGGCCCTCAGTAGCATTTTTCTCGAAGCTCTCTCCCCTTGAGAGGGCAGAAAGTGGACAAAGGACCAATAAAATATACATGAGGGGATTTCTCAGACAAGCTCTCACGATCACAGATGCTGAAAAGGCCCACAGTGGCCATCTGCAGGCTGGAGAGCCAGGGAATCCAGAGGCTGCTCACTCCAAGAAGCCAAAAGCCTCGAATGGGAGGGAGGCCAAAGATGCAGCCCCAGTCCAAGCCCCAGGCCTGAAAGTCCCCTGGAGAGCTCCCAATGCAAGTTTCTATTCAAACCCTAAAGAACTAGAGTCTGATGACCACAGGCAAAAGCAGAAGGGATTGCACCAGTTCCAGAAAGTTCAAGCATGATTATCAGCAAGAGCTAATAATCCCCTTCTTCCCTGTTTCTGGTCCATTCAGGCCCCAGCCTGTTGGGTGGTGCTTCTAGCCTTCTGGACGTTTTTCCCCACTCAGCTCACTGGAAACACCTTCACAGACACAGCCAGTTCTCTAGGCATTCCTCAATCCAGTCAAGTGAACCACTCAAACTATCGCAGGAACCACATGACAACCATATGAGAAATGATGCGTGGAAAGGCCTTTTGTTCTCTGCCAGATCCCCTGAGTAGCTCTCAAAGTGCAGGTCAGGGACCAACATTGCCTCAGGAGTACTAGGCACTTGTTAGAAACAGTTTTGGGCCCCAGCCAGACTCACTACATCAGAAACCCTGAGGGTAGGTCCAGACACGTGTGGTTCTGCTATACCTTCTATACCTTCGAGCTGAAGAGCAAACTGATTTGGCTAATGACATGTCTCACATTTCACCTCTCACTAGCGATTACCAGCAGCTAAGAGGCTGTAAAGAATGAAGCATTTGAGACGGGGAAGGGTCTTTCCAATGAAGTAGATTTTTAAAAATTGTTGTTGCATTCCTAGGTGTGATTCTTTTGTGTGTGTGTGTGTGTGTATGTGTGTGTGTTACTGCAGAGAGAACCCAGGGCCTTCACACAAAGCTCTGTCTCCCCGTCCTTTTTTTAGCTTTTATTTTGAGACAGAGTCTCATTAAGTTACTAAATTGCCTATGCTGGGCTGGACCTTGTGATCCTCCTGCCTCAGGCTCCCAAAGTGTTAGGATTACAGGTGTGTGCCACCAACCCTGGCTTAAGCGTACTTCTTTTATGTGTCCTAGGGATAATTTTTCTTATGTGGAACTTTCTCAATTAAGTGTTAATTAAGGTAGATGATTAAATGCATGCAGCGTTTTTCTAGAATTCAAAGTTGGGGCACTCAGGACAAGAAGCAACCTTAAATATCCCCTGATCTATGTCTCATACTGTGCTCGAATTGCTAGCATTCTTGCTAAGTGGTGCTTGCTGACTTGGGGGCATAAAGACACACGTGGGTTCGGTCATACTGTCCAGTGTGCCGCACGCATACCATTTACATATTGGAAAAATAAAACCAGGTCATCGAGAATAATTCACAAGTCCTCTGTCAACCCAATGCTATTAACGTTTCATGATCTCAAAGAGCAAATTCCAACAGCAACCTCAGGCTCTTCCCTCTATTAGATTATTATACTGCTCATAAAATTGTTACACATCCAAAAAAGCTAGGGGTTAAGAATTATTTGACTTGTGCTTTAATACTCATTTTCTAAGTAATTCTTAATACTTACTTGAATTTTTTAATGAATGGCCCTAGAATCATGGGTTTTTCTTGGGAGGGGGCGCAGTGTGACACATCAAGCTTAGTTCTAATTTAAAATTTCTAAAAATGTCATGGTTCATCTTTTAGGCTTCAAAGTGCTACAAAGCCAAATGAACACTAAGACACTGAACAATCTATGGCAAAAGTAAAACATTCTTTAAGTTCTTCCTTCAGGTCAGGAGTTTAACAGTTGCTTTAGCTTCATATAATGTAGCTACTCATCATATAAGAGAAATAATCTAATGGAAAGAAGGCTGAGATGCTCTCTTCCAACATCATCATGGGGCTTTACAATGGTTCCCATGACTCACATTCCGTCTAGGAAAATTTTAGTGTGTATGTTAGTTTGTATTTTAAGGGATCAGCTTGGTCCTATATACATACTAAATCCTGATACATTTCATCATTCAGAAAATTTCCCCTCCTTCACATTTTAAAAGAATCTTTAATGTGGTCATATAAATTGCAAATATAGAGACCATTTGAATGGGCATCTTGTTAATGCTTGAGAAGTTCTATAAAACTGATATAACAAGTTAAAACCTCACAATTTAATCTCTCCAAATGGCTATGCAATTTGACAAGTATGTACTGAGTGGCTATTATTGGGCTCAAATCAAAATCCACAGTTTAACCATGCATCTTAATCTTTCTTCTGCCCAATCAGACTCTAATGAAAATTTCTAGAAAGACTAATTTTCCCCATTCAATTCACCTTTACTATACCACTACTTCTCACAAGTGGTTTTATGAATGCATCAGATATTTTTAAAGGATCTATAAAACTCTTAAGCCTTTATTTCATATGGCGAGTTCTTGAATATTCATCTATTTCATGGGGCTGGGGGGTCCTCAACAGAACAAAAAATGACAGGCTCCAAAAGATCCAAACTAATTTCTCCTTAGATCTATTTTCATTGCTCCTGTTAAATGGGAAGATTCTATGCTTTTTGCCTTGAAGGAGACCTTCTAAGGATGGTAGACATAATTTAAATTCTAAAATCCATACCAATTAGGTACAATAAAACCATAGCATAGTAATTTCCTATCAGGGAGAAATGAACAAAAAATCACTTTTGCATCTATTTTTTCCTATTAAACTAGCAGTTCTCAAATGTTCTTGGATAATTTTTTCATATCCTACTCCACCCTTTCCTTCCCATGACATTTATTTCTACAGTGAAGAATGGTGCACAAATTAGACTGTCAGGTCCTGGTCCAAAGCCACCAATGGCAACTTCATTAATTGCTGCGGTGCTCAACTCCATTTTTCCTCAGAACTCAGAAGCACGGTCGGATCCTAACTACTGAAGAAGAGTTGTCTAGGCTGAGCCACCTAGCAATCATCCTTCATAATCATTATGCCTGAAGCCAATTATAATATGTGTGGTGGCTATGAGAACCAGACAAGAGTAGTGTAACCGAGTTCCACACCGAACAGAATCTGAGTTAATTGGAAGTTAGAGCTCCCTTACAGCAATTGCTTGTATTTATGAAAAAGAAATGCTGCTCAGGGAGTCTGTTTTAAGTGAAGGTATTGGTATCTGAAAGAAATCAGAAAGGAGGTGGTTGACAAGCGTTTGAAATATGGTGTCTGTGATCAGGGTTTAGTTCTCCTTCAATTTTCTGTTTGGAGGCATAAGTATATGCATGTCCTAAGGATCAAGCAGCTGCTTCTCCTTGAGCTCGTGAATGGTCACTTAACACAGGGATAGGAAAAACAAGGGCCAGAACGTGCTACTAATCCAGAGCTGCATGACAGTGGGAAAAACACAAGACTCTTCCTTAGTGGCTGTATGACCATGGCCAGGAAAAAGCCCTAACTTCTCTGAGTCTCTTTTGCCCCATCCACAAAATTGGGCTATTTTCTCTCATCTCCTGTGGATATTACTTGGCACAAAGTAGATGCTCAATACACAGACACTATTAGTAATACAAGAAGAGGTATTATTACTGTTCTCCTTCAACTTTCTATATATGAACAATCATTTTTGAAACTCCTTTTAAGATTGTTTTTTTACCTTTCCTAGTGGAGTAAAAAGTAATCCATCTGGGGGAACATAAATGAAGCCAAAGCTGCTGGAAGTCTGCTAAGAAGACCCAAGGCCTTATAAAACTGGGAGCTGTTTATCCAAAGGGAAATGCTTAATGGCTCTACCTTGCAAGGTTGTGAAATGTCCCAGACATCTGTGATTGTGAGAGCAACTACAGAGTGAAAAACAAGGAACAGAGAAACCTCAACGCTGGCAAGACAGTTTATGTTACATTAAAACAAAGAATACCATATACACCACACACACATATAAAAATTAATAATCAACAGGTCAGTCCTCATTCCTCCCATGTATTTCACTTGCATATTACCTTGTTTACCAGAAGTTAACTTAGCACAAGCGTTGAGCTAGGGGATTACATTTTCTGACTTTAAAATGTGATTATTCTAGTGTAAGTGGTGCTGATTTAACATGGGAAAAACTCAGAGTGAAAAGGCAAAATTTTTCCATATGAAAGTTTTCTATGTAAATATCCTGTCTTTTAAAAAAGAAGGAGAACATCATGTACTTTTGGAACGTCTATTGCCAGCCACTTGTCTTGCATCAAATAAACATTCAAAATTCCTGAAAAAGGTCAAAAGACCTTCAGTTGTGCTATTAAATGACATTAGTTACTTCTTTATAAACAATGGACTGGCCATTGATTAATGAGCTAGAATGCATTCTAGAATTAACCCATGACCTTAAGAGACTAGAAGCCCTTTCCATTCAATCCATTTGCTTGGTGCTATAAATTACCACAGTGTATTTACATTATTAGGAAGCTGTCTTTTACATATAAGGATTAATTTCCCCACCACTATACATGCTGTATTTCACAGTGTTGGTGTGGCATGCAAACATTAAGTTACCACATCAATAAAATTCCGGAAAAAAGAAGCCTCTTTGTAAATGCTACAAAAATCATACTTTTCTAACTGTTAAAACTTAAGGAGTTATAGGAGATCAAGTATTTAATGAGGAATAGTTAACACAGACATCTACAAATGTAAAGGGTAGAAGGAGCATCAGCAAGTATTTTACCAACAACTGCATCTTTGGTTTAGAACTATCTCCTCTGTTTTGCTTTTTTGGTAAAGTCTATGGAAGTTTTTAATGGCCACTTTCCTCTATCATAGCATAATCTCACTCTTCAAGAGTGCCTGATAGGCCACGGTGTACCAAAAGGTCACATACTCAACCAATGTTTATCAGTGGAAAGCAAATTAATAGACTGCTTCTAGGTTGACAGGCCAATTGCCAGCTGCAGCCCTCATTAGGAGCTGTTAGCATATCAAAGAGTACTAGGGGATCCTGCCAAAGTAGGATCAGCCCTTTCTTCCCAAGGTTAATTTTATTAGTTGAAATGCATTTTGAATGCTGAGGCTCCTAGGGAAAAAATGCAACGTTTATCTCTCACAGCCCATGTCTTTGGCTAATGCGGCCAGTGACACAGGCTCAGCACTGTATACTCACGACTTTTGCTGGGCATTGTTCCATCTATGAAGGGCACCCCCAGCACCAGCGAGCCAACTGGCTTTAGCACACCCATATTTCTCTGCATTCAGAAGTGCCTAGACAAGGCTGAGGGCAACTATGAGTAAGCTGAAGCAGCCACTGCAAGGGTCCCAAATGCTAACGTCTGCGTGGATGGGTATAGAACTGCCATATGGTTTCATATACACATCTCATAATAGAGTCTATCTGTTCATGATCTCTTGCCAGAGAAAAATCAGGCTGGGCATGGTGGTGCTCATCTGTAACCTCAGTACTGTGGGAGGCTGAGGCATTAGGATCACAAGTTCAAGTCCAGCCTAGGCAGCTTAGCCACTTAGTAAGATCCTATCTCAACATAAAATAAGTTTTTATACTTTTTTTTTTGGTACCGGGGATCGAACTTGGGACCTTCTGCTTGTGAAGCAGGTGGCGAAACCACTGAGCTAAATCCCCAGCCTAAAATAAGTTTTTAAAAAGGTTGGGGATACAGCTCAATCCAAAGTCCTGGGTTCAGCCCCCAGTACCATGGGGTGGGAAAAAAAGTAAAGGAAAAAGAAAAGCAGAAAAGAAAAATCAGGACACAGAATTGCATTTTGAGTATTATTCCAACTTGTGTACATGTATTATCTATGAACAAAATAATCAGGTATACACAATGATGATGGTGGGGTGTTAAGGATCAAGGCTAATTTTTTTCAAAATATGTTTCATGATTCTGTTAAGTTTTTCAGTGATGTTTTAAAACATTTTTTGGCACATAATATTTTCAACATATTTATGAGGTACATTGTGATCTTTTGGTTCATGTATATATTAGGTAGTGATCAACACAGGATAATTAGCATATCCATCACTTCAAAATTTATCACTATTTAGATCCCAGTTATGAGTGAGATCACGTAGTGTATGACTGACTTATGTCACTTAACACAATGTCCTCCGGGTTGATTCAAGTGACAGGATTTCATTGTTTTGTAGCTGAATAATATTCCATGTTGTATATACACATTTTCTTTATCCATTCTTCTACTGATGGACACTTAGGTTGATACCACATCCTGCCTACTGTGAGCAGTGTAGTGATAAACACCGGAGTGTAGGTGTCTTTGACATGTTTATCTTATTTCCTTTGGATATACACGCCCAGCAGTGAAACTGCTGGATCTTATGGTACTGCAGTTTTATTTTCAGATTTTTTTGAGAATCCTCCATATTGTTTTCCATAATGGCTGTGCTGACTTCCATTCCACCAACAGTGCACAAGGTTTCGTTCTTCTTTCTCTTTAGCAATATTGTAAAACCAGAAATATTCCTTCATGCCTTTGATTCAAAAGTAACTTTATTTCCCTTTCAGTTTAATCATTGGAGACTTTGATATATTTTTTTAAATTTTCCGAATTGTCTATAGCAGTGATGGTGAACCTATGACAACCTGCTGCAGCGGGCTGTTTGTATCATTGAAAGCTCTAAAAGGTTCGCCATCCCTGGTCTATAGTGAGGATTATAATACTTAATAAAATAAAACATTATTTTTTAAATGCCACCAAAGCAGTTCCTACATTTTTCATCAAGAGAAATAGAGTATTTTTTTCTAAAAAGTATTCATCATTGTAGCAATTTAAAATATATGAAAAGTATGAAGATGATATAAATCAGACATAATTCCATTATTGAAAGAGGGTAACAATGGCTTATTGGATTTCCTTCCTATCTTTTTCCTATGAAAATATGTCACATAGTTGCCATCATTCTATATTATTTACACTCTGTTCTCATGTAGCATTATATGGTTAGCCTATCATATATGATGAAAAACTCTTCAGAAATATTTTTAATGACTACATATTATGACACCATGAGAATAGGACATAATGTAATCACTGTGGGGCACAGGCTTATTTCTAATTTGTCACTACTGTAAATAATGCTGTAATGAACATCCTATTAGCATGCTACATAAATCTTCATGTAGGTCTTTCTTCCCTTGGGACACATCCCTGGAAGTAAAGTATTACTAAATCAAAGAGTCTGAATGTATTCAAAACTTCTGATACACTGCCAAGTTCATCACCTGGAAAGGTATGCCCATAGACTACTCTGGCTGTTTGTCATATTGATCACAAGAGTTCCCATTGCTTTGCTAATTCTTGGAAGAAGAAGGTGCTAAAGATAGGGGCAATGAACAAAAAAGAGCTGAAGTGTGACTGGCTTAGGAATCCTCTCTATCAGTTGAAGGCAGTGCAAGATCAAATAAGTCCTTTTTTTTTGGCCTGGACAAACACACAGAAGATGGTAGACAGTGATGAACAAGGACATTCCAAACTCGCAGGCCTAAAGAGCAACAGAGTCAATAAAAGCAGTTCTACAGCAGCTCTTCTGAGTGTTTACTTGCCTCCAAACAGATCAGCTGCCTCCTGCTGTTGTCATGCCTTCTGAAGAAGTCGAAGCTAATTGCAGAGGGCCAGAGCAGAAAGCGCTCTGGGCTCCACAGAAGCTGCACAAGTACGTTCAATCCGATGAGATGGCCAGTGCTAGAGCCACAATTTGTTACACTTCAGATAATCACTCAAAAGGCGGAAAATCTTCTGTCAATAGAAAAATGTGTGTGTTTTTTCTGAGCTCTTGATTTGATTACAGTAAGCTGGCAGAGGCTCATTCTCATCAAGTTTCATAGAGAGATTATAAAAGAGCTAGCAAAACTACCCTGTTTTTTAGTCTCTTGCATAGAATTGTAAAGAAAGAATAGCAGTGCTTTCCAACTAAATCAAAGATCATTAGCATGATCCGGGAGGAGCACTGCATTTGCAAAAAGGCCAGACAGCCTCCTGTCTTTCTCTATATATTTTTGCAACTATTCAGTCTGTGAATTGTTGCCCACTGCACTGTAACAAAGGTTTTAAAAAGCAACAAATTTAAGTCTTAATGAATGAAATGAAGCGAGAATTAAAAACTAATCCATGTTGGGCCGGGGATTTAGCTCAGTGGTTCTGCTGCCTGCCTTGCAAGCGCAAGGAACCGAGTTTGATCCCCGGTGCCAAAAAAAAAACAAAAAAAAAACCCAATCCATGTTATGCTACGCATTTCTATGACACTCTTTCTTTGAGGATGTTTTACATGTTTTTCAGCTAAATTCCTCCCAGGTGGTCCTTAGTAATTATAGCTGTGCAAAGGATAATAATAAATCATGTAGTTAAAAATAGTTCAGGCTGAGATGGAGAAAATGTCAAAAATTTCAGTTTAACTGATGGCCACGAACCTTAGTTGGATGTATCTGTCTTTTAAGATGAGTGGACAGTTCGCCGCTGCCGAGCTCATTACTTTCATGGGCCTATGAATTCAAATGCCTTCGACTCACTGAACATCCACACTGGTTTTCCTACTGGCTTAATTTATGGCCAATATGAACTACACAAAAATTCAGTGATTAAATTACAGATCTGGCTAAGTCTGAAGAATGCTTCATCTCCTGCCTCTGTGAAATGATAGGAAACAAGAGAGCTTGAGGGCTTAAGAAAAGGGTACCATTCTCGTTTACATGGCTCATGTAGATAGATGGGGCACACAATTATTTCCTTTATGTGTGTTTTAAGCTAATTCAGAAAATTTCTACTATTATTCAAGTTAACAAGCAGCAGGCTCATGGGCGGGTTTTCAAAGACCTGGTAAAAGTAGCTGAGGGTTAAGAAATGATAGGGAAAAATAGAGGGTACCATACAGATGGCTAATTAACATCTTGTAAGACCTTTCACTACAGCAGCTGGTCTAGTCACATGTTTAAAAGATTCACAGAATTTTTAGAATTGAAAGGGTTTTTAGAGAGCCTCTAACTCAACCCCCTCATTTTTTGGACAGGAAAACTGAGACCCAGTTAACTGCCCAGGTCACAGAGGGTTCGCTGCAAACCCAGAATGACAATTCACTGTGCTCTGCTTCCCATCCAAAGTTACTAAATTTACTCCCCAAACAACAAATTAACAGTTTTCCAATAGATTAGCATCAGACAATATCTCTATTTTCTTAACATTTCTTTTAACATATAAAGTATCTAGCAAATAGTTTGATTTGGGGAGTTGTTTAGCAGTATTCCATCATAGCTGCTACATCATTTTTATTATGCAATTCAGAGACATATTTAACATAGTAGCTCTAATCATCTCAGCCTATGTGGGTTTTTTATTTAACCATCCTTCTTTTAAAAACAATTAGTCTCTTACAATATGCCAGACATTTTGGGGTGGGTCTTTATGCTGTGTTCCCAAAACATGGATTATTCCCTACTTCTACTATTTCCATTCCCTTTGACAAGCCAATTCTTCTCCAACCCCTAAGAACAGAGTGACTGATTAGCATATTCTTGAGACAATTAATTCAGCTATGTTAATTAGCTGTTGTACTATCAAAAACATTCCCAGAACTGGCCAAGAGGGGGAGCAGCTAGCTGTCACTATCAAGTTCTGGTTCTATGTCTCCAGCCTAGGAACATCCTAAGTTAAACAGTGGGTAAAAAGAGATTACAGTATAGAAAAACATAGATGCCAGCCTTTAAACTCAGAGGTACACATTTAAAACAGAAAACCTGAGATTTTGCTGAGGGTAGGGGGAATGCTGCCAAGGGAAATGTCTTCTTTATACTTCACCCAGGTCTGAACATATACTACAAACATATTGGTTTATAATTTAGAAACTGAATTACAGACTGTACAGCCCTGGGGATGTGAAAATAATAGAAAATTTAAAGCACAGAGCCAAAAAAGGACCTAGAGATAAAGGAACTAGAGAAGGGATGCATTTCTTAAATCTAATGACTCCAAAACTCCCAGAGCTGGCACTGGAACCCTGACGTGGTGTCAATCAAGAAGGAATGATCGGGCCGGGGATTTAGCTCAGTGGTTCCGCTGCCTGCCCTGCAAGCACAAAGACCCAAGTTTGATCCCTGGTACTGCAAAAAAAAAAAAAAAAAAAAGAAGGAATGATGGAAAACTGGGAGAATGAGTGCATTTCTGGCAACAGAAGGCTAACACTCTACAAGGTCCTAAACTTTTATTGAGAGGTTTACAGAAGTAATTGTTCCTGTCTTACAAAGAAATGATACCTCACACGTAGAAAGTTTTGATGATACACAAAGTTACATGGACTCAGGGTCAAAACTTTGAATTAAGCTTGAAGATGGCCATACAAGCACCTGTGAAGTACCTTGACCCAGTATGTTTCCGTGTGTCCTTTTGCTAGTTCTTCATTATGTGTCCCCAGCTGTCTTTGTGCAACTTCGTTGCTCTATCTTGGTTCTTCAGCCGCCCTCTTATTACTTGGCCCAACTTCCTCTTTTCCATTCAGATCAAAGACTCAAGGTTTGCCCTCTATAATAACTTAGACAATTCTTCAACCAAAGAACCCACCCCTAGATTTCTGAGAGTCAAGATACCCCTAGAGTACTTTACTCAACATCTCTGGATCTTTAGGCCTTGAGAAGTACTGCAGGTCTTAATAGCCGGCTTTAAAAATCAAGCAGTGAACCAATGCAGCACCTATGAGAGGATTATGGTTGGCAGGGGGCCAGTCAACTGAGCTTTTACTGTTAACTCATATAATCTCATCATTTTTTCAGAAAACCCAATTTAGAACTGGGCATGGTAGCATACATTTATAAACCCAGCTACTTGAGAGGCTGAGGAAGGAGAATAACAAGTTTAAGACCAACCCTGGCCAACTTAGACCCTGCATCAAAACAAAAAATAAAAAAGGGCTGGAAATATAGCTTGGTAGTATAGTGCCCGTGGCTTCAATCCCTAATGTCACAAAAACAAAGCAACAACAACAACAATAACAACAAACAAAAACAACCTAACTTAGAGAAAACATGCAAAGTATTCCAGCTTCCTTCTGATCTCCAGACCGGACACATTTCAGTTACTACCCCTTCAAAGAAAATGAATCAATGTTCATTAACTGTGTCTCTGCCATTACTTTTATTTGAAGACAGAAGAAACAAACGAGTTTCATAATCATTTTTCATAAGTTTTGAAACGGAGAAAGGCACAATTTTAATATATTTATTGAATGTGATGTCTGGTAAGGGGCAACAGAAACTATTTCTCTGTCCTTTCTGACAAACATGTTAACATTTATTGATAAAGAGTCTCTGTAAGACTTTCTAAAAACACAATACATTGGAATCATAGGAATAGTACAATAAAACTATGAGGAGCAAACAGCTACATCAGCAGGCCCATGGGCAATGACTGTGGGCTTCACTCCAGAAAGAGTTGCAACTAATAAAAATGAAGTGGCCTGGAGAAAGGTGATCTTAGACCCTGGAAACAGCTTCATCTCCACTATACCATGCTGTTAAAAAGGAGAGCCATTTCTAAAGAACATGATTTTTGTTTCCTTCTAAATTCCATCATGAAGCCCCCATGTGGTAATTTCTAAATATCAGCATCTAAATGTTTTCAAAGATGACTATCTAATTAAGTTTTCTCTCCAAAATAAGTTATTACCTTGAAAGAGAAATGTCATAATCAAGAGAATATCTTTCTTTTAAATAGTAATAACAATAACTTAGGGATCAAGAGAGACAGAAGTGGTCTAATAATGTATTTTGCTAATAAAACCCATTTATATATGATATTAACGTATTGTTAAATACTCATTATAAATGCAGTATATATGTAGGGAGTTTCAGTTAGTAAGGACAGAGAGTGTGACGGTAAGCTGGACTGTCAACTTGATTGGCTTGAGAGCGACCTAGGGGATTAGTAAAGCACACTTGTTAAGTGTGTCTGGGTGGCTCTCGATGGCAAGACTTTGGGTACTATGTCTATCCGATCCCGGGCTCCTTCCTTCTCTGCTACACTTCCCTGTGTTCTGCTTGCCAGCCACCATGAAGTAATCAGCTCTGCTCCACCATGTCTCTTTGCTACGTTCTGTCTCACCTCAGACCCACAGCAATGGACTGAGACTTCTACAACCTGAGTCACACAACCATTTCCTCCTCTAAGTTATGGGTGTCAGGTAGTTTGTCCCCATGATGGGAAAACTGACTGATACACATTTATATAAAGTTATTCCCACCCACTCAGGGAAAGATAGGATTAATACCAAACATATATTTGCACAAAAAGTGTTTGCAACAATGGAAATGGTCAACGATACATAGTAAGATGTACAAAAAGTATTTTAGTTCAACTACATTATGAATTAAATATACTGTCACGGTCTACCCTGGAAACCTAACTGACACTTATTAAGTCAGCTGGAAGTTTCAAATAACAAATCTCAAAGCCAAAATTTGAAATACAACCTGTTCTATAGCTGGGGACTGCCTTATCAGCTATATCAAATCTAATTTAGTCTAACTTCTCACCATGGTAACGAGCCCTTTGCAGAAATACTCAAAGACATTTTACATCTAGAAAATTTGCCTTGTACTTCTTCACCACACATAATGTCAGGATAAGCATGCTTCAAAGGTACTATGTAATTAGAACAGCCTTTAAAACAGGCACAAAAGGAAATCATGCCTATTAAAATTAAATCTACTTCACAACAATCTTCATACTGAGTGAACAGCACCAGAGAAAAGAATCCTGAGGTGTTTTTGGTCCTCATATTCTATCTTTGAAAGTCTGTTGTCCGTAATGCTGCTTCAAATAGCGTTGAAGTGTCTCTCATTTGGCTCATACCGGCTATTTCTTCACTATTAAAGGAAAGTGTGCACGTGAGAAGCCATGTCCGGCACAGATGAGAATGTATTCCGTGACAGTGCTCCACAAGACCACACCAGACCTCAGATAAGAGCAAGGCTGGGGAGAGAGCCTAAGTTAATAAAGACTACAGTATGGTAGCCACTTCTGGGTTGCTACCACATGGTCACCCAAGAGCTAAGCTTTAATCTATTCTGTGTTCTGCAGTTTCTAGGGATTCTGGTTGTCTTTGAGGATCCATTTTGAAATTCAATTTGAAGTCTAGCATCTGCAGAATCTTTACGGCTATTTGGACTAAGACAATTTTCAGATGCCTGTTTTTTTATTAATAAGTCCCTTTTATTCTCATATGCCCTGCCGAAGCGAGCATAGTAAGTCCTTGTTTTTTTAAGTGACTTGCATCAATAACACTACATTATGTTCATCCAAGAAAATAAATGAAAGTATTTAAATTAAACCAACCTATGTTTTGGCTCCCTAAGACCATAATGCCTACGCTTACAAATTCCAGAACATCTAAAAGGACTCTAGCAATAAAGCTGCAGGGCTAACTTACTGCTGGTAGCCAACAAAAAGACTATCTTGGGAGAAAGCTTAAGCACTAAGGGAACAGAGAAGCTCTGAAAAAGCAATCATACAAATTCAACTGTCAGCTCTTAAATGTGACTTGAATAACATACCATCAAACTTCTTATAACGGGAAGCGAAGACGGCTTGCAAATGATTGCACTGTTCAGTGACCACATTTTTGAAATCATCTTTACTTTGCAGGCTGTACTTCTCCTCCATCTCTTCAGAGCAGCAGGTATAACCCTGGGGACAGATCTTCAAATGATCACCTGGAAGATAAAAGGTGGGACAGTCAATCTCTGTCATCATCCATCAAGCACAAGAGGCAACGGTTTGATTTAGGTGCACACACTCTGCTTCTTTCCAGTTTGGGAGGGCTCTGCACAGGCCCAGTCATTCGGTGTACTGAAAGAGCTTCATGATGTCTACAATCATTTATTCCCTTCTTATAACAATAATAAAACCCGCTCCAAAAGACAAAAGAACCTGCCCATCACGGAGACGGCTAAACTCCAGGAAAAAAATTAGTGTGGCCAATAAATAGCATTCAGTATCAACTCAAGTCTCTTTTATAAATTTTCTGAGATTTTAGGATAAACACTGATAAGTCATGCAAACAAGACACAGTTTTAGAAGGGTATGCTCCAAGAGACTACACGTTCTTAAAGAAAAATGATTTATAAAATATGTGATAACAATAAAAAAAGCTGCGCAAATACATGAGTTAAACTGGGAGGAAGCAAAGGGATTTGTACATTTCAAGGGGTTGTCAGCACAGAGAAGACCTGAAGAGTTCATACTGTATAATCTGAGCCTATGATAAATCACAAAGAGGTGACAGGAGACAATCTTCAATTTTAAGATTTTCTGTCTACCATCTCCCATGCAGATGCCAGAGACCGTATCTACCTTATGATTCTGTGCAATACAGCCACTCATCCCAACAGCGTCTAATGGATTCTAAGAAATTTAATCTTCATATAGTGGTGTAGCCCTAAGAGAAAAGGGAAATGTCAAAGACATTCCTCCTCCACGGCAGCCCAACCCATGAAGTAGCTCCCTCCCTCACACTCACTACAGTCTTCAAGGGCAGGGGTTTAGAGGTGTTCTTTATTCCTCTGTTAAGAGGACAAAAATTGTGCTTTGAAGAGACAATGTCTCTCTCCTCACAATTACCAAGAAATGTATTGCTCAGAAATAAGCCCTACTAGGTACTATCCCTCTAGTCATTTCAATACTAATTAGTATGGTATCATTTTGTACATACATTTGCAAAGATTAGATTTCATTGCTCCTTGTGCTAATGCTGTCCATATTCTGTGCAAGGCAAAGGGGGTCAGAAAAAAACCTCAAGATTTCAGGAATGTGAATTGGATGCACAGTGGTGGGTACCTGTGGCTGAGGCAAGAAGGTTGCGTGATTCCAAGAAGTTTGAGGCCACTTGGGTAACACAGTGTGACCCTGACTGAGAAATCTCAAGAATGAGTATATGGGAGACATGGGAACCTGCCAGTGGTAAATGTGTTCAATAAACAAAGGTCTAGAGAAGGAAATGCAAGTCTTCCTAACAATACTCGCCATGGAAACAAGGTGGACCATGAGCTGCCTACAGCTGCTGCTTGGCTTTGTGTGCTTACAGCCTAACATAGATACCAAAGGAGCTTTGGGGCAGAGTATTTCACATCAAGTTGAACTGACAACTTAACTATAACTAGATTATCAGCTGTACATATGTAAATAATTCCATAACCATGTATGTATGTGCCAGATTATTCTTCCTTCTCGCTAAGTAAAAAATAGGGAGAATGTTATTGCTAGAAACAGGGGACATACACTACTAAAAGACAATCCTCAATTAACTTTCCCATTCAGAAACTGCCTTCTTTTGGCATTTCTGAAAATCCTGGTCAATAGATAATTTTACCATGAACCCTCAAGAAAAAGATTTTTAAAAAGGATCACATAATAGAGTTTAGAGCTGTGAGGTTGCAGACTATCTCAAATCTCATTAGTGAAAGCAGTGTTGCTAAGGCTCAGTTTTATGGAAACACCTTTGCTACAACTAAAACCAAAAGTCCCTTCTTAATTGCTTAACAAATTCACAGCAAGCTTTTAGTACTAGGGCACATAATAATAATAATAATATTATTATTATTATTATTATTATTTGGTCCTGGGGATTGAACTCAGGACCTTGCACTTGTCAGGCAGATGCCGCGACACTGAGCTACATCCCCCGCCCTAGGACACATAATTAACAAGAAGATACTCCATTGTCTCCTGAGTTCAGGGTTGAGGGTTTCCTCCATTACAGTCATAACATGTTCCTTTCAACCTGGACCACTGGTGATACATGCATGACTGTCCCATGCCGCCCAATGGCAGTCATGGACGTACCGTCGGTGGTTTAGAGCCACCTGGAAGACATACAAATTATAGCCCGAGCCGGGGATTTAGCCCAGTGGTTCTGTCACCTGTCTCGGAAGTGCAAGGACCCGAATTCGATCTCCGGTACCAAAAAAAAAACAACAACAAATTATAGCCCCGCCATGACTATGCTAACACATAAAACAGTGTGAAGGACTCCAAGTGTACAGTGCTGTAACCGCATTAAATAATACACATTACACTCATAGGTGCCACATGAGAAGTTAACTGGAATACTCAAGATAAGAATTTAATATACATAGGGCAACTGAAGTGAATTATTTCACAATAAGGGAGCAGACACTTTTAAAGATTGTGACAGGCTAAATTTATCATAGGGCAGGTTGCTTTTTAAGCCTCTACAAAGACTCCATTGTGATATACACTGAATTTCCAAAGCAAACAATTCACAAGTTTGGAAAAATATCTATGTTCACCTAATCTTAACAAGGTTTGTATGCATAATAAAGGGTCATTTATTAGATGCTATCAAAATAGACTTCTAATTTTTTTTTTGAGACAAAGTCTTGCTAATGTAGCCAAGGCTGGCCTTGAACTGACAATCCTCCTGTCCCAGTCTCCCAACTGCTGGGATTACAGGTGTGCACCTCCATGCCTGGCTCAAAACAGGTTTCTAAATTCAAAGAAAAAGACCGTTTTCCTCATCCTCAATGTGCATGTGTGTGAGAGCAAACATATCCTGAAACCAGAAAAATATTAAGAAACAGCAGGAAAGAATCATTTTCTCCATTGAAGAAGGTGCTAGATGTTGAGAGGTTTAAACTTACCCACAGGAATTTTACACTGAGGACACACCCTTCAAAAACGGCTAACAGCAATAAAAGTCTTACTGCTAACCTGCTGAAAGTAGACAGCACAGTTTACACTGGCACTCATAAAAGGCCCAGTGTGGCTCACGCACTCCACCCATCTGCAATTCACCAAGGCCCTCAGCAGCACCGTATGGGGACTTGCTTATACTTGAACCTGGAATACGTCTTTGTTTTGACAATACCTAATAAAGAAGAAAATAGTGTACTTTCATCTTAGAGTAAAGATCTTTCCAGGAAGACTCAGTTTAGTGGTGAAAAGCTACAGGGTAGATACTTGGCTAATGTTTCTGCTGGCAAAGGCATCTTCCTCTCAGTGCGAAGCTCTTACTCCAACATTCTACTTTGTGCTGCATCGCCTTAAACATACCATTTACTCTGTCTGTATTTATAAAAACTATTACTTGAAAATGCAATTTGGCATTTTTGCCACAAGCCCTGAGACACATGCAGTCCATGACACTTCTGAATTTAAGCCCAAGATATACTTAGGCTACTGGGGGTTCAGTGACATAACTAGTTAAGGGTGATGAGAACTACAAGGAGAAAAATATGGAAGAGTCCTGGTGCATTTAAAATGAAATCACAGCTCTATGTTCTGTAAGAATCTCTGAGAACTTGGGAAACTAAAATTTGTTTTAAAATTGAATATTTTGGGTTAGGTACAGCACTTGGCTAGCATGCATGAGGCCCTGGGTTTCATCTACAGCACTGCAAAGATGTTTTTTAATTAAGAAGCTTGAGTATTTCTTTAAGCACCAAAAATGGTTTATTCTGAAACCATGGCATACATATTATTAGAAAGGCATTCCGTGTTACGCGTTTGGGATTGCTTCTAAAATGCTGTGTATGATTTTTCTTTCTGGAGATATCCTTTCTAAGCCTGGAAATCTATATACTTTTCATTTAAGAAAGATGTCACCATCTTTCCTTTAGGCTAAGAGACTTGAACACAGGGACAGCTCCATGGATATGGGCCAGGTAGATCACCACTATGACGTAGCACAGAGCACGCACACTTTCTTAAAAGGTCCCTAGATGATTCTAATATGCACTCTACATTAAGAATTACTGCTGGACAGACTTCTGGATTTGAGCCACAGAAGAGCTGAGAACAGGTTCTCCCGTGAGTGATGCAGCTCAGTGAACCATAGGTTATGATCTACAGCTGTCATTTGTCTGTCCTGTTTGCCTACCTGCTTCCATCACCCGGATATATAGTTTCCCTTCAAGCTTGCCTGTCTGTTTTCCACTCTCTTTTTATTCATACTGTTCTTTCTCACCCCACCCTGTCTCTTTAACTGTGCATAATATGAAACTTGGGGGCTTCTAAAAAAATTGTTGTACTTGTTGAGAGCTCCTTGTCCTTAATTTAAAAAGCAGGTGAACTGAATGCTTTATGGTTTTCTAAGGAAGCACCTAAATTAAGTTGCTTTTTGTACATGGCCCTCGATTAGTTTTTTTTCTTTGCGGGTCAGTGGCCCTCAATAGAAAAAGGTCCCTCAGCCCTGTTCTAGGCGGCTTGGATGGTATTCAATGAAGCGTGCTTTTAAAGCTTAACTCTATGGCATTAAAAAAAAAATCACTCAAAAGGGCCAAACTTTTTTGAATTGCACCAGCTCTGTGTAATTTCTCCTTAGTCTTAATAGCAATGGCTTAGTTTTCAAAGGTGAACAAAGACAATCACAATAAATTACTACTCAATCCTGCAGTGTGAGTATTGGTTCCTTCTCTTGATTTTTTGAAGCACTTCAAATCAATGGTTTAAAGAAGAAGGCATTGTATACGTGGAATCTATCCCAACCCGTAACGAGGCTCTAGAGCGAACAATCTGCAGAAGTGGGCTTTCTCACTTTAGCCCATTTGCTTCCCTCAGCAAAGGCTGGTTCTGATGCACAAATAGGATGCAGCTAATGTTCATTTGTTTTCAGCTGTTTGTAACTCTGCTTCCCATAGAAAATGGTATAAATGGTAGTTAGGTTCTCAGGCTAGCCCTCAGCTTACTGACTACTAGCCTGACTTATTTTCAACTCTATCCACCATTTTCTGTGTTTCTCTCAGACAATTCATTTTCAAGTCCAACTAGGCACCAAGAAAATATCTCTTTAGTCTTCACACTTTTGGAGTGTGAAGGGTGATGTGGTGATAAGAGGAAGACTTATAGTTGCCACTAAGGCATTAGCTTTCTGTACCAGAGGACACAAAGCAAATCTCTAGGGATTACTCTTCCGGTATCCCAAGTGGTGAAAACAGACAGAACTCATTTGAAGACACAGGCAGAGAACCCAGGCTTGCCCTCATCAGTGTGATTTGTAAAGCAGACATTCTCTGTATCCAGATAGCTTTTACCAATAAAGCAACCAAAGGCCTCTGGGAAATAAAAGAAATGTAAACTGTACCCTAATGGCTGCAGTGAGGCATCTGAGAACAGACTGGAAACACTGTGATTTGCAAATGTAAATGACTTAAGATTTTGCACTAGCCTGTCTTAAAGAAATTCTGAGTGCTTCACTTGGGTTAGGAAGGAAGCTTAGCTCTTGATGAAGGAAAAGAACCTCTCATATTCAGATCAGCTACTGAAGTTCTAGATGAAGACACATTTCTGACAACATGTAGTAGGTGGCAGAGGGGGTCAGGAGAACAGCAACTTCTTTCAGGGTATTTCAGGGTGACTTCCAATTGGAGGTGGAAATACGGAGAAAAGAACACACCAAGTAGGAACTGAGTGGCATGTATACGTGGATGGATGGCAACCAAGCACAAACATTTAAAGGTCCATAAAAAGCAAAGCCTTGGGGCTTGAGGTGTGTGGTAGCTTGCTTGCTCAGCATACACAAGACCCTGGCTTCCACCCCTATCACCAAAAAATGAAAACTAAAACATAAATAAATAAAAAAGCAAATCCTTGGGCACCTAAGGAGACAAGACCATGAAACATAATATGGTGTCCTGGATAGGATCCTAGAACAGAATGCTATCAGGGAAACAAACAAAAAAATTCACACAAAAACTTGTATGTAAATGTTCACAGCTGCATTAGTAATAGCCAAATTTCTATCTACAGATGACTGTATAAACAAAATGTACATATACAGAATATTACTCAGTCATAAGAAGGAATTATGTTCTGATACATGTTACAGCATGGCTGAATCTCAAAGAACACTGCTAAGTAGAAGGAGCCAGTCATGAAAGTCCACATTGTAGAATCCCATTTATATAAAAGTCTAGCATAAGCAAATCTAGAGACAAAAAGATTAGTGGTGCTGAAGATGAAGGAGAAAAGGGTGGGAGGAAAGTGGCTAAAGTTTTGGGGGTTTCTTTCTGGGGTGATGTCCTAAAACTAATTTTGTTGATGGAGGTACAACTCTGAATATGTCAAAACTCACACCATAAATGAGTGAATTACTTATTTGAACTATATCTCAATAAAACAGTTTTAAAATCAAAAGAATCAGGATAAAGTATGGAATTTAGTTAATAATAATGCACCCATGTACCACACAGATGTCATATGTTAATAATAGAGATTATAAGGGGTAGATGTAGCAGACTCTCTGCATTGTCTTCTCAACTTTTATAAATCTACACCTCTTCTAATATAAAAAGTTCATTTTTTAAAAATTAAGTCTTGGCTTTCAAAGTAAAAAGGATAAATACATGTGGCTGGAGAGGGGGAAACTTTCATCATATTTCAAAAATATAAATACTTGATGTAATTCTAATATCAGGGAGCTACATTAAGCTATTATTTGCTGGGGCAATTTTCATAATCCCTCAATTGCTACTTTACCCTTTTGCCAATTTTTATTTGTTCTGAAAGTAAAACAATTCCTTGCCGATGGTCCAACGCATTACCAAAAGTTTCTGTTAATTTCTTAGGTCTAAATTTACATGGCCACAAAGTGATCTAAAATACAGGTTCCTATATAACTCTGGCCCCTCCAAGCTACCTAAGAACCCCATGAGGAACATACAATGCCCTGCTTGATGAGAACAAAGAAAGAAAATTTCTAAAGGTTTTTAATAATCCCAGGGTGTAGAGAAACATATAAATTAATCTATCCTCCTCCTTCCAAAAAGGAGTGAAATTACTGCATATAATGCGCTATGAGCACTGACAGCCTGAAGTAGTTTGACCTAAACCTTAATAATAAAGCACATAAATTACAGTTATTGTGCAGATGTATGATTTGAGATCACCTACCAATCAGTAGAAGAAATACAGCTAGTTAGCATTTTGTAAAACCTTGCCAAAATATAGCTCTGGAGGGTTTAAGACTGCCAATTATTTTTAGGTCCACTAATCCTACAAGGTAGGATAGAAAGGGCCAATCAGAAACACATACACTTCAAAAATCAGTTTTATTATATTTTTCTAAGCATAATGTATAAGCATAGTTAGAAGAGTTAGGGCTTTTACTTTAAAATGCCATACTTCATTTCAATGAGCTTCTAACAGCTTTAAACTATACTTCAGATAGAAATCAAACAGGGCTTCTTATTCCTTCTTAAATGATAAGCAAATTATGAACCAAAGGCAATATCTGACATCTTCAATCCATGCTTTAACTGCACTGAAGGTTTACTAAGTGAGGGCCCCCACAGCAAACAAAGTGAATGGCCTGAAATGGATTTCACTCACCTTTTGTTACTATCACTTCTGAGCAGCCAAGGCAACTGCATCTAATTTGCACACTTACAACCACTACCTTTTGGACTCAACAATACTACTAGTTGGGCCGAGGATTTAGTTCAGTGGTTCCGCTGCCTGTCTCGCACGCGGAAAGACCCGAGTTCAATCCCCGGTACAAAAAAAAAAAAAAAAAGACTACTACTAGTGAATAACCCAAAACTCCTCAACAATTCTCAGGCTCTGGTAGGTACTTCCTAAATAATTGGTACTAATGAAAAGGGTCAGAAAAATTTGGGTGGTCCTAGGAGGATGGCTAAGGGTGGGCAGGAAAAGCTCTTTTCTGTCAGTGATTCAGGTGCACATAACTTGGTAGCATCAATTGAGAGTTTCACTCAAATGCTAATTTACAGCCAGGTGTGGTGGCACAGGCCTATAATCCTAGCACTCTAGGAGGCTGGCAGAAGGATCACAACTTCAAGCCCAGCCTGGGCAACTTAGCAACTTAGTGAGACTCTGTCTCGAAATTTAAAATTTAAAAAAGGGGCTGGGGAGGATGTAGCTTAGTGTGAAAGCCCTGGGTTCAATTCCCCAGGACAAAACGCCCTTATTATTTTTACTGGACTCATAATTTAGCCTCTATAGATTTCAGAATCACAGACAAGATCTGAAGGGGCCACATGTGAATTTCAAGGCCTTTGAGAGGGACAAAAATTTGTTACAGGAGTGCGTATGAAATTAAGGTTTCCACAACTCTCCTTAAAATCTTGTTTTCTTGTAAATTTTTCCTTCCTCCTCCTATCCCAATCTCTGAGGTTTTCTTTCTACAGGGAGGGAGAGATGAAGGACAGACGGTACAGAGAGTGAGACTCCCAAGGATGGCCCTGTCACAGCAACTACATCTAAAAGGGGCCTTAGAGAGGAAACACCACTGGCTAGGTTATTTTTTTCCTATGCTACCCAAGAGGACCTCTGGAACTTGTGCCCATAAACCACAGATCACAATCCCTGGTAGATGAAGCCCTTGGCAGGGCTACTTCTGAGACAGCTCATCTGACCAGGCTGGGTGGGTCAAGGGGATGGGGGAGGGGCACTGGCTGTCCGCAACTTGCCCTTTCTCTGCATCCCCAGTGACTGAAGCAGTGGGCAGTTTCCAGGGTGAGCCCAGAAGACCTCTGAGAAAGCAGAAAGTGAAAGAAGGAAGTGTCCTCAGGAAAACGTTGTAGACACTCCTTTCCCTTTGCCCCAGGGGGCTGAACGACTTCAAACTGCAAGCGATTTTCCCTACTATTTCCAAACAGCCTGTAAAGAAGCCCCAGAAGCACCATTCTCGGATAGCCTGACACAGCCATTAGGTTTCACAGCAAGACAAGAAAGGGTCAGCAACTACATTTGGGCAAGTGTAGGAGAAAATGCAATGTGCCGATGGGGAAGTTCACAGGTATCAGATGCTTGCTCTAACAGAATTATTAATGTCTTTCATTTGATATACATATCATGGGTTGTGTGGGTCCTGACAAATTTTAATAGTGAAGTTGTTTCTTTTTTAGTAATTGGCTTCAGCTTGGTTAACAGGGAAGACTGTATGCCCTCTTTACCCTCTCTCTCTCCCTCTCTTTTTCTGGTGCTGTGGATGGAACCCAGGGCCTCAGGTGTGTCAGGCAAGTGCTCTCCAGAGAGCCACATGCCAGCCCCCAACTTCTCCTAAGCCCCTCTTTCACAACATATATAAAATTATTTTCCCAAAATACAGTGAAAAGAAGTTTTCAACAAAGCTACTGTCTAGAAAAAAATATACCAGACAAATAATATAATCATCCATCATGAATTCTCCAAAGGATATTTTTTCCAAATGGCTATCTAAAAAGTTTTTACACTGGAGGATAGAGCAAAGTCAGCTTCCTACATAAAGAGAAATGGTTCTGTAACATTACCTAGAGATCATGCTTTAAAATTCTACCCAGGCATCAATGAAATGGAAGAGAAAGAAACATTTACATTTTCAATGTTTGTGCTTGCTTATATCCCTTAAAACCCATTTCCACAAAATTCTTGGTAAAAATCACAGTAAGTTATAGCTTATTCTAGCACAGATAAACAGTGAAGGACTCTTAATTAGTCCCAATTCCCATGGACGCAAATATGAGCCATAGTTAAATGGGGATTAGTCTTCTAACTTGAGAGGAAAAGTCTTGTGAACCTTAGCATGACAGGATAAGGACAGCAAACCTTCTTCACATTCCCTCTAGTTCTGCAAAGCTAAATTTCCTGAACCTTCCCAACCGGCCACGGAAAACTTTTAGGCAGCATGTCATGTAGTAGCATGAACCATGCCATTTTCCTTTTGCCCAAAAATGTCCTCCTCACTATCACCTAGCACCTGGGCCTCCACTCTTGGGTCACATACTCTCAACTTTATTTCATAATGGGCTGTTCACTATGGAAAATTTTCTTGACAAAATAAGAGATTTCAAAGTACACTTCCTCTTCCATGTGTTTTCCTGGAGTTTTAAGTAAAACTCACTCAGAGAACTACCTATTTATCCATTACCCTTTACTGCCCTCCTCAAAGCCCAACATGAGATTTGATGGAACAATCTCAGAATTCTGTAATAATCTTGGGTTTCATTGGCTTAGTATGAAACCCAAAGAAAAGCTTTTTGAAAAGTCATTTGATCACATGTATTGATATACCTCTGTCTACATATGCATTAGCCCTTTGAAAAGCACAAAGCCATTAGCAAAACACATTAGAGAAATGAGGGTGCTTTTCTTAGAAGATTGCGTTAAAGTCTTTAGTGTTCTTACAGGTGTTACCAGCTTGCCTTTATCAGTGAGGCATTCTAGGCTTGATTGGGATTTATCAATCAGCTTCTTGACACCATTCGATTCCCCAATCTCACCTTAGAGAACATTTTCTTTAGGATCAGATCTATTGATGTGTTTATCAAAATCAGAAAATCTAGTATATTTACCACTTCTTGATCTAGTTACTTCAAGTAGTCCACCCAGAGAGCGGATCTGGAAATAGAACTTTGCCCTCACATTCTTCCCAAGTCTAAGTCAAAGAACTGATTCATTTCTCCCAAACTAACCTTTGACCTGATTTGGCTATACAAAAACACTGTCAGTGCTTAATGCAGTATTTATCAAGTGCCGCTTATGTGCTAGATGCCATCCATCCATGGAGAAAGTGCAGAGGGCTTGGTCTCCACCCCTCTTGAAAATTACAAGATGAACAGACATGAATTTTACTGCTGTTCTATAGGATTTGCCCTCTCCTCTTACTCCATAATCTCAATTCTGCTAGACCTGTGAGGTCTTCTGATCTTATCTTGGAACTAGCTTATAAGACCGGAGGAGATATAATTCTACATTTAGCAAATCCATTCAACCCACAGCTCTCACTTTGGAACTTCAACAGATTGGACAAAGTGGGAGAGAGTCATGCAACCAAATATAATCTATACATTGACAGATATATTCTGTCCATTTTTGGTATCACCCATAACTACAAAAGACATTAATTAGTGTAGACTGAGAGCACAATCATTTCTCATACAAATACTATTTCATTTATTTGGCTTAACAAATCAGAGGTCACTAAATATTTAAATTAATTTTTTAAAACCCACACCATGTTAAGGCTTTGATTTTAAAGACCTTAATCTGATTGCTTAAGGATAATCTTGTCTAAACTCGTATCTGGATAGTCAATAAATCATTGGAGTAGCTCCATTCAAATTTTCAACTGAAATCTCATCAGAAGAGCTTCTATGCCCTCAAGTGACTGACACACCAAATAGCAAAGGAACTGAGCTATCACCTGGTCCCTCTCTGCCATACTAGGAATAAGCCCTGTTTTTTTCTGGGCTCTTTACAAACTCTCATTAAAAGATGCCTTAAGTCAAATGCAATGTATCCATTAGCCAATTCACTAGCTGGGCTGCCATGGCAGCCACCTACCATCTACCTCTGGTTTCTTAAGTATCACAAAAAGGGGAAAATAAAGGCAGATCTTGGGGGTGGGGGGCTGAGAGACCATTCTAATTTGAGCCTTTGAGAAGAACTGAAGGTTGCCTCCACAAGGTTGACAACAGTCTCCATAGATAGGTGTTATCCATCATATGACCTAGGGGAGATACAGAAATCTGTATGTACTGCAGAAATCTGGCCAATAGATAAACTTGAGACCTGATGCTCACAACTTAAATGAGTATCAGACAGTTTTCTATGGCCTAGAATATACAGGTGAGTAGATACTGATGCCACTAATGCAATATCCAGCTTGCCCTCCATAACTCTTTGAGGTCTTAGGCCAACTACTCACTCATAAAACAATGAATTTAGTCAATCATCTGATTCCAAAGAAGACCAAATTATTCCTCCATTCCTAAAAGTGGCCCAAGGTCAAGGGCTATCAAGTACTTTAGGTTGAGCATCAACAATGGAAGGTAGGTGGACTAGGCCTGCAGCCATTAAAAGGTAGGAGTGAGAAAGAATGGAAAGAAATAGGGCAAGGGAAAGGGAAAGAAAAGGAGATGGTATCTGACTCAGGGTCCAGTAGTGGGAGGGTCTCCTACAACCTATATAAGTGGTGATGGGGCACCAGGGTGTCAGCTTCCAGGGTAACTCCCAACAAGCAGAGTGACATGTTTTTCTCCCCAGTTTCCATTACACAGAGCTTGCAGATGGCACACAGCATTACTACTGCAATTATTGACTATAATTATCATGAAGAGGCTTTGATGTGATAACAAAAATGATTAAAATGGCCCTTAAGAGAAGAAAGGCAATAAATACAGCCTCATTTGGAAAATTCAAGGACGCAATTTTGTACCAGTACTTTCTGTCAGAAAAGAATAAGTCACTTTCATATATTTGTTTTTGGCTCTTCTCCTTGAAGATGTTTTATCCTATGCAGAAAACATAACAATATGCAGTTCAAGATATATTTTAAGAGCAAATTTAAAGGCACTTCAAAGGAAAATAAAAAATAAAGTAACCTACTCCTTGCAGACATATGCATGTTTACACAAGCTCCTAGTTTTTCCTGAACCATAGTAACCAACAAGAGACAATTTTTTTGAACTGCCTTCAAGGATGAGAACAAATGACACTGACACGTGAGTTAAATGTCGGTTTTGTTTTAAAGATAATACTTGCCAGCACTGTGCTTATCTGTTTGAATTAGTAAACGGAATAGTGTACTTTCAAAAGTATCAGTAACTAGACATATGGAAGAATAGAATAGCTTACTTTGTTCATTATCTTTCATAGGATAATAAACTGTGCCAGGTCACATTTTATTTCTTTAATCTACTTAATCTTATGTATTGACTCAACTCAAGACAACATAATCCCAAATTTTATGCAGTGCTACAGAAGCACATAGATTTAACCATATTCTGGAATCTGTTTCAATGTGGGGGAAAGGAGATCATTTCAAAAGCAGAAGCAAAACGAAATGTCCAGCATTATAAGGCCTAACTTTTGCAAACGAACTGCCTAAACTGAGTTTAACCAGGTTATCTGGAAAACATGTCTATGTTTTTGCTCAGGAATATTTCTATTTTTAATACATGACAATGAACACAGCCCAAAATAAGGATCAACTAGCTGCTATGGTTTGGAAATGGTCTGAGTTTGTCCAACCAGGATTCACGTATTTGGAGGCTTGGGAAGCAGAGTTCAGGTGACTCTAGTGGGAGGTCATGAGGGGTGTGCCCCTGGGAGAACTGTGGGACCCCTGGCCTTCCTTTTTTGAGATGTGATCTCTTCCTCCAGTACATGCTTCCAACCTTGTAATGCTACCTGCCATAAAGTCCTCACCAGAGTCGAGAGGATGCCAGAACCATGTCCTTGAATCTCCAAAACTGTGAGCTAAATGAAGCTCTTTTCTTATAAAGTTAGCCTGCCTCGTGTATTTCATTGTAAAAATGAAAACTGAACTCATGTGCTGGCCTAACCCAAATATTCTACTAGGTGAAATTCAATCATGTGGAATGACTACTAGAATTAAATGAGCTTAGAAGAAAAGATAGTTCAATACCAAGTTTCACAAACATACGCTGAACTGGAAGAGTTAAGTTTAAGGCACCAAATCTAAGGTTCCACCTAGCCTAATGACTGGCAGGTAAGGATGAGAGGTGTAGTGTTATAAAATGGTATTGTTCTCCACTAGGTATCTTCCCAAAGGAGTTAAAAGACATCATACCACAGTGATGTATATATACCCATGTATCTATCCACAGATGAATGGATAAAGCATATGTGGTATTTATATAAAAAATGGAGTACTACTCTGCCATAAAGATAAATTTGAGTGATTTGTAGGAAAATGAATGCATCTTGAGACCTTAAGTGAAATAAATCAGACACACAAGCTTAAATATTACATAACTTCTCTTATATGAGAAACCCAACGTATAAAGAATTTTTTAAGAAAAGACAATAGGACACAGGGAGATAGATATTTTAGAAATGGGAAGGGGATCTATAGATGAAAGGAGGAAGGGAGTGGGGGAAGGAAAGGGCAATAAAAAGAATTAAGATATGTTAAGTACATGTACTTACTCCCTAAGATGAATGTAAATACTACATACTGCAAATATGCACAATATAATTTAAAAATAGCATAATATTTTGCGAGTATATTTAGATCAAGTCATGGCTTTTGGAGTCAGCAGCACATAAACATAGTAAGTGGTTCTTGGGCATTATTAACATACAAGCTTTAGGCAAAACACGGCATTGTTTCATTATGTGATGAAACCTTGTAATTCTCTACAATTTTTGGCTACTAAGATAACAGAACTTATGTCAGGAACTATGACAAAAAAGACTTATGTTTTTTAAAAAAATAGTCAAACAGGACTGGGAAGTGTTTGGTATGCACAAGGCTCGGGGTTCCATCCCCAGCACCCTGCCCCCAAGTCAAGATGCATTTGGCTTATTGGTTAAGACTCTTCTAACAGCATTGACCCATTAATAGCGCTGGTCTAGCATATATAACCCAAACTTTTTCTTGTCCTGCCAGAGAATAGCAACTCGGGAAAGGTCAGGCTCTTAAAGAATCAAGAGCTTTAGCTCAATTAGCCTGACCAAGGAAGGATCCTCAATCAGTAGTTCAGTACAAAACAAATAAAGTCCTAACAAGCAGGAAATTCAAGAAAAAGAACAGAAAAGTTTGTCTGGAACACAATTTGTTATCTAACTGCATATAGTATAGTTATTAGAAAAAGGCAGGAAATAAGCTGTAATTCTTCTGATTGGATGCTTTTCTTTATCTTTGAGCCAGGGAGGTGCCATGTTAACACAGAAAACATAAAGGCTTCAGGGTTAAACAGGCCTGAGTTTGGGCTTTGTTTTGTGAAACTCTGGGCCAGTCTCTTAGCTTCTATGAGACTATTCCATCTTCTGTAAAATGGGGACAAGAATAGAACCTACTTTAAAGACCTGTTGGAAGCATTAAATGTATAGAGTGCTTCCATCAATAGTAGCCATGGGCTGGAGGGGTGTGATTTAATGGTAGAGCACTTGCCTATCATGTGCAAGGCCTTGAGTTTAATCCCTGGCACTGCAAAAACAATAGTAACTACTATTATGCAACTGACATTAGAAGATGCTACATATTTCTCTGAGAACAGATCTTTTTATGCATCAGAGTTCAACTATCTTTAAGCTGTGCAAGAGTGGTTTTGGCTTTTTATTACTGTGATAAACATTATCACCACTATTATTATTAGTTTTAGGAAGCATTTATTTCTAGAAATTACAGGCCTCATAAACTGTCCCTTGGTAAAAATTCAGGCTGCAGGAATGCTCTGGGATTATAGGTGAGAGAATCTTTAGTTTTATTTTATTTTATTTTTTTTATTTTTGGTACCGGGGATTGAACTCAGGTCTTTGAGAATCTTTAGTTTTAAAGCAGCTGTTATGTGCTTTAAGATTAAATGAGAAAAAATATTGAAAGATGATTCTTAGGAATTCATCATTCATTTAGGTCAAACAGATCAAATTTTAGCCATTTCATATAATATTGACTTAATATTGGGGGGGATCAATTTTGCATTAATATCCAAATATCTGTACACATAAACCACGATTTGTGTGTGTCCTAGAATTCTTTTGCTTATGAATAAAATTCAAGCTGAAATAAAGACACTTCTATTTGCTTACCTAAATATGCATCTGACCTTTCCTAAAAATTCTGGATACCCAGAGTATATGCTGTATCTGTTGTATGGTCCTGACAAACGATCAGTTTCTTCCTAAATAGTCAATCATTTTGTTCAAAGAACACTCTACTCTGTGAAATAAGGGCAGATGATTCAGAAATTTAGACTGTCTGAGGATAAATGTATGTCAAATAAAAACTAAAAAAATAAAAAGAAAGAAAAGAAAAATCTACCCTGAGATGAAGGGAGTTTGTTCCCTATCACATCAAAAGAAGGGAGAACAAAGATGGAAATGACAGCTCCCTGCACAACTGTGATGCATTTAAGTGCTGATTGTTTTTTGATGTTGCTGATGAGAGTAGATCGACCTCAGAGTGTCTGTCAGTTTATCACCTGATCACCTCTTTATACTCTCTTTATGTCTTAAATATTTCTGCCAAATACCAGTTCCTCTCCTCAGTTTTAGACTGGTACCAGAGATTTCTCTCCATTATTCTCTCATATTTGGGCATAAGATTCACAGAGATGAATGAGGAAAAAAATACATCTGCATAATGCTCACCGGCCAAGATGTGCAGGCAAGATTTGGAGAGATGAAAATGACTGTTTCCTGAACAAGTGTTTCTAGAACTTGGTGGGTAGGGGAGGCTAGCAGGAAAGAACGAGGGACAGGTGCCCTAGGAGACACCCTGGCCTTGGTCCTGAGTAGCATACAGGATTTAGGGCACCAAGGCACTGAGGATAAAACAAGTTTGTAATGACAACTGCAGCACTGTTAAATTTAACATGATGGGAGAGGAAAGAAAAAAATGCAAAGTCCATTACACAATTTTTCCCTTATTTGCGTAAGACGCTGTGACAAAGAGTTCAAAAAGTAAACAACACTTCAGATTCCTGGAGACTGGTTTAAAAGATGAGGAAAAAGTACCCACTGTTACTGAGAATAAGTGTTCCTAGCTAAGTACTTAGGTTTTGCGGGAAGGGGCTGGACAGAGAAGCGAACCTGGAGGGCAAGTTGAAAGACTGAATAGTAGGTTAAGGTATCCTTGATGAAACAAAAAGTGACTCTGGGCTGGGAATAAAGAAAATCTCAGAAGCCATAGCAAGTTAAACACAAAACAAAATCAACTCAGAAGCAACTTGTAAGACACTGCAAAGCCCAAAGTAAGGAAGGCTCTTTTGCTGTATCAAAGGGAGGAAGCCATTTAGAGGAACCACTTGATCACAGTCCCAGGGCTAAGAAGGAGACGGTCCAGAGACTGAATGAATTCCTTGTCTTGTAAGGAGATCCACATTCCCAAACTAGAACACTGAACTCGGCAAGTCAGAGGTACTAGAACAAATAGTGGTAAACATGATTCTCTGCATCCAATCAACAAACCAGGAGCAGATAAATCACTGGGACCAGATGGTACCCACCAGCAAGTTCTAAAGTAACTCAAGGGTGAAAGTGTTTTGGCCAACATATGTAGGACTTCTTTACAAACAGTCACTGTGCCCAAGAGGCTGGTGCTTGTCAATGTGATTCTTATTCCTAAGAAAGGTTCTACAAAAGACTGGAAAGTAGAAACCAGTAAGACTCATTTCCATATCAAGCAGGCTGGCCAACTTTATAATAAAGCTAAAATCACTGCACATTTACAAAAATAAGCCTATAAGAGAGAAGGGAAACCAAATATATTGGAAAAGGAGAAAAATCAGATTTAATAAGCCAGAGCTACTGGAGTGGACATACAAGAAGGGCACCCTGAAAATAGAATTTATGAAGGGTTCTAAAAACACAACAGAAAGCATTATCATGTACCTGTGCTTTATGTATTGTAATTGAATTTTTAAAAGGTATAAAAGATAAGGAAAATTCAAAAGTTAATAAACAGATCAGGGCAATGATGAGTTACTTTAAAGAAGGTAGGCAAGACAAATGGAAATAAATTAAGGTTCAGTGTGAAAAGGTATAAATATTATTTCTTTAAATCAAGTCCATGAGGAAACTTTTGTTTATATCTGCTCCTGATATATTAAGCTTACTCAGTAAACAACCCTAGAAATACACCAATAGCTCACTTATGCCTTGCTTCAAATGTTGAGACAAGTCAATAAGCAAAGGAAGCCCTGGTCTAACCCCCCACCCCCACTCCCCAAAATGAGGTGGACGAGAGAACAACAAATAAAAAAGAAACATTCTGCCCCGCAAGCGAGAAGACCCAAGTTCAATCCCCGGTACCAAAAAAAAAAAAAATTCAATTTGTAAAATTCCCTGTGGAACTTTGAAGCCACCCTCTGAGATACAGCCTTTTATTTTGCACAGAAATACTCCAGTTGCATGTTTAACCAACTCTGCCATCTGATTTCCAGGCATTCAGTTCTGCCCTGGCTTAAAAAGGGACAAAGAGTGAACCCAAACCAATGACAGCAGAAGTGACAGCTGAAAAGGAAGCCAGAAGCAACAGTGGCAGAACAGTCTGGGGCCATTTAGCTTAGGGGTGAATAGTTCCTCCTACTTCAAAGAACCCTAAGGCCATTGCTACATTAGAGAGGCATTTATTATAAGATTTTCATAATGATGACCTTTGGTCTTTAACTGATTGGGGTTTTTATCCATCTGTTTAATAAGGCAGAGGAATAAATATTTTAGAAATATTTTCATTGAACTATTTAAAACAATTTTAAAAGACAGTTTGATATGTAAAAAGGACAATTAGCTGGAAAAATCTCTTACTCAAAATATTTGCTTTCCAGATGAAGCAATATAACTAAGACATTATTTTATAACCACCAGCAAAAGATCATCAGTTGGTTGGTACAGGTTGCAACTTAAGAACATCACAAAAGTTCTAGATGTTTTCAGGGGTATTTATTATGGAAAATTCATTTGTTTGGTATACATTCATCATAACCTCTGACGTGTTCCAAAAGCGAATATTCATTTTTCTTTCACCTAAGTGTGGTGTCCTTGCCAGAGAGCTAACACCAGAGCTCTGGCTCATGTAGCAAGGCCACTATTCCAAAGGGCATCAAACAGCTCAGCTGGTTCATATTATCAAAAATATTAATCCCAGAAGACATAGAAGAAAAGACTTAAGCCTAAAAATAAGGCTTCCTTCTTAGAACGGGCTTGTTTATTTCTTCAAACACATAGTTTCCCAATTGGGAAGAGATTCTGCTAAATACACTTCACACCATTCTTTATTTCTCTCAAGACAACTTGGACTCAGTGAAGGAAACAGATCTAAAACATCCAAGAAGCAAACAAAAATATGATGCTTGAGTAGAGCCAACTATCAGACCACATGCCTTAAAACAAGCCACTACACACAACAGAACACCACCATTGCTAGTATTTGTCCTAAAATGTATTAAGTGTTCCAGGGAAGTGAAAGAGAACAAAACCTGGGTAACAATCTGAGACCAAAATAACAAAGTTTTCTGGAAAACAAAACTGCACAAATTATGTCATTCATTTTCCTATAACTTGCATTGCCCCGATGCCAAAGTTGCTTTTCTTTCACGAAAGAGAAAAACTGATAGGTAAGGCAGAATTCTGACTAAGGAGAAGAACCCCAAACAAATGAAATACAATAATGGCAACAAAGACCTTAAAGAATATGGACAGAGAAGGGAAGGAAAGACAGAGAAGGGCAAAATTAGTGGGTCACTCTTTTTCATTCTAAAAATGACAATGTACTAGATGTCACATCCCATATCTGTACCCTACATGTAAACATAAACACAATACAAAAGTTTTACACTTGACAGAACAAATCAAGAGTGGTTTTACAATTGTAAATGGCCCTGATTTGGAGATTGTATTTGGATACACGAACCCTTCGTTGCTCCCCATCTCAAAGCATTTTATAAATGGACCTGTGTGTGGTCATAGATGGCACTCAGCACTGATATTTGGAGATCATTTTTTTAGAACAATGCCTCTTAACATTTCCTACTTCTTACCAGGATCAGACACTAAAAGCTCCAGAGTACGTCTTGCTAAAGAAGGGATAAAAAGCTTACAATACCGCCAACATTTCTGGAAGTAACAAACATCCTCTGTCAGGGCTGCGCTGAAAACAGCCCTCTATGATGGCGCATAGTATTTATTTCATGAAAATCTACACAATGATAACTTTTCAGGGAAACCTTGTAAACTCCTTGTTTCCACTCCGAGTGATGAATGAGTGCTGCTGTGGTCCTAGAAAAGGTTCCTGTGCCCCTCCCCTTCAGCTCCCAACCAGAACCTAGTGGTCTCTCACAACAAAGGGCAGGTAGCTCCGATCAGGAGAGCCAGGCTAGTGGCAGGCCAGGGGCCAGCAGTGTTCTTTCGGAAAGAACGAGTATCGGCCATGGTTTGCTATATGGGCACAGAGCTGGGAATGCCAAGGGGGGCCTGTTTAACTTGTCAATAGCCTTCCTGGTTCAGTAACAGGAATTAACCACACGCACATATCCTTGCCCAATAGTCTGAGGAATCATTTTTATTTGTTTTGAAAGATACAGTTCCTTTTTCTCTCACCCTTCCCTAAACACTCTGAATCCTTTTGTTAAGAAATGGGTATAAAGTTGTTCCCATGCTTCACCTCCCAATACCACCCTTCATTCCCTGGGGTGGAAAATAAGGTTGCATGAAAGTCAACAATCACTTTGCTATGAAGGTTTCCAACCACTAAGACATGGAAGGAACTTAAGATCTTGAGAGGTGATTGGCTTAGTTTATAAAAAAAGGACATAAAGGCCCTGCGGGTATAGGTAGTCACCCAAGGTTGCACAACGGAAATATATATATTTGGTCAGGATGACAATGCCAGTCTCTTGTGGCCCAGCTTGTGATTTTTCCACCCCTCATCAGCCCTTACACCAGCCACCGGAGCACTGCAAATCAGGGGTTTCGGAGCACAAAGTGCTTCTGGACATGATGCTTGCTCCCCGCCTTTGCCCCCCCCCAACTTTTCAAATTAAATTTTAATTTATATACTGTGGAATTCATCCACCTCAAGTGCACAGTTCAGTGAGGTAATGCTACAGGGCTACACAAACATCACCACCATCTGATCCCAGAAAAGAAATTCCATACTATTAGCAGTCATTCCCACCCCCTCCCCACCATATATACATACATCATAAATAGGCAAGCACTAATTTATTTTCTGTCTCTATGAATTTGCTTATTCTGGAAATTTAATATAAAAAGAATTACACATATTATAGTCTTTCTTAACTGGCTTTTTCCAAAAGCATTAATGCTTTTAAGGTTTAAGTTGTAGCATGTATCGGTCCTTCCTTCCTCTTTATGCTTGTATAATATTCTACTGCACAGATATACCACATTTTGCTTATCCATTTATCAGCTGATATATGATTAGGCTCTTTCTACCTTTTGACAACTGTGAATAGAACTGCTATGAATGTTTACTATGTTATTTTTAATCTGATTCTGGATACAAAATAAAAGAAACCTCTTTTAGAACACTACAATCTTAAAGTCTCCAAAGTCAGAATGAGTACCATCAAGAAAAGGTTCCAAACCCTTCTCCATTGCTGGTGGGAGTGCAGACTGGTGCAACCATTGTGGAAATCAGTATGGAGATACCTCAAAGAACTAGGACTGGAAGTCCCATTTGACCCAGCTATTCCCCTGCTGTGTATCTTCCCCAAAGAATTAAAAGAATCATACCACAGCGATATATGTGCACCCATGTTTCTATAGTGGCACAGTTTGGAATAGCTAAAGCTTGGAAACAGCCCAAGTGCCCGTCAACTGGATAAAGAAGAAGTGGTTTATTTATAAAATAGAGTACTACTCAGCCATAAAGAATGAGAAACTAGAGACATTTCTAGCTAAAGGGATGCATATTGATACTCTTAAGTGAAATAAATAGGACATGCATGTGTAAATACCAAATAGTTTCTCTAGTGTGAGAAACTGAAAGTGTAAATAAGGATTAAAATGATTAAAACGAATAATTGATAATTTGAAATAGGAAGAAAAGTTCCAAAGGGGTAGGGGAAGTGGGAGGGGCACGGGAAACGAATGAAGGGAAAGGAAAAATTATGAGAAAAAAAAAATGGAATCAAAGTCTTTGTAAATAGGGAAGGGTGGAGGGGTGATGGACAGGGAATGGGAGAAAACATAAGAAGATTCATCATGTACAGGTACAAGCACCTAATGATGAATGTAAACGTATTGTATACCTAAAATGTACTGATGAAAGAATTTAAGCAAAAAAAACAAAAAAAGGGGTTCCAAAAGGAAGGGAAGGGGAAGGGAAAGGAAGGAGTTCCATCTCTCTTGGGTACACACCTAGAAGTAGATTGCTAGGTCATATGAGCCCAAAAGTCTATTTTGAGTTTTTTGAGGAACTGACATCTATAGACATCTTGGAGTGAAGGATTCTATTTGGATCAGAAACCTAACACAATTTATTGGTCACTTCAAGCTGATGTCTGTCTACTACTCAGGCCACCAGGAACAACAATGGCATTTAAATTGGGAGGGATGGCCAAAACAAAATAAGCTCCAAAAAAGGGTTCTAATCCCTCAAATAAGAAAACACACTTAAATTTAGCCACTTCTTCCTGTTTTCAACCTAAAACGTTGTAAAAGTGGAATGAAATTGTAAATAAGAATCAGATAACCCTCCCTCTTTAATAACTTTCATGTGAATTACATCCTTCAAAAACGGTGAAGGGAACACATAATCAACTCTCAGGATCAGAACACAACAAATTATACCAAAGATATCTAGACACGAGTGCTGCTGAAGCTCTAAGAATACCCACTGTTCCGAACACAGTTCAACAATGTGCTTCCGGGTAACTAAGAAATTGAAGACAGCCTCAGTCTATATCAAGACATTCTACTAATACAGTGAGCACAAATGTTATCAACTTATTTTGGGAGCCTGACATGGGTGGGTAAAATGTCTTTGTCAAAAGATGGTGGGAGGTAGCAATTGGCCTTCCTGGGGAAAGTCACAGAACTTGCTGATTTTTTTTCACTCTGAAAACTCTTTTTATTCATTACTCAGGCTGCTGGGCAGAGCATTTTCCCTGATCACAGCTGTGGTATTTTAGTCACAAAGCCAAGTAACTTTTTTTTCCTTTTACAACTCCCCAAATTTCTTTTCCTTAACATTTTATTTCAATTGCAGTTTCAGTGGCTGCCTGTGGACACACCCTGTGGTTTTCACCTAATTTTTAAAACTTCATCTTTTTATCACAATTTCATCAACCTTTCACCACGACCACCCTTGCTTTTCCCATTATCTCCACCCACTTTCTTTTCTTTCTCTAGTCACTCAACAAACATTTATTGTTTGAATGAAATACACAGGCACAGTGCCAGATGCTGAGGGTAAAAATAAACACACTTAGCCGGGCATGGTGGTGCAACCTTGTAATTCAAGCACTCTGGGAGGCTGGAGCAGGAGTATCACAAGTTTGAACCTAGCCAGGGCAACTTAGCAAGAACTTGTCTCAAAAAAAAATGCACACACACACATGCGGCCAGGAATGCAGTCAGATGCAAAGGCCCTGAGTTTAATCTCCAGTATTGCCCAAAAAATTAAAAAAATAAAAAATTGGGCCAGGGATTTAGCTTAGTGGTTCCGCTGCCTGCCCTGAAAGCTCAGGGACCCAAGTTCTATCCCTGGTACCAATAAATAAATAAATAAATAAGAACACAATGTGTTCTCAAGGAGCTCAGAGTCTAGTGTGACTCATTCCACCTTCCCACTCCTGTCTCACTTATGACAACATTGTGCCAAGTCTCTGAGTGAGGACTACCTGTTTGAGGACCTGTTGAGCTTGAGATATGGTTATCTTGACCGTACTTGCCCCAGCAGTCCTTCTAATAGTTCTATCATGCATTAATTATTTGATTTTTATTCTAACGTTGGATACAACATTGATAGGGAAGTCTCTCTGGGACATTAACATCTGAGGAAATCGCCATCCACCCTAAATAAATGATAGAATGAGTTAATTTTCAAAGGTTTTCCAAACCTATTGACTGTTTTGCAGGGAGAGGGATAAAAAGGAAACAAGCCTATTTGAAAACTGGCAAACATGTACTATTTTCTGCATTACTCATCTTTCCTAAGTAGTTGCAGCTGTCTTGCACTTTTCTCTGCAAAAAGATGAACAGTGTCCTATACTGGATGCTAGGTTAGGGGGCATACTTTTCAGTTAATAAGATCAGAAATGGCAAATGGCTGGATAATGAAATGTTAGGAGGCAATCTCTCGGGAGCTGGGCCAAAAGGACACAATTCTATGGCAGGGCATTCATCAACCCTCCGCGTGTGCACACACTATCAGAGCAGCCTTCTCAAGTCCTTATCAGCTTCATGCACTTTAGAGGTCAAGAAGTATGTAATGAAGGGCAGGAGTCAGGTATGCACCGAGATGATTCAAGTATAAAAGCATTTCAGATCATTAATATCAGGTTCTGAGACCAAAGTTCCAAGTGTTGTCATTACATCAAATCACATATGTTTTCAATGGTTCGGCCTATTGGTTCTCAGCTTGTGGCTAATAGAGATGTTTCCAAAAGTCTATGGATTTATAGGTCTGCCAAGTACTTTTTGCACACTCAATACTGTCTCACTAAGCTGGCTGTGGTGGCTCAAACCTGTAACCTCAGAGTTCTGGGAGGCTGAGGCTGGAGGATTGCAAAGTGGAGGCCAAACTGGGCAATTTAGTGACTTAGCAAAACCCTCTCTCAAAATAAAAAAGGGTGGAACTCAGTGTAGGGCTCTGGGTTCAGTTCCTTCCCCAGCACAAAGAAGGGAAGGGGAGTACAGTGGAGTGGAGTGGAGGACAGGGCAGGGCAGGGCAGGGCAGGGCAGGGGAGGGGAGGGGAGGGGAGGGCAGGGAAGGACAGGGTGAAGCGAGGAAGAAATAAAGGAACGAGAAGAGATGACCCAAGATGAGACTCTTGCTGATCAGAATACACTACAGCTGGAGACAAAAAGGTTGATGCCCTGCAGTCATCTCTAAGCACTACAATGCATGAGATATTCATAGAACAGAAACCACACTAGCAGTTCATGAGGCAGGTAAAGCCCAATGAGCTGATGCACTTACGAAAAATTATGAAAAGTGAGTTAGACTGGGATGGTGAACCTTTCTCACTTATGTACTCAGCAAATGGTCACCACAGATGACACCAAACTAAATACACAGACGGAGCCAAAAAGGAGTGTACTGTTGCATAGTATCACTTAAAGAGCCCCGGCAAAGATCAGAAACCTTAAGTTGAGTCTGCCAAAGAGTTGTTGGGTATATGTCAATTTCTGAGTCCTAACGATCTTATCAGTAAAAATGACTTCTGAGTTTCAACATTCCTAGGAGCACCAACATTCTGTTTTCATGATTCTGTTTCTAAGGGGCACACAGGAGCCTCTCTCGGGAGAGCAGAGCTGATAAACATCAGCCTCCACGTGAGCTCCTAGACTGGGTGCTCCTCCAGAGCCCAAGGGCTGATTTTATTCACCTGAGCATCTCCAAGCCACGTCATATGGTTGAACTGCTCTCAACTAAGTATATATCAAATGGACGTGAGGGCTGGATAGGACCTATAGAGCAATGGTTGATTCATTTCTCGGTCAACTGAAATCTTCAGAGGTTCTTAGAAAGACCTTCTAATCCTTTCTGATTCCTTCTGCACTGAATATTCTCTTCACTAACTCTGCCTCTCCAAGTGCAACGATGGTTTCTATATTTTGCATTTAGTAGGAGGCCCAATAGTTTAGCTAGATTTCTGTAGATTATGAGGCTTCCTCTGTGTCTACCGCTGCAGGGTTGTCCCTGCTGTACACTGCACTCTATGGATGGCAGAAGCTGGGAACCAGCAGTTTTTAGTCCATAATGTCTGCAGGGCTGAAGGCCTGCCGAGGCCAATGAGGGACATTTGTACAGACAAACTGGACCCCACTGGCCATGGTTTTTGGTTTAGAAGCTGTTATGGCTTGTGCCTGGATATCCCCTCAAAGCCTCATGTGGTCATAGGTGGGGATTTTTTAGAGGTGGCTGGATCTAGAGTGTGTGATACATGTTGCAATGCTAGGATTAAGGGTGTGAGTTACCTGCCCTAAGTAGCTTGGATAGAATATAAGGGAAAGAAAGAGCTGTGGTCAACCCTTGTTGCTTTGCTCCTTCTGCCCGCCATGAACTATTTTCTCCGTGATGCACCTCTGCCATGCCACCCTGCCTTGGAGCCAGCCGATTATGGACTGAAACCTCTACAAACTGTGACCCAAATATACCTTTCCTCCTCTAACTTGGGGTGGCAGATATTTTTTCTCAGCAACAAGAAAAGTAACTAAGACAGAAGCCAATTTAACCTCATGCCACCAACAAACAGATCATGATTTCTGTTCTATCAAAGGGTAAAGGACTGAGGAACAGTAATGAATTAAAGCAAAAGATTCTTTCCATACCAAATTAACCTGCACTCAGCACGGGCCTAGAAGGACAGAAGTCAGTCCACAGGACCAACTTCATAAATTGTATCCAAACAAACCACTTACCTCTTAGAAGTCTCAGTTTCCCCATCAAACTAAATTATAAGATAACTTTCATCTCTAATGTACTCTTTTATTTTCAGTCAGGATCCTGATATGTTCCCCAGGTTGGCCCTGAACTCCTGCACTCAAGCAGTCCTCCTGCCTCAGCCTTGAAACAGCTGGGACTACAGACACATATCACTATGCCCAGCTTCCAGCTTTGATGTACTGTGATCTCTTTTTGTAGTTTGTCATTTAAAAGAATCCAGCGCTACACAGGAAATCACTTGTAATTACTTAAGGAAATGAAATCTTAACTAAGCGTTCAAATAAAAGGTAACGTTGTTACAACTAAGAGAACCTGCTCATAACTACTGTAAAGGTCCACACTCAGCCCTCCCCACCCCTGGACCATGAACAACAAGGGTATGCTTGGACGGTCTGGAAATGTCTAGGCAGGAAATGCATACTTCATAAGCAAGGTACTTTCCATACCCTGAGGATCCATAGCTCCATTCTTGCTACTTGCTCTGTTCTCTTCTCTATCACTGTCATTCTGAAGCAGATGGCTTAAGAAGCATTTACCAACCGCTGCAAGTCAGTCCATTTATCTTAACTATCTTGACCACTAGTCCCCAAATAGCTAAATTTTACTATGCTCAGCCAGGGCTGGACGAGGTCCCCATCCTGGCCTGACTCAAAGCTTGCCTAGAGGGCCCTGCCACTCAAGGCTCCAGTTTAAAACATTGCCCTGGAAAGGAAGCTGACCCACCCTGCTGCCCCTGGAACTAAAAATAACCATGAAGGCCTGTGGCCAGGTGGGAGGAGCAACTGTCCAAGCCTTCTTACCTCCCACTAGACTTAGGTTGCACATTCTTGCCAAAGAACTCTCTCCACATTCTGAATCTCACAATGCCAGGGTAAGGGCTAGAGATGAAGGTGCTTATTATAAAGCCCTCCATGACCACTCTTATTTTATCAAGACAAGAGGAGCAAGTGAATACATCTCCAGGAAGCAAGCAATTCACTTCTTTAGTCCCAGGAGAGGATTCCCCATGGCCTTGTTAAGCCTCAGAAAGCAGAAAAGGGACCTAAGGCACAGAGGGATTTAAGTGACTTATCCAAGGTCATCCAGCCCAGCCTAGGAATCAGTCTCATAGTTCCAAGTCCACTAAACCACATGCTTTAATTGTAAACACATAAATCTGATTCCAAAACACCTATTCTCCACTACTTGGACATTTCTGCATAGCCCCGGTATTATGGTATTCCCCAGGCTGATGATCTTTGATCACTAGACACAAAACCATAACTCACACTTTACCCTATAGCGCTAGTAACCAGTTTTAAAAAACAAAATGCACTGCTAAAATAGAAAAGAGTGCTTCTTTGCTGTTTTTGTGGTTCCCTGGGAAGAGATTCACAAAGAATAAAAGATCTGCTTTATCGGTTGTATCAAAAACAAAGATATCGACAGGCCCTGGAGGAAAGCAGTTATGTATTCTGCATTCAGCTTTCATGTAGAAACAACCTATGGAGGGACGTAGATATTTGGGTGTGGGCCGGGCCTCTTATTGCATCTCTATGTGCTGCCAGAGAGCAGTGACAAGTGATATTCATAATGATGGCCCCAAGATGCCGTCAAAATCAGACTTAATTCTGTTTATGTGATTCTTTTATAGACAGTGGGGTATGGGTCAACATGCATTACCCAAAATACGCAGGGCCAGAAATGTTTCAAATTTCAGACTCTTTTTATCAGATTTTAGAATATTTGAATATACTTAATGAGATGGGTATGAAAGCCAAGTCTAAACACAAAATCTATTTGTTTCACATATATCTTATACAAGAGCTGATAAAAAACTAGTGTTTAAGTTTTTAAAAATTATTACAGTAGGGCCAGGGATTTAGCTCAGTGGTTTCACCGCCTGCCGCAAGGACTCGAGTTCGATGCCCGGTACCAAAAAAATATATATATTACAGTAAAACACACACTGCCAGGGCCGGGGATTTAGCTCCGTGGTTCCAGTGCCTGCCTCGCAAGCGCAAGGTCCTGAGTTCGATCCCCAGTACCAAAAAAAAAAGGACACACTGCCATTAATTCTGCTCAAAATACCTCCCCAACACTTACCCAATAGTTCTTGCCACTTTCTGAAGCAGTTCTGGAAGCCCTCCTTCGTGTCTTTACAAAGTGTGATCAAAAATGAAGTGAATGCCACTACTTAGTGCCATCCAACAGAAAGGCAGGCTCATAAAAACATTACAGTGTGTTTTCATCTACCTTATTCACTGGATCTGGCTCTTTCCCAAAGTCAAAATGACCATGAAAGGTGTCTTAGTTACTTTTCTTATAGCTGAGACAAAATACCAACACCCACAAGTTAAGGAAGCAAAGGTTTATTTAGCTTACAGTTTGTAGAGGGTTCAGTTCAGAGTTGGCTGGCTCCAAGGCAGGGTGACATGGCAGAAGAGAAACAGTTCATGGTGAGCAGAAGGCAGCAAAGTAGTGAAGAAGCAAAGCAGCAAGCAGCAGCAAAGGACAAGCAAAGCAGCAAGTAGCAGCAAGTGACAAGCAGCGACCCTCTTTCTGTCCCTTATATCTTATCCAGACTACCCACCCTTAGGATGGTTAACACTCACACCCAGGGTGGGGCACCCTTAATCTTAGCATCATATCATGAATCAATCCCAGCATCACATCCTTGATCTCAGGAACATACCCTAGATCCAGCCACCTCCTAAAAGTCCCACCTACGACTGCATGAGGCTTTTGGGGGACATCTACACACAAGCCCTAACAAAAGGTAACCATTTTGAACTGATTCAGGACAGCACGGCAACCACAACAGCACAATTAAAGACATTCATGAAAGAAGACTTCCAGACTGCTTCAGAAAGTGACAAAACAATGGGAGTTTTTTGAGGAACAATAATGGCAATGTGTTCTTTACCAAAATAAATTTTATAAAAATTTAAACGTTCACCCTGTTTTTCCATCACACCTTATATACATAGCCTGAAGGTGACTTTATACAGTATGCTTATGTTGCCTATGTGTTGACTGTGTTCTGTCACGTAAGGTCAGATATAGTTTTCTACTTGGTGACACCACGTTGGCAGTCAAAAAAAGTTTCAGATTTTGGAGAATTTTGGATTTTCAGATTAAGGATGCTCAATCTGTACATGTCTTTCTAACCCCTGCATTCCAACCATATGTACAACCTACTAAACCAGGAGATAAGACTTGATCATACCTATGTCAAACTGTATCTAGCAAAGAATTAAAGTTCTCTTAACCTTTTTACAAAGCAAAACTTTTTTTTTTTTTGGCAGTACTGGGAATTGAATCCAGGGCCTTTGCACTGAGTTACATCCCCAGCCCCCCTTTTTAAAAAATTCTTTTGACACAGGGTCTAGCCTAATCACCAAACTGCCTAGGCTGGGCTGGAGCTTGTGGTCCTCCTCCCTCAGCCTCCCAGGGTACTACAATTAGAGACATACACTATCACCTCCAGCTCAAAGCAAAACTATTTTAAATTATTTTAATTGTCAAGTTTTTTTCTGGGAGTACACCTTTCCTGTCCTTAAGGTGACCACCAGTTATAGTCTAAATCAGAAAACACTAGAATGAAAGGAGGCGTTAGTAGCAGTAATACTAAGTATGAACCTCGAGTATGGTGAGTAGACCAGTACAATGAGCCCCTCCCTAACCCATAATCCTTTTCCCCCCAGTACTGGGGATTGAACTCAGGGCCTCATGTATGTTAGACAAATGTTCTATAACTAAGCCATGTCCCTAGCCCTTTTAAAATTATCTGTGTGCTGATACTCTTTACAGCAAAGGGGTAAAAAAATACACACCTATTAAACTCCTATGCCATCTCTCTTCCAACTGTGAATCATTTTGAAACAGTTCTGGAGATGGACTGCACGTGTTTTGTTTTGCTTTGCTTTTTCCTGGGCACCATTATGAAGACCCAATTTGATCTTGATTATCTGGATAGCCAATCTAGACTCTTCACTAAGGATGCAGGACTCCCAGAAAAGACACCCTGGAGGTTGTAACATATTTCGAGTACATGGCTCTCTACTGTGGTTTCCATTATTCCAAATGTCCACACTGACTGTACAACTCCTTATCCTCCACCCCCAAATCTAAAGGAATGTTTTGAATTTATAAGAGCTTTGATGAGTGGGGGACGTAGCTCAGTGGTAAGAGTGTGTGCCTAGCATGCACCAGGCCCTGGGCTCCCATCCCCAGCACCGTTTCCCAAACTAGTACTGCTAATAAAATTAACCCATGTTTTGTACTGTTATGACTTAGATGAAGATGTTGTTGGTTCCTTTTCACTCTCAAAGAGTTTTAAGAGCATGGTAATTTTACTGTCTTAGAAAATAGGCAAAAATTACTTCAATATAATATTGGGTAAAAGACATTATTTTCATTCATATGGTTTCATTGTTTTCATATAGTCAAGTGTAGATTCTACCCTAAATATAGTAATTGTGGTAGATGTCATAAATTACTGTCCCTCACAAAGTGCAAAAACCAAAAAACTTTTATGTTCTCCTGAAAATTAAATAATTGCACATAAAATCATTCCTTAATGCCCTCCAAAGTGAGGCACATAATTAATTTTAATCATTGCTAGTGCTATATGTTTGCTTTAAATCCTTGTTACTGCATTCCTTCATGCAATCAAGTGCCCTTTAAAAACTAGTATATCAGTTACATTTGCCTCCTCTGAGAGAGGCCATGACCTTTTATACCCTGTGGGGCTTTTGACCCTAGTTCCTGTTTTTCTTATATTTCTGTTAAGTTACAGTTCTCACAGAGCCATTTTTGCTTAAATGAGATAACTAGAATCTGTCTTAAATGATATTGAACTTTTTCACATTAGACAATGTAAGCTAAGCAAAGACACATAATATAGTATTACTATGCATTGAGTAAGAGTGATGTGAAAACCCTAGTCAAGAATGTCAAAATGTTTTTAAAATACTTCACTGGAATGGTGAATTATAATGTAGCCATTCAATCCATGGGACTATTCTCTTCAAAACAAATTTAAAGTGAATTAAACACCACAGTATTTACAAAGCTTTCTTTCTGGGATAATCCTTTCTGCACATGATATGATCATTTAAATGAGGATTCTTGAACAAAAAGTAACCAGTTAAGGGCACAATACTGAGCATTTAATTATTCTAAGGGATTGCAGGGAGCAAGAGGTCCAGAATTAAGGGTTTAAATAAATCATTTTTATCAGAGAATTGTTTAGTGACCTATGAAATATTGAACCAAAGAATCTGGAGTTAAGCATTCACAGACCAGCTGTGACTAATATTACTATTAACAACCCACCATTCAAGAGGCAGATCAAAATAATTAACACTCAACTTGATAAAAAAAGAACTCTCTAAATCATTCCCATATGATTGCTTCTAGAATAAGCAAGTTATGTCAACTGGTTGATTACGTAGTTAAAAATGAAAGTTGACAAGGTAGACTGAGTTTAGGTGGGAGGTCATCGCTCTCAAACCAGTACATATGAAAATAAAATTTCAAAGTCAAGTGTCTTCTTACCAAATGCTTTAAAACAAAAACAGAAGAGCTCCTTGAAACCCACCCACACTGTTCCAAAAATAAGTTTTTGCGTTGAGAACAGAAGATATGCAATCTGAGGTTTTGGTTCAAGTCAAAAGCAACAGCAGCAAAATCTGTCCCCCAAATTTTCTGGTAAAGTCAACAATCTGTTTTGTCTTTTACTGTTAACCTAAAACAAAACATGGCTGGAGGGGAGGGGAAGGGGAGCTATTTTGCAAGGGTTGGTTAAGAGTTCCCGGGTTATTTGATGGATAAAAAGTAATTTTCTAGAGACCCATTTGAAATAAGCAAACAAGGACACTTGAAGTACTGGAAAACCTCATCATTTTGGCTAATTTGCATCAACTGATACTTCCTATACCCAAAGTTCTTGTGGCTGTTTGTTTGTTTGGGGGACTGGAGCTTATTTTTTCATACCTTCACTGTCCCAGTGGGAGAGTTCCATCATTTCTACTTTTCAACCTGGATCACATTTCCAGGCTTACAAAAGCGATGCTTGAAATGCTCCAGTTGTAAGAAGCCTTTTTTCTCTTTCCTTGCATGTTCTTCAGCCTCTAGCAGCCACTTGCAGATTTAACTAATTTCCCTTCCAAGGATTAAATGACCACCCGCTCAATAACTATTTGAGGACCTACTTTTACATTCAGAAAAAAATCCATAGAGCTGCTAACCTAGAAAGAGATGTTCTTTTAAGACTGTAGCTCTTAGTTGGGGTGGGGGTGGGGGTGAGTGCAAAGCAAAAAGGAAGTTTCAATTACTTTGTGAAGCGAAGCAGAAAAATTAAGTGAGATCCAAGCAAACTTTATTAGCTATGACAAGCAATCCTTAACGCTTTTGTTTCATGAGTGCTCTGAAACCTTTGCTAAAATATTTGAAAATTTCCTCAAACTATGGCATCCCAATTTAGTCACTCTGTGGCTTTGAATATGTGTATACATGCATATGAGATTAGTCTTTAAGCAAATTCCCATTCAGTATGTTTTATGAGCATAATTAGGAAATTAAGAAAAGTCCTAAGCTTCTTCCTGTTCAAGTATAAATGTAATTGGAAACCATGGCAACGTTTAAAACTGTTAACTAAAAACTGACTTTAATTCTTGACTTTCAGGGCTAGGACTTCTTGCCTCATTGCCTCAGTAGTTCTTTCAGAGTTTGTCATGACCAGTGGAACAAACAAGACAGAGTTAACCACAAATTGCTCAAAAGCAATTCAGTTACATTCTTAGGGTAGTTCTTTGAATCCTAGTGTTCATTATTTTAGATTACTTAGGTTTTAGGACCTAAAACCTCACATACACATGCTATATGACTCCCAACTTTTTTACTTAACTGAAATCACTGTTGTCTTTTGAGAGAAATTAGCAGATCTCCTTTCTCTGGCCCCAGTGCTAAAACATGGCTCAGGTTTTGTAATCTAAACAAACTCATCAAATAAAAGCCTGCAGCCATTATTTCTAAACATAAATAAAGCCATCTTTAAACTTGAAATTTGTCCTTAATGGGTATACCATTTCTTTGACAGAAAAAAATAGAGTGGAATTCTTTTTCCAAACTGGTTAATATAAACATAACAAACCTTAGGCCATTATACCAGTTATGATGTTTTTCCCGTAGGCAGAGACAATTTACTCACCCAACAGAAAGTGATGTCCCAAGATAAGCAATTCACTTTCCAGGACATTCTAAAAGTCACTCTAAATTTGAGTCAAGGGCTGCAGGTGATTTCATAAAAACCAGTGCTGCCATGATCCAAAAGGAGTGCATTCATTCCATCAACACGCAGCCTAAACACCGAGCTGCACCCTCCACACCCTGGGTTAGCAGCCTCTGGTTCAGTAAGAACATCCACTTACTTGCTTCCTTCAGAATTCTTGCAGTGTCTTACATTTTCTGGGAATGATTAAAAATCAATTGAGACACACGGCATAAAGGAGAATGCTCGCCCCCTTCTCATCTCCTCCCTCCAAGAAGTAAATTCTAGCAGTTTTCCTAAATGCCAAAATACAGTGAAAGATTTTTTACTCCTTCAACTCATTTTAGAGAAAAACAGCTGTGTTGTTCATTTGCTGATAAAGAAACCACTCTTCCTTCACCTTTCCCAAGAAAGACTGCATTATTTAAACACTGCTTTTAGACAGCTGTTTAAAGACAGGTACTTTGCATCTCCTAAAATATTCCCATGACCCTGTCTTTTACAACCTACTTAAGCTTCTTCTCAAGAAACAAGGATCCTATTTCCACAAAAATCGGTTTTTACTTAAAGGTCACAGACACTCAGATATGTTACTTATTTTCTTAACAAGGAGTTTGTCTTCTGTGCCATTAAAAACATTAATAAGGAGGCTGGAGTTCTAGCTCAGTGGTAGAGCCATGTGCTTAGCATGTGCAAGGCCCTGGGCTTGATCCTCACCATCACACACATACAAAAAAAATTTCAATAAGAATAGTGAATGCAATTTTTAAGAAAGGCTTGACTCCTAAATGGTTCCTGAGGGTGGGCACAGGCAGTGAAAATCCAAACTAAGCTGGAGCCAGCTTTCACTGATGGAGTTCACATGTTTATTGCACATGAGCCCTCACGTCCGTAGCAGGAAGTAGGGACAGTGCTCTTGGAGAGACAGTCATGCCACCCCCAAACTGAAGAGCCCCTTCAAATACCCTCCCTTTTCTTATCAATTCCTTTCCCACTCACCCACCATCAGCTCTTAAAAAGGTCCAACTGCCTTGATGTTGATGCCTGAAAGTCAAATGAAATGACAATTCTCCACTTCCCACCCTGTGACTCAGAGGTTAAGCTCAACTAATACTCATAATTGCCGAACTGGAAGTTTTGCAAAGCCCTTTGATAAGGTCTCTGGTACAAATTAGAAGCATTTTAGGAGTTTGCTTAAGAGCAAGCACATGTCTTAGGAACTGCTGCACTTCCTGCTTATCACTTTTTGAAAGTTGCTGGGATACCCTAAATAGCAAGCTTTGAAAGTTCAAAGCAATTTTCAATATTCTGCTCCTTAGTGTGTGGCTTTTAATGTTCCATTGTTGAGCAACATTAAAGCTGAATGACCCTACTGGTTTCACTTTTGAATTTCTGCTGATACCAGAGGGATGTGAACATGTGCTATGCCTCAAAATGCTCTGAACTCTTTGAGTATCCCCATTAACACTTTACTGACACTTTCACAACTTCTACAGGCACACCATTAGGGCAATCAAAGGGATTTGAGATAGAATCTCTCTACTTGCACTTATTTTCTGACTGCACAACAGGAGTATACTGGATTCTGAGTACAAATACTCATCTTACCAAATACTCATCTTCAGATAAAGAATTAAAGAACTGGGCCGGGGATTTAGCTCAGTGGTTTCGCTGCCTGCTGCGCAAGAGCAAGGACCCAAGTTTGATCCCCGGTACCAAAAAACAACAACAACAAAAAGAATTAAAGAACTACAGCTGGCTGTGTAGCACAGTGGTAAAGCATATGCTTAGCATAAAAACACACATGCACAGAGAACTAAAGAGAATCAAAGCAGCTACTCAGAATATTGTTTTGTATAGCACTGAAATGAAGGAATAATTAAAAATATGTTCTCTAAACATTCTTTCCCCCTGAAATATAAAAGTATGCTACCTTCTCCTGGATAGGATGGACTTTATAAGTCCTTTTTATAGGAAGCAAAAGTAGGAAGAAAAAAAGCATCCATCTTGCTTCAATATACAAATTGGGACACACCTAAAATTTATTCTGAGATCACCTTTGTCATTTTTTATTTTATTTTTTGGTACCGGGAATCGAACTTGGGTCCTTGTGCTTGCGTAGCAGGCAGTGAAACCACTGAGCTAAATCCCCGGCTTTGTCATTTTTTAAAATGACTCTATAGCCAGGGATTTAGCTCAGTGGTTCCGCCACCTGCCTAGCAAGGTCCTGAGTTCTATCCCTGATACAAAAAAAAAAAAAATCACTACAGTTGGATATTAACACACACGTATATATAAGCATAAATGAGCTCAATTAGTTTACAATGAGTGGGGTGTCAGAAGGATAGGGTAATTGGGCCAGGAATGTAGCTCACTGGTACAGTTCTTGCCAACCATGCATGAAGCCTCAGTACTAAAAAAAAGGCAGTGTAATTTAGTGTTCATTAATTTTAGTGCATAAATTCACTTATTCAATAGAGACTGAGGTCCGTGGGACGGCCAGGCATTTAGAAAATCCCTGCCCCAAGGAAGTTTCCAGTCTTTCGTCTCTCCAGGGCTGACTTGCAAAGGTAGACAATCATCCCCTAGAATAGGAATGAAAGTACAGAGTAAACCTATCAACCAACTGTACTGGACTCTTGAGGATAACAGGTAAAAATCAAGGAGGCCACTGTCCAACCGGGCCATCAGAACATTGATCTGTGGAGACAGCCAGGAATGGTGGCACACACCTGTAATCCCAGCATTTGGAAGGCTGAGGCAGGAGGATCACTATAGGTTCAAGGCCAGCCTGGAGTACATAGTGAGTTTCAAGCCAGTCTGAAGTATGTATCAAGACCCTGTCTCAAAAAAAGAAAAGAAAAGAAAAAAGAACATCAGTCTGCCTCTGCCGGGAGAAAGCAGATGAGTGGTTGCCTAGGGCTAAAAAGAAGAGGAGGACAAAGGGAGTGACAAAAATGTTCCAAAATAGACTGTGGTGGTGATTGCATGATTCTGAATATAATAAAATCCACCAATTGTGCATTTTAGCAAGGTGAATTTTACAGCATATGAGTTGCAACTCAATAAAGCTGGGGAAAAGACACCAACCTGTGAGACTGCTGTGGCACCAAGTGTCTAGCATCACAGGGAAGGGCTTCAGAAACCAAGACAAAACCCTCCCATAGATGCCAAAGGAATACAACAAACCCTGCTCTGTATACAAAGGGTAATTTGCTTGTCCCTAGAATATCGCATGCTACTCTAAAATTCACCAACACTATCAAAGAAAATTCTAGAGAAGGGCAGCAGAAACGAAAGGACAGGAGAAACACACTAAGGGTGGAAGATATGTGAGGAAGAAAAGGGAACTGCAAATTCAAAAGGACAGGGCTGGGGTGAACCAAGAGCTTCTTTAACTATAGAAACTTGGGGCAAAAGTAACTCACAGCCTGTTACACATGTTGAGAGGAAACGGGGCCTGGTGAGCCAATGTAACTCTATGACCTTGAGAACAAATCAGTGACCCTTCTTGGGCTTCCACTTCCCCATCTTCAAACGTGATGTGATTCTCAATTACATTTGAATCCTCTCTGATTAATCAAGTGGACCCCTTAAAGAACCAGAAACTTCTCATAGGAGGGCTATCATATTCCCTTTTGAGATCACAATACAGAAATTTACTAAGAAAGTCATTCAGTAGGTGTGTGGATGATATTTAAATGGACTAGTACTTCACATGTGGCATCTAAACTCTCCGAATATCCATAGGGTTCTGAAACTTTGGCAAAACCTATGCAGATACCCTTGTGGTTTAAGTTGGAGAAACCCCCTGGGAACCTTCAGATTTGTTATGAAATTGTTGTAGTCTATTATGAGACTGTGTATTTTTTGCTGCCTAGTTGGGCAATATAGGCTAAAACATGTAATATAAACACTTCTACTTCCACATACTGCATAATAAAGCTTCTTCAAAGCTTCTGACCATTTCAGACCTCAATTTGTAAATATCATCTATCATGCATGACAAAGTATCCCACAGGATTAATACAATTATTGAAATTCTGCCAACATTTATGTATCGTGAGATTACAGAAACTGAACTATGCACCCCCAGTATGTGTATATGTAGTAGTCTACAGATTTTTGATTTGTTAATGTGTTCTCAGGGAAATAATTCTAATAGAAGCAGTTCACAGTGAAGTTCTCCCCCCAAGTACCAAAAGAAACACCACAAGATATTTTGTAGCTTTACACCAGACAGTTTACAGAAAAATGCAAAAATTTGCCTATCTATGGTAATACAATGAAATTCTCAAAAATAATTTATTCATAATTGTAGGATAAAGGGTATTTTTTAAAGGTTAAAAACCACTGACATAAAAATTAAAAAGAAAATTTAACAGAAACCATTTTGTAAGTAAGGCAATTTCCATTTCTTAATGTTCAACTGGAGAAGCTACAAATAGCACATTTTGTTAAATGGACCACTTGTATTTGGGAACACCATGGCCTTTGGCTGTTTAGCAAGCTGGTTCTCAGGCTATGCTCAGAAAAGCCAAGTCCCCTTCTTTCCTTTTCTTTCCAGCTACTGAAAAGCAAACCTTTCTCTCTCTCTTTTTTTTTAAGAATGAGAAATGCTAACCCAGAAAAGCAAGCAATGGTTTGAACTAGAGCAACTATTAAAAGCAACCATCTAGATTTGAACTTTCCTTCATATTGTCCATTTCAGCAGTCCTTAAAATATTTTATTGGTCCAGATACAGATCTAATCCCCTCCATAGCTGCAGAATCACAAAAGTACACTAGGGGATTATGCAGTAGGGTTTGCAACAGTAAAAACTCGCTTAGGAAGGGAGAGAAGAATGTAACTTGAAATCAGATGGAAAGAAACAGACCCTCTTCAAGTTTCCCAGCTCAGCTTTGAGAGCTGTCCTATAGCCAAGTCTCCCCGGGGTTCTCCTAATCCTCAGCGGCCACTGAAGAGAGCCAGGATGAAACTTCTTCTGAACAAAGAGAACTGAAAAGGGCCAAGTCTCAAAGTCACAGGCTCCCAGCTCGCCACTGGCTGAAAGCCAAGAGGAGCCTGTGTGCTCAGGCCAGCGGCCCTGTAGCTGATGGACAGACAGTGGGCTGAGAAGGGCAGGGAGGGGGAACAGAACCCACCCAGGCTCTCTATTACCCAGAAAATAACCCCAGGGCCAGAGGGTTGCTCTCTCTGCTTCCCCGCGCCCCGTCCTCGCCAGTGGAATTTCACACTCACTGAAATCTTCCTACCTGACAGCATTGGCCAGGTGTGTGTGCACATATGTGTGTGCTCATGTGCACACAGACTTTCAGCTGACATAAGCATTCCCACCTCCATAATGGAGTCCAACACAAACATCCCTGTAGATGCAGGCATTAATGTTGAAGATTCCCTGGGTGACAAATGACTTAACATGCTGGTAGCTCAGGGTTTACACAGCTGTACAACACAATCGGTCCATGCACTGCACAGGGTTCCTGAAAGGAGGCACAGAAATGGCAGTAATGCACTCTGAAAATAAACCGTGACCCATGTTGCCTGGGCACTTTACACACTTGGTTTACAGCACCACCCACTTGTGAGCCTGTTGTCTGGAAGTATCTTTTGGTCCCTTCAGGTGTTTGCTTTGGGCTGTCTGCTCAAGGACCTAGGGGTAGGAGAGTCGCTTTGTCTTCCCTTACTTACATAAGCACCTACCTTCTAGTTCCTCAAGCCCCTGGAGATGGGAGGCATTAGGAAAAGAGAGAGGAAAACACATCCAAAGAAGCTAATCTGCACCAGGGCTCCACCAACAGTGGGATCATGACCTCCAAAGGAACCGGAGAGACTCTCAAGGGGTCAGAGGCCCTGGAGTCCACAGCTCAAGACCTCCCCCAACATCTGCTGTCAGTGAGGACAGAGCAAGCTTTTTAATACAATTTCCTCTCCCACATCAGCACCAATATTCTTTTTCTAGCCTTAAGGTGTAGCCAACCACCCTTCCCATATGACCTCATCTCTGGATGTGTTTTCCTCTCTTTCCCTAATGCCTCCCATCTCCAGGGGCTTGAGGAACCAGAGGTAGGTGCTTCTGCAAGTAAAGAAACGAGCAGCTTCCCAAGGGAAATGGAGGAGAAAGCTGGGACAGGATGGAAGGCAGTTTTCTAAGAGGCACAAATCTGTGAGTGAAAGAGAACAAAATACTGAGCTGCTCTGCTGCCCAGTTGCTCTCAGGTTGAAGGCTTTGTAGGGTTCAAATCATACACTGACTGACCTTGCGCAAGTGAAATAGCGGGTTGTGAGTCGTTTTGTAAGGTTTTGTGAGGGTTAAAGGATATAATCCATGAAAATCACAGTGCTGGCACATAGGACATGCACGAAAAAGAGAAACATCAGTGAGCAAAGACTCAAGAACCACTGTTCACATTCTTTAAAGAGTTACTATCTCCTATTCTCAGAAACAGCAATGTTTCTGTAAACTTATTCAGGGGTCCTAAATAGCAAAGGATAGAGCAATCTAAACACCCATGAAAACTGGACTGCTTCAACCTGCAGTTGGGGAAGCCTAAACTGTCTTTCTAAAAATCTTTTAAAGCATCAGATACTAACTCCAAGGTCCCACTGCTAAACCATCACAGCAGTGGACCAGAGATTTAGCTCAGTGGTTTCATCGCCTGCTGCGCAAGCGCAAGGACCCGAGTTCGATCCCCAGTACCAAAAAAAAAAAAAAAAAAAAAAAAAAAACCATCACAGCAGTCCAATAAACCTAATGCAGCTCTTGGATGGCAAGAAGTTGCAAGGCTAAGGATCCATCCCACCCAACCTACAGAAAAAATCTAAAGCTTTCCAAGAATAATAAAGCCGCTCTGAACACAAAGCATCTTTGGTGATGGGGGACATAGGAAATGATATACATAGAGTAGAGCATTTTCATTTTGAGAAGAAGCCCTCTTTCCAAACTAAAAATAATCTTATAAAAAAATGAAAATAAGGTATTTATTTCCCAGAACAGAAGGGCAGCATTTTGTTGCTGTTGAAGCGCTTGTATATATATTTATATGCAATGTGAATTTCATATCTATTTTTGAAAACACAATTCCTTTCTAAGGTGTTATTTTCCCTTTGAAAAGATGTCTTTGACATGACTGAATGCTTCCCCAGCAAGAGATGGTTTCTGTAATCCACAAGGGGCAAAGTGCACAGAAAGCCAATGCAGACAACTGAATACAGTCCTTCTAAGACCCATGCCGGAGATCAGAAAGAAAGCCAGCTTCCAACATGTTTTTAATTACTTTTTGATGACAGTCCATTTGGGGGTTCAATTATCTAGCCACCCCTAGTTAGACTGGCTCAACAGAAGCCTTCTGCAACACAGCACTGGCCAATGCTGTATCCACAACCAGCAATTCTGAATAAGCAATAGTTCTTAACAACCCAACACACCTTCCTTAATATAAAACCAGAAGTCCACTCCTTGCATGCTAACGGGCCCTCCCGAGCAGCAGAAGAGACCCAGGGTATAGGGACAGACAGGTGATAAAAGAACCTTGAGGTCAGTGGGCCCTAAATACGAGCACCTCTGAGCAGCTTGTACAAATGAGGTCATATGTTTTGTTTTTGTATTTTTGGTACCGGGGATCGAACTCTGGACCTTGCACCTGCAAGGCAGGTGCCAGAACCGCTGAGCTAAATCCCTGGCCCACAAAAGGTCATATGTAAGCAGCTACCTGCTAGGAGGATGAAAGGAACATATGCTCAAGAATGCGACCAAAGATATTAATTACAGTTCATTATGCTGTAACATTTATTTGGAAAATGTGAATTTCCTTCAATGCGATTGATATATTGGGAACAATTTGGGCATAATGCAAATTTCACGTTTGCTTATGCATGATTTTGTCTGAGAGAAACACGAGATGAATGCAAAAAACTGCAACCAGCTGTACTAAGCCATGCAGGAATACACAAAACACACACATCAAACATCCATCAGCTCCCTTATTCACTGTGCAGTATGAGCCACCCCTGTCTCAGTGTCACATCTATCCATGTGATTTCAGATAACCCTTCTTCCATTGCCGCACAATGACTCGCCAGCAGCCACACTTCCAACGCCCATGTCCACAGCAAACTTCTAGTGTTTTCAGGATAAGGTGCTAGTTATTGTAGTATTTACATTTTTCTTAACCATTTAGCAGGTCCCACAGTGTGCACTTGTCATTTTTAAGTTCCTTATCTTTTTTATGTGTCAATGGCAAAGACTTTTAGTATTGTGCCCTAACCTCAATTTTCCCCAAGCTCTATGTTTTTACTGTACAATTTTGCATAGGATATGATTGGGGGGGGGGAGGCTGCTGAGGTTGCAAATTAAGCCTAAGGCCTGCCACTGAGCTTCATCTCAATCCCAAGTTTTCAGCAATAAACATGTACTATGGCAGAACTGACTGCACTTGCCTGCAAAGTTTGTATATTTAGTAGGTTAACTGGCAGATGTACTCTTGGTTGGTCGTTCTAACTTTTTACATACCCTTTCACAAGAATCATATTAATGAAAATTATTCAGTAATCCCAAGGGAACATATACCAGGCACAATCTGACTTAAATCCTACATGTCTAAGTGGAATATATAACAAAAATCAAAACATCAGCCAGGCATGGTGATGCATAGAGACAATCCTAGCAGTATGGAGAGGCTGATGTAGGAGAATTGCAATTTCAAGCCTAGTGTGGGCAACTTAGTGAGACCCTGTCTCAAAATGAAAAATAAAGAAGGGCTGGGGATGTAGCTATGTGCAAAGGCCCTGGGCTCCTGGGTTCAATCCCCAGTACCAAAAAAAAAGTCTAGTTACCAGTTTCTTTGTTTTTGGTATCAGGAATCGAACTCAGGGCCTCATGCTTGCCAGGCAAGCACTGAACGGCTGAGCTACATCCCTGCCTCTAGTTACCAGTTAGTAAAATTAACCATTTCTAATAGGATGAAAACATTTTTTCACTAAGAAAATGAACAAAACATGTCAATCGTCACAAAACAAACAGAAAAGCCCAAGCATACACCTCACCAAAGAAACACAGATGGCATAGAGACGCATGAAAAGTTGTTTGATATCATGTCATTAAGGAATTACAAGTTAATACAACAATGAGATACCACTACACACCTATTAAAATAATCCAAATCTAAAATATGTCAATACAACATCCTGAGAAGGATATGGAGCAACAAGATCCCTCATTGCTGGTGGGAATGAAAAATGGTATAGCCACTTCTGAAGAATTTGGTAGTTTCTTCCAAAACTAAGCATAGTCTTAGAATACAATCCAGCAATCATGCTCCTTGGTATTTACCCAAAAAGCTCGAAAAGCTTAGAAGTAATCAAGATGTCCTTCAATAGGAAAATGGCTACACAAACTGTGGTACATATAGACAATGGAATATTACTGGACAATCAAAAGAAATGAGCAAGCAGGGCATGGTGGTACAGACCTATAATCTCAGCACTCAGTGAGACTGAAGCAGGTGGATAGCAAGTTTTAGCCCAGCCTGGGCAACTTATCAAATTAGCAAGAACCTATCTCAAAATAAAAACAGAAAAAAGGTCTGGAGACACAGTTAAGTGGTAACACAGTGATACTGGGTTTAATCCCCAGTACCTTAAAAAAAACAAAGAAGAAAAAAAAGAAATGTGCTACCAAGCCATGACAAGACATGGGTGAACCTTAACTGCACACTATTAAGTAAAAGAAACCAATCTGCAAAGACTACATACTATATGATTCCAACAATATGACATTCTGGAAAGGGTCAAACTATAGAATCAGTAAAAAGACCAGTGCCTATGAGGGTGAAGGGAGGAATGAATAGGCAGAGCATACAAGAATTCTAAAGCACTGAAAATAATTTGGATGATATTGTAATGGTAGACAGGGAGACACATATCATGTGTTTGTCCCGATCCTTAAATTTACACCACCAAGAAGGAACTCTCATAGGCTTTGGGTAATGATAATGTGAATGTAACAAAACCGTGCAGGACACTGACAGCTGAGGAGGCTGTTCATATGTATAGGGTAAAGGATTTATGCAAACTCTCTGTACTTTTGGCTCAATTTCACTGTGAACCTAAAACTACTCTAAAAAGTAAAGTCTATGAAAAATATTAAGAGTAACTCTTAAATCAAAGTTCAAAAGCCTTTTCAAAATCACTTATGCTTATTATTGTAACAAGGCAACATGAGAATTTTCTTCACAGAACTGAAAATGAACAGAGAAGTGCACTTTAATGTGTTTAAATGAACTAGACAATCCCCACTACCCAGAGCTCATGGCCATGCACAAGATAAAAATGTAAAAGACTTAACTAATTCTGACAATTCTGACTCCTTTGTAAAAAGGAGACGTATACTCTGTTTTTTCTTTCTTCCTAGAAGGAATAGTGCTATTGATTTTTCAAAAGTTAATAAAGTCTCAACGACCTCTGTCAAACAAGGCTACATCTTTCAGCTGAAGACAGAAGAGGGGCCATACTCTGTTGCTAAAATCTGAACTCAATTAGTCATTTCTTTAAAAACAAAAAAAAGGTAGGGAGTATTCCCGAAGATCTCAAAGTTCTAACTTTGAAAGAGGAAAGAGATGGGAGATGAGGAACTTTAGAGTTGCTATAAATGTCTGGGTCTTCAGTTTCAAAGGTTATATAAGGATGCACAATTACCTGAGCAGGAGTGAGAGTCCCAGCCAAAAGCAGACTCTGGGCATTGACCTTGGTTCATGGAAAGCCTTTCAGTGAAGCATTTCTGGAAGGCTCCAGGCCTTGGGCTATAGAACTGCAGGTATAAGCACAGACCTTAAAGAGTCAGGCAACTCCTCCAAGGCCATCATCAAAGACCTCAAGAGTAAACAAGAATCCCAAGAAGCTACCATCACAGATCTTAAACCTTGGGCCCACCTATTCTTGCATGCCCCCTCCAAATCTCTTACTGGCCAATATTCCCCTTTGTAACCTGCCACCAGTTCCCACCAAAACCGCAAGCACATGAGCTAGTTGTCAAGCTGCACTTGGCTGAAAAACTGAGGCCCTCTTTGCTTCCCTGTTGGGAAATACTGCCAGTTAGGTCGCACACACTCCATATATACCAGAAGCCCGCTGGGATTCTCACAGGCCTCAAGTCAGAGCCAGAAGAGCCAAGGTAAAACTCACAATGAACACACATCTGCTTGCAGAAAAATATGAAAATGCATATCAATACAGGCAATCGATGCCTCCATGAATCTGAGATAAGCTTCTTACCCTTTCCCTGCACTTTTCCAGCTGTGGGTGAATAAAATAGGTGTATGTATATATGCAGCACTGCTTCTGTTTTACGGGAAGGAATCTTTTATATCTTGCAGTAGAACATTGAGTTCAAGCATTCAGTGTTGCCTAAGGTTGCAAACCGTGGCCTGAGGTTGAAAACAAGGTGACCTGCAGTGACATTTTTGAGTCATATACTCAAGGCAATGTTTATGGCTATGAGGTGTCAGGTAGGGAGAAATGAGAAAGAACTATGAAAGTGTCTGTCACCTAGATAGTCTTAGAAGAAACATAAAAAATACCAGGAAATTCAGGTGTTTAAATAGCAGAAACTATTGAAACAGCTGGAAAATGTGTGGTTATTTATTTGAGGTACTGGGGAATGAACCTGGAGCCTTTGCACTGAGCTACATCCCCAGCTCTTTTTACATTTATTTTGAGACAGGGTCTGCACTAAGTCATTAAGTTGACCAGGCTTAGCTTGGACTTGCAATCCTCCTGCCTCAGCCTCCCACCGTGCTAGGAGTATAGGCCTGTGCCACCATGACTAGCCAGCAAATTTGGTTTTACTTTTTACTGGAAAGTATTTATAATCAGAACAGGAATAACTGAAATAATAACAGCAATGCTTCACCTTCTTAGGTGTTTAAAGTATCTCCGCGTGTATTATCATCTTTTTTTGTCTTCACCATTAACCCTTGAAGGCATTATCCTCCTTTACAGTTACAGAAATGAAAATTCAATTTCTGATCAGAAAAATGAAGATAGGGGCTGAGCTCATGGAACTTAGATATACAGTGTGTGCCTTGTATGTTCGAGGCTCTGGGTTCAATATCCAACAAGAAAAAAAGAAAAACAAAATTAAGATACAAATATTCATCTCTCCAAGATGTTTATAAAGCTGGTAGAAAATTTATCAAAAAAAAAAGGATTTACAAAGTTCCTAGCTCTGACCTTAACCAAGAAACAGGCATTCCAGTAGTAGTTAAAACCTGGAACACACATTCCAGTACTAGTTAAAATGCTGGTCATCTAACTGTTGAACTCTTTCTGCTGTCAAGTCACCATACCAACAATGAGGCAGCCAAAACTGAGGTTCAATTTGTGAGTGTATTACACATGTGTATTATTAGGCTAGTGATAAAATGAAAGTATATTCCCCCAAATACTCATTCGGCAGGGTGTCTTAGTTACTTTCTCATTGCTTAGACACAATATCTGACACCCACAAGTTACAGGAGGAAAGGTTTATTTTGGCTCAGTTTATAGAGGTTTTAGTCTAGTCTGGTGGCTCCAAGGCAGGCAGCATGGGAGAGGGGCACTGCAGAGGAAAAAGTGCTCACAGCATGGCAGGCAGGAAGCAGAGAGGGATCAAGGGAGGAAGAGAGATATGTACCCTTCCAGGCCACACCCTCACTGACCTAACTCTTTCCACCAGGCATCAGCTCCCAACATCACACCCAGCTATACACCCAGCTATAAACGAGTATCACATACCCATGTCCAGTCACCTCCCAAAAGCCCCACCTATGAGAGCATGAAGCTTTAGATATAAACTATTAATATTCCACTCCTGGCTCTCAAAAGACTCATGCATATCATTTTATGCAAAATGCATTTAGTCCATCTCTAAGAGTCGCCAAAATCCTAACGGTTTTAGCATTGGTGAAAAGCCCAACTACCAAGTCTCCTCTGAGATTTAAGGCAAATTCTTAACTGTCAGCCCCTCTCCAAAAGGAATTCCAACATACATTCCAAAAGGTAGAAATAGGAGGATAGAAAGAAATGGGACCAAGACCAAAATCCAGCAAGGCAAACATTAAATCCCACCAGGCCTGATGGCACACGCCTGTAATCCCAGCACTCAAGAGGCTGAGGCAAGAGGATCTCCGTGAATTCAAGGCCAGCATGGACTACACAGTGAGTTCAAGTCCAGCCTGAACTACATAAGGAGACCCTGTCTCAAAAATAAAAAACATTAAATCCCATAGTTCCATGACCAGCAGTCAAAGAGTGAACTCCGGGGCCAGGAATTCAGCTCAGTGGTGCCACCGCCTGCCTTACAAGCCAAAAGTCCTGAGTTCAATCCCGGATACCAAAAAAAAGAGTGAACTCCAAAGGGCTCCACCCCTATGACACTGCCAGTGGTTGTAGCCTTCAAGCCTTCTCCCTTGGGCCAGCTTTGCTCACACCTTGCAGCTTTTCTCGGGTGATCCACATTCTGTTTCTGGCTTCTCTAACCTTCTGGGGTCCCCACTGAACATTCAGCTTCACATGCAGAGCTTCACACACTATCCCCCTCTGGGGCACACTGCCTGGCCTCCCAGGCCTTGTGACGTCTGGGTGGAAGCCTTCCTGACCCCACAATTCTTACATCTAACATGAATACTGTGTGTGACAGACACCAAGGTCTATTGCCACCTGGAACAGTAGCTGAGCCTTTTTACGTCTTGCTAGTGGTTACAGAAGCCCGAGTGCCTGGATGGCTGAGCATGGTGAGCTGAATTCTGGGCAATCAATTCCCATTCCCTAGCCATTCTGGAGCACAGTACCCTGGGGCTCTCTTCTCAAAGCAAAGTCTTTCACCTTTGCTATTTTGAGCCTGCAAAGAGAGGTATCCCACTGTTTCTTGTGATGCCCTCAGACCATCTTTTCTATTGTCCTATTCCAAATTACTTAGCTTTTTAATATTAATCTCTTCAGTAACCAAGTTCTCCTTTACTCCACCTTTGCAGGCCCCAACTTTACCAGAGCTTCCTTCCTGGCCAAACTCAAAACGTTTAAAAAGTCATTCTGCTGGGCTCTTTGCTCTTGATTCTCAAGGTAGAGCTGGCTAAAATCCCAAACAGTAGCCATGCTACCACCTCGATATTAGACTACCCTGAAATTTCTCCTGTCAGACTACTCAATCTGCTGCCCTTAATCTTAGTCTCCTGCAAAGTCTCAGGGCATGAATAAAAGGCAGACAAATTTTCCGCCAGAGTATAACACACATGGTCTGCAGTCTAACTGCCAATGGAGTCCTTCTATCCAACTGAAACCTCTGGAGCCTGGCCTTTCCTGGCTGCATTTCAGTCAACATTCTGAGCTCTGACCACAATCTCCCATCAAGCTAGGCTTACACGATTCTAGGGCTGCTTCTTCAGCAGGCATCACCAAACCTTTCCAAACTCTTCCCACAAGTCAGTTCCAAAGGCTTCTGAACTACACGGTCAGGTAGCTTCACAAGAATGACCCCACTTCTCTGATATGATAATCTGTCTAAGTTACTTTTTTGTGGCAGGGACAACATACCCAACACTCACAAGTTAAAGGAAGAGAGATTTATTTTAGCTCACAATTTGCAGAGGTTTCAGTCCATCGTCAGCTGACTCCAAGGCAGGGTGGCATGGCAGAGGAAAAATAGTTCATGGCATGGTAGGCAGGAAGCAGAGCAGGATCAAAGGAGCATGAGGGAGATATATTCTTCTAAGCCACACCCAGTGACCCACCTCTTCCCACCAGGCTTCACCTCCCAACATCACAGCAACCATAAACCCATCAGTGGTCTAATCTGGTACCACACACCCATGATCCAGCCACCTCCCAAAAGCCCATGAGTACATGAGACTTTGGAGAGAAATCCAAATATAAACCATACTATGGGGCGAGGACTGGGATTTACGCTCTGCTGAGAATGCTGATACTTTTGTATGTGGCAGCTTTCTGACATGGAGTCCTTAGTGGGAGGGGGCCTCTTAAATAATGGTAACCACACTGGAGTCCATTTAATCCTTTTTTTTCAAACTCTAAGCAGTTTTTTCAGATTGTTCTACAAGGGACACAAACGAAACAGAAAAGTGTTTAAACAAAGAATACATATTTGCTTGTTTAAATTAAAATTACTCTAGGCACATTATCAAGAAACTTTACCTGGAAAGTAACTGGGCAAAGTGCAAGGGTTCTTAATTTTAAACACACACTGTCTCAGAGAGAATGAAAGGGACACGGTTTTATTCCCTTTCAAAGAACAGCAATAAAGACCCTGATGATCCTGTATTACATGCGATATGCAGCTCCTAATGACATTAATGGAAATGAGAAGCAGGTGCATATTCTCTGAGACTAAAGAACAACCTGAGAGGTGGCTATTAAGTCAGAGATCTATTCAGATCTGCCCTCGCCTCCCTTGTTTTAAGGACCAGCTCAATAACTGGCAGTGCTGTTAAAGCACTAATAGTCCTAATTCCCTCTGACACACTTGAAGTAAAAGTATCTATTCTCTGAATACAAAGGACTCCCACCCCACCCCCAGCATCTAGTCCATTTAAGTTTGTTTTCGAGACTAGTGCCAATTTTATGCAGAATTAGATTTTTGAAAAAATAACCCACATGTTAATCCACCTGGTGCTTTTGGACTCCAAGCTAATCCCCGGGCCCATTACAGACCAGGTTCCCGTCTTAATATATGAAGGAAGGGGCAGCCAAAAATCTCTAGTCCCTCTCTCTGAGGGTTAAATCTGGGGACTTCATGCCACCCAGCATGTTGGTGTCACTAGAAGCCAGAGTTTCGACTACATAAAGGAGGAATAGATGCATGGCCAGTGAGCCGGCTGTTTAAAATCTGTACCGACTTTTCATCTTCTGTACCCTAGCAGGCTTCTGTTCTCACATATGTCCACAAAAATCTTACTCGACCATAGCACATCAGCCTTGATTCACAAGAGCAAAGTAGCTTTAAGGGTGAAGGCCAACAGTTATCCTTGGGGTGGGCTCAGAGGCTCTACTTTGGTTTCCAGTATTTCCTATTATTGTAGGGATGCTGCATGAAAGACAGCAGTGGGTTTCAATTACAGGCTACAGATATTTGTCCTGAAGCATTTTGTAGTGATATTAATTCCTTCTTATTTATAGCTGTCTGCCACAATGGAAACAGAACTGGAAATAGTTCTGGTGAATAAATGTTCATTTAAAAAAAAAAAAAGGAAAGGAAATGAAGAAAGAAAAAGAAAAATATACAGAGGGATAAATGAGATGTCCACCTTGTTAGTGAACTACAGCTTATGGGTTTAAAATATTATACTCAGATTCTTTCCTGAAAGGTTTAGGAATAATTACAGAGCATTTAAAGGACAGACATTGCCAGATAATCCTAATAAGTCTGTATTTTGTACTACAGGCAGGGTTTCCTGTAAATGAGAGCTGCATTTAATTTTATAATCATACTTCAAAATGTTTGATTATTAATCACATAGCACATCAAGACTGTGAGGTAGTAGCTTCTGATTTTCCTAACTCTAGTGCAGCACTGATACATAAGAGTGCAAATGTTTGAATTGCATTCCCTCCCAAGGAACATCCCCAGGGTCTAACATGGATCATTATTTAGCCCCAGTATAAATCATCCCCTACCTACCTATATTCATTTCATGTCAGACCAAGGCTCAAGAACTAGATGATCAGAAATGATTTTCCTCAACAACTCTCATATGGTCTAAAAAAGCCTTATTCTAGCCCGGCACGGTGGCGCATGCCTCTAATCCCAGCACTCTGAGTCAGGAGGATTTTAAATTCAAGCCCAGGCCGAGCAATTTAGTTACTTAATGAAACTTTATTTGAAAATTTAAAAAAAAATAAACTCAAAGGGCTGGAGATGTAGCTCAGTGCAAAGGTCCTGAGTTCAACCCCCTGTGCAAAACACAAAACAAAAGCCCAAAACCAAAGACCAAAAACAAAACACTAAAAAGCCTTATTCCTTCTGGGACAAGTCACCCACTGGACTATTGTATGTTACAGACAATATCAAATCTTTTTAACAGATACATAGGTTGTTGCTAAAGCAACTCTGACCGTGATCAGATAGGTAGTAGGCTGGAATGTGCACTTACCCAGCATAAATGGACAGAAATCCTTACTTTTAAGGCTTCGCAAAGAAGAGACCTTTCCCATACCTTCCAGTGACTGGTCTTACCCTCTGTGTTTTTAGTCCACTTGATGTAGAGGGAAGAACATGCTTCAAAGCCTAACATACACACTGTTGTTAGATCAAAGCACTATGACAAAGATGACACTTTGGTCCCAGAAGTGCACTCCTCTCTTTTAATGGGAAAAAAAGAATTTTTCAATTTTTTCAAGTTAATAAACATTCACTGAGCCCCTGTACTATATGCAAGGCATGATGGGGGATTATAAAGCTGAGCAAAACATGAAGCCTGACTTCAAGGAGCTTATATCCTTGTAGACTGTAGAATTAATAAAACCAATAGCCAATTTTAATATAAGATTAATGTATTTCCTTGAGGGCTAGGACTATGCCTGTCTTGCTCAGTTTTATAGCTCTAGTAACTGATACTTATCTGGACACACAGAAGATGTTTAATGCTTACAAAATAAAAGAATGAACAGTTCACTACTCTAATGTCCATTCATTCACTCATTTATTCATTAACAGCAAAATGCTATGGGGCAGATTTCCAATCATGAGTATCTGAGAAAACTCACACAAAGGTCTATTAAAGAGCAGAACTTTTAATTGGCAGAAACAGAGAGAAGCAAATTTAGGCAGAAGGAAGAACTTGTGAGTAAAAGCCCCGGAGGAGGGTGGGCAGTCTCAGCTGTTCTAAGAGAATGAGTAGTCTAGTTTGGCTACAGGTAAAGTAAAGGGAGTGAGACTAGGAGGAGGAAGGATTGGAAAAGTAGAAAGGAGAGGGTGGAACAGAGCTAAGAGACAACCCACAATGTGGGAAAAAATTGTTACCAGCTGTTCCTCAGACAAAGCTCTACTATCTAGAATATATAAAGAACTCAAAACAATCAGACCCCCCCTCAAATATAAAAACCCAATTCAAAAATGGGCATCTGAAATAAACAGACATTTCTCAAACAAGTAAAAGAAGCAAATAAATATATGAAAAGATGTTCAATATCACTGGTCATTCGAGAGATGCAGATGAAAACAACACTGAGATTCCACCTCACCCCACAAAGAATGGCTGCTATCAAGAAATCAACCAATCGGGCCAGGGATTTAGCTCAGTGGTTCCGGCGCCTGCCTCACAAGTGCAAGGTCTCAAGTTCGATCCCCGGTAACAAAAAAAAAAAAAAAAAAAAAAAAAAACCCAAGAAATCAAGCAATAACAAATGCTGGCGGAGTTGTGGGGAAAAAGGAACCCTTCTCCATTGTTGGTGGGAGTGCAGACTGGTGCAATCACTGTGGAAATCAGTATGGAGAGACCTCTAACAACTAGGACTAGAGTCCCATCTGACCCAGCTATTCCCCTGCTGGGTATCTTCCCCAAAGAATTAAAAGAATCATACCACGGTAATATATGCTCACCCATGTTTATAGCGGCACAGTTTGTAACAGCTAAAACTTAGAAGCAGCCCAACTGCCCATCAACTGGAGACTAGATAAAGAAGATGTGGTTTTTCTATAAAATGGAGTACTACTCAGCCATAAAGAATGACAAATTAGACATTTATAGCTAAATGGATGCATATTGAGGCCATACTCTTAAGTGAAATAAATAGGACACACTTGTGTAAATACCGAAGTTTCTTTGGTGTGAGAAACTGAAAGTGTAAATAAGGATCAAAATGTATAATTGATAATGTGAAATAGGAAGAAAAGGTCCAAAGGGGTAGGGGAAGCGGGAGAGGTAGGAGACAGGAAAGAAGGGAAAAGAAAAAATATGAGAAAAGGAAAAATGGAAATAAAGTCTTTGTAAATAGGGAAGGGTGGAAGGGGTGAAGGGAGGGCAGGGGAAGGGGGAAAAAATAAGAACCAAGATTCACCACGTAAAGGTATAAGATCCCAATGATGAATGTAATTTTACTGTATACCTAAAATGTACCAAAAAACTAAATAAAAAAAAAAAAAGAAAGAAGGGGGCAGCCCAGTCTCTATCCTAAACGATTCCGTTGTGGCCACAAAATACACATAAGACCAGCACCACAGACTGGTACATACTGCTACTGGCCTATTGGCCTGAAAGACCGAGCACAGTGATTGTTACTGGAGTTGAAGTTCATCCAGGAGCAACTAAAAGCAAATTTAGAATAAGAGAGTTTATTTGGATGTTAATGTCCTGACGTCTAACTTTCTGAAAAAAACAATACCTAGGTTCAAATTGGCACTCTGTAACTAGGCACTGAGACCAGGGGAATAGGGTCTCCATGGCCTTTCCAAAGTTCGTTTGCAGGCACCCGGCCAGACAAGCAGAGAAGCACACTGGCTGTGGCACCGAACTTTAAGCAGAGAAGCACACCCAAGCAAGCCTGCTCCTGTCAGAGCTACAATCGACCTGACTCTGGCTTTCTCAGAAAGCTCCAGTGCCTAGCTCTTCACTTCATACTGCTTTGTTCTGATCTTTTGCACACCAAAGCCTCTTCTGACATAAATGCATTACCTATTAGCCCCCTTACCAGTCTAAGTGCTTCCTTGCCTCCTCTCAACCATCTATTTTTCTTAATGAATTATCAGATTAACTATACTAACATCCAGCTTAGTATGACAAACAGGGACAGAGCAACACATTATCTATGTGGAACCTAAAAATAAGCCCCTAAAGGCTCTCATCAACCAACATCCTGGCTAGAGTTGTAGGAGAGGCCCTCCCCTCACCACTTAGGTACACTTACTTGGCACAGAGTTTTGATGAGCTTAATGCTAGGGTTCCAAAGACCACAAGGGAAGGGGCCGAGAAGGAGGGACTGGAGTTGCTAAAAGCCAGCTTGCTAACAGCAATACAGAATGACAGCTGACAGCAGGGAAGGAGACAAAAACCATTCAGAAAGCTCAGTTACCCAGAACTGCTCATTTCAAGGGTTTTTTTGTTTTGTTTTTTGGTATCGGGGATCGAACTCAGGACCTTGCGCTTGTGAGGCAGGCAGCGGAACCACTGAGCTAAATCCCCAACCCCTCATTTCAAGGTTTTATTGTACTCAAGAATACATATGCAATGAGGAAAAGGCTTTCCTCATACTGCTCTTATATTTCCAGATCAACTTGTCAGCTCTCAACAGACTTGTGAGACAAAGAATATCATAGCTGGAAAGGATCTTCATGAAAACTGAGTTTAATGTCCTCGTTTCACGAACACCAGGAATAAGGCCCTTACATGATGACAAGTTGCATGCCCATCGTCTAGCAGGACAGTGGCTAGGCAGGGACCAGCACCACCATCTTCCTGACTTCCATCCCAAGGCCCTTTCACCTGTCTGGCAGTGATATGTTCACGTGCTTATGTTATGGATTGTGTCCACTTAAGAGACCATAAAAAAATGGCCTAGTCTAATGTGAGTACTAAAATTTGGTTAACATCAAATTGAAAGTATCTTAGAACTTTCTGTATAGATCAGCAAAGAGAAAAGCTATGTATACTGCCATGTTTCCAGAAACCCATCCCTAATATAATTTTATTATCATGGTTATCGTTACCCTCTGCATTCACCTCCCGAGTGAGGCACCTTCCCTCATATGACAGCTTTTTAAATTACGGTGAATTCCAAAAGCACCATCCCTTTGTGACAGAGCACTTTCTCTGCCTCAGCAGATGGCCCTCTTTCCAAGCAGTCTTTGTTACAACACTTCCAGTACAAAAAAGCCATGTGGACTGCTTTCTGCTCTCTCTTTCCACCCTTTCTGATCACTTCCTTTCCTCCCTAGAGGCCACTTGTAAAGCCAAGACTAGGACAGAATGAGAAAAGAGGGTCTGGAAAAGAACTGCCTGGATCCCAAATCCTTTTAGTTCTATATTGTTGCCTCTTCAATGGTTTCTGCTGGTTAATTCTTGAAATTAATTTGAACCTTACATATTCTTAATTATTTTTTTTCTTGGTACCGGGGATCGAACTCGGGTCCTTGCGCTTGTGAGGCAGGCAGTGGAACCACTGAGCTAAATCCCCGGCCCCCATATTCTTAATTATTAACAGCCTTCAATTTGTTAAATGCACTGCAGTCAACAATAACCCCCCGAAATTGTTTCATAAACAAACGGAGGGGGGGGCCGAGGATTTAGCTCAGTGGTTATGCCACCTGCCCTGCAAGTACAAGGACCGGAGTTCGATCCCAGGTACCAAAACAAAACAAAAAAAACAAACAAAAAACGGAGGGGGCATGACAACCAGAAAGGCAAATCTCTCCAACTTTTCTGCAAACCACCTGGAATATTACTGTATAATTCTGTGTTGTGCACATCAAGTAAGACATAAACTGAACTCAGCAGACAGGTGAAAGTATAGATTCGGGGGCAGGGTGGAATGATGAGTGAGGAGAGTGGTACAGGAGAAAAAACCTTAAAGGGATACATACTAGAAGTGACAATCTATGGAAGATACCAACAACCAAAGGTTAAAAGAGGTGGTAAATTGTATTCATCTGCAGTAAAGTGAAGCATTAGCTCACCCAGTAGGCAGTCAGCAGAGAGCGTCATTGGCAGTGGTGGTATAAACTAAGGAAAACACAGATAATGCAAAGCAAACTGCTGGGAGAGACCCCTAAACACCAATGTCTCTGGGACCACCCTGGCCTGGACTCTGCAGCTTATCCACTGCTATAGATAAGACCACCAAACTTTTGAACGATTACCACTCTTGCTCATTATAGGAACTTAATCTCCACAGGTGCATCTTGTATGTCCTAATCCATTTCCGCAGGGAATGCCCTGGCCTACAAGGAAAAGATCCAGAAATGATCCTAAAAAGGGTACAGCTGTCTTCCAACCACAGGCCTTACGGACAAACTCCTCTCTTGTAAGGTCCCAGGTAAGGAAGTGGAGAGCAGGAAAAAAGATCATCACTCCCTGTTTGTCAGACAGAAAAGCAAAGAAATAGCTAACCTATTTGCTCTCCTTCCACTTATCAGCCCCTCCTCCTTTACCCCACCCTCGAGCACCTCTTTCACCAGCCACCTGTCAAAATAAAGCAAGTCTCCGATCTTTCAAAAACTGACACTGGAAAGAGGCCATTGGACGATTTTTTTCCAGGACCTGTTGAAAGATAAAAGATGAGGCACACAATTTAAAAGGCGAGACTGTACCCTCCCGATCACAAAGCTCAAAGCAAACAAACCCTGGAAGCCAATGACACAGGAAACGCCCTTTGACCAAAGACAGACACTGGGCAGAACAGTTATTTTCAATAAAGAATAGGAAGCTGAATTAAACCATTTCACAACTAACAGTCATAGAATCATTTCATTGTCAAAAAATGGAAGAGGAGGGGGAAGGGAAAGTTATGATGAGCCTCTCCTTTAAGAAACAATGGCAGTGCTTTCTAGGAAATTCTGTTCAGATGACAAATGCTTTAGGAAGGGTTTTGTTTGGGTTTTCTCCTGTTTTGTTTTTACAAGTGAGACACAGACATGTGGGAAACCATCCACCAATCAAAGGACAGAAGAATCACAAGAACAGGCCCCGCCCATTCAAACAACTCACTGTACTGGCCTGTGGGTTTTATATTCCCCCCCTGCCCCCGACCCAATGCTTGTTTGGCTGTTTCTGGGAACACAGCTTCATTAGGTTTTTAGAAACCAAAGTAGATACAGGTTCCCAGCAACAGCTCAAAGAGGGTAAATGTGGGAAATACTGGGGAAAAAACCAAAAATACCTGAACTCTTTGAGCTAACTCCCTGGGTTAAACTTCAAATTTCCTTCCCATCACCTTCCTGGCACACCTGTAAGAGAAGCCCTTTGTGTATGCCTAGACTAGGCTTTAGGCACAAGGGACGCTTCCTCCTTTGACACTTTCTGAAAGTAAAAAAAAAGAAGTTCATAACAAAATCGATCTTAAGGAACTCATTCAATAGAAGCCTAATATATAAAAATGAAGATGCCTATTGCTGTGTTCTGATATAAAACCAAACTCAGGGCTGGGAATACAGTTCAGTGGTAGAGCACAGAGTGCTTGCCTAGCATGAATAAGCCCTAGATTGCATGCTCAGTGTCCACACACACACACTCTCTCTCTCTCTCAAGAAATAACCTAACCATCTATATATGGTTCATATAATAGACTATGGACTTAAGGGAATATTATTCAGCCATTTGAAATTTTTGCATAGAATGACAGGAGCATTTTATAATTTTATGTTTAAAAGAGCAGCTATATCAAGTCATGCACACAGCAATTTAAACCAAATGCATGTGAATAGGATCAGACTATGATATGCAAAGGACAAAGAAGTGACACTCTACTATTGTTGTATCTCATCTCTTCACCTGGAAAGCATTCGACCCGTTACCATAAACCATACTTGCTGGAGGCCAAATGACACTGTTACAAGTCCTGAGAGCAGAATTATTCATCAGGGCAGAGAGGAAAAAAGGGCTGGAGAAGATGCTACCTGGGTCCTCCAAATCATTTCACTCCTAAGATCGCAAGGCAAAGAATGGAGATGTAGCTCACTGCCACAGTGCTCGCCTAGCATTCATGAGGTCCTGGGTTCCATCTCCAACACTGCAAAAGTTTATTTTTTTAAGACAAAAAGAAAGATCTCAAGTGGTTTCAGCACACAGTTCTCACTTTCCCAGTTTCTTGTATTGCACGTGGCAGTATTTGCAGTTATTATAGTGTTGGTAGCTACTTACAAGATGGACTCACACAAAGGACACATTCACCACTAAAGATATTAAGAGTTTTATTGTTTAGAGCCTACAGCCCCAAGACAACACCATGGACCTAAAAGACTGACTGAATTTCTCAAAATTTCTTTCTTTGGGCTTTAAGGAAGATCAGTGGAAGAAATGGTCACATAAAATCACATTGAGAATTATCCTGTTTAATGTCTTTTATGAAAGAACCTACCATAATAGATTCTTTCTAGATCTAGCAACACCAAGAAAATATCTTGCCTGAAGTAGTGTTAGGTTTCTTTCTTCTTTTGTACCGGGGCTTGAACTCGGGACCTTGTGCTTTCGAGGCAGGCATCGGCACCACTGAGCTAAATCTCTGGTCCTGTTATGTTTCTTTTTATCAGATAAGGGGAAAAATGCATAATCAGTTGGGTGTCCTGCTTTACTTCAGCTATCTTGAAGCCAACAGCTCAATCACTGTAATAGCCTTGGTTTTAAATTTTTTTGTTCCATTTAATATTTACTCCAAAGCGAGCGTGGTAGCACATGCCTGTAATCCCAGCATTTGAGAGGAGGATCACCTCAAGTTCGAGGCCAGCCTGGGAAATGTAGTGGGTTCAAGGCCAGCCTGAACTACATAGCGAGACCGTGTCTCAAAAAAACATTTACTTGGGCCAGGGATTTAGCTCAGTGGTTCTGGCACCTGCCTCGCAAGCGCAAGGTCCCGAGTTCGATCCCCGGTACCAAAAACAAAAACAAAACAAAACATTTACTCCATTCTCCCTCTTTATTTTTTCTGTACATTACATGGGTTAACCCACATAATGTGTTCAAAATAGGTCTAGAGTAAGTGCTCAGGAAATACTATTATTAAATAACTGCTATAAAAATAATAACAATTATCACTGTAGGAATACAACTGAATATGGATAGAATACGTAGGTAGGATTTATAATTAAATTTTTTAGTTTTGGAAGAAAATGATACCATTTTAAGTTGCAAGCCCTGCCAGATTTTTTAAAAATTAAAGACATATGGTTCAAGAATCAGTTACCAGTTCCTTTTAAAACTGCACCCCTGATATTTGAGAGACTAACAGATTTCCATTTGTAAAGCAATTAGAGGGCTGATGAAATCATGTTAGTCTCTTCTTGTTCTTTTTTCAAATGGGAAAAATGATCAATATTGACTGATTAAAAGAAAACAAATATTAGGAACGGAAAAGAAAAAAATATGAGATGAGAAGGCCCAGGTCAAGGTTATAACCAAATTGTTTATAAAGGAATATGAGCTCAAAGTCAACGGCTTGGGCAGACAGAATCCAGTACAAGTCAGAGAACTAAGTTTGTGACATTTGAAGAAATCGCCAACATTTTACATTTACTAGAAGTAAAACGCCCTGTATCTTAATTAAATTAGTGATCAAAGTCTTCCTTCATTTCAAAGCATGACTATCACAATTGAAATATTTCAAGAAGAAATAGTCCGTTCAAAACTACCTGTAGGTCAGGCAAAACTTTCTTCAACAAGAGCACACACTATTACATACAATAGTATATAAAATCCAATGTTTAACATAACTCTGCTTGCACATCTAGCGACTGTCGGAAATGGCGAAAAATTCCTTTATGATCAATTAAGAAAAACACTTAAAGCTTGGGGCAATTTATATTTGGCAAAATGTAGGATCTAAATCTACATTTCTTAAATGTCACCCTGGGAACCCATAAAGCACAGGCATAACATTCAAGCATATAGCACAGACTCAAAGATGAAATTATAACTGTGCCAAATACAATCATTTCCCTTTATTCTTAGTGATCAGTTTGCATTCCTTACATTAAAAACATTCTCATTTTTTTAGCTGTTTTTCCTTTGTGCAAAATAAGAGGATACAACAGCTGCTGAGACTTCAAGAAGAAAAACAAATATCCTGTCCCAACAGTAGAGCTGCCATTAGTCTCTCAGGTTAATATGGTCAATTACAGAAATGTCTTCCATAAATTTGACTAATAGGAAGGAATATAGACTGACTTATACAGTGTTTTTAAAGAAATACATACTTACCACTTCAAATACAAAACGAACCCAGGAAGTATTGACAACTAAAACTCTAATAAAGGGCGCTATCCTTGTAATGAACACAATGGTTTCAATTCAAATTTAAACATCTCCTAATATCATATTTACACCACTCATTTGTTTAGCAAACCATTTTATCACACCCCCAACAAAGATATTAAACACGCTCTTCCCCCAGAATTTCACTGTATTTTACTTCATTCTTGAGCTTTGAAGCAACCAAGAAAAACCTCAAGACTCCAAGAAAAAAACTAAGAGGCCAGGTGTGGTGGCACACACCTGTAATCTGAGGAGTGCTCAGGAAGACTGGCCCAAGTTCCAGGGCAGGGCAGTGGCTGACAGTAATCTCTCAGCTACTCTGGAGGCTGAAACAGGAAAATTCTGGAGCTAGGGATTTAGCGCAGTGGTGCTGGCTGCCTGCCTAGCAAGCGCAAGGTTCCAAGTTCCATCCCCGGTACCAAAAAAACCCAAAAAAACCCAGGAAAATTCCAAGTTCAAGACCAGCTTGTGCAATTCAGGAATACCCTGTCTCAAAATAAAACAAAAAGCTCTGGTGATGTGGTTTGGCACTCCCTGGTTTCAATCCCCAGTATGACAAAAATAAACTAGATTAAAAAGTAAATGCAGATACAATAAATCCCTTCCCCCAAGCTTATAGCACAGTTTAAATAGGAAAGGACTTCTCTATCAGGAATTCATACAGTTTAGACCATATGTATTGTTTCCTAGCCCACAGATCTTTTGAATGATTTGAGAAACACAATACCTCTACTCTCAATCAGGCAACTTATCCTTATAGTAACAGCAAGTCTACAGTATTATAAATAGGATCTACAACAATCATATTTAAATTTGTATTTTAAACAGGGCATATGTTAATCTTCATAATGAAAGATTTTGCCCTTACGCATATAATTTACTACTATGAAGTCAAGATACTATATTAAATGTAGAGCCTGAGGATTCAGCCTTTGTCACTAAGATTTAATGCAATGACCCTTCAGGACAGGAAGGAGTCTGGATGAGCACAGGCCCCAAAATACTCCCTCATAGACCAGAAAAACCGCAAATACTAGGATCTCAAGGCAACTCCTGTACTACTAGGTAAAACTTCGAGGCAAGTGAGCTGGTGTCTGTACATACTCCAGCCTCAGAGTTTCGCATGAGGACTTGGAATTTCTGAACAATCTAACAGAGAACTGCTTTATCTACAATATTCATTTAAAGTTCTGAAAAACAGGGCTGGGGTGTAGCTCAGAGGTAAAGTGCATGCTTAGCATGTATGAGGCCCTGGGTTCAAACCCCAGCCCAGAAAACAAAAGGGAAAAAAGGAAAAACTAACATTCTGAAAAACAGTCTCTCTTGCAATGAATGGGGACTTCTGTCCTCGGAGTAGCACCCGCAGGCGGCAGGGAATGTTTCTTCACATCCTGTTATGATGGTAAGTGCTACAACACTATCACTTGAGGAACATTTGTTTACAATCCTAATCTCCCAGGCCAGCCTTTGCACTAGCCCCTCAAGGACGGGGGAGGGGGTCAGGGTCCTCCTCCAGGCAACCTGCAACACTGGGACACCATTAATAAAAACTTGTGGAAGGAAGGAATCCTGTTACTAAAGGACAGGAACATTCCATCCATATTTTGCTGACCCAGAGTTTTACTGTAACAAGCATTACTGGGTCAGAGGGCATCATTTTGAGGCACTCATTTTGCAAATGACCAGTATTTCTATGGTCTTTATGAGAATGAAGCGGACACTGCCCCTTTCACAAAAAGCTGACAATAGGAGACAATCATACAAAGGGACCTAAGAGTTAACTCGGCATTTTCTGGTGGCCACGTAAGCCCAATCTCTACAGCAACAGCCAGAATATATGACCAGAAAAAGTGCTCCTTGTAAGCCTTAGTTACAGACTCGTCTTCGCTGCCCTGCTCCCACAAAAACAGTACTCCAGATTTGCCTCAGGATCCACTGCCAGAAATGTGAACTCTGGCCATTCATATGGGGTAGGGGGCTTGTGATACTATAACCAGCACAATTCCCACCATTCCTGGGAAATAAGAAGAGCCTCATGGGCCTGAAGGTTCCAGAAAACAGTGCTTTGCCCTGGCCCCCCTTTCTCCCACCTCACACCCAATTCTAAGGGCTTCTCCCTGTCAGCAGTTATCCCAACTGTCACTAAACACTGATGCGCAGAATAACTGAGTCAGTATCTGTCTCACCACTACTCTTTGAGCTGTGGGTGAGGCAGAGAATGAGTCTTCTCGTTCCACTGCTTTACCTCAGTGTGGCCAATGAATAGGCACTCAATATTTAGTGAATGAATCTTCAGCCTAGGCACCCCCTTCTACAGATCATTCTCTTAAGTCCTAAAGAATCAACTATGCCTTCTGCAAGCTTTTTCCAAAGAGCACCTTATTTGCAAAGACTACTTTTTCATGCACTCAACAAATATTTTTCAGTGCTAGGCAATGTGCTAGACATTAAGTATAGGGCAGTGAATAAAAAAGGAAAAGTCCGTACCCTAAGGCTGGTTTGGTGGTTAAGTGCAAAGAAAGCAGAGAGGGAAAGGGGCAAAATGTGTGTTGGGGGTGGGGGTCCTGTTTTAAATAGAGATCAAGAAAGGCTTCTCTATTAAAGCGACAGGTAATCAAACCCTGAAACTCGTGAGGGAGCCAGCAGCAGGGTATCTGAGGCACTGAGAATAAGAACTGTAAAAGCTGGGGGTGTGTAGCTCAATGGTAGCATTCATGAGGACCTGGGCTTAATCCCCAGCACTACAAAAAGAAGTCCACCCTCACTATGCCCAGTGTGCTGAGGGAAAAAAAGACAACATAGCTAGATCTGGGAGGGGATGGCAACAGAAAAGAGGGAGCTCAACTTTTCACTTGGGGTAGCATGGTGAGCCACTGCAGCCTTCTGAACAGAGCAGTGATAGGATCTGACTTAGGTTTCTAGGCCATGATGGCACTGGCTGCTGTACTGAGAGCACAAGGAGGAGAGCCAGAGAGCCAGACCAGGGAGATTGGCTGGGGGACAACTGAAATGAGCCAAGCAAGAGGTGACAGGCCCTGGGATCAGGATGATAGCTGAGATGGTAAAAAGAGGACAGACTCTGGATACATCTTGAAAGCATGGACCAAAGGTGGAGATTGAAAGACGGTCTGAGCCAAAACATATCTTATCCAGTCATTTAAGTCTTTGTTCAGATTGCAAGAAAACTGATTCAGTCCCTTATTTTGGAAGGTTGCTATTTCTTCCTTTGCCCACAAATCTGAAGGAAACAAGGATGTTATCTACGATTGCCACACTGCTTAATGATCAACTGACCTCCCACCAGAAAAGCTTCCCAGAATGCATCCAGGCCCATCAGACCTTTAGGGGCAGAAAAAAAGAGTTCATTCCAAACTAGGGGTAAACAACAAGGCAGAACATTAACCAACCAGCCAGCTGGGGGCATTTAGTTCAAATTCAGATTAAAGTGAACTCATTTCACTCTTCTCTTCCAAAAAAAAAATTCCTCAAACACACGGAACTAATCCTCAACATTGCCTCTTGGCATCCTGGTGAGGGACTGATGCTTAAGGACTATTTTTAAAGGTACACTGGTGGAAAGTTGAGTTGTTTTGCTTTAAAAAAAAAAAAAAAGCACGGGAAAATATTCTATAATTAAGGCAATTTTGACAGCAGTAGATAATAATTTGACTATAAATTGTAAAGAATGTAATGATTGCTTATTCTGGCAACAAAAAAACAGGACTTTCTGTGAAGTGACTGCCAAGAAAAATGATACTCCCACTCAGACTGGACCATTGCAAGTAGTAACTGCTAACCACATGCTTCACTCTGTAGTTTGCAAAGACACAGCACTGTTTTCATCTCTAACCAAACACCAGACTGAAAACTCAATGGAGACAAATATGTAGTAGAATACAAACAATAACTGAAAGAAAAAAAAAAACTATCCCAGAGCTTCATGCTTGCTGGGATGCTGACATTGAAGGGTTTGGTGACGGAAAGCTGTGTAGTCCAAAAGAAACCACTTCCAGCCGGCTCCCGTAGACAGAAGCTGAACATTTCAGAACACAGCCAGGCTTGAAGAGGCTTGCAAAAGACAAACAGACAAAGTGGCTGTGAGAGATGCAAAGAAGGGTCAGGAAAAAGGAGAGACCAGGGCCTGACCCAAGACCCAAGACCCAAGACCCAAGAGCCAAAACCCAAGACGGGAGCCAAGGAAGCTGAGATTCTAAAAGCGCCTCTGCAGGCACAGCGGAGTTTCTGCTTATGTCTGAAACAATGTGAGACGTCTAGGAGAGTTAAAACAAACCACATGAAACCCTGAGCTCCCATTCCCAAATGAGCCATGGAGCAGCATCATATTCTAGGTTAAGGAGAACAAAAAGAGACTTTCCTTTTCCCTTTTATATTTAGGCATCTAGGTCGAGTTGTATTTAAAATTTAAAATAAATAGCTTAAACTAATTAAATTAAAAATGTATTGTCTTAGTCTGGACTGCTGTAAGAAAATACTACAGACTGGGTGGCTTACTAATAACAGAAACGGATTTCTCATGTTCTGGAAGCTGGGAACTCCAAGATTAAGGTGGCAGCAGATTCAGTGTTTGGTGAGGGCCCATTTCCTAGTTCCCAAGTCCTTGTCTTTTCACTGTAATTTCACCTGGTGGAAGGGGCAAGGGATCCCTCTGGGACTTTTTTTTTTGGCAGTACTGCAGATCAAACTCAGGGGCCCCCAGTCCTATTTATTTTGACATGGTCTAGCTGAGTTGCCCAGGCTGGACTCAAACTCACAATCTTCCTACCTCAGCTCCTGAGGAGCTGGTATTACAGGGGGCGCAGCCATGCCCAGCTCTTGGACCTCTTTTGTAAGGGTGTCAAGCCCACTCCTAAGGGCTCCCCTCCCAATACCACTGGCACCTTATTTCAACACATAAACTTGGAGGGATACTAATTTTCAGACTACTGCAGGGATGAATAGAAATATCTATTTGTAGAATGAATACAAAAGACAACAATCATTCTTGAACTTGGTTTTGAACCACGAAAGACCTGTCACCTGCCTTGCAGTGTGACAGGAATTAGGCATACATGGTCTCTTGGAGCAGATAGGAACAGGGGAAAGGGGCTTCTTAAAGGCTCAGATACCAACATGGTCAGAGACTAGCCTTAACTTCTAATGTTTCTTTTATGATTACACATTTACTTAGTTTGGTAAATGTTTAAAAAGTAAACCCATATGCAAATATTTAAACATGTCACCCCTAACTAAGAACCAAACCAACCCTCTCTTGCCTTTTGTGGCTTCAGGTTAGAATGTCAATTTCCCAAGCTGAGCACAGCACCTCACTTAGATGTTCTAGAGGGCTTAAAAGAGGACCAAAATCATAAACCAAAAGCCCTCAAGTGAATAAGCCACTAAATTAATAACATACAGTCTTTAACCTATTTTTTGCAAGGTACTAGAGATGGAACCCAGGGCCTTGTGCACACTAGGCAAGCACTCTACCACTGAGTTACATTCTCAGCCCTTTAATATTTTTTAATAAAAAGAAAAGGTGACACTTAGAAGGAAAACATATTGATTCAACACTGTTAGAAAATTGGATGCTCTAAATAGGTAAAAGTGTAAGTCGTACTTTTTGTAGAACTGAGGATGGAACCCAGGGCTCTCTGCATGCTAGGCCAACACTCTGCAACTGAGATACAACCCTGGGTTTTCATTGTTGCTGTTACTGTTTGAGACAGGGTCTTACTAAATTGCCCAGGCTGGCCTGGAACTTGCAATCCTCCTGCCTCAGTCTGAGTAGCTGGGATTACAGGTACGTAAATACCAACTGTGCCCAGCCAACTTGCCCCCTTTGTAACAGCAGTTTTCACATTTTGGTATTTCCAGTGGATCACTTTCTAAAATATACCTTCTGAACTTTTAAATCAGAATATACCAAACATGATTTTTATTGGTGCATACATTAGTGATGAAAACTAAGATTGATTTCAGCATATTGGTACATGGATATAACATACAGTATTTTGACTATACTGCCCTGCCTTCAAGGGTTACACAGGTGCCTCTGATCATTAGCCCCCTCCTAAAAGCCCTCAACTGGCCGTGATCAGGAAGTTCTGGGTGGACTGTGTTTAGCTTCTCAACACCCCGCCCCGTCACAGTCCTCTTTCATTTCTCCCAGGTGCAAAGTCTTACCTGCCTCTGAAACTATCCCTTCCTGTGACCCCTCTGTTGCTCAACCAGCACCACCTGCTACTTCTAATCAGCCATGGAAAGGAAACCAGATAACCAAAGCACTTTATCTTCCTCTCGCCTCTAAGCCCTATCTTCCCAATTTGAATGTAAACTCAAAAGCTTGATTCCTGTTTTACACCTCTTGTAATCCCCAGCACCTAGCCTGCTGCTCTCTTTAATGACTGCTGATGATAAATTTCTAGGGCTTTTTCTCCAAGAAGGCATAGGCTTTATGACAGCTGTTTCCATCATTTAGCTTTTCCACTTACTTCCACATTCCCAGCTGTGTTCTGGATGGTTGTGCCGGGCAGAAGCCTAGGGATTTACTGTACTTCTATTTCTTGATAAGATACTTGAAGAGAATAAACACATGGCAAAGAGGACATTAAAGTAAAGGATAAAGAGATTTTTTTTTACTTTACCAATAAAGAGAGAGGGAAGAAATATCACCTAGCACACTGACACTTAATCAATAAATGACAGCAAGGCTGGATTCCTTTCTAATTCACTCCAAAATACTCTCAATGTCCTTGTCTTATGTCTCTACCCGCAGCAAAGCATCACTAGCTGCAGTTTATATCTTGATTTAAAAGTATCTTTCTCCAAGTTTAACAGATCTTCTCCTAAATCCAAGTTAGCCAAAATTAAAAGAAGCATGCATGAGGTCTAAATTGAAGCCCTCCCACCCGGGCCAACACTTTATGATGAACTTCATCAGGAAGTTCACAATTGCAGAATCTCAGAAATGGAAAGGACCTCAGATATCATCTTGGGCAGTGATTTTCAACTGTTGCAAATCATTATAACTACTGGGGAGCTTTTAAAAGACTATGGCCTAGCCCCGCCCCCAGAAGGTATGACTTTATTGGTCTGGGGTGGTACCCAGGCATTAGTATAATTTAGAAATCTACCGAAGAGGTTCTGATGTGTGGCCAGGGCTGAGAAGCACTGATCTCATCCCCCATTCTAAAACCCTTCCACTTTCAAAGAAAGAACCACCTCATCAAAGGTATCAGACAACTAATTTATCTCAGAGCTAGGCTAGAACTACTCATTCCAAGAAAGCAAGTTCTCTTCCTGCAGCCTACTTTATCTAGGGCAGTGGAGTGTGTCTGCCTCAATTATTTTTCTATCTTCAAGAACTCAATATATACTAAGATCCCTACCTATCCCAAATTAAATGTGGTTTCTAAATATTCTTTGCCTTGGAATCGCACTGCATAACTTTTTTAAAAATATGTATATATATAGTTTTCTTGTATCCACTATTTTTGGGGGGGATTTTTGGTGAAGGAGATAGACCCCAGGGTTTCATGCACCCTAAGCATGAGCTCTACTACTGAGCTACAACCACACTCTTTTATCACAAATGCTGGAAGGAATCAGGCATGGTTTCCCCTTAAAGCAGCCATATTGCTTTTCCTCTGATAGGTTGGACTCAGCCCACCCTCTTCACCACCACCACGACATGAAGCCTCTTTCAAATCCCTCACCAGGTTCACCTCCAATTCCCTTGGTTAGTACCTGCCTTACCACACCTACTTGACTTCCCTTTTTTGGCTTAAACTCTCCATTTTGTGAAAGATGTCTTTTCCCCGAAGCAGCCTCTTTTACTCTGCCAGTTAGTCATGCCGGGTTTTTTTTTTTTCTTTCCCCAAGCAGCTGGTCTTTTTGATGTCTGGCACACATTTATCTGGGCTTCCAATAAGATGTTTTTACATAGTTTCCAGGCTTCCTGGAGGTTATTGACTTTTTTTTAAACTCTTCCATTCAATTTTTTCCTAATTTCTAACATTTGTTAAGAGTTTCTTTTTCAAAAGTTGAATACCTGGCCGATGGATCTCTTTGATTTTTTTTTCTCTCCAACCAGACTGCTGAATTAAATGCACCAGAACTTAAATATAATATTTCAAATTACCTCCAGGATGGAATTGCTTCATGAATTTTCTGCACACTTTCATGTTCTCTATAGTAAGCAACAGATGTTTAACCAAGTAGAGTTGAAAATGCTGGTTACCTGTTTGTATTTTAGTATGTCTGTTTATTTATACAAAGTATGCTGATACCCTTAAGACTGTGTTCTTCTTTTGGTAAAAACAATAAATTTAAGTTTTTCCCTTTTTTCAGTGAAAAGGTAACTGATGTGTACTGAACAAGCTCTACACTCTGAATCTAAGGTGGTAAATTACTCTTCTAAATTGCTCTAATCACAACCATCTCAACTGTTTGGTAAAGTACATTTCCAAGTGTAAAGAAAGATAGAATTCTGAATCTTTCTGAAAAATTCCTACAGTACTCACTTGCTAATGAAGTACTGTCCAAGCTATACCAACATATTACAGAGATTTTCCATAAATTTGTTTCACTTCCAAGAGTTTAGACCCAGAAATTCCTGGGACATCAACAGACCATTGGATCACATTATCATGGAGGCAGTGTAATCCCTATACCATCACCAGTATCAGGACACAGAATGTGATAGAATTGTCTAGTCATCCCCTCACTTAAGTTTAACAAGGCTACAATGAGCTACCACACCTGGTACTGGTGCGCAGAGAAACACCCTAGTCACCATCTCTGCCCTTAGGTTGCTTCTAGTTGATGAAAGAAGACACACTTGTTCCTTCACACACAGCTAACTAGGCAGGGCTGTGTAAAGTCCTACATCTGGTTCAAGCAAGGAATTAGGAGGAGGAAGGCACAGAAGCCTGGGGAGTGCAGACCCTAGGCAATGAAAGGATTAATTTCAGATTCTTGAAGCCAGTGAAGATCAAAGCATCAAGGTAAGGAAATTAAGCTGACACCATCCAATGGAACAAGAAGGCAACAGACAAGAGGCAAGGAGACCAACTAAGAACTATTTAAAACAGCCTAACATCTTCCCACCTTTATCTCTCACCTCACCAACCCTTAACCCCAAGTGCCACTAGTTATCTTCCTAAAGCAACTTGACTAATGACACCACCCTCCTTAGAAACCCTCACTGGGTCCCTGTGGTGCAGGAAATACAATTTCTGTTCTTTCTACTATTAACACTATCCATCTATGTCTGGGTTTGACAGTTTGCCTGAAGATGGGTCTGGATCCTCTCTACTACAGTGTGAGGATAGTGTTCTTACAACCTTTTAACTACCTATGGTAGACAGTTGAAGGTCATTGCCTAAATGATCACTCTAAAACCTCTATGGGAGTAGAGAAAGTACTTTCTTGTCCTACCACCTATCCTACAGGGCACAGATTATACTCTGGGTCAAATAAGACCTGGGTTCCAATCCCACCTCTGCCAATCACTAGCTGTAAAACTATGAACATATTTTTTAATCCCTTTGAATCTCAGTTTCCTCATCTGTAAAATGGAGATGATGATAATTCTGACTTCATATGGCAATCATGGCCTTTAAATGAGACAACCATGCTAAGTCCTTTGTATGAGGACAGGTCCAGAGAAAGTGCTCTAAATAGGCTACTAGTTCTTCTCCTAAGACCAAAATGCACTTTTTGGTAAAAATATGCAGAAACAAGCCTCACTGCTAAGGCAGTTAATGTTATTGGGGAGCCAAAAAGACTCAGTTCCAACTGGCTCAAATTAACACTGATGTTGTTTCCTTTGTGCAGGTGACAAAAAAACTTCCTTTTTCATTCCTGTCTAGTCTCCAGGTAATCCTGAAATTGCATGCAACCCGACGTGAATCAAATAAAAAAGGAAAATAGTAATTATGCTGAATCAAACATTTTATATTTGTATGTTCTAACTAGAGATTGAGCTGCATAAGCCAGAACTTTCACTAAGCTCTTTTTAAAGCACATCCAGGAGACAGTTCCTCTAACACTTGGGACAGTTTCTAACATGACAGGCCTTGTAGCACAATGAGACCCACTCAAGTGAAACACAGAGCCCAAGTGGTTCAAATGGCATAGGAAATAATAAGCTTATGGCAAAACCTAAGGTAGCTAAAGTGAGGAAAGGGAGATACAAACCTAAAGATACATGCTGTACATCTTACACAACAATTAACTCAACATCAGAAAGGAAATACTGCAACCTTCACAAAACACATACACACTTTCTCCATAGTGTGAGTCCCAGAATCCTCTGGGGAACAGATGTGTGCATATGCAGGTGAGCACACGCCACAGGTGCACTGCTCATGAACATAAGTGGGAACAGAAAACAAAAACTCCAAAATCACAACTATGATACACAGCTCTCCTTACTGTCACTGAATGTCACAGTGAAAGGGACTTTTGGCAAGCTCAAGAACATTATTTTTTGGTACTGGGAATTGAACTCAGGGCCTCACACTTGCCAGGCAAGCTCTGTGCTGCTGAGCTACATCCCGGCCCCTCAAGAACATTTCTAACCAAGTGTCTCACTTTTAAAAGCAATTTCAGCAAAGATCAGTAATAAAATGGCGATTGCTGCATATCTTTTATTCTGTCTTTATGAAGGCAAAATGAAGATGGTTAGACTTTTGGACTTATCATTAGTATTATTTTAACTAAAGAACTAGCATTATTTAGTACTTTAGTCCCAAATCCCCCCTCAGCCTCTTTGTGTGTTATATGTGCACCGAGGATTAAACCCAGGGTCTCACACATGTTAAGTGCAAGCTTTACCACTGAGCTTCACCCCCAGCCCCTACTTTTCCTCATCTGAATCACTCACATGGTACTTATCACACCCTGTGGCATATTCCAATTTCATGTGTACATGGCTGATCTCCCTACCAGGAAAAGTCCTCGTAGCAGAGGCCCCTCCTGGTGCCTCCATGATGCTGACCACAGAATACTGCACATAGTAGGCACTTCAAAAAGATCTGGTCATTGAGAGCTGGAAGGAAAAAACTACCCTTTGTATTAAAATTCCTTTTGATCATGGCATGTGGACTACTCATCATTTGAAAAGTACAGGAGTCAAGCCAATAGACAATGCAGGACCTCAGGTAGAAGACCCGTCAGGACAATGTACTCCCTGCCACCCTTCAGAGCACATCAGATTATACTAATATGATCTAAGACTGAGACTCCTTCAGAATGTGGACTACTCCCTAAGTTTGGCCAAACCTTTAGAAGGCAAGTGCAAGGCCATCAAGAATAAAACTTTAAACGTGGACTAAGCCTGGGGCCAATGAGCTAGGCACTATATTGTTACTGCCTAGAAAATAAAATTCCTGCATGTTTTGTACTGAAAAAGCCAAAATCTCCCTCCCTAGGAAAAGTGCCTGGCAATTAATTCATTAAGACATAGGCTGAATACAAGTCACTATAACTGAGTATCCCTCCCCAAAGTGACCGAAATTATCTGAGTGTAGCCCAGAGATGAGGCTAATGTATGCATCTGGAGAGGCAGTATAAGGTATTTACTTGGGTCTGTGTTGTGACAGTGTCCTAGACTCAAATGAATGCCTCTAACACTCCACATTTTTGAGCCATTCAGTCATGCATTTTTGTTATTGTTGAAAGTGGTGCGAAATTGCACTGCATGAGCTGAAGTCCTTGGTGGTCTTCCAAGGATTCCAACTAAAAAGGCACTTCCTTTGTTCCTCAGGAGAATGCAGTCCAGTAGGTCATTCAAAAGGGGAAATAAAAGCAGCAGCCCAGGGAGGGAGATGAAGGACAAGACAAAAAGAATAAAATGTTTTGGGTGTGAGCACATTAGCTTCCATTTCCTGCGGCTGGTCACTAATAACTCCCTATCTTGGGAGGGGGGGTGTCCAGATAGACATTTACGAAAAAGTATCCCTCAGGTGTTTTCCAGGGATGGTGACAATCAAAGGGAACACCTAGCACATGGAGTCCCTAAGCAGCTTCCTTTGCCCTGAGATGCAGGCTGGAGGAAACGTCCTGCCATTTCTAGAGACTTCACAGAACAAAGTTGGAGAAACTGGGGGGTGGGAGGTAGGGGGTGGGCAGGGCAATTTCACAGCCCACTCCCTGAATGCCTCCAGTCCATCTCAAAGGCACATATTGTTTTGCATGTGATGAAAACTTGTCACTTTCCCATAAGAGTATAGCTGCATCTATCCCTTCCAAACGTGGGAATGACAACTGTAACCTTCATGTCAATCACCTCTGCACCCGGGCCCAAACTGCAGGGCACAAGGACCTGAGGTCTGACCTGTAGAGCCCCCAAGCTTTCAGTGGCTGCTGGTTCCACCACTGGCTGGCTCACTTTTTCTGGCCAGGAGGGCGGAAGAGGGAAAAGAAAGAAGGCTTTTCAGGGCTCTACAACCAATAAAATCGTGAGGCTGTGAGGACATAGTTGAGTTTCCAAAAAGCCAGGCAGCTGAAGGGCAAACAGTCTTTAATCAGTAGTATGCGAGTTATTTGATAACTGCCAAGGTGCAGTGAACGCCCGGGATACTCCAGCAATTTCTTCGATTTTATTTGGACACAGATGCTGGTTACACTCCGACAGTGTCTGACAACTTCCCTCAATTACCTTTGTAATTTATATGTAATTGATGACTGCACTTAATCTCCAAGGTTATTAATAGCCCTAACAAAAAATGACCCCCAAGTCTCCCTAAGCCTTTGGAAGCGCCTGGTTAAAATTACAGTATTTCCTTTGCTGGCTGCTGGCCCCCTGCCTGCCCCACCCCACCCGGGCGACCAGCATGGCGAGGCAAAGGCTGACTTCCATGAAAGGTTCGGAACGGAGGCTCGACTTCCTCACTCCACCGTTAGGTTATGCTGGCCACCAGCCAGCGAGATGCGAGGCTCTTTCTGAGCCCCCAGGGTGAACAGGCTACCTGCTCGGCCTCGGGCCCCAGCGCAATCCGCTGTGCAGCGCGCAACAGTTGGCCACTTCGAACCAGCGAGCGCGATCCGGAGAGGACCCGCCAGGGAACACCGCTGGCCTCGAGGCGAGGGGCGGCAAGCTCTCCGCCTCTCCAGCGCTCGGAGGAGGCGCTGCACAAATACCCGACGCACCCCCAGCGCCAAAATCCGGTGAACTTTTTCAGAGGCTAAACCGTCTTCATTTGCATAACCATCTCCAAACTGAGATTCAGGTTTCCTGTAATCAGTCCTTTCAAAGGTCTGTAATTGAATGTGCAATTAACCCTTAAAATGAGGTGAGAAGAAGCGCGCGCGGGGGGGGGGGGGTACCCCTCTGGTCCAACACCTTCCGGCAAGAGTTCCCAAAAGTCAGGTTTGGGAGGGATGAGGACTGAGGGGAGTCATTTACTTTTTAGAGGCGACTTCTAAAGCCGCTGCAGCTACTAAAACTCCTAACCCGTGTCAGCAGTGGAAGAGGCGGGGAGAAGGGTTTTAAAAGAACATCAATGAAACATCCAGTTCCACGCTGTGAGTTCCCCGGAATCTGCAGGCTCCAGGTTTCTCCCACTCCCACCCCCTCGTCAACCCCAAAACAAAGCGGGGAGCCCAGTCAGGAGTTCAACTCGGAAAAGGCCAGGGAGCCGGTGACACACATTTTCAGGGCCCGAGTACTCAGTGGCTTCCCAGGACCGCGAAGACCGCGGGGGGAGGGGGAAGCAGAGCGCGGGAGTGGCACCGGGCAAAGTGGCGGCGCCCCTGCACTTGCAGTACCCGGGAGCGGCCGGCGCTGGTTCTTTGCCCGTCGCTCCCCCTCACCTACCTGGGGCCAGGGCGAGGGAGATCGTCCTCGACCCTTTCCGCGGGTCGTCGTAACTGCGCCCCCCTCCCTGGGGTTCCTACCTACCGTTGATCTGGTGTAGCGGGGCATCATTCTTGTTGAAGCCTTTGGCCACGTAGAGACGTCGTACTTCTGAACAACTTTTCGACTTGAGCTCGGCAGCCAGCAGCATGGCGCTAACCACGGCCAGGGTGCAAAGAAGCGCGGGCAAGCCGAACCGTGCCATGGTGCGGGCCCAGGCGGACGCGCTCCCACCTTTGGGACGGGATGAGACGGGACGGGAAGCAGCGCTGAGGGAGCGGAGCGGGCGGGCTCGAGGGGCGCGGAGTCGGGGCTCGTGAGTGGGACAGCGAAGGAGCAGGAGTTGGTGGAAGAGAAGGAAGAAGAGAGGACACGGGGCGAGAAGGGGAGCTGGGCCTCGCGTCAGCCAACGGTCCCCGGTGCCAGGCGCCCGGGCCGGGCCGGAGAAGCAGGGCGTGAAGGCGGTGCGCAGCCCGAGGGAGCAGCTGCGCGGGCCGGTGACCGCAGGGCGGCGAACGGGCCGAGCCGGCCGGCCGGCCGGCCGGCGGGGCAAGGGCGCGGGGAAGGTGGCAGGCGCCGCGGGACCGCGGAGGGTGTGGACGTCGTCGGCGGGCACTGCGCGCGGCTCAGGCTGCCCGGCGTCGGTCCGCTCGCCTTTCGGCTCACTCTGCCCTCGGCCGCACGGCTGTGCCCTTCTCAGCTCTGCCGCTGATTGACTGGCCGGCTTGCGCGGCGAGGCTCCACAAACTTGGCCAAGCGGGCGGCACTAGGAGGAGGGGGCGGGCGGCGCGGGGAGCCGGAGACGGGCGGGAGCAAGGAGGGCCGGGCCGTGAGAAAACCTGGAAGCCGGCTTGGATCTGGAGCGGCCAAATCCACTTCCTAGGGGGCCGCACCGGGCGCGCGACACGCCCCGTCCGACTCCTCCCTCCTGCCGTCCTCCTCGGAGGCGGGGAGCCTGCCCACCGCCCCCCAGCCGCAGAGGCAAGGACGGTTTCTCCTGGGCTGGCGTCCCGGAGAGCTGGGCGACCTGGGACTTGCTCCTTAGCCCACGTCTGAGCCTTAGGCCTTCTTCGCAAGGCCACCTGACCGACCGACTTTCCAAAGCCACGCAGAGCTCTCCCGCCAAGATACCTGCCTCCGCGCTGCCACCCCGCCTCCGGAGACGCCCCTAACAGCCCAGCTCCTGGGCAGGGTGAGGAAGGCACCCACACTGCTCCTATTGTTTCCCGGTAGGCACCAGAGGGACTTGGGACTCCGGGCTGGCCCGAGAGCCTCACCTGGCTTCCCCTAGGCTGCTTCGTCAAACACTGCTAATGCAGTACCCACTAGTCCCAGGCCCTGGTAGGCACGCCTTCCCCATTCCACACACGGCCCTCCACCTGGAGGCAGTGGGGAAAGTCTGGGTTGATTGGTTAAACCTGGAAGACCTGGCCCAACCCTGACGTGTGTAGGTAGGAAAACTGAAGCCCCGAGGAAGGAAAGCCACGTGCTAACAGCGTGCACCTAGGGGAGGTGGGTCCAGAACCTGGGACTCTCCATTTCCGGGGTCACAGGGAATATCAGTAGCTCAGGACCTCCAAGCTTCTTGAGACTGGCACCCCTCTGGGACCCAGTCTCAACTTGGCCAGTGTAATATTGGGAATGGGCAAGTCTTCCTACCTTTCAAGCTTTGTCAGATTGCACTGATGACTGTTTTTGAAGCTCCCAGGGCTCCTTTAATGAAGGGAACTGGGCAGATTGGGAACTTGTCATTACTGTTGTTATTGTTACAGTCTGCTTAAAGAGGTTAGGGTGAGAAGTGCCTCAGACACCTCCGGAGTGTGCTGGGAACTGGGCAGATAAAAAGGGCTGGAACTTATTATTTGGCTAGACTCTCAATTCCCATAAAATTACATAGGGTGAAGATAGGAACCATCCTTACAATTATCGCCCTCAGAAGGTTTGTTGAGACTTCCTCCGCTGTTTGTAAACCACGTTGACATGGTTGGCTATGAGGAAGTGCAGAAAGCAGCTTAGCGGTTTTGAATACCTGCTGCATACTTGTCTACGTTGTATTAACGCGTGGAGACCATCAGCATGAGCAAATTGTGACCTCTTACAGCTGAGACTTCCCATTTCTGCGGGTTGACAGAACATTTAACTCTGAAAGGAAGAGAGCATTTTTGTTTCTAAATATGCAAACTCAACTACCCTTGAATTCCCTGCCATTTTCAAGGGCCTTTCAAACGGTCCAGGTTTATTGGTCTTTAACCAATAGCCATGAGGCCCTCAAAACTTCTAGGTCTTAGCCCAGCAGTTTTAACTTTCATTGATGTATTTGCTTAAGATGTTCTTCACTGAGGGAAATATGTAACCAGCATTAATAATAAAATGAAATCTGGTGACCATAAGAAACAAACAATTCTCCCAAAACCATAAGGGCCAAATCACAAAGCTGCTCCTCAGTCCAAGAGGAACTCACACCCCCCAGTTTACTCCTGCTCTTCCCCTTAATGTATTATTAACCAAAATTTGAGCTTTTTCCACCAGAAACTGTAACCTCTGGCTACAAACGGATCTGAACAAGTCTGAACTTTACCATGAGAAGCAGGAACCCCAAGCCCTGCTCAGAGGCGGCTCCAACTTCAAAGCCTCCTTTCATTTAAATACAAACAGGGTGAACAACTGGCAATCTACTAAACAATATCATCCAGAAGGGAAGCTTTTCAAATGGCCTTGGCTCCTCTTCCCCTCCCCCTTCAGCTCTTCCCTTCCAAAGAGGTTCCTCAGTGCAGATGTACCTACTCCTTATAAATTCTCTGGATGCCAAAAAGGAATTGGAGGCTGTATGTTGAATGCAAGATACCGTGACTTCTCAGGCTAGTTAAGTCTCATCTGGCACTTTTTTGGCTTCCTTTATTACGGTAAAAATATAAAATTTACCATTTTAAAGTGTGCAATTCAGTAGCATTTAGTACAATCATAATATACAACCATCACCATATCAACTTTGAGCACATTTGCATAACCCCCAAAAGAAATCATATCCATGAAGCATTCCAAGTCCATTCTCTTCTCCCTCTATCCCCCAGTAACCTACCACCAATCTGCTTCCCATCCCTATGGATTTGCCTGTTCTGGACATTTTGAATAAATGGAACCAGGTGATATGGGGCCTCTGTGTCTGACTTAATTCACTTAGCACAATGTTTCTAAGATCCCCCCATGTGGTAGCATGTACGGTGGTACCTGGGTTCACAAATTCGATTCTCTCCACAATTCTGATCAAAAACTGAGCTGAAAACCAAGTCCTACTCAATGGTTAGGTTCAGTGTTGACCTTATGGGGAAATTTGATTCAGTTCTTGTCCAGTTTGGTTTTCGAGCAAAAAGGTGGAGAAAATTGAGTTTGGGAACCCAGGTGGTACTGTACTTTGTTCCATTTTGTTGCTGAATAACATTCCATTGTACAGATGGTCTACATTTCAGTCATATAGTTCTTTACAATTTGCAAAGTGCTTCCAGGAACACCTTCATACTTTAGAAAAAGTGAAGTGTTTCAGGGGCTGGGATATAGCCCAATGATTGGGCATGTGCTTAGCATGCCTGAGGCCCTGGGTTCAGTCGCTAGCACCCAACGTTCCTTTTAAAAAAAAAAGAAAAATGAGTTTTAAAAAAATAGATAAGCAAATCAAGTCTCAACAAGGTTATATGGCTTGTTTACAGCCACAGTACTCCTGAATGGCTGAACTAAGACTGAAATCTAAGGCCTCTAACTAAATCCCATGAAAACACAGCACTCTGGGTCACATTTAGGGTTAGCAGTAGAAGTACAGCTCCCCAATACCCTGCAGAAGTGTCCTTGCTTGAAATAAATGTGCACTGAGCACATACCATGTATCAGATGTTCCTCAGTCCTAAAGTGAATGAAAATATACAAGCCAAACAGTTCACACTTTCATACACTGTATGTAAAGGCTTAGATAGAATGTACTGGTATGCTTGGTTTTGTTGGTTTTTTTCCAGGTGAGGGGCTTCTGTTGTGATTTGGGAGTAGGAGGTTACATTTGCTTGTGGGCAGAGGGAACAAAGAATGTACTCACATGCTGCTCTGCTCCGTGCCAAGACAGCCCGATGAGTCAGGCCTTCTCTGTCAGCTTTGAGGGTACTTTTTCTGGCCTGCTGGGCAGCTATCCTCATTGCCAAATATGGGGATAAGGAGTAGAAAACGATTTCCTGAGCCAAACTTGGTGGCACACACCTGTAATCACAGCACTTTGAGAAGCTGAGGCAAGAAGATAGCAGGTTCAAGCCCAGCCAGGGCAACTTAGTGATTTAGTGAGAGACCCTGTCTCAGAATAAAAAATAAAAAGATTTGGGGATGTAGTTGTTGAACAAATTCAACATACTTCATGTGGAGGCTCTGAGTTCAATCCTCAGTATCTGCAAAAAAAAAAAAAGATTTCCTCTGTTAGGACATGGACAAGGATAAGTTCTCTATTTTCGCACAAGGACATGTTGTTCACCATCATGCCACGGATTCTTTGTACCCTTACCCTGTTCCTTCTTTCATTCCCCTCCACAGTTCATTTTTTTCCAGTACTTGGGAATTAAAGCCAAGTCTATGTTAGGCAAATATTCTACCACTCAGCTACATCCTGGGCCTGCATTTAAATTTTGTTTTGAGACAGGGTCTGGCTAAGTTGCCTAGGCTGGGCCTGAACATGTGATCCCCCTGCCTCACCCTCCAGTAGCTGTGATTATAGGCATGAGCCACTATGCCATGCTTTGAACAATTCTTTCATATTCATCCCTCCAGACTAAGCTGATACGTCACCTTTTCTGGAAAGTCTTCCTGGATTTCCCCAAGCAAAACTAGTGGTTCCTGCTTCTAGGCCTCCAAAGCAGGATGACTACCACACTTGTTCCTCCACAGAAGCCATACTTTCTTGGAGGGCTCTTGTAGTCTTTATTTTTATTTGCATGCCAATTGCCAGCAAGAGAGCAGGTTCACCAGGCGGACCCTTTCCCAAGGGAATAGAAGGCTTAACTGGTATTTGAAATCTGATTTTTAAAAGTCATCAACTATTTTATTTTTTTATTTTTGGTACCGGAGATTGAACTCTCGGGACCTTGCACTTGAGAGGCAGGCTCTGGAACCACTGAGTTAAATCCCCAGCTGCTACTTTAGAACTCTTAAAAATTTGAGGGACAAACTCAGCATGTGTTCAGCCCAAGTTTCACCTAGTACTAGCTTTCCTGTCTTGCCCCACACCTACCTTTCACGCAACCAAGCAAGCTGCATTTTCTGACCACTTGCTCTGGACAACAGTTGTTTCGGGGCTGGGAATGTAGTCGCTCACAAGGCACTGGGTTAGATCACCAGCACTGAAAAAAACAGTTGTTCTATGAAGACTCCAGAAACTCAAAAGACCAGAGGCCTTTGTGGAACTCACAGCCTACTTGGGGAGTAGGATCTGTGTGTGTATGGAGAAAGACACTAGAAAGACAACGCAAGGCAATGCTTGTTTCTGAGGACAGTACCCCAGTTTGCTCTCTAGTTCATGCTGACTGAGGGGTCTCCACTTAGTCTTGGGAGTGAAATAGCTACAGAAGTAGTGGTTTATTGGCATCCATAGGGGTTGGGTTCCAGGCTCAAGTCCCTTATATAAAATAGCATGAGCTAAGCAGTGAGATGCATACCTATAATTCTAGCTGCCTACTCGAGAAGCAGAGGCAGGAGTATTGCAAGTTCAAGGCTAGCCTGGGCATTTAGTGAGACTGTAGCTCAAAATAAATAGTGAAAAGCTCTGTGGATGTAGCTCAGCACTCCCTGAGCTCAAACCTTAGTTCTGAAAAAAATGCATGATATTTGCATATGACCTACATATATTCTCCTGTATACTTCATTTTTTTCTTTTCAGTGGTGCTAGGGAATGGAATCCAGAGCCTTGAACATGCTAAGCGAGTGCTCTGTCATTCCCAGCCCCTTCCCATATATTTTAAATCATCTTTAGATTACAGTACTTATCTAGATTACTATAGATTGCTAATACAATATAAATGCTGTGTAAATAGTTGTTGTATAAGAATGACAAGAAAAAGGTCTGTACAAGTTCAATGCAGATATAATTTTAAAAACACTTTCACCATGGTTGGTTGAACTTGCAAAGGGAAAAGGTACAGATATGGAAGGCTAACTGTGCCAGCCACCACCAAGGAAGTGATATAATCTGTTCCTGGCCTATTCCAAATTCCATATCTCCTTTCAGTATTTTTTCTCTACTTCTGAAGTTTGTTTATCTCTCTTTCCCCTCAGAGGGTTCACCTAGGTTACAGAATTAACCACCAACTCCGGGTCCCTACCACTACATAGCCCTGTTCTGCCATATTTGCCCCACCCATTCTCTCTTCATTAATCACGGGATCTATTGAGTCCTCCTTTCTTCTCCATGGCCATCAGCCCTAATCCAGGTTTCATTTCCTCTTGTCTGGATTGTAGAGCCAACTACCTCACAAGTCTTCTCTCCAGCCTCTCTCTATCCAGCTAGGAGCAGTCACAAAATTAGTCTTCCTATAGCATCATTTGCAAGAGTCATATGCCTGGGTTAAAAAGTCTTCTGTGAGCCAGGTATGATAGCACACACTGTAATCCCAGCACTCTGGGAGGCTAAGGCAGGAGGATGGCAAGTATAGGCAATTTAGTGACTTACTGAGACCTTACCTCAAAATTAAAAGGATTTGCTGAGTGCAAAGGACCTGGGTTCAATTCCCAGAACTGCCAAAAATCGAGGCGGGGTTTCCATAGAAGGACAATATCACAATAACAATGTGTTCATTGAGTGCTGTGGAGCTTGGGAATTACTTTTTCATGTATTATCTGTGAAGTATATATGTATTATTATCCCTAATTTATGGATGTGGAAATATTCAGAAATTTAAGTTGAAGCCTTCTAAGTGCCAGTTCTATGGCAGTCATTTTTCACTATTGCCTAAGCCCAAAACTTACCCAGGAAAACTTGGAAGACAGTATAAGGCTGGTGGGTAAAGGATTGGAAAAGGTTATGACTTGGAGGCCACTAGATGCCAATCTTGACTGAGTACAGGCTTATGTGGGAGACTATCATGAAATAAGGTGCCAGGTAATGGGGCACATGAGCCTGGGGACACAGTGCCATCCTGATCCTATCTAGACCAAAAATTTCTAAGCAGAGATTGAAGGCTGGAGTGTAGATCAATGGTAGAGCATGTGCTTAGCATTCGTGAAACCCCAGGTTCCATCCTCAGCACCCAAAAACAAAAATCAAAAAATCCTATAAGAGGAGAGTGAGAAGATCAAATTGGTGCTTTAGGAGGAAGGATTTGGAGAGATGAGGAGGCACTAGACGGCCTGATGAGAGGCAAGTAAGGCTATTGCACCCTATTCAACAAAATGGTAAAGGTCCAACATTTCTTCAACTGGGGGTTCGGTCTTAAGAGCAAAAATTTAGAAAATAAAAGGAAAAAAGAGGAAAAACAGTGTCACCCAGGGAAAGAGACCGTGGGTTCAAGCCAAGTGTCAGTTGAATCCTGATTCTGCCATTTACTGTCTGTGTGTCCTTAGATAAGTAATTTACCCTCTCTGAGCCTCCCTTTTCTCATGTTGCACCTACGTGGTGAGATGGGGCCAGAGCTCCATAACAGAGTGCTTGCCTTATGCGTGAGGCCCGGGTGGGGAGCATTCCTCTTGGGCAGGAGCATGCCTGATTCATTCTGATAGACTCCACACCAGGAATTGACTAGAACATACATAAACCTTGAAGTACTTGGAAAGCAGCTACTACACTGCAGGGTACAAAATCATATATTCACTTATCCATTACTCTTTCTTTCATTCAACAGAGTTTATTGAGGATCCGCACTCTTTAAGGCTTTGAAGATGTACTTATGTATATTACAAAATTGCTTCTCATGGAAACTGAAAGTGGGGGCTCAATTTTTGAAAAAAAGCTATGCACGGTGGTAACAACACCCATAATCCTAGTACTCTTAGAGGCCGAGGAAGGAGGATCACAAGTTTGAGCCCTGCCTGGGCAATTTAGTGACTTAACAAGACCCTATCTCAAAATAAAAAATAAGGGGCTGGGGATTTAGCTCAACGGTGCTGCCGCCTGCCTTGCAAGCACAGGGTCCCGAGTTCGATCCCCAGTACCCCAAAAAATAAAAAAATAAAAAATAAATGAAAAAAGGGCTGGGGCTCAGTGTGAAGGCCCTGGGTTTAATACTCAGTACCGCAAATAAATACATCCACACATATGTGTGAACATACATATATACTTAAAAATAAACAGTAGCTACTATTATTGTTGTTATGGTTGTTACAAATTCCACCTACTTCCCAATGTGCTCAGACTCATCCCTTCCAACACTGAAATTCTATTCAGCATGACAGTGTATTGGTCTAATAATTTTTTATTGGGGTACATGAATTGGATTAGTACTGGTCCATAATTAGCATTGACTTATATAAGTTATACCTTCATACAATATGGACCTCTCACCACAGGGTCTTGCTATGTAGTTCACACTGGCCTTGAACTGACTACGTAGCCCAGGTTGGCCTGGAACTCACAACAATCCTCCCGCATCAGCCTCCAGAGTGCTGAGATTACAGGCCTGCGCCACCATGCTGGGTAGAAAGATTGTTTCTTATTATCTCCATTTTCTCAATGAGGTAACTGAGGCCTGAAGAGTACCATGACCATTTTTATGCAGTACCCACACATCTACTGGCATTGATATTTTTCTCATGCCTTATCACTGGGGTAAAGCTTACGTGAAGTATGTAACTTTTATAAAAATTACACCTCATTTCCATGTTCACAGTAGAACAAAGACCTAAAGGGGTATAGAAAGAGGACTGGTTAGTTTTCTTCACACCTAAGCTTTTATTTATAGTCTGATTCATACAGTATTTGTCTATGAGATGGCAAAAGGGTTGCCATAGATATCCATGAGTCTAGCTTGCTGCATGTGATTTGATCCACAACCTTAGTTGTTAAATGTGCATTTCAGTGTAATTGGGAGAGAATTCTTCCTGTTATTTGTCCATTGGACATAAATGGTTCATTCATGGAATGAAAATATTCCTTCATATCCTTTTGATTAAATAAAAACACTCACACTTTAAGTTTGGTGCTTAGATTGTGAAGGCACTTTTGGAACCTTCACTTTTCCAACATATTTATGTCACTCTTCCACATCTCACCTGGCTGCTGAGAAAATGACACAGGCAAAGTGAGACAGGGGAGGAGGTGAGGAACTCAGTAGCAGAGGTGACAGTCTGGAAGGGACTTTGGCCTTCATCTAGGCGAGCCCCTTCAAACTTGATCCTTTTCTGCTTCTCTTTTTCTTTGAAATTTCAAGCCTATGAGAAAGACTGAGAGAGGCAAAACATAGGGTCTAACAAGAGCACTGGCAGTAGTAGTGGTCTTCTATCTTGCTGCCTCTACTTATGATTTCTTCCGAGAAAAAGGGCTCCCAGGTAGCAGGCACATCGTGGCTCAAGATTTTGAGGAATACCTGGTGACACGAGGTACAGCACATTGCATTGTGTATGCGTGTGGTGCTGGCTATGGAAGCCCCGGGGCCTCACGCATGCGAGGCAAGCGCTCTACCACGGAGCTACACCGCAGTCCACACACTGCATTTTGCATTCATTCTCCACCTCCTTTGGAAAAGCAGGCAAGTTATCTGGTGTCAGCCCTGAGGCGCTGAAGGGCACCTCCCCCATCTTTGGCCCTGAACTTTCTGAAACTTGCTCTCCAGGGAGGATCAGGAAACTGAGCTGTGAAATCAAAGCCCAGTTAGAAAGCAACATTGTTGAAATGGACTCGAGAATGTTCTTAATGAAGGGCCAATTAATCCAACAGGTTTTTGGACTTGAAGTTCAAACCTGAAAAGTTGAACTGAACCCCTTTTCTTCTTTTTTTCTTCTCCTCTTGTTTTTCTTCTTTTTGATAGCGCCATCATCCTCAGCCTTTATGTAAAGAGACAATATGCATTTTTAAGAAGACTCAGCAGGGAGCAGGCATTTTTATTCCAAAGAGATACCACGGATAAAAAGAGTTGGAGAGGGGGTCAGACATAGTTTGACATTTGTCATTTTCTAACCACTGATGGGCAATGTCTGCCGAACTGCTGCTGTTACCGCCGCTATAACAATAACACATTCAAATGAGCACAACTGTGCGACCTGGGCGGACATTCCGAGCGAGCGCGGAGCTGAAGGCAGGCTGCGCGCACAGTGCAGTGCGGCCGGCGGTGGGGGTGTCCTTTCCCATTCTCTTCCTGCTGACACACGCGCGCTTCCCTCACCCAAATTGACTATTCATGATCATTCTGACCGGCATTTTCTCAGTGGTTCTCAGAGTGCATGGTGACTTATTCCACCTACTTGGGGTACAGGGAGGAGAAAGCACACAAATTGACAGCAATAAGGAAGGGGTTCTCCCCCACTTCTTCAATTTCACCACCTCTGAGAGAACACTGCTTTTCTCTTCCTTTGACTTCTCAGGGTAAAGGTAAGGAGGCAACTATAAAAACATGTCAAAGCCGGACATGGTGGCTCAATGCTTATAATCCCAGCTACTCAGAAGGCTGAGGCAAGAGTATCATGTTTAAGGCCAGCCTGGGCAATGTAGCAAGACCCTGTTTCAAAATAAAATATCATAAATTTAAAAGGTCTGGGGATGAAGATCAGTGGTAGAGCACCCCTGGGTTCAATTCCTAATAATAATAATGTGAAGAAAATTTCTTTTTATGAGTCAAATTTCCAATTTTAAGTAATCTAGTTTAATTTCTATGACTCCCACCTTTATTCCCTTTAAAGTATGAGTTCATATGAGTCTGCTTCCTCTTTTTTTTTTTTTGATACTGGGGCTGGAACTCCGGTCCTTGCTCTTGCGCAGCAGGTGGCGAAACCACTGAGCTAAATCCCGGCCCCTTGCTTTTGATAAATATGTACAAATTATATGATTTGGATATTTTGCTGTTTCAGTCAATACTTCAGTTACTTTGAAGAAATAAATGCAAGAAAACAATCTGGAGTTCTAGAAATGTTCTATCTTGGGCCGGGGATTTAGCTCAGTGGTTTCGCTGCCTGCTGCGCAAGCTCAAGGACCCGAATTTGATCCCGGGTACCAAAAAAAAAAAAAAAAAAAGAAAGAAATGTTCTATCTTAGGATCCAGGTTACATGGCTATGTATATATGTAAAAATATATTACTTTAGATTTATGTATGTCATTGCATGCATGGTATACCTTAATAGTAAATGGAGGGATACAATAACCATGACTAACACTTTGTGTTTTGAGGCAGGATCTGGTTCATTATCCCAGGCCAGTCTTGAACTTGGGATCTTCAAGCCTTAGCCTCTCAAGCGCTGCCACCACACCCAGATCAATGATGAAGAGTTTTTGAGTAAAAGGATTAGGTGTAGTAATACACACATAATTATAATTGCATAATTTATTAATATTTATTATTTGATGGAAAAATAGGAACAAAATCTTTGTAAATAGGGAGGTACGGAGGGGGTGAAGGGAGGGCTTGGCAACGGTGAAAAATAAGAACCAAGAGAGACTATGTAAAGGTGCAAATCCCAATGATGAATGTCATTATATTGTATACCTAAAATGTACCAATGATTAGAATGAATAATCGATAATGCAAAATAGGAACTAAAGGTCCAAAGGGGTAGGGGTAGTGGGAGGGACAGGGGAAAGGAAAGAAGGGAAAGGAAAAATGATGAGACATGGAAAAAATAGAAATAAAGTCTTTGTAAACAGGGAAGGGTGGAGGGGGTGAAGGGAGGGCTAGGAATGGGGAAAAAATAAGAACCAAGATGCATCCTGTAAAGGTACAAGTTCCCAATGAGAAATGTAAATGTGTTGTATACCTAAAATGTACCAATAAAAGAATTTAAGAAAAAAAATATTCATTATTTGAGTTTTCCAAATTTTACAGGTATATGTGACCATTTAAAACTATATATACATGTGTGGATACATATATATGTATATATGTATATTATATGCATTCTTTCTCTTTGTGTATGTGTGTTACTCAGCATTTCACCCAGGACCTTTGCACTGAGCTATATCCCCAGCCCTTTTTTATTTTGAGACAGGGACTCCCTAACTTGCTAAATTGTCCAGGCTAGCCTTAAACTTGTGATCCTCCTGCCTCAACCTCTCAGAGTACTGAAATTACAGACATGTGCCACCACACCCAGCTTGTTCACAGTCTCTTATTTGTATCATATCTCAACTCAAGTGTCCTTCTTCTGGCATTGTCCTCAAACATTTCCCAAGTAGCTCCTCTCCAAATCCATGGCCTTGGGGCTCTCAGGTGAGTGTGGGTAGGTGCTGGGGATGTTGAGAACATGGGGCTGGGTTATCAGGATTCTGCCAGGCATGCTGAGGAGCCGGGAGAGTAGGAAGAAGGAATGCATTCAAGTCTAGTCTGGGAGGGAGAGCTGGGGGTCAAGGTGAGAAGTGGGCGCCCTACCAGCTACAGAGCTTAGCGTGGAGACCCAGGTAGAAATCGAGGAAGGGGAGAACTTGGCTAGGCACTTGTGAGGAAAGCCTGAGGTGATGGCTACAGATTCTGGTGAGGGACCAAGCCCCTCTTTACTAGTCAGGAGGAGCTGAGCACCTGGTTGTCAGAGTGGCTGTCTAATCAGAGCCAAATCCTGTCAGCTGCTGCTTTTATTTTCATTCTTTTCAAAAATTGAGGGGAAATTTATATAACATAAAGTTAAACATTTTAATGAACAACTCGGGGGCATTTAGTGCATTCACAATGTTGTGCAACCACTACCTCTAATTATAGCAGTTCTAAACCTTTCTCATCACCTTACATGGAAATTTTGTGCCCATGAAGCAATAACTCCTCATTTTGCCATCTTATCAGGCCTTGGCAACCTCTACTCTACTTCCTATCTCTATTCATTTTCCTATTCTGGGTGTTTTGCACAAGTAGAATCATACAGTACAGTCCTTTTCGTATCTGGATTCTTTCATTTAGCACAGTGTTTCAGGGTTCATCCACGTGGTAGCATATATCAGTACTTCGCTCCTTTTTATGGCAGAATAATATTCCATTGTGTTGTATATCACACTTTTGTTGATGCACTTATCTATGGAGAAACATTTGAGTTACTTCTACCTCTTAGTTATTGTGACTAATGCTGTTGTGAACATCTGCACTTATTTTGATACAACTTTCAATTCCTTGGGGGATGGACATACCTTACCATGAGCTGTGTATGGGTATGAAAACAGAAGGTTCCAACTGGGTTTATAATCCCAGCACTTGGGTAGGCTGAGGCAGGAGGACTGCAAGTTTGATCCCAGCTTGGGCAACTTAGCAACCTAGAAAGAACATGTCTCAATAAAAAATAAAAAAGAATGGGCCGGGGATTTAACTCAGTGGTTCCGGCGCCTGCCTTGCAAGCTCAGAGTCCCGAGTTTGATCCCCGGTACCAAAAAAAAAAAAGGATGAAGAAAAAATAAAAAAGAGGCTGGGAATGTAGCTCAGTGAGAAGGCCCTGAGTTCATTTCCCAGTACTGCAAATAAAATAAAACAGACCGTTCTATGGCATTGTTCTCTGTGAAGCAGTCATTGAGTAGTCAGTCTATCTGTGCAGATTTCAGAGAATGACATGGTGAGAACTCTTTGGACTCTGGGTCTAGAGGGTTCTGATTGAGTCCTAACTGCCATTTTTCACTTTCTGATGCCCATTTTTCTCATCTCCGGTATTTGCATATTGGTGTTCCTTCCAGTTCTGACACTTGAGTTCTGCAGTAGACATGAATCTGGCCTTCAAGAAACTTACACTTTTACTGAGCAGAAAAGAAATAGCCCCCAGGGCACAACTGGTGACTCACAGCAGCCAGCAAGTGTGCAATACCAGGAAGTAGTCTTCCAGGCATTTGCGGAAAGAAGTTTTTTTCCGAAGTCTGCCTTCTCCTTGCAACATGAGAAAGCCTTTTCAATGATTTTCCAATTTCTTACTGTAACAGCTGCTGCCGCCACCAGTAATTTAGATGTCTTGGGCATTGCTAAGTCGGTGATATTACCCATAGGGACCGAGGGCAGCAGTAAAAGCCGAAATGGTATAAAGGTTGAATTGCCGAGCTGTCAGGGCTGCCAATTCTGGCTGCATAATACTAGCTCTTTCCTAGGAAATGAGGAGCAGCTGGCCCCCGTCCTCCCTGACCTGGGCAATGGCTGTTTCCTTCCCTAAAGTGAAGGGGCAGCAGCACAAATTGACCCCACCTCTGCCACCCCACACACTCCCACCTGCCTCACAGCCCCTCTGTGCATTTGCTGAAGACACCTTGCACCAGGAACTATCTGCTGCCTCTCCACGAACCACCGTGTCCCCTCTTTGAGTTCCATTTAAACCTTACTTGACAATTGGAAGAATGCGCTGGACAACATGCAGCAGGGACCCATTAAAACATTGCTTTGGTAGATACAAAAATATATTCATTTTCACAGATTTAAATACTTCTCAGCTCTCTCCAAAGGGCTGCATGACAGATGGTTTCAAAGCGAGTCACATTTACAAACAGCAGACAAAAATATTATTTAGTAGATTCTCTATGAGTTCTTCAGAGCCTTCCAGAACCACTCTTTTTCCCCCTACGAGCTCTTTTATTTCTTATTTGCGAAGGCCCAACTAAAAAACCTCTCTATTTCCTAGCAAGATCTCTGTGTATTTCCTGGGTTTCTAGAATATGAGAGCTGAAAGCGGTTCTAGAGCTACGAAGCTGGCACTTGTGTTATTTTTGAAAATGCTACTTGGCCTGAAAATTAGAAATCCTTTAGCTAAATACAAAAAGGAAGCCAAACCTGTAGGAAGTGGGAAAGAAGGGTATAAAAACAGAGTGATCTGAGACAGGAGTTACCACAGGAGTTATGAATCATGTGCATAGTCACTTGGTAAAGTAAATGATGCGTCAATTAAAATCATCAAAATCAGTCTGGGGGTGTACCTCAGTGGTAAATCATATGTGTGGGGTCCTGGGTTCCATCTCTAGTACGGTCAACCCCCCTCCCCCGCAAAAACCCCAAAGTCATCAAAATCACTTCATTGGGTCCAATCCCCAGCGCTTCCTACCAACACACACAACACACAAGCACACGCTCATCAACATCAAGAGTGCCTCCTGGACAACTCCCCTGCTACTGAAGTTTTGAAAAGAGTCACAGTCAAGCACATATCATGAACAGAGAACAAGCCACAGCCCTGGCCTCCAGGAGCATCCACTGTTGGCAGGAACCTAAACATTAACTCCGAAAGGCAGTCAGTGTGTGTCAGAGCCAGATAGCCAGTGGTCCTCATGATCAGAGGAGGGATGAGGTCACAGGGCCTTCTGTGAGTTCCAGCCAGGGGAGATATTCACACCAGAGAGGCCCCACATGAGTAGACGAAGGGCTGAGGACATATCAGATCAACAGAATGCTTTGTTTAGAGGATGAGGGGCCCTTGGGGACAGGTAGAAGGAGGAAAGGGGAGACACTTCAGCTTAGAGGATGATGGGTGCAAATGGTTAGGAAGAACCGAGTGAGCCGAGCCGTGGGTCAGTATCACAGAGCCTGGCTGGAAAGCAGGATGCTTAGCAATGAGCAGGGAGCATGCTTCTTCTGTCAGTGAAGACTACCTTCGTTCCCTTGCTGTTGGCCTGATCCTGGGAGGCAATGGTATTTACACCACCTCTAACACATGTATTGACAAGGCAAGGAGACAGCTTGTTTCTGATGAATAGCACGACTCTGGCTTGTCAGTGAAGCCATCCACAAGGAGTTGGTGCGTTTTCATCTCTCCCAGTGAAATTTTCCTGTTTATTCCTCCCACTCATGTTCTAGAATTTTATTTAAAACACTTTTTGGCCTGCTCTTTAAAATATGCGTGTGCCTCTCTGTGTGAGACTGAGAAACTCAAGTACTCTATTGAGCTTTGAGCTTCTGGAAAGCAGGCCCCACATACATTCCAAGTATTATAATTATGATCCATTATGCATCAGGAGAAGCAATATAGACGGTGCCCTCTTGTTTTGGCTGCACCAGCTTGCATAGCTGCCTCCTGGACAGAATGTCAGCCCAGCCTCAGCTTCCTGTCCTGCCCCTCATCCCAGCAAGTCTGCCTGTCCTGGGCCATGGGGCTCCCTGGGAGCCTGACGAATGCACTGGAAGGGGCATCAGAGAGTCCCAGCTCCAGTCCCCTCCTGCCAGGCAGGTCCAGGACAAGACCCCCTAGGCAGGTGGCTAAGGTGTCAAAAAAGGGAGAAACCAGCAGCCCTCGTGGGCATCAGGCCCAGGGTTGACTCACCCATTTTTTTTTTTTTTGTACCGGGGATCGAACTCGGGTCCTTGCGCTTGCGAGGCAGATGGCAGAACCACTGAGCTAAATCCCCACACCCACCCACCCTGCCAGGAGGGAGGCACTTCCTCAGTTCCCACGGGCAGTTCTCCACGTGTGGCCTGGAGGTCGAGGCTGCAGGTGGCATAGGGATGGAAGAAGAGCACACCTCACCCACACGGAGGCTGAAGCCAGCTGGCACTGCCTCCCTGGGACACGGCATGGCTGCGGGATCAGCACTGAGCTGAGCCTGAACGGTCTCTCAGCTTTTCAGGGAGGTCAGACCCAGGGACTGGCAACCCTTCCAGGCAGTGCAGGGCTGTGGACTCTTCCTCTACCCCACAGGGAGATGAGGAGCAGCTCAGCCATTAGCTGGGGATGGACAGGAGACTGAGGCTTGGATCTTGGAGAACCCACTTGACTCCTGGGCCTGTTACCCAGTCCTCAAGCTCCAAGCATGGCTATCACCTGGAAGGTTGTTAGACAAAATCTCGGCCCCACCCCTGCAGCTACTGCATTACCATCTGCAGTTTATAAGATCCCCCAGGTGGTCTTTATGTGCATTAAGGTCTGAGGAGCACTAGTTAAAAGCAGAATGGAGGGACGAGGATTTAGCTCAGTGGTTCTGGCGCCTGCCTCGCAAGCGCAAGATCCCAAGTTCGATCCCTGGTACCAAAAAAAATAAATAAATAAAATGCAGAATGGAAAGAATCCTCCATTTGCAATGTGAGGACTTGGAGCAGCACTGATGAGTCCCAGCCTAGGCAAGACTGGTGTGTGTGGCTGAAAGTGTTTCCTGCAACCCAGCTCAGCCTTCTCACATACCCAAGAGGTGGGGTTTCCAGCTGACATCCATGAAGGACCTCTGTTTGTAATGAGCATCCATAAAGCAGGGACTGCTTGTATATGTATTTATCTTCTCTACTAGACTGAGGTTAAAAGGCCAGGAATCGTGTTGCATGTGTATGAGTGCATATATAATGAGAGAAAATGGCATATAATTAATGAGTACAGGCTCTGATGTAGGAAGACCTGCCTCTGGGCTCCGCATTCCCACTAACTTAACTCATGAGTTTAGCCAGGCCACGGATCTCTCTGAGCCCATTTCCTTCTCTGTATTCCTGCCACAGTGAAAACCTGCCTCCTAGCATTGTTGGTGGACAAAATGAATCCACATCAAAAATATACCTGGTAAATTAAAGATACTCAATAAATAAGCGACTCCTTCTCTGTGTGTGTGTTGGGGGGAGGTACTGGGGATTGAACCCAGGACCTTTGCAATGAGCTACATCCCCAGTCCTTTTTAATTTTTCTTTTTTGAGACAGGGTCTCACTAAGTTGCCCAGACTAGGCTTAAACTTGCAATCCTTCTGGCTCAGCCTCCCAGAATACTGGGATTACATGTGCTTGACATCACACCCGGATCTGTTTTATTTTTTTTTATCTGTGACAAGGTTGTGCTAAGTCACTAAGCTGCCCAGGCTGCCCTGCAACTTGTGATCCTCCTGCCTCAGCCTTCCAGAGTGCTGGGATTACAGGTGTGCATTACCATGCCTGGCTCAGATCATCGCTGTTATGGAAATTTTTGGCAAGCACAAGAAAGTATAATGAAAAATCCTAAAAATTTGCTATAAAACCACTATTCAAGGAGCACAACATGTTGATCCTACCATTTTGGATTATTTCCTTCCAGATTTGTGTACATATACATAATAATAATTAGCTATTATAAGTATGTATATATACAGACACATAATAATTAGCTATTATAACTGTTGTTTTACACACAAGCTTGATCTCTGCAGAAAATGAGCCAGCTGGGTTTCCTTCCTTGCTGAGTGCTGAGTGTGGGAGTTCTGGAAACCCAGGCCTTGAAACTAGCCAAGCTGAGACATTTCCCTGATTCCAAGACCACCCTCTGTTACTCAAATCTCTGACTGGTGCACGTTGTACAACCAACATACTTTTGAAGACTATGCAGGAGAAGAAAAGGGGATAATTCCTCTCCCCACCCATCATAGAGGGCCATGGCTGACACCCCTTTAAAAAGGTCAGATTGACAAGGAAAAAAGACAGGTTAACAAATTTATTTGATCCGAGTTGTATGTGACACGAGAGGCTAAAGATTGAAGATCCAAAGACTCAAGATGAGCTACCCATTTTTATGCTTGTTTGAAGTGTGGACAGCTGTGTAGAAATGTGATTGGGGATAAAGGTGGGATCCGACGCAATGGAGTGAGTGGGGAAGGCCATTGAGGTCTGTCTGTTCAGATTTTTCCTGGCTTCTCTGAACAGCATTCCTTCCTTGCAGGTGTAGGGCAGGACCCCTTCGGGAATGGGAGTCTTATGATCTACCACCAGACATGGCAGCTCAGGGAATTTCTTTATGACTAGCTCCAAGACAGAAAGGCAAGGACAGGTTAGAGAAATATTTTTAGGTTTTATGGCTGGCTTTGGGAGAAAGGGGTCTAGTTCCTATGACTGCCTTGGGGAAGAGAAACCCTAGCTTGCCTTGGGCAGGGGAGAAAGGGCAGCAGGAGTCAAAGGACACAGATTAGAAAGCAACTGTGCTTCTGAGGCAGCTTAGGAGGCTTTTACTTTGGGGTGTCATTTTCTGAGCCCCAACAACTATAGGCAGAATAGGAGGTGGTAAAATCAGAACACATTTGAATTGGCCACCAGTCAAGCACAGTCTGTATCTCAAATCCACCGCTTATTTTTAAGGAAATAATGAGGAGTTGAAAAGGGGTTAGGAAGCAAATGCCTTAACTCTGGTTTTGTGTGCCACAAACCCTCCAAGCCAGGTGGAATTTCCACTTTAATTGGGAGAGAGAGGAGGCACTTGAAATGGAGCTTGGGACACATTCTTTCATTGATCTAGGGGAGAGAAAAACATATTTAAAAGGCAAACAGAAATCCTCACAATCTCACATCCACTATGCTGGACATGTGTGCCCCTGATCTCTCTGGGCTTTCTCTGGTTGAAGCTTTCATTATCCAGATAAATGCTACTTCTCTTTCTTCACGCAAATCTTGCTCTTGATTTGGAGAGTGCTACATTTGCAGTAAGAAGGCCTGGTTTCAAATCCTCACGTTTGCCACTGGAAATAGCTACGAGGCCTTGGGTGTGACGTTGAACCTCTCTGATCTTTTAGGTTTTACATCTGTACAATGGGGATAAATGGGACAACTTCTCTCCTTGGGTTAGTGTGAGAATTCACTGAGACAGCCCCCACGAGTACTGGGGCACAAGGAAGAGGTGGATAAATGAGAGGCAGACTGGCTCAGGATATAGCTCAGTGGTAGAGTATGTGCTTGGCATGAGGGCAAGGTCCCGGGTTCAATCCTCAACACCACAAAAAAAGAAAAAAAAAGAGGGTAGGGCTCTGGGCTGTAACTCAGCAGTAGAGGGAATTGCCTAGCATGCTCAAGGCCTGGTTCAATCCCAGCACCAGACAGAAAGAGGGAGGCAGTGAGAGAGGAAGGAAGGAGAGGGAGGCAGGGTAGCATGTCCTTTCTCCCTATACCTGACACAGACATCATTTTGCTAACAAATCCAAAATTTGCTTGTCTTTCAGCTCTTCACCAAATCCTTGTGTCTTGTCACCAGTTCAGACTGGGGAGGGTCACCTGAGATTTGGGTAGCCTGAAGAAGAAAGGCAGAGCTGTGGACTGGGCTATACATCTTTATTCTCTGATCCCACTCAGCTGCATGCGCTTGCACGGCAGTCCAACTATATACAGGGGTCTACATAATAGTGGCGATGTGCCAGCATCAGCCTTGGTTATGTCAGTTATTTACACCGAGTCTGTGAGGTGTGCCTGCTCTGGAGTTCTGCTGACTTGGACTTAATGTCCACCGGAAATCACCCTCCCACAGCCTGAACCATAGTGCAGCTATTTTAGGCTTAATTTTTCCCTATACCTTGATGCTGTTTAGATCCCAGTCTGTTTTGCTTACAATTTGTCCAAATGGCTGCTTTCTAGACATGTATTTCTCACATCTACAGCTTGGTCCTCATCAATGGTCTGGGCTCCACCATTTTTTTCCCTGTACAGGGAATCGAACTCAGGACCTTGTGCTTGCCAGGCAGGCATGGCACCACTGAGCTACATCCCCAGCTGGGCTCCACCATTCAGCCCCTCCTAGACCCATGTCCTACTCTGTTCTATCTGTGAAGGACTTACATTCACCTCTTGCACTTTGTCATTTCTCCTTCAATAGTATTGCTGGGACAACCTCACCAGTTTTCTAAACTTCGTTTTTTTTTTTTTTTCCAGGACTGGGGATTGAAACGAAGGCCTTGGCACTAAGCTACATTCTCATCCCCTCCCTTTTTCATTTTTAAGTTTTGAGACAGGTTCTTGTTAAGTTGCTGAGTTCTCTAGGCTGGGCTTGAACCTACGATCCTCCTGTCTCAGCTTCCCAGTTTCCTGGGTTTACATGTGTACAGTTTATCACTACATCTGACTAAACTTCCTTTCTTAGTTTTAATTCCACTCATTTCAACGGGCTTGCTTAAAAAACAACAACAGGGGCCGGGGATTTAGCTCAGTGTTGCCAGCGCCTGCCTGGCAAACGCAAGGCTCTGAGTTCAATCCCCTGTACTGGGGAAAACAACAACAACAACAACAACAACAACAACAAAAATCCCCAGGCTAGGCGTAGTACACACCTGTAAACCCCAGTACTCTGAAGGCTAAGGTAGAAGGATCTTGAGTTCAAGTCTAGCCTGGACCACATAGTAAGACTGTCTCAAACAAGCAAACAAAAGTAACAATAACAAAAAGAAACAGAATAAAACTATTAATCTTATAGTCAGACTCAAGGGGAAAAAAATGTTCTTCTCACTGCAAATCAAAATAGTTACCCTTTCCAGGCATGATGGTACATACCAGTGCTCCCAAATACTAAAAAGCTGAGACAGAAGGATCACTTGAGCCCAGGAGCTGGAGAACAGCCTGAGCAACACAGTGAGACCTTATCTCAAAACAGACCAAACAAACCCAAAAATTGGGCTGGGAGTATAGCTCAGTGATAGAATGTGTCACTTAGCACGTGCGAGGCCCTGGGTTCCATCCTCAATGGTAGAAAAAAAATCTATCTCTCCTGAAAAACCCCCCCTGAATATTAATAAAATGATGATAGCCTGTTCTGGGAAGGTACAATTAAAGGACACTGTCAAGCAGACTGGGGGTGTAGAGCAGACTTAGCTTGAGGCCTTGGATTGATGTTCAGCACTGCAAAAACAAAAACAAACGAACAAACAAACAAACAAGGACACTTTGACCCACTGCAGTTAGAGTTTCAACCCTTTGCAAAACAAGCGTGCTTTATGGAACCATAAACATACACATAGACGTTTAACCCCTCAATTTCAATTTCTGGGAGACAACTTAAAGGAAATAGACATTTTATATATATGATATAGTTTTATTTGTGACAGAATCATTAGGACCAAAAAGAAAATTGTAAAATAAGTGATACTGGATTCACTAGATGTAGTGTTAGTGTGCAGCTACAAAAATAACTGTGAAGTCTCTACATGAAAAGTTTATAATAGGGGGGCCGGGGATTTAGCTCAGTGGTTCCAGTGCCTGCCTCGAAAGCACAAGGACCCGAGTTCAATTCCCGGTACCAAAAAAAAAAAAAAGTTTATAATAGGGGTCAGGGATTTAGCTCAGTGGTGCTGCCGCCTGCCTCGAAAGTGCAAGGTCCCAAGTTCGATCCCCGGTACCACTCACACACACAAAAAGAGTTTATAATAATTGTCAAAGCAAGGTACAAAAAGTGTGGGTGTATCTACATGTTGGGAAATGACTAAAAAATATAACAATATTCTACTAGTGTCTGTGTTTAGGAGGTATAGTTATGAATAGGGAGGGTGTTTACTTTTCAAAGTTTCTGTAATATGGTTATATTCCTGTTGTAAACATGTATATTAGGGCTGAGGAATTGAGCTCAGTGGTTCCGCTGCCTGCCTCGCAAGCGCAAGGTCCCAAATTCAATCCCGGGTACCAGGGAAAAAAAACAACGACACGTATATTATATGTGTTCCTTTCATAAACGTATATCTGAAGTCTCCCTGGAATTAGGGAGTTGTGAAAGGAGTTCCTTTCCCAAAGAAGGGCCATTAAGCAGCAGCAGCACCCTACCCAGCATATGTCAGTCAAGCCTCCCATAAACCAACCCTCAACGCACCCCTCCCCCTTTTTGGAGTGCTGGGGTTGGAATCCAGGGCCTGCACACACTACTCAAGTGCTCTGCCTCTGAGCCGCAGCCCAGGACTGTAGTTGTGAGCCCACTCATTCCCCAAGCCAAAGATAGGAAGGTGGGCAGAGTCTGTGCCCTACCTACTCTACTCGGGGAGCACTTGCTAAATCTTGAGCTCCCAACAAAGCACCTGGAGGCCTGGAAATGAAAGGTAAGAGGAGCTCAGGAATTTCGGGGAGAACAGGCAATCCCTTTCACTCTAAGCTTTGCTCCACTACCACTTTGGGGAAGAGAAGTTCAGGCAGAGTTAGGAAAGAAAAAAATCTGTGTGGCTAAGCTCTTTAAAATATGGTGAACTGGGGCAAATACTTCCCAGGGAGAAAGTTTTAGGGGCAAATTGGAATACTAAAAGAGGCAATTCAGGTGTGTGTGCCTTGCAGTGACTGGGATTTAGGGATTTCTCTAAACTGTGGGCTGGATTTAGAAGACAAAGGAACAGGATTGGGTGCTGGCTGTTTTAGGGCTGGAAGAGATTTAGGAATCTGGAAAGGAATTAGTTTCCTGAGTGGTGCCTACTAAGTGCCAGACATTTTAAAAACATTATCCCTTTTAATCCCCAGGGTAGCTCAGACAGGAAGGTATTAGGTATTGTCTTTGATTTACAGGGGAGGAAACTGAGGCTCAGAATAACTGCCCCAGGTTACACGTTGGCCTGCGGCACAGCCAGGAGGCAACCCTCCAGCTGCCTGATTCCAAAGCCTGTGCCCTTTTCTCTGGGTCTGGGTCAACCCCTTTCTTTTGAATTGGAGGAAGCTGATAGTCCAGGAGGGGAAGTGATTACACCTTGTTGTACAACTCATCCAAAAGAGGGCAGGACTTGAAGCAAAGTCTTCTGATCTCCAGCCCAGTGCTTTTCCCACTACTGCACAGGGCCAAGCAAGCACCCACCTTCAGCAACAGGCCTCTGCCTAACCTGCTCCTTCAGCGAGTTCTCCTTTCTGGGGCAGCTGATAGTTTGTCAGGAAGCCCAGGTTGATGTCTCTGGCTTGCTTGCAATTTGGGACTTATTAATATCTGTATTATTTTTATTGCATTTGATTGTTCATTTCTGTATTTCCTCCCAGGCTGAGAGTATTTGTTGAAAAACATTATCTGTGAAATAAAGAACATGTAACTGAATACATAAAAGCTGTTTGCCCTGGGGCTTTATGTTTGAAACTGAAGTCCACACGACCATTGAGTGTATTATCTGGATGATATCTAATACCACCACTTTGGAGTGTGAGAATGAACTCTTTTCTTAAAAGAAAAAAAAATCAGAAAAGAATATTGACCTTCCTAATGTTTCCCAGCACAAAGAAATCCATCTACTGTAGATTCCAAGACAGACCAGACCAATATGTTGACATGCTGGGCTCAGATTTCATTCCTGAAAATCTGGAACCTTATGCTGTATAAATAACATGATCTTTTCCTTCATTCGAATTAAGGCGAGAAACAATTGCTGGCAGATCGCAGGGTTTGCCCTCCCCCTAACTGTCCCCACAAGTCCTAGCTTGCTACCCACAAGTCATGACTCGCATATTTTCATTTGAAGAGTTTTGAAATGTTCTGAAAATCATAGGGGGAAAGAGAACCAAATCCTCTTGAGAAATAGAGTAAGGGAAAAAAAACTCAAGTAAAAAAAAAAAAAAAAAAGAACATGAAGAGATATGTCTTGCATGCATAAGTTTATATTGAAATCGCTCATGGACTTGATAGTAAATTCCCTAGCATAACTTTGTTAGCTACAGAAACACTCTTAGAAACTGTTTTACAGACAAGGTATGTGAACGAGGCCACAGAAGAAACCAGCTAACTTGCACTCCTCTGGGCCGGTCAGAAGATCTAAATACCACATTTTCATCTTGGTAGAACAAATTTCTACCTGAATTTATATCATTTCCTTGTAAAAAATGTTCATAATACCAAAGTTATTCGTAGAAGTCATTATAATTTTAAACATGTATAGATCTCTTAGAGCAGCATTACATTCACTTCTATTTAAGCTAGTCAAACCCTCTGTTTTTCTAGAATATTCAAAAAGCAAGAGAGTTGAGGGCAGTTACCATGCCTTATTCTTCTGTATATTTCCCATAGTGCTTAGCACTGTGTCTTGTACCTGGGGTCCATATATATGAATTAAATGAGTGGAAATTAGCCTATTAGCTAATTCCTAGGCTAGTACTTGGTAGTACTTTCTGAGAGACAATGGAATGTACTGTAGAGACAGAACTGGCTTGGAGGCTGAGTGATTTTGAATAAATGAGTCCAGTCAGTGAATTGAGAGAATCAGGCCCTCTGACATTCCATTGGCTTTTGCCATCCAGACTTACTCCCTCCAGCCCACGCACCCCAGCGTGCCTTCCAGTGTGTTCCCATTGTTAGGATCAAGTCCACACTTCCCAGGTTCTCCATGATCCTCCCTGCCAAACCCATCTCCCAAGTGTCCCTGGGTCCTGCCCTCTCCCAAACTGTGCTTCAGCCACAGCAACCCTTTTTGAGTCTCTGTGCTCCCTCCCAAAGATCACGGACCACTCTTGCCCAGCGTCCTGCCTCTTACTAGAACACCCTGCTCCCACTCCTTGGCCAGCAAACATCTGTTCATCTTTTATTTAGGTCTTATGTCTCCTTCAGGAATCTCCTCTTGTTTCTGCAGCCAGAATACAGCAATCCCTTTTCTATGCTCCCATGACACCCTGTACATGTCTGTGCACAACACCTATCACACTGGGTTGAAATGAACAGCTCAGAGGGCCAGGGGTGTGGCTCAGGGGTACTGCACTTGCCTACCATGCACAAGCTCCTGGATTTGATCACCAGCACCCCCCCCCCAAGCAGAAGTCAGTGGCTTATGTGTCTGTGTCATCTGCTAAAAGGGTGAGATCCTTGAGTGCAAGGAGTTGTGATCATTTCTGAACATAATAGTGCCTAGCATTGGGCTTGGATATAATAGCCTAGCCCATTAAATGACATTTACACTGTTCTGAGTTGGGTTTTATGGTGGTTTTTTTTTTGGTTTTGTTTTATTTTGTTTTTAGCTACATCTCCAGCCACTTATTTCTTTGTTTGCTTATTTACTGACAGGGTCTCACTTAGTCACTAAATTGCCCAGGCTGGGCTCAAACTTGCAATCCTCCTGCCTTAGTCTCCCTGAGTGCTTGGATTATAGCCTGAGGAGTTTTAATGGGTAAGACCACAGTAAGACACCATTAGGGATCTTTGGGTTGAGGAGTGGTAGGAAGGAGAGACTAGGATACGCGGAGGCTCCCAATCTCCTTATAAGCACTATCATCTTTCATTTCTAGAAGCATTAGGATAATAGTCAAACAAATGCCCCTGTTGCCTGGGCTTCTCCAGGCATCCCACCCTTCCACTCCCCTTCCACCCTGCCCCACAGCCCACTTCCCACCAAGGGAAAAAGTGGAGCAGCATCTCCAATCTCAAGATGATCCCCTAGCTCACTGGCTAGACATTTGGGCCTTTGTCAGTCAGAGGGGCTTTCCAAGGCAACAGTAGACTTTGCTCTTCAGAGGGCCCCAGAGCCTTCTAGGGGCAGCCATGGCTGCTTGTCAGTGGCCTCACAGATTGCTTCAGGGGGCCTGAGCAGTGGGCAACCACCATGGTGCCTCAGTTCTGACTCACCAGGGGGCAGATTCCTCTGTGTGTTCCAGACTCATGTGCTATCCTACTTTATAACTGCCAGAAACTCTCCTCAAAAATGAAATTCTGGAATAGGGGAGCTGGAAAGGTCCCTAGCCGAGAACTTATCCAACTCACTCAGAGTACAGATGAAGACACAGGGCCAAAGCCTGAAAGGAGTTGATCCCCAACTCACTGGTTGATTGATTGATTGCAGAGCTGGGGATTGAAAGCACGAGTACTTTACCACTGAACTACACTCCCAGCCTTTATTTTTATTATTTATTTCTTTATTTCTTTTTTGGATTTGGAGACAAGTTCTCTCTGAGTTGCCCAGGCTACCTTCAAACTTGTGATCCCCCTGCCTCACCCTCCTTAGTAGCTGGGATTACAGGCTTGTGGCACAAACCCAGATCTTTGACTCTTGATTCCTAGTGCAGAGATCCTTTCAGCAGCCTCGCAAGTCCAGTGCCCTGGACTCACTCCTTCTGATGGTACTGCTACACTTTTGCTGCTGAGGGGCACAATGTAATGCATGTGTTTTTTTGCCAGATGTTCTCCCTGTTTTATTTGCTCACCAAAGTAGGTACCACATAGCTATACCCAGCCTAGGTCCTGTAAGGAGCCCCAGCCAGGTAGCAAGGCCACTATTGCCTCTCTTCCCCACCTGCCACTATTATGAAAGGTCTTGTGATCCACTCTGACCCCATTCCCTTCTTTCTGGGCCTTCTGTGAATATTCAGCCAGGTGGAAACCTGAGCCTAGGTCTTTCATACACAGGAAAGAAAGGCTCCCACAGTGGGCACGCCAGTGGGAAGGCCACACTCCTCCGGGAGGACTGCGGCTCCACCAGGGAGGTGTGGGAAGGTGTTGGTTGCACACTCTCTCCAGCCCTTTGGGGAGCCATCCAGCAAGGACACACATGCATCACTCTCCTGCCCCCCTCCTTTCTCTAAGAGCCCTGGCTGTCACGTGGCCTTCGTTCATTTGGAAGTCGGGACCCTATTACTCCCTTCCAAATCCCCTAGCCCTATTTGCTCCCAGTAAATTTAAACAACTGCCTGAGTGGGTCTAAACTCCCCTTTGTGCTATAATTAGGCTGGAACAAGGCTCACACCAAGACAGAAATACTGTACAGGGGCGGGTTATACACTGCTGCTGGTCCCCACAGTAGGGAAGTAGTGACCTTTTGAATGGGAGGATTAACACATTAGCACATAGATTCCTGTTTCCGGGAGGCTTGAATTCTAGGATAAGCACTCCAGCTTGGATGGGAGGGGAGAGGAAGGGGCAGCCATGCACACTGAAGACTTTGTGTGTTCCTGGGTACCTGGCGGGTAAACACAGGCAGCAATCAGGGAATGGCAGCCAAGACCCTCCCGGGCTCACCGTGTGCATGGCAAGCACTAGAACCCAGGACAGGGAAGCACTTCCTGTTGTCTCCTTCTTCCTTCCTCTCAGGCGGCATCGGGAGCTGGTGTGCTGTGGTGCAGCCCAGAGGCCAGGGTGCCCAAGGCAGAGCACCTGGAGAAGCCGTAGTGTGACCTTAGGCAGGAGCTTGCACTTCTCTGACTTGTTTCTTCATTTGTGCAGTAAGGGACAGTGATGACTGTTTCAGGAGGCTGGGAGGAGGATTAAATGAGATAGCATATAAAAGCACCTAGAAACAAGTACCACATTGCAGACCCTCAACAAATGGTAATGTGTCACCCCAGATAGGCTCTCCTGCACTCACACTGGCAAGGACCTCAAAGTCCCCACTCAATCTCAGCTTTACTCCCTTGCTGGCTCACTTGTTCTTTTTTTTTTTTTTTTTTTTTTTGGTACCGGAGATTGAACTCGGGTCCTTGTGTTTGCAAGGCAGGCCACAGAACCACTGAGCTAAATCCCTGGCCCCCATCGCTCACTTGTTCTTGTCTTTCTTTTCTCCTTCTTTTTCTCCTCCTCCTCCTCCTTCTCCCTCCCTTCTTTGTTTTGTAGTGTTAGGGGTGGAACCCAGGATCTCTTACATGCTAGGCAAGTGCTGACCCACTTGAGCCATGGCCCCAGACCTTGAATGTCATCTCTAACTCCATTTCTAGCTTGTCTTTTATTATATGAGGCCCAGTAGAAGTGGCTTTGGTCACCCAGCTCTCAGTGAAAGGGCTCAGGCCTGGAACAAGGTTGTTCCAAGTTGGTGATCAGCTCAGCCTGGCTATTCTCACAGGAACTCATTTGGAGGAAGCCTTCAAGTTCTCAAGGAGCATAGGGGAGGTGGTGGTGGAAGCTCCAGCATTGCATCCATTCATGGAAGTACGATAAAGTGGGTCCCTGGGTAACAGGTTTATTTAGAAGACACAGAGAAAAGCTGGAACATTACCAGCTTTATGCCCCCCCCCCCCCGCACTGGGGATTGAACTGAGGGCTTTCATACTGAGCTACATCTCCAGTCTTTTTTTATTTGGAGACAGGGTCTAATTAAGTTGCCCAATTATCCAGGCTAGGCTCAAACTTGTGATGCTCCTGCCTCAGTCCCACCAAGTGCTGGGACTGAAGTTCCATGTCTGGTTTAGAGCATTCCCTCTTTTCAAGGGGGAGAAGATGGGTGGGGAGGTGGGAAAAGAGAAAAAAATACCCTTAAAAACCTTTGAAATCTGAAAAGAACCTGACAGTAATAAAATTTGTCTCAAATTGAACAAAAACAAGATTCAGGGAAATGTCTCGGTTGTTGAGTTCCTAAAATAATTACCTGTTCCTGTACCCCTGGGGTAAGATTTGTGGCTTGGTGATCAGGCCAGTGCTTAACCCTGTGAAGGGACTGGAGTGAAGCCTCCCTCCCCCCACACCAGACTCTGCTTTACACACAGCATGGGGTGGGGTGGGGGCTCCTTTTCTTGGCTTTGCTTTCTCTGTTTAGCTCAGGATTGGCAGATGATGTGTCAGCACAAGGCACTGCATATCTGCAGGCCTCAGTTTCTCCCTCTGTAAACAGTGGATAACAAAATCTGCTCTGCCTGAATACCAGTGCAGGCATAGCAGCTGAGATTTCGGATGAAATCTTAACATTCAGCGAGCATGTATGTTCCAGGAGTGCTCCTTTAAGTCCAAGTTCTTGAAATTTTGCTTTGCAAATTGTAAATAGATTGCCCGTCCCTGACAATGTTTTTTTTTTTTTTTTTGGTACTGGGGATTGAACTCAGGACCTTGCACTTGTGAGGCAGACAGCTGAATCACTGAGCTAAATCCCCAGCCCTATGTAAAGTATTATTATTGAAGGTGGGATTCAGAAGTGTGAAGGCCTTCTTTGCAATGAATATACATTTGAAGGCCAAACACATGTACAGCTCAGATGGAGCTCAGGATGACTTTAAATCTGCCCCTTAAAACATCTCCATGTTGCGTCCATCAGGCCAGAATGGCTGAAATCTGCTTTGGGACTAGCAACTCTTTCAGGGGAATAATGATTTGTGGGGGGAGGGTCAAAGGTCAAGAATGCTAATTTCATGTCTTTTACTCTTGGAGTAGCTTTAGGGGACTGGCAAGCTAGTGAAAAATGGTTTGGAGTTTGTAAACATCTTGTATTTCCTTGCCAAGCTTTCTTGTTGGCAGCTAGCCCTTGGGGCAGAGGAAAGGACTTGATGCAGTGAGGGGCTAAACAGGTGGGGTGCAGAGCCTGCCTTGCACTCAGAAAGCCTGACAGCAGGAGGAAAGGCCAACACCTGGAGTGACTCCCCGAGGGTCAAGGCGGAGCACCTTAAGTCACTCCAGGAAGTGCTGCCTCTGGAGCCAGGCCCCAAGCAGGAGGTCTGCTCCCTTTGATTTCTAGAGCAAGAAATCCCCATTATGCCAGCAAAGCCTGGCAGTGTCCCAGGAACAAATAGCCACCAAGGTTAGGGTGCCAGGGTCTCACAGTTAGTCATTTTGAATCAGTTAGGACTTTGGATCTGCAAAGTTGGTCAGAGAAGCAGGATGCGTGGTTAGGACTAAATCAGAAACTTAAACACTCTCCTGCGTGGAGAACTCATTACCTTAGCAGACAACCTATTTAAATTTTAATGGCTCTGACTTCCTGGTAGAGAATTGAAATCACCCACCTTTTAACTTCTCCCCTTTGTTCCCAGCTCTGCCTTTAGGAACAACCTTGGATTAAATCTGCTCCCTCTTTCCCCAACAGACTTCAGCAACATTGTTCCTCAGACTCTCACATTTGGTTGTGGATTTGCTGTGGTGATATTTAGTTGTTTGGATGCCTTTTCATCTTGAGTGTGTGTGTGTGTGTGTGTATGGTTTTAGGGCTGGAACCCATGGTTGCTGTACCACTGAGTTATGTCCCCCCACACCCTTTTTGAGTCATTCTCAGTAAATTGCCTCAAATTTGTGGTCCTCCTGCCTCAGCTTCCCAAATAGCTGGGATTACAGGCACCTGCCACCATGCAGCTCTGTCCTGATGATTCTATGCAAGGAAGAATTTGATCCTAAGCAAGGATATGGCAGTCAATAAGGCATATGACTCAGTGTGCACTGTCCTCCAACTTCTGCAGAAGAAAAGGCCCCCTAATTTTTCCCTATCATCCAGAATGCTATGCTTCGGCTAACACAGGAAATGTTACAGTAATGTTTGGGAAATGAAATAGCCCCCAGAAGCAGTATCATAGAACCCCATAGAGTTTGTGCCTTTGCTATGGTAGTAGTAACACCCAAAAGACGTTTCCCACATTAAAGATATCTTAAAAGTTCAGGCATTTCAAAAATATGGCCCCATCCACCTCACCCCCATGGTCTTTGGCTTCTATCACTTTTAACAGGCAGTTTGCTGTCAAAAACTCAAATTTAGAGAAGGAAATCTGGGGACATGCCATAGAGGTGATTGCATCTGATCTACTGAGGGACATGCTGAGCTACTCCCTGGGCCACATCTGCTACTCCTGTGTGCTCCTAGCCTGCCTTTCCCTGCTGAACTGCCCTTGGTGTGCCTAGACTCTGGTCTCTCTGCTCAGTCTGCACCAGCCAACCAGCCACAATCATGTGAATGCCATTTAACACAACTGAAGCTGGGGCTTCTAATGAGCCTGTTGACCAAGTCCCCAAGGTCAGACAGTCAGCAACTTCTATTGAGGCCTTACCATGTTCTGAGTGCTGATCTAGTTGCCCTGAGAGGGAGAGGGGAACAAAAGGAATAAAGCCAGAAGCCCTTGTCTCCAGCGGGCTTACCAGCCTAATTAGCCATCTCCAAGCAACTCAAGGACCCTTAAACAGCTCAGACACAAGTGGGTCTAATAGGGAGAGGAGTGAGCCCAGGCGAGAGTCTAAGTTTCTTGAAGGGAGGGCCCGAAGCTTTGTGTCTCCTAAGGAAGAGCCTCTCTACTTCCTCATTAACCTTTTGTTTGGAGCAATTACAAGGACCTCAGGCCTGGCCAGTCTCTTCTTTCTCTCCACTCTCCCTTGCTTGAGAGTTCATTGACTTCAGATGGGGGCTTTTCAAACCTTGATGAGAGGGCTCCATAGGCCTATAATGTAAGGTACATCTATTTGGAGATCAATCTTAGGGATAGGAACATGAAGCCCTCCACCTCCTTTTTTGTTTAAAATTGTTCTACGGTTGCTGAGGATTGAACTCAGGGCCCTAGGCATGCTAGGCAAGAGCTCTACCATCCTAACCTTTTCCTTTTTCTTTCCTTTCTTCCTTTTTTTTTTTTGAAGTGCTAGGAATTGAACCCAGAGGCCTCCTGCATGCTAGGAAAGGGCTCTGCCCCTGAAGGTCTCCTCTTGAGTGTCTTCCCCCATTACCTCCTCCTTTATAATAATAAGAGAAGTGAGACAGGAGATTAGGGTGTGGTAAAACTGGCTGGAGAAGTGGGTGTGGCCTGTTAATTACAAAATCCCAGGACACATTTTGCAGAACAGTTCCAAAAACCCTACACATGGATGTCTTATGAGAATTTGAGCAGGTTTTGATAGGATAACCTGGACCTGAAGTCAGCCTGAGGAGTGGGCAATACAAAAAGGATGGTTGCCACTGAGTTTTTGTTCAGTGTTTGCTCTTGCGTAGATGGCCTGCCCTCATGATGTTGGATGTTCTTCTTTTCTTGCTTTTACTTGGCCAAACTTGCTCTGCAGAGCCTGTTTCTTTTCCTACCTTGAATAAAACTTTGCTACCATTTGCTCTTTTCTTGTTCAATTCTTTGCTCAGGGCAGAAAAAACCTAGAAACCATCTCCAGAAGGAGACTCTAAGACCCAAAATCCTGTAACAGAAGTAATAATAATAGCAGCTTCTAATTAGTGACTACCTCCTCTGTGCCTGGCACTTTGCCTTTAGTATCTCATTTAATACAAGTTTATATAAATTATTCCAATGGAAAGGATTCTGTTTAAATTAAATAAAAATTAAAATTATTCTTTTTTTATTTGCTCAGAAACCTTAATCTACAAAAATAAGAAGTCATTCTTCACTTGACTTAACAGTGATGAAAACTCACCCAGAGTCTTAGGTCTCATTTGGAGTTCTTCTGCAGGTTGGTGAAAATGAATCTGAAGAGGGCCCACATTATTGGATAGCACCTTCTGAAAATGGCTCACCAATTAAACGTCACCGGGTTCTGGGTTGTTCACCTCTCCCTCTGGAGTTAAATTCCAGGTTCTTCTCATGTGGAACAAAGAATTGAACAAAACAAGCAAAAAGCAGTAAGAAAGTAAAAGTGAAGAGTGGGAGAAGAAATTGGCTTGGCAGAGCGAGCTTGGGCTGAATAAAAGAAGAAAAAGCAATAAAAGGACACCCTGGAGAAAGTAGGGTGGGCTACTATGAAGCAAGTCACGACAGCAGGCTCTTTTGGGGTCTGTGTCCTTTATGTTGTCAAAATCTCAAGGAAACCTGTGAGAAGGTCTACATACAGGTCCTGAGAGGCGGTGCTAGGATACCACACCTCAGGCTGATGTTAAGTTTAGGCCATAAAACCTGCTCCAGTTCTCACTAGAAGTCCACGTGCAGGGCTTTGGGAAGTGTTTTGTGCAGTGTTTCAGGATCTTTGTAAATAACAGGTCACATCTAATTCCTCAGCCAGCTCTCCCATGCCCTAATCTCTTATATCACCAAGATAAAACCCAGAAAAAACACAAAAATTTCCCAATGTACAGGTCGGATCCTGCCACAAGACTTGCCATCACAGCACCATCTCCCAGTAGCAAAATGCTGGTAACATCTAGGCAGTGGAACATTTATTTATTTATTTATTTAGTATATCCTATTATTGGTACATTTTAGGTACACAATATAATGACATTCATCATTGGAGATATACACTTTTACATACTTTCTTCGTTCTTATTTTTTCCCCCTTCCCCTGCCCTCCCTTTAACCCCTCTATCCCTCCCTATTTACAAAGACTTTGTTTCCTTTTTTCATTTTCTCATATTAATTCCATTCCCTTCTTTCCTTTCCCCTACCCCTCCCACTTCCCCCTCCCCTTTGCCCCTTTTCTTCCTATTTCACATTATCTAGTGTACCTTTTAGTCCTTATTTACACTTTCAGTTTCTCACACCAGAGAAACTATTCGGTATTTACACATATGTGTCCTATTTCACTTAAGAGTATCACCTCAATGTGCATCCATTTAGCAATAAATGTCTCTAATCTCTCATTTTTGATGGCTGAGTAGTACTCCATTTTATAAAAATACCACATTTTCTTTATCCAGTCTCCAGTTGATGGTCATGTGGGCAGTTTCCAAGTTTTAGCTGTTACAAAATGTGCTGCTATGAACATGGGTGCACATATACCATTGTGGTATGATTATTTGAATTCTTTTGGAAAGATACCCAGCAGGGGAATAGCTGGGTCAAATAGACTTTCAGTCCTAGTTCTTTGAGGTATCTCCATACTGATTTCCACAGTGGTTGCACCAGTCTACACTCCCGCCAGCAGTGGAGCAGGGTTCCTCTTTCCCCACAGCCCCACCAGCATTTGTTATTGGTTGATTTCATGATAGCAGCCATTCTTTCTGGAGTGAGGTGGAATCTCAGCATTGTTTTCATTTGCATCACTGGAATGACCAGTGATGTTGAACATTTTTTCATATATATATATTTTTTTGTACCGGACTTCGAACTTGGTCCTTTTGCTTGGGAGGCAGGCGGCAGAACCACTGAGCTAAATCCCCAGCCCTTCATATGTTTATTTGCCATTTCTAATTCTTTGTCTGAGAAATGTCTGTTCATTTCAGATGCCCATTTTTGGATTGGGTCTTTAAATTTGGGAGGTCTGATTTTTTTAAGTTCTTTATAGATTTGAGATAGTAGACCTTTGTCTGAGGGACCGCTGGTGACATTTTTTTCCCACATTGTGGGTTGTCTCTTCACACTGCTGGTGGTTTCTCTTGCTGTGCAGAAGCTTTTTAGTAAGAAGAGATCCCACTTGTTGATTGTTTGTGCTAGTTCACGGGCAACTGAGGCTTTGTTCATAAAGTCTTTTCCTACATCAATGTCTTCAAGAGTTCTACCTAACCTCTGTTCCAGCTGGTTCAGCGTTTCTGTTTTAATATTTAGATCTTTAATCCATTTCAACTTTAGTTTAGTGCATGGTGAAAGATTTAGGTCTAGTTTTAATCTTTGGCAAGTTGAAACCCAATTTTTCCAGCACCGTTTATTAAAGAGGCTATCTTTCCTCTGGTGAGGGTGTTTGGCTCCTTTGTCAAAGATGAGGTGGCTGAGTGTGTCTGGAGTTGTTTCTGCATCTTCTAATCTGTTCCACTGGTCCTCAGGTCTGTTTCTTTGCCAGTACCATGCTGTTTTTACCACAGTAGCTTTGTAATGTAGTTTCAAGTTGGGGGTTGTGATACCCCCGCCATGTCTCTGTTACCTAGAATTGCTTTTGTTATTCGGGGTCTCTTCTTGTTCTGAATGAATTTTTGGATTGTTTTCTCAAGGTCTGTGAAATATGGTGCTGGGATTTCAATTGGGATTGCATTGAATCTATATAGCAGTTTTGGAAGTATGGCCATTTTCACTATGTTGATCCTTCCTACCCAGGAGCAGGGGATGTCTTTCCATTTTCTGATATCATATAGATGTAATGTTTCAACCACAATTTTGTCAGCATTGTCACTTGAAGTTATTTTTGTAATTGGCTGCTTGTGCAACTCAGTGGCCTCAATTGCAGAGAGCTTGCCTAGCATGTGCAAGGCCCTGGGTTCAATCCATAGCACAAAAACATTCTTATATTAGTTTTCAAATATTATTTCAAAATTTTTATGTCTTCCATTCCAGTTAAATGAAATCTTAGGCACATATTTAATTTGAGATCTGCATTTAATTCACATTTTATTTCCTTTTTTTTTTTCCGGTATGGGGGATCAAACTTGGGTCCTTGCACTTGCACAGCAGGTGGCGAAACCCCTGAGCTAAATCCCTGGCCCTATTTACTTTATTTTTTTAGAAAGTTTCTTGTTATGTAGTCTCCAAGCTGGCCTTGAACTCACTATATAGCCCATGCTGGCTTCGAACTTGTGATCCTCCTGCCTCAACCTCCCAAGTGCTGGGAATACAGGGATACTCCACCACTCTTGGCTTAACTCATACTTTAAAACCTAAATATACTAGAGGTTTATGGGTGTCTAGGGGCGCATGTGTTTATAGACATGCGAGCAAAAGTAAAACGTAATATTTAGTGAAAAGGGGCCCCAAAGAGAGAAATAGACATCCCAGCACAGGCCAGACATTATGAGGCAAGCCCTCCCCCCCCACCCCGAGATGCCAGTGAAAAGATCTATTCTGGATTAGCTCAAAGACTTCTCCTCCTGCCACACTGGTTAATGCCTCCACATATTTACAGTGAAGAAAGGGAGAGTCCAGCCATGTCTTCTACAACAGGAATCTGCTGTGGCTTTGCTGCTATTGTGTGAACTCTGACTTTTCAATCTGTTCTTTTGATACTTTCTTAAGTCCTATAAACCACTTCCAATATTTCATATCTAGATAGTTGACTAAATAAATCCTTTCCTGCCTACTGATTTTATATTTGGATGCTATTGCTGCTATTCTTCATCCCTTCCTGAATATGAAAGTTTCCCCCTGATATTACTTCCCTTCTATCCAAAACACCTCTATTTATTATAAAGCAGGGCTACTCATAATGAGATCTCTTAGTTTCTTTTATTTGAAAATGTCTTTTGTGTGTGCCTGTATGGTACTGGAGATTGAATGCACTCGGCTACAATACCAGCCTTTAAAAAAAAAAATTTCTGAGACAGGATTGTGGTAAGTTCTAAGTTGCCCAGGCTGGATTATTCGAATTTGTTATCCTCCTGCCTTAGTCCCATAGGGTGCTGGCATTACAGGTGTTCGGTGCCATGCACAAATGCCTTTTGTAGGACACTTCTACAATGGCCTTAGACCACCCCAGTTTGTCCCCTTTCTTGCTTGTTGATGTGCTGGGAATGCAATGTCCTGGGATAGGAGGGATGCCTGAGACAGCCTAGGCCTCATTATGGGGAGTAGGTACAAGTACATAATGTATCTTAATTCTTGTTCCTGCCCTTCCTTTCATCTCTCTCCCCCTTACTCCATCTCATTTACTTTCCCATTTACCAAAGATCTATCTTCCTATTTCCTACAATCTCTTCTTCTAAATTATTAAAAGATTTCTTATAGAAGAGAAGTTACACAATATTTAAGCTTATGTATCTGATTTATTTCACTTAACATTATGATTTTAGGGTACATACATTTTCCTACAAATGACTAAAAGTTTTCTTTTTTATGACTGAGTAGTACTCCATTGTATATGTATACCACATTTTCTTTATCCATTCATCTATTGACAGATATATAGAGTGATTACAAGATTTAGCTACTATGAGTTTTGCTGTTATAAACATGGGTATGATTACTGTAATATAATATTTTTAACTCCTTTGGCAAGATACCTTGAAGGAGAATAGCTGGGTGGGATGGAATTCCTAGTTTTAGTTTTTTGAGGAATCTCTAAACTGATTTCCATAGTGATCATCCTAGTTTACCTACTCACCAACAATATAGAAGGATTCCCTTTCCCCCACAGCCTCTCCAGCATTTGTTATAATTTGATTTCATGATGGTAGGCATTCTTTCTGGAGTAAGATACAATCTCAGTGTTGCTTTAATTTGCATTTCTATGATATGCAGAGATGTTGAACATTTTTTCATGTATTTATTCACCATTTGTACATCTAAAAAATGTCTATTCGTTTCAGTTGCCTATTTTTTGATTGAGTCTTTTACTTTGGGAGATATGAATTTTCTGAGTTCTTTATATATTCTAGATATTAGTCCAAAGAGGAGTAGCTGGCAAAAAGTTGTTCCTGTTCTGTAGGTTGTCTCTTTACTCTTTTGGTTGTTTCCTTTGCTGTGCAGAGATTTTAATTTAATATAATCCTATTTGTTAAATTTTATTTTTTTGGTATTGGGGATTGAACTTGGGACCTTGCGCTTGCAAGGCAGGTGGTGGAACCACTGAGCTAAATCCCCGGCCCCTATTTGTTAAATCTTGATGTTATTTCTTATGCAAATGTGTTTATGTTCAGAAAGTACTTACCTTGTCTATATCATCATGATTTTTACCTATTATATCTTCTAGCAGATTAAGTGTTTCTGTGTTAATATCTGGGTCTTTGATCCATTTTGACTTTATTTTGGTGCATAGTGATAGATATAGCTCTAGATTCAATCATCTGCAGGTATATAACCAGTTCTCCAAACACCATTTGTTAAAGAGTATCTTCCCACCAACATGAGCTTTTGGCCCCTTTGTCAAAGCTCAGATGGATTATTTCTTCACCTTCCATTCTGTTCCATTGATCCACATATCAGTTTTTATGCCAGTACCATGCTGTTTTTATCACTGTAGCATTGTAACATAGCTTGAAATCTGGAATTGTGATGTCTCCTGCTTTGTTTTTGCTGCTCAGGATTGCTTTTGCAATTCTGGGTCTCTTTTGGTACCATATAATTTTAGGAATTTTTTTCTAGGTCTGTAAGGAATGCTGTTGATATTTTGATTGGGATTGTATTAAATTCATATATTAGTTTTGGTAGTTTGGCCATTTTGGCAATATTGACTCTGCCTATCCGGGAACAGGAAATATCTTTCCATTTTCTGTTGTCCTCCTTGATCTCCTTTTTCAGTATACTGTAATTTTCACTATAGAGATTTCCCACTTTCCTGGTTAGGTTAATTCCTAAGTATTTACTTTTTCTTGATGCTATTGTGAATGGTATTGTTTTCCCAATGAGTTTATTATTGGTGTACAGGAATGCAATTGATTTTTGTGTGTTGATTTTGTATCCTGCTAAATTGCTAAATTTATTAGAACTAAGACTCTTTTGGTGGAATTTTCTGTCTTCCATATAAAGAATGATGTCATCTGCAAATAATGACAATTTGACTTCTTCCTTTTCTATACATGCCTCTTTTATTTCTTTCTCCTGCCTGATTGCTCTGGCTAATGTTTCGTGTACTATATTGAACAGGAGTGGTAATAGTAGACATCCTTGTCTTCTTCCTGATTTTAGAGGGAAAGCTTTCAGCTTTTTCCCTTTTAACATGATGTTGGCAGTGGCTTATAATAAATGTCTCTTATCAGATTGAGATAAGGGCCTTCTATACCTATTTTCTTCAAGGTTGATTTTATGAGTGGACATTAGCATTTGTCAAAGGTGTTTTGTGTATCTATTGAATGGGTCCTGTGAGTTTTGTCTTTGTTTTTGTTTATGTGATGTATTATATTTATTAATTTATATATGCAGAAACATCCTTGCATCCTTGGTATGAAGCCTAGTTGGTCATGATATATGGTCTTTTTGATGATTTGTTGTATCACTTGTCAGTATCTTGTTGGGGATTTTTGTGTCTACGTTCATTAAAGAGATTGGCCTGAAGCTTTCTTGTTTAATTGGGTCTTTCTGATTTTGGAATCAAGGTAATGCTAGCTTCCAAGAATGAGTTTGAAAGTACTCCTTCCTTTTCAATTTACTAAAGAGTTTGAGGAGTATTGGCATTAGATCTTCCCTGAAGTTCTTGCAGAATTCAGCAGTGAATTCATCAGGTCCTGAACTTTTCTTAGTTTCTACATTTTTTATTACTGCCTCAATTTCATTGCCTGCTATCGAACTGTCCAAGGTTTTTATATCATCTTAGTTCAGTTTTGGGAACTCATATGTGCCTAGGAATCTATCCATTTCTTCTAGAGTCTCTCATTTGTTTAATGGAAGCATTTACTAATTATCTGGATTTCAGCAGTATTTGTTTTGATTTCACCTTTTGCATTTCTAATTGTATTAATGTGGGTCTCTTTTTCTTTTGGTAAGATTGACTAAGGATTTGTCTATTTTGTTAATTCTTTCAAAGAACTAGCTCTTCAATGCATTGATTCTTTGTATTTTTTGTCTGAATTTAGTTAATGTCCACTCTGCTTTTATCTGGATTCAGACTATTCTGGTTTTTCAAGGACTTTGAGGTGCATCATTAGGTTATTTATGTGAGCTTTCTCTGTTTTTGTAATGTAGACACTCACAACAATAAACTTCTCTTTTAGAACTGCTTTCATTTTGTCCTATAAGTTCTTTTTTTTTTTTGTACCAGGGTCCGAACTCTGTTCCTTGTGCTCGCAAAGCAGGTGGTGGAACCACTGAGCTAAATCCCTGGCCCTTGTCCTATAAGTTCTGCTATGTTGTACTGACATTATTTTTTAATTCTATGAATTGTTTAATATCTTCCTTGATTTCTTCTGTGACTCATTAATTATTTGGGAGTGTGTTATTTAATGTCCAGGTGTCTGCAAAACTTTTGTGGTTTCTTATGATTTCCAAATATTTCTAATTTCAGTGTACTATATTCTGATAGCATACATAGGACAATTTTTATTTTACTATATTTTATTTATTTATTTATTTGGTACCGGGAATCGAACTTGGGACCTTGCACATGCAAGGCAGGCACCAGAACCACTGAGCTAAATCCCCAGCCCTTTACTATATTTATTTAGGCAAGCTATATGGGTTAGTATTTAGTCTATTCTGGAGAAAGTTCTGTGTGCTGCTGAGAAGTATGTGTATTCTGTCATGGTAAGGTAGCATACTTTGTAGATATCTATTAAATCCATTTGTTCAATGGTATGTTTCAGCTGTGATATTTCTTCTGATTTTTTTTTTTGTCTAGTTGATGTGTCTGTTTGTAAAAGTGCAGTATTGTGATTCCCCATTATGATTGTGTTGGTGTTCATTAAATCTTTTATGTTCACTAGTGTTTGTTTTACAAAGTTGTGCACTGGTATTCAGTGCATATATATTTACAATTGTTATCGCTTCCTGTTGAATTGTTCTCTTAACTAACATATAGTGACTTTCTTAACCTTTCCTGAGCAATTTTAGCTTGAAGTACATTTTGTCTGAGAACAAAAATGCTACCCATACTTGTTTTCAGGTTCACATTACATGGAATATTATTCTTTGATTCTTAGAATATGAATTTCTTTTAGGCTTAGATGTGTCTCTTGTCTGAAGCAAAGCATTATATTTTGTTTTCTGATCCAGTCCACAATTATGCCTTTTAATTGGAGAGTTGAGGCCATTTACATTGAGAGTTATTACTGAACAATACAGTAAGTTTCTAACTTATGAACGAGTTCCATTCAGGAGAATTGTTCAGAAGTCAGATTTGTTCATAAGCCAACAAAGTGAGTCTTATACAGTGCACCTGTGGAAGGTTCACAACTTGAATGTTTGTAAGTTGGGGACTTACTGTGTTGACTTATACTTGTCATTGCAATTTTTTTGTTGTTGATTTCTTTATTTTTTTCTTTTGTTTAACTGCTCACCCTGCTTGATGTATTCATTCCATTAGACTTCTTGGTATTTTTGGCTTCATTATCTCTGTCTAGGACATACTTGAGAGTTTCTTGGAGTGCTGATTTTGTGATTTTGAATTTCATAAGTTGCTCTTTGTCATTAAATGTCCTTATTTGTCCATCAATTTTGAAAGATAGTTTTTTAAAAAAAGTTTTGGTATTAATGACTGAACCCAGGGCCTCATGCTTGCTATGTAAGTGCTCTACCACTGAGCTGAATTCCCAACCCCTGAAAGATAATTTTGTAGGATATATTATTCTGGATTCAAAATTGTTTTTTTAAGGATTGAAACATTCCACTTCAAGCTCTCCTGGCCTTTATAGTCTGTGTTGAGAAATCTGCTGCAATCCTAATTTTCTGTGACAGTTTTTAAGATTCTGTTTTTTTGTTGGACTTCTGGGATTTTGATTATGATATGGGGAGTTTTATGATATGTGGGGAGTTTTTTCTCTACTCGTAATTCTTTCAGGTTCCATATGCCTCATTTACCTGTATGTTGAGTTCTTTCCCCATACTTGGAAAAGTTTTCTGCTATGATTTATGTAAACAGATTTTTTATTCCACGTGTCTTCTGAGTTTTCTCTAACTCCAATTTATCTTAGGTTGCTCTTTGCATCATATAGTAGCTGTTGGATCCATTCTCCTTGCCCATTTATTTTTTTCAAAGGTATATCTGAATATATAATATTTTGTGTCATTTTTGTCTTCCAGATCTGACATGTTCTCCTCACACCAATTGCTTCTATTGCTCAAATATTTAATAAAGCTCTTTATCTCCAGGATTTATGTTTGGCATCTTTTCATGGACTCTGCTTCTTTTGTAAATTTTTCATTCATGTTTTGAATGGCTTTGGTTAGTTCTTCTAATTTTTTTATGTCTTTTAAAAATGAATCATTTTTTTCTTATTAATCCCACTATCTGTTTCATTATATCATCTTTGAACTTGTCAAATTTCTTTGATTTCTCTTTGGTCATTTAAAACAGGTTAGTCATTTGGTGCTTAGTTTCCTCTCCATACATGACCCTTTGATCTGCTTTGGAGGAGTTGGCAGTTTTGGAGGCATTTCACTGCGTTTTTTCATGTTTCTATTTTTATTATGTTGAAAGTTAAGATCAAATAGTGAAGACAGTTTATTGTTGATATGAAGACCTCTTTAGTGAGGTTCTGTTTTCCAGTGATGCAATCTTTATTTATTTATTTTTTTTGGTACCAGGGATTGAACTTGGGTCCTTGTGCTTGCAAGGCAGGTGGCAGCGGAACCACTGAACTAAATCCCCAGCCCCTGCAGTCTTGATGTTGTTTGTCAAGAGGCATTGTCTACCACTTCAACCACTTCAGTTTAATTGGGCTTGACCCAATCACTGTATTGTAAGGAGAGAATTTCTATTGGTTATAATAACATCAACAGATTCAACCATATATCAATCATGAATGTTAAAACTTGTTTTTATAATTTTATACTTTTATCAATGCCCCTTACCTACTATATGATACTGCTATTTTTGGTTAGTCTGGGATGTGGAGGGTGGGCTAAATCAATAGAAAGATAGAGTAGTGAGAGGAATATCAATAAGCGAAAAAATAGACAGGATGTTGGACACTGTTGGAAATATTTTTATAGCTGGAGTAAAGGGCTAATGTGGGGTGGGTTTGAGAGAATATTTGTGGAGGTTGGAGGAGAGATACAGAGGGATAGAAGTGTACTTAGAGGGCCAGGGATTTAGCTCAGTGGTTTCGTCACCTGCCTCGCAAGTGCAAGGACCCGAGTTTGATCCCCAGTACCAAAAAAAAAAAAAAAAAAAAAAAAAGAAGTGTACTTAGAGATTGAGGGAGACTTTCTGGTTGTCAGAACCTATTAATATATTTGCAGTTAGTTTTGTTTGGATCCTCTAAGCACAATTTTATTATGGATTACCCTGAAATGCCCTTGAATAGTACTATTTAAGTTAAATCACTGGTTAATTCTTATTCCCTTTTGCACATATAGAAGCACCTGTTCTATATGTGGTGTATGAAAGGTTAAGAGGAAGACAGAGGAAACGAAGAGTCAAGAAAATGAGCAAGAGACAAGAAAAAATTAGGGAGCAGAGAAAGACAAGTAAATAAATAGGAAGAAGATCAAAAAACAGAGCCAGATAAGGGGAAAACCTTAACAACAACAAAAAAATAAAATAGCAAGAACTAGAAGGAAAAAATAGAATACTCAGAACAAATGAACAAGCAAGGAAACAAACAGACCTTCATAGAATTGCTATAGCATTAAACCGGAGAGTCCACACAGCTCCCCTTACACTGGAGTCATAGTCTGATTGTGAGCTGCCAAGCAGTTTCCCCACTGTGGATCACAGAGTTGCTTGCCTGGAAGTGGTGAGGGCTGCCAGTCTCTCCAGACCAGCCTCCTGCCTGCAAGCTGTGCTTCAGGCATGGCCAAATAAAGGCCTCTGTCACCATCCCAAGATCCAGTTGCCTCAGTTGATTTGGAAAGAAGCAGATGTGGTACAGTTTGCCCAACAACCAGTTCTCCATTGATTTCTGCCAAGGACCTCCCACTCACACTCCTTTCGCTGCCAAGTAAATCCCACAGTTATCTCTGTGTTTTATCGCCACAGGCTTTCCTTGCCTAGTACATCACCAGAAGTCCTCTGACCCAGGTGCCACTGTCCATTCCTCTGCTTGCAGTCTTCTGTCTCTGTCTCAAGAGTTGTGCTCTCCAACCTGCCTGCAGAACTTGGTGCAGCCCCTCGGCTTGGCCCAAGGCCCCTTTGCCAATGAGGGATGGTGGGTGGTGGGTAGGAACTCACACTATCTCATGTCTTTCTGGTGTTTAGGGAAACAATAGGAGAGTGCCTGCTCAGTTCTGGCTCAGCTAAATCATGCTTCTAGCCCCCATGTCTCTATTTGGATATGGTCTGTGGCTCTCCCTCAGTGGGACTCTCTTCTAGGATTCCTTAGCGTAGTTCAAATGGCTGTTGCTACCCTGGGTTCTGATATCTGATTTTTGAGACCAGAAACCTGGTATGTTTTATACCAGAATTTTAGCTGTCTTATGTCATGCTGCAACAGTAGCTTCATTTAAACTAAAACTGTAAAAATGGAAGATATTCCAATGTTGGTCCTTTCCAGTTTCAGCTCCCATCCAAAATTCACTTGTTTCTTTCTTCTCATTTTACAGAATTTCCAGGTGTCTTTCTTCCTAAAATATTTATATTTTCCCTAGAGTTTGTAGTTGATATCTTCAGGGAGGGTGCTCTGTTAATCACTTATTCTTCTGTACTAGAATAGAAAATTTTTTCAATTTCTGAATAAAAAAGACCTTGAAGTATTTACTCTCTCTCTCTCTCTCTCTCTCTCTCTCTCTCTCTCTCTCTCTCTCTCTCTCTCACACACACACACACACACACACACACAATTTTGTGTCTTAGTTACTTTCTCATTGTGGAGACAGAATACCTGATACCGATACCCAGGAGTCAAGGAAGAAAGTTTTATTTTGCCTCACAGTTTGTTGAGGTTTCATTCCATAGTCAGCTGGCTCCAAGGCAGGGCAGAGGAAAAACAGTCCACGGCAGGACAGGCGGGAGGTAGCGAACCAGCAGCAGGGAGCCTCTCTTTCCCTTTTATCCAATGCAGGCTACAAGCTTATTGGTTGGTGCCACCTACACACAGGGTGGCCCTTTCCATTATCCATACCCAAACACACCCCAAAATATGCTAAACTAATGACTATTTTGGTTATCACACACCTTTAATCAATACTCACCCACCTTAGATCTAGCCACCTCTCCAAAGTCCCATGAGGCTTTGGGGGGCCATCTAGATATAAGCTATAAACATATCCTCTTTAAAAGTTGTACAACAAGGAACAGAAAAGTACCCATCATTTCATTTCTAAAAAATACTTTCTATTAATATTTTGGCATAGTATTTCCTTCTAGTTTTTGTATATATATAACCCAAATGTTCATATATTGTTGTGGAATCCAAGAGACAAGAGAGACCAATGGGACTTTATTTCAGATTTAGGGTGAACACCAGCTCAACAGACAAGCAATGAACAAAGAAAAGTGTTAGTTTTTATACTTTTGGTTGAAGGGGGGTGGTCTTTTTAGTGATGTCAAGCAAGCTTATGGAAACAGGACAAAGTCAGACAGTTTTTTAACTTAGCCTTGAACAAAGACAGAGCCTTATGAATCACAGAGTGTCATAAACTTTGTTTATAGGATATAGTTGTCAATTTTATCTGTACCAGAACAAAGAGTTACAGCTGCAGGAAAGGGGGGGGGGAGAACTGCCCAAGGCTGGGAAGAACTTTTTCTTTAAGTGCTGCTTCAATATAAGCATTGAAAGAAATATTTCTTATACTAAAACAGGAGCACATTGTAGATATTATGCTGTAATCAGCTTCACTCCCCATCCTCCACACAATTTAGCAACATGTAATAAACACTGAAAAAGAGCTATTTTGGGTTTAAGAATAAAGCATTAGAGAGCTTAATGAAGATAAATTGAAAAATGAGAACTTTGATCTAAAAGGAGATGGTGCAGGGATGCACTTGAGGGTGAGGTCCACAGAAGGGCTTCAGGGCCCTGCCCTTGCTGCATAATAGAGCATAGGGAACAGTGTCTTTTTTCAGCCCTAACTACCTGAGGAGGAATGGAGCGTTTAGGATTGCACTGTGGTTTCTTCTGCTGACTGCTGGCTTTTAGAAACTCTAACAAGGGGAAGGCCCAGCCCTGGTGTCTGTGGTAACTAGGCCCACCACACAGATAGTTCTGGAGGACACTGGAAGTAACTGTGGTTCCTGGGTAGCTCCTCTGCCTGTAGGTCCTGATCAGTGCTAATCATTCATGGAAGAGGTGAAGGGTGGAGCACTGAGTTAGTGAAGTGCAGTTAATACTTGCTGAGTTAATTTGACTTTTCAGGTGCTGTCAATCATAGCTATGAAAGCTTCCTTCAGAGTCCAATTACATTATGAGAACTCACCTCTTCTTGTTTTGGTCCATCTCCCCTTGGATGGGTTTGGCCTGAGATATTCACTACTCTTCCCTAGCTATATATTTGTTCCAAATGTTGAGTCTTTGATTAGATGTTTAGACCTGGATCCTCCGTCTGATATTGCCAGTCACCAACTTCACACTCAGTATATTTAAGATCTTTATTTCTCTCCTGGGCTTACTCATCTTTTTACTTTACATATTTTTCTTCAGGACATCACTATCCCCCTCAGTTGTTCAGTTGCAGAGTCCTCATTGACTCTTCCCTCTCTCAGGCGTCTATCTTACTATCAACTCTGTCTTTTGTTCTATGAAGAGGAGTTCCTAAAGGGTTTGGAGTACAGGAGTAGGACGTGAGCAGATGTAGGCTTTATTATGGACAATGAACCCAGTGTAGAGGGAAAGAGACAGATGAGAGGTAGAGAGACCAGTCTGGAGACTGGCAATAGGCCACTTGAGATGAAAGCAGTAACTGGAATGGAGTAGAGAATCTCAAGAGACAACTCATAAGTAGAATACTTAGAAAATTTCAAAAACAGAGGGAGTCTTAAAAATTGAAAGGATGGTTAGTATTCAAGGTAAATTTTTTGTTTGTTTGCTCGCTTTTGAGACAGGGTCTTGCTACGTAGCACAGGCTGGGCTGGAACTTGTGATTCTCTTGCCTCAGTCACTGGAGTGCTGGATTATAGGTGTGTGCCTCCACACCCAGCTACGGTATACTTCTTTAAAGTAAACTTCTGGGCTGGGGATGCAGCTCAGTGATAGAGCACTTGTCTAGAATGCATGAGGACTTATGTTGGATCTCCAGTACTGCAAAATAAACATTTCAGGAGGTATAACATGCACAAAAGCTTCACTAATCACGTCAGTTTGGTGAATTTTCACATCGGCACACACCTATGCAGCTATGATCCAGATCCAGAAACAGAATATTACCAGCCTCCCAGAAGCTGCTTTAACGCCCCCTTCTAGTCACTTACTCCCCTCCAAGGGTGGCCACTTAACCTGACATTTAAAACCATAGATTAATTTTGCTGGTCTCTTAGCTGTGTGAATGGAATGCTGCAGTGTATATTTTTTTTTGTATCTAGCCTCTTTCACTTAACATTATTTTTGTAGGATTTCTGTACTTTTAAAAAACAGAAACAGTTCTTTCCTTCTCAGTGCTGTATAGTAGTCATTCTATAGTTAGCGAACATTCGAGTCTTTTTCTCTTAGAAACTCTTCTGAATAGTGCTGTATGAACATTCTTGTATGCGTTTTTGGGGTGTGTGTGTGTGTGTATTTATGTTGGGATTATAGAGTCAATGTTGCTGGTTCACAAGCTGAGCTTCCTCAGTCTTGCTGTCCTGTAGAAGGAGTGACAGGGAAAGCACCTTTAAGTGGGCATAAGGTGCACTCTGAGAATTCTTAGTGTATTACAGAACTGTATGATGGGAAGAAGAAATGAGGCAGTGCATGGTCTGATGTCTTCCAGCTAATGTTTTTCACTTGTCCTTTTCTTGAGTCAGTTTTTCCATCTTATATTTGTGGCTGACTTCTCTTATTTTCTTTTAGTTCTTTGGATCTAGCTCCATCCCTTTCTGGCTAGGCTGGTGGCAGCAATGGTAGAGTAGAACCATCTATTGTCTTGGATTTTTAATAACTGGGGAATTTGTAGCAGTCAAATCAGAATGAATTCCATTAGCCTTTGCTTCCCCTTATGTCTGCTTTTTGCACTGCCTGGGATCCCCACCAGTCATCAGCTCAGCATGCAGTCCTTACATTTTAAACCAGCCAGTGGAAAAGCGAAGGCACCTTATAATCACAGATTAAACTTGAGAAACATAAGCCTAGAAGCATCATCTTTCCAATTAGAAGGGAAAATAGAAGATGTTGTGATCCAGTGGGACCTTTAATGAATATCTCATTACAGTTTTAGCAAAAGTTTGGATGTTAACCAAAAACTGTCCATCAACTTGAAACTCCAGCAATTACCACTTTCACCTAGGACTGTAACTCTGTATAGGACCACATTTCATCGAGGAAGAATTATCTGGTGGCTTATATTCAGGATGCAGGTGTTTTGGGAGATGTTGAGTAGCTAACTTTTATAAAACATGCTGAGCCCTTTCTATGAAGGTTGTTTTGAGAAGACCCCATTGTTTTTAGCATCATCATCTTTTTGAGACACACCAGGAGTTGAAGTGTTTTCATACTAGTTTCAGAAATGAGGGATGTGGGACTTACCATGTTAATCCATTCCAGCAAAATGCCCAAGGATGCAGTGTGAATTGTGAAAGTGACTTAAAAAAAAAAGACCTTCTAAAAAGTCAAAGACCACCCAGTGCCAATTATGCCAAAAAAAATGCTAACCAAATTAGCACGTTGGCTAATTAAAAAATAAAGGTGAGAAGGAGTCAGTGAAAATGGTCCATCACCTTGATAAATAGTCCATCTATTTGAGTAGCATTTGCAGTGTTAATTGACACGTAGGTGACTCAGTGTCCGGGTGGCAAAAAATCAGTCCTGAGAAAAAGGAAAGAGAAAGTAGTCAGGGGCCAGGCCACAGAGCCCACAGCGTCCCACATCTGCACACAGACCCCAGGCCAGCCCTTTAGAACACCAGATGTTTGCACCCCACTTCCTGACCTCCCTTCCAAATGGCAGTTCTTAGAGTCCCACTGAAGGACTTTGCAGGCTGTTTGTTATTTGTGTGGAGAGCTGTGGATTTGACTTTTGCCTGAAATGACTTCCTGACAGAATTGGTTCCCAAAATGACAATATTTCACTAGGAAATGGTTTGAAAACAAGGGCCAAAATGTGACCATGGACTTCAGTGTTCTCCACGGGCCTGAGGCCCCAGCATTGCCCTGGGTTGGGGGTAAAGGTAAGGGGTAAGGATAGAGATTCCTAGGAACCAGAAAAGACCTTAATTTTAACATGAGTTATATTTTAGAACCCCTAGTGAGAAGCAAGCCTGGGAGAGTTCTTCCTCTGGTATGGAAACCACGCCAAGGGGAATGAGAGAAGTAAACGAAAATGTTGAGCCTGGCAGCATGAAAGATTGAGTAAACCCATAATTTGGTCATTTGCAAAGTGGCTGGAGAAATCTCCTTCTTACTGGCAGAGCAGACCCATGTAGGCGATGACATGTCAGTAATAAAGTGCCTGTCATTCCCACTTGCTCCAGGCTTTGGTTCTGGATGCCACCAGGAAGAAGAGACTGCTGACTTAAGGGGAGAAACAGACCAAATTACTTAAACTCAATCCAGTGCTTTCAACTCTCTGCAAGCCTACTCTGACTGTTGTTGACGTGCCCACATTGCTGTGAACAAAGGACCTGCCCTTGTATGACTTGCATGCCTTCTTGTAAGCCTCCTCTTTGGGGAAACTCTGTTAGCATGGAGTTGCACTTTATAGAGTCAAAGCAAATCAGCCTAGAAAATACTGGGCCCATTGTTTGCTTACTATAATGCTTGACACTGGAGGAGAAGTCTATCAGTTTGTTGGGGAAAGAAGAGGAAGACACAAAACGCCTAGAAAATGGAAGATGTTAATACAGCAGAGACCCAAGTGGGGGACTGTGGTGAAAGTGGACTTATATCTTTATGCCGTGGTTTTGGCGGTGCTGCGGGTGGAACCTAAGGCCTTGTGTGTGCCGGATAAGCACTTTACCACTGAGCTACATCCAAGCCCACATGTCTTTTTGGAGTCATCAATGAAGGTTCAGGCAGCAGAGGAAGAGAGTGAAAGGCATTCCAGGCAGAGAATTAGAGCATGAGCAAAGATTCAGGGGCAGTAATGAGTTTGGTCCATGCTGACTGGGTCATTAAGGCTGGAGTGAGGGAGGGTAATTAGTAGAGAAAATTTCAAGAGAAGGGAGGCCTTCAGGAAGGAGTTAAATGCCAGAGTGAGGACTTTGGACTGTGATCCCTACCAGGCAATATGGAGGACCCTGCAGAGGACAGTGATGTAGGGAAACCAAGGTTTGTGGCATCTCCCATGGCTGTGTGTGTGCAGGAGGAAGGGAAGGAAGAGGGTGAGGGTGTTACAGAGATACTGAGACACAGTGGTTAGTTCTCTGGGCGGGTTGAAGCTGGGCAGGGAAATGGAGGAAATGCCCAGCTTATGGATGTTACAGGCAATGGCTTTAGTGCCAGACTCGCCTGGGTCCACAGCTTCTTGTGATCTCTCACTTCTGAGCTATATCACCTTGAACCAGAAGCCTCTTGGGGCCTTGGCTTCCTTCTCTGTGAACAGGGGCAGATCCTCTTGCTCGTCACATGAAGAAAGGAACCATGCAGGAAGCACAGGGCAGGCCGGCTGCTCAGCGGCTTCTTGTGTTGGTGCTCACTGAGAGAGACTTCTGGAAAAAGAACCGACTGAACTGAGTAGGATAACTGTGGGCGACGAGGGAGTCACTGATGATTTCCATGGCTCAAGCTAGGCAGAACAGCAGCCCAACTGGCTGGGCCTGGGTGGGGCTGCTGACGAGCCAAGCTCTATTTTAGATGGAGTTTTCGAGGGCAAGAGCAACTGCTGCCTCCCAGTCATTTGTTTTATATGTACGGTATATTCATCTTCACAGGGCTCAGGCTCCAGGAGGGCCTTGTTTAGAGAAACACTGCAGGCAAGCAGGAGAAGGTATATTTTAAAGTGACAGCTCTAAAAATACTGCTCTCTCCTTGCCCTTTCACAGCTGCAGATTCCCAATCCTGATCCTCACTGGGAGAAATAATAAAATGCATATGTTTATAATAAAAATCATATTTCCCTCTTCCTGTGATGTCTCCCAGTTGTAGGTTCCCATCCGTTTGCTGTTTTACCTATCATTTAACAAATGTATTTTAGGAAAAGTAATCTTTTCCACTGACATGTCCTATAAACGTCACATCCTCAGCTTTGGTTCTCATTGAGGAACAGAGATGCATGTTTTGAATATTTTCAAAGATGCCTTTCACGCCATTCCCAGGCAAGGATTTTTCAATGCTTGGTTTGAGACAAAATACACAGACTATTCAGGATACAGTGATGTAGGTCCCATGGGCTCGACTGTCACAGGGCGAGATGAGAGTCTGGGGTCTGGGAAAATTAACTATAATTGGTGGCTGAATCCCAGGCCTCCATTCTTCTATGGGTCACCACTCAGGTGTGCTCAGTTTCAAGGCATACTTGAATGCCAGAACTTGGACCCTCCATGGAGTGGATTCAGTTGGTAAAAAGGGGTTTCTTATGAAGGGCAGGGAAGTCAAGGCCAAAGCAAGCCAGTTGGCTGGCTCAACACTCAGTGTACAAAGTGCAGAGAAAGCACCACTCTGTGGGAGAAAGAGAGGAGACCCAATCCAAGGGCAAGCACAGATCTGCTGGCATTTGGAGGGTAGTTGGCTTTGTTTGGAGGGATCTATCCATGTGTTTTTTTATGGATTAAATAAAATGTGTGCAATGCACTTAGTATGACACCTGGCACATAGTCCTTGAGCAAGCAAGGTTATGTCTAGTCTATGGAAAGAGCAAGGAAATAGATCTCAAGGCTCCTGCCAACTCTACTCTAAAAGTCTGACAGGGCTTGGGCTGGGGAATTGGAGTAGGGAAGAGAAGCAGAGATGGCGCAGTATGAGGCAGAACAGAGAAAAGAATGCAGGGAGCTGAGGGAGGGAGAAACAACAGGATGGGGGAGAAAGGAGTAGGCAGGGCTTGATTAGGGAGTAGGCAGGTGGGCACTTCACCTCAGTATACTTGCTCATTTCACTGGCTCATTCATTCATTCATTCATTCACCCAGCAAATATTTATTGAGAGCCTACTATGTTCTAAGAATGAATCTAGGTGCTAGGGACACAGTGGTGAAAGAGAGAGGGATCCTTCTCTAATGGAATCTACAGAGTCATGGTAATAGACAACAAAAAAGATCTGGGCATGGGCCAATAGTGTCGAGGTCCAGAGCTGGCCCATCCAAACCCTAGAACCCACTGAATAGGGGCCCAGACTTTGTCCATCTCAGTCCTTCGCAGGTACAACTTTTCCTGAATAATGGCGCCCAGCCCCCGAGCTTCTTGACACAGCCCACTTTGTAGGAAGGCACAATATACTCCTGACACTGAGAAAGATTTCTGGGGAAAGATGGGTTTTCTTACCCCTATTTCCAGTACTACAACCAGAAATGCATTTTATAGAGAAGGAAGCCTTACATTCCCCATCTCAAGGCCTAAGCAGACTAGAGGAATAAGAGCCTTGCCTAAGAATATCTGGATGCAAGGGGGCAGGAAGAAGGAGAGGAAGGGCAGGTTCTAGCATTAATTCTCCTAACACCCAATGGCTACTCTGTACCAAGTGAGATTACAGTAGACAGACAACAGTCTGTACCCTCAGGGACCTTACATTCTGCCAGGTAAGAAGCGAAATGATCAGCATGATGGAGGAAAAATAAAGCCTGACAAAGGAAAGAGAGTCTTGGGTAGAGAGTTTCAACTTTAATTGCAGGAGTCAAGAAGTTATTTAAATAAGGTAGGAGAGGGTGCAAGCCAAGCAACTCTGGGAAAATGAAAAGACCTACAGTAAGCCCTTGCATGGCATTTTCAAGGAATAATATGGAAATTGTTGTAGTGAGGGTGGAATGGATGAGGGGAAGCAATATAGGAGAGCACAGTGAAGCTGGGCATGGTGGGGCCTGGCTGCAATCTTAGCATTCTGGGAGGCTGAGGCAGGAAGATCACAAGCTTGAGGCCAGCTTGGGTAATTTAGCAGCTTAGTGAAAGCCTGTGTCTTAAACAATAACCAAGGGGTAGGGATGCAGCTCAGTGTGAAGGCCCTGGGTTCAGTCCCCAGTACTGGAGGAAATAGGGCAGACTAGGAGGCCACATAGATGGGGCCTTGTGGACAATGGTGAGGACTTTAGCTTTGACTGAAATGAGGAGCCAGGAGAGCATGCTGAATAGAGGAGTGACAATTTCAGGGGCTCAGTCTGGCTGCTGTGTTGAGAGTAGTGTGGGAGGATAAAGAAGGAAGTATGAGGAGGCTGTGCCACAGTGCGTGCGGAAAAGGAGATGATGGCTCAGGCAGGAGCAGAGATGTGAAGTGGTCAGTGTCTGGATACGGCGTGAAGATGGAATCCACAGCGTTTGCTAATGGATTGGATGTTGGGTTTGCGAGAAGGTGACAAGTCACAGTGATGCCCCCCATCTTTGATGATGCTGGTCCATGCACCTGGAAGAACAGAGTTGCACCAAGTGAGATTGAGAAGACTGGGTGATTTGGGGGAAGGAGGTAGACAAAGATCAAGAAGTTTTTGTGGTTGCACAAGAAATAATACCAAGAATCAACAACTGGGATCACATCAAATTTAAAAGCTTCTGCGCAGGAAAGGAAACCACCAACAGAGTGAAGAGACAACTTACAGAATGGGAAAAAATTTCTGCCAGCTGTTCCTCAGACAGAAGACTAATATGAAGAATATATAAGGAACTGAAAAATAATCGGACCACTCAAATTTAAAGACCCAATAAAAAATGAGCATCTGAAATGAAAAGACACTACTCAGATGAAGAAATACAAAAACCCAATGAATATATGAAATAATGTTCAACATCACTGACCATTTGAAAAATGCAAATTAAAACAACCCTGAGATTTCTATATTTCTCCAGAAAGAATGACTAGCATCAGAAAATCAACCAATAACAAATGCTGGAGAGGCTGTGGGGAGTGGTGGTGGGGGGCAACAACCCTTCACTGCTGGTGGGAATGTAAATTACTACAACCACTATGGAAATCAGTATGGAGACTCCTCAAAAAAACTAAAACTAAAAATCCAATTTGACCCAGCTATTCCCTTTCTAGGTATCTTCCCCAAAGAGTTAAAGAGGTCATATCACAGTGATGTATGCATATCCATGTTTATAGCAGCACAATTCATAATAGCTAAATCTTGGAAGCAGCCTATATGTCCATCAACAGATGAATTGCTAAAGAAAATGCAGTATTTACACACAATAGAATACTACTCTGAAATAAAGAATAAGCCTTAAGTCATTTATAGGAAAATGGATGCACCTTGAGACCAAAATATTAAGGGATATAAAATGGAGTACTACCCAGCCATAAAGAATGAAAAACTAGAGTCATTTATAGCTAAATGGATGCATACTGAGGCCATACTCTTAAGTGAAATACATAGGACACACATGTGTAAATACCGAATAGTTTCTCTGGTGTGAGAAGCTGAAAGTGTAAATGAGGGTTAAAATGATTAAAATGAATAATTGATAATTTGAAATAGGAAAAAAGGTCCAAAGACGAAGGGGTGAAGGGAGGGGAAGGGGAAAGGAAAAGAGGGAAAGGAAAAACTATGAGAAAAGAAAAGAATTAAAAATGTAAATGATATGTGTGTAAATAGGGAAGGGAGGAGTGGGTGAAGGGTGCACAGGTAATGGGGAAAAAATAAGAACCAAGATACATCATGTACAGGTACAAGCACCCAATGATAAATGTAAAGGAACTGTATACCTAAAATGTACCAATAAAAGAACTTAGAAAAAAATATTAAGGGAAGTAAAGCAGGCAGACAAACTTAAATATCACATGGTTTCTCTTATATGAGAAACACTATATATAAGTAAAGTACAAAATAAAAGACAGATGGTAGGGAAAAAAGAGAGAAAAAAGTTATTGTAATCTGGCATGGACAATGTACCTATAAGTGTACCTTGATTTAGTATAATTGTCTTTATTTTTTGGTACAGGGGATCCAACTCAGGACCTTGTGCTTGCGAGCAATGTAGCAGTACCACTGAGCTAAATCCCCGGCCCCTAGTAGAATTGTCTTATGTTTCATATTTTGGGGGCTGTTAGTCTGGCTGTTAATCTGCATTTATGATAATTAACTTGATAAGGACTTAAAATATAAATAAATTAATCTTTTAAAAAAGAGTTAGCTTTTTGCAGGATGATCACAAGTTTGAGCCCAGCCCAGGCAACTTAGAGAGACCAGGTCTCAAAATGAAATATAAAAAAGGTAGTTCAAAGCTCCCTGGATTCAATCTCCAGTACAAAAAGTATGTTAGGTTTCTTGCTTATTTATTTACTGCGGTACTGGACATTGAACCCAGGGCCTTTCCACAGAGCTACATCCTCACCCCTTTTATTATTTTTTACTTTGAGACTGGGTCTTACTAAGTAGCTAAATCGCCCAGGCTGGGCTCAAACTTGTGATCCTCCTGCCTTGGCCTCCCAGAGTGCTGGGATTACAGGTGTAAGGTTGAGATTCTTATCCTGTATCTAAGTGGAAATGTTGGGCAGACAGTGGACATACGAGCTTGGAGTTGATAGCTGGGGCCTGAGTGGATCTTCAGTTGACTGAGGGCAGCCATGTGGAAGCTGGGCCCCATGCGTGGGCCTCCCTTCTTTCACTTCTGCTCTCAGGGTTGGAGCTGGACCTGGGTGTGGGGTCCATCCTTAGCGCATGAAGCGGAGCATCCTCCTCCCTTTCCTGTCTTCTTGGCTTATCTTTCCCAGCTCCCAGTCTCTCTGTGCTATTTTGGCTCTTCAGAGCTCCTAACTCTAGGCCCCTCTCTCGTACTTTTTCTTTCCAAAGCCCCAGGAAAGTAGCAGCAGAGACAGGGAGCAGGCTGGACGCCTAGGCTGGGTGGAGCATGGTTGCAGTCAACCCAAGCTCTCAGGGTCACTGTCTATTGGCATCATCTTCAGAAGCAACTCAGAGGAATAAAGCGCTAGGGTATGGCAGTTAGTGAGTTCTTTGAACCAATCTATACAATTAACTTCTTCTTTAGAGATCACATTTCTCATGTTTGCAGAAAGGATTTTTTCCTGTGATGCTGTAGCAACATGTAAGTCACGTAAAATAGTGTGTAAATACTGGAGACTTTCTTGGACATTTTCCTGAGTCTTCTTTTCTGATTTCCTGTTTTGTATCACGTTGCCCTGCCCTGAGGTTTCAGCTGGCACTATCTGTTCTTAGCTACACCAAATGCAGAGGGTCCCTGAGTTTTCCAAACTCGGAAATTTCCAGATGGCATACCTCCATAACTTCAGAGCAGCTCAACTTGGTGCCAATGGCTTGAAGAATGAGCTGCTGTTTCTTAGTTGTGTGGCAATAGCACAAATGCTTTTGCCATGTGACCACGAGCCAATCAGAGAGAATGTCGATTTTGGGTGTCCTCGTGCATATGGAGATGCTGTAGTTATTAACCAGAATGAACTCTTTTTCCCTTGCCAACCCACACTATTCCTGAACTCTGCTCTTATGGAGTGCACATTTATGTACATGGATACACTTGTAGGAAGCATGGAATTATTTATTTTCTCATGAAGTTATTCTGACATAATTGCATAGAAACCTTATGGGGCTTTGGAAATCTTCTGTTTATGAGTCACAGAAATTAACTTTCTCTTCATAAGAGCTCTTTATAAAAAGGAAAAAAATAGAGCCAAATGCCTGTTCTTTGAACTTGAGTTGCCTTTCTGTGACTCGCTGAAACCTGAACTTGGATGCCTATTAGTTTTAGCCTTGCTTTAGCTTTGAATTTAAATTATTCTGCCTCTGCCCCAAGAGAAGGTCTGAAGCAAATGTTCCAACCTGGACCTCACCCATTTCTGAACTCAATCTGTTTCCTCTCTTGTCCCCATTGTCTAGGCAGCCCCCAAAGGGCCTATGGGGAGCCCATAGAACTCTGCAGCAAAGTGGCCATGCGGGTTTCATAAAACCTGTAAAGAATGTAGGTGCACAGGAGAGTATGATGCTGCCTAACATTGTAAGAACCACATTAAACTGACATCTACTAAAACATTTAACTGAAAATAAGTGTAAGGAAGCCCAACTAAGTTTTGATTTTTCCATAATGACTGCTTGAATTGTATTTTGTTTGTTTATTTTTGCAGTGGGGATGGAAACCAGGGCCTCATGCACTCCCACCACTGAGCTATACCCACAGCCTCAGTTTGTTTGTTTTTATAGTACCAGGCATCAAATCCAGGGGCACTTTACTACTAAACTACATTCCCAGTGCTTTTAAAAAACATTTGAGACAGTGTCTAGCTAGGTACTATGTTGCCCAGACTGGGATTGAACTTGCGATCCTCCTGCCTCAGTCTCCTGAGCAGCTGGGATCACAGGCACATGAGCACCCTCATGACCAGCTTCTGACCCTGGCTTATATGTAGGAATCCAACAACCCCTGGGCATCTCACATTCACATAGGATTTGAGTGGCTCAGATTCCTCTTTGGCATTAGCAATGTGCTCAGCACTTGTGCTGTCTCACTGTATCTCCTGAGATCAGGAAAGAGAAGGTCCCCTCAGTGATTACCGAGAGCTCTCAACCACTTCGCCTGGCCTCACAAGTCTTTTTTCAGCTTAACAGTAGCTTGACTTCTTAAGCTTTTCAGTGCACCTCTGTCAAACGAACAAAGGGCAAAGTCTCCAGAGACTGGACTGAGAACACATGAGGGACCCCTGCTGAGTGTGTTGTACTTGAAGTACTATCTCCAGACTAATCAGCAGGGGTCCGAGACAAGCCATGAGTTTTTACTTCTCCCCTTCTGAGAATGGAATTCTTGTTTTCCTGAGGTACATGCACAATTAGCATCACCTTCCTCTTTTCTTTGTTCAGAAATTCCTAATCCATTCAATCCTCTTCACCATTACATTCACTCTGTGTGGGTTAAAGATGAGTCTTCTCTTCTTTTCTTCCTCCTTTTTCTCTGCTTTCTCATACTTTTATTGTGACAAAAATAAATAACATAAACCAGCATGGTGGTGCATGCCTGTAATCCTAGCACTCTGGGAGGCTGAGGCAGGAGGATTGCAAGTTTGAGCCTAGCCTGGGTAATTTAGTAAGACTCTGTCTCTAAGAAACAAGAAAGGAATGTAGCTTAGTGTGAAACACCTAGGGTCAATCACCAGTAACAGAAAAAGAGCTATCTATCTATCTACCTAAAAAATAAAATTTGCATTTTATGTGTACAATTTGGTGGAATAATTGCATTTGCAATGTTGTATAACAATCACTTATTTGCAAAATATTTCACCACCTCAAACACAGACTCTGTACCCACTAAACAATAACTCTGGTAACCCCAAATCTACTTTCTGTCTGTATGAATTTGCCTATTCTAGATATTTCATATAAACAGAATCATGCATTATATGGCTTTCGGTAATCTGACTTATTTCATTTAGCATAATGTTTTCAAAGCTCACCTATGTTGTGGTACATAGTAGAACTTCATTTCTTTTTAAAGGCTGAGTGGTGTTCCATTGTGTGGATATACCACATTTTGTTTATTCACTCATCTGTTGATAGACAGGTGGGTTGGTCCTGCTTTTGGGCTACTATAAATAATGCTACTATTAGCATTGGTATACAAATAAATGTTTATGTCTGTTTTCCATTTGGGGGGACAAATATCTGGCAGTGGAATTATATGTGGTAATTCTGTTTAACATTTGAGGAACCACTAAACTGTCTTTCACAGCAGCTGCACCATTTTACTTTCCCGTCAGCATATCCTTACCAATAGTTATTATTTTTTCTTCTATTTTTTATTTGGTACTGGGGATTGAACTCAGTATCTCCCATTTGCCAGGCAGGCGCTGCACCACTGAGCTAAATCCCTGGCCCTACTTCTTTTGTTTTGTTTTGATACCGGGGATCTAACTCGGGTCTTTGCACTTGTGAGGCAGGCAGTGGAACCACTGAGCTTAATCCCAGGCCCCCTGGCCCTACTTCTTAATTAATCATTCTAGTGAGTGTGATGCGGTTTGGATCTGCATTTCCCTGATGACTCAGGATGTTGAACATTTTTCATGTACTTATAGTCATTTATATATCTTTTAAAAAAACATATCTATTCAAATCCTTTGCCCATTTTAACTGGGCTGTTTGTCTTCTTGTTGAATTTCATATATTTTTCATATACTGGATATTGTTCAAATTTTAGTATATATGCTGCCAAAGCAAGCACTATACACTGGATATTAAACTCTTCTCAGATATATGATTGAGAAATGGGAGAAATATTTTTTCCCATTTGTGGATTTTTTTTCACCCTTTTGACGGTATCCTTTCATGCATAAAGGTTTAAATTCTGATGGCCTTTACTTTATTTATTTTTTCTTTCGCTCTCTGTGATTTTGGTGTCATTTTCAAGAAACATTGCTAAATCTAAAGTTATACAGATTTCCATGTTTCCTTCCAAGTTTTAGGGTTTTAGCGATTAAATTTAGACATCTGATACATTCAACTTAATTTTTTATATGGCAGAAGATAAGGGTATAACTTCATTCTTTTGGATGTGGATGTCCAGTTTTCCAGTGCCATTTGTTGAAGAGACAATTTGTGACCATTAATGATGGTATGTCAAATTGACTGGACTAACAAACACCGAGCAAATTAGTAAAGCGTACTTTTGAGTGTGTTTGTGGAGTGCTTCTACAGAAGGTTGGCATGTAGGCCAGCACCCTGATTGAGGCTGGGTCTATCAAGTAGGCTTGCAGCCCAGATGCAATAAAAGGGGAAGAAAGAGGAAGTTGGCTTACATTTTAAAAGCTCCGTTTTGCTTGACTGGGCATGTCTTTTGCTACTGCCATCCCTTGTGGACACCAGATGCCAGTTTCATCAGCCTTTCATCATGGATTCACACCAGTGACTCTGTGTCCTTTGGTTCTCCTGAATGCAGTCTGCTGCTGTGGACTCTCCCACCTCTGATCCTATAAGCCTACCCAATAAATCCATATATATACACACAGACATACCTCTTTTAATGACCAAGTTCAGCTCCTGTGACTAAGTCGTTAAATACATTGGTCGCTAAATGAGGAATTGTATACAGGATGTACATTACAATATTCGGAACAAAGAAATGGTCAAAGGAAACTCCAACTTGATGACTGCTTTTATTTACATAACTCTTACATGAAGTACTGTAATGTGTAACAGAACATAAAACTACTGTATAAACAAGGTCTACTGTACAAAAAAGACACTGAGGCTCTATAAACAAGATGTAGAGAACTGTATAAAAAAAGATGGATCATAAGTCTGAGCGGCAGGCCATAAGTCTGAATAACGCATCTTTGTCTTTAAATCCAAACAATCTTTAAACAGGTAGGTCATTAAATGAAGAATATCTGTATATATATTTTCCTATTTACTCTGTTCCTCTAAAGAATCCTAATTAGGGCCAGGGATTTAGCTCAGTGGTTCCACTGCCTACCTCGCAAGTGCAAGGACCCAAGTTAGATCCCCGAAAAAAAAAAAAAAGGAATCCTAATCAACCACCAAAAAAAAAAAAAAAAAAGGAATCCTAATGAACACACCAGTCATTCTCCAATGAATGGTTTTGGCAACCTTGTTAAAAATCAATTGGCTGTAGATGTGAGGTTTTCTTTTTCTTCTTGTCTGTTTACTCTTTATTTTTAAACTGAAACATATTTGCAATTTGAATCATTTTTCATTGGAATGACTTTTTTTTTTTTTTGGTACGGGGATCGAACTCAGGTCCTTGCTCTTGCGAGGCAGGCGGCAGAACCACTGAGCTAAATCCCTGGCTCCTATGACTTTTTAAAATTAATTTTTTATTAGTACACATTTGTCATATATATTGATCACATTAATCATAAGGAATTTATTCCCCGTATATAACACATCCTGGTTCCCCCTTTTTCCCCCATTCTTTTCCCCTCCCTTCAACCCTTCCTCCCCCACGTTTTACACAAGCTTTATTTCCATTTTTTCCTTCCATTCTTGTTTTCTTTTTTCCCTTCCTTCCCTTTGCCCTCTCCTTCCTTCGTTCCCCCTCCCATTTGAACATGTTCTCCCTACCTTCCAATATCTATACTCCATTTACTCCTTATTTACTCTTTGCAACTCTCATACAAGATAAACAATGCAGCATTTAAACTTGTGTGTCCGATTCACTTCACTTATAGTCTGTAGATACATCCATTTTCTAACAAATGACTCAAGTTTATTCCTCCTATGGCAGAATAGTACTCAACTGTATATAAATACCACATTTTCTTCATCCATTCATCTTTTGATGGGCATATGGGCTGTTTCCAAGATATAGCTATCATAAATTGTGCTGCTATAAACACGGGTATGGATATATCATTGTGCTATGATGCTTTTAATTCTTTCTGGAAGATACCCAGGAGAATGGCTGGGTCAAATGAAACCTCTTGTTTTAGTTTTTTGAAGAATTTCAAAGGCTTTCTTCCAGTGAAGGTGTTTGGTTCTTACCTTTGGTAAGAAGGTGTTTGGTACCTTACCTTTGGTAAGAAGGTATTTGGTACCTTACCTTTGTTAAAGGTAAGGTAGCTGAGTGTGCTTGGAGTTGTTTCTGCATCTTCTATTCTGTTCCATTGATCATTGGGTCTGTTTTTTTTTTAAAATCACAGTAGCTCCATAGAATAATTTCAGGTCAGGGATTGGATTGAAATGCTCCCTGCCTTGCCTTTGTTGCCCAGAACTACTTTTGCTATTCTAGGTCTCTTCTGGTTCCATATGAATTTTAGAATTGTGTTCTCTAGTTCTGTGAAGTATGCTGTTGGTATTTTGATTGGGATTGCATTAAGTATGTATAGCAGTTTTGGAAGTATGGCCATTTTCACTACATTGTTTCTGCCTATCCAACAACAGGGGATATTTTTCCATTTTCTGATATCCTCTTTGATCTCCTTTTTCAGAGTACTGTAGTTTTCAATGTATAGGTCTTTCACTTCCTTTGTTAGATTGATTCCTAAGTATTTCATTTTTCTTTTCTTTTTTTCTCCTTGTACCCTATTTATTAAAAAATATACAGTATATATTGAGCATCTACTATGTACCAGACACAGATCTAGGCAGTGGAGATGTAATGGTTAATAAGCTAGAAGAGATATGAGCCCTTTTACAGTTGTAGCCAATCAAGATGTAAATCAATATATACTAAGACAATTTCAGATACATACTTTCTGGCTTGATTCCATTCCTTGGAACAACCTGTGTCACATGTATTTCATACAGAGCTGATTTCAATAGGAGGCATACCTGTCCTGAATATTAGATGTGTGTATTTAGTGAACTATTCAATCTGGAACTGGGGTCTGATTCCTGAATACTGACCCCATATTTTTCAGAAACCTGCTATTTTTCATAAGCTTCTCATCTAATTAGAATTTTAGGATTGATGATCAGGTTCTATATGTTGCTTCCTAAATCTCTGGGGCCACCAACAGGAAAACTCTATATTTGGCTTCATTTCCTGCTCCTTGGAGAACTCTTAACACGTTGCTGGTCTGAAAAATCCTGCAGTTCAGTTAGCTCTTCATCAAAACACAAGTACTGAACTCAAAGCTGCCTTATAATTCATCCTTTTAAAAAAAAGGTAAGGGCCGGGGATTTGGCTCAGTGGTGCCGCCGCCTGCCTCTCAAGCACAAGGTCCTGAGTTTGATCCCGGTACCAAAAGAAAAATTAAATAAAAATAAAAAATAAAAAAAGATAACATGAGGTAAGATATATTTGGTACAATCAGAAATAAATATTCCAGGGGCTGGGGATTTAGCTCAGTGGTTTCGCTGCTTGCTGTGCAAGCACAAGGAACCAAGTTCGATCCCCGGTACCAAAAAATAAAAAATAAAAAAAAAATAAATAAATATTCCAAATAGTTTAATTCACACAAAGCCTAATTTGGAAAACACAAGTGTACTGAACTATTTATTGAAAAAGGCTTTGTGTAAAACTTGCATCAGAAAATACCCATTAGTTATTAAATATGGGGGACAAAGGGATTGTGTACGAGAAATACTTTGGGGGGTATCTTCTGCTTCATCTTTTAAAAGTTCAGTTTGATTTTTTTCTTTCCTAAGCTAGGATCTCACTATATTGCCCAGACTGGTCTCAGACTCCTGGGATCCAATGATCTGTCCACATCAGCCTCTTAAATCCTGACACTACAGATGTGTATGTATCACCATGCCAGGCTCAGCTTAATGTTTTGAATTAATTATCTAGGATAAAATACAAAGGAATTCCACAGAAAAAGATGATGGCCAGAATGGTATTCCACCAGCCAGATTTTTGAATATTCTCTGCTCTGAAATGTCCTCTTTGTTTTTGTTTTTGTTTTTTGGTACTGGGGATCGAACTCAGGACCCTGTGCTTGCAAGGCAGGCGGTGGAACCACTGAGCCAAAACCCCAGCCCCGAAATGTCCTCTTTGTTGGCTAAAATTATTTTTAGGTCAATTTCCTGGTGAGCCTTGTTCACATTGCGTTTCAAAACCAATGCTGATATTTATTATTTTGGTTTAACTTTCCTTTTTGCTTCTTTATGTTTCTTCCAACAATCCATAAGCAAGCTGTTCGTTCGTGCCTCCCAAGAATTCTTGCTTATATTACTTCCCACATTTCTCCAGAGTAAGTCAGAACCATGAAGTCTTTCATCATTCTTAGAGCAAAAGAAAAATCTAGTGGTCTCTTTTTCAGGAAATGATGCTTCTTCGGGGCTGGGCTTTTTGTGATCTGCTTCTTCAGTAACATCTTCCTCTTCTGAACTGCTGTCTTGGAACCGAGGATCTTCTTGCCAGACGATCTTCCCAGGTTTCACCATTTCAACTTTATAGGCTTTTTCTTTTACATTTTTAGAGTATTTTTTCAGGTCTGCTTCTGCTATTCTGATGTTAACGTATGCAAAGACTGTCTGTGCATTTCCTTGGTCATCTTTCATGTGATGATCTCCACATCAGAAACTTCTCCGAATCTGCTGAACTGATTTTGTAGGTCTGTCTTAGAAATAGCTTGGCTAAGGCCACCCACAAAAAGGCGCTTTGTTTCTCTGTTGACTTTCATGAAAGCTGGTTATATACTTGGCGTATTCATGCCGTCTCTGAGCTTGTGCCCAGTGTTTCATTCTTCTTGATGCTATTGTGAAAGGTGTGGTTTCCCTAATTTCTCTCTTAGTGAGTTTCTCATTTGTGTACAGGAATGCTATTGATTTTTGAGTGCTGACTTTGTATCCTGCTATGCTGCCAAAATTGGTTATTAATTCTAGGAGTCTTTTGGTGGAGTTTTTGGAGTCTTCTGTGTAGAGTCTCATATCATCAACAAATAACGATAATTTAACTTCTTCCTTTCCTACCCATAATCCTTTGATTTCTTTCTCTTGTCTAATTGTTCTGGCTAATGTTTCCAGAGCTGTACTGAACAAGAGTGGTGATAGCGGGGATCCTTGTCTTGTTCTTGATTTTAGAGTGAAAGCTTTCAGACTTTTTTTTTTTTTGGTACTGATAATGGGATTGAACTCAGGACCTTGTGCTTGTGAGGCAGGTGTGGCATCACTGAGCTAAATCCCTGGCCTGAAAGCTTTCAGTCTTTGACCATTTAGTATGATGTTAGCTGTTGGCTTGTCATAGATGGCTTTTATCGTATTGAGATAAAGACCTTCTATTCCAATTTCCTGTAGGGTTTTTTTTTTAACCATGAATGGGTGTTGAACTTTGTCAAATGTTGAACTTTTCTGTGTCTATTGAGATGATCCTGTGATTTTGTCTTTAGTTCTGTTAATGTGGTGTATTACATTTATTGATTTGCATATGTTGAACCATCCCTGCACCCCTGGGATGAATCCTACTTGGTCATGGTGTATAATCTTCTTGATGATTTGTTGCATTCTGTTTGCCAGTATCTTATTGAGGATTTTTGCTTCTATGTTCATTAGGGAGATTGGCCTATAGTTCTCTGTTTTGATTGGATCCTATTCTGATTAGGGTATCAGGGTAATGCTTGCTTCCAGGATTCAGTTTGGGAGTATTGCTTTCCTTTTAATTTCATTAAAGAATTTGAGAAGTAGTGGCATTAGATCTCTAAATTTTCTGTAGAATTCAGCAATGAATCTTTCAGGATCTGGGCTTTTCTTTGTTGGTAGTTTTTAAGTTATGCCTTCAATTTCATTGACTGATATTGGGTTATTTAGAGTTGTGGTATCTTCTTGATTCAGCTTTGGGAATTCATATGTACCTAGGATTCTATTTCTTCTGAGTTTTCCATCTTATTAGAGTATAGATTCTCAAAATAGGTATTGATGATCTTCTGAATTTCTACAGGATCCATTCTGATTTTGACCTTTTCATTCCTAATTGCATAGATTTGAATCATTCCTTTTTTTTTTTTTTTTTTTTTTTTTTTTGGTACCAGGGATCAAACTTGGTTCCTTGTGCTTGCGCAGCAGGCAGCAAAACCACTGAGCTAAATCCCTGGCCCAATCTTTCCTTTTTTTGATAAGGATGGCTAAGGGTTCGTTAATTTTATTTAATCTTTCAAAGAACCAACTATTCAATTCACTGATTCTTTATACTGTTTTATTAGTCTCAATTGTATTAATTTTGGCTCTGATCTTTATAATTTCCTCCCGACTATGAACTTTAGGCTTAACTTGCTCTTCTTTTTCTAGAAGCTCAAGGTTCAATATTAGGTTATTTATTTGAGCTCACTATGTTTTTCTGATGTGGGAATTCCATAAATTTCCCTCGTACAACTGCTTTCATTGCATCTTATAAGTTCAGAGATTCTGTATTGGTATTATTGTTTAATTGTAGGAACTGTCTAATTTCTTCTTAATTTCATCTGTGACCTATTGGTTGTTCAGGCGGGTGTTATTTAATTTCCATGTGTTTATGTAATTCTTGTGGTTTCTTTTGCCATTGATTTCCAATTTCATTGCACTATGATTTGATAATATGCATGGGATAATTTCAGTTCCTTTGCACTTACTTCGGCATGTTCTATGAGGTAGTATGTGGTTTATTTTGGAGAAAGTCCCACGTGCTGCTGAAAAGAATGTGTATTCTATCCTTGTGGGGTGGAACTCTATAGATATCTACTAAGTCCTTTTATTCAAAGGGTTGGTTCAACTCTGGTATTTCTTTGTTGATTTTTTTTGTCTAGTTCATCTGTCTATTTGTGATAGTGGGGTATTGAGTTCCCCCATTACAACTGTATTGGTGCTTATATGATTTATGATTGTGATCTCTTCCTCTTGTATCATTTCCTTTTTTTTTTTGGTACCAGGGATCAAAACTTGTATTGTTTCCTTAACAAGTATGTAGTGACCTTTTTTGTCTCCTCTGATCAGTCTTGACTTGAAATCCATTTTGTCTGCAAATAGAATAGCTATCCCCTGCTTTTTTTCCAGGTTCTTGTGACATGGAGTATTGTTTTCCCATCCTTTAACTTTCAGTCTATGAATTTCTTTTTGAGTTAAATGTGTTTCTTGTATGCAGCATATTGTTGAGTCTTGTTTCTTGATCCATTTTAATTGGTGAAATGAGACCATTTATATTGATGGTTATAAATGATATGTATTGACTTATCCTTGTCATATTAATTTCCTGTTGTTGGTTCCATTTCTTTCTCTTTTGTTTAATTGCTTTCCTTGCCTTGTGGATTCATCCTATTGGGATTCATGAAATTATTGTCATAATAATTCTGAAAGTATCCTTCAGAACTTTTGGAGTGCTGGTTTGGTGGTCATGAATTTCTTCAGATGTTATTTATCATGAAAGTATCTTATTTCTCCATCAACTCTGAAAGATAATTTTGCAGGGTACATCAATCTCGGTTGGAAGTTGTTCTCTTTTGGGGCTTGAAATACTTCACTTTAAGCTCTCCTTAACTTAAGGGTTTATGTTGCAAAGTCTGCTGTGATTCTGATGGGTTTTCTTTTATAGGTGATTTGTTTCTTTTCTTTAACAGCTTTTAAAATTTTGTTCTTGTGTTGACTTTCTGGGATCTTGAGTATTATATGCCTTGGTGTAGGGTTTTTTTTTCTGATCATGGCTAATTGGAGTTCTGTATGCCTCACTTATTTGTATGTCAAATTCTTTTTCCATGCTTGGAACATTTTCTGGTATTACTTCTGTGAGCATGTTTTTTATGTCCTTTGTGCTTTCTTCAGATTTTTCATTGATTCCAATTAACCTTATATTATTCTTCCTTGCATCATCTAGCAGCTGTTGGATTGATTTTTCATGGTCCCTTGCTATTTTTAAGAAGCCTTTCATTTGATTATTGCTAACCACAGACCTGTCTTTCAGATCTGATATGTTGTCTTCACATTGGTTGATTCTGTTGTGTATACTTTCAGTAGAATGTTTAATCTCGTGGATATCTTTTTGCATCTGTTTTATGGCATCTAGTTCTTTCCTATGTTGGGCATTCATGGTTTGTTTCACTTTCCTAAGATCCTCTATATTTTAAAAATTTGTTTCTACTTTAGATTCACTAACCATATTTTTCACTATGATCATCATCTAGTTAATTGTGCAATTATTTCTGATTTGTTTTTGTCTAGAGCTTCATTCATCTGCTTTGCTACTTCTGCTGTTACCATTTCAGAAAGTCCAGCTGATGGATGGCTTTTGATTTCTTCCACCTCAATGCCCCCTGGATTTGCCTTGGGTGAGCTAGAGGTCTGGGATTGTATCTTGCTTCCATATTTTCTCATTTTCTGTTTTTTAAAATTTGTTTTCTGCATTGATGCTTGTAAATTGCTTATTGTCAGTAGCTTTGTTATTGGTATCAAGACCTCTTTAGGAAATGATTACTTTTCAGAGATATCTTCTATACATAGCTGGCTTTTGGTTTGTGAGTCTGTTCCAAGATCTTGCCTCTTTGATTTGTTAGGGATTAAGGTTTGGTGTCTATTTGGCCTAGCACCCAGTTCTTTGGTACTGGACTATGACATTATTTTTGACCTCCAGAAAAATCTCAGTACTGGCATACAAGGAAGAACAACTGATCACAACCAATGTGTCACATTGACTAAAGTAGTACAATCAGTAATAAACAATAACATCAAGCACAGTCCAGAAAATAACAAAATGTGATAACTATTAATTTGCCACCTTTAACCATAGGTACAAGCTTTATAGTTATATAGCAAACCTTTATAGTTATATAACAATCAGAAAATTATATACATCAAATATCCACTTAATGAGTGATTTTATCCTCAGGGGGAGAATTTAAAAGGCATAAGAGGGAAGAAATGGAGAAATAAAAAGAAGAGAAACAGATTAGAAGAAAGACTGAAGGGCAAAGGAAGATTACTCAAGCTTTGGCAAACTGGTGAAGAAAGGAGGGAAAGAAAGAAGGAAAAAACAAAACCAAGAACAAAAGAACACAAAACAAAAATACTAAAATAATGTTCACACTCATGAAAAAATAAAACCAATTGAGAACCCCCCCCAACAAAACAAAACAAGAACAACAACAATAAAAATAACAAAGATAACAAAGAAAAAGAACAAAAATAAATTTCTTTGTGACTTCAAGCCAGTATTTGGGGTAGTGTCCAAGTCAGAGCCAAGACCCATGCTGCATAACCCCAGTAAATCTGGATTAGGGTTAGGGTCAGGGGCGGGATAATCCCAGCAAGCATACAAGAGGTTTAGGGAAGAGTGTCAATTCTAGTGCTTTCAACTCTACAGAAGTTCAGGCTGATCCTGCCTTCTGGCTGTGGGGCTAGGGCCTGAGTCATTCAGCCAGCAACTCTCTGGGTGTCTCACACTGGCCTAACCATGGCTCCCCAACCCTGGATGTCTCCTGTGGCTGTCCTTTACCTAGTTCCTGTACAAATTCAACACTGAGATCCCTGAGTCAAAGCCAACCCATGGCTGCTCTGAGGCTCAGGTTCAGTTGGTCCCTCCCTAAAAGGAGGTCTAACGAAGTACCCTTCTCCAGAGAACTCAGCAGTCACCTGGACTGGAGTCATTCACTGGCTGTTGCAGCACACAGTATCCACTGCTTCACTTCACTGGTGTGTTTTTCCTTAGAGGCCTCTAGACTCACTTGCCCTTACCGTGTCTCTGTGGATTTGCTACTTCTCTCTCACACCGCAAGCTGGGAGTACATGCCTGTGAGCTCAGCGGGCGGGGTGGGGTGGGTGTATGCAGTTTGCCTCCTCTTCCTGTGCTGCACTGTCTCCTTACTTTCTCTGCAGGTTCTAATTTTCCCTTCAGATTCATCCTGGGTCCTGGGGATCAACTTCCCTCCTTCCTCTCTTCCCCAAGTTATTATTTTCCAGTGTCTGAGTTTTGAATCTTGGAGAGGATAATTTGTTGCTGCTTACCTCTCCACCATCTTCCCAGAAGTCCTTTTATTTCTACCCAAGGATGGTATATCTATAGAACAATTTGTAAAGAGAAAATGAAGCTTAAATTATAGTTTGGTAGTTTTTCCCATTAATAAGTACTTACTTGTTTGGATTGCTTGTCCTTTTATTCCTCTCTACAAACCTTTAGTTCATGTTATTACCTACTTATTTTTGGATTAAAATCTAACTTGTTCATAGTTTCCTCCTTCAGCACCTTCATTTTGTTTGCAAGTCCACTAAACCCTATTGTTGTCTTTCTACACTGCTGATTTTATCCTCTATTACTATATCCATTAGTACAGCTGCCCCTTACTAATCAGAAGACTTATTTTGCTCTCCAATTCCTCATCGCTCACCCACTTAGATTCATCAAATCTCAGTGCACCAGACTTAGGGGCATCTTGTCTAAAGGTTTTCAAACTGCCCTTCAATCACAAGGAGAAGCTTTAAGGACCACAATGGTAAGGGCCTCGCAGGCAGATATTGGCACTCCTACTTCTGTTCATGGCAAGCTATACAACTTTCATCTATTTTATAGGTTGGGGCTCAATGCACGGTCTTACTTGGAGAAGGGGTTAATTGCTAATCTTTTAGGTGCTAGTCAGTAATAGAGATTAACTTTGGATACGGAGCAAAAAGAACAGGAGATAACATTTATTAGAAAGAAATTAGAGGAGATGAAGGAAATGGTACCCCACTAAGTCTCAGAATGAACAGGAGCAGAGTAGCTCTAGGAATTTGATTTGCGGAAACCCAGAGACAGGCTTATTAGGCCAGGTCTGCTGGTATGAGTCACCTCCAATTGGTCTTTCCTCCTTTGTCACTTTACACTGCTATGCTGAAGAGAGACTGGCTTATCTTGGCTCAGCTGTTCACATTTGGCCTAGAGGAAGATAAGACATTTTCATAGACAATTCTACCAAGAGAGCATGAAACAGGAAAAAATTCTTGCTTCCATAAAGAAAATCTGGGTTTTCTGATCAGAAAAGTGTTTTCTAGAAAGGTAGAACAATAGATGTTCATTTTTAAGAAAAAAGATTTGAAACACCATGATTCAGACTAGGACTCAGAAAACTATAACTTATGGGTAAAATGTAGCCAGTGGTCAGGTTTTGAAAGGTGTGTGACCTGAGAATAATCTTTGCATTTTTAAAGAATTCTCTCTCCAAGATTCTCTCCCTCCCTACCCCCTTTTTCTCCTTTCATTTTTGGGATAATAGGAGATTGAACCCAGAGCCTCATACCTGCTAGGCAAATACTCTGCCACTGGGCTACACTACCAGCCCTTTTTAATTTTGAGACAGAATCTTGTTAAATTTCCCAGGCTAGCTTCAAACTCATGGGCTCAAATAATCCTTCTGCCTCAGCCTCTTGAGTAGCTAGAGTACAAGTATGTACTGCTACACCTGGCCTGTAAAGGTTGAAAAAAACCGAAGAATGGATAGAATATTTATAGAGTACATGTTTGTTAAGGGATTTGCATCCTGAGTATATGAAGAGCACACAGAACTCAAAAACAACACTAATAAAACAAAAACAAAAACTCAATTTTAAAATGAGTAAAGAATTTCAGTAGACATTTCTCCAAAGAAGATAAACAAATGGTTCAAGCGTACAAGAAAAGATGTTCAATATCACAGTTCATTAGGGAAACATGAATCAAAACCATAGAGGAGGGCCAGGGATTTAGCTCAGTGGTTTCGCCGCCTGCTGTGCAAGCACAAGGACCCAAGTTCGATCCCGGTACCAAAAAAAAAAAAAAAAAAAAACCACAGAGGAAGGAGGAGGAGCCTATCCTCTGCATGGTGCTCCCCTGGCCTACTCTGCACCCACAGATTCTGCCCTTGGCTGCCCCCCCCCAAACTCTAAGCCCATTATGTGTTTTGTTTCCCCTTGACCCCAGGCAGCAGACTCACCAACCAGCTAACCAACCAGATTATATATGAAGCCAATGCCTGTGGAGAGAAGGTGAGACTGAGAGAGTCAAAAGCTCCAGGGAGAAATAACAGACTTATTTGGCCCATAGCATTAGCCCCAAGAAAAGTCTACAGAGAAAATTGTGACTTGCTGCATTCTAAGACTACAGATCCTGGAAAGAAACCACTCATTCAGAAGCACAGAGGAATTTTAATTGACTCAACTTTTTTTCTTTTTCCCTTTTTCTTTTTCCTTCATTGGGTTTTTTGGGGGACTTGGTGTTTATTCTCTTTTCTCTTTTTAACTTTTTTTTCCTTCTTCTTGCATTTTTCTTACTTTATTTTGCCCTTTTTTCTTCTTTTTTGTTTGATTTTTTTTTCTGTTACTGTTATCTAGTACTATAGAAATCAATGGCAAAAGAAATCACAGAAATTATGAAAATCAAACAATACACAATTGAATAATCAGTGGGTCACAGAAGAAATTAAGGAAGTAATAAGATAGTTCCTAAGATTAAGTGATAATGACAGTATAATATACCAGAATTTATGGGACTCAATAAAAGCAGTCCTAAGAGGGACGTTTATAGCTGTGGATGCCCATATAAAAAAACCAGAATGAGCCCAAATAAATAACTTAATGATGCATCTCAAGGTCTTAGAAAAATCCTAACTCTAGTGCTAGTACAAGAAAGTAAATTATAAAGATCACAGCAGAAATCAATGAAATGCAGACTAAAAAAACAATAAAGAATCAATAAATTGAAGATCTGGTTCTTTGAAAAAATAAACAAAATAGACAAACCCATAGTCAGTCTTATCAAAAAAGGAAAGAAAAGTACAAAATCAATGTAATTTGAAAAGAAAAAGGTAAAATCATAGTGGACATCACTGAAATAAAAGATTATTAGAGGTCCTGGGATTTAGCTCAGTGGTGCCACCGCCTGCCTTGAAAGTGCAAGGTCCCGAGTTTGATTCCCGGTACCAAAAAAAAGATTAGCATTTATAGCTAAGTGGATGCACACTGAGGCAATACTCTTAAGTGAAATAAATAGGACACACATGTGTAAATACCAAATAGTTTCTCTGGTGTGAGAAACTGAAAATGTAAATAAGGACTAAATGTATAATAGGTAATGTGAAATAGGAAGAAAAGGGGCAAAGGGGAAGGAAGTGGGAGGGCTAGGGGAAAGGATAGAGGGGAATGGCATTAATATGAGAAAATGGAAAAATAGGAACAAAATCTTTGTAAATAGGGAGGACTGGATGGGTTGAAGGGAGGGCTGGGCAAGGGTGAAAAATAAGAACCAAGAGAGACTATGTAAAGGTGCAAATTTCCAATGATGAATGTCATTATATTGTGTACCTAAAATGTACCAATGATTAGAATGAATAATCGATAATGTAAAATAGGAAGAAAAGGTCCAAAGGGGTAGGGGTAGTGGGAGGGGCAGGGGAAAGGAAAGAAGGGAAAGGAAAAATGCTGAGAAATGGAAAAAATGGAAATAAAGTCTTTGTAAATAGGGAAGGGTGGAGGGGGTGAAGGGAGGGCTAGGAATGGGGAAAAAATAAGAACCAAGATGCATTATGTAAAGGTACAATTCCCAACGAGAAATGTAATTGTGTTGTATACCTACAATGTACCAATAAAAGAATTTAATACAAAAAAAAAAAGGATTAGAAACTACTTTACAAACCTGAATGCCAATAAACTGGAGAACTCAGAAGAAATGAATAGATTCCTAGATGCATATGAATTACCCAAATTGAACAAAATAGATTTAAAAACCCTGAATAATTAATAACAGGCAATGAAACTGAAGCCATCATTAAAAAAACTCCAGGACCTAATGGATTCATTGATGAATTCTACAAGAACTTTAGGCAAGATCTAATGTCAATACTCCTCAAATGCTAGTGAAATTGAAAGGGAAGGAGTATTTCCAAAGTCCTTCTGGAAGCTAGTATTACCCTGATTCCCAAACCAGACAAGGAGCCAACCAAAAAAGAGAGCTGCAGGCCAATTTCTCTAGTGAACATAGATGCAAAAATCCTCAACAAAACACTGGCAAACAGAATGCAACAAATCATCAAGAAGTTCATATACCATGACCAAGTAGGCTTCATCCCAGGGATGCAAGGATGGTTCAACATATGCAAATCAATAAATGTAATCCATCACATAAAGAGAAGCAGGTACAAAAATCATGTACTCATCTCAAAAGACACACAAAAAGCCTTTGATAAAATCCAACATCTATTCCTGATGAAAACCCCACAGAAAATAGCTGTCGAAGGACCTTATCTCAATCTGATAAAAGCCATTTATAACCAACCTACTGCTAACATCATAATAAAAGGGAGAATGGGCCGGGGATTTAGCTCAGTCGTTCCACCGCCTGTCCAGCAAGCGCAAGGACCCAAGTTCGATCCCTGGTACCAAAAATAAATAAATAAAAAATTAAAAAATGAAAATTGAAAGATTTCCCTCTACAATCAGGAACAAGACAAGGATGTCCACTATCACCACTCCTATTCAACATAGTACTCTAGACATTAGCCAAAGCAATCAGGCAAGAGAAACAAATGAAAGGGGTATGTATAGGAAAGGAAGAATTCAAAGTATCATTATTTTAAGATCACATGATCGTCTACTTACAAAACTCAAAAAAATTCCACCAGAAGATTCCTAGAATTAATAACCAAATTCAGAAATGTATCAGTACACAAAATTGACACACAAAAACAATAACATTCCTGTACACTAATAATGAACTCACTGAGAAAGCAATTAGGAAAACAATACCATTCATAATGGCATCAAGAAAAATTAAATACTTAGGAATTAACCTAAGCAAAGAAGTGAAAGACCTCTACAATAAAAATTACATCACTCTGAAAAAAAAGATTGAAGAGGACATCAGAAAATGGAAAGTTATCCCATATTCCTGAATAAGCAAAAAATATGGTCAAAACAGCTATACTTCCAAAACTGATATATAGATTTAATACAATCCCAACCAAAATACCAACAGCATTCCTCACAAATCTTGAGAAAACTTTCCTAAAGTTCATATGGAACCAGAAGAGACACAGAACAGTGAAAGCAATCTTGGGCAACAAAAATAAAGCAGTAGATATCACAATCCCAGATTTGAATTTGTACAGTGATAAAAGCAGCATCATATTGGCACAAAAAACAGACATGTGGATTGATGGAATAGAATAGAGGATGCAGAAATAATTCCAGGCAATTCAGTTATTTGATCATTGAATTGACCAACTAGGCCAAAAAGGGATACTGGGAGAAAGATAATCTTTTTAATAATTGATGCTGGGAAAATTGGACATCCACATGCAGAAAATTGAATATAGACCTATATAGCCCACCATGTACTAAACTAAAATAAAAATGGATTAAATATTTAAATGTTAAAACAGAAACACAATCTACTGAAAGATAAAATAGGTAAAACTCTTGAAGATGTAGGTATAGGCAAGGACTTTCTGAACAGAACCGTAAGGGCACATGAAATAGAACCAAGAATCAACAAATGGGATCATATCAAATAAAAAAGCTTCTGCACAGCAAATGAAACAACCAAAGCGAAGTGAAGAGACAACTTACAGAATGGGAAAAAATTTTTGCCAGCTATTCCTTGGACAGAGAGCTAATATTTAGAATATATAAAGAACTCCAAAATTTTTTCTTTTATATGAGAAACACACACACAATATATATATATTTATATTTAAATTTTAAATAAATATTTATATTTTATTTTTATTTATTAAATATATATTTAATAAATATATAATATTTTCTTATATATTTGTATATATACATATATATACACACACACACACACACACAAATAAAGACCAAAATAGAAGAGAGACAATCAGGAAGTGGAGAGAAGTCCAAATACTTCCCCAAATTACATATTCCTTTGTTTCAAAAATATTTTAATACATATGCTTATTTGTTTCATTTATACTACTAGTTTATCTTAGTTCATTGAAAAGAAAGTTTTGTGTTATTATCTATTTCTTTTTTTTTTTTTTTTTTTTTTTTTTGGTACCGGGGATCGAACTTGGGTCCTTGTGCTTGTGCAGCAGGTGGCGAAACCACTGAGCTAAATCCCCGGCCCTTTATGATTTCTTTTATATGAAATGAATAGAATAGACAAATTTAAAGATAGGAAGTCAGTTAGCGTTGGCCTAGAGCTGGGGGTGATGGAAGAAAAACGGAAGTGACTGCCATTTGTTTGTTTGATGTGTGTGGTGATGAAAATATAAATTGATTGTGGAGATGGTTGTACAACATAGCAAGTATGAAAAAACCCAATGAATTCTACCCGTTCAATGGGTGAATTGCATATGCAAATTATATCCCAATAGGGCCATAAAAATGAGAGAAAATTATGCAAGAAACCATTGGTTGTCTTTATTGCTTACATTATTTACTCTCTGGCCCTTCACAGGAAAAGTTGGCTGAACCCTGCTGCAGCCCAGTTGTCCCTATTTCCACGCCAGGACACTGACCAGAGGGGGCAGAGTATGGTACCTGCATGCTCACTTGGCTTCCTAGAGTTGTTCTTCAGCTCACCCCTTGTTAACACACAATGGAACCCTAAAGTGAGTTGTTTTTCCCACTACAGGGTTTGAAGATGAAACTCCTAGACTCTGTACCTAAAGGTTTCCCATTCTCAAAGTTCAAACTCTAGGTGAAAGTGGAAGAGTTGAGCAACTTTTCCTTCCTATCAGATGTTTCCAGTGGTACCTAGCTCTGTGCTACTTGGGATTTAAAAACACAATTTACTTCCCTCACTAAAGCCTAGTCTTCTAACGCCCTGCAACATTTACAAATTGCTTCAGTAGAAAAAAAAATCCTTAGAAAGTGTGCTAAGTAAGACTCTGTATCCCTTATCATAAAACATTTAAAGTAAATTTAAAGCATGGATTTAGAACAGAAATTAAAGGGTGACTCATCTTGCTCCTTCAGGATTAAAGGTGTGGCATGACCCTCTTGCCATTTATACAAATGGGCCTTGCTTGGCTCTAGGGAAGGTATTGACCTGGCCTCAGGGCCTGCCCCTCCATTCCTACCCAGGTGTCTTCGTTACTTTTTCTCATTGCTGAGACAAAATATCTGACACCCAAAGTTAAAGGAGGAAGGGTTTATTTAGCTCACAGTTTGTAGAGGGTTCAGTTCGTGGTTGGCTGGCTCCAAGGCAGGGTGGCTTGGCAGAGGGTCATCACAGAGGAAAGTTCATGGCAGGCAGAAGGCAGAAAAGCAGCAAGTGACAAGGGAGGACAGCAGCCCTCTTTCTGTCCCTCATAGTCTATCCAGGGTACACTTAGAGCAGGTAGCACTGACACCTAGGGTGGGCCTTTCCATTATCCACACTCAGAGCCACACCAAACCAATCCGTAGACTAATTTAGTAATCACACCCCTTGATCCCAGCATCACACACTGTAGATCCAGCCACCTCTGGAAAGCCCCACCTAGGACAACATGAGGCTTTGGGGGCACAACTAGACACAAGCCGTAACACCTGGTGTTAGATGTTTGTGGGGTTATGTGTTCCCCCAAACCCAATTAGACTGTGTTCTCTTTCCAGTGGGTAGGAATGTACACAGAATATGTTGGGGATGTTGTCATCCCACCCAGAGTGCGTCCTTTGAGGCCCTCTTTTTGGGCATGAGGAGGGCTCCTGGAAGCAGGGCCTTGCCTGGAAGCACCAGTCTCCCTGGAGTCTCTTCAGCTTTGCTACCCACAAACCTTTTGGCCTCTCCTCTGATTTACAGTGAGGGTCTAAACTGTCCTCATTCCTATTTCTTTGTGCCACCCCCCTACACACACCCCCCGTCCTTTTACAGCACCGGTGTTGGAACCTAGGGGTCTTCCACCACTAAGCTACATGCCTGGCCCTGTTTGATTTTTATTTTGAGACACGATTTAATTAAATTGCCCAGGCCAGGCTTGAATTTGTAATCCTCCTGAGATTATAGGCATTCGCCACCAGTGTTATGGACTGTGTCTAGATGTCCCCCCAAAGCCTCGTGGAGTCATGGAGGGGGTTTCAGAGGTGGTGGATCTAGAGTGTGTGGTGCTGGGATCAAGGGTGTGTGATTACTAAATCAGTCCACTGATGGGTTTAGCGTAGTTCTGGTTAGGATTAAGGGTGTGAGTGCTACGCCCGCCCTAGAGGGGTAGCCTATGTAAAATATAAGGGACAGAAAGAGGGCTAGTGTGCTGTCTCTTGCCTGCTCTGCCATGGACTATTTCTCTTCTGCAATGTCCCTCTGCCATGCCACCCTGCCTTGAAGCCAGCCTACTATGCACCGAAACCTCTACAAACTGTGAGCCAAATAAACCTTTCCTCTTTTAACTTGTGGGTGTCAGGTATTTTGTCTCAGCAACAAGAAAAGTAACTAAGGCAACCAGCCAGCTAGTTTTCCTTTTTGTGCCAGCCCAACCCATTCCATGTGCTCAACTCAGCCTTGGTTCTCTGGACTGTCTCCTGGGCGGGCACACAGGTCACTGGCTGCTGGAGAATTCTTGCAGCTTTCCTCGCCTCTTTCTGCATCTGGGGCTCCAGCTCGGCACTGGCTTTTCCTATCATGAAATGAAAGACTGGCCTGCAGTCTTCACGTTTTTTTTCCTAGCTTTGGGGTAAATTCAGTCTAATGGGATGTTGCCTGTACTTGTCCATTTTCTTCTTTCTCTTCCCGTTTTCCTTGTGAAGGTCCCACAGAAAAATCAATCAACACCTAATTTGAATATTTTTGAAAGTTTTTTAAATTTCTGAGGCAAAAATGTTAATGAGTAGAAATACATTCTTATACAATAACATGAGGTATGATTGGAGACTATGGTGAGTGTTTAAATTTTAAAAAATGAATTACAATAAAAGATATGTTGACATTAATCACCCTCAAAATACTCCCTCTCGCTTTGCACACACTTTCCTCATCATTTTGCCATTTTCTAAAGCAGCTCTGGAAGTTCCTCTTTCATGAGTGCCTTTAGTTGTGCTGTTGTGGCTACCTCAGTGTCCTGAATTAGTGTAAAATGTTTCCCTTTCGTGGTCATTTTGACTTCAGGCAAGAGCCAGAAGCTGCATGGTACCAGATCTGGGGAGTAAGGTGCATGAAGACTCATTGTAACGATTTTACAAGCCTGCCTTTCTGTTGGATGGCACTTGGCAGCAGCATTTACTGCCTTTTTCATCACACCTTGTAAAGACACTCATGAAAGAGGATCTCCAGAACTGCTTCAGAAAGTGGCAAGAATGATGGGATAAATATGTTTGAAATAGGAAATGTTTCGAAGGGGATTAATGAATGTCAAGGTGTCTTTTTCTATAATAAAATGTTAAAATGTAAACAGTCACGGTATCTTTGCATTATCCCTTTTACAGGGTATAGAAGAAGGGAAGTCCAGCTAGGGCTGAGAACAACTGTGCTCCTGGGATAATGCCTGGCACTTACATACATAACCTTGAAGATGCAGGCAGCCTGCACTAGAAATGCCCCAAATCATGGTAGGAAGCCTCAGATATCAGATATGAAATATTTATTTTCTGCCTTTCAGTCACATTTTCCAGCCCAGTTCTGAGGCTGGGAAACACAGAGACAGTCAAGCTATTTGTTTGGAGATTCTTCACTGAAGTTGATGAGCTTCTCTCTTTCCAGGAGTGCTTGGGAATGCCAAGAAACTTCACAGATGATTTCGCTGCTCTTGATTCTCTCTCGGGTCATTGTTGGCCTTCATCCCAGGCCTCCTCTGGTAGCCAACTCCCTCATTCCAGCAATCATTTCTTTGCAGGAGTTTGCTTCTAACCTTTCAGCGTGTGTCCCAAATATTTAGCCATGGACTCAATCCAGTAGGATGATTTTTTTTTCCTTAACTCATTTAAATCACTTAGGAAAAATGAAAGCTGTAAGCTGAATAAACATTGCAGTTGCCTCAGCCCAGTCACTCGTGGCTGGAGCCTCCCTGATGTGGCCATTCCTGGGGCCCCTTCCGTTCTGCCTCTCACCTTCCTGGCCTGTCCGAGGACACTGGGGCTTTAAGGAGCCCATACCACGTGCAGGGCTTCTTTGTACCCCGCCAGCCCACGGTGCTCCTTGAGCAATCAAACCTTGACTTTTCTCTATGCTCTTCTTGTTTTCCTTCAAGGTTTACTGTGGGGCGTGACATCCACATTGATTCCCTGACCCCTTAGCCTGACTCAGCTGCTCAGGCACAGAAAGAATCAGCTTCCCTCTGGAGGAGGGACGGGAGTGAGGGTTGGCACAGACGGGCCAGAGCTGCAGCAGGCTCCCTGGCTCTGTTTATCACTTGCTATTTTGAGACTTTCTTCCCATGGAAATGTCACAGGGTTCCAGTGCCAGAAAGAAGCGTGAGATGAGTTCCATGTGAGGAAACATTCCTAGTGTGTTGACACATCACGTTTATCTTCCAAGATTTGCTTAGGTGGTGTCTGCCCACAGAAAGTGAGGAGAGGAGAGGTCTGTGGGCATTGGAGTACCTGACTCCTGCAAGGCCCGAAAGGAGAGACAGGAAGGAAGGAAGGAAGGGAGGGAGGGAGGGAGGAAGGAAGGAAGGAAAGAAGAAAGGAAGTAAGGCAACCACTTGGTCCCACTTTTTTAATGTAAGCTAAGGGGACACGTGTATGTGGCCTCAATTAGGCATCTAACTGCTTTCCGCTCTCTTCAGCACTTGATGGGCTCGTGGAAACACCCCCAGTGAAGCCCTGTTTACTTAGTGGTTATTACTGCTGAAGCTCTGGGAAAGCTATGAGGAGTTTTTCTGATGCTAAGGTCACATATGGTTTTGAAGAGATAGACTTTTTATTCACATAGCCCTTCTGCTTGTAAGAGAGGAAGCACACATCTAGGATTTGCAGACAAAAGAACGCACTCCAGCCTCGGAGAAAGGACAGGGAGTCATGGGCAATAAGCAAAGTACCCAGGGAGTCCCCGGCCTGCTTTCAGGAAAAATAGAAAGCATATTAAAGACAGGGAGAAGCCATTTAGCCTGACTTTCTCATCTTTGGGGGATTTACTTTAATCACATCTTTCAGCTCTTTCACTATCCCCAACACTTCCTGATTTCTCCTTGAATAGATCTAGGTGTGTCTCTGGAGCCTGCGCAGTTCTCCTCTGGCTGGCTCTGTCACCCTGCCCCTGATAAGCTATTCCATATGGTTGGGGCTCTTTGTTCTCACAGTGCTAGGTTTTACAACTTCCCGTTGACTTGGAGTTTCTTATTTTTTTCGATGGACTCTTCAGGGATTTGCACCTCCTGCTAATACACAAATTATTTTCTCAGTTGTGTCATGCCCATGTTTAATTTTAGTAGCAATTTATAAGGAACTCTTCCATATAAGGACCGGTCAGAGAAATACATGGAGGAGCCTATGCAGAATCTCACTTCTCTAGGCAAACATCTCAGATACCATCTTGTGCAGCCTGCTCAGAAGAAACACACCCCAAGACTTTCGTCATAATAAATCAAAAGAGCCCAGGTAAGAATGTTTGGGGCCCACCTGTAGCTGTCTGTTCACTCAGTAGACTGGGCCAGGCCTGTTTTTCAGAGGTGAAGATAATCAGGAGGAAAGCATGTGATTCTGGGAAATGAACTGGAGCCTCCAGGACTAGAAGTTAGAATGGAATTGAGTTGCTTGTCCTCACTTCCCACAACAGATCACCGAGCAGCAGGTTGGGGTCACTCCATCACCGTTTATTTGATGCCAGGGCCTTAAATAATTTCAGTCTTGCTTTTTGCAACCAGCTTGTAACCAGGGCTAAAAATATAGGCAGCCTAAGAGTCGCCTGCACATCCATGCCAGGCTAATGTACCTAGCAAACAGCATGGTATAAAGCTGTGGTTTTACTGTTATATATTAGAATCGCCTGGGGAGCTTTTAAAACCTGCTCATACCCAGACTTCACCTCCGGGACTGTGCTCTAATTGGCCCGAGATGGGGCCTGGGTGTTGGGATGCTTTAGAGCTCCCCAGGTGATTCTAATGTGCAGCCAATGTTAAGAACCACTAGGGTGGAGGGAAGAACATAGCCTTCGGGGTTAGTCAGAACTAGGTTCAAATCTTGGCTCTGCCCCTTAACAACAGTGGACTCTCTTGAGCCTCTGTTGCCTTGTCCATAGTACCTTTAAGCCTCTAGGCAGACACACACCTGTAATCCCAGCTATTCAGGAAGCTGAAGCAGGAAGATGGAAAGTTTGAGTCCAGCCTAGTAACAAAACCATCTTAATCACTTTCTGTCACTGGGACACAATATCAGATACCCACAATTTAAAGGAAGAGAGGTTTATTTTGGTTCACATTTTCAGTCCATAGTCTTGGCTCCAAGGCAGGACAGCATGGCAAGAGGGGGATTGTGGAGAAGCCGCTCATGTCCTGGTAGCCAGGAAGCAGAGAGAGAGAGAAGGCAGGAGCCAGGGAGGGAGATTCACTCTACTAGGTCACGCCCCCAGTGGCCTGCCTATTCCAGCCAAGCCCCACATCCTGCATCACATTTAGCTATATGACCCCCATGATTCCATCATCTTCCAAAAGCCCTACCTATGAGCACATGAGGCTTTGGGGGGACATTTAGATATAAACCATAGCAAAGACCCCATCCCAAAATAAAATGAAAAGGGCTGGGGATGTAGTTTAGTGCTTCCAGGGTTCAATCCCCTGCACTGCAAAAAGACAAAAAACAAAACAAAAGGAAAAAAACCCCAATACTATCTCTATTGGAGAGAATGAGCTAATGTATATAAAATTCTTCCTGCCTGGCACACAAATCTCCACAACACACACATACTACCTTTTAAACCATTATGCTCCAGAAGTTTATAGACATGATCCCTCTTTAAATTTTGTCTAGGTTGAAATATATCAGGTAGAAAACCACAAAAGCTAATGAACTTGGTTCAACAATGAGAACTAGGTTTTCTAGCCTAGAATATATGACATTTTACTTCAATGACCAGAACTTAGTGAGATACACAAAAAGTGGTCTGCATAATTTAGAAATGTTTTGTTGTACAAAGAGCAGAAGAGGGAGACAGGATTTAACAACAATTCCTATGAAAATGACCTTGGGATTCTGAGCTGACCACAAATTAAATAAGCGTGGGCAGTGCCGAGCAACTGCTAAAAGAGTCAACACATTCTAATTCCCAGAAAAAAACAAAAGAGCCCGGAGTTGGCATCCACCCATGGGTATCTGTCACAGGGATTTGGTTAGATCCAGAGGAGGCCGATGGCGGAGATGAGTGCAATGTGTGTCACACGGAGAGCTGTTGAAGGAACCAGGGTTTTCGAAAGGCTACTTTCACTGTCATCAAATCCTCATGAAGGAGGAGGATTTGGCTGCTTCTGTGTTGTACCAGAGAGCAGGACTAAAACCAGTGCGTAGCAGTTATAAGCAGGTATGTTTCAGCTTATCATTAGTGCCAGGCCCAAGGAGATAATTAATTAATTTTAATTTTAATTTTAATTTTAATTTTAGACAGGGTCTGGCTATGATACCCAGGCTGGCCACAACTCCTGGACTCAGGCGATCCTCCTGCCACAGCCTCCCAAGTAGCTGGGGCTATATTTGTCTACCACCGCACTGGGCATAGAGCTCCTGTTGGCAATTCTAAGAGACTATGATTCTGGAAGAATCTTGTTTTCAGCTCCTTGTTTGTATGGACAGCTCACGATCTAGTGGAGGCTCTGTCAAGTTGTATGCTCATAGGCCAGTCACTTCTTTCGCCTGGGATTTAACAAAATGTTAGCTAATTCATATCAAAGAAGCTTGAAACATTGCTCCACAAATATTTATTGAGGATTTATTCTGAGCCAGTCGCTATACGAGACTTGTACTCGGATATTTCTGCCAACGAGGGCCATTTCAGTACTTATTAGCAGCACTTCTCTTTGTGACCTTTTAACACACATTCACTACAGCCTCCCCCATCAACCCACTCGAGGCCCAGGTGTTGGAACTGAACTAACGGAGACCCAAAGGGTTCTTAGACCAGAATAAGAGACGACAGAGGAAACTTGTTTATTTAGTTTGAGGAGGCCAAGTGGGAATCAAATCCAGATTTCCCCCTGAAGAAGATAAATGCTCCTTAGAAGAGGGCTTTTTAAGAAATTTCACTATAAGCAGCTTTTCTATATCAGATCTTTGGATCAAAAGCATATTCTGCACATGTGTATGAGTCTATAGGGAGGCACATGGCAGGTTTCAGGAACCTCTGGTTTGGTGCCTAGTTATATCCAATCTTGGCAAAATTCAGTCTGAAGTTTTTCAGTCTGCAGGGGTGGAACAGGTTAGGTGGGCTTTTTAGTGAATTGCCAAAGTACTTTCTGGAGTCATCGGGCTTGGAGGACCCTAACAGGAAGGCAAAACTGCAGTTGGCCTGAATCGCTCGCCGATTCAGTGGGGGAGCTGATGCAGTGGATGCTCAGTCCAGAGTGGGCCATGGGTCAGCTGGTGTGCCTCTGTTCTCCAGGAGCCTTTGGCATGTTCTGATCCCACCTCTGTGCTTACAGGGAGTGACATGCAGATGTGCTCTCAGGAGGAACAGCTGTGCAGCCCATGGTTTAGCTTCTTGCATGTAGCTAAGGGCAGCAGGGGCAACTTCAGGGGTTGTGTTCATTTGCCTTGGTGAACCTGGCGACTAGAGCAAGCCCCTTTTAGGCAGCCATCAGAGGCTTCTGGTTTCCATTATGCTCTGTGTCTCCATTGCCTGGACTTGGCCTGGTGGGGTCTGGGGCTTTCTGCTTTCCTCCCTAAATTCAGATTCATTCTGTGATTTGGGGCCTGAATAAGTGATGTCTGGATTTGCCCAGAAAGTCTGGAATGTAGGCTGCCTACAGTATGATGGGCATATTCCTAGCCTGGGAGTCTGGAGACGTGGGTTTTAGCCTCAGCTCTAAGTAGTAACCATAGCAAAACTTTGGTCAGTTTTCCTGTCAACAAAATTAGGATGTTGATCTGATTGGTACTTTAATTTCTCTCTCTGTCTCTCTCTCTCTCTGTCTCTCTCTCTCTCTGTCTCTCTGTCTCTCTCTCTCTCTCTCTCTCTCCTTTTCCATCTACAATTTCTATTCTATACCCATTTACTTCTCTGCCCTCCATCTTGTTTTCTTTCAGGCCTCCTTTGCTACCTAACCACTATCTTTCTTCTCCCTACACCTTTTCCAATCACCTTCTCTCTTTCTTTTCCTTCCTAGCTGTTTTCCTTTCTGTGCCCCTATTCCTATTCTCTGACATGCCCTCGCTCTCTTAAATAGCCACTAGAAGAAATGAAACATATTTTTTGAAGAATATTTGTTGATTCAATACTATGGTCCACTTTTAAAGGATCTAATGTGCGTTGCCTACAGGTAAAGCAGCTTCAGCATCTTCCCCTGCAAGAAGCAGTCACTGCCAAGAGAAGTGGCTTTTAATAACTAAGTATGACCTACACTTGACATTTGGTTTGTGGGTCAGTGGCCACCATGGAGGAGAGGTTCTCTACCCTTGGCTGTGGCATCTGACCCACTTGGTTAACTTAGGCTGTGAGTGGGGCGTTGCTAAAAATAGTTGGCCTGGGTGGAGGCATCTTCTGTGTAGCTTGAGACATGAATCAAAGAGAGAAAGGAGTGCCGCACTTACTATATTAAGCCTTGGACACATTGCAGCCTGCAGGTTTTGTGTTTTTTTTTTTTTCAAGACAGAACTCTTGTGTAACACTCCAGACATCAGCCCTCCCTGAATCCCTGAGACCAGGTGGGGATGATGTTCGGATGTGATGAAAAACTCAAATTCTGGACATTTTTATAAAAGATACTCACCAGTGAGCACATTACTTAAGTGGTTAGACTTTCATCAGTGAGCTCATCCTGGGGTAAGTAGCAGTGGGACAGCAAGTAGCAAGGACTTCACAGGGTCCTGAATGTCCCCAGGCTGCAAAATTGCCTCCAGGAGACCCACCCCAGGCCTAGACATACTGGACTATCCCTGCTTTTCCCATAGAGAGCCCAGGGTCAACTTATCCTCTGCTGATTGAAACGATTCCCATTCTCAATTTAGTGGCATGGGAATGAATAAAGCTTGAGTCCACATACTTGATTTCAACCTTATTACCCCTAGGCCCCTCCTTCTCTTGTTCCCAACCTCTGAGATTTGCCACACTCGCTGAGGATCTGGGCAACTGAGCATTCTTTTCTCTTACCCTAAAGGAAATTGTGTAATATGTAGCATTTCAAATACTCTTCTGCTCAGCCAGGCTCATTAGCTCTTTTTCCACTCTAGTGTGGATACATTTACAAATGTCACCTTAGCAACAAATGAAAATGTATTAGCTTCCCAGTCACGTGATCTAAGAATATAGTCAGCAGATGAGTCTGCCAAGGGGAGCAGAAGGAGCTGAAGTTTCCCACCATGACAAGATGATGGTACACAGGTGTGTGTGCTCATCAAATGTTAAACTCATCAAATAGTGCATTTCAGATTTGTGCATTTCTAGTGTGTAAATTCTATTTTAAAGAAAGAACAATAAGAAACTATTGTACTCTGATCAATGATACAATGTTGTTTTGTTTTTTTTTTTGGCACCAGGGATCGAACTCAGGACCTTGCGCTTGGAGAGCAGGCATCGAAACCACTGAGCTAAATCCCTGGCAACAATACAATGTTAAGATGTTTAGGGGTAAAGTGTACTCATGTCTGCAGCTTGCTTTGAAATTAATCAAAAACAGTGAGATAGGTTGAAATTAGTCAAAACAATGAAATGGATTGATGGCTGGTTAAGGACTGGTAAATGGATAAAATGTGATACTAAGCAAACGTAGCACAATATTAACTGAAAGCAAAAGCTATCCCTGGGGGCATCCAGCCAAGTGAGAAGACATTTGGTCTTCACCAGACCTTGCTAACTGGCACGGCACCCATTTTTTCCCAGAGTCTCCATCTGTGAATGCCCAGGGTCCAGTGGGTTGGGCACAAGACTCCTAAACAAGATCTGGTTCATCTTCTCCTGACCCAGGCACCAAATGACAACCGCAAAGCACTGGCAGCCTGGCTCCTCTGGGTCTCACTCCCTGCCTTCTGCTTGCTTGACTTCAGCACATTAATGGCTAGGAGTAAAAGAAACATGATGTGTTCCAAGCCCATTTGGTCACACTTTTCCAGAAACATGCTCTAGTCTACCCCTGATTTGATTGCCACGGGAACGGATTCCAACATGAGCTTGGTGGCAAAACAACTGTCCCAACCTTATAAGTTTGCAAGCTATTTTGGGGGGGTGGAGGGAGCTGTGCTGGGGATGGGATCCAGAGCCTTGCACACGCTAAGCAAGTACTCTAACACTGAGCTACACGCCAGCCCTGTTTGCAAAAACTATTATTTATTTTTTAAAGTTTTAAAAAAGTTTTATTTATTTATTGGTGCTGAAGACTGAACCCAGGGCCTCACACTTGCTAGATAAGGGCTCTACCACTGAGCTAAATCCACAACTGTAAAGCTTTTAAAGAGGAGCATCTTTCTTTCTTTCTTTTTTCAGAATTGGGGATCGAATCTCAGGCCTTCACATTAAGCTACATCCCCAGTCTCTTTTCATATTTTTATTTTGAGACAGGGGCTCCTGTTTTATGATGCATCTTTTCTCCTCTGAGCCCTTTCCCTCATACCTATTCTGCGTCCTATCCCACAGGAACACAGACCCTTAATAGCATCATCCCAAAGAACCACTAATGTCATCATGGCATTAGTTTCCAGCCCTTCTGTCCCACAGCTGTTGTCACTTGACACACCCTCACCCCAGCTCAGTTCGCCTAGGTGACAATGATTCATCCAACAAATGGATCTCAAATGCCTACTCTGTTCCAGACAGTAAATCAGGGGCTGGAGGACATGAGACTACAGTCAGGTGGGCTAACAGGCCAAACACAGTCAGCCTGCCCCTTGGCTTTCCCTCCTGCATGCACCTGAGGCTTCCACTCCACCCTGCTCCCAGCTCCTGAGGCTGCATGGCCAGCTCACAGCTCTTTCCTGAAAGGCAGACCCTAGTGTTGCCAACTGTATTAGTCAGCTTTCCTGTAATACCTGACATCTGCAATTTAAAGGAGGAGAGGTTTAATTTGGCTCACAGTTTCAGGGGAATCAGTCCATGGTCATCTGGCTCCAAGGCAAGAATGTCATGGCAGAAGGGCATGGTGGGGCAAAGCTGCCTATGTCATGGCAGCCTGGAACAAAGCAGGGAAACAGTGCCAGAGAGGAAAGGGTGAGGAAGCAGATATAGACGTCTAGCCCACGCTTCTATAACCTAACCAGACACATCCAAAGTGAGCTGCAAACTCTAAAGCCAATCAAGTTGACCATCTACCTCAACAGCCACACCAACTGCCTCCTCAACATCTTCTCCCAGAACTCCAACAGGTTTCCCTTACTGAGTGTGCTGCAATCTGAACTTGGGATTTTCCTTCTGCAGCCCTCTCCTTTTGCATCTTCTATCTGCAATTTCTTGCAATTCTTTTCAGACACAGATCACATTTCATCTCCTCATTGTACTTTTTTCTGACCCCTCCAGCAAGTTTACTGATCGCCTCCTAGGTATTTCCATTACCCTTTTTGCAACCCCCTATCATAGCACTCACTACACTATCTTGTCATTTCTTCTTGACTTGGCCTTCCCCAGTGTACTGCATGCTCCTTCAGGGAAGGACCTGTGTGCCTGATCACTATGGTACCTGAGCCTAACATTACATCTCATTTAACAGGAGCTGAGTACATGCTAGCTGAACTAAATGGAATTCAATGATGACCTCGGTCCCGAAAACTCAAAAGTTCACAGAGAGATTATATTTATATGAAATCTTGGAAAAAAAGCTTTGTCAGTTTTTTTGCGAGCAGGAGAGAAAGAAAAGAAGGTAGGGCTGGCTCATTCTAGGTAGAACACAAGCATGAGCAAAGGGTCTGAGAGTTAAAAAGTCTAGCATGTTCTCAGCATGGCAGGTAGTTTAGAGTGGCTGCAAGGATAAAGAATTGTTTCTAGAAGAGTAGCTGTGAGCTGATCATGAGGTGTCTCCAGTACTCACCTAGGAATTTAGATTTTAGTCTGTAGGTATTATCAAAGGAGAAGCATGGATGTTTTAAAGATGGGTATGACATCAGGAACTGTACTTTTAGAAGGTTACTGTGATGGTTAACCATTGTGTCAACTTCAGTAAGAAACACCCAGCTGATTGGCTTCGCATAGTTCTGAGTGTGACTGAATGATGAACTTATGGAAGAGGGACGACTCACCCTGGGTGTGAGTGGTACCAACAATTAGATGTGTAGCCTGAATGGAATAAAAAGGGAAAGAAGAAGGAAGTCTCGCTCCTGCTTCTTTGGAGGAGCTCCAGTCTTCACCATTGCCTTTGGACATCCATCTCCAGGCTTCCAGAGGAGACTCTTCATCTTTCTAACATAGACTCTTCAGCCTCCCAATGTAGACCCTTTAGCTTCCTCGCTTCCTGATACCAACTCCAATGGGACTTTGCAGTGAGCTCCAGGCCTTCCACCTTTGACTGCATCATTCAGCTCTCTAGTGTGCAGATGGGTCTTTTTCATTCTTCCGCCATTGCCTTTGGACTCTGCAGGCTGCCACTGTAAACCTACCTTGTAAATCATATGCTATTCTAGCGAATATATGTTATTCACTAGAAAATGTTATTCTAGTGAACTCTAATTGACACAGTTACCCTGTGTCAATGTAGAGAATAAATTTCAAGACTGGGGAAACAGGAGGCAGGAAGATCAACTAGGAGACTATTCTAGTAGTCTAGAGAGATAATGAGGGCATGGACCAAGGAAGGTATAGTAAGTAGGAAAAGAAGTAAAACTGAACACAGAAGAGAAGTGAAACTGAGCCCAGAAATAAGTCCCTTACTTTCCGTATCTGGTCTTGGATGTAGATTTCATGCAGGTGAATTACTTAAGTGAACTGAAAATAGTTTGAGCATGCCTGAGAATTTTTGAGCATTTTATTACCTAAAGTAATAAACTTTCATCAAACCTTTGTTGGGTTTATTGTCTATTTGTAAATGTCTAAAGCAGAGTGTATAGACTACTGCAACTGCATAGAAATATAGAATGAGGAATTAGGTGTGGTGGCTCACACCTGTAATCCCAGTGCTCCAGAGGCTGAGGCAGGAGGAGCACGGATTTGAGGCCAGGCTCCACTATGCAGCAAGACACTGTCTCAGAAGGCAAACAAAACAAAGAAATATGGAATGAGGAGCCAAAGAACATGCTGGGGTTTGGGGCTTTTGTGACTGAGTAGGTCTGGGCTTGTGGGAGTAGGGTAAGCACTGTCTGGGCATGTTGAGTATGTGAGGTGCTGCGAGACACCCAAATGGAGCCATCTGGGAGGCAGATGGGCCTGGAGCCCAGGAAAGAGATCTGGTCTGAAGATGATGATCGGGTGTGGCCAGCTTGGAGACAGAGGTGAAGCCATGGGGCAGATGAGATCACCCAAAGATAGTGTGTTTAGTGAGAACAAAACAATGCAGAGGACAGAACCATAAGGAAAAGCAAATTGGAGCAATGCGCAGAGCAGAAAGAGCCCATGAATGAGACTAAGAAGGGGAGGAAGAAATAGGACACAAAAGAATGGTAGGAGAAAAACCAGAAAACAAGGAAGGAGTTCCATCAAGAAATATTCTTCTCCAAAGAAGATATACAAATGGCCAACAAGCACATGAGAGGATATTCAACACCATTAGTCATTAGGGTAATGCCAATCAAAACCACAATGATGTACTTCTTCACACCCACTAGGATGGATGTAATTTTTAAAAATGAAAAATAGCAAGTGTTGGCTGAGATACAGAGAAATTGAAGGCCTCATACATTGCTGGTGGGAATGTAAAATTCCACCACCTTAGAAAACAGTTTGATGGTTCCTCAGTAAGTTTAACAGAATTACCAAATGACCCTGCAATTCCTTCCCTAGGCATATACCCAAGAGAATTTAAACATGTTTAAACAAAAACATGTACACAAATGTTCATATCAGCAGTATTCACAATAGCCAAAGGGTGGAAACAATCCAAATGCCCATTAACTGATGAAGAAGTAAACAAAATTGATACTCATACAATGGAATATTAGTCAGCCATAAAAACAAGGGATGTGTTACTGTTGCATGTTATAACATGGATGAACTTTGAATACATTATAGCTAAATCACAGATGCCAGACACAAAAGGCCACATGTTGTATAACTCCATTTATATGAAGTATTCAGAATAGTCAATTCCATAGAGGCAGAAAGCAGATTAGTAGTTGTCAAATGATGTGGGGAGAGGCCAATGCAGAATAACTCTTAAGGGTGTTGAGTCTCTTTTGGGATCTATGCAAATACCTTGGACTTAGATCATGGTTTAGATTACACAACTTGGTCAATATACTAAAGACTACTGAACTGTATAATTGAAAAAGTTTAATGGAATGACATATGAATTATACATCAATAAAGCTGTTACCAAACCAAAGAAGGATGCCTTGACTGGATCGCATTAGTGAATGGCGATGTCATTTGCTGGGGGAGAACAGATGGTGGGGAAGATGGAAATAAATAGATCCATTCAATAGGACAAATTTGAGGTGCTGACTTCAAATGAAGATGAGAAGAAGAAACAAAAAAGAAAGAAGGAATTCTAAGCTTTGCTTTTCTGAGGTGCTAGGAGAACCAGCCAGGGCCCCTGGCTGCTTAGCATAGAGTGGCAGAAGGGCTGAGGCAGCTAGTGTTTATTTGGAGCATCTGGCATTAGAAGTTGTCCGGTGGGGCAAGAGGATCTGAAGCAGATTTTGCCCAGTTATGAAGTAAGGGGATTTGGGAGGAGTCCTATACTGGGTCTCTTGGACCAGAGTCGATTTTCACACAGGTCCACATGTAGATTTTGTACTCTGTCATTCTACAGGCGTTCAAAAGCAGTCGCTGGCTCTTTGTAGAGCTCAGGATAGGTCATGTAGGGAGGGCTGGGACTTGGACTTGGTTTTCTTCTTACTCATCCTGGTAAACAATGGCATCGTTCAGTAATGGACAGTCTTCCTTAATGCAAACACATCTTCCTGAATGATCTGGCTTGCAGCTGCTATCTGTAGAGAGCATGTCCACACCATAGCAGTTGCCTCTCTTCCTTCTATATAACTTGTGTATGACCCTGCCAGGTGGATGCTCTAAGAGGTACTTAAGGCCCTGGCAAGTGTCCGCCATTACCTTTTCTGGGAGGACAGTAGTAGTGTCCCATCTGGCCTCAGAAAGAATGGATGGATAGAAAGGGTGGACGTATAGCTCCTCAAAACTGGGCTGGGGCAAATGGAAAAAACAGCACCAAGCGTAACCATTGGTGTTAGAATCTGGATCAAGTGAGACCAACGTGTTATGTGGTATAAGAGGAGCAAGTATCATTCCAGGGCTCCCAGGGGTCTGTATCAGAAAAAGCAGCACTTGCCCTGAACTCTGCAGGGGAAAGGAGGTCTGAATTAGGATGAGAGGCAGGAATTCGGGAGAGTAGGGACTGTTTGGGAATTGCAGTGGCGACAGGACAAGGTGGTAGAGCTACAGGCTTGGGCTGAGTGGATCAGAGGGCCCAGGGCTCTCTCACGTTGGGTCCTGGCAATGTGGAGCAAGAGCTGGTGGACCTGGGAGCGCCTTGGGTTAGGACGGAGGTCCTAGGTGGAGTTCATGTAATGCAGACTACAAAGCATGAGGGATTGTTAAGGCTGTGGGCTTGAGGATGCCCAAGAGGATATGATCCAGTTGAATGGTTAGAGGGAGAGAGCGTGAGGCCTAAAATGGAGACCAGGAGTGGGGGTAGAGTTGGCTACCGTGGAACAGAAGCAGAGGGGAAGCCATGGCAATGGATGACCTCACCAGAGAGGGCAGAGGAAAAGCCGAGGGCTCATGTTAGAACCCTGGGAGATGGAAGGGGCTGGCAGAGACAGTGGAGCAGGCAAAGGAGGCTGGGGAGTGGCCTGAGTGGCAGGAGGAATGAAAAGGGACAGTGACCGCGTGTCATTGGTGACAAAGTTGAATAGAATGCTTGAGAAGATACCTCTCCATTGGTGGAATGGGAAGTCCTCTGTGTTCCCGGCTAGAGTGCAGGGCGGAGGCAGGAGGGGCAGCCCACTTCCTCTCCTTGTTCAAGAGCAGTTAAGAAGCCACAGCTCGGTAACTCGGGACACCTTCTTGCAAGTACCTGGTGCCTCACTCTTGTCACTCAAGCCCCTCATCCTCCTCAGCTCTAGCCCTGTCTCTCTGCAATCCTAGCCCCAGGCCCACTGCTTGCTGGAGTTCCTGCATAATGCTGGCTCCCAGAGAGCTCAGGCCGTGCTTGCTCACAGCCAGCCAGAGCACTGTGACACCAGCTACCTGCCTAGCTCTGGACTAGCAGCCCTGGTGTAGCTCTTTAACCTCAGGACACTGGTGTGGTGGGATCCTTTCTATTGCTGTACTTTTTCTTTCTCTGCCTTATGCTGCTTTCTTCCTCTTTTTCTCCCTCTCTCCCTCCCTGCCTTCTTTCCTTTCTTCCTAGAACAAATACTTGTTCCTTTCTTTTTATTTATTATAATGCTTTTATTAAAAATAAAACTCAGATCCAGAAAACTATACAAAGCAAGCATATGACTCAGTGAATTCCTATAGTATAAGACAAATACCCCTGTAACTATCACCTAGGACATGATAGAACTTCTCCAGCAACTACGGAAGTCCTTCCACTTGCCCCATCCTAACTATAGTCCTTCCTTCAATGTAAGCACTGGGGTCTTCTTTTGTATATAGATACAGTGTCTGTTTACTGAGCAATTACTTCCTGCCAGGACAACGTTAAGCACTATTCCCGCGTTACATCTCAGTGACCAAACCCCTATGAATTAGATGCTGTTATTGTCTCCATTTTAGAGATGCAGAAATTGAACTTCACTTCAGGAAGATGTGGAAATGTGTCCAAGGTCACATGTTGTGAAAGCCAGGACTTCGTGGTGGTATATCAGCTTCCCATCCTATGCTTTACTTTTCCACTTTACCACAGGCTGCACCTTCCAGCTGAGCCCTGTGACTGATGCCCTAAGCAGGAGCTACCCACCTGCCCGTCTGCCTGTGCTTGCCTGACTTGGTTAGGATGGTGGCTGTCACAGAACTAAATCCAGTGGCCTCCCCAACAGGGACATGGTGAAGCTGAAGTAGCATCACTTGCAAAGAGCCTCAGAGAGGCTCTTACTCTGTGATCTGAACCGAGCCTTTCTTAGATCCTTAGAGGAAGTGAAAAGGAGATAGAGAGGGAATTGGAGAGGGAAAGAGAGAGGGAGAGGGAGAGGGAGAGAGAGAGGGAGAGGGAGAGGGAGAGGGAGAGAGAGAGTTCATCAACACATCTGCAACTGCCTATATTCTCCCCTTGTCATCTGATGCTCATGTCCCCCCATTACCCAATGGGAAAATAAACAGTGAATGGCCACATCAGTTAAAGTGTTTAGTTACGTAGGTTGGGAAGAATGACATTTGTGTACATTCCCAGAAGGCATGGATTAAAGAAATGACCTTTCCCTTGGTGTGAAACTAATCTGCTGTGCATTGGAACGCTGATGGCTTCAGTTGGGCCAGGCATTTGTTGCTCCAGTGTTTATGTCTAAGACTGCAGAAGAAGCTGAATGAAGCTTCATGTTAGGCTAGATTGATTTGTATATTAAAACATCACCATCTGAAATATATTTTCAACGAAGTGTCCCTTCCTGTAGCCATTCTGGTATTTTGTGAATGTACATGCATCTGAAAACATCAAAGGAATATAAAAGTGATCTTTGCGGGCCGGGGATTTAGTTCAGTGGCACCACACCTGCCTCACAAGTGCAAGGTTCTGAGTTTGATCCCTGGTACCAAAAAAAAAAAAAAAGTGATCTTTGCTATGAGTCATAGAATAGGAAAAAATGTCCATAGATCAATAATGACTATTCAAAAGACACAGGGGGGCATCATTGATGGAGCTAGTGCTCTTGTAATTAAAAACCATCTGGAACCAGAAAACAGTCACGGAACTAAATGTCAGGTATCACATTGTGAGAGGTTTATTAATTACTGTTAGTTCTTAATTAACTTCCTAAAGTTTCTCCAGGAATCGCTGGCTGTTAGTTAGAACAAACATATTCAGATGGTACTCTTCCCTTTCATTCTTATTTTGATATATATCATGGCTATTTCTGTATTAGTCAAAACATCCGGAGCATTTAAAAGTCGCACGTAACATGGTAGACCACATGGTTAGCTGGGCTCAATCTCAAGCACTAAAAAATAAAAATACAAAGTACAAGTACAAACTCACCTTTTCTCTATTTATTTCAGTTCTGGGAACTCTTGGCTGATTTTTCTTTCTCAAATACATAAAAATCAGTTTAAATTAGCTATGTCCATGGGGAAGGACTTCTTGTTACTCTGCACAATCTGAAATTTTAAAAAAGCATGTGGTATTATAAGCTCCCCAAATCTCCAGTTTCAGGAGAAATAATGGTGATCAAACATAGTGGTCTCTGGAGCTTCAATGACTTCCCCGGATGGCCACCACCACCAAAGACAGAAAGGGCCATAATTGTCAGCATGATGAGTTTGGGGCTGTGATTTGGATTTTTTTTTTTGTCAAATGCTTTTTTGGGGGATAAAAATCACCAGGGAAAATCTATATGATGTGGCATTTAAAACAAAGAGAACAGCTCCACTAGCTTCCCTATAGGCCAGAACAGTGGATTTCTAGTGAAATAATATCAGATGTTTATTTTTAAAAATATTAAACTCTGAACAAAATATCCTCTGCTTGATTAATAGAAAGTTTCTTAGACAACAAAATCACTAGCTGCATAAACATGCCAGGAGCTGTTCATTTGCTTCTAACAGCAATCCCCTTGCCTCCACTGTGGGGAAGGTCATTAAATTGTAACACCCAAATTGTGCCCTTCCCAGGTTCTGCTTACTTGTCTTACTTTCTCCCCTCAACCCGGTCTGCCCCAAAGAGTCCTAACCCCAATCATTGCCCAGGACACAGTGGTGGCCTAAGGCGATTCCATTTGCCAGTATCTGGGCAGAAGTTGTATGGAACCAGGCCAGGTTCGGTGGCTTCGCTTCGGCTTCAAAGTACTGATGTTGCCTCTTGGACAGTGACTTCAGAGCCAACCTATTTTCCTTTGCCCCGAGTTGAGCTCCCTGGGAGTCTTGAAACTCTTCCTTCTTGGCACTTTCTCTTCTCGCACATTGGGCTGCAGAGGCCCAGAGTAGCTCTGTTTTCCCATACATTCTCGGCGAGCCCCCTTTCTCTCAGAGGACTGCTCCAGTTATGTTATTCTTGGCCAGCCACAACCAACTAAAAGCCACCTTTTCATTACGTTGGCTCCCAGCAGCTCTGTTGCAGTTATACTTTCCATGAGAAACCAGCACCACTGGTACTGGGTATTAAATAGTTGTAAAAACACACAAGGAAGATGCAAATTTGGTCATGTTTTATTCAAATAGGTTCGCTTAAAAGTCTCATTTCCCTCCCTTCCTTCCCTCCAGACCAGTATTTCTCAAGGTTACAAATTTTTCAGACACAGAACTCTGTTTTAAGCTTTACTCAATGGACAACATCCATCATTCAAGGGAGCCAAAAATCGGAAAGCACTTTCCTGTCTTGTATTTGATGATTGCTGAGCCTGTGACAGTACCTGTACTGTAAGTCAGTGAACAGCTTTGGAGACAGCTAAAGAGAGCTTAGTGTTGAAATCAAACCTCACAACAGAGCTCACTGGACACTGGTTTTATGGGACATGATAACCAAGTATAAATGATGGATAGTTCATGGCAATGGTGGTGAATAATCAGATTTCTTTTGTTTTTATTTTAAATTTTGAGATAGAGTCTCACTAAGTTGCCCAGTATATGCCTGAGCAGAGATTGTCCAATGCACAGGCCCTCTGGTCTTCAGAGGGGCCTCAAAAGAGCTTCACTTGTATAGTTCACTTTATCCTTCTGCTTCCCAGCTAGAGGAAGGGATTGGGTTGGAAGTAAGATTACTTGTTTGTCACTACCCTGACCTACCAGGGTATGTTATGTGAAGAGGAGCAGTAGCAATTCTCAACCTTTTCTGGAACCATTTGGGTGGGCAATTTTAAAAAATACTGTTACTGGGGTCCCATTGCCAGATATTAATCTAATTGCTCTAGGTTGCTCCTTGCACACTGGGAGTTTCGAAAGTTCCCCAGGTGATAATAGGATATAGCCTAAGCCAAGAGGGACAATTTATAGCTACTAAGTAAGTTTGGGCTAGGAGTAAAGTTCAGTGGTAGAGGGCTTGGCTAGTGTTATTGTTTATATCTGCATGTCCCCCCAAAGACTCATGCACTCATAGTTGAGTCTTTTGGGAGGTTAACTGAATCATGGGGACATGATACTCATCACATGAGTTTATAGCTAAATGTGATATTTATCAGCAGGTTAGCTAAATGTGATGCTGGGAGGTGAAAGCGGGAGAGAATAGGTGGGTAAATGTGGGCATGGCCTGGAAGGATATATATCCCTTCTCTTCTCTTGATCCATTTCTGCTTCCTGCCTGTTATGCCATGGACTGTTTCTCCACTGCCACGCCCCTCTGTCTTGTCACCCTGCCTTGGAGCCAGCCAATTATGGACTGAAACATCTACAAACTGAGAGCCAGAATAAACATCTTCTCCTTTAACTTGTAGGTGTTGGGTATTTTGTCCCAGTAACAAGAAAGCGTCTAAGACACTTAGCATGAGCAAGGCCCTGGGTTAGGCAAAACAAAAGTTTATGCAAAATACTTTCAGGTTAGCACTTTCTAGACTACCTACCAGGAAGCTTTCAGAAGAATCAGAGTCAGTGGCATGTGATTTAATCCTGCCAATGATGGGGCCGGGGATTTAGCTCAGTGGTTCCGCCACCTGCTTCGCAAGAGCAAGGACTCGAGTTTGATCCCCGGTACCAAAAGAAAAAAAAAAAAAAAAGAAAGAATCCTGCCAATGAGTCTACTAGAAGGTCTCAGTCCCAAAGCATTTCAGCACCCCTGTGTTCTCTATAAGTTCTATATTCTGTGAAATGGCATCAAGTAACTCACTGTCTTCTCTGGGACTCCCCAAGATTCCTGGGCTCCAAAGTCTCACCTTAGGAAACTGAGGTCTGTCCTGTCCTGACCCTGTTGGGTTCTCCTCCTTGATAAAAATAAGGGAATAAACTCCACCTAGGAGCCAAGTGAAGGCTCCCACCATGGAGGGCTTTGCCTGAAGTTGAGAAGCATCTGTACTTGTTTCCTGTGGCTGCTGTAACAAATTACTACAAACTTGCTGACTTAAAAGCCACAAAGATATATTCTTTCATTAATCTGGAGATCAGAGGTCCAAAGTCAGTATTACTGGTCCAAAATCAAGGTATGGAGAGGGCTGTACTTCTTCTGGAGGTGCTAGGGAAGCATCTCTTCCTGTCTGTCTTGACTTCTGGTGGCTGCTAACCTTCCTTGGCTTGTGGCCATGTCACTCCCATCTCTTCCACATAGTCACAATGCCTTTTCTTCTCCTTCTGCGTCAACCTTCCCTCACTTTCTCTCTTATAGTGATGTTTACAATCACATGAGGGTCTACCCAGATAATCCAGGATAATCTCCCTATCACAAGACCCTTACTTTGAACACATTTGCAAAGATTCCATTCCATATAAGGTTTTATTTCCAGATTTTGGGGAATCAGGATGTGAATAACGTTCAGAGGGCCATATTTCAGCTACTGCACTTCCCGAAGCCAAGAATAGGTACTAAAATGGGTGTCATCGTGAGGAGTGAGCCAGTGCTGTTGGAGGAGCATGTCCCCACTAGCTTGTTAACGCCTATGAGAGGAGGCAGGATGCAGAGGTAAGTGGAGGGCTGAGGGCCAGGAATGAAAACCAATATGTTATCGGGACAGTTCTGGAAGAAGCAGGGGGTGGGGATAGGCAGGACTAGGAAGAGCAGACTAGGTGGATGCCTGTTTCTGGTATATGCTTCCAAGGGCTCAGAGGAGGGTCCCAAGCAGAGTCAGCTTGTCAGGAGCAGGCATCAAGTCCATGTGAGGTATGCAGAGTTAGCAGTGACAAGTCCATTTCCACCATGAGTGGAAAGAAGGGTACACGCCACACTGCCATCTTGCCTTTTGCCTTAGGAGGGTTTGACTCTTCACACCACTGACAGGTGTTCCTTTTCCCCCGTTAGTTTCCTCACTCCCCTTTCTTTTTTGTTTCAATTTCTATCATTTTTATTAATACATGTTTGTAGCACATAATGATTAACATCCTGGCAGGGAGTTGCTACGTGTACCTAACACATCTAAATTACTTTTGCATCACCTCTCCTATCTCTTGGTTCCCTTCCCTTTTGCAAAAGATCTTTCTGCCTATTTCCTATTATCTATTTTTATTTTGCTCTTTATTTATTTGTGCTTTTTATTTGTGCTCTCATAGAAGAGAAATCATGTTCTATTTAAGCTTGTGTGTCTGATTTATTTCACTTAACATTATGGTCTCACCCACTACTTCTAATGCTCCTGCCATGAACCCAGTGGACACGCCCATGTCTCTAACTCAGCTTCTCTGCGATCAAGTCCATTGTGGTGAGGGAGGAAAGGTGTGTGTGTGTGTGTGTGTGTGTGTGTGTGTGTGTGTGAGAGAGAGAGAGAGAGAGAGAGAGAGAGAGAGAGAGAGAGAATTCAGGGCTGTAGGTGTTATGGAAAGGTTTCTCTTTGAAGTGAAGAAGATGGGACCAGTATCAAAGATTCTGAGGAAACATTTTACATTTTTTGACTTAACATTATTTCAGTGACCATTTTAATGCACTGGGGAATTGTTGGTCAAAATGTTTTTTTTCTGTAATTTTGGCTCTTATAGTCATTAATGTTTGTTTTTAAAAGTCGAACACTAATACCATATTTAACCCATTATCATTTCCAGTTCACCAGAAGGACAAGATGGCACCTATTATTCCTTGACTAAACCACTAACCTCACGGCAACAACCATGCTGAAAATCTAATAATTCAGAGAGCTACTTACTTTCACACATTCTTGGCTCTGGCCTTGTTTCTGGACAGAAGGAAGAAGAGGAAGTGTTTCAGAATGCCACCACCTTATTGCATTGGGTGGGGCTTTATGAGAGATTGAACTCTTTTATAAGAGAGTAATAATAAAATTGGCCTCTTATTTTGAACACTTTGAATTACAGGTGCTACTTGCCATACGTGCAGCTGGCAGCTCACCCACATATTTCCCTCACCACCAGTTAGCCCAGGCAGAGCATGGGGGAAAAGCAATGTCCACTTTGGGAAGAACTAGTGCACTCCACATTTGTTTGGAAGTTGCCTTTGCAGACGTGGAGCCGAGGCCTACAGAAGCCACTCTCTCCTTGTCGCAGGGATGCCGCAGACCGCATCTGGAAATCCAGTGTTTGAACCCTGCTCTCAGGGAGACAGACAGGGCCATGTCTGCAACAGAGTCATGCAGAGAATATAAAAGCCAGAATAAACATCAGAGACTACCTAGTTCAGATTTGCAGACTGGTGGCCCTGCAGGTGGAATCATCACCAAAAGGTTTTATTTGGATCAGATAGGTTTTTTAAAAACTTTGAATCACAGTACTTGCTAACATTTTGACTTCTCATCAAAAATAAGGATCTGGCTAATTACAGATCCTTGTTACCCTGTGAGATGGGTCATATGTTTTCTTATTCACACAGCCATTCCCTGCCTGGCCTCCTTCCCTCAGGGACATTGCCTGCTGGGCCTCAGGGGCCGTTGCAGTTTGCACTTCTGCCATAGTTCAACCTCTCCCCTGACACACTCCTGAGGAGGCCGAGCCACACAGCACAAATATACTGTCCTTACCGCCGTTGCTGCTGTCTTGCAGCAGCGTGGCAGAGTAGAGACAGGGTGAACTAGGAGGCAGAAGACTGCTGTCTAAATTTGGCTCCACCACTCAACCTGCTGTGTGGCTTTGACCTCCTGAATTCCCTCATTGCATCTTTCCAGATGTCCCTGAAAAAGAATAGAGGTGATGTGGTGCCAGTGAGATTGCTGTAGACAAGCGCTAGAGCTTTTGTAAAAACAATTTTATTGGGGTATATTTCCTACACCCCTTTCTTTTTCCCCTCTCCCCTTCCTCTTTCTCTTCCCCCTCCTTCTCCCCTTCCTCCTCCTTCTGTGCTGGAGATTAAAACCAAAGCCTTGTGCATGCTAGGCAAGTGCTTTACTACTGAGCTACATCCCCGGCCACAATTTACACATTTAAAGTATGCAATTCCATCATTTGGAGCATACTACATTGTTAAATTTTGAAAATTGTGGTAAAGTACATACAAAATAATACTTGACAGTTTACTTACTTTTAAGCAAAAATTTAGTGTCATTAATTGCACAGTGTTGTGCAACCATCAATACTACCTATTTCCAAAAGTATTGCATCGTCCCGAACAGAAACTCTGTTACCACGAAGCAACACATTCCTGTTCTCCTTTCCCCTCAGCCCCTGGTAACATCTAATCTACTGTCTCTATTAATTTGCCTCTTCTAGATATTTCGTAAAAGTGGAATCATATAATGCTTGTTCTTTTCTTTCACTTGGCCTAATGTCCTTCAGGTTTGTCCATGTTGTGGCATGTATCAGTGCTTTATTTATTCTTATTGCTGAATATTATTCCATTGTATGCATATTTCACATTTTGATTATCCAGTCATATGTCCATGGCTCTTGAGTTGTTTCCACCTTTTGGTTATTGTATATAAGACTGCAAAGAACTAAATCTTTGGGATATATAGTACCTTGGAGTTGACTTTTGCTGAGTCATAAGATGCCTCTATCTATGTTGCACATTCTGAGAAACTCAGACTGTTTTCCAAGCAGCTGCACAATTTTACATTCCCACCAGCAGTATGAGAGAGTTCCAGTTTCTTCACTTCCTTGGCAGCACTTACTATTTTCTGATTTTTTTTTATAGCCATTTGAGTGGGTGTGAAATGGTATCTCATTGTGGTTTATATTTGTATTTCCCTAGTGGCTAATGGTGATGCAGAACAATCTTTTCACATGTATGTTGGCCATTTGTATATATTCTTTAGAGAACCAGCTATTCAAATCCATTTATGTATGTATGTAGTTAGTTAGCAGTGCTGGAAACGGAAGTCAGGGCCCCATACATACTAGACAAGCTCTCTACCACTCAGTGGCATTCCCAGCACCCTTTTTGCCCAATTTCTCTATTTATTTTTGAGTTTTGAGAAATCTTTATATATTCTAGATTCAAGACTCTTATTAACCATGTGATTTGCAGATGTATTTTCCCACCCTGTGGGTTATCTTTCCATATCCTTGTGCTATCTTTTGAAGCAGAAACTCTAATTTTTATGTTGTCTAATCAATCTATTTCTTTGTTTACTTTCACTTTTGGTGTTATATATAAGTAACCTTTGCCAAGTCCAATGTCATAAAAATTTACCCCTGTTTTCCTGTAAGACATTTAAGTCTTTGATCCATTTTGAGTTAATTTTTGTGTATAGGGTAGAGGGTCCTCTTTCCTTCTTTTGCACAAGGATATCTAGTTATCTCAGCATGATTTGTTGAGAAGACTATTCTTTCCCTATTGAATCATCTTGGCCTCCTTCTCAAAAATCAATTGACCATAGATATATAGATTCATTTTTGTACTCTCAGTTTTGTTCCACTGACCTATATGTCAATCTACTGCCAGTACCACACTATTTTAATTCTGATTGCTGTTGCTTTGGAGTAAGTTTTCCAACAGGAAAGTGTGAATTCTCCAACTTTGTTCTTATTTTTCAATATTATTTGAGCCATTATGTGTCCTTTGCATTACCATATGAATTTTAGAATCATCTTGTCCATTTCTGCAAAAAATAGCTGCGATTTTGATAGAGATTGGGTTGAATTTGTGGTTCTATTTGGAGAATATTACCAACTCTACTGCCTTGGGCTTTTTCAATAGCATTAGGTCCTGCTAGCTTCCCCTATTAGTGCCAGGCATTTAGGTGGCCGGTACTATAATAGCTAGAGAAGCCAATTACTTGTCCATTACTGAAATTTCATATTAGTTCTGGACTGCTCTGTTCAGTACAGATGCCATTGGCCACGTGTGACTCTTGAACACTTCAAATACCGACAAGTCCAGATTGACATGCGTTATTGATTACAAGACATACCTGATTTCAAAGATTTAGTACAAAAACACAAGTGGAAAATACCTCAACATTTTGTTTATGTTGATTGCATATTAAAATGATACTATTTGATAGTGATATATAGAGAATGGACAGCTAGCTTCCTTCATAGTGAGTGAGAGAGGAAGACAGGGCAGAGAAAATGGAAGCCAGCCTTTTTATTTTTTAATTGTGCACAAATATACATAAGAAAGCCACGCTCTTTAGCCTAATCTCATCATTTTTGCTCCATCCAATTGATCAGAAACAAGTCACCAGGTCCAGTCTGGATTCACGGGGAAGGGATCATGCAAGGGTGTGAATATCAAAGTGCCAAAGTATCATTGCAAGCTTTCACGGATGCTGCCTACCACAGTGGATCTGTGCCTTTTTCTTTTTTCCTGGGGAGAACTAAGCTTTAATGTGATTATAAAAAACAGAAAATTGGGCCAGGGATTTAGCTCAGTGGTTTCTCCACCTGCCGCGTAAGAGCAAGGACCCGAGTTTGATCCCCGGTACCAAAAAACAAACAAACAAACAAACAAACAGAAAATTAAGAACTGATTGGAAGGAATAGGTTTTAAATAAGGAAGAGATTTTCTTGCAAAAGTTCAAAGGTAAACACAAGATAAAACTGTTGTCAGCTTAAAAAATGTGAGGAAAGGGCTGGCTTGTGGAGGTACATACCTATAATCCCAACACTCTGAGAGGCCGAGGCAGGAGGATGGCAAATTTAAATTCACATTGGGCAACTTAGTGAATTAATGAGATCCTGCCTTTAAAAAAAGGCTGAGTATGTAGTTCAATGTGAAGGCCCTGGATTCAATCCTCAGTACTATCAAATGAAAAGTAAGGAAAAAGACCCATGTGCGACTAAAAAACCAGTGTATACTTAGCTGAAATGATGAAACGACCACAGGGTCTATTTTCTCATAATCTGCATGATTGACTCCAGGTCCATTAGATGTTCTGAGCTGCTAATGCTCTGTGTTCCCACAATGGGTATTTACTGCTCAGAAAGGTCTCATACATACATTTTCTTTGACTGTAGACTGGAGGTGCCAGTATAGACCACTTTAGGTCTGTACACAGTAAAGATGGCTTTACAGCTTATGAAGCCTTCTCTGGAGGAGCTCAGTTTCTCTCTACGATCTCTCAGGCAGGGCTCCTTGTATTTAATGAACCACCAGTGTCTCTGGAGAAGGTAGACCAAGGCCCAGGTTAGGCCAAATTTCTGTGACCCCAGAATTTAGTGTTTCTGGAGTTATAGTTCCAATCTAATTAGCTCCCACTGTAGGGAGTGTGCTAGTTTCTCCTCACTTATACTTACTTCCTGTCTCTGTCAACGTTTCTTCTTGGTTCTAAGAACCAAGTTGTAAACCTTTCCCAGAGCTGAGAGTCCCAGAGAAGGGCCTTGGCTAGGGCTCTGTGATGGGGGTGGATAAAAGGGAATGCCCAGCTTCCTTATTCTGCTAGCAAGTAAGAGTGAAAAGCGTAACACATTGGGCCAGATAGACCGTCATTATTGGAAAAGGATTTCTGGAATCAGTAGTTGGATTGTGCCTCCCTGTGATGAAAGGCTGAGTGAACTTGTGAGAGGCAGATCTCCAGATAAGTGCATTGCTAAGCTCCCAGGGGGAGAGGCAAGAGCCTGTGCGTGAGTTACTGCAGAAGAAAAGGACCATGCTTTTGAGCAAATGTGTTTTTTCTTCTCCATGGCCCTTGAAGTGAATCTCCATCTGTTTGTCTAAGGAAAATTCATGTCTTTCAGGGCTGGTAGGAAATGCCTATTCTAATAGCCTCTCCATCAACTGCTCTAGCATCTGTCCTCCAGCTTCCAGGCAATCTCAAGATTCCACAGTATCTTTACTGGTCTGATTCTTCTCACAAGTAGGAATGACAAGGTGAATTCATGATAAGAACCCAGGGGGTCTGAGATGGAGGAAGATCTGGATTCTGACCTGAAAGGTACTGTCTTGTTTCTGATCCCTCTCATGAGCTAGAAACCAGGAGAGCCCTAGATGGGAAGCCAGGAAGGCCCGGGCTGCAGGACCATCCCAATACCACTCATTTACCTTGCAGCCTTACTCTCCCCATCCCACTGTGGCTAATTGACCTCAAGGGCAATACTCCCCACCCCACCCCACAAGGTGTGATTTCTGTCTCCTCCTGGATGCTGCATGCAGGGGATGACATGCAGAATACCTTGCTCTGGGCCTTGGGCTGGCTGTAGTAAGGAGCTCTGCCAGTGCCCTTGTCTGAGAGGTACCAGCTCAGCTACTACCAGACCCTGGCCAGCCTCCCACTGGATCAAAGCACTGGAACAGGACTTTGGCCATCCTCCTACCCTGCCCTTGGTAACCCCAAATCCTACACCTTCACCTCCAAAGCTGCCACCCTGATTAACAAAAGAAAACCTGTGTGGGGACTCAGGCAGGAAATCAACACTCCCTGAGAGCCCAAACGGGGCCCTCAAATTCATTTCTCCTTGAAAAGCAGCATCTAAGAGCTAGTATGTCCTTAATCATCTAACAGTTTGATTCTTTTTTCCCACTCCCTCTCCCAAATCTAAATTGTTATAAGAATGTTGAGTGAGTTTGGACTTGGCACACACACACAAAAATGCCAGAGGTTTCCGGGGGAGAAACATGAAGCTGTGCAGCTTCTGCAGAATCCTTAGAGGAGGAGAATGTGGAAGGCACTTGAAACCAGGCCTGGCAGCTGCCTGCTCTCAAGCCTATGGTCTGAGGAGCTCAGTAAGTAAGGAAGTTGGGTGCAGTTGCTCTGAAAATTCTTTTAGATCTTAAGGCTGAAAGCAAAACAGGAGCTTCAGAAGACCTTTGGACCAAGCCACACCCGCTTGCTGGCTTCCATTTCACCTGGGAACATGGACTTCTGGGAGGGCCTGGTCCAGATCATGTGAGCAGGGCTGTGACTCACTGCGCTTTAAAGTACACCCCAGGCCAGAAGGTGTTTTTTTCAAGCAACAGGAGCAAGGCCTGAAGCTTGCAGACTAGGCAGGGGAACCACAGCGCCCAAATGTAGGGAGAAAGGATTTGCTGCAAAGCTCCTCTGTGTGAGAGCTGGCCTCTGCTGGGAGGGGTGTTGGTTGTGGGATGTGAGCGGCTGGACTTTGCTCACTGCTGGGAAAGGCAGTTGGTAACTGGGTAACTGAAGAGCTCATCAGGATCAGTTGGGTGGATGGACCTGGAAAGCTCTTGGAGACCATGAGTACTTTTTTCCTTGGGTCTGTGGCTGGCTTCTAGCACAGGCTTCAGCTATTCTGGCCAACTCTTTGGGGGCCTAAGATTCCCTCACAATTTGGTTATTCATAATGCATCTCCTATTAGACACTTCTCAGTGTGCTCTCAGTGTCCCGCTCTACTGTAACTGATACTCATCCCTAATTGCTGATGGCTTTGCAATGAACACAAGTACTGTGATCTTGAAAACCTAGATTATGACTCATGGTTGGCTGGTGGCATCAAATAAGTGACTACGTCCTGGAGATGACTATAATGTATGGACATCTCCTTGGCCTTAACTCCTGCCCCTGTCAAGAAATGAGGCGAAAGTGACTAAAAGGAAGGACCCTGGAGCTGGGCGTGGTGGCATGCACTTGTAATCCCAGCACTCTGGGAGGCCTAGGCAGGAGGATCACGAGTTTGAGGCCAGCTTGGGCAACTTGGCGATTTAGCAAGACCATCTCTCAAAATACAAAATAAAAAAAAGGCCCTGAGTTTAATCCTTGTACTGGAGAGGGAGGGAAGGAGGGAGAGACAGAGACAGAGACAGAGACAGAGACAGAGAGAATGAATATCAGAGAATCTGAGATCTGAGAGTCTTGAGCCCACACATACAAAAGATAGGGACTAGACTGAATTCCTACTGCCTGTTAGGTAAAATTAGGCCACTGGCAAGGCTTTCAAAAGTCCATTTTAGGAGAAATAAATCAAGAGATGAGGGAATACAGATTCAGAACAATTTCTGTAGCAGTCAGTTGTGCTCCTGGCCTTGGCTGTTTGAGAATTTTCCATAAATTCCCTTCAGAAGGAACATTGATTCTCAGCGTCAAATGAAGCCAGACTGTTCAATCAAGTGTCCATCTGAGCATCTTCTTTCTGAAAGTGATGTGTCATTCTCAAGCATGAGGAGAAAGGGTGAGGATAGGGAGGTTTGGGAACGCTAAGCTTCTTCCTTTGAAATGTGAAGCTCCTTTGATATGAAGACCACTGCTCATGTGAGGCTGAGGAGAATCCTAATCCCAACAGGAAGGCTCCTGAGAAGGTCAGGCCTTCCTGGACAGTTGTGAGGGCCCTTGAATGTGAGGGCCTCCCAGTCTTGTCAGGCAAGCTATGGGGTTCCCATGTCTTGCTCTCGTCATATCTAAAAATGTGGCATTGATGGTCTCAAAAATCTCTAAGAGACTGTCTTAGTCACTTTCTAGTTGTTGAGACACAATACCTGACACCCCCAAGTTACAGTAGGAGAGGTTTATTATGGCTCACAGTTACAGTAGAGGGTTGGCTGGATCCAAGGCAGAAACAGGCCTACAGATGGGCACGGCAGAGGAAAGCCGCCTTTCATAGTGTACAGGAAGGAGAGAGAGAGAGAGAGAGAGAGAGAGAGAGAAATGGGAAGAACCGAGAAGGGAGATATACACTTCCTGGTCATGTGGTCATGCCCCGGTGACCCGCTTCCTCTGACCAGGCCCCACCTCCCAACAGCAAGTCTGCTGTATCGCCCAAATGATTTGATCACTTTCCAAAAGCCCCTGCTTATGAATGCATGAAGCCTTTGGGAGAACATCTAGATATAAATCATAACAGGGATGTATCAAGCTATTCCAAACACTTTCCTATTCATTCCCTCGACTCAACCTCAGAGCCATCCTGAGAGTAGACAGTCCAGCACTTCAGGGAATCTATAGTGTTCTTAATGATGCTGTGGTTGACCGATGATAGTCAGTGAGAAGGTAACTACTTTTTGTTCCTAGACATTTTTTTTGATGGTACCAGAGACTGAACACAGGGCTTTTGCACTGAGCTACATTCCCTGCACCCTGCCCGCCTTTTAATTCCTTTGTTTTGAGACAGGGTCTTGCTAAATTGCTCAGGCTGGGGTTGAATTTTCAATCCTCTTTCCTCAGCCTCCCAGAGTGCTGATATGTGCCACCACACCCTGCTTGTTCCTAGACATTTTTGCCCTGTTGTGTCTTTGCAACCATATTTATAAATGAATCTTAGAAAAGTGTAGAGAGTAAAATTTCTTGTTGGTAAAATGGCAGAAAACAATATGATGTTATTCTAAGTTACGTGAGCCCCAAGGTACTAATGAATGCCTTATGGGTAAAGAGTCAAACCTGAATATGATTGAATTCTACATTTGATGAAAGGACATACTTGGTGCCCTTATTGCTGTATAAATGTGAAGGGCTATGATACTGCTTGTCTGGCAGAAAGTGAGTGACGTCCACCCCACTTCCAGAGTTTTGACCACTCAAGTGGAGGTCCATTCTGTAAAAAACTACTGTAGGGCTTCCAAAGGGAACAGTGCTGGCTGAATGCTCTAAGAGATCCCAGGCTGAATGACCTCGTTGACTGCAGACCTAAGTGACACCTTCTTATTTGGAATTTCTATCCTCCAGCTTCTGCTGTCACAGGCTCTGGGGGCAGGACATACCTTTTCAGATTTTCTGGAAGGATGAACATTGTTACTATCAACAGTGTGTTGTGATGGGAGAAATAGATGTGATCAGCCATGTAAATGTTGAAGCATAAGTCATACTTCTGTTTAATCCACGATAGTATAAACGTTCCAAAACAATTTGCATCAAGAGAGCAAATAAAACCCACCACGATTAAATGCCAGTAGCTTATGCCCTGCTATACCTCATACTTTTTGTCTTGCTGTACTTTTATTTCCTCACAGTAAAGTAAAATCTATAGATCCTCAATTGTCTAAACACATATATAAGCAGTCTCTATGATCCATGCAAATGGTAATTTTCTTTTCCAAAGAGACAGCATTTAGTGCCCCGGCTAAAACAATAAATCTGGGCAAAAATTTTATCCCAAATACTGTACCCCGAAAAGATTATGATGGTCCTGGGAGTATTTTCAGAGAGAACATTTCCTGCTTCTTCCATTAGTGAATTCAGTTCTTTCTGTGGTCATTTTCATGCTCATTTTGGCTTTTGGGTGCCGGGTGAAGGGGAGCCACCTCCCAGCCTGGCCAGAGAGAGAAGCTCAAAGAGGGTTACCTAATTCCATTGTGGGAGTTTTATCTGCCCGCTGGATGGTTCAGTGCAGGTCTATGTCTAGACTGATTTACAAAAGCACCAACAAAACAAAATAAATACCTAACATCTTACAGAAAAGGCACGGAACCAAAGAGTACGGTGCGGAGAACAATGCCTCTGTTGTGACAAGGAGTCTTCAGGAGGATGATGGAATTCCTGCACCCCAGGTTCTAATTTGTAAAGGCAACATTAAACATCTCGAAGCAGGCCCTGGCTTGAATGCATTAATTTGGAAAGGCAATGTGTTGTGTTAGATAAGGGATTAAAAAATAAACTGCCACTAGGATCAAAATGAACATCAGTGTAACCAACTCTGCATGGGCACAGATTTCAGAAAACAGCCTTTAGCTCACCAATGTGACCATTTGTTAATTCTGCTCTTTCACAGTGACAAGGTATATGGAATGTGATTTATAAGGCTCCAATTGAGTCAGCCCTGACTTTGTACTCACCTTGCTGTGTGACCTTAAGCAAATCTCCTAACTGCTCTGAGCTTTAGTTTCTACATCTGTAAAATGAAGGGGCTGGATTGATGATCATTTATCTTTGTCAGTTAAAGACTCCAACAAGGCAAAATAAACATAGCAATTTCACTGCATATAGCTGCTAAAAACTGGGGGATTTCACCCAAAAAAGAAAGCTGTAAAAATCATGTCTGAAGTGGCTCATAAATATGTTGTTACAAACCGAAGCTACAGTTGAGTGCTAGGTCACCTCCAAAATTCAAAAGTCAATTCTTACGTCACATAACCAAGGTTACACTGGTTTAGCCAATAGCCTCAAGTGGCTTGAGATAGGACATTTGCGTTGCTCATTTGTTCATTTGCTCAACATGTATCTATCAGGCACCTACTGTGTACCAGGCCCTGGAGACAAGATGCTTCTCACAGAGTCCTATGCCTTGTTCTCCTTTGCCCCTTTCTCCTCCTTCCTTCCCTTTCTTCTTTGGTTTTGTTCTTCCTGACCTCGGGTGCAAAGGACCGAGCTAAAGCTACTGCTCCGCTCATATTGTGTGATCATAGTTGCTCTGGACAAGGCCCCTCACTTGCTTTGTTTGATTTGCTAATTGAATCCTTTTTATTCCCAAAGCCCCCTCCCTTTTCCTTCTCAACAAAGGCAAATGTTCTAATGCTGTCAACAAATATCTTTTCGCTTGCTTGTATTTTTGGAAAATGTGTATCATTTTCTGGGCATATATTTTATTTAGTTATTCAAATAGTAAAAATGCCGTATAGCCTATTCAATGTCTTGTCATTTTTACCTACACTATGGTGGGATCTTCTCTTGTTTTATTTTTCTTTACCTGTTTGGAGAGATGGAAAGTGCTGGCCTGTCCTGGGCTGGAAGGGCAGGGCATGGATGGGGACAATAGACAGGTCACCATCACATGATGGTGCTCATGGGCATGATGAACTGCTTTACACACGTTTCGCATAACAAGCCAGCAAAACCACCTCTTTCACTTCTGAGCCTTTGATGAAGGAGTAGTTAATGGGCATCTTCAGATACTGTGTATTCTGCTGGTTCTGTTTTTCTTTTTTGAGACAGGGTCTCATTCATCTGTCTAGGCTGGCTTTGAACTTGTAATCCTCCTGCCTCAGCCTCCCAAATGCTGAGATTACAAGCATGTAGCACTATGGCCAACTTTCTTCTGGGTTCTTAACTAGACATTTATTTACAAATACCTGGAAATCTGGGCTGAACACACTGCTGGGCAGCTTAGGAGGTGCCTCATTCAATAGATAGTCTGGTATCTCAAAGATGGCTATGGCTACTTGGCTGTCCATCCTGTGATTGCTGATGTGGTACCCAGGGGATCCCTGTGATGCCGAGATGCTCTGAGGCATCATGACAACCAAAGGCCAGTGGCACTCCAAAAATGACCTCCAACATCTGAGATTGGGTGTGGAAACAGGGAAACTTCCAATGGATAGCTCCACCAGGGACAAGCCAGTACTCCCAATTCAACTGCTGTGAGAAGTGTGTGTCTTGTCATTGCTCTAGAGACTTGTAGGGTAAAGTTCCTACCAAGGAGTTGGCTATGGAGCCAATGAGCTGCCCGCTCACCACCCAAATCGCACAGCTTGATCCCCCTCTTTATTTAATCATGGTGTGAGAAGATCTCATATCTTGGCTCGCAATCTGGTGCTTTCCTCGGTAGTATGCCAAACCCCAGAGAACCATGATGTTGACCTTTGCCAGTATCTCTTCAGGGATCTTCTTGTCTTCATTCAATATCTGGCCCAGGGAACTGCCATCCATGTGCTCCACACAGATGCTGATCTCTCTGCACAGCAGAAGTCCCCAATGTATAGGGAGTTGCACTTGCACAGAACCTGCAGCTCAGATGATCTGGTTCTGGTGGCCAGCTTGACATCAAGGTAGATCAGCTTTCTGATCTTGATGAGGCCCAAAGGTGACAATGCTGTCACTACCAACTCCTAGCTCCAAGATCCTTTCAAAGTCAACATTTTGATCCCTTGGGTTTACCAATTGTGGCCTTCTGGGTGAGGAAGCCCTCCAGCTGATTCTTCTGCTGCTTTTTGAGTTCTAGATCCTCACACTTCTTCTGGAGGTCCACTATGTTTGCTTTGGTGGTGCCCTCAATGATGGGGGCCAGCCCTTGGTGATGGCAGGGTTGATGGTGAACGCCAGTAGCATTGGCTTCATCCAGGCCAGCATCGGTGGGCTATGGCTGTATCCTAAGCCTGCGCCAAGGCAGCCAAAGACAATGGCACTGCAAACCTTAGGCTGGGGCCCCTGAGTGGCACAGGACTCAGACTAAGGAGCCCGAGCAAGGCTGATACTGTAGCGGAAGCCCAGGAGCCGCACTGGTTTTAGCATCCTTCATGCTTCTTTGTGTACCTGTGGTTCATTGCTTCTAACTACTGTATAACCCTCCATGGTGCACCCCATCCGCAGTCCATCTCAGCCCTCACTCATAGAGGGCACCTCCTGTGGAGGCACCTGCAATGCCTCACCGTCGCAAGTAATGTGAAAATAAACTGCCTTGTGCATGGTCCAGTACGGACCTGTGTCCTACTGTTCTGCCTAACACACTCTTCTCCCTTTGTAAGCTAGGTGCCTTCTCTTTCTTCAAGTCCTCTATACTTTCCTTACAACCTGTACAATTTCTGTCATTTCTTCTATACTTTCTTCAAGGGATAAAACCCTTGCCCGCTGATCATAATATATACCCAACTCTGCTCTCCCAAACATTCTGTGCATAGTTCTATTACATGCCATGCTTACTTTTTTTTTCAATTTCTTATTTGCATCACTCCCCTAGCAGAAGTGAAACCCTAGGAAGGCAGAGAATGTGTCTGTGGTATATCGTGTGAAGTGTGATCAAAATATATGATGAATGTTCAAATTTTAAAAATGTATCATGTAAAAGACATTGCCATTAATCCCCTTCAAAATACTTGCCCTCATTTCAAATACACTTATCCCATCATTCTTGCCAGTTTCTGAAGCAGTTCTGGAAGCCCTCCTTCCTGAGTGTCTTTATAAGGGGTGATAAATACGGTAAATGCTACTGCTGAGTGTCGTCCAAAGGAAAAGTAGGCTCATAAAAAACATTACGGTGTGTCCTCATCTACTTTATTCACCAGATCTGGTGCCATGTGACTCCTGGCTCTTCCCTGCAGTCAAAATGACCATGAAAGGTCAACATTTTGAATTGATTCAGGACATCAAGGCAGTTGCAACAACACACCTAAAGACATGAAAGACTTCTAGAACTACTTCAGAAAGTGGCAAGAACCATGAGATAAGTGTGTTTTAAGTGAGGGGAGGTATTTTGATAGGAATTGATGGTAATGTGTCTTTTACTGTAATAAATTTTTATTATACTATTCACCATGTGTGATGGCTTGGTCTAGATGCCCCCCAAAGCCTCATACAGTCACCGGTGGGGCTTTTTCAGAGATGGCTGAATCTAGAGTGAGGGCAATGCTAGGATTAAGGGTGGGTGATTACTAAATCAGTCCACTGATTGTTTGGCACCACCCTAATCTCCATAGCCTGGATACAGTGTAAGGGGACAGAAAGAGGCTTGTCTTGTCCCTTGTTGTTTTGCTGCCTTCTGCCTACCATGACCTGTTTCTCATCTGCAATATCTGTCTGCCATGCCACCCTGCCTTGGAGCCAGCTGATTATGGACTGAAGTGTCTACAAACTGTGAGCTAAATAAACCTTTCCCCCTTTAACTTTGTGTGTTGGGTATTTTGTCTTAGCAGTGAGAGAAAAGTAATTAAGACAGAATTTGGTACCAGAATATCTTTTGATCACTCCTTATATCTCCTATATAACACAAGGTATGCATTAAAGCATTGTGCAAAAATACTAGGATGAACATTGCATTCATCAAACACTTATTAAGTGCCAACTGCATATCAGCCTTGGGTTCTATTTTTAACATGAATCTTGCTCCTCTTCCTCCTTTTCCTTCTCTTTCTGCTTCTCCTCCTTCTTTTCCCCCTCCCTTCTCCCCTCCTCTTTCTGTGGTACTAGGGATTAAACCCAGAGTCTTTGCACTGAGCTGTATCCTCAGCTCTTTTAAAAAATTTTATTAGTATATGTTTACAGGGCATAATGATTATATTTATAGTAGGGAGTTTGTACACGTACATTACACATCTTAATTCCTTTTTTCATCTCTTTGCCCTCCCTTCTCTCCTCCCTTCATCTCTTGTTCTTCTTCCCATTTGAAAGAAATCTCCCTATCTCTGATTTTTATGTTATTTTGCTATTTATACTTTGGATTTCTCATATGAGACACCATGTGATATTTAAACTTGTGTGTCTTTTTTATTTCTTATTTTGAGACAGGGTCTTGCTAAGTCATTAAGTTACCCAAGCTGAGCTTGAATTTAGGATTCTCCTGCCTCAGCCTCGTAGACTGATGGGACTAGCAGTATATGGAGGGTTGACACCTGCTTGGCATAAATCTTTCAAAATTAGTACATTAATTTCTAAATATATGAGTGAATAAAAAGCAGTAAGCTTGCTTTGTTGGTCCTGTGGCAAATCTACAAGACCTTCTAAATCAGAGATAGTACTGTACCCTTCCAAGAGGCACCTTTGGGAGGGAATCATCATGTCAAGGAAAGTGTCCTCAAACTTACTGAAACTTTTCCTTTGAAAAAAAAAACTTCCATTACCCATAGCACATTATTTGGACTCTTTAGGGGAAAGGCTTTGTTTTTGACAGCAGATTTCATTTTTGGAAACAGCTAAAAGCTGCTTGGCAGCAACACTAGTGAATGAGATGGATGATCAAGCTGAAGAATATTACTTTGGTTCCAAACAAGGTGTGAGTATAAAGAAATGAGGCTGATTTTCTTGTATGGCACATACACTGAATAGCAACTCCAAAAGAGGACTTCCAAATATGCCATGACTTGGGCAAGAAAAAAATCTGTATCCCAATATGTACACACACACAACACACACACACTCACATACAGTGTATAGTATCTGGCACAATATGTAGACAAGTACAAAGTCTTGGAATTTAGTTTTCAAAAATCAATTGTACAAGTGTGGGATGGAAAAGACCTGGTTTGGCAGATGTTCTTGTGAAAGCATCTGAGAGTCTCGGCCCCAAGCTTGTCATGCATTAGGAGTGTAATGTGGCAGCTCAGTAAGCATGTGCACTTTTGCACTGCTCTGCTGGAGGTCCAGGGCTTCCATGGGAACCTAATGACCCAATGTCCACTCTACTCAGGCTCCCCTTGCACCACGGGCTCATAGTCTCACAACACAAGAGGACCCCTGACCTTCTGGAGCATGGGATAGGCTGAAGGAGCTTACCAACATGGGAAGATGTGTTACAAAATGTAAACAACCCAGAAGAGACACAGTGATTAAAATTTATTGTTGAAAGATATCTGTGTGAAGAGTGAGGTCATCTTAATCTTAGGTTGCTCTTCATGGAAGACCAATGGGTGGAAATGACAGGCAGATTTAGCTCAACCTAATAAAGATTGGTTCCTATCATAGAAATGTATGTTAAGAATAATCTCATGTGTGAATACACATATGCAGAGAGGAAGAGAAAAATGATTGGAAGTATATAATTCATATATTTAATAGTAGGGGCTGGGAATCGGTAGAATGCTTGGCTAGCATGTGCAAAGCCCTGGATTTGATCCCCAGTACTGAAAAAATTTAATAGTCACTATCTATGGATGTGCTAGCTTTCCATCACTGTAGCAAAAACACCTGAGATAGGTAGCCCACAAAAAGAAGAGGGTTAGTTTGGCTGTTTGAGAAGTATCAGTTCATGGTCAATTGGCTCCACTGTTTTGGGCCATCATACTGGACAGCCCATCACAGTGGGAGCCTACAACAGAGCGAAACTATTCCCCTCAAGGCTGGGATGAGAAAAAGTGAGGAGGGGCTGACATTCCACAGTTCCCTTCAAGGGCAAGTGCCCAATGACCTAAGGACCTCCCACTAGGCTTTACCTCTCTGAAGATTCCAACTCCTCCCAATAGCTCTAACCTGGAGATGGAGCTTTTAACACATGGATCTCTGGAGAACATTCAACATTCAAACTATGGCAATGGGGTGTAGAATTATGGGGCAAATGTCATTTTAAAATTTTATATAACAATAAATTAGAATTTTTATTTCACATATTTCTTTGTAGTACCCCCCCCCCATAGAAGAAATCTGCTAAAAACTAGAGGTGTCTAGTAACCAAACTGGTTACTTTGTGACCCAGTGAGAGCCTTGCCTTATGAGGTGATCAAGAAAAGATTGTGGGATGAGCTATAGCATCTTTTTCAGTCTAGGGATTCAAAATCTGTTATTCAAGTATCAGAATTGAGCCACTGGGAATTCACATGGGCATCCAATGAGAAAGAGGTCTTGAAACTTCCAAGAACATGGGGTAACTTCCCAGCTGCCAGGTTTCTTCTAACAACAAAATAGTCATTTTAACATAATTCAAGTGTACAAAGCTTAAATCAAAGGGTAGAATAAACACTTCAAAGACGAAAAGCCACTAACTAGCTGTGAAACTGGATTCCGAACTAGAGCAAAAAAAAAAAAAAAAAAAAAGTGTAAGGGAATAGAAAAAAGCATCAACAAAAAGCTAAGAGATAGGCTATTGACAAAATAGTAAACACCAATAGGAGATGGTAGATTTGTCATGTTTTGTAAATGTCTGTGGTTATCTATTTTAATCCCATTGATGTAACTGAAGACACCAGGCTATGGTCATTGCAGGTTAGTTGTCTCTCAACTCATCACTCAGCCTGGATGGATCTTCACTGGGATTGTGTAAAGATGGCAGAAAAAATGGCTGCTAGGCTGGGGCGTAGGTACATGGTAGAGTGCTTACCTTACATAGGCAAGTCCCTGGGTTCCACCCCAGCACCAGAAAATGAAATAAAATAGACACTGGCTGCCCTTGTGTTATAGCTTGTGCCTAGATGTCCCCTCAAACCCTCATGTGGTCACAGGTGGAGCTTTTCAGAGGTGGCTGGATCTAGGGTGTGTGATGCTGAGATTAAGTGTATGATGCTGGGATTTGGTGTGTGATACTGGGATTAAGGGTATGTGATTATTAAATTAGTCTACTGTTCGGTTTGTCATAGTTGTGGGTGTGGCTAAAGGGAAGGCCTACCCTGGATGTGGATGGCACCACCCAAAGGGTGGGTAGCTTGGAAGAAATAAGAGAGGCAGGCTGCTGCTGCTTCACTGCTGTTGCCTTCTGCCCACCATGAATGGTTTCTACTCTGTGATGCCCCTCTGCCATGACACCCTGCCTTGCAGCCAGCCAATTATGAACTAAAACCTCTACAAACTATGAGCTACAATAAACCTTTTGTCCTTTAACTTTCTGTGTTGGGGATTTTAGCTCAGCAACAGGAAAAGTAACTAAGATACCTGGTCAGGTACTGGGAACTGAAGCATGTCAAATATGACCTCAGTATTCACAGAGTCCTAAGGGGTGTTGGGGGAACAGAACATTCATGACACCAGCACTGGGCAGAGGAACCAATATTTACTTCCTTTTAGGGCCAATGGTGCCACAAAACTTGAACAACAAAGACATAAAAATCTTGTACTAATTCTCCTCTTTATATTAGGGAAAATGGGTCTGAAGAGGAAAAGTGGCTGACAAGTGTATGTTAAAATGAACAATTCTCTTCACCTTCAGGGGTGGAGGAAGGGACTTTAAAACTGTTCTCTCTTGCTTGCTGAAACAAAACATGGTCACAGAGCTGCAAATTATTTTTACCAGGTTAAATAAAAACTTGTTTGTGGAATGACAGGGGCAGTTATTAGGTAACTGGGTTTTAAATCCTTTTGGTTTGGTGTTGCTAGAATCTCAGACTTGAGTCCAAGGAGCAAAGCTTTCCAGTGTGTAGGTTTCAAAAACCAAAGACCAAAGGCTCTTATTAACCTCATTCAAATACAGAAATAATTATGGTTTAAAGACAATGACAACTGGCTTCTTTAGCTTTTGGTCTTACCAAATATTACAAATCATGAAAGTCATGTTAACAAATGCAACTAATCGTGGCCTCAGTTTCAACAAAACCAACTGAAGGAAAGTTAAACCAACACTTCCAATTTCTGTGTGTGGCCACTTCTTCAAAAGACAACAATGGATAATGGATACCTATAATCTGCAGGAAACCAACAGAAGTTGTGTTAATAACAGTAAGAGGGGAAATGATAAGTTGTGAGAAATTACACCTTTTGCTTTCCACAAAGTTACCCTGTTTCACTGGACCAAAACCAGAGATTCTGATTGGGGCCATCTCTTAGAACCAAGGGGGACTTCCTATCCCTTCCTTGACGTTTGTTCATGCCCCTTCCCTGCATCTCACTCTTATACTGATGAAGTGATGAAGTGGGAGTTGTCATCTTTTAGAAGGAATCAAGGATGCCTCTACTAGTCTGATCCTGCAAAAAGGCAATGTGCTGAGCATTATATAAAGAATAAATGACAATTCCTTGGCAGCAGAATGTCCAAGTGTCAACATGAGTGCCATAATTACTTGTGATGCTGTATGTACAAAAAACAGAATTTACTGATATTACTGGGATATGGTTGATGGAAAGCCAACATTGGAATTAAAATTGGTGCCAGACCTTCATTCAGATCTATGAGAACAGTGATCAAATCCGTTTGGTTTGTCACTGTCTCCAGCATCTGGTACAGCACCTGGAACCTAGTAGGTACACAAAACCCAGCTGCTGAATAAGTGAACGCTGAAGAAGCCTACCTGAGGCCAAGAGTGAGAGTTACTTCTTACAGCGTTTGCTGATGACCACCTTTGCAAACTTACCCAGGGCAACTGCTGGCTCTGCCCTGTGGCAGCCCCTGGAGAGAAGTGACAGAGAACAAGCCCAAGGCAGCAGCAGCAGAAGCAGCAGGGAAGCATGGGGAATTATTTCCTTGTTCTGTTTATGCCCACCTCTCTGGCTGGGGGAAGGGAGAATATTAATCGTGCAACTTGGACATGGCCCACATAGAGGATTTTCTATTCAGGCAAAACATTTGTAGCAAGTGAAATTTATAAAGAAAGCCTAGATCGTGAATTTTTTTGTGATACCTTTGGCCTTACAGGCAAGAAACTCCAACTAAGGTTTCTAGATGGAGATTGTGGATTGGGTGTGTGGGATGGAAAGTAGCTTTGACTAAGGCTTGGGGCCGGGATTGATACTCACGCATAACACAGGCAGAGAGGTGGGTTTCAAGGATCCAGGTGGGGCCTGATGGGATTATCCTGAATAGAAGGTCGAGAGTAAGAGGGAGAAGGAGAGAGAGAGAGAGAGAGAGAGGAGAGGGGGAGAGGGGAGAGAGAGAGAGAGAGAGAGAGAGAGAGAGAGAGAGAGAGAGAGAGAGAGAGGAAGAGAATGGTTTACAAAGAAAGACTCCATACATTTTTATTTGAATATTTATTTTTTCCCGAAGAAATCCATGCAGAGAAAGAGAAAGAGGGAATGAGAAAGAGAGAGGGAGGGCAGGCGAACGAGACAGTGAAAGAGAGAAAGAGAGAGATACGGTAACAATTAGCAGCCAAACATAGGAAAATAATTTGGCACAACTTGATGGGTTTTTTTTCTTTGCAAAATGACAATCTATACTACTACTAAAATTTACTTTCCTCGTAAAGATACCATTTGATTTCGAAAACATAACACATGGTTAGTCTTCTACTTAATGGCTGGAGGAGGTATATAAGATAAAAAAAAAAGGAAAAATAAGGTGGCTTCCTTTGCGGAGGAGGACCACAGGGTGCTGCAGGGCAGCATGCATGCTGGGCACTGGGAAGTCAGTGCACTAGGAAGAAAAAGCACGCCACAGAGATGGCCATGCTGGTGAGGAGCTTCAGTGGGGAGTGTGCATTCCCAAGATTGTGAGAAATGATGACCTCATTGTCCTGCTGGTTCACATGTTGCTTGCTCCCAGGATCTTCATCCATATCCAGATCATAAGCCAGTTCTGCCAAGAAAAGAGAAGGATTTGAAATGTGGGATAACACAACAGAATCAGGTGTACACGATTCACAGCTGAAGCACTTGCCTTAGCTATTGGGAAGTCCCAGCTTTGATTTTCCTTTCTTGAGAGGGAAGGGTACAAAGAGACAGGAAGGAGGAGGAGAAGGATACGGGGTGGGGGGACATGGAAGGAGATGGGCAAAAGTGCTCCTTCCAGAGACCATAGCAGGAAGGAGGAGCAGGCCTGCCCTCTCCTCTGCTCCACCCACACCCAGGGTACACATCAGCAACATGTCCTTTTAGGCCAGGATGTGCTTGAAGTGAAGGTCATTTTCACCAGATCTTACTGGTATCAAAATGTTATGTGTGGGTGACCATGCATGTGTCCTTGAGTGTCGGCTGAGGTGGGAGTGTTGTGGGCTCCCTGTGTACTTGGCTGAGCCCAGTGCCCCATATAGATTTCCTTATCCTGAGAGCTTTGTTTTAATTAGAGTTGAAGATAAGAGTCATTTTCTGTTGAAAGTTGTTTTATTTTTCCCACGTAACTCTTTTATCTATTAGGTCTTTCTATTGCTCCTGAAACACACACACACACACACACACACACACACACACACACACACACACACACACACAGTCAAACTGACCTCATGCATAGGATTTAAACTAGTACCAAGAAAATTAGGTCTAAGAAGAGACTAGTGGGTAAGCGTCTTTCATTTTTTGACTGCCTATCATTTATAAATTCACGATTCTGAAAAGAAACTGGATGTCTTCAGCTTGGCCTGATGCAAAAGCCTCCCAAAAGGCAAATCTAAAGACAATGGTTTATTGGAAAATTCAAGATCATTGGCTCTGGCCCAGGGCTCAGTTCTTCTCAGATTTGCTTTACCAGGCTTAGACATCAATCTACTCCCTTGGCTTTCTGTAGATGCTGTTGTCAACGTTTGTATTTCAATATCTTGTGAAGGTGTTGTGATGCGAGCAACCCTGCCAGCCAGCCAACCGTCCTGTGGCCAAGGGCGCTGAAAAGATCTTTTGGGACACCGAGATGCACAGCAACCAGCCCAGAGGAAATGACTGGGATTCTACAGAGGGAAGGAAGGAAGGGGAAGGAAGAGCTCCTCTTACAGGGCATGAAACATGCAGTAAGTCACAGGAAACAAGTGTGGGGACTCAGCTGGTTCAGGATGTGTTCGGAGCAGAGCTGGGACCAGGCTTGCTCTGAGGCTGGCATTGGCTAGGGCAGGCAGCAAAGTCAAGGTGATCAAAGCCAGGGGGTCTGACTTCACAGACCGCAATCCCACTTCCTAAAAAGGCTGTGAGCCACCAGGAATGATGGGGGAACTGATTTTGCTGTGCTTCTACTGGAGGCAAAAAGAAAAAAGGATATTTTAGATCATACCTCCAGGCTTCTTCAATTTGTATGTATTTGAATACTAGTACAGATCAACTTTTTCTGTTTTGATTTACTACTTTTATTTTCCAATGCATAACAGTTCATATCCTCTGCCTTGTATTAATTTGAAGAATACATATTATAGTGAATCATCTGCCTATAATGCATACAAATATTTTTCTATTTTGTAATTAATTATAATTCTTTTTTGTTGCTGTACAAAGAAATGATGTCTTAACTTTTAATACATATATATGGATCTGATTACATTTTATGCCTCTCAAGCCAGAAAGCTTTTTCTTCCTGAGTGCTGATGATAATTCAAATCAAGTTTTCCAGAAACGTTCTTAACAAGGGAAGAGCAAGTTAGCAGACTGTAATATAGATCCTCTTCAAATAAATACATATAAACAAGCAACCAAAAAAGAGAAAAAGAACAAAGAGCAATGCTCTCCTTGGAAATCAGACCTCTTTCTCTGAAAGGTGAACTAGGGGCCCACAAGAAGGCTGAGGTCAGCTGTCAGCCCACAAGGATAGCACAGGCTTAGGTGCGATCGGATTTCACTAAAATGGAGAGCACATATGGCTGGATCTGTTGAAAGCCAACCCCGAGTCTCACAGCAGCTTCTCCACTAAAGTGAAGAGGAGTATTTTTAGGGCTGACCTGCATGAGAGCACTCTCAGCGTGGCCTCCGGATGATGCTCCTTGCCCAAGATCAAGATGAAACAACATCTAGTAACATTAACCACCCAGCTCCCCTTCTCTTTATTTTGTCCTTCAAACAATTCACTGACACAAAACAGGTGTGTTCACTACAGCAGTTATGATAAACCCAGTAGTTCTGTTAAGTCCAGTCATTTTTTGTTATTTCTATCTCTTGGACTCTATGTTTGGAAATCATAGTAATGATCTCTAATTATTGACTCTGCAATGTATTCCAGGTATAATTCCATAACATTTTATATGGATTATCTCATTTAACTCAACCGCTCCACCACATTTTGGAGTAGGTATTATAATTCCTTTCACTATGTACCAAATTGACTGCAATGACTAAGTAGTAATAGATTCTTATTTGAAACAAGAAAGCTCAAGTAGTGAAATATATACTGCCAAAGAGAACTTCCAAAAAACATGAGAAAAGCCAGTGTTTCCAACATAAAATTGACCTTGATTAAGTAAGACTTGATTAAGTAGCCTTGTTAAACTTTGTGAAATCATGAAAAGAATGCTGGCATTGGGTCTGTGAAGGGGAATTATCATATCAGGTCGGTTTCCCTGAGGAAATCAACAATAACAGCCAAGGCAATTGGACACTCTAGGCCCAAAGTTCAGCCAAGTCTTCCACCACTGAAGGGCACCCAGAGTATTCAGAGTGATCTATCCTGTGCTCCCTAAAGTGTGGGTATAGATGGCCTAAGGTTCTCAATCCAGCAGCAGCAAAAGTTTATCACCCAAGCCCAGTCAGGCTCCTGTGCCATAGACTGATGAGAATGCCAGCAAAGCCACACTCTGGGCCTGGGCCACCGTCATGAGGATTAGAGATGAAGCGGACAGTTTAGTATAACAAGGAAGCAGTAAGGGAGGTAGAGGAAATAGGATTTTGGTCAACGATAAATATTTCCTCTGTCCATTCACGGACAGGGGAAATATGATCCAATTTAATTCAACAAACAGTGCTAGCCTATGATGTTCCAAGAACTGAACCAGAAAGTTAGAAAAAAGATTTAGCGTTTGCCTCCAGGAATCCTACACTCTGGCAAGGGCAATAGACCAAGAGACAAACCAACTAGATGCTTGGCGGAAAGTTGAAAGGGCTCAAATAAAGGCATAGTAAAACATCATGGGAATAGAAGAAAGAGAGAGAAAAACTCCAAATAGAAGGATCTGAAGGTTTCTTGGAACAACGTGGATAGTCTACAGGGTAGTCTGGCTAGAACTATGGTAGAGGGGTCAGTTTGGACAAAGTTTCCACGAATGCAGGAGCAAGCAGCCTCCATGGTGTGAGGGGCCAGACAGTGAACACTGTTGGGGCCGTTTGAGTGCATGTGTGACCGTGATGAAGGTAAGGCAGGAAGGATCCAAATCGAGGTGGATTGAAAAGGCTACATTATTTGAACTATTCTGTGAGCAACAGGAAGCCACTGAAGTTTTGTTCTTATTTTGTTTGTTTTTTGGACTGGAGACTGAAACCAGGGCCTTTGCACTGAGCTACATCCTAACTCCTTTTAAAAATATATATATTTTTGTTTTGAGACAGGATATTGCCAAGTTGTTTCATTGACCAAGTTAGGCTCAAACCCAGGGTCCTCCTGCCTTAGCCTCCCAGAGTGCTTGGATTATAGGCATGCCCCACCACAATCAGCTCTTGATTTGTGTTTTTAGAAAGATCACTGGAGGACAGCCCTAAGTAGGAGACACTTGTCAGACATTTTGTCTTATTTGTTTTAGAAAAAGCAAGAAGCCTATGGGAACAGTATCTGGGGATCAGCCAGGAGTACACTTAAAAAGAAGCAGCAGGGCATGGTGATGCACATCTGTAATCCACGCACTCTGGGAGGCTGAATCAGGAGGATCACAAGTTTAAGTCCTGCCTGAGCAACTCAGTGAGACCCTTTCTCAAAGTGAAAAATGGGCTAGGGATGTAGTTCAGTGCAAAGGCCCTGGATTCAGTCTCTAACGCCATTAAAAAAAAAAGCTGAATTTATATACTAGACCAAAACATTTCTCAGTTTGTTATGAACCAGATGTATTATGGGAAATTATGGGACTCACCACAACCCCTTTCTTTAAGTCAGTCACATTTTTATATTTATCAATGATTTTCCAGAATACATATTTTGGTGTGTGGGGGCCAGGAAGGACATTCTCTGGCTAGCCCCAGAGACCTGTTTCCATTTGTAATCAGTGTAACTATGCCCAGAGGGTAGAACCAAGGAGCTGCACTAATTAGGGCCTCAGCCCGAACTCTCATTTTGCCTCCACCCTCTTTTGTGGTGTAGATCAGATGATCCCTTTAAAACAGCAGTCAGTCATTAGGGTCGGAGGTGTGTTTCTGCCAGAGTGGAGAGCCCTCCTTATTACTGAGTCTCCTAGTGCATTCCCTAGGGCCCTGGAGCTTGGCCACTGGCTTGGCCACTGACTTACTAGTTTGCCCTGGACAAGTTATTTCCTTCTGTGGGCTTCAGGTGCCTCATCTGGTAAAGTCATGGTGTTGAAGTGATGACTTCTAAGTTTCCTCCTAGTTTTTTTTTTTTTTTTTTCTGATTCCAAGGCTCTGTGGCCCAGGGAGGGGGCCACTCCACTGCAGGCTGTAATCATCCCTCTGCCTACAGCAGCCAATATGGCTGCCCCAGCAGGGCTTCCATAAGTAGGAAAATCCATTGCTTCTCTTGAGATGTTTCTCTAGTGATGTTCATCAGCTACCGAATTCTGAGTTCTCTTTCTTTTTCACAGCTGTTCTAATCTTGGGTAGCAGACCCCGGCAAGAAATAAATCCATGTTGGACTGTTCTGGTTTTGTTTTGAAATCTTAGCATAATAACTTCCACTGAAGCCAGTGCACAGAAAGCTTCAGGGGAAAAGTTGTTGAGCCTGCGGCGCATCAGGCAGGCACCCAGAGGCAGTGGAGAGGGTCTGGCAGCCAGGGAGATGAGCCTCTGGGGGCTTGAGTGTATTACAGCAAGCAAATGTACACCCTCTGAGGGCTGGGCATCAAGGAGGAAGATGCACTGCTCTGGAAGCTTCACCCACACCAACAGCAAGACTTCACAGGGCAGCCCGAAGGAAGAGCTGGCATTGAAATGCCAGGGGAGACAAGCTGCTGCTAAGACAAGCATGGGGATTTCTTCCTTGCCAGGGTTGCACTGGCAGATGGCTTTGCTGCTATCCCTGGCTTTGCATTTGCTGTGTACAGTTGGCCCCTTAATACATGAATATGTGAAATTTCGGGAAGCTGCCTGGCATACCCTGTGAATAAAATGGGGGGAATCTGCAAGGAAACTGCGTTCATGGGAATACTGCTCAGCTGCTGCCCCTTCCTGCAGAAGCCCTGTGGGCTCTGCCATTTGCTTCTGAATCCCAAACAGATCTGGGTTTACTTGTCCTCCCCTCAACACAAACCTCCTTCTTCCCACAACCATAGCTCCTCCTTTGTGAACTTGAAGATGTGAATGGCTGGGTGTGCACAAACTGTAATCACTCTGGGAGTCTGAGGCGGGAGAATCCTAAACTCAAACCCTCCCTGAGCAATCTACCAATCTGGCAAGACCATGTCTCAAAGTTTAAAAAGAAATTTTAAAAGGGGCTGCTCATGTAGCTCAGCGGTACAATGCATGCCCCTGGTTAAATCCCCAGTGTTGACAAAAAAATGTGTCAAATGACTGACTTCTTGGACTTAAGCAGAAGAAGGTGATGTATTTATTTATTTTTATTCTTAGGGGGTGCTGGGGATTAAATGGAGGGACTTTGTATTAAGCTACGTCCCAAGCCCTTTAAAAAAATACTTATTTTGAGACAGGGTCTCTCTAAATTGCCCAGGCTGGGCTTGAACTTGTGATTTTCCTACTTCAGCCTCTCAGAATGTTGGGATTACAGGTGTGCACCACTGTGTCTGGCAAGAAATTGACCTTACAAATGACACTCAGGTATTTGGGGGTCTAGATAGTCTTCTTATATATGAGATAAGGACAAACAAGAACACTTGAGGCCTCTAGCTTTGAACTGGTCTAATGGGACTCCTTTTAGAATGGGCCCATTTCACAGTGAGCCTTATTGACAAACAAGCAAGCTGCCAATCTTGTCTACTTAATGATTGTAAAACCTGGGAATAACCCAGTGGCATCTCCTGGAAGAGGGCTCGGGCAACGAGATACCCACTTCATCTTTTCTGGTAACAACAATGGTGTACCGAATAGACAGTGGCTTTTCCCCACTAGCTGAGCCACGATTTCTCTCAGGCCTGCTTCTCAGTCTGAGGCATGTGTATCTTCAGTTTGCATGGCAGTGTCCTGTGGGCACATGAACCCATGGCATGCTGCTTCCTGGAGATTTAGAGGACAGGCACTATTTTATTTTTTATTTTTTTCCTTAAATTCTTTTATTGGTACATTTTAGGTATACAATACATTTACATTTACCATTGGGTGCTTGTACCTGTACATGATGTATCTTGGTTCTTATTTTTTCCCCATTACCTGTGTGCCCTTCACCCCCTCCACCCTTCCCTATTTACATAGATTTTGTTTCCATTTTTTTCTTTTCTCATCATTTTTCCTTTCCCTTCTTTCCTTTCCCCTTCCCCTCCCATCAACCCTACCCCTTTGGACCTTTTCTTCCTATTTCAAATTATCAATTATTCGTTTTAATCATTTTAACCCTTATTTACATTTTCAGTTTCTCACACTAGAAAAACTATTCAGTATTTACACATGTGTGTCCTATTTATTTCACTTAAGATTATGGCCTCAATATGCATCCATTTAGCTATGAATGTCTCTAGTTTCTCGTTCTTTATGGCTGAGTAGTACTCCATTTTATTAAAAAACCACATCTTCTTTATCCAGTCTCCAGTTGATGGGCACTTGGGCTGTTTCCAAGCTTTAGCTCTTACAAACTGTGCTGCTATAAACATGGGTGCACATATATCACTGTGGTATGATTCTTTTAGATCTTTGGGGATGATACCCAGCAGAGGAATAGCTGGGTCAAATGGGACTTCTAATCCTAGTTCTTTGCGGTATCTCCATACCGATTTCCACAGTGGTTGCACCAGTCTGCACACCCATCAACAATGGAGCAGGGTTCCTCTTTCCCCACAGCCCTGCCAGAATTTGTTATTGGTTGATTTCTTGCTAGCAGACATTCTTTCTGGGGTGAGGTGGAATCTCAGTGTTGTTTTCATCTGCATCTCTCGAATGACCAGTGATGTTGAACATTTTTTCATGTATTTATTTGCTACTTTTACTTCTTCTTTTTTTTTTTTTTTGCTTTTACTTCTTTGTCTGAGAAATGTCTGTTCATTTCAGATGCCCATTTTTGAATTGGGTCTTTGAATTTGGGTGGTCTGATTTTTTTCAGTTCTTTATATATTCTAGATAGTGGTCCTTTGTCTGTACAGCTGCTAAAATTTTTTTCCCACATTGTAGGTTGTCTCTTAGCTCTGTTGGTAGTTTCTCTTGCAGTGCAGAAGCTTTTTAATAAGATGAGATCCCAGTTGTTGATTCTTTGTGCTAGATCTCGTGCTACTGAGGTTTTGTTCATAAAGCCTTTACCTATGCCAATGTCTTCAAGAGTTCTACCTAACTTATCTTGCAGCAAGTTTAGTGTTTCTGTCTTAATATTTAGATCTTTAATCCACTTCGACCTTAGTTTAGTGCATGGTGATAGGTATGGGTCTAGTTTTAACCTTTAACAGGTTGAAATCCAGTTTTTCCAACACCATTTATTAAATAGGCTATCTCTCCTCCAATGATGGTGGTTGGCTCCTTTGTCCAAGATGAGGTGGCTGAGCATGTCTGGAGTTGCTTCTGCATCTCCTAATCTATTCCACTGATCCTCAGGTCTGTTCTTTTGCCAGTACCATGCTGTTTTTATCACAGTAACTTTGTAGTAGATTCAAGTTGGGGATTGTGATACCTCCTGCCATGTCTCTGTTGGTTATAACTGCTTTTGCTATTCTAGGTCTCTTCTGGTTCCAAATTAATTTGTGGATTGTTTTCTCTAGTTCTGTGAAGTATATTGTTGGAATTTCAATCAGCATTGCATTAAATCTATATAGTAGTTTTGGAAGTATGGCCATTTTCACTATATTGGTTCTTCCTACCCAGGAGCAAGGGATGTCTTTCCGTTTTCTTATATCCTCTTAGATCTTTTCTTTCAGAGTGCTGTAGTTTTCAATGTAGAGTTTTTTTGCTTCGTTTGTTAGACTAATTCCTAGATATTTAATTTTTTTGGATGCTATTGTAAATGAAATTGTTTCCCTAATTTCTCTCTCAGTGAGTCTGTTATTTGTGTACAAGAAGGTTATTGTTTTTTGAGTGTTGACCTTGTATCCAGCTACTCTACTGAATCTGTCAATTAGGTCTAGAAGTCTTTTGGCCGAGTTTTTTGGGTCTTCTATGTAAAGAATCATATCATCAGCAAATAATGACAGTTTAACTTCTTCCTTTCCTATCTTTATTCCTTTTATTTCTTTCTCTTTTCTAATTGCTGTGGCTAATGTTTCCAGAACTATACTGAACAGGAGTGGTGATAGTGGGCATCCTTGTCTTTTTCCTGATTTTAGTGTGAAAGTTTTCAGGTTTTGACCATTTAGTATGATGTTGGCTGTTGGTTTTTCATAGATAGCCTTAATCAGGTTGAGATAAAGACCTTCTATTCCAATTTTCTGTAGCATTTTTTTTTTATCATGAATGGGTGTTGGACTTTGTCTAATGCTTTTTCTGCATCTATTGAGCTGATCATATGTTTTTTGTCCTTGGTTCTGTTAATATAGTGTATTACATTTATTGATTTACATATGTTGAACCATCCTTGCATCCCTGGGATAAATCCGACTTGGTCAGGGTGTATGATCTTCTTGATGACCCTCTGTATTCTGTTTGCCAGTGTCTTGTTGAGGATTTTTGCATCTATGTTCATTAGGGAGATTGGCCTGTAGTTCTCTTTTTGGGTTGGGTCTTTCCCTGGTTTTGGAATCAAAGTAACACTTGTTTCCAGGAATGAGTTTGGAAGCCTTGCTTCCCTTTCAATTTCCTTGAGGAGTTTAAAGAGTAATGGCGTCAGTTCTTCTTTAAATATCTTGTAAAATTCAGCAGTGAAGCCATATGGACCTGGGCTTTTCTTTGTTGGTAAATATTTTGTTAACATTTTCAATTTCACTCATTGTAATTGGGGTGTTTAGAATTTCTATATCTTCTTCATTTAACTTTGGCAGTTCGTATGTGTCTGGGCATCTGCCCATTTCTTCTGTGTTTTCCGTTTTATTAGAGCACAGATTCTCAAAGTAGGTATTGATGATCCTCTGGATTTCTGCTGGGTCTGTTGTGACTTCACCTTTTTCGTTCTTAATTGCATAGTTTTGTGCCTTTTCTTTCCTTTTTTGATAAGGTTGGCTAAAGGTTTATCGATTTTATTTATTCTTTCAAAAAACTAACTCTTTGATTCATTGATTTTTTTTGTATCGTTAGAGGACATGCACTATTTTATACTGAATCATGCAACGTTGTATGACAGTAGAAATGTACCATTTGCAAACTCACCAAAGACTTCATAGTACATTCATTTTTTAGTGGGACCTTCAGATTTTACCTGAGATCCTCAGGATCAAGATTCACTCTCACTTTTCTCCAGTACTTGGAGGACTTAGGTGGAAATGTCCTCAAAGTACACTTAGGCAGTTTGGGTCACCTGGGCTTTGTCAACTGCCATGTTGGGTATTCAGCCTCACAAATTCTTCCTTAGTCACTGGGCATGGTGGGGCATGTTTATAATCCCAACACTCTTGAAGGCTGAGGCAGGTGGATCACAAGTTTGAGCCCACCTGAGAAACTAAGAAATTTAGTGAGACCTTGTCTCAAAATAAACATTAAAAAAATGTTCTGGGGATGTAACTCGGTGTGAAGGCCCTAGGTTCAATTCCCAGTACCAGAAAAAAAATTCTGCTTATGTTTTCATGTAGCTCTTCTGTAACTTCTTTATCAGGAGGGCAAACACCATATTAATTGTCCCTAACTTGGGCTCTGACTGCTCAGCTTTCTAAAATACAATGTTTTCCAGGGGTTTCAACTGCTGCCTATGTTTCACTATTGTGTTGAGCCAGCATGCAAAAAGACAAAAAGAAGTCACCGAATTCTTTGAAAAAGATCAAATAATTTCATTGTATAATCTCACTATAATATGGGCCACTACTGTACTGATTGAGGGGGATCACAAGCCAAGACCCATTCTCAAGAAAGGAATGGCTCCATGAAACCCTGGAGAGTACAAGTGGGTAGGGAGGGTGCTGGCTGTCCTCCACCAGCCTCAACCACCTTCCAAGGGAGTGTCACAGACTTGCCACTAATGCTCTCCTGTCTACAGGTGCTTTTTACCAGAAGCTGCCTGAAGCCCCATGGGAATCAGCTTTTCAAAGCCTTTACTTCGCACAGAAGGACCTACTTCATTCCCGTGGGAAGTGCCGGGTCTGAGGGCAGTGAAACAAGAGGAGCTGGGGGCACAGACTCTATTTGGTTAGGCCTGGGGCAGAGATGGAAAGAATTGGCTTCGAGAAGGCAAGGGAACATAGCCCTTCTTTGATTTATGAACTCTTATTATTAGTAGTAGTGTTTTGCCTTTGTTTTTTGTTGTACTGAGGATGGAACCCAGGTCCTTGTACATGCTAGGCAACTGCTCTACCACTGAGCTACATACCCAGACATTTATTTTTATTTTTTACTTCCAGAAACAGTCTTGCTAAGTTGCCTAGGCTGGCCTCAAACTCATGATCCTCCTGCCTCAAGTCTCCCAAGTAACTGAGATTACAGATGTTTGCCACCACACCTGCCTATTACTATTTTGGAAGAGAGCATTTTAAAGAAATAAAGGAAAGACTGAGAAGTAGCTGCTGAATATGTCTAGTAGAAGATTACAGGTGATTTTTGGAGGAAGTTTTAGAAGGGTGGCTGGACCAAAACCCAGACAGTACTGAGGTGGGGTGAAAGTAAGCACTGAGAGTGAATGAAATAATGCACGGCCACCCTGACTGTCTGAGGTAGGTGGCAATGCTATTAGAGCCACAGCACCTAACCAGTATGTACAACTAAGTGTATTGGAAGGTGCATCCAAAGTTCCAATTCAAGACAGCCTTGAGATGTTCTGCTCTTGTTATCTTTGATGTATTAACAATCTGCAGTGGGCTCTCAGATACTTGTATGCCCATGTTTACTGGCTTGTTCTTCACAACAGTCAAAATATGGAACTGCAGATATGGCTCTTCATTGGGGAAAAGGGAAGAGGGCAATTTTTTTCAAGGATTTAAATCTGAGGCTAAAATTCTTCTAAAGACATTTCAACCTCAAGAAACTTACATTTGCTTTTCTGAATCACATAAATGATGCTGAGCTGAAATTATGCTTAAGAAATGAAATAAATACAAGAATACACTCTGTTCTCATAACTTTAAAAAACTGTTTAATGGTTTTGATTCATGGAGTGCTGGTTATAATATAAATTTCAAGCATGACACAGCTACAGAGGTATGCATCATTGGGCTTTGAGGATGTAGAAAACATAAAATGTCACTTATTGTAGCCAAATCCAATTACTGCTGAGGGGTCAGGAGAATAAGGGAGTGGCCTCCCTTGGAGCCCAAGTATATGAGGGGTTTACATGGACAGGAAAACTCAAAATCTGGTAAGCTTCCATTTAATGAGCCATAGTGGAACTTATAAAAAATGTACCTGAGAATCAAAAGGCTTGCAATGTCCTGGCAATGCCCAACAGTAAGGAAAATTACTCATACAACAGCCAAGGTGTCAAAATCAAGGCCCTAAAAATATTCAGACTGGGCGTGGGAACATCTTGGGCCAGAAATCAACAGCAGGCAGGTGTCCTCATAAATGAAAGATGAAAACTCTCCCTAAATTGTTCCATCTGAACATGTTCCTTAAATACTCCTCAGTTACAAAATTCCTCCCTCATCATCAATAGTTATTGGGAAACTGAGTCTTTTCCTCTCTGTTTACCTGGAAGCACACACTGGCACCCTGGCTCCATCCTTCTACTTCCCGCCTTCGGATCTGTAAGTCAGTGGAGGGTCCCTTCTCCCATCTACACAGGCACATCTCCTCTCTCTTTGGATGCTGACCACTGCTCCTCTCTCCTACAGCCCTCCACCCACCTGTCCTCAATGGCTCAGCTACAAAAGATACCATTCTTCTCCAATGGCCCACTGCTATTCAGGAAGGAGTGTTCTATTCCATGACCAGAGGAACAAGACAACACTCTTCCTGAAGCACGTGTTGAAGCACATCACTCTCTTCCTCTCTTCCTTTAATGAGTCCCTACTGCATGTGGGATAGACTCCTAATTCCTAAGTAGGGAATTCATGAGCTTCTCTAGTCCATCTTCTCTTGCTTTCCAGTTTCAACTGCTCATATATTTTTCTAGGTGCCATGTGCGGTAGTTGTACCAATGCTGAATATGCCAGTGATTTTCATGTTCCCATGTCCTTCTTAATAGTGTTCCCTAAGACCCTGGGCTGGTGTTTATAACCAGAGTCCAGGATATCCCCTCACCCACTGTCTCTGTTTCTCTCTCTGTCCCTTCCTCTTCTCCTTTTTCTATCGACAAGTGTATCTTTCAAGCCTCAACTTAGATGATACCTCTCCCAGGAAGCTTCCTTTCTAATCTCCGCCCAAACTAATCACTTCTCTTTCTCTGTTAACTGGATTGAACTTCTATTACAGCACTAACTTCCAATTGCATCATAGTAGAATCGGTCATTTCTGTGTTCCTCTCCTCAACTAGACTGAGTACCGCTGAAGTAAGAAATGAATGGTATTCCTTTCTGTAGCTCTCACACACTACTCAGTGAACACAGACACTTAGAATATGCTTGGTGAGTGATGGAATGAATGCATGAACCAATGGCTGCATGAATGAAAGCATACCCTAGGCTGCTGGGAGTGTGCAGGTGAAGGGCTTATCTCCTTCAAGCCACCCTTCTCAAGGGGCTCATCCTCACTAAATGATGATTTCCTCAGGGGAATGAGCTGCTACTGACTACAGTGAAGGCAAGACAAAGGGAAGGCCAGTGGTGGCTGGCTCAAACCCTGACCTCTAGATTTCAAGCACTTCTGAGCAATAGCCAGTTTTCAATACCCACCGCATTGTTTCACTGTGTTCAGTGCAGATGGAATCCACAAAGATTATTTTCTTATTCCTTCTGCTGCCTGGAACTTGATGCCTTGCTGTGAGAGCAGCTGACACAAACCGACATTCTGTGGGACACACTGAGCAGGAAGCAGGTTTTTTGGTGAGCAGGTTCCATTCACTTCTCACTTGGGACCTTCGCGATAGCATGATTGGATTCCTGTACCTTTGTCCTCTGACCTAGCCTCAGACTCTACCCACCCCCAGCCACCCTCCAGTGTTCCCATCACCATCGATTCCCCCGTGGAAGGGCTGCTGGTGACTGAAGTTTTAATGCCTGTCTCTGACATCAAAATATAGCCTCGTTAATAAAGTCCGTCGCTTGGCTATAATACTACAAAGCAGTAAGACTTCAATGCCTGCAGTAACACATCCCGGCACCCCACTCCGTTTGCAGAGGTCTGTGGGACGATGGCCAGGAAAATACAATTACGTGCTGGCACGGGAATAAAAACAATTCTTTAACCTAAAAGTTCTGTTTTCATCGTCCCTCCTTTTCCATTTCGGTATTCACTTCTTTTCTTTTTCCATTGCTCTTTAAACTAATTTCCTGTGTCCAATTGTTCCCCTCTCTTCTGTCTAGTGACAGCTCTACTAAACACTCTCCGGTCTCCACAGGACTCTTTTCCATATCCTTCGGCAAGGGGCAAGGTTGGAATCCGTGAATGGGTTTTGAATCTGAAGGTTGCTTTTGGAGCCAAGGTTGGTGGTGCACTGGTGAGGCTGAGGCAGGAAGATCACCATGAGTTTGAGGCCAGGCTGGGCTACATAGTGAGTTCAAGGCCAGCCTGAATTATATAATGAGACCCCATGAAAAAAGGATGCCCTTCTGTTCTTCTCACATTGATTTAAACTTGTAACCAGGGTTCTAATTCTTCTAGAAGAGCTTTGAATAACTTCTTCCTTCATCTTCCATGGGTATTTCCATCCCCTCACTGTTGACTTCTCAGCACCGTTTGTGATTCTTACCTCAGTTTTTCCCATTTCTCTGTTATCACCTGCCCTGCACCTGTGGGGCATAAACCCTTTTGTTATGTCCCTTCTCTTTCTCTAGCTTAGATGCTTCTTGCCCCATATCTTCTTAGTTATTGCCATTTTGTGATCATGTCTTTTCTTCTAAGGGGACTATGATTTGATTTAAAAGAAATTAAAAACTTTAAAAACCACCAGAGCAATCTGAAAACTGGACTTAAAAGAAAATAAAAGTTGGGTGTGTCTATGATCCCCACACTGTTGGAGGCTGATGTAGGAGAATCCCAAGTTTGAACCCAGCATGGGTAACTTAGCAAGACTCTGAGACTTTTGTCTCAAAAAACAAAAACAAAAACACAAACACACCAAACAAAACAAAAAATCAAGACTGAGGATGGTCATTGCGAAAGACCTGGGTCCAATCCCTAAATTCTCAGTACTGAGCTCCCCAAAAGAGCTTTCTCACAGTTAGCAAGGAGGTGGTCCTTAAGAGATCCCATGGCTCTTAGAGATGTTGGTGAAAGGATTCAAACATGAAATAGGGTGGGTGGAGGGTGAAGGTAAATAGCGCTTGTTGATCCTTCCAGCCCCGAGATTCTAGAATTTCATTCAGGTCTTGAGAGGCCTCATGTGGAGATACAGGGTGACGGGATAAGGTTAAAGTGTTCCTCACATACCTCCCTCTCACACTGTTTGGAGAGAAATCTAAAGAGACCGTTGGATCCTCTCTCAAAGAAAGAGAGCAGTGTTTTTTGGAGACTGTGACTAGTTTAGAGAGGAGGGCTTTAACTTTGTCATGGACTTACCAACCAAAACAAAATTTTAAGGGAATAAATACTGACTTGCCTGAAGTGGGAGAAAGAACCACATAAACTGTCCAAGTTGCTAAGCTAAGAGTTAACTCTCAGAAATGATGTGAATGTATATCAGGCGATATGAAACGTGCATGCACAGTTAGGTGTGGTTAAATAAAGACACAGCCTACATAGAAGATGGAGCAACCAATGCAGGGATTGTTTATACTCGCCCCCCCGAAAACACTTAGTGATTGGCAGGCAGTGGGCTTTATGCTCAGTGCAAGCATGCAGTATCATTGCTCAGGATTCAGAGGGAGAAAAGAACAGGTATCAGATGGAGAGAATTTTAGGGACATTAAGACATAAATTGGAAGAAGCCAAAGGGAAGACAACTGAGGTGAAAAGCTGGATGATCCGCACACAAAGAATTCTGTAGGCACTAGAACAAAGTAGGCAAGTGCAGATGGAGGCCAGGAAGGTGAAAACATGCCAAGTGGCCCAAACCCACAGCTATAAAGATGTAAAAGGGAAAAAGGAAAACTCTGCTACAAAGAGTGCCAGCCATCTCACTAAAAGGGGTGTAAAGACAGCGGGAAGATATTGAACCAAAATAAAAAGAAGAGTCACTTGTCAAGAAGTGAGCACTTTAATTAAATATGACCACTGGCAACCCTGGTCCTTATAAGGGAGATGGGGAAGAAGTTTCCCATTTTTTGTTTTTACTTAACTACAGAAGACATCAAGGGTGCCCATTACTGAAGACAAATTCCTCTTGTAACTGGCTAAGTTGAATTAAAAAGGAAATTGGCTGAGAAAGACAAGTCTTTCAGCATCATGGAGATCTCACAAAGTGAATGATGAGATTTCATGAAATTTTCGCGCTGAAATCTCACTTATTGCAGGGCCAATAAAGAATCCATGTTTAAACATATTAAAATACAACCAACAGCCCCAGATAAAAACTGGGGCTTTATAGCCTGCCATTCTAAACTTCTGAAAATATATACTAAATGATGATGGTGATGATGATGATGATGATGAAATAGAACAACCGATCTATAACTATCCAAAGGAAGATAGAACATAGGGAGGTAATGTTCATGGCTTGGTGAAAAACAAATCAAACACATAATTGATATCACAGATGGGGGACTGTAATCAGCAACCTTGTGGCACCAGTAACCTCATGTACTCCCTTGTCATTTTCTTTCACTGGGCTTTTCTCAAATTAATTAGGAAAAGGAGATTATTATACTGGAAAGTGTCTCTAGGAATCACAGCTTTCCCCAAACTACATTCAGTGTATTCTTTTTTTCCTCATTTACATTTTTAACAGTTTTATTAAGGTATGATTTACATATTATAAAATTCACCCATTTCAAGGAAATTTCAAGTTTACAATTCAGTGATATTTTAAGTTAATTTACCAGTGAGTGCAAACACATCGAAAGGTCATTTTAGAAGATTTCATCAGCCTAACAAGATCCCTCAGGCCGGTTTACAGCTCATTCTTCAGTGGATTCTTTTTAGCTCTTTGCAGCATCCAGTACTGCTGACCAATGCCTACCTGAAACTCGGTTTCCCCCTGTTCTCTCACCCTGCTTCTGGGTCCTCTCCCACTTTCTACTAATTCTCAGATTTCTCTTTTCCTTCTACTCTGTCCTTAAAGGTGGGTATTCTCTCATCTCTTCCTCCACCCTTCACTGTTCTCACTTGACAAGTCTTCCTGGACTCGCTCATCTGTGCCTCTGGTTTTATCTACCACTGAGGATCCTCAAATTTATCTGTAGCTGATACATCTTTCTGGAGATCTAACTTCTCTCTGGTCCTTTGCAACTGACTATCTGCCAGATGATTCAGGCTCAACGTTTTACCAATTGTGGCATTTCTCTTCCCTTTACTGCTGCTCCCCTGCTTTGCCCCCCACCCCCGCCATAAATGCCTTTTCTAGCAACCGGGGTGCTCAAGCCTTCTCCTTCTTCATTTTCAATAGCTGAAATAATCACCACATCCTATAATTCTATTCCTTTGATATTTGTGAATTCCTCTCCTTTTTTTTGCCATTGCTTGCTATTGTTTAGATTATGTTCTCATTACCTCTCCCCCGGGACAATTGTAGCAGCCTTCCAGCCTGTCTCCCTCCAAATCATCTTCCACACTATAAAGTTCTTTTATTTTGTTAATTTTTAATCTATCCAACATGTGAATAATTCTTGAAGCTAAAGATTCAAACAATACCTAAAGAATATACAGTAAAAACAACAAAGACAACAAAAACTCCTCTTATACTCCCTCTTCCCACAACTCTCCAGGGTTAACTACTGGTAAATATATTTTCTATGCATATTCATAAATGAGTTCATTCATGGAGAACCACTTCATCTTTTTTTAACTATTGCAAGGAATTCCATAAGATGAATATAACACAATTAGACATTTTCCCATGGATGGGCATTTAGGTTTCTTCTAATTTCTCCCTCTATAAACAATGTTTCAGTGACTATCCTTAGATATTCACTTTTGGTATGCGATGTATTTCTATAGAGCATATTCCTAAAATAACCCTGGCATGTGGGAATGAAGGATACATGGGGGATAAGTTTCAGGACAAAAGGTGGGGCAAAGCGGTTGAGGAAAAAGACTTTAAAAGAAGGGAGACTGATACATTTTTTTGTAAGAAAAGATAATGTAGAGGATAATAGCAAGGACATATAATGTTAAAGGACTTAGATGGGGCAATCATGTTATAATGCTATCACCTGAATGCAATAGGTATTTAAAAAAATATCCATTTAAAACAAACTATGTATTTTTATGATATGAAAAATCTGAATGGGCACAACCACTGTAGAAGATAAACTGAGAGTCACAGTGACCAACTGGCTGATTACATCCTGGAAATGGAGTGCTTTCATCATGGAAGCCAGCAGGACATTAGGCTACATATATAGGATTTGGGAACAAATTTTAGTATGTAAAGCCACCACGATGGTCCTTGGGCATTTTTATTTTCACAATTTTAAGATGTTGAGAATAATTCTCAGAGAGAGAATAGAAATGATTAAGGGGGTGGAAAACAGCTTCTTCTGAGAAAGCGCTAAAGAAAATATAATTGTCTAGTGACCCTTGAATCACTTTCAGAAGTGGTGACATTTTGGTCCTAAGACCCATGGAAAGTTTTTGATGTAGAGTTTTTAGATGCCAGTTGTATATTCACTGCTCAGCTTGCAAACCCACAGCTGCATAAGCAGCAAGTGACAATGCAGAGGGAAAATCAAAATGAGCAAACTGTAATTAGGTATGCAATGTCACCAGAGAAAGCAATTTACTAAAGGGATTACTACGTTTAAGATGAGTTCTTCTTAAAGAAAGATTGTTTTCTTCAATTGATTTGTCTCAATCGGTTCTCCTTATGCAGAGTTCCAGTTGGACAGCAATTTCTGGTTGTCTTTTTAATTTCTCTGCCAAGAGATTAGAGGAAGTAAGGCAAACCCCTCCAGTCACTATAATTTCCTCACAAATGGAAGAAGTATCAACAGCAGGCTGTAGAGACAGATTACAGTTTAGGTCACCCAGGGGAGAAATCTGAAGCCCCCTTTTGACTAACAACAAGGTAAGTAATCCTCAAATCTTTTTTCCTTACCTTTTTTTCCCTTCCTGAAGCCAAGACCAAGTTTAGGAAACCCCCTTTTCAATTTGATTTTTTTTTTTGGTTTTGCCTTTCTCATGCCCTAGCCAGCCAAGCAGGATTTAGAAGGTGCAGGGACCTCAAAACAGACTTAGCAGTGTTCTTCACTTACCATTCTCTCTCACCCTACCTTCTTTACTTCACTACATTTTTCTCTTTCCCTTATAGCTTCTTTCCCTAAAACCTCTAACCCTTGCCATTTCCTTTTTGAAATACCTTTTTGGTTAGAATAGGGTTGAAAATATATCAATGTCTGGATCCTGGTCTCTGTTACCATTACCAGAGTCCTTAGCAGACACTTCATTTTGATGTTTGATCATGAATAATAGTTTGAAGTGGCTGAGTGGTGGATGAGGCAGCCATAAGGGGATGGAAGTGTTATGGTTATGGTAAGTATATGTAGTAAAATGTAATTAGTTCTCCATTATACATTGATTGCATGCTAGGAACATTTAGTGATGTATGAAGAACCATGCAGCCAGGCACTGGGGGACACAGGATGAGCCAGGGAGCCTGTCCTGAAGGAGCTCTCCACTTAGAAGGAGATGAACACATGGTATAGGTATTGGGAGGCAGCACTGGATGGGAACTGGGCCTCTGTCCTTTGCTAGCCACTGTGCCAGATGTTGTGGTGACTACAGAGCTGAAAAAAACTTAATCTCGGCCTCGAGGAGCTCTTTAGCTCATGAGACAGATAATTTGAGCACAAAATCAACCCGTACTTCTAGACTGTTAATGCCACAATACAGGCACAAACAGTGCCATGGGAATTCTGAGCACGGGCAGAGTGTTGAGGGTCCTGAGAGTAGAAACCTGGAGAAGACTGATCCACTCACCTGTACTGCTCTGCCTGTAAGCAGAATACTTTGTCATTTAGCACCAAAGCTGTCCTATTTCTCAAGTGACAAAATATATGGAATTGAATTTATAAACCATAATTTGCTTCAAAAGAATAAGGTGTTGTTTTGCGTTTGGGAAAACTATAAACAATTCCGGTAAACACTACTTATGAACCTAAGAAAATCTCTCATACTTTCACATTACTCCCAACTCCTTTATATATGTCCATTTGTATTCTTTCTCTATTTTTATAGTCTCTCTGTGTGTCCAGTTGTATTCTCTTTCTCTCTCTGTCCATTTGTATTCTCTCTCTCTCTCTCTCTCTCTCTCTCTCTCTCTCTCTCTCTCTCTCTCTCTCTCTCTCCTCGATAAGCCCAAGTATTCTGGGAAGGATCTTGTGCTTTGGCCTTAGTCACTGACTGATTGACAGGAAATTCTAGTCAATAACCCCGGGCCGGATGTGCGGAAGGCCTGGATTGCCGGCCGGCAATGCCCTGTCAGCCGAGGTTCACTGTCACTGCACTCAGGCCATTTTCAGAGCCTGCCTCCCTCCCTGGTGTTCCCAGTATCTGAGTTGAGGGAGGTGGGGTGCAGTTGCTCTTCAAATGAAACCCAACACCCTTTCAAACACTGGGCAATCTTTCTACTTTCTCAGCTTGGTAGGCTCTGAAGATTTCTCTCCACATTTTTTCAGCATGATTTGAGATGCCAGTTAGTTGGGAGAGATTTAGGAGAATGTCTTTTAAATGTAGAGTCCTTTAAAAAGGAGTTCCCTTTCCCCTGGAGTTTTTGCCATTAGTTGCCAGTTTATTTGTACATTTTATGAAATGAGCACAATTAAAAGCTACACAGAGTTCATCTGAGATGTAATGCATCAAGGGAGTGACAAATCTTTTGTTGTCTCATATTCTTATTCTTGCTTAACGGAAGAACAGAGAAGGATTGGTCTTACTGAGGAAGGTTTTACACACACACACACACACACACACACACACACACAAACACATTTTTTCCTCCTTTCAAAGACCTTCTAATGAGAAGGGCTTGTGCTGGCTGCCATTAACTTCCAACTTGTCCCAGTGCCTTCTCCCGATTACCTATTTTAAAACATCAACTCACCTTAGGGGAGAAGCATATCTATACTGTAGTGATGGGAAGGTTTCAAAGGAAGACTAGTAAACAGACATTATCAGCTTGAATTACAGAAATTAGCAAGGCTAATGCAATGTCACTATTCAAAACAGTGCCAATTTGGAATTTCTTAATGGCCTCAAGAGAGAGAGTCTTTATACATCCTACAATCTCTCTCCATTCTTACCTAAATTCCTTCTCATAGATGTTGTGAATGGCCTGTTTTGTAGCCAACACAAACTTTGTCCAGTAAAATAATGTAAGGAACTCAGAATGAAAAGAGATTAGCTGTTCCTGGCTCCTGTTATGTTAAAGCAGAAATAATTTTGGCTTCTACTGATTCATAGACAAAGCTTGAAATGCAAAGCATGCTCAACTCTAGATTTAGCATGAAAAGGACCTTAAAATATGCCCCAGTGCAAGTAATGGACTTATTAAAGGGAGGAAAAGAGGCACTTTTCACACACTCCCAAACTCTTTAGTTCTGTCATATCAGTAATCTTGCCTAAGAATTTCATCCTATTTACATTTCTTCTCCCTTTAAATATCATCAGCACTCATATGGCATCAAATAGTGAAGCTTGTAAGACATTAATTTCTTTATGTTAATTATGAGAAAAATATGTAAAGTGCACAAGTGATAGAAATAGGAGCACTTGCAATGATTTCAATAGGAATTAAAAGTCAGTTCTGTAGTTTTAATCGAACACCTGATAATTTATCAACACAGATATTTTCGGAAGCAAACTTCAAGTGTCTCCTGTGACAGTTTTTGGCACTGTTCCAGAGCAAGTGCATTTTTCCATTTGGAAATTTAGTTTATATTTGATGACAAAAGCATGAACTGTACCAGTTGGGTGATTATGAAAATATTTGTTAAATCAAAATAACATGGAAAGCTTTCAAGCCAGAGTATATCACACACACACACACACACACACACACACACCCACACACACATTTTCTGTTTTAACCTTACAGGAAATAAAAATAATGAAAATAGTGCCTGAAAAACGTTTCTATATCTTGTAATATTTATGTGAAATTAAAAAGGCGAAGGAGTCACGAGAATCTCTCCAACCAGCATTAAAGTAAGGAGACAGCCTGGTTCCTCCCAGAGATAGTAAGATTTTGTCCTGACTTTCCCCATTGATTTTTCCCAGGATCAAGAATAAATTACTTAATGTCTATGCCTCAATCTCCATGTGATATAGTTAATACAGTAAAGTCTTCGATGGAGTTGGCCATGGGCAGGTCCACTGTGGTTAGATGCTAGTCTATTTCCACAGGATTAATTAGAAATGGGAATCAGCACAATAGAACCAGCATGTGAACAGCAGAATCTGGATAGGCAACTTGAGTAGCACCTCCCAGGTCACCTACCAGCAAGGCAATCACAATCCTTCAAATCGGAGCTTCTGTTTGATAATCTGCAAGATGGGGGCTATGCTATCCCATTCCAGGAATGTACAGGGAATTGAGACTATAATTTGCAGTTCGTGGATCAAAAAGTAAGAAATGGTCAGGAATGGGAAGAAAGAAAAAGGACAACTGAAATATGTTCCTATCCAAGAATAGAAATAGGGAAGAATTATGTACGGCCGAGTTTGAGAATACTTAAAATTTGTTTAGGAATGAATAGGTGAAGCTGGGCTACAGGAGTCCAAAATATTTGGAAAAACAGGCAAGCTAACTATACAATGCTATGATTGCAGGCCAAAAAAGACAACAGAGTTGTTTTGTTGAACTCCACTTTCTTTTTTCAAAAATCAATCCAACAGATCTGTATCTACATATCTGATACAAGAATATATATTAATGTAGTTCATTGTGGCGAGCATTAAAGTATTAAAATAATTAGATTTGCAAAATCTGCTCAAAAAGTAATTAAGGTAACAGCTAATTGATGATGATGATAGCTAACAGTTAAATCTAAAGTATGAAATATGTTATTATATTAAGTTCCAGCAACTATTTTGAAATACCAGGTCCCACACTGTCAATTATAAATCAAATTGTTGTTCCTCATAATTTTATTACTGATGAAAAGCTAGCACATGGGGTGGTTTTGAAATAAATACTTCCTTTTTCCTGTTGGGGAAATTCATTCTATTGGCTCTTCATTTTTGAAAAGATTCCCCTAAATTTTAATCCTCCATTGCTTGGACCCCAGTCCCAGGCATTAGTGAATATTTTACTTAGCCAGGCACAACCATACTTCCCATTTCCAGCTGCGGGAAGAGGTAGGGCTCTAGCCAACCGTTTTACCAGGTTTTATTTTCTACTCCCAGGCTGCATCTAGAATTACTTTGCAGGGAATGTGCTGGAGAGGCTAGGTCAAGTCCAGATCATGAAATCATAATTTAGTAGAAGAAGTAGGGAGCCTAAAGAGTTTCTAGGATCAAGCCTAGGATTTTTTTTTTGGGTGAAAAATTGTAATTTATTGAAACTCAACTCAAAAAATATAAGACGCTGTAGTGTACAATATATTACACAAAGCACATTCAAGTCAAGTAAGAACTCCATATCCCTTTCCCTAGGTTCCCCCACCCCGGGACCTTAATATTTGTTCCATATACAATCATGCACACTTAATTTGAAAAAGGAAGCCCCAGTATATTTTGATGTTATTAATTAGCACCAAACGAGTACAGTTCCATTTTTTTTTCCAGAAAAACAAAAACAAAACCCAATCAATAAACCACTGGAGAGCTAATGGACTCAGCCAATACTGCTGACATAGATATTATACATTCATGTAAATACACAGCCTATTCTACCCTAAACAATGGTGTGGCTGGTTCTCAGCCTTTGTTCATGTTGGCAACTGTCTCCATGTTGCAGTGTTGGAGCCAATCTGTTTCTAAAACAAAATTGTTATTTAGGAACTTCCTACACAAAGCTCATCTGTCTTTTTTGTTGGAAACAAGTCTAAAATCGGTGTGGAAAACTTAGATCTTTCAAGGACAACCACTGGCCGAAGATAATGAAGCTGTTTTAAGGCAAGCTCTCCACAGTCTGTTAATGCTTTGTCCAATACAACCCTCAGGTTTTCCAAGGAAGGAACTGTTGTTGTTTCAGCAACTATTAAAGGTGGGATTGCAGTCAGGTTCTCATGAATTGCAGAATCAGTGGAAGAATGAGGTATGTCAACTTCAGGGTCATTGTCATTGACCATGTTATTTGCCATAACACTCCCTGTTAAGTCACTACTGGGTGGTGAAGAATTACTTAATGTTAAGTGCTCTGAAGGCTCCCAATCATCAAAATCATCATCTTTCTCTTCACTCTCCTGAATAAATTTCAGAAATGAAGATTCAAATCCCATAGGTTTATAAGTCTTCAAATCAAATGACCTGGGCTGTGAATGCTTCCTAAAATTCTCTTTTGAGACATGGACTGAATTTTTTACAGTGTTTTCTTGCCCTGAATTATGCTGCCCAGTTTCTGAGTCTTTGATCCTTGGTAAAGGCAGCTGAAAATTTGTAAAGTAAGTCCCACTTTCAGTCCCATTGGGATTGGGTATGGAATTTTCTATTTTACATGGAGACTGAATTATCTTACATTGTTCTAAAGAAGTGGTTTCTGAATTATGGTTACATTTCAAAATTCCTCTATACAGCAGAGTGTCTGCATCAAACACTGGGGTGCTTTCTGCACACCCTTTTTGACCTCCATCCCTTTCACCTGGATGGGAAGAATCAGTTTTTTGGAGAGATGCATTACTGTCACCCAGGGAATGGCTGTGTTTTGCGTGCTCCGATGCACAGCTTGTACTGTCTTCTTTCTTTATACAGACTTCTTCCTTTATACAGGGCTCTGCTTCAGAGGGGGGCTCCTCCTTAATTTTGGTACTGTACTTAACACAAACAACAAGGTTCTCCATCTGTTGCTCTAAATAGGCACTACTCATCTGATGGGTAAGTTTGTAATGCCTCACTATGCTGCTCTCCAACTTCACCATGGATAAGCAGCCTTGAACCATGCATGGGTACTGTGTATGCTCGGCATGTTCTACACACATATGGAGGGCTTTAGCTCTTGTTTTAAAACTTATTGGAGCTTTCTTTTCTTTAGTTAAGCTACATTTTTTAGCTTTAGCACTAAATGACTGCCTGGCAGTCTGATGTTCGTGCCCCCGAGCTGTTTGACATACCTTTTCACTCCTTAGTAACCTTTCATTTGCTACTTTCTGGCTTTTGAACAGATCATCATAATAGTCCTTATGTTGGTAATATACATGTTGTGAGTAATTACTGCGGTGGGTGAAAATCTGGCCACAGCCATTAAGAGCACAATGAATTTCATAATCTGAAAGTATTTCTCCTTCAATATTATGCTGCTCCATCAAGTGGTGTTTCAACTTGCTGAATGTATAAAAAACAGCAGGGCACTGAGGCTGGTTACAGGAAAACTTTGCTGCAGATTCAGCTTCAGAAAGTACTTTTGGCTCTTCCATATGATCAAGGTTGTGAGAGTCACTACAGTGCTTTGCAAGAGCTTTGGAACACAGGAAGCGTTTATTACATTCCTTATATTTGCAGGCAAATATCTTTTTACATTTTACAAGTTCCCTTTTGGTTCCTGCTTTGTCTTTTTCTAAACACAACTGTTCTTTGTTGTACTGATGTACCGTTCTATAATGCCGAATCAAGCCTTTTAGATTGGTGAATGAGGAGTTGCAAGTTTTATGAATACAATGGAATGGTTTGTGGTATTTATTCAAAATATAGCACAGGTTTCCTTTAGCAACAGTTCGCCTGCTACCTCTCCCTTCTCTTCCTTCTTCTTCCCTATGACTGCCCATTGGTGATGAAATATCAGATGTTTTACTTTCTGTTTCTTCACAAGATGACTCCAGATCGGTTTCTGAACCGCATTCATCCTTTTTAGAATGGCAGTGTGGCTTCTCAGAGTTACTGCTGGGATTACCTCCAAGTTCTGCAGAACAATCACCTTGCAACCTGTCCACTGAGCATGGGCCTTCGTGATCACATATTTCACTGTCTGACAGTTTTTGAGGCGCTCTGTCACTGCCAATTTGATGCTTATTTTTATAATGAATCCTAAGATGTGTTTTTCTTGTAAATGACCTTTGGCAAATGTGACACTGGAATGGGGAATACAGATGTTGAAACATGGTTAACTGAAGGACTTTTTCTTTTGAATAATTATGCTTTTTAAGATAAAGCATTAACAAAGCCTCTCTGGTCACAAATTCATATTTGCATCCTTGAAGCTCGCAGAAAAAAGGCTTAGCGGCCAACTGAGCAAGGTATTGACTTTGCATGTTTTCATCTTGATTCTGAAAATTAAGGTCTGAGATAGCAGATGAGACCGACTGCAGAGACTTAGCACCACTGGATGGGTACCCCTGTAATGACCCTGAGAAAGTTCCATGTGCTATTGAGTTTTTCAAGCTTAAATGTTTCAAGCGCAACAGAAGCTCCAACATGGTGTCCTCTGTACATGGCCGTTTGGAAGCACAAATGGAGACTTCTGAGGAATAACCTTGATGTTCTCGTTTACATTTAGTATGAATACTGTGATCTAGACCTTCATCTGGGGAGTCACTGTTTGTATCTGAGCTGGGTTTAAGTTCTGCATCAAATTTTTCAGTTGTTTGATTATGTTCATTACCCAGACAAGGAAAGAGATCTTTTGTCTTTATCTTTTTGTGTTTGAAATGGTATGGATGAACCTTCCATAGATGCTTCTGCATACCTCTTGCATTTTTGTAGGTAGACCCGCAGCCATCAAAACCACAGGTAAACTTAGTCCCATCAAAACAAACTGCCATATTGGAGCATTTTTCTTTTAAATTGGAGGGCACAAATACTTTCTCATGAGATAATAATATATCCTGCATGGTTTCAGAGTGATCCAGTGTGTCAATTAACTCTTCATTCATTGATGCTGAAAAGCTATGACTTAACTGATCACTGGAATTACTGTCACTGTTTTCTTTCAGGTTTTCTGCAGTTTCTGCATCTGTCTGTGAACTAGCTGATCCTGCACAGAAAAGAAGATCTTCGGGTAACTGTGACTTATCAGTTTGGTCAAGCAGATGGGACTGATCAACACAATCTTGCTTTTTACCTGCTGCAGATTCTTCGAGTTTCACTGATTTCTTAATGTCTCCATTTGAACTTTGAACATTATGCATTGAGGGGTGATTCTGGTATTCAATTTTGGAATATAGAACTTTTTACAGCCAAGAAAGTTGCATGTGTAAGATGCATCCCTAAAATGTTGTGCTTCATGGTGGTAAAGCTGCCCCAAGTCACTGAACACAATATTACAGCCATTTAATTCACATTTATAATGAAGATCATCATGTTTTTGTTTATGATTAAGTAGTTCATTCACTGATCCAAACCTAGCATAGCAATCTATAGATACACACATATAAGGTTGGGGACCACAATGCACTTGTTCATGCTCTCACAGGTGAAAAGCAGACATGAAATGTCGTCGACAATAAGTACACTTCTCTCTTCTATTTTTCATATCCAAGTAATGCTTGGCATTTTCATCATTATTTTGGTGTTCAGCTTTAAGATGCACACTTAAGTATTTAAACTGTTTAAACACACGGGAACAGTCTGTACCAGGGCATGGGTACAAATCTGTCTTGCAGGTGGCAATCTTCTAACTTGCTGAATGTGACATATTCATGAGACTCTCCTTTGGCTTGTTCATTCAATGACTGATTCTGCTCCAGGGTTGAAGAGGGGCTCTTGGGACAAACACCCTTTTGAGAACCTTTCAACAGTAATTTCTTTCTAGAGCGGTCCCTTCTGCTTGGTGGCATTTTAACATGTTCCATGACATGAGGAACAAATATTTCTTTTCTTTTGAACTTTTTAATACAAACTGGACAAGTGTAAATGCCATCTTCCATATGCATCTTAGAATGATGGAGAATCCTGGCCTCTATACATTCCCGCTTACATAACAAGCAGAAAAACTTGTACTGAAGCCACCTTTGGTATCTTTCAGATGAACCAATAGGCTTTTTGTCTCTTTTCTCCTTTTGCTGATCTGCTAAATCTCTTTTCCTATATTGTTTATCTTCTTTACCTTCATCATAGTCACTGAGAAAGGACTCTAAAACATCTGTATCATTGATAGACATTTCATAACCACTTAAATCATCATCAGAATCTGAGGCTTCTTGTCCTAGGAGTTGGTGGCAGTGTCGTTTTAAGGTTTTCCAGTCCCAAAATTCAGGATCAAAAGGCCAGTGGGCTTTTAAAGCTAATAGGAGCTCACATCGGAGAGAATTTGGAACAGGTGCATTTTCTTCATCAAATTTTTGATCTGGTTGCAAATACAATTCTTCCAACATATTAAATCTATCCAAACTGGGTTCAATTAAGAATTCTGTAAGCTGACAAGCTCATCTGACTTCTAAATCTTCTGGTAAAAGACAGGAAATTGTTTTACAAACGGAGGCCTTCATTTCCTCATCCTCACTTGATTGGAGTTGAAGAGCTCTGATACATAGTAAAATTGACACTCCAACACCAGCATCTTGTGCCAATTTCTTCATGTCCACCAATTTCTTCAAAATTCAGCTCCATATTCCATATCCTGATTCTAATTTATTCACCATTCCTTAAGCCAGTAACTTCTTGGTAGATTTCAGTTTGTATAACTCTAATCAGGCAAAACAAATGCTGCTGTGTTTTAGCTATGACACCAAACTGCCGACAACACTCCAAAAAAGTATCTAAAGAAGAGTCAATTCTTCTTTGCAGTTTACTCCAAAAGAGAGTCAGCTCCCAAGAACAATATACACTTGCAGTTTGGAGCTGCTGGGTAAGGTAAGTCGTACAAAGAACAAATGCTGTGTTATCCTGACCCTCAGATTCCAGATTACATATGATGCCTAGTACTTCCTTGCAGTTGACTTTTGCAATCTCCTTAATAGCATCTTCATTAGGGAGCATGGAACATAAACATGTGATATAGGCTTGCTGAAAAGATGACACATGTGAAATTTCTTTAGATTCTGCACAGAGTTTTGATAAGGCAGTAGCCTGGGGGATGCAGTTAGCTTTCAACAAATGTTTCATTCGCATCTGTAGAAAGGAAGGTCCTTCTTGTGCAATCAATTTATTGAATTTTATTAAAGTTGATGATCTGATCTTCTCCTCCTTAACTTGGATGAAACAGATCGGGAATAGAGAAATGAATTATAAGCATAACTTCCTCCATTTCTACTGGCTGTTGAGACAATATTTTAAGAAGTACCGGGTTTTTCCACACCCCTTCCTTGGTAACATGAACCAGTATTTGTAGGTTATTATTCCCAAATTCCAACAGTGCTGCATGTGACTCCTGTAGAGTCTGAAGGAATGGTACCCAGATATCACATGGCAGTTCACTTTCAGGGACTGAAAGCAATAATTCAAAACGACTCAATACTAATCCGCCAAGTACTAGGAGGACATCTTCACATTCAGTAGTTAAAAATGGACGTGCACTGGCAAAGCTTTGGATGGCAAGTTGATACACCTCCAGAAGATACACAATATGTTCTGATGCATTCTTGTTGCTTGCATATTGCAATAAGGTCTGGCAGAAGCTCCGGCAGTAGCTCAAAGATGAGACCTCCGACACCTCCTGCTCCCTTAGCTCTGTCTCCAGCTGCCACAGACACGGTAGCAGGCCCGGGACTCCCGGAGCCGGAGATGGAGGGCGATGGCCCCGAGCCATGGACTCAGTCTCGGCTCCGTCTCTGGTTCCCGCTACTTCTGGAGGCTCAGCCCCGGCCCCGGCAACGACGGCGGCGTCTCCCTTTCCGTCCGCCATCTTCCCACGGCCCAGCCTCAAGCCTAAGATTTAAACCCACCTTGGAGAGACCTTCCACTGATTGCTTGCTTTGGACCCATTTATCAAACTTGAAATCTGCCACCAGCCCAAGAGCCTCCTGGGGGAGAGGGATCCACAGAAGCGACAGGGATCTGCTTCCAGATCAAGAAATCTGATGACATATTTTTCCAGTACTGGGAATTGAATCAGAGCCTTCACACTGAGTTTCACCTCTAGCCTTTTAAAAAAATTTTGAGACAGAGTCTCACTGAGTTACCCAGGCTGGGCTTGAAGTTGTGATCCTCCTGCCTCTGACTCGCAGAGTGCTGGGATTCCAGAAGGGCTCCATCACACTTGGCTTGATGACATTGTTATGTTTCTACCTGGGACAAAATATTGCCAAGCAGGACAAGCTGTTCCCCGCTTAGTGTAATTTCCTTTGTAATCCTTCCTTGTCCTTTGCCCTCTAAAGAGATTTGCTGACTTCATGCTGTCTTCAAGCTGATCAGGGGCAATCTTTTGGAACAGGCACCACTCAGTCACTACCCAGTTCTTTCAATAAGTCTTCTTCTGTTTGTCAAATGGAGGCTCAATCCCCATTTCTGCAGGACCAGGGCAATGGGTGCTCATGAGAAAGTCAGAGAATCTTGTTCCTTTTCAGTGATTCATATTGTGTACACATATGAAATATATCAGAGTGGGAGGTAGCGTGCTATCGTGGTAAAAGTCCTGGACTTGGAGCCAGTAAATGTAGCTGTCAATACCAGCTCTACTACATATCAATCCTGATTTGGGGTAAGTTATATAATTTTTCTGGGCTATAGGTTCCTCAACTATAAAACAGAGTTGCTGTGAGAATATATGAAAGCATTTAGCATGGTGCCTGGCATACAGTGGGTACTAAATAAATGCAAACATTTCATGAAAGGTGAGCAGGGATGGAAGATTCTTAACCTCCACTAGTCCTCAAGATGTAAAAGTCCTTTCAAAAATCCTATGTAGTTCAAGCCAAGTGCAGTGAGGCAGGAAGCTTTCAAGCTGGAGGCCAACCGGGACAACTTAGTGATACTTTATCTTACAATAAACAACAAAAAAAAGAGGGCTAGGGACGTAGCTCAGTGGCAGAGCACCCCTGGGTTTGGTTCCCAGGATCAACCAGAAAAAAAAGTTATGTACTTCAATCATGCAAGCCAATGGACCTAAGCTATATGGATCTTTAATTCTTGTGTAGCTCTAGATTTCTCTAAGGTAACAATTTACAAGTTCTTTCTCACAAGGATTTTGGCTGAACCAATACAAATATGCTAGTAACACAAACCCTAAGAAGAATGGAAGATGAACAATCAATACAACCACTACAGAAATAACAGGCAGATGCTCTTCTTTTGACTGGTTCAAAGTTGCTAAGTCTTCATGTTGGTATCTCCTTTCTAAACAAATATGTTGCTGCAGATGGTTTATATCCTTTCCATTAAGCTGTGGGATTTGAAATGTATGGGAGGTGCTAGGCAAAGATGCAGAAACTGTCACATCTTTAATATCCCGGTACAGTGCAGTCAGGCTTTTTCAACATCCACGGCCCCACGCTCTTCCGAATTGCACTCTCTTGACCCCCACACTAGCACTACAAGAATAAATAAAAGTATACCTTGGAAGTAGTTGTCACAACTGTTCTCACAAGCCACCAATGCCTTACCACTGTGTTTCTGGGATGAAGCCCAAATACATTGCTTCTTTTAGGCCTTCCTTCCCCCTACAAAGCAGGTACTATTGTAGTCTCTTTCTACTCACTGTTGCCTAACACTGTGCCAGGCACAAAGGAGATGCTCAGTAAATATTTGTGAGTTGAACTGAAATAACTGGCAGAATTGAATTACCTGTCTCTCATCACAGTTTCTTCATTCCTTGTGTCTTCTCAGTAAATGGCAAAAAGATTCCTATACCATTAACAAGGTTGCCTGCAGTATGCATACATAAGTAAATTGGGTGAAACTTGGGAACCACTGAAGATTTCTACTAACACTGGTTAAAGGGGCCACTCTCAAAGGACTCTTGTAGCTGTGGAGACCTTAATGGATTTATGCTTTTTGGTAGAACTGAGCCATGAAATAAGTTGAGATAAGAAGGAAAAAGAACTCTTGAGATGCCACGGAGCAGAATGGGAGAGCCTGATTGACTATGGAGTTTCATTTTAATCACAATAGAGTTTTACGCATAGATCTTGCCAGACTCTATTACGTTACTTTCTCATCCCCAGATGTGTACTACTGGCCCACTGGGTTTCTCTAAAAAGTGCTGTTTGTTTGGATGATGTTATGTCTTCTAGCAAGATGGACAGACCATCTGTCTGTGTTGCAGGTACCTGGGGGAGGGAGTGATGGATTCAGAAATGCAACTTGGGAACTATCATCCACCTCCATACTCCTGTAGGGTGGTTCTCCTCTGGAGCAGACACATGAGGCCTGTTCTCTATACAAGTACTTCCGTTAATTGCAGGAGGCTCTGGGGCTTATTTTGGCTTTTCACTTTTACATAAAGAAAGTAAAAACTCTACCCACATGGTGATAAAATGGAAGTCAAACATGTACTAGCACCACAACTTGCCTCCCCTCCCTAAAATCTTTAGCTGTACTGAACAGAAGCCTGGAAAACTATAAAGATCACCTGGAGTATCAAACTGATCATATCATGTATATAGCTGCAGGAATCCTATGCACATGAAAGAGTCACCAATTAATTTGTGCTGGGCGAGCTGAGCAGACTCAAGGCAAAATCATGTCTCAGGTCTCTTTTTCCTGCAGAAACCGTCTCATCCCCTCCCTTATCTTCCCTCTCACCACCAAATACACAGAGCCCACGGAGGCCAATAGCCCTGGATGCTACAATTTAGCTCAAGGCTGACTACTAGGCTTGAGAAATAGATTTGTTCAAAGTGATGAATGATTATCAAAAGCAAAAGTCTTAATGTCTGTTCAGATACTAACAGTTCTCAGGCAGACATAGAAGATAGAATAAAATTAGAACAGAAATTGTCTCTTTTCCTCTATTCCCATCCAAGTGTTACTGTCTCCTATACAGGAACTGTCTTAAGGGTCAGATGGTTAGAAGAAACCTTGGTGAAACTTTCTCCAATGTTTCTTCTGCACTAATGTCAGGAGGACACTTTAAGGAAGGCATTGTTGTCAAGTCCTTTCCATTCATTCAAATACTTTAGTGCGTGCATTCTGCATGCCGGGGCATGGGTGGAATCCTGAGTTTCCCAGGAAAACCCTGTCTTGCTTCCATCTTAGCATTCTTGTGGGTAAGAAAGACATATATATAACTATGTCACACAGCTGAATAGCCAAACTGTCCCACCCACTAGCCCCTTATTACAGTTCTAAGAACACAGAAACAACACACACTAAATGCCCTACACATTAAAAAATGGCTAAATTTATAAATGTGGTCAAACCACACTCTACTTAGAAGCTATCTTCCCATTTTTGAGAGCACAGCAAAGAACTGTACCTTCTGCCTGCAAAAAACCAAACTCCTATCCTCCCTGGCAGTCAAACCATTGGATCACAGCAGAGCCCTTTCAGTTGGTGGCTTTGATTCCATTTGAATTTACTGGCAAGTCTTTGAACTTATCCCTGCCTTATCTGCTGGAAATGTGCTCAAAAGCCCTTGAACAATGTCTCTGGCACTGGTGGCTTTTTTCTGCCTTTTCCTAGGAGCATTTTTCTTAAGGAAATATAGAATTGTAGTTGAACTGGAAGTCAGCCTGGAATTCAACATACTCCATATATTTAACAAAAAATGGGACTGCAGAGTGGACCAACCCTTCCCCAATAAAAACTATGGTCCATTTACAATGCATGAGTTTACCAGAGGGAAACTCTAGGAGAAACCAAAGCATTCCTTATTTATTTACATATAAAACATTTAATGATCTTTTGAATATACCAAAAACTTTATGGAACCTTTCAAAGAGACTTGAGAAAAAGGGAAATCTTACTGGCAGAGGATAAACAAACTACCAAACTAGTTGAGTGGATTCAGTCCTTAGCAAAGGATGAGCTCCAGGCCCTACCCAGGAAAACAAAAGCCTCAGAGGTTAATCAGAGAGCTGCAAAGAATCACCAAACACCCAATCTGCATTGCTCAACCTGATTCCCAATTTAGGAACAGAGAAAGCAGTTCTGCAATCCACAAAGGGCAGCTCCCTTTTGTAGGTTGATAAGGAAGCCATTGGAAGGCAAGTGACAGACACAACAAATGACCTCTCGGAAGCGCTGGAAAGCACTTCTCTCCCTCCACCATGTTCCTATTACTAAAGGTGTGTGCGTGCGTGTGTGTGTGCATGCGTGTGTGTGTGTGTGTGTGTGTGTGTGTATTCACTCCACAGACATTCACATAGTATCCTTCCTGGATCAGGTACGATGATGCTAACTACTGAGAGTCTATAGCTGAACAACACATATTCCCTGTCCACAAGGACAGTTACAATTGATGGAGCACCTACTGTGTGGGTTTTTAGCATATATGGTCTCCCTTAATACTTACATGAACCTCTAAGGCAGGTGTTAGTACCTCCATTTTATGAATTTAGAGCTTGAGATGCAGAGAAGAATTTTGTGCAAAGTTATACAATTTATAATTGGCTGTACCTTTATCTATTATGTTACACTGTCTGAATCAGGTACAGAGAAATTGAGGAAATAGAGGAGGAAGTATTTACTTCTGGGTTGGATAGGAGTGTTTTAGGATCAGGGAAGACTTTCTGGAGGGAGAAACACTTTTTAAAGTGAAGCTGGAAAACACAGACGGATTTGGGTCTGTGAAGACAGAGAGAAGGGGCTAAGTAGGAGGAATCACACAAAGGTGCTAGACAGGAAAGAATGGCATAGAGGTACAGAGGCATGGAAAAATGGGAAATCCCAAGGAAAGTGTGTAGACTGTGCGAGAAGATTTTAGACTGAAAAGTCCAACTAGAATGAAGTTGTGAAGAGCTATGAATAAATGAATCACAAACGAAGAAATGAATGACTAAGCCTAAAGCAGTTGGCCTATGCAGACAGGTTTTCAACACTGGTGTCACAATTATTTAGAAGCTGCTATGCCCCTTTGCACTTTCTGACTCTGGCTGAATACCAGGAAGATCTCAAGACCAACAATGAGACAGTAGGGGTGGGATGGAGTGCGTGTGTGTGTGCGTGTGTGTGTGTGCGTGTGTGTGTGCGTGATTCAGAAACCATGGTCCCAGTTCCGAAAAGCTAGGGACAAGAATTCCCTTTCTTCAGAGCAGAGTTCCCTGCTGGGAACCCTGTTTATCATCATTACTGTTTGTGGAAACTTTAATCGAGGTAAAGATACAACTTCAATTATAATTGCCTTGAAGCATCATTCCCTAAATGTTTCTCTAACCAGAAAGGCTTTATATTTTTCTGAGCAAAACTAACATTTGGGAATTAAACACCATATTTTAAATCACTCCATGTGGAATGGATGTTGGTATCTATTTTATGGTTAAATGTAAGACACATGTGATCATAAACACCTATCCATGCAGTGTCCCCATAGATATAAACAGTGAGCTCTTAAGAGCAATTTCCATATTGCATAACGAGTATTAGCAGATGGAATTTATTTCTAGATTACACAAATTTTAGTTACGCTAGAAACATCAGCCTTAACACATTTATATTGAAGAAGAGCATTTTAAAAACAGAGGTATTAACAATATGAGCTGAAATGGGCACATCTGTGGATGAGTCATTCTGAGTTGAACAAAAGAATTTCCTTAAAGGGATCCATTCTCCAAACTCCCTGCAGAATTAAGCCCCTCTGAGTATTGCTTCCTTCTTTTCTCAGTATGAGATTTAATGCCTTCACTAGCTTGATTTGCTAAGTAGAATTAGATACATGTTCTAGGTCTGAGAGCCTGGTGTTTGGTCCCATGATCAAATGCTTAAACTGATTCACCATTCCATGTTGGTCCTTGGCCATCTTTATATTGTTCTAGCCAGTGTACCCGATTTTATTAGTTAGAGACAGGATATTTTGCAGCTGGATTTTCAGAGTGCTCATATATGAACTCAATAATCTTGTAGGAGAAGTGGTTCTCCTGAATTTGCATCTCAAACCTACCTACTGTGAAAGTCTGTGATTTTATTATTGCATAGCTTTATAAACTTAAACATATGTGTATGGCATAAGTATCATGAGAATTTAGAAGCATGAAGAGATTGAAGTTTCTTTTTTTGTCTTTAAATCCACATCTTGGTTGATCATAATATTTTGATTTCTTTGATGTTTATTTGTATTACCTTATAAATCTATGAGTGAGAATGGTTTCTCTGACAAAAGGCAATATTGAATACCATTTAAAATAGGAAATTAGTTCCAGAACTTATTACTTGAGGCATAGCCATCTTTCAAAAATGGCATAAATGAGACCAACAGACAGTTTAAGTATCACGTATTCAGCCATTTGGTTCTGTGCATGTAGGTTGGCTACTTTTCTTGGATGTCCCAATGGCTCTTTTCATAGCTTATCTGATTAGGTGAGCAAAAAGGCTCAACACACAAGTTAGATGCTGTTTGATTTTCTGTTTCTTCTTCCTTTTTCTTGTACTAATTGGGTCTCTATGGCTTCAGTGACAAGTTAACAAACTAGCATGTACTAATATTTAAACTTTCCTCTCTTCTGTGCCATCTCCCATCAGTGGCCTGGGCTCAGGGTGGCAGAAAGATTAATTTAGAGAAGCATAACATGGCAAGACTTCTTTTTTTGTTTTTGGTACCCGGGATCGAACTCGGGACCTTGTGCTTGTGAGGCAGGTGGTGGAACCACTGAGCTAAATCCCCGGCCCCAACGGCAAGAATTCTTGTGGATAATTAAGTGCTGCCTTTATGGTTCTTTCTATATTGTGGGGTTAGGAATTGAACACAGGGCCTTGCACATACGAGGCAAGTACTCTACCACTGGGCTACACACTGGGTCTGCCTCTATGGTTCTAAAGGGCAGGGGAATTGAAATGGCAAAGAGAAGGCTTTCCATAAGGTCTCTTTTCAATCCTGAAATCTAAATGATAATTGTGAATCACACATTCTTTTCTGAAGGACATGGAGAAAGGATCATTAACTGAATCTTGTTTTTAAATATGAAGTTGAAGATGAAAACGTACCTATGGCTTCCTATTAATCCTGAAGATAAAATGGACTAGTTCACAGCCAAACACACATTCTTCTCAAGTTCACATGGAACATTCTCCAGTAAAGACCATATTTTAGGCCATAAAACGGGCCTCAATAAATTTAAGATGGAAACCATGCAAACTATATTATCTGATTATAATGTAGTGAAATTACATACACAATCCTACATAAAGAAGGATCAAAGAGGAACTCACAAGGGAAATTAGAAAATACTTTGAGATAAATTAAAATGAAGCTATAACATACCAAAACTTATGGATGCAGGGAAAGTAGTGCTCAGAGGGCAATTTATAGCTATAATCACCTACAATGAACAAGAAGATTTCATATCCATAATCAATCTTCCATTTTAAGACATGGAAAAGAAAAGAGAAATTTACACATAAAGCAATCAGAAGGAAGGAAATAATAAAGATTAGAGTTAAAAGTGATAGAGTACAGAAAAATAATAGGGAAGACCAACAAAACGAAAGTTGGTTTCTTAAAAGAGCAACAAAATTGACCATTAACTAGGTTATACAAGAAAAATCAAATTACAAGAAGACCTAATTATAAAAATTGAGGGCCAGCGGACTTAGCTCAGTGGCACCACACCTGCCTTGCAAGCACAACATCCTGAGTTCGATCCCCGGTACAAAAAAAAAAAAAAATCTAAAAATTGAGAACTAAAAAGGGACATTACTGTCAACCTTACAGAAAAATTTTAAAATGAATTACAAAGAAAGATTATGAACAACTGAAAACCAGAAATTAGATAACCTAGATAAAATGGATAAATTTCCTAGAAATACACAAACTATCAAAAACAACTTGAGAAGAAATAGAATATTTGAATATACAAAGGCTATGCTCAGATGGTTTTATTCACAACCCTTCCAAAATCGTGGAAGAGGAAACACCTTTGACTTACTCTATGAGGCTGGCATGATCAGTATTCTAAAGCCAAGCAAAGTTATCACACAAAAGAAAACTACAGAACAATATCTGTTGTAAATTTAAACACAAAAATTCTGAACAAAATATAAACAGAATAAATCCAGCAACACTGAAAAAGGATTATACGCCATGATCAATAAGCATTTATCCCAGGAATGCAAGTTTGGTTTTGTATTCGTGATGTGGAGAATTTAACACATCATATTAACAGGAAAAAGAAAAACTCCACATGATTATCTCATTAGATGCAAAAAAAACTTTTGAAAAACTTCAATATTCTTTCACGGTAGAAACACTTCACAAACCAGGAATAGAGGGGAATTCCCTTCATCAGGTAAAGGGCCTCTATAAAAACCCCAGAGCTGAAATCATACTTAAGGGTTAATGGATGGAAGCTTATAAGACAAGGATGTCAGCTCTGGTCTCTTCTGTTCAACAATGTACTGGAGGTGACAGCCTATGCCATCAGGCCAGAAAAAGAAATAAAAGGCATGCAGATTGGAAGGGAAGAAGTAAACTGCCTAAACTGTCTGTCTGTCTGTCTCTCTCGACAGTCTTGTTATGTTGGTGGACTTAAACGATCCTCCCGCCCCTGCCTTCCAGGCAGCACCGACATGCCTGGTATGTAAAACTGTCTTTATTTGCAGACAACATGATCCTGCATGTAGAAAAATTTTAAAATATCGTGAAAAAACTATTAGAACTAATAAATGAGTTCTAAAGCAAAGAGCAGAATATGTATAAGATCGAATATGAAAACCAGATGTATTTCCATATACTTCCAATAACTATCTGAAAATTATGTTAGAAAAATGATTCCAGGGGCCAGGAATTTTAGCTCACTTGTGCTGCTGCCTGCCTCACAAGCACAAGGTCCCGAGTTTGATCCCTAGCACCAAAAACCAACCAAACAAACGAACCATGATTCCATTTATAATACTATTAAAAATAAAATACATAGGAATAAATTTAACAAAAGAAGCATAAAATATATATTGTGACTACTATAAAATACTGTTACTAAGACCTAAATAAATGAAAACATACCCTCCGCTCATGCCTTGAAAAACTTAATATTGTTAAGATGTCAATATCCCTAAAGTGACCTACAATTTGCAGAAACTGACAAGCTGATCCCAAATTGCATATTGACATTCAAAAGATTCACAATAGCCAAAGTAATCTTGTAACAGAGAAATGAAGTTAGAGGTATCACATTTCTGCATTGTAAAACTTACTACATGTTTATAGTAATCAAGATAGTGTGGCACTGACATAAGTATATATTAATAGGATAGACTTAAAGAGTCTAGAAATAGAACTTCAAATTTATCATCAATTGATTTTGAACAACAGTACCATCACCGTTCACTGCAGAGTGAATAATCTTTTCAGCAAATGGGCATACACATGCAAAAGAACGAACTTGGGCACCTATCTCACATCATGTACAAAATTAATTAAAATGGATCAGAAATCTAAATATAAGAATGAAAACTATAAAACTTCTAGAAGAAGACATAGGTGCAAACATTCCTAACTTTGGATTATGCAATGGTTTCTTTGATATGACAGTAAAAGCCCAAAACACAAAAGAAGAAACAGATAAATTGGATACCATCAAAATTAAAACCTTTTGCACTTTGAAGGCAATCATCAAGGAAAATGAAATGCAATTCACAGAATGAAAGAATATATTTCTAACTCATATATCTGATAAGGATCTTGTATCCAAAATCTATAAGGAATACTTATAATTCAACAGCAAAGCAATAATCCAATTAAAAGTGGGCAAGTTGTCAAAACTAGACCTCCTAAAATAAATGACACAATAAAAAAATTGGCAATTGAAGTGAATAGGCACTTCTCAGAAGAAGAAGTATAAATGGACAATAAGTACATGAAAAAATGTTCAGCATCTTTAATCATTAGGGAAATATAACATCCCTGAGAGTCCATCTTACACCAGTAAAAATGGTTATCATCAAGAACTCAACAAACAACAAATGCTGGTGAGGTTGTGGGGGAAAATGAAACCTTCTACGTTGTTGGTGGCAATGTAAACTACTAGAATAATCGTTATGGAAACCAGTAGGAAGATTCCTCAAATAACTAAAACTAGAAATTCCATTAGACCAAGCTATTCTTCTAGGTATCTTCCCAAAAGAATTAAAGTCAATTATTGCAGTGATACATACATATCCATATTTACAGTAGCACAACTCATAACAGGTAAGTTAGAGAAGCAGCCTATATGCTCATCAACAAATTAATAAAGAAAATGACTCTATATATGATACACACACACACACACACACACACACACAGAGCTATAAAGAAAGATAAATTTGAATTTGAATCATCTGTAAGAAAATGGATGGATCTTGTGACCATAATATTAAGTGGAATAAATCAAGTTACAGGTTAAATATCACATAATTTCTCTAATATGAGAGACTAAAAATATAAATAATTTAAAGAGCAAAATAAAAGACAGATGGAAAAGGGATCTGGGAAAGGGGGAAGAGGGAAGGGTGAGGGGGAACAGGGTGTAAAAAGATCAAAATGTGATATCTTTATGTATCAATTCCCCAAGATGAATGTAATTACTATGTATTGCGAACATACACTAATAAAAAAGAATCTAAATAGATATTTTTTCAAAGAAGATACAAATGGCCAATAAAGGCAATGTTCACATCATTAGTCATCAGAAAAATGAAAATCCAAACCATAAAGAGATATAATGTCACAGTGCCTAGGATGGCAATAATAAAAAAGATAGTGTTGGTGAGGATATGGAGGAACTGAGAGCCTCATACACTGCTGGTGATAATGTAAAGTGGTATAGCCACTTTTTTGTGGCACTGGTGATTGAACCCAGGCCCTTCACAGTGAGCTACATCTCCAGCTCATTTTTTATTTTGAGACAGGGTCTCAATAAGTTGCCCAAGTTGGGTTCAACTTTCAATCCTCCTTCCTCAGCCTCCTAGAGTGCTTGGATTATAAACATGTGTCACCATGTCTGGCTTGGTATAGCCACTTTGAAAACCAGTCTGACAGATCTTTTTTTGGTACCAAGGATCGAACTCAGGACCTTGCACTTCCAAGGCAGGTGCGGTGCCACTGAGCTAAATTCCTGGCCCTTGACAGTTCTGAGAGTATTAAAAATAGTTATTATATGAGCTAGCAATTACACTCCTAGAATATCTTAGAGCAAGGAAAACATATGTCCACACAAAATCTTATTCATAGCAGCTTTATTTATAATACTCAAAAATGGGAAATTTCTATCAACTGATGAATGGTTAGGTAAAATATGATAAAGCCATAGAAATGAACTACTGATATACGTTTTGATAGGAATGAATCTTGAAAAATATTATACTAAGTGAAAGAAATCAGCCACAAGGGACCCCATAAAGTATGATTCCATTTATACAAAATTTCAAGAACAGGTAATTACTTACGGAAAGTAGGTCAGTGCTTATCTAGAATTGGGGGGACAGACTGGGAGGATTAGGGCATGATAGCTAAAAGATAGGGTTTCTATCTCAGGTGATGAGCACTTTCTAAAATTAATTGTGCTGATCACTGCACAACTCCATGAATATACAACAAACGACTGAATTCTACACTCAAATACAGTTGAACTGTATGTTTATATAAATTAAATCTCAATAACTCTCTTACTACAAACTCAGTTTATCAACCCATATCTACAATGAGATTTCATAGAAGGTTATGTAAATAAAAAGAATATTCTGTACAAACAGGAGATTATAAATTCTCATTGGCTACTTAGTAGAAATCAACAATAATCAGTGATTCAGTTTTTAAGTGTTTCAGTCCTGCTGATTATTTCATAATAGACATCTCTATGAACAAATTTATATTTTTCAGCTAAGATTGTAGATTTATAAAACTAATAGCTTCTTTATGGAAAATTTTCCAATCTTTTCTTGCCAGCAATGCTGACTGTGAACTAACTGAGCATGCCTGGGCCTAAGGAAAAAAGGAGTGTTTAACTAGATCAGATTGGCTTAACTTTTTACAAATTTCAAGAAAACCAATTTAGTTGGACCACAATGGTCCATCTACATTTTTTTTGGAGACACAGTCTTGCTGTGTAGTTCAGGCTGGCCTTGAACTCAGGAACATAGTGAGTTCAAACTTGCAGCTACCCTCCTGCTTCAGCCTCCCAAGTGCTGGGATTACAGGCATGCGCCATCATGCCTGGCTGCCATTTGCATTCTTATCTCTACCATCTTTGGTGGGAGAACCAAAAATAACAAGGCTAAAGGGTTGGGCCAGTGGAGCACAACCAGCATGTTGTGAGAATGACCAGTTTTAGGCCTTTGGTGTTGTATGCTGCATGTTATCCTTTTGTTGATCTCAGCACTGGGTGGAACACTTCCTGTGCACCTCAGCTAGCTGCCCTCTGAAGACTTATGACACAGGTGGAAGTACCACGAAGCAGAAAGGGAGGTAACACAATAGAGGTTAGTATGAACAGTTTCATGGCCTTTGGAGCCAGAAAGGTATAGGTTCCAATCCTGATGTGAGCCAATGTATTAGCTTTGTGACCTTGAGCCATTTATTTAATCTCTCTGAGCTTCATTTTCTTCATTTGTAAAATGGGGCTTCTATTACTAACCTCTTGTATAGTGTGCAGAGATTAAATCTAGTAATACTCATACCAATGTCAGCATGGAGAAAACAATTAGTAGTAAGTGCTATGATATTTTGGACCATTTTTATTATTGTCATAGCCAGAATAACATTAATTCCCACATTCAGTATGCATCTCTAAAACATGCAATTGTGTAACATACCAAGGACCTACTGAAAGCCAAACTTCCTCACAAGTATGCATTTTAAAATTTAGCACTGAGATGAAGGGATAATGAATAATTCTAAATGTATTATTTTAGCTGAGGCATTTGGCCCAAGAACAGCACAAAGGGCCTTTAGCTTGGCTGTCTGCTCAGTCTCCCAGAACCAAGATTATATGTTTCCAAAACTACCTTCTGAATAAGCTGTCCAAACCAGCTACTGCCCTAGCAATGACAGCCTGAGACATACTCAGTCCAGAAGGCTGTGAAGCACTAGAATGCACTGTGGATCAATAATCATAGTTCGCCTGTGGAGTGCAGGGGAGCAGACCCACATCTCCCAAGCATGCACGGTAAATTACTTTAATACCATATGTTCTTCAGTCCCTCCATGTTAGGCTCAGGTTCAGATACCTAAAAAGAACTAAGATTCATAGGGAAAACACAGGAGATGTACAGAAAGAGACAAAGTTCTGCGAATTCAAAATAGTCCAAGTCATTGGCCTGAGGAACACTGTTTTTAGCTCCTCCCTATACCATCTAACCCTAAAAGGCTGGAGAAGCTCTAATCTCCTCCTACTAAGGTTATTCTGATTCTAAGCATCAACTCCACGGGAAAGGTCAAGGGCCATTTGCTAGCACGGGAGGATTACTGCCATCATTAATGACAAATATTCATCAGCTACATGTGCTGGGCCATGCAGTCTGGTGGTTATGGAAATGAATTTGACATCAGAAAGATCTGGACATTAAAGCCTACCTTCTAGGGTTGCAATTGGGATTTAATCAATGAATGAATTTGAAAGTTATTAGTGAATCACCATCTGCTAGTTGGTTGTTGTTATGAATAGAATGGCAGAGATAAGGGTTTTGGAAAGGAAAGAGATGTCATGGAGGGCTGGGGCCATTGAGAATGGGTTCTGTGAAGGAGGTGCCTCTTAAAGCTTATAGACCGGAGAATGGAGGACATCACAGGCAGATGCAATGGCTTGAACAAAGGTGGTCTTGAGAATGGTATGCTTAGGCAAAAACTGCACAACTATAGTTTATTTTCAGCTGTTTCCAGAGGACACTGTGGGATCATTAGTAAATCCAATTTCATGGGCTGGGTTTAGGCTTATTAGGAAAGCTGGACTTGAGGTCCGAAAACCCTGGCAGCTGATACCTTAGCACACGCAGACTCCAACACTGAGCTTCATGCTCAGGCTGCAGGGCATAAACATTTGTCCCATCCTGGCTAAGGCACCTGAATTCTGGCTGTTCTTGCCACTGAAACACTGACATGGCTCACACAGCAAGAGGGTCAGATATGAAGCTAAGACGAAAAGAGCAACATGTCAATTAGCCCCTGAAACAGCCTGCTCCTTAAGCTAGTGCACTCCTGTAGCACTCAAATAAATGGTCAACCCAAAGTGCTTTGGAAAATAGGAAGTTATGCAACAAATGGATCAAATATAAACATTCATACATGGCTGTATGTAGTGTCATTATTGAAATAAGAAAAGGTTAATCATTGGAAACAACAGCACAATTTAGTGTGACATATTCTCTTACAATTAAATACCCTTCCCTAACCTTGCCCTTTTAATATGTTTTACAAGGTGGAGGTGTTTTTGTTATATCTTTAGTCAGATGAGGTGCTTTGAGGGAAGCTAGAAAGCTATCCAGGCCTCAACCCATCTCCTTTTTAATTTTTAGAATGGTAGGTGTATTGTATATTTAAACATTCATTTGGAAGTCATTTAGGTTATCATTTGGGTAGCTTGTTTTAATTTCTGTTCTTACTGACGTTTGCTCGTGTGAACAGAACAGAATGGTGAAGGCAAGATGGATTTATGCACAATGAAGTGGGCCTCCTCCCAGAGTGGTAAATCCTTTGGTTTCCAAAACATTAGCGATGAGCTGATATACCTTAGCATGCGTGGCTGGTGCCTGATTGGCTCTATTCTTACATCTAAATGACTCAGCGATGGGTTTTGAGCTTTTCTCACTCTAACATTCTCTCTAATGCCCATGATTGTGTCTGGTATTCAATATTCACTCCTGTCTGTGTAGTTTCATCTGCAAAACAGAAATAATAATGGTACCCATCCCACAGGGTTGTTGGGAGAATAAAATGAGTTGATTTACATAAAATGATTCAAACAAGGCAATAAGTCCCCCAAATGTGAGTTATTATTTCTAACCTATTATCTCCCTCAAGTTCTCTCTCTCAGTGATCTTGGTACCTACTTACCTGCCCAAGGTGGAAACACTGCTCTCATCTGTGACTGCTTTTTCTCCCTCATTCTGCCAAATCCGAACTGTTGGGTACTGTTGGTTCTTCTTAATTTTGCATCTTCATTTACTACCCTATCCCCAGAGTGAGCTTTCCAAAGTGCAAGTGTGGTTATGTCTCAATTCTTCCATCACTTCTACTGTCAGACCATCCCCAGTCCCCAAACACATACACTTAAGAGTCTTTCACTAGCAAACTCGAGTGCCACTTTCAAACTCCTGGTGTGCTATGCTGAGAAGGATTAGGAGGCCACATCTGGGTTCTGTCTACCATGGAGGGGGTGTTTTGCTGGGGAGGCCTGATGGCCCGAATGTTGTGAATTTATAGACCCTGCTACAGAATCAAGGCCGAGCTCCTTAACAAGGCAGGGAAGCTCTCATGATCGGACCCATAACAAAACTTCCAGCCTCACTTCTTGCTTCTCTCTCCTCTAGACACACCAAAGTGCGTATCATTTCCACAACCGCTGTGTTCTTTCTTGCCTCTATGTCTTTGCTCATACTTTCCAGCAAGTCTGCAATTTTCTCCCCTTTCTACCTGACTCCTACACATTGCTTCTTAGTCAGCTTAGTTTATGATCACCCCAGTCGGAGTTTTCAGCTTTTTCTTCATATTCCCACAACTACCTGTGCATACTGCAATCAATGCTTTAGCCACATTACATTATAATTATCCAGTTAGGTGTTTGTGCCCCTCTCATTGTCCCCTTTCCTCACCTCCAAACCAGACTAGGAGTTTTTACAGGCAGGTACTCTGCTTATTCATTTTTGTATGGCCAGGGCCATGTAACAAACACAAATTGAGCGCTAATTATGTCTTAGGTATGGGAGTTACCTGACCCCAAGTTGATAAATGCTAGAATGAATATTCACAAACCACTCCATCTAGGGAAAAGCTTTCACTGAGGAGGGAGGTGCATCTGAACAGTTTTAAAGACAGACAAGGAGAAATAATTATGGGCTAAGGGATCAGCATGTGAAGAATATTAACAACCACCATTTATTAAAACCTACCAAAGCATGGACAATGAACTAAGTGCTTTGTGTGTACTACAAATACAGAGCTTTACAAAGGTCCAGGAAGGCCTGAGAGACAAGAAGAGCAAGTGAGACACAGTGAGAGCAAGTTAGATACAGTGAGAACGTCTTGGTGGTTGGATCATAGGATGAGGTAAGAGCCAGTGGAAGACAAGATTGCGGAAGCGAGCCAGAGCCAGATTTAAAAAGGCAGGGTTAAAGGTTCCCATCCATCATCGTCCTTCCTTCCTGGGATCCAGGAGCAGCAGAGAGTGCCCTTCTTTCTGACTTCAAGCTGACTAGCAGCAGGAATATTATAACCTCTCCTTAAGGGAGGCTGACTTACTCTCATTCCTTAAGATAAACTTGATTCCAAACTTCTTTGCAATACTAAAGTGCTATCTGAAGCTAAAGCATGACTTGTGTATTCAGGTTTAGAAACCCTACAATTGAAACGTGCAGGATTTCCAGATACTACCCCAAATCCTTAAAACTAACCCCCCAATTTATTTTCCCTGTTCCAACTGTCATTCTATGTGAAGTGGTATGTAGGGGGAAGTAAAACTAGAACAGAAAAAATAATAAATGGAGAGAGAAATTCTACAGGGAAAAGTAAAGCTAGAAGAGAAAAAACTAACCAGAGAGACATTTGTGGCTCTATACTCCAAAAAATACCTAAGCCAAGAAGATATTAGTATAGAAAGGTACTATCTCTGGATATGGACTAAAAATGATGGAACATTAACCCACCGACATGAAATTGCTGGGTTCCTTTTCGTTACTGATTTAATCTTTCAGAATTGTATGTCACAGGCTTAGAAATCAGAAGCAATGTGCAGACACCCTTAATGCACTGCTTGCTACATACTTGTATAGAAAAATCTCCAGTGATCCAACCACATCTTGGTAGAATCTCGTTTCTTAGTCCTTCAGCAGTTGGTGGTGTATCTGAGTATGAGTAATATGGTGCCTCCTTGCACAAACAAGGAAGAAATGTTGAACAGGAGAGTGGGGGTGTGTTCCAAATTTAGCTTTCCTTCCAACCTCTGCCCATATGCTTGATGGTTAAAAAAAAAAGATTACTGAGACAACAAAATGTAACCTGATACTAGGAGCTCCACTCTACCTCTATGAAACCAGGGCTAATACCAGCACATGGTATTCATTTATCTCAATGTCCTCTGATATAAGAGGCTGAACTCTAAGAGTGGTCCTCAGTGCCCCAGGGAGCTGGCCTGTAAGACTCTCTCTCATCCAGGTTTAGGATAGGACTGATGAGATTCCTGTTAGTCAGCAGAGGCTTCAGAAGGATCCCGTCAACCTCAATAGGGAATGAGGAGTGACGAGAAAAAAAAACTTATGGATCTGGTTAACAGTTTCCAGGTTAAGGAATTTTCCAAGTCTAGGATTCCTAGAAGTCAGAGTCACTAAAGATGAGGAGTTCTTTCATTTGTCAGCATAATTTTGGAAGACAGGAATTTTTCTCTCATTCATGGTGAAAAGAGCTTTTGATTTAAGCCAAGAACCTTTAAGGATAAATGAAGGAAAATAAATTCTCTCATCCAGTGGTGTGCTGATCAATGTTTAACAACTGGTTCTCAAAAAAAGAAGTATATATACCATTTTATTTAAAACTTTATTGAAATAAAGAATGTGCTCAATTTTTTATCGACAAAAATATAATATAATATTCTATAGTAAAAATTCCATAGAGTCAACTGGTTCTCACAGAAGGCTTTCACTGATTTTTGCCAGACTCTTTGCTTTTGTAGCCAAAATGAGGTTGCAAATGATAAACAAGTACAGTTTGTACAGGAACGCTGATTGATCCACTGGAGCTATTCAAAAGTGAGATAACAAAGACATATATTGGAACTTCACTCCATAAGTGACAAGAGTGACTTCTTTGCTGAATCAGATATAGCTTTCAAGTGCTGGAAAGATGTTTCCTTGCTTTTCTGTGTTATTCACAAGGTAATGGGTACAGAAAGAACATGATTTTAAATTTAAACTGCACTATTAACAATTTCCCCATTACTTTCTTTTTTCTTACGGTACTGGTGATGGATCCCAGGGTCCTTGGTGAGGAGGGATACAAGGCAGAGACACAGAGCAAAGTTGACCTCCCTACTTAAAGTGTGGTGTGCTACTTTGCTATTTAGTGCTAGTCTGCAAGAAAAGAAGTATAGATATTGAAAGTAATTACTTAGAAGCCGTTATAATAATTTGACAGAGATATTTAGGTCTGTTGAATCTCACAGTATTTGTGGCTTGTATTTTGTAGGGCTTTTTGCCATTTCCTTTTCTTAGTAATTTATTTTTATTACACTCAACAAAAGCATTGGCCCATGACGATATTTTGGCGGGGGGATACCCCCAAGTTACATATTATTTGATATGTGCTGGCCTATTTTGTGTGGCCAAAATCAGAAGGGAGAGTAGTGCAGGAGATGAGTGTAAACAGAACAACCTTGATCTTGACAATTCAGCCTTAGAGCTTATCACTTGTAGCTGGGGGAGAGGCTCTATCTCAGTTTTGCTTTTCTACCAGAAGGGCAGGAAGGCCACAAGCCTGGAAATAATAGGGAGAAATGAGGATTGGATTCTCATAGTAGCAAAACAAATCCGGAGTCTGTGAGTGACAGAGGATGTTGATTGCTCCCTGGAAAAAATTTCTGCCATTCCAAAGGATTCATTTGCTTAGGAAAATAGTTAGACAAAATTATAACTGGTGACATGTGCTCAAATACAAACAACCAGAGATTCTCTTTTTCACTCTTTCCTTCCTCCAGCCTGAAAAACTGCCTCATCGATTTGCTCCACTATCTTGGTTTCTCTTTTGTTCTACTTACATATACGCATCATAAAATCATAGCACCTCAGAGCTATTCCGGACCTCAGAAATCAAGAACCCACAATGAAGGTATTTATTACTCTCTGACAAGTCACCCCCTTCCAGCCAATCTTCCAGATATATGCTTATTTAATTTCTAGTCAAATGCCTCCAGAGTCAGGAAGCTGATTGTTTCCTCAAGCAATCTTTTCGGTTGAGGAATAGCTCAAAGGGTGAGAAAGTTCATCCTTCTGTCAGTCAAAATATGACTCCTTGTAAATTCCATGCATTGGTTCCATATGCAAGACCTCTAAATAATAGAAGGTAGTATTTGCATTGCCCTGATTCTTCTCTTGTGCACACTGAACATTGAGACTTGTCGCTGTCCTCCCACTGCCCCTATTTGCAAATTTGTCTCTGTCCCCCTCAGTCTTCTCATTCTGCTTTCTAGGTTACGCACTCATCCCCTCCCTGCCTCCCTGTGTTCACTGGTACAGGGATCTCTTATCTCCTTGCTGACAATCTCAGCTGCTAGAAGCTGAAGGGCACTTTGAGGAAGCCTGTATAAGAAGCAACTGAGAGTGAGATCCACTTTTATCTTACCACACGTGGGTTAAAAGGAAGCAACTATGAAAAGTAAATGTTGCGCATGGGCCTGGGGAGGTAGCTCCATGTATTTACCAAGCATGCATGTGACCCTGGCTTCCAGTCCTCAGCACAGCAAAATAAGACAAGACAAAGTTGCACATGGATAAGGGAAGTGATTGTTTGTTTAGTGGTGCTGGGGATATAACCCAGGCCATTACACATGCTAGATAAGCACCTGACCACTGAACTACACCCTCAGCCCTGAAGTGTTTACTGAACACCTACTAAATGACAGTTACTCAACAAGAACCAGGAGGGAAGCAGAGGCTGGTGACTGACAGCTGAGCCATTGAGGCGAGATTGGGAGCAAGAGTGCAGAGAGAATCTCCTAATTTGTAGCTCATTGATGGATTTAAGCATTAATATACTTACTAAGGAAATAAACATAGAAAAGAGGTTATCCTACAAATTCCAGTGTCTGAGAACAGTCTGAGAGCATGGGGAAATCTCATTAGCACCTTGAGGATGAGAAGTGTCCACACAGGATGAAAAAGTTGTGCTTGCTCCCCTCCCAGGAACTCATGGGTAGCTGAGGAAATCACATTACTCTGAAACCCATCCTGAAGGTGCTAATGAGATTTCCCCGTCTCTCACACAGACTGCTCACAGACACTGGAATTTGTAGGATTGTCACTATTCCACTCTTATTAACTTAGTAATTGTATTACTGCTTAAGTCCATCAGTGATCTACAAATCAGGACATTCTGTCTGCACTAGTGTTCTCATTGCCCCCTTAAAGGCCATATACATTAGGATTGTTTTCAGAAAAAAAGGCCAAAATGTAGTTTTTAAAAAATCAGCAAGTATATTTGGAAATGATAAAACCATAAGCGCCATGGATCATTAAGCAACCTTTAGCCTGGTGTGGACGTAGGCTGGCTCAATGACAAGGCTTCCTTTCACAAAGACAAACCTTATAAGACTTGCAAGGAGCTTCATTCCTGCCAAATTGAAGGAGAAATCTCCTAAGATCTGACACAGACAAATAAAGGAAAGAAGTGACACCTGCATCTCTTCCTTTTGCCATCTTAACAAAAGAACAAAAGCTTAAGGACATTGCTGTCCGAACTGAAGAGCTATGATAGCGTGTGTGTGCACGCGCACGTTGCAAGCAAACACATGCAGTTCCAGGGCCCTCGTGGAAGTTCACTGACTGCAAAGCATTTGGTTCCTTTGAGTCTTTCCAGCAAGACTTCATTTCTGATCTCCATCTGCAGCCACTAGAACTTCCCACACTACTTGCTTACAGCTTCTATCTTGCTCCGCAGGCTCAAGATTCCTCATTACATTAGACTCTGCTGAATTGGGTCCCCTAAGAGACCACTCACTGTCTATCGGAGAACCTTCCAACTACCACAAAAGTTTAATTAGACTTCTCTATCTTTCTTTCTGATACTATATTTTCTTGCTGGAGAGCACTTCCCATCGGATAGCACATAAGCATGCTGTCCTGAGACCCTCTGGGGTGTTATTACCCTACAGAGATTGCTTCACTTCTGTTTGGCAGCTTGGTTGATGGCTTTGGCCTTGCTGCTTTCTTGCTGGTTCCTCCTACACTTTTCTGCCCATTGAGCACCAAATCTCCCATTCCATTCCTTTCTAGCCATACTAGATTACCACAGTGGAGTTGAGGCTCACTAAACGGGTCAACATGGCTTCTATCCAGATAAAATCAATTACATCATGTTGTCAAATTCATACATTCATGTTTCCCCTTAATTTGAAAACTGATTATAAAATATAAAAAAAGGTCTTAAATTTCTCACACTATCCTTAATACTTGCCTCATTCTTAGAGTTATATGTTATATGTATGGCCCACCAATCTACCTTACCCCTAATAAAAGCCGCATACAACAATAGCTCAGATGGGAAAGTATTACAGAGCACAGACCTAGAAAAGTAACCCTCCGAATCATCTCCTTGTAAATAATAGAGTTCCTGAAGTATCTCAGATTATAGTAACTTTATGGGAAGATTTTACCTTTTCTTACTCTCATCTTTCTTACCAGCTTGCCTGTAATAATTCTCTAGTCAACACTAAGGCATGAGGAAGGCCCCCTTTTGGGTACACTTCTCAACTGGCAGATGTTATCACTGCTAAATCTCACACCTAAGCCCTTCTTTGTGAGCCCCGATAGCTGCACAAAGCTCTAGAGTGACCTGGGATTGGCTGTCTTGTCAATCTATTAGCAAGAACCACCTGGTCTGTATCTGTGTGAAAAGTGCTATTATAGCGAGCTTTGCTTCCTTCAGCTTCCCTATGGCATTTAATCTCTAAAAGAAAAGATCAAGATATGAAAGCAAATTGCTTGTAGCTAAGAGCAAGACAGAATGGAAAGAATCAGGGGCCCTTTTCTTGACCTTCCCCAACGCATTGTCCACCCCTGCCCTCGTTGCCCCACTGCCACCAAAAAAAACAAAACATAACTAGCTGTGATTCTTTCAAGATGTAGGTGCCTACTACTGTTATGACTATGTGGTTATTTGCACAACTGGGCAGATATATTTGTCATTGTTCAAATATCTTCTCACTTCAGACCACCCTGGGCTAAAAGCAAGTTAATGAATAACTGAAAATGCCATCTTGGGGGTGGAGGATGGAACATATTTATAATGAACATTGTTGGCCAGATCACTGGGGACTTGATTTATAATATTAGCTAAAGGATTTTGGCAAATAAAATTAACTTGTAACTCAATGGCACTAAATAATATTAGAAGTATTACCCTAAATGAGCATGCTGCTTTACATTTTATTTAGTAAGCTTATATCCATTACCAAATGTGTTTCATTCAACAACTAATGGGGTGGGCAGGGTCAGCAAATATTTTATCACTATTTTTACAAATGAAGAAACAAAGGCTCAGAGCAGCAGAGTAACTTTGCCCAAGGCTACAACACTGGGAAGTGCCACAAACAGAACTGGGATTCAGTTTGTCTGACTACGGATGTAAGGCTCTTCCCATTATGTCTCAACCTTCAGCACCCTAAGAACTGGAGGGTGCCCCATTTGTCTGTCAGATGGGATCTACCTCCCAGTGGATACCATGGAGTCCTCTTACACTGAGGTCACACGCTTGAAGGATTATAATTTCAATAAATAAGTTTGGAAGGAGCCACTGAAAGATCTTGCCTAAGAGTTTCAGGAGTGGATTACTTAATGAGAAACAATCTGCAGTGTAATTATCAAAGATCTGAATGGTGGGTTTCTGAGTAGTGCAAGGGAAGTAGAACTATATTGTTCAAACTCTGGACACATTTTGGGAAATTTGCATAATTAACTCCTGGACTTGTTACCAACAGGGTCATATAAATATATAACTGTATCTACTATATTTTGAGCTCTGCACAAGACTCAACATCTTCCCCATAAAACTCCCCAGGACATTTCATTCCCTTATGAGCTTTGTACTCATCTTTTGGCAGGCAACATGATTTGTTCTAAATCATTAATATCTCACAGATGTCACCCATAATAAAAGGCCTATCATAAAGTTCCTCCATTGGTTTTACCTTTTTCATCAGACCAACCCATTAATTAATTTATCAATACAAATGTGGATTACACTCACATTTATGAGGGCATGACTTGACACTGTAGGAGTACAGTTAAGCCACTAAAGTGTCCTTCATCTCTCCTATGCATACAGGCTTGGTAGAAGTAGGAATGTAAGGCTACACTTAATCCAGTAAAAAACTAAACAATAAATAAAAAATAAAAATGATGGCTTAAAAAATATTTCCCTTGCCAGGTGTGGTGGCTCATGCCTGCAATCACAGCATTCTGGAGGCGGGGGGCTGAGGCAGGAGGATCGCAATTTCAAACCCAGCCTGGACAACTCAGTGAGAAAATAAAAAATAAATAAAAAGGACTGGGGATATAGCTCAGGCTGAAGGATACATTACTCCCCCTCCCCCAAAATCTTAGGTAGGGCTTGAGATTCTGCATTTTTAACAAACTCCAAAATGATACAAATGCTACTGGCCCATAGACCCCAGTTGGAGTAGCAAGGGGTTAGGTGATATTGCTGAAGGTTGGTTACGTGGTTTTATTTGCCTTTCATTGGTCTTTAAAAAATAAATACCTATCACAGTTCTAATTTACCTTTATAGGCTCTAGCAATTTATTAGCAGGAATGATAACAGACCACTAACTTTAATAGTAGATATTATTTTTCGAGTGTTTATTAGGTGCCAGGTACTGAGGTAGATGCTCTGCATGGATTATTTAATTTAATCTCCACAATCCTAGGGAATAGTATTGTTTGTAGTTTTTAGATGTGGAAACAGGCTAAGAGGGATCAAATAACTCACTTCTTTGAGTGTGTGACCCCTCCAAAATGCATGTTGAAACTTAGTCCCTGATGCAACACAAACTGTGCGAAATTAATTTCTTTTATTTATAAATTACCCAGTCTAAGATATTTTTATAGCAGCACAAATGGACTGAAACACCCATCAAAAGGGAAATGTGCTACCCTTGGTTCTAAGAAGTGAAAGGTTCAGGTGAAGACATAACCATGGGTTAGACATCAGGGAATGGCAATTTCATCAAAAATTAAACTCAACAATCAGAGAGAAGGGGAACCCTAAAATTTTATTTTAAATTTAGAAATAATGATTGTGGAAAAAGAGAACACTTGGGTAACTCTGATATGAAGAGCTTTAAAAGTGGATATATCCAGAGAGATTGGAAACTACTAAAAGCTTTAGTAGCATTCTGACTCACAGTTGTGCCAAGGGCCCAGTGTAGGCAGCCTTCAGTAAGAATCCTGGCTTGCCAGACTAGAAAAATCCCAGTGATTAATAGAGGGAAAATGAGATCTTTTCGAAGTGGAAATATAGCTTAGGATAAAAGAACAGTGAACTAGCAAATTTAGATGAAAAAGTAACAGAAGATAACTAAAAGACTGATAAGTAGCTCACCAGGGAATGAAGACAAAGCAATGAACAGAATCACAGAATCATAGACTGCTGGTGCTAGAATGGTCTGTAAGAGTTGTCTGGGCATTCTCTTTATTTTACAAATGGAGAAACTGACTTCTCACAAGTGAAAGGGGCTTGCCTTAGGACACTTGGAAGTTTGAAGCATAGCCATTGCCAAGAATAGAACCTGGGTATCCTGTACTTCATTCAGTGCATCAAAAGAAGGAATAACTGAGCCAGGGAAGCCAGCCAATAGGATCACTTGCTGGTGATGATGCAAAAGGTCTGCTTAGGCATAAAAAGAAGACACAAGAGAGTCTGAACATAATTTGAGCTGTACTCTTTGTTCCTGAGTTGTCTTTTGGAGGAGGCAATTTGGAGTGCTAAACGAAAAGGTGGAAGACACACATGATGTTCTAATTCAAGTTGACTAAGTAAACAGATGTTGATGAATCACCAGGACCTGATGGCGTCTTCCCAGATTTTGGGTAAAACTATGTAACTGCTGACCAAAATGTAGAGTGTGTCATGCCAAGTAACTATCGTGCCATGAGCCTGGCAAATTAGCAATGACCCTCTTTTCCATGAGGCGCATTTTAAAGGGGATCCAAAGAACTTTAGGTTGGTAGGTTCACTGATCATGTTAAGCAAGGGTAATATATGAGAGGCAAGGTATAATTTTCCTGTAAATTAAATTTACCACCTTTTGTATAATGTTTTACAGTTTGTCAAACACTCAGGGTTAAACATTCCTAACAAATTGATTAGAATACTTTGAGAAGATCAGTGAGCACGTAGACAAAGGGAAAGCCAGGATGTAATTTATTTAGATTCTGAAAAGGGCCTTGACAAGGTCCCACACCAAACACTGTTTTAAGAAGTTAACTTACGGAATTGCACAACAGTGTTTTGAAATGGATAGGGAATCATGAGTAAGAACAGACAAGGACTTTTCTGGAAAAGTATGAACAATGTGTCCCAGGGATCACCACTGGGACTTGTTAAAATTCAAAATCTGAGATGTAAGATCTCAATCTTTTTGAGCACCATCTCAACACTCAAAAAGTATTGGGCTCCACAGTATTTTGGGTTCCAGATTTTCAGATTAGAAATGCTCAACCTGTGGTATAAAGATATAAAGCTGACTTCAGTGTTTTTATCACCATATTGATGAGCAGAGATAGAAATGTCTGAATAGGCTTCTTTAAGGAGAGGCCTCTGAAACCTGGCTCTGAATTCTGATTCTGCCCTTATGATTTCATGATGTTAGGTAAGTCACTCACCCTCTTCTAGTATCAGTTTCCCCATGTGTGAAATAAGAATAATAACCATGATTCAGAGTGGTGTTGTGAAATGTGAGACAGTGCGGTATGAGACAATGCATGCAAGTTCTGGCATAGTGTTTGTATCACTGAAAACATTAAATAAATATTAGCTTCTAATATTTTAATGTTTCATCAACATTCTCCTACTAGGATGTCAGATTCTGGGTGATCATTTTATGCTACATGGAACCTGGGAGTCACTGTAGAACATTTTTGGAGATATTGGCAGAATTGGTTTTAGTAATTCAGAAAACAGAAAACTATGGATTGAGATGGTTGCAAACTATTTCAAGGAGGCAAACTAACAAATACGGAGCACCTGGAATGTGCCAGATACTGGGCTAGATGCTTTAGAAATTTCTCTACCCGATTTAATCCTGCAATAGTCCTATGAAGTTGGGATTATGACCTCCATTTGATGGGATGAGGGAATGGAGGCTCAGAGATGAGATTAATAAACTTGTTCTAGATCATACTAACTCATAAGAATTAAAGTCAGAATTCAAACACAGGTTTGCTCTGCCCCTATTTCCTTTTCACTGCATCATACTTGCATTGTATTCTGAATGACAAGTACAATTTAAGAAGAAAGAAAAGAGAAGTATGTATATAGAAATAAACATGGGCAATGTTTACAAGTTCATAGGGTACAAATACCGGTTTAAAAAAAAAGTGGAGGATTCCTGTGGGGTTAATTGTAGAAAATAAAGCCAGAAGGGTAGTTTAGGCTAGACCAGAAGGCTCTCTAAGAACTCCGCTAAGGATCTGAGCTTTATCCTCAAGGCAATTGGGACAGGATGAAGGCAGCTGAGCTGAGGAGAGGTACGAGATGCTTTAGAAAGATTAATCTGGCATCTGTGCATGAGGAATTGATGGAATCTTCTGTCCGGGTCCCTGATTCTTTGTTCCCTAATCTGCTAGCCTAAGGCTTTCAATACTCCTGCCTTAGCCTAGAAGCCTGGAGACCACTTAGGATATGATCACAATAGCATATGCTGGAAGACAGGGTCAGGGAATAGAAAAGAAGCTGTGACAAAAGTAGAAAAAAACAGCAAAGAAAGAATCAACAGGGATTTGGGGCCCAACTGCATAATGAGGGACAAAGGGGAAGAAAGAATCAAAGATGACTTTAGTTTAAGCCTCAGTGACTGGGAAAATGACAGTGGCATTACAAAAGTAAGGATATTAAAGGACAACCGATTTGAGAGGGTCAGTCAATATATCCGACTTAGGGTACAAGCTGAAGCTAATGGTGAGGAAGCCAGACCAAAGTGCTTAGTAGGCAGCTGGAGATGTGGGATGGTTGCTCAGGTGAGCAGTCGAGACTGGTGGTAATGATTTTCTCAATTATCTCTATAGTGGTATAATACTGTTCATCGTAGCATCATACACAATAGTCAAGAGGTAAAAAATAACCCCAGTATCTATCAATGAATGAATGGATGAGGAAACTGTGGTATTTACATACAATAGAATATTATTCCACCTTAAAAATGAAGGAAACCCTTCCCTATGCTACACAGAGAAGAAGCTTGAGGTCATTACACTGAATGAAGTAAGCCAATTGCAGAAGGGTAAATACTGCTTGATTCTGCTTTACATGAGGTCTCTAAAACCAAACAGTTCATAGAAGCAGGAAGTAAAATGTTTGCAGGAGACAGAGGAGAATGAAGAGTTGCTAATCAATAGGTATAAAGTTCCAGTTATATAAGATAAATAAGTTCTAAAGATGTGATTACAATATAACATTGTGCCTCGAATGAAAAATATTGTATCATGCACATAAAAATTTGTTAAGGGTGGGCTGGGGATTTAGCTCAGTGGTTCCACCGCCTGCCTCACAAGCGCAAAGTCCTGAGTTTGATCCCTGGTACCAAAAAAAAAAGAAAAATTGTTAAGAGGATAGATTTTAGGTTAGTTTTCTTTTCCTGCCATGAGAAAAATAGGACGTGAGTAATAATAATAAAAAAAAACCAGTTGAAAGAAGGAGTGTGGATAAGATCTGTATCTTCTCTGGAGAAGAAGGAAAAGAATGAGGTTTAAGAAGTGACCTCTGGACAACAGCCAGTTTCAGTGTAGGATTAAGAAGAAGAGCTAGTAGAGGAAGGGAGTTAGAAGGAAACTAGGGGCATGTACAGCATCTCAGAGACTGGGGGATGCAGGTTTTCAGGGAGAAAACTGTATTGCAAAGCAAAGAGCACTGTACTGGTAGTCTCAGGACCTCAGCTGGACTTCCAAATCTTCCATTTAGGGAAACCTTATAGCTTCTCTGAGCCCCAGTTCTCTTACCTGTGAAACGGAATAATGCTTATCCATATGAAAAGACTGTAAACTGTGATACTTAACAGAAATGTGAGGGGATTTTTGGTTTGGTTCTTGATCCTACTAGCCCTGTGCTTTTTTTTTCTGTTGTTATTGTTGTTTTATACAGCTTGCGAGAAAGAAAACAAAACCAACATGATGTTCGTAGAAGAGAGGGTCAGCTTATGGCTCTTCCTTTGAAAGTTATCCTATTACTGATTTTCATAAGATTCCCAAGGTTGCATTTCTTTTTATAACTGAGAAGAACCAAGGAAATGTCTAATAGGAACAGAGCCAACTGATTAGGTCAGTTTCTTTTAGACAGTCAAAGACAGGAAGTTACCTTTTTAACCCACTCAAGGCCGGAGATTTTAAAAAGGCAACCTGAAAACTTCATTTTTCTAGAGTGTGGTCATTCCTAGAAGAACTGAGGATATTGCGTGCTGAAGGGATTTTAGGGGAGGTATAGAGAGCAGATTCAATTGATTTTTAATTCCTGAGCGCCACCACTTTTAGCTCAGCTTTGAGCTAGCATGAATCAGTTACCTGCAAGGAAGCGGAGCTGATTCTTCACTTTCATCATTCCATCACCAGAGCCTCCGATGCACTCATCTTCATCATCGCCACAGTCTCCACTTTCAAACCCTTCCTCATCCAGGTTTTTATCCAGAGCTCTACCTTTGGGCACAGACATGGTTCTCAGGAGCTGAAAGAAAATAACCAGAAATGCAGAGGCCTCTCAGATTTCTCAGATAGGTCTAGAATAGGGTAGTACTAGCAGGAGGCAGTAAAATGTGTTGAACAAATCACACAGAAGCTTGTAAAAATCATTTTAAAATTTAAATAGGTATTGGCAGGGGATTTAGCTCAGTGGTGCCTGCCTCACAAGTGCAAGGTCCTGAGTTACATCCCCGGCGCAATAAATAAATAAATAAATAAATAGGTATAAACTGCTTGTGGTCTTTAGAGTTTCATACTCCTGGAGACTTCCACAGCATTCAGCATGAGTCTCCGATGCTTCACTCTACCTCACACAGTAGCCACAGTGTACGTCACATGAGGTCTTCCCAAACCATGGGATCTAGGTTTCTGAAAGTCTCTATGGCAGGAGAACACATTGATAAAGAACCTAAGTAATGATCAGCAAAGCATATGTATATGCCAGGAGCTCACCAAGATCAGGAAAGATCGCTATGAAAGTCCCTGAGGATCATATTTACATTCATTAAATTAAAATAATAGATGCTACTTGCCAAATGAAAATACTAGCAGTGCCCTTTTGTACACTTAAAATGAGTCCTTATAATTCTCATGTCCTATATCTGAAATACTAGAAAAACTTATTTTTAAAATAAAGGATAATGTAATTTATTTCTTTAAAATTTCAGATGATTTCCCAATGCCAGTACCAAGTTCTGTTTCTTGTACCTTCTATGGCTACATTCAGTTGCAGTTGTTCAGAGTAACACAGAAAACATGGGAAATGCCTCAAACCTCCAATCACCCCACTCACTTATCTCTAGCATTTCATACTCTGAAACTCAGAAGTTTTAGATATTTCCTTCTTCCACAATTTCAGAAAGATGCTGTAAAATTCATTTTGCTTTACTGTAGAGAATATGCTTACTAAGAGACCTATTTGTTTTGTTCTTGAGTGCCTGGCTTTTCAGTCCTTATGGTCAGGTCAATGCCTTCCTAATATTATGGGGCCCTGCCTCCCCACTGACCCAGAGACCCAGCCTGCAGTGTGAATGATACCTGAGGGCTGTTGTCACACTCCATTTTCTTTTTCCTCACCATCTCCTCCTAAGGCTTCATTTTAATATCCCGTGTTCCTACTCTAGCTTTTGTTCCATCATTCACTTCTAAGTCTAAATCTCAGTCCCACTCTCCCCTTTTCCTTAAATGACAGCCATCAAAAGCTTCTGGATATACAGAAAGTGAGATTATTGTGATAGTGGAAGACGTGGCCAGAAAAAAAGACTACTGCATACAGGGGCATGCTTTGGTGTCTGTGGTTTCCATTTTCTCTATTTATTGTCACTATGAAGTATACTTGTATGTTTGTTTTCCACCTGTGATTTAGCTGCTACCATAAGAGCTACTTAGAAGAAGCTATATGTCATAGAGAAATGTGGCTCTGCAGGTAATTTTTTAATGCAAAGAAAGAGTTCTTTCCTGGCCAACAACCTCTAATGGTGTTGGAGAAGCTAGTCACCTTATCATTTCTCATTCCAACACCACCTCCACCTTTCCACTCTAAAACTCCTCCCCCTCTCTCATTCTGCCACCTCCTCTATCCCATCATCCCACATACCAAACTTCAGAGCATATCAACGTGGACTAAAATAAGCTAGACTACTGGCTCTCAAACTTTGATCTCGGGACTCCTTCATTTTATTTTATTCTTGGTACCAGGGATTGAATCCAGGGCTCTGTGGATGCTAACTATATACTCTACCAAGACTCCTTTAGACTTTGACTGAGAATCCCAGAGAACTTTTATTTGTACAAGTTTTATCTATCAACATTTATCAATCTCCAAACTTCTGAGAAAATTTTAAAATAATTCATTTATAGCTCATTTAAATATAATAATAAATCCATGATATATTACCATAAACATTTAAAAATGAAAAATTAGTATATTTTCCCAGACATAAAACAATTTGTAGGAAGAGTGGGATTGGTTTATATTTTGGCAAATCTTTTTAATGTCCAGCTTAATATAAAATAGATGGAATTATCATATTTGCTTTTCCATTCAGTCTGTTGTGGATGAAACAGTCACAGAAAATCCAGCATCCCACAAATATGTAGTGGGAAAAGAGAGAAGCGTTTTAGTAACATTTTTCCATAATTGTGGATGTCCCCCACACACCAAAAGTTCAATAAGTGTTTGTGACGTGCAATATGAAACCATATCAATGAACATTTCATGCCCTGTTACCTTAAAATCTTTTGGTATGTTTTGAAATCTGAATGGACCTTTTACTCATTTTATATCATCTTGCATGGATCATGTGGAAAATACTGGCTCATTGAGCTACGCAGGTCCTCCAAATGTTGACACCTTTCATTATATGGTGTGAAAAAAATCCCATTCATTAAATATCACCTCTGATTTCATCAGAAAAGTCTAAGTATTGGGAAGCTCCAAAGCTTATGGTGGCAGATGCGAGTTTTCAAAAATTTTAGTTTTCTCTTGAAAGCTAGGAATTTATCATTGGCAAGAAAGAATATCAGTTGTTTTCCTTGAGCTGACAGGCTCTCTTTGTTCTTCTCCAAGAAAATGTCTAGCATATACTCGAGTCTGCAGCACCATAGTTTGTCAGTCATTCTCTCAAGTCAAACTGGAAAAAGAGGCGGGGTTGCCTCACCAAATACTCTCACAAGTGCTTTTCTCTGAGACATATGTTGACACACATTTTGCAGCATAAATCCAGTAAGGATACTTCGCATTTCATAACAGAATATTAAAAATCATACTCAAGGGTTGATGTTTCACAAAATTAATAACATTTTTACAGCTTTGGCAATGATAACCTTAAGTGAAACTGCCTTTTATTTTCCTGCAAGTGTATGCCAGTGATGATTATGACAACTAGTACGTTTTGCTGCCACTACCTTGAGTCATACAGCCGTGTCGACAGTCACTGCTCTTGTACCATTGGTGCAAATATCAACACAATAGAAAAGACAAATGACATTTTGGTATTATGCAAATAGTTTTGACCTTGTCGATTAATCGATTAATCGAATTCTGTGTTTCATGGACTCCCAGGGTCCACAAACCATTCTTTGAGAAGTGTAAGTCTAGCTTATAGCATCACTTCAGTTTCACCAAAATCCCCAATCTTCTTTCTCATCATTATTTCTTATGGGAAAACTGATTTTGACATAAGTATTTTATGTTAATTTTTAAAAAATGTATTCTTTGTGCATGTCATGCACTACTTGAATTAGAATTTTTTACAGAAGGGCAATTTGTGGTTCGGTAGAATAGTGAACTTGCTATTTCTCAAGCACATCTCATATCTTGGCTTGTTATTATCTCCAGTAAATATTACCTGAGAACATACTATGAGCTGTTCTTCATTTCTACTGAATGCTTTCTAAACTTTCAGGCCAAGTTCAAATGCTATGTCCTTATTAAAGCCTTCTTGGTGAACCCGACTCCCACCACTACTCCTTTTATCTCTACCCCCTAACACCACTTTTTGTATGAAACCTGGTATAACCTAATTGTATATATGACTTTTCTCTACCAGCAGACTGTGAGCTGCTCAGGGACCGCATCTTACATATCTCTGAATCTCAAAGCATTTAAAGTCATGTCTGAAACACAGTAGCCACTTGATAAATGTGCCACTGAACTGAAGCAAAACGAGGTGGCATGGTATCTTTAATTCTTTAAAAGCTATTTCCACAACCTCATGAAAAGGAGAAAGCCAAAGCCCAGATTAATTATGGAAGAACTTGTGAATGAATAGCTAAACCCTTCTGGAGGACCCTGGCTAAGACCTGTAGCTAATCTTTAAGAGACCGTCTTCCAACCTCGTGTACAATGCCCCCAGTATTCTCCGGTGGCTCAGTTTAAAACAAAGTGCAATTAAAAAAACAAACCTTTAAAACTCTGCCAGTGAAGTTACTTCTTTAGGTCTTAAATTACTAGCATTTTAGAGACAACTCCAGCATTGAGGAAGGATTATAATATACTTTTAAACCATTTTGCACAGACAGCTGCTGATTAGTCTAACATGCACATATTAACAAATCAAATCCAATAACTAGAAAGCTATTATTAAAGCAAAAATCTTAAGAGAAGAGACTGAAGCTCCAGAGTGTTAAAAAGAAAGGTAATAGGTCAAATTAGATTGCCAGCATGGACTAAGGAATTAGCACAGCCTGGAATTTAGCCCAGAAACCAAATCAGCTAATTACAATTCACAATATTGACCTTTTTGTTCCCTCTCTCACTCTTTACAATGTCTTTCAGACTGAACACTTGCTTTATAAAAAGAAAATTATGAGGGCCTTGCACACAAAAGCAGGTAACTTTTGGGGCCTAATGCTTTTGATGAACTGTTTACCATTTTCAAAGGACAGTATCCTGTTAGCTTTTTAAAAAGCTAAGCCTTAGAATAATGATTATCAATGTTAAGTATCTTTCTAAAGCACAAGCCTGACTATTTCACTCCACTCTCCCCACAGCAATGTGCAAATCTGACACCTTTGTCAGGCATTGCTTTCCATATAGCAAGGGTACACAAAGCTTTTCACAATCCAGCACTTGATTTTTTTATTATTCTATCTTAATTTTTAATACATCTGTGATACATACTTGTAATCATCTTGGTGAATTAGTATCTACACATACGGGATCTTGATCATTTTTATTCTTTCTTTTCCTCTTTCTCTCACCTTTCTCAACATAATTCAGAGTTTACTATAGCCATTAATCTCTGTGCAGCTCTTATAGCCACTAAGACTATCATAGATGCCTAAGCATACCATCAGTTTATATTTTTATTTTAAATATGTAAGTAGCACATATGGTATGATTGGATCTTAAATGTCCAGTTGAAAACTTGGTCACCAGTTTCTGCCCCTACTGGAAGGTGGTATATTAGGAGGTGTTCTTAGTGGGAGATAGTTAGGTCACTGGGTGTCTTAGTTACTTTTCTCCTTGCTGAAACAAAATACCCGACACCCAAAGTTAAAGGAGGAAAGGTTTATTTCGCTCACAGTTTGTAGAGGTTTCAGCCCATAGTCAGCTGGCTCCAAGGCAGGGTGGCATGGCAGAGGGGCATTGAATAGGAAAAAGTCTATGGCATGGCAAGGCGGAAGGAAGAAGCAAGCAGCAAGCCTGCCTCTCGCTTTTATGCCTTCCAGGCTACCCACATTTTGGGTGGTGCCACCCACACCCAGGATGGGTCTATCCATTATCTACATTCAAAACTATGCTAAATCAATCAGTGGGCCAATTTAGTACCACATACCCTTAATCCCAATATCACACACCCTAGATCCAGCCAGCTCTGAAAAGCCCCACCTATGACTACATGAGGCTTTGAGGGGACAACTAGACACGAGCCATAACACATACATATTCCGATTATTTCCTTAAAAGGCTAATAACCCAGGGGATATTAATGTACTATACTTATATTCTATGGGAGTGAGACTACAATTTCTATAAGAATAACTTAGAAAGCTAATTAAAAATGAGGCTTGCTGGGATGGGGGTGTAGCTCACTGGCAGCATAGGTATTTAGAATGTACAACTCCCTAAGTTTGATTCCTAACACAAACAAATAAATAAAATGGCTCCCTGGCCTCACTCACAGAGCTTCTGGTTTACTAGGTCTGGGGTTGAGTATAAAAATCTTCATTTTTAACTAGACCTGTCCTTCCAACTTACTGTGAGTGAACCAGAGACCACATTTTAAGAAAGGCTTCTCCAGTGTTAGAACTTCCCAGAACGCTCTGAAATCATCTTTGGACACAAGTCATCTTACCACCATGCATGATGGAATTCTTATTACATGGTTTTCGTACTATTTTTTTTTGTACTGGGAATCGAACTCAGGACCTTGCGCTTGTGAGGCAGGCAGCGGAACCACTGAGCTAAATCCCCAGTCCCTCGTACTATTTTTTAAAATAACTTTATTATCAAACACACATAGAAAAATTAAAACCACTCAAAGAAGAACAATGCAAGGGAAAAAAACTACAATAATATTCAAATACAGTAGAACTCAACCAAAACAAGACTGAAAAGCACTTAAACATTTTTCCATATAACTTAAAAAAGCATCTCAAGCACCAACAAGACACCAGAGGATGTGATTTATTTCCGAAAGATCCCCCAAACCAACATTGAACAAATAGTGGTCTGGAAAAAAAACTCCAGTTAGCTAGCAGACTCCACATAAGCCAAGCTTCTTGCTAATTTAAATTTCCATACAGTCATATGACACGTGATGGAAACACAATCCGAAAAATATTTTATTAGGCAATTTCATCCGTGTGTATTCTTTTACACTCAGTTTCTCACACTAGAGAAACTATTCGGTATTTACACATGTGTGTCCTATTTATTTCACTTATGAGGATGGCCTCAATATGCACCCATTTAGCTATAAATGTCTCTAGTTTCTTGTTCTTTATGGCTGAGTAGTACTCCATTTTATAAAAAAAAGTACTTTTAAAAAATGGAACTGCATTCTGACAATTTTCTTTTCACTTAGGTTGGTCTTTGTAGTTAGTGAAAAATATCCTTGTGTAAAGGGGACTGACTTCATTTAATTAGAAAGGGAAACATTTAAAGCTAGCTTTGGTACAGGTACTAAGGATTGTGTGATAAAAAGAAAAGAAGTCTGAAATAATTAAGAAAATTGAGAACACAGTGAAGAGAAAAATGAAAATGCTTTTTAGAATGTAACAGTTTTATATCTGTAGAGCCATATCCAAGATAACAAAAGGGCACTGCAGCAATGGACAACATGACTTGGCCAAAGCTCATCTCATGCTTGGCTGACAAGGGGCCAGAGAATCAAAGGATATATTTGTTGTCGTCAGGGAATCAAATACGAGAAATGAGGCCAGTGACAGCACCAATCACGATCTGTTTATATGGCATAAATACTATACCTCTTGTCATGATACTGATTGCAAAGATATGAGCCTTATCAGCCTCACACTGTGCTGGGGTTGAACACATGGTCTCTCACATAGTCCTCGAGTCTTCTCCTCTACCTGTGTAATGGGGAACGCTGTCATTCTCATTTCCCACACTGAGGGAAAACACTGAGGCTCAGGGAGGGGACATGACTCAGTCAAGTCAGTGAGTAAGTGATAAACATGTCATTAAAAATAACATCTTCTCCCCTCAAGTCCAGAACTCTTCAAGAAAAGCATGATTTAAGTAAAGACATCAACTAATTGGGGTCTTCATTTCACATTTTTTGCTATCTTGTCTTTTTTGCAGATAACTTCTTATTCAATCTCATTTTCTCAGATGCTAAGCATGAACTATAAGTTGATAAGGAAGGCTTTCACTGTTCGGGGGGTAGGCAGGGAGGGCGAGATAAGCACCAGGCACCTAGGGGCATTGGATGTCTCCTGCTTGTTTTCCCCAGCCTTGCCATCCACTGTGTCTCAAGTAACCAAACTATCTCATCGTGCACGGGTTTGTTTGGAAAAGCTTCAGACAGCTGGTTAGGATAGAATGAAAAATTCCATTACTGCTGGTACACAGCTAAGAGCTTTCTTAACTTTAAGCTCTTTAGCATTTAAAAAAATGAAGGATAAGTAACAAAATAGATACTGCAAATAAGGGGCCTGGTACATACTTGGAGGGTTTAGCTGGTTTTGTCTCTTTTGGCTACTCATAAACCCTCTGTAGGCATTTTTTAATATGTGGAATCCAGGTTACATTCTAAAGCTATTAAGCTGGGCTTACAAAACTGATTTTGAACAATTTGGATGTTCAGCCTTATACAACCTGCAAGGAATGCTTTGGGGGCCTGGCTTTCTGTGTCCCCAGCAATGTAAACACATGCTTTACTGTTTGTATTTGAGTAGCATAAGCTAATGGGAAACAAATGTGGGGACTCCAATGAATCCCAGCTCTTTTGGAATGCCATTAGTTTTTATATGTTGTACATATCCACAAGGTCTGGCACGTGACCTCTACTTTGCATGCACACTTTCTTTTAACAAATACACCAAACCACAGCCACAACTAATTGGAAACAATTGCAACTCACATTTGTGATGAAGCCAGAACCCAAATGTACAGGGCTCGAATTAATGGCTATATATGCACTTCACACACTGAGGAGGCACTAATGTAGAGCAGTTAAGAGTGTGAGCTCTGGAATCTGACCAGCATGGATTTAAATCTCTACTTAGCTTAATTATGAGCTGTGTGATTTTGGGAAAGTCATTTAGCCTCAGTTTCCTCATCTGTCAAATGGAGGATAGTATTATTAATTAACTACACAGGGTCACTGAAGTATTAAACAACACCATTCACAGTTCCACGGAGCCTTTTCTCGTAGAATTTCCCATTGTTTGAAATTAATTTTATAGCTCCCTGTTGCATCTCCACTAGAATAACAGAAGGAATAATGGTTGGTTTTGATTACCAGTGTCTACAGTGGTGTTTGGGAGAAAGTAAGGTAATAGTCAAATATATTCATTAAGTGGATGGATGAACAAATAAATAGAATAATGCATGTATAGCATTTAGCACATTGCCTTGTTCTTGGACATGTTAGCTCTGCTACTTGGATAGTGACAATGATTTTAAGGAGTAAGGAGGACCAGCCAACCCATAGCAGCAGACATGAGGAGCTTGTTATGAATGCCTTGTAAGGTAAAACAAGTAACACTCCATGGCCTTACATTGTGGCACCAGAGAGAAGCCTGGGGACTGGAAGTGTCTGAGAAAACCCTTCTGGATGTTGCTAGTAAGATTAAGGGCCTGTGCACCAAGGATGCATGCAGAGATGTAACAAGATGCAGAGAGACCTACTTCCTAGTGGCTATGCTTCCACATGGGATCAGCACAGTGCCCTGCACCCTGGACCCTGCCTCCACATCCACCCCTTACCCACAGCACCTGCTTTCCCCACCACTTCCAATTTTCTGTAATATTGCTTTATGTTATGAAAGTGATGCTGAAACTTAAGAAAATAAGTCTCCTAGATTAAATTAATGTCTGACAGTGAAAGAGACCAGGATGTAAAAAGCAGAAAACTTGAGTATGGAATTTAAACCATTTGGGTAAACCTCCTTTTCCAGTGGTACAAATGATTCTTTGTAGTTTTAAGATGACATCCACCACTTCAAAGTAGAAATTTTAAAAATAATATTACCAATACAGGTTGGGTTTCTCTCATCTGAAATGCTTGCAAACCTGAGTGCTTCAAATTTCAGAGTTTTTTGGATTTTGGAATATTTGTATATATATAAAATGAGATATCTTGGGGATGGAGCACACGTTTAAATTTGAAACCCATTCATGTGTCCTGTATAACTTATACATATAGCCCGAAGGTAATTTTATACAGTGTTTTTTTATGGTTTTGTTTTTGGTTTTGGTACCAGGGATCGAACTCCGGTCCTTGTGCTTGCGCAGCAGGCGGTGAAACCACTGAGCTAAATCCCCAGCCCCTATATAACAGTGTTTTAAATAATTCCGCGCATGAAATAAAGTTTCATGGTGTGGAGTTTTCCACTTATGTCATACTGACACTCAAAAAATTTTGGATTTTAGAGCATTCTGGATCTCAGATTTTCAGATTGGGGTTACTCAGCTTGTAGCTTAGAAACGTACAGTCTTTCATAAAAGAAGGCAGACTATGGTGGTCAGAAGCTCATAGTTTAGAGTCAGAAAACCTGGATTTAAATCTAGACTCTACCACTTACTGGCCTTGTCACTGGAGACAAGGCATCCTTTAGCCTCTCTGAGTTCTATTTTTCCTATTTATAAGACAAGTAAAAGTGATACTTCTACCTAATTCCTATACTGTATAACTGAGGGGATGAAATGAGGTATTTCATGGAAAGCACAAGCTTTACTATATGGCACACAGTATTCACACAGTCATATGGTAATATTATGTAGTAAAAACTATATGATTTATAAAACTTGAATTTTCAAACAGAACGAACTTTGAATGTTTTGTATTGGTTAAAAACTAGGTAGAGCTAATTCTGTGGAACACTGTAAAACATTACTAAATCTTAGTCCTTGTGTCATTACTATTAGCATTTTAAAAATTAATTAATTAGTTAAGCAATACTCAGAATTGAACTCAGGGCCCCTTTGAGGTACATTCCCAGCTGTTTTTTATTTTTTCCTTCTTTATTTCGAGACAAGTTATCACTAAGTTACTAAGCTGCCTGGGTTGGGCTCCATCCTGTGATCCACCTACCTCAGCCTCACATAGTGCTGGAATTACAGGTGTGTGCCACCATCCCTGGCTAGCATTTATTATTTTACTAATTTAAAGCACTTCCTTACCTGTTTTCTCAAGGGGTTCACTCAGGACCCTTTGGAGGCTGCAGGAAAAGTACTAGTAGCCTCATTTTACAAAATCAGGAAATTGGAATGGGGAGAGATTTGAGACAATGTGTTCATTTTTAGTCTGAAAACTTGTAAAAGGCTAACTAGAGTAAGGTTTATTAGGGTTTGGAGTGGGGCCATAAAAGAGGGGCTTTACATTCCAGCATCAACTCGGAAAGGACCTGGCCTAGCACAGTGCCTGATGCATAGTCAGTGCTCAGGATATGCATGGTAACGAAGAGAAATGAACAAACCAATGGGTTATCAAATGAAATGAGCCATTTATTCAGCCACTTTTGATTTCTCCCAGCTTCTGTCTCTTTGACTGTGGTCTAACATACCCTGGTATGGTAATAGCTGATTCCTGCCAGGGAGCTCTGGATATAGAGCTCAGACAGCAAGACAGAGGCATAGTCAGAGTGAGTGCCTGACTGCTGTCATTCACTTTTTATTGGGCTACCCTAAGAGGCAGGCCCCATACTTTACCCCAGGTGAGGGAGCCTCCTCCCCTGACAAAGTGAGGTGGAGTCAAAGAGGAAGGCAGACAACTGGTCTTTTACAGCAAATGAACCAACTAACCCAAAGGGATATGGCCCTGAACGGGGTTCCCAAGGCTACACAATAGGCCTCTTCTAAGCCCCCTCCCAGCTAAGCACTTGCTTTGCTAGGTTAGTCTGCATGTGTGTGTCATTTCTGGGCTCTGTAATGCCCTCCTTGAGGGTCTCCAGCCTTACTTGAATAAATCTCATTTTAAGGACTAAAAGGGTCACAATGTTGTAGTTATAAAGCTGGAGCCAAAACTGGTCTAGCCCCAAGAAGCTAGCCAGATCAGGCTGATTGGCCAGGTGTGGCAGCAAAGTGCAAACACAGAAAGGTTCCCTTGGCAGGCCACCAAGTCCAATTTCCCTCCAAAGGCCTCTGACCTTGGCTCTCCCCTTTGTTGAAGATTACTGACATTTTTGTCCCTAAGTCAATTTTAAACCACTGTGAAAAGCCACAAGGATAAAATACAACTTTTCCTCTCAAAGGAAAACCTGCTTCAGAGACATCTGCGCAATCCCATGGCACTGCTTGGTTTCCAAAGGAACTGCCTCAGTAAGATGAGTCCACTGACAAAGGGCGAGGGTCCCAGAGTGAGCGTGTACCAAGATATCACATATTTTCTCAGGGAACTGAGGTTATACAGACATGATCTGACCGTTTACTATTGTCCCAGTGCATAAAAGTGATTCATTCCAAATAGACAACTTGTGGTTATACTTTTGGGAAATGAGAATTCTTGCCTCTAAAAATAACCCATGTATGAACCACAGGAGCCATGTCATGGGGCATTGGGCTCGAAGAGTCAACCTCAGTGAGTGGGGGACAATGGTTCACTATTCTCCCAGAAGGCCTCTGGCCTGATGAGTATTAGCAAGACGCCTCTAGTTCCCCCAGCAATGTATAGATTGGGATTTATAAATAGGTTTGCAGTGAAAACAGCTTTCCTTTTCTGGTATGCCATTTGAAAAATACAAGATTTTAAGAATGTTTCAGGTAGGTAAGCCTGCATTATATTATTTTAAAGTACAATAAATGACCTGGGGCACCTGGCACAAGTAGCTGGTTATGACCTTCCAGTTTCTTTGCAGGTCAGAAAGTTTCAAACCTTCTGGCTTTCTAAGCTTTTAGCTCTGGAATCCTAAGGGGGGGATAGGCTCTCACAGGAAGCATGGGTAAAATTATTAAATTATTCATATCTAATCACATATCTTTAAAGGCTGAAATAGAAGAAGGCAAAGAATGGTGTTCTTGTATATTTTTTAGGCTCATTCATTAAGTGAAAGTTAACTTCAGAAAAGCTCGGGTAATACTTTTTAATATGAAAACCTAGAGCACACGTGAAAATACTGCTTTGTTTGGTAAATACGGCATTTAAGATGTTAAAAATGATTGACTCTTTCTGAAACCACCACATGTAGGTTTTGTAACAACTAGAACACTGGAATCTCAGGAAGACCGTTGACAAGCCGAGTTATGGACTGCAGCCACCAAATGATGCCCTTCCTTGTAGAAGAGTTTTCCTTTCTGTACCATAAGTTATTTGAATGGTTTAGTCAAACAGGGGATGAAGAAATGTGAGCTGGAACTGCTGATATTCTCCAATAGAAAAGTAATTTGAGTCCTGATTTTTGTTAACTGCTTAAGACACCATTTTAAAGCATATCCTTGAGCACTCTAATTTAACTCACGTTTGGCCATTAACACATCACATATATTCACTATTTTGTTGGAGTCTCAAATTAGATAAGTCTTTTAGCAAAATCCACAGCCATTTTGCATCTACTAATTATTGATATTGGTAAGAATTCTCTCAATTTAAGCTTAGTCAATTCTATCTAATACTTGAATGTTTTTTTTTTCTAGAAGTACAATTTTCTGCTGAGTTGATCATAAGCTTATAAAATAATTTCTATTAAACATGTGTCTAAACTCACATTCATAAAATAATAACACTTATTTTTCATCCACAAAACAGAACATTAGTTTAAGTATATCTATATATTAGCCTTGGAGTAACCTATATCAGGTTAAGTTCACTTCTCTGAAATAAGCATGGAGCTGGATCCTAATACTGCTACAAACATATCCGTTCCCATCTGAGTCTCTCTCACCATTTCTTCTTATTCATGAATTCCAAACCTCTTCAACCATTTCTCTGGCTGGCTCTGCCTAGGAATCCATTCCTCAGACAGGCCCCTTGTTTTTCCTAAGAAGCTTGTTAGAATTTAACCACAGGGTCTGGGAAGAGCATTATGTAACCAAGCCCAGCTAAGTTGTACTCAGTGTTGGGCAGAGCTCTCTCCTGTGCTATTTTGGCTAGGTATATGTTGGTAGAGATTATGGTGAATTCTTTTCTCTGCTGGGCCTCTCTGGTGAATACAGTGTGCACATTTTGCTTGTTCCTGGGGCTGAAGTGATTGGCTGGCTGTCTCACCTGGACGCCTTCTCTAGCCCACAAAATTATTTGGTGATAATGGTGGTGACAGAGTGACAAGAGCAGGAGAACGTAAGTGTGGGAGGGAGAAAGGACAGCTTATAACAGGCTATAGCCAACACATCCTTATAGTTCCACCTTTCTTTGTTTCTTTTCACTGAGCTCAGTATGTAAGAATGTCTTGACCAGTTCTAACATGGGCTTCTCCAACATCCTCTGAGATTCTTTGTGGTTATATTCAATTAACATCTTGCTTAAAAAACACCCCTTTTCCTCTCCCTTACCATTTAACTCTATACAAGTAATATACACACATTTGGAACATTGTGCTCATTCAATATAATTCAATAGCTATGGTAATTTTCAGTGTTGAAGAAATCAACCTGAATGCTCTAGCTAGAGGCAACAGGCAAGGAGATGGGCAAGAAACAGGGTACTTCTCAAAGGATGGCAAGTAGTATGACATAAGCAGATATTAGATGTGTTGAACATCCAGAAGTACTAAGTGTTATACTCAACAACTTACCAAGGGAATTAATAGGAGTGGTGACTTAGAATGGACTTGTGAGATCACATGGTCCAATCCCCCATTCTACAGAGTCCACACAGACAATTTCTCATTGCTAGGATACAATACCTGACACACACAACTTAAAGGAGGAGATGCTTAATTTGGCTCAGGGTTCAGAGGATTCAGTCCATGGTCAACAGACTTCAAGACAGGAATATATAGTGGAAAGGCTTACCAAAGCAAAGCTGCATAGTTTATGGTGGCAAGGAAGCAGAGCAGGGGAAAAGCACCAGAGAGAAAGGGGAAAGGGACTCTATATAGACCACAAGGCTGTTGTCCATGACCCACCCAGACATACCCACAAGTGTGCTCCACCATTTGACAACTGCATGTCAAAGTCAATCAAGTTGATATTCCACTCTAACCACCACATCAGTGCTATGGGTCATGCTAGATTTCTGCCTAATCCTTGGACATATCACAGGAGAATCAGTTGAGGGCAGGTAAAGTGAGAAAGATAGAAGGGGACTCAAGAGGTGAAAGATAAGTTTGTATCTGAGAAGTGGAAATGTTCTTCTTCCTAAATTCTTAGCCAAACCTGACCAGATAACAGGTGAAGGAAGGAATAGTATGGCCCCCAGGTGCATGTAGCAGGCAATTTCCAGGTTGCTATAGTAAGTGGTAGCCACAGAACCCTAAGCCTGCCCTTAAGAAATATAAGGACAAGGAGTTACCCTCTAGTAGGTGTGGAAATGTGGTAGAATAAGATGAGCTCAAAATGTTTTTTGGTTTATCTTTCCAAAAACAAAATGAAGTGAAATAAAACAAAACCCCAGTTCTGTGCATGAAGAGGACTTGTGGTTTCTACACACATACTATAAACTCCTCCAACCTTTCAAAGTCTTCATTCATGCCTCATTAGGTGGATAAATCGATCAGCCAAAATATATAGAACCTTTTTCCCCTTTACTCATCTGTCCCTCTAGTTTCAGGTAAAAGCATCTTAGAGCAAGGTGCAATCACACTGTGGCCCTTGTACATGCATTCAACTGAACATGCCATTTCACTTCCTTCTTTCCTTACACAAATTTAAGTATTTGGTCAATCTTATTAATATAAATGGTGAATTCCTAACTCATGGTGGCTTTCAACTAAATGGAAAGTTCAAATATATTGCTGCCATACTGATTAAATTTGGTGGGAGGGTTATAATTTATACATCTTTAAATAGCAACTATATTTTGGGACTACCCTGACATTTCAGATGGTCAGCATCTTGTGTTTTCATGTTTCCAGACAGAAGCAAGAACATATACAGTGCAAACATCAGTGAAGCTGTATAGACTGACTCCAAGTTTGAACTAAATTCTAGTATCACTATCAGAGACCTGACATCCGAGAGATTGAGACCCCAACAAATTCACATACATAAGTAGCTGCTCTTCTACAGGTGCTTTTATTAGTGGAAAGTAAATGATTCACAGCCATGGCAAGTAATGTTTGGAGGAGGGCCAGAGGGGTTTGGAGGAGGCTAATGTTGCTGCTAATAAAGTCCTTCTCCTTCTCAAAACATGTCCCTACCTCACCCTACCCCAGCTCCACTTCTGTTTCTTATTTCTAGGCAAAACAGCCAGAAATAAGATTTATTTTTCATTAACTCCACTGGGAAAACAGTTCCTTCACTTTAAGCATTTAGGGTTTAGTATTTTTATATAGGTCAAACCTGTACACTTGGAAATATTATCTTGCTTAGAGAAGCACACCCAAACACTGTGTTGCTTTGTGAGATTTTACTTTCTAGCTGTATGGAAAATAATTATCCAAGCCTATTATTTCTCACATTTCTGTCTCTTCATCCTTACAATTTCTAGCCCTTTTCACCACTCAGCCTAGCTGATGGGGAAATAACAAAGAAATAGTGTCTCCAACTGGACACGGTTGGTCTTCTCTATAGCTACTTCCCAGAGGACTCGGTTTTCTCAAATGGCCCCATAGAATCCCAAAGTCTGCCAATTCACTCATCAACTGGGTTGCCTCTTCCATTCCAGGACTTTCACCCTGCCAAAACTTATCCTTTAATTCACTCAGGACCTTGTTTTTTGTGATAAATTTTCCAAGCATTAATTTCCATGTCTGTCAGATGGAGATCATATCACCTACCTTTATGGGCTATCATGAGGACATAATTTTACACAGTGCCTGGGAACGCCATGGACAGGAAATAAACTACAGATTCTCTTGTTGATAGTGACTAATAATGGTTTTAGATAAGATTCCTCATTGGTAAACTTTTCCCTTATATCAGGCCTTCTGAGAGAATGATTCCCAAAGGCATGACTGGCAGTGGAAATTACACAGACTGAGGTACATGGTGGAAGAGATATTTTGGTGTAGACAGGTATCTTTGGATGTCCGTGCGCTTATCTCCCATTAGCACCTGTCAACTTCTCCTGTCTGCAAACTTTGACTTAAATTTCCTGTATTATAAAGAAAATGGTTTTGCCTTTTAAAAATCAAAACATTAAAAAGAAAAAAGCATCTGAAGTGAAGGAGCATGTAAAACAAACCTGACTAAAAATGAACTTCTCCCAAATGAAGAATTTTCTTAGGAGCCAGAAGTATATGCAAATATTTATGGCTTTTGGTGAATGTGACTGTTCTTCTACCCAGCTTGCTTCACCAAAGAATTTAATAAAAAATGTTCCAAGAGCTTTTACAAAAATTTTAAACCTATTTTAGTAACTATCTGGAACAATATCAAACACGAAGAATCAAAGAGACCAAACTGAGTTTGTACATAAAACAACATAGGAAAGTTATGAATGTCAGCAGGCTAAGGGTAAATGATAGGGAAACACATAAAACATATGCTATCATGGAAAGAGCCCTTGGCATAGGAGCTTCAGCTTTCTCATTTGTAAAATGGTAATAAACACATTTTTTGCCCTGGGAAAAGCACCAGGCTGCCTTTAGGAGCAAATGTAATAAACCTAAATAAGTATTTTGGAAACTATGAAATATAAGACAGTGGTTTTTATAAGTATAATGGTCCTACCAATATCATATAATTTCACAAGCATCCATTTACTACCTCATAGATAAGTGGAAATTTTATAAAAGGAATTTTAAAAATACGACTATTATCTATCTATCTATCTATCTATCTATCTATCTATCTATCTATCTATCATCTATTGAAACTGTACCTGAGGAAGCACAAGCATACAGTAGAGTTATTAGACAAAGACTTTTTTTTTTTTTTTAGACAAAGACTTTTTAAAAAAATTTATTTTTGGATGTTGGGGGTCAACCTCAGGGCCTTATGCATGCTAGGCAAGTGCTCTACTACTGGGCTAAGAAGACTTTAAATCATGCTACTTTAAATATGTTTAAAGAACTAAAAGAAACCATGTTTAAAGAATAAAAGAAGTATTTCATAATGATGTCACATTAAATAAACAACATTAATAAAGAAACAGAAATTATGGAAAACACCAAAATAGAAATATTAGAGTTGAAAAGTAAAATAACTGAATGAATGTTCAGTAGAAGGGCTCAACAGCAATTTGAGATGGCAAAAGACCCAGTGAAGTATATGTGCACTGAGATAACTCAGTGTGAAGACAAGTAAAAAGAACAAAGAAAAGTGAATAGAGCCTCAGACCGCTGCAGAACACCATCAAGCATATCAATGTACACATAACTGGCAACTGAGAAGGAGGAGAGAAATAGGCCAAACAAATCTATGAAGACATGATGGCTAAAAACTTCCCCATTTTCATAAAAAACATCAATCTATGTATCAAGGAAACTGAATAAGTACCCACTAGGATAAATTCAAAGAAATCCATACCTAGATATATGAATACAATGGTTGAAAGCCAAAGACAATGAAAAAAAAATCCTGAAAAGCCATGAGAGAGGAGATTCATCACACACAAGTAATCTTCAATAGTATTGATATCTAATTTCTCATTAGAAACCATGGAGGCGGGCCGGGGATTTAGCTCAGTGATTCTGCTACCTGCCTCGCAAGTGCAAGGACCTGAGTTTGATCCCCAGTACCAAAAAAAACAAAAACAAAACAAAACAAAACAAAAACTATGGAGGCCAGAAGGCAGTGAGATGACATTTAAAACACCAAATAAAAACCCTGTCAACCAAGAATTCTTTATCCCGCAAAAAAAAAAAAAAAAAAAAAAAAAAAAAGTAGCCTTCAAAACTGAAGAGAGGGCTGAGGGTTTAGCTCAGTGATACTGTATTTCCCTAGTATACATTAGGCCTTTGGTTCAATCCCCAGCTCCGCAAAAAAAAAAAAAAAAGTCAATGAAAAAAATGCTCAATATTATGAATCATTAGTGAAATGCAAGTCAAACCCACAATGAGATACAATTTCACAGTCATTAAGATGGCTATAAAAAGAAATATTAAAAATGGGAAAAATGGGAAATAGGTAAAATGGTAGAGCCACTATGGATAATAGTTTAGTTCTTCTTCAGTCACTTAAGCATAACATTATCAGATGATCCAGCAATTCTACACCTAGGTATAGATGTAGAATATTTCAAAGTAGGGACTCAAAAAGATATTTGTATACCAATATTCATAGTAGCATATCCATAATAGCCAAAAGGTGGCACCAGTCCAAACATTCTTGAAGAGATGAATGGATAAACAAAAAGCAATATTTCTGTACAATAGAACATTATTTAGCCATAAGAAGGATTAAGTGCTACAACATGAAAACATTATGCCTAAAAATGAAACCTGGGCATTAAAAAATAATGTGAATTATACGATGCCATTTATACGAAAAGGAAAATCCATATAAATAAAGTAGATTAGAAATTGATAAGATTTGGGAGGAAGGAGCAATGGGGAGTGAATAATGAATAAAATATTGGACAGTTATGTTTAAGTAGAGGAATTAAATTTACTCTTACTACTAATAAAAATAGCAACTGTATGAATGACTCTCTGGGTACCCAGCCAGAAATGTGGCATATGAGGTTGTTATATTTCTGAAATTTCAATCATATTTCCAGCTTCATCTTAGAAAATAAATATTACCATCCAATGTTTGTGGAACACAACTACACTCATGGAAACTAATGTTGCTGTCTGTCTGTCTGATAGATACAAATTCAACAAAAGCCCACTTCTTAATCCCGGTGAGGTGATTCAAAGGTTTATGTTTCATTCCATAGGTTTCTCACGACAGTACGTACATTGTTTTGGGAGCTTACTGTTACATAAACAGGAAAATAACCATCTGTAAACCCATTCAAAACACATAAACAAATGATTCTGTGGGCAATCTCTCTATGGGGAAATTGGGAATGCCTCTCTGGGCTCAGTACTACAAGTACTGAATTTACCAAGTAATTAATTCCTTTTACAAAAAGCAGCCTCCTAGGCTTCTTGTTTGCACGATTCTTTGACATTAGTAGATTACATGAGGAGCCTGGAGTCTGGGACTGAGGGAAAATATTGTTTAATCAGCTTGATTTTTAGTGTCACTAGCTTACCATCCACAAATCCACATTTATTTTTGTTGTTTATAATCTCTCCATTTGTACACCATTGTTTAGCTATCCTGAAATAATTAGACTCTACCTATCTCGATATTTGCATTCATAAACCAGTGGGGTTGTTCACTTATGGCTTCTCCCAAGTGACTATCAAAAACAAAATGCCCCAATTTAATTGTGCCCATGTGCTAAGAATCTCTGAAAAGAACCCTGAAATAAATAACTGGTTGATATCAGCACTGTCATCTTTGTTCATTGATTTTGATGGATTTAAAGCTGGTTAATAGCATACAGCCTTAAATATACAGATACCTATATGTTAATTGGCAAGTGGATAAGAACATTACTGAAGACTCCTCTTATTTCTTAGACAACGTACATTTTGTTTCCATTATACTCTAGCTGACCTTTCCTATCAAATCATATTTCCTGGTTTTAATTTAGTTCCATAGTCTATGTATCATTTACAAATGGGGCATATCATACATACAGTGTACCTATAAAGCCAGATAATTCACAATAAAAATTCCCTTCAGAATCTGCTATGGGCAACAAAACAAATCAAAGCCACCAAGTAATTCCAGTGGATATATTTGACCTAATTGCTATACGCTTACACATAAAACATAATGTGACATTACAGTTGACTGTACATTCTTACATGCTGTGAACACTGATTTATTTCAGGTTTTAAATCTCATGCTCAGCCTACAAATTGTATTACCTATGAGAAATCACATTCTGGCATTGAAATAAAATCCTTGTTGTTTGCTTGTCCAATAAATTGTAAACAAATCTGACCTAGAGTCGTAGATATACTGGGCCTCCACGGATCATTTTCTAATGAGGTAACATAGTGTGTTAAAAAGAGCATGAGGCAAACAGTTCTTTCCAGCTCTTTCAGTTTTTGAGTCTTGGGGAATATTTCTTTGCCTCTCTGGGCGTCGGCTTCCTCTTACTTATAAGAAGGGAGTTGAACAACATGAACTGTAAGTCTTCCCCAGCTCTGACAGGCTATGATTTTTTAAGATTGCTGAGGAGAGGAGAAAGGGAAATTAGTTTGGAATGATTTTTTTGTGTGTGTGAAAAAGAGTTATTTGGAGATTTTTTGGGGGAGGTATAATGTAAGGAAATTTGATCAGAATTTCTGGTTCAACACAGTAAGAAATACTTGCTAATCAAATGTTAATAAACTGCTTACAAGCTTCAAATCTGGAAAAGTAATTTTAAACACTTAGAAAAACAATTGGGAATGTCAGCTGCTTTTTCACTTGCTCCTAGAGGAAATTCTTGGTGTTTAACCATGACATCCTCCTTTAATTCAACTACAGTACATTTGAACCTACTAGCAACCTCTCGTTTTGAATTACACATGAAGACATTCAACCCAGAGAATTATCTTTCCTTTGATCTGAATTTTGTCTATCCAGATTTTCCAGTATAGCATTAAAGTTTTTATTGGAAATGCCTGCTATCTGTACCTTGAATGGCTGACTTCATGAAATTGTGACACTCTATAATCAAAGAGTGAAGACTGTTTCTTCTAAGAGTAACTTCTAAATTTGATGGCCTCTTCTCTCAGCTGCCAAAATGCTGGGCTGACCTTGCAAACAGGCAGAAGAATTGACTGTTGACAAGCAGAGATCTGAGAGGTGCTGGGTGGCCCAGTGCCCCAAACCTTGTCCTTCATAAGCTTTTGCAAGGCTTGGTATTTTATCTTTAGAGACACATTCCTTTGGGATAAACATTGATCACTCCAGGTGTCTCCTTGAAATCAAATGTCTGTTAGAGAGGTAAAAGTTTAAATCATTCACCAAAAGCTTAAATCACCAACATTTTATAGTAATATTTCCTAAAATGCATTCCTTAATACATTCTGCCAGTCCCACTAAATATTGGAAAAAGAGATCCATGTTCAGATAAGTTGGGAAAATAGCTTATACTCTGTCTCTTCACTGAGAGCCACAACGCAATTAGCATATTGAGGCTCTGAGAAGTCTTGCTGTAAACAAACTAAATTAATTTTGTTTGCTATTTCCTTATTTGAGTGTATCTAACATTTTAACAATTAATTATGGTAAAATACACGTAACATAAAATTTGCCATCTTAATCATTTTAAGCATGGAGTTCAGTAGTATTAATTATATTCACATTGTTGTGCAGCCAATCTCTGGAACTTTTTCATGTTATAAAACTAAAACCATATACCTATTGAGCAACAATTCTCCATTTCCTCCCCACAGTCCCTGGCAATCACCATTCTATTTTCTGTATCTGTGAGTTTGACTCTCTTGGATAATATCTCATACATTATTTTTTCTTACGTGATTGACTTATTTAACTTGGTATATTGTCTTTAAGGTTCACCCATTTTATAGGATGTGACAGAATTTTAAAAGCTGAATGATATTCTACTGAATGTGTACATCACATTTTGTTTATCTATTCATCTATTGACGGACACTTGGGTTGTTTTTATTTTTTCCTTGTATCAATAATGTTCCTATGAATATGGGGATACAAATGTCCCTTGAAGTCCTTGCTTTCAATTCTTTTGGATATATAACCAGAAGTGGGGTTCCTAGGCCATATGATTATTTAATTTTTAAGTATTTTGCAGTGCTGGTAATTGAACCCAGGGTTTCACACATATTAGGCAAGTGCTCTACCAATGAGCTACTCCCCTAGCCTTTTTATTTTTGTCGTATTGGACTTGGTTCACACACTCAATTCTCTCCACAGTTCTGGTTGCACACTGAACTGGACGAGAACTCAAATTTCCCCGTAAGGTCAACATTGAACCTAACCATTGAATTTGATTTGGTTCTCGTCCAACTTGATTTGCAACAAGAATAGTGGAAAGAATTAAGTTTGTGAACTGAGGTACCACTTTATATTCCTATCCCTTTCTATTTGTTTATTTTTAAAATTCTGAGATAGGGTCTCACTTAGTTCCCCAGGCTGGGCTTGAACTTGTGATTTTCCTGCCTCCATCTCCCAGTGTTCTGAGATTATAGGCATGCACTACCACACCCGGCTTCCCAGCCCTATTTTTAAATTTTTGAGGAAGTGCCTGAGCATTTTCCATGGGGGTATACCATTTTACATTCACATTAATGGTACACAAGATTTCTAACTTTTCCACATCTTCACCAAACAATTGCTACTTTGCTTTTTTAACAGCAGCCATCCTAATGGGTGTGATTATGGTAGTTTTAATTTTTAATTTACCTAATGATTAATGACACTGAGTATTTGTTCACATATTTTTTTGAGGAGCAATTTTACTAATAAAAGCTCTGTAGCACATACTTTAGGACACACTGCCAGGGAAAATGCATGATAATGATTGCTTTTAAGGATCAAGCAATTTTTGTTTATTGTATGAAAAATTAACATTTACTATTTTAAAAGAAACATAATATATACATAGTTAGTATGTACTTATCTCTGGGTAGTAGGATGAGGGGTGGACTGATTTGTTTTTACATATCTATAATTTTTAGATTTCTATAATGAACATAAATTATGTAATTTCAAAAGTTTAAGATAGATGATGGATGGATGGATGGACGGATAGATGGGTCAATGTATGCACTGATTTAGATAGATACATAGCTCAATACTTTCTAGTTGCTTTGGCCATAGCACAAAGTTTGTAACAATTCTCTCCTCACATTTCTTACTGTTTTTGTGCTCAGTTTAGTAGTCGCTTAGTTTCTGCCTTATATTAATTTCTAATTGTTCTTTCTGTGTGAATCTCTACTGCCCATAACTTACAAGGTATGGGTTTTATATTTCTCTTGTGTACCCTAGTAATAATAATATTTGCCAACTCCAACCATGGCATATCATCTAACAAAATATGTGTGTGTGTGTGCGCGCGTGTGTACATGTGTGTGCAAATGCTGTACTGAGTGGTGTGTGTGGGCAATCTGGGAGTTTTCACATGGATATTAAATACTGAAATTCACTCACATTTCCAATCATTTATGAGGCTAAACAGACAATATGATTAAAAATGTGCCCCTGAGCCAGGTGTGGTGGTGAATGCATGCAATCCCAGCACTCTGAGAGGCTGAGGCAGAAGGATCACAAGTTCAAGGCCAGTCTGGGAAACTTAGTGATTTAGTGAAGACCTTGTTTCAAAATAAAACAAAACATGAAAGGGGTTAGGGATGTAACTCAGTGTGAAGGCCTAGTGTTCAATCCCTAGTACTACATGAAAAATAAACCCATACCAAAAAACAAAGGCAAAAGTAGTGCCCCTGAATGAACCAAAACTGTTAAGCACCCACCCTGTCTAATAAAATTTTCCTAAAACCCTATGGGTCAATAAATACAATAAAAATAATTTCTCCAGCTGTAAATACATCAGTATTATAATTTCTCCATTTAATTTTTTTCACAATATTTTGACCTGCAATTTAACATTTTGTCAATTAAACATTGTTTGGTTGATTTTATGTAAACTGCTTTGTTCCTAAAATAACTCCAATCAGAATATACCATCTTATCTATTAGATTTCCTTCTCTCAACAGATGCTCTGAGTCCTCATTGTTCCCAGATTACATTCAGGTTGTCCATAACACAGAGAGCTAGACATCTGGGCCAAGGAAAAATGGGCAAAGCCATTTTAATCAGGTGAGGGAGGAAACACTGAAAGCTTGCCCTGCAGCAATTCTCACATGTGACATCCTGAAGGTGCTGATCTGGGCTCTGCTGGAGTTCTAACCCATGATACCTTAAAAGTCAATCTTAAAGTCTGATTTTAAGTATAGGGGATTTGCAGACCTGGGGTCAAGACTCAGCTATACTAATTTATCAACTAATCATCTTTGTACAAATTACTTAACCCGTTAGAGTCTCATGTATAAAAGTAGGTAATAAAAGTAATGCACTTCATGAAGCAACTGTGAAGATTCAGTGAGATAATGGATAGGAAAGCACTTTGTAACATTTCACCAAAAGCAGTTTAAGGTAACTTTACCTCTGATTTTGAGGAGAGAAACACTAGTTGTACTCCAAATGAGAAGACTAGCTGTGTTCTTGGAGAGTCTATGTAGCTCAGTGAATTACTCTGGACCATTTCAATCCTTTACTTGTTCAAAAGATAACAAATAAATCTCTTCAAAACAGTTAAAAGAACAAGCAAAGGGCAATTAATACTTATTAGAAGGGAGTGCGACAAATCTTCTGGCACAGTCACATTCTTTCCACATTTGTCTTCCTAATTATAAAATATCCATAAGAACTATTTTAATAGCCATTTCATCGAAGAACATATACAAATGGCCAATAGCACACGAAGAGATACTTAACATTATCACTCACTAGGGACGTGTAAATTAAAAGCACAGTGAGACACCAATATACATCCACTAGTATGTCTATGTAATCAACAAATGACAGCATCAAGTATAAAAGAGGGTAAGATAAAAGAGAACCTTATCCATTACTGGTGGGAAAATAAGATGGTATTCAGTTTTTCAACAAATTAAAAGCATATTTATCATAAAACCCAGCCACTACACTCCTAAGAATCTACCCCAAAGAAACAAAAACAGGTCTACACAAGACTTATATATGAATGTTTTTAGTAGCATTATTCACATTAGTCCAAATTGGGAAACAATCTAAATATCCATCAACTGGTGAATGGATAAAGAAAATGTGGTATATCCATAAAATGGAATACTATTTAGCAATAAAAAACAAGGTATAGATGTAACACAATCAACCTCAGAATCATTATGCTAAGTGCAAAGAGCCAGACATAAAAGACCACCTCATGTATAATTCCATTTATATGAAATATTTGGAAAAGAGAAATTTATAGGGACACAAAATACATTAGCAGTTGTCTAGGGCTAGGGTAGGAATGGAGTGTGACTGAAAAGAGGCACGAGGAAACTTGTTGGGGTGGTAGAAATGTTGTAAATTGGATTGGGGAAATAGTTACACACCTTTATAAAATCAGTAAAACTCTTTGTATGGCACATTTATAATAAGTGTAAGTTTATACAATATAAATTATACCTCAATACAGTAATTTAAAATATCTTTGTCAAAAGGGAGAGATTATGCTAGTCAATATGACGACTGAAGAACTCAAACTTAGTTTAAAATACCTGCTCTTGGAGTCAAAATCCAATGAGAACCTAGCTAGCTACCAATGTCTTACCAGACTCCTTTCTTACCTTAATACACTGGGCCCTTAACTTATGAACTCAATTCATTCGAGAAGGCTGGTTGTAACTCAAGTTGGTCAACTGAAGGCTCAGACTCCTCTACACAGCCTTCAAAGTCTCTCTCCTGTATACAGGCAGATCTCAGTGTCCTTAGAGTGACACTGGCCTGGGATTTCTCAATTAACTCCACACAGGAAAGGGTGCTGTAACGTTCCTTCCAGAACTCTTTAAGGGTTAAATCTGTATCTGAGACCATCTGGAAGCACAAGCGGCTGGCATTCAGGTTGTAACTCAGGACTTTGGTCAGAAGTTAAAACTATGACAGGCCAGTCATAACTCTAACGTCCACCAATACCTGTAATCCTGCCGTTAGCCTGGAGCCACATTAACTATGTGAATTTCAAGCTGACACTTTTAAAAACTCAATTACTACTCTTCTTGTAATCTCTTTTCCATATTCACATTTCTCGCTTTTCTCAATATTTGTGTTATTTTGCTGTGTCCCCCAGGAAATATATTTAAACTTTTTTCTATACTATGTTTGCGTTCTTTTCTCTAATTTCACTCGCAGGGCTCCTACACTCAAAACTTAACATCTATGCATCTACACTGGAGTAGATAGATCCTATGAGATGAGTAAGCTACTCTCCTTGTGAAATTAGTCATTTCCAACATTTCCAATGTATACTCACTTTTTTACTGGTGGCAAAATACTATTATTTATCCAACACCCCAGAAGTGACAAGACAGTGAAAGCGGACTAGTTAGAGTACTTCTTTGAGTTGTACTGTGAGGCCTGGAGGTCTCCGGGACACAGCCAAAGACAGAAGCAGCTAGAATAGTGACAGCTTTAAGCATCTACAATACATTGCAACCAGACAAGTTAGGCAAGTCTGTTTTAGGAAGGTTTCTATTTTTAAAAAACAGCTTACATTTTGAAAATGTGGTCGTAAGCTTTAGGTGTCAAAGACAAAAAACAAATTCCCTAAAAACTCTAGCCAATGTTTAAAATACACCTAAGAACATAGGCCAGACCATAGATGGAAGCACAATCAGCACACTCATTCAGATAACAGCGTGCTATGCAGAGTAAAGAAGATGGCCTGGATTCATATCTCTTTTTGTATTCTGCATTTGCTAAAAGTGAGACCTTAGGCAGAAACCTGCACCTCCCTGACTCTTAGTTTTCTACACCATAAAATAAGGATAACAGCTATACCTACCTCACAGGGCTGTGGGAATTAAGTGTGTTTTTGTATATCAAAAGCACTCTGTAAACAGCAAAGACCCATACAAATAGAGGCTATCTACCTTCTAGCAAACGCTGAAATTCTTTATATGTTATTCTGAATGTTAGGCCACCCTTTTAAAAAACATTCTGTTTTCATTTCCCTATCTCTAATGGGCCTTGTTGACCCTTGGCATACCTGGCTCTGCATATGGCCATTGCTTACTCTGCTGTACACATTAACGATTATTCTGAACAGTGCTTGGATCTGCTTCCTACACTTACACTTCCTGGCTCGTGAAAGAAAAAAATGCTGTTGCTCCAACGTTTCTATAGCATACTTCTCCCAAAGGGTTTCCACATGTATTGCCCGCTGGGTGAAATGCGATTGCTGTTTAATAGCACATAGCAACACGATACAACAGTCGAAGACAGGATGCGAGACAGGCAATAATGTATGCAGCTGAAAGGACAGGGGAAGCCAGTGTCAACAGATGCAATTACCAGATGTGAACTTTGGCCAAGAAGGTCAAGCCAAATACTCTTTTAAGAAGTGCCACAAGATCTTTAATGCCCCAAAGTCATTGCAGTCTTGGCATCATGTCTTACTCAAAACGGAATCCTTTGGAGCCCTGACCCTTGGCTGTTGGTTGCACTGATCTAGTTTTGAGGTGAGGGAAAGTGTCTCACATGGCTTCACTAGTAGATCTCCCCTCATTATTCAGAAGACAGGCTCTCTGGAAAACTTTTAAAATTAGAACTTGGCATTATTTAGGGTGATTTAACCGGAAGTTAGTTGGAGTGGATATGGACACAAGCTGCAATTTAACACCACCTCCCCTTGAGGCTGCCCATTCCCCTCCTTAACAGAGTGGGAAGAGCAATTGTTCTCCAGGCCCACACAGACTTGGAATGAGCCAATTGTCCTTAGTTTGTTCTCACTTTGACACTTACTTCCTTTCAATCCAGGACAGGTGCACTAGTCCTTGTAGTATAAGGTGATGGAAATGAACTGGGAAAAACGATGTTTAAAAGGCAACAGGTACCTTAATCAGCCAGATTCAAAGAAAGAATTAGGCAGCTCGCTTATAGTAAACTACATACTCCTGGGACTGCTGCTCTAAGACCATCCATGGGGATTTGTAGAATGCTGTCCAGAAGGGAATTCTACTGGGACCAAGACCGATTCATCCAACCACTATCTTTTAGACCTATGAAATTCTTACAGGCAAATAAGTATGTGTAAGCACCTGGCACTAAAAAATGAGTCATTACTGTTTTAATTGAAACTCTTTCCAATGCTGCAGGAAGTGTCAAGTATTTGTGTTCATACACGATGAGAAGGGTTTTTGTTCCCTAGGGAGTCTAAATGTGGGTCAGAGAAACTTCCCTTTCTCACACTTTGCAAAAGCAAAGAAATTTTGGCCTGCTCACTTATTCCATTTTGTACTATGAGGTGTTACTTAACAACATATGCACAGGTCTTTTATTCATAATAAACCAGGAGAAAAATCGATGACTTGGAATTTATTCTCAGTTAATTTTCTTATTTTCCAGACTAAAAGTGAGTTGCTTGTCTGTCAACTCTTTCTCCTCTGTCCCTGTCCTTCCCAACCACTAACGTTGATAAATGAAGTTTGTTCCTGATTTGTGGCAGGATTTGTCTAGGAAGGGTGTAACATTTGAAGGGGGGTGCATGTGCCAAGGCTTCAAGTTGGCTTCAAAGATGACAAATCACCAATCATGTGTCTTGTGCTTCCCTGCATCAACCCCCTGGCTGTACCCATGTATATTACATCTTTAATTCTGTTTTCCAAAGTATATGAATGCCTTGCTTCTAATTTACTTGCAGACCACCAAAAAGCAGATGCTGGGTTCTAACATCGTTGCCCAATGCACCTGGCTTGAAGGGAAAGATACAATACTCTTCAGACTTTTTTTTTTTCGGTAGTGCTCCTTATGAAATCAGGACCTTGTTCATGCCAGGCAAGTGACATAACACTGTGACACAGCCCCAGCCTTTCTTCAGACTTTTAATAAAAGTCCTGTTTTCTAGACTTTCCCTCCAGCTTCTGACACAAACAAATAATTGCCCAGTGTATTTCCACTCAACTTTCCCAGCTTTGGTTCTCACAATTCTCTCCACACACCTTCACTAATCAACATTCTCCAATGAATTGCACGTGCAGATATTAACATGTGCAGTTCCACACCTGTGTGGTTTTGCCCGATGCCCTTTTAGCCTTGAGTGATCTCTCCTGTTGACATTCTATTTATCCCCCAGGAACCATCTCATACATCATTTCCTCCATGGATTCCCGCCCCACCCCGTTCCTGCAGCTGAATCTAATCATTTCATCTGTGCTCCCACAATACTTTGGACCTGTCTGAAATCTCAATCATATTCTGCCTTGTATTATAATTATTCATGTCTATGTCTGTCTCCTCTATGAGGCCACAGGCTTTTTGATGGTGGGACTGCATCTGACTCATCTTTGTGCCTTTCTAGGTTCCCAGGGCCTAGCAGAGTGCCCTGCAGTCAGCGGCCGAATAAACAATAAACATTTAGAGTCAGAGCTCAAGTACTGTGTTGATTTATTGAACTGTCTGTATGTCTTCTAGCTGTTAATCAAGGAGCTTGGTACAGACCACAATCTCAATACAGAACACAGAACATCTGTGTATGAGTAACTCCAAAAATTTTTAAATGTCAAATTTTTGGAAATTGGTTAAAATTCTTTTGCTTGCATGAAATCTTTGTAGGCCTAGAAGTTAGGGGGGAAAAAATCTAAATCACTGCCTCACCTCCAAGAGTTTCTGCCACAAAACATTTTGCGGACCATTAAGAATGAGGGCTTCTGTTTAGGCAGTACTGGTTAATTTCTAACATAGAAAGTTATTTCTGGCCATAGTGTTAGTGGGTAGATTATTTTTTGCCTTTCTCAATGGCATCATGCCTTGGACAAACACTTCTTTCAGAGAATCTGTCTTTCCGAGGGGGGCTCAGTAATGGGAATTTCTGCCCCAGTGAAATGTGACAACCCTGCCACCACTCCAGCCAGTGTATCACAAGCTAGATTCAGGGTTTCCCTGCAGGATGCTCTTGCTTCTGCCACTAGAAAAACCAAAGAAATTACCTTTAATCCTTCTCTAGAAAAAGACTGAGGGAAAGCACCTTGGAACATACTCCTCTGATACGCAATAAATGCCATTTGAAAATGTTTCCCATGTCAGAAACAATAAATCAGTGGTATGCCAGGTGTCAATCTGTGGTGTATGTGTGGAGTTTTCTTTTCTTCTGAATCCTAGACAGCTTGGAATCTATGCCGTTGATATTCCAGCATGCAAGTTATTATCATGACTAACACAGACAGAATTACCTGCTGCTACATTCCAGGTATGTTTATGTATTTCCCTGTCTAACCTGCTTCCTCCCTCCAGCTGTCTTGGTGTGGGGGAAATGGGGATTTTTTCCCCCCTCCCTTGCATTTTTTCTAACAACTGTGATGTCAAATGCAATTATTTGTGGAGGAATCTGCTGTATGCATGGATGAAAGAGACACATGCAAATCCTCAACAAGAAAGGGAAATACCAGCTATCGGGAACTATGTCCCCAAAGCATGAGGCTCTGGCAGCCCCTACTGAAGGCCCCCTGTGCAGATATTAACAAGCTGAACACAATATGACTTTAGGAATGCAAAAGAAAAAACTGTTTAACATTTGAAAAATCTCCTCCTCAATCTGAGGTCAACCCAGCTAATAAAAAAGCTTCAAAAACTTCTAAAAAACCATGAATAAGCCCCAGATGTTCCCGTTCTCAGCTGAACTTTCCACCAAGTTACTTCGTACCCTCTATTTTTCACAAGTAGACCGATTTCAACCTCTTATGCTGTCCTATCTCTTTCCAAAGAAAATTGCCTCCAGCCGAATTCCTTCTCCCACCCACAGTAACTAATTGTCCATACTGTTATTCATCTCCTTTTCTGCAGAAGAATTAAACTGGCAAGACCCCTTAGTGCAAGGGTGGGGACCTTTTTTCTATCTGGGGCCACTGACTCACAGGGGGAAAAAAATCAATTAGGGGCCACACACAAGTAAGAAGCTGCTAGATTTAGTTTAGTTTTTGTTTGTTTTTGTGGATGAAAGAAAACCTTCATCTCATGACTTAAAAAAAAAAAACAGGCAGAGGAAAACTCCATTTAAAAGACATAATAAATAATAAAAATGAAATACTTTTATGTGTATGCTCTGCCAGATCTTGGGAATGAGGTGGTGGTCAAAAAGAAAGAGAGAGAGGGGGAGGGAGGGAGGGAGAGAGAGATTAGAAAAAGAAATAAAAGGTGAGAAATAGAAATGACAGAAATAAAGAGGCCAGGGGATAAAGGAGAGAAGGTGAAAAATAGACACAAAGAAAAAGAAAAAGGGCCATATACTGGGAAAGGCTTGGCAAGCTTCTAGTTCATGTGTAAGTTGCAGTAAACAGCTTCTTCCAACCTTGGCCCTCCCAGTATTGTGGGCATTAGAGTAAGTTATCACTGCCCTTTGAAATCCTTATTAGCTTTCTAACAGTTTAGGAAAAGTTCTTTCTGTGCTGAGAAACAGCTGCTCTGCTTTGATTTTCAAACTTCAAAGCTATTTTTTGAAATAAAGGTTATTTTCTCAAGAAGGTCTAAAGATTTTACACTTGTGTAAAGGAATGACTGAAAGTCTCTGACATTGCAAAGCTGTCAGATGGCCTTATCTTTGCCCTTTGAGAGATTAGGGCTGTCTTATTCCTTGGAGCCTGCATGTTACATTTGGAATCAGCATTTATTTCATTGATTTGGGTTTTCTTCCATTCAAATCAAACCCAGTTGGGGGTGTAGTTGGATGCTAGTATAGTAGGCCATATAAAGTGGAGATCACATGCACCTCTCTAAGTTAAGAGGAAATAGACCAGCCTTCACAGCTCTTTGTGCCCCTTCTTTTTCCACTGAAAGCTGAACTTCTGAATGTCTGCCTTGCAACTCACTAGGAGAGAGAAACTTGTTTCAAGCTGCTCTACTGATTTTAGAGCTACGTAAATGGTTACTGTACCCTGTTCCTGGAATATTTGGGGGCACATTCTGCTGGTGGCACATGAAGGAAAACAAAATGGAATAGGAAACTGTGTAGAGGAAGGGAAACAAAATAATGAAGTTTAGAAAATAGGGAAGGCGTCAGGGGATTTAGCTCAGTGGCACCATGCCTGCCTTGCAAGCGCAAGGTTCTGAGTTCAAGTCATTGGCCTCTTGAGTCTGATAGGAGGAAGGCTGGAGGGGAGCATAAGAGAAGTGCATACAACTGTGTAGGGCACAGTAACCTGAGAGAGATGATTTTAAGTTGGCAGAAGGGAGGCCCTACTTTGGATATCAAATTCTAAACTTAAGGAACTCATTTCCCTAAGGGGTGGAGGGGGAAAAATATAGAAATAAATTCTAAAATGTGTGGGTCAGTTTGCGAATGATGGATTCATAGTGGGTTTTTCTGGGAAGCTAGCTGCTTGGAGGCCAGGCCTACCTGTGCACACGACTGTTTGTCTGTAAGCAAGTAGTCCCGGGTGGTGTGGGTTACGGGGCTCGCCCTGGGTGTCATTTCTCTAAAAGGTTGTTGGTGCGGCCTTCAGAATTAATAAGGTGACGAAACCTGGGCTATGCGGCCAGGTCAGATAATATTCCTGCCACCTCCTCTTGGGGGTTTGTTATTTTTAAGACAGCCAATAGAGATGGAGGCAGCTCAGCTGGGTTCTGGGGGAGTCTTTGGTTTGCACCTGGGTGGTTTCAATTCTATATCTGTCCTCATCTACTTTAAAATTTGTTTATCTTGAACGCAAATACATTTATTGCTTTTTATGATTTGAAAAATTTGAAAAGGCATTTTGGCAGAGCAGAGAGGTAGAAAACAGAAAATGAAAATTACTGTAATCCTAACATTTTGATACACATTGATTACAGACTTTTTTTCTCCATACACACATATACATACACATTTATTTTTTGGATTAAACTTCAATACTGTCTGATAATTACTTTTATACTTAGCAATATAGCCTGGGTATCTTTCAATATGCAACAGTGTTTTCCAAAATAATTTTTAATGTCTGCAGACTCCTCCATTGTATGGAAGCAGCATAGTTCACATAACAAAACTCCAATTGATAGGTATTTGAATTGCTTTTTAATTTTTTGATACACACTAACAATGGCACTGAAATATTCTTATACAGACATCATTGTGGGTTATCATACTCTTTCTTTGGGAGAAATTGCTAGAGGTGGAAGTGCTAGTTTCCAGGTACTTCAATGGCAGTGTCATAATGGTTCTTATTCCCTCAACAGAGTAAAAGAAAGACCATAGGATTTTAAGTAAAAAGATGTGGTTTCAAGTCCAAGTTTAATCTTTCAGTCACGTATAATCTGAATGTTGGTTTTCTCATCTGTAAAAGAGAATATTAATGATAACTACCTCATAGGATAGTGATGAGGAATAAATATGGTAACATAAAGGATTTACATTGATGGATTTCAAAAATTTTAAAATGCTTAAGTGCAGCGAGTCTTATTTTCTTATTAACATCTCTCTGTTGTTAAGAACTTAGAAACACCTTTGGAGTAGGTCCAGTATCCTAGATGTTCCTCATACAGAGTGGGACTCCCAAATCTCCGAGGTCATGCCATTATCCAGAAAACTACTTCTGAATTCCCAGTCCTGATCCAGCTGTCTCTAGGGGCAAGTGGGTCTTTCAATCTAGCAGACATATGGCTACCATATATGTAGTGGCATTTGCCTCCCTAAAAGTTCTGTGCTGCCTAGCATTCACCTGGTGATTGTTTGCTATTGTCTGCTGTGCTGGGGAGGAAAGTTTATCATGTTCTCTTCCTCATTGGGCCCTCTATAAATACACCCAAATCGCGTGGGACTGAATTGAACACTGGCGAGAAACCAACTTTAGCAGGAAGAAAGAGATCAGTTGCATTACAACACAACTTGCAATTCCTTTTCAAACTTCTGGTGCTTTTGCTTTGGAAAAAAACTGCTGCTGTTCATCATTGCCAACCAAAGGCATTTATAGATTACGCGTTTTTTTTTTAAACCTACATGGGAGCACATGGCAAACATGGTGTTCTGGTGTTCTTTATGGTTGTGAGACATTCAGTCAAATTCTGGGATTCAGAAGTGCTCAATAAATGCCACTTGGTGTTGAGCACTGCCTTTCTCCAGGTAATTTTTCACCACTTTCCTTTAAAGACATAGTCACAAAGGTGATAGAGGGGAAAAAAAATCAACTTAAAATAGAAATTCTTAAATTCTGTGGAAGATAAAGGTGGATAGATAGGAAGGAAAGGAGTGAGAAGCCAAGGCAAAAGCAGTATTTTCTGCCCCAGGGAAGGTGGCATGGAATAAGTGGGAGTCAAAGAAATATGGGACTTGTAAAAGAAAGGCAACCCTTCTTTTTGTGCCAGAGGAAAAATGCTACATAAAAAAGTTGTTTGGGGATCAACAAAACAAACTATATAAAGTAAAATATAAACAGAAGTCATGTTGGAGACTAGAGCTATACGAAAACAAAGATTAAGAAAAAAAGATTATAGGTCCCTAGAAGCCAAGGGCAGCATTATCTTATTGATTTTTCCAGTTCCTGTACCTAACACAGGACAGATGGTGAAATAAGCAATGGCAATGGCCAGAGGACAGAAAAGAGTCTCGGACAAGGAATATTACAGGGAAGGAGAAGAAGGCCCCTGGGGATTGACTACAGGGAAGAGAGTTCAGGAACAGTGGCATCAGCAGGGAAGTGATAACTTAAAACAAGTGGGACACAGTAAGTCCAAAGAACGTGCTGAAAAGAAACCAAACTATCTACTAACCCGTCCTTCCTCACAGGGGAAAGCATGAGAAACGTGTGCAGTAAGGACAAGTGTGTAAAAGATTTTGATCACTTTATTCACTTTTGTAACCCACAAATAAGAAAGTTTTCTAATAGCTAGTTACCTACACCTGAGGCATGAATCACCACAGGACTTCAAGACCCAGGAAGACTGGAGTCTAGAAATAAAATAGGCACTTGAATTACTGTTTCATCTCAAGTGCTCAAGTCCCAACAAGCTGAGCTTGGAGTTGGAAGGAGGTAGCCAAGAAAAATGAAAAGTTCTTATTACTCAGGCTTTGACAGATAAAGTAGGTTTTCTATCTTTGTTCAATACCATATTTTAAAGCAACAAAATAGGCAAAACAGGAGGGAGTAAGCCACAGCCTGGGGTCTCTATTAAAAAAGAATTACATTGGATAAGAGCCACAACATAGCCACTAAGTAAGAGTCACAAATGGGAGACCGAATAGGATGAAACTTGGTGGATTTTCCAGCTTCTATCAAGTTGTGGAGCTTCCAAATTAGTGGAATGAGGAATTATGTATAATACATGATCTACCCTACTGTATTTCTCAAGAAGGTGAGCAGGGGCTATTCAAGATGACTTTTTTGGGGAAGACTCAATATTCTGTACAGGTTTTAAAGGCAAAACACCAATGTAAGTTTTTAGAATTGTTTCATTTGTTTGCTTTGTAGCACTAGATATTGAACCCAGGGCCTTCCCACTGAGCTACACACCCCCCCCAGCCCTTTTTGTATTTTTTATTTTGCATAAGGTTTGCTAAGTACCGAAATGGATTCAAACTTATGATCTGGCTGTCTCAGCTTCCCAGAGTCCCACCACACCCAGCGATTTTCCATTTTTTAATGGTTCACAGGATCTCCCTAGTTTTTGCTTTCCCTCTGGACATACACATACATTTTCTCCTCCACATTTATATCTGTCCCATGTGTAAAATACTTTCATCCCATCCCAAAAGCCCTGAAAGACTCAACCCATGACAGTGTCAACTCTAAGTCCAAAATCTCATCTAAATATCATTAACCCAGAAGCCCCAGATTTCATTATTCTAAATCAAGTATAGCTGAGATTATGTATATGGTCCATCCTAGGGAAAAATTTCTCTCCATTTGTGTACTTATGAAAGTAGAAAACTAGATATCTGCTTTTCAAATATGGTGGGGCAGCCATAGGACAACAGTTATAGATATTCTGACCAAACTAGGGGGGAAATCTTTCATTCGATCATGCAGTCAATGCATATTGGTTACTCCCATCTACCAGCCACTATTCTATCAGGTCTACAGTCCTCCGCTCTACCAGCTGAGCTATCGAAGGGTGCACAGCAGCCACTATTCCAAGAGCAGAAGGCATAGGCTGTAAACTAGCTCCTCTATTGTCTAACTGAAATACTTTGCTGGCCTTCGTGGCACCTGCTCTGACCAGTTAGAAGGGCACAAGTGTGTAAAGGAGAGAAGAAGCAACGGCCAGTGGCAGCCAGGGCATTGCGGTGAAAGATGAGGTCAGCTCCTTGTCAGCATGTGCTTAGATATAACTGAACAAGCAGGGCCCTATTTATAAAGTGTATAAAGTTCTGAGAGACTGTTGCAAGGAAATAGCACAAACTACACGTAGCTGCAGCAATTAGAAAAACACAGGAGTTAGTAACAAATAGGGAAAATGTGTTCGAAGAAGGTATGGAGATGGTGAACAGTCACTACTTCCCTCTGGTTGCCCCATTCCTCTTTGTGAGGCTGTCACGAAACACAGTGGTCTCTCCAACACATCTAAGCACCCACAGTGGCAGCTGAAGAAAAACACTATAATCTCTCCCGATCTTTCTCACAGTTTCGGTAATTTTTGAGACTTCAGTGAATGGATGGCACTCAGCATTCAACAGCCAAGGAGCCACTTTTAATTGGAATCCTGGCTAAAAAAAGTGTAACAAATTGATTAAAGGGTAATAGTTAACACATTCATCAGGGAATCTAAATACCTCATTGTGAGAACTTTTGCTTAAGGTTCAATGAGGGACAAATCTCTGCAGGTACTAGAATTTTCCTTTCATTTTCTACTGTGGGACCTGGAGAAGCTACTGGTTTGCTTTGAGAGGATCACACTGTACTATCTTCTTCTACTGAGGTCCAAACTACTGCCAGCTATGAGTCCCTCCTCTGTCCTGGCTAACGGCCAAAAGATGATTGGCCCAACTTTAGAGACAAAGCAATTCTCATTCGCTAAACTATTTCATCAGTTGGTGGAAAGGAAGGTTAATGAATTTTAATAACAGGCTTCATTTCCTTGCCTTGTAAAGCCTGTCAGGCTTAGCTGGACTCCTTGCCTCCAATTTCTGGTCTCTAAAACACCCTTCACGCTGCCAGCAGTTATCATCACAAAACATTGCTCTGACAGGACCATTCCCATGCTCCCATCCTTCACGGGCTCTCTACTGCCCACTGAGGAAAGCTCATATTCCTTACTGCACTACTCATGGCCCTCTGAAAGTCTGAACCACCTTTCCAGCCTCACCTTCCACTCCGGTTGTGGTGTCAGCCCTCTAGCTGCATAAAGCTATGAATACATTTTCCTGGCTTTGTGCTGCTGCTCACACCACATTCCTCTGCCAGGAAGGGCCTTCCTTCCAATCTCTGTCAAAATTCTCCTCATCTTTCAAAGGCTGGCTTAAAGATGACCTATTTTGAAGTCTTGTCTAATTCCCTCAGTAGGAAGTCTTCCTTCCCTTCTTTGGGCTAGCATAGTTGTAGGTTTGTATTTCTCTTGTGACACTTAGCACACTAGGCCTTGAAAGCAGGGATGTGCCCAAGTTATCTCTGCACCCTCGTGCACAGCCCCTACTCCCAGAGTTGGCACACAGAGCTATTCAACATTGGATTAATAAATCTAGGTGGAGAGGATATATGCATAATGTGATGACAAATGTGTAAGTGTGTGGAGGATTCTGTGTGTCCTTATCAATAAAACCCATCAAGCAGCAGTACACAAAACATGGGAATAGATAAACTAACTCCTACCTGGACATGGTGACACACACCTATAATCCCAGCACTCTGGGAGGCTGAGGTAGGAGGATCACAAGTTCAAGCCTAGCCTGGGGAACTTAGTGACTTAGCAAGGCCCTGTCTCAAAAATAAAAAATTAAAAAAAGGTCTGAGGATGTAGCTCAGTATGAAAGCTTTGGGTTCAATCCCGAGTACTACAAAATAAAAATAAAAGTAAAAACAAAACTCCTAAATAGTATATAAAAATTGAGCTTTATTTTTGCCTTATGCATTTCATTTTGTAAATGAGTCATAGAAGTAGAGTTTTAACTGACATCCAAGAACAGCAGACAAGAACAAAAGCCATTCAACTTAGCAGACACTCAGTTCTGAGCTCAATCTCAACATCTTATAATGAAACCTGTAGCTTTGAGAATAATTTGTAGTGTGAGTTATCAGATTGCAATTATTGATCAACCAATTTGCCGCACAATAGGTCAGAGAATGACATAATTAAAAAAGAAATCAGGAATAGGAGAATTGCTCCCCACAGAGATATCCTTATCCTATATTTGTGTCTGGCAAACAAAGGCAACAGCACCAGTGGGTTCTGGTCTGGAGATCTTTCAGCTCTCCACTGTCTTCAAGAATCCATATGCAGCTATAACGAACTGCCTCTAACTTGGCTTAATCTTTTGTATTAGCTCATTAATGAGTCTGGATTCCTTCCCCATTTTCCTTGGTACCTCAGGCAGGGACAAAAGCTCAGGCAGCAGGGGGCAGCTTTCTTTTTGCCTGACAACAAGTGGTCACTGGTCCCCTTGTGGCTCACAAAATCCACAGTTCTTTGAAGGCAGAGCTTGTGGAATGGGTCTCATCTGCCCCAGGCTCTGCAATACAAAATAGAGCTTTAGGAATTTGGGCCTTAAGCAGTGTTCTGGCATCTGTGACATCACCTCAACAGCTGACAGTGATGGTTCCTCAAGAAAGCTCAGCAGCCCCAAGCCCTGTGAATTCTTTCTGCTCTGTTGGCATGTGGAATATACACACACTCACAAACATATTCTATGCTGCTCAAAATCATTCTAAATACCTCCTGGAAGACATCTGCCAATAAGGATAATCATGTCACATTTTAAATATAGGAACCTTTCAGTGTCTTCAACCAGAGAGCAAAATGCAAAAAGAAATGTAGATTAACTTGCCTTGAACTTTATAGCACTGAAGTCTCTCTACTTGAGTCTAGCCTTCTATGAAAGGTCCTGGTGGGGCTGAAGATTAAAATGGGACTTTTGGATCATGTGCTAAGCTCTCGAAGCTGTGCTCCAAGGGCAGTTTGCCTATTTATAGAGCATTTACTTCAGGGCAGAGTTCAAACTTGGGAAAATCTAAAGAACTCAAATTTAAGTATATTCATATATATATATATATTTAATTTACCAACTTCGTTTTTTATTCAGTCACTTTGAGCCAAACTTAACTTTAAATAGTTCAAAAATCTGTTGAGGTTTGGCTAGATATATTTTTCCAAGAATCTTTAGAATTTAGCTTATATTTAGAATTTTTAAATCACTTAAACACCCCAAACTATAAAAGCTACAGTCTCTCCATTCCAGAAACGGACAAACTGAGGGCACAAGACTCAAATCACTTAAAAGGTCATTCTTGATTGTCCCTTATGATAACTCTTTATATAGCAACAATATGAAGAAAAAGAGTAGCTATAATTTTGAGTGTCTACTACATAGCGTATCTAATACTTGTACTAACCATTCAAGATATGTAATAGTATACCCATTTCACAGATATTAGGAAAACTGCACTTACGAATGTTAAATAATTTGCTCTAAAGCCAAATAACTCCAAAGTGGAATATCTATCAACTAAACATAGATCTGTTTGGCTCTAAAGCTACTGTTCTTTATCCCAAAGTAGATATCCTAGTGCTGTAGCCCCAAACTTCTCACTGTGACTCTAAATCATATGCCAATAATGCTTTACAACTAAAACAGGTATTATTGGTTTAATAGAAATTCCTGTAGAACAGTGAAGCTTACAATCGTCAAACAGTCCTTTTTAACCTTTAAGCAGGGTAAAGAGCATCTTTCTAGTCATTTACTTCCATGTCTCTCCCTTCTTATCTATCTGTCTATCTATCTATCAATCATCGTCTTCTCTGCCAATATTCCCCACATCTAAAAGGCTGTTAGGTGATCACTACATTTGAGGGATATTGTTTTGGATTAGTGAAGGTTTTATAGTCCCTCTTGCTGTTTCCATCATAAGTAAAAATAAACATGCTTTCTAAGTTGGGTTTCCCCTATCATGCTTATGTGCTTGTGCTCATGAATCTAGAATGTAATACTTTACACAAATCCCTCTAAAGTTTTACCTTGGTAGTTTTCTTCTGTCACTGCAGCCTGCTGAGATATTTTTGGATCCCAACCGCATTATTTTAGCTAATGCTACCTTCTTTTATGCCATCACTTAATATTAGAAGCATGCCTTCTCTGTCTTCAGTTAAGTCACTGGTAAAAACTTTAGGCAATAAGGGTCAAGTACAAAGCAAACAAGTAAAGGCTTCTCTCCAGACTGGTATCTGTTTGTTAATAATGTATTCTTCAGGTTTAATAATCAATTAGCTAAACATTTATCAAACTGGATGATCACTTTGCCAACATTTCTTATTACTCACTTAAAAATAAATCCTAGGAATCTCTGTCAAAAGCCTTGCTGAAATCCAGAAATACCAGTCTGTGCCATTCCTCTGATCCAGGAAGATACATGCACACATAAGGGGAAGTGGCCAGATTTGTTCTGAGTGAGCCCACTGTGGCTCCTAGGAATCACCATGACTACTGCTGACAGCTCATGCTCTCTACAAATCTAGAATAGAATTTTGCTATTATCAATATCAGCATCCCTAATATTGGTTTATGATTTCCACAATCCAATGTGCACCCATGAATGTGAAAGTAAATAATGGTGTCCAACTCCCATCTTTTAGCTCTTCTTCTATTTGTTGTGATGCCCTGAAGTTTACTGACAGGGATATCATGATACTAACATAGGACTCCTCATTGCCCTCTGACACAACTGACCTGAACTTGGCCCTAATTTTTCATGGCATATGATAAAAGTAGTTACTTAGCTTTCTGTGGGTTTTGTTAGCTACTCACCAGTAATATAGAATGCTGTGAGAAGGGAGGACTGAGGAAACTATGGACTCTGAGAAAACATCTAGATGAACTTATTAAGACTATATTTTAAAACTCTTAAGAAATTATCCAGTAAAAACCAGTGCATATAATAATGTGATTTTCACTTTGGACATTAAATAGAACTCTGCTGGAGACACTCCATTTAACAGTTGCTATGCGAAATCACTGTGGTTGGTATCTAAGGAAAGCATACAGTTAGGAATACAGGATTGACTTCATTAACAGCATCTAGTCTCCACTACGTACCAATCATGAGCACAAATGTGTATGGTCATGGGTCAAAAGAATTTATAGTTGAAAGGTCTCAAATAATGATGGATATACAGGACTGGGACTAAACTTTTGTCTGGGGCAATTAACAAGGGCCTATCATCCAGAGCCAAGCATGTCTGGTGTGTGTAGAGAAGCTAGTTCAAGACGAAAAAGCTCACTACTTTCTTCTCATTGCATTTTGCCACAATCTGAATGACATGGGTAAGAATTAGCACTGGGAAAATAATGCAATGACAGGATTTCAGAAATGCTTTTCAATAATAGCATTCAATGTCAATGGTCTTTACTTCCCAATCATACGCCACAGACTGGCAGGTTAGATCAAAAAACAAAACCCCAACCATATGTTACTTGCAAGATACATACCTCATACACAAAGTAACACACAGAGAGAAAGTGAAACTATGAAAAATTGACACTCCATGTACCTGCAACCTGAAAACAAGCAGGAGAAGCTTCGCTATTTTCATACAAACTAAATACTGATAAAAGGAACAATTTAGTAGGAAGAGGTGACTATTATACATGCATCGAATGTTGGCACATCCAATTTCAGAAAACAACTACTGGACAGATATAGACCAATACAATAATAGTGGGGAAGTTCAACACCCTACTCTCACAATAGATCAACTAGGCCAAAAAAAATCAACAAGGAAATACCAGAGTTGAAGCACACAATTGAACAAATAGACTTAGCTGGTATCTACAGAGTGTTTCATCCAACAACAGCAGAATATATATTTTTCTTAGTGGCACACAGAATTTTCCCCAAAATAAACCACATATTAGGCCATAAGTCATGCCTAAATAAATATAAAAGAACTGAAATAATATCCTGCCTCCTATTATATCATAATAGTATATGCAGAAAAAGGATAAACAAGATCAATAAACCCTTAGCCTTAGCAAAAGAAAAAAGACAAGACTCCTATCAATGCTATTAGAAATGAAAAAAGGTAAAATCACAATGTACACCACTGAAATCTACAGAATTACAAGAAATTATTTTGAGATCTTATATTCCAATAAATTGGAGAATCTAGAAGAAATAAATTACTAGACACACATGAATTACCAAAACTGAATCAAAAAGATATAAAAACACTTAATAGACCAATAATAGGCAATGAAATAGAGACAATAATAAAAATCCTACCAACTATAAAAAGCACAGGATCCAATGGATTCACTACTGAATTTTACCAGAACTTTAAGGAAAGAACTAACACTAATACTCCTTAAACTCATCCATGAAACTGAAACTCAGTCCTTGAAGCTGGAATTACCCTGACACTAAAACTGGACAAGGAACCCCCCCCCAACAAAGAAAACTATAGGTCAATTTCCTTAATAAACATAGATGTACTGCCTGCCTCACAAGCACAAGGTCCTGAGTTCGATCCCCGGTTCCAAAAAATAAAGTACAGAAAAACATAGATGTAAACATCTTCAACAAGATACTTGCAAACAGAGTATGACAAATCATTAAAAAAGATCATACATCACAACACTGACATTCCATCTCACTACAGAAAGAATGGCTATCATTAAGAAATCCACCAGTAACAAATGCTAGCAAGGTTGTGGGGAAAAAGGAACCCTTCTCTATAGTTGGTGGGATTGTAAATTAGTACAACCAATATGGAAATCAGTATAGAGATCCTTCAAAAAAACTAAAACTAGAGGTTCCATCTTAACCAGTTATTCCCCTTCTTGGAATCTTCCTGAAAGAGTTCATAGTACTGTACCACAGCGATATATGTACACTCATATATGTTTATAGCAGCATAATTTGTAATAGCTAAGTCTCGGAAACAACCCAGACACCCATCAACAGATAAATGGATAAAGAAAATGTGGTTTTATATACAATGGAGCACTATTCTGCCATAAAGAAGAATAAATTTGAGATATTTTTAGGTAAATGGATGTACCTTGAGACCATATTTTAAATGAAACAAGTCAGACACACATGTTTAAATATCACATTTTTTCCCTTGTGTGAGAAACCGAAAGCTTAAATAAGGACCAAAATGGCTGATAGATATTGGGAAGTAGGAAGAAAATGTTTAAATGGGAGGGTGACAAAGGAGGGGGGAGGGGAAAGAGAAGGAAGGAAAAAGGAAAATAGAAGGAAAAAATGAAACAATACTTGTGTAAATAAGGAGGAGAAGAAGTGTTGGAGGGCAGGGAGGGTAATGGGGGGAAAAAAAGAAGAATCAAGGTATATTATGTACAGGTACATATGATTCCCTATAATAAATGTGATCATTACATCTATCAAAAGAGTACCAGTAAAATTAATTAAGAAAAAAGAAAAAGTCACCTTCATCCCAGGGATTCAAGGACATTTCCACATACATAAATCAATAAATATACTACATGAAAAGAATAAAAATCACATGATCACCTCCGTAAATGCAGAAAACTCTTTTGACAAAATCCAACATAAATTCAATATAAAAACCCTGATAAAAATAGGTATAGGAGGACCTCACTGCAAACTGATAAAAGCAGTTTATGACAAACCCACTGCCAACATCATACTAAATGAGGAAAAACTGGGAGCATTCTCTCTAAAATTACGAACTAGGTAAGGGTGTCACTTTCACACTCCTGTGCAATGTAGTATTTAAATTAGCTAGAGCAGTCAGGCAAAAGAAAGAAGTAAAGGAGACATGGATAGGATAGCAACAAGTAAAACTATTTTTACTTCCAGATGACATGATCCTTTACATAGAAGATTCAAAAAAAAATTCACTGGAAGACATTTAGAGCTCATTAACAAATTCTCCACAGTGGCAGGAAACAAAATCAACACACAAAAATCGATAGTGTTCCAGCAAGCCAAAAAGGAACCCCCTGAGAAAGAAATCAGGAAAACAATCCCATTTACTATAGCTTCAAAATAATTGTCTAATAATTCACCTAACCAAATAAGTGAAGACTTTTATAATAAAAGCCATAGTACTCTGAAAGAAATTGAAGAGGATATTAGACAATGGAATGACAGGGCCGGGGATTTAGCTCAGTGGTTTCGCTGCCTGCTGCTCAAGCGCAAGGACCGGAGTTCGATCCCCGGTACCAAAAAAAAAGACAATGGAATGACATCCCCTGTTCCTGGATATACAGAACCAATATTGTTAGAAAGGTAATATTACCAAAAATAATACATAGATTTTAATACAATTCCAATTAAATTACCAATTCATCACAGAGGTAGGAAAAAATAACACTAAAATTGATATGGAACCAGAAAAGACCAAGAATATTTAAAGCAATCCTGAACAAAAAGAGCAAAGCAGGAAACATTACAAGCCCAGATTTCAAGTTATATTACAGAGCTACAGTAATAAAAATAGCATGGGACTGGCACAAAATAGAAATGGTGATCAGTGGAATAGAATTGAGGATGCAGAAACAATGCCACATACCTTTAGCTATCTGGTTTTTGACAAAGAAGCCAAAAACAAATACTGGAGAAAGGATAGGCTTTTTATTTTTAACAAAGAGGGGTGGGAAAACTAATTATTCATGTAGTGAAGAATGAATCCATACTTGTGTCTCTCACTGTGTACAAAAATCAAATCAAAATGGATCAAAGGCATATATATAAAAACAGAAGCACTTGAATCTGCCAGAAGATAAAATAGGTAAAACTCTTGAAGACACAGGCATAGGCAAGGATTTTCCAAACAGAACCCCAGTTGCACAAGAAATAATACCAACAATCAACAAAAAGGATTGTAGTAAATTAAAAGGCTTCTGCACAACAAAGGAAATAGCCAACACAGTGAAGAGACAAGCTACAGAATGTGAACAATTTTTGCCAGCTATTATTCAGGGGGCTAATATCTAGAATATATTAAAAAAAAATGCAAAATACTAGGTCCCTTAAAATAAAACTCAATCAAAAAATGGGCAATTGAAATGAACAGACCATTCTCAAAAAAAATACAAATGGCCAATAAGTACATGGAAAATGGTCAGCATCTTTGGCCATTCAAGAAACACAAATCAAAGCAACACTGAGATTCCCATCTTACTCGAGAAAGAATGGCTATCATCAGGGACTGCAAAACAACAAATGCTGGTCAAGTTGTGGGGAAAAACAAACTCTTGTACATCATTTGTGGGAATGTAAACTAGTAAGTACAACCACTATGGAAATCAATATGGAGAGTCCTCAAATAACTAAAAATAGAAATGTCATTTGACCCACCTATTCCTCACCTGGGTGTCTTCCCAAAAGATTTAAAGATATCATGTTACAGTGACACAAGCATACCTATGTTGACAGCAGTACAACTCACAATTGCTAAATCAGGGAGGCGACCTATATGCTTATCAACAGAAGAATGGATAAAGAGAATGTAATATATATACATATATATATATATATATCTCACACAATAGAGCACTACTCAGTCACAAGGAAGGATAAATTTGAGTAATTTATAGGAAAATGGGTGGATCTTGAGATTGTAATGGTAAGTGAAATGAACCAGACACAGAAGGATAAATATCACATGGTTTCTCTCATACACGAAACCTAAAATATAAATAATTTAAAGAGCAAAATGAAAGATAGTAGGGAAAAGGGAGGCAGACTTTGTGGAAATGGAAAAGGAATTTGGGAAAGGAGGAGATGTAAACATGGGGGAAGTAAAACTGATCACGATGTGATAGTATGGGCACCAACTCTCAAGATGAATGTAATTATGTATTGCAAAGATATACCAACAATTTAAAAAAACCTAAAAATTTAAATTTGAAAATATCAGATTAAAAAACAAAAACGCAACACTTTGGCTCCCTAGTACTAGAACAAGGACCTTCAATTCTCACTTCCAATAGGAATCATGTTACCCTCCCCCCAAGTCATTCATATTCTCCTGTTGGGTCTCTGTGTTGACCCATGTTCATTTTAAGAGGTTGCTGGTGGAGTCTGGGGGACTTTTTTGGCTTCCTTTTGTATTGTCGACATTTGATGCATTCATTAAATGAACGCTCAAATAAAATGGCTTACATGTAATTAAACCTTTTATGTGAGCTTGCCGAGCACCTTGAGATTTTTATAGGTTTTATAGTTGGAACCTCTTAAGTGAAATCTGACAGAAAACTAATAACTAAAAAAGACTTTGAAAAATTGATCTGTTCTGATTTCAACAGGGATGGGGGACTCTAAACAACACGTATCGCACCTCTCTCACATTCTGTATGGAACACAATATGAACACACTGCCCTAAACAACTAATCTGCCTGGCATATAAGCCCACTGACTAATATGATGCGAATTTTTCTATTCTGGAAGAAGGGAAGAGGCAGTAGGTAAATTAGTATAGGGCGTCCCCTAAGGTGGAAGAATTGAGATCCAGGGCTTGAAAGTGAAAGGATGACTGACTCTGAATGCAGACAAGAGCCTCAGTCAGCTTCTGTAAGAGGGTTTAAAGCTAGAGCAACAGGTCCTGCTGACTCTGCCTGCTTTGGGTTCAGTGATCCCAGCAGTGAACGGATCCACCCTATGTATCACCTGCTCAGTGGGTTTAATGAGGTGGTGAGCAACAAAGTATACTTGTTATGACCAAACCTAGTTAATATCCATAATGAGATAAATAATTAGCAAATTCATGTCTCATACCATGCAACCTTTTGTTCCAAAGATGAACTGTTCAATTATGGGCTGTCATGATTTTGAGTACTTATATGCAAGAAAATGTGTTTGCATATTTGCAAATGTGTTTGCACTGTACAATAGCTTAAGGTAAAAGAGTATGGTGCTACAGAATATCAATCTGTTTATTTCCCAATCCCAGTGATGTCATTTACTGGCAGTATGGCTTTGGACAAGTCATTTCCCTCGCTTGGCTTTAATTGTTACCTAGACCTTATGACTCTACACTTATATAACTTGACCTTTCAGCTTAGAAACTGGTCAGTATTGAGCATGAAAGGTGCTTTAAATAGAATCTAAATGCAGAAATTAAATGACAGCAGCAAAGGTTGAGTCTTTTGAATTGATTGATCAATTAAAATATATAAATATATATAAAATGCATAAATATGTGTATATATAGTTTTCAGTCTGTATATGCTACTGTGTTAGTTGCTATATAAAAAAATAACTATATATTTTATCCCATCCTTAAGGAGCTTATAGTTCAAAGATAAAACATGTTCATAAATACACATAGGTGAAAAGTTATCTCTGAATTCCCCAAATTATATATATATATATATATTTATATATATATAGATAGATATATTAAAGATTTATAGAGAGCAACCATTTGTAACTGTTTCTTAAAATACTGAGCTGGATGTAAATGTAATAAAATATGAGACTCTATGGATTTCAAAGATAATTTAGAAATATATTTTAACTTTGTAAACCTGGTTGTCTATACAGTTTGGTAGATTTCCCCTTTCATAGAGAATTTGTCTCTCTCCATAACTAACACTTCCAATGCTTCTACTTTTTAAAAACTTATGAGAAAGTACAATCAGTAATGAAAATAATTAATGCATTTTCCTGCATTGCTCAATCAGGAGTACCATAACACAGCTACTCACAACATGCTAGCTCGACATTCCTGAGTCATCTTCCATTTTTGAGTAATTGAATATGCAAGGACTACAATACATGATCCAATTTAAGTACTTTTAATCCTGTATATTCTAAATATAGCAAATGGTTCATTTTCAAAATATTTAATATGAACTACTTGGGAATTCTTTTTGGTGTGGAGTTATTAAACTGTACATAATAATTAAGATATTAAAAACACATGTTTCCCAAAGCCACCAGACATTGTAATTATTTTTCAGGCTATTAAGCAAAATGACAGACTATTTTTTAATGATAAATGTATTTTGGAATGTATCAGCTAATTCCCCTTTACTTCATGAAATAATATGTTTCTCCACAGAGTCTAGGTTTGGTATTTAAAGACTAATTCAAATTGTCCTTTTGTGACTCAGAAGTCATTCGTTGGCTCTTGTTAACACACAATTGTAGATGCTCTGTCTTACACACACACGCACACACACACACACATACCACACACATTCTGGTTTCATATGGAAATGGCAATTACTAGAGTTCTGCCATGCCATTTGTATGTGAAGAAGCATGATATAATTGCACCTGCAGAAGATCTTTTATTTAAATTCAGATTTTAAAAGGTTTCTTTTATTTAGAGATTTTAGATCAATGTTAGTTTTTCTAGCAACTATGGGACGAGATTGATGCTTTATAATTCACTGGTACTATTGTGAGAACACCATGAAAACAAGTTACTTAAGATTGTTTTCGGCGGAACACGCTGAATCAGCCTGCTGCAGACAGGCAGGTCTGCAGACGCCATACCAAGCTCGCCAGTCACGCGGAACACGCCGAATCAGCCTGTGCCTGGGCAGCAATCCACTGGACACCATCCCCCACCCCACCCCACCCCCGCTCCTCTGGCCTCTTCTCTGTACAGCCACCTGGTTCCACACTACAAAGATGCAGAGGACACCGGACCACCAGACCACTGTACTGGGTAAATCTTCACCTCCCATCAGGACCGGGATTATCTTCAGGGGAAGGGCAGCTGGAACCTGCAATACAACTCTGCAGAGTTCAACCCTACGGGAGGACAGGGAGCTCAACTTGGGACTTGCAGCCAGAAATCTGCCTGAATCTCACGGGTCTGCGACTAGCTTGCTGAGACTCACTGACTTATATCTGCACACTGCTACCCACGTTGTCTTTTGTGACAGCAGAGACATATCCTGAAAGAGGCCCTTCATCTTCATTGTTATTTCTTATTCCCCAAATTAGTATTATTAGTTTCTTTTTTTTTCAATTTTCTTTTCTTTTACTCCTCTTATCTTTAATTTTTTTCCTACTCTTTGCAAATATTTGTTTTTCCCTCCTTTTTTTTCTTTTCCTCTTGCTTTTCTCTTTCCTTTCTCTCTCTCTTACACTCACAGTCTTGCTCTCCCACATTGTTCATCTTCCCTTTTTGTCCCTGTTTTGGTCCTCATTCAGAGTTCTTCTTTATTTCCCTATTATTCTCTTTTTCCTTCTCACCTGTGTCCTCTGACCACACTGCTAACCTTCCCCTATCCTTCTTTCCATTTGTCCCTCCCTCTCCAACCCCTTCTAACTCCCCATCCCAAAGGGTAAAGTTGTTATATTGAAGAGTTTATTCACTATATGTTGGGTTGGTCCTCGATCTTGATTTAATTCATACAGCTAAAGGTGATAGATTAATAACTACCACAAAATGTCATTTTCAAAGATGTACTTGATGTAGTGGTGTTGCTGATTGTATCACTTGGGCTAAGGTGTTGTTATTGATCTAGTCAATGAACCTTCCTAGTATAAGGAAAATGAGATAGCCTTAGAGTCATTAGAGACTCAAAACTTAAAGACCAGCTATGTCTGGAAGACACCTCTGAGAAGCAATCATTCCATAAGGGTTCTAAGTGCAAGCAACAAAGATACCTACAATAAGCAATTTCAAACTATCAACCCAGGAGTTAAACCAAGGACAGTACCAAAAACAAAAATGAGAAGACATTTAAGCAAGGCACAAACTCAGACTTCCACCCCACCAAGGGTAAATCCTGGGGGAAATGAGATGGAAAAGTCCCATAACCAACCACCTGGATACCCTGAACTGATAGCACAGGAAGTAACAAAAAAGATGAATGAGGCTCTAGAAAAATTCAAAGCAGAAATAATCTCCTAGATATCTACAGAGATGGTGAGCAGAGTAAAAGACATGATTAGAGGATCTAGAACAGAAACAGATAAAAAAAATAGATGAACTCAGAAGCATGCTGGAAGTCAGGAATACCCAGCATAAGAAAGAAACGGAAACCATGATCGCCCAACATAAGAAAGAAATGGAATCCATGAAACAGATTCAAACAGGTATTCAGGAGATCAAAAACTCCACTGAGAGTATCCACAGCAGATTAATGGAATCTGAAGATAGAATATCAAATACAGAAGACAGGATCGCAGTTAGAAACCATGAAAATAGAGATTTCTTAAAAATAGTAAGGGACCACGAGAAATCAATCCAACAACTGCTAGATGATGCAAAGAAGAATAACATAAGACTGATAGGAGTCCATGAAAAAACAGGAGAAAGCATCATTGACATAAAAAAACTGTTCACAGAAGTAATAGTGGAAAACTTCCCAGACAGAGGTAGGGAACTGGACATACAGATAAGTGAGGCATATAGAACTCCACCAAGCCATGATCAAAAAAAAATCTATATCTAGACATATAATAGTCAAGATCCCAGAAACCCAACAGAAAAACAAAATTCTACAGGCAGTTAGAGAAAAGAAACAAATCACCTACAAAGGAAAGCCCGTCAGAATCACAGCAGACTTCTCAACACAAACCCTCAAGTCAAGGAGAGCCTGGAGTGAAGTATTTCAAGCCCTAAAAGAAAATAACTTCCAACCTAGACTGTTGTAGTCTGCAAAATTATCTTTCAAAATTGATGGGGAAAGTAGATACTTCCACAAAAAAGAACACCTGAGAAATTTCATGAACTCTGAACCAGCACTACAAGCAATTCTAAACAATATCCTAGAAAAAAGCAATGAAGGCCACAACTCCATGAGGCCCAACAGAGGGAAGCCACCAGGCAAGGTAAGACATTAAAGGGAAAGGGGGGAAAAATAAGAAATAAAAGAGCCAACAAAAGTAAAACATCATGACAAGGATAAATCAATATCTATCAATTATAACCCTTAATGTTAATGGCCTCAATTCACCAATCAAAAGAAATAGACTGGCAGAATGGATGAAAAAGGAAAATGCAACAATATGCTGTATACAAGAAACACACCTAACTCAAAAAGAAGCTCATAGACTGAAAGTAAAAGGATGGAAAACAGTTCTCCATGCCACAGGAACCCAGAAGAAAGCAGGGGTAGCAATCCTATTTGCAGACAAAGTAGATTTCAAACAAAACTAATTAAGAGAGACAAAGATGGTCACTATATCCTTGTGAAGGGAACAATCCAAGAGGAAGAGATGACAATCATAAATATATATGTACCAAATATGAATGCCCCCAACTCTACAAAACAAATATTAATAGACATGAAAAACCAAAGAAACACTGACACAATTGTAGCGGGGGACCTCAATACCCCACTATCACAAATAGACAGATCATCTAGACAGAAAGTTAACAAGGAAATTCTAGAGCTCAAACAAGCTACTGAACAAATGGACTTAATAGATGTTTACAGAGAGTTCCACCCCACAAAATCAGAATACACATTCTTTTTGGCTGCACATGGGTCATTCTCCAGAATAGACCACATGCTAGCTCATAGGACATGTCTAAGTAAATGTAAAAGACCTGAAGTTACCCCCTGTATATTATCAGACCATAGTGCAATAAAATTGGAGATCAATAACGTAAGAAACCACTAAACCCCAACAAACACACGGAAACTGAATAACTCTCTCTTGAACAACCAATGGGTCACAGAAGTAATTAAAGAAGAAATTAAACAGTTTCTACAAGTAAATGAAAATGCCAGTACAACATACAGGAACCTATGGGACACTATGAAAGCAGTTCCACATGGGAAATTCATAGCAGTGAATGCCCAAATTAGGAAAACAGAGAAAACTCAGATAAATAACCTAATGCAGAACCTCAAGCTCCTAGAAAAAGAAGAGCATAATGAATCCAAACCTCGTACAAGAGAGGAAATTATAAAGATCAGGGCAGAAATCAATGCAATGGAGACTAAGAGAACAATACAAAAAATCAATGAATCAAAGAGTTGGTTTTTTGAAAGAATAAATAAAATCGATAAACCTTTAGTCAACCTTATCAAAAAAAGGAAAGAAAAGGCACAAATACATGCAATTAAGAATGAAAAAGGTGAAGTCACAACAGATCCAACAGAAATCCAGAGGATCATCAATACCTACTTCGAGAAATTCTACTCCAATAAAATGGAAAACACAGAAGAAATGGACAGATTTCTAGATACATATGAATTGCCAAAGTTAAATGAAGAAGATATAGAAATTCTAAACACCCCAATTAAAATGAGTGAAATTGAAAATGTTAACAAAATATTTACCAACAAAGAAAAGCCCAGGTCCATATGGCTTCACTGCTGAATTTTACAAGATATTTAAAGAAGAACTGACGCCATTAATCTTCAAACTCATCAAGGAAATTGAAAGGGAAGCAAGGCTTCCAAACTCATTCCTGGAAACAAGTGTTACTTTGATTCCAAAACCAGGGAAAGACCCAACCCCAAAAGAGAACTACAGGCCAATCTCCCTAATGAACATAGATGCAAAAATCCTCAACAAGATACTGGCAAACAGAATATAGAGGGTCATCAAGAAGATCATACACCCTGACCAAGTTGGATTTATCCCAGGGATGTAAGGATGGTTCAACATATGTAAATCAATTAATGTAACACACCATATTAACAGAGTCAAGGACAAAAACCATATGATCATCTCAATAGATGCAGAAAAGGCATTCGACAAGATCCAACACCCATTCATGATAAAAACCCTACAGAAAACTGGAATACAAGGTCTTTATCTCAACCTGATTAAGGCTATCTATGAAAAACCAACAGCCAACATCATACTAAATGATCAAAAACTGAAAACTTTCACGCTACAATCAGGAACAAGACAAGGATGCCCACTATCACAACTCCTGTACAATAGAGTTCTGGAAACATTAGCCACAATGATTAGAAAAGAGAAAGAAATAAAAGGAATAAAGATAGGAAAAGAAGAAGTTAAACTGTCATTATTTGCTGACGATATGATACTTTACATAGAAGACCCAAAAAACTCCACCAGAAGACTTCTAGACTTAATTGACAGATTCAGTAGAGTAGCTGGATAAAAGGACAACATTCAAAAAACAATAGCCTTCTTGTACACAAGTAACAGACTCACTGAGAGAGAAATTAGGGAAACAATTCCTTTTATAATAGCATCCAAAAAATGAAATATCTAGGAATCAATCTAACAAAGGAAGCAAAAGACCTCTACACTGAAAACTATAGCACTCTGAAAAAAGAGATTGAAGAGGATGCAAGAAAATGGAAAGACATCCCTTACTCCTGGGTAGGAAGAACCAATATAGCCCAAATGGCCACACTTTCAAAACTACTATATAGATTCAATGCAATGCCAATTGCAATTCCAACAATATACTTCACAGAACTAGAGAAAACAATCCAAAAATTCATTTGGAACCATAAGAGACCTAGAATAGCTAAAGCAATTCTAAGCAACAGAGACATGGCTGGGGGTATCACAACCCCCAACTTGAAACTATACTACAAAGCTAGTGTGATAAAATCAGCATGGTACTGCCAAAGGAACTGACCTGAGGATCAGAGGAATAGATTAGAAGATGCAGAAACAACTCCAGACATGCTCAGCCACCTCATCTTTGACAAAGGAGCCAACCACCATCATTGGAGGAAAGATAGCCTATTTAATAAATGGTGTTGGAAAAACTGGATTTTAACCTGACAAAGCTTGAAACTAGACCCATACCTATCACCATGAACTAAACTAAGATCAAAATGGTTTAAAGATATAAATATTAAGACAGAAACACTAAACTTGCTGGAAGATAAGTTAGGTAGAACTCTTGAAGACATTGGCATAGGAAAAGAGTTCATGAACAAAACCGCAGCAGCACAGGAACTAGCAGAAAGAATCGACAAGTGGGATCTCATCTTATTAAAAAGCTTCTGCACTGCAAAAGAAACCACCAACAGAGCTAACAGACAACCTAAAATGTGGGAAAAAAATTTTTAGCAGCTGTACCTCAGACAAAGGACTACTATCTAGAATATATAAAGAATTGAAAAAAATCAGACCCCCCCAAATTCAAAGACCCAATTCAAAAATGGGCATCTGAAATGAACAGACGTTTCTCAGACAAAGAAGTAAAAGCAGCAAACAAATATATGAAAAAATGTTCAACATCACTGGTCATTCGAGAGATGCAGATGAAAACAACACTGAGATTCCACCTCACCCCAGTAAGAATGGCTGCTATCAAGAAATCAACAAATAACAAATGCTGGCGGGGTTGTGGGGAGAAAGGAATCCTTCTCCATTGTTGGTGGGAGTGCAGACTGGTGCAACCACTGTGGAAGTCAGTATGGAGATACCTCAAAGAACTAGGTCTAGAGGTCCCATTTGACCCAGCTATTCCCCTGCTGGGTATTTTCCCAAAAGAATTAAAAGAATCATACCACAGTGATATATGTGCACCCATGTTCATAGCGGCACAGTTTGTAATAGCTAAAACTTGGAAGCAGCCCAAGTGCCCATCAACTGGAAACTGGATAAAGAAAATGTGGTTATTTTTTTAATAAAATGGAGTACTACTCAGCCATAAAGAACAAAAAACTAGAGTCATTTATAGCTAAATGGATGCATACTGAGGCCATACTCTTAAGTGAAATAAATAGGACACACAGGTGTAAGTACCAATAGTTTCCCTACTGTGAGAAACTGATAGTGTAAACAAGGGTTAAAATGATTAAAATGAATAATTAATAATTTGAAATAGGAAAAAAGGTCCAAGACAAAGGAGTGAACGGAGGGGAAGGGGAAAGGAAAAGAGGGAAAGGAAAAGCTATGAGAAAAGAAAAACAAATGGAAATGAAATCTATGTAAATAGGGAAGGGTGGAGGGGGTGAAGGGCACACAGGTAATGGGGAAAAAAATAAGAACCAAGATATATCATGTACAGGTACAAACACCCAATGGTAAATGTAAAGGAACTGTATACCTAAAATGTACCAATAAAAGAACAACAATAAAAAAAAAGATGTGAGGGTTTTTTTATATAATGGAGTATTACTCTACTATAAAAAAGGATAAATTTGAGATATTTCTAGGTAAATGGATGTGCCTGCCTCGAGACCATACTTTTAAGTGAAATAATTGGACACAAATGTTTAAATATTGCATTGTTTCTCTGGTGTGAGAAACAAAAATGATAAATAAGGACCAAAATGTATAATAGATACTGGGAAATGGGAAGAAAATGTTCAAATGGGAAGGGGAACAAAGGGGGGGAGGGGGAAAGGAAGGAAGGGAAAAGAAAAGAAAAAGAATGAAAGAAAAAATGGAAACTAAGCTTTTGTAAATAAGGAGGACAAGAGGAGTTGAAGGGGTGAGGGGGTGGGGAATAAAGAATCAAGTTGTATTATGTACAGGTGCAAATTCCCTATGATGAATGTGATCATTATGTATATCTAAAGTGTACCAATAAAATTAATTTTATTTAAATGCTGGGATGTAGCTTAGTGGGAGAGTACTTGCCTCCCATGTGCAAGGTTCTGGGTTCAATCCCCAATACCAAAAATATTTTCCTAGGTATTCTATTCTTTTTGTTGCTGTTGTGAATGAAATTATTTTTAATTTCTTGAATCACAGAATTTATTAATTCATTGTAACATTTTTTGCAGAATCTTTAGTGATGTCTACATAAAGGCACATGTCATCTGTGAACAGAGGTATTTCTAATTTTCCTTTCCAATTAGAATATCTTTCCGTTTTCCCTTGACTAGTTACTCTGGCTAGGACTTCCTATACTATATAGAACAGAAGTGGTAAAAGGAGCAATTTCCTGATCTTAGGAGGAAAGCTTTCAGTCTTTTGCCTTTGAGTACGTAAGCTTTTTTTAAATGGCTTTTATTGTCTTAAAGAAAGTTCCTTCTATTCCTTGTTTGTTGAATTCTTTTTAAATCATGGAAAGGTATTGAATCTTGGCAAGTTCTTTTCTTTTTACTACATTTAATGAGGTGATCGTGTAATTTTTATTCTTCATTCTGATAATGTGATATATCACAATTATTGATTTGCATATGTTGACCCATCCTTGCACCCCAGGGATAAATCCTACTTGGTCGTAGTGCATGGTCCCATGACAGTATATAGTAATGTTGGATCTTTTTTGTTACCCGTTCAGCCACACTATGTCTTTTTTTTTTTTCCTTTTTTTGGTACTGGGGATCAAACTCGGGACCTTTCACTTTCGAGGCAGGTGGTGGAACCACTGAGCTAAATCCCCGGCCCACAAACTGTGTCTTTTTATTGTGGGGTTTATTCCATTTACATCTAAAGTAATCACTGATAAGAAAAGATTTAGTATTTAATTAGTTGTTTTCTATTTTATAGGATTTTCTGTTCATGTTTTCATCTCTGGCTACAGTCTTTTGTGTTTCACTGATTATTTTTGCATAATGTTAGTGAAGTAAATCAGACACACAAGTTTGTATTGATACGCTTTGATTCCTTTATGTTTATTTTTATGCATTCTTTATAGATATTTCCTTTGCAGTTACCATGGGGCTTGCATAAAGCAATTTATAGTTATAATAGTCTATTTTACGCTAATAGTACCTTAGTCCCTGGTGGGGAAAAAGAAACCCTTCTACATTCCTGGAGGGAACGTAAGCTAGTACAACCACTATGGAAATCATTATGGAGATTCCTCAAGAAAATAAAACTAAAATTTTCATTTGACCTAGCTGTTGAACTACTAGGTATCTTCCTGAAAGAGTAAAGACATCATATCACAGTGCTCTATGCATACCCATATTTATTGTAGCATGATTCAAAATAGCTAATTCTTGGAAGCAGCCTATATGTTCATCAACAAATGAACATCAACAAATGTGGTATGTACACATAATGGAGTAGTACTCTGGCATAAAGAGGGATAAAGTTCAGGGATTTGTAGGAGAATTGAAGGGAGGAGAAGCGGAAAGGAAAAGAGGGAAAGGAAAAACTATGAGAAAAGAAAAAAAATGGAAATGAAATCTATGTAAATAGGGAAGGGTGGAGAGGCTGAAGGGTGCATAGGTGATGGGGAAAAAAATAAGAACCAAGATACATTATGTACAGGTACAAACACCCAATGATAAATGTAAATGAACTGTATACCTAAAATGCACCAATAAAAGAACTAAAAAAAAAAAAGATTGTTTTCTATTTTACCTGAGAGCCACTTCAAAGATTCTTTAAAAAAGACAAAAACATGCTTAGGAATGTCCTGCGTACTTCTCTGTTATTTAACAACTTTACTAATTAACTTACTAAAAATTTTAACTTTCTATTGAAAACATTAATGTCTTCATTACAACAGACTCTGCCAGGCATCTTGAAAAACTTTTCCAGTGTTTACAGAAAGGGGTGGAAGTCGGGATATTTTACACCATTTAACATCATTCTATGAATTAGAGATAGAACACATAAAAATTATCTGCTGTCTGCAACTCAAACTTATGCCACTGAACTCCTTGGTTTCCACACCATACAGTATGATAGGTTCTTTTCTACGAATCATCTCATTTGGGGTTTGGTAAATGACATGTTTAATAGTTCTTTGTTGCTAATTCGAGTGATTCAGAGTATAGAAATGACTGTATGAGGCACATAAAAAGTATTAGGCCAAAATCAAAAGTTTCTATTTTTTGTACTCCTGCTCATCTGTTATGCACGGATCTTGCTAACAGGTGCACTGTGTCTTTATAGAAGTAGAAAGAAAGCACAGAGAATGAAATCAGTAAGCTTGGGTTATAGGTCTAGTCCTAGTGTTTACTTATTCTTCTAGTGCCTACAGTTTCTTCTGGTCAATGTAGGTAATAATGCCTGCCTTGCTTTCCTCTTACAGTCATTGTGATCAATTTACCTAGTGTACATGAGACAGCTTTACAAATTGAATTGTGCTACACAAATATAGGACAGAATTATTATCATTTATGCAGAGTCACAGGATTAACATAATTCAAAGACAGGTCACCTATCTGGCCCCAGAGGAGGGAAACTTAAGGGTGATAAATACAAAACTGTTTTGATAGTTTAATGTTTTCACAGCCTAATAGGGACAAGCCAGAAGAACAGGAGAACTGGGTGGGGGAGAAGGGCAAGTTTAAATTCCATCTGCCTAGAGTGGAAGACTGGTGGGAAGGGAACAACCTCTAAAAAGATGACAGGTTACAAAGTAGAAAGGGGTGACCCGGGGATAGGGTGTGTTAGAAAGACTAGCAAAGCAGAGAATACAGTCACAAGACTTGTTCACAAGAGCGTGCTGGGTTAAAGCCTGACCCTAAGCCACAAATCATGCAATCACATGGCTGGAAAGAATCCTAAGAGACCATCTCGTCCACTCCCCCAACCATTCAGCAGGACATTCAACCATCCCAAACAGATGAGACTTTATCCCACTTTGAATGAAAAGCTCTGACACCAAATGGGCAGGTATTTGCTGGTTTGGCTTCAACTGTGTACAACGGGCAGGAAAACAATTTCTGGAATTTCATTTGAACCTGAACTGAAATGGGAAAAAAAATAAATGGCTAGATTTTCCTTGGGAACAATAACTTCTATACAATTTAGGGATTGCTAAATTAGCACTAACTACTAGATATTTTAAAGAGAGAGAAAATATTACAAACAAAACTGGGTTAGGGATTAAACGGCCCACACCACATGGACAAGAAAGTATTAATGGTTATTCTTGGTATCAGTATCTGCAGTCTTCTCTCCATGCAGCAGCCCTGGAGGAGAATAACACTAACAAAAACAACACAGCCCAGAAAATTCCAGGACTGACATTGAGAACTTAAAAGAGTTCAGTTTCTTTCCTAACACAACACAATAAATCCTCACACAAGTTAGAAACTGAAAAGGAAATAAAAAGGTCCTCAATTCTAATCGTGGGAATGTTACACATGAACTCTGGCTTGGAAGGAGGAGGGGATATTCCACACCTGCAAGACTTCCCAGGAAAGGGCCCTGGGTCTGACCCTGAACCCATCTGCTCAAGGTTACACTATGGGACCGTCAATATGGAAATAATGTTACTTCATTCCCTTAGTGGGTATATTATTTCCAGTGCTATCAACAGCAACCATAATCTGAAAGGAGGCAGCTGAGAATTTCCACAGAAGAAAGTGAAGAGTTATTTTTGGATGTGTTCAGAAATGGTCTAGCTACAGTTCCTCAGGATGGGAACACATAGGCACAATGTATAGATAGGGAGAGATCTCTGGATCTACAGATAAGTAGTGCTGTAGGTTAGTAGGCAAAGCAACAAGCAAAGGGCTTAGGAAGATAACATTATACTCCTAGATTCACCATTTACATTCATGCGGACTTGCACAAGGCAACTTGATTCTACGTCCTCATCACCAAAACTTTAGGCCAATTTATTCAGGCAATCAGTGAATCCAGATGCTTGGCAGTGTATACAAAACAACATCTGGATGATTGATTGAATTTTCAACTGAACTCACTGGATGTTTTGGCAGCATGGCCACTGAACCTTTAATGATTTCCTGCCTCAGTTTCCCTAGCTATAAAAGGGGACAAACATTATTTATTACTTACCTCCCAGGGAGTAGCAAGGATAATATGTCCAAAGATAACAATGAGTTCTTGAAAAGAATGCTTTTGTGACATTATACAATTCCAGGTTGGTTATTTTCCCCTAAGCAATTAGTCTTTAGAACACAAATACTTTGAAATATGGCTAAATGTTATACAAACATGACACATTGTCATTATAATCAATACCACCACCACCACCATCATCATCATCACCATAAATTTCTTGTTTATGACTTCCCTAAACTGTCTCACTTTCAGGTTGAATTATGGCCAAAATATGAATTTTATGTTTTGGCCATATAAAGCAACATAAATGAGAAGAAAATCAATGTGGGTGTTTGGAGGCCAACCAATTTTAACAGCTCAACTTAAACAGGTAAAACTGGTCTCTCACTGAGAATTAATTGGTTGTGTGATGTTGTTTCTATGGAAACTGAAAATATTCACATATATATGTCTGACCAGAGATAGAAGAGAATTGTAATAGCCATCTGTCCCATTCTGACTATATATACCTCCTTCTCCATATGAACTGGTTTCAGCTTTATTGTATTTTATTTTACTTCATGTGGTCCTGGGGATTGCACACAGGGAGTGTTGAGCTACATGCCTAACCCTTTTTATTATTAAGATAGGGCCTTTATGAGTTTCCCAGGCTGGCCTCAAAGGTGCAATCCTCCTGCCTCAGCTTCCTGAATAGCTCAGATTCTAGGCCATGTACCACCATGCCTGGCTTGGTTTCACCTCTTGTGATTAAAAGGTAGAAGAAAAGAAAATAAAGTAACAATATTGGAGAAAAGAGATGCCTCAAAGGGATCTACAGTCATATCAAACAGGACGAGCAGACTTAGACTGGCAAAAAGTACTGGAATTCCCTTTCAAAGTAAAATCTTGCCTGTAGGGAAAAGTTTGAATATAATCTTAATAACTACCATTTAATAGTTGCTTCTCAGGAACATGCAATTATATACATCTGTGTGTGTATAATACGCATACATGTACACACATACCTACACAGAAACTTCTGATAGCTCTATCATACTACCAACGAGAGAACTAAAGTTCAGAAAGATTAATTGATTTGCCCAAGGTTACATATTTGCTAAGACCCACAACTAAATTCAGATTAATTTAGATCCGAAGTCCATATTCTCTCCACTGTATATGAAGCCTTTGCTGAAAGGGCTTGCTATAAATATTTGTAGTGACTGCTGGATCATATAGAAACCCTTGTCTGCTGTCCTGTTTTCTCAGGTAGGATCCACCAGCAGAACTTTGTCTGATCTTTCTTATGACTGTCCCTTCTTTTCTTGTCTTTCCCTACTCTAACCCTACGCATACTTACAACAGATCTTAACACTTGCCCCTCCCTGGACCCTTCTTTCTGGCCTGGCCCACCAGAGCCTAAGCATATTGTCCAGAACTAATAAGTAACACCCCTCTCCATCACAGGCTGTCCTTTATCTTCAACCACTTTCTATGCATGTGCTTCCCTTCCCAAGGAGGCTGCGGGAATAGAGGATTAGACTTGTTTTGGATCCCGATGTCCCTAGCATGTGGCTGAGTACAACATGTGTGCTTAAGGTCTACTGACCTATGGACAGGATTCCTCGTGTAGGATTAGGGAAATAGTGGTGGGCCCTGAGATTTTGGCCTCACCAGTGCTTGGATCGAATGATTTGAGTAGAGCCACCATGACACGTTTAGTCTGAGATAATCTGGAAATCATTTGATAGACAAATACTACCAATGTTCGCAGGTGAGGTACATCATGTCCTGAGTTCAGCATTTTGTGCTTCACATTGTCTGTACTCTAACCCCTTCAGAGATACATTTTTAAATAATCCCACTCTATCTAACAAGTCTTCATTGAACTAAGTGAGGCTGTGCTAGCACAGAAGGAAGGCTCGGTCATGTAAACACTGCCATTAGCATGTGTTCAGCAATGGGAGCAACCCCCATAAGTACTTACTGTGTGCAGGGCACTTTATGAGACACTGCAGCAGTTACACCCCAATGTGCTGTCAAGACTTTCACAGTGAAACTGTAGTGCAATATACCACTAGTAAGAAGCCCGTGCAAACATTTTTCTAAAAGACACGAAAATTCCACTGCTATACTTCACACTAAAAATCAAAATTATTCCAGTGTATTCACACAGAAACCTCTGTACTTGTGTAAGGATTTTAGTTCTATAAAGTTCTTCCTAGATACAAATAGAAGCCAGTGGTGCCAGGGTCCTCCCATTCATGGATCATGGAGTAGGATCACTGTCACGCTGGCATATGGGAGCCTTTTTGGTGGCCTTTTTTATTGTGCCCACAAAGCAATCACAAACAGATGCTACAACTAACTTCTATTCGTGTCTTGTTACTAAATCCTTACAAGAGAAAAAACTATGTGTACAGGTCAAGGGAATCTGTGGGAGTCTGTGCATGGCAGTGAGTCAGAAGTTGGCAAGAGTGCAGTGAAATTGGACCCCTTGTATCTTGCTGGTGGTGGGGAAAACTGATGCATTCTCATTGGAAAGCAATGTGGAGACAAACATTAAAACACTCATATCCTTTGGCTCAATAACCAATGTTTTAAGAAAATCTGAGATGAGGAGAAGACACTATATATGAAGAGATAGCTTTGTGGTAGTATACAATGGGAAGCTACTTGAATATTCAGTGAAAGTGAGCTGATAAAATATGATGAATCTTATGCAGCCACAACGAATGATTAATATGAAGATTTGTAGCAACATGTGAAAGTGTTGCCAATAGTGTCGTTTTTTTTTTTGGTACCGGGGATCGAACTATAGCGTCATTTTTTTAAGAACTAGAAATCTTATATACTTCCGATTATGAAAAAGGTCTATGTGTGATTCTCTGAACAAATATCAGAACAAAACAGGTAAAAATGAAAACAGTTGGGATAGAGTAGTGGGATTCTGAGAAACATTTTTCCTACTCTTAAGTGAAATAAATAGGACACACATGAATAAATACCAAATAGTTTCTCTGGTGTGAGAAACTGAAAGTGTAAATAAGGACTAAATGTAAAATAGGTAATGTGAAATAGGAAGAAAAGGGGCAAAGGGGAAGGAAGTGGGAGGGCTAGGGGAAAGGATAGAAGGGAAAGGGATTAATATGAGAAAATGGAAAAATAGGAACAAAATCTTTGTAAATAGGGAGGAATGGAGGGGTTGAAGGGAGGGCTGGGCAAGGGTGAAAAATAAGAACCAAGACAGACTATGTAAAAGTGCAAACTTTCAATGATGAATGTCAGTATATTGTATACCTAAAATGTACCAATGATTAGAATGAATAATCGATAATGTAAAATAGGAAGAAAAGGTCCAAAGGGGGAGGGGTAGTGGGAGGGGCAGGAGAAAGGAAAGAAGGGAAAGGAAAAATGCTGAGAAATGGAAAAAATGGAAATAAAGTCTTTGTAAATAGGGAAGGGTGGAGGGGGTGAAGGCAGGGCTAGGAATGGGGAAAAAATAAGAACCAAGATGCATTATGTAAAGGTCCAAGTTCCCAACGAGAAATGTAATTGTGTTGTATACCTACAATGTACCAATAAAAGAATTTAATACAAATAAAAAGAAATATTTTTCCTTTATTTTCCAGGCTTTCTCTCTCTTTTTTTTTTTTTTTTTTGGTGTTACCGGGATCGAACTCAGGACCTTGAGCTTGCGAGGCAGGCACAGCACCACTGAACTAAATCCCCAGCCCTCCAAGCTTTCTCTTATATTGCAATATTACCATGATAACTTAAAATTGGTGAAAAATGGAGATCAGCCCTTTTTAGCAGAGAGATCCTTTGAAGAAAATAAATAATATAGCTGCCCTTTCAAAAGCTCAAATGTACAGTTCAAATAGTGAACATCGTCCATCTTTCACTTTTTTGCCATTTCCACTTGTGCTGGGTATACAACATACCTGGTTAATGTGCTTCAGTTTGTCAATGATTTGACTGACCACTGGCTCCGGGCCCTTCATTTTCAGTTCATGGAGGTTGAACTGATTTTTCATCCCATTCCTTGCCGCCTTTTGGCTGTATCTGTAAAAGTGAAAGAAAACAGGTTTGTCAAAGAAAGTCCCAACCAATGGGAAAGTTGACTGTATTAAGCATGGCCAGTGAAGCTGATGATAAATTCTCTTCAGCCTTTAAACCATGGGATGATCCCATGGTATGAAAGTAAACCCCTCCAGGTAGAGTTCATCTGCAGTGGAGAATATTCATTGAACAGTCAAAGAATAGCAATTCAATCTTCTTCTTGTCTATGTGTTGGGGGATACAATACAGGACAAGATAAGGTCTCTGCCCTGTTGTGCTCTCAGTTTAGCAGGGCCTCTAGCAGAGTAAAGACCAGTGGCAAGGCAGAGTGATAGCAGCTGGGGGAGGTTCAAGGTCTGGGGTGGTGAAGCACACCAAAAGGACCTTACCTCACTGTGTTTTCTGATCACTTGATGGTGACAGGCTATCCTATGCTCTCTACCCCTTCCTTCTTCGCTCACCATTTCATTTCAGCCTTGCAGAACCTGGGTTTCTAATCAGGAGGCTTTCTCGGGCCATTTGCAGCATGCATTATGCCTGCCTGCTTCCCTCCGTGCTCTTCCCCAGACACAGAACACCAGCTCCGGGAAAAATCTTTCAATGTGCTGCAGAAGAAAACACAGGCTTCCCTTCAGCACAGCAGTTCCAAGCTATCTATGGGCATCCTACCCACATGACAAGGGGGAATATTTCCAGTCCTGGGCGCTTCTACTTTTATCTCCAATGGGGAGCTTTACCAGCTTCAACTGGGTCGGTATTTCACAGCTGTGGTGTTCTTTTGGGGGGCATTCATTTTCCCAGATCTCTACGTATTTTTCAGTTATTCCACAGTTTGCAAAGTAAAGTGAACAAATACAAATAAAAAACAAGAAACAGAGTTCCTTTCCTTCTTTCTCTTTCTCTTTCACCACTACCAAAGAGGTAAAAAGGTTTTGAGCTCCTTTTTGCTCTCTCCTCGTTCTGACAATAGAAATGCTTTCTTAAAGAAATGAAAGGAACCACAAGTCTTTTGCTATCTCTTTACATACCCTTCTCCCCAGTTACAATAGGGTGGTCAGGGTTAAGGGCAAATTCACACTTTTAATTAAAAATAATAATGCTCATTGTAATCAATTCAAACAACACAGAAATAAAGTGCAAGCAAAAGTTCCCCACTATCTTGCCTTTCCAAAGCAAAGCAGGATCCAGAGTTTTGACAGATATACTTGGAAGAGATTTTGCATGCATATGTTAATATATAATTTTAATCAAAATTGAAATCATGCTATTCATTTCATTTTATATGTACTCAGGACTAATTTCCATGTCAGAACATACAGAAGTGCCTTGTTTTTATTCCTCTATATGGCTATATCTTATTTATCCAATCCATCACCGATAGACAATTGAGTAATTTCTAATATTTTGCTAATACAAATGATGCTTCAGAGAACATCGCTGTATACTGATATTTGCATTTTGCATTTCTATCTATAAAGGATAGATTCCTAGAATTGAATCAATTTGAATTTCTAATCCCAAATCATGAAGTGTGATGAATAATTAATACCATTATATTCTACACGGCACTTTACAAAACAGTTTGGTATCACCCAGCTCATGTGAGCTTCTCCCCCACACTGTGAGGTGGGTAGGGTACTAAGTTTATCGCTGAAAATTTCACGACTTCAGAAGATATTGATCTGACTCTGTTAGATACTTCCTTCCATGATGTGATGTGATGTATATGCCGGTATTAAAGTCATGCTTTCAAAAACATGCTTGGTAGCAGAGAAGGGTGAGAAATGTAGTTTGGATTTTCATAATTAAAAGTTATCCTATGAAAAGGAAAACATTTTAGAGTAAAAAGCTGAAGAGAATATCTGATTGCATTTCTTATAAAATGGCACCCTAACATATCTAGCATATTTTTTAAAATTTCAAGTCTGATTTCCATTGTCGTTTTTTCCAGAGAACAGTTTTTCTTCAGTCCTCAGTGAGTGAGCTCTGTGCATGGGCTTCGGTGGAGGTCAGGAGGCAGCACAGAAGGTCTGGACAGGAGTGTGGCTGTCAGTCTTTCCGGGCCTCTCTGTATCAGCTCCTGTCCACCTTGCTGTGAATGGCGCCACCCACCCCATGATGCAGCTTTGCACACAGCTTGGAGAACACAGAGATACTGCTGACACTCCCTTGGAAAATGTCCTAGATGTCTGTGGGCTGTACTATCTTTTAAATGACAAACTTCTTAAAGGCTTTGTCCTTAGGCACCTAGTGACTGCAATTCATTCCTTACACTGTTTTTTCTTTTGTTACCTTGGAAGTGAGGATCTGAGCGAGAAGATTCAGTGCTGGGTGGGGCCTTGTTGCATAGCAAAATCTGTAGACTCACACAGAAAGCACTCTTGAGCAATGGGCATCCACAAGGGCAAATCACTTTACTCACAACTTCCAGATTACTTAGCATTTCTACTGAAATCTAGGATGGAAGGGTATTCCTGGAATTTATCTGTCCATGAAACAAAGTACCTAGGAGACTATTTAGCAACCTGGTAGAATAATAGTTACACGTTGCCTAGCAAGCATTACAATATCCTACCCACCCATATTTAATTTTAAAAGTTGGTTGAACCTGGAGGTGAGGCTCAGTGGTGGTGCATTTACCTTACTTGTGTGAGGAATGAGACCCTGGGTTCCATCCCCAGCATCCCACCCCCCCAAAAAAATCAGTGAATATACAGACCACCAACCATTACCTACCAACTGATACCAACTGATACCAATTGGGGACTCTTTAGATTTTTCATTGTGAAGTCAATGAGCTCACAACTAGCCTCCTCTCTTATGTTCAGATAATACTATTAAAATATCATCCACCTCCGGAAGATGTTAGCTCCATCTTTCTTTACTCCTACAGATGCCTGAGGCAGAGACTCTATTCACAGATAAAGACCTAAGGCACATTGTAAATCTTCTAAAATGCACTTCAGGAATGTGTCCCCAGAGACCTCTCTGTGGATTTGTTCATATCAAAGCTTGCAAGCCACTCTTATGCCCACTCCTACAAAATAAGTATCTTTTTGAAGCCAACTATCCTCGTTGGAATATTGCAAAGACATCAGCCAACTTAGTGATTTTACCCTACTGTACTCCCTCTTTCCAAACTATTATGAATATTAAATCAAATTAGTCTCACTGCTGATCCCTTGTGGCCCTACTGTAGTAGGACCATTCAGGAAAGTACCCCTTTAAACTCTGCTTAAAAAGAATTTTTTATCTTCAAACTACAAATAAGGACCAAACATTGCTAGGACTAAACATTGCTCCCTGGTCCTACAGTGACTCATTTTTTTAAAAAAGTGTTGGGTTTAAAAGTTTGCCAAGTATTTTTGATAGTTGAAATAGCATCCACTGTTCACTCTATCCATGTGCTATTTAAATCCTCAAAGGACTCTAGTAAATTAAGCATGGTTTCTGGTTACAGAAGTGTTGGGAAGAGCTGGCCTGTGGCTTAGACCTAAAACTTTGCTTTTATTTCATTTACTTCACAAAGCAGTAACAAAAAGTACTAGCTCGACTGATGTCTGTAGTTGCTAAAATTTAGTGGTACTATTTAAAATCTGTGTTCTTCTACAATCCCTTAGGTATCTCAATACCTCTCCCTCAACTCTCAGTATCTTCTTTCTTTCTTTCTTTCTTTCTTTCTTTCTGTCTGTCTGTCTGTCTGTCTGTCTGTCTGTCTGTCTTTTCTCCCAGGGTCCCAGTATCTTTTACTGTTTCTCATCTCTATATCCTTTTCTCCTTAGATGGAAAAATAGTGAACCAAATTTGAAGAGCAATGAGTGTGATAATGGAATATGACACAAACATCAAAAGAGCAAAGTATATCTATGTGTTAATGAGGATCCAAGTCCAAGATACACTGTAACAAATACAAAAAGCAGCAGTTAAGAATGTACAGTCTGCTTCCATTTGTGGTAAAAATGGGTCTGCATACACATGACAGTCTTCCCGCTCTTATCTGTGGTTTCTGCAGTTTCAGTAACTTATAGTCAGTCCTGGGATCTATTCCTAGCAACCCTCCCCAGAAAAGAAAGAAAAAAACAAAAAAGAAACTCGTGGCCAACTGCAGTCCAAAAATATTAAATGGAAAATAACAGAAATAAACATTATAAGTTATGTGGTGTTCTCAGTAGTGTGATAAAATCTTGCACCATCTAGTTCTGTCCTGCCCAGAAAGTGAATCATCCCTTTGTCCAGCGTATCCAGGCTGTATACAGTACCTGCCCACTAATCATTTAGTAGCTGTCTCAGTTATCAGATTGAGTGGTTGGGGGTGTGTGTGTGTGTGTGTGTGTGTGGTGGCGGCAGTGACATTCACATAACTTTTATTACAGTATATTGTTCAACTATTCTATTTAATTATTTTACTGTTGATCTTACTGTGATCAATTCACAAAGTAAACTTTATAATAGGTACATATGTACAGGAAAAGATATAGTACAGTTTTCTCTCTGTAGCCAACAAAATTGGTTCCAGGACACCCCTACCCATGGACACCAAAATCTGCAGTCTCTTGCGTAAAGTATGTGCATATAAATTAAGCATATGTAAATAGTTGTTATACTGCATTGTTTAGGAAATACTTACAAGAAAAAAGTCTATACAGGTTCTGGACAGATGCAATGTTTTCCCTAATATTTCCTCCCATTCTTTCTGTGTGTGTGCGTGTGCGTGTGTGTGTGTATGCGTGTGTGTTTTGTGGGACTGGGGATCACGCTCATGGCCTCATGCATGCTAAGCATAAGCTGTTACCACTAAGCCACATTCTCTAGACCTTTCCTAATATTTTCCATCCAAGGTTGGCTGAATCTTTAGATTCAAGGATCACCTGTTTACACATGATTCAATACTATCAATGGTTTGAGGCACGCACTAAGGGACTTAGAACAAATTCCTCATGGTCAAGGGGTGATTACTGTACTCTCTTACACTCCATAAATGTTCAAATATGTATAGAAGAAATTTAGATGAATACATAAGAAAATGGTAGTAGCAGTTATTTCTAGTAACTGAGAACAGGAAGATTCTGATAGTCTTCTCTTTCTCTTTTATGTCTTTCTGTATCTTTTATAATTTTTATCATGAACTTTTTTGTTTTACAGTGTTAGGGAGTGAACCCAGAGCCATGCACATGTGAGGTAAGTGCATTACCACTAAGCTATATTTCCAGCCCCCTATCAAGAACATTTTTAACCTTTATAATTATTTGAATTTCTTTTTAAAAAGCAGGGTCTCTCTATGTAGTCCAGGATGGCCTTAAATTATGATCTTCCTGCTTCAGCTTCCCAAGTGCTGGGATTACAGGCATGTGCCACCAGCCTAAGTCTTATTAACTGAATTTTAATGAGTAAAATTTTATATAGCAGTTGATTTAAAATTTTTCCAGCTTTCTTGAGGTATTGTATAATTGATCAAAACTGAATAGATTTATCATGTGCAATGTGATGTTTTGATATATGTATACATTTTCAAATGATTCTCACAAACCACATAATTAACATATCTATTAATTCACAGTCATTTTTTTCTTTTCTCTTGTGGTAAGAACATTTAAGATCTACCCTCTTACTGAATCTCAAGTATACAACATAGTATTGTTAACTGTGTCCACGCTGCATATTACATTCCCCAGGCAGTTAATTTTTCTAAAAGTAAAAGACAAAAAAAGCAGAAGAAAAATTAAAATGTGGGGCAAACTCATATGGTCATGGATTAGATTTTGTTAGGTTAAACACAGACCATGTTTTCTATTCTTAAGTGAGCTAAGTTCTGTTAGTGAAGATGTAAATAAAAATGTATACGATAGGGCTGGGGATTTAGCTCAGTGGTTTTGTCACCTGCTGCGCAAGCGCAAGGACCCGAGTTCGCTCCCCGGTACCCAAACAACAACAACAACAACAACAAAATGTATACGGTACAGCAGGGCCCTGTGGCACACACCTGCAATCCCAGATACTCAGCAGGCTGAGGGAAGAGGATCACAAGTTCAAGCCCAGCCTGGGCAGCTTAGTGAGACAATGCAGCTCCCATCAGCTCTATTTTGAAGATGAGGAAACTAAGACACAGAACAATTAAGTCACTTATGGAAGGTCACACAGCTAACCTGTAGCAGATTTGCAATCTGAACCGTGAGAGGACAACTCTAGCTGCCTATATCCTTAACTGCTATGCTGATATTGCTTCCTTAGAGATAACTAGTGTTGATTAAGTATTTGACATTTCTTTGTCCACTGCTCCACTGCAAGAGCCCACACAAGAGTGATCTGTGATGGTCTGCAGGACTCCCAAGAGCACCTGCAGCACCAGCTCTCTGGACTTACTCAGTAGACTCCTGGGCTTGCTTCTTAAAAGCTCTTGACGAGGGCCTTGTTCATGGAGCTTCTTCTGTCAAACTGAGATCTGACAGTATCATTATTCAGTGAAATGGAAGATAAGGTGTTGAAGTTAGAGAAATAAATCATTCAGCTCCACCACCCCTACCATCATGACAGCAGACAAACACCAAAGGCGATCTGAAGATTTCACATCTCTAAGGATGGGAAGAAAACAAATGCAGGAGAATATTGTGCATAATGCCTCCCTGCCTTTGTCACCTGAGCTACAGCAAAGTGACATATGTGATGTGTCCCCAGGGGATTTCATGTAGCTGGCACGCTCTGCAATTCAAGCCCAGAGGGAACCGGTTAGGGGTGCCTCTGTAGGTTCGAGTTAATTCATTCAGCATTTTGTTTCCATAGGCCCCCTCTGAGTCACTGATGCACAAGGACTCCACAGGCCCTTGAATGAGCATAAGCCATCATGGCCGGCCCAGACGGTGTCAGGAAGGGACACTCATTAGCCATGGGGAATTTAAATGAGGCGTTATCTGCTTAGTAATACTCATCTGTAATTTAATTAATTGTCCTCTTCTCTGCATACAGCCTCTTTCCTAAAGCTTTGACATGCCTCTGGCAAAGAACACTGGCCAGTGGAGGAGGAAAAATAGAGTGACAGATGGGCTTGCCTCCATAGTCTGTTTTCTTAACTGGACATGTCATGTGCGATGGCAGAGGTGTCACCTTTAAGCATTAGACATGGTGTCTTCTTCCCCCATCTAGTTAGGATCCACTTAGCACAAAACGATTGCCATAATACTAAGAAAACCCTATTTGTGCAGTGAAAAAGAGAGACATGCTTCCCCCTTTCAGGCAGATTGGTTAGGGATTGGGGAGGTGGGAGGGAGGGGGACCTGTGTAAAAGCTATACAGAGAAAAGGAGCCTAATTAAAACAGGACATCTGGGCATGCTTGTTTTGGGACAGTTGAAGCAAAGAGAGCACTTGTAGAAGAGGAATAGAGTCAAACAAGCGTAAAATGGGCAATCTTTTCTTCCTATTTCTTTGCTGGCTAAGGCAGCAAGGGTAGAGTGGAAGAAAATCAACAAATTCAAATGTAGACCTTTTGAGATCAAAGCGCCCTCGGGCATCAGCTGGTCAAATTCACTCTGCATGGATGGAGAAACTGAGAGCCAGAGAAGGATTGTTCTAACTGTTAGTGTCACAAGTTCCATATTTAACAGAAATCCTTTTCCTTAAAGATTCTTCCAGTGCACCCTGCTGATTTTTAACACTGCTAGTATTTTTTTTTCTTTCTTTTTTTTTGGTACCGGGGATCGAACTCGGGACCTTGAGCTTGCGAGGCAGGCGCTGGAACCACTGAGCTAAATCCCCGGCCCAGCACTACTAGTATTGATTAGGACACGGGAGCTGCTAGAAAATTAGCTTTCCTTCTTTCCCTAGGCATTAGAATGGTGGCAAGTGTTGGAGAGCAAGGCTCAGAAGGATTAGCTCCCTATTCAAAAATGTTTGATTTCACAAAAGTTGAAATTGCGGTCCAGTTATCCATGACTACAATAGCAGTTGCCGATCTCACATTCTCAGAGTGCCATCTAATGGAAAGACTGCAGCACTACAAGTACTCCTTAACCCAACTGTGATTTGTGGGACTGTTTCCTTGGAAAATAATTCCGCCACAATAAGCTTTGGGATCATGGGATCATTTAAAGAGCATAAATAGCTTCAAAAACCAACTAATACACCCGTTGCAAAAACAATCTTATTAAGAGACTCTAAGAAAATGTTATTCTTTTCTCAGTTGCATTCTTGATTTACATAAATGCACAGAAAAATAAAGCAAAGATGAAAATAGCTGAAAATTTTAAATATGCTTAATGAGAGTAGCAACAATTTGCTTATTTATTTATGCTTATATTCAATGAAACATGTTGTTCGTAATTGTCAGCATGGCCTTTCAGAAATTGCAAGTAGATTTTTGGTAGACCAAAAGCAGAAAATAGGAAAGAAACCAGGGGTCGCAAACCTATTTGCATCTCATTTAGTGGAAATTAGCGACAGAAGGGAATAACTGCACTGGAATCCATTTTTTGCCTAGTTTCAAACCCCACTGTGAAGAAGAACTAAACGATTGGTCTTAGAATATAATCAAGGAATCACTTAAACCCAAAGCAGCAAAGAATATTTTCCAGCTGGTGGGGAAAGAGCGAGAAGTTAATGCAATCCACCATAGGCAGGAAAGTCTCTGGTGGTGAGGAGCGGTCTCCAGCGGAGAGGAGAAGGCAGCGGGGGAAATGTCTGTGACAGCATCACCTGTATGTCAGTCTAAAGAAACAAATTCTGCAGAGGAGCCTGGAGTGAAGGAGGGAAAAGGGAAGCAAGACCTGCCCACATGATTTTGAGAACTGCAAGATAGCCAGATGTGTGGACAAGTTGGTGAGACTCTGTGTTTAACTCGTAAAAAATAAACAAACAAACACACACACAGAGAAATAAAAATATACAATTCAAAGCTCAACAATATGAGAAGGAACAAAACAAAGAGTGGGACAGGGACTTATCATTCAATCATCCCAAAGTCATTCAACCAAGTCCTTCTAGCTCTAAGAACTATGATGATTTTCTTGTCCTGCTGAAGTTAAACCAAAAGGAGATGATCCATACTTGTCTTTAATTTAAGCATATTTTTAAAATTAGATTTTAACTCACAAAAATATCAGAGTTATGCTGGGCATGGTGGTGCATGCCTGTAATCACAGCACTCTGGGAGGCTGAGGCAGAAGGATCACAAGTTTAAGCCTAGCCTGGGCAACTTAGATTTTGTTGCAAAATAAAAAACTGAAAAAGGGCTGGAGGTATAGTTCAGTATTAAGGTCCTGGGTTCACTCCCCAGTGCTGCTCCCCCTCATCAGAGTAAGAAAGGACTTTGAAGTCATTCAGTCCAGTGTCCTCCTCCTACAGATGGGAAAACTGGGGACAAGAGAGGCCAACCAAGCAATAGCCATTCAAGTTATTATTGTCATCAATATTAGTGTGGCATGAATGGGGTGGTAACTCCCCTCACTCCCTACAGAATAGCCAAGAACAAGGGAGCAGGGAACTGGTCGCATACCTCAACAACATGTGAGGGCACCTTATGAAAGTGACTTAGATGCAAAATAATGATCGATGATTATGTTTAAAGAAGTTAAATTCAGTTCTGCACACACCGTTTCCTGAGGCCAAAAGTACATAATCCATTTTCAAAAGGCTGAGTCGTGTGGTTAAAGGAGCACAGAGCTTGGCGTCAGAGATACAGATCTGAAAGCTGGTTCTATCACCTACTGTGTGACTTCTGAGAGGTAATTCAGCCTTGCTGCCCCACTGCTGCGCCATGGGAGTGATGCCGCTTGCACTGTTTGGAGGATCACTTGGTATGGCGAATGTTAGTAAGTTGAGCTCACACAATCAGCACTACATGGGTAAGTTACAAAGAAAAGAGTTTTAATTTGGCTCATGGTTCTGGTGTAAGCAGAGGGCCATGTGTGACCATGGTCTACTTGCTGGCAGAGTCCTGAGGCAGGGCAGGGCATGGCATGATGAGAGACCTAGCCATGTTGCCTTCTAAAACAGAATGACTCTCCCAACAACCCGTTCATCCATTCATGAGGTCAGAGCTCTAATCACTTCTTTTTTTTTTTTTTTTTCGTACTGGGGATCGAACTCAGGACCTCGTGCTTGCCAGGCAGGTGCGGTGCCACTGAGCTACATCCTGGCCCTCTAATCACTTCTTGAACATCTCAGTGCCCAGCACATAGAAAGTTCTAAATGAAGTGATGATGATGATGATGATGATGATGATGACAACGACAACGATGATGTGAAATCACCAAACACAGTGCTTGGTGTGCAGTAGTTACTCAATGAACATTATTTGCAAAGACCTTAAAAGATTCAATAAAAAATGGGCAACTGAAATGAATGAAGACTTTGCAAAAGAAATACAAATGACCCATAAGTACATAAAAAAATGTTCAGTGTCACTGGCCATTAGAGAAATGAAAATTAAAACAGCACTGAGATTCCATCTCACTCCAGCAAGAATGGCAAACACCAAGAAATCAAATAATAGCAAATGCTGCTGAAGCTGTGAGGAAAAGGGAGCCTTCTACATTGTTTGTGGGAATATAAACTAGTAGAACCACTATGGAAATCAGTGTGGAGATTCTTTAAAAAACTAAAACTAGAAATTCCTTTCAACTTAGCTATTTCTCTTCTAGCTATCTTCCCGAAAGAGTTAAAAACATAATATTACAGTGACACATGCATACCCATGGTTATAGCAGCACAATTCGTAACAGCTAAATCTTGGAAGCAGGCTATATACGTCCACTAACAACAGGTGAATGGATAAAAAAATGTGATATGTATATGTAATGGAGTACTGCTTTGCCATAAAGAAGGATAAACTCGAGCCATTTGTAGGAAAATGGATGCACCTTGATACCATAATGGTAAGTGATGTAAATCAGATACACAGGCTTAAATACCATATGGTTTCTCTCATATGAGAAAACCAAAGTATAAATAAAGAGCAAAATAAAGGAAAGGTGGTATTTATATACAATGGAGTACTACTCTGCTATAAAAAAGATAAATTTAATTCATTTGTAGGAAAATGAATGTACCTTGACACCAGAAGATTAACTGAAATAAATCAGAAACACAAGCCTAAATAATGCATGGTTTCTCTTATATGAGAAACCCAAAGTATAAAATAAAAGATAAATAGTAGGAAACAGGGAGGTAGATTTTTTGCAAAAGAGAAGGGGACCAAAAGGTGGAGAGGGGGGGATAAAAGAATGCAGATGTGCTATGTACATACACCAACTCCCCCAACAAATGTAATCATTATGTACTGCAAACATGTACAGAGAGAGAGAGAGAGAGAGAGAGAGAGAGAGAGAGAGAGAAAAGAAAGAAAGAAAGAAAGAAAGAAAGAAAGAAAGAAAGAAAGAAAGAAAGAAAGAAAGAAAAAAAGTTCTTCAGAGAATCAGTTAGGAGACTAAATGAACCTCCCAATCAATAGTTAAGAGAAGCTTCAAATTCTCTCATCCCTACACTGAGAGAACGTAAGAAACTGGGGTCTCAGTTGTCTTCAGGATGGCTCAAGGTAAAGTGTGAATGGAGGCAGAGGTGGGAATGGCTGGCACCAGGGAACATGGGCAAGGGAAAGTGCATCTGCAATTGCCTTGGCACTGCACTTCCACACTGATATGTGAGTGGCTGGCACTAAGCGTTCAGGCCTAGTTGAAGGAGCATCTTCACAGAGATGTCTTCATAAAGCTTCTAGATGACAGGCATTTGAGGGAGAGCTTGGCAGACAGGACCTTGAGTGGTGCAAAATTAATTTTAGCCCATAGAAGACAAGTCGTTTGTTCACCTGTGGCACAGGGCAGCCCCCACTCCCAGCTTCCAAGTGACCAACTTTGTGCGTCAGAAGGCACATTCCACTCCCTCCTCCTCCTCCAGCATACATTTCTCTTCTGAATGTTAGCAAATATTCTCCTTCCACTTTGCATAACTGTCACAAGTAATGAATTAGATGGCTCCTGAAAACATGTGTTATTTCAAATCTCTCTCTTCCAAAATGCTGCCTTGTTGGCTGCAGGTTCCTGCAGGGTCCACAACAAACATCTATTCATGAACGCAATGATCTTCACCATGATGAACAGCACCCTTAAGGCTCACGTATGATCACACTTCATTGACGCAAGGCCAGTTTGGGAGAGAGGCAAGGCTGAGGTAGGGAAAAGTATGACTTGTGGAGTTTTCTCTTGTTCTGCAATTCCAGTATATGCAGTAGCACAAAGTAAAAGCTCCTCATTGCTGCTGAACTTCAGTTAACATACTGCGCAAGGTCCTGAGCAAAGGGTACAGCTGAAAGACTTTAAAAGGAAGCTAAGCATTTCCTGCTTTAAGCGCCTCGTCTTAGCCACAGTTGCTTGGAGGCTCAAAGACTTCCACCTGGATGTTTAGGCCTACCCAGATGCAGAGCCAATGGTGACAAAGGCAGGAAGGTGTTAGCTTAGCTGACTGTCAAGCCCCAGGCTCTGGAGTAAGTATTGTTCTCCCAAAGCCATTACTTCATGTTTTTGGAGTGGGCTCCAGGTGTTCACGCATAACTTCCTCTTGCCTCAAGATGTTTTGTGTTTCCCTTGGCTGCAGGACCTCAGCTCTGTCCTGTTTTCCTCGTCTGTATTCATCTCTGGGTCTACTGCCTTTCCCACTGCTCGGCACACTGTAGGCTCGCAAATAAATGTCTACTGAACTGACCTGAGATGGAGGTCTTTTCCTAAAGCTCAGCTTAGGTGGTGGAGACTCTAACTGACTCTTGCCTAGTCTTTGTCAGTCTTCCTTAAGGCCACAACCATTGACTGGGGACCTACCATACACTGGACCTTTAGTCTGGACCCTGTCAGGGAACCCTGCCATTGTATCCCACTCACCAAATCACCCCACTTTGGAGACCAATGGCTACTTGGAGAATGTCAGTTTGTTCCCTATGCCTCACTGAATGTTACCATTCAAATGGTGAGGACACATCCTACTTGGGCCAGCCAACCAGTCAGGTGAGTTCCTACAGCTCAAGTCCTGCTCCTAGCCTCAGGCCCATTCCCATAGACCAATCACCATGTTCCCACACAGAGCCTACAAAAGATAGACACCTATTAGCAATATCGATTTGAATTACAAACTTGTTTCTAATAGTACAAATTTTGCTCACTTCAGTCTCTGAATTAATGGGATTTACTGTTGTGAAAAACATTTTTTGACATACTTGTTATGTTTAACATAGGCCAGGGTTTCAAATTTAGTGGTGAAGCATCTAGGTACCAACTTTTTGTTAGGTTAGAGAAAGAATCCACTGTCTTCCGTTTGCCACAGAGCCAGCCAAGAACAAATGCTGTCTATTCAGTATTTACCTAGTAAGGATCTAAGTTCTGCTCAGCCACAGAACCCTAGTTGCTGGAGATCCTGAATTTTCCAATGTCCTGGCCCATTAATTCTAATTTGGATGTCGTGGACCAGATGCATTTTTGATTTTGGCAAATTTGATCTTCAGAAAACGAAACACTCAACTGATGACCATGTTGGAGTTGCACTGCAAACCTATGATTGAGGGTATGCAGCTCTACTACAGGCTGAAAATCCCATATCCAAAATGCCTGAGAAGTGCTTTGGATTTCATGTTTTTTTTCCAATTTCAGAATATTTGTGTGTACGTAATGAGATATCCTAGGGATGGGACACATGTCTAAAGATGAATTTCATTTATGTTTCCTAGATACCTTATGCACATAGCCTAAAGGTAATTTCATACAGTACTTTTAGTACACCTGCATTTTGACTGTGGCCTGTCACATGAGGTCAGTGTGGACTTTTCCACTTGTATTTTGGACAATTTGAGATTTTCAGATTAGGGATGTTCAACCTGTACTTCATGGCCATTTGACAGACATACCTTTCTACTCACAGCATCCGGAGAGCTGAGACTGGGTGCTGGCATGTCTGACAGGAGGAGAAGACTGGCTAGGATAAGGTGACACAGCTAGCCATGCCCAAGAACCCTGAAAGGTCTTCTCTGCGGAAGCAGAACTGCCATTTCTGTTGTCCTCTCTTACAATCAATTGCTGAGTCCCAGAACCAAGGCTACAGTCTGAGCCCTGAACCATCAGAAAGAAACACATTCAGCAAGTCCTGACCTAGTGGCAGTGATGGGCGTGGGCAGAGGGGAAAAGCCTACTACTGCCAGCGTGGCAGTCTCAGAATAGTTCTACCATCCACAGGCCCAAGCCTGGCACTGTCACACTCTAGTTGCCAGCAGTAAACTAAAGATGAAGAATAATAAAGCAAGGGAGAGGTGAACTGAAGTGTCAAAGACTCCCAGCCCAAGGGCCCCAGTAGCTGCAGGTGCCCTCAGCTTCTGCACTCTTTGCACCTGCTCTGCTGTAAGAACAGGGGACCTATTGTGTGAGGCTGTGCGCTTGGAGGTGCTAAGCAAGTGAGAAGTGACTCTTTTCATCAGAAAGTAGCTGGGGTTCCAGGAAAACTTTACTAAGCCAAATAAAAGTGATTGTAAAGCACTTGGTAAAATATAAACGACTACATAGAGACTTAATAAAAGCTCACAGCAATGCACACAAGGACAACTAGGTCAAAATTATCCAAGCTCTCTAGCCTGGAGGGTCTTGGAAAAAGTAAAAATTGGCTTCCTCCTTCTAGTTTTCTCAGCCACTTTGTATTCTTCGGCTCTTACCTGCCCTTCAGCCCTTGGCACTTCTCTAGATGTATCTCTCCCATCACTGACACATCTCTGTGGCTAGAGGACTTCTAATTTTCATTCTGGGCAGTTGTGTCAAATACTATTTGAAGCAACAGACATTGAATTCCATTTCTTTTGCTCAGAAGCCCCATTGCAGCTATGCGATGCTATAGGGGAGACATTTTCTTTAAGTTTTAATTATGTGAATTTCACCCCTCTAGTCTTTCATATCAGAAACCGAGAACGAGTCTGACAACATCCAAACAGCCAACCCACCTCCTTCCCTGTAGCCCCAACCATACCTGGAAGAGTAAAATGAAGAGCTCACTGGTGTCTTAATGAGAGTGATTATACCCTGGGGCTCCTTTTCAATCACTTTCACTTTGGTCTATTTGGAAAGCCATCTGGGACAGAACTGGAAATTCAAAGTCATTAAGGTTCCTTTGTGGCATTCCTCCCCTTTTAGATTCCTCTCTCCCCCTAAAAAAATCTCAACATAGGATAGCATAGGCTAACAGAGATGGAAGGAGCTTTAGAAAACATTTTGTCAAATTCCTTCATTTTATTAAAAAGAAAGAAAGAAAGAAAGCAAGCAAGCAAGCTAAAGGACAGTGGCTTGTCCAAAATATCAAACCACAGTAGTGCTAGGGTCCATATTTGACTCTTCGCCTAGGGCTTAAGGGGGCTCTTTTGCATTGGCTCCAAAGTTCCCCATGCATGGCATTATTATAAGAGCCATGGTAAGAGCCATGCATGCAGAGGAGGCTGGTTGGAAGGCTAGCCTTAGAAGCAAAGGAAGGTTATCCTCTAGCAAGGGTCTGGAGTATCTCTAAGGCAAAGAGCTCCTTCTTCCAGGGGATGCCCGCTGTCACTCCTGAGAGGACTCAAGAGCAGAGAAGTATGGCGGGAGATGAGGGAAAGGTACTACTCCTCTTGTGGGTCTGGAGCTGGGAGGAATCAAGGCAAGGACGGGATTTAGCAGCACAGATCTGAGAAAAGCAGGCTAGAACCCCCATTCTGGGTCTGCTGGACTAGAAATTAAGATAAGTTCTGAACACATTCTCATCCAGAAGAGGAAGGAGGCAGAAGAGTTTTGAACCTGGAAGGAGAGAAGCCAGGCGTCTGGTAGGCAGGGTAATGTACTAGGTAAGGGCTTGGACTGGCTGTGTTTAAATCCCATCTGCCTAACTTATTAGTGCTGTGCCCTCTGGTAATTTACTTAATCTCGTCAATAAAATCTGAAAACTGGAGGTACTAATAATATTCAACTTAAAGGCTGTTGTGATAATTAACTTAGTTAATACCTGCAAAGTTCCTAGCACAGCGCCTGGCATGCACTAAGATAATGGCTATTATTAAAATTAACCACCTCTACTAGTTCAGTCCTGCTTTCTGTAGTACGACTGCATCACTGGGCCTGGGGAGCGCAAATACAAGAGAGCACTGCTCAGGATGCTTCAAGGAAGAAAAGGGGAGCAGAATTAAGAAGTGAAGGCAGATAAACCAACAGAATGAGTGGTCTGCAGCTTCCCCAGCTCTTCCCCATCCCTCCAATGTGATATCCCTACAACTGCATTTTTCCCCCATATTTAGGAGCTGCTAGAATCACAGGCTCCAAAAGGTAACAAACTGTCCCTGGTTTGCCTGGCCTGAGAGGTTTCCTGGGACTCGGCACTTTATCTGTGGAAACTCCCATGCCAACTGGAACAGATGGATCACTGTAGAGGCCAGAGGGTGTTTGCTGTTTGAGATTATTATTTGTTAAACTAGAGTGCAGAACACTGCTGCTAGATGCTACCCACTGGGGTTTGGAAAAGCTGGGTTATCAAGAAGCCATGCAGAGGGATTTTTAATGGGACTTTCTTCATGTCTATGAAGAAAAAAATAAGAGAGTTTCTTAAATAAATAGGCTTCACCAAGGGACCATTAGCCAATCTGAGGATGGTGATCTTCAAGCAGGACAGTCACACAGCAGCAGCCTCATTATCAATGATTCTCATTTGTTTGCTTTGATTCTCTGATACATGCTGTCTTTTTCCCAAGTTCAATTCCCAGCACTATTATATGCAGTTGAAAGTAACAAACGTGCATTTATTTTTAAATGGTCTGTCACTCAGACTTTCCATTAATTTAAACTGATTTTACCAATCTCCCAAAGTATTTCCTTATCCAGAGCCAACTGGTTTATACAACAACACGGGTTGACTTGTTTAAAAATAGAATTTGTGGGGATAGGTGGATTTGGTTAAAGAAAAAAAAAATGTAAAGTAGTATTTCTGGAGTGATTCACAGAGAGAGAAAGCTGCTCAGGATGCTGCTGAATAGACAGCAGCAGTTTGTAAAGAGAATCCAGCAATGCTGTGTTCACTATCCAGTACACAGTTCATCTATTCTGGTAGAACGTCTCCCATATGGTATCTACTCTTTTACATTAAAATCTAGTTTTATAATTTTGAAAGATAAAATCTAGCTTTATAATTTCTGGGATGTGTGGGGGGATTGAACCCAGGAACCACAGAGCTATATCCCCAGCCCTTTTTTATTTTTAAATTTTGAGATAGGGTCTTGATAAGTTGCTCAGGCAGGATTTGAACTTGCAATTCTCCTGCCTCAGCTTCCCAAAGTACTGGGATTGCAGGTTTGTACCATAGCACCCATCTCACATGCATTTTCTTACTGAAGGCTTATAACAACATTTTGAGGTAGGCAGGGGAAGCATTACTTTTACCATTTTTCTGAAGGAGAAAAGAAAGTACTGAAGGTTTAAGTAACCTGTCCAACACACACAAAGTTAGTAGGTCAGTTACCCACAAATCTGTGTGTTGGTTTACCCACCAAATACAGGAAAAATCCATGAAGAGTTTACACTACAACTAAATAATAAGATATATAGGTAGAAGATATACAATTTGTCTTCAAGGAGCTGGTGGAAGATTACAGACATGCAAAGTTTTTCAATAAAGAGTAACTGCAGATATGCTAGGGAGAAGTCGAGGAGCTAGGAGACTAGGGCACGAGAGACAGAAGGATTCAGAGTTCTCAGAAAAGGTGACATTAAAGATCAGTAAGGGTAAGTCAGCCCAACAGCTAGGCCTCATCTTAGTCCTTCCTGATAGTATTTTAAAATTAGCTTCAGAGCTTCTGTTCTTGCAGAGTACAACCTCCTACTTGTCACTCCAACCTAAACTGCTGCACTGCTACCTTGAATGGAAGCATTTTACTCTGGCTCCTGCTGAACAAAGAGTCATCCGAGCCCTGGACTCAGAGCTGTGCCCAGAGTCAAGAAGAAAGATGACAAAATGGGCAAACGAGGGACTCAAAACAAGGAAGAATTCATTTGGGTGGCTTTTAAGATCCATCTGACCATGTGTATCATTAAGATATAATGGGGCAGGCCGGGGATTTAGCCCAGTGGTTCCCTCACCTGCCTTGCAAGCGCAAGGACCCGAGTTCGATCCCCGGTACCAAAAAAAAAATATATATATATATAATGGGGCAAAAGGTAGGACGCTCCTATGACACTTGAGCTACAAATTAAAATGCAAATTCCTTCACATGGAAATGAAACTACATTATGAAGGAGACAAACCCAAGGATCAAAGCCACACTTACATAAAATAATAAAATTCACTGGCTTGAAAACTTGGGAAATCATGCCTGATTTTAATGATTGCTCTCCTTTTCCACAAAGGCTACCCAAAGGTGACAGAAAGGACTTCAGAGTACTCAGCAACTAGATGTGACCTGTAATTAGACTCATCCTAGTTTCTAGTGTAATTCAAGATTACCCAGCTCAGTCACTATAAAGAAGTTCTGGAGGAATGGTTTAAAATGGCTTTGCTATGAAACAAGATATTGAAGAAGAAGACTCTTAGTTGAAAATCACTCTCCTTTAGTTCCCAGTGGGCCCCGATGCTCACAATTTATACTGACCTGGTCCAAGGATAGGAATTTTGATGTTTTTGCAGGAGAGAAAGGCAATAAATATGAGAGGAGGCAGATAAGGTTGTTGTTAGTTAATGGGTCATCAAAGGGAACTAAAATCAGACCTATCTCTGTCTATCTTCCAAGTAAGATCTGCAAGGGCTGTTTTCGTAAGCCTTTTTGGGCATGTGTGGTGCTGGGGATGGAATTCAGAGCCTCTTGCCCACTAGGCAAATGCTTGACCATGGAACCAAACCTTCAGCCCCAATAGGCTCCTTTAAGACATGGTAATCATAACTACCACTTTCTGAGGGCCTAGTACTTCCCAAATGCTATCCCCGTCACTTCACAATCTGCCTGAATCTGCTTAACAATCTACTAAGCAAGAAATTACTAACCCCATTTTAAAGTGGGCAAACTGGGGTTCAAAGAGAAAAAGATATTTTGTAATGGAGCAGGAATTCCAGCCCTGGCTTAGGGACTTAAACATTCTGCACTCATGGTTATCATGTAACTTTGAAACTTATCTTTGTGTGCTTTTTGTTAACCCTCAACTCTTTGGCTATGTTTTTTTCTTTATCAATAACAATCATCAGAGAAGCTCAAGTAATATCTTGTACTTGCTTAAGTATAGGAGGAAAAGGCAAAAAAGAGAAGAGAGGAATTTCTCTCAAATAAGCCACCAAAACCCTGGGGCAAGAACTGGGCCCAGCAGCTAGACAGAAGTGGCACCTGCCAGCCATTTCCTGAAGAGGAGAAAAACCACCCCCACACCCCCACAAGCACAACCACAATAATCACAATAGCCAGCTGGGGTCTGAAAGCAGTGCCACCAGCAGGAAGCTCCTAAGAAAGAGGCTTCCCTGAAATAGCTCTCCTTGTCCTTCACTCTCCAAGTCCCAAGAGTCCATTTTCTGCGGTGCTTAGTGAGTGACCACTGGAAACAACTCTTCTGAATCAGAGTAATTAGAAAAATGTGTCAGGGGATGTTACTGTTTGTGAAGGTCAGAGGCATTCTGACAAAGTGACACTGACCTCACCAAAGGAAGGCCACCATCTGCCTCATCAGTAAAAGGTCAGGCGACTCATGACACATAGAAAGAAGCCTTGTTTCCATCAGTTCTCCACCTAACTTCCATGCTCTCTGAGGGGACAGATTTTTAATTTCTATACATCTACCAGAATGTGTACAGCCCAACACAATGGGCTTATGTTGTATCCATCAATGATGCTGATATCACCTGAACATTCTAGGAGCTTCTCTTTGGAAACCCCACTTAAAGCTTCTTTGAATGTCACAAAAGTAAACAGCTTTGTTATTTCACCCTCTTACTCCAAGGGGGCCCCAAATGGTGTAAGTCTGCTTGATCAGTCATCCCATTCAGTAGTTTGGTTCCCAAAGACCCACAGATATTTCCGAAAAGTGCAGTTTACGTTTAGAGGAAGAATCACTTATATCTCTTCATCTCTGCTCTGGACATTTCCCTTGCTTGCTCAACCATGCTATAATGGCAATGATAACATCAACAACAGCTGTCATATGTCCAGTGCCTATGTGCCAGAATGGATCATGACAACAGTAGGCATCATTACTCTTCCTTGCAGAATTTGATGTTATAATAAACTGCTCAAAGTGCACAATTAGTGTCTGAATTAAGAGTAAAAGCTCCATCTGGATCTTTCTAAAGACTGCGCTGTACCCAACGTACACCAAGCACCTGGCTCACATTTCCTAATCTCTTTGGGTCTTCTCACTATGATCCTGAGTCTGAACCCCTGATGATGACCTGGCTGAGAAGGAGTCAGGTGCAGACTGCAGGGACCAGTTATAAGACTGCAAGTCTTCCCCACAAGAAGGTGCAGAAAAAGTATTTGGAAGGCTGGAAGGATTAATAAAGTCAATCAGTGACCTGCCAAAGTACCTTCTTTGCTTTGAAGAACCAATAACACAGAGGAGGGACAGAAGTTCTCATATGTTAATTAAATAACTTCTTAAAAGCAGGTATTATCTTCATGGCCCACCACTTAAGCTTTCCAGGCCAAAACAGAAGAAATCTGTTGCATGGAGCAGTGACAGTAGAAGACATGCCTTTTCCAATCATTACAATCACCTTACAAAGAGATTATTAGGAGGGAATGTTCATTTGTTGACAGTCCAGATATGTTAGGACCTACGTTGGAGGTCTCCAAATGCTCTCTGTATAACAAAATTATCCAAGTAAGCCCGGAAAGAGCTGACACTGTGTACTAATAGGGTACAATTTGCTTAAAGTAACAGGCCAGCCAGCCTTCAACAGGTGGTCTACAGACATCAGTATTGTGCTATGAGAACATGTCTTCCTGCCACTCAGGACATGACAGTCGACCGAGTAGAGCCCATCCTGAATGTGGGACATGCTATTAAGTCATCAGTCAGCAGGATAAGCTGTGCTTTTTCTCACTCAATACTAAAGGTAAAGCTACTGTATGTGACACCATAATCTTAAGGCATAAATGTCACTGTATTGTTATGGAGTAGGTCCTGATAAATAGTAGTCACTAAGGACTACTTTTATGAGAAATTGGTGATGAAAGATATACCAATCTGAGCTCTTAGGCAGATTAATACTTGGAAGTACCCCCAAAATGTATTTGTCTTTCCCTACCAGGATTTTTTAGAATCCTTAGCTGCCATCAGTATTTCATGCTATATCAAATTGAGTCATTTTCTGCAAAATTCATTTCTCCTTCAAAGCCTTTTCATGACTTATCTAAGGTAGGGAGAATATATAAACTGCCATACTAGCAAGCAGACTGATACTGCAGTACTTTCATTTTAGGCCATACACTCAGGCTAACTAACATGATAATTCTCCAAATTAGAAAGAATTAAGTGTTGTGTTTTCTGCATCCAGGAAAAGGACCAAGAACTGTGTAGATGGACAGTGATAAACCAAATACTAAAGCCCTACTTGGTCCCCTCTTCGTCCTACCAAATTTTCATAAATAGAATTTCTTACAGAATAGAGGGCCAAGGACGAACTAGTCATGAGAAGAGAACTGGGAGGTTGAAGACTGAACTCTTGGTTTTTAACCCTCAAACCATCCCGGGGCTGTTGAGAAGAGCTACTGAGCCTCAGCGTCAGCATGATTTTAATCTGACTTGTGACTAAGTAACCTCTGACTCAGTTGTCACGATGGCCTGACTCATCAACACTAAATGTTATTTCCATTACCCATCATTTATTTTCCCTGTAGCTTCTTGCTCTTGACTAAGTATTTTATCTTATAGATTTGTTCCTCTGTTACTGCTCTTTTTTTTTTTCAGAAGTGCTGGGAGGTGAACCCAAAGCCTCACACACATACTAGGCATAGTACTCTTACCATTGAGCTACACCTCAATCTGCCCTCATTACTGCTTTCATTGGCTGTCTCATTATTTAAAATTATATGTACTCTGCCTTGAGCCCTTTGGAGAAAAGCCACACTATAAATCTAAAACTAATTCCAAACAACAAATAATAAACAGCCTACATTAGCAGTAGAGCGTAAGAGCTATGTATAGCAACTGCTGCATACCACTGGCCTCTTCTGATGCAACTGTAATGAGACTTGCTATATATATATATATATATATATATATATATATATATATATATATATATATCTGAATATGTACACACTCCAGCATGCAGATCTTTACTTAATTCCTTTACCAGCAGATAGAAGACCTGGAGGTCTTTTCCCTCTTGTTATATAAACCTGCGAAAAATTTGCTAGTGCTAGAAATCTGCCCTCTCCCCAGATTCCTCAGAGCACAGTATCCTTAAAATAACTACATTGTAAAATAGAATCAAGTATTTTTCGTTGTTTTTCATAGATCATAGGGAGAAGAAGAGATTTCATTCACTCCAGTTTTTTGCACATATCAGGAAGTGAGTGTTAAAGCTTTTCTTGTTCAGTTCTTCTTGCTGATATACCATAGTCTATATCCCTCCAGCTCAGCAGAAAAGAGAAAAAATAGTCTCCTTACTCCACTTTTTTCAAGCATCCATAAGGTTCTGAGACAAGAACAAAACACTTTGAGAACTAAAATAATTTCTTTGCATATCTTCATATCCACCTTTCTAAGTATACAGAGAAATCCTGGAGAGGCATTATAAACATTAGAAAACTTAGCTGGTCCATGAAAAGAAGAGAGAGACTGTGTGTGTATAAAATTTCTCAGGTGAAATAAAAGGTAAAATTGTGATGGAGAAGATGCATCTTAACAAAATGAGCTCCTTGCAGGTCTCGGGAAGAACTTATGAGTGTCCCAGGGTCATCCTGAGAAAATACAAGATGAATACGGATTCATAACAGACAGAAGTATCTATGTTGAACTGTTAGCCAGAAGACAAGGGCACCATCCTGGAGCTGACATCTGGATCTAGGCCCATCCAACCCAGCAACATCATGAATGAGCAGCGTGAACAACTAAGGCAGGCTCAAAAGGAGAACTAAAGCATCATACCACAAAGTCAAGTACAAGTGGTTGTCTACATATGGATGGTTGTACCTCCAAGCCCCAGAAGGTGTGCTAACTGTAGGAGAGGCCAGATACACACAGGACTGAGAAGAAAATACCTGGGGTAGAATGACTGCTAAGGAAAAGAGAATTGAGTCCATGTGGATGGAGATGTTAGCGTTCAGGTGGTAGCCAAGGATGATGGGGATGTGAGGCCTCAAGGTTTGGCCAACCTGCCTTCAGGGTTAAGGGTGAGCCAAACGGAGTCCAGAAGTAGTGACAGAGGTCTGATGGAGAAATAGCCTCTCAAGATTGACATAAAAAAAAAAGATTGACATAAAAATGGATGAAACACCAATGCATGAATAAATTAAATGTGTTATATATAAAACAAAATATTTGGCTATAAAAGGAATAATAAATGATTGATACATGCTAAAACCTGGATAAACCTCAAAAGTATCATGCTAAGTGAGTAATTCCACTTACAGTAACACCTTGGTTCAAGAACACTTCCGTTTGCAAACAATTTGGTTCGCAAACAAGTGTTCAGCAAAGTTTTACCTCTATTTGCAAACTCTGCTTGGTGACAAACACAACCACAGCCATTTTCTCTACACAAATACAAATGCAGCCATCTTCCTCAAAATCATAAAACAAATTAAGTTCGTCAACCAAGGCACTACTGTATATGAAACATCTAGAATAGGTAAATTCGTAGAGACAACAAGCAAATTGTTGGTTCAAAGGGCTGGAGGCAGGAAGGACTGGGGAGTGATCACTAATGGACACAAGGTTTCCTTTTGGATTGATGAAAATATCTTGGGAAGTAGATAGACATGGTGTTTATACAACATTGTGAATGTACCAAATGCTACTGAATAGTAGACCTTACCATGGTGGATTTTATGTTATGTGTTTTTGCCTTGACACACACACATGTTCAATGAAAATGAATGGAGCCTCTCAAATTCCTCTAAGGAGAACTTTCCCTGGACTTCTGCGCAAAGAGAATGCTTGAATTTCTTTCTTTTCCCTTCTCATTGGGTTCCGAACTCCTCAAAGAGGGCAGGAGCTGGATTCCTATCACTGGATATCCAAAGGCCCTAAATACATAGTAAGAGCTCTTGTGTTGAAAGATCCTGAATTGATAGATGTTAAATACAAAGATAAAACAGCATTTTTTCTCAAACTAGGCTTTACTGAACATGTATGGGTTTAAATAATTTCTCTGTTACACTAATTTATTTATTTATTTAGGTAGTTCTGGGGATAGACGCAAGAGCCACATGAGTTGTACTACTGGGCTATAGCCCCGGCCCTGTGAACATGGATTTCAAGACAAACTTGATTACACGATAAAACTGGCCTTGCAAAGTACAGACCATCCAGAAGAATGAAAATTTCGGCGAGTTATCCAGATACGTGGCCTAACAGTTTTAAAAGGGTGCCTGAGAATGTATTGACCTAAATAGTCACTCTTGATATGGCTATTATAGGGCCAATGCACCCAGAGCCTATATTTACCTATCAGCGAGCCAAGCGTTAACTTATTTCTGTGGGTTCCTCTATTTTTCTCTTGGTCTCAGGGACTCCCCAATTGAAATTCTCTGTAGTTTCACAAAGGGAAAAGCCGGAAGTTTTTCCACCTTTGGCAAATGGAAGGTATGTGGGAGGCTCACATGAAAGAGGATACTTCACATGGGTCACGTCCCTCGCTTATTAAAAGATTTCTCAGCTAAACCATGGAAGCCAAGCAAATGTTATCTCAAGCAAAGATGGAGCGATGGCTGGGAGGCGAGAAAGACAAATGATAGGTGTTAGTGGCACTTCCTGTGAATTTCTATTGATTAACTTTCTAAAAGATAACAACTGGAAGGATGTGAAACGTGGCCTTATTCAGAGAAAATGGATTGCTTAACTCTTCTTCAAGTTGAGTGATGCATACAAGAGAGTACAAACAGTTCTGATAACCCAGTTGTCACAGATAATGCTCAGTATTTTCTTCAGCATTGATATTTTCCTTTTTGATCAAGTATCTCCGATGACAAGACTCATTCTGTCACAATTCTTGATTTTCTTAATTTTTCTTGTTTAAAAGTAAAGCGTTTTCAAAAGAATACAAGCACAATTTATAAAAATAACAAAAGTTACAACCCATTTGTCACTATGGAGTAGCAACTGTTACTTAAGGCTAAATTAGATGGGAAGCTTAATGAAAAGGTCTGGAAAGAGGTTTTAACTATAGATGATGCACGAGAGCAAAGCTAATCTTTGTAAATGATACAAATAGAGGGCACACATGTCCTCAGGCTAAAGAACTTCATATTATTAAGTGTATATTTCTGAGGAAATTTTTTCAAAGAAATCTAGTTTGACACTATTCCCTAGTCTCATCATTGCATTAGGTCAGTAACACAAGTACAGGTTAATTATAACCCAAGGTTACTAACCAAGGGGGAGTCGCTTCCTGGATTATATTACCCTTATTCTGTGTGCCAACATGTTTATTTTTTTCCTCTTCCTTCTTTCTCCCTCCTTCTCTTCTTTGTTTCCTTTCTTTCCTTGATAGTATATGTCAACAATAGGAGTTGCTTTGAAAGAAATAGATTTTTCAGAAGTAAAAATTAAAGACTTTGTAATAACAAATTACCTCTGTATTGCAATATATCTTATTACTTTGTTCAGCCCCCTAAGGTATTTAAAGTTAGCAAATTAAACAGAAAAATTCAGTTAACAGGGGCTGAGGTGTAGCTCAGTGGTACAGCACTTGCCTAGCATACATGAGGCATCTGCAGCAGCACACAAAATTTTTTTTTTCAGTTTTTTCTTTGGTGAAAAGTGCATTTGGTTAACTTTTAGACTCAGGCTTTGGATTATGCTAGTTGATAGAAGAGAACTTTCTTGGTTGTAGGACATCTTTCACAAAAGTATACGGCCATGAAGTAGTTAATGTGAACAAAATTCAATAAAAATTTCCACTAATTCAAAATACATAGGCCTGGGAAGATCCTCTTGAATTAAGTAAAACTAGATCAGCTGATTTTTCCCCCTTAACCAATAGAAGATGTATTCAGCATGGTTGCATTTTCTTTAAACAATTACTGTACACCAATGAAACCAATATTGCTGCTTGATACACAGTAGGTGCTTAAGTGTTCCTTAAATGAGTAAATGAATGAATGAACACATTCATAAATTTATTTATTGTGAATTAAAATTTCTTTTTAAATAAGAAACCATGTTAGAAGATATGCTACTTAAGTACTCAAGAATTGTTCATTTTTCACCATATTAACTCAAGAATGGAAAAGTCACTGAGGTAGTTTGTTGTCAAGTTTATATAAGAACCACATATTTGGGCTGTATTTTCTTTTTAAAATGATACAGTGTTTGTTTACACCAATTTAAAAATAAAGTTGAATAAATCAAAGACCAATTGCTTTTCCCTGGCTATTAAAAATATTGAATAAAAGGTAAGTATGTTTTTATGATTCTACTTAGTATCTCATGAGCTTTTGGGATGACAAATACACACTAGTTCTCCAGAATGGAGTAGGTTGCATGAGACCATGAATCTTTCCAGTCTGGTTCACATTTGCTACAGGGAAGTCTGTCACCATGCAACTTCGGTGTCTCAGCCAGGGTGGCATGCAACCCCATTTTCACTGCCCCTGTCACTAAAGCAGCCTTGACAAGAAACATGCTATTTCAGACATGAATTCCTTCTTGTATTGAGAGTTAGAGGGGGAAGGGAGGGGAAAAAAGAGAAGTACAGTAACATGCCAGTCTCCTAGGGGCTTTAAATTTATGGCCTTACTTAAGAGAATTAACAGGCACAACAGCCCTGCTAGTTGCCCTTCCCTTACCAAGGAAAACCTTGAGACTTTCAAGGTTAAATGCTTCAGGCAAGGCCATGCACCGGAAGTAGCAGGATCGAGATGCAAACCCCAATATATCTGACTCTAGAGCCTTCCTATGTCCATAATTTTGCATTGTGAAGAAATTTGATTCAGCATCTCATGTCCTGGAGCTGGGGCCCACTAAAATGTAGGCTCTTCAAAGCCAATAACTTGCCTTTTTCACCTTGCTCTATGCTTAACATACAATATCTCAAAACAAACATTGAAAGTATCAATGAATGAATAAATAAGGAGAAAACAGACTATCAGAGTTGGAGGGGACCTAATCCAACCATCTCATTTTTTTAATGGAGAAACCAAGGCCTAGTGAAATCAAGTCACTTTCATTACGTTAAGATATTAATTAGTGAAAGACTTGGATCTTGATTTCAGGTCTTTTTTGCATTCTTCTCCATACCGTCCCAGTACACGTACAAATGGTTTTCCAAGCATGCTCATCAACTCCAAGTGGTTTAATAAGCATTCCACTCTCTTCATTTAATTTCTTAATTGCAAGTGATTCCTCACACATGCAAGGCAATGAAGGTTAGCCCACAAAAAGGAAAATTCTGCGAGAACTGGGAGTATTGTCTGTTTTGTTCAGTTCAACATGCCTGGCACTTAGTGCTCAGTAAGTATTTGCTAAATAAATGAAATAATTTCCTTGTCGGTGGTGAGAAAATTCTTCAAAGATGATCATAGTTAGCATAGACTGTACTAATAGATCCTCAAATGATCAAATGTTTCAGTGAAATTGCTCAGTGAAATGGTATTACTCTTTCTCTATCCTTTCCTTTTAACTCCAACTTCTTCTGTAAAATGGGAAAAGATAACAGTATACATTTCATAGAATTTTTGCAAAGATAAAATAAATACATGCAAAGTCCTTTGCATGAAGCATAATACATAGTTAACTTGCAATACGTGACAGCTATTAGCATGAATATGATTTCTTCAAATAAAATTAAGGGATCACAAATGAGGAAAGAAATGCAAACACACGAAAAAGAGTTGTTTTCCATTTTCTCATATTAATCCCATTCCCTTCTATCCTTTCCCCTAGCCCTCCCACTTCCTTCCCCTTTGCCCCTTTTCTTCCTATTTCACATTATCTATTATACATTTTAGTCCTTGTTTACACTTTCAGTTTCTCACACCAGAGAAACTATTCGGTATTTATACATGTGTGTCCTGTTTATTTCACTTAAGAGTATTGCCTCAATGTGCATCCACTTAGCTATAAATGTCTCTAATTTCTCATTTTTTATGGCTGAGTAGTACTCCATTTTATAAAAAAGCCACATTTTCTTTATTCAGTCTCCAGTTGATGGGCATTTGGGCTGTTTCCAAGTTTTAGCTATCACAAACTGTGCCACTATGAACATGGGCGCACATATATCACTGTGGTATGATTCTTTTAATTCTTTGGGGAAGATCCCCAGCAGTGGAATAGTGGGGTCAAATGGGACTTCCAGTCCTAGATCTTTGAGGTATCTCCATGCTGATTTCTCTTTGTAAATAGGGAGGAATGGAGGGGTTGAAGGGAGGGCTGGGCAAGGGTGAAAAATAAGAACCAAGAAAGATTATGTAAAGGTGCAAATTTCCAATGATGAATGTCATTATATTGTATACCTAAAATGTACCAATGATTAGAATGAATAATCGATCATGTAAAATAGGAAGAAAAGGTCCAAAGGGGTAGGGGTAGTGGGAGGGGCAGGGGAAAGGAAAGAAGGGAAAGGAAAAATGCTGAGAAATGGAAAAAATGGAAATAAAGTCTTTGTAAATAGGGAAGGGTGGAGGGCTTGAAGGGAGGGCTAGGAATGGGGAAAAAATAAGAACCAAGATGCACTATGTAAAGGTACAATTCCCAATGAGAAATGTAATTGTGTTGTATACCTACAATGTACCAATAAAAGAATTTAAGAAAAAAAAAGAGTTGTTTTATGCTTTACACTTTGTAACATGTCCCTGGGTACATACTTTTTTATATGTTCAAAGTTCCTAACTTCTATAAGCGCTATACATCATACATAGCATCTGTCCCATCATACATGCTCACTTTTGTTTAAGGCACTGAGCATTAAGCCCACGGCCTTCGCACCGACCTACAAGCCCAGCCCTTTTCAGAATGTTAAAATTTTGTGACAAGGTCGAGCTAATTCACTAAGTTGCTCAGGCTGGGTTTCAACTTGCAATCCTCCTCCCTCAGCCTTCCAGGCTGCAGGGATTACAGGTGTACACCACCACACCAGGGTTTTACGTATGTTTTGTATAGAAGTTCTCTTGTGGAATTAATTGAGGTAGGTAATTAACCTTCAGACAAATATATGATGATGATTATACCTCAAATACTGCTATATTTAACTTTAAAATGGTTACCTCTCCACAAGTTCTTGTCCATTCCAGCACAGGGTGTCGTTTTCAGCCACAGGGCTATGGCTGCAGATGTAGCCAGGCAAAGCACTATAGAAGCTGATGAAAGATTTCAACTTCTGAATTAGTTCCCTGAAAGAAAAACAAAACATCGGCGTGTAAGAGGAGAGTAAACCCAGTATGAGAAAAGTTAAATTTCCTTATCAGCATGACAGAAAGGCTCTGCCATGCTGATTAGAGCAATAAATGATTTTTAAAGACATTCTTGGCTATGAGGCTACAAATTAGTTTTTTAAAAAAATCAATAAAATGATATTAGGGGAAAAATGTTGCCTGCCATATAAGGTGCTGTTCTTATCAGAAGGATGATTTAATTCCAACATCCATTTTCTAACATGTTCAGCAGCTTCTATTTTTTGTTCAAAATGATGTTATCTACATTCTCAAAGGTGCTGATTACAAGGCACACTGGAGCGCCACACATCTTTTGGTTTCTGAGTGTAATTGAGTGCATTGATTATAATTTACAACGCTATTACCCTGGAGATAGCCCCTTTCCATACAGGATCTGGCTAATGGTTGCAGATCAGAATCACAGGGTGCTCAGAACAGCATAAGCTCTATGAAATTTTTCTGATAATACAGTCAGAGAAACCCACATTGCTAGAGGAGGAAGGTTTCTTTGTTCTTTGTCTGTATACTGTGGTTCTTGTGAGGTGATGGGAAAGGAAAATGGTCTAATATATTTTATTATTTGTTTGCTGCTGTTTTTATACTGTTTATGATAAGACAAGCAGGAGAACATACTGTATATGAAAATGTGTATAAACACACACATAAATACTTGAAAAATTTCATGCCTATTATGTACATGGACACACAAGTGTACATATTATACAAAGTAAGATTCCACAGAGTAGAGGGAAGTGAGTATGTTTAGAGGAAATGCTTAAATATCTATGTAACAGATGTTCAGTGGTAAGCAAACAGAAATAAAATATAGTTTCCTTGCTAAGGCAGTGCTCCTGATAGAAAATTAAAGTATTCCTAACATCCAAGACTGTAAGTATACCCAGTTTTTGGAAATTCTGGTTAGAGAATTTTCTGGCAGTGGTGTAAATCCTTAAAAACTGTCTGCAACTGTATTCCTCTCATTTCCTCTTCCCCTCCTTCTCAACCCTCATCCTTGTTCCCTTGGACCACTTCCCTATTGGACACATACAGGATTCTAATAACTCCAGTCAATGTAAGCATTATATGGCATGACGTGAGCTAAGACAAATAATATCAATAGGAATGAAAAAGCTGATAGGAGGAGGTGGGGGGAGATTAGGAAAAAAACCTGTAATGTGCGATGTAACCACTCCTCAAGATGATTGTAAACTGTGTGAATTGCAAACATGTAATAATAAAATAAAATAAAAAATTTAAAAAATTGTCTGCAGGCTAAGAATGGACTGGCTTGATGTACAGGCCTTTGGAGGAGCCAGACACTTGATTCTCACATGGATATTATTCCAAGTCCTGAGCCCAGAAGTATCTTCTGGGGGTTGTTCCCAGATCTGGCAAAAAGGAAGACTAGTGGAAATGACCTTCTTGCACTTAATGCCATTTTCTAATTTTTTTTAACCACAAAATTATTCATTTCAACTAATGACTTGAGAAAGACCACGCATGAGAGAGAACAAGTAGGAACGCTAGGTCTAGCTCTCAGCACATGTTTACGAAAGCTCATTTCACAGACAGGGTGATGGACAGAACAACCCAAGAAAGGTTACTGGGACATACGTAAATCCTCGTGCAACAGTTACTTCCTGCCGTGCCCATCCTGCCCTCACAGCCTTCTCCTGGTGGAATAGGTCAACATTATGAAAGAGTTTCCCTTAGGCCTCCCCTTACCTTCACACCCACTCTCACTAACATAGCACATAGAGAGAAAAACTGAACCCACAATAAGGCATTCCAAATTAATTTCCCTAGAAGTTGAAAACGAAAGCACCCTGAATTCCTCCCTGCATCTCAACTCTTGCAGTTTTCTTAGTTGGTCATAAACAATCATTGACAAATTGAAGAAGGTCCCAATGAGGTTCGATCTGAATGTCAAGGAGATAAGGGATTGTGATAACCATACCCCCCTTCATTTTTTTGAGACAGGGTTTCTGCTATGTAGTTCAGGCTGATCTTCACCTCATTATGTAGCCCAGGCCAGCCTTGAACTTACAGCGATCCTCCACAGATGTGCACCACCACATCTGGCAAGACTTTCCACTTTAGTATGGAAGGAGACTACCTGGAATGATCAAGATAAATATCTAAGGAAACCACAAAGTATGTGGATGATGTAACATAGTCTGGGTCATCACATTCTAGAACTCAGGGAAACACTTTGAAATCTGAACATGGTAACTTGGAGAAGAAATAAAGGGTCATTCTACTTCAAAGAGTATTAGTTACCTCCAAAGGACATATAGGACGGACATACAAAACTGTAGTCTGAAAACTTACTTATGAATTAGTTATTTTGAATTTAGAACAAAGTTTCATTTAGCAGCCATATTATACTTATGGTTAGGTTCTCAGATCATCTCCTTCAAATCTGTGATAAATAGTAGCTAAGAACATTAATTCTTGAGTTCAACCCAGCTGAGTTTCCAAACCCAGTTACTCCTGTACTTACTCAGCAGTGAAACCTTAGGGCAATTCTAAATTTCTCTAAGCTTTGGTTTCTTTGTCAGTAACATGACGACAATGATTATACCTATCTTAGAAGGTTGCGGTCATGATTAAATGAGACAAGGCATAGATTCCCAGGCGGCATCCACACAAATAAGCACTGGGTCATTCTTTCACAATGGCAGTCATGGCCAATGCTACCATCATGGAGTGTGTAGAATACATATATATATATATATATATATATATATATATGAAATATAATATATATGAGAAATAGATATTATATTCCAGATATATATTATATTCCAGATAAATCTATGCATGCAGGATAATTTTTAAAAATTTAAGTTTCAGATAACTTTGTATTAACAAATTAAAATCCCTCCTCTTTTGAGATGGGTACTAGTAGGTACAACTATTTCTTTTTCCAACAGATTTTCCCTGGTATTCTTTTTTCAAAGACTAGCTAGCTGAAATACACACATGTGCGGGCATGCACACACACACACACACATACACACACACACACACCCTCAGAAAAACGAGCTAGATACTGGGCTGAGTAAACCTCTTGACTAATACTGTACAGCAGTTGAATGGTTTTCCTTTTTCTGAGCCTCGTAGGAAAGTGGTGGTGGTTTTCCCACAAAGATTTATGTCTAAGAATATATGCATCAGATGGGAAGGGCCAAAACGAAGTCAAGTTTAAAAAGACAATCATCAGAGAAATGCAAATAAAAACTACAGTGAGATAGCACTTTACACTCATTAGGGTGGTTACAATGAAAAAGACAGACTACAACAAGTGCTGGTAAGGATGTGCAGAAATTGGAACTCTCACACATTGCTGGGTGGGAATGCAAAATGGTGCAGCCACTGTGGAAAACAACTTGGCAGTTCCTCATGAAGTTAAGCATCGAGTTACCAGATGACCCAGCAATTCCACTCCTAGGTATATATACCCAAAAGGATTGAAAGTAGGTACTGAGACAAGACATATTCATAGCAGCTCTACTGACAACAGCCAAAAGGTGAAATAAGACAAATGCCCACCCACTGATAAATAAATAAAATGTGGTATATACACTCAGTTGAATAATATTCAGACTTCAAAAGGAAAGAAATTATGGCAGCATGGATAAATGTTGAAAATATCACATATACTAAGTGAAAGAAGCCAGTCATGAAAGACTATGTATTATATGATTCCATTTATATGAAATGTCTAGAATAGACAAATTTGTGGAAACATAAAGTAGACTCACAGTTGCTCAGGGGTGGGGAAAATAATAAGATAGAAGAAACAGCTAAAGGGCACAGATTTCTTCTTGAGATGATGAAAATTTTCTAAAATTGTGGTGCTGCACACCTGTGATCCTAGCTACAGGAGAGGCTGAGGCAGGAGAATTACAAGTTTGAGCCCAGCTTGGGCAGTTTAGCAAGATCCTGTCCTAAAAACAAATAAAAGGGTTGGGGATGTAGCTCAGTATTGCAAAAGAATTGTGATGTTGGTTGTGTGAGAATATACTAAAATCAAATGAATTATACATTTTAAGTGGATGAATTATATGGTATGTGGATTATATCTCAATAAAGCTATTACTCCCACCCTTCCAAACACAGGGTAGAGAACAAAATGAGAAATATGTCTCAGAGAAAGAGAGGCTTGTCTAGTTGAGGGCTGCACCTTGGAAGAATGGAAGGAGACAGGAGAGCTTGGGAAAGCAGAGTTGGATGGATATAAACACACAGGTGAGTGACGAGAAGAGAAATTTGTAAGCTGAAACTTCAGCACCATAATAGCTGTAAAAAGTGGTTAAAATCTATTTCTTCATCTTTAAAAAAGTCTTTTGATTTTCTTTTTTATTGTAAAAAATATATGTTCTTAAAAAATAAAGAAAGATGGAAGGAAAAAGGAACATTTGTAGTCCCACCAATCAGGGTTAATCACTATTAGTATTTGGTTATATTTCCTTCTAGACTTTTCTCTTGAGTAAACTTTTACATTTATTTCTTTGAATCCTTTTCTTGACAGATTTGTTCACTGAGTTCTCTCTGCTTCTCAGTGTAAATTATCTCCATTACCAGCTACCTAGAATTAAGATGGATTTGATTAGAAAGGAATCTCACAATAATGAGAGAGGGACAGGGCATGACACAGTGCTAGAGGGCTTATCTAGCATGTAGGAGGCCCTGGGTTAGAGCCCCAGTATGGAGGGAGGAAAAGGGGCTGCTTCTCAAGTAATTCCCAGCCTTGTGGGACAAAGCAGTATCTTCCTCTGGAGAACAAAGAACAGGGCTCCCGCACAGCCAGTGAACTGGCCAAGACCTCAGAGTCCCAAAGGATAGTGTTACAGTGCAGGCCATTCCTTTATGCAAGACCTTCTGCATTACTGTAGGAAAATAAACCTTAGTTTCCAAAAGAAACTCTTAACTCTTCAAAATAAATCCAGACATACTATTTTGGAGGGTAGAAAAATACTTTCTAAACTGTTGGCGAGTCAATGAGCTTTTCAAAGTACAGTGAGCACAGGTGATAATGTCCTTTGACACCATGGCAGCAGAGTGTGACAGGAGTAGTTTACCCCTGCCAAGCCTACTGTGCCTCTCTCATTTCTCCCCTTCTTTGTCTCGACCTGTCATTCCTTCCTAAACTTGCTCCAGCATGGGAATTGAGAGTCTATTTTATTTTTAACTTTTCTTTAATATAGCTTGATATCCCCATGCTTGTAATTTAAAGGGTGACAAGTTGAATATCTTTATTTATCTCTTTAAAGAAAGATGCCTGAAATTAAGTGATGTATTAGTTACTCATGTATGGATCAGTCTAGATTCCTTTTTCTTTGTGCTAATAGTCCCTGACACACGACAAAAAACCTCCACCCATGAATTATGCAGCCTGTTCAATTGTTCCTAGAAAGTCTGCATAATCAGTTGCTTGAGATGGGAAAACAATTTACTGAAGGAAATGTCCTTTGATTCCAATTCCACTTTATTCTAAAACCATACATGCCAAATATAGCACTGACATATAAACAGGGGAGCTGATGGCTCTCACTAAGAATGAACCCAACATTTGCTTACAGCAGTCTGCTCAGGAGAAAGAGTCTCTTTACAGAGGCTTCCATTCCGTGAGTTGAATGTGGAGCTAAAGGACAGGGCTCCTATGCATGCACGAGCATTTTTGAAATATTGTGGCTAGGTGCTCGTGATCTTCCCTGGTGGGCTTCCATCATCCTGGAGAGGGGCATCCCTTTCTTTCGTTGTGGGGGAAGGGACTGCCTTTGCTTTCTTGCAATGATTTGCTTGGGCAGGCATCAAAGCAGTGCTAATTGGAATCCACTGCAAGTAAAAACAGTCTTTCATCCCCCGCTGCAGACCTTGAACTTTTAAAAAATTATTATTAAGGTTCTTTATTTCTTCATGTAAAGTAATATCAGCTCATTATTTATTGGAAACAAAGAGAAGTACATTAAGAAAAACCGAAATGATGCAAGATCATACCTAATTCTGCTGCAAGGAGCTTTTGACACTTTTGATTCCAAACTACAAATTTCTACCATTCTGGAAACGAATATACTTTTTCTCATTCTGTTTCTTTGCCTGGAACACCTTCCTTTTCCTCCTCCTCTGGGCTGAGCTCAAAATTGCCTTTTCCAAGCGGCCTTTCTTGACTCTCCCAGGAGAGTTGCTAAGCTCCCTATCGGTGTTGCTATTCTTTCTCTGTTTTGGTACTCACCCCCAATATATGAACTTACTTATTTGTGTGTCTGTCTTCCTAAATAGACTAGGAGCTCTTCCACTCACTAGAGCCTAACCCTTATACCACACTGCACCTATTGATGATGTCAACAAACGTTGAAAGAAGTGCAGTCCTATTTAGGGCAGAATGACTTATATCAGACCTGAAACTTGTTGATTCACTTAGGACATACCTTGTTGTTTTGTTCACAGGATGAAAGGAACCACTGAGCTTACAAAGCTGCCTACCAAAACCTTGAGAGGGGATGATAGTAAGTTCTGATTCTGGACCAGGAAGCTGAGATCAGCTTTTGTTATTTTCTTTCTAGGGCATTTACTAGTGTCATCTAATCCAATGCTCTTTTAGACCGAGTTAGAGGGGTAGGAGAAGAGGGAACATGCAGGAAGCAGAGGGATGAAACACACACATGTAATTTCACGAGGGTGGGGGACTGTGACTTTATCACGGGTGGGAGTTGAGCCAGCAGCTTAGTATATAAGAGCAGGATGAACAATTCACCTAAAGATATGAGGTTTGGAAAAGGGAAAGGTATTACTTATGTTTTCTACCAAGTAGTATCTGGGATACAAAAATGACAAGGTAAACAACATCCATGGGAAGTGGTGAAGGAGACAGGAAAGTAAAGGAGAGAGAGGATAACAACTGAGTTTGATGAAAATCCTGGACATGAAAGGGGCTCTGAAGTGAATCGCTTCTATTTTGATTGTATTATCTGTGCATCTTATTGAACCCTCCTTGCTTTAAATCTGATGACAGACATTTTCACTAGTGATTCCTTAAAGTAACCCTGAGTCGCATCCACAGGCCACCAGTTGAGTATAAACTCGCCTTTAAATTGAACTAAGTTATCTCTAAGATTACTTGTGTTGCAAACTACCCAGTTGGGGGCAGGCAAAACAAACAGATGCCTTCTGAATGCTACCAGAGGAATCTTACATTTCTTTGGGTGTTGATATTTTAATAAAGCAAAGGGCTTTTCAACTCACATCCCGATTGAGGCAAATTACTCACAATCTTCACAGACTGAATGCTACAATAGGGTTTTTTCTAATTATCCTATTTCCCACCACTAGGATGGAGAATGGGCATGGGTGTGGGGGGTGCTGGAGGCACACATTTTTCTAACAGTGTGAAATGCTGTGAAGAACATACTGAGAAATTTATAGAGGTACCAGCACTCTGCCAAAACAAACCTTTCTAATAACATCGGATAGTAGAGGGCAGTGCATTTAGCAAGAGATCATCTTAACTCCCACTTTGCCCCTTTCCCTAAGGGTTTCCAGTGACTGAAGGAGTTAAATGAAGTCAGACTCCTGTTGTTTTGCTTGCTTCTGCCAGAGAATTCAGAAAGAAAGGCTCAGTCCCAGACTCTTAATGCTTTAGTTTGCAAAAAAATGATGAGAAATGGGCTGGGGATTTAGCTCAATGGCAGCGCGCCTGCCTGGCAAGCACGAGGTCCTGAGTTCAATCCCCTGTACGGGGTGGGGGAGAAAAAAAAGGATGAGAAACATCACGGGGCAAGTTCAGGCTCCCAATATCCAACCGCCATTCACTCAAGCCTACAGGTTTGGTCAATTTCTCCTGCTATCTTTTCTTTTATTTGGTGGTTAGCTATAAGTTCAAAAATGAATTTAAACAAGTATAGTGCCCAGACAAAAACCCTTTTATCAATTCTTATTTGATACGGTGAGGTTGAAAAGGATTAGGTTCCACAGAGCTCAAGACAGAAGGCATGGGAGCAGGCCCTTAATACACCTCTCATTTGTAAATGTGTCTATGTTGACAGGTTAATTTCTTTCTTTTAAAAAAATTTTATGTATTTTTATTTTAAGCTATAACTGATAACATAAAAACTGTACATGCTGACAGGATAACTTCAAAATAAGACTGGGTTGGTGCGTTTATTTTTGAAAAAGCTCCAAACTCATATAGCACAAATTCGTACAGCACTTCCTTCATGAAGCCACTATGACAATTCCCCTGGGCAGAAGAAGTTCTGTCTATGTAGGACGCCTGTGTGCTCTGGACATTCTCTTCCTTTAGCACTCATACAACTATTTTGGCATTATTTTTATTTCAGTCTATTTCCCCATTAGACTGACCTGGAGAGAAGAGACTTTGTCTTGGTATTTTCACTACTCCTCATGCATTCTAGCACCAATAAGTATTTAATAAATTTCTATTGAATTGAATAAAGATATATGGTGTGATAAAAAGAAGATGAATGTTTAAATTAAAAATGATTTATTAAAGTAAAAGATAGCTCTAAATACTCCCATCAATTTTAACTCCCTTATCTCATCATTCTTGCCGCTTTCTGAAATAGTTCTGGAAGTCCTCTTCCAGGAGTAGCTTTAGTTAATGCTGTCACGGCTACCTCCATGTCCTGAATTGATTCAAAACATTTAGCTTTCATGGTCACTATGACTTTGGGAAAGACCCAGAAGTGCCACAGTGGAAGATGTGGTGCATAAAGTGGATAAAGACACACTGTAATGTTTGCATAAGCCTGATTTTCTGTTGGATGGCACTTGACAGCAGCATTCATCCCACTTTTTAAATCACACCTTGTAAAGACACTCATGAAAGAGAACATGCAGAACTGCTTCAGAAAGTGGCAAGAATTATGGGATAAGTGTGTTTGAAGTGATGGGGAGTATTGGGGGGGGTTGATGGCAATGTGTCTTTTACTGTAATAAAATATTTTAAATTTAAACATTCACTGTATTTTTTTCATCACAACACACACTCTCATTTCAGTCAAATATAGAAGGAATTCCACCAGTTCAAGATCTATGGCTTAAAGGGACTGACAGGTTAATTCCTCAGGTGGTCCAGTTCAAGAGTGAAAGCAATGGAGGAAAATGGGCAGAGGGCAGGCACAAGCTAAGAGCCTTGATATATGGTCTAATTATGTCTTCCCAGAGAGATAAAAATGTCCCAGAGAACCCTCAAGCTACAGAAAAATGGTTCTCAAACATTTTGATGCCAGGAGGCCTATTGTGGTTTTAAAATATATTCACAAATTCCTTGATATTTGTCCCTTCGTAGAGCTTAACTCCCCTCCCCCTTGAGTATGTATTAGAATTAACACCTCATATGAACAGTCATGAAAGAGGACTTCCAGAACTGTTTCAGGAAGTGGCAAGAATGATGGGATAAGTGCGTTTGAAATGAGGGGACATATTCTGAGGGAGGTTAATGGCAATGTGCCTTTTCCATGAATTTTAATGCCAGAAATGATGGTGTGCCACTCCTAAGACTAGGTCATAAAAGATATCAAAGCTTTCTCTTTGCTCTCTTCCACAGATCACTTATTCTGGGGAAGTCAACTCCCATGCTGTGAGGTAATTCATGCGGTCTATGTGGTGAGGAACTGAGATCTCCTTCCAACAAGTAGCAGTAACTTGCTAAATTTCTAAGTGAGCCACTTTGGAAGAAGCCACTTCTAGCCTCAGTCAAAATCGCAGCCCTGGGCTAGGGATGTAGCTCAGTGGTGGAGCACTTTCCCAGCATTAGTAAGGCCCCGAGGACAATTTGTAGCACTATACAACACAGTAAAACAAAACCAAAGGAACAAATCAGAAAAAAACCACTACAGACCTGGGCAGTATCTTGAATGAGATATGAAATTTCATTTAGAACTTTGAGAACCACCATCTAAGCCATTCTCATGTTTATGACAAACACAAAGCTGTGAGATAATACTTCTTTGTTGTTTTAAATAATTGTCTTGGGATAATGATTAAATCCTTTTCCACTGAAATTTATTGTGGATCCCCAAAAGCTTTAGTTTATATGGTATATACTCATCAATATGTACTGTTTTAGAAATTAAAACTCAGAAAAATTTCAATATCTGTTTTTAATTTAAAGCTAAAAATTATAGACCCATTGCATGCTAATATGAATAACACTTTATGAAAAAAAATTAATGAGGAATGTAACAGTTTCACTTTTGCAGGAAATTTTTACTGTCTGGCTTGATAGGGGATAAGGTTCTACTACTGACTTTTATGCAGCGTTACTGCTTTCTCTCATCCTAAATTGTACCCTATACGACTAAGAATTATCATTTCAAAACCTCCTATAGTACACTGAGAGGAATGGAATAATTTGGTCCAAATCTCAGATGTTACTTAATTCATCTGTTAATTTCCCATCTATAGGCCAATCTCTTACAACCTCTTCAAAGTTAAAACAAAGGAGAATTCATGCCTGCTCTTATTGAGCTAGGATTGGCTACAAGTGCAATCCTTTTAAGTAAGGCAATTCTCCTATAGTTGTTTTGGGCTTTCCATCTGATTTCTACCCCCTAATCATAAACAAGAAATTAGAATAGAGTTGGAAGGAACTTGCATGGGGGAATAACAATAAAGGGAATAAAACATGTTTTATCTCTTGACTGTTGTTCTATAAAATATGAACCAGATCCTCCACTTTATCATTTTAAACGAATGTGAAGTGTGCAGTGTTTACATGTATGTGTCTTGCCAGCTTCTTTCTGGAGAACTTAATCCTAACTCAAGTTAGTAATGGGAAAAGCCATAAACTGAGCCATGAAATTGTGAGACCTAATTGTAAAAGATCTTGAATAGGAAAGCCCATACTAACCCTGTGTCACTGTACTAGCTATTTACATATGGGAGGTTTACATTTAAATATAGTTTGCATATAATACAATATCTTCATTTTTTAACACTGACAGATGATGGCATTTAATTAAGCATTCTACTTGAAGTACTAAATAATATATACTTAAAGGATTTTATTCCAATAGTTTCTGACCTTAAAACACAATTTCTAACTATATGGTGAAAGACAGAACAAATCCTTCTCACCTTCTTCGGCTGGATAAAGTTTCTTCATGTTCAACACGAGCAACTTTTAATACTTTCTTGTCAATAAACAGTTCTTCAGGATAATAAGCAGATCTATACTGGCGTTGTTGAGAATGGGCACACAACTTGCCAATCTGAAAAAAAGAAATGAAGTATAATTGTATGATACTTTCACAGACGTGATAGCTGTAATAAATTCTGAAATGCACTTCAATTCCTTTCCCCAATTTCCTTTTAAAGAGCAGAAGAACAAAGCTATCGCTACAGTCAAAAGAGATGATGAGGTTTTAAAAAAAGTGACTATTGGTCTGGCACAGCCTACTCAGAGATTTACTAAGGTGAAAAATACCTTTTTTACTATAATGAAGTGTGCATTTGAGAGGGCCCTCTACACCAAGTCCCATGCTACTGATAACTTTCAAAGGTGCCTGGCGTTTATATGTATGAAGAAGTTCACAAAAGGGAACTGCAAAGTTGAGGAGGAATTTTTATAGGAGATGGAGTATGTAAGAGGAACTGTACGTCAAGTAGCCTGTTAGTACAAAGAGTGGCTTTCAATGCACAGAGGGCTCCGATACTGAAGAAAATTTTGTTACAAGACTTGAGCTAATGTATTCTGAAAAAATGTCAGTGTGGTTACTTCTCTGGCTCTCCTAGTTCCCCAAGGGAAAAAGGCAAGTCTACCAACAGCCAGTTTCACCAGCTGTGAACCAGATATCGCTGAGCAAGCCCAGGATTGAGAGTATTAAAGAACACAGTTCTCAAGACAGCCATCCAGGACTGGGGATTTAGCTCAGAGGCACTGTGCTTGCCTCACAAGTGCAAGGTCCTGAGTTTGATCCCTAGTATCCAAAAAAAAAAAAAAAAAAAAAAAAAAGACAGCCATCTGCCTCCTTTCCTCCATCCACTCCTTCTTTCCTACCAACTTTTATCATTCATTTAAAACATTTTATTGAATACCTCCTTCTCAAGCTCACTTTGAAAATGTACACGTACAAATGATTCTTTTAAAGATTGCATTTGGGGGCTGGGGATTTAGCTCAGTGGTTCTGCCGCCTGCCTTACAAGTGCAGGGTCCTGAGTTTGATCCCCGGTACCAAAAAAAAATTCCATTTGTTCTCTTGCTTAGCTCCATTCTAATTTCTTTGGTTAAATTAGCTGTAGATTTATTTTCTCACTTTCAGACACAAGCCTAAATGAACTGCCATGTAAAGATATGAACATTAACTTTCTTCTGTCTTCCTGTCAGTGCCAGAAACTATGTCAAATAGTATCACTCACATTTGTAGATGAGGAAATTGAGGTTCAAGGAGGTGAAGAGATTTGCTTAAGGCAGAGAGGCAGTGGAGTCACTTGCCTGCCTTTGAACCCATTTGTCTGACCACAAATCTTTTGCACCATGGTACTTGATTTCCACATGCTTACATTCTATTTTGAAAAAAGAACCCCCCACCCCCTACCCCCAGTCCTCAAAAACATAGCCAGCCGGGCCGGGGATTTAGTTCAGTGGCACCGCGTCTGCCCCACAAACGCAAGGTCCTGAGTTGGATCTCCAGTACCAAAAACAGGAAAAAAAAAAAAAAACATAGCCAGCCAACACAGCCAAGGTTAACATACAGAGTTTAAACTTTCAGGAAAAATATTAGAAATATCTTATAAGGAAAAGGGCTATGTCGTTGTCACTTTTGTACCTTCACACCATTCAAACCCCATTTTTCACACTGTTAGGTGAATTAACTGAAGTGAATTAAAGGAATTTCCCATTATCGGGCCCTGCATACCACTCTACTGATTAGCCAGGGCTCTGTGTTTCTCAAGATCCAGCCTCTGGATTTCTCAAGATGGCCCTGATCACATTTACTAAGTTACCAATCTTTATATAAAGGTATAAATGGCATTTAGTTTGTATAGCTGTGGAAGGCTTCCCATATAAATACTATTTTTTCTGAGACAGGGTCTTGCTAAGTAACCCAGGCTGGCCTTGGATTTAAGATCTTCCTGCCTCAGCCTCCCAAGTAGCTGGGATTACAAGTACATGCCTGGCTTAAATAAATTCTTCAATTAGAAAAATATCTAGAATCAGCAGCAGAATCACCTCCACTGATGAATGACAGCACCTATCATTTGATACTCAGACTAACTAGTCTCAAAATTTTATCCTAATGAGAAGGAAATAAGCATTATAGACACTTGAAAATATGTCATCTGGGTTTGGAATGTATGCTACTGAATTTTTTAATGTGTGCTTATGTAATGCTATTTGACTTAGGATAATATTAATTTCAAATAGAGAATGTATATTCTCTGAATATGTCTTCCCTGGTAAGTGCTTTAGGCCAGGGGCTGCCAGCTGGACTGTGCAGTTAAGCCCCAAGCACTTCCAAAGTATATAATACAGATACCAACAACTGAGGGCAGACTGCACACTATAAAATTATGCATACAGACATGTATGTTTATAACATGTATACTTATGTTTACTTCTTGTACATGTTACACTGCAAGTGAAATATCAAGAAAACTTTATTTTTGTTCCATAAATATCTGTTTATTGTTCCATGAATATACATCAATGTGAGAGTTTATTTCACCAGGACCAAAGTGCTCTTGGCATAGTCAGGTACACAGGATATATCCATTGACCTACACCTGTTCTGAATCCAACACCAAAATAAAATCTTTCATATATCTTTTACTGTAACTTGTCTACTTGCAACCCACAGCTGTGAAATCTCCCTACACATTGAAAATCAGTGCCCCTTTATATCAATGAAGACTAACTGGGCCACAGCAAGAGACCCCTGCCCCAATCCACTGGAAAAGGGTGCAGCTGAGGCAAACGTAGGAAGGTTAAAAACGAATGAGAATATAGCCAGCCTGCAGTCGGACCTTTCCTCCCAAGCCACCCAATGTGGCATTAGCAAGCAGTCTTCCCAAGGCTCTGTGTCGGGTAAGGGCTAGACAATGGTGTCGTGCCAATACCCTCACTCCCCCATCTGAAATGTGCCACATCTTATCAGACAGGCTGCATTTTCTTCCACAAATCTACCATGAAGAAGTCTTCTCATACACAAAACATTTGTCAAATGTATCCCACTCCCCTTTGGGATCTTCTCCCTACATCTTTCACCTCCATGCTGTGTGAGCTAGAGGTGAATAGTATGAGCTTATTTTGAGAAGTGGGCACTAAAAGAAAACAATTTACAAAGAGATGCAGCATTCACATTAAAGAAGTCCTTTCAGCCTCACACTTGAGAAACATCAGGCTGTGCTGGGAGACCGGGTCTTAATTCTTCAGATCTACTTGCTAAAGGAGCCAGCCTCCTAAGTGGCATTTCAGAATTCAGTAGCCTGCCAGGAGTTTCAAGCTCTTAAACAAGAAGTACAATCCAATTTCCTTTCACTGAGTAATGTACCTAGCCAAGAATGTTGTTACTTTTAAATACGGTTAGTTGGAGTGAATTTATTGGCTAGGTGGGTATCTCTATCAAAACATCTGGAGTATGATAACTTTTTGTTTTCCATTTTCCATGATTCCTAAAGGTGCCTTCATTTAGGTGTCATGATCTGTGGCAGGGAAAGCAATAGTGCCCTGAAGTGTCACAAGTCCTGAAATTTAAGAAGGTAGGGCCTCTCACTGTATTCCAGTCACAAGCCACTCTAGTAATCTTAGCTCCATCTCTCTTCCATCAGGGTCTAGGGGCATTGTCTTTGTACATACATGAAGCAAGTACATTTCTAGGGGCAGGCGAGATACAGTGAAGAGCCCAGCAGGCTGGACATCAGGAGATCGGACCTACAATCTCACTTCTTGTTTTTCACTGACACATTAAAATTGTACATATTCATGGGCTATGGTGTGATATTTCAACACATGTATACAATATGTAATTAGCATCGCTTCTTGGCCTTTTGGCTAAGATCAAGTGCAATATGTAATTAGCAAGTCAGGGTAATGGCATATCCGTTACTGCAAATATTTATCATTTCTGTGCATTGGAAACATTAAAATCTTCTTTTCTAGCTATTTTGAAATAGACAACAAATTATTGTTAACTACTGTCACTATACTGTGCTGTAGAACACTAGAACTTATTCCTCCTATCTGTGTTTTTGTACCAGTTAACCAACCTCTTCATAACTCCCTTCCTTGCAAACTTTCCCGAGCCTCTGGCAACCACCATTCTACTCTCAACTTGCATAGATTGTTTTTAACTTCCCTATACAAAGGAGGTCATGTGGCACTTGTCATTCTGTGCCTGGTTTATTTCATTTAATATAATGATTTTCATATACAGTCCCAGTATATGCTCTAACCTGGTGTCACAACTTCATTCCGCCTGTAACTCTAGCATGACACAAAAGAGGAAGATATGGCATTTGAAGTGCCATAATTTATTCTAGGCTCCCTTGTAAAAAAGGTGAAAATTACTTTGGTAGTGGAGTATGCTATTTCAGGGGAGAAAAAAATTATTTTCTTTATTCACTGACCAGTTCATAATGGAAACACCTATAATAAAAGACAGATTAACAAGAGAAAATCATACAAATACATGGGAGCCTTCACAAATGAAGGTCCAAAGAAACAAGGAAATCTGTGTGTTTTTATGCTAATTACGATAAAGAAGTGGATAAGAGTGAAGTGTGTTTGGACAAAGGTGCTATGATCTAATGGCAATATACTGGGGCAAACATGGCAAATCCTCTTTCTTCATATTCTTCTCTGTATCTCCAGTTACATAGTAGGTACCTCTCTCATAAATGTCTTATGATGTTCTTCCTGGGAGAGTCAGCCAGGTTTTACGACCTACTTCTGGGGAGACAGGGCAAGGGAAAGTGAGAGTGACCTTCCTGTACCTGCTGTTCTTTTGAATACCAAGGTGCCATATTTTGGAGTAGTGTGTCCTGAACCCAGTCATTACTAAAGATTTTCAAACTTTGGCGTGATGCAGTTCACACCTGCACCCTATAATCATTATGCCAAGAAACGCAAATACTTCATTGGTTAAAATCTAACCATATTCATTCTAAGCCTCCTACTTGCTGTTGGTTCTGGGTATTCTCGAATGACAGAATTGCAGACTTGATCTTTTACTTGGGATGGCTGAGCTTTAGTGAAAGATAGCCTATATTGTAAGTTTCTCAACAATATCAGTACTCCACATTTTGAACATAATACATTACTCCAGCCTAGTGCTCTACAAGTAACTTCTACATCTATTCTCCACTCTTTCCAGTGAGTCCTGCAAACCGGCGCCCCCACCATGAGGTATACAGAAAAAGTATTATTAATCCCATTTAGGAGATAATGAAACAAGTTCACAAATGCTGAGGAATTTAAACAAGGTTGTAGTGTAAATGGGAAAGCTGGAACCTGCACACTGATGTGTCAACTCTAAAAGTCGTGTTTTTGTTTTGGATATTTGCCTCTGTGCCATGGATTTCTGCCATAGCATAGACTCTGGGGTGCCCCGGTGAACAGCGATGATGGTGAAAAATATGAAAACATACTAAAAAGAAAAACTAAATTGATTCAAGACCAATAGAAAAATGACACTCAATTTTAACCTAGGCTTCAAGAAGTAATTCTAATAACTATAAGCCAATAGCAGAATAATTTCAACTACTTCCCGTCAGCTGAGAGTCAATTGTCAACCACACTGAAGCACTGGGTATCAAACTCTATGGGAGAGGCAGCTGCCAAAGTGTTTCATTTGCTATTTGCTGCTTGTAGGCTGTTCCTGGACCCTTGCTCTTGAATTCAGATTCTTGAGTAAGCTCTAAAATTTTCTGTAATTCCTACAATCAGACCAGGGCTAGGTCTGATGTCTGACTTAATTGTATCCTTTATAATTTTCTTCAAAATAGAGATTCCAGTTTAATCCTATGACTGAAAATTTGCAACAACTTCAAGCTTTTATCAGTAATAGCCTAAAAGGTTAGAAAGTTGGGGGTGGGAGGTGTTGCTACTACATTAATGTGTATCTTTGGCCCTCTCCCACTTTTAACTAATCCTTAGGGACCTATTTTGGTCTAGATAAATGGCATACTTTACATTTTCTTTCTCAAGAAATATGTAAGAGGTGTGCCTATGTTTTAACTTCAATGGCCCACAAAAGCAGAAGGGAGAGGAGAGAGGTGGGAAATCAAGGAAAAGGCATGTGGGAAGAAGCAACAATAGAAGAGTTCTCATCATTGAGTCCATGACAGTAGAAGAGCCATGGACACATGACACTGTCCTTGGCAATCTGATAGTCTTTGAAAGAGATGATGGCTGTCTCACAGAATTGTCCTCAGAGATCTGCACAATTCCCTCTCTGGAGCTGCATCTGAGGCAATCAAGATGGTAGGTTCTCTTGAGGACCTTTTCAGTTTTACTCAATTATAGAATAACTTGTCCGCTACACCTAAGCTCATTACTGTGATTCCAAAAATTGTTTTTTGAGAAATGTTGCTAACTACTTAGTATTTTAGTCTTTGGTCATTCATGGATTCATCAGATCCTTGAAGAATAAAAACTATAACCTCTTCTAGGGTTATGTAATTTAAATACCAACTTCAATCTTGTGGTCTACTTTAGATGAATATTACAGTAGCATTTGATTTGAGGTACCCTGGGGTAGAGTTGGGAATTCCAAAGGTTTCCAGTTAAAATAAAATAATGAACTTCATTCTCTTAAATCATGTGTTATGCCATTGTACAATTTTGTTTAATTAAATCTTAAAAGTTTTTAAACAAAATATACATTGAATTTATGTGATGTATAACATAAACTTTTTAATAGTAGTAACCATGCCCATTTAACAATTTTACAGGTATAATAAAAATGCTAATATATGTTAATGTTTAGTCTGTGGTTAATGTTTTGTCTTGTTAATTTCCCCAGGGCTTTTATTACTGATTTAAATCTGCCACACTACTCAACTGATTGTACTGCTTCCACAAACTGCAGGGAAGTAGCTCAAATGAATACTGATTAACAGAAATGAACAAACATTTGGCTAAGCAAACCATTCTTATTACATGCTTGTAATCATTACATACATTTTCTTACAATGAGATGGGTATGGCAGGCGCTTTCCACTCACGTTTTCTCCAAAAAAAATATGCATGTGAGCATCAAATTAATTTATAACCTTGTACTTCAGGAAGCACATCATTATTAATTAACTATTGATTGATCTGGATATAGAGCACAGAGGATAATGAACAGACTTGGTGACAAGGTAAGCATTTTTTTTTACCCCACGGACATTTTGCTGTGACTCATTATTAATTGCTTGACCATTAAAATAAAAGCTCTCTAATAATCTGTAATGCATTATGAATCAAGCTATGTTAAGAAATCAGGTGCCATTGTTTGAACATTTTATACAAGTCAGCTCTTGAAATTGAAATCTAAAAGGGAAAAAAGGAACCAAAGTCCTGCAGATCAGTCTGGTGCTAAACTGAAACAACATTTACCATTATTATAGTGAAAACAGCACACAATTTGGAACCAGGAGACCTGGGTCTCAGTTACAGCTCATTCTCTTACCATTTTGATAACTTTATAGACAAGTCATTTAACTTCTTTGAAACTCAATTTCCTCATCAGGAAATGGAGATAATACAGTAAGTACAACGCCTGCCATACCTGGCTGTGGCATTGAGGATCAAATAAACCAATGGTTGAAAGTGTAATGTCTCTTGCATCCACATAGAAATCCAACTAGTTCATTATATAAATGAAGAGAACTTACCTCGTGCTTTAGTGTGTCAGAATAGTGGCGTGGCTGGACAGGCACATAGGTAGCTATAGGTAATTATTTGGAGGTACTGTTTAACTTGGGACTTTAAAAGACAATGAAAGGATTTGATGAGACTGGCTCCTTATTCTGAAAGGGCACCACACATTGTTTGCCCACCTCTGATAGTCTTGCAGGCCCATGCTTTGCTCTGGGAAACCAAGAATATCCCCTTCTGTTCTTCAGAGCTCCACTTAAAGATAGGTGCTGCTTGATTTCTATGACTTACCCTGTACTGTTATCCCGCATGTTTGTGTCTGAATGCTGTGGGGATGGCAGGCAGGCTTTAAATACTCCTTCTGTAGAAGAGCCTTGCTTTCTACTAATTTATATCTACCACAAATGGAGTCTGAGCTAAAAATGGAATCTTGCATGTGTGCCTAACCCTTTTTAAGCAATACAAATTGCTTCCCAGCATCAGGAGCCCATGTCATTATTGTTTAATCCTACAAAACCAATAACGTGAGGGTTAAAAGAGTAACTGTAGCTTTAACACTAACTCGGACCCTAACTTCATGTACTCAGTAAACTCAATACTGAATTCAAATACTATCCCCCAAATCCACTCATCTCCTGTGTTCTTTGTCCAGTGGAATGACCTCTTGTTCAGTTGCTCAAGTCAGAAGAAACTAAAGGATTTCTAAGGATTTTTCCCATTCCCCCACTTCCCTGTATCCAGACACAAAGTTTTGTATTTTTTTGTCTCTTATAAAGAACTTTTAAAGTTGTACATTTTTCATCGTCCTCAGGGTTAGGGTGTTTCTCAAATTTTGATGTGCATATAAATCACTTGGGAATCATGCATATAGACTCATATTCAGTAGATCTAGGGGTGAGATCTGAAATGAGCAGCAAGGGCTTCATCCAGTAGTTCTCAGAGTGTGGCCCTAAAACAAGCAGCATTAGCACTCACCTTGCCAATGAATGTTAGAAATCCAAATTTTGAGACCTCCAATTTAAACCTACTGAATCAAAAACCTGGAAGTGTGGCCAAGCCATCTGATTCTGATGCACCACCAAGTTGGAGAAACAACCGCCTCTTAGTGGCTCTCTCAAGCTTGATTTCAACCTCTTTATTCATTTTTTTCCTCCAGCAGTTGGGGCAGAACTCAAGGCCTCATGCACGCTGCTAGGCAAGCACTCCACCACTGAGCTACACTTCCAGCCTTATTTATTTATTTGGTACCAGGGATCGAACTCAGGACCCTGCACTTGTGAGGCAGGCGCGGTGCCACTGAGCTAAATCCCCAGCCCTCTTTCTTTCTTTCTTTCTTTTTTTCTTTCTTTCTTTCTTTATGAGATATAGCATCACTATGTTGCCCAAGCTGGCCTCAAACTTGTGATCTGGCTGCCTGGGCCTCTGGAGTGGCTGGGATTACTGATACATGCCACCATACCCAGCTCTCTACTCCATTCTTTGCAGTCCTCTGAGACCCTCTCAGGGATCCTAAGGCCAAGCCTATTTTATAAGAATACTGACTTTATTTTTCCTTTTTACTTTTATTCTCTCTTAAGTGTTCAAAGGAATTTTCTACAAGCAATATGATATAAAATGACATCACTCTCTGAAATGAGGTGTGATAAAAAATATGGCGAATATATAATTTTAAAATTTTATTAGAGTAGGGGCTGGGGATTTAGCTCAGTGGTGCCTGCAAGTGCAAGGTCCCGAGTTCGATCTCTGGTACCAGAAAAAAATTTATTACAGTAAAAGTCACGTTGCCATTAATCTCCCTCAAAATAGTCTTCCTTACTTCTAATACACTTCCATCACATCATGCTTGCTGCTTTCTGAAGCAGTTCTGGAAGTCCTCGTCCATGATTGTCTTTTTCATCGCTGACTCCATGTCTTCAATCTATTCAAAACATTCACTCTTCATGGTCATTTTGACTATGGGGAAGATCTAGAAGTTTCATGGTGCCAGATATGTTGAATACGGGGATCAAGACACACCATAATGCTTTTATAAGCCTCCCCTCTGTCGGAAGAATCTCAGCAGTGGCATTTACCTTATTCTTTTTATCATCACTTATGAAGACATTCATGAAAGAGGACCCCCAGAGCTGCTTCAGAAAGTGAAAAGAATGATGGGTTAAATGTGTTCAAAATGAGAGGGACTATTCTGAGGGGGACTAATGGCAATGCGTCTTTATTATAATAAATGCAAAAAATTAAACATTCACTGTATCTTTTTTTGATCATCCCTTGTATGTGTATTCTAGAATGTTCTAAGATAGTAGGCAGAAGGTACAGATATGAGCATTTCCATAGGTTAACTTTAGGTTATAACTACTATAATCCTAAAACCTCATTGTCATTTCATAAGTTGTCATTTTGATGTTTAGAAGTTTTCTGCCTGTGTGAAAATGTGAGAAGTGAATACACTTTGTAACCTGATTTTGTGATACTTTATATGTTTTTGAAAAATTCTAAGTTTTTAAGTTTACCTATAACTTTATAAGTTTTATATGTTATACAATAAAAATATTCATTTACCAAATATCTTTTCTGATACTTAAGAATGGATGATTGGCCTCAAAGATGGAGATTATAAGCCTCATTTGCTCATCTGATAGCTAAAATATATAGTCCAAAGATGCTTCATGACTTATCAGAGAGTTCTCTGAGTCATGAAGAAGAGAGATCTTCTTTGTAGATTATAAATAAGAAACAAAAATATGATGGGTGCTAGAGATATAGCTCACATGTGAGGCCCCAGGTTTGATCCCCAGCACCAAAAAATAAAATGACAAAAGCTATCTCTCTCTCTTGAATATATAAATACAAATGATTTATCTTATTGTGTTTGATGCAACAGAACATTTAAGAATAATATTATACTGTAAGCTAAGTTGTAGAGTTATACAAAAATCAATCATTCAGAGTTTAACAAAAATGGAATTCAATAGTTAAAGTAAATGTTATGAGCTCTTTAAAAGTCAAAACTATTACAGCTTTTCCAAATAGAAATGAAAAAGCTACTGAAACATACTATAGGATAATTTATTGCATTACATTAGCTGGAGAAGTACACAAAATAGTGGAAAAAAACTAATAAACCACTGTAGGGTTGATATTGCTGAAAGCCTGCTGGATGAAAAGTCAGTAGGTGGAATCAAGCCACTTTCCAATGAGAAATGAACTCACTGAAGTAAAGGTCTTGCTACAAACATAAAAATGGAGTTAATATACCTTCTATGGATTGCATTTTGGTCCTTCAAATAAACAAATACACAGGCATGCGCTGGAATTGCTATTTTGCTTACATTCATCTAATGCCAGCACCAATTAATTATCAAAGATCTATTATGTGAAAGCCTGGTGGGGGGCATTAGTAGTGCTGAAATAGTCCAAGTGTTGAATAATGTTAAAATGCATGGTTTTTCCTCAAACAGATGTGATGACAACTGCAATGATGATGCAGAAGCTGTAAGAGGTAAAACCGCCAGGCATCTTACAGTGACTCAGGGTAATGACACCAAATTACAACAGTAGTCGTTATAGTTTCATAGTGAAGGACACATTTTTTAAAAAGCCTTCACTGGCCGGGGATTTAGCTCAGTGGTTTCGCCGCCTGCTGCGCAAGCGCAAGGAGTTCGATCCCCAGTACCAAAAAAGCAAAACAAAAAAAGCCATCACTTAAGAATGTACTCGAAGAAGTAGTAAAAGCTAATTTTAGTAAATCTGGGCACTACACTTTGCATATTTAAATATTACGTTTGATGAAATGGGAAGGATGCGTACTGCACTTACGCTGCATACATCCAGAGGAAGCCCACACATATGACTGAGCCATGACATCACCGAGGTACTTTTCTCATGAGACACTTTTTTATTTGAAAGACTGACAGACAAACTATTATTCAAACTTGAGTACTGGCAGGGATTTTCTCAGAAATAAACAAAGTGAGCCTGTTACTTCAAGGAAAAGAACTGAACGTGTTCTTAGCCAATGATAAAAGTTTGCAGTTTCAAGCAAAAATTACAATATAGGAAAAGACGTATCTTTCTGAAGCTTGACAACTTTCTTCTACTTAAAGCCTTTTCTGCTATGAAGAGCAGTGATACTCATGATTATGATGTTATAAAATGAAGTGTGTTCATGTGTGGCAGATCTGCAGAATCCAGTGACCCATATTTTTCAAACAAATAGTGCATCATGATCCCAAAACCACACAATGAGGAAAGATTCATGTGTAGTGCAAGATAGATTTTAATGTTAACTAAAAGTAAAATTTAATTGATATACTTCCTCCTTCCATATCGTAAATAACTCTTAAGAAACTACTTGCCATATTTTTGTGTAGTATCAGAGAAAACACCCTTAATTATCTGAAAAGAATATTAAAACACTGTTCCTTATTTAACTGTGTATCCATTAGAGGGCAAATTTTCCTCAATCCCACCATTTTGAGTGCAGAACCACATATTCAAAATCCAGTTGTCAACTGTTAAATGTGAAATTAAAGAGATTTACAAAAATACAAAACAATGCTATTCTTTGTACTATTTTGTTTTAGAAACTTTTTAAAGAAAAAATATATGCCAACAACTTATGACTTTATTATTAATTTTAAGCGAATTTGTAAATATTTGAAATTATTGGTTTAACTTATAATAAAGTAAATAACAACAGATGTATCTTATATAAGTACCTCTCTTTTGAGGCCTTTGTAGTTTTGTTTGTTTGTTTGTTTTCGGTACCGGGGATCGAACTCGGGTCCTTGCGCTTGCGCAGCAGGCGGCAAAACCACTGAGCTAAATCCCTGGCTGCCTTTGTAGTTTTTAAGATTGTAAAGGGTACTGATTTTACAATAATCTTTGCTTTACACTAACACTCAAAATAATTTGAAAATTTATAAGTAAACTGTGGATAAATCCAATTAATATAAATAAATACTATTTATGAAGCTATTAATTAATCACCTACTATGTGTTGGTTCATGTTTTAAATGTTAGAGATAATGCAATAATAATCTTCCAAAGAGGGCCAGGGATTTAGCTCAGTGGCACCGCGCCTGTAAGCGTAAGGTCCTGAGTTCAATCCCCGGTACTGGAAAGAAAAAGAAAAAAACCTCGCAAGGGTTGATTGGCTTCCTGTGGTCTTTATGTTAAGATATATATCTTTACTTATAAGATTCTTATCTTTTTCCTTATAAAACTCCTAGTTTCATGTCTCACCCTGTTCTTGTCACAATCTATGCTGTTTCTTTCACAGCATTATGAGCCTTTGTACATGTTTCACTTTCTACCTGGACACCATTTTCCTTGTCCGCTGGTGCCAATTTATATTTTATTTTCTTCCAGAAGCCTTCTGTACTGTTTCCGACTCTGAATTCTACCAGCTCTTACAATCTCCTACCACCTCTATACTTCCCGCATTATGGCACAGACATGCACATGTCCCTAGGTTTTATTCCCAGCACCATGGGAAAATATGCTTTATCATCCATAGACATTAAAATATTACCAAAAGGACATTAATAAAAATTCAGAGTAAGAACCGTGAAAAATTTTCTCCATCATAAAAGTAAAACCAGCAAAATTTGACAGAACTAAATATTTTTGTCACAGATTTATTAAGTACTCTTTTTTTCTCAGATTGTTATTCATGTTTATGAAATATAGCCAAAGTAGATTGTTTGACTTTTTGCAATATATTTAATATATTTTCTGCTTTTTCTTTTTGTATGAGTAAATTCAGTGGTACTGTCTCAAAAGGTATTTAAGAGTTGATACACCTAACATCTATAAGTACAAAATATTCCACTATTCTCTTTTTAATTCATCTATATATGTTACTTTTTAAAGCAGAATGAGACCTGGTCCATAATTTTAAAATGACAAAAACTTTGATCACCACCTTTTCCTCTTAGCATAATTAGTGTGTATATTTTTGGCCTATCTAAAAATGTTGCATGTCTCGAAACATAAGTAGGCCACCCCCCCAAAAATATACATACATACATACAAATATTCCATACAATCTGGAATGAGAGCTAAATTTTTACGAGCTCTGGAAATTAACAAATGGATTACAGCAATACGAGGAGCATTTATTGAAGAAAATGCTGAATGCTGGTAAGAACAGTGAATTTAGCTAGGCGAGGTAGCACACACCTGTAATCCCAGCATGCTGGGAAGCTCAGGCAAGAGGATCCCAAGTTCAACTCCAGCCTGGGCAAGTTAACAATTTAGTGAGACCCTGCCTCAAAATAAAAAATAAAAAGAAGCAGGGATAGAGCCCAGTGTGAAGACTTTGTGTTCAATCCTCAGGGTTGCAAAAACAAAACCCAGTGAGCTCTGTGGCATTTTATCTTCCTTCTTCCCACTTAACCATTCCCAGCTCTGTGGTTGTGTTGAAAAGTAGCACCCCACAGTCATGGTGAAATCCAGCAGCCTGGCAGCCACTGAAGGGGGGCAGAAGAGGGGTGGAGTTTGTTCAAAGCCTCACTCTCAGTAAACTGTCATTGGTTTACCTGTCTGATGGTTATCGAAATGACCCTATTATCAATCAAGGCTGTCTTTATTTGAACTAGTATGGAGTTCACCTGGTCCAAAAGCCTTTTTCTTTGGGGACAGGTGTAAAATCAATTAGAGGCAATTAATTTAACTATGCAGTGACCTTGTGAAAGCTGACAATAGTTGGAGAAAATGATAAGCAAAACAAAAAGTTTAAGGGAAAAACTGGGGAGTGAGATATCCATAAGGGCCAAAACACTTACATATTCCTAGGGATCCAGTAAGCTCAAGCAAGCATAGGGATGTGTGCAAGCAGAAGGCGGTACTATACTCATGCTCAAGAATGACCTAAGAGAGCCCTATGTCCTCACCTCAAGCTGACCAAGGGTTTCTGTGCACTTAGAGAGTGAAGACTTAAGCAGAGTTATCAAGTTTCAGGTGAATGTTAAAGGTAGACCCCAACATATACATAGAGCCCCTCAACAAAAACTTTTTGACTCTAGACATTTAGGCAAATCACTGTCCAATTATTAACTGACTACCACTAAGCTAACTGAACAAAGATTTCAGTGGCCATACAAGACAAAGTATACAGACTTTATAGAATTGATTCAGAAAAGCCAGCAATAGATAACTACTGTCACAATAACAGAACCCAATGATAGTCTGGGGAAAGAGAAGAATTGAATTTTCAGAGGTGCTACATGATATTAGTTCAAAATCTAGTCTTTGACAGAAAGTTATTACACATCCAAAGAAACAACAAGGCATGGCTCATAGTAGGGGAAAAGAAATCAGTCAAACTACTGGCCCTGTGGAAGTCCAGATGTTGAACTTTCTACATAAGGACTTTAAAGCAGACATTAAAAATATGTTCAAAACTGAAAGAAAACAATTTCTAAAGAAATAAAGCAAAGTAGGAGAACAAGCTCTTGCCAAATAGAGAACTTAGACAAAGAAGTAAAAATTGTAAAAAAAAAAAAAATCAGAAATTCTAGATGTGAAATTTATTTTAACTGTATTTATAACTGAAAGGAGGAATTCAATAGGCTCACCTTTTGCAAGCAAAAAAAGAATTGTCAAACTTGAAGTTAGGTCAAATGAGATTGTGTTGTCTGAGGGAGGAAAAGAAAAAAGGGAATGAAGAAAAATAAAGTCTTAGGATCCTGTGGAACATCATCGAGGGTATCAACATACATGTAATGGAAGCTCCAGAAAGAGAAGAGAAAAAGGAAGATTGATAAAGAATATTTTAAGAGACAATGGCTGAAAACTTCCCAAAGATGATGTGTTCATGTCCAAAAAGAAAAAAAGAAAAAAACAAATTCCAAGTCGGAGTAACTCAAAGACATTCACAGTCCATACATCATAATCAAACTGTCAGAAGACAAAGACAAAGAGACTCTTGAAAGCAACAAAAGAAAAACAACTCATTGTATTCAAAGGGTCTTCAATAAAATTAAGAGTTACTTTTTGATCAGAAAGTAGGATAAAAGAAAATGGCAAGAGACGTATTCAAGGCACCAAAAGAAAAAGACTTCGCGCAACAAATTTATGTCATTCAAAACTATCCATTGAAAATGATAGAGAAATTAAGATATTCTTAGGCAAAGAAAAAATTGAGGGAGTGTGTTGCTAGCAGGTATGTGCCACAAGAAACATTAGGAGTCCTTCAGTATGAAATACAAGTATAGCAGACCATAGCTTGAATCCATATGAAGAAATAAAGAAAACTTGCAAAGTTTATTGTATGTGTTGATATGGAAAATAATATACATTTTTGGTTGCAACTTTTTTCTCTTGTCTGATTTAAAATACATGTGAATAAGCAATAATTATAAATATGTGTCAATGAGCGTACAATGTATAAAGATATAATTTATATGACGGTAATAATAGCTCAAGGTGGGGGAAGAAATGGAGTTATAGACGAAAAATATTTTCATATATTATTGAAATTACTTACATTACACACGAATGGATTGAATGGATAAAATAAATTTAAAACGACATGGTACAAGTCTATGTTGTCTATAAGAGACATATTTTGGATTCAAAGACACAGATAGGTTGAAAGTAGAAGGATGGAGAGCAATATAAGCTACATGAACTATAATTAAAAGACAGCTGGAATAGCTATAGAAATATCAGAAACAACATTTTAAGACAAAAATTACTAATAAAGACAACAGAAGACATTTTAAAATAAGTGTCAATTCATCAAGATGTGAAATTTATAAGCTTATATGTACCTAACAACTGAGACCAAAATACATGAAACAAAACTGACAAATTTGAAGGAAGAAATAGACAATTCAACAATAGTATTTGTAATCTTCAATTTCCCACTTTCAATAATGGATAGACCAAACAGGCAGAATATCAACAAGAAAATAGCTGGGGATTTAGCTCAGTGGTTCTGCTGCCTGCCTCGCAAGGGCAAGGATCCAAGTTTGATCCCCGGTACCAAAAAAAAAAAAAAAAGAAAGAAAGAAAAGAAAGAAAAAAAAACAGAAGACCTGAGCAACACCATAAACTAACTGGGTTGAACAGAAATCTGTAGAACACTCCATAAAACCACAGTAAAACATATTTATCAAGAACATCTAAAATGTTTTTCAGGTCGGAACATATATCAAACTATACAACAAGTCTCAATACATTTAAAATTTTTGAAATCATACAAGTTTTGTTTTCTGATCATAATGGAATGAAATTAGAAAATAGCAGAGGCAAGTTTGAGGAATCATATATATGAGGAAATAAAATGTACACAATCTTAAATAACCAATAGGTCAAGATAAAATGCCAAGAAAAATTAGAAAATACTGTGAAATGAATGAAAATGAAAATACAACATAGCAAAAATTGTGCAGGAGAAAATAAGGCTTACAGAGAAATTTATTGCTCCAAGTGCCTATTTTAAAAAGAAGATCTCAAATGAATGAACTGTGTATTTTAAAGTAGAAAAAGAACAGAAAATTACTCAAAATAGGCAGAAGGAAATAATAAAGATTAGAATGGATATAACAAATAGAGAATAGAGAAACATTAGAGAAAATGAATGAAACTAAAAGTTGGGTTCAGTTTTGCTTCATGTATTTTGGGCTCAGTTGTTAAGTACATATAAGCTTATAAAGGCCAGTATCACCCTGATTCCAAAATTAGAGAAAGACATCACAAGAAAAGAGAACTACAGACCAGTATCATTTATGAAGATAGACTATAACATTCTCAACAAAATAATAGCAAGCTGAATTCAGTAATACACCACTGAATTTGGAACACCACCTTAAACCACATATAAACATTAACTTAAAGTGGATTAAGACTTAAACAGCTAAATATATCTATAAAACTCTTAGATGAAAACATAGGTGTACTTTTTTTTTACCTTGATTTGGCATTGTTTGCTTAAACATGGCATTGGAAGCACACGCAATCAATATGAAAAAAACATGAACCGGACTTCATAAAAGTTAAATCATTTTTGTGCTTCAAAGGACGCTATTACAAATGAAGACAACCTATGGAATGGAAGATAATATTATCAAATCATGTGTCTGATAAGGGTATAATATTTTGAATACATAAAAAACATAATTAAAAATAAAATAATATTACAAAATGGTAGTCTGATGAGCTCCTTATCTGATGCTATTATGCATTTATACTTCATTTCTTTCTTTCTTTTTTTTTTTTTTGGTGCCAGGGATCGAACTCAGGACCTTGTACTTGCAAGGCAGGCGTAGCACCACTGAGCAACATCCTCGGCCCTATACTTCATTTCTAGTAGCTTGCTGAGATTCATGGGTTTATCTCTCTATATTTTATATAATTAAGTCTGATTTAAGATACAATTTCTGGGAATGTATGGCACATAAAGCCAAGACTGACTACTATGCAACATTATATACCACCCTAGGACAAAATCCCAAATCCCATACAGTAACATCCCTGCCTTCCCAGAGTGTAGGATACCACCACATAGCACAGGATGTCAGGAGAGAACAATTTTCTATCTTATTTCACTCACTGTCATTAAATTCTCAAATGCTGAAAGAGTACTAGATGGGATAAAAGGAGAAAACATGAAAGGACATCACGTGTCATTTTCGCCCCCTATTTCTCATGCAAATAGTAAAAAAAAAAAAAATGCTGCATTCAAAAAGGCATCATTCCCAAAACTGTGTGGGAAGTAGTGTACTTGGTAGGCAGCAGCACTGGTGCAAGATTGTTCTGAATATAACGCCAGCCAGAGCTATGAGTCACAGTCCATTTAGATGAAGGCATCATGTCCGACCAGTACCTTAGGTGTCTGCTGACTGGTTTGCACCAAAGTTAGAATCACAATGGCTCCCAAACACTTCTGGGATGAGTTTTGAAAAGGACATGATTGAAAGGAAAGAGAAAAAAATCAGGTGAATAGAGAAAAGTTGTGACCCCTGAATAGAAATAACACAAAGAGACTCGTCTAGTGCATTGCCCTGTGTGACAGCAGCACTCGACACTGCTATCATCCTAGCCCTTCTTGTCTATAGACGCTATTTTCACTCTCTTCTTCAATCTCTTCTTTTGATCAGTTCCTTAAATGTCAGCCATGCTTTCTGGCAACCAACACTGACTTCTCTCTTTGCTCATTCTATTAATGAGGGAATACCACTTTGGCAGCTTGTGATTTCTTTCCTCCAATATTTGCCCAACTCCAGGTGCCCTACAAAACTTTGAGCATCACCTAAAACTGGATTTTCCTTGCTATCTTCCACATATCAAGACACATGGATATCGTGACAATTCCCTCTTTTATAGGTATATGAGTGAGGTTCAGAGAAGGGCAAAGATTTACATGTGACGTGCTCCTGGAAGTCTACCTCTGTTGAGTTTCACTGTCAGCGAAAACGTTTCAGGAGCTTCCCCAAACACAATGGAATCTAAACTCAAACAAAAATGGTATCTAGACGAGTTTCTGTGTTTTTATTTCCTGTGCTCCCCTCATCCACCATTAGTGTAAATGACTGAGAGGAGAGCTGTTCTAGCCTAACAGACTATCCAAGAACTGAAGGCATTCCAGAACTGTTTAGTGAAATACATATGATCGGCACTCTCATAGCTAACACTTTGGTTGACCATAGCTCTTTATTCTTCATAAAGCACTTGTTCACAGTAGGATATCATATAGGAGCTTTGTAACCAGATCTGTAAAGTAAGATAACATGCCTATGTTTATCAGTTGAGGTTCCAAGACCTTAAGTGATTGCTCAAGGCCACACAATTAGCAAAGGACAAAACAGAGCTTTGAAGCCAGGACCTAGATCTCCAGAGCCTAAGATGATAGCTTCTAAGCCCTGATTGATGAAACCCTTCTGGGGTGAGTGATGATCCATAATTCAACCAGCTGGAGATTTTTAATCTTCAGAAATTATGATCTTCAAGAAAATGGAATAAGTAATGAATAAGGAGAGAAATAGCCCTGGCCAAATGTTTTCTTTATTTTTCCCTTAGCAATGAATAGTCTCAAGTAATATCTACATCATATGAATCTCCAGTTGGACATGAAGGTTAAAAAGTGAGGCTTATTTCTATTTATGGTAAACAGTACTGATAACTTTGATTAAAATTTATCTTGGGAGACCCAAATTTGAATGCTAAAAGTTATTTACCACTCTTTCTGTGGCAGTGAATTAGGAGTGTGAATATACAAGTCTACAATCCTAGCCCTGCTATACTAAGATTGCATATCTCTGCTAAACTTGTCTCCTTTTTCTAGGCTTCAGTTTTCATACCTATAGAATGAAAAGGATTGGATTAAACAATGCCTTCCAATTTTGGCACCTTAATTCTATGGTCCTAAGAGCAGGACTGATACAAGAGATAGGAAATAATTTCTCTTTGAAATTAGAGGATGTCTCCTTTTTCCATCATCCTGGCATTTTGTCTTGGAGATAGTTCAACAGCCATATTAAAGCTGAATAAGACTTGGACAGAACTCTGTCTGTTCCTTGTGCCACAATCTTTTAGCTAGATTCATAACTGAGTATTTGATGTGACAAAGAACAATGGAAAATAAAGAAACAGCTACCTGGAGGCCACACACAGATGGGATGCAGTCTATTAGAATGGTACACTTCCAGGAGCACCTGGGCCCCAGGGCATATTTGAGGGTCAGGCCACAAAGACTCTTCCATTGATTTTAAATGGTGCCCAGAATATTGTGAAGATGAATAATCTCAGTGTGCTGCTACTCACTCAACTTGGACAAATCACTTAGCTTCTCTGTAACACAGGAGAATTTTCAAAGGAGAATTATTCCAAAGAAGAAACGTGATTTCAGCAAAACATCCCTAATACACCATCAGATTCTTCCCACGAGGGAGTTGTTTACATAAGTGACTTCTACACAAAATGTTGATAGATACAATTATGATAGTTCCACCGTTTGTATGGCAGGTGCACACTCCCATTTTGACTAGGGACAGCTGAAACATATTGTTCCACTTGAAGCAAAATCAAATTACTTCATTTTGGAGTTGATTTACAGGGAGTGAGAGCAAGGCCACAAAGACATAGGTCCAGAGGAGGGCAAGTATGAGAAAGAAATGAGTTACTGTGAATATGACTGAAGAAGAAAGGGAGGAAAAGCAACACTTGGTTACACATAGCTGGTGTTAATAATTCTTCCATCTTTTCCAGAGTCAGCCTCTAGCCTTTCATGAAGAGGAAGAGAAACAAAATGATATTCTCACCCTTTAAAGCAAGGGCACAGGTACTACTGTTAGTAATGCTGCCAGGGAGAATAGGCAGCTCAGACAACTAAAGTCCAATAGAGTCATGGGGAAAAGACAAGATGATGATTAACTTCTTTTATATTGATTTTCCTTTAGCAACTTTTGATTAACTGACAAATCAGCAGGGCTCTTGCAAGAATCATGAAATCATATATATCTGGGGCCAACGGGGGGCGGTGTAAGAACAGATGCATGAGTACTCCATCTATTCAGTTCTATTAAAAACTCATTGCTTGGTGCTAAGAAATATCACCAAAGATTGTTTTTCTAATAAAGGCAATCTCTTCACTCTCTTTTTGCTTATCTAGGCTTTTCTAATATACAAAACAGTATCTGTCTCATGCCACAGCCAATGACACTCATGAATCAGAAATGGATTGTTTTCTTCCGAATGTTTGTAGCTCAATAACAAAAGAACACGCTAGCATTCAGGTTACAGCTCCTCTGCAAAAGACTGCTGGGTAGGGCTCCCTTAGGACAATGCTTCAAATGTCAACTCTAAGATAGGGAATCTAAATTAGTGAGTCATCATAAACATTTAAAAAGCAAATAATTAATGGTAATAAAGACAAGCAAGAAGCAATGACTACATGGAATTAACATTCAGTTTTCTGGATCACTTCATAAAAATATGCCTCCTACAAATGGCCAAAGAGTAAACAATGTGGTTAGGCATTCCTCGGAGTGTTTTTGCTGTCACCTACTCATTTATATGCCTAGATAATCACCTGCCTACTCGATATACTGTTTTTCATCCCCTTCTGGCATCTCTCTCAAGAAGCAGTCACATTTACTCTCTAAATTAGTCAGCTTTCCTGTTGCTGAGACAAAGTACCTGGCACCTACAATTTAAAGAGGAGGTCTATTTGGCTCATGGTTTCAGGGGATTCAGTCCATAGTTTAGTTCAAGGCAGGAACATCATGGCAGAAGTGCATGATAGAGCAAAGGTGCTTTGTTCATGGTGACTGGGAAGCAGGGTATGGGAACAGCGCCAGAGAAGAAGGGGTAAGACACCAGATATAGTCCCCAAGTCATACTTCCATTGCCCTGTTGACATACCCAGAAATGTGTTTTACTAATCCCCTAGGTAGCTTCCAGGTCAATCAAGTTGACAAGTCACTCTTATTTTTTTAAATTTCTGGTACCGGGGGTCGAACTCAGGTCCTCACGCTTGCGCAGCAGGCGGCGAAAACACTGAGCTAAATCCCCGGCCCGACAAGTCACTTTTGATCTTATGTGTTCAAATATACTTTCGCCTAGTTGCATTCATGCTCATAAATCTTTCTGATGGCTCCATTCATCCAAAGAAGACTATCTATAAGTGGATGCCCTTATACATTGCCACCGTGTGGAAGCATTCAAGTGTTCTTCCTTTAGACCTAGATTTCCTACCTCCTGGCTTGTCTCACTCTGTATTGTCTTCACTGCTGATATGTGTATACTCCTTGAATTTGCTCCCCAGTTATACAGTCGGCAACGTGGGCCATGAGATAAGAAGCCTGACTTGAGTCTCTGAAACATGACCATCTGGTCTCAAGTCTCCTGTTTTACTCAAAGGGAAAGAAAATATTTTACACCTCTAAGCCTACATTTCCTCACTTGTAAAATGCGGGAAACAATGCATTCTATTTTATGTCTCTGTGGTAACAGTTACATGAAGGAATATATAAAGTGCCTAGAATGAAGCTTGATACACAAAAGGCACTCAACACACAGCAGTCCCCTCTCTCTATTTACTGCATTTCTTTGTTCCTATTCTACTCGTTATCTTTACCTACACAGTGCACTTTTTAACATACTTCCTAGTCTTCCTTTTGACTCTTTCTTGCCAAGGTTATCTCAGGATTCCTGATGTCTCTTCTCTGATCTGATTCTTTATTTCCTTGTTGGAAAAACAATGAGGTTGAAACCCAAAATACAAATAAACAGCAAAATAAAATAGAGATAATAGGAAATAGGGATATAGATCTTTTGCAAAAGGGAAGGAGACCAAGAGCTGAGGGAGGGGGTAAGGGAAAGGGATGAAAAAAAGAATCAAGATGTGTTATGTACACATACCAACTCGCCACAAGGAATGTAATCAATATGTACTGCAAATATATACCAATAAAAATGAAAAAAAAAGGAATGAGGTCAGACTCAAGGATCTCTATGGGTCTTATGAGCAGCACTATTATGTTCATAGCCTAGGTTCCAATGTTACCTAGGCAAACAAATATTCTAACCACCACATCATAAACAGGTTAGATAATCCTCATACATCATAGAGGAAATTGTCTTACAGGAAATTCTTAAGGCCATTTCACCTTATACTGAATTTTTTCTGATCATCAGAAAATGCACACAAAATAGTTAAAGGAAAGACATTTGTCATTTCAAAGAAAATCTCTGGAAAGAAAATATTTACTACTAAAATCTAGATGAAGCCTTGGTCCTTTGATTAAAAACAGAATTGATGGCCACCTCATCTTTGACAAAGGAGCCAACCACCCTCATTGGAGGAAAGATAGCCTATTTAATAAATGATGCTGGAAAAACTGGATTTCAACCTGCCAAAGATTAAAACTAGACCCATACCTATCACCATGCACTAAACTAAGATCAAAATGGATTAAAGATCTAAATATTAAGATAGAAACACTAAACTTGCTGGAAGATAAGTTAGGTAGAACTCTTGAAGGCATTGGCATAGGAAAGACTTTATGAACAAAATCTCAGTAGCACGGGAACTAGCACAAAGAATCAACAACTGGGATCTCATCTTATTAAAAAGCTTCTGCACTGCAAGAGAAACCACCAACAGAGCTAACAGACAACCTACAATGTGGGAAAAAATTTTTAGCAGCTATACTTCAGACAAAGGTCTACTATCTAGAATATATAAAGAATCGAAAAAAATCAGACCCCCCCAAATTCAAAGACCCAATTCAAAAATGGGCATCTGAAATGAACAGACATTTCTCAGACAAAGAAGTAAAGCAGCAAATAAATATATGAAAAAATGTTCAACATCACTGGTCATTCGAGAGATGCAGATGAAAACAACACTGAGATTCCACCTCACCCCGCAAAGAATGGCTGCTATCAAGAAATCAACCAATAACAAATGCTGGCAGGGGTGTGGGGAGAAAGGAACCCTTGTCCACTGTTGGTGGGAATACAGACTGGTGAAACCACTGTGGAAATCAGTATGGAGATACCTCAAAGAACTAAGGCTAGAGGTCTCATTTGACCCAGCTATTCCCCTGGTGGGTATCTTCCTGAAAGAATTAAAAGAATCATACCACAGCAATATATGTGCACCCATGTTTATAGCGGCACAGTTTGTAATAGCTAAAGGTTGGAAACAGCCCAAGTGCCCATCAACTGGAAACTGGATAAAGAAGATGTGTTTTTTTAATAAAATGGAGTATTACTCAGCCATAAAGAACGAGAAACTAGAGACATTTATAGCTAAATGGATGCATATTAAGGCCATACTCTCAAGTGAAATAAATAGGACACACGTGTAAATACCGAATAGTTTCTCTAGTGTGAGAAACTGAAAGTGTAAATAAGGATTAAAATGATTAAAATGAATAATTAATAATTTGAAAAAGGAAAAGTTCGAAAGGGGTAGGGGTGGTGGGAGGGGAAGGGAAAAGGGAAGAAGGGAAAGGAAAAATTATGAGAAAAGAAAAAAAATGGAAACAAAATCTATGTAATTAGGGAAGGGCACACAGGTAATGGGGAAAAAATAAGAACCAAGATACATCATGTACAGGTACAAGCACCCAATAATAAATGTAAACGTACTGTATACCTAAAATGTACCAATAAAAGAATTTAAAAAAAAACAGAATTGACATGGGGCTTCCCCATTCCCAGGGAAATAAGCCTTCTAGGTTCTGTTTATTTGCTTCTGTATGTTTTACTGAGTTTCCACTTTGAGTCTTACCACTTATGCTAAAGGCAAGGGGAAGAAGGTGCGCAAGGCTGGCTTTGGTTCTCCCCACATCCAAATGGCTATCCATGCATGCCAGTGGCCTATGTGGAAATGCAGACCCCTTTGGCGTCACTTTCTAGATAAGCTAAAGATCTGCCTCAAGAGACAAAACAGCCCATAACAGGCATTCCTTTAAAATTAAATTGGAATCTGTTATTACCAGTGCATTTTTCTTAAAGGAGAAAGGAAAGAGGAGGAAGAGGGAAGGAAAGAAGGAGTGAATGGGAGGAAAAAGAGGACAAAGGAAGAATAGAATTTCAAGAGAAAGCCTATTACCTTATAGCTTCCCAATGTGGGTCAGAAGCCATTATATGTATCTCTGATGTTATAGGCCTGGGCTTCCGTGGTAGAGCATTTTCCTAACAAGTGCAAGGCCCTAGGTTCAATCCCCAGCACTGCGGTGTGTGGAGGAGAAATAGGACCCAAACCCAACTCAGTGAATTTGCCCAGATCTAAGCCCACTAACTTAAAAAATGCTGATCCAGTCTAGTGGCCCCACATCTATGCATGTCCTTTGGCTTAGCATCTCTTTAGCAATGTTATCTAAAAACAAAGATTGAATACAGTATGATTTTTTGAGCTATGAATCAATGCAGTTTGAGACAGTAATTACATTTTACTGTAGAAGCTAGCATTTAGCTATTTGTATGCAATTTATAGTTAAATATAACCTGAGTCTTGATGGGCAATATGGTGAAAAGCAGTGCATTAGCTTTTCTACCACTGACTTCATGAAGGCATTTAAGAAAAATTGGTACTCATAAAACTCAAGTAGAAAAATTATTAATGATGTTAAGGTCTCTTAATTCTACATTTCCCTAATAGCAGTCTAAAAGCAAGGGTACAATGTTATAGAAAGTGATTTCTTTAGAAATAGGACCAGAGTTTTTTCCTCCCAGACTTTTTGGGGTGTTTTTCTCCCCAGAACTAGTCCAGGCCCTCCCAGCTGTTATATCTTCTATTTCCAAACTTGCCATCTATGCAGGCAGATGGGACAAGGTGGGAAGCCTGACCTGTCCAGACACTATGCTGCCTTCTTGCTGCCAAAGCCAGCTGTGGTGGGGCTGGAGGAAAGGCAGTATGATGGAGTCCTTTATTCCGGGGTTGATGTAAGGTCTCAGGATGGTACTGCACAGGAAATGTGTCTGGGCCATTGGATGAGTCTGGAACCAGAGTAAGACACTATTCCCTCTCTTATTCCTCAGCCTCCACCCAAGCCACAAGCTTCTGTTGCTCCTTACTACCAACCATCTGCTCCTCACAGACTATTCTATAATCACTTCAGTGGTTTGAAGAACTTTGACCCAGGGAAAGTCCTTCCAGGACACCTCTCTGACTGCCTCAGGTGAGCTTAGGTAATAGCTCCTTTATCTGTGCTCTTGGAATGCTGGTTTCTGTGACTGTGTCCCTCACTAGACTATGAACTCTCCTGAGGGCACGTGCTGTCTTTTTTCATCTCTCTCCCTGTCACATACCTAGTGTGGAACATATTAGAAATATTCAACAAATACTCATTGAATATAAGCATGGAGCTATGACCTTGATAATATTGCCTACTGCCACTTAGCCAATTCATTTGCTACTGAGGAAAAACCATATCAAATGAAATCAGTTCTCTGAAATTAACTAGGTAACAAAAGAATCGTCATACACATTGTCAAACATTTAAGAAATAATATTCAAATGTTCTTTTCTACTAATATTTTAAAATATTAGTTTAATTAACACTGACACTTTGAAAGTCTTAGAAATAATCAGGATCATTAGTGTCAGCCTGACAGAAAAGTATAAAGAAAGTTTCTGTAATATAGTCCAAGCTGCTTTCACAAGATTGTCTGGAAATAAATAGCTCACTGTGAAATTTATGACTTGCTTTATATATTAATCAATGGTACAGTGGTGCTCTAACAAGGTTAAAAGTGTTCTGTGATTTCCATTATTAAGATAATTTCAATCAAGCAGCCTGAGTCTAACAGCGTAGGTCATTCTATAATTCAATTGTACTAATGACTATGGCATGCATGCAAACAAGAGAATAAAAAAGCCTGAGAGACCAAACCTAGAAAAAATGCTTTATAAAAGAAACACAATGATTTGCTTCTTGAATTTTCAATGACCTTTATAGTACTCATCTGCAAATGAAATAGAATCATTCCTCATGGCCCCAACAGATACCTTTTATTCCTGCCCATCCATTTCATGTAAATTATATATGCTGACCTTTGATTGGCTATAACTGGAGCAACAGTTTTATACTGATTTGCTTAGAGTTGTGCAAGAGTCTAAACAGGGAGAAAGAAGACTGACAGTTTCTATTTGTTATTTCTACAGTGAGCCGTCTTTCAGTGATTCTCCTTATCTCAATTGTACATTTATATTTGATTTTTTTCCTCAAAAAGGAACCCTCAGGTAATGGAAAAACACAGATCCAAAAATACCTTAGTAAGAAATTTTATCCTCTGCCTATTTTATTTTTTTCTTCACATGAAAATGCTTATAATAGCCCATAGATTGAAATCTGTATTAATGATGCATCTATTGTGATTTCTAGGAATCCTACAATCAAAAAGCAAAGAAAATCAAGAAGCATTTTAAACGATAGTTTGAATATCTTTAGGTAAATGACAGAATTCTAAAAGCAAACCTTAGAAATATATTTACTGTATTATATCAAGGAAATGGGGAGTGCAGCAGAAAGAATACTGGCCTGATTTTAGGCAAGGGTTTTAGCGCTGGTTTCATATTAACTGGTTCATCTTTGGCAAATCCTTTGTCTCAAGTCATATGCCTTGGCTCTCTTGTCTTCAAAGTAAAGAGACAAGACTAGATCTTTAAATAAGGGTCTGTTCGAATGTCAGTCTCTGACTCTAAATGAGAAGTGAAGAAGAAATGATTTGAAAGAACCCCAAACTTTTATAACACCTAAAGCACACAGGGAAGAGGAAAGGCCAAGAGAAGATCATGTTGTGCAGGATCAGAGACAGGGCAAATGTTTTGATAATAGAAACAAAGGTCCAAACCCAAGGTCAGCATTTCCCGAGGATTTTTAAGAACAAACCAATAAGGACAGAGCTCATGATCTGGGAGGATACTTCCTGTAGCACTTCTAATGGAGCATAACCTGAGTTTACAGAAATACCATGAAGCTAATTCCAAGAACAAAGTTCCAGGTTCTATGGTCAGCATTTTCTTTTAGGTGCACACATACATGTGCCAAGCTGGATTATTTGGCTATATTTCTACACTTAAATGCTTCACTTTCTCCTACAAGTTGATTTTTCATTTGGCCAATTAGCCAAGCAGTACAAAGCAAACATCCTGAAATATTTATGGATTATCCTTTGATCCCAGGACTCACAGATGCTACAAAACTGCCCACTTAGTATTTGCTTTTCCTCTCTTTACAACAGGCAGCCCTTATCTCATTTGCTTACTGTGCCCAGTTTCTAACTCTCACTTTTTTACCTTGCTGGCTTATTTCCCAAATTCAGCCAACTAAATCTCCCTATTCTGGCTTGGAAAGATAAAACAAGGAAATGTCTGCCCTGTCTATGTTAAGCCTCCCTAGCAGCTGGGCTGATAGATTTGTTTCCTTTTTTTTTATTTTTTAAATACAACAGCCTCTTTTGTTTTGCAGAGTAAAGCTCCTGAAATAGATGTCTTCACCTGCTGTTTCTTGAAAGTCGTGTGTTTTCTTACAAGTTATGTTTAATGAGTATTTCCTCCTTCTTTTTTGTACTTTCCTTTCAAAATCCAAGGCCAGGATTCAGGATAGTTGGCTAGGGTGGGTATATATAAGGATTCTGGCTACTATTCTAAGCTGGGAAGTCTAAATGTATTAAGAAAAGTGTATGAAAGAAGGAATGGAGAAACAGGCAGGTAATTTAGATCCAAGAAGTCCCATGGCCTATATGATTAGGCTGCATGGGTCAGGGACTCTGATAAAGATCTCTGAAATTGGAGGCTAGAAACTCAAACACAGAGTCCTGGCAAGAAAAAAGCAGGCTCTGCACAATCTGAATGGTAGGCTCATGGAATTCACAGCAAGGAAACTTGAATCCTAAGCCCCTTATTGTCAAAGCCAGAGAGTAAACCAAAAGTTAGGGGAATGAATGAAGGAGCTGAGAAAGCATGCCTCACCTGACCAAAAAAGTCCAAGTTTAGTTTAGATCAGTTCATTTGGAAGTCCCAAGTAGGGCAGGCACAGAATTGAGTGATTAAGAAAATTTAAGAACTGGATGGAAGAATGAATGATAACTCTTCTTTGAAAAGCAAAGGTAAGGAAAGTCTAACAAATTTTCAAGTGATGAGAAGCAGTTAATCATCCTTATGATGAGTCTGATCAGGCAAAATAATGGAGACAGATCAAGGTAGATGTACGGATGGCTCCACTCAACTCACAATCTCCTAATCTCCAGTCAAAAAAGAAAATCATACACCATTCAGGGGAAAGAGGTCTACATCACCCAATGTGTCTTTTGAAATGGCTCAGATTCTTCCAGTCTCTGTGCAGCTTTTCCCTTGCTTGGTTCTTTAGTTTCGTCCTTTACTTTCAGAACTTTGATACTAAGAGTTCACATTCAAACTGGAAGACTTTAAAAAAAATTTACCTTATATTCTTTGTGGGCATAAAACTATGATAATTAACTGCATATTAACTACTTGTCACAAATTAATATTTGATTACCCAAAAATGTGCTCTAGATCTGTAGTGTATCAGAGAGATCACATCTTTTGTTTTCAGTCATTTTACTTTCACTTGTGGGCACTTGTCAACAGGGGAGCAAAAAGGGGAATTGTATTTGTAGAAACTGATATTCTTTCAGATACACTTGTGAACTCCTTCCCAGAGGTGAGGCTGGAACTTCCCTGACTAATCTGCATTGTGTAGACATTGAACACATTTTGGTACCGGGATTGAACTCGGGTCCTTGCGTTTGGGAGGCAGGCGCCAGAACCACTGAGCTAAATCCCCAGCCTGATTGAACACATTTTGAATCCAAGTTGAAATGATATAAAATATCTTCTTAACAATTTGTAAAATATTGATTACATGCAAAAATGATGATTTCTGGACACAGTTTAAATAAAATATTACTAATTTTACTTATTTCTTCTCATTTTTAAAATGTGGTTATTGAAATATTTAGAACTAAATACGAGACTTGCATTTTATTTCTGTTGGGCAGTACTAATCTGGATATTCCACTCAAATACAATGAAGCTAAATGAAAGTATGAAGTACAATGAATTGTAGGGAGAAAAGATTAGAATCTCAGAAAAACTGAGCATAAAAGAAGTGAATGGCTACAGAACAAGATTCAGAACCACTTAGCAGGACTGATAGTAGGAAAAGTATACTTGTACCCCAGGAAGGTACTCTTAGGAAGGAAGACCATTTTCGAACCCTAAGAAAACAGTTATTTGGCCACCAGAGTGGACAGGGTATTTGAGGAAAGCCAACAGAGTAGGATGTCTATATCTCACTCATCAAGTTACTATAAATCTACTACAGATTGTGATAAGATATGTACTATTAACTCTAAAACAACCCATAAGAAAATAACTCAAAAATATAGTTAAAAAAAACTTTAAAGGAATTGAAATTCTAGAAAATATTCACCAAATGAAAAAGAAAAAAAGCAAAGGGGGACTAAAGAGGAAAAATTAGAGATACAAAGAACAAAGTAAAATGGCAGCTCTAAATCCTACCTTATCAGTACTTACCCATACACAGTATTACATAGGAATGGATTAGACACTCCAGTCAAAACACTAAGAAAATACTAGAATGAGATGTCCTTACTGAAAAATTCTACCAAATATTTAAAGACTTGATATAATGCCATATCAATTCCCCACCCCCCCAAAGAAGAAAAATATCTCTACTCAAATCTATGAAGCCAGATACAGACCAGAAGAAAACTATAGATCAATATTTCTTATGAAGCTAGATATAAAAATCTTCCACAAAATCCTGGCAAACTGATTCTAGAAACAAGAAAAAAAATTGGACTGGGCATGTATCTCAATGGTAAAGTAACTGCCTATTATGTGCAAGGACCTGAGTTCAATCTCTAGCACCACACACAAAAAAAGATCATACACCATGATCAAATGGTACTTATCCCAGGAATGCAAGGTTGGTTTAACATCTGATAATCAATATAATACACTGTATTTGTAAAATAAGGAACATATCCAAAATGAGTATCACATTAGTTTCTGATGATACATTTGATAAAATTCAATATGTTTTGATAATAAAAATAAGAACTTAACCTGATAAAAGATATGGATGAAAATCCCATAGCTAACACTATTCTTAATGAAGGACTAAAGGGCTTGGATCAGGAAAAAGACAAGGATATTCACTCTTGCTAGTTCTGTTCAGGATTATACTAGAAGTTCAAGCCCAGGAAAGAAAGAAAGAGAGAAAGAAAGAGAGAAAGAAAGAAAGAAAGAAAGAAAGAAAGAAAGAAAGAAAGAAGAGAAGAGAAAGGAAACAAAAGGAAAGACAGGAAAGAAGGAAGGAAGGGAAGAAAGAAAGGAAGGAAGGGAAGAAAGGAAGAAAGGGAAGAAAGCAAGGAAGGAAGGAAGGCAGGCAGGCATCTGGATTAGCAAGTGTATTAGCCAGCTCTCCTGTCACTAGGACAAAATACTTGACACCCACAACTTTAAAAAGGGGAGGCCTGGTTTGGCTCATGGTTTCAAGGGATTCAGTCCATATTTAGCTGAGTTCCAGGTGGAAACATTGTGGAAGGGTGTGACAGAGCAAAGATGCTTTGTTTATAGTGGCCGGGAAGCAAAGCAGGGGAACAGCACCAGAGAGGAAAGGGGTGTGGGACCAGATATAGACCCCATGGTCATGTTTCCATGACCCATCCAGACATACCCAGAAATGTACCTCACCAATTTCCTGGGCCAATTCCCAAAACCAAATGAAAATGACATTCTACCCTAACCAGGCATTAACTCATCCCTTGTCAACTTCATACCAAAACATATCTCCTTAAGCCATACTTAATCTCCAAATAAAGACAATAGCAATTTCATAATTCCATTTCACCTAATACAACTGTTTTGCATACCACTGGAAATGCAACAGTCCCTTCCTCAAAGTATCAGCAGTGCCAGTATTTTTTCAAAAGACCAAGTCACAACTTCTTTTGAGACTCAAGGCACACTCTTAGCTGTGCACCTCTGTAAGACTGAAAAGCAGGTTACATAACCCCAAGGTACAATGGCACAGCATAAACATTTCCATTCCAAAATGGAGGAATGGGGGAAGAGAAAATAATTGGACCAAAACAAGATCAGAATCAAGCATGGCAAACATTAAGTCCTGCAGCTCCATATCTGGCATCAAGGGCACAAAGTGGTAAAATATGAGTTCTAAAGGGTTTGGATGGTCCTGTGACCTTGCTAGCTGCAGCCCAAATGGCCTCTCTCCTGGGCTGGCTCTATTCACAGCCTTCATTCAGCTTTCCTCAGTAGATATTTCACATTTCTGGCATCTCCAATTTCCTGGGATCTCCATTGCACTTTGAGCTTTATTCCTACAGCTTTATGCACTAACCTCGTAAGATCTTCCATGGCATTCCAGCTCTTCCTTTGAATTTTGCATGCCAGGAAATCCAGAATCATACAGAAGATGCCAAAGTATGCCATTGGCAGAAGCAGTAGCCAGGCCCCCTTGGAACATGCTGGCAGTGATCTCTGAGTGTTGGGTGGCTGAATATAGTGAAATGAATCCTGCAGAATCAATTCCCTAGGAGGCCCTTCTTGAGCAGGGGTCCCAGGTTTATACTTTGCACCTTCGGCCTGAAATAGGTGGGGTCTAGCTGATTTCTGAGATGTCCTCAAGGCATTTTTATTCTTCTCTGTGTACAAAGTACAGTGGTACCTTGGTTCATGAACTTCATTCATTCCATAATTCTGGGAAAGATGACCATGTTCATGTTCATGCAGGAAATATGGCCACGGTCATGATCATCTCCCGATGCAGAGTTTGCAAACAAAAACAGAATTTTGCCAAATGCTTCTGTTTGTAAAATAAATTATTTGCAAACAAAAGCATTTGTGCACTGAGGTACCACTGTACTTGATTTCTTTTTATAGCACGAATCTCCTGAGCAACATACCCCTTTCGGCCCCAATTTCACATGTGGTTCTTTTTGGGTTAAAATGTAAGTTTTAAAAAATTTTCTGCTTTGCCTTTTGCTGATGATTATCATTATAATTCTGGCTAAAAATAGGCAGAAGTACACATGCTACAGCCTGAATGTTGGGCTGTCTTGAAATTTTCTCCACCAGATTAGTTTAGTACCCTAAATCTCCAACTCTTGCTAAGTCTTAAAATATGAGTGAAGTGTAGGTAAATTTTCTACCAGAGTGTAATACACATGTCCTTTAGTTCAACTGCCAAAGTAATCCTTGTTCCCTGCCAAAACCTGTTGAGCCTTTAGTGTCCACATTCCTATCAGCATTCTAGCCTTCTGAGCTCCAAACAGAATCACCCATTAGGCTCTGCTTATAACATTCTAAAGCTTCTGTAGTTTGCATCTCCAGACCTTTCCAAACACTTCTCACACACCAGTTCCATAGGGTTCTAAACCACATGGTCAGATATAGTCACAGTATTAGCCTTACTTTTCTGGTACCAATTTTCTGTATTAGTCAGCTTTGCTGTCAATGGGACACAATACCTGACAAACCATAACTTAAAAGAGGGGAAGTCTAATTTGGCTCATGGTTTCTGGGGATTCAGTTCATGGATGATTGACTGTAAGGTAGGAACATCATGGAAGAGCATGATGGATCAAAGATTCTTGGTTCATGGTAACTGAAAAGCAAAGCAAAGGAACAGTGCCAGAGAAAAAGGGGTGCAGGACCAGACATAAACCCCAGTGTCATGTTTATTCATATTGTCAAGATGGCATTACTCCCTAAGTGATCTACAAATTTAATGTTATCCTTGTAGAAATCCCAGATCATTTATTTATAGAAATTGACTAGATGCTCATAAAATCCATATGGAATTGTGTGGGACTCCAAATAGCCAAAATAATCATGAAAAGAATGCTAAGGATGGAGGACTCACACTTCTAATTTTCTGAACTTACTACAAAACCACAGCATTCAAAGCACAGTGACACTAGCATAACAGATATATAGATCAATAAAATAGAGCTGAGTATCATGAAATAAGCCCTATAATTTAAGATCAATTGATTTTTGATGAGGGTGCCAAGACTATTCAATGGGGGAAAGAACACTGTTTTCAATTGGTGGTGCTGGAACAACTGGAGAGTCACATGCAAAAGAATGAAGTTATAACCCTACCTCACATGACACACATAAATTAAATCAAAATGGATCACAGACCTATTTCTGAGAGCTAAATCTATAAAACATTAGAAGAAATCATAGGTGTAAATTTTTATGACCAATGGTATTATTTTATAAGCAATGATTTCTTAGGTCTGATACATACAGACATAGATAAATTTGACTTCATAAAATAAAAACTTATGTTTTAAAAGACATTATCAGGAAAGTGAAAAGACACTGCAGAATATGGGAGAAAATATTTCCAAATCACATATATGATCTACAATATTTTGGAATATGTAAATAATTCTTATAATTTAGTAGCAAAATGACAAATAGTCCAGTTTAAAAATTAGAAATAGTAATCAAATATTTGGCTAATAAGCATATGAAAATTATTCAACATTATTAGTCACTAGGGAAATGCAAATTAAAATCACAGTGAAATCCCTCTTCAAATCCACTATATAGTTGCAATCAAAACTACAGATAATAATAACTTTTAGTGAGGATGTAGAGAAATTAAAACCCTGCTACCTTGTTAGTAGACATTAAATTGGCTCAACTGCTTTGGAATACAGTTTTGTACTTCTTCAAAAGGTAAATATAGAATTTTCATATGGTTTACAATTCTCCTAGGTGTATTCCCGAGAGAGATAAAAATATGTCTTTGTAAGTTTTTTTAAACCATCCTAGGTATTGAAATCTGCACCTCATGCATGCTAGTGAAGCACTCTAAGCCACATCTCCACCTGAAAATATGTCCACACCAAGATTTGTCCACAAATGTTCATAGCAACACTATTCATAATAACCAAAAAACAGAAAAAAAAGAAACAGCCACAAAATGATAATCAATAAAGTATGGTACACTGTAATATTATATTCAGCCATAAAAAGGCTGAAGTGAAATAGTGATATATGCTAGAACATGGGTGAACCTTGAAAACATTATGCAATGTGAAAAAAGTCAGAAGTAGAAGGCCATGGTGTGTATGAGATGTCCAGGGGAGACAATTCATACAATCAGAGAGTAGATTAGTAGTTGACAGAGGCAGTGGAGAAAAAGGAATGGGGAATGACGCTAATTGGTACAGGGTTTCTTTGGGGTAAAAAAATGTTCTAATGTTGATTTTAGTGATGATTACACAGCTCTGTGAATATACTAAAAACCACTAGATTGCTTACTTTAAATAGTGAACTGTATTCATTGTGAATTATACCTCCATAAAGCTATTTAAAAAAGAAGTAATGAGGTATACCATTAATTCAAAAGAAAAAAATGTTTGGATTTGAGATTAAATTAATTTAAACCTAAAGGTGATCCAAACAATAGAATATTAAATACTACAAGAAAATGAGCTATCAAGCCATGAAAAGACCTGAAGGAAACTTAAAGTTATATTACTAAGTGAAACAACCCAATTCGAAAAGTCTATATACCTTATGATTCCAACTATATAAAATTCTGGAAAAGGCAAAAGCATGGAAAAAGTAAAAGGATCACTGGTTACCAGGGTGAGTGGGGAATAAGAGAGACATAGGTGGAACATGGATGACTTTAGGGTAGTGAAGTGATTTTGTCTGATGGTGGATGTGTGTCATTATACATTTTTCAAAATCCAAAGAATGTACAAACCAAGATGAAAACTAATGCAAACTTTGGACTGTGGGTGATAATGTGTCAGTGTACGTTCACCCATTTCAACAAATGTACTTGATCAGAGTGAATAGCTGGAGGAGACTGCGTGTAGTGGGTGGGGAAGGAGTATATGGAAACTCAGTAACTTTCGGTAAACTTTTCTGTGAACCTAAAAGTGCTCTCAAATGTAAAATCTAACAGAAAATAAAACTAACCAAAAAAGGTAAAGAAAAAATGTATTCCTGCCTTTATTACTGAAGATTCATGAGCCCTTATGGTTTTTCACTATCCCATCAATGAACTCCATACAACTTTAGCTTGCTTTAAGAAAAAAATAAATAAATATCTACTTTATGTAAGACGCTGTATATTAAGCGGATGAAGAAGAGAGCATGGTAGCTCCATATCCTAAAACACGCTTGATTTAAGAAAACTGTAATAAGTCATAGTTGAGACATAATGCATTTTTCTATGTTTTTAAAAATTTAGTTGTCACATTTGTATTATGCTAGCGTGAGTGGCGCAATGATTATATTCAGTAAATACTGCAGAAGATGTGTACTTGGAAAAAGTCATTTCCAAAAAGTCAAAATGGTCTGATTCACTTCCCATCTTCTTTATACTCCTCTAACACTTCCTTAGTCTCTTTCCCCTTGCTTTCTCCCTTTCCTTCCATCAAAGGATTCAATGATAACCCAAATTCCAAGAATCACAAAGGTAGTTGCCATTCATTATAAATGGAAGAAGACTCTGAGGGAGCAGGATAGATAAGAACAGATAAGAAAATTCAGAGATCTAATAAAAGGTTAATATCTAAAACTAGGGGATATCATTAAATTATGCCAAAGATATGTAATAGACATCTATTTATTTTTATACCAACCTAAATTTAATCATCCTTTAACAGTGGTACCCAGCAAAAGCAATTTAGCATTATATGCACAATTCACACTCCAAAACAAAGGAGTCATAAACACAGCTTGAATCCTCCCTCTACTCCCAGATTTCAGCAGAAAGCTGGGGAAAAGAAGATAAATGTTAAAAAAAAAAGAAAAAAGAAAAAAAAAATCCCCATCAAGAACTGAGACAGATCACATTGCTTTTTTCAGGTGTCTTCTATGAAGAGCACTATAAGCAGCTAGAAAACTTGTGTGTTCAACTCCATCTGCTTGGTGGGAATAGATCTACTTGAACATTTTGGGGAACATGACTGAACCTCCTGGTTATTTTTGGCAAGGGTTGGCCAAATGGAGGAAGAAGCCTGCAGCTACATGGACCCAACAGGCTTGCTCAAAGACATAAAGATCGGAATGGCAAGACTAGCATTAATTTCAAGTACTTAGCAGAAGTGTGGAGAACCTGACCTTGCAGCCTCAACTGAAAGAGCTCTCCTAACATTAGGAAAAGAATTCAGAAGCTCAGTTCAGTGGCACACACCTATAATCCCAGCAATTTAGGAGGTAGAGGCAGGAAGATCGCAAGTTTGAGCCCAGCCTGAGCAACATGGCAAGACCCTGTCTCAAGATTTAAAATAAAAAAAGTCTGGGGGATGTTGCTTAGAACTCCCTGGGTTCAATCCTTAGTCCTGAAAAAAAAATCAGAAATTTTCATGCAGCCTAACTGGTTTACCTTCCTGAAACAGATTCTGTTTACTGTGTTGCCAGCTCCTAGCACAGAAACTTTGTCATAGGAGCTCATCGAATGCTGTATGTTTTAACGATGCTGCTGCCAATGAGAGTACTGCAAATATGAACACCACCATGTGAGGGTTTCAGGGAGGCTACTTTGTCTCACAGTAGATGAAATGGTTCATGTTATATGTAAGAATTTCACAGTGCTACTAACTTAGTTATTGTTGGTAATTTAAAAAAATAATTATTGTTATATGTTTGTGATACATAATTCCATTCATACTGGGGAATTGGGATATACACATAACACATTCTGATGATTTTTACTCCTCTGAGGTTGGCATTTTTATTCCCAATTCATAGATGAAGGAACTAAAGCTCTTTGTACAACAAGCCCAATGCCACTAAGATAAGGAAGGGCTTCGAGGAGACTCACACTCCTAACTCCTGAAGTTTATGTTCTTTCTCCTATGTTTCATAACCTTTTCTTACTCTGTTCCTTGTAATGCCAGGCTGACCTGTTCTGGCCCAAGTTATAGAGTCCAGTTCTCCACGTTGAAAGCTTTGTTCTTAAAAATGTCTATGGTGCTATTAAAAGTGAGTATTTTTTGTAATTTATTATTCTTGATATCTCATGTAGTCTTTGGTCAATGATAACTGGAGCTGGGACAATTCTGAATGGAGTCTTTCAGAGAATAGTTTAAGTCATGCATTAATTTTTTAAATCAATGTATTACAGATTCAGGAGAAGTGGTTGGGGAGGAAATAGACTTTATAACTTGATAAACACAGATGTGTGAGGGAAATGTTTCCACCAATGTGTATTAGTTCACCCTCTGTGATCTGGGGAATGTTAACATTCTTCTCATACTGGTAGGAAATCTACCATGGATTCTGTAGTGTCTGTCAAGTTTGATTATATTAATTTGTCACAATTATTGATTTACTTTTAATCAGAGTAAGGGCACTAATTTAGTTTCCTGTGTTTTTGTCTAAAGTACTTTAGGTCTAGAGAACTTGTGAAGAGACTGCTCGAAATGATTTAAAGTGTTCACAATTTTAAAAAAATCTGCTGTGGAGTTGCAAGAAATGCATTCATCTGGCATTAAGAATGTATTGGCAAGAATGACCAATTGAATGAATTAGGAATTCAGTAAACAGGGAACTCCTTCCATGTTTAGGAAAAGATCATTTTAAGGTTTTCTGCAGAATCCAAAAGCCACAGAGCTTGGTATTTCACAATTCTTTGGATTTCTGGCCTGAAAGGAAGAAAATGCAAGTGCTATATATCTTTTAAAGCATCGTTTAATACTAAGCTAATCAAAATGGATTTTTTTTTAAAAAGTAAATTAAATAGGTGCCAATCCTGGGAGAGGGCTGAGCTCCAAGCAGATTTAGAAAAATCTAATTAGGATTAATTAAAACAAGTATGAAGAAGAAAAGTTAAGCCGGTTGGAAGTTTCTATGTAATTCCCAAAGCCACATGTAGAAAACAAGATGAATAATAACTGAGAGAGTTGGCAGGAATGAAAGACCCTGAGCAATTTCTGGCTCTCCATCCTACCTCCTTGCCATCAAGTGAGTCAGTCAGCTTGCATTCAAGGCTAGGGCCTACCCATATAATCTAAGCCTGGGTCTGGCTCTGGGCAAGAAAAACACCTTAGGCAGGAGCTCTAGTTGCAGATAGCAGCTGAAGCAGCCTTATAGCTGGCACCTACTTCCAAGTCTCTGCCTTCCGTCCTTGACCAGTGAAATGGTAATAACAATAGTCCCCTTCTTATTAGGATTGTTGTAAACATTAAATGAGTTAATTCAGTAAAGAGTTTAGAACTGTGTGAGGCACATAGCAAGTGCTTAATAAAATATCACTCTCATTTTTTCTTTCTCTTCTCCCTCCCCCTCCCGCTCCCCCCTTCTTCATTGTGTGGACTAATAAGATAGCTATACTAGGAAGTTGCTATTTCAAGGCCTCTAGCCTGTAGCACAGAAGGCAGAGATCCTATATAAAAATTCTGATTTATGAATTGATATTATACTTTATGATACATAGAAGATGATTATATAAGGTCCAGCATACACATAGATATTTCTCCATACAATTGTATCACATAAGTTGTGATCCACCTTCCTTCCCTTTCTTAGAGTGTTCTGATGATAAATAATTGTGCAAAGTGCAGTGAATTTGTTTCTCAAGAGAGCAAACACATTAGAGAACCAGCAGAAACAGAAATGGAGTTCCTGTGATCCCTGAAGCAAGATCAAACATCATCACTCTAAATAGACTACAGGGCCTGAATGAATGAGCCATAGAAAAGGTACAACTCTGTAGGAGAAGAAGGGATAGACAGGCAATTGGAATACAAGTACAATGGTTTCCAAAAGAGGTCAGTGGGCTTCCTTCATAAACACTATGCACTTAGGTTTTATCCCGTGAAACTAAACCTCTAACTTAGATCTGATCATTCATATTTTTTGGTAGCAAAGGAAAAACACACGCCCAGAAGTGGAAAAGGTATGTATATGTTGACAGGTTGATTTCTATGCCAAATCAAAGTCTCCTTCAGCTATGCTGTAGGAGATAGATCGATAATAATTCACAGCATAGGCTTGAGTTTAAAAAAAGGAATCCATTTATTAGCTATATAAGAATACTAAGAACAAACTTTTTAAAAATCACATATATGTATATAATTTTTTCTTTGAAAATAAGATAGCACATTAACTTCAAACAGTGCTTTGGCTGCATATTTTATGAGGGTTATTTGTACCACACATCTTTGATGGGCTCTATTTGCAGCTGAAAGTACAAACATACCGATTACAATCACTCTTTCCTACATTTAGGAACAAAATTAATTATCTGCAGAAAGCAGAAAGGCTTAGATAGACACTCAGTCAGTAAATGATAATGGACAGCTCCCAAATATAATGACTCCGTTTCCTATTGTATCTGTTTTAGGTATTCTGAGTGGAATGAAAACGGAAAATTAATTCACTTTCTGAATATTCTTCAGAAAAGATTTGAATTGGGTAAAAAGGAGGCGGCTGCAACCAGCCCCCAAAGGAAGCAAGAAAGCAGCATTCCTGGATCATTCACTTCCCAAAGGGACATTTTTTAAAGGACATTAAGAAATCTGTACTTTCACCCAAACAACATTTATTTGTTTTGCCCCATTGACACCCGCTCCCAACAAAGAAAAGAATGTTAAACTGAAGACAGGACAGTGCCCAACACAATCCTCAGCAAATTGTGGCTGCAACTAATGATGAAGTTTGTATTTGATCCTACAAAGGCTGCAACACGCTGAAAGACATTTGCCCAGAATTTTCCTATCGTGGCCTTTTGTGACATTAAGATTACCCCTACTTGTAAGAAAATTACAATACTACACTGCAGCTTCTTTAAAAATGCTTCTATGGTGTTCAAAACATAGTTTCAGGTTTTTGAGGGGGCAAGAGGATTGGTCCTTTTAAGAAATGGTCCAAGTTGTAAAATATTTTCTACTGAAGACCTGAACAAGATAGCACTAAGACTTTCCTGAGCCGAAGTTACCTGTGGTGCTATTGTGAATGAATGATTAGCACCACATTTGTGAAGAGTAGCTTTACTGATAGTGAAGAAAATGGTAATAGCAAAGTCATTACTCTGTGTACATGACTTCATGGTTTTGAAAGCATTTCATTTTTTGGAATGAAGAAAGTAAATATCTAGGGACTTTTCATCCCTGTCAAGGTAGAAGGCTATTTTTACCATATTCTGATTCCCTGGTCACCCAACATTTTTTTAAAAAGGCATTTTGGACCCCCTCACTGATGTCTCGGGTACACATGCCTTCCCAGAATATTAGGGCATTAGGGATTTTGATATCTTCTTTGTATTCTCTGAACAGCTGGAAAACCGCCACTATTCCCAGTCTATGGATGTGCCTTCTGCTGTACTCCAAGCAGGTGGCACACAGCCCTGCCTTTTGTACAGCCAAGCAGAGTTTGGCTACTTGTCTTCTTCTAATTCCTTGCCTGGTCCTACAAAAGCACTGGGAACAAGAGAGGCTCTTGCAGCCACCGAAGTGTGGGGAGCTATGCACTGGCAGACAGTTCATGGATCCCTTATTCTTTTGCATGGCTTACAGATGCACTGACTGCCTTTTGTCCCAGACTATCCTATTCACCTATCTTTGTATGGGTAACACCTTTGGAAGATATGGTATCTTCTTTCAGAGAAAAGGCCAAGTAGACTTACCACCTATTATAAGAGATTTGAGTTCTTCAAGCTTAAAATTCCTCTCATGTAATGCAACTGTGTATGCAAGAGTCATCTGGTCCTCTTTGCTTTACCTCATGGGCATGGGGTCTTAGGTGTAAGAAACCAATGCTGATATTCTGGCTATTGCCATTGCTGTGAGTCACAGGTGCCTTCATCTCTGATCCAGGGATCTCTTGTCTTTAAGCAGCATTCCTGAAACTGTGACAAGGTAATTTGTTACCTTGCAATTGGGGCAAAAACCTCAGATCTTTCATAGCTGTCGTGGATGTGTCCCTGCCACACCAGCCCACTGACCATAGAAAAGAAGTAAAACTTCTTTCCAGAAAGCCAGAACAGGGGTCTGGGGGTGTGTCTCAGTGGTAGAGCACTTGCTCAGCATGCCCCCCAGAACAGGGAGAGGGAGAGGGATTATAAACGACTGAACATCATGCTGCCACTTTCTGTCAAGGCAAAGGTAAGCAATTCTATGAAGCATCTACCTATATGACCCATAATAAGTGCATATATTTTTTTCAGGATTAAATTAAAAAAAATCTTTCCTTGTGTGATTAGTTTTTGAAATCTGCCTTGAAATTAACATTCAGTACTAAAAGTCATACCAATTTTTATTTCATAATCTTTTGATAAATGGGTCATCTATGTTTAAAAATTGTATCTTTCCCCCATGGGAATCACCCACCGGAGCCAGTTTTACTGTGCGTAGGAAAAGGACGTCAGCCTGTAAAATTCTTTGTCTTTCCAGAAATGGACCTCATATCACAAAAGTCACGTATTATAGTTCTGTGTGCTGACCTGCTGACACTAATTAGGTAGTGAGACATTTACTTGTTTTTATCACTTTCAGATCACTTGGTAATGGAAACAGCTTGTATAAATTCAGACAAGCTATCCCTATCTGAGACTAAAATATGAAAGTCCAAAGTGATAGCATAAGGAGAAAAACACTGACAATTTGACACCTGAGAAAGGACCTCAACCTTCAAAAGCAGAGGAAGGAAGGGATAATCTTGGAAATTCTGATGAGTTACAGTCACTCACACAGGCAGCAAAATATAAGAATTTGATAGAATGGGGGCCGGGGATTTAGCTCAGTGGTTCCGGCGCCTGCCTCACAAGCGCAAGGTCCTGAGTTTGATCCCTGGTACCAAAAAAAAAAAAAGAATTTGATAGAATGAATTATTATTGAGGATCAAGAGGAGAATCTTCCCCAGAGCTTCCTCCTATATGTAAATGAACAGACTTGATTGACAGTAGCTTCAGAAATTCTAGCAAAGGTAATGGATGTACTCAGATACCAGAGTACGCTCAGTTCTAAGGAGGCAGTATCACTACCTAAGGAAACTGTATAATGGAGATCTGTGTGTTCATAATATTCAGAATTAAAGGCAGATGCATTAAAAAGTATCTGTTGGTTCAATTAGTAAATCCTCACAGTTGCAACTGGAAGATAACCAATTCCTAGCTGCTGGCACTGCTCATATGGATTCTAGGCAAACCCAGTTGCCTGCATGACTGGATCTCCTATCACCTACCAATAACTCACCAATAATTCCCCCGTTGTCCTAGAAGTCACCTGTGGCTTTAAGTGTTAGAAAGATGAAAAATCCCATGCCTTTTAGTACTTCATTGGAAAATACTAGATTAAAATCTCCAAGGAGGGAGAATAAATTAAAAAACTGATTGTGCAGCTGGAAAAACAGTAGGGAGTAATACAGGGTATTAAATAATACAATAAAAGCCTATTTAGCTTGTGTTTAGGGAATGAAGATTTGAGGGAAGAGAGAGAAGAACTACTTGAGAGAGCAATTGAGAATAAAGTTTAAGAGCATGATGAGCCCTAGAATCACATATCTAGGTTGGAATCCTAGCTCTGCCACCTCCTAGCTCAGGGACCGCTGAAGGCAGCAACAGAGTCATTCATGGTCATTTTTCCAGACTGCATATGGGTCCCATGTCTACCACACTGCTTCCATAACTGGATGCTCGATAAATATTTCTGGGAATGAATCCTCTTTCAAGTACAACGAGGAAAAAAGGGCAGAAATAATGGTGACAGAAAAGGTTTCAATTTTGCGCAACATCCAATGAAGCATTCTAACAAGCCAAAGTAATGAAATCCTGGAGATGATGCACTGACACAGAGACACGCCTAGATGATTCAATAAAGAAAGTACATGAGTACAAGCAGAAACATAAAGTGCAAACAGCCATGGAAGGACATGTGAACAATTACTTTGGTGGGGAAAGAAAATTAACAAAAAGCTCTGGAAAACTTTCTGGGAGAAAAATAAACATCTATCATGCCAATTATTGGTCATTTAATAAATGGATGAATTAGCCAGGCCTGGTGACACAGGCCTGTAATCCTAGCACTCTGGTCAAAGCAATAGCATAACGAGTACAAGCCCCGCCTGGGCAACTTTGTGACTTAGTACAACTCCGTCTCAAAATAATAAATAAACAAATGCAACTTAGTGAATTAGTACAAACCTGTCTCAAAATTATATTAAATAAATAAATAAATAAATAAAAGATCTGGGGTGTAGTTCAATATGAAGGCTCTGAGTTCAATCTCTGGTGTCACACACACATGAAAAAAGATGAATTATAGATGAAATGTACAAAGGCTACACACACAGTTCATGCACAAGTATAGGGTAACAAAAATCAAAATGATTTTCAGAGCAAAAATAGTTAAATTTTAAAAAGAAGCCATGGCATTCAGCAATTTGGGTGTAACAGGAATGTTGAAATGCACGTTGCTTCAATGTATAAAATGTAGAATTCAGTAATATGCTGATAAATTTAACAGTGATGCTTTCACTGTTACAGAGTGAAACTGTATTCACTTGGTCCAAGATATTCATCCTATTTCATCCTCTATGAAGTGACAAAATGGATCTATTCACAGTCGCTTATTAATAGCTGTTTGGACATTTCAGTACAAATTCTCTCTATTCCCACCAATACTCCCAAATTCATGCACACAATTTCAAACACTTACCAATACTTTTATTTCATTTCTTTGGACTAAAATAACATTAAGAAATCTTGGCAATTAAAAATCGTCTTGGGCCGGGGATTTAGCTCAGTTGTTTCGCCACCTGCTGAGCAAGCGCAAGGACACGAGTTGGATCCCCGGTACCAAAATAAATAAATAAATAAATAAATACCATCTTAAGGGCTGGGGATTTAGCTCAGTGGTGCTGGCGCCTTCCTGGCAAGTGCAAGGTCCTGAGTTCCATCTCTGGTACCGGGAAAAAAAAATCTTCTTAAGGGGCTGTGGACAAAGCTCGATGATAGAACACTTGCCTAGCACACGTGCAAGGCCTTTGGTTCGATTCCCAGTACTGAAAACAAAACAGTTTATAAAAAGTCGATTTTCCATTTGCCACTTAGAATTACATAGAAAGATAGGGCACTGGAATGGAGCTTAGCAAGTACTTGCCATGTTCCTGAACCTATTGTTTTATTTAATCCCTTATACCAACTCCGTTTCATAGAAGTATCTGAGGTCCTAGTTTTGCCACTAACTGTCTACGGAATATAGCCATTCACTTCAACCACCAAACAAAGTATCTGGATTTGCTCTCAAGGGGACACCAGAACCAACTGGGACACTATTGAAATAACTGGTTCTCTGGCCTCCCCACAGACCTATGATATCAGAATCTCTACGGCTGGACTCCAGAAATCTGTTTAAGAAGTTCTCCAGGTAATCGGACGATGAGCCAAGTTTTGGGGAAAGGGGTGCTTACCACCTCAAGGGTGCTGCCGGCAACAACAGCCCAACATTCACCTGCATGGCTTTAACTCTGAAGGGTGGAGAACACTCCTAGGAGAAACTAAAACACTAAGAAGTCATACTTCTGGAAAAAAAAAATCTAACAGTGTCACAGGCTCTTAGGAGACCAAAAGACCGTCACAACTGGTCAAAGTCCCTGTGTGGCATGCTTCATCCTACAACTCACAGCGAGCTAAAAAGGCTATGCAGGTTAAGCTCAGGAAGAGTACATTTTTAAACAGGTCTCTTGCCACAACTGAACCTCGGGCAGGACTGACTGCAGAGTTTTCCGCTTCATCACAACAGGAAGGTGAGTGTCCTCCAGCAGAATCTCATTAAGGCTTTGGTTTTAAATCTGCTTTTGCTTTGGGCCATTCTGGGGGTTTGTTTATAAGAACACAGTTCTGCAGTCTACCCAACCCTCCCTTCCCCTCACCTCTATAAATGGCCCTGCCCCTTTCTGGACCTTACAGAGTATAGGGTGGGACACACCAGGCCAATAATTCCCCCACCCCCACCATTTGATACATATTAGGTAGACTTGGTGATCATAAAACAGGAACAAGGCATGGTTTACATACGCTTTCTGGTTTAGTTCAGGCATTCCCAGGAGGTGGCAGACTTCATGCTCTCATAACCAGCTGGGAACTGGGAGCAATCAGGCCCTTAATGGCCAAAACAGAAAGGGACTGCATCACTGAGCACCTCTTGACAGCCAAGGGCCTTCCTACTGAATGATAATAACAAGAAATGTACCCCCCCCCCATGCATATGCACAAAGGACATGTACACAGGCACACATACATCCCTACATGCATTCACGTAAAATGTAGCAGGTTTGTAAGCCTGAAATAGTTATCCAGTTTAAGTTCACTATGTCTTTGCAAAATCATAATAAAGCTTTTAAAGTGAAAGACTAAAAGAGTCTAATGAGGGACAAAGTTGTATGACAGAAAGAATATCAGATTGTAGCAGAAGACCCTGGATTTTACTTCTGATTCTTTCATTAATTATATAACTTTAGGTGGGCCTCTTTGAACTTTATTTCTTAATTTGTTAATCAATGGGACAGGATGACCTAATTTCTCACAGTACTTCCAACACTCACATTATAGTGAAATGTTCACTATGGTGAAATTTATTCAGTTATATGTTTATCTACCAACTAGATTGCGACCTTTTCAAGATTTAAGGCCTACATTTTGGGTAGTTTGGAATATCCAGCACATAACAAAGTATCACAAAGCAGATGTTTACTAAATGTTTACTAAATAAAACTTTATGTCTAGAACAGTGTACTTAATTCGTTACCAGCTCTCCACCTCATGTTTTTTTTGTGATAAAAGCTCTAGAGGAATATATATATGTTCTAAATCAGTTATCTTGCTGTCAAGTGACCAATAGTACAGGCAAGCACGAAATACTCCTATACTTTGTCTTTAATGTTATCTTCTTTTTTTGGTTACTAAAGTCATTCCCAGCTGGGTGCAATGGTTCACACCTATAATCTCAGCTACTTGGGAGGCTGAGGCAGAAGGATCACAAGTTCTGGGCAGGCCTGGGCAATTTAGCAAGACCCTGGCTCAAAATAAAAAATAAAAGGGGCTGGGGGAAGTAGCTCAGTGGTAGAACGCTTGCCTAGCATGCTTGAAGCACTGGGCTCAATCTCCAGTACCACAAAAGGAAAAAAAAAGGCATTCCCACAGCACTAGCACCTTTGCTTTGTAACTGACACATGGTGGGCCATCAATCAGAATTAGGGAATGAACATTTGAATGCATTTACTTTTCATTTTTCTAGTTCTGTGAAATTTACTTTTGCACATGGCCCCAGAATCTGGCCTCAAATTATAAAGCAGTCAAGGGAATAATTAGCCAGTGAAGAACACCATGATTAGATAGGACATTTCTGCTCATTTTACTCTAAAATATTTTTCAGCAAATATGTTTTAAATGGCCAACAATGAGAATGGGGTGATTAGAGCAGCCCCATAGTAGCCATGCCGATGGTTGCATCATTTCCATCTTCCTAGTTTAATTCACCAAAGAAACCAATTACCCCTATCATTTTGTACTTACAGAGTTTAAAGACAAGGCTAAATGGTCCAATCTGCTCTCCACATTCTGGATATGCAATGGCTCAGAGTACACAGCAGTCGCACTGTATAGAAGCTAAGTGCAAGAGTCAACCAGGCCAATCAAAACTGGGTTGGAATCCCAGCTCCTCCCACATAACTAGCTTTGAGATCTCGGGCAAGGATCTTAACCTCTCCAAGCCTCATTTCTTTCTGCGTAAAAGGGAGACATTATGATGACCTTTCTCATGGGTTCTGTAAAATAATATTATGATACTGCCCAAAAGAACACCCAATATGTAGTAGGAACTCAATGATGGTAGTGTATTCTACTATTTTGATACCCTTTCTTACAAAGTTGGCAGCATTAAAGAATTGGTCACAACCTTAAGAGGACCTAGCTGGTAGCTGTTGGCTATTTACTCTGCCCTACATTGCAAAGATGGCTCCTGTGGTCCCTTGACAATGTATGACTGAAACTAAGCAAACCTGTGCCTCATTACAGAACTGTTCTTCTATATAACAAATTCCATGAGCTTTAGACCAGTATAATCATGGCTAGAAACATATATGTTAGGGAATATGGATGTTTTGTTTTCTTATACTCTTGTGAAGCTTTAATTAATGAGTATTAGCTGAGTCTCTTGTGCTTAAATTCACTGTTCAATGTGGTAATGTGATATACCTGATTAATAAGAGCACAAGAATGAAACTAGAATCAGAAAAATTGATGATAACCAAATTAAAAGGAGACTCGATCAATTTCTCAATCATGGCTCTTCCACTCACTACAGCTGGGTGCTTATAGCAAGTAATATCACTTAGCTTCGGTTTCCTCATTTATAAAATGAAGATAATATCTCCCACTTCACAGGACTGTCTCGAGGATTATGATAACTGACAATAATGGTAATAATAACTAACATTTATTGAAGACTTACAAGTACCAGACAGATCCTAAGTGCCTCATCCCATATCATTGCCTATGAAGATGTTCTTTTTATCCCTATTTCATGTTATCAGAAAAATGAGGCTCATGAAGATAAAAAGACTCCCCAGTGTCCATAGCAAGGAAATAGGGGGAACTAAAATTCAAAGCCAGGTTTTATGACTCTATGGACTGTCATTTCTACATATTGGCTAGCTCTGTGAAGTTACTCAGTCCATCTGTCATCCTAGTCCATCCTCTATTTACTCACTTCTCTTGATCATAACCTGCTGCTGGGCAGGCCACCCTACCCCAAGAAGGCCTAGGCTGACAACTGTAGACTGATACTCACAGTGGTGGTCAGCTTGCCTCCATTCTTCTGTGCATACTGGATAGAATCATGGATTGTTGAAAACAGACCAAGCAGTACATTCTCCATGTCGTACATTCTGTACATGCCAGTCACTAGTTCTTCAAGAGAGACAATGTATTCTCTCCAGTACTTGTCGATCTCCACCACACCTGCCATACAGCCTTGCATGACTACATTGCAGTAGCCACCACAAGGCTTAACCATCATCAGTCCCTGGCAATAAGAGCAATACCACATTCTGGTGAGCATCCGGCCACAGTCCTTACTGAACTTCAGGTGATCCGTTGTGTTGATCACTTCAATTCCAAGATTCAGGGCCTGAAGAAAGATCCTCGTGACTTGGAGTGATTTGGAGACCTGGGTCATAATAAGCTTAGGGAAATTCCCAAACACTTTCAGGTCACGTCTTGCTCCTCGGAGGCACTCATTGATGTCTAAGGCTGACTCAGGCAGGCTTGGATTCATGAGCTGGGTATAGATGACTGGAAACAGGCTGTCAAACAATTCATTGACCATATCATCCACGTTGATATCAGAACCCAATATGTAGAGAGACACATCTGTGAAAAATTCACCCACAAACTCAAAAGCTTGTGGAGTCAGGCTTGGATAGTTGTTTTTGAACATGGCATTGGTGTAGTTCTTGGCATGGCGAACAACAATTTCAAAGGCCTCTGTAAAATAAGAGATAAATGTCCATAATTTAAAGCATGAAAATCCAGGGTGTAATTGAACTTGATATTTCTCTATTGCTGTGGTGATTAAAGTCCCATTTGCCTTTAATAATTGACTCACATTCATTTTTGGCATTGCCTATACTTCAGCAGTTGTTTGCTCCTATAAATCAATTTTCCTATCTGAACATGAAGTGCAAACTCTGATGCACACATAAATTCTTAAACACACAAATTATATTTCAAAAGACAAATGCCAGGATTCAGTTAACATTTCAGCCTTTCATGAAAATATTGATTAAAAATTGACTAAATGCGAAGTTATTTCTCTTTCTCTTATTGATTTATTCACAGAAAAGAAATTGTATTTCAAGACATTTCATTTTTAGACAGAGATAAATATTTGACAACAAACCATATACTATATAAACTCACATAACAATGTAAGCCTGTTAACCCCAGAGGAGAGGCAAGTTATTAGCCAAGAATAAAAGCTCTCACGAATTTAATCATTTTGGTAGATTTTCTCCAGATAACTTTAAAGGGAGCTATCTGACAGATTGCCAGACCTGGAAATGGAATTTATCCACTGAAGGGGTGTCTGGATGGAAAAAACAATCTGTGCACTTATCTATAGATTTGATATTGAAAATAATTTCAAGCTGAACATCTGGAAGGATAACTGCTAAGCTTCCTTGGTAAGTTCAGCTTCCACATGACTTGGTAGCCTGATCTACTCTACAGAGACCACAAATACATGATTACATCTGCTGCCTCAACCCCTTGGCATAAGGCCCAATTAGTGGCACTGGTTTGAGAGAGAAAATAGTGATGCCACCATCTCATTTTCTTCAAACTGAAATACTGTAGTCACAAATTATATCCTCAATAATCAAGAGTTCCATATTTTTCTGAGGGAAGGAAATAAAGCCACAATAATAGCTTTTGTCAAGAAGAGTTTAAAAATAAACAACAATAACCAAGTTTCCTGAGATGTTTAAATTTAACTTAGAACTTTCTTTCAATTCCTTCCCAAATGCAAAGGTCCAGGACAGATGTACTCCAAATGATGTCAATTCATGAACCTTGAAAAATCAAATTATCACCACTCCCAGCAGTTTCTTGGGATCACTTAGTCCAACATTTCAGTCATCTGTGGCAGAACTGAGCTCTAGGTTGTGCCACCACCATCTGCCCTAAGATCCCTCACAAGGTAGAACATGCTCCCTAGATTCTCCCTTTAGGCTTATAACATGCCCAGCAAAGTTGAACAGATGCCAGTGAAATTCTATGGAGCTTCCAAGCCCACTTGAGAAAATAACTTTAAAAGAGAACCTAACTTTCTTCAAAATTTTTTGGGAATATGTGTGTTGGCTGTAGGTCTGAGCCCAGATGCATTACAGCTGTGACTGGGAGCCATTGCTTTGTACTGATTACTTCTACTTTATACCTGAGTGACCCTGGGGAAATTTTTCCTTTGCATCAATTATTGCATGTTAATGTGCTTGTTTTATTTTGCTTAGAACATAAGTGATTCCTAGAATGTTTATCTGTGTTATAACAATCTTCCTGGCTGCCCATGCTACTTGACTCTCAGTCCTGGAATCTAAAAGTTGGATGAGAACAAAAGATCTTCTAACCCAGTGCACAGGACCTGTCAATGAAATCTTTAAAATTATCAAAAAGTGTGAGATGTAAAACTCTTTCTTCATTTTAATTTCAGTGAGCAATTATGCATTACATATTAGGGTCTATGCTAGGTACTGGGGTACGTAAGTGCTGGCTAGATGAAAAGAAATTATATACTACCCTTGTCTCAGAAACATTAACAAGCTATCTGATTTAGAGTTTAGAAAACATTTCTAAGTATATAATGACAGCTACTCTTTACAAAAATCTTTTGAGTTTGGTACTGTAACTGCTATTTAACATACGACCAAATCTTGGTAGAGTGAAAGTACCTTCCTGGGGTCACATAGGTGCAAAGTAGAAGTAATCAAATTAGTGTCTCTCAGTGACAGTTACACTCCAGCTGCCCTCAGACCTATAGCCAGCACACATATTCTCAGAAACCTTTGTAGAAAGTTAAGTTCTATTTAAAACTCATTATCTTCCCATTGGCATCGCTTCTCTAAATGGAAATGTAAAAGAAGAAATTGTGGCCCAAAGAACAATAAGGCAGAATGGCATTCACTTTTGCCTTGGGGTACCATGAAGTAAGATAAGGGAGAAGACTGTTACCTCTGGAGATCTCAATCACTTAAGCCATGGGAAAATGAATTCTCTACAAAGCAAATTTAATCTTAAATGGATAGTGCATCTGTTCTCTAATGCACAAGATATATGGCAGGGAAATCCCATAGATTCTACTGCCAATAACCTTCTTTCAAAGTTTCTGTTACCAGCACTGCTGGTTCAATAGAAAAAGAAAATTACAAAAGATCATGAACTCTTCTGCAGAAAGAATAACAACAACATATACTGCAGGGGAAAAAGGCAGGGCATTCCTATTGAACCTTAAGCTCACATGTGCTTTCTGCTCCAAATTCCACAGCTCAGGATCCCTTTTAGCACATCTCTGAGTTTTACCCAACCCCCTCACTTCTCTGTGAGAGGACAATACAGCAAACCATAAGTGTTCAAAGGCTCCTGGTGGACTTATAGGATCCAACACTAGGTGAAAAAGGATGCTTGGTTTTTCTAGGCAACTTGAGGTTTGCCTGAAATGATGTCAAAGGCTAAAATAACTTCAAGGAAGTTTAGTCCATTGATTTTTTTTTTGCTCAGACAATAATGAACATTTTAGCTACAAGAGGTTTCCCTCTAACACTTTCTTGGGAAGAAGTCAGAAGCTAAGTCCAGGAAACACTGGAGCAAACAATGTATAAATCAGAGCTATCATGAAAAATTTGGCACTGAACATAAAGTGTTCTTTTCCTTAAAAAACAACATATAGAGAGATACATGATGCAGATATAAATAGACCTAAAAAAACAGTTAATATACATTCTGATATAGCAAGGTTTCTAGATATCTAGATACCTCATCATCATCTAGGTCACCATATTTGAACATGCTCTAGTGTTTTCAATGATCTCCTTAAATTATGGTGTCCTCAAAAGGACACAATTCTCTAGATGTGGTTTGATAGCTGAAGTGTAGAATCGGGCTATTACCTGTCTTTAAATGGTTCAGTGACTTCACTACCCTCCAGGACATATAGCCTATCACTGTAGCAAAATGACTATCCTTAGTATTTGGTACTGATATTCCTGCTTTAGGACCCAGGCAGAAGGAAATGTGTTATTATGAGCCTTTTCACTAGTAGGGTGGGCATTTTTTTTCGGAGGAGAATATACTTGAGGTTGGAAAAAGAAAAGAATAAATGAACTACTGAAACCCTTTCAAGCCCCGCAGAATAAGGCACTCCTTATAAATGCAGGTTATTTTTTGAAGGCAATTTTTCCAGCACTATAAGAATGACAAATCCTTTCTAAAAAGATCTTTTTATGTTACTAGGATAAATACCTCATAAAGGGTTGAACTAAAAAGTCTTTATTTTCAAGCATAGCTACCTTAATGGAAAAGGAGAACTAGTATTTATGAGGTACCTGCAAGGTAGATGCTAGCATCTGTGGTAAACTTTCTAACATCGGTCCTTTTATTCAACTTTGACATAAACATATATATTTGAATTCATTTTTATTTTACTGATGAGAAAACTGAGGCTGAGAAATTTAATAACTCATGAGAAATTAAATAACTCATGTCACAAGGTAACATCTCTATTTAAATGTCAAGGAATACAGTTGAATGTAAGAACACTCAGCATAGTTTTCATGAATTTCTAGAGGCTGAATGTGAATTAGTTTGAGAACAAACCCCTGAGGCCATAGATTTATGCACTTTCTACACTTCCATGAGTTTTAAAGAAGGGAAACAGAAGTTCTCACAGTGAATGTCTAAAAAAAATAAGAAATGAGAAAAGTAATAATTTTTAAATATATCATGAGCATATTCCATAACAAATGCCTGCTCTTAGTAGACTATACAAATTTACAAAAGCTTGATATACTGGGAGGAAGGGAAGATAGACAACTGAGCCCTTCTAGATTTCCTGTCATACCTGAAGGAGAATAAAAGGAGCAAGAAAAAATATCTGCGAGTCACAGCCTAAGGATTTATGTCCAATCAAATCCTGAGGTTAATAATAAAATTGTAGACAATTTCCATTCTTCCTACACCTTATCACTTGATCAATTAAAGCACAGTAAGTAACAGCACATTACCACTGACAGTGCTAAAAGACACAAATCCTACTTAAGAAAGAGTACTTAGGGAAATCCAAAACCAATAGGTAAATGAAAAAAAAATCAAAACAGCAGTAGAGGAAAATGAAACCTCTAGCACCTACAGCTACAGCAATCATTAAATAGCTCAGATCTTAGCCAAATCACCAAAACTTGACATTGAAAGTCTAACTACTTCCAATTCCTACTAGTCAATCTATCAGGTCTTGCTTTGAACAAGCAATTCTAAACCATGTTAAAACATAAGAAAAGCACATACTGAAAACACAAAGCACTTAACAACATTCAGATATGGCACAGATTTGGGGGATGGGGAATTTTATCAGATGGGGAATTTAAAACCACTATGATCAATATGGTAGGGGTCTAATGGTAGAAGAACATTCAAGATAAGATGACTAATTTTAACACAGAGATGGAAATGCTCACAGATATCAAAAGGAAATGGTAGAGATTAAATACACTAATACAGAAATAAAATATGCCTTTTATGGGCTTATCAGTATACTAGACAAAACCAAGGAAAGAATCAATGAGCTTGAAGATATATCAATAGAAACTTTCCAAACAGAAATTGGGAAAGAAAAACATGAAGGAAAAAAGAAATAGAAAAGAATATACAAGAATTGCTAGACAAATTCATAAGGTATAAAATATGTATAATTGTAATTCCAGGGGAAAATGGAGCACAGGAAATATTTGAAGATATAATGGCCAACATTTTTCCAAGATTTACGAGAGACATCATCCAGAGATGCAGGAATCTCAGATAATAATAAGCAGGATGGCTATAAAAATATTAACCCCTAAGGATATATTAAAAACTGCAGAAAACCAAAGACAAATAGAAAAATCTTAAGAAGCTGGGGGTGCAGCACCTTACTTATAAGGGTAAGAATTACATCAATCTTCTCCTCAGAAACCATGCAAGCAAAAAGAGTAAAATGAAATATTTAAAAAGTGAAATAAAAAGAAAACCCCACCAACCTCAAATTCCACATCCAGTAAAATTATCCTTCAAAAGTGAGAGAGAAATAAATGTGTTTGTAGACAAACAAAAATGGAGGGAGTTTGTCACCAGTAGACCTGCTTGGGAGGAATATTGAAAGAAGTTTTTCAGGAAAATCATATAGGTCAGGAAATCAGATCTACATAAAGAAAAAAAGAGAAGTAATAAATAAAGGTAGAATAAAGCTTTTTTCTGTTTCTTACTTAATCTAATAGAAAAATATATGCTCAAAGTAAAAATAGCGACAATGTACTTGGTAATTGTAGAATTTGGATAAGTGGAATGAATGACTGCAGTGTTCTAGGGGATGGGGGGAGGAACTGGGAATACTCTATAACATTATATAGTACAATACCAGGCATTACAGTGCTACTTGCAAATGGACATAGAATAGTGGTAAATGCATAATTGCAAATTTTGAAACAACCAATACAAAAATTTAAAAATAAGTATAACTGATATGCCAGGAAAAGATAAATAAATTAAATTATACTTAATGTTCAGATAAAAGCAGAGAAGACAGAAATAGAAAGGCAGATTTAACAAGAAAAATTCAGAAGTCGGGCACGATAGGATGGGCCAATACTCCCAACTATATAGGCAGCTGAAGATCACTTGATCCCAGTAGTTCAAGGCCAGCCTGGGCACTAGAGAAAGACAGAGTGGGGGAGGGGAGGATAATAAACAGAAATCCATTACAAATAAGGCAGATGTTAATCTAACTACATAAATTATCACTTTATATCTTGTTTTAAAATCTTTATTAGCATATACTTGGTATACATAATGCATACATTTATTGCGGAGAACTGGTACTTATACATACTGCATCCCAATCCTTTGTATTTCATCTTGCCCTCCTCTTCCTCCCACCTCTCTTCATCCTCAGATCCCCTTTCCATCTTCACAAAGTCTATCTCCCTGTTTCCTATCATCACCTTTTATTTTTCTCTTTAAATTATTTATACAATGGGTTTCTCATGTAAGAAAAGCTGTGTGATATTTAACCTTCCGTGTCTGATTTGTTTCACTTAGTATTGACTCCAGGTGCATCTTTTTTCCTACAAATGACTGAAGTTTAACCTTCTTTACTGTGGAGTAGTACTCCATTGTGTATGTATACCACACTTTCAATCCTTTTATCTGTTGATGAACACAGAGACCACTTCCAAGATTTAACTATTATGGACTGAGCTGTTATAAACAAGGGTATACATGTATCACTGTAACACGATTTCTTTAAATCTTCTGGGAAAATACTCAGAAGCGATATAGGTGGCTCAAATGGAATTTCTATTTTTAATTTTTTTGAGAACTTTACATGCTTATTTCCACAATAGCTGTACTAATTTACATTCCCATCCAAAATGTAGAAGGGTTCCTCTTTCCTCACAATCTTGTTAGCAGCATTTGTTTTTTTATGAATAATCTACATACACACACACACACACACAATGGAACACCATCCAATGTCCATGGATTAGAAGAAGCAATATTTTAAAAATGCAACCCAAAGTGTGATTTACACATCCAGTATAATCCCTAGAAAATACCGATAGCATTCTTCACAGAACTAGAATAAACACTTCTAAAATGTATAGAGAACCACAAAAATCTGAATATTCAATGACATTTTGAGCAAAGAGAACAAAGCAAGAAACATTAGTGTACCTGACTTCAAAATATACTACAAAGGTGTAGTAATCCAACAGCATGGTATTGACATAAAAAGTCAACTAGAACAGTGGAATAGAACAAAGACCTTAAAAACGAAGCCACACATCTATAGTTAACTGATTTTACTAACACACATTGGAGACGAACAGTCCTTTCAAAAATGGTGCTGGAGGGCCCAGGATTTAGCTCAGTGGTTCCGCTGCCTGCCTCGCAAGCACAAGGACCTGAGTTCGATCCCTGGTACCAAAAAAAAAAAACAATGGTGCTGGGAAAACTGGATATCCACATCCAGAAGGATGGAATTAGACCAGTATCTTTTACCAGTTACAAAAGTATCAACTCAAAATGGATTAAAGATTTGAATATAAGACCTGAAACTATAAAACTACTAGAATAAAATATTTAAGAAATGCTTCAGGACATTGGGATGGGAAAGGATTTTTTTTGCATAAGACCCCAAAAGAACAGGGAATAAGCAAAAACAAACAAATGGGATTACAAAGTAAAAATCTCTGCATAGCAAAGCTAATAAGCAACAGAGTGAAGAGACAACCCACAGAATGGGAAGAAAATGTTTGCAAACTGTTCATCAGACAAGGGATTAACATCTAGAATATATAAGCAAATGAACACAATAGCAAAACAAAAACAAACAATTAAAAGTAGGTAATAGAACTAAATAGACATTTCTCAAAAGACATACACATGTCTAAGAGGAATCTGAAAAATTCTCAATAGCACTCATCATTAGGGAAATGAAAGTATCACCACAATGAGATATCACCTTAATCCAGTCAGAATGGATATTATTAAAAAATAAAAAGAAGGGCCAGGGATTTAGCTCAGTGGCACAGTGCCTGCCTTGCAAGCGCAAGGTCCTGAGTTTGATCCCCGGTACCCCCCCAAAAAAAGTAAAAAGAAAACGAGTGCTGAGGCTATGGAGAAAAAGGAACCCTTGCACACTGTTGGAGAGAATGTAAATTAGTAAAGTTGTTGAGGAGAACCGTATGAAGGTTCCTCAAAAAATTTAAAATATATCCCACAGTCCCACTACTGCATGTATATCAAAAAGTAAATAAAAGCAGTCAGTCAAGAGACATGTGTATTCCCATGCTTATATGTCCAGGTACACCATGGAAAGCAATTCAGTCATAAAAAAGAATGAAGCCTTATGATTTACCACAATATGGATGGAACTGTAGAACATTAAGCCAAGTGTAATAAGCCAGGAACATGAAGACAAGTATTGTATGATCCCACTCATATGTGGAATCTTTAAAAGCTGATCTCATACAAGGGCTGATCAAAACTCACAATATGTGCTTAAATTTAAAAAACTATTACAGTGAAAGACTCATTGCCACTAATCCCCCTCAGAATATTTCCCCTTGTTTTGAATATACATATCTCATCATTTTGCCACTTCTGGAGCAGTTCTGGAAGTCCTCTTTTGTGTCTTTAGGACATGAAATTTAAAAATGTATGAATATAGCTGCCCAATGGCATCCAACGGAAAAGTGGGCTCATAAAATATCATAATAAGTCCTCATTCAACTCATTCACCAGATCTGCCACTGTGTGACTTCTCGTTCCTTCCCTAAATACAAATGACCATAAAAGAGAAGTATTTTGGGATCAACTCACGTCACTGAGGCAGCCATGACAATGTAACTAAACATATGAAAAAGGACTCCCACAACTGCTTCAAAAAGCGGCAATGATGAGACAAGTGTGTTCAAAGTGAGGGGGAATATTTAGAGGGGATGAATGGCAATGTGTCTTTTACTTCAAAAAGCTAAAAAAAATTTAAACATTCATCATAACTTTTGATCACACCTCCTTGTGTAAGCTGAGAATACAGTGGTGGCTACCAGAGGCTGGGGAGTGGGGGGTGTGGGTTGACCAGTGGTTACTAAGTTATAGTTAGATAGAAGCAAGAAGTTCGAGGGTACTATTGTCCAGTAGTGACTATAGATAATAATTATTTGTATATTTCAAAAAGCTAAAAAAAGAGTTTTAATGTTTTTACTGTAAAGAAATGATGAATGTTTGAAGACAGAGATATATTTCCCCGAAGATTACATGATACATGTTTATCCAAACATCACATAGTGTCCCATGAATATGCATAATTTTTATGTTTTTACATATTGATTATCATTTTTAATTTAAATTTTAGAAAGGAAAAATACTGGAGTAGCCACATTTCACACAAAGCATACTTCAGAAGAAGAAAAATAATTAGAGATAAAGAAAGAAATAACATAATGACATTGGAGTCAGTTCTCCCAGAAGACATAACAGTCTGTAAAGTGTATGCAGCTAACAATACAGCATCAAAATACGTAAGGCCAAAGCTGATAGAACTGTATACAAAAATGTAAAACTCTACTATTACACCTGTAGATTATAACATCTATCAGTATTTACCAAATTAGGCAAAAAATTAGTAAGAATATTATGTAGTTTAACTGAATAGCACTGTCTATTAACTGTCTGATATTTGTAAAATACTTCATCTACCAATAGCAGAATACACATTCTTCTCAAGTAGAAATTTCATACTGAGAAATAACATACACCTTAATAGGGCTGGAGGTGTAGCTTAGTAATAGAGTGTTTGTCTAGTGTGTTCAAGATTCTGGATTCAATCACCAGAACCAAAAATATTTTTAATGAAATTAAAAACACAAAAATTATACAAAGACTGTTACCAAATCACAATGGATTTGAACTGAAAGTTAATAGCAGAAGCAACTATTTCTCATCACTTGCAAATACTAAAATAATAACTTCTACAAACAGATGCAGGATAAGTGTATAACTCCACGATAGACCACTTGCCTACCATGTGTGAGGTCCTGGGTTTCATCCCTAGTACTACAAAAGAAAGGGTGGGGGGAGGTAAGGAAGGGAGGGAGGGAGGGGGAAAAAAGAATCTCAAATCAATAATCTCATATTCTACCAAAGAATTCTAGAGAAAGAAGAGCAATATAAATATAAAGAAAGCAAAGAAGATACAGTAAATCCTAAAAGTTAGGGCAGAAATAAACAAAATTGACAGACAAATCTAACAGATCTCAAGCATGGTTCTTTGAAAACATAAATAAAAATTTACAATATCTAGCCAAGCTAACCAAAAAAAAAAAGACAGAAGACAAAAATTTGCTAATATAAGAAATGTAATGGGAGACCATCACTACTGATGCTGTGGATATTAAAAGGCTAATAGGTGAATATTATTAACAACTCTATGCCTAAGATCTTGATTAATTTAATGAAATGGGCCTATTCCTTGAAAGCTATAAAATACCAAACTTACAGAAGAAGAATACATCATCTATCTTAATTGGCTTGTATCTATTAAAGAAATGGAATCAATAATTATTAATCTTCCAAAAAGAAAGTACCCAGCCCAGAATGGCTCACTGGTAAATTCCACCAAACATTTAAAGAAGAAAGTTACCAACGCTCTATAGCCTTTTTGAGAAAATAAAAGCAGAGGGCATGCTTCCTAATTCTTTGCGAGAACAGCGTAACTCTAACACCAAAACCAAATAAAGCTTTTACAAGAAAATTACAGACCAAGTCTCATGAACATAAATGCAAATGTCCACAACAAAATATTAGCGAAACAAACACAGCAATGTCTAAAAACATCCCTATACCATGTCCAAGTGGGATTTATTCTAGATATGCATGGCTGATTCAATATTTAAAAATCAGTTGATGTAATTCATCACGTCAACAAGTTAAAAAAGAAAAGTCAATCATATCAATTGATGCAGAAAAAAACATTTGCTAAAATCTGAAATCATTCATGATTTTAAAATCTCAGCAAAATAAGAATATAAGGGACCTACTTCCTCTACTTGGCAAAGAATATATATGGCTATCACCATACTTAAAGCTGAGAAGTTACCTGCTTTTTCCCTAAGATTGAGAACAAGGTAAGGATGTCTCTCTCATTGTACTTTAAGTCCTTGCCAATGCAATAGAGAAGGAAAGAAAGTAAAGAAATGTACAGATAGGGAAACATACAAAACTGTAATGAAAGACAATCAAAATTAATAGAGAGATAATCAATGTCCATGCATATGAAGAGTCAGAAAGAACTTAATACTTCTCAATATGATTTGTAGAATCAATGGACTCCCAACTGAAACCTTTGGAAGTTATTTTGTGGATGTCAATACTAATGTCTATATGAAAAGCAAAAATCCCAGAAAAGCCATCACAACACTGAAAAAGAACAAAGCTGGAAGACTACCACGACCCAAATTCAAGAATTTCAATAAAGATAATGTAATTCGGACAGGATTGTATTGATAAAAGAATAAAGAAATAGGCCAGGGATTTAGCTCGGTGTTGTCAGTGCCTGCCTGGCAAGTGCAAGATCCTGAGTTTGATTCCTGTACCCCCCCAAAAAATTAATGAAACAGAATATAGTGCCTCGAAATATATACACACAAATATAATCAACTAATCTTTGACAAAAGAGCAAAGGTTATTTGGGAGAGAAAGAATATTCTATCCAACAAATACGGAACATTCACATGCAAAGAATTGAATATAGACAGACACAGACCTTTCACCATGCATAAAAATTAACTCAAAAGAGATCCTGGACCTAAATGTAAAATTGAAAACTACAAAATTTCTAGGAGATAACAGAGGGAAGATCTTGGTGACTTAGAGCTCAGCAATGAGTTTTTAGATATAACATTGAAACCACAACCAAGTAATAAAGAACATCTGCTTTGTGATGTTAAGAGTACAAAGAGAAAAAGATTAGTCAAGAGAATAAAAAGATAAGCCACAGACTGGGAGAAAATATTTGAAAAACACATCCATGGTAAAGGTTTTATATACAAAATATAACCAAAATCAGTTAAAATTTACCAGTCAGAAAAAAATTGAAAATGGGCAAAAGACCCAAATAGACACTTCATTAGGTAAGATAGACTGATATCAAATTTACAAAAACAGTATCTTATGCCATTAGGGAGCTGCAAATCAAAATAATGAGATGCCACTGAACAAATAACAGAATGGTTACCAGCCATAAAAAATGACAATACCAAAGGCAACAGGGATGCAGAAACAGGAACTCTCATTACTGGTGGGAATGAAAGATAGTACAGCCACTTTCGAAGGCAGTTTGGCATTTTCTTATGATACTGAACATATGCTTACCATGTGATCCAGCAATTGTGCTTCTTGGTATTTACCCAATTCAAGGTGATTTCAAAACTCATGTCCACAAACAAACCTGCACGCAAATGTTTACAGCAACTTTATTCATAAGTGCCACAAACTGGAAGCAAGTAAAATGCTCTTCATGAGTTAGATGATAATTAAACCGTAGTGCATTCAAAAAACAGAATATTATCACCAGAATGAAATGAGCTCTCAAGCCATGAAAATACATGCTGCAAATTGAAATGCATATTACTAAGTGAAAGAAGTCATTATGAAAATTCTATATGATGTATGATTCCAAACACATCGCATTCTAGAAATGGCAAACTATAGAGGCACTAAAAAGTTGAATTGCCAAGGGGTTGAGAGGGCAGGAAAGAGGAAGGAAGAATAGTTGAAGCATGGAGTTTGAGTTTGGTGAAACTATTCTGGATGATATTCTAATGGAGAAAACAGGACACATACATTTGTCAAAACTCATAAAACTGGCCAGGCGTGGTGTCGCAAGCCTGTAATCCCAGCAGTTGGGAGGCTGAGACAGCAGGATCGCCATAAGTTCAAGGCCAGGCTGGGCTACATAGTGAGTTCAAGGCCAGCCTAAACTGCATTTAAAAAACTCAGAGAACTGTGCTATGGGCTTTAGTTAATAATGATGTACCAATATTAGTTCGACAATTGTAACAAACATGTCATGCTGATATGAATAATATTAAAAATAGAGGCAATGATGTACAGGGAAAAGAGAGCACATAGAAACCTTGTATTATCTGCTGGATTTTTCATTAAATCTAAAACTGTTCTAAATAAAGTTTATAAAATTTTTACAAATGAAACACTTTGACATTGGAAATTAGTCCTTGACAGAACTAGTTACCAGAACCAATGAACAATGTTAAATCACTCTCTTTCTTTTCCTTCAATCTGCTTTCACTTCTTTCATCAATTAGGGAGTTTTAGCCACAATAGATGCCATACGGTGTCAATGTATTTTTAATTGGAAAAAACACTGGAAAAAATTAATGGACCAAAATACCCAACAGGTAACATATTTCAATGTTATTTTTGAATGCTGAATGATTTTTTAAAAACCAGCCACACAGAAATGGCAAATTTGGGTTGTAAGAAAAACCCTACATTGAAAAAAATAATTTATAGCAGACACTGCAAGCATTGTTCCAATTTTTGTTGGATATTTCTAGCTTTCTATGTTTCACATTAATTTAACTACAATAGACCAAATTTAGAAATAAGTTGCTATTAAGTAGATGTCATTTGTGCAGGCCCATGAACAGCCTATATATGGATGAAGTCTTTTTAAATTTCACACACTAGGCCTCTAAATACAAGGTACATTAACTAGAAGTAGAGGAATGAGTGAAAGAATGGAAGAAATATATTTTTCATGGGCAACTACATATATTATTAGATAGACAGATACAGACTTTCCCCTCATAGGCTATTACAGACCAGAGAGAATAATTACTTGTAAAATAATTCATTCAAGTGTCCTTAGAAATAAGTGAATATCCATAACTACTAGAAAATTTATGAGTCTGCAACAGTTGACCACCCTTTTGCTCCATTAGCCCAATTAGGCCTTATCGTTTACCCTCCATTAGTTTTCCTGAGCAACTAGTTTACTTTCACCTTTTGGATACTATAATTCATGTAACATAATTTTTCTCTCTTCACATTTATGACTGGAAAACACAGAGCCAAGTTTATAGTCTAACTCTATCAAGTGTAATAAACTTCATGTCAAGCATTTTGTGTTATAACCTCACTTCAGGTTCCATCTTACTTTCTTACCTGTAATTTTTCCATTTGTTTGTTTTCCCTAAGTATTTTAGTTTTCATTATGTATTTTTATTTTTATTTTATTTTATTTTTACTTTTTTGGTACCAGGGATCGAATTTGGGTCCTTGCACTTGCGAGGTAGGCACCGGAACAACTGAGCTAAATCCCCGGCCCACATTATGTATTTTTATTATGTACCTTTTTGTAGAACACTTTAACCTCTTTTGGGAACAAGGTGGGATGCAAATAAATATGTAAATAAATAAGGAGGAGAAATAGAAAGGAGCTATGCCTATCACTGTAAGACAAAATATCGTTGCAATAATATATTATCATGTACTGATGTAGCAACTATAGTAATATTTGTATTCATAAATGACCAGGATCAACAATGTCCTTCCCAGCAGCTCTCAGGGCCTTCTTTTCCCACTCTTTAGCAACATCCTAAAAATTTGTGCCAAATATATGTGTATGTGTGTATGTATGTGTATATATATATATACATACATACATACATGTGTATATATATCTATATACATGTGTGTATATATATATATGTTACATATATGTATATAACAATTTGAAAGTTAGATTGGTACTGAGGTGGTTTCACCAAGGTTCAGAACATCTCTGTTTTCACAGTGAATTAGGAGCAAGAGACTCCTGAGAAAGCAGGAAAGTAGCTAAACAGAAAATTGTAGGAGAGCAACAAATAAAAATTTGTTTCTTAAATTGATAAAATTTTATTTTAAAGACGAATTTGACTTGCCAAAGCCAATGTAGTTTAGAAATCTATTTTATTATGAACACACCAAGAATAATTTTGATTTTTGTAAAAGAACTTGTGAGTCAGCATTTTCCATGCTATCTTCTTGATGATATGATAGATACTTGGTCTTTTTGTTGTTCTTCTCTTGTCTCTCAGGAGCTCATGTGAACCAGCCAATTCTTGAATTATCAGAAGAAACTCTTATTTATTAAAGGTTCTCATAGCTAATAAATGACACTCACTAAAATGGGTCAAATTCTTAGAACTTTAGTTCCCTCTTTACAAAAGAAAGTCTAAAGGTATCCAAAGAAGTAAATTTCTAAAATTCCTCCAAAAATCCACATGCTAAATAGTTTTAAGGTTCCCAGAACTCCCCAAATCATTCAGTTAATTAAAAATCTTTCTTTAACAAAAGGTCTCCACACAAGGAACGTAAACATTATGTACTGCAAACATGTACCAAAAAAAAAAAAAAAAAGAAAGGAAGGAAGGAAGGGGATCAAGGGTTGGGTGGAAAGGGGAAGGAGGGGAGGGAAAGGGGATGAAAAAAGGAATGAAGATATGTTATGTACATGCAACAGCTCCACATAAGGAATCTGAATGTTATGTACAACACGCATGTAGTAATAAACTAAAATTTTATAAAAAGGTCTTTCTCTAAGGAGTATATGGGGAGGAGGTACGGATTATCTCCAACAGCCATGAAAAAAATGGCTTATTTCATAGCTAGAGCAATAAATAAATAAATAAATAAACCACAAAGACTTCTTCTATGTCTGATTATTATTTTCTCAACTTGTGAAATTTTTGCTTCATAGTGCACGATCATAGTCACGGCTAAAGACTTTCTTCTTTTAATCACTTACTATTGTTAACTATAAATTAAGAAAATAAAAATAAGCTTTTAGGGATGAGTTAAATGACAGATTTTGCTCCATAAAGAAAGAATAGCTTCATTTAAATGTTTAAGTGTAAACATTTCTGAAAGTACCTTCATCTAATAAAAACTTGTACTTCTTTTCAGTTACCAAAAGTATACTGAAAAGAAAGAGCAAAAGAGGTAGAGGATCCTTTGTGTTGCTAGGACAATTAATGTGTACATTTCACACAGTCTTCTTTTTGTCCACTCTTTTTTTCCTCTTTAACCACTTACTCACGAAAGAAAGACCTTAAAAAGGGCACCTGTCAATAGTCTATGCAACCACTGTGGTTGGAAAGAATTGTACCAGCAACTTGTTATTAAGGCTCTCACACTACTGTGTGTTTTTGCAAGGCTTCACAGTCAAAGTTTTAGTGACTGCAAAAGCAAGAGACTAGACTCCTCTTCCCCATGGTTACTGAAAGGTACATTTCCATCCCTTCCTTCAGTAATGAGAAGTACCAGATCTGAATTCACTTAAAATTTACACAAACTCTCTCTCTCTCTCTCTCTCTCTCTCTCTCTCTCTCTCTCTCTCTCTCTCTCTCTCTCAACAAAGGCCTAATTCATTCATCCATTCAACAGGTACTCACTGAGGACTCATTATAACAATTTATTTTCAGTTTTTACAGGTAGAGAGCCACTGTCTGCTTTTGAGAAGGATAAGGTAGATCTGAGATAAGAGATGCACACTCTGAAGGTTTGGGATACTGCTTCTCCTGCTAAACCATACCAAACTCTTTCAAGATATATGTCCATTCCAAATTTCAACGTGTTGGGCATGGAAATTACCCCAGGACTCTCGCATGGGAAATTAGCAACATTTAACTACTTGCAACATTAACCAACCATTTAAAGACAATTTATGAGGCATCTTAGCTGTCTTATTAATTTATTGCACTCAGATAAAATATATCTTTTTTTTTAACATTTACTGAATGTACACTATCTGCTAGGCTGTGGGAAAAAACCCATACAAACTACATGGGGTCCCTCATCCCTAAAAGCCTGCAACAGTCAGGTGTGCTGAAATACTAGACAGCCTATCTCAATTGAAATGCATAAAATAACATATAGATAGAAAATACTTTTCTGAGAATCTCCTGTAGCTTAAATGTACATAGTGTAAATATACATAGAGCTCAGCATACTATATCTGTAAAGTGCTTCGTGTCATTCCAAATGTTTAAAATCTCTGTACTAATTCTCTTCCTTCTCTATCACTGAAAGTAAGTGTGTTTGTGTGCACTGGGGCATGCATCTGTGCGAACAGTAGCTAAGGGAAACACTGTTATCCCAATTTCACACATGAGGTAACTGAAAACTAAGATTGGCTTTAAGTCAGATTGCTATGTGGTTGATGGTAGCAGGAACAGAGCACAGGACTCCTGACTCTCTGGACAGTGCTTTGCCCATTATTTCCATCTCTTCAATGACAAATATTTAGATTATGTGTAGGTATAATGAAAAGTTAGCATTGTTGAAGCATTTGCCATCTTCAGACAGTTTCAAGCATTTAAGTGAATTAATTTTGTAATTATCAGAACAATCTTGTGAGAAGTTAAGTAAAAGAGCCGACATCTGAATATATGCAGTCTAAGGCCAGGGATTTAGCTCAGTGGCACCACGCCTGCCTCGCAACTGCAAGGTCCTGAGTTCGATCCCTGGTACCAAAAACAAACAAAAAAACCCCCCAAAAACTAAAAAGATGAGTAAATGCAGTCTAGATCCAGAGCTTACCCATTAAACCACCATGCTATGTGCCTCAATTGACAAGTAGTTTTCTGTTTTTCTTTTCCTTTTGCTTGATCAGGTTTTTGGCTACCCTGGGTACATTGGATATATCGGAATAATAACTCTGCAATGTGGTTAAGATGTGAGAAACAAAGCAAAAGCAGAATGATTCTAACTACAGAACTTAGTAGGAACAATAATTTCCCAGAAATAGATTACTTTTGGTGCCTTATCATCATGACGAAACAGAAATTCTAAGAAAATAAGTGAAAAATGGTCAGTATTATGTATTTCCTAGAGACTACTGATACAGAAGTGGAATCTCAGAGCTCTCTCCTCTAAGTCTATAATATGTAGTTGAAAAGCTAGCCTTTACAGAAACGCTAGGCCTTCTGTTGAGCCACAGTTCTCCAAGAGCTACTGGCAGAGACTGGACCGAGGGGCCAAGATCGTGACAGCTTTGTAGGGCTCAGTCTTCTGCAGGGTACTCCAGCACATGATGCACAGGGAAAGGAAAGGTTGAGAGGCTTGAGAAGCAAGGAGGGCTCATGAAAGCTGGTGTGATTAACTCAGGGAGCAAAGGCTGCTCATGTGCACTCAGTGGGCTGTGGCGGCAGGCAAAAACATGGCAGGAAGGTGAGTGTTGCCACAGGGACTCCATCCAAATTTAATGGCAGGTAGGGAGGAGTGGTACCCAAACAAAGGTCATCCATGCAGCTTTCCTCTGAACTTTCAAAAGGAAGGGATGCTTTATTTTTAGCAAACTTCCTTTATATTTTATATGCTTTATAATGTGTTTTTATTTCCACATGGGAACCGAGGGTGTGTGTGTGTGTGTGTGTGTGTGTGTGTGTGTGTGGTATGATTCTATATGAGAAAAAGGGGAGGGGTGCACTAAAGCAACTATGATTTGCATTTACCACTTGACTGCTGGAGAGTGACAAATGCTGGATACTTCTCAGAAATTCCATAGTTTTTACAGACAGAAGGCATCAAGTATCCAAAGTAAGAATTCTTCCTCCAGGAGGAACTTGAGAGTAAGTAAAGATATTCTATATACCGTCTCAGAATTTTCTTCTTTCTTCCAGCAGGTATTTGACAATCGCTCCTTAACGATGCCTTTCTTTTGTTAAAAAAGGAAATTATTGTCATGTACACCAAACTGAATTGTGTAAATACTTGAGAACTACTATTTATGGTGTCTCTTCTACTTTATACTCCCCACCCCTTTCTTTCCACCTTAATTTTTGGGTGAGGGACCAATTTAACTGGCATCTAAATTGATCAGATACAACAGAAAAGAGTTATCTTCACTCTCATGTTTGTTGCAGTATTATTGGCAATAGCCAAGATACAGAAACAACCGAAGGATGTTGATGGATGAATGGATAAAGAAAATCTGGTATATGTATACAAAAGAATATTATTCAATCTTTAAAAAGAAGAAAATTCTAGGGGCCAGGGATTTACCTCAGTGGTTTCGTCGCCTGCTGCGCAAGCACAAAGACCCAAGTTCAATCCCCGGTACCCCAAAAAAACAAAAAGAAAACAAAATTCTGTCACTTGTGATGCCACACATGGACTTGGAGAACAGCACACTAACTGAAATAAGCTAGACACAGAAGGGCAAATAGTACATGATACCATTCATATGAGAAATTTAAAATAGATTCATAGCAGCAGAGAGTGGAATGGTAGATGCCAAAGGCTTCAGCGAAGGCAAAAGAAGTAGGTATTAACCAAAGGGTATATATTTTCAGTTATACAAGATGATCTCTAGATAAATAACTTAGAGATCTTCTAGAGATCTACTGTCCAGTACAGTGCCTATAGTGAACAATAGTGGATATACTTAACATTTTGCCAAGAAGGTATAGAAAGGGTTCTAGTCACAGAAAATAATAATAATAAATTAAGAAAATGGTAGAAAACTTTTGGAAGTAATAGATATGTTTTTGACATGGTGATGGCTCATACTTATCTCCAAATTCATGAAGTTGCCCTGTGCACAATAAACATATGCATCTTTTTGCATGCAAATTATACCTCAGTGAAGTAGAAAAAATCCAGTGCCAGAATGATTTAGGAGGCAAGTCATCTAATTTCTTCAGGCATAGATAAAATATTAATTGGTATCTATTTGCATGAAACCAGCTAAATTCTAAGGCTTGGTTACTGCACGAATTCTAGACTGTGGCAATTGTTAGGGATTTCATCAACTATCCGAAGAGCCTAGAAGTCTAGTGAAAATTCAAAGAAATGAATTATAAAAACATTTTTATAAAAACAATTAAAGTACAATTATATATAAACAATAAATGAAATAATTTTGTACTGCAAATGTATACTAATAAAAATTTTAAAAGAATATCTAACTAAAGGGAAAAAGTTTCTTAAGTCTCCAATATATAAAAGGTATGCAACTATTCTTGAAATAATGCCAGATGCAGTGACTTCGCTGTCTGGATTGTACTATACAATGATGACATATAAGGTTAATGAATAAGAACCAGGTGGCCTTGTGGAATTAGATCCTCTGAACAATCTTGAACAGTTGATTATTTTAACTAAATGTGAAAAAGGATTTAACAGCAGGTTGCAAAAATGGAGATCCAGTCATGGAGATGATCCTAGAATTATAATCTAGAAGAAGTGTGGTGAAAAAGACAAGCAACCACTCCCACAAATACAAATGCTTGATTCAGTTTCGCTTTTGTGTACTGAGCACTGCTGGCAGGCATCATCTGTAATATCAGCATCTCTGAGAAGACCCCAGGTCCTTAGCTAGAAATAGAATGCCAACCACCCCGTGCTACCCTTGTGACTTGCAGGGTCAAGCATAAGGACACTTTTTTGTTGTCGTTTATCCCCAATCTTCTAACAAACTACACATCTTTATTTGCACAAGACCAAGCCCATGATTCTGAACTCTGGCAAACTTCTGGCAGCCCTCAGCAGTACTTCCCCATTGCTATTACAGATCAAGAGAGGAAGACTGAGGTGGCTTTTCGATTTTCTCTTAGGATTTCACCCTCAATGGTTCACAATAAATTTCTTTCCTCATAGCTTTGCTATTTCTTGCCCCAAAGCACAATTTAATATTTAAATCTGAAGGCAATGGGGGAAGGGGTGAATCAGAGGGGAGACAGTTTCATCTGGACAGATGAACAAGAGACAATATGCACTCTCAAGGCTCAAGCCATATGAAGAGAACATCTGTGGGAAAGGAAATCCAACTGTTGTCCAAGCCAGCACCATTTGTGTACACTGACATTTTGTGGGTTCAAAGGAAACAGTGCCTGAATTATTAAAAGAAATGGGCACCATTTTAAAATGATGCTGGGAGTGATCTGATATCTAAAGCAGCTTTCTGCCAGAAGGCCCTTTGCCACAGTGCTGCATTCGAGAGGGTTTATTGTAAATGGGCATTTTGAAATTGATCCATTGCTGTAATTTGGCAATGTGCCTGGAAAGGCTGAGTTTGGGATTGGGTGCTTTAAACAGAGCCACTAACATACAAGCTACCATTGCTTTCCCTAATGAGGTCTTCTGATCCTGTTGCTTAGCACTTTTCTTAAACATGCCTGGGGGCCTCCTTGGTACAGGCTTGGTGGTGTCCCCCATGCCAGTGTAACGGGAGACGGAACAATTGCACCCAGTCCTCTTCGACTGACCTCAGTAGCCTCACCTGAGCTATAAATCTCAGCTCATGGGCTCTAGAGCAGTGGAGATGACATCACTGAAAATGCTACCTGTTTAAAGAAAAAAGAAAACCCAAAGGGAAACGCCTCAAAATGATACCGTTCAAATTTGAGATATATGCCACAAAGACAGGAATTAAAATTCGTTAGTCATTTTCCCAAATCTGCATGTGGACATCACTAAAATCAATGCCTCTAGCCTAGAATGACCAAACTACAGCAATAAATACTTTTCCATTCTTCCTTAAGACTATAAGTCTGTGGGGCACAAAGAGGGAAAGAAAAAACTGATGCTGTGCAGTGCTGGAACACCATAATGTTAATGTTCCATTGGAATATTAATGTAAATGATATTCAAATTGCCCCTGTAATCGGATCATAATTAGCTTACCCTCTTCCTATGCTGTGTCTTTAAGCTTTTCAGAACTGTTCAGATATGAGCATTCACTATCAAACAGCTGCCAACACTTGTATTTGCCAACAAATTCTAGTATACTTCTTTCTCCTGTGTCCCTTTGTTCTTCCTCTATTTTTCTTCTTTCCATCCGCCCCTGAAAGACTGCAAGGTAGAGCTCAGTGGATATTTCTAGGAAACAAAAGTTTACTTGCCACTTCTCAATGTTTGTTATAGTAAAATGGCATAGGATGCTTGTTTTGCTTCTTTTTTTTCTTTTTTTTTTTTTCTTTTGCCAAGAGGTTAGGTGAGTCAGCTCACACAATAGCTTACAAACATGTTTCCAAAAAATTAACTGGGCCAGATGAGAATGCTACTTTATTTGAATATATGTGCATCAGTATTGGTAGTAAACAGAGGTATTGATGCATGCTGCCCACACATGCCAACACCAAGAAAGGTCTGCTGCTGCTGACCAGCAACCAGCTTAACAGATTCATCACTACTGGTCCCACCTGAGCTGCAATTCTATCTCTTTCATTAGCTTTCACTTCATTAGGCTGAGGTTATCATCATAACCTATCCCCCCATGAATGTTATGTGCCCTTTTTTCATGAGATTAAACCACCTTTTGATCATGAGATTAAAAGGAAAGTTCATTTTGTTCTAAGAACAAAATGGCTCTTGTGGAGACAGTGCCGATACCATCAATCCAGGTTGAATGTCACTGGCTAACATGATGTCAGCAGATGAATTTCATAATGACGATGAGATAACAACAGTAACAACAGTAACAACTCCTATCACATTCACACATCTGGACTAGGCACTACTGTAAATCTCTGCCATTTTATTAATCTCATCCTCACAGTGTCCTTTAACGTAGGTACTATTACTATTCTCACTTTCAAAGACCAGGAAGCTGAGGCTCAGAGACCAGGAGTAACTTGCCCAAAGCCTCATAACTAAGTGGTGCAGAGCTGGTCTTCAAAGTGAGCTCTTCCACAGTCCTCTCTGGTGTCAACATGGGAAATTAAACATTCTCTTTGGAGGAGAGGTGACGGCAGTTTGAAATGGCACATTCTCTGGGAATAAAACTTGCAGTGACATAAAAACAAGGTAGGAGATTTGTGTTTTTATTAAAAGAGTACAGGGGTTAGTCATGAGGGCTGAGTCCAGGTGGTCTGGGGACCAAGTAGGAAGAGCAGGGTCAACTCACAGAGAAGCATAATACCAGGCAGAGAAAATGACTCAACATGTCAATAACTGAGCTAACTTAAAATTGAAGGAAATGCAAAGAAAGTAAAAGCACTGTGTAGAAGGAAGGAGAGGGCTTCTTCTAAAGAAACAAAGCAGCATTTCAAGCAGGTGTTTGCCTGGCATGACCAGAATGTCTTCGGAAATGAGCAGAACTGTGAATTTGAGCTGGTTCGTGGAGTATCAGCTCTCACATGCTAGTGACAATTCTTTCTCCATTAAAAATATCCAAACAAAGGGAAAAGTCAATAAAGTGAGCATTACAAAAGAGGAGTGTGAAGGGCTCTAACTATGAAATGGTTTCCATGTGGCAGAATAATAATCATGTGGATTGTTCATCTTTGAATTTCATTCTTGGTTTCCAATACATTCTCTCATCCCTTCTTTATCTCTTGCTCTGCTGAGTATTTCTAAGGAATTCTTCATGTTTATATACAGGCCCATCTCAAATAAACCACCTATCACCATGAATAGGTCTTTTTCTTTTTTTTTTTGTACCGGGGATTGAACTCAGGACCTTGTGCTTGAGAGGCAGGCACCATGCCACTGAGCAAAATCCCTGGGCCCATGAATAGATCATTTTGTCTTTCTGGCCCTCAGGGAGAGAGGACTAGCTGAGTGCTAAAATCCCTTCAAGCTCTGTAATTTCATAATTTTTGTCTATTTCTTAATAGTTACTTTTTGGACAATGTTACACATCAAATCCAGTAACTATACTTCAGTATTTTGCTAAGGCACATAGAAAGTCATACACAACACACATAAAAAATCAGACTCCAGCAAGCATGCACAGAAGACATGAAATGGGGTTTTGGTTTTATTCTGCAGAATAAAGAAAGAAACAGAGGGAGTTAATTGGCTGGAGGATACTGGCAGACTGGCTGCTAGAAAACCTCATTAGGCTTGGAGATCGACCCTCCATGGAAGAGTACAGACTTCTCTCAGGGGTAGATTCACATCAGCCAAACTCACAGAGAGCAATGTTGAGAATTTTAAAACACCCAGAGTTTGGAGACTCCAAACTCAACTTCAATTGTATCCCATAAATATGCAGAATTATTACGTGTCAATTAAAAATAAAAATGTATGGGGAAAAAACCTTCAATTTTGAAAATGTCCTAGATTTACTGAACCCACAATACCAAACTCTCCAAAGATTACTTGGAATACAGCTAAACACCAGTGCACCAATCTATAATGACATTTATCTTTCTTGAGGTGACAGATCCTCAAGTAATCTCCCTACCAGCAAACAACATGGGCAGCCAAATTATAATCCAAAGCTTGCTTAGTAACTGGAGAATTGATATCAACTCAAGTTGTAAAACTCAATTATGCCATCATATTAAGCTAGATCTCTATAAATATGATATTCTAAACAAAATCATAACAATAGCTAATACTTATTGAGGGATTTCTAGGTGCCAGGCACTGTGTTAAATATGTAAATTATGTCCTTTTATTCTCACAATGGCCCTTTTAATCATGGTCAGTACCGTTACAAAAATTCCCATGTCACAGATAGTATCTGAGGCTTAGAAAGGTACAGCCTCTTGCCCAAGGTGAAGAAGCAGTAGGCATAAAATATGACCCCAAAACATCTTGATAGGAGACGCCACTTATCACCACTTTGCATGTTGTCAGTGTACCCAGCCCAGAGTCTGAGAAGGCAGTCTCTCTCTTGGTCAGAGTGGCCTGATCAGGGCTACTATCTGTCTCTGAGACTTTCTCTTTTTCATCCGCTACATGAGTGACAGCCCTTGACCCCCACTCCCTGATTGGCACATTCTTTCTTCAACTGTGTTAACACCGTCAATCAGGCTACTGTCTGGACTTTTTTCCCTCAGAGCCACTAAGTCTGTCGGCCTCTGTCTCAGTTTCACTTTCTTTTTTTTTTTTTTGGTACTGGGGATAGAACTTGGGACCTTGCACTTGTGAGGCAGGCACCGTAACCACTGAGCTAAATCCCCGGACCATTTTCACTCTCTTTTTGAAATTTAAAAAATAAAGTTTGAAGTAAAAATAGTAAGTCATCCATATTCTCACCAACTAGTATCAATAATAGCTGACTTTTGGCAATCTGTTTTCAGTATTTTTGCCTATATTTATACTTTGTTTAGACAAATAATACCTGACCACATGTTCTTTTGTATTTAGACTCTTCAAAGGGAATTTACATAGCTCTGTTCTCATCCACAACTTGTTGCTTTTGTTGATCCTCAAGCTTAACTCTTAGGGAGAAATTTCATTCTTCTCATTTTCAGGGTCTCAGGGAAGCCCCTCTCAGTGGGTTCTATGTCCCAACTACACATTATCAGATATATAAGGCTGATATAAACCAATAAGACTGGCATTTTATTACTATAAGAGCCCAAGGTTTTACTGTCTGTTTAGCTTACCTACCACTCTTAATTGTCAAAAAATCCATTGCAGCATAAATGATTGCAAAAATTGGTATCATGAAAGGTCAGTGACTACATAGTCTTTTCCCAACAAAGCAGAAGAATATGTATATTGACAAGGAAATTATGAGGTCGGACATAAACAGTTCAGTCACATGAGTGGCTTTGGCTGAGTTCAGAGTATCATTCTGAAAAAGAGAGACCTTGCAAGTAGAAAAATAACCCATTGAAAAGGCATCACAGAGACAACTCTAAGAATCATAAGCATGATTCATGATATCTGATAACTACAACATTTACTATATATTTCAAAATGAAACATTAAAAGGGGAGGTGGCCTACGAGTTTAAAGAAAGGTGCATACTCAGAACTATTTTCAAAAGTTGTCTGTGGAAAGGATAAGACCACAAAGTTAATGGAAAATAAAATGCCTCCCAGAAGGGAAAATCTGCAAGTATCAACAAGTGAGCACAGGGAACAATAGTCAGACATCTTTTCTGTCAAATCAAAGAAGCCCTTTTCCAGCCATGATACGTTACACTTTTAGGGTTGTAATTATAGTTACTTTTAGTTTATCTACTCTAAATATATCTTTCTAATGATATATATATATATATATATATCAGAAAACTAAGAGGATATTGTAAAGCAAATTTATTGCTGCTTCTGAACAAAACACTTTCCAAAAGAATCTCATTACAGGGCCTATGGGTAGCAATCAAGTGACTTGCGTCCCCTCCTGGCCTTCCCGAGAATGACATAAAGCATTCCTCATGCTTCAGTCCTTCACAGAGCCCTTTTCAAAGCTCAGCTTGGCCCATCTCTACTATGCACAGAACAACAGTGAGTCCTGTTGCTAGCGCTTGAGACCATCAACTGTATGACGCCAACATTCTTCTCTGGCTTCAGTTGAAGTGGCAACATGCACCTACACAGGTGATTGCTACTGTGCAGAAATCATTAAGTGCCTCTTCATTGAAATGTACCCCTGACGCCAAGAACCTTTCACTATTATTCATTATTTCCTGTTATAGCTCTCTCTGAGTCATTTGGTTGTTGTTTTTTTTTTTCTTTTGGTACCGGGTTTGGAACTCGGGTCCTTGCACTTGCGCAACAGGCGGCGAAACCACTGAGCTAAATCCCCGGCCCACTTTTTGATTTTTTTTTTTTTCCTTTTTGAGTCATTTGGGATGGACATCTCAGGGTCGTCAGTTCCACTGCTATCTTCCTGTTGCTCTGCCACACTGCCTTGTTGTTATATCTTTCCAGCTAGCCATTTCCCTCCACCCTTGTTGGGAGAGTCTAAAAGTCAAAAGAACGTTGGGTCTTGTGAATCCCCAATACCTTGTGACCTATAAGACAGTTCAATCACAATCCATGTACTTCTTTTCATTTTCATTCTCTTTCGTTTTGAGAAATGGGTGTGCTTAAAATAGAGTGCACAGTGCTGGGGATGTAGCTCAGTGGTGCCGCGCCTGCCTGGCAAGCGCAAAGTCCTGAGTTCAATTCCTGGTGCCAGAAAAATCAAAACAAAACAAAACAATGAGTGCACAAAGTAGGCAATGACATCTTTTCTTTTATTAATGCAGAGACCATAGCCATTTCAGGAACTAAGTTCCGATTCTCCTGGTTTCTACTCCTCTTTCTCTACCCCTCTCTTGGTCTCCATTCCTCTTTATTCCCTTCTTATTTGAATTCTATATCTCAAGCAATTCCTGTAAGATAGGATTCTGCTGCTACCTTCTTGCACTGAACCTTTGAACTCCAAATTCTTGTCCAGAAATCATGACCTCACGTTATCTACCTCCCTTTCCCATCTGCATGAAACCTGACTCCAGTGGACCTGATGGGTTTAAAACTTGCCAACAACTTCTTGGCGGGCCCAACACTCAAAATTCTGATTTCAAAAGACAAAAACTTAACATGAAAATGTTAATAGTCATAATTCCTCATATATTCTTTGTATCAATTCTGGCTGTAAGAGTCTTTGTTTTTTAGCTTTTCTGTCTATTCTCATCTATTGCTTAGATTGGAAGTCTTTGATATAAGAATTACATGTGTCTAAACCTCGACAGGACCTTAGACATCATCAAATTCACTGACTTCTAAAAATTGTTGGTTTGTAAACCTATTATACCACAATCTCCTGAGATGCTTATGAAATATAGAATTCTTAGGCCCTACAACAAACCTATAAACTCAAGAGTTTCCAGGCATTGGTCCTGAGAATCTATATATTAACAAGATCCCCAGGCGAATCTAATGTACAGCCAGGTCTAGGCACTTTGATTATCAAAGCCCATCATTTCACCGATGAGGACATTGATAGGAGCAGAAACAAAACTTCAAGTCTCATCAGCCCTATTTCGTTTGTACTTTTTTCATCATACCACTTTCACTCCTGCTAGTATTTTGGAACTGTTTTACATAAGAGCTAGTTATAAAATCCATTCGCAATCCAAAGCTTGTTTGTAAGGAACACAGTGGCTTGTCTGTTGCACTCTCTCAAAACACTGCTTTGAGGCAGGTTGCACACTGCCAAAGACAACCAGCTCACATTAACTACTGAAGATTTATGATTTCTCCCCTCCAAAACTTACATGGCTCGGAAGCATGAAAGACTGTTGAATGTTTCAGCAATGCACTGGAGCTCGAGAGAATTATAATGAGATGATTATCCGAGCTATCTGAACTTCTTGTTAACCCTTCTTTATGAAGTCAATGGAAGGAGAAACAGTGGGCCAAAAACAGAATAGAAAAAAAGCAATAACAAAGAAAAGACTGGTAGGTCCTGCATATCAGACAGCCCCCTTCTTCAGTTGCTTGCAGTTGAGCTATAACTCACATCAGAACAAATTCTGATAAACAAGTTTTTCTATTAAGAACATTTTGGAAACAATATTAGTAATGGACCCACTTAGAAAATGGCATTAATTTAAACAGCAATGTGATTGTTAGATTTTATAAACAACTGAGAATTTAAAATGGTTTTCGAGTACTTCTTGGCTGGGGCAAGGTGACCATAAAATCTACTGTAGCACTAATCATGATCTTCTTGACAAAAATGAGAAAGGTCACTTCGGACTTAGTTAAATATGGTGGTTAGACATGTAAGAAACACTCAGCCAGAAAGAGCAGTTTGTATTCTTGGCCAGAGACTATCTGGATGCTTCTGAGAGTTTGTTTTTTATATAATAATATTATAGAGCTCATAAATTAATTGCCAAATGACAAGCAGAACTCTTAAGAATCATACAAAGGGCAAGGGATTTAGCTCAGTGGCACCGTGCCTGCCAACGTCCTGAGTTCAATCCCTGGTACCAAAAAACAAAAAAGAAAGAAAAGAAAAAGAGTTGTATAAAGATGTGATGAAGGCTCAGGGCTTAGATAATGCTCAGAGATGACATCAAATAGTTGCATTTGTGTTTAGCCATATCCAAATGTAATATGGCTTGGAAAGCACACTTGTTTGGCAGCTGCCTACAAAATCACAGGACATCAAAGATGACAAATCTACACTGTGTGTGTAGTGGCTAGAACTAAGAAATTTTAGTTATTCATTCTTTCCTTCTTTCTTTCTTTCTTTTTTTTTTTGTACCAGGGATGGAACTCGGGTCCTTGAGCTGGCGAGGCAGGCAGCGGAACCAGTGAGCTAAATCCTCGGCTCTAGTTATTGTTTCTTAATTCTCAACTCAGTAGTATTTTGTTCATCTCAAAAGAGAGAACTGTTATGCACGTTTACAATTTAATGAAAAAATATTAGCAGTCTACCTGGTTTGGTCTCTCCTTCCTATATACTCCCTCATGGTATGTTCTGTGTACCTCTCACACTACATTGTACACACTGAAGTACAATGCCAGTCTATACTTACAAATCTATCTCTCTAGCTAGACTACCAGTGCCCTGAGAGCAAGGCCTATGTGTCTGCTTTACCTTAAGCCTGGTGCCTTGATAGGTTTTGGGTATGTAGGAGGTTCTCACATATATTTACAAAACTAAGAGATGAACGAATGGACAAGTGAATGAGAAGTCCAAGTATGCTACCTACACATCATGAATGGTTTACACTGTACCAAAATGAATGTGAAAAATATAACATTTAGTTAATCCATCGAACAGCTTATCTAGATGACACCAAACAGGAATCTGCTTGCTTGTTCCTGCCTTCTAAACTAAAGACATTTCAGACGATGCTGCCACCCAATCAGAGTTGGATATGAAATGCCATTAGACTACTGAACAAGACTTTAAAATCTGACAGACATCCAACTTTTAGTTTTCCAACCCCTAGAAAACTGCATAGCCTGCAGTTATGCTTGGTATTTTGAAAACAAATCTTTATTATCAAAGAAAACTACAGGCATTTGCTAATATTATCTCATTAATCTTCAAAAGATAGCTATATAGCAACAGAAAATTTTATTGACGAGGAAGCAATTACAAAGGAGGATAAGTGACTTGCTAAGTTATTCATTCCTGACTCAGTTGACATTTGACACTGTTGACATTCCCCTTCCTAAATTGTTTTCCCTTGACCTCCAGGACACTAAACTACCCTGGCTCTTTCCCTCTGAGGAATTTAAGCTTCTTTTCAGTAGAATGAATCTAATGTTAAATCTAATCATTTGCATCACTGCAAATCGTCTTTAAAATTGTGTTTATATGTGGATAGCTATATTTACATACTTTTTTTATTATTTTTCGAGTAAATGACAGTTGTAGTATAGTAGTTAAGAGGACAAATTCTGTGACCAAGATACATCCTTTCAAATTGTGGGTCTGTCATGTGCTAGATATGTGACAGTGGCTCAGTCACTTAACCTTTCTCTACTCTAGATTCTCTAAAATTGGAATAATAATAGTACCTAACCCCTCACAGGGTTGTTATGCGTATTACAATGACATACATGTATATAATACTTAGAACAATGCCTGGCATATAATAAGCACTCAATGTCAACTATTATTAGTAATACTATTTCACACACATTTTTATATAATACATGGTGCTCCATTGCGTTAATATATTACACACTGTTTAGCCAATTTCATCTTGCTTGATTTTAAGTGAGTTTGCAAGTCTGCAAATTCACTGAAAAGTTTAAAAAAAACAGGCAGTAGGTTGTAGCCATCATGTTTGTTATTCCATGTCTTTCTTCTCTTTCTCACCGTATCTTAGTCCTATGCATCCCCCTCTGCTGCACTCCCATACCCCAACCAGGCCCTTGTACAATCCTTGCCCAGGCACTCAGCACCTCATAATTTTTTTAATGTGGCCCAATTAGGAGCATGGTGAACTAATAAAGCTCCTAGCAAAGTGGAGTAATGTGGCATTAGATCACAACGCACCTAGCAATGTCTTACACATGGTGCATTTCTATAAATGACATATGAATGGATGCAATGAAACGGGCATGCAGACCATATTAAAGAGGAGGCTAGAAGCAGGCTGGGGCCAGGCTGGGAAGGGATCTAGACGCTATGCTAGGGAGTTTAGGTTTGCTCTTATAAGGTATGAGGAGCCATTAAAATTTTCTAATCTTATAAAAATGGGATTGGAGAGAAAGTGACTTAAAGGCTAGAAAAGTAGTTAATAGCTTCCTATTTACTAGTACAGTTCATTTCTCTTTAGCTTTAAGAAATTTATATTAAAGTTTGAAGGTGCCCCTTACACGATTATTTCAGTCTCCCTTTTTTATTTGCCCCCCACACACAGACACAAGGAGGCTTTTTAAAAAAGTGTAAATTTGCCTTTTTACTTTGTTTTAGTAACAGATTCTGGTTTTCTAGAGGACCCAGCCATACTTCATTTTAAATACCTTTCTGTCCTATAACATTTAAGAGAAACAATTTATATCCAAGATCATCAACCTACCTCAAAGACAGGTAGTTGCTGGTGACCTGGGAAACTTGGAGCAGAGCTAATTGTGAGTTCCATCTGGCCAGTTTCACAATAATTACCAAACTCCGAAAGCAATCCATGGGAACATATAATTACCTACCAACTTGCATTCACAAGACTGGGTCTTCAGTCTCAGTGAAAAGCACCTGTTGGAAATCTGGTCCCTAGCTTAGGAATGAAACAAGTTATATTGCTAGTGGTTTAGAAGATCATAAATGGGCAATATTATCACCTTGATGAAAACCCACTCTCTCTCTCTCTCTCTCTCTCTCTCACACACACACACACACACACACACACACGTCATTACCCCCATCCACGCCATATAAATAGTACTTGTAGACTGGTTTCCCAGAACGTTGGTGACCAATGGGTACATTCATTTTTGTCTGCTCAGCACAGGGAACGCACCTTTTTAAACACCTATTTTTCTGACGGGAGATCTTCTAAGAACCACCGCAAAGTGGAGTGGGAGAAGCATAGCCTCAAAGAAGGGAGTCCGCTGGAGGACCTGGCCATTTTAGAGACATTAAATGAAGTGGTACAAAGCATTGAGAAATTGAAAGATGAAGTACATTGTATTTTAAAGGTACTCTTTCTCTTTGAGTTTGATAAGCAAGGATGGGAATTACAGAAGGCCTTTGACGGTGCTTTGCAGCTGATGGAAAGGTCACTTCCAGAAATTTGGACTCTCACCTACCAACAGAATTCAGCCATCCCTGTTCTAGGTCCCAATTCTACTGTAAATAGTATCATGGCCTCTTATCGACAGCAGAAGACTCCATCCAGTTCCTGTCCTTGATGCTGAGCGTTTCATATCACCAAAGATGGACAGAAGAACCCAGGGGAAACTGAGCCTGCTAGAGTAACTGATGCAGTAGAAAGGCTCCAGCAAAGACCTGTTCCCTCTCGTTCCTAGTTGTCCTTCCATCCTTGCTTCTGGAAGCCTGGCAGTTGAGAACTGGAAAGTGTGATGATCGCATTGCCTACAGCTGCCGTGTGCACCAGCCCTCAGTAGACCCCAGACAATTCTATTCTTATTTTGGTGAACAATCACTAGCAAAACTTTAAGCTTTAGCCATAATTTTTAAAGAATTATTGTTCTTGTAATTAGTGCTGTCTGAGAGCATGGTTACTGTATATATGATAATCATAAGATTGGGCCTTAATTCCCAGCTACAGGTTTGATTCATATTAGGACTGTGGACAAGTCACATAACTGATTTGTACCTCAGTTCTTGTCTATTAATAGGGAATAGTGTTACATGGCTTCTACCTCAGAAATATGAAGACAATTATAAAAATGTTTCTAAATTGTTTTATGTTAATGGAAGAGAGCATTATAAACAACAGGCTATCAGTGGTATCAAATTTGTCAGATATAATCGCTTAATTGGCTTCTTTTCACCTTAAACAAAAAAACAGAATAGAAAGTTAAATGTATCACCTTGCCCAGTTTGTACATTTCCAGTTTTCATTGGGCTAGGCCCCCTGTTCACTGTTACAGGGACTGTTTTATTGTCTATGTATTTTCTGCTACAGAGTAAGCTGTGTCAGAGCTGGAACAGATTAGAATTTCTGGAACACTATCAGGCACATTTGGTGCGGGTGAGCAGTGCATGTAGTATGGCATTCATGGTTGCAAATTATTCATTATTGTCCAAATACTGCTTCCCTAACTGAAATGTTTTTGTCAGTGTCTAGGCCATTTCATCTGTTTTCTTTCTTTCTTTCTTTCTTTCTTTCTTTCTTTCTTTCTTTCTTTTCTTTCTTTCTTAACGGTATTTGACTCACCTCTGTTTCATTCAGTTTCTCAAGAGAACTTTCAGTTATTTTTTTTTGAAAAATGAGAATGTTTTCTTTTTTTCTGAGTCTAAAAAATGCCCAGTTTATTTTGACAAGAATTTTGTGGCTAATCCTTTGTTAAAGTTAAAAATTTCTCCCCTGTTTTTAATACAGTACCAGACCTTCATTACTGTATATAAATTAATCAGAAATGCCACTTTTGATCCCCAGAGTATAAATCTACCTAAAATTGTAATTTCAGAAGACTTTTCTTAAGTAAGATGTTAACTATAGAATCTAGGGGTATTTGCTGTATAATTCACCTTTTCTGCATATGTGAAAACTTTCACAAATAATAGAAAAAAAAGACAATATATTGTGCTTTGGACAAATCTTTTAACTCATAGCCATAATGGATTTGCTATAATTAGATATCCAGCTGTGAAAGGCTGGAAGTGCTTTGTGACTACTCTTTGCTATGAATAAATGAACATGGTAACTTATATGGCATTTAACATGTTATGATTCTTTTGCTTTGAATAAATTATTATTATTATTTTTTAAAAACACACACACAGTTAGGGCCGGGGATTAGTTCAGTGGTTATGCGCTCTGCCTTGCAAGCTCAAGGACCCGAGTTCGATCCGCTGTACCAAAAAACCCCACAAAAAACAAAACCCCACACAGTATACCTGGACTGGTGTTAACCAAAAGAGAAAGAGAACAATGAACTTGAGTATCTCAACAAAAACTTCCAAAAGGAAGATTCCAAAGGATTTCTGTTTTAGTATCATAGTACAGTCAGAGTGAATAGCAACTCATCAGAGATTTTTCCTCGTAATGGCTCATTCCAAATACTTGATTTTTCTCATATCTCAAGCCCTGTGGAATTACACAACTTTTACTGACTTATCGAAAATTATTTAATAAATGATGTTTTTGGTATGTGAGATATTATTGTATTTCCTCCTCCATTCAAGCCTTGTGTTTTGTTTCCTTTTAGTTTGGTATTTTTGTTATTATTTTCTCTCTGAATTGATCACCTGCATCTACAGAGCTGCTCTATATTTTCTTTCCAACTGTCTCACTGATGACGAGTTCTCTGGCAATACAGGCTAGAAGAAAATCTTTCTCAGTCTCATTTCCTTTGCTTCGAAAGCAAACCCATTTGCCTGCTTCATCCACAACAATGTAATGAGACTGTTTTCCTACCACATTCATCAGTCCTAATGCAAGAAGAGTGAAAGGCCAGGGCAGATGGCGACTGTCACAGTTGGCTGCCTACACTGCCAGGATCACAGAGCCTAGAGCTTAGCCGGGTATCAGGGTTCAAAATGAGGCAACAGAGGATTCCATGAAATTACTTTAAGTCCAGGCCAACAGAAGATAAATAGCACACTTTTTCTACAAACTGAGAAAATAACGTACAACATTATCTTTATTAGCTGATGTTTTCTATTAGCAAAGATGAACTTCACATTGTTTGGCAGAAGTGAGACATTGGGGTAGACTTTTCTAAAACCCTTGGATGAGGCTAATGAAGTCAAACCAAGGTGTAAATATTCTGAGTGGGAAGGTGCCAAAGAGCAAGTTGGAAGTGAGGGAACTGGACAAGACTAGGGAAATGCAGTAACCAAAGCTATCCTTATCTGATTAGCCTCCATTCCTACTGCTCCCTGCCACATACTGCACTGAAGGTGCCTAGAGCCTGAAAGAGAATGAGGCATGATTTTTGTCCTGAAGGAACTCCTATCTGCTATGAAATCCAATCTACTCTGTTACGCCCTGAACAGCTTTTCAAGGGATTCCTGGGGGCTTAAGTCTTCCTGGAACTTCTAAGGACAGAAATGCATAACTTTTGGGGGTCAGAAGCACTATCATTTGCAAAGACCTCCATGAATTATGCAAAACAGTGACTCATCAGAGAACTCACTCCCACAGTAACAATTGTTCCTCAAAGAGACAGCCCTAAATGCTATCTGAGGGACCCTACATATTGAACACCCCAGGCGTTCTCTTCTGTCTTCTCTGTGGGAGACAGAGGACCAGTCCTAAACCCCTGGCCCAGCACCAAAGCCGTATCATGGCTAATCACACATCCTGCAAGCTCCCATTCTCTGCTATGGGCTAGGACCTTTGCCATAGTTACTACCACTTGCTAAATTTCATCTCTACTGAGAGTATAATAAAAAAGTGACTATCATGGGAACACTTGTTAGAGTAATCACGCTTGAAATTCTGTGATAGAAATGCAAACCTGTGGTTACCATTTAGTATACAGAATGAAAGGACAGCCCAGCAGACAAGCCAGTTACCTTTGGAAGCACTCAGCACTCCCCTGGTTTAACTCAAAGAAACACAATGCCTTGTCAGTATGTCACTTCACATTTCCTATTCACATTTCTGCTCCCTCTTCTCTCTCTGTCTCTCTGTTTCTCTCTCCCTTATTATTTTCACTTCCCCCATTACCTCTTTTTTATCTCTGTCTAGCACCTTATTATATACAATGGACACTCAAGTTATAACTGGCCTGACATATGAACAACTTGGGTTAATTAGGTTAATGGAAGATTCATCTTCCTGTTATTATCTATAGCGTGTACCCAGGTAAACATCCAGATCTCAGCTGTACTGACTTACAACCAACCCTCCCTTGGGAACCCATCCAGTTCGTAAGTCAAGAGTCCACTGTATATTTTGATTTTTATTAGCAGCTTACTATAAAACAGGAGTCGGATTCTGAGCAGTTTCTGGTTATTTATGGCTGCCTGGTGGAGTTTGTGTGTCCATTCTAAATTTAAACACAAATGCATTACAGATCACTCACTTTTATCAGATTACCCATGATTTTACTCCCACTGACAAACAAGGAATGACTGAAAGGTTTAAGACTGGATGTCTACCAGTCGCTCGCGTAGTTACAGACAGAAATCTGCCACAAGAATATGTCACATCTATGTAAACAGGCTGCCAAAGCTTTTCATTCAGACAGCAAAGAAACAGGTCAGCAGAGGCCAGATCTGACAGTTTATCAGGTCAGGATTTTTTGGCAGATGTCAAGGGGTCAGTCAGTAGGCAGGTGGAAGACAGAGAGGCCTGGATGGCCACAACAAACATCAGGCCAAAAAAAGAAAAAAAAAAGATGTCCAAGTTTCAGGTATCCTAGGGCTCGGCTTGGTCAAGAGAACACAAGCAGATACAGGCCAGAGAGCCAGGTAACTCTAGATCTGGAAGTGCTGAAACCACAGCAGTCCATGATACAACCTCCCCTTCCCAGCATTTCTAAGAGCTACTAACAGCTGTTACTTCACAGCAAAACAGGTTGCACTTCAGGAAGCATCAAGCAATTTCAGACCATGGCAGTTAGTTTGCAAAGCTCTTTGGGGCTCTGTAAAATGAGATAGGAAGTGTGCTTTTATAGGGCCTTAGAAGGATAAGCCAACACATCTCAGGTATCCACAGCTGAATGTCCTTGCTTTCAAGTTCTTATTAACAAAGTTAAGTAAAGTAGGTGAAGATGCTTGATGTTGATATACTTCATTGTCCTGCCCCTTTCTTTCACTTCTCTGTAGTGACTGCAGCTGAGTAAGAGGACCTTTAAACACAGAAACACTTTTTGCCTTCTAGCTAGCTAGCAGAAGGCCCCTGTGGGTGAAGGGGATGATGCTGTCATTCACCAGCAGGCTCTAGAGTAGCACAGCTGTCTGAAAGGGGCTTTCAGGAATAGATCCTAGCCAGCAGGACTTCTTTCATGCTAATTCATCCCCAGAGCCAAATGTGTACCAATACAAACCCCAAAGGCAAAGACATTATTGTAAGAGGAGCCAGCCATACCACTGCTCTCTTACATTGGCATGGATAATCAAAGGCTGACCGTAAGCTGTTGCATTTGGATCCTTGGAAAACAAAACCAAATTTTATAAACACTTTCTTGGCCATTGTTTTAAGGGGACAAAACTTGATATTGGTTTGTATGACACTTATATCTATTAAGAGTTTTAGGGCACATAAAATAGTATCACAAGTCAGAGCAGATTGGATTCATTAATGGAATTGGACTGCCTCTCTAAACATCAGAGCAGCTTTTTAGTAAGGAGAAACCTTACTTCCTCCACTTAGTTGAGCTGGAAAATTAATGTACTGTGCTTCTGATGAAACACATAATGAACATTTTGAATTTTCATCATCTTGCTGGAAAGTGATTCTTTATGTTCTTATTCCAAATTTACAGCAAGTAAATTTAACATTCCAAAGCTGCTGAGCCTTTTTAAGACCTCACTATCAATTTGTGGGGCCCTTTAACTGATTCTGGAATTGATTAGTACTTTCTGGAAAATGCACGGGTATCAAATTGCTTCACTTCAAGATAAATCAAGTTATTTGGAAAAGTTACACTTTTAACCATTCATGTTTCTCCTAAGGAAAAAAAATAGCAGTCTTTACTTAAGTATCCTGTAGAGAAGCAGGGACCCAAACTGGCTCTCCTACTACATAGAAAACTTACAATCAGGAAGGTAAAAATCCCAACTGGAGCCCATTCTGACCAGCTCCTGAGCAGAGCAGATTTCAAAGTCACCAGTGTTCTTTAGTCAAGAGCCACAGGTCACAAATGGTACTACAGAGCACTGTGAACCCCAAGAATATGGAGACTTTAAGCACACATTCCATTTCTAGGAGCTTTTCTCCATGCAAAGCTGCATGTTCATAACACGCAGAATTTTGGCACACTGACACCATTAAAAAAGGAAGGGAGCATAATCGTTCCTTTAAAAAGATATTGTGATATAATTTATACCTCATAAAATTCACTCCTTTAAAGTGTACAACTCATTGCTTTTTATATATTCACAAAGACATGTAACCATCATCATGATCTGATTCAAGAACATTTTCAAGAACACCAAAAAGAGGCCGTGTATACATTAGTGGTCACTCCCCATTTTCTCCCTTCCATCTCCCAGCTGCAGGCAACTACTACTACTCTACATTCTTTCTCTATGGATTTGCCAGTTCTGGATAATTATTTCTTTTTGCATAAGTGCCTTGTTTTATATTTTGTTTTTAAGTAAGCACTGGATTTTTCCCTGCAGGCAACAAGTCAGTAGGAAACACTGAGGTGTTCCCATTAAAAATTCAGATTTCTAAAAGTATGAGATCTTTCTTGGAAGAAACTTCCCCGATGGGGCTTTACTTGTGGATGTAGATGGCTGCTCTTCCTTCTTTGGTTGGGTTCTTGCTTTGCTGTTTGTCAGAGACAGGAAGTATGTCAAAGTCAGTTCCAGCCTTTTTGTGCAAAGCAATATACTAGGTTCTAAGCCATGGCTCTACCACTTTTTACAGGTTCACAGGATTTATTTGGATGACTAAATGAGATAAATATAGACAGATGATAGCTAGATAGACAGACAGACACTATGCCAGGCATTAGTAAGATCTCAGTAAGTAGTATCTAAAAATTAAATACCCCCTGTGTGCCAGCAACTAGATTTTACATTTACTGGCTGCTTACTTACTGGAGCTTAAGTGAACACTATTGAGAGGAAAGATGGGATTCTGAATACAAGGATCAGCAATGTCTCTGAAAGATAGCAGTGTAATGAGATGACATGATGTCTGATCCAGTATGTGAAATTAACATCACATCAGTAAACATTAGCCCCAAATTAATTTGACAGGCAAGGTTAGTTGACATACCTAGGAAATTAAAATCCAACATGTTACTTCTGCAAAGAATATTATAGTCCATGAAAATCAGTATGTTTCACCCAGACGATACAACAGTCAGTTTCTCCAGTACTACAGCCATAGCTATTCATGCACAGTATAATACAAAATCTATAGATCAATAAATCATTTGATTTATAAAAGGTTACAGCAAGTCACCAGGGACCGAAGGTCTAGAAAAGATAAATATCTCTCATCAAAAGGCTACTTTAAACATAATGCTATAAAAATAAATAATACCTATTTTACAAAGAACATGTGAAAACCCTTATAGGATTTTTAAACACAAGCAAACATCTATCTTTGCTAATAAAAACTTCAAAGTCAAATATTTTAAAGCAGCACACATAGTCAATCTGGAAGGTGGACAAAAACAAGGGAACAGCACACGTCTTTACCTGTTGTGAATGTTTACCTCCTTTCTCAGATTTGGTGGACAATAACTTGACGTACTCACAAAGCAGTGGGAGCTCAGCAGAATTCTGTTGGTATAGTCTTTGCAAACGGAGATTTTTCAAATCTCGCATCCATACTACCCACCAACCTCATGAAATTATACCCAGGGAAGAACCAAACTGGAGCTCCTAACACTTACAAATCCCAAGGAATGAGGAATCTGACATTACTGTTTATTACTAACCCTATATTGGAATGTAATTTTTTCTCTCACTCTTAAGCAACAGCCATCTAGATGAAACACTTCTGAATTCTAGTTAGGTTCTGAGGGTCCCCTGCCAAAATCCATGATTTATGAAGCAGTGATTAACACTTAGAATTCTGCCCCCGACCAGTTGTGGGTGATCTTTACTTTGTCCAGGAAGCAGGCTTTGGTTCTAGATAGGGGAAACATTGCCTGAGTGGTGAAGAACTTCTAGGATTTCAACTTCCCATTTCTCTCCAGTGTAGAGTTTTCAAGAGCGGACTAAACAGAGAGTGGCAGATAAAGGGCCTCAAGCTGCTACCAAGAGGTTGGTTATTTGCTCAAGTCCTTCTAGGCCATTCCACTATATTCTGTAAATCAACTGATCTGGTTTCTGGTCCTACATTGCCAGTACCCTATGACCAGAAGAAGTAGCTCAAATCATCTGTGCTTCCCTGTCCACACCTGTAAAATGTGGAAGTTGAACTAGTTGATCTGCCTTTCTGAGCATCCTATGATTGAATTTATATGCCCTTGACCACGCTGTTTTAGTCATGAGGAATTGGAATAAATACTATGGGGCAACCACTCTCAAAGAAACCTTAATCAACAAGACCGTGACTTAGACTTTCTGTAACATTATTGCCAGGCACTGTGTTAATTCCTAGAGATGAAAAATGAATATGACTCCACCCTCAAAATGTATCGTAAGCTTCATACATAGGATCCAGAAACATTAGCTTCACAGGAAATTCACTTCATCCAGTTTCCTAGGTAGATATCTAGCAATCAGATGGGGGCCATAACAGAAATGTAAGGGGAAAATTCTGCACCTAGGATCTAGAAAATGCCTAAAAGGTGGGAAGATGCAAATCGAGTTTAAGGGGCTATTTGGATCTGTAGAAATGACATCAAGGGATTCAGGTAGGGGGTTAGGTCCCTTCTCACTATTATGAATTCTCTAAGCTCTGAAGCCAATCCCCTCTTCTCAGGGAGAGTTCAGCCTCACTGTTTCACTTCAGATATGAGTTATGTCCCTGACTTACTCACGGGATCTCTCCTCTCTTATTTTGCTATTCTCACCTTACGCCATGCCCAGTTCTCACTCCTGTGTACCTCACCTGGTAGAAAAGAATGCAGCAACGCCCTGTGCTACTTTTGGCTAGAATAGAATAGATATGTGACGCTCAGCAATTACTTTTGAAGTCAAACCTATTTTCTCCTTCATTCTCTCCTTCCTGTTCATCTTCCTCTTCTTCGTAATACTACCACCTTACATCTGGACAGTTTCCAAAGTTCTCTAAGGATGCTGACACTGAGGCTCAGAGCCCAGAAACAACTTGGCCAAGACTATATGACCTATGAATATGGGAATCTTTAAATATTCATAAGAACATGTATCTGATGATAATGAAGGATGTCACCAAGAAAAGCCAATGGTCCAGACAGCCACTATGACAGGGATGGCTTCACTTTGACAAACTTATCATGGTTCAAAATTTGGTCCTTAGCTTTGTTCATCCAGAAATTTGGTTTTGGCAGTGTTTCAGTGTTCGTCTGACTCATTCTAAGGAAGCTCTCATGAGACTGGCGTATGCAGCCAGAATGCCAAGGCATTTATTCACAATATGAAGTAGTGCTACTTAGAGGACTAAATACACTATCTGGCCACACTCTCCATAGATCAACTATGGGAAAGAAATGAAGTATGATCAGAACTTTGATTGGTGAGCCTAGAATCATTGCAAGGTGAGTTAGTTGAATCATGTAAATGGTCAGTAGCATCAAGACTTTCTAATCTAATGAATCACATCACAATGGAACTAAATCTGCCAAGGGAAATAGCCCTAGAAACCCTTGTCTTTGGAACTGGACACACCCTGCACAATGACCTCAGCTACTCTCCTGCCTCCATTCTCACTGACACATCACTTCAACTATTGGCAGTACCTTCCAAAGACACCTCTCTGCTTCTTGTTTAAGTTTAATTATCAGAGAACAAACTGCTTCCAGGGTCTTCAGGGGACATGTCTCACTTTTATGGACGGCTAACAAAGACTAGGTTTTCTGAATCTGAGTCTGCAATTCTTTTACCTGACTCTTGCTTTCTTGACATCAAACAAGGATGATCCCATATCCCTCCCAGGGTTATCACAGCAAAAATGAAATAAATGAATAAACAAATGCTTTTAAAGTACTGTACAAATATGTCATTATCATTTTAAAAGAAGCATAAATAAATAATTTTGCTATCCTTCAACTTTACCATATAAAGTGGTAAACAAAAGCAGAGAGAACCTAAGGGAAGAATTTCCAGAAAGGTAAAATTCTCAAGTCAGCTAAAAACCTGGGGAACTCCTGTTAACTACTGTTTTTTTAAGCTCCCCAAAGCTAGCACTTATTTCCAAAACAGTGCTGATGTGAGAGAAACGCAATGAAATAAAGTCAAAGAGTACAGGTTCCTCCCAGCCAGGGCTGGGAAAAGGGCTAGGGCAATCAGTGCATGATTAGCTGTTAACTGATAAATGAGCCAATTGGCCAAATGACATGAAGAAGTGAAAATCAGCCAAAAATAAGATACACTGGCTGATTTACAACAGAGAAAGAGGGAGAGGAAGCAGGAAAAAGGGAATGAAAATGAATTCCAAAGCTCTGAGAAAAAAGTACAAGTAGCAAAGTTATCCTGGCAATCAGCAAGCACCAAAGATAAAGAATTTCTTCCCCTCCCACAAACCACATGGAATATTTCTTCCCTGAGTAGAGGAGGTGACGGTTTCCTCAGGAGATTGATTACACTCATACAGGCTATACTAAAAGTTGACCTCAGGATTATATTCATCATATTTCATTTTGAACTCTCATTTTTTGATTGCCACCTGTGTTATTCTCTGAGTGGGGCTACAGAAAATGGTATATTATGGTAGGTGATAAAATATACTTATCTTTCAGAGGAACATATTTTCTGCTAGAAATTTTCTTACTCCAAAGACACTGATTAAAAAACAACTTCCCTCTGGTAAAACAAAAACTAGAAATAAAAAAGGCTAACCCACTTACTTATTACACACCTGTGCAGCCTACTTGTGTATGTTAAAAGGAATGTCCATAGCTAAGCTTTCAGATGTGACATCACATCTGCATATGTTATGGGTTATATCTAGATTTCCCCTAAGAGTCTCGTGCACTCATAGGCAGCACTTTGTAAAGGTGGCTGAATCATGGGGACATTATAGCTAAATGTGATGTCAGGAGGCAGGGCCTATTCAGAAGAGGCAAGTCCCTGGGGGCAAGACCTGGAAGGCTGTATCTCCCCCAACCTAGCTCCTCCCTTCTCTCTGCTTTCTGGCCACCATGATGGGATCAGCTTTCCTCCACTATGCCCCTCTGTCATGTTGTTTCTTCCTGCGAACTGGCTGAGCATGAACTGAAAAGTAAGCCAAAATAAACCTCTCCTCCTTAGAGCTGTGGGTGTCAGGTATTGCGTCTTAGCAGTAAGAAAGTAACTAAGACAGCGTATGACTGTAGGTCAACTACACAAATCCTCCCATCCAATCTTTGAATCATTATATAAAAAGAAACGAGAACAAGTACAGTCCCCTGAAAGGAATGGGAGTTGAGAGGTAAAAGCTGGGTGTACCAAGGGCATGACAGTAAGTGTGGGTGGTGTGGGATCTCACAAAGCAGCATCTCCTCAGTCTGTCCTCGGTGACTGGATTCGCCTGTGCATGTGGGTTCCAGTTCATTAGTGATTTGACCCTGTCTTTGAAATGAATGACCTTTGAGAATCATCGCTATCACTTGGTGAATAATAGAGACCTTCCATCCACAGTGTTCTCCTGTCTTGGCTCCTTTCAAATCAAGCCAAAATAGCCTCTCCCCAACCTCAACACAGAGCCTAGAAGAATGCAAGGAGCAGCCATTCCACTGGGTGTGGGGGGTATTGACCTGGCACTGCAGGCCTCCTGGAAATTCATCCTCTAAGGCACACAAGGCATATAGCACTCAACCAGCTATTCCAGAGGTCACAGGTTGACAATGTCATATTTGAGCAGTAGAGTGCCATTCATGCAGTTGACTCATGACTTCTCTATCCACAACACACCTGACAGACACACGTTTTGACATTAAGCCCTTTAACAGGAGGGAATTCACCTTAATGCATGTTTGTGTGTCCTCTACTGACTCGAGGTCTCGCTGTCTACCTGACAAACAGAAGCAGTTTGATAATGATTCTGTCTGTTATTTTATCTGAGTGCAGCCTACACAGAAAAGTACGGGCTTCAGAATCAGGGGACATGCATTCTAGTCAAACTTCTGCCCCAAAAGAGCCGTGAGCCTTTAGGCAAGTCTCTTTTCCTGTCCCAGCCTCAATTCCTTAAACAGGTTCCAGGTGGCTCGTTTCCTTACTTCATTCAGCTCTTTTTAAAATATTTAACCTACGACAGTCTTTTCCTCACCGCCACATCTAAAACATCATGACCAATCACATCTCTTTAATTCCACTTTATCTTTTCTTTGTAGCCTTGCCATAAACTTAAAATGGCCTTATTAATTTATTTTCTTGTTTGTTATCTCTTTGCTCTCCATCTCCACCCAGCAATAGAATATAAGCTCCAGCGAGGTGGGGACTTTTGTCCTTTTTCACGGTCGTATCCCTTACTTCACAGTACTATGTCTAACACAGAGGAGGTGCTAATACATATCCAAAGTTAAAACTGATAAACATAGTAGATGCTCAATAAATGCATATAGGCTACAACAAGGAAGACAGTGAAATGCATGACAGTCACACCTTGAAGGCTTTTCTGGTAAGGATCTGACATTCGAACAGGGATCTTCACACCTGCTTCCAAGTATCAGAGAGTGAACTCAAGCATCTGTCTCCCCCCAGTTCCCAGAGTTCAGAACTCCACTCTTCAGCACCTCTCCGAGCTGGACGCCGGAGGGCAGTATATCCACACTTACTGCTTCCATCCAGTAGCGGGCCAGAGGTAGGGGAAATCCAAGTTCTGGCTAAATGGCAGTACTCTGGTGTCAAATTGGCATGTCAGGACCGGCGCCTAACTGCCCCCCGATGTGAGAAGCTGCAGACTTCAGGACAAAGGGTTCAGTAAAGATTTCATTCAAAATTTGTAATGTGGAAATCAAATGAGAACAACAGACCCCAAAACCATCTGTTCTTGCCAAAGCCAGGACGGACTCCATGGCTAGCTGCCAGAACCGTCCCGAGTCGTTCAGTAGTGCACACTAGGGGAGGGAGCACCATTTCCTCCTAACAAAAGACCATTATGCAAAGGGATGCCAAATGCAATCTCCCTTTTGATGTTTTCTTTTTAAAAGAGTAATGTAATAAAATGATAATGATAATCTTTTGGCTTATGATTATTCTGAGTACACATACACACACACACACACACACACACACACACATATACACACAGCCAACTCCTGGCATAAAAGTAAGCTGATGTGACAAGCCGATTATTTGCCTCTCCAATAAATTTATCATTGTGACTTTGTGAAAAAGCATTTTAATTAAAACACTGTACACATTATAACTTGGGTATTTTTTTAAAAAGTATAATTAAATCCCAAGATGGAACACCTTGTTACAGCATTAAAGGTATACATGAAAATATATTCAGGAAAACCTATTACAGTTAACAAATATGGGCTTATACACATAATTTCTAAGAAATTTAAGGACTTAATGAATATCCAAAACCATTCAATATGTGTACTCTTTTTTAATATGTGAACTTATGATGGCATATTATATTACTTTCAAATTTTTGACTACTCTGATGTATACATTTAAGTTTAACATTGCCTTGTTGTGAAATAAAAAGGTTTGATGCTCTTAGTAAATATGCCCTTAGAACTAAACAGATTTTCCTCATATTTTTTCATAGTCACCAAACCCAGAAATATCCTGATTCTGCGCCCTGGGTGGCATTCTTTTATGAATTCCAATCTTGCGTACAGCCTCTCAGGCCACAACTGTATGACTACTCACAATACAAACAGCCTATATATTTGTGTGTAAAACCAACAGTCTCTAGCTTCGGCACCATCACTGCTGTGGACCTCTGAGAGGCTTTGGAATGATTTTCCTTCTATAAACCTGCATAGCCTCACTGTAAGCTTTTGATGAATTAAAGTGTTCGTATGGAATGAGATCAGCTTAGCAGGCTTGTCCCTATGAGTTCCTGTTAATAAAGTTGAGAGTGTTTAAAGCCTCAGGGGTGAAAAGAAAGAGCTGGTCCATCTTGTGCTGTCAGAGGTGATCATTTTCAGTTAGCCCCTTGATAGTACCAGTGAATGTATCCCTTTTAGCATCACTTAAACCGAGCTAATATAGCAGGAGGCTTCTCCTTCATCTGCACAGCAGAATGAAAGAAAAAATAAACAGCTCTAAACTTAGCAAAGTAACTCCACGGAGAATTGGAAAAAGCAAGCCCTCTAAAGCACTTCTTTTTCCTTTGAATAAGACACGTCCAGGAAGCAGGTCTCATTTAATGTTCTTTTCCTTGATGTCCTGGATTCACTTCACCTGGGTAGAGGGTGGACAAATAAGGAATGCCCGGTGTCTGTTCCATTTTTAACTTATCATTTCTATGAAAGCTTTAGTTTTTAATCAAGAGAACAGGAAATAAGCTGAAAGCAATAAAACACAGAACAGAGCAGGGCCTGTGAATTCCAGCGAAAAAACTCAAGTGCTTGAGAATGTCCCTAAGCACAAAGGGAGCCTCGTTTTGTGCAAGTTGCTAAGAAGAAATTCAAGGAGTCAAGAGATAAATATAGCATACTGAAAATATACAAAGGTTGCATCAGGGTCAGTCACCTTTTTGGCCTCGAAGGCACAGAATGGTGTGTGGGGAGGGTGCCCTATGTGCCTTTTTATTTTCTCTTCTCCTTCCTCCAAGCACTTCACTAGCTGTCTCCTCCAGTTTCCACTCATTGAAACACCACAAGTAACTATCATGAATTGGGGTTGTAAAGCTGCCTCCACGATGGCCTCAGGCATCCCAGAGCCTAAATTTATCCAATCTTAATTATCCAATCTCAACAGAATCCCCACTATAAATGCTCTTCCCTATAATAGGCTGGCTACTAAATGGTTGAAGATGTTAATGGCTTTTCGTCTAGTTTAGGGAAGAATTTTTAAAAATCTATTTAGTGAGTAGCAAATAGAAGAACAGATTAGAAAAGGCAGAGACAATGTTTCTGTATTGGCTCCAATGGTACATTTTTGTATACCTTTATCTGCATCGATCACAACATACTGAAAAATCTGTTTATCCATTTGTCTTCCCCATTGGCGTGGGAACCCCTAGAGGATTAGAACTGTGCCTCATCTTCTTGGGTCAGTATTTACCTCAGAGCCTGACACATAAGTTGGCAATCTGAAAAGCATTTGGTGGACTGAACCAAACTCTGCCTCAACAGTCAATAAATGGTGGATTCAGACTAAGATATGTGAACTGGAAAAAAAATCTGATGTGTGGATCATGAAATGTTTTTAAAAAATTAGTACCTAAGACACACATGGCTATTATAGCCCATAAACAGCTGATATAATTGAAAGAAGCATTTAAAAAGTCATTATATTCCTCAGAAAGAATGTCCTTTGGAAAGCCTAGCTTTTATCCGGTGTCAGAGACCATGTCCTCCCTTCATGGTAATTCACATAAAGTGGTCATAGCCATGAAAAACTACAGAGGTGGAGAGTCGGCTTGTGCTCTGCTAGGATTAGATATTCAATAAGTGGATAAGGGTCACACATGGTCCCAATTCCAAATTCACATTGCAATTCCTGGTCAAGGTGGGGTGAGACAAGAGAAAATTTCCAGCTTCTATACTGAACAACCTGGCTTAGGTCTGATAAGGTAGACTGTCATGAAAACTACTCAGTGAAATGTAATTTTTCCTTCAAATCTTCAAAACAACAACAAAAAACAATATAATTAGTTTACTATCTTGTATATGTATCTAAATACTTATAGACTTAAAAAATCTGTTTTTCAAAGGTTATATTATGAGTAATATAAATTTTCTTGAGGCTTTTGAAAAGCACATTATATGTTGGAAGACCTAATCTATTTTTCTGAACTGCTACAATATGAAAAATGGCAGACCAGCTCTCTCCTAAGAGTCTCCAAGTAAACAATCATCATCAATATCATACATGGACTCTGGTACATGTCATGGAGCAAGAGCCCTCATGGGCAGGGAACAGAGCCATATTTCATAGTTTAATATTTCAGTAATTTAGATTTCCTCTTTTAAAATTTAAAAGGTATAAGAGCCATTTGCAACACTTACCAACAAAATTTTATTTCTGAAGTATAAAAGGATTCCCAAGCTGATACAAGTACGAGTACCACAGTTTTAAAATATAACTTTCTACCATGTATGACAAATCCAAAAATGTGTATAAAGAGAAAGGTACTGACAATTACACCTTTCATAATAGTTAAACAAAACAAACAAACAAAAAAGCTGAACTTGGAGAAGACAAATTGTTTTAAGGTACAGTAATTAGAAATTGGATATACCTTATCTGAGACTCAAAACAAAAACAACTTAAAACACAGCCTTCTAACCAGGGGTGGCATGCCTGTAATCCCAGCACTCTGAGAGGCAGGAGGATTCCAAGTTCAAGTCCAGTCTGAGCACTTTAGTGGCTTAGTGAGATCTTGTCTCAAAAAACAGAAAGACTAGGGACATAGTTCAGTGAGAAGGCCCTGGGCTCAATACCCAGTACTATTTCAAAAAAGCTAGGCTTCTCTAACTCTGAAACATTCTCTATTTCTATAGATCAGTGCTTATTGAGATGCGGTTTTTCTAACATCCATTGCTTTGATTAATTTATTTGCCACTCAAATCAGGATTTAGAGGACACAGTGTTCCAAACTAACAGCCCAAGTAGTACAGTTTATAAACTGTCAGAAATAACATTTACTTATTTTAGTTTTCTGAAAATTATAATTCTTTTTAGCTTTTTGTTTTGTTTTGGGTACCAGGGATCGAACTCGGGTCCTTGTGCTTTCAGGGCAGGTGATGGAACCACTGAGCTAAATCCCTGGCCCAATTCTTTTTAGCTTTGCCTGCACAGTTAAACTAACTCAACTTCATTGCTACTATGTTCTTGAGTGACTACAGATGATATCTCTTTATGACTCCCCTAAGGAGACCAGCTTTGAAGCTGGGGAGGTTCCTAAGCAGCATCGTGCTCAGCATCAAGTCTTCCTGGGCTTCTCATCTGCTCTCACAGTTGCAACAACTGGACCTTTGGTAATTTCTTGTGATTTATATACCTCAGCCACTTCCGGAAATTCTGCTCCTATCTTGACATTATATGGTACCTGATTGAGTCCTTATTGGTTTGTTGGACAGAACCCTGGTTCCCCTGGACTGCCATGCTGTTGCTCCTTAGGGTCCTGCCCCTGAGCCTTAGATTAATAATCTAGGCTCTTAACTATAGTCAGATGGATTCGGCCAGAATCAGATGTCCTGACTGGGTGCGTACCTGCCTTCCCAGCTAGACTTTGCACTCAGGAGTGAAGATCTTATTATATTCATCCCTCATTATCAGCAGAGGGATTGGTCCGAAGACTCCCATGGACACCAAAACCTGTGGGTGCTCAAGTCCCTGATACAAAATGGTATAGTATTTACATATAACCTACACACAGCCTCCCGTATACTTTAGATCATTTCTAGATTACTTACAATGCCTAATATAATGTAAATGCTATATAGATAGTTCTTACACTGTATTTAAGAAATGATGACAAGGGAAACAGCCTGCATATCCAGAACAGATGCAATTTCTCCCCAAATAACTTCAATCTTCAGTTGCTTGAATATGTGGATATAATAAGTCAAAGTCTCAAGTTGACAATTTTTTGTCTCAGTAGAGTAAGTCTGTCAAAAAGTCAAGAAATCCCATTTTGTACTGCTTCTTTAGCACAAGGGAAGAAAGAACAATTTGAAATTCAACTGGAGCTCAGTAACAGATTATGATTTTATATTTAAGTTAATCTAGCTAAACTATAGAGAACTCTCAGATTTGCTTTCCTGAAAGAACAGAATAATTAAAAGGGCTCTTGGTCAGGCAGATGATGAGATGATGGCGTTCGTGAGACAATAGTCTGGTCCATGCATCTTCAGGCTAGTTGGCTTAGATGGGTCCATGTGGTGGGTATCCACATGATGAATGGGACCCCTTAACCTGCCACTATATCCCCATCTCATATGCTGTGGTACTCAAAATTTCCATCTTAACTGATGCTGGCCAAGAAGTAAGGAGCAAGACTCAGCCCTCCGATAGCCAGCACCAAGATTGGTAGGTATTGAGCACATATGACTTCCATAGGTCACAGGATAAACATGCTCGTCTGAGAGAGCTTGGCCTATCCACTTAGCATATTCACTTACCTTTTAAGAACAGAACACAGAAACTTGTGAAGGGATCAGAATGTAAGAAAAAGCTTTGTAAACAACAAATTCCAGTGTTACCATTGGCATTCTAACAGTGATGAACACCTTGTTTTTTAAAATCCACCTTAAAAATACATTTCTTAGAAAGCTACCTTTCATACTGACCTTTGCTTGCTATCCTCTTTGAAAAGGCAACTAGTCCTTGCAAGGAAAAGCCAGTGAGTCCTCTGAATCTGGGTAGGAATGAGTTTATCTGAAGTTATGCTCACTGGGACAGAGCTGAGATGACAGGCAGACAGAAAGGAGGTGGGTGTTTTGTTTTGCTCCAAGGCTGATACTTGTTAAAAGTAGAATGAGACACCAGCAGAGCCACCCTCTTATTTTGTGGTGCTCAGTACAAAATGAAAATGTGGTTTCCTTATTCAAATAAAAGTTAGAATTTCAAACTGGCAACACGGAGCACTAAAGTAAGCACTGAGCCCTTCTGAGTGACTACACAGGTTGCACTTTCCTAAAGGCAGCCGTGGGTGGGAAGGTTTGAAGTTGAGAACATTAAGACAAAGTCATCTTTTTTGTTACTGGAAAAGCAAGTCAGAATAGGTTTCCTACTGACTGTAAACTCCACAAGGGCTTGGCTTGTATTATATTCATCTTTGTACATGTGCTATATAGAGCTACATAGCTTCTGTACATGCTGTTCATTCCTACGACTGAAATTCCTTTTTTAAACATTCTCTAATTTTACATGTCAAATCCTTATTGATCTTTAAAGCTACGGTTTAGCCATTTCTTCTCCTGGAAGACTTCCTTGCCACTTTTTCTTCACCTTTCATGCAATGCTAGCATAGTCATCTCTGGTAAGACTATCATCCCACTTTTGGGAGAATGTATGTTATACTGAGGAAAGGACTTCACATAGCTGTAGCCTAACAGATCAAACATCTGAAGCTATAAAAGGAAAGCCAGAGTCTTCTACTAGCCTCTGTCTAGAAGGATGTGCTGTACTGCTTTCCAGGTTCCCCAATAAATCAGTGTGTCAACAGAAAGGACACACATGACTATAGAAAGATACTCTAGCCACCTAGAAAGGCAGCACCTTTCTGAACAGAGATGGACAATTAATCTTGCATTTTCTTTGACCTGTGGTACTTCCAATCTCTTCTTTCTGTGACCTCCCAAAGATTGACTGCCTTAGGGAGAATGAAATAGTGTAAAAGAAAGAAAAAAGAAAACATGCTTAAATAGTCAAATTCAGGATTTAGAACAGATAAAAATTATGTTGTCTTGTGACTGGAAGACTGTTTTGGATTCATCTGACCTCCTCCACCATCCAATTGCTCCCCAGAGCCACAGAGCTTTATTGAATGTACTACAGAAATGTCTTGTTTCTCCAACACAGAGGACAAGCAACATTTACAAATTCTAAACCAGCCTAGACATCAGAGATTACACACCAGGGTATTCAGATTTCTGTAGACACAAGTAATGATCTCAAGCCCTAAATCTGATCTAAATCTGATCACATCCAGTGTATTGCAACAATCATGCATGTACAACTCAGAAACATGATTACTTTGGTGTCACAAGACAGACAGTATATTGACGAATACTGTCAATCTAGCATGTTTAGGCTCATTTTGTTTTGAGGCCTTTTCCTGATCATTTAAAAAGAAGAAACAAAAGGAAAAAGCATATGCAAATAGCTTTGCAATTTCCTAAGCATTCTAGAGAGACTTTCTAAAGAGAGCCGTTAGTTCTGTGTACAGTAAGAAGGACTAGTTTGATCCCAAAATAGGGCCAACAGTCTGCTTGCAATTCACTAAGTTAAAAGAGCATCCTGGAAGAAAACCATCAATGTCTTTGAGTAGGACTTCCACATCAAACTGAAGTCCACCTTCTTTGCTAGAGGAAATAGGAAAAAGTCACTTTTTAAAAGTATATCTAATCCATTTCAAACAGTCAAAGCTGTGATTATGCCATCCCTGATTTCATTTGAAGTCTACTCATTTATGACATGTTCCCTCATAACCAATTAAATGAATAACCAAGCAGCCTTCTCTAAAAGAACTAGATTCACACACTAGTAATGAGGGTTTGGAGGAAAGGCAGAATTGATTAATAAATTCTGAAACTTCCTTGTAAGGAATGCCTAGCAGGAAAAAAAAAAGGCAAAAAAGTTTTTAAAAGGGGATTTGTTTTCATTCAAACAGAAATGTCTACCACCAAGAACTTTATTTCTGAAGCAGCCATAGAAATTAAGACAAGTGGTCCTGGTCTTTGAGATTCCCATTGAAATACATTTTCTACTTTTTAACAGGTTCAATTGAGAGGACTGTAAGCAATGGAACTACTGCTTGTTTCCTCCCTACTTGAAGGTTCACAGGTCTTATTTTTCATCAGGATATGCTTGCAAATATGTGCTTTCACAAGCATCTTATTGCTTAGGAATCTAGTAAGGCTATGTAAAGTCTAATGCAATTTTATCAAATTCATGCAGGAAAAAAAGTTTTCCCCTCACTCCTGGGAAATAGCAAGTTTGTTTTTTTTTCTTTAAAAAAACTGTCAGTAAAAGTAGCATTTCCCTTAACAAATGCCAATCTTTGGTAATTTCAACTAAATCTATGTCATCTCTCGAAACTTTCATTCCAAGGAATTGTAATTAAAAGGTCAAGAACATCGAAATATAGCACAACATGTATTAGCACATCTTGATTAAACAAAGAACACTTAGAGATACATTTTGTCAAGGCTGTAAAGATTCTTTATACCTCAGGCATTTAAATGAACTTCACTAATAGGTCTCTTAAGCTTTTGTTTTTTATGTGTCGTCTCCATGAAGTCTGCATTCTAAGTTTAATTGCACATGAATGAATTAAGCATCTCTCTGTGTGTGTGTGTGTGTGTGTGTGTGTGTGTTAAAAATGGTGATAGAATGCAATAGAGAAACAGAAAATGGGCCTGGGAAAGGAAAAAAAAACCTTTTTGCCTCTTGATTTCTGTGGGCCATTCCCAACACACTTTACAATCATAAATCCCAAGCACTGTAAGCCTTCCCCAATATGAGGGTCAGTACAAATAGAACATGCAGATGAATAATTCACTTGTTGAAGGTCTGGACACAAGCAATATTTCATGGGATTATGTACTCTAATCATAAAAGAGGCACATTTATAAATGCAAAAGCCTTCTATCAGTCAGATAAAAGTTAAGGAACTCCACTTTGTTTACATAGACATCCTTTCTCATCAGCACTTGAAAAGTTAATAGCATTCTAAGGAGAGGCATTATGTTCTAAAGAACATAATATACTGGGCCAACTCTGTGACTCAGTCCAGCAAGCAAACAGTCTTGCATGAACTCTGTGGTTTTCAAGACTGTGCTTAGTAATTTCCCCCCATACAAAACTCATGGTGATGCTGATCACTGCCCTGTAGATTTGCAGAACTATTTCAAAGCCTGTACATGTATATTCTTTTACCCACATCACTCCTCTTCTTGAATCTACAAGAATGATGAATTTCAAGGATCTTGTATTGAAATCATTCCAAGCCTCAGTTTCTTGTCTATATAATGCCAGTGTTAAACCTGTCCCACCCTCCCTATTGTGAGAAATAGATAAAACATATAAATGTTCCCTGAAAACTCCCTCCACCAAAATGTCAGAATAACATTTCATCAATATAAACAATCTATACAGTACACACTAGTAACTGATCATTTAGAAATCTTTCCAGGTTTCATATCTAATGAAAATTCCTGCCCAGAGAATAGGGAATGTGTCCAGCTCCACTAGAAAACATCTGTGTAGGTGACCAGAGGGAGAGAACGAGTAACATACTTGAAAATGTAGAAAGGATGCAAGGATACCATGAAAGAAATTCAAAAAGTAAAGTATGTCTCCAATAGAGGTGAGCCAAAACAAAATTCTGGACTAAGTTGATAACCAATAAATATATAATTTGTTTTAATTGCATATCTGGGAATTTGGCCCAACTTGTCCTTCGGAGTTCTCTATAATAGTCTAAAACTATCTTATTTTAGGCTTAGAAGTTATCTGAGAAGGTAGGTGTGGCTCCTGGCCAATGCAAAGTATTCTGACCCTTTGGGGCCTGTGATAGGCATTGTTCCCTCCAACTTCCATTTGACTACTTGGATTAGCCTTTAATGTGCCTGGAAGTAATGACTCATCCCAAGACATGGTTAAATGGGGAAAATGCTTGATAGGTCCATCTATCTCAAATGAGGAATAGATCTGAATCAGGGAGCCTGAAGTGTCCCTGGTTTACACTTAGATCTGGAGATAATCATTATAGGAAAACATCTGAAAGTTGACCTCAGATATGGCCTAGCACTGATACCTCATTCAGGTTATTTGTATCAGAACTATCATTTAACATATATTACTGTCCAAAGACAAATTTTTCTCAAATTCCAGGTACAGCTTTGCTTATCAATATGGCATTGCTTCTTGAAATAAAATAATGTTTTCAGCACAGAAGCCATTAGTAGTTGTTAAGTATACGTATTTATGTAATATAATAAAATTAGCTCAGCACCCTGATTTTTAAAAATAATTACTATTCTTTTATATGTCTTTAGAAAATATCCAAAAATTACCAATTCCACGTCTGGGTTAAATCCACAAAAAATAAAATAAAAGATTCCCTTTTCTTTCAGCAGACAAAAAAATCAAACCCAGGATTGCAATACAAATGGCTCCACTATTTCTAGCGTTTTCATAAATATTTCCTTAAAATATATCTTTAAAACTTTCCTTGTTTTGGAAACTACCCTCTTTTAAAAGGATAGGAGGAGAATCTTTCACATTTTATGATACCCTTTAGAGACAACAAAGCAAGAGCCAAGTCCTGAGTTGATGGATGAGCCAATGAACTAACCTGGCTGCAAATGGGAATGGCCTGGGGAGCTTGTTAAATAAAAATGGGAAGGCCTGCTCCCAGATGTGCTGAATCAAAACTTCCAAAGGCAGGACCAAGGAATCTGTGTTTTTAAATAGTTCTAAACATCTGTATTAGCTCAGCCCATCCTCAGGTATTATCTGTGCTCTCCTCTGAGAATTCTCACATCTCTCTCTAGCTCTGACCTTTCTACTGAGCACCAGACAAGCTCCCCTGGGCATCTTAAGGGCAACTCAAAGCAACAAGACCAAAAGGCTGAATCCACCTCTTTTCCTCTCCAACCGGCTCCTTCTTCAAGTCAAATCTCAGATTGTTTTTGTTAAGATTTTATTTTAAAAACAGAGTGGTGTCAATAATAGACTCACTGAGAGAGAAATTAGGGAAAAAATTCCTTTTACAATAGCATCCAAAAAAATGAAGTATCTAGGAATCAATCTAACAAAGGAAGCAAAAGACCTCTACACTGAAAAGTACAGCACTCTGAAAAAAGAGATAGAAGAGGATATAAGATAATGGAAAGATATCCCTCGCTCCTTGGTAGAAAGAACCAATATAGTGAAAATGGCCATACTTCCAAAACTATTATATAGATTCAATGCAATGCTGATTGAAATTCCAACAATATACTTCACAGAACTAGAGAAAACAATCCAAAAATTCATTTGGAACCAGAAGAGACCTAGAATAGTAAAAACAATTCTAAGCAACAGAGACATGGCTGGGGGTATCACATTCCCCAACCTGAAACTATACTACAAAGCTACTGTGATAAAAACAGCATGGTACGGGCAAAAGAACAGACCGGAGGATCAGTGGAATAGATTAGAAGATGCAGAAACAACTCCAGACATACTCAGCCACCTCATCTTTGACAAAAGAGCCAATGAGCCTCACTGGAAAAAAGATAGCTTATTTAATAAATGGTGTGGGAAAAACTGGATTTCAACCTGCCAAAGATTAAAACTAGACCCTTACCTATCACCATGCACTAAACTAAGATTGAAGTGGATTAAAGATCTAAATATTAAGACAGAAACACTAAACTTGCTGGAAGATAAGTTAGGTAGAACTCTTGAAGGCATTGGCATAGGAAAAGACCTTATGAACAAAACCTCAGTAACACAGTAACACGGGAACTAGCACAAAGAATCAACAACTGGGATCTCATCTTATTAAAAAGCTTCTGCACTGCAACAGAAATCACCAACAGAGCTAAGAGACAACCTACAATGTGGAGAAAAAATTTTAGCAGCTGTATCTTAGACAAAGGACTACTATCTAGAATATATAAAGAACTAAAAAAAAAATCAGAACCCCCAAATTCAAAGACCCAATTCAAAAATGGGCATCTGAAATGAACAGACATTTCTCAGACAAAGAAGTAAAAGCAGCAAATATATGAAAAAATGCTCAACATCACTGGTCATTCGAGAGATGCAGATGAAAACAACACTGAGATTCCACCTCACCCCACAAAGAATGGCTGCTAGCAAGAAATCAACCAATAACAAATGCTGGAGGGGGTGTGGGGAGAAAGGAACCCTTCTCCATTGTTGGTGGGAGTGCAGACTGATGCAACCACTGTGGAAATCAGTATGGAAATACCTCGAAGAACTAGGGCTAGAGGTCCCATTTGACCCAGCTATTCCCCTGCTGGGTATCTTCCCCAAAGAATTAGAAGAATCCTACCACAGCGATATATGTGCACCCATGTTTATAGTGGTACAGTTTGTAATAGTGAAAGCTTGGAAACAGCCCAAGTGTCCATCAACTGGAAACTGGATAAAGAAGATGTGGTTTTTGTTTTTTGTGGGTTTTTTTTGGTACCAGGGATCAAACTTGGGACCTTGTGCTTCAGAGGCAGGCACCAGAACCGCTGAGCTAAGTCCCCAGCCTAAGATGTGATTTTTTTATAAAATGGAGTATTACTCAACCATAAAAAATGAGAAACTGGAGACATTTATAGCTAAATGGATGCGTATTGAGGTGATACTCTTGAGTGACATAAGTAGGGCACACATGTGTAAATACCAAATAGTTTCTCTAGTGTGAGAAACTGAAAGTGTAAATAAGCACTAAAAGTTATAATAGATAATGTGAAATAAGAAGAAAAAGGGCAAAGGGGAAGGGGAATTCGGACGGGTACGGGAAAGGGAATGGAATTAATATAAGAAAATGAAAAATGGAAACAAAGTCTTTGTAAATAGGAAGGGATGGAGGGTTTGAAGCGGGGGCAGGGGAAGGGGGAAAAATCAGAACCAAGAGAGAATACGTACAGGTGCAAATTTCCAATGATGAATGTCATTATAGTGTATACCTAAAATGTACCAATAAAATAAATTTTTTTAAAAACCCTTATTACTGTACGTTTTCCCTTTTCTCCATACTGCATATATTTTTTAAAAAGCACTGTACTCTAAGAAATCTCCACTTAAAAAAATCTGACAGGTGTATTTATTATATTATCTGGATGCAAAGGTGGAATACTACCACTAGATACTATATAGGTATCCATTGAAATTAGTTCTGATTAGTGTATCAGTGACATCACAAAGACATATTCCACCATCAGTTTTTTTCCAAGTGACAAATTATTTACCTTGTTACACAAAATCAGGCATATCTGGGTCAAAACTGGCTCTGGAGTTGTGGTGAGTATAAGAAGAGGAAAAAAAAAATCAAACAAATACACAAAGTTGTGTCACAAACTTGACCACAAACTGGTAGTGGGTCATCTACAGGGCTTCATCTTTGGCCACTCCCCTTCACTCATCCCCAAATATCCCCCATCCCATCTCATACTAGGAAAAATATAAAGCTGAATGACCTAGCCTAGATATCCCTCTTCCTGAACACTTGAGGAAAAGAACTGAGCCCATAAAAAAGGGAACAAAGGACTTGGGACAGTGTAATATAAATTCAGATTATAGGCCAAAGTTAGAGCTAGATGCAAGACAGCTTCTCTTTGAATCTAGTCACTAGTGAATTCTTCCTTCTCTGCCTCACAATACACAATTCCCTACTCTCAATTACGACACAAAATGATGATACAGTTGGAAAAAGCTCAAGCTTGGGAATCAGCCTAATCTAGTCACCTTGCTGATTACTGTTTATAACTTTAAGCAAATTTATTAACCTCTCTGACACTCAGTTTCTTCTTTTATAAAGAGATGATACTGAGGAAAGCAGAAGCACCACATCCAAGATGATGGATAACAGGAGGCTGTTAAAAAAAAAGAGCATGAAGAACGGTACAAATGCAGAATTAACAACTTCCCAAATATCCAGGCTGACAAAGTCAATTGAATGAATTGGCAAGGCCTATTGTTCCTGATAACCTTTCCATTAAATAAAGGGGCCTTCAAAATCAACTTTCCAGCAGAATGCTCATTCAAAGCACTAAAGATCACATTTAAAGCAAGTATCTATCACCCGAACATCAATGAAAAGGGATAAATCAGTCTGCCAGTAGTTAGTGCTGAAAATCGGAGGCTATCAACTAAAACTGATCAAATTAATCTAGTACCTCAAATCATCTAGCCTTCACAGCACTTATGAACATCCAAGTCCCAGCACCCACTTTGGGCTAACCGAGTTGAAGAATAAGAACTGCAAAATATTCCGTAAGTCTGCTGAAGAATTATGGCCAAAAGCGACCTATGGACTAAGATCTGTCATGAATTATTCCAGAAAGTATGAGCAGAGCCCTGAGTAGTGCATTTAGGCATCGCATAAAGCAAGACTGTAGAAAACTGACATGTGCCACCACCTGGCATTTGCTTGTGGCAGTTACTAACCTTCTACAGTTTCTTAATCAAAAATGTTCCAAATAACCTGTAAAGGAAAGATTTAAAATATCAGAAGTTTAAAATGGGTGTGTGTGTGGAGAGAGAGAGAGAGAGAGAGAGAGAGAGAGAGAGAGAGAGAGAGAGAGAAAACAGTTAATAGTATTAATGGTACCTAACTCCTAATTCCTAAGGTTATTGAGAGGAGTTAGTGAAAAATCACATGTAAATTGCATGACATGTAGCAGGTCCTGTATAAATAGTATTTATTGTCCTAATCATCAACATCACCACCACCACCACCACCACCACCACTACCATCATCATCATCATCATCAAGTGCCTTAAAGAATTAATTTAAATTTCTATTTTAAACTTTATTGTTTCAAAGTATTAGGTTAAAACATATCAAATGGCCATTTCTGCAGATTTAAAAAGTCAGTTATCAGCAATTTATGTGGTTCATCCTAACATTTTAAGAAGTCTACCCTAGGAAAAGACTACACTATGTCTGATACTTGAATAAAGATGGGAAAGACACAGCCTGATTCCTTGGAACTAAGGAAAGTGAAGGACTACATGTGGTTTTAGGATGACTACCTGATGCTTAGTGCAACTAAATAAAATACCCATGGTTCTCTATGACACAAGGAACAAAAGCAGAATGTGGGAAGTTCTCTATCTTGTTTTCATTTTTATTGCTGGAGTTCCCTACAGGCCCATAACAATGTGATTTCCTTCTCTCCTTCTGCAACAAGACAAAGATACAAGAGTCACTGAGGCTAATATCAAAATTGATTAGGAGTGATAAGATCACAAAAATCTTAAAATTTTATCCCTAAGTTAGAAGTGTTTGGTCTATCTTTGCTGAGAAGTTACAACCAAAGTAACAGTATAGTGATCAAAGCAGAACATTCTTCATTTGAAGTACTAACCTGAGTCAGTAGTCAAGTTCAGTTAGGAAGTTTTGCATGGTTCAAGTCTGAAGAAATGCCTGGTCTTGATTTAGCACTCTGATCAATTCTCTTGTTTATACATTGAAAGAAATTATGCAGATTTTCAAAACATTTCAAGAGGTGATTGTTAAAATTTGGATCACTTTAGGGAAAAGAAAAAGTATGAGAAAAGGAAAAAAGTGGAAACAAATTACTTGTAAATAGGGAAGGGTGGAGGGGGTGAAGGGAGGGCTGGGAAAGGGGAAAAAATAAGAAACAAGATACATCATGTAAAGGTACAAGATCCCAATGATGAATGTAACTATATTGTATACCTAAAATGTACCAATAAATACACTTAATAAAAAAAATTGGGATCACTTACTTTAACCCTGTGGAGGTCGTGGATTGGGTGTTACTCCTTCCCTTACCAATATATAAGAGTTTGTATCTCTCTGATCAGCAGTGACTTCCAAAGGGTTAATGGAATTCTAAGGGTTCATTTTCAGGAAAGGCTAAAGGAGTGAGAAAAGAATTCTACAGCACATTCACACTTCAACAAGCACTGGGAGAAATAGTTTGAATCTAACACATTTGCTTGAGTAACAGGCACAGGGCAAAAGAAGAAGTAAGAGTCTCTAGAGGGTGACCTTGCTAAAGCAGGCAAATGCTGATTAGTGGCTCATAGGCTAGTAGCTTTTTCTGCAATGGAACAGGCTGACAAGGGGACAGGCACAGTGAAGGGATATGCACCAAAAACAAATCATTGACATGTATTGGGTATGTATCACGTGGCCAGGCACTGTGCTTGAGAGATGTACAAATGTGCAAAAGATAATGTCAAATGGTAAAGCTAATTTGCCTTCATTCTCTACTGCCATGGTTCTCAAGGTGTGGTCTCTGGAACAGCAGCATCGACATTACCAGGGAGCATGTTAGAAACATGAATTCCTGAGACCTCCCCTGGACTGGCTGAGAAAATGCTAGGGCCACTGTGATGTGTTTTAACAAGTCCTCCACGGATTCTGAAGCAAGATCAAGTTAAAGAACCACTAATGTGGTACACTGTCATCTCCAGCTTGGTTCCCTGCCTCACAAACATTTCTACCAATCCAAAGCAACATCTGAGCAAACAGAAAGCAACGCTGTTGACACTACCAGCCAACTGCGGAAAGCTAAGACACGAAAATGGCATTGCCATGACTTGGGTACACTACCATGAAGCGATCATGAGAGTAGCCTGAGAATAAGGAGGAGAAGTGTCCACAAAACACAAACATTAAAATGAGACAGGGCCCACAGGGTTGTTCCCTAGAAGAAAGGCAGAGTGCATAATGAAAACCATGCCCTCAAGACAAGGAGAAATTCACCACACTGCCTTTCCTTCTTAGTCTCAAGTGACAGTTTGATTTTTCAAAGAAATCCATATGTGTTGGGGAAAGAAAATGGGGGAGGTGCATCATTCAATCACAAAATATAAATCATATCTTAGAATGCTTCATAAATAGAAAACTGAGTCAATAGACTTTGGGCCATACAGAAATTGAGTACAAGAACACTGCGGCCAGTGGGGAAATATACCTGGTCCTTATAAGCCATAATATCAGGGAGGAGGAAAACCCAGAATCATTTATGTTTGAAAGCAGGGCAGTATAATGGAAAAAGGCTGGGATTTTGAAGCCACCCACTTCTGCATTCCAATTCCACTTGCACCACTTACTAGCTGTGACACTATGGGCAAGTTTCCATACTTTCATGGGATTTTTGTGAGAATTAAGTGAGACAATGTATTTAAAGTGCCTAGCGCACAGTATTATAAAACCAGAAAATAACCAAATACCTATTCTAACTTTACAAATTTATACCACCACCTACAGTTTCTACTGTATTCCTATACATGCCCCCACATACAAAAATACATAATGCACAAAATGAAATTTCATACATAATAAATATGATAGTCCTTGGCTTCAAGTATTCCCAAATACAAACACCAAACATGTATACACGCCAAAGAAGTTTCGAATGAATTAGAAAGTTGTTTTGTACAACTGGGAGACTAGCAATGGCAAACCACTTGCTTAGCATTCACAAGACCCTAGGTTCCAACCACAGCACCACAAATAAGTTGCCTTATTGGGACAGTCTCTCACTATGTAGTCTCTCACACTGGCCTTGAACTTGCTGTGTATCCTGGGCTGGCCTAGAACTCATGATCCTCCTGCCTCAGCCTCCTAAGTGCTGGTATCACAGGTATACACCATCATGTCTGGTTCAAAAGGTGCTTTTTTAATCTTCTGAATCAAGTCTCATTTTCCTAATTATTTCCTTGTTACATGGCTAATGGAGTGGAGAAAAGCCAGGAGATGGAGAAACACCACAAGGAAATGAGTAAGGAGAGGAAGACTTTTAAAATGTCAACTACACACACTGTGCAAAAGAGAAACAAGAGTAGTACAGAAGCAGATGACTCAGAAAAGTAAATAATTGACTAACCCACAGCTATACTTACACAATTGTATAGGCCTCCAACAACAAATGTTCTAGGAAGCTCACTTACAATGAAGTAACTTATGCTAGTGTTCTTTTTTAAAGTGGTTTGTTAAAATCTATAGTTTGTGAAGCCAAGTGGCTGGCTTGCCTGGCTATCCAGAGGTTTAATTTGAGGGGGAAGAGGAACATCTCAGGGTGATTAATTCACTAGGTAGAAAATACCAACTAGCAAGGAGAAAAGGAGAGAAGATAGAGCTAGAGACCACAGCTATACCCCACATCCCGACAGTCTAGCCTTAGTTATCCTTATAATCCGAATGTCCACCAGTGCTGTGCTGTCACTCCTGGTCACAGAACAGTCTCCTACTAGGAGGCATTAGACAAACATATGAAAGAACTCACACTGGCTTGGAGAATCAATAGTGACACTCAGCAATGCTATTTGGTCAACAAATGATTATTGAACTATACATAAAAGGGAAGTGAGATATTGATTTTAATGTTAAGGGCCTTGTATCAATCACATTCATATTTCCATTAGGATTTGACAATATTTTTTGGACAATATTTTTATTTTATAGGTCTGTGTTTCCCTGTGTCCTAAAACTCACATGTATAATTTCTCTATCATCTCTATTACTGGTAATGAAGTTTCTAACAAGAAAGTGTGCTGTTGCAGCCCATCCTCTTCATTACTAAGTGCATCACTAAGCTCCTTGTCTATCACCAGGGCAAATGAATCTAATGCGTGAACAAAGACCAAAGAAGATACACAGGATAACAGCAAGAGGATACTGAGCATTACGTTTATAAATTTAATCCAAGCTTCTGGTCAATTTACTTTCAGTTACATTTTGTTCAGTTTCAAAACACAGCTCAGCCACAGTTGAGAGTTGCACTCATTCTCACCTCTTACCCAGAAGCACAAGCTCAAGTTCATTATCTGAGGAAAAAATGTACTCCATTGCCTTCCCTTGCTGGTTACCAGATAATCATCCAAGTATGGCTAGTCTGAAAAGTGTGCCTCAGAATCAATGAAAGATTCACTTGCTTCCAATTTTAAAAGAAAAAATAATTTTGAATTTGAACTCTGAGTGTTTCCATATCTAATTGGCTTTGCTTCTATGGGTTTATCACCCTTCCTAAACTATAGAAAAGTGGGGGAAAGACCTCCAATGAGTTTGCAATAGGGCTTCAACCACTATTAGTGTACACTTACTTAGTTGTAAAGCTCTGGTTTTGGAGGGAAGAAGCGCTGGAGATTCTACTGAAAAGTTTTATGTCTGAATGCTATTCACTGGACAGGAACAAACTATGAGAAAGAGGTAGCTTTGCGCTCTATGTCCTTTCACGTTGCTGGAATGATGAGGCAGGGGAAATAGTTGAAAGAGATCTGGGCTGGAAGTTGGAAAACCTGGATCAGAACCAGTGATTGCTGCTTCAGTCTCCATTTACTCTTCTAAAGAGAACAGTCTAGATGCTTTCTCAAGCCTCTTACACCTAGGCATCCAGGTCATCTATGTGAATAGCACTAGTCCTGGTTTATACCTTGCAGAGCAAAAAATCTGTTAATTATTTCAGCACTTCCTTTCACTCTAAAAAGTGTCCCTGTTTGGACAATAATTTATACTGTCATTCTCTCTGTAAGTCATTCAGAAATAGAGGTTTTGTATTTCGATATGCAGCTCTAGCTAATTACATCTCTGTAGTATAACATGTAAAATTACAGAGCTTCGTTCCTTAAGGAAGGAAGAAGGGGAAAGGAGAATAGAAGAAAAGGAGAGAGAAGATGATAGAAGGAAGGAAGAGGGGAAGGAAGGGACTTTAAACTCAGTGAAATAAAAAGAAACAAATTTTAATAAGAGGAACACGAAGTTGAGATGCACTCATTTGGCGAAAGACATATAAAGACTCTCCTAACTGAAATTGGTGTGGGTTTTTTTCCCTTGTTTTTTGTTTATTTCAAAACAATTATACAGGAAATTCTCCTATGTAATTCAGCTCCTGTGAGGTAATTTTAAATCTCTGTTGCATATCTAGAGAGAGTTATTTATACTCTGCCTTATGGGCACTGATGTTGCTTAAAGGGACTCATTCCTTTTAACATCAAATATCATTTACATACAGTGTAGGTCAATGCACATAAGTTAAACTGAGAGCAAGAGGTCGAGTTGTAAAGTTAACCATTTTAGAGTCACCTAATCAACACAGCTGCTCTGGTAGGCTGAAATCTGCCTCATGTATTCACAAACAGTTCCCAACAGAATAATCACAAAGTTTAGGGGTGCTAGTTTAAACTTGTCATGAGAACTTCAGGCTTAAATGATTTAATTTTGAAGCTAGTTTAATTCTTAGACAAATATCTGGACCTAAGTAAAATGTGTAATTCTTGCGTAAATATTTTAGTTAAAAGCCAAATAAGGCAAAGAGATTTTGCTGAAAACAGTGATGAAAGACCCCAATCCTCTTTTTCTGGGATGAAAAAAAGGTCTACAGAGAGCTATTGTGAAACTCAAAACTCTAGTTAAACTAATGAAATAGCCCAAAACTTTAACAGACATCATTATTATTGGACAAAATTTTATTGACCCTATATTGAAATTTAAATGCAGAATCTCCATTCTTTCAAGCTAGCGATGGATATGGACGTGTCTAATGGACTTCATCATGTAAACATACGCAGATACTCTGGTGAAAACATATATAGCAGACAGGTTTAGTTTCAAAACCATTTATCCTTCTAGCTGGAAGGATGTACTCTTTATTCCAAAGCCATCTGAGAAACAAAATGCTGTTAATGTTTAAGCTCAAATGAGTTTGGATCTCACTGTGGTTGGATTAGGCTAGGTATACAGATGTGTTTGGAAAGCAGTAGCCTTGATTTCCATAAACCTATGGCAAACTGGGGTGGAGGGTGATGGGCACAGGGAGGTGGTGTGGAACAACTGAGGAAATAAAAAGAGGCCTCAGTCCAGATCTCCCAGGCTTGACATTAAATTGATCTCACTGCCTGGGACAGACTCAAGTTTCTTCAGTTATAACTGGATTCGTTTCCTCTTGGCTGTGAGCCTGCCTGGCAGTTTAGTTTCCAATCTCTCTACTCTGTTCACCACCACTACTCAAATAACAAAATCTACTGCCTGTAAATAGGTAAGCCTATTTAGTTTCCCTAAAACCAGTTCTCTTCTGTTCCCCGCAAAAGGAAACAAATAAACACAAGATGTCCTACCTCCTGTGAGCTTGTCTCTGACTCAGGAAGCTCATGTTCTTTGACTCTAGGAATCATATACCAGATAATCCAAGAAACAATCCTGTCCAGTGTTAAATTCTCTAGGTCTTTAGATAGATGTTTACATACCTCTCTAGGCTGCAGTATGACTATCAAAGTCACCTGCTTAAGACTTGTCTTCTGCTATAAGCTACGCTACTACCTGCCCCAATCTGAGGCTCAGTGTAGTGAAGGAAACATCTCCTAAGAAGGGGCCTATGCTGAACATTTTATCTGGGAAACTCTGTTTTCAGAGAATTCATTTGTCAACTTAAATAGCAAAGGTAGCAACTCCTGACAGAGTTTTTGACTTTACCAAATTTTCCCCATGGACTAGAAATCTAATTAAGTTTTCCCCGTTCTTGGCATGGCCAGTGCCTACTCATTCTGGCCTCCAAAAGCAGGCCTATAAAAAAGAGCTTTCAGCTCTTTTGGATCTCCTGGTAGCTGCTTAGCAATGCCTCTGTTAGGGCAAAGAATGTTCAAAAAGTAAGAGCTGTCCTAGCTCCTTAGCTAAAATGAACATCTACATCTTACTTACAAAGTTGATCACCATTCTGATAGCACTGGCTGTAGCAGAGATCAATAGATCTAATTACACTGGCCTATGTACTCTGAAGACTAATCCCTGGGGAAAGTATTACTGGTGGAAGCACTATGTGCAGCATTAAATATTAATGGCACACTCAGGTTTTTTGAAAGGATAGGTAAAGTCAGGAGATAGAAATTGGAAACAAAAAACAAAAAACCTTTGATTCTCTGGCCAGCATTAGAGAACCAGACTGCCAGTGAATGTCAATATCACGTCAATAATTCTGACACAGAATGAAAGAAATGTGGTGTACAGCCACCTATGAAATGGAAAAACACCAGGCCACATTTCTGGTGAGTTGCACAATTAATGAGGGTTTGGAACTAGTGGTGCACAGTGCAGCCAACAGTAGACAGTCCTCTGGTTAATATTCTGGAGGGCATGATAATGCTTCTTCATCCCACTCTCCTCACTGGAATACCCTAGTAGACTCGGGTCCTTGCACTTGAGCAGCGGGCGGCGAAACCACTGAGCTAAATCCCCGGCCCTCTAGTAGACATTTTAATGTCCACACAGACATGGGCACTTTGTGGGAAAGGTGGATGAGCAGCATTAAGATGCCACTCTACAATGCACAGGCTTCTTGAGCATAGATGGCATGTGCCATAGAAAAATGGCCCCTTAGCTCCAGGATGGGGTTCAACCAAACAAATGTCAGAAATTTAAAGGAGCCGAATCTGCTGTTGTGGTGTCAAGGAATGCAGAAGAAACATCTGCAGAATGGCATCTTGCAGGCTGTTAGGGCACACAATGAGGTTTGGAGCATGGCGAACCGACAGCTGTGCTTTTAGTGGACATTTTCGGACGCAGAGGTCACTGGAGAAATATGTCAGTTGGCGTGGTAAGTTACCCTATGCTAAGCGAAACCAGATCAAATTTTTGGCTGGTTACCCAGGACACTCCAGGATACCTCCTCTATAATACGATTTTCAACCCACATCCTCCTTCAGCAAAGGGAGTATTTGTTTACTTGGTTTTCCCTTTTCTCTGAAGCACACATACTTTGTGGGGCTCCTTGTCAGAAATAGTTCCCCACCCTGGAATGAAATCTGCTGATGTGGTTTCCTAAAACTGAGGCTTGTCTGCTCACTAGGAGAGACAAACAGTTTCAATTAAGGACAGCACATAAGCTTTGTTTGAGATGCTACATTCTGTCAAAGCCCAAGCAAGCCAGGGCAAGTGCACATAACAAAGTTTTAAGGTCTGTGGAATAGTCATAGTTTTATCAGAATCCCAGAGTCCTGGGAGGTCAACAGTGGAAGAGACTCAGAGTTCCACTTTGCTTGATGCTCTTGTTTAACAAAATTTTTCTGGGAATGAGGAGCATGAGGCGCCCAGCCCAGCACAAGTACATTTTGGCAGCAGGTTTTTAGCAGCACATTTTCAGACTTTAAACTTTGAAAGTTTGATAAGTCAACCAAGTTGATAAACAAATGTATCAAGCAACTACATGGGTACCACAAACTGTCACAAGAGAGCAAATAAGAGCAAGACCTAATTTGTACATGTAGGTACTTTGATGGAAGAATAAATAAAAAATAAAAGGAGCAGCAAAAAATCTAGTTTCATATTTTGCAATACTAAAAACCTTTAAGTAGCATGCAAACCATGCAGAACAGTATATAAGGCACTATTTGAGTAGTGTAGACAATAAATGCAAAAGAAATTAGGAAATGGCAAGATCTGTGGGGACTGTGGCTGTAAGGGAAGAGACAGGAGCTGGGGCTTGAAGGAAGACTGAAGGAATGAGGTCAGGCAATGCAGAATGAGGAAATCACATGAGCAAACTTTCAGAGGCAGTAGTGAAGCATGCATTGTGAGAGGACATTTAGGAGAGATAATTTGATGTACACTCCTTGCTGGGAGCAAGCCAAGATTGGTGAAGTAACAGCAGGGGCCAGTTTCTGGCAGGCCTGAAAGTTCAGACAGAGGATTTTATGTGCTGCGAGCTAAGCATTAGGGAGACATTTTATGCTCTTGAACAGGAAATAATAGCTCTCTCCTGAAAGCTTACAATGTGCTAGCACTGTGCTAAGTCCCTTACATGGATTATCTCATTTAATCTTCACAACAAGCATATGGGGTAGGAATATGATTACCCATATTTCCAAATGGGGAAAATGGGGACCAGAAATATTAAGCAACTTAGCTAAGGGTTACACTGCAAAGAAAAAGAAGATCAGGACTAGAACGTCGATTTGCCTGATTCCATGACCATGAATACTATGCCTTTAAATACCATGTTCTAAGTGATCAAGTTATTTTTCAAAATATTAATCAGGAGTTTATTGTAAAACAAAGATTGTTACAAAGCAAGCATACTGGCTAAGAGCAATCTCAAGAATCCAGACACAAGAAGAAGAGGTCTCAAGACAAGATGGTAAAAATAACAGAGGACGGACAAATCCTAAGACAATGTTAATGTATTGGATGTACAAGAGAAGGCAAAAGATGGCTTGGAATGGAGTACTGGCAATAGCAAAAGATGGAAAGAAGGGAGGAAGAGTAACCACCTTACACAGATCTGGTATAAAGGAGGATGTTAAGGTTTAAGCATGTTGAGTTCATGGGGACAATGGAAAACAGAAGGTATGAGCCTGAAGATACAATATAGGACTTTTGTTTTGGTTGTGGTGCCTAATAAAATCTATGAACCCATTCTCTGGAAAATGCACATGTGTACATACATGAAAACTTGCATCACATTTCAGAGGACCAATGACTCCTCAAACCCCACCCACTGAACCTTTGATATAGCACATGTGCAATAAATTGAGGATGGAGATGTGGGGATTGGAGACTTATTCATAGTGGGTATCATATGAACCTGTCTTGGCTTCTAGGATCCTGCCCTTCCTGCCTCTTCTCCTACCCTTCTGATCACTATTTTTTTATTTCTTGCATTGGCTCCTACTCTTTTACCTATCCAGTAAAATTGAGAGTTAACCAAGAATCTAGAACATCCTTTTTTTCTCTCTACAGATTCAACTGATTAACTTGTATAGAGATTTTTGTAAGGATCAAATGAAATAATACAGAAGTTCCCCCTTAGCTGCAGTTTCACTTTCCACTGTTCCCATTACCTCTAATCAAACACGATAAAAACATTAAAGAAACAATGTAAAAATAAGCAATTCATAAGTTTTCAATTTCATGTCATCCTGAGCACTATGATGAAATCATGCACTGTCCTGCCCTGTCCCACCAGGGAAATGAATCATCACTCTGTGTACACATGCTGTGTATGCTACCTTTTCATTAGTCACTTAGCAGCCTTCTTGATTATCAGATCAAATATGGTTTGTGTTCAAGAAACCTTCGTTTTACCTAACAATTCTTATATTACTTAATAATAATCCCAATGTATAAGAGTAGTGATGCTGGCAATTCAGATATGCCAAATAGAAGACATAAAGTGCTTTCGTTACATGATAAGGCAAAAGTATTTAATTTAATAAGAAAATAAAAAATCATATGCTGAGGTTACTAAGATGCATGCTACAATAAGATATTTTGAAATGATGTTAACATGAATTTCATTGATAGTATATTGTAGTACTCATCCTATTTTATTACTGTTTTAATCTTTACTCTGCCTAATTTATAAATTAAACTTTATCACACGTGTGTATGAATAGGGAAGAAACATGGTATATATAAGGTTAGATACTTTCCTTGGTTTCAGGCATCCAATGGAACCTCGGAACATGTTCCTAGGAGATAAGGGGGAGGATGTGCATGTACTTTGAACAGCAAGTCCTTGGTTTGTAAAATGTCTTCATAAGTGACAGCCATGACAAGAACTTGAGAGCAACTGAGTGAACTTTCAAATAACTCCACTATCAGGACAACAGAATACAAAGTTGCTTGGGTGAGACAAGGAACAAGCCATCAAAGTAGTTTTGAGATGTTTCAAAAAAGACCAATGTTACCAAAGCTTTCTGGAGGAAGAGGAAGAAAGAGGATGCTTAGTGGTGTAATGTCCCACAACAAGGAGGAGGACAATAATGCTGAATTTAATTTGAATTCAAAGATACCTCAAGTTAAAAGTAAAAAAGGAGACTTCTTACCCAAGAGCAAAACAATCACTGCCAAGCAACACAGTGATGAAACTCCTGTCCAATAGGAGGCCTTGTACTGACACAAAAGACACCTGTTGTAATGGTAGTGAAAATTCCTAGTTTATAAGATAAATTTGATCCTTCTACCTCAGGAAACTTGGAAAATAAGCCCTCCAACAATATTCCAATAAGCTCAGAATACAGTTTTGAAGTTGAAACCTCCGAGGTTAAGCATCTCTCAGAAGCTAATTCTCCCATAATCAGGTTCCATGCATTTGGAACAATTACTGAGCCAAGAACTATGTGCAGACCAGGTTCCAGCAAGCTTTAAAATGAAACAGCACTCTCTTATCAGTCCCCAGCCTTCTCAAGGTACAAATCAGTTCCATGCTCTTATAGCTGCAAATAAAAGAATCAGGCTTCTTGTAAAAATTGGCAAGGTTTCTTCAAGTTTCAAGGAGCACAGCTTTTTTAGTTTCCTAAGCTATGGTGAGTGTTACTCTACAGTGTAACTGAGAAACTTCTACAGCTTCTTAGCTGTAGTTTTAACTTTCCTACAGCAAATGTGACAATTTTAGGGATCTAGTAGATAAAACTAGAGCTCTAATGATTGACTTTAAGTGCTTTCAGCTGCTCCTGAGTAACTTATTAGAAGTCAGCAACATTCCTGGGAAAGCTTGTTTATTTTTTTCCCAGCAACTGCATATTATCACTAGAAAATATGTGTATGGAAGAGGGAGAAGGTGGAGAGTATTTGAACTGTTTCTGTAAATAAACAACTCAGTGAGTATGATGCATAATTCCTAAAATTTGCATCTGCAAATTTGCATTTCAGATTTCTCAAAAATTACAATGCAAATAGCTGGCTTTTCATTCCTGCTTCTCCCCCTCCTGTGATCATCCCCATTTCCAGTCATGATTCACTAAATATTTTTCCCACTGGAAATTATAAAATGATATCCTAGCTCATTGTTTCATTTTATATTGAGCTTCATTGGGTTTTCAGACATTTACACTGTCAGCTCTCCTTCCCTTACTGTAAAATCTTTTTTATTGACAATTCAATCATGTCAAGTTTGGAAGAGGAGAGGCACTGATTTGATCAGCTATCATTGGATTTACAATATATAAATGACAGCACCATATCTGGCCCTCGTCTAAAGCAGCTGCCTTTTATCGATTTATATTCCACTAGCAAGGAAGAAAAATTGCAGCACAATGTAGTGGTATGGTCTAAGATCAATACCAATTTTTTTCTTAATGACACAAAGGCCAAGATAAGGACAGCATAAGTCAAAGCTAGACAGATCAAATTTGCCCGATATCCCTTTCAATTACTGAAGAACATGCACAGGGATGTATAACATTAAAGCAAAGGAGAATATTATTCCAAGTGGTTTAAAATTACGATACCAAACAAGACAGCTTAGCATCCTCCAGGAGATACAGAATTGAAATGAGACAAGAATGGAGCACCACCTACCCCCAGTCCCTGCACCTTGATCTAAAAGCAGTTGGGTGTTTCCAGACTTAGTCTAACTACACTGATTCAGATGTGTAAACCAAACAATGAAGATTTAAACCAGGACTTCAGCACCAAATGCCCTGGAATCCTTAAGTAATGGTATAGAACAACAGGTAACGAAGAGTGAAATACACTGGTTGCCCCCACAATAGAATATGTGTTACTGGAAGTTAAAAAGCAAATTACCCAAACAGCTTAACAAGTCCAATCAAGTGACAGGCCACATAAACTGGCGCAAGTTGTAAAGTTAAAACTATCTCCAATGGGGCAAAGGAAGGCTTCCAATCCCCAAATGAATCTGGGATGATTCCCTATTTCAGCAAAATAGGAGCTGGGTCGAAGTCAAAGTATTTCTTTCGAAAGATGATATTCTATGATTCCAAACAGTGTACCATGTTTATCATAACATGGCAAGTTAGGATAAGATCAGTTCAGAGGAATCCTGCACTGGAGACTCCTTTTGTGCTTTTCTGTGTTGATGGATTTTTAAGGCCTAGTACTAACACTTACAGGGTGAAGAGTTTTCCATTATTGAACTAAAGGCCCCTGCTACTTGCACGTCTTTCTGATAGGCCCCTTCCCTTCCATCCAACATAAGACAAACATGGCTATGCACTTTAAATGACAACAATTTTTGAATACAATCTCAATACAGATGGAGTCAATTATAGATAAACTGAGGTGTTCAAGAGAAATGTTTATGAAATCCTGCAAAGATTTTGTGAAATACATTGTGAAAGAAATTAAAATATCTGATCAGTGGCATAGTGATGATATTTGAGGACCTTCTACCTCTCAGCCTTCTATTTCCAGGTAAGAACAGCTTAAATGATCTATTAAAGGTAAAATAAGAACCACAACAGATTGAAAGAGCATGGATCTTTGGAATCAAGCAGGCTTGATTTCCATGCAGATTTTGCCATGGACTCAGTGTGATTAATCTTGGGCAAGTTACTCAGCCTTTCTGTATATAAGTGGCAGGCACAATGACAAGTGTGCTATAACTGTATCTCATTTGATCTTCACAACAATCCTATTAGGTTAATTTTAAAGATGAGAAAACTGAAGATTAGCAAGTTTAAGTAAATTTGCTTGAGGTTATACACAGAGGTAGAGTCTACATTCAAATCATAATCTATATGGTTCCAAAATCTATCCTTACTAATACTGTCATTGTGCTACAGGCCTTTAGTCTAGCCTAAGCTTGTCCTGTTTTCCTCATTGTCTTTCTGATCACCGAGTGTGTTAGCTTCATGTCACTTATGATGAAATACCTGACAGAATCTATGTATGAACTAAAGAGAGATTATTTTGGCTACTCATTAAGTAAAGACAGGTTTATTTTATTCTGGAGGTTCAATTCCAGAATTAGGCAATCAAACCTGTCTGGGCATCTTGTCTGGGCAGCACATGATGGTTGGAGTGCCCATCAGAGTTAGTAGTTACATCTCCATCCGGGAAGCAGAGAGAGATTAAGAAAGATCAGAGATCCACTGTCCCCTTCTATGGGATATCCCCAATGACCTAAGGACCTCCAACTAGGCCCCACTTCCAAAAATTCTACCTCCTTCCAATAGACTACTCTGGGATCAAGCCTTTGACTAATGGACCTTTGAGGAAAATTACACACAGTCAAACCATGCCATGAGGAAATCAAGTTGAAGCCACTAAGATAACCACAACAAAACTGTAAAATCCCATCTTTAATGTGAGTGGCCAATAACAACTTAGATGTAGGGTCAGGAAATGCTTCAGAATCAAACTTGGGAACATCGCTTCTTCAAGTCATGTTTCTTATCAGTGTCACCATGACAATATATCTAACTGGAAAGAAATGTGTCCCAAGCCTAAGGACTAGAATGGAAGTTTTAACAAGAATGCATAGGGAGACATACACCGTATGTCTTAAACAGTCAATTTTGACTTGATTTTCTATTTGTGCTGCTAATGTATTTTTTTCTTGCAAATTAGTGCAATATTTACTGATCATGACATCAGATGATGTAGTTTAGCTGTGGGCAACAGAAGTAGGCATTCAACCTGATGTGAAGTAATCAGAAACGGGATGCTTTGATTTCAATAAAATGTCATGTTGGGACTTTGTGCAGCAGTAAAGTTGAGGTTACCAGATGGGTTGTAGGGCTGGGAGATTTGGTAAAACTATTCTAGTGGTTACAGTTAGCACAATCAGGTTGTCAGAAGGCCAAAGAGGTAAGACAGAGAGAAAGAAATATACAAACATCAGAAGTCAGAGCAGGCAGGGGAGTCATGTGTTTGAGTGGAGCAAGTGGAAGGAAGTCCATACAAAAAATATTAATTAGGACACCTATTGTGTACCTGATACTCCCACAGAAAGACAATATCCACTGTCCTCAGCTAGCAGCAAAGAAGGTAAATAAGTCTGAGCAGTGAGAGCTCTTGATGGTAAAGGGCAACCTGTAAATTGCTGAGCAAAAAAAAATTAAAATTAAAATAGAGGAGCAAGTAGTTGATGAGTTAAAAAGAGTAAAGGAGCCGGTAAGGACCCCCGGGCTCGCCCACCAGCCTCCAGTTTGGCCGTGCACTTGGGGAGAGCAGGTGCAGGCTGAGTGCGCCCTGCTCAATCCAGCTTGTTCCGCACACTTCTACCACGAAACCCAACCAGAGACCCAGCCGGAGACCGAGCCAGACACCCAGCCAGAAACCGAACCGGAAACCCAGCCGGAAACCCAGCCGGAAACCCAGGTGAGGACCCCTGCACTCGCCAACCAGCCTCCAGCTTGGCCGCACGCCTGCAAAAACATCCCCCGCCCCCCAGCCTCTTGGCTGTACAGCTATTTGGAACCACACTACAGAGGCAAAGGGGAGCATAAAGACAATTTTCCTGCGCTGCAGAAGTGAACAACAGAGAGAGGGCCTCTCTCAGGCTCCCTGATGAAAAGTGAAGCCCACTGGAAAAGTGAAGAGAATCTCTGCAATAAAGGCACACCAGACCACCGTGCTGGGTAAATTGGAGGGATCATCACCTCCCATTGGAACCTGGACTATCTTCAGGGGAAAGGCAGCTGGAACCTGCAATAGAACCTTGCAGAGTTCAACCCTGCAGGAGGACAGGGAGCTCAACTTGGGACTTGCAGTCAGAAATCTGCCTGAATCTCATGAGTCTGTGACTGGCTTACTGAGACGCATTGACTTATAACTGCACACTGCTGCCCACGTTGTCTATTTTGACAGCACAGACATACCCTGAAGGAGGCTCTTCATTTTTATCTTTTATTTGTTATTTTCAAAATTACTATCTTTTTTGCTCTTATTTTTAGTTTTTTTTCTTCTTTGCTATTCTTTTAAAATTTTTATTTTTCTCTTTTTTCTTTCTTTTTTCTTTCTCTCTCTGTCTACCTCGCTCAATTGCTGTTCCACATTGTTCTTCAACTCCCTCTGTGTTCCGTTCTGCCCCTAATTCATATTTCTTCTTTATCTTTCTTTTCTTCTCTTTTCTTCTCTTGCCTGTGCCCTCTGGCCTCACTGCTAACCTTCCCCTATGCTTCTACTTACCTATTCCTCCCTCCCCAACTGCTTGTGACTCCCCATTCTGAAGGGCAAAGTTGCTATATTGAAGAGTGTATTCACTATAAACATCTAAATATTAAGACAGAAACACTAAACTTGCTGAAAGATAAGTTAGGTAGAACTCTTGAAGGCATTGGCATAGGAAAAGACTTTATGAACAAAACCTCAGTAACACAGTAACACGGGAACTAGCACAAAGAATCAACAACTGGGATCTCATCTTATTAAAAAGCTTCTGCACTGCAACAGAAATCACCAACAGAGCTAAGAGACAACCTACAATGTGGGAAAAAAATTTTAGCAGCTGTACCTTAGACAAAGGACTACTATGTGGAATATATAAAGAACTAAAAAAAAAATCAGACCCCCAAATTCAAAGACCCAATTCAAAAATGGGCATCTGAAATGAACAGACATTTCTCAGACAAAGAAGTAAAAGCAGCAAATATATGAAAAAATGCTCAACATCACTGGTCATTCGAGAGATGCAGATGAAAACAACACTGAGATTCCACCTCACCCCACAAAGAATGGCTGCTAGCAAGAAATCAACCAATAACAAATGCTGGCGGGGGTGTGGAGAGAAAGGAACCCTTCTTCATTGTTGGTTGGAGTACAGACTGGTGCAACCACTGTGGAAATCAGTATGGAGATACGTCAAAGAACTAGGGCTAGAGGTCTCATTTGACCCAGTTATTCCCCTGCTAGGTATCTTCCCAAAAGCATTAAAAGAATCATACCACAGCGATATATGTGCACCTATGTTTATAGCAGCACAGTTTGTAATAGCTAAAGTTTGGAAACAGCCCAAGTGCCCATCAACTGGAAAGTGGATAAAGAAGATGTGGGGTTTTTTTATAACATGGAGTACTACTCAGCCATAAAGAACGAGAAACTAGAGTCATTTATAGCTAAATGGATGTACTCAAGTGAAATAAATAGGACACACATGTGTAAATACCGAATAGTTTCTCTAGTGTGAGAAACTGGAAGTGTAAATAAGGATTAAAATGATTAAGATGAGTAATTGATAATTTGAAATAGGAAAAGGTCGAAAGGGGTAGGGCTGGTGGTGGGAGGGGAAGTGGAAAGGAAAGAAGGGAAAGAAAGAATTATGAGAACAGAAAAAAATGGAAATGAAGTCTATGTAAATAGGGAAGGGTGGAGGGGGTGAAGGGCGCACAGGTAATGGGGAAAAAATAAGAACCAAGATATATCATGTACAGGTATAAGCACCCAATGATAAATGTAAACACATTGTATACCTAAAATGTACCAATAAAAGAATTTTTAAAAAATAGAGTAAAGGAACGCAATTAAAGACTCCAAAACTAAAATCTCAGAGTGACTTGTTCAAGCATATTCGAACTTGGTCCAATGCCCAGCACATAGGAAATTTTCAACACATTTCTTAAAAGTTGCACAAGGGGCCGGGACTTTAGCTCAGTGGTTCCGCCACCTGCCTTGAAAGCACAAGGTCCCGAGTTTGATCCCCTGGTACCAAAGAAAAAAAAAGTTTCACAAGAAGGGTCATGCCTAAAAATCAAAGGATGTAAGTGTTTAAGTATATACTGAGTGGTATTTGTAGGCATATATCTGTATAGCAATATTTTCAAATGAATCATTTTTATCATACAATAACTGCAAAATTATGTTAAGCTAATGATTAAAGGAAGTCTCAATATAGTTCACCAGCTGTTAACATGTGTACTACATTGACCAGTAGGCTTTTTTACTCTATCAGAATAAGTAACTGAATTCTGGTAAATATAATGGCCAATTATTAGTATTTTAAATTTTTGTATAATCCTGGAACATCCTTAAAATATAATTATATGTGAAGAGCAACACTGTCACAATCTTTCCATAGTCAATTGTATCTGTCATTTGGGAATATTAGGAAGTGGATAGTTCTGTCCAAATTGTAGTGGAATAAATAGCTGCCTCATTTCTCCACTGAAACATTTATTTCAATTTGTCTCAAATTGTGCTTGATAGAAGTAACCTGAGGCTCTTGAGTCAGAAGACAAAGTTATACCACTTGCTGGCAGAGCAACCTCTCTGGGCTTCAATTCTTTCACCTACATAACAGAAGTAATAATATCTACCCCTTTTAGTGTATGTATTGTTCATCAATGTATCCATCAAAGGTCTGAAGATTGTGACAGACACATAATAGCAAGCAGATACTCAAGAAACATTTGTTGTTTGGTGTTAAAGAATTTCAAACAAATATAGTATTTTTGACCCACGAAATTTGTGTTTGTCTGGAAGATGCTCATGTAAAAGATAAATTATTTTGGGCTGGGGACTTACCTCAGTGGTGCCACCGACTGCCTCACAAGTGCAAGGTCCCAAGTTCAATACCCAATACCAAAATAAACAAATAAAATATTTTGATAATCGTATGATTGTCACTCATGCTCAAAATCATTTGCTGAAATAAGACTGCTCTGCTCTGATTTAAGATTCATCTTTGAATTGGCATCACTTTACTCAGTACATTTAACTATATATTACAGAGTTTTGCATTTTTGCCTTTCTAAAAGACATGCATAATTATCATTCACCAAACATTCACTCACATTTAACAGATAAAATTAAGCTAATTACTATAGGCTATAAATAAAATCTAGAGCCTTGTAACATAACATACAAGACAGTCAAGATATAATCCAACATTACTTGACATAAAAAGAACTAAAAAATAAAATCTGAACTCGTGTGAGCAAATGTAATCAGTGACTGCCAACACTGAGATGATACACATGATGGAGTTGTCAGAAAAAGATGGTGAAGCAGCTACTCTAATGCTCTAACAAGGACAAATATTCCTCTGTGGTAAGGAAAAAATTGAATGTCTTAGCAAAGAAAGTGAAGGTATAATTAAAGACCAAATAGAAATTTTAGTACTGATCAACACAATCAAAAATTTAAAAACTTAACAAAGGAGGAGTCAATAAACTTGAAGATAAGGCAATAGAAATTCTCAAATATGGATGACAGAAAAATATTGAAAGAAGAAAATTAATAGAATCTTAGGAATCTGAGGTACCACAACAAAGTCTAGTTTTCATGTCATCAGAGACCCAAAACAAAAAGGAAAGTGGTACAGAAAAATATATTTGTAGAAGTAGAGGGTAAAATTTTCTACATTTGGAATATATATTGACATATTCAAGAAGTTTAGCAAATGGCATGGTAAATAAACCCAAAGGAATCTAAACCCAGGCAGCTAATGTAGACTAAAAAAAAGGAAAATAACTCTTGAAAATGGCTAGAGAAAATGACATATTTACAGGAGTCTAACTACTTGAATGGCTCTAGGTTTCTCATAAGAAACCATGGAGGCAAAGAAAAAAGCAGCATATTTTAAAGGACAGAAAGAAATGAATTATCAAACCAGAATTCTGTATTCAGTGAAAATGTCTTCCAGAAATGAAGATGCAATAAAAAATATTCTCACCTAACTGAGATCTAAGATAATTCAAAGTTACTGAATGCTCTGAAGGATATTCTTCATGCAGAAAGGAAATGATAACCAAAAGAAAAATTGGAAAATCAGAACTAAAGTAAGAGGAACAGAAAAGGTAAATAGCTAGAAAAATAAAATAGTCTCCTGAGTTCATTAAAAGCAAACATTATATGGGCCGGGGATTTAGCTCAGTGGTTCCGTCGCTTGCCTTGCAAGCGCAAGGACCTGAGTCCGATCCCTGGTACCAAAAAAAAAAAAAAAAAAAAAGCAAACATTATAACAATGTCCCCTGTGATTTTCAACATGGATGAATAATATAACTGAAATATATAAGAGGGAGAAAAACACTGATATGGTGGAAGAGTTCTGTATTTATATTAAAGTGGTTAAATAATTGATTTTTTTAAAAGTCTATAAAAATTAAAGTATACATACTGGAATCCCCTAAGAAACCACTAAAAAGTCCAAAAACTATAGAAAGATGTATAGTGAAAGGAAGATAAAATGAACTAATAAAATAGTTCAAGTAATCCAAAAGAAATAAGAAACAATAAAAAAAGAACAAGAGATAAAAGAAAAAAACATAATAAAATGATAGGTTTATAGTCATACGTATTAATAATGATATTAAATGTAAATGGTCTAATGTCCCAGTTAAAAGACTAATACTGTAAACTGCAAACTGTCCACAAGAGAAAGATTTCATAGATACGAGACATGCCGAATCTTGGTACGAATGGTGAACTTTACAGAATTTTAACTTGCTCTAGATCCATTTCCTGCTCTCCAGATCTGCAATAGCCTTGAAAAATAACAACCTACATGCCTTGTACAACCTGATAATCACTCGAAAGAGCAAGATGAAGTGGAGCTTTCATGAAGCCTCATTCCCCAGAAATTGTCTTTACATTATTTGACCTGTGAAGAGATTCCCTGGAAGGCCCAAATTACAATACTGTCTATACCTGATTTGATTTGGAATTCACACAGTGTGCAAAGCATTTTACCCCAGGGAGCATTTGTGGAAAAGTAATACTCAGAAGTGTTTTAGCTTCATGAATTCTAAAGTGGTAGATACAGCTGGGCAAAGGATAGACTAAGCAAAAAGCTTACCAGGAAAAACTGGGGAAGGAGATAGCTACTGGGGAACTGAAAGGGCTGGGCCTGTGCTCATTCTCAAGAAAGACCCAAGAAGGCACTCAGCTCATAAATATGTTTGCCCTTGAGGCTCTGGGCAGGCAAGAAGTGATGGTTAAGGCAGAGCTCTCAGCTGCCTGGCTAAGTGTTGAAGATGTGCCCCAAAACACACACAGAGCCCCTCAAAAACACTGGAAAATGACTTAGTTTCAGGCATTTAAGGAAATCTCTATTCCATCATTAACTGACCACTAATCTAATCCAGCAGAGACTTCAGTGGCCACACATAGGCATTACAGAGTTAGTTCAGAAAACTCAATGAACAAATAAATGTAATGAAATCAAATAGCAACAAGAACACACAGGGAGTGGAGGAGAATCTGATATCCAGAGTAGCCACACTATATTATTTAAAATGTCCAGTTTTTGACCAAAAATTGAAAGACATTCAAGGAAATAAAATATTATGGCACATGCAAAAAGGAAAAAATTAATCTGAACTCTTCCTACAGAAGCACAGTCATTGGACTTACTTGGTAAGACTTTGAATTAGCTATTTTAAATAGAGTCAAAGTGCTAAAGGAAATAATGTCTAAGGAACTAAAAGCAAGAATGGGAATGATGTTTCACAATGTAGACAATATAAATAAAGCAATAGGAATTGTATTAAAAAGAATCAAATAGAAATAAAAATTCATTAGAAAGGCATGGGAAATCTGAGTGGACAGAAGAAAGAATCAACAAACTTGAAGATACAGCAATTGAGATTACTTGATTTGGAGCAAAAAGAAAAAAGAATGAAGAAAAATGAGCAGGGCCTCCAAGACTTGTAGGATACCGTCAAGAATGGTACCTCAGAAAGAGGAGAAAGAAAAATTTGCAGAAAGATTAGTTGAAGAAATAATGGCCAAACACATTTCAAATCTTATGAAAACATCTGTACATCCAAGAAGCTCAACAAACTCAGGAAAATGCAAAGATATCCACACTTAGACTTATCACAAAACTTTGAAAGACAAAGACAGAATCTTGAAAGCAACAAGAGAGAACTGACTTATGACAAAGGATTCTCGGTAAGGTTAACAGTTGATATCACATCAGAATCCAGGGAGGCCAGAGGACAGTGATAAACACATTCAAAGTGCTAAATGAAAAATAAAACTGTCACTGGAGAATTCTATATCCATCAAAATGATCCTTCAAATGAGAGAAGGATGTAGAGTAATTACTTAATGGTTACAGGGTGTTTGTTCTTTGGGGGTAATGAAAATATTTTAGATGTAGACAGATGTGGTGATTGAACAATATTACCAAGGTACTAAAAGTGTCACTAAATTGCTTACTTTTAAATGGTTAATTTTATGATATGTGAATTTCACAGCAATAAAAAATGAAGGAGAATTTAAGATATTCTTAAGTAAAAATTGAAACAGTTTGTTACCAGTAGACCTGAATGATAAGAATTATTAAAAGGAGTTCAGTGGTAGGGCACTGGCCTGGCATGTGCAAGGCCCTGGATTTTGTTCCTGCTACTGCAAAAATAAATAAGTAAATAAAAATGAAATAGTAAAGGGAGTCTTCCAGGCTGAATTAATTTATGGTAACCAGGCAATGACTCCAATCTCCATGAAGAAATAAAGAACACATTAAAGGTCAATGCATAGGTAAATATAAAGATGATATAAATGCAGTTTTTGCAGTTGGGCATGGTGAAACATGCAGGTAATCCTAGCTCAGGAGTAGACCACTTGGCTAGTAGGCATGAGGTACTGGATACCATCACCAGCACCGCAAAATAAATAAATATTTTTTGTTTGTTACTCCTTTTCCCTCCTATCGGATTTAAAAGCAGTTACATTTTAAAAATATAAATCTGTGTTTATGGGCACACAGTGTGCAATGTTGTAATTTGTAATGATAAAAGCATAAAAGAGATGGAAAAATGGAGCTAAGACCAAAGTTTTTATTTAATCAAATTGGTATTAATCTGAACTAGAAAATTATAAATTAAAAACTTAATTATGGCTGGATGCAGGGATGCACACCTGTAATCCCAGCTACTCAGGAAGATTGCAAATCAGAGGTTAGCTTAAGCAATTTATGGAACTCGAATCTAAAATAAATCGAACAATTGTAATGCGGAGGGCAAGCACCAAGAAAATAACTCAAAAATATGCACATTAAAAATTATAAGGGAATTAAAATAGCACTGTAGTAAAACTATTTGAAACAAAAGAATGCAGGAATACTGGAACATGACTATTTACCTATGTAATACTGTTTCCATAAGACATATAGGAAATGCATAATAAAATGGCAATCATACCTTATCAGTAATTAGATTTAATGGAAATTCATTAAACTCTCCAAGCAAGCTCACCTAAGTGGTATCTAAAAATGTTGAACTCCTAGAAGCAGAGAGTGGAGCAGTAGTTAACAGTGGCTGCGGTAAGGGAGTGAGTGTAGAAAGGGGAGATACTGGTCAAAGGGTATAAAATTTTCATTGGACAAGAGGAATAAGATTTTAAGATTCATTGCATAGCATGGTGACTATAGTGAATATGAATATATTATATTTTTAAATTCCTAAAACAGATTTTAAGTGTCTTCACCACAAAAAAATAAGTGAAGTGAATGTATATTTTATATATATTTGTATATTGTAAATATATGCAATTATTTTTGCCAATTAAAAATATAAATAAATGTAACTGGATTGAACAAGATACAGGCGCAGCAACCAAAATGTCTCCAATAAAAAGCAGATATTGGAAGGATAGGTGTAAAAATGCTGTCTAACTGCATGGAGTCTTCAAGAGATATACTTTAGATTCACAGACACACAGGTGGAACACAAACAAGTGGAAAAAAGATATAGCTATTCCATGAGAAAAGTGACTATAGGATAGCTGAAGTGTCTATATTAATATCAGTCAAAAATGTTAATACTGTAGAGAAAAAACTTCTATAATTATGAAAGTTATCCTGTCAAGAAGGTAATGCAATTATAAATAAGTTTGAATATGATAAAAGAGCCACAAAATGCATGAACCAAAAACTGACAAAACTGAAAGAACACACAAACCAACCATGATAGTTGGAGGCTTTAATACTACACTTTCTATAATGTAATAACACAACTAGACAGAAAATTACCAAAGAAACAGAATATTTGAACAGTATAAATAAAAATTTTCAAATACAGTACCAAGCAAACCTCTATAGAGCACTCCTTTTCTTTCCTCTGGCACTGGAGGCTGAATCCAGGATCTTTGTGTTGAGCTACATCCCCAGCTCCTCCCCTGACCTTATTTTGAGACAGAGTCTTGCTAAATTGCCCAGGCTGGTCATGAATTTTGTTGTTGTTGTTGTTGTTGTTGTTGTTGTTTTGGTTTTTGGAGGAGGTGTGAACTTTTGAACCTCCTGCCTCAGCCTCCCAAAATGCTGGGATTACAGATGTGTTCCACCATGTACAACTAGAACATTCCTAAAAGAACAAAATACATATTCTTTTTTTTGTTTTTGTTTTTTTGGTACTAGGGATCGAACTCAAGTCCTTGCGCTTGCACAGCAGGTGGCGAAACCACTGAGCTAAATCCCCGGCCCAAACACATATTCTTCTTGGTAAATGTCAGATATTCTCCAGCATATAACAAAAATTAACCAACAATATTAAACAAATTTTCAAGCATGGAAATGATACAAAAGATATTCTCTGAATATGATGGAATTAAATCTAGAAATCAATAATAGAAGGATATGTGAGAAATTTAGAAATATGTTGAAATGAAAATTAAAAGGATAGAAAATGACATACCATGCAAACACTAATCAAAAAATAGCTAGAGTGAAGAAGCTATTTAATGTAGCTGGAGGCTACATTAAAATCAGACAAATTAGATTACAGGGCAAAGAAAACTATGAAAATAAAAAGAAACACTACATAATAATAAAAAAAGATCAGTTCATCAATAAGGTATAGCAGTTTTAAATGTGTATTCACCTGACACAGCTTCAAAATATCTATAGTCTTTCCTAAGAAAATCCAAAGGACTCAGAATAACCAAAAACTTTTTTTTAAAATGAAAGAATAAAATTGGAGGAATCCCAGTGCCCAATTTCAAGACTTATTATAAGTTCCAAGTCTTAAGAGACTATATAGTATAGTATTGGTCGAAGGACGGACAGACAGATTTCCAGAATAGGACTGAGAATCCAGAAAACAGACTTACATACACATGGTCAAATAAGTTTGACAAAGATTTAAAAGCAAGTCAATGGAACAAAGAAAGTCAAAGTGGTGTTTAAAAATAACTTATGGAAAAATAATGAACTGGTCCTTGAAATCATACTTCTTACAAAAATTAAATTGGTACCTCAGGTCATGAATGTTTTTGTTCATGCACAATTTGCTTTGCAAACAGAAGCATTTGGCAAAATTTTGTTTTTGTTTTTGTTTGTGAACACTGCATCAGGAGACAAATATGACAGAGGCCATCTTCCTCACACAAACATGAATGTGGTCATCTTTTCCAGAATCACGGAATGAATTAAGTTCATGAACTGAGGTCCCACTATAATTCAAATGTAAAATGTAGAACTAAAAAAATCTTTGTAAGAATACAAAGGAGAAGTTTTTTGACCTAGGCTTATGGAAAGAGTTCTTTTACATGACATTAAAAACACAATCTATAACAGAAAAATACTGATAATTTGGAGGACTTCAACAGAATTAAAACTTCTGCTCTGGGAAAGACACTTTAAGAAAATGAAAAGACAAGCTACAGACTGAAAGAAAATTTCTCCAGATCACACATCCCGTAAAAGGCTGTGTCCATACTATATAAAGCTCTCTATGTAATGCATCTCTAAGGGCATTAAGCTGAGAGGGGGAAAAGCCAGTTTCAAAAGATTATTGTATTATTCCACTTATGTAACATTCTTCAGTTAAAAAAAATTATATTGAGAGAATAAACCAGTCGTCACTAAGGGTCAGGGTGGAGGAAGAGTTTGACTGTTATTTGTTGTGATGAAATAGTAATATATCTGATTTTGACAATACTACTCAAACCCATACTGGCAACAAAGTTTCACAGAACAATACTTGAATAGCATGCATGTAAAAACTAGGTCCATACCTGATTTAGTATTGTGTCAATGTCAATTTCTTGGTTTTCACAATGTACTAAGATTCTATAAAATATTATCATCATCATCAAGGGAAGCTAGTTGAAAGGCACAGAGGAATTCTCTGTACTATTTGTGAAATTTCTTGAATCTTAAACCATTTCAAAATAAAAGGACCTATTTTTAAAACCCAACAGTGGGCCAGGGATTTAGCTCAGTGGTTCCACCGCTTGCCTCACAAGTGCAAGGTCCCAAGTTCAATCCCCAGTACCAAAAACAAACAAACAAACAAAAAAACCCAACAGTAAGGAAACAAACATTCACTTTAAAACTGAGCTAAAGATTTCGAAAGAAACTTTGCCATATGATACATATATGGCCAAAAAGATCAACTCATTTAATTTTTATAATACTTGTATGAGGTATATTACAATTTATTTTCCACACAAAGGAACTGATGTATACTGAAGGAAAACAGTTTGTGTAAAATGACAAAGCTTCCTACTGGTGAGGCTGGGATTAAAGTCAAGTTTCAGTCTGACACCAGTGTCTGCTCTTAATCGTGCTCAACTGCACTTTATGCCTTTGAAGACACTACTCCCTATTAATAAACCTATTTCAGGTAACTATAAACTACTATTTTTTGAAGAATTTCCTTAAGATTTAGCAAGATAAATTCTGATACCCATTAGCGAGAAAGAGACAAAGTGAAAGATCTTCCATAATTTATACTTCAATTTCCCACATACTATACTGATTAGCACACATGGCTGGCTTATCTCCATTCATTCTGTTTGTTTTTCTTGCATAATAAATCCATATAAGCTTGCTACTTAAATATAGAGAAAATGAGCCTTTACCATTGACAAAATTGCCAAAGGAAGTTTGAGTTTTTTACAATAGCTATAGGAGGAGAATCTGAACTTGTTCATTGGTATTAAAATTAATTTCTAAAAGCATGCTGGACAGTTACTAAAAAGATTATTAATTTATGCAGCCTTGATTTGTGTTTGTTCCTACCACATTTCCTTTGCCTTCATTCAGAATAGTTAACGAAAATGCACACATGCTGAAGTGCTGAGCAAAGACAAAAAGCAAGTGATACAAAATCCCTCTTTGGGGAAAAGAAGTAGATGTTACAGAGGGCCATGCTTAATTATTGTTTTGAAATAAAACTTACCAGAAAAACTAATTAGGTGGTGCTGTTTAAACCTTATGATTTCTGAAAGTTCTGATTTCACTTTTATGGGAAAATAGAGTCAGATATTTTGTTGCAGGAGGGAAATGGAACCTATAGGTTTTTATAGTTAGGATGTCTTTGGATCAGCTCCTTTTATGTGTTCAACATAAACCCTAAAGTGAAGGAGTGCTTTCATGAGGTAGACAGGAAATAAGAGTGATTAGAGGTTAAAGAATGCATAAGGGCAAGAATGTATATAAGGAAAACAGCTAAACAACCCTGCACACGTTCAGTGACCACTGCCAAATCTACGTTAATGTACCATACACACCTGTATACTATAGGTACATCATTTGAGAAGCAAACTACCTCTTTATATTTAAAATGCATGACTCTACCAATGATTTGAAAGTAAGATGGCAAAAGTGCACTAGGGACTAGGAATAAGTAGGCAGGGACCACCTGATTAAAACTGGCAAAAAGTATGACACATTGGCCATTCATTCAACTAACAGGCACTGAGTATCTGCTAAGTACCAGGCACTGGAGTATGTGCAGAAGATGCAGAAACGGCAACGAGCTAGTCACTACCTGTTACTAGGAGCCCCTAATCTGATGTGGGAGATCCCAGATTACTTGGAGAAATTCAAGTGGCCCTGTGTGGCTGGAGTTTTACAATGTATGTAACAAAAGATGAGAGATCATCAAAACAGAAGCTAAAAGAATATGAAGTGATTGCATACTGAAGGGCTTTGTATGCCATGCCAAAGTGTTTTATATTTTATCTTTTGTTTAAACACAATCCAAATTTTAGATATACAGAACAGTAAAATGCAAACTAAAAACCAATACCTCTAATTCCACTATACAAAGCTGCACGATATCTCTGTTTCTGTATGTGTTTATCTACTATCTCTGTCTTCCTTGATAGGTGGATAGATTACTTATAGTATATATTTATTATATATGTATATAAAGTCAATGAGTCCATAATCAGAAATACTTGTATATACACATACACATATGATATTTTTCCAATTTAAAATTTTATTATGGATATTCACCCATGTCATTAAATCATCTTCAACAACATCTTTTTAACAGCTACACAGGATTCCTTCATATTGTTCCTTCATAATTTAATCAGTCCTTATTGATGGTTATTTCCTATTTTTGTAATTATGGCAGGAATTATTTTTGAAATGCAATTGTTTTTGCATTCTCATGACAGCTGTTGCACAGAAGCATGGCAGATGCAGGCCACACAAGGGTAGAACGTGGAAAAAGAAAAAGAGAGGAGAAGATTATCAAGGGATAAAGAAGAGAGAAATCAGTACATGGAGAAAAAGATTCAAGTACAGTGATTTGTAGTAGAGTGAATATAAGAAGGAGGAAAGAGTCAGTTACTCCTTCAAACAAGCTATATGAATGCCCACTCAAAACATAGGATAAGTCTATAAGATTTACATTGTGGCTTCCATGCTAACTTTTACTGGTCAGTGGTTTCCTTGAGACATCTGACAGTTGAAAAAGAATCAAGTGAGTATATTAGCTAGATGAACACCCACATTTACCAGGTTCTACTTCTGTATTAAATTAAATTATCAGAGTCACAAGTACTGTGACCATATTATCTCAGTCTGCAAAGAAATGTCGAAAGTGAATTACAATTTAATATTATACTCTCACCCCTTATAAAGAAGGTCAATACAGGAATTATCCATTTCAGTAGGGTTGTTGTTCTTTTGCAAAACTGTAGTTGAAGATGTCCACTATAACCTATTATCTCTCACCCAAGGGAGCATATAATAAATTTCAGGATGAAATTTGTCTGAGGAAAAGAAGCATACATAGTTTTCTTCAGCAACAATAAAAAACTATGCAAGCCAATGTATTTTCCTGTTTACTTTTGCTGCTAGGAAACAAGATTTGGATTGGCTTGTCCAGATACTTCATGGCATCCGTTCTTTCTGGTTCTTTCAGTTGGTCTCCTTGGTTTTTAAATTTTAAAGATCTTATATTTTACACTTTTTAAATTCTTTATACTATCTCAGATCCTTTTCAATGCATATGGAATGAAATAATCTTAAATTAATTTGGCCATCTCTTTTTTTGTTTTGTTTTTTTTGTGTGTTTTTTTTGTTTTGTTCTGTTTTTGGCCAGCTCTTTTGTAACAACTGGACCACCTGCTACTAAAAAGTGGCTCAATGGCTGTCAATATCTATGTTGGGGTCTTTCGCACTTGATATTCATAGGTGATACTCTTGATTAGGATGTAATTAGGCAGTCTCTATATGATTAACTTTTTGAAGTGTGCCATTCTAATTTGTTTCCTTAATAGATATGTAAACACATCAATTCTAAAAATACAGTGTCTCAAGATGTCTAAATGACTGTAATAATCTTAACTCCCATCTTTAATGAAGCTAAGCAGTTCTTTTTCTGTGCAGAAAGCAGAAAACAATGGAATGAGTTAAATTCAAAATTGCATGAAAGTGCTCTCCTCTCTACCTTTGGTGTGAAGAGGAAGGACTTATAGGGACAATTACTTAAAACCCTTAATGGCTCTCTACTGACTTCAGGATAAAGTTTAACTACTATGGTAAGATATGAATACTACAGTGTTGAGGAAAAAAGGCAGGTCCCAGAACAATATGATCCCAATTGTATTACACTTGTATAAAATAAAAATATGCAATAAAATGGTAAAAGGATTAGAAGTCATTCTTTTAAAAATGTTTCCTTATTTTTCCAAAGTAAACATATGTTCCTTCTGTTATGAGAAAAAAGAATCGGCCTTTAAGAAGTTCAAATATTCACATATTACAGAATTTAGAGATGACTAGAGGTAAGTCACAGCAAGTAGAGCACTACAAAATCATTTGACCTCTGTCTTCTTTAGATCTGGGTATACCTCAGCTGGGAGAGGACAAGTGACATCTGAAAATGACCTTCTGGCAAGGAATTACTACACAGATTTAGCCCTGAGGTCCAGCCTGCCCCATAGGAGTTCAACATTACTTGCACCTTTAAGAGCCTATGAAATATAGTCTGGCAATGCAGCCTTCTCTCAAGTTAGAATTCCTAAAATCAGACAAGAAAGGAACAAAATAAAATTGCTTTAAGGAAAAATATTTTTTAAAAAACAGATCACTTTTGGACTTTCATAGCTTCACAAATCAGTATTTCTGTAAATTTCAGACTGTATAACTTACCAATTTTAAAATAACATTTCTACCTATGTGAAGAAAACGTGGCAGATAGAAAGAGATCTTTTGGCTGGCCTCCTAGCTTCTTGGTCCAGAAGCTTATTAAAGGCTATGTCAGGAGACCAATTTTTCTTCAGGGACTAGGAGTTGGCCTGCACATCCAAATTCCACATCTTTCCTTCCAACAGAATGGTCTTTTCCTTCACAGCCTTAAGCCTCTCATGTGGGTCTACATAAAGCTTCAGTCAAGTCAGTTATTTTTTTGTTTTTACGTGGCAGATGGCGGTAAATCAAACTGGCATATTAACGTTTGAGCCATGGGGGCCCTCAACCTCAGGTCACAGGCAAAATGATGGTGACCGAGAGATATCCTCCATGATTTTGTGGCTAAACATTGAGTCCTATATGGAGTACAGACTTTGTTTCGGAATGAAAAAGTAGTTTCAGAACCAAATTCTTCTAGATAATAAAGACGGTAATGACCATGGTGCTTTGTACTGTCGGGAGTAACTCCCAAGGATAGATCAGACCAACAGTCTTTTATAGATTTTCTTGGCCCTAGCCTGTGTTAGGACACAATTCTCCATGGCTCTTGAGTATTTCCACATCTTGTGAACAAAAGCAGCATGTCCTTGTTCTCAAATATTTTTTCAAGGGTACTTTTATGACAAACAAACAGCCTTGAAAGATAGAGATAATGTCTTAGGCTTGCTTACAGCCTTAGAAGGTAGAGAATGACTAGTGTTCAGTATAATAAAGATAATGTCATCTCTGGAGCAAAGGGTCGGTGTGCTTACTGCACATTATAAAAGATTTGATTTTCTTATTAAGAATGAGGCTCCTCTCCCATAAAGTAACCCATGAGTGTGAAGATATCATGTGGTCTCTGCACATCATATTGTGGGTACATGGGGCTCAGAAAATAAGGTAAAATACTGATATTCTGGCTACTGCTACTGTTTTCAGCACTAAACTGGTCTTTGACTCTGATCCAAGTCTTGTGCCTACTGCCAACATCCAAGAAACTGTTTGAGGCTAACTTGCTGGCTTACAAGTAAGGTAAAAACCTCAGACCCTTCACGGTTCTTAACAGTCTGTACTTCCTGGCTATAATCCTACCAAGTACATGGAAGGAATTAGGAAGAAAGAAAGCAACCTACTACTTAACAGTTACAGGATGGCCATTCCCTAAGATAATCACTGTTCTGTAATAATTGCTGTGCTTTTGACAATTATTAACTGGGCAACTGGGGCCTCCAGATCAAAAAATTTCATCAGTGTTCGATGGGGGGATAGTGATAGAAAAGAGGTTTAAACCTAGCCCAACCTATACTGAAGGGCAGGCTTAGATGAGGTAAACTGCCTGGTGAAAGGACTCCTTGGAAGAATTAAAAATCGCAGGCACAAATCAGTTCTGTACATGGGAGACTTTTGGCTTAACTCCCAGACTAAATACAGTCAAGCCTCTTTTGACATTTTATTCAATTTATATAATATCACTGTTAGAAACATAAAAAATTCAGAATAACCGATTCATTGTTGAGGTTCTGTGGCTTTTTGTTCATTTTTGTTTTCAGCTCATTATAAACCATTCTATATGCCAATGTAGTCTTTTAGTGAAATTATCCAGAAAAAATATAATGCAGGCCTCGAACCTTTTATTCACCATTGGCCATGTTCCAAAAATTAACTGCAAAAGATGTTATTTCCACTTCAAAAAACAAACAGTAATTCTTAAATGCTTTCAGAAAGCTGAATGGATTTTTAGAATTACTAGATTATGGCTTTACTATTTTAAAAAGTCAGTAATTCCATCTTAACGGGGATTTACATTATTCAAAATATGTCATTTTAACAGTCTACTTAGTCTACTTTCTCCATCCTAAAAGGAACTCCATTTCTAATTCATAAGTATTCTTATTTTTTGAGACTAATATGATTCATAATTTATTGTTTTCTTGAAATAATAGACTATACCAAGAAACCCTCATGTTCACTTTTAAAGATGAAGGGAGGTGGGAGAGATGTTCCCATCTTCATTTCTATGTCTTGCAAATCAGTCAAGGCTCCTCACTGTCTTTGCCTCAGAGGATCCCAAAAGTGTTTCTGGAAACAGATGTGATGTAAGCCTCACACTGAGTACTTGGGTCTTCTTGTTCCCTAAACACATTAACTTGACATTTGAAAATATTGTGTCTGAAAGTTATTATCCCACTTAAATTTCTTCAGTTTTTCTGATCAAAAAAACAATCTGCAGGGTGTTGATGAAAATAATAGTTTAATCAATTTTTACATACAGAAAAAGTTTATATCACCTTCCTCTTTACACATTCTCTTGGTGGTTGGCCAAATTTATTCTTCCAACACGGATTCAGATGTTTACTGAATCTGTCAAAATCACAGCAACCTCCTTGCTCCTGGCCCAACTGAAATGCAGGTTTTGGTAAAGTTAAAGCAGTGCTGAGGGACATAATCCTGTGGGATCTTCTCCCCCAACATCTAACCACCTTCTGCAAGGAAGGTAGTAGAAACCTTTTTAGCAGGTCTCCTTTAACTCCCTTAGTGCGAGGTAGCAAGAGCAGCTCCACTGGGCTGATGGTGCAAGATTACTAACCCAGTGCCAAGGGAGCAGACTTCAGCAGGCAATCGATCCAATTCCCATATACACTGAAGAAAAATCAGCTTTGCAGGACAAAGTTCTAGCAGAAGAAAGAAATACATAGTGCTAACAGGTTGCTCAAGTGGGCTTTGTCTCTCAAGGTCAGTGTCTTCAGACGGAAGCCCCCAGCTTCCATATATATATGTCCATATATATAAACACCCTGCCAGCAGCATCAACACACTATCTGCTTCTCCTTTCCTGAGACTATGCTGGGAGAGCCGACTAGAAAAAAAAAAGGAAGAATTTAGGAACCCGTTACTCCACTGTTTTCTTCTCTTAGCCTCCATTGCATTTTTGGCGTCCCCTTGTGGGGAGTAGCAGTATTAAAGCACGCCTTGCAGAAGGACCCAGGACCTCTCAGAAAAATCTGGGAATTTTTTTAAACAAGTCAGATGTGTTAACTGGCTTGACTGTGGTAATAAATTCACAATGTATATCAAGTCATCGTCTATATTATATATAATTTTTTCAATTATACTTCAATAAGGCTGGGGGAAGATAAAGGACTCAAAAGGGCATTTGAATGAAGGTACATAAGTCATAAATATTTTGGGAGTGAGTCATAACCACACGACTGGTATTGCTCTTTGTTTCCCAATTTAAAATATCTACATCATTTGAGAATCTCAGAACAGTCATGGTATCTACTGGCTAATGGCAACTAGAAGTATAGCTCAACACTCTCAACTATGAACATTAAAATAGAAAAAAAACAATGAACTATACATTAGGAGACCTATATTCTAGTCCCAGCTCTGTCACAAGCTTATTGGATGACTTTGGGGGAGTCACTTAGCCACTTCAGTTACTATTCTCCCATAAATGGTGATAACTGCTTTCACAGATGCTTCACTGAACTGTTGAGAGCTTCAAAATAGAACAGGAGAGTAATAGCAGAAGTTATAGTGTCTCGCATCTAGCATATGTAGATTTATAGTGTTCCTACATGCCCTTTAGAGTTCCCTCTAACTCAGTGATTCTAGGCAGCAGCATCTCCTCCAAGAAAGCATACAGCAGCCACTAAGATAGGAGAGGCCAGAAGAGGTGGAGAGGGTACACAAAAAGACCTTGAGCACAGAGACATCATTCTCAACTTCATTTCTTACTACTATGTGACCTGGGGAGTCTCAGCTTCCTTTCTCAAATCAGTTAAAGATAACAGAACCCATCCCATGGAGTTGTTTTGAGGGTTAAACAAGATAATGCACACATACCACTTAGCACACTACCTGGCACATAGAAAAAACTCAGTAGATGGTAACTGTCATCACCCCCCCACCACCACCACCATTCTCTTGCCGGTCCTTGGATAGAAGTTTTAGTGTAAGCCTCTCAGCATCCGTGTACTGTATGGACAGTACAGGTCAAAAGACAAAGCTGGAGTTCTGCTGGTGTTGGAGCAAGAGGTGGCTGTAAAAGATCTCATTAGAATACCCAATAATGGACTTTTTGAAAAGGCATAAATTTGTCCTCATCCCAATGATACCTAGGATTATGGGCTCCTTTTGGCAGTTGTGAGCATCAAGATCTCAGGGAATAGTTTTTCTGGCTCATAAATAAATGGTGCAAAAAAAAAATCAGGGCATGGTGCAGCATGCTTGTAGTCCCAGCACTCTGGAAGGCGAGGCATGAGGTTCACATGGGCAACTTAGTGAGGCTGTGGCTCAAAATTTTTTAAAAATACATGAAAGGGCTAAGGATATAGCTCAATGCGAAGGTCTTGGGTTCAATCTCAGTTACTGCCAAAATGTATGTATGTATGTATGTATGTATGTATGTATGTTATGTATGTATGTATGTACTTTGGCCCATTTAACCTTGATGCATTACCTATACTTTAAAAATTCCTCTCAGCTGGGCATGTTGGCATGTACCTGGAGTTCAAGGCCAGAGTGGGCTACAGAGCAAGACTGTGTCAAGAGAAGAAAGATGGAAGGTAGGTAAGGGAGGGAAAAGAAGAAAGGGAAAAAAGAAAACTTCTTCTATCAAACTTATCATACTTTATACTTATAATTTGTTTTTGCCACCTTGGCATTCCACTATCCTAAAAAACATAAAATGCCCACAGATGGAGATTCACAATGCAAACACTCCAGTATCAACTGCATGCCAGACATTAGGTTAGGCAAAGGATTAAAAAGATAAGAAACTGGTCCTACTCTCAAGGAGTTCACAGTCCAGCGATGAGGCAAGCTTTGCATCCAGAAATAGGGTACAGGAAAAGCAAGCTTAGAGAGGAGAGTGGTCACTTATTTTTTTGTCATCATAAATTGATTTGCAATGTCTTTGAAGATAGGTACCTGTAATGTAAGAAAAAGGCTAAAGATACATATTTCAGTCCTCAGTAGTGACCATGCATGAGGGCACACAGGTAAAGTGTGTACAGTGAGAATGCAGAAGGATCAAAGATAAGCCTCTCAAGAAAGGGTAGATGGAAGAAGTAATCCATAAAAGTAACAGACAAAATAGAGGCAAGGAAGAAAGAAAAGGACCAGAAGTGAATGCCAGCCAGAAACGACCTAAGGAGTTTCTACACAGAAATTTATAAGAAGGAAAGTAGTAGCTACTATTATTGTTGTTATTTTTTTTATCACTACTAGTACTTACAAGGTTTTTTCCTCATGTGGCTGGTGTGGCAGTAGCCTCTCAGATGGCCCCCAGTATTTCCTGGTATGCATGCTATTGGGTGGTCCCCTTCCATAATGAATCAGGCTTGGGCCTGTGTGAGCACTAAAATACAGTGGAAGCGATCATGCGTGATTTCCAAGCCCAAATTTTAAAAAGGCATAGTTGCCACTTTAGTCTCTTGGATGGCTTGCTTTCAGAAAAGCCAGTTGCTATGCTAAGAATATTCCAGGTCACCTATGGAGAAGCCCATGTGAGAGGAACTGAGACTCCCCAACTACAGTCAACACAACTTGCTAGTCACATGAATCAACCAGCCCCAGACAAACCTTGTGATGAGTGTAGCTCCAGCCCACACCTAACCACAACTCAAGTAGAGTCCTCCAGCCACAAGCATCCAACATAGGCATTTCCAAATTCATGACCCACAGAAACAATGAGATAATAAATAATCATTGCTATTGTAGACAAGTAAGTTTTAGGGTGATTTGTTATATAGCAATAGACAATCATACAAATGGTTCCCTCATATAAATCTAGACAATAACTTTTAAAAACCTGGAAAGTTTTTGGGGCAACTATACATTTCTTGTACAGAGTCATTTTTGGTACATTTCATTGTATTCTTTCCCTATCCTTTATGTTAGTTTATATATTCATACTACATAAACTACATGGCAAATGGCAAGCATCTCTCCTTGTTTTATATATCCTTTAAGGACGAGATGAAGCCCTAGAAAATAGATCTCATAGAAGACAATCATCATAAGAAAGCAAGGAGAGTAATCGACATATCTTCTAAAACAGGGAATATGGTTGGCAAAATATACCTGTGAGGAAATAAAAGCTAACCATGACCTCTACGGCCAGTAGAACCTAAAAGTCATGATTGGGTACGGAAGGAAGAGGAATTTTAGGGGCAATGAGGAAATGTCGGTCAAGAGTATCAACTTTCAGTTATAAGTTCTGGGAGTCTCATATACATCATGGTGGCTATAATTAATAAAACTGTATTGTATACTGGAAATTGCTAAGATAGCAGATCTTAAGAAATTCTCACCACTGGGGAAAAAGTAACTATGTGATGTGATGGTTTTGTTAATTAGATTGATTTTGGTAATCATCTTACAATGTATATGTATACTGAATTATCACACTGTATACTTGAAGCATGTACAATTTTTATTTTTCAATTGTACCTCAATAAAGGTAGAAAGAAAACACATGACAGGACAGTCCCTGATGAGGCATAACATACTTACTCTGCATAACAAAAAACACGAGGAGATGATTAACCATACAAACATGGGGATGTTTGTATAGAGGTTCTAGAGCAATAGGACACTAAACATAGCTATTGGTGAAAACTTACTTGTTGAATCCATTGTTTCAAAAAAATTAAGAGAATAAAAAGGAAGGTAAAAGAAAAGAAAAACTCAGAACATTTTCTTTTTTCATCCAAGGGAGGTACACCTTATTTCACAAAACCTTTTATTTCCTTCTCTATCCCTCACCTACATGCTTATGGAAAGTGGAGGAAAGATATGGTTGCATTGCAAGAACAACACCATATAAGGGAAAGATCTGATTTTAAATATTTTTTCCCATTTATAAATGCACCCAACATATTTAGTTCAAGAAAATATTCTCTGTACATGAAGGGAAAATCAATCTGTGTGGCTGCTACTGGAAGGAGCTAGAGAAAAAAATGACTTGTTTAGAGCCAAGCCCTGAGAATCCTGCTCAAAAGGCAAGGACGATGTAAGTAGCAGGGGAAGAACAGAAGTATAAAGTTCTCTTTGTGCACTCTTTGGTGAGGGTAGGATGCTGCCTTCCAACTTTAGACAAATGACTTTGCTTATATATGCTAATTTGACCAGAAGAAACACACGCTGAGACTTAATAATATATCCAATGAAGTGAAAGGGGAAGTCAGGCTGGGAAGGAGTAGGAATCTGTGAGGAAAAGGACAAAATGTCCAAAAAAAGGGATGAGGAATGCATAGCTACAAACTACGGTCATGCTGAGTCAAAATAAAAATAAAAATAATAATAATAATAATAATAATAGAAATAGGCCTGGGATAACAATGTTCCTGGCTAAGAGGCAGAAATTGGGAGTACAGATGAAAGCTTTTCTTTTGCCAAAGATGAGGAGAGCTTAGGAAAAGTTCAGCCGTGCACAAAAAATAATTGACGGAGAAAGAGAACACCCATTTCTCAGACCCATGGGGAAACGAAGCTCTTGTCTGAGATCAAAAAGAGCTCCAGTAGTTGAACATAAATACTTAGGACCTTTGTTTGGCTCCCTCAGAATTCTCCCTTGAGTTGAACAAAGGCACCTTCCCTGGATTCCCTGGAGTTCAGGAAACTGCGGTTAGAAGTGACCCTAAGATAACTCTTACACATATTTGGTAATGTTCATCAAAATAAAAGGATAGCCGGGGGATGTAGCTTTTTCATCTCCTGGAAATCTATTTGCATCTGTTTTATGGATTCAATTTGTTTCCTATGTTGGGATTCCATCATGTTCCTGAGCTCCTCTCTAGATTAATCATGTCTTGCACTAGGGGCACAATTTCTCCTGTTATCTGAGAAATTATTTCTGATTTCATTTTTTCCAGATCCCCTTTTGTTGCCAGTTCAGTGGGTCCAGGTGGTTGAGTATCAGAGTGTTCCATCTCATTTCCCTTTGGGGTTGCTGGAGGTGATCTGGAAGTCTGGTTTTGAGACTTATTTACGTATTTTCTCATTTCGACTGAGGCAGGGTGCTGTTGGCACCTGCGCGGCTCACCTCCTCTGAGCTGGGAGAAGTAGGACAGGGGCCAGGAGCGGCGGTAGGGATGGCGGCCCAAAAGCCCTTTCCTCTGGGCGGGGAATGTAACTGCTTTCTTTTTAAGTAATTTTAAATATAAGCTAACCCTGATACATATGAAAATAATCCTCCTTTCACCCCAATGATACACCAAACTTTAAAGCTATAACTTCTCTTTCAAGAGCTGCTAAAAACGTCTTGCCAGAGATTCATTTTCCAACAGCACCCTTCTGAAATGAATGATGAATACTGATTTTTATCTCCTTTCCACATGACATGGATAACAAAAGTACATATTTGTTTTCTCTGCCATTCTTTTCATATTTCTCTCCAAAGACCTGAAGGGATGGTGGCTTTCACAGTTATCATAAATCTATTACACTGAACTTGTGACCTACTGTAGATGAGAATCAGAACAACATCCAATATGAAAAGACAGAACTCACTAAGTTCTGCAAAACTACCTAGTTTCACATATCCTCAAAAGTAGCTCCCTTTATTTTTTTAACATTGTTGTAATGACCATTAGAGATTTTCTATGGTTTAGCCCTAATGAACACAAGTTAGATTGTTTTTGTACCTATGAGTTACAAATGAAGAATTCAAATATATACTGTTGCCAACTTTGAAATCGTTTCATCAAACTAAGTCATCACCTAAACCAGATTTGCCTGTAGAGCTCACTCAGAATCTTCCATTCTCCAAGTTGCTCCTTATGAGAACTAATAGAAAACAGATTTTTGTTTTTCTAAGACTGATGCCTTAAATATTCTTTATTTTGAAATTTCTGGTATGTGACTCCCCTCCAGCCTCATAGCAAAGAAAACACAAAATAATCAGTTTAGGTGGATTTATAGAATCAAATTTCTATTATATATAAATATACGAGTGTATGCCTATGATAAAGACAAGGTAGAGACCACAGACATCCAGCAAGGCAAAACTCCTAAAACATCTTATAATTTCTCATGAAATTATGTAATTATACAAGTTACCACATACAGGGCATTTATCTATAATTTCCCATCTGTAATAAGGAGTATTTCATTTCTTTCACTAAAGTGTGTGTTTTATCCTCTCTTACTCTAGAGTGTATGAAGACAACTTTTTAAAAAGTGCTTTAAAAGGGCCAGGGATTTAGCTCAGTGGTTTCACCGCCTGCTGCGCAAGCGCAAGAACCCGAGTTCTATCCCCGGTACCAAAAAAAAAAAAGGGCTTTAAAAATTCATTCCCATATGAAGATTTCTTCCCCTACCGCAAGCTTCATTACTTAAGCAGAATATCTTATCATATGGATTTCAAATTTCATATACTCTCAGTTTCAGGTACCACTGCACATGTACTCACTGAATGCAGACATCCAACTGCATATATAATAGTTTTATAAATGGAACAAGTTGGCTTAAATTGGAACAATTTTAGAAGACTTTTCCATTGCCTATTTTCCATGACAGCTCTCCAGCTCAAGGCTTTCAAATCTTTAAGAAAGATCTTTCCCAACAACAGTGAGCACAGGGACATATCTACAAAAGAGGAATTTTTTTATAAGTCATGCTAAAAAATAAGAATAAGACTCCAAACTAGAATGAGTTAATCCTCAGGGTTTTGTCCATTTACAGAGAAAAGCACAATGCAGAGTGCCTGACTTGGCGGGGAGTCAGAATCAGTATTAATATTTTGGGCTGCCTGCTTCTTTTAATGTACAAAGGAAGTTGATCATAAGAAAGGAAATTTGTGTTAAAAATACTATTCAATAGAGACAAAAGAAACATCTACTTGCAGGGTCCTGTGTCTTTTTTTTTTTCTGAAAACAAAAGCGAGATTAACAAAAGAAAATCAATGCGCCACATCAATGAAGATAGGAGTGTCATTTCAAATACATAAAGTGATAAAGGGAAATAGTTTCTGTATTTCTTATGCAAGTTCAGTCAAGATTAATAAAAACAAAAGTGGAAAGAGATGTTGTCTGTAATTATCAAGAAAATAACCAGGTCAGTCAAGAATTCAAACTTAATTCAGACTCAAACCAAAATCAGAGTCTAATGACCCTTTATGGTCTCTGATTCTTTGGGGGTTTTTTTGGTGAGGAGTAAAGAAATGTAGAGTCCTTGTGAGAGAAGAGGTTAAAGCCAACATGGGGAGGGGCCAAGAAGAAACAGAGGAAGAATATGTTATCTGAAAAAAATCCATCATACCCCTTCTTCCTCAAAGATTCTATGGTGTTCCTCGCATAGAGCACACAGATAGAGAAGTATAATGGACTGAGAGATGAACCAAGAGATATGCAATCTTCACATAAACTAACTGAAGTGGCCACAGCAAACAAAAAGCAGCTTTGAAGCATGAATGCTGATAGTATGCAGGAATATCAGTGCCAATCACAATCCCAGTGGAAGGTGAAATCAATTAGAAACAGACAAGAAATCTAGTATTTCCAGTGACGATTTTTTTCACGAAACTCTTTAAATGTGTGAGATTCAGGGACTAGGGTGTGCCTCAGTGGTAGAGCACTTGCATAGCATGTGCAAAGCCTTGGGTTGAATCCCCAATCCTGAAAAAAAAAAAAAAAGTGATGTTCAAAGGCACACCCTTCCTTTTTGTTCTATAGCCCTTATAAGAGCATGTGGTCCCATAATCAGTACCAGAAAGGTACACCTTAGTGTTGTGGGGAAAAGAGGGCTGACACATTGCACTTAGCATAATTGCTGACACACACTCTAAATCTTTGTTGGAGGGCAAGAGGAAAGGCAGATGTATAGAATACAGAGTATAGAAAAAAGATCATGAAAGGGTTGCACAACACGGTTTGAGAATACAGGTAATGGTAGTGGAAGTATTTAACTGGGATAAAATGGAGGAAACATTTCATAAATCTTACAGATATTATACACGTGGCTGATCTCCATCTCTACTAAAAACAGAACAAGATAAAGTAAGTTTCTAAGAGTTACATTAAAGATAAATAAGTCTTGAGCAGATTACTAAGGGAAACTAAAGATATTTTCAAATAAAATGTATTCCTGCCTAACCATGATAAACTACGCTGGACAACAGACTAAATAAATTCACTGAAGTTTCCTAAGCCTGTGATACCTTTCTGATCCATTCTAGTAAGAACTCCAAAAATTCAAATGCAAAATTTGGAGAGACTATGGAAGTACATCTGTCCTGATCTACAAAGTATAACAATAATATCCCTATAATTCACCATAATATAAGTATTCAGCTGAAGACAACCATTTCTATTTCATCAGCCTCTTTTTTTGTAAGCTCCCTTCAACCACTTTGAAATGTTTTCCATCTGTCAAAAAAAGTAACAGAAAAATCTCATTTCCTGTGCCCAGCCTGCCTGATCCTTGCAGGAGACAAGGCCCACTTAACTGTCACCTGATCCTTTGGTCCAGTTCTCACCTGATCTCCGTACTCCCCTCAACTGTAATCTCACCCACTCCTAACTTCACAAAATGCTGTGTTTATGTCTCTTACTACATTTGACATATCCCACCTTGGATTGTTAGTGGACTGTGTCTTCTCATTTCTACTGGAAGAGAAGTCTCTAGAGGGCAGAGATCATGGCTGACTCATCTGTGGATCCCGGTGACTCTCAGGAAACTGCCTGTGTACTGTTTAATGAAGTCAACAATAGTCACCTTCTGTACTGAAAGATTTGCCTAATGAGTACTTCACTGACTGGCATTTACCAAATTCTCTATTTCTTTCATTTCACGTCTGAGTTGTGCAAAGTATTATAATGAGTACAATCAATAACTTTCACTTCAAGCCCCAAGATTACAATTTCGAACCTCAAGATACTAAAATTTTTGTTAGTTGGATATGCTCATCTCTACAATATGACTTATGTTTTCTTCTTTTAAAATAAAGCTAGCTGAGCTGTTCCTTAAAGCTTAAGATGAAAAAGAAAAGTTCAAGCTTTATGGTTCAAACCCAGCAAATTCACAGGATTCTCATTAGCTCCTCCACAGGTTCTTGTAAAATGGTTTAAAGAGTGGAGGTTCAGAACTTCACACAATTATCAGAACCTCCATACCCCGGGAAGTATCCTGAAGAATGGGAATAGATCACTTTTCTCAAATTTCAGGGGTTGAAGGTAGAGAACAACTGTTAATATCACTTTACCAAACAAAGCAGTAGTATTTACTTGGTAACCCTCACTAAAACATTGCCGGTCTCAGTCAAAAGCTTCCCAAACAAACAATGAAATGTTAGCTGAAGCAATGGGATCAGAATCGTGCAAGTTCCACTTAATAACAATATAACAATCATGCAGTTTTAAGTATGCAAAAGACACATCAGCAACAACTTCTCAGCATAAGGTACCAAAGTTGTGGTTCGGGTGAGAATAGTCGTCACCTATTGAACATTCTCTTCTCTCCAGTTAGGAGTGAAATAAGACTAACACTCAGGATTAAACATGAACAGTCATTTGTTTAAATGAGCCATTCCAATAGTCCTTTCTCAAAGATTCGACTCTTCATTTATATTCAGCTGTTCTCTAGAAAGGCCTCAACCCTGGCCTATATGGGTATCTATTCAAAATGGGTACTTCTCACATGTGATTTCTCAACTTTGCCAAGGCTTTACAAAGGCACATCACTCCAATCACAGTGTCATCAAAGTTTTTCTTTACTTGTGATTTAAAATTCGTGTATTACTTAGCTCTCCCGGTATTGCACTACCATCAGACTCTTCAGGTAAATCAGTATTTTCCTATATCTGATTCCCTTCCCTACATCCCAGTACACTACTTACAGTGGAGATTACATAGGTTTTGTGCCATCAGTCTTGTTCTCTCAATTTAAAAGCTATTCCTTCAAAGTAGGCCCCATTTCTTCCACTTATTTCACACTATTACCCTAAAATCTCTCTCCTCTAGACTCATTTCCAATGACATTAATATACATTCTACTATCCTTTCCTGCTGTTATCCTCCTCTCATACACGGCTCCATCCTCATCTGAATGCAAATCCATGATGAAATCAGCTATACACTTTCCAAATCTGCTTACATCCCTGCAGACTGGGAAGATTTTTCATTGTTTCTACTGTACTCCAACCCTGAGTACTTTTCAGCAACTTTCAATGTCATGCATCTCCCTAAGACTTCTAAATTGCTCATATCAATTGGGCTTAAAAGAACAGATGGAAGGGAATTCAAACATTAGAGAGAGCTTCTTGACCATGAGAGAGTTAGACTTAAACATTGGAACAGGCTACTGACAAAAGGAAGATACAAAATATCTATCCTTAGAACCCTTTTTAAATACAATGAAAAATCCTGCTCATTTAAGATGTAGGGATTTGGGCTCCTAAGCAGAGGGATGAACCAAATGGCTTATTTATGTACCTTTCAGGCCATATACCCTAAGATATAGTCAACTGAATTAAAATCTCTCAAATTTTGCTAAGAATGTGCCTTTGATTCTTGTAAAATGTTGAAAAAAAGCATTAAGAAAACACAAGCCAAGGTAGTCTACCAAGTGACCCGTATTTCATTCAGTCTGAGTTCTCTCCAGAGCAGACAGAATGTGTAACTTAATAAGGCCTTTGAGAGGTGGAATAGTGAAACAGACTCATCTTCCTGCATTCCCTTAAACTGGTGCCAGACAGCCTCAAGAAGGGACGATGGGAATAATTAGAAAATCTTTATTGGCTCTGTAATATTGTTTAGCCAACTAGGTGCAATCAATTGCTATGGATATTAACTTTACTTTTGAGAACACATAGCTAAAATGGGATTTTTGAAGACTGAGGCAAGATTTCCTCATTCTTGGGGAACTAAATAGGTCCTTAAGTTTTAAAATCCTGGAAAGCAACAAATCACTTCTAATGAGCTGCCATTTGCTTGTAAGAGACTAAAAGTGGGAGCTTCGCCAGTCAAGAGAAGAAGAGCATGCTGAGATGGAGATCAAGAAGCTGGTAGAAGATTTGCTAGAGCCAAGAAAGAGGGAAACATGCAAGAGTTGGACTAAAGGTCACCAGGCTTCCAAGAGGGACACAAGAGCTGGCATTTTACGCTTTCAACAATAAGACAAGATAATGTCTGTAAAATCTGGTGCTTTCAAAGACTGCTGTCTTCTTTCATTAATATCGCTGTCACCTGTAACTTCTCCTTTGCCTTACCTTGCAGGGCCTTCACAGGTAACACTACTGAAATACACTAATACAAAGGGTAAGAATTATCAGGAAAATGTAGAGGTGATTCCAAAGAAGGTACAGCATATCATTAATATTTGGTTGACGTGATGTGCAAGTTTTTTTCATTCTAAACATTCTAAATTTAATTCTGAACAATTCATTCTTTATAATACCAGTGACCACCTACTACACAGTGAGAGGCAATGTGGAGTATTAAAAAGACATAAAGAGAAATATACCTTTTGAAATTGGACAAATATGAATTTGGATTCTAGCTCTGCCACTTTTTAACTGTGTGACCCTGGTGAACAAGTCAGTTAACATTTTCCAATTGTTTCATGCGTAAAATTGCCAGGACAACACACCAAGAACTACTGTGAGTCATGTACACACAGCACAGCACCACATAATAATGGTTCATTTCCTTTGGGATCTCCTTCTACTTAATAATCCCTCCTTTCTCCAGCCTCCTCAGTTTTTCCTAATCTGTTTTGTTTTCCTCATATTCTGCTTCCTCGGCCTTGTCTTTTTTTTTTTTTTTTGTACAATAGTCTTTCCCTTTCTTCCTTTTTTTTGGTACCGGGAATCAAACTCAGGACTTTGCACTTGCCAGGCAGGCATGGTGCCACTGAGCTACATCCCAGGGCCCCCCTTCCTTCCTTTCTAAGTGCAGTCTTACTCATGCAAAACCCTAACAACTAGCAGAAATTATTAGGAGTGATTAGATACCTAGCAAATTAATATGACGAGGCACATTCTCACATGCTTAGTGTTTGAATGCTAAAGCATAACAACAGGTTTGATGATCAGTATGATATCTTTCAGAATTAACATTAAGCACCTAGATGCACAAAGCATTATGTTAGATACTGAGGTTGTAGAGATGAGAACCATGTCTCTGCACTCTGGGGGAGACAGACATAAAAACAAGTTAATATAGCATGTGTAAGAAGTGCAAGAGGGGCTGGGGACTTAGCTCAGTGGTTCCACCGCCTGCCTCGCAAGCGCAAGGTCCCAAGTTTGATCCCTGGTACCAAAAAAAAAAAGAAGAAGAAGAAGTGTAAGAAAAGAGATATGCATGAAGTACAGAGCTGGCAAGGAAAACAGGGAAACCAAAACTGCTTCATGGGATTGCTGTGAGGAGCAGGGAATGAGCAAGAAAGATCTGATAGAAAAAGACACTTGTCTCAGTCCTAGCTATGCTCTTGGACAAGTTATATTACATTGGCCAAATCAGTTCACCTCTTTGCACTCCAGTTTTCTCATCAGAAAAATGAAGCAGACCTCAACAACATCCACTGTTATCTTTTAGCTTTACTGCTCTATTTCCCAAGCAGGAAAATGAAGGGAAAATAATTCTGGGTTTAGTATTTCCTCTTCTATCCTCATATTTCTTCTTATCCATTCATTTTCCTTTGTATCCAACTGGTCATTTCGAGTAGCTTTGCTTTTGATTCATGATGAAGCTGTGTTTGCGGATTTCATATCATGGTGGCTTAAGGGATCTTTTAGTAAAAAGAAGTTCCCTGGTATGGAAAGATCTTTTTTTATTTCATTATTCCTTACAAAAAGAGATGATAAAACCAGTCGTAATCAATGGTTTCCAATTCTGGTTTCTAGGGATTCTTTTATTCATATGACAAGACTTCAAAAACTATTTTAGTAACTTAACATTGACCCTCACAAAAGTTCCACTTCCATATTCATTTAACAAACATTTATTAAAGCTTTCTCTGTCTCAGACATTAGGCCGGGGACTATGAAGATACCGAAATGATTAAGATATGCCCTGGTTGTCAGGGAGCTTATGATTTATTTAGCGGCTGTGGCACTGAGCCCAGTGCTATATTAAAACATATTAGCAAAGCAATCTTTGTTCTGTCACAACTGGAGCCATGAGTCCTAAACACATATATGTGGTTTTGCCTAGAAGTTGTGCATTCAGTAGGCGTTGAAAGCCATATGTCAGAAACTGAGTTGTTAAAAAAAAGAAAAGGTGCAACCCCATTAGCAAAAAAAATGCATGTTCAAACAATGTGAGTCTATCTGTCTTCTAGCAAACTGGCAAAGACAGAAAAATATAAAATGCAATGTCAGTGAGAGTGTAGTGAAATGTGTCCTCTCATATACTGCTAGCAGAAATAGTAAATAAACTATAGCACATCCAACATAAATTCTATGCAACCATCCAAAATAATGTTTTCAGGTATATTTAATGATACAGTAAGATATTCATGTTGTAATATAAAGTGACGATAGCAAGTATTGAACTGTACGTACAACATAATGCCATGATAATACAATATTTTCTCTTTATGAACACATAGGAAAAAAGACTAACAGGCCACATACCAGAATGTTAGCAATTATTATTACTTGCTGGAATGATTACAGGTGATATTAGTGTTTAATATATATTTTAATATTGCAAATTTTCTGCAACAATACTGTGTCTTTCTAATAATTAATAAGCATTAAATTCATAGAGAAGGAAGAATATATACTAAAATGTTAATAGCAATTTTCCTCAGACAGTAGGATGTTACCATGAGTTTTTTGTTGTTTTCCATATTTTTAAAACGTTCTACAGTGAACATGCATTAACTTTATAAAATTAAATTTGGACCTCAACGAAGAAAAAGTGGACAGTCAAATGAATTAGCAACTACTAATTTGAGCAGGATTATATTACTTAAATAAGTCAGTTCTGCTGCCATAGAACTATGCAATACTCTTTTTTTTGGCTCTATCACCACTGATTATGGTTTGAGGCAGGTCACTTAAGTTGTGTATGCCTTAGAGAATCAATAATGACTGCATGCTTCTAAGGGATACTGTGATGGTGAGTGTGATAGCACTGGTGAAATGCTTAGAACTCAGGAAAGAAGGATATGCAGCAAGTAGTAATGGATATTTTAATTATCTACTGTGTAATGATTCTGTTTAGAATGCCCTCAGCAATTTCATCCATTCTCATTCAACTGTCACCTCTGAACAGAGGGCTCCTAAATCTTTATCTACCCCTCTCCACTACGCACTTTTCTCTAACTCTCTTCTCTTCCCCTATTCTTCTTGTCCTCTGGCTTCTTTTTCTTCCATCTCTTGTTTTTACCACAAATAACTTCATATCAATTTAAATTGACTATGAATTAATCATGGACTTGATTAAACAGTTTCTCAGATCAATACAAGTTTGTTTAATTAACTTGGAAGTGAAGTACATAGAACTATTTTAAATTTATCATTCTTTGGCTCCTACTGGGTATAGCTATCTATATAAATTTCACATGTTAGAAAGCATTAAAATATAAATGTAATCTGCCCTTTCTTCCTATGAGGACAGCAGCAAAGGCTCAGAGTTCAAGTGCTCTGCTCTCAGGGTCATAGAAGCTGTGTTCTGCCTTGATCCCACCAACCATCCCAGGGTGTGGTCTTGGGTAAGTTACAATCTTTTTCTGGAACTGCAGACTGGATCATCTCAAAGGGCCAGATGTTAGATACAAAAGTATCTGAACAAATGGGAAAGTGGGAAACACCACTACACAAATGACCAGCCTCCACTGTTGAGCAGATCCCACCTTAACAGTGTTAGGCGCAAATCAGGAGCTCAGTACAGACAACATAATTGGCATGACACACTACACACAGCAGAGGAGCCCACATGCCAAGTCATCAAATAACCCCTACCAGCAAGTACAGTCCACTAAGGCTTTTGGCAATTATTCCTGAACAATAAAGCTGTCAGCTCTTATTTTTAAAAGTACTTACAGATAAAAGGATGAAAGATGGGAGGGGGCTACTCTTGTTATAAGAGTGGGTTAGCAGAGCTGGAGGGATATTTTAATCTACCAGACAATGTGCTGAGATGGTATGGTAAATGGAAGATGAGACTGTTATCAGGATGAATGGCTATCGGGGTATAATAACGAGCCACATATGTGTAGAAAGTCTAATAAGTGGTACAATGGGCAATTCAGGAAAGGAGGATGGGGAGAGAATGCCATGATCTGGAGAAACTTCCTAAAGATCATTTATCTTCCCTCCACCATCCTATCTCATACCAAATAGAGTCTTCTCTTTACACCATCTCCTGGAACTACCCTTAGGGCCACTGCTAGCACAAGGGTACCTCTGGTGCTAAAAGCCCCAGCCCCCTGGGGGCTATCCAGCTAGAAAAAGGACGACAGGATTTCGAAGAGCACTCTCTCTGGGTGGACTCATTAGAAAAACAACTTGTGTAGCACCACCCTGGCTAAATTTCTGCTCCCCTTTGCATTTCTCAGCCTGGCACCTACCATATTCTAGGACCCTGATTCATATATTTTCTTTGTCTGTCTGTCTTCTCTCTCTGTCTCTCCCTCCCTCCCTTCCTCCCTCCCCATCCCAGCATTACTCCAGGACCAGATTAACCAGTTAAATTGGCACACATGTTAGTTCTCATTGTACTTTGGATTGGAACTAGATTCATTCTTCATTGACTAGAAACTAAAGGTTTCAATAAACTAAAGGTTTGTTTTAATGAAAAAAATATCATTTTGGAAGATGGAAACAACAGTGGTTCTCTTTTAATGCTTTGTGGGGGGAGTAATATTTCCAAAGGCAGGTTTCAAGTTAATATTTTGTCCGATAAACTATACCTTAGAAAATAAGGGTCTTTTAGTTTGGTAAGTATAGCAAAGGCTCTATGTATACTATATCTCTCTTGGAGAGCAAAATCACACATTATTGAATTAAGGCTCTGTTTGACACACTATTTCCCCAAATTATTAACCAGGGAACCCTTTTGGAAGCCCTCATCTTCCATTCAAGGCTTTGTTCCCAGGAGCCTTTCCTACAGCACTGACCACATCTCTGCTCCAGGCCAGGCAACCCGCTTGGAGAGGATTTTCTATGACAGTTCTTGGAACCTGAGGGAGGGGTTCCTGGAGAGCAGCAATTCCAGACCAAAATTCCCTGGCTCCATTCTCCTTGGGAATTCCCTCAGGAGGCCCGCCCAGGTGCTCATCTGTGTGAAAGAGAGCTATTGTGAAGGACTTTGGCTCCGCCAGGGACCCCTAGGGGCCCGGTTGGGGTTGTAAGGGTAGAGATGAAGGGGAAAGCTCGGGTTGCTTCAGATACAGTGAATGACTTTAGCAAACAAGATTTGGAGCTTGGGAGAGCAGAGACAGAGCCTGTCTGTGCAGGTTTCGGGCTCTTGACAAAGAGAGAATTTTTATAGAGATTTACAGGCACCGTCTCCACCATCACTTATTTCTATGTCAAGATTTTCAGTTTCCAGAGCACTACTGGAATTATCTCACTGGATCTTTGGCAATTCTGCGAACTAAAAGGGAAAGCAAATGTCAGTGGACTACCTAGTATATATGAATCGCTGAGGCTTTCATCCATATGTTAGCTTAGCAAACAGTTTAAATCTTCCCAACACTGGGACAGTTAATGCCATTATTATTCCTCCTCTTTCCAGATTTTGAAGCTGAAGCTCCAGGTGCCTACTTTACAAACAGTCACTGGGCTGCTTGCTGGAAACACAATGGAGAAACAGGCAGATGAATTCCTTTCCTCAATGGATTCAAGCCTATTGAGGGAGGCCAGCAAATAAGCAGCTCTCAGAGAATTCTGTGAAAAAACTAAGACAGTTAAGAATCCTTAATTAACAGCTAGTACTCAAAGAGCGCTTACTCTGTGCTAAATGCTTTGAATGTATTATAGTATTGAACCCAAACAACATTCCTATGAGGAAGGTTCTGCTCTTATTCCCATTCTAAAAGGAAGAAACTAAGACTGAAAGACATGAACTGTTATAGAGTTGACCCCCTAGAACAGAGTACAGCCATGATTCTAACTCTGTTTGACAATACAGTAGATCTGCAGTTAACTACAAATTATAGAGTCCTGTGGAAGGAGTTATCCTACAACATGTGGTAAATCATCTTTTTAAAAGGTTGGAATATTCATTTTAATCCAATTGAGAAAGGGCTTTGTTTGTATAGGTGTGAAACTGAAAAGGCTTATAAATGTAGTTATCATCTCATCATGGAGACTAATCTGCATGTAATCTGGTTACACTGAACTTGTTTCTGCTAGGGCTGCTGCTCTGTCAACCAGACAGAGGCTGGGTGTGGTGGCTCAGGTCTGTAATCCTGGTACTCAGGCATCTGAGGCAAGAAGATCGCCTGGGTTAGGGAGTTCAAGGTCAACCTGAACTTCACAGTGCAACCCTGTCTCAAAAACAAGACAGACAGAGAAGCTATGCCTGGGACCATTTAAGTTACAAGGATGAAACTGCTTAAGCATATCTGAAATTTGGATCCCAAGAGATATAATCTGGCCAGTTTGCATATAGAGTTTCAACTTTGGGTTCTTGTTTCCATTAAGATTAATAACCTCAAAATTAGCAGTTTGGGCATGTTTTCTGTTTCAGTTTAAAGGAGAACTAGATCGTGGATGATATTTAGAGATGCTTAAAGAAACTTAAGAGTTTAGAAAGCCCAATTCATACAAGAAGTTCTCGGCTTCTTAAATCAAACTCATAAATTAGTCTCATATGTGAACATGACCTTGCATTTCCTCTTGATTGGCTACAGTCTTGGTATTTTAGAAAGGGGGGATTAATTTTTGTCCTTTGGTAATAGAAGAGTGTAACTTTTGTACTCTACTTTCAAGAATGGAACAGTTATTTAATAAGTCATACCTATCTTCCTGTCTCACTTGCATATAGCAAAAATCATTTGCCAGGCTCCCCCCACCATAAAAACACGATCATTTCTAGATGCCAACCTAGAGATGCATCAGTATATGGTTAATGTTCAACCAACAGACAGCATAAAAAAGATAAAATAGCCAGCTCTCACCTTTATAAGGTGCTAAGTCATAAACTACAACTATATCATGGCTGTATCTTTTTTGAAAAAAAAAATCCTCACTACGTTCATTACAGAGGAGACTAACAGTTACTCCACTGCCTCCTAGACTTCCATATACGGTTATGCCCTGCACAACCTTAGAGGCTGCCTTTCACGTGGACTTTCACGAAATATGAAAGTGCAGAGCACAACCTATCCAATTACACACAGCAACCTACTACCTCTGCACACCCTCCACGGCACTGAACATCACTTGGGTAGTTTTGATTTTGCACACTAAACATGCTTTTGCTCACACAACCTCTCAGCATTGAACTTTGGCTCTGTTTAGCAGCACCAGGAAAAGCAAGAGATCTCTACTCATTGCTTAGCACTGCTTTTCTCATGTCCATTCTGAGAACATTCAACACCATTTGGATTCTTTATTAGGCATTAATGAAAACAATAAACAAATTTGGGTCAATAGTAATTGGTCTTATGTAGAAAATGACAGCTAGTCAATTATTTTTGATAAGCCCCTAGAAACAGCAAATAAAACATCTGTACAATAACCACTTGTCAATAAAATAGTCATAAATCCAGGTCTCAATATTCTGACCAATGCTCCATGGAAAAAATATTTTTCTTTAAGCACAGGAACCCAAGAATGTTGAACAACAATGTCATCCTTCTCTACAAATGAACATTTTGATAATCTTGAAAGTTTCTTCATGGCTCCACTACATGGGAACATTTTAAAATTTGTTTCTGGCAGGCTTTAAATAAATGGATGTAAACATCCTCTGTTAAGTGGTAGCCTTTGCAAACAGATGCTGGGGGGAACCCCCAAGTGATGCGATGTGATGAGTGCTGAGAAGGCCATAGAAGTAATAAATGTTGTCATTCATGTTTGATCCCTGTGCATTTAAGGCACTGTGCAACCACTATTAGCATCGACACATGCACGTACGCATGCACACACACCCCAGGTTAACATGAAAACATTATCGAACAGAGATAACACATTAAACCTCTTTTGATTACTGGCACACTGCCCTTCTCATGGATAGTGTCTGGAAGAACAGGAGCACCCAGCTAACTTAAAGTAGAAGGAGAGGAAGGTAGGGGAATAAATTCCAGACCTTGGGCACAGGTTATTTTCTGGAAAGGATACAACAGGTTGGTGGTGTAAAGGTGAGAAAGACAGGGTAGGAAGAGGGACAGTTAGGGTAGTATTTTAAAGGCATATGATTGGGCACCTTAGGAGGAGAAATGAGAAGGAATGACAGATGAAGGGAAGGTTAAAGGGCATGAAACCCAAATTGCGCTCACTTCATGGTTTTGACTCAAACCATTCTTGATCCCATTTCACAGGGATTGACTCTAAAAAAATTTCCCATAATAGAATTAGGGAAGGAGGCTGTTATTTGGTATGTGTTCCTGGAAGGCTCACATTAACCAACAGTAGCTCCCAGGAATTTATAGCAAATTTATTCTCCAGCTGTTGGCATAGCATGATGGTGGGTAGATACTAACAGCTGCAACTCCCCTAGCCGGCCCGTCCTTTCCACCTGGCCCCATCACTGTTCAGCACTATTCCTAATCTCTGTGAATAGTCAATGCTCACAGCTCTGCAGCCTTGTCTGTGCAGAACTCAACCGGAACTGAAAGATTGGCTCTGCTTCCTGATTTTCAAAATATTTTTTTCTTGAGAGGGTAATTATGAAGTTTTGGGGAAATTCTATGGGGAATTGTATACAATTTACCAACACTTAATTTGAAATTTTGCTGTTGTAAAAGACTTATTTATAAAGCAAGAAAGTTTCTTATTCAAATATGAGAGTGAAACACAACTCAAACCCTTGAATGAAATGGAAGTAAAATGCCAAGTGTTAATTTTGGATCTTATTTCATTTTGAATTTCCTTTGTATTTAAATTGCTTATAGGAACATACCTGGTGTTTCATATAGATTACAACTTACCAGTGGGGAAAAGGGTGTTCCTGTTCTTCCTGGATTGACAATGTGATGTGTACACCATAAACTTCTTCTTAGACAGTAGTACTTCAAAGGTAGTATTGTTATCTATGTTTTAATTTGACGTGTCCAGCTGTTGCCCTATTTAAACGTTCTCGTCCTTCAATAAAATTCAATTACATTTATCTGTAGGATGTCTTTTTATTTATATCCTACACAAAATAAAAACATATTTTAATGTTAATGTTTTCTCTCTCCGTAAGGTAAAAATTCAAGTCCATCATAGCAAACATAATTTTTAAAGGGGGTAACTCATCACACTGTGATTTTGGCAGTAGGAAGCAACAATAGTCATTCCTGGTATTTATATGTAAGCAACAAAACAATTTGATTAATGCGCACTATTGCAGATGGCATTTTGCAAAATAAATTACTTTTGCAATTTTCATAAAGTAAATGAATATAAATATTGTGATTCCATAATGGAAAGTCATAGGCAGGATCTCCATGGAGCACCTGCTCTATAATGAGCTGTGTATGTTTTTACTGAATCAAACAAAAAAGAAAAAAAAAACCACTTCACAAAGGAAAATGCACTGATGGAAGGGGAAATAAGTTTGAATTTTGGTTGCTGCAATAAAAGTCCATACAAAGTTTGCTGACTTAAAAATGTATAGGCAAATGTAAATTAGTTGATTCATTGTCTCAGTAGAATACAGTGCCCTTTTCATCTATTTTTACATGTAGTAAATGATACACAACCAAGCTGATAGTTACAAAAACCTACAGCACACATCTAATTAAGCCCTAGCACCATTATGGCATTAAATCTTAAACACAATTAGGAGCGCCAGGCAATTCACTGCATTGTATACCAACAAGCTCAACCAAGGTACTTTATGTGAGCCAGACCCACTGGACCGCACTGGTTTTAATAGACAATGTTACAAGGGACATCTAGGGCATTTTTCTATCCATTTAAGCAGCTCTGTAAAGCAACTGTTACTTGCCATGCAAATTTCTAGTTTTAAGCAGTAGCCAGCTACTGAGATTACTAAGATATATAGACAATTTAAGTATGAAAAATTGAAATAAAAATAGGCCAGTGTATGTAGTATTTCCAGACACAATCATCTGAAGCTATTCTTCTGCCTTCCTCCATTGAGCAACAAGGAAAGGAAGAAAATGATACCTAAACTGAGAGAAACTAAAGAGAAATGACCTCATGTTCCATTAACGAAAATCAATACCGTATATATGCAAAGTTTCAACAGTGCATCCATATGCAAATTGTAAATATGAAGCAGCATTCCTTCAGTGCGCAATCAAGCATTCGTTTGGTGTGTATTTAGGGGATTTTCAGTAAATTGCAAGCTTTAATCTCTGAGTTATGGGAAATGGTCCCCTTCACCTCCTTTAGCAGTTACCTATGGCAGCTATTAATGCCCACAAGCAATGCAGTGACCCCGGCAGTGGATAATTCCACAGTGAATATTTAAGTTTGAAGGTGAAAAATGAGGTATACTCCCCTCATAACACTTCTTTTTATGACTGTCTTAATTCTCTGAAATTTATTCTTTTTACTAAAAGCACCTAGAAGGTAATTGAAACAGATTTTCCAGATATATTTCTAGATTATCTTAACCTACAATAACATATTGACTCATTCATAATATTTTTAGCAAATACAGGAAATAGAACTTCCCTGATTTAAAAATACCCCAACTAACCTGCTAATTCATTATTCTTTGGGGAAAAAAAAACCTCAAGTCAATTTAAAAGATATTCTGGATTTTTTTAAGAGATCAAGGTACAGCCCCATAACTTCTTTAGTCAATCACTAGGACAAGAAAGGGAATAGGTAAATAAGACATGGAAGTGGACCTGTGGGGACAAACTACTAAGGAAAGAGCCAGTTTCTCTCAGACTCCGGGCTTACCGTTTAGTGCCTGAAAAAGATCACTCACTCTAAGACTCCTTTGTGGCTCAGGATGGCTGGGTAGGTCCCAGAAAGTCAGCTTCAGTAATGAGTCTTCACAGAACCAAATATTGAATTACTGGATTACTAGGCCTAGGAAAATAAATGCCTCAAAGAGAATTCATAACAGTTTTCACAGCAAAGAGATTAGCAGCTAAAACTGCACTTTGGGAAAATGAGAAAGGGAGATGAACAAGTCACTAGCTATCCTGGAAGCAAATGGGCCTTGTGGAATCGCAGGTGGAGCAGTCATGGGTGTCTACCTAGAAAAGCAGCTCCTGGAAGGCAGGCCTCCATCTAAAAAATGTTCTTTATCCTCATAATGGTAGTGCTTAAGATATACTTGTGGAATAATGTGACAAATGGTATATACTAGCCTACACTCACTTGTTCATAGAGTCAAAATGAAATAAGCAGTCACTACAGGCAAGGTACTGCAGTGAATGATGCAGGACAAAGAGCCTGTCTTCCCTCTAGGAGCTTATAGTCTAACTGATAAGACTGAGTATGTTTACAACTACAGTCAGGTATTGCTTAACAAAGGCAGGCGTTCTGAGAAATGAACCATCAGGCAAATTTGTCACTGTGGGAGCATTATACAGTGTGCTTACACAAACCTAGACAGCTATGACATCACTAGGTGCTATAATTTTATGGGACTACTGATGTAAAATGTGGTCCATCACCGACCAGAAAGTTGTTAAGTGGTACATGGCTATAATTGCCAAAATAAGATAAAAACAATAACAAGCCAGATGTGATGGTGCAAGCCTGTAATCCCAGCACTCTTGGAAACAGAGGATAGAGGATCACAAGTTCAAGCCCAGCCTGGGCAATTTAGTAACTTAGTGAGATCCTGTCTCAAAAAAAAAAAAAAGACTGGTAATGTAGCTCAGTGTGAAGTCCCTGGGTTCGGTCATCAGTACTGTAACAACAAAAACAAAAATACAAGGTATGAAAAACAGACTGCCGTAAAGGGGCATGGGTAAGGTCTAGAGCAAGGGAAGAGGAGTATCCACTGCAGGAAAAGGAGAGGACCTCATGAGAAGGTGTCATTAGAAAAGGGCACCCTCTCCTGGGCCTTCGCCAGAGTCCCTCAACCCGACCCTCCTCCCTCTTCAATGAGCAGGAGGTGCTGGTTTCCTTCCCTGTCTCTACTGGCAACACTCACTCTTTGACTCAGTCGTTCTCTTGGGCTGCTGCCAAGCAGAACACAGCTATATAGTTTCCCCTCTTCCCCATCTGTATCTACTTAAGCCCAGAAACTCTTTTGAGGTTTCATAAAGGGTTTTACAACTAATAACTGGGGAGCGGGGAGACAAGGTTTAATAACACACACAGAGAAGTGGTAAGAAATCTAAAAAGTCCCTGGAATAGCTATCACACGTCTTCCCTCAGTGAAAGGGAGGTGAAGTTTAGCCTGATTTTCTTAGTAACTTATACTGAGCTCAAGTTTTCTTCAGATATTTTTCTTCATCCTTGTTCCCATCTTTTTCTTTCAAACACTTAAAACTTGAGGAAATGTAGCAGGAGAAAATCATACGTCCCTAGTAGTACCCAGGACAGTGTCATACAACTCAGAAAATATGGACTACCTTTAATATCTTTTGATGTTGCTCACAAAAATACCAAAATAGTCATCTTAGGTCAGAAGATGCACGGTACCTAGGAAGAAATAAAGAGGTTTGGAAAGAATACCTTGCATACTCAACCCCAGTAAATAATAGCAAATATCACGAATATAACTTCATTCAATGTGCACGCAGCATCTATTGTTAACAGATGTCCTCATGAATCTTTTCTTTAGGGTCTGTACTAAATCATACCCCTTGGGGTTCAGTAAAAACAAGCAACTCTAAGCTCAATGGGAAAGACTATTGACACAAACCATGGCAACACAAACATATTTCTAGCATGAATGGCACAGCCTACTTTAATAAGAAGTACAGAATAATAACATGAACTTTCCCCCTCCTCCTTCTCCTCCTCTTCCTTCCCCTCCTTTTTCTTTTAGGTTCTAAGAGTAATGAGAAACTGCAGAAATCATCACTGTATATCACATATGTCTTCAATGAATTCTCACACATGAAAATTTTTCAGTGATGACATACCAATCATCATTCTAACAGCAGTAAGTTAGGGAATGGGGAACCCCCTTTTTTCAAGCCACATTTGGTAAGACAATTGGTTTTATTAGTTGCAAAGGGAATGAATGGTGAGAAAATGTATTATTTATGTAATCAATTTTCTTATTCTAAATATTAGATGCTCTTGGTTGTCCCCCAAAGTCCTCGCTGTGTGACTTTCCTCTATCCTCATCCTGCCAGTTCCCAAATCATTTACTTTCTCTGTTCCCATTCCTAATTTCATGACTTTTGTCTCCAGGAAGTTCAAAGTGTTACTGGAAAACGTCATGCCATTTTGCCATTTGATGGTATAAATTCTCAGTATCTCTTAAATTTAACTGAGCCCTAGCTGAGGCTGGACAAGGCCCTTTGTGAATCCAGGGCCTTTGCACTGAGCGACACTCCTACCCTTTTTTAAAAAATTTTCATTAAGATCTAAGTCTCTCAATTGCGCAGGCTGGACTCAAACTTAGAATTGTCTTGCTTGAGCTTCCCAGAGTGCTAAGATTACAGGTGTGTGCCCCCATGCCTGGCTGACAAGGCTTTGATTTGTATTTTGCTGATTACTTGTCATCTACCAGGGCAGCCAATCTAAACCTTTCCCATTGGTCACTGTTCAGAAATTTCCCAAATCCCAAACCCAATTCTGTCTTCCTCAATTTTAGCACATACTTCTCTGATGAAACTGAGGATATGAGGCATGATTTGCTATGATTCTCCCAGCCTCTTTTAGTTTCTCTCCCCCGCCTTCCCCTTCTGTCCCCAGCTACCACCCTCTCCTTCCTCTTTCACCCTCAAAACTGTCACTGACACTCATTTACTCAACTCCAATCACTGTGACATTCATGGTCATCACTAATGAAATTAGAGTCTCAAAGGTCACCCATCACTTCCGAGTTTCTAAATGTAATGGCTACTTTTAGCTTACATCTTTTTCTATACATCTGTGACATGACACTGATTCTTCCTCAGTCTTTCTTCCTTCCAGGCCAACATACTCTCAAGGTTATCATTCTGATTCTCTGCCTATTCCTTTGCCAAATCTTTTTATTCTTTTGCCAGATCTTTTTTCTAAAAACTCTTCTTTGGCAAGCTTTCCTGACTTCAATGATGATGCCTTACGTGGATAACTTCTAGATTTTTCTGAAAGTCTCAACCTTTGTTCAGAGCTTTAGGTCTGTCTTTTTGACTCCTTCTTACCCATCTCTCCAGATCTGGGCCACATGTAGTGTAGACTCAACATAACCAAAGGCATTCAGCACCTTCCTTCCCATAGTGCCTACCCCACACTCCTTATCGCTTGAACTGACTTCACTATTTCTGCTCATGACATCACTTATGTCTCTTTCCAGTAACTGGTAACTCTCAAAGTAAAAAACTCTCATTCTTTCCTTTCATTCATCCTTATCCATCCACTCACCAAGTTCTATCAGTTCTCATTTCCTCAGCATCATTCATCGCCATTTCTAGTTTTTTGTTATCTCTACTGTTACAGCTTAAAGTAAGATCTTTGTCTCTTACCTCCTATGTCAGAGACAGTGTTCGCAGGGTTTTAGATAATGTATCTCACAAAAATGGAACATAAAAATCTTTGTTCAATATGCCATTTTCCCTATAGATGATGCCAAACAGAGTACCATCACCACAAAGTGGTACTCTCAAAGAATTTCCTTTTAAAATGTAAAAGCCTTGATTAAAAAACATCACATGAGAGATCATATATTTTAACCACATATAAAATAGAATGGAAGAAGTATTAGGTGACAAATACTGGCACTCCACCACCCTTTAATAATGCAACTATACAGTACACAATAAGCAGAATCATATTATTTCTTAGAAAGAAAATGAAGCCAGGCATGGTGACACATGCCTGTAATCCCAGCACTCTGGAACTTGAAGCATGCAGATCACTGTGAGTTTGAGGACAGCCTGGGATACACAGTATGTTTAAGGCCAACCTGAACTACATGGAGAGACCCAAGAAAGAAAGAAAGAAAGAAAGAAAGAAAGAAAGAAAGAAAGAAAGAAAGAAAGAAAGAAGAAAGAGAGGGAGAGGAAGGGGGAGGGAGGGAGGGAGAGAGAGAGAGAACAATAGAAATCAGGCACAGTTGCACATACCTGTAATCCCAGCATTAGGGAGGCTGAGCTAGGAGGATCAGAAGTTCAAGGCTAGCCTTGGTGACATAGCAAGTCCTAGGCCATTCTGGATTACATAGTGAGACCAGAAAGAGAGAGAAGGAAAGGAGACAGACATACAGCTCTTAAAACTTCCTTCAAACCTGTTTAATGTCCAAGAAAGCTGAAGGTGATCACAGGTTACATTTTATATTAAATGTCTCCAGGCACATCATACAATATTTCCCTCAAAGATTTTTTAAAAAGATGACAGGAAGGGAATGTGCAGTTTCCTATTTCAAGTACCCATAAACCACATGTATTTTTTCCTGGGGGCTCAAATATTCTCCTTGGTATATAAATGTCAAGGGAATGTTAAAGAATGCAAATGTCGCTTCTTGCAGAAGAAAGCAGGCCATATGTTTACCTGCCTGATAGTCTCTGTGGGCATCTTGATGTCCCTAAAACACAGTATTATTTAAAGAGACATCCCAGTTTTTATAAACTTACATCATGGTCATTTGGAACTCAAACTATTCTTTCAACAAATAACGCTGGGGTATAAGTAGGAGAGACAGCAACTAAAAGACTAAAACAATTTCTCTTTCAATGCAACCATCCTTTCCTCACTCTTATATTGCTCTGGGACTCTGAGAAGTATGGGGATGGAAGGAATTACAGATGAGAGGAAAAGAAGAGAAAAGAAAATATGAGTATTGCTTCCAAATGTTCGCAACTTAAGTGAACCTAGCCGCTTATCGTGAACATTTGCCTACTGGCTGCACCATCTTCCTGTATTTTTCCCTTCAGTTTTAGCTGTGCTGTGTGGGTTTAAGAATTCCTGGTGCCACTGACTCCTACAGTATCAGTCAGCAACAGCGCCACTGGGAGAAGAAATATGGCTGATCTAAATGCCCTGGGATAGGGCATTTATTAATTGTTCTTTGGCCTCTCTTACTGTCCCCAAGTCACAGATGTTAAAAATCATCTCTTCTAAGTGATGGCTGCCTCCTTCACTTAGTGCCAACTACCAGGATGGCTAACATGTTTAAAAGGCACTCACAGAGAGAGCTTAAAAGTCTTTCCTTTCCCTTATATTTCCTGGTACAGACTATTTTCCTGAAATAGGGGATGTGTGGTGCCTAATAAAAAGCTGAATTTGCTAAGAAGTTTTTATACCCTCATAAAGTAGCTCTAGTGAAAGGGATCTAAACTGGCAGGAACTGTACCGGTAACAGACAGCTGGAACCTCCATGCCACATATTCTTCTAAACTTTAGTTAATGGGCCCTGGCCGGCTGCCATCCCCAAAGTTTACTACAAAAGTAAAATGCAAGACTAATGAATTTTAAAAATGGTGCCAAGCATAAACACTACCCTTTTGGCTTTCTTTGGTCAATGAATAAATATCACAGAAAAAACTCCAGGCTTCCAGGCAGGCCAGCCAACAAAAAAATGTAGGCAGTACTGTGTTACTCCCAGTGTGTATCTTTCACTCCAAAACCCAAAGAATAAGTTAGAATGTTACTGAGATGTAAATCATCCACAAAGTAATAAAATGAACAAAATGGTGCCAGGGATATAGGCAAAGTGCTTTTCTTCCTATATTGCAAAATATTATTCTGGATCTCACAGGTGACATGATAGAATAAAGCAAGAGAAAGTTAACTGTTACCTTCAGTGTGACGGAGAAGCCGCTATATGAGGGCAGCTCCAGCCAGCCTGGGCACTCCAGGATAGAAAGATGAAGTTTGAGAAGGGATATAATCAGTTTGTCAAATAATAATGGATAGTGACAAGGTACACTGAACTTGTTCACAAAATTCTAATGCATTACAGCTCAGGGAGACTTCTGAAACTAAATAAAGATAAGCTTAAATAGATTAAAATGAAAAAAATAGATTATGGCTGAGTAGTACTCCATTTTATAAAAAAAAACACATTTTCTTTATCCAGTCTCCAGCTGATGGGCATTTGGGCTGTTTCCAAGTTTTAGCTATTACAAACGGTGCTGCTATGAACATGGGCACACATATATCACTGTAGTATTATTCTTTTAATTCTTTGGGGAAGATTCCCAGCAGTGGAATAGCAGGGTCAAATGGGACTTCCAGTCCTAGTTCTTTGAGGTATCTCCATACTGATTTCCACAGTGGTTGCACCAGTCTGCACTCCCACCAGCAGTGGAGCAGGGTTCCTCTTTCCCCACAGCCCCACCAGCATTTGTTATTGGTTGATTTCATGATAGCAGCCATTCTTTCTGGAGTGAAGTGGAATTATAGCTAAGTGGATGCACATTGAGGAGATACTCTTAAGTGAAATAAATAGGACACACATGAATAAATACCGAATAGCTTCTCTGGTGTGAGAAACTGAAAGTGTAAATAAGGACTAAATGTATAATAGGTCATGTGAAATAGGAAGAAAAGGGGCAAAGGGGAAGGAAGTGGGAGGGCTAGGGGAAAGGATAGAAGGGAATGGGATTGATATGAGAAAGTAGGAACAAAATCTTTGTAAATAGGGAGGAATGGAGGGGTTGAAGGGAGGGCTGGGCAAGGGTGAAAAATAACCAAGAGAAACTATGTAAAGGTGCAAATTTCCAATGATGAATGTCATTATATTGTGTACCTAAAATGTACCAATGATTAGAATGAATAATCGATCATGTAAAATAGGAAGAAAAGGTCCAAAGGGGTAGGGGTAGTGGGAGGGGCAGGGGAAAGGAAAGAAGGGAAAGGAAAAATGATGAGAAATGGAAAAAATGGAAATAAAGTCTTTGTAAATAGGGAAGGGTGGAGGGGGTGAAGGGAGGGCTAGGAATGGGGAAAAAATAAGAACCAAGATGCATTATGTAAAGTTACAATTCCCAATGAGAATGTAATTGTGTTGTATACTTACAATGTACCAATAAAAGAATTTAATAAAAAAAAAGAAAAAAGAAAAAAATAGATTAAAATGAGTAGGGGTATGGGAAATATATTTAAACATTAGAAACTCATCATATTACTCAAAAATAAAGGTACTACTGAAAGAAAATACGCTGTTTCTGAAAAACTGGGTCAGACATATCTACAAGACTTAAATCCACAATGACTTCTTGAATGGGGATACTTTTTACCAAACCTTCTTCAGAAGCAGACTCCTCGCCTAGAAATGATCCAGTTCTAATTATGACACCTAAGAATAGGTTCAAGGTTTACTTGAAATTCAATTCATTCCATATTACAACATCTTCCTTCTTTTAATTCAGGGGTATCAGTTAAGGAACAAGGTTATTTTCCTTTGGTTTTTCAAGTAAAATCTTACATTTCACTCATTGCATGTTCTTTAGGCACCTGGGCACCTAAAATCTTTCACAATTGCATTTTGAGAATGCATAAACCATCTGTTCTAGTGTGAATCTAAAATGTCCCCTACAATCGATATGCTTGGGGCTTGGTTGCCAGCTGAAGCACTTTCAGAAGATGACCAGAACAACGGATCTCTAACTTCAGCAGTGGGTTAAAACAATGGATGAGATCAGAATTTGATGCATTACTGGGAGGTGATGGAAATAGGAGGTGGGGCCTAGTTGAAGGGAGTGGGTCATGGGGAGCATGACCTTGGGGACTATATCGTGTCCCCAGATCGCTGTCTCTTTCCCTCTCTCTATGCTTCCCAGCTTTCAGGAGGCGAACAGCTTTCATCTGCTACACCCTTCCACCATGATATTCAGCCTCACCACAGATATAGAAACAACACAACCAGAAAACCATGGACTAAAACCTCTGAAACTGTGAGCCAAAATAAAATTTTCCTCCTTTAAGTTGTTATTCTCAGGTATTTTGTCCCAACAACAAAAAGGTAACACATCATCCTATTTCTTTATCTCAAAGAAGCTCTTTTTCACATTGTGTGTGAACTTTTGTTTGGTTTGACCAATAACATTTTCAGCATTCAATGTCATGTTGTCTTTATTTTGCGTCAAAAATTTTTTTATTTTATTCCATCTTACAAAGATTTCTTTATGTCACTGAACCATAACCCGTTTGTTTTATGCTTATATTTCTTTTGCTATAGTTCCTTTTACACAGCTATCCTATTTTTCCTTTTTTTTTTTTTGGTACCGGGGATCGAACTCGGGTCCTTGTGCTTGCACAGCAGGCGGCAAAACCACTGAGCTAAATCCCCGGCCCCATATTTTTCCTTTTTGAAGTCCTCTGACCATGGTCCCTCCCATGTTTATTGAGGACAAACTAAGAGGAAATAACTTTAAATCACAGAATAAAATATTTCAGTTAGATATGTCAGTAGTACTTAGGATGATGCTATGTAATAGGCTGGACAACAGGCGATGTTTTTATTCTCTACCCAGCATAGAGCAAGTCGCAGGAAATTAGGCCAGCCTCGCAGTAGCTCAAGTTAGACCTTTACAGTATGACCTCATTATTTAGTTTGAAAGTGAATTTCAAAAGCAGACTCACCCATAGTCAAATGTAAGTATAAACAGACTTTCCAAGTCACACATAAATGACTTATGCATTATCTGCCATTTGCAATCACCCATACCTCTGGTTGCCTGCCATTCATTTAAAACATGACAAAATTCACCTAAGAATATTTATTTGAAAGGTAAAATTCTAGGGTCTTCCTTTTAAAAGAACGTGCCAGATGAAGGCAGTGGGAAAGATCATATAAGAGGAAAAATAATGTGACAAAGACTGATTCTGGACCCTTTCTGGCTAGTGGAGTGTCTCATACGAGGGCTCGTATATAAGATCACTTGATTAACAACTTTTACTTCCAAACATCCAGAAATATATACTACATCATTTAACTAGGGAGCAGTGAGTTTAAAAACATACAGCTGGTCACCTTGATCCAATGAGATCTTAACCACTGTGGCAAAATTTTCTAATCCAAGTCTCTTATTTCCAACTGGCCTCGCCTCACTGGGTGGCCCACATAATATACAGAGACTAAAGAGAGAACTGTTTAAAATAGGACACCCTGAAGGGTTATTTTACAATGCCACACGTTGTACAGATTAACTTGTAATTTTGTTCTTTGAGTGTTACTTTAAATTAGACAAGTTTTTAAAATTTATTCATACTTATTGAGTTCTAGGCATATAGCCCTAGAAAACAGCTGGGAAATGGAAATGAGGGTATTCTTCTCCGACTGCCTTTTCAACTTTCTCTTCCACTATATTATTTCCTTTGAAGAACCTTTTATTCTGGCCCAAATAGGTTTTTGGCACCTACCAAGCTCATTTTTCTCGCCTCAAACACTTTGCTCAGGCTATTACATCTACTTATAATGGATGTCCTAGTCTCTCGTATCCTTTTCTTTTTTTGGTCCTAGAGATTGAAAGCAGGACCTCACACATGCAAAGCAAAAGCTCTACCACTGAGCTATACCCTCAGTGCCTCTCATATTCTTTTATCAACAGCATGCTTATCATCCAAGATCAAAGCAAAAGGAGATAGCACATGTACAGCCTCTTTGCCATGCAAACTATATTCTCTTGTGAGTAGAAATAGGATCTTATATATCAGCCCCACAGAACCTAGAATAATTCTTGGCACTTAGCAGACTCTCAGTAAGTCCTTGTACGTTGAATGAACCTATGATTCAGTATCTGTCTCAGGTAACATGAACATTCTTGAGAGTCTAACTTCAGTAGATGCACTAAGTCAAAATATAGTCCCTGCTGCCTGAAAACAATTAAGCAATAAGATCTACACTATTATCAATATTTGAATTCACTATAAGCATCTTGATAAAAATGTTTTTTGCCATTTTCTGAAACACTGAAGAACTGCTATATTCAGAAACATTATTAGGCTATTTAGATCTTTATTACTAATGCCATTGAGATTTACCATCTACCCCAAAGGTTGTTCAACGCAAAACAACTGAAGTGAAAAACATTAACGCCACATTTTAGGCAATCAGTATAACATGATCCTAATTCCTAGAGATCGTTAATCTTTTGTCAAACACAACAAAATTCATATTACATAAACTTTTATTTCATTAAGATAATGTGATTTGAAATAACAATGGCAAGAGCCTAAAACAGAATACAGACTCTCTTAGCACTTAAAGCGCCCCCTCCAGGCCTATCAGGGTATTGATACAAAGGCTTTAGGCAACACACTCCTAAGCCCAGAAGCAATGATACATATTAAGCACTTAGGGGGACTCCAGAGTAAGGTGATACAAAAGAAAACATAGCCCCAAATAAGATTAAGTGTTATCTTGGCTTTCACAATCTGAATGTTGTAGTTCCAATTTATGTCCTATCTATCAGGGAATCCAGAGCAAAACAATGTTATCACATTGATTCTCTTAGCCAAAAAGCAAGAAGCATTGGCCAGAGTCCAGATATTGCTCCCAGGTGACCTAGAAGTTTGAATGGGCTATATCATCAAAGGCCATGGTTTCAAGCTGTTCTAAGAATTAAGTGCTAATGGGGAAAAAATGAAGACTACTGATGCTGTTTGTCCTTTTTGGTATTATTGTCTTATTTTTGTTTGGGGGAAGGGGGTAGGTATTTGTTTTATTTTCTCCATTTGGTTTGGTTATGTTTCATGTAAGGAGACCATGTTTAATTTCTCTAACCCATCTCATTCTGAAGCTCTCACCAAAAAATCATTTTTTGCCTTTTTCTAAAAATGAGAATCAACCAAAGTAAATTCTGTAGATGTTAAGGGTTACTTATGATGGTTTGAGAATGAATTTAATCTTGACAGAAGTAATCTTTTCAATGTCTTGATGCTGAACTGGAAGGACTATTACTTGACAATGAATAATACTGTAAATCAGCTTTTGGTGACCAAAAAGCTACAATAAAATCACTGTAGGCTATTATTTCTCCATTAAACATAACCTCTGTAGCAGATATTTTAGGTGTTAAGTCAGAAAGCATAATGAAAATTTAAAAGAATGCCTTTGGGAAGCAAGCCCTCACTGTATATATCAAATTCCACATATTAGTTTTTAATAATAATAATAATAATAAAAGGTAAATTTATTTTAAGACCATGGCTTCATTGTTTGCCTTCACAGACACCACAGCTAAATCACTATAGATCTGTCACCATATTTTATTACAACAGTGGTAGTGTGCAAAGAACACAGATCTCACTCTGAAAAACAAATCCTTAGGTGACCTTGGGCAAGTCTTGAATCTCTAGACTGGAGCTTTTGCATCTGTAAAACTGAGCTAATACCAGCTGTTCTCTTCTCACACACTTTTGGCAGAACTAAACTCAAACAACTTCTCAAAGTGCAATTTGGAAACGCATCACAAAACTTTTGTGGATTTAGTGGCAGGGTGTTTATCTAGCATGCACGAGGCCCTGAGTTCAATCCCCAGCACTAGAAAAAGACAGAAAGAATTTTTACATCCTGATCAAAGTCTTTTGGCCCATTAATGCTGATCAAAGAATCAGAAATGCACCCAAATATTTATGTACAAGAATGTTAATTGCAGCACGCACTCTAATTACAAGCATTGGGAGTAATCTAATAGACGCTTAAGTAAAACCAAATTATTCCACATACATACAATGGAGACTAGGCAGCCATAAAGAATGAGATTTTATAAAGATATTTAATGAACTAGAATGTTCACTAAAAATAATTCATGAAAAAAACGGATTTCAAGGCAGTATATATAATACATTGCAACCTATAATGCACACACAGACAAAAAAGACTGAAAGGAAATATACCAACATATTAACTACTGAACTATTGCTATCTTTGGGTAGAATATGAATAGTTTTCTTGTCTTTTTATACTCTTCTTTATTTTCAAATTTTCTTTAAAAATATTGAAATAATTTAAAAATGTTAAGGTAATATTTTCTCTCTAACTCCATTTTTTAAATTATGAGATATTTGGAAAGGTATATTTGTAAGCTCTACAATAACATTACAGAATAAGATCTTATTGTTAGAGAAGTCCATGTCTTCATTGTCAACAGACAAAAATTACATGATTCAACTATGCAGCAAAGACTAAAACAAAAAGATGTTTCTGAAAAGAACTGGGCTGAAGGATCCACCAGATTGACCTTGTAAAAAGTACAATACCACTCCTATGTTGGATTCTGAAGTCCCCTAGACCTTCTCCTTATCCTCTTTGTGGAGGCTATTACTAGTTCTTCCTAGTAAAAACACTTGTTGGCTATATTTATGAAAACGCTGGTGACCTTATTATTTAGCCAATGTATTCTTAACTGTTTCTTTGCCTTTTGTCTCCTCCAGAATCAAAGCTATACAGCTACCAAGATAACAATGCCTGGTACCTATCGAGGGCCTTAAGGTAAGACTCTGTAGAGTAACTCTAACTGCTGATCACAAGTACAACCCTCTTCAGCTCTAAGTAGCCAGAACGGTCTTCGCCCTTTGCCCCCGGGGTCACAGCAGTTAGGGGTTCTTCTTCAGAGGGGGGAATATTGCAGATAGCTAAGTAGATATCTTGTAGGCAGGTAGACAGGACCAGCCCTCCAGGAGGCAGGATCTTCCTATGTAGTCCACACTGGCCTCAAATTTGCTGTGTAGCCCAGGAAGGACTCAAACTTGCCATCCTCCTGCCTCAGCTTCCTAAATAGCTGGGATTACTGGGGTGTGCCACTATGCCTGGCCTTGTCTCATAGTTTAAACTGTATAAAAGACAAAAGTATCAACCACTCTCTTTTAAGAGGATTTTTCTATACTGTCCCCTAAAACTAAATAAGGAAGGAAGAAACAGAAGTCTACTAAAGAGAAAGCACTATAAAGGAGGGCAGCAGTCCAATGATGCTTCCATTCCAATGTTTACTGTCACAAATCTGAGAGAGAAAAAATAAACACAACTTTTATGGGCACAGTAGCTAAATTTGAGGCAAATGGTAATCTTATCCTCATGATAGAAATCCAGGTCAGGTCTTCCTAGAGAAATTAGATATCCTGATAGAAGCCAGCAGTGAAGGATCTCATATTTAACAGATGCTATTAAATAATTTTTCACTCACTCAACCTCAGAAACATTCACTTGAACTTTCAACAACTTATTAATATAAATTGAAAGCAAAATACTGCTGTTGTTGTATGACTAGGGCCACTTTCTCAGAAACATCAACCTGCCCTGGCAAGTCACCAAACACAATGGACCACATATTCTCTCCCACCTTTCCACAGTAAAGATAAAAAACCTGCAGGCAGCATCTTATTGCTTTCAACCACACACACTGAATAGATTACAACAACAACCACTTTGCACATTTGACTACTGATTTTTTAAAAAGGAAAAGTCCATTTAACATTGTCCTTTGCCTTGCCTATTTGCTAATAAGGAAAATTATAAAACGTGACCCACTGTGCTATAGAACTGGTTGTTAGGAAACTGTGAATGAGGACTACTCAAAGATCAGGAAAAAAATCAGAAAGACAATGAAAATAAGCCCAAGTGTAAGAGGAATGTGTTGCCACTTTTATCATCATTTCCAGTAATTCTGGAATGAAGTTCTTCCTCATAAAGTGAGTTAGATATTTTCCAAGTATCATTCTGAACCACAAAGCTTATTCTGAGATCTAAAAAACAAAAAGGTAACGTCAGTTTACCAGCTTAATATGTCATGACCTAGTCTATATTGCTATTTTCTGAACATATCCCAATTGTTCAGGGAAACCCACCGAAGTTACTTGTTTATAGCAAGTAATATGCTTCTTCTTAAATTTGTTAACCAATCTGCAATCATTTGAAAGCTCTCTGCCCTGAGATATTTCAAGAAAAGCAAGTTTGTTAATGATTTGGTCATGCTGCGATTCAATACCAGCAACAGAATCAAGCCTTAAGCCCCACCAAATTCTAAAATACCTTCCTGAATCTCTCACAGTATTGCGAAGGGCTTTGCCTGCTGTCACTGTGCACATACAATTTCCATCAGTATTGTGTGCACATGCACCATTTGTCACTGACACTCATCTAGAGACACAGACAGACATGCTCCACTGGAGGACCGATTTCCAGAAAGAAGAGATACTTCAAATGAGAAAAACAATCTACTCTGCGTGTTCTAATTGACTGACTATTGTGTATGATTTGAAAGAGAGGGAGGAAGGAGATAGGGAAAGCAGTAAATGGATTTTAATCTATAAAGTTAACATTAATCCGTGCAGCATTTTATTTTCAAATTTAAATCCTTTCCATTAAACTTAATTTACCCAATTGTTAATTAATTAGCAAATGAATTTAGCAATCAAATCACCTACTAATTGGATACTAATGAAAACTACTTAGCTGCTTGTTTTCATGTTGATCATCATGTATATTTTACCCCAGTGAACTATACACTAGGCTTCTGGCTAGTGAAACTGTACTTTCCATTTGTCTCTCTGTTACCTGGATCCTCAAAGGGTAAATTTAAAAACTGAGTCATTTTTCCCTCCCTCTAGGGTCAGGGATGGTATTTGATGCAAACTATAAAGCAGCACAAAATATTCACGTCAAGGAACAAGATCACCCAGCTCCAAAAAACTCCATATGCCACTGTTTACTGATGTGCTAGTAAAAGAAACTGTTTCCCAGGTTGCTAGCTGAGTCTTCTAAAGATCTGCCAGTTTTCAATACAAAGCCTGAAACTGGGGTTGGAAAATCTGGAGATGCTTTAGAAAGGTCTTCATAGGATGACAAAAGCCCCCCTCCCTTCCCTCCTACCCACAGCCCTCCTCTCTTTGCCTTTCTTCAAGGCTAAGGGATGTAGCCAGAGGCAGGCCTTCTTCCTGTGGAATGTATGGCTAATTAAGTGACAGTCCTTAAAGCACTCTGGGCTCCTTCAGTCTGGGGACCACGGCTTCAAATGAGGGCCTTCCCATTGATTCCAGATAACAATCTTGAAATCCTTTCTCTTTCCTCTATAAACACAACCCAATGACCTGCTTCCTTTTGTAACTGGTGCCAGACCCCAAGTTGATTTCATCTGCTACCTTTCCTAATCTCTGGCTTGACCTGGGTAAGAGGCTTTTAAATGGGGACGTTGACTAAAATATTTTCTAAATGCTACTGAGCAAAACAGCCTTTATATACTCCCTGGGAATGCCTATTTTTGTTCCTGAAAGGCACTAGACCATGGATGTGCTATTTAGAAACAACTGTTTAAATGCATCATCTTATTTTTCCTAGAATGAAAGACAAATAATTTGGTTTGGCTTCCATTTAAATGGCCACCAGGTATTTTCTACAGCTCTTTATAGCTTAGCTGCCAGTCGAATTCACAAGGAGTTACCACTTGACTTACTGACAGGAGTTACCAGTCAATAAGCATTTACTACAAACCTGAAGAGTAACCCTGAACTTTGCCCCAAATCATGAGAAATGGTACAGACCAAGTCTTTGCCTAAAAAGAATTCATAATCTGGCTGTGTCATCAAATCATCATCTGGCCTTTAAAAAGTTCTGTAAAGAGGAAGGAAACAATGAAGAGGCCAGAGTAAAAATGAGAAGACTCCTGCTTAGAAGCAGGAGGCATGGTGAAAGAAAGCCTGTCCGACTCCTGGAGAACCTCATTTCCAATTGTATTCCTAGTAGGCCAAAGAATTATGAATAGACTGTCTCAAGGTGCTCCTGCTTTCTCCTCCCCAGATGGCCTAAGATCATATCCCTCTTCTGCTCAAGTAGTCCTCCCAGGCCCATCACAATGTCTTAAACTGAGACATCACTTACTTAAAGATAGGTTCTGAGCTTTGCTTCAAATGCCTTCAAAGTCTTCAGCATAAATTTACAAGTACGTATTTGTGTATATGTGTGCATGTGTGTGAATGCTTATGTGTGTATACAAAATCTTTCCCTAATCGCCTTTTCAACATATAAAAAAAAAAACCCTGAAAAGGTCAAGAATACCTGTATACTGACTCTGCCTTTATTCGGGGGGGGCTCTCAATACTTATAGATGCCACTTGTACTCCTTTCCAATACAATTATAGCAGAGGTGGTAGAGGTACTTACTCAAAAACACTACTGCTCTAGAATTAGCAAATGGCCCCTTTTGTACAATCTACCCTATACTTTCATTTCTGTGATCATTTATTAGATTGCAGATTAGCATGACCAAATCAAAACCCTGTGGTAGGCACTTATTTAAATAAGGTTCTAGAACAATGGTCATTTATGCCATCCTGCCATTAAATAGAATTTTATTTGTAATATATACGGAATACATATGTACTGAAAGGACACAGAGTTAGGTAGAGCAATATAAAGTCAAATTGTATAGAATATATAAAGGATAGAACCATGGAAGGCCATTCAGCTAAAGAAACCATTTAAGTCACTATGTTATGTTAAGGTAGAATTAAAAGAGGATTGAGACAAGCTCAATCTCTAGACACTTAAATTCTGAATACCATCAAGTCTACTTGTAAGGCATTCATTACTGACATTCTTCTCCCAGAACCCACCCTCCCCTTACTTACATTAATTTTAGCTTTCATTACTGAATTCCATTTGTTTAGAGGAAAATGTTTTTCTTCAACACTGCAACCTTAATATGCTAACTGCTTCAGATATGTGTCACATGAGTTGTAAAATCTGTTAAAGTGTTAAAGTAAGGCTCTCTTCCACTTTCTGGCTCTTTGTCAAAGATACGCTAAATGTTCTCTTAAATTTTTTAAATTATTTAGTTCCTAAAATTACAATTATTGCTTATGCAATAATTAATCCATGGCTTGCAACAGTGACTGGTGAGCCTTTACAATGGCAATGATGGTTCATTCACAGATGAAGTTTTAGCCTATAGTTCAGAGCTCACTGAGATACCAGAACAAGAAAAGTTTCCAGTCTCCACTTCCCAGAGTCTCATTCCTCCAGACTGCAAGAAGTCCCCAAGACTTCAAGAGATTTAACAAATTGCAAAAATAGATATAGCAAATATTAAGGCTGAAGCTAGCTTTAGGTGATAATATTAACTTGTCATTTATTTCCTATGATGTGCAAGTACTATATACTAGGTGTTTTGCACATATTCCCGTCCCTTATACATATTAGGAAACTGGGACACTGAAGTAATTTGCTCCAAAATACAAGTCAATAGTTGTTATTGGTCTGACTGCAAGACCCCAGGTGCAGTGTTGTAATTGTGTATCTGTTAGGGAGAACCTCAAGCACCTTAGTAGCCAAGAATCTTCCTGAAAGAGAATTTTAAGTCATCTGTTTGTAAACATACAAATGTCAAAGCTAGAATCTGGCATTCATTTGAAAGGTCAATGGAGGTTTAACATAAACCATAATACATGAAAATTCACCTGAAAGCCTATCAGAGATGAACTATTCATTGATCATATGTCAAGGTGAGAAAGGTACAAAATCACAAAATCAAAGTCTTGTTCAAACTTAAACTGGGTACTCCGGACATTTTCTGTATACTCTCAAAACATTAGTTCCCCGGGCCGGGGATTTAGCTCAGTGGTTCCGGCGCCTGCCTCGCAAGAGCAAGGTATGAGTTTGATTCTCAGTATCAAAAAAAAACCCATTAGTGCCCAATTCTCAGTATTGTACATTAGTCTATTATCAAATATTAACCAGACATTTTGGATAGAAATATTATCCTTTTGTCTGTCACAATTACATTGCGACCATGGCACTAAATATTTTATTCTTACAAACAAATGTCATTTGACTTAACTTCAAATTTTCCCCCTTCTCACTTGATTCCATAATGCTTATGTATAACTCTTGCTAAGCTGTGTTTTGGTAATATCTGACCAATGTAACAATTCAGTGTCAGAGAGTTGTGACATGTAGTTTATGGACCAGTTCCTTTTAATGAAGAAACCAGAAATCCTCCCATCTATTTATCAGGGTCACAAATTTTCCTGAAAAATATTATTTGGATATACATTATCTTCAAATATCCAGAATGCAGAAAATAATCAGAATATAATCAGAGAAAGGTATCTCAGTGGCTAAAATGGAGACTACTCCTGCAAACCAAGTCTTCATTAGGACCTGAATTCTTTTACTTTACCCAAAATCCAAATAAACTTTGAAAACAAGTTTTCAAGTCCTCAACAGATTAAAGGCTGCAAGTTAGAAAGAGAGTGGAAAGTTACTAATAGTTAGTTATGATTTAGATCCAAAAATGTCCTCCTGGACTCATGTATTCAGAGGGGGCGCTTGCAGAAGGTGGCTGGCTCGTGAAGACAGAATGTAGCCGAATGTGCTGCTAGGTGGGGCATAGTTGCAGGAGGTGGTCACTGGGGCCAAGACCTACTTATCATTTATTCCTCCTGTCTAACTGACACAATGCCCTTTCAATAACATGTTTCCATCCCCCCACCATGCCCTAGTCCAATAGTGGCAAACCTATGGCACCCGTGCCACAGAAGGCTGTTTGTACTGATGAAAGCTCTAAAAGGTTTGCCATCATTGCCTTAGTGTCTGGTAACCACCACTGTTCTCCCTGCTTCTATGAGTTCCACTGTTTCGGATTCCATATGTGAGAATATGCAGTACTTGTGTTTCTGTGCCTGCTTTATTTCTAACATAATGATGGCCAGCTTCATCCACATCATCACAGATGACATAATTTTCCTCCATTCAAAAGCTGAGTCACATTCCATTGTGTATATATACTACATTTTCTTTATCCATTCATTTGTTTTTTGTTTTTTGTTTTTGGTACCGGGGATCGAACTCGGGTCCTTGCGCTTGCGCAGCAGGCCGCGAAGCCACTGAGCTAAATCCCCGGCCCCTCCTATTCATTTGTTGATGGATATTTGGGTTGATTTTGTATCTTACACTTGTGAATAATATCAAAGTGAACACAGCAATGCAGGTATCATTTTGATATATTGATTTCAAATCCTTTGGCTATATACAAGTGGGAATGTTGAATCACATGGTAGCTCTATTTTTAATTTTTACAAGAACTACTGCTCTCTTTTCCAAAATGGCTATACTAATTTACACTCACTAACAGGGTATAAGTGATTCCTTTCTCTTTCCATCCTTGCCAGTACTTGTTCATTTGATAATAGCCATTCTCATTCTAACTGGGGTGAGATGGCATATCATTTTGGTTTTAATCTGCATTTCTCTAATAATTAGTGATGTTAAGCATTTTTTCACATATGTGTTGTCCATTTGTATGTCTTCTTTTGAGAAATGTCTAGTCAGGTCCTTAGCACACTTCTCAGCTGGGCTTTTATTTTGCTGCTATTAAGATGTTTGCGTTTCTTATATATTTGGATATTTACCCATTATCAGATATATGACTTGCAACATTTTCTGCCATTTCATCAGTTGTTTCTTCACAGTGTTAACTGAATGCTGTTATGCAGAAGATTTTTAGTTTGATGTAAAGCAATCCTCTCTTATCAACAGTTTAATCTTCTATTATTTTAGTTACTGGTAGTCAAAATGATTAAAAATATTTAGTGAAAACTTCAGAAATAGGGCCGGGGATTTAGCTCAGTGGTTCCGCTGCCTGCCTCGCAAGCGCAAGGTCCTGAGTTCGATCCCCAGTACCAAAAACAAAACAAACAAAAAAACCCCTCAGAAATAGACTACATTCAGACAATTTTGCTTTTGGTTAACTATTATAATGGATTTATTATTGGTTAGTGTTTCTATTGTTGTTAATCTTTTATCATGCCTAAATTACAAATTAAATTTTATCATAGGTATGTATGTATAGGGAAAACATAGTATATAGGGTTTGGTACAATTTGTGGTTTCTGGCACCCACAGAGACTGTGGAACATAGCCCCTCTGGATAATGGGGGACACCGTAATCTCACTTGCCTATTTTTTAGTTTTGTTCCCTTAACTCTTGGGGTCAATTCCAAAGAACCATTGCCCAGGCCAGTTATATACATTTTCCTCCAAATGGAAATTTTAATTCTATTTTATATCCTGTCCACAAAAACCAAGTATGTTCAAAAGAATGTATTCATATTCCTTTTGGACCAAGCTCATTTCATCTCCAAACGGGATTCAGAGTGGTTGCATGTCAACAAAAAACCAGCTTGGATCTTTAAAACTGACTTTTGGTGACTGGCTCCATGTGACAAGGTAGTCACAAGGAGCCAGCCAAAGCAACTGAACTGAGTTTGTATCTGCTGATGTAGCCTAAGGCAAGACTAGCTTATTATTAGAATATACAAATCTCATTTATGATGTAAATGGAGCAAAGATTTAAGCTTCCTCCACACAACAATGGAATGGAATGTACTAACACTTTCTGAAAGACTTTACACCAGGCTGATAATCAATGCTTAATGAGGTCCTTTTCTCTAGACTCAAGACCTTTATGTTACTGTCATCCTGTTAACCATCTCATTTTTCTCAACTTGAAAAGCTTTGTCCTCTCACAAAGGCCCATCACTATGTGAAAGTGACAGTATAATTAATTTTTTCAGTGAAAGCCAACTTGTTTGCTCTCAAACATCCTGCAGTTCAGGAAATGTCAAAATGTCAGAGTGTGTAATTGGAAATAAACTCTGCATTCCACTTCCAATCACTTTCTGTAAAAAAAAAACAAAACAGGAATAGCTAGACATCCAATGGAGAAGCCAGAGAGGGATGTATAGAACCACTCCAAAAAAGTGATTCAATGTCTTTCTTATCTGATAAATGTCATCAGTAAATCTTAATCTATTTGGAGTTAAAACATAACACCCTACTGCTTCTTGTAAAATCCTGCCACATCTCCAGAAGTTGGTGCAGGTGTATGTGTGTGTATGCAATGCCAAATTCCACATACTCTTTTTTTGGATTTCTTTTAATAATAACATTGTTTTATCTACTTTCAAAATGTCTGGCACATAGTATGTCCTCAAGAAGTCACTGTGGAATAATTTTAGAAAAATCAGAAAATACAGATAAAAAAAGAAAGCAACCCACAATTATCCTTCCATTTAGAAAGAACTACTGTTACCTTCTTTTTATGCATATAAAATACATTTTTATAAAAAATTGGATCGTACTTTATGTACTATTTTCTTATTTAAGAACAAGTTGTCAACATTTTTCTGTGTCATGAATTCTCACACAGCATCACTTTAAGTGGTATACTATATTCTATTACATAGATGTCCAAAAACAACCAATCCCTTAATGTTGGAGACCCAGGTTATTTCCAGTATTTCACTTTTTTAATGTCACAATAGTATAATCCATTCCTTATGTGCCACCTTTGTTGCTTCCTTAGAATAAGTTCTTGGGTGTGAAGAAAATGGAAACAACCCAAATGACTATGAACTGATGAATGGATTAATAAAATGCAAATATGTATCAGTCCAATGGAATATTATTCAGACATAAAAAGAAATAAGTACTGATACATGCTACAACGTGGAAGTATCTTGAAGACACTGTGCTAAATGAAAGAAACCAGACACAAAAAGCCTCATACTGTATAATTCTATTTATTTCATAAAATGTCCTGAATAAGGAAATCTATGGTGGGGGTGCAAGAGTTGAGGGCTAAAAGGCTACTAGCTGAAGTGTAGAAGGGTGCCTGTCTGGCAAGCGCAAAGTCCTGAGTTCAATCCCCAGGGTGGGGGGATAAATAAATATAGTGTAGAAGGTTTCTTTTGAAGTGATAAAAATACTGTGAAATTGTGGTAATGGTTGCAAAACACTATACTAACAACAACCGAATTGCATATTTTAACAGGGTCAATTTCATGGCATGTGAGTTATATCTGAATAAAATTTTCAATAAAAAATTCTGAGGCATTTTATTGTTTGTCCAATGGATATGCCAAAAATGTAAACACTGATATAAAAGAACTATTTCTTAAAGTAAGCTAAAATTAATTTCCCTTTGAGAATATTCTGAAGGTTATACAACACTCAGTAAGATCACCTAGATGGAGACTTTTAAAACTTTACATTACAATGTTAGTATCTTGCTGGGTGTGATAGCACATGCCTATAATCTGAGCATTTGGGAGGCTGAGGCAGGAGGATCATGAGTTTGAGATCAGCCTGAGCTATGTAGCAAACTGAAGATTGGCCTGCATTACACACCAAGACCCTGCCTGGAAAAAAAAAAAATCTCATCTGGTCACGGTGGCTTATGCTTGTAATTCCATTTACTCATGAGCCTGCAGCAAGAACACAAGCTTGAGGCCAGCCTGAAAAGTTTAGTGGGACCCTGCTGCAAAATAAAAGATAAAACGTTCTGGAGGTGTAGCTCAGTGGTAGAGTACTTGCCTAGCATGTGTGAAGTCCTGGGTTCAATCCCTGGTATAACAAACAAACAAACAAACAAACAAAAAGGTAAATCATAAACACCTATAGACTTGTCACTTACAAATTATAAAAATCCAAACAGGACAGGATGCTTTCTTAGAGAGAGAAAAAAATCTATATATACAATATATATACACATACTTACACAGAAACATGCGTGTGTCATTTAATGACAGTGATATGTTCTGAGAATTAATTACATTATTAGTCAATTTCCTGACTTTGTGAGTATATAGAGGGTACTTACACAAACCAAGACAGCTACCATGTCACTAGGCAGTATAATTCTGTGGGACCACCAACCTATCTATATACGTGGTCCATTGATCATAACTTCATTATGAGGCCTAAGATTATATATGCAAACATTTCTTAAGCATGAGGGAAAATCAATGTTTTCAGCAGTCAAAAAGGTTACCTGTAGCATCATTAAATAAAATGCCAGATTCTGGGTCAAGACAGAAATGACAAAGGAATAAGACAGTTGCATCCAATTCAACCAAGATATTGAGGTGCTTAGCATGTGTCAGATGCAGGACTAGCAGCATATCAGACACTAGGATCAAGACACAGTCTAGTGTTGCTTCTATGACTTCCCATGGGGAAACACTGCACCTCTACCCTCCCAGCATCCCAAGTGGAAAGGCTTGGGGAGACACTAGAAAGGAGCTCCACAGATACTAGCACACTAGCTCCTTATTTGTAAGCAGCACTGTGTTAGAAAGTTGTGGCAAGCCTAGCACGGTGGTGCACAGCTGTAATCTCAGCACTCAGGAGGCTGAGCCAGGAGGATCCCTGTGAGCTCAAGGGCAGCCTGGGATACATAGTGAGTTCAAGACCAGTCTGAACTATATAGCAAGACCCTGTTTAAAAAAAATTTTGTGGCAAAGCAACAATCCTACTAGGCTCAGAGCCAAAAGACCAGTTTAAATCCAAGCTCTTCCTTTAGCTAGTATATCTATACAAGTCCTTGAAACATTAGGAGCTTTGAATATTTCATCTAAAAAATGGGCCCGCACCTCACCAAGCTGTGAGAATTAAGTGAATAGATAGATAGATATACATATCTATCTATCTATATATATAAAATCTGAAGTGCCTGACACACAGAAGAATCTCCACAAGTGTTAGATGAATGCGTACATGCAGATTATTTATTACTGCAATGTTTCTGAACACAAAGCCCTTCTCTATGAGCACCACCAGGCTTAGTCCCTGACTCTGAGGACTGTCTCCTCTAAGACATTGCTTTTTAAGGTTCCCTTTACTGTCTCTGAACAAAACCTCAGAAAATACCACTTTACTTCCTGAGCAGAACTTTAAAAAGCAGAACTACAGACAGAGCCTTCAGTGTACATTATACTTTTTTCTTGGTGCCCTCTTTATTTCAAATGCCACAAGGAACTCATTTTTGCCCCTTCGCTACTCCTCTCTGGTATGCTGTTCCCATGGGTGCCTCCTAAGTGGTTCAAGCAAAAAAGCCCATCCTTGCTCAGAAGTCAGGGCAAGTTAGAGCCACAAGTCAAATACCTTCCTGAGACCTTTAACCTTGCTGAATGTATTGGGAGAGTGATGAAAGCCATTCTGCATACCAGGAAGGTCTAATGTCACAGCTTACAACCTGTCCAAACAGGATGCTAGGACTTTTCTTTTTTTCTAAATAGTGATCAGGGTGGCTCAAAACTAGTATTTCTATGGTGACACTCTCCAGCTACACCATAATGAAAAGGAAGGAAGGTCATGCTGGAAGGAGCCTAAGAAACCACTGTCAAGAGCTGTCTGAATGAATTCTTGGGGAGAAATGCTTTGTAAGTCTTTGTGATGAAAGTTATATATCTCAGAAAGGACTGAAAGAAGGTGAACAGGAAGTGCCCACCCACGTGGCTACTCAGGAAAATCTTGGCCAGCAGGGTGCAGGTTTGGTTAAGCAAAAGCCACCAACCAGAAGAAATGAGAGATTTATATGCATGTTTAGTTACTTCATTAGGTACTGGCCTAAATATTTCTCAAGGCCCTGTTTTTCTTTTTTGTTTGTTTGTTTGTATCGGGTCCTTGTGCTTGCGCAAGGCCCTGTTTTTCAAAGAGCCATCAGCACCTTCTTAAGCTCTTAATCAAGTTACACTTTTGAAGTGTCTATTGTTTCTCAGTGATTTCTAAAGCCATCCTGACACTTGTTGGGGAAAAAGACTGTACTTTCCCATTAGATCTAGTCTACTTAGTCTTTTAATATCATCTTCACTCTATATTAGAAGGTCTCCTTCAAAGTGCTTACATTTTAAAAAAACTAATCATTGTAATCAATAAAGTGATGTGTGGCAGTTCTCTAGCTCCTATGTATCAGCATCCTTGTAGAGAAGGTATGTTATCACACACAAGTTAGCCCTCGGGAAGCTTGAGAATCCTATGAAGAATAAATACCCATGGTGTAGTCACATCCAATGTTGTAGGGTATAGTGATAAAAATCTTCTTGAGGAAGGAGGTCCCCTTCTACCTACACTCCCTTCTTTAGGGTGTTTTGAAGACATAATAGGCCTATCAAAGGTTTGAGCTTTTGATGTTACGATGCAAGTTCATAGGCCGCTGACCCTTGGAACTGCAAACACTTACCCTGGAATTGGCTCAGGGGTCTCTCTCAAGGTATACGTGAGATAGTCCCCATGTGCATCCTCTTACCTCAAGAAAATACAAGTTTAAATTGTTCTGTCTTCTAGTTTTTGTAAGAGCTTGTTTGAAATTCATTTCAGATTTGCTAGTTATTTTTGTACTGTCTTACACATATGTAATTCTGATAATGCTTACCCAATATTAAAGCGATATTTTCTCTCTCTTCTATATTGTTATGGAGGACCTTTTTTTGATGGAACTGTTTTAGTTCTGTAAAGATGATAAGCTGTGAATGTGGGAGTTGTGATTGAAAATGCATACAAACACCTGAAGAAAAAGGGGGAACACCATCATTATATGGAAGTCTATTTATTTGCAATTCTGAGGATTAAACTTGGAGCCTTGTGCATGTTAGGCAAGAGTTCTACCATTGACCTACATCTCAGCTCTCAGAAGCCGATTTAATACATTTGATCCAGGCACCAAAGACATCTGTTGTTTTCTTTCAAGTGCATCTTCAGTCAATCAACATTTTCTGAGCTCCTACTATGATCAGGCCCAACATTACAAATAAAACATGGTCTGGATCCTGGAAGTGTTTATTGCACAGAGGGGGAACCATCAGATCACTGGACCCCTACACATCTACTTCAGAAAACAGAGGTCTACTTCTGCTCAAAAAGACCAATCTTATACACTAGCTAGGACTTTAAATGGGGACTAATAGTGAGACTTTTGATACCTCTAATTGGTAGCCTATTCTCCCTTTTGGCAGCTTAGACTGTTAGAAAGTTATTGCTTGGATTGAGAAAGCTATGCCTCCTTTTACTTTCATGCATACTAGTTTGCCTCCTCCCACTCCAAAGCAACAAAATATTAGTTCAGTGCTATTCTGACCTAGAGTCCTTCATGGCTCCCTGAATCTCATGCTAAAAAGATTCGGTTATTTTATTTTTTCTCATATAATATCATACGTTATTTTTAGTATACCGTGGGGCGGGGGGGGGGCGTGTTTCTGAGGATTGAATTCAGGGAGGGCTATGCTATATCCCCAGCTCTTTTTTAATTTATCTTTTCAAGTTTTAAGTCAGGGTCTCATTAAGTTGCCCAGACTGGCCTCAAATTTGCAATCCTCCTGCCTCACCCTCTCATGTTGCTGGGATTACAAGCATGGACCACCAAGCCAGGCTTCCTTATTTTCAATATTTAAAAAAAAATCTCAGGTAGTAGCATATAGAGGTGTTATTTAGGGGGCTGGTAGTTGGACCCTAATGACAATTTACAAGCTTATTCTGATGGGAAGAAAAGGATGCATTAGGACTTCAAATAATAGTGTCCCAGATTGTAGTCTTTATTGTCAAGTACAAGCAAAATTAATAATTCATATCCTCTTAATGTACAGCAAATCACATAACACCTTCGTCAGTTTTAGAAAAGTCTTTAAATGGAGTATATATACAGGGCTCAAAAGCACAAAAACAATCTGTAAATCCATCCCAAACAATCAGGCTTCTTGATTACTAAGGAGACTTCCCTCACTTACAAGAAGAGCATCTGTCCTTGCTAAGCTTCTCTGCAACTGGACACAGTAATGGTCACCATCGTTTTCACTCTACATAGAAACATTCACTCTCAATGAATAAGGTTCAAAAGCCCACTATCCCCGTGGATTTAGAGTATGAGCAAAGAATCATAGTGTTGGGCTCGGGATTTAGCTCAGTGGTTCCAGCGCCTGTCTCAAAAGTGCAAGGTCCCGAGTTTGATCCCCAGTACCAAAAAAAAAAAAAAAAAGAATCATAGTGCTTCTCCAGTCCAACAGTTTTTAATTAGATGAAACTGAGTCCTAGAAAGGAAAGGTGGCCTGCAAGTGGCAGAGCCCTGATCTCTTTGCTTTCTTCTCCATCAAAATGTCACTAAGGCTGGTGATTTAGCTCAGTGGTTTCGCCGCCTGCTGAGCAAGTGCAAGGACCCGAGTTCGATTCCTCGTACCAAAAAAAAAAATGCCACTAAGTTTTTTTTTTTAAATTGCCAAAAGGGCCAGGTGTAGTGGTGCTTGCCTGGCCTCTCATCACTAGGGAGGCTGAGGTAGAACAATTGCAAGTTCAAGGCCAACATGGGCCACGTAGCAAAAACTTGTATCCAAAAGAAAAAAGCTGGCAAAAAGCATCAAGAGAAAAATAATTCGCTGATAGTCTTGGATAAAGGCTGCTAATGATCAAAGTTGTGTTCAGTGAATTTGGATCTCCCTTGTCCACTACCACTTCTCCACTTTTCCCCTCCTTTTAACTCTGTACAAACGAGTACTTTCTGTATCTACCTAAGGCAGCAGAGGCCATTAAATGCATACACTAAATTAGACTAAACATCATTCACTTACCATCCACTAAATGCCAAACATTCCCACTCACATGATCTCATTTATTCTTCACAACAGCTCCATGAGGCAAGAGCTAGTACACCCATTTTCCAGATGAGCCTCCGCAACTCCACTCATAGAGCCTGCCTTTAACTCCAAGTCCAGTATTCTCTTTACTACTTTCTTTGTGCACTTTTTTTATGACTTTAACAATGAACTGCCAGGCCTGGTGGTTCAGGTTTGTAACTTGGAGCCTGAGGCAGGAGGATGGCAAGTTCAAGCCAGACCAGGTAACTTAAGTGACATAGTGAGACCCTGTCTCAAAATAAAAAAGAAAAGATGGGCTGGGTATATAGCTCAGTGCAAAGGCCCTGGGTTCATCCCTGGGCACCACAAAGACAACAAAAACAATGAAATGATGCTGAAGGTATATTCCAACCACACTTTTGCTTGTGTCATAAACTGATTTTTTAAAAATGTCATCAAGTTGAAATTCCTTGGTGAAGAGTCAAAAGGTCCAACTTCTAGCCCCCCTCTTGATTATCAGGCTGCTATAGTATCTCTAGCCATAGTCAGGGCAGCAAAATCTACTGGATTCTGGCAGACTATAAGAAAACTCACAGCCTGAACGAGAGAGAGATAAGATAATCTCCCTGAACATGCTCTTCTGGATGGTGCCAGGAATCCCTTAGTCAAGTAAAAATAACAAGGTGGCTTGAACGCTTCAAATCACTTTAGCCGCAATAAACCTTGACACCCAAGCAGGGGTATCAGGCAACCACATGGACCATTTATACCTCCGGGTTGCTGTGAAAGGGAAGGAGAGAATTTCCTAATCCGGACATTGAAACACTAAGTGGTAACCTCCCATTTGTAACCGATGAGTTTTCACAAGGACAGGTGGGTAATGGAGGATGAACATTCCCTCCCAGCATTTTTAATTAACTGGTTGTTGGATTTATTGGTCAGCTCAGTGGGAAATCAGAACCTACTGTTTGGGGGCTATTTTTATAGCCTTCTGGAGTTGGGTTGCCTTAGTACAGACACCTGGCTCCAGTCCTAGAAGTGGTTGGATCTGTATTTTCCCTTTTAAACAGCAACCAGTGAACAGATTTGAGCATTGCAGACAGCTGGCAGGAATCCGATATAATAAAGGTGTTTCTCACCCTTCCCACTTTGGCACCGCTACCAGTTTGTCCCTTTGCATCCACCAGCAGGTCACAGATGAAGGCAATGCAGTTAAAACGAAAAATAAGCTCTGTAAAACCTTAGAAGCAATGGGCTGTATCCATCATCACTGTTTTTATAAGCTATAATCCCAGAATACGTCGTGTCTAAATGAGCAATGTTCAATCTTCTCCACTCTGAATCCCTCAAATCAGAGTTTTAGTTCATTTCCTCTTTTTCTTCCTTCAGATGAAACACTGTTTAGGAAAAACAAGAGCATTTTTGCCATGGGAGATCTTTTTACAGTATACACTAACAACTTTTATGCAGATATTTGGGTGGTAAATTGTAATCCAATGCTTCTTTTGCAATAAAACTACTACAGCATTAAATTGACACAATAGAGACAAATTCTACTCAGTTGAGCTTTGGTCATGCAGGCAGTCACTTTAATGTGGGAGATGAATTAAACTCCTCCTTGGGAAATCCAAGGGTAATGACCAAAACACAATGTGATTGAGCTAATTATCAACCAGGTGTGCTTTAAGGAGTTGATAGTTCAATCTATTACTGCTAAGTGCACAAGACAGTTTGGGGGAGCAGTTTCTCAGAGTGGTCAGACACTGCAGCTTCCGAGAGGGCAAAAGACATTTTTGCAGATCTGACACCATGATGGACCCAGCTAAATCCTTTGCAACCAGACACCCAGGGCCAGTTCAAGAACATGGACAATTTTCCAGACTCCCCAAGGCCTCAGAGAGTTGGCCATTCCCCGAAGTCCACAGCAGTCTATAAGCAATAGGCTTCCATTGCCTGGTACCGAACAAGTTGGCTTTTCATTTGTATACGTCTGGTCTTCTCAGCTAAGTAAGCTGCTCAAAGGCGCGCACATGTTTTTTTGTATTCCTCATGATGTCTGATCCTATTAAGTATTTGCAGATTGAGGTCTTATGGATAAAAAGTAGCTTTAAAATAATTACACAATGCTGTATGTATATTCCTTACATTTGTTTGTCTTTGTAAATGGAGTACTGTACGTGAAACATAAACTGTTTAATGGCTCTGGTTCATTATAATGAATTTCAGTCTCATACGGTGTGGGACACAGACCTGGTGGTATATTGACCTCACGACATTTCTGACAAACCTTGGCACATATGACTGTTTCTCTGAGGCCACATCTACCTTTTTACAGCCATGTCTTGTTCCTTCCTCCACTGTTTATTGCTACTTCCCCCATTCACACAACTTTTTACCCTGCTTGTTCCAGCACCTCAGAAGCCTGACATTCACAGACACTACCAACTCCAGTACACATTTCTTCTGGTTGTCAAATGTCTCCATCAAACTGCACTTTGCCAGTCTTCTTCAGTGAATCCTAGTTGACTAGCCTCTACGGTCTCTGTGAACAGGCATCCCAGGGAATGACATAATACTGTATGTAAGTTCAACCTCCCACCCTCCACAGTCACCCAACCCAGAAGCCTAGTTCAAAAAATGCTCAATTGCCGGGCATGGTGGTGCACGCCTGAGATCCCAGCACTTGGGAGGCTGAGGCAGGAGGATCGCACGGAGTTTGAGGCCAGCCTGGGCTACATAGTGAGTTCAGGGCCAGCCTGAACTACAAAGGGAGACCCTGCAACAAACAAAACAAAAAGCTCAATAAACAGTTTAACTGAACTTTGGGGTTCCTGGTTGCCCAGCAGATGCTGGAAAAACCTGATTCTCAAGGTGCTCGGTAAATAATTTGACTAATGGGCTAGTGGATAATTAAATTCCACATAAAGTAGAGAGCCAGGACAGACAGACAGACAGACAGACAGACAGACACACACACACACACACACACACACACACACACACACACACACACCCCATTTGGCCAAGGAAGCTGGCTGCAAGTATTCAAGCAGGCATTGTCCTAGCAGACACCCCTTGGCTGTTTAGCACAAAGAAACTTCAGTATTTGCATGTTAAATGTTATATTTGCATTTTGAAGATAACAATCAATCAACTATTCCTTGATTGGCTAGACAAAGAAGGTCCCCTGTAAAAAGTCCAAGAGAAAACAGATGTGTTTTCAATAAAGAAGTATAATCAAGTGGTGGTAGAAAAAACACAGTAGCAATTCTACACTTTTCTTAAAATTCAGAGGTCATCTAGACAGAATAACTACGGTGCCTGAGGGGGAAAAAAGCAGATATGGATACTTTACTCCATGTGCAAGGTCTGGGGATTAAGCAAAACAAAGATACAAGGCTTCCTGTTCTTTAAACATTTCACATCTTACATCGTACTAGTCAACTGAAAATTAATTTCCTTTTCATAATGCCCTTCTACAAAACAATGAAGAGAAGGGAAATGAATCCTGAGATATGAGATCTATTTTGAAGTTCTCTAAGAGCTCCTCATTATTTTGCCAAAACATTCTCTCCTGTGACCCCTCTGCTCAGTTACAGTCCATGTTCTCTTGACTACCTGGTGGTGACAGTTATTACCACTAAGCAAAGCAGGCTTCCACATAAGCTCCAACTGTGTCAGAGTTGACAAAGAGCAAGCTACTAATACCAAAGGTCCACCAATCACTTCACAGAAGAATTTTTCTACAAAGAAGTATTCATTTGAAAAAGTAAAATATGATTTATATTGTCCGTCTGTCTTTGAAAGAATGGGTCCTTAAATTGATCATATGACAATCACAGAGGTTTTCCAGGAATTTCTATTCAAGTCAAACATATTTCTGTCTCTGAAACAGATCAAATAAAAAATTATTGTATTTGGGCCAGGGATTTAGCTCAGTGGTTACCATGCCTGCCTCACAAGCGCAAGGTCCCAAGTTCAATCCCCGGTACCCCCTCAAAAAAATTATTGTATTTCTGATTAATCCAGTAACATTGCTATCATGTCCACCAAGAGCACCACTTATATGCTGTAAAGACATCTGAAACGTACCATTTGATTCAGAAATTAACTGTAAGTCAAATAATTATTATTTTTGCAGGAAAAATAGCAAAAAGAAGACACTAACTTAAGTGAATTTTTACACCAAATATTTACTTCATATTAGAATAAACTCATTATTTTGAAAACATCCTCAAACATAAGTACCAATTGTTTTATTCCATCAAAGCAATGGATTTGGTCATTTCATATCACATATTTTACAAATTCTTTCTAGACTTTCTTAGTGAAAATTGAATACCTGACAAGGGGGATGAAAGGTAATTCTTTACTTCAGAAAAGAACTTTGATGCAGATGTTTGCAGGAAAGCTACTACTAACAAAATGTCAAAAATGTCTCTCTTTACTGCAAGTACAACTGATAGAGAAAAGGCCTGGGTATCCCTTAATTTTCTACACGACCTGAAGCAAGTGACTTAAGACTCTCTGAGTCTCACCCAGAATAGCAAAAGCAATTCTAGGTAACAGAGACATGGCACGGGTATCACAACCCCCAACATGAAACTATACTATAAAGCTACTGTGATAAAAACAGCATGGTACTGGCAAAGAAACACACCTGAGGACCAGTAGAACAGACTAGAAGATGTAGAAACAACTCCAGACACACTCAGCCATCTCAACTTCAACAAAGGACCCAAACACCCTCACTGGAGGAAAGATAGCCTCTTTAATAAATGGTGCTGGAAAAATTGGGTTTCAACTTGTGAAAGATTAAAACTAGACCTATATCTCTCTCACCATGAACTAAACTAAAATCAAAATGGATTAAAGATCTAAATATTAAAATAGAAGCACTGAACCAGCTGGAACAGAGGTTAGGTAGAACTCTTGAAGACTTTGGTGTAGGAAAAGATTTTATGAACAAAACTTCAGTTGCCCATGAACTAGCACAAACAATCAACAAGTGGGATCTCTTCTTATTAAAAAGCTTCTTTGGAAACAACCCAAGTGCCCATTAACTGGAAAGTGGATAAAGAAGATGTGGGTTTTTTATAAAATGGAGTACTACTCAGCCATAAAGAATGAGAAACTAGAGACATTTATAGCTAAATGGATGCATATTGAGGCAATCCTCTTAAGTGAAATAAATAGGACACTCATGTGTAAATACCGAATAGTTTCTCTAGTGTGAGAAACTGAAAGTGTAATTAAGGATGCACACGGATGAAATGGCCTAATAACATAGTTCTCGGACTGTGTTTCCATCAGGTGTCATATGACTGTACGGAAATTTAAATTAGGGAGAAGCTTGGCTTATGTAGAGTTTGCTAACTAACTGGAGTTTTTTTCCAGACCACTATTTGTTCAATGTTGGTTCTGGGGATCTTTCTGAAACAAATCACATCCTCTGGTGTCTTCTTGGTGCTTGAGATGCTTTTTTAAGTTATATGGGAAAATGTTTAAGTGCTTTTCAGTTTTGTTTGGTTGAGTTCTACTGTATTTGAATATTATTGTAGTTTTTTTCCCCTTGCATTATTCTTCTTTGAATGGTTTCAATTTTTGTATGTGTGTGTGTTTGATAATAAAGTTATTTAAAAACAAAAAAAAAGCTTCTGCACAGCAAGAGAAACCACCAGCAGTGTGAAGAGACAACCCACAGTATGGGAAAAAAATCTTCACCTGCTCTTCCTCAGACAAAGGTCTACTACCTAGAATCTATAAAAAACTTTTAAAAAATCAGACCTCCCAAATTTAAAGACCCAATCCAAAAATGGGCATCTGAAATGAACAGACATTTCTCACACAAGGAAGTAGAAATAGCAAATAAACACATGAAAAAATGTTCAACATCACTGGTCATTTGAGAGATACAAATGAAAACAACGTTGAGATTCCACCTCACTCTTGAAAGAATGGCTGCTATCATGAAATCAACCAATAACAAATGCTGGGGGGGCTGTGGGAAAAGAGGAACCCTACTCCACTGCTGGTGGGAGTGTAGACTGGTGCAACCACTGTGGAAATCAGTATGGAGATACCTCAAACAACTAGGACTGGCAGTCTCATTTGACCCAGCTATTCCCCTGCTGGGGATCTTCCCAAAAGAATTAAAAGAATCATACCACAGTGATATATGTGCACCCATGCTCACAGCAGCACAATTTTAACAGCTAAAACTTGGAAACTGCCCAACTGCCCATCAACTGGAGACTGGATAAAGAAAATGTGTTTTTTTTTTAATAAAATGGAGTACTACTCAGCCATAAAGAACAAGAAACTAGAGACATTTATAGCTAAATGGATGCAGATTGAAGCCATCCTCTTAAGTGAAATAAATAGGACACACGTGTAAATACCAAATAGTTTCTCTAGTGTGAGAAACTGAAAGTGTAAATAAGGACTAAAAGGTATAATAGATAATGTGAAATAGGAAGAAAAGGGGCAAAGGGGAAGGGGAAGTGGGAGGGGTAGGGGAAAGGAAAGAAGGGAATGGAATCAATATGAGAAAATGGAAAAATGGAAAAAAAGTCTTTGTAGATAGGGAAGGATGGAGGGGTTGAAGGCAGGGCAGGGGAAGGGGGAAAAATAAGAACCAAGAGTGATTATGTAAAGGCGCAAATTTCCAATGATGAATGTCATTATATTGTATACTTAAAATGTACCAATAAAATAAAATTTTAAAAAGACTCTCTGAGTCTCAAATATGTTAGAACTTTGATTAGTATAGAATATAGTTGAAACTTAACCAACTACGGTGGTACATGCTTGTAATCCCAGCACTCATAAAGCGGAGGCAGGAGGAGTGCAGAGAATTCAAAGACAGCCTGAGCTACATAGTAGTGAGTTCAAGGCCAGCCTGAACTACATAGCAAGACCATGTCTCAAAAAAAAAAAAAGAATATAGTTGAAACCTGCTATTGAACTTCACCCAGGGATAGGGCTACATAATATATAAGGTCCTATCCATTTCTAAAAATTATGGATGAAGATAACATCTAAATATATGAACCTATTTTAAAATATTTTGTATCAACCATGGATTTGAGCCTCGTTATTTCATTAGGTCACAGAAAATACAGTGATACTTCAAGCAAGTCTTTACAAAAAAAGTTAGTTTTCTTAAAAGAAAGGCCTTGTGAAAATACTTCATTGCTATTTCTCCTTCATTTTTTTCTATATTTTAAATTTTTCCCATAAAGAAATAAATTACTTTTGTTCACAGAAAAAAACATTCACCTTGGTGTGTAAGTTTAGAGGGGAAAGATAGTGGCAAGGAACATTTTCTTTTCATAGTTCTGATTATAAAAACCATAAATGTGCATTATGGAAGTGTTAAAAAACAATGAAGAAACTATATGTGATTCAACCATCCCAAATAATCTATATTAATATTCTAGTATGTTTCCTTACAATATATACTATAAAGAGATCAAATATATTGCTTGATGTCTTGATTTTTTCACATTTATCATTTTGTGTGAGAATTTTTCATTGTCATTAAAGATCTGAAAATACCACTGTGGGAATGGTACTGAGGACTGAACCCAGGACCTTGCATATGCGAAGCACAAACTCTGTAAATGAGCTAATCTCCAGCCACCGAAATTACTGTTTTAATAGCTTTATGATAGTGTGCTACATACAACCATTCCCCTGTGTTTAGACATTTAAGTTTTTTCGAATTCTTCACTGTTATAATATTGCCACAAACCCCCGTATAAATGTTTTATTCTGCACATCTGTACTACTGAACCGAGACTTGTTTGTATCTCCTTTGCAACAAGCCATAGGCAGAGAACAAAACAGCACTGCAAGTCAGAGCTAATTGGAACTATTCCCACCTCTGCCCTTTCTTGCTTGCCTTTCTGGAGCTCAGCTTTCCTCTCCCTCACTGGCCTAACTCTAGCTCTGGATTCTGATTGCGCCTGATCTTGATTCATGGAGCAGAAATGGCAGAGGAGAGAAGCAGAGGCATACAAGACTGTGGAGCGGGCCCAGTGACCTGGCCCACCTTAGGGTGGCCAAGAGACCACAAGATCTCCACCCTGGTAGCACCTGAGCACTGGGCAACAGCTATGCTACTGTTGAGGTGCAGTTCTCCAATGTAATTTAGAGGACAGAGTAGAAATGCAGTTGAAGTGTTTCAAATAACTCAGTGCACATTAACGTTCCCATCAATACTCACTTTGCATTTTCTGATACATCCCACAAGATTGAATAGCAATCCCTTCTTTCATCTACCAATTTTTTTCTTTGAAATCCAGGAACTTTACATGTCCCTATGCTATTTCTTCTACTGGTAAGAAACCTTGTGACCACAACTGGACCATGGACATCTTGTTAATAAAAGAACCAGTCTCTCAAGCAGGGTCTCCTTCAGAGCACTGCAAATTAATTGGAAAACACAAAGGACTAGAGAATAATAAAATTAAGTGCTAAAACTACTGTCAGGCTGGCGCTAAACGCTGAGGTCCAAAGCAGGGAAGAGGCCACTGTGAGATGGAAAAGAAGGAGGATTTAGTCATAAAGATGGGTAGACTTTGGCTACTCAGAGAAAGATAAGGAAGAAAGTCCCAAGGCTAACAAAACCACTGAAAAGGAAGTGCATCCCCACCAACAAGCATTTTAGCATGTCTATCCTACAGATTAAGATGTTGACCAGAATGCAAGAGGCAGTTAGGCAAAATAAACTGCCTAGCAATTGGTTCAAGTCTAGTTTATCACTAGAGGTTTTAAGAAAGTACATTACAGAGGTGAGACTCAGCTACTTCAAAGAGAAACCTAAGCCCTTGATGAGGCAGCCCTAAATAAGCAATAAAAAAGAGAAACTAACAAATAACATTGGAGCCTAGAACTGTATAAAAACAAAAGTAAATTTAAAAATCATCTTTCCTGAAAGAAAGTTGACATCTAAGTGCAAATGGCCTCAAGGGCACCTCTCTTTTGCTTTCTGGCCATTTGTATGTGGCCTTATGCACATGGCAAAGAAAGCAAATTTACACATCATCTTCACCCTGTGGGGTACCATCTGCTCCTTTCCCAAAATAAGTTTTCCCCTGTCCTCATCAAGCACAAAGAATTATATGTTTAACTACCAGTAGATACTTATTCTTAAAACTATTTTATTTTTAAAAGTCAGAGGTTGAAAAACCAAGTAATCAATAACCCCGTTTCATAGGAAAGTTGGAACAAAAGAAAGAGCACATCATCTCCAGATATTGGCCAACAAATTTTGGACATACTAGCGAAAAACAATCATAAAATTGTGCTGTCTCTGCCATAAATCACTCCAGTAGAATTCTTTCTGAATTATTCTTCTCTATCTATATGGAGATCAAAGGGACATTAGTTATTCCCCACTGAAATAATCTACAGCTTCCAAAGAAGTTATCTGAAGACAAATGATCAAGCTATTAACACTTGCCAGACCATGGAGACTGAAAAGTTAACTACAGCTGAGGTGAAAGAGGCTTTGAAGTACACAGCTTTCAAGTGGTCCAGATCTCCCATTTAAGAATACTCTTCCCTGCATAATCACACCTTCAAGTTATCATACAGAAAATCTCTTAGTCAACTGAATTTGCATAATTTGGTCAGCATCAACCATTTTAGGACATCTTAAAAGAATATGCATATCCAATCTCCTCCCAAAGTCTTTTGATTCTTTGGTTTTGTAGAAATGCCAGTCCAATGCTACATGAAACTTTTCATTTAGCAGAGATTTGGAGAGAAAACAAGATATTTGGCCAGTTCTAAATAACAGTTTGCTTCCCACTGTGACAGACAAAAGAAAAGGCTTAATATTTAAAATAAAATAAATGGCCAGAATAAAGGCAAAAATAGATAAGGATGGGGCCGGGGATTTAGCTCAGTGGTTTCGCTGGCTGCTGCGCAAGCGCAAGGACCCGAGTTCGATCCCTGGTACCAAAAAAAAAAAAAAAAATAGATAAGGAACCGAAATAGTTCTTATGGAGTTCATCTTTTAATAATATCCATACCATGCTTAACATGCAGTAAACATGAAAACAGAAGACATAATTCCATAGAATTCCACAGAGACAGATATACACACTAAGGGGAATTACAATTTACAAAAAGCAGGGCCATGAAATGTGAACATGCATAAAAACTCCACTTTCTTCAAACCTGGATTGCCTTCAAACTTTGTCAGTGAATCTAGATCCATTACGGCCTTTACCCCTGCAAAAATACTCATATCTTCAACATCATGGGCAAAACTTAGAATGATCCAATTCTGAGGTCTGTGGTTTTTTACAGTGGAAAGGAAGAAAGAACTTATGCAAGCAATTTAACAACTAAGATAACTCTGCCATCATTAGAGAAAGAAGAGGAAACAGGCTTCATTAATATGCAGTGACAAACTGACTTAAAAACATAAGAAACAGGGGCCCGGGGATTTAGGTCAGTGGTTCTGCCGCCTGCCTCACAGGCGGAAGGTCCCGAGTTCGATTCCCAGTACCAAAAAAAAAAAAAAAGAAAGAAAGAAAGAAATGAAGCTTGCATCGAATGTGGTTGTGGCTGGGGATGTAGCTCAGTGGTTCCACCGCCTGCCTTGCAAGTGCGAGGTCCCTAGTTCGATCCCAGGTTAATAAAAACCCAAAACAATATACATATGCCTGTGAACATGCCTTCTATGCTTTAGGAGGTCAAACATGTATTAAATTAAATGACGGATATTGGGAAAGCCACTAGTAATTTTAATAGAAGGGGAAAATTGGACTGGATTGAATGTCCAGAGTGATGTATTAGTGCAAATTACTTGTAATGGATACATTTTCACCATATACAGAGACCTGACAACTAGAACTTTGATACACTTGAACAATATATAAATGTACATTGAAACAAATTTAGCAAAGATAACACCTGATTTCCAGATCCTTACAGTGTACATCAAGCAATTCAGCCTTATCCACTTATAATTAATCTCTCATTCTTCCCTCCTCCCCTCCCAAAGCCAACCATTCAAAACTTTACTCAGTACCTGCTAACTGCAAGAGAGTTTTTTACTTCTTCTGAAAAACAGGCCTGGTTCTCTGGTATCTGGGATGCTTATCATTTTACTTTTTTGGAGTTGTATCACCTTTTATTTGCGATCTTTCTTAATATACCTTTGATCTAAAAGTGAGTCATGAGTGTATTTGCATATATGTTTTGAGAAAAAGTGAATTAAAATTAATTTCAATTAAATTTCGAATGGAAATCTATTTTCTTTTGAAGATGCTTGGGGTTTATTCCCCTTGTAATTTCATAATGACCTTCATATCACTAGAGATACACAGGAGTGTTGAAGACCTGAATTAAAATTTCAAAGCTCTTGGGCCGGGGACTTAGCTCAGTGGTTTCGCCGCCTGCTGCGCAAGCGCAGGGACCCGAGTTCGATCCCCAGTACCCCCCCCCCCAAAAATTCAAAGCTCTATAGGTCTCTTTCTAGATGTAATAAGGAATAATTTAAAAGGGACAGTTTTAAAGAGAAAATTTTAGAAAAGCCAAAAATACTTAATCACTGTACCACTGAAAAACACCCATTGTTGACATTATAGTATAAGACTTATGAGAAGATTTTTCTATGTCCGGGTTTGTTTTCACACAACAGCATCATGCATATATACAGCTTTATATCCTCTGGAAACTACAAAGCTTTATAACATTCTATCAAAGGGATATATCACAGTTTATATAACCATTCACTCCTCTATTATTAAACATTTTTATTGTTTCCAACTTTTTGTTATTGTAAAACACCTCTGTTCATAAGACTTCTTTTTCTGCACTCAGGATAACTTTTCCTAGGAAAAAGTCTCCAAAGTAGAATTATTGGATCATACAATGAATATTTTTCAGGCCCTTGATAATACATATTGCCAAACTGCTTTTGCAAAAGGGTTGTACCAGGAATGTATGAGTGTGTCATTTGACTAAATCCTCCCTAGAAGATATTATTTTTAATATATTGTTTTCCTAATTTGTGAGCAAAAAATGGTATCTCATAGTTTTCACTTGTATCTCCTTGATACTAGTGCCAGAACTTCAAACCTTTTACTAAAAAGGGTTTTCCTTTGGAGAAAAGGCCTTTTAACCAGACATGCAAGTCTAGTATCAAGTCCTAGCAGAGGCTAAAAGAACATCACAGTAAGGCCTACAACAGCAAACAACACCCCCCTCCCCACCCCCCACCCCGGGTCAAAGAAACATTCAAAATTTTAGGAATTTTAAAAAATTCCTTTTTTATTGTTTTTGTTGTTGTTCCTTTATTTAATGACTATAGATGACAGGCAGTACAATTATTTATTAGTCTTCCCCAGCTGTATGTAAGACCTTTGTGAAGAGAAATTTCACTCTTTCATTATCCAAACACTGCTGAGGACTCACTCTGCAGAGCACGGTATGGTACGATGTCCTACGAATGTAAGAGTGAACACAGAGTCCTTATCTGCTCTAACACAATCCTAGTCTAGCTCAGTATGGTGGCGCATGTCTGTAACCCCAGCTACTTGGGAGGCTGAAGCAAGAGAATAGCAACTTCAAGTTCAGCCTGGGCAACTTGGCAAGACCTTGTCTCAAAACAACAGTTTTTTAAAAGGCTAAGGATGTAGCTCAGTAGTAGAGCACCCCTGGGTTCAATCCAAAAAACAAAGTACAAAAAATCCTCGTCTACTAGGGAAGGCAAGAGGGCTATTCAGGGGACTGTGAAACATATAGCAAAGGAACCTAACCAAGACTGGAAAGGTCAACTCTAAACTAAAAAAGCCTAAAGCCAAAGCTAAATAGCTCCAGTTTTTAACCATTTCTCATTTGACATGATTTTCAGACCCATCCTGGTCACTCTTTTCTGGATACACTCAACTTTGTCAATGTTCATAAAATGTGGTGACTATATTTGAACATAATACTCCAGATGTGGTCTGAGCAGCACACATGCTTCTAATACAGCCTAAAATTGTTTTTGCTTAAAAAAATAAGCTACACCACATTGTTAGCTCATATGAAACTTGTGATCAACTAAATCCCCAAGAACTTTTTACATAAACTGCTGCCAAGTCACATCTCTCATATCCTGTACATACGCATTTTTTTTAACCTCAACTCAAGACTTTACATCTATCACTGTTAAATTTCATCTTGTAGGTTTTGACCTAGAGTTTCTACAAGTTGAGATCATTTTAAATCTGGATTCTGTCATCCTGTATATTAAACTACGGCACCCAGCTTTGTGTTATCTGCAATGTGAAAAGCCTGCCTTTGTGATCAGTTGACCAGAAAGCTATTCCTTTATGGCAAGGGCCACAATCTGGACATATATTTATTCCTCACGGTGCTTACTCTTGAACGGAATAGGCTCTCAGTTTTTTTTTTAAAATTTTATTTCTATTAGTACACATTTGCAGTGCATAATGATTACCTTTCTCGAGTTGGTCCATGTGCATAACACATCTTAATTCTTTTTTCATCCTCTTCCCCTTCAGCCTTCCCCCTTCCTCCATCTCTTGGTCCCCCCCTTCCCTTTTGCAAAAGATCTATCTCCCTGTTACCTATTATCTACCTTTTATTTTGTCGAATGTAAGAATGCTCGGGTAAGAGCTGAGAAATAGTTCTGTGGTCTTTCACTAAAAACATCTTCCTCGAGATGATATTCAATCAGTTGTTCAACCAGCTGTGAATTTGCCTAATTGCAAGTTATGTAGTCAAATTTCACAATCTTATGCACAAGGATATTAGAGAAGACTCGCAAATGTTTTACTAAGATCAAGACATCCTCTATTTTTATTTCACATGGTGGTATGGTTGTTCTGATGCAGCCATTATGATGCAGCTATGACAAAGGCTACCAGAGGCTGTGCATCATTTACCTCCCTAATCCTTCCCTCAATCCTTAACCAAATTTTGGGTCATTCTCACTTTCTACTTTCTTCAATACACTTTTACATAGACATCTCTTTTCGGCTTTAGATTCTTTACATTTCAGGGGAAATTTTTAAAGAATAATTTTACAGTAAAAATTTTACATTAAACTGGCAATGATGGCACATGTTTATTATCCCAGTTCTTGGGAGGCTAATGTGTAGGAGGATCACTGCAAATTTGAGGCCAGCCTGAGCTACATAGTGAGTTCAAGGCCAGCCTAAACTACATAGTGAGACCCTATCTCAAAATAAAAAGGCATTGAGAACAGGAAAATTTCATATATTTATAATGAGAAAAACCAGATGTATTTTTAAGTTTGCTTAGCTTTAAAAGAAGACAAACCTCTAAAGAGCATACCAGCCCTAGGCTCTTAAATCATCGTATTAATGTTTTACAATTTTTTAAATAGCAGAAGTGAATTATTTTCCATAGGATTTTGCATGGAATATTAACGAGAGAACTGACAGACATTGATTCAAGGATTCCTAGGGAATCTGAGATGATAGGACCATATTGTGACCTAAATATTCTCCCCTACTCCACTCATGTTCCTTGAAGTTTTGGAATCAGAAATTTCAAGAAACAGACTATTCAAGAAATAAGAAGAATAGACAGATACTATGCCCAAAATGATTAATGGCCTTTCAAAGATGATCAAGTGTGGGAAACACATAACTGCTGGTGATGTGTGCTTTGTCTGCCAGATGGTGAGTGACGGCACACACTATCCCTCATCTCTTCTCTACATGACACCCATTCTATCCTTGATCCCTGCTCCCAACCTTATTTCTGGTGTCCGCCCTCCAGATTGAGAGATGGGGTGAAGCCGCTGGACGGGGTAAGATTGTCTGTTTTCCACATTACTTGGAAATAGAAAAGTAGTAGAATATTTTATTACTTTGCTCTGTGAGCTGCTATAGATAACACCCTCATGTCAAAATGGTCTCATCACAAAGTTTCCAGCACAGGGCCAGGGATTTAGCTCAGGTTTCGCCCCCTGCTGCGCAAGCGCAAGGACCTGAGTTCAATCCCCAGCACCAAAAAAAAAAAAGTTCCCAACATTGAGGCCGGGGATTTAGCTCAGTGGTTCCACCGCCTGCCTCGCAAGCAAGCGCAAGGGCCTGAGTTTGATCCCCGGTACCAAAAAAAAAAAAAAAAATGATAGGGGCTGGGGATTTAGCTCAGTGGTTTTGCCGCCTGCTGCGCAAGCGCAATGACCCGAGTTCAATCCCCAGTACCAAAAAAAAAAAGTTCCCAGCATCAATATACCTGATCAAAACAAGCATGTTAAAATGTCAGGTAACTACCTGTATGATAAAGTGAAAAAATTACTAGGAATTAGCTGACTTGAGTGCGAGTTCCAACTTCCACCAGTTGTCTCCTGGGCTTTGAGAAATACTATTTCCTAATGTAAGCCTAGCTTCTTTGTAAATAGAAAGTTTGGTCTAAATGATCTCGAGAGTTTCTTCTCCAAATATGATTCTCAGACACTCTTTTACTGCTATTTAACTATTACATTTGTGATTAGCTTGCCTTTAAGCATCCCTGGGAAAAGAACATACATGTCTCACGTTTATATAGAGGACATCATACAACCTAAGCACAAAGTAAGCACTTACAATCATTTTCAATTGAACTGGTTTACCTATTTATGGGCTAAACTAGCTATAACTAGGCTTCTATCCAATTACTTTACTCCAAGGAACATAGAACATCACAGGTAACCGTGGCTGCTGGTCAGTCTCTAATCAACATCAGGTCAAACTCTTTGCTTGCAGAACATAAGGACGGCAGGGACAGTCCACAAGGGCTGAGTCCCCAAATGAGCTGGGCACAGGGTCTTCCATGACCCTCTTTGGCCACATGGAGTGATACTTCCTAGTGACACTCCGTGGACTTCATCTACTTCCCACTGCTCTGACCCCAATGCTCTGTACGCTATAAGACAGGGGGGAAAAAGTGGATTGCAGAGATACTGTGTTGTTAATATTTTCTGTCTTAGAAAGTTTTCTTTAAACAGTTCAGTGATTTTTTTTCCATTTAGAGTTTATTCTTATCAAACTTTTACTTATGCTGACTGCTATAGGGAACATATCCTAACCAAGCAATTTTTAGTCTTTCTTTTGTTAAAAAAATAAATTCATTCTACAAATCTTACTTGAGCCGGGGATTTAGCTCAGTGGTTTCGCCGCCTGCTGCGCAAGCGCAAAGACCCAAGTTTGATGCCCAGTACCAAAAAAAAAAAAAATCTTACTTGAACCCCAAGTATATGTTAAGCATTGTGCTAGTGTGAACAATCTATATATCTAAATCTACATCTCTATCTATATCTATATACAGTACATACAGGGCAAATTTACATATTTATTCAACTAGATGTAGATTAAAATCCTGAAGCCCCCTTTTTCCTTTCATGACAATGATTAAATATACAGGTCCTTAGTTTTTTTAAGGGACATTCTAATTTCCTTATTAAGAAAACAATTCACCAAAACCTAATCTAAGTACCTTTGTCCTCTGATTCTATGCTTCCATCCTGGTCAAATCTGATTAAACAGTAGTATCTCTACAATTCAGGGCACTCGTACTGACTAATAGAAGAAACTGGCACACAAAACAGATAACCAAAACTTCTCAATGAGTCTACACATTCTTTCAGCCTGACTTCACAAGAATGGTATAACTGAACTTTTGACCCTGTACTGCTCCCATTGAAAATGATGGCAGCTATGGCAGATTTCTGCTTTTTAAAAATGAAATGGTCACAGAGGTGCTAGTAGAAGAAGAACAGCCCTAGTAAAGCATTGGGTTTGGCATGTGGAGAATCCTCAATGAGATGATATGGCATGGTGATTTTGTCATGGGCTTCAAAAAGACATTCAGTTTCTCAGTTCTCTGATTCTTAAGTAGTTACTAAGCTTTAAATTTTGTTGCATTAAAGCAACTACACCACACAGAGATGGAAGCTGACCCTCACCAATGGGCATTAGGGCCTTGTATTATACTCTGTGGAAGTGGCTTTTAAAATCATTACTTCAACACATTGCTTTGTCCAGGTCAGCTGTGAATATGTTCCACATCAACGGTTGCTAATACTAAGCAACCAACACTTTTAATGATTTTCTTTTAAAAACGTATTGAATTGAAAGTTACTTCTATCCTATGGCTAAATCACACACATTCGAGTAGCTTTCAATTCCAAAAAAGAAGAAAGGGGCAGGATTACACCTGCGCATTGGAAACTAGGTAGAACCAAGAGTAGCCCCACCTATGAATGGGGCAGGCCTGGGAACAGACAGTCTGAGAAGTGAAGAAAGCAAAGCTAAATCCTGAGAATTTTGCTTTTAACTTGGGGCAGCCCAGAGCATATATCATGTGAAAGCTAGCAGACTTTTAGTGCTTATAATGGTTGAGAATTGCTCATCTGTATGGTAACTTGAACTTTAATTTTCAAAATTTGGCATTGCAATAAATTAGCCTTGGAGGATTTGGAAGGCATTTTCTTGGGGGTTAGGGTGCGTTATTCCTGAAAGTGATGTAACAGCAGGTGGGAGAATGACTGACATTGCCTTAAAGAGAAAATAATTAGTTTGGAGCCAGAAAGCAAAGTATCTGTATTTGGATTTGATGATATTCAGTTAAGATATAAGACCTAAATGGAAAAATGCAAAGACAGATAGACAGACAGAATTAATTTATCTGAGCTGGTTTCTTCATCTGTAAAATGGTATCTTAGTTATTTTCTTGTTGCTAGGACACAATAGCCATCATCTACAATTTAAAGAAGGAAAAGTTTATTTTGTCTCACAGTTTGTAGAGGTTTCAGCCGACAGTCAGCTGGCTCTGAGGCAGGCATGGGAGAGGGACATCACAGAGGAGGGTTGCTCATGACATGGCAGTCAGTAAGCAGAGAGAGGAATCAAGGTAGGAGGGAGGGAGATCAACTTTTCCAGGTCACAGCCCAAGTGACCCACCTCCTCCAACCAGGCTTCACTTCCCAACATCACATTTAGCTATAAACCCATCAGTGGAGTAATTCACTGAAGCATTCATGCCCCCATGATCCAGTCACCTCCCAAAAGCCCCACCTATGAGCATATAATGTTTTGGGGGACCATCAAGATATAAACCATAACAAATGGGTTTAATACTACATGCCTTGAAGAGTGTTGTGAGGATTAGAGATGATAGATATAAAGTACACTGCACAATGCCTACTCAAAACATTTTTCATGTATTATTAAGGCAGAAAGAAATACAGGACTGGGGCATGAGTCAGAAATCAGAAGTGGAGAGTTAATTATATTGAAGTAGGAGTTGAAGCCATGAGATGAATGAGGAGTAAAAATACTAGGGCACTAAAGATATCTGTTTGGTGGACAGTCCCATTTGGATGGGAGAGGAAGAGGAAGAAGGTTTGCCATCACAAAGGAGAGCAGGAAGACTCAGAGAGGTGGGAGGAAAGTCAAATTCATTTAGTGTCATAAACCAAGGAAAGAGAAACACTCAAGTGGGAGAAAGAAGTGAAGAAAAATAAGCCCCAATGAATGCAGCAAAAAATCAGTTGTTGGAAACTTGCAAGGGTGCAATTTTAGTAGAGAGGCAGAGGTAGAAGTCAGATTACAAGGTGTTTCAGAATTAGTGGTAAAGAAATGGAGCTAGCAGATGTAAACCACTCACTTGAGAAGAGAAAGTCAATAATATCTCAGGCTGACAGCTGGACCTGGTCCAGACGTGCAAGAACAGACCTTTGCCATAAAGACTTAAATGTGGGATTTTAATATGGAATTTCTGATGGCTGCAGGTATAGAGGAGCCTCCCAAGGGAAAAACACAATCCTCCTAAAACTAAATATGGCTTTCATAAGCTCAACAAAGAGAGGCCAAGCTTGGTTGTTTCTTAAATCTCTACGGCTTCAAGATAATGCCACTCTATTGGAGGGACTGAAGAGAAGGAAGAAGAAAAAAAAACCTGACAGAAAAATTGAAGAACATACAAGATTGGTGGAGAGCCTGCTCTTTGGCGGCCTCCCTGCAGAGTTTTTGTTCTCGAAATTCCAAGACACCCCCCCCCCGCCCCGCACCGCCCAAAAAAAAGAATCTTAAAGGAGTCTAACCTAATCAAGCCTCCTCAGGTTAAAGAGGAAAAAATAAAGAAACTTGCCTATTAACTCCAAACCAATTACCTCCTGGTTCCCTTGTATTATAGAAAGTCTCTATTTTCAGTGAGTAAATAAATAATCCCCCTCCTCCTCTGCTCCCCCTAAAAAAAGCATAGAGGTTTTCTCAAAAAGCTGGTAAGGTCCGCAAAGTTGATTAGGGCTTGTTTATTTGAAGAGTTCAAATAAAAGGCATTTGAATGGTCAGGAATGTTTGAGGACTATTAAGATGTGACAGGAATCACTAGGGTAAACATGTCTTGCCTCCAGCTTCTTGAAGCCTCTAATCCCTATAACAAGCAAGGTCCTACATAAGAGAAATAATACCAGCTATCCTGTATTGAGCAAGCCTGTACCATGTGCCCTTTACATGAATTGTGTCATTTAATTCTCACAATAGCACTATGAGGTTAGATACTATTAACCCCAGGGATCCAGAGCCCCTGGGATAACCTCTGAGGTCAAAGGACCTCCCAGGTGTCACCAGCATTAAATACTCTATAGTATACACTGTCCCTTATTTGTACTTTCTTGTCCCAGTACAGCTTGACTGCTTAGTTTTCAACTAGGTAAGAAAAAATGTAAAAATCAAATTCCCTACATCTTGACCCCACTATATTTTATGTCACACTGGCTTTGGGAATAAACACCCAAGTTCAAATCCCATCCAATTTGTGTGGTCTTGGGCAAATGACTTCTTCAAATGGACAAAACTGGTGCCTCCTTCACAGTGTCATTATCAAGACCAATACACTAGCATAGAATAATTATGCAGATATTATTTTACAATTTTTGAGCATTACGTAAAGATTTGTTTTCCTCACTCAAATAAGACTTCTTTTTATAGCATATATATGTGTATGATGCTGCAATTTTTTTAAAAAATACAGAAACTTAAAGGGAAATAAAAAATTAACTGTTATTCCACCATCTAACAAAAAGCAACCAAATACTTCACTGTGATATATATGATTTTTTGTATGTATGTATGAAGTCTGATCAAAATATATGGTGAATGTTCACATTTTTATAATTTATTACAGTAAAAAAATACATTGCCATTAGTGCCCTTCACTTCAAACACTTATCCCATCACTCTGGCCATTTTCTGAAGCAGTTCTGGAAGTCCCCTTTCATGAGTGACTTTAGGACATGTGATCAAAAATACAGTGTATAGGGCCAGGGATTTAGCTCAGTGGCGCCACACTTGCCTGGCAAGCACAAAGTCCTGAGTTCAATTCCCTGTACCGGGAAAAAAAAAGAAAAATACAGTGACTGCTCCTGCTGAGTGTCATCCAATGGAAAAACACTACAGTGTCTCATTATTAACCTTTTTGCCAGATCTGCCACCGTGCAATTTCTGGCTCTTCCTCAAAATCAAAATGACCATGAAAGATAAACATTTTGAATTGACTTAGGACAGGGTTGACAAACCTACAAGATGCATGCAGTAGTGAGCTATTTGTATCATTGAAAGCTCTAAAAGGTTTGCCATCACTGATTGAGGACATCAAGGCAGCCACAACAGCACAATTAAAGACACAAAAGAGGGCAAGAATGATGGAATAAGTGTGTCTAAAGCAAGAGGGAATATTTTGAAAGGGATTAATGGCAATGTGTCTTTTACTGTAATAGACTATTTAATTTAAACACCGTATTTTATTATACCTCATATATAAATTTTATTTTGTTCTTTATAAAATTTTAACATTTCTAATAATGATTTTTTCATCATAAGATACGCTTTGAAAATATAAGAGCTTCATAATATTCCACTGAATGGATTTCCCATACTCAATTTAATAGATGCAACCCTGATTTCCTTAAATTATACGTGGTGTTTGACCACCATTCTTTTCACTCCTTCTTTCAGGGGTTTCTGGTTTTATTCTTACTTGTTGGATGTCTGAGTAGAGTTTCAAATGTTAGGTTTTTCAGTTAGGTCCTAGGAAACTACCATCTTGGAAAAGGATACAATATTATATACTTTCAATCACAGGTACCTAATAATGAAATGCTTATTCTAAATATATTAACTAGACATGGTGTTACACCAGCAGGACAGTCTCAGTCCAACAGACTGGTTCTTATTAAGATAGCTAAGATGAAATGGTTCAATATATTGTGATCCATCCAGACAACAGAACATTTCCTAACTACTGAAATGACGTGGATATCTGCCGATACGGTGGCACAGGCCTTTAATCTCAGCGCTCTGGGAAGCTAAAGCAGGAAGATAGCAAGTTTGAGTCTGGCCTGGGAAATTTAGCGACTTAGTGAGATCCTGTCTCTAAATAAAAAATAGAAAAACTAAAAAGATCTAGGGATGTAGCTTAGCGCAAAGGCCCTGGGTTCAATCCCCAGTACCCACACCAAAATGATGTTCACATCTATGCAATAAAATGGGAAAATGCTCATAATACATCATTAGGTTGTTTAAAAATCAGGGTATGACTAGAGGGATAGATAGCTCAGTCATAAGAGCATGTACTTAGTGTGCACAAGGCCCTGTGTTCTATTCCCAGTGCTAAAAACAAATTATACCTGGGCCTTAGTATCAGGGGTTAATTATATTCTTATCTGTATTTTTTAAGGATCATGTTTTGCCTTGTTGTTACCTTGCTGAAGTCTGAACCCAGGGCCTTGTACATTCTAGGTAAGTAGTCTACAAGTCAGTATACCCCTAACTCTCTTATCTGTATTTTAAAGCTTCCTAAAATTAACAGGTATTATATTAGTATATTATTCTAAGTTTTTTTAAAATCAAAATTATTAATTTGTTATGCCCCCACTGTGGTATTGTTACCATGCCTTAATAAATAGTCTGGGGCATCAAGACTTCCTTATATCAACGATAATAAATAATCCTGAAGGAATTAAGTACAAGTTTTTAAGTGGAAACTAAAATGTACCACTTCTTAGCATTATGCCCTTGGCAAATTATTTAATCTCTCAGAGCTGCAGTCCTTGTTTCTAATACAGGGAATAGTCTTACCTACCCAACAAGGCTGTTCCGACTTTAAATGAGACAGTGCAGATGCAAGTGCATGTATTCATACTTAATGCAAAAAAGCCAGTTAAACCTGGTTCTAATACCTTTCTCAGCAAGCTAGGAGGTGAGAAGTGAATCTCATTTTAATTATTCAATTCCTGCTCTGTGTTTCTCTTTTCATTCAGTGTGTTCCATGTGTTCAGTCTAAGAAAGACTATACAAACAAGAGAGATGCTAACTAGAGTAGAAATTCCTGAGGCAATAAGGGTAAAAATGTCTGCACAGTCCTTGTATCAGGTGCAAATTAGAGATGCTTGGTCACCTTGCCTTGCATGCTTGAGGCCCTGGGTTCAATCCAGAACAACATGGAAAAAAAATGAGAGAGAGAGAGAGACAGACAGACAGAATTTGATCACAAACTGAATCTAAATTAATACAGTAGATTGCCCTCAATGACTCCGTAACCATGACTTAAACCAAAAACAGAAGAGAACTTCAAGTTTAAACCTCAAGTTTCAATGGTCCAGTGTTAATACGGCCATAGGTGTCAGAGGTACACATTTGAGTTAAGCTTTGGGAGGAAATGTATTTACAAGCATGATTAATAGCCATATGGGAGGGTTAAAGGAAACCCCACTGAGTTCATAACAGAAGAAAAGGGCCATACAGTCAATGTTAATTATGCTCTTGCTTGCTATATGAGTTTATGAGAACAGATCTGTCCTCTACTGTGCTAATGAGCACCTAAAACTAAGGCTCTGTCATGTACATTTTATTACTGACACTGTTTTTTCTAAAGCAGTATCATATTCATCCTATAGAGAAAAGGGGAAAGCGTTTTCAAGGGAAACTTGCAGTAACAAGAGTACAAAGTCTCCAATCCTTCCTTTTCGTCCTTCCCCACTCCTCTCTCAAATACTGCTGATTTATCATTTTATAACTCAGAACTTCCAAAACCCAAACTGAAAGCTGTGATAGTAATAAATATGAATACCCATCTGCTCGATCACTTTGAGAAGAGCTGGAGCTCTAAACCCCAAATACAGGACACTAAAAAAGCCCGCCCTCTGGCATATTTCAGCCCACACATTCAAAAAGGGAAAAAAGTATTTTGAAAAAGTAATCTCTGCAATCAAAAATCTCATTTTAACGGTCACAGTTTTATCCAACATTCAGAATTGCACCTATGGTCAGAATTGTACAGTGGATACATCTTTCTAAAAAATCATATAATGAAGAGCTACCTATGGGGCCAGGGATTTAGCTCAGCAGTGCTGTACCTGCCTCGCAAGCACCAGGTCCTGAGTTCGATCCCTGGTACTGCCATTAAAAAAAAGAGAGAGGAGAGCTACCTAGAAGTCTCAAATCGTAAGATGATTTATTTTATTCCTTTATGACTACTTGAGCAGGAGAGGAGTCAATGGGCTTCAAAAATCCTTTATTTTTCTAGCAGCTTTCATGCAGAATAATATACATTCATAATGAAATATAAAATTATAAATTGCCAAATTGATTTTGCATCAGTGTTAAAAAGTCCTAAGTGACTAACTGTCCTAAGATGACCTAGTATGTTACAGAAAATTCAAAGCTGTAGTATACTGACAGTTAAATTGGTTTAGCAAGAGTTCATATCACTTGGCTGAAATGCATCATTGGCCTTTTTATCGTTACATCTTATTGCAGCTTTAAAAATAAAGCAGATGACAATCTAGTGAAATGTCTCCTTTACTGAATCAGGTTCCTGTCCTTTACTTTATTGCTATGCCTAGTTTTCCAAAAAAATGTTTATAAACTGCCTCTGCTCTCTAATATATTTTGAATAATGAAATTTATTTTCCAACTTGATCTTTTCATGCCACGAGATAGGAAAATGCCAGTGTATGGCCCATGTGAGGAACCCCAAACAGATGGCATGAAGGAGTTAAAACATGAGTGGATGGCACCTTGACATTTATTGCCGTCTAGTGCAAACCAGAATATATAATTTGACTCTTTTACAGCATTAGGAGGGCAATTTAAATGCGTTAGGACTTGAACTATCAAAAGATGCTGTCTCCTGTCTCCAGATGTAATTACAAGACAAGACTCTATTAAAGCAGTCTTATAAATATGAGAGGAGCTGAGACTGTGAAGGGTGACAAGCAGAAAGAAGTACCTACCCAGTGGTGGCAGTTCATTTTCTGACAGAACTGTGCCTGGGCAGAACAGAAAGCCAGCACACAGACTAGATAGGATACTCTCTTTCCCGAGCTACTGGTGTCTTCAAGTTCAAATCAGACCCAACACAGTAAGCCAGAAGCAGAAATGACATTCCCACCACTGAGAACATTCTAGGCTCTTTGCCTCCATTGCACTGCTGCAGATTAAACCAGCAGATTTCAGTCATTAGCCCCGTCCACAGAAAAGCTACTTACCATATGCGAAGGGCACACAGTGCTGGGCAATAGTGCATTGTAGTAATTCCAGACCACACCAGGTTGGTGCTCCCTAAATTCCTGTGGGTGGTGATTCTGAAAACTTCAACTTTCACTTGTTTTTTACAACCCCCACCCTTCAGTGGTATTAAAGTATAAGTAAATGTGTGTGAGTATTTTTGTAAAAAACAAAATAGTTGTGAGTTTCACAATCTTACCTGCAAAGTTAAAGAACAAGAATCTCCAGTTACTTAACAGTAAGATAGTTTCTTTAAACAAATAATGACCCAAGTAGCTACCATATTAAAGAATCACATAGAAAAAATGATAAAAAGGGAAGGGAGGGAGTGGGCTAAGCCTGCCATTATAAAAACCACAGGACTGAAACAGATTCCCAGCGGGGAGCTAAGTTAAAGCAAGCGCAGGAGGCAGCAAGATGCTTCTTTCTAATAGTAAGACTGAATGTTGATTAGGTGCAGTGCGCAGGTTCCTGCACACCACTCACAGCTATATAAATTCATCTAACCCTTCTGCAGAATGACATGGTAGTAAGCATCAAGATCTTTTTAAATGTTTATATTCTTTGACACATATATCTTCCTTTTAATCTCTACCCCCAAGGAAATAACAGGAATGAGCACAAAGATATACATACACAGGTAGTCACTGTAGCATTATTTACACTAACATAAAATTGGGGGAAATGTAAATGCATATCGCTAAGTGGCTGGTTAAGTAAATTATACAAATTAACAATCACATTTCAGTGGACTTCTGATGGCATATGAAAATATGCAAGCAAACCATTGGAGGAAAGAGGGTACAGTTCAAAGTGTGTATATGGTAGAAAGTATCACAATCCTTATCCCAATTCTATGTATTTTCAAAAATATCTTCAGATATGGTGTAGTGAAATAAAAGACTGTTGAAAGAAAGAGAGTTTGGTCATTTTTTTCCTTTGGGTATTGAGGATCAAACTTGGGGCCTCTCACATGCTAGGCAAGTGCTTTACCACGAAGCTACATCCCCAGCCCTTTAAAATTTTTATTTTGAGAGAGAGTCTCACTAAATTGCCCAGGCTCGACCCAAACTTGGAATCCTCCTGCTTCAGCCTCCTGAGTGACTGAGATTGCTAAGGTGAGTCACCATGACCATCTGGGCACTTTTTTTTTTTTTTAGAAAACATTAATGTTTTAAATAACTGTAGATTTACAGAAGAATTACAAAACTGCTTTCATCCAGCTTCCCCTATTTCTAACATTTTACCTAATCATAGAAAATTCATCATAATTTTTAAATTAACATTGGTACATTACTATTCACTAAGCTACCATTTTTATTTGGATTCCCTCAGCTTTCCCACTAATGTGTCCTGGGCCCCAATCCAGGATTCCATAATGGTTTACTTGGTCACATAATCTTAATAATATCATTTAAGCTTTTGTCTCACACAAGAATCATACAGTGTCTTTTCATTTAATCAGCTTTCTTTTGAACTTACCTACTTCTATTATCTCACACAAGAATCACACAATGTGCTTTCATTTAATCAGCTTTCTTTTTAGCTTACCTTCTTCTATTATGAGTCATAGAATTATAAAGAAGATATCATTTTTGAATAAGTCAAAATATTCTGTTTTCTTGATTTCCACATGAATTAGTTTTTTCTCAGAAGTCTTCCTGAGACCTTTATATTGTTCCTCTCCTCTGGTCCCTGCCCTTAGCTGTATTCTTGACCACCTAACAATCAGGCTCCTGGTGCCTCATCACCAAGACTGTCCCAGCAAGCTGGTCCAATCATCTTAAACAAAAGAAAAAGTAAACACCAAACTGAATGCAGTGGAACTTTGAGGTGGGGAGTTATTATCAGTAACCTCAATCTTGCTAGAAACAACTTCTGGATAAAAACCAGCTCAACTAATATTTCGTTAGCCTCTGTATATGTGATTTCAGAATGAGGTAGAAAGGCTGAGTAATTTGACAAAAACTCATTTAGCTAATAGAAGGCAGAGCACTGACTCCAACTCCAGTTCCTGTGTGACTCCAAATCTGTGATCTTAACTACTCTATTATTATGACTTTCTGGAAAGACACTCAATAAGTGATTAAGCTGATTCATTCTAATTCTTGCTCTTAAACTCTAACTCTTTCAACCCTGAATTGAACTCTGACCCTAACAGCAGTCTGACTTGATCTTTATGGCAACGTGCCTTCTTTCTTTTACCAAACCTTGGCCCCAGCTACCCAGGTAGGTTGCACTGTCATTCCAACCCAGAGATGTGATGTATCTCAGTCAAGGTCAGTTAGCATCTCCTGGATGTGTCTGCCTCCCCTGGTTGGGAGCCATCCTAACTCTCCTCTGACAATAAAGAGCCTCTGGTGTCCTTTGTTCTGTCAACCAGTCTGGTTGCCATCCAGCTATTAAGCAGTTCTAGAATTCCTCCTGACCTTCCATTGCCCTCTAGCAGTTGCCAGTCTCTCTGCCCCCATTTGGAACACGAGACCTAACTTTATTCTTTGAGCTCTATACACCACCAATTGGCTTGGGGAAGTTTGGCTGAAACAACCTGAATCCCTTGCAAGAATGACACTTAAGCAGCTAGTAGCTTAAGTAAAATGACTTTCTTTTCTTCCTTCCTATAAGAAGGCTGGAAGGAGGGCCGGGGATTTAGCTCAGTGGTTTCGCTGCCTGTTGCGCAAGCACAAGGACCCAAGTTCAATCCCCGGTACCAAAAAAAAAAAAAAAGAAGAAGGCTGGAAGGAAAGGAGGTAGATAGCCTCATCATGTTCTTTTTCCTCCCACAAGAATCTCTCAAGAGATGCTATTCCCCAAATAACGCTGTGGAAGATCTAGTGTGTTTGTACTAAATGCGTCCCAGCTTACAAAGAGCAATGGAAGATGCTAGAGCTTGTGTAGTATAAAAGTACTTGGACCTTAAGGTAATGAACACATCAGTGACTTGGCCCAGTGGATAGTTTTTGTAACTCTTCTAGTCACTATAATGGTGACCTTAGGAACTACCAGCTGTGCACAGGTGGCAGAAACCTTTGATGGCTGGTTTCCTCTTCCCCAGTCATTTAGCAGCAGGAGGGGTTCTGGGGTGGAGATGGGAGCAGCTGTTTATTCTCATGACACTTCCTACTGGCTGAAGACAGCTCTGTAATTGGCTCCTCCTACCCCCTTCCGAAGATCTAACTTGTTCTCTGGGGACAGAAACAGTCTGAAGTTAGATAGGTTATGTGACTTCCTCAGGGTCAAACACTGAATCCCTAGGATAAAAAAGTCAACTTCCCCCAGCTCTGTCTTATTTCTGGGAGCCAAAGTGGGTCACCACTACCACCAGCCCCTTCCTGCCTTTTCTGGGCTTACTCACTTGACCCTCACTATAACCCTATGGGGTGGAGCTGTCTACGACTCTGTTTCAAAAATGAGGAAACGGAAGTTTTAAAAGAGTAATTCTTTTGCCCAGAGTCACACAGAAGTAGAGGCAAGACTTGAACTCAGTCTTAAAACTAAGACAACTATTAGGACTAAAAGCATACATCAGAAAAGAAGCCGTATTTTCCCCATCCAAGCATCTCTTGCCAAAACACACACACACACACACACACACACACACACACACACACACATCAAGGATTGTTTCTCTTTTCCAACAAAGAGTAATTTAATCTCCTTTTAGAAAACAAAATATGACCTTTCAGTCAGGGAAAGGACATGGGCTGAGAACAGAAAAGCAAGTGAAAGTAAGACTCAAACTTGGTGAAACAAAGTAGAGACTGCAAGCTGGAACCTCTGATTAGAGATGAGATATGGCAGATCTCCAGCACCAGGCCCTCATTTGTGAATTGCCCCAAACATGAATTAAAGAGAGAATCGCCTAAAACCTATCCTATCTAGAATCTCACCCAATCCCACCCCAAAATATACAATAGAGCTTGTCTAATCACTGGAAGGAGAGGAATTATTGCCTATCCCCTCTAGCCTTCCCTGAATTCCAGCACGAGTCAAGGCCAGGAACCTAAAACAGCAAGAAGGAAGACTGGAAGGATCCCTAAGAGGAAGGCTGTACATCCTAGCCAGCGGAGCAAAGGACTGGAAGACCACCCTGAAGAGTAGGGTATCAACTGGAATACAACAGCTGCTTGGGTCAAGGCTTTCCAGCCCTAGGGTAGGCAGTGGCCTGTGCCTACTGTTTATTTGCATTGAAAAAGTACCTCACTCTTAAGCTGGATCTTCCAAAGATGATAATATCAGCTCCCATTTAATTATGGAAAGAGAACAGTCAAAATAAGCAGATGACTCTGGCCTTCCTTTTATTGCCACAAGTAGAAGTTCACTGATGATTGACAGTGACAAATGCCAGGCTTGCCGGGGGCGGGAGGGTGGTAGAACCCTGAGATGTTCTGTTTGGTCATTTTCTGTCTTGTAAGTCACTCATCAACATTATTTTTAAAAGGGAGCGATCACCTTGATATTCTTAAGAGTCTAAATTTGGGAATCACTGTCAATACCAATGGTTTTTTATGTGACATTAACATATGAGGACTTTTTTTTTTTTTTTTTTTTTTTTTTTGGTACCAGGGATCAAACTCGGGTCCTTGCGCTTGCCAGGCAGGCGGCCGAACCACTGAGCTAAATCCCCGGCCCTGATGAGGACATTTTTTAATGAAAAATGTATTTTATACTTTTCACTGTAATACTTGGCTTCAAAATATTACACTATGTGTGCTGGTACAGGATTGCAATTGAAATTCCAGGCACTTTTAGGAAATGCTCACTACTTTTGAAGCTATTTCCTACCAATGAGTTTATTACACAATATATAGAACCCAACTGGCCACTTTAAATGACTCTAGAAGGCAATTGTCTATCAAACCCCTCCATAATGGATTTTTTTAAATTGTTAAGGAAACTCATCAATCCTCAGTAATCATTTTAAAGTAAAAATGATTCTCTCATAACTAGAAGCTAGTGCAGCCCCTGCCCCCACTTCAAAAGCCATGACGATGAATAACTCCAATTTGCCCCCAATTCTAGAAGTGTTAATTACCTCCAGGATGCTACACATGCAGCTAAAAAGCCAGATGACCACGAGCAATTAGCCAATCAATTTGGCTTGAAATTGCCCCCAACACAATTGGCTGAAAGCCATGCGTGCAGGCTAAGTGGGCAGTGACCTATTTGAAAGGAAACAAAAGGTTTTAGCCACCCACACTACATTAGTAACCTGCCATGGTGCCCAAAATTACCATGATTCTAATCACACCTTGGGACTTAGGCATTGCTCAAAATACAAATAGATTACTCATTGTCAAAACACGTGTTAGTCCATTAGCACCCATTACCACAGTGAGTAGCTCTCACCTGGGAAGGCTGAGGGCAGTGTTCTCAGTGAATGCAGAGGCTGGGACAGAGGCATCCCAGCATGAGGAAAGGTGACAAGGAGAGGAGCCTGTGGTACAGGAGATGTAGGGGAGGAGGGCAGAAATAAAACCCACTTCCTTAAACGAGAAAAGAAAGTGGCTGTAGCAAATATTAATTTCATCAATCTAACATCAATCCTAAGCAAGATTTCAGATCATATCATCAAACAGAAGATTTGTGAGGACTTCAAAAAGGAAGAGGCATTAACAAGAAGCTGGCATAGTTTATAGAAGCAAGTCATGCCAAAGAAACCTCCTTTTCTTTTATGACAGGAGTATCGGGCTGAAAACCAGAGAGTGGGCAAACTGCTTCGAGATTTCAAGAAGGCCTGCAGTGGTGGTGAACGTACGGCACACGTGCCACCGTGGGCTGTTTGTATCATTGAAAGCCCTAAAAGGTTCACCATCACTGGGGACAACGGGAATGCTCATGCCCAAGACAGGCTGCTATGGACCAGCTTATTCCTTCAGTACTGATGGTTGTAACCAAAGGTGCTAATGTATAGATTAATGTCACTCTAATAGGAAGCCTCTAGTGGGGAACCTAAGGGATCTGCTTGTATAGCATTTTTATCAATGACTAATGTGATGGCATAAATGCTGCCCTGATCAAATTTACAAATTATATAAAGGTAGAAGTATTGAGACCCTAGAATTTGGGCTCCAATTTCACAAGATGTCATATTAATATAATATGAAAACCCCAACATGAGTTGAAGGGCAGTGAAAACAGTTTGGAGGGTTTTTTTTTTTCTCTTTGTGTTACTGAGGATGGAACCAAGGGCCTTTTGTACACTAGCCAAGCACTCTATTGTTGAGCTACAACCCCAAGCCTAGTTTGGAAAATTTTACTTGAATGTAAGTTCAACACTCACAGAACTTATTAGTAAGTGACTATTTGGATGGTTGCCTCAATATAAGTATAACATGTACACCATAGGAGGTGATGGCTACCATGCTCCCTCTGGATAGTTCTAGGTACCACATTCATCAAGTAGAAGCCTATCCACAAGAGAGCAACCAGTATTGTGTCAGTATTGTTGCTCCTCCTCCTCCTCCCCCTTTTTTGTTTAGTACCGGGGATTGAACTCCAGACCTTGCGCTTGTGAGGCCGGGGTCAGAACCACTGAGCTAAATCCTAGGCTCTTTTCCCTCTTTATACACAGGAGAGAGACGAGCCTGGGAAAATTCAAGGGTGGGCTGGCAACCCCAGGGCCACCCAGGGACACGACACTATTCTTGCCTTACCTACCATTACAAAGTAGCCACCAAGCAAGAGAATAGTGAAGTACAGTATAATCTTCTGTAAGACACTAGCCTGATATCACTATGGTAATGACCAGCTATTAATTTACAGCTGAAGTTTATTTTCCAGGTAGGTCTTATTTTCAGGGAAACACTGGTTATAGTCTTCATGTTGTAACACATCAGATCTTTTGACTCAGTCCTCCTACATGCTTGCTACTTTGTATCCTTTGACTTATATCTCTATTTTCTTCCCTCCCTCCCCACCTGATGCCCACTGTTTTCTCTAAGTATTGACTTTTTTAAAGATTCCACTTATAAGTGAGATCATGCAATCATTTTTTTCTATATCTGGCTTGTTTCACTCAGCACAGCGCATCCTAGAGATCTATGTATGTTGTGGTAAATTGCAGGAGCTCCTCTTTTTTTAAAGGCTGAATATACTATCACACATATATGACAGTTTTTAACCACTCGATCACTGATGGACACTGCTATGATTTGGATATTGTTTGTTCCTCCAAGGGTTCATGTGTTGGAAGACTTGTCCCCAAAGTAGAAGGATTAGGAGGTGGTGTGGAAGTTTTAAGAGGTGGAGCCTAGTGAAAAGCGATTAGGGCACTGCCCTCCTAAGGAAATAATGTAGTTTTCATGGGACCCTGGTTAGTTCTCATGAGGGAATTGTATAAAGAGCAAGCCTGAGCCTACCCCAACCTCACTCTAACTCACTGTCTATGTAGGTGATCTCTCCCTCTAGCACATGCTCTGGCCATGATGCCATATGATGTGACATAGGTAAAGGAGCCCTCCTCAGACCTGGTACCATGTTGTTTGGGTTCCAGCCTCCAAAACTGAATTAAATGACGCCACCTGATATGACATAGCTAGGGAGCCCTTCCCTGACCTGCATTATGTTGTTTGGGCTTTGAGACTCTAAAACTGTGAGCTAAATAGGCCTGTTTACTTGATGAAGTACCCAGGCTCAGGTTTTTCATTAAAGTAACAGAAAATGAACTAATACAAACACCTAGGTTGTTTCCATATCTTAGCTATTGTGAATAATGCTTCAATGAACTTGTGAATACAGGTACCCTTATGAGGTGATAATTTCATCTCCTTTGGCTAGATAACCAGAAGAGGGATTTCTGGGACATATAACAGGTCTACTTTTGTTTTCCTTAGGAAAACAAAACTAATAGCTGTTCCAATTTCCATTCCCACCAACAATGTCCAAGAGTTCTTTTTTCTCCGAGCCCTCATCAAAACTTCTTTTGTCTTCTTAATAAGTTACCCTAACAGTTGTTGGATAATATTTTCTATTGGTTCTGATTTGCACTTCCCTGATAACTAGTGATATTGAGCACCTTTACATATAGTAGTTTGCTATTTTTATACCATATTTGAAGAAATATCTGTTCAAATTTCTTGTCCATTTTCAAATCATTTTATAAATTTTCTTGCTATTGAGTTGTATCAGTTTTTTTCAAAAGCTTGGATATTAACTTCATTATCTAATATATGGGTTGCAAATATTCTTTTCCAAATCTATAGGTTTTCTTTTCTTTTTATTGTTTCTTTTGCTGTTCAGAGATTTTTCACTTAATAGAGTCCCATTTATCTATTGTTGCTTTTGTAGACTGAGATTTGGTGTTAAGGAGCTTTCCCCTACTTTTTTTTTTTTTTTTTGGTACTGGGGATCAAACTTGGGTCCTTGCGCTTCCGAGGCAGGCACCAGAACCACTGAGCTAAATCCCCGGCCCTTCCCCTACTTTTTTTCTAAGAGTTTTATGGTATCAGGTCCTATGTTTAGGGGCTTTTTTAACCATTTTGAGCTGATTTTTATACATGTTATAAGATAAGGGTCCAAATTTAATCCTTCTGAACATGGAAAACCAGTTTTTCCAGAACCATTTATTGAAAAGACTATCCTTTCCTTGTTGTATCTTTTTTAGTATCATACTTGAAAACTCGTTGGCCATAAATGTTAGGATGTATTTCTGGGCTTTCTACATTTTATTTCTGTACTGTTTCATTTTTTTACATTGTTTTAATACTGTATCAATTTTTTTCATCTTGAAAATTACCTTTGTAATTTGAAAAAAAATAATGAAAGTGAGGAAGGAAGAATTCCCCACCTTCTCACCTAGCCTCCTGAGAATCAACAGAGAGCCCTTGTGAAGTGGTCTAGCCAGCCTTGCTTAACTTCTCTGCTTTACTCAATTCCCCATTTTTGAGGGGTGGGATTGGGAGAAGACTAGTTCACAGGGTAGTACATTGCCCTAAATGGAGGGACAATTTATGAATAAGCAATTCTCTCAAAAGTTCAAACCCCTAGGAGAAGCAACAAGCCTTTTGAAGTTTTTTTCATAAGAAACAGCAGCAACACCCCCTAATAAAATTAGGTAATATACTTAACAAACTGTAATTGTACCTCAGTATCCACAAGGGATTGGTTCCAGAATCCTCTCAAATACCAATATCTCAAATGTTCATATGCCTTACATGAAATGGCATAGCTTATACATATCCTGCCAAATCTTTAAACCATCTCTAGTTTGCATATAATATCCAATGCAATATTAATGCTATGTAAATAGTTGTTATATTATTTAGGGAATAATGACCCAAAAAAGTCCATATACACTCAGTACAGATACAATTGTTTTTATATTTTTCTTCTCAAGTTGGTAGAATCTGTGGATGCACAAATCATAGATACAGGGGGCTGACTGTACTTGACATTGTCAAGAAAACATTTCCGATGGGAAAAGTCTGTCACCTGAAACAAATGGAAAGTCAGTAAGATGAATGTGCTAATTCATGTAAAAATAAAGGCAATAAAAACCTTGGCACACATGTCTTTTCCAGCCAAATCCACCCAGAAAACACATGCACCCAAAAGTTGTTTAGGAAAAGAAAATCAGATAACATTAAATAAACAGATCGACAAAGTACCCTAATAAACCACCTGTGAGTTCCTCTTTGGTTAGTCACTAAAAAAAAAAGTGCATTTCATGAATGAAAGGTTAACACACACACAAAAAAATCACACATGAACCAGTTTTTCTAATTGGAATGACAATGGGAGCCAACAAAGAGAAATGGAAAGAGAACTAGAATTAGAGTTCTAAGGCCAGTTTTCAAACTGCCACTTGCCAACAGGAGCGTTCAGGTCAGAGGTTTTCAATGGAAGGTGAATTTGTTCCTTAGAAAGTATTTTTTGGTATTGCTGGAACCTAGAGGATAGAGACCAGGGACGCTACTGAATATCTTCTAATACACAGGCCAAGTGCCACAACAAATATTTATCTAATGTCGATAATGCTGATGTAGAGATACCTTGCTTTAGTGGGTTATTTCACATCATTCTATCCCTGGCTTTCCTACCTGGAGAAGAGGAACCATGTGTCTTACCAAAGTAGAAATGTTTTAAATTATTTCATTTTATACAAATATAGTATTATCTGATCTCAGGGTCTTTTTTTTCTCTTTGTACTTCAAAACTATCAGAAATGCCTGAGAGCTATCCATTTTCACTTCAAACTTTCATTTGGATTTCTAGAAATTCAAATCATTTCAAAAGTAATTTAGCAATGAGCCACAGAAGACTTCCTGGTGAAGTTAGCACGTGAAGCCAAAGAAACTAGAGAGCTGGGTGTGGTGGCACACACCTGAAATTCCAGCACTCAGGAAGCTGACTTGTGTTCCAGACCAGCCTGGGCTACATAGTAAGCTCAAAGCCAGCCTGAACTACATAGTGAGTCCCTGTCTCAGAAAAAAAAATGACATAGAGCAGAGGCTGAGAGACCAGACTCTCAAGTAAGAGTGTCTTGGGATTCAAATCTGGCACTATTATATAATAATTCTACGATCATGCCGTAGCACATCTGTAAAACAAGGTACTAATAGTCCCTGCTACATACGACTGTTATGAGGATTCGATGAGTTAATGCATATACTCAGGACAGTACTCAGTACATGGTAGGCACTCATTTAATATTGGTATTATTTTTAACAAACCAGATTAGAGATATACAAGGTATTATGGGACACAGAAGAGGGTATCCTAATTCAATGGAAGTGATGGTCAAAGAAATTGTCCTGAGGACCGGGGATTTAGCTCAGTGGTTCCGGCGCCTGCCTCGCAAGCACAAGGTCCCAAGTTCGATCCCCGGTACCAAAGAAAAAATAAAATAAAAAGAAGTTGTCCTGGGGAAAATGGTCCATCAGTTACATGTTAGGAACTGATGAGCTGCTGGGCACTACAATAAGGGTACAGAACTGGAGGCAGGGAGGTCAGTTAGGAAACAATTAAAAGGTCCAGGTAGACAAGGCTTGAGACCAAGGCAGTGGCTGTAGTGATGGGGAAAGTGTATAACCAACAGGGCTTGGTGACTACTGCTAATGGGAGACAAAGAAATCCAAAAGGTAGTAAGCAAATAGTAGCACTGGATCAAGGTGCTTACCCTTCTGGCTTCCACTTTCCCCATCTATAAATGAAAGTAATACCACTCCTACCTGATAGAATTATTAGAAAGATTAAATACATTTTATTTTTCAATCCACAGCATAAAATATATAATAGACAGTAAATGGAAACTTTCATTATTATTATAACTATTTTAACTGATTTAATAGCCCTGAAAGAGGCCCCTAGATGACAGCTGGCCCCAAGAGTCTTAGTATCAGGAAAAGCCTGGCTTGTGTTACTGCTGCACAGCAGAACGATGACTAAAAACTCCATCTTCTGCCTCCTATTCTGTGGTGTGCTTTTCCCCTACTATACTCCTCGAAATGATTGGTTGGAAGATGCTCCTCTCTCAAAGATGTAAGTGAGCTCACTCACACTGACAGCAGTGTTCTCCTCCCACGGCCAGCAACAGGATCTGAAAAGACTGGAAGACTGCCTTTTCTTCCTTCTACTGGCTGTAAACATTGCCCAGATTTCATAATCTAATGGTTGGACTTCACCTTCATTAAAACAGAAAGCTCACCGTACATAACTGAGTGAATAAAACTGCGATTTCTAAAGAAGATAGGATTTTTAACTATATCACTTCCCAAGAGAACTAAATGGTAGACAGTAGCCTGGTTATGGTCAGAACAAACACAGCTGGAATTATAAATCATGCAACTGCTGTAGTGTCTCTGCTGCACTATAGCCTTTATTGCTATTTGATTTCGTTAAAGGGTATTTATTATACTGAGTTGACAAACTTATGGGTAAAGTTTCTAATTCTGCAGGCCCAAAATCACCCTCTCTTCAAAGGAACATAGGTGAGGACAAAATAACTATGCTTGAAAAGGGAGATGGGGGCCAATATCTAAAATAATAGTTGTTCCTTCAAACCAAGTAGAAACTGAGAGGTAGCAGAATAGCCAACAATCAGTATTCAAGTGAATATTATTAAATCTTAGGTTCCTGCACTTAGTGCTACTAAAATAACTGAGACTACTTATTTGAAACCATTAAATAATCATAAATTTAAATCTATGTGTTCAGACTAGGATTTTTCATAGTATCAAATTAGAGCTGAGTGGAACTGCGAAGATTAGCTAGCCCTAAGATAAACTGTTTGGGGGACATAGGCCTCTCTACGAATCTGATTTAAACTATGTAGTTTCTCTCCAGAACAAAGCCACATACACAAAACATGTTACATGCAATTGCAGGGGCTTAAGAGTATTCATCCATGAACCTCTGTTAAGGACCAATGTATTAGTCGACTCATTGTTTTGGAACCTCAGAAAGGTTAATGTGTCCAAACTCCCTATAAGAAGACAGTCTCATATTTTATAATGTTGCATATGCGTGCATATAGTGAAGTTTGTTTTAATATGCAATTTTCTAATACACATTTTCATATTCTCATAACTAATACAGATTGGATATGTAAATACTCCATTTTATGGATAAGAAATACAAGGCTTACAAAGTTCCACAAGCATCTGCAGAAAATCTACTGTGGGTATATACCCATCAACACTGAGTGAAGGAGCAGAGATACAGAGATGAACTCAAAACAGACCCTCAAGTTGTTTTCAGTCCAGTGAAGAGAACAGATATCTCCCACCCCATCCAAAGCACATCATTTCTCCTCTGGTAAGTGTCAATATAGAGGAAGGGAGCAAGGAGTTGGGAGGAGGTGGAATGGGGCCATGCAGTCCTCGCCTGACCTACAGATCTGGTAAAGGATCCCTAAGGGGTTCAGACAAATTGTCACAGGTCCCAGAACCAGAAAACAATCATGTTGGAGCTGGACCTTCTGGGTTCTGACACGAAGGCTTCTTCAAGGAATTTTCAACTAAATGGAGCTGAAAGTTCACCTCTTGGGGCAGAGCTTCAATCATATCAGGGATAGAAAATGCCTAGCTCTTCAGTTTTCAATAAATGTCACTCTCGGTACATGCTCAATACATGCAAATTTGCTTTAGCACATAAAAGTTAATTAGCCATGACTCAACTTGTACATGAGATAATTCAGTAGGTAAACCTGAAACACTTCCTACGCAATGGTGACCATGTTGCTATACTCAAATGCTCTCCCTCCACATCTCAATTCTCTAATCTGGCTTCCTTTGTGTTTTGCTATAGTGCTAGGTATTTATCCCTTTTCCTTCCTGTTACGCTGGTAATCAGGGCCTCTGAATGGCTCAGTAGAAAAAAAGAAGACAAAAGTCATGCTTAGAGGCCATACAACTTTCTTGTAAGTACAAAGGCGCATTTCTACTATAGTCTCCCTGTCCATATTCAGGATGTTTGGGGAAAGAATAATAGATGAGTGAGGGGGTGGAAACAGCTACATGGACGGACACAGAAAGAACTATGCAGGATAGCTATATTTAAAATATCTTTTGCTTCTTGCCTTCTCCTCTCCTTGACCTCCCACTGCCAGCCACCTACTTCTATGCTCCATCCCACCTCCAAAAAAGTCCTAGCATTTCTGAAGCAAGATGAATTATTTCCCTTTCACAGTCTCTGCAGCTATAATTTTAGCGTTGTGTTTAATAATCTGCAGTGCTCATGCTTTATTTGAAAATTGTTGATTTCTCAGTTGAATGTGTTTTTTTAATTTCATTGAATTCTTTAATTTTTTAATGACCTCTGGAGACCAAAATTTTCTGTAGCAATATATCAAGATATCTCATGGAGCAAAATTTACAAAACTGAATTCTACCTAATTTGTCTGTTACAAGGTCGGATCTATCCACAGGATGCCTAAATAATAGTGATAACATAATAATAAAACCTAACATTTCTATGACAACTAAAGCATAATCATTGGATTCTCGTAATTTGAGATTTGGGTAACTGAGATTAGCGTAGTTCCCATTTTATAGATGATGAAAATAAGGCTTGGGCAGGTAAAGTGTTTAGCTCAAGGTCACACAGCTTCCACACGACAGAAACAGGACAAGAAATCAAAGGTAAAAGTTTTTTCCCACATGCTTAAACCCCTAGGATAAAAAATTTCACAGCTCTCTCACCTTGACTTAAAAGTACTAACAACAGCTTGTGAAAAATGAAAAGCCTTGAAGGAAGGCAGAATAAATATCTGAGAGACAATCACTGATCTTTTATCTTCTAGACTTCAAGCTGAATCAAGTTCTTCAAAGAAAACCCAATAAAGCCCAGACATTTTCATCATAACAAAATAAATAATTCAGTCGAGTTTCAGAGGACTACTGCATTATGATTGGCTATTTGATATATTTGTGACTTAGCCGTCACTAAACTGATTAAAGCTAACCGGATTGACGCAGTTATGTCGACAGAGACTTTGACACTAGGAGTTATGAATGGAAAGTGTAAATAAGGATAAATAACCTGGAGCTTCCACATTTATTCCTAATGGAGAATTTAGCACTTTCAAAAGTCAAATGCCTGATAGGCTAAAAATTATAGCCTTTGGTCTATCTAGTGCCAAAGAAACAGCTGCGATCCATCACCCATCCTCTCTCTAGGGAGATACCTACAGAGAGAGCCCAGGCTTCTTCCAGACAGGAGGAAGCCTTGATTATTAAAATTCACAAACTCTGATCTCCCAGAGGCTGTAGAAATGATCAAGTATAACTCCAAATTTTATAAATGAGAAAACTGAAGCCCACAGGAGTGACCTTAATTGCCCAAGGTCATCCAGTGAGTCACTATGGAGTCAGAATCATAAGCCATGTCTTCTTAGTCCTAGTCCAATGCTCTTGTCACACTAGACCACACAACACGGAAAACTCCCTACCCACCATGTGTGCACACACTCCCGCACGCACACACATTCATTCTTAATTATAAACGGACCTACGAAGATAATGGAAACCATATCCATATTCTTTGTGCTGAATTACTATTGGTATCAATAGAAAAAGACCCAGGACTCTCAGGTATTAAACTGTATCCAAATTTTCAAGTTCAAGTCCATTTCATGAACATAAATTAATATCCCATTTTAAGCCACACTTGCAAATACCTAAAGGAAACATACAGTCTTTGGTTTATCACCAGCATTTCTTGTGTGTGTGTGTGTGTGTGTGTATGTGTGTTTTGCAATATTGTGATTTGAACCCAGTACTTCATTCAGTCTAAGCAAGTGCTCTACCACTGAGCTACATCCCTGGCCCCCAGAATTGCTTTTAATGTGTACAGTATGAGTCCATATTTGTAATCTCTTTCTCTTTCTGTGTGTCTTTCTGTCCCTCTGTCTCTGTCTCTCCGTCTCTCTTGGTGTGTGTGTGTGTGTGTGTGTGTGTGTGTAGGCATGCAGAGAAAAAAGTCAAAATGCTTATGGTAACCATGGTCATGCCTGGAGGTTAGGACTCTGGGTAATTGTTTTAGGGTTTTCTAGGTATTGAACCCAGAGCCTTGCACATGCTGAATATGTAGTTCTAATTCTAAACTATATCCCCAGGCTTCTAGGTAAGTCTTTTTATGTTGTTTTAGATTTATCAGAATTTTCTAACTTCTCTACTAAAACTAACACCTATTATTTCTGTAATAATCCTTATATTATCCTTATCAATAGGGTGATATAAGAGGAATAATATTTGAAATGTTACAATGAAATACTCAGACATCTAAACTCGGTATTTTTTTCAGGCTCTGTTATAACTTCACAACATCAAGTCATGGTATAAAACCTGTTAAATTACAACTTCTCTTCTTGGAAATTGAAAAAACTTTAGATCCAATGATCCTCCCTCTCTGGGTGTATATGCAGCCCATAGAGCAAGCAGGGTAGTTTATTAAGTTACTGCCCCCAAATGGCATCTCATTGAAATTCAGGAAGTTGGCTCAACATAGGATGCTGGTAGAGCACTTACCAAGCACTAGTGAGGCCCTGGCCTCAATCCCCAGCATCCAAAACAATAAAATAGAAAGACAGAAAGAAAAGGATTAACAAACAGATGTTTTCCTGGAACACTTCACTAACCTGAACTGATGAAGGAAACGATGACTTAAGTGAATGAAGTGCGATTTACAAGTACTGTACTTGCCAAGAATGATAAACACCAGCTCACATTTACTGAGCACTTACTATATACTAGGCACTATCCTAAGTTTTACATGCATCATATTGTTTACTCCTCCTAACAACTGTGCAAGTTTAGGTCCTATTAAGCCCATTTCAGAGATGAGGAAGTTGAGGTTCAGAGAGGTTAAATGGACTCTTCTAGGTAAAAAGATTTAAGTCCAAGTCAGTTTATTCCAGAATCCATTCTCTTAAATACTACACTGCTTTTTATTATTTTTCCATACTTGGAGTAACTCAAACCCACTGCTAATAAAGTGTTCCCAAGTAGAGGTTCTATCAGGTTTGCTTTAATAAGCAAGGCTCTTTGTAATTAGCAGCCCCAATTAATGGGCTTGCTCAAGTCCTCCAACCAAGTTAAACATGCTTTTTTGCAATCTTATGTACACCATTAATTTGTTTAGCAGATTCTTTCTTCATATATGTGATGAAAGTAAACTTCGGTCCACATCAAAATTATCACAATATTCAAATTAACAGAATCTGAGTTAATGAGAGTTCACTCTAGATCATTAATTTTTACAAAATATTTACCTCCTGCCTTGAGTTCACTTCTGCTATTTCAGCATTTATTGCCTGTATATTTAAGGTATAAACATATGTTTGCACTGCTGCAGTTTTCACATAAAAAGATTCTAACTAGGGCCAGGGATTTAGCTCAGTGGTTCCATCGCCTGCCTTGCAGGAGCAAGGTCCCTAGTTCAATTCCTGGTACCAAAAAAAAAAAAAAAAAAAAGCTTCTAACTGCCTTCAAAATAAAAGGAAAAGGCCTAAGTATGGTCCTAGTTAATGGTGAGATATTTCTAACATAGTCTCCAAAGAACTGGGCTTTAACAATTTGTTAAAAGCGTAGTCTGGCACTAAGTAAGCATACAACAGAAAAAAATGCTCAGGTTGGTATACGTAATAACACTTCCATTCAATTTTCTTTCTAAAGCTAAGTTTAATGTTCTGGAATTTTGGTGCCTGAATTAATCCATTTATGCCGAAGACTACAATGTTTTGAATTTTTGCATGAAATTCATGTATTTTACCTAGGAAAGTTTAAGGAACAAGAATTTGAAGAGAACAAATGTATTGTTTCATTGTTATGGGTGTTTCAAAAATAGAACACTAGGTATTGAAGGGTTAATAGCTACTCTACCCAAAACAAATAAGCATAATTACACTGCAATTTCTTAGCTTCTCTCTCCCATGTACATCTTAGCTAAAGTTCCAGATGGAACTGGGTCTTTATTTCAATTAAGTCAAGTCACGGTCTCAACCCTCTCATGTCTACATTCATACAACAGATCCACCAACTTTCAACCAAAAAAATGCTTGAAAATAGAATCACTGTGTACAGAGCACACTGGACTCTCTTGAGGGAAAACTGCAGTGTACATAAATCACAATCGATTATACTTTAAAATTATTGTATATTTCTATTACTGCTCTCTGTAGATGTCTACTATAATGTGCATAGGCAGAAAATAACATTTAAGGTTTCTAGGTTCAGTGTTACTCTAAGTAGACTTCATAAGTGAGGAAATGACAGACCCACATGTTCCTCTAACATTGCAGTGCCTTCATTTTAACTAGGCCAAGAAAGAGAGGCGCTGTGTGGTATGGCTAACTACTTAAGGGAGTAATTTCACCGTACAAGTATAGCAAATTTATTTCAGTCCTAGGTATCACTTTCCCCATTAACTCAGAAGACCAAAGAAGCATAACCTCTTTTCTTTCATCCCTGTCAAAGTCAGCAAGTTTCTCAGGAAGCAAATACTATTTAAATCATTTTCATAATTCTAAAATGCCTGTAAGACAAGTCCAGGGTCTAATTATACCACTTAAATTTGTTGAAGATGTTTGGGTTTTTCTTTTTTTAATTTCAATAACGAAAAGAGCCCAAGGGTTTAAAGTCCTAATAATCTAATAAACTTTGCTAAGTGAACATTGTAACAGATACGCCTGGATGGGATTTTGTAAATACCAGACAATTTCCCCTGATCTTTATCAGGGAAAAGAAGTCTAAATCTTTGGCAGGAAGAAATTAAATGTAGTGCAAAATAATAACATCTGGCCAGATTGTGTTTGTCAGGGTAGCAGCCCCTTTAGATGTCAGACTGAAAAGTACTAAAATGAACTCTGAAGGGTGTGTGTGCAATTCTTTATGAGGCAATAGGAAAGGCTGCCACGCTGCCGTAGAATACTCAGGGTACAATTAACTTACTCTAGTATGTCCCTACAGAGAACTGTTTCACGTCAATGGAATTTGAAGCTTTTTGCCAAATAAAAGTTTGGGGCCATTCTTGGGGTATTTTGTTTATTTCTCCATTACCATACAGCTTCCCAACAGTACTTTCTATTTTTCAAAACCCTCTGTGATCATTTTAATTAGTTGTAAAAGCTTATTTTTATCTTCTAACTCTAGGAGACAACACACAACATAGCTCAATGAAAGGGTCAATGACTTTGAAGTTAGAAACTTAATGCTACCACTTACTTGGTTACGTAGCCTTAGGCAAATTGCATAATAGCTCTTAAACCCAGTATCCACATCTGTAAAATGGGGAAAATAATACCTAACCACTATGAAGATTATGCAAGTCTAGTAAATAGTAGACTTTTCATAACTTGTTTCTTTTTCTCTTAAGTGATTCAAATAAGTTCAAATGTCTAAACTCACCAACTTTCCAGAGGCCTCCGACCTTCAAAAATGTTTAATTTCCGCAGACATTTACTATCTTCTCTTCCTATCAAAACAAAACCCCCAACTTTCAAGCTTATATTTGAAATAATATGTATGTCATTTAAATCTCCCCTTCCACTATAAGCCATCTCAAGCATCTGTCAGAGGTTGCCAGAAAGAACATATTTTGTTTTTCCACTAATGATTACTTTGATGCATGAGATACTTTAATTGGTTTTCCTGCCTGATTTTTTAAATCTGGCTTTTAAAGAAAGAGAATTATGGTCATCTCCCAATAAAATAAGGTTTTCCCAATAAACAACTCCTTCTGGAATGTGTACCACAAAATAGTGTTAAGTCCCTGATTTATCTGATAGGCTAGTGTATCTGTTTCAAATGTTAACTGCCAGAAAAAATATTGTTTTCCAGTCCCCAAAGAACAGAAGTGCGGATGGAAGACTTTGGGGTTTTCCCTAACCTACAGCTCTATTGGTCAAGAATAGGCACTTTGGCCTTGGTGACTAAGTTTCTTAAGCTGCCTTTCAGAGTCTGAGGCCTATAGAAGTAAAGAGACATACTACAAAAATCAAAGAATAGTTCCAGGGCCTACTTTCCCAGCTGAGAAGGATGGGAAAGATGCCCAAAATTCACACTCAGGGGAAACAGACTGGCAGCGGGCTACATTTCACCACCTTCTAAGAGTCTGTCCAGCTACTAGGGCAAAGGCTGTGGTGTCCTTGTAGACCAAGAGTACTTCCTGTTAAAATGACCAGAAAAGTTTTAGATCTAGGGGAAGGAAATGTAATGTTAATGTCAGTACAATACATATGAACTCATTCAGAGTGGTTGTCAGTGTTAGAAAAAAACTAAATCACAACTACAATAATCCTTTCAAATATTCAAAGCATTTTCATATACATTACCTCTTTTGATCCTTAAAAGCTCTGGCAGGTTGGAAGGTCAGGTGTTACTGTTACACTTTAAATTACTTACCCACTTTTACACAGCAAGGATCAGAACAGGAAATAGAATACCTCACTGATGCATGCTAAAGTTAATATCAACGATTAAAGAAATAACATTGGAAACCAAAGGAAACTATGAAAGCATCTGACTCAAGGTGTTTTTAGGCACCTCCAAAGAGTGAAAAATTGAACTAACAAACCAGTAAAAGCAATTTATAACATATAAAGTGAATTAGCATCCTGAATATATAAACAGCTGTTACAAATCAACAAAAAATAAAATAGCACATATGGAAAAATGGATACCTAATTTTTAATGAAGACTACTGATGAGAAAAATCACAAAATAAAGTACACAGATCAACAATTTCCTTAGCAACCAAAGACTACTATATTTTCACCTAAATTGGGGCTGTTGTAAAACAGCAAGTGGCAAATCGTTAGGATGATGGAAATTCATGCATTGCGAGTGAAAGTGAAAATAGGTACAAACTTTATGGAAATCAAATAAGCAATAAATGTGACAAACTTTAAAAACTGCATATCCTCTGACCAAACAATTCTGGTACCAGGAATTTATTCTAAGGAAATAAAAATGTAAATTAATTAATCCTTAAACCTCAAGGGTGTGCCTTAATATTTCATTATAGCACTACTTATCTCACTGTGGTTTACAGAAAGCAACCACAATTTCCATCAACAGAGGGTGGTGGATTAACAACATATGATAGGGCCGGGGATTTAGCTCAGTGGTTTCGCGGCCTGCTGCGAAAGCGCAAGGACCCAAGTTCGATCTCCGGTACCAAAAAAAAAAACCAACTTATGAGAAATCCACATTACTAAGTACAGGGTAGCTCCTAAACACTATTCTATTATATTACAAAAAATATGTTATTGACATGGAAAGATGGTGATTACTATATTACATGAAAAGGCCATTTTGTAAAAAAGGAAATATATAACCCTGTAGCAACAAGATGAAAAGTATTCAAGATAACATGCCAAAATGTTCATAGTGGTTATCCCTTGGCAAATAGAACCTGAATCATTTTATTTTCCAGTTTTTCACTTCTTTATAGTTTTTTCAATTTGTCTAATAAAAATGTAGCACTTATCTGTGTAGTTGAAAACTTGCTTTTAAAAGGAATATCCTGAGTTTGCCCTAATACTTTTAAAGGCTCACAGTAATAATGAATGAATAAATAATGCATTGGTCTCTAGAAACCTGCCTTAACAAATAGATAAGAATACTTTCTAATGAACCTATTGATTTTGATTTCTTAATGCACACTGAATATTTTATTTAAAGGTAGTCTCCTAAAAGTTAATTAATGACTCCTCTCTAATTTATTTTTGGTACTAGGGACCAAACCCAGATATGCTTTACTACTAAGCTACATCCCTGGCCCTTTCTATTTTTTATTTTGGGACAGAGTCTCACTAAGTTGCTCAGGCTGGCCCCAAACTTGTAATCCTCCTGCCTTAGCCTCTCGAGAAGCTGGGATTACAGACATATACCACTGCTCCTGGCATTCTTCACTACAATGTTGTTTACCATACGCATTTATCAGACAAGTCCTTTCACCAACCTGAGTCAATATTAGTCCTACCTATATCAGATCAAATTCCCATATGTGAATAAAATTCCAAATTATAGATCAAAGAAGTGCTACTGTACATAGATATGAAAAATGAATGAGAACATTGCTCTTCATCTTCAGAGTACCAATAGTTATCATTGATTAAGGACTTATTATATATCAAAGAATATGGTAATTGCTTGACAAAATTTTGGCTCATTTGCACAGCTGCATAAGGCTATAATTATTATCCTTATTTTGTGAAAAGGAATTATGTAACTAGTTCACAACAAAAGTAATTGAATTCAAGATTGTTTTGACTCTACAGGCTGTATATCCTGTCATTTTGTCTTCTGCCATAATATCAAACACAAAACTCTATCTAAGGAAACAAGGTCATATGAATGATCCTCAAATTAGAGGATTTAGCCACCATGTTGAAAGAGAACACATACTGTAGTGATGTAAGAGAAAACACAGAATTTTGAATTCAGCTTTCTTGGGCCAAGCAACTCTTGCCGTTCAGCATTGAGTTAGCTTGCCTAAATTACCAAATTTCTCTTTCTTTTTTAATGTTTATTTATTTTCTATTAGTACATGTTTGAAGTACACAGTGTTTACATTTATCTTAGGGAGTAGGCATATCTTAACATATCTTAGGATGTTCGTTCCTTCTTTCCTTCCTTTCTTTTTAAATTGTAATGCTAAGGATTTAACCAAAACAACACTGAGCTTCATCCCCAAATTTTGAGACAGAATCTGAGTAAGTTACCCAGGCTGGCCTGAACTCACGATCCTCCTGCCTCAGCCTTCTGAATAAGCTAGGGTGATAGGCATGAGCCACAATACCCAGCCAAGTTTCAGTTTCTTCATGGGATATACATGACCTTTCGAAAAGAATATTAAATTAAAGGGCCGGGGATTTAGCTCAGTAGTTCCACCACCTGCCTCGCAAGTCCAAGGATCCAAGTTCAATCCCCAGTACCAAAAAGAGAGAGAGAGAGAGAGAGAGAGAGAGAGAGAGACATTGAATAAACGTTTGTTTCTCTTTCCTTCTGGTTATTGTGGATGGATGGTAGAACATAAGAGCATATGTGGACATGCTTATATGTGTTGACATTCTCATGATTCTTGGCTACAACGTGCAAATCTGTGGCACTGAACCTTGTTCACCATGCTCTGCGAAGGACAACCAGTAAGCGTGAAAGTGTTTAGCCAGAAGCAAAGACCAAAGCTCAGGGAAATATAAGATATTCCGCCTTAGGCAAGCATCAACCCACTATCTCGACATTTATGATCTTGCAACATTTTATAAACCTAGGAAGGAAGCTAGAGAAGTAGCTCCATGGTAGAGTGCTTGCCTAGCAAGCAGAAGGCCCTGGGCTTGATCCCCCAGTACTGAAAAATAAAATAAAATAAAACAGAAATAAATGCTGTGGGCAATAGGTTCTGTCTTTTTTATTTGGTCATAGTGGTATCTGTTGCAGGGAAGAGTTGGAAATCTGCTTCTATAAATACTACGTATTTTAATTTTGTGGGACTGTGTGTATCTTCCCTTAAACATTTCCTGTTTTTCCTTAGGTTACAGTGGTGTCTTCAGACTAGACACAAGCCCTATCCACAGATCTTCCCACAGAGAGCTCATTATATAACAAAACTCGCATTAATCAAATAGCTACACATCCACCTTTACAAATTCCTAAGTGGTAGAAAGGAAAAGCACAGGTTGTCAGGAGAGGGAATTGAGTGGACCCTGATCTAATTCAATGATTACATTTCAGTTAATCAGGTCCAGAACTTCAACCAAAGGAGGGAAGCATTTTAAGCATTCTGATTTTCTTTCGACATTTTTGTTCTCCTTTCTCTCCTAATGCAACTCAATGAATCAGAGTATGTCTTTGCTAGTTAGATCTCAGGGCTACATTAACTCATTCAGACCACTAGGGGACCACTGAGAACCTGTATACTGTATAGTCTTAAATACACACATACACAACAGAGAAAAAAAGAACTCACAAAAGTGTTAAGAGGTTATCTCAATGTTAGGAATTATGTGAGAGTGTATTAGAACATTTTCATGTTAATTATAATTATGCCAAAACATAAAAAGCATTTAAAAATGTGTATGTACCAGTTAGGTGACATTCAGTCCAGCAAAGATCTATTTCACATACCAGTATGTTTATCAAAGTACAAGAAGAAGTAATGAAAACAATGGCTACCATGCATGTGATTCCTATGGGCCAGCATAGAGCTGAGTTCCTCACTGTCTTCATCTGGTTTAACCCTCTTTAATCAATGGCTCAGAAAGAAGTGACTGGCCCTTAGTAGCAAAGAGAAGAGCAGCACATGCTCAGCACACTGTGCCCTTCAAATTCCCTGCTAGGCATCTGGTCCTTTCAAGAAGGAAGGCCGAGTGAGAAGTGATAAAGCTAGCCAGGAGTCCAGAACGCTGGTGTAATTTGAATGTGAATTTAATTGAGAAAAAGATGTGTGCTGATTTACCTAACTCCCTTAGCTGCCCTTCTCTTTGATAAAGAGCCACATCTGTCTGGAGAATTCATACAGGCGTCCTCTTCCAAGATTCTCTACCCCCTAGTCGAAAACAATCCTTTCCAGCCCCGCACTCACATACATCGGTAGATTTCCTGTGAAGCTAGTGGAACATGAGCTCCAGGGACTTGCACTTGTGAGGGCATTTTTTTGTATTTTTAATTTTGTCTTCCTTTTCTGAAAAAGGACCCTAATTTGTATATGCTTTTAGCCTCTACAAAATCTGGATCTAAGGTTACTCTCCACTGAAAACTGCTAAAGTTTTTCTTACAGTATTTCTCTTAGTAGGCTTTGAACCTACAATAGTCATGTATAAATGTCTTAAGTTTCTGCATTTTGAACTACTTGAAGGTAGGCATGAAGTAGATTTTATCTTTGAATTTACCAAATACCTGCCTTCAGATGTTCTAGGTACTTGCTCAGCAAATGTTTTCTAACTAAAATACAATAGGCTTCACTTGCAAGAAAGCAAGCTAGACCAGAGGAGGCTGCCCATAACCATGAAGTAAAATACATGGACACTGCATAAAACATGGTAGGTAAAGGGAGAGACACCGGAGCTGTCTTTCCTGGGTCTGATTCCTGTCTGTGCCATCTATTAGCTGTGTTACTTTAGACAAATTACTTAATCTCCCTTAGCCTCCACTTACTCACTAGTGAAATGAGGCTATAAATGTACCAAATTCATGGGATTGTTGTATTATTATTATTTTTTAAAATTTAAACCTCACAAGTAACCACTTTAGAACAGCAAACTTTTGTTCCTCTCTAACTTTATACAGGTTCAGAAAAGAGCTGTCTGATCCTCATTCAAACTCTGAACTTTTTTTTCCACACCAGTCTGCCTAACCCCACCCAGATTCACTTGAATCCCGTCCATATGACCCCAGAGTCAGCACTCCATTGCTTAAACTGAGAAGCAAAGTGAGTAAAGGTGTGGAACTCAGATGTGCTGTTGCTGGTGGTCTAGGTGAGAGCTGATGGAGCCTGGAATGGAAATCAGAAGGCCTCAGCATGTGATAAATGTAACTGAGTCCCACAGAGGATGGAGGAATGTAGGCAAAAGATAGGAGGAAATATGATGGAAGAAACAATTTCTGGAGACTGACTGAAAGGTGGAGTGAGGGAAAAGAAATAGGAGCTCATACCACAGCTCCTGGAAGCATCTCACAGTCCACGACGGAAAGCCATTTTTAATTTCAACGTTACCACTTCCAGCTTAGAGGAAAACTGTTTCGACCTCCACTCTACTGACAGGAGAATTCAAATCTCTCAAACATATGCTTCATTACTCCCATATCAGGTACTGCAACTCAGCGAGACAGAAAGAGGAGGAGGAACATATGTTTTCAGAAAGTAAACAAACCCCACTGGGGGAGAGATCACTCTAAGCAAAAGTGCTATTCTTCTGGAAGCTTCTAGAGGGCAGGGATAGCATCCTTTAATTTTCTTGGTTGGTCCACTAATGAGAAAGATGAGCAGCAAGAGTTCACAGTCCTACTGAATTACTGAATCAAAGATATGGGCTGGGGTAAAAGAGTTAATCTGTATCAGCATAATCTTGTCACTTCACGGCTGGCTCCACCACAGTCTGCAGGCACACGGAGTCATTTTCTAAGCTCTTTTTATTAAACAGTTTTCAGCCTAATGACTGACTTTTCTAAATCAATAAGAGGGCACAGGAAAGGATTGAAACTCTCCCAGCCTCTGGCTCGGCTAAAGCCACAGAATTTTAAAACTGAACTGAATCCAAAAGTTCTTAGTTTAAAACTGAAATGACTTTAAACACTCAGTTTCCAGTTGTTTTTCCAATAGCACTAATAATTAAAAGAATTGCATTTTTAAAAAACTTTGTAACCAAAATATCTCTTTGAGTCAGCACCATAAAGTCCACTAATTAAAGCCAGCATCTTCTGGGCTCTGATGAGAAATTTACCCTTTTATAATGGGATTATGAGAGTTTTGCTGCACAGATGAGTGGCTTGATTAATGATTTACATTTTTCAGGACATATAGCCTTACTCGTGGTCATGGTTTGTGTTTCTAAAATTCTTCTATTCAGTTGAATGTTATTGTATTTAGCCCTGGCAAATGAATTAAGATCTGATTAAGACATCAATGTAATTATCGTCTCCTGTACATTAGTTTCAACAAAAAAGGAGGGAGCTGTGACAGAATGGCTGGCCGTTTGAGTTGCAGACGCAATAGGAGCTTGGGCAGGAGAACTGTCAGGCCAGTCAGGGGGAAAAATTGTGAAATGGAGAGAAATTGCTCAGTACTCACTTTATACCCCCACAACATTACAAAACCTAAATTAACATATGATTGAATAGCAAAAACATGTTTATCAACATTCAAGCAATTATTTAGCCACATATTAACTGTGAGGGAAAAAGCCTCTGCTTGAATAATGTCTCCAAACTGTTCTTTCAAGCAGAAATGACTGTAGAAATTGCTCTGAGCGATGGAGAAGGGTGTTCTAAACAAGGTCAATTTTCTTTAAGGGGAGTGGGAGATATGGGAATCTGAGAGAAAAGAATACAAGAACTGCCAAGAACAGACGGGAAGAGAGAGCAACAGAAGTAGCAGAGAAGCACTGCCCTCCTCCCTGTCCAGAGGCATCTTTTTCATCTCCTCCACAAGTGGAAGAAAGAAAGCCTCCCAGCACTGGGTGTGGATCAACCCTGAACTTAGACCCACCTTTTCATTCTCTCTGCCATGACAGTGTGGATCAGAAAATGCACTTCAAGTACGGCTTGAACACAAAATACTCTTCCTGATCTAGCCGCTTATTTGTGTACAAAATATACCAGACACCAGCCAGAAGAGAAGCTTCTGGAAGCTTAAAGAGACTGCACTATTGACATTTCAAACAGCAAAGCTTCACATCCACAACTGCATAAAATGCATTTCTTTTTCATGGGGCCCTTTGCCTAAGTACTCTCCTACTTGGGCACCGGAGCTGTCTGTGTATCTATTGTGTATAACGTAGCAAAAGTTGTTGAAGTGCATCATGAACTCCAGCCTTGTCTAGCTTAATGTCTGTATGATAATGCTTCATTTATTTGGTACTACTACCTGGGGTAAAACAGTCCAAATAAATGAACTGTCTAGATAACTCATGTATATAGTGTTTTATGGGTTTCAAGATACTTTCACATACATCATCTCTAAGAGTTAAGGACTGGAATTTTATCCCCATTTTACAGAAAAGAAAACCACCCCAAATCATAAAGCTCTTAAGTGCATACGTAGAATTAGAACTTGGATTATCAGACTCCAGGTCTAGAATTTTTTCTATTGATTTTTTTCTTTTTTTTAATTCTAGTACTGGGGACTGAACCCAAGGATTACTAAACTACATCCCTAGTTCCCAATGCCCTTTTCTTTGGAGACAAGTTCTTGCTAAGTTGCCCAGGCTGGCCTGGAACTTGCAATCTTCCTGCCTCAGCCTCCTGAATGCTAGGATTATAGATACGCATTGCCATGCCTGGCTCTTCCACTGCTTGTAAGCACCAATAAACTATTTTAGCCTTGTAAAATGGAAATATTAAGAAAAAAAGAATGAGCATAATTTGATCTTTACTTACTGATTCACAGCTATCATTATAGACATCAATTGTCAGACCTACTACATCATAGGAGCCACTAAGGCATGTAGGGATAAATTCATCTATAAACACCCTAGCTGCAACATTTAGTGTGTTGTTAAGGTTAATTTTATGTCTTCAAACCTTATTGTCATTTGTTGCTTCTTTCTGCTCACATGCACCTGTCCCTGGGAGTCGTCCACAATTTTTCTCTTTAACTGTTTAACTGCTTTATCTGGTTTTCTTGTTAGAAAGCCAGAAAATGAAGCCTGTGAAGAACACGCATTAATTCAGAAGAGTAGCTTCAAGCAGGACCCAAAGAGCTCTCAGATGAATCAACTATACAAGCGGGAGCTCCATGGTGTTTTGTATGTACAGCAATTGTTACTGCTTAACCACTATTCTTCCTCCCTGATAAAGAGAGTTCAAGTTGTAGAATAGCCAAGTTCTAGTAAAAGAGCAATGTTGCTGCATTCTGAAGAGTCTGTTTTCACTCAAAGCCACTGATGCCTTGGGGAAGACTAGAATCATCCAATATACAGAAGAACCCTGGACTCACCCTAAATAATTCCTGTAGTATATGTCTTAGAGTCATAGTGAAATTCTACCAAGAAAACAGAACTCAAAGCTTGGATATAGAAGTATCAAAGATATTTTAAAAACTAGAATTCTATCTCATTTTTCTTCTCAAGGACCACAATATCACCACTTCTTTATTTTGCTTTACCTCAAGTACACTAAGAACAAAGAAATCTGTATCACATGATGGCCTGGAAGAAGCTGTGGCATAAGTGAGTTTCCTCATCTTAAAGTGGTGATAATTACAGTACAGACCTCATAGAGCTGCTGGGAAAATTAAATGAGATAATTATGTAAAAGTAAGCATCATACATTAGGCACTTAATAAATCTCCACTATTATTATTATCATTATAATTATTATAAGGTAGGGGAGAAGGAACGGAGATGCATAAAGGAAAATCTACTTTTAGTGGAGTTTTTCAAAAAGAATTAATTAAGCAGAAACAAAAAACGATTGTGCTGCCCCATTTTACTAAGCACATCTAAGTAAATTAAATTTAGGAAACGAGGCAATGCAAAGATTGAAAATAAAGAACAACTTTTTAAATGCTTCAATCATTATCAAAACAACATTAGCATTAGAGCACTCCAGCCACTGTAGCAAAGTGCCCCAGGCTCATTTATGAGGGCAAAGGCTTCCTGCAAACAAAGACATAAAATCCAAATCGAGGCAGTAAGGATTGCTCGTGGAACTGTGCACATATTTGCAGAAAGGACTCACTGCTTAAATACCCCCAATGTGGACTACTGAAAGAATCCTAAAGAGACTGTGGGTCGAGGCCAAGATCAAGATAAGCTTTCTTCAACTTCATTTGGTGGAAACAGCTGCCACATCAAATTTCATACAATGTAATAGGATAATTTTCTCAATAATCTTGTCTACCAGATTATTTTAGGGGAAAAACAGTAATGCCTCTCTATTGCAATTCATTTGAATAATAAGTAATTATAAGAAAAAAGGAAGTAGATACGCTGTTTTCATAGCAATTGATAATACATCATCTTGTGGTGGTCTCTGGTTTTAAGTCTTCTCTCTCCAAATATTTGTTATCAAAAAGATTTGTGGGTAGTCTCTCCAAACATGGCACAAATTGCTTGAGGTTTGGGGCCATGACTTGTTTTTTTTATAGGACCCACTTTTTTTAGTGAAATGGGAAAATGATAAGAAATGGGAATATAACAAGCAAGAATGAGTTTAGATATCATTTAGCATCTCCATGTTTCTTTGCTAGTCCTTTGACCCTAGTCTTTTGGCCTGTTCCTACTGTTCCTACAACTCAAGGATGTGGAGAGAGAGGGGTGGGGAGAGAATACAACTAGCAGGTGTTGTTCCTACTTTCCACCCTCTGTTCACTTGAAAAATGTTCATCTTCCATGTTACAGCAGCCATTATCTGGAATCTAATCCAACTAAAATATTGTCAGAACTTACTCTCTCCTAGTCTTTTGTTGTTCCAGTCCTAGAAAACACAATCCATAAAGTACAGGACTGGACAAAAATATGAGGGTTGAAACTCAGGTCCCTCAGTGGACAGCAATGACAGCTACTCTGCATACTGGAATACCATACTCATCACTGTCCCAAGCTCTCCATCCAGGTAATGGTTCTTAGGTAGCATCTGGGGACTTAGTTTTTCTAGAAATTACATAAATCACTGTCATATCATTCTAAAAAGGCACCTGGATATTCCAAAGAGTAAGATTCATATCTCTACTTCAACCCAATTCTCATCACTTCTTAACAGCCCACTTTCAACCAGTAGGTCAACTCCAAAACCAATCTAAGAAGTACATGAATGGTACGTGTATTTTTAAAATCAGTTTAAATTATTCATTCTATCACCAAACTGTTAGTTTCAACCAACTCTTCACAAGAGCCTGGCTGCATAAATAGATTAACAAATACCTCAAGCTTATATAATACACTTCAAACAATCAACCTAACGTCCCCTGAGTCTTTGACCCGAGAAACTATTGTGAATGTATGCTTTATTGCTAATTTGCATAACTTTCTTAGCTAATTCTAAGAATTTCATTATAATATACTAAATGAGCTATAATCAACCCACCTAACAATTCAAAGAGATTAATTCTTGTACAAGTGCCATAAATCTTAAGCTTTGCAACATCAAGTAGTTGGAAGTATTTCCTATTTGACCCCAGTCCTCTTTTTGCAGGACAAGAAAATGACAGTTGATTCTGTGTGCTTAAGGAAGGGTGAAAGTCTCCATATCCATAATTAATCTTTCCACTTGTATGAGGCAGCCTAGTGAGATAGTTAAAAGCATTGATTCTGGGGCCAGGGATTTAGCTCAGTGGTTTCACCGCCTGCTGCACAAGCGCAAGGACCTGAGTTTGATCTCCAGTACCAAAAAAAAAAAAAAAAGCATTGATTCTAAGAGCCTGGTCACCTGGGTTCAAATTTTGCTATCATGACTTAGTAATTATGTGACCTTGGACAATTTAACCACTCTGTGTCTTCAGTTTTCACCCATTAAAATGAAGGTACTCACATTAAAAGCACTGTGTATTACAAACATGTACTAATAAAATGTCTTTTAAGTAGCCAAAATAATAATAAAAAATTAAAATAGGGATACTAACAGCTACTCATAGTGTGAGGATGAAGTGAATTAATAAATATATAAAGCACTTAAAAGAGTACCTAGCATATAGTACTAAGTGCTTCTTGCTGTCACTACCACCACCACCACTATGATCATCGTCATCATCATCCCTATCTAGGTCTTTGAAACTAAGGGGTCCTCCCCATGCTGCTGTGATGCTGCTCTAAGTTAGTAAGGACAATGTAATTTGCTGCCCATTCTGGTAATGCCAGAGCAGCTTTCACAGTCACGCATAAGCATAACAGGAACTGAAACTCACAAGGAGGGAAGAGGCAACCACTCACACAAATGGGAAAACGTCTGGCCAGCAAGCCCATTTCTCCCTATCAAATGGAAATGTTCCAACTCCAGAAGGAGTTTGTATATGTTCTACAGGTATCTAATTTGCTCCTAGAGAAAACTGGGCTTGGATTTTAAGCAAATTTAGTTTTTTAAAAACCAGTCTTATGGATCAGCTGAGATAAATTATTAGTCTTCCTGTGGAGATTTACAGCTGTCACATACAGGTAAATAAACTGTCCTTGGACAGTGATTTTTGACAATACACTTTTCCAAAGATTGAAATAAAGCCTCTCTAAAAATTATTTTTTCCTTACCAGAATCTCTCACTGGGAGATTTGTTTTATATCAAGCATTAACGCTAGAATGGTAATTTACAAATTACAGTTAGCATTTGAAAGCCTTGTGCCCAAATAATGATGTCACTGAGCAACACATCTAAAATGACACCGAGAACTCACCTTGGAAAATTGCAGCATTCTGAATAATTACAAACTTGAGCTCCATACTTGCAGATTGAAGCAATTGTTCCATGTTCAATCGTGCTGTTAGTTGGTATTTTTCTTCCATCTTTCTTGAGCAGCATGTTGGGCCCTTGGGGAGACATACTTGCAAATCTGATCCTGAAACAAACAGGGTTTTCATGTTTCAGTAAGCAGAATCTCTCTCTGTCTCACACACATGCGTGCACACAAAAGCAAACAGGGCAAAACAATGCATCTTTCAAACTACAGTAAAATCTTGATTATTCAAAATAGTGTTTATCTCAATTAATCCCTGCTTTCCCACAATTGTTCTTATAACTTATTATTTTAAATAACCATCAAAATTAATAGCCTTGGTTTTACTCATAAATTCTGCACAAACTAATTTATAGCACCAAATACAGCTTCTGAACACCAATATTTGTCTATTAAAAGATCAATCTTCACTCTTATAATTTATTTTTTCTGATTATAATTTATGAATAAGAACACACTCAAGAAACAATTTTTTAAGATTCCAGTTCTTTCTAAATGAAATGTATGTCTGGTCAACTCAATGTTGCTTTTCAGAATAACTAATGAAAATATCAGTATTATATCAATGTCATGTGATGTTGTTGCTTTAACTAAAGGTCTGGAACAAAATACAAGTCATTCACACATATTTATTTATTCAATGATATTATATGCCAATCACAGTGATTATAACAATATTACAAAGCAACGTCCCTGCTCTCACAAAGTTTACATCCCAGGGGACAGTAAACAAAAGTATAAGCCTGATGTTAAATGATGATATGTACAATAGAAATAAAGTAAGGAAAGGAGGACAAACTGTGGCATATCCACAGTTTTTATTTAGCCATAAAAAAAGGAAGTTCTGATAAATGATTACCAAATGGATGAACATCAGAAGCATTATGCTAAGTGAAATAAGCCAGATCAGAAAAAAGTGTATACTCTATGATTCCATTTACACAAAAGGTATACAAAACATTAAACGATAGTGAGAGAAAGCAATTCAGTGGTTATTAGGGAGAGACGGAAGGCAAGAAGAGGGTCAGAGGGAGGGAATACAAGGTTAGTGAGGAAACTCTGGGGAATTCTGATACATTCATTATTTTTATTGTAGTGATGACTGAACATGGGTAAACACATCAAAATTATCAAACTGAACCCTTAAAATATACATTGCTTACTACGTATCATTTATACCTCAATAATGCTTTTAAATTTTTATAAAGCAAGCAAAGGGAGATAAGAAATATGGTGGCATGTGGTGGTAGCAAGAACTTGTCTGGTTTTATAAAGGGTAAGCAAAGAAAACTTTTTTCATAAGGCAACATTGAAGGAATGATGAAAAAAGTGAGGGAAGGTCCCATACTTTTATATCCTCCACAAATGTTAGCAAATATTAAAGTTCAACTAATATTAACCCCAATCTCCTTCCTTTCTGCATCTCCTATTTGTTTGTTAGTGTTGGGGATTGAACCGAGGGCCTCATAGCTGCTACACACATATTCTTCTACTGTGAAACTTGTTTTACTCAAACTTTCTCTTCAATGAGCATTTATTGAGCTCCTTCTGTGGTGACCATGAAAGTGTGTACCTCAGCACCTCAGCTCTCCTGCTGTGGGGAGTAATTGATTATTAGCCTTAGCTGCTGTTCTCTGATTTCAGCACCATGTTGTACAAAGGCCACAATCCCTAAGGCCTGCTCTCAACCAGTGACAGAGCACGGCAAAGACACTAAGTCCTGTGAGACGGAAGACTTTATTTACAGAGAATTTTGGCTTCAGGGCTCCCCACCAATTTTGCCCAAACATTCTTAAAACTATAGGGTGGTCTAAGGATCTTCCTACTCAACTTTCCTTCCATTCCTCTCTACTCCACAGAGATATTACCTATTCCATCCTCTAATGGCTCTTGCGGGCTCCTTCAGCACCTTACCTATTTGCCTTCACAAGTATTTTCCCCAATAACTCTACTGTAAATCCAATTCCATTTTGGATTCAGATGCTAATCCAACTGGCACCTGCTTCACAGAAGACTTGAGTCCAACATAACATTTATGTGCCAGGTACTACACTATATGCTAGAGGGACAACTCTGAACAAGAGAGACTTGCTCTCTGCCCCCATGGAGCTCACTATCTACAGGATCTAACAGAGAAAAATACCTGGTCATGCAAATGAACACATATCTACATAGGATGATAAAAAGTATATATGGAATATAACTTCTCCAAAGTCTTCTAAGGTCCTCGGGAAAGTAAAGTTCAATAAATCCTACTGAAAGAAAGCCTGAAAGCATATTCAGACATTTTAGACAGCTTTTTGAAAACTGGAGTTTTAAAGGAAGGAGACTAGTTACCCATAAGTTACTTAAAAGTTACTTTTTATAACAACATTTTAATTGCCTAAGAATTCCAACCGTTCATGCTCTTAATATATATGCCGAATTTTTCTTTTCTTAATTTATGAATGAAATTTATCAACTTTTGCCACACATGACATCACTGGATATTGACTGGAAGCTCTCCATTCCCCCTGCTCAAGGGAGCTGCTGACAAAAGTAGAAAAGGAGAGCACAGATAATACATATCACCAAACCTAATCCAGCACTGCAATTTATGGTACTGGATGGAGAGGTGATATTTAATGTCAAAATACAATTTGGGGTCTGGAGACACAGAGTTCAGATTTATCTCCTACAAATGTCAATCTCATATAAAAGCCTTAAACTGATTTTAAATATGGTCTAAACTTAAAGGCTTTATGATTATCTTCAGAAAAAGAAAAAAAAGCCAGGGATTTAGCTCAATGGTACCGCCACCTGCCCCACAAGCGCAAGGTCCTGAGTCCAATCTTTGGTACCAAAAAAAAAAAAAGTTTAAACAAAAAAAAGTAGAGCTGCTAGTTCAAGCTCATTGTGTTCTTTCTACATGAATTTACAAAATGTAGTGCTATTCTAGGAGTAGAAACTGATGCAGTTTACTGGACCGAGAAGGGAAAGCGTCCCTTTGGGGAAGAGTGGCTAATCTAAATTTAAACAAGGTTGGTTGGGACACACATGTAGATACAAAAAATCCTATATAGCAAAGACTTTTCCATACACCAACTTCTCGTCCATTTAGCAAAGCTTTCATGGTAAACCAAGGCCTAAGTAGTACGTGTTTTAAATCTCTGTAATTATATAAGTTTATAAAATTAATTGTTATAGATCAAATTTTTTGTGTTTCCCAATTTGCCTTGGGGATGACTTTCAGTTTTCAAGAACTAGTGAGTTTATCTGGCAGAATGGATGGCTGTTAATATTGTTCCAATTTTCACCAGCTCAAGCTAGTGGGAGTTATAGAAGAACAGGGCTAAGATCTATTCTCTGTAAAGTGTTGTGAGTTGCTAAGATCTAATAAGGTTAACAAATTGTTGTTCAGTGAAGCTCAAGAATGACTCTGAATTACCCCCATTTGGTCTGCCTTTGAAATGATAATTCATAAAGTCACTCAGAGCTTGAGTAGTGTGCCCCTTCCCTAAGCTGGTCAAGTTTCATCATTGTATAAACTACTATCACATCAATAATCAGGTTACCCAAAAATACTTCAAGGAATAAAATCTCAAATGAGAACTTTTCAGAAAACATCTCAAATGTCATGAAAAAGTATGTTATATCCAAATGTAAATGTACATATAGCGATATTTACCTTCTTTTAGCTATCACTGCCTTCCTAATCAATAAGCCACTACAACTGATCTAGAGGCTAACAGTTAGCTATAGATTTGCTGAAATAAAACATCCACAAACTGATAAGAACTCAGGATTTGCAAAGGAGAAGAAAAATACATACCTAAGGGGAAAATATTTCATTTTAAGTACATTTAATGTAAGTTCCTGGTCAGCTTTTACAAATCCTCACAAGTCGGGCATGGTGGCACATGTCTGTAATCCCAGCACTCAGAAGAGGCTAATGCAGGAGGATTACTGTGAGTTCGAGGCCAGCCTGGTCTACATAGTGAGTTCAAGTCCAGCCTGAACTACATAGTGTAACACTGTCTCAAAAAACCAAAATCAAACAAAATAGAAATTCCCACAAGACAACATAGAAAGCCGGACATGCCTAAATGAAACAAGAATCATTAAATATAAACATTACAATGCCATGAACATTTGCATGAAACAAAACAGGAAGATATAGAGAAAAAATTAGAGGGAATCCTCATCAAATGAACAAAGAATTATGCAGGGAACTGAATCTCTCAAATAAGATGAATAAAAAATAAAATCAAAGGCAAATGACTAAAGAGGTACACTGAGAACTACTACACAGTTGTATGAATAAAAGCCAAGAAGTCAATTCAAGAAAGAAGATGTAGCCAACAAAAGACATAGTAAATAGAAAATCAATCTCTAAGTATATGAGGGACAAAAGAAAGTTAAAGGAAAATAGCCCTTTTATTAGATAGAAAGAAAAAGAAATTGTGGACCACATTCATCAAAGAGAGGTGCTCATTTTTTTAATGGAATTCAGTGGGGAAATAGAAAGAAAAACAAGCAATATAGCCTAGGATGGCAATAAGGAGAAGACTTAGCAATTGCCTATTCAAATGAACCAGAAAGGTTCAGCTTTTGGGGGCTTAATAACTTGCATTCCCAGATGCTAAAAAAAATAACTGAAGTCATTACAGAGCTGCTAGTTCCCATTTATTTTGAAGGATTATAAAGTACCTTCGTACTATAATCTCCTCTCCTAGACTGTAAATTCCTGAAGAACAGAAAATGACTCCCATGTCCTTTGGGATGGCCAGGCAATCCCATTCAGCCCTGTGCACATACTGTTGAATTAATGAGGGCTATAGATCAAGAACACTGGCAAGAACTCTGTGTCTGTCTGTATCTAAAGAGAGGGAGTAAAAACAGATAACCCTGAAAATTTAACATCAGCATATCATAAAAATCAATTTCCAAATAGCTGGGAGATACACAAACACATGTTCTACTTAAAGGAAATATGAAGTAATGTATTTCTAGTTTTTCTGAGGTGATGCCTTGCTTGCATATTGGGTCCAGTTCTGAGATCTACAACTGAAAGGGGGATATTTGAACTATGGAAGCTTTTCCTCTGGGGAATTTTTCCCATGTGTAAAACTGGGCATCTTCACCAGTTGCCTCCCTTCTGAAAGCTACAGAAGGCTCTCTTCAGATGCATACTCTTATGTTGGGGCATCTCTTTGAGCTCAGATCTGTGGCCTGGCCTTCTTGACCCTCATCATAGACTCCTTTGAGCCCAGCTCTAGCTCTTTGTTGGCTCCATTTAAAGACTTGATATTTTATCGGGCCCTTGGTTTTCTTAGGCAATTCTGTCAGGACTGAGACGTCAGTTCTTTTTTCTGTGAAGTCCTAGACTCACCACACTCACTTGGAGACTCCATTTTAGCCTGAGCCCTGGACATAATTGGAAAAGGAAAGTCAACAATGTGTATGGGACTGTTTCATGTCCATTCTATTGGAGTTTATTCCAAGTCAGTCAGTATTAATGACCTAAAGTGTAGCAGCATCCTAGGCACCAGTGGGCAGATAAGAGCTAAAGCATTTGAGGCCCCTTTGATCAAGTTGCTTACAATTTAGCCCTTACTTCACCACTTGCCAGCTGTGTAAGCACGGGTAGGTGACTCAGCCTTTGCATCCCTTTCTGCCCTTGTTTATAAAATGAGATTATCAATAGTTCTTATTTTATAGGGTTATGGCAAGGATTAAGTGAGATTATGCATATAAAGCTCATAGCCTTCATAGTACAAAGTAAATATTCAATGCGGGTTAATTAAAATTAAACAAATAAAAAATAAATTCATGCTGAAAGACCAGACTTTCACACCCCGAAATAGCTAGAGAACAGTTAAGGTTGGTATATGGTTATGTGACAAAATATGCAGTAAATTTTCCGAGGTGATGGAAATAGTCTACACTGGAGTAGCGGTTACATGGGTATACAGATTTGTCAAAACTCATCACTTCCGATAGGTGCATTTTATTATTTGCAACATATGTCTCTATAAAGTTGATTTTTAAAACATGCAATAGAGACAATATTTGCTAGATAAAAGAATGCTCATCAGAGGCTTTAAGGAATCAAAGAAAACTTCTAGGGAGACATGGGACTTGAGCTAAACCACTAAGTATAGGAAGGATTTGGAGAGGCCAAGGCCGATAGGTGAAATGTGTCTGGCACCAGTGGAGTAGCTTGCTGAGGCTAACCTTCCTGGGGAATAGTTAGCTTATCAGGTAAGATAGGCCCACATGTGAAGGGCCTCAAATGCAGGCAGTCCTGTGTGCTTGACCTCAAAGGAAATAATGGACCACTGGAAATTCTCAAGTGGAAGCATAATATGATGAAGAGTGCTGTTTAGGAAGATTAGTCATAGGCCTGAAATTGGGAAATGGACTAAATAACCCCTCAAGGTCACTTTCAGTCCTCCTATTCTCTAATTACCTTTATTATGTTCTATATGTTGGTTATTTTACTAGACTGCAATTTCAGCTAATGACAAGAAATTGTGAAAACTGCATTAAAAAGCATTAAAGAAGAGAAGAAATATTAATGTAGACCCTGATCCTTATACTTTTCAAAGAGCATATAAAGCATATTCAAACAGGAACAGAGAAGAATGCATTGTCAGGGCTCAGTAACAATGAAAATTGAAATCCTTTCCATATATATGTATGTATGATGATTTGACAAATTTCATTGCCAAGGTCTGCTTTTTTTTTTTTTTTTGGTACAGGGGATCGAACTCGGGACCTTGCGCTTGCGAGGCAGGCGCAGGAACCACTGAGCTAAATCCCCGGCCCTGTCTGCTTTTTGAATAGCAGATTTTTTTTTTGCTAACAAAGGTACACTGCTGAAAATAATAATGTAATATTATCATTAAAGTAATATAAAACAAAAGAATTAAAGATTGCTTCATGACTTTTAGGGAAAATAATACATGCCTATTAAAATTACCCAAAGGATTAAGTATAGGTTGCTGTACTAATAAACCAAAAAGATGTATCAGGCATTTTTAAAGGTGTTTTTTTAATGGAGGACAAGTCAATTTGCTATTCCCAAAATATTAACTTTCCTTAGCATGTCATAGTGACTTGCTATTAGAACATCACCTTTTCCCCTAATTAATCATTATCTAAATCAAATCGTACATGCTCATTAATTTCTAACTAATCAAGATAGGAATACAGATGAAAGAAATGTGTGCATTTGCAACCAGTGGGGGAAATGATGATAGCTTATGGAGGAAATCATTTTAGGGAACCCAGCTGAAGGTTACCCTCTGTTATTTAGCCTGAAAGAACATGACCTTGCAGAGGGCACATATGGGCATCAGACTTTAAATCAAAGACCATGCCTGGGGCCACCACAGACTCTGCTTCTGTAAAAGGCAGGCCAAAATGTCGCTACCACACTGGAGTACTGGAAGTTACAGCAACCTTGGAGATAAGCCATTCTCTAAGCTTCAGAATTAAAGAGTGAATTACCTTTATCTCTCCTGGAGACTGTCAATTAACTGCCTATCATTTCATGCCTGGTAAAGGTTGAATCCCTGATCACGACACTCTCCCACAAAGAGGTTCTTTCTGGACTACCTTCTCAACCAGCAGTCAACATGTGCTCTGGGAATACAAATTCACTGATTATATTCAGCTTGCCAAAGTGGTGAATGATTCATTCAGCCAACATTCTACTGAATGCCTACTTTGTGGGCCAGGGACTATGCCCAATCCACAGAATTCAATAATGAACAAGATACACTCTTTACCCTCAAGTTCACAGGTTGGTCTAGGAAATGGACTCCCAAACTAATTAGACACCTCTCAGTGACTCTGGCTACCTTACTCACCTTCATCTGCTGTAGCCAAATGTCACCCAATCCCACTGGCTCTTCATTTTAAATGTCTCTCGTCATTGCCCTCTTCTACATTACTTCCTTCCACTTGGGTGACATAACCTCCAAACTAGTCTTCTTGCCTACCTTTCTTCACCCAAGCACCAGAAAGATATGTCTAAATTACATTTGTGATCAAGTAATTCAACTTCTTAAATAAAATCTCCCCCAAAAGGGAGCAAGGGTACAGTGGTATAAAAGTGGCTGGCCATGTTCAGGCACTGCCAAGGAACCTGGCAGGAATAGAAGGAAAAGTAAAGTGGTGGAGAGTTACAGAACCACTGAGGAAGAACTAACTATGTGAGTTCTCCTCCAAGATGACTCCTCCTTTGGGTTTGGATCTTTGGAATGGATTTTCAGCAAAGGGAATATTCATGGAAACAGAAAGAGACACACTCCAAAAGCTTCCTGCCTTTTGAATTCCCATGATACTCTCCACTGTTTATAAATATGATATATTTCTTACATCGTCTGCCTTGACTCACATTTGTATGGCTTAACAACACTAGATTTAAGTTCCTTGAGGGAAAGATCCTTGACTGACTCATCTTTCGAACTCTAGGGGGAAAACTGTGGTTCGGGCTTGAAGTCCTTCCTTTTTCACTTGGAGGTAATGCCAGGACTTCAAGAGACTTCAATTTTAAAGGAACCAGGCCAGATTAACTGACACAACTAGAGTAACTTTTAGAAGAGTGGCAGTATTCATACATACACATTCTTGATTATTTTGATGAGAGGAAAGTCCCTAATAAAATGAACATTTGGTTAGAGAACTATGTCAGCCACTCTGGAGGTGGGATGTAGAGCCTTTTAGTTTAGAATTCTGCCCGAGGGACTTAAGCTAAGGTAATATTCCTATCTCCATTACTCACTCCTTCACTAATTATTATTCTACTCAGATAAGTAGTTGTGATCTGGCATTTCGGAAGATGTATAATTTTATTTTTCAGATACAGTCTCCAAATAAGCAGACCTAAGGCATAGCTGAGAATTTCAACACCCCAGATCCAATCCAAGTGTCAGGCCCCTCCCCCTGTGTAGGAAATCACATCAAGGAGAAATGAGTGCTTCTCTATCAAGACTAAAGCATTATTATCTGCTCTGCTACCAAATCAGCTGTGCAACTTAAGCAAGTACCTTCTAAAATCCAGTCTTGTTTTCCTCAAGTGGACTGGGCTAGAGAGTTGATGTTTTTGAGTTGTAGGTACATCAATGTTCACTAGGTCCACCCCTGACTGGGCAATGGGAGGACACAAAAGAAGCAGAAAACTAGCTTTCTCCCTTTCAGAAAGGCTTTGTCAGTAACACTGGAGTATACATGAATGTGGATATACGACCAAGGCAAGACAACAATTCGGCTTTATAGCACTGCATCCATCGTAGTAACTACATACCCTTCTACATATCTCTTCATCTCCAGAGGCCAATTATTGACACAGAGCTTCCTAAGAGGATGGCATGCAGTGACAAAGGGAAGGACTCTGAAATCAGGGAGACAAGGTTATAAACCATGAGCCACTAGCCACTTAACAGCAAAGTTACTTAGTCTCCAAGCCTCAGCTTCCCTATCTATGAACTAGGGATGACAGCACCTGCCTCTCAAAGTGACTGTGAGGATTAAATTAAACTCTTATTTAATACTTCCCAAACACATTCCTCCGTTTCCTGCTCCCCTGTCTTGCTCATGCTATGCCTCTCCCTGGAGTGCTCTTTTCCCAGCTTCAGCTATTAAAATCTCATCTGTAAAGTCTCTCTCAAGTGTCTCTTTCATAATGTTTTTTCTCCTTTCCCCTCTAAATAAAACCTATGAGCTATCATCTCAGAATTTTCAGCACACTATGTACCTCTCTAACACTGTCATTTGCAATCTACTCTTAAGTTCTGAGTTTCCGTGGGCCAGAACTGTAGTTGGCCATCTCTGTATTCCCTGACATGATTAAGAGCCTGGTATAGAGTTAACATAAAACTGCTTGTTGAATTAATGAACAAATGGTCAATAATAAGAGTTGTCTTCCTATTATACATAATAAGCTCCCTGACTCTTGAAGCATTTAAGCATAATGTGAGTAGCAATATCAGAGATACCACAGAAGGGTCTCCTGTACTAGGTAGGAGGCTGAACCTGGTGACTTTAAGATTCCTTTCTCGCCGGGTGCGGGGGCACACGCCTATAACCCCAGCACCCAAGAGGCTGAGGCAGGAGGATTGCCATGAGTTCGAGGCCAGCCTGGCCTACATAGCGAGACTCTATCTCAACCCTTCTCCAAAAGATTCTTTTCTCTGTGTTTCCATGAAGGCCATATTCTACCTCACTAATTTACACACCAAGATGTCATTGGTACAATTTGACAATGCATCAGAAGAGAGATGTCCCACGACCATAAATGGTAGAACTGGCCCTTCTGTTATAAGCAAATATGATAGCATTTCTTCAGAGAATGTCTCCTCTGTGACAAATATATATTTACCATTTTGCATGCAAGTTTTGCCTAAAACTCAGTAAGCCTGAACCTAAAACGGAGTCTCTTGCTTCACAGATGTTTCTGACTTCCAAAACACCCTGTTGCTGTTACTTCAGCAAATTCCCAGAACTGGGTGGAAAGCTGCAGTGAATTAAAAGTGCGCCAAAGGCTGGGGATTTAGCTCAGTGGCACCATGCCTGGCTCGAAAACACAAAGTCCTGAGTTCGATCCCTGGTATTGGGAAAAAATGAAAAGTGTACCATCACCTTGATCCTACAGATCCTGAGAAAAGACTTTTCTGGTACACAATAAGCAACAATTGCCTTTGCATGGTTAAAATGTTTAAAAAATAGTGTATTTTTAAGAAAAAAAAATGAATCACAAGGTAAGACACAAAATCCTTACTGAATAATATGTCTGTTCTGCTTCAGAACACATCTTCTGATCCACAGTGATCTGAGCAAGTCATTTTTACATTCCAAACCCTCAATTTAGTTACTTATAAAATGTGTTAACATTTACCTGTTGCTGGACATATATGCTGTTTCCAAGATTTAGCTATTATAAACTGTGCTGCTGGGGTGGGGATTTAGCTTAGTGGTTCAGCTGCCTGCTTCGCAAGCATAACGTCCCAAGTTCGATCCCTGGTACCAAAAATAAATAAATAAATAAATTGTGCTGCTTAGTAAACATGGCTGTGTATGTATTGCTGTGATATGATGACTTTAACTCTTTTGGGAAGATATCTAGAAGAGGAATAGCTGGGTCAAATGGGATTGCTACTTCTAGTTTTTTGAGGAATCTTCATTCTGATTTCCATAGTGGTTGTACTAGTTTACATTCTCACCAACAATGTAGAAGAGTTCCTTTTTCCCTGCAGCTTTGCCAGCATTTTTTATTACTGTATTTGATTTCTTGATGATGGCCATGATGATATCTCAGTGTTGTTTAATTTGCATTTCTCTAATGGCCAGATATGTTGAACATTTTTTTCATGTATTTATTAGCCATTGGTACCTCTTCATCTGAGAAATGTCTATTCATTCCACTTACCATTTTTCAATTGGTCTTTCATTTTGAGGGGTCTAATTTTTTTTTTAGTTCTTTGTGTATTCTATATGTTAGCCCTCTGTCTGAGGAATAGCTGGCAAATATTTTTTGCCATTCTGTTGGTTGTCTCTTCACTCTGCTGTTTGTTTCTTTTGCTGTGAAGAAGCTTTTTAATTTGATATGAGCCCGTTTGTCAATTCTCAGTATTATGTCTAGTGCCATTGGGGTTCTGTTCAGAAAGACCTTGCCTACACCTATGACTTCAAGAGTTTTACCTGTTTCATCTTCCAGTAGATTAAGTGTTTCTTTTTTAATATTTAGATCTTGGACCCATTTTGGTTTTAGCTTAGTATATGATGAGATGTACTACATTAAATCTTCTGTAGGTGGTTATCCAATTTTCCCAGCACCATTTATTAAAGAGGCCATCTTTCTTTCAGTGTATGTTTTTTGGCCCCTTTTTCAAAGATCAAATGGCTGAATGTGCCTTGGGTTGTTTCTGCTTCCTCTATTCTGTTTCATCGATCCACATGTCTGTTTTTCTGTCAGTACTATATTGTTTTTACTACTGTAGCTTTATAATATAACTTTAAATCTGGGACCCTAATGCCTCCTGCTTTGCTTTTGTTATCCAGGATTGCTTTTGCTATTCTGGTTCTCTTCTGATTCCATATGAATTTTAGGATTGTTTTCTCTAGATCTGTGAGAAATGCTGTTGGTATTCTGATTGGGGTTGCATTCAATCTACATATCAGTTTTGGAAGTATAGCCATTATGACTACATTGTTTCTGCCTATCCAGTAATATGGTATATCTTTCCATTTTTTGATCTCCTCTTTGATCTCCTTTCTTTAAGAGTGAATGAATAAAGAAAATGTGATACTTATACACAATGGAGTATTACTCTGCCACAAAGATGAATAAATGAGACATTTGTAGGTAAATGGATGTGCCTTAAGACCATAATACTAAGTGAAATAAATCAGACACACACACTGAAATATCACTTGGTTTCTCTTATATGAGAAATCCAAAATATAAGAGTAAAATGAAATATAATAGGAAGTAAGGAAGGGGAAAAAGAGGTAGAGGGAGTGGAGGAGGGGGTTGAGGGAAAGTGGATGGAAGAAAAAATTGAAGAAAAAAATGGAAATAAGAGCTTTGTAAATGGGAAAGGGATCAAGAGTTACAAGAAGTGAGGAGAGATAGTAGAGAGAGGGGATGGAAAAATGATTCAGATGTGTTAGGTCCATGTACCAACTCGCCACAATAAATGTAATCATGGGCCGGGGACTTAGCTCAGTGGTTCTGCTGCCTGCCTCGCAAGCACAAGGACCCGAGTTCAATCCCTGATACCAAAAAATAAAAAATAAAAAATAATAAATGTAATCATTATGTACTACAATCATGTACTAATAAAAAGAATTTTAAAAGAAAAATGGTTTAATAGCGGTTGCTACCCCCATCACGCTCAGAAAACATACTGACATTTCACAACCAATTTTAAGTGCCCCTCAAACACTTCCACTTAGTGTGGAGAGCTCTGGTAAATTAGTATTATTCAAGAAGTCCCAATACGTTCTTTTCTATAGTGGGTTGAATGATTTTTTCTAAACAGATATGTCTATGTCCTAAACCCCCAGCTTGTGAATGGAGTTTATTTGGAAAAAGGGTCTTTGTAGATGTAATTAAGTTAAACATGGAGAGATAAGGTCATCCTGGATTATATGAGTGCACCAGAAATCCAATGACAAGTGTCTTTATAAGATACACACACAGAAGCATGGCTATGTGAAGCTGGATGTAGAGACTGAAGAGGCTGGGAAAGATTCTCTCTCAGTGACTCTAGAAGGAATGCAGGCCTGCTGCCACCTTATTTTGGACTCCCGACTTCTAGAACTCTGAGAGAACAAATTTCAGTTGTTTCTGTTTTTTGTGGTACTGAGAATCAAACTGAGGGGCACTCTACCACTGAGCTACACCAGCTGGTCCTTTATTTTTATTTTCAGACAGGGTATAGCTACGTTGCCCAGGCTGGACTCAAAGTTGCCATCATTCTCCCTGGGCCACCCAAGTAGCTGAGATTACAGGCATGTGACACCATGCTCAGCAAACTTCAGTTGTCTTAAGCCACCAAATTTGAGGTAATTTGTTATGGCAGCTCTAGGAAACTGATATACCCTCTTCCCCTCTATCCCACCTAAAAGAATCTGCCTAAGGTCATCTAAATGTTTCGTCACGGGTAAGTTACTATTGTCCCTAAGCCGTTTTCTCAAAATGCAACATTCCTTGAATAATGTTAAAAGATTAAAAAATTCACTTGGGATCTTCCTCTAACACTGGGAAAGAAAGGGGGGCGGGCAGTCCAGGGACTGGGGGAGATATCAAAAAAAGGAGAGAAAAGTCAAGAAAAAGATGAACGGAGACCAAAACCAAATTTTATTTAGGGTAATTCCTGAGAAAGTAATATTGACAGAATCCAAATATTACTTTACCAGCAATAGTCCCGTATTATAAGGAGGAAGAGGCCTTGCAGAAGCAAACATAATACTGCCTCAGTTGTTGGCCCATGTTCCAGAAAGTTAGTTAGGAGGATGTTCAGATCAATCCAAATACCTCATTTTCGTTGCTCAAAGGCATTTGTTTTCTTATGCTTAACAAATTAGGCATACTTCGGCTACATAACAAAAAATTTGTTTCAAGCTATAAGTAATTAATCAAAAAGAGAAGCCAGGCAACAATGAAAGATGCCTATCAGACTAGACCTCCAATCTGACACTGAATTTAAGTTTCTCTTCACATTACTCCTACCTTAGTCTTCAACATTTCTGGAAATGCTGTTTAACTAGCTCCTAGGCAAATCTTTCCGATGCCCAATTGCCCTTACTGTTAAGATGCTTCTCCCAGCTCTAATGGCTAACCTAAATTTCTGTTTCAAGCCATTGCACCTTGTAATTACATTCTCAGCCACTGTAAATAATCTGTGCCCTCTATTACATCTTTCCTCTTTCCCTATGATAGGAACCTGTGGAAAAGGGAGTTAGTTGCCTTGTTAGTACAACAGACACACTGCACCAGAGCAAAATGCAACCAAAAGAAAATCAAACACTAAGTCTTGATCCCTGAGTGGGAGGCACCATTATTCATCTCCTTTTTCTCATCCTTCAGCTGATCTGAGTGTCTACACTGATGGTAGAGCACATGCTGGGTAATAGCTGTGTAAATGCTCCCATAATTTTGTACATCTTCAGCATACTTCTGTTCATACACTTCTGTGTTAGAACTTCAGTGTCTGAAGGACTGAGAAGGTCAGATTTTCCTCCTTCTCCTCTTTCTCTTCCCACCCTCAGGTAATAAGAATCAAATCCTGGGGCTGGGGATTTAGCTCAGTGGTTCTGCCGCCTGCAGGCGCAAGGACCCAAGTTCAATCCCCGGTACAAAAAAAGAAAGAATCAAAATCCTCAGTAATTGGCCCTCCTCTTGCATGTCACTGAAGTCTAGACTCTGTGGCAACCCCTTCCTGCAGAAGAGATTTAATGGAGGAGAAAGTACACAGGAAGGGAGTTAACAAGCAAAACACTGCATTCCAACTATAAGAAAGTTGGAGACACAAGGAGATTTCGGTGAGCTGAGGTGGAAGCTAAAGAATATTGCTTCAAACACATACAAACATTGGTAGGTTCATTTTTAGAACCCAATGTTCCTTCAAAGTAAGGAAAATCTAAGTTATTAATGCAACACATAGAAGACTTTTCAACAATGTTCAGTAGTGAATTTTTTCCTCCTTCCTTTCTTCAGGAGCTATGAAAAACAAAAATAAATTATCCAAACAGGTGATTTGGGGATTTTTCTTCCATTCCTATGATTTTACTGAAGAACTCAAAAATTGCTAATAATAACTTCATTTTGTCGTCAAACCATCGGTGATTCAGACACAGCTCTCCAGAGTCCAATGTGGGCTCTAAGAGGCAGTGCCAGGAGGACTCCAGATCACGCTGAACCAGCCAAGCTGTAGAATGCTATTCTTATATGAGCTGCCTTCGGCTCCTGTTGAGACACAGTAAGTAATCTGACTCAGGAATATCTACCTTATTTAATTTTTACCCTTGTTTTAAGGAGAATTGAAATAAAGGAGAAACAGTGACACAGGAACTATGGGACCAGTGATCCCAAGCTCTCCAGACTGTGAATGTCTAATAAGTGCTGTTTGCAAAGTAGCTAATGTTATTGTGGGCTGAGACAGCAATGGAAACAGGTTGGTGCAATCACTAATGCAGGTCAACTCAAAGGATTACCTTCACTAAACAGGGAAAGAAAAGCCCACCAGTGACTCCAGGATGCTGTGCTCAATTCAGGATGCAGCATCCCCACAGAATGCTGTGCTGCTCTTCCCATCAAGAGATATGGTGACCCTTCCATGCCTGGCCTTCATCTTCTTCTTACATGTCTATTTCCTCCACCCACAGCGGGGAGGCCAAAGTATTTGACAGTGGATCCTTAGCACTTCACACATACCAGATTCTCAAAACTAGCTTCTGGAGTACCATACTTCCTAGAAATATTAGCCCATCACAAGAGCAATGGTTAGGAACATAACTCTGGAACCACACTAACTGGGTTTCATTCATTTCATACATATTTGACCTTGAACAAGTTAGGAAACCTCTTTAAATCTCAGTTTTCTCATCTGTAAAATGGGGGAAATACTACTACCACCTGGTAATGCTGTGACGAGGATTAAGTGAGATGCTGCCCATAAAAGGCTTAGCACAGTGACTTGCTCAATGAACATTAGTGATTAGCATCCCCCCATCACCACAGGTACTCAATAAAAACTTGCTGAATTGAAGTCACACCAGTGGGAATGACTAGCAGATGTGAAGGCAACCTAGCAAGCCTCTTCTCTTTTCTCTTCTCTTTTGTCTTCTCCTCCCCTTTCCCCTCCCCTCCTCTCCCTCCTCCTCCTTCCTGTCTCTCTCTCTCTCTCTCTCTCTCTCTCTCTCTCTCTCTCTCTCTCTCTGTTTTGCCCACCTCATTCTGCACCAGATGACCTCAAATTTTTTTTTTTAGATAGAACAGAGGATGCTCAGGCTGGACTATTGCTAATACTCAGTTTTTCATTCAGAGCAGAAAACCAAGTCTGGCAAAGTCAGGCACATGATTTTCAAAAAAATATGACAAGGCCATTAAAAACTCTAAATGAAAGTTGTATAATGAGCACGAATCTGAATAATTTAAATTTCCTCTAGATCCAGTAATTCTAGCAATATCTTTATATATATTTTAAAGTATCCTTTTGCAACTTTCAGGAAATCGAGGTCCTAAAAGATAGTAGAATTTCCTCAAAGGTGTGGGTAGGAAGGTAGCACACAATTGTCATGAAAAGTAACCCCTGAAAATGCACAGGATTTTATTACCAGACGAATGCCTGAGGAGATTACTAGATTTTTAGGGTCTTTACTATAAAGGGAACAACCTGCATGCCTGGAATAATTAAGAAGAGACTCAATTATCTAGTAAACTGAAATTTCCAACCACCCTGCTTACCTAAATGAGAAAAGCTGCTTAGACTACTACACTATCATTACCTCTATTTAGACAAGCCTTAGCAAAGATACACATGGAGCTAAAGAATGGGGCCCCACATTCTTCCCTCGGCCACAACAATGCCTGTTTATGTAAATAGGATTTTCAATAACACAATGGAATTTGAAAAAAAATGTTTTCCTTATTGTCTCGGAAAAAAATTCAAAAAAGGAAGATGAGAGTCAAGGGGCTTTCACTAAGATGGGCACTGAATACCCTGGACTATTTATTCTATGCAAGTTTGAGCCAGGATTCCAAGTGGATCTAAGAACTGGTACTGACAATTTCTCCTTTAAAAAAAAGAAAGTCAGTACAATGTAAGAAGGCACAAAGCTTTCTCTGATTCCACAGCAAGGTGAATGCATATGCAAAATCCAGTTTAAAAAGAAATAAAAGTAGTAGTAGATATTTGTTTGCTTTTACTTGGCAGCCCCTTCCTAAATCTGAGCCAAAATATAAATATACTTGCCTTCATCATCATCACCATCTGACAATCAAACACTCGCACATGACCATTACAACCTCCATGCACAAAGTAAAAGCTCATTAAAGAATATGTAAAGGCTATTTATAAAACTAAACAAGGAAGGAAAAACCTGTTAGCAAAATTAATTAGACTGTTTATACTTTTGACAACTATTACTCTTGGCTTGAATTCACGTGTCTAGATCTTTTCCTGACAACTATTGATGCCTGTAGAGATACCAGATTTCTAGTTTTCCACTGACCTTGTAGTTTTTTTGGCTCAAAAACTTAGGTTCTGACCTATACTCTGTATAGCAACCTTTCTGTTGCTTTTTCTGCAGCTGATAAGAGGCAGAAATCCTTCTTCCTCATTAGACCATTAGCTGCTGTTAAGCAGAGGGCTGGGGAGGGGGGCCAGCTCAGTGGCCCCGAGGAATGTGCTCCACTCTACATATAAAGCCAGCCCAGATTTGGGGTTAAGAATTTAACCTTAAAAGGCTGACAAGTCATAAATTTACCTGAGGTTCATATATGTGTGTGACTTTCACAGTTTATATTTCCTAGCCAGGACCCAGAGTCAAAACATGCTCCCTGATTAATGAATAGTACTAATTGTTTTTCCTGACTCAAGAACATTCATCTTTATCCATAATATTTTCTTAACAAACACACAGCCACACACTTAAAACTCTCTGGCTTAAAGGAGTTTGGATAGTTAGTTAGGAAAAAATTAGGAAGAAGAGCCTAGTGTTATCCATTATGTGGTGCTACCATTTTGGTAATCAAGTCTGACTCCAAAAGCTTCCATTTCATTGTGTTCCATCAGGCGAACTGCAAAATAATGTCCTGTAAATCTAAACATCTGAGATAAAGCAACTATCTGTGACTCTCTACACAAAAAATGTCTTCTGACACATTTGGTCTTACTTATTAAATATGTATACATAAGCACATAACCTAACAACCTTGGCCAAGCTTGGGAGTCAAAACACAGGACAAACAAAAGATTCCCATAAGTATAAAGACAAAGAAAAAATACTGAGGAAGAGTCCAGTTGGAATACAATCTCAAACCTGAAGTCAAAAATTGAAACTGGGACAATAAATCCCCACAAGCAAAACAATGCCCTTGAAACATGATAACTTCATCAGGGAAAATCAGACTGTAATTTGGTTAGCCTACAACGAAGGTGTTAGTTTTACCCCACACTAGCAATGTTTCAAATGTGCTCCCTTGTCTTTAGAAAAAAAGGAAGGCGAAGGCATTTGATGTAAAGAGAGCGAGGTGGATTTCTAAGAACAAAGATGCAATTTGCATTTATTGAGAATTATGACAAAGTGAGAGGAAATATAAACTACATAACAATAATCTGAGATATTAAAGCCAAATATATCCAAGCTTGTCCTAGCTGTACAAAAAGCCTTTTGAATCTTCAGTTCTTAAGAAGTGGAATGTAAATTTATTGGTGCACATTTTAGAGCTCTTCATTTCCAAATGAAAGAATAGAATTTTACAATATCCCTGGTAACCAGGTACTCAAACCAAGCAAGTGGGCAAAATAGAAAGCATATTTTCTCTCCAGAATCACTGGGTCTAAAAACACATAGAGAAGGCAGAAGAGGACAGAGGAAGAAAGAGAGAGGAAAGTCAGAAGCTGTAGGAAAAGGAAACACAACTTAAAACTAAAATGCAGAGGAAAATATCAAACACTGAACTCATCTATTTCTTTACAGAACAAGAAACACAAAACCATTCAGTAAATATAACAAACCATGAAACACTTTCTGTTTTCAATTACAACCATTTGAGGGCGCACGTGAGGGTGCAAGGGAGGAAGAGGAGAAGAGAAGACGTGCAGAGCAGTCTGACAGACAGATGAAGAAGGGATGATGAGATAAGAGTACAAAGCTTATCCAGAACAACCCTTGTTCCCTTTAGGCATGGGTGTTAGTTAAGGAACATAGGGTGCTCATTACCACTGCCCTGTGAAACACTGGTGAGCTTTTCAGGAATTTGACCCATAAGTATTAGTTGGTAGTAAGTCTCACTGCTGCTACCACTGAATTTGAAAATAAAACTGGATATAGTTAGGGAAAGACTGAATGACTGAATAAACACTGGTTCCAGTGGCACCTTCAGGCTTTGTGAATGAGGCAACCTTATTTCCTCAAAGAACAAAGAAAAGGCAATCCGACAGCTTCTGAAGGCCAAAAAGAAATCCTTTAGGCAATGTTATTAAATTGACCCACAGCACTGAAGTTTCAAAGGCAAGAAATGACTTAGATTTTAGAAATTAACATTTGTAGAAAACCGTCAAAATGCTATGGGGGAAATAAACTCTTATTGCAGAAATAAACTTTGAGGTTTGAAACAAAGCAGAATATCTCTTTCTGAAAACAGCCAGGCCTACTGGAAACCCTGGGCACAGTTCTTCGATGGCTCTTTGAAACCTTTCAAAAGTGCCCATCAACTGGAAACTGGATAAAGAAAATGTGGCTTTTTTATAAAATGGAGTACTACTCTGCCAGAAAGAACAAAAAACTAGAGTCATTTATAGCTAAATGGATGCATATCGAGGCCATACTCTTAAGTGAAATAAATAGGACCCACATGTGTAAATACCGTATAGTTTCTTTAGTGTGAGAAACAGATAGTGTAAACAAGGGTCGAAATGATTAAAATGAATAACTGATCATTTGAAATAGGAAAAAAGGTCCAAAGACGAAGGAGTGAAGGGAGGGGAAGGGGAAAGGAAAAGAGGGAAAGGAAAAACTATGAGAAAAGAAAAAAAATGGAAATGAAATCTATGTAAATAGGGAAGGGTGGAGGGGGTGAAGGGCACACAGGTAATAGGGAAAAATTAAGAACCAAGATACATCATGTACAGGTACAAGAACCCAATGATAAATGTAAACGAATTGTATACCTAAAATGTACCAATAAAAGAACTAAAAAAAATTAATAAATAAAAATAAACAGGAAAAAAAAAAAGTTCCACTCTGACTTCTGGGTATAGCCAGAGAAGATACACTGTAAAGTGCCTGCAAAAGAGAAAGTGGGAAACCATACGGTCGCTAGAGTAGGAGTAAAATGATCTCAGGATATATTTGCTTTTGACCACATTAAACCAAAGCCTACACTGGAGGTTGGATAACACCGCCTTTGTGTCAGAATTATTAGCCACCTAGCAGAGATACTGCTGGCTCTCTCTGACCCATTTATTATCATGTTCTCCTTCATTCTCCCTCCTTTCCTCCTCCCTTCCTTCTCTCCCCAATCTCTCATTTCCCTCCCTCCTTCACTCCCTTCTCCACTCTCTCCCTTGTTTCCCCTCTCCCTCATACATTTCTTGTGTATAGTTCTCAAATATCACTTTAATGAAGGAATACTTAAAGCAAAAATATGAGAAATGAAAAGGCTATTAATCTACTATGTGCAAGATACATACTGCAAGCTTGTATGTATCTTACCCTCATTACACATGGAAGCAGCCTTTCTCAAACTTTCACACGCATACAAATCATCTGGGAATCTTGTTAAAGAATGCAAATTCTGATGCAGTGGGTCTTGGATGAGGCCTGAGGTTCTGTATTTCTTACAATCTCCAAAGTGACGCCAAGGTTTCTGGCCCATGGAACACACTTCACAGAGCAAGGTTCTAGTCAGAAGAATAAAGTCCACTACATGAAAAATTACAAGAACAAGGAAGAACTAAGGCACAAAAGTACACAGACAGCGGGGCGAAGGGGGGAAAGAATCACATCTAGTCACGGAGAATCATAGAGTGATTTATGAAGAAGGTGGCACTGCACTGAGACTTTGAAAAGTAAGACTGTACCAGACAGTGATGAGGGGAAGACAGGCAGATGATCTATAAGAGAAAGCATGGAATCAGTCAACTCTAGAGACCCTTTAGTAACGAGGCACCAGCCTGCTGGGTATAAATAGAGGGCACACATGCCAAGAAGATAAGACTGAGAGGTATGATAGATGTACCCCTTGCAGGAATTAGCCACCTAAATTAAGTGTGGGATGTGTAAGAGAAGTCAAATACGATTCCAGAGTTTCAAGTCTGTGTATAAGGCAGAGATGTCATCACCAGAAATGTAGAAGGTTGGGGAGAGGCAAGTTTGTATAGATGGGAAAAGAAAATGATGGAGAAAGTTTTGGCTCTGTTGAAAGTAAAGCACTGACAAGACTTCCAGAAGGAGATGCTTGGCAGACAACTGGGAGATGTTGTGCTGGAGAGCACGGACGAGGTCAGGTTGTAAAAAGATATGGGAATCCTTCAAAGAGCAAAGATAATGAAGTCATGGGAACGAATGTGGGAGGGGGCAGAGACAGTGGGAAGGGCGAAGGACAAACACTACTGGAATACTTACATCTAACAAAGATAGGAGGAAAAGGGCAAACAAGTAAAGATAAGTCAAGTAGGACCAGATTCCAGAGCATACAGTGTTGTGCAAGTCAAAGGAGTGTGGGAAATTGGGTCAAAGACTATATATTTCCCCTCAGAGTCTTACTGGTACACTCGAAAGAGTATGAACTATGGTCTGAGAAAAACCTGGATATAAATTCTGGCTCCATCACTTATACCACCTTTGGGAAAATAATCCTTTCTGAACCTCAGTTTCTCTATCTGTAAAATGGAGATGACACCACCTCTACTTCAGATGTGTTGTGTACATTAAATGAGAGATCATATATACAGCAAATGGAATGCAGCAGGCACTCAGTAAATGTTGTTTTCCATGATCTTCTCTTACAGGAGAACCATCCCATCAACTGAAAATTGGTCACAAAATATCTACCAGAAAACAAGGACTTTCATGTTTATGTTTAATAAAAATAGAATCCCTGGGGCCAGGGATTTAGCTCAGTGGCACCACACCTGCCTCGCAAGCACAAGGCCCTGAGCTCAATCCCTGGTACAAAATAAATAAATAAATAAAATAGAATACCTGATGAAGGCAACCTCTTAAACGACAGAAAAATTAAAGAAACAATTTATGTCTGAAAACTAGAAAGATTTATGACTCTCTCTTCCCCAGGAATCAAAAAATATTCCCATCTCTACAAACATGTAAAAGAGATGAGCCCAATTGCACAAGTATTCCTAGGCTTTGCTTAGAACCACATGTTTCAGAGAGTAACCCACAGTGGAATACAGACCACCACTCCAAAAACTACATACCTTTACAGCTTTCATTCTCCAGAGTGGAGAGCACTTCCCAGGAGAAAGGGAAAAGGGGCCATCATGTTGGAACCAGGCAAGTGTCCCTTGAATTAAAAAGCTGTAGATAATTTCTGAGTGCTTGCAAGGTGTGAACATGAGATACAGAAAAACAAAACTTACACAACACTATTATAAGGTGTGATTGTGAAAGACTGCCCACTGCTAAGAGTAACAACAACTTTCAGTTTAAATAACATGCATAATTATTAATTACTGCTATCAAAAATAAAATGAAATGTGATACCTTGATTCTAATATTTCTCTACACAGAGATCTGTGTGTGTGTGTGTGTGTGTGTGTGTGTGTGTGTGTGAGAAAGTACATTATTTTACTTGCAAAGGCTTGGACCATGACAACATATACTCATATCTTCTCTTAATCAAGAGAGTTCTTCAAGGTTTTGGCAGGTTTTTTTAAAATCACCAGATGTTGGCAAAATACATTTTTTGTTTGTTTGTTTGTTTGTTTGTTTTTGGTACCGGGGATTGAACTCCGGTCCTTGCGCTTGCAAGGCAGGCGGCAGAACCACTGAGCTAAATCCCCGGCCAGGCAAAATATATTTTAAGGCATGTCAACGTGCAGAAGCCTGGAAAATATCATCCACGCCCATGACTTCCAACTTGAGCCTATAAGCTGATGAATCTCATCCATGCTTCAAGAGTATGTACACTCTTTCCCTGTGACTCATTCATTCCCAGAACCTCAACTTTTATATGCTGATAATTTCCCAGTATGGACATCCAGCCCTGATTTCCTTCTCTTCTGTCCTTCAAAACACAACTTGAACTACCTTATTGACATTTTCTACTTCGATCATCAGAGGCCCCCTCAACTCAACATGTTCAAAACTGAACTCACTTTTTTATCTTTAAAAATACACTCTTTGGTGACATACACCAACTATCCCAGCACTGGGGCGGGGTAGGGGGTCTGAGGTAGGAGGATTGCTGTGAGTTTGAGGCCAGCGTGAAATACATAGCTAGACCCTGTCTCAAAAAACCAAAAATAAAAACATACTCCCATAAGCAAGGTATGGTGGTCCATGCATGTCGTCCCAGCTTCCCACAAGGCTGAAGCAGGAGAATCATTTGAGCCCAGGAGTTCAGGGCCTGTCTGGGCAACACAGCAAGACTGTGATTCCAAAAAATACACAGGCTCCTCATATATTTAATTTAGTCAACAAATATTTACTGAGCACCTATTATGTGCCATGGTCCCCCTATCCAGAAAAACTAGAAGTTCTAAACTTGTCTCCTTTCCTCACATCTAGTCACCAAGTCAAACCTACTCTATTCCTCTTCTCTCTCAAGTTCAGTTTTTATTCTACTTCCTGCCCTCAATCCTCTCACCGACATTACTAAAATTCCCTGCCACCCCTCACTCTCCAGTCATCCTCTGTACTGAGCAATATTTCTCTTCTCAAATATTTTCATGGTTCCTTATCATCAGTGGATACAACTCAAACTGTAGCATTTTCTTTACTTACTTTTTTAGTTCATATTCCCTCCCCGCCACTGACATGTGTACTCCAACCAATCCAAACTATTCCGGTCCAACAAATGTGTCGCTTTGTCTCTTAACTCTCTATCTTTCAAGTAGCTTACATGACAGCCCTTTGAAGGCAACTGGGCATCACTGCTCCATGACTCAACATTTTTCAGACCCCCATATGGTGCCTATCTTGAGGGATTGTGCTGGCAGCGATTTTAGCCTGTTCACAAACTACTAGCTCAGTACTTGGCCCAGAATCAGTGCTCAATAAATGTTGGTTAAAGTAAAGAATGAATGAAAATCTCTTAAATATTTATGCAGAGACAGTATATAAAGTTCATTAGTGAGTTTCTTTTCACTGAATTGCTGTTTTCCAAAATAGATAAATGTGGTCCCCAATACAATCACGATGAAATCTAACCTGGAAAGTGGCTCTTGGGTCACATTCTCATTTCCATCAACTCCAACATGCAACGGAGTCAGTGCTGAAAATAGTTCTCCAACATGGGTCCAATTCATGGTATGGGTTTTCTGTTCCTACTTAATGAGGATCACATCTCTATACTTGGGGATAGTATGGAACTTGATAAATAAGCAGATCTATGATACCAGTGACAATCAGTGCTATAATAATTTAGGCCCAACCCAACTGAAAATTATTTTACTTGATCTGTGGAAAGTTATACCCCCTAGGTTTTTTCAGTGTACGGTAGGGTTATCCTTGACATTGTTAAAGGGCAAAGATTTATAGAGATATCCTATGAGTGTACAAATGTGTATATGTGAGCTCATCCCTGGAATTCAGAATCTACAGACACTTTGTGGTGTGAATCTGAGATATATGAGAGCAAAGCTTTCACTACACAAATGTAAGGTATGACTGTGAAAGACCACCCACTGTTAAGACTAACAATTAAAATTTTTCAGTTTAAATAACTTGCACAAATTAATCATTGTTATCAAATAATTATCTATACAGGGCCCCCGGGGATTTAGCTCAGTGGTTCTGCCGCCTGCCTCACAAGTGCAAGGTCCTGAGTTCGATCCCCAGTACCAAAATAATAATAATAATAATAATAATAATCTATACATATACTTATACATATGTAATCTATGATGATATATATAAACATATTCAAGCACCACGTTTAGGTAAAACTGCAGTTAAAAATCTCTCTACTTGTCACCTTCTCTTCAATCTTCAGTTTGAAAGTAGGACAAGAAGACTCCCAGGACAACAGAGAATAGATAAATATGCTTCAACTCTATCAACTCTTCTTCAGTCTCTGCTGCAAATCAGTTTGGACAGTTATGCTTTGTCAGGGAATCAGATATTCTATAGTTATATGCCATCCTAGGATCTCACTGGATAGTGGTCAAGTCCTTAAGACTATGTTTTCAAACACTCATTCTTACATTTATTCTCATTAATTAATTAATTAATTGCCCTGATAACTACACAGGGCACTCTACTCATCACTCTAGAGGTTATCGTAATGAATCAAACATGGTTTCTGCATTCAATGAGCATACTTTGGAAAAGGCCATGAATAAGCTACGTACTTTAAAAAACACCGCTATTGAGTAAGAAGTACAGATTAAAATATTTCTGGGAACCAAATGCAACTGAGGCATCCCCCTGTATTATCTCTGCACAAATGCAAATTTCCATGTTCAAATATTTCCTGATCCTTTCCATCTGTGCTAGTTAACTGTCTGACATGCCGCAGAGTAAGGGTGTTTAATCTCCTCCCCATAGCTATCATTCTCTTTCCTTGTTCACCATGTTTCTCTTGGCTTCAATCACCCAAACCAAAAATTGACAAAGAGTAAGAGAGATTCTCAGGATGCCATGATACATAATATAAATACTAATCATGTCAGATTTGGGAGCAAACGAGCAGAACCATAATTAATGAAGAGAATATGCAAACAGAATTCTGATTTCTTTTTCAAATGAATATCATCATTTTTTTTCTTTCACTTTCTTTCTTATTTGGGCCTCCTTCTGAAAGAATCTCCTGATGTCTCTTCTGTAGGCAATTAATTTAAAAATTGACATAATGAAAAAAATTGATATAATGCATACAGAAATTAAGGAAACTCTCATGAGGCCCTTTACCCTACAAAAATAAAATTTGCATGGCTAAAAATCCACTTCGTCCTTTTAAAAGTACATTTATCCGTCTTAATACTATAGGTAAGAAATACCAAACACTGACAAAAAACTTAAGTACACTCAGTGTATATTTCTGTAATTGACATCAGGTTACATTATTTTCACAAACGTATACAACACAGATCTAGAGAGTGAAGAGAAATATCTAATATGTGTATAACTTTATTCTGTCTTTAAATTACTTATAATAGCCTTGGGAACAAGCTCAAAATTCTTATCTCTTGTAAAATTCTTCCAGGGAGTTATAGTGCAGCCAAATGAATTTAACCAAAGTCTTTTATCACTTACCTAAGAACAACAAATGGACTTTTGATCTGAAAAGGTGGTTACTCTTTCAGAAAGCTTAGTAAAATAGTAAAAAGAAATCAACACTTAAATATTGACTTTATGGAAATTTTATGTTTGCAATACATTTCTAACTCTAACCCTTCATTAGTTTACAAATAGGTATTGAGGACCTATTAGTAGTATGTACCATGCTAGATCTGAAGGATACAAGCTGAATAAAAGACAGCCCCTAACCTCAAAGAGATTACAGTCTAGTAGGGAAAATATAGATACATATCCTAGTGAACATGTACCTTAAAGTTGCCATAATAAAGACTTCTACTTTTCCAGTAATAAGCTTATTTTCAAATGGCAGACTCAAAAAGGCCCAAGTAGGTGTTACTCTAAACTTGTGGCTGAAATTTTGAAAAATATAGAATATTTTAAAAATCATTTCTACTGAGAAATGCACATCTTTTGTCTTGCAGTGCATGTGTGGAACACAATGGGAGGAGGTTTCTTTTATAATGGCTTTGACTTCCCTGTCCCTTCTTATTGCCACTTTCACTTTTATTTTATCTCCCTTCCTATCAATTATTTATCAATATAAGCCCATTAAGCATGCTTCAAAGAGTTTAGTAGATTTACTAATCTAGCATATAAATACAATTTCAGCTACTAAAAATAATTAACTGTTTGGAACATTAGCAATGCATTTAGGTCCTAACATTGGCTTCTTTTTATTCATGAGGAAAAATATAAACTCTCAAATGAGGCTTTGTCCAGCTACACACTAAGAGAGGCAAAAGCAAAAATGCCTTTCTTGGTAATCAATCTGGATTCTTTTTGTTTATTTGTTTTTAAAAATGACAAACAAGGGCCGGGGATTTAGCTCAGTGGTTCTGCCGCCTGCCTTGCAAGCGCAAGGACCCGAGTTCGATCCCCGGTACCAAAAAAAAAAAAAAAAAAAATGACAAGCAAATATTTCTAAAAATTGGTACTTGGAAAATTGATCTTTAATTGGCCTAATCTTAAGTAAAGAACTTTGTATATTCATCAAGATATTCAAGTGAGATTACAGTGTTCCATCGAGCACCACATACACATACACACACACACACACACACACACACGGAATTTCAAAATGCACATTTTCTCTGCTGATAGGCCCACCTTCACCTTGCTTTCTGAATTGCATTCTTCTTGTCATTATATCTCAGAAGGTAATTCCCATTACTTAAGGCTGTCTCTAAAGCCAGTCTGGGGCCCACGACTCAGATTCTATTTTCTGATGTTCATTTCTTAATGGAGTGCTGGGGATCCTGTTTCAAGTCAGACAGTTTTCTAAACATGAGCTAATGAATGGGGGATTTTTCTGCCCACATTTTCATTAGACGTTAGATTACCAAAAACATCAAATTCATTTGCAAGCTTGGCTAGGGCTAAATAAATGTTGGCTGTTGGAATGGTCTCTTGAATTGAGCCTGTACATGAATTCTAATCCCAGGTTAGAGAAACCTGTGAGGTACTTCAACAGGTCCATGCATGTGTTGTAGCTCAACTCCCAAATATGGTAGTATCATTAACAAGAAAGGTCTAGCTGACATTAAATGAAAGTAGGCTTGATTTAAGAGATATTCTACAATTTACGTGCTGTAATAATTGTTGATCTTTGGTGATACTAAGCCAGTCATAAAAATGCTGCTAATTTGTTCTTTGGGTAACTCAACATTAATAAGCCCTGCCTGATGATAAGAGTCAGCAGCTAACTCAAATAAGCCTGGGTCTGCCTCCAGCTAAAATATATGTAGCCCAAAAAGTTTGTCTATGCACCCCAATAATGTGCCATAACATTTTGGACTTAGGCTGTTAAAAAAGAAAGATGACATATAGTTTAAGACAGTATGTGAGAGTTCATGGAGAATAAATCCATAATGATTTAGAAATTCTATTTTCATCAATTATTAACGAATTGCTCTATGATGCTCTTAGCATTGTGATTAACACTGTTCAAATACAGTGCTTTCCCTTTAAGAAGCTTATAATCTAAAACATACAAATAACCATATGCAGAAAAAAGTTAGAGATCAGAGTAAAAGGAAGCATTCACAAAAATGTACAAATTCAGCGTGCCAGAACTTTTCAGTTGAGCAACATGATCCCCAGTAAAATTCTTTCCAAATGATGTATCGTGTGCACAAGTTATAAGTGATTATCTTCAATTTTCTTAGAAATGAGTAATAAGATACCTCTTAAGACCCATGCTTTTGTAAATGCATCAAACACTGAAATTGGCATGGTCATTGATAGCTGCCATTTAAGGAGAAAACATATTTTATGTCTTGTCTCATACCAGATAAATTCAGTACTCTTTCCTCCCAAGTTGGTAATAAGCAGCCTTTTTCTAGGTTACAACAAATAGCAAACATTGCAACTCTAAGGATGGAAGTAGCAGAATGCTCAAAAATATTACAACAAAATATTAGATACAACCCATAAGAAAAAAAAAAACCCACATTGCAAATCTGACACCATCTGTGTCATCTAGCAGCCATCAAACCTTCTTCTGTCTGTATTTCCTAATGCTTACAAAATGGAATTTCCTCCAAGAATTGAGAGAACTTTTCGAGATGGCCGCCCTATTAAGACACTTCTCCCTATCTCCCACTTCATCTCTTCAGTTCTTTTCCCTTGCCCAGGCTAGCTATTGTGACCATTTCAGCCAATTTCCTGGAGGTATTTTCTAGCCCTTTTCACCCTATTTAATCCTACAAATTTCCTGGGAAGCCTGTTTACTTGTATGCTCCCCCACTAGACCGTGAGCTCCTTGACAAAAGAGACTGCAGCTCCCTTCTCTCTGCACTTTCCAGAGCCTAACGCAGAGCCTGCCAAGGAGTGCGCAGCCTCACACTCTTTGCAGAGCCAGGTGCCCTCCCAATCCTGGGCAATCTCTCCCATCCCACTGCTAACTCTCCCTAAGCACATCTCAGCCCCAACATCAGGATTAGCGTAATAAATAGACCACATTTGAAAGCATTCCCCAAAACCTTCCAAGTTAGTACACAGTAATGCAACTTTTTGAAGTTTTAACAAATCACCTGCTCACCCAAATGTCTACTGCAATCTCAGAGGAGAGAAAACCCTCACACACTTCAATTCTTATTCTCTGCCCCATTATGACCGCTAACTGCTTCAGCCTAATTGGAGAACCACAGTGAGCAACCCTGATACAGTTGCTAGTCCTCACACTTTAAAAATGCCAAACTCTCTCTTTGTTTCAAGAATGTTGCTTTTTAGTTTTATGTTATTTTCATCTATTTTAAGAAACTCCAAATAGAATTTGGCTCTTCCAGGGCTGCCTTTTACCCATCTGGGCATTCCGGCCTTCTGGATTGCTTCTTGCAGTCTCCAAGGTTTCTCCAAGGCAAGATCCCTCAATCTTTTGGGAGTTGCAACACTACCATGGTTTGTTTGATTTTTCTCATTCCCATACGTCCCTGCACCACCACCCCTCACGAAAGTGGTGTATGGCATTCATAAAATGAATTACACTTGATTTTTGTTTAGAGAACTTTTTTTCAGACTTCTGTAACATTCCCTTTGAGACAATTGGAAACATCATTGTCTGATTACTAGCTCACTTCCCTTGCCTAAAATTGTATCCATTCTTGATTGCGCCTGTGGGTAGGTTAAGCAAAACAAAATAAACATCTAGACTTATGAGCTCATTGGCTTTTTTCTGAATTTTTCTAAATTAAATAAGGGCCAAAGAGCTGCACTGAAAGTCAGTTATATGGATTTTTCTGCCAAATGCTAACTCTGTGTGCCTGGTTTCCATCTGTGGTGCTTTCCAAGTTACAAATCCTTTTTTAAAAAAAAGAAAGACTGGAGTATGAAGAGATCTATGGATTTTGGGGACATGCTATTTAGAATTGGTATCCTGTACCCTTGAACATTCTAAAAGAAATGGGAACATGAGTTTGTAATCTTGTAGATCAGCTTTGTGGAAGTGTATCATAGTACTTCAGCACTGGTGATTTATTTTTTAGGCTGGCTGATTTCAAATGCCATTTATTCTCATCCGTATTAGCATAAGAAATGTACCTTATCCAAGCTAACCCAATTCTGCTAATGGAAGAAGTTAGCAGTCAATCCCAAATGCTCCCCCTAAGTGAAACAGGACATTCTTGAGGATTTCTCCTTACTGTAACCGAATCTCATTTTATCTGGGACAAAGAAAGCTTTAATGTAGTTAATACAGTGTGGCAGGCAAACTGAACATAGCTTAAAATATAGATGGGGGAAAAAAGTCAAGTGGTCATCGCAAGGGTTCATATCTATCAAATAATTTGCAGCTCTCTTTCAATTTCCAACCACTGAACAACAGCAGCAAATTACACATTTATTCACTTTGAAATTACGCACTTGCCATTGTATTTAGTCTACCATTATTGTCTCTTCTCTGAAATACTGATGAGCTCTCTCCTCACATGGACATTAGAATTTTCATCACGTTTTCCATATCTACAGTGACCATATTTACCCAAGTAAAATTCAGGACACATGGTTTCATGACAGGACAGAGTATCTGAAAACTGCATTGCTCCAGAAAAATTGAGGATACATGGTAGCTATATGGGTATCAACATATTTGAATTTTGGTTTATGCTCCAATATGAGTGAGGACAGGGCCTGCCACGCAGAAGGTGCTTACCACCATTCATGTTTGCTAAAGAGAACTGAAGTAGGTTCCATCGAGTTTATATGGTGAACGTCCTTGAAAAGAGATTTTTCCTAGAGTTTGTAAAATAGGAGCTGAAAATGAAAAATCTGTATTACAAATAAGTATGATCATCCTTACCCCAGGAGAAAGGGAGGGGAGGAAACAAGGCCAGGCCAAATCTCTTGCACACAGTGTGTGGGCTCTCCCTATACTTCTACACAGATTCTGTAAAGAGGCAGAAAGCCAGGGAGCTGGGGGGGGGGGGGGAGGAAGGGTGAATGCCTGTATGAGTGAGTGTGTGTGTGTGTGTGTGTGTGTGTGTGTGTGGTGGTGGGGGTGCTGAATGAATATCTGTACTTTCCTCTGCTCTTCTTCTTCTTTTAAGCACCACTTTTACTCCCTGGTTTCAAATCACCCAACGGTGGCCCCAATCCCAAAACCTGGACCCCATTCATCCAGGGGGGATTCAGCCTGTGAGAACCAGTTTTTACATTATCAACAAAAGCATGTTCTCTAGCCTTACCAATCTAATTACCATGGCACTTCCAGTGGAGAGATTCGCCTGTTGTTTCAGCTCTGTGGAACTGATTCATAGGTTGCCCCTTACAGCTCCAGCACACGCCCACGTGGCACGTTACTAACACTCAACAGTGGAAGAGGTAGTTAGTTCTAACCTCTCTTAGAGCGATATCCTGCAAAGCAATATTTAGCATATGTGCAAATGCATTTCAGCCACCAAAAGGGGTGACCAATTACCTTTGCAACTAAACAGCGGGTTCTCTTGGCTCTTTTCATCAACCAAAAGAAAAGGCTGAGGGCGCACTGGCTGCCTAGGTAACCTCCTGCCAGTGAACGCTTGCTGGCAGCGCTCACGGGGAGCGCATCCGTATTCACAACTTCGACCAAGCATCAGACCTGCCTCCCTGACTTGTTGAGAGCCATCAGCCAAGTTTTGGCGAGGGTTGCTCCCAGATCTCTCCCAAGCTCGGGACGCGAGCCTCGCTGGAAGCACAGTGGAAAAGAGACCCCGGAGGCCACAAACGTCTCACCATTTGTGAACACAATCGCCTTTTCTCCCGAGCGCACCTCTGATAAATTAACCTGTTTGAAACCTACTCTTTTTGCCCGCATAGTCAGTGCAGCAACTTGTCCTAATTGGATTCTAAGGCAAGCGTTAGGTGCCCAACTGCTGGACAGTCAATCAAAGAAGGCCATTAATATTCATCTGTTGACAGCAGCAGCCCTCAGCTAAGGTAAAAATACGCCCTTACAGCACGATCTGATTGTGCAGAACAAAAAGCAGGCGTTCAGTAACTTCCTCCACCTAGAACCATCTCCCCTTCAGGGTCCAGCCTGTCAGATGAATCTGGGAGGGAGAGGAGTTAAATCATCTTGGACTCCTACCCCACAGGCCAGCACCACCAATTTTGAAGCGATTTTGCCAACCTAGAAACGGGACGCTGTTCTGAAGGGAAAGGCTCAGTCCTCATGACGGGGGGGGGGGGCTCTTTCTCAAAAGTTTCCTTCAGCATGTCTTCACCCACAACTGCAGATTCCCAGATCTGTCCTCAACTTTGCCTGTATTTGGGCCCGCGTGCCTCGGGAACCCAGACTGGGGACAGCAGGGCGTGGGGACACGTTGGGGAAAGGCTGGCAAGAGCCGCGGTCATGATAAGGCTGAAATTCTCACATAGACGTGCAAGCAGGGGTGAGAAATTCCCGAGGTAGCAGCTCCACTTGAGTTCCCTGGGGTTGAAGAACTAGTTTCCACCTTCCCGCCCTCCCCAAAAATGAGCACTCGTGGGAAGGCGACCCCCTGCGTTCCTCCTGATTTCATATTCCCTGACAGCAGCGCGAGCCTGGGTCGTGCGAACAAGGTCCATACAAACCCTGTTCCCCCTCTCAGGAGACCCAGGCACACCGACCGCTCCCAGGTACCCAGACACAAGGCGCACGACCCGGGCCCCGCGGGACTAGCGCTGGCCATACAGCCTTGCGCCCCTGGGCTCCCCGCGGGGCGCAAGGAACGCGCGAGGGGCCCCTACTCACCTGCCACGGGGGTTTCGGGGACCCACTTGAGTCCAGGCTGCAGTCTCTGGAAAAAGGAGCGAACCTGGTGACAGGTGGCGTCCGGAGGCGGCGGGGGCTGCGCCTGTCCCAGGCACTCCAAACCCAGCAGCATCGCCACTACCAAGCACGCGGTGCGCACGGTCCTAGCCATCCTGCTTCGCGGGGAGCTAGGAGAGTGCGAGAGAGTGGCAGCCGCCGGAGCGAGAGCCTTCCCGGGACTCAGCAAGCCTGGCGGTGGCCCTGAGGAGAGAGAGACGAGCCACGCTACCCAGCCGCTGCAAAAGTTTCCTCGCAGCTACCTGGGCGCTGTGCGAGGGCGGGAACCGCTCGGCAGCGCGGGGCGGGGAGGGGCGGGGCGGGGCGGGGCGGGGCGGGGCGAGGCGGGACGGGGCGGGGCGAGGCTAGCCGCGCGGCCAGGGGGCGTTCGCGGTCGAGCGGTAGCTGGCCCTCGGGGTGCTGTGCGCGGCGGGAGCGCAGCGGGGACGAACGGGGTGCCTCGGCGCGGGACCTCGGCGGGGCGGGGCGGGAGCAGGGTGCGGAGCGCGTGCGGTGACTTCCTGCAGCCCAGCTCAGCTGCCCGTTCGCCGCCGCTCTTCCACAGGGCGCTCTGGCATAACTACTGCAGAGGGGCTGCAGGCTCGAGAGCGCTGATTGGCTTCCCAGCAGCCATCCCCTCTGACTGGCTCTGGGAGAAGTTCCCCAGCCTCACCCCTCCTTCCCGCCGCTCATTGGCCTACAGCCAAGAGGGCTTTTCCCTTTAGGATTTTTGCAACCTCCTCCTACTTCCTTGGGGTGGGTGAGGGTCCCATGGCTTAGGTGCTCTTCTGTTTCGCCACGGGCCTCCTCCCAGCCAGATGTACCTCCTCTCTAGCCACCAGAGCCACGCGAGGTCTGCTTCACACAAAATCCATCTCTTCGTCCTGCATTCTGAGGCTGGCTGTCCGCGAACCGTTTTTCCTACGCAGCTCTGGCTGAGTTCTCAAAACCAAAGGAAAAATAGTCACGTTCAGGAGCACCTGGGGACCTCTGGGATTTTCACAGCCTGCCTCATCTTTGAATACTGTACTTAAAAAGTCCGGAAGCCCCCATGGCTGGCTAGGTTTAATTCAATGGAACCACACGAAGTCAGAAAAAGCACTTGATCCCGGGATGTTAAAAGAATCTATCTCCTGCAGGATAGTGCTGGGTGAAGCAAAGTATGACTGGTGACAGTGATATAACCTGGGGCTTAAAACCATCTCATTCATGTAAAGTCATTTGACAGAGCAAATTCATTAAGCTGGAAATAGACGTTTCATAGGCGGAATAGAAGACTGTTTGAAAGATCTCCTAGACCTCAATCCCCAGCTCTCCCTGCTTAAATTTCACGGTTAGAAATCCAGCTCTTTATCCTGCTGTGCAAGCGCAAGGACCTGAGTTCGATCCCCAGCACACACACACACACAAAAGAAGAAGAAATCCAGCTCTTTGAGAAGCAAATCCCCCTCAGAGGAAGAATGACTCTGTGCTACCAAGTAACTGCCTTTGTGCTACCAAGTAGGGGTCTTTGGGATCTTAGGTCTCTGTGACCCCCTCACACACACATACACCCACACAGACAGGCCTTAGTGCAATGCCATGTGCACAGTAGGAGCTCAATAAGTATTTCTATGAGTTAACGACTGACTTCGGTGTGAATTAGTTTATCACTGGATCGCGTTGTTTTTAACCTAGATGAAAGTGGGTTTGGAGAGTAGAGAAAAGGGAGAGCCTCAGCACCAGGAATTGTCGGGGTGTGCTAGGTCAGGGGCCAGGCCGTTGTGTCACAGGACTTGTGGGCTGAAGAGGGAGCTCAGCAATAGTTCATTCATTTATTTGTTCACCTGTTCATTCCATAACAAGTATTCAGTCCTACTATGTGCCAGACACGGTGAGATACAAGAAGACAACGGAGATACAAAGATTAGCCTGTGGTACCTGGCCTCAAAGAGCTCCAAGCCTAGTGGGGAAGACAATGTTAAGACACTGTGCGTTAAGTGCTAAGATGGAGGGCGAAGGGTGAGAGGGTGGATCAGACAAAGTGTCCCAGAGGAGAGGATGCCTTCAACTCTGACTTGAAAGACCTGTGGACTGCAGGTGATAAAAGGTGAGGGGAAGGGTGCCCAAGCAAAGGAAGCAGCCTAAACAGAGAGGACAGGGACCATTTGGAGGGTGGGAAGCCTGAGCAGTGACTTCAGGCTGAGGAGTTCAAAGGGTGAAGGTGGGAGAGGCAAGCAAGGGCCAGATTATGCCCGAGTCTGGAAGCCATGCAGAGCAGCCTCGGGAAACACCTAAGGCAATTTTAAGCAGAGGGATGACATGATCATATTTGTCCTACTAAAAGGTCTTTCCGATGGTATTGTGGAGAAGGAACAATATCAGAAGCGAGGAGACCAGTTAAGAGTCTCTGAAAATAATCCGGACAAGAAATGGTAAAGGCCTGTGGCAGCAGAGGTTTGAAAGAGGAAAATATCTTTAGGAGATAGAAGGAAAAGGCTTAGTGATCAGTGTGTAGGGGGAATGGGAGCAAAGGAGTCAAGGACAGGAGGTCTCATTCACTCCTTTTCAACAAACATTTGAGGGCTGCCTATGTATCTGGCATTCTTCTACTTCATAATTTTGCCTGAGGCTAGGCCTGCGCCTGCATTGAACATTTGACAAATGACATACCCACTTTAAAAGAAACACCAATTAAGAGTCATAATTTGGCTGGTGAGTTTGATATGTTCCACCTGTGGAGCCCTGTGACCAAAGGGCAGATAGGAAGGCAAGCATTGATTGAATTTCATGACCTCACAGAGGAAGACATGACCTCCCATAAATTCATGATCTTCCAGAGCTCATGCAACTAACTACAAAGGCCACAGTTGTTTTCAACTACTGGGTACTGAGTACCTGGAAAGGGTGGACTATGGCTTCTTTTTTTTTTTTTTTTGGTACCGGGGATCAAACTCGGGTCCTTGCGCTTGCAAGGCAGGCGGAACCACTGAGCTAAATCCCCAGCCCTCTATGGCTTCTTTTTAATGCATACTTTTCTGATACACTTTGTAGGGACCAGAGCAATGCTTCTCAAATGAACTGTGTGCATCCCTGGATTGAATGAAGTAGGCCAGTGAATTTTGGAGGTTTTATTTTCATACATATTCATTGTAATGATGTATTAGAAAAAAATATGTATAGCTAGTGCATTCAACCCCTGGTTTGCTAGGACAAAGCTACATAATTAGTGCTGTGTGTTATTTATTTCAATAGCAATGTGAGCTGGTTTAAAGAAAAATATGAAATATTATTGGGAATGGGAAGATGCAGCAATATGTGTGGGAGTGGTATGTAAATGCCTAGGGTGCAGGCTACATCACAGGCTAGCTGGCTCTGAGGTTTTGGGATATATATTTCTTTGGCCTGGAAGCTTCTGTTCCCACTTCAAGCAGCTACCTCAGGGCTTTTAGCCAACCTATGGCAAGAGTTAATAAAACTTGCTATGCTTAAGGAGTGGTTCCATTTTTATAAGCACCTCTCAAAGACTTTAACCTTCCTGCACCCAAGTGATGACTCTTACAGTGGAATTTCAAGCACCGAAACAGACTTTGTGGCACAGGCTTTTGGTCAGGAAGGTTTGCAGAAATGCCAATGACACAAAATTTTACTGATGAAAATCCCTAACCCAGGGCCAGGGGTATAGCTCAGCCACAGAGCACTTGCCCAGTGTGCAGAAGATCCTGAGTTCCATCCCCAGCACTGTAAAATAAGGAAGGAAGGAAGGAAGGAAGGAAGGAAGGAAGGAAGGAAGGAAGGAAGGAAGAAAGAAAGAAAGGAAGGGAGAAAGGAAAGGAAGAGGCAGAAAGAAGGAGGGGAAAAAAGAGAAAAAAGAAAATCCTTAAGGAAAAGTGTAAAATCTGTTACATTATACACTGAATACCACCTAGATTGATGACCACAAATTAAGGCTGGGTTTTCTAGATGGGCACAGTGGCACACTTTTGTAGTCCCAGATCCTCAGAAGGCTGAGGCAGGAGGATCAGTTGAGCCTAGGAGTTTGAGGCCGACCTGGGCAACACAGCAAGACCCCATCCCTAAAACAAACAACAAAGACTGGATTTTCATTCTGTGCTTTACATAAGCTGTCTTATCTTTCAGGGCCCCCTTCCCCTGTGATAGGCGTAGGCACAATGACTCATCTGCACTCTTCAGCAGGGAGAGACAAAAAGAAACAATCAGCCTGGAAATACAAAAGGGTGTGCTGATTGAGACAGTGCTCATTTTGGACAATTCATGGCTCTGTGCTTTCAGGCACAATGAAAGCATTTAGATAACACCATTGGACCAGGGTTTCCTCTTTGGACCCCCGTGGGGGGGGAAGGCTACCTAGCACAGCAGGCCCAAAAGAACTTTTCTTCACCTTTCCTTCCTAGTCTCCAGTTTGAAAGAATTCGAGAATTCCCAGCTGTAGCAAGCAGCTATTATCTTGCTGGAGCTGGGAGGAGAGTCTGGTTCCATGGCTCCAAAAGCAGCATAAATCAAGTTTTCTGGGAGAAGGTTAAGAAAGGGTGTTCAACAGCTGTAGCCACGGGAGGAGCTCATACACAGCCTTGCATATGGCCACACACGCACACATTGTTTGTGTTGGACCCAGTTCCTTTTGGGCCCCCTCCCCAGGTGATGTCCTCCTCTTCCCATCCCCCTCAGGTACACACTCTCTTCTGCCTTTCACCCCACTCTCAAAATGTGCTTTCAGGGAAGAAACTTTCAAACTCATCCACTCACAATGTATGTATGTGCTTGATGGGATATAATGGGGCTGCCCACCCAGGGGTACGAGTATTTTAACAAGGATCAAAGCTTTAAACCAGAGGAACAGAGCTCTAAAAACTGTGGAATTCCAGGCATCTGCCAGTGGGAAAAGAGTGTTTAAACTGAGGGGCAATGAGGCCTTTTTTGGTGCACCTGAAATCACATCGTGTAGACAGTTGCTTATATGTTAGGCTGTTGCTGCTCACAGTCAACACCTCGGAGCCACACCTCCGCTCTCCATGGCACACAGCCACTTTGTCTCCTCTTCTCTTGCAGTGTAAGACTCCTTTGTGGGGCAGAGGGGAGGGGGGCGCCAGGCACACTGATCCCAATTCTCCCAAATGTATAAGCTCTGATCAGAGAATGAATTATGGTTCTTTGGGAAAGAGTGTTCATTCATTCACCCCAGCCAGCAGGCCACTGCAATGTAAATGGTAACTTTGTAAGTTGAAAGACTTAAAGCCATTTTGAAAATTGCATAATAATCCTGGGCAGAATTTGGCTCCATGTGTATGGAAAATTAATGGAAGCGGCTAAGATGCTTGCATTGTGAGTTGTGGATGGATAGCCTCTCCTCAGACCTGGGACTATGCTTTGCCTTCACTAAATCCACAAAATATACTGAGGTTCTTATAAGTCAGAGTCCAAGGCTTCACGGAAATTATTTATGTTTTTACTTTTTGCATCATGTCGATTACTACAATTAAAAAATTACTCTATTCTGCCTTTGTTTGTATAAGGAATATTTATCTAGATTCCTAACGTATTGCTTTGTACCCCACTTTGTTGATTTGTTTGGATTGGGTAGATATACTGTATGTATAGCTAACATTTTGTGTCTCCTGCATAGGATATTTGGTTGTCTATAAAAATTTAAGTGGTTTATAGTTTAATGATTGTGACTACGATGATCCTCCTGCCTCAGCCTCACTAGTGTTAGTATTATAGGCATGCACCACCATGCCCAGCTGAGAGTATGGTAGCTCTAAATTCAAATGCTGGTGGTGTCCAAGGCATGGCTTTCTGTGCCACATGGCAATTCAGACATACTTTGTTTTGCTTTGAGTTATTGTTGATCAAAAAACACAGTGCTTCAGGTAATATGACTTATGTATTTTGATATATGGTGTATAGAACCCGTAAGTAATTTCACTAAGTTTTTTCTTGGTCTTTATGCACTGGAGCCTGGGTCTCCACAAGTCAACCAGCATTGCAAGTTCTTTTGTATTCTCAAAAACATATGGGAGGACATCAACAGCCACCACCACAGATAGCAAATTATACATGCAATAACCTTTCCCATCTCTTCTCTCAAGCCCCATCCACATTCCTAAGTCTTGTGGAATTTCAAAAGCAGCAGATCATAAGAAAAGGCCTCTGTGCCTGGTAATGCATGTCTTTAATCTGAGTACTGGGGAGGCTGAGGCAGGAGAATCACCATGCATTCAAGGCTAATCTGGGCTACATAACTGAGTTCAAGGACCACCTGGACTACATAGCGGAGGCCCTGTCTCAAAATACAAAACAAAACAAAAAAGGCTATTCCAAACATCACCCTTAACTTTAGTTATGATGAAGACTATCCATTAGGAACTGTGGTCTGGGAAAGCAGTACAGTCAGGACTTGTAGCCAGTGTGTGTTACTATTTTGTCTCCACCATAACTTGAGACCTTTAGATGAGCAGGGATTTATACTCTTTCTCTGTATTTACTCTACTAGTTTTACCCACAGTGCAGTCTGTGCACTGGTTGCTATCAGTCTGTAACAAAATAAATACAAAAATCAAGAAGAAGCACTGAGAAACTTTTATAGCCTGTTGATTCTGCTGCCATTTGGAAGCACATGACAGGTTGGCCCCCCTGATGAGTCTAATAACTGTTTAAAATGGCAAATGTTTTCTGTTCCCGTTTCAGTTTTTTTCCTAGTCATTCATTTTTACTATAGTTCCCAAAACTACTTTTCCAAATTAGGAAGAAAAAAATCAAATCAAAGGACCTTTCACTGTAGGTAGTTTGAAAAGCATTGGCCTACTATGTGCACAGTACTTTCCCCTACTGTGTCCATGGTACTAAATGTTTTTCAATGGAGCTCTGAGATGCTTTTGTTTTTTAACAAAAGTAAATTCCCACATCCTTATTCATGGAGAGTTCCTATTCAAATCATAAGACACAAATACTCTAATAATGAGTAGCCTTCTTGAAGATAAATTTCTAACTAAAAGATTTTTTTCTATAAAAAATACTCTATAAGAATATTTTTCTTCTTTGGTTCACATTTATTCAAGAAATACTCAAAAGAAAATAAATATAGTTTACCTGAGATTTTGCTTTTCAGAAGATCTTGGTATAAATTATGATCATCTTTTTTTTTTTTTTTTTTTGGTACCGGGGATCGAACTTGGGACCTTGCACTTGCAAGGCAGGCGCCAGAACCACTGAGCTAAATCCGCAGCCCTTAGTATAAATTATGAATGGAGGTTGAACTCCGTAGCCTTTGTATTTTATTTTATCAATTATTTCTTCTATAATTTCTATCATGTTTTCTGTTATAATAAAATAGCCTGTGTACCAGAAAGTACGTCCGCAGAGCAAGATGATAAGATCCAGAGGGAAGTACTGCTTCCTTGGAATGCCTGCATCTCATTCATCCTTACTACATGTCAGAAGCATAGCAAGTCTCCTTTGCTATAAATAAATTACATGTCATTACTCAGAAGATTTACACTCTGTTGGATGTCTCCAGTCCTTCCCTAACTCTTGTTAAACTTACGGTTAGTACCATATGGTTTGTTAGCAGCTTTTTGTCTGGTATTGTTTTGAAGACATTTTGTGAGGAAGTATCTTGTCTTTCCCAAATAGATTGAAATAATCAAAAGAGCAGGGAAACAGTAGTCAAAAGAGTTGATGTCTAGTTGTTGTTCTGCCACTCTGAGCATTAAGGCCCTGGATCAGTAACTTCCTTTTACTCTCTAACGTTCTTCCAACCTCTAACCGTCTGTGTCTATGAACTCCTTGAGGGAAGGAGTCTGATACTTTGGTATCCAGCATCTACAACACTGCTTAGGACACAGTAGGCCTCCAATACACGTTGTTAAATACAGGTCTAAAATACATCCTTTATCACACAAACCCCAGTAATGGCATCACAGGAACTACTCACAAAATATTTGTTAGTGGATTGGTGTTCTTAATCAAAGTACTGTATAACAACATTAAAAATCTAGTTTTTCTCCTAATAAGCAGGATAATAATGGTTATCGTAAGCAACGGTGCAAGAGTGGACATACAAATATGCATTCTTCTATCATATTTTTATCATTAGAATCTAAATCAGAGGTTTTTAAATTAACTCACTAAAATTTTTAAACTGGGAACTTGTCATATAGCTTCAAATCACAAAGTACTAGCTGAGTGAAGTAGCACACGCCTGTATTCCTGGCACTTTGGGAGCCTGAGGCAGAAGGATCCAAAGTTCAAGTTCCATCTAGGTAACTTAGAGACTCTGTCTCAAAATAAAAAATACAAAAGGGCTGGGGATGTAGCTCAGTACTGGAAAAAAAAAGGATCATAAAGTACTAAAGGTAAGAGATGATGTTTATCTAAATCTCACTGTATGAAGGTCTAACAAATTAATATATTATTTGGAAATGATGGTAGTCAACTTTTAGGAGGGTTTATTATTTTTTTTCTTACCAAAAACTCATGTCAATCCCTTCTATGGAATTCTTTCTGAAATGCATTACATATTTCCTTGCCTTACTAAACACAGTATATGTAATCTAATCTAACCTATCCTTGAGGCTCTGTTATATCATTTTCAATTTTCATACCATGTTTTGAATATACATAAATAGTGAGACATTGTGCTGGATCTGCCATGAAAAATGGCAACAAACCCCATGAAATGATTTTTCTCTTCCTCTTCAATGTACGATGTGGGCTGCTGTACAGATATATGCCCTCCTGCATTAGTCTGCCTTTTACAAATTGCATTTCTGGAATCACAGGCTAAAGTAGCCAGCCTTTTCTAGGCTGTTCTTTTTTTTTTTTTTTTTTTGGTACCGGGGAATCGAACTCTGGTCCTTGCGCTTGCGCAGCAGGCGGCGAAACCACTGAGCTAAATCCCCGGCCCATCTAGGCTGTTCTTTTTGTTACAACTTCAACTTTCAAATCTTTTCAACTCATTCTTCAGTTGATTTGCTTTAACTTATGTCGCAACACAGTGATCACAAGGGCCAGTACAGTGCTGTGGCATGGGCTTAAGTTCCAGGGTCAGATAGTCCTGGGTCCAGATTCCAACTCTGTTACTTCCTAGCTGGATGACCTTGGGAAAAAGGCTTTGTTGAGCCTTCACTTAAAATGTGAGGATTAAGAATTTAACCTTCTAGAGCTGAGGGTATAGTTCAGTGGTAGAGTGCTTGCGTCATATGTAAGAGGTTCTGCGTTCCATCTCCAGCGCCATAAACATAAAAGAAACAAAAATCAAAGAAAAAATTTAATCTTCTAAAGATAGCAAGTGTTAGCAAGGATGTGGAGAAATTGGGAAACTTGGACACTTGTGGGAATATGAAATACTGTAGCAGCTATGAAAAACAGTGTGGAGATTCTTTGAATAATTAAAAATATAACTAGCATGCCACTTCTGGGTATTTATCCAGAAGAATGGAAAATAGGATTGCAAGGAAATATCTGCCCTCCCATATTTGTTGCAGCACTAGTCACAGTAGCCAAGATGTAGAAACAACCTAGATGAATGGATAAAGAAAATGGGATACATACATATGTAATGGAAAGTTTCCCAGCTGTAAGACGAAAACCCTGCTACCTGTGACATGGATGAACCTTGAGTACATTGTGTTAAGCGAAATAAGCCAGACATACAATGACAAATACTGCATTATTCCACTTGTATGAAGCATCTATGTGGTCAAATACATAGAAGCATAGAGTAGAATGATGGTGGCCAGGGGCTGGGAAGAAGGGAAATGGGGCATACAGTTTCAATCACGCAGGATGAATATGCTCTGGAGATCTGCTCTACTGCATACTTAGAGTCAACAATAAGATATTGTACAATTAAAATTGTGTTAAGAGAGTAGATATCATGTTAAGTGTTATTACCACCATAAGAATAAAAACTTTACCTTGGTCTCTGGATAAATAAATCCATGAAATAACACAAGCATAGCACAATGCTAATTGTGGAATATAGGTGGCAGATACATTAGCTCCCACTGTAAAATTCTTTCAGCTTCTCCATATGCTACAAACATGCAACCTTGCAAGGTCTTTGAGAGCACTAGTAACACTGGCAAAGAGTAAGGTTATTTCTCTCAAAGCCATCAAGCTGGGTTTCTTTTTGTGTACTGTAACAAATATTACTGTACTTACCCATTTACTTATATCCATTTATTAACCATAGTTATTAAACAGTGACTATATTCTAAGCAGTGGTTATATAGTGATGAGGATTGGATTTGTTTTTAACCACTATAGTAATCAGGCATAACTGAGATCTTGAGGTTTTAGTTGTGAGTTCATTTTCAGGTTTACCTCAATGCCAGCTTTGGGGGGGTGCCAGATTATCAAGGGTTTCCAGATGTATAGATTTGCGGGAGGCATACACCCTCAGAGGGTCTCCTTTGACTTCACACCTTGGGCTCTAGCTCAATCTTCCTGCAGTTTTGCCTTAAAACAAGCCGGTGTGGAGGGTATAAGGGCTAAGCAGTGTTCAGCGATGGCCTGGGTGCAGCAAGGGACCTGCCACAGACCCAGGAATTCTCAGACACGCATTTGCCTTTCCATTTCCCAGGGCTTAACCTCTGCTGTTTGGCCTCCCCAATTACAATTACATTTCCAGCCTGAAATTTTGGCCTTACCCTCAATTCCCAGCCTTAGTAATGACTCGTATTTCCTGGATATAACTACAGGAGCTCAAATTCACTTCTGAAAAAAAAATGTTCAAACTTAAGCTTGCAGCCAGATCTACCCCAGTTTTAAACTTCACCATACCATTTCTAATTTACTGCCTTGTGAAATATCATGCCATATTTACTTTCTTTTCTCTTCATCTCGATGCTAGGCAATGAAGTGACTCTTCTTCAGAAGAAAAAGGCCAATGATTCCTTGACAACGGGAAGCAATGCCAGTCTCTCAGCTGATAGTTTATGTATGGAAAGAAAACATTTATTCCACATATGGGAGAGAAAGTTCATCTTCCTTTGTATAACTGCTCTGATGGCAAAAGGTCATTTAATCACATGCAAGCAACCAGAGAAGATGATAGTACAAAGCAGGATCCTGTGTACTTTTAAACTATCTGAGGCTTATCAAATATCCCTACACCACTCAAGGATGGGAAACTCTCAGATAGTTAAAGAGAAAGATCAAAGAACTTAGGATGCAATTGCCTATTGTCATTTTTTCACAGCGATAGTTTAGTTCTTGACCCTAAGATGTGATCAGCAAAGTATCTTTCTAGAAGTAGAATTGTATTCACGCCTAAAGTAGCCACTATTCTGGAATCCACACAGAAGATTTGCATTTCACACATTAGTTTTGTTGCAAACAGAACTTATAATATTGCTGATGTACTTTAACACATTCATGGTATCACTGATATTATAAATGTTGTAAAGCCTGGCAGATTTCCTTTCCCTTGTTCTAATACAGCATTATTATTAAATCTTAAAAGTGAGGCAGTACAGTATATACATTCATAGCATTTTTGTTTAGAATTTACTCTTTGGAGTGCTTCGATCAAAAAAGAGATTACAGTAATAGTCACACATAGTACAAACACTTGATCTGACAAGGAGGGCCCGAGTTTCCAGGGCTACTTAATAATCCCAGTTGAACTGGCTCCTTTTAAAATCTCTTACATTTGTTTAAGACTTTGTACTTGTCACAAAGGCCTTTTTTATAACTTATTTAGACTGTTCTTTCCAACAGCCCCATTAAATGATCCAGGCACTCAAGTATTATTACTCCCATAGTATTGAGGAAAAAGCCCCTGAAATTCAGAGAGGTAAAGTGATGATTCTAAGGTCACACAGCAAGTCAGCAATGAAGACAAGACCATATACCTCAAGTCTAACAACAACAGCATAGAGAATCTGAACAAGTCATGTGGCAGTGCTTTCAAAACTTAATGTCATAGGGGAAAACTTTTGAATATTATCCAGATGTCTTGGGAAGGCTCTGAGGAATCAGTACTCATCTTAAAGAGCCAGGGATGAGAAATGACTCGTTACAAAAAACATGCCAATTTGGGATTTACTAAATGAGAGAGAAAAGTTGGGGACAACATAGACGGGGCCAGGTTTGAGAATATTTCTTGTGTTCTTTACTTCACTACAATGATATTTGCACAGACAGGAAACGTATAGTGTGGACAGTAGAAAAGAGATTGTGTCATACAATTCACTCAGAATTTGCGAGGGGAAAATGTGGCAGACATTTTGGAAATCACCCTTGCATTTCCAATTCAAATGTTTTGAGAATCTTTTCTTCCTTATACGTGAAAAACCTAAATGTAAATTGTTCGGGTAAAGTCTGTCTCTGTTCTACTTTCCTCCTGTTATCAGTAAGGTAAATGAAGAAATCAAAATGATAAGTCCGAAAGAAGTAGCCTTTGAAAGCATCTGAATTGCATTTCCTTGGGCCAGGGGAATTTGACAGCTAATTATGAGAACTACAGATGATACAAAACTCGGAATTTCTCAGTGTATAACAGTAATGCCTGAGTGAGGAGAACCTATCCCATTCACCACAGGAAATTCACCGCTTCCCTCAGGAAAAGGGGATCTATGGGTCAGAGTCTGGCCTTAGGCTTCCAATGAAGGGGTCAGATCTGACTGAAGCCCTCTTCTTCCTCCTTTAGCAGACTGAGAGGAACACTAAGCTCCTCAAAGGAGAGCTCCCCACAGGAAAGAAAAGTCAGTCTAACAGGGAGCTAAACCCATGAAGCCCAGTTGCCAGAATCCCTCCACAGGCCACCCAAGCAGTGAAGAAATTCATGGAGAGAAAGAAAGAAAGAAAAGACCCACAGCCCTGAGCAGAGCCAGCTGGGAGGGATGTTATTACTTTATTTCTGTTTTCTTAACTGTGTGTGAGTGCTTGTGTGTGTGTCTGTGTGTGCATGCGTGTGTGTGAGTGAGGGTAAGTACGTGTGTGTTTTGAGGGGGAGGGAGGATTGATTGCAGAAAATGTCTGGATCCACAGCACTCAAGATGGAAACATTTGTAGATATAATTTCTCCTAACTTTCCTACACCTTCCTTCCCTTCTACTCCATTTCCCCAGTGGCTATCAAGAGCTGTATATATCTGACCACAAAACATCCAGTCAGTTCAAGTCAAAAATGCAGCCAGCCATCTGGATTGACTCAAACTCTGTCTACACACACCAATTGGCTTGGGGGTAAAAAAATGTAATTCAGTGGAACAACTGGTTATTTTTAAAACAACGAGTTGAATTCAGACAACCATCCAATTAGCTGATTTCAAAATGCCCGTTTGGCGACTTGAAAAGGGTTATTTTCAAAGGGTCTTGTGTGTGCATAAACAACCTGAATGCTATTAAATTGACGAGCTATTTTAGAATCAAGTAGATAAGGCCAAAGTGGCTAGACTCTGTTTATAAAGGGGAAAACCTGTTAGAGTAGCAGTCCATCAAACACTCCAAAGGTGATGCCTTCTGTTCTAAGGACGACAGGGACAGAGACAAGCACCTCCATCCTTTCTCAGAGAAGCCTCCTATGCCTTGTTCCTGGATGTGCTGTGCCAGTCCAAGGCCCAAGATTCAGAATCTGAAAGGCAAATGTGCTCCTATTAGCTATCACTGCCTAACATTTCCTCATGCACACTGTGATGTACACTCCATACTCACCTTTGATGGCTTTTGGTCTCGCTGCATATAGCAAGGAAACCCCCTCTGAGCCATCTGACCCAATTCATAATGAGGTGAATCCATTTAAACTGCACAGTGATATCTCCCTCAGCTTCCTCCCTCAGCCCCCTAAAACGTGAAAGTTCTTTTCTTGGGTTACATTGCTAAGAAATGATTTAAGGGGGAAAAAAGGTTGGGGGGGATCTCCTCCTGAAGAGAATTTTATTTGCACTTCCCATGCGTAAAGGGCATTCAACCGTGTTGGTCATACAAGAAGTTTTAGAGAAACTTTCTCTTCCTTGCATTAGGCTTAAAATATCACCCGGAGGTGGTGCTGATGGCTCCCTTAGAAAAGATTTCTTTGACATCTAAGACACAAAAGAGGACTTCAGCAAATGCTTGGAGTGAAATGAGTGGTGCCTAAGTGCCGACTCTCCAACCCCAGTGAGGAGCGTTTACTAAGTGCAACTTTTGTTTCTGCAAATGTCTTACTTGGGTGTGTCTTAATCCCAAATGTTGTGGAGATTTTGTTTTATTGTGCGTCTGTGTGTTTTTCAAGCATTTATTTTATCAGAAAGGACTCCCACAATGGAAGCATTCATGCCCATGCTGTGGCTGAGTCTTTAGGTTTAAGACTAGTTAAACTGCCCCAGGTAGAAGTGTTTGCAGAGCTACAGGAGTAGAGAATGCCAGGAGTTGAAAGGGGCCCCCTTAAAGTCCATCCAAGCCAGAGGAATAGCTTCTCTTTTCCTTAAGATCTCAAAGACAGAAACTCCACATCTAGGTTTTTTTTTTTCTACAAAAAGTGTAAGCTGTGGAAGGAATAATTTTATAATCTATACTTACTTACATTATTTCCTTTTTTAAACATTTGCTTTCCCAGTTTTTTTGGTTTTTTTTTTTTTTTTTTTGGTACCGGGGATCAAACTCGGGTCCTTGCGCCAGCAGGCGACAAAACCACTGAGCTAAATCCCCGGCCCTCCCAGTTTTTAAAAAAATTAATAAATAGCAAAGTCCTTTGAAAAATTCAATCAATAGAAGCATTTCTCCTCCTTTTGAGGCTCCACGAGGGACATCTATCTCAGGAAATTGTACTAGAAACTGTTATGCTTCTTTTAAACAGTGGGTTTGCTTTTATTTTATAGATGTTCGGAATCCAGACATCTTTCTTTCTTTTCTTTCTGTCTTTGTTTCTTTTTTGGGGGGGGGGGGCTGTTGGAAAGTTCAGAGTCAAATTTGTGGTCCATTTTTAATTTTTTTCTTTAATTGTTGAAATATTTTTGAAGTGCTATGGATAGAACCTAGGGCCTCACCCAGCCCTGCATTTGTATTACTTTCTTAAAATATATTCATACATTTGTTTCCACTTAGTAAAAATACGAAATGCTTCGGGAATTTGTGTGTTACCCTTCCACGGGACCATGCCAATCTTTCTGTGTCATCCCAGTGTAAGTATATGTGCTGCCAAATCAAGAATTGGAGTCCACTTCCCACCAATGAATAGGAACTCACTCCGGCTTCGCACTTTCCGTATTTCCCCTTCACCCAAATTTCTTCCCTTAGTTATGTTTTTGTGTCGTCCTTTCTGGTCTTGTTGGTTTGCCTTGGTGTTTGTAACCACTATAGTAAAACAGGAGTAGAGGCTTACGCCTACCTGGATCCAAGCTTATGTCAACCTCTGACTCTCAATTTCCTCCTTTGTAAAATGGAGATAGCAACAATAGTTCCTACCTCAGGGGATCACTATGAGTGTTAAATGAGAAATTATATGTACCATTTCAGGCTGACAGTAAGCCATATATTTTTGTTATTAATGTTTGAACTTTGCTACCTTAAGTCATTTGGGAAGTAAGAGGGACAAAAAATAAATATAGTGATTTATTTCCAAATTCAAAGTTTCAATCTTTTATCTCCCCCATTCTTTCTTTTGAATGAATTGTGTTGCAGTGAAATCATTTGGTGCTGTTTCTGAAGCTAATGAAACTTCTACTATATCTCAAGGGTTTGCTTAATCTTTTTAAAATTTTTTAAGAGTTTACTTGATCTTAAGAATCAGCAGAAAAACACAGATTCCTAGTGTAAAATGCCTAAAATGATTTTTTAACTTTTTTAATTGATTTGTTTAAGAGACTGGATCTTTCTGTGTTGCCCAGGCTGGCCTCAAAATCCTGGGCTCCAGTGATCCTCCTGTCTCAGCCTCCTAAGCAGCTGGGACCACAGGTGAGCATCACCACTCCTGAATCCTAAATTATTTTATAAATGAACCATGTATGATTAGATGTTTCCAGAACTGAAGTCTTTTTAACGCCACACTTTTTCCAAGAATCTAATCACATACATATTTCCACACTTGTTTCCCATGAAGGGTCTCTTTAACATCTTTATTTTTCTACTCATTTTCCCTTCAGTGACTTTTATACTATTTCTTTCTACTCTTTTATTTCCTGTTCGGCCACTTGAATGTGTCTGTCTTTTCCCAACTATCCATGAGATAGCAAGCTCCTCCGCATCCTGCACCCCACATTCTTCTGAGTTAAGTATATCAGAGCTAAAGCCATCAGCCTGTTTGTGACTTTTTCCGGACTAGAGATATATCTACATTAACAGAAAAACAGTTACTCGGTAATTGTTCCAATCCCTTCACAGAGAAAAACATCTGCAGTCTTTTTTATTTTATTGGCCTGCTGGATGGCTCTACTCACAGTCAGGAGGGAGCCCCACCCAGCACAAGGCTCTTCTTTGGGCTGGGGGAGCAATGCAGACTTCAGAGCAAAGTCTACAAGAAATGGTGGTGGGGGAGACAGAGAGAGAGAGAGAGAGAGAGAGAGAGAGAGAGGGAGGGAGGGAGGGAGGGAGGGAGGAAGGAAGGAAGGAAAAGAATTGAAAGGAGAGAGAGGAGAAAGTTTTATTCACCTTCCTGTTTTCTATGGATAGATGCCAAATCCTTCATTTAAATTTCCCCCCCTTTACTGTGCCTTTCAATTTTCCTTTGAATAAATGATCTACCACTTCTAATTTTCTCAAAAATCTCCCTCTGTAGCTAATTCCAGTGTTTAATCACCTTGACAGAAGAAGGAAATAAGGTAAGTATAAAGGAAGGAAAGAAGGGGGAGGGAGGGCAGGAAGCGGGGTGAGAGACTTGTGATTAAAACCCCAAGATTTTGCTATAATCTGAAGACTGTTGTGGCTATTTCCCCTTGTGATTCATGTGTTGCTAGGATAGTACATGTATGTTTGAGATTAATTCTGTACAAAAAGATCTTGCCACTTAGTCATCACCATCCTCATCTTTTTAAAATATAAGCAAGTCTCAGCAATGCTTCTTTCACGTCAATAAACATTACGAAGAGAAAGTTCAAGCTCTAAGAACATGGCATTATCATTAAATCTAAATACTTGCTGAGTACCTACTGAATTGTTGGTCTGTGTTAGCCTTGAGGATATAAAAAATTGCTTGCCCTTAGGCACCCACGCATACACATGTACTCCCACATATTAAATACAGAGAAGTGGCTGAGGACTAGAAGGATTATAGGAATTCTGAGGAGGGAGCAATTCTGTTGCAAGGGCTCCAGTGGTTACAAAAGGTAAGACTTGGGAGCCCTGAAGAAAGGGCAGAAAGCCTGAGGGAGTTAATGTGAATAAAGACCAGGAAACCAGAAAGAAAATAGTTTTTTTGTTTTGGAGGAACAATTAGTAGACCATTTGTTGGGAGCAGACAGTTTGTGTAGACTGGAAAAAAGAGTGAGAGATAATAATGCAGCCATAGACCTTATTCTGCTTATAGAAGGCCTTGAATGCTATGCTAATTAGTGTAGCCTTATCCTAGGAGCAATAAGGAGTACCACCCTCACAGATAAAAGAGAGCAGGAAACCTCTGGGGCTTCTGGGTACCTTCAAAGAAAAGAACCGAGGACATGGATTACAAGAACTTTGTGAAATGTATAAATGTTCTCCATATTTGTAACTTTGTTATCGCTTTATGGCTTCAGTATTGCTTGGGAGGACAACAAGAGAGTAGCTAGAGGGATTACATCCTACCACACAGGCTAGTCTGGAGGTGAAAAGGGCCCTAAGAACTGGTATCAGTAGTGGTGTTTTTAAAGCAGAAAGGCAGACCAGAGAAATAGCTGAGCTCACAGAAGGGAGACAAAATGTGTTATGTTGGGAGCCAGCATTGTAATCCAAAATACCTTTGAGGGCTTAATTGGAAGGAACCCTAGTTTCCTGGCAGTCCTTAGAGTTGCTAAATTTCTCCAACAGCTTCTCTCAAGCTAGTTAAAAAGAGGGGACTTACATGGTCCTTATTAAATGAATGCACCATTTTGTGAACCCCAGAGAGCTCTGAGAATATTCTGTAGAGACCACTTTGTTCATTTAAGTGGGATTGACTGAGTACCAGCTAACATGTAGGTTAATTTCTTGACTTCCCGAAGTTGAAGGTGTTGTTTGGACAATAGTGTTTCCCGATCTCCTCACTTAGATTTAAGGCAAAAGTAAGAAAGAAAAATAATAGTTTCAGGCAAGATTTGATTGTGGGCTGTTAAAATAAGCAGTTAATTTGGACAATCAGACACTACCTTCTGCCCTCTCCCTAATTAAAAAATGTCTTCAATATCAGTGAATGGACATGCAAGACCCTCTGAGAAAAAGTCTTGTTCCTTCACAGATCTTCTCTTTTAGCTGAGCAGCTCTTTCCCAGTCCAAAATGCATTCCATTCCTCTCTGTGAGTAAAGGAGCCACTGGCATTTAGCTGATGGGGCACAAAGTGATTGGGAAAGAGCTTGCTGCTGTCTTTCACCAACCCTAACCATTAGCCAAGCAGACAGAAAACACTGATTTCTTAACAGATTTTCTTGGTCACTTCCGTAACAATTTTGTTCCTAGTCCACACTAGGTACTCAATAAGGACTTGCCAAACAAAGGAATGAATTAATGAATGTCAGATACTATTTAGGTTCATTCACATTCCATAGAAAAGGAAAAAAAATAGACAAAAGGCCCCAGCCCCATAGAGGTTACATTCTAATGAGGAGAGAGGGGTCTACACTAAGAGCATGGGAGATGTGCAGTAAATATGTAAGGGAATAGGAGATTCTTTTTTGTTGTTTGTTTGTTTTTTGTTTTTTTGGTACTGGGGATCGAACTCGGGTCCTTGTGCTTGCGAGGCAGGCAACGGAACCACTGAGCTAAATCCCCGGCCCTGGAGATTCTAATATGATAGTCCAGCCAGTTATGTTTCTCATTCTCAGTTTCATTGGGAAAATACTATTATCCTTAAATTATTATTATTATTATTATTTTTTGGTACCGGGGATTGAACTTGGGTCCTCGCGCTTGTGCAGCAGGCAGCGAAGCCACTGAGCTAAATCTCCGGCCCATCCTTAAATTATTAAACTTACAATTAACATGATGCAACAATTCACTCCTAAGTATATGCCCAAGATAACTGAAAACATAAATTCAAACTGATATCTAAGCACCAATGCTCATGGCAGCATAATTCACAACAATGAAGAGGTGTGAACAACCGAGGTATCCATCAGCAGATGAAGGGATAAACAAACATGTGATACATACATGCAATGGAATATTATTTAGCCTTCAATAGGAAGGAAATGTTGAGGCATGCTATAGCATGGGTGAACCTGGAGGACATTATTAAGTGAAATGAGCCAGTCATAGGAAGACAAAACCTTTATGATTCCATTTATCTGTGGTTCCTATAGTAGTCAAATTCATGAAGAAAATAAAATGAAGTTTGCCAAACACTGGGAGGAAGAAGGAAAGAGCAGTTGTTGTACAAGAGGTAGAGAGTTTCATTTTTGCAAGATGAAAAGTTTTGGAGTTTGGTTGCATGACAATGTAAATGTGCTTAACACTATCCAGCTGTAAAGTGATTATAATGGTAAATTTTACATTGTATCTTGCCATAATTAATAATTTATAAATTCTTACTAAGCATTCTTTTTTGTGAGAGTTGTACAAAGATTAGAAAACAGATGCTTTGCTAGAGGTTATATTGTAATACAGGCCCTTCATGTTGTGGCCAGGCATGTCAAGGCCATAAAGACAAGAGAACACAAACATCCAGCCTAGATATGGAGAGGTAGCTGAATATTTACATTACCCAACAGAGCAAAGGTGAGTGCATTTTGGGCTGGAGGGAGGGCAGGCTGTCCACTCCCTTTGGTGTGACTGGATACTGCTCCTGATCCATTCTCAAAAGTATATCGACTCTGTGGCTTGTCATAGATTCCAAAATTTTAGTTCTTTCAGTTGAATCTCGAAGGATTAGGAATCTCCTGCTCTACTTTAGAAATAGGTAAATAACATAGGAAGGGGTAAGATTGTTTTCCGGGTAAGATTGTTTTCCAGCTAAGAATTTGTTTTCCATTTTTCATTATAGGGCTCCAAAATGAGAGAGCAGGGGCAGAGGGTATTGGGTGGACCATTAAGATCAACTTCCTGCATGTCCACACCCAAGTAGAAGAGGCTGGGTAGGCAAAAAGTACTGATGTGGCAAGTCCACACTCAGGCAGTCTTAGGGGAGCTCTCTGCCTATCAGGTCATGGAGAACAAAGGAAAAACATTTCGGGATATTAGCACTGATCAGCCTCCAGAGGCACTTCCATTCTTGCCACCAGAAGCACTCTAGCAGAGGCTGAGTAGGCACAGGGCTACTTCTCCCATTCCCATGTTGTCTTACGCAGAGGCAGCTGTATGTACTTCCGGTATGTTACCCTCTCCTCAGTCCCTGAGGTGCTGCCTGCTGTGTGGGACAGAGTCTGGACAGAGATCTCTTTAGCATTCTACCAAGAAAAGGTTTATTAGGCAGGGTTCTTTAGAACACATCACAAATCCATTTTCATCTTAAAAGAAAAAACTGTTTCTAAGAACTTCAGCACATTGTTTATGAGTCAATGGGTACTGCTAATAACAAATGGGTCTTATCTATTCATGAAAGCAAGACGCTGAGGATCTCTCTTGGGAACCACTGTGAGCAGTTAGTTTGAATTATAGTACATATGGACCTCAACTAATAAAAGGGCATGTTTTAAAACATTCCAGAATTCCAACCTGTCACTAATTCAGATTGGTTTGCCCGTCCCCACCCTCCATTAGGCCAAATAGATGAGATTGTGCTGATGCAGATTTTTCAAGTAGTTTGCAAATAGTGAAGTCCCCCACCTCCCTCTCCCTCCCTTTCCCTTCACTCCTTCCTTCCCACTCCCTCTCTCCTGCCCTCTCTCCCCCTTCATATATTGTTTGACATCTTACTATTAGGATCAATAGGCAAGAATTTCTCCCAACTTGTTATTGACCTGGATGCTCACTATAAAGTTACATTTCTGCCAGGCATGGTGGCACAAGCCTGTAATCCCTGCATTCAGGAGGCTGAGACCAGCTTGGTCTGCATAGGGCCGAGTTCAAGGCCAGCCTGAAGAACATAGCAAGACCCTGTCTTATAAAAATAATGACAAAAGTTACATTTGAAAAGAATATACAGACTCTCTTGCCTAGTGCCAAACAGCTTTGTTTTTCCTTAGCTGACTCTCTTTTGCTTCCATGAAAGTCATCATTTAACTAATGTCAAATTTAATTAGCTTACATTCATTTGTAAACCTGAAGCACAAATGCTCACCAATGGGAAAATTTAGAAGTATCCTACACATGAAATCAATATCTCAAAGAGACATCTGCATCTCCTTGTTCACTGCAGCACTATCTAAAATGGCCAAGATGTGGAAGCAATTAAGTGTCCATCACTGGTTGAATGAATAAAGAAAATGTGATATATATAATATACATCATATATAAAAAAATGAAATATATATGAATATTATTCAGTTATACAAATAAGAGAATCCTGCTATTTGCAACAAGATAGATAAATCTGGAGAGCATCATGGTAAGTGAAATAAATCAGACACAAAAAGACAAATGCTATATGATCTTACTTTTGTGTGGAAACTAAAATGGTTGAACTCTTGGAAGCAGAGAATGGGGAGATGCTGGTAAGAATATAACATTTCAGCTATAAAATGAATAATCTCTGAATCACAGAATGGTGGCTGTAGTTAATAATATGCCACTGTTTACTTGAAATTTGATAGGAGAGCAGATTTTTAATGTTCCCTACACACATGCATACACACACAGTGGTAACTATGGGTGATAATGGATGTGTTCATTAATTGGACTGTGGCCAACCAGTATGCAGTGTATATCAAACTATCATAGAGTACACCTTGAATATATACATGTTTAAATTGTCAGTTAAATATTTTTAAATTCTTTTAAAGAAAGTATTCTAGAAGATGCTCTGTCCAATTTTTCTCTTTGAAACCCCCTCAGATTTCAATACCTGGTTGATGCTACTTTTGAGATCACCAAGCCATAAACCACATGCTCAAAGAAAAGCTAGCTATAATCTATTTGACAGAAATGAGGAAAAACAATATTTAAATGAGAATTTAATTTTTCTAATCAGATAAAGAGCACTTCAGCTATAAAGCCCTGTGGAGCCCATTCATGCTAAGGGTTCTAGGATGTAATATATGCATTAGAGTTCCTCAGGAAGACATCAAACCAAGTTTAGAAGCTATAAATAGGTATGTGGATTCACATATATCTATATATCAATATATGTGTATATGGAGAGATATATATGAACTGAGAGTTGGGTTTGCATCCTTCATCACAGGATTGAAACTTGCTACTGAGAACACATCTTCAGTGCCCCAGAAATCAAAATAGGAACAGAGATGTTGCTCTGGTTCTGACTCTCATCACCAGAGAGGGAGTGTCAAGGCTGTGGCAAGAAATGTGACTGGGGTCTGAGGCAGTTTGGTCCTGAGAGGAAGGTAGTCTCAACTGAGCTTTGCAGCCCAGATACTGTCGGAGTCCTCACTTCTTAGCATCCACCCCACGAAATAAGCTTTAAAAGCTTACTAGGTTTTATAACGAGAACGAGAATCCCCTTCCGAGCAGTTTCCAGCCTGTGATAGACAAAAGTAGTACAGAAATGTTCATTGTTAAGCAACCAAATATATGCATTGAGGGAAAGAAGAGCATAAACATTTCAGCTTCAAAGGTAAACTCAATGAATTTGAGATGGACAATCTTATAATTAAGACTCCAACATAAATTTTAAAAGTATAAATATATACAAGTCAATAGAAAAGGGCTCAAATAAAAGCAGTCGATGATAACGGGGGCAAAGCAAGTGTGAATGAATCTTGTTTTTGTTTTTGTTTTTTTGGTACCAGGGATCGAACTCAGGTCCTGGCGCTTGCACAGCAGGTGGCAAAACCACTGAGCTAAATCCCCGGCCCTAGTGTGAATGAATCTTAAGGAAATACTTTTCCTATTTAAGTGATTTTTTATTTATACAAATGAAATATGAAGTCTTAGCTGTTGTTGTTCTTTCCCTGACTGCAGTGGGCAACTTCTATGCCTTGTATAAGTTCCATCATGTCACCCATAATGACTTATTATTGGATTTCTCTGGTTTCACATCTGTGTCATCTGCTAGACTTTAAGCACTTTGAGGACAGGATGTTTTTCATTTTTGTGTCTCCAACACCCTGATTCCGAGCCTGGTACATAGTAGGTGCTCAATAATGTTTCTGAATGGATGATATCCTTTAATGTCCTGTGATGGAAAGAGCAACAGTTAAACAAATGTTCCTGTGAGAGTTATGTCAAGCCAATTTAGGGCCCTGCAGAAGAAAAAGAACTGTAAATTCCCAGCTCCTAAATCAAAGGTTGAAAGCTCACTCCTCCCTAGCCATAGCTCCTTGATATGGCTGCTGATTAATAATCTGTTACATCCTCGAAAGGGGTCATTTCAAGGTAACCCAGTGGAGCTCCCATGACCTATTGACCTTGTTATATCACCAAAAAGGAGCTAACTTTGGGTCAAAGGATAGCAGAATATTTTGCTGTGATTCACATATTACCCAGAAAACTTTGGCTTCCTGGAATTCATAATAAAAATTTCAAATCCACAGCAATAACTTTCAAACTTCAGAATTCTTGCTAACACAGCAGAGTAACACTTGGATACTATGCCAGGCCTCCTGACCTTTTGTTAATTGCAAAATAAACAGATCTCCAATTTAGCAGGGACTTCTCCTTTTATGGGCTCCCTGCAGTGTAGGCACTGCTTGAATGGTATTTATTTCTGCCATATTTGCTTTCCAACACTTGTTCAGAGCAGGAGGCAGGTGTCTGAAAATGGAAGGAATAGGAACTGGAACAAGAGGAGAAAAGCAGGTGCCTTAACATCTTGAATAAAGTGTCCAACTTACTTTTCAAAAGAGGCTGAGGTGCTGCAAGGATGTACACAGATGAAACCTTATTTGAAATAATGTTCAAAAACCATTTCTGAGACATATTGTGCCCAGTCCTGCTCCACATAGTTCACCATCCATTAGGCAAACCACGTTTATACAAAGTGATACGCACTGTTACAGAAGCATGGAGCAAGGGCTAAGACAGCTCAGATGCTACATAACTGTTCTCCTTTAGCCAGTGCTAGTGACTGGTGTAGTAATAAGGCTGGGAAGGCCTGTGGTGGCAGCATGAAGGTCTTGCTGCAGGTTGTAGGTCTTCTCAGTTTTGCAGGATTAGAAAGGTAATGTTTTGTGCTGCTCTAGGGCTGATCATACTCCAAGGGACTGACTCATTATGAATCCGAAAGACTCAGAATACTAATACTAATAAAAGACTAAAATGGATTTACTATGGGCCACAAAATAGTCTAAATACTTTACATGAGTTATCTCATTTAATACTCATAGCAACATGATAAGTAAAGCACTATCACCCCCTTCATTTTTAAGTAAGTAAACAAAGGTTTTCAAAGGTTATGGCTTGTTCAGGTTGGTCAAGCCAGGATTTTCATAGTGGTCTGTTTGATTCTAAAGCCCATCTTCTGAACATTTATACACTCAGTCATTCATTGTTTTATAGTGAAAAACAGAGTTCTTGGCCACTTTGTTCATTCTTTCCCCAAAAAGGAAGATGATGGAAACTGAGCTCTCCTGAAGATTGATGAGTGCCAAAATCAGGAGAAAGAGCTCAATAAATATCTTACATGAATATATACTTAGGAACTCTCAAATCACGCTAGCTTAGTGAATTAGACTCCTTCACCCCTGCTCAATAGGTCCCAGACTTTAAGTTGACCAGTCAGGACACTTTTTCCTGTTAAAATTCCAATAATTAACATGAACTCTGCAAGCCTACATTTCCTGGCCTTGAGTGCCCATATTTGGGCCCTCTCTTAAACCCAATCAGCAACTAGGGTCTCAGATACTATCTTTACTCAATTTCTTCCAGCCTTCTTTTAAAGGTTCCTTTCTCAAATTCTACCCCATTGCCTTAGGGCTGCTCCACCTATGAGACTGGCCCTCCTAGAACTCTTGATGACTTCAATTTTACCTGAGTTACCCATGTCCTTTGAATTACCAGCTATCATAATCAAAGCTCAATAATTTATTCATTAAACTAATCTTTACCTCGTGCCTACCTTATGCCAAGCACTGTGCTAGGGGCTAGGGATATAGAACAATCACTTAGATTTATCAGTCAGGTCTGGACAGAAAGCAGATTGTACATTCAAATTGAGTAATCTGCAGATAATTTCATAAAGGGGAAATTTACAAAAGCAGGAGTAGAGTGGAGGAACCCCAGGAGAAATGGAGTTGTACTTTGGAAATAGTAACAGCAGGGAGCCACCATGTCCCTAGGCTTGAAGGGCAACGACAGAGAACTACATGAAGAGTGTGGCTTTAGAAGAGCTGTGGGCCTAAGTGGAGGTGATATAGTTACTGCTGATATTCAGCTCATCAAGAGAGAGCCTGGGGAATAAATATCTCAACTTTGTTCTCTCCCCACTCTCCAATCTACAATTGGTGCCAAACACAGCCAGAAGCCAGGAGGCAAAAGGAGCTCATTAATACAATCCATATAGGTCAGTCTCCTGTGGTGCAGAGCAAGGTGAAGAATGGATCTGAGGGCTGGGATGTAGCTCAGGGGCACTGTGCCTGGCTTGCAAGCACAAGGTCCTGAGTTCGATCCCCGGTACCAGAAAAAAAAAATGGATCTGAATGTCCAGTACCATTCAGCAACAAAATTATTTTCTTCCTAGACCCAATCTCCTCTACTCATGGTTCCTTCCATTTTCTCCCTCCTCTTTAACTCCTACTGCCGAAGACTCAGCTTGTTATCATTCTATGTGAGTCATCCCAGTCTTAACATTAAGTGGGCTTCCCAAAAACTCCATGACTAATTAGTGACATAACCAGATCACACATCTGACCTCCTTACCCTCAATGCAATGTATTTTCTCCCATAATTACCTCATATTATGTAAGACAGCTAAGTACTAGTCAGATGATGATGATTATTATGATAGCTGTCATGTTTTGAACTGTCATGGTGTGTTAGAAACTATGGCATGTGTTTTACATATAATGCCTCATTCTGAGAACAGTGTGGCTTCCATAGGTGTCTAATACTCAGGCAGAAAAGGTCCTTATTTCCAGTGGACAAATGAGACTAAAGACCAGCTTCTTACCTTTACACATAGCAGAACATTTTTATGGGTCCCATTTCCATTCTGCCTCTGTCACCCTTGAATTGCTGTGTACCAGATGCAAAGAGGATGTAGTTAACACATTCTAATTATGAGCTCTAGGAAGAGAGCTGCTTTTATGGAATGCACTCCTGCTGCCACTTTGGCTTCTGTTACAGACTGCTGAGTGGGCTAAATGCTCTCTGAATGCCCAAGGGGCACCCTCGAGATCTGAACATGCAAACAGAGAAGGTTAATTATGGAACTTGAGAACCAGCATGGTTCTAGTTAGAGCCTTAAAGTCCTGAAAGGCAAGGTAGGTGTTTGGGGAAAACCTCAGAGTGCACCTAAGGGTCAAAGCAATTTCATCAATCTAGTTGCATTCATCTAGTAGAGGCCCTGCCAACATTACAGAATCAGCAAAGAAGCCAACATCTCTACTTGCTAGGCCTTCCCCAAAGAGCTAAACAAAAGCAAAGCAGGTACTCTTACATATATGCAGAGCCATTTACCCTTAAGTATCAAATGTTTGTCCAAGAATGTATAATCTCCATCAGCTTGGAGTCTATTGTCTGCTGCCCTCCCCAACTCAACTGTTCTGTAGCACCCAAGAGCCTGATGTATAGTAGGGGCTCAATAAATATTTGCTAGGTGAATGGATGAATGAAATGGAAGGTTTCTTCTGCTGCCCAAAGACTCATATTAATTCCTATGGCTATCTCAGTTGGAAATTTCTCTGGACATCTGGAAGACACTGTCTCTCCCATTCACTCCTGTACTGCATTTAGTACTTTACCTTTCCCAGCGTGTTTTCCAATTATGGTCAAAATAAGTCCTTTTCCTAGCATTTGTTCAGACTGAAACTACTCAGAAAAGTTGAATAAATATATTAGACCTCTTTTAAAAATGTAGAGATTTACCCTTTTGCATTTGGATACCTTAGTATTGTAACTGAGTTTCAGAGAGTTCCCAGAAGGAGAAGATAACAGGCCTAAGCCTCACTTGACACACAGTTAATGTTAACTGTTTCTGTAAATGTTGACTCTGCACTACCGAGCTGTTCATTATTCAACTGCTGCCCCAGCTCTGGAGATGTGGGGCAACTGACAAGATGGGTAATGAGCTTTCATTTTCTTTATACAAAGTTAATTAAGGAAGTCGGTGGTCTCCACTTATTTTGCAGCTTATTCAGATCAGTAATCTCTCTTCCTTGCAGAGAGAGTCTTTCCTATGGCTGAAGAGCCAGGGCCAGAAATAGAACAAGTTTAGCTGCACTGTATTGCTCAGGGGAAGGACATGCCATTACACCAAGGATTTGCAAGCTGGTCAATTTACAGCAAGCAAGTCAAACCAGACAAAGCAGTGTTCTAATTTTCTAATAGATTTTCTTTCCAGACACTTAACTGAGATCACCAAGGTGATCTACTTACACTAACTAGATTTCCGTCAAACTTGCAGAACCTTCTAGTAAGTTCTTTGAGACAGGGACCAAGTCTGTCTTATTCACTGCTGGAGTCTCAGTGTGTAGTTCAGTGTCTGGAACATAGTAGGCAGCCAACAAAGTATTGTTGAATAAATACTTTCTAGACCAATTTCTAGTCCATTTACTAGCTCAATATTACAATAAATATTTTAGGAACCTCCCTGAAGAAAGACCAATGGTAAGAGTGACGATAAGCAACTTCTGTTCTTGTTTGATCCAAGCAGTCATCTGTGTGAGTTTTGTGGTTATTCATTCATGTAATAGTTATTGAAACACATACCATGTGCCAAGTACAGGAGACACAAGGGTGAGTAACTGTGGTCCCTGCTGTCATGGAGATCAGTCTTTCCAGGGAACAGACAATAAAATAATTACAATGCTATCTAATAAGTGCTAGGAGAGAGGTGGCCCTGAGGGGCAAATGCACACAAAAGAGGGACATCCAATTCAGACAGGGAGATCAGGGAAGACTTTATAGAAGAGGTGAGAATTAAATGGATTTTTGAAGGCAAGTGGGAGTCAGCCAGATGAAAAAGAAGAAAGGCATTCTCAGCATGTTTTAGGCACAGACAGGTAAAACTAGCATGATTTTCCAAGGAGCTAGAGATAGCTGATAGTTACTGCCAGATAATCATTTGCTGTGGGATGCTAGCCTGTGCAAGGTAGGATACTTTGCAGAAATATCTCTGAATTTTATTCACCAAATGCGAGGAGCACCTTACTTTCCCCCAAGTGTGACAACCAAAAATGCTTCCAGACATTGCCAGATGATCTTGGTTGGGGGACCGCCCCCAGTTGAGAAACACTTAGAGTCAAAGGTATGTGTGAGTAAGTGATTAGAAACGAGGTTGGAAAGCCAGGCAAGGTCCAGGTCATGAAAGTCATGTGTGCCATGATAAGAAGATTGGACTTTATCCTGAAGATCACAAGAAGCCCTTGAAGGATTTCAAGCAAGAAGATAATGTCCTTGGATGTGGGTTAGGAATGTTGCTCTGGCAGCAGTGTAGAATATAAATTTGAAGGGAATGTGTGGCAAGACTGGAAACAGAGTAATGAAGTAGGAGACTCTTGCAATCATTTAGAAGTGATGAGAGCTAGTGTCAGGGCAAAGGTAATGGGAACAGAATGAAGGAGGAAGATCTGAGAGCTACGAGGAACATTCAAATCTTTATGAGTTAATGATTCAAAGATGTCAGGGGATGAGGGAAACCATGCAACTTCCAACTGGGTAGTTTCAATGATAGGTTAAGTTATGGGACCATTTACAAGCACAGGGACCATGGGAAGAAAATCAGATTTGAGGAGGATCATACATTCCATTACTGACATGTTGAGTCTGAGCTACTATGGGACTTTCAAGAGCAAATGTCCATAGGGAATTTGCTCTACTGGAGAGGGTTATGCAGAGAGTTTTGGGAGGCACCAGGACAGATGGTTTCTGAAAAGGAGCTATACAATAGCCTGTCATATACGTCACATTTACTACTAAACTGCTTCAGAGGCTTCTCTTGCCTTCATTCATGTAATGAACATTTACTAGGTACCAGATTTAATGTAGGTACAGGGGATACAACAGAATGTAAGACAAGGTCTTGCCTTCCGAGTTCTAACAATCCATAGAGGGACCCATACAAGTCAACATACATTGGTAATGCAATTTGCTAAGTGCTATGGCAATGTATACTGCAAAAGTAAGAGAGGAGAGGCAGCTAATGGAATGAGTATAAGTACAAAAGGCGAGGAAAGGAAGTGTATTGGTGAAAGGCAATATGAGGAGAGGTGGAAAATTGTAACCAGCTGTGAGAATTCAACTTGCAAGCCTCCAACTATGGCAGGGTGTTTCAATCTCAGAAATTTGATATTTTGGACCAGATAATTCTTTGTTGTAGGGCTGTCTTGTGCATCACAGGATGTTTAAGAGGATCCCAGGCCTCTACTCACTAGATACCAGTGGCACTTTCCCCCTACTTGACAACCCAAAATGGTTCCAGATGTTGCCACATGTCCCCTGAGGAGGACAAAATTACCTGGTTGAGAACCTCTGAACTACAGGGAACATCACTGATCAAGAGTCCCAGATGTTGTGCTCTGAAATTCATCAACCTGTTTGTACAAAGCTGCACTTCCCAGGGGTTGTTTCTAGCTGAGGGTCTGAGCAGAGCATGCATACTAAGGCAGGCCTGTTGTGAAGAGGTACAGACTCTGGCTCACATTTGCCCTGACCCAAGTTTTCTTTGACTGTATGAGAGTCTAGGATGTTCCCACCCAGCCTCTACACTTCCCCTTTAAACCTAGGGTCAGATTTACCTCACTGCCTGATGACTCTCGCAGTCACCTCTGGCTTCCTCCCATTCTCTTTCCCCCTAATGAAATCCTTGTACTTTAAATCCCATCTTGGGCTCTGCTTCTTAGAAATCACAAATCTGCCTCTCTGAAATCACAAATATGTGGGTTCAAATACTGATTCATCTCACCAGCTGTGCGAACTTGAGCTTGTTGCCGTATTTCTCTGAGCCTCAGTTCACTCATGTGTAAAGCGAGGGTAATAGTATCTGCAGAGTTCACTCATATGTAAAAATGAGGGTAAGAGTATCTGCTTCAGAAGGCAGCTATGAGGATTAAATGAAATAGCACATTCAAAATATTTAGCATAGTGCTAGATACTATGTAAGAGCTCAGTAAATTCTGAGTTATGTGCGGATTAGGTGTTCTGAGTCAAGTGGACAGGAGGGAACATCAGCATGATGGTGAGAAATGTCACAGAAAGGTGGGAAGGGACATGAAATGTTATAAGCATTTCAGGGTTGCTGAAACAAAGCACAAAGCAGGAAATGACATGAGTGGCAGGCAGGTCCCAAACAGAATAATTATAGTCCCTTCAACCTTTGTATTGCAAGTTACATTCTCCTGTTCTTTCATCATCTCCTTGGAGCTTTCTTCAATGTCACTACATCTGCCTTTAAGCTAAAAATGCAAACCTTCACAAAAGCTCCATCCAAGTTCTCTAATTCAGAATCTGACTAGTTTGGAGTGAGACTGCAGGGTCTGTTGCTTCACAGTTCCTCCCCCTCGGGAGTCCAATTTATACAGCCTTGAATGGGGATTACTTGGAGGGAAAAGATCTAATCGCTACTTGGCCCTTGCCCTGAAAACTCTTTCATTCAATCCAAAAACATTAACAGGAACCATTTTTCCCCTAAGGAGAGTTAATCATTGCCCCAACCTCCTCCTCTCTGCTCTCCCCTCCCCCTCACAAGAATAATCCAAACATGCTCATGAGCCTGAGAATTGAAAAAATCAGCAATAATGTGGCAATATGTGGATGTTCACCGGCTAAGATTTGAATTCTAATCCGAGCCCCATCACTGAGCAGCTATCCAATCTTAGGCTAGTGAGCCTCTGAGCCTCCCTTTCCTTTACTATGTAATGGAGGCAATAAACGGGCCATGGATGAGATAGCATTTTGGAAACTACAAAGTTCTAGACAAGTTATTATTCAACTGGTGTCACTTTAGGGTCTAAAATTGCCTCTCTGATGCCCTTCAGGGTGCTCTATGCCTCACATGACATTCTCACCCAGGCAATAGATATGAAGAAATCCAGCTGGTCTTATAAGCAGACAGAAGAATACCTGCCCAAAGCCTTTGAGAAATTTTTTTTAAAAAGTGTAAGCAAAAAAGAGTTGGTAATTCCAAGCTTTGGGCTGGTTTGTCATTCAATGGGATTCCCTATACCCACTTCTGAGAATTTAGCTATTCCGCTTCCACTTCCATTCTCCCTAGCTTACTTGGCTTAGGACTGACTTCATCCATTCAGGCAGAAAGTCATTCTCTCTATATTTTTGTCTCCTTATTTACTGACTGTCTTCCATATTATAAATGTAACCTCTTCAAGATCAGGTGTGTGTGTGTGTGTGTGTGTGTGTGTGTTTTGCTGTTAGATTCATTGGTATATTTCCAGTACTTTGCATGGTATCTGGCACATACTAGGCACTCAATCAATCTCTGAATGAGTGCATCAGTCAGTGAATAAATGCGTGAATCAGTAAGTATCTATAATGCTTCCTAGATGGACTTTCATCTTCTCTTCTTTTTTTCCCCCATCCTCTATTCTTTAATCTTGTACGCATTTCCCTATCAGGCTGTACCCGGGTGGCGGTAGGGGTAAGAGGATATCGACTTTGAAGAAGTGGTGAAGGAGCATGAACTCCACCCACAGGAGTGGAAGAATAATAGTGAGATGCCTTAACGTGTCTCGAACCATCTACAAAAAAACTGTGTGGAAACTGTAAACACAGGTAGACTTTTTCAGTGTTTTCGGAGGAAAGCCAATCCTACAAATGCTCCTCAACAAAAGGGTTCCATGATCAAGTACATTTGAGCAATACTGCAAGTTTAAATCTACACTCAGTGCACCCACAGATTTGTGATATACATCCTCATATTAAAGGCTTTGGGATGTCAGATAGTAAAGGAACGCACTCAATTATGGAACACTTTTATCATATAATACTTGCGGAAAATATTTTAGAAAATACTGGTTTAGGAAATAACCACAGGAAAGTTATCAGCTTTTTGGAAGCCTTAAATCACTTCCCCAGGTTTGTTTTTAAAAATTATTTTCTGCTTGTTTCCACTTAGTTATCACCAGTAAAGCCCAAAAACAAAAGGGAGCTTTAAAGGGAAAGGAGCCTGGGTATGTAATAGGAGCCAACGAAATTGGAGTTAAGAAAAAGGCTTGAGAGTCTGGCTCAGGCAGAGAGGAACCCAAGTAGAAAAATCAGGTAGTGGTATCTGTGAAAAATCAAGCTTCTTATGAATCACTCTCTCAAAGACTAGAATAAGTCTCTCTCTCTTCACACTCTACTGAAATTGTACTCACCAATGGACTCTTCATTGCAAAACCCGATGTACATTTTTCAGTCCTTAGCTCTCAGATGTATCTGACACACTCAGCAGTTGTTCATTTTTGATGAAGACTCTTTACTTGCCCCCGTCTCCGTGTCCTCAGGTCTGACAATCCTTAAACAGCAGTGTTCTAGAGGCTGTGTCCCAGGCTCCCTTCTAACCTGACGCATCATCCCGATGGCTACTCTCACTCCTCTCAAGGCCTCAACTACCATCTGTAGACTGATAGCTCCCCAGATGTATATTAGGATCATGGCCTTTTTTTCTTTTCTTTTCCTTCCTTTTCTTTGTGGTGCTGGGGATGGAACCCAGGACCTGACACATACTAGAGGAGTGTTCTGACACTCAGCTACATCCCCAACCCATATAACATAATCTTTTCTGTTGGTTTTCAAGTCTGTATATTCAACTTCCTTCTTGTCATTTAGATTTGGATATCTCAGAACTACCTTATACTCAACATCACAGAATTTGAGTTCGTCCTCTTTCCTTAAGCTCCGAGGACAGCACCTCCATCCTCTTAGCAGCCCAAGTGAAAGTTCTAGAATCAACCTAAACTCCTCTCTCTCCTTCTCCACATTTCATCAATCATCAAATCCTGCCAATGAAATTTCATAAGTATTTTTTAAGTCCATCCACCTCTTCATCCCTATTGCTACTGTCACACTTTCATTGGGTTGTCAGGTTCAGACCAACACCTCACTGGACTCACTGCCTCTGATGTTGCCCTTCTCCCCAAATCCATTTGGTCACGTCACAAAAGAATGCAACTCACTCTTTGCAATACGGATCTTAATATCTCTGCTTAAACACTTCAGAATGCCCTGAAGAAAAATCAAAAACTCTTCCACTTGATTTCCAAAGGCCTTCATAATCAGATCTTACTTTCATAATATAATGTGATGATTAGAGTTAAGCAAGACTGATTGGGTTCAAATCCAAGTTCTACTAGTTAGTGGCTGTGTGACTTTGAGCAGGTTAAATTCTCTATGCCTCGGTTTTCTTACCTGTACAACAGAAGGAATTATAATACATACCTTGTAGGATTGTTATGAACATTACAAAAGTTAATATACACATAGTTTTCAGAATAGTATTCTGTGTTAGCTTTCAGTAGTAGCAATATATCTTCAAACTTATCCCTTGCTACTCCTACCTACCTCTCTCTCTTCCCCTTTTGAAAATTTTTGTCTCATGCCATATGCTCATTTTAAACTGTGATGGCTTTTAGTATATTCACAGAATTTTTTGTTCATCATCATGATCAACTTTAGAACATTTTCATGAACCCAGGAAGAAACCCTAAGCCCCTTAGCCTTAAGCAACTATTAATGTATGTCCTTTCTCTGTGAATTTACCTCTTCTGGACTTTTCATATAAGTGGAATCATATACTATGTGATCTTTTGTGTATGCATCATGTTTTCAGAGCTCCTCTGTGTTGTAGCATGTATCAGTGTTTCATTCTTTTTCAGGTCTGCACCATGTCGTCTTTCATTACCTGACCTTTATATGTGGCATACCCTCTGACAGTAATACCTCGTCTCTACCACCAGCCCCATCTGTATGACTAAGTCCCACCCAAACTTCAATTCTGTTGTTCAGATGGAATGATAAGATTTCCTCCTGGAAGCTCTGTTGATTCCCCCTGCTGGCCTCCCAGTGTACCCAGTTTGGATTCAGTACTGCTCCCTCAGTATCTTGCACTTTCTCTTGCTACTTGTTTATTTATCTGTCTTTCTATTTGGCATGTAGCTGAAAGGCTGGGGCCATGTGTATATACTGCTCATATCCAGTGCCTAGCAGAGTATGTGGCACACAGTAGGTGCACAATAACTTTGATGCATTAGTGAAATGTGACTATGAGTCGCCATTCAGAACACAAAAGTGGAAATTCAGGGGGGAGAGTGAGCCTGTGGAGTTTTTCTGTTGTGCTATAAGACTAAACTTTCTGAACACTGCTGTCTTCAAACCATATGTTGTCAGATCGTGGGCCTGTTTTTCTTCTGCAAGATGAAGGGTTCATCTGAGTAATCCCTACAATCCCTTTCAGCTCTGACACTGATTGCTTACAAGTATATGTTTAATTAGTCTCATAATTATGAAGGCAAGCCAAAAGCAGGACAAATGCATTAAAATACACTTCTATCAAATTAACGCAAAATGGCATGATACAAAATAGTACATGTTTTTCTTAAAGCATTAACAGTGTGGTATTAACTGAGGTCAGGTAAACAAAAAAATTAAAATGATGTCTCACATTAGAATGGATAAGAAATATAGCCTCCATCAACAAGAGGTTTCCAAATCCTCTTTTAATCAGTTCTATCTTGACACTTGATTGAAATATTAGCTGTAAGTGCACCTGCATTTATCAGCATTTAAAAGGCCTGAATTAATTTCCTTACGCTGGTCTGACTTTGTAAGATGGAATGGGAAGAAGGAGGCACCACTCCCTCTCAGAGAAGCACTTTCCGGCTCCATCAGCCAGGTCTAAGCTATTATGTGTGGGCTTCTTGCTAAGGAACATCACTGCAGCTCCCTCTAGATCAGCACTGCTCTCCTTTAGAGCAGCCAGAGCCAAAGGTGAGCAGAAACAACCAGAAAGTTGAGAATTACAGCACATTCTACATGCTGAATCTAGAGATTCAATAATAGTAACTTCCACTTATGGAACACAATATTGACCCTTTAGACATGTCAACTTTTGTAACGTCCATAACAATCCATGGGATTATTATTATTATTATTATTGAGATTTTAAATGAGAAAACTGAGCCAGAGAAGGTCAGTGATTGTCCAAAGTTGTGCAACTAATCAATGACAGAGCCAGAATTTAAAACCAGTCCTTTCTGAATATGGCAGTGAAATCTATAATGGTGCAGGGATATATGCCTCCCACTATTTAATAATTGTTATGTATGTATCTTTTCCCCCCACCTTATTATGTGTTCCCACTGGGTTTGTACCACCAGCACCTAGCATGATTTATTGATTTCTTCAAAACAGATGCATTCAGTGTATACTATGTGCTAAACCCTGGGCATGCAACAGAGAACAAGGCAGTAAGATCCCTAGTCTAGTGGAGCTCACATCCAGGTAAAGCAGACAGACAAGTAAATACACAAAATTTTCTAGGAAAAAAAATCACAGTATGTGTTTAAGAGTAATTTGGGAGACTGAAGGTACAACTCGTTGGTAAAACATGTGCTTAGCACCTGGGTTCAATCCCCAACACTACAAGAAGAAGCAAGAGGAAGGGGTGGGGGAGGGGAGAGGAAAAACTGGAGGAGGAGGAAGAGGTGAAGGAGGGGGAAGAGGAAGAAGTGGAGGAAGAGGAAGAAGTGGAGGAGGAGGAAGGGGAAAAAAGACAGCAACAAAGCAGCTGAGAGTTGCAGGTGAAGGGAGGACATGGGGTGCAGAGGAGAGCAGAGCAGTGGTTTTTTAGGCTAAACGGATCGAGAAAAGCTTCTCTGAGTAGGTGACAATTCACTTGAGCTGAGACCTAAATGATGAAAAAAATGATGGGCAAGAACTGAAAGACAAGAAAGAGTCAACCATAAGAAAAGTCAGAAGAATGTTCCAGGCAGAGAAAGTAGAAAGTACAAAGGCGGGAGAGGGTTTTGCAGGATGACAAAGAAGACTAACAAGGCGGGGGTGGGGGGGACACGGGACGGGACAGGACCGGAAGGATGAGCCTGTCGGAGCGGAGAGGGCCGCTCCCGTGGTACCCACGTTTAGGACTGGGACTGCTGCCCCCTACTGATTTCTGACGGGAGTCAGGATTGGAGAAACGTATTTTTCAAGGAAGATATTTAGAGGCTTTGGGAAGAAAACCAAGGGCCTTTCCAGATTCGCTTTTTCTTTTTCTCTGGGAATCCCCTCCTTTGCAGTCAGCCCACTACCATATTTTCCTACCCCACTCTTTCCTGTTTCCCACTTTCTCTTCCTTCTCTCACACGTAACACAATTTGAGCAGAAACACTCGCCTTCAACAACTCCTGGTCCCATGAGACAGCCAATGTATGCCTTAGTCCTCCAACACCCAAGACTGTGACTCACAAAACAGGAGGGAGTAGTGGCGACAGTGGCAGCAGCAATGTCCCAGCTTGAGCTTAAAGCTCAAAGCCTTCTTCTGCTTGACACCTGGAGGGAGGCAGGCAATTTTAGCTTAACTAAAGCAGCGGTTTGGAGAGCTGAACTTCTTAAACTCTGGCGAGCAGTAAGGAAAGCAGGACTCAGAAAAAGCAAACACTGGGGAGCAAGAAGTACAAGTACAGCGTCTGCCCCAACAGCAGACAGGCCCGGTGGAGGACTCAGTTTGAAACACACACACAGGTTTCAGAGAGTACCACAGCGCCTTTTCCTCTCTTGAAAGCTGGTTCCAACAGTTCTTACTCCCGACTGCCCCACTGTGGAGAAACGCTGTGGGAAAACGTTCAAGTAAGGGCTCCCTGCGAGGACCTTGCACTGCCCTCGCCTGACTTCAGAGCCCTAGCAGCCCTTATTTTCCATTTCCTCCACTGTTGAAGGAGCTCAGAGGAAGGGCTTTTGACACCTGTGCAATAGCGTCGTCTTTACCTCTCTTTATGAAAATTTAAGGCCAATAAACTAAAGTAGACATTGGACTTGGCATTTTTGAAAAAGAACAAAAGTTGCACAGGAAAAGAGGAGAAAGGAAATAATAAAGATGAAAGTAAAAATAAATAAATTAAAGGTTGTAAAAACTGAGATTAATAAATTCAAGAGCTGGTCCCTTGAAAGGGCTAATAAAGTAGATAAAATTCTGGCAAACCTATGCAAGAAAAACACACACAAAATTAGAAATGAGAAAGAGGCTCTAACAGCCAATATAAGCAATATTTTTAATTGTGAGGAAATTCTATGCACAATTGTATGCTAATAATTTTAAAACTATAGAGTAATGGATACTTTATCTTACAAAATGTAAAATATTAAAATTCATACAAACGGAAAATCTAAATAAATTATAACAGGAATAAATTGAGAAACTTGTGACACAAGGTTGCTAAACAAAAGAAGTACTCTGAAACTTTCAAAGAAGAAAACATAGAAAAATTAAGATGTACCTAGTTCATTCCATGAAAAAACTATGGTCCTGATTCCAAAATCTGATAAAGGTGAAATAAAACATGAAAAACAGAGGCCAATATGAATGATATTGTAGTTTACATATCCAAAAATATGTTTAGTAAACATATATATATATATATATTTTTTTTTTCTTTTTTGGTACCGGGGATTGAACTTAGGACCTTCCACTTGCAAGGCAGGCACGGTGTCACTGAGCTAAATCCCTGGCCCTAGCTAACACAATTTAACAAAGCTTGAAATCAAAGAGCAAAGCATCACAATCACAAAGGATTGATCTTTTGAAAGCAACAATGGTCCAGCCTAGGGCACTCCATTAGTATAATGCTAAATATGGACTAAATCAGTGCTTCCCAAATTTTTCATAGCATATGTAAAAAATGAAGATAATTTTGGGACCACAGAGGTATGCAAATGAGGCTGTTCCTAGCTGGAGGTGGGGAGAAGGGATTTCTGGCAATTCCAAGCCCACTGGCCACAATGAAAGTTGAGAGGATGGATATATTGGCACATCAATAACTAAGCATGTTTTTCACAGTATTTACCAAGTAGTAAGGCAAGGGAATGAACCAATCAGAATGTGCAATGAATGCTGAGCCATAGCATTTCATCAGGGTCTTGCTGGTCCCTTGTTGTGCCAGGTCTCGTGCTTTAGCTGGTAGGAGCAGAGCAGGTATGTGGAAGGACTTCCAGGAAATAGCTGGGGCCCTAGTAGCCTGCTATGGAATGTTTCACTGTTTTAAGTGGCATGACTGTTGTGGTGTGTGCCAGCTGAATATCAACACTACCCACAAACTACCGCCAATTGTGTGCCTGGGTTGGGAAGTACTGAGTTACACTGCACTCTGCATATTTTAGTACTTATCACGGTATATTGGCATGACTGGCATCGTGGCCTTCTACTGATGAGTTGGTGACATTATTCATGTTGTCTCTCCAGCACCCTCACAGAGTATTTGACATATGGTTGAAGCTTAATAAATGTTTGGCAGATGGATCAAAAATCATTTCCAAGAAACAGCCAAAAGAGGAAATCATAGCATTTAATACATTCTGTAAAACATGATATGAATACACACACAAGACATATGAATAACATGATAAAGAACATTGATTTTAAACACAAGGCAAAATTATGCGTAACTGAAGAAATGTTCAAAGTTTTTCTCTGAATTGTGTTCACATTTCCCCACAAGGCCACTGTTGCTCTCTAAATCCAGTGCCACCTCCAGCACATGGAACTGAGGTCTAAGAGAAGGGATAGGTAAGGAAGAAGCAACTGGTTACAAAAGCCTGTCACAGGAGTGCGCCCTCTACTGGAGGGGTGAAGGAACGTCATCGTTACTAGTCTGCTACTGTGACACCTCTTGCAACTAGACTGAACTGATTTACAAACTCCCTTTTCTGCACTTGATGGGGGACATTGCTCAGGACTTCAAAACATCTGCGCTTCCAAGGCTAAGCCTTCGGTGCTTTGCAGGCAGCAAGTGCGGCCTATCTGGTTGGCTTTTCTAAAGACACAAAACTATATGCCAAATGTATAATAATTACGACAGCATGGTGAATGTGCAGAAAATGTGCTTAAGAATCTGCTGTGAAGGGAAACATTTCATTCTCAAAAAAAAAAGACTCTTTTCTTCCTTTTATTGGTAAGCGCTGAATATTAGGCATGCTTTTTTTCTAAGAGTTGAAAGGTACCAAGGTATATGATTGCCATGGAAAAATAGGAGACCCAAATTAGGTACTGGCAGTATTTTTCACTTTCATTTATGTGTGAATTTTTAATATAAATGTGGGGACATAATGCATTAATGTGAGTCAAAATGTTTCAATGAACAAATTTCAGCAATTCAATTTTGTAACTATTATCATCATTATTATTATCATTACTATACTGAGAATTCAACCCAGGGAATGCTGAGCTACATCACCAGTCCTTTTTTGTAAGACAGGGTATGCTAGTTATGTTGCCCAGGATGACTTCGAACTTCTAAATATATATATATATATATATATATATATATATATATAGAGAGAGAGAGAGAGAGAGAGAGAGAGAGAGAGAGAGAGAGAGAGAGCGCTCCAAAATGTATATACACTTCAGGAAAAGAAAAACTTGTATAAATATTTTACTATGAGACTAATACAAGTTACCGTTGACCTCTACAATTACAGGAGGTGCTCAAACCGGTGGCCAGCAGCTTCCAGGCATTTATTAGTACAGTGAACTGCTGCTTGGGCAACTTTGGTCACTGAGATTGCTATACATGTATTTTCAATTTCTTCTCTAAGGGCCTGCAGTGTGGTGGATTTTCTGTGATATACGACATCCTCTAGGGTCCCCCATATGAGGATAACACCATGTGTTGAAAAAATATCATACTATTTTTCTTTTCCTGAAGTGTGTATATATATATTTTGGTGGGGCCTCTCTCTCCCTCTCCCTCTCTCCTTCTCTCCCTCTCCTCTCTCTCTCTGCCTCTCTATGTCATATATATATATATATATATATATATATATATATATGGATAATATTAGAATATTAGGCCTGGCTCACTTCATAACAGTTACAAGTAATCCTTTACAATGTTTTTTTCTCTTGCAGTACTGGGGATTGTACCAAAGGCCCTCACACTGAGGTATATCCTAGGTCCATGCCTTTTCTTTTTTATTTTGAAACAGGGTCTCACCAAATCTCTAAATTGCCTAGGCTGTGGTTGAACTTGTGATCTTCTTGCTTCAGCTTCCCAGAGTTCTGGGATCACAAGCATGCATCACCACAGCTGGCTACCTGTTACATTTTTGTGGACAATGCTTGCATTTGGATTTTTAAAAAAAGAAAGAAAATTTCTTATTAATGACAATTAAATGGGTGTTGGTAACATTTTATCATCCAGTTAGAGTCTATCAATTCACTATACTTCTCATGAAAATTCATATATATATAGTTTGGTTTTTGGTACCGGGGATTGAACTTGGGTCCTTTCGCTTGCACAGCAGGCAGCAAAACCACTGAGCTAAATCCCCGGCCTGAAAATACATATTTTAATGTCTGTCTTCTGTGCTGTTCCTATAATTTTGCTATTAAATACATTAAACTATAAAAAGTATATTAAAAAAGAAGCAAAATAAATATGCCTCCTCTCATTTTAATACTATTTTAAAGCTTCTGATCAATTCAAAGATGAAAAATAAAGAGGATATAGCTATTAGACAAATTACCATAGAAATACAAAACCCTAAAAATTAATTATACATGACAAGGCATATTATGCTTATAAAGAAGAGTGCAAAATGATTGGAAGACATAACCAAAAGCCCTTACCCTCAACCACATATACCTGTTTTGTATGGCTGTTGATACTATTATACTATTTTCTAACATGATTATCAAATTACGGCTGTAAGAAAAGGCCATGTTCAAGTGGTTAAAGCATGGATGGAGTTTCCCTGGAAACCAATAATTATTCCAGATTACCAACCATCTAGGCAAAGGCAGGTCACAGGTATGCAAGAAAACAATTTGTCTTTTTCTAAGTCTGCTCTCTATAATTCACACATCAGAGGTTTCAGAAGTTCTCATCTTATGCTCCTGGGTGGTAGTGGGCTGCAGAGATTTCCTTGTGGAAATAGGTAGGGACCGAGCATGAGATGAGACTCTGAAAAGCAAGACTAATGATAAGGTTTCACTTTTTTCTCCATGTTTATTTATCTGCTGTTATTCTCCTGTCACACACACATATATATATATATATATATATATATATATATATATATATATGTAGAAAGAGAGAGAGAGAGAGAGAGAGCAGTGCTGGGGATGGAACTCAGGGCCCTGCTCATGCCAGCTTCTGTCACTGAGTCACAGTCACAGTCCTTTTTTTTTGTTTGTTTTTGAGACAAGGTCTCCTTGAGTGCCCAGGCTGGCCTCAAACTCAAAATTCTCATGGCTCAGCCTCCTGAGTAGCTGAGATTACAGACCTGCGCTATCATGCCAGATATCTTTCGCAAGAATTTTTTCCTACTTTCTCTAATGACTTCTTATAGTCCCAGTTTTTTTTTTTTTTTTTTTTTCCTGGTACCGGGGATTGAACTCGGGTCCTTGTGCTTGCGCAGCAGGCGGCAAAACCACTGAGCTAAATCCCTGGCCCAGTCCCAGCCTTTTCTTTTAATTCACCTTACAAGCCTTATTTTTTTATACTGATAGGTACTCTAGACACTGAGTAAATCACCTCGACTAATCTCCCCTGCACTCTGGGCTTCCACAAGGTTAGAAAAGATTTGCAAATAAACCATCTAGAACATAAGAAGTGCGGGATAGCCTACTGATCATGGATGCAATTCTGTAATTGACTCAGGGATATAGAGTTGAAATTGTTCTCCACTGGGCAGTCTAAAAAAGGAGCAAAATTAGCCTTTACTCAAGGAGGAAATCCAAGGGACTCAAATCACCCTATGTCACAAAATAAATGTTCACACACTAAGCACAGAATACTAATGACAACAAAAGAAAACTTTCAGCCTTGTATAATGTCATAATCCTGCTGTAGCTCTTTCACCTAGCTTTGAAAAGACCATGTTGTGTAATAATGAAGAGCATGGACTCAATAGCAGACCTTTTGGACTTAGGCCCTGGCTTTGTCACTTACTAGCTGAGTAACTTTGGATAATTACTTCCGTGTCTGTACCTTAGTTTCCTTATTTGTTTGCTCTTATTTTTTTTTGGTACCCGGGATTGAACTCGGGACCTTGCGTTTGCGAGGCAGGGGGCGGAACCACTGAGCCAAATCCCCCGCTCCCTTAGTTTCCTTATTTGTAAGATGGGATGATAATAGTAATAACTTCTTAAAGTTGCTGTGAAAATTAAATGAAATATATATATATTTATATCATATATGTTATATATTTTCATGTATTATATTTTTTATATATAATGGTGGTTGATACTTTATTATTACTATTTTTTTTTGGTACCGGGGATTGAACTTGGGTCCTTGTGCTTACGGGGCAGGCAACAGAACCACTGAGCTAAATCCCCGGCCCGGTTGATACATTATTAATGATTATTATGTTAATTAAACTCAACATCCTCTACCAAAACTCCATGGTTGTTTCTTCTGTCATGTTTTTCTGCACAGATCCAGTTGCCTGTGCTTTTGTCACAGGCAGTTTCATTGCTGATTCTCTCTCTTTTCTTCCTCGCTGATTCTTCATATATCCTCTTCAAATATCACCTCCCTGTAAAATGCCCTTTTGCAAGCTGCTGTTAAAGCATTTGAGTGTCAAGGCTCAATACCCTTCTCCATCCCAAGACACAAAAGTGCTTTCTCTTCCAGGAGCTCTAGCCTTATTAATGAAAAATAGCTAAATCCAGGGCACAGAGTTTGTTCTATAGACATTCTCAGATGTAAAATAACAGCTGTTGTACCACAACTGTTGTTTTTCAGCAATTCAAACTGATCAGATTAGATTCTTGCCAAAAAGAATTCTTTCAGACCACTGAGTATTCTCTAATTAATTTCTAGACTGAGTCCAACTTCAACAGTGACCTGGAGGTTTATAAAATCTTCATTTGCCTTGTTTTTTACTACTTTTCCAGCTTCTCCTAACCTTTCCACATCCTCATAACAGCTATTACTACATACTGGTGCCATCTGTTCTTCAAGTCCCATCCATAAAGGCTTTTAATATTTGCATTTTGCCCCTTGTTTTCAGCTCCCCTTAAGTCCCTAAGAAGACAAAAATAGACAAGAATAGCAGATTAAAGAATCAAGTCAAATATCAAAAACAATTAAGGAAAACATACCAGGATGTTCAGGTTAAACAAGTCCCATAAGACTAAAACAACTTTCACAATATTGCCTAGGTTACTGAACATGGGATCATGAAACTCTTCTAAGGCCAAATAAGAAACTCATTTCTGGGCTGGAGATGTAGCTCAGTGGTGCCTTGCCTGCCTTGTATGTGCAAGGTCCTGAGTTGGATCCCCAGTACCAAAAAAAAAAAAATTCTCTCAAAATACAGATCCATGGGTACAGCTACAATTCAGGTGCAGGAATAGCATATTTCAATGACAGTTCCATGTTCACAGTACATTCTGAATATTACCCAGTATCACCACAAGTCATTCTTGGCAAAACTTCAGAATCAGATCAGAATAAAACAAGCAGAAAACACACTAAATTATGGATAGCAATATTCAAGCATTTCTCAGTAATATCTACTGCAGCCTAGGAGCAAGCATTTCAATTCTTAGCAATGATCATTAAACACTCCATGATTAGCCTGTGAATTTCATCACAACAGAGATTTTTGTCTGTTTTGTTTAGTGTTATGCTCCCAGAAGCGAGCACCACATAGTAGGCATTCAAAAAATCTATGAATCTATGAATGACTGCAAACTCAATTTTACTTTCTAACTTAGTGCTGCTTCTTGCGTTCCCAATTCTTACAAAAATTAAGACTAAGTAACTATTCAAAAAACTTAAATCTCAGAACTGCAAGCAAGTTAATTGCTGGTGATTATATTACTCACATTCCCATCACTGGGACAAAATACCAGACGCCTGCAACTTAAAGGAAGAGAGATCTATTTATTTATTTTATTCACTATTTTCAGAGGATTGGATCCATGGTTGATTGGCTCCAAGGCAGAAGTGGCAGGATGGAAGGGGATAGCAGGAGAAAGATGGTCAACCTATGGCAGCCTAGAAACAAAGAGAAAAGGGAAGGGCAGGGACAAAAATACATCCTTCTAGTTTGTGCCTCCAGTGATCCACTTCCAAGCAGACACCACCTCCTAACAGCATACTCAACTACTGCCCTCATCTATGGATGAATCCACCGATGAGTACAGCACCCCCATGAGCCAATCAGCTTCCAAAAGCCTGAGCCCTGAACACACGAGACTATTGGGAGACACTTTAGATCTAAACTATAACATTAATCTAGTCCCACACACAACCTCTCCCCATTTGAACAAATCTCTAGACCAAGGAAGAATTCAGTTAGACATATATGACATTAATATATCTAAAATTATATTCCTTGTTTTAATAGTTCATTCCACAATTATAATGTATCAGATTTGATAAATTTCTAGTCTAAGTCCCAGTGTTTGCTATGACAGTCAACAAGATAACTCTAAAATGCATTGGTAAAGATAAACAAGTCAATGATATCAAAAGAATACTTTGCAGAGGAAAGCGAAGGAAAAAGTATCAGCCTTACCAAATATTGGAAGAAATTATAAAATGCTAATGATCAAACAGTGTGGCATTAATGTAAAAAAGCAAAATAAAGAGAAACAGAAGAAGAATAGATTCAGAAAAAAATCATTTATAGGAATTTTCTATGTGATATAAGGTAAGCAACATCAAACATGAGGAAAGAAATGTTTATTTAAAAGTGTTAGGATAACTATAACCACTTTGAGGGAAAAATGTTTTCAATGCACACTTTATACACCATATATTCTGGATAAGCTAAAATATTCACTATTGAAAATTGAGTTAATTAAAAATGAAGATGGGCTGGGGATTTAGCTCAGTGGTTCCGCCACCTGCCTTGCAAGCCCAGGGTCCTGAGTTTGATCCCCAGTACCAAAAAAAAAAAAAAAGAACAGAAGCTAGAAGAGAATATGTATTATATCTTTGAGAAAATGATGTCTTTCAGGAAAAGAAATTTTAAAAGAAATGATAAATTTTTCTGATTACACTGTTTAAACAAGTGAACCTCTGTATGATAAAATCTAAAGACTTTATGATGGTCTATAAGATCTATATAATCTGGATTGGCAATTTCTCTCTGATCTCATCTCTTTCTCTACTTTGTTTCAAACATACCATGAATACGCAAGCACAAGGACCGGAATTCGATCTCCAGTACCAAAAAAACAAAACAAAAACAAAAAACATACCATGAATATACCAGGCATGGTTTTTCTGCTGGGCCTTTGCATTTGCTGTTATTCTGTTCAGGATATGCTCTTCACCCAGATATCCACAAGTTCAAATTCCCCTTACTTCCTTGTATGTAATAGCAACACCTTCACCTGGCATTTTTTAACCACATTACTCCTCATTATTATTATTAATTTATTTTTTGGTATGAGGAATAGAGCTCAAGACCTTGTACTTGCAAGACAGGTGCTAAATCCCGGCTCACTCATCACCCGATTAAAATTCAAGCACAATGAAGACAGGGAATTTATTTTCTTCATTACCATGTACCCTGGACCTTAAACTGAACCTGTCATGGAGCAGAGCTCGATAAATATTTGTTGAACGAATTAACAAGAAAATTAAAACAAGAGGAAAATTCCACCAATGAGAAAATCACATCAAACATGACAGGCAAAGGATTCAGGGCTGCTCTACATAGTTTATCTAAATTTATAGAAATGACCTCAAACCTAGACTCATTGTAGGAATTCAAACAATTTGTTGAATTAATGAACAAATAAATGAAAATATAAACAGATAAATGCATGCACAGTCAATGTGTGTGAGAAAAAGAAGATGCAAGCAGAGGAAAATATTCAAATGAAAAGATTAAGATAATAAAAAGGTACCTATTAAGACAGTAATTTAGGAATACTTAATGAAGAAGTCTCAGTTCAATTAGTAACTGTAAATTGATAGAACTCTTTTTTTTTTTTTTTTTTTTTTTGGTACCAGGGATCAAACTCGGGACCTTGGGCTTGCAAGGCAGGCGCCGGAACCACTGAGCTAAATCCCCGGCCTACAGAACTCTTAAAATATGCTTCTTATAAGTAATAGAATGCTCAGTACAAATTGATTTAAAAAGAGGACTTTATTGAATCATATAAATAAGGGTTCCTGAGTAAGGATGATTCAAGACTCAGTTTAATCATCATTCTAGCGCTGTTTCTTTGTAATTCCTGCAGCTCTGCTTGTGTTTTTTCTCTTCATTCTCAGTCTTCCACCCTTCCTTGTTACAAAATGGCTGCCAAAGCACCTATGCTATCTGCTTTCTCTAGGGGAAAAGAGCATGGGGTCTTCTATAACTGTAGAAAAAGATCCTGAGCTCCACACTGTTTGGATTACCACCGACCCAATGTCTGTGGCCAAAGGAAGGGCATATGTTGAATAGTTTAAGCCTGGGTTACCTCAACAAATTACTACGACAAAGGCATGGATTACTTTAATTGGCTAAGATTAACGAAGGCTTATGCTTGAGGTTGGTGGTGGACTCAATTCCACCTATCAAATGCAGCTTGGAGGAGATGTATATTACAGAAAGTAATTTGGATATACTGTTAAGAGTCTTTAATCTGGAATCACACTCCTGGGAATTTGTGCGAAGGAACAAATTTTGTTCAAGTAGAGAAAAGTTGTATGCATCAATCTTTATCTCTGGATTATGTGAATAATTATATTATCTACAATAGAAAACACCATAAGATCTCAATTGTACAACTACTGAGAAATATTTAAAGAAAGTATGCTATGTAAGTTAATATCCCATAGATTTTTGTGCAATTATTAAGAGTAATAATTAATTATAAGCTGGTGGGGTGGCACACACGTGTAATCCCAGCACTCAGGAGTCTGAGGCAGAAGGATTGCCGGTTTAAGGTCAGCCTAGACTACACACCGAGACCTTGTCTTGAAGCCAACCAACCAAATGAGCAAAAAAAAAGTAATAATTATGAAGAATATACAATGACTTGAGACTATACAGTATATATTATTATTATTATTATTTTTTGGTACCGGGGATCGAACTTGGGTCCTTGCGCTTGTGCAGCAGGCGGCGAAACCACTGAGCTAAATCCCCGGCCCACAGTATGTATTATTGAAAACAAAATTTGGGTATAGTAATGTTACACTAGAACATGAAAAGATGAACAGTCATATTTAGGTATGGAACTAAGGGTGATTTTTCCCTTCTAAAATTGCCTTTAATTTTATGTTTACAATAAATTTTAAAATCAAAATGGAACATTTCAAGCAGAACTGAGAAATTCCTGAGAAGAACATATGTTCTAACAATAAAATTAGACTTTAGGCTGAGCGAAGGGTTTCATAAATGCCTAGGCAAAGCCAATGTTCAACATGTTTGCTGATCTTCAACATGCCTACCTTGATCTCAGCAGAGCCTCGCTTTCCATTGTGATTTGCTTTTCCCACTTTGGCATCCCCTCTTCCTCTGATCTATATGTTTTCTTTCTTTCTTCTTTTTTTTTTGGTACTGGGAATTGAACTCGGGACCTTGCACTTGCAAGGCAAGCAGCGGAACCACTGAGCCAAATCCCCAGCATCCATATGTTTTCTAGAACCTCCAGTCACCATCAAAACAAAATCTGAGGCTAGGTATTCGTATTTGTAGCACACACCTAGCACTCTGAGAGGCTGAGATAGGAGGATCATAAGCTTGACCCCAACCTGGGGAACTTAGCAATTTAACTAGATTTTGCTTCAAGATAAGATTTAAAAATCTAAAAATAGGTGGGGATATAGGTCGATGCAAAGTTCTTTGGTTCAATCCACAGTATAAAAATAAACAACTAAATAAATTATATAAACCCCTTAGAAGGTCACTTACACCAAGGTTCTCTGATGAGAGGGCTTAGAGATGGGAGTGGGATGGGGGTAGCAATGCTTAACTCACAGAATAAGTATGCAAAAATTGATGCTTCAGTCTAGTTCAATCTTGAAGTTGGAAAAGGAGAAGTCACTATGGAAATTGAACAGAAGAGTCTTTTCAGTACCTGCTATGTATCTATTATTATCCAAATATTTATTCAATTACTAAAGTCAGAGCGTTGAGAAACATATGCATGAATAAAAAGTTACAGAGTAGAAAAAAGATAAGGCAACTACATAAATAACTGTAATGAAATTATAACGATTATAAGTATCATTAACAGGATTAAATTATATGGGCATTCAAAGGCAGAAGATTATTTCTAGCTGATGACATTAGGAGAGAAATAATAGCACTTCTAGGGCCTAAAAGATAGAAGGTTTTAGTGTGCATAGAAAAGGGAAGAGGTTTCTAGGCAGGGGTAACTGCATGGGACAATGCATTGAAGTCTGCAGAAGAGTATTAAGTACTAAATTTCAGTGAATCTAAGCAATTCATGATTATAAGACACACTGTTACTTTATGCAACACTAAGAAAAGATAAATACTGCCAGTCACAAACTCAATGCTTTCTATTCACTTAGAATCTTTATTTTATATTGAAAGAGTTCTTTTAGACTTTAGAAATGGAAAAAGCAAAATAACATGGTTATATTTCTGAAACTTTTCATTAAATCTAACTGTCTTCAATCTTTTTGATTCAGAGCCATTAAATCCTGTGATTTTCCACACAGCATCATCCTCTGGGCCACCAGGAGTATTGGAGATGCTAACAGAGTACTTTACTATTTTTTCTAGGATTATCTTCCAAGCTGCTCATTCTTATTCTGCAAATCTTGATGTTGGTCCTTTCTAGGTCGCATCTGAAGATCCCAGAACATATTTTGATCAAGTTTACCTGCCTGCATAGAATGACAACTACATCATGAACACAATGATTGTAAGGCTCATCTCAAATTCAAAGATGTCAAATGTGATGAAAATGTGCATCTTACAGCTAATGAAATGTGGAAATTTAAGGAGTTTAGGACTCTTCATATGTGATCTATGAAGGAAAGTAGTTACTTCTTTCCAGATGATGTTACCCCAGTGAATGTTTTAAACATATCTTCTCCTCAACATTTGCCCATAGTTCCTCTCTGCCTCTAGAATAAAGGCCAAATTCCTGAAATTTGCTTTTAAGGCCCTCTATAATGTAACTTAACTTACTTTATTAATCTTACTTTTCACACTGCATAGCTTAAACAGAGAAATTGGGAGACACATTAGAAAACTACTAATTGTTGCAGGCCCAAGGAAAGAGAGGGAAGAGAACACACTTGAAAATCTTTTACTTTTTCAAAGAAGTTTGAAAGGACATAACAGATCTCGAAAAGAATAACATAGAACATACACTAGACGTGAAAAAATAAATTCAATAGAATCAAAACTAAACCTTGAGTTGGTGGATAAGCCAATAGATTATAAAAAAGAACCAAGCTCTGGGATCTGTATGCTGGGCTCCCAGGATTAGTGCCATCTTCCTGAGGAAAGATGGTCAAAGCAGCTCTGCTATCTGCCTACTAAACCTTGGGCCAGAGCAAGGAGAGATGTCTGACCCTGGAACTCTTCAACTCAGCTGAGAGCCAACAGGCTGCATTGTTCTAGGAGAATGAGGCCCCATGACTATATACATGAGGAGAAATATATCCTCTCAGGAGAAAAGTTCCCCAAATTTAGGCCCACGGGACTGCCCTAGTTTAAGAACGATCAGTGAGCTTATAATTAAAATTACATAGGAATACACAATCCATGTTAACGACAGATTTTTAAAATAACCCACAAATAAACTGTATTCTACTCATGACACAGTGATCTAGGAAGAAAATGAACACAGGCCTATTTGGTGATTATCAGTGGCCAGATACTCATACATGAGAGCCTGGCAATTGAAGTGTAAAATAAAATCTCCAGAAATATAGAAAAATTTAAAAAACCATTTTTATTATCCAAATAGATTCCTAAAAGGCATAATAATATTGCTTTGGGAAAGCAAGGTGAGAATTATTTGACTTTTACAAAATGCATATGTAATTGATCCCTCAAAGATGCTTTCAAAGTTCATAATATAGTTCCCAAAATATATGCAATATGCAGTTATCCAGTATTGCTCAAATTAATGTACCTGTTTTATTTATTTATTTATTTATTTATTTATTTATTTATTTATTTTGCTACTGAGGATCGAACTCCGGACCTTGCACTTGTGAGGCAGGTGTGGTGCTCCTGAGCTTAATCCCCGGGCCCTCTAACGGTTTTATTTTATGAAATTGATCTGTCTTTTATCTTATGTTTACACAGAGGAAGGAATAATCCCACAAAGGCAATTTAACAGGGTTACAACAATCCTTTGAAAGCAAAAAGCTTTCAACTGGGTAGTTCTGTATACCTTACCTACTTGGCATACTAAACAAATACTTCCTTCCTACTGACCTTATCTTAAAACTTATAAATTATCTTTGTACCTATACTTTTAATTAAATTTCAAGTTTTAAAAATATATCAAGCAAGTTTGTCTTCTTGGAATGTACAAATATCATTTATAATAATGACAAATTGCCACCAAAGCATTATCACAGAAAAGAGATGTATTACAGGATTTTACAAAGGGCTATAGAAAGTAATAGATTCAAAGGTCAGAAATTATATTAAAATGGACTCATTTTTACTTTGTAAGGTTATGATTACATCTATGTTGAATCTACCTAGAGAATATTCAACATAATACAATATTAAATATGCTGCCATTACCTTACTTACAGACTGATTAAAGGGCAAATTAAAGTGTCATGAAGTCATCTTGCTAACCTTCAGGCTAGTGCTTCTCAGACTGTAATGTGCATGACAAACACCTGCAGATCTTGTTAAAATGCAGATTCTAATTCGGTAAGTCTCAATGGGACCCGCAATTCTGCATTTGCAATAACCTCCCAGGTGGTGCTAATGCTTCTGGACTGCAATGTGAAGAGCAAGGCTTTAGGTTAAAAGAAACTTTATATTCTGAAATAATTTTTTTTAGCAAATATGACTTTAGTCTTTACTTCATTCACACTTCTAATTTTAACAAAAATTTTAAATGTTTCCTTTGGATAGAAATGTTCTCCCTTCACATTGCTACATATTAGATATTGAATTTTGGACACTAACCCCATATCAAACACAAATAAGACTATAAATACATGTTGTCTGATTGATTTTTACTATGATAGCTATATTGAAATATAATTCACAAAACATAAAATTCTTTTTGCACTTGATCTTATCCAAAAAGCCAAGAAGCAATATAAAATTCCTTTTAAAGTATACAATCCAGCAGTTTTTAGTGTACTCACAGAATTGTGTAACTACCACTATTCTCTAATTTTAAAACATATTCATTACTCCAAAAAGAAACTAGGTACTTGTTACCAGTCACCTTCTATTTCCCCCTGACCTTTCCAGTTCTAGATATCCACCAGTCTACTTGTGGTCTCTATGGATTTGCCTGTTTGATATGGTGGTTTTTGTGATTGGTTTCTTTCACATCACATAATACCTTCAAGGTCTGTCAATGTTGCAACATGTATCAGTATTCCTTCCTTTTCTGACCAAATATATCATTGTATGATATACATCAATGTCAATGGACATTAAGTTGTTTCCACTTTTTGGCCTTTATAAATAATTTTATTTGCAAAATCTGTGTATAGATTTTTAGGTAGACATATGCTTTCAATATTTTTGGGTATATCTTTGGGTGATATTTTTTATCCTCATTAAGTTTATTGGTACATTTTAGGTATAAAGTACAGTTACATTCATCATTAGGATCTTGTACCTTTACATGAGTATCTTGGTTCTTATTTTTTCCCCTTCCCCTGCCCTCCCTTCACCCCCTCCACCGTTCCCTATTTGCAAAGACTTTTCCATTTTTTTTCTTTTCTCACATTTTTCTTTTCCCTTCTTTCCTTTCCCCTACCCCTCCCACTTCCCCTGCTCCTTTAGACCTTTTCTTCCTGTTACACAATATCAATTATACATTTTTAAAATTACAATATCAAGATGTAGAAGACATTACCACAGATTTTACAGAATTTAAAAGGATATAGAAAGCATATTACAAAAATCTTTTTTGAAATAAATTTGATAACTTCTATGAAATACCTTGGAAGACAAATTAATGAAACTAACTCTGGAGGAAATATAAAATTTGAATAGCACCTAGTAAACCTACCTATATTGCAACAGCAGGCTCATACACATTTTAACTGATAAATTATATCAAACATTTAAAGTAGAAAAAAGAAGGAACACTTCTCCCCTCATTTTAGGAACTCAACACTGTGCTAATACTAAAACTGGACAAACATAATAGAAGGAAAAAGTATGAACATAGATAGAAATTTGTTTAACAAAACAAACTATTAGAGTCTGATCTGGCAGTATGTAGAAAGTGGTTTTATTATAGGGATGGCAGTGTTGGTTTAGCATTGGAAGATCCACCCCCAAAAGTCATCATTTTAACAGAGGAAAGGAAAAAGCCATATGATCCTGTCAGTAGTTGCAGAAAAAGTATTGGACTAAATTCTACAGCTGTTCATGGTAAAAGCTGTCAAGAAAATAGAAGTAGAACAGAACCTTCTCAACAGATCCAAGACATGGACTCCATACTTCCAACGAAAAGGCCTTATATGAATGGAGAAGATACAATGTTTTCTGCTTAAGGTGGGGAACAAAAGCAGATATGCTTACTCTTTATCTGTCCATTAAACTTTGAAATCTAGGCCCCACCAAAATAGTCTGGCAATAAAATGACACAAGTAGGATAGGATTGGCAAGGTAGAAACAAAATCTTTACATGTAGATGAAATGATCATCTACAGAGAAAATACTAAGAAATCTCTAGGAGTCCCTGGAACTTGTGTTTGAATTTAGCAGGATTAGAAAACACAAGGCATATATAAAAATTCAGGTCTGTGTATCCTTGCTATAAATGAAGAACTGGATATTGAAATTTAAAAGTTATGAGGAGTACAGAGGACCTAGAAAAGTAAAAAAGAAAAAAAAAACAGTGTTGGAAAACATTTAGTACCTAATTTCAAGATTTCTTCCAAAGCTACAGTAATCAAGGCAGTGTTGGTATAAGGCAAGTCATATAGATCATGGGAATAAAACAGAAAATCTAGAAATAGAGCCACACATATATGGTCCACTGAGTTTTGAAAGATTATTTAACATTAACATTTTATAGAACATAAACTCAATTCAAGAGCAGAGGAAAAGGTAGTGTTTTCAGCAAACAGCACTAGAATACCTGTTATCTGTATACAAAAAATTAACCTCAACGCTTTATTTCCATGCATAAAAATAACTTGAAAGGATCTATGAACCTAAATATGAAAGACTAAAACTATAAAACTTTAAGAAGAAATTATAAGGGAAAATGTTTATGAATTTAGGATAGGCAAGAATTTCCTAGGATACAGAAAACATGATATATAAAAGAAAAAAATTGATAAATGAGATTCCATCAAAGTTTAGAAATTTAAATGACATCATTAAGAAAATGAAAAGTAGTCCTTAAACAGACCATATTTATAATGCATATAACCTATGACCAGAATATATAATGAACTCTTACAGCTCATTAATAGAGAACCCAATTAAAAAGTAGACACAAGAAGATGATAGCCAGTACAGCATAAGGAAAGGTGTGCAACACTAGAATCAGACAAATACTAATCAGTACAATAACAAGATTGAATTATACACTCATTAGGGAGATGAAGTTAAAAGTTTTAAAAGAACAAGTGTCAGCTTAGGTGTGAACCAGTTAGAACTTTCTAATACTGCTAATGTGAATGTAAAATGACAAAACCATTTTGGAAAACAATATAGAAATTTCTTGTATTACTGTTAAGAACCAACAGTCCTATTCTTAAGATTTTACTTGAGAGGAAAGAATATACATGTTCACAGTAGATTTGTACATACAAGTTGACTATTCCTTATCTGAAATTCTTGGGACCAGAGTGTTTCAGATTTTTGTTTGAAATCCACTTGATCTGCAAAGAGGACTGCTACTCCTGCTTTTTTGGGGGGGGTGGGGGTTCCTGTCACATGGAGTGTTGTTTTTCACCCTCTAACATTCAGACTATGAGTTTCTTTCTGAATTAAATGTGTTTCTTGTATGCAGCATATTGTTGGATCTTGCTTCTTGACCCATTCTGCCAGTCTATTTCTTTTGTTTGGTGAATTGAGACCATTAACATTGATGGTTCTAACTTTTAAATATTGACTTATCATTGTCATAACTTTTTCTGTTTGTTGTATTCTCCCCCTTTGCTTTTAATTTCTTATTGCAAAAGCAATTCTAGATAACAGAGACATGGCAGGGGGTATCACAATCCCCAACTTGAAACTATGCTACAAAGCTACTGTGATAAAAACAGCATGGTACTGGCAAAGAAACAGACCTGAGGACCTTTGGAACAGATTAGAAGATGCAGAAACAATTCCAGACACACTCAGCCATCTAATCTTTGATAAAGAAGCCAAACAACCTCACTGGAGGAAAGATAGCCTCTTTAATAAATGGTGCTGGAAAAATTGGATGTCAACTTGTGAAAGATTAAAACTAGACCTATATCTCTCACCATGCACTAAACTAAAGTCAAATTGGATTAAAGATCTAAACATTAAAATAGAAACGCTGAACTGGCTGGAACAGAGGTTAGGGAGAACTCTTGAAGACATTGGTGTAGGAAAAGATTTTATGAACAAAACCTCAGTTGCCCATGAACTAGCACAAACAATCAACAAGTGGATCTCTTCTTATTAAAAAGCTTCTGCACAGCGAGAGAAACCACCAGCAGTGTGAAGAGACAACCCACAATGTGGGAAAAAATCTTCGCCTGCTGTTCCTCAGACAAAGGTCTACTATTTCGAATCTATAAAGAACTTAGAAAGATCAGACCTTCCAAATTTAAAGACCCAATCCAAAAATGGGCATCTGAAATGAGCAGATATTTCTCAGACAATGAAGTAGAAATAGCAAATAAACATATGAAAAAATGTTCAACATCACTGGTCATTTGAGAGATGCAAATGAAAACAACGCTGAGATTCCACTTCACTCCTGAAAGAATAGCTGCTATCATGAAATCAACCAATAACAAATGCTGGTGGGGCTGTGGGGAAAGAGGAACACTTCTCCACTGCTGGTGGGAGTGTAAACTGGTGCAACCACTGTGGAAATCAGTATAGAGATACCTCAAAGTGCTAGGACTAGAAGTCCCATTTGACCCCGCTATTCCACTGCTGGGGATCTTCCCCAAAGAATTAAAAGAATCATACCGCAGTGATATATGTGCACTCATGTTCATAGCAGCACAGTTTGTAATAGCTAAAACTTGGAAACAGCTCAAATGCCCATCAACTGGAGACTGGATAAAGAAAATGTGGTTTTTAAAAAAATAAAATGGAGTACTACTCAGCCATAAAAAATGAGAAATTAGAGACATATATAGCTAAATTTATGCACATTGAGGTGATACTATTAAGTGTAAATAAATATTTACACACATATGTAAATACTGAATAGTTTCTCTAGTGTGAGAAACTGAAAGTGTAAATAAGGACTAAAAGGTATAATAGATAATGTGAAATAGGAAGAAAGGGGGCAAAGGGGAAGGGGAAGTGGGAGGGGTAGGGGAAAGGAAAGAAGGGAATGGAATTAATATGAGAAAATGGAAAATGGAAACAAAGTATTTGTAAATAGGGAGGGATGGAGGGGTTGCAGGGAGGGCAGGGGAAGGGGAAAAAATAACCAAGAGAGACTATGTAAAGGTGCAAATTTCCAATGATGAATGTCATTATATTGTATACCTAAAATGTACCAATGATTTGAATGAATAATTGAAAATGCAAAATAGGAAGAGAAGGTCCAAAGGGGTAGAGGAAGTAGGAAGGGTAGGGGAAAGAAAAGAAGGGAAAGGAAAAATAATGAGAAATGGAAAAATTGCTAACTAATTATTTGTAAATAGAGAAGGATGGAGGGGGTGAAGGGAGGGCAGGGGAAAGGGAAAAAAATAAGAACCAAGATACAGCATGTAAAGGTACAATTTCCCAATGAGAAATGTAAATGTATTGTATACCTAAAATGTACCAATAAAAGAATTTAAAAATTAAAAAAGGACAGCAAGAGAAGTCATGCGTGCTCCTAATATGCCCATCATACCACAGAAAAGCATTAAGGGCAGCTGTTAAGATCATCCTCAATGTTCCTGCTCCTTTCCTTCTTCCTCATGCCTTAGAGTTCCCTCCACTTGAGCTTGGATGTGGAGCCTTGATGATCAGGCGATGTTGCTCCAGTAATTACATTATATACAGGGAGAAGGTTAGGGATTTTCAGATGTAATTAAGGTCCCAAATCAAGTTAACTTTGAGTTCATCAAAAGTGAGCTTTAGAGTACATCTGATTTAATCAGATGAGAGCCCTTTAAAGAGGGCATGGGTTCTTCCAGAGGTGAAAAGCACACTATTCTTGGCTTTGAAGAAGCAAACAGTGTATTGTGAACTGAGCATGGGGAGGGGTGGTCTCTAGCAATTGAGCCACAAAGAAATGAATTCTGCCAACAAATCCATGGAGCTTAGAGGTCTTTCCCTAGTGAGGCATTCAAATGAGATTGCAGCCCAGTTGACACCCTGGTGATAGTCTTGTGCCACCGTGAGCAGAGAAGAGAACTCAGCTGTGCCCAGATTTTTGACCAGAAGAAGCTTGGCGGTAATAAATGGGTTTTATTTTAAGCCATTGTTTGGCCAGTGTAGGGTTGAATTCTGGTAGTGGGGCCCTTCAAAATTTATGTTGAAATTTGACATGATAATAACAAGTGTAACAGTGCAAGAGATGGAACTTTAAGAGGCGATTAGGCCATGAGGGCTCTGCCCTTATAACTGGGTTTCATGCCTCAATAAAAGGGTTTTCCGGAGTGGGTTATCTCCCTTGGTACTTCTGCTATTCTGCGATGTGAGCAACAGCATTCTCTCTCCCTTCAAAGACAGCAGCATTCAAGGCACCATTATGAAAGTGAACTCATCTGACTCCAAACCTGTGGCTGCCTTGATCTTGGACTTCCCAATTTCCAGAGCTATAAGAAATAAATTTTGGTTCTTCCCAAATTTCCTATTCTCACATGTTCTGTTATAGTAGCACAAAACAGGCTAAGACAGACCTCTTTCTCTTTATGCCTCCCTCTTTTAATAGGATAAGCTTGTCCATGGGGAAAGCACAGGTTGCCTGACACCAGCTTGTCTGAACTGATGTGCCAGCTCCTTAGTGTATTGATGCAGAAAAGCCAGCCTAGGACTTTGAGAACCATGAGGAGATGCAGTTTTCCCAGTTGGAGGAAGGGCTTGCTTATTCTGGTAGGTAACTGAGCTTAGGTGAAGTCCTTATTCTGGGAGATAGGGAAAACAAGTACTAGATAGATGATTGTCCAGGAATACTTAGATGAGTGTATGAGTAATTTTCACATAACTATTTCCTGTATCCCTTTGTCCTTCACTGATTGCTTTTTAAAGTTATGATTCCTTAAGCATTTACCCTGTGCCAGACCATTTTCATTCATTGTCTCATTTCAATCTTTTACCAGCCATATGAAAAGATACAATTTTTAAAACAGCATTTTAAAGATGTAATTAACATACAATAAACTGCACATAATTAAAGTGTAAATTTGATGAGCTTTGACAAAAGTATGCACCCGTGAAACTATTACCACAATCAACACAATTAACATATCCATCATCTCTAAAAGTTTCCTTGCCTCTCTTTGCAATACTTCCTTTCTGACACTTCCCATCTTTCTCGTCTCTCTCAACCCTTCTCCAAGCAGCCACTGTTCTGCGTTCTATCGCTATAGATTAGTATGAATTTTCTAGAGTTTTGTATAAAGGCAATCACATGTCACATATTCTTTTTTGTCTGGTTTTTTTACTCAGCTCCATTAGTTTTGGATTCATCCAAGTAATTACATACATCAAGAGTCCAGTTTTAAAAACAGCTTTATTGAGCTTCACTGAGATATCATGCAAATTGCCCATTTAAAAATGTACAACTAGGGCTGGGGGGATTTAGCTCAGTGGTTCCGCTGCCTGCCTCGAAAGCACAAGGACCCAAGTTCGATCCCCAGTACCAAAAAGAAAAAAAATAAAAAAATAAATAAAAAATAAAAATGTACAACTCAATAGTTTTGGTATATTACTTATTTTAATTTTTGAATTGTGATAAAATACACACAATATAAAACTTGTCATTTCTGTCCACTCCTTTTTAATTGATGAGTAGTATTCCACTGTTTGGATCTACCACAGTTTGTTTATCCATTCAGAAAGATAATGTTATATCCACACTCAGTTTATAAATGAGAAAAAGTTAATCATGGAGACAAGTTAAAATACTACTCTGAAATTATGGCCAAATAAATGATTGCACTAGTATTCACGCTCAGATCTGTCCACTACTAGAATCAATGCTCTTAACCATTATACCATACCATTTTACAAACTGAAAATACCTAGCTGCTTGCAGTTGATATGTATATTCAACAAACCACACACACACACACACACACACACACACACACACAGCCAATATTAAATCAATTCTTGTCATAGTTTAGCCCTGGAGGCAGATCAAGGTCTTTCTCACTTCACAATTTAAAAGATCCATCATATAAAAAGCTAAGACAAAAGCCATTGTCAATATAAGTCACAGACGTTGAAGTGACCATATGATAAACAGCAAGCAGGGTTTCTGAATTAATGATCAGACACAGGTCCAGAGAACTAGACACTACACAGGACGAGAAAAGTTAGTGTCAGAACAATGTCTTTTGTTCAATCATCAGGGATATAGATTAGCTTCCTCCCTCAGTCCTGTGAAAAAATGTTAAATGAGTGCAAATCAGGGAAAGAAAAAATTATTTGTGTGGCAATAGTTCAGCTGGACAAGTACCCAAAAGAGTCACTTTAGCCCTCAAGGGACTTGATTCACTCACCCTTATTGCCTCAGATGGGGAACATAGAAAAATATGTTCCCTACTCTTCCTAAACACAAGTTTGAGAGCTAGTGCACCAAATTACCATCATAGGATATAAAAGCTACCATTGGAGAAGGCAGCAGAGGCCTCATCTCTATTTTCACTAATTCAGAAAAAGAGGAAATGAGTTGTAGTAGAAATTGAAAGACATTTCTTGACAATATCACAAAGCACTGTAATATAAGCTGTCACAGGCTGTGGAATGATTCTCCTTACCTGGAATTCATTAAGAGCAAGAGAGATACCCCTTGGAATAAATCCTAGAGTAGAAATGGAGAATTGCTACCGAGAGGCCTAGAAAGGAACTAAACATGGTCTGCAGGCAGTGCTGGCTGCAGCCAATTAACTGGACCCTAGCCAGTCACACAGGCTAGCTGTTCAAACAATCTGCAGGGAGCACTCACTCAACACCAGCGTGGCCAGGTAATACTGAGCAGTGCTTCCTAGAGAAATGGACCCTCCAGTGCTGCTTACATTCATCTGCTTTTTTCTTCTGTAAAAACATCACCACAATAGGACCACTAATATGAAGGTTAGAAGAATATGATTTATATTAAGCCCCCAAGACGTTGAGTTTAAAAATATGTATCAGTGGCCAGGCATGGTAGCACACGCCTGTAATCCCAGCACTCTGGGAGGCTGAGGCAGGAGGATAGCAAGTTCAGGACCAGCCTGAGCAATTTAGTGAGAGCCTTTCTCAAAAAAAACCCAAAAAACTCTTAAAAAGTGAAGGGGGCTGGGGATTTAGCTCAGTGGTGCCACCACCTGCCTCAAAACACAGGGTCTTGAGTTTGATCCCTGGTACCCACCCCCCCGCCAAAAGTGCTAGGGAGGCCAGGGATTTAGCTCAGTGGTTCTGCCGCCTGCCTTGCACACTCAAGGTCCCGAGTTGGATCCCTGGTACCAAAAAAAAAAAGTGCTAGGGAGGCCAGGGATTTAGCTCAGTGGTTCTGCCGCCTGCCTTGCACACTCAAGGTCCCGAGTTGGATCCCTGGTACCAAAAAAAAAAAATGCTAGGGATGCAGCTTAGTGCAAAGACCTTGGGTTCAGTTCCCAGTAAAACACACACACACATCCACACACACACACACACACACACACACACACACACAAAACACAACACATAGGACACAGAAATGGTAACTGGTGTTTTAAAGAATCTTGAAACACATGGACCCCAGGTGCATGTATCCAGAAAAATTAGAAGAGGGATAATGGAATAGGCACTGCCCAAGACAAATGGATCTCAATTCCCAACCTTGGCTTTAAGGTCATTTATAAGGGCCAAATTCCAGTCTCTGGATAGCTCCTTTACCTACAGCTGGGACACAAATTCAGTATCAGGTATTGGCTCCAATTCTAGCCTCAGACAAGGTTTTTTAAGCAGAGTTTTAAGAAATGCCATCCAACACTCAACATCAGCCTTCTGAAGATTCTGTACTTGTGGCAGTTTTTACACAGAGTTCCTTTGCTCCTTTCCTTTCTCACCATCACCAGGAAATATCAGTCCTGGGTTTTTATCCAGGGGAAATGAAAATGTATCCCCACCAAAGACTTACATATCAATGTTCATAGCAGCTTTATTTGTAATAGTTAAAAAACTAGGAAGTATCTAAATGTCAATCAACACTAGATTTGATAAACAAAGTATGGTACATGATATGATGAAATACTACTCAGCAATACCAAGCAAATGTAACCTACACATAAAATGGCATGCATGAATCTCAAAAATATGCTGAGCAAGAGAAGCTAAATGAAAGACAAAACAAACTGTATGATTCATTCATATGAAATTATAGACCGTGCAAAATTCAGTGGTGAAAAAAATCAGAGCAACAGTTGCATGTGAGGATGTGCTGTGGGTTAAATTATGTCCCCCAAAATATATATTGAAATCTTAACCCTTAGTATCTGTGAATGCGACCTTATTGAGACATATCTTCTGAAAAGAATTAAAGACATCATATTACAGTGATGCACGCATACACATGTTTAAAGCAGCACAACTCATAATAGTTAAATCTTGGAAGTGGCCTATATGTCCATCGACAGATGAATGGATAAAGAAAACGGGGTGTACACAGACATTCCTTGTTCGATGATGGAGTTCCATTCCTGCAACTAGTTCTGTTACATGAATTGGTCAGTAAATGAAAAACTGTATATAGGATGTACATTACAATATTCAGAGCAAATAAATAATCAAAGGAAACTCCAACTTGATAACTTTACTTTTATTTGCATCACTCTTACATGCAGTACTATAATGTATAACAGAACATAAAACTACTGTACTGTATTGTACAGTACAATCAGCAAATTTACAGTACTGTATAAATAAGGTGCCCTGTACCAAAAAGACACTGAGGCTGTATAAGCAAGATTCACAGAACTGCACAAAAGAAAAAAGACAAGTTGTAAGTCTGAGTGGCGGGTCGTAAGTCCAAACAGCACACCTTGGTTGTAAGTCTGAACAGTCATTAAACAGATATGTTGTTAAAGAGGAATATCTGTGTACACAATGGAGGACTACTAGGCCATAAAAAGGATAAATTTGAGTCCTTTGTAGGAAAATGGATCCACCTTGAAACTATAATGCTTAGTGAAATAAATCAGACACAGAAGCTTAAATATTGTGTGGTTTAAGTATAAGTGATTTGAAGAGCAAAATAAAAGATAGACAATAGGAAACAGAGAGTTAGACCTTTCGCAAATGGGAAGGGGATCTAGAAAAGTAAGGAGGAGGGAGGGAGAGAAGTAGAAAGGGAAGTAAAAAGGATTAAGATGCATTATGTACATGTACCAACTCCCCGCGATGAATGTATTCATCATGTATCACAAACATTTACTAATAAAACTAAAAACAAAACAAATGAAAAAGGTGAATATGTAAACAAAATTTAAAAGAGATAAATAGGTTCTCTGTACATATAATCGTTTAGATAATGTTCTTAGGGTGGGTGCTAATCTAATGTGACTGGTATCCTTAATGAAAAGAGACACAGAGACAGACATACACAGTGAGAAGGCCCCACGATAACAGTGATATGTGTGCATGTGTCCTTGTGCTAAAGAACACTAAAGATCGTGTGATGTCAGAAGCTAAGAGAAAGGCATGGAACAGGTCTCTCCCTAGAGCCTTTGGAGAAAGTAGCCTCGCTGGCACTTGCCTTTTCCCTCCAGAACTGTGAGGACAAATGTCTGTTGTTTTAAGTCATCTGGTTTGTGATCATTTGTTAGACTAGCCCTAGGAAGTGAGTACAAGATTGGTGGAGCAGAGATGGCTACAAAGGTTCATTAAGAAACATTCTGTTATGCAGGAACTATTCTATATATTGATAGGGGTTTGAGTGGTATGAATGCATGCATTTGACACAACACACCTAATAGTACCCTTAGATTTGTGCATGTCACAGTAAGTTTTATCTCCAAAAGTACCATAAATAAATCTTACATTCTGTTTAGCAATATGCATGCTGAAGCATTTAGGGATAAAGTATGCTGATGATGCAACTTACATTATTTGAAGGATGGAGAGGTAGATATGTGATAGAGAAATAAGACAAAATACTAACCACTGTAGAATCTAGATCTGACTGTAGGATGTTTATTGCATATTCATTTCAATTCTTATTTGCTGGGGATTTTCATAATAAAATGTTAGAGGATAAAAACTGTGTTTATTGTATGAAAGCATCTTCAAGACAAGTTCCTTAGCCCACCACACCTGTGCTCCTTCTAATCAAACCAGGAATTTAGGATCTGGCTCTACCTCAACACAGTTTACAGTGTGAAAACTGGGTCATAGTTGAGTGATTGGCCCAAGGTCACCCAGCTAGTAGTAGAGCTGAAGCCTTACTTATTTCCCAGTTTTTCAAGGACTGGGATCATCCTGTCTGGGCCATCATTTTATACTCATTATCAAATCCAGTGCCTGCACCCTGTAAATGGTGGAAGCTCAGGATGGACAAAAGGCTGAAAAGCCATGCTCTTTATCACTTGATACATGCTTATCCAGAATTTCCTTGTGCCCTGTTGTTCCTTGAGCCCAAATCCTCACTGATGCATTGTACATAGTTCCCTGATTCCACAGCACCAACCTTGCTGGCTCCTCTTCTAAGGACTGAAACATTTATCTCCAGACTTTGATACCTGTTAATAGTTTCCTGCTCTCAGCCTACCTTGCTTTCTCACTTATCTCAGCAGATTTCACATTGCAACCTTAACCAACCTCTTTGGTAGTGTTTCCCTTTTCTTTGGGTACAGGTACAGATCACCCTGTCTCTCAATTCTGATTGCCCATTCTTATCAGACTTGGCTGTTGTTGTAGCCTTTGCATTGGATTTGACATAAAGAAAAACAGAGATCTTTGTATCAAACCCTATTACCTCCTTTCTGGTTGTCTCTGACCCTGTTTTATCCCAGTATGTTTCCTTCATGGTGTTCCTCAGACCCTCACATCCAAGTTGTCTTAGTCCATTTCTACCACTTTAACAGATAACCATACACTGGTTTATTTACAAAAGAAATTTATTTCCCACAGTTCTGGATGATAGAAAGTCCCATACCAAAGTGCCAGCAACTATCAAGGTCCTTCATGTTGCATCATCCCATGGCACAAAGATAGAAGAGCAAACAAGAGAAAAAGACAGAGAAATAAAGGGAGTTAAACTTACTTCTTTGTCGGGATCCCTTTCCTGCAGTAACTAACCCACTCTTAATGACAATGACATTTATTCATTCATGAAGGTCAGTCCCTCATGACTCAATCACCTCTTAAAGATCTAGAATATTATTGCAATGGCAATTAAATTTCAACATAAGTTTTGGAGGGGGCAGCCAAACTATAGCATTTAAGCATCTGCTTAAATCAGAGCTGCAGTCTGTTTTTCCAGGGACTGAAACAATGTTGGAAGCCTAAAGAAAAGAAAAGGATGGTGGAGATGGAAGAAAAAAAGTTAACACAACAAAGTACTTTTCTCTCTCTTGAAAACATAGGGGAGCATGTGGTTACTGCAGGCTTAGGGTGGAAAGTGAATTTACTGTGCTCATTTTGCCAGCACATATGCTAAAATTGAAATAATACAGAGAAGATTCGTGTGGCTCCTGCAAAAGGGTGACATGCAAATTCATGAAGCATTTCATATTTTGAATTGTATTACCTAAATAAAACTTTTTCAACTTATTAAATGGAAAATATATGCTATTAAAAAGAAAGTATATTTCATAAGGAATAAAAATAAATTACAAACTCATTATTTTGAGGTGGGGGCAGAGATTATGAAGGAGAAAAGGACATGAAATGGGGAGAAATCAATAAACATGGAGCAAGATAGCAGGATACAAAATCAACATACAAAATTCAGTAACATTTATATATGCCAATAATGAATTATGTAAAATAGAAATGAAGAAAGTAATCAGATTCATAGTAGGTACAGAAAAGTAAAGTACCAGGAGGAAGAAAGTGAGCATTGTTTTCAGTGGGCTGCTCTGGGTGCTGTGGGAGCCAGGCCACCTTGTTGGGCTGACCCATGAAAAAGTAGCACCTGGCCACCGCAAACAAGTGTTGGAGGGACCCCATTTCTAGCACAACCCCAGGACAGAGATTTAAACTGTAGCATGGAAGGTGAGCTGGTCCCAGCACCCAGAAGGAAGCTCCCCTGCCTCCATCCCAAGCTCCTAGGGCACAGAAGCTGAGCCGGTCCCATCACGCAGAAGGGAGCTCCTGTGCTGCCATCCCAAGCTCCTAGGGCAGAGAAGGTGAGCCATGCGGGTGCCAGAAGGAAGCCTCCCACCCCGTGGAAATGAGAAGACATGTAAACAAGCCTTAAAAACAGACTTCTGGATCACTTACAGCAACCTCAAAGGGAAACAAGATGGAACAATCTGATACTCAAACACCTGGACTCTCTGAACTGGCAACCAAAGAGGATCTGGGAAAAATGAAATCAGAAATAATTACTCAGATAACAGCAAAGATTTTGCTCATGGTGCAAGACATGATTAATAAATCTAGAGAGGACACAGATAAAAAAAATAGACTATCTGAGGAACATGATGGAATCCCAACATAGGAAACAAATGGAATCCATAAAACAGATGCAAACAGATTTCCAGGAGATTAAAAACTCCATTGAAAGTCTGTGCAGTAGAATGAACCAATGTGAGGATAGAATTTCAGATATAGAAGAAAAGATTGCAATTAGTGACCAGGAAAAGAAAAATCGCTTTAAAATTGTAAAGGAACACAAGAAATCCATCCAGCAGCTGCTAGACGATGCAAAGAAGAATAACATAAGACTGATTGGAGTCAATGAAGAAAGAGGAGAGAGTGCAGACGACATAAAAAAACTGTTCACAGAAGTGATGGCAGAAAACTTCCCAAGGAGGGGAAAAGAACTTGACATACAGATAAGTGAGGCATATAAGACTCCAGCTAGCCTTGATCAAAAAAATCTACACATAGGCATATAATAGTTAGGATTCCAGAAATCCAACAGAAGAACAAAATTCTACAAGCAGCGAGAGAAAAGAAACAAATCACATACAAAGGAAAGCCCATCAGAATCACAGCAGACTTCACAATGTAAACCCTCAAGGCAAGAAGAGCTTGAAGTGATGTATTTCAAGCCCTAAAGGAAAACAGCCTCCAACCCAGATGGATGTACCCTGCAAAACTATCTTTCAATATTGATGGAGAAATAAGATACTTTCATGATAAAGAGCAACTCAGGAACTTCATGAATATCAAACCGGCACTCCAAAAACGTTTAGTCAATACCCTAGGAAAAGACAATGACGATCACAACCCCAGGAAACCCAGCAGAATGAATCCATTGGGCGTGACAAATTAAACGCAAAGGGGGAGAATCCAACAAAAAAGAAAAAGTCATGACAAGGCTTTTAAAACTTTTAACTTCATCTCCTTAATGAGTGTATAATTCAATCTTGTTATTGTACTGATTAATATTTTTCTGATTCTAGAGTTGCACACCTTTCCTTGTGCTGTACTGTCTATTTATCATCTTCTTATGTCTATTTTTTAATTGGCTTGTCTATTAATGAGCTGTAAGAGTTCTTTATATATTCTGGTCATAGGTTATATGCATTGTAAATAAGGTTTGTTTAAGGACTACTTTTCATTTTAATGATGTCATTTAAAGCTCTAAATTTTGATGGAATCTCATTTATCAATTTTTTTCTTTTATATATCATGTCTTTTGCATACTAGGTAGTTCTTCCCTACCCTGAATTCATAAATATTTTCCCTTATAATTTCTTCTTAAAGTTTTATACTTTTAGGCTTTCATATTGAGGTTCATAGATCCCTTTAAGTTATTTTCATGTATAGAAATAAAGGGTTGAGGTTAATTTTTTATATACTGATACCAGGTGTTCTAGTGCCGTTTACTGAAAACACTAACTCTTCCTCAGCTCTTGAATTGAGTTTATATTCTATAAAATGCTAATATTAAAAAGACTTTCAAAACTCAGTGGACCATATATGTGTGGTTCTATTTCTAGATTCTGTTTTATTCAAATGATCTATATGTCTTTCCTTACACCAACACTGCCTTGATTACTGCAGCTGTAGAAGTCTTAAAATTAGGTACTAAATGTCTTCCAACAGTGGTTTTTTTTGTTTTGTTTTGTTGTTTTTTTTAACTTTTCTAGGTCCTTTGTACTCCTCATAACTTTTAAATTTCAATATCCAGTTCTTCATTTATAGCAAGGATACACAGACCTGAATTTTTATATATACCTTGTGTTTTCTAATCCTGCTAAATTCAAACACAAGTTCCAGGGACTCCTAGAGATTTCTTAGTATTTTCTCTGTAGATGATCATTTCATCTACATATAAAGATTTTGCTTCTACCTTGCCAATCCTATCCTACTTGTGTCATTTTATTGCCAGACTATTTTGGTGGGGGCTAGGTTTCAAAGTTCAGATAAAGAGTAAGCATATCTGGCCTTGTTCCCCACCTTAAGGAGAAAGCATTGTATCTTCTCCATTCATATAAGGTGTTCTCACTGGAAGTATGGAGTACATGTCTTTAATCTGTTGACAAGGTTCTGTTCTACTTCTAGTCTCCTGATAGCTTTTACCGTGAATAGCCGTGGAATTTAGTCCAATACTTTTTCTGCAACTACTGACAGGATCATATGGCTTTTTCCTTTCCTCTGTTAAAATGGTGACTTTTGTGGGTGGATCTTCCAATGCTGAACCAACACTGCCATCCCTAAAACAAAAACACTTTCTACATCCTGCCAGATCTGATTTCTAATAGTTTGTTTTGTTAAACAAATTTCTATCTATGCTCATACTTTTTTCTTCTATTATCTTTATCCAGTTTTAGGATTAGCACAATGTCGAGTTCCTAAAATGAGGGGAGAAGTGTTCCTTCTTTTTTCTCCTTTAATTGTTTGATATAATTTATCAGTTAAAATGTATATGAGCCTGTTGTTGTCATATAGGTAGGTTTTGAAGCTAGGAATATACTTTCTTTAATAGGTACTATTCAAATTTTATATTTCCTCCAGAGTTAGTTTCATTAATTTGTCTTCCAAGGTACTTCTTAGAAGTTTTCAAATTTATTTCAAAAAAGATTTTTGAAATATGCTTTCTATATCCTTTTAAATTCTGCAAAATCTGTGGTAATGTCTCCTAGGTCTTGATATTGTAATTTAAAAAATGTATAATTGATACTGTGTAACAGGAAGAAAAGGTCTAAAGGTGCAGGGGAAGTGGGAGGGGTAGGGGAAGGAAAGAAGGGAAAAATATGAGAAGAGGAAAAAATGGAAACAAAGGCTTTGCAAATAGGGAAGGGTGGAGGGGGTGAAGGGAGGGCAAGGGAAGGGGAAAAAATAAGAACCAAGATACTCATGTAAAGGTACAAGATCCCAATGATGAATGTAACTGTATTTTATACCTAAAATGTACCAATAAACTTAATGGTTAAAAAAAAAAAAAGAAAGAAAGAAAAGTAAAGTACCTAGGAATAAGCTGAACCAAAAATGCAAAAGGTCATGGGCATCTGAAATGAACAGCCATTTCTCAGGAAATAGAAGCAGAAATAGAAACAGCAAATAAACATATGAAAAAATGTTCAACATCACTGGTCATTTGAGAGATGCAAATGAAAACAATGCTGAGATTCCACCTCACCCTAGAAAGAATGGCTGCTATGAAGAAATCAACCAATAACAAATGCTGGTGGAGATGTGGGGAAAAAGAAACCCTTCTCCACTGTTGGTGGGAGTGTAGACTGGTGCAAACATTGTGGAAATCAGTATGGAGATACCTCAAAAAACTAGTATTAGAGGTCCCATTTGACCCAGGTATTCCTCTGCTGGGTATCTTCCCCAAAGAATTAAAAGATTCATACCTCAGTGATAAATGCACAGCCATGTTTATAGCAGCACAATTTGTTATAGGTAAAACTTGAAAACAGCTCAATTGCCCATCAACTGGAGCCTGGATAAAGAAGATGTGTTTTTGTTTTTTTTTTTTTTTTATAAAATAGAGTACTAGTCAGCCATAAGGAATGAGAAACTAGAGACATTTGTAGCTAAATGGATGCATATTGAGGACATACTCTCAAGTGAAATAAATAAGACACACGTGTAAATACCAAATAATTTCTTTGGTGTGAGGAAGAGAAAGTGTAAATAAGGATCAAAAGCTATGCTAGATATTGTGAAATAGGAAGAAAAGGTCGAAAGGGGAAGGGGAAGTGGAAGGGGTAGGGGAAAGGAAAGAAGGGAAAGGAATAAATATGAGAAAAGGAAAAAATAGAAACAAAGTCTTTGTAAATAGGGAGGGGTGAAGGGGTTGTAGGGAGGGCAGGGGAATTGGGAAAAAATAAGAACCAAGATATATCATGTAAAGGTAAAAACTCTCAATGATGAATGTCATCATATTGTACTTAAAATGTACCAATAAACTTAATGAATAAAAAATGTGAAAGGTCTCTACAATGAAAATGATAAAATATTGATGAAATAAATTAAAGAATACACAAAAAATGGAAAGACATCCCATGTTCATGGATTTTAAAATCAATATTAAAATGTCCAATATACCTACAGTATTCTTCAAATTTAATGTAATCTCTATCAAAATGCCAATGGCATACTTCACAGAACTAGAGAAATAATCCTAACTTTGTACAACACTGCAAGACACTCTGAGTAGCCAAAGAAATCTTGAGCAAAAAGAATAAAACAGGTGGCATTATACTACCTGATTTCAAAACATACTACCAAGCTATAGTAATCCAAACAGCATGGCATTGGAATAAAAGCATTTATATCAACCAATGAAAATAGAAAGCCTGGAAGTAAATCTATGTATCTACAATCAACTGACTTTTTACTAAAGTGCTAAGAACATGAAGTGGGGAAAGGACAAACTCTTCAATAAATGGTGCTGGGAAAATTGGCTATCCATATGCAGAAGAATGAAACTAGACGCCTATCTCTCACCATATGCAAAAATCAACTCAAAATAGATTAAACCCTTACAGAAAACCTGGAAACTTAAAACTGCAAGAAGAAAACAGAGAAAATACTTTAGGGTGTTGGAATGAGCAAGGATATTTTTGGACAAGACCCTAAAAGTGCAGGAAACAAAAGAAAAATAAACCAATGGGTCTATAGTAAAACTTCGATTTGCAAGCATCATTTGTTCCAGAAACATGCATGTAATCCAAAGCACCTGCATATCAAATTGAACTTCCCATAAGAAGTAATGGATGCAAGTTCTGGAGTTCGATCCCCAGTACCCCCCCAAAAAAATAGTTGTTCAGGGCCGGGAACTTAGCTTAGTGGTTCTGCCGCCTGCCCCGCAAGTGCAAGGACCTGAGTTCGATCCCCAGTACCAAAAAATAAAAAGAAGTAATGGAAACTCAGATGACTTGTTCCACAACCCCAAAATATTCCCATATAACTAATTACAATACTGTAATATAATACAAGATAATAAAGAAAATAAAATGTAAAGAAAAAGAAATAGTTTTAAAAGCAACCTGCACCTCCCTTTGAAAACCTTCATTTCTAGTGTGAGGGAGACGAGGGAGACAAGAGAGAGGATGGTTATTGTGTAGCATGACTTTCATGTACTACTCATATTGCAAGACAGCACTTGTTTATCAAGTTAAAATTTATTGAAATGCTTGCTCGTCTTGTGGAACACTCACAGAACAAGTTACTATCCAAGGTTTTACTGAATATCAACCTAAAAAGCTTCTGCACAGCAAAGGAAATAGAATGAAGAGACAACTTACAGAATGGGAGGAAATATTTACAAACTTTTCATCCAGCAAGGAATTGATATCTAAATTATACAAGGGATTCAAACAATTTAGTAACAACAGCTCCCTGCCCAAATAATTCACTTAAAATGGGCAATAGACCTAGAAATTTCTCAAAAGAAGACACACAAGGAGCCAGGGATTTAGCTCAGTGGTTCCACTGCCTGCCTCGCAAGCACAAGGTCCTGAGTTCAACCCCCGGTAAAAAAAAAAAAAAAGAAGACATACAAATGGCCCATGTGTATATGAAAACATGCTCAATATAACTAATTATCATGGAAATACAAAATCAAAATCTTTGAGACATCATCTCATTCCAGTTAGGAATCACTACTATCAAAAAGACAAAAGAGGGCTGGTGATTTAGCTCCGTGGTGCTTTGCAAGGTCCTGAGTTCGATCCCCGGTCCCCCCCCCCCCCAAAAAAGGCAAAAGATAACAAGCATTGTTGAGAAAGTGAAGAAAAGGGAAACCTTATGTACTATTGGAGGGAATGTCAATTAATTCAGCCATTGTGGAAAACGTATGGACAAAAATTTTGCCTCAAGATGAACCATAACTCGAGATTCACTCATACCTGATTTAGGTAATTTGTTGATGAAGATCTGGACTTAGATGTGATTCAGCCATAGGTTAAGACTTTGGAGGTTCGTTGGGATGGGATGCATGAATTTTGCATAGAAGAAAAACATGAATTTTGGAATCCAGAAGGTGGATTATTATGCACTGAATTATGTCTCCACTCCAAATTCATATGTTGATACCATAGAACCCAGTGTGCTGTTATTTTAAGATAATTAAAAGTGGTCATTGACATTAAATAAGATCATAGAGTAGGTCTCTAGTCCAATAAGACTACTGACCTTATTTGAATAAGAGACACTGGGAATGCATGCTCACAGAGTAAAGGCCGTAGGAGAACACAGAAAAGACAGCCATCTGCCAGCCAAGGAGGCCTTGGGAAAAACCAAACTTTGATCTTGGCATTCCAGCCTTCAGAAATATATGAAAATAAATTTTTATGGTTTAGGCCACTCAGTCCATAGTATTTTGAAAAGGCAGCTGGCAGATGACACAGGTGGTGTCCTGGGTGGGATCCTGGAATAGAAAGAGGATCTTGGGGGAAAATCAATGAAATCTGAATAAAGTGTATTCAGGAACTCTTTGGACTATCTTCACAACTTTTCTGTGCATCTAAAACTATTCTTAAATTAAATATTTAATTTTTAGAAAAGTCAGGAGAAGAGGGGGAAGTGGGAGGGGTAGGGGAAAAGAAAGACGGGAATGGAATTAATATGAGAAAGGAAAAAATGGAAACAAAGTCTTTGTAGATAGCGAGGGATGGAGGGGTTGAAGGGAGGGCAGGGGAAGGAGGAAAAAATAAGAACCAAGGTAGAATACGTAAAGGTGCAAATTTCCAATGATGAGTGTCATTATATTGTATACCTTAAATGTAAAAATAAAATTAATTTTAAAAAATCAGAAGTATCCAAAGCCCATAGTACATGCAAACAGGTTTATAAACAAGGTTCTAGATTTCATAGACATCAACAGTCCCTCCACCACTTCCTTCCCTCTTTAGGCACATACCAGAGCTCCCTTTAGTTCTCCTTTTAGGCTACTTTCCAGAATATGAAGCAAGGTATGTTTCACTCGTAATACATCTCCCTTGCTGCTACTGCACAAATATTTCTATTAGAAATAAATCATGCTGTCCGTTTGAATATCTTTTTTCCTCTCCTTTTGAGAGATAGTAAAAGAGCACCTGGGTGAATGTTATTACAGAGCATGGAAGGGCCAGAAATATCATCAGATTGTCCATTTTCCTAGAGTATAATCTATTTCTAATAGAAATATTTGTGCAGTAGCTACAAGGGAGATGGGTCAGGAGTGACACATACCTTGCTTCATATGCTGGAATGTAGCCTAAAAGGAGAACTAAAGGGAGCTCTAGTATGGTCCTAGACAACCATGAAGGAAATGCTGGTGTTAACAGGGAAAGCTTTACAACCTAGTTCCTATCTGCTCCATACCAATGTAGATAATATTACCCTTTGAGTATCCGACTGAGTCTTCTTCTGTAAACCTTTCATTCTGCCAATTAAGACAAGATTTAGTCATCCTAAATTCCCTTTCCTATACATTTTCTTTTTTTTTAAGGTACATAAAAATTTATTTAAAGTGCTTTAGAACACTGAATTTTTATTCATCTTAAAAAAGGAAGATTTGGATGTAAAACATTCATACATCAACAAAAAAGCACAATGAAAATTGGGCAGTAAAGATCTATGACCAGTAAACAAGCACATTTAGATTTATTATTAAACATGTCTGAGTGGTGTACTGGATCAGGGATTTTGAATAGAATAAGAGGCCCATCTAGGAAGGTGAGATTTTGAAGGTTCACATCTCCACAGTTCCACGGACAGTGATGAGTACCTGTCCACTACGGACTCCCACTCGGAGATTAGGCTGTGTTAGTCACTCAAACTGATGTTTTCTCAGCTTCCAAAATCTCAGGAAAGGGCACAGAAATATATTGAATTTCTCGCTTCAAAGAGCCATAAGAAATTTCTATTGTTGTCTAGTCTTTTTTGTCTTTTGTTTCAGTACCCACATTGGTTATTATAATAGCTGTTATCCCAACAATGTTTTTATTTATCTACATATGCACCAGCTTTGTTAATAACCTTACCTTGTGCATCTGAGATCATTTTCCTTTCTCTTGAAGTAAATCTTTGATAAGTTCATTTAGTGAGGTTCTGTTATTGGTAAATTCTCTCAGATTTTGATTCTCTGTAAATATGTATTTATTTCACCTTTATTCTTGAAAGGCAGTTTTGCATGGTACACATATCTAGAGTGATGGTTATTTTTGTCTTTTTGTATTTTTATGTGTTTTGGTTTCCATTTTTGTTCAGAAGGCTCTTGTCTACTTCTAGCTCCCTTATATATGATCTAAATTTTGTCTCTTGTAAGATCTCTTTAGGCTTGGTGCCCTGTAATTTCATAAGAATATATGTAAATATCCTGTAATTTCACAAAAATGTGCATAAATGTAGATTTCTTTAAATACATATATGTAGATCTCTCTACATCTGCCTGTCGATCTATCTATCTATCTATCTATCTAGTCTTATCTTCCTATATATTTGGATGCATCTCTTCTCTCACTTATAGAACAAACTCATTCAGTTTTTTGGTACTGGGGATGGAACTCAGGAGCTAGCACAAAGAATCGACAACTGGGATCTCATCGTGTTAAAAAGCTTCTGCACTGCAAGAGAAATAACCAACAGAGCTAAGAGACAACCTACAATGTGGGAAGAAATTTTTAGCAGCTGTACCTCAAAGGTCTACTATTAAGAATATATAAAGAGCTGAAAAAAATCAGACCCCCCAAATTCAAAGACCCAATTCAAAAATGGGCATCTGAAATGAACAGACATTTCTCAAAGAAGTAAAAGCAGCAAATAAATATATGAAAAAAATGTTCAACATCACTGTCATTCGAGAGATGCAGATGAAAACAACACTGAGATTCCACCTCACCTCACAAAGAATGGCTGCTATCAAGAAATCAACAAATAACAAATGCTGGCGGGGTTGTGGGGAGAAAGGAACCCTTCTCCATTGTTGGTGGGAGTGCAGACTGGTGCAACCACTGTGGAAATCAGTATGGAGATACCTCAAAGAACTAGGACTAGAGGTCCCATTTGACCCAGCTATTCCCCTACTGGTATCTTCCCCAAAGAATTAAAAGAAGCATACCACAGTGATATATGTGCACCCATGTTCATAGCGGCACAGTTTGTAATAGAGAAAGCTTGGAAACAGTCGAAGTGCCCATCGACCGGAAACTGGATAAAGAAGATGTTGTTTTTTAATAAAATGGAGTACTACTCAGCCATAAAGAATGAGAAACTAGAGACATTTGTAGCCAAATGGATGCATATTGAGGCCATACTCTTAAGTGAAACATATAAGACACACATGTGTAAATACCGAATAGTTTCTCTAGTGTGAGAAATTGAAAGTGTAAATAAGGATGAAAATGATTAAAATAAATAACTGATAATTTGAAATAGGAAAAGGTCCAAGGGTTTGGGGATGGCAGGAGGGGAAGGGCAAAGGGAAGAAGGGGAAGGAAAAATTATTAGAAAGAAAAAAAATGGAATCAAAGCCTATACATTTTCCTTGCAAGTAACAAGAGGGAAAAAAGGAAGCAAAATCCGTGAGGAACTCTAGGCCTGTAAAGAGGTTCTGTGAAGAGGCTACTAGAACAATGTTCTTAAAACAAAGGAACCTGGTATCAAGTGATGAGATCCATAGGCCCAGTGGCCTGAGGAGTTAATGTGAGGAGGCTAATCGAGCTTTCACTGCTCATCTGCCAGACTTTGAACAAACCAGAGGTCTTCATCAGGGACGCCCCACTGTTTTGCCCCTAAGACTAACCTCCATCCCAACAAGCAAATCTGGGTTCTTTGATCTATTTTTTTCATGAACCACAGCATAATTTTGCCTGAAAAGCAAGACAGGGAAGAAGACATTAGGCCCCAGGAGCCCCCTGCCTCTATAGGGGGACTAGCTTAGCAGTGCTGATGAAATGAGAAAGGAAGTCCACAAGAGCCAGAGGCACAGAAGAGCGCTGACCTGTGAAACAGAAGGTACTGCGAACAGGGCAGCAGAGTTACTGTTCATCTGAGCCTGCTGCTTTTAGTAAAGAGAAAATTGTTAACCTGTGTCCCAATCAGAGCACTGCCAGACAGCTCCGGTCTCCCTCTACTCACCTAAGGGAGGCAAAGGTCATTCTTGGTCTGTTTCCCATACATTCTTTCCTTTGGGTGTAAATGAAGCTGAAAGAAGGAGACATGAAGGAATTATAGTCCTTTAGCTTTATGAAGCTTCACTATTCCTACAAGTGTAGGAAAAACAAGATTTTGGGCATGGCAGAAGAGAAACACATGCAACCTTTTCAGATCATTTTTTAAACATTTGTAAAGAAAAGGCTAGTGAGTGAAAATCAGCAAAACAAAGTTTTCTACTGCCCAAGTCCTTCTGTATATTTTCAGGGCCTGTAGTCTTAAAACACTTTCAGTGTCTTTCCAGTTAATCTTCTACTCACCCTAGCCTATCCAAGCAACTGGCCATGTGTGCATGACAACAATGTTACACATGTATGTATTTATGTGAATATGGATAGAAGTTGATATTCATGATCTGTGTTCATGTATTCATGTGGCATAAAAACGTGTTCATGAAGAAAATGAGAAATCCCTTAGTTGTAATTAAAGAAAGCAGGAAGCAAATCAAAATTACAATGAAGTATCACCTCACACCCATTAAGACAATTGCTATTTTTAAAAAAACAGAAAATAACGTGTTGGTAAGAATGTGGAGAAGTTGGGACACTATCACACTATTGGTGAGTATGCAAAACAGTGCAGCTGTTATGAAACAGCATGGAAATTCCTCAAAAAACAAAACATAGAATGATGATATGATTCAGCAATCCCACTTCGGGATGCATAAACAAAATAATTGAAAGCAGGATCTCACAGAAATATTTGATGCCTATGTTCACAGCAGCATTGTTTATAATAGTGAAGAGGTGGAAGCAAGCCAACATCCACCCACAGATGAATGGAAAAAAATTGTGATAGCGTATATGCTTGCAACAGAATATTCTTTAGCCTTAAAGGAATGAAATCCTGTCACATGCTACAGCCTAGATAAAAACAAAGACATTAAGCTAGGGAAAATAAGGCAGACTCAAAAAGACAAACACTGTATGATTCCATTTACATGAAGTATCCAGAAAAGGCAGATTCATGAAAAAGAGAAGAGTAGCTGCCAGGTTTAGTGGGAGGAGAGAATGGCAGTTGTTTAATGGATGCAGGTGCAAAAGTTGTGGAGATTTGTTTCCCAACAATGTGAATATGCCTAACATTATGAACTCTACACTTAAAAATGTTTATGATGGTAAATATTATGCTATGCATTTTTACTGAGATTAAAAATTCTAAAACGAGGGCTGGGGATTTAGCTCAGTGGTGCCGCCTCTTGCCTCAGAAGCACAAGGTCCCGAGTTTGATCCCCAGTACCAAAAGAAAAACTCTAAAATGATTTTTAAAAGGACAAAAAGGAGATGTGATGGGGAAGAAAACTAAGAATATGGCTTTGGAAGGCTTCGCCACCTATCTACTATGGAACGTGAAGCTTTCGGCCTGGCATCTTGGAACAATTAGACATCCCAACACCTATCTGACCTCCTGCCTTTCTGCTCCTTCAAGAATCAGCTAATAGCAATTCTACTCAGAAGGGCCTGACATATGGTTGATCTCCTTGAAAGAGTGGGAAAACCTGGGTAATTCCAACCTGCAAGTCCCGTGAAGCCCCAAATCGAGGTGCTTCTGTTTATATGTCTCAAAGAAGACAGAAGTGCAAGGACTGGAGTCCTGGGGAGAGCTCGTCTCCTTATAGATACCATGCAGTAAAGGCCCATGCAACGGAGACTCTAGGTGAAGAAAGAGATCAGAACAGCAAAGGTTTGAAGACTTTGCTTTCTTGATCTCTCCTACCTTACGCTTTTTAATGTCACGATCCTGTATTCCTTTTAAACTTTTTTGTGGTGAAATACATATAAATTTGCTGATTTAACCATTTTAAATATACATTTCAGTGGCATTAATTGTATTTACAGTGTTGTTTAATTATCACCTCTGTTTTCAAAACTTCTTCTCCCCAATGGAAACTTTATTACCACTAAGCAACGGCTTCCCCTTCCTATTTCTCCCTAGCCCTGGTAACCTCTAATCTACATTCTGTCTCTATGAATTTGCTTATGCTAGATATTTCATATATGTGGCTTCACATAACATCTGTCTTTCTGGGTCTGGATTATTTCATTTAACATAGTGTTTTCAAAGATCACTTACACTGTAGCAAATAGCAGAACTTCATTCTTTTATGTGGCTGAATAAAATTCCCTTGTAAACTTTTTTTTTTTTTGTACTGAGGATCAAACTCAGGTCCTTGTGCTTGCGAGGCAGGCAGCAGAACCACTCGGCCCCAAAATTCCATTGTAAGGATACAGCATATTTTGTCATTCACTGATCTGTTTATGGACACTTGGGTTATTTTCTCCTTTTTGGCTATTATGAATAATGATTCCAAGAATGTTGGTGTACAATTATCTGTGTGAGTCCCTGTTCTCAATTCTTTAGGATAAATATCTAGGATTGGAATTGCTGGGTCATGTGCTAATTTTATATTAAATTTTAGAAGAAACTGTCAAACTGTTTTCTGCAAGGGTTACATCATTTTGCATTCCCACCAGCAATGTATGAGGGTTCCAATTTCTTCACATTCTTGCCAAAACTTGTTATTTCTTCTCTTTTTTATTGTAGTTATCCCAATGGGTGTTGTTTCGATTTAGATCAAGAATGTCCCTCAAAGGCTGTGGCGGACAGAGACAGGTGGAGAGTCCCCACAGTCCCAGACCTGACTCTCCTGACAATGCAGAAGGTTTCAAAAGAATCAGATAGAGACCAAAAGTGTAGGAGCAAAGTTGTGCTTTTATTCAGCAAGCATACACGAGTACAGCTGCCTTCTCTCAGAGAGACATGCAGGGGTGCTCGAAACGGAGCCACCGTTGAAGGGGGACTCAAGATGCCGGTTTTACTAGACCTATATCTCTCACCATGCACTAAACTAAAATTGAAATGGATTAAAGATCTAAATATTAAAACAGAAATGCTGAATTGTCTGTAACAGAGGTTAGGGAGAACTCTTGAAGACATTGGTGTAGGAAAAGATTTTATGAACAAAACCTCAGTTGCCTGTCAACTAGCACAAACAACAAGTGGGATCTGTTTTTATTAAAAAGCTTCTGCACAGCAAGAGAAACCACCAGCAGTGTGAAGAGACAAACCACAGTATGGGAAAACAATCTTCACCTGCTGTTCCTCTGACAAAGATCTACTAGCTCGAATCTATAAAGAAGTTAAAAAAATCAGACCTCCCTAATTTAAAGACCCAATCCAAAAATGGGGATCTGAAATGAACAGATGTTTCTCAGACAAAGAAGTAGAAATAGCAAATAAACGTATGAAAAAGTGTTCAACATCACTGGTCATTTGACAGATGCAAATGAAAACAACGCTGAGATTCCACGTAATTCCTGAAAGAATGGCTGCTATCATGAAATCAACCAATAACAAATGCTGGCGGGGCTGTGGGGAAAGAGGAACCCTGCTCCACTGCTGGTGGGAGTGTAGACTGGTGCAACCACTGTGGAAATCAGTGTAGAGATACCTCATAGAACTAGGACTGGAAGTCCCATTTGACCCAGCTATTCCCCTGCTGGGGATCTTCCCCAAAGAATTAAAAGAATCATACCACAGTGATATATGTGCACCCATGTTCATAGCAGCATAATTTGTAATAGGTAAAACTTAGAAGCAGCCCAATTGCCGATCAACTGGAGACTGGATAAAGAAAATGTGATTTTTTAATAAAATGGAGTACTACTCAGCCATAAAAAATGAGAAATTAGAGATATTTATAGCTAAATGGATGCACATTGAGGCCATACTCTTAAGTGAAATAAATAGGACACACATGTGTAAATATTGAATAGTTTCTCTAGTGTGAGAAACTGAAAGTGTAAATAAGGACTAAAAGGTATAATAGATAATGTGAAATAGGAAGAAAAGGGGCAAAAGGGAAAGGGAAGTGGGAGGGGTAGGGGAAAGGCAAGAAGGGAATGGAATTAATATGAGAAAATGGAAAAACGGAAACAAAGTGTTTGTAAATAGGGAGGGATGGAGGGGTTGAAGGGAGGGCAGGGGAAGGGGGAAAAAGAAGAATCAAGAGAGATTATGTAAAGGTGCAAATTTCTAATGATGAATATCATTATATTGTATACCTAAAATGTACCAATAAAATAATATTTTTTAAAAAAAGATGCTGGTTTTATAGTAGTGGGGGCCTATCTTGGCTCTGGGCTAAGAGTGCCCCATTGGTTAATGATTAACTTAGCTCGTTACTAGGGACAACAGGGAAAGACCTTTTCAGGGGCCTTTCACATCTTAGGGCCAAGGATTTTTCCCTTTTGATCTTAGCAAACCAAGCTTTGCAGGGTACAGCATGAAGAGGAGGTGCAACCACAGACTGTCAGCTTTCTATGGGTAGTTAAGCCTGTTCTGGCAGCTAACTGAACTCCTTCAGTGGGGAGGAGGGGTGTCCCTCATGTCTCCCTGCCTATGGGTCTCTATCCCTACAAGGCCACATGGACTCATAGGCAGAGCTTTTGGAAGGTGATTGGATCATGAGGGTGCCATAGTTGAAAGTGTTACTAGGAAGGGGGCCTGTGGAAAGAGATAGATCATTGAGGGTATAACCTGGAAGGGTCCTCACTTCTCTACTTCCCCACTGCCATGACAAGAGCGGTTTTCCTCTATCCAGTCCTTTCTACCATGACATTTCTATGTTTAAGCTCGGTGAGCATGGACTGAAGATTCTCAACTATGAGCAAAAATAAACCTGTCCTCTGTTAAGTTGCGGGTGTCAGGCATTTTGTCCCAGGAAGGAAGAAAGTGACCAAGACAGGTGTGAAGTGGTATCTTATTGTGGTTTTTGGTGTATATTTTTCTAATGGCTAATGTGTTGAGCATCTTTCCATGTACTTATTGGACATATGTGTATTTTCTTTCAAGAAAGTTCTATCCAAGATGATTGTCCATTTTTAATTGGGCTGTTTGTCTTTCTGTTTTTGAATTGCAAGTATTCTTTCTGTACTCTAAATATTAGACTATCAGATACATGATTTTCAAATATTTTCTTCTGTGGGATTCCTTTTTGCTTTCTTGATGATATTTCTTGCCACGTAAAAGTTTTTAATTTTGATGTAGTTCAATCATCTGTTTTCCTTTTGTTGCTCAGATTATACCGGGGACCCCTGAAATGTTACTGGAAGCCTCTGCAGTAGGCTCTAGTCTACTGCCCAGTGTATGATGCAGGCCTGAGGAAAAAAACCTAAAAGACAGAACTAAGAGAGACAGAAAGCAGGGGCCAGGATGACCAATGCCGGTACAAACGACAAAGGCGCTGGGCAGTCCAAGCCACTGATTGTTATCAATTGGGGTAAAGGTGAGCTACGTGCAAGGGCAGTACTATGTGTGAGGATTCACAGTCATGCAGTTTCTATGGAAATTAATGTAAGCAAGGCTTGTAAAAGACAAGACAAAGCATTCTCAAATTAGGAACAGAATAGACAAAATATATGGTTGTAATTAGAACATTGTCCTTCTAGTAAGAAGATTTTAGTTGTGGGAATGGAATTTGGGTGCGAGTCACTCTGACCTCGGCATGTAGGCTTCACCCAGACTCACTTCTATTAATAAGCCAATTGTGGGGTTAACTCTTTATAGCTTGTACTGCTTACAGCCTGTTTTGGGACATAATTAATATTGCAGTCTCCCACAAGTTTATATCTCTTTTAAAGTCTTCCTAGTTATATTACATTCAGTCTCCATCTATGCTGGCAAAAGAGTCAAGGACCAGTCCTAGTTATTTTAGAACCCAACAGATGGTACTCTATTGTCTATTGTAGATATAGTAGAAAGAGAAAACATTACCTAAATCCATTACTCTAGCCATGTAAAGGTCCTAACATAGCTATTTATTTATTTTTTAACTTAGAGTAACATTTTAATCTTTTTTTTTTTTTGTACTGGGGCTTGAACTCAGGCCCTTGCGCTTATGAGGCAGGTGGCAGAACCACTGAGCTAAATCCCCGGCCCCATTTTAATCTTTTTAAATTACAAAAATTATTTTCTACATTTCAGAAGAAATAGGCAGTGTATATCCACATTTACTCAAAATTTCCTAAGCATTAATACAAACATTGTTAATATTTGTTTTTATTCTTTCAGCTAACACAGCTATTTAAAGGAGAGGCTATGCACAAAATAAAAAGGTCAGTCTGAATGCAGAACAAAACTATGACAGCTTAGATATAGGGTGCAATAAATTAACATCAGTTAATGGGTACTGAAACAAAATTAAAAATTGGTAAGTTCCGATATTCCACAATATGGCAGAAGGACTGTAGTTAATAATAACTTATTATATACTTTATGAAGATCTAAATGAGAGGATCTTGAAGTCTTCAAACATAAAGAAAGGATGAGGAGAGGGAAGTGCTAATTACCCTAATTTCATCAGTGTGTAGTGTATGCATGTGGTGATTATCATACTGAACTCCATAATATGAATAATTAATACATGCTAACAAAAAATTTTAAACTCAAATTAAAAAGAATAAAGAGAGGGCTCCAGGACCAAAGGCCTGTGAGAGGTAGAGTTTAGATATCACAGTGAACTTTTTCTGTAAAGGCTCATATAATAAATATGCTAGATTATGTGGGCCAAGAGACATAATCAAGAATATTATGTAGGTACTTACACAGTAAGAGAGAAAACAAATTTGTGGACAAAATCTAAAATATAATAATTATTGAAAGTAATTCTTTTTCAATACAGGCACATTAATAGCAAAAGATGGAATATTGGGGGTATTTAATTGGAGTTCCACCTATCATCACAACTGGTCACAGTTATCCATCTGCTAATGCTGATCTCAATTGAAATTGTACATACTTCATCTTTGAAAGTGTCTTTTTTACATGGAAAGGCACTGTCAAATACTGAAATTAATTCATGAACATATGATTTTCCTCCCCTTTACACAATTCAGTAGTTTTTAGTGCATTCAGAGTTGTATAACTATCACCACAACCAATTTTAGAACATTTTAATACCTCATAAAGAAATCCATAACCCTTCAACAGTCTCTATTTCTTCCCGACCTCCTTGCCCTCAGCCCTATGTAATCATTAATCAACTTTCTGTTCCATAGATTTGTGTATTCTGGACATTTTATGCAATAGAATCATACAGTCCTTTGCGACAGGCATGAGAATATGATTTTTTTTTTGATACCAGGTATCAAACTCGGGACCTTGCGCTTATGAGACAAGTGCGGCCTGAGAATGTTCTTGGCCCTGAGAATGGTTTTAATTGAGTATATTCTTTACTTGGAAGTCATCAGTAGAATTATATTAGATTCTTCTCTTAATATTTGCCTTGTATCATGTCATTACATTGTAGATTAATCACTTCCAATTGAAGGTTAGATGAAAGCTCCTCAACTACACAGTTGAATAAATTTTATAACTGAGCTCAAAATTTAACCTTTGCTAAGCCATTGAGCTGCTATGCAAGAAGGCAAATCCAGATAGTCAGCTTCTACTTCTGACAACAAATTTATATAACTGGTGATGATTAAGTGCATGAGAGTGAATGAGGTTCTCTGTTGACACCAATGGTTCAATAACACATGATAGACTCAAATATTTTCCTCAAAATACCTGTTGATAAATAATACAATGGAAACCATAAACTTTAAACATCTAACATTTTCACAAGGTATGTAAATTTCTGTGACTTATCCTTTCTTTCTCCACAAATCTTTTGTCATCCTCAGTTGTAACACATCTTAACTGATTCTACTTCATGTTGTATTGACATTTTTTGTTTTCGGTACTGGGGATTGAACTCCGGACCTTGCACTTGCGAGGCAGGTGGTGGAACCACTGAGCTAAATCCCCAGCTCTTTCATGTTGTATTGTACTAGTGTTTTCTGACATTTTTGAAAAATATTCTCATCTGTAATTTTCTACACTGACTATTCATACGGGCTAATTCTTCAATATCTTAAAATTTGGCAATGCCTTCTCAAATAAACAATAATAACTGAATGGTTTCAGTAACATCTGTCAACTTTTCAAGAGCCAAGGAAAACCACTCAATATTGCTTGTCTTGTTTTTTAAATTGACTATTAATGTTGTTCCTAATAGCCTCAATTTTTCAAGCAACTGTTCTTGCCAAAAGGCTAATAGTCGTAAACAAGTTTATTTTCTCTGGACACATTTCTTTAGTTGCTGCAATCAAATACAATTTAATAAACTCACCATTGGTAAATAGCTTTCTTTGCTTGGCTGACAAATAAGCCACTTGGAAACTTACTTTAGTTGCAATCTTATTTTCTTTTGTTCATATTTGTGAGGTTGTGCTGTGATGAAATATTGTTTTAAATTTTCTTATTTTTCTGACCATGGCTTTCACATGAGTTGAGAATATTGTTATCAGTGCTTAGAATGGTAATGGTGATATATGTTGCAGTCTTAACACACTATTATGCCTTTGCTTAATGAACACAATGCTTTGCCATTTAATTTCTTTGCTTTTTTTTTGTTACTGGGGCTAGAACTTGGGACCTTGTGCTTGCGAGGCAGGCAGCAGAACCACTGAGTGAAATACCCGGCCCTGCCATTTAATTTCTCAACAAAATAATCTACACTTCATTGTGTCTTAAAAGTGCTACCTTAAAAGTCCACTTCTCTTTTCCTGCTTTGACATGATGAGTATAAATTCATCACACAAAAAGTGTCACATTCCAATGAATGCATGCTGTACTCCAATCACTGTCCAGTTGTAGCTGTGCCACTGTGATTTTCAGTATACCAATCAGCAGCACAAAGCAATGGGAGTGCCACTTATGATGTTTGTTAAAACTACTCAACTTGACCTCGCTACAGACAAGCAGGTCTGCCCACACCCTACTGAGGGAACACAAGCCGAATCAGCCCGCTGCAGACAGGCAGGTCTGTGCACGCCCTACTGAGGTCCTGAGTCACGCGGAAGACACCGAATCACCCCGCTGCAGACAGGCAGCCACCTGATTCCACACTACAAAGACGCAGAGGACACCAGAGCACCAGACCAAGGTACTGAGTCCCACTGTTCCCGGCCCAGAGGTAGGGGCTTCTGAGCCGTCATCCCACTGCTCCTGGTCCAGAGGAAGGGGCTTCCTGGTCACCATCCCTCCCACTGCTCCCAGCCCAGAGGAAAGGGCTTTTGGGCCACCTTCTGTCCCGCTGCTCCTGGCCCAGAGGAAGGGGCTTCCGGGCCACCAACACTCCCACCACTCCCGGCACAGAGGGAGGGGCTTCTGAGCCACCATCCCACTGCTCCTGGTCCACAGGAAGGGGTTTCCCGGCCACCATCCCTCTGGCTGCTCCCAGCCCACAGGAAAGGGCTTTTGGGTCACCATCCCTATGGCTGCTCACGGCCCCTGTCCCACCTCACCCACCTCAGAGGAGGTAATCCGTGCAGGCGCTAACAGCCCCCTGCACCAGTCAAAATGAGAAAACACATAGATAAGTCTCAAAACCAGACTTCCAGATCACCTACAGCAACCCCAAAGGGAAATGAGATGGAACATTCTGATACTCAACCGCCTGGACCCACTGAACTGGCAACAAAAGGGGATCTGGAAAAAATGAAATCAGAAATAATTTCTCACATAACAGGAGAAATTGTGCCCCTAGTGCAAGACATGATTAATAAATCTAGAGAGAAGCTGAGGAACATGATGGAATCCCAACATAAGAAACAAATGGAATCCATAAAACAGATGCAAATAGATTTCCAGGACATGAAAAACTCCATTGAAAGTCTACACAGCAGAATGAGCCAATGTGAGGACAGAATTTCAGATATAGAAGATAAGATTGCAATTAGTGACCAGGAAAAGAAAAATTGCTTCAAAATTATAAGGGAACATGAGAAATCAATCCAGCAGCAGCTAGATGATGCAAAAACGAATAACATAAGACTGATTGGTGTCAATGAAGAAAGAAGAGAGAGTTCAGATGACATAAAAAATCTCTTCACAGAAATAATGGCAGAAAACTTCCCAAGCAGGGGAAAAGAGCTTGACATACAGATAAGTGAGGCATATAGGACTCCAAATAGCCTTGATCAAAAAAAAATCTACACATAGGCATATAATTGTTAAGATTCCAGAAACACAACAGAACAAAGTTCTACAAGCAGTGAGAGAAAAGAAAAAACTCACATACAAAGGAAAGCCCATCAGAATCACAGCAGACTTCTCAACACAAGCCGTCAAGGCAAGAAGAGCTTGGAGTGACATATTCCAAGCCCTAAAAGAAAACAGCCTCCAACCCAGATTGATGTACCCTGCAAAACTATCTTTCAAAATGGATGGAGAAATAAGATACTTTCATGACAAAGAGCACCTTAGAAACTTAGTGAATACCAAACCAGCACTCCAAAGAATTTTACACAATATCCTAGGAGCAGACATTGAGGATCACAACCCCAGGAAGCAAAGCAGAATGAACCCATCTGGCATGACAAGAAATTAAATGGAAAGGGGGAGAACCCAACAAAAAGAAAAAGTCATGGCAATGACAAGTCAATATGTTTCAGTTATAACCATCAATGGTAATGGTCTCAATTCACCAATCAAAAGAAAGAGACTGGCAGAATGGGTCAAGAAGCAAAATCCAACAATATGCTGCATACAAGAAACACACTTTATTAAAAAGGAAACTCATAGACTGAAAGTTAAAGGGTGGAAAACAATACTTCATGTGACAGGAACACCAAAAAAAGCAGGAGTAGCTATCCTCTTGGCAGATCAAGTAGATTTCAAACCAACACTGATTAAGACAGACAAAGAAGGGCACTACATCCTTGTAAAGGGAAGAATCCAAGAGGAAGAGATGATAATCATAAATATCTATGCACCAAACACTAGTGCACCCAACTATATAAAACAAATACTAATGGACATGAAGAGTCATATATGCACCAATACAATTGTAGTGGGGGACCTCAACACCCCACTGTCACAAATAGATAGATCAACTAGACTAAAAATAAGTAATGAAATACTAGAACTCAATCGAACTCTTGAACAAATGAACTTAACAGATGTTTACAGAGTCTTCCACCCCACAAAATCAGAATACACATTCTTCTCAGCTGCACATGGGTCATTCTCAAAAACAGACCACATACTCACACATAGAACATGTTTAAGTAAGTGCAAAGGAATTGAAATTATCCCCTGTATATTATCAGATCATAGTGCAATGAAATTGGAGATCCATAACAAAAGAAACTCAAAAACTTTCATAAACAAGTGGAAATTGAACAACACACTTCTGAATAACCAGTGGGTCACAGAGGGAATTAAAGAAGAAATCAGACAGTTCCTTCAATTAAATGACAATGACAATACAACATATCGGAATCTATGGGACACAATGAAAGCAGTCTTACGAGGGAAATTCATAGCAGTGAATACGCATATTAGGAAAACAGAACAAGCCCAATTAAACAACCTGATGCTGAACCTCAAGCTTCTAGAAAAAGAAGAGCAAGACAACCCCAAAGCTCATACAAGGGAGGAAATTATAAAGATCAGAGGAGAAATCGATGCAATGGAGACTAAGAGAAAGATACAAAAAATCAATGAAGCCAAGAGTTGGTTCTTCGAAAGAATCAACAAAATTGACAAACCTTTAGCCAACCTTGTCAGAAAAAGGAAAGAAAAGGCCCAAATCCATGCAATTAGGAATGAAAAGGGTGAAATGACAACAGACTCAGCAGAAATCCAGAGGATCATCAATATCTACTTCCAGAACCTATACGCCAATAAGATGGACAACACAGAAGAAATGGACAGATTCCTAGGTACATATGAATTACCAAAGTTGAACGAAGAAGACCTAAAAATTCTGAACAACCCAATATCAACCAATGAAATTGAAAACGTAATTTAAAAGCTTCGCAACTAGGAAAAGCCCAGGTCCTGAAGGCTTCACCGCTGAATTCTAAAAGACATTTAGAGAGGAACTGCCACCACTACTGTTTAAACTCTTCAATGAAATTGAAAGGGAAGCAATACTCCCAAATTCATTCCTGGAAGCAAGCATCACCTTGATCCCCAAAGCAGAGAAAGACCCAACCGAAAAGGAGACCTATAGGCCAATCTCACTAATGAACATAGATGCAAAAATCCTTAATAAGATACTGGCAAACACAATGCAGAAGATCATCAAGAAGATCATACAGCCTGATCAAGTGGGATTCATCCCAGGGATGCAGGGATGGTTCCATATACGAAAATCAACCAATGTAATACACTATATCAATAGAGCCAAGGACAAAAACCATATGATTATCTCCATAGATGCAGAAAAATCATTTGACAAAATCCAACATGCATTTATGATAAAAACCCTACAAAAAATTGGAATAGATGGTCTCTACCTCAAACTGATAGAAGCCATCTATGAAAAACCAACAGCCAATATCAGACTAAATGGTCAAAAACTGAAATCCTTCACACTAAAATCAGGAACAAGACAAGGATGTCCACTATCACCACTCTTGTTCAATATAGTTCTGGAAACATTAGCCACGGCAATTAGACAAGAGAAAGAAATAAAAGGAATAAAGATAGGTAATGAAGAAGTCAAATTGTCATTATTTGCAGATGACATGATACTCTATATAGAAGACCCCAAGAACTCCACCAAAAGTCTTCTAGACTTAACCAAATTCAGTCAAGTAGCTGGTTATAAGGTCAACACACAACAATCAATAGCTTTCCTCTACACCAATGACAGACTCACTGAGAGAGAAATAGGGCAAATAATTCCTTTCACAATAGCATCCAAAAAACTGAAATACCTAGGAATCATCCTAACGAAAGAAATCAAAGACCTCTTCTCTGAAATCTATGGCACTCTGAAAAGAGAGATTGAAGATGATATCAGAAAATGGACAGACATCCCCTGCTCCTGGGTGGGAAGGATTAATATAGTGAAAATGGCCATACTTCCAAAACTGCTATATAGATTTAATGCAATTCCAATTGAGATCCCAGCAGTATACTTCATATACCTCGAGAAAACAATCCCAAAATTCATTTGGAACAAGAAGAGACCCAGAATAGCAAAAGCAATTCTAGGTAACAGAGACATGGCAGGGGTATCACAATCCCCAAGCTGCAACTCTACTACAAAGCTACTGTGATAAAAACAGCATGGTACTGGCAAAGAAACAGACTTGAGGACCAGTGGAACAGTTTAGAAGATGCAGAAACAACGCCAGACACACTCAGCCATCTCATCTTTGACAAAGGAGCCAAACACCCTCACTGGAGGAAAGATAGCCTCTTTAATAAATGGTGCTGGAAAAATTGGGCTTCAACTTGCCAAAGATTAAAACTAGACCTATATCTCTCACCATGCACTAAACTAAAATCAAAATGGATTAAAGATCTAAATATTAAAATAGAAACTCTGAATCAGTTGGAACAGAGGTTAGGTAGAACTCTTGAAGACATCAGTGTAGGAAAAGATTTTATGAACAAAACCTCAGTTGCCCATGAACTAGCACAAACAATCAACAAGTGGGATCTCTTCTTATTAAAAAGCTTCTGCACAGCAAGAGAAACCACCAGCAGTGTGAAGAGTCAACCCACAATGTGGGAAAAAATCTTCACCTGCTCTTCCTCAGACAAAGGCCTACTATCTCGAATCTATAAAGAACTTAAAAAGATCAGACCTTCCAAATTTAAAGACCCAATCCAAAAATGGGCATCTGAAATGAACAGACATTTCTCAGACAAAGAAGTAGAAATAGCAAATAAATACATGAAAAAATGTTCAACATCACTGGTCATTTGAGAGATGCAAATGAAAACAACACTGAGATTCCACCTCACTCCAGAAAGAATGGCTGCTATTATGAAATCAACCAATAACAAATGCTGGTGGGGCTGTGGGGAAAGAGGAACCCTGCTCCACTGCTGGTGGGAGCGTAGACTGGTGCAAGCACTGTGGAAATCAGTATGGAGATACCTCAAAGAACTAGGACTGGAAGTCCCATTTGACCCCACTCTTCCCCTGCTGGGGATCTTCCCCAAAGAATTAAAAGAATCATACCACAGTGATATATGTGCACCCATGTTCATAGCAGCACAGTTTGTAATAGCTAATACTTGGGAACAGCCCAAATGCCCATCAACTGGAGACTGGATAAAGAAAATGTGGTTTTTTAATAAAATGGAGTACTACTCAGCCTTAAAAAATGAGAAATTAGAGACATTTATAGCTAAGTGGATGCACATTGAGGGAATACTCTTAAGTGAAATAAATAGGACACACCTGTGTAAATACCGAATAGTTTCTCTAGTGAAAGTTTAAATAAAGACTAAAAGGTATAATAGATAATGTGAAATAGGAAGAAAATGGGCAAAGGGGAAGTGGCAGGTGTAGGGGAAAGGAAACAAGGGAATGGAATTAATATGAGAAAATGAAAAATGGAGACAAAGTCTTTGTAAATAGGGAGGGATGGAGGGGTTGAAGGGAGGGCAGGGAAAGTGGGAAAAATAAGAACCAAGAGAGTTTATGGAAAGGTGCAAATTTCCAATGGTGGATGTCATTAATATTGTATACCTGAAATGTACCAATAAAATAAAGTTAAAGAATGATAAAAAAACCGAAAAAAATTTTCCCATGTCAGTAAGATTCTTGTTTTGATTTTTTCAACTACCTAAAATCATAATGACCACTCTTAGCTCAAAGGCTATACACAAACACACCGTGGACTGGATTTGACCCACAGAACAGTTTGCTAACCTGTAGTCTACAGTCTCTGGAGTGGCTACCATGGCAAATTGCTGATCCACTTTTACCAACCTATCCCCCTTCCATATTCATAATCATTGCAATGAGCCTTTTCAAAATATTCCAAGAGATCATCTTTGAGATTATGGAACTTCTCATATTGATAAGCATTCAATCATTGTGAGGCATCTATGAAACAGTGCATTTCATTACCACTAAAAAAACCAAAAACCAAAAACAAACAAACAAAAACTACCAAGGAAGTCTTGTTATATACTCTAAAAGACAAGGAAATTGGAATGAGCTGTGAGAAGGGGTCTGTGTTTGACAGCTTTTTCTTCATCCTACCTCTGTTAACCATCCTCAGATCCCCAGTATCGCGTCCACTGTGGACTTGTGCTCAACTAACACGGTGGTCCATGTAGCTCTCCTGCTTAATAGGAGATGTTCACCTGAAACACAGAGCTACCTTCCTGGCCTTGTTCCTCTTCAAATCGCATGCCTGGCCAAGTTCAGAGGGTCTGTCAGGGATGCCTGAATGCAAGCAGGAGGGAGGATGGAAAGCCTTGGTGTTTCTAGCAGTGCTGCCCTGGGAAGCATCTCCTGGGTGAAGCCAGCTTTGGAGTAGCAGTGAACGCCCCCAAGCCGCTGGTGCCCAAACGATGTACTCCCTTCCCACTGGGTACAGACAGGGGTGACCCCTTGATTTCACACGTGCTGGTGATGCAAGGAACTATTCCCCACATCACTCTGCTGGAAGGAAAGTGGGTAAGGAGAAAGCCAAGGCATTAGAGCGGTAGCAAAAGAAAGAAAAATGTGAATTGAAACACAGTAACATATTCACAGTGCCTTAGCAGGTTCTATACGCTATATTTAGCAGAAGCCCACAGTCCCCTTTGTAATTCTTCATGTGCATCTGCTCAGACCTTCAAACTATCTGAGTTATCCACAGTTATTATCTCAGCTCATCTACATGTTCACTTTCCCAAGAGTGGAAAAAAACCTCTCATGATAGTTTTTGAATTCTGGGGGATATGTGGAAAAGCAAACAATTGGTAAGACACATAATTATCACTTTCAAAGAAAACATTCACCTCCAGCTGGCCTACTTCTGTAGGTTCTAATGCCTGAAAAGAGAATTAATTAACCTAGGCAGGTCTCCAGTGCTTACATATACTCCGTCAAACCTATTTACAAACCTGCTTAAAAATGCAGGGTTTTTGCAAGCAGAGAGTTCACTATAAATACAGCTGCAGATGGAATTCTTTGAAAATGGAAATGGAAAATTCTGAACAGGAATAACTTGACATTTGATTCTGGAACAATAGTAAAATGTCAACATCTGTCACGAAAATATAGAACTATAAAATAATGATTTAAGGGTCTTTTCAGTTTTTAAAAATATGTAGCAAATTTTGGATTGGTTGTTTTGCAAAGCTCTGTACACTATCCCTTTGCTTCAACAAACTTTCACTAAAGTAATGCAACTTATGTAGCTGAATATTTAAATAGGCCCTCGGTAAACTTTTTGTTTTATTAGAACATAATAATAGTCTCATTGTGTCATAATTGCTGTCCTCCAGGTCAGAAATCTTTCTTTTCCATGTACCCAAAACTTTGTGGTTTGACAGCTTGATGATTCTCTATATAGTAATCCTTTTAAAGATCTCGGGTGTCACCAAACATCCCAAATTTGGATAAAAACCATTTTAATTTTAATTCTATCATTCACAATGGTAATTAGAACTTTCTTACATTTATTTACAATTTGAACCTACACCAACTCTTTTCTTTTCTTTTCTTTTCTTTAGATAGGGTCTCCCTCTGCAGTTCAGGCTATCCTTGAGCTCAATGTGTAGCCCAGGCTGGCCTTGAACTCCCAGCAATCCTCCTGCCTCAGCCTCCCAAGTGCTGGGATCACAGGTGTGTGCCACCACACCCGGCTCCTATCCAGTTCTTGGTGGATAATTATGCACTTGAGTTTACTGCTTGTGGCATAACAGAATCTCCAGGTTTTTATTCTTTTAGAAACATTTTAATTACGGTAAAAGAAAAAAAACACTGGACATGAAACATCTTCAGAACTTTTTCATCTTGCAGAACTAAATCTCTATATCCGTTAAATAACAATTCCTGATTTTCTCCTTCCCATTGTCCCTGGAAACTACAATTCTAATTTTTATTTATTTTTATTTTTTATTTTTTGCACTGCTGATGATTTTGAACCCAGGGCCTCACACATGACAGGCACCTGCTCTACCCCTGAGCTATACACTTAGTCCCCCACCATTCTACTTTTGTTTTCTATGAACCTGACTACTTTAGATACTTCATATAAATGGGATCATGCAGTATTTGTCTTCTTGGGACAGGCTTATTTTTTCAGTTAGTATAATGTTTTGAAGGTTCATTCATGTAGTAACATGGCTCAGTCCTTCAGCCCTTTGTATGACCAGACAGAATTCCATTGAATAGAAATATGACATTTTGTTTATCCACTCATCCATCAATGAACACTTAGAATGCTTCCACTTTGCTACTCTGAATAGTGCTACTATGAACATGAGTGTACAAATATCTATTTGAGTCTCTGCTTTCAATATTCTTGGTTATATGCCCAGAAGTTGAATTGCTGAATAACATGTTAATTTTGTTTAATTTTTCGAGGAACCACAATACAGTTTTCCACAACAGCTGCGCCATTTTGCATCCCTATCAGAAAAGAAAGGTTGTAATTTCTCTATATCCTTACCAATATTTATAATTTTCTGTTTGTTTTTTTTTCTAATAGCCTCTAATCTCGTGACTGTGAAGTGATATTCACTGTGGTTTTGATTTGTATTTCCCTAATGAGTAAAGATGCTGAACATTTTTATTTGTTTATTGGCCATTTATATATTTTATCTGGAGAAATGTCTATTGAGGTTTTTTGTCCAGTTTAGAATCAGGTAGTTTTTTTTTGTTCAGAATGTAGAGATTCTTTACATTTTCTGGATATCAATCCCTTATCAGATATATGTTTGAAAAATATTTTCCCACATTCTGTGAGTTGACATTTTATTCTCTTGATGGTATCTTTTGATGCCCAAAAGCTTGCAATTTCTAGGAGATTCAACTTATCTTTTTGTTATTGTTGTTATTGCCTATGTTTTTGGTGTCACATTCACTAAGTTGCCACAAAATTCAATGCCATGAGAATTTTCCTTTATGTTTGCTTTTAAGGGTATTATGGTTTTAGGGCTTATGTCTAGGTCCTTGATCCATATTTAATGAACTGCTGTACATAGTGCAAGGTAAGGAAAGAGTTTCCTTCTTTTGCAATTGGTCATCCAATTTTTTCAACACTATTTCTTGAAGAGACTGTCCCTTCCCTACTAGACAGTCATAGCGCTCTTGTTAAGAACTGTCTAACAACATTTGCGAGAATTTATTTCTAGGCACTCTATTGCATTTTTTCCATTAAATGTATTGGTACACTTTAGGCATACAATATAGTTACATTCATCATTGGGATCTTGTACCTTTACATGATGTATCTTGTTTCTTATTTTTCCCCATTCCCCTGCCCTCCCTTCACCCCCCCCACCTCTCCCTATTTACAGATTTTGTTTCCATATTTTTCATTTTTTCATATTTTTTCTTTTCCCTTCTTTCCTTTCCCCTACCCCTCCCATTTCCCCTACTCCTTTAGACCTTTTCTTCCTATTTCACAATATCAATTATACATTTTGATTCTTATTTACACTTTTAGTTTTTCACACCAGAGAAACTATTGGTATTTACACATGTGTGTCCTATTTATTTCACTTAAAAGTATTGCCTCAATGTGCATCCATTTAGCTACGAATGTCTCTAGTTTCTCATTTTTTATGGCTGAGTAGTACTCCATTTCATAAAAAACCACATCTTCTTTATCCAGTCTCCAGTTGATGGGCAATTGGACTGTTTCCAAGTTTTAGCTACTCCAAATTGTGCTGCTATGAACATGGGTGCACATGTATCTCTGTGGTATGATTCTTTTAATTCTTTTGGGAAGATACCCAGCAGGGGAATAGCTGGATCAAATGGAACCCCCAGCCCTAGTTCTTTGAGGTATCTCCATACTGATTTCCACAGTGGTTGCACCAGTCTGTACTCCCACCAACAATGGAGAAGGGTTCTTTTCTCCCCACACCCCTGCCAGCATTTGTTATTGGTTGATTTCATGATAGCAGCCACTCTTTCTGGTATGAGGTGGAATATCAGTGTTGTTTTCATCTGCATCTCTCAAATGACCAGCGATGTTGAACATTTTTTCATGTTTATTTGCTGCTCTTACTTCTTTGCCTGAGAAATATCTGTTTGAATTGGGTCTTTATATTTGGGGGGTCTGTTTTTTTGAGTTCTTTATATATTCTAGATAGTAGACATTTTCTATTCCAATTGATTGGTCTATATGCCTGTCTGCAGGGCAGTATCACATTGTTTTGGTTACTGTAGCTTTGTAATAAATTTTGAAATTAAAAAATGCACAACTCCAGCTTTGTTCTTTTTTTCAAGATTATTTTGGCTATTGAAGGTATTGTGAGAGTCTGTAAGAAATTTAGGGTCAATTTTTCTTCTACTGCAAAATATGCCATTTGGATTTTGATAAGGATTGCATTAAATTTGTTTGTGCATCATTTTGGGTAGTATTGACATCTTAACAATATTAGGTCCCGCAATCCATGTACATAGCATGTATTTCCATTTACATATGTCTTCTTTCTCTTTTTTGAGAGGCTTTGCTGAGATATAATTCATATGTTATAAACCTTGCCCATTTAAATAGTATAATTCAGCGTTTTTTTCTTCGTTTGTTTGTTGTGGTTCTGGGCATTGGATACAGGGCTTTCACACTGAGCCATATCCACAGCCTTTTTTATTTTTTATTTTGAGACAGGTTTGCCTTAAGTAACTAGGTTGCCCAGGCAATACTCAGATATGTGATTGGAACTGCCTCAGCTTCTCTCAGTGCTGAGATTACAGTGTTTTTTGTTTTAAATATAATTGAAATATAATTATTATCCCATAGAACTCACCCATTTAAAGTACTCTTTAAAGTAGTATTTTAAATATATTTAGAGTTATGCTACTGTTACCAAGATCCAACTTTACACGAATTTAGAATTCTTTAAAAGAAATACATATTAGTCATTCTCCATTCTTCCCTCTCTTTTCTTAGCCATAAACAATCACCAATCTATTTTTGGTCCCTTTAAATTTGCATAGTCTACACACTTGATATAAATGATATGTGGTCTTTTGTGACTAGTTTCTTTCGCTTATAATGATTTAAAGGTTCACCTATTTTTGTAGCATGTATTAAACTTCATTTCTTGATGAACACTATTCTTTTTGTACACCACGCCTTATTAATCAGTTCACCAGGCAATAGACATTGATTTTTTTTTTTACTTTTTATCTAGTATAAATAATACTGCCATGAAAATTCATCTACAAGTTTTTGTTTTCATGTATGTTTTCAGATCAAAATTTTAATGTGTTCACAGGATTGCACAACCATCACCAATTCCTAATTACAGAACATTTTCATCACCCCAAAAAGAAATGTCATACTCATTAGCAGTCACACCTCACTGCTGACTCCCTACAGGGTCTAGTAATGATTACTCTAGTGTCTATGGACTTGCCTACTCTATTTTGAATATATGGAGTTATACAATATGTAGATTTTGTTTCTGGATTTTTTCATTTAGTATAATGTTTTCAAAGTTCATTCATGTTGTACAAGACATCAGTACACATTCATTTGTATGGCCAAATAATATCTTATTGCATGAGTATACAGTATTTTGTTTCTTCATTTATTGGTTAATGGACACTTGACTTGTTTCTATTTTTAAGCTTTTGTGAATGGTATTACTATGAAGATTCATGTACAAGTTTTTATGTGGGCATATGTTTTCAATTCTCTTGGGTATTTTCAATATCTCTAGGGAAGATATTATTGAGTTATGTTGAACTGCTAAACTATTTTTCAAAGAAACTAAACCATTTTATATTCTAAGCAACAATGTATAAAGGCTTCTATATCTTCATATCTTTGTCAACACTTCTAATTTTTTATCTATCTTATAACCATTCTAGTGGGTGTGATGTGTTATTATGCTTTGGTTTGTTTGTTTGCTTTGGTTGAGATCAAACTCCGGACCTTGCGCTTTCGAGGCAGGCAGCAGAACCACTGAGCTAAATCCCCTGCTCCCATGCTGTGGTTTTGATTTGTGTTTGCCCACTCACTAATGATTCTAAATATTTTTTCATGTACTTAATAGCTATGTGTATGTTTTCTTTAGGGAAATGTATATTTAAATCTTTTACCCATTTTAAAATTAGATTTTTTTTTTTGGTACTGGGGATCTAACTCAGGTCCTTGCACTTGCGCAGCAGATTGCAAAACCACTTAGCTAAATCCCCAGCCCTAAAATTAGATATTTTTTAATTTGCCTTCCACAAATTTAAAAATAAAATGTTCTAATACTAGAATTAAATATTAATGGAATTTTAAAAATTTGTCTTTTTATTGTTCAGTTGTAAGAATTGGTTATATATTTGGAACACTAGGCCCTATAAGATATATGATTTGTGAAATTTTCCCCATGCCCTGTCTTTTCACTTTCTTCATATTGTGTACAGCATAAAATTTTAAATTTTGAATAGCCCAGTTTACTTCCTTATAAACAGTGAAGCTCAGATCAGGGGAGCTGAATCAGCTGCTGGAATCCCTCCTGAAGGAGACAGCTAACAATTTTGATTTCTGGCAAAAAGGTCAAGACAGCCTGGGTCTTGGTCTATACAAGCATCATCTGGTACAGATATAAGCTGATCAATCTAAAGGGTAAAATATGGCATCAGAAGTCTGCCCACTGGAATGAATGAAGTGAGAGTCGGGAGTGCAGTTTGGAGTGGTGCATGCAGTTTAGTTCAAATATCCCAATTAGCACCTCAGAATACAGGAAATAGTGGAAGTACTTGGCAACAGAAAGAGAAGGGCAAATCCAGAAATGAAGATAGAATCCCAAATGTACAAAAATGGTACAGGAAAAACATGTGGAATTGAAGGAATGAAGTGTTTAAGACATTTTTACTCTGCAAAGGGTTTAAGGAAGCCACACTCCTCTGTCTAGAGGAAACTCTTCTATGGCTTGTCTGCTTGCAGAGTGGTTCACACATTGGGTAAAGCTAAGCTTTCAAGTTCAGAAGCATCAGTACATGTTACAACATGACTGGAGAAGATCAAGAATGAAATGTTCTAATATTAGAAGGTGACAAACAAGCGTATGGTCACCATATATAATAGCACTTCTGGGCTTTCTTTTTTCTAGCCTGTAAAGTACACGATATTATTTAGTGAGGCCTTGCATAAAAATCTCTTCTATTTGCTTGATATTTAAAGATACCTTTCTCTGGACATTCTTTAACTCCATCCAGCCCTTAAGGTGAAGAAATCAGAACTTGTAATTGTGTTTAGATGTAGAACTATTTTGGTTTTGCATAAAAAGAGGAAAAATATTTGGGTTTTCCTATGGATAGGCTTCTATTTCTCAGCATACTGTTGGCCTCTGCTCACTACTGTTGTCTTACGTGTAAGTATGCTCAAAGTCTTCCAGCTAAGCTTTTGTGGTGGTGTAAATTCGAACGATAGGCCAGGGCAAAAATGTGAGGTGTGATTATGTGATTAAGGTGTTTGTCGTACATTTTCTGCTCTCTCTCTAATGAGTCCTCATCTAGATGCTCCCAGAAAAGTGTCTTCCAGAAACTTTTCATTGCCACTTTGCTAAATCGCAATCCTTCAAAGGTGAAGCCATGCTTCACCAGAAGTTTGTACTTTTCTATAACTTCAATTTACTGTACTTATTTTATTATCTACATTGATCAAAAATGTGTACTGTATCACATTGCTCTCCTTCTGCTCCAATAGCCTAAGATCCTGTAATGCCTCTTGTAATATCAGACTATGATTACCTGAGTAACCCTGATTCTATGTGAGAAGCTCTTGTTCTATCCTTTTTATACTATTCACTTTTCTGTTTCCATTTTCTTTGAGATAATCAACCTTTAAATGTAATGAAAATACTTAGGCACTGGTAATTTTTAAGCAATTGCCATTCTAAAGTGGTGGTGTTTTTCCTTTTAGAATTTGATATTTTTAACATATCTCAAACACACAAAATTGTTTTGAAGAGAGTTATACAGTTTTTCCCTTCAAAAAATGACACATTTGTAAACAGTATTTAAGCATATTCTCAAAAAACTCCACCATCTTCCATTTCATTTGAATTTTGTCTGTAGAGATAAAGATGATTTCAGAGACATCTTTCTGCCTCTTTTGGGAAATCCAAAGAAGTGAGTTGCATTCACATCGCAACTCCTACCTTCATAAGTGAAGTTCTAGGTCATTAAAATATCTGTTTATATTTGCTTACAAAGAAATAGCAAGCACTCTCACGGATCTGAGATATTTTTATTGGGATATAAAAAAAAATCTCATCATTTTAAAGTATACAATTCAGTGAGTTTTAGTGTATTTACAAAGTTGGGCAACTATCACCACTACATTTCATTACCCTAAAGAGGAAAACAATATGGACTGGCAATCACTTCCCATTGCTCCCTCCTACAAGCCATTGGCCATCGCAAATCAACTTCTGCTTCTACAGATTTACTATTCCAGACATTACATATAAAAGGAATCATACAATATGTGGTTTTTCTGACTGGCTTCCTTCATAAATCCTGTTTTCAAGATTCATTGATATTATAGCTGGTATCAGGACTTCATTTCATTGCTAAATAATATTCCATTGTATGGATATAACACATTTTATTTATCTATTTATCAGCTTAATAACATCTTGACTGTTTCTACTTTTTGGATATTATAAATAATGCTGCTATGAACATTTGTGTAAAAGTTTCTCTGTGGACATTAGGTTTTATTTCCCTTGGATATATAACTAGAAGTATAATTACTAGATCATGTGATAACTCTATTTAACAATTTCAGGAATTACCAGACTATATTCCAGAGTGGCTCCATCATTTTACATTACCACCAGCATGGATAAAATTTCCTATTATGCTAGCACTTATTGTTGGCCATCTTTTTATACATGTTATGTGCCTTAATCATTATGACCATTGTGAAGTGCTATTAGACTATGGTATTGGTTTGGCTTTCCCTAATCATTAAAGATGTTAAATGTTTTCTTCATATGCTTATTGACCATTCCTGTATTTTTCTGGGGAAATAAATATTCAAGACTTTTGCTCATTTTTCAATTGTGTCATCATTATTTTCAAGTTGTATGAGTTCTTTATATATTTTTGTATATAGGATCTTTAACTTACATGTCATTTAAATATTTTCTCCCATTCTATGGGTTGTTTTGTCACTTTCTTGATGACACTCTTTGAAATACTGAGATTTTAACTTTGATGAAATCCAATTATCTATTTTCTTCTTGTTTGCTTTGCTTTATATCATATTGTCTAATCTAGGTCTTGAAGATTTACTCCTTTCCTATAAAAGTTTTACACATATTTTAAGTGTTTATATTTAGTTCATTGATCCATTTTGAGTCAATTTTTTCAGAGAGATGAACTTCTATATTATTACATTTTTGGTTCTTTGTTATTGCTGTTACTACAAAAATCAAGAACATTGTTTTTCCATTTAGTTTATTGGTACATTTTAGGTATACAATATAGTTACGTTCATCATTGGGATCTTGTACCTTTACATGATTTATCTTGGTTCTTATTTTTCCCCATTCCCCTGCCCTCCCTTCACCCCCTCCATCCCTCCCTATTTACAAAGACTGTTTCCATGTTTTTCCTTTTTTCATATTTTTTCTTTTCCCTTCTTTCCTTTCCCCTTCTCCTCCCACTTCCCCTATTCCTTTAGACATTTTCTTCCTATTTCACAATATCAATTATACATTTTGATTCTTATTTACACTTTCAGTTTTTCACACCAGAGAAACTATTTGGTATTTACACATGTGTGTCCTATTTATTTCACTTAAGAGTATGGCCTCAGTGTGCATCTACTTAGCTATAAATGTCTCTAGTTTCTCATTTTTTATGGCTGAGTAGTACTCCATTTTATTAAAAAAAACCTCACATCTTCTTTATCCAGTTTCCAGTTGATGGCCAATTGGGCTGCTTCCAAGTTCAATCTATTACAACTTGTGTTGCTCGCTATAAACATGGGTGCACATATATCACTGTGGTATGATTTTTTAATTCTTTGGGGAAGATACCCAGTAGAGGAATAGCTGGGTCAAATGGGATTTCCAATCCTAGTTCTTTGAGGTATCTCCACACTGATTTCCACAGTGGTTGCACCAGTCTACACTCCCACCAGCAGTGGAGCAGGGTTTCTCTTTCCCCACAGCCCCACCAGCATTGGTTATTGGTTGATTTCATGATAGCAGCCATTCTTTCTGGAGTGAGGTGGAATCTCAGCATTGTTTTCATCTGCATCTCTTGAATGACCAGTGATGTTGAACATTTTTTCTTATGTTTATTTGCTGCTTTTACTTCTTTGCCTGAGAAATGCCTGTTCATTTCAGATGCCTATTTTTAAATTGGGTCTTTTCATTTGAGGAGTCTGCTTTTTTTGAGTTCTTTATATATTCTAGATCATAGACCTTTGTCTGAGGAACAGCTGGTAAAATTTTTTTCCCACATTGTAGGTTGTCTCTTAGCTCTGTTGGTGGTTCCTCTTGCAGCGCAGATGCGTTTTAATAAGAGGAGATCCCACTTGTTGATTCTTTGTGCTAATTCCCATGCTACTGTGGATTTGAAGCACATTATTTTAAAAGAACATCTTAACTAGTGAATTCAGAATCCTCTGAGAAGGCTGATCAAGGGAAAAAATGAAGGCACATGTAACAGGAATAAAAAGTAAAATATCATTACATATGTTGCAGACATTAAAAACAATAAAAGAAAGTTTATGAAAATAGGGCAGTTAGGGCCAGGGATTTAGCTCAGTGGTTTCGCCGCCTGCTGCGCAAGCACAAGGACCCAAGTTTGATCCCCGGTACCAAAAAAAAAAAAAAAAGAAAGAAAAAGAAAAAAGAAAATAGGGCAGTTAATTTGAACAGTTAGGTGACATGGACAAATTCTTTTTAAATTATAATTTAATTAAATGAAACCCAAAATTGTTATCAATTCTTTCCAAATTGATAGGTAGATTTCATAAAATTTCAATCAGAACTCCAGCAGGCTTTTTATAGAAATGATACTGTAACTCTAAAATTTATATGGAAATGTAAATGACATGAAGCAAAGAAACGAAGAAAAGCAGTCTTTTAAAAAAACCAAAACAAAGCTGGGGACTTAGCTCAGTGATGACGCACCTGCCTTGCACGCACATGGTGATGAGTTTGATCCCCGGTACTGTAAAAAAAAAATCAGAACAAAATTGGAGTACTACTTGCTGATTTCAAGATGTTCAATATTATAAATGTACAGTACTCAAGATAATGTGATATTAGTTTAAAGGTAAAAAGTGGATTAATGGAACCAAATAAAGACCAGAAATTATGCCATATGGACCCGAAAATAGATCAATTTATAATGCCAACATAATTCATGGGAGAATTTTCAACAAAGGGTTCTGAACACACATGAAAAAAGATAACTTGCCAAAAGTGACTGAAGAAGAAATAGAAATTATGAATAGTCAAATAACTATTAAAGGAATTGAATCAGTACTAATTTGTTTCCACAAAGGAAACTACTCTAGCGATTTTTACTTAGGTATTCAAGGAGTAAATAGTCAAAATCTTGTAAAATATTTTTCAGAAATTTTTTTCAAAAGATAACATTTGTCAATTCATTTTGCAAAATTAATGCACCCTTGATCTCACATTTTGGAAAAAATAGTATTGAGCATGAAAATTTACAGACTAATCTCATCTATGAATAAAGATGAAGAAATTTTAAAAAATGAAGCATAAAACCACATCTTGCAACATAGTAAGAATAAAATATATAACAATCTTTAAATTGGGTTAATCCCAAGAAGGCAAGGCCAATTGAATTTGAGAGAAACAATGAATATAGTTCCTGATATTCACAAATGAAAAGAGAAAGGTTACATGAGCACACCAACTGGTGCAGACAAAACAGATACCTTTCGATAAAATTCAATACCCAATCACCACAGACTGGGAAAGGACCTCCAGAGGCTTCTGGAGTGCTAGCAACATGTTTTCCTTTTCTTACAATGGTCTATCTCAGTACATGTTGTTTCTTGAACTTGTAGCATGATTAGGTGGGCATGTGTGGTTACTTTTTTGACACATAATATTTGTACATATTTATGGAGTACTATATAATAATTAGATACATATATATGATATATAATGATCAAATGTGGGTAACAAGCATTTCCATCTCAAACATCAGCCGTTTATATGTATGGGGTGGCTTCAGACACTTTTTTCTAGTTATTTCAAAATATATCATAGATTTGATATATACTAAAGTTACCCTACTGGGCTATGGAGCACTAGAATTAATTCATTTTGTCTGTATTTTGATACACCTTATCTAAACTCTTTTCAATGCCCATCCCCTACCCTTCCCAGTTTCTAGTAACTACTGTTCTCTCTTCTTCTCTGAGATTGATATTTTAGTTTCCACAAATACACAATAAAATGCAAGTATTGTTTTTTTCTGTGCCTGGCTATTTCACTTAACAAGGTGTCCTCCAGTTTGATCCACTTCGATGCAAATGACAGGATTCCATTCCTTGTTATGACTGAATAATATGCCATTGTCTATATACCACATTTTCTTTATTCATTCATCAGTTGATGAACACCTTGATTGATTTTATATTTTGGATAGTGTTAATAGTGCTGAAATAAACATGGGAAGAAGGTATTTATTTCATATAATGATTTCATTTCCTTTCAATGTATACCCAATAGTGGGATTCCTAGGTCATATGGTAGTTTTACTTATAACTTTTGAAAAAACTCTCCATAATGTTTTCTATACTGGCTATATTAATTCACATCTTTACTAACACAGTATAAGAGTTCTTTCTTTGCATCCTTGCTATCATTTGTTTTCAGTTTTTTATTTTTGTTTTGCTAATAGCCATTCTAATGGGTAGTATGATATCTCATTGTGATTTTGATTTGCATTTCTCTGATGATTAGTGATACTGAGCATTTTATCATAAACTTGTTGGCCATTTGTATTTGTAGTTCTTTTGAGAAATGTCTATCCAGATCATTTGCATCTTTTTTGCAGTGTTTGGGATTGAAGCTGTTTTAAGAGAGAATTTCATAGCAATAAGTGCATATTTCAAAAAAAAAAGGTTTCAAATAAAAAAATGTGATGCACTTCAAAAAGGCAAAAACAAAACCCAAAATTAGTGGAAAGAAATAAATAATATAGGTCAGAACAGAAATAACTAATTAAAAAAAAAAGATCAATAAAATAAAAAATTAATTTTTTGAAAAGATAATCATAATAGATAACTTTTATCCAGGCTACAAAGAAAAGGAGAGAGAAAATTCAATTAAATAAAATTAAATATGAAAAAGGAAACAAGTAATAATCATAGACCAGACACCAAAAGGATCATAATAAACTGATATGAACAATTATAGGCTAATAAATTGGAAAACCCAGAAGAAATGGATACATTTCTGAACACATATAACCTATCAAGATTAAGTCAAGGAGGAATAGAAAGTCGAAACAGACCAATAATGAGCAAGAAGATTGAAGTAGTAACTAAATCCTCCATCAAAGAAAATTACAGGACCTGATGGCTTTACAACTGAATTTTACAAAACATTTAAGGAACAATTCCGAAAATGTGAAAAAGAAAGAACTCCATCAAAGTCTTCTTATGAGGTCAGTATTACTCTGATACCAAAGCCAAAGACTCAATAAATAATAAAACTTCAGCAAAACACTAGCAAACTAAATCCATAAGTGTATCAAGAAGATTAAACACATTATACATCATGGATTAAGTGGAATTTATCCCAGGTATGTAAGGATGGTTCATCATATGCAAATCAATAAAGTAATAAAGCACATCAACAGATTTAAAGACAAAAACCATATGATCATCTCAACAGATACAGAAAAAAATTCATAAAATTCAGCATCCTTCCATGATAAAAATCTCAGCAAGTATAGAATTAACAAACCTGTACACAATAAAGATTTTATATGACAGGGCCAGGGATTTAGCTCAGTGGTTTCACCGCCTGCTTCGCAAGCACAAGGACCTGAGTTCAATCCCTGGTACCAAAAAAAAAAAAAGATTTTATATGACAAATCCACAGGTAATGTCACACTAAATGAGGAAAATTTGAAAGGACCTTGTCTATGAACTAGAACCAAACAAGACTATATATTTGCACCACTCCTATTTAACATACTACTGGAAGTGTTAGGCAGCGTGATTAGGCAGGAAAAAGAAATAAAGGGCATCTAAATTGGACAGAAAAAAAAGATACATCATGTAAAGGTACAAGATCCCAATGATGAATCTAACTGTATTGTATACCTAAAATGTACCAATAAACTTAATGAAAAAATGTTTTAAAATGAAAAAATTGGACAGCAAGAAGTCAAATTATCCCTGTTTGCAGATGACATGATTTAATTCATAGAAACACCTAACAACTTCATCAAAAAAAGCTATTAGACCTGGTAGATTAATTAAGCAAAGTTACAGTCTACATAAATCAATGTACAAAAAATAGTCATATTTTTATACACTAATAATGAACTTGCTAAAAATAAAATCAGGAAAGCAATCCCAAACACAGAAGTACAAAAAAACCAGGAATAACTTTAGGATGACTTTTTAAAATTTTTCTTTTCAGGAATTTCATAGATTTCCTTCATATTGGTGTCTATTTCTTGAAGATTATTGTGCTCTTTTTTGTGGTATTATAGTTCTTTGCTTTTTCATGTTTCTTGTGTCTCTATGTTAACGTCTTGTACACCTTTTATCTTGTATATCTTGAATAATAGTCATCTCTTTCAACTATATGGAGTGGTTTTCATAGGAAAAGACTTCATTCAAATGTGATGTGGGGTGTCAGTTGTTAGGTAATAGGCAAAATAGCACAAGGTATGAAATTCAGCAATATGCGAGAGAACACAGAGAGACAATTCACCGAAGTGATGGAAAATTCATGATATGAACGAGACATTTAACAAAGAGATGGAAATCATAAAAAGAACCAAACAGAAATCTTCAAGGTGAAAGCTTCAGTAAATGAAATAACACATTTGAGAACTTCAACAGCAGAATACATTCTGGCTTTTCTTTCAAGAGAGCCCAGAAATATAGCTAGCTTCTGTGTGTTTTCTTCAGTGGTGATCAACATCAGTAGAGTCTTTAAGTGTTTCAAAATCTGGACTGCAGTTTTTTATAGAGGTAGTAGTACAACTTTGTGGTGGGTGTGAGATTCCAAAGATCCATGTCCTCAGGCCCTACAGAGTGGAGCACTGATGATGCTGTGGTTTGTGGCAGTGGTAGGTGCAGTTCCAGAGATGCAGGTTGTGGAGAGGCCAGTCGCCAGCTTGTGTGAGGTGATGCTGGGGCTTGCAGTGGCAACAGCCACAGTCTCATAGTTTCAGGGCCTGAATGGAGATTTCCCTGGATCCTGTGTAGCATTCATGGTCCTGGATTCACAGGATATGGAGGGTCCTGTTATCTGCCCTTTCAATCATGCCCCAGCCCTGGGGATTCTGACCATGTGATCCAAGTAGCCAGGCCCACCTATTGAGACTGGAGCCTAACAGTGGCTCCATCCTGAAGAATACACAGTGTTATAGCAGGTTGGGTTCTGGGGAGTTGAGAAGGTCCACTATGAGTTTGTTTTCTGGAACAAAGCATTCACACTGCCTCCAGGAAGATTTGGAAACTAGAGCTGCAAGGACTGTTAACTTCTCCTGTAGTTAAGAATGCTGGTCCATGGTGATCACGGGAATCACTAGCGCTTTCCTGCTTACCTTTTCCCAACAATGTGGAGTTCCCTCTGCCTCAGGAGTTGGAATTACAGTTGTAGTATCCTTTGTTCCTCTCTATATGTGCCATTGTGAGTCTCTATGCTGACTAGGGTTCCTATCATTCCTTTGCTTAGATCCAGAGTTCTTCCTCTGTACCTCTTTGTGAAATGCAGTGCTTTCCTTGCTTCCTTGGTTCTTTACTGTGATGAAAGGGATTGTAAGGCGCCCTATTCAGCCATAGTGGACCTCTTCTCTTGTGAGCATGTTTTATGAGTTAATTTTTACGTAGGGTGTGAGTTAGGGAAACCTCCACTGTTTTGTGTGTAGATATCCAGTTGACCCATCACTTTTTGTTGAAAAAACTAATCTTTCCCCATTGAATCTTGGCATGCTTGTTGGAAATCAAAAGACCGTAAATGTGTAGATTTATGGATACTCCATTCTATTAATCTATGTGTCTACCTTTACATGAGTATCAAATTGTCTTGATTAATGTTGTTTAGTAGTAAATTTTGAAATCAGAAACTGTTGTGTATATTCTTGGTCATCTGTGACTGCTTAAAGTCTTTACTCAATTAGCTTAGTGATCAGCTAATAATTGAACAGAGATTTCTTTAAACTCCTGGTATGAATAAATGTCTGTCTTTTCTTAGAGTTTTCTTAGTGTTTCTACTGTGTTCAGAAAAGTCTTCAACACACAGGTCATTGACAAATTGGCCTTAGCTTTCATTTTTTACCACAGCCTCAAGGTCAGCCTGAGATACAGGCTTAGGGCATCTTCGAGTCTTTTCTGAGCACTCACACAGCCCCGTGCAGTCACATGGCCTTCTACATTAATATATTGGAATTTCTGAAATCCCACAATGGACCACATGTCTCATATTTTTCTTTTAAGTATTTTTTGGCTAGCTTCGTGTTTACATCAACTCTTATTGCTGCCCCAGGCAGCTGAAGTGTTAAAAAATGTCCACTGATTGTTTTTGACAAATACCTCTGAAGAAAGGCTGTTCATTCTGGGAAAATTTTGAGCCAGGTAAAATAAAAATAAGCTTGTGGGTGGGGTTTTCTAGGAATTTATAGTCAGGTTTAAAAAGAAGACAATTCTCAGTTTAGCCTGGGAAAATTAGTGAAACCTTGTCTCAAAATATAAAAGTTTAGGGATGTAGCTCACTGGGTGTGTGTTCCTGGGTTCAATACCCAGTACCCCCCACACACACACATAAGTACACATATGTGACAGGTCTCCAAGACTTGGTCCTTAAAAGCACTTTGTTCCCATTATGATGGCTGCTAAACTTGTTTTTGCCGTGATTGTGGACTGTTGGTCTACAAGGCTAAGAGCTATAGGTGGGGAGAAAAGTATTGCAGTAAGTGAAGTTCTAATGCAACAAAGCTCACTGTTCTTGATAAGATTAAGCTATTTTTTTAAAGAAATGTTCTCTGGACTTTAGTAAACTTTTGGTTAATTTCTGAAGCTCTCGAACAGTTGTTTTTGACATTTTTGTTTATTGACTCATTGCTTTTATGAAGGAGATTTTCTGGGAATTCCTTACTTCACCATTCTTTTTTTTTTCTTTTTGAGGTTTCAATTTTTATTCAATATTTTATTCAAGTTTTATCTTAAGTGATGCTAATTACAGCATTTGAAGTGGAGGATCTAATTCCACACAAAATGGAAGACTCTAAAATGTACCCATTAAACTGCTGAAAAATAATTGAGTGGTAAGAATGCAACATAAGCCCAATTTAGATTCCTACTGTTGTCACCATGTGATTACAGTCACGCACACTTCTCAGCTTGTTGCTGGTCATACACTGGTGCAAGGGAAAAAAAAACACAACATGAAAAGGAATTAAATCCTGAATGATTGGCTTCATTACATCCACCTTCTCCACCCCGAAATGGCACAAAAGAAACAGCTACCACACCCTGCGAACTACTTTTGGTGTAAAAGAGGTGAGGAGGGGCTAGGGTGGGAACAGGTGGTGAAGATCTGTCTAAAAAAGTCCCTTTCAGATGAGTTTGTACACACCATCAAGCCTTGGACTTCTCACCAATTAGGGTTAGGAAACTGAGGTTTGATTCTCAGAAAGTCACCATTTCATTCATTTAGTCATTGCAGATTTACAACGTATCTACACATGATCAGCTTCCACTTGCAGCCATATCTAGATTTTTTAAAAAGGACCTGGCATCTCTAGAGGAGCCACAAAGTCCCCTCCAAGTCTACAACTAAAGGAACCTTTTTTGGAATCAGGTTTCTCCTGTACCTCTGAATTGGTAACACCTTAAAGCTGAATCATCTTTAACCTGGAGGTCGAACATGATTTTTTAGCAATTCTTGCATCCCAGACATACACATTAAAAGGTACACTAAATTCTGAAGGTAGCTATGCTGCAAAATAGTTTTAAATTAACAATTGTACAGTATTCATTTCTGCTTGAAATTTCAGTCCTAGACCAAGTTTGTGGCCTCCAGCATTGACATTCTTGCCATCCAGCAGAGCTGATAGTGTCACTTTGATTCCTGGCTTTAGGGTCTGAGTGTATCCTAAACCAAGCTGGCTGGAGTTGTTCACTTTGGCTGAGAAGCAGGCGTTGGGTCAATCTGATACTTGGCTGCTATTCCGAAGCGAGCGTTATTCTTTCCTGCTGTCCAGGCAAGATTGACAACAGTCTCCAGCTTCTTGTTCACCTTCTGGTAAATGGAGCCACCAAATTCTGTCCCATCATTCACATTAGTGTGAAGCTGGAACTCAGAAGTCTTGTAGCCAACTGCAAAGTTGCTCTGCATCACTCGGGACTTGGCAGTCTTAAAATTCATCTGGTAGCCAGCCAGCCAGCCCTCATAGCCCAGCACCAGCTCCGTGGATCGAGGGCCCCGCCATGTCAAAGTCCACATCACAGCCCAGGTTCATGTGCTCCCGCTTGTACACTGTCTTGATTTTAGCATTTTCCCCCCAGTGTTGGGTGAGAAGGATGAATCAAAGGTCAGCTTCAGTCCAAGTGCAAGCTGATCTTCCACGGTGATCTCGGTGCCCAGGGTGTTGTCCGTGGTCCACTTCTCCGTGAAAGTCAGGCTGTACTCAGTCCACCTGTACTTGGTTTCCAGACTGCCTGTCACTTTGGTGTGTCTGTGTTGGCTGAGCCTGAGATTGTGAATTCCAGTCCATTCTCAGATTGGGTTTTTGAATCAAGTTTTATTAAACCAAACCTGTAGCCCTTGGTGAAGATGTCCCTGGCAAATTTGCCAAGATCAATGTATGTGGGAGGCACAGCCATCTTCTGCTCGGCATTGGTGGCAGTGGGAGCCCGTGGCTACCTACTTCATCATTCTTGAACTCATGTAGATTTGAGATTTTAAAGTTCACTATCTCCATCTTTGCATCAAATAATGGTAGAACAACTTATGCTATTTTCTAGGTATTGAACAGAGTAAAATGTCCCAAATTATTATATGTAGAATTTATCAGCATAAAACTGTTGGGATTTCCAAAGGATTAGGCTATGTGAGTAGTGGCTTTAGTTGCACTGTTGTGGCTGCTTTGATGTCCTGAATCAATTAAAAATGTTTCCCTTTCACGGTCATTTTGACTTTGAGGAAGAGCCAGAAGTTGCATGGTGCTAGATCCAGTGAAAAGGCAGATGAGATCACACCATAATGTTTTTATGAGCTTGCCTTTCCATTGGATAGCCCTCGGCAGCAGCATTCACCATACACTATTTTTTTTTAAAATCACGGCATTCAAAGACATTCATGAAGAAAGACTTTCAGAACTGCTTCAGAAAGTGGCAAGAACAATGGGATAAGTGTGCTTGAAGTGAGGGGAAGAATTTTGAAAGGGATTAATGGCAATGTGTCTTTTACTGTAATGTTTTTTTTTTTTTGGTACCAGGGATCGAACTTGGGTCCTTGTGCTTGCGAGGCAGGCAGCGGAAACACTGAGCTAAATCCCCGGCCCTACTGTAATATTTTTTAATTTACACAGTCATCATATATTTTGATCACCCTTTGTATATGTTCCTTACCTACAAGGTAGAATATTAAAGTAGAAATACTGTCTTAAAATTGTTAAAAGACATATATGGCAAATACCATCATACTAAATGGATATGTTGAATTATCCAGCAAAGGCTATGCTCGATGCATTATAAAACAGAATCTGTAGCCCTTAGCCCATCAACATCCTCCTATCCACACAAGGCAAGACGATATTGTTCAGGAAAGATAACTGATCAGTGAAGAATACTTTGAAGACTGTCACAATGATATGCACTTCTTTCTCCACTCCCCTAATGTGCAGACCAAATTAAAGAAGCTTCAAGAGAACCAACTATTCTGAGTTTCATGTTTATCCTCTAGAGTTTGAACAACACTTAATATGTGTCCTTTAAATTTGAGGAAGCCTAAAGGGTGGTGAATGAGGCTTCCTTAAGAAAATAAATTTAAAGATGAGTTGGAGTTGTGTGTCACTGCAAAGCAATGAGAAATTGCTGCAGTGGGAGCAGGCTGAACTGTAAGAATTTAGCAAGGCAAGCTGGGATGGTGGTGTATACTCATAATTCTAGCGCTGAGAGAGCCTGAAGCAGAGGGATTACAAATTTGAGCAATTTAGCAAGGTCTTGTCTCAAAATAAATTAAATAAATAATGAATAAAAAGGGCTAGGAATGTAGCTCAGTGTAAAGGCCCTTGGTTCAATTCCTGGCACCATACACACACACACACACACACACACACACACACGCACGCACAAAGATGGGGCAAAAGTACAAAATATTGCTAGAAGGGACCCTAAGGAAGATATCCAGGCTTGAAGCCCCTTGAAAGGCCCCCACTTTACTAAGGCAACATGCTTCCAATTATAAAAGTCTGTGTAGAATGTAGAACCACAACTGAGAGCTGAGAAAAGCAACTAGCACAGATAATAGTATCATTAATAAGAACACACAGTGGGAGAGAAAACTATATAGAAAAGAGAATTTTTGTTTTTTTCTTTATTTTCAGTACTGGGAATCAAACTCAGGACCTTGTGCTTTCCAGGTAGGCACTGTGCCACTCAGCTACATCCCTGGCCCAGAAAGGGAATTTTTGAGTTTAAGTTTAGACATCATTTTTGTAATTTAGTGTTACAATGATTATTTCATTTTAAAGGGGTCTCTGCTACCTTCTTTTTACATATTTAATATTTCCAAGGTATTTTCAAATAGCACTATTTGCATTGGGCCTTGCGTGCTCCACTAAAACTAAGAATTAGAAAACCTAAATTCTAGACTTGGTTCCATCACTGAGTTGTAGAGGACCTTAACCACTTTGTGCCTCAGTTTCTTCACTATAAAATATAGCTAATAACTGCCTTAACTCATATGGTTGTGGTAATGAGAGGACATAATTTATTTTTAAAAAACTAAATGTAAGATTTATTACAAATTGTCTTACTTTGATTTCTGTTGCTGTAGCAAAATGCCAGACATGAGGGGAATTTAGAAAGAATAGAGGATTATTTGGCTCAAATTTCTGGAGGCTGAAAAGTCCAAGAGTAGAAAGTACTTACTATGGGTCAGAAGGGACCATAAGGAAGATATTCAGGCTTGAAGATTCTCAGCCTCCAGAAGTGTGAGCCAAATAAACCTCTATTTTTATAAGTTCCCCAGTCACGGGCATCTGCTCAGCATCTAGTGAGAGGCTTCTTGCTACATCATAAAATGGAGGACAGCATTACATGGTGAAAAAGGACAACACTGTTTCAGCTCAGGCTTCTCTTCCTCTCCTTATAAAGCCACCCATTCCATCATGGGGCCTGACTCTGATGGCCTTATCTAGAACTAATCACCTCAGGAAGGCCCCATCTCCAAGTACTATCAACATATGAATTTGGGGATTAAATTTCCAGCACAAGAACATCAAAACCATAGCACAAATCTATTTCTTGTAAGAGTACATACAAGTAGTCTGGTGGGTTAGGGCAAGAGGCAATGTCACTCCAGTCTGCATGCCAAGATAGGAACTTAGTAGCCCCTGGTCATTTGCAGTAGAACAACAAATGTAAGCTATGGCCCGTGCTCCCCTAGAACACACTGCTTACTGAGCGTGAAACTCCTGGGAACTGCATAGATTTTGCTTAGGACTTAGGGGTAAGAAATGCTGTGTTTCACAACATCAGATAACGAACAAAAGTCTAACAACATGCCTGATTTCTCATTTCAAAGTATCTACTGAAACTCATGGATTTATTTGACTACTGAAAGGATCTCATCCTTGGAAAGAGAAAGAAGCTCCTTCCCTCACCCTTGGTCTACTAAAACTGTTCCTTTTTTTCTAGAGGAGAGCAATTCCCTTCAGGCCCCACTCCTCATTCCTAGTACACCTCTAGCCACAATTAAACCTCAGTACAAAGGCAAAGTTGGTGTGATAAATACCAAAAACCTAGATGATGGAGATTTTTTAAATTTCTAACTGAAGCACAAGGGTACACTTCTATTAGGTTACTGATCTGAGTGACACAAATCTAGACTAATTCCTGAGACCTAGAAATTCCCCAGAATGATGTGGAGGAAGGAATTCAAGGTCTTTAAATTTGTCATATGTGATTCACTTGCTCACTTGCTAATTACATTGCCTGAAAGGCCAGATGATTATCTCTTCACTATAGACATGAGACAAATTGGTGAAGTATGCCCAAATAGCTTTTCATTTTCTTTGAAAATAATGTGAAAGTTTTAGAAAAGTTCCAAAAATAAAAATAGCACAAAGAACACACATAGAGTCTTTATCCAAATTTACTGTTAGCATTTTATCTCATTTGTTTTACCACTTTTATACATAGTAAGTATATATGTGTGCATATATACATACACACACATGTAATTCTTCTGAACTTTTTGAGAGTAAGTTGTATACCCCCAAATACTTCATTGTGCATTTGCTTTCATATTTCCTGATATAACATAATAACTTCACTAAATTTAACATTAATACAAAGATTTCATCTAACCTAACTCCATATTCTAGTTTTTTCAATTTTCAAGTACTGTTGTTTATAATACTTTTTTTGCCCTTTAGCACAAGATCCAATTAGTTGCCACATCTCTTTAGTCTCATATAGTCTGGAACATTTACGGTCTGTCTTTTGTGACATTAAGGTTTTGAAGAATAAAGTCACTCCTTCCTTTTGGGTTAATAGACTGTTCCTCATTGGGAGTTTGTGTGATATTTCCTCATATTTAGATTCATGTTATGGATTCCTAAGTAGACAACTACATAACTGATGCTGTGTCTTTCTTAGGGCATAATACTTATATTTGGAGGCATAGAATGTCTTTTTGCAGCTCCACGGGTGATGATAATTTGATTGTCAGGTTGTTTTCTGATCTTTCCACTTTATATTTACTATTTTCCCATGGCAACTAATAACTAATCTGTGAGACACTGTAAGGACAATGACAATTTTTGCTTTTCATTAAAACCTCCCCTTTGCTTGAGGTTTGTTTCCTTTTTGTTCAGTTGATAATTCCTACCTATGTAACCCTTTGTTATAATGATTAAGAAATGATGATACACAGTCCTCTTATCTTTCAAAATAGATTTATTCACTGGTCATCTCCAGATAAGGGTGCTAGTGTAGCATATCATAGTGGCAATGAGCTTGCTGACCTCAAGGGGGATTAAGAGGGGTCTAGGATAGGAAAAGCTAACTGGGCCAGGGATCTAACATAGATGTGGGATAGGCACTAGAATAGGCAGTGGGGCCTGTATGGTAGTCAGGGATTGTGTTTCCCAGGAATCTTTGGCACTATATAATTGAACAGGGACCCTAGGGTGTACAGAGCTGGGTAGGCTGCTGAGATCCTTCTAAAACTGACAAAACTCTGTTTGGTGAATGAAGACCTGACTCCATAATAGAGAATCCGTGCCTTCCACCAAATTCTAGGAACTGAGTAAATGAAAGGCCAGGTATCCTTTAGGAAGAACATCATAAGTATGCATGTGTTTCCCTCCCTGCTTTCCCACAGTGAAACTGCAGCCATTTTTCCCTGGGGAAGAGAAATACAGTCCTCTGTCCATATCCTGTGTTCCATGACTGTGGATTCAGCCAACTATGAATCAAGAAGAGACTTAGGCCTATGATGGCTGTACATGTAGTAAACACGTACAGTCTTTTCCTCATTATTATTCCCTAAACAACACAGTGTAACAACTATTTATATTACATTTACATTGTATTAAGCATTATAACAGATCTAGAGACAATATATAGGAGGATGAGCATAGATTATATGCAAATACTCTTCCATTTTATGTAAGGGACTTACACATGTGTAGATTTTGTTACCTACACGGGAGTGGGAGAGTCCTGGAAGCAATCCCTTAGATACCAAGAGACGATTGTCCCCCAAATTTGGAAAGTTATAGATCCCAGTTTTGAGTTAACACTAATTTCTGGACAGTGAGACTGCTATAGCCACCAGCCATAGATTTTAGGATAGTGATTGACAAGATAGAAATGCAGTTTTTGCCCTAGTCGGTGTCTCTATGGGCCCAATGAAACCACCAAACCCAATCTAGTGGAGCTGTCTTTAGTTCCTGAGGGTACAAATAAAATGCAAATGCTCAGCAAATGATCGATTTGTTCCATGAGCAACAGAGACAGAACTTTATTAAGTAAAAAATGGCCAAGTAGAATTTCCTGGAGCTCTAGTTCCTTAACAACAACAAAGAAAAGGCAATACCTATATTGTTTCCCTGGTAGAACTGCAGAGATAAATGTCATGAGCAGTAACTTTAAAGATGTAAGAGTGACAATTTAATTCATATTTGGCTAATTTAAAAGGCATGTAGGTCTCAAAGTGACCTTAGGTTTCAATTCTGAGAAATGGATACTGTTCCAGATATGATCTTATAGGAACTTGGTAAATAGTTGTTGATTTAATGAAAGGGTTTTATCTGTATACCAATCAAGACTGGGACCAGGATGAGGCAAATGAGGTACGAAATTTAAGGGGATCCAAAAACTCAATACCCAGGATAAGTAATATTTTAATAACATATTTTATAAAACCAAAAATAATGCCAAAATTCATGATAGAGGAAATAGCAAAATTTTAGAGAGAGAATCAACAGTTGACAGAGTCTACCAGATGCAGAACACCTCTATTGTCTTGCTACAGTGTGTCTCAACTCTTCAACCATGTGCCACTAACTTGCAGAGAATCGATCACCACACCATCTCACAAAATCCCATTATGCTAATATACCTTTAATGATATCACGTCAGTCAAGCATAGACAGGGAAAATTAGCATGTACCCTAGATGCTAGGAAATAGGTGATAATTTCTAGAACATATAATAAATTACTGACACTTCATTAAAGTTTTGGTGGGATGAGAGAGAAGCAGCCACAGTGGGGAAGGGTAGGTATCTCTACTGATCTGGGATATACTGGATATCCCTTCCAAAACAAATGTAAAGTTGTTGTATCCTGCACCCCCTACCGTTAAGTGGGCATCAATGGGTGTTGGAGGTAACACACCTCACATTTAACTGATGGCCAAAGATGTAGTTCAGAGGTAGATTGTGTATTTAGCATCTGTGAGGCCCTGGGTTTGATCACTGGCACTGCCCAAAACAAAACAAAACAAAAATTTAGATCTCATATTTCATTGGTTATTTCTTTCCATTTACTGAGTGACTCAAAAACTTTCCATCCTCAAGAGGGCCCAGAGCAAAGGATGGTGTCCTAGCTAGTCCAGATTTTAGTGGGAATGATTCTGATCCTGGCCCGTATCACCCAATAAAATCAACAATGCGCAAAACATTTGCAACAGATTGAGATGTTGTGACCACTTGTAAAGTTCATATAGGAAAATCACAGATATCACTGGAGCTCTGAAACATGTTCACTTAAGGAAGTAAATTTTCTCCTTTCCAACCAATTCCAGTCTTGCTTCTAGTTTCTGGTCAAGACAGAATTTCTAGCATAGAACTTCAAGTGACCATGTAACCCAAACTGTCCATCATAAATTGGTGTTGAGAGCTACAGATAATAAAAATTGTTCTATTTGAAGCATTTCATCTTCAATGGAAGCAATATAATTGACATGTGGCCTGAGCATATCTCAAAGGTAAAGGATATCAGCATACCTACACTTGTACACAGCCATTTTTCCAGTGACTCTCACCTACAATCTCATGGAGTGTTATGGCTCAGATCTCAAATGTCCCCAAAATATCACAGGTTCAGAGGTAGGGCTTTTGGAATAGGACTGGATCATGGGGGCACTAAATTCATTAGTGTGTAAGTCCATCGATGAGTTCAAAGTTGACTGTGCTGTTTGGAGGTAGGGTCTGTTTGGAGGAAGTGGGTCACCGGGGGATGTAAACTGGAAGAGTATGTTCTTATCCCTGGCCTTTCTCCCCTCTCTCTGCTTCCTGGCCACCACAGTGTTAGCTCCTTCCCTCTACTGTTCGGTTTTTGCCCTGGAGACAACCAACCATGGACTGAACCCACTGGAAACTGTGAGCCAAAAAACTCTTTCTTTAAATTGTTGGTGTCAGGTATTATGTCTCAGCAATAGAAAAGCTGACTAATACATAGAGAAGGTAAGTTTAGCTTATAGCTGCCTCTGTACAATTTGACTGCAATGACCAGAAGTGAACTCCTTTAGCCTATAGATCTGAGGAACATCCCTGAAGGACACTGGAGGAGTAAAATCCTCCCAGTAAAAAGTTCAAGGAGTACAATTTGGTCCACTTTGCCTTTTTAACCTTCAGGTCAAGACCTATGCCAGGGTTTGGTAAGCTCTCTCTAAAGGACCAGACAGCATGTATATTTTCTCTTTGCTGGTCACATAAAAGTTCTTCTGCAACTGCTCAACTCTTGTCTTCCTAGTGCAAAAGCAAACACAGAAAAATATGTAAATATATGGATGTGACTATGTTCCAATAAATCTTTATTTACAAAAACATGCAACAGTCTGGAGTTTGGCAACCTCTGATCTACATGAATTCACTGACAAAAGCTAATGGTATGGTCAGACAGTCATAGATTTGGAAGAAGTAAAAGTAAAGGATTGATAACAAGATAAACCTCTTCATTTGGGATCTACAGACCCCCAAGTGGTCTGTAGGCAGAACAATATAATATTATACAGCATTGGTTCTCTTAGTAATCTTCTGTATTTTATATAACATGCTTAATTGTTACTCTGACAAGGGGTTCATTGGCTATGCCAGACTACCAAAGACTTTGTAAGATGAAAATGCTAATGAGCCCTCAGAATGGGCCTAGAGAGTGAAAATTTTTGTCCAGTAGAATGCTTTCCAAAAGAGCCTAGTTTCCATCACAGAGGGATAGTAACAGCAAGGTAGGGAAGTGTGAATCCAGGAATAATTTGTATTGTAGTGAGGACAAATCACTACCCAATCTATAATGGAAAGGGTCTAAAGCAATGGAACTGTCATTAGATTGAGGCTAGTCACTTCAGAGTAAGGTACCTTATGCACGTAAGAATTTGTTGCTGCTCCTGATAAATTAGATTGAAATTTACAGGATTCATTAGGCTTATTATGTACATCATCACAAAAGCAGTAGCCTCCAAAGATTGCTGTAAGGCTTACTGAAGACTCAGTTATTGTACCACATGGGAAACTAACACCTAGCAAAGTTGAGATGCTATGGTGTGGGACCTGAACCAGCAAAACAATATATACATATATAATGTTATTTCTCTCATCAAAATATATGAAACTTGAAACTAATTCATGAGAAAGGTTAGTGGCACCTCTCAATATTAAACCAAATGATTCATTGACAAAACTTTCACTTCTCATACTTGAAACTCAGAAGTTGAGGACAGCAGTACCTTTGGAAAGTCCTGGCAGTAACGATGACTGTATCATCAAAGGCCCTGGCAGCACATGACTAGGTAATGGAAGAGTTTAGGTAAGAACCCTTGATAAGTGTATAATGGGGATTCTGAGAAACAACAGTGGAGGCTCAATGTAGAGGGAACTGGAGATTCCACAAGACTGGATGAAATCAAATTTGCAGAAATCATGTGAATGACTTATTCCAACTTCATTATGATTCTTTAGATATGATAATGATAGTTTTCTCCATGAAATCTGTAAATTTTCCAGTCATGTAACCAAAAGAACCATGACTTATGTTTTACAATTGATGTAGCTATTTTAATCTACTTTTGACACTTTAACTTCAAGTGTTAACGTGTTTTGCTGAGAACTGAGGCACGTGCTCTCCTATCTGTGTTGTGTCCACCATTACCTCCAACAACATTCTCTCTTTCTCTCTTTCTCTCTCTCTCTCTCTAAGAAAAGAATCGGATTACTTTGTTTTCTCAAAAATAGCATGAGTTGAATCTAATAGTAAATTTTAGATTTTTTATTAGTGCTTATTAGTTTTATATACTACAAGGTTTTATTTTGGTGTATTTGTTCATGAATATAACATACTTTGATCATTTCACTCCTGAATTACCTCCTTTTCCCTCAACCTCCTTCCCCTTTTCTTTTTTTCTTTTCTTTTTTTTTTTTTGGTACCGGGGATTGAACTTGGGTCCTTGGCTTGAGAGGCAGGCAGCGGAAACACTGAGCTAAATCCCTGGCCCTCTTTCCCCTTTTCTAATAGTGGCTCATCTATTTTTATGTCATCTCTTTATTTATGTATTTATTTATAGATTCCATATGTGAAAGAATACTTCCTTTCTGAGTCTAGCTTATTTTGCTTAATATTATGGCCTCCAGTTTCATCCATTTTCCTGCAAATGACAAAATTTCATTTTTCTTTATGGCCAAACAATATTTTCTTGTGCATATAAACCATGTTTTCTTTATCCATTCATCTGTCGATGGGTATCTATCCTGGTTTCATATCTTGGCTATTATGAGTTGTGTTACAATAAACATGGAATATGGAAAATACATATGAATGTATTTTCATAATATGCTGAATTTAATTCTTTGGTATGTACCAAAAAGTGGTATAAGTGTAACTGAGTCAAATGGTAGTTGTGTTTTTAGGGTTTTTTTGTTGTTTTTTTTGTGGTACCCGGAATCAAACTCAGGACCTTCTGCTTGCGAGGCAGGCATGGTGTCACTGAGCTAAATCCCCAGCCTGTGTTTTTATGGGTTTTTTAAGGAAACTCTGTACTTATTTCCATAATGGCTATACTGATTGACATTCCCACCAGCACTGTAGAAAGGTTCTTTTTACCCCTATTCTCATCAACATTGATCGTTTTTTGTATTCTTGATAATAGCCATTCTGACTGGGCTGAGATAGAATCTCAATGTAGTTTTGATTTACATTTCTCTAATGGGTAAAGATGTTGAACAATTTTTCATATCCATATTGGCCCTTTTACTTTTGTTTGTGTGTGTGAGTGTTAATTTTTATGAGTTCTTCACATTGCCTGGAAATTAATCCTGTATCAGAAGAGTGGCTGAAAAAAATCTCTTCTGCTTTGTAGGTCATCTTGACAAGCATCATCTCTTATGTTACTCAAGGCTGGTGTGGCCTGAAGGAGCATAAATTATACTACAGATTTGTACAGCGGTACCTTGGTTAACAACTTAATTGCAACCAGAATCGTGGAAAGAATTAAGTTCATGAACCGAACCACCACTGTACCTGCTTACATGTGTTCTCACGGTGTTCACCGTAACAACACTTGAAGCTCCTTGAAGACAGGGACCGTGTCTCATACTGTACCATTCCATGTGTGCTCTGTGGATTGTTTGTTACCAGTCTATGCCTAGAAAAGTGCAGGAATCAAAATTAAGCTTTGCATACTTTTATAAAAACTTCACAGGGAGAATTTTAATGTCTATATAATCTAAACATATCTATTTTAAATTTTTTTCTAGTAGTTCATTTTTATTGTACTTATAAAAGTATTGGCCCAATATATACTGGCAATTTTTAGAAAAATCTCTTACTATATATGTTCAGCAACTGTTTTTTTATGCCACTTTGTGTTAACCCATTTTCAGCCCAGTCTTTATAGCTTAATTAGAAAGACTGAAATACAAGGAATGATTTGGATAAAATATTATCAACAAAATAAGAAGAATAAGAAATAGAAAAGTAGTGTATATTATCAATGGCATGGCAGGCAATATTAGATATATCTTTTAGCTCAATTCATTTCAAACAATGGATAAATGATGACTTGTAATATATTTTAATTCTATGAAGAATAAGAAGGGATTTTATGTTTCCATTTTGCACACTAAATAAATGTATTTTTATGAAACCATAATTTTTATATATAAAAGTTAACTTTGAAAGACCCTTTGTAAAGTCCTTTTCACTTATGACTTTAAAAATATATCTCTATATTTTTCCTTTGTTGCTGGGGATCAAAAGCAGGGCCTTATGCATGCTAGGCAAGTGCTCTACTACTGAGTTACACCCCCTCCCTAGACCTTAAAATATATTTTTTAAATCATATGCTCACTTTGGCAGCACATGTTCTAAAATCGTGGACCTTAAACTAGCTTATTTTGCCCAGTACAGTGTTGATTCTTAAATACAAGACTGACATATGTGAAGACAGTGTTAATGTTGTCCTTCAAGCATATGCCCTAGAAAAAAGGAAATTCTGAGAACTCAGTTGTCACCTGAAAAATGAATAAAAGTGTCTAATAACTAGATTACTAATTTATTCATGCCAGATAACCAAAGATAGGCCATTCTATGGAGATACAAATTTAACTTTCTTCTAGCCAGGGGTCTTCTTATTTTGTATCCCATTAACAGCTAAGTAGTATGCCCTTAAGAAAGCTTGTGTTTGTCTAATATCAGAATCCAAGTTATGAATTAGTAATCGTTGAAGAATGAGTTATTGAAATACAGTGAAGATCAGCCCATTTTCATATTGTAATATAAGGTGAAAAAAGCAGGCTGTGAGACTATATGTGCACTATAATTACAAAAGAGTAAAACATGTATATGAAAATAGACTACAAGCAAAAAAAAAAGATAACTGCTGGAGCATGGCATTGTGGGTGGATTGTGTTTTCTTTTTTCCCAATTTTTGTAATATGTTACTTTTGTAACTTAAAAAGTAGGAGCAGAAGACATGAACAGACATTTCACAAAAGTAATTCAACTAATAACCAATACATTCCTGCTCACTAATATGTGTACCTATCACTATAGTGGAATTCTTCACCTAGTTAGCAAAACAAATTTAATAATATGACTAGGTATTACTGTTGTTTTTGTTTTAGAGATGGGGTCTTTCAGTGTTGTCCAGGTTGACCTCAAACTCGTGGTTTCAAGATCTTCCTGGTTCAGCCTCCTGAGTAGTGTGGGAACTGCAGTATGCACCACCATACCTGGCCCCACCAAGTATAATTTCTGAGAATGTGGGAGAACAGATACTCTTATACATTATGTATGCAGCACTATAAATCAGTCTGACCCTTGTTATGGGTTGAATTGTATCCTCCCCCAAACCTCATACGTTGAAGTCCTCACCCTCACTACCTCAAAATGTGACATTACATGGAAGCAACGTCATTGCTGATGGAAATATGTCAGTTAAAATTTGGTCATATTGGAATAAGATGGATCCCTAATCCAATATTATTGATATCCTTATGAAAAGGGGAAATTTAGAGACAGGCACACGCCAGGACAACAGTATGTGAGCGTGAAAGCAGATATCAAAGTGATGTGCCTACAACCTAAGGAACTGGAAAAACTGCAAACCACCAAGAAGTAGGAGAGTCATGGAATAGATTCTTCCTTCAAGGCCTCAGAAAGACTCAATCTTGCTAACTCCTTGGTTTTGGATTTTTTGCTTCCAGAAATCCGAGGCAATAAATTGCTGTTGTTTAAATCACTGTTTGTAGTACTTTGTTAAGACAGCCCTAGCAGACCCAACCATCTTTATATATCGAAATACAAAAACTAAAAATCAAACTAGCACCAGGTGTGGTGGCCCCAGCCTGTAATCCCAGCACTCCGGAGGCTGAGGCAAGAGGATAGCTGAGTTTAAGGCCAGCCTGAACTGCATGGGGAAATCCTGTCTCAGAAAAAAAAAAACCAAGCCAAACAAAACTGTATATAAAACTAAAAAAACCCCAAAATGAATCAAAAGCAAAATGAAAAAAAACTTTAAAAAGTAAAAAACAAAACCAAACTATATAAATATATATGAAAAACTGCATAAAATAATGTTTTAGAACCTCTTTGCTTGCTCTTATCATTTTATTTAATGTACTTATATTATTTTTACTTCATTTATTTATTTTTCATTTCTTTGTGTTTTTGCAGTGCGGGAGATGGAACCCAGAACCTCACACATGCTAGGCAGCTGTTCTAGCACTGAGCTATGCCCCCAGCCCTACATTATGTTTACAATGAAAGAACTGTACAAATAAAGATAATTTGTTTTTAAATTTCCGCTCTGATTCATGGGCCCATAATTAAAAAAACATTTATTTAATCTCCGTCATTTCAGCTCTGAAATTTTTGACAATGCAAAACAAAAAATAGAATTTCCCTGGTATGTTAATATCCCTTGTAGGTTAAAAAACTTTGTGAGGAAACACAGATGAAAATTCAATCAGAACTTTGTTAGTAAAAGAAACTTAAGTCAAACAAATGACAGTGCAGAAGATCCAGGACTCACTGAATTCTCTGTATCATTGCTAACAGATGCCCATCTGGCCTCTGCCCAAGTGCTCATCACAATAGGGAGGTTATTACTTTTCCAATTAGACCAGGCAATTGTTGCACAAAAAACATAGATGAAAGTCTTCAGTATGGTGAGCTGAGTTCTGCTTCTCCCTGTTATAGTTAGGGCTCCCTTTGGAGTAACACAAAATAAACTTACCACCTGACTTACATGGCTACTTTTAAAATACGTACATGAACTCTTTTCACTTCAGGTGAAATGCGTAATTCCAGAAAGCATTATTTTAAAAAAAATTTTACTACTACATGTTTTCAGTACAGTATATAATGTGATTCCTCATATGGAGTTGGTGCATGCACATAACACATCTTAATTATTTCCCCTCCCTCCTTCTATCTTTTGGGCACTTTCCCTTTTGCAAAAGATCTATCTCCATGTTTCCTATTATCTTTCTTTTATTTTGCTCTTTAATTTATTTATACTTTGGGTTTCTCATATAAGATAAATCATTCCACATTTAAGCTTGTGTGTCTGATTTATTCCACTTAACATTATAGTCTAAAAAGTGCCTCTATTTTCCTACAAATGACTCAAGTTTATCCTTCTTCATGGCAGAGTAGTACTCCATTGTGGATAAATGCCACGAGTTCTTCATCCATTCGTCTGTTGTTGGGCATATAAACCGCTTCCAAGATTTAGTTATTTTGAATTGCACTGCCATAAACATGCATAGGCATGAATCACTGTGATATGATGACTTTAACATTTTGAGGAAGATACCTAAAAGGGAAATAGCTGGATCAAATGGAATTTCTAGTTTTTTAAGGACTCTCCATACTGATTTCCATAGTGATTATACTACTTTATATTCCCATCAACAATGTGAAAATGTTCCTTTTTCCCCTACAGGTCTCCAGCATTTGTTCTTATTTCATTTCTTGATGACTGATATTCTCAGAAAGTATTCTTTATATGGTAATTGTTTCCAGAGATTCTCTTTTCATGCCTACCTGGTCATTCTCTAGTCTATCAGTCTGCTGATGCGAGACAGGTACAAAAATAAAATTTCTCCAGGTATAAGCTGAACAAAGCAGATTATTATGGGATGATTACTACCCTAAACACTAAAACTCATTCTTACTGGTTCTAAATACTGTTTCCAGCCCTATATAGATATTATCCTATTTTGATCTTCTCAACTGCCATGTACTATTAGTCATATTTTACCAATAAAAACTGAGGTAGAGAAATAAAGTAACTTGCTTGAGGTCACACCATTCGAGCTCAGATCAGATGAGGTCCAAAGTCATTTCATGTAACCAGCTACCAATATGCATTTGCTGAATAAGAGAATAAGTACTTGAATGAATGGACTTAAGTATTTACATGTCTCATATTAATTTTTGGCTCTGTCCTTTTCCTGGCACTTATGAAACTGGCACTTAACTAAAGCTCCCAAATACTTTTCTTTTCTGTTGTTTTTGCTTTTTAATGTATTTTATTTTATTGTATCCCATTCCCCCCTCAAGCCCCCTACCCTCCTATGTACAAAAGCTTTGTTTCCAGTTTTCCTTCTATTTTCACTTTTTTTTCTTGTTCCTTCCTTCTTTTCTCCCTCCCTCCTCCCTTGTTCCCCTTCCCATGTGAACATTTTCTTCCCATTTCCCAATATCCATTATACATTTTAGTCCTTATTTCCACTTTTGGTTTCTCATACTAGAGAAACAATGTGGTATTTATACATGTGTTAGATTTATTTCACTTAAGATTATGGTCTTAAGGTCCACCCATTTAGCTATAAATGTCTGAAGCCCATCCTTCTTTATGGCAGAGTAGTACTCCATTGTATAAAAAATCCACAACTTCTTTACCCACTCATCAGTTGATGGGCATTTGGGCTGTTTCCAAGATTTACCTATTACACACTGTGCCTCTATAAACATGGATGTGCATATATCTCTGTGGTATGATGCTTTTAATTCTTTTGGGAAGATACCAAGAAGAGGTATAGCTGTGTTAAATGGGATCTCTACTTCTAGTTTTTTGAGGAATCTCCACACTGATTTCCACAGTGGTTGCACCAGTCTACACTCCCACCAGCAGTGGAGAAGGGTACTTTTTCCCTAGAGCCCTTCCAGCACCAAAAACTTTTCATACAGGCAGCCTTTAACCTTAACCCTAAACAGCCTTAGTCCTCATCTCTTTACCCTATGTGGAAAAATGTCCATTTTTCTCTACTCCATTTTGCCTTGTGCATTCCTGAACCCTAACTACCATTCCAGTCCTCTCACATTTGTGTGTCATAGGCACATTTGACACTTTTGCCAGTAAGTCTTCAGTTAAAATTTAAAAAGAGAGAAAGAGGTGTTGTCCTAGTTTTTCTATGACATTAATTACTTTTTTTTTTTTTTTTTGCTATCAGGCATCGAACTCGGGACCTTGAGCTTGCAAGGCAGGCAGTGGAACCACTGAGCTAAATCCCCTGTCCATTAATTACTATTTTTATAACTATACAAAGTAACAACAGAAAAATTCAGCTTTACTGAAAATTTTCAGGAAAAAATTCAGTTTTTAATCTATAACTCAGGTTAAATTATTTTATGTTGATATACAACTCTAAGGGAGTTAGAAAATTTTGGTGTAGTTTTAAGAAACTAGGAGACTAATGAGTCCAATATATGCAATACAGTAACCATCAGGCTTATGTAGTATATTAATTAATTAGTGTGCCTACATACAATAGAAAACCCTTCCCAAACTGGCTTCAACAATAGTCAGCTTATTAAATCTTATAAGGAGAACTCAGATAAGGCAACTTTGGTAGTTCACTTACCTAACAATGTTATCAAGAAATCAGGTTCTGTCCATTTTTCTACTTTAAAGTTCTCGGATTGCTGCTGTCCTCATAATGGCAGAATGGCTGTTACAGTTCCAGGGATTGTGTCCTCAAACATTAATTTTCAAAGACCAGAAGAGAGGACATCAGTTTCTATGGCCCCCTCTCCCAGAAAAAGCCTTCCAAGAAAGGCTTCAACAAATATTCCACATGTGTCATTAACCAGAATGTAAGTTCACGTCTATGATTAAGCTAGTCACTAATAGGAGGAATGAAATTATCATGGCTGACTTGGCCTGGTTAAGGGTTTGGGCCTTTCTTAAGATCCATGGCATTTCATACTAGTACAAATTGGGGTTTTATTACCATGGAAAAGAAGGGGTGATAGGCAATGAATAGCATCTGTGACATATAACTGGATATGTTCAGACATTTAAAATGTACAATAAATAGATGCCATCCAGACACATTTGCATAATTATGTACAGAAAAGCTAGATACTATTTAGCAGTGTTAAAATCTGTTAAAATCCAAAACTGTTAAAATACAACTCAGACTGGAAAAACCAAAATAGTACAATGCTCTATTTGATGGGCATTATCATAGATGAAAAGTGTGGCTGATATCAGCATGCTAAGTAAATTACCACATATTTAATCCATTCAAAAAGAATTGGATATAAAAGGAAAAGGAAATTTCTTTCAGAAAATCCAAGCAGAATTCAGTAAATGCACAAAGAAGTATCGTGATTTTGCATTTACTTCATAAAAAAATAAGCAATATATTTCAGGCTTCCTTATGTTTACATAAGTACACTCCATAGTTTCTTTGATATCTTCAGTATAAAGGCACACTAAGACCAGTTTTAATAAGGAGTAACAGTGATATAGTCAATATTTCATTTTGAGGAGTTGGCAAAAAGATTATTTTTAAGTTTACTTCAAAGGAAAAGGATGAAATAATAAAAGATGAAAGACTGATTCATGTTCTCAGTGCTAGTTAATTCAGAAGACTCCACAGTCCCATTTTTATCTGCTGACTGCAATCTTTCTGAGGTAATTGATCTAGGTTTCTGTTTTATTGCATTTGCTGTCACTCACTGTATTGTTTGCCAGATTAGAGGTGTTTGATATAAATTTATGTACTACGTATAATTTCAATATGCCATCTAGTCTTTGTTCATCTTTCATTGCCAGTTGATGGCTTAAAATTGGCTCTCCAGGAAATTTTAATTCACTATTATCTAACTGCTGCATTTAAAAATAATGAGAGAGAGACTCCATCACCTGCCATTTCAAACAATTCTATAAATCCTATGCACTCAGAGCTACAGCAAGATTAGTTTGGTTGAATTTGAAATAATTGAGTCCAGTTCATAACAATTTTACAAAAATAATAATGCGGGTCCCATGAGTCAGTTTCATTTCCTAGAATTAAGAAAACAGGAATTATTTCTAAAACAATTTTAAGGACATTGGTACTGTTCACAGGATCAAATAGATAAGGAGTACAATATTATCAAATCTAATAGCATATTCAGAAAGTTTTCTTATTTGGTGATCTTGGTAACTTTTGTGTTTGTGGCAAACTAGGAAAGACAAAAAATAAGAATCTAAGTACTTGTTACAAAGCTAAAAGTAGGAATGATTGGCCATCTCTCATATGTGTCAAGTAAAAAGCAGGAGGAAACATTAGAGTAAGTGTGCAGGTGACTTCCTTAGTGATGCTGTTTCAGACAGTGGGAGGGTGGGGTGTACAAGAGGGCATAACACCTGGAATTCAAGAACAGAGCAACAATATCTCAGTGCATAATCAATTACTTCAGAAGTTTCTAAGAAGCTGTGGTGAGTAATGCATTACTCAAGCCATTATCCCACCATTCCTCTTGAGGGCAAGGCTGCTGGATGCCACACACACCCCCATCAAGTTAAGAGCAGGGAATTTTTGTGTTTAAATTCAAACATGCTTATCAAGACTGCTGTGGTACAGGAAATGGGCAAGAAAGGAAAGGACCATAAATAACGTGGTCTTCACAGTGAAATTTATAAAAAACCTTTTAAGAAAAGTAACTATCAAAAGAGTTTTGCATAATACCTTACCCCAGGTGGTTGAAATCGAAGTTTCACAAGTTCATCTTCCTACAAGTTGCAAAAGAAGGTGGAACACATAAGCCATACAAGAGAACAACATCATTCATTCATTCAATAAACACTCATTTAGCACCTACTCTGTGAAAAGCCCGTGTAAAGCAGGGGACACAAAATCAAGTAAGACAGAATCTTGGTCCCCAAAGAGAATGGGAAAGAAACATGTAAATAAACTCATGATTTCAGTGGACTGTAGGGAGTCCTAGGCTAGAGATGTGTGCCATTCTATATTCTCCTGGCATCCTTTCTCATCTACTCCTTCCAAAACTGTACATGTAGAAATAGAAAGTAATGGAGAAAAGGAAGACAGAGAGGAATATGAAATGAATAGTAGCCAACTAAGCCAAAAATCTAAACTAGGAATTTTATCTGATTGTGTTTTTTAAACAAAGCAATTGTAAGTAAAAAAAAAAAAAGGGGGTGGTGGTGGATGAGTGGGATATCTTAGACTCTAAGAGACTTGAAAAATCTAACAACGAAATATAATATGTGAAATCTGTTTCAATTCTGATTCAAACGAATCAAAAGGTATAAGACATTTGAGAAAAACTGAACACTAGATATTTAATATTAAGAAGTCATTGATACGTTTTAAGTGAATAATGATATTGAGATTGTGTATTTTTATCAGAGTCCTTTTATTTCAGAGATTTTTACTTTAGTACTAATTAAATATTATGGTGTTTATTTACATTTTATGAAACAATCACATGGCTAAGATTTCTTTTTTCATGATTCAGTGGAGGAGAGAAATGTGTCAAAGTAGAGAAGAAACATTTAGCTGTATATTGATCTTTCTTAAACCTGGGTGAGTTACATGGTTATTCATTATATCACTCCTATTACTGCTGTATATATTTGACATTTTCTTGTTAAGTAAATCATCCTGGGAAGTTAGAGAAGGCTTCCTAAAGGAAGTTCAAAGTGAATTGTGAAAAAGGGTAAGTTCTAGCTAGGTAAAACTAAGAGCTACCTTCTCACCTCAAAAAAAATTGCAAAAATATATTATTTAAAAAAATAACTTAGGCCAAATCAGCCCGCTGCAGACAGGCAGGTCTGCAGACGCCATACCAAGGTTGCCAGTCCTGCAGAACACGCCCAATCGTCCCGCGCCCCGGCAGCAATCAACTGGACACATCCCACCCCACCACCCCTGCTCCTCTGGCCTCTTCTCTGTACAGCCACGTGGCTCCACACTACAAAGACGCAGAGGACACCGGACCACCAGACCCCTGTACTGGGTAAGTTGGAGTCATCTTCACCTCCCATCAGGACTGGGACTATCTTCAGGGGAAGGGCAGCTAGAACCTGCAATACAACTCTGCAGAGTTCAACCCTACAGGAGGACAGGGAGCTCAACTTGGGACTTGCCGCCAGAAATCTGCCTGAATCTCACGGGTCTGCGACTAGCTTGCTGAGACTCACTGACTTACCTGCACACTGCTACCCACGTTGTCTATTGTGACAGCAGAGACATACCCTGAAAGAGGCCCTTCATCTTCATTGTTATTTCTTATTCCCAAAATTAGTGTTATTAGTTTGTTTTTTTCTCTTTTCTTTTTCTTTGCTCCTCTTATCTTTAATTTTTTTCCTACTCTTTGCAAATATTTGTTTTTCTCTCCTTTTTTTCTTTTCTTTTCTACTTTTCTCTTTCCTTCCTCTCTCTCTTACACTCATGGTCTTGCTCTCTCACATTGTTCATCTTCCCTTTTTGTCCCTGTTTTCATCCTCATTCAGAGTTCTTCTTTATTTTCCTATTATTCTCTTTTTCCTTCTCACCTGTGTCCTCTGGCCACACTGCTAACCTTCCCCTATCCTTCTGCCCATCTGTCCCTCCCTCCCCAACCCCTTCTAACTCCCCATCCCAAAGGGTAAAGTTGTTATATTGAAGAGTTTATTCATTATATGTTAGATTGGTCCTCGATCTTGATTTAATTCATACAGCTAAAGGTGATAGATTAATAACTAACACAAAATGTCATTTTCAAAGATGTACTTGATGCAGTGGTGTTGCTGATTGTATCACTTGAGCTAAGGTGTTGTTATTGATCTAGTCAATGAACCTTCCTAGTATAAGGAAAATGAGATAGCCTTAGAGTCATTAGAGACTCAAAACTTAAAGACCAGCTATATCTGGAAGACACCTCTGAGAAGCAATCATTCCATAAGGGTTCTAATTACAAGCAACAAAGATACCTACAATAAGCAATTTCAAACTATCAACCCAGGAGTTAAACCAAGGACAGTACCAAAAACAAAAATGAGAAGACATTTAAGCAAGGCACAAACTCAGACTTCCACCCCACCAAGGGTAAATCCTGGGGGAAATGAGATGGAAAAGTCCCATAATCAACCACTTGGATACCCTGAACTGATAGCACAGGAAGTAACAAAACAGATGAATGAGGCTCTAGAAAAATTCAAAGCAGAAATAATCTCCCAGATATCTACAGAGATGGTGAGCAGAGTGAAAGACATGATTAGAGGATCTAGAACAGAAACAGATAAAAAAAATAGATGAGCTCAGAAACATGCTGGAAGCCATGAATACCTAGCATAAGAAAGAAAATGAAACCATGATCGCCCAACATAAGAAAGAAATGGAATCCATGAAACAGATTCAAACAGGTATTCAGGAGATCAAAAACTCCATTGAAAGTATCCATAGCAGATTAAAGGAATCTGAAGATAGAATATCAGATATAGAAGACAGGATCGCAGTTAGAGACCATGAAAATAGAGATTTCTTAAAAATAGTAAGGGGCCACGAGAAATCAATCCAACAACTGCTAGACGATACAAAGAATAATAACATAAGACTGATAGGAGTCCATGAAAAAACAGGAGAAAGCATCATTGACATAAAAAAACTGTTCACAGAAGTAATAGTGGAAAACTTCCCAGGCAGAGGTAGAGAGTTGGACATACAGATAAGTGAGGCATATAGAACTCCAACGAGCCATGATCAAAAAAAATCTATATCTAGACATATAATAGTCAAGATCCCAGAAACCCAACAGTAAAACAAAATCCTACAAGCAGTTAGAGAAAAGAAACAAATCACCTATAAAGGAGAGCCCATCAGAATAACAGCAGACTTCTCAACACAAACCCTCAAATCAAGGAGAGCCTGGAGTGAAGTATTTCAAGCCCTAAAAGAAAATAACTTCCAACCTAGACTGTTGTAGTCTGCAAAATTATCTTTCAAAATTGATGGGGAAAGTAGATACTTCCATGACAAAGAACACCTGAGAAATTTCATGAACACCAAACCAGCACTACAAGCAATTCTAAACAATATCCTAGAAAAAAGCAATGAAGGCCACAACTCCATAAGGCCCAACAGAGGGAAGCCACCAGGCAAGGTAAGACACTAAAGGGAAAGGGGAAAAAATAAGAAATAAAAGAGCCAACAACAGTAAAACATCATGACAAGGATAAACCAGTATCTATCAATTATAACCCTCAATGTTAATGGTCTCAATTCACCAATCAAAAGAAATAGACTGGCAGAATGGATTAAAAAGGAAAATGCAACAATATGCTGTGTATGAGAAACACACCTAACTCAAAAAGAAACTCATAGACTGAAAGTAAAAGGATGGAAAACAGGTCTCCATGCCACAGGAACCCAGAAGAAAGCAGGGGTAGCGATCTTATTTGCAGACAAATTAGATTTCAAACCAAAACTAATTAAGAGAGACAAAGATGGTCACTACATCCTTGTGAAGGGAAAAATCCAAGAGGAAGAGATGACAATCCTAAATATATATGCACCAAATATGAATGCCCCCAACTATACAAAACAAATATTAATAGGCATGAAAAACCAAATAAACACTAACACAATTGTCGTGGGGGACCTCAATACCCCACTATCACAAATAGACAGATCATCTAGACAAAAAGTTAACAAGGAAATTCTAGAACTGAACCAATCTATTGAAAAAATTGACTTAATAGATGTTTACAGAGTGTTCCACCCCACAAAATTGGAATACACATTCTTTTTGGCTGCACATGGGTCATTCTCCAGAATAGACCACATACTAGCTCATAGGACATGTCTAAGTAAATGTAAAAGAATTGAAGTTACCCCCTGTATATTATCAGACCATAGTGCAATAAAATTGGAGATCAATAATGTAAGAAACCACAAAACACCCACAAACACATGGAAACTGAATAATACCCTCTTGAACAACCAATGGGTCACAGAAGTAATTAAAGAAGAAATTAAACAGTTTCTACAAGTAAATGAAAATGCCAGTACAACATACAGGAATCTATGGGACACAATGAAAGCAGTTCTACACGGGAAATTCATAGCAGTGAATGCCCATATTAGGAAAACAGAGAAAAATTAGATAAATAACCTAATGCAGAACCTCAAGCTCCTAGAAAAAGAAGAGCATAATGAATCCAAAGCTCATACAAGAGAGGAAATTATAAAGATCAGGGCAGAATTCAATGCAATGGAGACTAAGAGAACAATACAAAAAATCAATGAATCAAAGAGTTGGTTTTTTGAAAGAATAAATAAAATTGATAAACCTTTAGCCAACCTTATCAAAAAAAGGAAAGAAAAGGCACAAATACATGCAATTAAGAATGAAAAAGGTGAAGTCACAACAGATCCAACAGAAATCCAGAGGATCATCAATACCTACTTTGAGAACCTCTACTCCAATAAAATGCAAAACACAGAAGAAACGGGCAGATTCCTAGATACATACAAATTGCCAGAGTTAAATGAAGACGATATAGAAATTCTAAACACCCCAATTACAATGAGTGAAATTGAAAATGTAATAAAATATTTACCAACAAAGAAAAGCCCAGGTCCATATGGCTTCACTGCTGAATTTTACAAGACATTTAAAGAAGAACTAACGCCACTACTCTTTAAACTCATCAAGGAAATTGAAAGGGAAGCAATACTTCCAAATTCATTCCTGGAAGCAAGTGTTACTTTGATTCCAAAACCAGGGAAAGACCCAACCCAAAAAGAGAACTACAGGCCAATCTCCCTAATGAACACAGATGCAAAAATCCTCAACAAGATACTGGCAAAAAGAATACAGAGGGTCATCAAGAAGATCACACACCCTGACCAAGTCGGATTTATCCCAGGGATGCAAGGATGGTTCAACATTTGTAAATCAATAAATGTAATACACCATATTAACAGAGTCAAGGACAAAAACCATATGATCATCTCAATAGATGCAGAAAAGGCATTCGACAAAATCCAGCACCCATTCATGATAAAAACCCTACAGAAAATTGGAATAGAAGGTCTTTATCTTAACCTGATTAAGGCCATCTATGAAAAACCAACAGCCAACGTCGTACTAAATGGTCAAAAACTGAAAACTTTCATGCTAAAATCAGGAACAAGACAAGGATGCCCACTATCACTGCTCCTATTCAATAGAGTTCTGGAAACATTAGCCACAGCGATTAGAAAAGAGAAAGAAATAAAAGGAATAAAGATAGGAAAAGAAGAAGTTAAACTGTCATTATTTGCTGACGATATGATACTTTACATAGAAGACCCAAAAAACACTACCAAAGGACTTATAGACCTAATTGACAGATTCAGTAGAGTAGCTGGATACAAGGTCAACACTCGAAAAACAATACCCTTCTTGTACACAAATAACAAACTCACTGAGAGAGAAATTAGAGAAACAATTCCTTTTACAATAGCATCCAAAAAATGAAATATCTAGGAATAAATCTAACAAAGGAAGCAAAAGACCTCTACACTGAAAAGTACAGCACTCTGAAAAAAGAGATAGAAGAGGATATAAGAAAATGGAAAGATATCCCTCACTCCTGGGTAGGAAGAACCAATATAGTGAAAATGGCCATACTTCCAAAACTACTATATAGATTCAATGCAATGCTGATTGAAATTCCAACAATATACTTCACAGAACTAGAGAAAACAATCCAAAAATTCATATGGAACCAGAAGAGACTAGAATAGCTAAAGCAATTCTAAGCAACAGAGACATGGCTGGGGGTATCACAATCCCCAACTTGAAACTATACTACAAAGCTAGTGTGATAAAATCAGCATGGTACTGGCAAAGGAACAGACCTGAGGATCAGTGGAATAGATTAGGAGATGCAGAAACAACTCCAGACATGCTCAGCCACCTCATCTTTGACAAAGGAGCCAACCACCCTCATTGGAGGAAAGATAGCCTATTTAATAAATGGTGTTGGAAAAACTGGATTTCAACGTGCCAAAGATTAAAATTAGACCCATACCTATCATCATGAATGAAACTAAGATCGAAGTGCATTAAAGATCTAAATATTAAGACAGAAACACTAAACTTGCTGAAAGATAAGTTAGGTAGAACTCTTGAAGACGTTGGCATAGGAAAGGATTTTATGAACAAAACCTCAACAGCATGGGAACTAGCAGAAAGAATCAACAACTGGGATCTCATCTTACTAAAAAGCTTCTGCACTACAAAAGAAACCACCAACAGAGCTAACAGACAACCTACAATGTGGGAGAATATTTTTAGCAGCTGTACCTCAGACAAAGGACTACTATCTAGAATATATAAAGAACTGAAAAAAATTAGACCCCCCAAATTCAAAGACCCAATTCAAAAATGGGCATCTGAAATGAACAGACATTTCTCAAAGAAGTAAAAGCAGCAAACACATATATGAAAAAATGTTCAACATCACTCGTCATTCGAGAGATGCAGATGAAAACACTGAGATTCCACCTCACCCCACAAAGAATGGCTGCTATCAAGAAATCAACAAATAACAAACGCTGGTGGGGTTCTGGGCAGAAAGGAACCCTTCTCTATTGTTGGTGGGAGTGCAGACTGGTGCAACCACTGTGGAAGTCAGTATGGAGATACCTCAAAGAACTAGTTCTAGAGGTCCCATTTGACCCAGCTATTCCCCTGCTGGGTATCTTCCCCAAAGAATTAAAAGAATCATACCACAGTGATATATGTGCACCCATGTTCATAGCAGCGCAATTTGTAATAGCTATAGCTTGGAAGCAGCCCAAGTGCCCATCAACTGGAAACTGGATAAAGAGGATGTGGTTTTTTTATAAAATGGAGTACTACTCAGCCATAAAGAATGAAAAACTAGAGTCATTTATAGCTAAATGGATGCATATCGAGGCCATTCTCTTAAGTGAAATAAATAGGACACACATGTGTAGATACAGAATAGTTTCTCTAGTGTGAGAAACTGATAGTGTAAACAAGGGTTAAAATGATTAAAATGAATAATTAATAATTTGAAATAGGAAAAAAGGTCCAAAGACGAAGGAGTGGATGGAGGGGAAGGGGAAAGGAAAAGAGGGAAAGGAAAAACTATGAGAAAAGAAAAAAAATGGAAATGAAATCTATGTAAATGGGGAAGGGTGGAAGGGGTGAAGGGCGCACAGGTAATGGGGAAAAAAGTAAGAACCAAGATATATCATGTACAGGTACAAACACCCAATGATAAATGTAAATGAATTGTATACCTAATATGTACCAATAAAAGAACTAAAAAAAAAAAACCTTAAAAATCATGAAGCACATTGTGCATGCTGTATGTAATTTAATGCAACAATAGTGTTTAAATAACAATAAAGATATGAAAATCTGTGTATCCACCAGCCATTTTAAGAAGTTCGATGTGCTGGGGATTTACCTCAGTAGAAGAGCACTTGTCTAGCATTCACAAGGCTGTGAGTTCCATCCTCAGTATTAAAAAAAAACAACTCTTTAAGAAACAGAATGCTTTCAAAATCCCTCCATGCCCTTCTTCCACCTATATATTTGTATCTCTGTCTGTAAGAGCTAGCCATTGTCTTGAACTTGGTGCTAATTGGCCCTTACTTTATAGCCTTTATTATATAGGTGTTTACCTCTTTTTGAGCTCCACATAAATGGAATTATACCGAACTACATGTCCTCTGACTTACTTTTTTCAGCATTGTTTCTGAAATTTAGCAATGGTTTTGTTTGTGCGTATAGGTCACCCTTTTTGTTGGTGGTGGTGTTCTAGTGTACGAACATAGCATTATTTGTTCATCATTTCTTCTAATGTTGGGTATTTGGGGCATCTCCAGTTTAGGGCATTTTACAACTATAAGTAATCTTTTATATGTTGCTGGTGAACATGGAAAAGTTTTCCTAGGATATAAATGTTCTGACATTGAATTGCTTGGTAGGATTAAGATTGCTTTTTTTTTGGTACTGGGGATTGAACTTGGGTCCTTGTGCTTGCAGGGCAGGCGGCAGAACCACTGAGCTAAATCCCCAGCCCAAAGATTGCTTTTTAAAGATGTCAACTGATTAAATCAGCTTATAATGGAAATTGATACTCTACTGTGAGCTAGCCAATTGTGTTAACACAATCAATAATGTTTTTCAGTAGAACTCAGCATAGAAAAAAGGTATCCAAAGAGTGTAGTTTGGTAATATATTTCTTGTTTCATATGGGGGACAGAATGATCAAATCTGGAGCATGTGATCCTTTCCTTAAAAAGGTACCATTTGCTACAGGGAAAGGAGAACTCCTGTGGCTTCATCAAAGTTGGAATCAAATGTTCCTCAAGGGTATTCTTCTCCATGTGTTTTAAATTCTTATTTACTAAGTAGATTTCTGAATTGTATTTCCCAGCAATTTAGATAAAAGGGGAATCCTCTGGGTAAGATAATACCCAAGCAACCTGCTACTGGAAATGGATCACCTCCACTGGAGAACAAGAGGCTCAAGTGTGAAACTGAGAGATGACAGTAAGGAGGGGAAGGCAGAGAGTGCATGCTCATTTCTAAGAGGTGGGGGCTTTAAATCCAGGGTCTGGAAAGATGGCGAAGCCATTAACAGACGTGTGGCAGTCAAAAGACACAGGCTTGAGATGGAGGTGATGAGCAGAGTTGGAAATGAAGATGAGGGGTTCAGGATATGCTGCCCTCAAATACAGCCAATTTGGCATTTGAGAAAGTGCAAAAGCAGGAAGGTCATCCTCATCTTGTCTCCATCCCTGCTTCATCCCTGGAGTATGTCATAAAACCTAGGAAGTATTTTCTGACCTATCCATGAAGCAGGTCAGAAGACTCTTACTCTAGAGGTGCCTCCCTACCCCCAGAAGAAAGGAGCATTATTATCTCTGATGACATAGGGTCACGGAGATTCTGAGCAGGCCTTTTAGCAGTTATTTACATAGGTCTGAGATGAAATTGCCAAGAAAAAATAATGCAGAAAAAAAAGGGTTTTTTTGAGCACGGGGTCTTGAGGGAATGCTTACACTTAGAAGATAAGAGAAAGAAGAGAAGCAAGAGACTGTCACAGAGGTAGGAAGAAGACCAAGGACATGGAAGGCAAAGGTGAAAAGGGATCACTAAAGGGTAAGACAATGAAAAGGTCTGGAGTAGGTCCTTCACAGAAAACCCTGGGGATTCGCCTAGTGATACAGGAAGAGGTGATCAATAATAAAACCAATTATTGAACACCTATTGTGTGTTAGGTACTATCCGAAGAACTTTACTATATTGGTTTTAATCTTCACAACTACTTCCAAGTTCAGTTGGTATTACCATTGCTATTTTATAGAAAAAGAAACCAATTAAAGATGTTGAGTACCTTGTCCGAGGTCATAGAGATGGTAAATAGGGGAATCAGTATTCAAACCCATGTCCATCTCACTCCCAAGCTCGGGCCCCTGCCATGTATCATGCAGTTGAAGTTTGGCAAGATTTGCACAAAATTGTAACAAAGTTAACCAGTGCCTGACTCTGACCTGATAATAAGGGAGGTGGAGTTTTGCCAGGGATTTGCCAAAAGAATTCAGAGTTCAGTCCTGGTGTGAGTGACCATAAGCTCAGCTAGAAAATGAGTGTAGCTAAAAGAGAGCGGGCCAGGGCATATGAGGGAGGGGCGATCATTGCAGTCCAGAAAGAGCTTGAAGGCCTAGAAGAGGTAAGATCTAATGCAGAAGGTTGTGGTGAAGATGAGAATTTCATTGTCTGTGGTAAAATCCTAGGAGATGCAGTAGTTTCCAAAGCAGACCATACTTTCACTCCTCTGGGTCTCTGCTCATATATTTTTTCTAACCTGAATACTGTTTGGTCCCAAGACCTGCCAAAGTCACACATATACTCTGATTCTGCTGGGCTAAGTCCTACACATTTTGTAGGTTTCAGCTTGGATATCCCAGTCTGAATCAGTCGATCCTCAACTGTGTCCTCATGTATTAGTGCATTGCTACAACAAAATGCCTGAGGTTGATAGTTTATAAAGAAAGGTTTTATTTAGCTCATGGTGTTAGAGGCTAAAATTCTAAAATCAGGCAGCTTCATCCAGTTCAGCCACTGGTGAGGTGCCCATTGGCTACATTACTTGATGGTATCATGGTAGGAGTGTGAGACGGAAAGATCACATGGCAAGATAGGAAGCCTGAGAGAGCAGGGAGTGGACAGGCTTGCTCTTCTAACAACTGGCTTAATCCCTTCTGAGGGCATCACTCCCAATGACCTCCCAATAGGCTCCACCTCTAAAGATTCTACCACTTCTCACAGTGCTGCACTGAGGACCAAGTTTCCATGTGAACCCTCTGAGGAGAAGCTCCAACTGCATCCAAAGCATAGCAAGGCATAAGCCTGTGTGATTAACTATAATTGTACTGTCTGACTGGTTTTTTTTTTTTTTTGGTACCTGGGATCGAACTCAGGACCTTGTGCTTTTGAGGCAGGCGGTGGAACCACTGAGCTAAATCTCCAGCCCCTGTCTGACTTTTATTAAAACTGAAACTGTCTGTCTATCTGTCTGTCTCTCTCTCTCTCAATAGTCTGCGAGCTTCTTGAGGATGGAACAGTTTAGTACTCATCTCTCTCTCTCTTTTTTTTGCTTTTTCTTTTTTTCAGAGCTGGAAATGGAACCCAGGGTCCTACCACTGAGCTAACTCCAGCCCTCTTACTCATCTCTCTATTCCCAATGCCTAGAATAGGGCCTAGCTCAGAGTAGATGCTCAGTATTAAGAAGAAGCAGGGCTATAAACAATGTGGTATCTTGGGTTGGGTCCTGGAACCAAAACAAGAAAGGATATTAGTAGAGAAGTTGATAAAATCCAAAGAAAATCTATAGTTCAGTTAATATTTAATAATAATTAACAGTCTTTAACTTAGTTAATAGCAACACAGTACCAATGTTAATTTCTCATTTGTCTTTTAAACCATGTCATTGATGTATGATTTACATGTAAAAAGTGTTGTACTTATTTAATGTCTATAACTTAAGGGGAAAAAAGTGATGGATGTATCTATTAACTTGATTGTGGTAATGGTATCAGAGTGGATGTGTATTCCAAACTCATGTACACAGTACTTTAAATGCACATTTTTGTATGTTTGTTTGTTTTCCCTTCGTTTTATTTTATTTATTTATTTTTTAGACAGGGTCTTGCTATGTAGTTCAGGATGGCCTCAAGCTAGGAGCAATCTTCCTGCCTCAGCCTCTGAGTGCTGGAATTACAGGGGTGCACCACCATGCCCTGGACTATTTTTGTATATTTAGTATACTTCAACAAAGCTAAAAATAGAAAAAAAATTTTCTTACTTGTACCAAAGGTAAATGGTTATGTATGATGTTAGTATTAAGGGAAGATATGAAGCACATGAAAAGTCTCTGAACTATTTTTGCCACTTTTTCTGTAAAAATTATTATTTAAAAACCCTTATTTAAAGCATAAGCCAAACAGGAATATTATTATATAGTGGTTAGGAGCGAAGGCTGTGTGATCGTAAGGAACAACTTGTCCTTCATGAGCCTCTATTTCCCAATCTGTAAATTAAGGATAATGAATATCTTCTTTTTTAAAAAATTCTTTTACTGGTACATTTTAGCAGGGGAATAGCTGGGTCAAATGGGACCTCTAGTCCTAGTTCTTTGAGGTATCTCCATACTGATTTCCACAGTGGTTGCACTAGTCTGCATTCCCACCAACAATGAAGATGGGTTCCTTTCTCTCCACACCCCCACCAGCACTTGTTGTTGGTTGATTTCTTGATAGCAGCCATTCTTTCTGGAGTGAGGTGGAATCTCAGTGTTGTTTTCATCTGCATTTCTCGAATGACGAGTGATGTTGAACATTTTTTCATATATTTGTTTGCTGCTTTTACTTCTTTGTCTGAGAAATGTCTGTTCATTTCAGATGCCCATTTTTGAAATGAGTCTTTAAATTTGGGGTTCTGAGTTTTTTCAGTTCTTTATATATTCTAGATAATTGTCCTTTGCCTGAGGTACAGCTGCTAAAAATATTTTCCCACATTGTAGGTTGTCTCTTAGCTCACTTGGTGGTTTCTCTTGCAATGCAGAAGCTTTTTAATAAGATGAGATCCCAGTTGTTGATTCTTTCTGCTAGTTCCCGTGCTACTGAGGTTTTGTTCATAAAGTCCTTTCCTATGCCAATGTCTTCAAGAGTTCTACCTAATTTATCTTCCGGCAAGTTTAGTGTTTCTGTCTTAATATTTAGATCTTTAATCCACTTCGATCTTAGTTTAGTGCATGGTGATAGGTATGGGTCTAGTTTTAATCTTTGGCACGTTGAAATCCAGTTTTTCCAACACCATTTATTAAAGAGGCTATCTTTCCTCCAGTGAGGGTGGTTGGCTCCTTTGTCAAAGATGAGGTGGCTGAGTATGTCTGGAGTTGTTTCTGCATCTTCTAATCTAATGAATATCTTCTTGATAAGGCTATGAGAATATTAATCTTCATATGTGAGTATATATGCATTTTTATATGTTACAAATGTATATCTGTATTATGTACATGCATAATATTCACTGTAGAGCAGGTAGCATTCTAAACATTCATATAATGTTTTAATCCTCTTAAAACATTCCTAGGACGTAGGATTTACCACCACTCTCATTATCATCCTCCTCCAGGCAAACAATTTGAGGCACCAAGGATTTGATCAACTTGTCCAAGGTCTACAGGTTGGAAATGACACAGCTGAACCATGAACTTGGCAGTCTGGCTGCAGAGCTGATGCCTATGTTGTATTACTTCTAAGTGTAACACAGAGTAATGCCTAGGACCAACTGCTCAGTAATACTTGCCTTACTTCTGGCTTCTATGACAAATATACCACAGACTAGGGCAGCTGAAACATTCTCTTCTCACACTTTTGGAGGCTGGGAAGTCCAAGATCAAGGCTAGTTGTGTGAGTGAGGACCTGCTTCCTGTCTCCTTGATGGCATCTTTTCCCTGCATCCTCTCACAGGGACAAGGCAGCTCTCTGCCAGCTCTGCTTTAATTTTTTTGGTTTTTTATTTTATATTTTTAAATTTTGGGGTTGAGGCATAAAATCGTACATGTTAATGGGGTACCTTGTTATGTTTAGATATACGTATACATTGCACGTTTTAAACAGATTAAATTTATTTATCTCCTCAAATACTTATCATTTAGGGGCTGGGGGGTTTAGTTCAGTGGTTCTGCCGCCTGCCTCGTAAGCGCAAGGACCTGAGTTCAATTCCCTGTACCAAAAAAAAAATACTTATCATTTCTATCTGTTGAAAACTTTCAAAATTCTGAGCTCTCCTTTGTAAGAGTGGTAATTCCATTCAGGAAGGCTCAGTTGTCACAACCTTTATCACTCCCTCAAAGGCCCCTGCCTTCTATCATCGCCCTCGGGGACTAGGGTTTCGACACCTGAGTTTTGAAGAGATACAACATTCAGATCATAGCAAGCCTTATAGGGCATTTTGACAGCCACTGCCTTTAGAAGTGGGTAAGTGTGTGTGTTTCACCAGTCTCCACCTTAATCTAGAATCAGTAGGATCCTTTGTAGATCCGTAATAGACAGAGGTCATTAAATCAGACACTTTTCTTAAATATGTTAGCCAAACTAAGGCAAAGACAAATCAGTAACTGTTTGTTCCAGTGAGTTCTGGAATTAAAATCATTCATTTTTTAATCAGACTTATTTTGCATATTCATTATGCACCAGGCACCGTGTTAAGCAATGAGGAAATGGAGAATGAACAGACACAAACTTCTGATTTCTACTTGCTTACAGTGTAGTGGCTACGACACTGCTCTCTATTTTAGACATGCTTCTGTCTGGGCACCAGGAGCTTTGTGCCCACTCCCAGCCGACCAGTTTCTTGGCCCAGAGTTAGACTGGCCAGATTTAGCAAGTACAATACAGGCTACCCAATTATATTTGAATTCCTGATAAACTATGAATTTTTTTTTTTTTTGGTACCGGGGATCGAACTCAGGACCTTGGGCTTGTGAGGCAGGCGCCAGAATCACTGAGCTAAATCTCTGGCCCAATGAATATTTTCAGTATATCCTAAGTATATGCATGGGACACACTTATACTAAAAGAAATATTTTGTTTATCTGAAGTTCAAATTTAACTCAGCATCCTATATTTGATCTGGCAAGTCTACCTCGAGTAAATACTCAATAAATATCTGTGGAACTATGAGAATGAGAGGAAGGTAGAAAGAAAGAAAGGAAGGAAAGAAGAGGGTCAGTTCACCCACTGGTGGAGAATGAACAAGAAGAGTTGCAGAGCTGAGGAGAGTAGGGGAGTCACCAAGATCGAGAAATCACACAAACTCTGGCCTTGGCATAGCTTCTCGCTATTTTCAGTTCTCTAACATATAAAGTAAATAGTTGTTTCCCCTTTTTTGTTAAAAAGTCTGCCCTCGTGTGGTGGAAAAGAAGTATTGGGCCAGAGCCTTAATTCTGATCTTTCCTTTTATTGTGGCAAAAGGCTCCATACAGGCAAGCCATCTAGAAGGGAAGGACAGGAAGCTAGGAGTTTGTTTGTTGTGGTGGGAGGCAGGGAAGAATGAACAAAAGATGAATAGGTTCTATGTGTGAGATACCAAGAGAGTGTTGTGAAAATAGGTTTTATAAATGGTTCAAAACACATTTATAACTTTGTGTAAGCCAGCAAAATCTGATTCCAAGCTGTTTTGATCAGAAAATATGGTAAGATAGGGCCAGGGATTTAGCTCAGTGGTTCCACCGCCTGCCTCGCAAGCACAAGGACCGGAGTTCGATCCCCGGTACCAAAAAAAAGAAAAGAAAAGAAAATATGGTAAGATGCTGTGCCTAAAATACATGCTGGGGAAATTTAATTGTAGACACACTTTATAAAGTACTAAACGCTGTTCATTAGAAAGCCACTATAGTGACCTTGGATATGAAGAAGGCCTGGTTCAGATGCTTCTTCTGGTCATTAATCCATCTCCATGCTGAATCCACCATTCCTCAGGTGACACCCCACAAATGCAAGCTGCTTACTCTCCAACCACGAGAGAAGGAGATGAGTTTGGCCTCTGCTTTGGGTCCAAATCTCGCTTGCCACCGTTCAGTCCTGAATCACTCCAGTACCTCCAGTGTAGACACCCCTCCAAAAACTAGGCCTCATAGCTCCCTTTCCTCCTCAGCTGCAGGACCTCACTCTTGACTTCACACCACATGCCCATGGACACGACTTCGGCTTTGCTGTCTCTAGCTACACCTCTTCCAAAATTGCACTCTCAGGCTGAACTATGACGACTTCCTGTTCTTCCTACTTTCTCACTCTCCCACAGAATCTATTCCTCAAGCATCTAGCAGACTCCAGAACCATGTCTCTGTTTGTCCAGGCTGGCTGCCTACTTCTTACTTCACATTCTTCCCTTAGCCTCAGCTCCCTGTGTGACCACCTGAACTACTTTGCTCCAGCACCTGAATTCCTCAGCCTTTCTATCCATCAACTGTCTTTGGCCTGCAACTGTCTTGCAGTTGGACCATCAATCTACCTCCTCCCCAAGGGGGTGACTACAGCTGTACGAAGTGGCATGGCTGAGCAGACTGGTGCCAGTGGGCAGTTCAATTAGTCCATCCTGGCTCAGCCCTGGAAGCTTGTCTTCAGTTATTTTACCTGTCCTTGATCAGCTACCTCTCCTTTCCATCCTTTAGGTATTCCAACTTTCTATGCTTCTGAATAGCTCACCTTCCTCCTCTATATACTAGGCCAATTATTCCAAGGGTTCTTGTGAGGAAGCACAGATATGTACACAAATGCCCTGGCATGTTGCAGACCACTGATATACGTCCCTTGCTTATTGGTAACTTCCCCCAGCATCCACCACAATCTATATTCCTCTTACTCTAGCAAATGATTCGCTGTCACTGAGAAAGGAAAAGGCTTTGGATGTAAGAGAGGTGGGGAGCTCTACCCTCCTCTGAACCCACAAACTTACCTGGTCTCTACCCACCTAATTTGCTTCTCATATCAGAGAATGAGGAACGACTCTTCTTCTCCCTAGCCCCTCCTCCAAGTGCTCTTCTCAGAGTTGCTGCTTGATCCATTCCTTCTCTCACCTGTATCTCGGCCTCCTCTTCCCACTCCTTACCTTGTTAGCATGCTCAAATATCTCCCATCTTGAAAATATCTTCTATCTCTCATCCCTTCTACAGTGGAGCTCCTTCAAAGAGTTATCTATACTCATTTTCTCGACTTCTTTACCTCCCACTGACCTCTCCTTCCACTGTAATCCACCCTCTACCCTCACAGCTCCACCAAAACAACTTTCCATGAGGTCCTCAGTGACCTACACACATGTTGCTAGGACCATTGCATATTTCTCAATTTCCATGTCCTTCACCGTTTGACACTGTTGTCCTCTCTTGGCTCCACACCTTCTCAGGCAGGTGGAAGACCGGCCTCATCGCAGCCTTCTTTGCTGACCCTTGTGAGCGGAAGCCTCTGAAGGTTAGTCCTGGGCTCTCTACGCTGCCCTGTCTACACTCTATCATGGTGAGCTCTTGTTCTACTGTAGTTACATGCTGACTGTCCCCCAATATCTATCTCTATTGTGAGCTATGGAGCTCTTATCACATCTTGGGCTAAGGGCTTTTAAGGGAAAACTCACATGCTTCTAATGAGAAACATCCATTTACTTTCACATCTATCTACAAGACAAGGAATAAGTTAAGCATTCTGACACCAGCTGTCCTGCTCCCAACTGACCCCTTTGATGAGTTCAAAAGTGGCCACCACCACTTGTTAGCTATGTGATCTGGGTTAAGTTAACCTCATTAGTAAAATGAGGTTAATAATGAGGTCAACCTCAGTGGGCTACAGTGAAGATCAAACGGGAGGATCCATGTACAGTATGTATGTGTTGCCTGGCATATATACGGCAAACACTGTTTTATATTCTGTCAGCCTGTCTGGGTCAGAATTCTGGTTCTCCTGCTTCCTGTTGGTGTCCCTATAAGCGTGTTTTTTAACTTCTCTGAGCCTCAGCTTCCTCCACTGTAAAGTGGGGATAAAAATAGTGTCTAGCACATAGGACTGTGCTGGACATTCAATAAGTGGACATGGATAATACTTAGAAAAGGGCTCACAAAGTATTCCATGTTGTTGTTACTATTATCTTTTGAAAGGCAAAGAATGCAGCAGTGAGCCTGTCAGAGTACAGCCACCTGGGTCTCATTCCAGATTCCCCTTGCATTGTACTAGACACATGTATACATGCTCCTTGAGGCCAGCCAGGAAATGGGAAGCAACATCAGGACAACAAATGTCACCTGGTGTAGCCTACTGTCAAACTGCTTCAAGAGCAGCTCTTTGTGCGGGGATAAAAGCTTGTTCGGCAATCTCCAGCTACGTGATCGCTTACAGCTGTGCATTGCTACATGACACTCCCTTGAGGTCCAAGTGGCCTCTCCTGGAGTGTCAGGATCCTGTTCTTTCTTATCTTGAAACTATCTTTGGACCTAAACAAGGATTTGCTGTTATTATTTTACAATTTTAAAAAACCTTATTATTAACCCTTAGTCATCTTGCCCTCTGCCACAGAATACAACTGCCTTTTCTACATATCGAATAGGCCTTCCATGCTGCCCAGCAATCCTGCTCCTTCTCTCTGGCCAACTTGTGTTTTCTTTTTCCCTCGTGATGTTTTCCAGCTTTCTTTCCTCTCATGTCCCCAACTCTGCCATCTTCCCAACTTTCCTTATTCCACCTCTGTCTTAGTTACTTTTCTCATTGCTGAGACAAAATAGCTGATACCCAAAGTTAAAGGAGGAAAAGTTTACTTAGCTCACGGTTTGTAAAGGTTTCAGTCCATAGTCCACTGTCTCCAAGGCAAGAAGGGTGGCATGGCAGAGGAGCACACAGATGAGAAATAATTAATGGAGGGCAGAAGGTAGCAAAGCAACAAAGTAGCAAAGAACCAACAGTGACGATAGCAGCTTCTTTTTGCCCGTTTTATATTCTATCTAGGCTACCCAGCTTAAGGTGAGTGTCAAATCAATCAGTGGGCTGATTTAGTAATCACACACCCTTAATCCCAGCACCTTTAATCCTAGCATTGCACCATAAGTCAATCACACACTCTAGATCCAGCCATCTCTGATAAAGCCCCACCTATGATCACATGAGGCTTTGGGGGGACATCTAGACACAAGCCATGACAACCTCCATGACCATGCCTCCTACTTCACAGTGAAAACTGAAGCCATCCAGTGCAAAACAGTCATTCAGTGCTGCAAAATCTAAAACTAATATGTTTGGTCTTCATCTTTCTCTACCTACAGCAGTATCTGACACAATCACTCCCTTCTCCTTGTTACACTGTCTTCCAGGATGCTACAGCCTCATGGTTTTCCTCTTCCCTTAGTGGCTGCTGCTCTTCACTCTCCATTTCTGGTTCCTCATCATTAACCCTACTTTTAACGTTGGGAGGCCTTGTACCTCTGTCCTCAGACCTCTTCTCTTCTTGATCTACTTTCACTCCCTGGATGATTGTATTCAGTTTCATAGCTTTAACTACTGTCTATGTACTGGTGTCTCCCAAATTTATACCTGAAGCTCAGATTATCTTGAACTCTAGACTTATTTTCTGCTACCTATAAGATAGTTCCACCACCTGGGTGGCTTAAACAACAGATATTTATTTCCTCACCATTCTGGAGGCTGAAAGTCCAAGGTGAAGAGGCTGTCAAGGTTGGTATCTGGTGAGGCCCCTCCTTCTGGCCATGTCCTCATGTGGTCTTCTTTCTGTGCACAGACGGAGAGCAAGCTCTCTGGTGTTTCTTCTTTCTCCTTATAAGGACACCAGTCCTATCAGATCAGAGCACATCTTTATGATTTCATTTAACCTTAATCACCTTCCTAAAGGCCCTATCCCCAAATTCAGACACATTGTGGTTTAGAACCTCAAAATATGAAATTTAGGGGATACTGTTCAGTCCATAGGGGATGTCTGGTAACTGCCTCAATCTTAAACTGTCCCAAATGTACCTTCTGGTCAGTGATAGATTCAAATGTTTGGGTCCTGAAAGTTATGCAATTTGAGGGGGACAACAAAAAAAGACTCAGAAAAAACTTGCTAACATATTGCTAGAACACAAGCAAATGAGAAGCCTCAAAGCCTAAGCCTCATTATTTTTATATTGAATCTACATGCCCCTGCTCCTGATCTTCATTCCCTCTATACTTAACATACACTCTTCTCTCTATTAGTCTTCCATCTCCCTGTTAGCAGCAACTCCCTCCTTCCAGCTACCCAGGCCTAAACCCTTGGAATTATGCTTAACTCTGCTCTTTGTCTCCTACTCTACAGCTAGAACATCAGTAAATTCTGCTGGTTCCACTTTCAAAATGTACTCTGAATCTGATCCCTTCTTACCACCTCCACCACTACAATGCTGTACAAAAACATGACCAACTCTTGCTTGGAGTATTACAGTAGCCTCTAACTGTATTGCTGCTCCCACTGCTAACCCAAATGTCTATTTTCAACACAGAGATTCTCTTGAAAATGTAAATCAACTCATGTCACTCTTGAGCTGAAAAAGTCCTTAAGTTTTTTAATCAATGAACATAATCAGGATACCGAGGGGTCGGGAATTTAGCTCAGTGGTGCCACCACCTGCCTCACAAGTGCAAGGTCCTGAGTTCCATCCCTGGCACCAAAACCAACCAACCAACCAACCAACAAAACAACACAAGGATACCATGCTAAGCCCTGAAGACAACAGAACAGATAGCAGTGTCTGTCTTCACGGAGCTTACATTCTAGTAATGACTTCCCTGCTCCTCCTATGAGAATGTAAATACCACCAGGTTAGGAAATTGTTGGTCTACATTGTCAGCACCTGACACATATTAGGTATTTAATAAGTATTTGTTGAAAGAATGAATGGATTTCTGCATAGCAGTAGTAATTCTACCCATATCTATACTTTGCTGATCATCTTCCCCTCCTGTGGCTTGGTGGTGCTCAAATGTGGGTCCAAATCTGCATGCCCTGAAAGGCTTGTTAAAACCCAGGACTCTGGGCATCACCAACCAGAGTTTCTGACTCAGCCTGAAATGAAGCTCCAGAGTTTGCGTTTCTAACCACTTCCGAGTGATGGTAATGCCACTGGCCCAGAGACCACCACTTTTGAACCATGGAGCTAACCACTCCTGCTGTCTCAGAAACTTGACACTGTCAAGAGTATTTTCTCTGCAAACATATTCAACAGCTACCTTTCAACTGAATCTTTTCATTCCTGTCCTCTTGCTAATCTGGCTCTTTCCTTCTAATCATAAAACAAATATCTTAGAAGTCTTATCTATACAGGAAGCCTTCATTTTTCACTTTCCATGCGCTCCAATCAAGCTTCTGTTGCCATAGTTCCACTGAAACATCTCTCATTCAGGTCTACATATCCTCAGATCTAATGGAAGTGATTTTAGTCATCATCTTACACACATCCAAGAATGAAAATTATTTCCTCCTTCTAGAAATAGTCGCTTCCCTTGTCCTCTTCCTTGTAGCCTCCTTGAAGCTTTAGTCTCAGCATTTTTCTCCCTTCTCTGGATGTTCTGTCTCAGGCTAATCTTCCTTTATCAAACCATTCAGTGTTGGAGATCAAGATTTAATATTACTTCCTCTTCTAGTGATACCTATATTCTTCCAAGATCTCACAAATGACCGAAGCTCAATTTCTAAGTCTTAGTGATGCCCAAATTTATATCTCTAGGCATATATTTATATATTGCTAGCTCTAGACTTGTATAAATGACTGCTTAACTTCCGTGCTTATTTGTCTAACAGAGATCTCCAACTTAACGTGACCAAATTGGAATTCTTAATTTCCACCACCCCAGTTGCTGCTCTCACAATAGTAGTCCACACTGTGTGAGCCCCACCATCAACACAGTTGCTTAAGCCAAAAATCATTACTGACTCCTCCTTATTTGCACAGTTGCAGTCACTAAATCCTAGACTTCTTCCTCCTAAATAATTGTATTTATCAGCTCTCCATCAGTATAATAACTGAGATAATCAGCTTATAAAGAAAAAAGGTTTATTTTGATAAAACAATTTTAGAGGTTTCAGTCCATGATTAGACAGACCCATTGCTTTCAGGTCTCTTGTAGGCATGCTGGATGCACATGCATATGTATATATATATATGATGTGTATGTATTTACTTATGTATATATATATATGTATATATATACACACATAAGTAAATACATACACATCATATATATATATACATATATATACATAAGTAAATACACATCATATATATATATACACATGCACACATAAGTAAATACATAATATATATATATATATATATATCCCTGAAAATATGACTTAGGTGGGAACTAATTAGTCTTGAAAAATAAAGATCAAAAATGCCAGCCCCGGGGTGGGGCTTTAGCTCAGTGGCGCTGCGCCTGCCTCTCAAGCGCAAGGTCCTGAGTTTGATACCCCAGTGCCAAAAAAAATTTAAAAAGCCAGCCCCCGTGGGCCTATCCTTGTCTTATCTGCCATCACTATTTTCTTGCTCGGTGGGCTACTATCTAAGGCAGGTAAGGTAAGGACAGGCTGGTTGAGGCTGGCACTTTTATTTCTAGTTTTCAAGGCTGAGTAGATTCTAGGTCTTATTTTCACAGAAAAATAATAATATATATATGAAACATAATAAGTGAATGTCTCCTGGAAAGGGACAGGGTAGTAAAAGGAGACTTGGGTTTCACTGTGTAATCTTTGGCACCTACTGAAGTATATGTTGCCTATCAAAAAGAAGAAATTGCACTTAAATAAACTTAATCAATTCAGCTTCTTTCCAGCATTATTCTTCTTCCCAGGGTGGCATCTAAATTAGAGCAGCATTGGGGCAGCTGTAGGAAGCAGCTACTCGAGCCAGCAACACTTAGATCAGAGGTGAATCCAAATTTGATGGGGCCTGAATTGCACAATCTGGAGATCATTTTTAAAAATAGAGTTATGAATGCAAAATCAAGGAGAGTCCTGGCATTCATTTGTGCAAATGAGGTGTCCTGAAGGTGAAGCTTCATTAGTTGGCAGGTCAATCAGCCTCTGATTCTGAATGCATTATTCCTCTGGGCCTCAGCCAGCATCACTTTTCCACAGTGATCCACTGAGATAAGAACTTTCTCATCTTATTTCCACCCTTACAGCCATACCCTGGATGCAGACATGGCAGGCATATGGCTCCAGATCTTCTAGCTTCCTCTCTTTCTCAGTTAACTTCAGTGACCTTTATAGAGGTTACAGGAAAATTCAGCTGCTCAAGCCAGTGATATGAGAAATTTGGGAAAATCAGAATGTGGACCATTAAAGCACAACATTGTGAGTTCCTCTGAGATTATGGGTGACTTCAGTCCCCACTTGGTTGTGTCATGTTCTCTGGCCACTCAGTTCATCTACTGAGATGTAGGGCTGGAGAAAAGGGGGCTGTTGTATTGATCTAGAGTTGAGATTTTGCACAGTGGGCATGGTATCCAGAGAGAGACAAAGCAGCTAGAGGTATGAAAAGATAAGATGTTGACTGGATGGACCATGAACACTAGGCTCAATGGTGAAGGTAGTGATTCAGCAAAAGGAGAGTGGGAGCTCGGCACTGGTGGCACACACCTACCTGTACTCCTAGCACTCTAGAGGCTGAGGCAGGAGGATCACTGTGAGTTTGAGGCCAGCCTAGCCTACACAGTGAGTTTAGGAGCAGCCTGAAGTACAAAGTGAGACTGATTCAAAAAACAAAAAACCAAAAAGTAGAGTGGGAATGTGGGAAGGGGACAGGACTAAAGCCAGTTTACCATAAAGCTAAGGGATCCAGCAATGATTTCGGTGACATTGCTATATACTAGTCTTCCTATCTGTGTGGCCATTCACTTACAGTCTCCTTTCTTGGATCCTTTCTTCAACTGTCCCTTAAGTACTAGTATATCCAGGGCTTTGTCTCCATACTAGATGGCTCCATTTGAGTATCCCACAGACATTTCAGATCCTACACAGTTGAACTCATTTTCTTCCCCACCCTGTTCTTGGTCTTTTTCTAATTTAACCGGAACTTAATTTACAATTTTGATTTCATTTCATTTCCATAGCAACACTATCAAGTATTAGAAATGTGCAAACTGAGGCCCAGTTCAATTAACTTGCCTTGTTTCTAGTTCTTCTGAAAGTGGCAGGACAGGAATTCGAACCCAAGTCTAGCTGAATAGAAAGCCCATCACACATTCATGAATGCTTTCTGCATGTCCTGCAACTGAATATACTTTATTTACGATTCTCTATCATCAGTGAAACCACCATGTATCCTTTTACTCATGCCAGAAATCGGAGATTTGCCCTTTTTTTCTCCCTTACTACCTTTCCACATGTAGTACCATCTAATCCACTATCAAGTTCTGCTCTTTTTACCTCCCAAGTATCTTTTAATCCATTCATTTCCCTCCATCTCTACCACCATCATTCTAGTTCAAACCACCTGGACTTCTTCCAGACCCTCACAGCTGACTTCCACACACTGATTCTGCCTTTGCCACAGAATCTCCACATGTAGCCAGAGATGATACTGCCAAAGCACAAATATGATCAGATCATGTCCCTTAGTGTGTGTGGAATAAAGTCCACTTCTTTGTGTGTCATAAAAGACTCAATAAATAGGGAGGGATGGAGGGGTTGAAGGGAGGGCTGGGCAAGGGTGAAAAATAAGAACCAAGAGAGTCTATGTAAAGGTGCAAATTTCCAATGATGAATGTCATTATATTGTATACCTAAAATGTACCAATAAAATTAATTTTAAAAAAGACTCAATAATCCCATCCTGAGCTCATTCTTGAATAGGACCTTCAGAGGTTGGTTCCAAGATTTTGGGCATCTGAAGTTTATACTACTGGGTGAGGTCTCATTGAGGAAAAAAAATACCAAAATACAAATAAAATTAAGTATGAAGCTCTCTAGATAGAGGTTCTGCAAGTGAAGTGCCCTGAAGCTAAAAATTCACAAGCGCCACAATCAGTTTCTAAGAACACTTGCCAAACCACAATGCAATTTCCTAAGAGCCCCCTATTTCACGCACCTCACTACCTCGACACCTGTGAATCCCTCTACCCAGAATGCCACTCCAACTTCCTCACCTAGCAACTCATTCTCTGCCAGTGGTGTGCTCAAATCAGCTCACAGGCTCTTCAGAGCTAATTGTTCAACACCAATTTTGTGAACCAGGTGTTAAACACAGCCATTATGAAAAATTAAATCATGTAAACTGCAAATTAGGAAAGCTATTTTAAAAGCATACCTAATAAATATTCAAATCTCATCACTTCCTAATTATTTTGCCTATGTTTTTCCTATTCTCTATGCTTTTAATGCTATCCATGTATGTCCACTGTATCTGTAGAGGAAAATGCTGGTGGGTATCTCTTCTCAATTCTGCATAGTGACATCGCACTGGTAGCTTGAACATGACTGTTGTGGGACCATTTACACCACAGAAGTTGACAAATGCCACAAGTCAGGGCTGTGTTTTCCCTGGAAAGTCCATTCTCAAATATTCACCAGCACGCCCCTCTCTGTAACCCAACCTGAGGAGCATCTCTGTGCGGGTTTCCCTGATTTAACATGCTCTATTTCAGTTATTGGCTTAGTTACAAGGAGGTGCCATATTTTATCCATCTTTGTATCACAAATGGCTCTCACATCGTAAGGGCTCAATAAATGTTGGCTCAATAAATTCAACCTCTATTGGTTCAGTTTCTTCCCATGGCAAATGAGAGTACCTGCTGCCCCTACCACACATGAAGCTTATGAGTACAAACGAAATACTAGACACGAGAGTACAGTGGGGGAAAATGTGAAAAGTATCATACCAGTGCAAGGTATTATTTTCACATGGTCATGTGGTTTAATGAGTCTCCATCATAAAACACCTGTTGAAACATATAATTCTTAGCTTTCCTCTGCTCTCTCTCAAGACGTTCTGGCATTTAACCTCTGGGCTCCCTGGGCCTCTTTGTCTTTCTGGTGTGAGTAAGGAGAAACCACTCTGTTTTTGTAAAGCTTGTTATAAAACATGTTTCTATGAAGTTGATTTTGGAAACCTATGGGAAAAATGATAAAATCAGAGACATACTGCCATCGACAGAAAAATCTCAATTGACAATTAAGGACCCAAAATGGTGAGGTGGTTGAGATGGGTCAAGACACCCTACTTCAAACTTCTTCTGTCCATCTATTTTTATTTTTTGTACTTAACTAGCTCCCATGTGGCACCTATTACATGTCAGACCCTCTTCTGAGTGTTTTGCAGATATCAACTCATTTAATTCTCATAAAACACTTATTCTCATTTATTTTCATTTATCAGGTGTGTTATTTGGGGAGCCTAATAACCCAGTAAAAACTAGAAGGCCTCAGCATGGCACCATAGTGGAAAGAATTCCCTGCTATAGTGGGTAGCTTCCTGAGGAGTGATGTGGCCACTCCCGGCATAATGTTACAGAATGAAATAAGCCAGGGCTCTTCCACTCACCAGGTTTCTCACCACTGGAGGACAGCCATGACCATCAGGCCTCTTCGAGGAGCTGGTGAGTCACTAGGGACTGCATCCACTCCTTTGTATGGGCTTTTGTTTGTTTATTGCTGTTTGCAGTGCTAGCCAAAGCACTCTACCCCTGAGCTACACCAGCAGCCCAGATCCTTTGTGCTGCTTATTTGATGGTTCCATAGTAAAGAAAAATACAAACAACTTGGGTCCAGTGTGAGTCTCTGTAATTATAAAATCCTTGGAGCACAATAAACCTTTATGGACTGAACTGATGCTAGGCCTCCTGGACAAGTCATTCAGTGTATCTGGGTCTCAGATTTTTCATGTATAAACATGAGAGTCAGTGTTTAGTAAGAAGAAAATGTGCTTTGTCAGATATGCTTTTTATTCATTTTATAAATATTCACTAAAGGAATTGTGTATGGAGTGTCTATTATGTGTCAGTCATTTGGTTGAGCACTGGGGACACAGTGATGAGTTTAAACTCTGGCCTTATGAAGCTTACTTTCTACTTGAGAAAACAGGCCAGAGAAGGTGAACAAATAATTTTAAATTAGGATAAGTGCCACATAGTAAATATTAGGAGAGCATTGGTGTGAATGTGGGAGGAAGGCTACTTTCCATACAGCGGTCAAACAGTTTCTCTAAAGAAGTGGCATTTATTCCAATTTATTATTTTTTACTAGATTTGTGACAGTGGCTAAATTACAGTAATTTTTAAAAGCTTACAATAACTTCTTAGGGTTTCAGTAAACACAACTCCTGCCTCAGGCCGAAGTGACGCTCTAGTAAGATGACATGTGTAAAGCATGTGGGACACGGCAGGCATTCTGCACACATTAATTCCTTTCCCCTCTGCGTTCCAGGTGATATTCTCCAGCCTGAAGACAGCTTATCGTCACACAGTCTGGTTTGATAGGTATTTCCTTAATTCAATAAGTCAGGAATTTAGGGGACAAATCAAGTTATCGCCAAATCAGCAAAAATATGTGCTTACACTTTAAAATTGAACCTAGACACCTTCAATCTGGGGTCTCTCCATCATCAAATCTGGCTAAGCCTTCCTCTCAACAATCATTTGACAAAGCAGCAAATTAATGTCCTGTTATTTTCCTAATTGGCACCAACTAGATTTTCCTATTACTGACTCAACCTTCAGCAAAAAGTTATGGAAGTTATTACTAGATCCTTGCATTGTCCATGAACACATAGCACCTTGATTTCTCCTTTGCGGGAGGCAGGGAAACAAAGCTTTGATAAGGAGAGGATGCTGTGGTTCTCTCCACTTACAGATGAGAGACCAACAGAGTTTAATTCTCACATCCAAGGTCACATAGCAAAGTTGCTAGCAAGCTCCAACCAGAAGTCAAGGCTATGCATCCCTTTGCCATTGTTTTCCTGCTTAGACCAGTGGTCGCCTGGGGTGATGATTAAAAAATCAATTCAGCAGAACTAAAACCCCTACAGAGTGGGTATCCTATCACCACACCCACACACACACACAAACACACACACACACATACACACACAATGCACTGATTTTATCAAAAATAAAGTATTCATTTGTGGTGGACATTCACTATCCTAAAGAATATCCACAATAGAAACTATCTCTACAATAGAAACTATCATATGACAGGCCAGTGCCTAACATCACTTGGTGGAACCTCATGTACATGTTATATGTGTGTGTGTGCATATACACACAGATCACTAATGTAGTCAAATGTTTTAGTGCTTATTGTTAACAATACACCTAAAGTAAAAGTCTGAGCCACATTTCAGCTCTAGTCCGAAATAAGGGAAGGATCACACTGTTGGACCAGGAAGAAAGGAAATGAAAGCTGCTCACTTTGATGACACAAAAGCAATGACATTAATTTCTGATTTAATTTTTTATGTGGTGCTGGGAATCAAACTCAGGGCCTTGCACATGCTACGTAAGCACTCTACCACTGAACTCTATTCCCAGCCCTGATTTAAGATATTTTTCATGACCAAGAAAGAATCAGAACTAATATGGTTGCACATGAACATAATTCCACCAATCTGGCTGAGGCAGGAGGATCACAAGTTCAAGGCCAGCATGGGCAACTTAGCAAGACTCTGTCTCAAAACTTTAAAAAAAAGGGGGTAGGGATATGGCTCAATTGGCAAACTGCTCCTGGGTTTGATCCCCAGCACTGGAAGAAAGGAAGGATGGAAGGAAGAAGGAAGGAAAGAAGAAAGAACTGGTATTTATTCAAACTTTGCTTCCAATTAAATACTATATGTAACTTGAATTTTGGCCAAACCAACCATAGCGTAACATAAAACAGCACCTAAAACTTTTATTAATTTTCATCTTTAAAATTGTTTGAAAATATGATTTTACCCTCAAACATGAATATTCACATCCATTTATATTCAATACTATCAGTTCTAACCCCAAAATTGAAGAACTCTATCAAAATTAAAATAACATATCTAGGTACTAAGCTAAGCCATAGCTGTTTTCAAATTATTCAATACAGAAAACCATGAGGTATGTTGAAATAAATTAGAAGCAATGTGTGTAACAACCATTTCCTAAGTCAATGGTTTTGAACAGCTCCTAGAAATATAGATCCCTGGTTTGGTGGCCAAAGCAATTTCAGTAAATTAGAGATGCTTAAGCCTTTGTCAAATGACTGTACTAAAATCAAATTTTATATACTTTAAAAACCAGTATTATAGATAGTAATTATCATTGCTTTTGACAAGTCAGTTGAGAAACCATCCCATGTCCAACATATACAATGCATTGTTTAAATAGGATTGTCCCTTTAAGCATAATTCTAAATAAAGCACTCAAAGCAGCAAAAGAACAGGAATGACCATAAAACAATGCAGTTTGGCTATGTGATTCTCTTAAAATATTAGAAGGGCCCTGGTACATCATCAAAATATTCTAGGGCTGAAAAAAATTCTTGGGGAATAAGAGGAATTAGTAGAATAATGGAAGAGCTCTCATTTCACCATGAACAGAAACACTATTATAGTCTCCAAAGTTATCTTGCTAAAACTATTCATGATTGAATATGGTGAATATAACATGATTTTCTCCTTCTTCCTATGGAAGATAGGCTATGCAAAGCTATTTAGGACAGAAGGCATCTTCCAACACAAGACCAGATATTCTTAAGTGAAATATGACATGAACCTGGGATAATCAACCAATGTTGAGCTTTATGGGATCACTTTCTTGTGCTTTTTCTTCTGTCCTCAGCTTGGCTGAATACTTTTTCAGCTCTTAAAATAAGGTTCCTTCTGAGATACTCTGTTCTTCTCACTGCCAAAGCTTCATTGGCCACCCAGAAGCCGATGTGTGTCCCTGGCTTAGTACCTATGGCCTCCATCTTTCCCAGGGTGTCCCGTAGAACGGGCATTTACAACAGTGAACTCATTATCTTCCCCCATCACTTGCCACCAGCTGCCCACCATCTGTTTCAGCTATACTTGACAGAATTTGGGAGTCCTTCTCGACAGAGTGCATGGAATGGGGATAGTGTTTGGGTTTGGAGTTAGGTCACTCCAGGGGATACTACATTATAATTAGGTGAACTCTCAGAAGGATTGTCCCAAAAATAGCTGACCGGCACTATTAAAAATTTTTCCTGACACCAGGGATTTAGCTCAGTGGTTCTGGCGCCTGCCTTGCAAGCGCAAGGTCCAGAGTTCGATCCCCGGTACCAAAAAAACAAAAGACACAAAAATTTTTCCTGAGACAGTCTTGCTAATTTGCCTGGACACAGCTTGAACTTGCAACCCTCCTGCTTCAGGTTCCCAAGTTTCTGTGAATATAGGCATTTTATGAACACTTAATTAGAACAATTCCCAAACATGGTTAAGTGCGGTAGCTGGAGGATCACAAGTTCAAGGGCAGCCTAGGCAAATTAGTGAAACCTTGTCTCAAAATAAAAGTAAATAAAAAGGGTTAGTTTCTCAAATTTTTTTTTTGGTACCAGGGATCGAACTCGGGTCCTTGTGCTTACAAGGCAGGTGGTGGAACCACTGAGCTAAATCCCCAGCCCCTAAGAAAGGGTTAGTGATATAACTCAGTGGTCGTGTAGCACACATGAGCTCCTGGATTCAATCTCCAGTTTCATAAAAAAATTTCAAACTTTCAGAAAGGCTGAAAGAATTGTACAGCGAACATGCACACCCCTACCACCTAGGCCCTACAATTGTTAAAAAGCTTTCTATTTTGGCTTTAGTACATCTCTATCTACCCATCTCACTATCCATTCATCAGTTCATCTTAGGTTTTATGCATTTTAAAATGAATTGCAGCATCAATACACTTATCCCTAAATGCTTCAGCATGTTTATTATTAACTAGAGTTCTATATCTGGGCTTGTTTTAGAGAGATATATGAGTTTGGGCCAAAGCATATACTTCATGTAACCCAAGCCACTGTTGGGATATAGAACATACCCATTATTCCCGAATGTTGTTCCATGTCCCTTCGTAGTTGTGACACTTTCACACTTCTAAAAGGGCAGCCACTGTTCAGATGTTTTTCCTGCCAGAAATTAATCTACTATAGCACATCATATAGATGAAGTTATAGTCATCTATAATTTTTTTTGGGGGGGTACCAGGGATTGAACTCAGAACCTTGTGCTTGCAAGGCAGGTGGCAGCACCACTGAGCTAAATCCCCGGCCCTATAATTTTTTAAACTATGTTAAAGTTGATAGGTGAAAAACAACTTGTTTTAATTTGTTGATTACTACAGATGAATTTTTGAAATGTATCACTTATGAATTATTTAATGTCTATTATTCTGTTGGCTTATGCTCTGCACACAGAAGGGTATGGACCTGGTTCTCGGCTTACTAAATGTACAAACTTGAACAAATTACTTAACTTTCTGAGATTTATTTTCTTCATCTCTAAAATGGAAATAACACTAGATTCATCTTCTAGACTAGTCCTTTCTTCTAGGATTTGAAAATGAGGTAATATATATAAAACATGATTAGTGTCTGAAAACATGAAGTGCTCAATGAATGTTGGCTATGACTATCATTAGGGTCTTATTGTGTTTCCCTCCATATCCTTGTATCTCATTCATTCAAGAACTCCATCCCCTCATTCATACATTATCACATTAATAAAATCTTACTGAACTTTGTATTTTGTTTTTGGTACTGAGGATTGAACTCAGGACCTTGCGCCTGCAAGGCAGGTGCAGTGCCACTGAGCTAAATCTCTGGCCCTGAACTTTGTATTTTATGTAGCAATCAACTCCAGCATCATTTCCCTACCTTGCTATCTTAGGTTGAATTTGTTCCCTGAAAAGCTATTCACATATAATTCTAGGATCTTCCCAGCTATGATCCAATTAAGAGGAGGTCCTATCAAGTTAGGGCAGGTGGGCCAGGGATTTAGCTCAGTGGCACCGCCTGGCCTCCCAAGTGCTAGGTCCTGAGTTCTATCCATGGTACCAAAAAAAATAAAAGAAATAAAAAATTAGGGCAGACCTTAAATCCAATGGCTGGTCTCCTTGTAAGAGGACACCCAGACACAACCAGACACACCCAGACACACACACACACACACACACACACACACACTAGGAGAGAGTACAATGTGATGAAAAAGGCAGAGATTGGAGTGATGCATCTATCTATAAGCCAACAAATGCGATCACTGGCAACAATCACTGGCAGCCACTAGAAGCTAGAAAGAGGAAGGGATCATTTTCTAGAGGCTTCCGATGGAACACGGCCTTTCAGGCTTCTCAGCTCCAGAATGAGAGAATACAATTCTGTTGTTTTAAACCAGTTTGTGGTACTTTGGTATGGCAGCCTTAGAAAACAAATACCTGTGCTTTTATTGCACGATATTGACGTAATAAATTTATTATGTTTTTTCCTCATTAAAATATAAGATTTAAGAGGGCAAGGACTTTATTCTTACTGATTGATTCCCTAGTACTAAGAGGGTGCCTGGAGCATAATAGATGCTCAAAAAACATTCCTTGAAGAGTGAAGGATATTTATCATTCTGACCCTGTACACTAACTGTGTACTAGCTTTTTGCAGCTGAGGCAAAATATCTGCGATAAACAACTTAAAGGAGTAAAGATTTACAGAGTTTCACAGGGTTCAGTTCATGGTAGCTTAGTTCTGTTGTTTGTAGGCATGTTAAGGCAGAACATCATGGTGAAAGGGCATACAGAGAACAGCCTCACTGAAACTGTAGCCAGGAAACAGCTACAGAAAAAGTCAGAGATGGAAGGGGCCAGAGACTAGATAAGGCATACTTTTAGTGACCTACTTGAACCAACTACTTCCTCAATCTAGTCTAAACTCCACCTGGGACCTGCCTCCTAACAGCCCATTCAGCTAATGAACTCATCAAGGAATGAACCCACTTGATGAAGTTAGAGCCCTTAAGATCCAATCATTTCCCAAAAGCCCATCAACTAGCAACCAAGCCTTCAACTGGAATCTTTTGGGGGACCTTTTGGATCCCAGGCATAGTACACCATGATTTTTTCATTTGTCTTTTGCTTTTTAATTTCAAGATGGTTTTTGATGTGAAGTTTTGATGTTCAAATTCATCTTTTCCAAACATTATATTTAAAATGGCTTTTCCAAATCTCATGTTCATAGTCACCTTATTTTCTTCTTGGTCTTATATAGTTTAATCCTTTTAAAACTGTCACTGAAGGGCCGGGGATTTAGCTTAGTGGTTCTGCTGCCTGCCCCGCAGGTGCAAGGATCCAAGTTCGATCCCCGGTACAAAAAAACACCAAAACTGTTACTGAAAAACTATATATAGAGAAAAACAGAAATAATAATATAATATGCAGTTTCACTTTTTTTTTTTTGTACCGGGGATCAATGCAGTTTCACTTTTATTTCAACCCTTTGTCCATTTGGAATATCTTTTTTTTTTTTTTTTTGGTACTGGGGATTGAACTCGGGACCTGGTGGTTGAGAGGCAGGTGCCGGAACCACTGAGCTAAATCCCTGGCCCAATTTGGAATATCTTTTGGTATGTGAGATGAAGGAGTGCTCTACATGTTTGTTTTGTATTTTCAAAACAGCTAACCAGGGCTGGGGATTTAGCTCAGTAACCAATTATCCCAGTAACTTTGATTGCGTAACCTGTTTTCTTTATCAATTAGAAAGCCCCTAGATGATAATCTAAAATATTTATATACATAAATTTTGACAAAAACAGAAATCTCAGCAACAGCCATCTAGTTTTGTATTAGCATCACATTTAAAATGCTACATTATAATAGGTTTTAACGCGTACTGATAAAAGTTCTACTTCGTGTGTCCATGTAATTGTGGAAGAAATCTGTGTCAGCCTCTGTCCCTCTCTGCCTGTCCTAAATTAAGTCCTCGTCTCTCAGCTGGAAAATAGCTCCTGACTGGCTCTGGCCTAGGGCTCTCCAAGCCCACCTCTACACTGCTAGAGTTCTTATTCAGAGTACATTTTGGGTTCTCTGCGTGAGAAGGTTCTGTGATCTGGCCCTAGCCTACCTATTGTTATATACCAGATATTCTGAACTAAATGCAGTTATTTGCTTTTATGTGGTGTTGGGAATTGAACCCAGAGCCTTGCACATGCTAAGCATATGCTTTACCCCTAAGCTACACCCCCACCCCACTGTTCTTTGGAAAAGCATCTATTTGCTTTCACCTTCTCTTGCTTTTTACAGAAACACCTCTGTCTACAACACCCTTCCTTGGCTCCTTTGCTTGCTGTCTTGTGACCCTTCCCTTGACACTGCCCTGGGAAGCGGATACTTCCTGACCCAGCAGCACTCCATTCTCAGCCTGAGTTACGACTTCCTCCCTACCTCCAAACTTCTAGCACGATACTGATCATATGGTCCCTCATTTGAACTCATCAAAACCTTGAATAAGTCACTTTCTCAGGTCCTAAAAAATGAAGCTGGACTATGATCTATTAGTAAGGATTCTTTCAGCTAAAATTTTATTTAGTAGTTTGCCATCTGTTCCTTGTTTCAAAGCTAATGTGACTGACAATCGCTGAAAAACAGCTTTCAAATCAACATGTTTTTAATACCTATGGTACACTGACTCTTCTAAGGAGAATTAAGGCTCATAATGGTGACCTTGGAAAACCACAAGATATTAAACTACCCTCTAAACCAAAGGCAAAATTACACCTGGTAATGCTTCTATGGTACTTATTGTAATCCTTGAAAATGAGTAAGCTTCATGGTATATATATATTTCTAATTATGCTCGTAACTAATGATTTAAATTACCCCATATCCAAATATTCTAGAGAAATGAATGCAAGATACTTTTAGAATTACTTGATGTCTGTTTTTTCTTCACAGTAGTGGGAATGTAACCCACGGCCTCTAGCATATAGGCAAGCACTCCACCACTGAGCTGTACCCGCCAGACTTGATATAAGACAAAATCAGAAATTTTGAGGCTAGAAAAGACCCTAGGATCATCAAGGTCAGCCTTAATTTTAGATAAAGGAATTGAGACTAACAGGCTGAGTAGCTACCCTGAGAAACACTGCCTCTCCACATATGCCTATTAAGAGTGGAAACTGCAATAGCTGTCTGCATCCTAGCCACCTTAGGTAAAGCACCAGTGAACCACTAGAGACAATAAACCTATATTATTAAAGCAGAGGTTTGGTGGTGTTAAGGATTATAACAAATAAGCTCTAATCCCCCTTTTTACTGAGCTACTTTATTAGAGGGGTGGGAGACCTTTGCTTTGCTGCCACATCAAACTTAACTATGATTAGGCACCAACAAAGTAGGAAGCATTAGACAGCACAGGAAATATCTGTAGAGTTCTTTATGTGTGTGTAATTGCCTCAAGCATTAGTCACTTTTAAAAAATCACACACACACACACACTTAATGCTGTAAGACAGAATTTACTACCTTAAGTCCCTTTTCATCAAGATTTCACTTCATCGCTAACAATTAAAATCCATCTCCCCCCAACCACCATGGCCACCAAAGAGAACTTCCTTTAACCTGCATATCCTTGGGGTAGACCGAGGTTATCACTGTATTTCTCCTAATGAGGAAGTAAAAGCCTTAGGCAACTATAAGGATAAAGTGCAATTCAGAAAGAGCTCCCCTTACTGATTAAATTAGACCTGTTATTAGGAAAAATTAAAAGGGCTTCAAAATTAGAAAATTCCATGGCACCAGGAAATAATACATACCAAGACCATCTTTTTAAGAAGTAGATATTAGTTGTAAGGATTCACACTATAATATGATACACAGAACTAGAAAGTGAAGTATGCAGGACCTACCCAGGGCCCTTTCAATTTTATGAATCTTAAAACTAAGACAACTTCCTTTGTCATCTATTTGTCCTAGAAGCTGGCGTCTTTGGTTCTTTTTTAGCCGACAGTTCTCTGGACCGGCAATATCAGCACCTGAGAGGTCAGACATGCAAATCCTCAGGCCCCGCCTGATGAATCAATCTCTGAAGATGGGGTTGGCTGTTTCAACCAGCACTAATTTTGAAGACCCACTAAAGGACTCAAACTGCCTTATCTAGATGTCAACGTAACGGTTATCAATCAATATTTACTGGCTACTGTGTGATTTGTCTCAAACTAACTGGTCCGGCATCATAATTTCTGCTTTAGGTTAGTCACCTGATAGAGGCCCTGAGCCCTGAGTCCTCACAGCGTGCCCAAGTCCAGGTCTCCATTTGCTGGGCTCCAAAGCACGGTGTCATCTCACCTCAATATCCCTTCCACTACACATCTTCTCTGGGAATCTCCAAATCAAGTGGACAGAATCACTCCTTTCCTGTTACATCTCCAATGTGTCCAGTTCCTCAAAAGTAGTCATCCAATTGGTTTACAATTTGATGTTCTCTCCATAAGAATGAGTATTATTGTGTTCAAATATTAACACAATATACAGTAATTCCCCAAAATCAGGCATCTTGGTTCTTTACGTAGATGCAAACTTAAAAACCAACTATGTCCAAGTTTTCCTTTAGAACCTCCCCCACTAAGAGATTTTTAAAAAACATTCTCTAGCACTGCTAATCTTCAAAAAAAAAAAGTAGTCCAGCCTTTTCAGATCCATACATTTATTTGACAAACTCGGGTTAATTTACATTCAATAACAATGATTACTCAACAAACTGCCAAAGCATACTTCATAATTTCAAATACATTTTATTTTAAAATATTTACCATCAATTTTTAAAAAATGAAGTTTCAGGGTTGGGGATGTAACTTAGTGGTACAACATTTGCCCAGCACACTTGAGACTCCCCTGTACTGCTCCCCATCAAAAACCAAGTACATTTCAAACCATTTTAAATAACAGTAACTACAGGAAAGATTTTACCATCTTCACTGCTGATCAAGAATGCCGCCAACAAAAGTCCTGCGGTTTACAGATGGATACCGTGCAATTTTTCTCCTATTATTCTAATCAAAATTGCATCGTGATCCACCCGACAACAGCAAAACAGGTCATTTTACAATTCCTAAATACTGGAACTTACAAATTTAAAAATTAAAATAGGAAGGCGATAAAATCCTTTCTTCCACAGGCCGGGACAAGTGCAATACTTTACATATAATACAAGTAATGCAACAAATCCCCACCCAGGGATGAATGGGCATGAGTGCTGAAGATGCATATGAAGGTGTCCACAGAGATGTAGAAATCACACATTATCACAATCAGTTTTGCATGGATTTGCACAGCCATATATATACATCTATACGCTGAAATGCAAACCTGCAAAACTAATTGTAAGTAGCAGTGTCCTTGAATATTCTGTCCATCAACAAGAGATTCGTTATCCAGGAGTACTGGAAGTGCCCACACTACAGTAGAGTAATGCCAAAACTACCTGCACTATGAGCACTTTGGTACTACTAGGACCCACGCTTAGCCTTTGTGTATACTGCGCAGTCCCCACCATCTGTTCCCAACAATGAAAGAACAAAAGCCAAACTTTTGAAATGTCTTATTCAAATTAGCCAAGGCATACTTTTAAAATGCTGTATATCAGGCAGCCTGTGCCAGAAGGGGCATTTAGGGCAGTCAATTCTAAGCTGCTTCACTAACTGCACTAGATGCACCTTAACACAAGAGACATAGAGGAGGCTGCTCAAAAGCATCAACAACTTCAATATGCACAAACTAGAGTTCTCAGTAGTCACTGATTAAATCACCATGGTAATGTAAGAAGTGCTTGCATTGCAGTAGATCTCAAAAAGCTACCTGCACTGTAAGCACTTTTACATGGCCAAGGCCTATTACTGTAGCATAATTTTAAGTCTTCCACGAGCTCTTCTTTCCCATCCTCACAGATCTATGCACACTCACCTGGTTAAAAGAAACACACATGCATATTAGAAACAAGTAAACCAGTAGTTAATATTCCTGAAACAAGCTTTCCTTTGGCGTAGAGTCCAGGCTAGGTTTTATAGTTTCAATCAAATCCTGTGAAATATCAAGAATCTGAATTAGTTCCACAGACTTGAACATGAATAACACTGGCAATTTCAAAAAATTTAATTCTTAAACATAAGAGGATTTTTTACTCCTTTCCTCTAACAAACCCAGGTATCCGCATCCCATTAAATCTACAAGCCCGTTACATCCACTCTATTTTGTAAGAGGCAGACCCAGAGAAAGATGCATGTAAAAATGAGGGTAAGTATTTGAGTCATTCAGAGCTTTTGAGCTCTATACAGAAAGTGACTGTGTTAGGTTAAATGAATATTCCCTGCCCCCACTCCATTAATAGAAAATGAGAGAAATTTTAGAGCTGGTTTAAGAAACATGGCCTTACACTCCTCAGATAATGCACAGATGGCCTAGAGATGTCACATTTTGATCTATTTCAAAGGGCTCTACTTCTGTTTAAACATTTATGGACCCATTTTCTCCATTAAACCCAAAGAAGGCAGGTTAGCTTCTTTCCTTCATGTCATTATCTTCCATAAGAAAACCTTCTCTCATTTCCAAGGGCTTATTTTATCTAAGAATATGCAGCAAAGAGGCGAGCCTCTATTTGAAAAAGGCTCACAAGGTTCCCTTACCTCTTTCCTGATGGGATAAGTTTTGACAAAAAAGAAAAAAAAACTTTTCAGGACCATGTAATTTGTAACACGTTAAACAAGTGAGGGAGCTTTTAGTGCTGGATTTCTGTCATGGTACCCTATGGCCACTTAGCTACTCTTTACACCTCTGAAAAACTCAACACACTCGTAAAGATTACATATAAATGTGAAATCAGTTTTCTATAAGGGGAGAGTAGCTTTAATATAGGAACGATAAGAGCTAACATTTTTCCTTTTAAACTGGGCTTCGAGTGTGTAAAGACTTTTGCCTCCACTTAAAAATATTCCAAACTTGGCACAGCATTTGCCGGCTCAAGCTGGCACAACTGAGCCCGCTAGGGGCAGGGAGCGCGCCCTCCAGTTACCACCTTTCTTTAATTAACCGTTCATCTGGTACACATCGGGCGCGCCGGCACTCACTGGCCAACCTCTAAATGGTAAGGAGGAAAGAAGCCCCTTCGTTCCGCCTCAGCGAACTCTCGCTCCGGCCCGCCGCTTCGCGCACCTCTCCCGTCCTTACCTAGGCTCGGGCTGAAGTCCCGGAGCCTCGGCGCGCAGGGTGTGCTCCGGCCGCTCCCACCACGCGCTCCCATCCTCTTGCTGCCGCCGCGGCGCCGCCGCCGAGATTAAAGAGAAAGGAACAGAGCATCATGGGAAACGGAGTTCTCCATTCAAAGCCCCAAAAACGCGCCAAGCCCACGCCTCCCTCCCCCTCCATTCCCGGGTTGGTGGGAGAGAAGCCAAGGGGGAGGGGAGTCTTTTTTTTTTTTAACCTCCACGCGCACTCCCTCATCCTGAACCCCCACCCCCGAGCTTCGCCAGGAACCCAAAGGTCAGCGGTGGAGGGGAAAAGGGGAGTCGTTTCCCGCGCTGCCGCACTCACTACCCCTCAACTTCTCGTCCGGACTCCGCTTTCAGCAAGTCCCGCCTGCCCCGTCCCCTCCCGCCCAGCCAGTCAACTCTCCCCGACCGCTGCTGCCCCGCGAAGGTCTCCTCTCCCGGCTCAGCCGGCGGCCCCTCGCAGGTGGCGCAGACAGTGACCCGCGCCAGCCGCCCTGCCCCCCGTCCCCGCCGCGCACGCAGCCCCCGAGCGCTCCGGAGCACGGCGAGCCGGGGAGGAAGAGAAGCGAGCAAAAGCGTGCGGAAATCCCCGGGGCGGCGAGCGCACGCTGCCCCCGAGCGCCCCGTCCCGTCCGGTCCCGTTCTCGGCGCGGGACCGCGAGCCGCCCGGCCACCACGCGAGGAGCGCTCTGTGCCCCTCGGCCCTCGCTCCGCAGCTCCAGCCCTGGGAAAAGCCCGCCCCTCGGCCTTTAATAGCCCAGGGGGAAAAGCCCGCCCCCGCCCACCCGGCCCGCACAGGAATTAGGAAACGGAACCCCCACCCCGCCAAGGCGAACACCCCACCGAGCCCCGGTTACCCACGGGCCGAGTTCAGTCGGCTTTCCCCCGTCTCTGCCCAAACGGGAGCCCTCCGGGAAAGGCGCGCCTGGGTCGCCAACCCGGACGGCGACGGATGCTGGAGCTGGTGCCACTGACGCCCGGCCCTGGATGGAGCACCGGCTGCCACCTCGTTGGATCCCGCTCCTACAGTGCTCCCCCATCCCCCACCGGAGACAGACGAGGCCCACGGAGCCGTGGGACCCGGGGTCCCGCCACCCCGCGCGCGCATGCGTTATCGCCTCGCCGCTACACTGAAAGTGTTCCTAAGGCCCCCAGAAGGGAACAAATACACACAGCGTGTTCGCTCTGTGCGTAGGTGAAAGTTTTAACCTCTGGCACCTTGTGCTACTGTAGAGTTTCGCACTTGCCAGGCGCCTCCCTCACCCACTAAATCAGAGTTTTTTGGCAGGTATCATTAACAGTAGCAGCTACTGAGTACTCGCAGAAATGCCAGGAAGATACAGTACAACTATCTCGCTCTCTCCTCTCATTCTGTACCTAATGAGAACCAGTTGAGCGTGAGCTGAGGAAAGGCCAAAGCTCGAGTACTCTGTGTAAAAAAATAAAATGTGTCTTAAGTCTAAAATGCACAACATGGAATTGAACATTCTAGACTTTGGACATCTGCCAAAACGCGATGAGCAGAGTGGACCTTCTCCACTTCCCCCGAGAACGCGAGCGCAGGAGGCAGTTGGGGACCGTGGCGGGGGGGTTGAGGACCAGACTACAATTCAGAGAGCCATGAGCACTCGGGGTGGTGGGGAGCACTGGAAGACAACTGGGTAAGGAAGGAGAGGTGGGGGGTGCGAGGTGAAGCCAGGCCCTTCCCTCCCACTATTGTTACCGCGGGTAATGGTGGCAACCGAAAACCCAGGAGACGGGTGCCATGTGATTCTCAACCTGGTGCACAGTAGTAGTTCAGTCAAACAGATGACAAAAGACTGGACTCTCCCGCCCCTGGCACTCGATGGAGCCCAACCTGAACGGCCAGCGCTTCTCTGGAGTCAGCGGTGGATGGACTGCTGGCTACATTCATTTCCCCAGAGGGAGTCACCCCTACAGGTGGGCTCTCTCTCCTTTTCATAAAATGTGCGAACGCACCTTCCAGCCCACCCTGGCGCTTCTGCCCAATATTTTCTGCACACGACGCAGCCCGAAGTTTACTACCCACGCACATCACGCCTGGAAGATTGCACTGACTGCAGTGCAACTTTTGAACTTTAATGGTAACCACTAGCAGTGGGGAAAGGGAGAGGAAAGATATCTCAGACCCGACTTTCGGAGGCATTGTATTAAAGCAAGATAAGAACAGTACCTTTGAGCTCCAGCAAAACCTGGCGTGAAAAAAAGGTTTTTGCGAAAGTGGCGCGAAGATAATATCATGTGATCCGACCCAGGGCGTCTCCTTCCCCTTTTGCCACCCCCCAGAAGGGGAGTGTAGGAGAGTTACATCCGCTCCTCGCAAACTATTAGCATAATTAATTGTGTCCTGCAGCTGCAGCCAGAGCTCCCAGTCTAGGAGTAAACATATCCCCATCCTCTTCACTTTCAGAACAAAAAGACACGTTACCCTGATTTTGGAAAATGTTCCCAAATAAATCTCACTATCACAGAAGTCTTAATTTGGCATTCTGACTCTGTTGTAGAGATAGGACAGGCTGAAAAAGACAAAGTCATCCTATTAAAAGGAAATGAGTAGAAGTAGCTGCCCAAAAGTGAGATATTTAAATAGAGGCTCTCAAATGGAAATACCATGTTAAAGTACTTCACTAGCTTAAAATTTTCCAAGTTTTAACAGTTCCTTAAACAAGACATCCTCCCAGAGTCTTCCTAGTCCCCCCCCACACTCCCACCTCTCTTCCCTTTAAAGCCAGAACAATACCCGGAATAAGGTATTTTGAGATTGCTTTACCAGGATATTTTCTTGTTCTTAATTTTTTAAGAACATGCAACATATAGAATGTCTGGATCAAGTTCCTAACTGGCAAAAACAATGTATTCCATTTTAGTACCTGTCTAGCACGAGGTAAAATTAACTAAGTACAAGATATAGGTTATAGGAAATTAGGACATTTCAAAACAAGAAGGGATTTATTTTTGTCTTTTCCTTTTGGAAAAAAATTTAATCACCAGCCAAAATACGTAGAGAATAATAATTTTTAAAAAGCTAAAGAACAAAGCATTTCACAAACACCCCCCCCCAGTCAGAATAACTAACAGCTCAAAGAAAAGCACGTGATCCCTTCATGCTTTAAAACTTGTGGTCATGCTGAGGCTAAAAGCTAAGAGCTTGTGACCCCGCAACCCTGTCCCCTCCCCCAGACCACAGCCTAGGGCTTAAGGCTCCAAGCTCCCACCAGGCTCCTGCTTGCTCCCAGTATTGTGAGAGAAACAATACTTCTGCGTTCTACAAAATAAATGAACCACAAATCCTGGCCCCCACAGATTGGCCAATGTATATATCCATATACTTATATGTATGTACATATATGTGTATAGATGTTTATCCTACAGAACATATGCCTCCACAGAAGCCCAGATGTTCTATACGAATGTGTAAGACAAGTATGGAAATTGGCCAGGGGAAGGAAGAATCTTATTTTTCATGAGCCTAAGATTTCTCATCACAATTTTAAATTCTTGTCACCATTTTGAGTTTGCAGTGGAATAAAATAAAGCAGATATCTAGCAAAGTATCCTACCTCAAATAGAGACACTTAGGCTTTTCTTTGCCTGAAGAGAGGAGGAGGGATTCTTCTGTATTGACCTGTACACTCCATTGTGCTACATAAAGCAGCAATCTCAAGTAGTTTGGATTTTAACACCTTTAAAATACCAGTAATTGACATTTTACCCAGTTGAGAAATCATTTCACTGATATAGAAATAATATTAAGAGGCTCTGTTAAACCTAATGATTTGTGTCTTAGAACAAAAAAGGTCCCCATGGAAACCAGAAAGTAATTTAAGAGTATTATGTTCCTCACAGAACTAGAATACAGCTTTTGTTCTATGTGTATTTACTACTTCAAATTTTTGGACTGCACTTGCAGTTAAGGTCTCTTACACTCTCATTTTGCCCAGGATCAGGAATTCAATGTCCTACTAAAATATTGTGGAGTTCTGTGTTCATGTGCTCATGTGCCTGCCCATGATGTCTAAAACAAAGCAAGCAGATCAGAACAGCCTCTGAACAAAATGGGGGGGGGGTCGTCCCAAGAAGAAAATATTTCAAATGCTCTTTTACTATTTGATCCTGGAGCAGGAGCTGTGATTTCATTAGACTCCTACAAAACTGGCCTTCAATAACCGTGGCTAGTGAAATACTCTTTTGTTTATAAATGTTACATTAAAAATGAACCAATCCTGTTTTGGATGACAAGAATATTAATACAAACAAAATCTGAAAAGAATTTCTTAGATTTTGGTTGCAAGCTTTAATTTGTTTATGAAAATAGATGTCAGCAAAACAAAACAAAAAATCAAGAGGTAGTTAGGAACTTCTGAATGCTATTCTTTGCAATAACATATACCACATAAACCATATAAATAAAATAATGCATTTTCAGTTAAATAGTGCCAATGTGAATTAAATATAAAAGATTTACCTGTTAATAAGAAGCAGAAAATTTCACTAGTTGAACACACACAATTATACAATTTGGTTTAAAATGTAGGAAGTGAAAATATATTTATCATACTCTCAATGGATTGTGCAAAGACCAAATGGCAACATTTTATTAAATTTAACTTGTAAGTAAACTTTACTTTTATAAACTGGTCTTTGCTGACTTTGATATTGTAGAATAGTAAGCATTATATTGCTTACAAATAGTTCTTATTTTTATTAATGACTTGAACTTATTTTCAATGGCAAGAATAATTAAATTACATCTTGCTCAATTCAGATGAGGTGTGTTGGTACTGGCACTTATAACATGGAACTAATTTTGTTAATATGTGATATCTTAGATTTACTCTGTTCTATAGATATTTGCTTTTTTCAGTAGAATGTTAAAAACAGTTTCCTGGCACTACCAACTGCATATTTTTTACAAGCTGAATATTTTAAGTCAAAATGCTTATGCAAATATTGAAATGATATCAGAATAAACTGCTTTCCATCAATAGAGAAATTGTTTCTCAAATTAATTCTCCTACCTTGAGAATAGATTCAGTAGACATTAAAGTGATTCACTATTAAAATTAAATAGTGTTAAAGGTATTTTTACACTCTGTTTGAAACACTTTGATTTTCCTGTTTATGTGACCTTAGAAGTGGAACTTCTGGTATTACAAACCATAAAATTGCTAGCAGACTGTAATACTATAATCAAAGAAAAAGCTATAAACCAGAAATATTTTACACACATCGCTTTTTTTCAATCACTTTTTTGATTAAATTTGTCCATCTTTGTGCCATTATACATTTCCTAAGTGAAAGAAAACGTCCTGGTATGGAGCATGATAAAAGATAAAATTTTTGAAAATATGGTTTCCAAAACCTTATCAATACAATCACATTTTTTTCCAAAGTAAGCAGAACATGGTATTAAAATTATCCAATTATTTAATAATTGTACACCAGTGAATTTGTTCTTTGAAAATGTCATGATTAAGAAGGAAAAACTCTAGATGAAAAATATGAATTCCAAGTTAGGAATCCTTAATTCATTTAATATTCTCTCTGCTCTAACTGAAATGAAGCACAATAAACTTCTACTGCCTATGAGGGAAAATAGCAAACTGACATTTTTTTTGTGCTTCTTCCTCTCCCTCTCTTCTTTTCCCCTTCTTCAAAGATAACATTTCTCCTCACTTGCTGGTTTTCTTTGCTAAGCTGAGAGATTCTCTTTAACTGTCTTCTGACTTGTGATTGCTGGAGGAAGTAGAGCTATTGTCTGGCCTTTTTCAAGCTGAGGAGGAAGGCGCAGTGAAATGTGTTGAATTATCCAGATGCCTGAAAGGACTGCAGTGAAAGCTTGGAACAACCTAAACGACAAGGCTAACACTCGCTGTAAATGAGAATCTTTCAAAAGAGACAGCCTACAGAGGACATCTATTTTTAAAATGGAAGAGAGATTTTACCTAAAACGAATATAATCTAGCTGACTTGTAATTTTTGAAAGGATGTCTAAGTCATCAGGAAAACTAATGACTTAAAATCAGAGATGGAAAGACACAGTTTTATTATTTAAAATAATGTAACTTATGACCCTACTTAGAGCTCTGCCTGTATTTTATTCATTCAGAAAACAGTGATCGGTTCATATCATCCTATACTTTGCTCAAATCCTAATGAATTTTACTACTTGAAACTTAACTCCCTAAATTAAAAAAAAAATGATTAACATCACTAAGACAAACAGCTCCTTGATGGTTTTTTGTGATCCCATTTCTATAGCTGCTACTTATTAAAGCATCTTTAAGAATTAAAACGGTTTATGACCAAAAAGATAAAAGCAAGAAGAAAATGTTGGTTATGTTTAGATATCACACTGATAAACTTGCTGAACTAATTAACATTATTCTTGGATGGGTCAGAAGTACTTAAGAACTGAAGGTTAAAGAAGCAAACATGACATATTGGTATGTATTACAAAAAATACTGTACTACAGCATGTTAAGCCTTATTAATGTTTTTTATCATTAATTAACTAGAACAAAGTGCAGTGTTTCCTTGGAGGATATCAATGGTAATAAACAAAGCCATTTTAAATATAGAGTCTGCTTGTTGATTTTGGAGAGACAGCAAGACAAATAATCCTGGTGAGTATCTAGGATTAAATTCATAGTTTTAGAATCCAAAACTTAACTAATCTGCAGAATCTTTCATAGCTAGTTCATTTGCAACTTTGTTTTAAAGATGATTTTAAACAAAAGCATGGAAACCAATAGCTCTTCATCACCAGCAGTTTGTAGCTTCTTTGGAGTTAGATACACACCTTACAAATGCTAGCAGCCTTTAGACATAATCACATGACTTTATTTAGACTTTCTTTTATTTGATTTGAAATCAGATTTGTTTTCATCTCTGTGTGTTTTAATCATATTTTCTTCAGTTAGACATATATTCATTTTTCTGACATGTTACTATTAGTGTTGTTTGGTAATATCTTTGATTAGATACTAGATATATCTATATAGCTTTGTATTCTTCAATCCAATTTATTTTTTTAAAATAAATGTCTAATGATAACAAGACAGAAACTGAACAGACTCCATCAGTTTGGTTAATCACATAACAAGAGCAAGAACCAATTTTTATGTGTTATATTACTTGAAGTCTTTATTGTTCCCTCGTCTAATTACCCCTGTTCATTAACTTCAAAAGGTTCTTCTTTAAATAGTAGTTTATAACATCCTTAAAATCTTCTGGGAGGGGGAAAGTCATACATTTACTTGATTTTACTTCCATGTTGGAAATACAAAGTTAAGACAATTCATTTTATGTTTAGGTTTCTACACAAAGTGGTCTATTCTTGTTTTGGTCCACAGTCCTTTGGTTTCCTGCAATTTCAACTATTTAATTGACAATTCAAACCCACCATTCTTAAACTAATCTCTATATTTTATTAATCTTTGCATGCACATTGAATGTTTCTTAAACTGCAGTAAAAATGTTACCAAGTTTACAAAAAAGCCTTTTGCTAAAGCTTTTAGCAAATTAATTCTAAAATTAATTTTGCTGGCTTTTAACACTACCACATATTTGAAGCTATTCTTCTAGCATCTGACAGATTAAGACAATTTATGGAAAGAATCACAAATTCCAATTTGTCTTTCATTTTGCCCAACTCCTGGTCAAGTCTTTATGTTCTTTCAACACTAAATTTGTGTTGAAATACTGTATATAACAGCATCAAATCTGGAAATGACTGAGCAGGTATCTTTTAAAGGACAGTGGAAGCCAATTGCATGGGTTTGCAAGGTCCGTGGTGGGCATCTAACTTGATTTCTTCATTTTACAAACGAGGAAACAGAGGCTCCATAAAAACGCCTTGCCTCCACCGACTGTCAAGAGCCAGAATAAAGAAAACCACTTTTATGATTGTTGGACTGATTGATTGCAGTGCCGGGGACAAAACCCAGGGCCTAGCATATACTAGGCAAGAGCTCTACCACTCAGCTATATCCCTAGCTCTATGGTCAAATTGAAAAGAAACTTTAGATAGTCTTGCTTTCTTTTCAAGCTCAATTTTCCTGCAGGGCTGTGGTGAAGATTCAGTGAGATGATGCTGGAAAGCTGCAGAGCGGTCACAGTGCTTGGCACTTCAGAGTGCTCAATAAATGTTCTCTCTCCTTTTCTCTTTCCTCCTGAAGCCTCATGCCCATTTCTCAGACTCCTTGCCACAGTCCAACCTTTTTATCGCCAAGGTTTGCAACATCAGAGGTGCAAGCAAGGTACAGAGTGACTGTGGATAAAATTTATTTTTTTTCTTAAATTCTTTTATTGGCACATTTTTAGGTATACAATACACTTACGTTTATCATTGGATGCTTGTACCTGTACATGATGTATCTTAGTTCTTATTTTTTCCCCATTACCTGTGCGCCCTTCACCCTGTGGATAAAATTTAGAAATGTGGTCACCCTCACAACTTAGCTACAGTCTGACTGTACCAGCTAAAAAGACACACAAACTGCCACTTTCCTGCTTGAGTTATCTGAGAAGGCTGGCTGTTGCACCAGGAAATAGCTTCATGCTTTTCTTATGACTCCCTCAAACCTCCATTCTAGGTTGGGATTTCCAGATTATGATACAAAATAATGAATATTTAACCCTTGAAATGCAGCTTCGTGTTCAAATTCATAACCCTCTGGTTGCAAATTTCCTTACATGTTAATTGTTTCTTAGATTTTTCTTTTTATAGTTAAGAGAGGGAAGCACAGTTCAACTGATGCCTTTATATGTACTAACTTGACATTAAAAGAGCTGCTAATATTATATAAACTGCTATACTATCTGTGTTATAATACGTCCTCATCAGGTCATCAGGTTTGATGGCACCCCGCCCCCCCTTTCCTTCACTCCACCAGGCATGTCATCAAAGGAGAATAAATTAAGTATTGTGCCAGAAAATGTGGTCTACTTTCTAAAAGGCATCTATCTCTAGCTTTTAGAAATGCCTTTTGGAATGAGCAATGTGGAAACAGTGTCCCCATTGTTGTTTAGGAATGTCATGAATTGGATCCCCACCCCAGCCTTTTATAGGGAAAAAGAATAAAAATCCTTCATCTGAGTTTAAAATTATCATATTTTAGGGCATATGCTAACATGCTAATGAGGTGAGGTATTATCACATCTTTGCTGAGGCCATTATGGATAATTGAGCTTTGTCCATCCGCCCAACTAGATTGTAAATTCTGTGATGGTGGAGAGAACTTCCACTTTGTAGTTTTATGAGACCCTTTTCAGAGTGTGTTGACATTTCTATTGTTGATCCAGCGACTAGGTTGAGTATTTGTATTGAGGAGTATCACAAATGCCAGCTCCTGCTCACTTTGTAAATTCTACTTCAAAACTGTTTACTAGTGACCAGTAACCATTTATAAAGTACTAGATAACATTAGCAATTCTTTAACTCTGTTTAAAAATGTGTAACCAAGAGATCAAGCAATTCTCCTAGTCAATAAAGATAACATAGGAAGTGTCTCTGTTAAGACCTAGATGGCTCACAGAGAAGTTCCTTTTGGTAATTTGGAGAAGAAAAGGGAAGATTAAGGGAAACCAGCTAAACTGTTTGTTAGAGAGAGGTTTTTGCATGTCAAAGAAGGGCAAGGGCCCGGAATCTAAGAAGGCTGAGGCTGGGAATTTGTACCTTTCTCTGCCCACCCTGACTGCTCTAAGTCCCTCTCCCAAAAACCATGCCATAGGGACCTGGACCAAGAATCAGGAGATCTCAGCTTGAGCCTGTGCTCTGTCACTAACTAGCTGAATGACATTTAAGCAAATCACTTACTAGATTACCTCTGCGTTCTCTTCCACTCCATAAATCTTTGCTCTTTATCTCACTCCCTCCTCCTTTTTGTTCCTCCTTTCCCCCTACCCCCACCTCTTCTCCTCGGTCTTCCTTTTAACTGGCAGTCATGGTAGTAATGAATTAGTTACCTCTGGAGAGACAGAGAGAGAGAGAGAAGTGAGATGGTGTGTGGAGAATTAATGGAGGCTTTAGATTGCTATCTGCATCACGAGCTTTTTCTTTATTTCTATGAATTTTATTTATTGACTATTTAAATTAAAATTCCTAAAGGTCCAAGGGTTTGGGGATGGTGAAAGGGAAAGGGGAAAGGGAAGGGAAAGAAAAAAATTATGAGGAAAAAAAAATGAATCAAACTCTGTGTAGATAGGGAAGGGTGGAGGGGGTGAAGGGTGCACAGGTAATGGGAGAAAAAAATAAAAACTAAGATGCATCATGTTCTGGTACAAACACCCAATGATAAATGTAAATGCATTTTATACCTAAAATGTACCAATAAATATATATATTTTAAAAAATAAAATAAATTAAAATTACTCATACATTTAAGGTGCTTATTTAACTATTCAGTCATCTACCAAAATGTTCCTCTTTTGTGGATACAAATGTTGGCACACAACGTTTGGTAACAGAGAGTGTGGTCAATGGGAAATCATTTCATAGGTAGGTCAATAGGAATCATTTCATGTAGACCTACCATATAGAAAAGTAATCCACCAGGGTTTATTTTACCTCATCTTCTATGCTCTAATAAGGGTTTGCTTTTATATAAGTCAGTAGAAAGATTCTGAGCTCATTGACCATGGTTGTGTTCAAAGGAGGTTAAAAGTTTATCTTATGACAGACACATAGAGATATGGGCAAATCAATGGCGTTTTGTTCTCTCTTCTTCCATCCTTGCTATATCTGCTCCTTCTTAGCAAGCCCCAATACCACAATCTGCCCCTTCAATGATTTCACATTCAAGAAGTCTGCTCCTCACTCCCACTGGGACCCTAAAAATGACTTTAGCTTCTATTTTGTACCCCATCAGTTTCCTAAACAGGGGATACCAGTACCTGAAATCTTAAATCTTTAGTGATTCCATCACTTTACAGTTCATCAGCCAAGTAGCCTGGGTAGATTTTTCACCTAAACTCAAAACAGATTCGACAATTCAGATGCCTCACCCTACAAAACACCCCAGGCAAATATAAGATCAGTAACCTGTAACACTGAGTGCTTACTATGTGCCAGGCACGGCTCTAAATACTTTAACTAAATATCTCACATCACAATTCTATTAGGTATGTAATTATTAGTGTTGCCTTTCTAGACAGATAAGTCAACTGATATTCCACTGCCAGTACATGAAGGAGCCCATGTTTAAAGTAATGGCCTGGGGGCCGGGGATTTAGCTCAGTGGTTCTGTCGCCTGCCTTGCAAGCGCAAGGACCCAAGTTCGATCCCCGGTACCAAAAACATAAAAAAAAAATAATAAAGTAATGGCCTGTCTCTCAGCTCTATTTAGAAATCTTTATTTTCACCACAGCAATGCCATGAGGGGGGCATTTGGGTTAGAAAATCAGAGTAAAGTCAAATGCTGGTGTCAGTTAGAATGTGACTTCCTTCAGAGCTTCTGAGAAAACCTCATGCCACAGACCTGTGACAGAGAGGGAGAAAAACAGAACTTTCTGGGGCAGAGTAACATGGTAGCATGACTTTCAATGAGAGACTATTGGAAAAAAATAGTTGTAAGACAAGGAGAGTTAGATTAGTGCTGTCCAATAGAAATATAACACACATTGCAAGCATAATTTTAAACTTTCTTATAGCCAATGTATAAAGTTAAAAAGAAACAAGTGAAATTAATTTCAATAGAGTATTTGATTTCACCCAATATATCCAAAATATACTCATTTGGACATATAATCAGTATAGATATTTTTTTACTGAGATATTTTACCCTTTTGTGGGTACTGAGTCTTCGAAACCTGGTGTGCATTTACTTCATTTCAGACTAAACACATTTCAAATGCTAAATAGCACTTGTGGCTGGTGGTGATCTCATTTCATAGCCACTTCTATCATACTACCATGATACCAACTACTTCTCTCTCTTTTTTTTTTCAGTGCTGGGGATTGACCCTAGGGCCTCCCACCTACTCAGCCAGTGCCCTACCACTGAGCTGCACCTCCTGTCCCTGTCCCTCTCCCTCGTTCTTATTAATCACCTGCAATGTGACTATTAGCTGTTAATATTTCTTGTCAGTGTTTCCAGGGCATCAAACAATCTCCGTTAACGAAGAATTCACACCATATCGGTCCCACAATAACGCTAACATTTACTGAATGTATATTATGTGCCAGGTGCATTTTTGAGTACTTAGGGAATTTGTACCTGCACATGATTTATCTTGCTTCTTCTTCTTTTGAACTATTTTCCTTCCCTTCTTTCAACCCCCTCCCCTCTTTATCTACAAAAAGCCTTGTCTCCATTTTTTCCTTCCAATCTTTTTTCCTGTCCCTTCTTTCTTTCCCCCCTCCCCCTGACTTGTTAGCCTTCTCGTTTGAACATTTTCATAAAACCTTCACAACAACCCTGTGAAAAATATTTTGACCATCTCCCCATTTTACAGTTGAGGGAACTATGGTTACTTAACTACCCAAAGTGTCTTAGTCCATTTTCTCCTGTCATAATGAAATCCCCCCAGGCTGAGTGATTTATAAAGTCAAAAGCTCTATTCTTCCCTATGGTTCTGGAGGTCCAAGAGCATAGTGTTTGCATTGGCTCAGCCTCATGTGACAGCCTCATATGACTTCAGCTCATGGCAGAAAATGGAAGGAACATACGTGTAAGAAAGACGAAGGGGAGGTGTCAGACTTGCTGTAACGTGGTGGTAATGCTGGTAACTAAACCATCCCTAGGAGAACTAACTCAGTCTCAAGAGAACTACCCAAGTCCTATGAAGACGTTAATCCATTCATGATGGTGGCCTTCATAACAAAGCCTCTAAAGGTCCCACCACCTTTTAGCAACATTACATGGGACCAAGTCTCCAATACATGAATTTTGGAGAGCACATCACATTAGAACCACAGTTCCAAACCCATACAATGATCAAGTAGAGGAACAATAATTCCAACTCCACAAGCTCACCCACCCCTTCATCCAACCCTTAACCCCTGCCATGCCCTACAACCTGGGCCATAGAGAACTGGCTAGCATTTCAAGTGTGTCAGCAACAGAAGTACAAGTTGGTTTCAGCTCCTTTCAGGCTCTCCAGACCTGTAAGAAATTTGACCACAACTGCTTTCTTTTCCTGTGGTGGTTACCCAAAATGACACACATATATGTGTGTATGTATACTGTGTGTGTATGTCTGTATGGGACTGTATCTACATATATGCACATGCAAGAATTATACAATACTCATAAAAGCCATAGAATTGTAAAGCCATAGAATTGTAAAGCCAGAAGGGCTCTTAAAGACAGTTTTATTAAAAAAAATACTGTTCAGCACGTTCAAGAGACTTGTACAAGGTTACACAGCTGAACCAGAACCCAGATATCCAACTTCTGGTAATGTAATATCTACTCAATACTTTTTTTTTTTTTTTTGGCCTTGAACTCACTAGGTAGCCCAGGCTGGTCTCAAACTGATGTAGATGGATCCTCCTGCCTCTGCCTCCTGCATGCAGGGATTACAGGTGTGCCTAACCACACCTGTACTTCTTAAACATAGTTCTTCCTACTTGAAATGCAAAAGATGGAGCCATGTAGCTAGTCTTTTCTTACTAACATATGTTTATTAAATGTTTATCTTCCCTACCAAAATACTTTTATTGTGCCAGCATTATTTGAAAAAAAATATTGTTTTTATGAATTTAAAATTGGTGACCTTAGAGTTAAAGTGAATTTCCCCTGCCTTCCCTTGTCCTTGCCTTATAGTTAAGCATTTATGTTGTTTTCTAAATGATTCACCAGGCAAACGACATATGAAGTTCTTTAAGGATTAAGACAATATTGTGCAATTAAAATTCCCTACTGGACTAATTTTCAGCCCTTAATAAATGTATGATTTAAAAAATTGAAACTGTTCAACTATTTCTGTAATGAGGCAGTGCTTAGTCCTCTCATAGATTTAGTTTTTAAAATAGTGCTAAAACTCACTACCGCACAGTGTTGTTAGGATTAGTGCTGGTCGCCATTTCAGCCAAAGAGACAGCAGTAACATCTCACAAAGATTCTTTCTTTCAGCAGCAAACTAGCCTTCACTCTTCCCTTGGATCCTTCTATTTCAAAGTGGAGAGCTTGAGTATAGTTTAAATGGTGAAATGTTTCCCACTTAAGTACAAAACACACTTGATTTCTTATTTTTAAAAAAACCCACTGGGCTTTTATATATTATGTTTCAAAGTGGAGATGGCTGTGAAACTTGAGCCCTGACACACAGCCTCAACCTGACTTTCTCAAAGTGCTCAGAAAAATGTTCTTCTAAGCATGAGAGAGCCCACTCTCTAATGATTTTTTGCCAGCTTACATAATTTGTTCTAAATGATTAAAAAATCAAAATAGTTTACATTTCATAAATCCCAAGTAGAAAGAAGGTGGTCTCACCCCTTGTTAGATAACGACTGAAAAGCCTACAAAGCTGGTCCCACTGCAGAAAAGTGACTCAGTAGTGACAGTGTAATTCTCAGAGGCTGTTCACAAAACTTTAAAGTGAAAAGTTGTATGTTCTTCAGTGATTTACAAAATCATGAGAAAAATACTTTAGAGACCATGGGAAATTCATTTTGTTCTTTCAACATTTTCAGAGCCCACCTCAGTGAACAATGTGAGAAGTAAAAAAACAAAAGAAAGAACTTTTAGGTGACTGAACTAGGCTCCTGTATTAGTTTATTGCTCTTTGATTTTTTGTTCTAGTAGCCCATTGTAAAAGCCCTGGGGCAGAACTTCTGAATACACGAATGATGTGAGTAAGAACTAATACAGCCTGCTATAGAAAATACTCTGTTTGCAAAACCACAGGTTAGTTCCTGGAAGTCAGCCTGTCAGAGAAAGGATGTGGTATGTAGCAGCAAGCTTAAATAGCTTGTGCAACAAAAGGAAGAGAGATCTGTTGACTTCTGCCTCCTCGAGGGTTGAAATTGGAAATAACAACATAAATAGCTCATTCAGAAAGCATCCCAGATGAAGAATTCATCACATCTTTCAAAGTTTCACTGATCACTGTTGGGGAATCAGGTGACAGAGGAACTAATGTGTTAGAAGAGTGATAACGATAAAAATAAGTGTTAACTTCAGATCCAACAAACTGGCCTGGTTTGTTTTGGGTGTTATAGGAAGGACATTGACATCACTTTTTAAATTAGTCCCCAAGTCCCCTTTCTCTGTGTTGTAAAATGAAAGAGCCCTCATAATTCACCTGGCTTTAAAATTGTGTGCAGTGTAGAGCTCTGTAGCCAAATAAGTTTCACAAAATAAACTCACTGCAGGCGCAGGAAAAGCAGCTCTTTTGAAAATACCTTGTGATCAGGCTGTAGGTCACGACCTGGGTCTTGAGAAACTTGAGTCAGTAGATGTTAGTTTTTCTTAGCTCTTTGTTTACCCTGGACTTAAGACATTTCGTATTATTAAAAACCTGTGGCTTATAAGGACATTCTATTTATCTTTCCAGGCTTTTTTGATGGAAATGCCTGGATTTTCTTGGAAACAGGGATTTTATTGTGGATTCCTGGTGCCCCTTGGAGAGGCTTATTTTTCTGGACAATAGTTTTCCTTAGTGTCACTACTCTTTTCATCTCCAAATGGTCACAAGCTCCCAAGGTTGAGAAACGTGCATCCTTTTGTACTGATGAATCTGAAATTCCATTTTTAAAAGTCTGAAAAAGATCTCTTGACTAATAACTAAAGTCATATTTCCACTCCATGAAATATCCAGACAGGTTCGCCTTCAAGACACTTGGGGAAAAAAAATTCAACTAGGTTAAACTCAAGAGAATTTAACAACAGTGCTCCTACTTTGATTATGGTCACTTGAGAGTTTTCATCTTCAGCTGTACTTTAAAGTGTGTTGACAGCATAGGGCTGCTTGCTTTTGTTAAAAGAATAGGACTCAGTAAACGCTGCATAACAAAATAAATTACCATCACTTCTGACTGTAAGTAGAATTCTCAGGGTGTATAAAGTTCTGTTGCACCAGAATGCATCTTATCCTCGAATAGACATGAAATGCTTTGTGAGTTCATGTCATATTGATGTATGGCATTTTAATTCATAACTCTGTTATTTGGGGAAAAAGGGAGTAACCATTTTTATTTAAATGCTATACCACTGGCCACTAGTCTTATGTGGCTATTTATATTTAAAATGTAATTAATTAAAATCAAATAACAAGAAAAATTCAGTTCCTCAGTCTCAGTACCTGCATTTCAAATGCTCAATAGCCACATGTAGCTAGTGGCCTCCGTATTGAACAGTGAAGATAAAGAACATTTCCATCACAACAGAAAGCTCTATTGGACAGCACTGCTGCAAAGGATACCAGTTCTTTGAAATGAGTATTATTACTGGGCAACAGAAAATGGTGATTATTGTTGTAGTTTGCCATGCGAAGAATACCAGCTTTGTAAGGTGATTGTTATCTCTTCTCCCCCATCACGAGGCAGAGAAATTCACTGAGCCTACAAAATTGATGTGATTATTTAGAATTCTGGGACTAATGGTGTAGCTCCATTGTACAGCTCTTTCCCAGCATACATGAATCCCTGCATTAGATCATCCTTGCAAAACAGAAAAAAATTTGAAAATTTTTCTCAAAAGTTGTTTGTTACTTTATAACATAAAACCCTGTGCCTCAATGCCACTTAGCTTTGATTAAGCAAGAAAGAAATGTGGTTTCATCTTTTTTTTCTTAATCAGGCCATGTAGAACACTATAGAAACTGTGTTGGGTCGGTGCTCCTTAAAGGCCCATAAAATTATCACCAAACATCATTAAGAAAAGATACAATGGTTGGGGCCAGGGATTTAGCTCAGTGGTTCCGCCACCTGCCTCATAAGGGCAAGGTCCCGAGTTTGATCACCGGTATCAAATAAATAAATAAATAAATAGTCAATGAACCAAACTCTGAACCCTTTAAAAAAAAAAAAGAAAAGATATAATGGTAATATGTAGTGGCTGCTATCCAAAGTATTCATGCAATATTTTAAAATATTACTAAAAATCTTAATATTTAAATTCTTTCTTTCTTTCTTTCTTTTCTTTCTTTCTTTCTGTTGCGGTGAGGATTGAACCCAGGTACTTTGCACTGAGCTACATCCCCAGACCTTTATTATTTTGTATATTTAGGCAGGATCTCACTAATTTGCCAGGCTGGGCTTGAAACTGTGATCATCCTACCTTAGCTTCCCAAGTGCTGGCATTACAGTCTTGTGCCACCATGCCCAATTAAGACTTTTACTTTACAGTAACAATCATTTTCTCTTAATTATCTAAAGCATTATGTTTCATAAACACCTATGCTAAATACCTTGGCTTTCTATGCTTCTCAGGCCTGTGGTCCTTCTAGTCCTCACAGATCCTTTATCTACTCCACAGTCAAATTGGCTTTCTGGGGGATTCCTTGACCTGTATTTTCTTTATCTCCAACCTTGGTTTATGCCCTTTCCTGTTATCTGGAACAACGTTATCCCCACCTGATAAACCTTTCTAAGACTCAGCCATTCTTCAAGGCCCTTTGAAAATGCTACCTACTGCTCCCTGCAGCTGAAGTGACCTCTTTCTTCCTCTAAATTTTAACAGTGTTATGATTGAGTGCTTCTTTTCCCTTACTGGACTGAAAGCTCTTAGTCTATCGTTGAATCCCTCCACATGCTTGGCACTGAGCTAATGCTCTAAACATGGGTGTTGAAATGAGAAAATTCAATTGATTTTCTAACTATACACATAAATTTTTTTAGAACTGCATTTGTACTGACAAGCCAAAGGAAGTAGCATCACACACATGCCTTTATATTAAGTTTTAACAGATAGTTATCTATGTCAATCTATTTTGACTTATATAGATAATTTGGAATGTTACTGCATTTGCAGAGAATTTTGACCTATGGTATTGCACTCATGTGAGCTAATATGGAAAGAAATTGGGTGGCAGCAATATGAAATCTGGCTCCAGTTAAATATAAATTGTATTGCCACTTGACAAGATAACATTTTTCTCATATCAGATTGGCAAGGACTCAAAAGAGTTTGATAAAACAGTGTTCATATGAGAAAATAGAGATTCTTATTTATTTTAGGTGGGAATGTAAGTTGGTAGAATTTCAGTGGAGGTTAATTTGGTAATACCTACCAAAGGGCAAAATGGAAGAAGCAAGTTCGTTCACTTAGAGGAGTAATTTTACAACCACATTCCCACCTATATATAAGAATGCCCGTCATCTCCTGAAGTACACAGTATCATCCAGGCAGTATTCTTGCAAAGCATTAAACCTGAATCTGATAGTCTCTCTATCAAACCACTAGCTTGAATGACACACAGGGAAGAGCATATCAAGCACCATGCAGTTCAGTTCAGCAAGATTCAGAATGTGGGAATCTAGGACAAACAACGCAACTGTTGTTCAGCAAGACTGCAGAGCAAAAAGGAAAGGAGGAATTTATAAATTAAAAGAGATGTAAGAGGCAAGTAAACTTAAATGAACAATAGTCCAAAAGGCAAATAAGAATCTTGATAAGAAGTTACTGATATCAAGAAATTATCAAAAGAAAAAATATGAGAAAAGGAAAAACATGGAAACAAAGTCTTTGTAAACAGGGAAGGGTGGAGGGGGTGAAGGGAGGGCAGGGGAATGGGGAAAAAATAAGAACCAAGATGCATCATGTAAAGGTACAAGATCTCAGTGATGAATGTAACTGCATTGTATACCTCAAATGTACCAATACACTAAATGGGAAAAAAAGAAATTATCCTTAATTTTTTAGGTATGATAATTGCGTGTGATTTTTTTTAAAAAAAGTGATTCTTAGATTTTACAGATACATAACAAAATATTTATGGGAGAAATTTCCCTCAAAATAACCTGGCAGAGAGTGTGACACAATTTTGCCCATGTTGTTTCTTAAGTTATTTCTTACTAAATTTGAAAGATTATGTTTTTTCCACTTTTGTATATCCTTTACATTTTCCACTGTAAAGGGGGAAGGGAAAATGTTGGAAATACTTCTTGTAATAGGAAAGAAACTTAGAACAAAAAAGCCTATATATCTCTAATAAGGTTTGGCTAAATAGGTTCACATACAGCCACACCACAGAATACTGTGATATTATTAAAAATAATGATATCATGACATATAATAGTCTCTAAGATATAGGAAGTAAAAAATACTGTAGAACAATATGATTAATACATTTTCATTTATGTCAAAGGGGCACAATACACACACACATATGTATTTATCTAAGTTGTTTCTAAAAGTATTCCTTTTTTTTTTTTTTGGTGCCGGGGATCGAACTCGGGTCCGTGCACTTGAGAGACAGGTACTGGAACCACTGAGCTAAATCCCCAGCCCCCTCTGAAAGTATTCTTAAGAAATTGCTAAGAGTGGGTGCCCTTGGAGAAGTGGCTGGGTACTATAGGAGACCGGTATGTGGGAGAGAGGCATTAACTACTTTTCTAATTTATTGTTTTGTTTTTTGTTTTTTTGGTACCAGGGATTGAACTCAGGACCTTGTGCTTGCACGGCAGGCGGCAGAACCACTGAGCTAAATCCTGGACCTACTTTTCTAATTTAAAAGCCACGTTCAATTGATTAGCACTTCAAAATATAACAGCCTAGACCAGTAATTAAGCACTGAATAGATGTTAGAAAAATTTTTGCTGCCTGGTAAAAATTTGGGGGTTCGTACACATTTTGAAATTATCTGCAAATCAGTAAGGATTAATGCACTCTTTTGTGTCAAAGGAAATACATGCATTTCTCGCTCACAAAGGAGAGAAACATTCCCACTTGGAGATTCCCCAGAGGGACTTATGTTTATAACTAAACACATGTTTTCAAGGGCTACTAAGCTTCAGAGGAAATTTGACCCTCTAACAGCAGTGGCAGAGATAATCCAAAACACCAGATAATCCAAACCTCATAATATTTAGTTTTTAAATGCACAATATTATTTTTAGAAGCAGTCCATTTATGTTCTTAATTACGTTTTGCTAACGATAATAGACATATTAAAGTAAATTTGTCATCTCTGTATACCTACCCATAGAAGGTGGTGGAAGACATGGGGCAGAAATATGTTTTGCGGTAGAGGAGATAATGACAACCTATAACTAAGTCAGGAGGTGGGGATTGTAGATTTTTATTTCATTTCCCACCACCATTTAGAAGTTCTGCTTTGCCTTCTTCTGACCCGCCCCCTCCAAAATCATTCTGAGAGCATTCCAGCTAACTTTCCTTCCAAACCAAAGTTTAAAATAACAATACCGATGTGTAAGAAGAGAAGAAAATCATTAGCATCCTTTCTGTTTATAAAGTAAAAAGATTAGGGTATTTTTCAATTAATATGTTCCGCATGGACAACTCCATTCTTCCTGCTTAGTGAATGGTGAGTATCCTGTACACCAATTCTTTCAGGTATACAGTTTAACAAGTAGGGCAGAAGTCTGAGGTAGACAGTGTAGAAATCTGCTCATCACTAGTGATAGTGCATTGTTTTTTAACAATGTGTTGCTCTTGCTGTTTGGGTGTGTTGTTGCTGAAGATGGAAAAAAAGCTGCAAAAGGTGAAAGAATGCAACCCCCTTTCCTGACCACTGCCTGCCTGACATTGTGCCCAGGGCCTGCAAACTTGTTACCTAGTTTCCTTTTCATAAAGGCTCAGTGAAAGGGCTGAGGGCTGGGGGTGGGGGCTCAGCTGCATGTGGCAAAGAACGAAATGGTGATGATCCCCAGATTTCTAGCTTGGCGCGCTGTGTACATGGGATGCCTTTAACAGAGATGTGGAACGCAGCAGGAGCTACAGAGTTGGGCAAAAGTTAGGAAGAGTTAGTGAGCTCCATTTTCCACAGGATAATTGGTGGGTCAGTAGGTCCTGACGGGTCACGTGGTGCATGGTGGGTCATAACCTTTTAGCCAGTGAAAGAAACAAGCCATCCTTTCTATCCCTCTGCAAATCTTAATTCCCACCATATGTTTTACTGCCCATGGCACATTACAGATCATTGGCCTATTTTTTTAAATGACAGAATACCGTATTTCTATTGTTCTTGTCTTTATACACTTAGCACTTATATGAGTAATAGAAAAGTTTTATTTTTTCAAACTGAAAGTCTCATAAAAGTGTATTGCATTTACCATAATAGCTGTGTTCCCCTAAAGTGGCATATATAGCCATTTATTTTCAGCTCACTTTAGCAAAGTGCTTCTTTAAAGAAATACAAATATCCAGTAACCAGTCATCTTAAAATGTTCAGCCTCACTCACAGTTAAATAATACACCTTAAAATGGCACTGTTCACTTTCCCACATTGGCCAAGGTGTGGGGAAATGGATGGACCCTCTCCAAATCCCTGCAACCTTTTCCAGGCCAAGGTCCATGCATTTGACTACTTTTTACCACTCTCCTATTCTTAGCTTCATGACTTTTTCAAAGTCATTTCTCAAATGACTTTCTACAAATACATGCCTACAAGAACAACAAACATTAAGAATCTTCACTGTAGGGCCGGGGATTTAGCTCAGTGGTTCTGGCGCCTGCCTTGCAAGCACAAGGTCCCGAGTTCGATCTCCGGTGCCAAAAAAGCAAAACAAAACAAAACAAAAAGAATCTTCATTGTAATGTTGAAATAGCAAAAATCTGAAGCCGACTTGAATATCCACGAATGAGAAACTGCTTAAATAACTGAAGGTACATCAGTCAAAGGAATAACATGCAGCTATAAAAAAGAGTAAAGAAGATCGGTCTGTATTGGACTCTATGTTTAGTGTGGTCCCACTGGTGTCTAAAGAAACAAAAGTAAACAAAATTTTTTTGTCTACTCGTATATTGTAAAAATTTGGGGATGAGTTTATAAGAAACTATTAATGATGGTGACTTCTACGAGCAAGATTACAGTGGAGAAGAACGTAGGAAGATTTGTTTCCTCTTTTATTTTTTGTTGTACCCAATAGTGACTTTTTAAAAAACCCACATCTGTATCTGAAACAAAGAAAAGGAGAAGCTGAAAAAGAACTGACATTAAAAATGTTAATTTTGTAATCTTTAAAAATCTATCCTTCCCTTTGGATACATCTAAAAATGTCACATTCTCTTTTAGGCTATTTGAAACTTTAAAATAAATATTGTTACTACAAATGAATTATGGCAATGCAACAAAAAGATATTCTGTTTTCAAAACACACATGTTCCTCATAGAGACTCTAATATTATCTTCTACAATTGCCCTTAAGGGAATCAAGTTCTCTCACAGTGCTCAATATCCATATTCCACTTTTTACAATGTCTTTTTACAAAGAGTTTCATTGAGGTATAATTGACATAAGATGAACTGTAGGGCCTGGGGATATGGTTCAGCGATAGAACGCTTGCTTAGCATGTGGGAGTCCCAGGGGTTTGTCCCCAGCAGAGTTTTTAAAAAGTGCATATTAAAAGTGAATCTTGCCCTGTTCTCTCTCTTCCTTCCTCCCTCCCTTGTTCCCCTTTCCATTTGAACATTAACTTCCTACTTCCCAATATCTATCCTCCGTTTTGCTCCTCATTTATCCTTTGGATTTCTCACACCAGAGAAACAGCGCGATATTTAAACAAGTGTGCCCAATTTATTTCTCTTAACATTATGGTAAGGGAAGGGAAGGGACTAGGAAAAAAAAGAATTAAGATATATTATGTATAGGTACAAATTCCCTATGATGAATGTGATCATTGTGTATGGCAAAAGTGTACCACTAAAATTAATCTTTAAAAAGCGAATCGTCTCAAACTGAGTGCTTCAAAGGGATACTTAGGCTCCTGTGTTCATTCCAACACCATAGTCAGAATATGAATCAACCTAGGTGTCCATGAATGCATGACTAGAAGAAGAAGATGTGGCACACACACATGGAATAAAAAAAGGAGATTCTGTCTTTTCTGACAATAGGGATGAACCTGGACGACATTATGTTACAGAAAGGCAAGTACTACATACCACATAATTTCATTTATATATGGAACCTGTTTGTTTGTTTTTTTCCGTACTGGGGACCCTGGATCCACTCTACAATGGAGCTACACCTCCAGTCTTAAATTATTTTTTATTTTGCTACAGGATCTCACTAAGTTGCCCAGGCTGGCCTGAGTTTGTAATCTTCCTGCTTCAGCCTCCCAGGTAGCTGGGATTACAGCCATGCACCACCATGCTGGGCTCTGTATATGTGGAATCTTAAAAAATCAGACCTGAGATACTCCATTCCAAGGGATGGGGGTGTGGAAAAGGGAGATATTGGTCGGAAGATAAGAAATTCTGGTTAGTCAAGAGGAATGAACTCAAGATATCTATTGTACAAAGCAGTAACTACAGTTAATAACAATGTATTGTATTCTTGAAACTTGCTAAGAAAGTAGATTTTGTGTTCTCTCCACAAAAAGTGCTAAGTATGTGAAGTAATGTATATGTTAATTAGCTTGTTTTAGTCATATATATTTTCAAACATCATGTGATACATCATAAATTTATGCAGTTTTAATTTGTCAATGTAAAAAGTGTATTGTTTTGTTAATCATTGCCATATACATAGTCCCACCACAATCAGAACAATGAACATATCCATCACCCCAAATTCCCCCTTCTTCTTTGGTACCGGGGCTCAAACTCAGGACCTTGTGGTTTCAATGCAGGCACCACTGAGCTAAATTCCCAGTGCCCCCCTTCTCCTTTGTAGATTTTGCTTCCTGCCCACCATAACCCGGCAAACTTCTGGCCTGATTTGTATCACTATAGGTTAGTTTGCATTTTATAGAATTTTTACATAATAAAAATCATACAATATGTAGGCATTTTGTCTGGGTTCTTTCATTTATGATAATTATTCTAAGACTCATCCATGTTGCTGCGAATAACAAAAGTTCATTTCTTTTTATTGCTGAATAGTATTACACTATGAATGTTTTGGAATTTGTTTATCCACTCACGTGTGAATGGCCATTTGAGTTTTTTCAGTTTTTAGCTATGACAAGTAAAATTATCATGAATATTCACATAGAAGACTTTGAATGGACGTATGTTTTCATACTGCTCAGATAAATACCTAGGAAGATAATGGCCGAGCCATATATCAGTACATGTACATTAAACTTTGAAGAGAGTGCCAGTTGTTTTCCAAAGAAATGTTACCACTTTGTATTCCCACCAGAAGTGTACAGGAATTTGGTTTCTCCCACATCCTATCCAGCATTTGTTGTAATCAGTTGCGATGGTTCAACCTGTCAACCCAATTGTTTTGGGAGCCGCCTGCCTAGCGGATTAGTAATAAACACAGATGTGTCTCTGCGGGTCTTGGACGTGTGGCGTTGGTCCCTGGCCTCGGTCCCTGACCTCTTCTTCTCTGGTGTTATTCTGCTCTGCTTCCTTGCTGCCATAGTGAAGCACCATTTCCCCAACAGCCTTTTTGCCATGATGTTCCTGCCTTGGGGCAAGGTTAATATTGGACTGAATCTCCTGAAGCTGTGAGCCTAGTAAACCTCTCCTCCTTCAAATTGTGGGTGTAAGGTATTGAGTCCCAGGGAGAAAAAGCTGATTAATACATCAGTCTTTTAGTTTTAGTCACTCTAGTAGTGTATAGCAGCACTTCTATAGTTTTATTTTTCTATGCTGGGCATTGAAGGGCTTCATGCATGCCTGGCATTTGCTATACCAGTGAGCTACACCGTGAGCCCTATTATGGTCTTAATTTACATTGTATTAATGGCTAATGACATTGGACATCTTTTCCATGTACTTTATTGCCATCCATGTATATTCTTTGGTAAACTGTCCAAATCTTTTGTTTTTTTTTTTCTTGTTGGTTTATATTGAGCTATAGGAGTTCTTTATATAGTGTGTATACAGGTCCCTTGTGAAAACTAAGATCTGCAATTATTTTCAATCAATGCCTTATCTTTATATTTTCTTAAATAGTTTTTTTTTGGAAGAGCAAAGACATTTTAGATTTCAGTGATATTCAGTTTATAAGTTTGTTCTTTCACAGGTGTGCTTTTAATATATTATATATAAGAAATCCTTACCTAATCCAAGTTCAAAAAAAGATTTTTCTCCAAAATTTTCTTTGAGAATTTTTATAGCTTTAGAACTATAATTTAGACTGGGTATGAGACACATTTGGAATTATTTTTATATATGATGTGATGTATGAATAAAAATTGTTTTTACATATGGATATTGAAACACTCCAGTACATTTTATTGAGGAGATGATTCTTTTTCACTGAACTGCATTTGCACATTATAAAGTTGAGTTGTCCTATATATGTGGGTCTATTTCTGAATTTATACTTTGTTATACTGATTTATTGATCTTTACATCAATGTCACATTCTTTTGGTTACTGTAGCTTTATAATATGTCTTGAAATCAAGTTATATTAGCTCTCTGACATTGTTCATTTTTCAAATTTAGGTTTTACTGTTCTAGGTATGTATTTCTGCATGAATTTCAGAATTATCTTATGAATTTCTACCCAAAAAGGGCTCCTGGGATTTGGAGTGGTAATGTGTTGAACACATAGGTCAATTTGTACAGAATTGATATCTAAACAGTATTGAATTTTTCAATCTATGAATACAGTATCTCACTGTATCTTTCTTTTTTGAGGGGGAGTGGGGACAGGGTTTCACTATGTAGCCCAGGCTGGCTTTGAACTCACAGCAATCCTCCTGCCTCAGTGTCCCAAGTGCTGGGATGACAGGCATGAGCCACCATACCTGGCTCATCTTTCAAATCTGCCCATTTCATCTAAGTAAATTTATAGGCACAACATTCATAATATATTTTCTTATTATTCTTTCAATACCTGAACACTCTGTAGTAAAATAATCTCCTTCAATCCATTTTAGTAATTAGTGTCTTCTTTTTATTCCTGATCAGTCTGTCTGGAAAATTGTCAAAATTATCTCTCTTCTCAAAGAACCAAGTTTCACATTTTCTTTTTTTCCCCTCTATTTCTATTTTATTGATCTCTACTTTGTATTCTTTCTTTTCTTCTGTTTACATTGGATTTGGAAGGTTTGATTTCTTTTCCTTTTATAACCCCACTCCATACTAGGTATTTGAGCTACATTCCTCCTTCCCTCTTTTCTTCATTTTTTATTTTGAGACAGTGACTCTTTAAGCTGCTAAATTGCACAGGCTGGGCTCAAATTTACATTCTTCCTGCCTCAGCCTCCCAGAGTGCTGGGATTATAGGCCTGTGCCACCACACCTGGCTCCAGGTCTTCTATATGCTTAATGATTTTCTATTTACTTGTTCTATTAGTTATTGAGAGATGGCATTGAAATTCCCAACTGTAATTGTGGATTTGTCTATTTCTTCTTTGAGTTCTGTCAGTTTTTGCTTTATGTAATGTCTTTTGTTTATTTTTATTATTTATTTATTTGGGTGTCTGTTTTTGAGACAGTGTCTCACTATATAGTTCAGGCTGGCCTTGAACTCATTATGTAGCCCAGGCTGGCCTCAGGGTGGCAATCCTCCTGCCTTAGCTTCCTGAGTGCTGGGATTACAGGTGTGCACCACCACGTCTGGCCTATTTTTATTTTTTTAGTAGTACGTGTATGCAGTACATAATGATTACATTCCTTGTGGGGAGTTGGTACATGCCCATAATACATCTCAGTTCTTTTTACAACCTCCTTTCCTCCCCTCCTCCCAACTCTTGATTCCCTTAGCATTTGAAAAAGATCTATCTCTATCTCCCTACTTCCTATTACCTATCTTTTATTTTGCTCTTTATTTATATTTCAGGTTTCTCATATAAGAGAAATCATGTAATATTTAAGCTTTTGTGTCTGATTTATTTCACTTAACATGGTTTCAAGGTGGATTCACTGTCTTACAAATGACTTAAATTTACCCTTCTTTATGGCAGAGTAGTAATCTGTTGTGTCTAAGAGCTCAAAATATAATTTTGCTTCATATAATTTTAAGTTCTGTTATTAGGCACATAAGTATTTAGGTTTCTTACATTCTTTTGAGGAAGCAACCTCTTTATCATTATGAAACGAAAATTTTTATCCCTAACAGATTTTACTTTGCAACCTACTTTGTCTGATATTAATATAATTACTTCAGCTTTTTTTTAACCAACATTTTTAACGAGCATATCTTTACCCAAACATTTCACTTTAACCTAATAGTGTCTTTGTCTTTATCCATCCATTTGGTTTTAACATAATAATGTATTTATATTTCAAGTGAATGTCTTAGCTTGGGGGTATAGCTCAGGGGAAGGGTATGTGCCTAGCGTGTGCAAGGCACTGGGTTCAATCCCAAGCACCAAATCAATTCAATCCAAGTGAGTTTTCGTTTGGTACCGGGGATCGAACTCGGGACCTTGTGTTTGCGAGGCAGGCAGTGGAACCACTGAGGTAAATCCCAGGCCCTCAAGTGAGTTTCTTGAAGGTAGCATATAGATGAATGTTTTAATGGGAGTTTGTTAATCATGGATGCTTACTGTGATTATTGATATGCTTTGGTGTAAGTCTACTTTCTTACTATGTAACTTTATTTGTTCAATCTTCTTTGCTCCTTTGTCTTTCTTCTGACTTCTTTTGGAAATAGTACTTTTCATTTATTAGTTTTTGTTTCCTTTGTTGTCTTAATTAGTTATAAATCTTTATATTGTTATTTTAGTGGTTGCTTTTATTTTTTAGAATTTACAGTTCAAGAAAATCTCACTTTATGTGGCAGTGTTGGACTATAAAAATGATATTTCAAGATGAACTGTACAAAGAGATTTTAATAATTAATGAAAAAAGTTATAGGGCTGGGGATTTAGATCAGTGGTGCCACTGCCTGCCTTGCAAGCACAAGGCCCCAAGTTTGATCCCCAGTACCAACCCCCCAAAAAAACCCCTGTTATAAATGTTCCATGACTTTGAAAATCTTTCTCAAAATATTAAAAACTCTCATCATCATTTATAAATGCACAAGGAAATTAAAAACATAATAAAATGACTATTTAGAATACTGTAATTTAAAACATTAGAAACACTGAGCATTACAGCACAGTAGTTTGTTTAAAAAATTTATCAAGAAGACTTTCCCTCACCACAATACAGAGTAGGCACAACTTGAGTAGACATACCTCTAGGTACAACTAAAACTTCTATACATTATATATAAACGAACATAGGAAGAGTCTAAAAGCTGGAGAAGACAGACTAGAGTATCTAGGAAACTTGGAACACAAAGAACAAGGTGGTTTTGAGTTCCTTGGGTTTTTCTCCTGCCTCATGTACCTCACACACGGAGATGAAGAAAAAAGAAACCCCCAAATGCCAACAGGAATAGACACCAAGAAAGCTCCAGTGAAACCTGTGCTTTCTAGCCCAGTTGAGGCAGGATAGGAGAAATAAAGATAGGTAGAAAGGAGACAAGAAAAATGATAATTTAATATTATACTTTTAAGAAAAACTGTAGCTTTGACACACAAAAGTTACCAAGCTTACAATGCCCCTTCTCTTCCAGAAATTAATGTAAATTAATCCTGCACGCTTCCTCCTACAGACCTCCATCCTTAAGGCAAACATGTGCACATGGTTTGCATTCTAACTTGGTCCACCCAATGGGCAGCCTGACAGACGGTGGGAATACACATCCTAGATCACTCATATTGAACACATCACACTCCCTACACCCTCCTCAACTCCAGACCATAATACACCTCTCTCGAGGGCCAGAATTCTTTCTCCATGTGTAAATCTTCCTAATAAACCTTTTTTTGTGTGTGGGGGGAGTCTGGGGATCAAAGCCATGCCTTATGCATGCTAGGCAAGCACTCTACCACTGAGCCATACTCCCAGCCCTTAATAAACCTTTTTATGCCTGTCACTAATGCATCCTGAACATTCTTTTTCTGTGACAGGAGGCAGTAAAGCTATAACCTATTCTATGTATGAGTGAGTTGAGTTCACCACTTCCTCTTTGGGGACCGTCCTTGGACCACATCTGATGACAAAACAAGCAGGGAAAGGGTGGACTACTAAGAAAGAACACATTTGCAATAACTATTATATTCCAGCCAGACACCACAGAAAAAACTGTGGTTCCACCCCACTCCCATACCCCCAGCCACCAACAGATGATAAGTAGGGAGCTTGGAGTTCTATAGCAGGAAGGCAACGAGGAGGGTGGTGTCAGAGAATGCCAACTCAGGAGCCAGGAGTCCCATTTCTGCTGACCCATAATAAGCTCCCCTCCCTGTTGTAGCTAACAGTGGAGATCACATGGAGAGCTTGGACTTGCCATTCCCGCAGTATTGACTTCCTTTCTCTGCTAGGGTGGTATCAGAGACAATGGCAGCTCCTTAAACTGGGAAATGTTCCTTCTCCTCCCGTTCTCTGGATAGAATCATGTAGACTTAGAGTTAAATATTCATGCAGTTGGTAGAATTTTCCATGAAATAATCTGGATCTGAAGTCTCTTTTGAGGGAAATTTTAAGATTAAAAATTTATCTTATATAAAGAAAAGCCTAAAATCAACCCAAAAAAGGACTCTTAGAGCTAATAAACCAGTAGGGTAAGATTTCAGGGTATAAAATCAATATACAAAAACCACTTATGTTTCTATATACTAGCAGTAAATACTCCAAAAATGAATTTAAGACAACAATCCTCCTGAACCGTGGTGGGGCATCACTATAATCCCAGCACACTGGAAGGCTGAGACAGAAGGACTGCAAGTTGGATTCCAGCCTGGACAATTTAGTGACTTAGTGAAACAGTCTCAAAAAGTGGGGTGGGGAGCTGGCTGGGAATGTAGTTCACTGCAAAGGTTTTAGGTTCAATCCCCAGTATCGAAAAAATAAACAGCATCAAAAACAATAGAGTGCTTGGGAATAAATTAACAAGTGAAATGCAAGACTGAAAACTAAAAATATTGTTGAAAGAAATTAAAGAAACCCCAGTAAATGGAAAAGATCACCCGTGTTTATGAATTGGAAGACTTAGATTTGTTAAGGTGGTAATATTCTTCAACTTCTCTACAGAGTCAAGCCAATCTCTATCAGAATTCCAGCTGCGTTTTTGGATGAAATGGGCAATCAGAGCCTAGAAATTTATATGGAAATGGAAATGTATAAGAATGATCAAAACAATCTTGAAAAAGGACAAAGCTGGAGGACACACTTTCTAATTTTAAAACTTACTATAAAACTATGGTAATCAAGACAGTATATTAATGGTACGAGAATATATATATATATATATATATATGTATTAAAGGCCTAGCAATAAATCCATACATCTAGTGATTTTTGATGAGAGTGCCAACTCAATTTACTGGGGGAAAGAAAAGCCTGTGCAACAAAGGATGCTGGGACAACTGAATATTCACATATAAAAGGGTGAAGTTGGAATTCTCCCTCACCCTGTATACAAAAATGAACGTGAGTGTGGGGGCAGGTGTCAGGACAAAACCTCATCAGTTAGCTCTTATGGATGGTGGCCCAGCAAAGGCAGTAGCTGAGATCTGTTCTACCAAAATTATTAAAAGAGGCAAACTCAAGAAACAACAATGACACTAATGATTTCAGTGATGCAGCAAATGGACCAGCATCAAGAGTATTGGTGAGGGAAGGCAAGGGAAAGGGAAGTAAAAGGACTAAGATATGATATGTATATGGACCAACTCTCCATGGCTAAGGTATTGATTATGTGTTACAAACATGTACTAAAAAAAAATCTACAGGGCCAGGGATTTAACTCAGGGGCACCATGTCTGCCTCACAAGTACAAGGTCCTGAGTTTGATCCCTGGTACCAACAAAACAAAACAAACAAACAAAACAAAACAAATCTATATTAAAAAAAGATTTGGTGAATACTGGATGTCAGTGTCATGAGCCAAGGGAAAAAAGAAGCCTCTAAATAGAAAAGAAAAGCAAGATTGCCAAAAAAGTAACAGTGAAAAGAGAGGAAACAAGATGGCGCTACTGAAAATACCAGAGATGAGACATAGTCAAGTAATTAAAGAAAGAAATCTAATGAGCATAAGTGGGCACCATTCCACTCAGATGATGGAACGTCAGATAATTACCAAGTCTAAGATCCTAGAATAGCTTGGAAGATCCTGGAACCTAAAGCAAATAGATTAGCACAAAACAATAGACAAGGTGAGATAGAGAAAAGAGATGATGGAGATGAAGTTTCTAGTATGAGAATTGAGGGTGGTAAGTTCCTTTTTAGGCTAAGGAAGAGGTCAGGCCAAAGACAGGGAAGAGAAAGAGGCAGAGGAAATCCTTCAATGAACTTGTGTTATTCACATGGTTATCAAGAAAATGGTGAAAGGAGTGATCAACCATTTCAAACAATGTAATATCAGGATAATGCATTAGTGTAATGATAATATCAGCGTGCAGGTATCTCTTCTGGAAGAAATTTAAAAAAGAGTATATTAAGCCACCAAAGGACCATTTTAAGACAAAGATGTATGAACATGGTTTCTTGTCTATTTTTCTGTTTGACTGTTGGTTTCCACCAGATTAAGCTTCTCACTATAAACTTGAATCTCATTTCAGAGGCACTGAAAGGTAGCATGGAAATGGAAATTATAGAAGGGAACATGAGACAAATGATGGAAGCAAATAAGGCCAATTTCTGACTTTCCTCCACCAATTATGCCACAAACAGACTTCTCTCAACTGATTGATTGCTCACAATTCATACCACACCAAGTGTTACGGTTTAGATCTAGAATGCCTCCCAAAGGGTCATATGTTCAGAGATGAGGCTTTTGGAAGGTGATTGATTGTGCCAGCACTATATCATCAGTGTATTCATATCATTCCACTGCACTGTGGATTGTGAATGCGCGCATAGCTGAATGTGTTGTTAGGAGGTGGGACTACATTGGAAGAAGGAGGTTAGTGGGGATGTGACGTGAAAGGGCATATCTCCCTCCTCAGTTCTACCCTTCTCTGTCTCTGCTTCCTAACTTGCATGAAGTGAGCAGCTTTCTTCCATCAGACCCTTCCACCATGCCCTTCCTGCCTTGAAGCCAGGAAACTTGTGGACTGAATCCTTTAAAAGTCATGAGCCAAAATAAACCCCTTTCCCTTTTAGTTGTGGGTGTCTGGTATTTTGTCCCAGTGACATAAAAGTTATTAAAACACTAAGCTGGAACAAGTAATCTTCAAGCAATGTCTAGAGAATTGTCTGTCACTTTGCCTGATTTGGACTCAGAACATTGGTGTCTGTTTAAGTAATCCGTTTTACTCCATTCAGATTGCTTTAACAAAATATCCTAAACTGGGCATCTTGCAAAAATAAAAATTTATTTCTTACAATTCTAGAGGTAGGAAGTCCAAGATCAAGACACTAACAGATTTGTTGTCTATAAGGGATTTTCCCCTCATTTATAAATCACACCTTCTTGCTGTGTCCTCATATGATAGAAGAGGTGAAGGATCTGGCTCAGGCCTCCTTTATAAGGGCACTAATCCTATTCACATAAATTCTCCCCAGTTACCCAATCACCTCCTGAAGGTCCCAGCTCTTAATGCCACTACCTTAAAGGTTAGAATTTCAATGCATTAATTTTTGGGGTGTGGGATAGGGGCACAAACATCCAGATGATAGCACTTGGACAGAAGTAAAAAAGAGATGTCATCTACTCCCTATGAAATGGAAGGTATCATGTCTATATCTGATGAGACATCCAGTCAACTACTTCCTCCAGAAGAATAAGAATGAGAAGAGCTTGATTTTTTAAATGAAGAAATGAAATATATAGAAAAAGGATCAAAGATGCATTTATTGATTGGTTCAATAATGATTCAGATTAGGGAATCAATGATTAGAATTTAAACAAGATTTTGATTGTAATTCACTGTGCCGTATGGGAGAAAACACCCTGGAGGTAAACAAATAAACAACTACATGTCTCAGGCAAAACTTGTGCGAGAAAAATCTTTGCCTACCCTTCCAACAGAGTATTAATATCCAGAATACATTAGAACTCAAAAAATTTAGTTTTATTTTTATGGTACCAAGTATCGAACTCAGGACCTTGCATTTGCAAGGCAGGCATGATGCCATTGAGCTAAATCTGGGGCCCTGAAAATTTAATACCAAAAGAACCTGCCTAAATAATACCATCAATAAGTGGGCAAATGAATTAAACAGACACTTTCTCAACAGTATTACAAATGGCCAGTAGGTATGTAAAAAAAATGTTCAGTATCTTTAGCTATCAGGAAAATGCAAATCAAAATCATAGTGAGATTCTATCTCACCCCAGTCAGAGTGGTTATCACCAAGAATACAAAAAAACAGCCAGGCGTGGTGGTGTATGACTCCCAGCACTCTGGAGGCTGAGGCAGGAGGGCTGTCATGAGTTCGAGGCCAGCCTGGGCTACATAGTGATTTCAAGGTCATCTTGAACTACATACCAAGACCCTGTCTCAAAAAAAACAAAACCAAACCCAAAAAACACCCCCAAAATAACAATAAATATCGTCTAAGATGTGGTGTAGGAGGAAAAAGAACCATTTTATACTCTTGGGGTCATCATGTTGAGCGTAATACGGCAGACACAGAAAGTCAAATACCACATGTTTGCTCTCATAAGTAAAATCTAAAAATAAGTAAGTCAATAAGCAAAGAGACAAATAAATAAAAGTAGAAGGGAGGCTGAGAAGAAGAAGGACATTGGGGCCCAGGGGGAGAGGAGTAATTGGAGCAAGTGAAAATGATGGAAGTACGTTACATGCATGTGTGAATATGCCACAGTGAAACCCACTGTTTTTATCACTAATATGCACTAGTGAACACATGTATGTACAGCCAAACTTGCTAAAGGTATCAGCATGATATATCAATGTTAATATTATGAACAGGATTTATGAGTACAGCGGATGAAAATAAACACAGCTAAAGGTCAGTAATTGTTTCTTGCCAACATCTGTCGGCTGACATTTGAAAAAGTATGTCTTGCTGCTGTTATTTCCTTCAGCTTGAGGGTTAATGTTCTGAAGTTTTCTTTTTTGGTGCTGGGAATCAAACCTAGGGCCCCAGCAGATGCTAAGTAGCCACTCACCACTGAGCTACACCTCTAGCCCTGAAATTTTAAACATAAGTAATGTTAAATTTGAAAAATTCCCTCAAATATGCTTCCTGATAGTTGTACCCTGAACACAAGAAGTAATTATTTTATATAAATGTCAATGAAATTAATACTTTAATTACAAAATATGTTAGTACTCACTGCCTAAAACCCTTGCTTTTTTCCAAGTGAAATTGTATAAACTCTTCAAAATAGGGCTTTTTTCATAAGAAGGAATAAAAACTTCTCCTAGAAGAAAATTGTTACACACAGGCTTACCTTATATGCTCATTATTTACCTGAATACAATCATCTCAGCTGTGTGCAGCAGCAGCCCTAGAGAAGGCTTATTTTCCCTTCCATCTGGCTCTCTACAGCCTATGGTGGGTACACAATCAGAGACTGATTGTTTCTCCTCATCCAATCACTACTACGGTGCTAGCCACTATATTTGAAACACTGTCCCAATATTTTTTATTTTCTCACTTTTTCATCCCACATCATGCCTTCATCCAAGTTAATAATGTAAAAAGAGACAGAGTCAGAGTAGTCTGCTAGCTACCTTTAGTTCTTCTATTTAAATTTCTATGATACAAGTGGGCATAAGAAGGGATCTTTTTTTCTGCCAGTCCCCCCATGTTGTTGACAATTAAATTATCAAAAAATCCCCAAAGTTAAGTATTTGTTTCAAAGATAAAATACAAATGGCAAGGTTATATAACTATACTACGCCAAATAGGAGGGGTCAGAAATAGTCACAGCAGTAGAAAGTACAGATGGTTAAATAACAACTGAATAGTGGGGACTGTTTTTGCACAGAAGTTTGTATTACTGGGGCCGGGAATTTAGCTCAATGGTGCTGTGCCTGCCTAGCAAGTGCAAGGTCCTGAGTTCGATCCTGAGTACAAAAACAAAACAAACAAAACAACAAAACAGAAGAAGTTTGTATCATCAGCAAGAAGTGTGCTTTACTTCTTGGTTCCTCCTTTGTTTCTTCTTGGACTTTCTATCACTCTTTCTAGTCACAGCCTTTTTAGAAACCTGGTTGCAGACTGCAATCGCTTGTCGATTACTTAGAATCTGAACATTTCTCTGCTTTTTCCACGTCTATGGGGAAGGAAGCATCTTTTGATAAAGTTTCACAGGTGAAAGTCTTTACTTGTATAAATGTTATTATTATATTTGTGACCATTAGAGTCTATAAATACTATCTATCTTAAATCCTTTTTAGGGACCAATGTGGGATATAAATAAATTCTACTCATATTAGGCTAAAATTCCAAGGCCCCATTTCCTATCTTTGTACCCTACTTTGTTTCTCATTGTACCATATATCACTATTTGTCATTTTATATATTTTACTCCTTTCTTTTCTGTTTGATCACATGAATAAAAGACCCATGAGGATAGATGTTCTTGCCTATTTTTTTTATTATTATATCCTCAGGGCTGCAATATTTTTAGTATAAAGAAGTTTTATGATTCACATTTTTAAATGGGTAAATGAGTATGAATTAAACATTATGAACTAATGATAGGAACCTAACTAGCGTGTGTGATATTAGATCTGTGAGAAAATGTTTTTAGAGTTCTAAATAACAAACATCTAAGTCAACATGAGAAAAACAAGCTATTTGTAGGAGATTATTTATTTGCTTTCACTAAAGTGTAGATGAAAATAATAAAAAACCATGAGTTAAGGTACTGATGAAAGCAATGGTTTTGTCCATTAAATATTAATCAGGAGAATGCAATCAGAGCTATATGGCTTTAAGCATTGAGTCTATGCACAGGCAAGTCTTATTTTTAGCCTCTCCCCTATGAGTACTACTGCTGTCAAACTCATGCCCCTTGATTCTAATTCTGTGCTCAACAGGTCATAATTACACTTATGTAATTGTACTTTTCATATAGGGCTGCTTAAAGGGGGGGGGGAATCAATCATTTAGCATATGTTTACTGAACTCCTACTGTGTCTCAAACACTATGTTAAGTCGTAGGCATTGAATGGAAAAGTAACATACATAGACTCTACATTCTTGACATTTAAAGATTTTTTTGGGGGGGGTAGACTTAAATGAATAAACTCACAACAAATAGTCACAAATTACAATATATTTTCTAAAGGAAAAAGACAGATTCTATTCCATTCAGCGATCAAGGAAAACTTCTGAGAAGCTAATGGTCAAGGTGAGGCATTCAAAAGCCTGGAAACAATATTCTAAGAAGAGGAAACAGCAAGTGTCATGGGTTTGAGGTGAGAAAGAACTGCACGTTTGAGTAACTGAAAAGTGTTTGTCTATAATATTATACAGGATGATAATTATGAGTATACAGGCAGGAGATGAATCATAACGAAGTTTTGTGGCCAATGTTAAATAGTTTGGAATTTATTTGATGTTCCAATGCAGTACCTTAAAAGATTTTAACCAGTAAAACGATGTGATCTAATTTTCAATTTTAAAAGATCACTTTTGTTGCTGTGAGGAAAATAGACTATTACATCCTCAGGTCTAGAACATTTTTTTTTTTGATGCTGGGGATCGAACTCGGGACCTTGCGCTTGCGAGGCAGGCACTGGAACCACTGAGCTAAATCCCCGACCCTGGAGTTTTTTGGGGTTTTTTTGGTACCAGGGATTGAACTCGGGTCCTTGTGCTTGCAAAACAGGCCTCGAAACCACGGAGCTAAATCTCTGGCCCTCTAGAACATTTTTAGTATAAAGAAATTTTATTATTCATATTTTCAATGGGTAGATGACTATGAATTAAACATCATGAACTAATGATAGGAATCTAACTATCTTTAGATCTGTGAGATCTTTTCCTGTTGAAAAGAGTAGGCCCAAAACATCCCATGAAGAGGCTATTGAAGTGATATAAAATATAGATATTGGTAGCTTAAGGCACAGTGGTGGCAGAGGAGTGTAGAATGAAAAAATCCAGATATGAGCCCTGAGGAATGGTCACTTAGGCATTCTGTAGGAAAGGGAGGTGTTTCAAAAGCCAAAAAAAAAAACTGGTTCCAAGAGGGGGCAAATAATCAGGTGTCAAAAACCGTGGAGAGGTTGAATTAGATAGGAATGAAAAGTATGTCAAATTGATATGGCAGCTTGGTGATCTTTTCTGACCCCTAAAAGAGGAATTTTAGTGGATACAGAAGATACATCAAAGTGGGCCAAAGAGGGAGTATAGGCTTTCTCTTTTTGGCACGTCATCACTGCTGGAGAAAAGAGTACTGACTAACAGATGAGAAAATATCTATTTCAAAGTCTTAAAGACATGCAAGGTAAGGAATCATCAGCCTACAACCTGTGAGATTACAAAGATTAAAGCGCTGAAATTAGTTTTGTTCTGAAGACAATCGCAGAATTTAAAGACTTTGAAGATTTCAATTATGCAGAAGTCACCTGAAACAGGGTTTAAAGACAAGCCCACAGGGATCAACTAAAGGTAGGAAGTCTAAAAGGGAATCATTTCTCTATTAAATTGACACCCAAAAGGAATATGTCCTCAGAGAAGGAAGACTTAACTGGCTTTCCAACCTGCTCCCCCAGGGGACTGAGAAGAATACTTTCTTGGTGGTGCCAAGTGGGATAGAGAGGAGGAAAATGGTCTAGCAGTTAAATCCTGCAGCCTGATTCCTACTGCCTGAGTGAATAAGCCTAAATAAACCCCTAGTCATAAATTTAAAGTGACTCTGGCCTGCTAATGTTCCCAGACATCTAGCAAAAGCAAATAGAGCCTCTGTGAAGAAATTCACCTTTGTCTTAGATCTCAAAGAATTTACTCAAATTATTTTTACAAGGTAAGTGAGCAGTTCATAAAAAGTTAATCAAACAAAAGAATGAATTATCACAAGTGAGAACCAGCAAAAATAAGAGGTGGCAGATCCATATTCTGAAGTAATTTAGAACCTGGAGTTCATTAAACACAGAATATGAAGAACTAATCTTAGTATATTTGAAGAAACATATGTGCAAAGAAACAGAAAGTCTAAAGAATAAACACATTTGAAAAAATACTTTATTGAACTTCTGGAAGTAGAAATATCATAGTTAAAATTAAGAACTCAGTAAATTGAAGAGATCAGCAGCAAATTAACTACAATTAATTAGAGAATTGGTGAATTGGAAGACAGTTCACAAGAAATTACTCAGAATTACAGAAAGACCAAATATTTAAGAGGGTACAAACTACATTTTTAGACAAGCCGCTATAGTATAGTAAGTTTCAAATCAATGTGTATAATATGACATATACTAGGTATTATAGTATGTATTTTATTTCTGAAGAAAAGATAAGAGAGGTCAAATAGGAAAAGAAATTTGGAATTCAGACTGATCCTGTTAGAAGGTCAAAGTAAACATTTAATCAGAGTTCCAGAAGGAAAGGTGAAGGATAAAAAGACAGAGTCAATATTTTAAGAGGTAATAAGTAAGGATTTTTCAGAACTGAAGAGATAACACCAGAGTAGAGCAGCCAGGAGAAGGGTGGGGTGTGATGGGGGGATTACTTTTAAAGAAGGGACAGACACTAACTACATAGCTAACTTGACAACTGACTCCCAGCAACAACAGTGTAAGTCACCAGACAGAAAGCCAATTTCAATAGGCTACATACACTGCGTTTTCATTCATATAACATTCCTGAAATGACACAATTATAGAAACGGAGGAAAGTTTGGTGGTTCCCAGGAGTGAAAGGAGCATTGGGGAAAGTGGGTGTAACTATAAAAGGGCAACATCGGGGATCCTTCTGGTGATGAAAACTAGGGGGAATCTAGGTAAAACATACAGGAGATGCTTTAAAAGCTTAATTTAAGAATTTATAAAAAGAGGTGGCTTGAACAGTGCTTGCACTCTTCCATTGTATAGCTTATGGAGTAAGCATCTTTTCTATGCATTGGTGATTTGTCATGGTACCTACTTTGTGGTGCTATAGATTGAACTCAGGATCTCCTACCTGCTAAGCGTGCACTCTGCCACTGAACAGCATCCCCAGCCCTGTCGTGGTATTTTCTAAATTTGAGCCACTTTTCACATTTTGTCTTTTGTGTTTTGAATATCATGAAATGTCATCAAGAGTGCCTTTAATGTGAAGAGTTTTCATTTCACTTTGGTTGATTTTTTTGTTTTCATTTGTTTTTACTAGCATCACTTCTGGGATTCTGTCTTTTTAATCACAGTTACTTTCCTCACTTGTGTTGATAAGTTTACTTCTGCTAGCTTCCTCTGCTGTATATCTACAGTTTTTGGAATGGCGTCAACATTTTCATGATCAACTGTTTCTTCTATGACTCCATATACATCATATTGAAATTTTGCTTCCAGTTTTCTCATTTTATTTTTCTTTATTGCATCCTGATCTTTGTCGGCCAGATCTCTCCTTTTCTTACCAATTTTTATGAAATGCCACTTGGGTTTATCCCTGGGATTCATGGAATCAACACAGCTGCAAGCTTTGCATCTGTGCATCAACTGAATAAGAGCTGCCAGTGCTCATCTGTTATTTATTTAGTTATTTGTGCACTGAAAAGTTAGCAGAAAATTCTACACTTTATGCAATTACTTACAGTTAATATACTGTGACAACTAAAATTTGAACTGTGTTGTTGAAGGTCTGGTGTTACTTTACCAAACTGGACTAACTGAAATTTGTGTGTGTGGGATGATGCAAAGTGGGAACTGCCTGTATACATGTTTTACTTATTAGACACTACCCTCAAATGATGATACATAACACTTCACATAGAATATGAAAACCTTTTAATATTATACTTCCTTTCTCCCCTCCCAACATTTGTGCTATTTTTATTATATGTTTTACATTTACATATGTTATAAGCCCATAAAATAGCAGTAATTTCAGGCAGTTTAAGAGATTTCAGGAACAAGAAAATAGCCTTTAATAGTCAAATATTTATGATTTCTAGTGCTCTGCATTCCTCTGTGTAGATCTCAATTTTAAAATCTGCATTCATTATTGGAGGGCTTCCTTTAACCTATCTTGTGTCGCAGGTCTTCTAGTGAGGAATTCTTTCAGTTTTTGTATATCTGAGAAAGTCTTTCTTTTGCATTTATTTTTGAAAGATATATTTACTGAGTAAACAAGTCTAAGTTGACTTTTATTTTACTTCTAATACTTTAAAGATGTGCTTCCACTATGAGAAATCTCAAGTTTTCTGTATACAATGTGTTTTCCTCTCTAAGATTTTCTCTACCACTAGTTTTAAACCATCTGAGCATTGTCTTAGTTGCTTTCTCATTACCAGGACAAAATACTCAGTGAGGAAGTCCATCATCCATATCCAGAACTATGCTAAACCAATCAGTGGAATGATTTAAGATTTTCTCTATCACTGGTTTTAAGCCATTCGAGTATTGTCTTAGACACTCTCTTGTTGCTGGGACAAAATACCCACCACCCACAAGTTAAAGGAGAAAAGTTTATAAGATATAAATCATAACGAGTATCTTGTGCCTTGATATTTTCTTCATGTACCTTGTGCTTGAAGCTTGTTAATCTTATAATTTTTAATGCTTACTACTTAACACACTGCCTGACATGTTGTAGATAAATGCATAAATATATCCTGAATCAAACTCAACAATTTTATAAGATGAATCAACTGAATGAATGCATTTATTTAGATTTTTTTTTTCAGTACTGGTACTATGGCTTATATCTAGATATCCTCCTGGAGCCTGATGTGCTCATTTCTGGATCTTGGGTATGTGATACTGGATCAGTCCACTGACTGGTTTAGGATAGTTCTGGGTGTGAGCGATGGACTTATTTACTGATGACGGAAGACCCACCCTGGGTGTGGTTGGCACCATCACCATGCCCTGAACTGTTTTTCCTCTGCTATGCCCCTCTGGCATGCCACCCTGCCTTGGAGTCAGCCTACTATGGATTGAAACCTCTTCAAACTGTGAGCTAAATAAACCTTTCTTCCTTTGAATTGTGGGTGTCAGGTATTGTGCCTCAGTGATGAGAAGTAACTAAGACAACAGGACTAGATCCAGTGCCTCCCGCAGGCACTCTATAACTGTACTATATCCCCAGCCCTCTAATATGTTAAACTAAAATAATTTTACCTACAAGTTACACCTTTTTTTGTGGGCTGCTCCTCACTTGATCTACACCCACCTCTGTACCTTGCACTTTAAACTCCAGTAAATTGGAATTATTTTAAGTTTTCTAGTCATGTTTTTTTATGCTTATATACCATTGCATAGGCTATTCCTTCTGCTCTTATCTGCCTGGAGAACTATTCATTCTTTAAGCTCCTGCTCAGATAGTTCATTTTCCAAGGAATTTGAGACTTCATTGACTCAAATCCCTTTCCTATCTGTGAATACATTCATATGTCACTGAATGACAGTTAATATATATTTAAAGAAATGGATCATTAGGTTACCACATTATTGTGTGAGCATTATAGAATGTACTTACACAACCCTGATGGTATAACCTGAGCTTTGTGATAGAGCCTTGTATATGTGGTCCATTGTTGACTGAAATGTTACGTGGCAAGCAACTGTACTTCCATCATTTTCCATTGTAATCCCATCACTGGATTTAATACATTTGTCTATCCCAATATTTCCCTTTCTTAGTCCAAGGCCAGGACATTGAAATGCTCAGGAAATATTACTTGAATGTATGGAAGTTTGGAGAAATTTAATAAAAGAAAGAGAGAAATTAGGAAAAAGTGATATGATACTGAATTCAATTGTTTTTAAATAAAAGAAATTTTGAGGTACCTAAACAGAAAAAAAATGTACAAACCTTAAGTGTACATTTCCATGATTTTCCCCAAACTAAATGCATTCATGTAACCAATACCCAGAGCAAGAAATTGAACGTTATCAAAGCACCAGAAAACCTGCCTTGTTCTCTTTTCCAGTCATCACCCCCCTCCCCTGTGACCATTATTTTGACTTTTAACACCAAGGACAAGTTTTGCCTGCCTGACAAAATCCATATTATAAGCAAGACTGGATCAAAATTTGTTACTTGCACAAGACTACTACTACTAATTGCTAAGATCTATTAAGCATTTCCTATTTATTAAGCACTGCTCTAATTGCTTTACACGTATTCACTAATTTATTTTCATAGCCACTCTGAGAAGTAGATACTATAATTATTCCTCGTTTACCAATGAAGAACCTTGAATACAGGGAAGTTAAACAATCTGCTCAAGGACATAAAGCAGCTAAGTGGGAGAGCTAGTGTTTGAACCCAGATAGTATCCAGAGTCTGTGTCATGCAATGCACAAACGTCATTAAGCAAAATATGACATCAGCAACTTAAAAACTGTTACTATTATGGCCTGCTGTTGGAAAATATAAATGTCAGAGCAAAAGATACCTGGATTTAGGGTCTCATTGATACTAGTGGTCAGATATTTGTTCATCCACTGAACAAATATCTCTTCAGTGCCTACCATGGGCCAAGCACTGTCTTGGTGCTTAGGATATATCAGTGAACAAATCAAAGATCCTTTCATGCAAATGTCAGTGGGCAGGTATTGTGGATTGAATTGTATTTGTCCCAAAGATACATTCAGATCCTAAACCCCAGTACCTATGAATGTGAACTTATTTGGAAATTGGGTCTACACAGATGTAATCAAATTGAGATGAGGTCATATTAGATTAAGATGGGGTTCTAATTCAACAACCGATCTCCTCATAAGAGAAGAGGAATTAAGGCACACAGACATACATAGAGGGAAGACAGCAATGTGAAGATACAGACAGAGGAGGAGCAGAGCTGCTCCCAGTGCAGAGGAGGTGAATCTTCCGGGCTGCAGTACTACAGCCACCAGCACAAAGGAGATGAGCTGTGGAGGTGCCAGCAGCACCCCCCCCCCCCCACGACTGAAATGAGAAGACACTTAAGTCTCAAAACCAGACTTCCAGGTCACCTAAAGCAACCCCAAAAAGAAATGTGATGGAGCAATCTGATACTCAACCACCTGGACTCCCTGAACTGGCAATGAAAGAGGATCTGGAAAAAATAAAATCAGAAATTATTTCTCAGATAACAGCAGAGATTTTGCCCTTAGTGCAAGAACTGATTAATAAATCTAGAGAGGACACACATAAAAAAATAGAGGAGCTGAGGAACATGATGGAATCGCAACATAGGAAACAAATGGAATCTATAAAACAGATGCATACAGATTTCCAGGAGATTAAAAACTCCATTGAAAGTTTACACAGCAGAATGAGCCAAGGTGAGGACAGAATTTCAGATATAGAAGATAAGATTGCAATTAGTGGCCAAGAAAAGAAAAATTTCTCTAAAATAGTATGGGATGACGAGAAATCAATCCAGCAGCTGCTAGACGATGCAAAGAACAATAACAAAAGACTAATTAGAGTCAATGAAGAAACAGGAGAGAATGCAGACAACATAAAAAAGCTGTTCACAGAAGTGACGGCAGAAAACTTCCCAAGCAGGGGAAAAGAACTTGACATACAGATAAGTGAGGCATATAGGACTCCAGCTAGCCTTGATCCAAAAAAAAAAAACTACACATAGGCATATAATAGTTAAGATTTCAGAAACCCAACAGAAGAACAAAATTCTACATGCAGTGAGAGAAAAGAAACAAATCACATGCAAAGGAAAGCCCATCAGAATCACAGCAGACTTCTCAGAGCAAACGCTCAAGGCAAGAAGAGCTTGGAGTGACATATTCCAAGCCCTAAAAGAAAACAGCCTCCAACCCAGATTGGTGTACCCTGCAAAACTATCTTTCAAAATTGATGGAGAAATAAGATACTTTCATGACAAAGAGCACTTTAGGAACTTCATGAATACGAAACCAGCACTCTAAAAAATTTTAGACAATATCCTAGGAAAAGACAACAAGGACCACAACCCCAGGAGGCCCAGCAGAATGAATGCATCAGGCACAACACAAAATTAAACACAAATGAGGAAAATCCAACAAAAAGAAAAAGTCATGACAATGATAAGTCAATATGTATCAGTTATAACCTTCAATGTTAATGGTCTCATTTCACCAATCAAAAGAAATAGACTGGCAAAATGGATCAAGAAGCAAGATCCAACAATAGGCTGCATACAAGAAACATACTTAATTCAAAAAGACCTCATAAACTGAAAGTTAAGGGGTGGAAAACAATACTCCATGTGACATGAACCCCCCCCCCCCAAAAAAAGCAGGAGTAGCAATCCTGTTTGCAGGTCAACTGGATTTCAAACGAACACTGATTAAGAGAGACAAAGAAGGACACTGCATCGTTGTAAAGGGAAGAATCCAAGAGGAAGAGATGACAGTCATAAATATCTATGCACAAAACACTGGTGCACCCAACTATATAAAACAAATACTAACAGACATGAAAAATCAAATAAGCACTAATGCAATAGTAGTGGGGACTTCAACACCCCACTGTCACAAATAGATAGATCAACTAGACAAAAAACAAGCAACAAAATACTAAAACTCAATCAAACTCTTGAACAAATGAACTTAACAGATGTTTACAGTGTGTTCCATCCCACAAAATCAGAATACACATTCTTTTCAGCTGCACATGGGTCGTTTTCCAAAACAGACCACATACTCGTGTATAGAACACAGTTAAGTAAGTGCAAAGGAATTGAAGTTATACCCTGTATATTATCAGATCATAGTGTGATGAAATTGGAGATCAATAGAAAAAGAAACAGCAAGAATTTAATAAACACATGGAAATTGAACAACACACTCCTGAATAACCAATGGGTCACAGAGGAAATTAAAGAATCAGACAGTTCCTAAAATTAAATGACAATGAAAATACAGCATATCAGAATCTATGGGACACAATGAAAGCAGTCTTACGAGGAAAATTCATAGCAGTGACTACGCATATTAGGAAAACAGAACAAGCCCAATCAAACAACCTGATGCTGCACCTCAAGCTTCTATAAAAAGAAGAGCAGGACAACCCCAGAGCTCATACAAGGGAGGAAATTGTAAAGATCAGAGGAGAAATCAGTGCAATGGAGACTAAGAGAATGATACAAAAAAATCAGTGAAGCCTGGAGTTGGTTCTTCGAAAAAATCAACAAAATTGATAAACCCTTAGCCAACCTTATCAGAAAAAGGAAAGAAAAGGCCCAAATCCATGCAATTAGGAATGAAAAGGGTGAAATTACAACAGACCCAGCAGAAATTCAGAGGATCATCAATACCTACTTCCAGAACCTATATGCCAATAAGATGGACAACACAGAAGAAATGGACAGATTCCTAGATACGTATGAATTACCAAAGTTGAACGAAGAAGACCTGAAAATTCTGAACAACCCAATATCAATGAATGAAATTGAAAACGTAATTTAAAAGCTTCTCAACTAGGAAAAGCCCAGGTCCTGAAGGCTTCACCGCTGAATTCTAAAAGACATTTAGAGAGGAACTACTGCCACTACTGTTTAAACTCTTCAATGAAATTGAAAGGGAAGCAATACTCCCAAATTCATTCCTGGAAGCAAGCATCACCTTGATCCCCAAAGCAGAGAAAGACCCAACAGAAAAAGAGAACTATAGGCCAATCTCACTAATGAACATAGATGCAAAAATCCTTAATAAGATACTACCAAATAGAATGCAGAAGATTGTCAAGAAGATCATACACCCTGACCAAGTGGGATTCATCCCAGGGATGCAGGGATGGTTCAACATACGCAAATCAATCAAAGTAATACACTATATCAATAGAGCCAGGGACAAAAACCATATGATCATCTCAATAGATGCAGAAAAAACATTTGACAAAGTCCAACACACATTTATGATAAAAACCCAACAAAAAATTGGAATAGACTGTCTCTACCTCAATCAGATAAGGGCCATCTATGAAAAACCAACAGCCAATATCATACTAAATGGTCAAAAACTGAAATCCTTCACACTAAAATCAGGAACAAGACAAGGATGTCCACTATCACCACTCTTGTTCAATATAGTCTTGGAAACATTAGGCATAGCAATTAGACAAGAGAAAGAAATAAAAGGAATAAAGATAGGAAATGAAGAAATCGAATTGTCATTATTTGCAGATGACATGATACTCTATATAGAAGACCCCAAGAACTCCACCAAAAGTCTTCTAGACTTAATAACCAAATTCAGTCAAGTAGCTGGTTACAAGGTCAACACACAAAAATCAATAACTTTCCTCTACATGAACAATAGGCTCACTGAGAGAGAAATAGGGCAAAAAATTCCTTTCACAATAGCATCCAAAAAACTGAAATACCTAGGAATCAACCTAACAAAAGATATCAAAGACCTCTTCTCTGAAAGCTATAGCACTCTGAAAAGAGAGATTGAAGACAATATCAGGAAATGGTAATACATCCCTTACTCCTGGGTAGGAAGAACCAACATAGTGAAAATGGCCATACTTCCAATACTCTATATAGATTCAATGCAATCCCAATTGAAATTCCAGCAGCATACCTCACAGACCTTGAGAAAACAATCTAAAAATTCATTTGGAGCAAAAAGAGACCTAGAATCACAAAAGCAATTCTAGGTAACAGAGACATGGCTGGGGGTATCACAATCCCCAACTTGAAGCTATACTACAAAGCTACTGTGATGAAAGCAGCATGGTACTGGCAAAGAAACAGACCTGAGGACCAGTGGAACAGATTAGAAGATGCAGAAACGACTCCAGACACACTCAGCCACCTCATCTTCCACAAAGGAGCCAAACACACTCACTGGAGGAAAGATAGCCTCTTTGATAAATGGTGCTGGAAAAATTGGGTTTCAACTTGCCAAAGATTAAAACTAGACCTATATCTCTCACCATGCACTAAACTAAAATCAAAATGGATTAAAGATCTAAATATTAAAACTCAAACTCTGAACCGACTAGAACAGAGGTTAGGGAGAACTCTTGAAGACATTGGTGTAGGAAAAGATGTTATGAACAAAACCTCAGTTGCCCGTGAACTAGCACAAACAATGAACAAGTGAGATCTCTTCTTATTAAAAAGCTTCTGCACAGAAAGAGAAACCACCAGCAGTGTGAAGAGACAACCCACAATGTGGGAAAAAATTTTCACCAGCGGTCCCTCAGACAAAGGTATATTATCTAGAATCTATAAATAACTTTAAAAAATCAGAGCTCCCAAATTTAACGACCCAATCCAAAAATGGGGATCTGAAATGAACAGACATTTCTCAGACAAAGAAGTAGAAATAGCAAATAAGCATATGAAAAAATTTTCAGCATCACTGGTCATTCGAGAGATGCAAATGAAAACAATGCTGAGAATCCACCTCACCCAGAAAGAATGGCTGCTATCATGAAATCAACCAATAACAAATGCTGGCTGGGCTGTGGGGAAAGAGGAACCCTGCTCCACTGCTGGTGGGAGTGTAGACTGGTGCAACCACTGTGGAAATCAGTATGGAGACACCTCAGCGAACTAGGACTGGCAGTCCCATTTGACCCAGCTATTCCCCTGCTAGGCATCTTCCCCAAAGAATTAAAAGAATCATACCACAGTGATATATGTGCACCCATGTTCACAGCAGCACAATTTGTAATAGCTAAAACTTGGAAGCAGCCCAAATGCCCATCAACTGGAGCCGGGATAAAGAAAATGGATAAAATAAAATTTATTTTTTAATAAAATGGAGTACTACTCAACCATAAAAAATGAGAAACTAGAGACATTTATAGCCAGATGGATGCACATTGAGGTGATACTCTTAAGTTAGTAAAGAGGACACATGTGTGTACATAATGAATAGTTTCTCTAGTGTGAGAAACAGAAAGTTTAAAGAAGGACTAAAAGGTATAATAGATAATGTGAAATAGGAAGAAAAGGGGCAAAAGGGAAGAGGAAGTGGGAGGGGTAGGGGAAAGGGAAGAAGGGATTGGAATTAATATGGGAAAATGGAAACAAAATCTTTGTAAATAGGGAGGGATGGAGGGGTTGAAGGGAGGGCAGGGGAAGGGGGAAAAATAAGAACCAAGAGAGATTATGTAAAGGTGCAAATTTCCAATGATGAATGTCATTATATTGTATACCTACAATGTACCAGTGAAATTAATTTAAAAAAAGAAAAAAATAGATACAGAAAGAGAGGGAAGCAGACACTGGAGTGATACATCTGCAGGCTATAGAAGGAGAAGGACTACTGTAGCCAACAGAAGTAGGAGAGCCTGATTATCTGTCAGCCTCCAGAAGGAACCAAATTCAGATGACCTTGAGTTGGGATTTCTAAGACTTCAGAACTATGAGAAAATAAATATCTGTTGTTTTAAGCTTCCCAGTTTGTGATAATCTGTTATAGAAGTCCTGGGATATAAATACAGAGCAGATAAAGAAGCAGCTAGGAGGCTATTGTCCTGTTAATGGATGAGGAGGGTCAAAACTAGTGTGGTAATGGCAGCGATGGTGCGCTGCTGTCAAATTCTAGATACATCATGAAGACACAGCTGACAATAAGATGTGGGGTGTGATCCCTGTTAGCTCTTATTATCTGTATGGATTGTGCAGATTTTACCCACATATAATATATGCCTAAAAATGTATTTTTTTCATTGCTCTAAGTATCCCAAGTTTGAGGTTACTTAAACTAGGATCATATGCCAAGACAATCACAATAAGCCTATTTGGCTGTGTGATCAAAGTGTAAATCACCTTACCTTTCTGGGCCTTAATCTCCTACATGATAAAATGAGAAGATCAGGGTCCATTGTATAACTGTGTGATTCTATCATTATCAAGTGTTTTGTTGCCTTAATATTGATTAAAGCTCCCGGAGGAGAATAAAGTGTTTTCTGACTTTCATATTGTTCCAAGTCTGTGGTAACTTTGAATAATAAAACTCTGTCCTCGTTGTTGATTCTCTGCCACTTAATACTTGAAGCATATGAAGGAGTGACCCACTGCATTTAATAGAACTGTAGCAATGCCTAGGTAATCTTTTGTGCCTTTTTTCAGCAACATGGGATGAGGGTGGGATTGGTTACTAGGGATCTGGAACTCTACTAGATATAAAGATTTGGAATTCTTAGTCTTGAAATTTCAGACACTTTTTCAGAGCATACCTTGAATTATCACCATTGATGTGTTTTTATTAATAATTTAGGAGAGCAATGAATGTATAGGGTAAGATAATAATAATACTAGTAGAAAAATGTATGTAGAATTTACTGTGTCAAGCACTCTTCTGAAAAATTTTAAACTATTAACTTAACCCTCACAATACTCTTATGAGTAAGATACACTTATTTCCATTTTGGAATAAGGAAACTGAGGCATGGAGCAATTAAGAAAGATTCCTTCAAATATCAATAAGGGAATCTTAATATATTGTGTGAAAATAAAGAGATAATTTTGAAATAATTAAAACAAATGATAAATGCAAAACAATTTGGAGATTTAATATCAAGGAAAGTTTTGTCAGAATCCCACGAAGTAAGTCTGACAGGATCCATAATAAAACATGTGTTTACATTAGATCTCTTCCTCCCTTCAGCCCTTGTTGACTTTGGTACTCTAAGGAGGAAAAGAGATAGAACGAGGCCTCAGGGCACCCCAGTGCAACCACACCAGCTCCCAAATACCTGTCAGATCTGGTTCCCAAGAAGTTTAAAATCTATCCTGGTATTGTTCCTAAGCCACTCCCTTGTTAGGACTTGATAAATTATATTGTCACTTTTTTAATGTGCTTAAATTTCCTTTTACTTGACATCCCAGAGCCAATATTTTGTTTCATTTTCATGCTTCCCAAAAATACTAGCTTTCCTACAAATCTCTTTTCTTACTATTTCAGATACCCCGCTCTCAATCTGTTTCAGGTCAGACAGCCTTGACCGGGTCCATTGTGATGACTAAAGAATCTGGATTGGGCAAACAGGCTAATTTAAAGTCTGAGATCATTTATTTGTTCAACAAAACACCGTGATTGAAACCTACAATATAATAAAACATGTGAACTTGTCACTCAACCAAATCCTGGAAGTTGCAATCCAGCTTTGCAGCATAGAGAACAATAAAAAGAAACAATTTTACACTGCTCTTAGTGTAGAACTAGTTGTCCTCAGTAGGTTTTACACTCAAACAGGCACCAGAGTGATTTAGAGAAATTCTTGAGTAATAAATGAGGAGACTATGGACTGAGTTATAAGCCTCATCACCCATAGGGGTACAGCCAGGGGACAGTGTTTTTTCTAATTGAAGGCTCTTAGAACCTTGGCCAGAGGCAGAAATACTAGCTAAACTCTGTGTTGACCTGCATAGATGCATGTGGGGGTGGAGAGGTGGGGAATGTCTCCCCCATTGTTAGTAACCCTGAACCAAATCCAGGTGACCTTCCAGAGCAAACCTTCAGAATGTCCTGTTCCGACAAGAAGCCCGGGATTAACCCCATGCCACTCCCTCTCCACCCTTCTACAGTCAGTGTCCAGGTGGCTTTATGAGTCACCCAGACCCCACTTGTGGGTGGGGATGGCTTGTGTTTTCTCACTCCTTCCCATCTGGACTCAACTCCCTTCAGGAGAGTTCCTATTTCTTGTCAGCCAGAAGCCACTGTGGTGTTTGCCCCTCCAGGCATGCTCAGTGTTCTGGCCAGGCTTTGACTTTCAGACAGGCAGCAATCTGCCAACGGAGCAAGTCCCCAGTGCCCAGGCCCCTTTAAATCGGGCCGGCCGGTTGCCAGGCAACAGTGTGGCCCGAGCTGGCGCTGCACTGCCGAGGCTCTGCCCAGAGCCTGCCGGCCAGGCAGGATCTTGGTGGCAGGCACCGAAAGAGGGGCTGCCGCCTGCTGGTGGTGGCCGGCTCCGGGGAAGAGGGGACAGGGCTCCCCAGACCGCACCCACACTTACAGGTACGTCTGCAGAAGGGAAAGCCTGGGCTACCCCGGGCTCACCACTCTTCCCCTGGCTTGGGGCTCAAGAGGTCAGGGAGCCAAGGAAGACCCCCCAAGCAGATTTCTTCTTTCTTTAGAGCCCCACGCTGGAGCTGCGAGCTTTGGGAAGGAGAAGGAAGAGGGCATGGTAGTGGGGGTGTGGAAGGAGGAGTGGGTCAAACCTGGCCAGTCCCTCACCAGCGACAGAGTCGAGACAGGGGAGGTGCAGTGGGGGCTCCAGCAGCGCCCCAACTCGGGCCACCTTCTCTCTGCTGGAAGCACCGACTGGCAAGAGTTTCAGTTAACCATTCACAGAGAAAACCTTGGAACTATGCATACAAAGGTACAGCTTTATAGCAAGAATGTGACTCCCATACTAATAAAGTCTCAGCCTTTGGAATTAAGGGGACTTCGTATCTTTTCTTCCAGGAGGAATAACTTCACACTAATGACAAAAGATTAGGGGTAATAACCATCCAGGGTTCCCAGTATTCAGTGTACTTTGTTTCCCTCTCCATATCTGCCACACAACAGAGAAGTGGACACTTAGCCCATATGTTAGACCTCTGAATTAAGGCAAAATTCAGAATCATTTCCCTTTCAATTTTTTCCCCAATTAACTGCATGCTGAGGGGGTCAAGGCCTAGGCTCCAGCTCTTTGCTAAAGTGGCTCTTGACATGTTCATTAATTACAAGCATGTTGCCTCCTTTGCCACTGGTGGCTCATTTGTCCCATAGATTTTTTTCCATTTAGTGTATTGGTACATTTTAGGCATACAATGCAGTTACATTCATCATTGGGATCTTGTACCTTTACATGATGTATCTTGGTTCTTATTTTTTCCCCATTCCCCTGCCCTCCCTTCACCCCCTCCACCCTTCCCTATTTACAAAGACTTCACTTCCATGTTTTTCCTTTTCTCATATGTTTTTCTTTTCCCTTCTTTCCTTTCCCCTTCCCCTCCCACTTCCCCTATCCCTTTAGACATTTTCTGCCTATTTCACAATATCAATTATACATTTTGATTCTTATTTACACTTTTAGTTTTTCACACCAGAGAAACTATTCAGTATTTAGACATGTGTGTCCTATTTATTTCACTTAAGTGTATTGTCCCATAGATTTTTCAAGTGAGGAGATATTGAGTTTGACTAAAATGTCACCATGATTTTTGTCCCATTTGACATTTGTATTGGTCAAGGAGGAAGACTTAATGGCATAATAGTTGGAAAACAGGTTGACAAAAGGAAAAAACTACCTCTAAGTGTCTGGCACATTAATAATAAGACAAATGACATTCAAAGTGTATCACTTGTCCCTTTAATGTACATCTCAGATATAAACATGGGTTTGGACATTCTGATTATTTATATTTCCTGATTATACTGACAGGGTGGAATTTCTTTTTCCAGTTCAAGCTGGAGAAGAACACCAATAATCAGTCCTCAGGAAGGGTAAGTACAGTAGTGTTGGGTGATATCTTGTATCTAAGGACAGAGCCTTACCCAGCATAAACCTTCAAATTTGTAACCACAATTCACTGTGCAAGAAAGACTCATAAAAATGCAAAAGAAAAAGGCCCCCCCAAAGTTTACCTGAGCCAAGTATACTTCCAGGGAAAAATAACAATCTTTTCCCTAAAATGTCACCCAAAATGTTTCATCAGCTAGAGGAGAAATTATCATTTTTTTTCTTTAAAAACCTCAATTAGAATCAAAGTGTTATATACTTTTCAGGAAGTACATTAAGGATCTTTCATGCAACAAATTTCATTAAGGGCTACTATGTGTCAGGTGACAGGAATACAAAGACAAATAAGATGTCAGGCAGTCACACCATGTTGCTGTGTATATATTAAAGGTCTGTAGGAAATGTTCTAAAAGCACAGGAAAAAAAAAGTCAAGAGTGCAAAGTCATCCTTGCTTCCCTCAAACTAATACTCCATTTGTAATATTTCAAAGAAGTTATTGGTGGCTCTGAAAATGGGCATTTAGAAATTTCTTGATAAAGCTATTGGTGAAAAATGCAAATATCTTAGGTTGTAGGGAAGACTACCACTTTTCTGCTTAGTCAATTTATCTTTCGAAATTTGGGCATATCAACAACTAAAGTAGGGTAATCATGGCTAATTCTTCCCTGGGAATACAGATTGAATTAATTTAAAATTGGAGTTTAAGTCCCTCTGCTTACTTTAATGTACCTACTTTTTTTGTGTTAGTGGACATTGAACCCAGCACCTTGTGTATGCTGAGCATGTACTCTACTACTGAGACCTACCCTGATACAAGGGCCTCCAGTTTTTTTTCCAAATTGAATTTTTCTGAAATCTGGTGACTTCGGGCTGGCAAATTGGGATCACAAATTTTTGGAGAAGGTTAGGTTGCTTAACTGACTCATTTATTAGAAAGGAGGGTAAACAAAAGTACAAAACTCATTGTTTCTAGTGCCCTAAAAATTGTGTCCATTTTAATTCTTTTCTCTTAATCACCTGTGAAATGACTCTATTTACTCTATTTTACACCTGAAAAATCTGAATCTCTCAGAAGTCTTCAGTACAGTAGTTTTAACATATGAGACCCAAGATACCTGGTCTCTTTAGTCTTTTATTCCATCATAATCCATACCCAATCCTTTCTGAAGAATTTCCTTTTCCTTCTTTCTCACAACTTCTCCCATTAAAACATATTTCACCTCAAGACAGTTCATCTGGGTCCTCCTCATTCAGGTGTCTGGCAGTGTTGGGCAGGGTGGAAGGGGGTGGACTGTGGGGATGCTCCTTAAAGGGGGAAGGTCAGAATCCCCTCGTAGGGAGAAAGGGTAACTTGCCACTATTTTGTGCCTGGAAATAGTGGAAGCAGAAAAGATGCTGAGAACCACTGCTTTTAAGAGAAAAAAATTGGACAACCGAGTGAAGAAACAAAGCTGGTGGCTTCCTTTGTAGCAGATTTCTTTCCTATTTGGGCTCAGAAGTTTTTCTGAGGGTCAAGAGAACTGAAAACATCCAAGAATAAAGGGAGCCAGTTCCTTGGGCAAAAGAGGTCCTTTGTCCTCACCTTACTGCCCCAGGCAGTGACTGAGAGCCAAGCCTTCAGTTGAGGGCAGCTCAGTGGCTGAAGGTAGTGACAGAGTCTGTTCAACACGGGTTGGAGATGACCTTTTCCAACCATCATTCCTAGTTTATAAAGTTTGAGAGCAAGGACCCTTGTGAGGTGGGAAAACGCCTCTGGGGTTCTTGCAGAATTGTTTTTGTCTGCAAAATAGTGACAAGTTTTGATTTATGCAAAGAGATAGTCCTGAAATTTGAAACCAAATTCTAATGTAAATGGGATAAAGCAACAGAGAGAAAACATCTTTGACTTCTGTCAGCAGATTCCCCTAAAGCATGTGGTTTAAAAGAAAACATTTTAGAAAACTAATAATTAAATTTCGCTCCCATCTTAATATGACCATATTCTGCAGCTTCCCACCTTGAAAATGAAAGTGAGATGGCTCTGTGGATTTCTCCTTTCATGATAAATAATAGTGTATAATTTTTCTGGAGCTGTTTGAGGATAGATATGCATTCATTTAAGATTTTTATCGAATGAGGGCCTGGGATTTAGGTCATTGGTGCAGCTGCCTACCTCACAAGCGCAAGGTCCTGAGTTTGATCCCCGGTACCAAAAAAAAAAAAAATTTTATAGAATGATATACCAATAGAGCTATAGTAAATGATTACTCTTTGCTTAGTTCTCAACATTTATATCACATCATATTACATTATAAACTCCTTTTCAATTCATTTTGTTAGTGGTTCTCAAATTCTTTTTTAGAACTCCTGGGCTGAAGTGATCCTCCTGCCTCAGCCTTATGAGTAGCCAAATTCTTTAGATAAAAGTAAAACACTTCCATAAGACAAGAAATCTCTTACTCCACAAAAAATACCCTACTACTTTGCCACTGAAAAAAAAAACAATCACCAGAGGACAAATAGTGTTGTTTTCATTGAGACACTACAACCATCAGAAATCTAGAATTAACTCACACCAGACACAAATGAATAGATGAAAGGTTTTTGTTTTTTTTTTTTTTTTTTTTTTTTTTTTGTACGGGGGATCGAACTCAGGTAATTCTGCTTTCGAGGCAGGCGGCGGAACCACTGAGCTAAATCCCCGGCCCAAGATGAAACTTTTTCTAGACATCGACACTTTAACAATTCTAGTCCCAAAGACTTCTAGGAGATCTCTTTTTAGAGACTCACTAACATTATTTTTCATTTTTAAAAATTTTGTTATTTTTGTTTTTGTTACACAAGTTTATATTGTTTTCCTCACTTTATTCTGGGTTGTTTCTTCACATTTTTTCTCCTCTCTTGGATCTCTTTTTCTCCTACCCTTCCATTATTCAGTGTACAATGTAGAGTTGGTTAGGCATTTATAATAACAAATGCTCCCAATTGCCCAGATAAAAGGGCACCCTCAACTTTCAATAATGGCTTCTGCTTTGATTTGCCTTCTGGCACAAGGAATTACCTAGTTAAGTTTATTGAGAACAAAATGGCTGTCAGGCCAGAGTAGAGGAATGTCATTATTTCAAAGCATATTCCTTGTCCTTGCCAGAGAGTACTAATGCTATACTTGTTCTGCATAAGAAACAAACAGTGCAATTGGCAAAGAGAAAATGCAATTGGCAGCTTTTACCCCAAATTTGGGAAGCTGCCCTTCAAAGAATATCTTGCCAACGAGGGGGGGGGGAGCGCGCTCAGAAACCCTTTGACCCTGCCCCTTGTAAGCCATAGGAGGGAAATTCCAAAAGGGCTTTCAAATCTTTCTCTTCTGTCCTTTGAAATGTGACATGCACTTTTCCTTACCCTCCCCCTTTCATTTTTCCTCTTTCTTTTTGTGGCCCTTTAAAAGATACCTAAGCTCTGAGAATAGTGAGTTGTTTTCTTTCAATTTGTGGAACAAAACTTAGCAGATGAACAAATAGCAATTTTAGAACGAGCACTGACCTGGGAGAAGGGATCTTGGTTTTTACCACTCTGGGCTGGTCAAGTCACTTAGTTTCGCTGAACCTGTTATAAAAGAGCTAGAATCTCCTTAGTTCTGTGAAAAGGACAGCCTTTATGGGCTTCACTGAAACAGAATTTCCTTCCTAAGCAAAATTATTAATGAAGAGAGTTTTCTATGTTAACTTCTAAATAGACCTAGACCTCTCAGGTGTTTCATTATTGCTGTCTGCAGGTATAACTTGAGTGGCCTCACCTTACTTGCTCCTGTGCTTGCCTTGTGCCTGATCAACCCTACCCATGTCTTTCATCCAGAATTAGGTAGTAGAAGGAATCATAATCTCTCTGTTATTGTTACCTGGTTAGGACCATTTTGATCCTTTACAGTATAGGTAAAAATTCAGCTGCTAAAGAATGTGACTGGCAAATGGCATTGCCCTCTTTTCTCCTATGTTCCTTTACGATTACCCTTAATAATTTGTACTCGTTTGCATTCATAATTCTAGAGAGGAAGGAAACCAGGACTACGGTAATCTTCCCTTTTAAGAGCAGATAAATCATAAATGATGGAGTAGATCAAACATAGAAGGGATTAATTAGTTCAAGAGAAAGGAGAGGAGGTTCCAGTGGTAAAAACATACCATGAATTTCATGTCTGAGTTTATCACTATGGTCTGATTGACTGAACTTTTTTCCTTTTTGTGGATTAAACCTTAATAAATCTTAGCTTATTCCTTTTGAACCAATCATTTTAATACCTTCACAGAACCCTCACCTCTGAAGAGTTCATTTTAAGAATATTTATACCTTTCCCTTTCCTCAAAGCGAAGTAGTCGCCACAAGGGTGAACACTTGGGATAGTGAATCTTTTCCTCCTGTTTGTCTTTTCATGAGGAAGGAGTAGAGGAAGCATCTTCAGTGCCCATAGGGATCATTTATTCTTTTTTTAAATTTAGTTTTATTTTATAGGTACATGTTTGCAATTCATGCAATTTACAATCACCTGGGGGAGTGGTTACATGGACATATTACAGCTAGTTTTTTTCCTAATCCCCTTTCCCTTCCCTCCTTCTCCCACTCCCCCTCTGGTTCTCCTATCCCCTTTTTTGTACTTGTTGAGATTATTTGTCTCTATATTATGGCATACAGTATTTACATCGATTGGGGTTATTAGGATCCTGTACACGGCAGGCACATCTTTAGTCCTCTCTTTTCCCTGCCCCTCCTCCTCACCCCTCTCTTTGTTCCCTTATTCTTTCATTGCCCGTAGCAGGGAAAATCTGTTATGTAGATTTCGGTGCTAAAAAGAAACCATTGGAGAGATAGTACACCGAAAAATAGTTATCTCAGGCCATGGGATTATGAGAATGATTCCTTTTTTGGTGTTTTTTTTTTATGCTTTTCTAAATTCTCTAAAATTGCTATAAATAATCAAAGAAAACATTGCATAAAAAGACACAGCATTTACCATTTCTCTCTATCAGGAGAAAATTATACTTGTGTACATACATAGGTAAAAGAGATGCAAGCATACTTTGCTGTTTCTCGGCAGTAATGCTACAAATACATTATAGCAAATTAATGTCCAAAATGAGCACAATGACCTCATCGTTCCCCTCATTCTTTAGGGGTAATTGCAGTTCCCCATTTGGTGGCTTCAGATGCTCGTTAGTCCCTGGATGCGTTTCTTGGATCCTTGTTTTTGTCTTCCCGCAGAAGTAGTCACTAATCAAATATTTCAGCGCTTTCAGAAAGCTGTATGCTAATGATGATCTTTGAATGGAGAGGACTCTTTTTGGAACAGAATAATTATCTTCTCATTTTTATAACTTTAGATGGTGGTAGAGATTTAGTGTAATGTTTTCACCTAAAAATGGCATTCAGCTCAGAGTCAGTATCTTGAGAAAAACACAGTTGATGTCATTAATATTTTCAGTTGTTGATATTAGGTTCTCATCATGAAACTGCTGTCAAAATGAACAGAATTCTGTGCACTTGGCAGTCTTGCCTAAAAGCAAAACCCAAGACTGGAATAGCAAGAATTCATAGGTCAAGGCAGAAGGGCATTTGGCAGAGTTAGTCATAAGGAAGTCTGCCTGGTACACTTTACCCAAAGCACCTCATAGTGCATTAAGCTGAAATGTTTTAATCACTTTAAAGAATGAATAAGGAGTAGTCCTATCCAAAAGAGCTAGGAAAAACAGAACACATTGAAAATATGGGAATTAACAACATTAACCTATTAATTTCAAATTACTCATAATGTTAAAGCTGTTTTCATAGGTACAGTTGATTTCTCATAGAATTATTTTGCCTAAAATAAATAATTAAATGAGTTAATTTACTGGTTATGTTTTATAGGATGGAAAAATTTCCAAGTTAGAAGTGTTTGTAGCACTTAGGTAGTTCAACCCTTAGGTAGTTCAATTTATAAGTGAGGAAACTGAGGCCCAAATCACTTACTGAGTTAGAAGGAGAATCAACCCTCAAGTGTTTAGGTTTCTTCACCATGGAGCAAGCATTATTAGTTCTAAGTTCTTTCTGTCAGTGTAAATAATGTGCTTTGATTCTAAATTTTGTTTTTCAGGAATTGGAAGAGGCGCCTAAAGTAATGGATGCTCGAAGAAAACACTGGAAGGAGAATATGTTTGCGCCTGTTCCAGAAGAGGCTTCCCAGCTTGAATCTTCTTCTGAACAAATAGCTGTAGATAAGACCAAGAGAATGGAAGGAATTTATAATTTCTCCAGTAGAAAGTTTCAACAAGAAAATAAATTTAAGAGGAAAGAATATATTTCCCAACTAAATCAAAAGAACCAAATTTAAGAGAGAGAGGGATAAACATGTCAAAGAATGAAGCGGACAGAAATTCTGCCTCTTGTGAATCATATAATTTCTATGTTGTGAGCAAAGAAAGTTTTAACAGAAGAGGCAATCCCTCTACCTAGTGCAAAAAGGAATTATCAACTACATTATGACAAGGTATGAGGAAGAAATTGACCAAAGGAATGGCCCCCAAACTTAACCTGAACCTTTTGAATAAAGAAGTAGAAGAACTCAATATGAAATGCAGAAAAATAGAAGAGGAATACAAAAATGCTGAAAAAGAACTTTTGAACTTTAAAAGAGAAGTCTCTACAAAATCCCTAAATTTTCAGGAATCGGGGACAGATACTTTGAAGAAAGACTGGGAACTTCAAGCTTTAAAAAATGACTTATCTGAAAAAACAACAGATGTTAAAAACTTAACTGAAGAGCTCCAACAAGCCAAAGAAGTCATCCACAAGTTGAACCTAGAAAACCGAGATTTAAAGCAAGCAGTTAGGAAGCTAAAGCGACAAACTGAACTAGGAAATGTGCTCCTGAAAGAAGAAATGAAATTGTATTATGAATTAGAAATGGAAAAAATTCATGGTGAGCTCGATGCCATCAAGAATGAACTGAGAGCTGAGAAGATCCTGCAGGCGAGAAATAACAGAGCCCTGGAGTTGCTTAGGAAACACTTTGCTTTGGTGGTCAGATCACCAAGTACCTTTGAGCACTTTTCCAGGGAACTTTTTTAAACTTAAAAAAGCCTTTCATTAGGCAAGTTATTGAGCCAAACCAATGTTCATTGTACTACTTTGTGTATTACTCAAAATGTATGTAATAGAATACAATTTTCACTGAATCAGAGTGTCTGTAAAACATATAGATGTTAACTTCAAAGCTTCTGTTTCCTCTTTCTAATGAAGTCATTGCGAGACTCCAAATGGAAATGAAATCTCAGAAATCTTTTTATATACACACAAATATATTCAGTATATATATATGTGTGTATATATATATATGTATATATATATATATGTATGTATATTTCACTCAAAAACACATAGTGATTTGCCAGAACATTTACAAATACAAATCAACAGTCATTTTGTGATCTTGTGAGTAATATGTTCTTGACCCATAAATATCTTCCCATCTATGTTCATGGTTGTTAACAATAAAACTCTTGTTTATGTATATAAGCATAGCATACGTCTATGAGTTTTGTAGCTGCCTATTCTAACTCAATAGGATACCCAAAATGTAGCTGCTTTCTTCGGGGTCTAACCTTAATTAGGGACATGGAAACTTCTCAGGGAAAATGCAGGTTTTTTCTCCCCCCTGTTATTTTCCGTATGTTTTCTCCTTTGACCTGGCTACCATTCCCATAGACTAGGAGAGGACTGAGAGACATTGCTGTGACTTTGCTGAGAGCCCTGTCAGCAGTGGCTTTTGCACTTTCTCATGTTGGTCAACAAGGGGAGTTGTCTACAAAGGTCTTTCAAAATCGAACGGGGAATATTTCTAAGATCTTTGCCTGGCTTGTATCACCAGGCTAGGACTGTAGTGAAAGGTGTTGGATGTTATGTAGGTAAACTTTTGCTGAGCTGGCTTGATTTACATGGCCACATGGCACCGTAAGGGACTCAGGCAATGACAATTTGTTTTATACTTAGAGTACAAATGTACTGCCTCCATCCTATGGTGGAAGGGATGGGACAGCTGATTCTCTGTATTTGTATCAGTCATCAAGATTTCTTATAATCAGAGTTCTGTGTGCATGGTGTATTAAAGCTCAATGAACCAAATGTAATCGCTGACTACAAGGATGGCACACAATTGTCAGGTTTCAGGTATTTTTCCTGGTGAGAAGATTCCCAAACTGGGAGGCAGAATACTTGATTTCTAGTACCTGCTCTCTATTAACTAGTTAATTAACCTTCTAGCCATAAAAGTACTCATCTGTGTATGTGCTGCCGAAGCGAGCATAGAAGTCCTCATCTGTAAACAGAGGGAGCAGAAGTGTGCTCAAGATTCTGTTCAGGGCTAGGTGTGGTTGCACACACCTGTAGTCCCAACTACTTAGGAGGCTGAGGACTGCTTGAGCCCAGGAGTTAGGAGTCAGTGTGGGTAATATGGCAAAACCCTGTCTCTTAAAATAAACATTCTGTTCCATTTTAATGCTCTGTTATTTCACCTCAATGAGTTTATATGCAAGTATAACTGTACCTGTAATGAAGTAAAATTCTGATGGTGTCAGGTGCATTCAGTTCTAATACCTTAGAAGACCTACTTTGCAGATCTCCCTATCAAAGTTTTCCCATGATAATTTGGTTTATCTTCCCCAGTGTGCTGTGTACTTGGGGAGCTAGGAAAGAATGTGGGAAGGGAGGTCCACAGAAGACAAGTTCATGGCCTAGCCCAGCTTTAGGGTGGGGTGCTGTATTTCTATGATGGAACTGGAATACAGATTCTTGATGAAACGGCCTGGGACACAGAGACCCAGCAAAGTTTGCCTAAATGAAGGGCCCTATGGGAAGCCACCATCCAGACCCACAGCAGGGAGATGACATGCAGTCCCCAAGGTCAGAAGGGAAAGGAGAAAGAGAAGCCAAGCTCATTGAACCAACACACAGTCGATCCTTTCTCCAAAGAAGCACTATAGCATAGAGATTAAGTGCACAAACTAGTTTTTCATTTAGCTGAGTGACCTTGGGCAAGTTGCATAATTTTCTTGAGCTCAGTTTCCTCTTCTTGTAAAATGCGGTCACATCAAAATAAAAGCAGGGCTGGAATAGTCTGGGGTAAAGTGAGGAAGTTAGTGCTCCTCTTCCTGGGCAGAGGAGAACAGCAGTGAGTTGAAACAGTTTAAAGAACCAGAGTTAAGGCAAACACAGATACCGTGTCCCAGTGCCTCTCTAATTGCTCTCATTTGATGCCTTTGGTGTCCCCTCCCAATTTTGATGGGAATAAATTGTCACTGTATCTTCTAATACTGAATGGGGCATATGGAGGTGTTTTATTTTTTAATGTGGGTGGCACTTGAGGGCACTCATCCCTTTAACTAAGCTGCTGGGTAAAATATTTGAAGTCAGCAGTGTAAACATACATTATTCACTCTCAATTCCCAACTCCTTACTTAAGAAGATTGGGCTCTCAGAGTGCTCTAGGAAGTCTGCCTCACCTTGGGTTCTCATTCTATAAACATTTACTGAGCACTTATTACCATAGATCATTAGTTCTAATAAATGTCTTTTAAAAATATTTTGGTATTCTTGAATTTGGGATATATCTTAAAATTAACGGTTTCTCATAGTACACTTGTCTGTGTTATTTTCTTAGTAGTTTGTGAAACAATAGTGTTTCTTACAAGCAATGTAGTTTTTGCTTTTTTTTTTTTTTCCTGAAACAAGGTATTGCTACATAGTTCAGGCTGGCCTCAAACTTGTGACAATCCTCCTGCCTCAGTCTCCCAAGTGTTGGGATTACAGGCATGCTCCACCATGCCTGGCTAATCAATGCAGTTTTAGATCTGGTAAAATATGGTATTTGCTAGGCTGGGGAATCTGAGAATAAAAGGATTTATGAATAGGATAGGACTCTGATCTCAAGGACCTTACTCAAGTAATTAATTAAACAATGCAGTGAAAGCTATTCTAGCAATACTAATGTAAAGAGCTGTGGAAACACACAGGAGGGCCAAATAATTCAGCCTGTGGGGCTGAGAAGGACTTCATAAAAGAGGTGACAATTGAGCTGGGTCTTAAAGGATAACAAGGGTCTTTCTAGGCAAAGCATGGGGGTAGGGGATGTGAGTGTGAAGGTGTATTTAGCTTCAAAGTGGACTTGCAACAGCAATGGATTAGAGTACTGGATGTGATATATTGCTGATTTTTAAAGTCCTATTAGAGGTTCTATTCTGCAAACTACTGTGAATTCCAACTCTTTTGCTCATGTGCAGATAGACTGGACAATGAAATTCTCAAGACATAAAATCCAGGTTTCAGACAACAAGAACAGGAAACAATTTTGCTAATGTCACTGTGCCTTCAGAAGCCATCATTCTTGTTTTGGAAACAAAAGACACTTCAGTCGTAAGATTCAGTCAAGTTCACTGTGAGCAGTCTCATTTCAAAGTTGATCCTTTCTCCAAAGAAGCACTATAGCATAGAGATTAAGCACACAAACTGGTTATTCACTTATTAGATGAGTGATCTTGGGCAAGTTTCATAATTCCCTTGAGCTCAGTTTCCTCTTCTTGTAAAATGGGGCCAAAAATAATATTCTTGGGGGTCATGGATTTAGTTCAGTGGCTCCACGCCTGCCTCACAAGTGCAAGGTCCTGAGTTGATCCCAGGTACTGAAAAAAAAAAAAGGATTCTTGGGAGAATGAGATGAGATCACATAGAGTCAAGAAATGTTTCTTTTGTTGTTATTGTTACTATTATTACCTGACAAAGGGAAATTGACCAAGTACATCTGTCTTCTCCTAGCTATTACTCTTATTAAGTGCTTTACAATTATTGTTTCTCAAACTGGGTTCTCTGGAAAGCATACAGTGAACTCATTCATAATGTGTATATCGATAATACATGTGTATGTTTAGGGTGGTAGAACAAGTTTCAGAAAAGATAATTTGAGTTTACTAATATGTGAGGCCTTAATCCAAAGTAAAGAATCTGTTGGATGGCCTTTCATTCTGTCAAGGGAATTTCTTGGGTCAGAACCTAGCAGTAGGGAAAACTCATCTAGGAAAAGGGATGGAGACAAGAGAGGCTATTCTAGTGGTTTGCATTTCCGGTTGGCACAGGAAGCTGCGCAGCCAGGGAGTCAGTACTATAGCTGCTCAGATCAGACTAAGTCATTGTCTTGTTCTTTGTATTTCAAAGATACTGACGCTGCAGCTAGCCATGTATTGTAGGTATATCATCCTTTGCATACTGCATGCCAAGCTGGTGGCTCCCCAGTGTAGTGGTCGGAGGTCTCTGTCTCTGTTTCTCTCTCTCTCTCTCATTTCTGACACTTTTGATCACACACATTCTTGATGATTATCATGTTTCACTGGGCTTGTGTTGTCATTCTCCAGGAGACTGTCATTTCCTAGGAAATCTGATTCTCTGAGGATGTGTTCCTGAGTGTCCTTGAAGCATTTCTTTTGCCTTTCAGTCCATGCCTATTGACTCCACAACACGTGTTGTTATGTACATTCCACATCCTAGAGATTTTACTTATGACACTATTACCCTTGTCTGAATTTGTACTATTGTGTCGAGCCCACTTACAAAACTTTATTATGTCACACATTTTCATATACATCATCTCATGCGGTATGCATAAAAATCCCTGATTGCTATCCAGGGATTTGCAAATCCAATCCAAATCCCTGACTGTTACAGATAAGGAAACCAAGGCTCAGAGATACTAAATGACTTATCAGTATCACACAGCTAATAAGTGCTGGGTCTGGGATTCAAACCCAGTCTGTCCAATTCCATTATGATGCTTGTTCCATTATATCAGGACACATTTTGTGCTAAAATTAATGAGCCAAAGTTCAATCACCATAGAAGTTATTTAACATTCTCAAAGACAAGCTGGTTTAATACTGCAACCTAGACTCAAGTCAGCCATCTCATAAATGGTTGAAATGAGCAGTAAAGGTGCATCTTATTATTAGACAGATCATAAAATGTATATGTTCTCCGACAGTAGCTTAGTAGGACAGAGTTTTCTCTTCTTATCATCACTAAAAGAACTGGGACAGTAACGTCAACAAAAACTATTGAAGTATGAAGCTCAGTTGACAGTTCTCTAAGTACAGCTCCAGCATTCATGGAACCCAATTCATAAATAGCCCTGAGTCTTTGATTTGGAGTCTGATTTTTTTATCAGTCAAAATTAATCATTTTTTAGCCAATATTTGTTTCCTTGGACCATTTGCCTCCAAATGTATTATCATTGAAAGCCAATTAGTATTTGAGAAAAAGAAATATTGTAAAGCCACTTAGAAACTGTTAATTATACCCTATGATTTTTATGTTTTTCTCATTCCTTCCTTGACTCCTTGGTAATTTTTCAAAGTTCTAATAAAGCAATTATATTCTGCTCACTCCTAACTGAAGCAATTCTCAAAAAATATTTCAGGATCTTTTTATTAAAAATATCTTCAATAACAAGACAAAATATTTTCCTTAAAATTTACAAATTTATTCAAGATTGTACAAAACATTGCACTTTCATATAATGAAGTAGAAGAAAATCTGGAGAGCTGCTTTTGGCATTCATAAATGTGGGTTATGTCAGCAGAGAGCCTGGAGGGCATTTCTGCTTTTGAGGTAATCAACCTTTTAAAATGCATAATATACTTTTATGTGGTTTTAATGAGTACAAAAATATATTTGCACATAGTGTAACTCCCCCCCATGAAACATGAGTTATCTCAAATCTTTTCCTTTGAGTGCATATTAAAAAATGTTTATAAATAAACTGCTGAGAGCAAAAGGGCTCTGTTTGAGCCAGAGGGCAGTGGTGTGCCAAAAAAAGCGTGAGATGTGGAGTTTGCTCAGTTAGGCTCACTGGTAGAAGATACTGAGATGGAGTTTGTTATGAAGATGTTCATTAAGGATCCAAACCTGTGAATGAAAGGGGGAAGAAGTAGGATTGGGGGGAGAGGGAGAGGGAGAGAGAGAGAAAGCGATTCATCATGCCAGCCTGATGGAGCCTCAGCAGCCCCAGCAAGGAGCTCTGGTGTGGGTGGAAATGCCCGGGCCTGGGTACCTCTCCCTCGCTCAGTCACCAGAGGCAGGTTGCCTCTGGCATGGTGCAATTTGAGATCAGTGGTTCTCTACAGACAAGGCAGACCTTGAAGGAACGGATAGCCGAGACCGAGACTCCTCTCCTCGACCCCCACTGTTGGGCAACATGTTCTTCCTTGATATAGACCTTGTTGGTGCAACTCTGTCCACCGAAGTTCATTCCTTGCACCCTCTCCTTCTGGATTTCTTCAAGCCTCTCTCCCAGAGGGGAAACTTAGAAGAATGAAATTAGTGAGAGAAACTCAGCCCTCACTACTGCACTGGTCTCCGGGTTGCAATTAATACTCAGAACCTGCCTCCTCCACTGTCCACTCCCGGTCACTCTCACCCATAGCTACTGCCCTCTGGTGGCCTTTGGGACATTCTGGCTGGCCTGACCCGGACCCTCATTTTTGAAGGGACTGAGCTACATGATCATGATGCCCTTTGAAGCCTGGAACTGTTGTGCTGGTCTACTTATAGTCACAACTGGACCCAGCAGTACTAAGATCGGCCAAGCGGCATACATATTTCTCCTTACCCCATTGTGGAAGCAGCCCCACCTCCTCCTGATAATTAAGGTGAATTACTCCTGCTATGCCAATGACCCTCTCTTCTGGCGTGTTGGTCCCTGGATACAAGAGTCTCAAGGTTCTAAGGCAGCAGTGTAGCTTTTCATTCAACAGGACTCTTGCTGTGCCCTTGGATAATGTGCATCCCCTTTGGGAACTAAGTCCTCTAATCCTGTAGTGTGTAAGAGAGAAAAGATTTCTTTGCTTACCCATTGCTCAGTTCATGGGTAAAGTTCCACCTCCACCACCACCATCACCACCACCACATCATCAACAACAACAACAATGAAAAGAGCAGATTAACAAGAGCAAAGGCGTATACTAAAAGAGGGGCTCTGGCAAAAAAAATAATGGTGTATGCAACGGGGGACTAGGTCATCTAAAATTGCAGTTTGCTTGTGCCCTTTAGTCCTGCTCCTGGTCACCCTGAATAGCTCTTTTTCATCCACTGATAGATTGCTGCTAGATTAACCTGGCTTTATGATTTGCTAGATCTGATAAGACTCAGCTCATGATAGATAGTTCCATTTGCATGTGCCCTGTGGCTAGGTGTTTCATTTTTACCAGGGCCCAGTAGCACATTAGAGGTTCTTTTTTAAAAGGGATATGCTCTTCTGCAGATGGTGTGGACTCGGTCTAGAACCCTTGAGGCCTAAATTGTCATTCTCCCAAGAGAAGTTTGCCACAGATATCATGTCACATCTTTTTCTATGACTGATACTTCCAACATCACATGATTTGCTGGGTTATGTGGTCCAAGTGACAGCCAGGACTTGATGCAGAGTGTTTTATTGCTCTGGACTCCAGGCATAGCTGGCAGCCTTCCTTGTAATCTAGGATAAGGGATGGAGCAAAAGCCCTAAGAATGGAATATGTTGCATCTACAACCTTAAGAGGCTCACCAGGTGTTGTGATTCCTCCTTCACGATAGGTGGAACAATGTGCAAAAATTTGTCTTTCACTTCAGAAGGAATGCACCAGTATGCCCTGACCATTGGACCTTTAAAGTGTTATGGGTCAGATAAGCCTGTGAATCTTCATGGGATTTATTTCCTACCCTCAGAGTTTATGTGTCTTCTTAACATGTCGCATGCTAACTACCTCTTGTTCTCCTGGTCTGATCAACAAAACATCATCGATGTAGTAGGTTAATGTCGTGTTCTATAGAATATCTAGATGGTTCTACTCTCCTCAGACTAAATTATGGCAGAGGTTAGGGAAACTAATATAGCCCTTAGACAAAACTGTAAATATATACTCCTTTCTGTTCTATCTAAATGCCAACGTTCTTGATTCATTTTTCTAGTAGAGATAGAAAAGAAAGAGCTCCCCAAATCAACAGCCACACAACATGTATCTGAAGATATGCTAATCTGCTTCACAAAGATACCACATCTGACACAGTTACTGTGGTCAGAGATACTAGTTAGTTGATCTTTCAGTAGTCTACAGCTCTGTCCCAAGATCTATCTGGCTTTTGGTACCGGAGATTGAACTTGGGACTTTCCGCTTTTGAGGCAGGTGGTGGCACCACTGAGCTAAATGTCCGGCCCTCTATCTGGCTTTTGAAGACACAAGACTGAAAGATTAAATTAAATCAAGATATGATGAGAATCACCACCTTTACATCCTTTAAATCCTTAATGGTGGCACTAATCTACACACATCCCCACCCCAAGGGATGTGATGATTTACTATCTTGGCCAGGGATTGGGGAGTGGTTTAGTATCAAACACTCCCATCTGGCCTTTCCAACTGTAATGGCTCTTATCTCACTGGCCAAAGACACAAAGTAGTTGTGCCAACCACTCCTGGGGTAACAACCACTAGTTATGCATCCAGTGGGCTTCCTGTAATAGGGGCTTTGGCCAGGATTTGCTTTATTACTCAGTCCCCAATCTCACATGAGCCATGATGATGATTTGGATCTATGGGTATATATGTCAACTCAGACTCTAGCTCCAACAGTCCTCAAATTCACTTGGAAACAGGCCAATTGCCCATCAACTGGAGACTGGATAAAGAAGCTGTGGTTTTTAAAAATAAAATGCAGTACTATTTAGCTATAAAGAATGAGAAACTAGAGACATTTATAGCTAAGTGGATGCACATTGAGGCCGTACTCTTAAGTGAAATAAATAGGACACACATGTGTAAATACTGAATAGTTTCTCTAGTGTGAAAAACTAAAAGTGTAAATAAGAATAAAAATATATAATTCATACTGTGAAATAGGCAGAAAATGTCTAAAGGAATAGGGGAATTGGGAGGGGAAGGGGAAAGGAAAGAAGGGAAAAGAAAAAATGTGAGAAAAGGAAAAACATGGAAGTGAAGTCTTTGTAAATAGGGAAGGGTGTGGGGGGTGAAGGGCGGGCAGGGGAATGGGGAAAAAATAAGAACCAAGACACATCATGTAAAGGTACAAGATCCCAATGATGAATGCAACTGTATTGTATAACTAAAATGTACCAATAAACCAAATGAAAAAAAATAGTCCAAGTATAAAGTTCTCTTTGTATGATGCAAAGTTACCCAATCAAATGCCCAGAATTATCTTTGCAGAAGGGAAAAGGAGAGTCATGGTAGAGCCCTTTCTCTTAAGGACCTAGTTGTCATTCTAATCTCTAGATTCTGGATTTGAAAACTGACTCATATTTGGAACATGTACAAAGGACCATAACTTTTTTTGCAGTGTCCACTGTTGACCTTCCAGACTTTTCTATTACAAGCTAACACTCTTGTTAGCTGCCCATAAATTCTGTCCATAAGAGATACCATCTTCTACTAATCACCTGCATAACTCTCTTGGGGTGGGCTCTCTTGACTTATACGCAAACTTTGCCTTATTTTAATAACTGCAACCTCCTTGTTTCTGGCTATTACACACAACACCTAGCCTATATTGTTTTGGGTCTTATAATCCACAGTGCTGTCAGTGAACTAAATTTATAACAGCTTTTTGTTTCAGAGGCGGGAATTGAACACAGATATCACACATGCATATGGTAGGCAAACAATTAACCACTGAGCTGTGCCCCAGCCCCTTATAACAGCTTTTTCTACTCTCAGTCCTGGCATTCAGAGGAGGCCACTACTGAAAAAAAATTTGATGATGATCTTACTATGATGTCTCATATTCCTAGACCCAAGCAATCCTCCTGCATCAGGCTCTCAAATAGGTGAGACTCTAGGCATGTGCCAGCAGGCACAGCATACCATGGAGCTATAGCTCCAGCTCCTTCACCATTAAATTTTTGAGTGATGCCAATAGCCCTCTCACCAATGCATTCCTGAGACGGTCTTTTTAAACAGTGTGTTTCCTGGATCTTCCCATGGAACAGAATTTTTTAGTGGGTCTTACGGCTGTACATAGTAGTTAACCATTCCAGTAGGCCCACTTCTTTAAGCCTTTTAATCCTCTAGTATTTGCCACAACAATTCTAACACTCCAAATTCACTTAGCATAGACTATCACATATTTCTTACTTCTGAGAGCCATCCCAGGAGAAAATTTGACCACTTTTTGGGACCTTTGACAGGGTACCAAAATTCTATGTCTCAGCAAATCATTCCAAATCAATCACTCTTTTAGGCATTTGTCTAATTCTTCTCCCCAAGCCCACAGAATCCAGGTTCATGTATACTTCCCCCTTTGCTACTGCTACATACCACCACTTCTTTCAGCTTCTTTGGCATAAAATCCCTGTCTTATCAGGCCCATTGCAATCCCATTTGGATTAAGCTCAGAGTTTTTGCTAACTGTAAGTTTAGTATCCTGAAAAGAATGTGGGGGTGGATTTGGAGAGGGAGCATATATTGCCTTGTGGGAAGAAGTTTCTGCATGGTGCTCCAGAATGGGGGCACTAAGGTACTACCTTTTAATAGGGCTGGGGTGGAGCACATATACTGGCTTAGAAGGGTCAAGTGAGTATGATGAGTCAAAATCTTTGTGAGTAGTCACCAAGATGACCCCATGCATGTGCCAGGATGACAGATTTTCCAAGCCAAGGGCCTTGTCTTTGTTGAGTATTCAACCTTAGTTAAATTTCAGCAACTCTTGACTATGAAGTTCCGGGTTTGGTTCTCAGAGTTCTCTGCCTTCCTTATACAGGAGATGAGAGAGTTCCTTTGTATTTAACCATACTGGTCTTCTTAGGTTTCAAACCTGGCTTGCAAATGCCTGTTACTCTCACCGGCTCATTAAATCTGTAGTCATCTGATCTTGTTAGCCATTATAGTTCATATTTCTTCCCTAGTCCTCAAATGTTTTATATCTTGCAACCACCAGTGCATTTCCAATGCACCTCAGGTGAAAGTTGTAATAATTGTACTGCTTTATGGTGCCACACACCATCTATACTCCACCTATCACTAGTGAGAAGTTTCCATTTCCACTCGAAAGGTGAATGATTCACCTCCCAAAGTCCATCTTACTGGCTGCTTTCTCAGACCACAAACCGTACCAACTGTGTCAAGTTGGGTTCTCTGGAAACAGACATGGAACTGGAGTTTGGGATGTAAGATTTTTATTAAGGATAAGCATTTGTGAAAGGAAGAGGAAGAAGCAATGTTGGGCAGAGGGAGAGATTGAACTGCTATGCACTACCAACAAAGCCTTGGCCAACCCAGTTGGACATTGTGGAACAGTTAATGCTCATTGAACTACCTTGTATGAAACCCAAATGACCACATCCTAATAGCCCTGTGTCTCTCAGTCACCAGATACAGACTGTCCTAAGAAAGGTGTAACCTGATGGCAAGGTGACTCCCTGCACTTGCGGAAGGAGCAGCTACCTGGAAGCTGTTTGCTAACCAAACTCAGCACAGCTGGGGAGGACACTGTTCCTTGAGGAGGGATTCAAGTATCTAGACAGAGTTAGAAGATGAAGGTCTGACTCCTGACTCTATCACTTGTTGTGTGACACTGGACAAATTGCTCCACGTTGTTGAATCTCTTTTTTCACATTTTAAAATGGAAATACTTTTCTCACAGGGTAGTCCTGGGAAGAGTAAAGGAACAATGCACATATGGTAGCATTTGTAAGCACTATGATGTGTTCTAAATGTGAATTTATATTGCAGAAAAGGTCTACATTTACTGAGATTCATAGAGCTTTTTCCTTTTATTTTCTATTCTCTGGCTTACTTTCACTTCTCTCAACCACTTAAAACAAACAATACACTGGGTAAAGGGTATGTATTTCCTCTCTATTGGCATAAATATCCATTCATGTGAAGATGCATGTGTAACTTATGTTTAGACATTTAATAGTGCCTACTACAAAGCCCGGTGATCAATAATTATATTTTCTGAAGAATGAATGAGCAGGGAGGATTGTACTCATTTTTAGAAGAGAAAAACAATGTTATCAGAAATTAAGAAATATCTGCAAAATTACATTCAATAATAAATTCAGGATATTTGATTTAATGATATAGCTATATTTGTAGACTATCAAGTTAGGAAATAATTTAGTTGGAAATGTTCTTACCATAGGCTAAGGAAATAATAATATAGTGGCAAAGAGTTGCTTGCTTCCTTGTAACATCTTGTTAACATCTTGCTTCCTTGTACATCTTGTTAGCAAGATTTACCTGGTAGCTCTACTACCAGTTTCATTCAAGAAAGCTCTTGCTTAGCTAGACAATATTTCTTAATGATCTCTAAGAATCAAATGTGGCCATATACCATAGGATTTTGTAATGAACTGTGGACATGCCTTCATTTCTATTACTATCATTTCTGCCCAATCATTCTGTGCTTGAAAGGTAATTTTAAGCCACTGTAAAGAAGTCCTGTCCTTAAGGCTTTGCTCAAAAGTGCTACTTTCTCTCTGAAGGCTAGGTTTTAAGTAATTTACCCTATCTTGTGCAGAGTAGGAGGATTCTGGGCTAAAATACTACCACTGCCAGCACAGAAGAGGCTTCCAGGTTGATGTGCCACAGCACCCAGCGCAAAGGAGGATGCTTCCGGCTTGATTTACCACTGCTCCCAGTGCAGAGTAGGAGGGTTCTGGGTCACAATACCACCACACTCAGCACAGAGGAGGTGAGCTGGGTGGGCACCAGCAGTACCCTCCCCCCGTCGAAATGAGAAGACATGCAAACAAGGCTCAAACTCAGACTTTCAGATGAACTACAGCAACCCCAAAGGGAAACTAGATGGAACACTATGATACTCCTGGACTCCCTGAAATGGAAATAAAAGAGGATCTGGAAAAAATGAAATCAGAAATAATTTCTCAGATAACAACAGAGATTGTACAAATAGTACAAGACATGATTAATAAATCTAGTGAGGAAACATTTAAAAAATAGAGCAGCTGAAGAACATGATGGAATCCCAATATAAGAAACAAATGGAATCCATAAAACAGATACAAAAAGATTTCCAGGAGATTAAAAACTCCATTGAAAGTCTATGCAGCAGAATGAGCCAATGTGAGGACAGAATTTCAGATATAGAAGATAAGATTGCAATTAGTGACCAGGAAAAGAAAAATTGCTCCAAAATTGTAAAGGACCACAAGAAATCAATCCAGTAGCTGCTAGACGATGCAATGAACAATAACATAAGAATGATTGGAGTCAATGAAGAATCAGGAGAAAGTGCAGACTATATGAAAAAAATTGTTCATAGAAGTAATGGCAGAAAACTTCCCAAGCAGGGGAAAAGAACTTCACATACAGATAAGTGAGGCATATAGGACTCCAAATAGCCTTGATCAAAAAAAATCTACACATAGGCATATAATTGTTAAGAATCCTGAAACCCAACAGAAGAAAAAAGTTCTACACGCAGTTAGAGAAAAGAAACAAATCACATACAAAGGAAAGCCCATCAGAATCACAGCAGAATTCTCAACACAAACCCTCAAGGCAAGAAGAGCTTGGAGTGATGTATTTCAAACACTAAAGGAAAACAGCCTCCAACCCAGACTGATGTACCCTGCAAAACCATCTTTCAAAATTAATGGTGAAGTAAGATAGTTTCATGACAAAGAGCACCTGAGGAACTTCATGAATACCAAACCAGCACTCCAAAAAATTTTAGACATTATCCTAGGAAAAGACAATGAAGTCCACAACCCCAGGAAGCCCAACAGAATGAATCCATGGGACATGACAAGAAATTAAATGCAAAGGGGGAGAATTCAACAAAAAGAAAATGTTATGACAAGGATAAGGCAATGCATATCAGTTATAACCATCAATGTTAATGGTCTCAACTCGCCAATCAAAGAAATAGACTGGCAGAATGGGTCAAGAAGCAAGATCCAACAATATGCTACATACAAGAAACATACTTAATTCAAAAAGAAACTCATAGACTGAAAGCTAAAGGGTGGAAAACAATACTCCATGTAAGAGGAATCCGAAAAAAAGCAGGAGTGGCTATCCTCTTTGCAGATCAAGTGGATTTCAAACCAACACTGGTTAAGAGAGACAAAGAAGGACACTACATCCTTGTAAAGGGAAAAATCCAAGAGGAAGAGATGACAATCATAAATATATATGCACAAAACACTAGTGCACCCAACTATATAAAACAAATACTAATGGACATAAAAAAATCAAATAAGCACTAATACAATAGAAGTGGGGGACCTCAATACCCCACTGTCACAAATAAATCAATGAGGCAAAAAATAAGCAACTAAATACTAGAACTCAATCAAATTCTTGAACAAATGAACTTAACAGATGTTTACAGAATGTTTCACCCCACAAATCAGAATACTCATTCTTTTCAGCTCCACAGGGGTCATTCTGCAAAATAGACCACATACTCACTCATAGAACACAGTTGAGTAAGTGCAAAGGAATTGAAGTTATCCCCTGTATATTATCAGACCATAGTGCAATGCAATTGGAGATCAATAGCAAAAGAAACTGCAAAAATTTCACAAACACACAGAAATTGAACAACACACTTCTGAATAATCAGTGGGTCACAGAGGAAATTAAAGAAGAAATCAGATAGTTCCTTCAATTAAATGAAAATGACAATACAACATATCAGAATCTATGGGGCACAATGAAAGCAGTCTTACAAGGGAAATTCATAGCAGTAAATACTCATATTAGGAAAACAGAGTAAGCCCAATTAAACAACCTGATGCTGAACCTCAAGCTTCTAGAAAAGGAAGCGCAGGACAAACCCAAAGCTCATACAAGGGAGGAAATTATAAAGATCAGGGCAGAAATCAATGCAATGGAAACTAAGAGAACAACACAAAAAAATCAATGAAGCCAAGAGTTGGTTCTTCGAAAGAATAAAAAAAATTGACAAACCATTAGCTGACCTTATAAGAAAAAGGAAAGAAAAGGCCCAAATCCATGCAATTAGGAATGAAATGGATGAAATTACAACGGGCCCAGCAGAAATACAGAGGATCATCAATACCTACTTCGAGAAACTATATGCCAATAAGATAGAAAACACAGAAGAAATGGACAGATTCCTTGATAAGTATGAAGTACCAAATTTTAACTAAAAAGACCTAAAAATTTTATACAACCCAATATCAATCAATGAAATTGAAACAGTAATTAAAAATTTACCAACTAAGAAGAGCCCAGGTCCTGATGGCTTCACTGCTAAATTCTACAAGACATTGAGAGGAACTACTACTGCCACTACTGTTTAAACTCTTCAATGAAATTGAAAGGGGAGCAATACTCCTGAATTCATTCCTGGAAGCAAGCATCACCTTGATCCCCAAAGCAGAGAAAGACCCAACCGAAAAGGAGAACTATAGGCCATTCTCACTAATGAACATAGATGCAAAAATCCTTAATAAGATACTGCCAAAGAGAATGCAGAAGATCATCAAGAAGATCATACACCCTGACCAAGTGGGATTCATCCAAGGTATGCAGGGATGGTTCAACATATGCAAATCAATCAATGTAATGCACTGTATCAATAGAGCCAAGGACACAAAAATATATGATCATCTCAATAGATGCAGAAAAAGCATTTGACAAAATCCAACACACATTTATGATAAAACCCTAAAAAATTTGGAATAGACGGTCTCTGCCTCAATCTGATAAAAGCTATCTATGAAAAACCAACAGCCAATATCATACTAAATGGTCGAAAACTGAAATCCTTCACACTCAAATCAGGAACAAGACAAGGATATCCACTATCATCACTCCTATTCAATATAGTTTTGGAAACATTAGCCACAGCAATTAGAGAAAGAAATAAAAGGAATAAAAATAGGAAATGAAGAAGTCAAACTGTCATTATTTGCAGATGACATGATACTCTATATAGAAGACCCCAAGAACTCCACCAAAAGTCTTCTAGACTTAATAACCAAGTTCAGCAAAGTAGCTGGATACAAGGTCAACACACAAAAATCAATAGCTTACCTCTACATGAACAACAGAATCACTGAGGGAGAAATAGGGCAAATAATTCCTTTCACAATAGCATCCAAGAAACTGAAATACCTAGGAATCAACCTAACAAAAGAAATCAAAGACCTCTTCTCTGAAAACTATGGCACTCTGAAAAGAGAGATTGAAGATGATATCAGAAAATGGAAAGACATCCCTTGCTCCTGGCTAGGAAGGATGAACATAGTGAAAATGGCCATACTTCCAATATTGCTATATAGATTCAGTGCAATCCCAATTGAAATCCCAGCAGCATATTTCATGAACTTTGAGAAAATCATCCAAAAATTCATTTGGAAAAAGAAAAGACCCAGAATAGCAAAAGCAATTCTAGGTAACAGAGACATGGCAGGGGATATTGCAACTCCCAACTTGAAAATATACTACAAAGCTACTATAATAAAAACTGCATGGTACTGGCAAAGAAACAGACCTGAGGACCAGTGAAACAGATTACAAGATGCAGAAACAACTCCAGACACACTCAGCCACCTCACCTTTGACAAAGGAGCCAAATACACTCACTGGAGGAAAGATAGCCTCTTTAATAAATGGTACTGGAGAAGAAGGGGAGAGTTGTGGTGGTAGCTGTGCCGGGCTGTGTGTCTCTCGCCACCGGAGGAAGATAAGGCTGAAGATTGGGTTCATCTTAGGCAGTTTGCTGGTGGTGGGAAGCTTCCTTGGCCTCGTTGTCCTCTGATCTTCTCTCTTCGCATGGCCGGATCACCCGAGCCCGTTGAGCAGGATGAGGATGCAAGTATTGGCATTATGATGAAAATCTGCTCATTTTGATTGTCATCATTATCTTCCATAATGAAGAATGGTCATCCCTCATGAGAACAGCCACAGTGTAATCAAAAGAACTCCAAGGAAATATTTAGCAGAAATTGTGTTAATTGATGATTTCAGTAATAAAGAATGGTTAAAAGAAAAACTGGTTGAATATATTAAGCTGTGGAATGGCTTGGTACATGTGTTTTGAAACGAGAGAAGAGAAGGTTTAATTCAAGCACGAAGTATTGGAGCTCAAAAGGCTAAACTTAGACAGGTTTTGATATACCTTGATGCCCATTGTGAAGTGGCAGTTAACTGGTATGCACCACTTGTAGCTCCCATATCTAAGGACAGAACCATTTGCACTGTGCCACTTATAGATATCATAAATGGTAACACATATGAAATTGTACCCCAAGGGGGTGGTGATGAAGATGAGTATGCCCAAGGAGCATGGGACTGGAGTATGCTCTGGAAACGGGTGCCTCTGACCCCACGAGAGAAGAGACTGAGAAAGACAAAAACTGAACTGTATCGGTCCCCATCCATGGCTGGTGGATTATTTGCCGTTGAACGAGAGTTCTTCTTTGAACTGGGTCTGTATGATCCAGGTCTCCATATTTGCGGTGGGAAAAACTTTGAGATTTCCTACAAGATATGACAGTGTGGTGCGAAATTATTATTTGTTCCTTGTTCTCGTGTTGGACACATATACCGTCTTGAGGACTGGCAAGGAAATCCTCCACCCCTGTACATTGGGTCTTCTCCAACTCTAAAGAATTATGTTAGAGTTGTAGAGGTTTGGTGGGATGAATATAAAGACTATTTCTATGCTAGTCATCCTGAATCAAAGGCATTACTCTATGGTGATATATCTGAGCTGAAAAAATTCCAAGAAGATCATAACTGTAAAAGTTTCAAGTGGTTCATGGATGAAATAGCTTATGATATCACCTCACACTACACTCTGCCCCTGAAGAATGTTGACTGGGGAGAAATCAGAGGTTTTGAAACTGCTTACTTCATTGACAGCATGGGAAAAACAAATGGAGGCTTTGTTGAACTTGGACCTTGCCACAGGATGGGAGGGAATCAGCTTTTCCAAATCAATGAAGCAAATCAGCTCATGCAATATGACCAGTGTTTGACAAAAGAGCCTGATGGATCAAAAGTTATGATTACTCACTGTAATCTAAATGAATTTAAGGAATGACAATACTTTAAGAACCTCCACAGATTCACTCACATTCCTTCAGGGAGGTCCTTAGATCTCTCAGAGGTCCTACATCAAGTGTTCATCTCCAATTGTGACTCCAGTAAAATAACTCAAAAGTGGGAAATGAATAACATCCACAGTGTTTAGAAAGAAACCAATAATCTACCTACTGACAAGTAAATTTATACAGGACTGAAAACCGCCTGAAACCTGCTGCGACAATTATTATTAACTCTGTACAGCTCCCAACCTGGAACCTCCTGATCAGTTTGAAGGACATTGATAAACTGTGATTTTACAATAACATTATCATATGCAGTTACTGTTTACAAAACTGCTTTCACCTTAAACTTTGTAGATGTTTACATCTTTTTTGTTTTGTTTAAAGATGATGTTGGTAATTTGTGCCTTTAACTCTGATTTGTTAGAACAGAATTAAAAGCATGTTGTCTTCTTTGGGATTACACTCAGAGGTCTGAAAGGCAGTTTGATTTTTTTTTTTTAACACACTTGAAAAAAGGTTGGAGCAACCAGACTTTAATATATATCTTGGTGATGATCAACCTGTTGTGTCTTTATTTAATTTTACATCTTTTTGAAGCACTGCCACAGGGTATTAGCCACAGTGGCCTTCCTTCACAGTCATGCTGCTTTTTTGAAAGGTGAATTTCAACAACACATTTAGTGCCTCTTTCATTTCTTGGTATATTTTTCAAGAGCTTTTGATGAAATTTATAGGCTGACAATGATGAAATGAATTGTCACCTGTGTGGGAAGTACTCAGAAATGAATTTATGTGCTGCCATTTGATATGAAGTTGAGTACTGTATAACGAACAAAAAATGACAGTATGGAACATCTCAAGGCTATTGCATAGGGTCTGAAGATTGTGTGGCATTAACTCCCTTACCTACTGGTGTTCTCAATGCCATCTGCCATACCAGCTCTTAGAATAGCAAGAGTCTTCCAGCTAGAGAAAAAAATTGTCCACGTACATTTGGAATTTACTTTTCCCTCGTACCTGTCACTCTAAAAAAAACCCCTATAACTAATTCTCTGTATTGAAACTTCAAAGGGAAGCTAACAAAAGCAACACAACACCACTATAAACACATCAAAGATTTATCCTAAGGTAAGAATTTCCTTGTTAAATTAAGCCTTACAAAACTCTTTTGCATTACAGCGTAAGATGTGCAACCTATGAAACAGAGTGAATTGCTGTGTCATTTATTATCTTTATCCAAATGCAATTCTATGCACATTTCTTAAAGTTAAAAAGTTGACTATTTAATAATATAGCTCATTAACAAATGTGAACTATTTCTTTTTAGATTGGATATTAGTTCTCTAGTTTTTCTTAATTTCTTTTTAGCAAACATAATCTTATTAGTAGTTTTCCAATGAAAATATTTGTTTGCATTCAAACATTTATTGATACAGTACCTACTATAGGAGAACCAAATGTTGCAAATGGTCAATTTGATTGTAATTTCTATATAGTCTTTTATTAGCCCAAATATTGAAATGCCTAAATTGAGTGCTTAAAAAGTGTAATGAGGTAGGGAATGATAATTAAGCATCTTTATCTTGTAATCATGGTGTCATTACAATGAAAAGAATTCACAAACTACTGCCAGAGGAAAATATTTTTAATTAATGCTTAAAAAAGAAAAGGCAAAACCGACATTTGTTTGAAAGAAAAGCCTTCAATTTCTTTCTTCCAAACTTAGTTCTTAAATTTGGAGAGTAAAAATTAAACATCCTCAGAAGAGTTTTATTTATAATTTTGAATTGTCAATTTGTATTTTTCTACTAATCTGTAATCAGCCATTTTAACATTCACTCATCTTTAGGGATATTTAAAAAGAAATACATTTATATGCTTATATAATTGCAAAATAAATCAGCTATAAAAAAGAAATAATTGGTACTTTAATTACTTGTGTGTTTTGCAGATAGGTAGCATTTTCCACGTTGAATGGATTATAACCTTCTTATCTATGCATAGGCCTAAGAAAGGTGGGACATGAACTGTGCATGTAATTTTATGGGTAAATAAAATGGTTTTTTTGTGTGTGTGCAATTCATTAAAAGAAGATATCCTGGGCCAGGGATTTAGCTCAGTGGTTTTGCAGCCTGCTGCGCAAGCACAAGGACCTGAGTTCGATCCACGGTAACAACAACAAAAAAAGAAGATATTCTATGAACATGATTCTATATATTGAAGTCAGAAACCTTACCAAACATGAAAAACATCAGAAGTTGCTGCCATAATGACTATTTTCTACTGTAGGCTGCTTTGGAAATAATCCCCATATCTTTGCTTTGTAAGTTGATAATATCACTATGCATTTCTATACATTTTATAAACTTGATTTATGCAGATTTTGATACATTGTATGTTTCTGTAGAAATTGTATAAATATTCAAAATTTTATTAGGGTAAATTTGAGAAGTTTATGTATATCTTAAGTCTGAGTTGCTTGATTTTTAGGTGAGAAAAAATAAAATACTGTATTTTAATTTTTAAAAAATGGTGCTGGAAAAATTGGGTTTCATCTTGCCAAAGACTAAAACTAGACCTATATCCCTCACCATGCACTAAACTAAAATCTAAATGGATTAAATATCTAAATATTAAAACAGAAATGTTGAACTGGCTGGAACAGAGGTTAGGTAGAACTCTTGAAGACATTGGTGTAGGAAAAGATTTTATGAACAAAATTTCAGTTGCCCGTGAATTAACACAAACAATCAACAAGTGGGATCTCTTCTTATTAAAAAGCTTCTGCACAGCAAGAGAAACCACCAGCAGTGTGAAGAGACAACCCGAAATGTGGGAAAAAATTTTCACCTGCTGTTCCTCAAAGGTCTACTATCTCGAATCTATAAAGAAGTTAAAAAAATCAGAGCTCCCAAATTTAAAGACCCAATCCAAAAATGGGGATCTGAAATGAACAGACATTTCTCAGACAAAGAAGTGGAAATAGCAAATAAGCATATGAAAAAGTGTTCAACATCACTGGTCATTTGAGAGATACAAATGAAAACAATGCTGAGAATCCACCTCACCCAGAAAGAATGGCTGCTATCATGAAATCAACCAATAACAAATGCTGACAGGGCTGTGGGAAAAGAGGAACACTTCTCCACTGCTGGTGGGAGTGTAGACTGTTGCAACCACCGTGGAAATCAGTATGGAGACACCTCAAAGAACTAGGACTGGCAGTCCCATTTGACCCAGCTATTCCCCTGCTAGGTATCTTCCCCAAAGAATTAAAAGTATCATACCACAGTGATATATGTGCACCCATGTTCATAGTAGCACAATTTGTAATAGCTAAAACTTTGAAGCAGCCCAAATGCCCATCAACTGGAGACTGGATAAAAAAAATGTGTTTTTAAAAAAAATAAAATAGAGTACTACTCAGCCATAAAAAATGAGAAATTATTTTCTCATATTAATTCCATTCCCTTCTTTTCTTTCCCCTACCCCTCCCACTTCCCCCTCCCCTTTGCCCCTTTTCTTCCTATTTCACATTGTGGAATTAATATGAGAAAATGAAAAAATGGAAACAAAGTCTTTGTAAATAGGGACGGATGGAGGGGTTGAAGGGAGGGCAGGGGAAGGGGGAAAAATTAGAATCAAGAGAGTATGTAAAGGTGCATATCTCCAATGATGATTGTCATTCTATTGTACACCTAAAATGTACCAATAAAAGGATATACAAAAAAGAGAGGGAAATTAGAGCCGTTTATAGCTAAGTGGATGCACATTGAGGCCATACTCTTAAGTGAAATAAATAGGACACACATGTGTAAATACTGAATAGTTTCTCTGGTGTGAGAAACTGAAAGTGCAAATAAGGACTAAAAGGTATAATAGATAATGTGAAATAGGAAGAAAAGGGGCAAAGGGAAGGAGATTTGGGAGAGGTAAGGGAAAGGAAACAAGGGAATGGAATTAATATGAGAAAATAAAAAGATGGAAACAAAGTCTTTGTAAATAGGGAGGGATGGAGAGGTTGAAGGAAGGGCAGGGGAAAGGGGAAAAATAGGAACCAAGAGAGATTATGTAAAGGTGCAAATTTGCAATGATGAATGTCATTATATCATATACCTAATATCATATACCTAAATTTTTTAAAAATTTACCCTATCTTTTCTAGTAATCAATGAGCACCTTGATTGTCATAGTACAGTGTGTGAATAAAATTTTTTTAACTTTTTTTTCCCCCTTTACTGGGGATCGAACTCAGGACCTTGCACTTGCCAGGCAGGTGTGGCCCACTGAGATACATCCCCAGCCCTGAATGAAATATTTTAGAAAGGCAACAAAGAGGAAGACTTTCATGATGAATTGAAGGGTCATTTGTCCCTAATCTTTTTTTTCCCTTTGTTTTTTTAAAAGAATGTGTATTCTGACTTTGTGGGTGGAACACTCTGTAAACATCTGTTAAGTCCATTTGTTCAAGAGTTTGATTGAATTCTATTTCATTGTTTATTTTTTGTCTCGATGATCTATCTATTTGTGACAGTGGGGTATTGAGGTCACCCACTACTATTGTATTAATGCTTATTTGATTTTTCATGTCCATTAATATTTGTTTTATATGGTTGGGTGCACTAGTGTTTGGTGCATATATATTTATGATTGTCATCTCTTCCTTTTTGATTGTTCCCTGTACAAGGATGTAGTATCCTTCTTTGTCTCTTAATTAGTGTTTGTTTGAAATCCATTTGATCTACAAAGAGGACAGCTACTCCTGCTTTTTTTCAGGTTTCTGTTACATGAAGTATTGTTTTCCAACCTTTAACTTTCAGTCAATGAGTTTCTTTTTTCTTTTTTTTTTGGTACCGGGGATTGAACTCAGGACCTTGTGCTTGCAAGGCAGGCGCTGGAACCACTGAGCTAAATCCCTGGTCCCTATGAGTTTCTTTTTGAATTAAGTGTGTTTCTTGTATGTAGCATATTGTTGGATCTTGCTTCTTGACCCATTGGGCCAGTCTATTTCTTTTGATTGGTGAATTGAGACCATTAACATTGATGGTTACAACTGATACATATTGACTTATCCTTGTCATGACCTTTTCCTGTTGTCAGAATTCCCCACTTTGCATTTAATTTCTTGTCTTGGCTGATGGATTCATTCTTCTGGGCTATAAGGACTTGTGACCCTCATTGTCTTTTCCTAAGATATTGTTTAAAATTTTTTGGTGTGCTGGTTTGGTATTCATGAAGTTCCTCAGGTGCTCTTTGTCATGAAAGTATCTTATTTCTCCATCAATTTTCAAAGATAATTTTGCCGGGTTAGAGGTTCTTTCCTTTAGGGCTTGAAATACACCACTCCAGGCTCTTCTTGCCTTGAGGGTTTGTATTAAGAAGTTTGCTGTGATTCTTATGGGCTGTAGGCGATTTGTGTCTTTTTTTCTAACTGCTTGTTGAATTTTGTTCTTCTGTTGAGTTTCTGGAATCTTAACTATTAAATACATAGTTGTAGATTTTTTTTGATCAAGGCTAGTTGGAGTCCTATATGCCTCACTTATCTGTATGTCAAGTTCTTTTCCCCTGCTTGGGAAGTTTTCTGCCATTACTTCTGTGAAAAATTTTTTCATGTTGTCTGCACTTTCTCCTGTTTCTTCATTGACTCTAATCAATCTTATATTATTCTTTGCATTATCTAGCAGCTGGTGGATTGATTTCCCATGGCCCCTTGCTATTTTTAAGAAATCTTTTTTTTCCTGGTCACTAATTGCAATCCTGTCTTCTATATCTGATATTCTGTCCTCACATTTGCTCATTCTGCTGCATAAACTTTCAACGGAGTTTTTCATCTCCTGGATATCTGTTTGCATCAGTTTTATGGATTCCATTTGCTTCCTATGCTGGGATTCCATCATGTTACTCAGTTCCACTATTTTTTATCTGCATCTGCTCTATCATTATTAATTATGTCCTTCACTATGGACACAATCTCTGTTCTTATCTGAGCAATAATTTTGGATTTTATTTTTTCCAGATCCTCTTTTATTGCCGGTTCAAGGAGTCTAGATGGTTGAGTTTCAGTTTGTTCCATCTTGTTGCCTTTTGGGGTTGCCTTTAATGATCTGGAAGCCTGGTTTTGGTATTTGTTTAGATGTCTTCTCATTTCAACCAATGCAATGTGCTGCACCATTATTGAGGTGACTCTTTGTACTCCCAGTGGGCTTCAATTTTCAACAAGCCTCAGAGAGGCCTTTTCTCTGCTTCTCACCACTAAGCCAATACCTAGGTTCAGAATAATGGCCTTCTGGATCCCCATGCTGGGCTATTGTCTGGGTGGGCTTCTGGCTGGTGCCTGCAAACACTTAATGATGGTATCTTGGTGGGCCTCTGGCTGGGGCCTGCATGCCCTAGCCACTGGTGTCTGGGTGGGGCCCTGGCTGGGACTTGCGCACCCGTGCTGCTATTGTCTGGGCAGGCTTCTGACTGGGGCCTCTTCCTTTGGTGTTTGAGACAGGGTCTCATTATATAGTTCAGGGTGGCTTTGAATTCACTATGTAGTTCAGGCTGGCCTCAAACTCACAACAATCCTCCTGACTCAGTTTTCTTCATGCTAGGATTACAGGCATGTGCCACCATGCCTGGCTCCCCGCTCTTTTGAATGTACTGAGATTTGAGCTTCTTTAATCTTTACTGTAGGCTTTTCCAAAGTTTACCAGAAATCATTTTTCTTTTTTATATTATCATTTTCACTTTTATTTATGTTACTAGTTACATGTGTGTATATACTAGTGTTGCAGATATTATATATGTGTGAGTTTGTGGATGGTAAAGTCAATATTTGTGACTTTTCTACTCAAATTTTGTATACATCATTACCAATTAATATAGTCCTTAATGCCATAAAGCTAAATAACCAAAATGCATTTTAAAAAGCCACAATATTGGACCCCTCCCTTCCTAATACTGAATAATTAGCAATATCAAAACTTGCAAATATAAACAGTATCTGAAAAAATTCACATCTCAAGTCAAATACACAAATACTCCTACAGCATACTTTGAATTGCAATATTTCCATTACTATGTACAGTATTTAACATAGAATTTCACAGTTTCTGAAAAATTGACTATTTACTTATTGTTACCTTTGCAGAATGGTGGGACATTTTGAAATTGTTTTGCTTTGTTATGGAAGTCTTCAAGCATACTCAAAAGTAGACAGAGTAATATATTGAACTTCAATCTACATATCACTTAGCTGCAATAAAGACTGACACATGACTCAACTTGTCTCATCTATATTTTCCTCCACTCTTTCCAAATCCCCTCGCCTACCACACCCAACTCCTACTGAGCAACTTAAAAGCAAATCTCATACAGCATATCATTTCACCTATAGATACTTCGGCTTATGGAAACTGTTATGAAAGAAGTTCACTATGTCTCATTCTTACTCTACTCGCTCTACTGATGTGTAAAACAATATTAGTATTCTCCCCAAGGATGATATAAAATAAAATATTCTGAACAAAGCTGCATTGGAATCTAATCCGAGTTTTTTTTTAAGCAGCTTAAAACTACAGACATATTTATTATCTCCCAGCTTCAGGAATCCAGATATAACTTAGCTTCGGGGTCTCTTGCAGAGCTAAACCAAGGTGTTGGCTGGTGCTGGAGTTTCATTTGAGATTCAGCTGGGAAAGGATCCCCTTTCAGGATCTTGTGGTTGCTCTCAGAACTCAGTATCTTGTGATCTGTTAGACCGAGGGCTTCAGTTCCTTGCTGGCTGTTGTTCAGAGTCTCTCCTCATTTCCCTTCACATAGGCTTCCTTAACATGACTGCTCCATTCACTGAATCATGAAAGCTGAGAAGGCAATAGAGAAATTCTGCTGGCAAGATGGAAGTTGCAATCTTAGATAATTTAATCATGGACAGGACATGACATCATGCATGTCACAGACTGTCAGAAGCAAGTCACAGATCCCATCTACACTTGGGGGGAGATTGTATAAGATATGAATGCCAGGACACTGGGATTACTGAGGTAGCTAAAAGCCATCCCATCACATCTGGGATGTCTGTGGATGATTTTTAGGATCCAGGTTCAAAACTGTCATCAGTGTTAGGTCCAGTCACTCAGGAGCAGAGCTCTCTGAAGATTGAATGTGGCTAAGAGATGAATTGGTCTCTTGGTCAACAAAGGATCTCTTGGTGAGCCACCACTGATCCCATCAACTGGACTAACAGGTGCTTCCCAGTCTCTCTGGGAATGTTCCCACTCATCATGAGGTTTGTACATATGGGAGGATACACTTCTCTCAGACCAACACTGAGTACTTGTCTCCTCCATCTGGGTGCCATCCCTTCTGCAAATCACTGAGTCTGTCCTCAAACCTGACAACACCAGGTTTTATATTCATGGAAAGCTTCCAACGTAAAATGCTTCAACTTACAATTTTTCATCTTTACCATGGTGTGAAAGTCATACACATTGAACAGAAACCATACTTCAACACCATAGTGCTGAATCAGCCACATACTTACCAGTTGAGACAACCTATACTCCACAGGGTACTGTAGTATGTTGTTAATGATAGCTGGGCATTTTATGCTTTCACATCCTGCCATATCTACCAAACGTCCATCTGTATCTCCTGCTGTGTAGGTTCACAGTGAATATCTATACAACCACTTTGTTTTTCATTTTCAGTACACTATACAATAAATTACATGAGATATTCAACACTTTATTTTAAAACAGGCTTTGTGTTAGATGATTTTGTCCAACTGTAGGCTCATTTAAGTGTTCTGAATACCTTTAAAATAGGATGGGCTACACTGTGGTGCTTTGTAGGTTAGGTGTATTAAATGGATTTTTTCCCCCAGTACCAGGGTTTTAACTCAGGGCCTTGTGCTTTTGCCAGGCAGGTGCAGCACCACTGAGCTACATCCCCAGCCCCTTAAATGAATTTTTGACTTATATTTTTCCACATACCACGGGTTTAATGGGATACGACTCCGACTGTAAGTTGAGGAGCAACTCTTCATTGGAGTATAACTAAACATTGTACAGATTGAGTATATATGGCTTTGAAAAGGATGCTTTAATAAAAATTGAGTTTAATGCTACAGAAATTATTAAATTACTCAAGAGGCTAAAAGTATCATCAACTTAGTTGTGGTTAACACATCTGTAAGTGTGGGGAAAAGAATGAAAGTCTAGAAGGTTTCTTTCTCAAATTCCTTTGTCTGTGTCTCCAAGTTCTTTATCTATTTTAAATAAACAGAAACTGGAGATCACATGAAGTGTAAATGTGCTGTTTATTCAAGAAAGATAAGGAGAAAAGCCCATCAACATGTTCACACTTGGAGAAAAAGCTTTGGCCTTAAATCAGCAGATGAATAAGTGTATAGTCACAGGTTTTGAGATAGAATAAAATGCTCAGTGCAATTTTTCATTTTTGGATAATTTTCTACTTAGCATTTATTGACAAACTCTATCATGTCTGGCTATTGGTAATCTACTCATTCATTCTGAAAGGTTATTTACCACCTACCACTGTTTTGCTTTTCTCTTAGGTGATACCACCTCCACATGACCTGGGAACTTCCTTTTACCAGCTCATCATAGCTGATATTTCCAGCTGGGTAGCTGTCTGCATCCACCCTAAGACTGCTTAACTGTCTGGAGAGACAGCGGACCAACATGCAAACTGAGCACTCTGCTTCCTCCAGCTTAAGATACTCTTCCCTCAAAAAATATGTTTCCCTAGATCTGTGACAGGCTGAAACTATTGGAGTCATTCAAGTGCTTGGCCAATCATGGCCATGAATCCTTCAAAATCCCAAGCATCTAAGAATAGGGCCCTGAGAGGCCTTAAATCTAGCTGTGCTTACTGGCTCACCATTAGTTTTGGTTATCTCCAGGAAAGTCCCAGCTCTCAGATCTTCCAGGGAGATATGATCATTTACAGACAGCTTCTATCCTGATCTGTGCTAATTGCTTTTCTGGTGACAGTTTTTATTGAGACCTAATTTACATGCTATACAATTCACCCATTCAATGTTTATAATTCAATGATTTTTAGTATATTCACAGGCTTTTGCACCACCATGAGTAACTAGTTTTAGAATATTTTCATCACCTCAACAAAAAGTCCATACCCAATTAAGTAGTTTTCTCATCCTCCACATGCCCTGGCTCTTGCCAACCATGAGTATGTGTTCTGTCTTTATAGATTTGCCTACTCTGGACATTTCGTATAAATGGAATTGTATAATGTGTGAGCTTTTGTGTTTGGTATCTTTTACTTAGCATAACATTTGCAAGGTTGATGCATGTTGTAACATACATCAGTACTTACTTGTTTTTATGACTGAATAATACATCCAGTGTGTAGATATAGCATATTCTTTATCTACTCATCTTTTGTTAAGCATTTGGGTAGTTTCTACTTTTTGACTATTGTGAATAATGCTACTATGAACATTCATGTATAAATTTTGGTGTAGATATGTTTTCATTTATTTAGGAGAATTTCTAGGTGGTAGGATAACTCTGAGTTCAGAATTTTGAAAACTCTGATTGCGTGTTTATATTTAATAAAAAGCCAGCTTTTGGGTCGGGGATTTAGCTCAGTGATTCCGCTGCCTGCCTCGCAAGCACAAGGTTCCAAGTTCAATCCCAGGTACCAAAAAAGAAAAAAGCCAACTCTTAATTCCTAGCATATAAATTTTCTACTGGGATTATTTGCCATCCAGTTTAATCTTACCCTTATCTCTCTGTTATGCATTTATCTCATGATCATTTGGTGTCTACTCAAAGAACAAAAACATTTAATCATTAACCTTATTAAACAGAAGTAGAAAACTAAAAATAATAGCACTAAACAAATATATCTATAAATCTGGGGCAAATTAGGAACTGACAATTACTATATAGCTTATATACCATCTTATTTTTCTTTAATTAGATCAGACTTCCTTACTCTAACCAATTTGAAAAATGATTTTTAGAAATCCAGTATACTACTTACATCAACCTATTTTATTTCTGTTTTTATTTTAGCAAGACAACAGAAGTATCTGGTTTTTAACATGCTTTAAAACTTTATCAGCTAGAATTTACACCACCAGATTCTTTAGTCTCCTATAATGTTGTCTGAGTAACTTCTCTTCTGAGTTGGCCTCACAAAGATGTGTTTGAGTTACTCCCTCAAGATGGTATTTTAAACAGGGATATCAAAGGAACTGGTTGAATTAGCCAACAATTGAACCTCTCCATTCTCTTCCTACCTTTATCCCAACTTGAATACCGACTTTCATCTTCACTCGAACTTTAAACATCCCTGTTCACCCACAACAATACCACTCTTGAGAAAAAAAGCAAGAAGAAGAGGAGCGGAACACATTTGAAAAGCCGTTCTGGGATGGGTTGGCACAACAGAAAAATCTTAAGTAGCTTCCTGCCTTAGCTCCCTAGCTCTCAGCTCCAAGTTCTCAATAAGACTATTTACAGTGTGTGTATTTTCTGTTCTAGAGAGGAATAATTCAGATGGGTTAACATCATTCAAGTTTCATCATAGAAGTTTTCTTTTCACAAGCAAAACATACATTGGATTTGAGAGCTACAGTGATTATCCTGGTAATTCAGGCAAAACACTTGGGTCTTGGATAAAATGAGAATTTTTGTGTTAAAATTTTCTGATCCTTTAAACTACCTACCTGCAAGGTATAATGATACCCTGGTCTTTGGGGTTCATACTAGGGACATTATAATTTAGGCTTTCAAGTTTTAGTAATTAGAACCTAGCTGATAAAATAAATAGGATTTTACAAAACCCCACTTGATGTTAAGCAAAGCAAAGTTTTATAAACATAGCAGATAATTGCTCTACTTTTTATTTTACTTATTTTAGAATTCTAGTTTGAAGGACCTACTAAAACAAAGTGAATCCTGACAAACAGAATCTTAAAATTCTATTTAAACAGTTTTAATGTTAAAACTTTCACTTAAAATTGAATTAAAACAAAGTTAAAAAATTAAAACAAAAAGCTGATTCCTCCCAGACATATTTCTCTGTTTGTCTGCGACAACAATGACTCTTTATAGTTGACTATGGACCAGTCATGACATGGCATCACGATCTATATTAGGCCAGGCTGCCTTCCTTTGCATTTCATGGATTCTGAAAAGATAAAAACTTGTATTGTACATATTATCAAATACTAGAAAAATAGGACCTTCCTCTTACAGTTAATTAGTTCACTTTTTATTATGAAAATTATATATAGTAATTTCAGAAAATCTAGCAAGTAAAATGTGCTCTTTGATCCACTAACTCCATTTTTGCAAATCTGTTTTTGCACATAGGCTCAGTGATTCATGATGTGCATAGATGTTTACTGTGGCATTGTTTGTAGCACAAAATACTAGAAATAATACAAATGTCAGTCCAAACAGGAAATAGTTTCTACATGCAGTGGAATGTATTCAGCAGTTTACAAGATGACATTAATCTGTATGAACTGATATATAATGGTTCCAAGCACATATATTTCTTTCAGAAGAGCTGTCTGTATCACAAGCAGACATTGTTTGTCCTGTTGAAGAGGCCACATTTTGATTGCTTTAGGAAAACCCATGATTTTGACCCAGAAATTAGGAGAAATGTTTGACTAAGAATGCTTACAGAATAAATACAGTCCCTCTTTTTAACTGGTAGGTATTGTCTCTTTTATCAGTATAAGTTCTCACTTTCTACCTTCCTTTTTGCTGGTATGAGAGGGTGGGGTATTGTATTTTAATTTTTAACCAAATAACACAAACATAAGTTTAAAAAAAGAAACAGTCTAGGTTTTTACTGAAATGCAGTATCCCTTGCCCAATTTTGCTCCATTTCCAGTCACACTCCCTGGAAGTAATCACTTTTTAAAACTTTTTTATTTTTTGGTACCGGGGATAGAACTTGGGACCTTGCGCTTGCGAGAAGCACCACTGAGCTAAACCCCCTCCCCCGAAGCAATCACTAGTCTTTTTAATTCTTATGGTAGCTAGCCACTCATTCTAAATAACATGCACATTATTTAAAAGCTTAAATTGTGCCAAAGTGCTTATAATGCAAACTACCAGTCTCCTGACATGTCCCCTCTATTTCTACTCCTCATAGGTAACAACTTTCTTGTCCTTTTCCCCATTTTGTATAATAATATAATACATTTATATGGTTCAAATATGAGAACTACATGGAACAGTTACACATTGACAAGTCTCACTCTCCCCTTGCTCCCTATTTTGATATATCCTTTCAGTGCTTATGCAAATATATTCTTCCTTCCTTTGATAGACAGAAGTAGAACACTCTAAACATTGTCTTGCACTTTGATTTTAAAATGTTTTATTTATTTTTAATGGATACATAAAACATAAAAGTTGTACATATTAATAGAATATCATGTAATATTTAATACACGTATACTTTACATAATGTTTAAATCAAGTTAAATGTATTTCTCTCTTCAAGCATTTGTCATTTCTTTGTGGTACAAACTTTCACAATCCCTCCTTCTAGCTTTTTGAAATATATGGTACATAATTGTTCTTAGGGTTTCTATCTAGATGTCCTCAAGAGCGTCATGTGCTCATAGGCAGGGCTTTTGGAGGGTGATTGGATCATGGGGACACTAGGGCTGACTTGCTCTTAGGAGGGGGCCTGGTTGGCAGAGGTGGGTCACTGGGGGCGTGACTGGGGAGGGTGTATCTCTCTCCCTTGCTTTTCCCTTCGCCCCCTACTTCCTGACCGCCATGATGTGAGCAGCTCTGCCATACCATGGGGAGTAACTATGCATCAAAACAAAACCACTCTTCCTTAAATAGCAGGTGTTGGATAATTTCTCCCAGCAAAGAGGAAAGTGACTAAGACAGTTGTTATCTATAGTCACCCTACAATGCAACAGCACAGGAGAGCTTCTTGCTTCCCTTTACTTTTAACTTAGTAATCAGTGACAAACCTTTCCCCATCTTTCCCTCTTCCCTACCATCCCCAGCTTCCGGTAACCACTGTTCTACTCTCACATCTATAAGATCAAATTTTTTAGAGTTCACATATGAATGAGATCATGTGCCATCTGTCTTTCATGCGTCTTCTTTGTAATGATCTCATGTTGTCACAAATAATGGGATTTTGTCCTTTTCATGGCTAAATATTATTCCATCCTGTATATACACTTTACTCATTTATCAGTTGATGGGCACATAAATTGTTCTCATTTCTAGGCTGTTGTGAATAGTGCCTCAGCAATCATGGGAATGGAGATGTCTCTTCAACACACTGATGTTGTTTCCTTTGGGTATATGTATACTTAGAGGTGAGATTGCTGAATCATATTGCTGTTCTGTTTTTAATTTCCGAAGAACCTACATATTGTTTCTATAACTGTTTTACTAATTAACATTTCTAGGGCCAGGGATTTAGTTCAGTGGTGACACACCTGCCTCATAAGCGCAAGGTCCTGAGTTCCATCCCTGGTACCAACCAAAACAAAACAAAACATTTCTACCCACTGTTGTCTAAGCATTTCCCTTTTCCCACATGCTTGCCAGCACTTTTTACCTTTATTATTGTTATTATTATTATTATTATTTTGGTACCGGGATCGAACTTGGGTCCTTGCACCTGCACAGCAGGTGGCAAAACCATTGAGCTAAATCCCCTGCCCTTTACCTTTATTCTTTTTGAAAATAGTCATTCTTACTGGTGTGTGGTGATGTCTCATTGTGACCACTATGGCTGTACTGCAGGTATATCCAAGGAGAAAGACACCTATAGACCTTGTCGGTTAATCCATAGTTTACATATCTAAAATATAAGATACAATGCATAAAAACAGGAAAATATTTACAAACTTATGTATCTCTTAAGGAACTTGTATCTAGAATATATAGAGACTGTACTACAATTCAGCAGTTTTTTAAAAACTTAATTTTTGGGGGGTACTGGGAATCAAACTCAGGACCTTGTGCTTGTAAGCTAAGTCCTTGGCCATTAAAAACTTAATTTTAAAATGAGAAAATCTGAATAGATATTTCCAAATCTGAATAGAAATTTCTCCAAAGAAGAAACAAAAATAACAAGTAAGCATGTGAGAAGATACCTAACTTTAATAGCCATTATAAAAATCCAAATAAAAATGCAAATACTGTTTTATACACACTAGAATGTCCATAATTTAAAAAGTACTATAATGGAGCTGGGAGTGCATCTTGGAGGTAAAGCGCTTGCTTAGCATGCACAAGGTTTGAGCTATGACAAGTGTTGGTGAGGACGTGGAGAAACAAACCTTCATACATTGTCAGTGGGAGGCTAAAATGGCATATTAACTTTGGGAAAAGTGTAGCAATTTCTTTAAAAATTTCTTTAAAAATTAAAAAATTACCATATGACTTAGTAATTTCACTCATTTAAATCTACTCAAGTGAAATAAAAATATCTGCTCATCAAATTTCCTGTGACTGTTCAATGTAGCAGTACTCATAATACTCAAAACATGGAAACAACCATCAAGTATTTAATGGGTAAAGAAAATGAAATACAGCTAAACAATGGAATGCTACTCAGCAATAAAAAAAGAGCAACAGTGTATTCATGCATTCTACAGCAAAAATGAAGTTCCAAAACATAATTTTAAGTGAAAGAAACTCAGACACAAAGTATCATATATTACATGATTTCATTTTTATGTAATACCCAGAATAGGCAAATATAGAGAAAGTTATAAAGTAGAATTGATACTTGTTTGGGGGATAATGAAAATGTTTTAAAATTATATTATGATTAAGATGACACAACTTTATACTAAAACTACTGAATTAAATGTGTGACATCAGAGTATGACAGAACAGGAAGCCCTTCTACCACTTTCTTTGCATAGACTTAGCAATTTAACAATACACAGATTGATTCTTTTTGTGAGAAATCCAGAAACGGGTGAAAAGACCCCTTTACACCTGGCACAGTGCTGCGTAATTGGGAAGAAAGCCCTACCGTCTTCCTGGTGAGGGAAAGAAAGGGCTGGTTCATATGTCCAATATCCTGACTTTTCTAGGTGCTACCTCAGGGAGTAGTTTCTGTTTTGCCTAAATCAGGGTACTGTCAGGAAATGATGCCAGCCTGGGAATTTCTGAAAATAAAAGCTTCAATACGGGTGAGCAAAATACACTCACCATTAGGCCCTCCTCTCCCTGAGTCAACACAGAGTGAGTGGGTAAAATAATCCTCAATCCCAGCTTCTCTCTGGGGAGGGAAAGATTTGGGCTGACATCCAACATTCCAATTTCCAAGGGCTGCCTGAAAAACTGACTTCTGTCTCTCCTACCATGGAGCCTTAGTGGACCTGGCATACTCTAGAAGCCTGAAGGCCATTGTGAACAAAACAAAGGATTGAACCGGTGTTACTCACCCACAAAGTCCTTCCCCTGCTCTGTGTGGTACAATTGGAAAGACCAGCAGTCCCTGTCTTATCCCTGGGGGACAGAAAACACATTGAAATGTACAGCTAACATGGAGGCTTTTTGGGTGGCTGGTTTCAGTCTCACCTGTCTCAAAGCACAGAAAACCCAATAAATTCTAAATGCCAGGGGTCACTAAAAACAAATAAGAATTTGGGACATATTGATGTTACAAAATACCTACAAAATAGCAGAGGGACAACACAGGAAACAAGAGATTATGAACTCCAGAAGATGTAAACAGCAAATCCTTCTAACACACACACACACACACACACACACACACACACACGCACACACACGCACCATCCCAAAAAGACATATGCACAAAGAGGGTTTGAGAGGCCCCCCAGAATATTTGTCCATGAGAATTAATGAATGTATTCTCCATACAATGGCTGTCCATGAAAACTGAAGAGGATAGTGGTGTTTTTCTGAATGCACAGATACAAACACAGAGTCAAGAAAAATCTAGAAACAGGGAAATATGTCACTCAAATAGAACAAGGTACATCTCCAGAAACAAACCATTATGAAAGCAAAATCAAAACACCCACTACGAGGATGTCCAAATTGCTCAGGAGAACATGCATGAACAAAATGAAATTTTCAATAAGGAGATATGAGATATATAAAGAACTAAATGGAAATCTTGGAGGTGAAGAATACAATAAGTCATATGAAGGATTTGCTAGAGGAGTTCAACAGCAAACTAGATCAAGAAGAACATAAAAATTAATGAATGTGAAGTCAGATCACTTAAAATTATCCAGTTAGAAGAGCAAAAAAGAAAAAAGAAAGAAAAGCTTAAAGAAAGCTGAATGGACTTATGGGTTGGCCATGAGAAGACCAATGTATGCATTAAAAAACATTCAGAAAGAGACAGAAGGAGCACAAAGTTTAGTCAAAGAAATTATCTAAATCTAGGAAACTCAAAAGACCCAAAATAGGATAAATCACAAATCAACACCAAGACATAAATCAACTTGTCAAAAGTCAAATATAAAGAGGTAATTTTACAATATACAAGAGAAAATTACTTTTCATGAACAAAATAAACTGTCCATAAGGCCATCTGTAGATTTCTCAGTAGAAGTCTTCTACTCCAGGAGGGAGATGACACATTCAAAGAGCTAAAAAAGAAAGGTGTCAATTGAGAATACTATATTCAGCAAAAATGTCCTTCAAGTATAAAGGACAGATAAAGACTTTCTTGAACAAACAAAACCTGAGAGTTTATCATTACTACACTTGCCTTACCAGCAATGCTTTTAGAGTTTTTGAAGTTATAATGAAAGGATGCTATATATAAGTAGCAACACAAGAGCACACAAAATAATAAAAGTCTCTAGTGAAGATATATAAGCAACTATAGAATACTGTAGTATTGTGATGGTAATAACTAAGACCCTTTTAATTTTAATATAGAAATTAAAAGATAAAGTATTAAAATAACTATAATTATAAAATATGTTAAGGAATTCATGATATAAAATAACATCAGCAACATAAAGAAGAAAAGATAAAAAAGCAATTTTTGTATTGAAAAATATTTTATAGTGGTAAAATACACATAACATAAAATTTACCATATTAACCATTTACATTATGCAGTTCAGTGTTACTAAATGCACTCATAATGTTGTACAACCATCATCACTAGCTCTGTAACTCTCATTTTGTAAACCTAAAATTCTATACCCATTAAGTGATGATCTCTCACTACCCTATCCAGTCCTTGAGAACCATCACTACAGCACCACTTTTGCAGGTACAGGGGATTTGACCCAGGGCTTTGCGCATGCTAGGCAAGTGCTCTACCATTGTGCTACACTCCAGTTTGCTTTGCTTTCTTTTTCTTTTCTTTTGTTTTCTTTTCTTTTCTTTCTTTTTCTTTCTTTCTTTCTTTCTTTCTTTCTTTCTTTCTTTCTCTCTCTCTTTCTTTTTTTTATGTTTGCAAAACATAATATTTACATTCCTTGTGTGGAATTGGTACTTGTATATAACACATTTTAATCCCATTTTTCTTCCCCTTTTCCTCCCCTTCCTCCATCTCTTGATCCCCTTCCCATTCGAAAAAGAGCTATCTTCCTACTTCCAATTATCTGTCTTTTATTTTGCTCTTTATTTATAATTTGGGTTTCTCATACATGAATATCCATGCAATATTTAAGCTTGGGGGTCTGATTTATTTCACTTAATATTATGGTTTTGAGGTGGATCAATTCTCCTACAAATCCCTGAACTTTATCCCTCTTTATGGCAGAGTACTACTCCATTATGTGTACATACCACTTTTTCTTTATTCATTTGTTGATGAACATATAGGCTGTTTCCAAGAATTAGCTATTTTGAATCATGCTACAATAAATATGGGTATGCATAGAGCACTGTGATATGATGTCTTTACTCTTTCAGGAAGATACCTAGTAGTTCAATAGCTAGGTCAAATGAAAATTTCAGTTTTATTTTCTTGAGGAATCTCCGTAATGATTTCCATAGTGGTTGTACTAGCTTACGTTCCCTCCAGGAATGTAGAAGGGTTTCTTTTTCCCCACCAGGGACTAAGGTACTATTAGCGTAAAATAGACTATTATAACTATAAATTGCTTTATGCAAGCCCCATGGTAACTGCAAAGGAAATATCTATGAAGAATGCATAAAAATAAAGATAAAGGAATCAAAGCGTATCAATACAAACTTGTGTGTCTGATTTACTTCACTAACATTATGCAAAAATAATCAGTGAAACACAAAAGACTGTAGCCAGAGATGAAAACATGAACAGAAAATCCTATAAAATAGAAAACAACTAATTAAATACTAAATCTTTTCTTATCAGTGATTACTTTAGATGTAAATGGAATAAACCCCACAATAAAAAGACACAGTTTGTGGGCCGGGGATTTAGCTCAGTGGTTCCACCACCTGCCTCGAAAGTGAAAGGTCCCGAGTTTGATCCCCAGTACCAAAAAAAGGAAAAAAAAAAAGACATAGTGTGGCTGAACGGGTAACAAAAAAGATCCAACATTACTATATACTGTCATGGGACCATGCACTACGACCAAGTAGGATTTATCCCTGGGGTGCAAGGATGGGTCAACATATGCAAATCAATAATTGTGATATATCACATTATCAGAATGAAGAATAAAAATTACACGATCACCTCATTAAATGTAGTAAAAAGAAAAGAACTTGCCAAGATTCAATACCTTTCCATGATTTAAAAAGAATTCAACAAACAAGGAATAGAAGGAACTTTCTTTAAGACAATAAAAGCCATTTATAAAAAGCTTACGTACTCAAAGGCAAAAGACTGAAAGCTTTCCTCCTAAGATCAGGAAATTGCTCCTTTTACCACTTCTATTCTATATAGTATAGGAAGTCCTAGCCAGAGTAACTAGTCAAGGGAAAACGGAAAGATATTCTAATTGGAAAGGAAAATTAGAAATACCTCTGTTCACAGATGACATGTGCCTTTATGTAGACATCACTAAAGATTCTGCAAAAAATGTTACAATGAATTAATAAATTCTGTGATTCAAGAAATTAAAAATAATTTCATTCACAACAGCAACAAAAAGAATAGAATACCTAGGAAAATACTTTTGGTATTGGGGATTGAACCCAGAACCTTGCACATGGGAGGCAAGTACTCTCCCACTAAGCTACATCCCAGCATTTAAATAAAATTAATTTTATTGGTACACTTTAGATATACATAATGATCACATTCATCATAGGGAATTTGTACCTGTACATAATACAACTTGATTCTTTATTCCCCACCCCCTCACCCCTTCAACTCCTCTTGTCCTCCTTATTTACAAAAGCTTAGTTTCCATTTTTTCTTTCATTCTTTTTCTTTTCTTTTCCCTTCCTTCCTTTCCCCCTCCCCCCCTTTGTTCCCCTTCCCATTTGAACATTTTCTTCCCATTTCCCAGTATCTAGTATACATTTTGGTCCTTATTTATCATTTTTGTTTCTCACACCAGAGAAACAATGCAATATTTAAACATTTGTGTCCAATTATTTCACTTAAAAGTATGGTCTCGAGGCAGGCACATCCATTTACCTAGAAATATCTCAAGTTTATCCTTTTTTATAGTAGAGTAATACTCCATTATATAAAAAAACCCTCACATCTTTTTTTTTATTGTTGTTCTTTTATTGGTACATTTTAGGTATACAGTTCCTTTACATTTACCATTGGGTGTTTGTACCTGTACATGATATATCTTGGTTCTTATTTTTTCCCCATTACCTGTGCACCCTTCACCCCCTCCACCCTTCCCTATTTACATAGATTTCATTTCCATTTGTTTTTCTTTTCTCGTAGCTTTTCCTTTCCCTCTTTTCCTTTCACCTTCCCCTCAGTTCACTCCTTCGTCTTGGAACTTTTTTCCTATTTCAAATTATTAATTATTTATTTTAATCATTTTAACCCTTGTTTACACTATCAGTTTCTCACACTAGGGAAACTATTCGGTATTTACACATGTGTGTCCTATTTATTTCACTTAAGAGTATGGCCTCAATATGCATCCATTTAGCTATAAATGCCTCTAGTTTTTCGTTCTTTATGGCTGAGTAGTACTCCATTTTATTTAAAAAACCACATTTTCTTTATCCAGTTTCCAGTTGATGGGCACTTGGGCTGCTTCCAAGCTTTAGCTATTACAAACTGCACCGCTATGAACATGGGTGCACATATATCACTGTGGTATGATTCTTTTAATTCTTTTGGGAAAATACCCAGCAGGGGAATAGCTGGGTCAAATGGGACCTCTAGACCTAGTTCTTTGAGGTATCTCCATACTGACTTCCACAGTGGTTGCACCAGTCTGCACTCCCACCAACAATGGAGAAGGATTCCTTTCTCCCCACAACCCCGCCAGCATTTATTTGTTGATTTCTTGATAGCAGCCATTCTTTGTGGGGTGAGGTGGAATCTCAGTGTTGTTTTCATCTGTATCTCTCAAATGACCAGTGATGTTGAACATTTTTTCATATATTTGTTTGCTGCTTTTACTTCTTTACCTGAGAAATGTCTGTTCATTTCAGATGCCCATTTTTGAATTGGGTCTTTGAATTTTGGGGTCTGATTTTTTTTTTAGTTCTTTATATATTCCAGATAGTAGTCCTTTGTCTGAGGTACAGCTGCTAAAAATTTTTTTCCCACATTGTAGGTTGTCTGTTAGCTCTGTTGGTGGTTTCTTTTGCAGTGCAGAAGCTTTTTAATAAGATGAGATCCCACTTGTTGATTCTTTCTGCTAGTTCCTGTGCTGCTGTGGTTTTGTTCATGAACTCTTTTCCTATGCCAATGTCTTCAAGAGTTCTACCTAACTTATCTTCCAGCAAGTTTAGTGTTTCTGTCTTAATATTTATATCTTTAATCCATTTTGATCTTAGTTTAGTTCATGGTGATAGGTATGGGTCTAGTTTCAAGCTTTGGCAGGTTGAAATCCAGTTTTTCCAACACCATTTATTAAATAGGCTATCTTTCCTCCAATGATGGTGGTTGGCTCCTTTATCAAAGATGAGGTGGCTGAGCATGTCTGGAGTTGTTTTTGCATCTTCTAATCTATTCCTCTGATCCTCAGGTCTGTTCCTTTGCCAGTACCATGCTGATTTTATCACACTAGCTTTGTAGTATAGCTTCAAGTTGGGGATTGTGATACCCCCAGCCATGTCTCTGTTGCTTAGAATTGCTTTAGCGATTCTAGGTCTCTTATGGTTCCAAATGAATTTTTGGATTGTTTTCTCTAGTTCTGTGAAGTATATTGTTGGAATTTCAATTGGCATTGCATTGAATCTATATAGTAGTTTTGGAAGTATGGCCATTTTCACTATATTGGCTCTTCCTACCCAGGAGTAAGGGATGTCTGTCCATTTTCTTGCATCCTCTTCAATCTGTTTTTTCAGAGTGCTATAGTTTTCAGTGTAGATGCCTTTTGCTTCCTTTGTTAGATTGATTCCTAGATATTTCATTTATTGGATGCTATTATGAAAGGAATTGTTTCCCTAATTTCTCTCTCAGTGAGTCTGTTATTTGTGTACAAGAAGGCTATTGTTTTTTGAGTGTTGTACTTGTATCCAGCTACTCTACTGAATCTGTCAATTAAGTCTAGAAGTCTTCTGGCAGAGTTTTTTGGGTCTTCTATGTATAGTATCATATCGTCAGCAAATAATAACAGTTTAACTTCTTCTTTTCCTATCTTTATTCCTTTTATTTCTTTCTCTTTTCTAATCACTGTGGCTAATGTTTCCAGAACTCTATTGAACAGGAGTGGTGATAGTGGACATCCTTGTCTTGTTCCTGATTTTAGCATGAAAGTTTTCAGTTTTTGACCATTTAGCATGATGTTGACTGTTGGTTTTTCATAGATAGCCTTAATCAGGTTGAGATAAAGACCTTCTATTCCAATTTTCTGTAGGGTTTTTATCATGAATTGGTGCTGGATTTTGTCGAATGCTTTTTCTGCATCTGTTGAGATGATCATATGGTTTTTGTCCTTGACTCTGTTAATATGGTGTATTACATTTATTGATTTACGAATGTTGAACCATCCTTGCATCCCTGGGATAAATCCGACTTGGTCAGGGTGTATGATCTTCTTGATGACCCTCTGTATTCTGTTTGCCAGTGTCTTGTTGAGGATTTTTGCATCTATGTTCATTAGGGAGATTGGCCTGTAGATCTCTTTTTGGGTTGGGTCTTTCCCTGATATTGGAACCAAAGTAACACTTGTTTCCAGGAATGAGTTTGGAAGTATTGCTTCCCTTTCAATTTCCTTGATGAGTTTAAAGAGTAATGGCATTAGTTCTTCTTTAAATGTCTCGTAAAATTCAGCAGTGAAGCCATATGGACCTGGGCTTTTCTTTGTTGGTAAATATTTTGTTACATTTTCAATTTCACTCATTGTAATTGGGGTGTTTAGAATTTCTATATCTTCTTCATTTAACTTTGGCAATTCATATGTATCTAGGAACCTGCCCATTTCTTCTGTGTTTTCCATTTTATTGGAGTAGAGGTTCTCGAAGTAGGTATTGATGATCCTCTGGATTTCTGTTGGATCTCTTGTGACTTCACCTTTTTCATTCTTAATTGCATGTATTTGTGCCTTTTCTTTCCTTTTTTTGATAAGGTTGGCTAAAGGTTTATTGATTTTATTTATTCTTTCAAAAAACCAACTCTTTGATTCATTGATTTTTTGTATTGTTCTCTTAGTCTCCATTGCATTGATTTCTGCCTTGATCTTTATAATTTCCTCTCTTGTATGAGCTTTGGATTTGTTATGCTCTTCTTTTTCTAGGAGCTTGAGGTTCTGCATTAGGTTATTTATCTGATTTTTCTCTGTTTTCCTAATATGTGCATTCACTGCTATGAATTTCCCATGTAGAACTGCTTTCATAGTGTCCCATAGGTTCCTGTATGTTGTACTGGCATTTTCATTTACTTGTAGAAACTGTTTAATTTCTTCTTTAATTACTTCTGTGACCCATTGGTTGTTCAAGAGAGAGTTATTCAGTTTCCATGTGTTTGTTGGGGTTTTGCGGTTTCTTATATTATCGATCTCCAATTTTATTGCACTATGGTCTGATAACATACAGGGGGTAACTACAATTCTTTTACATTTACTTAGACATGTCCTATGAGCTAGCATGTGGTCTATTCTGGAGAATGACCCATGTGCAGCCAAAAAGAATGTGTATTCCAATTTTGTGGGGTGGAACACTCTGTAAACATCTATTAAGTCCATTTGTTCAATAGCTTGTTTGAGCTCTAGAATTTCCTTGTTAACTTTCTGTCTAGATGATCTGTCTATTTGTGATAGTGGGGTATTGAGGTCCCCCGCTACAATTGTGTCAGTGTTTATTTGGTTTTTCATGTCTATTAATAGTTGTTTTGTATAGTTGGGGACATTTGTATTTGGTGCATATATATTTAGGATTGTCATCTCTTCCTCTTGGATTGTTCCCTTCACAAGGATGTAGTGACCATCTTTGTCTCTCTTAATTAGCTTTGGTTTGAAATCTACTTTGTCTGCAAATAAGATTGCTACCCCTGCTTTCTTCTGGGTTCCTGTGGTGTGCAGAACTGTTTTCCATCCTTTTACTTTCAGTCTATGAGTTTCTTTTTCAGTTAGGTGTGTTTCTCGTATACAGCATATTGTTGCATTTTCCTTTTTAATCCATTCTGCCAGTCTATTTCTTTTGATTGGTGACTTGAGGCCATTAACATTGAGGGTTATAATTGATAGATACTGGTTTATCCTTGTCATGATGTTTTACTTTTGTTGGCTCTTTTATTTCTTATTTTCCCCCCTTTCCCTTTAATGTCTTACCTTGCCTGGTGGCTTCCCTCTGTTGTGCCTCATGGAGTTGTGGCCTTCATTGATTTTTTCTAGGATATTGTTTAGAATTGCTTGCAGTGCTGGTTTGGTGTTCATAAAATTTCTCAGGTGTTCTTTGTCATGGAAGTATCTAATTTCCCCATCGATTTTGAAAGATAATTTTGCAGGATACAATAGTCTAGTTTGGAAGTTATTTTCTTTTAGGGCTTGAAATACTTCACTCCAGGCTCTCCTTGATTTGAGGGTTTGTGTTGAGAAGTCTGCTGTGATTCTGATGGGCTTTCCTTTGTAGGTGATTTGTTTCTTTTCTCTAACTGCTTGTGGGATTTTGTTTTTCTGTTGGGTTTCTGGGATCTTGACTATCTTGACTAGGTATAGATTTTTTTATCATGGCTAGTTGGAGTTGTATATGCCTTACTATCTGTATGTCCAATTCTCTACCTCTGTCTGGGAAGTTTTCCACTATTACTTCTCTGAATAGTTTATTTCAATTGTGCTTTCTCTTGTTTTTTCATGGACTCCTATCAGTCTTATGTTATTATTCTTTGCATCGTCTAGCAGCTGCTGGATTGATTTCTTGTGGTCCCTTACTATTTTTAAGAAAACTCTATTTTCATGGTCTCTAACCACAATCCTGTATTCTATATCTGATATTCTATCTTCAGATTCCCTTAATCTGCTGTGGATACTTTCAATGGAGTTTTTGATCTCCTGAATACCTGTTTGAATCTGTTTCATGGATTCCATTTCTTTCTTATGTTGGGCGATCATGGTTTCATTTTCTTTCTTATGCTAGGTATTCATGGCTTCCAGCATGTTTCTGAGCTCATCTATTTTTTTTATCTGTTTCTGTTCTAGATCCTCTAATCATGTCTTTCACTCTGCTCACCATCTCTGTAGATATCTGGGAGATTATTTCTGCTTTGAATTTTTCTAGAGCCTCATTCATCTGTTTTGTTACTTCCTGTGCTATCAGTTCAGGGTATCCAAGTGGTTGGTTATGGGACTTTTCCATCTCATTTCCCCCAGGATTTACCCTTGGTGGGGTGGAAGTCTGAGTTTGTGCCTTGCTTAAATGTCTTCTCATTTTTGTTTTTGGTACTGTCCTTGGTTTAACTCCTGGGTTGATAGTTTGAAATTGCTTATTGTAGGTATCTTTGTTGCTTGCACTTAGAACCCTTATGGAATGATTGCTTCTCAGAGGTGTCTTCCAGATATAGCTGGTCTTTAAGTTTTGAGTCTCTAATGACTCTAAGGCTATCTCATTTTCCTTATACTAGGAAGGTTCATTGACTAGATCAATAACAACACCTTAGCCCAAGTGATACAATCAGCAACACCATTGCATCGAGTACATCTTTGAAAATGACATTTTGTGGTAGTCATTAATGTATCACCTTTAGCTGTGTGAATTAAATCAAGATCGAGGACCAACCCAACATATAGTGAATAAACTCTTCAATATAACAACTTTACCCTTTGGGATGGGGAGTTAGAAGGGGTTGGGGAGGGAGGGACAGATGGGAAGAAGGATAGGGGAAGGTTAGCAGTGTGGCCAGAGGACACAGGTGAGAAGGAAAAAGAGAATAATAGGAAAATAAAGAAGAACTCTGAATGAGGATGAAAACAGGGACAAAAAGGGAAGATGAACAATGTGGGAGAGCAAGAGAGTGAGTGTAAGAGAGAGAGAAAGGAAAGAGAAAAGAAAGAAGAAAAGAAAAGAAAAAAAGGAGAGAAAAACAAATATTTGCAAAGAGTAGGGAAAAAAATTAAAGATAAGAGGAGCAAAGGAAAAGAAAAGAGAAAATGAACAAACTAATAATACTAATTTTGGGAATAAAAAATAACAATGAAGATGAAGGGCCTCTTTCAGGATATGTCTCTGCTGTCACCATTGACAACCTGGGTCGCAGTGTGCAGATATAAGTCAATGAGTCTCAGCAAGCTAGTCGCAGACCTGTGAGATTCAGGCAGATTTCTGGCGGCAAGTCCCAAGTTGAGCTCCCTGTCCTCCTGTAGGGTTGAACTCTGCAGAGTTGTATTGCAGGTTCCAGCTGCCCTTCCCCTGAAGATAGTCCCAGTCCTGATGGGAGGTGAAGATAATTCCAACTTACCCAGTACAGTGGTCTGGTGGTCCGGTGTCCTCTGCATCTTTGTAGTGTGGAACCAGGTGTCTGTACAGAGAATAGGCCAGAGGAGTGGGGGTGGAGGGTGGGGTTTGTCCAGTGCATTGCTGCTGGGCACAGGCTGATTGGGAGTGTTCCATGCAACTCGCAACCTTGGTACAGTGTCTGCAGAGCTGCCTGTCTGCAGTGGGCTGATTCGGCGTGTTCCATGCAACTCCTTCACATCTTTATCCATCTCTTGGTTGATAGGCTTTTGAGCTGTGTCCAGAATTTATCTATTACAAAATCTGCTGCTATAAACATGGGTGTGCATATATCACTATGGTATGATGTTTTTAATTCTTTTGAGAAAATACCAAAAATGGGAATAGCTGGATCAAATGAAGCCTCTAGTTTTAGTTTTTTCAGGAGTCTCCACACTGATTTCCACAGTGGTTGCACCAGTCTACACTCCCATCAACAGTGGAGAAGGGTTCCTTTTTCCCCACAGCCTTGCCAGTATTCGTTGTTGGTGGATTTCTTGGTGATAGCCATTCTTTCTGGAGTGAGATGGACTCCCAGTGTTGTTTTCATTTGCATATCTTTAATGACTAGTGATGTTGAACATTTTTTCATATGTTTATTTGACAGTTGTACTTCTTCATTTAAGAAGTGTTTATTCATCACAGATGCCCATTTTTGGATTAGGTCTTTAAATTGGGGGGGGTTGCATTTTTGAGTTCTTTATATATTCTAGATAGTGATCTTTTGTCTGAGGAACAGCTGGTAAAATTTTTTTCACATTTTATGAGTTGCTTCTTCACTCTGTTGGTAGTTTCTTTTGCTGTGCAAAAGCTTTTTAATGAGATGAGTTCCCAGTTGCTGGTTCTTTGTAATATTTCCTGTGATTGGGGTTTCATTCATAAAGCTTTGTCTACACCTATGTCTTCAAGAGTTCTACTTATACTATCTTCCATCAGACTTAGTGTTTCTCTTTTAGTATTTAGATCTTTGATCCACTTCAATTTTAGTTTGCATGGTGAGAGATATGGGTCTAGGTTTAATCTTCAGCACATGGAAAGCCAGTTTTCCCAGCACCATTTATTAAAGAGGCTATCTTTCTTCCAGTGAAGGTGTTTGGCCCCTTTGTCAAAGATAAGGTGGCTGAGTGTGTTTGGAATTGTTTCTGTATCTTCTAATCTGTTCCATTGATCCTTTAGTCTGTTTTTGTTTTTGTTTTTCTGGTGCCCTGCTGTTTTTATCACAGTAGCTTTGTAGTTTAATTTCAAGTCAGGAATTGTGATGCCCCCTACTTTGCCTTTATTGCTCAAATTTGCTTTTGATATTCTAGGTCTCTTCTGGTTCCAAATGAACTTTAGGATTGCTTTCTCTAGTTCTGTGAGGTATGCTATTGGTATTTTGATCAGGATTACATTGAATCTGTATAACAATTTTGGAAGTATGACCACTTTCATTATATTGGTTCTTCCTAACCAAGAATGAGGTATATCTTTCCATTTTCTGATATCCGTTTTAATCTCTTTTTTTCAGAGTACTGTTGTTTTCAATGAAAAGGTCTTTTACTTCCTCGTTAGATTGGTTCCTCAGTATTTCATGGCCTGAATCCTCTCAAAATATAAACCAAATTAAACCTCTCCTCCTTTAAGTTGTGTGTGTTGGCTATTGTGTCCAACAACAAAGAAGCTGACTAATATAAATGGTAAACCTAAATCCCAAATGTGATATCACTACAGATCCGCCAGAAAGCTTAAAATGAGAAAGATAATAGGAATTTGCGAATAAATAAAGCAACTCAAACTAATATATTGACGGTGTGCTTTGTAAGTTGGTACAGACACTTAGGAAAACTGTATGTTAGTACCTAGTAATCTGAACATGCTTTTTGTTCCAGCAATTCCAATCTTAAGTATAAACCCAGCAGAAATGGCTTTCTGTAGTTTCCAAAATACTGTCCTACAATGCTCTATATCATTCTTTTTGAGACAAAACCTGGAAATAACCCAAACATTGATCTAAATTACAATGTAAAAATTATTGGATAGCCATATAAAAGAATATCATCATGGCTTTGTACTGTGTCATTTTAAATTTTCTGTAATTATATTTCCCAGAATTATTTGCAGGTTAGGATTGGTCACAAAAGAAATTGTGCAAGAAATGAAAGGCAGAAGTGAAAGTGCAGACATTTTTTAGTACTCTGGAGATCAGAACAGGGTGCCAAGTACAGTATTGTGCTGACTTAGGCACATTGTCACTAATCTGCTTGCTAATTTTTTTATGAAGGGAAAGTACACAGGTTCACAAGTCCCCTGCAGCAAGATGTCATCTCTGAGTTTTGGGTCGGGTATCTTGCAGCTCCATGGTGAAGAGTACCAAGCTCTCTAGCACATTACTCACATCAACAAGGTTAGAAGAGGTGAGGGCCAGGCAACAGTTCCAGTATTGCCTGGAAATATCCAGTTTGCCTTTATGGATACCAGAGCGTCCTATACCCACTGCTGCTTTTCTTTTTAAATTAACTTAACTGACATATAATTAAAATCCTAAGAAATTCACTCAAAGTACATAATGAAATGCTTTTTGCTAAATGAACTGAGTTGAGCAGCCATTGCTACAATCCACTTTTAGAACATTTTCTTCACCCCAAATACGATCCCTTGTGATCATTTAGAGTTAATAATTCATTCCCATCCTCAGTTCCAGACAACTGCTAATCTACTTTATGACTATAAAGTTTTTTAACACTTTATTGAAAAATAATTTATATACCCTACAATTCATTTAAGCATTTATTTCCAGGTTTTTACAATTGTGGTAAGAATACACAATATGAGATTTACCCTGTTAACAAAAGTTCAAGTATATAGTATAGTATTGTTAACTACAGCAACCATAATGTACAGCAGATCTCTAGCATCTGTTTATCTTGTATAACTGAAAATTTTTACCCTTTAACCAACATCTCCCAATTTTTCTCTCATCCTCTCGCTGGTAACCACTATTCTATCCTCTGCTTCTATGAGACTGATTATTTTACATTCCACATAAATGAGATCATGCAGTATTTGTCTGTGTCTGGATTAACTTAGCATAACATCCTCTAGTTTCATCCATGTTGTCACACATTTCAGTATTTAAAGGTTGATCTATCTATCTACCTATCTATCTATATTTGTCTGTCTATTCGTACCATTGCTCTATCCATTCATCAGCAGATAGTCATTTAGTTTGCCTCCATATCTTGGCTACCACTAAAAATGCTGCAGTGAATATAAGAATGTAAACATCTCTTGGAAATCCTGATTTCAGTTATTTTGTATAAATATGCAGAGGTGGGATGGCTGAAACACATGGTATTTCTGTTTTTAACTGTTTTCCATAGTGGCTGGACCATTTTACATTCCTAGGAAAAGGTTACAAAGGTTCCTATATGCACACATCCTTGTCAACATTTTTTTAATAAAGACCATACTAACAGATACAAGGTGATATCTCATTGTACTTTTGTTTTACATTTCTCTGATGATTAGTGACACTGAGCATATTTTAATACAGTTTTGACCATTGTTTTCTTTTGAGAAATGTCTATTCGAGTAATTTGTTCATTTGTAATCATGTTAAATATGACTTGCAAATATTTCCTTTATTCTAAAGGCTGCCTTTTTACACGTAATCATTTGGTTTGCTATGAAGAAGTTTTTTAGTCAGATGTAGCCCCATTTATCTATTTTTGTTTTTTCTGTGCTTTGGGTGTTGTCACCAAGAAATCATTACCAAGACCAATGCAATGAACCTTTCTCCCTGTTTTCTTCAAGAAGTTTTATGACCTATGTTTAAGCCTTTAATCTATTTTGAGCCGATTTTTGAGTATGCCATAAGACAGGAGCCAATTTCATTTTTTGCGTGTGGATATCTGGCTTTCTCAACACAGTTTCTTGAAGAGATTATTGTTCACATGTTGTGTATTTTTAGCACTTTGTCAAACATCTGTTGATCATATACACATGAATTAATTTTTATCTGTCTGTCCTATCAGTCTTATGCCTGTACCATACTGTTTCAATTACTATAGCTTTGTAATATTTTTTCTTTTGGTACTGGGAATCGAACTCAAGACCTCGTGCTTGCCAGGCAGGCACTGTATTGCTGAGCTAATTCCCTGGCCCTGTAATATATTTTAAAGTCAGGATGTGCAGTGATTTATTCTTTCTCAAGATTGTTTTAGGTATACTGAGTTTCTGTGTACTTTGTAGTTTCTTTTCTTTCTGTGCTAGAGATTGAACTCATAGCTTTATGCATGCTATTGAAGTACTCTACCACTAAGCTATATTCTGAGACCTCAATGTAAATTTTAGGATTGTCTTTTATATTTCTGTAAAAAATATCACGTTTGGACAAAGATTGCACTGGATCTGTAGGTCACTTTGGTTAGTATGACCAGCCTAACAATATTAAGTCTTCTAGTCCATGAAGATAGGATATGTTTTCATTTATCTTAATTTTCTTCCATGAATGTTTTGCAGTTCTTAGTGTACAAATCTTTAACTTTATTGATTACATTTATTGTAAATATTTTATCTGTTTTGATGCTATTGTGATGTATTTTCTTAATTTCATCCTTTGATAACTCTTAGTGTGAAGAACTGAAAGTGATTTATGTATGTTGGTTTTATATTTTATAACTTTATTGAATTTATTAATCTTAAGTTTTTGGTGAAGTCTTTTAGATTTTGTATATGTATGATCATGTCGTCCATTAACAGAGATAATTTTACTTCCTCTTTTCCAATCTGGATGTCTTTTATTTATTTCTTGACTGATTACACTCATTCATACTTCCAAGTCCATGGTGTATAGACGTGCTGGGACTGGGCATCCTTGTCTTGTTCCTGATAGAAGTCTTTTGCTGTTGACTATGATGTTATCTGTGGGCTTTTGATCCATGGCCTTTATTGTGCTGAGGTAATTTCCTTCCTTTCCTAGTTTGTTGAGAGCTTTTTGTATTATGTTATCTTGTTGCATATTGTCTACATCTATTAAGATTATTATGTGATTGTTACCTTTCAGTATATGAATGCCATGTATAACATCAAGTTATTCTTTTTTTTTTTTTTGGTACTGGGGATCGAACTCAGGTCCTTGCGCTTGTGCAGCAGGCAGCGAAACCACTGAGCTAAATCCCCGGCCCCATCAAGTTATTCTTATATGTTGAAAATCCTTACAATCCTAGGATAAATTCCACCTGGATATGATGTATGATGCTTTTAATATGTTGTTAAATTTTGTTTGCTAGTATTCTGTTCAGGATTTTACATCTAAATTCATCAGAAATATCAGCTTGTTATTTTATTTTCTTATAGTGCCTGCTTTTTTCTATCAAGGTAATGCTGGCCTTATAGTTGGGGAGAGTTTTACCTCTTCAATTTTTTGGAAGAGCTCAGAAGGATTAGTGTTAATTCTTCTTTAAGTATTTAATATAATTCAGTAGTGAATCCAACTGATCCTAGGCTTTTCTCTTTTCTTAATTCTTATTTTTGATGGGTATATGCTTGTGATAGATAGTGCTTACATTCACCTTGACTGTTTCATACATGTACATACCACATCTTAATTGCTTTTACTCACCCTCTCTCCCTGCAGCTCTCCTCTCCTTCCGTTCCCATATCCCCTTCCCCTCTTTACAGAATATACCTCCCTGTTTCTTAACATGGCTCTTTATATTGTTTATGTTTTGGGTCTCTCATATTAGAGAGATAATGTGATATTTAACCTTTTGTGACTAATACATTTCACTTAGCATTGTGGTCTCAAGATTCATCCACTTTCCTACAAATGACTCAAATTTTCCTTCTTTATAACTTAGTAGTACTCCATCATGTATATATACCACATTTTCTGTATCCATTCATCTGTTGATGGGCATATAGGCTGCTTCCATGATTTAGCTATTCTGAGTTGTGCTGCTATAAACATGGTTATACATATATTCCTATAGTCGAATGACTTTAGCTTTTTGGAGAAGATACCCGGAGAGATATAGCTGGGTCAAATGCAATTTCTATTTTTAGTTCTTTGAGAAATCTCCATACTGATTTCTAAAGTATTCCACCAACAACATACCAGGGTTATTTTTCTGACATCCTTGGTAGCATTTGTTGCTTTTTCACTCTTTGGTAATGGCCATTTTTTTATTTTTTCAATTTTTATTATACATTTGCAATACATAATGATCACATTCCTCATGGGAAGTTGTTTCATGTACATAAGCAATTACAATTTTTTTCCATTCCATTCTCCTTCTCTCCCTTCTCATTTGCAAAAGATCTATCTTCCTGGTTTTCCTACTATGCATCTTTTATTTTGCTCTTTATTTATATTTTCAGTTTCTCATATAAAAGAAACTGTGCTATATTTAAGCTTGTGTGTCTGATTTATTTCACTTAACTTGTTAATGGCCATTCTTATTGGAGTAAGTTACAATCACGGTGAAACTTTGATTTACATTTCTCTAATTGCTAAAGACCCTGAACATTTTTTCATGTATTGATTGGTTATTTGCATTTCTTCTTCTTTGAAGTGTCTATTCATTTCAATTGTCCATTTTTTATTAGTACATGTTTAGAACATATAATGAATACATTCATCACGGGAAGTTGGTGTGTGCACATTTTACATCTTAATTAATTGCCCACTTTTTATTTGGTCTTTTACTTTTGGTGGTCCAATTTTTTGAGTTCTTTATTCTAGATCGTATTCCTTTGTCTTCAGAGTAGCTGGTAAAATTGTTTTTCATTCTGTAGGATGCCTCTTCACTCTGTTCATTTCCCTTGCTGCACAGAAGCTTTTAAATTTGATATGCTCCTGATTCTTGGTATTATTTCTTGCAAAATTGAGGTTCTCTTCAGAAGTCGTTGCCTATACCTGTGTCTTCAAAAGTTGTACCATTTTTTACATTCAGTAGATTCAGTGTTTTTGCTTTTTATACATGTCTTTGATGCATTTTAGTTTTTATTTTTTGTACCAGGGATCGAACTTGGGACCTTGCACTTGTGAGGTAGGCAGCGGAACCACTAAGCTAAATTCCAGGCCCAGATGCATTTTAATTATATTTTAGTACAGGGTGAGAGATATGAATCAACATTCATTCTGCTGTATGTGGATAGCCAATTTTCCCAGAACCATTTGTTAAAGATACTATCTTTTCTCCAGGATATATTATTGGCCACTTTGTCAAAAATCACCGGGGTGAAGGTGCTTGGGGTTGTTTCTACATCCTATTTTGTTCTATCAGTCAGTCTGACTGTTTTTGTGCCGGTGCCATGCTGCTTTTATCACTGTGGCTTTGTAGTTACTTGAAGTCTGGAATTATAATGCCTCCTGCCTTGTTCTTGGCTATTCTAGTTCTCTTCCATTTCCATATAAATTTAGAGTTATTTTTTCTAGTTCTGTGAAAATAGCTGATAGTATTTTGTTGGAGATTGTGTTAAATCTGTATGTCACTTTTGTAATGTCCCATTTTGATATTAGTTCTGTCTATCCAGGAATAGGAGACGTCCTTTCATTTTCTAATGTCCTCTTCAATCATTTTTTTTCAAAGCAATATATTTTCATTATAGAAGTCTTTCACTTCCTTTGTTAGGTTAATTCCTATTTATTTAACTTTTCTGAGGCTGCTGTTAAAGGAACTGTAAACCTGAATTCTTTCTCAGTGAGTTTATTCTTAGTATATAGAAATATTATCTATTTTTGTGTGTATATTTTGGATTTTGCCACTTTGCTGAATTTATTAGTTATGAGTCTTCTGGTGGGGGTTTTTGGATCCTCTATGCAAAAGATCATGTTATTTGCAAATAAAGTTATTTTGACTTCCTCATTTCCTGTTACAATCTCTCTCTCTCTCTTTTTTTGGTACCAGGGATCAAACTCATGACCTTGCACTTGCGAGGCAGGCATGCTGCCACTGAGCTAAATCCCCAGCCATTTCAATCTCTTTTATTTCCTTCTCTCACCTAAGTGCTTTGGCTAAAATTTTGAGTACTTTATTGAACAGATGCGATGAGAGTAGACACTCTTGTCTTGTTCCTGATTTCAGAGGGAAGGCTTTCAGTTTTTCCCCATTTAATAAGATGTTGGCAGTGGGTTTGTCATAAACGGCTTTTATTATTTTAAGGTAAGGTCTTACACAATTTTTGTCAAGGTTTGTTTTTATCATGAATCGATACTGGGATTTCTCAAAGGCCTTTTCTGCATCTATTGAGATGATCATGTGATTTTTATCCTTCTGTTTATGTGGTGTATAACATTTATTCATTTACATATGTTGAATCATCCTTGGATCCCTGGAATGAAACCAACTTAGTCATGATGTCTGATATGTTTTTGCGGGGAGGGTACTAGGGAACGAACCCAGGTCGTTGTGCTTGTGAGGCAGGCAGCGGAACCACTGAACTAAATTCCCGGCCCTATGTCTGATATTTTTATTGATTTGTTGTACTCTGAAAGTATTTTGTTGGGGATTTTTGGATCTGTGTTTTCTTCTTTTGTTAAGTCTTTGTCCAGTTTTGGTATCAGAATAATACTAGCTCCAACGAATGAGTTTGAAGTGTTTCTCCTGTTTCAGTTTCATTAAAGAGTTTCGAGAACATTAGCATTAGTTCTTCCCCGGAGTTCTTGTGAAATTCAGTGGTAAATTCATTGAGTCGTGAGTTTTTCATAGTTGATGTATTTTTTATTGCTGCCTCAATTTCATTTCATGTTATTGGATTGTTTGGGATTTTCATAACTTCTTTTTTAAATCTTTATATTTATTAGTACATGTTTGCCACATATAATGATCACATTCATCATGAGGAAGTAGGAAAAACTTGTTCAAATGAGAAGGGGAACAAGGAGTGGGAAGGGAAGGAAAGGAAAAGCTATTTAAAAAAGAGAGAATAGAAGAAAAAATGGAAGCAGAGCTTTTTTAAATGGGAAGGGACAGAAAGGTTAAAGAGAAGGGAGGGGAATGGGGAAAAAGAATTAAGATATATTATCTTCTTGTTTCAGTTTTGGTAGTTCATATGTGTCTAGGAATCTATTCATTTCTTACAGATTCTCCAATTTATTAGAATACAGGTTTTTGAAGTAGTTACTTATAATCCTCTGGATTTTAGCAATGCTCATTGTGAGTTTGCCTTTTCATTTTTAATTGCATTGATATGGATCTTTTCTTTCCTTTTTTGGTAAGTTTTAGTAAGAGCTTGTCTATTTTGTTTATCCTTTCAACGAATCGTCTCTTCAATTCATTGTTTTGTTTGCTTAGTCTCAATTTAATCAATTTCTGCTCTGATATTCACAATTTCTTTCCTTGTACCAGTTTTGGATTTGGATCATTCTTGTTTTTCTAGAACCTTGAGGTACACCATTAGGTTGTTTATTTGGGATCACTCTATTTTTCTAATGTGGGCATTCATAGCTATAAATTTCTCTCTTAGAGCTGCTTTCATTTTGGCCCATAAGTTCCGTCATGTTGTAGAGCCATTATCATTTGATTCTAGAAATATTTTAATTTCTTTCTTAATTTCTTCTGTGATCCATTGATTATTCAATTATTTAATAAGTAACCTCCATGAGTTTGTGTAACTTTGGTGGTTTCTTTTGTCTTTAATTTCTAGTTTTATTGCTCTATGATTTGATAATATGCATGAGATTATTTTGTATTTAAGTATGCTTTCTGGCATAGTATATGCTTTTTTTTGGAGAAAGTCCTACGTGCTACTGAGAAGAATGTGTATTCTGTCATTACTGGGTGGAACACTCTGTAGATATCCATTAAATCCATTTGTTTGAAGATGTGGTTCAACTCTGATTTTTTCTTGATATTTTGTCTAATTGATCTATCTGTTTGTGATAATGGGATGTTAAAGTCTCCTACTATGATTTTATTGATGTTTATCTGACCCTTTATGTTCAGCATTATTTGTTTTATGAGGTTGGGTGCAACAGTATTTGGGTGCATATAGATTTACAATTTTTATCTCCTCCTGTTGAATCATTCCCTTTACCAGTATGTAATGACCTTCTTTGTCTCTTCTCATCAATTTTTGCTTGAAGACCACTTTGTCTAAAAATAGGATAGCTAGTCCTGCTTGCTTTCAGGCTCCTTTTGTATGGAATGCCATTTTCCCTCCTTTGTAGTGTATGAGCTATTTACTGATTAGGTGTGCATCTTTATACAATATACATTTGGGCTTTCTTTTTTGATATAATTTGCCAATCTCTGCCTTTGGATTGGGGAGCTAAAACCATTTATGTTGAAAGTTATTTCTGAAACATATTGACTGATTTTGCCACTGCATTATTTTTCTGTTACTGATTCCTTTATTTTTCCCTTTTGCTTAACTGCTTACCCTGCTTGGTGTACTTATCCCATTAGGCTCTTTCTTGTTTTGTTTATCTAGGACATCTTGTTTCTCATTTTGTTTATGTAGGATATCTTTGAGTACTATTTTTAGTGTCAGATATTCCTAATCATTATCTTGAGGCAAGAAAGTGGATTAGTATACATATAATGCTTTTGAATACTTTTGGAAAATTAATGACTATACTGATGTTGGTTAGTGTCTCCTGATCTCTCTAGACAATGTGGTGCAAGTAAAGAACAAGCTCAGGTGTTTGGATTCCCACCTCAAGCACAGTATAAATGACATAAGTACTTCTATGTGTGTCCTGAAAACAATTCCTATCTCCTATTTCATTTCGGCAAGGCTAAAAGTCCAGAAAAAATCAAGAATGCAATCACATTCTCTGCTTAGCCAAATTATAATGCATGTTGAAGCTTCCACCCTTATTAGTACAGATGTTTCCACCCCTCTTTGAGAGTAATGGTCTCCTTTAATCCAGCTGCCATGTATGGCAATACTGATTCACCTTTGAACTCACTCTTACCACCTTTCTTTCTTTCTCTGTCTCTCTCTTTCTTCTTTCTTTCTTTCTATATCTTTAAATAGACTCAAATCCCAGCAGGACGCTAAAAGCGAGGAACAAAGTGTGACTCATTAGAAGGTGTGTTACACTCTAAAAGAACTACTTGAATATTGTAAATATACAGACATAAAGCCAGGAATATGTGTAGGAATAGATCCTAATCGTGTGAAGTCATAGTGGAAAGAATAGTATAAATTTGTATCAGGCTTAGTTTATTGACATGAGCTCACTAAGTAGAGGTTCTGTGTTTAATGTTGCAGCTTGGGGAGTTACAAAGGGTTCTAGCAATTTTTTGTTGGTTGGCTAAAGCATGGAGCAAAATATAGACCACAGTGGGCAAAGAAAATTCTAGTCATGCTTTGGTTTAGCGTAGAGGAAAGGATTCAAAGATTAAAGGAAAATGAAAGGTTTGAGTATACGGTATTTCTCGTCTAAAGACCACACTGGGAAGGTCCAGAAAACATACCTTTTACCAATACTATGAGAAATAAATTTGTGAGGGCAGCCCCAGAATCTTTGGAGAGCTCTGTGATGTTTTTCTCTATGAATCAGACTTTATAGTGAGGACTGTAGCCACTGAATTAGAAAACCTAAATTCAGTGGGAGTAACTGGAACCTGGAGTGGCCAACAATGGGTGGCAGCACTCAACTGCTGAAGACGAGATGGGAATGGTTGCTATAAGAGAGAGCAGAACCAAAGCAGCAATCAGAATAGTCTGACTTGTGCAGACCTATAGCTCTGGCTAATTGATTATAGTGTTCCTAGATGTGAAGTGGATAGGAAGCCCTCTCAATTATTACTTATCCGTATAAATCATGTTGAAGTGAACAAAAGTCCAAAATGAGTCATACAAACAGAATCACATCCCCTCAATTAATTTCCTGATTTGAACCAGCTTATAGAACCTCTAGGGGAGGTTCTTGAGGAAGGACTCCGGTTCACCACTAAAAATTTATATTGTTTATCTTTCTTCTGGCCTTCCCAAAAGGCTCCAATGACATTTTAGCAGGGTAAATGCATGTTGGGAAAAAGGACATATCACTGTGGTTTACCAGTCAGAGTAGGGGCTCAGAAAGATCAGATGACCAGTGGAGTTTTAGCTTAGCTGTTTCCCACAGTGGGTCTAGAGCCACATCCTGAGGTTATTTACCCAGTTCTAAAGTGCGTAATTGGAACAGACATGCTCACCAGGGGGAAGAATCCTCACATTGGTTTCCTGACCTGTGGAGCAAGAGCTATTGTGGTGGGAATGACCAAGTGGAAACGACTAGAATTTTACTTGTGAAAATCGTAAACTGACACCAATACCACATTCCTGGAGGGATTTTAGAGATTGGCACCATCATCAAGAACTTAAAAGATGCACGTAAGGTGATTGTTACCACACCTCTATGCAACTTTCATCTTTAGGCTTTGCAGAAGACAGGTGAATCTTGGAGCATGACAGTAAGTTACCATAAGCTCAACCAGGTGGTGACTCCAATTGCAGCTCCTGTACCAAATGCAGTTTCGTTGCTTGAGCAAATTAACACATTGGCTGGTGGCTGGTATGCATTTATTGATCTAGCAAATGCTTTTCCTTCATACCTGTCCATCAACCGTGGTATGTCGTTTGCTTTCATATGGGAAGGCCAATAATATAGTTTTATTGTTGTTACCTCAGGAGTACAAAACTCCTATAACATAGGAGACTATAACATAATTTAGTTTTCCAGGATCTTGATTGCCTTTCCCTTCTACAAGATATTACACCAGTCCATTACATTGATGACAGTATGCTCATTGAACCTAATGAGCAAGAAGTAGCAACTACTCTAGAGCTATTGTTAAGACATGTGCGTGTCAGAGGGTGGGAAATAAAGCTAATGAAAATTTAGCAGCCTTCTACTCCTGTGAACTTTCTAAGGTCTATTGGTTTAAGCATGTTGGAATATCCTTCCTAAGGTAAATAATAAATTGTTCTAGAACTAGAACTAGAAAAGAGTAACAGTGCTTACTGGGCCTGTTTGGATTTGGAAGGCAATATATTCATCATATGGGTGTGTATCCCCAGCCCAAAATCTGAGTGTCCCCCCAAAACTGCTGGTTTTGAAAAAGGAGCAAAACAAGGTTCAGGCTGTTGTGCAAGCTACTTTGCCACTTGGGCCATATAAGTCAGCAGATCCTGTGGCTCTTGAAGAGTCAGTGGCAGATAGTGAGGCTGTTTCCTGCCTTTTTGTGGCAAGCCACATCGGTATAGGATTTTGGAGCACAGCTTTGTCATCCAACACAGGTAATCATTCCTCTTTGAGAAACAGTTCCTTGCCTGCTAAAGTGAAGATTAAATTCTTAACCTTGTGTCACTCCATTACCATGCTATCAAGGCTGCCTATCATGAACTGGTTGTTATCTTACCTACCAATCTATAAAGCTGGGCACATACCGCAACACTCCATCATCAAGTGGAAATGGCATGTACAGATTTAGATCGGAGCAGGCCATGAAGGCACAATTAAGTCACACAAAGAAATGGCCCAAATGCTCCTAGCCTCCACTGCTGCCACACCACCTTTTCTTACTCAGCCTCCATCTATGGCCTCATGAGGATTTCCCTTCAGTCACTTGATAGAGGAAGATGAGACCTGGGCTTGGTTCACAGTTGGTTCTGCACCACACTTGGGCACCATCTAAAAGTGGACAGGTGTAGCACTACAGCCTCCCTCTGGGACATCCCTGGAGGACAACAGTAAAGGAAAATCCCCTCAATGGACAGAACTTTTGAGCAGTGAACCCGGTTGCTCATTTTGCTTGTATGATTATATTCTGGTTCATGAACTGTAGCCAATGGTTTGGCTAAATAATCTGAAACTTGGAAGGAATGTGATTGGGAAATTGGCGAAAAAGAAATTGATGGAAAAGGTATGTGGATAGACCCCTCCTAATGGGCAAAAAAACATGAAAATGTTTGTGTTCCATATAAATGCTCACCAAACAGTCACCTTAGCAGTGAAGAATTTTAATCATTGGTGGATAGGAAGATCCGTTCTGTGGCTACCTGACACCTTCTTATCCCAGATATCTCTGTTGTTGCCCAGTGGAGTCATTACAAAAGTGATCATTGTGTCAGGAATGGAAGGTCCTTGTCTGTTTCTCTTGCTATAACAGAATGCCTGAGATTGGGTAATTTATAAAGAAAGGTAGTTATTTAACTCACAGTTGTGAAAGCTGAAATTCCAACACTGGGTGGCTATATCTGCTTGGGTTTCTGGGAAGGGCTTGTACTGCTCCAGGCATCATTCAGCATCTTATATATGGTGCTGTTTCTACTATAGCCATGATTCATGAGACCTGTAATGAAGGAATGGAAATTGGAGTGGTACTACTCACTCTTACTCCTACTGACCTGCTAGGGAAATTTTTGCTTCCTATACCCACAACTTTATGGTGTTTTAGCCTGGAGGTCTTGGTTCCAAAGAGAGGAATGCTTCCACTCAAAGACACAGTAATGATTAAACTGAACTGGAAGTTAAGTTTCTCGGGGCCGGGGATTTAGCTCAGTGGTTCTGCAGCCTGCCTCGCAAGCTCAAGGTCCCGAGTTTGATCTCCGGTACCAAAAAAAAAAAAAAATTCTCATCCAATCACCTTCCCATATCTCTGTGTCAGTGGGCTAAGAAGGAAGTTACACTATTGACTGAGGTGATAGGTCCTGACTACCTAAGGGAGATTGAACTAGTACTCCACAGTGAAGATAAGGAAGAGTATGTCTGGAATGCAGGTGATCCCTTAGGTTATTTCTTAGCATTCCCTAGCTCTGTGATTAAGATCAATGGAAGATTGTCCCAAAACAAGCTGGACTTCTAACATGACAGCCCTTTCAGTAATAAAGACTTGGGTCATCCCCAGACAAAGAACCATGTCCAGCTGAAATGCTTGCTGAAGGCAAAAAGTATTTGGAATGGGTAGTAAAACATAGTTGTAAATACCAACTATGACTCTATAGCCAGTTACAGAAATGAAGACTGTAATTTTCATGAACACATTTATCTGAATCAACATCTGTGTATATTTTGTTTTCTTTCCTTTCTTATTTCTTCATAAGATGCATTGACTTCATAGTAATATTTTAGTATTGTTACACCTGCCTCAGCCTCCTGAACAGCTGGGATTTATGGCTTCTCACCATCATGCTCAGCTTGAAGGATAATACTTTTTTGTCAACTTGGTTACACCATGGGACTTCCAAACTAAACATTATTTCCAGGTGTGTCTATGAGGGTGTTTCTCTATGAGATTAGCATTTAAATTGATGGATTTAGTAATTACCCTCCCAAATGTGGATGGACATCATCCAATCCATTGAGAGCCTGAATAGAGCAAAAAGGTGAGGAAGGAGACTTTACCCTTTTCTTCCTGCCTTGCTGATTGAACTGGGCCTTTGATCTGCTGCCATGAAATTAAGGTTATCATTAGAACACGTGATTTTCAGGCCTTTGGACTTGGACTGGAGTCCACACTGAAGTCACAGTGACATTACTAGGTGTTGGTCTCCAGCTTGCAGAGGGCACACAATGTGACTTCTAGGACTCCATTGTCATATAGGGCCAGTTCCTCATAATATATCTCCTGAGACACACACACACACACACACACCATATCCAGACACTCACAGACATGCGTGCCTGCATGCACACACACACATACTCTTCTTCTATTGGCTCTTTTTCTCTCGAGAATGCTAACTAAAAGTAAGTTGTATGTATCTAGGGTTTTATCCATTTTTTTTCTATGTTACCAATATTGTTGGTGTGTTATTACAGTGTATTCATAGCATCGGGATCATTTGTATTCAGGCAGCATCAGTTGCAATGTCTCTTCTTTTCTTTCTTATTGTATTCATTTGATTCTTCTCTCTTTTCTTACTCTTCCTAAAGGTTTCTTAATTCTGTTTATTTTTCCAAATAACCAAACTGTAGTTTCATTGTTTGTTTTAGAGTTGAGGACAGAACCTGGGGCCTGGGCACATTAAGCACTCACTGTACGACTGAGCTACATCCTCAGTTCCAATTTTTCCTACTGTCTTTCTATCCTCTACTTCATTTATTTATGCTCTAATAGTTATTCCTTTCTGCTAAATTTATTCTTCATTTGATGTCCTTTTTTTAGTTCCTCCATGTGTAATGTTTAGGTTGTTGATTTGAGATGTTTCTTCTCCTTATTATAAGCGTTTATAACTACAAACTTCCCTTTAATAATATTTTTGCTGCACCCCATAAATTTTAGTATGTTTTGATTCAATTTCTGTATTTTTAATTAACCTGATTTCTTTTCTAACCAATTGGTTGTTTGGGAGTGTGCTGTTTAATTTTTACATATTTATGAATTTTCCAGTTTTCCTCTTGTTAATTGATTTTGATTTCATACCATTGTAGTCAACAAACACATTTGATATGATTTCAGACTTGTTAAATTTGTTAAAATTTGTTTCATAGCCCTCATAAATGATCTGGAAACTTTTTTTCCAGTACTTGGGATCAATCTCAGGACCTTGCACTTGCCAGGCAGGTGTGGACACCACTGAGCTACTTCCCCAGCCCCTAAATGATGGTAAAGCGGCACATATGGGTCACTCCAACTTTTCTTTTTTGCGGTACCGGGGATTGAACTCAGGATCTTGCACTTTCAAGGCAGGCACAGTGCCACTTAGCTAAATCCCCAGCCCCCTCATAGATGATCTATACTTGAGAATATTTTATGTGCACTTCAGAAGAATGTGTATTCTGCAGCTGTTGGATGGTATATTGTGGAGGTCTGTTTGGTTCATTTAGTCTAAAGAGTAGCTCCCATTCAATGTCTCCTTATTGATTTTCTGTCTGAATTATCTATCCATTGTTGGAAGTGCAGTATTGAAGTCCCTTACTATTATGATATTACTATCTATTTCTCCCTTCAGTTTTAGCAATGTTTTATGTATTAAGATGCTCTTATATTGTGTGGATACATATTAATAATTGTTGCATCTTCCTAATGAATTGACACTTTTATCATTACGTAAGCTCATCTTTGTGTTTTGTGGTGAGTTTTGGCTTAAAGTTACTTTTGTCTGATGTATCACCAATCCTGCTCTCCTGATTGCCATTGGCATGGCACCACTTTTTTCCATCCTTTCATTTTCAGTGTGTATGTGCCTTAAAAGTGAAGCGAGCTCTAGTAGATAGCATATAGTTGTATCTTTAAAAAAATTTGTTCAGCGACTTTATGTCTTTTGATTGGAAAATTTAATCCACTTATGTTCAAAGCTAGGAAAGGACTTAATATTGCCATTTTGTTCATTGTTCTTCTGGCTTTTTGGTGGATCCTTTGTTTCTTTCTATCTCTCTTTCTGTCTTCTTTTGTGAATTTATAATCTTCTACAGTGAGATGCTTGATTATTTTTATCTTTTGTGTATCTAATATAGGTTTTTTCCTTTGTTACCATGGGGTTTACATAAAACATCATGTAGTTATAACAGGCTGTTTAGTGATAACTGTGATCACACATAAATACTTTTATATTTTTGCCTCACTCATACACAATTTTATGTTTTTAATGTCAAAATTTACATCTTTTTTATATTATGAATCCATTGAGAAATTTTTGTACCTAAACATTGCAGCCACATATAATTGAGTATAGCTGTACTCCAGGGCTCCACAAAACAAATTTTAACAACACTCCTCTAATAGTTAACCAAGTAATTTCTCCAGAAACTTATGTAATACATTTTTCCTAACAATTCTGGGCAATATCACAATGATGTGTCCTGTTCCATACTTTAACCAAAGGTTATCAAATGCACAGATTGTTCTAGAAAGAAGTGTTTATCTCCAACTGGGATATAGATGTACGAAGGAGCTGATCATGCCTTTGATGAGAAGCTGAATCTCACATATACAACTGGTTGGTTTATTAAAGAAAAGGATTAATGCCATGTTAGTTTGATGAAATAGTTCAGTCTGTGATATAAATTCCATAGACTTATGATTATGGCATTTCTCTTTATTCTGAAATAGGAGAATATGAGTACTGATGTTTCTGTGTAATGGTTTTGCCAAACATTTTGCCAGTCAGTGAAAAATCTCTACTTCACTTGTCTGTTCTGAATGCTCATGGACTTTCTGTGAATTCAAAATAATCACCCCACATTGTCATCTTGTCATCTGAAAAAAAACCCATTTGTAGTAGATTATGGACAAATGTGTAGTCTTCAGCATGTGGAAAGCCAGATTTCCTGGAACAATTTGTTTAAAAGGCTACCCTTTTTCCAATTTGTGTTTTTGGTTCCTTTGTAAAAAAAATATGGCTGTGAGTACATGAGGCTGTTTCTGCATCTTCTGTTATATTGTGTTATACACGTCTATTTTTGTGCCAGTGTCATGTTGTTTTTGTTACTATAGCTTGGTAGTATAACTTGAAATCTGATATTGTGATGCCTCCCATTTGCTCAGGATTGCTTTGGCTACTCTGAGTATTTTTTTACTTCATATGAATTTCAGAATTTTTCTAGTTCTGTGATGAACGTTGTTGATATTTTAATAAGAATTTCAGGAAATCTATAGATCATTGTGGTAATATGGCCTTTTTTTTTTTTTTTTTTGTGGTACCGGGGATCAAACTTGAGTCCTTGCACTTGCGCAGCAGGCAGTGAAACCACTGAGCTAAATCCCTGGCAATATGGCCATTTTAATGGTATTAGTTCTTCATATGCAAGAATAAGGGATGCATTTTCATTTTCTAATTTCCTCTTGAATTTATCTCTTCAAACTTCTGTAATTTCTATTATATAAGTCTTTCACTTCCTTCGTTAGATTTATCCTTAGGTATTTTGTTTTTTAAGCAATTGTGAAAGAAATTGTTTTCCTGATTTTTTTCACAGTGGGTTCATTATTGGTGTATAGAAATGTCACTGACTTTTGTGTGTTGAGTTTTGTATCCTGCCACTTTACTGGAATTTTTTTTATCAGATTTATCAGTCTTCTGGTAGAGTTCTTGGGTCTTCTATGTTAAAAATTATATCATCTGAAAATGAGGATAATTTGACTTCTTCCTTTCCTATTTATATCCCTTTTACTTTTTTCTTTTGACTTATTGCTGTAACTAAAGAATCAAGTACTATATCGAACAGAATTGGTGAGAGTGTATACTCTTCTCTCATTCATAATTTTTGATGAAATATTTTCAGTTTTCCCCCATTCAGTATGATTTTGGCTGTAGGTTTCTCTTATATGGCTTTTAGTACATTTATTTAAAGAAATCTAAAAGCCTGAATTTGTTGAACCTAAGGTAAATGCTTGTTGCTCTTTACTGCATCTTGTGGATGGACACAAGGAATATATTCAACACAAATTTTCTATCAAGCAGATATAAGACACCCAAATCTGCCAAAGCAAACCCAAGGGGTACTGATGGAGAAGAAAGCAAACACTAGATAGCTAAGCCTCCCTCCTAGGACTGCATTCGTTGTGCCTCATAATTTCTGGTATATTGTACTGGCATTATTGTTTCACTCTAGGAATTGTTTAATCTCCTCCTTGATTTCTTCTGTGACTCACTGAGTGTTCTGGAATGTGTTATTTAATGTATAGGTGGTTGTGAATTTTCTGTAGGATTTGGATGGAGTTTAGGTTTTTGGAGGTGGCTGGGTCTGAAGGTTCTGGCATTAAGTCCAGCAGGTTGCTTCAACACCCACCACACTGCCTACATTAGGCATTGAAGTCTATGGTCTGTTTGCTTTCTCTATCCAACAAGTGAACAAAGACAAGCCTCAGCTTGGAAGGTTACCACCCCCTGGGGTGTGAAGACACAGAGGGCTCTCTGGAACAGGGGAGCATCTCAAAAATCCACAGGCTACACAGCTAGGCAGAGAAAGCTTTGGCTAGAGGTGCACAGAGGCATATAGAAAGTGGGAGGTGCTAGAAGGGATACAGCCTTAGGGAAGACACCATTAACCACCCATATCCAGTGCAAGAGGCAGGATAGGATCCAGCATTCACACACAAAAATGTGAGTGTTAAAACAAAATAGATCTTAGCAGTGACTCACTATCCTTCCATATCTTCTGGAATCCATGACTGCAGACCCTGGAAAGAAAAGACCCATTCAAAAACAAAGAGGAATTTGTTTTTGAACTCATTTTTCTTTTATTTTTTCATTTTTCATTGTTCTTTGGAATTTGAGGTTTGTTTTATCTGTTTGTTGTAATTTCTTCTTTTTCTTCTTTATATTGCACTCCAATTTTTCTATTTCTTGTTGGTCTTTTCTGTTACTCTTAGCTATTAAGTTCCTTTCACTCCTCAGTAGGACAATTTATCTCACATTTCTCTCCTTCCCATCTTTCTTTTTTTTATTTTTCAAATTTACTTCCTTCATTTACCTATTCCCCACCCCTTGTATCTTCACTAATATGCCCATTAAGGTGTATTACTCTTTAGGTATTTAGTTAACTCTCTGCTATTACTTTTGAATTCTTTACTATTGTTAGTGGAGGTATAATTGTTTCATATAGTAGTTATTTAGTATACGTTTATACTAAATTGGGTTTATCATTGAGTTTATCAGTGTGTTTATTCTATAATTATAGATCTCTTCTCTACGGTTAAAGGTGGTATATTATTGGTTCTTATGGTATGTCACTATCCAGTAGTTTTATTACTCTACTCTTTTTGCTGATTTTGTTGCTATTGCCAGGATGGCATGGTTATTGTTATTAACTGGTCTTCTGCATGTCAATACCTGGGTTGTCTTTGTGTCAATAACTATACTGTGGTTCCATTTTCAGAGAAAAGATACTGGGTCACTGACCTCCTCTCACAAATTAATGGAGATGGTTGAATCTTGGGACAGAGGCAAAGGCCTATAGTTAGCCATGCCCAGAATACATCACTGAAAATCAAACACTAACTAAAGAGAACTCCATACAAGCAACAAGTCTTTCCAATATAATCAACCGACAAATCTCACAATACACACACACACACAACTCTGAGAAGACAAACAACAAAATGCACCCCAAAACTCCTTACTAAATAAGGAGGAAATCAAAAGGGACATAAATGAATTATTTGAAACTCTAAAAAGGAAGATAAAAAAGAGATCAATAAGATGCTCAGAGAGATCAAAGAAGATATAACTAATCAGATAATAGACTTAAACAAAATGATCATTGAGTTTACAGAAGACACTAATAAAAAGGTAGCTGACCTAAACAAACAAACAAACAAACAAAAAGATACAAGAGTGACCAGTTTAGTAGAATTGGAGTCTATGAAAAGATACCAAACAGAAAAGCAAAAGGCTAAAAATTCTATTGAAAATATGGGCAAGAGAAGTGACCAATGTAACAACAGTGTCAGAACTGGAAGATCAGATTGATACCAGTGACCATATACTCGGAAGTGCCTTAGAAACAACAAGAGAACATGAAAATGGATCCAATGGTTCCTAGATGACACAAAAAAGACTAATCTAAGATTAATTAGAATTAGAGAAAAATCAGATGACATCACAAATGGTATATAAAACCTGTTCACAGAACTAACAGCAGAAAACTTATCAAATGTGGATATAATATACAGATAAGTGAGGGATATAGAACCTCAAATAGTCATAATCAGAAAATTGTTTATCCACAGCAAATCATAGTAAAAATCCAAGAATTCCAATAAAGGGACAGAATTTTAGAAACTCTTAGACAAAAGGAACAAATCACTTATAAAGGTAAATCCATTAGAATTACAGCAGACTTCTCAACATATACCTTAAAGGCCAGGAGATCTTGGAGTGAATTATGTCCTTCCCAAAAGAAAACAACTTCCATCCCAGACTGATACATAAAACTGTCTTTCCCTAAAATTGATGAAGATATAAGTTCTTTCCGTGACAAAGAGCATCTTAAGAAATTCATGTCCACTATAACAGCACTACAAAAAATTCTCAAGTATATCCTAGAGACAATGAAATCAACAATGCCAAAAAGTCTAGTAGAATGAATCCACCATGTAGATTGGGTAGTTAAACAGAGTTGAGGGAAAAAAGAAAATGAGCAACAGGAAAATAAAGTAATGACAGTAATCAATCAAAACTTTTCAGTACTGTCTCTCAATGTGAATGACCTCAATTCCCCAATCAAAAGGCATAGATTGGAGGAATGGATAAAGAAACAAAATCCAACTGTATGCTGTATACAACAAACACATTTAACCCAAAAGTAAATTCATAGAATAAAAATTGAAGGTTGGAATACAATATTCCATTCAACAGGAACTTAAAAGCAAGCCAGACTAGCTATCTTCTCTTCAGACAAAGTAGACATCAAGCCAAAACTGAAGAGACAGAAAGGTAACTTCGTATTGGATAAGGGAACAATTCAACAGGAAAAAGTAACAATATAAACATATATGCATCAAACACTAGCATCCCTAATTTCATAAACCAAACACTTTTGGACATAAAGATCAGATAAGCACCAACATAATTATATTGGGAGAACTTAATACCCTACTGTCACAAATAGCTCAACTAGACAAAATATCAACAAAGATACATAAAGTCGAAACAAATCTTTGAACAAATGGATGTAATAGATACTTTCAGAGTGTTTCATCCAACAAGAACAAAATACACATTCTTCTCAGCAGCATATGGAACATTCTCCAAAATAGACCACATACTAGCCAATAAAACATGAATAAAAACATGCAAAAGAATCCAAATTCTACCGAGAGTGTTATCAGATCATAGTAAAATGAAACCAGAAATCAATGATGAAAGAAACCGTGATAGATAACTGTGTCAACTTGAGTAAGAAACACCCAACTAAATTTGGTCAGCATAGTTCTGAGTGTGGCTGAAGGGATTTACTGAAAACAGAAGACCCACTCTAGGTGTGAATGGCACCAACCAATTTGCTTGTCACCTGAATGGAATAAAATGAAAAGGAAATCTCGCTTCTCTTTCTTTGGAAGAGCTCTAGTCTTCACCTTCACTTGGACATCATCTCCTGGCTTCCGGCCCAGAACTTTCAGCCTTTTAGTGCAAACCCTTCAGTCTTCTATTGCAGACTCTTTGGCCTCCTGATATAAACTCACATGGGGACACTACAGCGAGCTCCAGGCTTTTGACAGGTTCCTTTGGCTCTCCAGCATACAGACAGCCCTTTTACACTCTTCCACACCTGATTCTGTGGCAGCCATTATAAGCCACTCTTGTAAATTCTTATATATTTTTATACCTTGCATTAAATCTGTTTTCTGTTTCTCTAGTAAGAACCGACTGATACAGAAACCACAGAAGTAGTGCAAACATAGAAATTAAATAATATGCTTTTGAATAATCAATGGGTCACAGAACAAATCAAGGAAGAAATTGCACTGTTCCTAGAATCAAATGATAATTGTAATACAACATATCAGAAACTGTGGGACACAATGAAAGCAGTCCTAAGAGGTAATTTTATATCACTGAATGTCCACATCAGAAAAACAGACCGAATTCAAATAAATAACCTAATGATGCACCTCAAGGTCCTAGAAAAACAAAAACAATCCAAACCCAAAGCTAGTACAAGGAAGGAAATTATAAATATCAGAACAGAAATTAATGAAATTGAGACTAAAAATATGATATGAAGAATTCATGAATCAAAGAGCTGGTTCTTTTTAAAAATTTTATTAGTAAATGTTTGCAGTACATACAGTTTACAGTCACCTTGGGGTGTGGTCACATGTACATATTACAACTTGTTGTGTTTTTTTTAAGTACCCTTACCCTTCCCTTCTCCTCCTCCCTTCTCCTCAGGTGTCTCTATCCCCTTTTTCATACTTGTTGATATTATTTGTCTTAGCTCATGTTATGGAATATAGTGTTTACATTAATTGGAGTTATTAGGTTCCTATACGTGGCACATCCTTATTCCTTTCATTTCCCTTTCCCCTTCTCCTCACCCCTCACCCTTGTTCCCTTGGATCACCTCCCTATTGCAGGGGATCTATCCCCTTTTCCCTTTCTAGAAGAGCTTGTTCTAAAGAAAAAGAAAGAAAGAAAGAAAAATGTGAAATCACACTGGACACCCCTGAAATCCAGAAGACTAGTAGTAACTTTTTTGAAAACCTGTACTCCAATAAATTGGAGAATCTAGAAGAAATGAATAGATTCCTAGATACATATGAATTACCAAAACTGAACCTAGAAGATATAAAAACCCTGAATGATCAATAATGGGCAATGAAATAGAAGCAGTAATAAAAAATACTTTTTAAGAAAAGCCCAAGGCAGGGGATTTAGCTCAGTGGTTCCGACACCTGCCTCGAAAGTGCAAGGTCCAGAGTTCAATCCCCGGTACCAAAAAAGAAAGAAAAAAGAAAAGCCCAGAACCCAATGAATTTAACCACTAAATTTAAAGAGAACTTCAGAGAATATCTAGTGCCAGTAATCCTCAAGCTCTTTAATTAAATTGAAAGGGAAGGAGTGCTTCCAAACTCATTTCTGGAAGACAGCATTACCCAGATTTCTAAACCAGAGAAGGACCCAAGCGAAAAAGATAACTATAGGCCAATCTATTTAATGAACATAAATGCAAAAATCCTCAACAAAATACTAACAAATGGAGTGCAACAAATCATCATAAATATCTTATATCATGACCAAGTAGGCCACATCCCAGGGATACAAGTGTGGTTGAACATACACAAATCAACAAATATAATACATTATATAAACAGAAGCAAGAACAAAATTCACATGATCATCTCAATAGATACAGCAATGGCATTTCACAATATCCAATACCCATTCATGATAAACATTGAAGAAAATAAATATAGAAGGACCTTATCTCAATCTGATAAAAGCCGCTTATGACAAACCTATAGCCAACATCATACTAAATGGGGAAAAGCTGAAAGTTTTCTTTGTAAAATTAGTAACAAGATAAAGATACACACTATCACCACTCTTGTTCAACATAGTACTTGAAACATTAGCCAGAGCAATCAGGCAAGAGAAATAAATAAAAGGGATATGCATAGGAAAGCAATAAGTCAAACAATCATTATTTTCTCATGACATGATCTTCTGCATATAAGACCCAAAATTTCACCAAAATCCCTAAAATCAATAACCAAATTCAGCAATTTGTAACACAGTACAAAATCAACACACGAAAAACAAAAGTGTTTCTGTACACCAAAAATAAAACCACTGCAAAAGAAATTAGGAAAACAATACCATTCACAATTACATCAAGAAAAGTTTAATACTTAGGAATTACCCTATGCAAGGAAGTGAAAGACCTTTACAATGAAAACTATGGTACACTCAAAAAGGAGATCAAAGAGGACATCAGAAAATTAAAAGATATCTCCTGGTCCCGGAAGGAAGAGTCAATGTTGCAAAAATGGCCATACTTCCAAAATTGATACACAGACTTAATGCAATCCCAATCAAAATAGCTACCGCTTTCCTCACAGAATCAGAGGAGGTAATCCTAAAATTCATATGGAACCAGAAGAGACCTAGAATAGCAAGAGCAATCCTGGGTAACAAGAAGAAAACAGGAAGCATCACAATCCTGGACTTGAAGTTATATTATTACAAGCTACAGTGACCAAAACAGCATGTTACTGGCACAAAAACATACATATGGAACAGAATAGAGGATGCAGAAATAACTTCAGGCACAGTTAGCCACCAAATCTATGACAAAGCAGCCAAAGAGTTACACTGGAGGAAAGATATTCTCGCTAGCAAATGGTGCTGGGAAAACTGGTTATCCATATGCAGAAGATTGAATCTAGATCCCTATCAAGTTACCATGAACTAAACTAAAACAAAATCATTCAAAAAATAATTATTGAAACAGAAACAATCTGCTTGAAAATAAAATATGTACAACTCTTGAAGACATAGGTGCAGGCAAGGACCTTCTGAGCAGAACCCCATCGGCAGAAGAAATAACATGAATCAAGAAATGGGATTGTGTCAAATTTAAAAGCTTCTGCACACAAATTAAACAGAAGAATGAGAAGACAAGCTACAGAATAGGAAAAAAAAGTTGCAGCTACACCTCAGAAAGAGGACTAATATCTAGAATATATAATGAACCTACAAAAATTAGACCCTCAAAATTAAAAGGCCTAATCAGGGCTGGGGATGTAGCTCAGTGGCGCCACAACTGCCTGACAAGTGAAAGGTCCTGAGTTCGATTGTCAGTATGGGGTGGGGGTGGGGGTAGACCTAATCAATAAATGGGCAACTGAAATGAAGAGACACTTCTCAGAAGAAGTACAAATGGCCCAAAATACATAAAAAACATTCAACATTTCTGGTCATTACAAAAAAACAAATTAACAACACTGAGATTCTACGATACTCCAGAAAGAATAGTGGTCAGCAAGAAACCAAATTATAGCAAATGCTGGCAAGGCTGTGGGGGAAAAGGAAACCTTCTACATTGTCAGCAAGAATGTAAGCTAGTACAATCATTATGGAAATCGGGCTGGAGATTCCTTAAAAAATTAAAAGTAGAGATGGAGAAATAAGATCCTTTCATGATAAAGAGCACCTCAGGAACTTCATGAATACCAAACCGGCACTCCAAAAAATTCTAGACAATACTCTAGGAAAAGACAATGAGGATCACAACCCCAGGAAGTGCAGCAGAATGAATCCGTTGGGCGTGACAAATTAAACACAAAGAGGGAGAATCCAACAAAAAGAAAAAGTCATGACAAGGCTTTTAAAACTTTGAACTTCATCTCCCTAATGAGTGTATAATTCAATCTTGTTATTGTACTGATTAGCATTTTTCTTATTCTAGAGTTGCACACCTTTCCTGGTGCTGTACTGGCTGTTTGTCATCTTCTTACGTCTACTTTTTAGTGTATGTGCTGCCGAAGCAAGCACTCTTATGTCTACTTTTTAATTGGTTGTCTATTAATGAGCTGTAAGAGTTCTTTATATATTCTGGTCATAGGTTATATTCATTGTAAATACGGTCCGTTTAAGGACAACTTTTCATTTTAATGATGTCATTTAAAGTTCTAAATTTTGATGGAATCTCATTTATCAATTTTTTTCTTTTATACATCATGTTTTTTGTATCCTAGGTAGTTCTTGCCTACCCTAAATTCATAAACATTTTCCCTTATAATTTCTTCTTAAAGTTTTTTACTTTTAGGCTTTCATATTTAGGTTCATAGATCCCTTCAAGTTATTTTTTTGTATGGAAATAAAGGGTTGAGGTGAATTTTTTATATATGGATACCAGGTGTTCTAGTGCCATTTGCTGAAGACATTATCTCTTCCTAGGCTCTTGAATTGAGTTTATATTCTATAAAATGCTAATGTTAAATAATCTTTCAAAACTCAGTGGACCATATATGTGCGGTTCTATTTCTAGATTCTCTTTTATTAAAATGATCTATATGTCTTTCCTTAGACCAACACTGCCTTGATTACTGTAGCTTTAGAAGAAGTCTTAAAATTGGGTGTAAACACCTTCCAACACTATTTTTCTTTTTTCTTTCTTTTTTTTGGGGGGGGGGTACTGGAGATCGAACTCGGGTCCTTGCGCTTGCTCAGCAGGTGGCGAAACCACTGAGCTAAATCCCTGGCCCCCCAACACTGTTTTTCTTTTCTTTTCTTTTTTAACTTTTCTAGGTCCTTTGTATTCCTACATAACTTTTAAATTTCAATAGCCAATTCTTCATTTATAGCAAGGATACACAGACCTGAATTTTTATATATACCTTGTGTTTTCTAATCGTGCTAAATTCAAATACAAGTTCTAGGGGCTCCTAGAAATTTCTTAGTATTTTCTCTGTAGATGATCATTTTATCTACATATAAAGATTTTGCTTCTACCTTGCCAATCGTATCCTAATTGTGTCATTTTATTGCCAGACTATTTTGGTTGGGCCTAGGTTTCAAAGTTTAATGGACAGATAAAGAGTAAGCATATCTGCCCTTGTTCCCCACCTTAAGGAGAAAGCATTGTATCTTCTCCATTCATATAAGGTGTTCTCGCTGGAAGTATGGAGTACATGTCTTTAATCTGTTGAGAAGGTTCTGTTCTACTTCTAGTCTCCTGATAGCTTTTACCGTGAACAGCCATGGAATTTAGTCCAATACTTTTTCTCCAACTACTGACAGGATCATGTGGCCTTTTCCTTTCCTCTGTTAAAATGGTGACTTTTGTGGGTGGATTTCCAATGCTGAACCAACACTGCCATCCCTATAACAAAACCACTTTCTACATCCTGCCAGATCTGACTTCTAAGAGTTTGTTTTGTTAAACAAATTTCTATCTATGTTCATACTTTTTTCTTCTATTATCTTTGTCCAGCTTTAGGATTAGCACAATGTTGATTTCCTAAAATGAGGGGAGAAATGTTCCTTTTTTTCTGCTTGAAATGTTTGATATAATTTATCAGTTAAAATGTATATGAGCCTGTTGTTGGCATATAGGTAGGTTTTCAAGCTAGGAATATACTTTCTTTAATAGGTGCCATTCAAATTTTATATTTCTTCCAGAGTTAGTTTCATTAATTTGTCTTCCAAGGTACTTCTTAGAAGTTGTCTAATTTATTTCAAAACAGATTTTTGTAATATGCTTTCTATATCCTTTTAAATTCTGTAAAATCTGTGGTAATGTCCCTAGGTCTGGATATTTTAATTTTAAAAATGTATAATTGATATTGTGTAATAGGAAGTAAAGGTCTAAAGGAACAGGGGAAGTGGGAAAAGAAGGGGAAAGGAAAGAAGGGGAAAAATATATGAGAAAAGGAAAAAAATGGAAACAAAATCTTTGCAAATAGGGAAGAATGGAGGGGGTGAAGGGAGGGCAGGAGAAGGGGAAAAAAAATAAGAACCAAGATACTCATGTAATGGTACAAGATCCCAATGATATATGTAAATGTATTTTATACCTAAAATGTACCAATAAACTTAATGGGGGAAAAAAAATTAAAAATAGAAATTCCATTTGACAGAGCTCTTTTCCCTCTAGTTATCTTCCCTGAAGAGTTACAGACATCATATTATATTGATATATGCACACCCATGTTTATAGCAGCACAATTTATAATCAGTGACTGTTGGAAGAGGAATATATGTTCATCAACAGATGAATGGATAAAGAAATGTGGTATGTATACACAATGGAGTACTGCTCTGCTGTAAAGAAGGATAAATGTGAGTCATTTTTAGGAAAATGGGTGACCCTCGAAACCATAATGTGAAATTAAATTAATCATACACAAGATTAAATATCATATGATTTCTCTTATATTAGAAACCCAAAGTATAAATAAATTAGAGCAAAATAAAAGGTAGATAAAAGAAAGAGGGAGATAGATCTTTTGCAAATGGGAAGGGGACCAAGAGGTGGAGGGTGGGGAGAAAGGGAGAGACAGGGGACATAGAAAGAATTCAGATGTGTCGTGTACATGTGCCAACTCCCCATAGTGTATGTAACAGTAATCATTTTGTATCACAAACATGTATTAATATAAAAGAAGCAGCTTAATCAAAAGATATGTAATAATCAGAAGTAGAGGAGACTTAGCAACCATAACAATCAGTGAACAATGAAGGATCACTTTTAAGCTTGTAAATTGCATTAATTACTTGCTTGAGGATGGTAGTGGCTTGGACTACTAAGTTCCTTTACCTAACTATTTTGTCTTACCTTATTTCATAGACTTTGTCAACCCTGTTTTTCTTTTCTTCTTTGGGAGTGTATTGAAAAGTCTATAAAGTCAAATTTGGATATCACTCACCTTTGAGCAACAGTGCCTGAGCGTGGCAGTTATCCAGTGAATTACTAGGTGATCGTTGTGGCAGGTTCAAATTCATTTCTTGCTACAGTCTTCCTGCTGTCTAAATGTCTTACCAGAATTTGGAATCGTGTGCGAATCCTTGTCATTTACTGCAATGCAATATGGTCTGGTCCCAGACCCCAAGCACTATCAAATTCTGTTATAACTTATCCTTATCTTAAAGTGTAAGTCAGCTTCTGTGTCTACTTCCCATCAAGTATTTTTGCATGTGTCTTGTTTGTGCCCAAAGTTGCTTATAAGCATTGAAGTCACACAAGTTCCATGCTGGTTGGCATGCAGCTATTGACTTAGGAATTATTTAAGAAAAGAAGGGATTAAAGGGTGGTACACATACCCCAACTCCATTCTTCCACCTGTTTCTGAAAGACAGGTATTTCTATAATTCCAACTGGGAAAGCATCTACACCTAAAAGTAATAGTTTTAAAATTAATGTCCTTTGTTGAAAGGACACTAGGCACTTGCCACTTGATATAGAACTCTACGAGGGAGGTGATATTACTGTAATTTTAGTGTTAATGGATACAAAGCTCAGAGAGTACCCAATGCTTTTAGAAGGTCACAAAGATAGCTTGTACCGTAGAATAGGGATTCTCAGCTATGTCTGACTGGAACAGTGTCATCAGCAAGATGGCAGAATAAGAAATCCTACCCCAAGTCTCACCACAGAAACAATGAAAAACTACTATATTAATGGCATAATATTGTTGAGAATTCTGTAATAAAGTTTCAGATGAGTACAAAGCTGAGTAAAATTGCTCTGGAACAGGTAAGAAGAGCATTTTCACTTTATCCAAGTTAACCTCTTTCCCAAGCCAGCACAGCTCAGTGCCACAAGAGGTCGATGTGGGCCGTTGTTTCTTCTTGTGGTAAACACTAAGCATCTATCCAAATAAGGTACAACTCAGGTCCTACTTCTGTCTTACCTCACTCAGAATGCTGAAACAACTGCCATAGTTGAATGGCTGGGGGTTGCTAGAAGAGAAAGAGAAGTGGGAAGTTCTGGTAAACAAGCTGGGCTCTAAAAGATTAAAAGAAGGTTCACAACCCTGAGAGTTTTTTTGCAGGAGGAAGGGAGAGAAGGGAAGGTTGGATCCAGCCCCTCAGCATTGTAATGCCTTTCCTTAAGAAAAAGGGGTGGATGGCTCCCAGAAGCCTGCAAGACACTTTGAGATTGACAGAAGGTGCACAACTGTGAGATTTCTCCTTTAGTGGAGAGGGAGAAAAATGGAGCTGGCACCCAATACTCTAAATTTCAGGGACTGCCCCAGGGAAAAGGGTCAGGTCGTTCTCAACAGTCAGCACAGTCCTAGAATTGGTAGAAGCCCTTTACCTAAGAATCCTCTCCTTCAGAAGGAAGGGAGAGAAGAGGAGCTTGTGTTCAACATTCTGACATTTCCAGGAACTTAGAAAATATAGGTGGAACTTTACAGCAGTTTGCATTGGATGAGCAAAAGCATATGACTGGGCAAAGGCACAAAACTCTAAGGCTCTTCCCTCAGGAGGAAGAAATAGGAAGGCAGCATGCACATCCCTAGAAAAGGTTAAGGAGCTCAGTGAAAGTTGGCATCTGCTGAAACCATCTATAAAGAGTGCTGGAGGGCAGTAGGGATGCTGAAGAGATGCCACAGAGCATAGGGAGCCAGAAAGGCCTTATAAGGAAGAAAACAGCGCATAGCATCTCCAGTCCCATCTCCTCAGACAGAATCCACCCTGAACCAAGAGGGACTTTACATGGGAGGGAATGGTAACATGAAGCCCCTAGAAGTCCTCACTAAGGCTAAGAACACCTGCAATATTTGTTGCTGGAGAAACCTGCACCCGTCACAGGCTCTGAGCACAATTTTAGGAGTTCCTGGGAAATTCAAGCCACTGCAGAAAACTTTTTTAGAGACCTTAATTTCAATTCTATTGTACATGTGCCCAGAAACCCACAAGATAGTTGGATCATATGGTAGTTCTAATATCAATTTTTCTGTTTTCTTTTTCTTTTTTTCTTTTCTTTTTTTTGAGACAAGTCTCACTGTATAGCTCAGGCTGCCCTTAAGCTCAATATATGGCCCAGGCTGACCTCAAACTTGTGGTTATCCTCGTACCTCAGCCTCTTGAGTGCTGGGTTACAGGTATGCATCACCACACCTGGGCTAATTTTTAAATTTTTAAATTTCAATTTTTAAAGGAAAATCCATATTCTTTTTACAGCTGCTATCCCACTGTATATTTCCAGTGATAGTGTAAAGGGTCCAAATTCCCACACATTCTCACCATTACTTGCTATATTTCCTTTTGTGTAATAACCACCCTACTAGGTGGGAGATGGTATCTCATTATCACTTTAATTTGCATCTCCTTGATAATAATGTCCAGTATCTTTCATATATTTCCTGATCATATGTATATATTCTTTAATGAAATGTCTGTTCATGTCCTTGGCCCATTTTAAAACATTTTTAAAACTTTGTTTTGGTTATGACTGATTTTTGTTGTTTGTTTTGTTTTACTTGAGAGTGAAAATAGTTTCGGCGCCCGATGTAGCTCAGTGGCGCCACACCTGCCTGACAAGCGCAAGGTCCTGAGTTCGATCCCCGGTACCAAAAAAAAAAAGTTAAAATAGTTTCTTATATAGTTTGAAAATTAACTTCATCCGATATGTAGTTTGAAACTATTTCTCCCATTCTATTGATTGCTTTTTCTTTTTAAAGATTAGTTTTATCGCTGCAATTTAACTACAGCGATCATATTCATCAAAGGGAGTTTGTACCTGTACATGATGTATCTTGATTCCTCTTTTTCTCCCAATCTCCTTCCCTCCCTTCAACCTCCCCCTCCCCCTTACTTACAAAAGCTTTGTTTCCGTTTTTTCCTTCTTTTCCTGATTTTTCCCCTTTCCCTTCCACTTCCCCCAACCTCTTTCAGTTTTCCTTTCCTTTTCTTTTTGCTTTTTGCTTCTTAGTTTTTTATTTGCTGTGCAGAAACTTACTTGTATCATTGTTGTTGTTGCTGTTGTGATTTGGCAATATACTATTCAAGCACTCTATGTCTGAACCACATCCCCTGCCATCTGCTTTTCCTTTTATTTCATATGTTTTTGGTGTTACATCCAAGAAATCAAGATCAACATCAAGAAGTTTGCCTCTACATTTCTTTTAGGAGTTTTACAGTTTCAGGTCATATGTTTAATTTTTAATCCATTTTGGTTAATTTTTATGTAAAATAAAGCTCCAATTTCATTTTTTTTGCATATGGATAGACAGTTTGAACAATACCATTTGTTGAAGAGACTGTCCGTGTTGAAGGCCACTTGTGTATATATTCGTGGGTTTATTTCTCTCTATTCTGTTCTACTGTTCTATATGTCCATCTTTATACCAGAATCATAGTTTTTTTAAAACTTTCTTTTCTTTTTTTTTTGAAACAGGGTCTCATTCTGCAGTCCAGGCTGGCCTTGAACTTGTGGTGATCCTCCTGCTTCAGCCTCCAGAGTGCTGGGATTACAGGCTTAAATTTTCTTTTTAATGAATGCATAATTATTGTAAGTTTACTGCCTAGCATGGTGGTGCATGCTTGTAATCCCAGCACTTGGGAGGCAGAGGCAGGAGAATCACTGTGAATCTGAGGCCAGCCTGGACTACATAGTGAGTTCAAGGCCAGCTTGAACTACATAGCAAGACCCTGTCTCAAAAAAAGAATTGTACATTTATGAGGTATGGTGGGATGTCTTGACACATGCATACATGTGTAATAATCAAATCAAAGTATATAGTTTACTTCATACATTTGTCATTTCTTTGTGATCAGAACATCTAGAATCCTCTTTTCCAGCTATTTTGAAATAGGCAACATAATATTATTAACCATAGTCACTCTCCTGTGCAATAGACTATCAGAACTTACTCCTCTTATCTACCCATACCTTTGTACTCATTAAACAATCTCTCCTATCCCCCGACTCTCCCCATCCTCTGGTAACCAGTACTGAACTCTACTTATACAGGATCAATTTCTTTAGATTTCACATATGAATTGGATCATGTAATATTTATCTTTCCGTGTCTGGCTTATTTCACTCGGGATAATATCCTTTAATTTCATCCATGTTGTCACCAATCACAGTATGTCATTCTTTGTATGGTTTATTCTGTTCCATTGTGTATACACACTACATTTTCTTTATCCAATCATCTGTTGATAGACACTTGGGTTGATTCCATATCTTAGCTATTTTGAATAGTGCTGCAATAAACATGATCATGCAGCTAACGGTTCAACATACTGATTTCATTTCCTTTTCCAATAGTGGGATTGAGGGATTGTATAGTAGTTCAATTTTTAAATTTTTAAGAACCTCTACACTCTTTTCTTTAGTGGGTATACCAATTTACATTCCCACCAAGAGTGCATGAGAGTTTCCCTTTGTCCACATTCACATCGACATTGTTTTGTTTTGTCATGTACTATATTTTAAAAAAATATTTGTAATAGATAGGAGGAAAAGCTCAAGATATCTGTTACAATATTCTGAGTAGAGTTAGTAACAATGTAGTGTATTTTGGAAAATCACTAAGAGTGTGAATTTTATGTATTCTTTCCACAAAAAACTGGTATGTGAGAGAATGTATATGTCAATCAGCTTGATTTAGCCATTCTACCATATACACACATTTCAAAACATATAATACACCGTAAATATATATAATATTTTGTACAATTTTATACACGAAATGAGTCCACTTTTTTGAAGTATCTAAAATAGTAAAGCACCTTAAAACAGGCCATACAATTGTAGTTGCCAAGAACTGTTAGGGCAGGAAATGAGGAGTTGGAATATGGGTATAAAATCTCAGTTATATAAGATAATTAATTTCCAGAGATCTTATATAGAACATTGTAAATAGTTAACAATATTGTGTTACCTATTTTTAAAAAATTTAGGAAGGTAGAGCTTATTCTTAGTGTTTTCACCAGGATAAAAAAATTTTTGAAGAGATAGGGAAGTACATTTTTAAGTTTTATAACCAGATATCTTTGTCCTGTGAAATAGTACTAAAAATACAGAGAGAATTTTGATATGCTAGCCAACAATTAACTTTAATTTCATTTCTGGATTATATATTAATAGATAGTTATCAGTAACTCTGGGTCCTAAAATGTGTACTGATTGGGCTAAACTCACTTTTATTTGTAAGTAAATTGCTATTCAACTAATTGATAAAATCTTGGTAGATTGTGTTTGTGGAATTTTCCCCTAACATTAGTTATCTTCTTACTAAAAGAAAATTCATTTTCAACATGCTTCCCAGGAAAAAGTTAACGATGAGCACATGTATAGTAGGTGGCAAAAGCACTCTACAGTTAATAAACTAAATTGTTCTCTTTGTAAATCTATTTTTGAATAGCTATGGAGGATAAAATTGGCAATGAGTAAAACATCATAGAGAATAAAACCACGAAAAGTACATTAAAACCATTTCCATTTTTATGTTTGAGATTTATGCCACAAAATATATAGTATCATCTGATATGCTTGTGTAGCACCTCATTATTTGGAAAAGTGTTTTCACATTGCTTTTCCTTTGCCTCGCAACAACCCTGTGAACAGACAAAACCATCCTGATCTCACAGATGAGGAAAATGGTATTTAAAGACTTTATGCGATTTACCTGTTTGCCTCACTATGAAAAGAGGCAGTTTAAAGACTTAAACAAAGCGGTGCTGACTACGGTCCCTTTGCTACCTCAGAGCTGTCACTCTTTATCTCCTGAAACAGCCTCATAGTTTTTTGTTTCCTTTCTTTCCTTCCTTCCAACCATCCACCCTCCCCCTCTTTCTTTCTTTTTTGAGATAGGGTCTCACTATATTTCCCAGGCTGGGCTCAAGTGATCCTCCCACCTTAGCTCCCTGAGTTGCTGGGACTACAGGTGTGCGCCACCATACCCATCTCAAATGAGGCATTTTTATGCGAATTTCCTCTCCCATGCAAAGAGTTACAGCAAGCATTACAATTTTAAATTTCTCTGACATTTTGGCCATGACTTCCCAGAATGTGTATCAACATGTGTAATAAGAACAGTTAAGTTTATGTGGTTGTCTGATCTGGATAAATGAATTAGCCACAAAGCCCTATATATTTTCTTACTTGTGGAAGAATCAGTGTAGCATAAATACACTACTTGTGTCATTTCATAGTAATAATTGCATGCAACATTAATATTGCCTATCAGATATTGAGCATCTTTAATATGCCTAGACTCTGTTGAACACTCTACACACAAGGCATACTTCAGGGAGGATTCCACAAGGGCATGTAGGTGCTCAATATTTTATAGAGAGATATTGGAATATACATATTCCTGACAGTAATATTACTATTTCTCCCACTTCACAGGAAAGTATCCAAGATTCAGAGAGATTAAATAACTAGATTGTTATCACACCCCTAATACATGGAAAAGCTAGAGACTTCTTGACTTCAAAATAAATTGTATTTACCAGTATGGTACACTGTTTCTAACATAAGGGCAGCATTTGTACTACAACAAAGGAAGAAGATTTTTAAAAGTAAAACCAAAGAATAAAAAGCAGGAGGAATTAGTCATATTGCTGGTTACTTTGAACACGACTTTATAGGGATCATTTCTTAATCAGTATTTTTATAGGATTTTCTTAGTCTCTTGTTTGCTCTTGCTTTAACTCTTTTACATCTCTATACTTCGTAGAAGAGAATGTATAGCTATCTATATCTATACCTACACTTATATCTATACAGAGTCCTACCAAAATGTGCACACATTTCAGGAAAAGAAAAACTTATATAAATATTTTAATACTAAATTTATTGAGACATCATGAGATTCATATAAGTTTCCTTTGTCCTCTACAATTACAAGTGGTGCTCAAAGTGGTGGCCATTGGCTTCCAGACATTTACTAGTAGGGCGAACTGCTGCTCGGGTAACTGTGGTCATTGAGATTGCTGCACATGCATTTTCAATTTCTTCTCTAAAGGCCAGCAGTGTAGTGGGGTTTCTGCAGTACACAACATCCTCTTGGGTTCCCCATAGGAGGGTAACAGCATCTGTTGAAAAAACATCATAGTATTTTTCTTTTCCTGAAGTGTGTATGCATTTCTTGGTCAGGCTCTGTGTATATGTATATGTATACATACATGTATATTTAATACTTTCTAGTTCACATTCTTTTTTTTTCTTTAATTGTGAGGAAATTGTGAGCGCCTACTGATACTTCCAATTCCAATTAACCTTACAAGATAGTTCCTGTCTTCACTCATTTTACAACTTTATCTCCCTTTAACCATTAAGAAGACCATTTCCCAACAACATTAATTCATCTACTCCAAAACAAATAAGATATTTTCTAAATTATTGCACTTATAAAACTATATAAAACAAACATTTATTTTTCAGAGGGTAACCACTTTCTAAAATTTTTAGTTTATTAATACATGTGTGTAGTACATACTGTTTCCATTCCTTGTGGAAAGTTGGTACATGTACATAACACATTTTAATTCCTCTTTCATTCTCCTTCCCTTCTCTCCCTCCATCTTCTGATCCCCTTCCTTTTTGTGGGCATGTTTGCAGCACATAATGTTTACATCCTTGTGTGTAGCTTGTGCATGTACACAATACATCCCACTTTCTTTTTTCACCTCCTTTCCCTCCCTCCATCTCTTGATTCCTTTGCCCTTTGAGAAAGAACTATTTCCCTACTGCCTATTATCTATCTTTTATTTTGCTCTTTATAATTTGGGTCTCTCATGTAAGAGGAACCATGTGATATTTAAGTGTGTATATCTGATTTATTTCACTCAACATTATGGTTTGAAGGTGCATCCATTTTCCTACAAATGCTCAAGTTTATTTTACTTTATGGCAGAGTAGTAATCCATAGTATGTAAATACATGCTCTTTATCCCTTCATTTCTTGATGGACATATAGTCTGCTTCCAAGATTTAGCTATGATAAATTGTGCTACTATAAACGTGTGTATGCATGTATCACTGTAATATGATGTCTTTAACTCTTTGGGGAAGATACCTAGAAGGTGAACAACTGGCTCAAATGGAATTGCTAGTTTCAATTTTCTGAGGAATCTTCATACTAATTTCCATAGTGGTTGTGCTAGTCTACATTCCCACCAAAAGTGTAGAAGGATTCCTTTTTCACTCCCCACAGCCTCTCCAGCATTTGTTATTTGATTTCTTGATAATAGCCATTCTTTCTGGGATAAGATGAAATCTCAGTGTTGTTTTCATTTGCATTTATCTAATGGCCAGTGATGTTGAGCATTTCTTCATGTATTTATTGGTCATTTGTACTTCTTCCATGAAATATCTATTCATTTCACTTGCCCATTTTCAACTGGGTCTTTTATTTGGGGATGTCTAAAATTTTTGTTCTTTATATATTCTAGAGATGAGTCCTTGGTCTTACGAATTGTAGGTAAAAAAATTTTTTCACATTCTATATGTTGCCTTTTCACTCTGTTAGTTGTGTCATTTGCTACGCAGAAGCTTTTTAATTTGATATGATCCCATTTGTTGATTCTTGGAACTATTTCCTATGCAACTGGGGTTCCATTCAGAAAGTTCTTGCCTACGTCTAAGAAGCACTTCAAGAGTTTTTCTTAATTTGTCTTCCAGCAGGTTAAGTGTTTCTGGTTTAACACTGAGTTCTTTGAACAAACCTATATTTAAAAGTGGATGCAGTATTTGGATGAAATTCCTTCTTATCTGTAGATTGGGACATATAGACAAGGTACTATGTTTACAAGTTTCTTGGATTGATTATTTTCAATGTTCATTTGAAATACTCATACAATTGGGTTCATCTGTTTCTGTTTTCATTTCTTTTTTTTTCTTCCATTAAGTTTACTGATACATTTTAGATATAAAATACAGTTACATTCATCATTGGGATCTTGTACCTTTACATGATGTATCTTGGTTCTTATTTTTTTCCCCTACCCCTGCCCTCCATTCACCCCCTCCACCCTTCTTTATTTGCAGACTTTGTTTCCATTTTTTTCTTTTCTCATATTTTTTCTTTTCCCTTCTTTCCTTTCCCCTACCCCTCCTACTTCCCCTACTCCTTTAGAACTTTTCTTCTTATTACACAATATCAATTATACATTTTTAAAGTTACAATATCAAAATTTAGAGGACATTACCAATGATTTTACAGAATTTTAAAGGATATAGAAAACATATTACAAAAATCCTTTCTGAAATAAATTTGACAACTTCTAAGAAGTACCTTCGAAGACCAATTAATGAAACTGACTCTGGAGGAAATAAAAATTTTGAATAGCACCTATTAAAGAAAGTATATTCCTAGCTTGAAAACCTACCTATATGACAAAAACAGGCCCATATACATTTTAATTGATGAATTATATCAAACATTTAAAGCAGAAAAAACAAGGAACACTTCTCCCCTCATTTTAGGAAATCAACATTGTGCTAATCCTAAAACTGGATAAAGATAATAGAAGAAAAAAGCATGAACATAGATAAAAATTTGTTTAACAAAACAAGTTATTAGAAGTCAGATCTGGCAGTATACAGAAAGTGGTTTTATTATAGGGATGGCAGTGTTGGTTCAGCATTGAAAGATCTACACCAAAAGTCATCATTTTAACAGAGGAAAGGAAAAAAACCATATGATACTGTCAGTAGTTGCAGAAAAAGTATTGGACTAAATTCCACAGCTGTTCATGGTAAAAGCTATCAGAAGACTAGAAGTAGAACAGAACCTTCTCAACAGATAAGACATGTACTCCATACTTCAGCAAAAACGCCTTATATGAATGGAAAATATACCATGCTTTCTCCCTAAGGTGGGGAACAAGGGCAGATATGCCTACTCTTCATCTGTCCATTAAACTTTGAAACATAGGCCCAAACCAAAGTAGTCTGGCAATACAAGAAAACAATTAGCATAGTATTGGTAAGGTAGAAGCAAAATATTTATATGTAGATGAAATGATCATCTACAGAGAAAATACTAAGAAAGAACCTGTATTTGAATTTAACAGGATTAGAAAACACAAGGTATATATAAAAATTCAGGTCTATATATGCTTGTTATAAATGAAGAATTGGCTATTGAAATTTAAAAGTTATATAGGAGTACAAAGTACCTAGAAAAGTAAAAAGACAAAAAAGGGGGAAAAAACAGTGTTGGAAGACATTTATTACCTAATTTTTTTTTTTTTTGGTACCAGGGATCAAACTCAGGTCCTTGCACTTGCGAGGCAGTGAGCGGAACCACAGAGCTAAATCCCTGCCCTTATTACCTAATTTTAAGACTTCCTCTAAAGCTACAGTAATCAAGGCAATGTTGGCGTAAGGAAAGACATATAGATCATTGGAATAAAACAGAAAATCTGGAAACATAACCACACATATATGGTCCACTGAGTTTTGAAAGATTATTTAACATTAACATTTTATAGAACATAAACTCAACTCAAGAGCAGAGGAAAAGATAGTGTCTTCAGAAAATGGTACTAGACACTGTTATCTGTATGTAAAAAATTAACCTCAACCCTTTATTTCCATACATAAAGATAACTTGAAAGGATCTATGAACCTAAATATGAAAGACTGAAACTAGAAAACTTTAAGAAATAATTATAAGGGAAAATATTCATGAATTTAAGGGAGGCAAGAATTTTCTACGATACAAAAAACATGATATATAAAAGAAAAAAAGTTGAGATTCCATCAAAATTTAGAACTTTAAATGACATTGTTAAGAAAATGAAAAATAGACCTTAAACAGACCATATTTATAATACATATAACCTATGGCCAGAATGTATAAAGAACTCTTATTCATTAATAGACAACCCAATTAAAAAGTAGACACAAGAAGATGATAAATAGCCAGTGCAGCACAAGGAAAGGTGTGCAACACTAGAATCAGAAAAATACTAATCAGTACAGTAACAAGATCGTATTATACACTCATTAGGGAGATGAAGTTAAAAGTGTCAAAAGAACAGATGTCAGCTTAGGTGTGAACCAGTTAGAATTTTCGAATACTGCTAATGTGAATGTAAAATGATAAAACCATTTTATAAAACAACATAGAAATTACTTGTATTACCGTTAAGAACCAACAGTTCTGTTCTTAAGTTTTTACTTAAAAGGAATGAAAACACATGTTCAAAACAGATTTGTTCATACAAGTTGACTATCCCTTATCTGAAATTCTTGGGACCAGAAGTGTTTCAGATTTTGGTTTGAAGTCCACTTGATCTGCAAAGAGGATAGCTACTCCTGCTTTATTTCGGGTTCCTGTCACATGGAGTATTGTTTTCCACCCTTTAGTTTTCAGTCTATGAGTTTCTTTTTGAATTAAGTCTGTTTCTTGTATGCAGCATATTGTTGGATCTTGCTTCTTGACCCATTCTGCCAGTCTATTTCTTTTGTTTGGTGAATTGAGACCATTAACATTGATGGTTATAACTGGTATGTATTGCCTTATCCTGGTCATAACTTTTTCTTTTTGTTGAATTCTCCCCCTTTGCGTTTAATTTCTTGTCATGTCCAATGGATTCATTGTGTTGGGCTTCCTGGGGTTGTGATCCTCATTCTCTTTTCCTAGGATATTGTCTAAAATTTTTTGGAGTGCTGGTTTCATATTCATGAAGTTCCTCGGGTGCTCTTTGTCATGAAACTATCTTACTTCTCCACCAATTTTGAAAGATAGTTTTGCAGGGTACATCAATCTGGGTTGGAGGCTGTTTTCCTTTAGGGCTTGAAATACATCACTCCAACCTCTTTTTGCCTTGAGGATTTACCTTGAGAAGTCTGCTGTGATTCTGATGGGCTTTCCTTTGTATGTGATTTGTTTATTTTCTCTAACGGCATGTAGAATTTTGTTCTTCTGTTGGGTTTCTAGAATCCTATTATATGCCTATGTGTAGATTTTTTTTGATCAAGGCTATTTGGAGTCCTATATGCCTCACTTATCTGTATGTCAAGTTCTTTTCCCCTGCTTGGGAAGTTTTCTGCCATCACTTCTGTGAAAAGTTTTTTTATGTCATCTGCACCCACTCCTGTTTCTTCATTGACTTTGATCAGTCATGTTATTCTTTGCATCATCCAGCAGCTGCTGGATTGATTTCTTGTGATCGCTTACAATTTTAAAGCAATTCTTCTTTTCCTGGTCACTAATTGCAATCTTTTCTTCTATATCTGAAATTCTGTCCTCACATTGGCTCATTCTGCTGCGTAAGTTTTCAGTGAAGTTTTTAATCTCTTGGAAATCTGTTTGTATCTGTTTTATGGATTCCATTTGTTTCCTATGTTGGGATTCCATCCTGTTCCTCAGCTCCTGTATCTTTTTTATCTGTGTCCTCTCTAGATTTATTAATCATGTCTTGCACTATGGGCACAATCTCTGCTGTTATCTGAGAAATTATTTCTGATTAAATTTTTTCCAAGCCCTCTTTTGTTGCCAGTTCAGGGAGTCCAGGTGGTTGAGTATCAGATTGTTCCATCTCTTTTCCCTTTGGGGTTGCTGTAGGTGATCTGGAAGTCTGGTGTTTTTGTTTTGTTTTGTTTTTGTTTTTGGGTACTGGGGATCGAACTCGGGTCCTTGAGCTTACACAGCAGGTGGCGATGGAAGTCTGGTTTTGAGGCTTGTTTACCTGTCTTCTCATTTTGACCGGGTGGGGGGGGGGATGCTGCTGCTGGCGCCTGCACAGCTCACCTCCTCTGCTCTGCGAGCAGTGCTATGGTGGCCTGGGAGTCTCCTCCTGGATGCTGGGACTGGCTCCTCTGTTTTCATTTCATTCTTGGTTTATCCCCAGCCCTGCCATCTTTGTTGATTCAATCTTGTCCATGAAAATGAAGAACATTGGCATGATTTCAAAAGCCAAACTCTATAAAAATGCATATTCAGAGATATGTGACCCCTTCTCTTTTCCGTTCCAACCTGTATCTTCATGCCTGAAAAGAATTTTAGACATCGCTGTGGTTTATCTCCTTACAAAACTCAATCTTACCCCATAAAAGCTTGTTCCTTAGCATTTAATTTTCTAGGAAGGGCAATTAGAAAAAAAAAAGGCTAAAAGTTCTTCTGGCGGTTATAATGAAAAAAGTTTCAGAAACAATTTTTTCATTTAAAAAATGTTAAATAAACTGAATCATTTAATATGTAGCCTTTCAATATTGGACTTATTTTAACACAGAAAAATGTGTTTAAAATCTATTCAAGTTGTCTATATGAAAAGTTCTCTTTATTGTTAAGTAGTGTTCCGTGTTAAGAATATATCAGGTTTTTTTTTTAAAAAAGAATATATCGTTAATTTTAATCACTCAACTCATTCTGTGTCATCTATAGTTTTAAAGATTGCAAATAAAGCCTCTATAAAAATTATCACCTATTTTTTGTGAACACAAATTTCCCTTTTTTTCTGTTATACATGGCCAGTGTGATTGCTGGGTTGTATGAAGGGTATGCTTAATTTTATAAGAAACCTCCAATTGATTTTACAGAATGTCTGTATCATTTTAGATTCTTACCATCACTTTGTGAAAGATCTACCTTATCCACATCCTTGCTAGCATTTTTTTGTTTTGTTTTGGTACCGGGGATCGAACTCGGGTCCTCAGCTTGTGAGGCAGGCGCTAGAACCACTGAGCTAAATCCCCGGCCCTAAAATTCTGTAAGAGATTTTTTTTTTTTTGGTATCGGGGATCGAACTTGGGACCTTGCACTTGCGAGGCAGGGGCCGGAACCACTGAGCTAAATCCCCAGCCCCTTGCTAGCATTTGTTAACAGCAATATTTTCAATCATATCCATTCTGAATGGTACATAGTAATATTTCATCATGATTTTAATTTGTACTTCTATTATAGCCAATGATGTTAAATATCTTTGCAAATGCTTATTTGTTTATTTGTAGCTTTCATCACACAGATTTTATACATGTTCTGCCTGAATTATACCTAGTATTTTCATTTTATTTGATGATAGTAAATGGAACAGAATTGTTTTGTTTTGTTTAAGATAGAGTCTCACTATGTAGTTCAGGCTGGCCTTGAACTCACTATGTAGCCCAGGATGGCCTCAAACTCATGGCACTCTTCCTGCTTCTGCCTCCTGAGTGCTGGGATAACAGCTAAGCATCACCACTGGCTCATTTTAAAAAATTATTCATTTACTCGTTTTGAGTTTGGGGGAGGTAATGAGTTTTTAATTCTAGTTTTCACTTGTTCATTGCTAGTATAAAAATACAATTGATATTTGTATTTATCATTTTTCCAGTCATCTTCGACCTTGTAAGATGCTTCACTTATAAGTTCTTGGTACTTTTTTGGATTCTGTGCAATTTTACATTTAAACAATATGTTTGTAAAGAAGGAAAATGTCGTTCCCTTCTTTCTAACATGTGTGTTTTAAAATTTTCTTTTCTTTGCATTTTGTACTGTCTGGCAATTCTAGCTCCATGATGAGTAAATGGTGAGAGTAGACATCCTTGCCTTTTTCTTCTAGGGGAAAAGTATTTAGTATTTTACAATTAAATATAATGCTAGCTTTAAATTTTTCTGTATATTTCTTTTTATCAAGTTGAGGATAGTTTGTTCTTACTTGAGTGAGAGCTTTTATGTATTTATTTTTTGTTTGTATGTGTGTGTTTCATTTTATTTTTTTAGTTAATTTTGGGTATTTTGTTATATACATAATAATCACAGTCACCATAGGGAATTTGTACCTGTACATAGTACATCTTGTTTCTTCTTTTTTTTTTTCTCATTTCCCTCCCCTCCCTTCAACCCTTGTTGCCCTCCTTATTTATTAAAGCTTTGTTTCCATCTTTTCTTTCTATTATCTTTTTCTCCATTTTTCCTTCCTTCCGTCCCCTCTCCACCCCCTTCTCTTATTCCCTTCTCCCTTTCAACATTTTCTTCTACTTCCCAATATCTATCTTCCATTTTGGCCTTTATTTACACTTTTGATTTCTCACATAAGAGAAACAATGTGATATTTATACATGTGTGTCCAATTTATTTCACTTAAACATATGGTCACAAAGTGCATCCATTTACCAAAAAAGTCTCAAGTTTATCCTTCTTTATGCCAGAGCAGTACTCCACTGCATATAAAAAACTACATTTTCTCTATTCATCCATTCATTGATGTATATCAAGGCCGATTCCAAGATTTAGCTTTTACGAATTGTGTTGCTATAAACATGGGTGTGCATATATTGCTGTGGTATGATACTTTTAATTCTTTTGGGAAGATATCAAGAAGGGGAATAGCTGGGTCAAATGGAATCTCTAGTGTGAGACTTTTATAACAGATGAGTATTAAATTCTTTCAAAAGCTTTTCTTCTGAATCAACTGATATGATCATGAATTTTTTTTAACTTTTTTTTTTTTTCCCAAGACAGGGTCTCACTATGTAGTTGAGGCTGGGCTTGAACTCACTGTATAGCTCAGGCTGGCCTCAAACTTGAAGTGCTCCTCCTGCCTCAGCCTCCAATGTGCTGTGATTACAGATGTGTGCCACCATGGCTGGCTCTTTAGCTTATTAATATGGTAGATTACATTAATTTTTGAATGTTGAACCAGTCATGTATTTCCAGAGTAAACTTCACTTGGTTGTGGTACATAATTCTTTATATATATTGCTGAATTCTATTTTCTAATATTTAGTAGAGGATTTTTATGTCAGGTCTTGTGAGATATTGGTCTATAATTGGTCTACAGCTTTATTTTGTTTTCTTTTCTTATTGTTTTTATACTGATTTTGCCTATTTTTTGGTATCCGAATAATACTGGCTTCATAAAATAAGTTGGGAAACATTTTTTATACTTCAGTCTTCTGGGGAAAAGTTTATAAAATTGATGTCTTTAAATGTTTGGTAGAAGTCTGTCTGGGACTTGAAATTTATTTTATTAGAGTTTTAAAAATAACAAATTTGTGTTCTTTAATAGCTACAGAATTATTAACTTTACGTTTTTCACTCTGGATGAGATTTAGTATTTTGCAGATTTTGAGCAATTTGTCTATTTTTCTATATGGTTGAATTTCTGTGTATATTCATAGTAATTATCATTCTGTTAATATCTGCAGTATCTGTATGAATGGTTCCTCTTTCACTTTTTTTTTTCTTTTAGTACTGAGGATTGAACTCGGGACCTTTTGCTTGCAAGACAAGCATCAGAACCACTGAGCTAAATACTCAGCCCTCCTCTTTCACTTTTTCTTTTTTTTTTTTTGGTACTGGGGATCGAACGTGGGTCCTTGCGCTTGCTCAGCAGGCAGAGGCACCACTGAGCTAAATCCCCGGCCCTCCTTTTTCACTTTTGATATTAGTAATTTGTATCGTTTCTCTTTTCTTCAGCCTGTCAAAAGGTTTGTCAATTTTATTGGTCAAGCCAGAGAACTAGCTTTTTGAATCATTGATTTTTCTCTAAGGTTTATCTCTGTTCAATTTCATTGATTTCTGCTCTTATTTTTACTATTTCCTTCCTTCTGCATGTCTTGGGTTCATTTTTATTTTTTCTAGGTTCTTGAAGTAAAAGCATGGATTAAGAGTTCTCTTCTAAGTATTTATTGATATAAATTTCCTTCTCAGATCTGCCTTCAAGGCCTCTCACAAAGGTTAATATATTGCATTTTCATCATCATTCAGTTCATCACAGTTTTGATGTTCTCTAAGACTTCCTCTTTTGGCCATTAGATTATTTAGAAGTGTGCTATTTAATTGCCAAGTGCTTGGACATTTTCTCTTTGGGTCTCTGTTGGTGATTTCTCATATGAAACCATAGGTTAGAGAATGATATACAGGCACTCTTTGTTTAATGACCCATTCCGTCCCTGTGACTGGATCATTAAATGAATTGGTCGCTAAGTGAGGAGTTGTATATGGTATGTATATTACAATTTTCAGAACAAAGAAATGTCAAAGGAAGCTCCAAAGTGACCACTTTGTTTCTATTTGCATAACTCTTACATGCAGTACTGTAATGTAGAACAAAACATAAAACTACAGTACCATACTGTACAGTACATCAGCAAAAATTACATTATTGTTTAAACAATGTGTACTATATTAAAAAAGACAATGAGGCTGTATAAACAAGTTGTACAGAACTGTACAAAAAAAATAATCATGGGTCCTAAGTTGGAGCAGCAAGCTCTAAGTCCGAACGAAACAGTCATTAAACAGGTAGGTACCGAGCATTAGTTTCAGTAGGTTAGTGGTTTTACTAATTCTCTATGGCTGCTATCACAATAGATTTAATGGATTAAAATAATACAAATTTATCATCCTACATTCTGTCATTCAAAAGACTGAAATGAGTCTCATTAGGATAAAAAGAGCAAGGCTTAATTCCTCTCTGGAGGCTCTTCAGGAAAATCCATTACCTTCCTCTTTTGATCTTCCAGCAGCCACTCATGTCCCTTGGCACATGGTCCTCTCTTTCCATCTTTGAAGCCTGCTGTGGGTTGAGTTCTCATCATTCCACATCACTCTGATCTCTTCTGTTACCTCCCTTGTCCACAATTGAGGACCACTATGATTACAGCTTCGAGAATCAAGAATCACCTCCCTATTTTGAGGCCTAGTAAAAGCAACCTTAATTCCATTGGTTATCTTATTCCCCTTTGCCATTTAATATATTCACAGGTCTTGGAGATTGAAACATGAATATCTTTGGTAATGTATTATTCTGTTTACCATGGTGGTGATTTGAGGGGGTTCTTCTGTGTACATGCTGATTTTCTATCAAGTAGTTCTATCAATTACTGGAACTGAGATTGTTAAAGTCCCCAACTATAACTGTGGATTCGTCTATTTGTCCTTATAGTTCTGTCAGTTTTTGCTTTCTACATTCTGAAGCTCTATTCTTTGGTATAAAACTTTAAGATCACAGTGTCTTTTCAGTGTATTGAACTTTTTGTCATTATGCAATATCCTTCTTTATCCCTGGTGATATTTGCTCTGCAGTCTACTTTATCTGATTTTAATATATCCACTCTTGTTTTGTTTGATTAATGGTCGTATGATATATCTTTTCCTTTCAACTTCCCTGTAGTATATTTGAAGTGAGTTTTTGTAGAATGCATACACTTGATCCATGTTAATTTATTCACTCTGCCAATCTCTGTCTAATGTATTTGCATTTAATAAAATAGGCTTAAGTCTCTTATTTTGTTATGTATTTTATTTTGAATCATTCTTTTTATTGAGGAAAAATTCATACCATTTAAGATTAACCATTTTAAAGTTAATAATGGTGTAGCATTTGTACATTCACAGTATTGTACAAGCACACCTTAATGTAGTTCCAAAATATTTTCATCAACGAAGAACAAAACCTTTTATCTATTAACCAATCATTCTCCATACTCTCCTCTCACCTTAATCCCATTCTATCCCCTTGTAAACACTAATGTATTTTATGTCTTTATGAATTTGCCTATTGTAGGTATATCACCTAAATGAAATCCCAAAATGTGACCTTTTATGTTTGGATTCTTTCATTTAGCATAACTTTTTAAGGTTCATCCACATTCCACCCTGTGCCATCACCTTTTCAAATTTAAATTTTTAATTTTTTAAAGATTGCAAGAAACATTTATGTAAACTGATACATCTACAGACCAAATAATTCTGAAATTATATATTTCAGGTTTCACCAACTTTGTAAAAATGCTTTGAGGGCAACTACACCCACAGGTATTAACTACATTACTTCTTGACCCATTCTTTTTTCTTTTCTTTTCCAAATAACGTGTTTAGGATATTATTCAAGATAGAATGTATTTTCTTCATATTCTGCCCACTGCTGTATAGGCAAGATCTGCTATCTCACAATCAGTTCCAGTGCTCTCTTAATGTGAACCATCCTATCATCATAAACATTCACAGTGATTCCTATAGCTTCATTTACATCTTTCTCCTCATATATTGTATCACCTCATATTAACCTGGTGTATTGAACCCTGCAACATTATAACACCACTTTGAATACCATCCAGCCACTGGCCTAGTGCAGCAACAGCAAACTTGCTGACTATTTTGACCCAAGAGCCTATATTTTAATTTTTATTTGGCAAACATTTGTATATGTCTATGGAGTACAATGTGGGGTTTTGATACATGTATACATTATAGAATGTTTATATCAAGGTAATTAATATATATTGATATACATCACCTCATATATGTCATGTTTGTAGTGAAAACATGTAAAATCTATTCTTTTAGAAATTATTTCCTTTTTTACTCTTTTAATGGCTGTGTTATACACATTTTGTATCAAAGCAATCATATTTTACACAGCCTCTTAGAAACAGACATTTAGGTTATTTCCAGTCATTTGCTACTTATTATAAATGTTGTTATAAGGAATAGCCTTTTATGTAGCTCATTTCCTTTTATTTTAGGTATGAGAAAAATGAAACTGAAAGACATTAAGTTGTCCACATATTTTGGACAACCCTACACATTTGACACTTTCATGACAGGGCCGTAATTCATGTGTTGTGCTGCTGGCTGCCCTGAACTACCAGCGGTACATACATGACTGCCCCCTCAGGTGGCTTTTAATCAATCTTATTAGTAGAAAGACTGATAAAAGTGATTAGATCCGTTTGTGCCACCTGTGGCATAAGCTACCACTGGGACAGTCAGGCTTTACCATGGTGGTTCAAGCCGGCAAGAACGTGTTGATGTTTTCCAAATAAGATACACATTTTCTTTTTTCTTTTTTTGTGGGGGTTACCGGGGATCAAACTTGGGACCTTGCGCTTGCGAGGTAGGCGCCAGAACCACTGATCTAAATCCCCAGCCCAGATTCACATTTTCTATACTGATTTTCTATACTGACAGAATGACAGGATTTGATTATTTTTATGGCTAAATACTATTTCATCATGTGCATATCTCACATTTTCTTTATCCATTCATCTGTTGATAGATACTCAGTTGATTCTATTCTTTGGCTATTGTGAATAATACTGCAATAAATAGGGCAGTGCAGACATCTCTTCAACATATGGATTTCAGGTTTTTTTGATATATGCCCAGAAGTGGGACTACTGGATTATATGGTATTTCTGCTTTTAGTTTAATGAGAAATTTCCACACCATTCTCCATAAGGGCCATACTAATTTATATGCCCACACATCCTTGCCAATACTTAATCTTCCTACACAAGCTTGTCAGTAACATTCAGGTTTGTTTGGGTTTTTTTTCCCCGGTACTGGGGCTTAAACTCGGGACCTTGTGCTGCGAGGCAGGTGGCTCAACTACTGAGCTAAATCCCCGGCCCCATTCAGTTTTGATTACTATAGTTGTATAATTTATTTTTGAAGTCAGGTAATATGATACCTCTAACTGTTCTTCTTACCCAAGATTGCTTTGGCTATTTCCAAATAGTCTTTTGTGGTTCCATACAAATTTTAGAATTTTTTTCTATTTCTGTGAAAAAATGTCATTTGGATTTGGGTAGAGGTTGCATTGAATCAGTAGATCACGTTGGGTAAAACAGACTTTTTAACAAAATTAATTCTACTCCATAATCACAAGATATCTTTCCACTCATTTGTATTGTCTTCAATTTCTTTCATAAATATTTTATAACTTTCAGCATCCAGGTCTTTCAACTCCTTGGTAAAATTTATTCCTAAGTATTTTTGTAGCTATTGTAAATGAAATTTAAAATTTTTATTTTTCAAATATTTCCTTGTTAGTATATAGAAATGTTACCGGCTTTTGTAGGTTGCTTTTGTGTCTGGAATCTTTACTGACTGCATGAAATAGACCCAATAGTTCTATTTTGTGATGTATGTATGATTTTCTATATATAATACTATGTCATCTTCAAACAGGGAGAATTTGACATCTTCCTTTGTAATCTGCATTCTCTCTTTTCTTTTTCTGGCCTAATTGCTCTAGCTAGGACTTCAAGTAGTACAGGAAATACAGTGGTTGATGTGGAAATTGTGGTCATTTTCCTGATCTTAGAGGAGAAGCTTTCAACATTTTCCCATTCAACATGAAATTAGCTGTTGTCATGTCATAAATGGTGTTTATTGTGTTAAAAAGCATTAGTTCTATGCCTAATTTGTTGAGAATTTTTATCTTGAAAACATGCTGAGTTTTTTCAGATGCTTTTTCTGCCTCCGTTGAGATGATCATATAGTCTATGTCCTTCATTCTGGTAATGTGGTGTATAGCATTTCTTGATTTTCACATATCAAACTATTTTGTATCTGAGGGATAAATCCCATGTGATCATCGTATGTGATCCTGTAAAGTGCTGTTGAATTCATTAGTATTTTATTGGGGACTTTTGTATTAATGTTCATCAAAGATATTGGCCAATAATTTATATAGTTATATATAAATTATATGTATATATCTATAAATTGAATTACATATAAATTCTTATCTATAACACATATTATATGTAGAGAATCTTATTTTGTATCAGAATCAAGTTTTTTTTAACTTGGTGGGAAAATATCATATATTAAGTGTCAATCACCTATAATCATTATTCAAATTTTTACCTAGCACTTAAGTATAACTTCATTTTGCATATTGGAAAACATGAAGCTCAGAGAATTGTTGCTTGATAAAGCCACAGAGTAGTAGGTGTCAATTCCAGGTACATGGCAATCATCAAAGTTGTCTATTTCTAATGTCTCTGTTTATTCTTCCAAGCTCCTTTAACTACTTCCTGTTTTGTAGGACACATGTTTTCTCTAATCAGAGAAAAAAAGCAGCACAGTGAGAAAAAGAATTGTTCCTGGGGCTGACGCAGGGCAGCAGCCACTATGTCACCCGACTACAATCATTCACCATGGCCATCCATCATCTCCAACCCGGCTCTATGTTTTGCTTTCCCTTGGTATGAGGCAGCAGAGCTAAGAACTAACTGACCAACTGGATTGTGGATAAAGCCAATGCCCGGAGAGAGAATATAAGCTGAAAGAAACAGAAGACTGAGGGAGAAAGTATGGACATGACCAGCAGATTCAGGGATTCCAGTATTATCCTCCCACAGTGATTGGGTGAGAGACAACCATGGGAGACAGCTATGGAGAGGGTGCTGTGCTGGCACGACAGAAACCCTCTTAGGAATTTAAGCTCAGGCCAGGAAGAACATGGGCACTGTCCTCAGTGAGAAACCAAGCCTGGCAAGTTTTGATATTAAGTCCAGCAGTCTGTTTAACCACCCGTCCTGTGGCCTACACCCAATAGAGATCAGAAGGCTGATCGCTTTTTCCATCTACCAATGTGAGCAAGGACGAACTTTGGTTTGGAAGTTTATCAAACTCAGGGGTGAATGTACAAGGGGCCCTTTGGTACAGGGATGGCACCACACAACCCACAGGCCCTAAACCTTGGGAGAAAAAAATCATGACTTGCTGGATTCCAAGACTGCAGATCCTGGAAAGAAACCACTCATTAAAAAACTCAGAGGAATTTTTTTAGACTCAATCTTTTTGTGAAGGTTTAATTCTTTCTCTTTTTTCATCAGTAGTTTGGGGGTTTGGAGTTTTTTCTTCCCTTTTTTCTCTTTTATTCTTTCTTTTCTCTTTTTGACTCTTTTCTTCCTTCTTATTTTTATGTTTTTGTGTGTGTTTTGCTCACTGTTTTTCTTTTTTTGTTCATTCTTTTCTGTGGCATTTTTAATACTATGAATTTCCTTTCACTCCTCAATTACTCCCCGTATCTCATTTCTCTCTCCTCCTTATATTTCATTAGTAAAATCTCCAAAGTTTACTTTTTTATTTTTTGGTTCTCCACCCCCTTTACCTTTACTAGTGTAACTATAAAGATTTATATAGTTTTAGATAGCTAGTTGATTCTATGCTATTATTGTTAAATGGTATTCTATTGTTAGCAGAAGTAAAGTAGTTTGATTTAGTAGATATTTACTGTAGGTCAATATTTGGTTTGTCAATATCCAATTTGTCTTTGATGTCATTATTATTTCTGATTTTATTACTATAGCCAAGATGACAGAATTGTTGCTGCTAAACAAAATTATAGTGAAAAACCTCAATACTACACTGTCATAAATAGATGGATAAACTAGATAAAAAAAATAAAAAAAGAAGTATCAGAGTTGAATAAAACCTTCAAACAAATGTACTTAATAGATATCTACAGAGTGTTTCACTCAAGAACAATAGAATATACATACTTATCAGCAGCACATGGAACTTTCTCCAAAGTAGACCACACACGAGTAGCCAATAAAGCATTCTTAAGTAAATGCAAAAGAATTGAAACTATACCATGCATATTATGAGATCATAGCACAATGAAACTAAAAATGGCAAAAGAAACCACAGAAATTATGCAAATGAATAGAAATTAAACAATACTCACTTGAACAATAAAAGGGTTATAGAAGAAATCAAGGAAGAAATCAGGCAGTCCCTAGAATTAAGTGATAGTGCCAGTACAACATAACAGAACTTATGGGAGACAATGAAAGCAGTTCTATAAGGGATTTCATATTTGTGAATGCCCATATCAAAAATCATGAGCCCAAATAAATAACCTAATGATACCTTTCAAGGTCCTAGAAAAACAAGAACAATGCAAGTTCAAAGTAAATACAAGGAGACAAATTATAAAGATCAGAAAAGAAATCAATGGAATTACAATGAAAAAACAATACAAACAATAAATGAATTGAAGAGCTAATTATTTGAAAGAATAAACAAAAAGACAAATCTTTAGCCAATCTTACCCAAAAAGGGGGGTGGGGGTGGAGAAAAGACCAAGATAAAAAAAAAAACCAAACCTCAGAATAATCCAATAACAGGCAATGAAATTTAAGCAGTAATAAAAATCCTACTAACTAAGAAAACCCCAAGTCCAGATGGATTTATTTCAAGGAACAGCTAATACCATCACTCCTCATACTCTTTAATGAAATAGAAAGGGAACAAGTACTCCCAAAATCATTCCTGGAAGCTAGCATACCCTGATTCCTACACCAGACAAATATTCAACCAAAAAATACAACTATATACCAATCCCTTTAGTGAACATAGATGCAAAAAACCTGACAAGATACTAGCAAACAGAATGCAGTGAATCATCAAAAACATCTTACATCATGATCAAGTAAGCTTGATTCCAGGCATGCAAGGATGGTTCAACATACAGAAATCAATGAATATAATATGTCACATAAACAGAAATATGGACAAAAATCAAATGATCATCTAAATAGATGCAGAAAAAGCCTTTGACAAAATTAAACATTCAATCATAATAAAAACCCTGAAAAAAGCTGAGCGCGGTGGTGCACACCTATAATCCCACCACTCCGGAGGCTGAGCCAAGAGGTTTGCTGTGATTTCGAGGCCAGCCCAAGCTACAAAGTGAGTTCAAGGCCAGGATAAATTACACATCAAAGCCATGTCTCTCAAAAACAAAAAAAAAACAGCCTGGGATTTAGCTCAGTGGTTTCACCGCCTGCTGCCCAAGCGCAAGGACCCGAGTTCAATCCCCGGAACCAAAAAAAAAAAAAAAAGAGTAAAAAAAACAAAACAAAAAACCCCCTGAAAATAAAATAGATATAGAAGAACCTTATTTCAATCTGATGAAAGCCATTTATGACAATCCTACTACTAACACTATATTAAATGGGGAAAAAACTGATCAAGGATGTCCACTATCACCATTCATATTCAACATAATACTAAAATATTAGCCAAAGCCCTCAGGTAAGAAAAGAAATAAAAGGGATATGCATAGGGAAAGAAGAAGTCAAAATATCAATAACTGCAGATGACATGATCCTCTACCTAGAAGACCCAAAAACTCCACCAAAGGACTCCTAGAATTAATAACGAAATTTAGCAATGTAGTGGTTTACAAAGTCAACACACAAAAATGAAGTGTTCCTGTACACTAATAATAAAGTCAATGAGAAAAAAATTGGGGAAAAATACCATTCACGATAGCACCAAAAAATTAAATGCTTAAGATTTAACCTAACCAAGGAAGAAAATGACCTCTATAATGAGAACTACACTACTCTGGAAAAGGAAATTTTAAAAGACATTAGAAAATTGAAAGATATCTTCTGGCCCTGAACAGGCAGAACCAATATAGTCAAAATAGCCACGCTTTCAACACTGATAACACAGATTTCATGAAATCCCAATAAAAATACCAAAAGCATTCCTCATAGAACTAAAGAAAACAATCCTAAAACTCAAATGGAACCAGAAGAAACTCAGAATAGCAAAATCAATCCTGGGTAAAAAAAAAAAAAAAAAAAAGCAAAGTAGAAGGCATCACAGTACCTGACCTCAACTTATACTACAAGAGTACAGTGATAAAAACTGCATGGTAAAAAATAAAAAATTTAAAAAAACTGCATGGTAATAGCACAAAAACAGACACGTGGGTCAATGGAACAGAATAGAGGATGTAAAGACAACCCCAGGCACATTCAGCTAATTGATCTTTGACAAAAGGGAGAAAAACCTGCATTGGAGGAAAGATAGCCTCTTTAGTAAATGGTGCTGTAAAAAAGCGGCTATCTACATGCACAAGATTGAATCTAGACCCATATCTTTCATCATGTAATATTAAAGTAGAATCAAAATGGATCAGAAAACAGAAACACTTATTTGCTAGAAGATGAAATAGGTAAAACTCTTGAAGTCATAAGTATAGAAAAGGACTTTCTGAACAAAACCCCAGTTGCAGAAGAAATAATACCAAGAATCAACAAATAGGAGCAGGGCTGGGGATTTAGCTCAGTGGTTCCGCCGCCTGCCTCACAAGTGCAAGGACCCGATTTTGATCCCTGGTACCAACATAAATAGATAAATAAATAAATAAATAAATAAACAAATAGCATATTGAATGAAAAAGCTGCTACATAGCAAAGGAAATAATCAGCAGAGTGAAGAGAAAACCTACAAAATGGGAAAGAAATTTGCCAGCTATTCCTTAGAGGACTAATAGCTGGAATATATAAAGAACCCAAAAGTAGATAACCCCAAAATAAAATAACCAATAAAAAATGAGCAAGTGAAATGAATAGACCCTTCTCAGAAAAAGAAATAATGGCCAATGAATATGTGAAAAAAATGTTCATCATCTCTGGCCATTAGAGAAATGAAAATTAAAACCACACTAAGATTCTATCTTATTCCAGAAAGAATGGCCATCATCAAGAAATCAAATAATAACAAATGCTGGCAAGCCTGCAGGGGAAATCAGAATCCTCATTCATTCTTGGTATGAACGTAAACTGATACAACCACTATGGCAATCAGTATGGAGAGTCCTCACAAACTAAAACTAGAAACTCCATTTGACCCAGCTTCCTCCTCCTATGTATCTTCCTGAAAGACTTAAAGGTACAATGTTACAGTGATACATCCATATCTTTGCTTTTAGCAATACAATTCATAATAGCTAAATCTTGGAAGCAGCCTAATGTGCATTAACAGATGAATGGATAAAGAAAATGTGGTACTTATACACAGTGGAGTATTACTCTGCCTCAAAGAAGGAAAAGTTGAGGTATTTGTAGGAAAATGGATGCATGTTGAGACCATAATATGTGAAATAATCAGACACATAAGCTTAAATATTGCATGGTTTTTCTTATATGAGAAACCCAAAATACAATTAAAGAGCAACATAAAGGATAGAAAAGAAGTAGGGAGATGGATCTTTCTCATATGGGAAGATTAAGAGATGAAGTGGGGAGAGGGGAAGCGGAAGGGGATAAAGGAAGGATTAAGATGTGTTATGTACATGTACCAACTCTCCACAAGGAATAGAATCTTCATGCATTACAAACATATACTAATACAAAATACAAACTGAAGAAAGCCCATCAAATTGCATCACCACCTCTAAACACTACATATATATCCCTCTTTTTTTTTTTTTTTTTGGTACCGGAGATGGAACTCGGGTCCTTGCGCTTGCACAGCAGGCGGTGAAACCACTGAGCTAAATCCCCAGCCCTTATATCCCTCTTAATCGTCTTCCTCCAGATGGTCTAAATAAATTCTCTAAGTGTCTTTTGGTTTTCAGCATTTATTGCAAGTCTCAGATCATTTAGAGCTCCATCTTGTCACTATTCATAATTAGGCATGTCACCCTCTATGTATTTGCCATTGCTTATCTGTTGCTGCTGTCTTGCTTTCAATCACTCATTCACTCAGTCAGCAAATCCTGAGTACCATAAGGGTTAGGAACAGGTATGGTGGCATCCATTATGAACACAGTTCCTGTACTCAAGGAGTTTGTAGTCCCTGAGAAAGACAGTTTAGGAAGATGTTTATATTGCAGCTTGAAAGTGCAGTGAAAAAATCAAACGCTGAGTTCTGTGAAAGCTCAGAAGAGGAAAACCACGAAGGGTTCATGGTGGAACACGCAGAGGAAGAAAAAGCTGTGCCATGGAAATCTTCCTGGGAATGGCAGATGGGCTGAATGTTATTTATTTATTTATTTATTCATTCATTCATTCATTCATTTATTTTGGAACCAGGGATTGAACTCGGGACCTTGCGCTTGTGAGGCAGGCGCCGGAACCACTGAGCTAAATCCCTGGCCCATATGGGCTGAATTTTATTTTATTTTATTTTCGGTACCGGGGATTGAACTCAGGATCTTGTGCTTTCAAGGCAGGCACAGTGCTACTGAGCTAAATCCCCGGCCCATATGGGCTGAATTTTAAAGGATTCAGGACAGATAGGCCTGGAGAAAGGAGCAGGGAAAGGATGCACAGCAGAGGAACCGGCATTTTTAAGGCCAGGAAGGAAAAGAGCTGGATGGCTTCGGGGAACATGAATAATGTGCCATGGATGGGCTAAAGATGAAAGCAGATGAGTGCCCTTGTTAGAGGTGGAAAAAGTAACCTGGATTATAGTCATGTAGGACCTTGCCAACTATGTTAAGCTGATCATATGTTTGAAGGTAATAGCAAGTGTTTGGTTGCTTTTAAGCAGGAGACTAGCATGTTGAGATAAATGTTTTACTCTTTAATCAATGTGGAAGCAGACTAGAGAATAAGTTGGTTGAGAATGTGAAGAATTAAAGTGTGAACAGCTCTGAAGAGGGTGCTATGTGCTATGGGATGCTAAAAACAGAAAAGAAAAACTCTGAAAATATAAGCAGAGTTTTCTAGAATCTCCTGGTGCCAAGGAGTGATACCAGCATTAAGGACTCCTCTGTAGGAGGTAAATGTTGCCAGGCCTAGAGGGCTCTGCTTTGAAAACAAGGGAGAACCAAACCACCCCAAGGGTTACCCATTGAAACCCCACCTAAGCAGATCATTCTCTGGGTTAACATGGTTGTTCTGATTGATCACCCATTCTATCTGCCTAGCAGAGGAAAAAGGCCTCTATAATTTTTATGTAAATGACTAGTGTTTAATTAAAAATTATTGAGCTTTCCATAAGGAGAAAACAAGCTGTATAAACAGACCCACAGGCAACCACGGAATTTAAGTTGACAGACCTCCATTACTCATCTGTGCCAGGTTGGCCAGGGATCTTGGCAAGCCTGTCCACACAATCTACCTGGAAGAGCTGTGTCACACCCCGCAATGACACCACTTCCATGCCTCCTTCCATTGGCCTGACTCAATTTTCTCCACGGTTCCTTCACTCTCTGCTCTTTGTATTCATACGTGGATGCCTCTGATGTCTCCAAATAGCATGTTTTCCTAGAATTTTGTTTTTTAATGCCATTATTAGTCTACTTTCCCTTTCATTGAGTTACAACATGGTTTCACTTTGGTATATAAGAAGTGGTGGGGCTGCTTTTTAGATTCTCTTTGATTTCATCTAAAGCTGTCTGTTCTCAGGGCAGGGAAGAATTTTCGCATAGACCTAAAACAGAGTTGGAAGTCGCCTTCTCTCTTGCTTTCCCTTCCCTCTTCTCTGCATTTTAAGGTTGGGATAGGAAGGAAGAAATGGAAAGTAGGTTATCATTTTCTCTATTTGTGGAAGATTTCTCTCCTCTGTTTATGGGTCATGATCACACCACAGTGTATAGTAAGGATCCTCAAAATGAGATGTATATACCCAAGCAAGATGCAAATACTCCATTTAATGGTGTAAGAAAATATTAGAATTTCTACCCACAACATTATTTTAATGCAAAGAAAAATTTAAAAGCCAAGCATGGTGTTGCACACCTGTAATCCCAGTGCTCTGGAGGCTGAGGCAGGAGGATTGCTGTTAGTTTGAACCCAACCTGGGCTACATAGTGAGTTCAAGGCCATCCTGAGCTATATATGAGATGCTGTCTAAACAAACAAAAAAAGGGACAAATTTGAGTCGGCTTCACTAATCTTTAGTGTACAAATTGATAACAGAACAATCATTGTATCAGATGGTCACACACAGGGCATGAGGATTCTTATATCATTATGTATATCTAAAATGTAGCAATAAAATTAACCTGAAAAAAAAGAATTTGTTTCCAGCTAATCACTGGGTATCTTAGGCTTCTTTAGGTGGACCAGTTGTTCATCAATCAGGTCCTTAGGGCTGATAAATTCATAGCCATATGTAGAAGGTCCATCCCTTTTGTAAACTTTATCTTTTATTAGTACATATTTGTCATACATAGTGATCACATTCATCATAGAGAATTTGTACCTGTATATAACATATCTTAATTTTCTTTTCCCATTCCCCTCCCCTCCCTTCAACCCCTCTTACCCACCCCATTTACAAAAGCTTTGTTTCCTTTTTTTTTTTTTTTTTTTGCCGTACCGGGGATTGAAACTCAGGACCTTGCACTTACAAGTCAGGCACGGTGCCACTGAGCTAAATCCCTGGCCCTTTGTTTCCTTTTTTTCTTCCCTTCTCTTTTTTTTCCTTTTCCCTTTCCTCTCTCCTCCCTCTCCCTTGTTCCCTTCCCATTTGAACATGTTTTTCCTACTTCCCAATATCTATCCTCCATTTTGCTTCTTATTTATGCTTCTGGTTTCTCACACAAGAGAAACAATAAGATATTTAAACATATGTGTCTGATTTCCTTATCTTTCATAAAGGGGCCAAGCATCTTCACTGTCCATCATTATTAAAGACTACAAAGCACATTAGTTGTCATCATAAGTTAACTCTCTCTTTCTTGGAAAAAAATAGTTTTAAAGTACAAAACTAGGCTCAGAATGTAGCTCAGTGGTATGGCACTTGCCCAGCACACACAAGGCTTTGGATTCAATACCTAGTACTGAAAAAAAAATGGTACAGAACAAACTTGAAATTGTGAAATCAAAACTGAATTTCAATTAAATTTGAGTTTTAGTAAAGAAATTGAGAACATCTTGTTTAACTTGACTGCCATTTTATGGTGACATTTTATTGTGAGACCTAAAGTTGTCTGATTTTCAAATTTTACCTTCTCACTCTCTGCTGAATATGCAAATAAATGAGCAAAGTTTAGTTGGTATTTAGGCAAGATATCAACAATTGTGTTTGTGTTATATTTTCTGCAGTCTCATTATGATCTTCAGAGAAATCCAGATGATTTAAAACTTACTTTTCAATTCAAAGTACCTAGTGGGTAGGTGAAATAGCAATGTGACACATCACTTTTTTTCCCATTAAGATTATTGGTACATTTTAGGTATACAATACAGTTACATTCATCATTGGGATCTTGTACTTGACACATCACTTTGTATACTGTAGAAAGTATGTTTGTTGGTAAGAGCTGACAGAATCAGTTCTGCACTCTAAGAGGCCAACATATCTCAAACCAAAATTTCCTCCTTTGTTCATTCACAGGACATTGTAGTTGCAAATTCTGAATCATGAAATGTAACTTTATTTAGCTTCAAAGAGCAATTAAGGGGCTGATAAAATAATGCATATATATATTCGTGTGATATGCCTAGGATAAATTAGTGGCCACCATTTTCAGTTGAACGTTAGTAGTCTTTCTTTCTTTCTTTCTTTCTTTCTTTCTTTCTTTCTTTCTTTCTTTCTTTCTTTCTTTTCTCTCTCTCTCCCTCCCTCCCTCCCTCCCATCCTTCTTCCTTCCTTTTTTTTTCCATACCTGGGATCGAATTTGGGACCTTGCGCTTGCAAGGCAGGCACAGTGCCACTGAGCTAAATCCTCAACTCTCTTCCTTTCTTTTTTTGAAAGACCAAACAGTTTTGATTGATTTATAAGTATTTTTTAGGATCATGTTGGAATTGTGAAATTCAATTTCTACCTGTGATTTTACATTCCCCTTTCTGCAATGCCAAGCCCTTATTTTTTCCATTTATTGTCTAGTAGGCTGTATTTTGGTTGTGTACTTCCCTAAACCAGTTGCGTGCATCCTTCCATCTGTCATTAATATAACATGGTCATTGAACTTTCTCTTTTTTGTGATTTTTGGGTCAGTCTGGGTTTAGTATGGTAATCATTCTCTATTTCTTTATCTGAACACTTAGAATCCATGGTCATAATATTCATAATGTTAAAAAATTAAGTAGTGATAGCTCTAAACAAATCACAACAATTAATCTACAGGCAAAAACAAAGATTGTTGCAGCTCATCATTGCCAGACACTTAAGTTTACTCTCAAGTTGCATGGCTCAACATAATGCAACAATGGATGAGCCATTATTGTGCACAGCAAATTCTGGTTAACAATACAAGTGAGTGGTCAGGATTTAAAACAGTGACAATGGCTATGTATAATCTGTACTATATCCACTTGACCCTCTTGCTTTTAGCTTCTAGTTTGGGATACATGGTGTGGGATTGGTAACTTTCTTCTAAAACTTGAGGACCCATTGCTGAAAAATGAGACCTTTTGCATCCTGGGGAACAGGTTCCAGGGAAATAGGACTTTCAGCACTAACAGTGGGGTAGTATCAAGGAAATCAGGATGATTGGTCATCCTATTATGTCTTTGGTTGCTTTCCAGAGCACTAAAAGGCTTATTTTTGACAGTTTTGTTCAGCATAAAGCTGCTTTTGGAAATTTGTTAGTATTTCTAATTCATCATGCCAGAAGCAAATTATTTATAGTGTATCTCTCTGTCTCACTAAAATGAAAACCCCATAACAATAACAGGTCTTGGCCTGTTTTATTCACCACTGTATCCTCTATGCCTAACACACTAGTATGCATTCAATAAATATTTTTGATTAATAAGTAAATTAATGACACTTACAGGAATGTGGAGAATAGACTGGATGTGGAAAAACAGAATTGGGATAGGACAGTCAGTGAGTGGAGTGGTCCAAATGAGAGAGAGTAGAAATGCTGAAAATAATGAAAAGTGGAGATAATCAAGAGATAGTCAGGAAGCAAAATTGCCATGATTCATGATGGAGATTAGTGGTGGGAGTTGAATAGAGATTCATTTTGAGGAAGATTCCCTGGTCTTTAACATGGTGAGCTGGGTGGGTGGAGGTGTCATTCAGTAAGCACAGTGGGACAGTGCCAGGTTTATAGGGACTAGGTCATGAGTTCTCATTAAGACATATTGAGTTTGAGATACTTTTGAGATGGCTAAGCAATTTCAAATAAGCAGATAAAAAAGAGGCAATTTGATACACAAGATGTGATCTAAAAATTCAGTGTATGATTAAATAAAAAAAATTAGAGTAAAAGGCACATTGCCGTTAATGCTGCCAAATATTCTCACTTCAAAAATATTTCACCAGGGCCAGGAATGTAGTTCAGCGGTGCCACACCTGCCTGGCAAGCACAAGGTTCTGAGTTCAATTCCCGGTAACACCCCCCCAATTAACCTATCATTCTTTCCACTTCATGAAGCGGTTCTAGAAGTCTTCTTTCATGAGTGCCTTTAGTTACACTATTGTGCCTGCCTCCATGTCCTGAACTGATTGAAAACATTTACGTTTTATGATCTTTTTGACTTTGGAAAAGAACCAGAAGTCGTACAGTGTCTGATGAATAAGGTGAATGAGGACACACTGCCTTTTTGTTGGATGGCACTCACCATCACCATTCACTATGTTTTTATCACATCATGTAAAGACACAAAAGAGGACTTCCAGAACCACTCTTATGATCCTAGAATTCAGAGAGATGTGCACTAGAGAGATGTGGGCTGGAGAGATGAATGTGTCATCAGTTCCAGTAGGTGGTAAATAAAGTTATGGATATGGTTGATTACCAAGGATGAGGGGGGAGAAGGGCTTAAGATGATGCTGCAATTGTTATTCTGCATGCATTTAATCACTCACATTAATGAAATCTCTGATCATAAACTGGAGCCTAGCTGGGATTTTAAATTACAAATATTTTAAACACTTTGAAACCAGATAATTAGAAGAGATTCCAGGTTTCTCTGCAGTTTTCCTATAGGGTCCATTTTTAGAGATGAGGCATTTTAGAGACAGCAGATTTGGGTGCCATTGGTTATTTAGTATTGTTTTGATTTTGGTTAAAGTTGACTATGGAGGGTGGTGATTATGACTTTTTAGATATTTATCTAATCCACCCATGTACTCAGCACTGTGCTAGGGGCTGTGAAGAGTATGAGATCTAGATCATGACTTTTGAGGAATTTTCAAATTATTTAATGGAAGAATAGGCCGGGGATTTAGCTCAGTGGTTATGGCACCTGCCTTGCAAGCGCAAGGTCCCGAGTTCGATCCCCGGTACCAAAAAAAAAAAAGAAGTGTCTGTGGAAGAATTTTCAATTAAAATGGAAAGACACCTTAAAGATCACATAACCTGATTCTTTTGTGTTTTATAGGATATAAAAATATTTCCCAGAAACTTGAAGTTAATTTCCAAGTTAAAAAAGAATAACAGATACCTGATTAGAAGCCAGGTCTCCTGATGTCTAGTCTAGGCAAGTGCACTCTTTTTCACTAAATCATTCATTCATTTAACAAATACTTCTTGAGTACCTACTATGTGAAGATATTGTTCTAGGGGCTTGTGATCAATCATGTTGATTTTTAATTGAAATTCATCTCTGGTGATGCCCTGGGTATTCAGAAAGCAGAGCTGACTGACAGGTGTGGCTTACACCTGGATCATTCACTTTCGTTTTTTTAAATTCACTTTCTTTTTTTAAAATTCACTTTCAATTTATAATCATTTCTTCTTTTAGTGCCTGAGGGAAGAAAAAATAAATGACAAATTAACATATGAACCAATTAGAGAATAATATAATAACAACAACATAAAATGAAGTGCTAAACTGCATTTCATAAGCATAAGGGTAACAAGGAGGTATAGGATCTAAGGCCCAGAGTATAAGACAGCAATCTTAGGAAAACTTTCCAAAAGTAGTAACCATCACAGGTGCAAAACATCACAGGTGTTTGAGAAAGTTCAGCAAACCTTCATTGGGCACGCACTGTGTTAGGTGCTAGGGATATAAAAAAGAATAAGACATGGGCCCTTCTTCCAAAGGGTTCAATGTCTAGTAGGAAAGAGAGAATGAAGTACGTTTAATTTCAAGATAATATGTTGAACGATGAGATACAGGTGTGGCCAAGATGCTATGGAAACAAAGATGAAAGAAGCTTTACCCGATTAAAGGATAAAGGAAGGCTTTTGTGACACCCAGTGTTGATAAACCAAATCTTGAAAGTTGCAAGGTCTTAACTCATCCAAGAAAGTTGTAAAACAAAGTTTTAGGAAGCAAAAGGAGACAAAGAAACAAAGGCCTGTTGTCTTTCTATTCCACTTATCAAAAAACTGGAGACAATTAGCTACTCTTAAGTGGAATAAGATAAAAACTACTTCATATCACTGAGTATAAAGCTAGCTCTTGTAGCTATTATTTGTTGAACTTTATGGGCCAGGAAGTGTGTTAAGTGCTTTATGTGGATTATCTCACATGATCCTCATAAAAACCCTATCATCCTTGGGTTACAGGTGAAAAAATTAAGGCACTGAAAAGTTAACCTGAAACCAGGATTTGTGTACAGGTCATTTGGGTCTTTGTCTTTCAGTCTAGATTATATCTCATTGGGAATACTAACTTCCCACAAATCTTATCCATATGTAACTGCCTTAGCTTTTAGTTGTATAATACTTGACAGTAGTGTAGATCTATCTGATATGTTATTTAACCAACAGCCAAAATAGGGCCAAAACTCAAACCAAACCAATCCAAACCAAACCAAAAACCAAAGATGCTCAAGATGACTGGGAACCCAATGGCAAAACTAGGTATTAATGTGTGTCCTTGCCAAAGTATGTTTAGGAATCATATTACTCTGAATGAAGTCTCTTTGGCTTTTTAAATTACATATATATATATATATATATGTATAATATCTTAATGGCTGCAGGTCAGTGGTTCTCAATTTTTTTGTGTACTGTATATCACCATCTTACCTGGGGAGTCTGTTAAATATATAGTTGCTGGATCCCATTTTACATGTTTACTAAAATCTCTGGGGTAGGGCTTGGGCTAATATATTAACAGATGTGTGAGATGATTTGATTCCATTCCAGTCCCTCCTCTCTTTATTCTTCATTAAATTCTTGTTCACATTCTTTATAATTATTGAGTACTTACTATGGGCCAGACTGAGTTTTAGGGGCTGAGGATAGAGCAGTGAACATGACAATATAAAATCTCTGTGCTGGTGATGCTTCATTCTAGTCAGGAGACAGATAATAAACATATAAACAAATAAATAAGAAGCAGTACAACATTGTGATTAAGAGCTTGGGCCCTGCAGAAGAAAGAAATTTTGCAGACTTGAAACACTGTTCTTAACTATGTAACATTGGGCAAGTTACTTAATTGCTCAACAGTCTCTTGCTCTGTAAAATGGGACTAGCAACATTCCCTCACAACACCCCTCCGGGCTGTTGTAAGGCTCTAACAAGATAACAGAGAAAGTAGGATCTAACAAGATAACGTGCAGAAAATATTCAGCATCTGATATGATGTCTGCAGTCAGAGTTAACTCTTACAAGATTTCAGGCTCAATACTGTGAAGTTTAATTACAATCCCAATATCTATATCTATATATCTATATATATCTATATATCTCTATCTCTATCTATCTATATCTATATCTATATCTATATCTATATCTATATATTTGTACCAGGGATTGAACTCAGGACCTTGTGCTTGAGAGGCAGGCAGCAGCACCACTAAGCTAAATCCCCAGCCCCATGCCATCAATATATTAAGTTCAGTTTCTGTGTTTATTCAACATTCAATAAACAATGTTTTAGGGATTCCCATGAGTCTCAAGATCATCCCCCCTGCCACAGTTTCTTGTTACCTGGGCAGTGTCTGCACAGTACCGTGCACAGCCTCAAATTGTCAAACAAAGAACAGATACCAATAACAAGGTCCACCAGGACACCCAGCTCTTGAGTTAGATACCAGAGGGGCTCCCTAGGTTGGAGAGACTTACAAATGTTGTAACGCCTCACCAATACACTCAGTGGGCATTTAGAAATAAATAACTGAGTGAAATAAATTGGACATCCAAGCTTGAATACTATATGTTATCTTTCATTTGAGTGAGGCAAAATACAAAGAAAATGATATAGGATGGATAGAAAGGGAAGATATGTCATGTACAGGAACCTAATAACCACAATTAATGTAAACACTATATGCCATAACATGAGCTAAGATGAATAGTATCAACAAATATGAAAAAAGGGATAGGGGAACCTGTAGGGAAGAGGAGAGGGAAGAGAATTTTTAAAAAATGAAACAAGCTGTAAAATGTACATGTAACCACTCCCAACATGATTTTAAACTGCATGAATTGCAAACATATACTAATACAAGATAAATTTAAAAATTTAAAAAGAACAACAAGAACTAAGAACAGAATAGGAGCTAAATGCTAGGAGCCAGCACTAGTGAGGAGATCAACTAGGTGATATGAAAGTCAAGGGATACATTAAAAAAACTGTCTTTCATATTTGTTGGTGCAAAACCATTCATATCATTATTATCTGTCTTTATGCTCAATAGCATCCTTGCAAGTAATATTATTCTGATTTGACTGATGTGAAAGTTAAGGCTCAGCATACTAAAATGAACATGTTATTCTGTTATTTAGTGTTAGGCCAGTGATTCAGACTCAGGCCTTCTTTCTCTTAGGTTGCATTTCATACAAATAAATAGCATTTTTTTCCAAAAAAGAATTTAAAATGTTTAATCCACCCACTTTAACAATAAAGAATAAGTGGCTCCCAGCCCAGAGGAAGGGGCTTCCAGGCTGCCCTTCCACTGCTCCCAGCCTAGGGGAAGGGGATTCTGGGCCACCGTTCCACTGCTCCCAGCACAGAGGAGGTGAGCCCCACAGGAGCCAAAAGCAACCCCCACCCCCTGTTGAAATGAGAAGACACATAAACAAGTCTCAAAACCAGACTTCCAGATCACCTACAGCAACCCGAAAGGGAAACGAGATGGAACAATCTGATACTCAACAACCTGGACTCCCTGAACTGGCAACAAAAGAGGATCTGGAAAAAAATGAAATCAGAAATAATTTCTCAGATAACAGCAGAGATTGTGCCCATAGTGCAAGACATGATTAATAAATCTAGAGAGGACACAGATAAAAAAAATAGAGGAGCTGAGGAACATGATGGAATCCCAACATAGGAAACAAACAGAATCCATAAAACAGATACAAACAGATTTCCAGGAGATTAAAAACTCCATTGAAAATCTACACAGCAGAATGAGCCAATGTGAGGACAGAATTTCAGATACAGAAGATAAGATTGCAATTAGTGACCAGGAAAAGAAAAATTCCTTCCAAATTGTATGGGACCATGACAAATCAATCCAACAGCTGCTAGATGATGCAAAGAGAAATAACATAAGACTGATTGGAGTCAAAGAAGAAACAGGAGAGAGTGCAGATGACATAAAAAAAACTGTTCACAGAAGTAATGGCAGAAAACTTCCCAAGCAGGGGAAAAGAACTTGACATACAGATAAGTGAGGCATATAGGACTCCAAATAGCCTTGATCAAAAAAAAATCTACACATAGACATATAATTACTAAGATTCCAGAAACTCAACAGAAGAACAAAGTTCTACAAGCAGTTAGAGAAAAGAAACAAATCACATACAAAGGAAAGTGCATCAGAATCACAGCAGACTTCTCAACACAAACCATCAAGGCAAGAAGAGCTTGGAGACAAATTTCAAGCCCTAAAGGAAAGCAGCCTCCAACCCAGATTGATGTACCCTGCAAAACTATCTTTCAAAATGGATGGAGAAATAAAATACTTTCATGACAAAGAGTACCTTAAGAACTTCATGAATACCAAACCAGCACTCCAAAAAATTTTAGATAATATCCTAGGAACAGACAATGAGCATCACAACCCCAGGAAGCATAGCAGAATGAATCCATCGGGCGCAACAAGAAATTCAATGTAAAGGGGGAAAATCCAATTAAAAGAAAAAGTAATGACAATGATAAAGCAATATGTATCAGTTAAAAGCATCAATGTAAATGGTCTCAATTCACCAATCAAAAGAAATAGACTGGCAGAATGGGTCAAGAAGCAAAATCCAACAATATGCTGCATAGAAGATATAAACTTAATTCCAAAAGAAACTCATAGATTGAAAGTTAAAGGGTGGAAAACAATACTCCATGCAAGAGGGACCTGAAAAAAAGCAGGAGTAGCTATCCTCTTTGCAGATCAAGTGGATTTCAAACCAACACTGATTAAGAGAGACAAAGAAGGACACTCCATCCTTGTAAAGGGAATGATCCATGAGGAAGAGATGACAATCATAAATATCTATGCACCAAACACTAGTGCACCCATCTATATAAAACAAGTACTAATGGACATGAAAAGTCATATATGCACTAATAAAATAGTCGTGGGGGACCACAATACCCCTCTGTCACAAATAGATAGATCAACTAGACAAAAAATAAGTAATGAAATACTAGAAATCAATCAAACTCTTGAACAAATGAACTTAACAGATGTTTACAGAGTCTTCCACCCCACAAAATCAGAATACACATTCTTTTCAGCTGGACATGGGTCATTCTCCAAAATAGACCACATACTCGCTCATAGAACATGTTAAAGTAAGTGCAAAGGAATTAAAGTTATCCCTGTATATTATCACACAATAGTGTGATGAAATTGGAGATCAACAGCAAAAGAAACTGCAAACATTTCAAAAACACATGGAAATTGAACAACACACTCCTGAATAACCAATGGGTCACAGAGGAAATTAAAGAAGAAATCAGATAGTTCCTTCAATTAAATGACAATGACAATACAACCTATCGGAATCTATGGGACACAATGAAAGCAGTTTTATAAGGGAAATTCATAGCAGTGACTACGCATATTAGGAAAACAGAGAGAGCCCAATTAAACAACCTGATGCTGAACCTCAAGCTTCGAGAAAAAGAACAGCAGGACAAACCCAAAGCTCATACAAGGGAGGAAATTATAAAGATCAGGGCAGAAATCAATGCAATGGAGCCTAAGAGAACGATACAAAAAATTAATGAAGCCAAGAGTTGGTTCTTCAAAAGAATCAACAAAATTGACAAACCCTTAGCCAACCTTATCAGAAAAAGGAAAGAAAAAGCCCAAATCCATGCAATTAGGAATGAAAAGGGTGAAATTACAACAGACCCAGCAGAAATCCAGAGGACCATCAATACCTACTTCAAGAAACTATATGCCAATAAGATGGAAAACACAAAAGAAATGGACAGATTCCTAGATACGTATGAATTACCAAAGTTGAATGAAGAAGACCTAAAAATTCTGAACAACCCAATATCAACCAATGAAATTGAAAATGTAATTAAAAACTTATCAACTAAAAAAGCCCAGGTCCTTCACTGCTGAATTCTACAAGACATTTAGAGAGGAACTGCTGCCACTACTGTTTAAACTCTTCAATGAAATTGAAAGGGAAGCAATACTCCCAAATTCATTCCTGGAAGCAAGCATCACCTTAATCCCCAAAGCAGAGAAAGACCCAACAGAAAAAGAGAACTATAGGCCAATCTCACTAACGAACATAGATGCAAAAATCCTTAATAAGATACTGGCAAATAGAATGCAGAAGATCATCAAGAAGATCATACACCCTGACAAAGTGGGATTCATCCCATGGATGTAGGGATGATTTAACATATGCAAATCAATAAATGATATATCAATAGACACTATATCAATAGAGCCAAGGATAAAAAACACATGATCATCTCCATAGTTGCAGAAAAAGCATTTGACAAAATCCAACATGCATTTATGATAAAAACCCTACCAAAAATTGGAATAGATGGTCTTTACCTCAATCTGATAAAGCCATCTATGAAAAACCAACAGCCAATATCATATTAAATGGTCAGAAACTGAAATCCTTCACACTAAAATCAGGAACAAGACAAGGATGTCCACTATCACCACTCTTGTTCAATATAGTTTTGGAAACATTAGCCACGGCAATTGACAAGAGAAAGAAAGAAAAGGAATAAAGATAGGAAATGAAGAAGTCAAATTGTCATTATTTGCAGAGGACATGATTCTCTATATAGAAGACCCCAAGAACTCCACCAAAAGTCTTCTAGACTTAATATCCAAGTTCAGGAGAGTAGCTGGATACAAGGTCAACACCCAAAAATCAATAGCTTTCCTCTACACGAATGACAGACTCACTGAGAGAAATAGGGCAAACAATTCCTTTCACAATAGCATCCAAAAAACGGAAATACCTAGGAATCAACCTAACAAAAGAAATCAAAGACCTCTTCTCTGAAAACTATAGCACTCTGAAAAGAGAGATTGAAGAGGATATCAGAAAATGGAAAGACATCCCTTCCTCCTGGGTAGGAAGGATCAATATAGTGAAAATGGCCACACTTCCAAAACTGCTATATAAATTCAATGCAATCCCAATTGGAATCCCAGCAGCATACTTCATGGACCTTGAGAAACAATCAAAAAATTCATTTGGAACAAGAAGAGACCTAGAATAGCAAAGGCAATTCTAGGTAACAGAGACATGGCAGGAATATCACATTCCCAAATTGAAACTATGGTAAAAAGCTACTGTGATAAAAACAGCATGGTACTGGCAAAGAAACAGACCTGAGGACCAGTGGGACAGATTAGAAGACGCAGAAACAACTACAGGCACACCCAGCCACCTCATCTTTGACAAAGGAGCCAAACACCCTCACTGGAGGAAAGATAGCCTCTTTAATAAATGGTACTAGAAAAGTTGGGTTTGAACTTGCCAAAGATTAAAACTAAACCTATATCTCTCACCATGCACTAAACTAAAATCGAAATGGATTAAGGATCTAAATATTAAAATAGAAACGCTAAATCACCTGGAACAGAGTTTAGGTAGAACTCTTGAAGACATTGATGTAGGAAAAGATTTTATGAACAAAACCTCAGTTCCCCGTAAACTAGCACAATCAACAAGTGGATCTCTTCTTATAAAAAGCTTCAGAAACCACAAGCAGTGTGAAGAGACAACCTACAATGTGGGAAAAAATCTTCACCTGCTGTTTCTCAGACAAAGGTCTACTGTCTCAAATTTATAAAGAACTTAAAAAGATCAGACTCCCAAATTTAAAGACCCAATCTAAAAATGGAGTCTGAAATGAACAGACATTTCTCAGACAAAGAATGGGAAATAGCAAATAAACCTATGAGAAAGTGTTCAATATCACTGGTCATTCGAGAGATGCAAATGAAAACAATGCTGAGATTCCACCTCACTCCAGAAAGAATGGCTGCTATCATGAAATCAACCAATAACCAATGCTGGCGGGGCTGTGGGGAAAGAGGAACCTTGTTCCACTGCTGATGGGAGTGTAGACTGGTGCCACCACTGTGGAAATCAGCATGGAGATACCTCATAGTATTAGGAGTGGAAGTCCCACTTGACCCAGCTATTCCCCTGCTGTGTATCTTCCCCAAAGAATTAAAAGAATCATACCACATTGATATACGAGCACCCATGTATATAGCAGCACAATTTGTAATAGCTAAAACTTGGAAGCAGCCCAAATGCCCATCAACTGGAGACTGGATAAAGAAAATGTGGTTTTTTTATAAAATGGAGTACTACTCAGCCATAAAAAATGAGAAATTAGAGACATTCCTGGCTAAATGGATGCACATTGAGGCGATATTCTTAAGTGAAATAAATAGGACCCACATGTGTAAATACCAAATAGTTTCTCTGGTGTGAGAAACTGAAAGTGTAAATAAGGACTAAAAGTTATAATAGATAATGTGAAATAGGAAGAAAAGGGGCAAAGGGGAAGTGGGAGGGGTAGGGGAAAGGAAAGAAGGGAGTGGAATTAATATGAGAAAATGAAAAAATGGAAACAACGTCTTTGTAAATAGGGAGGGATGGAGGCGTTGAAGGGAGGGCAGGGGAAGGAGGAAAAATAAGAACCAAGAGAGATTATGTAAAGGTGCAAATTTCCAATGATGAATGTCATTATATTGTATAACTAAAATGTACCAATATAATAAAAATTTTTAAAAACCATAAAGAATAAGATACATAAAATGCATTTAATATACAAATGCAAGTAGGTTTGTTATATTTAAAATTTCTATTTTATTTGAAGTTCTATTGAAATTAAATCTAATGAAAAAGAAGTGACACTTGTTTTTTGCTCCTATCATGGTTGCAATTTTACATTTATTTATGTGATTACCTAATTCTTTCTTGCCAACTACATCAAAATGTACCACATCCACTCTTTACCTGACATATACTAGGTTATCAATATGTACTTGATGAATCAATGAGTGATGCACTGGTGTTGATTGTAACCAGAAAGTCATAAGCACGCAGATTAATGTAGCCTTTGATTTAGGCCGGAGTAGCAATGCTGGTGGTATCTTACACAAAGAGACTGAAGATGGAAAAAGGAGTTACGCCTCACTTGCTGGAAAGGATGAATTTGCTTGTACTAGACTTGGTGATTTAAGTCAAGGCCAGGTCTGATCCAAAAAAGAGAAGATGCCTACATAGCTTAGTAGTAGAGCTCCCACGGGTTAGATCCCAGTACCCTCCCACACACAAATATGCACACTACATAATAAATGTAAACAGAAGTTTATAATCACAATACTGTGATAAATTTCTATAGGTAAACACCTAATTCTAGAAAATTCAAATGCTAGAAAGTAAAGGAATTCACACTGTTTTGTGCTCTGTCACCAGAATAAAACTTCAAACATACTCACTACAGAACAGTTTATATCACCTCTTTCCCTTTAGTCCACTTTGATTTTATCTGTAATTGGTAGTTTTAGGGACATAGAGTCTTTTTCCTTCGTTTGATTTGTGGTAATACTCAAGCTACTGCCTTGCTGAAACATTCTTTACATATATCTAATATAAATTATTTAAAGGCAAATAAAGCATGTTTAAAAGCAGAAAAGCAAAACAAGTAGAGCAATGCATTAACTAAGTGGTTGTTTGCAAGGTACTGAAAGTCCAGAGATTTTGTCAATTCTCCAGAAGAGAATGTATGGCAGTTTCTTAACTGTAAATTTCTTTTCTCTGGACCTCAACAGATCTGTAGCAGAACAGCTGGGTAGTTTAAGCAGGCATGTTCTTGGACCCAGACCTTTAGCATCCCCAAGAGGTGATAACAAAAGATCTGAATTTTAATAAGCTCCCCAGGTAATTGTCACACAGAAGGTTTAAGAACTGCTGGTCCTGGAAGAGCAACAGATCAACAGAGGGCATAAGACTGTGTCTGGGGAAAAGTCAGCATTATATTATAAAAGTGAGAAGGGAAATGTACAAGAGACCAAAATAGCAACTGGAATCAGGGCACTGCTTTTATGAGCTGAGGAAAATCAAAATTTAAGACCAAGTAGATGGTCAAAAGTGTGAAATGTAACAGAAATATCATGAATAAAGATGGACAAAAGTCACTGAATATGGGACAAAGGTCGGGTGTGGCCTTTGAGCATATTTCTAGTAAAGTGATGACAGAATGCAGGTTTTTCTGGACCTTGACCTGTCCTTCAAGATCCAACTCAAAACAGTGCCTCCCAGCGCTGCAGTTCCTGACTCTGCTGGACAGGGTCCATGAATCAGAGTACATAATTGTATTACACCAATTCATCTATTGCACTGAAGTTCGTTTACCTGGTCTTCTTCATTTAGACTGAACTCAGGAGCTGTGTCTTTTTCTCTATTTTTGTGTCTTTTGTCAGCTTTATTGAGATGTAATTGGCAAATTAAAACTCTATGTATTTATGGTAAACAACTTGGTGTTTTCATAAGTAGCTGTGTCCTGTTCCCTTTCAAATCTCTAGTGTCTCGCTCACTACCTGGAACACAGAAGATATCTGTCAATGTCTGCCAAATGAATGACTGGAGGCAAAGGCCACAGTCCTGAAGTGGAAGTAGATGAATTTTATATGTTTGAAAGCAAATGAGATCAGAACAACTGATGCTGCTTGGAACAAGGAGTAAGGAGGGAAGCAGTTCTTACAAAGCATAGAAGAGATGTGATTAAAAGCACAGCTTTCTCTTCAGAAAGCAGGAAACACAGCCGGGCGTGGTGGTGCATGCCTGTAATCCCAGCACTCTGGGTGACTGAGGCAGGAGGATCACCGAAAATTCGAGGCCAGCATGGGCTACATAGTGAGTTCAGGGCCAGCCTGAACTACAAAGGGAGACCCTACCTCAACAAAAAAAAGAAAAGAAAAGGAAAAACAAAGCAGGAAACACAGTTCTCCTAGTCTTGAAGGAAGCCTAATAGGGTTGGTGTACAAGATAAAGTAGATAGATGGCCCTTTTCTAAATAAGCCGCAAAGTTAAGGCTTTTGGTGAGAATGAGGTACAAAAAGTAGGATCTGTAGCCTGAAGAAAAAAGAGTACAAGAGTATTGGTAGGAGTATACCAGTGAATCATTAAGAGAGTAATAGATTCCATGCTATATTCTCAGGCATTAACAGCAAGCATCTCACTCCTTTCTGTAGTCTTTGAAATAACAGACTGCATCTGTCAGTCATGCTAATTGGAACTGGATACCAGACATGGGGTCTGAAAATACCGAAGTCACTGATCTCTTCCTCTCCTGAACTCTCTCCACATTCCCTTTTCAGTGTTTAAGGCACTCACTGCAATGCATCTCCTATCATAGCTATTTGTCTTTTTCTTGCTAGACTCTATAAAGAGTTGAAGACAAGAGTTATATCTTATTCATTGTGCTGTACCTTAGCGTAGTACTTTGTACATAATAGTTAGATGTCTGTATTAGGCACATACCTCAAATATAGCATTTATCACATCATATTGTATTTGTTTGCTTGTCTGTCTCCCCTTTTAGACCATGAGTTCAAGGCAGGGACTGAGTCATATTGATCTATGTCTCCCTTTGGGACTTGGTAGTTTTGCAAATGTTTATTGAATCCAATTTTGTTGAATGTGTGGATGAAAGAATGACGAAAACAGAAAAATATGAGGATTTGGGGGTGACATAAAAAGACAACACACTGCACAGGCACTGCATTTTGTCACTTACATAACCATCTGTCTCAGCCTGACATCAGTAAGCCTGTAAAGCTGGCAGAAAATGACGCTGGGGTACCTGTTTCACATACACTATAATGTTCGAACTATACATTCTGGATCTTCTTATGCAAATCTCTAGCCACCTGTTTACAGCACAGAGCTTCGGTAAAAGGACTAAGAGTTCCTCAAAGCTACATGATGGATTTCTCTTCCCTTGTTGGGTACCTATTTGAATAGGATCAATGTTATACCACTATAGTAACTGTTTCCTTGTATATTATAATTTAAAGATGACATTGTAGTGAAAAATAATAGGTTGATGCAACATTGTAGAAACAGCATAGTATAAGTCCACCCCATTGCAAGAAAAAAGCTACTTGAAGGCAATCTTTAAATGTTCACCCGTTTGTTAGGGTTTTTTCCCCATCTTCTTTTTAAAAGATTGACGTACATTCTATTAGTCCAGTAGAAAATAACAAAAGCCAACCCTTACAGAGGGCATACTATGTGACGGGCATTATTCTATGTAAGTTACACACGTTAATCTCATTCTCAGAATCACCTTTTGAGATGGGTACCACTGTGATCTCCATTTTGGACGAGATGAATCTGAGGGACAGAGAGGTAATTTAATGTGATCAAGGTCACAGAGCTAGAAGTAGAGGAGGTGATTCAAACCCAAGCAGTCTGGCTTCTATACAGCTAAAAAGAAAGCGCTCGTTTCAGTGTTTAGTTTACCTGTGCGTGTTTTAAAGAAAATTCCTTATCTATTCTTAATATGATAATCCCAGCATTTGTAGAGAGCCTGTTTTATGTCAGGTGGGATAATACACGTTTTAGCTGCATTCACTCATTCTTCACAATAAACCCCGCAAAGTACTACTTTTATCCCCACTTTAAGGCAAAAAAAAAAAAAGACTTTAAGAATCAAAGGTTAAGATGATTCCCCCTCGGACTGAAATGCAGACAGGTTCACTCCACTGCAAGCTTCTGAGTCTTTCCCAGTAGTGAAAGGAGAGGAACGGAGGACCTCAAAGCCACAGGAATACAATGAAATAATGGATGTGAAAAGGCCTCGGTGAACAAGTGCAAGGAATAGGGCCTTCCCACTCGAATCACTGTCGAAAACTGGCTACCCAGGGTCCCTGCCCAACGGTTTCTCGTCCCAACCCTGCCCCTTCTGCTCCCAACCCACGGCGATATCTTTGAATCTCTTTCTCCATCTCCTTCGATCCTGGCCCCAAACACTTAGCGAAGCGGCAAAGCGGAGAACAGAAGGTACGCGCGCGCGAGCAGAAGGCGGGGCCTGCCGCCCTGATCCGTACAGGGGTGGCCTATACACATGCGCCGTGGCCCTGTGGCTTCAACTGCCCCGTCTCTGTGGCCAATCAGGGTCCGCGGCGCGCTAGGGACGTATCAACGCGGTGTGGGTCGTGTGCGTGCAAGGGGGGGCGACGTAAGGGTGCTTCGCGAGCCCGTCTCTCCTCGAATGAAAGGAAACAACCTCCGGCGACAGAGACCCGCTCTTAGGCGCTGCCGGAGAACCCAGACCGACTTCTTTCTCTTTCCCCTCATTGGCGCTTCTCTCTGCCCTCCGACTCTAGGTCCGGCTGGTGAGTACCCGCGGAACCCCGGGGCCCCCCATTCTCTACCCCGCGGGAGAAGACAAGGAGGATGGCGGTAGCCAGGCCGCCGCCCCTACCCGTTGTTGAGGGGGGACTCTTGGTGGTCTCTCTTTATTGTCAGGGACCCCAGAAGCGCCGCGCATTGTAGGCACTTGGCAGAGAGGCTGCTGAGAAAGTGCTTTGGAGGTGCAGAGAGAGAGAGGTTACGCTTAAGCCTATACTTCGGGGGGGGGGGCGCAACATTTGAGGAGGGAAAAACTGGGAAATTTTAGTCTTTGCTATTGCTTAGGACATATTTGGGAAAGAGGGAGGCTTCTAGTTTGGGAAGAGGAAGAGGAAGAATTTTTAGGACGGCAAGAAGGTTAGCCCTAGGGAATGAGGAAAAACTCTGGGGTGAGGGGATTAGGGGCGAAACTGATATAAAAGGTGAAGACTATTAGATATTAGAGGGCGATCTCTTTGGGGAGGCGGCATAAAGAAAGTGGTAGGATGAGTTTTTCCTGGATTCAGGGGGATCGGAAAAGGACAATTAGGAGATCCTTACTTTACGACGGAAAGGAACCTGCTGAAGTGTTTTAGAGAAAGATAGTTTTTCGAGTTTATCTAGCGCTTGATTAGAGGGCGATCTTGGCGTCTAGTGAGCGTCAGGAAATAAATAACGGAGAAGATCGGTGTGTTTTATTTACCATCCTTTATTATGTGGACGAACAGTGCGGTATTTTGGAATTTCCATTTGTTTCAGTATTCTGCGTGGAAGTTGAAAATCTTTTGTTTTTTGAAAAACCTTTTATTTGCATCTGCTTACAGCGTAATATCGGGTCTTACCCATACAGTTCAAATTCTTTCTCTTCCCCTTGGGTTTGAAACAACTGGAAAATTCCTTTAGTTTCCTTTTGAATAACCGCAAAAAGCAGTGCGAAGCATTTAACAATATCGTGCGGCCAAATTCAGGTGCCCTTCCGGTACATCTCTTACTCGTTTATTTCTCTCCACTGTAACTTTCCTGACAGAAATACCGTCTTTTGAGGATCGCGTTTATATATTTTTGATCTGTATATTTCAGCTTGCTTGCGCGTGGAATGTTTTAATGTTACGGAACTGCAGTTTTTGTTTTGTTTTGTTTGTTTTTCTATGAAAATGCTCTCAGATACCAGGCATTGAATGAGCTCTCGAGTTGGTTCTTGACTGCTCTCCTTGATGTTTCAGATTATTTCTACCTTGGTGCCTCACAGCATCTTGGAAAATTGGAAGCGCATTGATTGCTTCAGCCTAATCTGGCTTTTATATTTTTTCAGATATTTAAATTATGTTTTTCACGCTATTATTGTTGCCTCTTTTATTTCTGCTTAAGGAAAAGGCTCATTGTTGGGTGAAAGTATCAAACTTTGATCTCTGCCTGCCCAGAAAAACCTTTTAGACTAAAATTAAAATGCCATGTAGCCGTGGATCATTATGAACCCCTTAGTATTGATCCTCGGAATGCCCTCGTTCTACGTAACTAGAGACCACAAATGTGACAGCGTTAGATAAAAATCTGTATTTTTATGATAAAGACATTCTTGCTAGGAGTCATTGTTTCCATTATGTTCTCCACTTCATGTTTTATAAGGAGGCTGTGAAAAAATAGCAAGATACGCACAGTTGCATTATTTGAATTTTAGTGGAAAAATCCATTTAGTCATTGCACATTGGGGAAAGTTTTTAATTGGTTTGTTGCACTTTTTGTATGGCTCTGTTCACTTTACACATTAAATTAAGACTAAATATAGAAAAAATACGTTAGAATATTTTTGCATGTAAAAATAAAGTGTACCTTTTTTCTCTTTTAGATCTTGGAGTCTTTGATATCTAGAGAAGCAGGTTCTCAACTAAGATAAGAAATGTACCTTTTTATAATTTGAAAGAGGCAGAATTCAATATGAATAGAATTTGGGGGATACCATTTGACAATTAATTTTGAAAATAAAAAATGATTTTCCACTCTAGGAACTTTCTTTTAAGCCAGTTTTATAACCAATGCCAGGATTGTACAGAAATTACACATTAAAGATGTCTGTACAGATTAGATTTATAATGTGCCACCCTTTTAACTTGCCTGCATGACCGAGAGAAATGCTGAATACATTACAGTGTCTTCAGAGTGCCTCTTATTCATTGCATGGTAGTAAAGAAAAAAAACTAATTTAGAACTCAAACAGCAGATTTTGCTGCTATTTATGAATCTTGAAATTTTGCACAGTTAATTCTAAAAATTTGGGTAGCTATATTCTTGATAAAGCAACTGAACACATATTTGCCTGAGCAAAGGCAGACACACTTCCTCTTTTGTTTCTTTTGTTTCTCTGTTATGTCTTTTTTTCTTTAATCTTAAAAGTATTTACTGCCTGCTTTCAATCAGTTTCATGGTTTATAGCCAGTGCTTTGAATTCAGTATTGTAAAGTATCTGATGGCACTTGGAAGACTGAGATACAGTATTTTAAATTATAGATAACATTAAGAGTTTGTTAAACCCATCAAAGCAGAGACTATAAGGGCCTTACAAGATTTGTTAAAAAGAAAAGCCTAGATATAAATTAATTGGAAGATAATGTTTTCTTTGTGCCTTCATGTGAATTTTGATTACATATCTGAATTTTTATACTGCTTAGCAATGAATGTTTTATAGATACAGTGTTACCTTGCTGATACTGTATTTGTTGGTGAACAAATGCTTCTCAGAAAATTACAGTGTATTGTTTGTGAGTCAATTTTGTCAACAGTGTTATGAAAATGTACAAATATATGGAAAATGGAAAGAATTTAATAAATTAATTTTAAGACAAAAGTTTGAGATTTTATTGTGATGTGTATTGTGGCAACTTGAGTCTTGAACTGCTTAGTTCTGTTGACTTCATAAAACTTCACAAATCAAATAACCTATTTTAAATTTGTCCAGTTTTGTTCTGAAGAATCTATGTTGAGAATGATGATCTCAATTTGAAACCTGTATTAGAGCTTTGCTTCCCTTTTTCTGTTTGACTATACCATCTATAGTTACGATTTGATCAAATTTAAGGCTCATTCAGAAAAATTTTCCTTTCATTATACAGTATTACTAATTTACATATGGAAGTTGACTGTATTTAGATCATTCTCTGTTAATTAATAAGCAGATTTGGAGTACATTCAAGTCCTGTAATATAGTTTTATAAATATTGTGTCCTAAAGACTGCATTTTTAGATAGACTGTTATAAGCTTAATTTTCTCTTTACTTGAAAAAGGAATAGAATAGCAAAAATCCTTTAAATTTAATGTGCATGATTTTTTTAAACTTGGAAGTAATTTAGATTTAAAAAATAAGCATTCCAAAGTCATGATTAAGTGAATTTATTTACTTTTATTGTTTTATCAATATAAGAACTTTAAAAGATTGTGCAGTTATACTACTCTATTCCTTCTGACTATTTTGTAGTTTTCTTAGTAGTATTTGCTCTATTCTTAGGTATATAATTCTGTCTCTTTGAAGCAGCACCTAGCTATATTTGAAAATTGTTAATTTTTCCAGCAGATGATGATTTAATATTTGTGTTTTTTATTCACACAGAAATACTTTTACGTGTTTCACACATCCCCTAATTTGGGAACAGTTTGATTTTTCTCATTTTATTTAGTCCTTTCTCTTTCTCTCTCTTTTCCTCCCTCCCTCCCCCCATATATGTATAAAAAATGGAGGCAATTTGGGCTTTAATGTTAATTTATCTATAATAACCATTTTAAGTGCATATGTTAAAACCTAGGTCAAACATTAAACTACTTACATGAATATGTATAAACTAATTTTAAAATGAAATTAACTATTTTGTTGCCATTCTTATTCTCTGTAGCATTTCTTGAGACTTAAAGTGGCATTCTAAAGGCAATTTAAAAATCATGTCAAGCTCAGTTGAACAGAAAAAGGGGCCTACAAGACAGCGCAAATGTGGCTTTTGTAAGTCAAATAGAGACAAGGAATGTGGACAGTTACTAATATCAGAAAACCAGAAGGTGGCAGCACACCATAAGTGCATGGTAAGTATGCTGGCCACGGCCAAGAGACCTTGAAACCGTTTATGAGAGAGAATCTTAATAACACATGAATATTCCTGAATACTAAAAAAAAAACCACACTCAGTTAAATTTTTAAGAAATGGTTTGACACTAATGTATGACATTTTACTACAGAATTTCTTTTTAAATTTAACATCTTATTCATTGTTTTACTGTAATTTACATATGAACCTTAATTTTTTCAAATGTAATTTATAGCTCTTTTCATCTGCTTTGGTATCATCACATTCTGATAATGAGAGTCTTGGTGGATTTTCTATTGAAGATGTCCAAAAGGAAATTAAAAGAGGCACGAAGCTGGTAAGTTGGTATTTCTGCCTCGAGTATAAAAATTATTTTAAACTCATTAAGGAAATTGCTTATTTTAGAATGTATTGCGGTATTAACTGAGTATAATTTTAAATTGCAGACTTTTTTCTGAGCTAGCAAAATCCAAGGCTGGATTTAATTTATTTACCACTCAACGGAAGGAGTGAATCAGTATCTATATTACTCAAATATTTTTCTTTTCAAAAAAATTAAAATCTTCTTAAATACTATGTTTACCTAGGAAATGAACAGTTTGCTTGATTTGTATGTATTGTATGTTAAAGTGTTCATTCAAGTATATTTTTCATAATTCTGGTATGTTTTCCTCCTCAATCATAAAATTATTGTGGTTATTACAAATGAAGGTGATAGTACCCCTCAAAAGGAAAATGTTAGCACTTGCAGAATGAAGTATTTTAATGTGGTTCAGCTGTATGGCACAGTTTTCATGACTTTGACAACCTCTGGTGAATTTTTTAAAGACCTTCACTGAGTGGTAATAGTTCTTCATTTTTAGTTTTTTCTTTTTTTGCGACAGGGTCTCCATATGTAGTTCAGGCTGGCCTTGAACTCACTGTGTAGCCTAAGCTGGCCTCGAACTCACGGTGATCCTCCTGCCCCAGCCTCTCAAGTGCTGGGATTACAGGCCTGCGCTACCACGCCTGGCTGTCAACTTTTGGTGAATTTGAGTTTTTCTAAAGCTGTGCTAGAATAAAAGTCCTATAGTTGGCTTCACTACCTATAGCTAGGCTGCAAGATACTCTGTTATTCTGTTGGAAAAGTAGTGTCATTTCAATTGCTACTTATGACACATGGTTTACTTTGAATCATTTAATTAATGGAAAGACTTATTTTCATTTGCTTATTGCTCTTGTTTGAGCTTTTTATTGAAATTACATCCATAAATGTACATTCGGTAGCTTCACTATCGAGAATTTCATTATTTTAAAGTAGATTTGGCAGAACATTTATCTGTGTTCTTAGGCCCTGAATAACCTTTTATTTCACAAAAAAATTCTGAGGTGGTAATATTGGATGAAATGGTTGGATAATTAGGAGCAGTATATTTTGAAAAGTAGTCTTATTGGAAAAAAACAATATGAAGAAATGTAAGTTCAAAGATAACATTCAAAATTTGCTTTGAGATATGTAGCCTCAAATTCTAGTGTCAGCATTGGTACAAATGAAAATGCAGAGGTCAGACTATTTTTGTTGTAGTGAGACCTTAAGTCTGAAAGTGGTTATCTTCCCTACACATAAAATTGCATATAGTAATAGAAAGCTCCTTTTTTTAAAATGTGATTTTTATTTGATGGTTTTAGATTTCTTTGTTTGACTATGGCATTCCAATTTTTAAGAACCAGAGCACAATGGTTTGATTTCCTGGTCTTTAAAACAAATTCAGATAGGAGTGGGGATTTAGCTCAGTGGTTCCGCCTCCTGCCTCACAAGCGCAAGGTCCCGAGTTTGATCCCTGGTACTAAAAAAAACCAAACAAATTCAGATGTAAAGAAAGAGTACTATTCACTCATAAGTACATAGTGCTATAAGCCTTTTACCCCATTACTTATTCCTTGGCATTGTGAATATATCTTGAAAATGCTTCTTCATCCTGACTTGTTAGCATTTTTGTCACTTGATGTGGCTCCTATAGTCAGAACAGGAACAGTTTTGGTCCCTAATGTTGAAATATTAGCAAATGTAGCCTAGTGTTGCACGTTACATGAAGCATCAGCATACATCGGTCAGTATTACTAAATTCAATGGAGATTTAATTTATTTGGACCTGTTTGTAAAGAAAACATCTGAACTTTGTACCAATTTCACTATTATAAGTTATTTTGATTAATTTTAAAGTTAAAGTATAGGCTGTTAATACCCCCTCCCCCCGAGTTAGTGTGTAACTAAGCTTGTTCCTTCATCTGGTCTAGAAAGTGGAAGAATATTGGGGCTTAAGAGTAGAGGTACAGTAACAGACTTGAGTTTGAATCCCAGCCCTGTCACTTATTAGCTGGGTCACCCTCAGGAGGATATTTACTTCTCTAGCCATGTTTTTTCTTACCACAAAAAGGGAGTAATGACAGTACCTACCTCACAGAAGTATTGCCAGGATTAAAAGAGTATATATAGGCCTGTGCATAGTTCTGGGCATGTAGCTAGGAGTTGATAAATGGTAGCCATCACTGTTGTTATTGCTTATAAATAAAAATAAGGTCCTGTTGTTATCATTGTAGGCTAATGAAAAGCTTACTGAGCTGACAAATCAAGGACCTAATTTTCTTGGTGCTGAAGACTGAACCCAAGGACTGATGAATGCTAAGAATGTATTTTTTTTTTTTGCTAAGCATGTATTTTACTGCTGAGCTATACCTCCAGCTCCAGCCCCAGGGCCTATTTTTTTAATAATTGCCACAGACACATTATGTAACCTTAAACAAATCATTAATTTGTCTTTTCACCAACTGTAAACAGATAATGCTGTATCACTGCTTATTAAACAGTAATGTTGCACGACTAAAAAGGACTATAAAAAAGATTCACCTTAGAAAAAGTGTTTTGGAAGCAGTTTGACACTGTGGGCCTCTAGCATTAAGGAATACCCCCAGAAGGGGGCCATTTCTGAGCCTGGGCATATAATTTAGCTCCCTTTCCTCTCCTCAAAATGTCAGAATTTAAATGGCTTGTGTAGGGGATAGGAGGGCTACATTTATATGTTCCACTTTGAAATCATTAAAGACGCCTCTTCACCTTCAGTTTTGCTCTTTCCATTACATTGTTTTTTTTAAGCGCTACCAAGTAACCAAGATTTAAGTCTTCTTCATTTTTCTCTGTGTAGATTTGTCTAAGTAACAAAAGGCCATAAATCAAATAGGGAGAAAAATGAAGAGCTTTCTGTAACTAGACAATCTACATGTAAACTACATAATCAACTTCCATAATTGACTTTTGAAGGCATTTTGTCGTGCAAGCCTGTTTGCCCTGGGTCCTGTTCATCTACATTTCTAGGTGCACAGTAGGTCATGAATACCCATTGAAAATAATAGAAAAGAGGAACACTAGCTCATGAGTGCTTTCAAGACAAATTCCAGTCTGTACCTGTTGTTGGTTCCAAAGGTGGTCACTTACCTCAAAGAGAACGACATAGAGGAGAGGCTGGGGCTTGAACTGGAGGGGTACAGGCAGTCAGATAGGTCAGAGTCTTACACTCAGTAGGGCAGGAGGTACAGGCATGTAGTTCCTGTGTTCTTGTAGCCATGGGCAGTTATCCAAGTTTTCACACAGGGAGCAGAGGAGGGAAGAAACATCCTTCATGAATGTTTTCATCTCTTTTCTATCATCTTTAAATACGTAGCACCAAGATGAACCAGGGAAAATTTGCCAGAGTACTAAGGCTTGTCATTTGAGGCCCTGATTTTGTATTTTTGACAGATTGTGTGTGTGTGTGTACATACATAATTTTTCCAGAATGATTTCTAGTTCCTACTGAAGCATATGATGACACCATACCTGTACCATCTATTCTTACTCTTTAGCCATCAAACCAAGAATTACAAATATCCAAGTAAAATTATGAGTTTCCGTTGCATTTTAGAATTTGTCTGAGAAGACAGTTGAGCAGTATATTTGAAGAACGTACTCTTTTTGGGTGAAGCTAGTTGGTGAGGTCATCAAGAAGACATACATCAGGTAGCTACTCTTACTAATTGCTCCCTATGTCAGGTATATCAAAGATCGAAAAAACAGAGACAGTTAAGGAGGCGCTTTAGTTCACCTTTCTTACCCTTAGGCAGTATTACTGACAAATCATCCAAGATAATATTTTTGCCTGCCTTGTTCTTTTTTTTTTTTTTGGTACCGGGGATCAAACTCAGGACCCTGTGCTTGCGAGGCAGGCGGCAGCACCGCTGAGCTAAATCCCCAGCCCTGCCTTGTTCTTAAATATGTCAGGAAATTGTGATTCTACTTCTGTAATCTAAAACAGAACCAAAAATATATAATATTCCTCAGAATTGAGAAATTCATTCCTCTGTATAACTCAAGTATCTCTCAATTTAAAGCCATGTACTGTAGGTTTCATTTCTTCCATTAAACAACAGTATATGGGTTTTTTTTCTCTTTATTTTAAAAAATCCTTCATATACTTGATGATCATCTTTAGGTCACTCCTAAACTATCCATTTTGCAAACTACATTTTACTCACATGTCTTATGAAGTTTTCTGGACCAGTGATGGTGAACCTTTTAGAGCTTTCACTCGTAACAAACAGCCCCACTGTGGCACATGTGCCATAGGTTCACCACTACTGCATCTGGACATTTTTCCTGTTTTTCATAGAAGTAGCTAACATTTCTTGAAGACTTAATATATGTAAGGGACTAGGCTAAGTATTTTTAAAAAATCATCCTGTTTAATCTTCACAGTCCTACTGTGAGATGGGAAAGTATTGATTCACACATTATACATAGGGAAACTGAGGCTCAGAGAAGTTAAGTAACCTAACTGGTCATATAGCTAGTAAATGGCTGAGCTGGGATTTGAATCCAGTGCTAATTGACTCCAAAGCCAGAACTCCTAATCAGGTTATACTAGACTGTCTTTTAAGCTACCTAACCAAAAATCACATTTTTTAAATGCAATGATTAGAGCTTAGTACAGTAGTTTTCTAATAAAATGGAAATAGTGCTAAATTTAGGTCATACTCTGACTCCTGTTAATTAATATGTTGCATTAATAGCATTATTTTGTTTATTTTTAGGACAAAAACCCTATATTCATCCTGTATATGACTATTCTGGGTTTTTTTTTGGTGCTGGAGATCGAACTTAGGACCTTGCGTTTGCTAGGCAGCCGCAGCACCACTGAGCTACATCCCCGGCCCCATAACTGTTCTGTTTTTATCCTCAAGGTATTTCTATAGCCTCTGAAAATGAAAAGACTAATTCTACATAGTTTTGTTTACTCAGTACCAATGGAGTGTATAGCACTCCAGAGAAGTAAGATGTTTCAGAGTTTATGATCTAGACATTGGGCATGCCGTGATTCTGCATGTAAGAAGGCTCATAGTACACCTTTTTATTCTGCTTAGGAGGAATCTTACCTGTTTAAGAAATTAAGACTGCTTCCTAGAGATAGTACAGTTTTAAAAAATGACGTAAATGTGGGAAATAGGTGAGCCAAACCAGAACAGGTCATTGAGATCAGTAATAATAGATTAGAGTTGAGTAAGGTGAAGTGATTGCAGGGTCTTTAAACATCAGACAGGAATTTCAACTCAGATAGGAGGGGGTGGGGTGGGGGACAGAATTTTTCATGAGACAAGTGATGTACAGTAGGCACTGTGGAAAATGAAATACATAGATGTCCTGCGGGCATCTTAAACTCAACCTGTCTAAACCAGTATTCATAACCTCCACGCCCTGTAACCTGATCCTCCTTCTGAATCCTTTACCTTTAACTCTTCTTTCATCCACGTAAGTCATGTGGATTTGATTTCTGGGATGCCTGTACCTTCTTTTCTTAATCTTATATCCAATCTTTCTCTTCCCACCCTTCCAACAAACATACTGCTGGGAGTTACTTGATCTCTGCTTTTAGACATTAATATCACTCTTAACTCAAAGCCTTTTATGGTTCTTTACTACAAACAAAATAATACACAGATGCTTCAGCGTGCCATTGAGAAGTCCTCTCTTAATGTACCTTTTCCATCCTTACCGCAGTGTCTGCCCTCTTGGTTTCTCAAACATCCTCTGTGCTTGGCCCCACCCACCACTGTTTATGATTCTCTTTTTCTCTTAGCTCCCTCTCAAGAGTTCTGTTTTTGAGTTCAGAGTTCAGACTTGCCTCTCTTCTATAGAATGCACAACACAACATGCATTGCATTTGGTGGATGTGTACGAGCCTTTTTTCCATGCTGTGTTATCGCCTCTGGGAGAGTAACTGTGTTCTCTTTCCCTAGTGTAGGATTATGTGATTGCTGATAATGCATGGGAAGCACTTAGTGTGGTGCTTGATGTCTCTTTGTGCTAGTAGGTAGTGTTCTAATAAGTAAATAAGTAGGCACTCGTGTTTGGCTGAATTTCAAGAAGAAAAGAGCTTAAATTGGATAATAGTGTAAAACCTTTTTAATGAGGTAGGCGTAAATAGATCAGGGAAGTCATGGCGCAGAATAGAATACCTCTCTTCTGGTTAATCAGTGTTTTAGGGTTGCAGCTTTAACAGTTTCAGAAGGGAGAAATCTAATGAAAAAATCAGGTTGGTTATTGCTTCAGGATAGTGGAGAGCTGTGTATGCATCAAACATGAGAGTTTTCATGTTTTCTTTAACCTTCACTTCTCCCATATGATGTTATTTTTGTTGTTCCCTTAAGCATTGTATTTGTCAAGGTTTCCATATGTTAAGAGTTTAGAATTCATGTATCTGTCTATCAAATATTTGTGTGCCTACTCGTACCAAGCACAGTGCTAGATATTTTGGATATAAACATGAATACAGTTTAGCCTTAGAAATAAAGAATGCCACAAGAGAGATGGAAAAGAGGACCACAACTAATTCCACCTGAGAAGTTAGAAGGCTCCATAAAAGTGACATTTGGAATGTGTTCCACCGGGAAAGTGATGCTGTGGAGGTCAAAGGGGAAGAGTTTCAAGGAGAAGGAATTAGTCCGAATTTTTTTGTTGTTGTTTGAGACAGGGTCTCACTACGTAGTCCAGGCTGGCCTCGAACTTATAATCCTCCTGTTTCAGCCTCCCAAGTGCTGAGATTACAACTGTGTGCCACCACACCTAGCCCGAAATATGAATAAGTACTAAATGCCAGTGCTCTTTAAAGTGTAAAGTGATAGCTCATTTAGCTTTCAGTAAGGGCAAAATGGAGCACCCACAGCATATAGAATGCTGCCACCTGCTTTCTGCATAAAAAGGAGATGCCAGGTACTGATGCTGCTTTTACTAAATCCTTAGACTACCTAACTAGCTCTACCAAATCAGAAAGGAAACAGGAGGGGTTTGTTGCAGACAGATTCTTTTGAAAAAGGTTCCTAAGTGACTTTTGATTAACACCTTTGTTTATAGACCATTGCCATATAACATAGGTTGGCAAACTTTCTGTAAAGGACCAGGTGATAGATATTTTTTATTCTTTGTTCATGTGTAGCAATTTTCTTGAAACAGTGTCTTCAGAGTAGTTAACTACAGTAGTGGCTATGATAATTTGTATCTATACTCTTGGAGTCAGTTACTGATATGCATAATACATATATGACAGTCAAGCTGGATAAAACTAAGTTGTAAAGAGCTCATCCTTCCTGAGTTTCCAATGGGTGTAGCCATCAGATCCCAGCTTCTCCCCCAAAGCCTTCTCTTTCTGCCTATCCTGGAAGTTGCCAACATTATTTGGCTTTATTTTTCCCATAGCTACTGGGAAAGTAATACTTTTTCTTTTGTTCTTTAACCACTTAACGGTTTACCCTGAGCACCACTCAGGCAGCACATTTGTTAGTGTCATTTCAACCAGTCGATTCTTGAATAAATTTAATAAAATTGTCATTTTTATATTTCCTGTTACATTATCTTATAAAAATTAATGAAAAAATATGCAGTTTTTGGTCATCTTATAAATAATTGGACTGGTAAGTGGTTAAGACTTTTTGAAAACTGAATTTCAGACTTGGCCAAACTTTGGTTGACTGAGGAGCAGATATCCCCCAGTCTCTGGTTCCTACTGTGCTTAAGCTAAGCGTTAATCTGTTGCGTTCATATATCTCTCCTCATGTGTGACTTAGTTCCTCTCTTATCTGTGCATCAGCAACTTGAGACTATGTATCTCAACTTAACTTTTAGATTAGTATCAATACTGACAGTACTCTAGAGATGCTATGAAAATATCTGTAATAAAACAGGGCCTTGTTTTCCAGTCTCCCTAGTTTGGAGGTGGTATTAAATTACTGAGGTTTACTAGGTAGCAAAGAGAAATGAGGAGTAAAAGTAAAAAAAAAAAAAAAAAAACAATTATCAATGAAGTTTTTGCCTCTTTACAACAAGAACATGAATATGTTCATATGAGGAAGATAAGCTAATAATAAACACTTATACCTGTGCTGCAGGAAGGAAATTAGCTGTCAACAGAATAGTTGATAGGTGGATGAGACCTTTTGAGCAGGGGGGAAGATCTAACATGTTCCTGTCAGGTTAACTTTTTATTTTCTCATATTTGGGGTAGCCATGGTGCAGCTGACAGTCGTTTTGCTGAGGTACTAGTTGAGACTGAGCAAATATTTTATGCAGAGAGTGATTCTGGATACCATTACATGGGTACAACAACTTCCTGTGGTGGTGGTGGTGTTGCTGGGTGGGGGTCCTGTTTTGCCATTTTTCAAGAGAAATCTTTGTTTGATTTATCATAACATTTTGAAAACTGTACTAGTTAAACCTGTCTGGTTTCCCAGCTTCTTTAATTTTTCTTTTAGTCTCTTATGTAGTTCTTATGCTTGTTTCTAGCAGAGCTAATCTTTTTTCCCCCAGATGTAAACACCACTCACTTTGCATCCCTTCAACTGGATTGTTCTCCCCAAATTCACCTTTCCAATCCTAAATCAGATGGTTTATAAATGACATTTTTGGAAGTGCTCAAATATAATTATATAAAATTGACAATTAAAACCATAGATGAGAAAAATATGAGATAAGATATTAAATTCAATACCATAATCAACAGGTTTATAGAGCACTACTTTGTAAGGTACAGTGTTAGAGCCTTCAAAATAATTGGGTCTAGAATGAACTGGTGGATAAATTTTGTATATTTATAAAAATAATTAGTCACATAGGGAGTAAAATGATTAAGAGATAACAGTTGCTTCTTAATTTCTAGGTAAGCAAGTAAATTTTAGTTTTTGCTATCTTGTTAGTACCCTGCCAGAAACATGACTGCTTGTATATGAATGCTGTATAAAGTAGATGCTATGAATTCTAATTCAGAAAAATTTCTACCCTTAAAGAAGAATTTTACATTCTGAAATTATTTTTATCAGTATGTCTTCCTCTTTCTTCCTTTAATGAAAATGACAATAAAAATAAAGTCAGCTTTTATTCACTTTTTAAAACATTCTCTCTGCCCTACATTGCTGTAGTTAACTGGTTATTTACGAAATGGGTTTATTTTGCCAAAGCAGCTTAAACCAGTTAACTTTGGGGAGATCTTAATTTATAACCAGCCAAAAAAACCATTTTTATAATGAGCTTTCAATTCCCAAACCAAAAGATAGATATTGAGTCCATCTGCTAAAAATATTCCTAATGTTTTTTTTAAAAAAATTTGCATAACGAAGTACTTTTACCTGTTGTAGGAAAATCAGAAAATGGAGGAGCTGTTAAGAAAACCAGCCACCCAGAGATCGGCACTCAGCTATATTTACTTCTACCTATTTTCTTTCTTTCTAAAATCAGTATATGTTCATAATATGTAATATTACTTTCATTTGGGGGAATTGGTACGTGTATGTAGCATATCTTGATCATTGTAGTCTCTTTGCCCCTACACTTTCCACTCCCTGCCTCCACCTGTTTGCAAACAGTGTGTTACAAACAGAATTGGAATAATTCGCATATTTATGTATCATATCCTCAGTTTTCACTTAATATTATATATAGCCTTTCCCTGTACATTAAAATGTCTTTGAAGAGTAACTATAAAATATTCCTTCAGATGGATATACTATAATTTATTTAAACATTTTTCATTTGTTGTTTCCATAGGTTATTTTACATTTGTAGATATTCTAAATCTGCAGTTGATGTGCATGTATACAGATTGTTTGAGACTGATTATTTTAGACTAGATTTATACAAGTAAAATGAATGGATTGGAGGAGGTAAACTGTTACAAAAGCTCCCTGATAAATAAGACAAATTGCTTTCGAGGGTGTGGGCCAATTTCTGTCAGTATACAGGAATGCCCATCTCACTACATCTTTGACAGTAATTTTGACAGCATCTCTCTTCAGTTGCACTTGCTAACTCAATAGCAAGAATTCGGGCCGGGGACTTAGCTCAGTGGTTCCGGCACCTGCCTCACAAGCGCAAGGTCCCGAGTTCAATCCCCGGTAGAGAAAAAAAAAATAGCAATAATTCAACAGTTTTTTCAAAATGTATGTATCAAAACCCATTTTAGATGTAGTTTCAAGATAAAGTACTTGTAGTAGACTGCTTAATAAAATGAGATAAAGTTTTAAGTTTTAAAAATTAGGTTGCAAAATAGTATCCAGAATTATGTAGAAAAATACTTTCATGTAAGCATTGTAACACAGTCAGTTGTCTCCACTTATATGGAATATGAGTGATTTTTAAATTTTTGTGCTCATTTGTGTTTTCCAAAATTTTTGTTTTCTGATCAGAAATGTAATTTACTGAAATAACAAAACTTCATAATTAAGCTACAGAACAAATGTTCTACCTTTTTAACTTTATAAGTCATGGTATTTATTTATTTAAGAAAGTTGGGTATTTCTCAGGTATTAATAATGGGTACTGGGCTGGGCATGTAGCTTAGTGGTGGAGTGTTTGCCTAACAGCAAGAGGCCATGAGTTCCAGCCCCAGCACCACACACAGACACAAAAGAAGGTTACCAGCCCTCATGTTTTCTGGGAAGTATCTGTCTCTACCTGAGAGTGTCTTTTTATTTTTGACTTACATGAGTATTTACTTATTTATTTGTACTTCGGTTTGAATGCAAGGCATTTGCACTGAGATTCATCCCAAGCCCTTTTTTATTTCTCCCTAAGTCACGGAATTGTTCAGGCTAGACTTCTACTTTCAGTCTTTCTGCCTCAGCCTCCCAGAGTGCAGGGATTACATTCATGCACTACCATGCCTGGCCACAGGAGAATTTTTTAAATGAAAGCTTGAATGAGTTTGAGTGTTTGACTTGCTTAGAGAAATATAAGAAATTTTATCGGAATAGTTATTAGAATCTTGGTACACCAGAATTGCTTAGGGGCCACCTAATTCAAACATTAGGATGGTAAGTGTTCCTTATGTTCGAATTAGTAAAGAGAAATGAGAACAGTTTGGAACAGGGTATCTAACAACTAAGAAGCAAAGCATCTTTTAGAAGTACTGTGAATTTATTTTGGTATGGCATTTATAGCTTAAGAGATAGCCTCATTAAAAGTGTAAGAGGTATATATAGTACACTGTGATATGTAAAACAGAACTTGACACTCATCATGTGCTTTTTAAAAAGTTTTTTCACATACAGAGCATGAGCTAGTTAATCAGTATGGATTTTCCAATGAATTCAGAAGGTAAAATGTATTAAAATATGATGAAAGAACGTGTTCACCCGAATTCCTAACACAGAGATAACAATAATAATTTTAAAAAGGTTAGAAACAGCAAAAAAAAAAAAAAAGGTAAGTGGCATAGATTAAATTGAAGTATATGAACGTATTTCTACAATATAATCAATTTGACATTGGAAAATAGTCTTAGAGTTCATGGTATTTAAAAGCTAACTCTTTTGTCCTCTTTCCTTTCCTCACTTTATGTGGTAATTTTATTTTTCATTTATTTTATTTGTTTATTTGTTTTGTGTACTATGCATCAGAGCCAGAGCCATGTGCATACTAAGCCAGGGCCATTTATTCTACTAAGTGGCACTTTTAAGAAAATAATTTTTTTCTTATATAAGATCTTTTTCCTGCTTACTCATGTCCAAGATTTGAATTATAGAACAGGTGTACCTCTTTTACAACGTTATATATAGCTAACATCCCTGATTTTTCAGTGTTTCAATTTTTTCTTGACCACAGTGAAATAATAGACATTTATAACATTCCATTAATTTTGTCAGTTTATCATAGGAAAAATACCTCCAGAAAAAATTTATTCAAATTATTTCTAAGAGAGAAAACAAGAAAAGCACCATTATTAATTACAAAAGTTTTTACTAACAAGTTTGTTTTTCTTGGTGTAAATTGATATGCCTCTAGGCTAATGTCATGGTCTTAGCAAAATCACTAATAATACATTTTGTTGTTTTGCTGTAGATGTGTTCTTTGTGCCACTGTCCTGGAGCAACAATTGGTTGTGATGTGAAAACATGTCACAGGACATACCACTACCACTGTGCATTGCATGATAAAGCTCAAATACGAGAGAAACCTTCACAAGGAATTTACATGTAATTATTTAACTTCTCCTTAAGTTGTTTAAAGTCATAATTTGGGGGCTTTTGTAAAAATATTTCCCATTTCAAAGCATTTCATCATTGTCATAGAGTGTTTGTATAAGAAATTCAGTGCTTAGACAATGGTACAAAAAGTTTCATAAGATTTTTTTGAATCCAGTTTAGGGTGACATGTGCTACTCATTTTCTTAATTGGAAATAGGAATTTAATTTAGTTTTTGTACTTTACAATTTTTAATTTCTTTATTATTTTGTAGGGTTTATTGTCGAAAACACAAGAAAACTGCACATAATTCGGAAGGTATGTCATTTACCCACTTTTTAGTTTCAAGAAGGAATTTAAGTAAAATATGAGTAATTGTCCTATCTTAATTTCTCAAGATGATCTCAATATTAAATATTTGTAGAATTGAGAAAAATCATGTTAAACTAACATACAGAGTGAAAAAATCTGAATTTTTAAGAGAACTTTTACCCCACAGTTTAATAAAGTATATGTTGAAAATTTATTTTACTTTAAGAAGAAATAGTGACATTTCTGTAAAGGTGATAAAGGAGAATGTGATCTTGGGAATAACCATATTTTTTATGGTTTTTGTTCATCTCTTACAGTACCTAATTTATAAATTAAACTTTATTTATGTATGTATAGGAAAAAATAGTGTACTAGGCTTTGGTACTATGCATGGTTTCAGGCCTCCACTGGGAGTCTTAGGACGTATCTCCTACAGATAAGGGGCGATTACTGTACTTTACAAAAAATATAGACATGTATAAGTAATCAAAGTTTTAACAAAATTATTTTATAGTTTTTACTTAAATTCAGGTTAGTCATGTTTATATGAAGCATGACCAAAATAGACAGTGAAAGGCACATCGCAATTGCTCTCCCTCATTTTGAACACACTTATTTCATTGTTCTTGCACCTTTCTGAAGCTATTGTGGAAGTTCTGTTTCATGAGTGTCTTAGGAGGTGTGATCAAAAGTACGGTGAACGCTGCTGCTGCGTGTCATCCAGTGGAAAGGCAGCCTTATAAAAACACGGTGTGTCCTTATCTGCCCCATTCACCACATCTGTGACTTCTGGCTCTTCCCCAAAGTCAAAATGACCATTAAAGGTAGATAAAATTGATGTAAGACATCAAGGCAGCCACGACAGTGCAACTAAGTCACTCATGAAAGCCAGAGCTGCTTTAGAACGTGGCAAGAATGATGGGATAAGTGTGTTCAAAGTGTGTGTGTGGGGGGGGAATTACTTTGAGGGGGATTACTGACAATGTGTCTTTTGCTGTAATAAATTGTTTTTTCAATTTAAATACAATATTTTTAGATCATACCTTGTATATGTAGTTGGTCTTTAAAATGAGTAAGTTCTTAGATTGAATTCTGACTTCAGACTTTTTCAAACACATGATTTTGATACTTTTACTAGCAATATAAAATGGCTTGGATTTAATCTGAGGTTCTGTTCCTTCATTTAGATTAGAGATATTTAAAATTTTTGTTAGCTTGTAAGAACATGCTGCTTAGAACTTGTATGGATTGAGCACAGTTGTTTTAGAAAACAACTAACCTTTTTTTTCCCCATTAAGTGTATTGGTACATTTTAGGAATAAAATACAGTTACATTCATCATTGGGATCTTGTACCATTACATGAGTATCTTGGTTCTTATTTTTTCCCCCCTTCCCCTGCCCTCCCTTCACTCCCTCCACTCTTCCCTATTTGCAAAGATTTTGTTTCCATTTTTTTCTTTTACTCATATATTTTTCCCCTTCTTTCCTTTCCCCTACCTTTCCCACTTCCCCTGCTCCTTTAGACCTTTACTTCCTATTACACAATATCAATTATACATTTTTAAAATTAACAATATCAAGACCTAGGAGACATTACCACAGATTTTACAGAATTTAAAAGGATATAGAAAGCATATCAACTTTTTTTTATAAGGATTTTCCTGTATTATCGTTGTTAACATATTAAAATTGGTGGTCTTTATTGATCTCTTAGATCACGGCTTTAATAATACAAAATAGTATTGTTTTCACTTTTTTTTTTTTTTTTTTTTGCAATACTGGGGATGGAGTCCGGGGCCTTGTGCACGCCAGGCAAGTGTTCTGCCACTGAAACACTTCCTTAGCCCTGTTCATTTCTGGACTCCAGATTAATCCAAATATTTTAAAGTACAGGTTAAAATATAATTGTCGACTGGGGATGTAGCTCAGTGGTAGAGCACTTTCTTAGCATGTGCAAGCCTTGGGTTTGTTCCCTAACACTGCCAAAAGAAAAAACTTACATAGTCAGGTTTTATACCGTGTAATGAAATATCACAGTGTTATAAATATGTGCAATTATGGTGTACTAATCAAAATTATAAAAAGAAATATTTAAGGAGGTGGAAGTGCTAGTAACCCTGATTTGATCATTACATATGTATCAATTTATTATATTACCTCTTAGATATGTACAATTAAAAATACAGAAATTTGGGCCGGGCATTTAGCTCAGTGGTTTCGCCACCTGCTGCGCAATTGCAAGGTCCCGAGTTTGATTCCCGGTACCAAAAAAAAACCCCAGAAATTTAAAATTAAAAAATACAGTGTTCTGCAAAAACTAGCCTTAAGGTAAACAAACTAGATAAATAATAGGAACAAAATGCTTCATGTTTAACTACCGCATTGTTACTCTGATGTGAGAAACTGAAAGTGGAAATAAGGACTAAAATGTATAATCGATATTGGGAAATGGGAAGAAAATTGAACATTTTCTTCCCATTATTCTTCCCAAGGGAGGAGGGAGGGAGAAAGGAAGGAAAGGATAAGAAAAAAAGTGAAAATAAAAGGAAAAAATGGAAACAACGTGTTTGTTCATAGGGAGGGTGGGGGGGTTAATGGGATCAAATAATATAAAAAAATTTTAAAAGATCAAACAAAAAAATCCCACAAAAGAACAAATTGCTTTTGAGGTGATAAAGTATAACTCAAAAGCCTTTATAGATTTTTCCATTTTTTTCGTCACCTGATTCTAGAATTGAATTCAAAAATCTTTTGTGAAAGTTTGTAAGTTTTCCAACCTTTCATTACTTCAGATTTTAACTGTATTTATTCAGTATACTTTTAAGATTGTAGTGGCCATGTATGTTAACAGCTGAGGATTGAGACTTGTGATCTGATTAATACGAGGATATGGGCATACTGGGACTGGAGATGTTTAGGATTGGTGATCTTTAGGAGGGATGATCAATACATACTGATTAATGGAGCTGCCCCCCTCCCCATTTTATTCCTTAGAATTCTGAGGCTGATAGCACCATCTAGTGGTGGAGAAAGTTACTGCAGACTTTATGAAGGACAGAATTTTTTTGTGTGTGTGTGCTGGGGATCAAACTCCCGTCCTTAAGCTTGCGCAACAGGTGGCGAAACCACTGAGCTAAATCCCCGGCCCACACAGAATAATTCTGACCATGTTTTTTGCTCTGTGAAACTTACTAGTAAGAGAGATGTAGTTTCATGCTTTCCAGAACAAATTTTCCATTAATGTAACTAGCAGGGTTACTACAACTTCAAATCTGGTGATATATTTAAATTGAATTTTGGGTTCATTGTATAGTTCTGTAGAATATCAGAGCCTCATGTATCTTTGGTATATAAAACGTGTTTATACTCATAGAACTTGAAGCACAATTTTACATTTTAAAAGTATTATAGAGTTTATACTTATTATTGAATTTTGGCTTTTATCACATTCATCTAGCGTGAATTTTACATTGTGTGCTTTGTCAGAAGTAGAACTTTCAATAGTTCTGATGGGAAACATATGCTCTACTTTATGATTATGATTTATGGTGGAGGAGTTACAGGATTGGATTTCAGGGATTGTGTTTGAGAATTGTATTGCACTAGTCTCTAGAGCAAAGAGAAACTAGTACCTGTGGCAGTTTCTTGATCATTTGCCATCTGTGGCTCAATACTTCTGATACTTAATATATGGTAAATGTTGTATAATATAGTCTTCCATGTTAGCTGTATATAATTTGTATTATTTTGAAATAATCGAGAATTTAATTTTCTCATCTTAAGTAAAATATTGTGTTTTACTAGGTATTGATATATAGATGTATTGTACTAGATATATAAGACCGATGTCATCACTCTTGCTTCAGAAAAAAATGGACTGAGTTTGCAGAAGCAATTTTTTCTTTAATCTGTAATCCAAAGTATTTACTTGTTTAGATGAAGTTTTGATCTGTCACCAGATGGTTAGAATGCCAGTCCTAGAAAGTATATATATTTACCTCTTAGTGGTGATGGCTTTAGGAAGACTGCCTGAAAAATGACCTGAAATGTGCAAGAAAGCATTTCTGGTTTAAAATGTTTCCCCTGTCAATGGTGATAGCAAAACAAGGGCAAGTCCCACATATTGGTCAATTTATTTCACCCACAGTGTGCCAGGTTTCTTAATGACTAAGCACATAGGTATAAGTTAGATGAGTCTCTGCTCCTAAAAGCTTAAAGCCTAATTTGAGAGGTGTATGTTAAATAAATAATTGCACAGTTAATTGGTTATAATTGTATCAAATAACATGAGTGAGAAATAAAAGGCACCATGAACATGTGTGGTTGGATGGCTACAAAGAAGTTTCATTTAAGTTAAGACATAAAAGACTAAAAAGAGGGATGGAGGAGCATTCAATGCAGAGGGATCAAAAGTAAAGAATAGAGTGTACATAGTGAGGTTGGAAGAGGAATGCATGGGCCAGACTGATTGGTCAGGATTTGGATACTATTTTAAGGATGACAGAAGGTGATTGAGAGTTTTACACAGGAAGAATGGCCTATTGTAGAAGTCCTGGTGTATAGTAATAGAAGGCTTGGACTCTAGTTGTAACTGTGGGGATGAACAGAAATAGACAGATTTGGGAGAGATTTTAAAGATAAAATTGAAAGGACTTCAAGGGTGAATCTGACAGAAGGATGAGCGAGAGGAGACATTGGAGGTAAATCCAAGGATACTGACGTAAGTACATGGATAACCAGCGGTGTCCTTTATTTAGGTAACAGTTGAAGTATGCTTACGGGGCAAATTGTTGAGTTAAGCTTTGAGAAGTTAAGTTTGAAATACTTATGAGCTATCTAAGTGGGAATATCATGTAAATAGATGACATGGTTCTTGTTCTCAGAATAGAGACCTTGTCTAATGATGAAACATTGCTAAGTATGAGTATAGGTAATATTTCTGTGCATGTAGGAAATATACTCTTAAGAAGAGAGTCCAAAAGTGGGTAGGGCCTAGGATAATCCTTGAGGAACATTAACAATTAAAAGGTGCACATAGAAGGATGGGCCTGTGAAGATAGAGAAGGGAAATAGCTGGAGAGGTAGGAGGAAAGTGAGGTTAAGGTTAAGTCCTAGGATCCAAGGGAAGGAGGACAATAGTTCTGGAAGGAACCAAATGGTCCACTTGGTATGCTGTTAGAAGCATCTGTTCAATTCAATGGAGCCATTGATGACCTGAGAGGATACTTTGGGTGGATTGGTAGGAGTAGAAGTCATATTGATATGCACCTCAGAGAAAATGGGAGGTAAGGACTTGGAGACAAGGGACGTAGGCAAGTCTTCTAATATGTTTGCCTATAAAAGGGTATGGGAATAGTTTTGAAGGAAGTTGAATGATGGCTTTTTCTTAATTAATAGGCTTTGTGAGGGGTGCTAGGAATGAAGCCCAGGGCCTTGATGCATGCCAGGGAAATACTGTACCACTGCTGCATCTCCAGCACTTGACACTTTGTGGAGAAATAAGTTCATAGAAAAACTGAGCAGAAAGTACAGAATTCCCATATACCACCTGTCTGCCTCCACTGACACACAGAGCCTCCCTCCTAGTCAGCGTCCTATGCCAGAGTGGTACTTTTCTTACTGTTGATGAACCACATTGGCATATCATTATTTCTTAAAGTTCATAGTTTACATTAGGGTTCGCTCTTGGTGTGGTACATTCTTGGTGTGGTACAGTCTGTGTGTATACTGATATGTATCCACCATTGTAGTATCATGTCAAATTGTTTCACTGACCTAAAAATCCCCTGTATTCCACCTTCTCATCCCTTCCTTACTCCAAACCTTCAGCACTGATATTTTTACTATCTCCATAGCAGTGTCTTTTCCTGAATGTCATATAGTTGGAATCATACAGTAAGATTCCTCCTTTAGTGACTGAGTTGTGTTCCTGTGACTAAGTCATTAATTGACTTGGTCACTAAGTGAGGAATTGTATGTAGTATGTACATTACAATATTCAGAACAAAAAAATGGTCAAAGGGAATTCCAAGTTGATGACTTTGCTTTTATTTGCATAACTCTTACATGCAGTACTGTAATGTAGAACAAAATGAAACTACAGTAATATACTGTACAGTACAGTCAGATACAGTGCTGCATAAACAAGGTGTATTGTACAGAACAGATACTGACACTCTATAAACAAGATGGACAGAACTGTACCCAAGAAAGAGGCAGGTCATACGTCTGAGGGGTGGGTCATAAGTCCGAGCAGCATGCCTCAGTCATAAGTCTGAGTAATCGTTAAATACATAGGTTGTTAAATGAGTAATAGCTTTTTCAGATTGGCTTCCTTTTTTTTTTTTTTTTTTTTTTTGGTGGTACTGGGGATTGAACTCAGGACCTTGCCACTTGCAAGACAGGCGTGGCACCACTGAGCTAAATCCCCGGCCCCAGATTAGCTTCTTTTACTTAGTTGGCTCTTATTTTTGTTTGAGGACAGAATTTGTTAATACATGAATGCTTATGAAGAGATTGAAGGTACAGGAAATAGAATTCATCACATAAAGAAAAATAATTGGCTTGTGGTAGGAAGACATTTCCATTGTAATAGGAAGGAAGAAGAAGGTAGATGACCCCTGTCTGATCTGTTTGCAACTTTGAAGACTAAGAGAGGAAATACCGTGTAAAGTTTCCAGATTGAGTGCCCAGTTGAGGTTGGTATTCACGAATTTATATACTGGCAGTCAACAGACAGGTCATGTGACTTTTCCTCCAGTAAATCAGGGTCCTGGATAGAGCACAGAGAAAGTAGTAAGTTGGTTAATTTAGAATTGGGATGTTGTCAGGTGAGTTCAACAAAGAAGTAAAGGAATGAGGAAGCTTAGGATATTTACCAATGTAAGAGAAATATGAGCTAGATAGGGAGGAAGTGAAGGCAGAAGCCTAAGAAACAGGAAAGAATCAATGGAGTGGAGCCCCTGTTGAGGTTGAAGAACAATGAGACTGAAAAGAGTTGAGAAAGCAAGTGTGTGACATAGTGATTACCAAGGTAGAACCATTGTAGGTGATTATAAGGTGTCTGAGTGTGACTGGTGGAACTGAGTGGTTCATGGAGGAACTGAGTGGCTAGGTGTTGCTAAGATTGTCCATGGTGGACAGATGAAATCACCCAGGATGAAGGCAGGAGCTGAGATAAACAAAAGGGCCGTGAACTGTGTACCAAATAAAGCCTGCTACATGAGGTAAAATGAGAGTTAGTAATTGTTAACAAGGAGGAGAAGGAACCACTACTATTCAGGGCGTAGCGAATGGACCAGCAGAATTGGCATCATCTGGGAGCTTGTTAGAAATGCCTAATCTCAAATTTTACCTCAGCTCATTAAATAGTAACCTTCATTTTAACAAGACTCCAATGGTTTTGTATCCACTTTAAATTTTGAGAAGCAGTGGTTCAGCTAAGTGGTATAGACCTCAAAGATGCGCAGCTCTTTACAGGGGGATAGAAAACTAATGACTCAGAAACACTGCGTAGTAGAACTTTCCTTAATGATAGAAATGTTTTTTATTTGTACCATCCAGTATGGTAGCCACCAGCCACATCTAGTCATTGACTGCTGTACTACTTAAAATGGTGTCATGCCTTTCTATTCTTGAGAGGAAATTTCTACTTTAAAATAGTTAGGAATAGCCAGTATTAAGTCCTGCCTCTTGAGCTAGAGATGTACCTCAATGGTAGAGTGCTTGCCTAGCATGCATGAGACTCTGGGTTCAGCCCCTACCACTGCCAAAAGAAAATCCTATTTCTTCTGTATTTTTCCCTGTATGTTTCTACATATAGTATTTACTCTTTTTAAGACGGTGTTTTTTAAATGTCAAAAATTGGTAATATCAAATCACTCAATCTTATCACTGATACTCTTGTTTTATAGAAGTGCTGTAATAAGATAGCTTATCATCACTAAAATTTAAGTGCCTGCAAACAACCATGATTGAGTATGAAAATTGTTCATTTAAAATCATTTTCATTAAAAGGTTAAAGACTTTTGCACTTATTTATATTGAGCAAAAGAATATGTGATGAAATAAAAAAAAGAATTTAGAGTAGGTCCTGGGTCTGTAATCTTGATTTTATTCAGGTGTCTAGTAGATTCCCTAATGGACAGTTCTGAAGTTTAATATTAAATTTCAGTATAATCATGTAAGTCCATGTATATTTCAGAAAGTGGGTCACCATAGTTATACAAATGGGACCTTGGTTCACAAACTTGATTCTTTCCATGATTCTTGTCGCAAAGAGAATTGGACGAGAACCGAATCAAATTCAGTGGTTAGGTTCAATGTTAACCTTACTGGGAAATTTGATTTGGTTCTTGTCCAGTTCAGTTTGTGACCAGAGTCATGGAGAGAATTGGGTTTGTGAACCAAGACACCACTGTATTAGAAATATGCTGGGCCAGGGATTTAGCTCAATGGACCGCACCTGCTTCATAAGCACAAGGCCCTGAGTTTGATCCCCAGTACCACACACACAAAAAAAACCCCTAGAAATATGCTGTTATAATTTATATAGATTTGAAGTCTTTGTCTGTTGTAATGTTTACTTAGTGTTTTCTTTCCCTTGTTCTTTTTCTGTAGAATGTAAAGTCTCTATAGAATGGAAATTTAGAAGTGTGAGAGATTCTCATGTGATATTGAATTCTTTTAAAAGAAAACCTGTAATAGCATTGAATAGGTTTCTGAAATACTGGGAAGTAGTAGCAGCAGATCTGTTTTGAATCTTAGCTCTGCCACTTCCTAATCTCATGATCTTTTTTTTTTTTTCTTCTAATATCATGATCTTGGGCAAGATATTTGACATTTCTCAGAATTTCAGATACATATGTAAACGAGACTAAATAAAAAACAGGGCTTGGGCTGAGGCTTAGTGATAGGTTGCTTACCTAGTATGCCTGAGGCTCTGGGCTTGATCCCCAACACCACACACACACACACAAACTACATAGGATTGTAGTAAGGATTAAATAAAATAATGCATGTGAATCTTTTAACAACAAGGCACATAGTAAGTGTTCAGTAAATATTGTGTTCTATATCATCATTCCTTTAAAACTCTACCTACTTTTATCACCATTTATCTTTTCATGTACTCTTCCTTGGAAAATAATGGAATTTAAATTGTATTTCTCATTTAACTTGGAAAACCTTAGGAACATACTCATGTGATCTTTGCTCTGTGCAGAACTAACTCCATAATCTTTTGTTATGATTCACCAGATTTATTGACCACCCCTGTACAAATTACAGTATATACTCATTTGGATTTGGCACATTCTGCAAACTTTCACTATAGGAAATTTCAGACATACACACAAGTAGAGAGAACAGCATGATGAATCCCTGTGTACTCTTCACCTGGCTTCAGCAGTTTTCAGCTCATGGCCAATCTTGTTTCATTTTCCCCAATCTGGATTATTTTGTAGTAAATCCCAGACATCACATGACATTTCAGCATACTTAATTAAAAATAATATATTTTGGTTGTGTGCTTCATATGTGTAAATGCATATGTAGGTACACAATATTCATAAAATACATCATTTCTCTGATACCTTTCCTGAAAAAACCAGAAAGCTGACTCCATTAGCTACCTAGAACATGCATAGCAAATGCAGGTCGTGGTTGCACTAGAGAAAGCAGAGCAAGTGAGCTCCAGTTTGCCTTTTGCAACAGCCATAAAGATGCAAAGTGGAGGTGGTATGTTTGCCCCAACCTTGATGACTGTCTTTGTTCTTTTTTTTTTAATTCAACTTTCATTTATTTGGTAGCCACTAGGCTGCAAGCACTCCATTGTAATTTAGATACTCTCAGTTTTCACATGTGAATGTTTCTAGATTACTCTGAGGAAAAAAAAAAGGTTGAATCACAGTCAAGAATGCAAGCATGAAATCCAGCCTCCTCCACCTATTTGCTCCAGGAGCTTGGCCTGGTGAACTGTTCTTTCCAGTTCTCACTTTCATCTCTCATCTGGAGTTAGATTCCAGGTTCTTCTCATCTCAAACAAAGAATTGAATGAAACAAGCAAAAAGCAGTGGCAACGTTTATTTGAAAAAGTGAGAGTGAAGACTGAGAGAGAAACTGGCTCTGCAGAGCAAGCTTGGGCCAAATAGTAGAGGAAAAAGCAAGATAAAAGAACACCCTGGAGAAAGTAGGGCAGACTATCATGAGGAAAGCCACCATGGCCTCTTTTTTTCTAATTCTAACAAACATCTTTTGAGTGCCTGCTTGGTATTGGTGCCTTGGGAAGTTTAGAAAAGAATCTCCTTGTGAACAAAGAGCTTATAGTCTATAATTCAGTGATGATGGACCTTTTAGAGCTTTGAATGATATAAACAGCCTGCTGCAACACACATGCCATAGGTTCTCCACCACTGGTCTACATGTTAAATGATAAGAGTAGTGTTATGGCTTGTGTCTAGATGTCTCCCCAAAGCTTCATGCAGTCATAAGTGGGGCTTTTTCAGCGGGGGTTGCATCTCGAGTGTGTGACCCTGAGATTGATTCATGGTGCAATGCTAGCATCAAGGGCAGTAGGATCAAGGGTGTGAGTGCTATCCACCCTAAGTAGCCTGGATAAGATATAAGGGACAGAAAAAGCAGTGATTGTCTCTAACTTGCTTTGCTGCCTTCTGCCTGTCGTGAACTGTTTCTTCTCTGTGATGCTCCTCTGGCATGCCACTCTGCCTTGGAGCCAGCTGACTATGGACTGAAACCTCCCTCTACAGACTATGAGCCGAATAAACCTTTCTTTCTGTAACGTTGGGCATTGGGTATTTTGTCTCAGCAGGAGAAAAATAACTAAGACAAGTAGTAATTAACAAATAATAGAACTTTGTAGTTTACAAAACATTTTTCACCAGTACTTTCTTAAAGCAGCCTTGAAAGGAAGGTATTAGCGTTAGTCCCATTTATACAAGAGGAGACTTTGCCTTGTGAATGGTGAGGAAGTTAACTAAGTTAAGACCTACTAAATGTCAGACTTTGTGTCCAAGGGTCCTTTCTGCTTCACACTGTTAACTGATGTGAGAACTTCGGGGGAGGGCTGAAGTGGAGCACAAGTCAGGAATATGTAAGATGAAGAAAGCATTGGTTAAGAAAGAGAAGAGAATCAGTAGAGGGACAGATGGGGCTTTCTAACACTGGGAGAAGGAAAGTTAGTATCTCAGTAAGTTGATTGCTCTTCTGCCCTACAAGGGCCATAAAACCAGAGACAAACAAAAGAATTAACAGAGAGGGTTCTGGTCATTTTAAAACAACATAATTATCTGAGGGCTGTATTCATAGAAGGCATTGGGTGGCTCAAGGAGGAGGACAAGTCCACATTTTCTCACCTACCTTACCTGGATTTTTAGAAATTACAGCTGTATTATCATTGGTTTGAATAGGCATATAAAGATCACACAAAGATCAACAGTACAAAAGACTGCCTACTTGAAGAAGGCTTTCTTCTACCCTGGCCCTTGTATCTCAGTTTCTAAATTCTGTTGCTAAAAACAGGGCTGTCAGTTTCTTGTGTGACTTGCCAGAGCATTTCTGTGCATGACCATTTATACCTATCCTTTTCCTATTCTTCTAGGAGAATGTGGAAATGTGTAGTTCTGTGCCAGTGAATCAAAGCATACTTGTAGTTACTCACTGACATTTGTCCCACTCTCTGTCTTCATGTCCTTGACCAAATTTATTTAATTTTTCTGAATTTTATTGTCTGCTGTAAAATGAGGAGTTGGGAAGATGACTGATACATTTTTATTAGGCTGTTGTGAGGCTCAGATGACCCTCCTATCATGCATCCAAACTACATAGCACATGTAGCACAGTAAAAACTCAGAAGTTTCAATGTTAGCTCTGATTGTATTCCATATATACATGTATGAATGTATATTTGCAAATGAGAGCTGTTAAGATATTCTACAGGTAAGAATGATAAATGGAGAAAGACATTCATTACAACATAGCAAAAACAATAAAAATAATTTACCAATTATGATTGGGCTGTTTAAGCAGAATGGATTACTGCCAGCTCTTGAAGGAGTTCGTTTGTTTATGCTGACATGGAAGGGTGTTCGGCCGTATTAAATAGAAAAGGCAAGATGCAGAATAGTATGCTTAGAACTCCATCTGTTGTGTGTATCTTTAAAAAGCATTTGTACACTCAGCGAAAATAATAGCTGACATTAAGAGTGTCTTATGTGCCAAGCACTGTTCTAAGTTTTTATATGAACTCAGGTAATTTATTCACGACCTTCTGAGGTCGGTCTTCCATCCAAGGACACACAGTGTGTGACCGATCCAAGATTCAAACTAGGGCACTCAAATTTTTGAGACTGAAGAAGAAAGCAGTTAACAGTACCTCTCAAGGAGTGAAGGAGAGAGGAGGGGAAGCTGGCTGGGGAGCCAGCTGGAAGTGCAGAGCAGGTGGAAGTAGAAGGTAGGAGAATTTTTATTTCTTTTATGCAGGCACTTCTTTAAAATTAGAAAAGAAAGAATATATATTTTAAATGTTAAAACACTTTGCAATTTTGAATTGGTGAGGAAAATGCTGTAGGTTGTAATCATGAAAAATTTAAACAGAAGTGCTATGTCTAACTTTGTCTTCACATCCTCATGTGCATTTTCAATTTTTAAGATAAATTCCTGTAACTAAAATAAATGGGTCAAAGGGTACAGAATGTACCCTTTTTAAACAAAAAGTTTAACTTTTTTAACCTTTTGACCCTGATACATGTTGCCGTATTACTTTCTAAAAATACTGTGCTAGGTTATATTCTCATCAGTGATGAATGGACATCCAACCCCCCTCACCACACTGGATACTGTACATTCTTATAAAAGTAGCATAATACTCATTGTTTTAAAAAATTAGACTGGGTATATAGCTCAGAGGTAGAACACTTGGCTGGGATGCATGAGGCTCTGGGTTCCATCCAGCACTACAAAAAAATTAAATAGTACAAAAGTACTGTTCAAATCAGTTCAAAGAGCTCTTTCCTCACATCAAATCACATCTCTAGGAGTGTCTTAGTCACTTTCCTCAGCACTGAGACATAATACCTGACACCACCTAACAGCAAATCCATTATGAGCCCCCATAATCCAGTCACCTTCTGAAAGCCCCGCCTATGAGTGCATGATTCTCTTGGGGGACATCTAGATAGAAACCATCCCAAGGAATAATCAGAATAATAACTTGGTGTACACATATCTTTCCAGAGCCATTTTGACATACAGATTTACACATATATGCAGTCATACACTTTTTAATGTAGTCACATCATACCATATATACAGCAACTTGCTCTTTTCATTCTGTGATATATTACAGACCTTCCTTGACAGCATAGAGATGTACCTCATTTTGAAGTTATATTCCATAGAATATATAAAATTATGCTTTCAGGATTTATTAATAAAAATAGGCTATGTCTATTTTTCCATGGTTACAAATAATACTGCAATGATCTTCCCTGTGAAAATATATGTATGAAAAAAGAAAGAAAATACATGTATGTACTTAATACATATGACTATAGGTTAAAGTCCTAGAAATGAGGCTGCCAGGTCAAAGGTTCTGTGCTTTAAACATTATGAATAAGTACTGTTACATTGCTTCAGAAACCATTTACTCAGTTTATGCTACCACCAGCAGTGTCAGTCTTAAATGTTTAATATTTTCAGTCTTTAATTTTTGCCAATCCGATGATGTCATTTAATTTTCATTTCTTTCACCACTAGTAAGGTTGGGCTTTTGTTCATATTTTTGTCATTATTTATTTCTCTTATGAATTACCGATTTCTGTCCTTTTTGTATTTTTTCTCTTGGAGGTTTATCTTTGAAAAGTTGAATTATAGGCAGTCTCTGAGATTGCTAAGTTGTCTTTTTGTTGTTGCTGTTTGTGTTGCTGAGTATTCTCAGTTCAGTTTGTCTTTTAACTTAGCTTGTGGTGCCTTTTGCTGTGCAAAAGCTACTTATTGTTAGTTACAACTCTCTTTTCTTTTATGGCTACTTATGTGTCCCAACCCCAAAAGTATTAAAAAAAAAATGTCTGTTTTCTTCGATTACATTTATCATTTAATGTTTAGGTTTTTAAGTCCATCTCTAATTTTTCTCATAGAGTATGAGGAAAAAAATAGCCAGTAGTGCCATCTTGTCTTTTCCCCACTCATCTGAAATGCTGCCATTATCTTATTCTCAATTCGCAAATACTTTTTGGTCTGGTTTCAAACTTAACCCTTCTCATCCACTTGATCTGTTTTCAAGCTTATTGTTCTCATGCCAGTACTTTAACTGCTGTTGCTGTATAGTATACTTGATATTTTTTCAAAAAATATTTTTTTGTATCCTTGTTCATTTACTTTTCCAGAAAACTATAGAATCATCTTAAAGTTCCATTTTATATTAAATTAGATTAGCAAGAACTTGTTTTCTAATGTTGATCCTGTTTATGTAGAAGCATGGTCTGCCCTCCATTTAGAGAAGACTTCTTTTATATTTTTACTTCTAATACAATTTTGTGGAGTTTGTTGTAGTTTCTGTTAACTATTTAAAGTCTGTTGTTTTGATAGGTGTAAATAATATATCATTTAATTTGCACTTTGATTCTAGGGAAATTAAATTGCTTTCTGGTACTGAAGATTGAACCCAGGGCCTCTCAAATGCTAGGCAGGCACTCTACTACTGAGCTACATCCCCAGCTCTTAATTTTTTCAATTTTGAGACAGGGTCTTGCTAAGTTGCCTTGACTGATCTCAACATTTTGATCCTCCTGCCTCAGCCTCCCAAAGTAGGTGGGACAGGTGTGTGCTGCCATACCTGGCAGAAATCTAATATTTTAGAAATATGTTTATTAACTATATATATTTGGTGAATTTTCTCATCACCTCCTTGATCCATTTTCCACTGGGGTCTTAATTGTATATGAATTTATATAAGAATAATAATCTATCACAATATAGGAAATACTACTCTAATTTATTGTTTGCCCTTTGATTCACCATTATTCTTTTTACTTTCCAGAAATTTGAAAATCGCAGTTAAATCTTACTTTTGCTATTGCTGTTAAAGTCCCCCAAATTTTTGGGTTACTTGATTCCATATTTAGGAGAAATCTGTCATGTGGAAAACTAGTCTTGTGTGCTGCTAATAGAATCGGTTTTTATGTAATTTCTTTTAGATGTTTAATAATGTAGTGTTATGGTATTAGTAATTTTTTTTATTATAGATAATGAAATGTTACATGTGTAGTGGTACCTCAGTTCATGAACTTAATTTGTTCTACGATTTTGGAAAAGGTGGCCACATTTGTGTTTGTATGGGAAAGTTGGCCACGGTTGTGTTTGTCACCCAGTGCAGAGTTTGCAAACAAAATTGTGCTAAACACTTCTGTTTGTGAACCAAATTGTTTGCAAGCAAAACTGTTCGTGAACTGAGTTACCATTGTATATGCTCACAACTGAAATGTTTTATATAGATACAAATATATCTCAAAAATTTAAACATTTGGCTGTGATTTTTCATTTTAAGACTTTTTTTTTACTTTTTGGCAAGTGTATGTAATTCTAATAGCTTTAATGACATTCCATGTCTTAAACAATGTCACTTTGAATATTGAAAGTGTATAGTATGCTTTGATATGCAATTTGCTGTAGTGTTATGGTCAGGGAATATGTTTAGTTTTCTGTCTGAATAGGAATTGCTTCTCAGCCTTTTGGCTAAGATTAAGTGTAGTGTCTGTCTGAATAGGAAGAGTTATTCACATTAATTTATCTTGTTCCCTATAAATCATTGTCCAATAACTTACACCTCCTCCCCTTAAATCCCTCCAACCCCATCATAGTTATGTGATGTTCCATTCATATAACTGAACTGTTTTGCAAACAGTCTAATACTTCCAATTCCCCTGAGTTTTTACATATATTCAAGTATACTAATTGAATTGCCTTTTTCTTACCATAATCTAAGTGCTTTTATTTCTAAAAGAAAATCATTTCAAGTAATATCAGCACTCTGGGAGACTGAGGCAGGAGGCTTTTGTGTTTGAGTCCAGCGTGGACAGCTTAGTGACTTCATGAGACTCTGTCTCAAAATAATTTATTTTAAAAGGGCTGGGGCTGTAGCTCAGAATGAAGACCATGGGTTCAATACCCAGTACTGCCAATAAATAGACAGACAGACAGGCAGGCAGGCAGACATTAGCATTTGAGAGGAGTTGATGTGCTGTTTTGTTGAGAAATTAGTCTCTAGAATTACAATCAATAATATGATAAAGGAAAAACAAAGGAAGGCACTTAGATGGCTATCCCTAAAACTTTTATGATTTCACCCTAAGATTAGTAAGAATTCAGTTTTTATACCTTTTTGAAAACTTAAATACATTGTCTATGTACAGTAGACCCTTAATAAATATTTGTAGTTACTAATTGAATGAAATAGCTTCCAGTAGTGCTAGAAATTATTTTCAAATTGCTGGGCAATATAATTCTGAAGTTTACACATAAATTTTTTTCAATCCATTAAAGTATACACAACTAACTTGGAACATTTCTTTTCTGCCCCTTGTGTTAGAAACTCCTTTTATACTTAATATTTGTTTAACTACTTGATCAGTTCAACTACAGATGACATCCTTTTTGAATTTGTTCATTCAATTTTCATGATGATTAAAGAGCTGTCCAGATCAGTGCTTTTCTGCAGTGATGGAAGCAGTCCATATCTGTGCAGCTCAGTACTGTTGTACCTAGTCACATGTGGCTGATAAGCTCCTGAAATGTGGTCAGTGTGACTGAGAGACTGGTTTTCCTTTTATTATAAATTACTTTAAAATATTTGAAAGCAAGTCAGTGGGGTGGCACACACCTGTAATCTCAGCGCTCAGGAGTCTGAGACAGGACAATCTCAAGTTTGAGGCCAGTCTGTGCTACTTAGGGAGACCCTGTCTCTGAAAAATAAAAAATAAAGTAAAATTATACAATCAAGATCACAAAATTCACTTTTACAAAATTGCAAGTCAAAGGAAATAATTAAGGTTACTGTGATTGTAATACTATATTTTTATATTTTATTTTTGTTACATTTGTCTGAAACATTAGGTTGCAGTGTTGATTATAACACAGACCATTTTGCCTCATTTCTAGTGATTTAATTATAAGGAAAACCTGTGTCCTATGGACTGCTAAACTAATGCCCCTTTTAAGATTGGTCCATATAAAGCTTTTGTTCATTTTTAAGCAGCTGATTTAGAAGAAAGTTTTAATGAACGTGAACTGGAGCCCTCATCCCCAAAAAGTAAAAAGAAAAGTCGCAAAGGAAGACCGAGAAAAACTAATTTTAAAGGACTATCGGAAGATACCAGGTCCACATCCTCCCATGGAACAGATGAAATAGAAAGTAGTTCCTATGTAAGTAGGAAACTATTGGATGCTTAGTTTTTGTTACATCATGAATATTTCATTTAAACTGTGTTTATAGGTAGGGTTTATCATTTGAAATGTTAAATAAGCTTGAAATACTAATAGCATTTTTAAAGTGCTTTTTTTTTCCTTTTCCATTTGCAGAGAGATAGGTCTCCACACAGAAGCAGCCCCAGTGACACCAGGCCTAAATGTGGATTTTGTCATGTAGGGGAGGAAGAAAATGAAGCAAGAGGAAAACTGCATATATTTAATGCCAAGAAGGCAGCTGCACATTATAAGTGTATGGTAAGTATGGTTCTTCTTATGTGCTTTTAAGCCAAGAGTTTTTGAAAATTTAACTAGTAACCAAATAGTAATTTTCCCCTAGAAATAGTGTTTCACTTATGAATAGTAATATCCTATAAACTTCAGACTTTGAAAAAATAGCCTTTATATTTTAGTAGGATTTGAAGTAATGCTAATCATTGTTATCATATTCAATGTAATCCATCAGGCTGGCTGTGATTATTAATAATTATTTCACAGCTGTAAGAATTTCATCTCTATAAATATGTCATGAAAGGTATTTCAGGCCTCTGCTATAATAAATACCATTATTATTGTGCTTAGTGTACTGTGTTGCAATTATCTACTGTTGAACTAACCTTCCATAATAGACCCTTAAGCTGAGGATTTAGCTCAGTGGTTCTGGCACCTGCCTCGCAAACGCAAGGTCCCAAGTTCGATCCCCGGTACCAAAAAAAAAAAAAAAAAAGCAGCATAATAGACCCTTAAATTCCTTGAAGATAAGAATAAGATGAAGTTGTTTTTATCTTTGCATCCTTAAATCCATGCCTGACTTAGAGTACAAAAATTTTTTTGAGTTATATTGTATTAAATTATTCATCCCATTTATGAGTAGGTTTTTAAAAGTGTTTACATCAAAAGTTTTGACTAAGGTGCATGTAAGATTTACCTGGGAAGTTTCTTCCAAAATATTTGTGTCTAGGACCCCCACGGAGTACATTCCAGACATGTCTGTTGTGAAAAGAAACAAAAAACACAGGAGATCCTCGTCTACATCTCTGGTTGAAATTTGCTATTCAAACTATTTTTTGAAACTTTATGGAAATGTAAAACAGTTGACAACAGGGTGATATTATTGAAATCTTCATTATTTGAAGCAGAGTATTTAATCTTGGCTGTACACTGGCAATCTTGGGTTTTTCCCCCAGTGTTCTTATTTCGGGTTATATTTTAATCAGATATGAATATACTAAAATATTTGGTACCTATTATTGAAGAGTATGTTTTGCTCTGGAAATTAAAGCAGTATAACATGTTTGTTATGATCCTTTTTACTCTTTTTCTCATAAGGACTCTGAGCGGTAATATTTCTGCATTTTTCCTCTCTAGTTGTTTTCTTCTGGCACAGTCCAGCTCACGACAACATCAAGAGCAGAGTTTGGAGATTTTGATATTAAAACTGTACTTCAGGAGATTAAGCGAGGAAAAAGAATGGTCTGTGATTTTTATATTTGTGTTATGCCACATTACTCTTGATTCTCTACTTACAGCGTATCTCAAATACATCCAATCATCAGGGAATTAAGTATAAAGTAGTTCATATGTTAAAACAAGGTATATATTTGACTTACATGTAATATAATAAAGGATGCTCATCTTACTGAAACGTATTCCTCTTTCTATGCACCTTCATTTCTTAAGAAAATTATACAAAAAGGTTTATATTTCAAGGTATTTGCAAGTACTCAATAAAATAAGTGAAGATATGGATGTGACAAAGCTCATAAAGTTTAAAATGTTACATTGTATAAACTTACAGAAAAATTCCATAAGCCTAATGCAGCATTGAGAACCACCCAATATTGTTAATTCTTTTTGTTTTAATAAAAAGAAAAGTTTTTAGGGTCTTTTGTTTAAATTACATATAAACAGTTATGTCTCTTAAAATGTTAATTATAACTGTAAAGTTTCCTTTAATAAAATGTATTTTTAGTCTCATGTTTTTAAACATACCGAATTACTAATAAGCTTCAAAAAATACTGGTGTCTTCTATTAATTATTCCTTTATGAATGTAGAATGTCAGTGGAATGCAAAGTCTTTTCTTTGAGACAGCAGTCATCTCTAGAAATGAATGACTTTTAATTTTTCAATATTTTGTTCAGGAAATTTTGAAACATCAAATAAAGAAAGACTAGTAACACATCTACCCATCACCCCGATCCAGCAGTTACCAAGTAATTGCCTCACTTATTTCATCTATGCCTTTAATTCTTATTGTTTGAAGTATTTTATTTATTTATTTTTTTGGTATCGGGGATCGAACTCGGGTCCTTGCACTTGCAAGGCAGGCAGTGGAACCACTGAGCTAAATCCCTGGCCCTGAAGTATTTTAAAGCAGAGCCCATACTTCATACCTTTCACCTCTACATACTTCAGTATACATCTCCTAATTGGACATTTTTTTACCTAACAACAACATAACACACCTTATAAGTTAATAGTTACCAATTCATATTTGTATTTCCTCAACTGTCTCAAAACTGTAAGGTTGATTTATTTGAGTTGGATCCCAAAGGAAGACTATACATTTGGTTCTCATATAGTATATCCCTTATTTAATACAGCACAGGCCTTTCACCCTCTCTTGGTCGCATTTTTTATGCTACTGACTTGTTGAAGAAAATGAGTTAATTGTCCTGTAGAATGTCCTAGTATTGTTTCCTTTCTCATAATACTATTTAACTTGTCTCTCTATCCCCATATTTCCATTTAAAGTGAGAATTACATGTACAGGCTTACTTAGATTCAGTTTCAACTGTATTGTAGCATAGCAGATAGATAATAATGGCTGATCTTTGGATGCAGGTGGGATCTGACCCCTTGATTGTGAAGTTCTCCTTCAGTCTCATGTCATGTTTTCAGACATTTATCATCTTTGACTCCAGGAGAAATGACCCTTTCTTCTAAGAACTTCCTATTTTAAAGTGTGAACATTCTTTTCCATTTTGATCTAGTTCAGTATATCCATACTTTGATTACTCTTTTTAAAATGAAACTTTAAAAAACAACCTGTAGTACTGAAAAAGGGGGAAAATCATTTATTCTATGATGCAGAAATGTATCATACAACTAACATTCAATTAGGTGAGTAGGACAACAATTCAGCTCTTTTTTGTTGTTTTTGTTTTTTGAGACAGGGTCTCGATATGTAGTTCAGCCTGGCCTTGAACTCACTATGTAGCCCAGGCTGGCCTTGAACTCTCAGCAGTCCTCCTGCCTCAGGCTCCCAGGTGCTGGGATTACAGGTGTGCGCCACCATGCCCAGCCCAGCAGTTCAGCCAACCCTCTTGATCAGTTTATTGTTCATCTCTGCACTTCTAGCATTTCTCAGATGTGTGCTCCAAAGGAAATTAATCTATCAGGATACTCCCACAATGCTCCAAAAATAAAAGAGCATTTAGAATTCAGTAAATTTGAAAACTGTTTACTGTATACTTCTTCCTGGAGAAAAGGCTATCAGAAGTTGTACAATAAAGCAATCTGTCTATAACCTGATATTTTTCTAACAGATTGATTCTGAAATCCTTTTTTTCACTAGGTACCTTTTCATCTCAGATCATTCTTTAGGTGAGGCTGATGTAGGCCAAACTGGGAAGTCTCAAAAGATTTCACATCCTTTAGTCTCCCACTGTCCTTTGCCTCCTTGGTAATGACCTTTCTCTAAGGGGATTGCTTTTTTGTTTTCTCATTCTTTCCCCTAGTCAGAATAAGAGAGGATCTGATTTGGAGAAGAAAAGAAGTCAAACCACTGAAATATGCAGTATTATTCTTTTTGGTTTTGACATTATCAAGGAGTGTCTTCTCTCTACAGTACTTAGATGTCAGATCTCTCCTGGCTAGAATGTTTTTTCTAACACCCTGGCAGTTTATAAATGTTAAGTAATAGAAACATCGGGGGATGACTTCAGAAGGTTCACCAAAGTATGGTTTAAGTTACAGCGTTAACATTATTATTATTATTTGTTTTTTTGAGACAGGGTCTTGCTTTATAGTGCAGGCTAGCCTTGGACTCACTGTGTAGCCCAGGCTGCCCTCAAACTCTCAGTGATCCTCCTGCCTGAGCCTCCTGAGTGCTGAGATTATAAGCGTGTGCCACCATGCCCAGCTTATTTTGTTTTGAGATGGGGTTTTCTGGGCTCAAGTGATCCTCCTGCCTCAGCATTCTGAATAGGTGGGACTACGGATACACACAACTGTGGCTAGCTATAGCATTATTTTAATTATGTGCCGTGTAATGAGTTCTGTGTATTCCTTTTTAAAAATAGAAAGTGGCTGCTATTTGCTTTGTAAACTTAAATGTTTGGCTGAAATATGAATAAAATAGATAATATTACCTGGCTGGGCTTGTAATCCCAGCACTTGAGAGGCTGAGGCGGGAGAATCACTGTGAGTTTGAGGCCAACCTGGGCTACATAGTGAGTTCAAAGCCAGCCTGAACTACATAGGGAGACCCTGTCTCAAACAACAGCAACAATAAAAAAGATTGCCTAAACTCTGAAAAGTGGCTTATGATCATTATTTTTCTTTCTTTAAACAGAAATGTACACTTTGCAGTCAGCCTGGTGCTACTATTGGATGTGAAATAAAAGCCTGTGTGAAGACCTACCATTACCACTGTGGAGTACAAGACAAAGCTAAATACATTGAAAATATGTCACGGGGAATTTACAAGTAAGAAAACAATTGTCCATTTTCCTAAAATTGTCCATAAGTAACTCCCCTTAATAGATGACACTAGTTTACTTGATAGCTATTCTTAGGTGGTGTTTAGTCAAGTGTAGAGTACTGAGGCTATCATACAAGGTGTGAGAACTGTGATCAACATTTGCTTCTTCCTACATGGCCCTGGATTAGCATTTGTTCATCCAGTATTATGTTTACCTGTGCCAGGCATTGTGCTAGGGCCTGAGCGTACGGAACCGACAGACTGTGTCCTCATGAAGCATGCAGTCTTTCAGGAGAGACCATTAATTAAATGGTCAGGCAAGTAAATACATGATTACAAACTACATAAGCACTCTAAAGATGTTACAAAGCGCTGTGAGGCACTAAAAACAGGAAGAGCTAACCTAGTCTGTAGTGGAATGTTTAAGAATTTTCTGAAGGCAATAGTGCTAGAGCTGAAATAGGAAGGGCAGAGGTGAACTCAGAGGAGGTGTTCTAGGCAGAGAAGAGCACGCAGCATGCACAAGATCTTTAGGAAAGAAACAAAGGGGACATAAAGAGATGAGTTAGGAGACATTTGTGAAGGTAGAAACCAAGAGAGATCGTCCCAGAGGGATGGTGAAAGTGTAGGATTTGAAGATGCTGGAGGTATAGCTCAGTGGTAGATCACTTCTCTAGCATGTATAAGGCTCTGAGTTTGACCCCCAGCATCACAAAAAAGAGTGGCGTTTTAGGATTGCATGTCACTGACCTTTTCATGGTTCTTCCACTTACTGTGCTTCCTTGGGCTAGTGTTAAAATAAATATAATAGTTCCATTTGATTAATCAAGTGGAGTATAATATGGTAAGGCTCTCTTAATTTTAATTGGCCTTCAAAAGTGGTAAAGCATTTCCATATTCTCACATGCCTAGTATACAGTAAACCAGTAACTTCGGGGTCTAGTCTGTGTGAAAAGCAGTTTACCCAAACAGTCGTCAAATCATTTGGGTACCTGCATAAGGTACTAGTGCTGTTATAAAATTTACCAAATTATGTTTAATTTTAAAGGCACAAATATTTTTCAAGAGAGTTCTATCAAGTTTTTAAGGAACAGATAATTCCAATATAAAGTACCTGAAGAGGTCTAGCACGTAGAACGAGATGGAAATCTTGGCTTATTCTATAAAGCATGCATATTTGTGATACCAAACTTGACAAAGATAAAAGAACAAACTCTAGGCTAGTCTCACTTTTATAAATAAATGTACAAAAATCTAAATAAAATACTGGCAAATCAAATCCAGCTCTGTAATCCAAGAATTTAAAGATCTTCAAAATTAGGAAATATGTTAATGTTGTCTTTTGAAGTTAATAAAGAAAAAAAATTTCTACACTTTTTCTTTATTTAGAAACAGTCTCACTAAATTGCTCAGGCAAGACTTGAACTTGTGATCTTGCTTCAGCCTCTGGAGTATTTAGGATTACAGGCATGTGCCAGCATCATGCCTGGCAAGCTAGGAAACATAGTGGGTGTTTAAGAGAAAACAGAAATAGTTTATTTAATATTGAACTAAAGCAGCATTGGTTCTTAACCAAGAGTGAGCCCCAGAATCCCCTGGGGTAGTTGGCTCTGAAAATGTCCATGCTTAGGCCTCACCCATAGAGATTTAAATTCAGTAGGTCTCGGGCCGGGGATTTAGCTCAGTGGTTTCGCCGCCTGCTTTGTAAGTGCAAGGACTCGAGTTTGATCTCGGGTACCAAAAATAAATAAATAAATTAATTAATTAATTAATTCAGTAGGTCTGGGTTGAGCCACCAGTAATTCTCATGTTCATCTGTCACTAAGCCATTAGACTAAATACATTTTCATTCAGATGAAGAACACCCAGCTACTAACATGATTTCCAGTGTTCTTTTGGAAGGTTAAGCTGATGAAACAAGAAAAAAAAGGGCAGGCTGGGGGTGCAGCTCAGTGGCAGAGAACTTGTCTAACACTCAGGAGGCCCTGGGGTCCATTCCCATCAATAAAAAAAGAAAAGTATATAATAAATAAAATGATGAACATTGTTAGTGGTGTCATTACCAAGAAAATGCAAAGGAATCAACTCTGAACTTACTAAAATTAATGAGCACTGGGTTATGCAGTGGAATATGACTTTTAAAAATAACTGGTTGAGCCAGGGATTTAGCTCAGTGGTTCCGCGCCTGCCTCGCAAGCACAAGGACCCGAGTTCGATCTCTGGTACCAAAGTAAATAAATAAATAAATAACTGGTTGGGCCAGGGATTTAGCTCAGTGGTGCCGCTGCCTGCCTTGCAAGCGCAAGGTCCTGAGTTCGATCCCTGGTACAAAAAAAAAAGAAAAACTGGTTAGTAGCCAGGTGTGGTGGCGCATGCCTGTAGTCCCAACACTTGGGAGGCTGAGGCAGGAGGGTCACCATGAGTTCAAGGCCAGCCTGAGCTACAATAGTGAGTTCAAGGCCAGCCTGAACTACATAGGGAGACCCTGTCTCAAAAAACCCAAATAAATAAATAATGAAAATAAAGATAACTGGTTAGAATATGTAAAGGGAAAATGGTCACCCCCTCTCCCTGCCTGCATATGTACACATGCTCACACACACACACACACACACACACACACACACACACACAATGAACCTTTAACTTCTTTTAAAAAATGTATTTTACAAGACACAGAAGAATGGTGAAATATATTATGTTCCTTAATAGAATGATTCAGCACTAAAGGATGCCTATTCTCACCAAATTAATCTATAAATTTAATATAATTTTAATCAAATCCAAAATTTTTGACAATTTTATCTAGAAGAGCAAACATGGTGTAATTTTCTACTTGTAATGATTATGTGTTCCTTGTATATTGGGGAAAATAGCTTACACAAGATAGAGTTGTTCCTTACATAAAGGCACGCAGAGGAAAAGAGTCGAGATGTGGGACACAGTTTGTCAGTGTCATCAGGGACCCAGGTGACCCACCATCGCTCTACTCTTTCTTGGGATGCCCTTCCACATATGTGTGTGTGGCTGTGTCTGTAGGAAGAGCTCTAGAAACAAACTCAGTGTTATTACCAGCTGTCAGTTGTGTAAGGATGCAAGAGAAGAGGCAGTTTTCATACTCCCCATTAGACATTTCAGTGGTGTGTGGATATTTTCATAAACAGTGCATTATTAGCCATTATTTGAAAATAAGTCCATTTTAAACATGTACAGTCTGATTATGTGAAAAATTATTGCATTAAATTTTACCTTTATTTATTTATTTATTTTTACCTTTATTTAGATATTATAGTTATCTTTTTTTTCATTTTGGAAAATCTGGAAAATTAGAAAAGATTCAAAGGTTAGCCAGGCGGGGCCGAGGATGTAGCTCAGCAGCACTGCGTCTGCCTGGCAAGTGCAAGGTCCTGAGTTCAATCCCTGGTACTCAAAACAAAACGAAACAAACCAAACAAAGAAACTTCTATCCATGAACTTGTGATGAAAGAAAAAAATTAGCCTGGCATGCTGGTGCATGCCTGTAATCTCAGCACTTTCGAGGCTGAGGCAGGAAGATCAAGAGTTCAGGGGCAGCCTAGGCTGCATAGTGATACCCTGTCTCAAAACAAACCAACAAAAGTGTCAACTTTAATTCCACCACCTGAGATTCCAATTTTAAATCTTTTGGAATATTTCTTCTAGACATTTGTATAAATTTATAAAAATAGAAATTTAAAAAAGATTTTTTTTTGAGACAGGATCTTGCTGTGTAGCCCAGGCTGGCCTTGAACTTGTGATTCTCCTGCCTCAGCTTCCTGAATGGTGGGATTACAGGCATGCTCCACCATGCCTGGCAGGATTTTCTTATATATACTGTTGCATAATCTGTTTTTTCTTATTTTAGACCTTTGGGTTGATTTTACTTTTTTTTTTTGGTACCGGGGATCGAACTTGCGTCCTTGCGGTTTCGCAGCAGGCTGCGAAACCACTAAGCTAAATCCCCAGCCCTGATTTTACTTTTTAAGTGTTAAAAAAAATGTTTCAGTGACAATCTCTGAATACAAATATTTGTACTAGGATCTATGATGATTTGAATTGCTCTTTTTATTTTCTACATCAAAATGTCTTTTCTTAGACTGGGTGTGGTGGTGCACACCATAATCGCAGCACTCAGGAGTCTGAGGTAGGAGGATCATGAGTTTAAGGCCACCCTGGGGTACATAGTAAGTATGAGGCCAACTTGGGCAACATAGTGAGACTCTGTCTCTAAAATACAAAATAATAATAAAAATGTATTTCTTAAATCTGCTTGTAATGTGGCTTGCAGATAGAGACCATTGAATTCAAATGAGAGTCTACATGCAAATAATTTGGGGAGAAAGGAACCAACAAATAGGAGGAAATATAAGGAGGAACGTTTCTGAATGTCGTGGCTTCCCTGTCTTCTAAATATGACTTTCCAGGCTGGGGATTTAGCTCAGTGGTTCCACCGCCTGCCTCCCAAGCACAAGGTCCTGAGTTCGGTCCCTGGTACCAAAAAAAAAAAAGGAAGACGAGAGTATATAATAAATTTTATTTTTGTTTACCCTGATTTTTGTCTTTATTGAATTTTTGAATTATTTAATATAAATTTCTAAAATGTCATTCTCCAACCATAAAATGTGAGTTCTGTTACAGGGATCTTTGTTTGCTTAGTTGACCTTGGTGCCTAGACAAATGAAGGGCATATAAGGGACTATGGGAGATATTTCACAAATGAAAATTCCATAAAAAGATTAAAATTTGTTCTGACAATAAAAGACTTGTAAAAAAAATAAAAAATAAATTAAAAAAAACAAAAGACTTGTCCTTTTAGATGAAACTTTTTATTAAAAAGACTTCCAAATATATGCAAAAATAGAGTAGCATAACTTTCCCAATCATGGTTTACCTAGTTAGTTCCACAGTTGTTTCATATACCATGTTTTCACCCCGAAAGTATGTTAAAGCAAAATCTCTTGTCATTTTGTCCCTGTATGCTTCAATATGCATCTCTTAGAAATACAGATATTTCTTTTCCGGGTGTTGTGGCACGTGCCTGTAATCCTAGCACTCTGGGAGCCTGAGGCGGGAGGATCACAAGTTCAAGCCCACCCTGAGCAGCTTAGCAATGTAGCATGACTGTCTCAAAATAAAAAAAAATAATTCTTAAATGGCCCAGGCTTGTAGCTCAGTGAAAAGGCCCAGGGTTCAATCCCTAGTACCACCCCCCCAAAATAGGTATTTCTTACATAATCATTATCCCATTAATGACATGTTATAATGTGAATAGTTATTTCTTAACATCGTCTCATACCCAGTCCATTTCTACATTTCCTCAGTTGGCTTACAAATGCCTTTTTAGACTTGATATATTCAAATCTGAATATTCATGAGAACCCTCCGCTGTATTTGCCATTCCTTAAATCTGTCTTAAAATGGAACCATCCCCACCCCACTCCTATCTTTCTCCTCCTTGAAGCACCCCAATAAGTTGTTCTTTCTCACATTCTGGACTTGTCAGTTTGCTATTTCATGATGCCATTTAACTTGTATCTTTAAACTTCTTCCCATATTTTATATAAACTTTAAGTTGGTTCAAAGGCTTGATTTGATCCAGGCTGTATTTTGGAGAAGATGCTTCATAGGTAACACTGTATAGGAATCTCTTGATATTTAAAATCATGATTTTTTTTAAAGATAGTTCCCAGTGTGCAACATAATTCTCCATAGATCTTTGAAAGCTAATAAAAATGTTTCAAGTCTGTTAAATAATCAGCAAAACTAGATTGAAGTCAATTGTTATTGTTGAACCCCCAACCTCACTTTTGCCTTTTATTGTACTCAAATGTTACACTTACATGTACTCAAATGTTTACACAGTGTAAACACTGTGTATTTGTGACTTGTGAATTCCTGTATAGTCTTTTATCCAATATTGACCACAAGAGGCCAGACAGTGAACATTTTCTAAGGGTTGTTCCATCATCCTGTGTGTAATTAACCTAACATGAGTTCAAATCAGCCCACCTTTTTCTGATTATCCCAAATCACCTACATTACTATTTTTATTAAAATCTTAATGAATTTCAACAATACAGCATATATACTCAAATAGAAGGTTGTTGGAAAAGCATTTGTCAAAGAATCACTCTGGGAATCCCTTTCTAGTTTTAAAGGAGAAAGACTCCCTTTTCAGTGGCAAAATCTGGCTATCACCACCACCTTAACCAACTGATCAAGCATAGGCTCACTAATAATGGGCCAGTCTGAAATTACATGTAAGTTGAACCTAAAGCTAACCAAGCCCTTAGGCCTTATTCCCAGTTTGTACAAAATATGGGGGGAGAAACAAAACAGTACTAGAAAATCCACAATGTGGTACAATTGTAAGCTATCTGGACGGATCCCATCCAAAAAGTTAGTATCAAGAGACAAATAGAAGTTGGAGGGACCAGTCTACTATTCAGTTGTTCATTTATTCCTTTTTAGGGGGGAGGTACTGGGGATCGAACTCAGGACCTTGTGCTTGCCAGGCAGGCGCGGCACCACTGAGCTAAATCCCCGGCCCCGGGACCAGTCTAGATTGAGAGAGACAGAGCCGAATACAATTTGGGGCAATGTGGGTGCTTTGTGAAGGAATATATTCTAGAGAAGGCCAGAACACTAATGATGAAAGGGCATTTGAAGAAGTTGAGTAACCTTGTTTCGCAGAATGTGAACGGCAAGTAACAGTATATATAGAATATATTTCTTGAAATCTGATTGTAAATTATATATAAAGAGAATTTATAGAATTTTATTATTTTGCCTGTACTCCAAATGTTGGTATTTTAAGTTGGCCAAAAAACCTGGCTTTAATCTTGTTGGGCAAAATGAGGAGTTGTTTTTATGATAGCTGCCATCCTTAACTACAGATTTTATTCCGATGAACTTCCGTTATCTCAGTAACAGTATGCTTTCCTATCTTTTAGATAGAAGTGGACCTGTAATTAATTGTGGGTGTTTCCAAGTGTGAATGAGGAAACCCATATTTTATATGGGCACCAGTCTCATCTGCTAATGATAACATAGATGTATTCTCATCAACCGTATCTTTCATCATTGTAGACTATATTGTAAAAACCATAGTGGAAATGATGAGAGAGATGAAGAAGATGAGGAACGAGAGAGTAAAAGCCGAGGAAAAGTAGAAATTGATCAGCAACAAACTCAGCAGCAACTTAACGGAAACTAGGTATGAATGTTAATTATATAGGATCTGTTGTCAGGATATAATATCCACTGATAAATACATAACGAAGTAATGGTATGCAGTAAGATTTTTTTAATCCTAATGTGTTTAGTTAAGAGCATGTTACCGGAATGCTGAGGTTATATAGGCTTGTGTAGTTTTGTTGTTTTTTTTAAAAAAAAACTAGCCAGCTTTGTAACCGTAAAAACAAGCTATCTACTTTATCAATAAATGTAGTTACAATGTCGAATCAAGAAGATATTCTCACTCCTCAATAACATTATGTTGATTGTGTTCCCCTCAAGCATCATATTTTACATTTTCTTATCATCTTTTAAACAGGTTCATGGGACAGTTAGAAAACTGGGAATGAATAAGACATCCATAACTACTATTCTTTTTTCACTGTTTTCTAAAAGGGTTTGTAACTTTTTACTGCCCAACTCTTAGATCCTTCATTGAACTGCCTAAAAACATCTTGTTTATGAATCTTCTCTAGACGCTGAGTTTGACATATTGCTATTATGTAGCTGTAGTTTGCAGTTTCTGGGAAGCAATTGAAACACTATTAACCCCGTGTATAGTGTCAACAGTTAAAGCAGACATTGGAATGAAGTAAGCTATATTTCTGGACTGAACAAAGTTCTACTGTTTAGAGTATTTAAGTTTGTTTAGTGAATCATGCTCAAGGGAAACGTAAGCAAATTTTACTTTACAATGCAGACATACCGCTGGTGGCAACACATGGTAATTTGTGGATTTTTTTTCACACTCAAGTAATGGAGGCTAGAAATGAAGGGAACCTTTTTATCTTAGCTTTGAAAGCACATGCTAAAAGTCTCTTCCAAGAAGTGTGCTGAAGCTTTTCATTTGGTTCCCGTCAGAGTTGTTCTCACTGACCAGTGTGGACGTGGGCACTGGCGATCATGAGCTGTGAGCTCCAGTGCTTATGCCAAAATTCTCATGACAATACACTTCTTCTCTTTCCATGTTATATAAAGAGCTTCTGGCAAAATGATCGAATCCTTTCAAATTTAAACCAACATTTGGCAACTGCAAATTAAACCTCTTTCAGATTTAAGGGGTTACCACCTGCTAAGAAATTTAGACACCACATCTGAAACCTGTTCCTCTCAAGTGCCCTGTTGTGTGGAACACTTAACATATTGGCCCAAAGTATGTAAGGAGGTTTTGTGTGCTGTAGAAGTAAAAATCAGTCTTTGCATAAAACAGTATTTATTTTTAATTTTGTGACCACTATTTTAGAAACTTATTTAATATTTTTAATGTTTTCCATCATTGTTTGGTTATCTATTAAATAGGCTTTTGTGCCCTGCTTTTTTCCTGGTAGGGCTTGGTGTTGCTTTATTGATCATCAGAATAGCTTCTGAAAGCCTAAGAACCCAGCTATTTAGAAAGGATTTTCACACTGGCATTTCTAGCTAGTGATATTTTCTTCCACTCACTGTTGAAGCACATTTATGTATTTCTTTATGGCAAAACCAAAAAGCTTTAGTTGTGGTCTATCTAATATTACCATAGCACCTCAATACTAAGGGTAGGGATTCTGATTTCTGAACTGTTAGTTAGCCTACCACAATAAAGCAAAGTTGCAAATAAAAAAAAATCATGTTAACTTGACTGTATATTGAGAGATTCTGCAGCTGATAGAACAGCATTTTTAAATGTAACAGGTGGAAAATTACACTGTGCTTAGTGACTGAAGTTTTTAACTGCTAGTCCCTTTAAAAACACGTTTGTCAAGTGTGTATTCACACATATACTTAAATCAAGGGACTAAATGCTTGCTTTGTTTTAGCCATCTTTATTGTTATTTTTAGAAGGAAACTGGCTTTCGTAGTGGATTGCCCTCTGTGTTTTCTCTTGGCTTTTAATATGCCATCATCATGTGTATGTGATTAATTTTCAAAATTCATGACTTGAAGTGCAAGACAGATCTAAATGTTTGTTTACCAAGCTATGTGACTTTTCCCGAAGGATCTGTACTTTAATTCTTTACAACAGCTTAAAAAACATTATTTCTTAAATCTTTAAATCACTGTGTCTAGGTCATTTTTATATTGTGTGCCATAGAACTTACCCATGGAGAAAGAGAGCTCCTTCATTTTTGGACAACTACTGTAATGATTTTTTTAAGGAAAAATGAAAGGTGCCAGGGGTAATCATGGCCAGTCAATAATTACATAATGGACTTCAAATACTACAGCTGTCAGTTGACGGATTTGTTATGTAGTAAAATATATGATTTTGTATGGGTTTCTTCAGCTCTTTCCCTGCCACTAGCAACCAGAATAGCACTTTACCTTTTGGTTGGCTAGATAAGTGGCTGACTACATGTTTTTTTTCACTGTGGTGTGATTGGCTGAATAATCTTTCATTAATTGAAATATGAATTGAAGTCACATGAAAAATTACCTTTGGTTTTAAACCTACAATATTTTGATTGTCCATGTTTTCATCACATGCTGAGTAAAAGTGCCTTACAATGTAAAAATTGTACAGTACTTATGTTCCCAAGTAGCATCATCATCTTCTGGGTAGTAATTACATTGTGGTATTAATATTTAGAGAAATGGACCTCAGCAGTGTATTTACTGTGCATCTTTTAAGTCCTTAACTGTAGTTTTAATAAGCATGACATTATTTGATAAGTATATGACATTTACATCATTTCCAAAAAATACTGCCATGACTGTCTTTTATGCATATTTTAGCCTAAAATTTTGAAGTGTCTTTTCTTTCTTTCCTTTGTTTTTTCATTTTGTTTTGTTTTTTGTTGTTGTTATTGATATTAAACAGTGTAATCTTTGCAAGCATATATTGAAGATTATTCTGGAGCATTTATTGCCTTACCAGAAATGTTAGTAAGAAATGTTCTTTAGAATAGAAAGATAGACTTGAGTTTCTATACTTTAATAAGAGCTCTTTGTTCCTGGGGGGAGGGGGGGGGATTTTTACATTCATCTCAACTTATTAAAAACCCACAACTGAAATGAATTTTATTCCAAGGATCAGCAATTTTAGAATTTCAGATAGTACTTGCTCAGAAGTACAAGCTATTCAAGATATTAAGAGAATAACAAGATCTGTCGATCTACTAATGAATCAGAATCTATGTACTTGAACAAATGTATGAATTTCAAATATCTCAAAGCAAATGAAAAAGTGTTCTAGAGTGTTGTTGCTTTTTTAAAAAGCACTGAGGTTAGACCAAGGTATAGTTTGTTTTAACAGACATTTAGATTAATTATGAAGATAAGGAATGCATCATGGGTCAAAAATCAAACATTCCTCTCATGTTATGTATATTTTGTTCTTGTTATATTGGCTTTATTTTCAAAATTGTAGTTTGTAGTATTAGTTTCCTTTAATTGGTATCCTTGCATATACTATTCATTCAATAAATGAGTTATGACTTTGATATTTGTATGCCTTTTTTGTGGAAGTGTATAATGAAGTTTATTTGAATATAGCAATAGTATCATATTCCTTTTAGTCTGGCTTTATTTCAAGGTGAAATATCTAGTTTATTTAAGAATTTGTAGAAATCAAAAACAAATATGGGAAAAAAAGTTTGAATTCAGTTCAAAGTTTCACAATATTAAACTTTTTATTATGGCAATAAATGGCAGTCTTTTATTTACAATAGAATTGCATTACATCTTGGTTTTTTCAGTACATGGTTCAGATACCTACAGCTTAAATCATGTCTTTAGGAACCTAGTTAGAAAGTGATTTTGAAAATCAACACACCAAAACTCCTTGTGCAGTTTATCTGATAGATACCAGAATTGAAGGGTTAATACGTCAGAAAGAGATTCCATTTTATACACTTAACATTTACTCCCATTACCATGGACAGCTTGCTGCTAGTACAGTGTTCCTGTATTGCAGTTTATCATATCCAGGGCAAAAATCAAAATTCTAATTAGTGAGCTGGGCATGGTGATGCACGACTATAATCCCAACACTCTGGGAAGCTGAGGCGAGAGGACTGCAAGTTCAAGCTCAGCCCAGACTACTTAGTGACGAAGTGAGACCCTGTCTCAGAATAAAAATATAATTATAAGGGTTGAGGATAGGGCTCAGTGCAAAGGGCCTGAGGGCAAGCCCTGGTACCACATAAGAAGCTTTAATTAATGGAATACATTCATTTTATACACAATCCCTAATCCATATTCTTCCTCAGAGGGGAAGAGAATATCAAGCAACAGGTTCTGATCCATGTTGGAACATAGGGTGGTGTGCTTTTACCACAAATTCTACCGAGTAGTGCCTAGTACATGCGGGCATGTGTGTATTTAAAATACATTGCTGAGTTTCATTTGAATTGCCCCAATAAAACTATGGACATGGCAAATTAATGTGGTTTTCTTTAGCAAATCAGAACTGTGGCAGTTGAATGCTGGGCATGGTGGCACACGCCTGTAATCCCAGCACTTGGGAGGCTGCCGCAGGAGGATTGCTGCAAGTTCAAGGCCAGCCTGGGCTGTATAGTAAGCTTAAGGCCGGCCTAAATTACAGTGCAAGACCTTGTCTCAACAGAACCAGAAGAAAAAAAAAAAGAAAGACTATGACAGTTGGTTTATTGTTTTTCCAGCCACAGTCCCTAGCAATTACTAAGGTCATTACAAAGGATAAACCTGAAAAAATTTCCTGGAAAAATTCAGTGGCCAGAAAATGGCCAGTCCATCTTTTTAAAGAAAAAAATAAACCATTCTTCCATTTATGTTTTAGAGTCTTCAGTTGTGAAGGCAAAGTACTCTTTTTTATATCAACTAATGTTATATAACTTTGCCTTGTTCAGGTAATAAGGTAACTGGACAGTAAGGATATAAGGCCAACGTGTGTTCTTCTATTGTTTTTCTTTTTTTTTCAGCACTGGGGATTGAACCCAGGGAGTGCTCAGCTTCATCCCCAGCCTTTCTTTTTTCCTTAGGGTTGTGGTAAGTTGCCCAGGCTAGGCTTGAACTCATGATCCTCCTGCCTCCGCCTCCAGAATGGCTGGAGTTATAGGCATGTGCCACCATGCCTGGTTCACAAAAATATATTCTTGATTTTTATTCGGACGATAAAAACTAGAAAGTACCAGTTCCTGTGAAGTTGCTTATGGCATTTGAAAATTTTACTTTAGGAGACATGTTCTGTATATGGTTAGTGTACTAAAGTCAATCCCCCAGCCCTGGTTCCTTGTCAGAAGACACCAGATCCACAAAATTTTCAATTTATGACTTTGCCTATATCTCTGTGTTGGTATGTTTACTATGATTGGTGTAGGGGGATAGGGAAAAATAAAAGGCAGCTGAACAAAGAGGTATGATTCATAATATTCTAATAAAAAGACATACATGGAAACGAAGAATACTATTTGAGAGGGTAGCTTTTTCAGTGGTCCTGAGAGACTAGATATTTAAGAGAGTGTTAGGAGTGGTGAGACAAAAATAAACTATCCCATAATATGCACACTGGATTTAGATCTGTCTTTGAGTTTCTATAAAGTGATTTGTACAGAAGGTAATGTGTGTTTCTGAGTATTTTTGCAATCAGAACTGTTTATAGATTTCTTATTTATACAAGTAATGTATAGCCATGGAAAGGATTGAATTACTGGAACAATGTAGATGAACCTTGAAAACATTATACTAAGAAGACAGATACAAAAGGTCACGTATGATAGGATTCAATTTTTATGAAATTTCCAGGGACAAATGCAAAGAGATGGAAGGCAGATTACTGGTTGCCAGTAGCTACTGAGATGGGAAACTAAGGAGTGACTGTTAACAAGGTTAGAGTTTCTTTTTAGGGTGATAAAACATCTGGAATTAATGGTTGATAACTGCACAACTTTGTGACTATACTAAAAACCAAGAATTATACACGTAAAAGGATGTTTTGTTATGTGAATTGTAGAAAACTAATACAGTGTATGTGGTCATTGTAAAAAATTAAAATATACAAAGATATATGAAGCAAAAAATGAAAATACCCCCTTTCTTCATAAGCCTGTTCCCCAGAAGTATTGGATATGTATCCTGTTATATGCTGTCCTGTATATATATAACTTATATAGTTTTCTTTGTTAGGATAATGCTATTAATGTTAAAGTGCTATTAGGTGCTGTACTATGTTTCACTTGAACACATTGCAAGGTGTCAGTGCATCTAGATTTTTCACATGCTTTTTAGCAGCTCTGTAACATTGCATTGTATGGATGAGCTAGGATTGTTTTATCTAGTCTCACATACAGTATCCTCATGTTCTTATACAAGTAATTTCTTAGGCTAAATTTCCAAAAGTGGGACAAGTAAGTCAAAGGTATGTACAGTTAAAGTTTTGATAATTGCCATGCAAAAAAATGTGTACCAATTTAATGGTCCATCTATAGGGATTAAGCTTGCCTGCTTCTCCACTTCAGAACAGTGCTTTTTAGTGAAAAGAGGTGTGTGTGGTACCTTTTTTAATATAAATGCTATGGTGTTTTGATTTTGTTGTGATAGGTTATATCTCTAAACAACATATGGGTTATCTTTGGGAAAATAGGCAATATGTTTCATTTGTAAAATGATGCAATCAAAAAGTTTTGTTTCATGTGTATTAATTGTAATAATTGATCAATCATTTCCCTTTCTTTTTTGAAAAGAAACAGATTGTACATCACTGTCTACTGTTATCAGGTTGACCTACTTCTCCATGTCCAGGGTCATATGTGGCTCAATTCAGTACACATGAAGAGGTGGTGTACTGTTTTGCTGAACTCTTGGGACCATTATTCTATGACTGTGTCTAACAACTGGTCAATTCTGTGAAACAAGAAAAAGTCACTTGAATGTTTTTCTTTTAAACTACTTGTTTTGGCTTTTTATGAATAAAATCTAAGACTAACCAGGAAAATTGACTTTGCTTTTGGCTTATTTGTTGGAAAGTGACTTTTTTTTTTTCATTTAGTGATTTCAACCAACAGTTGCCTACGTGTCTGAAAAAAAATTATTACTAAAAATAACTTGGATACTCTCAAATTATGCCTGTCAGTCAGCATGGACGTTTCTAAATAAAGAATAAATTGTAGTTAAGGATGACTCATGGTATATGAAAATTAGATTTTTCTAATTCTCAAAAATATTTTGTGCTATTTAGCTTTTACAACCTTAATGAAACCATCTTATTGACAAAAAGCTTTAAGATAGAGATATAACATTACAAAAATAACTTATAATGTTTTACCAATAACCCAACCTTTGATCATGTTTCTGTCCACTCATTCTTTATGGGTTTGTTAAATAATGAAGTCTTTAAGGGGGCAACAAAATAGGGTGACTTCATTAGAGAGCTCTTTTTGTAACTTCGAACTGCAGCAATCATGGGGACTGCTGTCATTTTCATTTCAGAGGTTAACTCGACAATTTAACACAAAGGCTTATTTTCCACCATTCCTGATCCTTAAGGCCAATAGGCTTATGTTCTATATTTAGTATTACCAGGAAGCAATAAGTCCTCGGACCCTGGTCTCAGATGTTCTTGCTTACAGAGCAAACACAAAAAGAGTTTCTGAAACTTTACAGGTCAGAGAGCCAGAATTTTGGCATTGTCCTCAAATACAGCATTCTTTCTGGACATGCCTCAGAAGAATTGTTGTTCGACATGTCACTCTTTCCCATGTGCTCCAGTGGCTCAGGGCAGCTAGCCAGTGTGCTGTGAATAGAGGAATAGAGCATTAAAGAAAACATGTGTTGCTCAGGCAGAAGCCTTGACAGGTTTTATTTCTCCCTTGGGAAGAGGCAAGGAGGAAGAGGGAGGATCTAGGCAGTCTATACTGTGGCCCATGGAACACTTTGGAACTGGGTCACCTATCTCATGAAACTTGGAAATGCAGCCAACAGTTGGAAGGCCACTTCCTACAAAGATCAACACAAAACTTGAAACAGTCATGTAACTATTCATTTTTTTTCCTTTGATGCCCTCCTGCATTACCTTAATTCAACTCTATTACCTTAATTTTCACCCCTTCAAGACCATTCATTTTCTGACTCTAGTCCCTACCTAAGCATTCCTGGTTGTGTTAGTCTTCTGTCACTGTTACAATACCTAAAATGATAAATTTAGAAAAGGTTTATTTTAGCTCACAATTTGGACAGTTCCTGTCCAAAAGAAATTAGTGCATTGCTTCAGGGCTCTAATGAAGTAGCACATCATGGAAACTGGTCACCTTACCAGGCAGCAAAGAGGAAGAGACCAGGGTCCCATAATCCCCTTCAAGGGCTTGTCCCCAGTGCCCTAAGGACCTCCCAGTAGCTGCACTCCCAATAGCAGTACCCTGGGGATTGTGCTTTAACACGTGGACCTTTGAGGGACACTCATCCAAACCATTCCATTGACGTTCTGGTCTTTGCCATATTGTAGTATTCTCACCCTTCACCAAAATCCACTACTATAGCTGTCACCTGGCTGTTACTGAAATTCCATGCTAATTTCTACCCAATATTCTGGCTATTGAAGCATGAGTCCCAAACTAAATTGTCCTGACCTGAGTTTATGTTTGGTAGTGACATCATTCATTAATAGTATAGTAATTGGTTGCCTTCAGTCTCCGCATTGACTTGCTGCTAAGCTCCTCAGCATCTATCACTCTGTCTTTTGGAGCCATCCTCTCCTTATTGCTGTTAGGCTAATAGGGATTCTACTTTCTTTTTTTCACCTTTTGCCCAGATTCCTAACTTGCCAAAGTTTATCAGACTTTAGTTCCTTTGTTTGCTTTATTGGGCAGTTCTTGGCCTTGGTCTTCCTTCTTTACTCAGTCTGGATGTGATGGGAAATTACCCTTGGACACCACTGGCCTCGACTTCTCACTTCTCTCAGTTCTTTGCCACCCTGTCACATCACCACCATCGTCACTACCCCTGTCTTACTCCCATCCCATCCCCTGTTTACATCTGGGGAAGAAGACTTGCTAAAGAAAGTCATAACTATGCAAACTGATGCTACCAGTTAGTCTCAGCTTCTGTCAATCTTCAGTCCTTTACTTCCTTATCTTTCCCATTGTACTTAGAATCTGCTGCAAACATAAGCATGTAAACTCCAGAGTTTGGTAGTCTGGGTTCAAACTGCATGTAAGCTTGGTTGATTTATTGCTTGCCTCCACCTCTATTACCTATAAAATGCAGCTAAAGATAGTACTTCACTCCTAAACTTAGGAGGATTCGAGGAAGGGACACAGACTTGAGACTCCCCCCTCCCTCAATACTGTCCCTTGTACCTGTGTTCCCAGTTCCAGGTTTTACCTCATTCTCTCATCTATCTCATTTTCTTAAAGCCTAGTGTGCACTTGACATTTCCACTTCCATGTTTTTATTACTTGTTCCTCGGCCCACTGTGCCTCCTTCTGTCCAACCACGTGTATTTCTCAACTACCCTTAAAGTGTTCTGGTGAAATTCACCACGACTACCCTGGTATTGCCAAAACAAGTGAGCCTTTTCTTGTTCTTAAGTTACTTCTTGACTCTTTGTTGTCCTTGACAGTGCAAGAGCTGTCCTTTGATCTGCAAATCTGCTTTTGCCTGTGACCCAAGAGAAGGAGTAACACATTACATGATGGGACCAATATTGAAAAGTCCTTCTGTCACCTGGGGTTCTATATGGACTACTTACCTTACCTACTAGCAGAGATTTAATAGGAACGGACCTCACATCCGGTATTTCTTGCCAAAAGAAAGACCCTCAGATGTAAGGTGAACTGTGGGAACCTGGAAGGCAATGGAGTGAAAGAATTGAGAGAGAGAGAAAGTTGAAGCCATTATGTCCAGAAGTAATGGAGTTGATTGACCAACTTGCTTATGAAAAATACAAGGTAAAAGCTTGAAGTGCATGGGAAAGCAAAGTGTATTTATGTACATGTATACATGTTATTCTTATCTAATCAAAAGAAAGAGGGCTGGGGATTTGGCTCAGTGGTTCCAGTGCCTGCCTCACAAGCACAAGGTCCCGAGTTCGATCTCCAGTACCAAAAAAAAAGAAGGATAAAACACACACCTACTTATAGAACCTATGAGAATCACCAGATGAGCAGGGCTGAGATCAAAAGCTGGGGAATTGAACATTCCACCCACAAATCCAGTCGAGCAGCAGACAGGTGAAAACGGTACTGCCTTTCTGCTGGAACCCTTCTGCTGCATACTTACATGATGTCTTTCTCCAGCATGCAAGGTTCAGAGAGCCTGGCCCCTTTTACTGTGGTCAATTCTATTGTTGAAAAAATTGCAGCCGGGCATGGTAGCACATGTCTATAATCCTAGCACTCTGGAGGCTGAGGCAGGAGGGTCACTGCAAGTTACAGGCCAGCCTGGACCACATAGTGCCAAGACCAGTGCTACCTTGTCTCAAGAAACAAACAAAAGTCACCTCCTTGCAAGTTCTAGCTGTTGGTATTAATGGCAATGTGTCTCTTACTATAATTTTTTATTTAAACATTCACCATATTTTGTATCACACTTTCATATATTGCTATACATATTATTTTTACAAAAATAGGCTCTTCTACCTCCTAAGTTGTAATCTTTTATTCACTGAAAGATTAGATGTATCTTTCCAGGTCAGTGTCATTCTTATGGCTGCATAATTGTCCATTCTGTGGATGTCTCATAGTTCAGTTAGCCATTTCCTTATCATTGGACAGGTAAATAGTTGCCAGGTTTTGTTGTTGCTATTTTGCTGTTGCAAATAGTGCTGATATTTAATCACAGAGCAACAGCAGAGACCCCAAAATTGAAGGATAATCTACACAATGACGTGCCTGATCTCAGGAAAAAAGTCTTGAAAAACAAAGAAAGGCTGAGAAAACATTCCAGATTTAAACTGACTACAGAGACATGACACAAATGATTAAAATGGCAAGCAAAAGACAAAAAAAAAAAAAGATTTAGCGGGCCGGGGATATAGCTCAGTGGTTCCGGCGCCTGCCTTGCAAGCGCAAGGTCCCGAGTTTGATCCCTGGTACCAAAAAAAAAAAAAAAGCAAAAGAGGCATAACAACATAAAGCAAGACTCAAAGCCAGGCATGGTGGCATACTCCTGTAATCCTAGAACTCTGGGAGGCTGAGGCAAGACTGCAAGTTCAAGCCTAGGCTAAGAAACTTAACAACTTCGCAAGATCCTGTCTCAAAAAATAAGGCTAGGGATGTAGCTCAGTGTGAAGGTTCTGGGTTCAATTCCTAGTACCACAGAAAATAAAAGTAATGTTCAATTCTTCGTTGGATCCTGATTTAGGAAAAAAATTCTTTTTGCTATGAAGGATATTTTTAGGACTTTTTGCTAAATATAAATATAGATAATATTGTGTAAATGTTAACTTCCTGATTCTAGTCACTGGCCTGTAGTTGCGTAAGAGAATATCTTTGGGCCCACTATAGAGCTCCGTGCTCAGGGTGCTTACCTAGCATGCATGAGGCCCTTTGTCCTGTCCCCAGCACTGCAAAGGGGAAAAAAAAGAATATCCTTGTTCTTAGAAAACACCTACTAAAATTGTTTAGGAACAAAAGACTATTTTGTAGGGTCAGTAAACTCAAGGAACAAGAGTAAATCTGCAGGCTGCGGATTTAGCTCAGTGGTGCCACTGCCTGCCTCTCAAGCGCAAGGTCCTGATTTCGATCCCTGGTACCAAAAAAAATAAATAAATCTGCAGAGGCCATCAGGATATTTAACTCAAGAATCATATCTGGCTGGCCACAGTGGCACACTCTAATCTCAGCTACTAAAGAGGTTAAGGGGTGGTTGTTGTTTGGTTTGTTTATTCAGGGTGTTCTGTTTTGAAACAGGATCTCCCTATGTAGTCCAAGCTGACTTGGAACTCACTATCTGCCCAGGCTGGCCTTGAACCTATGGTGATCCTCCTGCCTCAGCCTCCTAGGTGCTGTAGTTACAGGCATATGGCACCTCTCCTGGCTGGAAGAGGTTAAAGTTGGAGGATTGTGAGTTTGAGGCCGGCGAGGATAACCTAGCAAGATCCTGTCTCAAAAAACAAAACTAAAGAGCCGAGAAGTAAGAGGACAAGCTGTTTGGGGGTCAGATGGGCTAGAGAGAACTTTCTCCATCCCAATCCTCAGGATGGCTCCCCACCTTTTCCACTGCGGTGTACCCAAAATAGAGGAAACTGATCTGGGCTGATTTCATCCTTCAGCTGTCACTGTTGTTTTGTTTTGTTTGTATCTCCTGTCCTCATCTGTCTTAGATCCCTCTTCCATTTTGTTGAAGTAACACTTCTTTTCTCTTTTCATTAATAGACAGGGGTCTTGCTGTGTTGCCCAGACTGGTCCCAAACTCCTGGACTCAAGTGATCCTCCTCCGTCCTCCCAAGTAGCTGGGGCTAGATGCACACCCCTGGGCTGACTCCACAGTTTTTTTCCTTACAGGATGCTTGTGTAATAAATGTCTAAAAATATTGCTGAGCTGACAATTATTGTACATAGTACTTCCTCCTCGAGTGACTGCTTCCTTAAAATAAATTCCTGGAAAAAAGTTCTTACAGCTGGGGATTTAGCTCAGTGGCGCTGCGCCTGCCTGGCAAGCGCAAGGTCCTGAGTTCGATCCCTGGTACCGCAAAAAAAAAAAAAGAAAAGAAAAGTTCTTAAGTCAAAGTGCATTTTTTTAAAAACCAGAAAATAAACACCAACTTTATTAATACAATAGCAACAGAAAGGGTTTCCAGTGTCTCAGAAGAAGAAAAATAACCTGAAACCCACACCACCTGGTGTTACAGGATTAAATGCTTGCATCACATTTACTGTTCTGATTGCTCCCTGCCACACCCCAAAGGGTTATCGAGGACAACTGCCATTACAGCGACATGCTGGGTTCTGGGTGGGGGGACAGCTTCACAGTAGGCACCCTGTCACATGAAAGGGACTTCTGCTAAGCAGCTCTTGGAGTAGAGAACACATCAATGTCGAGAACAGAGCCTTGCTTCTCAAGAGTTAAGAAAAACCATGAACTAACCTATCAGTTTTTCCTGGGTAGTCGGCCAGGGTGCTCTGTGAAGAATCCTCTTCCAAGCCCACCCCAAGCCCACACTGCAGGGAGGGGAGGGAAAGGGGGTGAGCCTGCAGCACGCTAGCGAGTGGGTACAGTGAGGCACTGGGCCCAGCTCTCTCTGCTGGTGGTTGTGGGTGTCTTTTCTGGCAGCTGCAGCAGCTTGATGGCGGAGGCAGAGGCCACCTCCCAATCACTTCTCGAATCCATGCTTTTTGCATTCATAGAAGAGGTCTGTCTTGGAGCTCCCCAAGTTGACAATCTTTGGGCACCCGTCTCTGTCCTCCTGGATGGTGCACTCCTTACAATAATAGGCATCAGAGACTCCCAGGCCTCCACAGATCACACAGCGCCCCTGGTAAGAGCCATAATTACACTCATCACATATTTGCACCAGGGTGCAGGGACGCACATAGGAGTCACAGATTACACATTTTTCACACAGTCTTCCAATGGCAACACCAGCCTGCTTGCGGCAAAAGATCAAATCTGGATGATGTTTAGCCATAACTCCTACCCAAGAGGGCTGCCGGTCACAGTGCATTTCTAAAAGCCCATTGATTCATACTACCAAATGCCTTGCAGAAAGTTATTACCGTGAACATGGTACCCAGTCTTAACAGTTGTGTGCCAACTTCCCATCCTGTTTCATATATACCCCTACCTATCCCCCACCCCATACCTAATTCTCCTTTTTTGCTTTTGATGCCACATTGTGGGTCATGAGATGAGGGAGCAAGCCTTTGGTGCAAGCAATCATCTAGGAGAGCTGTAAAAATGATCTGAGTGTAAGATGTTAAAGAAATAAAAAAGACCCGTTGATCTTACTCCCTACTCTCAATGCAGCACAGAACACTTCTGTGACTGGATGTGTGGCAAGAGCTTCTACAGCCGACACCAGCTGGATGTCCTGTAACTGCAGATAGCATCAGACAGAGTAAGGGCTTAGTCCCACAAGACTGCCCTGGCCCACTTGCAATGCCAATTGCAACTTCCAGGTTGTAACTTGCATTTTTGACAGACTAGCTATAAATGGGGGAGGGGCATCCCACAGCCCTCTCTTTGGTTTCAATGAATTTTCTAAGATTTCTCCAAAAACCAAAACTGGAAATTCCATTCAACCCAGCTATTCTCCTAGGTATCTTTCTGAAAGAATTAAAGATATCATATTACAGCGATCCATGCATACCCATGTTTATAGCAGCACAATCATAGCTAAATAGCTGGGGATTTAGCGCAGTGGTTCTGGCGCCTGCCTCAAAAGTGCAAGGTCCTGAGTTTGATCCCCGGTACCAAAAAAAAAAAAAAAAAAATTGGAAAAGAAAAAAAAAAGAATCATAGGTAAATATTGAAAGTGGCCTATATGTCCATCAACAAATGAATCGATAAAGAAAATGTGATATTTGTACACAATGGAGTACTACTCCATTTGAATCATTTGTAGGAAAATGGATGCACCTTGAGACCACAATGTTAAGTGAAATAAATCAGACAAGCTTAAATATTGCACGATTTCTCTTATATGAGAAACTCAAAGTATACATAAATAAAATAGCAAAATAAAAGATAGATAATAAGCAACAGGGAGATCTTTTGCAAAAGGGAAGGAGACTGAACAAGAGACGGAGGGAAGGGAAGAGAGGGAGAAGAAGGAAAGGGGATGAAAAAGAATTCAGATGTGTTATCTACATGTACCAACACCCTATGATGAATAAAATCAATGTGTACTGCAAACATGCACTAATAAAAATTTTAAAATTGCTAAGACAGCTCAAAAAATTCAGGAAACCATTTATGTTCACCAGTTTATTATAAAGGATATTACAAATGATGCAGATATACAGCCAGATGGAAGAGATGTGCAGGGCAAGGTATGGAGAGGGCACGGAGCTTTCATGCCGTCTCTGGATGCACTGCCTTCACAGCATCTCCATGTGTTCAGCAACCCAGGAGCTCATCAAATTTTACTGTTCAAGAATTTTTATAGAGCTTGACCTGTGTTGGTGTGGGGGGCTGCAAGTTCCAACTCTCAAATCACTTGGTCTTTCTGGTGACTGGCCCCATCCCAAGGTTATCTAGAGGCCCTGCCTAAAGTCATTGTGAACATAAACTCAGCTATGATCAAAAGGAGCTTTTTATAGGGCTGGGCATGTATCTCAGTGGTAAAGCATTCACCTAGCATGTGTCAGGCCCTAGATTTTTATCCCCAGCCCAGCTGCCACCACTTTCTGTTTTACTTTTCAGACTATTAACTTTAATGCAAGCAACAAGTACTTCTCCTTCTAGACATATACTTCCCAGTATGTAGCACTGTCATGACACATTATTTCTACTATTGCGTTTCTGACCCAAAATGGAAATTCAGCCAGGTGTGGTGGCACATGCCTATAATCCCAGCACTGGGGAGGCTGAGGCAGGAGGATCCCCATGAATTCGAGGCCAATGAGGGCTACATAGTGAGTTCAAGGCCAGCCTGGACTGCATGGTGAGACCCTGTCTCAAAAAACCAAAAAAAGAATGTGTGTGTGGGGGGGGGATTTTATAAATTTAGTCACTGGTAGCATCAGACAATCTCAAAATAGGAGGAGTTGTACCAAATAACTGGCCAGTGCCCTTCAAAAATGTCAAGTCATGACAGGCAAAGACTGAGATGAAGAACTCTTCCAGAACAATGGAGACTAAGGAGATTTGACAAAGAAACACTACATATGCTTCTGGATTGGCTCCTAGTCCAGAAATAGAGGACACAGATCCACGGGCCAGAAGAAGGGCTTCTCGCCTCTGTGCCCAGACAAAAGGGGGATTGAAGCAGTGTAGACAGGGATGGAAGGAATTGATGTGGTCCATGCTGAGTCCTTCAATCTCTTCATAAATTCATTTGTTGAACCTGTCTGTAGAATGCTGATACTGGAGGCTGAATGAGCAGCATTGTTCTGAACTTTACCGAGGGGAATAAGAGAGGAAGCCAACCTAGGACTCAATGGATTGTAGAGGATTTTGAGGGCTCAGTTAAGATTGAAGACCACGAATGTGTAGAAATACCACTCTCCATAGTTGTGGGATTTTCCCCAGCAGCACTACTGCAGCCCAATAGACAAAACAGGCTGTGGAGTTAATCCAGAGTGTAGCTTAGGCATCTTGGCAGAGCAGAACCAGGAAGGCTACAAAGGACTTCTAGGATGGTAGAAAGAGTCAGGTGATGGAACTGGGCAGTAAGGGAAGTCGGGAGCAGAGTAGTAGACCAGAGATCTGGAGGTTTTCTGAGTCCAAAGCACAATTAGGGTGGCCAGAAAGAAATGGAGAGGAAGCAAGTTGCAATCAGAAATTGGGGTCCTCCAGTTTAAAAGCTGCTGCCATGCATAGCACTGGAAAGCATCCTCCAGCTCAGCCTTATACCAGTGTCCGAGTACTACATCCCAGTTTGCCTGGGAAAGTCTCAGCTTCTATGTTTTTTCCCCAGCATTTTCTCCAACTTAGTAGCATCTGACCCAGATTTTTCATTTTCTAATAAAGTTTAAGTATTAATAGTTGCCTTGAAATAAGCTAGGATGGATGTAGTGGACTGCAAGTTTGAAATTCCAGTTTCTGCCTTGGTTTCATCTGCTAGCTTGTGAGATACATACACAGAGGACGAAGTTCACACTTTAACATGGGATTAAACAGAAATAACCAGTGATAACCCTTCTCCCTTCTAACCTTTCCCAAATACAATATAAAATACCTCCCTCTCAAGGACAGAAGCAGAATGTTCACTGATAACAGAACAAGGGCACTCAGAACTGCAAGGGTTGGGAACAAGCAACTCATTTCAGTACCAGCAGAGAGACAGAGTATTGTCCATTGTGTCCCTTGCTGAAGACCTGCTGTACCAGCCAACTGTACACATGCCAAAGCCTGCAAGATAAAGGAAGCTGCTAGGCCACCAGCAAGTAGGCCAGTGGATGCAGGAATTTCAATCTATACATGTATGTAAATATATTCAGGAAATAAATGTGGAGGAATCCTGCCATAGAACATATAGCTGGTAGTCTGAATGCCTTCATTTCAATGGTTATATCAGCCATTACATGGTGCAAATCCACAAGCCCTTATTTGGTAGTATTTTTTGAAATATTGCAGTCAGCTCTTTCCACATGAGTTCATAAAGTGCATAATTAATGAAAAATTAACCACCAAATTTGTTTCTCAAAATTGATGAACGTGTAATGTGCATGAAACATTTGTCAACATTTATCATCCATTCTCAGGGCATAGTGCTGATACTGACTACATGAAAACCGGAAAACATAAATCTTCTGAGTAAAGAGTAAACAGCATCTACTTCCAAGGTTTGTAGTTATTTTTAGATGACCATGCCCAAAGATGATGATTTAAGGAGATGCTGCTGCAAAGAGGATAATAACATATTGTTCTGTGAGTCATTTTTGTTTAGATCAAATGACTTTCTCAAAAATTCATTTGCTCATTTTCCATTTCAAACTTCCTTGCACATGACAAAAAAAAATGAAGCAATCCTTTTTTTTTTTTTGGTACTGGGGATCGAACTCTGGTCCTTGCGCTTGCGCAGCAGGTGGCAAAACCACTGAGCTAAATCCCTAGCCCAAAGCAATACTTTTAATGTGTAGTTCTATTAGCCGAACTTCACAAATAGTTAAGAGGTGCCCCCTTACAAATTGATACTCTTAGATGTACCAGTTAGAAAGTCAGTTCTATTAATCAAGGCTTGCCATAGAAGCTGAACCACCAGAATGTGTCATATATCTATATCTATCTATAGATAGATATAGATATATCGAGAGAGAGAGAGAGAGAGAGAGAGAGAGAGAGAGAGAGAGAGAGAGAGAGAGAGAGAGAGAGAGAGAGAGACAGAGAGAGAGAGAGAGAGAGGGAGAAACTGATTTTAAAATTTGGCTTACATAATTGTAGAAGCTGGGTGAGTCCAAAACTGGATGGAGTAGCCAGGCAGACTGGAGACTTAGGGAGGAGTGGAAGTTCCAGTCCAAAAACAGTCTGCTGGCAGAATTTCTTCTAAATCATGGAAGGTCAGTCTTTGTTCTATTAAGACTACCAGCTGATGACACCCAACCACATTCTGGAGGGTAATCTGCTTTACTCAAAGCCCACTGATTTAAATGTTAATCTCATCCAAAAACACACCTTCCCAGAAACATCTAGAATAATGTTTGACCCACTATCTAGGCATCACCAGTGGTCAGCCAAGCTGACACACAAAATTAATCATTACATCGGTTAGTTCCAATAATAGTTCGATTTTCTACTCAATTCACGGCATCAATGCTATAGAAATTTATTCTGGTGAAAGTAAAACCCCTGACATTGAGAAAGCTATTGTCAATTCAGTTTTAAAATTCAGCATGTAGGGTGTTTTTGCGGTGATATTTTTTTCATAAGAGTACAAATTCTGGAGGAGCACAGAAGCATGGTAAAAACATGATTCTTAATAAATCAAGAAACTTGTGAAGCAGAAACATAGTTGAATTGATTGTGGTGCAAAAATTATTCATAATTGTGTTCAAACAAATAGGTTACAAAATTGTTTCTGGGAAGGGAGAAATGGAGATCTTTTTTTCTTTTTTAGTTTTGCTGAGTGTCAAACCCAGTGCCTTGCACATGCTAGGCAAGTGCTCTACCACTAACTTACATCCCAAATCTCAGAGTAGATCATTTTTTAACAAAATGTGACAAAATATTATCTGTAGAATCATGAAAAAATTACTAATCATTTTCTTCATTTCATATTTTGTTTGAAAACAAATTTTTTAAAGTATGCATTTCGATTTTAAATGTAATGTCTGATTTTCAGTAAAACATTTCATTTATGACTCACATTTTCACTTAGCAAAAAAAAGCATTACATCTTGAAATTGCACTCTGTTGACTGCTTTCCAATTTAAGCACACACAAAAAAACTCCAAGTTGTCACATAGAATGACATGGCTGCAGTGATAATACTGGTTCTTTGTCAGTACAAATCATCTGGTTATAATCGCCTGGTTGCCAGTCACCTGATTATCACTGTTTATGTTGAATCTACTATTATAATACATGATTATCTAATTCTACAAGATTTAGAGGAAGGAAAGGCAAGCCGGAAGCAATCTGGAAGGATTCTGAATTGTTGAGTACCTAATTTATGAACAGATGTGGATTGCTGAATCTCCATGTGTCAGAGATTAAATATATAACCTGAAGTTTTCAGAATGAACTTCCAGATAGAATACATTGTTTATTAAGTGGATAAGTAATGAAAATATGCTAATATGAAGTTCAACGTCTATTCCAAGTAGGAATACATGCATGTATTTACCAAAACATATATTAAAAGTGTTCATTACAGCCCAAAGCTCCATGGAAGCTGCCCAAATGTCCATCAAGAGGAAAATGGGTAAGAAGTCTTAGAGGCTAGAGGGATAAATAGTGAAGAACTGATGAAGGCAAAACATATGAAGCACATGACATTGATATGATCATGTATCAAACCAAGTGTTTTAGAAAACATTTTGCATACATTCTTTTGTTTGATCCGCACCATGCCCTGTGATGACGGTACATCTTCACCTGTTACATGAGAAAACTGAAGCATAGAAAGTTCAAGGATCTTGCCTCAAATCACAGTGCTACTGGTAAACTCAGGATTTGAATTCAGATCTTTCTCCATTTAAAACCCGTATGTATCTTTTCCATTGTAGCCTGTTGCCGCTTCATAACAGAGAAGGCATAAAAACTAGGAAAGTATGGAGTTCACACATTCATACACACTGAAATTATAATAGCTAGTGTTTCTTGAGCACCTACTATGTGGCATGTACCATCGCAGGTGCTTTACATAAATCATTTTTTACAGTCCTCATACTAACCTTTCGCAGCGGGACTCATTCTCATTGCCCATACTGGCCCTGAACTGCTGGTCTCAAGTGATTCTCAGGCCCTTAGTCTCCCAAGCAGCTGGAACTACAGACATGCACCACAGCGCCTAGCTGGAAGAGACTGAAGTTCAGAGGAGTGCAACAACCTGACCAGTTTCTCCAATCTACAGCACGTCTCCCTCAGAATCCTTAGTAAGTGGGAAGCCACTGACCGAAAGGTGCTGGAGCTATACGGATGAGAACAGTGGGAATGGCGCCGCGAGAAACAACTGTTTGAAAGTAAGTAGCGGCAGATTTGTGGCCCAATCTCATATAGGAATTTGGGAAGGCAAAAATAAAGATCAGTAATAGCAACATTTCCCATTCATTTTATTTGCTCCTCTCGGATTTGTACCCTGATCCGGCTGCCTCTAGAGTTCTAGGTCTCAATTCTTACAACCAGGTAAGGATTTTGGAAAGTCCTGGGCCTCGAGTCGGGGAAAATAGAAGCCACAATGTAGTGCAAGGTCCTGAGAAGGGGATGCCTGGCTCCCGGAGCCTCATGGTGACTGGAACCTGAAGAACCAGCTCCTAGTTTAGGATCCCAGGAAAAATCCAGGTGAAGGTAGGTTTGGGAATCTGGACAGGAGGACAGGGTAAACAGGTATAGAGGCTGCAATGGGAAGCTTCCCCCTCTTCCGAAGGAAAATTCCCACAGCCACCTCTGGAGCTGGGAGGCGGCTGCAGTCAAGGAGAGCGCGCGGGCGCCGGCGTGGGCGGGGCGAGGGCGCCGGCGTGGGCGGGGCGGGGCGGGGCATGCTCACCAGAAGCGCGAGGCTGCGCGAGTGTTAGAGCCTCCGTCGGCTCTGGTAGCCTCCGCCGGCTTCCTTCTCCGCAGACTGCCACCAGCCCGCGCGCCAGCCGGCTCCGTTATGGCGGCTCGAAGCCCCAGCGTCGTGGTGAGCAGTTTGGCTCCGTGCCCAGTCCGGCCCGGCCCCGGCCTGCGCGGCAAGGCAGCGGCCCGGTCCTGAAGCGTGGGGTCCGCAGTGGTCACGGTGGCCCGGGGAACCCCGGAGGACGGGGGTGGTCACGGGTTCCCAAGTTTTGTCCTACGTCACGCGAGGGCGGCCTGGAGGACGCAATGGCGGGGTTCGGGATGGGTCTGTCCTCGGGACGGCTCAGGAGGAGAGGGCTGCGTGTGGGCAGAGACGGTGGAAATGGCGCTTAGGTTGACATGTGCCGCTCGCCAGCGTGCCGCGGGGCGGGGAGAAGCTGTGGGCTGCCTGGCGGCGACCGGGCGAGGCGAGGGCATGGGAGCTTCCTCGGAAGCCGCCTTTCCCTGGAAGTTCGGAAATGGCAGGGCGCCGTCGGGGTACCCCACGCGGGGCCCTCGGCCCCGAAAACGACCGCACGGGAGGGCACGCGGGGGACTGGGCTTTGCACTTAGTTCTGCAGATGCTATAATTCATATTTGTGGGAATGCGCATTGGCGCATTGGATGCCCACAACCACCTCGGTAGCAGTAACCATCCCTACCTTGCAGGCGAAGAAACTAATCAAAAGACAGGACATTTTCCCATCGCCCTCAAGTAGCAGGCCTTGAATTCAGATAATGCTTGAGCCTGAATTCTGTGCACTTTGATTGCTGCAGGGGATTTTTAAAAATGCGAATCAGGACCTTTCCCCGGACATTCTTGCCACAATCAACCCCTGATACTTTGCCTCCACCCTCCTTGATTTTGCTTTTCTTGAATTAGCCAAGCCATTGCCTCTCCCTCCCACCCTTCTACTCTTCCTTGCTAAAATAGCCAAAGTCTCCCTCATCCCCTTCCCCAGGCTAAATGCCCTAGTCTGCGTTATTATGGTGGTTGTCTTTGTTGACTTAGCAACTGTCTGGTTACCTGTGGATCGTCTCTTTCACTTTAACAAATGAATATTTTTTGCTGTGCTGGGAGCCCAAGACCTTATTCACTCTAAGCAAATGCTCTACCACTGAGGTAAAACCCCAGCCCCTAAACAAACTTTACAAGGGTAGGAGTTACCATTTGTAACGCCAGCACATGGCACAGTGCCTGGCTAGTGGGAAGTTTTCTTCTATTTTATTTAGTTAGTTTTCTGATACGAGGTGAGGTCCCATTGTTGTTGCCCAGAATGGTCTCAAACTCATGAGCACAAGCCACCCTCCCACCTCAGCTTTGTGAGTAATTGGGACTACAGGCTTGGGCCCTCAAGCCAGGCAGGAAGTTTTCAGTAATGGTTTGTTGAATGAGTAAGTAGTCACTTGATCCCTAAGAAAGAAAATATTCTGTTTCATATAAGGCATTGTGACTTAACGTAAAGTGCACAGTGTCCTTAATGAAGTCTGACACAGAATCCCACTTCCTTGGGCTGTTTAGCTGTGTGGCCTCTCTGGGCCCCTATTTTCTTATGTACATCTCAAGTAGTAGCTACTGGTGTTAGTGAAGGAATTGTAAGACAGTCTATGTGAATACACAGCCAACTCTTGCATGATCCCTGATTGGGAATAATAATAAGTCATTGTGTTTACATACATAGTCCTAATTAGTTTTCAAAACAACCTTTAACAGTGGTATGATCATTACCATTCTATAGAATAAGGAATCTGAAGCCTCAAAGAGATAAACAGACTTATTCTAAATCACAGAGCTATTGAGAGGAGAGGCTGGGCCATTGCCCAGTGATGCCTAACTGCCCAGGACTTGGGTTAATAGCAAGCATGTAGGGCAGGGAATAAATTTGAAAAAGGAAAAGTTCTAACTCAAATTTAGGCCTCTTCCCAGAGCCTATGCAATTAAGTGGTGCAGTAATATACAGTGGGCACTCAACAGAAGTAATGGCTGTTATTTTTATTCATTAGTTGAGGAAGTTAGGTAGATGCTTTTAGCTTTGGATTAATGATGCCTGCCCCAGTATACAGTGAATTAGATATTGCTAGAATTGGCTGTTAGTTTTGTTTTAATATCAAATTCATTGTTTTTTATTTTGCAAGTTCCAGGCCCCTTTTTAAAAATTTACTTCCCCTAAATTATCCATGTTAACAATAACACTTAATAGTGCTTACTGTGTGCTAGTTCCTTTTCTTTCCCTTTTTTTGAGATGGGGTCTCACTATGTAGTTCAGGCTGGCCTTGAACTCACTAGGCTTCCAACTTGCTGCATTCCTCCTGCCTCAGCCTCCAGTGCTGGGATTAAGGGTGTGCACCACCGTGCCCAGCTCTAGTTATTTTGGGCCCTTTTCTCTTTTTTGGGGACAGGGTCTCACTAAGTAGTTCAGGGTGTCCTTGAACTCACTAAGTAGCCCAGGCTGGCCTTGTGGCAATTCCTCTGCCTCTCAAGTACTGGGTGGGATTATAGGTGTGTGCCACCACTCCCAGCTCCTGAGCCTTTTACATATATTTACTGATTTGATCTTTATTTGTGTGGCTCAGAGGGATTAAGTAACTTGCCTAGGACCACTTAACAATGCTACTATTTGAAACTAAATTATCTGGGCCAGATTCTGCTCTTAACTTCTAAACTTTTTTTTTGAGGTGTTGGGGATCTAACTTAGGGCCTCTGAATGACAGTAGTAGATATTTATTAAATACTAGGTCTTAGGCAGTGTTTTGCAAAAATTATCTAATTAAATGTTCTAAGGTTATATAATAGATACCCTAGTAGGTAGACACACACTGACTAGTTTGACTAGAGGCACATATAGATACTAACTCTAAGTAATTTGCCCTAGATCAGTTTGATAAAATTGGCCTCCAGATCTGCCTGACTCAACCCATGCTGCTTGCTTGTCATTGTTTCAGAAAAATTCTTATGGATTTTTGTAATTTAAACATCAGATATGCTTTATGTGGATGTAGCTTCTAAACTCCAGGCTGGTAGTGGCAGAAATATAATACTGTATGTACTGAACTTAAATCTTAACTCTGCTAATGTTGTGTGTGCACACACACGCATGCACGTGTTCACACGCTCCCCTGCCTGTGTGCTTGCCTGATAGGGATCAAACCCAGAGCCTTGCATATGCTCTACCAGTGAGATATGCTTCAAGCCACCTGCTAGTGATTTTTAAAGAATTAGTAAAATGGTGTAATTATTTTTGCCCAATAGCATGTCATTGTTATGAATAGGGTTTAAACTGACAGTACTCTATAGATGCAGACAGAAAGACAGAAATTTTTTTAGACAAGGTCTTGCTATATAGCCCAGTCTGACCTTAAACTCACCAACTTTCTGCCTCAGCCTCTCAAGTGCTAAGATTACAGGTGTGCGTCACCACCGAAATTATTCTTTTGGACCACCAAGAAATGGAGAAGTTCAGTTTAGAGGTTTCTTTCTGTGAACTCAGTACTCTTGTTATTTATACTACAGATCCATCTTAATTATTTTTATCCATTATTTGTATCTGGATACTGCAGTAGGTGGAAAAAGGACCAACCAGATCAGCAGAGAAGTGTCTTTTATTTGTAAAGATGTTTTTGATTTAATCTTTTTTTTTTTGACAGACAAGGTCTGGCTATGTCACCCATGCAGGCACCTAACTCCTGGACTCAAGTGATTCTCCTGCCTCCATCTCTTGAGTAGCTGGGACTGCAGGAATGCAACCCCATGCTCTGTGGAATTTTTTTTTAGTTGTCTTTAGTTCATTGGGCAATAAATGGGCCATATCATTTTCTCCACTATAGTGAAGGTATCCCAGAAGTGTGCTTGTATTCTTCTACCTTTCTGTAATATTATGTGTATCCAGTAAGATTTATACACTATAAAGTGCCAGCCACTACCATTAATATTAACATGAGACTCAATTGTTATTTTGCTGCCAGTGGCCACCAAATTACTAACATTTAAAATAATGTGCTACTGATAATAATTCAAAGAAACACTTCAAATTACTGTGGAACTACCACTGTATTCATCATTGAGCTTCTGATGATTGATAGGTATAATTTTTCTTGTCCTAGTGAACGTGCCTATTTTTCCACTGTGCATATTAATAAAAGGAAAGATTATGGAGTTGAGTAAATTCATGTCCTTGTACATGTAATAGTTATGGGCTCACTTGCCAAAAGAGGGCAATAATTTATCCATAGGTTGAATAGTCAAGAATCTGATTTTAATTTTTTTTTTTTTAGCACTGGAGATCGAACCTAGGGGTGTTCTACCACTAACCTATATCCCCTAGCCCTTTTAATTTTTTAATTTTGAGACAGGATCTTGCTAACATGCCCAGGTGGAACTCAAACTTGTAGTCCTCCTTCACCCTCCCTAAGTGTTAGGATTACAGGACTGGCTCTGGTTTTAATACTTTTTTTTTCTTTCGGTACCGGGGATCAAATTCAGGACCTTGTGCTTGTGAGGCAGGCACAGTGCTACTGTGCTAAATCCCTGGCCCATCTGGTTTTAATTCTTAAAGTAGCTTTAATCCTTAAAAGGAATTTTGAACCCTTAGTTATATATGTAATTTATTTGTAAGACTGATATAAAATTGAAGATGAACATACTTAAACATAGTAGCTTAAATTATTTCCCCATTTAGGAATATCTTTCTCCATAAATTACAATTTTGGTTTTATGATATTTAGAGTCAGTACAGATTATCCCAAAGGGACAGCATATTATCTACTTTGATTTCTTTTTTGAGAATTTTAATGTGTATGAATTATAAAAGGTAAAATATGCTACCTAGTGATTTTTGGCCATTCTAGAATCTTGGAAATGTTATCATTCACTGGGAATAAAAACAAATGTATTTTATTTGTTATTAATACATCTTTTAATTCACCTAGTTCATTTTAAGAGTCACTTCCCCACTTCGGTTTTATCTTGTTTGGACCCATGAACATTATCGTTTTTTTGACCACAAAGAAACTTGAGCAATCCTAGTCATAGATAGTAAATTGTGTTGCAAGGATATATTAGCTTGGGTTAATTTCCTTGCTTACTATAATTTTAGGTAATGTATCTTTATAATTTAGAGTGCTGGGTTTGTTGGAAAATAAAATTATTTCAATAACATAATGGCAAAAAGTACTGATTTGATTCTACACAAAAGTTAGAAAAGTAGCCAAGCGTTGTGATGCACACATGTAATTCCAGCATTTGGGAGGCTGAGCAGGAAGATCACAAGTTTGAGGCCAGGCTAGGCTATGTATTAAAACTGTCTCGAAACTACCCACCCCAAGTAGAAAAGTAGAAAAGTATCTGTGTAAGATTTGATCAAACCCAGAGCTTTGCACATGCTAAGCACATGCTCTACCAATAAGCTATACCTCAAGCCACCTGCTAGTGATTTTTACAGAATTAGTAAAATGGTGCTTTTAAAAAATTTTTTGCCCAGTAGCGTGTCATTGTTATGAACAGGGTTTAAACTGATAGTAGTCTATAGTGCAGACCAAAATTACTCTTTTTTGTTTTGATTTGGTTTGTTTTAAGACAGGTTACTGGGTCTTATGGCTAGTGTCTAGATGTTCTCCTAAAGCCTCATGTGGTCATAGGTGGGGCTTTTTCAGAGGTGGCCGGATCTAGAGTGTGTGATGCTGGGATTGAGGGGGTATGATTATTAAATTAGTCCACTGATTGGGTTGGCGTAGTTCTGAGTGTGGATAATGGAAAGGCCCACCCTGGGTGTGAGAGCAACCTGGCCTAAGGGCGGGCATGTAGCCTGGATATAATATAAGGAACAGAAAGAGGGCTGCTGTTGTTGCTTGTTGCATTCTGCCTGCCATGAACTATTTTTCCTCTGCCATGCCACCCTGCCTTGGAGCCAGCTGATTATGGACTGAAACCTCAACAAACTGTCAGCCGAAATAAACCTTTCCTCTTTTAACTTCGGGTGTTAGGTATTTTATCTCACCAATGAAAAAAGTAACTAAGACACTGGGTAACCTTAGATTCTAGGTTTAACTTTAATGCCTGTGTAACTGCATTTGATAATTCACATTTTTGCAGGCTTGTCAAATTAGATTTTGGTACAGATTATAAATGTATTGTGGTAGAAGCAGAATCAGGAGTCAAGGGACGATATAATTGTGGCAGAAGCTATGAGTAATTGGGAGGAAGGAATGAGTCAGCTTCAGGGAAGTCATTTTGGTACTCTGGATCTTCTTGATTTTAAAGCGTTATGAAATAGTACACTTTCATTCCCGTCAGGTTATAGCAAATATTTTCTGATAAGCACAATGTGAATTTTATTGTATTATCTTATAAAACTAAACAAGGTCTTCTTTTCCCAAAATTTGAACTAAATTTCAGTTTATAAAATGTAAAAAGACAGTATTTCCTTGGTAAATATTCTTAGAATATTTCTGTACATAACACAAATGTCTCATTTCCATTTTTTGAGTAGTAAATATGTTCTCATATAAACACGAAGTAAATGTTTAGCAGGTATATTAGAACTTAATCTTAAAAGAGCTGGCATAATATTTTTCCCCCAAAATATATTTTCTCTTATAAAAGTAAAATGTTTTAAAACTATCAATATTGAATTCTGCTTGCTGCAGGGTACAAGAGGCTGACCTGATGTCTTAGTCACTTTTTTCACCCACAACTTGAAGGATGAGGTGTGTATTTTGGCTCACGTTTACAGTCCATCATCAGCGACCTCCAGGGCAGGGAGAGGGACATAGTGGAGAAGAAGCTGCTCATGCCACAGCAGCGAAGAACCAGAGAGTCAAGGAGGAGCTGGGGGTCCCAGGCCATTCCCACAGTGACCTACCACTTCCAACCAGGTCCCACCTTCTAACAGCAAGCTGTACGACCCCATCATCTAACCATCTTCTAAAAACCTCACCTCCTGTATGAGCACATGAAGTTCTTGGAGGACATGTAGATATAAACCATAACATCTCACCCCTGACTCCCAAAAGACTCATGCAAATCCCTTTATCTAAAATACATTTAGTCCATCTCTAAAATTTGCCAAAGTCCTAAGAGCATTGGCGAAAGTCCAAGTTCAAAGTCTCCTCTGAGACCTAAAGCAAACTCTTAGCTGTGAGCCCCTGTGAAAATAAAAATGAAAATTAAACATTCCCAGCATACAATGGCACAGGATAAACATTCCCACTGCAAAAGGAAGAAATAGGGGGATAGAAACCAGTGGATCTAGAGAAAGACTGAAACGCAGTAGGACAAACATTAAACTCTAGCTCCAGCACCCAGTCCAAGTTATAGTGAGATGTAAACTCCAAAGGGTTTGGGCAGCCCTGCACCTACAACACTGCATTAATGGCCCTTATGGCTTTCTCTTGGGATGGCTTTGCTCACTCCTTGCAGCTTTCCTCAGACTTTCCACATTCCTGGCTTCTCCAACTTCCTGGGGTCTCCACTGCACTCACAGCTTTACGCATTGCCCTCGGGGCCACACTACCTGGCCTCCCAGGCCTTCTTCCAAGATCTGGATAGATGTCTTCCTGATCCCACAACTGTCACATACTGCATGCCTGTAAAACCAGTACCATGTGGCTGGGGATTTAGCTCAGTGGTTCCACTGCCTGCCTCGCAAGCGCAAGGACCAAGGACCCGAGAGTTCCATCCCTGGTACCAAAAAAAGAAAAAAATCAGTACCATGTGGGTGATGCCAAGATCTGCATGCTCCAGCAGTAGCCAGGCCCTTTTAAGTCATGCCTGCAGGCGTCTCTGAGTGCCTGGATGGGTAAGCACTGTGAACCAAATCCTGGGGAACAAATTCCCTAGGCTGCCATTCTGGAGCATGGTGCCCTGGGGCTCTCTCTCAAAGCAAAATCTTATAATTTTGAGCCTTTGAAGGGTAGGGCCTTGCTAATTCTTGACATGCCCTTAAGCCATTTTAAAAATGATAATCTTTTCAGCATCCAAGCTCTCTTTTGCCCCATCTTTACAAGTGCTTTATTTCTGGCAAAAGTGCAGCGTTTTTAAGTGGGATTTTTGTTGTTGATTTTCAGTGTAAACCTGGCTAAGAGCGAGACCCCAACAGTATCCATGTCACAGCCCCAGCATTAGGCTGCCTTGAAATTTCTTCCTCCATCTTAATTAGCCCACTCCTCTTAATCTTACTCTCTTGCAAAGTCTCAGGACGAGAACAAAATGTAGAAAAAATTTCTGCCAGAGCATAACACATGTGACCTAGAGTCCAACTGCCAGTGGAGTTCTTCCCACCTGAAGCCTTCTGAGCCTGGCCTATGCAGTCTGCATTTCTATCTGCATCATAGTCTTCTGACCAGAATCTCCCTTCTTCACACTCAGCTTACTGCATTCAAGGGGTGCTTCTCCAGCCAGCATTTCCAAAATTTTCTGAACTCCTGCGAACTTGTTCCAAAGTCTTCTAAACAACTTGATTGGGTAGTGTCACACCAATGACCTCACTTCTCTGGTAAATCTGTCTTAGTCTACTTTCTCATTGCTGAGACACAAAACCCAACATCTACAACTTATAGGAGGAAAGGTTTATTTAGGCTCATATTCAGAGTCCATGGTCACATGGCTTCAAACAGGACAACATGGCGGGAGGGGCATAGAGGAAAAGCTGAGTATGTCATGGTGGTGGAGAAGTGGAGAGTCAAAAGGGCCTCGAAGGGAGATACCACCTTTCAGTGATCCACCTCTTCCGACCGGGCCCCACCTCCGAAGAGCAAGCAGAAGTCCCTCCTTTGATTGCATGAGGCTTTGTGGGGAAAATCTAGATGTAAACTGTAATACCCGACAATACAAAAAATTCCACCAAAATCCAAACGCAAAACAGAGTTTTAGGGACTGAACAAGAGACAATGTGAAATGCAAATTTTTCAGCAGTAGAAACCTCAAAATATAACTCAATTCTGTGAATAATACTATGTCTTACATATTTTTTTAAACTTATCGAAAGTCAAACCGTTTCTCCTTAAGCATCCAATACAGTGCTAATGTACTGAGCATTTAACATAGGGCCTCATAAGTGCTGCACCACTGAGCTATACTCCTAGCCCCCTGTAAAATTTATTTTTGAGATGGAGACTCCTTATGTTGCCCAGTTGTGCCAGCCTCTGGAATTGCTGGGATTACAGGTATGTGCCACCACACCTGGCTTCATTTTGCTTTTTTGGTAATTTTTTTCCTACTGTAAGATGAGAGGCTTTTTGGATTGGGGATAAAGTGCAGCAGTTGTTTGTTGTTATTTTGTATGATATTTTAACTTCTTAGAATGTATTCATTTTTAAAAATAAACTTTCAAGCATACTCAAAGGGAGATACAGTAATATCTATATATCTATTTATTTTTAAGATTTTCATTTAGATTTTTTTTTTCCGGTACCAGGGATTGAACTCAGGACCTTGCGCTTGCAAGGCAGGTGTAGAATATATATATATTATTATTATTATTTTTGGTACCGGGGATCAAACTCAGGTCCTTGCGCTTGCAAGGCAGGCAGCAGAACCACTGAGCTAAATCTGTGGCCCAGTATTCATTTTTTACTGAGATGGAGTCTTGCTGTGTTGTCCAGGCTGCCCTCCAACTTGCAGTCCTTCTGCCTCAGCCTGCTGATTAGGTGGGATTACAGGTGTGCTTCACCATACCCAGCTGAGAATGCTATAATGAATCTCCATATGCTCATCACTTAGGTTTAAAATATTATCAACATTTTGCCACAGTTTTCTTAGCACTTTAAAATTTTTCTTTTTCTCTTTCTGACTTAAAGGAACTTGCAAATCGTGTTATTTTACTTCTACAATCTTGATTATTCTTCTGTAAGATATATGATTTTCCTAGGTGGCTGTAATTTATTGTATCTCCAAAGTTAATAGTTCTTGATGTCTCATGCCTAAATTTCTCTGGTTGACTGAATCATGTAAGTCTCGTCAAATATTTATACCCCATAATACTCTAATTTGAAACAGCTATATTTCTTTTTCAGATTAGTGATGATGAACCAGGCTACGACCTAGATTTATTTTGTATTCCTAATCATTATGTTGAAGATTTGGAAAAGGTGTTTATCCCTCATGGATTAATTATGGACAGGTCAGTAAGATCTCCAATCGAAGTGTATAAAACATTTTTGTCATGTATTAATTTCAAGTGCCAGGAGGTGTTGAGTGGTTAATGTGAAACTAGGCCAACTTGTTAAATAATACATGCTTTCTATTTTTAAAAGTCCTCTTTACAAAAAAATAAAAGCAGAGGGAGGCCTTACTAATTACCCAGTATAAGGCAGGGTGTGGTGGAAATCTGTAGGGAATAGAACAAAATGAAATCATTGAGGGAGGTTGGAAGAATGAACTCTAATCAGAATCTTGGATTTCCCTGTCCTGAGCAGGGTAATGGGTTGAGTTTGAAATCCCATGAAGGCAAGGTCTGAGTTTGATTATTGTAAACACATTAGCTTGAACATTTCCCCTTGAATTACAGTGAAAAACTTTAGCATTTGAACACTTGCCTTGTGTGTTGGGCTATTGTGTTTTCTAAGTTGTAAAATTATACCAGTGTATTGCATTATAAACATCCCACCTATGGAGGCTATGCATAAGAAGAGGAAGCTGGAGGCATGGGAGCACATACCTGTAATCCTAGCACTTAGGAGACTGAAGCAGGAGAATCATAAGTTTGAGTCTTGCCTGAGCAGTTTAGTGAGATTTTGCCTCAAAATGAAAAATAGAGGGCTGGGAATATAACTTTAGCAGTAGAGCACCCCTGGGTTTTATCCCCAGTGCTGCAAAAAAATAAAATAAAATGAGAAAAGTTCTCTAAGCCTTCTATACATATTCCTTCCCAGATGCTGGCTGTGCACATATACTATATGTAAATGTGCATATATTGATATTTTAACACATGAGTATATACAATCATAGTACTGAAATTTATTTGAGGTGGTTTGTTTTGTTTGGGGATCGAACTCAGGATCTTGTGCTTGCGAGGCATTCTCGGTGCCACTGAGCTAACCCCCCCCGCCTGCCCCCCGCGGTGGTGGTTCGTTTTTTGAGACAGGGTCTTGCTCTGTAGTCAGGGTGGCCTCAAACTTGAGATCCTCCTGCCTCAGCCTCCAGAGTGCTGGGATTATAGACATGTGCCACCATACCTGGATTTTTTTTTTTTTTAGTATCATATATTTTAGTATCTCATTTATGGAAATTCCTAATTGATTTAACCAGCCCCCTATTGATGGTCACTTAAGACCTCTCCATTATTTTGCTGTCATAGACTGTACCGGGGGAACATCCTTTTACACAAATTTTAACCGGTCCTTGCTCAGCTTTACCTAAGTGGATAAATTCTAGGTCAAGTGTAAGGTATTTATTGAATATTTTGGTACTGCTAACTTATCCTTTCAAAAGTCTTATCAGTTGATATTCCCATGAGAATGCTGTTTTCCTTACAGTCTCTTCTAATGATGTATATTAAAGCATTTAATCAGAATTGGTGAGTCTAATAGCTGAAAATGGTATCTTGTTTTTATTTGCATTGTTAAATTTATGGTAGATGTTATAGTGTACCTGATTTTTGACAGTATTGAATTTTAATTTTGCGTCGTGAAAGTGGGATATCCTTTATGGGGACAAGGAATGTGTTTAATGGATGCTTAATGCTTAAGAGATAATTTGTTATCGAATTTAAATGTGTGGAACTATCTTTTAAATCTCTAATTTTATTTCTGTAGGACTGAAAGGCTTGCTCGAGACGTGATGAAGGAGATGGGAGGCCATCACATTGTAGCTCTCTGTGTTCTCAAGGGAGGCTATAAATTCTTTGCTGACCTGCTGGATTACATTAAAGCACTGAATAGAAATTGTGATAAATCCATTCCTATGACTGTAGATTTTATCAGACTCAAGAGCTACTGTGTAAGTATATTTGATAGACGATTTTAAAAATGTGGCTCTGGTTTGGCCTATATTTTCTTTGCAGCTCTGTAAGCTCTACTTACACATTCATTTCACTCAGTTATAGTGGGCTTTTTCTAACATATTCATTAGCACTTTATATTAAAGCGAATATTGTCTTTTTCAAACGATTCACCTAAGAGGGCTATGTACTTATTTAACAGGTTTTTTGTTGTTGTTTTGGCGAGGGTTTCGTGCTTTTGTTTATTTTTTTATTTTTTATTTTTTTGGTACCTGGGATCGAACTCGGGACCTTGCGCTTGCACGGCAGGCGCCGGAACCACTGAGCTAATTCCCTGGCCCTGTTTATTTTATTTTTTGAGCCTGGGATCTCATGGTGTTTTCCAGGCTAATGTCAAGTTACTTACTGGGCCCAAGCTGTCCTCCCACGTGAGTCTTCCAAGTGCTGGGAGTACAGGCACATGCCACCACGCCTGACTTTGTATTGGTATTTCTTGAAAACTTCTTGTAAGAATTGCTATTGAATCTTGGGGGGACACCTTTCTGACTAAGTGGTAACGGATGTTCTCTCTTGGTGGGAATCATAAGTCATTTGGAGGTAGATCTAGTTTCTAAGGTTAACAATTTCTTCCCAGAAAGCAGAAGCCACTTTTGACTCTCAGTCACTCTGCCTGTGTCACACAATCTGAAATACACTGGAATATTGACGCTGTGATAAAACAGAACCAGTGTAATCTTTTTGTGAATTTTATCATCCACAATTTCTTTGTGTGAATGTTTGATTTTTATTAGTTGTATTACTTTGTATTTCTTGTAACTTGCTATTTTCCAAAGTAGGCATTTCTTCTAGCATCTTCAAAAATTAGATCAAAAGTCCAGTGTTTGTTCTTTCATACATCAGTGTTGTCATACATCTTTGTAGAAACTCACTTTTGTTCATGTTTTTATTGAGAGTGAGAACACTTAGCAACATTTATCTTTCAACTTTCATTCTCTCCATGAATCATCTATTTGACCCAAGTCTTAGACCTATTTTTTTGACTAGGGCTTAATCCCAGGGCCCCATGCATGTTAGACAGGGGCTCTACCACTGACCTACATCTTCAGCCTGCTTTTTCCACTTTTAGAGTCTGATTACCATTGTCATTTTTTCCAGAGGACAGTTTTTCTTCAGTCCTCAGTGAGTGAGCTCTGTGCATGGGCTTCGGAGGAGGTCAGGAGGCAGTGCAGAAGGTCTGGACAGGAGTGTGGCTGTCAATCTTTTTGGGCCTCACTGTGAATGGCGCCCCCCACCCAGTGATGCAGCTTTGCATACAGCTTGGCAAACACATAGATATTGCTGACACTCCCTTGGAAAATGTCCTAGATGTCTGTGGCCTCTACTGTCTTTTATTTTTTTTTCTACTATCTTTTAAATGACAGACTTTTTTTTTTTTTTGGTACCGGGGATTGAACTCAGGTCCTTGTGTGACAGACTTCTTAAAGGCCTTGTCCTTAGGCACACATCAGGCACAGTTTGTGCAGTGAATAGGCTGCTGGCATGACCATTGTTTCTTTATTCTTTTTTGTTATCTTGGAAGCAGGAACATGAGAAAGCTTTTTCTACGTTTTGGTCAGTCCTATGGGTTATTGCGCAGCCGTTTAAATATCATCATAGACACTTTTTTGTCCCATTAAATAAACACTTTATGCCCACATATCATCACAGTAATTCCTACTTATAAGCTCCTTTTAACTTTTCAAAGCCTTGCTTGAATTAAAGACTTAAACATAAAAAAAAGACTTAAACATAAAACTTGGGTTCTTACTTAACAGAAGTTACTGATTTATTCATTGGTTGATAATTTGCACTAAGACTTAATTCTAGTCAGGGTAGCTGCAGGCATTAGAGCTGAACAGCCTTTAACATTGTCGCTTAGAGTCCCAGCAGGTACTTAGACAGCCCATGATAGGATTTATCTTTTTGGTCTTGTTTAGCAAGCCCCATGCAAAATATATCTTGTTTCCTTATGAATCCTATCTGAGCATATGTGCCTAATGTTCTTTCTTGTTTCTTTTTTTTTTTTTTGCAGTACTGGGGACTGAATCCAGGGCATGCTAGGCAAACGCTCTATCAATGAGATACATCCCTAGCCCATTTTGAAAATTTTGAGACAGTCTCACTAAGTTGCTCAGGCTGGCCTTGAACTTGGCATCCCTCCTGCCTACCTGGGATTAAAGATGTGTGGTGCTATCCTTGGCTCAGACTATTTTTTCTTTAGGAAGCAAAAACAAGCAAAAAATGGGCAAGAATTTAATATTTTTCATTTAAAACATTTTATAGTTGTAAAGGCATTTGGAGTGATGGAAACACTTTGACATTTTAAATCCTTTATTTACTTTTATTTTCTTCCCCATTAGTTTTATTATTTATTTATTTATTTTTGGTACTGGGGATTGAACTCGGGACCTTGTGTTTTGCAAGGCAGGCGGCGGAACCACTGAGCTAAATCCCCGACCCCTTCCCCATTAGTTTTAGATCTTAGAGGATTATTAAACCATGCTCCTCAGCTAATAAAAAGCATGAAATCTGAAACATAAGTAAAGCATATTTTTATGTAAATTTTTGCATAGGAAAAAGGAACTGTAATATGTTATGTAAAATTCTGTATAGATTTATTACTAAGCAGTAGAAATAAGAGAAATATCCAGATACTCTCTATTGATTTGAGATAACATTTCTAACCTATTTCATAATTCAACAGCTTATCATGGAAAGTATTCACATATGCATATTAAAAACCAGGCAGCTTAATTTATAAAAGCATAAAGTGGAAATTTTAAATTGTAGCATGACTATCATTGATGTCAGTATGATTTTTCTTTTTTTTTCTTTTTTGGTACTGGGGATCAAACTCGAGACCTTGTGCCTGCGAAGCAGGCAGCGGAACCACTGATCTAAATCCCTGGCCCTGTGTCAGTATGGTTTTTACATACTGATCTTGCCCGGTTTGAAACAGTGTATCAAACGCTGCCTAATCTGTACTGTACTAATCCTAAATAAATGCTCCATGTATTAAATATTCCCAGAATATATAAGGAAGCATTATAATGTCAATACACTCATCTGTTTTTTCTTCCAAATAAAAATTTTATTTTCCCAATTAATAAAATACAGATTTATTACTTGAAAAAATACAATTGCAGAAAATTATAAAGGAATTAAGTCTTCCCAGATTCTGCTACCACTTTTTATACCTACTATTTTAAAGCGTTTTTTCTCTGTACAAATACACACATATTATAGTTTGCATGCTCTTAATCAGAATATCTAGACAAGATTTTGTTTATCTAATGCCTAGGTGAGAAATAGCCTGAAGATGCCAAATACCATATGTCATTAAATTAAAGATACTACTAAGACTTACCACTATTTTTTGTATTGCTAAGAAAGAAAATATTTCTAGTTACAATTGTATGGCACCATCAGTTGTAATGTTGACTTCAGAGGCATTAAGATCTTAATGTTCATCTTAAAACATTGAAATATAATACTATGTATTATTATAAATATATTCATTGACCTTTTCTGTCCCTGAGGCTCTATGATATTCAGAAAAATGAAACACTTGATAAGTATGTGAACATATTTTCTCTGTTGTGAGTTTTACTGCAATTTTTAAGCAATATTTTTACTAAGGGCTGGGGAAGTAGCTTAGTAGAACCACACCTACCTGGCAAGTACAAGGTCCTGAGTTCGATCTGAAAAGAAAATAAGTGAAGTAATATTTTTGCTAAAAGAGTTGAATAAAAAAGTAATGAAACCTCAGGAAGAAAAGTTGTTAGATGAGTTAAAAAAAAATTTGGTGTTGCCAAAAAGAAGATCCAGGGGCCTCCTGCATAAGTACATAATCTACCACTGAGCTATACCCCTAGCCCCAAAACTGGAGTTCTGTTTGCTTCCTACAGGTGTTCAGATTCCTAGAACTGGACAAGCAGGAACAAACAGTTCTTTCTCATTAGCCTTGATTTTTCACCTAGACTATGAGAGGTAGGTATTAAGGTTATGTATTTGTAAGCCAAAAGAGCTTCTCTGGAAATTGCAGGTAGTTGACACCCAGTTAAGGATAGCTTGGACTCTATGGCTGGGAGGAATGAGAAGAGACAGTAGAGGGGTGGATAGAGCAACTGTGGTGGGCCAGTCTCTCCCCTCGGGTCAGTCCTGTTGTCCCACACTTCACTGTAATTTAAGAGACCCCTCAGTAAAGGAATATAGTGGGAGGCTTGTCTACACGGGAGGGGAGGCAGGGAGTTCAGTGCAGTTCCTGTGGGCAACCAGGTAGGGTAATTTATTCATGCATTCCATTTCTGTGATTTGGTCACATAACTATAATTCAGCAAGTAGACTGTACTGTTACTCTTAAATGAATCTTCTTTATTAGCCTCCATTTAAAAGGCTCTTTCCATGAAAAAAGTCTCAAGAAATACAAGCTAAAAACCTTGGGGCCAGTGAGAGTGGAGGTTTGCATGGTAGTAGAGAACCAGTGTCTTGTGTGCTTAGAGTTCTCTTGTCTCTTACCCATATCATCACAGCCTTTGGATCACAAGTATTTTTCTGTGATTCCACTCAGTAGTTACTTTTGTCCTTTTGTCTCTCAAAAAAAGCAATTGAAGTTGGACTGTAATACCACATTTCTACAGAAGATGGCACTATTTATCAAGGTTTATAATGGAAATCAGCATGATTGACTAAGGCTTCAGGTTTTATTTATTTTTTTGGTCATTAATCAATTCTGTATTGAAATGCTGGACTTTAGTTAGACTATTTCTCTAAGATGAGAATAACATGCAAGGCATTTTGATACCATAGATACATTAGTTTACAACATGGAATATTTGCTGGGGTGGAGAAGTTGTTTTTGATGTAGGGGATGGAACCAGGGCTTCACACATGTGAAGCAAGTACTGTACCAGTTATACCACTGAGCTGCCCCTGCAGCCCAACATGGGTTGTTTAAATGCCAAATAAAACGGTTTCATAGCCAGCACAGTGTTCCATGACTTGGTGTTTTTAATTACCATTGTTTGATGTCAGTGTATGTTAGATTAGTAGAGTCTTTTTAATAGCTTTATAGTATTATTGTGTAGGTTAATTTCATTAATTTATGTAGTTTCCTGTTAATAGACATGCTGGTTGTTTTCAGTGAATTAGTGAACATCCTTGAATGTACTTTTGCATACTTGTGCGTGTTTTTTGTAGCATCATAACCTCTAAGTAGGATTGCTGGACCAAAATAGAATGCGTGTTTACAGTTTTTCGTAGATATCACTATATCCTTTTCAAAAGAGGTTGTGCCAGTTTATGCGCTCACCCACAAGAGTGCCTGTTTCCCCTCAACATAGCATCCATCAGACTTAATTTTGCAAGTCTGGATGGATGGAAAGTAGAATCATGTTTTAGCATTTGTTTCCTCAGATAATATCATTTTATAAGTTAATGTCTTTGTTCTATAATTGTCTATTTGTGTTTGTTCTCCATTTTCCTATGGGTTCTTATTTGGGAGTCCAGTGTGTATTAGGAATATTTGTTACAGTTCTTTTTAGTTTGGGTTTATATCATGCCTGGGTTTTTACCCTTTCTAAGAATGTGAAAAAAAAGTCTATTTTCTTCAAGTCTGCTTATGACTTTATTTTTTATATTTAGATTTTAATCCATCTGGAATTTATTTTGTGCATGCTGTGAGGTAGGGACCATACTTTATTTTTCCCAAATGGATAAGTAGTTGACCGAACACCATTTATTGAATAATTCATCTTTTTCTAACTGACTCTAAATATCATCTTTATCATGTACTAAATCCTCATATGTTTCTGGTCTGTTTCTGGGCTCTCCTTTGTCAGTTACTGTGCTGACACCACTCCATGGTAATTGCTGCAACTTTATGGTGTGGTTTGCTGTCTGGTAGGGTAAGACCGAGCTCTTCAGTTTACCCACTTTTTTACCCCATTTTCTGTCTTGAATCCAGCACATCCAAATTATGGTTATTACTACCAACTACAGAAGATGTTGAGCATTCCCCTTTGAAACTCCTGTAAGGATTTCTACTAGATTCTGTAATAGTAGCAATGAGAGCCTCAGATGTATGCCCTGAAGGACTATGGATCAGAGGTGGTTTTCTAGGACCAGGTTTGCCCTGTTGAACATTACCTGGTTCTGGGGTACCCCCCCTTTTTTTCTAGTTCTGAGGATCGAACCCAGGACCTCGCACATACTATGCAAACATTCTACACTTTAGCTATATCCCCAGCCCTGAGGCTAGACTTTTGATGAGACATACCCTTGGGATCAGATCTGATATTGACCAGCCCCTATAACTTGCTTGACTACAGAATGGTACAGGGCCAGAACCAGATGCCTGTCATGCTAATAACTTCCTGTGTGGTTCAGAAGTGACTGTGACTGATGATAGGTGGTTGCTGTGATACTGTGCACTCAAAAATGGGTGTACCCTATTTTTAGGGCTCTTAAAACCATCAAATTGGCAACGGCCGATTAAAACTTTTAATTTTTACTAATCTCTACTTGAAAGTTACCTGGTCATTCATTTCTGGAAACATAATTCATATCATTTAGAATGTCATAATGCTGTGGACATTAGTTAGCTAACTTCTTAAACCTTGTAGTTCCCATTTGATAATTTGAGGTATGTGTACATAAGTGGGTAGATATATATATACAGTGTTGTTTTTTTTTCTCTCAAACTAGAATGATCAGTCAACAGGGGACATAAAGGTCATTGGAGGAGATGATCTCTCAACTTTAACTGGAAAGGTATGTATCTTGAAGGGGAAGAAAAGAACACTTTACAGCAAGAGTCAGTAACACTGTGGTTTCAGTCAATCACTAAGGCAGCTTACATAGCATCATTAAACAAAAAGGTTATTTAACCCGTGAAAACATTGTAGGTTAATTATCTTTCCCTAGGTCATATAGCCAAAAGACAGCAGAATCTGTTAAACTTAAAAGGCTAGATAGCCTGGTATCTAGCACTGTTCTCTATATCTGTCAGAATCTAATTTGGGATCCTTCAAAAAATACAAATTGAGGGAAGATGGCTTTCTCTTTAAGCATACACATAGTTTCTTAAAAGATAGAGACATGGTGTAGCGTAGTGGCTGAAAGTGTGAGTTCTAGAACCTGACAGCTTTGCTTCAAAGGTTTGCTCCGCATTTCCTAATCCTCTGATGTTGCATGGGTTATTTAACCTCTGTGTTCCAGAAGCAAGCAGTATAGGGCTGACCGTGGCAGCCACCTCAGAGTTAAGAGATGTAGGTGACACAATACATGTAGAACTCTTAAAACAGTTTATGGTAAATAAACATACATGAGATAAATAAATTAAAAACATACTATTTTAGGAAATCTCAAGTTTTCTTTATACATGAAAATTCTCATAACTTTTTGTTATGTTGTGCTTCCAATGTTTGTCTCAAGATTTTTTTTTTCCCGTACTGGGAATTGAACTGCCCTACTGCTTTTCCTTCCTTTTCAGCATGTTTTGTCCATATTTCGAAGCAATTTGAAGCCCTTACTCATAGAATCAGTTTTCAGTGGAGGAAGAGGCCTAACCATCAAGGCCTTCTGTGATTTAGTTTGACCTTGCCTTTTCCAGCTAATAGCTCTGTCCCGCTCTGTTGCTCTGTGACCTTATAAACAAGTCTCTGTTTCTAAAATACCTAGTTTGATGCTAGTCACATTTGAGAACATTTATTATGGAAAAACCAAGAAATATAAATGAGTGAATTTAATTCTTGCTAGTGAGATTATGTGGTTAATTAAAACTTCATTTTATCTTTTGAAGGGAAATTTATCTTATGTGCAGAAACATGTATATGAATATTTTCTCCTTTCTCCATTTAATGCTTGAGAATATGGGTTTTGGATTCTGAATGCACCTTTGTTCAAATCTCTTGTCTTCTATTTGCCTGTATTTATGACTTTAGGAAAGTCATTTGCCTTCTGAGCCTTATTATTTTTGTTAAGTAGGGATGTAACTACCTGGCATAAATTAAACTCTCAATAATGGTAACAATTGTCACTTTTTTTCCCCTAGTAATAAGGATTGAACCCAGGGTCTTCACACTGAGCTACATAAAAATGCTTATTTTGAGACAAAGCCTCACTAAGTTGTTAAATTGCCCAGGCTGGGGTCCAATTTTTGACACCAGGCTGGACTTTATTGATTTATTGACAGGGTATCGCTTTGTAGTTCAGGCTGGCCTTGAACTCATAATGGAGCCCAGGGTGTCTTCAAACTCAGGACGATCCTCCTGCTTCAGCCTAAAGTCTATAATCTCATTCAAGATTGTGTAGCTCTCTCTGTTCCCATTGTGCAGATCATTACAACAGTCAACCACAGGTACTTGTGGGAATATGGATCCTTCAGATGGGCTAGCTGGGGTAGAGGAAATTTTGAGAAAGAACCACATAGTACATAGTAAAGCAATTATTGGTCCATTGATTGATTATATTCAGTTATGCAAAAGATTTATATTGTATCTTTTGAAGTGGAAGATTAGTTGTGAATGAGGAAAGGTGAAAAACTAGCTCCTTAACTACTTAGCAGTCTGATTATTTAAATATGGGATGGCCAAAAATTCCGTATTTTTTGTTAATTTTTATAAGATAATATAATAGGAAATATAAAAATGACAATTTTAAGGGCTGGGGATTTATTTATTATTTTTGTATTAAATTCTTTTATTGGTACATTGTAGGTATACAACACAATTACATTTCTCATTGGGAATTGTACCTTTATATAATGCATTTTGGTTCTTATTTTTTCCCCATTCCTAGCCCCCCCTTCACGCCCTCCACCCTTCCCTATTTACAAAGACTTTATTTCCATTTTTTCCATTTCTCAGCATTTTTTCCTTTCCCTTCTTTCCTTTCCCCTGTGCCTCCCACTACCCCTACCCCTTTGGACCTTTTCTTCCTATTTTACATGATCGATTATTCATTCTAATCATTGGTACATTTTAGGTATACAATATAATGACATTCATCATTGGAAATTTGCACCTTTACATAGTCTCTCTTGGTTCTTGTTTTTCACCCTTGCCCAGCCCTCCCTTCAACCCCTCCATTCCTCCCTATTTACAAAGATTTTGTTCCTATTTTTCCATTTTCTCATATTAATCCCATTCCCTTCTATCCTTTCCCCTACCCCTCCCACTTCCTTCACCTTTGCCCCTTTTCATCCTATTTCACATTACCTATTATACATTTTAGTCCTTATTTACACTTTCAGTTTCTCATACCAGAGAAACTATTCAGTATTTATACATGTGTGTCCTATTTATTTCACTTAAGAGTATTGCCTCAATGTGCATCCACTTAGCTAGGAATGTCTCTAATTTCTCATTTTTTATGGCTGAGTAGTACTCCATTTTATTTAAAAAACCACATTTTCTTTATCCAGTCTCCAGTTGATGGGCATTTGGGCTGTTTCCAAGTTTTAGCTATCACAAACTGCTGCTATGAACATGGGAACACATATATCACTGTGGTATGATTCTTTTAATTATTTGGTGAAGATCCCCAGCAGTGGAATAGCGGGGTCAAATGGGATTTCCAGTCCTAGTTTGAGGTATCTCCATACTGATTTCCACAGTGCTTGCACCAGTCTGCACTCCCACCAGCAGTGGAGCAGGGTTCCTCTTTCCCCACAGCCCGGCGAACATTTGTTATTGGTTGATTTCATGATAGCAGCCATTCTTTCTGGAGTGAAGTGGAATCTCAGCGTTGTTTTCATTTGCATCTCTCGAATGACCAGTGACGTTGAACATTTTTTCATGTATTTATTTGCTATTTCTACTTCTTTGTCTGAGAAATGTCTGTTCATTTCAGATAGGGCTGGGGATTTAACTCAGTGGTTCCAGTGCCTGCCTCGCAAGAGCAAGGTCCCGAGTTCCATCCCAAGTACCAAAAAAAAAATGACAGTTTTACAAATTTATTCAATAATTTTTCTCTGTGTGGTATATTTGCAAACATTCAATACATGATGTAATATTAAAATCTGGACAGCAGTTATCTAATCTCTTTCTGATTTCTTTTTGCATTATTGTCTTTCTTTGAACCACACATTTTACACTGTTGTGTTGGCCTTTCCTTTTTTCTGTGGGTGACATAATTTCAATAAAATGTCTGCCCACTAAACGTGATGGTGAAGACATCGATGGTGTACTTGCTGGTTGGTGTTTCGCTATCTCGCATTTTTCCATTATTTGGTCTATTAGACCTAATCTAAATTGTAAATGACTTTTTGAACACATTTATTTTGAATAAATAACAGACAAATTCCATATTGTTTGGTCCAGAAGGTACATAAATATTTTAGAGTAATATTTTTTCCTCATTTTTTTGATTACAGGATAGCTTGTTAGATGTTGGTCAGCTCTGTCAGCACCACTCAGAGAATTATTATAATCATTGATGACCACTATTGGAATTTTTTTAGTTTCATTTCTTCTTTCAATTCCTATCATTTCTGTATTATGAATAGTTGACAATAAGGATGTCTTTTCTGTCTTTCCATTTTGTAACACAGGCTTTTCCTCTCTGATATGCTAACATTTCTCCCTTTTTCAATTTTTACTTTTGCAGATCTTTTGGTACTTCCTTCCTATTCACTCTCAGAATCCCAAACACGTCCATTTTGTATTGTACAGGAATATCACTGAGTTTTGGAGAAGTATAAAAATATGTCTAATGTACTTAACAATCAAAGATTTTATAGATAGATGTAGCACAAAATTATAGGTAATTTTTCACAAATAAACATTAGTAAAAGCAAGTAACTAGAATTTATTGTTAGATTTCATTAGAAACAAACATCACAGGTGACTACATTGTTCTAAATAAAAAAGTGTATAAAAATAGTCAATATAAAATGAACAGATGTATGAGTGTATCTTGTGCAAATAAGAATCGACTGGAAATCAGTATGGAGATACCTCAGCGAACTAGGACTGGAAGTCCCATTTGACCCGACTATTCCACTGCTGGGGATCTTCCCCAAAGAATTAAAACAATCATACCACAGTGATATATGTGTGCCCATGTTCATAGCAGCACAGTTTGTGATAGCTAAAACTTGGAAACAGCCCAAATGCCCACCAACTGGAGACTGGATAAAGAAAATGTGGTTTTTTAAATAAAGTGGAGTACTACTCAGCCATAAAAAATGAGAAATTAGAGACATTTATAGCTAAATGGATACACATTGAGGCCATACTCTTAAGTGAAATAAATAGGACACACATGTATAAATACCGAATAGTTTCTCTGGTGTGAGAAACTGAAAGTGTAAATAAGGACTAAAAGGTATAATAGATAATGTGAAATAGGAAGAAAAGGGGCAAAGGGAAGGAAGTGGGAGGGGTAGGGGAAAGGAAAGAAGGGAATGGAATTAATATGAGAAAATGGAAAAATAGGAACAAAATCTTTGTAAATAGGGAGGAATGGAGGGGTTGAAGGGAGGGCTGGGCAAGGGTGAAAAATAAGAACCAAGAGAGATTATGTAAAGGTGCAAATTTCCAATGACGAATGTCATTATATTGTATACCTAAAATGTACCAATGATTAGAATGAATAATCGATAATGCAAACTAGGAAGAAAAGGTCCAAAGGGGTAGGGGTAGTGGGAGGGGCAGGGGAAAGGAAAGAAGGGAAAGGAAAAATGCTGAGAAATGGAAAAAATGGAAATAAAGTCTTTGTAAATAGGGAAGGGTGGAGGGCGTGAAGGGAGGGCTAGGAATGGGGAAAAAATAAGAACCAAGATGCATCATGTAAAGGTATAAGTTCCCAATGAGAAATGTAAATGTGTTGTATACCTAAAATGTACCAATAAAAGAATTTAAGAAAAAAAAAAGAATCGACTGGTTGAAATGACACCCACCAGAGCGACGCTTGGGACAGTCAGTACATAAACAAATGCACTGCCTGAGTGATGCTCAGGGTAAGCATCTCCTGCTGTATTAATATATTTGTTATTTCATTTAATCCTCGTGGCTGCCCTGTGAAGGAAGCGTCTTAGTTATTTTTCATGTTGGAACAAATACCCAACACCCACAAGTTAAAGGAGGAAAGGTTTATTTTGGCTCACAGTATGTGGAGTTTTCAGTCCATAGTTGCCTGGCTCCAAGGCAGGGCAGGATGGCAAAGGAGAAATAGTCCATGGCAAGGCAGGCAGAAAGCAGCAAGCAATGAGCCTCCCTTTCCTTTTATCCCATTCCAGACTACAAGCATGTTGATTGCTGCCACCCACAACTAGAATGGGCCTTCTCATTATCTATACCCAGAACTGTGCTAAACCAATCAGTGGACTAATCTAGTTATTACACCTTTAATCCAGTACCATACATCCATGATCTAACCACTCTGAGAAGCCCCACCTGGGGCACATGAGGCTTTGGGGGACATTTAAGAAACAAACCATAACAGGAGGTATTCCCTTTCTGTAGAGAAGGATGTTGAAATTCAAAGTCATATTATTTAGGTGGCAGAGCCACAGTTTGAACTAAGAAGTACCTAACTCCACTGTCTATATCCCTTGCACTATACTGGGATTCATTTGAACAGTTACATGACTTTTTTATTATATTAATGTATTTACAACTTAATTAGAATTTACTGAGGTCTCATAAAAATTGAGATTTCTTATTTGCTGTGCCTTTGGATAGCTCCAATTTTTCTTTTATTTTCTCTTATCCTGAGCTTCACTTTAAATATTAAGTAGCTTTTTCTTGCCTAGAATAGGTGGCCAATAAGCTACAGTTGTCTCTAGAAACTACTTCACTGAGGATGCATGAGAGTGAGAAAAGTAGTGAAAATTGCTTGCCAAAAGCTATGGGCTTGCCTTAACTATATTCTCTACTCAGACCTGCCCAGGCTTGTGAGAGACTTTACCTCCAATGCTTTCAGACATGGGAATGTTGAAGCTTTTACCTTGGTTATAAGTTTACTTTTAATACCTGGAGCATGATTCTCCAAACTTTTATTTGCATGCCAAATCAATAAAAAAATTTGAGCAATTACTCTTAGTGTGTGTATTTGTAAATTATATGTGAATTATGGTAGTGACATATGTTATAAAATACACAGATATATAGATGATATAGAAGTTAAAAATGTTTTAATCTTTCTTGCAACCCAGTGAATGTTGTATTTCTACTTTGGTAACCACTAGCTTCGAAGGATATATAGAACATTAAAAGTCTGATGCTATATTTTTGTGACAGTATATAAATGAGAACTGTGAATAAGCAATATAGTATGGATCTTCTTGTAGCCGTGATTATAACCAGTGTGTGAAACACTGTCTCATTCCTCTCACTAATAGAACGTATAGAACTCATGTCTACTTTAGTGGGCAATTCTTAGATGCTATATTCTCTTCAAGAGTCTTCCAGCTATAAAATTCTAAGATGTAGAAAGTGGGGTAAGGATTTGTAGTGGGAGGGAGTATTGATATCATTCTTTAGTATACTCCAAAAATATGGACACATCTGTATTAGTTTTAGCCTAATGGGAAAATGAGTTTTGAATTGGATTCTGTACGGTAAGTTAAATGCATGATTTTGGAGTTACCATACAAAGTGTAGTTCTTAGAATGTTAGTGTCAGAAGGCATATAAGAGACCAACTAGTTTGAGATCCTCATTTTACATATGGAGAACTAGGGCTCAGAGAAATTTAATGATTTACCCAAGACCTTGTATTTAAGTAATAAAAGCTTTTATAAAACTGAACACATGGATCAAATTTTATTTATGAAACTTTCAGTATTAAAGATTTCCAGATCCCAACAGATGGCCCACTTGTTTCAAGTGAGATTTGATGTAGTACAGTATTTAAAAAGAATATGGATTGCCTTGGATTTCATTACGATGCAGTTTCACTTGTAATTGGAAACACTTTGATTCACCATACTAATTTTCATTCCTCTTTTTCTTCTAGAATGTCTTGATTGTTGAGGTAAGTTCTGCATTTACTTTTTAAAATAGTGTTTTAGGTTTTCTAATTTAGTGTGTTTCATCCTAAAGGTAAGCCAGAGAGAGAAATTCTTCATCAGTTTAATGGTAGGCTGCATAGTAATTCTTTTGCTGATAATGGAAAAATTTTGGTGTATTTCCTACTTCCTTTTGGTTAGAATTTTATTTAAATGATATATATAATTTTATGTCTTGCTTAAGTTTTCTCTTCTGCCACATTTGGTACATATAAAAGTATATAATTTATGAATCATTTTCCATTTGCTATTATGTCCTAAAATATTCTTATGTAATAGTAACCAACTTTTTCTAGTGCTCACTTTGCCATGCACTATTCTGAGTGCTAAAGAGATAAGCACAGAGAGGTTAAGCAGTTTCCCAATGTTTTCAAGGTTCATCCATGGTGTGGACTCATGTCCTTTTAATCACTGAATAATATCACATGGATATATTGCACTTTATCCATTCACCAATTGAAAGGTATTTAGGTTGTTTTCACAACCTTGCTCCTTATTTCTTGTACCTCACATGTTCTTCCATTAACTGATTGACTGTACTGGAGGTTGAATCCATGGCCTTCTCACTGAGCTACAAGTTATGGAGGCTGGGCTTGAGCTTGTGATCCTCTTTCTTCAGCCTTCCAGATCCCAGAGTGCTTGGATTACCAGTGTGTGCCACCAAGGCTGGCATAAAAATTTGTTATTCCCTTCGTTCTTATGTCATGTTTGAATCCTTAACCAGCTCAAAAATCTTCTCCACAAAGCCTTCTTCTATACCACTTCCCTCCTCATTTCCCTTGGATCCTTTTCTTCTTAATACTAATTATGAAATATTTTGAATTAAGGAAAAGGGTATAAAATGTTAACATTTGGCTATATTTGCTTCAAATAATTTTTTTTGAAAATTAGACATAATAGAGTTACAGTTCCATTCTTTCACTTCCCCTTCATTCCCAAAGGTATGACAACTATCCTTAAAAGTTGATACATAGCATTTCCATACATGATTTTTATACTTCCCAAGTACAGGTTAGCTGGATCCTCTGCCCAGGATCTTATCAGGCTGAATCAAGATATGGCTTACCAATGGTCATACTCTTTCAAGTTCCTTGCAGTTGTGGGACAGAGGACCATTTTCTCCTGCTGCCCGCTAGGGGGTGCTCTAAGCTGCTAAAGGCCACCTTGTCATGTGACATTTGACTTCTTCAAAACTAGTGGGAAAATCTCCAACCTACCAGTTATTTTATGTAACATAACCTAATCACTGCAGTGACTATCCCATCATTTGCACAGATCCCAGTCATAGCCAAAAGGGTAGAGATTCCATGGTTGTGTACATCAGGGGCCATCAAAATTCTGGCTGCCACACCCCAGAAATCTGCATTATTCACAGTTCTCTAGTCCTGATGTTTCTCATACTTCACACTGCTTTATGCCATTTAAAAAAAATACTTTCAGGGGCCGGGGATTTAGCTCAGTGGTTTTGCCGCTTGCTGCGAAAGCGCAAGGACCCGAGTTCGATCCCTGGTACCAAAAAAACCCCAAAACTTTCAGAAGTTATGTAAAATAATCTTTCACACCTCAGTGGACCATATATGAGTGGTTCTATTTCTAGATTCTCTGTTTTATTCCAGTGATCTATATGTCTTTCCTTACACCAACACTGCCTTGATTACTGTAGCTTTACAGGAAGTCTTAAAATTAGGTACTAAATGTCTTCCAACACTTATTCTTTTCTTTTTCTTTTTACTTTTCTAGGTCCTTTGTACTCCTACATAACTTTTAAATTTCAGTATCCAATTCTTCATTTATAGCAAGTATACATACACGGGAATTTTTATATATACCTTGTGTTTTCTAATCGTGCTAAATTCAAATACAAGTTCTAGGGGCTCCTAGAGATTTCTTAGTATTTTCTCTGTAGATGATCATTTCATCTACATATAAAGATTTTGCTTCTACCTTGCCAATCCTATTCTAATTGTGTCATTTTATTGGCAGACTACTTTGGTTTAGGCCTATGTTTCAAAGTTTAATGGACAGATGAAGAGTAAGCATATCTGCCCTTGTTCCCCACCTTAAGGAGAAAGCATTGTATCTTCTTCATTCATATAAGGCATTTTTGCTGGAAGTATGGAGTACATGTCTTGGATCTGTTGAGAAGGTTCTGTTCTACTTCTAGTCTCCTGATAGCTATTACCATGAACAGCTGTAGAATTTAGTCCAATACTTTTTCTCCAACTAGTGACAGGATCATATGGCTTTTTCCTTTCCTCTGTTAAAATGATGACTTCTGGGGGTGGATCTTCCAATGCTGAACCAACACTGTCATCCCTATAAGAAAACCACTTTCTACATCCTGCCAGATCTGACTTCTAATAGTTTGTTTTGTTAAACAAATTTCTATCTATGTTCATACTTTTTTCTTCTATTATCTTTATCCAGTTTTAGGATTAGCACAATGTTGAGTTCCTCAAATGAAGGGAGAAGTGTTCCTTTTTTCTGCTTTAAATGTTTGATATAATTTATCAGTTAAAATGTTTATGAGCCTGCTGTTGTCATATAGGTAGGTTTTCAAGCTAGGAATATACTTTCTTTAATAGGTGTTATTCAAATTTTATATTTCCGCCAGAGTTAGTTTTATTAATTTGTCTTCCAAGATACTTCTTAGAAGTTTTCAAATTTATTTCAAAAAAGATTTTTGTAATGTACTTGCTATATCCTTTTAAATTCTGTAAAATCTGTGGTAATGTCTCCTTGATCTTGATATTGTAATTTTAAAAATGTATAATTGATATTGTGTAATAGTAGGAAAAGGTCTAAAGGATCAGGGGAAGTGGGAGTGGTAGGGGAAAGAAAAGGGAAAAGAAAAAATATGAGAAAAAGAAAAAAATAGAAACAAAGTCTTTGCAAATAGGGAAGGAGGTGGAGGGGGTTAAGGGAGGGCAGGGGAAGGGGAAAAAAATGAGAACCAAGATGCTCATGTAATGGTACAAGATCCCAATGATGAATGTAACTATTTTATACCTAAAATGTACCAATAAATTTAATGGGGAAAAAATACTTTCAGGGAAAACGCATTAGGGTTATCGCTTAAGGGTTTGTTTTAAACAAAATCTGAATTTGAGTGGGTACCTAAGATTCACTTTAATGCAAAATCATTTTATATAGTAAAATGTTGTTAATTGGGATACTTTTGTTTTGATTTTTTTGGTACTGGGCATTGACTCTGGTCCTTGCTTATGCAGCAGGCAGCGAAACCACTGAGCTAAATCCCCAGCCCCTAATTGGGATACTTTTAAAGATAGTATAAAACAGTGCTTCTCAGAGTGGTTTAGTAACTACCTATATCTGAGAACTGGGAAGAGAAGAATCTCTGCCTTGAATTTATAAAGTAACTTTGATACACAAGGACAGCATTATAACTTTTTATTGAAACTCACATATGTATAAAATACTTCCATATGCATTTTTGATTTGCTGTCATTGACTTTTTGATGCCTACAAAATCCAGTACTGCAACCTGCATTCCCAGTGCTTGCCGAGGGCCAGATAATTTACAGATTCTAAAATACCCCAGTGAGGCCTGGTGTGGTGGCCTATGCCCGTAATCCCAGCACTAGGGAGGCTGAGGCAGGAGGATTGCAATGAGTTCAAGGCCAGGCTGGACTCTATAGCAAGACCCTGTCTCAAGTAAAATAAAATATCTCAGTGTATGAATTTTGGTGAAAATTACTGCACTGAAAAAAGTTGCATTATACTGTAGAGAAATACCAGAACATTGAGGCTCTGGTATTTTGTATTTGAATAACAACTCTGAATTTATATCTATGATGGTTTTATTTACCATTTAAATGCCTTGTCTTTTTTTGAAGGATATAATTGACACTGGTAAAACAATGCAAACTTTGCTTTCCTTGGTCAAGCAGTATAATCCAAAGATGGTCAAGGTCGCAAGGTATGTATGACATTTTGAAATGGAATATTTTTTCATTTAGAAAATTAAGTGATTGATTCTTTGGAAAGATAAATACTCTCAGCTGTCTTTTTATCTTCAAAAATAATGTCATCTCAAATAAGACTCAGAAAATACCCTCAGGAAATAACTTTGTTGTGTGTGAACAAAGCCATTCATTATAGTCAACTCTTTGCCTAATACATTTGTCCCTTAGTATAAATAGGGGAATGGATCCAGGACCCTGGAATACCAAAATCTATAGATTCTCAGGTCCCTTATATTAAATGGCACAGTATTTGCACAGAACCTATGCAGATCCTCTTTTATACTTTAAATAATCTCTAGATTACTTATAATGCCTAATACAATATAAATACTATATGTAAGTAGATATGCTGTATTATTTAGGGAATAATGAAAAGGGGAAAATCTTTGCATGTTCATTTAGTACATGTCTGTACAGACACAATTTTTTTCTGAATATTTCAATCCACTCTTAGTTCAGTTTGTAGATGTGGTGCCCTTGGATACAAAAAATCAACTATTATTTACATTCGGTTTTTCAGCATCCTAATTATATCCCCTTGTCCCGAGTAGCATGGTAGAAGATTTGGGACCTTCTTGCAAAATTAAGACTTTGCAAAGGGAGTAAGGAAGTGGTACAGAGGGGCAGGCCCTGAAGATCTGAAGCTCCTGGAATTGAGTGATGTATACTGCATCTTGTTTTGTGCCCACATTAAAATTTTTACAGAGCCCACTTCCTTTTTCTAAGCCAGGCTTACCTCTTGGCCGCAATTGTGCTGTTTGGCTTTTGCTTTCTCAGTTCTTCTGAGTCTGTGCCTAATTAGAGTTTCACACTACAACTCTGGGGTAGCATTATTACTCCTTGAGAAGCATTATTACGGAGGCGTAGAGAATGGCCTAGTGACAACAGCACCAGTAAGCTATAGAGAAGAGATTTGAATCCAGGGAGCCTGGCTCAGTTAATACTTTTTATTACCTTACATTTTTGTTAGAAGTAACATCCCTGGCTTTTTGTTAGTTGGTTGATTGTTGGAGGGGTTGTTTTTGTTATTGTTGTTTTGGTTTTTACTTTTACAACTTTGTTTCATTTTTTATTTCTAAGTCTTTCACCAACACGTAATTTTTGTGTAGGGGTCAGGTTTTCTGACTTTCCTTTTGTCCCTGAATGATTAACTGATTTTTATAATCCATTCTGAAGGATCATGGTATCTGTTGAATGTTTTTCAAATCAGGATCAGCCTACTAATGGGTCATATGTCAGCAGTGTGTCCTTCCAGGCTTTTCTCACAGGTGGTACAGGTGCATGTGAGGGAGATTTCATGTTGCTAGAGATCTGATATACTCAGAGAATGCTCAGGTCATTGCTTAGTAATGTAATTGGCCTCTGTCAGTGTTTTTTGACCTTTTTCCGTAATCTCCCCCACCATCAAATTTTGATCACAGGTATTATCTATCTGTTTAAGTCTTGCATGTGTATTTGTGCTTTATTTATAAAAGGACTAAGTATAAAGCTTGTTTTTATTCAAGGTTAAGGATGTCTAAACCCTTTTCTATTTTTTATTATTAGAATTAAGTGTTAATACACAGTAATATACAAAGTAATGGGTTTCACTGGTGCATTTCTACATGTGCCTGTTCCATGCTTTGATAATGTCTACTCTCCCTTCTTCTTCCCTCTCTCATCTTTCCCTCTCTAACTTTTTAACTTAAAAATTAAAAAGCTGCTCAGAATTATAAAATTAAAGCTTGTAGGACTCAACATCTTTTGAAACTACTGCTAAAGTGTCTTAAAGTTTAGAGCAATTTGTGCTCCAAACAGCAATGTATGAGATCTTTGCTCCATAATTTTCCAATGTGATAGGTAAATTTAGTATTTCATTGCTTATGTGATTTGTATTAGTCCTAATAAATTCCTCTTGCTTACTGAGGCCATGTTCCATTATGTGTAGAAGTTGGGTCTTAAGAATCTGAATTTTTTTCTTTTTCACATAGGGTCTCACTATGCAGTTCAGGCTGGCCTTGAACTCATTATGTAACCCCAAGCTGTCTTAGAACTCACAGCAATCCTATTGCCTTGGCCTTCCAAGTGGTGGGATTTACAGGTGTGTGCCACCATTCCCGGCAAGAATCTGAATTTTTAATAAATCTCTCAGATTCTTGTTATTAACACTGAAGTTGTGAAATTCTCCTTCAGGGAGTCCTTAAGGCTCAGCCTTAATGAATATTTTTACTTTGTCTTTTTAGACCAAATGCTTCCTCACCTTAATCTATTGGTAGCTTTCAATGTACTCCCTTCAAGCAGTGATTACAATGAGCTCTTCATTTTACATTTGAATTTAGAACATCTAATACTGATGCTTCCTCAATAAAACTTACTTGTTTTTTGTTAAAAAAACATTTAAAAGGAATGTAGGATGGCATGGTCACTCTAGAAAATAGTTTGGCAGTTTCTTTAAAAACTTAACATGAGAGGGCGGAGAAGCTGAGCCGGTCCCAGCACCTGGAAGGAATCTCCCCGCCGCCATCCCAAAAACTTAACATGAAACTTTCCTAAGAGCCCAAAACTTGTAATACTGAACATTTGTCTCAGAGAAGTGAAAACTCATGTTCACACAAATAAGAATATTCACAGCTGGTTCATTTGTGGTAGCCCAAAACCAAAAGCAACCAAACTGTCCTTCATTAGGTAAGTGGTTAAATGAAACCGTGGTACACCCATACCATCATACTCAAAGATAAAAAGGACCTATTGATAGACGCAGCAAGCTAGATAAGCCTCAAGGAATTGTGCCGATAATAGACAGTAACCAAAGGTTGTATGCTGTATGATTCCACCTCCACAGCCTTCTTAAAATGACACAATTATAGAAATTGAGAACAGATTAGTGGTTGCCAGGGACTAGGGGTTACAAGAGAGCCTTTTGTGATGCAAAGTATGTCCATTGTGGTAATAGTTACATACATCCACACATGTGATAAAATTTCCTAACAAATAAGATGGGTACGTGTAAAAGTAGTGAAATATGGACAAGGTCAGTTAGTTTACCAATGTCCGTGTCCTTGTGAAGAAACCTTGTCTCTTAGGAAGAAACCGAATGAAGGACACGAAGGACCTCCTTTGTATGTGTGTGGCTTCTTTTGCAATTTCCTGTGAAAATAACAATTTTGAAAAGCTTCTGACATTTAACTTTTTTGCTTCAATCACAATTTTTATTTTTTAAATTAAAAAGCTTCTGCATAGCAAAGGAAACAACCAGTAGAGTGAAGAAACAACCTACAGAGTGGGAGAAAGTTTTTATCAGCTATTCCTGAGAGGACTAATATGTAGAATATATAAAGAACTGAAAAAAAATCAGACCTCCCAATATAACAGACCCAATCAGTGCCCGGCATGGTGGCACACACCTGTGATCCCAGCATTTGGGAGTCAGAATTGAGGCCAGCCTGATTCTCCATGTGGAGAGTCCTCAAAAAGCTAAAATTAAAAATTTTATTTAACCCAGCCATTTTGCTTATTTAACATATTTGCTGAGTTGTTTCTGTGATAATTTGTTTATGTAAATTATATCAAATCAATATGCAAATTACCCATTTCCATAAATAACTAATAATGATAGTGGTGTAAACAATTGAAAAAACAAACTTATTTTTCCAAGAGCCAAACAATTGAAAATTGAATTACTTAAACATTTTAGCTGCTGGTGTAGATCGGTAGTGTGTGCTTAGTAAGAACAAGACCCCGGGCTCCATCCCTAGAATTCCCCTCTCCTCAAAAAAAAGTTGCTTCCTTTACCACATTATTTTTTAGCCTAAACATCTTATTTGTAAGCCATGTATCAAATGTCTTGGTGAAAGGCGATACTCATCTCTCCCATATCCTCTACAGTTTAGGGATTGTATTTCCAGGGGTTCTGGGCCAAGTGCCCTTTATCTTTTTATCTTTGCTCATTGGCACTTCCCACCCATTTGCCCTCCCACGTAGCTGCCCTTAGCCTTACACACAGGTTGTGAGGGTGCAGCTCACAGAACTGTTCATCAGGTTCTAGGTGGAGACCAGAGGTTTGTTCATACTGTGAACTCACTGCTGCCCCTTCCCAGTGACCAGCATGATTTAGCTCTCCATTTCCTGTCTTCTGGGTGTGTTAAATGGACCATGGTGTGCAAAATGCAGATGAAATACTACTTAGGAACGTGGATGTGTTCTTTGGTAATGCCCTGTAGTCTTTCCATATGTCACATCTCACACTTTGTAATTAACAGCTTGCTGGTGAAAAGGACCCCTCGAAGTGTTGGATATAGGCCAGACTGTAAGTGGATTACTTTTTGTCAATCATTTAACCATCTTTCACCTAAAAATGTCTTATGTGAAATGGCTTAAGAGTTACTCTAGAGAATATTTTTAGAGAAGGGACATTTTCAAGTATTAGATTTGAAAGTAATGTTTTCTGTATCTAAATGATCAATTATGATTCTTTTCAGTTGTTGGGTTTGAAATTCCAGACAAGTTTGTTGTTGGCTATGCCCTTGACTATAATGAATACTTCCGGGATTTGAATGTAAGTAATGCTTCTTTTTCTCACTCTCATTTTTCAAAACCTACATAAAAATTTAGGAAAGAGAAGAACTGTTTTTTCTTCCAGCACCTCATAATTTGAACAGACTGATGGTTCCCATTCGTCGCATAAAGCTGTAGTCAAGTACAGATGTCCTTAGAGCTGGAACTTGGCCAAGCTAGGGGGACACTTCTTGCTGGCTGAAATAGTTGAACAGCTTTAGTGTATAGTACCTGTGTCCTATTATTATTTCAGATGATAAATGTGGTCCTAAGGAAGAACTAAATGATCAAGTTTAAGTCTTTTAATTCACTCTCCTTCAAATACCTGCCTCCTACTCTGGAGGCAGAAGTCCTTTGAGTGTGCTTATAAACATGGTTGAGGGAGATTTAGGAAGACTCACCAAGAGCACTAGCTAAAGCAGGGTTTTTACTCCATCTTTCTTTCCCGCTTATCCTGGCCCCTATTTTGACATGCCTAAATTCCCTACTTTGTTTTTCAAAGTTACATATTGAGACAAAAAATCAAACTAATGGGACAAATGACTGCTTTTTTCCAAGACACTAGCTTAAATCACTACCTTTGCTTATTTAGTGAGAGCCCTGGCAGCACAATACTATTCCTATAAGATACACAAAATTCTGTTTTTACCTTTCATTTCACAATACATTGTTCTAATGTGAATTTCTGGATTTGTATTTTACAGCATGTTTGTGTCATTAGTGAAACTGGAAAAGCCAAATACAAAGCCTAAGATGAGAGTTCAAGTTGTCAGGAAACATTGGGAGTCCTATTGCTATCGCCAGCAGAATTATCAGATGTTCTAGTTTTGTGACCATCTGCTTAGCAAAGCTTTTTGCATGAACCTTCTAAGAATTTTTATCTATTTTGTATTTTAGAAATGTCAGTTGCTGCATTCCTGAACTTTTTATTTGCACTGTGACCCTATGGACTATCAGTTCCCTTTGGGTGGATTGCTTAACTTGTGAATAGAAAAAAGTCTCATAAATTATACCACTATTAAGTGAGAATATTGAAATTGTATCTGTGAGAAATGTTTAAAGAGAAAAATATTAGTTTTTTAATTGGTATTTTAATTTTTGTATATTCAGGAAAGAACAGAGGTGATGAATATTGTTCATTATATCGCCATATGCTTAGAAAAGTAAGAAGTCAGTTTTTTCATTGATGTCAGTGACAACATCTAAGAGGTTTTCAGTTGAAAAAAAATGTGTTTAGGTAGTGTTGACTCTTTTTCCCACTAGTTCAAGATTATTTCCCATTATTCTTTGTCAACAGTTTCTTTTAAATGCAAATAAATACATTTTAAAAAGTACCACTTTTTGAATTCTTCAGTGTGAAAGTCCTTAAAATGAGAACTCACCTCTTTAAAAGAAGTTACGTGTCTATCATTTCTCCACAAATTAACTTGTAGTTTTCTGTGGGTTGACTTTTCCTTGTTTTAGGTATTAGTAGCTAAATTGTGATCTTTACCACACATAGCAAATAATAACTATCTGAGGTGCAGTGGGTTGATGGAGCTAGCAGAGTTCCTACCTACTTCTGAGATGTTAAATTTCAGGCACATGGTACATTTTACTGTGCTGAAAGAACCTGACTTTCTCTTAGAGATCTGTTAGGTTTAGATCGCAATCTCAACTATATCTCAACAGATTGTTTACAGACATGTCCTGTTACCTTCTTTGTGTAGATAATGCTTTATTGGCCAAAGGACGACAGCCCCTTTTGTTTTCTGGCTGCAGTAGAAAATTTTAAATCAAAACTCTTAATTGCTTCTGTGTTCCAGGTGAAGTACGAAGTAAAAGCCTTGTGAGCTATCTAGCTATATGTATTTCTTTCCAGGTTTGCTATAATTCCCCGCATCAAAGTAGGGAGTTTAAAATAATGCTAAATGATCATTTGCTATAATCCTTGAACTTCCTACTTTACAAAACATTTTGCTTCTGTTGTCTCATTTTATCTTCATAACCCTGCAGGTTTGAGGTTGATGTTAGCCACATGAGTGCAATATCTGGAATAACTCCTGAGTCCCCTCTTCCCTCCAAAATATCACCTCTCTGAGGTCCACCTGTTTACCTATTAATACTACATCCTGCTCCCACTGCTGTCTCCTCCTTTTTTCAGTTGTACTGTCACTTTCTGTTGGATTGAACCATATGAAATTACTACTATCTTTGTAGGTTTTTTAAAAAGAAAACACTGCTGGCAGTTTTGAGTGGTGTAGCCTAATAACATTCTGTATCATTTATGTTGTGTTTATTCCTCACTGTTTATCTACAGCCCACCTCCACCCCTCGTAGAATGTAAGCTCCATAAAGCAGGGCGCAGTGTCACACACCTGTAATCCTAGCTACTCAGAAGGCTGAGATGCGACAATTGCAAGTTCGAGGCCAGCCTGGCCTACATAGCGAGACTGTCTCAAAATTTAAAGGTGACTGAGGATGTAGCTCAGTGTTTCTTGAGTTCAGTTCCTAGCGCTGCAGCAGAAGAAAGAGTTCGGGAGGAAGAGGAAAGGAAGAAAGGATGGTGGAGGAGAGAGGAAAGGAAAGAAGAAATGTCAGCTCTATAGAAGAAGAAAACAGTCTTATTCACTGATATATACTCAGTGTCTAGAGAATAGTAGGAGCTCACCAGGTTGTTAATAAGGATGAGCTAAGAGTTCTGGCCTGGCTCTCAGTTACACTGTCCTGCTTACTAAATATGTGACAACAAGTTACCTAGTTTTGGAAACTGGTTAGTGGGTGTAATGCTGTCTACTTCACAGGCTCATTGGGAGGATTAATGAGCTGTGACAATGCAGGTGAATCCAGACAGTGGCATAGCACTTAGCACATGCACATCCTCATTAGGTGCTGCCATTAAAGAAATATTCCGAGAAGTTAGATGGATGGCTAGTAAATGGCAGAGCCAAGGTTTAAACCAAGATCTTACTACAGTATCATGAAGAAGCTGAACTGTCTTCTGATACAAACTTTTTTTTTGGTGTTACTGGAGATTGAACCCAGAGCCTTCATACGGGGCTACATCCCCAGATCTTTTAAAAAATTTTTTTGGTAGTACTGGGGATTGAACTCAGGACCTTGCACTGCAAGGCAGGCGTGGTACCATTGAGCTAAATCCCCAACCCACTTTTTAATTTTTGAGACAGGCTCTTGCTAAGTCACTCAGCCTTAGCTTGAATTTGTAATCGTCCTACATCAGCCTCCCCAGGATGCTGGGATTACAGGAGTGTACTCTTGGTTTAAAACTCCATTAGTCTGTAGTAAAGTATAATGCTTTAGTTGGTCACCTAACCCAACCCAATCTGAAATCCAGCTAACTGCCAGTAAGAAAAGGCCTCCGCCAAACTGTCGTGAATTGCATACATGAAATGGAGTGAAAACTCTTTATTTAGAAGAATACTCCTTAGACCTGTACTTAACCTGATTTGGGGCCTAAGATTCTAATCATTTGATTTGATTTTAAGGCAGCATCTTGCTGTGCAGCCCAGCTGGCCTTGAACTCAAGATCCTCCTGCCTTAGCCTTCCAAGTGCTGGGATCACAGGCATGTGCTACCACACCTAGCCATAATTGTATTTCTTTAATCAGCTTTCAACAGATCAGATATAGTTGGTTTATAAAACAGGGGATGGGTGATGATGAGAGGAGCAACAGTAATTTTCAGGGTATGTAATAAGCTAAGGTAGAGAAAAAATGAAATTAGAAAAGTACCTGTATCTTCTTGGGCCACTTCATGTAGGAGCAAATGGTCACGAATGTCACTCCTCGGTAATTCTCCAGGGCTTCACTTTCATTAGAACCCTGCATAATAAAGGATGCCTGTAAAGGTAGGTAAGTAAAATTTCATTTAAATTCATTTTGGGAGACAGGGAAACAGTCCATTTTAGGAATATCACCATCCAAGAAACTATCCATACTTAGTTACCTGGAATTTCCATGAGTGTTGAACCTCTTGTGCATTCCTGGACGGCAGATGCTTAGAATCATATCTAATACCCAGTAGGTCCTCATTTTAATTCTGTGTCTTAACGGATTGTGGATAACCCGGCCTGCTGCTCTGCCCTTGGTTTGGAAAGTTCATCAGTTGTTTTCCTCAACATTTGAGATTCTAGAAACAGCATCTTCTGTGTCCCAGGTACTGGGGAAGACAGCCAATTTTCCTGAAGATTCATTCTAATTGGAGAAAGGAACATTCCAGATCATCTCAAACAGTGATGGGCTGTGAAGAAATTAAAACAATGTGCAGGGGCCTTAGAGTGTCCTCCCCTTCCTTAGGCAGGGTTTGGGGGTCAGGAAAGTCTAACAGGAGTGGAGCAGAAGTCAGCTGCAGACAGGGAAAGCTAGGGGAGGGAGTTGCATGCAATAGAAGTAGCAGGTAAAAGGAGGTCCAATTGTGATAAGCCATCTGAAGTACCTCAGCGAGAGGAGTGGTAGTGCCCGTGACCAGAGAGGAGGGCCAGACAGAGCCTCACGTGGATAACTTTGAAGGTGTAGCAAGGACTGAGTTCTGCATTCCACAGTGAGAAGGGTTTTAAGCAGGGTGTGATTTCATTTACCTTTTTAAAGACACAAGAACCTCATTAGAGCCCTTCTGAAAACAGGTTCAGGGGTTTCAAGTATAATACTGACAATGACGATAGTAACCACTATTTAATACCTTTCATATATGTCAGATACTATGCTAAGTGCTTTATCACATTTTTATTCGCAGAAGAGACCGACTCAGATGTTGAATGGCTAAATTAGTGGAGAGAAGGGATTTAGTGAGGCAAGGCTGCCATGGACATGGACATGGACAAATTGGCCATGATTTCTTGCCTGGATTACTGTAGTAGCCTCTCTCCTGATCTCCCCAGCCTCTATTCTTGTCCATCTTCCCCCAGCACATTCCATTCTCTGTCTCTTTGTCTGTGTCTCTTGTCTATCACTCTCTCTCGTATACACGTAGTCTGGACACAACAGCCAAAGTGACCCTTATTAAACTGGGTGAGGGGGCACATACCTGTGGTCCTGGCTACTTGGGAGGTTAAAGGGGGAGGATCATGTGATCCCAGGATTTCTAGACCAGTCTGGGCAACATGAGACCCGGTCTCACTTTAGTTAGACCCAGTCACTCTTCTACTGGTATCCCTCCTGTGGCTCCCCATTTTGCATTGAAAACCAAAGTCCTTTCCTGTTGGGAGCAATTCTGTATCATTTTGGGGAAAAATCATTTGATTGGGCCTAGTTCTCCTGCCTACAGGCCAGCTATGGCATTTTGAGACATAATTCCATTTTGGCCTCCAGTCACAGCTAGGACCTCAATGGTCCGGGTGATGCTGTGATTCTCCAGGACAAGATTACACCAGCTGAAGACATCCAGGGAGGAACAAAATGTTCATCTGCATAGTTCCTCATTGATCTAGGAATTCTGCCGCGCCCCCCCAGTCATCTGTTACATTTGTTTCTCCTGATGTACTGAATAAAGTTGCGGCAAGCTGGGGGTGGGGGGCTTTTGTCTTGGGGGGACTTTTGTCTTTGCCACCCAGAGCAGCACTGATCAGGCCCAAAACTCAGCTTTTTCTCAGTCTCATTTTTTCTACCTTTCCTGTATAATATGTTTGTTTGTTTTTCGGTACCGGGGATTGAACTCAGAACCTTGTGCTTGCAAGGCGGGCGCCAGAACCACTGAGCTAAACCCCTAGTCCTCCTGTATAATATGTTAATTCACCTTGTGCTGCCGTGGCTTGCAGGAGACTAGGACTTACTGCAGAGGTTCTAGTAACATCCACTCTCCCTGTTTCCTACATTTGGTGCCACTTTCCATTGCCAAGAAGCTACCCCCCCACCATGTCCCTGCCCCACAGCGGGCCAAGCAGGCCCAGGAAGCCCTCCACTGCCCCCACATGCACCTCGGCCAGAGTACTGGGGCTGCCCCACCCCCCACCCCCCAACAGGCCTCCCTGTACTTTCCCCATCTTGTTCAGTTTCCACCCTGAACTTGTTGGGGTCATCTTTAGTTTTATTTTGTTTTTACTATTGTTGGGGCTTGGGGGTGGAGGATCTTTTAAAATACATAAATCTGATCATGTTATTCACTTGGCACCTAAGGAAACACAAACTGTTCTGTGGCCTACAAACCCATGTGTAAATTAGCCCCTACTCACTTCTGTAACATCCCCAATTTATCCTCCTGTTCTCACCTCCACAGCTACCCTTTTAGTTCCTCCAGCCTGCCAATCTCCTCCTTGCCTTAGGGCCTCTGTAATTGGTGCTCCTCCTCTCTCCTCCCCCTGCCCCATCAATGTGGCTGGCTCACCTTGGGGAGCCCTGCTCTGACCTTTCTAACAGCCTCAAAGTCACTCTCCATTAATTACCTCTTATTTTCCTTATGGTCCTTCATTCTGCCAAGCAGCCAAGTGTTCTTTAAGTAGCAACACCTAACAGCTGCTAGACTGGACCTGCCATTCTGCCATAGATTTGGCTGAAAAAGAAACAAGGCCACATGGACACAGATAGTTATTACTTACTTAGTTACTCTCTTGTTGCTGAGACAAAATGCACTCAGTAGTTAAAGAGGAAAGGTTTATTTAGCTCACAGTTTGTAGAGGATTCAGTCCATAGTCGGCTGGCTCCAAGGCAGTGTGGCATGGCAGAGGGGCATCTCAGAGGAGAAACAGTCCATGGTATGGCAGGCAGGAGCCGGGTGGTCTTCCTTTCCCTTTTTATTCCATCCAAGCTACAGGCCTATTGATTGGTGCCATTCACACCCAGGATGGGTCTTCCCTCCTCAGTAAATCCATCATTCATACCTAGAGCTATACTGAATCAATCAGGGGACTTATCCAGTATCATACACCCATGATCCAATCACTCCCAAAAGCCCCACCTATGAGCGCTTGAGGTTTGGGGGAGACACCTAGACACAAGCGATGTCACTCACCCTCACCAAGGCAAGCATGCTGTCATCCCTGAATCCTCAGTCACATGGGGTGACATGAGCCGTGTGTTGCTCTGTGAAGGACTGGCTGGTCAGCTCCAGACTCTAGCTGAGTGATGTCCTGGCCTACAGCCATCCCTAAGTGGGGCAGCAAGGTCAAAATTTCCATGCCTTAGAGCAAGCAGGAAAGCCGATGTGAAACTGCCCCACAAGATAGGGAGGTGGGTGACGAATGACCTTGGGTCAGCACCTCACAAAACAGCTCACGTTACCATGTTCAGGGGAGGACCACAGGGTATTCCTCCAGCACAGGTCAAGCTGCAGTTGCCTGTCTGCGAGGTCTATGTGGAGATGCTCATGGCAACCCTCTCGTATACTTTAAATCATCTCTAGATGACTTATAACACCCAGAACAACATGAAGGGCATGCAAATAGTTGTTACACTATATTGTTTAGTGAATAACAGAAAAAAGTCTGCACGTGTTCAACAAAGATGTAATTTTTTTCAAAAAATTTTAATCTGAGGTAAATCTGAAGTTGCTAGTCACATGGATATGGAAGTCAGACTGTATTTTTCCGGTTGATCAAAAACCATTGTTATTAAAATAGCTAACATTTGTTGAATTATGTAATGAAATTGTACTAAGCCCTCTTGAATTCTTATATGGATGCTTATGTTGCTTTTTTGAATTACTCCAACTTTACAGATAAAGAAATATGTGTCCAGGGATGTTGCATAATTTTTCCAGATCACAGATCTAGCAACTGGCAGAAGAAGGATTTGAACTGAGAGAATTTTACTCCAGAATCTGCTCTCTTAGTCCATTGCCACTTAATCTGTACTGTATAGCTTTTGTGTAGAAACTAACACACTGATAAGATAGAAGAAAGCTTTAAGCTCATTGACCGTAATAATTCCAAGTGACTGGTACATTAAACAGCTTCTTGAGGTCGCAGCTGATCTTAAAGCATGTAAACTGACTTTTCCGGCTCTAGACAGCATTTTCAAAGCCTGTTGCAGAGTTTCTCCAGAGTGCTCTTCAGATTTTTTTAAAGCTGGCTTATTTTATGATCCTGTGTAAAGCGTCAGACAAAATAACTTCCCAGCATGGAGGATTGTGTGTGCTCTTTGCCATTTTTAAATGTGAATTTTATAGACACTTTGAACCACTTGAAAGAGTAATGATTTTTAGTGATTTTTCATTATTATTTGTAACTTCAAGCACTACTGATAAACTGTCAAATTAAGCTTCAAGTTTTCTCTTTATACAATATGGTGTATTTCATAATGGACCTCCTTGTTATGATTCACGACAGAAGTGACTTTCAAACTTGGTAGCTTTTCAGTAGAACATTTTTTCCTAACATGTTTTCTTTTCCTTTAATGATGACAATACTTGGGAGCTCTGAAATCAAAGATTCAGTTACATGCCACGTGTTTCCCTCTGCCTGGAAGTTCTTGCCCAGCATCTTCTCATTGCCTCCGTGTCCTCTTGCCACTCCCTCATCCTTTTTTGAGCAATTCCTCATTTTCTGGCATCAAAAGACATTACAGGCTTATCTTGTATTTTCCCCACACTGGCCCAGAATCAGCCATTTCTCCAAGGAACTCTACTTCTCTCTTTTTTTTCCATTAAGTGTATTGGTACATTTTAGCTACAATACAGACACATTCATCATTGGGATCTTGTACCTTTACATGATGTATCTTCATTCTTATTTTTCCCCCCTTCCCCTTCCCTCCCTTCACCCCTCCACCCTTCCCTATTTACAAAGACTTCGTTTCCATGTTTTTCCTTTTCTCATATTTTTTCTTTTCCCCCTTTTCTCCCACTTACCCTACTCCTTTAGACCTTTTCTTCCTATTTCACAATATCAATTATACATTTTGATTCTTACTTACACTTTTAGTTTTTCACACCAGAGAAACTATTTGGTATTTACACATGTGTGTCCTATTTATTTAACTTAAGAGTATGGCCTCAGTGTGCATCCACTTAGCTATAAATGTTTCTAGTTTCTCATTCTTTATGGCTGAGTAGTACTTCATTTTGTATATATAAAAAAACCCACATCTTTATCCAGTTTCCAGTGGATGGGCACTTGGGCTGCTCCCAAGCTTTAGCTATTACAAACTGTGCCGCTATGAACATGGGTGCACATATATCACTGTGGTATGATTCTTTTAATTCTTTTGGGAAGATCCCCAGCAGGGGAATAGCTGGGTCAAATGGGACCTGTAGTCCTAGTTCTTTGAGGTATCTCCATACTGACTTCCACAGTGGTTGCACCAGTCTGCACTCCCACCAACAATGGAGAAGGGTTCCTTTCTCCCCACAACCCCGCCAGCATTTGTTATTGGTTGATTTCTTGATAGCAGGCATTTTTTCTGGAGTGAGGTGGAATCTCAAGGTTGTTTTCATCTGCATCTCTCGAATGACCAGTGATGTTGAACATTTTGTCATATATTTGTTTGCTGCTTTTACTTCTTCGTCTGAGAAATGTCTGTTCGTTTCAGATGTCCATTTTTGAATTGGAACCCTAGTTCTGTTAGTGGCGAATAGTACTAGGAATCAGGATCTGGAGGTGGATATGCCCATTGCTCTTGGAGTGGAGTTGCTTCTAGGCCCTCCCAGGGGACAGAGCTAGGAAATAAAGGCATGCACACTGACCCATGAAGACACATCTATTTCTATTTCTGTGCCTATCTGCATGCATATTAAAAAACATGAAATCATACTGACATTTCTATTCTTCTACACCACAGGTTTCATTCTAGCCTTCCTTTTTTTTCTTATTTTTAACTTCTTTCTTCAACAGTGGGAAACATCACTCTTGCTATGTATACTTTGTTCAACACTAAGGTCACAGTTACGTGTACCTGTAACCCATTTACCAGGCAGAGTTCATTAGCTGTATGCAGATCTTTTTGTTTTAAGCCTCATAGTATCTAATCCAAACACTGCTTTCCAAAATCATTTACTTCCTTCCTCATTCTTTACAATATGGCCATGTTATTTATAGTGCAGTTTGCTTTGTCAGTGTTTGTACTCCAGTTAAAGCCTTCATTCACCACACCCTAGTTTTAATTCACTCTAACAGTGAAACGTGAGTCAGAGCTCTATAGAAAGGTCTACCCTGTGGTGTTTTGTTTCCTGATCATTCTTCCTAGCCAGTTCCCACTACCCCTGCTTTCCACTCACCCACCCATCCTGCGAGCATTATGTTCCTTGCTTGTAATGGCAATTCCTCTCTTTTCTCACGTGCTTACTATGTGTAGGCACTTTGTCCATGTTGCTTCAAGCAGTGTTCACAGCAAGTCCTTTAAGGTTACAGATGAGAACACTGAGCCCCAGAGAGCATATGGAACTGGTTCAGGGTGGCATACCTGGTACACAACCATTACTCAAATGGGGATCTTTCTGATGCCTAGTCAGGTGTGTAAACCACCATGCTGTTCATCTCCTGGGCCTTCTTGTGTTTCAAGCTCTGCTCTAATTGCCATGGGCAGGAGATTAGCACAAACTATCCCTGACCTCCAGGGTTTAAGGACAAGTATACAGGTGAGTCTAAGGTAAGGCTACTATTCAGAGCTAGAAAAGGAAGTCATGCCTAACACTGTGGGAATTTAAAGAGGAAACTGTTGAAACACGGAGGTAAAGACTAGAGCATTTGGGAGGCACCACTTAAAATGGGACTTGGGAAAGGTTTGGTCAGGTGTATATAGAGGAAGGAAGGCTAGGTGAAAGGCCTCAGCCAGAAGGCGTGTTTAGCCAAAGGGATATGTTTTTAAAACAAAGTCACAAGGCAGCGTGGGAAATGATGAGTAGCAGAGAAGATGGAAGGGGAGTGGTAAGAGAGAAAGCCAGACAGGCAGGTTGGGATTATATTAAGAGTCTTTGTACCAGTTAGGATGTTTTCAGCTTCCCAGTCAGATTGCCCAGCTCAGACTGGCTTCAACACTAGGAGTTGGCTCTATAAGTCAGCGGTCAGAAGCAACTCAGGCACAATCAGTTTGATGCACTGCCCCAGTGTGATGCCAGGACACTGTGCTTTCCATCCCACAACCCTGTTACCCAGAGCGCCTGCTTCATTTAAGGGCTGGTCCCGGGCTGGGGTGCAGCTCAGTGGTAGAGTGCTTGCCTAGCATGTGTGAGGCCCTAGGTTCTACTCCAGCATGGCAAAAGAAAAGAAGAGAAAAGAACAAAGGCTGGTCCTTCTTGTGGTCTGGCAAGGGCTGTCAGTAGTAATCTGAGGGCAAGTTTCCTCGAAAAATGTTTTCTGGGCCAACTCTCTCTTAAAGTGGTGAAATTCTCCCTTTCCATCCCGCTGGTCGGATGGGCTCATGTGCCCCTTTTTCAAGCAGTCACCGGTAGCTGAGAGGTCCCTCTGCCTAGCCAGGCCCACTTCTGGAGCCGAGGTTGGAGTCTGTTTCCTTTGGAACACATTGAACCAAATCCGGATCCAATAAGGGCAGGAAGAAGCAGGGATTGGCACTGCCGAGGCAGCCAGCAGTAACCACTGAGGTCTCAAACTCTAAAAAAGTAACGTTAAGGGCTTGTTAAGGCAAAAATGGGGATCATGGGGAAAATGGAGGTTTAACAAACCTCAAAAGTCCCTGTGTCACTCACCAAAAGGTACTGTCAATTGTATGATGGGCCATTATTTTATGTATCACTAAGAAAGGAAACATGAGGCCGGTTAAATTGGGCCATATTTGGATGCCCTGAGGAGGAAGGGAATGTGCAGGAAGTTTATTAGAGCACATTTTTGGGGTCCATGCTTCTGGGAGAAGAAGAGGAAACAGGTTTGGCGGGGCACAGGGAGAGCTGAGTCCCTCTCAAGCCCACAGGGATCTTCAAGAGCCCTGCACTGCGAGACTGGACAGGGCCTTTAGAGGCCCACGTCGGCGCTCCTGGCTGTGGGCTGCTCCAGAGAGGACTCTTTTTCAATGCGGTGGCTCTCTTCAATGGAGGCAAGTGTGACGGAGTTGTCCCCTCACTGAGGACTGTCTCTAGGCAGCATTCTCGGCCACTATGAAAATAAAATCTGTCCAGAAGGAGGGATCTGGGAGACATGGCACATTACTACTACACCATCATGGTAATGAGCACCCTGGAATCTGGGCTATTAGGAGGGAAGTATCTATCTGGAAAGCAATGAATGGCCCAGTAATTGTGGTCAATCACAAAGTGGCAGGTGTGTGTGTGTGTGTGTGTGTGTGTGTGTGTGTGTGTGTGTGTGTGTGTATCTGTGGTGGCAAGGGCATGACAGAGAAAGTAGCAAACTCCAGTCCAGAGGACTTTTATTTTCTACTTTATTCCTTTCTGGGCTCTTTAGTCTTTTTTTTACAAATATGCCACTTTAATTACAAAAAGGAAAAGGCTGTTAGATTTAGCCTCAAAAGGGGAATCAAAATTATCTTTATAAAAAATTTTGTTATTGAAAAAGGGAGACTTATCAGTCAAGAGAAAAGGAATAGGTAGGAGAGGGGAGGAGAGTTGTAAGAGAGAGCAATGAGAGAAATATGATCGAATATGTTATATGCATGTATGAAAATAAAAACCTTACTAATTATAATTTATGTAGATATCACTGTAACTCATCGGCATAAACTATTCAAATAATACAAGTTATATCACGCCAAATTTTTACTATATTAAATACAATATTAGCTACTCATCTGGGCATGGTGGCACATGCAAAACTGAAGTAGGAGGATTGAAAGTTAAAGCTCAGCCTAGGCAACATATCAACTTAGCAAGATCCTGTCTCAAAACAAAATACAGTGGTACTTCGGTTCATGAATGCTTTTGTTTGCCAACAATTTGGTTTGCAAACAAAAACATTTGGCAAAATTTTTTTGTTTGTGAACGCTGCATTGGGTGATGAACACAAATGCGGGGCCATCTTTCCCACATGGACACAACTGCAGCCATCTTTTCCAGAATTGAGGAATGAATTTAGTTCTGGGCAGAGGTATCACTATAAATAAGTAAATAAATAAAATAGAGAAGGCTGGGAGAAGGGGATGTAGCTCAGCGCAAAAGCCAGAGCTGCAAAAGATCTACCTGCTTGAGCACTGAGTGAAACATTAGGAATTTGAGTATTTCCTCCCACCCAGAAAGACAGAATCCTGAAATGTGGGAAGCTACGAAAATTATATGTGACGGGTGTGTTCCTGTCACCTGTCCTTCCAGGGTGGCCTCTATCCCAGAGTCAGATGCCCCTATCTACCTCCAAGTTATGCTCCTTCTGCAGTGGAAAACAGATTTTTTTATGCTAAATAACATTCCGCCTCCCCCGATTTTTAAGTTTACATCTTTATTTTATAAAGGAAAGAGGAATACACAAAAGAAATGAAGAAAAGAAAAAATACAGAATGAAAACAAAATCCAACCATCACGAATGTTACCTTTTTTGCATCTTTCCTTCCAGTCTTTCTATGTTTCATAGAATAATATACAGAGTAGACCACATCCTACCTGCTGCCTCTTCACAGCCTTCCTGCATCCCTCACTCAGCCTCACTGCTTTTGAGAGCCAACTACTCTCCCTTCATTTACCCTTCCTGTTAGCTTCACATTCTTCCCAGGCTACGAATGGGCGGGGGGGGAGAGTCCTCTTCTAACCCTGTGTCACCCTCTAGATACTGCCTGATCTTCTTCTAGTCAGAGCCTTTAAAATATATGTAAAAAAATTATATATATATATATATATATATATATATATATATATATATATATATCAGCCTGTGATGGTTAGTTTTGTCAGCTAACTGGATTAGGTCTCCTGGAGAGGTGACAGGGGGTGGGGTGCGCTGTCCCCAACAAGGGACTAATCTGACCTCACCAGAAGGTGATGGCAGGAGGCAGGGCCCAGTTGGAGGAAGAAGGGATCACCTGGGAGGGCTACTGAATCTCTTTCATCTCTTGCTGAGCTCTTCCCCTGCGCTCTGACTCTCAGTCACCAGGAGCTAAGCAGCTTTGCTCCACCACATCTTCCACCATGATGTTCCTGCCTTGGAGCCAGCAACCACGAACTGAATTGCCTAAAATCATGAGCTAAATTATTCTTCTTCTCCTTTAAGTTGTAGGCATTGGGTATTGTTTCTCAGTGACAGGAAAGTCGAGTAATACACAGTTCTTGTGGCTTTTTTGTTATATTAAATTCTTTCATTGGTACACTGTAGGTATACAATACAATTACATTTCTCATTGGGAATTGTACCTTTACATAATGCATCTTGGTTCTTATTTTTTCCCCATTCCTAGCCCTCCCTTCACCCCCTCCACCCTTCCCTATTTACAAAGACTTTATTTCCATTTTTACCATTTCTCAGCATTTTTGCTTTCCCCTTCTTTCCTTTCCCCTGCCCCTCCCACTACCCCTACCCCTTTGGACCTTTTCTTCCTAGTTTGCATTATCGATTATTCATTCTAATCATTGGTACATTTTAGGTATACAATATAATGACATTCATCATTGGAAATTTGCACCTTTACATAGTCTCTCTTGGTTCTTATTTTTCACCCTTGCCCAGCCCTCCCTTCAACCCCTCCATTCCCCCCTATTTACAAAGATTTTGTTCCTATTTTTCCATTTTCTCATATTAATCCCATTCCCTTCTATCCTTTCCCCTATCCCTCCCACTTCCTTCACCTTTGCCCCTTTTCTTCCTAATTCACATTACCTATTATACATTTTAGTCCTTATTTACACTTTCAGTTTCTCATACCAGAGAAACTATTCAGTATTTATACATGTGTGTCCTATTTATTTCACTTAAGAGTATTGCCTCAATGTGCATCCACTAAGCTATAAATGTCTCTAATTTCTCATTTTTTATTGTTGAGTAGTACTCCATTTTTATAAAAAAACCCACATTTTCTTTATCCAGTCTCCAGTTGATGGTCATTTGGGCTGTTTCCAAGTTTTAGCTATTACAAACTGTGCTGCTATGAACATGGACGCACATATATCACTGTGGTATGATTCTTTTAATTCTTTTGGGAAGATCCCCAGCAGTGGAATAGCAGGGTCAAATGGAACTTCCAGTCTTAGTTCTTTGAGGTATCTCCATACGGATTTCCACAGTGCTTGCACCAGTCTACACTCCCACCAGCAGTGGAGCAGGGTTCCTCTTTCCCCACAGCCCGGCGAACATTTGTTCTTGGTTGATTTCATGATAGCAGCCATTCTTTCTGGAGTGAGGTGGAATCTCAGCATTGTTTTCCTTTGCATCTCTCGAATGACCAGTGATGTTGAACATTTTTTCATGTATTTATTTGCTATTTCTACTTCTTTGTCTGAGAAATGTCTGTTCATTTCAGATGACCATTTTCGGACTGGGTCTTTAAATTTGGGAGATCTGATCTTTTTAAGTTCTTTATAGATTCGAGATAGTAGACCTTTGTCTGAGAAACAGCAGGTGAAGATTTTTTCCCACATTGTGGGTTGTCTCTTCACACTGCTGGTGGTTTCTCTTGCTGTGCAGAAGCCTTTTAATGAGAAGAGATCCCACTTGTTGATTGTTTGTGCTAGTTCACGGGCAACTGAGGTTTTGTTCATAAAATCTTTTCCTACACCGATATCTTCAAGGGTTCTACCTAACCTCTGTTCCAACTGGTTCAGAGTTTCTATTTTAAAATTTAGATCTTTAGTCCATTTTGATTTTAGTTTAGTGCATGGTGAGAGATGCAGGTCTAGTTTTAATCTTTGGCAAGTTGACAGCCAATTTTTCCAGCACCATTTATTAAAGAGGCTATCTTTCCTCCAGTGAGGGTGTTTGGCTCCTTTATGGAAGATGAGATGGCTGAGTGTGTCTGGTGTTGTTTCTGCATCTTCTAATCTGTTCCACTGGTCCTCAGGTCTGTTTCTTTGCCAGTACCATGCTGTTTTTATCACAGTAGCTTTGTAGTAAAGTTGCAGGTTGGGGATTGTGATATCCCCTGCCATGTCTCTGTTACCTAGAATTGCTTTTACTATTCTGGGTCTCTTCTTGTTCCAAATGAATTTTTGGATTGTTTTCTCAAGGTCCATGAAGTATGCTGCTGGGATCTCAATTGGAATTGCATTAAATCTATATAGCAGTTTTGGAAGTATGGCCATTTTCACTATATTAATCCTTCCTACCCAGGAGCAGGGGATGTCTGTCCATTTTCTGATGTCATCTTCAATCTCTCTTTTCAGAGTGCCATACTTCTCAGAGAAGAGGTGTTTGATTTCTTTCATTAGGTTGATTCCTAGGTATTTCAGTTTTTCGGATGCTATTGTGAAAGGAATTATTTGCCCTATTTCTCTCTCAGTGAGTCTGTCATTGGTGTAGAGGAAAGCTATTGATTTTTGTGTGTTGACCTTGTAACCAGCTACTTGACTGAATTTGGTTACTAAGTCTAGAAGACTTTTGGTGGAGTTCTTGGGGTCTTCTATATAGAGTATCATGTCATCTGCAAATAATGACAATTTGACTTCTTCATTTCCTATCTTTATTCCTTTTCTTTCTTTCTCTTGTCTAATTGCCATGGCTAATGTTTCCAGAACTATACTGAACAAGAGTGGTGATAGTGGACATCCTTGACTTGTTCCTGATTTTAGTGTGAAGGATTTCAGTGTTTGACCATTTAGTATGATATTGGCTGTTGGATTTTCATAGATGGCTTTTGTCAGTTTGAGGTAGAGACCATCTATTCCAATTTTTTGTAGAGCTTTTATCATGAATGCAGGTTGGATTTTGTCAAATGCTTTTTGTGCATCTATGGAGATAATCATATGGTTTTTGTCCTTGGCTCTATTGGTATAGTGTATTACATTGGTTGATTTTCGTATATGGAACCATCCCTGCATCCCTGCGATGAATCCCACTTGATCAGGCTGTATGATCTTCCTGATGATCTTCTGCATTCTGTTTGCCAATATCTTATTAAGGATTTTTGCATCTATGCTCATGAGTGAGATTGGCCTATAGTTCTCCTTTTCGGTTGGGTCTTTCTCTGCTTTGGGGATCAAGGCGATGCTTGCTTCCAGGAATGAATTTGGGAGTATTGCTTCCCTTTCAATTTCATTGAAGAGTTTAAACAGCAGTGGCAGCAGTTCCTCTCTAAATGTCTTGTAGAATTCAGCAGTGAAGTCATCAGGCCCTGGGCTTTTCTTAGTAGATAAGTTTTAATTACATTTTCAATTTCATTGCTTGATATTGGGTTGTTCAGAATTATTAGGTCTTTTTCGTTCAACTTTGGTAATTCATATGTATCTAGGAATCTGTCCATTTCTTCTGTGTTGTCCATCTTATTGGCATATAGGTTCTGGAAGTAGGTATTGATGATCCTCTGGATTTCTGCTGGGTCTGTTGTCATTTCACCCTTTTCATTCCTAATTGCATGGATTTGGGCCTTTTCTTTCCTTTTTCTGATAAGGTTGGCTAAGGGTTTATCAATTTTGTTGATTTTTTCGAAGAACCAGCTCTTGGCTTCACTGATTTTTTTGTATCGTTCTCTTAGTCTCCATTGCATCGATTTCTCCTCTGATCTTTACAGTTTCCTCCCTTGTATGAGCTCTGGGGTTGTCCTGCTCTTCTTTTTATAGAAGCTTGAGGTGCAGCATCAGGTTGTTTAATTGGGCTCGTTCTGTTTTCCTAATATGCGTAGTCACTGCTATGAATTTTCCTCATAAGACTGCTTTCATTGTGTCCCATAGATTCCAATATGTTGTATTGTCATTGTCATTTAATTGAAGGAACTATCTGATTTCTTCTTTAATTTCCTCTGTGACCCATTTGTTATTCAGAAGTGTGTTGTTCAATTTCCACATGTTTATGAAATATTTCGAGTTTCTTTTGCTATGGATCTCCAATTTCATCGCACTATGGTCTGATAATATACAGGGGATAACTTCAATTCCTTTGCACTTACTTAAACATGTTCTATGTGTGAGTATGTGGTCTATTTTGGAGAATGACCCATGAGCAGCTGAGAAGAATGCATATTCTGATTTTGTGGGGTGGAAGACTCTGTAAACATCTGTTAAGTTCATTTGTTCAAGAGTTCGATTGAGTTCTAGTATTTCATTACTTATTTTTTGTCTAGTTGATCTATCTATTTGTGACAGTGGGTGTTGAGGTCCCCCACTACATTTGTATTAGTGCATATATGACTTTTCATATCTGTTAGTATTTATTTTATATAGTTGGGCGCACTAGTGCTTGGTGCATAGATATTTATGATTGCCATCTCTTCCTCTTGGATTCTTCCCTTTACAAGGATGTAGTGTCCTTCTTCATCTCTCTTAATCAGTGTTGGTTTGAAATCTACTTGATCTGCAAAGAGGATAGTTACTCCTGCTTTCTGGGGGGTTCCCGTTGCATGGAGTATTGTTTTTCACCCTTTAACTTTCAGTCTATGAGTTTCCTTTTGAATTAAGTGTGTTTCTTGTATGCAGCATATTGTTGGAGTTTGCTTCTTGACCCATTCTGCCAGTCCATTTCTTTGATTGGTTAATTGAGACCATTAATATTGATGGTTATAACTGAAATGTATTGACTTGTCATGGCAATGACTTTTTCTTTTTGTTGGGTTCTCCCCCTTTATGTTTAATTTCTTGTCATGCCAGATGGGTTCATTCTGCTTTGCTTCCTGGGGTTGTGATCCTCAATGTCTGTTCCTAAGATATTGTGTAAAATTCTTTGGAGTGCTGGTTTGGTATTCACGAAGTTCCTAAGGTGCTCTTTGTCATGAAAGTATCTTATTTCTCCATCCATTTTGAAAGATAGTTTTGCAGGGTACATCAATGTGGGTTGGAGGCTGTTTTCTCTGAGGGCTTGGAATATGTCCCTCCAAGCTCTTCTTGCCTTGATGGTTTGTGTTGAGAAGTCTGCTGTGATTCTGATGGGCTTTCCTTTGTATGTGATTTGTTTCTTTTCTCTCACTGCTTGTAGAACTTCATTCTTCTGTTGAGTTTCTGGAATCTTAACAATTATATGCCTATGTGTAGATTTTTTTTTGATCAAGGCTAGTTGGAGTCCTATATGCCTCACCTACCTGTGTGTCAAGCTCTTTTCCCCTGCTTGGGAAGTTTTCTGCCATTATTTCTGTGAAGAGATTTTTTATGTCATCTCTACTCTCTCCTGTTTCTTCATTGAGCCCAATCAGTCTATGTTATTCTTCTTTGCATCATCTAACAGCTGCGGGATTGATTTCTCATGTTCCCTTATAATTTTGAAGCAATTTTTCTTTTCCTGGTCACTAATTGCAATCTTATCTTCTATATCTGAAATTCTGTCCTCACATTGGCTCATTCTGCTGTGTAGACTTTCAATGGAGTTTTTCATCTCCTGGAAATCTATTTGCATGTGTTTTATGGATTCCATGTGTTTCCTATGCTGGGATTCCATCCTGTTCCTGAGCTCCTCTCAAGATTTATTAATCATGTCTTGCACTAGGAGCACAATTTCTCCTGTTATGTGAGAAATTATTTCTGATTTCATTTTTTCCAGATCCCCTTTTGTTGCCAGTTCAGTGGGTCCAGGTGGTTGAGTATCAGAGTGTTCCATCTCATTTCCCTTTGAGGTTGCTGTAGGTGATCTGGAAGTCTGGTTTTGAGACTTATTTACATGTTTTCTCATTTCGACTGGGGGGAGGCACTGTTGGCGCCTGCACGGATTACCTCCTCTGAGCTGGGAGAGGTGGGACAGGGGCCGGGAGCAGCAGTAGGGATGGTAGCCCAAAAGCCCTTTCCTGTGGGCTGACAGCAGCGGGAGGGATGTTGGCTGGGAAGCCCCTTCCTCTGTTCCAGGAGCAGTGGGATGGCGGCTCAGAAGCCCCTACCTGTGGGCCGGGAGCGGTGGGAGGGATGGTGGACCGGAAGCCCCTTCCTCTGGGCCAGGAACACTGGGACAGAAGGTGGCCCAAAAGCCCTTTCCTCTGGGCTGGGAGCAGGGGGAGGGATGGTGGCCGGGAAGCCCCTTCCTCTGGACCAGGAGCAGTGGGACAGCGGCTCAGAAGCCCCTACCTCTGGGCCGGGAGCAGCGCGACTCAGTACCGTGGTCTGGTGGTCCAGTGTCCTCTGCGTCTTTGTAGTGTGGAACCAGGTGGCTGCCTGTCTGCAGCGAGCTGATTCGTCGCGTTCCGCGGGACTCGGGACCTCGGTAAGTCGTGCCCTTGTGGCTATTTTTTATTATCAGGATATAAAGACATGTTCTTTATAGAAAATTAGAATATTGACACAGTTATTTTTTCCTCCTAGTCTGGGAACACAGCACAGTGGAAGAGCAGTGGCTTAGCATGCTTGAAGCCCAGGATTTGATTCCCAGCACTGAAAAAATAATTAACTCAAATTTCATTTCATTATTCAGTGAAACTCTTTACACTGGCTGTATGTCCTTCCAAAATTTCCTGATCATATTTTCTTAAAGTTTTCATTTATTGCTATGGGAGTCTAAAAGCTTTTCATACTTGTGAAGCAATACTAGGCTTAGCAATATATTCGTTTTAATTTTAATTTTTATTGTTACTGCCTGTTTGCACTACAAAATGATTGCAGTCATTATGGGGAGTTGTTACATGTACATGACACATAGTTTAGAAATATACTTTAAAGGATACTATTTTTTGAAGTAACATGCAGCCATCCAGTAATCATGTTTAGGAAGAGGACTATGCTACAATGATTTTGAAACTGCTTTCTATTGACTGCTCTATTGCAGAAACTTCCCACATACCAAGCAAGTAAAATCCTCTCAACTACCCTCTGTAGGCGGCAACATCAGATGGCCTGGGTTTCCCCCAACTGTGTCCTGGACAAGCACTCAATCTCCGAGTCCATACATTTCCTCATCTGTGATAACAAGGCTTCCCCCAGCTCCTACCTCTGCAGATACTGAGCTTTCAGATGAGTTACTCAATGCAAGGCACTTGGAACACAGCCTGACCTATCACAAGCACTCAATAAGTGGTATAACCAAAAAAATTCTGGGTGCTCTGAAAGTTTAAACATTACAAAATAAAATCAAACCAAAAAGAGTACCAGAAGAAATTGGAAATGAACACTTGGGAGGCCAAGGAAGGAGGATTGAAAGTTTGAGCCCAGCCTGGGAAACTTAGCAAAACCTTGACTCAAAATATAATTTTCAAAAATGGCTGGAGATGTAGCTCAGTGGTAGAGCTCTTGCCTAGCATGTGTGAAGCCTTGGGTTTGAAAGTCAGTACTGTAAAAAGAAGAAAAGGAAATCAATATTAAGGTTAATGATATATTATCAGGTGTGAAGAAATGAAGCAGAGTACAGGGAATTGCAGGGGCTGCTGTTTTAGATAAAATGGTCAGGAATGCTGCTCAAGAGGCCACAGCAGGGGACAGGCATGAGGAGTGGGAAGACGAGCTGTGAGGATTTTTGAGAACACTCCAGGCAAACAGAACAACCTCAGCCAAAGCATTGGCAGAAGAGCAGGTCTGGTGCCAGGGCCTCAAGGTCACCATGGGCAGGAGCAGAGGAAAAAGAGGGAGCAGTAGGAGATGAGGACAAAGAGGTAAGGAGAGGAGAGGTTTGGGTAGGCTCTGTCCACTATGGGCAAGACTCAATGGCAGGTTATGCTAAAGGCTAAGATTTCTATTGTAAGAGCTGGAAAGGTCAATACAGGAAGCAGGCCTAGCTGAAGGAGAGGTATCTATTCTTCACATGTTTTAAGTGGAAAAGAATAATTTCTATTATGACAAAGAACTCTTGTTTATAGGTTAAATGTGGGCCAAAATGGTGCCTAATCCCTAACAGACCCCGACCCCCTCATCTAACTTGTCCCTCCCAGTGGCCTGAGTTAGCAATAGGGAAATCTCAGCTTTGGCTGTTGTGAGGAAAGAGTTAATACAGCCGGCTTGGCAGCTTGCATGTTGCCAAGGAACCCTTAATCCCTAGTCTTGCTGTACTTCCGGTCACTGACGGGTTGACGATTTCAGTGTGTATACCCGGATTAACAGACTTGCCGTCCCACCGGTTAGGGTTGCTCTGCACAAAAGGAGACTGGAGGAGGTTGACGTACGTGAACCCGGTTTCGTGGCTGAGATCCTGTGCTTCAGTCGCCGTGACCTGCTGCCCCAGGACGTGTCCACGTGAGCAGCCCCCACATGAACCTCAGACCTTGAGATTTGGAGCAGGCTTCCCCGGGCAGAGACATTCTGTACATTCTGTCCCAAGGTCTGCAACTGGAGAAAAAGCACATGCCCTGTGTGGCTTTGCCTCAGACAAAGGACATTGAAAGCCAGGGCCGGGCTTCTCTGACTCGCCTGATGTGGGTTGTCTTTCCTGCCGCTTTTGCTCCGAATCTTTTGCTGTAATAAATGTTAGCCTTTAGCATAACTCGCTATTGAGTTCTGTAAATTTTTCTGGTGACTCACTGTTATGGGATAAATTGTGTCCCCCCAAATTCATTCGCTGAAATCCTTAATCACAGTGCAAATGTAACTGTATTTAAAGATAGGGTCTTGAAAGAGATGATTCACTTAAAAGGAGGTCATTGGGGTGGACTCTAATCCAATCTGACTGGTGTCCTTACAAGAAGAGAACTTCAGGACACAGATGCACACAGAGGGAGAAGGTAGCCATCTGCAAACCGGAGAGCCCTCAGAAGAGACCAGCTCTCCTCACACCTTGATCTTGGACTCTGCTCTCCAGAACTGTGAGAAAATAAATGTCTGTTGTTTAAGCCACCCAATCTGTGGTACAGATTGAGTGGTCCTCATCTGAAATGAAGTGATTCAGATTTTCAGATTTTGGAATACTTGCATATACACAATGAGATAGCTTGGGGATAGGCCCCAAGTCTAAAGATGAAATTCACTTATGTTTCATATACACCTAATACACAGAGCCTGAAGGTAACAATTCATGTTTATAGTTGTATTTATAATTTTTGGTTCATCTGTGTTTTGACTGTGATCGGTCACATAAGGTCAAATGTAGAAGTTTCCACTTGTAGTGTCATGTCAGTGGGCAGAAAGTTTCGGATTTGGAGCACATTGGATTTCAGATTTTTTAATTCATGATGCTCAACCTGTGCTTATTATGTCATCCTTAGTAAACTAATGAACATACTGAATGAAGCACGCTATTCAGGAATCTTTATATTATTTTTGCAATTTTTCAATAAAGTTTGAATTTATATCAAAGTGAAAGATTTAAAAGTAAATAAGAAAGAGAAGACATAAATAAACAGTTTTAAAAAGGTAAAGGGGGCTGCAGTGTAGCTCAGTGGTCGAATGTGTGCTTAGCATGCATAAGGTCCTGGGTTCCATACATAACACCAAAACGAAAAGGAAGGAAAGAAAGAAATTAAGAGGGAGAAAGAGCATAACTATAGAGGCAGTAGAAATTTTAAAGGTCATAAAATCACTAGAAATGATAATCCTTATCTTTTAGAAATATACAATTTTATATTTATTATAAACTTCTGGAATACCAGGATTTTCTTGAAAGTAATCCAGTGGGATGGGAGGGTTTGGGTAGGTATAGAAGAAATTAGAATGCTCAGATGTTGATAATTGTTGAAGCTGAATACATGGGCTTCATTACACTACATTCTCTTATTTCTTTTGTTGTTGTTGTTAAATTCTTGTATTGGTACATTGTAGGTATACAACACAATTACGTTTCTCATTGGGAATTGTACCTTTACATAATGCATCTTGGTTCTTATTTTTTCCCATTCCTAGCCCTCCCTTCACCCCCTCCACCCTTCCCTATTTACAAAGACTTTATTTCCATTTTTACCATTTCTCAGCATTTTTGCTTTCCCCTTCTTTCCTTTCCCCTGCCCCTCCCACTACCCCTACCCCTTTGGACCTTTTCTTCCTAGTTTGCATTATCGATTATTCATTCTAATCATTGGTACATTTTAGGTATACAATATAATGACATTCATCATTGGAAATTTGCACCTTTACATAGTCTCTCTTGGTTCTTATTTTTCACCCTTACCCAGCCCTCCCTTCAACCCCTCCATTCCTCCCTATTTACAAAGATTTTGTTCCTATTTTTCCATTTTCTCATATTAATCCCATTCCCTTCTATCCTTTCCCCTACCCCTCCCACTTCCTTCACCTTTGCCCCTTTTCATCCTATTTCACATTACCTATTATACATTTTAGTCCTTATTTACACTTTCAGTTTCTCATACCAGAGAAACTATTCAGTATTTATACATGTGTGTCCTATTTATTTCACTTAAGAGTATTGCCTCAATGTGCATCCACTTAGCTAGGAATGTCTCTAATTTCTCATTTTTTATGGCTGAGTAGTACTCCATTTTATTAAAAAAACCACATTTTCTTTATCCAGTCTCCAGTTGATGGGCATTTGGGCTGCTTCCAAGTTTTAGCTATCACAAACTGCTGCTATGAACATGGGAACACATATATCACTGTGGTATGATTCTTTTAATTATTTGGTGAAGATCCTCAGTAGTGGAATAGTGGGGTCAAATGAGACATCCAGTCCTAGATCTTTGAGGTATCTCCATACGGATTTCCACAGTGCTTGCACCAGTCTACACTCCCACCAGCAGTGGAACAGGGTTCCTCTTTCTCCACAGACAAACCAGCATTTGTTATTGGTTGATTTCATGATAGCAGTCATTCTTTCTGGAGTGAGGTAGAATTACAGGGTGGTTTTCATTTGCATCCCTTAAATGACCAGTGATGTTGAATGATTTTTCATATGTTTATTTGTTATTAGTACTTCTTTGTCTGAGAAATGTCTGCTCATTTCAGATACCCATTTTTGGAGTGGGTCATTCAGTTTGGGAGGTCTGATTTTTTTAAGTTCTTTATAGATTTGAGATAGTAGACCTTTGTCTGAGAAACAGCAGGTGAAGATTTTTTCCCACATTGTGGGTTGTCTCTTCACACTGTTTGGTTGTTTCTCTTTCTGTGCAGAAGCTTTTTAATAAGAAGAGATCCCACTTGTTGATTGTTTGTGCTAGTTCTCGGGCAACTGAGGTTTTGTTCATAAAATCTTTTCCTACATTGATGTCTTCAAGGGTTCTACCTAACCTCTGTTCCAACTGGTTCAGAGTTTCTATTTTAATATTTAGATCTTTAATCCATTTTGATTTTAGTTTAGTGCATGGCGAGAGATATAGGTCTAGTTTTAATCTTTGGCAAGTTGAAGCCCAATTTTTCCTGCACCATTTATTAAAGAGGTTATCTTTCCTCCAGTGAGGGTGTTTGGCTCCTTTATGGAAGATGAGATGGCTGAGTGTGTCTGGTGTTGTTTCTGCATCTTCTATTCTGTTCCACTGGTCCTCAGGTCTGTTTCTTTGCCAGTACCATGCTGTTTTTATCACAGTAGCTTTGAAGTAGAGTTGCAGGTTGGGGATTGTGATATCCCCTGCCATGTCTCTGTTACCTAGAATTGCTTTTACTATTCTGGGTCTCTTCTTGTTCTAAATGAATTTTTGGATTGTTTTCTCAAGGTCCATGAAGTATGCTGCTGGGATCTCAATTGGAATTGCATTAAATCTATATAGCAGTTTTGGAAGTATGGCCATATTCACTATATTAATCCTTCCTACCCAGGAGCAGGGGATGTCTGTCCATTTTCTAATATCATCTTCAATCTCTCTTTTCAGAGTGCCATACTTTTCAGAGAAGAGGTGTTTGATTTCTTTCATTAGGTTGATTCCTAGGTATTTCAGTTTTTCAGATGCTATTGTGAAAGGAATTATTTGCCCTATTTCTCTCTCAGTGAGTCTGTCATTGGTGTAGAGGAAAGCTATTGATTTTTGTGTGTTGACCTTGTAACCAGCTACTTAACTGAATTTGGTTATTAAGGCTAGAAGACTTTTGGTGGAGGTCTTGGGGTCTTCTATATAGAGAATCATGTCATCTGCAAATAATGACAATTTGACTTCTTCATTTCCTATCTTTATTCCTTTTCTTTCTTTCTCTTGTCTAATTGCCATGGCTAATGTTTCCAGAACTATACTGAACAAGAGTGGTGATAGTGGACATCCTTGACTTGTTCCTGATTTTAGTGTGAAGGATTTCAGTGTTTGACCATTTAGTATGATATTGGCTGTTGGTTTTTCATAGATGGCTTTTGTCAGTTTGAGGTAGAGACCATCTATTCCAATTTTTTGTAGAGCTTTTATCATGAATGCAGGTTGGATTTTGTCAAATGCTTTTTGTGCATCTATGGAGATAATCATATGGTTTTTGTCCTTGGCTCTATTGGTATAGTGTATTACATTGGTTGATTTTCGTATATGGAACCATCCCTGCATCCCTGCGATGAATCCCACTTGATCAGGGTGTATGATCTTCTTGATGATCTTCTGCATTCTGTTTGCCAGTATCTTATTAAGGATTTTTGCATCTATGCTCATGAGTGAGATTGGCCTATAGTTCTCCTTTTCGGTTGGGTCTTTCTCTGCTTTGGGGATCAAGGCGATGCTTGCTTCCAGGAATGAATCTGGGAGTATTGCTTCCCTTTCAATTTCATTGAAGAGTTTAAACAGCAGTGGCAGCAGTTCCTCTCTAAATGTCTTGTAGAATTCAGCAGTGAAGCCATCAGGCCCTGGGCTTTTCTTAGTTGATAAGTTTTTAATTACATTTTCAATTTCATTGCTTGATATTCGGTTGTTCAGAATTATTAGGTCTTCTTCATTCAACTTGGGTAATTCATATGTATCTAGGAATCTGTCCATTTCTTCTGTGTTGTCCATCTTATTGGCATATAGGTTCTGGAAGTAGGTATTGATGATCCTCTGGATTTCTGCTGGGTCTGTTGTCATTTCACCCTTTTCATTCCTAATTGCATGGATTTGGGCCTTTTCTTTCCTTTTTCTGATAAGGTTGGCTAAGGGTTTATCAATTTTGTTGATTTTTTCGAAGAACCAGCTCTTGGCTTCACTGATTTTTTTGTATCGTTCTCTTAGTCTCCATTGCATCGATTTCTCCTCTGATCTTTACAGTTTCCTCCCTTGTATGAGCTCTGGGGTTGTCCTGCTCTTCTTTTTATAGAAGCTTGAGGTGCAGCATCAGGTTGTTTAATTGGGCTCGTTCTGTTTTCCTAATATGCGTAGTCACTGCTATGAATTTCCCTTGTAAGACTGCTTTCATTGTGTCCCATAGATTCCAATATGTTATATTGTCATTGTCATTTAATTGAAGGAACTATCTGATTTCTTCTTTAATTTCCTCTGTGACCCATTTGTTATTCAGAAGTGTGTTGTTCAATTTCCACATGTTTATGAAATATTTCGAGTTTCTTTTGCTATGGATCTCCAATTTCATCGCACTATGGTCTGATAATATACAGGGGATAACTTCAATTCCTTTGCACTTACTTAAACATGTTCTATGTGTGAGTATGTGGTCTATTTTGGAGAATGACCCATGAGCAGCTGAGAAGAATGCATATTCTGATTTTGTGGGGTGGAAGACTCTGTAAACATCTGTTAAGTTCATTTGTTCAAGAGTTCGATTGAGTTCTAGTATTTCATTACTTATTTTTTGTCTAGTTGATCTATCTATTTGTGACAGTGGGGTGCTGAGGTCCCCCACTACAATTGTATTAGTGCTTATATGACTTTTCATGTATGTTAGTATTTATTTTATATAGTTGGGCGCACTAGTGCTTGGTGCGTAGATATTTATGATTGCCATCTCTTCCTCTTGGATTCTTCCCTTTACAAGGATGTAGTGTCCTTCTTCATCTCTCTTAATCAGTGTTGGTTTGAAATCTACTTGATCTGCAAAGAGGATAGTTACTCCTGCTTTCTGGGGGGTTCCCGTCGCATGGAGTATTGTTTTCCACCCTTTAACTTTCAGTCTATGAGTTTCCTTTTGAATTAAGTGTGTTTCTTGTATGCAGCATATTGTTGGAGTTTGCTTCTTGACCCATTCTGCCAGTCTATTTCTTTTGATTGGTGAATTGAGACCATTAACATTGATGGTTATAACTGAAATGTATTGACTTGTCATGGCAATGACTTTTTCTTTTTGTTGGGTTCTCCCCCTTTATGTTTAATTTCTTGTCATGCCAGATGGGTTCATTCTGCTTTGCTTCCTGGGGTTGTGATCCTCAATATCTGTTCCTATGATATTGTGTAAAATTCTTTGGAATGCTGGTTTGGTATTCACGAAGTTCCTAAGGTGCTCTTTGTCATGAAAGTATCTTATTTCTCCATCCATTTTGAAAGATAGTTTTGCAGGGTACATCAATGTGGGTTGGAGGCTGTTTTCTCTGAGGGCTTGGAATATGTCCCTCCAAGCTCTTCTTGCCTTGATGGTTTGTGTTGAGAAGTCTGCTGTGATTCTGATGGGCTTTCCTTTGTATGTGATTTGTTTCTTTTCTCTCACTGCTTGTAGAACTTCATTCTTCTGTTGAGTTTCTGGAATCTTAACAATTATATGCCTATGTGTAGATTTTTTTTGATCAAGGCTAGTTGGAGTCCTATATGTCTCACTTATCTGTGTGTCAAGCTCTTTTCCCCTGCTTGGGAAATTTTCTGTCATTACTTCTGTGAAGAGTTTTTTTTATGTCATCTGCACTCTTTCCTGTTTCTTCATTGACTCCAATCAGTCTTATGTTATTCTTCTTTGTATCATGTAGCAGTTGCTGGATTGATTTTTCATGTTCCCTTATAATTTTGAAGCAATTTTTCTTTTCCTGGTCAGTAATTGCAATCTTATCTTCTATATCTGAAATTCTGTCCTCACATTGGCTCATTCTGCTGTGTAGACTTTCAATGGAGTTTTTCAAGTCCTGGAAATCTATGTGCATCTGTTTTATGGATTCCATGTGTTTCCTATGTTGAGATTCCATCGTGTTCCTGAGCTCCTCTCTAGATTTATTAATCATGTCTTGCACTAGGAGCACAATTTCTCCTGTTATGTGAGAAATTATTTCTGATTTCATTTTTTCCAGATCCCCTTTTGTTGCCAGTTCAGTGGGTCCAGGTGGTTGAGTATCAGAGTGTTCCATCTCATTTCCCTTTGGGGTTGCTGTAGGTGATCTGGAAGTCTGGTTTTGAGACTTATTTACATGTTTTCTCTTTTCGACTGGGGGTGTGTGAGGGTGCTGTTGGCCCCTGCATGGCTCACCTCCTCTGAGCTGGGAGAGGTGGGACAGAAAGCGGCCCAAAAGCCCTTTCCTCTGGGCTGGGAGCAGCGGGAGAGGTGGTGTCTGGGAAGCCCCTTCCTCTGGACATACATTCTGTTATTTCTTTGTATTTTTGAAAATTTCCATACCAAAAATTGTTTAAAGAGAATATTTGAAGACTTTATAAAATTAAATTTGAAAACCTAGATAAAATGAGTAAATTACTAGAACTGAACCAAGAAAAAAATTGAAAATCTGACAAAAAATGCAATTATCACTGAAGAGCTTGAACCGGGTATTCAAGTCTATCTCCACAAAAGACCTTCATCTACTATAGCAGGTACTTTTGACACACATGAGATCAAATGTATGGTTCAGCCCAGCCTGAGCTTGTGCTCCAGCCAGTGATCCAACACATATTTCTTGAATACTGACTGTGGGCCAGGCACCGTGCTAAGTACTGGCCATTCATCACTTAGCAAGGACAACAACATCAGCCAAAATATTACACAATTTCTACCCTTATGGTGCTTACAATTTGAAAGGAACATAACGTATGTGACCCAGGGTAGCATGAGGAGAAGAATGCTTTGGACAAACAAGCAGGATAAACAGGATTGAGAGGCAGAAGGAAGGGCCAGGGATTAATTTGAAATGTAGTAGGCAGGGTCCAGATTGTGACCTTGAAACATTATTTCTCACTGCAAAGAACAGGGCTCCTTAGAGAAATGGGTAATTTAAGGTCTGGGTCAAGAAATACACCAGAAGACCTGGGAACGTTTTGTTTCACAAAAAAGATAAATGAAATAAAACTCAGCTAATTAGTCACTGTTGGAGAATACTCAAAAACAATTCATTATAGGTTTTCAAAAAAGAAAGCTACAAGGAAAAATAATCGAGAATCAAGCATTTAGACTGCTTCCTATATAAGTGGTACCACTGATTATTCCAGTAGTACAGGAGAGGATATTTTCCTTGATAGAGTATTTTGGCTAATAAATAATAATAACAGAATTAACCATCAATGGCAGCTAGCATCACATAAAGGGATGTCGTTACTATGTAGTCACCAGTTATTTGTACTTTTTGAAAGAACAAACCACCAGATTTCCAGGGGCAGCTATAACAAAGTACTATAAATTGGATCTTCCCTTCCCTCCCCTCCCCTCCCCTCCCCTCCACTGGCACTGGGAATTGAACCAGGACCTCACTCATGCCAGACAAGTGCTCTACCCCTGATCTATATCCCCACATTGGTTGTTGGCAATCTTTGATTTCCTGTGTTTATGGTGGCACAATTCCAATCTCTGCCTCCATCTTCACATGGCCCTCTTCCCTCTATAAGTGTCTATGTCCAACTTTCTTTCATCTTATAGGGACAGCAGTCACATTGGTAGGGGGACCCTAATCCAGTTTGACCTCATTTTAACTTGATTATATCTACAAAGATGCTATTTCCAAATAAGGTCACATTCACGGGTTCCAAATTGACATGACTTTTGGAGGACACTATTTCAAGCCCAGTATATTGCACGTGTAAAGTATTGTTTTGATTTTTTTGGAGACAGAGTCTACCTATGTATTCCAGGCTGGGCTTGAACTTGTGGCTATCTTCCTGCCTCAGCATCCTGAGTGGTGGGATTACAGGCATGAACCACCACACCCAAATGACCTATGAAATATATTTTTAATAGCACATTTATTGGTACATTTTAGGCATACATAATGATAACACTCATCATAGGGAATTTGCACCTGTACATGGTATATCCTACCCCTTTTTTCCCATGTTCCCTCCCCTCCCTATGTAAGAAAGTTTTGTTTCCATTTTTTCCTCCTATTTTCACTTCTTTCTTGTCCCTTTCATCTTTTCTCTCTCCCTCCTCCCTTGTTCCCCTTCCCATTTGAACATTTTCTTCCCATTTCCCAATATCTATTATACATTTTAGTCCTTACTTCCACTTTTGGTTTCTCACAACAGAGAAACAATGAGGTATTTAAACATGTGTGTTCAATTTATTTCACTTAAGAATATGGTCTCAAGGTCCATCCATTTAGTTATAAATGTCTGAAGCTCATCCTTCTTTATGGCAGAGTAGTACTCTATTGTTTAAAAAAACCGCATCTTTATCCATTCATTGGTTGTTGGGCATATGGGCTGTTTCCAATATTTTGGTTACAAACTGTGCCACTATAAACATGGGTGTGCATATATTGTTGTGGTATGATGCTTTCAATTCTTTCGTGAAGATACCAAGAAGAGGTATAGTAGGGTCAAATGGGATCTCTAATCCTAGTTTTTCTGAGAAATCTACACACTGATTTCCACAGAGGTTGCACCAGTCTACACTCCCACCAGCAGTGGAGCAGGGTTCCTCTTTCCCCACAGCCCCACCAGCATTTGTAATTGGTTGATTTCATGATAGCAGCCATTCTTTCTGGGGTGAGGTGAAATCTCAGTGTTGTTATCATCTGCATCTCTCTAATGACCAGTGATGTTGAATAGTTTTTCATATATTTGTTAGCTGTTTCTACTTCTTTGTCTGAGAAATGTCTGTTCATTTCAGATGCCCATTTCTGGACTGGATCTTTAAATTTGGGGGGGTCTAATGTTTTTTTGAGTTCTTTCTATATTCTAGATAATAGTCTTTCGTCTGATGAATAGCTGGTAAAATTTTTTTCTCACATTGTGTTGTCTCTTAACTCTGTTAGTGGTTTTTCTTGCTGTGCAAAAGCTTTTTCATAAAATGAGGTCCCAGTTGTTGATTCTTTGTAGTATTTCTCGTGTGGTCTAGGTTTTTTGTTCATGAAGTTTTTGCTTACTCCTATGTCCTCAAATATTCTACCTGTTCTCTCTTCCAGGGGATTTAGTGTTTCTGTTTTATTATTTAGATCTTTGATCCATTTTGATTTTAGGTTAGTGTGTGGTGAGAGATATGGGTCTAGTTTTAATCTTTGGCAAGTTGAAACCCAATTTTTCCAGCACCATTTATTAAAGAGGCTATCTTTCTTCCAGTGAAGGTGTTTGGCTCCTTTGTCAACGATGAGGTGGCTGAGTGTGTCTGGAGTTGTTTCTGCATCTTTTAGTCTGTTCCATTGATCCGCAGGTCTGTTCTTTTGCCAGTACCATGCTGTTTTTATCACAGTAGCTTTGTAGTATAATTTTAGGTCAGGGATTGTGATACCCCCTGCCTTGCCTTTGTTGCCCAGAATTGCCTTTGCTATTCTAGGTCTCTTCTGGCTCCAAATAAATTTTGGGATTGTTTTCTCTAATTCTGTGAGATAAGCTATTGGAATTTTTATTGGGATTGCATTAAATATAACAGTTTTGTCAGTATGGCTATTTTCACTATATTGGTTCTTCCTCTCCAAGAACAAAGGATATCTTTCCATTTTCTGATAGCTTCTCTCATCTCCTTTTTCAGAGTACTGTAGTTTTCAATTCAGGGGTCTTTTACATCCTTCATTAGATTGATTCCTAGGTATTTATGAAATATTCTTGACAAAAAGAAAATCAAACTGGAATCTGTTCAAGCCTCTACATCCAACTAAAAACCTAACGAGCAACATATTAAATAGCATGGGGCCACGTGTGCAAGTGGCCAACTCCAGACAGTGGGAAACTGTCTACAGGACAATTCAAACAAACTTTAAACTACACATACATTTATGACACTTAGGAGGCAACTGGAAATTTGGATACTGACTTGAATACTGATATCAAGGAATTAATGCATTTATAAAAATATGGACTAACATTGTGTGGTTGTTTTTTAAAGAGTCCTTATTTTTTAAAGACATAAAGTAAACTTACAGATCAAATAGCTTGATGTCTGGGGTTTGTTTCAAAATAACATGAGAGTGGGGGAAGGAAGTAGGCAGGGATATGGCTGTAACAAGAGTGACCAGAAACTGATAATGGTTGAAGCTGAGTGATGAGTATATGTGAGGTTCATGATACTGCTCTTTTCATGTGTTTGAAATTTTCCATAAGAAAACTTTTTTTAAAGAAAGAAAAATAAAATATGAGGATAACCCAAGAGAGAAGGTGACATTTGGTATAGAACAATCAGCATGTGCAAGGCCTCTGTCACCATTTAGCATTACAAACTTGTTTCCTGGGGGCTGTGGTAAAATAAAATGACCACAAATTATTTTCTAATCTTCCCATTAAGAGGGAAGCAAATTTTCTTTCCTTTGAATCCAGCTTGGTTCATGGTTATACTCTCTGGCTCTATCTGTTGCTCTGCTTCCTGCCTACCATGAGGTGAGGAGTTTTCCTTTTCCACACTCTGCTGCCATGATGTTTCTGCTTCACTACAGATTAAAAGCAATGGAGCCAGTTTACCATGGACTGAAATCTCTGAAACCATGAGCCAAAATAAGCCCTTCCTCTTTTAAATAGTTTTTCTCAGGCATTTGATCACAGCAATGGAAAGCTAACACACAAGGCTTCCAAGGTGAAGTCATAGGAGGCCTTAGAGGTTCTCTTTGGCTCTCTCATACTCATACTCAATACTCTCTCTGGAAGCCCTGAGCTACCAAATGAGTAGTCATTCATTGTGGAAGATATGCTCTGGGGAACAGCCCACCAATGCTCCAGCCTTGGTCCTTCCAGACTAGCCCATCCACTGTGTGAAATAGAAGAATCACCAACTGAACTATGCCTGAATTCCTAACTTACACAATCAGGAGATGTAATTAAAAGGCTGATGAAGGTACTACTTTCTGAGGCAGTTTGGGAGGCAGCAATAGGTGTCCAGAACAGAGGTACACATATATGTCTTCAACTACTTTTGGTAACCAAGGAAATAATAACACAAAAATCAGGATAATGTTTCTTGGGGAGGAAGGTGCAGGTAGGAAGAGGCAGGGAGATGAGATGGAGAAGAACAGGTAGATTCAAAGAAGAAGAAGAGGTAGAATCAAAGGTATCTGTAAGGGTCAACATCTGAGTTTGAGTATTCTCAAGTGTGCATTTTAATTTTATGTACAAATTATGTATACTGTTGTAGGTACTTACTATTGTATAATAAAAAAGACTTATAAAAGTTCTTAACCAAGCATGGAAACAAGTTGAAATCTGTTAAAGTTGAGTAGTGGATACATGGGCATCTGCCTTGGAGAAACATATATCTGTGCATGCATGTGTAGAAAATATACATAAAAACAGGATTTCCCAAAGGTATTATTTTTGTGGCACTGGGCATTGGACCCAAGGCATCTCTAGTGTTAAGCAAGCACTCTACCTCTGAGTACATCTGTAGTCCCCTAAATTTGAATGACTATTATCTCAAGGAGGTTCTTGTACTTTTTAAAAATTGGGGGAATATATATGGCACAAAATGTACCATTTTAACTATTTTCTAAACTACACTTCAGTGGCACTAGGCACATTTATACTGTTGTACAACTATCAGTACTATCCACTATCCATTTCCAGAAGTTTTTCATCATCTCAGACTAAAATTTCATACACATTAATCACTAACCCCTCTTTCTCCTACTTCTCTTCCTCTGCTAGCACTATTGTGCTTTTTGTCTTCATGATTTTGACTACTTATGTAGTAATATAACTCATATAAATGGAATTATACACTCTTTGTCCCTTTCAATCTGGTTTATTTCAATTAGCATAATGTAAATTTCACCTGTGTTGTACCACTGTCAGAATTTCCTTCCTTTTCTGTGTTATTTACCATTCCATTACTGTAACAGAATACTTAAGATACTCAACTTAAATAGAGGAAAGGTTTATTTGGGGTCATGGTTTTGGAGGGTTTAGTACGTGGCTTTGGGCCTGTGGCAGCACACGGTGGTGGGTGTGCATGACAGAGGAAAGTGCTCAACCTGTAGTGGCCGGGAAAGAAATAGAGGAGGAAGAGGAGATCAGAGCCACAGTCTTTTTTGAGGGCATGCCTACAATGGCCTAATTTCCTCCCACTAGGTCCCACCTTATAAAATCTCTACCACCTGCCAATAGTCCCACAGGCTGGGGTCCATGCCTTTAACAGATGGGCCTTCGGGGAGACTTATCAGAATCATAGCACTCTTTAGGCTGAATAATATTCTATTGCATGGATATTTTGTTCATTCATCCATTGATGAATATTTGGGTTGCTTCTACCTTTGGCTATTGTGAATAGGCCTACCGAATGCAGGAGACATAGCTGAAAAAATTCATGTACTCTGAGAAAGTGCCTGGACACTGCCTATGGCAGGAGTTCAGAGGAGGGTCAGCACAGGTGTGGGTGGTTGAGGAAGTCTTCAGAAGCAGGAGGTACTTGGATCAGGTCCTAAAACCTGAGTGGATTAGGGCAGGGAGCAGAAAGCCTTCCTTTCTGTTAACATATCACCGTCAGTCAGTGATACATAGCCCCAGGTGCATAGAGGCGGTGTGGGGGGTGAAGGTTCAATGCCAAGCACCAGTGCAACACACAGGCAAAGGGCAAAGAAATGGAGCAAGCTGGGGGAGGCTGGACCAAAAGACTCAACGAAGGAAAGGAGAAAGACAGGAGGAGCTGGTCCCAGAACACTTCCTAAAACACCTTATTTTGCTTCAAAATTAGATTTTACCCCAGGGATCTTGTTTCAGACATGCGATTTGCTCAGGAGAACATTTCAAAAATTGAGTAAATCAGAGTCCTGCCCACTCCAGCTTTTACATAGTCACTGCTTCTAATCTGGCCTAGCCTTAGATTTAGACATTTGTGAAAAATTATATGAGTCTTCTGCTCATGAATTTTCAAAGACTCCCGTTGTTTATCATAGTCCTCAGGCTAGCATACTACGATCTGGCAAGCAGACCTGGTTCAGCTGCAAGTGACAGAAGCACAGCTCAATCCAGCACCTAACCATCATGGGACCTGGGTCTGCAAAGATGGCTTTTGTTCACTGCTCTATTTCCAAATCTTAGAATACTTCCTGGAACTTAAAAGGTGCTGGATAAATGCTTGCTGAATGAGTAAATAAAATAGCTTAAACTAAAGATGGACAATATGTGCTCTGTTAACCTAAAAGAACAGGAGTGGAGCTGGCCACAGAGCAACTTAGGTCCAGGGACTCAAGCCTGAAGCAATATTCTCATTCCCTCTCCCGCCCCCTCCTCCTCCCCCTCTTTTTCTTTCTCCTGCCAGGCATCCTCCAGTATGGACTTGGTAGAACATGCTAAGGGAGGGCATAGCCAGAGAGTTTCAGGTTTAGAAACTGTACAAGAAAGAGAGATTCCATTTCAGTATTTAAAAAGGAACTAAGTCCCAGGCTAGTATTGTAGTCTGATTGGTTAGGCTTAGGGTCACAATAGCTTTCTTTAGGGCAACCAATAGGGAAAGGAGGATGGAATACTATGATTGGCCTATGCTGGGTCATGTGCCTGATGGAAGGCTCAGCGACTTTCTGTGATTGGCAGCCCTTCCAGAATCCCATGACTGCAGTGGGGGAAGGGCCATTCACCAAAATGCTGAGCCAGGGAGCTGTTATCAGAAGACAAGGAGGCTGGGGTACTGGCAAGAAAAACAAATAAAAAGCCAAATGTCTGGAGATTAGTGCTTAAATACTCCCTTGTAATGAGACTGGAGTGGGAGTCCTGGGACAGCCAGGGGGAGCCGGAAACATGCTTGAAAATGAATTTTGAAGTCTTAGTTTTATCTTTTAAAATCTGTGCTTAACAGAAAAAGTGTTTATAATTTTTCACTGCTGAATCAAATCTGCATCCTAGGAAGTTTTACCATATGTTTTCTGGGGTATTTTTGCATCTCTTGGGATACTGTTATACCCTCAAGTGTCTGGATAGCCCACGCTGAGAAGCAAGACTTGACCGTGACAGTTTCCTCCTGACTATCCCCTGTCACTTCTGGTGACACCACAAACATCTCTGCCTGTGCTCCTGTGTGTCTCCCTTCCCTGTAATGTCCCCCCTGTCTTCTCTGCCTCTTCCAGTCCTAACCCGCTTTGAAAATGTAAATGAGTCCAGCATCTTTCGGAGTGTCTTCCTGGGTCACTCGCTGTGTCCTTCAGACCCCATGCTACAGAGGAAAGAGCCCTGGAGACTAAGGTTCAAGTTCCAATGTTGCCACCAATTCTCTGCATGACCTCTCTGTGAGTTATTTCCTTTCTCTGCAACTCGATTTCCTCTTCTGTAAAATGAGGGCTGGACCGACTTGTTAGCAACACCAAGCTCTCCCACCTTCTGTGCTTCCTCCCCCAACCTCGCTTTGGCATAGTCTCAACTAGCAGGAGTGCCGTCTGCAGGAGCCAAACTCTAGGACATTTTATTTATTCCAAAATTCAAGGGCTGGAGATTTCTTCACAGTAAATGAGAGGGGCTTAAGATTAGTACTGAAATTGGGAGGTCTTTCTCAGGAGTGGAGGAGCAATCTCCTGTTGAGGAAGGGCTCCTGCCCACACTCTCCCCTAGCAAGGGCAAGAGTCAGGCTTGGGGGAAAGGAGGCCACTTGGATTATTAAACTTTAGCAAAGCAAGTTTTCTATGTGATCAGACCTGGCTCAAAAGAAGGTCAAAGCTTCAGCTGACTCCTGGTCTGTTCTGGTGGCAGAGGAAGGGATTTCAGTGTTCAAGGCCTCTCTGGCTTTACGTATCTTTAACCCTTGCTTCTCTTCCATCCTCCACTTTCCTCACAAATTGAGTACAAACCTAGGCACACAGAAAATATGCTCAGTCTGATGGTCGAATGTGGCAGAGAAAGATGCTTATGAGAACTTAAACAGGAGCACACAGATTTCATCAAAAGGGCAAGTGTGGCTGTACAATTATTTGTTGTTGAGCAGACCAAGTCTATGACATCAGGAGATGTGAAGCATGGTCTCCGAAGTATCTTTGTAAAGGGATAGGTTTGCCTCACAACTTCAGCTTCTGCTTTAAGAACATGACGGATACCTTTTGAAAATACAGTGTAGTAGTATGGACTTGCTAGAGCGCAAATAATTCTTCGGGTGGGGGCAGTTTCTCCAGAGTGTTTCTAGAAGGCTCAGAGAGACTCCAGCTCATCTTCTGCTGAGGTGCAATTGATGAACACTGAAACTCTTGGTAGGTGCCCTGTTGGATCTTGGCCATGTATAGTACCACATGGTTCTGTCTCCCTTACCAGGACATGGAATGATTAAATTGGGGGGTGAGGGTCACATGTGTTCTTCAGCAACAGGGGTTATTATGAAGCTGGGCAGAATTTGTGAGGAAATGCATCTGCAGAAAGTTAGCCAAGTGGAATTAGGCTTTCTTTAAGGTGCTTTCCTGGCTCAGGCCTGGCCCAAACTGGCCAGTGTGTCTTGAGGCCCTGGGCAAGGATCCAAGTACCGCCTTCCTGAATTGCTCCTGGAGGAAAAGGAACCTGTTTCAACTTTCTCTACTTCTGAAAGTGTTACTTTGATTAGACAGGAGATAGCAGTCTGTTTACCAACATTACTATTATTACTCTGTCATGGTTATATTTTTAAAGTATACTTTCTTTTTCCTTTGCCAAGAGCAAACGAAAACACACATTCTCCCTGCAGAGCCAACTGAAGCTTCGTTCCCAGGTAGGTTTGAAAATGTGTTCAAGACTCACTATTGCCCAAGTAGGAAGTCTTTCCCCACACCCAGGTCAGGGCTTCATGCTTTTTCAAAAAATACGATAAACTCTTTTTTTAGAAAAATAAGTTTTATTATGGCTATAAGAGTAACACATTTTATTTATACAAGTATTACTCGGAAAATACATAAAAGCACAGAGAAAAACAAGCATCACCTATAATACCAGAAACTCAGATATAACCATTATTCAAATTTTGGTGTATTTCTTTCTAGTGTTTTCTCCATATATTGATACAAAACTATGGATGCAAAATGTTCCCAATACACTTATATATACATATCAGGAACATATTGCAAAAATAATTCTGCACCTTACTTTAACTACAAAAGGAGATAACTAGGATTAGATTTTTGGTTTCTTCGCTCCATCTTTTTGTCTGTATATTGATACAAAACTATGCATGCAAAATGTTCCCAATATATTTATAGTACATATTAGGAACACATCGCAAAAACAGTTTAGCATCTTTCTTGGATCGCTTATGGTGCCACAGTTTAGAGACAACCACCTTTAGACTTTTGATCTGCTTCCTCTAGGAATTTTTTCCATATTATTGACACAAAACTATGAATGCAAAATGTTCCCAATACATTCATATTACATATTAGGAACACATCGCAAAAATAGTTCAGTATCATTTTTTCTTTGTTTTTATTCTTGGTGCTGGGGATTGAACCCAGGTTCTCTCATGTGTGCTCTACCACTGAGCTACTCTGCTAGGCCCTGGCATTCTTTGATCACATATTAGACCACTACTCAGAGACGACCATTACAATGTTTTGATGTATTTCCTCCTAGCTTTTTATCTGTATACTGATACAAAAACTATGCATACCACATGCTCCCTATATACTTATGGAGAAGGGAAATAGTTTGCATATTTCTTTTATCACTAAACACTTTATCAGAGTACATTCTCATGTCACAAAAATATTTTCCAAAAAATTATTTTAAACAAGGCATCTTATTCCATTGTACTAGATACACAATATTTTATTTATGCAATCCTTTGTTGTTGGTCATTCAGATGTTCCTAATTTCCATCCTTAAAAAATACTGAAAAAGCGTATTTCGCTTTTTCACTGACTTGCTGTTCTTGGAGTTTTTGTGTTGATTCTTGACCATGTGTGGCCTCAACATACTAAAGATAAGCTTGTGTATATAATACTTACAGCTACATTTTTTCCAGTTCTGGTTTGTTTGAACATAACTTCTTTAACATTCTAGCCTAAATATAAAATCATATACTCTGTGTGGGTTTCAGTTCACTACATAGAAATATAAAGCAATAAAGACATTTGCATTTAACTCCTATGAAAACACAATTCATGCCCCCACTCGATGGCCACCAGCTTCCTCCTCGCGTAGGGCCCGCTTTCCTCTTGATCTTTTCATAGACTGGTCTTGTAATACTTACCACATGTATGGGTATGAAGATGGGTGGCTCCCAGACCTTTCAGTTATCAATCTGTCACAAGTGCACAGTGGTATCTCGTGACATGATGATCCCCGAAATGTCTGAGGTCTTTCCATTCTTGACCCAAAATTTTGATATTGTTTATGATCCCTAAAGACTTTTTTAGAGAATTCTGTTTGACAACAAAAGCCACAGCCTAACAAAAAAACCCATGAAAAGTAGACAGAGAAAAATCTTCTGGTCTAATCCTACCACTATTAAGCAGCAAGTAATGTTTGTTTTACAGGTTCTCTCCAGTTTCTGCTCTTACTTTTCAGTCATTGGAGTCCGTGTGATTGTGCCTCCTTGACTTTGCTATCATAAGCATTTTTCAGGCTCCTAGGTCGTCTTTATTATTTGTAATAGTCAAAAAAGGTTCTATGAGTAACCAAATTAACTCCTATGATTGGATGTTCCAGTTGTTTCCTTAAGATTAATTTGGGTGAATTTAAAGAAAATAGCAAATATGGGCCAGGCAATTTAAAAATAAATTTTAATCACACTTTTTTGGTTTGTGTGCAGTGCCTTACACACATCTTGCTGATTCACAGTTACTACTTTGGAGTCTGAGGGCCAGTCTTAGGCCACACTTAGGAAGAGTCCAGCTCATTTTAAGACTAAATCAGTTTCACCTGGCACTTTCCTGATCAATCATACTACTTCAACTCCATTTCCTGTTCTGGGCACTACTGTATAGTGAGCTCTCATTAACAAGTAAGGACATGTGCAGCACAGCTTAATCCTTGAGGAGACCCCAGAGACTAGCCGAGGACAAATCTTTAACTTCCAGAGACCTAGGTTTTCTTGTTTATAATTGTTTTTGACTGCTTTACTCTGCTTACTTATTTTTCAAGGTTGTTGCAAGCAACAAATATGAAGGCATCTAGAAAGTAGATAAAAGCATGACACAGTGACAACATGTTGAGATTATGATTCTAAACTGTGTCTCTATGGCTGGCCCTTTAAAAGATCCGGTCTTGGGATAATAAGTCTGGGAGCAAGTAGAGGTGGGGAAGTTGAAAAGCTAGGGGAGCTGCCTCAGGAGATTCAGACTTCCAAGCAACCAAGTGAGTCTCTCAGCCTGCTCCATTGTTCTCAGCTCCCAGACTCTAGAGGTGAGGCTGGGACCTCCTCCCCAGAAGTTGCTCAGATTATAGAGCTCAGTAGTGTTAGGGGAGGGCTTCAAGGCTGGTGCAACCACAGGAAGTGGAAGTCTTTCAGGGATCCTCCCTAGTGACTCATTTTACTGTCCCCACAGGTGTTTAAGCCCTTTTGAACTTGCCAAAGAGATCAATTATGGGGCCTAGGAGGGAGGCAAAGGTGCAGATAGGTAAAATATTAGGAAAGAGCTAGCAGATTCTTATTCATTTAGTGAGCAGTAACTAATGGGTGGATATGAGAGGGGCATATGGTGGGGCAAGGAGATGCACATTTGCTATGATTGGTGTATATGGACTTTTTCATTTAAGGGTAAAGCAATAATTAAGTACAAATGCATATATAAAGCTCTAGAGTTGTGAGAGTAATACTGCAGGCCAACCAGAAAATAGATTTCTAGAAATTTATGCCAATATGGATATAGTCCCCTTACTCAAAAGTCTTTTTTAATTCCTATCAGTAAACTCTCATTGATCTTCCCCAAACATGCTTTTTAAACTTATTTTTATTTTCCTCTTGCACTGTCTCTTGGGGAAGCTGCCTGTATGTTAACTCCCACCTTGTAGAATAGTTTTCCCTAAGTGTTGCCCTGAGCTCTTTGGTCCAGGATTCTTAAGATTCCAAGAACAAACCCATTCCCCTGCTGTGCCCTCTGCCTTGACAAGTTGACAGGTATGGTGTTTTAAAACAATTTGCAAAATAATTTGCACTGCAGAGTCCTTATGAGGTTTTTTTTAATTGGACAGTTGCTCGTATTAGCGGAAATCGAAAGCAGCATACAATCATTTAATCTCCCAGCACTGGAGTATTTCCAACTGTTTTCCTGTTTGGGGTTCCACTTTTGTCCTTGTCTGTACACATGCATAATTTTTTACAGAGTTGCAACCACTGCCTTTTTCTGTGGCCCTGGTTATTGGCATCTAGTTTTCCAAGTAACATTGACACACATCTGCTCAAATCAATTGACGCTCCCTTCATAACTGACTCATTTGGCCATTTGGCGGGAAAAACAAGTTTACGTGCCAAATGGAACAAAGAAAGCATGGGTATGGGGGAACAGCAGGAAGAAAGAAATGGTGGAAGAGGATTCTTTCGACTTACAGATCATAAAACATTTTCCAATAACATTTTTAAAGTATGTATAATATTACACGGCGTGATTGATTATATTTTACTCCCCCCCCCAGGTGGGACATTTGGGTGGTTTTCAATACCTAGTGAGTTAAAAATGCATATAAATTACAGCCTTTGAAAGATGATTGTATTTTCTTGAAACAGGAGTCTTCTGTGTCCAGATCCCCACCAAGAGCGTTGATGTAGTGTTCCTTTGTTGGGAAAGAAAAAAAAAAAATCAGTGCTCCTAACTGGAGTTGCTGGATGCCTTCAAAACACAGTCCTGTGATGAAATTTTTACAAAATAATGATGCAGTTTATCAAAGTAACCTGTATATCTTGTCCCACAACTTACAGAAATGTCAGTTTAGATTTAGAACTAGGCTGAACTTCTTCTTTAAGAACCGTGTCTGCCTAATAAAATTTATACAATGCTGCATGCACGCAGCTTCCTCACTAACAAATAACATGTGTTGGGGAAAAACTGAGAAAACAATGGAAAGGTGCCTTTTTGGAGGCAGTAACGTTGGGTACATTAATCAGCAGACTATAAAATGATTCACTTTATACAAGTCTCCCACACATTATGATGCGCATTTAGCAACGTTGAAAAAACAATTTCAAAGGAAACCTTAGGGAGTTGTTAAAGAGAATTTATAGTCTGGAACGAATTGCCATCTTAATTGACAAAGAAATGTTTGGCTAAAATACTGCTTTATTCACATTTTTGTCCTTGGAGAAAAATCTAGGCACACCGCAACTTTGTGTAAATAAAAGGTGCAAGGAATGTTTTAAGTCAGAAAAGGGCACCGTGTAGTCAGGGGTTGTGCTTTCATGCTCAATTTCTTCAACTCTTGGGAGGCCAGGCAAAGGGCCTCTTAGACTTTGGAAGGCAATGGCCCCAGGTTAGGATCACTTGTTCCTGTGTCTCACCTGGGTCCTGCAGGTGCCCACTGCAGGGAGCGGGATGGCGCAGGCAAGGTCCTCGGGAGGGCTGGGTGCCTCCAGAGCCCGTTGGCACTTTCTCCTCTGGCTGAAGAGAACTATTTAGAACCAGGAGAAAGGTGCTGGTGAGCCACAGAAGGGGAACCTCAAGGTGCTCTGCCTCCAACCCTAAGTGCAAAGGCAGGCTGACTCCGGGAACCTGTTTGCCCTTCGTGCCAGGGGATTGCGGGCCAGAGGGGCCCTGGCCTGCGCGGGCGGGGTGGGCGGGGTGGGCGGGGCGGCCGGGAGCAGCGCGGGGCTTAGAGGCCTGGAGATCTCTGGGTGGAGGCCGGTGGCCGACAGGGGCCAGGCCACAGTGCCCCTGGGAGCCCGCGGGGCCGCGCTGACACCTGGCTCAAGGGAACCTGGGAGAGCTAGCTTTTTGGGTGACTGGAGCTGGACTCCCTTTTCTGTACTACCTGGGACCCTGGGCCTCCCCAAACTGGAAATCTTCTGGGGTCCTACGGCTGCTCCCTCAGGGAAGACCAGTTCAAGGCAGCCCTCACAGTAGACAAGCCGATTGTGTTCTTGTGTTCCGTTTTTGTCTGTTAAGGTGACAAAAAACGTGAAATGCGTTTGCCAATAGTCCTGTCCCTGACCGTGCATCAGATCAAAAAATTATCTAAAGTGATTTTCACAGGAAAACTAAGACCTCAGTCAGAGAACCAGTCCCTTTCTCTGCTTATTTAGGCCGTCAAATTCTTAGGTGATTCCAGACCTGTTTTCTCACCAAAGACTCAAAGGGCCAGTCCAGTGAGGGGAGAGGCGGCTTAGGGAATTACAGATATACAGCACGAATTAGCCATATCATGCAGAGTTTTGGACTCACAAAGGGTTCCTGGGGAGACAGCTCTGGTGCTGTTAGCCGGTTCCCTGACAGTGGGAACTCTTTCGAGGCCTCTCCGGCAACAATGGTTGTCTTTCGGGTGAGCCCTGCATGGTGACATTCTGGGACCAGCTTTTGGGAAAGGGGGTCAAAAAGAAGCTGGAAAGGCAGAGCCTCATCCTAGAGGCACCCCTCAGGTCCCTGCTCTCTCTCCAGGCCTCAGACCCAGATCCAGCACTCAGCTGCCTTCTCAGGCCACCTGGGTTCTCCTACATGCTGGGCCTCACCCTTCTTGGATTCCTGAGCTCTAGGGAAGCCCTGGCCCTTGGGGGAAGGGAGGGGAGATGTGGGAAAGGGCCTGTTAATCTTTCCTGAACCCCAAAGTCCTTTCCACTCTCAAGACAGGAACCACAGAAAGATCTGACCACCCTTCACTCCTTTTCGAATGCCTCCCCCATTTCCTCCTTGGGCTTTCTTCCTTGTGGTCCTGTGGATAGTATTCTACCTGGGGGGAGAGGTGGGTGCTAAAATGAGCCTCTGTCATGCCCTGTCACCTATTCAAAGACGGGCAAATGTTTCATGGAGGACAGGTGTGCTAGTCCCAAGTCTCTCTGCTTCTAAGGTGGGCACTGCAGGTGATGGCTGAGACGTACCTCATGGTTGTGCCCGTGGAGAAGTCCCAGACTTACCCTGGCAGCAGAAACAACACTCCAGAGCACAGATCACTCACTGCAGTACTGTTCCCGCTGCTAGGGCACGACTGAGTGTGGGCCACTGCGTCCCTGCTAGATTAGCTGCCCACAGCCTGCGAGTGACCCCTGGTAGGTCACCCCCTTCCAGTGCCACAGAGCAATGCTACCCTCTCCTGACTGAGACCAAGCTTCTAAGGGCAGGAAAGGGCAAAGACCAACAAGGAAGAGACAGAAACCCTCCTCACCCACCTACCTACTCCCAGCGAGCCGGCCTTGAGCGCAGGGGGTGAGGGGGTGGTTGCTTCCAGCTGATCCCCTCTTTCTACCTTCCCACGGGGGGATATAGCAGCGCCTCACGTTTTGAATCCTTTTGAGCACTTCAAAACATGAATTGCTGCTGCACCCCCTCGGAGTCAATGGAGGAGGCTTGGTCAGGGGTACCTGTGAGTGAAGGACAGAGTGACAGGAAGGAAGCTCCATCACATCCTGCCCAATGCAGATGATTACATAAAATTTGTGATTAGGACGCATCACTCCAAATTGACCTACTTTTAGTAACTTCACCTTTTGATTTCCAGGATCAGTAGGTGGAGCAAAGGGTGTGGCTGTCATTTTCCCTGAGGATGAACCTTGGAAAAGTGGTAGTGGTGAAAAGCCAGGGGATAGGAGACAGAAATTAGGGTGGGAGAGAATCTTACCTCTGCAAATAGACAAAAATAAGATTAACTAATTTAAGACAATTTGGTAACATCTCGATCACTGTTGCCAGTGTCCAAGTCTTGGTGAAACTCCTGCTGTGTAAGTCTCATTCACTGTCCCCAGTTAGACAAACAAAAAATCTTTTCCTTTATTGGATAGAGACACCGGTGACTCAAGACCCTCTAGTACTGTTGGCTAATTCTAAGGTAGAATTGTGAAATACAGATTCGTCTACACAGGCATCAGATGTCTTCTTCAATTCATTACTAGTGATTTTTTTTTCATTCGTAAACAGCTTGCTTTGAGTTAGTTTTAGGGGCGAATAAAGAGTGACAATTTTCTGTAGGTGAAATACCTGATTGTCTCCATATTATACTGGTTGCTCACACTTCTTTATAAATAATTTATACCTCAATGTCATCTATCAAAACACAAATCAAAAGGTTTAAATACTTAATGTCAAATTAGTTCTTTCTCAAGCGACTCCACAGAAACTCTTTCATGTCCTGAAATGGCCAGTGCTGTGCATACTCCTTAATGATTAAGCTTTTTCATACCAGTTTTTCTTTTTTAAAATGGACACATATTTGCAGCAAGTTACATGCATCCCCCTCCTTTTGTTCAAACAAAATATTCAAGTAAGCTTAAGAAAAAACCCTACCCTTAAGCAGCCCTCAATCACAAACCTAAAAATTAAAACAAAACCCAAACTATAGTGACTTTAAAAGTCAAAATACATTTTATTAAAGTAAAGGATATTCAAAGTATCTAAATATGCTAAGTGTTTTGTTTCATTTAAAAATTTTGTTGGTTTCATAAAACCTCTACAATAATGAATGTTATATACCCTATGTATTAGTTAATAAAATGTGCAGTTTTTAATGAGATTAACTACAAAATTTACAACACCGTGGACTGAGATCCAGTGCTAACAAATACACTCTGTGTCATGATAAACAAAGTCATTAATAATAATAACCTCAGTCCCTAAGTCAGGAAAATTAAGTGTTTCTAAATTCTGTCCCGCTTTGGCTATATTAACAAACAACTTTTACTTTGATCTTTGGGTTTAATGGAGAAAAAAGTCGTTGGTTGCCCTTGAAAAGAAAAAAGAAACATGTTTAGCAAATGTACAATTATACTTTAAAAGCCTGTAATTGTCAATTAAATATGTTCCACGCGAATATGTGAGCCATCACATCAGACGTTAAAGTCATTCCTAATTTAACATTTCCTTAGTTGACTACTTAGATAAACAAGTTCATTCGAAATAACATCGATGCCAAAGGCGAAAGGTCCTTCCAGATTGCTTTGTAAACTAACACTGGAATCGAATTCTTTTATACCTTTCACTAGACACCTTGCTTCTCTTCCAGTGACACTACAACGACTTACATCCCTAAAAAGCCATCTCGCTCCCTCAGTTGATATATTTCCCCTTAGCCTGAAATTTACTTACGAAAAGAGAGTACAAAGAAGCGCGTCCTGTCACTTCTGGGGAGGGTCATTTGCTGATACGATAGACAAAGAATCGATACTTTCGAATTGCCATAGCCCCACCCTCTTCTGAACTGCAGAAGTTTAGCCAAATGATTTATGCCTCTTCTACTGTTCATATCTTGCAAGAGTATCTTTTATTTTTGCAGATGCCTTGTTCCCCACATCCCAAACCCACGATGTACCTTCCATCCGCGCATTCGAGCCTAACTGTCTCAATGTCAAGTTCCCTACAGGGAAAACTGAGCAAACTTGGAAGTTTTAATTCGGGAGAGACAATGTAAACTTAATCTCACAGTCCTCTCCAAGGCATATTTTACTGCTTACAAATAAGTCTCCAAAAGTCCATTTACATTCTGTCAAAACCAGTCGCTCCTGACCCTTGAGAGGCTGACAGTCGGTCACTGCCTCTTACTCAGTTTTCTCTCCCCGCCCTCCACGTTAACTTTTTCTCAGCCCGTTTCCTGAGAATTTTCCGGGCCCCACTCATTTGCTCAACACTTTAAAGGTCTGTTTCGCCCCCCACTCCAACCCCCCAAATGTGCTTTCCAACCCCCAAAGCGGCACAGAACTTCTTTCAGAATCATCACCAGATTTGTTTCAGTCGGCCGTTAACCAACGTTACGATTGGGAAAAAGGCCAGCCAACCAGTCCCTTTTTAAAAAATCGCATGTCACCTCTCGCTCCACTCGAAAATGGCGCCGAAATCGAAGAACTTCTTAAATTCCATTGCAAGCTTTTTGCAATGGTTTCTGGGATTTTCCTGCGAGGCTGCTCTGCTGGGTCTGAAGGCTCGAGAAAGAACAAGCAGGCAATCGAGACCGAGAGAGGAAGGAAAGGGTGGGTGGGGAGGCGGAAAGACCGACGAGAGCGGGGAGAGAGAGGGAGCGGGAGGGAGCGGGAGGGGGGGGGAGAGAGCGAGAGAGAGCGGCGAGAGAGCGGCGAGAGCGCCAGGGCCAGGACTGGAACCGCGAAGTCGCAGGGCGCGAAGTGCCAGGCTCCGAGCAGCGGGGACGAAGAGCCGAGTCGCGGCCTGGAGGGCTGGCAGCAGCCGGAGCTAGGGCGTGGCGGAGGCAGAACGGCGCGGCGTGGCGCTAGGAGCCCAGAGGACTGCGCCTGGGAGGGCGAGCAGCCGCCGCCAGCCCGGAGCCCCGAGGAGCGGCCCTAGAAAAAGCTGGCTCGGGGGGCGTGGTCCCGGGCGCCCCGCTCCCGCCCCCGCTCTCCCGCTCCCCTTTGGCCCGGGGCGGGGGCGGAAGGGGGAGGGGAAAGCGGGCGCTTCGGGGAAGGGAGGGGGCACTCGGCGCCTCAGCCTTGACTCTCAGCCCCGAAGGGCCGAGAAGGGCACAGGACGCCCACGACCGCCAAATACGGAAAAGAATGGGAGGGGGGCTCAGAATTAAAAAGGGAGAATGGAAGCTGAACGCCAAGGGCACGCGGTAGCTTAGCGCGCACGCAGAAACCCACGGGAGGGAGGCCACTCTGCGCTCTCGAGTCCTCCTAGATGTCCTTAGAGCTGCCATGAGGGCACAGAGTGGCTCAGAAAAGCCTCTAGCTCTGTTCTTCCGCGGGAAGAAATGGTCTGGGAGAGGAAAGGAGATCTCAGACTGCAGAAGTGTAGCGCTCTCTCCACCCGGTTGAGTCCCAGTCCCCTGTCCTGGCCACTCTACCAAGCTCTCAGGTAGAGAAGTCCCTGGGACAGGAGGAGTGCCTAGTGTCCTGGCCATCTGTTTGCGGGACGCAGCACGGAGGGAGGGAAAAATTGTTTACACATGTGTCCAGGCCAAGACGGGAAAAGGATTTTGAGAGTGAAGTGAGGAAACAGGAGGGAAAGCAAGTCCTTATTCTGGATGCTAGAAGCTGGTAGGGACGATGCCCATTTGTAGGTGTGAGAATGATGCTGAAGGTACGCGGGAGGGTGCCGTCCCTTTTTAGAAGATGCATGCCAAGGTATTGAGAGGTGAAATGTCAAGACGCCTGCAGTTCGCGAATGACACAGCTAACATATATATGCACACACTCAGAAAGTATGGCAATCTGCAAACAGTTGTTGCATCCTGGTAAGTGGATAAACAGACGTTCGTTGTACTGTTCCTTCAACTTTCTTGTATATTTGCAAAATATCATAATAAAAACTTGGGAGAAGTCCCTTATAGCTCCCGAATGCCAAGAAAATGAGCGCGGCTTCTTTCTCTCCTTGTCCCGGGTGGGACAAATCTTTGAGCAAGTCGGGCTCGAATTTAGTGGGATCTAGAAGAAAAGAGCAATGGATAGCGCCAGCCTGCAGCCGTCACAACCCTGGGCACCACAGTACCTGGAGGGGCCACGGGAACCTCGGAGCAGGTGGGCAGCGGCGCGCTATGTGCTTCGGAGGAGTTGCTCAGAAAGCTGGCCTGAGGACACGGGGCAAAGGCTGGTTTTCCGGCAGCTCTCAGTGACCCCAGGGCTCTACTCTGCCTCGGTGGGTTGAGCTGTGCCGCGGACTAGCAAAGAAACCCACGGATCGCACAGAGCCTTGCGCTAGTAGCTGTGGCCACGCTCCCCCGGGGAAGCTGAAGTCGCTGCAGCCTTAGTCAAGTCCCGCGCGCGCTGGGGGGTTGGGGATCAGGCACCTAAAGAAAACACCAACAGTGAAACCCACACAAGCACACTCACACTCACACGCACACCCTTGAAATCAATATACAAAAAATCACGGATTCCACCGTGCTCAGGGCGGCAGTGTCTTGGACTACTTGACTCTCTTATGTTGTTTTACTGTGATATGTCTGTAGAGCTGATGTAAAATCCTACACTGAGTTTCTTGCAAGGGCACTGTCAAAGACTGAAAGCCTTGCAGTCTCTGTGGGGCCTTTCTGGGGCTTTTTTGGGTGGGTGGGTGGGAGGTGAGAGGGAAAGACAGTAGAGTCTTCTAGAGTCTGGCAAACTGTTTTTGACAAGTTAACCAGAAAGATTTTACAGACCTAGATGTAGGTTTTCTTTTTCAGGAAGCGGTTTAAAAGGGCTAATAACATGTACAGTTTCGATGGACGCTGAAACGTATTAGGAGCTACTGTTTTCCCATCCTAGCTTCAAACCTCTTCTTGGACACTGCTGAAAGTTTGCCGGGCTGTCAGATGTGACTGGACAAGCTTCTAAAGCCTCAGCTAGGTCATTTATAAAGCTCAGGTGTCCTTGGGGTGAAAGGATTTCTTTGGGCTTTTAAGGCTGGGTGGGCAATTTTGCTCGGGTTGCTGCAGAAAGCATTTATTTCCCTACCTAAATTCAGAAGATTCCAGCTCTGTAAGATAAAAGTTGAGTTTATGGCGTGTCCTCTAAAGAAAAATGGCAAGAGCTTTTTAATTTATTTTTTATTTTTTTATTAAACTCCTTTTGCTATGTCAGCAAATTAGAGAGCCAGTTGAATATTGATGAATTCTTTGAGGGTGAGTAATATGGCTACAGGCCGAGAAAGTGAGGGAGGGCAGGCTTAAGTATTTACTCAAGTGAACAATCTTCAAATATTTTTCAAATATGATGTCTCAAGGACTTTCTTAGGACCTCTGAAGCCAACACTGCGTCTGCAAGTGGCTTATTTCTTAGTCCCTTTCCAACTTGACAAAACTCACAGGACAAGAATTACTATAAAACATGGCCAGAGCTCATCTTGAGATTAGAAGAGGGACACAGTTCACCAACTGAGAGGTCCCCAGGCCTCTGACTTGAGAGTCAGGCAACTTCTTAATGGGCAATTAGGAACCCAGAATGAAATGTACACCTTCTACTGTTTTTTGTCACTTCTGAAATACTGTTTCAAAGCGGGTGTTTTCAGGAAAATGGTACGTTTTTCTTTCCATTTTCTTTTATGTAGCATTAGAAATTACCTTGATAAGAAATAATTGCAGTCAGCCAGGGGAGAAGAGTTTGGCAATAGATTTGAAGGGTCTGAAAGCACAGCTGAGAAAAATAAATTAGCTCTAAACTGCACATATTCATCAAGGAAGTTATGCATAACAAAGTATTTGGAAAATTTTGGGAAAATGTTTTCTGAAAAACAGTTGTGAGTCTTTGGAAATAGATACTAGTGAATCAAGTTAAACCAAAACTTTTTTTTAATTACAGAAAAATTTTCTAGAGCTTAGCATTTTTATTTTAAATATTTTATGATTATGTTTTTCGTGAAGGACTTGAGTTAGAGAAACAAGACTTTCCTTATGTTGGTAAATATCCAGAAATCTTCAGAGAGATAAAATCAAGGTAGAGTTGTATATTTAACAGAAAGAAAACAATTGGAATCCTATTATGAAGCTTCTACCTTGTTATTTATAAGGACTTCTTTTCAAGGTGAGCAAGGGCTAGTAGTGCCTAGTGACAATATACTCATGCTTGCCCTACTACCAGATTAAACAAAGAGATAGTGTTCTTTGGTGATTTTTATTTTACTTTATGAAATCAGTCATGAAAATAGTTCTTTGCAAAATTTAGAACTTTGGAAAAAATTTTCAAACTTAACTTCTTCCTCCACCATGATCTCATCTAACAAAGCATAGAATGAGTTGGTAAATTTTTCCTTTTCTGCCAAAGAGCAGCTTAGTAAGTCGATGATGGATTTTGCTTTTGATTGTGAGGTCTCTTTTCTTTCTTAATGATACAGCATTGCTGCCTTCAATGCTGCTGAGATTTCATCTTTAAACACGGCATGTTTCACTTGTTGGGTGTGTACTGTTATTGTTAATTACTCTTGGATTTTTGCCCAGTAAATAAAAGACTATCTCAGATGGTTGTCCCTTTGCACAAAGGAAGGCCACAATGAAAGAGTATAGGATGGCCTTAGCCTCTCTTGACATTGTGTTGGTCCTACAGTGTGGCTGTCCTGTAAGTGAGCATGACTTCTTGTTCTTTACACCCAGTGTGGCCTGACAGAGCAAAGTGTAACGACAGAAGTTTGGAGGTAGAAGCCCCATCTTTTGTACGCATGGTAGCCAGAAACAGGGTTCAAGTGTAATCCTAGGCTAGATTTGGCAACTTGCTTTCACTGTAAAAATTATGGTGCTATTTCTAAACTTATACGTCTAGTACTTTCCTGGAGTCTCACCTAATTATGAAAAAGAGAAAAGAAAAATAAAGTCCAATATATATCAGTGTCAACATGTCAAAAGTAATCTTGTTCAGGGAGGCTGAAGTGCATTTGGACAGTTGGTTGCTTTATTTTTATTAAAAAATTGAAGAAAGGCAAACAAACCAACCCAGGAATGACCAGCCCAAGGAGGTCCTGTAAAAAGCACAAGGCTCTGCCAAGTCTGAGTGACATCATTTTCAGGATCTTGCTATGTAAAAGGAAAACACTCCATGGGGCGAATAATATCTTACTGGATAGAGGGAAGAAGAGGGAACAGGAAATTGAAGGCTGCCAAGGGATGCAATCTTTGTTTAAACCCAAGACACAGCTAAATGTTTTCCAAGCATGAAATACTTTGCCAAGAGAGAAAGGGAAAGTCAATGTATATAACTGAAATATTTCCTTGAACATTAACACTGAACTATCCAGAACTCACTTGAAGTTCTTCTTCTCCCCATAACTGTTTACAGTTTTTTGAAAAAATAACACTTGATTGGTAGACTTTCTTAGAGTGGTGGAAAATGTCATTTCTTTTACCTCTGTCTCTTAATTCTTTTTTTTTCTTTATGCAGTGCTGGGAATTGAACCCAGGACCTTATACATGTTAAGCAGTTGCTCTACCACTGAGCTACATTCACAGGCCTTAAAATAATTCTTGGATTACAATGGGATTTAGTTTTTCAGTAGTTTAATGACAATAAGCCTCATCCATTGCATGAGGAAGGAAATGGAGATTTGGACCCAGTTTTAAAGTTTAGCACTTACTCTAAACACAGTGTAGTTTCTTTAGCCCAGAGTCCTCTGGAATGGCTAAGCCATAGGCAGGGGAGAGTGATAACAAGAGCAAGATGGACAGTCAGGGACAGAGCAAAAGACAGAAAGAAAGAAGGTGAAAAAAGAAAAAATCAAGATCCCTCTCATGTGGATATAAGAAAATGGAAAGACCTCCCCTATTCCTGGGTAGGAAGAACCAATATAGTGAAAATGGCCATACTTCCAAAACTCCTATATAGATTCAATACAATCCTGATTGAAATCCCAACAGCATATTTCACAGAACTAGAGAAAACAATCCAAAAGTTCATCTGGAACCAGAAGAGACCTAGAATAGCAAAAGCAATTGTGGGCAACAGAGTCATGGCAGGGAGTATCACAATTCCCAACTTGAAGCTGTACTACAAAACCACTGTGATTAAAAAAACCCAGCATGGTACTGGCAAATAAACAGACCCAAAGATCAGTGGAATAGATTAGAAGATGCAGAAACAACTTCAGACATACTCAGCTACCTCATCTTTGATAAAGGAGCCAACCATCCTCACTGGAGGAAAAATAGTCTCTTTAATAAATGGTGTTGGAAAAAACTGGATTTCAACTTGCCAAAGATTAAAACTAGACTCCTGTGTTTCACCATGCACTAAACTAAAATTGAAGTAGATTAAAGATCTAAATATTAAGACAGAAAAGCTAAACTTGCTGGAAGACAAGTAAGGTATAACTCTCAAAGACATTGGCATAGGAAAGGACTTTACGAACAAATCCTCAGTAGCACGGGAACTAGCACAAAGAATCAACAACTTAGATCTTATCTTATTAAAAAGCTTCTGCACTGAAAGAGAAACCACAAACAGACCTAAGAGACAACCCACAATGTGGGAAAAAAATTTACCTGCTATTCCTCAGACAAAGGTCTACTATCTAGAATATATAAAGAACTCAAAAAATCAGACTCCCTAAATATAAAGACCCAATCCAAAAATGGGCATCTGAAATGAACAGACATTTATCATACAAAGCAGTAAAAGCAGCAAATAAACATGTGAAAAAATGTTCAACATCACTGGTCATTCAAGATATGCAGATGAAAACAACACTGAGATTCCACCTCACCCCAGAAAGAATGGCTGCTATCAAGAAATCAACCAATAACAAATGCTGGCAGGGGTGTGGGGAGAAAGGAACCCTTCTCCATTGTTGGTGGGAGTACAGACTGGTGCAACCCCTTTGGAAATCAGTATGGAGATACCTCAAAGAACTAGGGCTGGAGGTCCCATTTGACCCAGCTATTCTCCTGCTGGGTATCTTCCCAAAAGCATTAAAAGAATCATACCACAGCAATATATGTGCACCCATGTTTACAGCAGAACAGTTTGTAATAGCTAAAACTTGGAAACAGCCCAATTGCCCATCAACTGGAGACTGGATAAAGAAGATGTGGTTTTTCTATAAAATGGAGTACTACTCAGCCATAAAGAATGAGAAATTAGAAACATTTATAGCTAAGTGGATGCACATTGAGGCCATACTCTTAAGTGAAATAAATAGGACACACATGTGTAAATAGCAAATGGTTTCTCTGGTGTGAAAAACTAAAAGTGTAAATAAGGAACAAAATGTATAATTGATATTGTGAAATAGGAAGAAAAGGTCTAAAGGAGTAGGGAAAGTGGGAGGAAAAGGGGAAAGGAAGGAAGGGAAGAGAAAAAAGATGAGAAAAGGAAAAACATGGAAACGAAGTCTTTGTAAATAGGAAAGGGTGGAGGGGGTGAAGGGAGGGGAGGGAATGGGGAAAAAAATAAGAACGAGGATACATCATGTACAGGTACAAGATCCCAATGATGAATGTGACTGTATTGTACCTAAAATGTACCAATAAACTAAATGGAAAAAAAAATAAAAGATCCCCTCCTGAAAGTGTGCCCTCAAGTTGAAATCTGCAACCTACCACTACTAGGTCACCAAAGTGACCATCTCAGTTCCACCACTTGTCTCTCAGCTGAGTTCTGCCTCTCTCTGTGTGATCCTGAGTTTTGCCTACAATTTTTATCACATTGATCCTTGGCACAAAAATCGCATGACTTCAAAGTATAATTTCTAAAGGCATTCAAGGCCCTCTCCAACCTGGCTGCCATCTGCTCCTCTGGGTGCACACCCTACCCCTTTGCAGCAGAAGTCTGTTCCTCCCATTTCCTCATCCTTCAAGGCCCAGATAAATGCCACCTCTTCCTTGAGTCCTTCTCAGTTGGCCTCAGAGTTGGAGTTAGCTGCTCCTCTCCCATCTTGAGCTTTAAAGAAGTGTTATGCTGAGACTGTCTTCTTTTTTTTTCTGTTTTCTTTTTAGTTCTTTTATTGGTACATTTTAGGTATACAATTCATTTACATTTATCATTGGGTGTCTGTACCGGTACATGATATATCTTTGTTCTTATTTTTTTCCCATTACCTGTGTGCCCTTCACCCCCTCCACCCTTCCCTATTTACATAGACTTTGTTTCCATTTTTTTTTCTTTTCTCATAGTTTTTCCTTTCCCTCTTTTCCTTTCCCCTTCCCCTCCCTTCACCCCTTTGTCTTTGGACATTTTTTCCTATTTCAAATTATCAATTATTCGTTTTAATCATTTTAACCCTTGTTTACACTATCAATTTCTCACACTAGAGAAACTATTCAGTATTTACACATGTGTGTCCTATTTATTTCACTTAAGAGTATGGCCTCGATATGCATCCATTTAGCTATAAATGACTCTAGTTTTTTGTTCTTTATGGCTGAGTAGTACTCCATTTTATAAGAAAACCACATTTTCTTTATCCAGTTTCCAGTTGATGGGCACTTGGGCTGCTTCCAAGCTTTAGCTATTACAAACTGTGCCGCTATGGACATGGGTGTACATATATCACTGTGGTATGATTCTTTTAATTCTTTTGGGAAGATACCCAGCAGGAGAATAGCTGGGTCAAATGGGACCTCTAGTCCTAGTTCTTTGAGGTATCTCCATACTGACTTCCATAGTGGTTGCACCAGTCTGCACTCCCACCAACAATGGAGAAGGGTTCCTTTCTCCCCACACCCCTGCCAGCATTTGTTATTGGTTGATTTCTTGATAGCAGCCATTCTTTCTGGGGTGAGGTGGAATCTCAAGGTTGTTTTCATCTGCATCTCTCGAATGACCAGTGATGTTGAACATTTTGTCATATATTTGTTTGCTGCTTTTACTTCTTTGTCTGAGAAATGTCTGTTCATTTCAGATGCCCATTTTTGGATTAGGTCTTTGAATTAGGAGGTCTGATTTTTTTCAATTCTTTATATATTCTAGGTAGTAGTCCTTTGAGGTACAGCTACTAAAATTTTTTTCCTATATTGTAGTTTGTCTGTTAGCTCTGTTGGTGGTTTCTTTTGCAGTGCAGAAGCTTTTAGTAAGATGAGATCCCAGTTGTTGATTCTTTCTGCTAGTTCCCGTGCTGCTGAGGCTTTGTTCATGAAGTCTTTTCCTATGCCAATGTCTTCAAGTGTTCTATCTAACTTATCTTCCAGCAAGTTTAGTGTTTCTGTCTTAATATTTAGATCTTTAATCCACTTCGATCTTAGTTTAGTGCATGGAGATAGGTATGGGGCAAGTTTTAATCTTTGGCAAGTTGAAATTCAGTTTTTCCAACACCATTTATTAAATAGGCTCTCTTTCCTCCAATGATGGTGTTTGGCTCCTTTGTCAAAGATGAGGTGGCTGAGCATGTCTGGAGTTGTTTCTGCATCTTCTAATCTATTTCACTGATCCTCAGGTCTGTTCCTTTGCCAGTACCATGCTGATTTTATCACAGTAGCTTTGTAGTATAGTTTCAGGGATTATGATACCCCCAGCCATGTCTCTGTTGCTTAGAATTGCTTTAGCTATTCTAGGTCTCTTCTTGTTCCAAATGAATTTTTGGATTATTTTCTCTTGTTCTGTGAAGTATATTGTTGGAATTTCATTTGGCATTGCATTGAATCTATATAGTAGTTTTGGAAGTATGGTCATTTTCACTATATTGGTTCTTCTTACCCAGGAGCAAGGGATATCTTTCCATTTTCTTATATCCTCTTTGATCTCTTTTTTCAGAGTGCTGTCGTTTTCAGTGTAGAGGTCTTTTGCTTCTTTTGTTAGATTGATTCCTAGATATTTCATTTCTTTGGATGCTATTATAAAAGGAATTGTTTCCCTAATTTCTCTCTCGGTGAGTCTGTTATTTGTGTACAAGAAGGCTATTGTTTTTTGAGTGTTGACCTTGTATCCAGCTACTCTACTGAATCTGTCAATTAAGTCTAGAAGTCTTCTGGCAGAGTTTTTTGGGTCTTCTATATAAAGTATCATATCGTCAGCAAATAATGACAGTTTAACTTCTTCTTTTCCTATCTTTATTCCTTTTATTTCTTTCTCCTTTCTAATTGCTGTGGCTAATGTTTCCAGAACTCTATTGAACAGGAGTGGTGATAGTGGGCATCCTTGTGTTGTTCCTGAATTTAGTGTGAAAGTTTTCAATTTTTGACCACTTAGTATGATGTTGGCTGTTGGTTTTTCATAGATAGCCTTAATCAGGTTATGATAAAGACCTTCTATTCCAATTTTCTGTAGGGTTTTTTTAATGAATGGGTGTTGGATTTTGTCAAATGCTTTTTCTTCATCTGTTGAGATGATCATATGGTTTTTGTCTTTCACTCTGTTAATATGGTGTATTACATTTATTGATTTACAAATGTTGAACCATCCTTGCATCCCTGGGATAAATCCGACTTGGTCAGGGTGTGTGATCTTCTTGATGACCCTCTGTATTCTGTTTGCCAGTATCTTGTTGAGGATTTTTCCATCTATGTTCATTAGGGAGATTGGCCTGTAGTTCTCTTTTTGGGTTGGGTCTTTCCCTGGTTTTGGAATCAAAGTAACACTTGCTTCCAGGAATGAGTTTGGAAGCCTTGCTTCCCTTTCAGTTTCCTTGATGAGTTTAAAGAGTAATGGCATTAGTTCTTCTTTAAATGTCTTATAAAATTCAGCAGTGAAGCCATATGGATCTGGGCTTTTCTTTGTTGGTAAATATTTTATTACATTTTCAATTTCACTCATTTTAATTGGTGTGTTTAGAATTTCTATATCTTCTTCATTTAACTTTGGCAATTCGTATGTATCTAGGAATCTGCCCATTTCTTCTGTGTTTTCCATTTTATTGGAGTAGAGGTTCTCAAAGTAGGTATTGATGATCCTCTGGATTTCTGTTGGATCTGTTGTGACTTCACCTTTTTCATTCTTAATTGCAAGTATTTGTGCCTTTTCTTTCCTTTTTTTGATAAGGTTGGCTAAAGGTTTGATTTTATTTATTATTTCAAAAAACCAACTCTTTGATTCATCTATTTTTTGTATTGTTCTCTTAGTCTCCATTGCATTGATTTCTGCCCTGATCTTTATAATTTCCTCTCTTGTAAGAGCTTTGGATTCATTATGCTCTTCTTTTTCTAGGAGCTTGAGGTTCTGCATTAGGTTATTTATCTGATTTTTCTCTGTTTTCCTAATATGTGCATTCACTGCTATGAATTTCCCATGTAGAACTGCTTTCATTGTGTCCCATAGATTCCTTTATGTTGTACTGGCATTTTCATTTACTTGTAGAAACTGTTTAATTTCTTCTTTAATTACTTCTGTGACCCATTGCTTGTTCAAGAGGGTATTATTCAGTTTCCATGTGTTTGTGGGTGTTTTGTGGTTTCTTACATTATTGATCTCCAATTTTATTGCACTATGGTCTGATAATATACAGGGGGTAACTTCAGGTCTTTTACATTTGCTTAGACATGTCCTATGAGCTAGCAGAGATTGTCTTCTTTAGCAGACTGGTAGTGCCTAGATGGCAGGGATATGTCTATTTATAAGTGTCTTCTCAGCACTTGTGGAATAACCTACATCAGTTGATGTCTCAGACCTATTTGTCAAATGAACACAAACCCAAGAAAGAAAAAGAAGAAATGGATAGAGGGTGAAAAAAGGCACTTTTTTGATAGAGATAATGACTAACACCCTGCAGCAGCAGCAGTGGCTTAAGTGTCTTTCAGTATCCTTGGTGCTGACAAAAGTGGTCATGTTGACTTAACAGAAGTCCAACTGGGACTGGCATTTGAAACCCATCGCTGTAATAATATGGAATTAAGCCTTCAAAGGGCCTTGGATAAGGGCATGGTGAAACAAAAACAGTGCTTCGACAGATCACTTAGCTTAAATAGTAACCCTGTGAACTAAGCACAAATGATGGTAAACCTATGTCTATCTCAATAATTGAAATATCTCAGTCTCAGGGCACACAGGAGTCAATTTTCTCATTTAGGAAGAGAAAGGGTGGGAACAGCTACTTCCTTTTTGCTGATTATATACCAAGGGATATGCTAGGTGTCCCCTTCCACCAGCTACTCTCTCCCTCCTTCCTTCATCCTTTTCTCTCTCTCTCTCTTTTTTTGGTACGGAAATTGGACTCAGGACGTTGTGCTTGTGGAGGTGGGTACGGTGCTACTGAGCTAAATCCCTGGCCCTTCATCCTTTTCTCTTACACAGGCACAAGCACACACATGATTTTAATGGACTTTTAAATATTAATCAATTTCCTGTGAAACTGGTCATAAAAGCATGTTCCAAAATATACGTAAATTTCAGACAAAAATTAATTGAAATAATCCAGAAACTCACTATCATATGCTGATTTGATGGAAGGGAGAATTGAAAATACATTCCGATACCAGGGATTGAACTCAGGACCTTGCACTTGAGAGGCAGGCTTGGCACCAACGAGCTAAATCCCTGGTACATACTTTCTGCCTATATTGAGCCTAACTACTTTTTGGTAGTAACAGAGTCTTCCAACTGGAGAATGTTCTTTTTCACTGGCAGTTTAAAAAAATTCATTAAATATTTTTATGGAATTAAAACATCACCACTTAGTTAAAATTTAGATATATCTATCATCAGAAGAATGTGATTTTTTTCCACTTTAGTGGAGTGAAAGTTAAAGCAGATGAAATACAAAACAAAAATGAGAATTAATTTGTAGTTTGAGCCATAAAAGCAGAAGGTTTTTGAAGAGATTATTTTATTTTGATTGTAGACTGTAAATTATTACAGGGCGTTGGTGTAGGCATGACATTGAGGCTGACTTTTAGGTTAATTTGTTCCTAATCTGACCCACCCTTGACAATGACAAGGGCTAGAATTTCTCTGACCCCAGCCAGCCTCACTGTGGCATTAGGACTTGTCTCCTTTCTCTCTCTCTCCGGGTTCATTTTGTGTTTGGTCATGCAATGCAGCTAAGAAAATAGAATAAATGTCCTGTGGGCATCACGTGGCAAAGAAACTTTTCTTTTAAAGATATGTGTGTATGCATATATGTTTAAGTTGTAGACAGACCTTAAAGACTTCCTGATAGAAAGAAATATTGGGCTAAAAGTCAAAAATTTTAACTGTAAAAGGTGAATAATTTACATTAGTATGGCATTTATATGATTAAGTGTATGTGACCAAGTTAAAACAACATTGAAAATGACCTTGATAATTTAAACATTTCTCCTAGTAGCTGTAGAATACCAGTGCCTTCAAATGGTGTATTTCTAGATGGATGACAAGGATTCGTTTATGTTCCTTTATATTTGAAAGCTGCCATTAGCATTTACTTCTTTGATTCAGAGCAATTCCTCCTTTCTTGTTACAGGACATCAACACATAAATGCTGACAAAGCCATGAAGCAAAGGGCCAGCCTGTCATTTCCCTTCCAGAAATCTGTACCCTCCCACAATGGTACCAGCAGCTTCTGCCAGGTTAGCCCCTTTCAGCCACTGGTGTTTCATAATTCCGTAAGGTACTTTGATTTCCTGCATCACCCTTCAGGTAAGTTACATGAACCTCACCAATGGCCAAACCAGAATTGGGTAAGAACAAAGCAAAATACCTGGGTGATCAAAATAAAATATATCAAATGAGCTATGAAAAATGCATGCGTACTTGGAATCGTCTCCAGATTACTTAAAATTCCTAGCACAAGGTAAATGCTATGTGAATGGTTGTTATACTGTATTGTTTAGGGAATAATAACAGGAAAAAAGTCTGTACAGGTTCAGTACAGACAAAAATCTTTTTTGAATATTTTGACCCATGGTTACTGAACCCATGGGTTTGGAACCTGTAGATACAGAGCACAGATTGTCATTACATTGGACCCCCCTTTCCCACTTTAGAGGATTGTTGAGTTTGTATTATTACTAATATGGGTACCATTAGAAACAATATTAGAGCTTCTACCAAGTGTCATCATTTATATTTTTTCTTTTCTATTTTATACTTTCTTCTTTAGGGTTTAAATGGCATTATTAGTGTCCTTTCATAAAAGCAAATAGGAGCTTTTGGGGCCGGGGATTTAGCTCAGTGGTTCCACCGCCTGCCTCGCAAGTACAAGGACCTGAGTTCGATCCCTGGCACCAAAAAAAAAAAAAAAAAAAAAAGAAAGAAAGAAAAAGAAATAGGAGCTTTCTGTGGAATGATTTTAACCAGTCAGTCCTTCAACTTGCATCTTGTAAACCTTATTTTCCCAGAAGAAAGAAAATATAACTGAGGCAAAGATGCAGCAGTGACATAGCCTGTATTTTTCCACCCAGTTGGTGTCTTGCCATATGTATTTACATGAATAAATTAGGGAGTATTGTACTATATGAACACATATATTTACATAAATACATAAATCAGTTGAAGAATGTACTTGTGGGATTTTCCAGTGTGATCAGATTGATGGGGTGGTAGCAGCCTGTACAGTGGTTCCCAGGGACCTCCACACCCTGGTTTGTGTAATTCCCTCTTGAGTGTGTGGATGGGACCTAGAGATTCTTCTAACAAATAGGACAGAAGTGATGGGATGTATCTTCTGAGACTGAGATACAAAATATGCTGTGGAGTCCCGAGGCCTCTTTCATTCCTTCCCCTTCATATTCCCTTCTCTCTCTTCATCACCTGCCGTGTCATGAGGATTCTTGGAAAGCCTATGGACCTCGAAAGCACAAGGTCCTGAGTTCGATCCCCGGTACAAAAGCCAAAAAAAAAGAGAAAGCCTATGGAGAAGGCCAGAAGAGAGGAAGTCACGTATCCTGCCAACAGCCACTTCAGTGAGCTTGGGAATAGATTCTCCGTTCCAAATAAGACTTGTGTTGATTGTGGCTGCAGCTCACAAGAGCCCCTGACCAAGAGGCACCTAACTAAATCCTCCCCAGATTCCTGATCCACAGAACCTATGAGACAATAAAGACTTGTTGTTTGGTGGTAATTTGTTATTCAGCAATAGATAACTAATACAGAAGGTCCAGTACTTGCCTAACTAATATGAGTTTATAAACTGAAATCTAATCTCATTTGTTTTATTTTGTAAACATTTTAGAAAATCATAGGACTGAGTGTCTCTCTCTCTCTCTCTCGGAATAAACAACTATAATTACAATTTAAACAGGATATTGTAGAGATCCATCATAATGATTAACACTAATTAGAACTAACAGACGTCTTTGTGAAAGTCAGCCTTCTCTTTACAATAAACACTTGTCTCTTGATATTGTATTTCTTATGAACATGCTGTGTGTGTGTGTGTGTGTGTGTGTCAGTGTGTATGTGACAGTACTGTGGTCAGTTTAATGTTTGAGCAGGCTTTCATTACTAGTGAAGAAATAGAGGGATGAGGTATTTATATGCATTACAAAAATGGATTCACATTAAAATTAGGGATAAAAGTCTTTTTGCCCTTGACATTTATGTATACTGTATACAGATTTATAAAAATCTGACTTGCTATTTTCAGGCTACAATAACAAAATTTGAACATTACTTTGAGTCTCCTTTTATGGAAGAAAAATCTCATTATGGCTCTAATTTTTAAGTATTTGACAAGCAATTATCTTAACAAATGGTTTCAGACAGTTTTGGCTTTCCCAGAGATTGAAAGGTGAAAATATTCATTTCTTTTGATGGCAACAAAGTATTTGTTATTATTATCCCAAGTATGATGAACACTGTGTGATGGATTTTTATAAATCATGTCACCTTAAAAATTAACTGAAAATTATTACAATAAAGGAGGAAAACATTCTTTGGAAATGGTGTTTCAAAAGGCAATAAAATTAGTCAATTAACATGCAGTTTTTTTCTTAAAATGTTTTGATCTGTCCATCTTTAGAATGGTTTCTTTGTTTATGGGCTTTGAGGCCCTTTCTTAGCACCAGGAAGAAGGTATCTACTGGATACCTTCACCATGTACTATTAAGTGCAAAACAAACAAACAAATAGGAGACAGACTCCTTCAAGCACAAGAAGCATACAATTGAGTTGAGAATATCAAATATGCCCCTGAAATGGTCAAAGTACACACTTATTGAGTTAAAGATATGTCCAACTGAACATGTACAGGTTACTATTGAATTTTGAAAAATTGTGCTTAATTATACAGGGTTATCAACTCATGCAAAATATGATTCTTTACTACAGTGTTTCTTTGCATATTTATTCTTGCCTGATCCCTTTGCCTAGAATGTCCTGCCACTCTATTTTCACCTGATGTTATTTTACCTTTCATTTAAGGTCCAATTGAAAAGTGCCCGATTTCATGAATACTTGGCTTATTCCATCCTATTTTATCTGTTACACTGGAGTCTACAGCCCACCCAGTCTTTTTCACTAGAATTTCATGAGTTATGCTTATTATTCCAACTCTGATTACTTGTCTTCTGTCTTCTTTGCTATCTATTCTTCTATACTTTTCATAATGATACCTTGAAGTCATTCCCTTGAGATTTAATCCCTCGTAATCACCCCTTACTTGAGCTGCAGCTCCATTTCTTGAGGTGATTCCTGGACATACCCACTTTGGATGTTGCTATTGCCTCAGACTCAACAGGTACAACCTAGACAATTCTTCATCCCTATCATCTTCCCTAACCCCAATTTCCTTACTGAAATCTACAGCATACCATGTCTTCTGAGCCTCCAGGGCTCCAAATGGTGACATCTTTTTTGAATCAATCTCTTCTTTTTTACATATATACTGTCAAGCAGAACAGAGCTTAGTTTAAGTCTTATGTCTTCCATGAAGCCTGTCCTCCCTGCTTCAAGGTCTGGAGGTTTCCACACTCCAAATTCAGCTGTCCTACTCAATTATCTCTTAATTGCGACTGTGAGCTAAAATAAATGAAATCTTCTTGTTATTCACTTGAAATGGTTCTCATTTTCTTCTCTTCCTACCCTTCAACTCCTCTCTTCATCTTCTATCCTTATCTCCTCTCACCTAAGTTAGAGCTGTTGTCCCCTTAGGTGCCCTCCCCTCAACATAGTGCACTTGTTTACCCTGTCTCAATGCTTATGCTCACAGAGATTCTTTCTCCTCCTCCTCCTCTCCTTTGCTTAGCTAAGTCTTCCTTGTCTTCAAAGAATGGGGTCAGTGCTTACCTCTACCAGAAAATCTTCCTGTATCTTACATCCCCACGGAAGATTCTCTTCTCTGGATGGGGGGGGGTGTGTTGGGTATTTTATGGTCAACTTTCTTTTCATCACTGTGACCAAATACCTGACATAAACCACTTGAAAGGAGGCAAAATTTATTTTGGCTCACAGTTTCAGAGGTTTTACTCCATGGTCAGCTGGTTCCATTGCTTTTAGGCCCATGATAAGGCAGAAACATCATGGCAGAAGGGTCAGACAGAAGAAAGCTGCTCATCTCCTGGCAACCAGGAAGCAGAGAGAAAGGGAAAGAACTCAAGAAGAAGGGACCAGAAACCAGATATAGTCCTCAAGGTCGTGCCCCCACTTCCTTCAACTAGATCTCACCTCCTGTTTCCATCATCTTCCAATAATGCCATCAAATTATGATCTCATCAATGGATCCAGCCACTTGATAAGAGATGCAGTTGCTCTCTAACAAGCCCATCAGCTAGCAACCAAGTCTTTAGCATGTGAATTTTGGGGGATATTTCAAAATTTATGCAACCCTCATTAGCCACTTAACGAAAGGAAATTGTGCATTTGTAAGAAGAACAGCTTTGTGGATTACCTCAGAGCACTTGTTAAATTTTATATATTGTTTTTTATGAACTGCCTTTAAATAATTTCAAAGTCTATGAACTAGAATAATAAATACTCACTAATTTTCTGGAAAAAATGTAAACCATAATGAATATAAAAGTGAAAGTAGACTTTGTATTGGGATAAACCGGATCTGTGTACCAGTGATGCTAATTTACTAACCACACAAGCAAGCTCAGTTTCTCTGGGCTTCAGACTCCTCATCTATAAAACAGGGAAAATCATCTTTCCTTTACGGAGCTATTGTGAAGCCTAAATGAGATGATATGAATAATATGTCTGGCACACGGTAAGTATGATCATTACCAAGTTTGCTTTGGGTCTCTTTTGAGTCTGACACACTACACACACCCAATGGATGTCATTGTGAAGATTGCCCCTTGCAGTTGTGAAATGCTCAGCTAGCACACAGTGGGCCTAATATGTTTAACATTGATTATTTAACAAGTTGCTTGTGTGTGTTTTCATGTTTAAGGATCTATAAGCTTCTGAGGAGAGAATGGGGCAAGGAAGTGCTCCTTGTCTGTACATAACTCATCTTTGGCTGCTTCTCTGGCTCCATTGCTCATAGCCATCATCTGTCCCTTCACCCTGCCTCCATTGTATTGGATTAGACTACTTGCAGTTTTACCTATGACCTCAGCCCAGGTCCTCCATGGCTTTGTATAGGCCCATTCTCTGGACTAGCTTGGTTGGAATAGCTTCTAGCCCCTCAGGCATTTTTACTTGTCCACCCCACTCCCATTAGACTGTGTTAGTCTTGTTTGCCATTGCATCCTTGGCTTCTATCATAGTGCCCGGCACATAGGACAAATGTAATAAACATTTGTTGCATGAATACACTGCTTCCAAGATCATCTGGTTTTCCTCAAGGAGGAGCAAGGGATCTTTAAGTGAATCGCTATGTTTCTTCACTCATGACTGTGTTTGTCATATTTACTCATCAATTAAAACACTTTGCCAATATTAACATGTATAAACACTGCACTAAAACAGTGTCCACTTCATTAAACACTAATTCTTATTGACAAACAAAATTGTATAAATTTATGGTGTACACCATGATGCTTTGAAATAGTCTGCTTCTCAATAGGTGTGTGGCCTTCTTAATCACTCTATGCTTCAGTTTTCTGATTTGAAAATGGGTGTGGTAAGACTATTCATAGGGCTGTGGAGAGGGTTAAATAAAATGCATCTACTTTCTGGATTGTTTTCTCTGCAGACCATCCCAGGACTGGCTCCTTCTTCATACTCATGATTCAGTTCAAGTCATGAGTCCTCAGAGGCTCCTTACTCTGCTTCCCGCATGTCTCTTTGTTGCAAGTTCTTCATAGAATTGTCTATCATCTGACTTTATCATTGTTCACTTACTTATCTGCCCATCAGCTAGCTGTGTGATCTCAATTTCTCTGAGTCCTTTTGTGCTTACTGCCACATCCTCAATGCCTAGAGCCATGCCTGGTACGTAGTAGCACTGAATAGTAAGTATTTGTTGAACAATTCACTTACTCTCATTCCCCCAAGCCTTTGAGAAAGCTAATGGACAGCCAAACTTCAGTGAAAAATTTCTAATCATAGATACTGGGAGGAGGGGGGACTTCCGTCCAAAGTATATCAATCTGTGACCAAAGTATAAGATTCAGCTCTTAGTCACAGGAATCTACCATCTAGAGCTGGTGGGATGAGACTTGTATGGTCCTTGGGACCACTGGTGGTTTTAAAATCACTAGTGCAACTTATGAAAAGCAATACAGCTACAGATCAAACTAAGAAAGCAAGAAGCTAAGTTCCAAGTTAGTGGTGCTGAGAATAAGTGAAATGGGGATAGAACCAGAGAGATGCAGATGAAGAAGGCTTTCTTAGAGGACCATAAAGAAGACATAAGTCATTCTAGAGAAAAGAGTCCAGGCACTAATGTTTGCAAACTATTTAGAATAGAGTTTGACCATAGTTAAAGCTATATATAGGCTTATTAAATAAAAACACTCAACTGATATTTTTATGCCATCACAATTTTATATTGTTTCTTTAAAAAGATGTAAAATTTTTTTAAAAGGTGTAATCATAAAGTTTCCATGAGTTGCTCTTTCTCAAAATTTCCCTCAGAGAGGGCCATAATGGGACTTACTTTTCTGAAATTAGAATATACTACATGTTAACTCGAGAAACATCTTCAGGAAACTCAGGCAACCCTTGGGGATCACATGAGTTCAGTCAGATCATCCGAGTGAAGACACTAATCCTCAGAAATAGAAGAAAAATAAGATGACTGCACAGGACAAGCCTCCTGAGCCTCTGCTTGGCGATGAGGGGCCTGAACATGCTCTTCACTGAAGACACAAAATCTACAATCGCAGTGGGCTCTTTGGCTGGGCAGTGACAAGCTGGGCTCTGGGTAGCGCATCTCACCATTATGGGCTGAGGCTGCACTCTGGCTGGCTACTCGCCTGGAGTGGGACACTGTGAGCCAAGGGGAATGTCGGGGGGTAGTACACGACACTGGGATCACATACTTAGATGATGTGTCTTTAGAAGCGTAGTGTAGCTCGGTGCTGTAGATGATCATGTCCGGAGAGACGGCCTTGACTCTGATGCCACATTCAGTAACGCGGTAGGTGAACTGGTAGATGTGTGGCTGAACATAGTTTGGAGGGCAACCCAGGCCCAAGTGCAGCTCATAAAAGTGTACATACACATCATCATTCCACATGAAGGGGTGTACTGTGACCATAAACCAGTCCAGGGAGCACAGCACAGTCACTGGAATTTCTGCACAACAGGCTGAAAACATGATGGTGAGGAAGAGCATCTCTCTTACCAACTTGAAAGCTTTCATCCTTGCAGACAATGTGGTAAAACCCCACAGGAACCAGGAAGCTGCCCAGTGAGGATTTCTACAACAGACAAAAAACACAAGGGGAAAGTCATCTGAAATCCGAGCGAAAGTTCAAATATGATCCTTTTTAAGTAAAAGGCTGTTTCTAAAGCATTAAGAAGAAGAAACAATTCATGTGAGATACAACTGAATTTTAATTTTATTGTTGGAATGTACATGTGTATTGGTTATTGGTGAGTACAGTGGACTTTTTTTTTTTTTTTTTGCAGTGCTGGGGATGGAACTCAGGGCCTCTCCCTTGCTAGGCAAGTGTTGTGCCACTGGGCTACACCCCTAAGCCCACATTGGCTTCTGCAAGGGACTTTGCCATGTTGTTTGGTCTAAAATAACTATCCTTCCTCGTGTGTATAATGAGACACTACATTGATCAGAACGGCATACTTTTGTGTGTAATCCCAACATGAGACCAAAACAAAACAGTTTTTGTGTCAAACATTAAATAAAGAGAGTGGAGATATAGTTTAATTCAAATTGGCAACACTGTCCACCTTAAGGGCTGCGATGTCCTCTCATAGATCATAATAACGAACACCTCCTTATTGCCTTGTTTGTTAGCAACAGATTTAATTAAACAAAAACATAAGAAGAAGTTGTAGTTTATCCCTGACAACCACATATTGAGGTTTTGGTGAGTGTCTCATGTAAAAGTGATCAAACAAGTGCTTCATGAACCCCAGCAGTACCAGCATAAGTCATCACGACCAAAAGATTACCTGACACCTTCATGGGGACACCTTGTAAAGTGGAGAAACTGCAGAAACATAAAAACATGCTGGTTTTCAATGTTATGCCTTTCAATGCATATTACACACTAAAACTACTTAAAAGGGAGTATGGGGCACTTTACACATTGAAAAATTATCTCCTAAAATATTTTGCTTTAGAGTCTTCTGTTCACTAGCTTTTTCTTTTCTTTTTCAGTAGGAAGCTCTGGTACCACTCCATAGTATTGTTGCCTTTGCCATCTTTTAAAGTGGCAGGCATTTTAAAGGTAGAAATGACTTGAGTCAAGTTGAAAAGGGCTAAAATTTAGAAGGAAGTGTGTACGCAAAGTGCAGAGTTCACTTCTGTTTCCATCCCAGATAAGTGACCCATATATAATGAATTCATTCCTTCAATATTTATTTAATGCCTGCTATGTGCAAAGCACTGGGCTAAAAGATCATCCCAAGATGCTTCTTTCTTCCTCTTTCCCCAGTTGCAAAATGCAGCTCTTCTCTTTCTTTGCTACTGATGAATTTGCTTCATTCTTTAATGGAAACCATGGCATAAAGGCCCCCTAGAAAAGTGCAGTGGCCTGGATGGAATGCTTTGTTTCTGACTGGGACCGTCTGCTGTTACTATCTTCCTCTCTCCTGAACGACTCCCCACTCTCTCCGGGGTGTTGGGGTATAAAGAGAAGCCAAAGGGGTTTGCTGGGCTCCTTCCTTTCCCCCTTTGTCCATTCTGAAATATTTCTCCTATGGCTGCCTTTTTTTTTCTTTTTTCTTTTCACAGAGCAAAAGAAACAGCAGCAATGCAAGCAAAAAACCTATCCCCTTACCTCTTGCCCTCCCAGAAAAACAAAACAAACACAATAATAACCAAAATAAGGAAGTGCTGATGTGGGCTCATCCTAGAAGACCACTTGCTCCAAAAGAATGAGTGATTTTTGCTGAGAATCTTTTGGGAAGTGGAGAAAATCACTCATCATACCCTCGCTACTGCACTATGGTCTCAGTCCCCTTCTTACTCCTTTCCTTGGTCTGTCCTTTCCTTTGTTTCATGGCTTCAGCCTATAGATCCTGAACAAAAACCTTCCTTTTAAATAGTTCCTGGAATAATAAGGAAACAATTCTTTCATTCTGTTTTTGTTGTTCAAACCCCAAAACAGACACCCAAATGTAATGCTTTTCTTGTCCTGAGAATGAAGCCATCCATTTCCTCTCTTTCCCTTGAGCATCTTTCCTATACTCTTCTGTCTTCCCCTCCCTCTCTCAGATGATTCAAATAGAGTTATAAAATGCCTGGATTCTCTGAGAAACAAGACAGCTCCCAAGCAATCACTGCAGACTACCTTCCCTCCCCACACCCACTTCTTGAATCCATGACCTCATTGAGTTTGGGGATTCATTTAGTACAAATCTCCAAACTTGGACAAGACAGAATCTGTTTTCTCTGATTTTCTTAAAGCCAGGAACAAATTGCCATAAGATGCGAGCAATAAGCGAAGATGCCTATGCATGGGACAGCATACCTTTGGGCTCAGAAAAAGCTTTAAAAGGAAGTCGGCTGGACTTAAGTTTAAGGCTTTGCGACTCTGAGGTGAGCGGGAGGAACCTGGAGATTAGGAGGAGAGCAGAATGTACTTGCTATTGAGCTTGCTAATGTTTAACTCAATGCCACACTTTGGGGCTGGCTCCCTTTTGCTGAGTACAGGTCCTCAGAAAAGGGCAGCCTCCCTTCCCCTGCTGCCTGTAATTCCCAGGGAAGGAAGGGGAGAGTGGTGAATGTGTGTGTGTGTGTGTATGTGTGTGTGTGTGTGAGAGAGAGAGAGTGTGTGTGTGTGAGGATGATTATAAGTCACAACACAGTGTGAATTCATCACATCAGCTGGTTTTTCTAATGCCTAACTGAGATGTGCTGGCAGGATGGGATCTGGAGAAGGGAGAGAGAAAATGGGCCCTGGTTGCAGGAGGCAGAGGCAAAAGAAGGCCTAGGGCAGTGGTGATGGGGTGGGCCTATCACAGCCGGCTGCTTGTCATCATTTGAAAGCTCTAAAAGGTTCACCATCACTGTCCCAGGGGCTGGAGATGGGTAGTGGAGGGTTGTGAGAGGTACCAAACTGAAGGTACTTTTAGTCTTACTTTGGATTGTGCACAGTGGCCTGGGGGCTGTGGACAGAATTCTAGTTAAGGCCTTCAGAAATCTTCAGAGGGAGAGTTGGGCACTGAGGAAAAGATAATGCAAACAAAGACAGGTATGCTCACCTTGGGACTACTGTCCAGCTTCTCGCTAGGAGACTGGGCTGTTAGAAAGCAGGTCTCAGGGTTTGCATCACCAGAGCCTCGTTTCGACTTGATTGCAAATTCTCTCTGCAATGAGCTGAGATGCGTTTGTCTAACCAAGCAGGGCTTAACTATTGGTACACACTGTCCTGAACCAAGCTATAGAGAGGCCTGGCAAACCCCAGGCTGCTCATAACACCTGGGTGCAAAATGTTTACTTTCCTTGCAGCTAGAGAGTACAAGTAGATTTCTGTTTTTCTCGATGTGCTTTATGCATATACATTTCTCATTAGCTTCTTTAACAAGGTTTTTCTTCCTTTTTCCAAGAACTCTCTAATAAGCCTAATTTCTAATAAATTGATATTTTAAAAATCATGAACTGCTTCATTTTGAATATAAACTTTATTGCTTGTCCCCCCTGTAATCAGAGCTGTTCTTTTAATCAAGTTCAGAAGAATGCAAGTGTGGGTGTTTAACTGATACCTGTGTCAGTCCCAGAGAATGATACAATTAGATTAGTAATACCTGTGAAACCAAAGACAACCTACTTTTCTTCTCACATTTAGGAATGTTGTGCATCGGCACAAAAACCAGATGAACAAACAAGGAAAGAAGAGCTGTATGTAACTCTCATTCACCTTTTCCAAAAGAGCTGCTTATAAAGTTCAACACTGGTGTTTTTTTTTTTTATATTGACTAATAATTACCTCGGTATCCATGGGGATGGGTTCCAGGAACTCTGAGGATACCAAAATCCATGGATGCTCAAGTCCTTTATGTAAAATGGCATAGTATTTACATATAACCTATACAATCCTCCCACATACTTTAAATCATTACTAGATTTCTTTGAACTCCTAATGCAATGTAAATGATTGTTATGCTGCATTGCTCAGGAGCTGGGCGCATGACTAATCTCAGCACTCTGGGAGGCTGAGGCAGGAGGATCACAAGTTTGACCCCAATCTGGGCAGTTTAGTGACTTAGTGAGACTCTGTTTCAAAATAAAAGAGGCTGAGGATGTAGCTCAGAGTAATGCTGGTGTTCAGTGCCCCATACCACACAAAACGTACTGTATTGTTTAGGGAGTAATGACAAGGGGAAACATCTGTACATGCTCTGTACAGATAAGATGTTTCTGTGTATTTCTGATCTGAAAATGTGGACCCTGTGGATAAAGAGAGCCAACTATTTATGGGGAACAATGTGATATTAGGCTATATTATGTACAGTGGTACCTCGGTTCACAAATGGTTTTGTTCACAAACAATTTGGTTCGCAAACAAGCATTTGGCAAAATTTGGTTCTTGTTTGCAAACTCTGCATCGGGTGGCAAACCTGACTATGGCCACCTTTCCCACATAAACACAAACGTGGCCATCTTTTCCAGAATTGTAGAACAAATTAAGTTCGTGAAATGAGGTACCTCTGTATATGTACGTTTGTATTATATATAAAATATGTAACATTATGTATAATATATGTACATATATCCATCTCTGTCTATACCTATATATGTTGTGGAATGATTAGAGCAAGCTACTTACTATAGCCATCACCTCACATACTTCTAAAAGTCGAGAGTGGACCAGCAGTTACCAGAGACCTGAGGTGAGAAGTGTAAATGGAGAAAAGAGCCACTTTGGTCAAAGGGTACAAAGTTTCAGTTACACCAGAGGAATAAGTTCCTGAGGTCTTTTGCACAGCATGGTGACTACAGTTAGTGATAACATATATTTCAAAATTGCTAAAAGAGTAGATTTTAAATGTTTTGTCCACGAACTCTACTTAATCTCTTACAAGTAAGAAGTTGAATACTGGTTTAAATATGAAACATTTTAAATCTCAGGAAGAAAAGACGTGAAAACAGACAAAGCTGAAATCCAGATCAGTTTTGTGATGTTAGTGAGCAAAGTGAGAAGTCTAACACAAACCTTCTTGGAAGCAGGCGGGATTTTTGCCTCCCCATCTCCTCTGATGTCTTTAGAGACACAGATGAACTCTTTGCATGGGGAATGGGGAGGGGAATTAGCTAAACATTTCCACATCTGGTTTTGTGAGAGTTTGGAAAAAGAATTCACTCCATAGGCTCCTGGAAGCTTTTTGGTCCGACAGTTATTTATTTTTAAAATTCAGTATACTCAAGACAGCATAGCTATCATTTGTATATTATTTTCCCAGAATCTTGTTGTCAAAACAAAAGGAAACAGAGGGGAAAAGGAAACTCCAAAGCAGCATGCAATTATCTTAGGGAAATATAACTGTCAGGACTTTGATTTGCAGCGAAGTTTGTTCATTCTTTGCCAGCCGATGTGAAGAAAAATGAATCTGAGTCGGACTAAAGATTCTTTTTACAAAACAAGAACTGAAAAGAGAATCCTAACACTTTGTGAAGTCTGTAGTTTAGAAATTCAAGTAGTCACATTCCAACTTTACCCTACAAACTATCTCAAGGTTTGAGAGCCTTTTAAAATTGAGGTTCTTTTATACCTCAGTTTTAAAGAATTAGTTGGTTCACTGCTCTCAAAGAAAAGTGAGGATCGTGATTAATACTAATGATATTGAAGGTACATTAAAGTGAGTTAGAAAATTAAATAACTCCTTTTGTAAAATTTACATTCATTCTGAAGACTCTGGGACCAGTTCAGCTTTCCAGCCTTGTGAAGCAGTGTTAAAGTAACCGCACACTATTCATCATTTTGCATGGAAGAAGAATTATGAACTGCTAATGTTTAACAATGTTCATTTTTTCAACAGAGAACGCCTTCACTGAATCTTGAAAAGAATTTCATTATCATTAAACTAAAAAAGTGCTCGCTTCGGCAGCACATATACTAAAATTAAACTAAAAAGCAGTCATTAGAAAAATATTTTCTGATTCTATTTTTTCTTATTTCTAATTGCATAAAAATTGAGAGGTACAGAAAAGAAAAAAGAAGAAAATACCCTTCAACTTCACAATAACCACTGTTAAATTTTTATTTTATACACTTCTAATTTGGGGGGAGGATAAGCATATATACAAATACATGATTCAATCTTTTCTGGAAAAAAACCTCAAGGCTTTTTGAAAGCTGTTTTTAAGTTTTGACATTGAATTTGAAAGCAATCAAACCATTATTTTTGTATGGGCCATCTGGTTTTGTTCTTATAATCTGTTAAACTATCAAGTATAGTTTAAATGTCATGGTTCATCTCATACACAAATGAAGGTTGTGAAATAAATCAGGGTCCAAGCTCCTTGTGAGAGGGAGAAAATTTTCACTGGGTCACAAATTTGGTTACTTGAAAGGTGAACAGTCCAGTGTGAAATCAAACCATAATAAAGCTACACAAGATGGCTAAACTCTGTCCTGGCTGAACATAAATATTTCCAAATAAATACAGAAAGCTGTACTTTAGGAGAAATTGCAAATCTCAGGTTATGGGAACTACTTCATTTTCGTGCAAAGAAGCTGAGATGGATTTGCCTTAAAGTTGAATAAAGGGATGTATTTCATAATTTCCATAAAATGTAAGGAAAACCTCACATGCATGCCCCTGCTTCTGTCTGTGGCTTAATTTAATCATTTATTGGGATTTGACACCCCGAGTCCCTTCTCTTTTTAAGAGACAAAGTCAATTTGTGCCTGTGCAGAGCTGTCAGCTTCACAGTAGTCCATAAAGTCTGCCCAAACCAGATAAAGGTCTGGTAGCCTGAGACGCTTTTAGGGGGTAGAAGGGTTGCTCAGAGGCTCTGTCCAGAGCTTCACCACCCCTTTAATACACCTGTGTCAATAAATGAGGCTCTACATGGTTTCCAAAACTTGCCAGGCAAATTCTTCTCTCCTTTTCAAAACTGGGACTTTGGGGTACAAGTTTTCTTTTCTTTTCTGTTTTTTTTTTTTTTAGTTCTTTTATTGGTACATTTTAGGTATACAGTTCGTTTACATTTATCATTGGGTGTTTGTACCTGTACATGATATATCTTTGTTCTTATTTTTTCCCCATTACCTGTACGCCCTTCACCCCCTCTACCCTTCCCTATTTACATAGACTTTGTTTCCATTTTTTTTTCTTTTCTCATAGTTTTTCCTTTCCCTCTTTTTCTTTCCCCTTCCCCTCTCTTCACTCCTTTGTCTTTGGACCTTTTTTCCTATTTCAAATTATCAATTATTCATTTTAATCATTTTAATGGGGTACAAGTTTTCTTAAAGTGGGCTGCACATATATGGTCCCTGAAGGGCAATCTAAGTCCAAATCAAGAGATACACATATATATGGTCCTTTAAGGGCAGTCAGAGTCCAAATCAAACTACAGATGACTTTTTAGACCGTTTGGTTGATTTTGAAAAAAAATTGTAAATGTTACTGGTGTAGGTTTGCAATACATAATAGTGATGTTTGTTTGTGGGAATTGGTAATGCATATAACATATCTGGATCTTTTTCTTTTTTTTTGTTTTTTAGCTGTTATTCTCATTATTCACCTTATTTATTTATTTTTATTTTTTTATTAAATTCTTTTATTGGTACATTTTAGGTACACAGCACAATTACATTTCTCATTGGGAATTGTACCTTTACATGATGCATCTTGGTTCTTATTTTTTCCCCATTCCTAGCCCTCCCTTCACCCCCTCCACCCTTCCCTATTTACAAAGACTTTATTTCCATTTTTTCCATTTCTCATCATTTTTCCTTTCCCTTCTTTCCTTTCCCCTGCCCCTCCCACTTCCCCTACCCCTTTGGACCTTTTCTTCCTAGTTTGCATTATCAATTATTCATTCTAATCATTGGTACATTTTAGGTATACAATATAATGACATTCATCATTGGAAATTTGCACCTTTACATAGTCTCTCTTGGTTCTTATTTTTCACCCTTGCCCAGCCCTCCCTTCAACCCCTCCATTCCTCCCTATTTACAAAGATTTTGTTCCTATTTTTCCATTTTCTCATATTAATCCCATTCCCTTCTATCCTTTCCCCTAGCCCTCCCACTTCCTTCCCCTTTGCCCCTTATCTTCCTATTTCACATTACCTATTATACATTTTAGTCCTTATTTACACTTTCAGTTTCTCACACCAGAGAAACTCTTCGGTATTTACACATGTGTGTCCTATTTATTTCACTGAAGAGTATTCCCTCAATGTGCATCCACTTAGCTATAAATGTCTCTAATTTCTCATATTTTATGGCTGAGTAGTACTCCATTTTATTAAAAAAACCACATTTTCCTTATCCAGTCTCCAGTTGATGGGCATTTGGGTTGTTTCCAAGTTTTAGCTATTACAAACTGTGCTGCTATGAACATGGGCGCACATATATCACTGTGGTATGATTTTTTTAATTCTTTGGGGAAGAGCCCCAGCAGTGGAATAGCAGGGTCAAATGGGACTTCCAGTCCTAGTTCTTTGAGGTATCTCCATACGGATTTCCACAGTGCTTGCACCAGTCTACACTCCCACCAGCAGTGGAGCAGGGTTCCTCTTTCCCCACAGCCCCGCCAGCATTGGTTATTGGTTGATTTCATGATAGCAGCCATTCTTTCAGGAGTGAGGTGGAATCTCAGCATTGTTTTCATTTGCATCTCTCGAATGACCAGTGATGTTGAACATTTTTTCATGTATTCATTTGCTATTTCTACTTCTTTGTCTGAGAAATGTCTGTTCATTTCAGATGCCCATTTTCGGATTGGGTCTTTAAATTTGGGAGGTCTGATCTTTTTAAGTTCTTTATAGATTCGAGATAGTAGACCTTTGTCTGAGAAACAGCAGGTGAAGATTTTTCCCACATTGTGGGTTGTCTCTTCACACTGCTGGTGGTTTCTCTTGCTGTGCAGAAGTCTTTTAATAAGAAGAGATCCCACTTGTTGATTGTTTGTCCTAGTTCATGGGCAACTGAGGTTTTGTTCATAAAATCTTTTCCTACATTGATGTCTTCAAGGGCTCTACCTAACCTCTGTTCCAACTGGTTCAGAGTTTCTATTTTAATATTTAGACCTTTAATCCATTTTGATTTTAGTTTAGTGCATGGCAAGAGATATAGGTCTAGTTTTAATCTTTGGCAAGTTGAAGCCCAATTTTTCCAGCACCATTTATTAAAGAGGCTATCTTTCCTCCAGTGTGGGTGTCTGGCTCCTTTATCGAAGATGAGATGGCTGAGTGTGTCTGGTGTTGTTTCTGCATCTTCTAATCTGTTCCACTGGTCCTCAGGTCTGTTTCTTTGCCAGTACCATGCTGTTTTGATCACAGTAGCTTTGTAGTAGAGTTGCAGGTTGGAGATTGTGATACTCCCTTGCCATGTCTCTGTTACCTAGAATTGCTTTTGCTATTCTGGGTCTCTTCTTGTTCCTAATGAATTTTTGGATTGTTTTCTCAAGGTCCATGAAGTATGCTGCTGGGATCTCAATTGGAATTGCATTAAATCTATACAGCAGTTTTGGAAGGATGGCCATTTTCACTGTATTAATCCTTCCTACCCAGGAGGAGGGGATGTCTGTCCATTTTCTGATATCATCTTCAATCTCTCTTTTCAGAGTGCTATAGTTTTCAGAGAAGAGGTCTTTGATTTCTTTCTTTAGGTTGATTCCTAGATATTTCAGCTTTTTGGATGCTATTATAAAAGGAATTATTTGCCCTATTTCTCTCTCAATGAGTCTGTCATTGGTGTAGAGGAAAGCTATTGATTTTTTTTGTGTTCACCTTGTAACCAGCTACTTGACTGAATTTGGTTACCAAGTCTAGAAGACTTTTGGTGGAGTTCTTGGGGTCTTTTATATTCAGTATCATGTCTTCTGCAAATAATGACAATTTGACTTCTTCATTTCCTATCTTTATTCCTTTTATTTCTTTCTCTTGTCTAATTGCCATGTCTAATGTTTCCAGAACTATATTGAACAAGAGTGGTGATAGTGGACATTCTTGTATTGGCCCTGATTTTAGTGTGAAGGATTTCAGTTTTTGACCATTTAGGATGATATTGGCTGTTGGTTGTTCATAGATGGCTTCTATCAGTTTGAGGTAGAGACCATCTATTCCAATTGTTTGTCGGGTTTTTATCAAAAATGCATGTTGAATTTTGTCAAATGCTTTTTGTGCATCTATGGAGATAATCATATGGCTTTCGTCCTTGGCTCTATTGATATAGTGTATTACATTGATTGGTTTGCATATGTTGAACCATCCCTGCATCCATGGGATGAATCCCACTTGATCAGGCTGTATGATCTTCTTGATGATCTTCTGCATTCTGTTTGCCAGTATCTTATTAAGGATTTTTGCATCTATGCTCATTAGTGAGATTGGCCTATAGTTCTCCTTTTCGGTTGGGTCTTTCTCTGCTTTGGGGATCAAGGTGATGCTTGCTTTCAGGAATGAATTTGGGAGTATTGCTTCCCTTTCAATTTCATTGAAGAGTTTCAACAGTAGTGGCAGCAGTTCCTCTCTAAATGTCTTGTAGAATTCAGCAGGGAAGCCATCAGGGCCCGCGCTTTTCTTAGTTGATAAGTTTCTAATTACATTTTCAATTTTATTGCTTGATATTGGGTTGTTCAGAATTTTTAGGTCTTCTTCGTTCAACTTGGGTAATTCATATGTATCTAGGAATCTGTCCATTTCTTCTGTGTTGTCCATCTTATTGGCATATAGGTTCTGGAAGTAGGTATTGATGATCCTCTGAATTTCTGCTGGGTCTGTTGTCATTTCACCCTTTTCATTCCTAATTGTATGGATTTGGGCCTTTTCTTTCCTTTTTCTGATAAGGTTGGCTAAGGGTTTGTCAATTTTGTTGATTCTTTTGAAGAACCAGCTCTTGGCTTCATTGATTTTTTGTATCATTCTCTTAGTCTCCATTGCATTGATTTCTCCTCTGATCTTTATAATTTCTTTCCTTGTATGAGCTTTGGGGTTGTCCTGCTCTTCTTTTCCTAGAAGCTTGAGGTGCAGCATCAGGTTGTTTAATTGGGCTCGTTCTGTTTTCCTAATATGGGTATTCACTGCTATGAATTTCCCTCGTAAGACTGCTTTCATTGTGTCCCATAGATTCTGATATGTTGTATTGTCATTGTCATTTAATTGAAGGAACTGTCTGATTTCTTCTTTAATTCCCTCTGTGACCCATTGGTTATTCAGAAGTGTGTTGTTCAATTTACACGTGTTTATGAAATTTTTTGAGTTTCTTTTGCTATGGATCTCCAATTTCATCGCACTATGGTCTGATAATATACAGGGGATAACTTCAATTCCTTTGCACTTACTTAAACATGTTCTATGTGTGAGTAGGTGGTCTATTTTGGCGAATGACACATGAGCAGCTGAGAAGAATGCGTATTCTGATTTTGTGGGGTGGAAGACTCTGTAAGCATCTGTTAAGTTCATTTGTTCAAGAGTTCGATTGAGTTCTAGTATTTCATTACTTATTTTTTGTCTAGTTGATCTATCTATTTGTGACAGTGGGTGCTGAGGTCCCCCACTACATTTGTATTAGTGCATATATGACTTTTCATGTCCATTAGTATTTGTTTTATATAGTTGGGTGCACTAGTGTTTGGTGCATAGATATTTATGATTGTCATCTCTTCCTCTTGGATTCTTCCCTTTACAAGAATGTAGTGTCCTTCTTCGTCTCTCTTAATCAGTGTTGGTTTGAAATCTACTTGATCTGCAAAGAGGATAGTTACTCCTGCTTTTTTGGGGGTTCCCGTCACATGGAGTATTGTTTTCCACCCTTTAACTTTCAGTCTATGAGTTTCCTTTTGAATTAAGTGTGTTTCTTGTATGCAGCATATTGTTGGAGTTTGCTTCTTGACCCATTCTGCCAGTCTATTTCTTTTGATTGGTGAATTGAGACCATTAACATTGATGGTTATAACTGAAATGTATTGACTTGTCATTGCCATGACTTTTTCTTTTTGTTGGGTTCTCCCCCTTTCCATTTAATTTCTTGTCATGCCAGATGGGTTCATTCTGCTTTGCTTCCTGGGGTTGTGATCCTCAATGTCTGTTCCTAGGATATTGTGTAAAATTCTTTGGAGTGCTGGTTTGGTATTCACTAAGTTCCTAATGTGCTCTTTGTCATGAAAGTATCTTATTTCTCCATCCATTTTGAAAGATAGTTTTCAGGGTACATCAATCTGGGTTGGAGGCTGTTTTCTTTTAAGACTTGGAATATATCCCTCCAAGCTCTTCTTGCCTTGAGGGTTTGTGTTGAGAAGTCTGCTGTGATTCTGATGGGCTTTCCTTTGTATGTGATTTGTTTCTTTTCTCTCACTGCTTGTAGAACTTTGTTCTTCTGTTGAGTTTCTGGAATCTTAACAATTATATGCCTATGTGTAGATGTTTTTTGATCAAGCCTATTTGGAGTCCTATATGCCTCACTTATCTGTATGTCAAGTTCTTTTCCTCTGCTTGGGAAGTTTTCTGCCATTATTTCTTTGAAGAGTTTTTTTATGTCATCTGCACTGTCTCCTGTTTCTTCATTGACTACAATCAGTGTCATGTTTTTCTTCTTTGCATCATGTAGCAGCTGCTGGATTGATTTCTCATGTTCACTTATAATTTTGAAGCAATTTTTCTTTTTCTGGTGATTAATTGCAATCTTATCTTCTGTATCTGAAATTCTGTCCTCACATTGGCTCATTCTGCTGTGTAGACTTTCAATGGAGTTTTTCATCTCCTTGAAATCTATTTGCATCTGTTTTATGGATTCCATGTGTTTCCTATGTTTGGATTCCATCCTGTTCCTGAGCTCTTCTCTAGATTTATTAATCATGTCTTGCACTAGGGGCACAATTTCTCCTGTTATCTGAGAAATTATTTCTGATTTCATTTTTTCCAGATCCCCTTTTGTTGCCAGTTCAGTGGGTCTAGATGGTTGAGTATCAGAGTGTTCCATCACATTTCCCTTTGGGGTTGCTGTAGGTGATCTGGAAGTCTGGATTTGAGACTTATTTACGTGTTTTCTCATTTCGACTCGGGGGAGGGGGGTTTGGCACCTGCGCGGATTACCTCCTCTGAGCTGGGAGAGGTTCGACAGGGGCCGGGAGCTGAGGTAGGGATGGTGGCCCAAAAGCCCTTTCCTCTGTGCTGGGAGTAGCAGGAGGCATGGTGGCCGGGAAGCCCCTTCCTCTGGACCAGGAGCAGTGGAAGGGTGGCTCAGAAGCCCCTACCTGTGGGCCGGGAGCTGCGGGACTCAGTACCGCGGTCTGGTGGTCCGGTGTCCTCTGTGTCCTTGTAGTGTGGAACCAGGTGACTGTACAGAGGAGCGGGGTATGTGTGTGTGTGTGTGTGTGTGTGTGTGTGTGTGTGTGTGTGTGTGTGTGTCCAGTGGATTGTTGCCGGGGCGCGGGCTGATTCGGTGTGTTCTCGTGACTCACGACCTCGGTAGGGCGTGAGCAGACCTGCCTGTCTGCAGCGCGCTGATTTGGCATGTTCTGAGAGACCATCTGGATCCTTTTCAACACTTTTCCTTTCCTTTCACTTACTTCTTCCCTCTCCCTGATCCCCTTCTTCATTGTCTGGCTTCTTGTTTTCTATCATCTCTCCTTTTTCACTCATTAATTTATTTATATTTTAAGTTTATCATATAATAGAAATCATGTGATATTTAACTTTCTGTGTCTGACTTATTTCACTTAGCACAACAGTCTCAAGTTCTATCCATTTTCCTGAAAATAACCTGATTTCATTCTTCTTTATGGCTGAATAGTACTCTGAGATTCCATCTTGCCCCAGTCACAGTGGCTATTGTCAAGAAGACAAAAAGCAATGACTATGCTGTTGGAGAGAATGCAAAGTAGTACCATCACTATGGAAATCAGTATGGAGATTCCTCAAACCACTAAAAATATCCATTCTATCTGACCCAGCTGTGTCTCTTCTGGGTACCTTCCTGAGTTAAAGACATCATATTACAGTGATACATGCACACTCATGTTTACAGTAGCACAACTTACAATAGCAAAGTTTTGGAAATGTACTAGATGCCCATCAACAGATGAATACTTGGTTGATTTTTAACAAATTGACCAACATGCATTTTTCCCCACTCAAAGTCTAGGCAATGGAGACACAGAGCATAATGGAAAGACACACAGGGAGAAGATGGCCATGTGACGGGAGTGACACATCTACAACCACCAAAGGAAAGTCTTGGGATGAGATATCTGAGGCTCTCCTCAAGCCATTAGAGAGTGTAGCCCTGCTGATACCTGCATCTTGGTCTTCTAGCCTCCACAACTGTGACACAATACATTTATGTTGTCTCAAGACACTAGTCTGTAGTACTTAGTACAGTAGCCCTAGCCAACTAACAGATATATTATTCTAACAAATTGAACATACACACATGCCCCTTTCTTGAGAGAAGAGCCCTCAATTATTAATGTTCTGACTCTATGTCTTGCTTCAACCTTAAATTTCATTTACAGTTAGAAAGATGATGAGACAACAAGGAATGGAGACCAAGAAAAAGATAAAAGAACACCCTGTCATAAGGACTGCTGGTGCTGGTCTTTGATGCCTAGGCCAGGACAGAAGATCTTAAGGTAATATTAGGAATAGTTTTCTAACTCTAAAGCTATTCCAAAAAATGGATGGGAAAATCTAGTGTGGAACTGTTCCTAGGAAGTATTCAGGTAGGGGCTGGAAAACCACTTGTCAGGATGACTGAAGAGGAAATTTCTGTCCTATGTATATGGGTCTATCATAGAATCCTCTTAGTGTCTGTGTGTATGTGTGTGTGTGTGTAGTCGTAGTAGCAGATAGAGAGGTACATAGATTAGCACATATATTATGAGCACATGCATGGGAACACACACATACATCATATATGCATACAGAGGATATTTATGTAGGTCTTCTCTTCAAAGTCCAATGTCATAAATGCGCAAAGCCTCTAAACTTGATATACACAAGATTACACAACACTGTCTAACAGGGATCTGAGCTCTGAGCCAGATTTTTGTTGAGACTAGATGTGACTGTGCACCAGTGGCAATTTCAAAGGGAAGGTGGCAGAGGGGAAGGGAGGGTGGGTCATGACATAAAGGAAAATATTTAGAAGGAGGCAGATTGCTCAGCTCTAAAGTTGAGGGCTGGCTAAGCAGCATGGTCTCTGAAAGGCCCAAAGTGAAGATTCTCTTTAAAAACCTCTCGCACCAGATTGAAAAGGTTGGGGCTCTGCTCCTTGGATTTACAGTCTATGGAGGCCCTATTACAGCTGCAGGGCAAGTGTTCAAAGGCATAAATATTTTCTGTTTAACCTAGAAAGTCGTAGTAGTCACGGTCCTTTAAAATATATTTATGTTTCTTTGTGATGTTTTAAGCAATTACAGAATCCTGGTATTTTAAAATAGTTTGTTTGAACATACATGGGTCATATATAGCAAAAAAAAATTTCAAAAATGTGACCTTCTTACTTAATTTAAATATCTCTTCTATGTGCACAGGAGTTTCCCTGTGTCTCCCCTGTAGAGCATACTTCTTTTTATCCCCTTAGGTATTTACAGCTGTCTTGTAAAGTTCCCAAAGGCAAGCATCACATGTTAAAGCTGTGGAAATAGGGGCCCAGTGGAGGCAGAGAACGTTGGCCAATCATGGTTGGGTAAGTCAGTTTGGGCCTCAAGCCATCCTACCAGCCTGCCTGGTTTCTCTCACCCTTTACAATGCACACACAATTGCAAGACATTATTATGGGTTCACCATTGTGAAAGGAAGGGAAAATCCTGAAGTGTCTTGGCCTGTGGACTACTGCTCCAACACACATGGGGAAATCTGCTTTCTTGTCTGGTGGCCAAGTTATTTAGGAAAGGGGGCAGAATCATTTCTCAAGCTGAGCAAAGTAAAGCACAGAAGGGCTCTGGAAGTACCTTCCTACCACTGGAGGAAGCTGAGAGAAGCTCTAAGATTGCAGATGGCAGGAAGGGAAGAAGCAAAGCTTTCTAGAACAGACCAAGCCTTGAACAAGACAAGAGGAAGAACAGAGTATTCGCAGGCTTCCACTCAAGGTCCATGTCACATGCTGGAGAGGGCAGCCCCAGTTAGACACCAGCTGAGCATGTAGTTTGCTTTCCTGGAAAGCTGCACCTGATTTCTTGGAAAACAGATGCTCTCAAATGGAAGGCTCCCCTGATGAAACTTAGGATAGTAGGAGCAGATGTGCATCCTTGGGAGGACATTCATTTCCCAGAAGAGTAGATGATCCCTTCATTTAAAGAGCGCTGTACAGCTATTTACAAATCTGCCTAGCTTCCATCAAAGATAGCAATTCCTCAGGCCAAGTTGCCAGTTCCCAATCCATCCCACTATTCTTAGGTTAGGTAGAAGAAGATACAGAAAGCATCTTTAATTTCCTGCAGAGTCTACCTTCCTTCAAGTTGGAGCATCCTCAGCAGTGGGAAATTGTGGGTAAACAGGCCACTGGCATATTTTGAAACTTGAATGTTTTGTTTTGGACAGGGATAAAGAACTTTTCCATGTGCAAAAAACCCCCAAGTTTTACAAGTTTCCTTTTTATTCCTAAGAGCTGGGAACAAAGGCAGTTAACTGAGCCTGTGCACTAGACAAAGGCTGCTCCTCTGAGGAGGCTGCCTGGCTGAGGAAACAGATTTCCCTGCAGAAGAAAGGAAGGAAACAAACATTCATTGAGGCACTGTGCTGAGAGCTTTACGAGCAACATCTCAGTCCCTATTGTAACCTTGTATGGAATGTAGTATCATCACTAACTTCATGTTATGGAAGAGGAAACTGAGATCCAGAAAGTCGAGGAAACCCAGTAAAGACACAAAGCTAGTAGGTGGCCAAGATAGGACAGGGAACAAGTGCCATAGTTTTCTTTCCAGTGCATGCTAATGTGAAGAAAGTAAACCCAGGCACAGTGTCTGAATAGACATGATAGAACAGCATAAGTTGCCTATGGGTATCAGAGTCCAGGGTGAAGGGCAAGGTGGGGACACTAATAGCTTTTCAAGCAGGGGAAAGAGAAAAACAGAGGCAATAAACTAGAGACAGAAATTCAGAGGTACTTAGAGTAGATAATTCTAGATCACTTTATATTTTATCACTCCTTATATTTTAGACTTCTTGAAAACAAGCAGTCATTCTCGGTTTCAGTAAAACACATTTATTTTATGAGCTGCATGCATATCCAGAACATAATGAACCTAGGGACATGCTGTATATTCAGGCCCTTGCAATCTGTTCTGACAAGGGAAATGTGTATGGCTTCTGCACAAAGCCACCAGATATGGCAACCCCGAACTAGGAAGAATGGCCTGCTGTCTCACCCAATAAATCCTCCTGATGGAAAAAGGGTACCATGCATGCTCAATGTCTTACATTTCTTGTGGAAATAAGAGAGTCACATATCCCTAATTCTTCCCTGAGGACAGGGATTGTATCTCTTTCTGATTACATCAGGTATTTGAAAAGAATGCTGGGCTTCACGTCCCAACCCTGGGTGTTCGTGATACCATAGGCCGAGCTTGGGTGTTAGGGTGGAAAGGAGTATAGGGAGTCATGGGTGACTTTTCATTAGTGCCATATTCTAAGCAGCTAGAGCTAGGCAGCCCATGTGCTCTGATATCAGTTGGGTTTTCACAAATATTTTAGGGCTCCCTTGAAAAACAAATCATAAAGAGCCCCCTCAGTGAGTTTGAAGTAAGCAGCAGGGCTAAGGTATTCTTCATTCCTGGTCAAAATTGCTAACTTGAGGTGCTGAGGAATGGAACTGAGCTTCTTTCCCCCTCTAATACCATCTTGTGGTTTCTCAGGCTCTTTATGAAGAATCCTCTATTGTTTGAGCTATGAACTTGGCTCATAATAAGAACTGAACAACTGTTGCACCCACCTGTTAGAAATCAAGACCAGGGTATTAAAACCAGAAGTGCTGGCCCATTAGAGGCCCTCGGTCATGTTGTATGGAAGGCAAAAGGCAAACCTCTCCTAAACCCAGGGATTAGCATATTCACAATGGGGCAATGACTGCGGCAGGTGCTCATTCTATGGCTGTTCTCTGATTGCCTAGAGATAGAAGCTGAAATAGAATAAGTCATCAAAGGGCATGACCCCAAACAGGGGATGGGGAGGTAAATGAGCCATTCCTTGTGCTTTGCTTGCTTGGAGAATGGAAAGAGAAACTCTCGGCCTGAAATGGCATCTGTCCTGCTCTTTGGTAGTTGTACTACAGAGCTGGGGTGGGGGGATGACTAAAGAAATATGAAGGATTGTGTTTATCAGGGGACATGGTAATTTGGAACACACCCTCACTAGTGATCTAAGTTTAAATTCTGCATCTCTAAATAAGCAACTCTTTCTAAAGAGCCACCTTATCATTATTTATATTTATAAAATAAACCAATTTTCTTTATAAAATAAACCAATTTTCCTTTGGCCTCTCTTGTAGAGATTTTGTTTGTGGGAGATTGTAGACCTATGGAGTATTAATTTTTTAAACCAACTTTTAAAGTAGGGTTTATTATTTATAGGTATAGGTATTTTTAGGGGTTGACTTCATCTTTTTTGTGGTACTGGGGATTGAACCCGGGGCCTCTGCACTGAAGTACATTCCCAGCCCATTTTATTTTATTTTAAATTTTCAGACAGTCTTCCTAAATTGCCCAGCTTGGGCCCAAACTTATATTCCTCTTGCCTCTGCCTCCCGTGTGCTGGGATTACAGGTATGTGCAATGATTCCCCGGCCTGAATTTGTCTTCTTCAGATTCTATGAACATACAAGGGTGACTGGAAACTTGGGGCTGGTAAGATTCTTGTTCTGATTGCCTTTATATGGACACATCCTTGGGATTTTCAGGTTTTGCTAGTTGGGTATTAGGGATGAGAAGTGATCTTGATGAGGAGGAAAGGAAAGGCTTTGGAGGAGACAATGCCTTAGCTCATATCATGGGACAGAAGTGGGTGCAATTTATATGGACAGAAAAGTGATTAGAAGAAAGTCTAGGGAAAGTGTTCTGGAAATAATGAGGTCATGGAGGGCTTGAGGCGCGACAGCCCAGTAACTGAGTGGTTTTGGTGTGTCATAAGAGAGCTGGAATGAAACTACACAGGTTTTTAACTAGTTGTATAACTTCCTAAGCATTGCTTTCTCCTTTTATAAAATGAGAACAACAGCAATAGCAACAACAATAATACTTCGTAAGGTTTTGATTATTGATGAGACCACCATTGTAAGACTATTTAGCTACATATAGCTACATATATTTTACTACATATAGCTCCTGACATGTATGAGGTGTGATTAAAAAATACAATAAATGTTTAAATTTTAAAAATTTACAACAGTAAAAGACACGTTGCCATTAATTGCCTTCAAAAGACTTCTCACTTTAAAGGACACTTATCCCATTGTTATTGCCACTTTTTGAAGCAGTTCTGGATGTCCTCTCTCATGAATGTCTTTAGCTGTGCTGCCTCAATGTCTAGAATCATTTAAAAATGTTTTCCTTTCATGGCCATTTTGACTTTGGAGAAGAAGTCACACAGTGCCAGATCCAATAAATAAGGTGGATGAAGACACATCGTAATGTTTTCACAAGTCTGCATATCCACTGAATGGTGCCCAGCAGCAGCACTCACTTGTAGTTTTGATCCCAATTCCTAAAGACAGGAAAGAGGGCGTCCAGAACTGTTTCAGGAAGTGGAGAGAACAATGGGATAAATGTGTTTGAAATGAGAGGGAGTATTTTGAGGGCGATTATTGGCAATGTGTCTTTTACTGTAATAAATTCAAAATATTTAAACATTCACTCTGTATTTTGGTCACTCCTTTGTAAGTGCTCAATGAGTGCTAGTTATGATTAAAATTATTATTGTTGAATATAGAAAATTGACTAAACTGCACTTTAAAAATAGCACTTTAGCACCTTTTAGAAGCCCAATCTATTTTCTTGCTTATCTCTAAGCCACATCTGAGTTTTTTAAATGCTAGGGGATGATATAAATAATAATAATTTTAATTATAACTAACACTGGGTACTCATATGTGAGGATCTAAATAGTTTTTATATTCATGGTCTCATTTAATAATGATAACAATCCTATGACATATTATTATCATTATCTTCATTGTACACAGGAAGAAAACAATGCTCATATAGATACACACACATGTACTTTGGCCTACTCAAGAATACCTTAACTCCTTCCAGAAGCTTGGGTCTATTCTAGGAAATAGACCCTCATGAATTAAGAAGAGGGAACCAAAATCTGTCCTAATCAAGGTTCTATACTTTTGCCCAGAGAAAAGGACCTGGCCCACAATTAATTTTGTACCATCTTTGGCCTCAAAGTTAATATTAAAGTAAGGGAAATAAGATTGGCTGTTGAGGATTAGTGTCAATTTGAATTTTCAGTCATGTAATTTCAGATCCTAGCTTACTATTAGTTAAGTCTAGCCTATTTTTTTTCTAATTATTACCCTTCCTAGAAGTTAAAATACAAATTTCTGGAAATGGACAGGAATGGTGGTTATACAACATCTCTATAGTATTATACTTAATGCCACTGAATTGTTCACTTTAAAATGGTAAATTTTATGTATTTTTAACCACAATAAAACTAAATCTTAGTGAAAGCTGGAAAATAATTCAACTTATAATGTGAAAATATGCACAATAAAGTTTCTGCACAGAAAATTAATAAAAGGCTGAGCTTACACAGCTTGTAAAAAAGCAGTACAATTTCATTCCAGGTATCTCTTGACACACCAAAGCCACTCAACTACCAGACTATCCTGCTTTTGCTCAGGCAACTAAACCAAAAACACCCTCTGATATACTAGAAATACAGACCTACATTTTAGATTGGGCTCTGTCTCTTCCTAGCTGTGTGACCACAGGCAAGTTGCTTTCCCCTCCTGGTTTCAGTTTTCTCATATAAAACAGACAGCATTAGAATAATAGCAACCTCATAGAATGGGGAGATGGAATGAGGTATGAGAAACTGCACCTCCAGGGCCTGGCACAGAACAAGTATCCCGTAAATGGGAGCTATAGAATAGGCTCAGGCACACAGTCTCCTACAGTGCTCTATCTGCCCCAACTTCCTTCTATTCCCTATTTAGTTCCAAGTAGATTCCCATCAATCTGCCACTCTCCTGGGGGTTGCTGGAAACTCCTTGCACAGATGTTTCCTACAGGGACAAATTTTGGATGTTCCTCTATCCATCCCTGAATTATGAGAGGAGAAAACAAACATCTTCTGTATACTTCTGCCCTGGATCATGCCTGACATAGGTGTTTGGCAAATTCTTGAAGAATATATGTATAAGGGAATCAAAAGAGACAGAAGGCAGGCAGACACCCAGGGAGGAAGAGAAAGAAATGACAATAGTGGCAAACTTCCTGAAGATGCCTCTGTGACATCTATCCCCTACTCCCACTTATGGATTGTGATTAACCCCAACTCTCTACTTCCTTTTGCAAAGATCAGTGCAACACCCTAAAAACTCCTTCAAGACTTTGGAGAAGAAGTCACATGGTACCAGATCCAATAAATAAGGTAGAAGCTTGGGGAGTCCCCACTTTGGGTTCAGAGAACCTGAATTTCTCAGCTGTGGACAGAAATGAAGCTTCATTCTAATGTTGGTCTAGGAGGCTCCTCCAGGGCCATCCAGATATAATTTCATCCATCATTTTGAGATTCCCTTCTGGTCCTGAGACCAAGGTGTGGTGTCAGACAATGGATCCGTTAGGCTGCTTCCACTTCTCACTTAAAACATGTAAGCAATATGTCTACCACATTTTTGCTGTGAAGGATTTGCAAATGAGTAAAGGCACCTGCACATACAGGTAGATAAGTATGAGCATTGTACATGCATGCTAACCACCGAAGGGAGTGAGGCCAAGGATTATGCTTTTTATGGGCAACATTTAAAAACCTCATATGCCATGGGTTTCTTGGTGCCCTTCATAAGCTCAACTTCTGTTCTGACATTTGTTTCAAATAAAGTTTCCTTCCATAAAAATACCACTGAAGGACACACATGCAGAATAGGCATTTGGCTTTTCCTGGGTGATAAATATTTTGTTTGATGTGCTGATTTTCATACCACATTGCTGGAAAATTAATATACATTTAATTAACTGCCTATGTGACAACCTCTCACCACAGAGGCAATAGTGATTGGGATCCTGAATCCTTGATTCTTTACCTCTTATTCCTGGTGAGCTCCTAGCCTCCATTTTACACTCACAAATTCTGCAAATGACACATAAAAACAGGCAAAACGTCCTCTCCCCAATAAAAACAACTAGGAGGTAGAAACAGAGGGTGAGTATTCCATCCTTCGTGCAGCAGTTTAGAATTTAAAAAATATTTTCAAGAGAACCATTAAACCAGACCTTTCTAACACATGTAACTTCTTGATTGCTTCCACATTCACATCATTTCTGGCTGGATCTGGTTCTGGGGGATCTGACTCAGCAAACTTTTGTTTTATCTCTCTCCACATGTGCTGAGAGTGAGGGATGTCTATAAGTCGCCCTTTAATTGCTAAAATAAAACATATTGGCAAAAACCAGAGTTGACTTCCACTGTGGGTAACTCCACCTAATGGGACAGTGAATGAGCCTCAGGGCATGTATTTATAATGTGCTGAGGTGGAGATCCCGAGGCAAGAGTAATTTTGGCTTAATGGCAGCTGATTAGGCAGCTGGTGGAGAGAGCAGCTGCAGGGAGAGAACTACTTCTGTGGAGGTTAGAATTCAAACGTGGACCTCTGCATGGAACTGCCTGACTTGATCCGACCCTTGGTTGAATCCTATCCCTTTGCTTATGTTATACTAGCTTCTGCTTGGACATCTGATGGGCAAGGAGTCGAGGGAGCAAATGAGGGGTACAAAGAAGGACCCTTGTGTGCTTCTTGAGTCATAGCATTACTGGGGAGCAGTTGGGACTCAAAGTTCGCAATTCCACGTGACTGCTTTCCCCTCAATACAATGTTTTGATGGAACTTAACATTGAGAATGTACTGCCAACAGGGCTCTCATTTAAAGTTTAAAATGTCCTTTCATAACTGTTGGAAAGGAGGTTTGTATACATAGAGAACATCTAGGATTTGCCCATTTCTGTAAAAAAAAAAAAAAATTCCTCCTGACTGTGAATCCTGAGCTCTGTAAATAAATTGTTGATCCAAGAAGACCAACAACTTGCATTTTCCTGCCCCACTGCCTGCCCTGATTTTGAAGCCCACAGCCAAGGGAGGGGGGAAAGGGCATCCGCAAAGGGAGGAGATGACAAATGGATCCAAACACACATGTTTATTTAGTAAACAAGCTCATCATTTTCTATATTTTGAAATTCACTGTGCGCAAATGCAAGTGTAGGCTTTTGAAAAAATAAAAACAGCAGAGCATTCTCCTTAAAGCCATTTGGTAATTTCAGGGAGGGAAGAGCAATATTGCAGCCAGGTGCATAGTACAGCACACCTGTGAGTTGGGAAACAAAGTCTCAGCTGTTAAAGCTGAGGGGCAGCAGTGAAGCAACCCTTGGATTGAACTGAGAAAGGCAGTGGCAAGTAAAGGACAAAGATGGCAGGTGGGCCCCGTTTCTGTTTTTTTTTTTTTTTTAAGGAAAATCCAGGGTCAATCTCACCACTCTCCTGCTCCTCCTTCTAGTCTTCTAGTCACTGACATTTACAGAGCACTAACAGTATGTTGGGCACTGTACTTAGGGCTTCATGAGCCTTGCCCCACTTAATCTTCACAAGGCTCAGAAGTAGGCACTGCTACGATTCCTGTGTTAGAGGGAGGGATCAAAACCAGAGTTTAGATGACTTGCCCATACAGGTCACATTCTAGAATGTGACTAAGACTTGAGGCCAGATAAAGTGGACTCTAGGGCTGCTTCTCTCAGGCAAAGAAGCCAGAAATTCTCTCATGAGGCCTCCCCTGTGGGTCCTGCTTAGACACAGAAGCTCCAGGAAAGGGTAGGCTGGGCAAGTGCTCTACCACTGAGTTATGCGGGTAGCCATTTATATTCCTCAGTTCCCCTGAACAATCTTTATAGGAACAGAGGGCCCAGGCATGACCCTGAGATCAGTAAAGGGGAGCAGCGCCACAAGATCTTTCCCCATTCTCTCTTATCTCCTACGATTCTCGAGCTTCTTAGGATGCCCTCTGCCATGGCGCTCAGGCGTCTTCAGGTTATTTATGAGAACTGCTAGGTTTCAATGAGGCAGGAAGGGTGGGGAGGAGAGGGGGACTAAAATCAAGGTTGTTGTTCTTTCCTTTTCCTTTTTAACCCTGAGCTACAAGAAAGGGCAAGTTTCGTGCAGAAGAAAGCAACTGTCAACATGTTTCTTGCTTTTACAAACTGGGACAGTTTTCCTCCCCGTCTAGAAAAAAATGTAGTTGACGCTAGAGAAGCCCATTCTGGTACTTGTACTCTTTCTCGGAGGACTTTGAATAGGGTTCATTTACAAAAAGTAATCGTATAGGAAAGTGTTATACAGTAAAACGCCCTTGAATAGATTTTCTTCGGTTATGATTTGGTTAACTATCCTCAGCTCTAGCTGCTTTGCTGAAAACTATGCTTACCTTAAAACCTGGTAATATTTGTATCTTACACTTTACATTTAAAAATTTTAATTATTTTTAAAGATTGTATCTATTTAAAATGAGAGCAATTAGTATTTCCATCTCCTTATGTATTCATCGTGTGTGTGTGTGTGTGTGTGTGTGTGTGTGTGTGTGTGTGTACTGGGAAACTTCAAATTTCTCTCTTCTAGTTTTGTACAAAATATTTAATAAATATTGTGACAGCAGTCACCCAAGAGTACCAAAATACAGTTAGATATGAGGAACAAGTTCCCATGCATCCTTTCCTCCCTACAACTTCTCTGTGCTGTGTGTGCTGGGCTAGACTCTGTGTACAGTGGAGACAGAGGGGGTTTCAGCAATGCAGTTCAAATTGCTGGTGGTTAAAGGGCCAGCCCTAGGCTAGGAAGCAGGATCAGGACAGATGTGAGGCCAGGGCACTGTGCAGAAAGGGATCAAACCTGAGCATGGTGGCAAAGCGGGGGGGTGGGGGTGGGGGAGCCTAGAGACTTAAGTGTGGAGAAAACACAAGCTGGAGGAAATGAAGAGAAACTCGGGAGACAGGATTAGTTCAATCAAGAGCAGCAGAAGAGCAGCTTGGGAAAAAGCTAACTTAGTGGGGGCCCAGGGAGAAAAGTTCATTCAAGTAACATAGTGCGTGGGAACAAGGGAGGCCTGAGCGACAGCGCTGGTGTCAGGTGGCTGTGAAGAGAGCTGTTTTCATTGTAACCTGGGGATTGACTGTGGAACTTAGCCAGGAAGAACCTTGTCCCTCTAAAGGGACTGGAGTGAGACGTGGGGGCGGGAGGGCAGGGGCCTGAGAAGGAATCGTGGTATACTGAGAAGAAAAGGCAAGCTCCTGTGTGAAGGACTATGCAGGCTGGACTTGGGCCTGAAATGCACTGACTCTTAAACATGTGCAGCCTCCAATTTCTCCTCCTGGAGAAATCTGTGCTTCCTAATTGGCTGGGAGGGAAGGCTCCAATGTGAGTGATGGGAACTGGGAAACTTGCAGAAGCATGTGAAGATCATTTGGGCCCTAATGTTCAAGTCTAAAGTGACACTCCTCTTTAAAGTGGAAATAAGTATAGGTAATGGAAACTATGGTTTTTGATATGTACCAGTACTTAATTTAGCTTGAATAGGCACCAGTGCACTAACCAGTGAATGTCTCCGTGAACCCCTGAGTTTTACTGGATCCCTCTAAGGGATCCGTTGTGGGTAGAAAGGACCTCCTCCCCTCCAGTGATGGACGCGTGAGTGTTGACCTCCACATTTTTATATGTAGCACATTCAGAGCTTGGGACTCTATACCTCAAAAAATGCCTAATAGGACTCCAGCCTCCAGGGTGGGAAGGCATTGCTGTATTATCATTAGCACACATAGCTGAACAATACTTTTTATTCTAGCGCATCCCTATCTTCTTAGTTTTATCCAATGTGATAAGTGGGATAGGTTAATGTTTTCCCTATTTTGTAAGGAAAAATAAAAATCTAAGTTTTAGTTTCCTTAATATGATTTTAAGCAACTATGCTTGATTCATGCATGCAACAAATACGCACTGAACACCTTGTTTGTGTTAGGTACTGCACAAAAGGGAACCCAGACAGTCACAGAATTTACAGTCCCAAATGGGAGACAGACTTTAAATAGATACTCACACATCATTATTTAACATTAAATAGTTCATCTCAAAACCATGTGATTATAATTGTGATAAGTGATACAAAGGTTAGATTCAAGTGTTACGAGAAGCCAGACTCAAGCATCATATGTTTTCTCTCATTTGTGAAATCTAAAGAGAGAGAGAGAGAGAGAGAGAGAGAGAGAGAGAGAGAGAGAGAGAGAGAGAGAGAGAGAGAGATGTCAGGAAAGTTAGAAAGGAGATGATTAAAGAAGAAGAGGAGGACCTGGGGCAAGGGGAGGGAAAGGGAGCAATGGATGATGTGAAAGCAATCAAAGTGTTATATGTATATACAAATGTACCAAACTGAAAGCCACTATTGGATAACTAATATACACTAATAAAATATAAAATGATAATAAAGATTGTGTAACAGAGGGCTCTAACCTATTCCTGGGGCCTGGCAAGGCCTTGCTAAGGAAGAGACATTTCCACATCAGTCATCGGACTCCGAGTTGGAGCTGCAGAAAGGGACGATTGTACGTGTGCATCAGTGGAACGGCCAAGGCCAGGGGTACTGAGCTGGCACCCAGACGGGTACAGCCCTCTCCCTGCATTGCAGCTTTACCTTCCCCTCGTCCCTGCTACTCTCTTCCTTCTGCTATTAGCAGCCGCCGCCATTTTCCTTCATCTGAGTCCAGGTCAGTGGAGCTCTATCTTTCATTTTTAAACATGAGTCAAGGGGCAGGAATCTCACTGCATACAAATCCTGTCATCTTGGGAATGTGAGAGTGGCTTGTAGATGTGGGCTGATAACGATAATATTTTAGAAACCTAGCCTTAGAGATCGCTACTTCTCCTACACCGACATAAAATTGAAATCGTCCGGGTTGCTTCATTTTGCCAAACTGTCTTTTGAATCCTCAGGAGTTGAATGTAGAGTGTTTGGAATGGTGGGAAAGCCAGGGGCGGAGGTCTATGTGCAAATAATTTTGTCACTCAGAATGATATCCTTCAGGTCCATTCAATTTGTTCTTCATTCCTTTTTATTGTACCACGGTTTGTTTGACTGATCACCGAACAAATGACATTTTTGTTGTTTCAGATTTTTTTCTGTTAAAAATAAAGCTGCTGTAAACATTTGTGTACAAGATTTTGTGTGGACATAGTTTTCATTTCTCTGGGATAAATGCCCAGGAGTGTGATTACTAGGTTCTATGGTAATTGCATGTTTAGTTTTGTGAGAAACTGCCAAACTGTTTTCTAGAGTGTTTTTGTAGCATTTCGCATTCCAAGGAGCAGTGTCTGAATGATCCGGTTTCTCAACATTCTCCTCAGCATTTGATATTGTGACTGTTTTTCAAATTTCAGTTGCTCTTACAGGTATATACTAATATTTCATTGTTGTCTTAATTTGCATTTCCCTTATACTTAATGCTGGTGAACATTTTCTTGACTTTACCAACCATATTTCCTCTTTGGTAAAATGTATTTTCATGTCCTTTGCCCATTTTCTAATTGGATTTTTTCATTGTTGATTTTTTAAAAAAAGTTCTTCATATATTTTAAATATGAGTCAGTAGTCAGATGTGTGGTTTGCAAATATTTTCTCCTATCCCATAGCTTTTCTTTTCATCTTTGAATAGGGTCTTTCACACAGCAAAAGTTTTACATTTTTGATCAGGTCCGATTTATTGATTGTTTTCCTTTTGTGAACTGTGCTTTTGGTATAAAGTCTAAAAGCTTTTTGCCTAAGCCCTAGATCCTGAAGACATTTTCCCTTTTATTTTTTCAAGTGCTATAGTTTTTACATTTTTGTCCACTGTATATTTTCAGTTAAAGGTCAAGGTTTGTGATGGTCAATTTTATTTATGAAGTTGGCTAGGCCCTGGTACAGAGATATGTGGTGAAACAAGTATGGATGTTGCTGTGAAGGTGATTTAAAAATGAGATTAACATTTGAACTGGTAAATCTGGAGTGGAAAATATTACCTTTTGTAATGTGGGTGGGCCTTATCCAATCAGTTGAAGGCCTCAAGAAAGAGACCGACATCCCCCAAGGTATACGAATTCTGCCAGCAGATTGCCTTCAAGCTCAAGCTGCAACATTAACTCTTCTCCCTGGGGCTACATTCTACTGGGATACAGTTTTGAACTTGTCAGCTTTCAAAATCCCTTGAGCCAATTCCTTAAATCTTAATCTCTCTTCTTTTTCTTCTTCCTGGTTCTTCTTCCTTCTTCTTTTCCCTTCCTTCTCTCTTCTCCTTCTTTTTCTTTTCTCTGTCTCTCTTTTTGTGTCTCTTTCTGTCTCTTTTTCTGTCTTTCAACTTTCTCCCTTCCCTCCTTCAAGACACACACACACACACACACACACACACACACACACACTATTGATCCTATTTCTCTGAAGAACCTTGGCTACTACAAGAAACTTTTTAGCCCATGGATGTGTAATTTTGCCATCACCATTTGGTTAAAGAGCTATCTTTCCTCCCTTGAGTTGCATTGGTACCTTTAAAAAAATCAGTTGGCCATATTTATGTGGGGTATACTATGGGATCTTGCTGTTCTATTGATCTATGTGCCCTCTCTCTGCCAACACCATATAGTCTTGATTACTGTAGATGTAGATATTCTGCTTTTTCAAAATTGTTTTAGCTACTCTAATTCTTTTGCCTTTTTGTGTAAATTTTAGATAAAACTAGCCAGGAACTGGGGCTCATGCCTGTAATTCCAGCACTCTGAGATGCTGAGGCAGGAGGTTTGAAAGTTAGAGCCCAGCCAGGGCAAATTAGTGAGACCCTGTCTCAATATAAAAATGCTTCTTCTTCTCCTCTCCTGCAAGTGAGGACACAGCAAGAAGGCTGCCATCTACAATCCGGGAAGAGAACCCTCAATAGGAACCCACCATGGTGACCTTGACCTTGGGCTTGTAGCCTTCAGAATGGAGTGAAAACCCACTTCTGTTGGTGAAGGCACCTAGTCTCTGGTATTGTCCAGGACCTTACCCTTCACATATTCAACTATTCTTCATCTATACATTGAGCACAGGTGATCTGCAAGGTGTTTTACTAGGTGCTAGAAGCACAGAAATAATAAGAATAAAAACTAAGCCCTTATCCTCAGACTGACGGGAAAGAAGTAGCCATGGAAAACCTAGACAAGTTGTGAGTGAGGGAACAGCAGTTGCAGAGGCACTGAAGTTGATTCTTCCTAGGGATTATTGATAAGATCTTTGCTTAAATGCTTTTTGGAGGATATCAGTCAAGAGGATTGCAAGCTTGAGTCCTCCTTAGGCAACTTAGCAAGACTCTGTCACAAAACAAACAAACAAACAAACAAACAAACATACAAATAAAAGGCCCGGAACATAGCTCTGGGTTCAATCTCCAGTACCGAACAAAACAAAACAAAACAGTGAAGGTAAAATTTAAAACTACAAAAATCTTGCCTAGATTTTGAATGTTGATAGGAATTATGTCAAACCTGTATATTAGTCTGAAGAGAGCTGACATTTTTACTATGTTGAGTGTTCAAATTCACAATTTCATCCATCAGCATTTTATAGTTTTCAGCATATAAATCTTATGCATGTTTTATTAGATTTATATGTAGGGTATTTTCTTGAGCAATAATAAATGTTATATTTTAAATTTTGGTGTCTATGTATTCATTGCTAATATACAGAAATACATTTGATGTGTAAATGCTTATCTTGTATACTATGATCTTGCTGAACTTATTATTAGTTCTAGAAGCTTTAAAAGTAGTTTCCTTAGAATTTCTATATAGAGCAGCATGTTATCTGAAAATAGGAAAAGTTTTGTTTCATTCTTTTTCATCTGTATACCTTTTATTTATTTTTCTGTCTTTAGTGTACTGGCCACAACTTCCAGCACAATGATGAATAAAAAAGCAGTGAAAATGGATATTCTTTCCTTCCTGATCTTAGGGTGAAAGCATTCAGATTTCTGCCATTAAGTATAATGTTAGCTGGAGGGTTTTTGGTAGACGCCCTCTATCAAATTGAAGATGATTCTCTTTATTTCCTGTCTGCTGAGAGATTTTATCATGAATTGATGTTGAATTTTGTCAAATGCTTTTTATGCATCAAATAATATGATCATGTGATTTTTCTTTGTTAGCCTGTTAATACAGTGGTTTACACTGATGGGTTTATGAATACTGAACCAGACTTGTAGACCTGGAATAAATGTCACTTGTCATGGTTTGTAATACCTTTGTATTGTTGAATTCTATTTGTTAATATATTATTGTGAATTTTGCATCTATAATTATAAATAATATTGGTCTGCAGCTTTCTACTACTGTATTTTTCTGATTTTGGTACCAAGGTAATATTAGCCTTGTAAAATGTATTGGGAAATATTCTCTGTACTTCTGTTTTATGGAAGAGCTTGTATAGATATGCCAAACTTTAAAAAAAAAAAAATTTGGTAGAATTCTCTGGTGATTTCTGTTTGGAGAGTCTTAAAGTTACAAATTTAATTTCCTTAGCATATATAGAGCTACTAACTATATTTATACCGGGTCAGGTGTAGAGTTTGTGTTTTCTAAGGAATTGGTCCATTTCACATAAGTTGTTAATTTTTTGTATATAGAGATACAAACTTTTTGGTGCCTGCAGGATCTGTGGGCTACTACTGTTTTTTCCGCTGATACTGATAATTGTTTCTGCTTCTTCTTTTTGGTCAGTCTTGCCAAAGTTCTGTCAATTTTATTGCTCTTTTACAAAGACACAACTTTTTATTTCATTAATTTTCTCTATTGTTTTCCTCTTTACGATTCCATTATTTTTGTTCTTTATTATTTTCTGTTTCCTGTGTGTTCATTTTTCTCTTCTTTTCTAGGTTCTTCAGGTTAGTGTTTCCTGGTTTGAGACCTTTTTTCTTTCCTAAAGTATGATTTAGTGATAAGAATTTCTCTCTCAGTTCAGCTTTTGCTGTGTTCCATAAATTTTGAAATATGGTATTTAATTTTCAATTAAATTCAAAGAATTTAAAAAATTTTTCCCAAGACTTCCTTTTTGACCCATAGATTATATAGAAGTATGTTGTTTAGTTTCTAAGTGTTTAGATATTTCCCTATTACCTTTTTGTGATCAATTTCTAATTTGACTCCATTATGATAAAAAAAGAAGGATGTATAGTTTTAGTTCTTCTGAATTTGTTGGGGTTTATTTTATGGTTCAAGATGTGGTCTATCTTGGGGTATGTTTCATGGGTACATGGAAGAACTGTGTCTTCTGCTGATTCTATAAATGCTAATTAGATCCTGTCAGTTGATGGCATTATTGAGATCTATATCTTTCTGATTTTTGGTCTAGTTGATTTCTCAACCTTTGAGAGAGGAGTGTTGAAATCTGCAACTTACAATTGTAGATTTTTCATTTATTCTTTCAGTTCTTTGTTTTTGTATCACATATTTTGCTCCAAACAGCTCTGTTGTTTGGTGCATACACATTTAGGGTTGCTTTGTCTTCTTGGTGGATTGATTCTTTTATCATTATAAAATATTCCTATCTATAGTTATTTTCCTTTTTGATGTTCATTTTATATTAATATGGACACTGTTGCTCTCTTGTTATTAGTGTTTGCATTATATATATATTTTTTTCCATTCTTTTTTTTTCAAAATTTCTATAGCATAGAGTGAAGTTTTTCAAGTCCTAAAAGAAAAAAACTTCCAACCCAGATGGAGAAATGATAGTTTTACAACAAACAACACCTTAAGAAATTAATGACTGCCAAAATTTCTCAACGTATCTTAGAAAAAGACATGAAAGACAATGATGCCAAAAAGCCTAATAAAATGAATACATCAGGCAAGGTGAGCACTTAAATAGAAGGGAAAAAAAGGAAATTAGCAAGAGGAACATAATACAATGACTGGAATAAGTTGATAACTTTCAGCAATAACTGTCAAGGTGAATGGTCTTAATTCCTCTTAATCAAAAGATATATTTTGGTAGAATGGATCAAGAAACAAAACCAGCAATATGCTGTAAACAGAAGAAAAACATTTAATCCAAAAGGAATTCATAGATTAAGAATCAAAGGATAGAAAACAATATTATATGCAATGGGAACCTGAAAACAAGCAAGGGTATCTATTCTATTTTCAGACAAAGTAGACTGCCAGCCAAAACTAATCAGAAGAAACAAAGAAGGTCACTCCATCTTGGTTAAGGGAACATATCAACAGGAAGAGATAGTAATTATAAACATATATGCACCAAACACTGCCACAAAAGCATAATACAAATACTACTGTACATAAACAATCATATAAACACAAACACAATTATAGTGGGGGACCTCAATAACCCACTGTTCCAAATAGATCAACTTGACCAAAAAATTCAGCAAAGAAGTAACAGAGTTGAACCAAACCTTCAAAAAAGTGGATTTAACATTTGTTTAATGGATTTAACATTTGTCTACAGTGTTCCACCCATCTTCTTAGCACCACATGGGACTTTCTCCAAATTAGAACACATGCTAGCCCATTAAGCATATTTAAACAAATTCAAAGGAACCAAAATTATCCCATGCATATTATCAGATCATAGTATAATGAAACTAGAAATCAATGGGAAAAGAAATCACAGAAAATATGCAATCATATGGAAATTAAACAATACCCTCTTGAATAATCAATGGGTCCAGAAGAAATGAAGAAAGAAATTAAACAATTCCTAGACTAAAACAATAATGACACTAAAACATACTAGAACTCATGGGACAAAATGAAAACAGTCCTAACAGAGAAGTTATAGCTGTGAATCCCCAAATCACAAAAACAGAGCAAGCCCAAATAAATAACCTAACGATGCACCTCAAGGTCCTAGAAAAACAAGAATACTCCAAATTTAAAGCTAGTACAAGGAAGGAAACTATAAAGTTCAGAGCAGGAATTAATGAAATTGAGACTAAATATATAAAGATTCAATGAATCAAAAAGCTGGTTCTTTGAATGAATAAACAAAATGATAAACCTTTAACTAATCTTACCAAAAAAGAAAGAAAAGCCTCAAATAAATGCAATTAGAAACAAAAAGGTTGAAATTACAATGACACCACCGAAATTCAGAAGATTTTAGTTATTACTTTGAGAACTTGTACTCTAATAAATTGGAAAATTCAGAAGAAATGAATAAATCCCTAGATACATATGAACTACCAAATGTGAGCCAAGAACATATAAAAACCCTGAACAATATAATAACAGGCAGAGAAATTGAAGTAGAAAAAAAAAAACTACCATTAAGAAAAGCCCAGGAAAAAGCCTTTGATAAAAATCTAACATCCATTTACGATAAACATTCTGAAAAATATAGGTACAGAAGGACCCTATCTCATGCTGATAAAAGTCATTTTGACAAACCAATGGCCAACATCATATTAAATTGGGAAAAGCTGAAAGCTTTCTCTCTAAAATCAGGAACAAGACAAGGTTGTCTACTATTGCCACTACTGTTCAACAAAATACTGAAACATTAACCAGAGCAATCAGGCAAAAAAAAAAAAAAGAAAAAAGAAATAGAAAGGATATGTATAGGAAAGGAAGAAGTCAAATTATTATTATTTGCAGAAAATATGACAACCCAAAAAATTCCACCAAAAGACTTCTAGAATTAATAACCAAATCCAGTAGTTTAGCAGGATACAGAATCAACACACAAAAATTAAGAGCATTCTTGTATGCTAGTGATAAAATCACTGAAAAGAAATTAGGAAAACACTACCATTCATAATAGCATCAAGAAAAATTAAATACTTTGAACTTAGCCTCACCAAGGGAGTGAAAGATTTCTACCATGAAAACTACAGTACCCTGAAAAAGGAAATTAACATGTTCACCATGGGGCTGTAATTCATATGTCTTGCTCCCAAGTGACTTGAACCACATGCATGACAGTTGCATTGGATGGCTTTTTATTAATTTTATTAGTAAAAAGACCAATAAAAGAAATTAGATCCCTTTGCACCACTAGTAATACATTTCCTGATGGGAAAGTCATGTATGTACCACCTGTTGTTTGAGCCAGTTGGAACATGTTAAAGAGGACATCAGAAAATAGAAAGATGCCGCCTGCTTCTGGATAGGCAGAACCGATATTGTTAAAATGCCCATACTTCCAAAACTGATATGGATTTAATACAATCACAATAAAAATACTAACAGCATTTCTTATAGAACCAGAGAAAGAAATCCTAAAATTCATATAGAAGAGGCTCAGAGTAGCAAAAGCAATCTTGGGAAGAAGAAAAAAGAAAAAGGCACCACAATCCAGGACTTCAAGTTATACTAAAAGGCTACAGTGATAAAAACAGCATGGTATTGGCAAAAAACAGACATGTGGGACAATGGAACCAAATAGAGGGTGCAGAAACAACTCCAGGCACATTCAGCTATCTAATCTTTGACCAAAGGGCTCAAAAACATATACTGGAAGAAGGATAGCCTCTTTAACAAAATGGTGCTGGGAAAACTGACTATCCACATGCAAAAGATTGAATCTAGACCCATATCTCTCACCATGTACTAAATTAACATCAAAATGGATAAAGGATCCACATCTTAAAACAGAAACACTTAATCTGCTGGAAGATAAATTATGTCAAACTCTTCAGGACCTAGGCATGGCCAAGGATTTTCTGAATAGAACTCCAATTGCACAAGAAATCAAGAATCAACAAATGGTATCATATGAAATTCAAAAGTTTCTGCACAGCAAAGGAAATAATGAACGGTGAAGTGACAACCTACAGAACAGGGAGAATCTTTTCTAGCCACTCCTCAGAAGAATAATATTTAAAATATATAAAGAACTCTTAATATTAGACCCCACAAAATAAAAGACTAAATCCAAAAATGGGCAACTGAAATGAGTAGAGACTTCTCAGAACAAGTACAAATGGCCAATAAATACATGAAAAAATGTTCATTTCTCTGGTCTTTGGAGAAATGCAAATTAAAACTGCTGAGATTCTATCTTACTCAGAACAAATGCCTATCAAGAAGTCAAATAATAACAAATGCTGGAGAGGCGTGGGGAAAAGGAATCCTTCTACATTGTTGGTGGGGTTGTAAACTAGTACAACCACTATGGAATTCACTATGGAGATCCCTCAAAAAACTAAAACTAAAAATTCTACTTGACTCAGATATTCCTCTTCTATGTATCTTCCCCAAAGGGTTAAAGACATCATACATGTGACCCATGATTATAGCAGCACAATTTATAATAGCTAAATCTTGGAAGCAGCCTATATATCCATCAGTAGATGAATGGATAAAGAAAATGTTGGTCATTCGAGAGATGCAAATGAAAACAACGCTGAGATTCCACTTCACTCCAGAAAGAATGGGTGCTATCATGAAATCAACCAATAACAAATGCTGGCAGGGCTGTGGGGAAAGAGGAACCCTGCTCCACTGCTGGTGGGAGTGTAGACTGGTGCAACCACTGTGGAAATCAGTATGGAGATACCTCAAAGAACTAGGACTGGAAGTCCCATTTGACCCCCGCTATTCCACTGCTGAGGATCTTCCCAAAAGAATTAAAAGAATCATACCACAGTGATATATGTGCACCCATGTTCATAGCAGCACAGTTTGTGATAGCTAAAACTTGGAAACAGCCCAAATGCCCACCAACTGGAGACTGGATAAAGAAAATGTGGTTTTTTAATAAAATGGAGTACTACTCAGCCATAAAAAATAAGAAATTAGAAACATTTATAGCTAAATGGATGCACATTGAGGCAATAGTCTTAAGTGAAATAAATAGGACACACATGTATAAATACCGAAGAGTTTCTCTGGTGTGAGAAACTGAAAGTGTATGTAAGGACTAAAATGTATAATAGGTAATGTGAAATAGGAAGAAAAGGGGCAAAGGGGAAGGAAGTGGGAGGGGTAGGGGAAAGGATAGAAGGCAATGGAGTTAGCATGAGAAAGTGGAAAAATAGGAACAAAATCTTTGTAAATAGGGAGGAATGGAGGGGTTGAAGGGAGGGCTGGGCAAGGGTGAAAAACAAGAACCAAGAGAGCTTATGTAAAGGTGCAAATGTCCAATGATGAATGTCATTATATTGTATACCTAAAATGTACCAATGATTAGAATGAATAATCGATAATGCAAACTAGGAAGAAAAGGTCCAAAGGGGTAGGGGTAGTGGGAGGGGCAGGGGAAAGGAAAGAAGGGAAAGGAAATATGCTGAGAAATGGAAAAAATGGAAATAAAGTCTTTGTAAATAGGGAAGGGTGGAGGGCATGAACGGAGGGCTAGGAATGGGGAAAAAATAAGAACCAAGATGCATTATGTAAAGGTACAATTCCCAATGAGAAATGTAATTGTGTTGTATACCTACAATGTACCAATAAAATAGTTTAATTAAAAAAAGAAAATGTGGCATTTATACACAATGGAGTACTACTCTGCCATAAGAAGGATAAATTTGAGTCATTTATACAAAATTTGATGTACCTTGAGACCATGATTTTTTTGGTACTGGGGATCGAACTCGGGACCTTGTGCTTGCAAGGAAGGCAGCAAAACCACTGAGCTAAATCCCCGGCCCTTGAGACCATAATTTTAAGTGAAATAAATCATGCACAAGCTTAAATATCGCATGGTTTCTCTTACATAAGAAACCCCAAATATAAATAAAAGGCAAAATAAAAGATAAGAAGAATTAGAGGATAGATCTTTTGCATAAAGGAAAGTGAACAAGAGATGGGGGGGAAATGAGGAGAGAAGAGGATGAAAAGAATTTAAACATATTATATACATGTATCAACTCCCTATGAGGATTGGAATCATTAGCTACTGCAAACATGTACCAATAAAAAATAAAATATATTAAAAGAAACACTGAGGATGTAGGCTCTGGGTTCAATTCCCAGTACAGGGGAAAAAAACATTGTGTTGTGTTGTCTTGTCAGTAGGGTAAGACCTTGAAGTATTTTTTAAAGGTGAATTGACAGGATCATGGACTGTGGGGAGAAGGTAGAGAGAATAAAAAGCAAACAGACTCAGGTTTATATCCTGGGTAAAAGGAAACAAGCAGAAGGTCATGAGGTTTGATTTTGAACCTGAATAGCTTGAGCTGTTAGCAAAACATTCAAACACGAGTACACAGTAAGTATTTAGACTATCCAGAGCTGAGGGACAGATTATATTGGAAAAATCCATCTTTTTACCTGAGAGTTTACAGACCATCTAAGACCTACTCCTAACTTTTTAGCCAACAAACCTTGTGATTTAAAGCAGTACACAACCTCTCACTAGGCTTTAGTTTCATCATCTGTAAAATGTGTGCATTGGCACATAGTGTTTTTTTTTTTTAACTAACATTTGAATCAGCACAGTAGCAGGTATTTGGAAGGATCCTAATATTTGTTGGAATATTTTCCTTGCAGGTCTAAAGGTCTAAAGCTTGCAATTTCTCTGAAATAGGGTTCTTAATGAATCTACTTTGGTGGCTGGCTTTTTACTTAGTAGTTTTCTTTTTTCCAGCAGAGCCTACCACTTTATATTATGTGAAGCTAAGAAGGCAGGAGAGGGAGAGTTACATATTGTATCTCAATCTTTCCAGACTTCCTAAGGTTTTTTTTCCCCCTCTTTTCAACCTTTGCAATTTTCAGGCTCTGCTCCGCTCTGGGAAGTGTAACGGGTGGGTAGCCATTAGTACACAGGAAGGGAGGGCTTTGTGGTATCTCAAAGCCATTGGCTCTTATTTATTTTCAGCTTGCTCAACATTTGTTCCACAGATCTGGACAGTTTTAAAAAGGATGGGGGATAGAGAAGGAAGGATGAAAATTAACTGGACACAGAGAAAAGGATAAACACGTTTGCTTTTCAGTATCAAACTGGGGCTCAGAATACTTAGGGCTGAAAAGACTTTCAGGCTTTATTTTTGTCTTCCTGAAACTGAACACTGCTGTGACTGTCCACATGGCATCTGAGGAATTTTTTTTTTTTTTTACTTCGGTTGGGAAAAGAATTCTACATCTTGTTAGTAGGATTTTATAAATGTGTGTACTCCATTTATCCTAAATATTAGTTATTTCTTTCAAATTAAAAAGATTTTTTTTAGACTTTAAAGTAGGATAAACTCATTACAAAAATAAGAAATTGAAAGTCACTCGTCAACCCGTGATGTAGAGACAACTTTGTTAATATCTCTATTTTCTTCTTCCTGTGTTCTGCACACACACACACACACACACACACACACACACACACACACCACAGGATCATGCTGAATGTTCATTTGTATCCCCTCTCCTCCTTCACATGGCTTATGCTGTTATTTCCTTATGTCATTAAATATTCTTCTAAATACGATTTCAAATAATGATATAGCACTGCATAGCATTTATATGGACAACTTTAGATGTTTCTACTTTTTCCTCTATTTTAAATTATATTACAGTGAATTTACTTGTTTTTTGAGAATCTATTATTATTTTAAATTTTTAATTAAAATAGTATATTTATGGGATACAGTGTGATAATTTGATACGTGTATACAATGTGTAATGATTAAATAAGAATTGTTAGCATTTTCATCTTGTTAAACATTAAAAAGTGATAAATTCAGGGGCCTGGAATTTAGCTCAGTGGTGCTGTGCCTGCCTGGCAAGCACAAGGTCCCGAGTTCAATTCCCGGCACCAGAAAAAAAAAAAGGATAAATTCCTTTGAAAGAGAATCACTGAGTGAAAGTGTAAGAGCATTGCTAAGGTTCTGGCACATTTTTCCAAGTTACCTTATGGGAGGAGTTGCAACAATTCGCCTTCCCATTAGTATTTGAGAAAGCCTGACTCACTGCATCAATATAGAATAGTTCACCATCATATATACCACATATACATGACACTATTTTGTACCATTTTAATTCAAATGACATTTCCTGAGCAGCTACTATATGTAGGGTACTGTGCTAGGTATTGGACTCATCCCTGTTATGCCAGGTGCTTGACAGATAAAGACATGTAAAGATAATAACAAACGTGAATAAATCTTCAAGCCCAGGGCTGACAGCATTCAGCCTTTAAATGGCTACTCATTGAAAGAAGACATCATGCATGCTTGCTAATTAGAAAAATAATTTAGATTTTTGTAAGAACTTTAAAAAAAGAATCCATTAATGTGAATCTTGCAAAAAAGCAGATTCAGTTGTAATTATTCACACCATATTTCCTGGTGTAATTTAGGAGTGGAGAGAAATACTAGAAATCTACATCTTTCAAAAGAAAGAAAAAAGCATCCCAGTTGGTGAAAGGATAATTTCTGCTTTTGTCAGTTTCTTTTAGAAAATTAACCTGTTGGTTATCAGAGAAGAGGGACACAGAACACACAGAAAACTAACCTCCTTCTGGCAGCTGGGGATAATTTGTCAGTCTCCTTTGAAATGTGGCTTTGTGTTCAATAGTGCAGGCAGCTGGAACAGAAAAAGCATGACAGACAAAAGCTGAAATCCACACGAAAAAAAGTCTTTTTCCCAAAAATTACTGCCTGAGTTAGCAACGGTCAGAACAGAAACTACACGGGTATCTTCCCAGCAACAAGTACGCCTGCTACTAGAGAAGGCTCCCTATCCTACAGGAGGCATTATAATGGCTGGAGCCCTGAATAGAGGTGCTGGATGGTACTTAAACAAACCTTCTCACTCCCATGAGAAATTACACCCACAAATCCATCTAAAACTGACAAAAAAGCTAGTGTTATGTTTTGAAATCAGTGAAAAGCATTTATTATATTGAAAAGGAAGACCTATTTAATATATGGTGGATGATGGTGAAAGAAATAAAGGCTTAATGATATGATTTCAAGTTAAAAAGTAACCAATGAAATCACTAAAATACTATTGGACTGGAAATAGCCCAAACATCTTTTAAGTAGTGAATGGATAAAGTGTGGTACATCCATGCAATGGAATACTACTCAGCAATACAAAAGAATGAACTACTGATACATGAATCTCAAAAGGCTTATACTGAGTGAGAAAAACACGATCTTAAAAGCTTGTATACTATATGATACCATTTCTATAACATTTTGGAGAAGGCAAAATTGTAGGAACATAAAACCAATCAGTGGCTGTCCAGTTGAGAGTAAGGGAGAGAGGAGTGATTACCTTGGAACTGTTCTATATAGTGATTGTCATAGTAGTTACATGACTACAATTTGTCTACACTTATAGACTGTACATGTAAAAAGTAAATTTTACTATATGCTATATTAACAAATGAATAAAAAATCTCCTATAAGTAATACTGTCAAACATGGGGAGGTGGAGGAAAGGGAGAATTTGTGAGTAACGTTAAGTAAGCTAAATCTTCAGTTTTATAGTAGAAAGTTGATAGATAAGGTCCAAATTGGATAAATCAAGAAATAGGAGCAGAAACATTATTTAGAGACACAAAAGTAACCATCAGATGAATTGAAAACAAAATCTGTCAAGTGCCTTTGTGGAGTGAGACTGGGAGTGGGGCAAGGTGGGGCAGAGAACTGTTGTTTAGCACAAGCTCTTCTATATTATTTGATATTTTAATGCAATAGTTGAGCAAATCCCTTTTCCTCACTGAGCCTTGGTTTCTTCACTTGTATGATGAAGGGCTTAGTGTAGATGATCTTTAAGATCTCTTTCAGGCTAAAGACAATTGCAAAATTAGATTATTTGCATATCCACAATGATTCTTTGTTGAATGCTAAGAAACCAACCTTTTTATTTTTTAAAGCTGGAAGGAAATAAATCATCAAATTTTATAGTTTTTTTTTAACAGCAGAAGAATCAAGACACAGATTAGTTGAAGGATTTACTTGGAATGACAATTAATTGCCAACAGAGCCAGGTCTGGGGCTCACGCCTCTTCATTGAAACATCATTGAACCATGCAGCTTCTGCAAGGCCTAGTGGAATTGTTTCCTAGCACGAGGACTGACAAAAATGCCCTGGGATGATGCCAGGGTTGTAATTCAAATGCCAGCATAGCTTCATTGGCCTAGGAGATGATTCCGAAGTTTGGATGTGGTCCCTGATGTAAGCATGTATGATTCAATGCCATAGGCATCCTGAAATTGGCCAAGGCTACGCTAAAGTCCAATTTGGGGGCTTCGTTTCCTAATACTTGTCCAATAAGCTGCCTCTGGCAGGTACAACTAGCTTACTGACTTCTTTGTAACAGGAATCACTTCACTAAAAAATAATCATCATTCTCATTCCGATTAAAAATAATGGCCTTGGGCTGGGGATTTAGCTCAGTGGTTCCACTGCCTGCCTCACAAGCACAAGGTCCCGAGTTCGGTCCCCCATACAAAAAAAAAAAAAGGCCTTGGGCTGAGGATTTACCTCAGTGGCATCTCGCCTCTCTTGGAAATGCAAAGTCCTGAGTTCGATCCTCAGTAACACCCCCCCCCCCAAAAAAAAACCAAGGCCAAAAAATAATGGCCTTATCCATTTCTCCTCATCTGTCCTTTATCTCTATGAGCTCAAAGATCAAGCCATATTTCACTAAAAGCCATCAAGTAGGACAGCAGATATACTCCTTTAGAAACTTATCAGCCATGGTTAAATTTAAAAAGTTGTCTTGGTATGGTTTCGCAATCCTAGGAAGAGATTTGAAGCAGACTCCCAACTTTGACCACACCATCTTCCCAGAGGCAGGCTGAAAGCATGTGCCTTCTGCCAAGCACACCCCACCTCCTAGAGCCTACAGGCTCACTTACCCCTTCACACAACGTCTGAGGCTTACAGAATAAGGACACCATTATGCCAACCTACCATTCTGCCTCAGTGGAAACAACACTGACTTTTATAAGTTCCCAGCTAGCTTCAAAGGCTGTTGCTATCTGTCTGGACTTCAAGGGTAGCTTCCTTGGGAAAGTGCTCACCATGTCTTTCTAGTTCTAGAATCTTCTTTAGCTGATAATGCATTAGAGCAGGAATTTTCAGGCAGGCCTCCTATTGGTGCTTTGTCTACTTTAGCAGCAAGACTGTATGTTTTCAAAGGTCCACAGAAAACATTTGCTTGCAAACTTCTGTGCTTGCCCTCTATCAGTGCTTCCACTCAAGCCTGGCCTTCTGCCTAGTTCTGAAGGCTGCCTTACATACTGCCTGTCCTTTACTTCACAACAGGTGGCCCGGGGATCTCAAGAACTTAGCCTCAGCTGCCAGCATAGGGAAAGAGAGGTCCCTGTAGTTGAGCCTGTGACAAGGACAGCGTTTGTTCCCACTCTGGTATTCTCAATGTCAACAGCAGTGACAGGCTCCAGAGGAGATCATGCCCAGTCACTGCCCACTTGGTGAGAACTGCACAAGCCCAGGGATGTCCATACATCTACCTTTGACTCTCCCTACAGTGCTGTGAGGTGACTAGAAACCAGTACTAGTTTTCCCACTTTACAGCAGAGAAGGCAAATGCCTGAAGACTACAGATTTGCTCAAAATAAAGGCGATTATTTTGTTCAGAACAAGAATCAGGACATGTGGGTCAGCACACATTGGTTCCTGTGATTTGCCAATTGTTTATGTGAAACGTGCTGTACACTGGTTTGCTTGTCACTGAGTGACCATGGTGGTGCCACCTAAAGTGATGGATGATGCAGAGGAGGTGCTGTGAGGGGAGAGGTGAGTCACTCAATGCACTGCAGGGGCATGGCAAACAGTGACTGTACCCAAGACCATCTGTCCAAGGGGTCTAGGTGGCATTCCTGACTTCCTTCTACCAACAAAATAGACTGCACCAGGCACTGGGATGACAGATAATTTACACAAACCCTTGTCCTCAAGACACTCATAGTTGGATGAGGGTACCACATTCTCAGTGGTGAGTGGGGGCTGTGATAAACAGATCAGCCTCAGACTTCAGGAGGTTCATGTTTAGTCCTGAACTCACCAATAGAAAACAGCATTTGGTTTTTTTTTTAAACTATAATGATGGCTATGCACTGAATAACTCATTCTGATTCTCTTCCTTGAGAATAAGATTCATTTTGTCGCTAACCTTGCCAAATTGCTTATCATAATGTATAAAAACAAAGCTTCAAGATATAATTAAGTTTTCATATCAGTTGATGTTGAGTTTATCAAAAGGAAGATGATCCTAACTGGCCTTGACTTAATCAAATGAAAACCATTAAAAGCAAGACTGGGTCTGTCCTGAGGAGACAGAGCGTTTCTAGCTGGTCTTGAGGAAGCAAACAGCAAGGTTGGAAAGAGAGGGGCAGCCTCTACAAGCTGAGCACTGCAGTACTATAGTGGTGAGGAACATCAGTTCTTCCAACAACCTGAACAAGGTTGGGAGAGGACTCCAAGCTCCAGATGACAATGCAACACTTGGACCGCAGCCCCGTGACACCCTAAGCAGAGGCCCAGATAAACTGTAACCAGACTCTGAGCCATGGAAATGGGCACTATAAATGTGTATTGTTTTAAGCTGCAACTATATATACTGTATACTCATTGTATTTTGGTTGTTGAGTTTTTCTTTTCAACAGTCAAGTGATGCCATTTTCTAGTTCCTCAATAAGTGAAACATGGAGTTATAATAGGACTCTGCAACTCTGTTCCTATGTATTTATCCAAGAGAATTAAAAATAGATGTCCAAATAAAAATGTATCCATGAATGTTCATAGCAGTATTATTCACAATGGCAAAAAGGTGGAAACAATCCACATGCCCATCAACCAATGAATAGATAAGCAAGATGTGGTATATTCATGCAGTGAGTATTGTTCAGCCATAAAAGAAGCTCTGATACATCCTTCTTTAAAAAAGCCAGACACAAAAGGACAAATACTGTATCCTAATTATGTAAAATATCCAGAATATGAACATCCACAGAGTTCAAAAATAGATCAGTGGTTACACAGGGCTAAGGAGAGGGGGAAATAGGAAGTGACTACCTAATGGGAATGGGTACAGGATTTCCTTTTGGAATGGTGTGTGTTCTGGAACTAGAGAGTGGTGATGGTTACACACCAATATGAATGTACTTTATGCCACTCAATTTTATAATTTAAAATTGTTGGAACAGTTTGTTGATTATATTTTACAACAATAAAAATATGGTGCCATTGTTTCTGCTGCTCATGTCATTATCATCTTGCATCATGCCTGCTGGAACACACTTATCTTGCCTTAATAACTCCTACAGGAGGAGGAGTTAGGATCCATCCACCTCAGGGAAGCCAGGTCATGCTCCCTTTCCAGGTTATGGTCTCCTGTCACATCCATTCCTAGCCCTTTGCATTTCTTCACTAGTATCATGTAACAACTGGAATTACATCATTATTACAAGGTTATTTGTTTAATGCCTGCCTTTCCCACTAGATTATAAGCTACATCCCTTGTGCATGGTAGGCAAGTGCTGTGCCACTGAGCCAGCATCCTTATCCCTGAAAACTCATTTTCTAAGCTATTCTGAGAGTAATTCGAGAAGTATAAAGCATTATCTCTAACACTTTCAAAATGTAGGTAGTCAGTTGAAGTGAATGGCCAGCGTCTTAGTATGATCAGCCTGCCTCAACAAAAATAAAATAAACAACAGACCTTTATTTCTCACAGTGCTGGAGGCTGAAAAGTCCAAGGTCAAGGTGCCCACCAATTCAGTCCCTCATGACATCCCTCTTCCTGGCTCACAAGGCCTTTCCTTGGTACTCAGGTATGTAAGTGGGGTGGAGAGCGAGCTCTGCTCTCTTCTTCTTATAAGGACACCAATCCCATCATGGAGGCCCTGCCCTCAGGACTGCATCTAACCTTAGTTAACCCCTCAAAGGCTCCATCTTCAAATCCCATTGTGTTGGTGGTTAGAGCTTCAGGATGGGAATTTTGGGGAACACAGTTCAAACCAGAGCAGCTGATATGCATTAAGTAGCCATTGTACATCAGTGGAAGGGATCATGTTAGCATTGGTGTTTTCACTATATTTTGCCCCTCTCAACCCATCAATGGTGCCTGTTCACCTTTGGGTCCTGCATCTTCTAAAATCTATTCTCTGCCGTGGTTTTCTAGGGTTCTAGTATATCTCAAAGTTTCCAGGAAACTATAAGAGAACAGTTTTTCTTGGTCCTTTATTTTTACTGTAGCATGAAGTCCTCCCAGAAACCTCTGCCAACATTAAGGGTCATTCTTGTCATCCTTACTATGCCCTCTGCTCAGTGCAGACACTTGTTTTTATTCATACGAATAAGACAGAGGCATTTTTTTAATTCACTGGATGACACAGCAGTCCACGCAGATCCCACAGCTCCAAAGCTGTTCGGGAGCGACAGGCTGGGGGCCGGTAGGGAGGAGGGTGGCAGGCTGGCTGGGGTCCTTTAACAGACATGCCTGTAACAATCAGTAATCCAGGCCTCACCTAACTGTAATTTCTATGAAATAATCCATGTTAAAATGCCTGACACACTTTGAACATGCAATAAATGTTAACTATTATACTTTTATGACAAAAGTATTGTATATAACAATTAAAATCACACTCTTGAATAATATTTAGGCATATATGAAAGTTAAGTGAAAGAAGATTACAAAAGTGTGCACAATAGGGCCAGGGATTTAGCTCAGTGGTTCCGTCACCTCCCCTGCAAGCGCAAGGACCAGAGTTCGATCCCCAGTACCAAAAAAAAAAAAAAAAAAAAGGGCACAATAATGTCCCTCTTAAAAGTGTAATATATAAATAAATGAGATATTATACAGAAACTTAAAGCTCAGGATCTAAAGTTTGGCCTGTTTTTTATTCTGTGCACTGTTATTTATTAGCTGGGTGATCAATATGATGTGACTTAATCTCTCTAAACCCCAGTCTCTTTATTTATAAAATAGAGATGATATAAATAGATAGATTTGCAGGATACACTTCCATACCTAGAAAACCCAAGAGTTATGAGGGAGTTGTAATTTTGCATCAAAATTAATAAGAGAGCTCAGGGGCAGGGGATTTAGCTCAGTGGTTCTGCCATCTGCCTCACAAGCACAACATCCCGAGTTCGATCCCCAGTACCAAATAAATAAATAAATAAGTAAATAAATAAATAAATTTCCCACCGCTCCTAGGGCAGAGGAGGTGAGCCAATCCCAGCGCCCAGGAGGAGGCTCCCCCGCTGTCATTCCACTGCTCCTAGGGCAGAGGAGGTGAGCCGTGCGGGTGCCAGTAGCACACACCCACCCCCCATGGAAATGAGAATACACATAAACAAGCCTCAAAAACAGACTTCCAGATCACCTACAGCAACCCCAAAGGAAACGAGATCGAACAATCTGATGCTCAACTACCTGGACTCTCTGAACTGGCAACAAAAGAGGATCTGGAAAAAATGAAATCAGAAATAATTTCTCAGGCAACAGCAAAGACTGTGTCCATAGTGCAAGACATAATTAATAAGTCTAGAGAGGACACAGATAAAAAAAGAGAGGATCTGAGGAACATGATGCAATCCCAACATAGGAAACAAATGGAATCCGTAAAACAGATGCAAACAGATTTCCAGGAGATTAAAAACTCCATTGAAATTCTACGCAACAGAATGAACCAATGTGAGGACAGAATTTCAGATATAGAAGATAACATTGCAATTAGTGACCAGGAAAAGAATAATTGCTCCAAAATTTTAAGGGACCATGAGAAAGCAATCCAACAGCTGCTACATGATGCAAAGAAGAATAACATAAGACAGATTGGAGTCAATGAAGAAACAGGAGAGAGTGCAGATGACATAAAAAATCTCTTCACAGAAGTGATGGCAGAAAACTTCCCAAGCAGGGGAAAAGAACTTGACATACAGATAAGTGAGGCATATAGGACTCCAAATAGCCTTGATCAAAAAAAAAAATCTACACATAGGCATATAATAGGATTCCATAAACCCAACAGAAGAACAAAATTCTACAAGCAGTGAGAGAAAAGAAGCAAATCACGTACAAAGGAAAGCCCATCAGAATCACAGCAGACTTCTCAATGCAAACCCTCAGGGCAAGAAGAGCTTGGAGTGATGTATTTCAAGCCCTCAAAGAAAATAGCCTCCGACCCAGATTGATGTACCCTGCAAAACTATCTTTCAAAATTGATGGAGAAATAAGATACTTTCATGATAAAGAGAACCTTAGGAACTTCATGAATACCAAACCAACACTTCAAAAAATTTTAGACAATATCCTAGGAAAAGAGAATGAGGATCACAACCTCAGGAAGCCCAGCAGAATGAATCTGTTGGGCGTGACGAATTAAATGCAAAGGGGGAGAATCCAACAAAAAGAAAATCATGACAAGGCTTTTAAAACTTTTATCTTCATCTCCTTAATGAGTGTATATTTCAATCTTGTTATTGTACTGATTAGCATTTTTCTGATTCTAGAGTTGCACACCTTCCTTTCCTTGGGCTGTACTGGCTATGTATCATCTTCTTGTGTCTACTTTTTAATTGGGTTGTCTATTAATGAGCTGTAAGAGTTCTTTATATATTCTGGTCATAGGTTATATGCATTGTAAATATGGTCTGTTTAAGGACTACTTTTCATTTTAATGATGTCATTTAAAGTTCTAAATTTTGATGGAATCTCATTTATCAATTTTTTTCTTTTATACATCATGTTTTTGTATACTAGGAAGTTCTTACCTACCCTAAATTCATAAACATTTTCCCTTATAATTTCTTCTTAAAGTTTTATACTTTTAGGCTTTCATATATAGGTTCATAGATCCTTTCAAGTTATCTTTATGTATGGAAATAAAGGGTTGAGGTTAATTTTTTATATATATGGATACCAGGTGTTCTAGTGCCATTTGCTCAAAACACTATCTTTTCCTCTACTCTTGAATTGAGTTTATATTCTATAAAATGTTAATGTTAAATAATCTTTCGAAACTCAGTGGACCATATATGTGTAGTTCTATTTCTAGATTCTCTGTTTCATTCGAATGATCTATATGTCTTTCCTCACACAACACTGCCTTTATTTCTGTAGCTTCAGAGGAAGTCTTAAAATTAGGTACTAAACGCCTTCCAACACTGCTTTTTTTTCTTTTTTACTTTTCTAAGTCCTTTGTATTCCTACATAACTTTTAAATTTCAATATCCAATTCTTCATTTCTAGCAAGTATACATAGACCAGAATTTTTATATATACCTTGTGTTTTCTAATCCTGCTAAATTCAAATACAAGTTCTAGGGGCTCCTAGAGATTTCTTGGTATTTTCTCTGTAGATGATCATTTCATCTACATATAAAGATTTTGCTTCTACCTTGCTAATCCTATCCTAATTGTGTCATTTTATTGCCAGACTATTTTGGTTTAGGCCTATGTTTCAAAGTTTAATGGACAGATGAAGAGTAGGCATATATGCCCTTGTTCCCCACCTTAGAGAGAAAGCCTTGTATCTTCTCCATTCATATAAGGCATTTTTGCTGGAAGTATGGAGTACATGTCCTTAATCTGTTAAGGAGCTTCTCTTCTACTTCTAGTCTCCTGATAGCTTTTACCATGAATAGCTATAGAATTTAGTCCAGTACTTTTTCTCCAACTAGTGACAGGATCATGTGGCTTTTTCCTTTCCTCTGTCAAAATGATGACTTCTGGGGGGTGGATCTTCCAATGCTGAACCAACACTGCCATACCTATAACAAAACCACTTTCTACATACTGCCAGATCTGACTTCTAATAGTTTGTTTTGTTAAACAAATTTCTATCTATGTTCATACTTTTTCCTTCTATTATGTTCATCCAGTTTTAGGATTAGCACAATGTTGATTTCCTAAAATGAGGGGAGAAGTGTTCCCTTTTTTTTCTGCTTTAAATGTTTGATATAATTTATCAGTTAAAATGTTTATGAGCCTGCTGTTGTCATATAGGTAGGTTTTCAAGCTAGGAATATACTTTCTTTAATAGGTGCTATTCAAATTTTGTATTTCCTCTGGAGTTAGTTTCATTAATTCGTCTTCCAAGGTACTTCTTAGAAATTGTCAAATTTATTTCAAAACAGATTTTTGTAATATGCTTTCTATATCCTTTTAAATCCTGTAAAGTCTGTGGTAATGTTTCCTAGATCTTGATATTGTAATTTTAAAAATATATAATTGATATTGTGTAATAGGAAGTAAAGGTCTAAAGGAGTAGGGGAAGGGGGAGGGGTAGGAGAAAGGAAAGAAGGGAAAAGAAAAAATATGAGAATAGGAAAAAAATAGAAACAAAGTCTTTGCAAATAGGGAAGGGAGGAGGGGGTGAAGGGAGGGCAGGGGAAGGAGAAAAAAATAAGAACCAAGAGACTCATGTAATGGTGCAGGATCCCAATGATGAATGTAACTGTATTTTATACCTAAAATGTACCAATAAACTTAATGGGGAAGAAAAAGAGCTCAGTACAGTTGTTAGATGCACAGTGAAAATACAGAAATCAAAACTTTCTCATAAATATTGTGAAAAAGGCACCAGTCACAAGACAGGTATAGGTGTAGTGCAAGGAGCTGTGTATCCCCTTTGCCCAACTCTAGGTCACACTTGGAACCTCAGGCTTAGAGGCAGATTCCTAGGCCAGTTAGAGTTTGGCCTAGGCTCTCTCCTGTTCAGAGTCTCAGGCCCAGTTCAAAGGACATACTGTCAGACTCCATGCCATCATCTCGACGGCCTTGTTCTCCAGTAGAGACACAGTAGCTGCAAGAACATACTGGCCTGCCTCGTGGCTATACTATTTTGTATAGTTTCCTTCTCACCAAGATACTTTTGCTTCTTGAACCACATTTTAATTCCATTAAAGAGTATCTGCTTTATTTATTTATTTATTTCCAGTACAGGGGATTGAACTCAGGACCTTGCGCTGGTGAGGCAGGCATGGTGCCACTGAGCTACATCCCCAGCCAGAGAGTATCAGCTTTAAATTTACAGGAAGACAATTCTAGAAAGGTAAAGGATATAGCTCAATGGTAGGGTGCTTTCCTGGCATATATGAGGCTGTGGATTCCATCCCCAGCACTGCAAACCTGATAAAATTAAATTTAGAATAAAAGAATCTAGCTGAGCACGGTAGTGCATGCTGAAATCCCAGCTACTCAGGAGATTGAGGCAGGAGGATTGCAAGCCTGAGGTCAGGCACGTCAATTCAGCAAGACCCTGTCTCGAATTAATAATAAAAAATGGTTGGGAATATAGCTCAGTGGGAAAGTGCTTGTCTTGCATTTGCAAGGCTGTGAGCTCAATTCCTAGTGCCACCCACACACACAATCAGAGTAGTCTCCCAGTGAAGTTTTCTCATAGTCATTAATATGATGTATTTAAAATCAAGCTCTCCCATTTACTAACTGCCTTCCCTTAGGGGAGCCCCTAAACACTTTCCTTCACTTTCCTCATCTGGGAAATGGGTGACAATAATGGTATCTCACTTTTAGAGATGTTGGGAAGACTAAATAAGATTATATATATAAAGGGTATAGCTCAGTACCGGCCACACAAGAAGCTCTCAATGTATAGGAGCTGCTGTCTTTAAAACAGGAAGAGTTTGTCTGAAACAAGCATTAAAGTTTACATCTCTTGTAAGATAAAAATTGCTTGTGGCAATTTGAAAGGGTTTCCCTACCCCTAGCTTATATCCAGCAAAGTTTCAAAAATATCAGCATCTAATATTTAGTCTGGGGCTCCCAAACACAATTGTACAGATGTTTGTACATGAGGAAATCTATCTACACAGAAACACATAAGGAAATAGGTAATCTCCACACAATGCTCTCTAAGCCCTGGAGCCACAGGGCTCTATTCAACCAGAAAAGGCAATTCATAAGGCAACAAGGTCATTTTTATATTCCCTTAAGGTTTGTGGAAACAAAATCTTCTTCTTTTAGCCAGTGTGAATACATGGTACCTTCGCTCTGCTCTGCCCCCGAGAGAGTGGAGCTGAGCCTGTGCTGAGTCCTCCCTCTGTGGGTAACCTTGGTCAAGTGCATGTCTCCCCTCAAATCCCAGACTGATTTGGGTCCCACTGTCCTGTATATGGGGTGTGTGGGGGAATTGGGCCAGGCATGGGCCTCTCAGGCACGGGAAGCAGGTAGAAATAGTGCTTTGGAGCCGCAGAGGAGTCTCCATACAAAATCACCTTGCTTATGCTTTCAGGGGAAATGCTCAAATCTGAGAAAGAACTGATCAGGACCACCCAGGACCAGAGCCCCTCTGCAGACCTCTCTTCTGTACCCTTCATGCTGTAATGCCAGCAGTCAGTTTGCCACAAGACGAGGTTCACAGCCAATCTGTGCAGGCTGACAGAGGTCTTCTTTCCCCCACCTGGAGAGCTTTACCAGACCTACTACATCAAGTTGAACCCCAGGCAGAAGGTGAGGAGGGGACTGTAGAGGTGTCTTGTCACTTCCCTGCTCCAAATCTCCCCTGGATTCAGGGTACTAACTCACACAAGAGTTAGCATAGTTTCTATACCAAAAGATCCTCTGTGTATCTTTTGGTGAAGAACAATTTTGCAACATGAGGAATCTCCTCTAGTTTTACCCACGTTTCAAGTTTTTTCGCCTGGTTTTCTTAAAGCAGGGCACATGCTTCTGCGTTGGAAGGGGCATCTCTCATGCTAGTGAAATATAAAGACCAAAAATGGATTTCTTCCTCATGGAGACAAAAGTCTTTGTGAGACTATAGGCAAATGCTCCCAGAGACCAGTGACCTGTCTCCTCATTCTCCTTTCCTTGTTTCCCCAGCCTTGTCCTTGTCCACACTCTCAACACTGATGTCTAGATTTTTACTCCTGGTTCCCATCTGGCCTCTCTGACTCTATTCTTTTTCTTCGAAACATTGCCATACCTCACTGCCCCTCACTGCTTCTCCTACAACCTTACTGAGTTCATATTTTGTGCCTAACAGGTTTTCATATGTCGTTATGGTTTGTATCTAGATGTCCCCCCGAGCCTCATGCACTCATTGGTGGGGCTCATGGGTGCATGATACTCATCAGTGGGTTTGTCCACTGATGAGTTTATAGCTAAAAGTGATTTGGAAGGTGAAGCCTGGTTGGAGGAGGTGGGCCACTGGGGGCGTAGCCTGGAAGTGTCTATCTCCTTCCCTCATCCTTTGATCCTTCTCTGCTTCCTGTTCCTTCCATGCCATAAGCTCCTTCTCCTCGGCCATGCCCCTCTGCCATGCTGCCTACCTTGGAGCCAGCTGATCATGGACTGAAACCTGCAAACTGTGAGCCAAATAAACCTTTCCACCTTAGAGTTTTGGGTGTTGGGTATTGTGTCTCAGTGACAAGAAAGTAACTGAGATAATATATGTGGAGTCTTTAGGGTTTTCTTAGGCATGGCATCTGCAAGTCAGGATAATTTTATGTCTTCCATTCTGATTTGGATCCCTATTATTTCTCCTCCTTGTGTGATTGTTCTAGTTAGTTCTTTGGCACTCTGTTGCATAGAGGTGGTTAGGATCCTTGCCTTGCACTGGCTTTTAGAGGAAAACAATTTCCAATTTCTCCCACTATGTTAGCTGTGAGCTTTTTATAAATGGCCTTGATTTTATGAGGAAATTTTCCTCTGTAACTAATTTGTTGAGAGTTTTTAATCAAGAAAGAATTCAAACTTTGCCAAATGCTTTGAAAAATCATCTACCAAGGTGATCAGGTGTTCTTCTAATCTTTCATTTTGTTAATGTGGTGTATCACATTGATTGATTTGCATATGTTAAATTGACCTTGCACCCCAGGGACAAATCCTGCATTATTATGACATATCATCTTTTTTTTTGGTACTGGGGATCGAACTTGGGACCTTGCACTTGTGAGACAGGAGGCAGAATACATACCATCTTTTTGATGTATTGTTGGCACATAGCTCTTGACACCCCATTCTGACAATACAAACTTTCTCATGTACCCAGCTCTGTGCTATATTCTGTTGTGTTCAGTAAAAATAATCTTCAAAAAGTAATATTCAACAAACACTCATTTTGTTTGCCCAAACTTCATTTTCCCAAGGTTCTCAAAACCTGAAACTAACTTATATGATTACTCCAATCAGTGAGACTCCAATGCTGACTCTGCTTTCTTTATATGGCTGTTTGTTTGGAGGATCAGATAGAAAGAGGGTGGAAAGAAATGGAAAGCCTTTGGGATGCTGTTATTGTTGCCAGGCCAAAGCACCAACTGGAGGTTTTTTTTTTTTTTTTTTTTTTTTTTTTTTGGTACCGGGGATCAAACTTGGGACCTTGTGCTTGCAAGGCAGGCAGCCGAATCACTGAGCTAAATCCCCGGCCCACCAACTAAAGGTTTTGTGCTAAATACCTACATAGAAGTTCTGGGTTCAAGGCTCCTCAACAGGTTCGGGCAGAGGGCAATTGTTGAATAGGGAAAACTCCATGTTTTGATAAAGTGCTGAAGGTTCAACTGGTTTTCTTCCCATGCTCATGAATGGGCTACTGGAAGTAAGGTAGCCTCCAGACAGAAATGTCCACGGTTTGCAAAGAGCTTTGGATCTTCTTAAGCACTTGGCCACCTGGCAAATGTACCATTGGTACTGCATTTATTGAGCCCTTATTATGTGCCCAGCATATTATATTCATCATCTCAACAACCTCACAACAACCCTGTTATTAGCTCCCTCTGTCAGATGAGGAAATTGAGGCTCAGAGAGATTAAGTGACTTGCCTAAGGTCATACAGCTGTCCAATTCCAAAGCTTAAGCTGTGTAACAAACATATTTGCCAGGCTGAACTTTGGGGTTGAGAACTAAGGACAAGGACTTGGAAATTTTTATCAAATGATACCTTATTCAGGCTACAACTGCCAATGAACTCCTATCAGCACAGTTATAAGCCTGCATGATCATGGAATCTCCCATGACATAATTATGGTCATTACTCTGTAAATAGGATAGGCAGAAGGTCAAAGCCTGTCACACGGATACCCATCCTTTAAAGTCAGCAGAAGGAAGAGAATCAAAAGTATGCAATTGAGAGAAATAAAACCACTTTCCAAATAAATGGCAGTTGAAGTTGCATACTGTAGGATCTATAAACACAATTACAATTCCACCTTTTTAAAGCCAATGGTTCTAAGCCATTTTGAGTGTGGACTCCTTTGAGAATTTGAGGAAATGTATAAATACAAACCCATAATTTTGCACATATTTTCAGAGAAATTCATTGAGTTGGGGCTGGGGATTTAGCTCAGTGGTTCCAACGCCTGCCTTGAAATTCATTGAGTTTCTTGTATCTCATCCAAGAGCAACAGATCCTAGGTTAAAAACTTTTACTTTTACTTTAAGCAAACATAATTCTATGTCTTAAAAAGCAATAAATTAGGCCTGGGATTTAGCTCAGTGGTTCTGCTGCCTGCCTCATGAGCACAAGGTCCCGAGTTCGATCCCCGGTACCAAAAAAAAAAAAAAAAGCAATAAATTAGGGAACAACAATTCCTTTAAATAATAAGCCAACTTAGGGTTTGGTTTATGAAACTTGTTCTCTATGCCTAATCATTCGCACGAGATTCATTTACGATAAGGGATGACCATCAGAACTGGCCAGAAAAACAGAACTAGAAGCTATACATAAGATGGTAGTAAGATTTGTAGCACTTCAGTGACAAAAGATGGGCAGCCACTCAGCAGACAGAAGTGATTTAACTGGATGGTGACTGGACTATGTGACCTCAACAGGCCCATCAGCACCGTGAATCAAGTGTTCTACAACCTATATAAACCCAGGGAAGATTTGGACCCCAAGTCAGCTCCTGCTAAGCAGCTGATGGCTTCATGAGAGTCCAGGAACCTGACAGGGGCAGACTCAGTATATATTGGCTCATTCACCTTAATCTACAGTCACCCTTCTTACACTGGCCCATGTTATTCCAAATAGCAACAGTGAGTTCCCTGCCAACTAGAGGCCCTATTGTTCTCTTACAAAAATATTTAGATAATCCCAACCCAAGTCATTCCAAGGCTATTTCCCCCTGGTTTCTTGTGCTGTGAGTAGACAAGATCTTACTATAATCTTTAGAAGCATTGTTAGCTATAGCCTGATACTTCTTTTGAACCCACCTCACATAAAAGGTACTTAGTTTCAAGGCCTAGTTCTGATGCAATGATCAGAGCACTTTGTCCTTTAAAATCTATTTGATTTGAAAGGAAGAGCCCTAGTTCCATCACTACTGCCTCCTCGCCTCTCTGCACCTTAATTCCCTGTCAGACAGCTAACATTCTTACCCTGCTTATCTCTTGGGGAAGGTGCCTTGTAACATTTAAATAAGATAGGGGGCATACAAAGAATTTACTAACCAGAAACTTTTTGAAAAGGTGATAACTCATGAGTATTGTTCCACTCAAGCTTCAACTCCATGAACCACACAGATCTTTATGTTCTGTCATGCATTCAGTCACTCTCCCTCCCTTGCTTCCTTTCACTCTTATTCAGAAAATAAGAAACAAGTATTGAAATCATATTCCCAGCATTGTATGTAGCTTAAGGAAGTTTTTACACAGTTGCAAACAGGCTTAGAAATGTGTAATAACAACTGTAAGCTCACACTGCTAGGTGACGAGAAACTGGGGACTCCCCCTCTTCTCTCCCCTCACCCCTACAAGTTGCTTTCCATCACTCCACATTGCTTGTCCCAGCACATCCTCCCCTTTGGAGTAAGCATTTCTTACTCACTTATGGAAAATAAATTTTTGACTCTCTTTGAGAACGCTGAGGCAGTTATTCCTGTTTTCTCCTTGTGAACACGAGGGTAGGGATATGGAGGGCGGTGGGAGAGAATGAGGCGGGCTCCTTAAGCTTGAATTTTCAGTGTCTGAACTGTGAAGTTTTATGTAGCTTTCAGGAGATGGCTGAGTAGGTTCACACTCTCCCTTTCTTTGCCCTCTTCTCTAATTTTCGAGTTGTTAAGAAAATGTGTTGCTCCCAAATGCATCAGGTGTCTCCAACTTTCTAATTGAGCAAGACAGACTCCTTCCCAGCCAAGAAATATTTATCCAAATTTCAGTTTCACTGGATTAATGCCTTAAGCTGGTGAGCAATCCAACTGAAGGTCTGTGTTCATTTCCTAAAGCTGTCCAGTGTCTGTGCAGTATTCAGACCCAAATACCATAACTTACTCCAGAGTGCAAACTCCTCAGAGTACACCCTGGAGTTGGAAGCCAGACCATGTTATTTTCTGATTGGTCAGCATAAGTGATCCTCTCTGAGTTCAAGGTAGGTTCAGAATTGAAACTGTCTTGAGATAAAACAGATCAGCCCCAACCTACCCCCCCTCTGGCTTCCCGTGGCTTTGGGCTGTACCAGTTGGCAGCTCAAGCTCTGTGCAAATTCTGGCCAGACCAAAATGGTGCCACAACAGCCACAATATTTTTTAGAAAAAAGAAAAGGAAACATCTGCAAATCTTGCCTTGGTGCTGAGTGGGGACAGTCTGCTGCTTTTCCTCATGGGCCCATGGTGGGCTAGCTCCTGACTGATCAGAAAGGTTCCCTGAAACAAATGCATTTGAAAGATATTTTCCATCCCCCCACAGGAAATTCTTGTGTTTAGTCATCCTTACTACAAGGGCTGAGTCAGCAAGCTCTGCTTTAACCACAGCTGCCTTCAAATGGTAAGTTAAGACCAGTTAGTTGAGTGAGGAGGTTTGGCTGAAACACTTTGACAGCCTGAGCTCCAAAATCAGATGGATGAAGTAGAGAAATTGCAATTTGGACCCTGCTCAGTACCTGTAAGTCCTTCTGGATGGACCTCAATTACTTTTTAGAATGTTGATAGCATGGAGCATCCCAGAATCAGTAGAGACAGAAATTTGTTTACCTTTAAGAGGCTATTATGCTACAGTTGTGTGAACTTTGGCCTAGGATTTAAGTCCTGGTTCTATCAACAATTTGCTATATGACTATAGGAAAATTGTCCCCCTCTCTGGGTCTTAGTATTCTCAGCCTTAGAACAGAGACTTTGTAAGATGACCTTTAAGGGTGCTTCTTGCTCTGACGGTCTGTGAAACATTCTAGGACATATGACCAGCCCCTATTTTCCCAATTTACTAGGGACAGACTACAGAACCTGTTTTGGGAATCCAGCCAAGCATTTTTTCCATCTGTGGTAAAAACGTCTTCCGTGGGTCTAACCACAATCTGTTTTCTCTTGTTTGGGCCTCTGTAGACATGGAGAACCCCCAGGGAAACATTCTTTTGTAAAGATCCTTTGTCAACTCCAAGAGCCTTACGTCTCAGTTCTGTTAAATCTTGTGCTAATGTGGAAGACAACTGCTCATTGCTGAGGTATAAATGACCACACTTTCCCCTTCATCAGATAGTTTTTCATTCTTTTAGTCATCATCACTAACTTGTGGACCTAAGGAGACTAAGGCTGGGGTAGGCCGTCCTTTGGACATAAAGTTAGCTCTGTAGGGAGAAAGTCACTTATTCCAGAGCAGACAAAAGTTGCCCTAGGCCCAAAAGACAGTCTTGGACACAAGAGGGAGGATAGCTTTGTGTAATGCAACCCTCTAGGCTCCTGGATTCATATCTGGACTCATGAACCCAATGACGAAAATACTTAACGATTGCCAATTGTGCATGCTAGATAGTTCTTCATACTTTACATGTTCATTTGATTTTATCTAATCTTCACAACTTTGCAGTGTGTGATTACTATTCACATTTTACGATTAGCCAATGTAGGCACATAGAGTTGATGGACTTGCTCAAGTTTAAATAGCTAGTAATCGGGGAGCTGGTTTTCTGATTCAGGATGGCTGGTTACGAGATCTCTGCTATAAATCATCATGTTTGTGAGCAGGGCTAGCTTCATGGGAAGAACGAGGATGGAATGGATGATTCTGGCTCCCAGAAGGACCGACTGCCTCACCTGCCTCATGTGCCCACATCTCTTGTCAGGTCTAGGTACCTTCTCGGTTTCCACAGCATTCTGTGTGCCTTCTACAGAGGAAAAAACTTCCACATATAGAACTGCAAAGTGTGGACTTAATGACACTGGAAATGAGCTGTGCTTTCCCCTTAAAAGAGAAACACAGAAAAAGAATGTTATATAAAATGGGTTTCTCCAAGCTGAAGAAAGTGTTAGAAAATAGCCACATTCCTCTCTGCTGGTAAATTCATTTGATTTGTCAAATATCAGCATTTGGGAAGAACTAATAGATTGTCTAGTCCAAGACCTTCGTGTTATAGATAAGGAAACCAAGGCCAAAAAAGTGGTATCAGAAACATGAGGACTAGCACAGAGAAGGGTCTTAAAAGGATGGAAAAGGGAGAGGAATGACAGAGTCAGTTTAATTTGTAATTCCTCTTTGACCCAACCCTACAAGGGAATCTCCAAGAGAGCTTCATTCACACCAGAACCAGGCTTTCCACGGGCTGCCCAACCCCTTGCTTAATAAGGATTCCACAAGCATGTCAAGCAACTGCTACCACTTTCAGGAGACCAAGGTTCATATGAGATAGTAATGTTCCCAAAACCTTTAACACCACATCTGCTTACTTAACAGATCCCACACTAATACTAGCAAACAACTCTGGGAAGAACTACCTTGCTGAAAAAGAAGCTGTTCAAACACTGGACTGATGATTGTGACTTAAAGATAATTCTGGAAGCCTACTACAATGAAAGCTGACTGCAGCCATCTTATTTTCAATATTGACTGCGCTGACACTATTGAAAATATCTCCAACCCCAAAACTCGTAAAGTATTACTTTAAGATGAATTTTATCGTGGTATAAATTTTCACTGATCCCAACACAGGAGTCAATATGGAAAACTAAAAGAAGGACCTGAGGCTCTGTATGTGTTTAAAGCCTTCAGGAATTGGCCCAAGGGAACAGTATCTTAATGGCTGTTTTCAAAGAAATACTAGTAGATTGTCCATATTCCCCAGTGTCAACCCACGATGTATTTTCCAGTCTTTTCCTCCTAAACGTGGGGAAAGGCATCAGAGTTTAAAAATAAAAGGTACTAAACTGGAAACCCCACTTGCTTTGCCTGCTGACTGAGCTGATACATTCAGTAAAATCTGATGAGGTGTCATGTCTCCTAGATGCAACTATAGCAAGACTTGAACAGATTGTTAAAATGTCCACATCGTGTTTTGGGGTAGGACCTGTCACTGCCTACCAACTTTCCCTTGTGGAAAGTCGGCCACATACCATCTTAGGAAGAACCAAATGAACTCCGCTTCATTTTATAGGATGGCTGAAGCTTGATTACCTTTCACAATCAGCCAGCCTTTAATTCATCCCAGGTTGCAGGCAGGCTCCAGGAAAAGCAAGGAAGAAGCTTGGTTTAAAGGGGGAGACAGAGGGTGGGGGAGAGACAGGGCATGTGTATACATGTGTGTGGCACACAGGATCAGTTTTGAAGATTTTTATGGGTAGTCAGTATTTTTAAACTAGAAAAAAATCTACCTTTGTAGTGTTGGAGGATAACATATCATTGCAAAAATAAATGATCTGGTCATTACCATTTCACGGTTGCTGGCAACCGCCCTTCTCTGCTTTCTAACAATTTCCATTTTAGGCACTGACAAGCCCTTCAAAATGATTCAGCCAAATATTCACCCAGAGTTGCGTATTTGGCAGTTTCATACTGAGAAGTCTGGGGTCACTGGGAAAAAGTGTCAGAAAGGGTTCTTCTTTGTCAATTGCAAAACAAACAGATCGCCATAAACAGTCACTGGGGGCTCCTTGGGCAGCCATGCCGGAGGAAAGGGAAAGATCGGAAGTTGTTGGCAGGGGCTGCCTCCTTGGCTCCAGTTCTTGCTCTCCCTCTCCACTGCTGCTTGCACTTTTCCTGAAGCCCAGTGCTGCCTCGGTCATTAATTCTAACCAGTGCGAAGCACAGCTCCCAGGCAAGCAAGCATCGCCTGTGGACAGAAAGTGATGAAGAGAAAAGGAAATCACTGTGGAATGAAGTCTCCGAGGTGGTGGGATTTAGCAGTACTTTGGAAGCTCACCTTTCCCAATTGTCTGAACCAGCAAGCAGGCAATAACCATGGATCCACATTGGGCAATGTCTATGTTCGTCTTTGGAACCCACCTGGGTTTCTGGGTCCTGAGCAACCACAAAACCTAGACTACTTTGGTTTGCCAGCAGGCAGCAAAAGGTAGAGCAACTGTCAGCCTTCTGCCTGACCAGCAATCTCCAGAGCTTGAACCCCTAAAATGCTTTCCCATTCCCTTCATCCTGGAAATACACTCTCCTGGCTCGTTAGGTGACTGATCCCCTTCTCTTCATTGAGGACTCACTCTAAATGCCAGGCTGCTTTGGGGAGTCCATCCTGATCCCTTCACCCAAGCCCCACCTGAATCTTCTCTTTCGCAGAATCTAATGATTTTGGTCCTGCTCATAGCACTCATGACCATTTGTAATTCAAGCTGGCCCTCCTTATCTATGGGTTGCAACCAACTGCTGATTCAGAATATTTGTGTAAAAAGTTGTATCTGTATTGAACATGTACAGATTTTTTCTTGTCATTATTCTTTAAACAATACAGTATAACTTTTATATAACATTTACATTGAATTAGGTATTATGAGTCAATCCAGACACAATTTAGAGTATATGGGAGGATTCACAGACTTGAACATATTTTGGTATCCATGTGTCAGGAGTGCATTGTGGAAAAAAATACTCCATGGACACTGAAGGATGTCTGCGCATACTCACTTGTGTGTTTGCTTTTTTTTTTTTTTAACCCCTCATCTCTCCTGTGAAACAGTAAGTTTCATGAGGCTAGGGAACAATTTTTTTGAATACTGTACTCCCAATGCCTATCGTAGTGCCTGGCACATAGCAGATGCTCAATAAATATGTATTGAATAAATGAATGAATGAATCAAACGCGGTATTCTGTACTAGTTCATTCTGTGGAAATTTAAAGAGCAGGCCTATTATTTCCACAAGTAGGTCTCCCCTTAAAATCTTCTTGCATCTGACCCTGTTGTAACCTGTCTGTTTGGGACAGCTAGTCCCAATTAGCTCCATTCTCCTTCCACCCCCTACTTCTTACTTGGTTCATGTTGCTCAGATCTGGGCACTAGGGCCTAGGCAATGTTTTGGCCATGACGGTAGTGCTCAGGATTTGCCAAACAGAACTGGTTCTACCAGGAGGGTTGTTGAAGTATCATTGCTTGGTGGGGGCAGACCACTATTCTGAATACTCAAGTTTACCTTTCCTTATCTTCAAGTTTACTTTAAACTCAAGTTTAAAATAGAAGCGATTTTTAAGAAGTTATTTAGATTCCCTGTCTAAAAAACAAAAACCGACCTTTTCAGCTACAATAAAGTCAAATTGCTATTATATCTGAAAATTGCCCTCCTTTCAGTTGTCACCCTTTCTCCCGGGAGCCTCTCAAAAGGTTGTCTGTTCCATAGAAGGACCGCCACAGCCATCAGCTGCTCAACGCCCCAGCTGAGCTCCTCTGCCTTTAAAATTAAATAGCGAAGAGAGATAAGTTAGCAGGTTTCTAACATTTGAAAAGCGTTCCCAAAGCGTACCATACCTTCCTTCTGTTCTCTTTCTTGCCATCATTGGCTTCGACAACATGGGTGTGTGTTGGGTATGGGAGAAATGGAAGACCCTGTGCTTTTTTAATTACATTTTTGGAATGGAAACCAACCCATTTATTTCTGCTACAATATAGCATTCCTTCATACTCCCAAGGAAGGTTTCCCTCATCCATACTTTAAAATAATATCTCTCCTACGACACTCTTCACCTGAAAGGCTACCAACATTTAAAATGTGCTTCTTTCAGCCTAGAAATCCCACAGCTTGGGCTTGATCCTATATGTGTACATCCATGTGCAAACATATATGTACATGTGTGGTGCTCATCAAAACACTGCTTGCGAAAGTGGTACTACAACAGAATGGGATTCTAAGTAGTTTTGAAGAAGGTGAGACACACTTATATGTATTTTCATGGGAAGTTCTGCATGACATCTTAAATGAAAATGGCAAAGTTCCACACAGTAAGATCCCATGCTGTTGCTGCCTGTCAGTTCTTCCTTCCAGCCATTTCACACCATTCTTTCTTTTCTTTCCCTTTCATTGGGTCAGCCTCCTAACTGGTTCCTTTGGCCCAGGACCTCCCTCTTCCAGTTCCTCTTTCCCACCAGCTGGAGGAACATTCTGAAATCACAGTTTTGCCAGATCTCTCTTCTGCAAAAGGAGAGTCCTAACTAAGCCACCGCCATCACAGAAACAGGATTTGGGAGTGTGTCCTTGCTCTGGAATTAAGGAAGATCAGGATTTGAGGGTGGTTTTTACTGTAGCACTGACTAGCTGTTTTACTTAGGACAAATGACTTAAACTCTCTGAACTTCAGTTTCCTCGCCAGGAAAATGGATGTAGTGCCTATGTCACTACTTATAAGATGAAATAAGAAAGCATGAAGTAAGGAGGAAAGGAGGAAATAAGAAAACCATGTAAAAGCTCACTCAGGATGGTGACTGGCACATAATACGTGCTCAAGAAATCATAGCTATTTTTAATATTGTTTTATGATGATGACCAGGAATCTGTTTATTGGAAGTTCTTCGAGAAATTCTGTCACTTCACAACACATTTTGGAAAAAAAAAAGGTTTGCATATTTCCTTCGTGTTTACTGGGCATTTTGTACCCAGTAAGCACAGTAATGTTGCCTTTGTTCAGTCTGTGTTTCCTCGTATGCACTGTTAAGGCTGCTCCTTTCTCTTTACTCCGAAATCTGGGTGACAGGTCTAAGTGCCCTGGATCCGTGACCTTTAAGGAATTTCTTTATACAATTTTGACCATATGACATCCCTTCCATGCCTTCATCTTCCCAAACTACTTTGCTCTGATCCTTCCTATTTGCCCTCATTAGGCAGAGTCCTAATGCCCTCAACCCTTTCCCAACTTCATCAAGACTTTCTTTGTGGCTGCTCGGTTTGTGTTCTTCTTCTTTTGGATCAAGTGAATATTTTACTCTGTGAATTCTTGAAAAAAAAGGGGGGGCTGTTAGCTAATACTGTGGAATGAAAGGGCATGCCACAGTTTTTTTTTTCTTATAGAATCTTTATTTTATGCCTGTGTTGTGAAAGAACAATAATGTTTTCTATGATCCATTTTGATTTCTGCCTCTTTCACTTAGCAGGCTCCTAGAGGTCAAGTTCTCAGCTCTGCCTGTGGATAAATTCCCCGTAAGACTTTGGTCACATCTAGGAGCCTTCTAGGCCCATTTCCTCATCAGTGAAGTGACTGTGTACAGTCAGGGTTCCTAGCATGGCATCCCGCTGTGATGTTAGTTTCTTCTATGATGTGGCTAAAGTCCTCCCACTATACCCACACTGGTGCTGGGGCTGAGCTGCTTCCACCTGGAATTGGCTATTCTGTGACATAGTTTCGTGTATTTCCAAGAGTTCATCTTTTGAATTTTCTGGGGTTCACTTCAGCTGCAAGTTCCACATCCCATTTATGCTGAGAAAAAGGCAACATGTTGAGCTCTGATCAGCTTTGATGGCAAAGAACATTTCGTTCCATCACCACCTCCATTCTCAGTAACTCATCCTCACACGTTTATATCACTTGATTGCTAACAGGAAAACTCTGACTGCCTGATTATTTGCACTGGTGATTGTAGCATGCCCTCGCTTGGGTTTGGCCTCCAAAGTCTTTTTATTGAGAGCTTTTATATTAAACATGCACAAAGTCTCAAGTTTGATTTTTAACTGATCCCACATGAAGGAATAACTTTCAGCTCATAACACATGAGAAACATCTGTTCTGCTTATTTGAATTCAGGTGGTATCATTCTTCTTATTATTATAGGAGCTGACTGTTGAGTATTAATATTTGTCTTTTTCAGTTCCATTGAACTTCCCACGTGCCACTCCCACTCATGAATCTTTTAAACATACATTCTGGAGTCCATAACACAGTGGAACAACTCCCATGCTCCTTGTCCTTTTCCCCAAGGGTTGCTATCTCTTGCTCATGCAATTGGGACAGGAGAGTCCCTGTAGATGCAACCAGAGTCACTGTTCCTTTGCGGCTGTCTCATGAAGGCCACTCCAGACCTTTGTTTGATGTGCTCCTCCAGGTCTCGGGAGAGCTCCATTTACCTGCAACCAACTGAGCTGAGGCAGAGCTCTCTGGGGCCTCCAGATGTGTTTGTATCAGACATTATCATCTTTAATGTCAAGGCACAACTGGTGTCTGACAATCAGTTGTTATTTGTTTCCAATAATCAAATACCAAAGTTTGCATATGATTTACTTTGTTTTGTTTTTTGAGACAGGGTCTCACTACGTAGTTCAGGCTGGTCTTGAATTCACTATGTAGTTCAGGTTGGTCTCGAACTCATAGTGATCCTCTTGCCTCAGCCTCCCAAATGCTAGGATTACAGGTGTGCACTACCACACCCGGCTTGCATATAATTTATTTAAAAAAATAAGTGTGAGCAGATTCAAGGACTTCTCTATAAACACCTCTCACTAATGTGTCCATATGCTCTCATGAGTGGGAGAGAAAGAAGTGGAGTTGCATTCAGCCCCCTGGGAATTAAAGGAAACTCTAGGCGTGCCCAAGGGCATGTGAATGCTAGGGGCACTCGTGACAGGCTCCCATCCCTGGCAACATGGGTATCTTCATAAGAACCTGATGAGATTTTTCCCCTATCTATGGGTATGTCACAGTAAAGATTTAAGGGGGCCTAGATGGGGCAGGTGGCACAAACCACAAAGGCAGTTTGTGGCCTCTATGTGCAGATTGGCTCTAAGTAGGGATAAATGTATAGTAAATAATGGAAGGACTTACTTTGGAATCTCAACTACTAATGTGACCTCATCCCAATTACTCTATTTCTCTGATTCTTGACTGCACATCTCTGAAGTGAGGCCATTACTACTGCCTACTACACAGAGCTGTGAAGATTAAGTAGGATAGTGCAAATAAGTCACCTGTAATATGCCTTGAGTGGGTTAGATATTCCAAAAGCCATAGCTGCTGCTAGCGGGTGTTCACCTGAGACTGACTCCTCATGCCTGTTACAATGACCAAAAAATGCTGCCTTGACACCAAAAACCACATATTGCATGATTCCACGTATTTGTTTGTTTGTTTGTTTTTGGTACTGGGGATCGAACTCTGGTCCTTGCGTTTGCGCAGCAGGTGGTGAAACCGCTGAGCTAAATCCCCAGCCCCTGTTTCCACTTATTTGAACTATCCAGAATAGGCAAATCTGCAGAAACTGGAAGAATATTTATGGTTTCTAGTGGAGGGGCCATAGGGAATGACTGCTTCAAGGGTCTGGGTGTCTTCTTGGGGGTGATGAAAATGTTCCAGAACTAGACGGAGTTCTAGTACAACACTGAATGTACTTAGTGCCACTGGGTTGTGCACTTGAACATAGTTAAAATGATACGCTTTATGTGATTTGAATTTTGTTACCACCACAACAAAAACAATCACTGGTTGGATTAAGCACTTCAATGTCTTGTCTTTCTCTAATTTACAGAAAGCTCTCATGTATACGACTGGTAGTTGGGTATCTGCTTGTACCTCAGGGCAGGATGGAAGGTACAGCAATGGGGTGCACACACTGGAGGCAGATGTTGAAAAAGATGCCTGGTTCCTAGCCCTTGTCTTATTCTAGCTGGTGGTATCTTGGCTCTATTGGCCTTGCCCTTAACCTGAGCCCACATAGGAGGAGGAGTAAGAACAGTAGGAGCAGGAAGGTGCCAGCAAGAAGCAAAGGATTAGGTTTAGGACCAGCAGAAATAATGATGTCCAACTCAAAGCCAGTTGTTTCTTAGGCTACTCCAAGGCGACCAGCCCTAGTGGAAGCCATGGACAGCCCTACTCTTGGAAAGTGCCACTCTTCATATTACTGCAAGGATCCTGAGTTATGATTAAGCCCCCGCTGTGCCCTCCTTGAGCAATCACCCAACACTCCAAATGCCAAGACTCTTGAGCTGCAACCAGGAATGTCCCTGGAGTGAATTAGGTTTTTTTCCTGGGGAGGGGGGATTGAGCAACGGGCTTCACTCTGGGGTCTAAAGACTGACTGGAGCATTTGAAATTTGTTACCCAATAAAAATCTCTGCTAAGGCCCAAGACTGAAATAACTCAGCTGGGCTCTGGCCTCAGCAGGGCCCATTCATTAGCTAACACTTCTCATCTGTGATGGTTACAGACAGGTTTTTTCATGCCACCCGAAATGGGCTTCAACGGTGCAGCTGGCAGACAGCTGTGGCCTCACAGTGTTTACATTACCCAGACTAATGCAGTGTGAGCAGGAGACACAGAATGAATCTGATTTAGCTTTTGGAAAATGGGATTTTGAAAAGTTCCGTGGTTTTCTCTCACCCCTCCTTTCCCTAGCAGCAGAAAGACTGAAGGTGGAACAAAACAGGCACAGCTAGGAAAAGGAGAATCTTGTTTCTTGCACTGACACTTTCCTTTGTTTGGGGCTTCTTTGTGTGACACCTCCAGGTGGTGGGAGCTAAGCTGAGAGCATAGGATTAAGATGGCCATGGCGGTTCATCACTCTTCTGAGTCTTACTGATCAGCACGAGCTCTCTGGGGACTCAGCACAGCTGGCACAAGACAGCTGGGCAAAGGCCCATTGGCAATGGTCTAGTCCATCCTTTTCACCTCTAGACATGAAAAGACAGAAGGGCCAGGGTCCCCACAGACAGCTGGGACCATGACCAATTTGTCAACAAAGTGGAAGCAGAGCTGGTTAATCCTACTGGGGTCTGTAGGACCTATCACACTGCCCCATGAGGGAACCTGCTCCAGTCTCCCAGCCATTTTGTTTATTTTCATAGGTCAGTATTAGCTAAGGTTCCCAAGTCCTGTCCATTCTTTTTTCAAAATGCATCTGACATGTACCTTCTTTGTCACCACTGTCACTGCTTTGGGTTGGGGCCATATTTCCTTATATGTGTGCCAGGGTAACATCCTTCTAACTGATCTCCTCTGTCTGCCTTCTCTTCCCATTGAGTCTTCCAAAGATCAAATCTTCTATTAGTGCCCATCCCACCCGGTCCTCTCCCATCAACAAACATTTCCTGACTGCCAACCACACTAGGCATTAGAGAGATACACATCAACCATATATATAAGTTCTTTCTACAAATTAATTAGTTTGAGGGAGAGAAGTACAAGGAAGAAACAGGGGATTATGGAAGCTCAGAGGAGAACATCTGACCTAGTGTTGAGGGGAGAGCGAAGAAAAGACTTCTCCAATGTGGTTTTCATCTGGCCATTCACCTCCTCAAAATGCTACATTGTGTCCACACTTTATCTCCACCCCCCCCCTTTTTGTGGTACCAGGGATCGAACTCAGGACCTTGCACTTGCAAGGCAGGCAGCAGCACCTCTGAGCTAAATCCCGGCCCTCCAACCCCCTTTTTAACCAGATATCCCACTGACTCCCTTAAAATAAATCTCTACTCCGTAAATTCTAGTTTCTTTATTGTTATTAAATGTCTACAAATGCTCCTATCTCATCAACTTTGCTCTCAGCCTCTGCCCTTGCCCTTCACCATGGTCTGCCAAACTTTGAGGTTTCTGGCTCCTAGACAGGCATCATGTCTTCCCTTGTCCTGTCTTCCTCCACACCAGCACAGTGCCTGGCACACAGTGTCTGCTACTGCTGACCTATTAAGCACATTTTCCTTCACCTTACTATTAACGATTCCAACATGCATGAAAAATGATTTTGCTAAAAATGGAAATGGAGCTTTCGCAAATGGGAACGGTACCAAGAGATGGAAAAAGCAAGGAGGGTTGGGAGGGGTAAGTGATGAAAAAAGAAAAAAGATGTGTTATGAACATGCACCGACTCCCCTCAACAAATGAAATCATTAAGTATTGCAAACAAGTACTAACAAAAAATAAACACCAAAACAATAAAAAGAAAAATGGTTTTGCTGCTATTAGGACTATCAGAAAAATCTGTGAATGCAGAGGACGGAGTTTGAAAAACTGTTGATAAGGTTTTTTTTGTCAAACTGTCCCCAGCTTTGTCCTGACCTCCTGGAAAGAGGATGTTGTCAATAATCAAGTGGAGATTAGCAGTTTCAAGTGCTTCACTAGGTGTAAAGTTGGATATACTTTCCATTCTGATTTAAATATTTAGCCTGATTTGGTTTTGGCTTTATTATTTTTTGTTGTGTTTTGTTTTGGTCCTGGGCCTTTTGGTCAGGGCTAATTTGTACAGCTGCTTTTTCGTTTGGTTTCTTCCAAGAAAGCAAGAGGAAATAAGGTTGCCAGAAAATTTGTAGTTACCAAGGTTTTCCTGAGATGAATAGTATTTTTCTCTTCTAATACTGCCAAATACAGTATAAAGAGAAGCATGTGATTATTCCACACATTTAGTTGTACCAGGGGTCAAATCCTATACTCTGTCCACATCCTGATGTTGGGAGACCTATAACGCAGATTTCCTGACCCAGTATTTAGGAAATTTGTACCAGAGTTCTAAAATGGTAAATTCACCCTGATTTTGTGCTTGGCTTCTCAGATTGGACTCCTCCTGGATTTCAGCAGGAAAGACCAAAGGAGCTGCTTTGGGAAGGGCAGGGGAAAGGGAGGCGATGGAGAAGTCAGGGCAAGAGAAAGCACCCTGGAGTGGGAGTTTGGAGCATCAGGTTCTTGTCCTTGCTCTGCCACTGACAAGTCGCACAACGTGGGTGGCCAGTCACTTCCTGTTTCTGAGCATCTACAAGGGGTGGAAGTGGGGGACTGGAGTGGGATAAGCACTAAGGTCCTTTCCCATCAAATATTACTGGGCCCTGTGACTTTGGGTTGGATGTTTCTATAAAAGCGAATAAAGAAAACTCCAACAGCTTGTGGTTATTATCAAGGCTTCTTCTCACTAGCCAGTCCTTAGGAGGCATTTGCCCAAGTTTGCACTTAGCTTTGTTACAGCCTAAGAAGAACTGTTTAGAAGAGTGCCTGTGTCCTTGCTGAAGGAGTGAGGATTTAGCCTGGGTAATGAGTACTGGGTCCTTCTTGTGCCTGGAGGTGACATTTTTCACAGCTTTATTGAGATATAATTTACATACCATACAATTCATCCATGTAAATGTGCAATTCAGTGGTTTTTAGTATATTCACAGTTCGTTGTGTAACCCTCGCCACAATCATTTTTAGAACATTTTCATCACCCCCAAAAGAAACTTTATCTCCTTTAGCTGTCACTCCCCTAGCCCTAAACTCCTTATTCTGCCCACTGCCAGGCAACCACTAGTCTAATTCCTGTTTCCATGGAATTGTCTGTACTGCTATTTTATAGAAATGGAACCATGTGGCATAGTTCTTTGTGATGGTTTCTTTCTCCTAGCATCATGTTTTCAAGGATCATAGATGTTGTAGCATGTACTAGTACTACATTTCTTTTTGCAGCTGAATAATATTCTGTTATATGGATATACCACATTTTGCTTATTCACTCATCAAATGATGGGCGTGTGGTTTTTGTCACTTTTTGGCTACTATGAATAATACTGCCATGAACATTAATGTTCAACTATTGTATAGACATACGTTTTCAGTTCTCTTGGGTATATACCTACAAATGAAACTGCTAGGTCATATGGTAACTTTATGTTTAATCATTTCAGAGTTCCACACTGTTTTGTAAAGTGGCTGTCATTTTGTAGTCCTGCCAGCAATATATGAGGACTCCAATTTTTGCAGGTTACTTTTTAATCCTGTCACATTGGTAGAGGCTACTTTCCAGGGTTGATGGCTTGGAGAAGCCATTTAATGACCAATGTGATTCTAAGCTTTCAAGGTAATACTTTTTATAAGCAAGTCAACTCCATTTTGTTATATAGTAGTTGAACCTCGGGGAAATGTAACTTGGAGGAAAATAACATTGACCTTTAAGACCTATACGAATTCAGTGGAAACACTTCCTGGATGTCTGATAAAATAACTTGTTCTAAGATGGCAGTGGGCTCAAATCTGTGTTCACCCATTCAAGGGTACTTTCCGTCAGCATAAGATTATTTCTGGGAGTTGAGAGTCTTTTCATCTATTTGTCTTCCCAGCCTTGGTGTTGACCAGTCTTGCCTGGGAATTGGAGTAAGAACAAAAGAAGTAGAAAAGTAACCCAGCATTTTAGGTAAGGTAAACATATGTGCTGGTCTGTCCAGAGTGATACCAATTTATACAGTGGACCCTCAAGTTATGACCAGCCTGACATATGAACAGCTTGGGTTAATTAGGTTAATGGAAGATTCATCTGCCTCTTGTTATCTATAGCGTGTACCCAAGTAAACATCCACTTCTTAACTGTATGGACTTAGTTACAACCAGCCCTCGGGAACTAATTGAGTTTGTAAGTCAAGGGTCCACTGTACCTGTTAACCCAGTGTTATTATTAAAAGTATTGCCCTTCACCCTCAAAAGTGTCCCAATTTGGACAATAAACTATACGGTCACCCTGGCTTTAGGCAGAAAAATTGTAATGCTCAGCGTCACATTCAAATCTAAAAAGTCTACAAAGTTTTGCATCCTGATGAGCTTCTACCTCATGAGGATAAAGAACAGAGCTCATCGCAAGGACCCGAGTTCAACCCCTGGTACCAAAAAAAAAAAAAAAAAAAAAAAGAGCTCACAACTTGAAGGCCAGCTCTAAAATGGCAGTGTGAGCCAGCACCGTACTCAGTAGAAACCAAATGCTGATGAGATTCAAAGTGTAGGAAGGCACATTTTGAAGGAGAGGTGAATCGGAGTGTGGGGATAGAATTTTGCACAGGGAAGCCTGCCGTGGGTGATGTGGAGCTTAGAGAGCCTTGAATGATGTATAGGATTTAAGGACTCCAAGTTCTCTGACAGACCAAGGTCCCAAACATCCTTCATCCTTGTTCTAATTAAAAGGCAACGTGCTCCCTTGTGCTCAGGCAGACGATTCACATGACCTCCCAGCTCATTTGGCAGCACTTGGGAGAAATCTGGCCTTGCAATCATACTAAATGATGTGTTACCCTACACTTAATCTCCACCATCCATCAAAATTCAGGGGCCTTGGCCTCGGCGCCTCGACAAGAGGCCCACAGTACCTGGGTAGGATTTCATTCATGGAATGAATGCAAAGCCCCTAGTTCTCCATCCATCTCAGCCTTCTGTAAACAGTTAAAGACTGCAGCCAACAGCAAAAGAACTGCCAACCCAAATGAAGGCAGTGAGTCAGCAAAATAAAGACAGATGGCAATGGATCGACTGTAGCATAGACAGCAAGAAGCAAACCCTCCTTAGTTCTGACCAGATTGCCTCTCCTTGATTTCAAATGACCTGGTCCTCACACACAGCCCCTTGTGAGCTCTGCTGGGGTTAGAAGAAAGCATTTGTTCATGCAGGGTATGTGTGCAGCCACCACAGTATAAGAAAACACTGATTCAACCTAGGGTGTCCAGGTGGTTCAGGCAGAGGAAGGGAGATAGAAAGGACAGAAGGAAAGGGGACATTAATCAGGCTTTCTCTCAGCTGTTGCACCTCCCTCTCCTGAGGCCATTTCCTTTGATGGCCCTATTTTCAAGTCTTCTTCTCTGTTGCTTGTTGACTATACTTACTGTATCCCATATCTCAGCTTTTGAATACACCCTCATCACCATAGTTTGCATTGCTCTTGCCTATCAGTTTACTCAAGCTCAAAGTTTGGAGATGGCAAAAAGTTGAAATTGCATCTAAAGTGAATTTGGGGGATTGTATGTGAATTTCTTTTATCCATGTCTATGATGATGTATCTCCAGTACTTTATTTCCTAGAATATAGCCGGTGCTCAATAAATGTCTGTGGAATGAAAGAGAGAATGAATAAATGAATGAAAGCTTTGACACAAAGGTGGCCTTGGAGACCATAAATAAGAAAGGGCCCACTGGAGTGGGATACTTTGTTTAATTTTACTGTCTTTAATTATTTACTTAATCAAGGAGTCAATCAACAAGTCCTTCCTAGAATCCCTCAGCCATCAATATTTTCTGAAGACTCTGGAAAAGGCCACCTTCTTAAGCTGACCTATGTCTTCATGCCTGCTTCTTGTATTCCTAAAATCTTTGATAACTGGGGTTTTTTGGAAGGACTCCCAGCAAATAACAGCTGGCTTTCTATAATGAACAGTCCTTAGGGAAGTGGGATATTCTTAAGAAAATTTCCAGATAATTCTTGAATATGGGTAGGAATAGAGACAGAAATAAACACATGACCTAGCTGAGGAAAGGATTAGGCACCAAGACACTGTGGAGTAGGGAGTGGGGAAGGAAGCTGTTCCCACTCTATACCCAACTAGTCTACTACGCCTGCAAGTCTGCAGTTGGCCCAGAATCAGAATTGATTCTTCTCTGTCCTGACTTTTCCCAAGGCTACCTTAATATTATTATTCTAAAAAATAATCTATTGAGGTAGAAGTCACATACAATTAATTTAAACTGAAAAATTCAGTGGCATTTAATATAGTCACATGGTGGATAATCATATCCTCTATGCAGTTTCAAAAACATTTCCATCACTCCAAATTAAAATACTTTACCCATTAAGCAGCTTCTCCCAGTCCCCCCAGGCCCTGGAAACCATAGACCTGTGTCTTATTTCTATGGATTCACTTATTCTGAGTATTTCATATAATTAGAAGAATACAACATGCATCCTTTGAGTCTGGCTTCTTTCACTTAGCATATTATTTGCAAAGTTCATCCACATTGCATTATGTATCTGTACTTCATTCCTTTTTATTGCTGAATAGTATTTCATTGCCTAGACAGACCACACTTTGTTTCTCACTTAATTAGTTGATTGACATTTGGATTGTTACTACCTTTTGGCTATTGTGGATGGTGCTGCTATGAACATATGTGTGCATGTATAAGTTTGATTTCCTGGAGTATATACCTGGGAGTAGAATTGTGGTGTCATACAGGAATTCTATGTTTAACTTTTTAAGGAACCACAAAGTTCTCCTACCCTATTATTTTAATGCCTTTAAGGATGAATAAACACAACAATACACATGATCAATTCAAAGTCACCCGCATCTGTGAAGATTACCTAGTATTCATGGTTTTTCATCCCTTGACTCTGGGGGCAACCTCAGGATTCTTACATGTCTCAGTCAGTGCTTACTAGAGGAACAAATTCAGTGCAAGATAGACAAATATATAAGAATTTACAAGATTGGCTTACAATGGCCGCCTGCACAGTCAAGTGTGGAAAAGTGCAAAAGGGCTGTCTGTGCACTGGAGATCTGGAGGATCCAAAGGTCATAGGCCTGGAGCTCACTGTTGTGTGCTGTGGGAGTCTGTTCAGGTGGTTGAAGCATCTGCTCCTTGAAGCATCTGTTCTGGAAGCCAGGAGGTGGCGTCCAAGGTGAAGGTGAAGGCTGGAGCTCCTTGGAAGAAACAGGTGAGCCTTCCTTCTTTGTTTTCCTTTTATTCCATTCAAGTGACAAACCTATTGGTTGGTGTCACTCACACCCAGGGTGGGTCTTCAATCTTGGTAAATCCCTCAGCCACACCCCGAACTCTGCTGATCCAATTTAGTTGGGTGTTTCTTACTCAAATTGACACAATCAGGTAACTATCATATTACAGCTTCGAAGACATCTCCCCTGGGAGGGTGGGTTCTGAGAGGCCCAGCCAGTGATCGTCGGAGACTCATGGAATCTCCAGAGACTCATGGAATCTCCAGAGACTGGCTGCTTTGAACGGTTCTGGGACACCTTGTCCAACTTTTATTCATCCTTCCTTTTCCCTTTCTTTTCTTCCTTCATTTACGTAATAAATATTTCTTGCATCCCTATCACATTTTCAGTCATGTGTTAGATTTTGGGGGTACAGAGACTAATGAGATGCAGTTCCTATCTTTGGGGCCACTGCCAATGCTGAGGAGATGGTTCATGTTCAAGTCAAGTTCTCAGGTAATACAGTAGCCAAAAGGGTTCCAGATGTGGTCCCTGTGTCACACATAGATACCAGACTACAAGCTCCTCAACAGCAGGAACCACGTTGTGTTCTTACTACATTCCTAGGGCCTAGTACACTACCTGGAACACATTTGCTATCAGCAAACAGCCTCAGAAAGGGCAGAGGCAAATGCCTATCAACTGATAAATGGATAAAGAAGATGTGGGTTTTTTTATACAATGGAGTACTACTGGGCCATAAAGAAGAATGAACTTGAGATATTTATAGCTAAATGGATGCACTTTGGGACCATACTTTTAAGTGAAATAAATTGGACACACATGTATCAATACCACATTGTTTCTCTAGTGTGAGAAACTGAAAGTATAAATGAGGACCAAAATGTATAATAGATATTGTGAAATTGGAAGAAAATGTTGAAATGGATAGGGGAACTAGGAAGGAGGGTGGGGGGGAAGGAAGAAAGGGAAAGGAAAAAAATGAGGAAGGAAAAAATGGAAACAAAGCTTTTGTAAATAAGGAGGGGAGGGAGGTTGAAGGGAGGGCAGAGAAATAGGAAAAATTAAGAATCAAGATATATCATGTACAGGTACAGATTCCCTATGATGAATGTGATCATTATGTATACCTAAAATGTACCAATAAACTTAATTAATTAAAATATATATAAAAGAAAGGGCTGATTCAGAGTGCCTGGCAATGTCAGTTCATTGCCCTCCCCCAGTACCCCTGGGGCCCACAGGCAGGTAGCACCTAGGGCAGGAATGTGTCTTGATTCCACTGCCCTGCCTTCAATTTCAGAATGAGTTTTCGCTTGAAAGTGTTCCCTATATTTTTAGTTTCATGTTTTTCCCCTCAAAGAGAAGTCCATATCATGTGAGGAAATGAGACCATCTTTCGTAGGAAGGAAATTCACAGTGAGCAGGAAAGCCCACCGTCATCAGATTGACTTTTGTCTCTAGAAATAGTCTTCTATCACAGCATGGCTTAGGGTGTGGAGGCGAGGGCTGAGAAGTGGGCAGGAGCCAGCCCTACTGCTGATGCTATTGCATGATGTCAGTATGCCTCTTTCAGTTTGGTCTACTTTCTGCTTTCTTTGGACTTGATTGCTAACCACAGAAGTTTCCAGAAGAAAACCTAGGGTAGCAATGCATGAGTGTTACCAATTTCATATACTACTATTTTAGCTCACATTGTCAAAACACCTCCTGGACACGAGTAATAAAAGCCTACGGGGTCAATGGCAAGAGGAGGTCCTTGAGGGAAAAGATGACTACAGAGGGAAAGGTGTTTCAGATGAGAGTGGAAACAAGTGGAGTCAAAGTAGTGGATGACAATCCCTCACCCTTCCTGCAGAGAAGGAAAGGGCTCCAATGCAGGAACGCTGTTCTGAAACTGAGAAAGTCTAGGGCAATCTGGAGACTAACTTCAGATTTTTAGGGCTAGCTCTTGGCCATGTCCTCTTTGGGGGTGAACTTTCTAGATCCATGCCGGAGTGCAGAGGTGAAAGGGGCATGCGGCAGGACACCTCCTCAGGAGGTAATCACTGGAAGGACAAATTCAAAGAATTTTGACTATTTTAAAAGGCAAGAAAGTCTATCTAGGGCAGTGGTGGTGAACCTATAGCATCCATGTTATTTGTTTTTCTTTTAAGACAAAAGATGTTAATGTATGAGCTGTTTTGCTGTTTTTTTCTAAACTAAACCTCAGTATTGAAGTTTAATTGCAGTGTTGGCACTTTTCAATAAATAAGTGTGTTTGGGGTTGCAACTTGGGCTCTAAAAGGTTTATCATCACTGATCTAGGGTATTTGTCATTCTTCCTTTATATAAAAAAAAAAAGACCTGAAACCTCAGGAAACAGACTGTAGTGGATGCTCCTCATTAGATCTGCCTGCCAGCTCTTGGGTGGGCTGGTACCCTCAATAAAATTTTCATATAAATTCCTATGTTAGGTGCTTGGAGATACAATAATGAACCAGACATGGTCCCTGCCCTCAAGGAATTCGTAGTCCGATAGGGAACAGGGACAAACAGATCCCTAATTATAACAAGGGATGATAAGGGCTAGAAGTTTCTGAGGGAGGACAGAGGATGAGCATTTAAATCATTCTGGAGGGTCAGGGAAGGCTTCCTGAAAGGCATGATGCATAAACTGAAGAATGAGTAGGAGTTAGCCTAGTGAAAGGGAAGGACGAAAGGATAGTCCACACAGATGGGCTTTGTACGAGTAAGGTTTGCTGACAGAGATTGAAGGAATGATTTATAAAATTCACAACTGAAACCAGAAAGTTGATCAATACAAGCAGCTGACTCTTTGGAAATAACATTAACATAGGCAAAAGCCAGGAAGTTTTTTTTTTTAAAGGCACCCACTAAGGAATTAAATGAGACAGAGAAAGGGAGAAGGAGAGGAAAGGGGGAGAAGGATGGAAAGAGAGGAAAAGAGACAACTACATTTAGCATATATTAAAAAGTACAAGAGAATATTAAATATTATTGGTAATTGTCTAAGTCCGGGAATAGGTATAAAATCATAAATAATTGATATTTTGTATTAATATTTATGACAACAAATTTGGAGATTAGGTGAAATAGAGAATGTTCTAGGGGACTATATATTACCAAAATTGGCTTGAGAACAGGGTGAGAATCTGACTGCACCAACAAAATTAGAGAAGAAATTGAAATAGAATTGAAGATGCATACACTTTGGTCTTCTTAACATACACACACACACACACACACACACAATTTTAAACAGTAAATTGTACAGATCTGTTCAGGAACAGGAAGTAACTGTATTAAACTATCTCAAAACATTGAAAAAGATGGGAAGTTTCCACCTTTTTTTCCAAAGTTGTCATCACATTAATCGCAAATTGTGTGAAGACAGAAAAATAGCTATACAAAAACCATGAGTAAATAGTAACAAATCAAATCTTGCCCTTTTGAAAAAGAAGAATATAATCTAACCAAGTAGGGCTTATCCCAGAAATGCAAGGCTGGTTCATCATTAGAAAATATACCGATGTAGCTAGTTATATGTACATGTTAAAGGAAAAACTATGTGATCATTTTAGCAAATGCAACAAAAATATTTGAGAAAACTGAGCACCTATTTCCTCTGAGAAAGCACTAGGAAAACTAGGATTATAGGGAAACTTTAACTTGATAATGAGAATCTTCTAGAAAGCTATAAAAATTCCATATTTAAAGGGGTAGCAAGAATGGTAGTGTGGCTAACAGTCTCTGAATTTAGACAGTGGAAGTTTGAATCTTTATTCTGACACTTGTTAGTTGTGTGTTCTTGGACAAGTTACTTAGCTTCTCTGTGCCTACTTTCCTCATCTTTAAAATGAGAATAATAATATCAATCTCATAACATTAAAAAGATTAAATAATCTAATATTTAAAGCGTTCATAATAGTTCTTTGTACCCAGAAACACTACATATGTGTTTGTTAGCAAAATTTGAAACATTAGATATATCCTCCCATAAAGCCAAGAACAAGACAGGAAGGTCTAGTTTTATTGCTATTCTACTATAGAAGTACAACAGAATGAGAAAAGGAATGAATACTGCCAGAAAGGAAGGAAGAAAACTGCCAATATTTGTAGATCATATAGTCATCTGAGCAGCAATGAGCTCTGCCTCTGTCAGAGAGGAAGCAAAAGATGGGAATTATATTCTTTAAGACACTTACTGGGTATCAATGTTTCTTTCTAGGCTCTTCTACAAATTGAATATTGAGTCCACCATTGTCCCTTTATGTTCACTGGTCCACTTAACTCCCATTTTTCTTTCAACGTACCACCCCTTTCCAAGTCACCTAAACTCAATACTTTGAAATCCTCTTTGACCCTTCCTTTTCTTTCATTTCCCACATCCAATTATCTACTCTGTCCAATTAGTTAGCTCTTCTTCAAAAATATTTTTCAAATCATTTCTATTATTACTCTCATGTTTCCTATCCGGGCCCATATCAACTCATAACTGAATGAATGGGTTACCCCAAGCCCCTCTCCAAGGATACTATGGACTGATCTCCTTCTAAGACAACAGTCTTCAAGTCACTATCTTGCTCATGAGTCTGCTGGCTTTTTATTTCCTATCACATCCAGTCTCAATTCCTCTGCTCAGTGGTCTTTCACTGTCTAGCTGCACTCAGCCTAACAAAGTTTATTGTTTTCTGTACCCTTAATATGTACCCTTGGCATTAGCAATATCAGAATGCTCAATATACTCACACACTTCCTTTTAAGTTCAGTGTCTGGGTTTAATTCAGTGCCTGGTTTGTCCTGTCCTTCCCTTGGAGTATCTCCAAATCTTCCCCATTCTTCAATGGTCAGTTTCAATTGCATGTTAATGAAACCATCTGTTGAACACTTAACTATATGCCAAGTACCGTGCTTCTTAATTAATTTATTAATTTTTATCATATTTTATGGATCAAAGACAGTAATTTGCTCATGGTTCACATTGCTAGCAGCAGTGGGTCTGGAATTCAAAGTCCTGTTTATTGCCCAACCCCAGAGCTCCTGCTCCTATTTACCCCTCTGTTCTGAGAGTGGACTGTTTTTTCTGACCCTGTCAATTCTTCCTAACCATCTGTGTTGGCTTTTTTTTTCAGTGTTAGCTGCTATGCCTTATTGTGTAATGTGTACAAGTTTAGCTGCCAGCAAAACTATAAGCTCTTGGTGGTCAGGGTCACAGCTCACACTTCTTTGTGTCTCCCTCCAGCCACAGTGGGCACTTGATCAATTGGTAAATAGATCAAATACAGCTAAATACAAGGGGGTGGTTGTAAACTATGGTTAATGCTTAAATTTAATGAAAAACTTATTACAGTAAAAGACATATTGCCAAGAATGATGGGATAAGTATATTTGAAGCAAGAGGGAGTATTTTTAATATTGTGACAAGGATTAATGGCAATGTGTCTTTTATAGTAATACATTTAAAAATTTAATCTTTGACTCTATTTTTGATCACTCTTGTTAATCAAACATTTACAGCAGTTTCTGTCAAGTACAAACATTACAGTATATTCTCATCCACCTTATCTACCAGATCTGGCACCAGGCAGCTTCTGGCTCTTTGCCAAAGTCCAAAAAAACCACGAAAAGTAAACACTTTGAATAGATTCAGGATATCAAGGCAGCTACAACAGCACAACTAAAGATACTCAGGAGGACTTTCAGAACTGCTTCAGAAAATGGAAAGAAAGATGGGATACGTGTGTTCAAAGTGAGAGAGTATTTTAAGGGAAATTAATGGCAATGTGTCTTTTGAAGTAATAATTAAAAATTAAACATTTACCATATTTTCCCACCATACCTTGTACATAGGAATTTGGTCTTAGTAGTCAGTCTTGAAGATAGTAAGTTTGAATAGTTTGAAGATAATACAAGCCCTCCCCATTCAAAAGCCTGGGTTTTCATTCCAGGAAGGGAAATGAGAAGTAGAACTAGTAAATTTCTCAAGATGCCCCTCCAGGTCCCCCTATCACTCCCTGATGCTCAGGCTTTTCTCTCCCTAGCTTAGGTCAATGTCTGATGACGAATCTTCCTTTTACATAAGGATCGAGCCAGGTCAGGTTCTGTTAGCCTGTGAAAATGGAGCCAAACCTGTCAACTTACAATTGTGCAAACTCGGATTCTTGGGAACATTCCAAAAGTGAGCTAAGGAAAACCTAATAATTGTACTACCTACCTCACAGGGCCATAGTGAGAATCAAGTGAGATAATGGATAGGCTCACACTTTAGAAAACAGTAATGAAAAGCAATTTTCACCTTGAACCCAGAGGAGAGAAATAGGAACAAATATCTAGACCTTGGCCAGGTAAAGGGTGAGTCTCTTCTAAAATTCTCAGATTTACCATTTCCTAGTGGTTGCAAGACTTGCTTTCTGGCAGTTCTTGAGAAAATTCATTTTATCATGAGATTTCTGCAGCTATGTCTGAATTTATCCTTGACTCCCCCTCTTTCTTTCATTACACTTACTCAGCTAGTCCACAATGCTCTGGGGGCTTTCAAAAGATAAGCTAACTTTTCCTTCTTTTGATTCCTTGAAGAAATAGCATTTTTCTGGAGGATTATATTTAGATCTCAAACCTCTCTCCCAAGAGTAAGTGACATAGGGAAAGCACACTCTTTTGCTTGATGTGCTCTGGGGATGATCTAGAAATGATGGTAGCCACTAGATGTTACTAAATAAATAAGTGCTTTTCTTCTTCCCCCAGAGAGACCAAATTCCCCTAGAATTCAAGTGCTGAGAGATTCCAGAGAATTTAGGAGTCTAGGTTGGAGGAAAGTTAGGGGTTAGAGTTAGAGAAGAGAGTTTTGGTTCAAAAGATTCCGATTCTCAAAGTGAAGGACTTTGGGCGGGGGGAGCCAGGGGAGAGTGAGCTCAGCTTGGACAGAGAAGAGGAAAGAGTGCCGAATGTGCAGGGATCTTGGCCAAAGGGCCTTGGATCAAGAATAGACTGAGCTTGCAGAGGTAGCCAAAGGTATTCAGACCAGGGAATTGAGCAAGATTTATTGCCTAAGTTGGCTTAGACTGGACAGAGCTTGGCTTTGGGTCTATTTTATGTTAGGCGTGCATACATACCTCCTTAAAGTGGAATCTTCAGATACGGAGCCATCACCCTCAGCAAAATGTGGACAAAGAGACACAAACAGCAGCTGTTTGTGTCATGAGTGTGGACAGAACCCAACAAGCAAAGCAATGAAGAAAATACCTAAGCCTTTGAGGGTAACTATGTAGGGAGGCAGTTGAAGCCTCCTTGTGTGTTCCTCATAGATCCAGGGCTACTGCATATGCTACCTGCATTCGAACAGTAGGCACTCAGCAGACTTGGGAGGTGGCCAGAGAGCTCCCACTGTTCCCCATCCCACGGACTCCTAGCCCACCAACTTCTGTGTGCCACATTTCACTGCTCCACTTCTGTTACCAGAACACTGACTCTCGTGAGCTGCTAAGTTGAACTGAGGAAACATTGTGGACTGTGTGTGTGTGTGTGAGGGAGAGAGAGAGGCGGGAGGATGTTAAGGGGAATCATGAGTGGCCCCAGCCTCAGCCCCTCTGACTACAGGCTTCAGAGGGAGCCCGTGCCTATGAACTTTGCTTGACTAGTCTGCCTAATTGAGAGAGATGAGCCTAGACCCTCTGTCCCACACGCCCTGTTATGATAGGCAGTGAAGCAAATCATTTGGGCAATTGTCTGGCATTAATGGTCTAGAAAAGTGTCCTCTCTTGCTTGAAAGGAATATCCAAGCATGTGCTTACTGTTTAGTTTTCCTGGAAAAATAATTTATCTGGCACACTACAGAGAGTGAATTTGCCTTCAGTAAAGGATTGTGACATACGTGTAACCCTTGTGGCCTCTCTACCATTCCCATGGCTGAAAAGTTTGCACTCAATGTAAGAACAGCTAAACATCTGCTAGGAAAAGGTTTTAGTTTTTACTAAACAAACAAACAAACAAACAAACAAACAAATAAACTGTGTCCTGCAAAGGAAAATAGAGATATGCTACGGGGCAGCTCTTTAGGGGTAACTCAGCAGTCCATCAAAATTCAGAGATTTCTGAGGGATAATGCAAAATAGAAATCAGGTCTGACCACACAGTATTACAATTCTAAGCATAATGAGTAATGTCACCTGGACCCTTGGAATTCTGGCTGTTAGACATTCATCCCTTTCTAAGACCTTATGAGTCTTCTGGAGTCATGTGAGGAAGAATAAAATATGCCTGATAGGAAATCATACTTTCCATCAGCTGATAACAGCCATCTCTTCAGTGAAAACAAAGATCCTTGGGATCAGACAGAAGGATCTCTAGTAATAGAAAGAATAGGATGCCTGAGTGGCAAAATGGGACAAAGGAATGAAAGGGGAAAATGAGGATGCCAAGACATGCAAATTTATGACATCCTAGATGAAAGGAGCTTCAAAGGCTACCTATAGCAGTGTCTTTCAAGAAGACTTCTTAATGGATAAAGAAGATATGGCTTTTGTATACAATGGAGTACTACTTGGCCATAAAGAAAGATAAATTTGAGACATTTGTAGGTAAATGGATGCATCTTTGGACCATACTCTTCAGTGAAATAAACTAGACACACATGTTTAAATATTGCATTATTTCTCTGGTGTGAGAAACTGAAAGGATAAATAAGGACCAAAATGGTGACAGATATTAGGAAGGAGGAAGAAAATGTTCTAATGGGAAGGGGAGCAAGGGAGGAGGAGGGGGAGGAGAAAGAAGGGAAAAGGGAAAAAAGAGAGAATAGAAGGAAAAAATGGAAACAAAGCTTTTGTAAATAAAGAGGGGAAAAAGGGTTGAAGGAAGGGGAGGGGAATGGGGAAAAAGACGATCAAGACATATCATGTACAAGGACAAATTCTCTATGATGAATGTGAACATTATGTATATAAAATGTATCAATAAAATTAATTTTAAAAAAGATCTCTTTAATGATATTGGAATCCTTCACTCAAACACAGAACACCATTATGCACCCAAAAACCCCATTGTGCATACAAGCGAGGCTGCTTTGGTTAAAAAAGAAGCGAGAATACTAGGGCTCTGTCTACCCAGGCTCTCTGTTTCCTTACTAGGCTGAGGGAGAAGAGAGGTAACTCACACTCAGCCAAATAGTCGAAACCAATGGTTCAATATAAACTTTGTGAGCCAGTTTGTTAAATACAGCCATTATTAAAATTAAATTATGACCTGAGTTTGATCCCCGGTACCGGAAAAAAAAATTAAATTACGAAACCTTACAGTTAAGTTATAATAAAGATAAACCAAATGCTGTCTCAAAACTCATCACTTCCTAATTGCTTTGCAACAGTTCACTATTATCAATGCTCTTGCATTCCCAGCTACTTTACTATGGTGCACTGGTGCATGTCTCTTCCCAGCTCCTTGAGCAGTGACGGCATGGGGGGAGTTCAAAGTGGCCCTGGCGGGAGGATTTACATTGCAGAAATCCACAAATTCTATAAACCAACACTCTCCTCCACCCCCACTGGGAAAGCCATCGTTAAACATTTACCAGCATACCACTGACTACCCCTGAGTCCTGACTTCTCTGGAAGCTATCCTTCCAACCGTGAGAAATGCTGCGTAGAACTCAGTGGAAGAGGAAATGCATCAGAGTGACCAACCATTATCCCAAACACATGTGCCTTACTCTGTAGGAGAGAACTGCAGCTGTGGTAGGGGCCCACACCAGACAAAAGTGTGTTAAATAACATGGTGTATGAGAAACAACAGGGCGACAACAGCATGGAATGACAGCTGACATTGGGAAGTGCCAGCATTATAATCTTGAGCCTCTTATGATGAGGGCAAACAGCCTGACTTATGCATGAGAGCCTCAAAGACCTCACTGTATCACAGCACAGCATAGTTCAGGAACTGAGAGTGTTCATCTGAGGAGCATCTCGAGGTGAGCTAAATTTCAGGCAGAACACTCCACAAAAAGGCTGCCGGACTGTTCTATCCACTGGTGTGTTCACAGTACCTAACACAGTGCTTGAAGGCCCTTAATAAACAAATACCTGTTTAAAGAATGAAACGCATTTTTATAAGCAAGCTCCTTGTCTACCTCACCACCATTTTCAGAAAAAGTATTTAGAACATTTTAGTTTTACAAAGCAATGGAATATGAATGGATTTTGAAAAACTATATACCCCAAGCTGACTTTCAAAAGTACTGATACTAAGGGAGGGCACGTGTCTACTATTGGTAAATCATTGGTGTGAGACCACTAATGTCCCAGTTAGGGCTGAGAAGCAGGAAATGACTTTATCAAGATGGAGAGCGGGCTGCCAGTGGCATGACGGCGCCCTTTACTGCTCCTATTCCAAACGTCTCTGGCTTCTCTCTTTTCTCTCTTCTGTGCCTGCTCTCTTCACTTTCTAGTCTCTCGTCCTCCCTACCTTCTGCCTCCTTCTTCCTTTGCCCTCTTCATGCCCTCAGCCTGCCAGTCATCCCCCACATGGCCCTCCCCACCCACCCAAACACACCGAGCCAAGGCTTGCCCCTTTACACCCAAACAGTGTCTTTAGTAGACAAGTCTCTTTGGCTCCAGTATTTATGAAAGAAAACTCACCTAGAGCCAAATACTTCCCTTTTCTCATTTTTCAATTGGTACTGGTGTGGTGTGTGTGTGTGTGTGTGTGTGTGTGTGTGTGTGTATCCCAAAGGACTGTGCTGTGCCCAAGTCTTCTTTTATGCTTGTATATCTTTACAACCTAATTTGGCCTATCTTGAGTTTATAGCATTGCAGAAGAGCTCAAGTATATTTCCTGATTTTAATTATGCCTTTTTGGGTTACAATGACCCAGATGCAACCAGCTAGCCAGTTCAGGCAGACTGCAAAAGGAGCCTAGGCCAGTATCACTGGGTTAACTGAAAGCTTTTGTCAGAAAAAAACCAAATCGGCAGATCATACGAATCAAGTCAGATGAGGAGTTGCCATGTCAGTCTTTCACTCTCTAGTACCACGGTCGATGATCTGACTATTGTTCTTCAGGGACATTTTGGGGTCCTTAGAAAGGATTTTGTGGCTGTGGCCAACCTAGTGAAATGTGTGATTTCTGTTCTATGGTTCTGTAGGCAACTTCCCCCAAGTGCGTGACGAGGCTGGACCCTGGCCAGGCTGCCTCTGCCACGGACCCATCCCAGGCCACCTCAGTTGCAAGTCCGCAGGGAGAGACAAGCCAGAAGTGTGCGTGACTTAGGAAAATTAACCTGAAGGAGTTTAAATGGGCCCGCTGACTTCCAGGAGCCCTGCTACTAAATAGGTGAGCAGTGCTGGCCAAGTAACATTTAATACACTCACTTTAGCACCTGGCACATAGTTTGGGCTTTAGAAAGTATGAGGAGTGATTAAAAGTAAAATAAAAAATAAAACTGTGGAATTCTTAAGAGATATGGCAGAGAGGGAATAAAATAATCCAAGAACTGGGCATGGTGGTGCAGGCCTGTAATCCCAGTACTCTGGGAGGCCAAGGCATGAGGATCACAAGTTTGAGCTCAACCTAGGACCTAGTGAGACCCTTTCTGAAAATAAAAATTAAATAAAGGGCTGGGGATGTAGCTCAGTCCTGAGCTGGCCATGGGTTCAACCCCCAGTACCACACACACATAAAAGCAAGCAAGAGCTTTCAGGCCTGATCCCTGATCTATGAAGCTCATGGCTGGTTGTGGTTCATCAGTTTGTGCCACTGAAAAACAGGGTATGTGGAAGTGACTCTGGGCTAGCAGGCTCACTGAAAATTCAAAGCATGCACATGGTACAGGTGAGCTAAGAACAGTGTTAGGGAATCCGAAACTGGTGACGGCTTCCTGTGCCCACAATCATCAGACGCAGTGTGTGCCTGTGAAGAATCTCAGCCCTGACCCCTCCAGCACTTGCTGACTTCACCTCTCCCTGGGCCCCACAGCTCACCTCCTTCATGAATTCCTGAAGGATTCCTCCAGCGATTCAGGGGTCAAGTTGCCAGGCCCTAGGACTTCTTGGCACCTTTTTGCTCTGCCTCACCGGCTCACCCTCCAACTTACACCAAAACCTAGACCCAGCACAACACCTTTCTGTGTTTGGCTTTTTGTTTGTTTGTTTGTTTGAGCTTTTTATGTGTAAAGCTGATCTCAAAAGATTGGTGACCCTTTTTCTACTTCTGAGATGCTTTGGTTTAGGGAAGACAGGGGAACTTCGATGCTTCATACTGAATGACGAAGCAATGGGGGTGCTCTAGCACTGTGAGTCTGTCAAATGACTTTGAGACGTTACCTAGCCCCAATTCAGAAGGTGAGTTAGATGCACAACTGGGTTTTCTAGGACTCTCAATGATGTACTTGGGGAGTCAACGCACAGCTTCACGAGTCTGTGGATATGCAAGGTCCCACAGACCTCTCTGGCTGTTATCTGAGTATTGGTCTTGCAACATTGCAGCCTGCCTAGGTTTGCAAGCTGTGCTCACTTAGCTGAGAAAAAAAAAAAGGGAAAGGAATCCAGTCATTTTTTTGGTCAATTTTGCCAGTGCTTTCATTTTTCAGGCAATTTCAGTTCAATCCCAGATCTGGTTTCTGGAGTCACATTTCCCCCCAGTCCCTTTCATTTACAGGGAGGAGTTGTAGGGCCGAGGACATGATTTAAATTTGCTCAGGTGCTGAAAGTTAGGGAGGGTTTTCCTATTCAAAGGTGCACATGCTCTGGAAATGTGATTCCCATGATTACAGGAGGAGACAGTCATCTTTGTTGGGAGGGGCTGAAGGTGGAAGCTCTTCTGGGAGTTTATAGGCTCTGTCCTGGACTTTAGCATTTATCTGGTGTTTTGCCTTCTCCATCTATTCTCAGGCCTTTAACAAGAGCCATTAGTGCAACTTCCACTCTCCCTCTCCATGAAGCCTTATCACTGGAGCTCCAATTCTGTTTCTCCAGCTGATTAGGATGGCTTTACCCAAGCTTGGAAGTTGGTTAGAAAAATACTTGAGTGATTCTAATGATCAGGCAAGTTCAGGAAGCTCAGGCATTTTTTTTCTATCCAGATGCCTCATTACCACCCCAAAGCATGATATGATTAAAACCATACTGCTCCCAAAAGCCATTCCTCCTAAAAACTGTGCTGAAAGAGTGAGGCAGGGCTACAGGTGGTCAGATGGAATCATCTCTAAGAAGGCTCATCAGGTAAAAAAAAAAAAAAAGCAAGCTGCCAACATTACAGTGGAAGCGTGCTTAATGGACCTCTGGGAAGCCAACTCTCAGGGTTAAGGGATGTGCTCCGTGTCCTGCATACAACACAGTGCCTGATGCCCACAGCATGCAGGATGGGCTTGGATGCCTCTCCCTAGGGGACTCAGGCACTTCTACTTTAAGTGTTTTTAATTAACTGACCAACTACTCCCCTGATTGCATAAATAAGCGATACAGTCTATTGTGGCTAGCAAAAATATTTATAGCATGAACCCATCTACTTACAACAAAAGATCTACAGATACATACAGGCCTGTAAATGCAGATAAAATGTCAATAAATGTAAATAGTAGTTGCTTCTGGGAAGGAGTAGGAGGTGTCTAGGGTAGGAAGTTCCCTCCATACCATTTGTACTGCTTTTATATTTTGCAACGTTCATGCATTATTTTTCCCATATTTTTATTTTGAAAATTTCAAACTGAAAAAATAGAATAATGAACACGTAACTCCAAGACTTCACAACATGTCAACATATTTGCTGGATAGTTCTGTTGCTATCAGTCAATACGTGTGTGTGTGTGTGTGTATGTGTGTGTGTGTATATATATATATATATATTTTTTTGGTACTGAGGATCGAACTCAGGACCTTACGCTTGCAAAGCAGGCGGCAGAACCACTGAGATAAATCCCTGGCCTATATTTTTTTAAATACTTAAAAGTCACAGGCATCGTTTCCCACTATTCCTAAATTGTTCAAAATGACTCTCCTAAGAATATATGCTCCCTCTTAATTACACACCATTATCACATCTAAGAAAATAAAAATTAATCTATCATCTACTTTCAGTCCAAATTCAGATTGTCCCAATATCTCCCAAATGTCCTTTATGTATTTTTTCAAAACTCAGAATCAAAAATCAAGATTTATGATTGCACTTACTTAATGTCTCCTTAAGATCTTTAATCTAGAACAGCAAGCGTGGTCCCACTTTTGTGTGTTTGTGTCTGACATTGACTTTCTGAAGAGTCTGGGCTAGTTGCCTTGCAGACTATCTCATATTCTGAATTTAAATAAAGAGACTTAGTAGTAATAGTGATAAAAGCAACCAGGTCCTGTTTTATATAAACAGCAACCTTAAAATGAGCTCATCTCCCTAATATCTCTGGCAGCGACAGCACTTGGATTTCTGGGCCCCAGACTAGCTCCTATCACCACCACCTCTGTTCCCCATTCCCTATATTCAGTCAGCCCCCAAGTCTGTCATCTTGGCCTTTGACATGCCTCGTATTCCTCATATTAGTCCTCTTATTCCTCGTATTTCTTCTCTGGTCCCATTCTGCCTGTACTTGGGTCAGGCCCTTAATCCCTTACTCCTAAATTATACAACTATTTCCTAACTGACTCCTATAGCACCACAATCTCCCTCAGAACATTTTTTGTGGATACAGAAAAAACTGTCCCATGGCCTTCACCATGTCTCTCATCTCTGAAGAGCCACCCTGCTGTGAACATGGCCCTCAACATCAGGCAGAAACAGATCTCTACTTAATCCCACACTGACAGCTACATGCTGAGTGGCCTTGGAGAGTTCATTGGGTTTAACTGGTCTTTCATTTTCTCATCTGTGGGAGGGGAATAACAATTGTGCCTTCTCTCAGGTGTGACCAGCCTGCCTACCCTGGCTCCCATTTCTTTTAAACATTCCTCTGAATTTTGCCCCTTACAGTCCGAGCAGCACTTTCTCCTCTAGGAAGACTCCCCAGCCACGGCAGCTCTCTTTCTCTCTCTGGATCTCCATAGCATGCAGAGTCTACAGGGAATAATGTGGCACAGACTTGTTCTATTGTCCACTCACATACGTGCTCCTCTTATCTGCTCCTTAGAAGGCTTAGGGCACCTTGAGGGCAGGAGTCATCTATCCATCGTTTCTCCCAGGGCCTCCAGAGCTAGTGCTCTGCTGAATGTGAGAAGATACTTTCGCGATCTTTAAAATCTTTCTTTTAACTAAGAGAATATGCTCTGATCATCTCTGATTCTTCTGGGAAGCAAAGGGCCAAGGACTGAGACCATCATTCAAATTGTCACAGGAATTGCTCCTATTTCAAGAGACCCATTAAGCAGCCAGTGCTTTAAATATATATTATATTTGAGTCCAGTTGAATAGATGAAGAAACAGAAACCCAGAGAGGGTGACTTGCCCAGGATCGGCTAGCTATTGACTGCTCAAGCTGGAATTCGAACCCAAGTTGGTCTGAAGACAGAACCCATATCTTTCCTTGCTGCCTCTGTAGCAACTATGAACACCGTATGGATGGAAAGAAGGAGAGAAGAGTTATTAAAGCCACTGGAACCTGGACAAAATTTATTCTAGTGCTCTCCTTTATAAATGAGGATGCCTACTTGAAGGTACCATGGTGTTCCCAGTGATGGGGAAGCTGCCGTGAATCTGTCTCTTCTCAGAATCAAGCCCTAGAGGCAGGCTTGTCTATGGGGCCACAAGAGAGAGAATGCAGCAGTGCAGCTCATAATGGAAACAGATTTAGGGTCCTTGTCTCTTTCTCAAAGGTCCAGAGTGACCGTCTGGGTTAATGGAGATGCCTAGAGGGTGAAAAGTAATGATAAAGAGGTAAGTAGGAGAACAAAAGAAAGGAGAATGATAAGATGATAAGTTAACTGGGAAAAAGCCAGGAGATTCGATTGTACACTATGTGGTCAGGGGAACCTCACATGAATTCCTAAAGAACACCCCATGTAACTGGGGAGCGGTGTGTTTGCATGTATATGATATTGATTTTGTATGTATGTGTGTGCCCGTGTGTGTTCAATCTTTGGATTTAAATAAAGAACAGACAAAATTCAGAGTCAAAATTGGCCTCCTTCTCAGCAGCCACTTCATCACCCCCATGTCACATTTCCCAGCTGGAGGGCAATAATTGCAGGGCCTCATCTGGCCTCATCTGGGAAACACCAGGGTCTTCCTGAATCGTCATACCATGCTGGCTGCCAAGGCATAAGGTGACCTCAGCAAAGCCTTCATACAGGCCATGTGCATACAGTCATAAAACCCCAAGAGAATGTGGCAACAGAGACAGAACTGCTGGGCTTGCCAAATTTCCAAAGGGAAGAAGGAACTTGCTGCGTCTGTATTTGCCCCCAGGACTGGAAAAATATATCTCAGTCACTGGAATTGAGGGATGGGGGTGGCCTTTACCTTCATAGGAGAAGCACTGTTTATACAAATACTGCTGATGGCCTGATATATGTGTGCGTCTTCATATAAATAGATTTATACACTTACATTGGCAGATTGCATCAGTTACCTCCTGCTGACCATTTTGCTCTGGTTCTTTAAAAACACCGGTCCGAGGGTCAGAATATTCTATCTGTGTCCTCTGCAGTATTTCTTGGTATTTCACTTAGAGAGTAAAAGAAGTCCACATGTGCTGCTCACCCTTGAGATGGTCACTGATTGAATTCAACCCACTTTCATTTGTTAGAAGCTTCATTGTGGGGACCCAGTTCATTCCTAAGAACAAAGAGGGTGTGTTGGAGGTGGGGGTCACATCATGGTAGTGAGAATTCTTAGGGAAACCAGGCAGTAAGCTGGGCACTTATAGTGCTTGCTGTTGACAATGTAGTCTTTCATTTTTTAATTCAGTAAAGACATGTGCAGTGTATCAGGCCCCATGCTAGGCATAGGGAATGCGCAAGCAAATAAAACCTACCCTGAAGCTGAGTGTGGTGGTGCATCCCTATAGTCTTAGCTATCTGGGAACCTGGGGCAGGAAGATCACTTTGAGCCCAGGAGTTCAGGGCCAGCCTGGGCAACATGGTGAGATTCAGTCTCAAACAAACAACCTATTTCTCTTTCTTCAAGGAATCTAACTTTTGTCCTGGGTTTGCTCAAGGATCCCACCACCAAATGAGAAAAACAATGTTCAAGATTGCTGGTCATTATGGTTGATGGAGCTGCTGTAGGAAACTCCTTCTCCACACCAAACACATTGTGTTTTGAAACATTTAAATATGTAGTAAATATTAATAGTGAAAACAAATACATTCTACTGCCAGAAATAAAGAGGGAGCTCAAAGCCGCAGCAGTGAGAGGAGTTTTGGTTCCCAGCCTCCACAGGAATCTAAAGCGGATGTCCAGTCCTGTGCGCAGGGTCTTAGTGCAGGCTGGGGACGGGTGTGGGGCAGCTGAGCTCCTAGAGAAAGGCAACAGCAGGAAGGGCCGAGCCGTCCGTGGGGATGGGGGAAAACACAGCTCACAATACGCTGGCCTCTTCAAGTTAAGGGTGAGGAGTTGTAGAACTCAAGGTACGCATGACTCCAAGGTAAAACAATTCCTGCCAAGTAACACATTTTTAAAAGATTTCCAGAGGTGTTGCAAACCACAAGTCCTCTGTAACTCCCTGTCTTAATATCAGGCTTTGAAGTTTGCACGTATGTCATCAGTCTTCCTGGGAGAAGCTTAGCATCTTAGCTCAGCCACTGCTTTACTATAAGAGCTCAAAAGCCCGGCATGGTGGCAAATGCCTGTAATCCAGCTACTCTGGGAGGCTGAGGCAGGGGATCTCTGATTTGAGCAACTTAATGACTTAGCAAGACCCTGTCTCAAAGTAAAAAATAAAAAGGGACTGGGGATGTAGCTCATTACAGTGGACCCTCGAGTTATGACTGGCCTGACCTACAAACAACTTGGGCTACAACTGGAATTTTAGTTTTAACTTACAACCAAAGTCTTGAGTTATGACCCAAATGCCAGCCACTTGTGCTTGCAGATGGTCTCAGATACAGATTTAAACCTTAAAGAGTTCTGGAAGGAATTTTACAACATCCTTTCCTGCATGAGGTTAATTGAGACATCCTGGGTCATGTCTCTAAGAACACTGAAGTCTGCCTGGAAGAAAGTGTGACCTAAAATTATACAGGAGAGAGACTTTGAAGGTAATTGTTCAACTTGAGTTATAGACAGCCTTTGAGAATGAATTGAGTTCATAAGTCAGAGGTCTACTGTACATAAGACAGTCCAGTCCTTAGTACTGAAAAAAAAAAAGAATTCGAAAGTGCCCAGTTCTCGTGTTTTTCATGTAGACCAATGTTTCTTAATTTTTATTATTATTTTTGTTTGTTTGTTTGTTTGTTTTTGGTACCAGGGATCGAACTCGGGTCCTTAGCTTTCAAGGCAGGGGGTGGAACCACTGAGCTAAATCCCCAGCCCTCTCAATTTCTATTATTATTTTTGCCTTCTTCCCCCATAGGCTTCTTGGACATTTCCCCAAATCACCTCGCCCAATTATATTTTAATATCAAAGACATGCTACCTACATCTTTATGTACTGTGTGCATACCCCTCCGGCTTTATTCCAGCATCATACGGGCTGTTCCCATCACGTGGGAGAGAGGCTGTTCTACTTTCTTGTGCCTCTTCCTTTGCTTGGTTGAACATCCCATCCTGAAACTCCCAGAACAATCAGGCCCCTGTCGTATGATCTCCTTTAAGGAACTTAGGAAAACTGTAAGAAAAGAATGACTTGTGTAATTCTTTATTCAGTGGGGATCACGTCTCTTTCACATTCTGCTGTGTCCCCAGGGCTCAGCACGCTGGCTGGCAGGTAGCAGATCTTTATATAACTGAATAAATGAATGAGTACAATGAGTGGCATTACCTGAGCAGATGAGGGGAAAATCACAGCCTTGGGAGGGACCTTGGAAAGCTATTTTAACTCTTCCCCAGTTTATGAGCAGAACTATTGTGTAGCTACTTCTGAAAGAGCAAACTCGGTGCTTTTCTTAAAACCACACTATTGTAGTTCCTCTTTCCTTTAAATAGTTCTCATTATTTGGAAGCAAAAGGTGGTCAGGAAGCTGTTGAGAATAGAGACAGACCTCTTTTTGAAAATATGTAAAAATAACATCTAAAATCATTTCCTATTTTAAAAGAGCCAGGGAAACTGCCAGCTTCAAAGAAACCCTGTCGTAAATCTTTTTGTTACAGGGAAGAATAGAGCAAATTGAGTGAAGATTCTCTTTTTATTCACCTCCCCTCCAAAAAAAAAATTACAGATTTTGGGGTGGTTACAGTGATGTGCTGATACTAACTCATGAGAGCAAATTAGTAATTTTGAGACCTGGTTGTGAAATAAGGCCATTGTTAAAAATCTATTAATATAAATTTACAATTAAATATATCATTATTTTAAAAACAGCAAATATTCCAAACTCATCTCTTCTTAATTATTTTATTATCCTTTACTATCACCCATGCTCTGGAGGCGACTTCTTCCTGTTTTATCTATATGGTGGAAATACTACCTAATGCTTTGCTATTATGCATCTTTTCCCAGAGGCACATTTAGTGAGGTCAAGTTGGTAGCTTGTAACTGGCCATGGTAGGAGGATTTGCACAACAGAAATTGGCAAATGGTACAAATCAGACCTTAATCTATTGTTTTGCTGATTGTTTTGACCAGGGGTCAGAGAACTTCCACCCCCAGCCTGTTTTTGACAGCCCACAAGCTAAGAACATTTTACATTTTTCAGGGCTGTAAAAAAATGAGAGTATGTTGTCACAAAGCTAAAAGTATTTACTGTCTGGCTCTTTATAAAAAATGTTTCACAAACCATGTGCTAGGCTTAAGAAAGTGATGGAGAGAATGTTAATAGCACAGACTAAACTTAAAATTGTGTCTCTGTAGCAATTACATTGTAAATAGCACACAAAATTGAGGAAACTTTCTTCCAATACTTTAAAACTATTATCTGATTCAGAAAAGTTACTTTCAGCCCTGATGTGAACCAGAGACGTTAGATTCACACATGCTGGGCCTGGTGGCACTTGCCTGTAATTCCAGCACTCAGGGTGGGGGGCTGAGGCGGGAGGATAGAAAGTTTGAACCCATCCTAGGTTGATTTAGCAACTTATTGAGACCCTGTTTCAAAATAAAAAAATAAAACAAAGACCTGAGGATGTAGCTTAGTGTGAAGGCTCTGGGTTCAATCCTCAGTACGGCAAATAAACAAGTAAACACACCCAAAATACACCACAGAAACAAACCCCACGCATTTGTTAATTGCTACACACCACCCCAGGCTGGCTATGGACATAAGAGTTAGGCAAAAATTGACTAACACATCCTATTGGCCATATAAAAGTCACAATGTGGTGTATGCTATTATTTGTAAGTTGTATGCTACACATTTATAATAAAGATACATATGTGTGTACACATGTACTTTCTTTTTTCAGAAAGCAAGTTTTCAAGCATTTGCCAGAACACTCTGGTCATATCTTCAGGAAAGACAAAGCTCTGTGAGGATTCTTTGGGTCTTTGAGCAGGTTCACAGACTTCTGTCTTTGGCTAGGTCTTAACAAATCTCCTAATCTGAGCATGAATACACATCTGAGTTGTCTTCAACTCAACTGAGTTGAGCTACAAGCTCTAACCCTCTTTGTCTGATCACGGGGAGAGGGAGGCAGGCCTCAAGTTGCCTGGGAAAGTCCTCAGAAAAGATAACATTGCACTTTGGTGACAAATTTGTTGCTTCTACAGATAACATCCAAATTTTGCCCTCAAGAAGGACCATTCAACAAGGACATTGGTTTTTATGTTTTCCTCTAAGTAGTCATTAGTACAAATTAATAAATCTTTGTCCTGGGGAACATTGGGCTATATTTTATCTTTGTTCAGCTAACACAGAAAAAAAAGAGTGCATTTCCTTGGGTCCAGGATAGAAAGAACAAAAAACTTTGAAGTTATATGCACCTGGCTCATGTCCCTAGGTCCTACTAAGGACACAGAGCACCACTTACATGCATGAGCAGAGTATAGGTCAGTGAGTCCTTGCTTTCTCTGGCAGGAGGGAATTTGGAAAACTCTAGAACAGAAGTAGTCACCTGGAGTTCCCTGGAGGGGCTGTTAAACACTCATGCCAGTCCCCATCTTCAGGGTTTCCTATCCATCAGGTCCAGGCTGGGGATGAGAAACCGCACTTCTAATGAGCTCCCAGGTGATGTTCCTGTGGTTGCTGCTGGTCTGGGGGCTGCACTTTAAGAACCAGTTGTCTAGGAAGAAAACCCCAGTGTTCCAGCTACATGGTTCTGATTATAATCACAGATGATGTTCCCTACAGGGTCACTTTGATAGCTGGTAATCATCTAAGTAAAGAGGAAAATATCTTTCTTCCACCATTCACACAAAAGCCAGGCAAAAGAAGTTGGCCGTTTTGAACATGACCCATTTCAGCTCTGAGAAAAGTCAAGTACCTTCCCATTAAAAAGACCTTCAGAACCTGCAACGCCATTTCAACTCCTATAAAGGCAGAAGACCCAGAGATGTTGGACCCCTGATCGTACTATCTTGTGAGGGATCCAGGGGCCCAGAAATGCCTAGCTGTGGCATGAGGGGAAATGCTGATTAGGAAATTGAAATTTGGGCACAATTTAGCTTCACATCTTCCCTAACTGAAGGAAGAAATGAAAGAAGGGCTAGAAGTTCTACTTCCAAGAAGGTGGAAGTGATGGAACTTTCTTTCTCTATGAGCCAAAGTGGGTCCACAGAGATGAAGAGCATGAAAAGGACTGTAGGATGCAGCATGGTATCTACAGTGTCTCTGGTGGTTATCTTGGAGGACAAAGTCACAGAGAATTTTCCTCTTTCTATTTCACTGCATTTTCTGAGTTAAGAAAACTACTTACACATGTTAATTAGTAATAACAAACTCTGCACTATTTTTTCCTTTAAAAAAAAATAAAGGGGTAGCAGATATAGTTAAGTCCATCACGTTCACTCACCTTAAGTATAAGCTTCATGCTGTTGTGTGTGTACATACCTATGTAAATACTGTCTACATCAAGACAGAATATTTCCAGCTCTCCACAAGGCCTTTTCAAGCTTCCAGTCAATGCCTCACCATAGTTTAACTCTCAAAAGGCCATGTGTTAAAGATTTGGTCCTCAGATTGGCAAAGTGAGAAGGTGGTAGAATTTTTAAGAGGTAGGACCTAGTATGAAGTCTTCTTATCAGTGGGTACATGTCCTTGAAGGGGATACTGGAGCCCTAGCCCCTTTTCCTTGCCCCCCCGCCCCCGCTGCTTCCTGGGTGCCATGTGCTCCTAGCATGATGTGCTGCCTCAACACAGGCCCAAAAGCAACAGGCCAACTGATCATGGGCTGAAACCTACAAAACTGTGAGCCAAAATAAACTTTTCCTTTTTAAAAGTTGATTAACTCAGGTATTTGTTACAGTGATGGAAAGCTAACTAACATATCCCCTAAGGGTTACTTGAGTCAACTAATTTTCTATGGTCACCCATTAGTTTTACCAATTCTTAAAACTTCGAAGAAATGGAATTATATTTTGTGTGTCTGATCTCTTTAGACCAATATACTGTTGGTAAAATTTACTCAAGTTATTGTGTGTATCATTAGTTAATTCCCTTTTATTTCTGATTAGAAATCCATTGTGTGGACCCCCACAAATTATTTAGGTATTCTCTTGTTGCTGGGCATTGAAACTATTTCCAGGTTTGAGCTGTTATGGGTACTTCTATTTCTTTTAAAAGGCAGGATATAGCAGTGCAAATGATAGATTCCTTAGTAGTCACAACTACCTTTAATTGAATGCCTATTTTGTGCTGGGTATTTTACTTTGTCCTAATTCTCCTAACAATCCTGTACCATTAGTCCCTTTTCATAAGAGGGGAAACAGGTTGAGCGAGACAGCTGAGTTCTTTGGGAAGCAGATATTACAACAGTTGGGTGTGCAACAGGTTTAGTGGGAAATAACACCTCTGAAAGAAAAGAGGAGACAGGAGTGAGCAAGAGGAGCCCATGGCATAAGGCAGACCTGTCAAAGTCTATACCCACCAGGGAGCTGCAGAGCAAAGACAGCCTTTCAGAGGAGTATTCTGTGTAGGGGAAATGGGTCTTGTATCACCTCCCTGATCAGTCATTGGCTAAATGCCACCAAAGAACACCATGACCTCGGCTCAAAAAGCTGAGACAGACCCTGACAGAGCTAACAGCTGGAGCCTGTCAGCTAGCCACACTAGTCACAGCTGGTCAGTGGGTTTTCTCCTAACGGGGGATTTTGTCTCTGCATCTGCCATAACATGTAATGCGGAATCAAGGACTCAGACCCAGGGCATCGGGTGCCAAAGCCTTTAAGTCCCAGAACCCTACTGTCAACAGGTAAAGAATCTCTGGACAGCATGGACCAGGACCATCCAGTGCTAGGTAGCACCCAAGCTAGTGGGAGATCAGGTTTCCTTTATGTCCTCAGCGGTCAGCTTCAACTGAAGTGATCACTTTCGACTGGAGTTCTTCCAGCCAAAGAGGGAAGGACATGTCTAGGATAAATCCACTGCCATTAGCTGGGATGCTGTGTGTATCTGTCTATTTTTAGTTACTATAATGAAATATTTGAGGCAGGCTAAGTTTTTTTTTTAAGCTCTCAGTTGTGGAGGCTAAAAGTACAAGCAGTATCATTCAGGCTTTGGTGAGGGCCTTCCTTGACTACTTCACCTCATGACAGATGTCAGCAGCTGGAGGAAGAGATCACACTGCCAAGCAGGAAGCCAGAGAGAGAGGGAGTTTCTGAGGCCACACCCTCAGTTGACAAAAGGACCACCTCTTAAAGGTCCAGCCTCCCAACACTGCCACACTGAAGACTCAGCTCTCAACACAGGAAACTTTGGGAGACAAACAGCATCCAAACCATAGCACTCTGTGAGTAGCAAAGAAGGTGCAGGCAAGAGCATTTTTATTTGGGAATAATTATTCCAAGCCCCCCTGGTTTTTGAAACTATGGACTGTAACTATAGCTTAAATGTAGAATGAACAGTCAGGAGTGTTAATGTAGAACGCTGTGCCCAACTGAGAGGAAAGGAGAAAAGACGTTTCTTAAACTTAGGGCAGTGTGATCAGAAAGAGGTCTGCTCTCTCTCTCAATGAGGAACGGGTCCTCACTGAGGAGTAACATTCCAGAGAAACAGAGGTTGGTTACAGAAACAAGAAAGTTTCCCACTTGATTTGCTTGCAAGTTGAGTTAGCAGACCTTGTTTTGGTGACTGCTATTTCTCTGGGTGGTGACCCTTTCTCTGCAGAGTGGTCAGAGGGATAAGAGGCCTCTGGTGTGCTGGCCTGAGACATTGGGGCTATTGTGCATGGTCCTTATCTGATCCTTCTTTTCTGTCAGTTAATAAACCCTCACTTTATGGCCAATTTACTTTCAACAAGGATGTCGGGACTATTCAATGTGGGAAAGAATAGTCTTTTCAACAAATGGTCCTGAGAGAACTGGATAGCCATACGCAAGAGAAAGAAAGTCAGACCCTTCCCTACCATATACAAAATTAACTAAAAATATATCATCAAGGGTCTAAATGTAAGAGCCAAAACTATATAACTCATAGAAATAAACATAGGTGTAAATCTTTCTGACCTTGCATTAGGCAATGGTTTCTCAGATTTGACAGCAAAAGTACAAGCAACGAAATAAAAATACATAAATGTGACTTCATCAAAGTTAAGAGCTCTTTTTGCTTCAAAGTACACAATTGAGAAAGTGGAAAAGACCACCCACAGAACGGGAGAAAATTTTTGCAAATTTTAAATCTGATAAGAACTCATATCTAAAATATATACAGAATACAAGTCCATAATAAAAGGAAAAATAACCCAATTAAAATGATCAAAAGGCATGAATAGACAGTCTTCCAAAGAAGATACTCAAATGCCTCATAAGAATATAAAGAGATGCTCAACACTAACAGTCATTAGGGTGATTTAAGTCAAAACATTAGCCATTAGGATAGCTATATGAAAATGGAAAATGGAAATAATAAGTGTTGGTGAGGATGTGGAGAAATAGGAGCACTCGTACAATGTTGATGGACTTGTTAACGCCATGCAGTTGCCTTGAAAAACAGTCTGGTAGATCCTCGAAAAGTTAAACATGGTATTACCATATGACTCAGCAATTCCCAGGAGATTTACAAACATGACCTCAAAAAAACTTGTACATGGATATTCATCGGAGCATTATTCAGAATAGCCCTAAAATGGAAGCAACCCAGAGGCCCATCAATTGGAAGGAAATGAACAAAATATGGTATGGTCACACAATGGAGTACTATTCATCCATAAACAGGAATGGAGTACTGATACACACTACAGTGTAGACAAACCTTGACAACACCATGCTAAGTGAGAGTGACCAGTCACAAAGGTATGATTTCATTTGCATCGGATGTCCAGAGTAGGCAAATCCATGTACACAGAAAGAAAATTAGTGGTTGCCACTAATTAGAAGGAAAGGAGACTCCGAGTGACCGCTTAATGGGTATGGGGTTTCTTTTTGAAGTGATGACATTGTTGTGGAATTAGTGATGATGGTTGCACAACCCTGTGGATGTACTATGTAGGTGAATCACATCTTCATGAAGCTGCTGTTTAAAAGTGCTCTAGATCCCTAACCACGTGGCACTCACACCCTTGGCTTCCACCAGAGCTGCCCAGGATGGGTGGTCAGTTTTATTCAATTCCAAATTCCTGGGCCCGAAAAAACAATCAGAAGTTAGGAATTGAAGTTGGAGCTGCTTTTGTCTTTTGTTCCCAAGTAATATTTTTCTAAAAGATGTTAGTACAGTACAGTTTTTCTTCTAAAGCAGCCACTGTTAGGAGGCCAATTTGGAAATGCGTCCCTTGGAAATTTTTCATACTGAATGTTAGTGCCTATTGCAGAGGCTGTGCTAGGGATGGGTCCCTTCTCAAAGATCCACATCTGGCTAGTCAAAAACAAATTACAATGATACCCACGTCTGTGGAAGCACAGATAAAGCTATAGCAAAGAACACACATCCCAAAATGGATAAAATAGGATGACTGAGAACACTCAGTGCTAGCAAGGGTGTATAGCAAATGGGACTCTTATTTATGCTGATGGAACTGTAAATTAATAAAGCCACTTCTGTAATGGTTTGGCAGTACCTACTAACACTAAACAGATGCCTACCTATGACCCAGAAATCCCATTCCTGAGTATACATCCACTAGCAATACATAATTATGTTCACCAAAATATAAATATAGAATGCACACAGTATCACTGTACATAATAGTCTCAAATGTCTATCAATGGAATAAAGACTAAATTGTGATATATCCATATGAGGGAAATTTTAAAACATTTTAAAAGCTCCTGGTACAAACAACAAAGAAAGACATCCTGGAGACAAAATGTTAAGCAAAAGCTAGACACAAAGCATAGTACATGATTTTATTATTCCTTTTATAAAGAACAAAAAGATGCAGAAATAATCTATGGTGATGAAGGTCAGATTAGTAGTTACCTTTGGGTGAGAGGTGGGGTGTTGCTCAGAAGGGGAGAGGACAAGAAAGCCTGTGATCTGCGGGGATTGTTCTAGATCTTGATGCAAATGGTGTCTGCAGATTTATACACAGCTACACATGCAGGTAAACAGTGTGGAGTTTGAGCCCTTCACTGAATATAAACTATATTTCAATTAAAGAAAAATGATATAAACTAAGGTGGAAAATATATTGAAACTAAGAGCTGGGAGGGACCCTCAGGGCCAGATCCGACCCCTTCTTTTATCAGATGAGAAAACTGAAAAAAATAAAAATAAAAGAATTACTAAGGCCATGAGCTAATTGGTGTAAGGATCAAGACTGATGATATCACTTTGCTATCTTTGAACATTTATTATGTGTCAGGAACTGTTTTCAGTAAGTGATTTAATACTCATGTTAACCCTATGAGGTAAGAGTTATTTTTGTCCCTATTTTACAGATGAGAAACCTAAGTCCATGTAACTATCAAGTAACGGGGCCAAGATGCCAGCTGAGGAAGTCCTATTCCAACACTCACACTATGTCTAGAATTGGATGATCAGAATCAATTCAGTGCTCTGGATCCTGGGCATTACGGTATATTTTGATTTTTGTTCCCTGGGATCTCTGTTTATGTCCACAAAGGGGCCTCTGAGAGCCCTGGGAAGGAGTGTCATTAAATCCAGTCATTATGGCCAGCTCATACATACCTTCCTGCAGGAATTCCACACCAGGGTGAATCTTTACATGAAGCCTTTAAGGCTAAAGACAGGAGGATCTAGGTCTAGAAAAGATTTCCTCCTGGCTCTTCCAAATCTCCCTGGGATTGGGGAAGGATGGGCTAAGTGTGAATCCTCCAAACAAAGTAAAACCAAGCCACTTTCCCCAGCAAGCAAGTACATTGTTGTCCTTAACCAAAACCAAATGAGCAATCATGGCTACAAGAGGTGGCAGCAAGTCAATCAGGCCCAGTGGAAATGGGGCTGGGCTTGAGAAATGGCCTCCGAGACATTTTTAATCCCATGATGAGGCTCAGGCCATCCTTCTGGCCTTTGTACTCCAGGCCAGGAGGAGGGAGTGCACTCACAGAGGGGTCTGCTAGGCCTGAATAGCTCCCCACAGGGGCAGGCAGGGAGGTGGGTCATAAGGCCCATCTCTTTGTCTGGCACTTCTCATCTTTCCAGGCTCTTCCTTATGAGCTTAGAGGTCTCATGCAGTTCCACTGTGCCGAGCCAACATCTCTGGGGTGCCTGCTCTAAGAACTCAGGGGTGATTTAACTCATCTGCCTTCAGTGAGTTCATTTTCCAGTAGGACACATTGAAGTGCCAGACACTCTCTAGCTGTGTAACACTAGGGAAGTTACTTTACCTCTCAGTTTCTCAGGCTTCTCCTCAATGAAATCAGGGTACCAATAACACTGTGAAGTTATGAGAACTAAAGCTTGATGCATGTAAAGGATTTGGAACAGTGACTTGTGCATTGTAAACTGAAGTTAAGTGTGAGCTATTGTTCTGTAGTGTGAGAAATGCTATGACTGGAGAAACCACAGAGGAGACCCAACTCAGACAGAGGGAATCAAAGAAGGCCCTCCAATGGAGGTCACACCAGAGGGTTGTCTTGCAGGACAGGTAGGAGTTAGGATGGAGAACTGGGAGTAAGGAGCATTGTGTTCAGAGGGAGAAGCATGAGCAATGAAGGAGAGGCTGGAAACTGCTCCATTTGGGTCTAGTGCTGGGATGGTCTGGTGGGGCTGGAGCTGGAGTGCAGGGGAGTGGAAGATGAGGCTGAGCAGGTTGGTGGGCACTTGCTGTAAAGGGCCTTAGCAACCTGGTCACTTTCTCTGAAGTCTCCTTTTTTCCCCTCTGAGTCAGGCCAGCCTGCTCTTGGCCATGGGGCTTGCCCTGGAACTTGCTAGAACCTTGGCTGGGGTTCACAAGAGGTTGCAACCATCTCCAGGAAATGCCGAGGTGATGAGGATGGCTCTGCATACAGCTAATGTAACTGTCACTCTCGTCTCCCCACTCCCACTCCCACCCTGAGAAACATATTTTTGTCTCTGTCTCTGGAAAACATGTGTGCAAGCAAAGTTGGGCTGGGTGGCAGATGAAACCATTTTTGTGGACCACAGGAAGGCACCAGTCCAGTTCATGTTACCTGGTAACCTACAAACCAGCCTCGTGTTCACCTGAAACATAGGTCTGAAATGCTCAACTGCCCTGGGTGGTCCTATTCTACCATGGGAACTGTCCCCGATGCATCTGTTTCCTGCTGACCTTACAGCAGAGATCCAGCAGGCAAAGGGCCTTGACTGCCTCATCCTTGAGGAATGCCTCCAGCCTCCTGGCTTCCAGAACTCAACAGCTCGCCTCTTGTAGGCCAATGTTTGCAGAAAAATGTTTGCAGACTTCATAGCTTGCCACTTCCAGGAATAATTAGCAATCAGGCAGCCAGTCTTTCACTCAGGTCTGGTGAATGAAAACCTCAAAGACAGCTGAGGGTGCTGGTTGGCTGGGGGTAAGGGTGTTGGACTAAACAAGGCTTGCCAACGCTCCTAGCTGGCTGAGCTAGGTGCCTCTGAGTCCATCACCGAGAAACCTGCTCTGATTGACCTCCATACAACAGAGAGTCTTTGGCTGATCTTTCTGTTGTCCCATGGAACACCACATTAAAAGAGAGCCCCAGTCCTGCCATGCAAATAAGATGAGGAGATGCCATAGCTCACAGAGTTCAGAACAGGAGCAAGCAGTCCTGGACACCTTTTCCAGTAATGTCCCATTGCCTTGAGGATTAAGTGCCTGAAAACCCCTTCCCCCATTCCCTCCTAACAAAGGCAGTGCTGGATTTCAAGTCCATAGCCTTAACTCAAGCACATGGTGAGCAGCTGGGGAGCTTTCTGAGAAGGCTGTGATGTATGCTAGGCTTTGGAGTTCTCTGCACTATTGTGCTGAATCAAACCCTAATATGACTGTTCTGCTTCCTTTTTTATTTAAGTTAACCCCATGGAGTGAGACTCCGGTGACACATTGGTTGTGTCAGGCCTCCAACTTTGGGTTGTGATAACCCAGTGCTATGTTATATATACAGGGCCCCAAGTAAATTTTGCAAAGGGCTTTCTGTCCTTCTGAACTGCAAACTTGCTCAATAGAATGGAATGATCTGGTGTTTTAGCAAAGATAAAATATAACAGAAATAAATGTAAAGTCCTGCATTTTTTGGTTTTAAAAATCTATTCCACAAATACAGAAGAGAAAAAAACTAGCTTAATGGTAGAAGATGCGAAGAACAAAAGAAAGGTGTGTATAAGGAGGGGGGACTCAGGGGTTTCTGCTGTGAGTCAACGTATGATGTGGCTGATGAATCAAAAGGCCAAAGTGCTCTCAGGGTGCATTAATGAAAGTCTAGTCTTCAGCATGAAAGAGCTTTTTCCTGACCCCATAGATCAAGCAAAAGTCTTCAGACTCATTTGGTTACATCTGGGGCTCCACAAACCCATGGGTACGGGGATAGCAAGTGATGGAACTGGGCAAGGAGAGTCCTGCTCCTTTATCGGGTATCTCTTCACTGAACTGTAAACTCCCTGAGGGCAGGGATCCCATCTGTTTCATTCACTCCTGTGTCCTTAGGACATAGTGAAGTGCCTGTCAGATAGTATGTGCTCAATAAATGGAACTGAGAGCTGAATAAATAAAAAGGAAATCTTTTTCAGTCAGAGCCATTCAAGAGTCCCAAACCCTCTTTGATGGTGTCATGCCTACCATTGGAGGAGTACAAGGACAGGATCGATAACCACTTGGCTTAGGGACTGCAGCATTGGGTTGAAGCACCCTAGAAGACCTTGAAGGCTCCCACTCAAACACAAATTTCAAGGGCAGATGGTAACATCTGCTGTGGGTAATACAGAACCTGCAGTGTCTTTGGGTAGTCCTGATATTATGGCTGGCTGTGTCCTCAGAGGCACCTGAAGCCTGAGTTCTTGTGTGCTTCCTCACTCACTCCCTTGTTCTTGCTTCCCTTCTATTTTCATGTTAAATGGGGTTTCTACAGCAGCCTGTGCAGTTGTACTAAGAAATGGATAAGAGAATGTGGTATCTATATATAATGGGATACTGCTCAGCTATAAAGAAGAATAAATTTGAGACATTTGTAGGAAAATGGATGCACCTGGAAAAATATTACGTTAAGTGAAATAAATCAGATACACAAGCTTAAATACCATATGGTATCTCTCATTTGAGCAAGGCAAAGTATAAATAAAGTGCAAAATAAAGGAGTGATAGAAAGAAACAGGAAGGGTCCAAGAGATCAAGGGGGAGAGAGGAGGGGAAAGGGAAGTAAAAAGATTTAAGAAGTGTCCTATACAAGTAGCAAATACCCACAAGGAATGCAAATATATGTTGTAAACATGAACTAATAATAATAGTAATAACATTAATAGTGAAAATGGGGACAGGGATCTAGAGATGGAGAGAGGGAGGTGGGTGGGGAAGGGAAGGGAAATAGAAAAGAATCAAGATGTGTTATGCACATGTACCTATTCCCTAAGATAAATGTAAATTTCATGTGTTGCAAACACATACTAATAAAATAAATATTTAAAAAAGTCAAGCAATTCTCAGTTCTCTTGTTCAGTGCAGAAAATTGGTGCTTCTTACTAACCAGCTGGTTGGAGGCATATCCCACTCTCTGAACAACGTGTCTGTGATAAGTGTGAACCTCAATAGAAACTCATGATTTTGATGGAACAGAGAAAGAAACTCATAAATCATGAGAACTATCCCCAAATAGGGTTTCATTTAAAAAATATGTTATGGCTTGTGTCTAGATGTTCCCCCGAAGCCTCATGTGGTCATAGGTAAGGCCTTTCAGAGGTGGGTGGATCTAGGGTACATGAATGTGAATTAAGGGTGTGATACTGAGATTGAGGGTACGGATAATGGAGGCCCCAACCTGGGTGTGGTTGGCACCAATCAATAATAGGTTTATAGCTTGGATGGAATACAAAGAGAGAGAGGGAAGGGAGGCTTGCTGCTGCTGCTTCCTGCTGCCTTCTGACTGTCACACTATGAACTGTTTCTCCTCTGTGATGTCCCTCTGCTATGCTTCCCCACCTTGGAGCCAGCAGACTGTGGACTGAAACCTCTACAAACTGTGAGCCAAAATAAATCTTTCTTTCTTTAACTTTGGGTGTTTGGTATTTTGTCTTGGCAACAAGAAAAGCAACTAAGACTAACCAATTCATACTATACTAGTAAACAGGTGAGGGGCTGGTTTCTTACTGTGCAGAAGGCACTGCACTAACAATATCCTGTGATAGGCAACTGGCTAGTAGGTGAGGAAGGAGGCTGGACTCAGGACTGCAGAGACTAGAGCTGGTGAGTTGCTGCCCTTTGTGAATGTACTGCTTGCCACCCTCAGGAATCTTGGAATCTCAAAAGCTCCATCAGTGCTATTATTGGAGGCAAACTTGAGACTTCCAGGGGCTACGGTGAGGCTGGAAGTCCTTATGTGAATCATGAGAAGCAAGCTACCCTTGTCCCTCATTGTCTGTTTAAGCTGAAATAATGCCTTTGAGGAATCCTATCAGTGCTAACAGAAAAAAGAGAGGGGAGAGGGGAGAGGGCAGATGGTGGCGGGGGGGGGGAGAGGGAGGAAGAGAGAGAGAGAGAGAGGAGAAAAAGAATGAGGAGGAGGGCATGCCCTACCAAGGTCTCGAGTCGCTCGGAACATGCCAAATCAGCCCGTGCCCCAGCAACAATCAACTGGACCCCTCCCCACACTCCTCTGTACAGCCACCTGGTTCTACACTACAAAGATGCAGAGGACACTAGACCACCAGACCACGGTACTGAGTCTCCCTGCTTCTGGCCCAGAGTTAGGAGCTTCTGAGCCGCCATCCCACTGCTCCTGGTCCAGAGGAAGGGGCTTCCCAACCACCATACCTCCCGCTCCTCCCAGCCCAGAGGAAAGGGCTTTTGGGCCACCTTCTGTCCCACCGCTCCTGGCCCAGAGGAAGGGGCTTATGAGCCGCCATCCCACTGCTCCTGGACCAGAGGAAGGGGCTTCCCAGCCACCATCCCTCTCACTGCTGCCAGCCCACAGGAAAGGGCTTTTGGGCCACCATACCTACTGCTGCTCCTGGCCCCTGTCACACCTCTCCCAGCCCAGAGGAGGTAATCCGTGCAGGCACCAACAGGCCCCCAAGTCGAAATGAGAAAACACATAAATAAGTCTCAAAACCAGACTTCCACATCACCTACAGCATCCCCAAAGGGAAATGGCATGGAACACCCTGATACTCAACCACCTGGACCCACTGAACTGGCAACAAAAGGGGATCTGGAAAAAATGAAATCAGAAATAATTTCTCAGATAACAGGAGAAATTGTGACTCTAGTGCAAGACATGATTAATAAATCTAGAGAGGAGCTCAGGAACATGATGGAATCCCAACATAGGAAACAAACAGATGCAAATAGATTTCCAGGACATGAAAAACTCCATTGAAAGTCTACACAGCAGATTGAGCCAATGTGAGGACAGAATTTCAGATACAGAAGACAAGATTGCAATTAGTGACCAGGAAAAGAAAAATGGCTTCAAAATGATAAGGGAACATGAGAAATCAATCCAGCAGCTGCTAGAAGATGCAAAGAAGAATAACATAAGACTGATTGGGCTCAATGAAGAAACAGGAGAGAGTGGAGATGACATAAAAAAATCTCTTCACAGAAATAATGGCAGAAAACTTCCCAAGCAGGGGAAAAGAGCTTGACATACAGATAAGTGAGGCATATAGGACTCCAAATAGCCTTGATCAAAAAAAATCTACACATAGGCATATAATTGTTAAGATTCCAGAAACTCAACAGAAGAACAAAGTTCTACAAGCAGCGAGAGAAAAGAAACAAACAAATCACATACAAAGGAAAGCCCATCAGAATCACAGCAGACTTCTCAACACAAACCATCAAGGCAAGAAGAGCTTGGAGGGACATATTCCAAGTCTTAAAAGAAAACAGCCTCCCACCCAGATTGATGTACCCTGAAAACTATCTTTCAAACTGGATGGAGAAATAAGATACTTTCATGACAAAGAGCACCTTAGGAACTTAGTGAATACCAAACCAGCACTCCAAAGAATTTTACACAATATACTAGGAACAGGCATTGAGGATCACAACCCCAGGAAGCAAAGCAGAATGAACCCATCTGGCATGACAAGAAATTAAATGTAAAGGGGGAGAACCAAACAAAAAGAAAAAGTCATGGTAATGACAAGTCAATACATTTCAGGTATAACCATCAATGTTAATGGTCTCAATTCACCAATCAAAAGAAAGAGACTGGCAGAATGGGTCAAGAAGCAAACTCCAACAATATGCTGCATACAAGAAACACACTTCATTCAAAAGGAAACTCATAGACTGAAAGTTAAAGGGTGGAAAACAATACTCCATGTGATGGGAACCCCCCAGAAAGCAGGAGTAACTATCCTCTTTGCAGATCAAGTAGATTTCAAACCAACACTGATTAAGAGAGACGAAGAAGGACACTACATCCTTGTAAAGGGAAGAATCCAAGAGGAAGAGATGACAATCATAAATATCTATGCACCAAACACTAGTGCACCCAACTATATAAAACAAATACTAACGGACATGAAAAGTCATATATGCACTAATACAATTGTAGTAGGGGACCTCAACACCCCACTGTCACAAATAGATAGATCAACTAGACAAAAAATAAGTAATGAAATACTAGAACTCAATCGAACTCTTGAACAAATGAACTTCACAGATGTTTACAGAGTCTTCCACCCCACAAAATCAGAATACACATTCTTCTCAGCTGCACATGGGTCATTCTCCAAAATAGATCACATACTCACACATAGAACATGTTTAAGTAAGTGCAAAGGAATTGAAGTTATCCCCTGTATATTATCTGACCATAGTGCAATGAAATTGGAGATCTATAGCAAAAGAAACTCGAAAAATTTCATAAACACGTGTAAATTGAACAACACACTTCTGAATAACCAATGGGTCACAGAGGAAATTAAAGAAGACATCAGACAGTTCCTTCAATTGAATGACAATGACAATACAACATATCGGATTCTATGGGACACAATGAAAGCAGTCTTACAAGGGAAATTCATAGCAGTGAATATGCATATTAGGAAAACAGAACGAGCCCAATTAAACAACCTGATGCTGAACCTCAAACTTCTAGAAAAAGAAGAGCAGGACAACCCCAAAGCTCATACAAGGGAGGAAATTATAAAGATCAGAGCAGAAATCAATGCAATGGGGACTAAGAGAACGATACAAAAAATCAATGTAGCCAAGAGTTGGTTCTTCAAAAGAATCAACAAAATTGACAAACCCTTAGCCAACCTTATCAGAAAAAGGAAAGAAAAGGCCCAAATCCATGCAATTAGGAATGAAAAGGGTGAAATGACAACAGACCCAGCAGAAATCCAGAGGATCATCAATATCTACTTCCAGAACCTATATGCCAATAAGATGGACAACACAGAAGAAATGGACAGATTCCTAGATACATATGAATTACCCAAGTTGAACGAAGAAGACCTAAAAATTCTGAACAACCCAATATCAAGCAATAAAATTGAAAATGTAATTAGAAACTTATCAACTAAGAAAAGCCTGGGCCCCGATGACTTCACTGCTGAATTCTACAAGACATTTAGAGAGGAACTGCTGCCACTGCTGTTTAAACTCTTCAATGAAATTGAAAGGGAAGCAATACTCCCAAATTCATTCCTGGAAGCAAGCATCACCTTGATCCCCAAAGCAGAGAAAGACCCAACCGAAAAGGAGAACTATAGGCCAATCTCACTCATGAACATAGATGCAAAAATCCTTAATAAGATATTGGCAAACAGAATGCAGAAGATCATCAGGAAGATCATACAGCCTGATCAAGTGGGATTCATCCCAGGGATGCAGGGATGGTTCAATATATGCAAATCAATCAATGTAATACAGTATATCAATAGAGCCAAGGACAAAAACCATATGATTGTCTCCATAGATGCAGAAAAAGCATTTGACAAAATTCAACATGCATTCATGATAAAAACCCTACAAAAAATTGGAATAGATGGTCTCTACCTCAAACTGACAAAAGCCATCTATGAAAAACCAACAGCCAATATCATACTAAATGGTCAAAAACTGAAATCCTTCACACTCAAATCAGGAACAAGACAAGGATGTCCACCATCACCACTCTTGTTCAGTATAGTTCTGGAAACATTAGCCATGGCAATTAGACAAGAGAAAGAAATAAAAGGAATAAAGATAGGAAATGAAGGAGTCAAATTGTCATTATTTGCAGATGACATGATACTCTATAGAGAAGACCCCAAGAACTCCACCAAATGTCTTCTAGACTTAATAACTAAATTCAGTCAAGTAGCTGGTTACAAGGTCAACACACAAAAATCCATAGCTTTCCTCTACACCAATGACAGACTCACTGAGAGAGAAATAGGGCAAATAATTCCTTTCACAATAGCATCTGAAAAACTGAAATACCTAGGAATCAACCTAACGAATGAAATCAAAGACCTTTTCTCTGAAAACTATGGCACTCTGAAAAGGGAGATTGAAGATGATATCAGAAAATGGACAGACATCCCCTGCTCCTGGGTAGGAAGGATTAATATAGTGAAAATGGCCATACTTCCAAAACTGCTATATAGATTTAATGCACTTCTGATTGAGATCCGAGCACCATACTTCATAGACCTCGAGAAAACAATCCAAAAATTCATTTGGAACAAGAAGAGACCCAGAATAGTAAAAGCAATTCTAGGTAACAGAAACATGGCAGGGGGTATCACAATCTCCAACTGGCAACTATACTACAAAGCTACTGTGATAAAACCAGCATAGTACTGGCAAAGAAACAGACCTGAGGACCAGTGGAACAGATTAGAAGATGCAGAAACAATGCCAGACACACTCAGCCATCTCATCTTTGATAAAGGAGCCAAACACCCTCATTGGAGGAAAGATAGCCTCTTTAATAAATGGTGCTGGAAAAATTGGGCTTCAACTTGCCAAAGATTAAAACTAGACCTATATCTCTCACCATGCACTAAACTAAAATCAAAATGGATTAAAGATCTAAATATTAAAATAGAAACTCTGAACCAGTTGGAACAGAGGTTAGGTAGAACTCTTGAAGACATCGGTGTAGGAAAAGATTTTATGAACAAAACCTCAGTTGCTCATGAACTAGCACAAACAATCAACAAGTGGGATCTCTTCTTATTAAAAAGCTTCTGCACAGCAAGAGAAACCACCAGCAGTGTGAAGAGACAACCCACAATGTGGGAAAAAATCTTCACCTGCTTTTCCTCAGACAAAGGTCTACTCTCTCGAATCTATAAAGAACTTAAAAAGATCAGATCTCCCAAATTTAAAGACCCAATCCAAAAATGGGCATCTGAAATGAACAGACATTTCTCAGACAAAGAAGTAGAAATAGCAAATGAATACGTGAAAAAATGTTCAACATCACTGGTCATTCGAGAGATGCAAATGAAAACAATGCTGAGATTCCACCTCACTCCTGAAAGAATGACTGCTATCATGAAATCAACCAATAACAAATGCTGGTGGGGCTGTTGGGAAAGAGGAACCCTGCTCCACTGCTGGTGGGAGTGTAGACTGGTGCAAGCACTGTGGAAATCAGTATGGAGATACCTCAAAGAACTAGGACTGGAAGTCCCATTTGACCCCCTATTCCACTGCTGGGGATCTTCCCCAAAGAATTAAAACAATCATACCACAGTGATATATGTGCGCCCATGTTCATAGCAGCACAGTTTGTGATAGCTAAAACTTGGAAACAGCCCAAATGCCCATCAGCTGGAGACTGGATCAAGAAAATGTGGTTTTTAAAAATAAAGTGGAGTACTACTCAGCCATAAAAAACGAGAAATTAGAGACATTTATAGCTAAGTGGATGCACATTGAGGCAATACTCTTAAGTGAAATAAATAGGACACACATGTGTAAATACCGAAGAGTTTCTCTGGTGTGAGAAACTGAAAGTGTAAAGAAGGACTAAAATGTATAATAGGTCATGTGAAATAGGAAGAAAAGGGGCAAAGGGGAAGGAAGTGGGAGGGCTAGGGGAAAGGATAGAAGGGAATGGGATTAATATGAGAAAATGGAAAAATAGGAACAAAATCTTTGTAAATAGGGAAGGATGGAGGGGTTGAAGGGAGGGCTGGGCAAGGGTGAAAAATAAGAACCAAGAGAGACTATGTAAAGGTGCAAATTTCCAATGATGAATGTCATTATATTGTATACCTAAAATGTACCAATGATTAGAATGGATCATCAATAATGCAAAATAGGAAGAAAAGGTCCAAAGGGGTAGGTGTAGTGGGAGGGGCAAGGGAAAGGAAGGAAGGGAAAGCAAAAATGCTAAGAAATGGAAAAAATGGAAATAAAGTCTTTGTAAATAGGGAAGGGTGGAGGGGGTGAAAGGAGGACTAGGAATGGGGAAAAAATAAGAACCAAGATGCATTATGTAAAGGTACAATTCCCAATGAGAAATGTAATTGTGTTGTATACCTAAAATGTGCCAATAAAAGAATTTAACAACAACAACAAAAGGTCTCATCATAGCCCTCAAAATGAAAGTTTACAAATTGAGAGGTTTAGTGGACCAGTGATCCCAAGTGAGAAGCAGCATGGTATGCAGAGCCAACCCTATCCCCATACTCTAAGAAAGCTCTTTCAGATTGCTGCCTCCCTAGCAGAGAGATGGCACTTACTGACAGTGAATGGCAAACACTGGGCAGACTTGTGAACTGGGGCTGATATTGCCTTTTGGTTGCCATCTGTACAGGAAGGAATGGGGCTTGCCTTGTTCTCTAACAGAATTTAATCCCAGAGTAAGAGCCCAATGGGCTTGTCACCTGACCTAGGTACTGCAGGCCAGTCTCCAGATGTTCCTTATATACTCACACATTTTCCATCCCTCCTGGAAATGAAAGGGAAGGTGTTCAACAGACAGATATTTCCAAAGGCTACCACCCTTTGCCTTTTTGATGCTATATGTATGTTGGGTATAATTACAATTCGCTTCAGAGGTGAAACACAAGATACTGGTTTGGACACAAAAACTTGTCCCAACAGCCCACTTGGAACCAATTTTTTTTTGAGACAGGGTCTTGCTATGTGTTTCTGATTGGCCTTGAACTCACTGTGTAGCCTAGGCTGGCCTCAAACTCACAGCCATCCTACTTCCTCAACCTCCCAAGTTCTGGGATTATAGCCATGCACCATTATGCCCAGCTTGGCAACCATTTTATATGACCCTTTCATGGTGTTTCACAAGTTTAATGGCTATGGGAAGACACCAAACTTGTCAAAAGGGACCTACTTTTATGAATCTTCTCCAGAAATTCTAGCTTCAGCATGGCATGTTGTGTAGAAATATTTCAAATCATAGAACTCATTTTCTTAGTTTCATGCCTCAAATTCTCTTGAAACAGAACTGTGGAGACATTTTTATTCTCTGCAACACCAAGAGAGTCCCTGTGTCCTTGTCAGTTCAACTGGATTCAAAGACTCCTAGAGTGGTGACTGGATCATAGGGGCACTATATTCACCAGTGGATTAATCCACTGATGTTTATAGCTGAATGTGCTGGAAGGAGGTGTGGCCCAGGTAAAAGTGGGTCTCTGGGTGCATGCCTTTGGAGGGTATATGTCTTGCTGGCTGTTTTCCCTGTCCTTTGCTTCCCAGTCACCATGAAGTGAGCACCTTTGTTCTGCCATGCTCTTCCACATTGAAGTTCTTGCCTTGGAGTCAGACCACCATGGACTGTATCCTCAGAAACCATTAGCCAAATAGACCCCTCCTCCTTTAAGTGTGTCGGAGTAAGGTATTTTGTTCCAACAATGGGAAAAGTGACTAATAGAGCTACCATCTAAAAGGCCAATCAAGAATGGAATGTAAGGTTTGGGGTGGGGAGCATGTTTGTGTGTTTTGGTGAGAGCCAAACAAGAAAACCCACATAGTCAATAAAAGAAAGGCAAAGTGCCAAAGGACCCAAGAAAAAATAAGCTTGGTTCTTATAGTATCCATCCGATCACCTTAATCACATGTACCATGACCCACAAGTTTTGGTGGCACACAGAAATGGGTAATTTAGAGCTTAAAAAAATAAACCCCAACAGTCTTTCAAACAGTAATTGACTGAGTCCTTCACTTTCCTACTGGCTGTATTGCTTTCATGTAGATGTGGTCCAGGACAGAGCACACTCATGCTTTGATATTTTCCAGGTCATAGAAGAAACTATTTCAGAGAATCCAAAGAAGAGTGGAAAATGAGTTCCCACAGTGGTTTTTTACTTCTTCCTCTTCCTATCTTTATAGATGGCAACACAGATCAGGCTCAATCTTTTCACAGAATGGGGATAAAAGAACTTGTCAAAAACTCTGTTCCCATGAAAAGACCCATAGGACAGGAGTTTGAGAACACATGGGAAGAGAAAAAATGATTAAGGAAACATTGTCTGTGCTCCTCAATTTTTAGCTGAGAGGGTCTTCAGACAACGCATGTAATGATTTGGTCCTCAGTGGCCCTATGTATAGTACGTGGAGAATAGTAACACGGATCTGTCTGAGGAAGGGAAGCCAAATCACTCGTCACTTGAGAACAATCCAACTCTGACATTAGGACTGGCAGGCTTTGTTCTGAGCCCACTGACAGCTCCATTGTTACTGTACTCTGTTCATGGCTGAATTGGCTTATCATCTGAAAAAGAAAGAAAATTCCATCTTGGGAAAGCTCTGTCTGGCTTCTTCCTGTTTTACTATGCTGGAGTTCCAGACAGATCATGTCTAAGACAGAGGTTGTGAGGTTTGATTGTCCCCCTATAGGCCTCCGCAAACATCTCCTTGAACTGTGGCCTGGATACAAATAAAAATGGCCTTTCCAACACCGTTGCCTATCCCTTTCACCCCTAGCTCTCTGTGTCTCAAGGGATGGGAGCACAGCTGGAACCCACAGTGTGGACAACAAAGTCAGGAAATCTGAGCCCATGAGATTCATTTGGGGGCAGAGACGAAGAGTATGAGTTCCCAGATGGACAAAGTGCCCACCCCTCTGTTGCTCCCAGGGAGGTGAGCCTAGCCTTCTTGTCATGTCTCCCCCAAAGGTAGAATACAGGCTGGCAGAGCCAGAAGCAAAGAAGAGGAAGGAACAAAGGAGTCTTTGTTTGGCAGAGTGACCTTCCATAAGTCACTTAACCCTTCCATGCCCCTTGCTGCCATATGACTGAAGTCACAATTTATTGGTTGTAAACATTCAGTTGCTCACTGAAAAGTAATGGGAAAAGGGTGAACTTGTAGAGTCTATTCAAAGTCAGGTTACAGAGTGGCCTTTATTTTAATTAAAAAGCATCTGGAAATTGAAAAGCCTATTTGGCCCAAGGCCTCCTTGGAGAGTAACTGAGGCATGTCATCTGGCTGGGCCATCCCATGGCTCTCTCAGTGAGGGATGGGGGGCGGAGGTCTGCTGAGGCCTTGGAGCACTTTTTGTGGAAGGAGCAGATAAGCTCTACCGCACACACGGCTCCCTTGGCTGATATTGGGAGGGCTGCTCTCATATATTGCCCTCAACTAGTCTGATGTCGGCAGGATTCCTCACCAGTGACTTTGCTAACTGGGCTCCAAGGGAAACGGGGTCTCTGATTTTAAGATTTGCATTTCCCCAAGAGATAGTTAGACAACCCAATGCTAAGATGTGTTATCACATTCCCTGACATCCAATGCTGACAGCAAAAACATTTCTAGACAACCTCTTATGCTTGGATTTTTATGTGAGAAACATGCTTCTGAGCCCCACTCTTCCCAAAGCCCAGAATGACTGGACAGAATGGAATGCTCATCAGATGGGGAGACCCAAAAACCTGTCTCAACCCTTACTGTGCCTTCAAAGAGGTCCATTTTCTTGCCTGGGCTTCAGTGTCCTCATCGAAGACAATGTAGCTGTGGGTTCCAAACACATCTGATTATAGAATGTGCTGTGCAGACGCAGCATAGAATAGAGGTTAAGAGGATGGACTGCCTCGGTTTGAATTCTGACTCTCCTGCTTCCTACATGGGTGACCCGGGGCCAAACAGCTGGAACTTCTTGTGCCTTAGTTTCCTCATCAGTAAAATAGGAATATTGACATTATTAAAGTGAGAATGAAATGGGTTAATATTTATAAAGTACTCAGAACAGTAGTAGTTAGTGTATGTTATAAACTGAACTTGTTCAAAACGCTGATTTCTGGACCTGCCTCACAAATTTTTTTTTTTTTTTTTGGTACTGGGGATCGAACTCAGGATGTTGAGCTTGTGAGACAGGTGCAGCGCCACTGAGCTAAATCCCCAGCCCAGGAGATTTTGATTTAGTGGGTCTAGAAGGGACCTTGGCAATGTGGATTTTAAAATTGCCTCTTTTCTTTCCTCCCACCTTATGCAAGTAATGAGAGACATTATCTGTTAAGTTGCTGAATATGGTGCTAGAAATTTTTCTATGTATATTAAAACACATACACCCGTATATGGAAGAATGGTCCGATAATGAGTGAGCAGAAAGTTAGGTAACCTGGGTAATACAGATTTTTAAAGCCCTCCAGTGATTTTGATGCCTAGCTACTAGATGGTTCTTAAGCTGTAGTTCAGCCATGCACTGGGAGAGAGGTTCATTCACTCTATGAATATTAATCGAAGAACTACTGTGTACTAGGCACTGTGCTAGACACAATAATGAACGAATCAGACATGAGCCCTGTCTCAAGAAGCTTACCTTTCAGTGGCAAAAAACCCCCCAGATATTAGGCAAGCCCCCATATAAAAACATAACAAAGCAAATATTTAGTATGATTCCAGAGGAATGAATTCTCTGAAGAAAAAAAAAGAAATATGCTCCTGTTTTCATGAGAAAAATCAGGGGGCCCTCTTGGAGGAGGTGAGGAATGGCTAGTGCAGACTCTGAGTTAGGGACAAACTGGAAGGGTCCCAGGAACAAAAGGAAGACCATAAGGACTAGGATGTTGGGTACAAGGATGACGATGGGAACAAATGGGGCTGAAAGGGTTGGAGGGAGTCAGAGAATGGGGATCAGGGTAGAGTGATTGCATTTTATATCATGTGCACTCAAAAGCCCTTTGAGAGCTTGCCATCAGGGGATGTTGTGTTCCAGTTTAGGTTTCTAAAAGATTGATTCGGCTATTGTGTGGAGAACAGCCTAAGGAGGCAAGGGTTGAGGCACAGAGACCAGTTAGGAAACTCTGATGGTGGTCCGGGGAAGAGACAATGGGCGCTTGGACAAGGACGACAGCGGTGGAGGTGGTCAGAAGTGGTCAGATCCTAGATGCGTTTTGAAAATGAAAGCAAAAGGATTTTCTGATGAATTCGATGTGGGGGATAACAGAAAGAGGGAAATCCAGAATGACTCCCAGATTTTTGGCCTGAGCAACTGGATGGACGGTAATGTCACCTTTCCTTTCCCTGGCTCTCCTCGCTGTCTATAAACTCGCCCTGCTGCTGCACAGCCTTCTCCACACAGAACAGGTGGTCCGCTCGAGTCACACTCCTCATCTCGTTTCTGTCTAATGGTTTCCCACCACGCATGGGATAAAGGCCAAGTGCATTCCACGGCTTGTAATTCTCCCACTTGTTCTGGCTCCTGCTAACTCCTCACTGCCTCACTCATTTCCTGCCCCTCTTCTAGTCACACACTGCGCAATAGCCACTCTGTTCTCCTCGCTGTTTCTCAAACATGCCGAGAATGATCCTTGCTTAAGGCCTTCGCACTTGCTGTTCTCTCTGCCTCTAACACCTTCCCCAGCCTTCCCGGGCCTTGTGTTGGTGCTTCAGTTCTCTATTTGAATGTCATCGATTCCAAGAGGGTTGCCTGGAGGACTATATTAAAAGTAGCAGCTCCTGTCATTTTCTATCTTCTTTCCTGGCTTTGCTTTTCTTCCTAGCGTTTATCACTGCCTGATATTATGTATTACGTAGTTGTTAATTTGTTAACTCTCTCCTTATGGGATAATGAAAATTCCATGAGGTCAGGTACTCTGCTTTGTTTTCCAGTGTATCTTCGGCACCTATTATCATCCTGAGCACATAGTAGGAGTAGTGGGTTAAATGCTGGCCCCTAAAAATGTCATGTCCCTGTCCTATTCATAGGAACCTGCGAATGTGCTCTTATCTGGAAAAAGATTATCTGGATTATCTAGGTGACCCCCAAGTCCAATTACAAATATCCTTTTTAAGACTCACACACAGGGAGGACACAGAAGAAAAAGAAGAGAAGGCCTTGAGAAGACAGAGGCAGACTGATAAATGCCACTACAAGCCAAAGAATGCTTGCACCCACCAGAAGTTGGAAGAGGTAAGGAAGGATTCTCCCCTAGAACCTTGCAGGGAGTGTAGCCCTGATCACACCTTGATTTGGGAATTCTGGGCTCCAGAACTGTGGGAAAGTAAATTTCTGTGGGTTAAGCCTCACCAAGTTTGTGGTAATGGGATATAGCAGCCACTGGAAATGAATATAGTAGGGGTGCACTATTGTCTACTCTGAGTGAATGAAGGAGGGAAGTGGGGGAAAGGGCAGGGTCAAGAATGGGGAGTTCAGTGTTGGGCATATCGTCTGACATGCCCACATGTGCAAGAGAGAGGTTGAGGAGGCAGTGGATTTATGAGACAGGAAGGATAGGGGAGATCAAAGCTAGAGATATTCATTGGAGAGTTTCTCTATTAATCACGGGCCTGGATGGTGACATTGTTGTAAACAGTACAGGTAAGCAGTGAGAAGATGCCAAAGGAGGAAGCTGCATTTACTGCTCTGTTCTTACTCAGCAGTGGTTCTCAACCTGAGATTTTGCTACCTTGCTAACCGATACAGAGGATATTTGGCATTGTCTGCAGAAATTTTTGGTTGTCACAATTTGGGGAGGATGTTACTGACTTCTGGTGGGTATAGACAAGGGATGCTGCTAAATATCCTACAATTAAATGTAGGGATACAGGATATCCCCCACAGCAAGGAATTATCCAGCCCTAAAGGTCAATAGTGCTGAGGTTGAGAAACCCTGGTACATGGGGACTAGATTCAGTCTCCTGGGTTAATGTTTTTATTTACCTGCTTTTGCTGCAAATATTTTCTTATAGAAGATGAAGGGAAAAGATCAAGAGGTGCAGCTAAGTCTCCGTCACCAGTTTATTGTGTGGCCTTGAGTGCTTTTTTTCCCTTTTTCTCAGCTTCTGGGTCCTTTTGGAGACTGTAGGTGAAGCTGGGAGGAGACTGATTGGATTAGCTGCTCTCTGAGCTTCTTGCTGGACCTTAGGGTCTTCAGGTGTCTATTTTTCCCCCCAAGGAGAGGTAAATTCCCCTTTGGTCAAGCCACTGGGCAGTTTCCAGAAGCAGCAGACAAAGAGCAGAGTGGGTTACTTCCTAGCAGACACTGAATTTTCTAGGACAGCCTCAAATTCAGACATGCCATCACCTTTCTGTCCCAACATTGTGATCTGGACATTCCCCTTTTAACACTGACAGAGTACTTACTAAGTGTCACCACTCTTCATTGAATCCTCCCAATGACCTTATGATGTAGTACCATTATTATAGCCATTCATCACTTAATGATAGAGATACTCTGAGAAATGCTCCATTATGTGATTTTTGTCACTGTACAAACATCATAGAGTGTACAAACCTATACAAGATAAGTCAATCACACGATGTAGCTTCTTGATAAAATTAGGAGATGTGGTAAAAATGCAAGATATATGAGGTTGCCGCCAGTATAACATAGCAAATTATTCTACAGAAAACACTTTTATAAATAGAAGTATTCTCTAAAATAACAGTAAAAGTATAATATATAATGGCCAAGATATGGAATCAACCTAGGTGTCCATGGATGGCTGGGTGGATGAAGAAAATGTGACACACACACACATCATGGAATACTATTCATCCATTGAAGAAGAATGATACTCTGCCATTGGTCATAACACACGTGGATGGAACTGGAGCACATTGTGTTAAGTGAAGTAAGCCAGATGCAGAAAGACAAATATTACATGTTCTCTCTCACGGTGAAAAAGAGTTGATCCCAAAGTAGAAGAATAGAATAGTAATTGCTAGAGGCTAGGAAAGGTAGGGACAGAGGGTGTGTGCAGGGAGACTGGGTAACAGTTGCCAAAACACAGGTAGGAGGAACAAGTTTGAGTGTCCTACAGCATGGTGGGTGGGACTATAGTTCACAATAGCCTATTTCATATTTTAGGAAGAACTGGAAGGGAGGAGCTTGGAGGCTCCAAACACAAAGAAATGATAAAGAGATGGAAATGCATGTCTTGAAACCTCATATAATTATTATGTCCTAGGGCTGTTTTACAGTAAGGGGAGGGAAGAAGAGAAAAGGGTCTTCATAGGATGCTGACCATTTGTCTTTGGAAGGACTTCTGTACAAGCACATAGTCTAAAAAGGGAAAATACCTTCCTTTCCCCATCCTGCATCACTTGTGGGTGGTCTCTTGAGAAAATTACTCAACCCAGAGTTTGGAAAATCAGTTCTATATGTGGGGCATTGGCTGTAATTCCAGACTTTCCTTTGGCTCCCTTAAATTAAAGCCAATGTCCAAGTGTCTGTGCCCTGCATTTTTATTATAGTAGGGCAGATGTGGTGGTGCTGAGGGCCATTTGAAAAGGTCCTATAGTTTCGCAACTGTCCAGGTGATTTCCTCCCTGCCTGAAGTCAGGAGGAATCAAGCCTACTAGACAGCAAACTGCAAAGGATCTCAGTATCTAGAAGTCACCGTCTTCATTATAAGGTGAGCACACTGACTATTGAGAACCTAAGACTTACGAGAATCATACAGGCAGGCTTAGGTTGTAATCAGATTTGTGTGACCAGGCCATAAAGGTTTTCACATGCCAAGGGTCCTCATCAGGGAAGAGTTGGAGGGTCACTGTTACTTATCAGGGCCTACATTGCTTTAGCTACTCTTTGTTAGGGTGTTTTTGTTTCCATAGTAATCGTGAAAAACTGGAAATTATTTTACTTGGAAGAACCTACCCAAATTCATCAGTGGCCATTAATAGAGTTAAATAACCAAATCACAGTCCCAAGTAGTCAAAATACTGTGTGTAATGAGAATCAAATGAGTGGGTAAACACTGAAGTTGTTAAAGGAGGAGATTCTCTTGGGAAACCATCATTGAGGAAATGAGGCTGCCTTAAAGGATAACTAGAAGCTGAATAAAATAAAATAGTGCCAGGCACAACTGTGCACACCTGTAATCCCAGCTACTTGGGAAGCTGAGGCAGGAGGATTATGGGTTCAAGGCCAGCCTGGGCAACATAGGCAGACTCTGTCTCAAAAACAAAAATAAAAAGGGCTTGGGAAGTAGCTCAGTAGTAGTGCACTTGCCTCGCCTGTGCAAAGTCCTGGGTTCAATCATCAGTCAGAACGAAAAAAAAGAAAATGAAGAAAAAGAAAAAAGGATAACCAGAGACAACTGAGATGCTCTTCCAAGCAGGGGAATGGATTGAACTAAAGGATGTATGTAGAATGGCGATATGCAGTTATGCCACACACATTTATTAATTCAACAACTATTTATTCAGCAGCCATGCTGTGTGCCAGGTCCTAAATATAACATATTTATTTAGGGGCCTTTCTGCAAAGAAACACACATGTAAGAGAAAATGAATAGAATGAAACAGCAATGAGGAGGATAGAGATGGAAAGATAAAGATGAAAACCTATAAAGTTATAAGACTCATAAAGGCAGAGATTTTTTGTTTTATTCACTGATGATTCCCAATGCCAAACACCATACCTGGAACATACTAAGGACACAAAAAATATTGGTTGAATGAAATGAATGTATCAATATTATTGCATGGAAAAGATTCTACACCTGGTTTTGAACTCAGTTGCATATCCTTGTTGGATCGCAATTTCCCCACTTATGTAGAAAGACGCTTATTCTCCAGCTTTTCATTTTAAAAAGGCCACATAAGTGATCCTATGTCTTCATCATAATATTACACCAGGAAGCATACTATTTAAATTTGGTCTGTTATTGGCTTATGCACTCCTATTGCCAGGTTTGTAATTTCAAAGGGGAAAAGATGCTCTTTTTTTGGTACCAGGCCTGCAGCACCAGTGAGCTAAATCCCTGGCCTGAAAAGATGCTTTTACAATCAAGAAATTAGGCAGACAACACCATCATCAAGAAATCAAACTAATATAGCCTTGCACCCTACAGTTTCAGCGGACATTGACGATCATTGTCTAAATCCATTATTAAGATGCTGGTTGCAAAATGAGTGATCTTCTAGTTCCATGATTCCTTCTGTATTTATTCCTTGGCATTCTTGTGAGCTAGGGAGTTTTTTAAGGCCTTTTGTGACTTGGATGTTTTCTGCCTCTGTAATTAAACCTGATTTAATTTATTTGGTGGTAGGCAGTTTGGAGAGTGAGCCTTTGACAAATGGTGCTTGACACAGGGCATTAGATGGGGCATGGAGCCCAGGCTTTTGTACCAGTAGAGAAGTCAGCAAGCTTGGGTGGGTTCTAAGAGTCACAGAGAGAGGAAGAATCCTTTGGCCCAAAGGCTTCTCCTCTCTTCGTCAGGATTATTGGATCTTGGCCTTGCCAAGTGGCTCCCTATCTGCTCTGGACTAGTGGATGTAAGTGAACCATATGGCCTAGATGAGGTGCCCCATTAAAGCCCAATCCAGTAAGTGGCAGCAGAGTAAAAGAGAATATGGAGTCTTACTTATGAAATCAAGATGCCATTTCATCCTTGTCCAGTTCACAAAGTGGTAGGGATCAGCCCAGGAACTATGTGCAGTATTATTTTGTGTGTGTATATTTTCAATGCTTTCTTCACTCCTCCCTCTCTCTCCAGAATTCTCCATGAAGTCTCAGTCCACAAAGAAAAACTAAGGGGAACAGAGTCTCAAAGTTTTCTTTCTTTCTTTTCTTTTTTTTTTTTTCACTGTGATTGAAGGTGCAAAATTGATTTGGGGGGGGTAGGGGTTGCAAAATGAAGTGGTATTTGGCTTAATCTAATGGTCCCTGGAATCATCCCAGACCTTCCATGGCCTCCATCTGCAGGCTCCTAGAGATGTCGGCCAGAGCACCTTTCTCCATTATTCCAGGCCTACCCACCCTCCATGGTGGACAGCAAAAAATGGAGAGGTGAGTTTCACACACTGGTGTAGATGGGTCCTCTAAAGGAGAGTAGAATCTAGGTTCCTGTTCTAGAAAAGAATTCAGTAAGCTCTCACTGCCTGGATGGCACAAAGATCTGACTGTCACAGATCTTTTCCACCCAGGGTTGCCAGAAGTTTTCAAATAGTGGTTTTGTGTCATTTATCTTTCTCTGGCTAATTCAGCAGAGATTGAAAACAGATGATAGGGCTGGCCTTCGGTAAAGTTAGGGATAAGCTTCTTCCAGAGTTCTGTCCATAACACTGAGCCCAAAATGGAGTGCATGTGATGCTTGTAAAATGCTGTAAAACCATCCACACTAGTAATTGTGGCCAAAGGCTTGGAAGGATCCTTACTCTTCCATGAAACTCCTTTTGCTTATGGAACTGCCATAACGTCAATACTCACTTCTTACTTCATGCCAATGGCAGTCTGTGTGGGTGCCATGTGTAAGGCCATTGAGCTGGGCACCTGCAATTATGATGACCTACTTCTGAAAGAAAAAAACTAAATTGGCATACCCAATATAGGCAAGACACACTACTTCGTTGGACTGACCTGGGTTGGAATGCTCAGTCAGGAAGAGAAAGGTAGTCTTGTGACTCTGATGGGAACCTGACAAAGTCAACTGATGATCAGTCTTGGAGTAGACTTGGGCAGAGAGGTGGTGTGAGAACAGGATATAGGATGAGACCTCTCTCTCTCACACCTAAGAGACTGGTAGGCTTACCAATGGTCTAAAACAAGTTCCGAGGGAAAGGAGCCCATGTGGTGCTAAAACTTTCTCCCTGTCACCCTCAAGAGAAGGATTCCCTTTTGCCTGGCCTCCAACTACATGAACATAAATGATTCCCTCCAAAACTTCTACTAGGAACTCAGGTATCGGCATCATTCAGGAATTACAAGAGTTCTGGGGATGGGATGTCATCATCTCAGTAGCCAGAATGTTAGAGTATTCTGCTGTTAAGAATTACTCTGGTTGGACTATCCTTGGATTTTGTGTCTTCTCATTTATACTTCTGCTGCCAATAAACTGAAAAAAAAATTTACCACATACATCCCAGGACGACAGATCATTTGTCCCAGCTACTTCTCATTGTCCTACTAAGTGCAGTGTTTCTCACTTAGGCCACCTCATACAAAGGTCATCCACCAGCTGATGGATTGACTTCCCCTGGATCAGATCCTCATCTGTGACCTAAGAAGTTATCACTCCATTCTCAACGAATAGTTAAGGCCATTTTCTTCAGCAAGGGACCATGCAGTTTTCTTTAGAAGGAAATGGTGAAAATGGTAGTCTCTGTGATTGACATGTATGATCTAAGATTTCTGACAGCATAATGGCTGGAAAGGAGAGATAATTAGAGCTCTTATTGGATCATCGTTGCAAAAAATGCACAGATGGTCACTCGGTTCACCTAGTTCACCGGTGGAGAACCTCTAGCATGCATGCCACAGCAGGCAATGTTATCATTGAAAGCTCTAAAAGGATCACCATCACTGACCTAGTTCATCTCTGCCCAAAGCTGGCCTAGTATCATAGCCCTCAAATTGCTGAATGTACACAGGGCCATCTGTGACTTGGGCTACACAGAAGGACAGCTCTATTCATGGCCAAAGGTGATGATGGAGGATAGATGGCTTTCCCCCTATCTTGAATGTCTGCCTAGCCCCTCCAGAGGGACTCAACAGAGCAGCTGTCAGCCTCTATAGAGGAATAGCTTTGTCCTTGCTGAGTGAGTGGCCACATGTCATGTGTGCTTCCTGAGGAACATGCTCCAACTTGTGTCCCCTGCTATATTTGAGTGGTTGAAAGTGGATCCAGCAGGAACTAGACATCTGCAGCATTAGGTGGCAACACCAGATTGTTACTTTTACTGGCCGAGGCTTAAAGTGAAACAGGAGCTGAGGCTAGCACCACATATATAGGAAACCCTTCTCAAATTCCTCAGCCCAATGCTACTGTCCTTTTGCTTAAGTAGCTCCAAAAATAGCATCCGCTCTGGGCCACAGGCTGGTGGGCAAGGCGAAGTGAAGCATGCAAATATACGGAACACAACACAATACACAAAGCGGCATCCATTCTTTTCCTAGTGAATACTGGGGAAATTCTTGTTTCATGTGAATGGAAAAATTGGTGTCTGGAGTCTAGTGTCTGGTGGAAGAACAGGTATGGTCTTTTGTGAGGAACTCAAGCCTGAGTTTAAAAACTCATTAAGAAAACTCAGGGTTCCCAAGGCTGTTTTAAGTCAAGGTAGACTGTGGACATCTTTGAAAAGGAAAATTCAATGCTTTGTACACTGGGTTCAATGGGGGAGTTTGCTGAGCAACAACAGCTGTTTAGCACTCTAAAAGCCCATGCGCCCTTATCAGGGCTTGTGACTGATCTTTTTCCCTGCCCAGTATCTATGGAGTCATTTTGAGACAGGCATCTGTTTAGCAATCTGAGAGCCCCAGACAGAAGACAGAGACATTCATTTTCCTTTACTCATAGTGCAGAGGCGAGGGGGGACTGATTTTGTGGCAGTATTCCATCCTGGCCTGGCTTGCAGCTAATCTGGGCAGAACAATCCAGGATGACACTTAGACACTATCCAAAGACTCTTGGATTACCAAATGAGGCCTACAAACCAATGAGGAGAATATGTTGGAACCTGCAATGGATGTAAGCCAAGAGGCCCTTAATTAGAGGTGTGCTGTTGATGAGGCTACAATATGGTGGGGTACAAGAGGGCTCATCTAGGAATAAGGACATCTGGGTTCTATCCCAAAATGAAATGGCTGCATGACTTTGAGTAAATCCATTCCTTCTCTTGGCCTCTCTGGGCCACATCTACACAGCTAAAGGTGGGGCTAGATGAATTTAGAGTTCCTTTCCAGCTCTGGTATTCTATTGTCTGAAGATGGAAAGGCTGGGCACTAAAAGAATCTCACAAGCCCAGGGTATACCAAGGAGGAAAGAATTACTGGTTTTACTCTTATGCGGGCCGGTTAGTTTTATTGAAAATTATAAGCAAAGGAAAGATTCCTTTTCCTAGCTAGACCCCTTACTTCATCTCAGCCAGCCATCTTCTTGTTTGGCACAGGGAGGACTAGGTGAGCGAGTGTGAAGGTCTCAGACTGAGCACTGCCCACCACTGGACAAACACCTTGAGACTCAGCCCCACTCAGGGTGGGTCAGTCACCATCAGTTTCCTCAAGGTAGGACAGTACTTGTATTATTATAGGTTTTAAAAGATCCTCCTTCAACCTCTTGGGAATCAGAGAAGACCATGAATCTTAGTTTCAGAATTACATTAGCTGTACATACAGCCATATATTCGGGGTCAGTGCTGAGCCTTGATGAATTTGGAAAGGGCTCAGGCTCCAGAGTCCAACTGGAGCGTGCATCTTGTCACCTTTCTTCTCCCAACAGGACCAAGAATCATGGCTTTTAGTGTTCGTCTTGGAAATCAATGGCATGAAGTATTGGTGATAAGGAATTTGGTGACAGTTCAAGAAGAAATGATAGTCTGTCTTTTCAGAGGACTTGAAACTGGATGGAGGGTAAGTATAAATCATAAAGCTTCCCATTACTCTTTAAACTTTATTCTATTCTTATGAAAAATGATGCATGAGTGGAAAAGGCTTATGAAAGGGATTGCTGGCACCAGGACTCTGTCACAACCCACTCATGACAGGGGCTACCTAGCATCAAAGTGGAAATTCAAAATTATTGGAGTTAGGCCCAGAGATTTAGCTCGGTGGTTTTGCCGCCTGCTATGCAAGTGCAAAGACCCGAGTTTGATCCCCGGTACCAAAAAAAAAAAATTATTGGAGTTATCAAGGCAAATATGTATCATAGCTTCTTAACCTGAAAGCATCTGAAGAATGACTGTAAATTTCTTGTCAAAACAAAACTTTCCCTTTACCCATGTCAAGAGTGGAAAACATCTTTCTAGTTTCCTTTAGGCCGTCATTGGAGTCTGCCTTATAGAGCACATCTAAGGGCTTCCAGAAAGTTCATTGCTCAAAAATATGACGTGAGAGGCTGCTAGTTGCTAGGGGTACTCTGGCTGCTTTGGCTGGGTAGCTTATGCATCTTTCTTTCGTATCACTCTATGACAAAGGGAGATAGACTGGAAAGAGCTCTGGACTTGGGTTTGTGTCTTAGTGGAAATCAACTTTACTTTTCCAACCCTCAGCTTTCTAATCTGTACAATAATAACACTTCCCTCATATGTTTGTTTTAGGACTAAACGAGAGAAAGTATATGTAAAGCACCTACCACAATGTTCGGCATGCTGTCAATCTCAATACATAGCAGTTCTTATTTATTTTTCTGAGGCCTCACATTGAGGACCTGGAGGTCTGTGATAGCTCTGGGAGCACAGAGATAAGCCCGTAGACCACTGAAAATCATGAGGAGAAAGATAGAAGGCAGGAAGGGAAGTGGAAAGGCTAAGGAAAAGCTTCACAACCAGCTGCCTTGAAAGCCAGCCCTAACCCCAGGAAGTAGGTTTAGAGGAAAGGCACCTACAGCCCTCCCCTCTGTAAATGTGTCCGGAGCACATTGGAGCTAGGTGTGATGGTGTGTGCCTGTAATCCCAGGACTCTTGGGAGGCTGAGGCAGGAAGATTGGAAGTTTGAGCCCAACCTGGGCAACTTAGCAAGATCTTGTGTGAAAATAAATAAAATAATAAAATAAAATAAAGGACTCAGGATGTAGTTCAGCATGAAGATCCTGGGTTCAATCCTCAGTATCATCAAAATAATAATAATAATAATAATAATAATAATAATAATAATAATAATATTCTAAGAGTTCATGGGAACCTCTGCTAAACCTACTATTTTCCCCAAATTGGACAGTCTCCAATTGTTTGACTCATAGAAATCCAAGATGAAGTTGTTGAGGTTAGCCAGTCCAAAAGTTGTGTCAGTCATGCTTAAGGGGGTATAGCCTTTCATTCATGGAGCAAGTATGTAACAGGCAAAGCAGCAAATATTATCAGCCCTCTCATCCTCACTTTGTCAAAATATGTGGTGTTTCATGATATCCTGATATGAGTCATTCAGGCAGCTGCCATACTGCATTAATTGCAAAGAAGCTGGATTCCATACAAGGTGTTCCCAAAGGTTCATTACTAAATACTCATCCAGCTGCTCTTTAAAAGGTTGCATTGGGTGACAAGGACTCTAAATCCTTCTATGCATTAGAGCTCCAAGAAAGGGCAACTGGAAATTACACCATGGTTTTTCTTTTTTTTATTTCCAGAAGAGAAAATGCATAATTACTCACTTGGGTCATTCCCACCCTTTCCTTGATGTTTTCTGGCTTTGAAGGCATTAAATGCTTGCTCCCTTGTGTTCAAAGTCTTACACCACAATTTCTTTATGAAAACAATATGTCTTTTAAATTAACACTAAATAAAAATGTGAATGTACTGGAACATCATTCTGTGTAAAGTATCCAGATTTAAAATGAGGTTAGTGACCTCTAACCTCTAACTCAAACTCCAATCTCAAATTTCTCGCTGCTTGCAAACTATCTCTACTTGGATATTCCACGACAACCTCCATCTTCTTATGTCCAAAACCAAATGTTTCACCTTTGAACCAAACCGACTCTTCTTCCCATGTTTTTCACTTTAGTTGAGGACATGGCCATGATCTCATTTTCCAGGCCTAGAAACCCTGGAATTACCCTAGGTCCCCTCTTCCCTTCATCTGCCCTTTGATGAATAACTAAATTGTGGTTGTGCTGCCTTTGACTTGCCTTTGAATTAGCCTTTGATTTCCCTTTGCCACTTAATTCTCATTGCCACCATCTCAGACCTGGTCCTTGTCACACCTGGCTGGATTCCTAGAAGAGCCCACTTACTGGCCTGATCACACTTCATCCATCCTACAACAATGTTTCTCTGACACCAGACATTTGCTTAGTACCTTCCTGTTTCCTACACCCACAGTCTGACTCTGTATTTTTCCCCCATACTATGAGGGATTCAGCCCAGGGCCTTCGCACTGAGCTGCATCCCAAGCCATTTTCTTCATTATTTATTTTGATACAGGTTCTAACTAAGTCACTAAATTGCCAGGCTGAGCTCAAACTTCTTATCCTCCTGCCTCAGCTTCCCAGAGTGCTGGGATATAGGCCTGTACTACCACACCCACCTAGTTTGGCTCTACATTTACTTACTTAAAACTTTTCTATTTGCTTTGTTTTATATATATATATATATATATATATATATATATATATTTATTTATATATATATATATATATATATTTGTTTTTTGGTACCAGGGATCGAACTCGGGACCTTGCACTTTCGAGGCAGGTGGCAGAACCACTGAGCTAAATCCCTGGCCCTTATATATATTTTTATTATGGTAAAATATGTATCAAATATTTACCACTTTTAGCATTTGAAGTGTACAGCCTCTGGGGTACTAAGTAGATTCATGTTGTGCAACCTTTACCACCACCCATCCCTAGAACTTTTTCCATCTTCCCAAACTTAAACTCTATCTCCATGGAATACTAACTCCCTAGTTTTCTTTCCTGGCAGTCACTATTCTATGTTCTGTCCCTAAGAATGTCACTATTGTAGGTATCATAGGAGTAGAATCATTCAGTATTTGTCTTCTGATGTCTGGCTTATTTCATTAGCATAATGTCCCCAAGCTTCATCCAGGCTGGAGCATGTGCCAGAATTAAATGCATGTGGAATAAAAGGAAAGCATGAGATTTGTGGAACCACGGTTTTATGGGATGTTTATAGTCCTTCTAATATACACAAAATATAACTTTTAAAAATAAAATTTGTGTGCCCCAGCCCCACCCATGCTCTGCTTTGCACGGTTCTGGAAATACTTGATGTGATCCTGTAGATGAAAACCTATGGACTGCACGGAGTAGTGGTTTTCAAACATGGCTGATTATCAGAATTCCTCAGGTGGCTTTGACAGAATATTTAAGTGCTATCCTGGGTCCACAGAGATGAAACCTCTGGGGAATAGCCTGGAAGTCTGTGTGTTAGCAAGCTCCTGTGATATTCCTGTGATCAACCAGATTCGGGGGTCACTGCTCCATTGCTAACTTGAAGGCAGGGCTCCAGGTCTATCACTTTTATAGTATTTCCAGCTGCATAGTGCTGTGCACAAATATCAAATTTTAAAAATATCATATTGACTGATAAAATCGAGGATTTCCAGAAGCAGAGGAGAGATAAGATTTTAAGTCAACTTCTTCCTTTGAGGTAAGTTTTTTTTCAGAAGTTCCTCTGTAAAATAGGGGTAGTAACAGTCAACCTTATGCAGTTTCTGTAATGCAAATCAGATTTACGTGGGAAAGCAATGTGTTGTACACATCCTATGAGTCCAGCATCATGCCAGGAGCCGTGGAAGATTAACAAAAAGCTTAAAACATGATTCCTGCTCTCAGAGAGTTTAGTATCAGAGGAAAACAAATGAATGCAGATGGAACTCTTGAGGGAAATAACTTCCTAGTGGGGTGGCCATTCAAGCCAGATGCACTCTGGGCAGGCTGCATGGATAAGACTTAAATGGAGCACTAAAGGAAAAATAGGATTTACAGAGAGAAACGGGAGAAGCTAGAACCTTCCAAGAGAAGGGAAGATCATCAGGCATGGCTGGGGCAGTCACTCGTGTGGTATATTTGGGTTGGCCAAGGAGACTTGTCTCATCACACAAGGCCATGAAATAACTCTGGAAATTTTTACTGCTTAGAGTTCTGTTCCTTAGGATGGTCCTTGTGGAAAGGCAAACACACCTGTGCTGGTTTGCGTATGACCTCACTTACACCGCAGTGTGCATTAGTTAAATTAGGATGCTTTCTCCCTAACAACTAGGTGAGATGGGTGGGCTCAGGGATAGGACTCTGGTAGAGTCCCAAGAAGGGGTCATTTGGGAACTCCAAAAAGAGCTTCTTCTGGAGAGGGTGGTAGAGAGCTGAGTTCACAACTGTCGGCAGTGACATAATTTTGAACATGAGAAAGGGGACAAGTCCTAACCAGAATCTATTTTAAGTGGTTTCTTCTGTTGATGTGCTTGGAGCTTTGTGCAAACTGGGGTAACAGGCACATCCATATCAGAGAAACTCTGGGCTTCCACATTGGACAAATGGAGGCTTGTCACATGCGGGTCATTTCATTGATGAGCATTTGAGAAGATGGACTGTGATAGGCATGGAGATTTAGTTTTTCAGAACTAGGGGTGTAACAGGCCCTCGCTTTTCATTTTCTATCTAAGATTTTCCTCCTACTCCCCTCAAATTTTACTCCCTGGGCTTGACCTCAGGTTAAGAAAAAAGTTTCCTTTGCAAAGATTGCCTCTTTTCCCCCAGAGACTGTGGGTCTCAGCAGAGCCTATGTCTTGAGTAGCTGGGATTACAGATAAAAGCTGTTTCTCTTCCTTTTCTGGGCTCTGAGGAAACTGGTCTCCCTCAGGGCTGCACATGGGGCATCTCTTGCTGGCCAGCCCACCCTGCAGCCATTACACCAGTTAGCCCAGCCAGCCAGCCTTTGTTTGGCTTGGCAGGTCCTCTGCTAACTTAGGTAAAGACATTTAGGAAAGTGTTCAAAAAGCTTGACTCTGGGGCTTCAGGAATGAGCCGATGACATGGAAGCTGTCCACTTTTCTTTTGTTTTACTACTTTCCTCTCAGAGCCAGTCCTTACCCTGTCTAAGGGATATTTTGTTTTTAGTGCTCCACTTAATCAACCACCGAGTTAATTCACAAATGATTCTTTCAGAGTCCATGATGTGCTAAGCTTTGTATGGTAGACAGGAGAGGTAAAATGCAAGGCCCTAGCTCCAGAGTAAAAGATCTCTCTCTCCCATACATGTAGAAATAAAACACTGAGCTCTCAAGACAGGGTGGTAGAAGGTTAAAGGTAAAATTGTTGGTGGGGTGGGACTCAGGGAGAGCAATCAATGTCGACAGTATTGGGAAAGGGAAGAATGGGATACAGGAGGGAGAAGTAGTCCAGGAAGGCTTCCAGCAAGAAGTGGCTGTGAGCTGGACTTTGACAAAGGAGCTGAATTTGGAAAGTATATTTAGGCAAGTTTTATCATCCTCTCACTCTTGAATAGAGAATTTCAAACAATTCCTTACTGCATACAGCATCACAGCTTGGCATTCAAGGCCTTTAACTGCATGACCTCTCCCCACCCCCACTCCCAACAGCATCTAACAGTTATCTCTTAACATTCCCTTGCACAGGCTTCTCCCCCCACTCACATGCACTCCTGGCCTGAAGCATCCCTAACCACCTGTCCTTACCTTGGACTTCTCCATGCATCTACCTTCACTTCTGTCCATCTCCAACGCTTCAATGTTACCCATTTCTCACCAGGTTCAAAAACCACCTCCACCCTAGAACTCTCCTTGCCGGCACACATCTAGCCACGACTATCTCCTTCTTTTGAATTTCTACAATACACAAGGTGTGTCCCTCTCATCTGACACACAGAATAAACCACTTGCTATAATAACCAGCAGTTACTGAGGCTTTGATGTTACCAGGCACTAGGCTAAGTGTTTTACAAGCATCTTTACATTTGATCCATAGGACAATCCTGTAAGAAATTCTTATCCTCATTTTAATAGGTGAGAGAATGGATGCCGGGAGGGGTTCACTTGGTCAAGATCATACAATTAGTAGGTGGTGGAGCACCTTGAGTGAGCTTGTCTGTCTTGTTAGATGGGCATGGAGAGGCACATCATATGCACTTTGTTTCCTTGCAATATTGGGGATTGAACCCAGGGCCTTTTGCACTGAGCTACATTCTCAACACTCTATCTATCTATCTCCTATCTATCGTCCATCTATATTTTATTTTGAGATGGGGTCTTGCTAAGTCACTAAGTTGCCCAGTCTGTGCTGAAATTTGTGATCCTCTTGCCTCAGCCTCCCAGAGTTGTGGAATTTAATTCTTTAAGCCCCAGGCACCTCACCCAGCAAACATCCGAGAGAGAGCATTCTCATGAGAGAGAACAGGGAAGGGGGAAGACAAGGAGGGAGAGAGAGAGAGAGAGAGAGAGAGAGAGAGAAAATCATGTTAGTAATTCTGTCTGCTATTTCACTCACCCAGCTTTGCCCCGAAGTTAACTTGAGCTGGAAGGTGTGAATCTGCTGTTCCTTCAGCTGGTGTCAGTTCCCAGGGCCTCTCACCATGTGATTCTCATGCTTAAATATATGTGCTTTCTATAATTTAACACAGCCCCTCAAGGTAAGCCAGTTGGCTTGGTTGTTGATTAAAGAAAGAGTGATCTGGTACAATGTTGGAGGAAAAAGAAAAAAATCTATGTTTGACTTATTGAAAAATGGTATGTCTGAATCCAGTGTAGTGCCTTGTGAAGGGACTTTTGAAGGGCATTTTGTCTATAAATGACTTTTTTCCTCACAGGAACCTAACCATTTATAGGATAGGACTTTGACACACTTGTCTTGTTTCCTCAACTGGCGTGAAAACTCCATGTGAGAAGATCCTTCACCTTAAACTTCTTTGTATCTCTCGCACAGTGCCTAGCAAGGTGACTTGAGAACCACAGGGGCTCAACAAGTCAATGCCAGGATTATTTATTAGATAGGCTCATTTCTGAGGCAAGTTTAAGGCTCCTGAGCTATCCCTAAGCTCTCCAGAAAATGGAAAGGAAGATATGTGCTATTATTTCATGACTTGTTGACATCCTCTGAACTATTTCTAGAAAGGAAGTCTGTCTGTTTTCACCCTGGGCTGGATCTACTGAGCACCTGACAGTTTCCTATGGATGCCTGCTCAGCTGTCTCTTCCAAACACCCAGTTCTATTTGCTCAATGTGTCTCCTGGAGCAGGCCTAACTATTTTAGGTCTAAACTACAGCTGTCAGCATGTCAGGCGTACCTTACATATTTCTAGAATTAGTTGGAAATATCTGAAGCCTGAAAAAGTAACTATAATGTTCTGAATATGAAGGAAATATTTAGGCAAGTATCAACTGGCAGCACGCACACTCACTAAAAAGAATCAAGTCTGTGGTGATAAAATGAGATGAGAACAGCCTAGTTGAACCATCTTGGGCTACTTGCATTTTAATAGTTTGGGATGAGTTACCTCACTATTTATATCATTTTATCGACATTCAATTAAGAAATTGACCAAATATGAAACTGTTTGCTGTAAATGTGAAATGAAAGACTAAATATATTTGTCTTGCCCTAATAGCAAATAATTAAAATTCCTCAATTTAAAAACTCCAAAATATAGGCACAGGCAATGACTTCCCAAATAGGATTCCAATAGCTCGGAAATAACAGCAAGAATTGACAAACGGGATTGCATCCAATTGAAAAGCGTCTGCACAGCAAAGGAAACAATGTCGTGAAGAGACAGCCTAGAGAGTGGGAGAAAATCTTTGCCAGCTACTCTTCTGACAGGATTAATATCCAGAATATATCTATAACTCCAAAAAGTTTCACACCAAAAATAAACAAGAAAACAAGCAACTAAATCAATAAACAGACAAACAAGCTGGAGACTGCTCCAAGAAGAAGTACAAATAGCCAAACATTATGTGTAAAACACTTTCAACATCTGTAGTAATCAGAGAAATGCAAAGCAAAACTACACTGAATCCCCTCTCATCCCAGCCAGAATGGCTACCATTGAGAATACAAAAACCAGATGCAGAGGCACAGGGCGGGGGCCTTCTACATTGTTGATGGGAATGTAAATTTGTACAGGCACTGTGAAAATCAGGATGGAGGTTTCTCAAAACACTAAATGTACAGCTATCATTTGATCCAGCTATTCCATTTCTTGGTGTATTCCCAAAAGAATTCAAGTGACCATAGTGTCAAGCTACCTGTGTAACCACGTTTATCATGGCACAATTTACAGTAGCCAAGGTGTCCATTGATGGATGAATGGATAGAGAAAATGTGGTACATATAAACAATAGACTATTATTCAGTCATAACAAAGAATGAAATTGTGTCATTTGCAGGAAAATGAATAGAAGTGGAGATCATCCTGTTAAGTGAAATAAGCCAGACTCAGAAAGACAAGTACTGTATTGCATATGTTCTCTCATTATGTGGAAATGACAGAAAAAAGAAAGACCACATGAAAGTAAAAGAGAGACTATTAGAGAAGGCAGGGATCAGGGGAAGGGAGGGGAAGGAAGGGTAATGAAAGATTGGATATGATCAAAGTATGATATATGCAAGTATGAATATGCCACAATGAAACCCATTATTCTGTATAATTAATGTGTACTAATAAAAATGACAAAAATAAATATTCATGCCAGTTATACATATGTTCTAGGGATGCTTTAAAGTCAAGTTGTATATCTTGACACCAGTCTTTCAGATTTTTGGTAATAATTTCTGCTTTCCAATCTGGTAGGGTACAATACTGATCTGGAGCAATTACACTGTGGCTCTGGATCAAATTATTAAAATATAATTAGTTCACTTGGAACATTAGTTCTTGGTCAGGCCCAAGAAAAATAGAGAGTAAATTTTATGGGATGGCAAAACACCAATGCAAGATGAAGGTGATAGAGACTTCTTCAACCTTCAAGATCAAGTTAAATCTGGTGATTTAAGAGAGACCAGGTCAATTATTTTTCATTTACACTTCAAAGTTCTTCTGGAATCCTTTACTTCGGTGTGTTGGGGGGAGGTATCAAATCCCTCTTCACTTTTGGCTTTTAATTAGCTACTTTTGTGATACATAATGGAGGAAGCAAAATAACTGAGACTGGGGTTTGTCGTTGAGATCCTTAAGATCAAAGCTATTAGTGGAACTGAGGACTCTGGGGATGGAGAAAGTGCTTGTAGCACCAAGAGACAAATGCCATGAACTCAATCCTTGAAAAGGCCAGTTATCTTCATTTCTTTCCATTAATTCTGGTATAGGTAACCTGGGGACTACGCTCTGAGAAATACTACCTTAAATGCTAACGCCAGTCATATCCATGCTCCAAAGAAAAGTAAAACTTTAATACACATTGCCTTTAGACTCTTTCTAAAATTTGCTGTTCATGGAATATTTGCCTTTGTATTCATTCTAACTCTGTTTCCTTCCAGTGAATAAAATATTGATAAAGGGATCGCTGACACACCCTACCGAGGTCCCCAGTCACGCGGAACACACGCCGAATCAGCCTGCTGCAGACAGGCAGGTCTGTGCATGCCCTACCGAGGTCCTGAGTCACATGGAAGACACCGAATAACTCCGCTGCAGACAGGCAGCCAACTGATTCCACATTACAAAGACCCAGAGGACACCAGACCACCAGACCAAGGTACTTAGTCCCACTGTTCCCGGCCCAGAGGTAGGGGCTTCTGAGCCGTCGTCCCACTGCTCCTGGTCCAGAGGAAGGGGCTTCCCAGTCACCATCCCTCCCACTGCTCAAAGCCCAGAGGAAAGGGCTTTTGGGCCACCTTCTGTCTGGCTGCTCCTAGCCCAGAGGAAGGGGCTCCTGAGCCACCATCCCACTGCTCCTGGTCCAGAGGAAGGGGTTTCCCAGCCACCATCCCTCCGGCTGCTCCCAGCCCATAGGAAAGGGCTTTTGGGTCACCATCCCTACCGCTGCTCCCAGCCCCTGTCCCACCTCACCCAGCTCAGAGGAGGTAATCCAAGCAGGCACTAACGGCCCCCCACCCCAGTCGAAATGAGAAAACACTTAAATAAGTCTCAAAACCAGACTTCCAGATCACCTGCAGCAACCTCAAAGGGAAATGGGATGGAACAATCTGATACACAACCACCTGGACCCACTGAACGGGCAACAAAAGGGGATCTGGAAAAAATGAAATCAGAAATAATTTCTCAGATAACAGGAGAAATTGTGCCCCTAGTGCAAGACATGATTAATAAATCTAGAGAGGAGCTCAGGAACATGATGGAATCCCAACATAAGAAACAAATGGAATCCATAAAACAGATGCAAATAGATTTCCAGGACATGAAAAACTCCATTGAAAGTCTACACAGCAGAATGAGCCAATGTGAGGACAGAATTTCAGATACAGAAGATAAGATTGCAATTAGTGACCAGGAAAAAAAAATTGCTTCAAAATTATAAGGGAACATGAGAAATCAACCCAGCAGCTGCTAGATGATGCAAAGAAGAATAACATAAGACTGATTGGGCTCAATGAAGAAACAGGACAGAGTGGAGATGACATAAAAAACCTCTTCACAGAAATAATGGCAGAAAACTTCCCAAGCAGGGGAAAAGAGCTTGACATACAGATAAGTGAGGCATATAGGACTCCAAATAGCCTTGATCAAAAAAAATCTACACATAGGCATATAATTGTTAAGATTCCAAAAACTCAACAGAAGAACAAAGTTCTCCAAGCAGTCAGAGAAAAGAAACAAATCACATACAAAGGAAAGCCCATCAGAATCACAGCAGACTTCTCAACACAAACAATCAAGGCAAGAAGAGCTTGGAGTGACATATTCCAAGCCCTGAAACAAAACAGCCTCCAACCCAGATTGATGTACCCTGAAAACTATCTTTCAAAATGGACGGAGAAATAAGATACTTTCATGACAAAGAGCTCCTTAGGAACATTTTGACTACCAAACCAGCACTCCAAAGAATTTTACACAATAGCCTAGGAACAGGCATTGAGGATTACAACCCCAGGAAGCAAAGCAGAATGAACCCATCTGGCATGACAAGAAATTAAATGTAAAGGGGGAGAACCCAACAAAAAGAAAAAGTCATGGTAATGACAAGTCAATACGTTTCAGTTATAACCATCAATGTTAATGGTCTCAATTCACCAATCAAAAGAAATAGACTGGCAGAATGGGTCAAGAAGCAAAATCCAACAATATGCTGCATACAAGAAACACACTTCATTCAAAAGGAAACTCATAGACTGAAAGTAAAAAGGTGGAAAACAATACTCCATGCGACAGGAACCCGAAGAAAAGCAGGAGTAGCTATCCTCTTGGCAGATCAAGTAGATTTCAAACCAACACTGATTAAGAGAGACGAAGAAGGACATTACATCCTTGTAAAGGGAAGAATCCAAGAGGAAGAGATGACAATCATAAATATCTATGCACCAAACACTAGTGCTCCCAACTATATAAAACAAATAATAACGGACATGAAAAGTCATATATGCACTAATACAATTGTAGTGGGGGACCTCAACACCCCACTGTCACAAATAGATAGATCAACTAGACTAAAAGTAAGTAATGAAATACTGGAACTCAATCGAACTCTTGAACAAATGAACTTCACAGATGTTTACAGAGTCTTCCACCCCACAAAATCAGAATACACATTCTTCTCAGCTGCACATGGGTCATTCTCCAAAATAGACCACATACTCACACACAGAACATGTTTAAGTAAGTGAAAAGGAATTGAAGTTGTCCCCTGTACATTATCAGACCACAGTGCAATGAAATTGGAGATCTATAGCAAAAGAAACTCAAAAAATTTCATAAACATGTGGAAATTGTACAACACACTTCTGAATAACCAATGGGTCACAGAGGAAATTAAAGAAGAAATCAGACACTTCCTTCAATTGAATGACAATGACAATACAACATATCGGAATCTGTGGGACACAATGAAAGCTGTCTTGCGAGGGAAACTCATAGCAGTGACTACGCATATTAGGAAAACAGAACGAGCCCAATTAAACAACCTGATGCTGCACCTCAAGCTTCTAGAAAAAGAACAGCAGGACAACCCCAAAGCTCATACAAGGGAGGAAATTATAAAGATCAGAGGAGAAATCAATGCAACGGAGGCTAAGAGAATGATACAAAAAATCAATGAAGCCAAGAGTTGGTTCTTAGAAAGAATCAACAAAATTGACAAACCTTTAGCCAACCTTATCAGAAAAAGGAAAGAAAAGGCTCAAATCCAAGCAATTAGGAATGAAAAGGGTGAAATGACAACAGACCCAGCAGAAATCCAGAAGATCATCAATACCTACTTCCAGGACCTATATGCCAATAAGATGGACAACACAGAAGAAATGGACAGATTCCTAGATACATATGAATTTCCAAAGTTGAACGAAGAAGACCTAAAAATTCTGAACAACCCAATATCAAGCAATAAAATTGAAAATGTAATTAAAAACTTATCAACTAAGAAAAGCCCTGATGGCTTCCCTGCTGAATTCTACAAGACATTTAGAGAGGAACTGCTGCCACTACTGTTGAAACTCTTCAATGAAATTGAAAGGGAAGCAATACTCCCAAATTCATTCCTGGAAGCAAGCATCACCTTGATCCCCAAAGCAGAGAAAGACCCAACTGAAAAAGAGAACTATAGGCCAATCTCACTAATAAACATAGATGCAAAAATCCTTAATAAGATACTGGCAAACAGAATGCAGAAGATCATCAAGAAGATCATACACCCTGATCAGGTGGGATTCATCCCAGGGATGCAGGGATGGTTCAATATACAAAAATCAATCAATGTGATATACTCTATATCAATAGAGCCAAGGACAAAAACCATATGATTATCTCCATAGATGCACAAAAAGCATTTGACAAAATCCAACCTGCATTCATGATAAAAACCCTACAAAAAATTGGAATAGATGGTCTCTACCTCAAACTGATAGAAGCCATCTATGAAAAACCAACAGCCAATATCATACTAAATGGTCAAAAACTGAAATCCTTCACACTAAAATCAGGAACAAGACAAGGATGTCCACTATCACCACTCTTGTTCAATATAGTTCTGGAAACATTAGCCACGGCAATTAGGCAAGAGAAAGAAAGAAAAGGAATAAAGATAGGAAATGAAGAAGTCAAATTGTCATTATTTGCAGATGACATGATACTCTATATAGAAGACCCCAAGAACTCCACCAAAAGTCTTCTAGACTTAATAACCAAATTCAGTCAAGTAGCTGGTTACTAGATCAACACACAAAAATCAATAGCTTTCCTCTACACCAATGACAGACTCACTGAGAAAGAAATAGGGCAAATAATTCCTTTCAAAATAGCATCCAAAAAACTGAAATACCTAGGAATCATCCTAATGAAAGAAATCAAAGACCTCTTCTCTGAAAACTATGGCACTCTGAAAAGAGAGATTGAAGATGACATCAGAAAATGGACAGACATCCCCTCCTCCTGGGTAGGAAGGATTAATATAGTGAAAATGGCCATACTTCCAAAACTGCTATATAGATTTAATGCAATTCCAATTGAGATCCCAGCAGCATACTTCATGGACCTTGAGAAAACAATCCAAAAATTCATTTAGAACAAGAAGAGACCCAGAATAGCAAAAGCAATTCTAGGTAACAGAGACATGGCAGGGGGGATCACAATCCCCAACCTGCAACTACACTACAAAGCTACTGTGATAAAAACAGCATGGTACTGGCAAAGAAACAGACCTGAGGACCAGTGGAACAGATTAGAAGATGCAGAAACAATGCCAGACACACTCAGCCATCTCATCTTTGATAAAGAGCCAAACACCCTCACTGGAGGAAAGATAGCCTCTTTAATAAATGGTGCTGGAAAAATTGGGCTTCAACTTGCCAAAGATTAAAACTAGACCTATATCTCTCACCATGCACTAAGCTAAAATCAAAATGGATTAAAGATCTAAATATTAAAATAGTAACTCTGAACCAGTTGGAACAGAGGTTAGGTAGAACTCTTGAAGACATCGGTGTAGGAAAAGATTTTATGAACAAAACCTCAGTTGCCCATGTACTAGCACAAACAATCAACAAGTGGGATCTCTTCTTATTAAAAAGCTTCTGCACAGCAAGAGAAACCACCAGCAGTGTGAAGAGACAACCCACAATGTGGGAAAAAATCTTCACCTGCTCTTCCTCAGACAAAGGTCTACTATCTCGAATCTATAAAGAACTTAAAAAGATCAGACCTCCCAAATTTAAAGACCCAATCCAAAAATGGTCATCTGAAATGAACAGACATTTCTCAGACAAAGAAGTAGAAATAGCAAATAAATACATGAAAAAATGTTCAACGTCACTGGTCATTCGAGAGATGCAAATGAAAACAATGCTGAGATTCCACTTCACTCCAGAAAGAATGGCTGCTATCATGAAATCAACCAATAACAAATGCTGGTGGGGCTGTTGGGAAAGAGGAACCCTGCTCCACTGCTGGTGGGAGTGTAGACTGGTGCAACCACTGTGGAAATCCGTATGGAGGTACCTCAAAGAACTAGGACTGGAAGTCCCATTTGACCCTGCTATTCCACTGCTGGGGATCTTCCCCAAAGAATTAAAACAATCATACCACAGTGATATATGTGCGCCCATATTCATAGCAGCGCAGTTTGTAATAGCTAAAACTTGGAAACAGCCCAAATGCCCATCAGCTGGAGACTGGATAAAGAAAATGTGGTTTTTTTATAAAATGGAGTACTACTCAGCCATAAAAAATGAGAAATTAGAGACATTTATAGCTAAGTGGATGCACATTGAGGCGATAGTCTTAAGTGAAATAAATAGGACACACATGTGTAAATACCGAATAGTTTCTCTGGTGTGAGAAACTGAAAGTGTAAATAAGGACTAAATGTATAATGGGTAATGTGAAATAGGAAGAAACGAGGCAAAGGGAAGGAAGTGGGAGGGCTAGGGGAAAGGATAGAAGGGAATGGGATTAATATGAGAAAATGGAAAAATAGGAACAAAATCTTTGTAAATAGGGAGGACTGGAGGGCATGAAGGGAGGGCTAGGAATGGGGAAAAAATAAGAACCAAGATGCATTATGTAAAGGTACAATTCCCAATGAGAAATGTAATTGTGTTGTATACCTACAATGCACCAATAAAAGAATTTAGTACAAAAAAATAGTATTACATTCATGTGTGCAACAGTTTTTACAGTTTTCTCACTTAACGGATTTTCTAATGTATCACAGAAAAAAATTTTTCATTTAAAAAAACTGAACCTCACTGATTATCTAAACCCAATCTGTCATTTTATTAAAAAAAAATAGAGATTGCTGAGTTATATCATGTCTTAGAACATAAAAATTTAAAACTTCAGCCACAACACTGATTTGCAGTCTAATCGTAGCTTCATCAATAAGTTATTTTCCCCTTTTCTAAACTGAAAATCCATCTAAGAACGTCTGGTAAATTTTGGATGAAAAGCACTGAGAAAACATGTATATCAAAAGATGGACTTGTTTTCCCCTCTTCCTAAGGCTGTCAGATTTATGAGGGAAAAAAAGACATCTAGTTAAATTTGAATTTAGATGAACAATAACTAATTTTCAAGCATAAGTATGTCCCACACAACAGTTGGGATATACTTATACTAAAAGAATTATTATTTATCTGAAGTTCAGATTTAACTCTCTGTTTCATATTTTATCTGGCAATCCTATCTCTACCATTCACCTTTTCCTAGAGCTTGCACTTTGTAAGACTTGGGCAAGAGAAGAGAGATTTTTGTAACTCAAGGCCAAGAAGGAAATGAGCACTCATTTAGCATAGTACAGTAAAGGAGAAATGCTAGCAAGAGATTAACCCTCCACACCAGAGGAATCTGGGCATCTTCCGGTGATGAGAAATGGCAGGGTAATGTGGGGAGACAGAGAGGAAGATAGAAAGTAATTGGGCAAGCACATATATGGAACCCTGCAAAATGTGCAGTTATTCAAAGAATATAAGTTATCCTTACAGCCTCAAAAAATAGAGAACCAAGAATTTCTTCAAACAGAAGGCTGCCTCCATGTTCCACTGCCAACACCAAAGGAAATGAGGCATTTCTATTCCAGACAGCACAATCTTGGAGTCTTAGCTTGGTTCCTTTATGAACTCCAGTATCCATTCACAACTGTGAATAAAGAATTTAGGTGGCAAAACTAATGGAGCTCTCTGGGTTCCACTGCCTCCTTTCCCCCTAAGTTAGTTTTGCAAGGGACTCCTAGCTTCTTGTGCTATGCTACTCTTGCTTTGAAAAACTCAGCTCAACTCCCTCCCTCCAAGGCAGGAGTCTCTTCCTCAGAGCTCTCATGGATCTTCACACCCTAGTTTACTTTTTGTGCATCTGGATCTCGAAGAGCCAACAGATTTCCCTGCTATCATTCTGATCTTCTTGTCCAAATATGAATTTACTATAGCAAAGCAATTGCCTTTCTTTGAATTCAGCCAAATAGGGGTACTTGGAGGTTATAGGTAATTGAAAGTGGTTTCAAAAATTAAATAAATTTTATTCTTGATAAAAAGTTATGCTTATTATAAAAATATGAAAGAAAGTAAAATAAAATACTACTAATCACAAGAACCAGACTCTCAACATTTTGGTTAATGTTAAATATTAATTCATTTTCCTTTCCTCCAACAAACATTTATTGGGTACTAAACACTACTTCAGACTCAAAGGGTACATCAATAAACAAAAGAAAAACAAAACTCCTACCGTATGACCCTATTTACATACATGCATAAACGGATGCACACATATATAGGTGTGATAACAAATACAGTGAATGTTTAAATTTTTTAAAATGTATGACAGTAAAAGACACATTACCATTAATCCCCCTCAAAACCTCACTCACTTTGAACATACTTATCCCAGCACTCTTACAACTTTCTGAAGCAGCTCTAGAAGTTCTTCTTTCATGAATGTTTTTAGTTGTGCTATTGTGGCTACCTCAATGTGCTGAATTTATTCAAAACATGTACTTTTCATGGTCATTTTGACTTTAAGGAAGAGCCAGAAGTCACATGGTGCTAGATTTGGTGAATAAGGTGGATGAGGACACACTGTAATGTTTTCATGTGCCTGCCTTTCCACTGGATGGCATTTGGTAGCACATTCATCATATTTTTTTAAAATCATTCCTCATAAAGATACTCATGAGAGAGGGCTTCTAGAACTGCTCCAGAAAATGGCAAGAATAATGGGAGATATGTATTTGAAGGTGCATAGAGTGGTATTTTGAGGGTAATTAGTGCCAGTGTGTTTTTTACTCTAATATATTTTTTAAAAATTTAAACATTCACCATATATGTTGATCATCCCTTGATATTTTACATTAATGGGATTATACTATATAAGCTATTTTGGAACCCAATCTTTAATATAATAATGTACCATGGATCTCTCATATGTCAATAAATACTTGACGTATCATTTTAATGTTTATTATATTGTGTAGTTTATATGTACCAAGATTTATTTAGCTATCTCCTTAGAGACATTTATTTCTAAGGTTTTTTCTATAATAAAAATACAATCAGCCCTCCATATCCATAGTTTCCACATCCACAGATTCAGCCAACTGTGGATTGAAAATATTTGGGAAAAAATTTATGTTGTAGCTGATGTATATTATGTATTAGGCTAGAGGTGGCAAACCTATGGCATGCATACCACAGCAGGCTGTTTGTATCATTGAAAGCTCTAAAAGATTCATCATCACTGTATTAGGCCTGTAATGATTGTATCTGTACTGAACATGTACAGATTTTTTTTGGTCATTGTTTCCTAAACAATATATATTTTTTCGGAACTGGGAATTGAACTCAGGACCTTGCGCTTGCCACGCAGGCATGGTGCCACTGAGCTACATCCCCAGCCCTATTTTCTAAACAATAATGTTTTATCAACCACTTCCATAGCACTCTCATTGTATTCAGTCCTATAAATAATCTAGACATTATGTGACGCATGTGAAAGGATATGGGTAGGTTGCACGCAAATATTACACCATTTTATATAAGGTACTTGAGTATTTGTGGAGTTTGGCATCTGCAGGGAGTCCTGGAATCAATCAACTATAGATACTGAGGGACAACTGTACTGTGATGAGTATACTTGTACATTTATATCTTTACGTACTTGGCCAGTTAATCATCTTTTTAGGATCAATTCCTAGTTTTACTCCTTGCTTACTGTTTATTTTCATTGTCTTTTGCTGTCTTCTCCTTGTTTGTTGGATCTGTAAATGTTAAAGTATCCTAAGCTGAGTCCTATTCCTCACCCTAGATGATCTCATAGGATCCTATGGTTTTAAATGTTATCCATATGCTGATGACCACAAATTATATCGATAATCTTGGCATCTCCCCCTTGAGCTCTAGACTCGAGTATCTCACTATTTTCTTAAAATATCTCCTTGGATATCTGTCATGGAATCCCAAATATAATGTGACCAAAAGAGAACTCTTTATTCTACTCCTGAAATATATTCCTGCCTGGTCTTCCATATTTCAGAACATGGCCTCATCATCCACACAATTATTCAGGCCAAAAGAAGCCATCAGCCCGGTGCCAGCTGTTTTCCTTACTCTTAGTTCCCGTGTATTGGAATTTATCAAGTTTTTTCAAGTTTATCTCCAAAATATATTTTAAACCTCTACCTTTCTTTATATAGTTACTGCTGCATTTACTTATTACCATCTTAATTTAAGCCACTCCAGTCTCTCAGCCAGGCTACTGCATTAGCCCATGTCATGATTTAAATGTTTGTGTCCCCTCCAGCGTTCATGTTGAAAATTAATCACCAGTACGGTACAGTACGGAGAGGTGTGGCTTTTAAGTGACTGCGTCATGAATGGGGTTATATGCCCCCATACATGGGCTTGATGAACGGAGTTCATCTCTTTTATTTCTTCCTGCCCTTCCACCTCATGATAACATAGTGTTCCTCTATGATATAATAATGTTCTTCCCCTCTGGAAGAAAGAGTAACAAAGTTACATCTTGGAAGCAGAGCTAGGCCCTCAACAGACACAAAACCTGGAAGCCCCTTGATCTTGGACACGCTAGACTTCAGTCTGTGAGAAATAAATTTCTGTTCTTTATAAATTACTAAGTCTGAGTTATTTTGTTATAGTAGCACAAACAGACTAAGATAGCCTCTTAACTGGTTCCTCAGCTTGCCTTGTTGCCCCTGAACAGTCCTTTCTCTACACAGTAGCCAAAGTTCTCTTCTAAAGACATAAATCAGATCTTTTTATTCCTTGCTTAAGGCCCTTGATTTCAAATCACATTGAGATGGAATAACAATTCATTATAAGTCTATGAAATGTTGTTTCATCTAAGCTCCTAATTCTTCTGTCTCATCTCATATACTCCCTTTTACTGGCTATACATCAGCCACACAGACCTTTTTCTGTTCCCTGAACACATTAAGCTCATTCCTGCCTCAGGTCAGGAATGCTTCCTTTGTTCAAAATACCCTCCTCCTGGATTTTCAGGTGTCTGCCTCCTTATTTTTCAGACTGTACCTCATACATCACTGACCAGAAAGGTCTTTGTCTCATATAGAGTAGCTTCCATACCTCTGTTATCCTCTTTCTCATTGCTCTTATTGCCTTCATAGTACTTATGATTATCTGAAAATATTTGTTTGTTTGTTTTGTGGTATTGAGGATTGAACCCAGGGCCTCACGAATGTAAGCACTCTAGCTGTGGGATACAACCCCAGGCCTTTTTCAAAGTTTTTGCTAAGAGACAAGGTCTCCCCAAGTTTCCCAGGCTGAGCTTGAACTTGCCATCCTCTGGCCTCAGTTCTGGGATTACAGGTGTGCACCACCACATCTGGCTTTATTTATCTATTTACTTGTTTATTCTTTTCTCAATCCATGAGAGCAAAAGGCTTGTCTATCTTGTTCATCAATGTATCTCTAGTATCTTAAATTTGTACTTGACTCATAGCAGGTGCTAATACAGTGGAAGCTTTTTAAAAAGATCAAATCTCTTCTGTCCTTACTGTCCTGGTTAATCAACACTTTCAACTCCTTCTATAAAATATATTGTGTAACTTTATGAATGCTTCAGGCTAGTAAGCCATTGATTAATTCACTCATGCACTTTTGGTCATACCAGATACATTGTGTATTTACTAAGAGCCAATTGTTTGTTGCCAATATTGTTTTCGCCAGTTGAGCTAAGTAATTTAAACAAATACTCTAGAAATAGGAGATAAATAAGCTTGACAATGAAGATTTTTAAAAATAAAAGTTGAATGCTTTAGAAAAACTTAATAGAGAAGAACGTGGCCAATCAAAGAAAAAAAGGTGTTGAACATGTATAGATGAGACAATTGTAAAAGACCAGGGAACATATTAATGATTAGAAGGGGAGTTTGGGTTAGTGTCTGTTATAGTCTATAGCTAGCATATGTGCCGTCAAGCTAGCACATGTCATAGTTTATATCTAGATGTCCCCCCAAGAGCCTCTGTGCTCATAGGAGAGGGGTTAGAAAAGGTGATTAGATCACAGCTGACCTGCCGTTAGGAAGTGGGGTCTGGACTGAAGATGTGGGTCACTGGGGGTGTGGCCTGGAAGGGTTTATCTCCCTTCCTGGCTCTCCCCTTGACTCTCTGCTCCTTGGATGCCATGACCTGAGCAGCTACGCCTCTGCTATGCCTTCTGTCACACTGTCCTGCCTTGGAGTCAGTGGACTATAGACTGAAACCTCTAGGAGCCAAAATAAACCTCTCCTCCTTTAAGTTGTGGGTGTTGGGTACTGTGTGTTAGTGATGAGGAAAGTGACTAAGACAGAGTCTTTAGGTCCTGATTCACTATTTTTAAAAAATGCAACTTTACATTGAAAACAACATGAGTATACTCTATATAAGGCAATAGGAACTCAGATTGAAGAAGCCAAAGTCATAAGATGAATAAAAATAAATAACCCAGACACATCATGGTGAAAACAAAACATTCTTAAGATAACACAAGAGAAATGACAAGTTACATTTAAAAACTGATGGCCATAAAAGGACTACATTGACAATAGATAGTAACCGACAGACTTCCCATGAACAACAACGGCGCTCGGAAGACAATGGCATAATATTCACAAGGGTAAATGCTCATAAACAAAATTTTATTAAGAGTTGAATTATCATCCACAACTGAGGACAATTAAAACCTTTTCAAACAAATGCTAAGAGAGTTTGCCAGCTGCAGATGTTGCCAAAAAAAAGTATTTAAAGGATGTATCAAGAAGAAAATGAACCCAGAAGAAATGTCTGAGGTTCACAGAACAATGGAGTGAAAAACTTGGGGAATATATAGGCAAATTAAAACAGCCTCAACTGCAAAAATGGGGCTCCTTCTGGGATTCTGATGACAGACATCTCAATAAAGATGTCTTTAAAAACAAGACAAAAATCCCAATAACAATAAATACATAATGACCAATTTGGGCAGTATTGAAGAGTAAGGTGGCACCAAAATACTGCCCAAGTGTCACGTTTAAAATAGAAAATAGAAGGCTGGAGTTAAAACATACTAAATTTATTCTGTTATTCTGTTATTCTGTTTATTCTGTTATTCAAGGGATAACTAGAAATATACATTAACTTGAAGTTTTGTCTAAACAGTTGGGTGCACATAAAAACTTAAGGAAAACAACTGAAAAACAGACATTCAACTTCCAAAAGTTTAGAAGGATACAGGGGAGACAAAAATTTAATCAATCCAATAAATGCAGGAGAAGAATCAAAAGGAAGAAATGTAAAACATAATAGTAAAAGATAAGTAAAATCAAAAAATAAATTTAACTGATAGCACAATAAATACAAACATATTAAAGATCAGCTTAACCATGTTTTTAAGAAATATCCCTAGATGGTGGCACCTTACTCTGTAATACCCTATACAAAGTTCAAAAATAAAAAGAATAAAAATAAAAAGTTTAAAAATAAAAGAATAGAAAGCTATAAACTAGGCAAATACTAACCAAAAGAAACTTGTATAACTCTACTTAGATCAGAGTTTAAAACTTCACAGCAGGGCCGGGGATGTAGCTCAGTGGTGCAGCGTCTGACTGGCAAGTGCAAGGCCCTGAGTTTGATTCCTGATACAAAAACAAACAAACAAACCAAACTTCTTGGCAAAATATCACTAGGGTTAAAGAGGGTATTACTCAAAGAAAGGAACACTTCAATAAGATTATGTAACAACCCAAATTTTATCTGGCAATAGATATGCTGAAGGTATAAGAATTTAAAATGTTATAAATAACTCCATGCTAATAAATTTGAAAATAGATGAAATAATCACTGTTTAATCCAGAGAATAATAACAGAAAAAAAATTCTCACACACATTTTATAAGGCTACTATAATTTGATCCCAGCATCAGACACTGGTCATACCCTCCTGTGAATGTAGATACAAAATTCTGAAATAGAATATGATAAATACAAATACATATATGTATATGACCATGCAAGGTATACTCCAAGAATGCAGGATGGTTTTACATTTGAAAAAGCTACTCATATAATTCACAACACAAATAGATTAAAAATGAGGAATCAAATGATCACCATAAATAAGCAAAAACTTGATAAATCTCTCATTTATAATTTTTTTAAATCCTGGAAAACTAGCAATGAAGAGAAATTCCCTCAATGTGATAAAAGTATCTACAAAAACCCTATGATAAATATCACACATAATGATAAGATAAGAATTTACTTCAAAATTCAGAAAAAAGTAGCAATGCTTTCTCTGTTCCCAAGGTCCCTGGAGTCTATCTGCCCTTTTTCCTGTCAGAGCCCACTTATGTTCATTTTCTACTCAGTACTCAGGGTTTTTAGCTATATTTCGCATGATTTTCAAATTGTCATAATTTTCTCCATAAAGATCTTATTGTTACTAGCATTACTACTTCTGTTTGACTATTTGCTTAAGACTCAGTAAACCTAATAGTATAGCAAAATAAATAGGTAAATGTAGACAGATGATAGGAAGATAGGAAAGAAAGAAAACATTCTCACAGAGGATATGATTGCCTGCATAGAAGATACGAGACCCTAGACACTATTAGAACTGACAAGAGCATTCAACAAGGGGGATGAATATATTAATATGAAAAATCAGTCATATATACCAGAAATAACCAATTAGAATACGCTTTTTTTTTGGTACCAGGGATCAAACTCAGAACCCTGTGCTTTTGAGACAGGTGGCAGCACCACTGAGCTAAATCCCTGGCCCAGAATATGCAATTTTAAAAGGTAAGGCATTATTCACAATATATATTATTAGCAAGGAGCTAGGAGTGTGAGTGGTGTGTGAGTAGCATCCAAGAAAACTCTTTTAAACAAGTATCTTTAGGTACTTCATGACACACATGACAGAGTCATGACCACTTTCATTCATTCAATTATTGCTAACAGTCTCGTTACACACAACAGTTTGCTAAGACTTTTATGGAGAAAATTATGCAAAGTTTTGAAAGACATGCCTAATACAGCTAAAGGTCTTCACAATTATATATAAAATGAACATTAAAAGACTCTGACAGAGAAAAGAAGGCAGACTCCCAGGAACCTGGGGAACTGAGGAAACGTATTGGTGAATTCCTTCTTTCCTTTTTGTCTCATATATCCCAGGCTCTGTGCTAGGGAAGCTGGCATCTCAGGAACACCAACAAGCACAGACAGAAAAAGGTCTGTTCTCTCTAGCCAAAGTACCAGAAAAGGGGCAACCTATCAGGATAGAAAACTCTTAACAATAGCTGCTCTGTATTCCATGCAAACACTCACACACAAAATAGTGTGCTCCCACTTCCACACAGGTGGGCAAAGGCGGAGTGGGAAGCCTGGACTTTCAACCCTCTATCTGTAAGGTTTTCCATCCTCCCAACTATCTAATCAGTGTAGTGTCAGAGAGGGGCCAGTGGGCAGCTGGGCATCAAATAAGCTTCTTCTGCCCCACAGTGACAGTGAAGGCCATATGGGGAGCTTGAACTTCCACCTCTAGCTGACAATAACGAGGTGCTGTCCCTTCTCTCACCATTGCAACAAGGTCAGAGGCCCACTAAAATAGAAGATTTAAAGAAGATCCAGAATCTCATAATATAATACCTCAAACATCAAATATTTAATCAAAACTCACTTGTAATACCAAAAACCAAGAAAATCTCACCTTGAATAAAAACAACTGATGGACGCCAAGACTGAGACAACCCAGGCATTAGAATTATATAGCAAAGATGGCAAAGCAGCCATCATAAAACATTGAATAAGTAATTACAAACACACTTGAGAGAAAAGGCAAAAATCCCCCCCCAATAAAATAAAATACACAAAGAAAAACCAAATGGAAATTTCAGAACTGAAAAATTAAACCAATAATAACTCACTGGATACACTCAATAGCAGAATGGAGGAGATGGTGAAAAGAAGCACTAAACTTGAAGACAGACAAATAAAAATTACCAAGTACAAACATCAGAGGAAAAGTAGACTGAAAAAAAAAACATGAACAGACAATCAGGGACCTATGGTACTATGACAAAAGATTCCCAGAATAAAAGGAGAGAAAAAAGGCAGGGATGAAAATATATTCAAAGAAATAATGGCTGAAATCTTCTCAAATTTTGTAAAGGGCATAAACCTATAGATTCAAGAAGCTGAGTAAATACCAAATAGGATAAACTCAAATAAATTTAGGCAAAGGCACATCATAGTCAAACTTCTGAATATAAAAGCAAAGGAAAACAAATCCTGCCAGCAGCCAGGGAGAACGTACACCTTATCTATAAGGGAAGAATAATTCAAATGATTGCAGATTTCCCATCAGAACCTATGGAGATTACAAGGGAGTAGTATGGCATTTTTCAACTGCTGACAGAAAAGAGTTGCCAGCATAGAACTTTACATCCAGCAAAAATATCCTCCAGGAATAACAAGGAAGTCAAGACATTCTCAGATAAAGGAAAACTAAAAGAATTTAGCACTAACACATGAAACTTTAAAGAATGACTAAAGGAAGTGCTCCAAACAGAAATAAATGATAGGAGAATCTGGGAGCATTAGGAAGGAAGGAACAAAGAAAGTGCAAAAAATATGGGAAAATATAATATGCTTTCTTCTTCTCTTGAGTTTTCTAAATTATGTTTGACAGTTGAAGCAAAAAGGAAAATATTGCCTGATATGCTAATGTATGCAAAAGAAATATTTGAGATAAGTTATAAATCAGGGAAGAAAAGAAATATAAACCAAAGTAAAGTTTTTACATTTTATTCTAAAAGGTAAAAGGAGGACACCAGTAGACTGTGATGAATTATAAATGTATAATGTAAGCCTAGCACAACCATAAAAAACCATACAAAGAGATACCCCAAAGACTGCTGGTAAGTCAAAAAGGAATCCTAAAAAAATGTTCAAGTGACCCACAGTGAGATAAGAAATGAAAAATAGAGAAACCAAAAACAGAGTGAACAAAGAGAACATCAAAAATGGATATAACCAAAATGTCCCTCAATGTAAATGGTTGAACAAACTGTAGTGTATACATACTGTGAATTACTCTTCAGCAATATAAAAGAACAAACTACTGGTACACACACCAACTTGGAGGAATCTCCAAAGAATTATGCTGCATGAAAAAGATAATTTCAAAAAGTTGCATGTGCTATGATTCCCTTTGTATAACATTCTTGAAATGACAAAATTATAGAGATGAAGAATCAAATCGATTAGTGCTTTCTGGGGGTTCCAGATGGAGTGGGATGGTGTAACTATAAAGGCAGCATGAGGGATATTTTGTGGTGACAGAATATTTCTGTGGCTGGAATGCAAAGGTGGTTACACAAACCTACACATGCAATAAAATGGCATAGAACTATACATGTACATTATATCAATGTCATATTCCTGGTTTTGATATTGCACTCTGGGTATGTAAAATATAATCAGGGAGAAAATAGGTGAATGGTGCAAGGGGCCCCTCCGTATTACATTTCTATCTTCCTGACAATCTAAGTCATACCGAAATAAAAAAAAATTCACATGTGAGAGCTATGTCACGTTGATAAACAGGAAAACTCACCAGAAAGACAGTGATCACTTCAAATTGATCTGTACATTCTATCCAATTTCAACTAAATCACAAGATTTATTCCAGAAGTTAACAAGCTAATTTACACAGACAGTAAGATTTAAACGGAAGGAGTTAGGCACCAAGAATATGCAAGACAATTTTGAAGAAGATTGATGTGGGCAGATTACCAAGGCCAATTACAATGTTACAACAGTTACAACAGTGTAGTATTGGGTGATGGATAAACAGATAGACTAGTAGAATATAAAAAGGACCTAAACCAACACATATATATCTATGAGAACTAGATATAGGACAGAAATTGATTATAAAGCATGGGGGTATGGTATAAATTACTGAGTAAATGGTGTTAAAATTATGTGAAAAAGGATACAACTAGGTAACTTATTTAAACCCACTCAAAATGAATTAAAGATCTAAATGTTAAAAGCAAACATTTATAACATTTTGATGCAATTACAGAATACCTTTATCTTCTTATAATAGAGATAAATTAATACATACAGAAAACTCACAAATTTTAACTAAAAAGACTGATAAAATGACTGTGTTAAGCATCATAATATCTATAGTAAACCTGACATTATACAGCTAAAAGCTGGGCATGGCGATGTGGACCTGTAGTCTCAGCTACTCAGAAGTCTGAGGCAAGAGGATTATTTAATTCCAGGAATTTGAGGCCAGCCTAGAAAGCATATGAGACGAGCCATACATTTGCCACACAATTGAAAGAGAAACAGCCTCTAAAAGACATAAAATATATGAAGTGCTTCTCTCTTATCTGCAGTTTTGCTTTCCATGGTCTCAGTTATCCATGATCAACTGTAATCAGAAAATATTAAAGGAGTTCTAGATATAAGAATTCATGTTTAAAATTGTTCACTGTTCCAAGTCATGTAATGAACTCACATCATCATGCTCCATCCCTCCCGGGATGTAAATCATTCCTTTGTCCAGCATCTCCATGCCATAGAAGCTACGTGCCATAGTCACTTAGTAGCTGTCTTGGTTAGCAGATCAAGGGCTTGTCTTCTATTAATCCTTGTTTTCCCTAATGTGCCCCCAAAGCACAGGAGTGGTGATGGTGGCAATTTGGATACGCCTAAGAGAAGCCAGAAAGTGAAAAGGTAAAGGTTCCCAATTTAATAAGGAAAGAAGAAGCAATCACATGCCAAGGTTGCTAAGATCTATAGCATGTACAACTTCTGTAGAGTTCAGTATTATCCAGGATATCAGGTACCACTGGGGGTCTTGGAATATATCCATCTTGGATAAGGGGGGGACTACTTCACTAAAAGTCAATTTCTAAAAGACAACCAAACCTAAAATCAAAATGGACAAAGAGTACCACAGACAGCTGGCACAAGAAACTGGAATGATCTATAAATACACGAAAAGATACTCATCCTCATTGATACTTGGGGAAATGAAAAGCAATAACAAAACAATGAGGTACTGTCTTTGCTCATCAGGTTGGCAAAAATTAAAGCTCTAACATTGTGAATGCTACGGTACCATGATAACTCATGCACCATTGATGGGACTGTTATTTGGTAGAGCTACACTGGAGAGCAATCTGCCAATACTCAGACTGAAAGTGTGCATCTTCTTTAACCCACAACTCCTACCTGCTAGAAGGCGCGCACTCCAGAGAATTCCCATTCACTGTACAAACACACATGTGCATTAGTGTTCTCTGCAAGTTATTTGTTTCTAAAATGTACTGAAAACAACCTAAAGATCCATTCATTGGGGAATGAATAAATTACATATGTCTTGCTTGTTCTCTTGGCTACAGCTGAGCAGTGAGAATGAAACAGATCAAAATGTACCTACATGGACTGATCTCAAGACTGTAATATTGAGTTTTTAAAAAGCATACAAAACTAAACCATGTATTATTCATGGTCTAGAAGAAAACACATCAAATTAATGAAAGGGGGTTGATTGGAGATGGATCATAAAGGGAGCTTCAACCTTTCCTTCTTTAATTAATTAATTTGCCATGGTGGGGATAGACAAACTAAACACAGCAGTGTATTCCTACTCTGCATGGCAAGAGCATAAATGCCTTCTACATTCTCCTCTGTACCTGTCTGCATTTTAAAGTTCCCAATACATATGAAAGGTGTGTCAAACACCCAGTTTAATAAACCACCATATGAAGGAACTAGCAACTTTCTATGTGACTTTCCCAGAGCCATTTTCATTTTGAAATAATTCTGCAATAGTGAAGCTGGGTGTCATGGTGCATGCCTGTAATCGCAGCACTCAATGAGGGGGGCGCGTTGCTGAGGCAGGGGGATTGCTGCAAGTTCGAGGCCAGCCTGGGTTACATAGCGAGCCTAAGATCAGCCTGAACTACATAGCTAGACTCTGTCTAAAAGAAAAAAAAAAAAAAGCTCTGCAATAGTGAATCCAAAAGCTGAGGAGCTGTAATGTTTGTTGTCACTTAGGAAGTGTAGGTTTCCAAGGCAAAAATTCAAAGGGTGTCATTTTCCTCTTAGCGCTGGTTCCTGCCGTTTGGGTAAGCTGCCACCACTCTGATCCAAAGATGGGATTCCCTTAGGTTAAACGGCTCAGAGAGAGGGAGCAGGGCATATTTCACTACTTAATCATGCTTTTATTTTTTATAAATAAAAATAAAACCACGTAAAATAAAACTTAGAGTAAGATTTATAGAAACACAGATACCTATGTGCAAATAAATCCCTTCAAGTGTTATCAAACTTTTATTCTATCTTGTCCATCAAGACAGAGCAGATTAACACAATTTAAATATTTCTTAGCTTGTTTGCAGAGAATCAAGGCTTGTCCCTGGCTTTGAGGCTCCTACTCCCTTCACTCAAATCAACTCCACCACTTGTTTAAACTGCTCAAATCTTTCTTCAGCCACATTTCTCAAGTGAGAGTCTTTTTATTGCTGTGGGCATGTTCCTTCTCCTAGCCAGTGCTCAGAATGTTAACTATCTAACTCTTCAATTTCTCTCTGTCTCTTTATCTGGGGGAGAAACTGCATTTCTGTTCCACACAGTTTGGCAAAGGCTAGCAGGGAGTGAGAGATTACAGCCAGATGTACATCTGCATGTCAGCAGCCAGAAGGTCTGGGATGGTGCTTTTTCAATCAAAAGGGAGTAGTCATTTTCCCTCTCTCACAGGAGAGGGCCTCCTCCCTCCCATCAGATATTTGGCTGCTGGATGCTCACTGATTAATTACTGGGGTTGTATCTCCTACAATTGGTCTCATTAATATCCTTAATAACAATTCTAGCATGCTTCTAGCTTATTCCTGAATGTGCTGCTTGGTTTTAAAAGAATTATCCTCCTTTCCCCAAGCATACACTAGAAAAAGAAAAGAAAATAGTTAAACAGAATAAAGCTTAGTTTTAAAACAAAAAGTGACTCCACCACAATGTCTAACACAGTATAAGAAAATCAAGCAGGGGTGAGGGAGTAGTTTCAAGGGCAAGGAAATATTTCTAGTACCTTCCAATCAGGATGGTAAGCTGACCATTTATTCTATTTACATCTAATGTCTCAGTCCTAACTGAAATAAATTTTATGGTGGAAATGTAAAGCAACATAAGCAGCCCTTCTCTCTACCCCATCAGCCCCCACACCCTATCTGGCTGCCCCATGGAGATAGCATATCAAGGTTGTTATTAGCAAATCCCTTTTCTGGCCTGACTCATGACTGAGAATGTCCATCTGTTTTCGAAGATAGATATATGTGGCCTACAATACAGTAACTCCATGAAGTCTAACCTGAAAGCTGCCTCTTGGATAATATTCTCATTTCCAAGGAGCTCAAAATGAAATACAGCTAGTGTTAGAAGTACTTGATCCTAAGAAGTAGAACTCAAAAAAAAAAAAAAAAAAAAAAGAAGTAGAACTCAAAGACCCCCTAAAATCACAAGTACAAGTTGATGGTAACTATTTTCATTAAAATCACCTCTCACCTTTTATTAAGATCACTTGGGCATATACTGGAACCTGATAAACAAGCAAAAGTTCTGTGATATCAGTGACAATTAGATTTACCAAATTTGGGGCCCAATCCTGCTGAAAGTATTTAGTTAAGTTCTGAAAAGCTACCTACCTCTACCCTGCCCAGGCTCATCTTACTCTATTCTCCCACAGAATACAAACTTTGAGGTCCACTCTGACAATTTCAAATTCTGATACAACTGACAGAAGATGTTCACATTCGTAACACACTCTCATAAAGTGTATTTGGGGAACACATGATTCTTAACATGAAAGCTATTCACTAGATCTTTTTTTTTGAACTCTCACTAAAACATACAATGCAAGCAAAAGTAACACACTTATTATTAGGATAATACTTCAATTCATAACTAAATTATTCAGCAACATTGGCACATTAACTATGATTGGTCACCAATTACTTGTTTCATGGCTTATAACCAATCACAATACATCAACTGTGGTTGACAATGGGTACCTTTGTCATATCAATGATTTGCCAGCCACTGTGCCTCATACCTCTACATAGGATTTCCCGTAAGTGTCCAAACAAATTTGTTAATTGACTGAATAAATAAATAGATAAGTAAACAAACAACACAGTGCTTACAACCTCAGATAAGCCCCATATTGCTCTTATAACATTTGTGCATTTAACCATGCCATGCACTGGCAAAAATAATTTTATGTTATGAATAGTAAAGTCAACTGTGATTATGGGCAATTCTCTTGACCAAAAAGCCTAGAGTAGCAAGATGCTTTGCAGCTGTACAGTTTTATTAAGTGTTGTTTAAATAAACATAAAGCATGTTTGCCAGGAGAGGGTAAAAAGACAGAAGCAAATTTTGGTCAGAAAATAGGTACATTCATTATTTTTTTGCATTTGCTCTAAAATGTGCCCCTAAAACAGCAATTACTCTGGGATGTCATTTTTGACCAGCGACAGGAACCAGAAACAGTGACATAATTTGGGCAGGGGTTCACTGGGACATAATATGGCTACTGTGCCTGGAGTCTTTCTTGGTCATAAAAGTTGTAAGAAGTATGACATAATGGTGTGATGGTAAATCACAGCCCAAGCTATTTTGGCTGGCAGAATTTGAAAGATAAATAAACATTACTTCAGGAGCAGAGAAGACGTGCCTAATTACCTCCGCGCCTATGCTAGGCTTCCTGCGGCTTCCGTCGCTCCTAGACTCAGGTGGGTCTACACAGACAGGCTCCACGTGTGCAGGGTCCAGATGGTCCAGGGAAGAGGTTGCGGAGACGGGCAGACCCACCTCTGTAACCTCCTCTCCAGGGAGATCAGGCAGGCAGAACTGAGGGAGAAGGACAGCCGAGAGGGGCCCAGTGGAGCCTGGAAGGAGTGGGATTGGAGAGAGAAGAGAGGCTGGTCCCACCCACTCTGCCTTGGAAGTGGTGGGACGTCGAGGAGCTGATTGCATTTGTGAATCTCTGCAATTTTTACCTCAGGCCAGCTCCAATCACCTCCTCCTTCCCTCTGTGGTCTCCCAGCCTGGCCAAAGTTGTGGCCCAAGTGGGCTTCAGGGCTCATCTGAAGTGCACATAGCCTAAGGATGGAGCCTACTCTTCTTGCTTGCTCTGAAACTTCCATTATTTTGTATTTGGTTTTCTTCTGTCTCTACCCCTCCCCTCGTAAATTGGCTACTATCTCATGGTAGGGTAGAAAATAGAATCCCAGCCAGGCTTCCAATAAGGCACTGGTCTGCCAGAGTTTTTTTTTTCTCATACATAGACCCCTAATCCCATTAATTTCTAAACTCAAGTTCATTTTTAAATTTTGGCAAATATACATAACATAAAGCACTTACCATTTGTGTTAGTTAGCTTTCTATTGCTGTGACAAAATACCTAAAAAAAATTGACTTAGAGCAGTAAGGCTTATTTTTGCTTAGGGTTCCAAGAATTTCAGTGCATGGCCAGCTGGCTCCAGTGCTCTTTGGCTTGTAGTAAGGGAGAGATCTCATGGTAGAAGCGCATGACAGAAGAAAACTGCTCACTTATGGCAGCCGGGAAGCAAAGAGAGCCAAAGGGGAAGGAACCGGGACAAGATATAGCCCCCAAGGCTGTGCCTCCACAATCCATTCTCTTCAACTAGGCTGCATCTCCATGGTTTCCATCACCTCCCTATGAAGCCATTAAATTATGACTCCATCAATGGATTAATCCGCTGATGAGGTGAGAGCCCTCTTGCTGCAATCACTTTCTAAATGTCCCACCTCTGGACCTTGCTGCACTGGAGACCGAGTCTTCAACACATAAGCTTTTGGGGGACATTTCATGTTCAAGTTGTGACATGATTACAACCATTTTTTTGTCTGGTACCAGGGATCCTTGCGCTTGTGAGGCGGGCGGTGGCACCACTGAGCTAAATCCCTGGCCGACCATTTTTAAATGTACAGGTCAGGGACAGTCAGTGCATTTGCTATGTTTTGCCACCATTACAGCCATTTATCTCCAGAAACAAAAACTCTGCACCCATTAAAAGATAATTTTTCATTTCTCTTTTTTCTAACCCTACTCCTGGCAACCACCATTCTACTTTTTGTTTCTATTCATTTAACTATTTTTGGTACCACAATAAGTGGAATCATACAGTACATCGTCGGGCTTTTTGTGACTGGCTTATTTTACTCAGTGTAATGCCATTGTGGTTCATCTGTGTTGTAGTATGTATCAGAATTTCCTTCCTTTTTAAGGCTGAATAGTATTCTACCATATTCACTACCATGTTTTCTTATTGAGTCATCTATCAGTGGACATTTGGGTTGTTTTCATTTTCCGAACTTTTGACTGAACTATGAAAACACTGGGAATGAACGAAGTGCTGAACCTCTCGAGTGTCTCATCCTCTGCTCTCCACAGTCCTTAACTTTGACCAGCACAGACTCCGTGTACACGGGTTATACAGATCAGTTGCTAAGCTCTTGGCATACTTTGTCATATTCAAACTTCACAATAATACAGTGACTCTTGTTAGCCCCACTTTACAGAAGGTTATAGTGATTCTCAGAAAAGCTAAGCAACTTGCTCAACATCAATAAGAAGGAGGGCTAGGATTTTATTACCTACTGAGGCTTGTCTAAAAGCTCCTACTCTAAACCACTACTCTAGCGCCGACACAAAGCGTAGGGGGCCTTTGCCACCAGTTGCTACCTGCTCCAGTTTGGTTTGAATTTGGGCTAGTTTTTAAGAAAAATAAAGCTGAGTCTAAGCACTGACAAACCATTGACTACATGTGTCCAGAAAGGCCCTTTGAATCCCTAAATTCTGCCCTACCCACACCCCTTCTCACTCACACACACACACACATACACACACACACACACACAGACTCCAAGTTCTGAAATCACTCTCCTTTTGGAGGTTTCAAGATTCTTGTTGCTGTTTAAACCAGGCAGAGAGGATTACTAAGATGCTTGGATTTGTTTTAACTTTATCAGTTAGCAGCAAGAAGACTGACACAGAAGATAAGGGACCTGGTTTGTGTTCTTTAACTTTTACATAAGCTATGTGTCCCATTTCCTCTTCTGAGGCTCTCTACTCTTATCTATCATGAATGCATTACTTAATTGCAGAGATGCCCCGCATTTTATAATGCTCAAAAAATTAGGGTACAGGCTGTTGGTGGATATTTACTTGTTGGTGTCTTAGAAGCCTGAGTGACATGAGGTTCCACTAAGGGGAAAGGAAATCGGAGGGATTTTGAGACTGAGACTGGGGTTTGTGTGTTGGGGAGGTATCTCTGGAGGAGAGAAAAGGCCCAGTGGGGCATGAAAATGAAGCCATAAAAAATAAACTCCTTGAAGGGGTTGAAGGGAGGGCAGGGGAAGGGGGAAAAATAAGAACCAAGAGAGACTATGTAAAGGTGCAAATTTCCAATGATGAATGTCATTATACTGTATACCTAAAATGTACCAATAAAATCAAATTTAAAAAAATCAGTTATCTAAAGCTCAGGGGCCTGAGGGATTGGGTAATACCAGAGGAGAGAAGAGAAGAGGAATGGAATAAAAGGAAAAAAAAAATCCTTTGCCTCAGTTTTGCCAGGAGCTGGTTAAGTCCACAGTTCTCTCTGACACTGCCCCAAAGACTGGCCAGAGTGACCATGAACATGCCAGTACTCTGGGCAGCAGCAGGCCCAGCTGGGTAAACAGAAGTGCAAGAGCAAAACAAGCTAATCAATCACAGCTTGGCTCCAGCCTGCCCTAGTCCCCTCCTCCTCCTCCTTCCTTTCTAGCTCCCCTGGGTCACACTAGCAAGCAAGTGGGCCCAGGTGTCCTTTGATCCATAGGAAGGGTGAGCTCAGCTCCACCTGTGATCTGCCCCCAGGGCTCCTTGCAGGGAGCCATGAACTTCACACATCCAGCTGCTAATGGCAAAAAAGGCAGGCAGACATGGGACGCTTGAAAACGTTAAGGCTGGCCTATGGTTAGGAGAGCCCTGGTTGAGTGACCTTCAGAGTTATTGAGACCAATGAGGCATATTTTCTACCTCAAGCACTAGAGCATGGGTCACACCCTGTACTAAGCACATAGAGCCCTGTCAATGTTGAGTTCAAACTCCATCATTGGCCCTTTACCTCATTGCTTATTTTTTCCCACACTCCTTGTGCTTAAGTGAGGGGCTCCCATTTTTTTGAACTCCCATAATTTGAGATCCTTCATCCTGATAGTAAATGGATATATCACCCACTGCTATGCCATCAACCCCCAGAGGGCTTCGTTCAACGGGGCCACACAGTGTCATGTTCCACTGGGTGAAGATCTCCTTACTGCTGTATCCCCAGGATTTAGAATGTGCTAACACATAATTAGCGCTGATTAAATACTTGGGTGAATGAATGAATTGGCATTGTGTAACGGTTAAGAAATTAGTCTCAGGAGTCAGAGAGGCCAAAGTTCCAGTCCCCGTTCTACCAATTTGACCTTGATAAATTTACTTATCTTTCCTTGGCCTTCGTCTCCTTGTCTATAAAATAAGAACAAAACTATTAAGTGAATTAAAAAGGGATAATGCATATAAAGCACTTAGCCATTGCCTGACCCAAAATAAGTCCTCAGTAAAATGTTGGCTTTGATCTTATATACCAATTTCAGGCAACTGACCCAGCCAGGAGTGCTGAAGTGAGGATTCTGTGGTCTCATCCTGATTGCTGGGAAAGAGCATGCTAAGACTATGGGTGAGGATGGGGTAGGAGTGTGAATGTACTTGGCTAGTATTTTCCCTCTCTGGTCTGACCATAGAGATGGCCAAACCCTAACCTTTCAGAGTAGTCTTTGAAGTGCAAAAGTATATTGCATACATGCAAGTAGCTCCTATCAACCATGAAGATCTGGGGAGAAGAATTTTTGTACTTAGTGGCCACTTTCTCTCAGAGTGAGGTCAAGGGTTAAGGGTTGCCTGCCTACTAAACCATCCAAAGAGTCTATTACTTGCAAAAGGGCTGGAAATAGCATTGCAATTCTTTAACTAACACCTTCCTAGGCTGAGTCTGCTGTCAATGGAGAAGCAGACCCCAATGAGCTATTGTCCCCCACTATTATTCCTAAGTGGAGTCTTTGGATCTGTAAGTAGAATGGCCTCTTTACCATGTACTTCAGTTTGTTAAATGTCACATATTATATGTCATACGTGTGAGATTTGATGTCACGTAACCAATATCACACTCATTTCCAACCTTATTTGAACTTCAAAAGATATGTCAGACGCATAGGCCCCACTTAAGTGTGTTGCACTTTTGATCAACTGGTACCTGATGGCCAAAAAGACTTAGAGGTTCATGTATGTTTAGAAATGGAGCCAAGAAAGGGAAATTTTGACTAAAAGTAAACGAACTCGTCTTGGAAAGCTTGAATTCAGCTGGGCACACAAAGCATATGAGGTCAGAACCAGTCTTAAATTCTGTATCTGAAAATACTCCTGTGACATCTCTTCCGTGAGTCTGGACAAGTCCTTGGGATCTGAAAATGTGTGAGCCAGGAAGCCCCTGGGAGAAAAAAAAATCCCTCAGAAAATCTCTCCAGAGAATTAGCTCCCAACAAAGCTATGGGGCAGACTGTACTGTGAGGGTGGAGTTGTCACCTTTCACTCCCCACACCTTGAGCTTGAGTCCCCAGATAATGAACTTGCTCATGTGTATTACACAAAGAACATCCTACTCTGCAGAAATACCTCCATCTTGGCCTCCAGTGGAGCACTTAAATATATATATATATAGCTTTGGTAGTTGACATTCCTCAAAGTCAGAGAATTTGGACAGGGTACCTCACGGAGGCCTTAGCAAACAAGAACATGTGCTTCAAACAAGTAGATTCCATCTGGCAAGGTAGTAATAGGGAGCAGATTTTGAGTCTTGTCTCAGGGCCTGATGTCCCCCACCCCTCATTGAGGAGCCAGAGACCTCAGAGATAGCCTAGGACTTGGGGATATTAGAAGACAAGGGAGACAAATGTTTACATTTTGCCTGGAGCTATGCTGGGCAGCCCTCATCTCATAGACCCTCTTATCCATCAAACAGGAGAAACCAAGGTGAAGGAGTGCCTTCTGTTTCATCTGCCCACTTGCCTCTCTTGCAATGGAAGTGCTAAACAGTGCCTGTGATTGATTATGTTTGACATAAAGGTTAGACCCATTCTTTACAAGCTGCTTACTGATAAAGAATTTGTGATAGTTATTTTCTAAATAGAGGGGATTTAACCAAGTCTTTTTCACCTGACACCTGGGATAAAACTACAAATATCCTTTATGAATACAGACATTAAAACTCTCAAAAATTTAATAGGAACCAGGCACAGTGGCATGTAACTGCAGTCCCAGCTCCTTGGGAGGCTGAGACAAGATGATCATTTGAGGCCACAAATTCAAGCCCCAGCACTGAAAAAAAATTCAGAATGGGAAAAACATTCATAGGAACAGAAAGCATGCCGAGTTTAAGGGAGGGAAGAATGGAAAATGACTGCTTAATGTAAATGGGGTTTCTTTTGGTTGTGATGAAAATGTTACGGAACTACAGAGTACTGATTACTGCACATTACACACAACTAAATTGCATTTTGAAATGGTTCAAATGTGAATTTTATATTATGTATATTTTATCACAATAATAGAAAAAAATGTAACAAAACACCAGAAAACTGAATCCAACAACATATAAAAAGGATTATGCACAAGGACCAAGTAGGATTTTTCCCAAAAATGTGAAGTTAGTTCAACAAAGGAAAGTCAATGCAATATACCACATAAACAGAACAATGGACAAAAATCACACATTCATTTCAATAGACTCAAAACAAACATTTGACCAAATCCAATATCCCTACATGATGCAACAAGCTAGAAAGAGAAAGTTACTTCTTCAACTTGATTAAGAACCTCTGTGAAAAACTCACAATGAACATCAAATTTAATGGGATAAGACCGAAAGATTTCCGCCTAAGATTAACAAGAAGACAAGGATATCCACTCTAATCACTTCTGTTCAACATTATTTTGGAGGTTCTGATCACAGCAGTAAAGTAAGAAAAAGAAATAAGAGGAATCTAGATTGGAAAGGGAGCAGTAAAAATATCTTTATTTGCAGATGGCATGATCTTATATACAGAAAATCCTGAATAATCAACAAAAAATCCGAACTAATAATCAAGCTCAGCAAGAAAATATAACCATTAATTATATTGCTATACATCAACAATGGACAACCTGAAAATAAAATTAAGAAAATAATTCTATGATAAAAGAATAAAAAACTTAGAAATAAATTTAACAAAAGAAGTGTAAGACCTGTACACTGAAAACTACAAAGAGATTAGAGACCATAATAAATGAAAGATATTCCTTCATGGATTAGAAGACTTAATACTGCTAAAGTGGCAGTATCCTCCCAGTTGATCTACAGATTCAATGCAATCTTTAACAGAATCTCAACTAGCTTTTCTTGCAGAAATTGACATGTTGATCTTACAATTCATGTGGAAAGGCAAGAGACCAAGAGCTAAAATTATAAAAACTAAAATTCTTAGAAAAAAACATACGTGTAAAAGTTCATTGCCTTGACAAAAATGTATAATAGATATTGTGAAATAGGAAGAAAATGTTCAAAGGGGAAGGGAAACTAGGGAGGGAGAGCAGGGGAAAGGAAAGAAGGGAAAGAAAAAAATGAGAAAAGAAAGAAATAATGGGAACAAAGATTCTGTGAATAGGGAGGGGTGGAGGGGTGGAAGGGAGGGAAGGGGAATGGGAAAAAATAAGAACTAAGATGTATCATGTACAGGTACAAATTCCCTATGATGAATGTGATCATAATGTACACCTAAATTGTACCAATAAACTCAATGAATAAAAAATGTTGATTACCTTTAGGTATCAGATTCTGAAATAAAATACAAAAAGCACAAGCAACAAAAGAAAAAAAGAGATAAACTGGACCACATGAAAACTGAACACTTTTGTACTACAAATTTTACCATCAAGGAAGTGAAATGATAATATATAGAAAAGGAGCAAATATTTGCAAATCATTTATCTGACAATGGACTTGTTTGGTTTATTTTTGGGTACCAGGGATGGAACTCAGGTCCTTGCGCTTGTGCAGCAGGCAGCGAAACCACTGAGCTAAATTCCCGGCCCTGGACTTGTATTTAGAATATATATGGAATTCTCAGAATTCAATGATAAAAAGATAAATAATCCAATAAAAATGGGAAAAGGACTCAGTAGGTATTTCTTAAAGAAGATATGCAAATGACCAATAAATACATGAAAAGATGTTCAATATTATCAGCGATCAAAGGAATGCAAGTCAAAATCACAATGATGCAACACTTTACATCCACTAGGATGGCTATAATAAAAAAGATAGGCAATAACAGATGTTGCCAAGGATATGGAGGAACTAGAACCCTCATACCCTCCTGGTCGGACGAAAAAGGATGCTGGTATTTTGGAAAACAACCTGCCACTTATTCAAAAGATTAAACACAGAATTACCATATGACTCGAAAATTCTATTCTAAGAGATATGAAAGCATTATGTCTACCCAAAGACTTGTAAATGAATGTTCATAGCAGCACTAAAGATAATTCAGCTCTAAAAAGGAATGAAGTATTGGTTTATGCACAACGGGGATAAACCTTAAAAACAGTATGCTAAATGAAATAGGCCAGACACAAAAGGACACTGCTATGGTTTGAATGTCCCCTGAAAAACTCCTGTTGAAATATAATTGCCATACCAACAGAATGGAGAGGTAGGATCTTTACTGGGTGATTAGGTCATCAGAGTTCTGCCTTCATGAATGGCCTAATGCCCTTATTGCAACACTGGTGGCACCAACCAAAAGCCTGGATGGGATCAAAGGGAAAGACAGGTTGCTTCACTATTGCCTGCTGCTTTGCTGCCTTCTCCCTGCCATGCCATGCACTGTTTCTCCTCTGTGATGCCCCTCTGGCATGCTGCCCCACCTTGGAGCCAGCTGACTATGGGCTGAAATCTCTACTAACTGCCAACTGAAATAAACCTTTCTTCCTTTAACTTTAGATGTTAGATATTTTGTCTCAGCAATGAGAAAAATAACAAAAGCAGATTTCTAGAAAAAAACTCACTTCATTAAGAGATCCATTTAAACAAACATTGACTTTTTACAACTAATAGTTAATTTGAAAAACTTTAATATGTTTACTTTGTTTTGATCATTGTGTATAATAATTGCAATAATTTTAATATTAGTATTTAATGACATGGAAAATGAACATTAATTTTAATTTATAAGCATATTTTTATTACAAATAAGTCTGATAGGGAGTGCATTATAAGTCATGTAGGTACAGAACTATATTACCTTAAGATAAAATTATCCAAAGGAAGTGGGCTAAAAACAGAGATTCAAGGAATAAAATGTTAAATGCTTAAAAAGATCCTGTTCATATGCTAAAAATAACAGTAAATCCTCTTTGATATTTAGTGTCACTAAATGCATTTAAAAAAGTAAAGTACCAATTCTACCTATTTATTTATTCACCTATTTATATTTTTCAATACTGGGAGACATGGGAGCACTCTACTGAGCTACATTCCCAGGCCTTTTTTATTTTTTATTTTGAGACAAAGTCTCTCTAAGTTTCCAGGTAGGACTTGAACTTGTGATCCTTTTGCCTCAGCCTCCCTGTTAGGATTATAGGCATGCACCACCATGCCTGTTTTCAATTTCATTTTAAACCCTGATACTTACAATAAATTGGAAAGAACATTCTGGCAAACATTTATATGTATTATTTAAAATACAGGATAGTTGTTAAAAGGTCAAGGAGTGCTGAGAATGGCATGATGCCATTTCCTTGGTATTCTTGTAAAAAATGAAATAATCTCAATCTAATCCTAAATTGAGTGACATGCTACAATTTAGCTGCTGACTTGTATCTTTAAAAGAGCGTCAGTATCAGTTCAAACCCAGCCTGAGCAACTTAGTGACTTAGCAAGATTTTCTCTTGAAATAAAAAATAAAATAAAATAAAGGGCTAGGGATATAGCTCAGTGTGAAGGCCCTGGGTTCAATTATATATATAACAAAAGACAAAGACAGATGGAGGAGCTGTCACAGACTGGAGGAGACTAAGAAAGCATAACAACTCAGTGCCATGTGGGATCCTGAATTGGTTTCTGGAATACAGAAAAGACATTCGTGGAAAGACTGGGCAAATCTGAATAAATTGTACAGCTTAGTTCACATTATCATACCAATGTTAATTTCCAGGTTGTGATAAGAGAACTGAGCTACGGTCAACTCAGTACATAATAGGAAAAGTTGGATAAAGGTGTTAGAGGAACTCGGCACTTTTTTCCCCAACTTTCATATAAATCTAAAATTACTTCAAAACAAAAAGTTAAAAAGAGTCTCAGGGAATTCTCAGGCACAAAACCTTTGAAGATCATTGAGTTGTGTGAGTCACAGTGTCCATAAGATAAGAAGCAAAGCAATGCAACTCTTCCCGCCACCAGCACCCTCACTGCGGGCCTGTGCTATAAGGCCGTCAGCATCCTCTTGCAGGGAACAGCAACAAATACAGCACATTTGTTTCCCTGTGGGTCTGCATCTTGCAATATGATGATGATTACATCTTTCTCAAGGGCAAGTGCTCATTTTGTTTTCTTCTGGAGAAGAGTTTTTCTGGGGCTGGAGGCATGTTGAGTGGTAGAGTGCTTTATCCCCAGCACCACAAAACAAAAGGTATGTTTTTTTCTGATTATAAGCCAATATAAATTTCTTATAGAAGTTTTAGAAAACAAAGATAGCTGCAAAAAGGAAAAAAAATGCCTGCAATTGCACCAGCACCCTGAGTTTGTTGGGCTATTTCCCCCTACCTTTTCCCATGCCTCTATATATGAGTTGTGAAGTTTTTTCTTTTAATAGAAATATTAATCATCTTGTTTTAATTATAACTTTTTTCTTTACAGTTATAATATAAGATTACATCTCCACGTCATTCCAAATGTTTTTCTCTAATATCATTTTAAATCATGAGATAATATTCCTTTGTGTGGATGGACCAAAAGTGCTTTGCTGGACCTCTTATTACTGGGCCACATACTAGCTTTTTTCACTAACTCATCAGCCCTTTTAGGGTTTCAGGGAGTTTGTCTCACCAGGATCTCTGCATGCAGGGGGGATACTTAGGCTGAGTCAGATGACCCACCTACATTTGTGACTTATTACATTCCAAAGAATGTGAGGTTTCTGCCCTACCAACACATAAGCTGGCCTCAGAATATTGCTATTCCTAATGGCTGATAGAGGACTGTGGTATTACTTCACATCTCTCTTTAGAAAAATGTTTTTGAGTATATGGCTAAATATATATGCATATATAAGTTAATATATTTATCATTTTATGTTTGCATATATTTATACTTTACAAATCATGTCAATGTATTAGATACTAATAATTGTGGACAGTGTATAGCATATACAAAAGTACAAAATTATTTATAAATTAAATGTGCATTTATGATTGTAAATTAGAAACGGCTGGGCTGGGGATGTAGCTCAGTGGTGCCATGCCTGCCTGGCAAGAGCAAAGCTCTGAGTTCGATTCCTGGTACTGAAAAAAAAATAGAAACAGGCAATCCTGGGTCTGCCTCATGTGTGCGTGTGTTTCACATCATAAAGTTGATCCAGAAAAATAGAAAATAGAAATTTAAAAGTGACAAAATAAGCAGGCAATAGAAAGGGAAGTTCTAATATTTTGTTTCTGCACCCTAATGTGCTCATTTTTGAAGATGACCGAATGGGGAGATCCTCAATGTGATCCATCTATTTGTTTAAAAAGAATGTCACTTTCCCTAACACCTTCAAATTGCCCCTGACCAAGCCCTAGGGCAGGAAGCCCATCTTGAGCCCTCTTGGACCCCTCCAGGCATTGCAAAGGGGACTCCTGCAGGGGCCTACTGACCTCCGTGCCATTTTCTGTGTTGTCTGTTAACTTGAGATTACTGGATCCTATAGCAAGAGGCAGGCCATTCATCAGCCTAGCACTTTGCACTCTGTTAGCCTTCATTGTTCAAGACCATGATTTGTAGACCAAACATTGGCCCTGGAGTCAGAAAATCTGGACTTAGTCCTTCCTTTGCCCCTTGCTTAATTGTATGACCTTGAAGAAGCCAATGTATCTCTCAGAAGGAAACCATCATGTGCTATAGGAAGCACTGTGACCTGGCAGAAGAGACAGGGGCACCAGAATCATCCAGACCTGGCTAAATCTCAACTGTGGCACTTGGGTGCTGGGCCATTTGGGTCAAGCATATCTTCTCTCAGCTTCCACATTCTCATTTTAAATCTGGGAATAGTGAGTGGACTGAGAATGTAGCTCAGTGGCACCACGCTTACCTGGCAAGCACAAGGTCCTAAATTCAATCCCCGGTACTGAGAAAAAAAAATCTGGGTATAGTAATAACACCTACTACATGGACTTGTGAGGTTCTGTGAAAGTTACGAGAACGGTACTCAATAAATGTTTGCTACTTCTGACTCATTTAGAGGTAAGCAGAATTACTGACTATCAGAATCCTCAGAAATTATCTCTCCTGCCTGCCGTGGTGGTGCACTCCTGTAATCCCAGCATTCAAGAGACTGAGGGATTGCCGTGAGTTTGAGGCCAGCCTGGGCTACACGGTGAGACCCTGTCTCAAAAAAACAAAATTTAAAAAAGAAAGAAAGGAAGAAAGAGAGGATGGAAGGAAGGAAGAAAGGAAGGAAGGAAGAAAGGAAAGAAAGAAAGAAAGAAAGAAAAAGAAAGAAAGAAAGAAAGAAAGAAAGAAAGAAAGAAAGAAAGGAAAGAGAGATTATCTGCTCTAATTTCCTCACTTCCTCACTCCACAGATGAACACAATGAGGACAAGATGAGGGAAGGGGGCTTGCCCAAAGCCATACCCCAAGTTCTGTTTCTTCTATAAAGTGAATGGACCTCCCTTCACATTATAGTGCTACTGCTATTGTCAAGTGAAACTTCCTTAAGCAACCTCCTAGCTTATAATAGATACAGTGGTGCCTTGGTTCTTGAACTTAATTCTTTCCACAATACTGGTCGCAAACCAAATTGCATGAGAACTGAATCAAACTTCCCCATCAAGTCAACATTGAACCTAACCATTGAATTTGATTCAGTTTTTGTCCAATTGGTTTGTGACAAGAATTAAGAAAGGAATTGAGTTCATGAACCAAGGTACTACATGATTCTGGAAAAGATGCCTGAGGTCGTGTTTATCACCCACTGTGGAGTTTGCAAATAAAAACATTTTGCCAAACACTTCTATTTATGAACCAAATTGTTCACAAATAAAAGTATTTGTGAACTGAGGTACCACAGTATCTAGTAGATTTTTTTTTAAATTGGAGAAAAGAAGGGAAGAGGAAAGAAGGACAGAGATATGACCCTAAACTAAGGCCTACCAGCTATATAAAAATGTTTAACTCTCCAGAAGGAATTTGAGTGCAGTAACGTTCATATTTATTGAGAGGTTACTACAGACTTGGTATTTTTCTAAGCACTTCATATACATTCATGTACTTAATTCTCATAACAACTTTACAATCCCCATTTTACCGTGGAGAAAACTGAGGCTCAGAAAGAACTTGCCCAAGGTTATTTAGTAGGAGAGCTAGGGTTATAACCTATGTAGTCTGGCTAGTGAAGCAGTTTTCCAACCTCAGCAGGTGTCAGAATCACATGAAGAGCTTGTTAAGACGCAGATGGCTGGGGTCGTCTCGAGTTTCTGATTCAGCAGGCCTGAGATGGGCCCCAAGAATTTGCACTTTTAATAAGTGCCCCTTGACAGTAATGCTGTTTTGATGGACACAATATTTGTACATACAGAGTGGCTTTTTTGTGGTGCTGGGTTGGAATCTAAGGCCTTGAGCCTGCTATGGAAGTGCCCTACCACTGAGCTACACCCTACCCCAGTGTGATGTTTTGATTCATGTATATAGTAGGTGGCAACCAGCTGCATATCTATGTCCTTGAACATTTTATCATGTCTTTATGTGAAACCATTAAAAAGTCTTTCTTCTAGCTTTTTGAAATGCGTAGTATATTATCATTATGTAGTCTCCCTACTGAGCAATAGCACACCAGAACTTACTCCTATCCAACTAGAATTCAGCACTACCCATGAACCAAACTTGCCCCATCCCCTCCTAACCCTCCAGTCCTGGTAACCATTTTACTCTCAACTTGTGTGAGAACAACTCTATATTTCACGTAAGTGAAATCATGCTGCGTTTTTCTTTCTGCACCTGGCTTATTTCACTTAATGTGATGTCTTCTAGGTCCATCTATGTTGTCACAAATGACAGGATTTCACGTCGCACTGTCAACCACCTTCCTACACTCTGCAGGTCATTCCCCTGTGAAATCCTTCACTGACTCCCTCATAAGCTTTAAGATAAAGCACAGATGCCTCCTTACAGCAGCCAGGGCATTTTGTGATCCGAACTTACTTAGCTTTCTAATCTCATTTCCTTCTGAAGCCTCTATATGCCTTATGTCCACTTTCCAGAGTGATTTTTCCACTTTCAAATTGTACTAGAATGCACCAGAAATTCTACCTTCTAGCTGCGTTCACTGCTCCTTTTCTGTAGGATGCTTGCACCCTCACACACTCCTCCTGCCAACCACAATTGATAAATCTGTGTGGGATTCAAGTCAGCAATTACCACTTGCCACAGACCATGCGGAATTACATTTCCTACCCCAACTCCAGGTTAAAGTGAGGGGCCTCCTTGGGGTTCCAGCTCCCCAGCTGTCCCTCAGTCAGAGTCCTGCTCTCACTATAATATCATTCTGTATACATTAGTTTCCCCCATAACCGTGAAAGCTCTGTCTTATTCACCACAGTATCCCTAGTGCCTTGACACCTGGTAAATATTTGTTGAGCGAATGGGTAAGGTTGATAGCTGAGGAACATTTCAAGAAACAAATAACAATAACAAATAACAATATTAAAAGCTGCTTGGTGGCTGAGGCAGGAGGATCACAAGCTCAAAGCCAGACTAGATAACTGAGTGATATCCTATGTCCAAAGAGAAGGGTAGCTCAGAGGTTGCCTAGCATGTGCAAGGCTCTGGGTTCAACCTCCACTACTTAAAAACAAAAACAAAAAGGCTTGGTGAAAATATGCACTCAAAAAAAGCAAGCTGCCTCTTGCTCTAGGCTGCCATAGAGGCATAGAACTTAGGAGCATTCTCTGTCTCATTGCCTGTCTCCCCCTCCCACTCTTTCTCCCCCTCCTACCCGCCTCCAGTAGTGGAGACACTCTCCTCCATTCTTCAGACTATTTGTCCCGTCCTTCTGCTCCAGGCCCTGCTTATCAACAGACTGCCATTAAGGGGACAGAGCCTCCTTCACACAGGCAGCCCTGCCTGGCCAAACCTCCAGACCGTGACAACTCTCGTTTGCAGGAGGTGGTCCCCAGACTTCAAAAGTAGAGAAGTTTGGGAATGGAAAGAGAGGTCTAGAAGCATCTTTTCTGGGTGGTATGGATTTCAATTCTCCTTCTGGATTGTGGCTTATTCTCATTAGCAGAACTTTTCAAGCCTCTTAGAAGAATAGAATGAGATCTCTAATCCCAAATAAATCTCTCATTTTTTTCTCTTTCTGAGATAATGAATGCTGATTGCCCTTATGATTTATGAGTTATATGAATAGAGATTGTTGAGCTAAGATCTAAGAAGCATCAAGACAAGCCTGATATTTATAACTTCCTCCAAAGACTGGCCTCAAATTTCATCAAAAGATCTGTGGGGCAGCCAAAGCAAACAGTAGGGGGAGTTATACTTTGGAAACTGAAGTTGTGAGCTAGGATCAACCACCTCTGGGAGAAGTTCCAATAGAACTTCACTACACAAACAATTACTATTACAACAAGTGACAACAACAGCAAACCCTGGAGAGAAAGGAGAATCTGATTTTCAGCATTGCCACATATAATATTCAAACTGTCCAAAAATTAGGAGATTTGCAAAGAAATAGCCCATACACAGGGAAAAATCCAATTAATAGAAACTGCCCTGAGGAAGCCTTTTTATTGGACTTTTTAGGTAGATATAAATCATCTATTTAAAATATGTTCAAAAAGATAAAGGAAACTATGGCTAAGATGTAAAGGAAAGTATGAGAATGCTATCTCAATAAATAGAAATATAAACAGATATTGTTTAAAAATATAAATCTAGCGGGGCATGGTGGTGCATGCTTATAATCCCAGCACTTGGGAGGCTGAGGCAGGAGGATTGCTGCTAGTTTGAGGCCGGCCTGGGGAACATAGTGAGCTCAAGGACAGCCTGAACTACATAGCGAGACCCTGTCTTAACACAAAGCAAACAAACAAACAATAAACCTGGAGTTGAAAATATAACTGAAATATTTACTAGACAGGGCAATGGCAGATTTGAACAGGCAAAAGTCAGAATGGGCAAAATTGAAGATATTGTTATTATCCAGTGTGAGAAACAAAGAAAAAAGGCAGAGAAATGATCAGAGCCCCCAGAGATCTGTGGGACAACCATCTAGCATACCAAAATATACTTAATGGATATGTCAGAGGAGAGAGAGAAAAAAGTAGAAAGAATATTTAAATAATAGCCAAAATTTCACCAAATTTGATTAAAAATATTAACCTACACATTCAAGAAGCTCAACCAACTCCAAGTAAGATAAATTCAACAAGATCCACTCCTAGACACAATATAATCAAACTGCTGAAAGCCAAAGGCAAAGAGAACCTCCCAAAAGAGACACTGAAGTGGTCCATCACATACAAGGGAAACTCAAGGAGATTAACAGTTAACTTCTCATCAGAAAACATGGGCTTAGAGTGTGGCTCATGGTAGAGCCTTGCCTCATATGCACAAGGCCCTTGGTTCAATCCCCTGACCACAAAGAACACACACACACACACACACACATGTCAGAAGACAGTGGGAAGACATATTGAAAGTACTCAGAAGAAAAAATAGTCAACCAAGAATTCTCTCTGTTAAAACAATTCCCCCAAAATGAAACAGAGGGCCAGGGATTTAGCTCAGTGGTTCTGTCACCTGTCTTGCAAGCGCAAGGTCCCAAGTTCAATCCCTGGTACCAAAAAAAAAAAAAAAGAGAAATGAAATATTGCCAGGTAAAAAGTGAGAGTGCTTGTTGCTAGGAGACCCACACTACAAGAAATGGTAAAGAGAATCCCTCAGGCCAAAATGAAAGGACACTACATAGTAATCTGAATGTGAATGAAGAAATAAAAAAATAGTACTGGTAAATGTAATATTTAAAGGTAAATGTATTTTTATAACTCCTTTTTTGCATGTGATTAAAAGAGATGACTGTATAAAGCAATCATTATAAATCTAATTGATTTAGTATATTAGTGACTGAATACATGATGTATTAAGATGTAATTGTGATGCCCATTGTACAGATGAGGAAACCAAGACATGAGGAGGTTGTGTGCCTTGCCCAAGGGCACATCACAGTCAAGAGGCAAAGAGAACAATTTAACATATGCCTGCCTGTTTGCAGAGCCCATGAGTTTAAACTCCTTGCTGTTCTAGGTAAGAAAGAGCCCTGGGCCTCTACACATGGCTTCCAGATGAGGCTTCTGAGAGGAAGCTTAAGACATCCTGCCAAGAAGGCTCCTCCTTCGTGGACTTCTGTTGTGTTTCCCACAGTATCCAAAGCTCAAGGCTGAGCACACAGCAGTTGCTCAATAATTTCAGCTGTATTGAGTTCCTCCAAATGGCCTACATACTTCAGGGACATGAAGGGTTATGTATGTTTAGTGAGGAAATGGCAAGACTAGATACCATTCCCTAAGAGCCTCCCATCGTGCCAGGCATGCTGCTAAGTGACTACGTGTGTCCAAGTTATCTAAGTTCATCCCTGTAAGAGTGTGTGAGTTAGGTATTATACGTATCCTGCTTTGTAGAACTAGGAAACTGAGGCACCAAGCATTACTAACTTATACAAAATCTTAGAGCTAGTAAGTGACAAAACTGGAATGTGACTGCAGACAGTCTGGCTCCAGAGCCTATGCCCTTTCCACCCAACCGTGTCAGGGTCGGTGAGACTTTCCCAGCTATAGATACTGGTTTCCAAATGAGAGTGTTGACACACCGAGCCAGGAGTGTGCTTTCAGGAGTGCCAGAAAGGTGCCTTCTCCCAGTGTCTTTTTATTAACCCACCCACTTGCTGGCTGATGTTTGAGTTTTTTCAGTTAGAAATGTGTTCCTTTGTCTTAAGACTCCTGATTCCTGAAATGGAGGTCTAAAATAGAGCATATAAGCCATTATGGCATTCTTTCCAGAAAGATGATTTTATTGTGCACACATAGAGAGCCAATGGAAGATGCAATGCCATGGTGGGTGGGTGGGTGGGTGGGGGCAGGCAGGAGAGCATGAAGGCCTGAAGTCTCCATGGAAGAGAAAGCAACAAGTTAGAGAGCTGAAAGAGACAAACCTTACCGTTTTGGAGAGGGACAGCCTTTGTCAAATGCCAGTCACCGCTCTGGAAACTCATCGTCGTAGCCAGCACTGAGTTTCTGAGGAGGAAAGGCTTATGGGGGGAGCCTTTGGAGCAAGGTTCCCAGGGACGACTGGCTGCTGAAAGCCCTAGAGCTGTCTGTTTATCCCCGAATTCACTCAGCCAGCTATGAGTTACTACTCAGCACACATTTCTCTAATTGTCAATCCTGTAGCTGCTACCTGGGAAACAACTCCCATCAGACTGTAAAGTGACAACTTCGGGATGAGGAAAGGGTGGAGCAGCTTTGGGCGTGGAGGCTGCTGAGAGCTCCACTTTGCCAGCAGCCAAAGGAGCAGCAGTGGGGGAAGAAAGAGCTCCTGACTGAGCCTCGCTCTGCCCTTGATGGCTGGGTGGCCTTGAGTGAGTCTTTCTGGCTGGTGTTCTCCTCTCCCCGAGTTTCACTCACTTTCTGTGTGCTGCCAGCACCTTCTTCTGCACCTCTCCTCTGAGCTACAGAGCTGCTGTCCCAGGCAGGGCCTAGGTCCCCTCCAGATACAAAAGAAACTTGCCAAGCCAGGGCTGGTGGTGCACACCTCTAATCCCAGAACTGGGGCGGGGTGGAGGCACTAAGGCATGAAGGATCATGAGTTCAAAGTCAGCCTGTACTACATAGCAAGGCACTGTCTCAAAAAAGCAAAAACTAAAAAAAAAAAAAATTAACATGATTTAATTTTTCACATCTGTCTATAAAACAATGAATATTTCTATAGTCTGACTTCAAAATTCATGCTCTGTCCTAGTCTGTGTTTGAATTCCAGTGCTTCTACTTCAAGATTAATGTGCCTGACCCTCAGTTTGTTTATCTATAAAATGGGGATATAATACCTACCTATTATATGAGAGCTTAGCACTAGCACTAACGTTCAATATAAAATGCTCAACTGTTAAAAGTGAATCAATGAGCAGTGTCTGGATTTGATTCCCAGATTTCTGTTCTTGTGTCAGTGGAACATTGGGTCTATTCTCTGTTTTTGAGACATTTAAATCAAAGGGAAGCCAATTGAAGCTTTGGAAACAGTAAAGACTTCTAGGGTTCTATGTAGATTCTAAGCTATCTAAGGGGCCTGCCAAGACATGTGTACTGCCTAGTACTTGCAAAACACTCTACCAAGACTCTCAGCCTACCCCGCTGCCACGGTGGAGCAGGGGGCTCAGCACCATGCAAGTGGGGAGCCAGTACAGTCAATTTGGGGGTCTTCTGGGACATTGGGAAACCCTGCCTCTGTTTTCCCAATCCTTCTTTCCTGGTGCCTAAAATTCCCGAAGTGTCTTCTACAGAGAATCAGTTCAAAAATATCTACCCTGTGTGCCTCATCCCAGCACAGTGGCTCCCATTCACAGGAGCTTTTGGCCTCCTGAGACTCCTGTTAATGTGCAAGAAAGCCTGCAAGTCATGCCCCAGGATCTTACTAGGAACTCCTAACTTGCAGTGTAGCCCTTAGCAAAGCTTGACAGAGTGGGGAACAGAACCACGACATGAACTAGATGGCTGGTTTCCAGCAGGAAGGAGGGTGGTGTCCATGCAGTAGGGCACAGGGTGCCCCAATCTCTCTGCATACAACCCTGCCTGAAGCTGCAGACAGAAATGAAATCCAGTACCTGAGCAGCCCAAGACTGGACCATCAAGTCAGACCAATTGGGCCGATGGAGGCCGTTGGTATACATGATGGATCATTTTTAAAAGAGATATAGTTTTATGACTGCCCAGCCAGTACAGTAGCATGGAACTAACTGCTAACCAAGGGCTGCCAAGTCTCGGGCCTGCCAGATCTGCTTTAATGACAAGATAAGAACCATTTATAATTAACACATTTGGTCTACAAACAGGCTCCCCTATACTCCTAGGCAACAATCTCTTCCCAGGGTGTGAGGAGCCTGAACCCACAATGCAGAATCCATTTTTCAGCAGGATCTCAAAGAAAACCCAAGTTTTATGAGGCCCAGCCCCTGACAAATGCTGAGGTAGGGCCCTCCAAAGCAATGACTGAGTTTTTGCCAGTTGCCAGATTATCAAAAAGCAGAACTGTGGAGGAGGAGAAACCTTGATCTTTGTCAAAGTGAAACACCAGCACCCTGAGTCACGACAGCCTCAACCTTCCTTATCTGCTAAGAATATGTACAATGTCACCAAACATCAAGTGAACGCACTATTCTTGTGGGCACCAGGTGGGGAGTAGGAGGGAGTCAGAGGCAGCGATCTAACTTAGAGGATCCTTCTAACCACACTGTTAGGAAAAGCATTCTGAGCAAGCTGGACACAGAGATGGTGAGGGGCACCATTGCTGCTCCCTAATACTGCTGGGAATAGACACCCATTTCTATTTCCTCCAGAGAAAAGTGAATGAACAGCGAGAGTCCTGTGTGAATTCTCCTGCCATGGTGCGCACACACACACACACACACACACACACCCCACACACCCCCCCCACACACACTGTACACACATTTTTTGTTGAGCTCTGAGGCAGGCAGTAGGAAATTTAAAAAGAAGTGCCCAACAAGCCATTTTCTTTCACTTCAGGGGGCTTCTTGCCATCCCCTGAAGGAGCTAGCCCCAGGCGATCCAGACCAGAGGCCCTCTCACAGAGTCTTAGTTCTCATCCTAGATGTAAAGCAGAGAACTTCCAGGACTCAAGGTGAGAGGAGTTCTGCTTGTTGGCGGAAATCACTATAGGCTCAAAGCGTTGGCCTTGGGAGTGAGGGTGATCTGTGTTTGGGTGAGGCAAATAGATAAAAACAGGCACTTATGTGGGGGAAAAGAGCCTCACAGGGCATGCTCCAACAGTCCCCTTGCTCTGGGTTTGGAGGGGCAGCCAGTCAGAGAGACTCACCTTTCTCCTTCAGACTTCTTCCTCAGTCTTTCATCAGTCAAGTTTTCTGGGTCCTCTGGATGAGTAGAGAGATTTGGAGATCAGGAGCGTGTACTCCCAAGCTATATATGCCCAGAGCCCCAGGCCAGACAATAATGGGGAGGTGGGCTGGGATATCTGGGGCTGTTTCCTCAGAGAACTGGCTGTGTGAAAGGATGGAGAGGCTTACACTCATCAAAGGGCAAGGAGATTCCAGAAGAAGCGAAAGGATGAAGAAGCTTACACTTATCAAAGGGCAAGAAGATTCCAGAGAAGTAAAAGGATGGAGAGGCTTACACTCATCAAAGGGCAAGAAGATTCCAGAAGCAAAGAGACAGAGAGGCTTACACTCATCAAAGTGTAAGAAGATTCCAGAAGAAGCAAAAGGATGGAGAGGCTTGCACTCATCAAAGAGCAAACAGATTCCAGAAGAAGCAATAACTTAAATGCAAACATGAGCCTGGTGTGGTGAGGGGAATGCTGGGGAGGAGGATGAGGGTGGGTTTGAACAGAGGACCTAAAGCTAGGGACAGTGTGAGGCGAGGGCAAAGAACCAGATCGTTTTGTCAGATACTATGGGCTATTGGCACGACAGTGTTTGCTCACTGCCCTTCCCGTGGGAGAAAAGTGTTTACAGACTCATGTGATTTTATGTGCTGCATGCTTCAGCACAATGTCTGTCTAGTGGACTCACCTTTACAGAATAAATCTCTGCTTTCAAAGATCTGTTTGGGTCGTAGGAAACCTGGTTGAGGTTCTTTCCCAGATGAAATACAATAAGCCAGGGGATCTGTGCCTGACATTTCGTGAGGTTAAAAAAAATAAAAAGAAGGCTGTGCCTGGCTCCTCCTTGGCTGGGAGGGGAACATTTCAGAGAGAGCCTTCATTTCCAGTCCAGGCCCCTTCCACTCAAGAGTTGGGAGCCTTCTCAAATGTGTTGGCTGAAAGGTTGAAAGTAAATCCGTAACGTGGTTTTTTTCCAAACTCCATCCAGGTTAATGTTCCTATACTCTGCCTCCTGACAGTGACCTGGGCCTGACCCTAAAGGCAAAGTCTAGCCCGTTTCTAGTAACTGGGAGTGCTGGCGAAGCATGGGACTCAGGACCTGCGCAGAGCCGAGTGAACCCAGTGCTCCCTTTATCTGCTCTTGGGGACCAGAGGGGTTAAAATGTAGGCCGAACCTCCCCATTTGCACACCTGCAGAGGGGCCAGCAAGCCTAATCTGCCCCCCAGTCACTGGCTTACAGGGGCCTCATTCACAATTCACTGCCTTCCCCGGGGGCACTGCCTCTCACAGGCTGCTGTTCCCCAGGCCTCTTCCTAACGAGTTGCTACTGCTAACAGTCAGGCTGCTCTAATCTCAGCCTCCCTCCCTCAGCACATTTTTAAGGAATGGTGTTTTTTTTCTCCTCTCTCTTTTTATATCATCATCAAAATATATTCACAAAACACCCACATCTCTGTCCACACTATAAATCAGGGTGGGGAACCTCTGGCCCACATCCCAGATCTGGCCCTCAGCTTCATTCATCTGGCATGTGGGGGATACTGTACGGGCTGCCACAGCTGCAACCCAGAGAATAATGCCTCCCTCCCACCCTCCTACTCCCTGGACTGCTGGGGCCATCCCATTCCAAATGGAGCCTCGAAAATAGCCAGACTCCAGTGGAGAGGAGTAGTTCCTGTGGCTCCTTCGGTTGCTGTTAAACAGGAAATGGGATGACAAAGCCAAGGAGGTGATTTTTATAATGAGAAAAGTCAATATTTAGTGTCCACTTCAGTGATTCCTAGGCCAGGGCTGAGAAAGTATATGACTGACATTTTCTCCTTTAACCTGCCCAGCTCTCCTGGACTAGGAACTCTTGTTTCCATCTGCAGGGTAGGAAACAGGCACCGGAACTTGCATAGCCTCACAACTAGCAAGCAGCCCAGCTGGGAATCAAATTGAGACGCAGCTCACATGAGAGACTCTGTCCCCATTCTGCCCCAAGTTCTGTCCGACAGCTTTGAGGGGCTTGCTCCCGTGACTTTTGAGTGGTACCTTTTATCCGTTCCTGTACTATATGCGGTAACCATGTGGTAGCTCTGTGGTGTGTATAAATTTGATTCGAGTTACTTAATTGTAACAACCTGCGGTCCAAAGATTTGTGAGGGGGAAAAAACCCCCCACACAACTGAAGATGAAAACCCACACTCCTGAAGGGTGAAAATAAACAGATTCCTTAGAATTTTTAAATGCAGTGAAATTCTTCTCAAGTCCAGAGTTCAGAGAAGTAGAAGATTCATCAAGGGAGTTTGCCCCAACAATTTCCCTCCCCGATTTGCCTAGGTGGGTCTTAAGTAATAGAGGAAGAGAGAGAGACAGAGAAAGACACAAGATGAGAGAGACAGAAAGACCAAGCAAGTCTTGATCTTATTCACCAAAAGTCCTCTTAAAGTCCTCCAACAGTACCTGATGTCCCAGTGCAGCACTCACTCTTCATCTCCTGAAAGACCAGGTTGGGATGGCAACTCCAGACAGGAGAGCCGAAACTCCAACTTTCTGTCCCAATAAATTAGAGTATGTTCCTGATCAAGAAAGGTGTTGTGAATCCAGAATTGCCCAGCAATTAAACGGTTAGAAACAAAAAGGGGGCAGGATAAGTTCAGACCCCCAGGATCAGATCATTTACCTGACAAATCTGCAAATACCAATGCACTCACAAATACTCTTTGCTGACTCCACGGCAGTAGACAACTGCTTGAGTTTAGGAGAAATCAGGGGAAACTCTAGACTGATCTGGGAAAGAAGAGGCAGCTGCCTAGTGACAGAGCCCCAGATGCTCCCTACTTCCCATAAGTGACCAGAGGTATAGGATACAAGAAAGGGCTGGTTGGGCCCCTATCCCCACCAACTGGGGTGGTCTCTGAATCCAACAGCTGGTACTAATAGGCCTGGCAGTGTGACACTCCAAATGAGTACATCTCGTCCTCCCAAGATCCTCAGGAATCACATTTGCTATGCTCATTACTGAGAAGGCACTGGCACCCTCCAACCCATTTGTATCTCTGCAGCATCTCCCTAAACATTTGTTGTCTGGCAGGCACAGCTGCAGGCTCCTAAAAGCCATGGCTCCAGACCTGTGGGAGACCCAATGCCAGGGGCCAAGTGGATGAGTAGCTTCAAGGGCATCATATCTGATTCCTAGAAGCCAGTGGACTCAGGAAGACTGACCACGGGAAACTCATGCCTCTCTCTTCACAAGCCACATGCATCTTCCCCTGTGTGGCACTCCAGAAGTCAGTAACCCAGAGGAGGAGTTTGACTCTACCCAAAGGGAAGTGTATAAAAATTGTGAGAGTATAAGGAAGTAAATCAAAATAGCAGTGCATCTTGCAGCCTGGTGACTTATTTCCTGAATTGGATGTTGGAATTGCCTTCCCACAAAATAGCCAATTGTGATGTGCTAGTATTTTCATTCTGCACAGCCCTCTGGCATGGAGGCACTGCTCCATTTCTTCCCAAGGAAATTCCACTGCAGGCAATGTTATGATTAGTGGACTAATAACACTTGTCGTTGGAACACTCCAGACAAAGCTGCAGTGTGGACCGGCCTCCAAGTCCCTTAATCACCTATTTCATCATCTCGACACTGGAGCTCTGGCAATGGGGATGGGCTTGTGGATACCAATAATTAACCAAAGGGACAGCTGCTTGCGTGCATGGGGATCTCCCTTCCTTCCATTCACAATCCCAAGCCAATCTGGGGTGTTAACTGGTGTGGTTAGCATGGCCAATACTGAATGGCAGCTAGAAAAAAAGAGATGCTGCAGGCTAATTCTGAAGCATATAACCTCCCCAATCACTCCTGACATTCATGCACACACATTTACTTGTGATTAGCTTGCTGGACTTCTGGACAGGGGCCAGCAGAGAGACTAGGAAGTGTGTGTGCATTGATGTGACTGCCACCTGACTGGGAGCACCACTGATTCCCAACCCTACAATGGCCTGCTCCTTTACCCTTCCTCTTGACATTGCAAGGGGCTGTGGAAAGGAGATGTGGAATCTCTGTCCACACCACTGTCAGTTGTGTCTATGGGAAATCAAGTGGAGGGGCTGAAAGGAGAGTCCACTCTACGTCACTCTGACCCCTTTTGATTGAGTTTCAAACCAAATCAGACTTAATTAGAAGAAGGCAGATGCTTATGGGCTTCCAATGAACTGATTTAGAAGTGAACATGTAAACAGAGAATGTGAGAATGCAGATAAGTAGGGGAGAGTGATACTGACTCCACCAGCGAGGGAGAACACACATCTTCAGGGACTTTCTGATTTCTCAGAACCCCTGGTTACCATTAAACCAGTAGACTTCAACCCCTTGGTAACCCTGAGAGCCATCAGGATTTCTTGGCCACATCTTTGAGGGAAGAAATAAACATATAAAGAGAACACTAAGGGGCCAGGGATTTAGCTCAGTGGTTTCGCCGCCTGCTGTGCAAGCCCAAGGACCCGAGTTCGATCCCCGGTACCAAAAAAAAAAAAAAGAGAACACTAAGATGTGTGTGTTGGGGCGGGGGGAGTGAGCATGAGACACAGGGTGAGAAAAAAGAAATAAAAAAGGAGAAAGGTCAATTATTGTTGGAAGATAGTGCACTAACAGCAATGTCTGCAAGCCCTTAGCAGAAGCACTGTAGCTCTGGGGTGCCTGGAACTGGTTTCAGGGAAGAAGGCTTTTCCAGTGCATAGGATTTGATTATTTGAAACACATCAGCAGTCCTCTAGAAAATGAGACACAAGGCAGACAATCCTTGGCTGTTTTTTTTCCCCCCACAGATGTTGTGCTGGTTTTACAAGGCTCTTCACATAACTACAGTTTGTAGGGTTCAAACAGGTTTGTTCCCAGAGCGAGATGGCTACCCCAGGCCATCTGGGCAAATCCCAGGTTTCTAGTCCCCCTGGGCCCAGGTACCAAGAAAGAATTACTTCTGCCTCCTTCCCCACCCTCTCTGGGAAGGACAAACTGTCCGGGTGACCAGACAGCTCATGAAGCAAAGGCTCAAACATTCTCTGGGAAAGTCCCACCCCAATCCCTTTCCCACTGACCTTTCCAAAATTCATTTGGCTTTGTTTTAGGCTCCACAAGTTATGAAAGTTAGCTTCCAGAGGAGCTTGAGATGAGGCATTCCCAATGTGGGATTTAGAACTCTTCATTTCCACCAAAGTGCCAGAGTATAGTTATGGGGCTGTTTCTTCCTCATATTCAAACACTGACACAAAACCTGTTGATTTGTTTAGACATAATTGTCCCTCATCGGGACAGATGGTATTTGACAGAATGGAATAATTAAGAGATTTAAAAGAAATAAGTATGTGGGAAAACATGGTTGGAGTTAAACATGCCTGGTAATCTGTATGAAGAATTCAGGTTTAAACTGCATACAATTTGTCATTATAGATTCTGTTGCCTTGTTATCCTGAAGTAAAACAACTTTTATCAACAGGAGACGTTTTATATTGTGCTATTAAAGACAAACATGATTTTTTAAAGAATTGTGGGAACAGTAATATGAAACATTCAGTTCATTTTCATCTCTTCCTGGGGAAACTGAAGTTCCTGGTGAAACTCCTATATGAGGCAATGGCTTCATTACACTAAATGGTTTTTTAAAAAAAATAGCACAGCAGGATGGGGGAGTATCTTGTTAAATTGTTTTTCACTTGACTCTGAGGTGCTTTTGACTTTTCATAGCTCAGGGTCCAAAAGAAAGGACTCCTTTCTGAAGCAGATACATCTTTAAATGAAAGTTGCAGGATCTGGGGGAATAGTTCAGTGATAGAGCACTAGCCTAGCATGTCCAAGGCCCTGGGTTCCATCCCCAATTCCAACTAATTAATTAAGTAACTAACTAAAAAGCTTTGTGAGTAATGGTCTTTTCTGGGCATCCATCACTCCTCTGTCCACAGAGAATGAGTGAGGCTGCCCGAGTTATTTAATCCTGAGCCAACTGACTCCCAGAGCAAACAGGATGCCTAATTGCAGGGAGGAAGCTGATTAACTCCAACTAACACTCTTGGCCTAACAGTTTGCATCTTGTCTCACCCCGTGGCCAATGTCACTAAGCCCTCTTTCACTTGTGTGATCTGACAAAGGCAATGCAGCATGATTTTGGCCCAGAACCTTGATGGGGTACCCAAGCCAGAATGAAAAAGTACAAAAATATCAGCTCAATTCAAATGGCCTAGGACTTGGAGAAACCATGGTCTTTGAATTCAACTTGGGATTACTCGAGATTTATTTAAAGGAGGCATCTGATCTTAATCTCAAATATTTGTTCTAAGTTTTAAAATCTGTAATTTTTTTTTTTTTAACCAGGGATCAAACTCAGGACCTTGCGTTTGCCAGGCAGGCATGGTGCCACTGAGCTACATCCCCAGCCCTATTTTTTTTTTTTTTTGAGACAGGGTCTCACTATGTAGTTGAGACTGGCCTTGAACTCACTCTGTAGCCGAGGCTGGCCTGGAACTTGATAGTGATCTTCCTGCCTCAGCCTTCTGAGTGCTGGGATTAGGAGCATGTGCCACCACGCCCAGCTATTCTTTGTCATTATCTACCAAAGCTAAACATACACACATCCTTGGACCCAGCAACTCTCCTCCTAGGTATGCCCAATGGAAACGCATGCATGTGTACTCCAAGGCATAAATACAGAAACATTCATGACAGCATTAGTCAGAGTAGCCAGCACTGAAAATAACCCACAGATCTAAGAGTAGAATGGATAATTGTAATCATGCCATTCAGTGGAACACTATACAGCAAAAATATGAATGAAAGGTTGATAGCTACAAGCAACCATGTACATAAATCTCACAAACATGATGTGGAGCAAAAGCAGCCAGACACAACAGAACACATTTGGTGTGATTCTGTTTATACAAGTTCAAATGGAGGCAAAGCTAACCTGTGTTGTTAGAGATCACGACAGTGGTACTTTGACAAGGTAGTGGCTAGAGGGGAGATGAAGATGGGAATGTGGCTCTGTTTGGGGAAAGGTTCTGCACATCTAATCGTTTGTATCTCAAGATGAGATCATTCTGGATCATCTGAATGGGACGTAAATCCAATGGCCAGTGTCTTTGTAAGAAAGAGAAGGGAAAGCATAGAAAAGAAAGAAAAAGAAGGCTGTGGTGGACAAAAAGGCAGAGATTTTGGAATGATGCAGCCACAAGCCCAGGAATGCTCAGAGCCACCAGAGTTGGAAGAGCTGAAAGAGGGCCCTCCCTTCGAGCCCCTGGCGGAAGCAGTCTTTTTTTTTTTTAATTAAATTCTTTTATTGGTACATTGTAGGTATACAACACAATTACATTTCTCATTGGGAATTGTACCTTTACATAGTGCATCTTGGTTCTTATTTTTTCCCCATTCCTAGCCCTCCCTTCACCCCCTCTACCCTTCCCTATTTACAAAGACTTTATTTCCATTTTTTCCATTTCTCAGCATTTTTTCCTTTCCCTTCCTTCCTTTCCCCTGCCCCTCCCACTACCCCTACCCCTTTGGACCTTTTCTTCCTATTTTACATTATCGATTATTCATTCTAATCATTGGTACATTTTAGGTATACAATATAATGACATTCATCATTGGAAATTTGCACCTTTACATAATCTCTCTTGGTTCTTATTTTTTACCCTTGCCCAGCCCTCCCTTCAGCCCCTCCATTCCTCCCTATTTACAAAGATTTTGATCCTATTTTTCCATTTTTCTCATATTAATCCCATTCCCTTCTATCCTTTATCCTACCCCTCCCACTTCCTCCCCCTTTGGCCCTTTTCTTCCTATTTCACATTACCTATTACACATTTAGTCCTTATTTACATTTTCAGTTTCTCACACCAGAGAAACTATTCGGTATTTACACATGTGTGACCTATTTATTTCACTTAAGATTATCGCCTCAATGTGCATCCACTTAGCTATAAATGTCTCTAATTTCTCATTTTTTATGGCTGAGTAGTACTCCATTTTATAAAAAAACCACATTTTCTTTATCCAGTCTCCAGTTGATGGGCATTTGGGCTGTTTCCAAGTTTTAGCTATTACAAACTGCACTGCTATGAACATGGGCGCACATATATCACTGTGGTATGATTCTTTTAATTCTTTGGGGAAGATCCCCAGCAGTGGAATAGGGAGTCAAATGGGACTTCCAGTCCTAGTTCTTTGAGGTATCTCCATATGGATTTCTACAGTGCTTGCACCAGTCTACACTCCCACCAGCAGTGGAGCAGGGTTCCTCTTTCCCCACAGCCCCGCCAGCATTTGTTCTTGGTTGATTTCATGATAGCAGCCATTCTTTCTGGAGTGAACTGGAATCTCAGCATTGTTTTCATTTGCATCTCTCGAATGACCAGTGATGTTGAACATTTTTTCATGTATTTATTTGCTATTTCTACTTCTTTGTCTGAGAAATGTCTGTTCATTTCAGATGCCCATTTTCAGATTGGGTCTTTAAATTTGAGAGGTCTGATCTTTTTAAGTTCTTCATAGATTTGAGATAGTAGACCTTTGTCTGAGGAAGAGCAGGTGAAGATTTTTTCCCACATTGTGGGTTGTCTCTTCACACTGCTGGTGGTTTCTCTTGCTGTGCAGAAGCCTTTTCATAAGAAGAGATCCCACTTGTTGATTGTTTGTGCTAGTTCATGGGCAGCTGAGGTTTTGTTCATAAAATCTTTTCCTACACTGATGTCTTCAAGGGTTCTACCTAACCTCTGTTCCAACTGGTTCAGAGTTTCTATTTTATTATTTAGATATTTAATCCATTTTGATTTTAGTTTAGTGCATGGTGAGAGATATAAGTCTAGTTTTAATCTTTGGCAAGTTGAAGCCCAATTTTTCCAGCACCATTTATTAAAGAGGCTATCTTTCCTCCAGTGAGGGTGTTTGGCTCCTTTATCAAAGATGAGATGGCTGAGTGTGTCTGGCATTGTTTCTGCATCTTTTCATCTGCTCCACTGGTCCTCAGGTCTGTTTCTTTGCCAGTACCATGCTGTTTTGATCACAGTAGCTTTGTAGTAGAGTTGCAGGTTGGGGATTGTGATATTCCTTGCCAGGTCTCTGTTACCTAGAATTGCTTTTGATATTCTATGTCTCTTCTTGTTCCAAATGAATTTTTGGATTGTTTTCTCAAGGTCCATGAAGTATGCTGCTGGGATATCAATTGGAATTGCATGAAATCTATATAGCAGTTTTGGAAGTATGGCCATTTTCACTATATTAATCCTTCCTACCCAGGAGCAGGGGATGTCTGTCCATTTTCTAATATCATCTTCAATCTCTCTTTTCAGAGTGCCATAGTTTTCAGAGACAAGGTCTTTGATTTCTTTCATTAGGTTGATTCCTAGATATTTCAGTTTTTTGGATGCTATTGTGAAAGGAATTATTTGCCCTATTTCTTTCTCAGTGAGTCTGTCATTGGTGTAGAGGAAAGCTATGGATTTTTGTGTGTTGATCTAGTAACCAGCTACTTGACTGAATTTAGTTATTAAGTCTAGAAGACTTTTGGTGGAGTTCTTGGGGTCTTCTATATAGAGTATCATGTCATCTGCAAATAATGACAATTTGACTTCTTCATTTCCTATCTTTATTCCTTTTCTTTCTTTCTCTTGTCTAATTGTCATGGCTAATGTTTCCAGAACTCTATTGAACAAGAGTGGTGATAGTGGACATCCTTGTCTTGTTCCTGATTTTAGTGTGAAGGATTTCAGTTTTTGACCATTTAGTATGATATTGGCTGTTGGTTTTTCATAGATGGCTTCTATCAGTTTGAGGTGGAGACCAACTATTTCAATTATTTGTAGGGTTTTTATCATAACTGCATGTTGGATTTTGTCAAATGCTTTTTGTGCATCTATGGAGATAATCATATGGTTTTTGTCCTTGGCTCTATTGATAGAGTGTATTACATTGATTGATTTGGGTATATTGAACCATCCCTGCATCCCTGGGATGAATTCCACTTGATCAGGGTGTATGATCTTCTTGATGATCTTCTGCATTCTGTTTGCCAGTATCTTATTAAGGATTTTTGCATCTATGTTCATGAGTGAGACTGGCCTATAGTTCTCCTTTTCGGTTGGGTCTTTCTCTGCTTTGGGGATCAAGGTGATGCTGCTTCCAGGAATGAATTTGGGAGTATTGCTTTGGCGGAAGCAGTCTTGCTGAGCCTTATTTCTAGACTTCTGGCCTCCAAAGGACTGTGAGGGAGTAACTTTCTATTGTTTTTTTGTTTTGTTTTGTTTTGTTTTGTTTGGTACTGGGGATCAAACTCGAGTCCTTGTACTTGTGTAGCAGGTGGCGAAACCACTGAGCTAAATCCCCGGCCCAACTTTCTGTTGTTTTTAAGCTGCTAAATCTGTGGTAATTTTTTACAACAGTGACAAGATAGTAGTACAGCGAAGATATTCCGTTTCTTGTTCTGCACATGGTTATATGGGAATGTTCATTTTGTAAAATATTCATCAAGTTGTACACTAATGATTTGTGGAATTTTTACAAGGATATTATATTTCAATAAAAATCTCTTTTAAAAAAATCTAGGACTCTACAGTCTAGTTTCCAGTTTTCCAGCACTTTGAGTAAATACAGGCTGGCATGGTGAGGCTTAATTGTTTAAGTCATACTTCACAATAGGAAGGGCTTTTTAACAAAATAAAATATATATATATACTCCTGGACTGGGGCTGGGGCTCAATGTTATAGTACTTGCCTAGCATGCATGAGGCATTGAGTTCCACCTGGGCACCACAGTATACCCCTAACAAATGTACACTTATAGTATTTCACTCCAGTCCAGCAGGGTGAGGGGAACTCTGGAATACAACATGCCAGAGGCAAGAAGCAAACAACCAGTTTTCATATTTTCCTTTTTGTTGAAGTGGGTAGCAGTGCAGTTAAGGGGTACCAAATCTCCAGGACAAGAACTATCTGGAAGTTTGGGATACTGAATAGACATGCTCAATCACAGAGTACTGCGAGGTGGCCAACACTTTATTTTTTCTCAAAGTGGGTCAATTGTGACCCCATTGGATAAACAACAATAATAAGCCAAATCCTAACTTTGGCTTATCTGGCAATTCTGCAATGGGGTGGGAGAAGCACTGCATGTGATTTGTGTGTTCTTAAGAATGACATTCAGAGATGGTTTTCTCTGTCTTGGAAAAAAGGAACACAGTTGGCAACCTACAAACAGTAAACCAGTGGAGGTTTCATATTTTTCCAAAAAAAATGAGATGCCTCTAAATTGAGCATGTTTTCCATTTTCCACTCCCTGCAACCCCAGGCAGATGGTTTTGAATGTGCGCTCCCCTCTCACTGGCTTCGAAGAAGTCGGCATTTGCCAGAACTGTGGACTCAAGACGAAAGCCAAGTGCAGATGGAAGTGGCTGTGGAGAGCAGGCCCAAATTCCCTCAGCAGGGATTACAGAGGAACAAAGCTGGCAGGGTGCAGATTTCAAATAGTCACAGGTGCGGAGAGGCCCAGGGTGGGAGCCAGGGCAGTGCAGAAGGGCCTTTGTCTGCCCTTACGCAGTCAACTCACTTTCGTGTCTGTTTGAAGAGGGGCATTGATGCCTGCCTCCAGTTATGAAATCTGAGTTCAAGGAGACCTCATCCCTGAAGATGGGCAGATGAGCCTACCATTTCCTTCACAGTGGGGTCAGCCCTTCCCTGCTGGCCCTAGGCACTGAGAACACAGGGCTATTATCATATTGGCTGGACACAGCATGCAAAGTCAAGAAGAAAACAGTGGCTTTCTCCAACTCTAAGAGGGTTTTTCAAGTCCAAAATAGGAACAGGCAAAGCTTTGGCAATGGCTTGGGTGCTGATTTCCTTAAGGGGCCAAATTAGGTTAAAACTGATGACTCTTCCAAATCCCCTCCTGCAATACAACCCTCAAATGTGTGTGTTTTGATCCAGATGACTGCCTTGTCTTTTCCTCTCCTCCAGAGCAAGTGACAAAGACAGCAAGGGCTGGTGTCCTATTTCTGCTGTCACCTTGGAGTTGTTATCATCTACATGCAGTTGCTAATGTGTGTGTGTGTGTGTGTGAGAGAGAGAGATAGACAGAGAGAGAGAGAGAGAGAGAGAGAGAGAGAGAGAGAGAGAGAGAGAGAGAGAGAGAGAGAGAGAGAATAAAGAAAGGCGAAGACAGAAGTGAAAAGGCACATGTTCCAAAGTTCCAAATTAAGTCACTGTGGCATGGTCCCAACAGTGACTTCTTCAGCTTGATGAAAAACCACACTCAGGGATTTGAGGCAGGGGGAAGAATTAGGAGGAAAAGAAGAAAATTCCCACCTAAAAGATATGAAAAGGAAAGCAATATTTGTGAGACTAGATAATAATTGACTTGAAAAGAAGTCAAAACATTAGGTAATGCGAAATGCTCAGCTTGAAACCTTAACTCTAACATATATTGCATGTTTTTTCCTAATTCAGTTTTGTCAGTACGGCATTCCGGCCAAATGTTCTAACTGAAAGCCCTTGGGGAAAGACCGAACATGAGACAATAGTTCATAATTCAATTCCATCAGCAGTCACTGAATGCTTACTATGTGCTCGACATTCTGTTCAGTGCTCTGGGGAATGTGTAGGAAGCAGAAAAGAACCAAAAGAAACATCATTTACTGCAAAGATGTATGTCCCAGACAAGAATGGGCAATTCAACACCACACGATTCTGAAAGCAGTAAGAAGAGGTCTATAAGGATACAAATAAGGTAGACTTCTGGGATATTGGGACAAGGCCAGCCAATGTCTTTGTTTTTGTGGTACTGGGCATTGAACCCAGAACCTTTGCACTGAGTGACAGCCCCAGCCCTTTAAAAAAATTTTTTGGAGACAGGGTCTTGCTACGTCCCTAAATTGCCAAGTCTGGACTCAAACTTGTAATCCCACTGCTTCAGCCTCTCATATGCCACCACAAGGTCTTTTTCTTAAACTGATGCTAACAAGAAATACTCTACTGGTGCCATTAAGACTAGGTTGCCAGAGCCAGGATTTAGCTCAGTGGTTCTACCACCTGTCTCGTAAGCTCAAGGTCCCAAGTTCGATCCCCGGTACCAAAAAAAAAAGACTAGGTTGCTGTTGCTGGGCATGATGGTGCAGGCCTGTAATCCTAGCACTCAGGAGGCTGAGACAGGAGGACAGGAGGATTGACCCGAGTTCAAGGCCAGCCTGGGCTATATAGTGAGTTTAGGGCCAGCCTGGACTACATAGCAAGACCTTGTCTTAAAAATTGAAAAAAGAAAAGGAAAGGAAAGAAAAAGACTAGGGTGCATCTCCAAGTCAGCAAAAGACTGAAAATGCTTTCTATAACCTCAAACATAAGACATCAGTTTAAAAGGCTAACCAATCCAAAATTAGTTAGCTGGATGCAGTGTGCATGTGACAAAAATTTTTGGTAACTGAGTGTAAAACCAAATAAGATCTGAATTGCTAGAAGTTGTCAGTAAGTGTAGAGCATTGTTTAAGGAAGTGGACCTGAGCTCTTCAGGCCATCAGAAGGGTATATTTTGGATGAGAACTGAGGAAATGACCCAAGTGCTACTCAATTCCCTTCCCTTCATCATGATTCCCTAAAAGAGAGTGGTTAAACTAGAATCAAGCCCAATGGCCTCACCACTTATCACCTATGTGGTCTTGAGGGCTTACTTTACTTCTCTAAGCCTCAATTGAACTGTTGTAAATGGGAATAATAATATTTAGCCCCACTGGGTTGTGGTGAGAATTCATTTAGGAAATACTGTAGAGTACTTGGCACTTGGCCTATCACGGAGCCGGAGCTCAGTAAACATTTGCTGTTGTTATTGTTAATCATAATAACCTCCTGACTAGCACTGAAGGCTAGATAAATTCAGAGATCCTAGTTAAGTGTTTGGGGTGGGCTGGGGTAGCATGCTTGCCTAGTATGCATAGGCCCTGGGTTCAATCTTTAACACCACACACACACACACACACACACACACACACACACACACACACAAAGTGTTTGGGCTTTGGATTTAGCTTAGTCTATCTGGAGACTCTCAGTGCTCTGCTATTTATTAGCTATGTGACTTTAGGGAAATCAGGCTGTTTGTTAGTTGTTTTGTTGTTGTTGTTGTTGCTGCTGCTGCTATTAGCACTACCAACTTTGTTTCTCAGCTCCCTTGATGCTGGAAATGGTAGAGGACACAAGCATTTCAGGCACTGGAAAGGCATATCATTTTTGTTAATGGATACAGTACTGCCCTGGATTATAGTCTCTTCTGAGTCAAGTTTGTGTGTACCATTCCCACAAAGATAACTGGATAATCTTGGAGTTCCTGTCTCAGTGACCATCAGCCTCTCTTACCAACATCCACTTCCCTCACATAAAAAAGCTTTTATCTCACAAAAGTGAAAGTCTGGAGGCAAGTGGACATCATGCTGCAGTCTCAACTCCTCCTCGCTCTCTTTTTTTGTCCTGATCTACTCCCTGAGGGGACTTTACCTTCAAGCTTGAGTGAGAGGTCTATGACATTTTCAGACCTCGCATTCACGGTCACAATGTGGGGAGACAGTGAGAGAGAGAGAGAGAGAGAGAGAGAGAGAGAGAGAGAGAGAGAGAGTCCTTTTTCTAAATAATGAGGCAACTTTCATCAGAATTTCACAGTAAATTTCCCTTCATCTCTCATTGGCATGAACTGGGTCATACGGCCACTTCAAAATTGTAACCAGGTAGATCTGAAACATCTAAGGGCATGGAATAACCAAGACTGGCTCACACTGATCAGGATCCACTCATTGGAGCTAGAAGCAATTTCCCAAACTACACTTTGCTAAACAAAGTGAGAGGTAAAATGGACGATGAGCTATCAAATCACAATGACTACAATCTTAAGTGTAGAATATTCATGCCCCTTAGTGGTAGAGATACTGAAAAATAACCCTACTACAAATAATTCGCCAAGCCCTGAGAGCCAGTTGAAGTTGAGGCCTACCTCAGTGACCATTTTGGAACTATAGTCATATCCAGAGTAACAGGAATGCCACTGCCTGGAAAAACAGGGCCCTTTTCTAAAAGGGGCTTTCCTTTCTGGCCAGACTCCTTGGTCTATAACCACAGTTGATAGAATCTTTGGGAGAGGTTTCCTTGTCCTTTTGTTTGAATGTTGTCCCCTCTTTAAGATTCTATACATGAATAGGAAACCAGCCCTGTCCACTTATGTCAGGACTCTGATGAATGCCTCAGTAACAAGCATTACACAGACCACAGTGAGCTCAGTTCCTTCCTTTCCAAGAAGGAAGCTAACATGCTATCCCTTTGTTTGAAGGCGCTGTGTTAAAAAAACACTAGCATTGGTTTCAGAGGGATGTGAAGAGTCTAAAATATGTTGCCCTACTCATGCCTCTACTGTTTGTGTTGATTTTAAAATGAATCCTCCTGAGAATGGAACATTCATCCAAGCCAGGGTTGAGGACAACACACACTGACACAGGCAAAACCAGACTACTTGCAGAGCTCAATGTGACACCGTGTTTCTGAGGGTGTGCCACCAAAGACCTATGGCTTAGGGTTCAGTTCCCATTGTTGGCTTCCTCCTTGACCTGTTTTTAATGTTTTCAAACTTCCCACCTCTCTTGAAGAATAGTTTTGGTTCCTTGCCTGATCTCTGCTTTGTCTCCCTGGGCAGGGTGCCTTGTTCTCTCTCAGCTGGCCAGGTTGGCTGGCTGCCTAATAGTCCCAAGATACAGGAAGGTACCCTTTACATCTCTCTAGTTTGGGTCCACTTTTACTGCCTTTCTGGAGTTAACATCAAGGATTTTAAAACCATCTTGGTAAATGGAGATGTAAAAGCTAGATAGGATTGTGGTCACCTTGGCCCTCATTTTTCTTGCTGCTTACAGAGTAGGAAAATTCAATGCTGTTTTTGGACTTGACCCAACACCTTTTTTGTCCAGAAAGCCAATAATTCACTCTCCAAGTGACTTATTTGGCTCCACTGGCCATATCACATATCGTATATTATAGATGATCTATCACAGTCATTGGCAAAGTTAAATAATGCCCAAATTCCATTTGTAGGTCCCAGCATCAAGACTGCCAGAGGTAACCAAACATTAACCTTATTGAGAAATGGTGGGCTGTTAACCCAATCTGCATTATTTGAGGAGAAAGGGTGAAAGCAAATAGACTTCCAAGTTTCTTGGATTAATATCAGGATAATTTCTTTTGGACCGTGAATACTTCAAAAGATTGTATTTTCTACATTACTTGGAATTTGTTTCTTGAATCATGTGAATATTGTGTAAGGAACATTTTGCTCAATGTTCAAGGGAGCTACAAGGGTTGTAGTAAGTGACACATGCCATATGCTTTGGAAAAAATACAAACAACCAAGGTAGTATGTGCTAAGTTAAAAGGGAAGGTATGGAGTAGGCTGGTACATGTGACAGAAGCAGAGGACTTCATCCTTAGCTGATATATGACGGCTGAAATGCATTTCTAAGCATTTCCCACTGCCCTTATTCAGAACAAGGACATACTCTGGGAGACATGGGGTGGAACACCACTGACCACCTAGAATGAAGTGAAACCTCTAATTAACCTATGGCCACTCCACCAAAAGCATCCTATTTGGTTACTGGCTTCCTGTGGCTAAAGGTGGCCGATCTAGGAGGCCAGAACAGTATAGGCTTGGATTCTGTTGAGGAAGAGAAGATACATTTGGACAGGGGTGGGGACAGTGGTGACCTGACCTCCCCTCAGAAACACCCTGCTTTATTTTGTGTTGCCTGGTCACTGAGCTTAATGATTTTAAAAGGAGACATTTTGTTCAGTGGCCTCTAGGGAAGTTCGCACTCTGCCAAGGAAGAGAAAATAAATGTCTGTGGGGGTGGGGAAATAGCAGGGCCCTCCTTGGGAAAGTCTCTGCTGGTCACTCAGCTTCCTGATTTTTAAGAGATATTATGGAGTCCCGAGGAAGAGAACCCTGGCCTGGCAGTATGAAAGCCTGCTGTGAGGTGGGCCCGCCAACAGATGTAAGGAGAACCTCATCCTCTGGAAACCCACAAGAGACATTTATAATGATGACGATGACACAAATGTTACTGCTTATGCCACTTAACACATTTAAAGCACTTTCATATTTTCTACTGTAACACCATAGACTCTTAAGCATGGGAAAGGACTTTAGAAATGACCCAGTATGGCCTCCCATCCCAGGTGAGAAGCCCTCTGAGGAAGCCAGATTAGCAGGTAGCACTATCTTCCTTTTCTAGAAAAACAAACTAAGGACTTAGAGTTTCAGGGTGAGGTGATCTAGTCAATCAATGATAAAACTGGCCTTAGGTACGCTGGTCCTGGGATCTTTCTGTGCTAGCACATGCCTCTTTTGTCTTTTGGGGGATAGGTTCTAGTCATCTTTCTACCTGAATTCAATCTTACACTGCTTTTGAATCTCCTGCCCTTGTTCTACTTCACCACCAATGTTAGAGGTTCTTGGAAGATACTTAACAAATGCTTCATAAATGAATGGACTGAAAGACTAAGATTTCTGAGTTTCTCCTTATAACTTAGATGTATGGTCAGACTCTACTTTCAGGGATTTTATCTTCACCTTAGGAAACTTAATTTGGCTGTAGCCATTGGGGTTGCTCAGGCACGTTGAATTACTCTAGCATTAGGGCTCAAATGAGGGCAACACCTTGATATCTTATAGGAGATTGCCAATTCTTAGGTCTGATATTGGCAATTCAAGGATCCAGCATATATTTTACTCCTCCTCAAAGCTCTATTCGAAACTATAGAGAATGGAGAAGTCATGTTGCCCTTTTCCGGCCCTTGGAACAGAGATGTGTTGGACTCAATTTAAATCTTCTTCTTCTTTTTGTTTTATACTGGGATTGAACCCAGGGACACTCTACTACTGAGCTACATCCCCAGCCCTTTTGTATTTTACAGGGTTTCATCTAACTTTCTCAAGCTGGCCTAGAATTTGCAATCCTTCTGACTCAGCCTCCTGAGTGGCTAGGATTACAGATATGCGCTACCACACTTGTTTTTTTGTTTGTTTGTTTGTTTGTTTTTGTTTTGCGTTTGAGGCAGGGTCTCACTATATTGCCCAACTGCTCTCAAACTAGTGGGTTCAAGTGATGCTACTGGCTCAGCCTCCCAAGTACCTGGGACTCGTGCCATAGTGCCCGGCTTCAATTTAAAGCTTAATGTTGGAGGAATAGTTTTAATTGGGGTTCTCCTCATGGGGTTCTAACACAGATCAACAACTTCCAAGAGTGTTAGTTTGTAATGGAAACAAAAATCAAAGATACAGGGAAACATCTCTAAGACTGGCTAGCCAGCCACAAGATGCCTTTTATTCTGAAGTTAAATTTTTTATCTTGGTGAGATATTTCTATTCAAAACTCAAGATTTTTAAACTGGTATTATACCTAGACTTTAAAAAAAAAACTTCTTCATGATTCCACCTCTCCCAGGGCACAGGAGGTGAGCCAATCCCAGTCCCAAGGAGGAAGCTCCGAGGCCACCATTCCACCGCTCCCAGGGCAGAGAAGGTGAGCTGTGTGGGCGCCAACAGCACCCCTCCCCCAGTGAAATGAGAGGACACGTAAACAAGTCTCAAAACCAGACTTCCAGATCACCTACAGCAACCCCAAAGGAAACGAGATGGAACACTCTGATACTCAACCACCTGGACTCCCTGAACTGGCAACAAAAGAGGATCTGGAAAAAATGAAATCAGAAATAATTTCTCAGATAACAGCAGAGATTGTGCCCATAGTGCAAGACAACTGGAAACTGGATAAAGACGTGTTTTTTTTAATAAAATGGAGTACTACTCAGCCATAAAGAATGAGAAACTAGAGTCATTCATAGCTAAATGGATGCATAGTGAGGCCATACTCTTAAGTGAAATAAATAGGACACACATGTGTAAATACCGAATAGTATCTCTAGTGTGAGAAACTGAAAGTGTAAATAAGGATGAAAATGATTAAAATGAATAATTGATAATTTGAAATAGGAAAAGGTCCAAAAGTGGAGGAGTGGCAGGAGGGGAAGGGGAAAGGGAAGAAAGGAAAGGAAAAAGTATGAGAAAGAAAAAAAATAGAAATGAAATCTATGTAAACAGGGAAGGGTGGTGGGGGTGAAGGGCGCATAGGTAATGGGGAAAAAAATAAGAACTAAAATACATCATGTTCAGGTACAAACACCCAATGATAAATGTAAATGTATTGTATACCTAAAATGTACCAATTAATATATAAATAAAAAAATAAATCTAGAGAGGACACAGATTAAAAAAATAGAGGAGCTGAGGAACATGATGGAATCCCAACATAGGAAACAAATGGAATCCACAAAACAGATGCAAACAGATTTCCAGGAGATTAAAAATTCCATTGAAAGTCTACACAACAGAATGAGCCAGTGTGAGGACAGAATTTCAGATACAGAAGATAAGATTGCAATTAGTGACCAGGAAAAGAAAAATTGCTTTAAAATTGTAAGGGACCATGAGAAATCAATCCAGCAGCTGCTAGACGATGCAAAGAACAATAACATAAGACTGATTGGAGTCAATGAAGAAACAGGAGAGAGTGCAGATGACATAAAAAAACTGTTACCAGAAGTGATGGCAGAAGGGGTCGGGGATTTAGCTCAGTGGTTACACCACCTACCTTGCTAGTGGAAGGACCCGAGTTCAATCTCCAGTACCCCCCCCCCAAAAAAAAAGTGATGGCAGAAAACTTCCCAAGCAGGGGGAAAGAACTTGACATACAGATAAGTGAGGCATATAGGACTCCAAATAGCCTTGATCAAAAAAAGTCTACACATAGGCATATAATTGTTAGGATTCCAGGACCCCAGCGGAAGAACAAAATTCTACAAACGGTGAGAGAAAAGAAACAAATCACATACAAAGGAAAGCCCATCAGAATCACAGCAGACTTCTCAATGCAAACCCTCAAGGCAAGAAGAGCTTGGAGTGATATATTTCAAGCCCTAAAGGAAAACAACCTCCAACCCAGATTGATGTACCCTGCAAAACTATCTTTCAAAATTGATGGAGAATTAAGATACTTTCATGATAAAGAGAACCTTAGGAACTTCATGAATACCAAACCAGCACTCCAAAAAATTTTAGACAATATCCTAGGAAAAGACAATGAGGATCACCACCCCAGGAAGCCAAGCAGAATGAATTCGTTGGGCGTGAAAAATTAAACGCAAAGAGGGAGAATCCAACAAAAAGAAAAAGTCATGACAAGGTTTTAAAAACTTTTAACTTCATCTCCCTAATGAGTGTATAACTCAATCTTGTTATTGTACTGATTAATATCTTTCCGATTCTAGTGTTGCACACCTTTCCTTGTGCTGTACTGGCTATGTATCATCTTCTTGTGTCTACTTTTTAATTGGGTTGTCTATTAATGAGTTGTAAGACTTCTTTATATACTCTGGTCATAGGTTATATGCATTGTAAATATGATCTGTTTAAGGACTACTTTTCATTTTCTTAAAGATGTCATTTAAAGTTCTAAATTTTGATGGAATCTCATCAATTTTTTTTCTTTTATACATCATCTTTTTTGTATCCTAGGAAGTTCTTGCCTACCCTGAATTCATAAACATTTTCTCTTATAATTTCTTCCTAAAGTTTTATAGTTTTAGTCCTTCATATTTAGGTTCATAGATCCTTTCAAGTTATTTTTATGTATGGAAATAAAGGGTTGAAGTTAATTTTTTTATATATGGATACTAGGTGTTCTAGTGCCATTTGCTGAAAACACTTATCTTTTCCTCTGCTCTTGAATTGAGTTTATATTCTATAAAATGTTAATGTTAAATAATCTTTCAAAACTCAGTGGATCATATATGTTTGGTTCTATTTCTAGATTCTCTGTTTTACTCAAATGATCCGTACGTGTTTCCTTACACCAACACTGTCTTGATTACTGTAGCTTTAGAGGAAGTCTTAAAATTAGGTACTAAACGTCTTCCAACACTTTTTTTTCTTTTTCTTTTTACTTTTCTAGGTCTTTTGTACTCCTACATAACTTTTAAATTTCAATATCCAATTCTTCATTTATAGCAAGTATACATACACCTGAATTTTGTTTATTTGTTTGTTTTATTGGTTTTTGTTTTTTTGGTTCCGGGGAGCGAACTCGGGTCCTTGCACTTGCACAGCAGGTGGCTAAACCACTGAGCTAAATCCCTGGCCCTCATACACCTGAATTTTTATATATACCTTGTGTTTTCTAATCCTGCTAAATTCAAATACAAGTTCTAGGGGCTCCTAGAGATTTCTTAGTATTTTCTCTGCAGATGATCATTTCATCTACATATAAAGATTTTGCTTCCACCTTGCCAATCCTATCCTAATTGTGTCATTTTATTGCCAGATTATTTTGGTGGGGCCTAGGTTTCAAAGTTTATTGGACAGATAAAGAGTAAGCATATCTGCCCTTGTTCTCTACCTTCAGGAGAAAGCATTGTATCTTCTTCATTCATATAAGGCATTTTTGCTAGAAGTATGGAGTACATGTCTTTGATCTGTTGAGAAGGTTCTGTTCCACTTCTAGTCTCCTGATAGCTTTTACCATGAATAGCTGTAGAATTTAGTTTGATACTTTTTCTCCAACTAGTGACAGGATCATGTGGCTTTCTCCTTTCCTCTGTTAAAATGATGACTTCTGGGGGCGGATCTTCCAATGCTAAACCAACACTGCCATCCCTATAAGAAAACCACTTTCTACATACTGCCAGATCTGACTTCTAATAGTTTGTTTTGTTAAACAAATTTCTATCTGTGTTTGTACTTTTTTTCTTCTATTATCTTTATCCAGTTTTAGGATTAGTACAATGTTGATTTCCTAAAATGAGTGGAGAACTATTCCTTCTTTTTTCTGCTTTAAATGTTTGATATAATTTATCAGTTAAAATGTATATGAGCCTGTTGTTGTCATATAGGTAGGTTTTCAAGCTAGGAATATACTTTCTTTAATAGGTGCTATTCCAATTTTATATTTCCTCCAGAGTTAGTTTCATTAATGTGTCTTCCAAGGTACTTCTTAGAAGTTTTCAAATTTATTTCAAAATTGATTTTTGTAATATGCTTTCTATATCCTTTTAAATTCTGTAAAATCTGTGGTAATGTTTCCTAGATCTTGATATTATAATTTAAAAAATGTATAATTGTAAATGTAATAGGAAGAAAAGTTATAAAGGAGCAGGGGAAGTGGGAGATGTAGGGGAAAGGAAAGAAGAGAAAAGGAAAAATATGAGAAAAGAAAAAAATGGAAACAAAGTCTTTGCAAATAGGGAAGGGTGGAGGGGCTGAAGGGAGGGCAGGGGAAAGGGGAAAAAAATAAGAACCAAGAGACTCATGTAAAGGTACAAGATCCCAATGATGAATGTAACTGTATTGTATACCTAAAATGTACCAATAAACTTAATGGGGAAAAAAAACTTCTTCATAATTCTTTGAATCATATAGAAAAATCATAACTGATCAGTTTTCATTCCTATCTGCTCATTTCTTTGATTTTCCTCCTTCCCTATAAATAGGATCTATATTTCTGTAAAGATCTCCTGCCCCTACCTCCCATCTCAAGAATATCTGGAAAGGATATTAGCTAAACAGCAATGGGTTTAACAAAAGTATAATTTTTATTGCTATAAGGAAGCCCTCCCACCACCCACACCCACCGTCAAAGATGGGTGGGTGAGCTGCTCAAAAGCTTTGAGACTAAGAGTAGAACAAACAATTGAATCAGGCAGATCACCCTAACCGAACACCACTGGGCAGAAAGGACTTAACCTGTCTGGTGAGATTCCTTCAAATACACTCTACACCATCAAGGCTTAATTTGCCAGGAAAAAAAAAAGGAATTTGCCAGGAAATGTTTGAGGTACAGTAACAGATCTCCTAGGATACCCTTAAACATGACTTTCTAAGTTTAAACTGAATAATAATCTCTTCCAGATCTTTTTTTTTCTTAGTCCAGAAGGAACTTTCTCTGGAGTTGCACCCATTTGGTGTACTACAAATTTGGCCCATGCTAGACCCCTTAGACTTTGAAACAACACCAATTCATGGCGTCCACTGCAGCTTGGCTCCAATCACTTATCTCACACACCTTATGCTGTGAATACTCCAATCTTCTCCTCAGGATCCCACATATCTTCCTCCCAATGTGACAATTAGGTTGCTGAAAACTGAAGCCAAGGGTCTGAACTGCCTTAGCTATTGGAGATGGGAAAGCATGTTTCACCAGATAAAGACTTTTTTGTGAATCCTCCCTAAGCTATCACCTCCCATTCTGCTCTGGAATTCCTTCCTTCCCACTTTCTTTCTCTCATGTTTTTCCTCTTCCTCTAGATCTGTGCTCTCCTATATGGTAGCCACTAGCCATGTGTGACTATTTAAATGGAAACGAATGAAAATTAAACAAAACTAAAAATTCGGTTACTTGATTGCAGTAGCCACATTTCAAGTTTTCAACAGCCACATGTGGCTAGTGGCTAGTGGCTAGTGTGTAGATCTTGGTAACTGCAGAATATTAACATCATTACTGAAAAGTTCTACCAGACATTCTTTCTCAATGGAGTCCTCTGATTTCTTTCCTAGGCCATGGTTTACTCAATATTAAAGAGACAACTTTATCATCAACAACAGCAAAATCAACAACTCTTCTGCAAGGGATCGTCCTACTATTCTAGCTTCCTGTTTCTAGAATGCTTCTGAACTTTTAGAATGAGTGCTGCATTTCTTTCTCGGTTCTCTGAAATCTGCACCCTTTTCACAGAAATAAAGCCACCAAAGATTTTGAGGCAGCTTCCACTATTTTTTTTCAGCTATCATCCTCCTAAAATTTTTTCTCTGTAGCCTGTTCCTCTCACATCTTGTCCTTGGCACATCACCCTTACTGAATTGCTGGCTAAATAACACAATAAGCTCCCTTCTTGATCATTCACTCCTCCCAGATCTTTCATCCTACATGTGCTTATTGTCCCCAAATCCCAGTCCTTTGCTCTTCTACCAGCCCTCTTCTGATGAGCTCACCTTTTCTCTCTTGCCTTTCACTGTCTACTGTATGCAAATGTGTCTCAATCTCACAGTTTGAGCTGCTGATTACTTACCTACATGTCTGGCATTACTGGGAGAACACCAGGAATAAACATTTATATTACCAATGAATGCCCTCTGTGATACAGAGAACTCTGTCTCCCCAGCTCAGTTAAACCCTATGTCCCTTGCCACATTGAGGGGGGCATCTAGCGCTGGAAGAAGTGATCTTGTCCTTTCCTCAGAGGCTATATTGTGAGGAGAGCTCTGGACATATGAAAATTTTGGGACTTGGGGTGGCACAAACAAAAACTGTAAAACGAGAGTTATGGGACAGCTCTGGTAAAAGGAATTTTGTGTAGTAATTCTGCCCTAGTATTTTCTTAGGACTGGACTTAAGACCTTTGGATGACACGAAAGTTCTTTTTTCTTTTCATTTTCCTTTTGTTTTGGAGGAGGGATTGGATTGGTAACCACTTCATTGAGTCTTCATAGCGAACTATACAACAGTTGTAGGTCACAATGGAAAACCACTTTCACAAGGGCGATATCATGCAATGAGCCTGTAGCAAATTAAAGCTTGGCGCTACATGAAGGAAGCTGACAGGATAACGCTCTCCTTCCCTTCTCAAAATGAGTGTGTGAAGTACACTGCAACCTTGAACGGCATATGATGTCTATAACCAACAGGAAGGGAAGGCAAAACTTGTTTTATACTTTTGCCTTTTTTTTTTTCTGATTTCAAAGCAAAGAAAAGGGAAAGTCAAAATATGTAGCTCAGTCAGCTACATGAAATTAAAGTAATGCTGACACTGAGTACAGGATCCCTGGTTTTGTTACACTTTTAGATCACCAGGCCCTGACCAATGTTCTTGTAATGTAAATTTAACATTCAAAACCCATAAGTGACACTTAGAACACTGGGAAAACAGGAGAAATTTACTTTGGACAGATGTGGGATGTCCCAAAACACTGTGATCTTTTACAGCTACAAGGTCAAGGCAGTTTTTCACATTGATTTGCACAAAGTTTGCTTCTAAAAGAAAAACAAATTTAAGAGAGCATTCAGTTATATACAAGATAATCAAAGTAGCAAAATTAACTCCCAAAGTGAGCACTTACTAGGCAATGTGATATAAAAGGCAGATTGTTTGGGCCAACACATTGCCTTTTTTGTGCTTGATGAAAATTTGTAGATGAAGCAACTGCTTTTTTTAAGCAAAAGAAAATCCTCCTCCACAAAGCCTTCTTTCCCACAGCCTTCTGCCAAACAGATTCTGTTGCTAGGTAAACATAAGCTACCAACAATTTATGTACCAGTATATATATATATATAGTATTGATATATATATATATATAATGTATTGAGATATATATATATATATAGCAAATTATAGTCAAGAAACAGATGGTAGATTTGTGTCATGGCCCGAGAAAGAACAGTGTTTTGACATCATGAGCTATTGCAGGTCTCTCCGATAATTTCCTAGCCTAATGAGCACTCTGACTTTTTGTCACAAAATTGTATCAAAGAGTGATAATCATCTAGAAAATTAAGATGAGTCACCAGCAATGGCAAACATGATGCTCTTGGAGTTGGAATGGTCATGTTTTCAGCTTTGTGTTTAAATACATGATAACAGCAGAAAGTAAACAACCCCTCTCAACATGTAACCCTCAGACTTGCCATTTGGGTTGAAGTCAAATTTAATAAGCCCAAGGACATCAACTCCATTTCTTTAGTACTATAAGTAATCAAAGAGAGACTAGTCAAACACTCAGGGGGGAACAAGAGGACATAATCTTCTGTGAACTGTGTACCAGAGAATATAACCCTGTTTTTTTTTTAAATTTTCTAAAAAGAACTTTCAGACACTCAAGGTCCTTGCAGCTCATATTTCTTCTCCAAATGAAACTGGTGTTTGTTTAATAAGCAACCCATTCACAACTGGACTTCACTTGTCCCACCACATCCTGGAACAAACTGCTGAATCATTGAATCACACTCAGATCCACACGGACATCTGCAGGTAATTGAAACAGGGCTCAATGGACGATTTCTAGACTCAGTCTTCCCAAACCATCACAGTAGTGTGCTAACCCATGGAGCTTAAGGGCTCTGCATAGTAATGTATTTTTTAAATATCCCCAATGTTTAACTGCTTTTGTAGACTGAAATGTTGTATATAGAGTATGAGCTCTATACAATACATAGCTGTTTCTCCCTCGTGTAATTATAGTAATTTTTATTTACACTTTAAAAGTTATGTTCCTATTTTCCCTATATGTGTGTGTGTGCGTTTATATATATATATATATATATATATATATATATTCCAAAGAGCATATAGTACTTTTACAATAAATTACTGAAAGATTGCTAACTAAATTTTAACCCCAAACCTTTAGTTGTGCCAATTCAATTTGGATGGATTCACATTCATCAAAGAAAAAATGCAAAATGCTGTTTTACTGTAATAAACTGTTGCTAAGCAGCATGATTCTTTATCTAGGCTATTAGAATTCCAAAATATGCACAAAGATAGAGATAAAACAGATTCCAGCTGCTTTGGTCTAATACATGTGATTTTTCTATATTGTCTTTCAAATGAGCAGAATTTCAAAGTAATGCTTATTAGGTCAATTTATAATTACAGTATTAGAGAAAATAGGATCTACTACCAAGAAGTTCCTTTTACAAATAACCATCTGGGGAAGCCTATTTTTCTGGGCTTGTGATATCAAGTGACTCATTCAATTTCTGAGATTAAAAAATCAACATATAAAGGAAGCCCTCACTTTACATGCTGAAAATTGTAACAGAAAGATCTACCAAGTTTATCTATTGGTAGAAAAACAAGGACAATTGTTCAAGGCCTCATTAACAAATTGAATCAACAGCCATTCATAAATATGTAGTCTTTCAATTTATGAGTGTTGGATTTCAACCATTTATTAACATATTTATTTGTTGATTCCTAGAAGGCATTTTGAAGGAATAAGGTAATGGTGGTTAGAGTTCCAAGTTAATTCACAAAAGTAAAACTAAAATACTGTACTGGAAGTTTGCAATGAAATTGTAGGAAGCAGTTTTAGCAATAAGATAAATTCTGGAGTTATTTTAATAAATTATGTGTTATCGTCTAGTTTTGGAACATGAGGAGATTAACACAGAAAGATAAGAAAGGGAATTTTTAAGCACTTTACTTGCTAGAATCTAACTTCTCTTGAAAATTGTACAACTTGTCTTACTTTTAATCCAAGCACAAAGTTTTTTTCTTATGGTACTGAGGATTGAACCCAAGACCTTCACACTGAGCTACATCCACAGTCCTTTTTATATTTTGAGATAGGGTCTCGTGCTAAGTAGCTAAATTTCCCAGGCTGGGCTCCAACTTGCACTCCTCCTATTTCAGCCTCCCAAAGTTTTGGGATTACACTTGTGTACCATCACACCAGGCCACGCATTAATTTTATGCATATGGGCCTTGCTGAAGGTTTTATTTTAGATAACAAATGGAAATTAGGGAGGAGAAAGATTTTGCCACGGGGATTGGGCAAGAAAGAGGAGGGGGGAAAGGGAACTAAAAAAAAAAATATGAGTAAGATTCTATTCCTTGCTTCTATCTTGTTCATCTATCCATTCAACTAAACAGTGCAGGCTGCACTGGTGAATATGAGGAGCCAACAGTTCAACTGTCCATTCAGTCAACAAATATTGAGTGTTTATTTTGTGCATGGAACAGGGAATACTAACAAGAACAGTATTGGTTGCTATCCTCACAATTGGTAATATGGTATGCAAGACAGACATTAAACAAATACTATAATTATAAGCAAGAAAACTGCCCTAAAAGGAGAAGCCTAGGGAGACTCATGAGTGCCACGAGAGAACTTAACCTAGGATTACAGATGTGGGTCACCACATCTGGCTTCTCTAAAGATTTTAAGTTATTTAATATAGGTATTTGGGAGGCTAGCCTTTTATTTTCGATATCTAAGTATTTTTTCTCATTTGTGTCATCTCTTTTAATTTGTTTTTGTTACGCAAAAGGTTTAAATTTTTATATAATCGCAATTACTCATCTTTTTACTGCATCTGGATTTGGAGTCATATGTAGGAAAAGCTTTCTCCTCACCTAGATTATAAAGGAATCAATCCTCATTTTTTCCCTGAACCTGTATGTGTATGCTCTTAATTTTTGCATTTGGATCTATTTGGAGTTTATTCTAGAATATAACATGAAGTATGGGACCAAATTATCCAAATGGTTATCCAGTTGTCCTAATAGCATTTACTAAAAAGTCTATCTTTGCCCCAGTGATTTTAGTATACCATATTTATTATATAACAAATTTCACTTATACCTGGGTCTAATTTTGGGCTCTATGCCTTGTTCCATTGATTTGTGTATTCATGCACCAGTACAATAATATTAATAGGTTATAACACCTTGAATAATTTTTGAAAATCTGAAGTGATATGCAAAATGAAAGGGGTCAGCTTCTCTTATAGAAAACCTCTACCTAATATGGAACGAATGACAGAATTAAGAAAACACAACCTTGCCACCACCTTTTTTAAATTTTTAAATTTTTATTTATTTATTTAGGTACCAGGGATCGAACTCGGGACCTTGTGCTTGAGAGACAGGCAGTGGAACCACTGAGCTAAATCCCTGGCCCTCACCATCTTAAAAAAAAAATCAGTACATGTTTGTAGTACATCCAGTTTATAGTCACCTTGTTTCTGTTTTTAATCCCCTTCCCTCCCTCCTCTCTTTCTCTAATTCCCCTTTCCCCATTTTCAATCTTGATATTAATCTTAGCTCATGTTTAGCATATACTTTCACTTTGGTTATTAGGTTCCTACACATAGCATATCTTTATTCTACTTATTCCCCCCTGCCCTTAGTCTCTTGGGCCCCCCTTCATTTGCAAGAGATCCATCTCCCTGTCTCCTTCCATCCATCCTTTATTAATCTCATTTGTACTTTGCCTTACTGAAATGAGAGCTACCATATGATATTTAAGCTTGTTTGTCTGGTTTATTTCACTCAACATTATATTTTCTAGGTGTATCCATTTTCCTACAAATGTCTCAAATTTGTCCTTCTTTATAGCTGAGCAGTATTCCATTATGTATAGATACCACATTTTTTTGTCCAATTGTCTCTTGATGTGTATACAAGCTGCTTCCAGGATTTAGCATTAGGAATTGTGCTGCTATAAACATTGGTATGCATGTATCACTGTAGTATAAAGTCCTAAGCTCTTTGGGGAAGATACTTGGAAGGTGGATATCTGGGTCATATGGAATTTCTAATTTTAGTTCTTTCAGAAATCTCCATACTGATTTTCATAATGGTCATACTAGTTTACATTCCCATCAACAATGTAGGAAGGTTCCTTTTTTACCACAGCCTCCCCAGAATTGTTATTTTTTGATTTCTTGATGATTGCCATTCTTTGTGGAGTAAGATGGACCCAGCATTGTTTTACTTTGCAATTCTCTAAGGTCCAGAGATGTTGAACATTTTTTCATGTATTTGTTGGCTCTTTGTATTTCCTCCTCTGTGAAATGTCTGTTCATTTCACTGACCCATTTCTTGACTTGCCACCACCTTAGAAACCGATTCAAGTAGGGTCATAATGGATGCTAAAACCATTGGGTGAAAGATATTAAGGAACAGGACTTTACTGTTTTGTTTTGTTTTGTTTTGGTGTTGCTGGGGGTGGAACCCAAGGCTTTGCATATCCTTGGCAAGTACTCTACCATTCAAGATCCAAGCCACATCACCAACCCTTCTTCAACTTTATTTTGAAACAGGATCTCACTAAGTTGTCCAGGCTAGCCTCAAATTTGCAATCTTCCTGCCTCAGACCCCTGAGTAGTTGGGATTACAGGCATGCCCTACCACACCCAGCCCACACTTACCTTTCAAATATTAATTGAATACTAATTACAAAGAGAAAAAACTTACAATAGAGAAATATGGGGAATACTACCTTGACCAAGTGATCAAACTTGGCATCACCAATGGGAAAAATTAACATCATGTACCTCCTGATATGATGCAATAAGAGTCTCCTATATGGCATTCTTGTCAAAAATGTTTAACCTGTACCTAATTATAAAGAAACAATGTGACAAATCCAAATTATAGCACATTATACAAGAAGACTGGCCCATACTCTTTACAATGAATATTTCGTGAAAGGTGGAAAAGCTGGAAAACTGTTCTATTTGAAAGAAAACTAGATATGACAAGTAAACATATTTGTATGATGTTTCATCCTGACTTTGGATATTCAATTGAAAAAAGAAGCTCTAAAGAAAATTATTGGAACAATGTAAGTCTCTGAATATAGACTGTGAATTAAACATTTCTTGGTTAGGTTAATACAAATGTGATTATATAGGCAAATGCCCTTGTTTTTAGGAAATACAGGCTACAAAACTGTCTTGATTTCAACTCTCTTGATCTGCAGCTTAATTTCAAGTGGTTCCTAAATGTGCATACCTGTGATATATACATATATACGGAGAGAGAAGAAATGTGTACAAATGTTAACAAGTATTTAATCTATTTTTTACAAGTATTTAATCTTGATGAGGTATATATGGGTTTTGTACTTCTTTCAACTTTTCTATAGGATTGGCATTCTTCTGGGCTGGCGATTTAGCTCAGTGGTTTCGGTGCCTGCCTTGCAAGTGCAAGGTCCAGAGTTCAATCCCTGGTACCAAAACAAAACTAAAACCCAACAGGATTGGCATTCAGTATATCAAAATAACACTCATAGTCTTTGACCTAGTAATTTCACTTCTAGGGATTTATGTGAAATATATTCAATGTTACTCATTACAGCCTTGTTATGTAATACCAAAAGGTTGGGAGCAGTATAAATTTCCTTCAATTAGGGGACTACAAAATGAAAAAAAAAAAAATTGAAGCAACTCTTTGTGTGGACCAATAGGAAATCACTGCCAAGATCTAGTGCGAGGTAAAAAATGTCCAATACCTGCAGCGTTGTGTTTGCTGGGGGAAATGGTCCCAGTTCTTTCCCTTTTCTAATCCCACAAACCTTGCACTGTGACTACAGTTGATCACACTCCTTGAATCTGGCCTAGTCTTGTGACTTGCTTTGGTCAGAAAGAAGAACGGGACTGAGACCAGGCCTCTACAGCCCTTGTATGCTTCTGTTCTTGTGAAACCCTGACATCACAGTAAGAACAAGCTCAGACTAGGCTGCTGGAGACTGGGATCCCCCGTGGAATAATGCTGGGTAAGCCTAGCTAAAGCCATTCTAGACAAACCAATCACCCACTGATTTACCAACAGACGGGCTATGATCAGCTGAGTCTGATCCTGATCAGCATAACTGCCCAGCTTACCCATAGACCCATGAGAAAAAAGGAATAACTGTTATTTTGTCATGATTCTGAGGGGTAAAGGATGGGAAGGTTGAACTATAATCATTCATATAAATGTGCTACTATTTGTGTAATGTCTTGGAAAAAGAATATATAACATTTTTTGCATATGCAAACTTTCTTTGTAAGGATGTACCTGAAACTGAAAACAACTGCTTTAGGGGATAGGGGCTACAGTGGCTGAGGGAAGGTGGGAGGGAGACCTTTGCATCTTTTGAATTTGAAGCATGTGAACATATCTCCAATGAATGAATGGATGAAATCTGTTCTTTTTATTGAAATCTTTCCAGAATCCTTGAATCATCTCCAGGAGAGAACAGAAACTCTTATACTCTACAGGTGAGATTATCAATGGGTACACTCATAGTAGGGTGGAAACATGGATTTAAGTAGTGCCTATAGAAATACAAAAATGCATATTCAATGCAGAGACTATTTCTGTCAGAACCTGCCATAGCTGATAACACAGGCTGCTTCTAAGGAAGGATCTAATGAGATAAGACCGGATAAAGGATAAGAGGAAGAGGGATATTTCCCTAAATGCCTTTTTTACTATTTGAATTTTTTTACACTGAGCTTGTCTTATCTTCCTAAAAGGAAAACAGTGAATAAAATGCATACCTTTTGACCCAACAATTTATCACTTCTAAGAATCCTGCATACTTAGGGAAGCAGACAAAGATAAATATACAGGAACATATACCTGTATAAACAAAAATTATACAGAACCTAAATGGCCATCAATTGAAGACTAAATTATGGAATAGTCACAAAAGGGAATACTATACAGTTGCTAAAACTAAATTCATAAATCATCACATAGCTCAACATAAAACATTCCAGAATTCTTGAAGAACCCACTATATAGAGTCACTCTCTAGTAATGATCACAAACTGAATAAACCCACTGCTGAGAGTACACAGAACATTTCCAGAATTCTTTAAGCACCTTCTAATGCTCACTTCCAGGCATTCACTCTCAAGGAATTATGACAAACTGAAAAACCCATGTAGCCAGGTATGGTGGCAGATGCTGGTAATCCCAGCAGTTGGGAGGCTGAGGCAGGAGGACTGTGGTGAGTTTGAAGCCAGCCTGGGCAACATAGTGAGTTCAAGGCCAACCTGAACTGCATAGTGAGGCCCTGTCTCAAAAAAACAAAACAAAACAAAACAAAAAACATGTAACCATAACCCAGGTCTACAATAGAACATTTCAAAACTGAGGCACTCCCTAATGTCCACTTTCAGCCATTTACTCTTTCAGAGTACATAATAAACACATATGTAGGTTATGTGACTATCATGCAAATCACACAGAACTTTCCATTTAACATTGTTTGTGATAATTCAAGTTATATACGTTTTTGGAGACAGGGTCTTATTCTGTAGTCAGGCTGGCTTGGAACTGCCTTGGCTGCCCAGGCTGACTTCAAACTTGTGTTCCTCATACCTCAGCTTCCTGAATGCTGGGATTACAGGTGTGTCACCATGCCCAGCTCTCTAAGCTCTACATTTTTTTTTTGTATGTTATACTTCAAAAAAGTTTTAAGGGGCTGGGAGGATAGCTCAGTGGTAGAGTGCGTGCTTAGTACACACAGGCCCTGGGATCAATCCCCAGCACCACACAAAGAAAGTTCTAACATGTTCATGTGCATCTATTACAAGTACGTTTGCATATGTATAGAAGGTAATGAGGGCCACAAGTCAAACTTTCTTATTATGGATGAGAGGATGCAGGGAGAGGTCTTTTTCACTTTGAATACTTCCATAAGATTGGAATTTTTAAATTATGAACATTGTTTCTTCTTAAAAGATAAGAAACAATAAAAAAAAGTAAAGCTCTGGTCAGGGAGTTTTGTTTCTGAGAAAATATACATGCTCAGGATTACAAATCCTAGAATTCCTGGCCTTAAACCACAGGTCCTGGAGGGAGATAAAAACTCACAGGAGTTAGACTAAAAAATTTCTTTCACCCACAGCAGCAGGCCTCAGGGAGTCAGGCTGGAAACTTTGCTTTAAGGGATACATTCTGACTTTAATTCTCTTTTGGTCAAAGAGATAAGTAAGCAAACCAGATCTGAAGGGGTCTTAAGGCCCCTTTCCCTTCGGGAAAAACAAGGGGGTTATCTTCTCAGAGCTAGACATACTAGACATCTCTTATCACACTTCACAGAAGAAAGAGAACTTCAGAAAGAGAACCCAAAGAGGAACTCTAAGAGTGTTCCACACAGATTGACGTTTTTAACTTCTTCACAACAGTTCTACACACTAATATAACTCAGTATTTTCTTGGATTGATGTTCTTATATATATTTAACTTCTAAGATTTTGGCCATATATAAATGTCACTCATTATTTAAGATGTTTCTTTAACTCACTTTTTCTCTATTTTTAAAATATATATACTTAGGGCTGGGGATTTAGCTCAGTGGTTTCGCCGCCTGGTACACAAGCGCAAGGACCCAAGTTCGATCCCCAGAACCAAAAATATATATATATTTAAAATGTTATCTGCTAAATTTATTTCAGTAGAGAACTTCAAATCACTATTATAAATGGAAACCATTATTTCATGCCACAGACAGAGGGTAAATATTAGATATATATTAATAAATATTACTGAGAGGGGATTCCTTGACTAAGATTTCTCAGGCAAGTTTTCCTCAGGAATGACTGGAAGACAAAGCTTGATGATTCTCCTAGAGGTAAGAGTGTGAGGTTACAAATGTTTATGGAGGACACTGGAACAAACCCTGAGATGGTGTGTTGGAATCGCAGGTACTAGTTTAAGCTCATTGTTTTTTTAATAGAGAGATAAATGTGTGTATACACATACACTTACATGGTATACGGATATTCACATGCATGTGCTTCCTCTGTGCTACAAAGGTCTGTAAACAAAGCTGCCCAGTGGCAAGACCACACCTTATACTTGTGTCTTGGTTTTTAAATCCCCTTCTCTATTAAAAGAAATCATAGATCCTTAAATAACTGATTCCAGCGCTAGGGCAAGAAAAGCATAAATGTGGATGTCTTGTGCCAGAAAGTAAAAGCTGCCCAAAAATGATAGGACACAGAATGAGCTTAGGGGGGATATTACTGTCCAAATCTGAGACAAATTGAATACCAAAATAATTATGGTAATGAATTAAAACCTACTAACGGAAACAGGATTCCATGAGTCCACACAGATGGTGGAGATGAGAAAGTTCTTTACAGTAGGTTATCAACTAATATGTGGAAGGAGTGATAGAATTACATCGAGCCACTATTAGGTAGTCATCATAATACTACTGGGCAAGAAAAATCAATGAATACTAAAACTTCTGGGTGAAAGAAGAGGAAATAGAATATTTATATTGTACTCTCTCAAAAGTATCTCCACACAAAAGAATTACTTTCTATGGGGAAAAGACACGTACAGTGGAGAAACATAGTAGACACCAAGGATCAAAGTAACCAACACTTTCCAGGACAAAGAGACGCCATGTGCATCATGAAATGATACAAGGAGAACACAGCATCACTTCTGTGTATCTTTCCCAAATAACCTGAATTTCCTCATGGGGAAACAAACTTCAGTTCAGGAACATTTTATAATATAACTGACTGGTACTTTTCAAAAGTGTGAGGATCACAAAAGGAACAACAGGGAATTTTAGATAGGGGGAGACTAGACACATAACAATGATGCAGAATCTGGGCTAAATCCTGGACAAAAAAATATTTTTGTTTGCGAATATAAGCAGAACCTGGATCATAGTCAAATTGGAATGGGTCTGTAGACTTGATAGTACTTTTATATCAACATTAATTTCTTGATTTTGATAGCTGTAATGTGGTTACTGAGAATGTCCTTGTCTTTAGGAAACTGATACTGAAGCATTTAAGGGGAGTGGACTATTGTGCCTGCAGCTTATTATCACATGGTTCAGAACTTAGTCTCAGTGGTACACACACACACACACACACACACACAAATAGAACAAAGCAAATGTGGCTAAATGATGACAATTAGGAAACCTGGGTGAAGGATATGTGAAAGTTCTTTAGGCCATTTTTGCAATGTTTTTGTAAATATGAAATTAACATCAAGTTGTCAATTTTTTAAAAAACTAAAAATAAAATGGAGCATTTATAACCTCAGTCATATATAAAAAGCTTTATTTTTGCATGTTTAACCATCCCCACATCTTGTTCTAAAAATAATTTATAGAGGCTTATAAATATGTAAAAAATATAATAAAACAAATCAAATAAGAAATATGTGTAACCCTGGCAAAAACCTTCTAAATTGTCAAATTCTTCAAAATACTGTTGAAAATTTGACAGATTGTATGGAGTGATTTCTCTTTGGGGAAACAGTCTGGATTTTAACATAGCTATTAGTTCTTTTGTGCTCCTGATACCCTTTTACGTAAAACTTGACCTCCCCTTAGACAGACAGAATGAACTATTAGGATATGGAGGCAGAAAATGATAACCAATAAGAATTAAAGAAATAAAAAAGAATTGAAGAGACAGACTTTAAAATATTGTATTTTATGCATGTATACACTTTATTACCTTTGCATTCTAAGATATACACAAGGCCAGCATTTCACAAAACTTTGTTATTCCGAAAGCTATTATGAAACACAGTGATTACATATCAAGCCAAAACACTATCTATAGGATTTCCCTAATGTATTATTTCTCATAATAACTTGTTTTCAAATAGAAACATGAAATATGATATATCAGAATAAGAAGAGAATTTTACTTTATAACAATAACCACTTTTCAAATATTAAGACTTTATATAAAAATAAAGGGATACTGTCAACAAAGCTCATCTGTGGGCTAGCATATCTCTTACTTATTTCAGAACAATGTCTGCACAAACTTCACTTTCTAGTCCATTTATTTATACATTTATTTATTTTGGTACTGGAGACTGCACCAGGGCCTCCCACAAGATAGGCAAGTGCTTTACCACACTGCTACTCCCCCAGCCCTTTGGGACAGGGTCTTGCTAAGTTGCCCAGGCTAGTCTTGAACTTGCTGTGACCCTCCTGCCTCAGCCTCCTAAGTATCTGGGATTACAGGTGTGTACACCATGTCCAGCCACTAGTCCATTTCAACAATAAGAAACAAAAATGAACCTTCTTTTAAACAAAGTGAATTACCCTGCCTCCTGGTACTCAAGACCACTGAAATAATTTCTTACACAGGTTCTATCCCACCACTGAAATTCAAAAATAAATTTAAAGATCATCACATTTCAAAGATTATCTCTTAATAGTCCTACATTAGAACCTACAAGTGTCCTTTTAAGGCAAATAAGATAATAGAATGAAAGTAGACAAATCTCCTGAAAGAGAAAACCATCTATTATCACTACAGGGGTAAAAACACCTTAGCACAGTCCTTTTACAAACAGAATAGATACACTGAATACCATCAAAGAAATTTTTCTTTAAAATGGCACACAAGGGGGCAATTTTCATAACAGATACATTTATATTAGGCTTGACTGATTATGCACTTTGAACAGGCAAAAGCAACTCGAGAACTAAAGTTAGTGAGGGCTGTTAGGGTGCCGATTACAATTTAAAACAAAGAACATGTCTGATTCTGTGACAGAACTACTGTACTGCAAGCCAAGTGATGTTCTCTAATGGTCAAAAGAGAATGGGTTTCCCTTCAAACCATTCACTATTACTAGTCTCTAAGTGCCTTCAAAGCACATCATTTTCCTTTGAAGTCCAAGGATCTTTGCCTTCAAAAGACACAAGTGCAGTAGTTTTCGTTCCTTACATTCACTTAAAAATGGAGTATTATGATCTTAGTGTGTAAATGTGCATATTAAATACAGACATTTCAACCACAATGTCCAAATATTAAAAGAAACTTACGAGAACAGACATTTACAGAGTGAAATAAATAGTACATCATGTAACATTAGATTACACTCAAGATTTCTTAAATGAATCATTCAGGAGATTCTTGTAAAAATTAAATAACATTTGGTATTTCACACTTACTAGAATGTATGTTGTTTACAGCTTAAACAGCTTCTTTAGAGCGGAATGCACACTAACACTGACTTTACAACTCCTAAAAGCTTCCTTGTAGATAATAAACTGCCAAATTGTAACACAGCATGAATAAGAACTGGATTCCCACTCTGACAGCAACACAATAACCAAAACACCAATCACCACACAACAAAACAAACAAATCCAATGACAAAAAGGAATCAAAAAAAGCAGCAACCAAAACAGTATGTGGCAATCACACACATAAAGCCTCCTTTTCCATGCGACCTTACGATATAAATCCCTTCTAGCATGACAATGTACCAAGGCACCTAAGGCCTCATGACACCACCAGAAACACTGACAGCTCCGTGGACGGCTGCTTTTGTACACAGTGGTTATGTGTAAAGAACATTACTCGTTCATTTGTAGATGCTCCACACATCTGGTCAAGGCAGGAATTTCTTCTCCTTGGTGACACCACCTAGAAATATCAACAATATTTTATATATTCCTTAGGGCAACAGGTCTGGGGAGAGAAATATCAAGTGTGGTATCAAAGTCATAAAGACCCGCAGTGACTAATCCTGTAAGTTCAATTACATTCTCAATATTAAATCAATGCTCACTTCATACACTACAACAGCAAAAAAGCAATAAGGGTAGTGATGGAAGCAGCTACGTTTCTTCCCCTCTGTGAGGAATGGCAAGGAAGCAGCTCAAAAACGAAAGGGAAACAAAATAATGCACTTTAAGCCAATGAAGAAAAGTGAAAATTTAATATAATCAAAAGCAATTTGTATATCACTATAAAATAAAGAGATTAGAAAGTATGTAGTCATACATACACAGGGAACAAAAAAATCTCTCAAGCAAGAGAATTTCTGATCAACTCTGTTGTATCACTGCTGGGGAAAAGAACCATTATAGAAAATACACATCAGTGACTTTCTTGAACACACAGATTTGAAAATGGGTTCTCACTGAGGTGCTAAGACAAAAAATATCCTCAAAGTGATAAATGAGTATTTGAGATTTAGTTACTAGATGTAAAACGAGATAAGCAAAACCAGACATTAGTAACTTCACAAAATTGAACTTTGGAGGAAAGAGATGCCCAAAAAGAACAGCATCAGAATGGTTGAAATCTGTCAGACTTTAATCCTCACTAAGGATCAAAGTTCTCTGCTTTTCTTATGAAATGTTTTATGTGGGAAACAGCAGTTAAAACACTCAATCAGAAAAGGGTAAGTCACTTGTATGAGAGATCATCCACCAAGATGAACGGAGAGCATGAATTGGAGCATGCTACTGGAGATTCTGCGGGAGCGCTGCCTGTAGCCAGTGAGTCTGAGGATAAGCCACTGCTGCTACTACTGCCATCCAAAATATCTGGACTGAGGACAAAGCAAAAAGAATTATAGGCAAATGCGTCTATCAGGGAAAACATAACATGCAAGAACATGGTTTCAAGGACTCACACACTGGTAGAGCATTTGTAAATAATAAAAAGCATAAAAGCAACAATGAACTATGCAATGTATTATATTGAGAAATCTGAGAATTTATGAAATGACAAAAACCGAAAGACAAAGTCTTGTATCACCTGCCCCCCACCCCAAGATATAATGCTGTGTGCAAGAGAAACCACCAGCAGTGTGAAGAGACAACCCACAATGTGGGAAAAAATTTTCACCAGTGGTCCCTCAGACAAAGGTCTACTATCTCGAATCTATAAAGAACTTAAAAAAATCAGATTTCCCAAATTTAAAGACCCAATCCAAAAATGGACATCTGAAATGAACAGACATTTCTCAGACAAAGAAGCAGAAATAGCAAATAAACATATGAAAAGGTGCTCAACATCACTGGTCATTCGAGAGATGCAAATGAAAACAACACTGAGATTCCACCTCACTCCAGAAAGAATGGCTGCTATCATGAAATCAACCAATACAAATTCTGGCGGGGCTGTGGGGAAAGTGGAACACTGCTCCACTGCTGGTGGGAGTGTAGACTGGTCCAACCACTGTGGAAATCAGCAAGGAGATACCTCAAAGAACTAGGACTGGAAGTCCCATTTGACCCAGCTATTCCCTGCTGGGTATCTTCCCCAAAGAATTAAAAGAATCATACCACAGTGATATATGTGCACCCATGTTCACAGCAGCACAATTTGTAACAGCTAAAACCTGGAAGCAGCCCAATTGCCCATTAACTGGAGACTGGATAAAGAAAGTGTGTTTTTTTAATAAAATGGAGTACTACTCAGCCATAAAAAAGGAGAAATTAGAGACATTTATAGCTAAATGGATGCACATTGAGGCCATACTCTTAAGTGAAATAAGTATTTACATGTGTAAATATGGAATAGTTTCTCTAGTGTGAGAAACTGAAAGTGTAAATAAGGACTAAAAGGTATAATAGATAATGTGAAATAGGAAGAAAAGGGGCAAAGGGGAAGGGGAAGTGGGAGGGGTAGGGGAAAGGAAAGAAGGGAATGAAATTAATATGAGAAAATGAAAAAGTGGAAACAAAGTCTTTGTAAATAGGGAGGGACGGAGGGTTGAAGGGAGGGCAGGGGAAGGGGAAAAAATAAGAACCAAGAGAGACTATGTAAAGGGGCAAATTTCCAATGATGAATGTCATTATATTGTATACCTAAAATGTACCAATAAAATTTTAAAAAAGATATAATGCTGTGTAACACACAATAAATATTCTTCCTGATGTGCCATGGTTTTGATGAGGGGGTTCCCTGACCTGCTCATGAAACTTCCATCCTTATTTATCTTCTTGCCATCAGGCTTGAAGTAAGAGGAGTGGTTATGCACCGAGGCACCCATTCTTGGACTGGCTGAAGGTTGCCACCAAGCATACTGCCTCCCAAGTCCTCTACTCTACAATCAAGTCTTTCAATCACCCAAGAGGCCTTCAAATCAAATGCATTTTTATTCTGAGTTTTCCCTCTAGTCATGTATCTTTCAAATTCTTCTCTTTTTATGAATTCCTTACAGTTTCCTTTCTTCCTGCTTTCAAACCACAAAGGGTAACCTATCTCTAAAAAACTCCTTTTCTTTGATCTCTCACTTTATTCTCCAGGTAAGCTTCTAAAATGCATGCTCTCTAGCTATGGTACCAATACCCTCATGTCCACTGCCTCTTTAAACCTAGTAACTGACCTCTGTTCAGATCCTTCCACTCAAACTGCTCTGGAAACCAAGTGTCTCTACAGTGTAAGGATAACTTCCCCATTCGGCCCAGGTGCTCACTGCTCCCAATGACCAAGCGGCCCAGCTCATAAATTTGGCTTCCTACTTCAGCAGGGAACAAAGACTCTTCACAATTTGCCATCAAGCTGCCTTTCTGGCTTTGCTCCCCATTGATCCAATATATAAATCCAATGCTCTATTTGCCCTGAATTCACTCCTTCACTTATTCTAATATTTACCGAATGTTCGTTCGCCAGTGCAGAAAGTATGCTTTTCCAACTCCTATTTGTAGTCTGTTTCCATCTAAAATTGCAAGAGCAATAGAAATAAATGCCACTTTTTTTTTCTTTTTTACAATGCTGAGGATTGAACCCAGGGCCTTCAGTATGCTAGACAAGCACTCTACCACTTAGCTATACCCCCAGGCCCCAAGTGCCGTTTATTTTTATTGCTTGTTGAGTTTTAGATGGAAACAGACTATGAATAGGAGTTGGAAAAGCAAAAATAAAATTGGAAATAGTATACTCCACACTACTCCTATATTATGCTTGTTGCTGTCAAATGCATCATTAATAATATGACTTTTAAGTAAGAAGTTTGGAAAATTTAGCTGGCTCTGATATTTGTTCAACCAAGTGGCAAAATAGGTCTAAAATATGAATTATTCAAACTACTGAAAGAGAGTTGCACAGATAATCCAAGACACTGGAAAATCAAAACACTTTTCTATTTGCCTTTGGAACATATGTGATTTTTTTCCTCCTGCAGCTTTTTACCTAGACTAATATTAAAATGAATTTACTTTCTTAAAGCACATATTGCCTGGGCAGCTGAAGGACACGCTCTATGCTATTTGGCAGGAAGAAACAGGCTTAGATTAAAATTTGGCCACAGTGCAGATAATCTGAATATAAATAAAGAATTCTTTATTCCAACCACCAGACTTATGGTGAGTCCTGGGTTAAAAGATTCCATTTGGATTAAGATCTGCTTGCTCGAGTGAATCTTGAATTCATTCAAAAACATAAAATACGGTTCATGTAGTGAAATTTTTCTCCTAACACTGTTGATCACCTTAAAAGAAATAAACTAAAGAAATTACCAAAAAATTATTTAAAAACATGAACATTTTATTTCAGACTTTCCTCTCAATTAACACACACACACACACACACACACACAGTTGATTAACAAAAAAATAGCATACTTACATTTAGTCTCTACTGCATTTAGATGCAAGACTTGGTAAAGTTTTGTCCAGACATTTTTACTAAAATAAAATCTAGTTTCTCTTCTAATAATTCTGGCATGACTACATATCGGCATGGAATCAGAAACTGCAGATCACAAATCACCCAGTTTTATCCACATAAAGTAAGACTTACATAATTCTTTAATCCACAGAGAGATGACTATACAAAGTAATTTTCATACTGACTACTATTAAATCTTATGACAGAGCTTCTAACAGCAACAAAGTCTTGTTCTGATTTGAATTCCTCTCTTCTTCTTTTTCTTGCTTAAGCTCTGTTGGAGATGCTAATGAGCCTTATTTCCACTAATGGCTGACTACTGCAGAAAATCAAAGGACTGAGACAATTCACATTGGACATGGGAGTACCTGAATCCAAAGGAAACTAATTCATTCCAGCCAATGAATAGACATGTTGAGGCAACACTAGAACCACAGAATCGAAAGTGCCGTGACTGTGCAAGTAGTACCCTCTCCAGAAAAAGTAAGGGTGAAAGCAAGTCAATCATTAAAATATTCTAAGGGCAAAACTAGAATGTCCAGTGTGACTTATGCCAGCACCCATCTGCCTGAGTCACTGTGCACCTTGTCTGACTAATAAGCTGGGTCCTATCAGATTAATGGCAGGCTGGTAATGTACCAGAAACTAGCCATAGGCATCTGCACGCCCTTTGTTAGGAGCTGAACTGGTACATCTGACTTCTGTCTCTACTCTCTTGCCTCAGAAAGGCCCAGCATTATCATTCCAAATAACCTCCAAGTTTTTAAGATCACACATTTCAATCTGATCATTACCAGTTACCTTGTTGACAGTTTAAATATATTAGCACAGATGTTTAAGCTGTCCATATAAACATCTCTACAGTACTGTGTATGTATACATTCCTATTATTTTATTAAACAAATCATGATTAAAACTTATTTTTGTACTTGTCATATATTTATGATGATGGGTTTTAGCCATGACACATATGGCATTAAAAATGTTAGTACTCCAGGGCCAGGGATTTAGCACAGTGGCACCGTGCCTGCCTTGCAAGCGCACGGACCTGAGTTTCATCCTTGGTAACAAAAAAAACAAAAACAAAAATGTTAGTACTCCAGAACCACTAAGATGAATCTAATGCAAAATGTAAAAATATATAGCCGTGCTGGGTGTGGTGGCGCATGCCTGTAATCCCAGAACCTGGGAGGCAGATGCAGGAAGATCACCACGAGTTCAAGGCCAACCTGGGCTACACAGTGAGTTCAAGGCCAGCCTGAACTACACAGTGAGACACTGTCTGAAAAAAAAAAAGTAAAAATAAGACATCATGTTAACATTGATGCACTGGTGCACAGGGCAAGGAAACTTACAGGACAATTTTTCCTTTAATGTAGGAAAAATAAACTATTATTATTATTAAATAATCTTCACTGAAGGGTCAGGGGTCCTGAAAACCCCTTTATTTGATAGAGCATGCTGCAGATGCATAGAGTCCTACTCCCAACAGAATAAAGAGCAGAATAAGAGTTTCCAATGTGCAAAAAGAACCCAAGTACCATGCAGAGGCATGCAAAGGTGTGCTCCAACTCTGGATGTTCCCAAGAACTAAATACAGAATGACCTAATTCCTGCATTGTGGTTGGCGATGTTCCCCAGATTTGGCTGGCAATGATTTCAGAATTTTTATTTAGTAAAAAATATAAAAGTATGTGTCACTGGACAAACTCCAAATAGGTCTATCCTCAAATTTTAAATTTAATTTATACTTCAAAGATGTCAGATTTTAAAGATTATTATCTAGTACATAAACTTAGAGGCTGTAAAACCTATCTACTCCATTTCTGTGCAGGGTGGGGCAGGGAACAAACCATAAAGATTAAAACGATGAGATAACTGCTAATGATCTGATCCTTTATCTGCTCTCTAAAAGGTAGTACAAAATTGTTTCCTTAGTTTCATTATCAAGTAGACTGCCATTCTTGTTAATGGAAACCAGAATGCAGCTGGTTCCTATCTCTGTCCCCATTTCTAAAAATATGGATGTCTGATTTTGATCAGTGAAATTACACATAAGAGACAGAAGAAATTTTCTGCAAAAGCAGGATCCAGGTTCTACATAAAAAGCAATTTATATTCAAAATCTTTTCATGCAGGCATAAATGTCAGTATCATTAGTATATAAGGTGCCCTAAAAGTCTTAGCACAATTATAAGCTTTAAAAACCTCTCAGAAGCACAGATGCTACAAAGTGACTAAAAGCATTACTTGAAAGTTTGCTTAATTATTTAACCTTTTTTTGAGATGGAGTTTTTCTATGTTGCCCAAGCTAGTCTTGAACTTGACCACTATAGCAATGTTCCTGCCTCAGCCTCATGAGCAGCTGGGACTACAGGTACATGTAGACACATCTGACTAATACTTCAATGTCTTCAACATTTGATCCCGTGAATTTTGAGAAATACATTTCTTTATCACTTCATTTGAGCCTTACGTTGGCGCTCTGTGAGTGCTCGTGAATAAAGCAAAGCTCTCCTATAGGAGGCAACATCCTTGTGTATTTAAAGGCCAAAAGTTTCCTTCATCACTAATATCAATGCTAACAGGGGTCTCAACACCCACTCACAGAAACAAGTCTACAACAGCCAGTGCCACAGAGGGCCGAGGCTGTACTTCTCAGAGGAAGAAATGTCTGGACAAGGAGTGAGGACCACTGGTAAGTAAGTACTGCACCATCTTTTTCCTTTCTTACTTATTTATGTGAACCTGTTTTATAGCATGCAGCAGTCAGCCTAAGACAATACAAAAATAAATCTCAACCAGGTGTAGCGGCACATGCATGTAATACCAGCTACTTAGGAGGCTGAGGCAGGAGCTTTTCAAATTTGAGGTGAGCCTGGATCATTTAGTGAGATTGTCATAAAATGAATTGGGATGGGGATGTATCTCAGAGCTCACTGGGTTCAATCCCCAGTACTGGTAAAAACAAATAAAAATAACATACTTTATTTACTCATTTGTTTTGCTGTGCCGAGGATTAAATCCAGGGCCTCTACCACTAAGCTACAGTCCAGCCCCTCACCCTGTATTTTTTAGCTTGACAAAAGGCTGTCATCTTTTACTTAACTTGGTTACCTGGTTGGTAACTGAGTAAGCAAACCTATCTATAGTCACGTGCCTCTATTCAAACACCCTTTACCATAAAAGCGATACGCAGTTCACAGTAAGTATAGTTTCACGTTAGTCCTCTTGACAAGCTTCGGGGACTGCTCTTTGCAATCATCTACATACCTGGAAAGGCACTATACCAAAATTATCACTTAGCTACCAAGGGCACAGAGATGAGGGCAAAAAGAGTCCGTGGGGTTGAAAATAGCTAGAACAATCTAAAAGGCATCTATTCCAAGATTATAACAGTACAGATCAATAAGTCTAACAAGAATAACGTGTGACTTCTTGTTCAACTGGAAATGTGGGTTATCTTACACAAAATGATAACAGTGATATGGAAAGAAGGAAGCATTGATCCTTGTACCTTATAAGTGGCTTATCTTAGCTATTTCTTCTCGTTAAGAGAATATCATCCTATTTTTAAAGTGAGTGCTCCAATGAGTTTTTTAAAAATAAGACTCTTGGCTGTAAAAACTACAGAACAAAAAAATTCTGAAAGGCATTACACAACTGTGTCTAGAACATGGGTACTCAGCAAGTTGACTAGAGCACATGGGAAGATCTTACAATAGTCCATGGTTACTGCTACTATTCCCTCTGATTTCACCCACATGTATGTCAGCATCCAATTGCTCAACTTCAGGTGTAAGGAAAATGCTGAAGGCTCTTAAGTTAAGAGACCTAAACTAGGCTGGGTAAGACTAATAGTTCTGGGATGGGACCATAAGAATCAGGAAGTGTTACTATAAAAATGCAACCTTAGTGAGTACTGTGACAGAACACCCCAAAACTTTCAAAGACATTTCATACAACAGATCATGCCATTTAGAGAGTACCATGCTGGTCTTCTCTGCTAAGCCAAAAGTATGTAATACAAACTGCAAGCAGAGCACCCACAACTGATGTCCATTAGCCCAGCAACCCAGAGACTGTTGCTCACAGCAGCCAGCTGCTGACACACTACTGCATCATCCCATCTCCCCAGGCTGACCTAACAGGAGCTGGAAATGAAAGGGAAAGTACCAAAAGGGTATGCACGCTTCCAAAGGAAACATACATGGCTTCTCAGTGATCTTGATCAAAATTATGTACCCCTCTCTCCAGAATGCCCCTCTATGGGAGCATGAAGAAAAAGTTGAATACATTTTAAATTATCTCAATACTTGTAATGATGCGTTTTCAAAGGGGTCATACTCTGATATACTTTTGATCTTATTTCACTTTTTACCATGAACTGAGATCAGACAGTTGCGCTGTATCCGGAGAGAGCATGCCGGGGGCGCCTTGAAAGAATCTCTTCGGCTGGCTTTCTGTCTCCATCTCACCTGTATCAGAAAAATATGATACTACTGTAAAATAATTTTACAAATGCAGGATTGGTGCTGAAATAGGATGATCTTTATTTAATGAAAACTTAGAATACTTCTTCAAGCCATTACTTAAAAAACTATTTTTCTATGTGTTTTAACATTAAAAAAAATAGTTCCACATAACCTCAACCAAAAAAGTCAGCAGCCTTAAAAAACCTCATTTAGTATATGTAGCATGTTATATACACACATTCTTTAACAGAAGGGTATAATGTTGATTACAAGCAAAATAAAGATAATCAACAGTAAAAATATTCTCAAATAGCTAAAGTTCACAGTGAATATTTTATGCTAGATGGTTAACAAAGATGACTTTATATACTTTAATATCTGATCATCTCCTGAGATGACATCATATGGGTTAAAAATGTGCTGTCTGTTAAATAGTGTATAAGTAAAAGGTTGCGCTACTTCAAATGAAGATTAAAAATGTAAGTGTGAAAGCACACCTGCAATTGAAAGCAACTCCTATTCAATTAACAAGTTTGGTATTGTACTGGCTAAGTCAATCCTATAGATTTTCTCAGAGCTAATAATAAAACTCGGAACCAAAAGGAATAGTGTTAAACATTTTATTATCAGCTAGTGAGGGTTGTCTAACAACCCTAGGTTAGACAGAAGAGGCCTCTAAGTAAGTAAGTTCTTGAAACTCTATCTGCACTTGAAAATAGAATGTTAATGACATTTGTTGTTGTTGTTGTTGTTTGTTTTTTGGTACCAGGGATCGAACTTGGGACCTTGCGCTTGCAGAGACAGGTGGCGGAACCATTGAGCTAAATCCCCAGGCCTGTAATGACATTTTAATTAGTGGATCTATCTATACTCTAAGAAGAAATTAATAACTGACTTTAGAACTATACAAGATTCTAACGACAGAAAAAGATTAAATAAGAACAAACACAACATTTCTCCATATCACTAATTAATTAGTAGTATTGTCTTTTATCTGGAACTATTCTAAAAATTACTGAAGTTCAGAAAAAGTTATATCTGTGTTTACTTTTTCCCTATCCTTTAATAAAAATATGGTGAGGTTTCAACTCCACCTCACTAGCAAAAGACTTCAGCCCTTTTAAACGAAAGAATCCCTCCATCTGCTGGTATATTTTGGAATAGCTATGAAACTAAACAACCATACTAATTCCATTAATTTCCAGCAACAAATAGTAAGTTAACAGTAACAAGAGCTTTATTTACAAGTGTTATTTCTATTTAATTGGCCTGAGAACATTCTTAAGATTGTAAATAACTCCTTGCAAGATTAAACAAAAAGACTCTTTATAACATAAAACATATTCACTAAACACAAACCTTGTTACTATATTAGGATCTGTTTTCCAGATCACATCACCTTTAATTTTAAATTGCCTAAAATATAGCACTTTTTGAGTCTGTATGTGACCCTATCATTGGAAATATTTCACCAAAGCCAACAAATATCCATTCTCTTAATATTAGGTGTTAATTTGTTTATTGGCCCTGAAGATGGTCTGTAGAAAGAAACTACTTACAGGATTGCTTTTTTTTTTTTGGTACCAGGGATCAAACTCAGGACCTTGTGCTTGCAAGGCAGGCAGCGGAACCAATGAACTAAATCCCTGGCCCAAGGATTGCTTTTTAAAATTCATTGTAAAACTCTTGTTTGATTAACATGTGATTCTCAAAATCATACAGTCATATCCTCAGGAATAATGACTAAACCAGTGTTAATTTGTTTTCCCTTTTTATGCCATCTGGTACATTCTGTAAGTATCTGAAACTGTGCTGACTCATTAGTCCTTTTTTGGCTCAAAATAAGGTAATTAAGAAAGCACTCTATTATACCAAAACTCTACAGATATGAATAATGTGTTTAGGTGTAATTTGGTGTAAATCTCACCTAATATTTGAACATACCATATGTTTACAGATATATTTGCTACGACACTATTATATATATTTCTGCATCATAACAACTATGCATCTTTTCTACATTCAGATCAGTGAGAGGCAATGATTTTGGAATATATACTGTCACTACGGATATGATCCAGGTATAAGAAAATATAGGCATTATCAGGTAGCTAATTTACAAAACTTAGAACAGTATTGCATATGTTGGGAATACTTCACATTTCTTTAGAAAAAGAGGAAAGCAATGATATGAGCTCATTTCAAATAGAAATCCTAGCTTTTAATTTAAGCTTCACTCACTTTAATATCAGAAGTGTGATGCATCTTTTCTTTTTTTCCTCCAGCTTTATTGAGGTAAAACTGACAAAACTGTATATTTAAGGGGTATATGATTTGATATGATGTATATTTTCAGTACGTATACTGAAAAATGATGATCACAATCAAATTAGTTAACACATTTATCACCTCACATACCTTTTCCATGTGTGATAAAAACATTTAAAATGTACTCTCCTGGCAGGTTTCAAGTACACGGTACTGTCCACCACAGACATTATGCTGCTACATACCTTTTCTTTTAAGAGGACCAAGAACACTGGGTCTAATGCACTTCACTGGACTCTGACTTCTCCTGCTTTAGTGAATAAACAAACAGAATGAGGTGAAGTACTTCCACGATGCAAGATAACCAGCCCACCAAATAAACCAAATAAATAAATAAAGTTTACCCTCATACAAGCAGAAATAGGAAGTGCTTGTGTAACAGGCTGAGTAACTGGAATGCTGATACATGATTTGACCGAGCAGATGGCAATTTGGAATAACATGCATTTTAAGCCACTTAAAAAAATCTTCTACAAGATAAAATACCCTAAACAGTTTAAAGGAAAAGATATCTTATTAAAAAGTTGTTTGGATTTTGAGTGACCTACAATCTTAATTGTTTTTTCCTTAAAAAGGGTATATTGTGGTATGTGTGAATGTATGTCTGTGTCCCCTCTCAATATAAATCAGCACAGAGTTTCAAAAAAACCAGAATCTGGTAAAATATTAATGGCAGAATATAGGCAGTGGGCATACACAGAGTCCACCAAAAACAAGTAGACACACTTCAGCAGTTTGCCATACTAATAAATGTCTGGAAGCTAATGGCCACCACTTTGAGCACCTCTTGTAACTACAGAGGCCAAAGGTAACATGTATTAATCTCATGATGTCTCAATTAATTTAGTATTAAAATATTTATCAAGTTTTTCTTTTCCTGGTGTTTACATTTTTTGGCAGACTACATGTTCACTGGGAAATCTTTTCAATTTTGCTGCATGTTTGAAAATTTCTATAATAAAATACTGAGAAAAAACTAATTTGAGAGATAAATGTAATGAGTGGCACTTCAATCACATTGAAATTTCAAGTTCACTTACGTTGAAAATCGTCTTGGATTAGAGACAGAACTTGATGGCAACCCACTGTTACTCACAAACATTTGCAAAGATGGCGAAAAGCACTGCTAGAAAAAATAATTGAATATTAGAATAGTTCTTATACTCCAGTTTTCAAAGGATTCTTTTGACATAGATTTTTATTCAAGATACTGTATACTTTAAAAGTGAGGTGATTTGTGGACAAAAATGTTTTAGGCAGTAAACTGCTCAGTGTATATAAAAAGACAGTTAATACATCATCAATGATCCTACCTTTCCAGATCCTCTGGTGGGTGAAGGTGCTGGGGAAACTGGAGTGAAGTCAATTCTCTTAGGAGAATATAATTTCTCCGGCTTGTCAAAATCACTATCACTCTGTAAACAGAAAGTGTCGTTTACTCATAATTATTCAGCACAAGGTAGCTCTTACTTCCACAACACACCTAAATTTTATGAGCAGAAATGTGTCTACTTTAATATTCTGCTGGAAAAGCAGAGATCAAAAACAAGAATCAATTTGGAAGCAGACAGGAAGGAAACATACGAAATAGTTAACAAAGCCAGGGAACAACACAAAGATTTCTAGAAAATGAAAAATAAGCAAACAGGGGAAAACTTTACCAGGCTCAAGCTTTCATCCCATGATTGGCTTATTTGCATTGCTGCTTGCACTTCCCTAAATAAGCAAAAGGAAAGGCCATCAGTGTTTACAAACAAGACATATGAGGCTAAAGTCTTGGTCTCGCAAAGCACTAACCTTTCATGCGCAGTTTCTCTATTCATTATATCCAGGCCTTCTTCCTATAAGGACAAACATAGGTGCTAACATCATTTTTCACCACATGGTTTGCTATTCCAAATAAAATTAAAAGACTTCTCTACCTTTATTGGCATAATCACAGGTGAGCAGAACATTCTAAGAATGTCAACAACGCCACATCTGTATTTTATCTGCATTCTCCCAAGAACTTTAATCTATATCCAACCTAACCAGAGTTGCATTGTGACTCTTTCTAATATTTAAACCTTCAAAATCAAAATAAAACTGTAAAATCCAAAAATTTCGGATCTGAGCTAGTAAGTAAAATTTACCCTTTTGATTTGATGCAGTCTGCTACTAGGGATACGATTAGTTGAAGATGACAGCAACTGGAAAGAAAAAGTAAACATTTACTATTTTCTGAGTCACAAAGCAGCAGTCTGCTATCAGTTCTGGTGTATGACCGCTTCCTAAATAATTTTTCATATTCTTCTTAGAAATTTAGCGCTTTAAATCCCTGAACATTAATGCATTAGAGGCAGTACATTCAGTCTTTAGAAAGTACACCAGGTGTCCAACCTCAAAGCACCATCTGTCGCTAGACAGCACTGACTTTAGCACTTTTCCCAAATGAATGCAGAGCTGTGTAAATCTGGGGGAAAGACTCTGGACCTTGGAAATATCCATTACCCCACTTACCTAAAATAAGGAACTAGATGAGAACAGAAAGAAAAAACACTAGCGTGATGAATTTTATTACCAATGCACCCAACAGAAGACAGGCTAACAAGCCCAGTGTAATATTTTGTCTGTGACTTATATTCTTCAAAATACTTTAAAATTGAAATGAGATTTATGAACTCTTGAGATTTGATCACAAATACTATCACAATGCAAGCTGTAACTGTTGCTTTCCCTTACATCATCCTTTTCTGAACAACACAAAACTGAAATAATTTGGTGGCCAAATTTCTAATCCTTCAAAAAAAAATCACAATCTTGACACAAAATGTAAGACGGAATTCATAATCAACAGATCTTAAAGGGTTTTAATTGTCATAACATAAACAAGTACTGCATGTAAGCTCTACTATTATAAAACCAAATAAGATACTTATCCTGTTTAAGAGGTCCTATGCTATTAAAACTTTATAAATACTAATGTAGCAAGCAGTATATGTTTATTTATTTAGTAATGGTGGTAGTGGTATTGGGGATTGAACCCAGGGCCTTTGTACTGAGCTACATCTTCAGCCCTTTTTATTTTTTCTTTTGAAACAGGGTTTGCTAAGCCCCTCAGGCTGGGCTCAAACTTGCAATCCTCCTGCCTCAGCCTCCTAGAGTACTTGGAGCACAGGTGTATGCTTCCACACCTAGCTTAACATTTTTTTTAGGCAAAAGCTAAATCAGGTAAAATTTTTAAAAAACTGTCCACTGAAACATAATTTTACTTCAAAAAGTATCCCTCCACTATCCATCCCTTTCTTTTGCTTTTTTTTCTTCTTCTAGGTTTTGAAAAGACAAAAACTTTACAAGGAAAATCCTTTTCAAGTTGTTTTCCATTAGGAAAGCAATATGTATTTACTGGTGAACATTTTTTTTTTTTGGTACCGGGGATCGAACAACCTTGCACTTGGGAGGCAGGCAGCCGAACCACTGAGCTAAATCCCCAGCCCCTGAACTCTTCATGAGGCTAAACACTAAGCTACCAAACAAGCAGAAAGGGTAGGGAGCCTTTCTAATAGACTGACAGGGAAGCACGAACACATGTGTCAGTCAGCGAACCAAAGAAACCCAAAAGGCAGTGAAACTAGGAAAGCCGAAGTGAAGATGGCTACAAACTTGATTGTGGAGAAAGTCAGAAATGTACATGTTGTGCTTACATAATATACAACTTGTCAATTTTAGACAAAACTAGACAAGTGACCCAGAAAGAGGGACAGAGAACAGCAAAGCTGTGTCTAGAACCAGAAATGAGAATGATGTATCAGCTGAAAAAAAAAGCCAAGAGCTTCAAGGAAGTGTTGCTAATGGTGTTAAGTAAAGCTGAGCTTCAAATAAGGAATGAGCCCTTTGACATTAGCAATTAAGTGGACATGAGTGACGTTTTCAAAGGCAGTTTTTTAATAGTATTTAATTGGCGCTAAATTAGGAGACAAAGACTGAGAGTCAGTTGAGTGTTGATTGTGCTCTGGCAAAGCTTGGGGAAAGGAAGGAAAGGGAAGGAGAAACCTATGAAACAGAAAACAGTTTATTTTCCTTGGAATGGGTGAGTCGGGAGAAGAAGGTGGGAGGGAAAGCGCCAGAGAGAAAGACTGAAGCTACAGAGGAGATAATAGCCGAGCGAAGTGACAGGACAGTCAGAGATGTGTGAACCATCAGGGAGTAGTGCCATGTGTGAAGGCGAAGGCATTTTAAGAAGAAGAAAGCTGCCGTTTATACAAGACAAGTGTCTATCTTCTCTGCAAAATGAGAAGGGTCCTGGGCTGGAAGTGAAACATGGTGAGACAGGAAACTGGCAGGGTCTAAATCAAAAAACAGTGACTCAGAATATGGCTTTGGAGAACATCCCGGAACGAGTGGTACCTTAAACCCCACTTTCCCCCAAAGAATTCACCTTCTTTGCCCTCAAATACCAGTTCTTTTGATTTCTCTAGTACTAATCAAGGCAACTCCCTTCCCCTGGTCACCAAGAAACACAATTTCAATCACTTCAGAGTCCTCCTTCTCCCTACACTAACATCTAACTAGCTGGCAAATAATGAAGATCCTATTTCTGCCTGTCTCTCACCTTCCCCTCTTTTCCATTATGTTTGCAAACACTTGACTCTTAGCAGGTTACTATAAAACACAGATAAGAACATTATGATTTAGAGTGCAATGTAACATCATATAGGCAGTGTCATTATTATCATTAGAGTGGAAACCTGGGTAAAGGAGATACAAGGATTAAACTTGGTTTCAAAGGACCGGAAAGCTAGAAAGACAATAGGATGGGGGTGAAGGGTAGCACAAGGATCAACCAAGAGCAGTGAATCACCAAAGCCCCTTCAGAAAATGAGGTATTTGTGAGCAGCCGCTGCCAAAGGTGTTTGTTAGGGAGTAATGAGATGAACCTAGACCAGAGCTGGTAAGAATCTTCACGTTTTACAAAAAAGGTAACTGAAGTGTAGAGAGGAAAATTCATTTTTTCCTTTTTTGCTATGCTACTCTTATCAGGATCACAGTTGTATAAAATGTAAAAACACCTTTCACATAGCCAGCAAAAATAAGTGGTTGCATTTTCCAGTATGCCCCAGGAAGGAGGTGAAGCAAAGCAAATCTCTAGATAGCTAACATTTCCCCCTTCAAGTATTTTTAGTCACTTCAGCTGGAAATCTTTTTAAAATGTGTTATATTTTCCCTTCTCAAACAGATTATACCAAACAGAATGGCACTGGAAGATCTCTATTCTACCACTTATTATTGTGTGATTCTGAGCAAATCACTTATGTTGTCTGAGTCAGCTGGTCCTGCTTTTAAATGGGAAAAATACTTATTGCCCTGCTTACTTCATAGAGGTTGTTATAAAAATTAAACCTGTGACAGTAAGTACTTTGTACCATGTAAAATATCATTCAAGTGTAGGTATTACTGGAATTTAAGAAAAGGTTAATCCTTAAGAACATTATTATATGGCCCTACACTAGTGACACGCTCAGGGACTACCAATAGGTTCTTAGCTACAAACTAATTTTTTAAAAACCTTTTTCAGTTTTACCCTCTCCTCCTTTGCTAGCAGCTATCAGTATACCTTTAAGCCAAGTGTACCTCATCTGATTTGCTATTTCTCAAATACTACTTGGTTGGGAGCTTATTACAATTATGCACAAATTTTAGATGATTCAGAGGTCAGAGAGGCACTCCTATAAATAAAATGATGAACATTTGTGTATAGACTATGGAAATCCAGTCCAGCCATTTAGAGGTCCGTGTGCTTACACCTCAGATGTCTTCCCGAGCACTGTAGCTGCTGGATGAGAGAGTTCTGCATGTGAAGTGCTACTATATAAAAATCTTCCTAATTTTTTCTATAGCAACCATCTAATAATGTGATCTGCAACATCTCTATCAACCACAGTCACAATCAGCAACTCTTCTGAGAACAGAAATACAAACATTTTACAGTTTTTAGAAAATCATCCTCATCTGACACATGAATTTCAGAAATAAACATTCTTCCACTGTATTCTAGGACAAGTAAAAACTACTATCTGTAGGTATAGTTAGAAATTAAGTCTCTTGATTTACCTCCCAAGCACGATAAAAGTAGTGATAAATAACAATCAACAATTTTTTAAAATACCAAATCCTACAGCAAAGAAAAATAAAATTTTTACAGTCTCCTTTTGTAACAAAAGCTGAATGGCCACAGCAAAAGTAGTACACAAGGCAGATAATATCTTTTATTTTTAAAACAATCGTGCATAGCACATGATTTCCAAGGAGACTGTGTTTCGAAGTATTTTCTCTGATCCAAATCACTTCAGACACTTTGCTACTTACCAGACTGTGAGTGTTCATAATTGTTGTACTGTTCCTCCGAGTTTTAAATGTGTAAGGTTGAAAAACCTGTGAAAGGTCACTGCAAAGTAAAAATAAAATGATTAATGTCTTCTAAAGACAGATATCTTTCAGCTGTATTAGCCTCAATTCTGTACTTAACAATGAAATCTTCGAAGTCTCTCAGTTCCCGACAAAGAAGCCCCTCACTGTCCTCTCGTCCTCTGCGGGGAACTGTCCACTGAAGGCATTTGCCAAGAACTGATCTCAGCCATTGGGGGGCGGTTCCTACAGGCGTGGGGCGGAGCCTCAGACGGGTTCAATCCAGCTGGTTCCAGTCAAACCCACGCCCCCAACGGAGCCATTTCTCTCTCCCTCATAGACCCACAATTATGGCATTCTGCGTGTGCCTTCCTTCACCCATTGTAGGGGAGAAGCCAGCCAATTAGCACATCTCAGAAGACCACTGGAAAAACGCGCTGTACCTCTGAAAGCTGCTTAAGTGAATAAACTTACCTCATGTTTTGTCTTCCCTGCCCAGGTTGTCACTTGTGCCAGGAACACCCTCATACTGTCATCTCTCAAGGTCCTTTCCTTCCATACTCACCTCAAACACCATGCCCTGCACGAAGGCACTGCACAAACCTCTACTCACTCCACAGAACTAATGCTACCATCCCCTCCTTTAAACCCGAAGAACACACGGGGAGATGGCACATTTCTTGAGACATATTTTTTTAAGAGAGGGTCTCAGCATACAGCCCAAGCTGCTCTTGAACCCTGGGGAGCTCAAACCCTCACCACCACGCCCAGCTAAAAAATACTTTAATGGTGCTGGGGATCAAACCCAGGGCTTTACACATCTCAAGCTCACTCTACCACTAAACTACATTCACAGCTCTGCTTTCTTGGTTTTGTTTTTCTATAGTACTGGGGATGAACCCAAGGCCTCACATATGCTAAGAATGGGTTCTACCACTGAGCTATACCCTCAGCCCCTACTTTACCTTTTATTAAAGAAAAAGTATTCCCCAGCCAGGCATGGTGGTGTATGCCTGTAATCCCAGCCCTCTGGAGACTGAGACAGGAGGATCACCTTGAATTCGAGGCCAGCCTGGGCTACATAGTGAGTTCAAGGCTGGCCTGAACTATAGAGCAAGACCTTGTTTCAAAAAAAAGCCACCCCCCCAAAAAAGAAAAAGTATTTCCCAGCACAGGAAAATAAAAAGAACAAAACAGTGTGCATGTGTCTTAAACCTCTTGGTACAGAGATGCTTTATTCATCTTTATATAATATCCCCGCAGTGCCTAGTAAAGGCTGTGTCTACGATTACAACAGTTCAAGAAGTTCAGTGGCTCAGTGCTTGCCCAGCACGCACAAGGCCTAGGGTTCCATTTCCAACACTGAAAACAAAAGAGCTGAAGGATTTTCCGAATGCGATTGGATTGGGCTCCAAGGGACCACTGAGATTGCATATTTCAGTTCCCCTAATTTTTACATGAGAAAACAGATTCAGAAAGGTTAAATGACTCATTCATGAGCACAGCTAGTTAGTGAAAATTGGGATAAGGCTAAGGTCTCTTCGTGCCTCTTCTGTCATATCATAGTACCTGTCAAATAATTACTTAAATTGTGATTCACAAAACAGTATGTTTTTTTTTAATAATTATCTAAATGCAGGTCAGTAGGACCATCCAAGTCCCTAGCAACCGCTTGCTTAACAGATTGTAAAAGACAGAAGGGGGGAGGGGAGGAGGGAGAGGTAGAGAGGAAGAGAGGGAGGGAGGGATGGAGAGAGAGGGAGAGAGGGAGAGAGAGGGAGAGAGGGAGAGAGGGAGAGAGAGCGAGAGAGAGCTCGCAATTTGTTCTTAATGTATATTAAAAAAAATGCAAAGCCAAGAATAGCATCAGAAAAAAAAAGTCACTCCATCACTCCTCAGTTCCAAAATTATATTTAATGAAAAAAAGGTAAACCTGTTTTGTCACCAAAATACAGATGTTATAATCAGTTCAAGAGACACAAATTATCTTTCTATGCCTTCACTGTGCTTGATTAATATAGTTCTGGCTAATTGTACTCCCACCTCATTTTATGGACTAATGCCATTTTTGAAGGGTTCTCACAAGTTGGTTCTCTACCTAAGATGAATTGTCTATTTATAAAAGTAAAATGTAATGGCTTAGTAGGTTAGCCGACCTAACTTTTTCACTATTGCAAGATTCTACTTTTAAATAGACTCTCTGGTGTCTTATTCACATGAAAACACGAGACTCTGCCACTGAAATTAAAGGGTCGATTCTTTCCATTGTTGTCTCAAACCTGTGTTTCCACTAACCTAAGCTACAAGCCATCTTTCTTTTTTATTCACTGAAATACACTTCTGGCAGCTTTAGAATCTAAAAACATTTGGGCAAATCCAAATCACTTAATGTGACATGAACACACCGTTCAATTACAAGTTATTAAATAAATTGTGATGTATTAAAGCAAACCTCTGCTAATGCCAGGGTTCTAAACTCAGATTGGAAATAGCAGCTCTTACAGACAAGTGTCAAGTTGCAAGCCTAGTTCCAGGGGCTTCAGTCTGACATTCCCTGGTGTAAACTGGCTAGGGCAAGCAACCTGTCAGAAGAGCCAGAAGCTTTCCGCAGTTCCTTTTAGAGTGGGACAACATAGTCCCCAGGTGTGGGGGGTGGCGTTTCCCCGATATGGACCAGAGTTTGAGGTCAAACTTTCGCTCCCCACTGGGACCCAAGTCATTGTCAAGCATACAAGTCTCCAACCCTTCGGTTTGGAGAGCTCAAACCCACACCTAAAAGAAAGACTGCCTGCAAAGGGTCCAGAAGCATCCTCCCCACTCCTGCTCACCTGAGCCCGTGGATCAGGGGAGCGCTGTTGGACCTCCTCAGGGTTCTCCCACGAGATATGCCAGGCTCAAAGTCCAGATCCATTTTCTCCTGAGCCATGTCAGAGACTTGCAGGCAGGCACAGCGGGCAGTACTCAGCTCCTGGTGCTTAGCTATGGGCTCGCAAGACTCACTGCAGGACTGAGCTTCTGGGGACTGGCAGCTGGGGGCGGGGGCTAAGGGGCGGAGGCTTAGGGGCGGAGAAAATAGAGGAGGGAGGAGGAGGGAAGGAGGAAGCTGATGAGGGAGGACCGCGGTGAGAAAGGGGAGAAGGGTGGAGGTTGTGTTGGAAGGCGACAGGATGAAGAAGGGGGACGGAGGAAAGAAGGGCGGCGGGAAGGCAAGCGCAGGGAAGAGGGAAAAGAGGAAGAGGGATGGAAGGAGGATAGATGGAAAGGCAGGGCAGAGGTAAGAGCGGGCAGAAGCGGGAAAGGAGGAAAGACGGGAGGAAAATAGCACAGGACGGGAAGGAAGGAGGAGGAGGTATGGGGAAGAGAAGAGAGGAAGGCCAGCGGGAGAAAAGAAGGGGAGGAAACTAGGCAATGGCAGAACTCATGCCGCTCTCTTTCTCGCCGCGGGCCACTGGCCGGGACCGGCTATAGATGCCGTGGCTGCCTGGGCAGCGTTAGCAACCAGGACCCGACAGTCGGGCAGGGCCTGGCTGAGAGGTCTCGGCAGATCGAGCTCCCCATGGTCGGGGACTTTGTCCAGCCTCCCATGCTCCGGGATCCGGTCCAGAGACTCCTCAGCCCGGGGATCGGGGCTACTCCCGACCCTGGCCCCTCCCGCCTCGAGGACTGGAGGAAAGATTCCTCCCCTCGGCCACCACCGCGGTGCCTTCTCTTCCTCTCAGGTTCTGATGGCCCGGGGAACCCTAAGGGCCAAGATCAATATCTATAACCTGCCACCTCTATAACCTCCCACGCTTCGCTTCGGAAGCCGGAGCCTCCGTGGGGCCAGTTCTTCCGCGTCCGGGCACCCATTAAGTCCTGCGCATGCGTCGAGCGGCCGCTCCGATGAGGGCCTGAGGGTACAGAGCATGCGCGGAAGCCCCGCCCCCCCCCCTCCAGCCCCTCAAAGGGAAGGAGCGTTTCCGGGAGCCGGTGCCTTCTTCTATGGCATTGGCCCGGGAATCCTGGCGCCCAATTTCAAAAAGAGCCAATAGTTTGGAGACTCTGAAGCATCATATTCAGGATTTTGAGCCAATATTCAAGGGCAACAGGAACATGGGATTTCCAAGTTTATTCTTAGCTTGTACACTCCAATCTTTATGATCCCCACTCATTTCTTTTCTTTTTTTTTTTTTTTTTTGGTACCGGGGATCGAACTCGGGTCCTTGCGCTTGCGCAGCAGGCAGCGAAACCACTGAGCTAAATCCCCAGCCCCTCCCCACTCATTTCTTAAATTCCTCGATTTTGTTGGGTTTTGGACGGGCTGATTTCTTTTTCAAACATCCATTTAGACACACTAATTATATATATTATATGTAATATGTAATATATGTAATATGTAATATATAATATGTCATATATATATTCCTAGAGCTTACAGAGAACCTAACTAATCATGACCTGGGGAGTGTGAGATTGAATTCATTTATTTATTTAACAAACACCTACATAGCACTTACTATGTATCAGGCAGTATTCTAACAGATGTAGAAGTATTAACTCATTTAATGATCACCAGTTGAGTTGCCCTTTAAAGCACTTTCGGTTAATTTCCTTTTTTTCAATTTTTTTTTCAATTTTTTTTTTTTTTTGCAGTACTGGGGATGGAACTCAGGACCTTGCACTTGCTAGGCAGGCGCGGTGCCACTGAGCTACATCCCTGGCCCTTGGATAATTTCCTTTAATCTACTAGCTAGATTAGAAAAAGCAAACTGAGCAATTTATGTATTTTTATCTCAAGGTCTCAGCACACAGCTTGCTCAAAAAGTCATAATAAATGTCTTTGTTCACAATAGCTACTAAACAACCATTTGTTGATCACATGCACAGTCCTTATCTTTGAGAAGTCAAACCGTTTATTGAATTCTGAACTTGCAGGAGCTTAGTTTAGAAGCTCAAGGATATGTGAGAAGAAGGATGCTTCTTTGGCCATTATTTCCAGGTTTGATTCACATTGTTCTTGTATACCTGGTCTTACCTAGTTTTCTTTACCCTTCATGTAAATCTTTTGGGAAGTTGGGGGTGTTTGTGGCCTGGGGTTCAACTTATATTTGACGCTCTTGTGATAACTAAAGCCTGAAATGTAACTTTAAAGTTTCCAAGTCAACTGGTAAAATAAAGACTTGATTGTGACATGTTTGTGAGACGCTTTTTACAGGTAAAGAGGCCTTGGGCAGATGGCACAGACTGGGACATACAAAGAAAGCAGTAGCATGTTGTAAGGTATAGATTCAAACATATCAGTGGCCTGTTGCTATGGAACAGGAAGCGCTGATCACGAAATACAGCCAGGTTGGTACAATAACGTGTAGGCAGAAATGGAGAGAAGTAAAAGTAATGTCTTTATATGTTGTGTTTGCCATGTAACCTACAGAATTTCTTTTTGGTTTTGTAGTACTTGTTCCTTTTGATATTCCAACCTGTGTATGTACTATGAATCCTGTTTAGAATTTTAGGTTTCTGACATGTAGCTGCTCTCTAGACGAAGAAAAGTACCTCTCTTTGGTAATAGCTGAAACCACATTGCCATCATATATATAGTTTTACAATACTGTACTGCCCCATTTTCTAGAAACATTGTCCCTTAGTTGTTCTTCCCTTGTTGTTGTATTATAGCTCCTGTATTTTCTTCATGTTATTTATACATTGTTTTCTAAAAAATTAGATTTCTGTAATATTTAAGCATATGAAATTTTGTCTATTTATTCAATATATATTCATTAAACCTTTCTGCCTGCCAAGAAGATTAATAAACTCTGTGAATAGTAAAACAAACCGTAGAATGGAGGTAAGAACCACTTGTTTACTGATGTACTGCAGTATGTTATTGAGACAGTTTGTTGTTATGTTATTGAAACAGTTTAGTTTTGACCTTCTGTTCTCTCTTTACTGACTTGCGTTCACACTACTTTACTCAGTTTTAAACACCACCTTTTGTAAAATTTTCAGGTACTCTAAGAATTTTAACAGTGACTTTCAAATCTTGGTACTAGCCTGGATTCTGCTGCTACCTATGTACCATTAATCTCTGTGGAATTTTATGAACTGTAAAATGGAAATGATTTATTCCCTTCCCAAGACAGCTGGGAAGGACAGGTTTCTATTCATTCTTACAATAATAAATATGTATCCAGAGCTTATGAGTACAGAAATAGTATACAGGGAAACACTCAGAGGCACCTCATCTGTCTTTTCACTCACTATACTGAAGAACAGAGGAATCTTGGCTTTGCCACTTAGTAGTTGTAATTTGAGTTACCCCCTGGGCATTGGTTCCCTCCTTTGAAAAATGAGCATTGTGGTGCTGCCTACCTCACAGAATTATTGCAAGCATTCAATGCAATCACATATTTAAAATGATTAGGACAGTACCAGGCACATAAGTGCCCAATAAATAGTAGCTATTATTAACCTATCATACATCAGGAATGGAGACTCAAAATCATATACTCATGTCTGGGATTTAGGTAATCTAATTCTGCCTAATACAATCAAGCTTTTCTTATTCTATTCCCAGGGTATATGAAAAATAAATGATTATGATCATACATATCATAACTTGTCACGAATTGTCTCCAGACAATCCCATTATTTTAAGCTCACCACTGACTGAGCAGAGTTGATGATTGAACCATTTGAGATAAGTATGTGAAAACGTCTATAAAAGTGAAAAGTGCTATAGCAATGTTAATAACTCCCATTTCACTAGGTACAGTTACCTTCTCTGCCATTTCTCTGTCTGGTTCCTAAAATATTTGGTTTTACAATATTTAACATAGGGTTATCATTTCAGTACTCAGTGTGGCTTGCTAAGCAATGGTGAAAAATTCTAAGACAGTAGTTCTTTAAATGTTGCCAGGGATTTAGCTCAGTTGCTCCGCGCCTGCCTTGAAAGCACAAGGACCTGAGTTCGATCCCTGATACCTGGAAAAAAAAAAAGAAAGAAAAAAATGTGATGAGTCATGACAGTACTATTAAAATGTGCTTAAGCTCTAATGCTGCCTGAGAGAGAAATACTGATTTGGTTGATTCTCAGATATTTAAGCAAGTACCTCTCATTACTTTAACTGCCATCTTTGTGAATTAGCTTTATTCCTTAGATTAAAAACTATGAAGAGCCACATTTTATCCAAAGTAAAATACATACTGTATGATTATGGTAAAAAAAAAAAAAAAAGAAACCTCAATGAAAACAATTTTCACATTTCATTCAATTGGGTAAGCACCTTACCAAGAGCCTGAGCACTTAGTGGTGGTATTTTTCCCCGGACATTAGGGGTTTGTTGTTGTTTTTAATTACAAAGGTGTAGTGTGTTTGCTGTCACAGGATGGGAAAATGTGTTAGGGAGGTTAACAAGCTTGTTGGCCTCAGTCATAAGGGGCTGATGAGCTAGACAACACTGAGAAAACTGAGTATTAGACACAGGGCAGAGAGGATGGTGCTCCCATACAACTCTCTCTCCGTCCCACCCCCCCCCTTCCTAAATAATAGCCGAGAATGCCATGCCAAGGTTAGCATAGGAAGAGATGAATGACCAGCCGAGTCTGCACTAGGAGGAGAGAAGAGAGGGACAGACTGGCTAGGCAAAGGTGGCTTCTGACTGTGCGTGCACCCCTGGCGAGGCTGGCAAAGGCTCCTGAGATGACGCTGATTGCCTGCATAGTAAGCCTGGGGCACCTGGCAGGATACAGAGCGCGTGCGCAGAGGGCCTGGGCCCAATGAATTCTAATAGGCGTCAAGCTCTAGTTTTGTTTTGGCTGGAAAGGCTTACCAGGGGTGGCTATGGTTTAGATAGTTAAAGAATGCTGGGTACAGTGCACATGCCTGCAATCCTAGCTCTGGGGAGGCTGAGACAGGAAGATTGCCACGAGTTCGAGGCCAGCCTGGACTACACAGTGAGTTGAAGATTAGGCTGAACTATATAGCGAGACTCTGTCTAAAAAATAAAAAAAAAAGTGAAAGGTGAATTTGCGGCAGTGACTGATATGGATTTCTCATTTGTATTTTAGTTGTGCAGGCCCCCAGAGCATCATGAAGATAGGAGGTTTGGAACTAGATCTGCCCAACTTTGTGCCCATTGGTATTAGGGTACCAGGGTATAAAGGTGAGCACTTCTACTCATCTAAGAGCTTTCTCCTCTCTTCTCTTTTTTCATTTGCCTCTCCCCTTACGTTATCTCCCCACCAAGACTTCTTGCCTTTATGTGCTCATCCTCGACACAGACATGGCACGAAAGAAGATGGAAGTGGACTTGGAGCTGCTGCTGAATTCCACCACCACAGATGGCAGCAACTCAAGAGGACTCAACAGCATCCCTTTGAGCAGTGGATTTGGGTGAGCAGAGTTGAGATACAGGAGGAGGCAAGTGGGCTGGGGGAAGGTGTTTGGATAGTATTTCCATCCTTTTATTTATCGAGATTTTGCAGGTATTGCCCGTGTTCCTGGTATGCGGAGATCCTACCCTCAGCCTGGTGGAGACAGGGCATGAGACAGGCTGATCCAAGGGAGAACTCATATTCCGCCCCAGGCTGATCCTGCACGTCCTCTAGCAGTCCACCTAGACCCGGAAGCAGCCAAACCAATTGGTGTAGAGAGTGATTTCTTTCTAATTTCACCCCATCTCTTACTCCTTTGAAGAAAATGATTGTGCCCTCCACTCTGCCTCTAGCTTTTGTCAGGAGCAATTTTGCACCCTCGAGATGAAAATGTTTGTCAATCAAATAGTGGACCTTTTTATATTTGTTTTTACTTGAACAAAAAGTTTAGGTACCACGGAAACTTGATTTCCTAAATTATGGGCTCACGGTGGGTAATAGTTTTGCCTTAGGAGGAAGAAAATTGGTTCTTGGTGACTTTTGAAAAAAGTTTACTCTTTCTATATATAAAGCACAGATACACATGTGGTACATAAACAGGCAGTGTACCGCTGGCGTTAAAATTTGGTAAGTGGCAAGTGATGAGGGGAAAAATTGTCTGAAAAAGGCTCTGTAGAAGTCCGATAAAGCAAAAAAAAAAAATTTAGAAGTTCTGCAGTAAATGAGAGTTAACTATTTCTTGCACATAACAGAAGGTCTGGCACTATTAACGCTCATTATTTCTCCAAGTTTTGTTGGGTTTTTTTGGTACCGGGGATTAAACTCAGGTCCTTGCACTTGCGAGGCAGGCGGCGGAACCACTGAGCTCAATCCCCATCCCTTCTCAAAGTTTTAAAATGAAATTCTGGGGCTTGGGATGCGGTTTAGGGTTAGAACACTTGCTTACCGTGTGCTGCCATGGGTTAGATCCCCATCGCCACACACACAAACACAAAACAGATCTTAGCGCTCACATCCAAGTTTCAGAAGGGTTTCTAGATGTTATAAAAAGCCTGAAAAATGCATTTACTACATGTTACTTACTTTGCTTCTCACCTGCTATGGTATTATATCCATTGATAGTTGTAATGTACATATCATAGACTGTCAGAGAGCAAATCAATCCCCTTTGTTTTACGTATTAAGAAACTGAGCCTCTCCACCAAATCTACAAAATGACATAATGACAGAGCTAGTTCTAGGAACCAGTGTCTCCTGGCTCCTAAAATCTAGTGTTCTGTCCACTACTGATAAATATCTAAGCTGATTAAACAAATGCAGCTTTCAAGTCATTTGAGGCATGAAAGAATATATTGTCACAAAATGTAAAGGAAACTAAAATTGACCAGAAAAAGAATACATTACCTTTTAAAAATAGGCAGATGGAAAAATAAAGGCAGCAGGCATGTTGTGTGGAGAACAGTCACATTTTATAGACTCAGGATTTTGCTCTAATCCTGCTATGGGAATAAAAGGATTGATATGAGACCCAGCCTGCTGGTAGAAGAGAGAAATAAAGTTTTCTTCCCTTGTTTTTTTGGGAGTCTGGGGATCACTGAACCCTAGGGCCTTAGCACATGCTGGGAACGTGCTCTACCGCTCAGCCACACCCAAGCTTGTGGATATTGGTTTTATTGGGAAGGCTTTCTGAAAAGAAACAGGTTGCAGAGAGATAATGGAGGTTATATGCTTGCAGAAATACATGAATCCTGTTTAATGTATTAAACACTCCAGGGAGGGAATGCTTTAGACCCACTTCTCTAATCCTCAAAGTCCTTGAAGCAAAGAGAGAGCTCAGTTATGCTTTCATACGTTGGTTTGTTGTATAATAGATTTGAAGTTTTTAAAAAATCATATTACAGTATATAGAGTTGCATTTAATAGCTTACAATCCCGATGCATTAAATTCATTTGTACAGAAAGGTGACGCTTAATAGGATACTTATCTGGTAGGAGCTGAAGATATAGAGACTGCAAAGTAGACCAACTCCAGAGGCTCTGTTCTATAAGAACAAGGTAAGAAGTAACATAGGAATTGTGTATATAGCATGCCTGAGATCAGGAAACTTTCCCAACTGATCTGAGGTCATATTTTGTGCTGTTGTAGTGAGCTTGGGGTGTGTTCAAAGAAATTATTCTGAAGCAAAAAAAATTAAAATATGGGCTTGGATTACACTGAGCCTTAGATGAATTCATTTTCACCTCAATTCTTTACAGTTACCAATGTACACTGCCTGTTTTTCTCACTTTCCCTTACTTAGGCCTCTAGTACTTGGTGTCTTGCCTCTTTCTAAATTATACCAAATATGAAAGTATTCTGTCTGTATCTTGCTAAATATTGTTGTACCTCTTTCAAGTAATTTTCTAATTTTTCTTGATGTTTCAATAAACTTGCAAATGTCAAACGTTTTGAACCTCTTGCATTTTTATACTTGGCTGACTTTTATTATTGGTGTCAATAACTATATTTAAAGGTAGTACGTTTTTTGCCTCTTTATGTGATTCTTATTAATTTAACAGGGAAAATAAATACTCCAAAGACTTAAATGTGTGGTAGAGTAAGATAAGTGCTTAGGGAGGTAAAGGAAGTGCTAGAGGAATTCAAAGAAGGAAGTGAGAAATTGAAGCAGGATTGGTGAAGGATAAGGAAAATGTTCGAGAAAGTGGCATTTGAGATGGACCTTCATGGATCCATAGAATGCGCAGTGGAAGAGAGGAGCCAGATGGCTGGGACAGCATTTCGAGTGCACAGAACAGGCTTAGAAGCAGGAAAGCATATGTGTATTTCAGAGAGCTGGATGGTCAGCTTTACCTGCAGCACTGGCTTCCACATGTTTATCTGCTGACTAGTGCATTCCAAGTGAAGTTTTTGTTGTTGTTTTTTTTTAACCAATCCATATTTTTAGAAAGTTAAGTGCATGGGCCAGGGATTTAGCTCAGTGGTGCCACTGCCTGCCTCGCAAGCACAAGGTCCCGAGTTCGATCCCTGGTTACAAAAAAAAAAAAAAAGTAAAGTGCAGCATACTTAAAAAATATGTAGTTGCTAATTGTCCTTTCCTGAGCAAGACTATACTTTACTCAGATTGTTAGTCCCTTACATTTTTAGTATCAAATTATAAGTGAAACTTTCATGTTGGTCAGTGATGGGATTCCTTAAAAATGAATTACCATTATTTTAATTATACATATTTATGAGGTACAGTGTGATAATTTAATATGTACGTACAGTATATAATGATAAAATGAGACCTAGTTAGTATTTCCGTCTCCTTAAACATTTTTTTTTCAGAACCAGAATCGAACTCAGGACCTTGCACTTGCCAGGCAGGTGCAGTGCCTCTGAGCTATATTCCTGGCTCTAACATGTTTTTAGTTTTTTTGAGGACCGGGTCTCACCATGTAGTTTGGGATAGCCTTGAACTTGTTACATAGCCTAAACTAGCCTCAAACTTGTGCTCCTCCTGCCTCAGCCTCTTGAATGCTGAGATTATAGGCATGTTCCAGCCACCACGTCTGGTTTTCCTTAAACATTTTGTAACAATTTAGATTAGCACAGAACAATTGTACCTATTTATGAGGCTCAGTGTAATATTTGGATATATGCATAAAGTGTGTATTGATCAAGTGAGGATAATTAGCATTTCTATATTCTTATTACTTTGTATTTGGAGCCTTCCAGCTCTTCTGGTGATTCATAAAATATATAAACCTTTGTTTTGAACTATGGCTACTCCACTGTGCTGTACTTGGTAAGAGAAAAAGAAGATGTGGCAAGTATGTTAGTGCCTAGATTTTGTTTCACAGTTTTACTAGTCCCTGAAATTCAAAAGTGTGGAGACAAATTGTAATGGCATTGAATGTCATAGTAAAGAGTTGAATTTGGTGGACAATGATGAAAATCCCTGAAAGTTGTGAGCAGGACAGCAAGCTATTCTTCAGGAAAGTTACCCTACTGGTAGTCTGTGGATAGCTTGGAGCAGAGAGCAAATAGAGGAGAGAAGGCTAATGGGACCTTATTGTGCAGTCTGTGGAAAAGGAAAAAGGGTTTGAGTTGGTTTTTGACAAGGAGCCTAAAAAGAAAAAAATGCATATGAAAGAGTGTATAGAGGTAAAACGTAAAAGACTGGTACCTAACTGTATAAAAGCAGCAAAAAAGAAAACGCTAAAATGATATTTTTTGTCTCAACAAGTGTACAAAGGAAGCCCCCCACCTGTAGAATCTCCTTCCTTGCACTAACTAGGCTGTGGAGGACAGAATCTGTCCCCTCAGACATCAGCAAGCCGGTGGACAGAGCCACTGAACCCCATTTTGGAACCCTCCCCAAGGCACTGACAAAGAAGTAGCATCCTCCAGCCATGAACCACCTGGACTCCAGCAGCAACCCGTCCTCCACTACGTCCTCCATGCCCTCTTTGCCAGGACCCTTCCCAACATCATCCAACCCATCCAGTGCCACCACAACCTCCATCCCCTCACCTGGCCAGTGGGACAGCAGGTTCAACTTCCCAGACATTTCAGTCTTTCCACAGGCAGCCCCACTCCAAGATGCTGCTGACAGTGCCCGCCCAGTGACCAGCCAAAAGCCGAGGTGCTGGAGAATCATGAGGTGGAGGCTGAGGAGCCAGAGGCTGGCAAGTCAGAGGCAAAAGATGATGAGGATGGGGTGGACAACCTGCCGAGCTCCTGCTGGCCCTGGTGGGGCCCCATCTCCCACAAGGCCAGCCAGACCAGCATATACCTGCAGGAGTGGGCCATCCCCTTCAAGCAGGTGGAGCTGGGTGAGCTCACTGGGCAGGGCTGTTGGGGCCGGGTGCACCGTGGCCACTGGCATGGCGAGGTGGCCACTCACCTGCTGGAGATAGACGGCCAGAACCAGGACCACCTGAAGTTGTTCAAGAAGGAGGCAATGAACTTGTGGCAGACATGGCACGAGAACATGGTGCTCTTCTCAGGCGCCTGCAGGAACCCTCCCCACCTAGCCATCATCACCAGCTTCTGCAAGGGGCAGACATTGCAGTCATTTGTGAGGGACCCCAAGACATCGCTGGACGTCAACAAGACGAGGCAGATTGCTCAGGACATCATCAAGGGCATGGGCTACCTGCATGCCAAGGGCATCATGCACAAAGACCTCACACCCAAGAATGTCTTTTATGACAATGGCAAAGAGGCCATCACAGACTTCAGACTGTTTGGGGTCTTGGGTATGGTCCGAGACAAATGGCATGAGAATCAGCTGAAGCTGTCCCATGACTGGCTGTGCCACCTGGCCCCTGAGATTGTGCACAAGATGACCCCTGGGAAGGACAAGGACCAGCTGCCCTTCTCCAAGGGTGCAGAAATCTATGCATTTGGGACTGTGTGGTGTAAGCTAAAAGCAAGAGACTGGCCCTTTAAGCACCAGCCTGCAGAGACCCTGATCTGGCAGATCAGAAACAGGAAGGAATGGAGTAGGTCCTGGGCTCCATCAGCTTGGGGAAGGAAGTCAGTGAGATCCTGTCTGCCTGCTGGGCTTTTGACCTGCAGGAGAGACCCTGCTTCAGCCTGCTGGTGGACCTGCTGGAGAAGATGCTCAAGCTGAACCGGTGGCTCTTGAAAGCCGGGCACTTCTGGAAGTCAGCTCACATTAACAGCAGCAAAGTTGTACCCTGTTTTGAGAGGTTTGGCCTCAGTGCCCTGGAGTCCAGTAACCAAAAGATGTAGCCAGATGTGCAGTTGTTCTGCTGCCTGCTTGTTTTTTAAATGTGTTTTAAAAACACACAAACAACCATCACAGCAACAACAAAAATGAGAAACCACTCCACCTGTCCAACAGTGCAAACCAGGAGGGCAAGTCCTCCATTCCGACTGTTTGTCACAAAGACACATGGGTCCCCGGAGATAGAACCATTCCTGCCATCTTAGTAAGACCCCAACAAAAACCAGACTGGTCCTAACTGACAGCAAATGTTCAGACATATATTTCTGCCAAGTGAACTTGATGTTTTATAATAGATAATAACACAGTCCGTGCATAAGGGCACTTGCACCTGGGGATGGAAGAAGGCACTTGGAGAATCTTATAGGGCTGGGGAGCCCAATGCTTGGCCAGAAGGAAGAAAAACGTGGTTATGGCTGGGTTAAGGGTAGGGCTGGAAGAGGTGGGAGCACAAGGTTTGACCTGGCCCCTGCTTTGGCCAGGTCCCTTCCTTGTCTTGCCGAGAAAATCCTGCCTAGGAACTGAGGCAAATTACAGGGGATAAGAAGTCCTGGAGACCTTGGCTTCACCTTCCAACCCCTCTAATCCAGTGGAACAGTAGACAGAATCCAAGTAATATCGGGACAGATCTAGTGGTTCCTAGCCAGGGCTTCTGTTGCCAGCTGAGGTGATATCTTTGAGCTAGTGTTTCTTGTGTGAAGCCCTGGGGCAAACCCTGGGAGCCAGGGCCCCTTGCCGGCATCTGACCCTACAGCTGAGGGCACCATAAGGCTTAATGAGTGAGAACAGAGAAAATGGTGGAGGGAGAGAGAGAGGCAGAAGTGGACAGCAAGTACCTGAACCCCTGTCCTAGCTACAGGGTGACCCTGGCACTTTAGAAACCCATTGTCAGTCATGGTAGAAGGTTCTAGACCTGTCCACCTCTTCCACTTCCCTGCCCTAGTGAAACTCTTTTTCCTCTTCCAGATTGTTTAGTCCAAGGTCTAAGCTCAGCTGAGGGCATGAGACTGTCCCTCCCTGTCTCCCCACCTCATGAGCCCTGTCTGCAGACCCCTTCCCAACAGTGCCAGGCCTTCTGCTTATGTCAAACGAGTAGGAGGAGCTGGATCTGGAGAGTCTTTGATGTGAGAGCATCCCGCCTGGCCTTGCCAGAGACCATCACCTACAGAGGAAAGTTCCCAGTGGCAAAGAGGCCCACCAGTGGAGGTTAGGCTGCAGGAGGCTCCACATCCAGAAAGGAAAAGTGCGATGGGAGTGGACGGGGTTGGATCCAGGCTCTGTCCTCTGAGCTCAGAAGAGGGTGACCATGTGGCTGCTCCCCTTCAGTGAGATCCATCTGGCAAAGCCACAGTCTTCAGAGCCATTCCTAGCATCAGAGTCCAGTTCACAAGTCACATAAAATGAGCCACTGATGAAAAGCTGTGGAGCTGCCTCTCTACTCTCCATGCCAAGCAGCCTTGCTCCCCTTGGGTCGGGGGCTTTGAAATCTTTCCACTCAGTGTGGGGAGAAGAAAGAGGAGCCATAAAACATTTGGGTTCAGCTCTGTGTGGATGACTTGTGTTCCATGACAGGACTGTAATTTTACCCCCATGATCCCTTTGGTCTCCCACATCACCTCTCCAGAGTGACCTTGCCAACCCACATGTGTGATATGTGGCCATTGCCTCTATGGCTGTCACATCCCTGCCTCTTCGCAGAGGTGGCAGTGCATATCACTCCAGCCTTTCACCTTTCTGTTGTGACATTGGCCTTCCCTGCCAGATGGACACAGATGAACAAATCAGGCTCACCTCCCCGCTCTCAGATCCAGGCCACAGTGGGTGTCACATGACCCATAGAAAGTCAGCCTGGGTTTGGCTGTGTCTCCCGAGTGAGTGCCACAGTTCAGGAAATCCCCACTGAGCCCCTGCTGTGTGTGCCATCTTGTGCAAGTGCTGGGGCCCCCTGGGGACAGGAACAGCACAAGTCCCCACCTTAGGAAATGATGATTTTGCTGAGGGCCTGCATTAGGCCTGGAACCAGGAGCCACTTGGCTCCGAGGGTGGGGCTAAGGTCCTTGGGCCCCTCCCCTGTCCTCTCCAAGGCCTGGCTCTCAGCTGGCCACTTCTGCAATGGCTGTCATTTAAGAAGATCCCCCACAATAGTTCCCCTTCTCTCATTTTTATGTAAGTGACTGTGAATTGAGGTTAGGAAGATGTTCTTGCCCTTCTGTGTGCTCTGCCTGTCTGCCTTGGAAACACATGAAGGATGACGGATACTGTGAATTCCACCCTCATGGCCCACTGTGAAGGGGATGGAGAAGGCCAAATTATTAATGAAAAAAAAGTGATTTATTATTCTCTTTGGAAAAACCTGGATCAAGGGTACATGGGAACCATCTGTGTTCTCCTTGTAATTTCCTGTAAGTCTTAAACTGTTTCAAAATAAAAAGTTATAATAAAATGCAAACATTAGATGGAAAAGATGACTTCTTGAGAGTTATAAAATGCAAATGGAATTGAGGTTACCTGGGTAGGCAAGCATCAAAGCTGAGGACATAGACTGCATTTTCAGGGGGCAGCAGCTGCTTGGTTTCAGTCCAATGTTGCACATGAAAATGTAGCCGAGTACTGCAGAAATGTCCAAATTTTCAAAAGAAGCTAGAGATGTGAAGTCTGGATTTTATGTGAAATCTCTCAGTGTGCAAAATGAATTTTAAAACGTTTTCCAGTGCAGATGATTGAACTCAGAGGCACCCACACACAAGCACACTACCACTGAGCTACAGCCCAGCAATTTTTATTTTGCAACAATTTTTATTTTCTCACTAAGTTACCCAGGCTGGCCTCAAACTTGTGATCCTCCTGCCTCTGTCTCCTGAAGAGCTGGGATTATGGGCATATGGCACTATGCCTTATGCCTAGGTTCAAAAGCATTTTGAACACCATGTAGGTAAAACAAATTATGTCTGTGAAAGATTTCAGTTCTGTTGATCCCTGCTGTTGGTTATCCCTCTTGTTCATGTAAAAGTTTGGGAGTTGAGGGGAATTTGTGTTTGCAAGTTGTAGCTCCAAACAGAAATCCAAATCACTTACAGGTTGATGCTGAAAATGATATATTTCCAAGGTCACAATAAATTATTCTTATTCTTAGTAACATGATAAGAGGTAAAGTAGAATGCTTAAGAATTCCTTACCTTACATGGAAACTTATTAAAGCTTAGCAGCCTCTCTCTCTCTCTCTCTCTCTCTCTCTCTCGTGATTTTCACATCAGCACAGCTCTCTCCACAGAGAAGCCACTTACATTCATAACATTTCTGTTTAAATATTAGCAATCTTACTTCTTTAGGAAGTTTGAAATGGCTTTTATATGGCAAGTGTTACTTTTTCTTCTTAGTGGTAATTCACAGGTGTCCTAAGCTAACATGTTAAGAATTAGAAGAAACAAAGCAATGTTTATGAACTGACATGGCCTGATTAAAAAAAAATGCTTATAGCAGCAGCCTCCTTAACCAGAACATGTGCTTATTGATCTTAGACAGTTGTTTTCAAATTTGAGTGTGCATACCTAGGGCTTGTTAAAATTCAGATAGCCAAGTCTCAGCCCCAGAGTTTCTGATTCAGTATTTCTAAAAAGTTTCTACTTTGAGAAACACTGCTTTAAACATTACTGAAGGAACAAATCAACACATGACAGTTTTGTTTCAGCTGAGGTAGAATTAACTTTTAAATTTCACATGGAATCCAGTTGTGGTGACACACGCCTATAATCTCACCATAACAGAGGCAGAGGCAGGAGGATTGTCACAAGTTCAAGGCCAGCCTGGGCTACATAGTGAGTTCTAGGCCAGCCTGGACTACACAGCAAGACCCTGTCTCAAAGAAAACCCAAATACAATTTTTTTTTAAATTCCATGTGGATTTAACACTGAGATTTGTTTTTGTTTCATTTTTAATAGCAAAACATTTATTGGTACATTTAACGATACATAATGATTACATTCATGGTAGGCAATTTGTGCCTGTACATGATACATCCCACCTCTCTTTTCCCATTCCTTTCCTCCCCTCAAGCCCTCTTCCCTCCCTAAGTACAAAAGCTTTGTTTCCATATTTTCCTTCTTTTTTTCTTGTAACTTTCTTCCTTTCTCCCTCCCCCCGCCCTTGTTCCCCTTCCCATTTGAACATTTTCTTCCCATTTCCCAATATCTAGTATACATTTTAGTCCTTATTTCCACTTTTGATTTCTCACACCAGAGAAACAATGCAGTATTTAAGCATGTATGTCTGATTTATTTCACTTAAGAGTATGGTCTCAAGGTCCATCCATTTAGCTATAAACGTCTGAAGCACATCCTTCTTTATGGCAGAGTGGTACTTCATTGTATACAAAATACCACATCTTTATCCATTCATCGCTTAATGGGCACTTGGGCTGTTTCCAAGCTTTAGCTATTACAAACTGTGCCTCTATAAATATGGGTGTACGTATATCTCTGTGGTATGATGCTTTTAGTTCTTTCAGGAAGATAACAAGAAGGGGAATAGCTGGGTCAAATGGGATCTCTAGTTTTAGGTTTCTTGAGAAATCTCCACACTGATTTCCACAGTGGTTGCACCAGTCTACACTCCCACCAGCAGTGGAGAAGGGTTCCTTTCTCCCCACAGCCCCTCCAGCATTTGTTATTGGTTGAATTCATGATAGCAGCCATTCTTTCTGGAGTGAGATGGAATCTCAGTGTTGTTTTCATTTGCATTTCTTGAATGACCTGTGATGGTGAAAATTTTTTCATGTATCTATTTGCTGTTTCTACTTCTTCATTTGAGAAGTGTCTATTCATTTCAGATGCCCATTTTTCGATTGGGTCTTTAAATTTAGGGGGGAGTCTGATTTTCTTGAGTTCTCTATATATTCTGGATAGTAGTTCTTTGTCTGATGAATAGCTGGTAAAATTTTTTCCCCATGATGTGGGCTGTCTCTTAACTTTCTTGGTGGTTTCTCTTGCTTTCTAAATTATTTTTAATAAGATGAGGTCCCAGTTGCTGATTCTTTGTAGTATTTCCCCTGTGGTCTGGGTTTTGTTCATGAAGTCTTTGCCTCCTCCTATATCCTCAAATGTTCTACCTATTCCCTCTTTCAGCAGATTCAGTGTCTCTGTTTTAATATCTAGACCTTTGATCCATTTTGATTTTAGGTTAGTGCATGATGAAAGATATAGGTCTAGTTTCAATCTTCGGCATGTGGAAAGCCAGTTTTTCCAGCACCATTTATTAAAGAAGCTATCTTTCTTCCAGTGGAGGTGTTTGGCTCCTTTGTCAAAGATAAGGTGTATGAGTATGTCTGGAGTTGTTTCTGCATCTTCTAATCTGTTCCATTGATCCTCAGGTCTGTTTCTTTGCCAGTACCATGCTGTTTCTATCACCATAGCTTTGTAGTATAATTTATAGCTAAATGGATGCACATTGAGGCGATACTCTTAAGTGAAATAAATAGGACACACATGTGTAAATACTGAATAGTTTCTCTAGTGTGAGAACCTGAAAGTGTAAATAAGGACTAAAAGGTATAATAGATAATATGAAATAGGAAGAAAAGGGGCAAAAGGGAGAGGGAAGTGGGAGGGGTAGGGGAAAGGAAAGAAGGGAATGGAATTAATATGAGAAAATAAAAAAATGGAAACAAAGTCTTTGTAAATAAGGAGGAATGGAGGGGTTGAAGGGAGGGCAGGGAAGGGGGAAAAATAAGAACCAAGAGAGATTATGAAAAGGTGCAAACTTCCACTGATGAATGTCATTATATTGTATACCTAAAATGTACCAATAAAATAAAATTTAAAAAAAAGAATTCAAAGCAATAACTAGTTTAAGCAGATAACGATAAAACATCTTTTAGCAAACCAAATAAATAAATAAAGTCATGGATTGTGATACTCCCTGTTTTGCCTTTGTTGTCCAGAATTGCCTTTGGTATTCTAGCTCTCTTCTGGTTCCAAATAAATTTTAGGATTGTTTTTTCTAATTCTGTGAGATATACTATTGGAATTTTGATTGGGGTTGCATTAAATCTCTATAACAATTTTGGAAGTGTGGCTATTTTCACTATATTGGTTCTTCCTCTCCAAGAACAAGGGGTATCTTTCCATTTTTTGATATCCTCTTGGATCTTCTTTTCAGAGTACCTTAGTTTTCAATGTGAAGGCTTTTTACTTCCTTCATTAGATTGATTCCTAGGGATTTCATTTTTTTTTGGATGCTATTGTAAAAGGTGTTGTTTCCCTAAGTTCTCTGTCAGTGAGTTTGTTATTTGTGTACAAGAAGGCTATTGATTTTGAGTGTTGACCTTGTATCCAGCTACTCTACTTAATTTGGGTATGAAATCTAGGAGTCTTTTGGTGGGGTTTTTGGGGTCTTCTATGTAGAGTATCATGCCATTTGCAAATAATAATTTAACTTCTCCCTTTCCTATCCTTATTCTTTTTATTTCTTTCTCTTGTTTAACTGCTGTGACTAATGTTTCCAGAGCTATATTGAATAAGACTGGTGACAGTGGACATCCTTGTCTAGTTCCTGACTTTAAAGTGAAAGCTTTCAGTTTTTGTCCATTTAGTATGATGTTGACTGTTGGTTTGCTGTAGATGGCTTTTATCAGATTGAGATAATGACCTTCTATTCTGCTAGTCTTGGTGGCACATGCCTGTAAATCCACCACTAGGGAGGCAGAGTCAGGAGAATCACCATGAGGCCAACCTGGACTAAATAATGAGTTCAATTGCAAGACCCTGTCTCAAAAAAACAAAAACAAAACGAAAAGACCCATTCCAACTTTCTGTATGGTGTTTCATCATGAATGGGTGTTGAACTTTGTCAGATGCTTTTTCTGCATCTTTTGAGATGATCATGTGATTTTTGTCCTTGGTTCTGTTAATGTGGTGCATTACATTTATCGATCTATGTATGTTGAAGCATGCCTGAAATAAAACCTACTTGTTCATGATATATAATCTTTTTTATTATTTGCTGTATTCTGTTTGCCAGTATCTTATTGAGGATTTTTGCATTTATGTTCATTAAGGAGATTGGCCTATAGTTCTCTTTTTCGGTTGGATCTTTCTCTGGTTTTGGTATCAGGGTAATGTTTGCTTCCAGTAATGATTTGGGGAGTGTTTCTTTTCTTTAAATTTCATTAAAGAGTTTGAGGACTAGTAGCATTACAACTTCTTTAAAATTCTTGTAGAATTCAGCAGTGAATCCATGAGACCTGGGCTTCTCTTTGTTGGTAGTTTCTTTTATGACTTCTTCAATTTCCTTGTCTGATATTGGGTTATTTAGAATTTCTGTATCTTCTTAATTCAGCTTTGGTAATACATATGCATGTAGGAATTTGTCCATTTCTTCTGAGTTTTCTATCTTATTAGAGAACAAGTTCTCAAAGTAGATATTGATCTTCTGGATTTCTGTGGGATCCATTGTTATTTCACCCTTTTCATTCAATTTTTTAAAAAAAATTATTGGTACATTTTAGATATACATAATGATAACATTCATCATAGGGAATTTGTACCTGTACATGATATATCTTGCTTCTCCTTTTTTCCCATTTCCTAATTGCATGGTTCGCATCTTTTCTTTCCTTTTCGGATAAGGTTGTCTAAGGGCTAGTCTATTTCATTTTATCTTTCAAAGAACCAATTTGCTGATCCATTGATTCTTTGTATTGTTTTCTTAGTCTCAATTGTATTGATCTCTGATCTAATCTTTATAATTTCCTTCCTTGTATGAGATTTGGGATTAACTTGTTCTTTTTCTAGAAACTTGAGGTTCAACATTGTTATTTATTTGAGCTTGCCCTATTTTTCTGATGTGGGAATTCACTGCTATAAATTTCTCTTGTAGGACTGCTTTCATAGCATCTCCTAAGTACCAGTATATCATATTAGTTATAGTTTATTTGTAGAAACTGTATAGTTTCGTCTTTAATTTTATCCATGACCCATTGGTTGTCTGAGAGTGTGTTAGTTAATATCCATATATTTATGAAGTTTTTAAGCATTGATTTGCAATTTCATTGTATTATTATCTGATGATATGCATGGGATAATTTCCATTTCTTTGAATTTACTTAAGCATGTTTTATGAGCTAGTATATTTTCTATTTTGAAGAAAGTCCCATGTTCTGGTGAGAAGAATGTGTATTCTATTGTTGGAGAGCTGCGGAGTGTTGCGGAACACTCTGTAGATATCCACTAAATTCCTTTATTGAAAGGTTTGGTTCAGCTCTGATATTTCTTTGTTGATTTTTTTGTCTAGATGATCTGTATATTTGTGCCAGTGGGGTATTGAGGTCCCGCAATACAACTGTATTAGTGCTTATCTGATTTTTCATATCCACTAATGTTTGTTTTATATTATATATATTCTATTTATATTTTATATATATTTATGATTGTTGTCTTTTTTTCTAAGATTGTTCACTTAACAAGTATGTAGTGATCTTCTTTGTCTCTTCTGATCAGTCTTGGCTTGAAATTCATTTTGTCTGCAAATAGAATAGCTACTCGTGCTTTTTTCCAGGTTCCTGTCACATGGAGTATTGTATTGCCTTTCAGTCTATGAATTTCTCTTTTAATTAAATGTGCTTCTTGTATGCAGTATATTGGTTTGTTGAAATTAACTTTATTGGTACATTTTAGATATACATAATGATCACATTCATCATAGGGAATTTGTATTTGTACAGAATATATCTTGATTCTTCTTTTTTCACCAGTCCCCTCCTCTCTTTTCAACCCCTCTTCCTCTCCTTATTTACAAAAGCTTTGTTTCCACTTTTCCCCTTCTATTCTCTTTTTTTCTTTTCCCTTCCTTCCTTTCTCCTTCTCCCTTCCCTTGTTCCCTCCCACTTGAACATTTTCTTCCTATTTCCCAATGTCTATTATGTACTTTGGTCCTAATTTACCCTTTTGGTTCCTCACACTAGAGAACCAATGTGATATTTAAACATGTGTGTCCGATTTATTTCACTTAAGAGTATGATCTCAAAGTGCATCCATTTAGCTAGAAATGTCTCAAGTTTATCCTTCTTTGTGGCAGAGTAGTATGCCATTGTATAAAATAACCACATCTTTATCCATTCATCAGTTGATGGGCATTTGAGCTGTTTCCTGCAGTATATTGTTGGATCTTGTTTATTGATCCATTCTGCCAATCTGTTTCTTTTGATTGGTGAGTTGAGACTATTTACATTACTTGTTACAAGTCATATGTTTTACTTATCCTTTTCATATTATTTTCCCTTTTTGGTTCCCTTTCTTTCTCTTCTGTTTTCTTGCTTGGCTTGCCTGGTGGATTCATTTTATTGGGATTCTTGGAATTGTCTTCATTATCTTTTTCTAGAATATCCTTCAGAACTTTCTGGAGTTTTGGTTTGGTGGTCATGAATTTCATCAGGTGCTCTTTATCACGGAGGTATCTTATTTCTCCAGCAATTTTGAAAGATATTTTGCAGGGTATACAAATCTGGGTTGAGGGTTGTTTTCTTTTAGAGCTTGAAATACTTCACCCTAAGCTCTCCTTGACCTAGGTGTTTGCATTGAGAAGTCTATTGGGATTTTGATGAGTTTTCCTTTGTAGGTGATTTGTTTATTTTCTCTAATAGCTTTTAGTATTTTGTTCTTGTATTAAATTTCTAGAATCTTGCCTATTATATGCCTTGGTGTAGTTTTTTTCTGATTATAACTATTTGAAGTTCAACATGCCTCACTTATCTGTATGTCAAATTCCTTTTCCACACCTGGAAAGTTTTCTGCTGTTACTCCTGTGAACAGGATTTTATGGCCTTTGTGCTAGCTTCTGATTCTTTTTTGATTCCAATTAATCTTATATTAGTCTTCTTTGCATCATCAGGCAGCTGTTGGATTGATTTTTCATGGTCCCTTGCTCTTTTTTTTTTTTTTTTGTACCAGGGATCGAACTCAGGACCTTTAGCTTTCGAGGCAGGAGGTGGAACCACTGAGCTAAATCCCTGGGGTTTTTTTTTGGTGGTGGTGGTGGTGCCAAGGATTGAACTCGGGACCTCTTGCTCTTTTTCAGCGATCTTTCATTTAATGATCACCAACCATAACACTGAATTCTAGGTCTGATATTCTATCTTCACTTTGGTTGACTCTGCTGTGTATACTTTCAGTAATATTTTCCATCTCCTGGATTTCTATTTGAATCTGTTTTATGGAATACAGTTCTTTTTTATGTTGAGCATTCATGGTTTCCATGTCTTTCCTAAGCTCCTCTATATTTTAATCTGTATTAAAATCTCTAGATTCACTAACCAAATCCTTCATTATGATCTTCATTTCTTTAATTATCTGTTTTGTTTTTGTCAGGAGTCTTATTCATCTGTTTTTTTACTTTCACTGCTACCACATCATAAAAGTCGTGGCTTTTGATTTCTTCCATCTTGATGACCCTTGCCACCTTGATTTTCCTAGGGTGAGTTGGGGTTACGGTTGCATCTTGCTTCCATGTATTCTCATTTTCTACTTTTTAAAATTTGTTTTCTGCATTGAGCCTTGTAAATTGCTTATAGATTACTTTACTACTAGTATCAAAACCTCCTTAAGAAATTTTTACTTTTCAGAAATGTCTTCTAGGTGTGGCTGGCTGTTGGCTTTTGAGTCTGTCCCAGGATCCTGCCTCTTCAATTTATTAGGAGTGAATTGTTATTGCCTATTTGGCCTAGCACCCAGTTCTTTGGTACTGGACTAGAGTATTGTTTATGGCCTTCAGACAATCTAAATATTAGCATACAGGGAAGATCAATTGATTACAATTGTGTCACCTTGGCTAAAGTAGTACAATCAGTAATAACAATAGCATCAAACATAGACTGGAAAATGACAAACTGTGATAGCTATTAATTTGCCACTTTTAACCATAGGTACAAAATTTATAGTTACATAACAAAATCTAAAACAAAGCACAGAAATATATACAGTCAATATCCACTCAGTAGAGTACTTTTACCATAAGGGAAGAAAATTTAAAAGGGATAAAAAGAAAAAATAGAGAACTAAAAGAGAACTAAAAGAGAAAATGATCAGGAGCAAGGCTGAGGGACAATGGAAGATTACTCAAGCCTTTAGAAACTAGTCAAGAAGATAGGAGGGAAAGAAAAAGGGAAAAAACAAAAACAAAAACAAAACAGAACATGTTCACACTCACACACACACACAAAATAAACAACCCAAAACAAAAATAAAACCCAAATGAAACCCAAATGAACAAAAAAGGAAAAACTCTAAAAGCACCGAAAAAAAAAGTTTCTCCATGATTTCAAGCCTGTGGTTATCTTCTTGGGTCTACAGTTTTGTGCTGGTGTCCAATTCAGCGCATGATTCTGCTCTTGCTGGTAGACAAAGGAGGCAGTCAGAGCCCAGATCTGTGCTGGATAATCCTAGCAAGCTAGCAGCAGGATTAGGGCTCGGTAACAGTTCTGGTACTTTCAAATCCACAGAAGTTCAGGCTGATCCTAGCCTCTGGTTGTGGGGTTGGGGCCTGAGTTGTTTAGATTATAACACTCTGGGTGTCTCTTGCTGGCCTAACTGTGGCTCTCTCACCCTAGACATCTCCTGTTGTTGTCCATCACCCAGTCACTGTGGGAGCCCTGAGATGAAGCCAACTATGGCTGCTCTGAGCCCCAGGCTCAGTTGGCTTCTCCCTAAAATGACATCTGACCAAGCACTGTTTCCAGAGGTCACCACAGTTGCTTAGATCAGTGTCAATCACCAGCCATTGGTAGCACAGAGCATCCACTGCTCTGTTGTACTGGTGGAATTCTCCCTGGAGGCCTCTGAAGTCACCTGCTTTCACTGTGTCTCTGTAGATTCAATCTTCCTTTCTCTTGCCATGACCCAGGACCTGGGGAGAAAGTGCAGATTGCCCCTTCCTTTTTCTGTGCTGTTGTCTGTCTCTTCACTTTCTTTGCAGGCTCCAATTTTCCCTTTGGATCCTTCCTGAGTCCCAGAGATCCACCTCCCTCTTTCTTTTCTTCCCCAAGTTGTTATTTCTAGTGTCTGGATTTCCAACCTTGGAGAGATTGATTTGTTGCTGCTTACCACTCTGCTGTCTCCTGGAAGTCTCTCTTCAATTTTTTACCATTGACTATGATGTTAGCTCTGGGTTTTGGGTAAATGCCCTTTATCATGTTTAGGAGTTCCCTTTCTACTCCTATTCACTGAGTTTTTTTTTTTTTATCACAAAAGGATATTGGATTATTGCAACGGCTTTTAAATATTTTTGAGATGATCATGTGTTTTCCTCTTTTGTTCTATAATATAATGTATTACATAGATTTTTTTATGTTGAACCACTCTAGAATTCCTGGGATAAATCTTTTTGCGTCTATATTCATAAGGAGCATTGGTCTGTATTTTTCTTTTCTTGTGGTATTTTTGCTGGCTTTGGTATCTGGGTAATGCTGCCCTTGTTCAATGTATTAGAAAGTTTTCCTTCCACATTAAAAAACAATAAGCCTGGGCCGGGGATTTAGCTCAGTGGTTTCGCTGCCTGCTTCACAAGCGCAAGGACCCGAGTTCAATCCCCAGTACCAAAAAACAAAACAAAAAAAATAAATAAAATAAGCCTTTCTTGCAGGAGTGAGAATTGAACCTAGGGCCTCATGCATGCTAAACTCATGATCTAACACTGAGCTACACCCTTAATCCCTCCTGTTCTATTTTTGGAATAGTTTGAGTAGGATTGTTATTGACTCTTAAATGTTTCGTGCATTTCACCAATGAAGCTATCTATTCCTGGACATTATTACTATTATTATTATTTTTTTGGTACTGGGGATCAAACTCGGGACCTTGCGCTTGCGAGGCAGGCGCCTAAACTGGACATTATTTTTGTTGGGAAGATTTAACTACAGATTCTATCTGTTGTTATAGTTTTGAATCAGTTCTGTAATTTATATGTTTCTAGGAATTTCTCCATTTCATATAGATTATCTAACTTGTCATGTAATTATTCATAATTTCTCTTATGAATTTCTGTTTGAATTGATAGAATCTATTTCATTGAAACATTACAGCTTGGAACCAATTTAAAAATATTATCTCCTAATCTTAAAACTGGACATTTTCTTCTTCATAGGATGATATGCAATATTACTCTCACAAGTGCATTAAAGTTATGGTAAGAAAAATTAGAATTGATCATTTTTAAATATTTTGTCATTTACATATTCATTCAGTATTATCTATTGAGCAACTACTTGCTTATTAAAGTTCCCCGTACCTAACCCATCTTTCCACTTGGCCAAGTCAACAAATATTTTAGAACCTAATATGTATTAGGACATGATCTAAGTGCCAAGATGTACTAACCTAGTTTTGGGAGTTTAGGAAGGAAATGACATGTTAGTTGAGATATTACTTGTATAGGAGTTAGCTCGTTTGGGATATTGGTGGCAGGACAGACAATATTCCCATTAGAAAATAGCATGTTGGAAGGGCTTGAAGTGAAAAGAATGCAGTGTATAGAAAATGGAGTGTGTACAGACTAGGAAGAAGCACATTATAGCCACAGTAGAGGTTGAGACAAAGTAATGCGAAGTATGGTTGGAGCAGTAGACTAGTACAAAATCTGGTAGGGCCTTCAAGTCATACTAAAGATTTTTCACTTTATCCTATAGCCAATAAGAAGCATTTGAAGAATTCTAAGTCAGTGGTTGGCATGAACATATTTGCATTTTTAAATGATTGCCTTGGATGCAGATTGGAAAGTGGATTGGAGGAGGGCAAATATGAATGCAAAATATTGGACAGGAGGCTCCTGCAATAACCCTGACAAAGAGCTGATTGTAACTTGGACTAATATGGTGGTAGTGGGAAGGGACAAAAGTGGAAGATTAATGAGATATTTCAAACAGACTCAACAATGTTAGATTCAATGGAGGGTACGAAACAGTGGAGGCAAGGATGACTCCTAGATCTCTGGTTTATGCAACTGAGGAGACAGTGATCGTATAGAACAACAAGGCAATATTGCATGGTGACGGAATCCTGTAATCACAGCACTTGGAAGGCTGAGGAAGGAGGAATGTGAGTTTGTGATCTGCATAGGCTACATTCAAAGGAAGGCAATATTGGAACTAGAGGAGATTTAGAAAGATTTAGCACTGGAGCTGATATATTTGAGGTTCTTTGGGACCTCTAAATGGAGATGTTGGATATACTAGTTTGAACCTCATGATAAAAATCTGGGTTAGGGATACATATTTTGGAACCATCAGTAGATCATTATTTAAAGCTATGACATGTTAGGTAGCTTTTGTTACTGTGACAAAATACTTGAGAATATCAAATTAAAGGAAGTGTGATAGTTAAATGTATCAACTTGAGTAAGAAATGCCCAAATAAATTGGAGCAGCATAGTTCTGGGTGTGGCTGAAGGGTTCTACTGAATACAGAAGATACATCCTGTGTGTGAGTGGCACCAACCAATAGGCTTTTTGCCTAAATGCCAACAAAAGGGAAATGAAGGAAGGCTCACTTCTGTTTCTTCAGAGGAGCTCGTCTTCATCTTCACCTTCACCTTGGACATCATCTCCTGGCTTCTAGTGCAGACTTTTCAGCCTTCCAGAGCAGACCCTTCAGCCTCCTGATCCAGACTTGCACGGGACACTGCAGTGAGCACCATGCCTTTGGCTGGATCCTTCAGATCTCCAGCATACAGATAGCTCTTTTGCACTCTTTCATTCCTGACTCTGTGGGCGGCCATTGTAAGCCTATCTTGTAAATACTTATATATTTGTATATCTTGTATTAAACCTATTTCTCTAGTAAGCACTGACTGATACGGAAGGAAATATTTATTTTGGCTCACAGCTTAAGAGGTTTTGGTCCATGGTCAGCTGGCTCCATTACTTTTAGGATATGGTGAGACAGAACCTCATGGCAGCAGTGTGTGGCAGAGGAAAGTTGTTCACCTTTTGGAAACCAGGAAATAGAGAGGAGGGGGGAGATGCCAAAGAGAAAAGGGACTAAGAACAAAATATTTCCATCCTTTAAAGCCACACCCTCGGTGAGCTGCTTCATCCAATTGGCCCCACCTCCTAATAAGGTCATTGAGCTATAAACTCATTAATAAATTAACTCATTGATGAAGTTAGAACCCTCATGATCTAGTCACTTCCCCAAATCCCCACCTCTGAACATTTCTGCATTGGGGATCAAATACCTAAAATATGAGATTTTTGGAGAACAGTTTGGATCCAGTTCATAACATATTGAAATGAATGACATTACCTAGAGAGAGAGAGAGAGAGTATTGAAGAAAGCTTTAAAGATTACCAGGACTTAAACATCAGTCAGAAGAACCCAACGACTACAATGGGAGAGTGAGACAGACAGAAGGAAACTCAGAAGAGAGTTTAAGAAAAACCATAGAAAATAATAAGTCATATGCTGTCAAGTGGTCAGATTGAAAAGTGTCCTTTGGGTTACTGAAACTGAGATTGTTCACGAGTTTCTTATATTTGAAAGCAATTTCAGTGGAAAGAGGGGCGGGGTGCAATGAAGCCATGTTGTATTGTGTTGAAGAATGACTGAGAGCTGAGTACCTATAAATAGCACTATACATACAAGCTCAGTTCCTTGGGGGGGCATATTACCCTTTCTATGCCTTAATTCCTTCATTTGTAAAATGAGAATGCAATAATATCTGCCATATAGATTTGTTGTGCTGATTGCATTAATCAGTGTAAAGCACTTGGCACAGCATTGGAACATACTAAATGCTTAATAAATATTAGACCTCTTTATTCATAATAGTATATCATATATGTGACATTTTTAATGCAAAAATGTTCCTTAGGAATCTTACGCTCTTAATTTGTGTAATGTTCAGTTTAATATAATGATTAGTTAAAATAAATTATCTTACATAACAGAATATGTTTGACAGAATGGAAGTCATTTTAACTTATTTGATGATAGGAATTTCAAGGCTTATTGGTCTAACTTGCTGCAGCAGCACCAAGCAAAAGTTTATATTGTGTCAAAGTATCACTTCATTATTATAAGACTAATGTAAGTATAGGTTTGTCTTTAGTGTAGAAATGCTGACTTATCTAGGAGAATGATATGATGAGGTAGAAGGCTTTTTGCAAAAGCAACAAAATTCAATTAGAAAAGACTTAAACAAGAAGGAATACCGTATTTATTACTTCATATAGTAAGATAACCCAAGGAAAGGAAGTTCCAAGTTTGGTTAACTCATGGAGCATAACGCTAATTTTCTCATAAAGGTACATAAACGTGGGTCTGTTAGATCCATGTTTAGTTTTTAGAATATTTCTACTGATGAATTATTAATTTTAATTTTATGAGTTTTATTATATTAAACAATGAATACTTTACAGGAAAAAAAATCACAAAAATAATGTATTGAATGAACCTTATTTACACTTTCAGTTTCTCACACTAGAGAAATTATTTGGTATTTACACGTGTGTCCTATTTATTTCACTTAAGAGTATGGCCTCAATGTGCATCTATTTAGCTATAAATGTCTCTAGTTTCTCATTCTTTATGGCTGAGTAGTACTCCATTTTATAGAAAAACCACATCTTCTTTATTCAGTCTCCTGTTGATGGGCATTTGGGCTGTTTCCAAGTTTTAGCTATTACAAACTGTGCCGCTATAAACATGGGTGTGCATATATCACTGTGGTATGATTCTTTTAATTCTTTTGGAAAGATTTCCAGCAGGAGAATAGCTGGGTCAAATGGGACCTCTAAACCTAGTTTTTTGAGGTATCTCCATATCGATTTCCACAGTGGTTGCACAAGTCTGCACTCCCACCAGCAATGGAGGGTTCCTTTCTGCCCCCAGCCCCTGTGAAATAGGAAGAAAAGGTCTAAAGGAGTTGGGGAAGTGGGAAGGGTAGGGCAAAGGAAAGAAGGGAAAAGGGAAAATATGAGAAAAGGAAAAAATGGAAACAAAGTCTCTGTAAATAGGGAAGGGTAGAGGGGGTGAAGGGAGGGCAGGGAAATGGGGAAAAAATAAGAACTAAGATACATCATGTAAAGGTACAAGATCCGAACGATGAATGTAACTGTATTTTATAACTAAAATGTACCAATACACTTAATGAAAGAAAAAAAAAAGAGCATCAAAATTTTCAACGTGGACTGTTTTTTGGTATACAAAGTCTAAAAAAGAACAACAAAAGTAAATTCTTATATGAACTACAATGAAAATACCAACAGCACTTTACAAAAAAACCCCTTTACTTCAATTATCACACCTAAGTCAGTCTGCACGAATGACAACAGCTCATTCCATACACACGTATCACTTAGATTGACAGCACATGTGTTTTGCTTTCCTGGTTCTTTTGTAGGACATACTTGACATCTCATTGGTCTTGCTGTTTTGTCAGGAGTTTCTTATTATATTATACAATGTGCAGTTAACAGGAACATAAAATATCAATAAAAAGTATTAAATTCTTAATATGTATTGTACATATAGAATAGACATCAACATTTTCACATCAGCTGTGTACTTGCTTACAAAACCCAAAAGATAACATCATAAATAAAATCCTATGGAAACACAAACAAAAGTCTACCACAGAAATAATCTTTCCTTCAACTATCACACCCAAGGGAGTCTTCACACATGACAGCTGCATGTTCCATACACAAGTATTGCTTACACTGATAGCACATACGTTTTGTTCTCCTGTCCTGTCATGTAGGGCACAGTTGACATCTGTTTGGTTTTCTTGTTGTCGTAGTAGGTCTTTGGGATGCTGCACCTGCCTGTTCACATGTCAGCTCACCAGCGTGCTCCAAAATCTTTTTGCATAGTTCCCTGGGCAGAAATATTTTGTTTTTCCTCTGCTGTAAATGATCTCTTATTTGACTTCCAGTCCCAATCCTCTAAGAAAATTTATCTGTGATATTTGACACTTGTTATTTTCTTTGTAAACTATCAAACTATTTATGCCACACATGTTTTGGATGGAGTAAAGCACAACCATTGGCCAACGCTTTGTGTTTTGAATGACATAATAGTTGCTGCATAACTCATCAATAACATCTACTCCACCTTTGGTTTTGTTGTAGAAAGTTTCCATCTCAGCCTTCTTCTTTATTGAGGTTTCCCTATCAATATTTCCATCATGGTGCAATGTTGACATGAGTAGTACCAGTTTATTTTTCTTTGCCATATACAAGGCCAATGTAAATCTTTCTGATATCCAAAGATTGTACTATACAATTCTCTGTTTTGAAATTGCAACCTTTCATTGGGAATTTCTGTTTTGTTCTTGCATGCAGTTCCTGCACTGGTCAACTTGTGCTCTGTTACCAATTGTAACATCAACTGGAAACTGGTAAACCAAATACCAAATGTCACATTCTGATTAGTTTGGGAGATGGGAGCAACAAGTCTGTTCACAGCATCATTCAGTTTATTACTATATGAATAAGGACCTGATGGTTGAGTTCTAGGACAAATGTCCAAATTGAATGGCAGTGCTGGCATTCTGTCCAATACATTTCACCCCTGCCAAGACCCTTGCTATATTTTTGGACCTAGTTCTAACACTGGATCATTCCATTTGGTTGCATGGCCATTTTGCAACATTTCAACTCGTCAAATATGTACTCACATTGCTGTGTTCTTCATCATCTGAATCAAGGAAGTCTGCATTCCCTGTGTCTGCGTCAGTCAGTTCTTGGTCCATTTCAATGTCACAGGAACTTTCGCTCACATGGCCAATGTCAAAGTCGTCATCATCATCATCATCATCATAATCATCATCGTACACGCACACCACTCTTCTGTTATGCAAACATGTATTTTACCGTAATGGATCATCTTCATCATCCATGCATGAGTAATCTGATGATTCACTTTCGACTTCCTCCAAAACTTGCAAATCGGGTTTTTCATGTGCTATTGTACTGAATCGGGCTACTTCTACCAGAAAAATCAAAAGAAAAGTTTTTTAAACAAACCCTGGAGTGGTGTGCTTCTATTGGACTCTCTGTGTTTCTTAAGTAAGCATATGCAAAACCAGTTAAATGGAGCCTAATGTGGGTAAAAATCCCATTTTTTCACTTTTGCACACATGTACACACCTTGTTGTTCATCATGCCAAGGGGGTAAACACATACATTGCTTCCTGTATCCCTCAGGGAAAGGTACTGTGACACACAGCCAGCTACTATTATGCTAAAGTACAAATTTACAGTAGAAAAGGAAGGGATGGGTCCACTGGACCCAATGTCATGCTTGGTGGGTTCAGTGGCTCAGCAATGTCATCAGAAACCCAAGCTCTTTTCATTTTTTCACTTTCTTATTGTCAGCAGCCTCACTAACGAATGCCCCTAGTAATTGACCCAAGCCTCAAGATCTATGAGTAGTATGATTTCATATATATTATAGATGGCAACAAAGATATGTATCAATGTATTATTAACAGTTATCTCTAGAACATAAAATTATAGGAAGAATGTAACTTGTTTTGATCATTTCTATAGTACTTATATATTTTTCACAAAGTATGAAGAATAAAATATGGTTTCATTCCTAGCTAACGTATAACATTACAAAATAAAACCATTATTCCTGAAAAACATAAGTATTGAGGGATAGCATAAACTATATTTGAAGAGTCTTAGCTCATATTGAATTATCCTTAAAAATGATACTGATGGTACTTAGAGCAGTCAATTTCATAGAGACAGAAAGTAGAATGGTAGTTGCCAGGGGCTAGGAAGAAGAAGAAAGGAAGAGGTATTATTCAATAGTTATAAGTTTCAGTTTTGGAAGATGGAAAAAGTTCTGGTGATCCGTTGCACAATGTGCATGTATGTAAAATTATTGAATTGTACACTTAAACCTAGTTAAGATTATAAATTTAACCACAATTAAAATCTGTGCTACTTTCCATGTATTTTAGTATAGGTAAAACATATTTTAGAAAAAAACTCTGTGAGAAAAGGCATTAGAGAACCATGGATTTCATGGTCTCTACACACAAGATAAACATTTCTCAAGCATTGTAAAAAACAGTTATTTCACAATTATTTTGTTTAAGCATTATTTTCTTCACTGCTCTCAAGAGATTACTTCATTCCAGTCTTGACAAGCAGAAACCCAAGGGCCTCTCCAGACTATTGGGACTATGCCTTTCCTCTAAATCAGCCCTTCTGTCTCTTAAGAATTCTAAGATTGGCATGCCTGTTCCCCACCCCTCCACCAGGAATTCTCCTCCTGGCACTTTTGCTGAAACTGTGTGCAGCTGTAACATTTCTCCATCCCCACCTGCCCCCTCCTATTCCAAAAGAAGAAGCAGCAAAAATGTCTTATCTTCCTAGTGAAAGATTGTGCTTTTCTTGAGCAATTCATCTATTTTAATTTCATGGCTACTGATCTTTATCAGATTAGGCTTTGCTTTTCACATTGGCAGCTACAAACCCTAAATCCAGTAACAAGTGTATAATTCATTCCAGGCCTTGCTTTGTGCCCTGTCCATCCAGCCTGCATTCAATTCTTGTTAACTACCATTGTAAGCCATCTACAGTCATTTCTGGAACCAAGCAAAGACATTTCTAAACATAGCGTGCAAACCTTCATTTAGGATTTTCCAAATGTTTTGTCTCTGGTAACTACAGTTTAAAATGAGCTAAATATAGCAAACTTAGGAAGTTAAAATTATTTTTAAAAATTGAATGTCTACAATATTAATTTTGTGGTTTCTCTCGAATGGTGCATGTTGTTCTTTCCTCCTATCTTAATTTCTTCACTGGAAATAATTCTTGGGAATCAGTTTCCCCTGGAGTCCAGGTAAAAAACCCATCTTACCTCTGTCCCCCTCAGCTCACATGCACACACACATACACACACACATACACATACACACACACACACACCCCATGATATCAGTACTTGGGGTGGACTCTGGCTTCCTTCCAAAGACTTTTTCCCCCTAAAATGTAAGAGAAAGGCACAGTGAAAATTGTGCACAAAAGATACTAGAGAGTATTATTAACATCTCAAGAAATTCTATTTCTAAGGAAGAAAAGTTCCAAAGGGGTAGGGGTAGTGGGAGGCACAGGGGAAAGGAAAGAAGGGAAAGGAAAAAATGATGAGAAATGGAAATAAAGTCTTTGTAAATAGGGAAGGGTGGAGGGCATGAAGGGAGGGCTAGGAATGGGGAAAAAATAAGAAACAAGATGCATTATATAAAGGTACAATTCCCAATGAGAAATGTAATTGTGTTGTATGCCTACAATGTACCAATAAAAGAATTTAATAAAAAAAAAAGAAATTCTATTTCTATTTTAGTACATACTTTAATGTAGAAAAAATTATCTAAAGCAATCCCTTGCAAGCACCACCTGTATACTTAACCTTGGAGAAAATTCTCTTCCAGAAGCCTTGTTTTCTCCAACTAATTTCCTACACAGTTACTTAAAGAATCAGCTAATTGAACATTTGATCTACATTTTGTTAAATTAAAAAAACTTTCTTGTGGCTTATGATTCTGTAGCTCATGTTTAAATCCTACCCAATGTAGATATTTCACACTACAGCCCTGTCAATGTCATCAGTTTCAGTCAGGTGATCTTGTGATTTCCTGGATAAAGTCTTCCAAAGGGAAATTCTGAGTCTTTACCTGAAACTAAACTGGTTCCTTCCCGTCTTTTAAGTAGCGGTTAAAAGCAATCTCTTCCAGGATATCTTTCACAATTAGTTTAGAACAATTTGCCACATTATTGCAATTCCTTGTGAAAAAAATAACGTGTTTTATAATGCAGCTAAAGTACCACAATTTCTTTCTTTTTTTTTTTTTTTTTTGGTACCTGGGATCAAACTCGGGACCTTGCACTTTCGAGGCAAGCAGCGGAACCACTGAGCTAAATCCCCGGCCCAGTACCACAATTTCTATATAAAGAGTATATGTATATATTTAAATTTAGGTTAGCATGTCTCCTCAATTAGATTATAAATCTTAGTGTTTTATCATATATTGTGAGCTTTCTGGACATTTGAATGATGAAGGTATGAACATCAGTAGAGTGAATTAAATTTAATAAAATTCTCCCTGTTTAAAGAAATGTATATGTGCACACACATATAGTTGAGAGTTTGAGGAGGAGCAAAACAAAATGTTCAGATTCAGTTCATGTCACTGCACAACTTCTCAATGATTAGTGCTACTGAAGGAGAACACTGAGGATGAATATCCAAAACTGTGTATAAATCACACTTTCGCTTTGGAAGGTTATTTATTTTCATAATGTGCCTGGTTTTCCTTAACACACACTGGATGTCTCAAGGACAGGAAAATGGTTTATTTATCTGTGGATCCTCAAGACTTAGCACAATACTTTAGCACATAGTAGGTGCTCATTAAATAATTTTGAATGCACAATTCTGTGTACTTCTAAGATATACTATAATGTGAAAGTTTAATATGATAAATTCACTATCTAACATTTCCAAAAACAACCAGGGTACAGATAGAATGGGTAAATAAATTCTGAGAGTGATTTTCAAGTTCCATATTCACACTTAGCTTTAAATCCCTCCATTGTTTGTGCCCCTCTTGTATGGGTACTCATAAGCACTGAGAAAAGACCTAAAGGGAGAAAATAGCCTTGAAACAGAGAAAGGATTCAAACAAGTATCTTAGCAACCAAGAATGAAATGTGCTAAACTACTTGCAAGTGATTGCCTTAAGTCAATCCATATTATGAGAATTTGGTTTACCTGGCTAGATTCCAAGATATTTGATGAAGTTATTCTGTTTGTTTTGTTTTGTTTTGTTTTGTTTTTGTATGCTTGGCAAATTAGCTGCTGGTATAATGACTGTTTCAGCTGTTTGTTCTGGTAATGCCTCACTAAGCTTTAATGATGGGCTATAATGGGCGAGAAAAATGAGGTGATTTTAAGATGTTGTGCCTTAGGAAAGGTAGAGATAAAATATTTTATTGATGTTCTGTCCCATATTTCTTATGTTAAGTTATTTTATTATATTTTGAAACATATAGACATCTGATTTCAGTAATTTAGTGAAGAATTAATTGAATTTTTAAAAATTTGAATTTAACTCTTACCATTGCTGGCATACCTTAAGCACCCAATAAATATTTTCGGTAAGTCAACATTGCCGTGTTGTTTAGAACTAATAAGAAACATTAAAGCGTGCTTGATTTTTATGTTTTAAATTTCAGTTGTTTCTACTTCTATTTGTCCTTCTGCCAACTGCCTGCATCAAATTGAACAGGTAAGGAGAGCTTCAAAATTGACAGCTGTTCATTAACAAAAGTAAAATCTTATTTTATTTTTTAAAAAGACTTATGCTTTAGTAATTTCAAACCAGATCATGTTATTAAGTTTTTAATCCCAGGATTGGTTTCTTATGAAAACCAAACTACAAAACCTTCTATTTATTTGAATTACTATTTTAATGCATTGATAGTTTTCAGAAATACTACATACCGTTCTATCTTGAATCCAGCTTCTTTCTTCCAAGAGCCTCAGAGAAGAATGCTAGATATAAAAATTAATTTGGGGCTTCATAATAAACAGCTATCACTTTAAAAAAATTCTCAGATGAAGAATTTGTTTTTTGACAGATAAAATGGTGTTATGCAAGTGTTTTGTGTTAAGTTCTTAGTGATCTGAGTTCAAGGACACATTGTACCTCACTGGTTTATGTGTGCATGCATGTGTATGTGTGTGTATGTGTGTTTAATAGCACAAGCCAAGTACAGAATTAAATCTTTTAATTATCTGAGGATTAGCCACAGAACTCAAAAGATCAAATCACCACTCCACCACAGGTGGTAGGATTTTTCAGCCCCAGCTACAAGCAGACTTTTTTCAAGGAGCTGCTTAACAGTTTTAAGGCTTTTATTATTCACTTAGCACTATAATAGGTACTTTACATCTGTGGTCTCATTCAATCTCACAACTTTATACGGTCAGAGATTAAAGATGGGAGAAATGTAGTGATTTACCCAAAGTCCAGATTTCATGAATGTTAGAGCCAAGATGGAGCCCCAAATTACTAGATCCTTTCTGACTCCCTTTTGCCTATTTCAGTGGCACAAACCCTGTAACAGTTTTGTAATCCTAGTTGTTAGCTCTCCAACTCTTGCTTCCTTTTCCTCTTATTCTCTCTCTCTCCTGAACCATGCTTCCCTAAGGTTGAGGTTACCAACCACTAGGAAGAAAGTATGACAAAAATATTCTTTTTTTTATATATGACAAGATTTCTTTATTTATTTATTTTGCTTAAATTCTTTTATTGGTACATTTTAGGTATACAATACATTTACATTTATCATTGGGTGCTTGTACCTGTACATGATGTATCTTGGTTCTTATTTTTTCCCCATTACCTGTGCGCTCTTCACCCCCTCCACTCTTCCCTATTTACATAGACTTTGTTTCCATTTTTTTCTTTTCTTTATTTTTAGACTAAATAACATTCCATTATATAGTGTAAACAATCATTTCTTGTACTGATGGATGTGTAGTGTTTTTTTCCAATCTCTTGACTGTTAATTGAAATTTTAAAAATTCTTTTTACAGATACAACTTTTTTCTTTTTTATTGGTCTTTGCGAATACGAGGCTATTTTAGAGATTCTTAAAGAATGAAAGATCTTCAAACTAGAACTTAAAATAACCTCTGATATATCTGTGCACATTGTATCTTTGCTTCCTCTAAATTAAACTGAGAATATGAAAATTGACTGTGTGGTACTGTTTGTTCATGAAATTTGAAACAAAGTCTAATTGAACCTGTTAGTAATACAGGTTGTAAAGCAGCTTATTTCTATAGTGATGGAATATATGTTATAAACATTTAAAGTGAAAATCAAGTAGAAAATGAATGAGATAAGAAAATAGAAATAGCATTAATCTTCAACCTGAGTACTGATTAAATGGAAAATAATGACTTATTCTCAGCAATTTCATGGTCTAATAGATATCTTAAGTTGAATGTTTCTTTATATACATTATTTAACCATGACTTTTTTTGTTATTGAACTTAACCTTTTAAGTATAAAACAGAAATCTCTGGTTCTGTCCCCCATTAAATTCCTGAATGTTTCAGTAAAAATGAAAGAAATAATAATAGGTATATCAGGACTGTTTTGCACGTGAAATGAATTAATGTATATATGTTCCAGGCATACTGCATTAATGTTTTAATGGAAATTTTAAAACATATATATATATATATATATATATATATATATATATATAAATAGAACTCCCATATACCCAACACTCAAATTTAAAAATTATCCACATTTAAAAAATCATTTTTCAAAACAACAATAAAAAAATGAAATGTCACTTTGTCATCTAGCCCTTTCTATTTGGGGTAGGGAAGGAGGGAAAGTACTTTAAAGTAAATCCCTAACATATCTTTTTACTTAAGTTTATGGACATGAGAAAGACATCTTCACCGTACCATCAGTACATGTAACACATTAATTTCTTAATGTCATCTAAATTCATGTGAGATTTTTCCTGATTCTTGAAAATCCTTTTTTTTTTACTGATTCAAACACGATCAAACATGACATTTGGTTTGATATATCTTTTAGATCTCTATTTAAGGTAGCCTTTTCCTCCTGTTTTTTTTAATGCCATTTATTTATTGACAAAACCAGGCCATTTGTCCTGTAGAATGACCCACTTTTTGATTTTGCTTCCATGTGGTGTTGATATGTTTTTTATTCCTTGTATTTTCTGTAAATTGATTTTATGAAATTTGATTTTATTTTTAAAACCACACAGCTCCAAGTCAATGTTAGGTTCTGTGTTAACATTTAGGACAGTGTATGATTTAAATTGGACTTTTCCTATTAGACAGCTAATAAACAATTTCTTCTTAGCTGTAGTTATGAGCTGTTTTCTAGGTTAATTAGAGAGTTGAAGTTAATTTTACAAGCATATAATAACTCTTCCTAAGTATTCAGGCATTATTTTATTTGTGTAGTTTTCCTTTCCTAATAACAACTTAGCTTGCATTTCAAGAGATTTGAAAGCATTCAATCTATAGTTAATTATCTCCTAAAGTCTAAACATAAATATATGCTGGGCAGAAACAAGTTGTATATGAATTTCTCAAGCTGCTGTAACAAAATACCACAAACTGGATGTCTTAGACAACATAAATGTATTGTTTCACAGTTTTAGGGTCTAGAAGTTTAAAATCAAAGTGTTGGCAGGATTGGTTCCTCATGAGGGAAACCTGGCTAATGTTCTCATTTTCAACTGGCAAAATATTAGGCAAAATTCTGTTTCTGTTCCAGAAAAACTTGCTCTTTGTTCATTGATTGAATTACAAAATACCTTGAGCTTCTCACTCGATGAAAACATCTATATAAATATTAAATGGAAGAACTATGCTGACAATTACATTTTGCTGAAAAGATTTATTGTTATCCTGTTCTTCTAAAAGGTTGATTATCTTTTTAAAGTACCTTTCCCAGTTCCCCTCATTTTCCACAATGGTATGGAAACAGTAACAGTCACACTTTTAAGACTCAATCTTCAGTTTTTATTTTTCCACTGTGTTCAATTAGGCTTCTAATCCTATTAATTCTTCTTGACAATGTCCTCTCTGTTCTCACTGCCACTTTGTTCTTCTGTCCCTTGGGCCTTGATTACTGAGATAATATCCTAATAGATTTCCTATCTCTTCCAGTTTAATCTGACTTCCTCAATCAACACCAAGATAATTTTTAAAAATAACATCATGTTTTTCTTTCCTACACAAAAATTTCAGTGTCTTCCCATTCCCTATAAAATAATGAGAAGAACAGCTAATATAAATTGAGCACTTACCGTGTTCAGCACAGTATGATAAGAGCTGTATAACCTCCTGAATGTTCTCATTATTTTCACCTTCATATAGATAAATAAACCAAGGCTCAGGATTTGACAAAGTTCTGTTTTGCTCCAAAGCCTATGGTCCTAACAACTATGCTATTCTGCCCAAATTCTTCAATTATTTATGGTCTTTTAAATCTGGCCCTGATTTACCTCTCTGGCTTTATTTCTCATACTTTGTAGTACAAACTCTGTTTCAGCTAAGCTAGACTCACTATCTCCAAATCATCCATATTCTTTCCCTTCTCTGAACTTTCGTTCATATGGATTCTTTTGCTTTGAATATTCTCTGCTCCACTCTCTGTCCATATTTAAGCATCTTGGAAGACCTAGATCAAATTTTATTTCTTTCACACAATTCACACCACTCTTCTTTTATGGACTACCCAAAGCATTTATTATTTATACTATATACAACAATCTTAAAACTCTTTTGATCACACACCACATAAATTAAAAGTGTTTCAGCACTTGCCATATGTATGTGTGTGTATGTGTGTGTGTGTGTGCGTGTGTGTGTGTGTGCACGTGTGTGTATACATACATGTGCTGCATTTACTTATACATTTTGAACATAGACAACTGTGTCAGTATATTATGACTCATAGACTATATACAAAATAGAAAAATAAAAAAGATGAGTAAAGAAATATTTTTAGAAAATTTAAAACTTTTTAAACTATAGTTCATTATTGAGAGTAAACATGAATTTATATTTTCAATAGTGTTCATGATTTAAAATTATTTTAGCCAGCTCTTGATAGATTAAAGTGGCCCAGCATTATATCTTTTCACAGTGATGTGGCTAACATGAGTTTTGCTAGCAGTAGAACAAGTTTGATCTTTGCTATTTTCCCAGTATTTGCTGCAACTTGCATTACCGGTATTATCTTCTATCCAAGGTTTCTTTGTAGAAATATTCTTCTCCTCTCCCCTCTCCTTCCTCCTATTTTTTTCTCCTCCTCCTTCTTCTTCAGAGATGAGAGCTCACTGTGTTGCCCAGGCTGGTCCCAAACTCCTGGGCTCAAGTGATCCTCCTTCCTCAGCATTCCAAATAGCTAGAGCAACAGATGCTTACCACTGTGCCCAGCCTGTAAGAATCTTGTTAAGACACATGTCCATTTTGTGGGGAGTGGTTTAGTTAAAACTGGACATTATATCCACATATCTACTTAACTTGGTACGGGTAAACTTCAGTCAGGAGTAATAAGGTAAAGACCCTCCCAAAATGCTCTTCCATCACAAGATCTCTGGAATCTATAGGCTGTGTGAGTGCACCTGTGTTGGGAACAATTCTACATAATTTTGGGGAAAAATCATTTCACAATTAAATTATGATTAGTCCTAGTTTTCCTGCCTACAGGCTGGCTATGGCACATGGAGACATAACTCTATTTTCACCTCCAGTCACAGCTAAAACCTCAATGGTCCCACGATGGATGCTGTGACACTCCAGGGCAGGATTGCATCGGCTGAAGACATCCTGGGGAGGAACAAAATCTTCGTCTGCATAGTTCCTCATAGTTCTTGGATTATCGCTGCTGCTGCCCTCTGAGTCATCTATTACATTTGTTACTTCCGATGTACTGAATAAGGGTGCGATAAGCTCAAGGGCTTTCGTCTTTGCAGCCCAGAGCAGCATGGATCAGGTACAAAGCTCAGCTTCTTCTCTAAGTATCATTTTTCTATCTTTTCTGTCTAAATTAATTAATTCTCCTTGGGCTGTCGTGGTTCACAGGAGACTAGGACGTACTGCAGAAGTTCTAGTAACGTCCCCTTTCCCTGCCCCCTACACGCCTGTGTCAATCTGTATATCTAATATCAGAAAACCTTCATTTCTTATGCTCTTTAAATAAACATATATTTATAAATTGATATATAGCCATGTAAATTGAATTTCTGTTTTTGTCTTTTTGCTTCTCAGTGGATCATCTTGTGTACTACTTGGGCCATGTTCATACTGTGGAGAGCGTCAACTTCCTATATATAAAACTTGTCTCTCATGTATGATTTGAGGACTCTTGGGAAGGCTTATCTGCTTCCCCACAATGTTTGGGACCACATTTGTCCTACATTATTGGAGACATTTATTATGTATGGAATGTGTTTTTAAGCTTGCTTGGATGGATTTAAACTCTGCTTGTTTTTGTTTTACCCTTTAAGTTTTGTTTTGATTTGTTTTTTTGAGACAGAATTTTGCTAAATTGCCAAAGCTGGCCTTGAATTCATGATCCTTCTGCCCCAGCCTTCCAACTAGCTGGGATTATAGGCATGTGCCACCATGCCCAACCCCTTTTAACCTTTTAAAAGTGCACAATAAGCAGTGTTAAGAATATTCACAATGTTGGCCAAACAGCTCCATTTCTAGAACCATTTGCTCATCTTGAACATTCTCTATGTACTCATATGAACAATAACTCTCATTCTCACTACTTCTCTAACCCTACTCTGTGGCCTCTATTCTACTTTCTTTATAAATTTGACTACCTTATATAAATTGACTCATACAATGTTTGTCTGTATTTATTTTACTTAGCATGTTTTCAAGATTCATCCATGTTGTAGCATATGCCAGAACTTTATTTCCTTTTATGGCTGATTAAGTTCCATTATATGGATGTACCACCTTTTGTTATTAAAAATATATTATAGGAAAAGATACATTGCCATTAATTCCCCTCAAAATACTCTCCCTTGCTTTGGGCCACTTATGCCGTCTTTCTTACCATTTTCTGAAGCAGTCCTGGAAATCCTGCTTCTTGAGTGTCTTTATGATGTCTGATAAAAAAATGCAATGAATGCTGCTGCCAAGTGCCAAGCAACAGAAAGACCGGCTTGTAAAAACATTGTGCTGTGTCCTCATCCACCTTATTCACCTGACCTGGCACTGTGTGACTTCTGACTCTTCCCCAAAGTCAAATGACCATGAAAAGTAATTTTTTGCTTTGTTTCTATCTTTTTTATTGGTTATAAAATAATGTTTCTTATTTTGGCAGATTCACACATACACATAATATACTGTAGTTATTTTCATCCTCACATCAAACCCCTTGTGCCACAGTTTCACATTTTTGAGGGGTTTCAATGCATATAATGTATTTTGTTCATACCCGCTCCCATTACCTGCCCTTATAGCCAAGCATGGTGGTGCATGCCTGTAATCATAGCACTCAGGAGGCTGAGGCAGAAGGATAACAGTGAGTTTGAGGCCAGCTTGGGCTACATAGTGAGTTCAAGGCCAGCCTGAACTACATAGTGAGAGCAAAGGTACTTTTCTCTATTGGCAGAAATAAGTATAATTTTAGATTTTTCTTTTTATACCAGGGATCAAACTTGGGACCTTGCAGTTTTGAGGCAGGCGCCAGAACCACTGAGCTAAATCCCTGGCCTTTTAGATCATTTTTATAAAATAGGTAAAATCAAGTGTTATACAAAAAATTGTTTTTCAATGATCTATTTATTTAAAGTATATTTGATCAGTTACTATAGGTCCTTCACCCAAAGGGAAATATTTATAAATACATATAGAAATCTATAAAGTTCTAAGAAAGTTAATGCCAGGTTTGTCAGCTATTATGATTTTCATTATATAAGTATGATTCATCAAGCTAGCTGCTTTAAATACTTACTGAAATAAAGTAGGAAATGGATGAATGAATGAACAAATAGAGTGAGTTGGTCATCAAATATTTTCCTGAATCTCAATCCCTACCCCATTACCACACATACATACATTGATATCTTATGAATAAATTGACACAAATTAGATTGACTTGCAACACTAATAATATATGTGAAGGTATATGTTCTTTTTGATTAAATGTATGAAAAAGGACCTACCTACCAAGTGGTAAAAGGGCAGTGGAAAGAACAGGATTATCTTTTTAAAACGTCCACATTCCTGGATCCTACCTTCAATACTACCTTACTAAGTGATGTTCCTTCCTTTATAAATACCACTATTGAATTATATGCATAGTACAAAGTTTAACTACAGCAGAGAAGAAGAAATGGGTTATTAGAAGGGAGATTATGTTTTAAAATATGTGCCTGTGCTGGGGATTTAGCTCAGTGGCATTGCACCTGCCTGGCAAGCACAAGGTCCCGAGTTTGATTCCCGGTATCAAAAATTATAATAATAGTAAAATAAAATAAAATATGTGACTGTGAAAACCTCATTATGGTGAAAAAGAGGAAGAAGAAACTATAGGGAAAGAAGTTGAAATATACTTTAATGAGGTGGGCGTGATGGTACATGCTGTAATCCCAGCACTTGGGAGGTTGAAGCACGTGGATCACTATGACTTTAAGGCCAGCCTGGCCTACATAGTGAATTCAAGGCCAGCCTGAACTACACATCAAGACTGTGTCAAAAAGCAAAAAAAGAAATACACTTCAATGATTTGTGTATTTTGGATTAATTATTGGCAATCTTCCTAACAATGTACCAAATTCAATATGTACTTTTTGTATTCTAAGACTAAGACTAGACAAATTCTGGAACATACTCTCTCTAAACTAAACTAAGTACTGTACATTGTTTTATGAAGATCCATCAATGACTAAAATTAAGGGTCTTTTGCCTGTGCTGTGAAGTTTGGGCTAGTATTAAAAAAATTCACACATATCAGCCGTTTAAGTGCTGTCAGGGAACGGGTATGGGGTCACATACCTATAATCCTAGCCTTCTGTGAGCTTGAACCAGGAGGATCACAAGTTTGAGTTCATCCTGAGCAGTTTAGTGACTTAGCAAGACCATATCTCAAATTTAAAAGGGTTGGGATATAGCTCAGTGGGAAGGCCAGTTCAATCCCCAGTACCACCAAGAAAAAACAAAACCTTTAGGAATTTGAGGTGACTTCAGTGTTTAAAACACAATATGCTTAGGACTGGGGATGTGGCTCAAGGATGGAGCAATTGCTTAGTATGTGTACAGATCCTGGGTTTGATTCCCAGCACCATCAAAACTTGTTCTTGATTGTTGAATTTTGAGACAGTAGATTTGGTCTCTGTTCAGTGTCCTAGTAGATGTGATGTGTCTCACACAGACCACTCAGACCTGGTTTTCAGATGCTCTGTAGAATGAGTGCCTTGTTTCTTTGAGGTGTCCCTAAGGGAATTCTGAATTCTATTTCTACCTCTCTCATCTATAGTCTAAGGCAGACCGTTCCTAGCATACCCCGTACACATCTGGTAAAATTTCACCCAGCATTCTTGATTAGATGCAATATCAGATAAATCAAATCTAATCAATATATTTTGGAATATGAACATTCATTTGGGAAACAACAACCTGTGTCCTATTAGGGGACCATTAACAGAAATAGCATGTAAGGAAAGATGGTATAAAAAGAAAAAGGAAGTCTTTTCCTACACCAATGTCTTCAAGACTTCTACCTAACCTCTCTTCCAGCCAGTTTAGTGTTTCTGTTTTAATATTTAGATCTTTAATCCATTTCAATTTTAGTTCAGTGCATGGTGAGAGATACAGGTCTAGTTTTAATCTTTGGCAAGTTGAAAGCCAATTTTTCCAGCACCATTTATTAAAGAGGCTATCTTTCCTCCAGTGAGGGTGTTTGGCTCCTTTATCAAAGACAAGGTTAAAAAAAAAAAAAAAGAAGATGAGGTGGCTGAGTGTGTCTGGAGTTGTTTCTGCATGTTCTAGTCTGTTCCACTTGTCCTCCGGTCTGTTTCTTTGCCAGTACCATGCTGTTTTGATCACAGTAGCTTTGTAGTATCGCTTCAAGTTGGGTATTGTGATACCCCCAGCCATGGCTCTGTTTCCCAGAATTGCTTTTGCTATTCTAGGTCTCTTCTGGTTCCAAATGAATTTTTGGATTGTTTTCACAAGGTCTGTGAAGTATGCTGCAGGAATTTCAATTGGGCTTGCATTGAATCTATATACCAGTTTTGGAAGCATGGCCATTTTCACTATATTGGTTCTTCCTACACAAGAGCAAGAGATATCTTTTCATTTTCTGAACAATCTCAGTCGCACGTGAACTACCACAAAGAATCAACAAGTGGGAACTCTTCTTATTAAAAAGCTTCTGCACAGCAAGAGAAACCATCAACAGCATAAGGAGACAACCCACAACGTGGGAAAAAATTTTTACCAGCTGTTCCTCAGATAAAGGTCTATTATCTAGAATATAGAAAGAACTTTAAAAAAATCAGACCTCCCAAATTTAAAGACCCAATCCAAAAATGAGCACCTGAAATGAACAGACATTTCTCAGGCAAAGAAGTAGAAATAGCAAATAAACCTATGAAAAAACTGTTCAACATCTCTGGTCATTTGGGAGATGCAAATGAAAACAATGCTGAGATTCCATCTCACTCCAGAAAGCATGGCTGCTATCATCAAATCAATCAATAACAAATACTGGTGGGGCTGTGGGGGAAAAGGAACCCTTCTCCATTGTTGGTGGGAGTGTAGACTGGTGCAAGCACTGTGGAAATCAGTATGGAGACACCTCAAAGAACTAGGATTAGAGGTCCCATTTGACCCCACTATTCCCCTGCTGGGTATCTTCCAAAAAAGAACTAAAAGAATCATATCACAGCGATGTATGTGCACCCATGTTCATAGTACCACAGTTTGTAATAGCTGAAATTTGGAAACAGCCCAATTGCCCACCAACTGGAGACTGGATAAAGAAAATGTGTTTTTTTAAATAAAATGGAGTGCTACTCAGCCATAAAGAGTGAGAAACTAGAGACATTTATAGCTAAATGAATGCACATTGAGGCTATACTCTTTTTTTCCTTAAATTCTTTTATTGGTACATTTTAGGTATATAATACGTTTACATTTATCATCGGGTGCTTGTACCTGTACATGATGTATCTTGGTTCTTATTTTTTCCCCATTACCTGTGTGCCCTTCACCCACTCCACCCTTCCCTATTTACATAGACTTCGTTTCCATTTTTTTTCTTTTCTCATAATTTTTCCTTTCCCTTCTTTCCTTTCCCCTTACCCTCCCACCACCCCTACCCCTTTGGACCTTTTTTCCTATTTCAAATTATCAATTATTCAATTTAATCATTTTAATCCTTATTTACACTTTCAGTTTCTCACACCAGAGAAACTATTCAGTATTTACACATGTGTGTCCTATTAGGTGTGAGAAACTGAAAGTGTAAATAAGAATCAAAAGGAATAATACATAATGTGAAATAGGAAGAAAAGTTCCAGAGGGGGAGAGAAAGTGGGAGGGTCAGGGGAAAGGAAAGAAGGGAATGGAATTAATACGAGAAAGGGAAAAAATGGAAACAAAGTCTTCATAAATAGGGAGGGGTGGAGGGGTTGAAGGGAGGGCAGGTGAAGGGGGAAAAAAAGAACCAAGATATGTCATGTATAGGTACAAATTCCCAATGATGAATGTCATCGTATGGTGTACCCAAAATGTACCAATAAAATTCATGAAAAAAATAAAAGAAAGAAAGAAAAAGGAAGGTGTAATGGAGGGAGCTAAAAAGAACAAGGACTCTAAAATTTCGGAGGCATGCGAGCTAAAGCTCATAGCCTCCAAATGTAGGAAGGCATATTGTATGCCCTAAGCAGCAGTTGCTTCCATTAGGTGTGAGCAAGAGCAAATAAGCCTTCAGGTGAGACTTCTACAAAACTTGCAGAAATGATGGCACTGTCAGTACCATTGCACTAGCAATGATGGTTCCGAGGAATTTGTTTTGATTTGTTATGTTCTTAATTTAAACAAAAAAAGGAAAGTATTTTTTATAGTAGTATAAATGTAATCTGGCAGGGGACAAGATATATCAGACTTCTTTACAGGTTTATGAACCTTGATCGTGCTCCTAGGGAAAGACTATAGAATCTCTGCCTCTGGGACTATTTTGTAATGGTGGGGTTAATGTTTTATCAGATAAATGTACTCTATCCCAGAAGGTATAAGCTTGAAAGTCTGCATTTCTCATGGCCCAACATTGTTATCCTATGAATGTGAAACATTGTACAGATTTTAACATTTCCTTCAAGGCAAAAATTATTGCAATGCAATTTTTTGAGATTAAATGTTTCTTCTTATTAAAAGTATATTTCTTTTGTTCATTGTGTTATAAAAGAATTTATCTATTTAGTTCACTGTGTGTGTTCAGCAAAATATAGCAGCAACCTAAAGCTTTAAAATAATGAATGAGATTAAAACTCATTAAGCAACACGACTACATAGGTATGTAAAATCGTGTTGTAGAATTTTGCTAATAAGAAAAAAATTAAATTGTTAAAAAGAAAAACTAGATTAAATATCATTATTGTATACAGTATAAACCCAAATTTTAAAAAATATCATATATACACACATATTTAGAGATTACTGAAGAGTGATTACCTCTGGATAGTGATGATTTAAGACTTTTTTCTTTTATGTTTTTCTGTATTATAAATTAATTGCAATGAACAAATAGTGCTTTTGCAATTAAAAGCATAATAAACATGTTGAATAGGATGTGTCTCCCTTGATCTGCTGTTTCCTCATATGTAGTTAAAATAGCTTGGAGATCAGCCACAGAGGTTTTTGCAAGGCACCACTAATATATTTGCTTGGGAGACTTCCCAGCTGTTAGAAAGAGTGTGTGGTAGTAGCATGTAGTTTTTGACATTAATTGGCCATTTTCATTTGGTTTTTATGTCTACTTTTGTGATAATTTTTAGAAGCATGGCATATTATTAAATATATTTAGAAGTTATAAAACTAATATCCCAAATAGATACCATCAACTTTACTACTTTTCTTTAACGTGTGTGTGAGTGTGTGTGTGTGTGTGTGTGTAATATTTTATAGTGTGGATACATTTTTCAAAGACAAGTTTGGCTTTAGATTAAGAAGTATTAGAGGTGAATGTGATCATTGTGTATATCTAAATTGTACCAATAACCTTAATTAATGATAACAAAGAAATATTAGGGAAATACACAAAAATGCATGCTTAGAGCTAGGGATATAGCTCAGCAGTCAAGTGCTTGCTTAGCAAATAGATGATCCTAGATTCAATCCTGAAAATCATAGAAAGAATTGCATGTTTAGAAAAAAGTCATCTTCTGCTGTAGTACTTTTTTTACTTTGGAGTTTTATTGCTTTGTTGGTTGAGAGTATTAGTGAAAATATGCCTAAGAAAGCACATTTTAATAATCAAAATATGATTCTAGATAGTAGACTTTTGTCTGAGGAAGAGCAGGTGAAGATTTTTTCCCACATTGTGGGTTGTCTCTTCACACTGTTGGTGGTTTCTCTTGCTGTGCAGAAGCTTTTTAATAAGAAGAGATCCCACTTGTTGATTGTTTGTGCTAGTACACGGGCAACTGAGGTTTTGTTCATAAAATCTTTTCCTACACCAATGTCTTCAAGGGTTCTACCTAACCTCTGTTCCAGCCGGTTCAGTGTTTCTGTTTTAATATTTAGATCTTTAATCCAACTTGATTTTAGTTTAGTGCATGGTGAGAGATATAGGTCTAGTTTTAATCTTTGGCAAGTTGAAACCCAATTTTTCCAGCACCATTTATTAAAGAGGCTATCTTTCCTGCAGTGAGGATGTTTGGCTCCTTTGTCGAAGATGAGGTTGCTGAGTATGTCTGGCATTGTTTCTGCATCTTCTAATCTGTTCCACTTGTCCTCAGGTCTGTTTCCTTGCCAGTACCATGATGTTTTTATTACAGTAGCTTTTTTGTATAGTTTCAAGTTGGGGGTTGTGATACCCCCTGCCATGTCTCTGTTGCTTAGAATTGCTTTTGCTATTCTGGGTCTCTTCTTGTTCCAAATGAATTTTTGGATTGTTTTCTCAAGGTCTATGAAGTATGCTGCTGGGATTTCAATTGGGATTGCATTGAATCTATAGAGCAGTTTAGGAAGTATGGCCATTTTCACTATGCTGATCCTTCCTACTCAGGAGCAAGCAATGTCTTTCCATTTTCTGATAACGTCTTCAATCTCTCTTTTTTTAGAGTGCTATAATTTTCAGAGAAGAGGTCTTTGATTTCTTTTGTTAGGTTGACTCTTAGGTATTTCAGTGTTTTGGATGCTATTGTGAAAGGAATTATTTGCCCTATTTTTATCTCAGTGAGTCTGTTGTTCATGTAGAGGAAAGCTATTGATTTTTGTGTGTTGACCTTGTATCCAGCTATTTTACTGAATTTGGGTATTAAGCCTAGAAAACTTTTGGTGGAGTTCTTGGGGTCTTCTATATAGAGTATCATGTCATCTGCAAATAATGACAATTTGACTTCTTCATTTCCTATCTTTATTCTTTTTCTTTCTTTCTCTTGTCTAATTGCCGTGGCTAATGTTTCCAGAACTATATCGAACAAGAGTGGTGATAGTGGACATCCTTGTCTTGTTCCTGATTTGAGTGTGAAGGATTTCAGGTTTTGACCATTTAGTATGATATTGGCTATTGGTTTCTCATAGATGGCTTTTATCAGACTGAGGTAGAGACCGTCTATTCCAATTTTTTGTTGGGTTTGTATCATAAATGTGTGTTGGATTTTGTCAAATGCTTTTTCTACATCTATTGAGATGATCATGGGGTTTTTGTCCTTGGCTCTATTGATATAGTGTATTACATTGATTGATTTGCATATGTTGAACCATCCCTGCGACACTGGGATGAATCTCACTTGGTCAGGGTGTATGATCTTCTTGATGATCTTCTGTATTCTATTTGCCAGTATCTTATTGAGGAGTTCTGCATCTATGTTCATTAGTGAGATTGGCCTATAGTTCTCTTTTTCGGTTGGGTCTTTCTCTGCTTTGGGGATCAAGGTGATGCTTGCTTCCAGGAATGAATTTGGGAGTATTGCTTCCCTTTCAATTTCATTGAAGAGTTTAAACAGTAGTGGCAGTAGTTCCTCTCTAAATGTCTTGTAGAATTTAGCAGTGAAGCCATCAGGACCTGGGCTTTTCTTAGTTGGCAAGTTTTTAATTACATTTTCAATTTAATTAATTGATATTGGGTGGTTTAGAATTTTTAGGTCTTCTTTGTTCAGCTTTGGTAATTCATAGGTATCTAGGAATCTGTCCTTTTAATACATATTAAAAGGATATTTTTTTCTATTTATTGTTACTTTTGTTTTTGTTGTACTCCTTTTGTAAAACAGCACTTTTAACAAGTGCCAGGGTTTTTTTTTAACATGTGTTCTCTTTAATTGAAGGATTACTCAATGAATTTTAAGTACATAAAGTCACTAATTTTAAATGTGTTTTAAAATACATGTGACTATATCAGTTTACAACAGTAAAATTACCACCATATCAAGATATTGAACAAAAATCTTACATAAGTTCCTTGTTACCTCTTAAATGTGAAATTTTTTATAACATCCTTATTGCTCCCTAATAATTTACTTTGCATTTCTGTGACCTGAAGTTTCTATTATCTTTAAAACCTCCTCCCCTTTTTTGGGGGTACCTGGGATCGAACTTAGGACCTTGTGCTTGCGAGGCAGGTGGTGGAACCACTGAGCTAAATCCCCGGCCCTAAACCCCTTTGTTTTTTTTATACAAATGTGAGTATCTTGAATCAGAGATTGCTTTTCTTTAACTCAGTTTGGAAGTTATTAATTGGAAACTCAACCAGTTTATGAGTATAATTAACCTCTATCTCTGTCAATGACTTTTATGCAAATTTTAACACTTCCTTAGTATTTCTCTTTTGCTTTTTCTTGAATTTTCACTTGTTTTCCACTCCAGAAAGTTGAAATGTGTATAATCTATTTGTGTCCACAATTCAATGACAAGTTGACTTATATGAACTACCATCTGATGCAGTAATTATTAGTTTTCCCAAGTAGTATCTCAAACATGTCCACCTCTCTCCAGCCTCTATTTTTGAAATTTTCTCCTTACATTATCAACATTAGCATTATGAACTTGTTAGGTTTTTGTTCTGTTTTTTGTTTCTAGTACCAGGAATTGAACTCAAGACCTTGTGCTTGCCCGGCAAGTGCAGCCCGGCTGAGCTAGATCCCCGGCACTTGATAGGATTTTTGAGGAAATATAACTTTACCATTTTCCAGTTTTGTTAGATTAACATTTAAAATGTGTTTTCTGTACTTGTCCTTCCCACAGTGACAAAGCACTTTTATTTAACATACATTTGGCTTAACAACATACATCTTTATAAAATTATATGGCAAAAACAAAACAGTATTTATTTCCCCAATATATTGAATAGTTATGCACCTTGACAGTTTAAAACTACATTAACTGAAAATTTTAGATCTAGCTTACAAATCTAGTTTGCTTTTAGGTTTATTGTCCTATATGTAACAATTTTAGGCTTCCATTTCTTAACTCGTTTTAACCATCAATTTTTTCATACAATTATCTCCCTACTCTTTAATTTTTCTGTTGGCTGCAGTAAATCATTCAGCAAAATTTCCAGAGAAGGTTCTTGGTCGATACACTTTCTTAACCCCCTGCTATTTGAGAATGTCTTCCAGTTGCCTTCATACACAAATACTAACTTGGGAGAGTATATAATTCTTGGTTCAAAACTATTTTCCCTTAAAACTCTGTAAATGTTGTTCCATTGTTTTCTGACATTTAGAATTGTAAGAGAAAAATCTGAGGTCAGTCTGACTTTTGCCCTTTATAGGTAACCTGTTTTCTCTGTCTAGATACTTGCAAATTTTTTTCTTTATCCTTGAAATTTCAAAACATCACGAGGCTATACCTAGGTATTGTTTTCTTTTCATTAAATTGTAAAGGTACCCTGTGAGCCTTCTTCACAGGCCTACTTCATTCTTGAATTCTGGAAAGTTTTCTTCATATAGCCCTATAATTATTGTTTCAGCTTTATTTATTTTGTCCTCTGTTTCAGTCATTCCTATTATATGTAGATTGTGTCTCCTGGACAGGCCCTGTACATCTTGCTTTTTCTCTTCTTTTCTCAATTTAATTTATTTGACCTTTCCCTCTGCACTCTGTGAGAATTTCTCTTGCTTTTCATTTACTTCAGAAATTTCATTTTGTAACCAACCCTTCTTAATGTGCTTCCTTTAAATGGAAGGCCAGGATCTCTTCCATGTGGTCACACACCACCTGCTCTGTAATTAAGCCCACGCAGGTAATGACCTCTCTTGTAAAATGTTCAATACTTTTTAAATGATTGCTGTAGACTGGTACATCATTATCAAGAGGAGGCATTTTCTTGATTATTTAGCTCTCTTCCTTTTTTCTGAACTGCAATCATAAGATCTTTTCCAGGGCTTTTTAAATTGGGGTCCAAATATGTGATCTTCTCAAGCACTGAAGTAGAACAACCCACAGGTGCTAGTTTTGTGTGACATGTAGTTTGCATCGCTACACAGGCAAAGCAGAGTGCACAGAGAGATTTCTTAAATTCTGTTATAAGTAAGTGGCATTTTCTTCTCTGAGTCTATCTCCCGTTACTCTTCATGGAAACAACATCAGTGCTGGATCTCATAATTCACCAGCTAAAATAAGAACTATGTTGAAGGTACAGTCATATATCTGTAACCTGCTAATGTCTAGAAAATGCTTCACTTGGACTACTTTTTAATAACTGAGAGCTTGCTGGGCGTGGTGGTGCATGCTTGTAATCCTAGCACTCAGGAGACCGAGGTAGGAGGATCACTGCCAGTTCAAGGCCAGCCTGGGCTCCATAGTTAGTTTAAGGTCAGCCTAAACTACATAGCGAGATCTTGTCTCAAAAAACAAACAAATAAAATATAACTGAGAAATCTACTTATTTGTAAGACTAAATAATAAATGAAAATAATATGTATATACAACAATAAATTTTGATGGCATATACCTGTCTAATTAATCAACAAGGTAAAATGATTTTTAAAAATTTTGCGTTTAGGACTGGGGATGTATTTCATTGGTGCAGCACCTGCCTGGCAAGCCTGAAGCCCTGAGTTTGATTCCTGGTACCAAAAATAAATAAGTAGGTAAATAAATAAATGCACTTAATGGATATACTAGTTTTAATAATATTTTCAGTAATTGCTAGCTTCTCCTTGGTAAAGAAAAGTCACCTATCCAAAAGCAATTTTAAAAACTAAACCAATTATACTGTACTGATCAAAACATTGCCTATTTTGCAAATGAATCTTTGGGTGTTTAATTTGTTGGGATGGAGTACTTAGAGGAAGTGCAAGATGAATAAAAATTAATTGAATGAAAAGAAAATAATACATAATTGGGGCTTCACTCAATTTGTACTCAACCTGATTAGCCTGATCAATTTTGTATTCTAATTAAATGTGGAAAAAATATAATGTTGATAAATTGTAGCCTTTTATAGTTTTGTGAATTACCTTTTATTCATCTTCATGACTACTGATTTGATTAAACATAGTCTTAATACATTAGGGCTTTTCTGCTAGAATCATGTGCTTTGAATTGTTCCCAAAGGTCTGTAAATGTTTGTGTAAACCCCAATTTTCTACTCAAAAGCCTGAAGGAAAAAATCATATATTAAAAAAACTAAATCAAAGTAAATGCTTTAAATAATTGGAGTAATATTAACATTTTGAAAAATAGAAATGTATTCTTATGAATTGAAGCTGAGAATTGATTTAAATTGCCTCAGCTAATAAAACAGGCTCAATTATCTAAAATATTAACAAAAGTTTCTTTTCCTTGTCATTGAAAATAATCAGAATGATAAAAATCTGGTGTACATATGTCCAATCATAGGGAAAAGATAATGGCACTAAGAAATTTTTGACAGTGACCCTGATGAAATTAATCAGAACAGATATATAAGTGGGGGAAGTTTCTATTCAACTATGAAGAGATGGAACTGAATATTTATGAGATAGATGAATGAGATCATGATGGTCTCTTGAAATGGAGAGAGGATTTTGTAAATTGGCTAAGGACAAGCAAACTGTAAATATTATCTTTGTTACTCAGCTTCTTTACTTGCCAGAACTTTAGATCACCAATTTTGAACACATGCAGGGGCTCTCATGGACTGAGTTGTGGTTGCAGTGATATTTCTTGCTGAAGTTGTAGATCATGGACAGACCAATAGTTTCACATGCATTATTGACACTTTAAGTAAAAGGAGTTTCAGAGTACAATGACTGAAAACTTCAAGTACAAAGACTATAAGGATGGAGAAAGTAAACAACGGGGGTGAGCCTACTACTCAGTTGTATAACAGACTTTGAAATCTTGGTAATCTTGATCGTCTCAATGCAGTTTTCTCATCTCATGCAATTCTTTTGTTCTGTTCAGTTAGTTTTATTTCAATGGTACACTAGGATGCCATAACTCACTATAACATGCCCAAATTCAAAGATTACATGGCTGGTTCTCTAGTCCTTTGCCTTTTGAGCTTCTGTTTTGGGAGGATCCATTTCTTAAATGACTTTCTATTTATTGATTTTCAGATCAAAGCAGTTGTAACTTTGACATGATGTTTTGTGCTTGATTTCTTTCAAAAAATTATGGTAAGGCTGTATTTTGTCACCCAAAACATGTTGAAGAATTGTCATATCTCTTCTCCATAGAGGACATGTGTTAAGTTTTAAGTGCTGCTATAACAAAGTACACAAATCAGGTGGCTGAAAACAGTGAACATTTTTTTTTCTCTCATACTTCTGGAGGCTAGAAATCCAAGATCAAGGTATTGATATAGTCGGGTTCTTTTGGAGGTTCTGAGAATCTGTCCTAGCTGCTGGCGATTGCTGGCAATCCTTCTAATGAAGTCACTAGTCACTGGATTTACAGCTGCCCAATCTTTCATCTTAATTTGATTTCATCTACAGAGACTTTATTTCCAGATAATATCAAATCCACAAGTACTGAGAGTTAGGACTAATCTCTTTGGGAGCACAATTTATCACACAATAGTATAATTTTAGAATTTTGATTTTACTTGTTTCATTTTTATTCAGTTGTTTTTTGAAGTTTTCCTATAACTCACCTCAAAAGCATGAGAACAGCTGGGCATGGTGGTCATGCCTATAATCTCAGCACTCAGGAGGCTGAGGCAGGAGGATTACCACAAATTTGAGGCCAGCCTGGGCTACATAATGTGTTCAAGGCCAGGCTGAATTACATATTCAGACCCTATCTCAAAAAAATTAAAACAAAAAACATGACAACAAAATGGCTGTATTATACATAAGTATTTGTATGTCTTTTGATATGTCTGTATCTACAAAATGTGCTAATTTTCATATTGTCAATAATAGGATGGATGAAAAAGGAAATATGATTTTGAAATGTTTTGGGGTATCATTTTAAGCCTGAGATATGTGTTTAATTAAGTATTCATATTTTAGTCATACCTTTATAAAACAGGAATACTCCAAATTCACCCTAACAATTTACTGAGATTCAATAAGAGAACTTACTGTAGAAATGAGTTGGAGTCTCAGATCAGTAAAAAAATATGGTTCTTAAAATTTATGGTAATGCTTACTAACGAAACTGGTAATTTCAAGTGTATTCAATAATATCTAATGAGTACTTTTTGTTTATAGGATCCATACTAAAAATATAATATACAACAATGAGTAAGGCACCATCCCTATCTTTAAGCAAGAAGTAAAACATATCATTGATACAAGGCAGTATATGATAACTAAAAATACATATGAAGGGGCCGGGGATTTAGCTCAGTGGTTTCGCTGCCTGCTGTGCAAGCGCAAAGACCCAAGTTCGATCCCCAGTACCAAAAAAAAAAAATATGAAAAGGCCCCTGTAAGGTAAAATTGGAATCATAGAATCTTAGAATTAAAGGATTTTTGAAGTCTTTAAATCTACCTCTCGCCAGGCATGGTGGCTCATGCCTGTAATCCCAAAATTTACAAGGTTGAGGCAGGAGGATTGTCATGAGTTGGAGGCCCTTGTGAACTAATTGCGAGATCCAGTCTCAAAAAAATGAAACAAAACAAAATAAAAACAAAAACAAATCTACCTCTCAATTCAGGAATCCTTTTAAGAATTCCAAATGGATTATGTTTTAGCCTTAGTTGGAAATCTCGTAGTAATGAATTGACTACCTCATAATTGTTCATTCTATTGCTGAATGACTCTCACACTTAGAAAAATCCTACATTAAAAGGGGGTGGATTTAGAGCAGTGAAGGTGAACCTTTTAGAGCTTTCAGTTATACAAACAATCCACATGCACGCCACAGGTTCACCAGCACTGGTTTAGAGTTTGTGTCCAGGTGACTTGTTTCATTGGCTCTCTTTTTTTAATTTTATTTTTTATTAAATTCTTTTATTGGTACATTTTGGGTATACAACACAATTACATTTCTCATTGGGAATTGTACCTTTACATAATGCATCTTGGTTCTTATTTTTTCCCCATTCCTAGCCCTCCCTCCACCCCCTCCACCCTTCCCTATTTACAAAGACTTTATTTCCATTTTTTCCATTTCTCATCATTTTTCTTTTCCCTTCTTTCCTTTCCCCTGCCCCTCCCACTACCCCTACCCCTTTGGACCTTTTCTTCCTAGTTTGCATTATCGATTATTCATTCTAATCATTGGTACATTTTAGGTATACAATATAATGACATTCATCATTGGAAATTTGCACTTTTACATAGACTCTCTTGGTTCTTATTTTTCACCCTTGTCCAACCCTCCCTTCAACCCTCCATTCCTCCCTATTTACAAAGATTTTGTTCCTATTTTTCCATTTTCTCATATTAATCCCATTCCCTTCTATCCTTTCCTCTAGCCCTCCCAATTCCTTCCCCTTTGCCCCCTTTCTTCCTATTTCACATTACCTATTATACATTTAGTCCTTAGTCACACTTTCAGTTTCGCACACCAGAGAAACTATTTGGAATTTATTCATGTGTGTCCTATTTATTTCACTTATGAGTATTGCCTCAATGTGCATCCACTTAGCTATAAATGTCTCTAATTTCTCATTTTTAATGACTGAGTAGTACTCCATTTTATAAAAAAACCACATTTTCTTTATCCAGTCTCCAGTTGATGGGCATTTGGGCTGTTTCCAAGTTTTAGCTATTACAAACTGCACTGCTATGAACATGGGCGCACATATATCACTGTGGTATGATTCTTTTAATTCTTTGGGGAAGATCCCCAGCAGTGGAATAGGGAGTCAAATGGGACTTCCAGTCCTAGTTCTTTGAGGTATCTCCATATGGATTTCTACAGTGCTTGCACCAGTCTACACTCCCACCAGCAGTGGAGCAGGGTTCCTCTTTCCCCACAGCCCCGCCAGCATTTGTTATTGGCTGATTTCATGAGAGCAGCCATTTTTTCTGGAGTGATGTGAAATCTCAGCCATGTTTTCATTTGTACCTCTCAAATGAAAAGTGATGTTGAACATTTTTTCATGTATTTATTTACTATTTCTACTTCTTTGTCTGAGAAAAGTCTATTCATTTCAGATGCCCATTTTCAGATTGGGTCTTTAAATTTGGGAGGTCTGATCTTTTTAAGTTCTTTATAGATTCGAGATAGTAGACCTTTGTCTGAGGAAGAGCAGGTGAAGATTTTTTCCCACATTGTGGGTTGTCTCTTCACACTGCTGGTGGTTTCTCTTGCTGTGCAGAAGCTTTTTAATAAGAAGAGATCCCACTTGTTGATTGTTTGTGCTAGTTCACAGGCAACTGAGGTTTTGTTCATAAAATCTTTTCCTACATTGATGTCTTCAAGAGTTCTACCTAACCTCTATTCCAGGGATGGTTCAACATACGCAAATCAATCAATGTAATACACTATATCAATAGAGCCAAGGACGAAAACCATATGATTATCTCCATAGACGCAGAAAAAGCATTTGACAAAATCCAACATGCATTTATGATAAAAACCCTACAAAAAATTGGAATAGATGGTCTCTACCTCAAACTGATAAATGCCATCTATGAAAAACCAACAGCCAATATCATACTAAATGGTCAAAAACTGAAATCCCCCACACTCAAATCAGGAACAAGACAAGGATGTCCACTACAACCACTCTTGTTCAATATAGTTCTGGGAACATTAGCCATGGCAATTAGACAAGAGAAAGAAAGAAAAGGAATAAAGATAGGTAATGAAGAAGTCAAATTGTCATTATTTGCAGATGACATGATACTCTATATAGAAGACCCCAAGAACTCCACCAAAAGTCTTCTAGACTTAATAACCAAATTCAGTCAAGTAGCTGGTTACAAGGTCAACACACAAAAATCAATAGCTTTCCTCTACACCAATGACAGACTCACTGAGAGAGAAATAGGGCAAATAATTCCTTTCACAATAGCATCCGAAAAACTGAAATACCTAGGAATCAACCTAATGAAAGAAATCAAACACCTCTTCTCTGAGAAGTATGGCACTCTGAAAAGAGAGATTGAAGATGACATCAGAAAATGGACAGACATCCCCTGACCCTGGGTCGGAAGGATTAATATAGTGAAAATGGCCATACTTCCAAAACTGCTATATAGATTTAATGCAATTCCAATTGAGATCCCAGCAGCATACTTCATGGACCTTGAGAAAACAATCCAAAATTCATTTGGAACAAGAAGAGACCCAGAATAGCAAAAGCAATTCTAGGTAAGAGAGACATGGCAGGGGGTATCACAATCCCCAACCTGCAACTATACTACAAAGCTACTGTGATCAAAACAGCATGGTACTGGCAAAGAAACAGACCTGAGGACCAGTGGAACAGATTAGAAGATGCAGAAACAATGCCAGACAGACTCAGACATCTCATCTTCGATAAAGGAGCCAAACACCCTCACTGGAGGAAAGATAGCCTCTTTAATAAATGGTGCTGGAAAAATTGGCTTTCAACTTGCCAAAGATTAAAACTAGACCTATATCTCTCACCATGCACTAAACTAAAATCGAAATGAGTTAAAGATCTAAATATTAAAATAGAAACTCTGAACCACTGGCTCTCTTTAGAATTGAGGCAAATTAATTGAACTATTAAAAGCACATGAGTTAATATTCTAATTCTATGTTAATCTTTGTCCCTGCCCCTTGAATTATTAGTATTCATACTATATGATATATTTAATCTCATCTGCAAAATAAATTTTAAAAATTCACCTAGAAGCAATTATATATAGATATCCATGACAAAAATGCATGTATGGTACTCTGGATATCTATGGGGCAAAATAATTACAATTTGCCTGAAGTGTTTTTAAATATTTTAGGATCTCCAAAGTTGAGCTTGAAAACTCTGTCATACAGGTAGACCCCATTATCAGATAGTTGAAATTGTGAATTTAGAAAAGTCCAGGAGGCCATATGTACTCTGGCAAACAGGTAGCTTTGTTTTTCTGAAATCCCAATGTCTCACAGATTCTTACAATGCAGTTCTTAGGAGTAAACAAGATTGATTTTCACAAGTCTGTAATGTGTAGGTGGACAGAGTCATATATCATATAGGAATCTCAGAAACAAGCTCAAGGCACTTAAGAGTGGGAGATTTAATGACTCTGGTCTCTCAGAAAGAGATGCATTAAGTGAATGCAATTATTAAGTGAATTCTTAGTAAATTAAATTGACCGATAGTTACTTGCATGAGATTGGAGATGTCTGTAGCTTTACTGACATTAAAAGAAATTGGTAACATAATTGCTCCTGTCAGCCTTTTGGGAGAGTGATCCCACTGCATTCTTTGTGAGTACAGGGGTCAGAACACCTGACTTGAAGCTCTAGCTCTGTCACTAGTTCCATGTGACTTTGGGCAGGTTACTTCTCCTATCTGGATTTCAGGTGCCTAATCTGTAAAATAGAGTTGGACTAGACATTTGTAGGGTCCCTTCTGCCTCTTAAAATTTTATTGAGTCTGTGAAAACATCTGCCTTCATCTTTACTAGCATGACAGTGAAAGTCATGTTGGCATGACATTTTGGAATACCTTAAGAAAATACTTGGGAAAACAGACAGATTTATATCTAGTATGTTGATTCTTCCTGACAACAAGAAACTCATTTTGTTCAGCCTCATCAATAGTTTTCTCTCTTCTCTGAATTATGCATGATTTATGATGAAATGTGGAAAGCTAATTTCCCCCTGGTTCTTGTTTTGTGCGAATAAATGATCCTCTCAGGATTTCCATATTAATAACAAATTCCCACTGACAAAGCACTCACCATAAAATTTTCTTTGTACTGTAACTACAGCTTGAGACAAAACAAAATAAAGACATCCTTGGTATGTTCATTTCAGAGAAGCAAGAGAGACATGGCTAAAAGCTACTACAAAAACATTGCACCAATATGCATCTGGAAGTCTTTGACTAGCACTAAAAAGCAAACTACCAGCAAAAGACCCTTTTCCTCCATGCTTATTGTATGCCTAAAACAAAATGCCTCCTAACATCAGTTTAGTTTATCCCTTGTCATGGGTCTTGTGCTTGGTAACTCTTCACTAAACACAAGCAAGAAGGACATATTTGAAAGTTGCAAATAACTGGCTTGTAACTTTGTGCTGATGAAAGAAATACTTAAAATTTTAATTGTCTAGCAGAGGAGCCTAATAATTATACTTTTCATTTTCAATCTTGTTCTTCTGAGAGGAAGAGTTTAGTTTGCTTCCTTAACTAGACGTCTGTTAAATTCTACAGGAGTTTGCATCAAGTCCTATTCTTGGGTGATCTTTTCATAAGAGGAGAATCTTTGGAAAGGAAGTACTAAGGCCAGCAAGTTAGGGCTGTCAAAGGAAGTTTTGCTAAAATTCCCCCCAGCTTGATTTGGAATACATTCCCATGGCAAGTTTATTAGCAGAGATTATAAAACCCATAGCTGTTGAGAATATAGGGAAGGTGGTATTTGGTATTTGAATTCGCCATGCTGGGTACTTAGTATCATTTCTGGAGGACATTTGGGTGTATATAACAAAAACGCTTCAAGGGATGAACATCTTTTCATACAGCAGTTTGCTTGGTTTTTGGGGGGTTTTTTTGCTTGTTTGTTTTTTTTCATTCTGCTTCTGGGAATTGAATCAAGGGCCTCTTGCATGCTAGGCATGCACTCTTCCACTAAAGTACATCCCCAGTCCCTGACATAACATTTCTTCTAGGAATTTTTCTTAGGGAAAATATATGGGACAATTTGAAAAGAAGATGTTTTTGTAAATGTTGAAAAATTAATTCTAAAAAGCATACTGTCTTCAATAAATGGCGCTGGGGCAACTGAGTATTTATATGTAAAATGAAGTCTTGACACATGCTAAAACATGGATGAATATTGAAACATTATGCTAGTAAAATAAACCAGAAATTAAGATTACAAATATTATCCTATTTCACTTTTATGAAATATTTAGAATAGACAAAGTCATAAAAACAGGAAGTAGGGCCGGGGGATTAACTCAATAGTGCCACACCTGCCTCACAAGTGCAAGGCCTGAGTTCGATCCCTGGTACCAGAAAAAAACAAAAAATAAAAAACAAAAAACAAACCCAGGAAGTAGATTAGCAGTTACCAGGAGCTAAGGGAAAGGACAAATGGGAATTATTTTTAATGAGTACAGAGTTTCTGTTTGGGGATGATAAAGTTTTGGAATTAGGTAACAATGATGGTTGCACATCATTGTGAGTGTTAAAAAAAAAAACCCATCGTGAATATAATTAATGTCACTGAATTGTAGTTTAAAAATGGTTAAAATAGTAAATTTTATGTAAAAAAGACAAAACAAGCCAGGTATGGTGGTGCACACCTGTAATTTCAGCATTTAGGAGGCTGAGGCAGGAGGATTGCAAATTTGAGGCCAGCCTGGACTACAAAATGAGACCCTATTTCAAAAAACAAACAAAAAACTAAACCAAACCAAAACTAACAAACCTAATGTCTAACACTGGGATCAGTTAAGCCAATATTTCTCAGGGTGTTTTCTAAAATGTGAAAAAGTAAATATCCTAGAAAATCAAAGAAGAGGAAGTGTGTGTGTGTGTGGGGGGGATTTCTATGGTCAATTAAGTTTGAAAAATTCAGTTAAACTCTTTTCTTTTATATTGTGAAAACCCAATAAAGATGATTCCATATAAAGCATTTTCCAACTGTTTAACCTACTTTGTTGTTTTTGAGGGATAGAATATCCTCTGGGAAACACTGGGTTAAACAAATTACAGTACATTTGTTCCATAGAAATCTCTGTACCCACTAAGAATGATGTTGTAGTTATATATTACTTGACATGTAAAGAGGTTTACACTATATTGTAAAGTTAAAAAGCAGTGTGATTAATGGAATCTCATCTGTTTTTTTAAAGTATATGTATATAGTTTATATGGATATGTAACAGGAAAAGTCTGTAAGGTTGTATGCCAAAATGTTTTGAAGTGTTTGGGAGGTGGAAGATGGATGAATTTGATTTTTATATGCATTTCACTTTGCCTATCTGTATTTTCAGATTTTTCTATGTGAAGTATCTGTTACTTTTGTAATTAAAAAAGAAATTAAAATAAACATTTTAGATAGTCATCTGCAAGGTTTGTTTGTTTTGTTTTCTTGTGCTGGGAATGGAACTCAGAGACTCATACATGCTAGGCAAGTGCTCTACTACTGAGCCACACCCGTAGCCCTCTGTGCTGGTCTGACTCATGAGGGAGGAGGAAAGAGGCTCAGGACTCTCTTACTACTATCTGGACTTTCACTGAAAGAGAGTCGAACAGCCTTTCAAATGTTGGAAAGTTCTGCTCAGTCAAAGGTCCCTCATGACACTGAACTAAAATATCTTCCTGGTATTCAACCTTCCATCCTTTGGTCCTGATTTGTGGTAGGGAATGCCACAAAATAAGCAATACTCATCTTCTCTCCCCTAGATAGACTTGCAGTATTTGGCATTATCTGAAACAAATATTTTCTACTCTAGATCTTCTGTTTTAGTCATTTTTCTCTGAGATGGCTTCCAGTGGTGATTCTAGCCATTGGCCTCTTGAACATTTTCCAGTTTATCAGTATCCTTAAAGTGTGGCACCCAGGAATGACCATAATACCATACATTTTTACATTTCAGCATCACCTCCTATAAAAGGGTGGTATTATTAAAGTCCTCTGATTAAAATATGCCACAATCTTTTCCAGTTTAATGTGACTGTATGATGAATTCTATGCTAAGATTTATCGAAGGCTGATCAGACCCTCAGCTACCTTTTGGGGGTAATGCTGAGGAATAAAAAGTAAGAGACAGAGACAGTTTTCAAGATATAAAGGGGGGACCAGGAGGAGACCTGTGTTTAGTGGACAGACTCAAATAGAACTCTGTGATTGGCCCACTTTTGTTAGCCACTGAAAAGCACAGGGGGAGGGGTAGCACATGTTTCACATGGAACAGCAACTATAGAGAAGGTGTGGATAGGATTAAATTAATGAGGAACCAGATTTTCTCTACACCCAAATGTCTGTATATTGACAACTTTCCTCACCAGAAGGTGTCTTGCATCAAGAGTGCTGCACTTATTGGCTTTCTCCCAGCAGCCAGGGGACATGCAGCCTTCCACATACTTCCCTGTTCTGGAGGCAAGATAACACCAACCTGAGACTGTGAGATCTGAATTATGTAGCCTGGTCCCCAACAAAGATTATCAGAGACACTCAATTGCTTATCTCTTCCATCTTTTAATTTCCAAGGTTGTAAAAGTGGATAAAATGTTCCAGATCAACTCCTCATCCAATTTGCTACATATACAAAAATGTTAGTAGAACATTTTACCTAACACTAAAAGGAAAAATGAAGGTCTTTCATACTGCTGGGGAGGAAAAGGACTTCCCTGGAGATTGGCTGTGCAATTTGGAAGCCCTCTTGCTCTGTACCATTTTCTACTCTTTGTTCTAGTCATTGGTATCAATTTTTCTGACATTTGATCACCATTAGAGCGGATTTAGACAAAGTCAAGCTGCATGAACATTGATTGGTCTCTCAAATAAAATGTACCCCTCAAGAAAGTGGTGATGAGTCAGGTTCATGGTGATATAGAGTGTCATTTCTTGCCTTTGACCTGTTTCTGTATCTCCTGCTCAAACAAGTGTGCATGTTGGTCTTCTATCCAGCTGAAAGAAAACTTTAATTTTTATTCCTTTTGGCATTCTTCCTACATAGTAGGCACTTTTAAAAAGAGCCTGAAAAACTATATGTTTTATCTCCAAATAGCACAGAGCCTAATAACTCTCGCCATGCCTAGGTGCCTGTGCATTTAGTTGTTTTGAAAGATACTGTATAGTGGCTTAATTGTAGATGCTACATCTTAGTGCACAGTTCACACCAGACGCCTACTACTTGCTAAGCACAAATAACTTTAAATCTTCAGTTTTGAAGAGTTTTCCATTTATGCAGTTTTAAAATAAATTATATTGAGGTACAATTTGCATATTACAGATTGCATCTATTTTAAGCTTACAATGAAGATATATAGACCATTTTCATTGCTAGAGAAATGTCCACTGTTCCTTTGCAGTTAATCTTTCTCTACTCCCACCACCAGCCACAGACTATCACTGATAGCTACTCTCTTCATCACTCTAGATTAGATTTCCTTTTTATAGAATTTCATATATATGTAATCACATGGTACATACTCTTGTGTCTGGTTGTTTTTTCTTGAAAGAATGTCTTTAGTATTCATCTGTGTTGCTTTCTTCCGAAACCAGATGAGATAGGGTGTGTTTAGGGTGGTGTGGCTATAGACTCGTGTTGTTTTCTGTATCAGTAGTTTTTGGCCTTTAATTTCAAGCCATATTGCATTGTAGGTCTGTGGTTCCATTTGTTTATCCATTCACCTGGTAATGGACACGAGTACTATCACTAATAAAGATGCTATGAACATTTTTCTTTAAGTCTTTGTGTGGCTGTACTTTTTAATTTATTTTGAGTAAACATCTAGTAGAATTGCTATACTATTATATAGTGAATGCATGTTTGACTTTATAAGAAATTTCCAGGGCTGGGAATGTAGCTCAGTGGTTAAGCACTTGCTTAGCATGTGTGAGGCTCTAGGTTCAATCCTCAGCACACAAAAAAAAAAGGTATAAGAAATTTCCAGCCTATTTTCCAGTGATTTGGTTTCCACCTGCAGTGCATGCTCATTTATGTTGTTCATATTTGTACTCATTTAAATAACATTTTGATTTTGAGATTCCACTTTTTGAAAGCATTTGTTGTGCTAAATGTTACTTGAGATAAGAAAGCCACTAATGGAGGTAAGAATGTATTTAAATGTATTTTATTTAAATATTTTGTCAAAAATATTGATCAAATTATATTTGTTACCAAAGAATTTAACTTGCATACCTTGGGTTTTGGTATTTGGCCAAATACAATTATTCATCAATGTTTTAAATAATCAGCTAAGGGGTATACTTCCTTTAAAAGAAAATTTAATTGTTTTTTAGAAAATAAACTACTTTTTCTAGAGACTCCTAAAATGCTTAGGAATAGCTTCATATGATCTCCCATTTCTTTAAGTTAATTTACAAATTTAAGCTAAGTTATATTCAGTTAAATAGACACTATGTGAGGGCCAGGGATGTAGCTTAGTGGCGCAGCACCTGCCAGTCAAGGTTGAGGCTCTGAGTTTGATTCCCGGTACAGAGAGAAAGAGAGGGGGAGGGTATGTGGAACTAGGCATGGTGGCATATGCCTGTAATCCCAGCACTCAGGAGGCTGAGGCAAGAGGATCACCATGAGTTCAAGGCCAGCCTGGACTACACAGTGAGTTCAATGCCAGCCTGAACTCATAGCAAGTTCCTGTCTCAAAGAAACAATCAACAAAAAAAGAGACACTATGATTTGTTAAAGCCTCAGTGATATATGAGATGCTTATGTGGCCTCCTGAACTCTGTCTGACTGGCAGGAAAAGAATCTGACTTCACAGACACTTGCCAATATTCATACCATTAGGGACTGTCGGTACCTGGAAAGCTACCATGCATGGTATCACCCTTTGGATCCCGATGACAAGAAAGGAATAAAAACAGACAGCTAAATAAAACAGTAGATGTACTTGCTCTATTTTATTATACCAAAGATCTAAAGGTTTATAGAGCACATGTTACCAAGCAACAATCTTCATCTAATCCTACTTTGCAAATAGAAACTTCAACAGAAGTGCAATCATTGCCTGAGTCTCCGAAAAATGTTGAGACTCCCAAATATTGGCTAGAAAAAGGAAGCCATTTGCTTGCTAGATAATGTAGTCTCACATCACTAGGGTATACTAAAGGAATCTGAGGTCTCTTTACTCATTCATTTACTTACAGAGTGACAGTGTGCTTGTTGTTAGGGATTTCTATCATAAATAGTCTTTTATTTTGCAACAAAGGGTTCACATAACTTTCCCATCACTGGGATAAAATACCTGACTCCCACAACTTAAAGGAGGAAAGATTTATTTAGCTCACAGATTTAGAAGGTTCAGTCCATAGCTGGCTAGCTCCAAGGCAGAAACATAGTGGTGGAAGGGCATGGTGGAGGAAAGCTGTTCAACCCATGGCAACCAGGAAACAGAGAGAGAAGGGAAGAGCCAGAGAGGGAGAGATACCCTTCAAAGGCATATCCCCAGTGACATAGTTCTTCTAACCAGGCCACACCTTCTATCCAGGTCACACACACTTATCCAGGCCACATAGCACATGGATGAGTATAGTGCCCCCATGATCCATTTTCTAGGCTGTATTTGATGCTATTGCTATTGTTGATTGTACTACTTTAGCCAAGGTGACATAATTGTCCTAATCAGTTGTTCCTCCTGGTATACCAAGACTGAGATTGCCTAAGAGTCTTAAAAAAATAAAAGCCTACAGGCCAGTGCCAAAGAACTGGCAGCTGGGTCAAGTAGGCAGAAACTTCTCATCCCCAATAAATTGAAGAGGTAGGATCCTGCAACAGGCTCAAAACCCAAAAGCTAGCTTTATACCTTATACCTGGAAGATGCTTCTGAGAAGTAGTCATTTCCTAAGGGTTCTGAATACTGGCAATAAAGCTACTCGGCATAAGCAATTTACAAGCATCAACTCAGGAATCAAACTGTAAAAAAAAGTAGAAAATGAGAAGACATTTAAACAAGATGCAATCCCCAAAGACTTCCAGAGGCAAACCAAAGGCAAACCCTGGGGACAATGAAGTGGAACAATCTGAAAGCCACCCACCTGGACTCTCTGAAGTGGTAACAGCAGAAGTAACAAATAAGATGAACCAGGCTCTAGAAAAAAATCAAGGTAGAAATAATTTCCTAGATATCTACAAAAATGGTGCCCAGAATGAAAGATACAGATGAAAAGAAATAGAGGAGCTCAGGAACATGATGGAAGCCATGAATGCCAAGCAATAGGAAAGAAATGGAATCTGTGAAACAGATTTGAACAGATATCCAGGAAATTAAAAACTCCATTGAAAGTATACACAGCAGAATGAGCCAATACGAGGACAGAATATCAGATATGAAAGACAGAATTGTGGTTCGTGATCAGGAAAAGAGAGGGGTTTTTTCCATTAATTTTATTACATTTTAGGTATATAATATGCTGACATTAATTATTGGGAGTTTGTACGTTTACATAATCTCTCTTGGTGCTTATTTTTTTCACCATTCTCCTGCCTTCTCTTCAATCCCTCCACCCCTCTCTATTTACAAAGACTTTGTTTCCATTTTTTCCCTTTCTCATATTTATTCCTTTCCCTTCTTTCTTTTCTCCTACCCCTCCCACTTCTCCTTCTTTGAACCTTTTCTTCCTATTTAACATTATCTATTGAACCTATTATGCCTTTTGATCCTTATTTACACTTTCAGTTTCTCACACCACAGAAACTATTCATTTTTTTTTTTTTTTTTGTACCGGGGATTGAACTCCGGTCCTTGCACTTGCCAGGTAGTCGGTGGAACCACTAAGCTAAATCCCTGGCCCCAGAGAAACTATTCAGTATTTACACATGTGTGCCCTATTTATTTCACTTAAGAGTATCACCTCAATGTGCATCCATTTAGCTATAAATTCTCTAGTTTCTCAGTCTTCATGGCTGAGTACTACTCCATTTTATAAAAAAAAACCACCACATTTTCTTTATCCAGTCTCCAGTTGATGGACAATTGGGCTGTTCCCAAGTTTTAGCTATTACAAACTGTGCCACTATGAACATGGGGGCACATATATCACTGTGGTACGATTCTTTTAATTCTTTTAAGAGAGATTTCTTAAAAATAGCAAGGGATGAGGAGAAATCAATCCAGCAGCTGCTAGATGATACAAAGAAGAATAACATAAGATTGATTGGAGTCAATGAAAAAGCAGGAGATAGCGCAAATGACATAAAAAAACCTGTTCTTGGGCCGGGCATTTAGCACAGTGGCACTGCACCTGCCTCACAAACACAAGGTCCTGAGTTTGATCCTCGGTACCAAAAAAAAAATGTTCTCAGAAAGACCCAACTGAAAAAGAGAACTATAGGCCAATCTCACTAATGAACATAGATGAAAAAATCCTTAATAAGATACTGGCAAACAGAATGCAGAAGATCATCAAGAAGATCATACACCCTGATCAAGTGGGATTCATCCCAGGGATACAGGGATGGCTCAATATATGAAAATCAATTAATGTAATACACTATATCAATAGAGAGAAGGACAAAAACCATATGATTATCTCCATAGACGCAGAAAAAGCATTTGACAAAATCCAACATGCATTTATGATAAAAAAAAAACCCTACAAAAAATTGGAATAGATGGTCTCTACCTCAAATTGATAAATGCCATCTATGAAAAACCAACAGCCAATATCAGACTAAATGGTCAAAAACTGAAATCCTTCACACTAAAATCAGGAACAAGACAAGGATGTCCACTATCACCACTCTTGTTCAATAGAGTTCTGGAAACATTAGCCACGGCAATTAGACAAGAGAAAGAAAGAAAAGGAATAAAGATAGGAAATGAAGAAGTCAAACTGTCATTATTTGCAGATGACATGATACTCTATATAGAAGACCCCAAGAACTCCACCAAAAGTCTTCTAGACTTAATAACCAAATTCAGTCAAGTAGCTGGTTACAAGGTCAACACACAAAAATCAATAGCTTTCCTCTACACCAATGATAGACTCACTGAGAAAGAAATAGGGCAAATAATTCCTTTCACAATAGCATCTAAAAAACTGAAATACCTAGGAATCATCCTAACGAAAGACATCAAAGACCTCTTCTCTGAAAACTATGGCACTCTGAAAAGAGAGATTGAAGATGACATCAGAAAATGGACAGACATCCCCTGCTCCTGGGTCGGAAGGACTAATATAGTGAAAATGGCCATACTTCCAAAACTGCTATATAGATTTAATGCAATTCCAATTGAGATCCCAGCAGCATACTTCATAGACCTCGAGAAAACAATCCAAAAATTCATTTGGAGCAAGAAGAGACCCAGAATAGCAAAAGCAATTCTAGGTAACAGAGACATGGCAGGGGGTATCACAATTCTCAACCTGCAACTATACTACAAAGCTACTGTGATAAAAACAGCATGGTACTGGCAAAGAAACAGACTTGAGGACCAGTGGAACAGATTAGAAGATGCAGAAACAATTCCAGACACACTCAGCCATCTCATCTTCGACAAAGGAGCCAAACACCCTCACTGGAGGAAAGGTAGCCTCTTTAATAAATGGTGCTGGAAAAATTGGGCTTCAACTTGCCAAAGATTAAAACTAGACCTATATCTCTCACCATGCACTAAACTAAAATCAAAATGGATTAAAGATCTAAATATTAAAATAGAAACTCTGAACCAGTTGGAACAGAGGTTAGGTAGAACCCTTGAAGACATCAATGTAGGAAAAGATTTTATGAACAAAACCTCACTTGCCCGTGAACTAGCAGAAACAATCAACAAGTGGGATCTCTTCTTATTAAAAGGCTTCTGCACAGCAAGAGAAACCACCAGCAGTGTGAAGAGACAACCCACAATGTGGGAAAAAATCTTCACCTGCTCTTCCTCAGACAAAGGTCTACTATCTCAAATCTATGAAGAACTTAAAAAGATCAGACCTCCCAAATTTAAAGACCCAATCCAAAAATGGGCATCTGAAATGAATAGACTTTTCTCAGACAAAGAAGTAGAAACAGCAAATAAATACATGAAAAAATGTTCAACATCACTGGTCATTCGAGAAATGCAAATGAAAACAATACTGAGATTCCACTTCACTCCAGAAAGAATGGCTGCTATCATGAAATCAACCAATAACAAATGCTGGCGGGGCTGTGGGGAAAGAGGAACCCTGCTCCACTGCTGGTGGGAGTGTAGACTGGTGCAAGCACTGTGGAAATCAGTATGGAGATACCTCAAAGAACTAGGACTGGAAATCCCATTTGACCCCACTATTCCAGTGCTGGGGATCTTCCCCAAAGAATTAAAAGAATCATGCCACAGTGATATATGTGCACCCATGTTCACAGCAGCGCAGTTTGTAATAGCTAAAACTTGGAAACAGCCCAAATGCCCATCAACTGGAGACTGGATCAAGAAAATGTGGTTTTTTAATAAAATGGAGTACTACTCAGCCATAAAAAATGAGAAATTAGAGATATTTATAGCTAAGTGGATGCACATTGAGGCAATACTCTTAAGCGAAATAAATAGGACACAGATATGTAAATACCAAATAGTTTCTCTGGTGTGTGAAACTGAAAGTGTAAATAAGGACTAAAATGTATAATAGGTAATGTGAAATAGGAAGAAAAGGGGCAAAGGGAAGGAAGTGGGAGGGCTAAGGGAAAGGATAGAAGGGAATGGGTTTAATATGAGAAAATGGCAAAATAGGAACAAAATTTTTGTAAATAGGGAGGGCTGGAGGGATTGAAGGGAGGGCTGGGCAAGGGTGAAAAATAAGAACCAAGAGAGATTATGTAAAGGTGCAAATTTCCAATGATGAATGTCATTATATTGTATACCTAAAATGTACCAATGATTAGAATGAATAATCTATAATGTAAAATAGGAATAAAAGGTCCGAAGGGGTAGGGGTAGTGGGAGGCACAGGGGAAAGGAAAGAAGGGAAAGGAAAAAATGCTGAGAAATGGAAAAAATGGAAATAAAGTCTTTGTAAATAGGGAAGGGTGGAGGGCATGAAGGGAGGGCTAGGAATGGGGAAAAAATAAGAACCAAGATGCATTATATAAAGGTACAGTTCCCAATGAGATATGTAATTGTGTTGTATACCTACAATGTACCAATAAAAGAATTTAATACAAAAAAAAAAGTTCTCAGAAATAATGGCAGAAAAAAGAATTTGACATACTGATAAGTAAGGTATATAGGACTTCAATTAGCCATGATCAAAAAACGTCTTCCCCAAGGCATAAATTGTCAAGATTCCAGAAATTCAACACAAGGACAAAATACTAAAAGCTGTTAGAGAAAAGAAACAAATCACTTATAAAGGAAAGCCCATCAGAATCACAGCAGACCTCTCAACACAGACTCTCAAGTCAAGGAGAGCTTGGAGTGAAGTATTTCAAGCCCTAAAGGAAAACAACTTCCAACTCAGATTGATGTACCCTGCAAAATGATCTTTCAAAATTGATGGAGAAATAAGATACTTCCATGACAAAGAACACCTGAAGAGATTCATCACCACCAAACCAGCACTCCAAAGTGTTCTGATGGATATTCTAGAAAGAGACAATAAGGATTACAATTCCATGAACCCTAACAGAGCGAATCCACCAGGCAAGGCAAGAAATTAAACAGAAAAGGAAAGAAGGAAGCCAACAGCAGGAAAATAACATGACAGAGATAAGATGATACATATCAGTTATAACCATCAATGTTAATGATTTCAATTCACCAATCAAAGAAAACAGACTGGCAGAATGGATCAAGAAGCAAGATCTAACAATATGCTGCATACAAGCAACACATTTAATTGAAAAACATACTCACAGACTGAAAGTCAAGGGATGGAAAACAATATTCCGTGCAACAGGAAACTGGAAAAAAGCAGGAGTAGCTATTCTGTTTGCAGACAAAGTGGATTTCAAGCCAAGGCTGATTATGAGAGAAAAGAAGGTCACTACATCCTGGTAAAGGGAACAATCCAAGAGGAAGCTATAACAATCATAAGTATCTATGCACCAAATAGCAGCACACCCAACCATACAAAACAAATATTAATGGACATGAAAATTCATATAAGCACTAATATAGTTGTAATGGGGGACCTCAATACCCCACTGTCACATATAGACAGATCAACTAGACAAAAAACATCCATACTGATTTTCATAATGGCTGTACTAATTTACAGGTGGATAAAAGTGCTAATTTACAGAAGTGAATAAAAGGGTTCTTTTTTCCCTGACACCCTCACCAACATTTATTGTGTTCTTGCTGATAGCCATTCTGACAGACTCTTAATGTAATTTTGATCTGCATTTCCTTGATGGCACAGGAAGATTACCATGACCAATAGATTTAATTCTGGGGGAGGTATTTTAAAGCACTAATTTATCTTTTTATTTTCTAGCAAATTTTATTTTAAAGCAGTAATTTAGTTCTAATCTCAATCACTGACCCTTGGTGGGTCAGGGAATGATGTAGCTGGAAATCTCAGTCCCTTTTTTGCCCCTTCTCCAAGTTTCCCTTAAGAGTGATGTGAAGTAAGCAGAAGCCAATGGGCCCTTTTCTCTTATATCCCCATTATCATCCCCATTACTTTAGGAGGAAACTGAGGCTTGAGAAAGATACTCACTTTACTCAGGTTTCCTGCTGAAAGAATGGGGACAATGATAGCACATACCTACCTCATAAGGTTATTGTGAAAATGAAAAGATCTGCTCCATGTAAACAGCAAACTGGCCAGAAAGTTCTGCTGCTTCTGATGTATAAACTGGTCTCTGAAAGGAGGGACGAAGACCAGTTCTAGTATCTCCAGATCTCCCTTTCAAGGCTTTTATGGCATGTGACACTGGATTTCCATTTCTTCTTGTCTTATAAAGTTTCCTTTAAAATAGATTTAAGTAAGGAAGTAAGTTGATTTAAAGAAAATCAGCAGGTGTCAGATCATATGAGGATATGTCAAAGATAATAAATAAAAGTAAATGCTGAGACGGGGATTTAGCTCAGTGGTGCTGCCAGATCCGGAGTTCGATCCCTGGTACAGAGGACAAAAAAAAAAAAAGAAATGCTTATTTCAGTGATTTCTTCCTTTTAGAATAAGTTCAAAGTCCATAATGCAGTAACCACGGTATTTAATACCGCACCTTGCCTGCCCTCACTTCCAGTACTCTTGATCTGCTTTGAGCTGCTGTTTTTCTTTGTTTCACAGTAATCAATAGTGATATTGTTGTTATTGTTTGTATCTTTCTGATAGAATATAAGCTAGTGAGGGCAGGGATCTTTTCCTATTTTGGTTCAGTAAGTGAACAGGTATCTAAAACATTGCCTGGTCTATAGTATGTGGTCAATAAATATTTGGTGACTGAACATCTGAATGACTGCTGCATTCACAATCCCTCCTAATCCGGTTCCACTTTATTTTGTAGTCTCACCTCTTGCCATTCTCACCTTTCTGAGTCACCAGTTCTAGAAGTTTCCCATGCCTGCCATTTGTACTTCATCCTTGTGTATTTATTCACACTCTTCTCTCTGTCTTGGATAAATAACCATAGACCTATGCAAAGACTTAGCTGTAAGATGTTCTTCACAGACTGGACTTGTATTAGTGAAAAGTGTGAAATAGCCTCAGTCTCCATCAATGATTTGTAATTTAAAGAAATCATGGTAACTGGCACTTGATGGAGGAACATTTAGCAATATCTAATAAAATTACAAATACACATTGCGTTGATCCAGGAATTCTGCTTTGGGGCGTTTATCCCACATACCCTTGCTTGTGTGCCAACTGAGTATGTGTTGGCGAGTCACTGCAGTGCTTTTAGTCACTCCTGTTAGACACAGCAGCGACATAATTTGTTAAATTATTAGATAGCACTATATTTGTTGATGTGGGAAGATCATAATAGCTAACAATTTAACTTGCTATGTGTCAGGCAGTTTTATATATTTTTATCTCGCTTCATCCACATAACAACCCTGTGAGGTAGTTACTATAATAGTCCACATTTTACACAGGAAGAAGCATAATCATCCATAGAAGTTAATGTACTAACCAAGGTCAGACAACTAATAGCAGAGCAGCAATGCCCAAAGCATATTATAACAAAGCATTATGTATGACTATGATGCAATTTTGTAAAAAAAATGTTTTTATGTGCATATAAAAATTGGAAAGAAATACATCAAAATGTTAATAGTTGGACTGATAGCATTGTGGTTGATTTTTATTTTCTTCTTTTTACTTATTAGTATTTGTGATTTTTCTGTTAAATTTTCGGCCCAACGTGGAAGGAGAAAATGAAGCCAGGAGGCACATAAATTAGTTGTATAATTTTAGAGATTACTACACTTTTTTTTGTATTAAATTCTTTTATTGGTACATTGTAGGTATACAACACAATTACATTTCTCATTGGGAACTGTACCTTCATATAATGCATCTTGGTAAAGATTACTACATTTTAAAGGTTTGGTGGTGATGTAGAACAATGACACACATAAAAAGAAAGTGTTTTTAGGTTGAGAAGAAAAAAACAGTGGAGAGAGGGAAGGAGGGCGGCTCCTGGGGCCAAGTGAAGAGGAGGCAGGAGAACTTGGTGCCAAGTGCACCAGTGGAAGAGGTGGCCTGAAGAAGAAAGTACCTTCTTCATGTGGGGCTGGGGGTGGGGGGAAGTGAAAGGCATGGGGGAGTATGTAGAGAAGGTGAAGAGGGAGAGAGATTGAGGGAGTTCCTGCTTTGATGAATGATATCCTTTCATTGAAATCTAAAGCTAGGCCCTTGACTGAAGGGATCTGGAAAAGGGGTAGGTAGGGGATGTGAGGAGAGGGAAAGGATTTGGAACAATTGCCGAGAGAAATTTGATACAGATATATATAAAAGGGCTGTCTCAGAGCCCTTGGGGCCCTGCTGAGGTTGGCTTTGTAGCAGAGCCAACTTCATGACCTTCTCCTGCACTAGCTAGCAGTTTAGAGATGGTGATGGAGAGAATGCATGGTGGGGTTATCACAGGCTTGGGGATTGGCAGAGCAGGTGCTGGTGAAGGCCACTAGGAGAATGAGTCCAGGGGACCAACACTAGCAGCGTTTAAATGGCTGGTCACAGGGCCTACTTAGAAGGAAGAAAAGAAGCTGGGAAGCTACTGATGGCCTCTGGGAAAAGAGAAGGGAAGAAGGGTAGGCTGGTGGCTGTGGGGGCCAAAAGCAATAGAAAGAGACCAATAGGAAGCTGAGGTGAGAGGAGTGTTTCTGAATTTACTGACGTGGCCCCCTACGGCCATTATACCTGAAGTAGATGAGAAGGAGCAGCTAAGAAACTCCATGATCAGTGGGTACAAACAGCATTCAAACAACTCTCACCCGGGGGAGAAAAATTTCCAGAATTACAAATGCACATTCCCTTCTATCCAGCAACTCTACTTTAAATGAGTTTCTCCTACTGATATGCTTACTTGCTTTTGTGCAAGACGGTTGTGTAAGGCGAGTCATCGTCTGCAAAGCAGCAAATTGGAAACAGTCTGAAAGTCCATCAACAGTGATTTGATTAGCTAAATAAATTATCATTCAAAAAGGGAATGCGAGGTGATTGTTTAAAAAGGAGGAAGCTCTTTATGTGCTGATGTGGAATGCTTGCCACAATTTATTATTAAGTGGAAGAAGCAAGGCGCAGAAGAATGTGAGTAGTTTGTAACCTCTTTATTAACATATGCATAAAACAGCTCCAGCTCCGAAGAAGGATGCATAAAAAACAATTCAAATTGGTTGACTCTGAAAAGGAAGAGCTGCTGACAAATGGACAGGGATTGCAAGCTGTTGGCTAGGGGACCATGGTGGAGGGGGACTTTTCACTTGTCTATTTTTGGTGCATTTTGAATTTTCAGCCATGTGAATAGCTTACCAAGAAAATAAAGCACTTAACTAAAATGATATGTGTATACATAATTTGAAACTCTCAATCTGAATGCATAAATAATTTGGGACTCTTTTTATAGATATTAAATCACTAAAACAAAAGCCCAACAAAAAGTCCAGAGATTTGTTTTATACCAGTCAGCTTGCTAGGGTATTAGATGGGAATTTGGATGAAATGAAGCTGACCATGTGTCAATAATTGTTGAAGTTGGGTGATAGATGTATGGGAGTTTGTTTTTACTTGGAACATGAAATTGCCTGTTTTTGTAGGTCAAAAATGGTCAAATTTCAGCATTTCATGTGGTTTAAGATACCGGTATTTTCACTGTTTTTCTAAATTTTCATACTACTAAAGTTGAAAAAGAAGAAAAACACTCCCAGCAGGCACTTGCTAAGGACATTTGTGTACTTTCTCGTCCTGGCTCTAATATCTCATAACTGAGTGGAAATTCCCACTCCCTCATCTGAAACAGCAGTACTGCCTCACTGATTGCCCTTTATTATGGAACCCAGTATTCTTCTCAGGATTTTTCCTATTAACTACAATCTCTCCCCATCCTGTTGTGTGTTAATTGGCTAGTACCTTATCCTTTTGCCAGTAAAGCTCATCCTGTTCTCAAAAAAAAAAAAAAAAAATCACTTCTTTAGTTTCTTATGATCACTTGACATTCTCCTTGTGCCTCATAGTTTATTATTAGCAACACTAATTTGGAGCTCTGCCCTGATCTGGATTACTTACATTTATCAATCTTGGGGGTTATGTCTCTTGGACATTCAGTATACATAACTTCAAAGGTCATCAGTAAGCACACTTGTGTTCAACCTTTTCGCCTCAAATAGTTGCTTATATCTGTGCTTCTTACATTACCTCACTGGCTATGGTGGCTTCAGCCTGGCCCCTGTCACCTGGTAATCTTATTGTCTGTCTTCAGGAGGCAGGGGGCTTCCTTTTGCTGCCCATAGGCCCAGGTATCCTTCCCATATCCCGTAGCCGGTCAGCCACCTCTGCTTGCAAGTCTCATTGATACCCAAAATTTCACAAGGTCTCCTAACTCTAAGCGCCCTCCTTCCCTCTTCTATAAAGAGCTTCTCTGACCCCTTACCCTGGAAGCCACCTTCAAGCTCTCCCAGCAGGACCACGTGACATCTCTCTTGCCCCTTTATGTCTTCCTCCTGCCGCAGGCTGCAACCTAAGGATAATGACCATGTTTTGTTCTCCCTTGAACATCTCGCATTTAGCACAACATCAGGCACATAGTTAAATGCTCAAAGTAAGGTGTGCGTGTGTATGTATGTGCATGTTTTCAAAGTTGTTTAGGATCAAACTCAGGGCCCTGAGCATGTTATGCAAGCACTCTACAACTAGGCTACACTCCAGCTCCAAAATAATATATTTTAAAAATATTAATTAGAAATACTTTCAACTTAAAAGAACTTGTATAAAAATAGTAAAAAGAGCTTTCACATAACCTTTGTCTAGATTTGTCTATTGTAAATATGTATCTTATTACATTTGCTTTCTCATTGTCTCTCTCCATACACACATACACAGGTTATCAAATATAGCACAGCCATCCAGTTATAAAGCCAAGTGCCTACTATGGCTGAATGAGTCAACAAATGTCTGAGTCTGGGACTCCAGCTCTAGTCTTCATTTCCTGACCTATTACTCTTTCCACTGTAACTCACAAGTAACTGTAGACTGAGGAGTGTTCCCAAGACAGTGATGAGGGTATAGCTGTAACTGAGTCAATTTCAGATACTTCTGCTCCATTTCATAAATTTCTGGAGTCTGTAGTAGTGTTGAAATCTCTAATTGATTCTTATTCCTGCTTCACACCTGATAAACTGATCAAGAAGCCATTTGGTCGAGATATTTGAAACCATTGGCTTCTAATTTTACTTGAGGTACTTAACATTCATCTACAATTACGCTTGGATTAAAGGCAAAATTTATCATGTGAAGAGTTTTGCTATAAGAATATGCTAAGGAACCACTGTGGAAATCAGTATGGAGATAGCTCAAAGAACTAGGACTGGAAGTCCCATTTGACCCAGCTATTCCCCTGCTGGGTATCTTCCCCAAAGAATTAAAAGAATCATACCACAGTGATATATGTGCACCCATGTTCATAGCAGCGCAATTTGTAATAGCTAAGACTTGGAAACAGCCCAATTGCTCATCAACTGGAGACTGGATAAAGAAAATGTGTTTTTTTAAAAAATAAAATGGAGTACTACTCAGCCATAAAAAATGAGAAATTAGAGACATTTATAGCTAAATGGATGCACATTGAGGCCATACTCTTAAGTGAAATAAATAGGACACACATGTGTAAATACCAAATAGTTTCTCTAGTGTGAGAAACTGAAAGTGTAAATAAGGACTAAAAGGTATAATAGATAATGTGAAATAGGAAGAAAAGGGGCAAAGGGGAAGGGGAAATGGGAGGGGTAGGAGAAAGGAAAGAAGGAATGGAATTAATATGTGAAAATGAAAAAATGGAAACAAAGTCTTTGCAAATAGGGAGGGATGGAGGGGTTGAGTGGAGGGCAGGGGAAGGGGGAAAAATAAGAACCAAGAGAGACTATGTAAAGGTACAAATTTCCAATGATGAATGTCATTATATTGTATACCTAAAATGTACCAATAAAATAATATTTAAAAAAACAAAAGCAAAACAAAACGAACCAAACAAAAGAATATGCTAAGGAAAGAAAGAATTTATGGGCTGGGGATTTAGCCCAGTGGTTCTGCCGCCTGCCTAGCAAGTGCAAGGTCCCGAGTTCGATCCCCAGTACCAAAAACAAAAAAACAAAAAAAACCCAAAAATAACATTTAGCTTTAAGAATTGAGCATGTTGGATAGGGATGTAGCTCAGAGGTAGAGTGCTTGCCTGGCATGTGTGAGGCCCTGTGTTTGACCCCCAGCACCACACACACACACACACACACACACACACACACACACAAATTTATCCTGTTCCTTTCATATCTTTGAAATGGAATGCTGGTGTTCCTTTATGCCCATTCCCATTTCAGAGCTCCATCAGCATAGCTGAAGCAGCCAATGCCATTTAGCTTTGGCAGCAATGAGTCATTAACAAGCTACCATGTGCCCAACCTGAGGTTAGGTACTGGAGAATAAAGAAGAGAAGCATTCAGTCTAGCAAGCAATGTGGCATCCACATGGAAAAAGATGAACAATGCAAGGAGAAGGGTAACATTTGCTGAGGACCTGTTAGGTGCCAGACTCTTTACAAACTCTTTAAGGAAGGTCTTACCCTTACTTGACAAACTGTAGGGCAGAGAACTTTAGACAATGCACCCAAGATTGTGTAGCTGGAAAGTGATACAACTAGGATTCAAACTCAGGTTCCTCTGATTTAAAATACTAATGTGAATGAGACAATGTATATCAACTGCTAGGTTGTATGAGCCAGATGAGAGATGCTAAAGAAGTTTCAGGGAGTACATGGAATGTATGAAGGCCAAGCCGGGGCCTCTGGGCAGTAGTATGTGTCTGCAGTCTGACAGTGTGACAAGTGCTCCCATTACAAATCTCTTTATAACTGCCAGCTACAACCATCTGCTCCCACTGAAGGGCTCAAGCTTTGTCCATCTCCTCTTCTGCTGTGCTTGGGAAGGTGGGAGGGGAAGCCGATTAGGTTTCTGCATTCAACTCAAGCTGCCCCTTCTCTCAAGCTAACTTCCTGGGGGCAATCTCTCCATGTGTCTCAATCCCCAAGCACAGTTCCCTCTGAGCTGAGAACAGCCTCTTATTTATTGCAGAACCACAAAAGCCCACAGCCTCCTAGCGTGCCCTCTCTCCTTCCTACTCCTACGCTTCTATTCACATCTAAGCGGTGAATGCAATTTAACATGCTTCTGCTTTTTTTTTTTTCCATGGCAGGGAGAAGAGCAGGCTTAGTTAAAGAATCTTCCCAGTCTGTTGAATGCATTAACAATAGATAGCTCCATCTGAAACATCAGACCCACAGACCCACAGATGAAAATAAAAGATTGTTATCCATAATGGAGAAATTAAGAATGAAAAGGGAAAATTTGTTTCTTAGTTTGTACTTCTAATTCTTAAGAATAGAGTGCTGGGCATGGTGGCACACAACGGGAATCCCAACACTGTGGAAAGCTTAGGCAGGAGGATTGCAAATTCAAGCCCAGTCCTTAATAACTTAGTGAGACCTCCATCTGGAAAAGTAAAAAGGACTTGGCATGTAGCTTAGTGTGAAGGCCCTAAGTAGTTTAAATCCCTGGTACTGGAGAAACAAAGAAGAGTGGAGGAGTGGTGGGGTATGGGGCGGGGCTGGGGTGAGCTTCTTTCAAAAGAAAACTTGGAAAATAGTTTTGTAAGCACTTAAAGAAACACGGGATTGTGCTTGAGTTTTTTTTTTAACTTTTTCTTTTGAATAAATTATAGATTCGCAGGAGTTGCCCTTCACCCAGTCTCCTCCAATGATTCCACCTCACATAATGGTAGTATGATAGGAAGGCTAGAAAACTTGACATAGGTACAAATTGTATCTCATTCTATGCCATTTGATTACCTGCATAGATTAATGGACCCACCACTGCAATCAAGATGCAAAGCTATTCTGTCACCACAAAGATCTCCTGCATGTTCCCCTTTATAGTCACACTTACCCCTCTCCCACTACACATAATCTCTTGTAACCATGAATTTTCTCTTGATTTCCATAATTGTGTACTTTAAAAGTATAATTTCTTTGAGAAAGTACATTGACACCTCTAGTTTTCATGCAATCTCAAGCTCGAAACAGTAGCCTCCCCAGCCCAGACCCATATTTCATGCCCTAACTCCCTCCACAATTTCCCTGTTGAATGTATATCCAGCTTCTACCACATAGGAGTCAGAACCTTCTCTGGTATTTAGTAGTACTGAGGAATTCGATATAAACATTTACAGGGAGGACATTATTTTCTTCCCTAAACTTATTCAGTAATTAGAAAAACTGTAGTGTGCAGATTAACCGTTGCAAAATCTCCCTCACCTGCTGATATTTCCATTACACACTGTCCTTTCCTAAACAAGAACCTCCTTTTTATTTTCCTTTTACCTAGTGAGGGAGATGAGTTTCAGGAAAACTGGCAGGCTCAAAGAAAATTCCAGAAAGCACTTCACTGTAGATTAAATAATCTGGCCTCTGGAAATTAGGATCTTTAGAATGAAAGTGATGAACTGAGCTCCCAGGCTGATTGTAAGGTATTATCTCCATGATATCTAAAAGGTTGATACCTCTAAAGAGATAATCTGAAGTGATGCTCAGCTCCTCAGGACTCCTTTATGGTTAGGAGAGCTCTGCAAGGCATTCATTCTGTAGCCCACTGTAATAACAGAAAAGAATGAAGCCACGGTAAGACAGGGGCTAGCAGAAGGAAAGCCCCAGGGATTCCACACCTAAGATGAATATGGACCCTCCGCCCTCTCTCCCCTGAAATGTTCTGACACCTTTCCATTTTGCATGAACTTAACTTGTTTTTCACAAAGAGCATTGTGCTATGTTTAAATACCCCATTGTTTCTCTGGTGTGGGAAACCGAAAGTGGAAATAAGGACCAAAATGTAAAATAGATATTGGGAAACGTGAAGAAAATGTTCAAATGGGAAGGGAGGGGGGGAGAAGGGACAAGGAGAAAAAAGAGAATAGAAGGAAAAATGGAAACAAAGCTTTTATAAATAAGGAGGGGAAGAGGAGTCGAAGGGAGGGTGGGGAGAGGGAAAGAAAAGAAGCAAGATGTATCATGTACAGTTACAAATTCCCTGTGATGAATGTGATCATTGTGTATATCTAAAATGTATCAATAAAGGTTTTGCTTCCTCCAAAAAAGAAAACAACAAAGAACACTGTGCTACCTTCATCTCAAAAGTGTCGCATACACACACCCAGGGTCAGACCTATTAGGGTGCGGTGCCCTTGAGAAGAGATGACTTCAACCTAGTGACTCCCTCCACAGCCAGGCCCAGAGCTAGAGGAAGGTGCCAGTATCTGCCTTTGAGCCCAGAGACATTGTCATCCTGGCATCTGTCCCAGTTCCCTCCTGTCTGAGCAGGAACACCCTGCCTTCCAGAACATTCCTCACTTCCACGTAGGTGAAGCAACGAGGGAGGGCAGGAGAGGAATGCACCTAATTCTGTGCCCCACTCCACACCATTGTCTGGGTCCACATCACAGCCACAACCAAAGGTCCTCAGGATGCATGATGCATGCAGCTACTATGGCTCAGGTTTTCCCCTCAGCAAAAAGCCACTAGATGCTCTTGGTAATTTCAAAGCAAAAACATATTTTCAACAAATCTAATAACCCTGACATGTTCTCAGCTGCTTTGTTTTTTTTAGGGGGTAATTTTGTGCCTACTCGTGTGCTAACTTTTTCTTCAATTTATGGGAAGAGGAAAGAACACAGAGCTAGTGCCTAGTCTGGATGGTGGTGTTAGCTTCACTTGTTACTCGCTAGTAGGTCCTCTTGTGGGGAGCAACAGTATCTGCAATTCTCATAGCCACAGTGTCCCCATCTGCAAGAAGGAGATAAATAATTGCCCTTCTAACTTTATAAAGGTGATCGCTGAGATTAAGAACAGCTTAGAAAAGGCTTTTTGAAGGTTTTGAAGGGAAAATACAGTGATTAATACAGTACTAAAATATAATATTAAATTATTACTTTAAAATGTTTTCAATATTTAGACAAAAAATTCTTGTTGTATTTCTGAGATAGGGTCTCACTATGTAGTTCAGGCTGGGCTTGAGTTTCCTATATAGCCCAGGCTGGCCTCGAACTTCTGATCCTCCCAGGTGCTGGGATTATAGGCATGTTAAACTACCATTCCTGGCTTAGAAAAAATATTCTTAAAGTAACCCGTAAAGTCTTAAACTACTTTACCTTTTTGGGGGGTGGTTTTTGTTCATTTTGATTCAATTCTTCATATTGCTCATTATAATTTTTAAAGATGAGGACAAAGTTGGCCATAAAAATATTAAATCCATTAGAAAGTTGGATAAGATGACCAAACAGTTGTCTAAATGGCAGAGGAGATACACTAAAAATTTGATGTCTTGCATAACAATACAGTGGTACCTTGGTTCAGGAACTTAATTCTCTCCACAATTTTGGTCACAAACCAGACTGGACGAGAACTGAACTGAATTTCACCCTAAGGTCAACATCGAACCTAACCACTGAATTTGATTTGATTCTCATCCAATTCAGTTTGCGACCAGCATCGTGCAAAGAATCAAGTTTGTGGACTGAAGTAGTGTGGGACTGCATAACCTTTGTTCCTTTTCTCCAGCCCCATTGTGATTAAATGTGAGTTAATGGATAAAGATGCTTGTTAGTTTTGGGACACTAGATAAAAATCTGTAACAGACCTAAAGTCCCAAAGTAAACTACTCAACTCCTTGTTTGCCCGGAACTGATGTTCCGGACACCACAATCTATAGAACAAGCTGCAAATGTCTGCTGACCATCAATACATGACAGTTGACCACTAACCTTTGTCCCTTTTCTTTAATTCTATATGTTAACTTCCCCCTCAACCCCCTATAAGAACAGCCTCGGACTCTGAGCCAGTAGCCTCTCTAAGCTATTTTGCATTGGGAGTGCCGTCTGGCCAGACTAATAAAGGTCTGTTTTACTTTCCAACTTGTCCGGTGTGTTCCTTCCCAGGTGTTTTTCGCTGCAGTCAGCTCCTCGGAGGGATTGGTAAGGCCCTCAGTCTTACAGTAGCAATGGAACTAGCTTTATGAAATCTATAGGTTTATTAATTTGAGGAAATATTACTGTTTCACAACAGCAAGTTGTGTTCTGGTCACTTGGCTGTAAAGTAGAAAGTCAGTCACAATCCCTGTAGCATCCTATCAGCTGGCCAGTTTGCAGACTTTTTTTTGGTGTATGTGTAAGGGCAGATCGCCCCACACTGGATCCCTGGGGATTTGAGCTGAGAACTTCATCAGGTTCCTGCTAGAGGCTAATTAATCACCACATCAGCACATTGCTAAACAAAGTAGCCATGCTGATCCATTAATGCGAGTCTCCAGACTCATTAGGACACTGAAAGGGAAGGAAATGGCCTAATCTCCCAGGATCAGAGGAGAGAAGTTCCTGAGATCTAATGAGTTCCTGCTAAACTGGAGTTGTGCTCTAGGCATTATGGTTTTTTTCCTCCCTTTTTCAGTAATATTTTTTTCTAAAAGCTACCCAGAAAACAAAAGGGACCATTGTATTGTCCACTGGAACTCAGGCAATTAAGGCTCTCTTCTTGGTCTACCAATTCAGGGAAGGCCACCCAAATTATTGGAAACTGAAATAGGAATCGGGGACCACCTGTTTATATGATGTCAAGCTGGGCTGACTTTTTTAATAAAGAAAATAAATTTATTTCTCTTAGTTCCAGAGGCTAGGAAGTCCAAGGTTGAGGTGCTTTCATCTGGTGAGGACCTTCTTACTGTGACATGCCGCGGTAGAAACCAGGAGAGAGAGCATGTGAGACAGAAGGGCGGGGGGGAGAGTCTTAAAAATATATTTACCAGTTATTTGGGTCCATAGCAAATCTCTGTCATGGGAGAGCTCATGCTTTTCAATTTGGGTCAACAGTCACTTGTCGAGAGTAATTTAGTAATTGCTCTAAGGTTTGTTTTTTTTTTTTAAACTTCTCTGAAATATCTACATGATACCATAAAGACTAGTTGAAAGTCAAAATGTCTTTTGGTGAAGCAAGTGATTCCTAGCACAATAGCAGTTTGGTTTTCTGTTGTTGTGGCTGAGATGACTGGTTGTTCGTGTTGTGTGTACACACATACTGCCTTGGTTTCTCTTTTTATTGAGTTGTTATGGAAGTGAACTCTAACTGGGAGAAAGCATGTTATGAACCATTGACTTTGAAGCCAGATGGACCTAAATTTATTAGCTGTGGCACCTCAGCAAAGCCAAAGAAGGTCTCTGTTTCAGTCATCTGTAACTTGAGCAAGATATACTGCATCTGCCCTGTAGTGTCATTATAAGATTGTTAGAAGGCTACTCGGTGTCTACCCTGTGCTAGCAGACAGTGCTTCTCAACTTTTAATACACATCTGGATCACCTGGGAATCTTGTTAAGATGCTGACCTTTATTCAGTTGGTCTAGGGTGGAGCCTGAGGTTTCCCATTGCTAGTAAGCTCCCTAGTGATACTGGTACTACTGGGCCTCACTTGGAGTAACAAGGGTATAGATACCATTTGCAAAGTGCCTAGTAGAGTTAGTGATTAATACATCATTGCCCTAGAATAATTCACTCTCTCATTTAAAAATAACTGAGAAGAAACCCTTTTTCTCCCAAAGTAATAACCAGTGTGCCAATATCCATGTTCCTGTAGCTTTTATGAAATCTGTCTGATCAAGATTGGCCATGGCTGGTAATATCTGAAGGTAGGTGATAGGTACATAGGAAGTGTTCATTATACTTTTTTTGGCTTTTTTAAGTGTTTAAGATTTTTCCATAATACATTTTTTTTTAATTTATAAAAGAAAACCCCAGCAGAGCATGGTGGTACATACCTGTAATCCTAGTATTGTGGGATACTAAGGCAGGAGAATCTCAAATTGGAGCCCAGCCTGGGTAACTTAGCAACTTAGTGAGATCCTGTCTCAAAATTAAAACTAAAAAAAAGGGCCAGGCTTGGTAGTGCATGCCTGTATTCCTAACACTGGGGTGGCTGAAGCAGGATTGCTGTGAGTTCAAGGCCAGCCAGGGATACACAGTGAATTTAAGACCTGCCTGATCTACATAGTGAGATCCTGTTTCAAAAAAGCCCCCTTCCCTCCTAGAAAAAAAGGGTTGGGATGTAGCTCAGTGTGAAAGCTATGGGTTCAATCCACAGGGGCGCAACAAACAACTCAAGAAGGGATTTTTAGGGTAGTGGAACTACTCTGTATGATACTGTCAAATATGTGTGTGTCATTATACATTTGTTCAAACCCAGAGTGTGCCACATCAATGGCGAACCCTAGTGTAGACTGTGGATTTTGGAGTGTAATGTGTCGACATAAGCTCCTGGTTGTGACAAATGTACCACGGTGGTGTGGGATGTTGATAGCAGGGGAAGCTGCGCATGTAAGTGATGGGAACGCTATATTTTTTTACATAATTTTACTGTGAACCCAAAACTACAAAACAGTCTATTAAAAAAAAAAAACAAGCAGAAAACATCCATTTCCTAACAGCCAGAGAACAGCAGAAGATACAGGTTAGTACAGTGATTAACTCCAAAAATACATTCTCAGGAGACTAAGAGCTTTTGTTTAAATTTTCCAAATGAATTCATTCCTAACCTTGCCTCCTGTGACTTATGATTGTGCAAAAGTAATTTACTGTGGAGTTTCATCTGTGTGTATGCCAAATTTGCATTCTGCCATCCATCACAGGGTTTAGCACATTTTTTTTAACATTAGCAGAGCTCACTTAATTTTGCCAACATCGATTTTGCATTGTTTTTCTCTACCCTGGTGGACTTAGGAAATCATTTATTATTTTCACTTTATTGAAACAAGCCTGTCCCCCCTACCCCCGCCTACCTTGATCACATCCATAACTGCCTAGCTTGTATGTTCATTAAGTCAGTGATTCACAAAGCAATCACCCAGCTAATTGGAAAATGCATTTAGTGAGCAGAACATTCTCCACTATCATCTTCCTTGACCTGGGTCCAGTTTTTATTAGGCGCTGAAGCTGACATAGCCCAGAGTATGTCATTTGTTTCATTTGTTGAAGATCCGTTGGTTAACCATGTGATGAGCAAATCAGAGCAATACTAAATGAACAAAATAAGGAAAACAGCCAAATTGGATTTAGTCCATTCACATTTTTCTTCTGTTGGTCCTAGAAAGCATCTCCAAAGGAGTGTCCTAATTTATTCCTTTCTCTGCTTATGGCTTACTTAAAGTCTTTGATGTGGTAACTAAGCAAGCCCTCATCCTAATGCCTGTAGCTGGGTCAACTCTTTGTTATTCTGCTTGGTATTTAATCCTGGAGACTAATGTTCTGCTCTGGTGTGTTGTTTGTCACTTCTAGATTATAGGTGTAGCAAATATTTTCCTAATGCAATAATCACTAACTTGACATTCTGTTGGTGGAATAATGCAGCTAGGCTCTGCTGGGTTCCTCCATTTTGAATAGTCTAATGTAGCCACAGGGTCCTCATTTTGCCAACTTCCTTTACATCTAAATTTTCCCTTTTAGGCATGCACTCTCTAAATGTCAGGGCATTAGGTGCCACTTGAAATGTTCAGTCTCTTTCCTAATAGCAAAGTTTGGAAACTTTAGCACCTATTTCTGTGTTCATGCAGAAACTCTACAGGTATCTCCTTAGCAGCTGCTACGGTCTTTCCACTTAATCACTCAGTGAATGAAAATATCTAAGAGACACACGCCTCCAGAATCCTTTCTAGAAACCAGAAACTTCACATGTTGACTTTGTACAACCCCTTTTGAAGTGAACTCGGGTGGCAGAATTGTGCTGGCCTAATGATTTGGAGGTGGCAGAAACACCTGCAGTGACAGATAATTACAACCATTGCTGTGTCTCTTGCTGTGCGCTTCCTGTTTGCTAGCTGCTTTCAGGATGAATCATATTTGTTTTCATAACGACAACTATTTCACCGCCTCTTCCTTGAACTTTGTAATACCTATGGTTCCCTGGCTACTTTAGCTCTTTCCTCACTAGCTATGTCCATCCCCTTGAACCATGGCAGTAAAAGATTTTCTTCATGGGAGATGGGAACTAATGGCACATACCTCAGTCTCAAAAATGTCCCTCAACAGTGTTTCAGATATATTTCCAGCTCATATATTTCACTGTTCTCTTTTTCCTTATTTAATTCACAGAAATATGAGACATTAATATGAGAGCTAAAACTCTGAGTTCCTCAGAAGTAACCCAAATAAAATGCTTACATCAATGTGAAACTCAGGTCTCCATTTTCTTTTATTTGTTAAAGTAATTTGTTTTTTACAATGAGCTATCACACATACATGTGTGCACTTGCACATGCACAACACAGGACTTGAGAAACAGAGAAAAAAGAGAGCTTTCCAAATATAAGCTTTTCTTTTTTACAAAGTTCAAAGTAGATTACATTGATGTGCTCTTTCCGTCATTACACAACGTAGACATGATCCTTAAATGATTTACGCTCCCCAAATGGTTAAACAATGATTTTCTATGAAAGACTAGACACAAAAGAAGCAGAGAAGCAGAGTACTTTTAGAAGCAGAGTACTGTTTCCTGCAAGAAACCCACTTCAGGCATACATTTGTATTTACATATATTCCTTGAGAATGCTACAGTAGCAGTGCATAAATTCATTCTGTAAAAAGATCTGAAAGATGACTTTCAAGAGACTCAATGCATTGTGCTTTCAGATAAAAATTCTAAAACAAATGATCAGTTGCTATGACAATAACAGTTAAAACTGCATATATATATACGTTAGAGATCAGAAGAGGCTCTACGACATGTAAATATAGTTGTGCTTAGGGGATATTTTGGTAAAGTTGTTTTAATAAATAAAAACTTAAAAGTGTCTCAGTGACAGATACAAAGTAGACACAGGTTATCAAGGGTTTCCTATACTTGGCTTAGAGTTTGAAAGAAAAAATCATCCTCACACAAACTACCTGGTATCTGATAATCCCAACTGGAACAAGTAACTTATAGTCGGGCAGGGAAGGGGCTTGGGAGAAAAGATAAAGTGATCCTCCCATTAACATACAGCATTAATCAGAGGTAAAGCCATGTTTTTGCAATTTTTTGCTGCCTCCCTACTCCAGCTATTCCCTCCTAACTAACTAAACAAATGCTAGCCTTCCTTTAGAACTCTTAGACCAAATAGAGAGGTCAACCTATTTCCTATGCTTGGTGTCTGGACCAAAACCCATTCTGTAGTTCACAAAATGAATTAAATATGTCCTATTTTCTGTGAGACCCTAGGATAAGCACAATCCCTTAGTACCTTATCCCTTTTTAACCCTCTACATATTAACTGCAAAACTGTTATTTTAGAAACATCATAGCAACTCTTTATGGCAATAGAGGGCAAAGTATAATTCAGATAGTTATGTTGATGTTCACAGCTAGGAAATAAACGTAATTTGATTTTCAGGCTGGAAAGTTTGCTCTTTGAGGCCTTTACCTTTGAAGGACCCATGACCCTTATCAATTAAAGTGAATTTTAAAAAGATGAGAAAATAACAAATGCTTTAATTAAAATCTTTTTGTACCATAGGTATAGATATAAAAAGAATTTCATCAAATAATTTCCTAAGTGTCACTCAGAAGCATCCTTGCTGACTGTAACATAATGTGCTAGAGTCCTTCAAATAAAATTATAGAGTAATTTAAAATATATATTATACATTTACAATGATTTGAAATCATTCAATAATGTGTAGCATGATAATGGAGTGAAATAGTGAAAGGCAGTCCACATTCATATTTAAGATAAATTTACTTCAGAAGTCAGTTGAAATCCTCACTCATGTTCTAAGTATAGCCATTGTGATAAGACCTAAAAGAAAAATATTGGAGAATAATTAAAGACATGAAGTTTACAAAATCTTCTGTTTAAGAAGCAATTGTTTGAACCTCAATGAACAAATAAAATATAGTACATAGGCAGACATTCTTGTAAGAGCACAAAGTCAATTTGAATTTAGTTGATATTATACAGAAGAAATCCAATTTATAGCAATGGGCAGTTACTGGACAGATTTAATTAAATCATTAATGTCTTCCCATAGCTAATTTCACCATCAAACATACCTCCCACTTTATCCAGTCACATCAGCTATAATAATAGCAGACATGCCATTTTAAAGTGTTGGCAAAGCCAAAAGACTTTATCAACAGAAGCATCAAGAGCCTATTTGTAACAAGGCCCTAGTGCTACAAAGAGAGAGAAGCATCTGTGCTTTCCTTGAGAGATCTCACATATGAAAACATAAGCACTTAATAAAATAAGAACATGCCAGTTGTAAATGAGTGGTGAGGAGAGTGTGTGATCAAAATGTCCAGGGCTAGGGGTGGTGCTCTGTGGTAGACTGCTTGCCTACCATGTATGAGGCCCTGGGTTCCAGCCCTTGCAGTGGAAACAAACACATAAAAAGGACACAGGTGAAAGATGATGACATAGGACTGTGGCAGTCAGCAAAGCTGTTTCCAAAGGTAAAAGCCGAGACGAGCCTTAAAAGACAGACAGAAAAGATACAGAACAACGGGGTGCTCAGGCATTTCAGGGGAGAGAGGAGCCCAGGAGGAGGACCATGATTCTAGATGAGCTTTTCTGAAATCAATCAATAATCCAACAGGCTCTATTCAAGGGTTTATATAGGGAAGCAGCTTGACAAGATTGGCTTGGCGAGGTCTCAGACTGTGGAGACTGTTACATGCCAGCCTACGGAGTTATAACTTCAGCCTGTGGACCATGGGGAAGGAAGTACTGAAGGTTTTGGAGTAGGGAATGGCTGTGAAATTAAAACAGAACGGAAACCCACCTGACAGCAATATGAAAGATGGACAGAATGAGGGGAAGGAATAGGGAGAGGCAGAGCACACACAGAAGCAAGGGAGACAATTTAGAAGATAATTTTGAAATAAAACATAAAAAAGACAGCACACCAAAAATACTGAGAGCGAATACTCAAAAGAGCTGGCATCTAAGTCGAGCAGAGAAGAGAATATGAAGAAATAGTCCTTTATCACCACAACCACAATTCTTGACACATGAAAAGTACTTAATATATGTTTGCTCGATTGAAATTATTAATATAAGATTTGAAGTCAGATGACTGAAAGACTGACTGAACAACAAATAAGGATCCGGTTTCAAGCGAAATGTTCACGATATTAAATATGGTTGCATCATTCAGCACCTGGTTTAAGTGTTTCCCAGAGCCGATCCTGTAAGCACAAGCGCTGTACCATGAAATACATACATTTTATTCATGGCTTACACCACTGCAAGTCAGCAAAAGGAAAATAATTCAGTAAATATAGTCTTAGCTACTAGGTAAGTAAGGTGAGAAGAAATAATATGAGACAAAAATTAAATCTTCAAATGCACCTGACCTCAACATGCTTTTGAAGCAATCCTTCATCTATTTTACAAAAACCTCACCTCCCACAAATAAACCCTACACATACATCCCAAATGCATCTTTAAAACCCTTACCTAAGATATAAGCAGCCACTAATTTTTGATTCACACTTAAGTGGAGGTAGAGAGGCACCAGTGATTCCATGTCCCCCAGCGTAGGCAGCATCAGGGCTGCAATGCACACCACTCCCAGGAAGACCATTAGTAAACTAGGTCCTGAGGAGACAGTTTTGCTTTCTGTAAAAAAGACAAAGACTTCTGAGCTTGCTTCTAAAAACAACTCAAAAGTTCCCTCACATATACTGGCTACCACTCACCAGTATTCCGTTATGGCCAACTTCTCTGACGCCTTCCCCATCATTCCCATTCCATAGAGACCTATCTGGTGCACTTATCTGGACGCCTATAACGTAAGTGTTTTTGAGCCATTACAAGACGTATCCAGAAATGGCATTGTGACCTTGTGAGTTCCTACTGAAAAGAACAGTAGCCCACCACTCCTCGCTACCACTTCCCACCCTCATCAGTAGTGTTCAAGCGTGTACTGTCAGTACATGTATATTTATAAATAATCTGCACAATTTCTGTACTAGTATGCTTAATGTAAAACATACAAACAGAACCCTAAAAGAATGTGGTAAAAGGAAATGTTTTTCGCTATTTTCTTCCTCAATAGTGTCGCAAGAGACTTAATATGGCTTGACTTTATGACAGTACAAATGGGTTACACACTCAGCAGAAGCCATTCCCTAAAGTTTGAATTCTGGTCTTTTCTGGGCTAGTGATATGTGGTATGATCTTGCAATACTGAGCAGCCACGGTGAGCTGCAGTCTCAGTCAGCCATGCAATCACAAGGGACAAGCAACAAGCTACAGTGTCTGTGTGATTAAGCCACGAGGCTTAGTAGTTTAGGAATATTCTATGGATTTGACTGATAATGGGATCATGGGGACATAACCACATCCTAGGTCAAGGATGCAGCTGGACTTCATTTGAGCCCACTATATTAGAGCGGCATTACCTTCTGTGAATATCTTAGGGAGGTCGCCAGGTAAATTTGATTCTAATAACTGCAGCATCCTGCTTCCAATTCTGAAAATATTAATATTATAAACCTGCCTATGAAAGTTCTTGCCCCTGCTGCTCTACCTCATTTATAGTAAAGAAGAAAGCAGGAGAAACAACACCTGGCAAATTTATGCTAAGTGAAAGTAAGGCCAGCACAGAAGAACAAATTGTGCACGATCCCACTTAAATTAAGTATCTAAATAGTCAAAACCTGTAGAGCAGAGAGTAGAATGGTGGTTGCCAGGGCCTGGGAGAGAATAACGTTGAGCTACTAATCAATGGGTGTAAGTTGCAATTATGCAAGATGAAGAAGATCTAGAGATCTTTTCTACAACCTTGTCCTACAGCTAACATTATACACTTAAAAGTTAAGAGGGTCAATCTCATGTTGAATATCCTTACAACAAAATAAAAATGTAAATGATTTGTCATCAAGCTGGCTATTCTAGTGTTCTGACTCTGTATGTACAATATACATACCCATCGTTTTAAGAAACCCAACAGCATTTTCTGTTATATGGTTTTTTCCCATTAATCTTCCTTTCATTAAAAAGTGATAGCCAACAGCAACACAATCTTGGTGTTTCATTAATGCAATAACACTGTTCATTCTATTCGTAAGTGGAGCTTTTCTAAATTATTTATACTTTAGCTGTTGTAAAGTTTAATTGAACCTCACCAAAGCCAGGGAGGTAGAAAACAAATTCAAATTTTATAGTGATTATTGTGTGGGCATAAAACAATAGCACAAATACCTAAAAAAGAATCAAGTCTTAGTTAACAAAGAAAGTAATTTTAGATGTATATTTGTTACAAGGATGGGTTTTAAGGACATATTCATTTATGGAAATTATGTTGCTCATTGAAAACCTACAATAAAGATAATTCCAAAGAAAAATGAGTATTTACAGAGATTCCCAAAGTATTTGCATAAACGCTTGAAATTTTTCAAAAGGGAGGGCCGGGGATTTAGCTCAGTGGTTCCAGAGCCTGCCTCACAAGCGCAAGGTCCTGAGTTCAATCTGTGGTACCCCCCAAAAAGATAAAAACAAAAGAGAAATAGCCATTTTCCTGATTCTATGTGAACACTGTAAAAATGTTATAAAGCTATATAAAACAAAGCTGGGAGTTGTGGAACATGCCTGTAATACTTGTACTCAGGGGGCTGAGGCAGGAGGATTGCTGCAAATTTGAGGCCAGCTTGGACTCCATGGTCAATTCAAGGCCAGCCTGAACTACAAAGCAAGATTGTATCTCAAAAAACAAAAACAAAAACAAAAACTAGGACAGGCATGGTAGTGCATGGCGGTAATGCCAGCATTTGGAAGGCTGAGGCAGGAGGATCAAGGCCAGCCTGAACTACATAGTGAGACCCTGTCTCAAAACACCAACAAAATAAAACACAGTTTTTTCCATAATTCCATCTTCTCAGCTAGGTTATATCCTTTCAGATTTTATGAATACCCATATAAAGATATAATTTTTTAAACATAAATGAAATCATATTATAAATACTGTTATATAACTTTTGTAATCCCCTTAATTTTGTTTATCAGACAGCATCTTACTATGTGGTACAAGCTGGCCTCAAACTTACTGTGTTATACAGACTGTCCTCAAACTCCAGCAATCCTGCCTCGCCTTCCTGAGTGCTGGATTATAGGTGTGTACCACCATGCCTGACTTTCCCATCCCTTAAATGTGAAATATATTTGAAGATTTTTCTATGTCAATATATAAACAGGTATCATTCTATCAGATCCTTGTAAATGTCTGCCTTGCATTCCATCTTATGAACATTTATAATTTAATCAATTCCCAATTGGTGGGCTCTTAGGTTATTTTAAAGTTTTATTACTATCAACAACAATAAAAAGCATAATTTTCTTGAGCCGGAAGGCACAGACTCAAGCAGCAAAGACATAGCAGTTCATTAATAATGCAATTAAGACAGACCCAGCAAAATTCAGTTATATCTTTTAAATTGTCTTTTTAATAACCTGGGCTCTAGTATTTTATGAAAGGTTTTGTGGGCTTCTCTAACTTTTTAACACTTAAATTTCTGCTAAATAAAAAACCGAGAAGATACAAAATTGTATTTATGCACACAGGCGAGGTCAAGAAAGTAACATGGAGCACTTACATAAGCAGATTTGTTAAGTGCATGGGATTATAGGTGCTTTCTCTTTTGAATTTATTACTGTTGAATGTCTTTTATACAATAAGCTTAAAAACTTCTCATTTTACTGACTTTCAATATATTTTAAAATCGAAATTTTCCCTGATGCAACCTACAGTCCTTTTCCAGCTAACAGTGAGTCTTTTAACACTGCTGCACTGGCGGCACTTCTAATAATATGCTTTTGTTGAAGTGTTTTCTAAGCTAACAACGTGAAAAAATAGTGACATTTAAAATCCTCCCAGAAAAAACTTCCACAAAACAAACTTAATTTATTTTGACATTTTTAGTTCAGAGAAAGTTAATAAGAAAAGCTGAACATTCTATATTCTAGGAACCACACATAAATTAATAGACAAGAGAAGTTAAAATATATCACTTTGCCCACATAGACTAAGTCATCATCACACTTAAAGGGCTCAAGTCAGCCGATTCATGCATTTACTGTGTAACCACTCTGTGCTGAGCACTATGCTAGTACGAAGGACATAATGGTGAACAAGAGAAATAAGGTGTCTGCCTTCAGTGAGCTTCCTGACATCAATAGCTTAGACGTTTTTTTCCCCCAGAGACCACTATGTGTTGTGCCAATATCCTCCATGCTAATTCATCTACCTGCTCCAACATTACAATTAAAATTCTCTCATATACTTTAGATGCCAATGTTTATCATAAAGATAAAATAAGAGTGAAACAATATCTTATAATTATTCAGTCTTTTAGGGTGATTTTCACTTGAATTCTAAGAAACTAAAAAATAGCAATAATTTCTCCTTATATACAAATAGACACACCCCTAAGCCTTAACCTTATTCTTGGCTATTAAACTAGTCTTTTAAGTCCAAAGTTAGCTCCAATAACCACTTTACTTTAAATTATGAATATAACATCAAAAATAATCATTAAATGTCCTTTCTTTCCTAGAGGAGGGATTTTGAAGGGAGAATCCTGCATTTCCTAAGAAAGTCAATTTCACAATATTGATCTGTCAAAAAGACATCTGGCAAATGTTCTCTTTCCTCAAAAGATGAAAAGATGGTCCTACCAATTAATAATAGTTGCTGAGAAGAAAATAATCTATTAGCTACTATCTCATCCCTAGTCCTGGTACCACCAGGAAATCTGGACCCTCTCTGCATGTGCTGATAAGACACACACACGTGGCTACAGTAAGGAAACAGGTGAAGATGAATAAACTGATAAGGATCTATGAATTAATAATGTAATAACAAGTGGATGTTTAAAAAAATCCCTCATATGTAATATGCTACGATTTTAAGGACAGCTGTTATCACATTCATATAACACCATCAAAAAAGTTTCTCTGTTTTTCTATGGAAAATTTTATCTCCCTCCTCTTATAATAGGTTTAGAGAGAGATAATGAGAAGTTAGGAGGGAGGGGGAACAATGTCCCAAGAGTTGAATATGAGGATACTGTCAATGTTGAAAGAATATATCATAACACTTTGAATATCTAAGCTAGAAGGAAATGAGAAGTAGAGAGGGATTCAATTAATAGCCCACAGGGGATATTATAATCTACTTAGTTTAATTAACTTCAACTTTAATGAGATTTTTTTTCAAAATAATATGAACAGTGCACTAAACTTGGCCTATTGCCAAACACAATCTCTCTCCTCTTTTGAACTAATTAAATGAGAAAGGATATAAGAAAGTCATAGAAACAAAAGTATATAATTGCCAAATTGTGCCAGCATCATAAAATATGGTGCCCGCAGTCTCCAATTTCATATATTTTGTATATATATGAAACATATACATACTCATATTTATCATGTAGCACGAGAAATATAAAAAATAAATAAAAAAGGCTTTTACACTTAATATATATGTATATGTATATATAAATAAAAATTAGGGTACAACGTTTGCCCTCTCTTTATTGCCCAGTCTAGTGATGGCTAGCTTCTCTTCCAGTTCTAGGCCTCTTGTTCTTTTTCAGGTAGCCTAGTCTCTAGGTTCAATTTTGAAGTGGTTAACTAGATTTAAAGTAGTAGATCCACTTTCTAGTACTTTTTCTTAGCTCTTTGATTATTTTAAATTTAGAAATGTGTAAACCCCAAAGGGCTTAAAAATAACCCAACACTACCTGGTTGAAATGACTGCTCAAAAAGTAAACTTTCAGTTAAGTGTTCCTTTATTCTTTTTTCCTCTTCTTCCTTTTGTTGTTCTTTTGCAGATGGGAGAAGAGTAGCAACAACCTCTTTCCTTCCTAAAGCCTTTCTCTGGCTTTGTTCGGAAACTTGGAGACGGAATTTGTCTATTACACCATAGTGACAGGATCGAACATCTCTATGACGAATCACACTGAAAATGGCAAAAAATAACAAATACTCTTTAGGTTTCTGGGGATCTGTCAAACAGAATGCAATAGGAGATTTTAACACAGTAAAATAATATTAACTGACCATAACCAAATACTCAAAACCAGAAATTTACTAATGATGCAAAACAAAAAATTAATAGTATAACCCTAAAGAAATGAGTAATTCTGAAATATCTGATGAAAGCACATACTCTAAAATATAGAAAAGTCTTAAGTAAAAGAATAAGTAAATTTTCTTTAAATGATTTTTTTCTTGGATAGCTGTGGAAAGGAATATTTCTTAAATAGGAATTTATGAAATAGCATCCCCTATAAGCATACCTAAAAAAAAGCATACCTAAATTTCCATTGCTACTAATTTATTATTCAAGTCATAAAACTCACCCAAGACTTAGAACTAATTTATACCTGGGTAAAAATAAATAACTGCATAAATAGCTAGTCCACTATGACCAATGCTCCAGAGGGCTAATAATACACCTTTGTACTTTTCTACAGAGAAAAAAGAGTATAAAGCACTGTAATTTTAATGTTTTCTGCAGTTCTTTTTATTGTACTTTATTCTTCCTAGGGAACACAAAACAATTAAGTCAAGGATAACACATTTATGTGCCAAGGCTACTTTTTGGGAATAGTCCTTGCTTACTGTGTACTGAATGAAAATCCACAGAAATGTGTAAAAACACATTCGCAAATATACATCAACTTATGGCTTTAAGATGATGCCAATATATTTAAGAAAAAAGAGTTGTGTTTTCACAGAAGATTTTAACAAATACAGTTTACTTGGTGGCTTAAATTAAGGGCTGGTCAATGGATCCATATGGTCACCACTAGCTCTAAAGTGAAAATTAAATATGAACAGGTTGTACAAACAATCATTTATCTGACACTCTAAGATGAAATTATCTGGAAGCGCTCAGACAACTTTTTACAGATGAGTAGTTACACACTTGTTTCCTATTTATATAGAGTAACTTCCAGGCTTATTAGCTGAATAATTTCGAATGGACTTATATCATCATTGTTTTTATACCATAGTATTATTAGTTTCCCAAATGTCACAGTAATAGCAGGATATTCCAAAGAAAACTAAAATCCCTATTATAGCTGGAGAAATTGAAAGAACAAGTCAGAACTTGGCCTTCATCAACACCTCTGCTTCAACGAAAACCACACTGAGGAAGTATTCAAGGAACTACTGACACATACATTAGCTCCAACATAATGAAATATTATTATAAGTTGGTTGATTTCTTTAGAATCTCTTAGAAACTTCTTAAAGTTTGATAATTTTCAGCAAAAAAAAAAATCAAAAGATTATCAATGCCTATGTGGGAATAGCTTCATGAAAAGGTCTTTTTCAAGTTAAAAACATAAATATTAACACACTGAAAATGTGTTACCAGGAAGTGATTTTGACTTACATATCCACACAACACTGAGGCTTTACTGCACCTGCAGCATCAACGACAACATACTTATTTGGAGTAGTACACAAAACTGAAAGAAAAAGTCACAATGGCCATTAGTGGTTTTAAAACAACTAGTTTCTACAAGTAAAAAATTAGTAGGGACTAGTTAAGAATGTGTAAGATTGACCTAGGAGACTCACCTTTGAACTTTAAGGCAAACTCATAGGGATTGTACAGAGTCAACACTTGCTTATGTGTTGACTGATCATCTGCATAAAATATGAGCTCCGTCGGAAACACAAAAACAGGAAGATTTCCTTCCACTAACTCTGGTTGTCTTTTTTGTTGATGCATTGGCACTGAATCGCCCTTGCTGCAGCTTCTATTTTACAGTTTCAAATCTACTGTGGACTTTTCCTAGATTCAGTTAAAAACTCCAAAGCATTTTGGCAATCTAGAAATAGAAAGAGAAAGAAAAGAAACTGAATGATATTGATTTTCATTACTCTATAGTTTTCCCACAAAAAGCATGTTTAACATCCATGAAAATAGTTCTTCAAATCGCCAAAACATGCCTTTTGACCTTTCCACGTGGCTTACTTATATACCTTATTCCAAATTATGCAAAGAAATTTACAGACTCCTTTCATGCTCTAGCTTCAACCTACGATAAATTGCATAAGTACTTGAGTAAAGGAATAAAGACTTTTTCAAATTAATCATCTCCTTTTAAAAAGGTGAGATCAGCCACATGTGGTGGGCACACCCTTGTAATCCCAGCACTTGGAAGGCTGAGGCAGGAGGATTGCTGTGAGTTTGAGGCCAGCCTGTGCTACACAGTGAGTTCAAGGCCAGCCTGAACTACATAGTGAGGCCTTGTCTCAAACAAAACAAAACAAAACAATGAGATCACAGGGACATCATTTTTTAAGATTCAGATTTTTTAAAAAGTAGAAAAACCTAAGTATTGTCAAAACTCACTTTATATGAGTCCATCAGAATTCTTAAAGACTAAAACTGAAAAACAAAGTGAGTTTCCATGATTTATGGGAGAAAAACATGAGACTAACTTTTGTACTCATGTCAACAATGCTTTATTTAGTGCCTTCTGGTAGCAGCGGGTGGGAATTCTTTAAATCTTTACTCAAGACAAGCTAAAATGTCTTGAAGCTGAAGAGCCATGCTTGCTAAGCAGTCAGTAAGTAGGTTTTGGCATATGTAGCACCCCCCCATATCAAGTACACAGGCTTTATGAGAGCTCTTTTCTTCCAACTTCAGAAGTATTTTTGGATTCTTCTTGGGTTCTTGAATATATCCCAAATAGTTGTAAGTAGAAAATGTCTGAATGTCAAGTGTGGTGCTTCTGTGTTTATTTTCTAATCTCATTTGAATCAATATTCTTATTTAGCAAACACCTTAAGTGTGACTCTTAAAAATAAAACGCAAGATTCAATTCCTATCGCAACACAAAAAAAGTGACAGGTCAAACATACAATTGCAGAAACTGATTTTCACCCATTAGATCACACATTTAAAATAGGTTATAAACCATTTAATACCTTGGATTCAGGTTCTCATACATTCAGAGAAAAATATAACCAATGAATAAATTTGGTTTTACTACTATCAGGGCTAATACGCTGATTCTTATTAACGCTTTTTTTTTTATCAAACAGGATACTGTATAACCGTGTGGCCAAATTTTTATTTTTTCTTTCAACTGAACATCTATTATATGCCAGGAAATACATCAGTAGCTGAGCAGAGATATAAAGATGAAGTAATGCACAGGTCCTGCTCTCAAAAGGTTCAAGTCTAGTTGATGCGACAAAACTACTGAAGCTACCTCCATCATAGTGCATAGCAAGGTATATAAAGTATTAGGAGTCCAACGACTAAAGGAATAATTCTACCTGGAAGAGAGGCCACAAGGTGATATGTGATAGAGTCCTTAAAGAAAAGAAGCATACACATTTCAGTGCTGGGAGGTGGGCATTCACACCAAGGGAGCTAGATATGCAAAGGGACTGAAGCCACAGGCTCTCCCAGGGACTCATTCCTTACTTCTGTAGCCATTTACTTTATTTATAGCATGTATGTGGTTAATACAATATTGAATTTCCTTCTTGGTTTTGTTTTGACTGAGATAGGGTCTGTTGATGACATTTTCTTAGTAATAATCTTTAACATTTTATGATTTATAACAAATTACAAACTATTAATTACATGGACTGAATGATTAATAAACAGATAGCATTTACTGTAGGCCAAGCAATGTTCTAAGTGTTTATCATTATTATTTAATTATGAAGAGACCGCACTGAGATAAAAAGTCAAAACAAAAACAAAATGGGCAGGCCACTTGTCTCCTAGTCCAGTATTCTTTCCACTACACAACTGCCTATCTGTTTCTATAAAACAAAACTGAGATGATTCTTAAAAGCATCTGATTAAATAATTCCAACTTTGCATTTTTATTTGCTCTGAATTTCTTTCTTTTGGTTAAAGCTATATACATTTCTGTTCAGATAATGTACTTTCACAAGTTTGGTATATAGTTCTTTTCAGTAGAAAATAAGCAGCTCAATAATTACTTTCTCAGAAAGCTTGGCTATTAAGTAGAGAAGATCCAAACTTGACATTAGTAAATGATATGCACTGCCTCATTCTAAAATTCTGTTGATATCAGAATGTAACTTATCATAAAAGGTGGCACCTTTTTGTGAGAGATAGGTTAATTAGTACTGATTAAACCCGGTAGCCATCTAAAGCACAAAGTTGAATTTATCCTTCACTTTTTATACCAAGATAAATTTTAAACAGATTAAAACTTTAAATATAAAAAATGACAAACACACATATAAGTACTAGAAAAAAAAAGGATAATTTCGTTTTTTTAATCTCAGCCTAACAACGGCATGCAACTAGAAACCAAAAATGTTGATAAATTTAATTATATAACTTTTCAAATTCTGCATGTCAAAAATTTTATAAGCAAAATTTAAAGAACATTTGCAATTCATATCATAGGCAATGTCTAATTTCCCTACCAGGGGACTTACAAATGATTAAGACAAGACAGTAGAAAAACAAACAAATTATTTTATAAGAAAAAGACTTACAAGTTGTTCTGGCTTACAAAAGGATGTTTAAGCCCAAATGCCGCTCAACCAATGACAAAGAAGATGTGTTTTTTTTATACAATGGAGTACTACTCTGCCATAAAGAAGGATGAGCTTGACACATTTCTAGTTAAATGGATGCTCCTGAGACCATACTCTTGAGATAAATTGGACACACATGTTTATTTTAGTTTTTTGTTGTTGTTGTTTTTGTTTTTTTGGTACCAGGGATCGAACTCTGGTCCTTGTGCTTTCGAGGCAGGCGGCGAAACCACGGAGCTAAATCCCCAGCTTAAAATTTCCTTTTTATTTTAGTCTTTTTTTTTTTTAGACACACATGTATAAATACCACATTGTTTCTCTGGTGTGAGAAACCAAAAGTGGAAATAAGGACTAAAATGTATAAAATGTAGCTCAGTGGCGCAGTGCCTGCCTGGCAAGTGCCAGGCCCTGAGTTCAATTCCTGGTACCAAAAAAGAAAAAAGAAAAAAAAGACCAATAAAATAAAATAAAATAAAATGCATAATAGTTATTGGGAAATGGGAAGAAAATGTTCAAATGGGAAGGGGAACGAGGCAGGTGGAGGGGGAAAAGAAGGAAGAAAAAAAGTGAAAATAGAAAGAAAAAATGGAAACAAAGCTTTTATGTGTAGAGAGGGGAGGGCGTTGAGGGGGAGAAGAGAATGGGAAAAAAAGAAGAGGCAGGATATATCATGTACAGGTGCAAATTCCCTATGATGAGAGTTATCATTCTGTATATCTAAAATGTACCAATAAATGTTTTGCTAAAAAAAGAATGTTTAACTTGACTCAAAGAGAAATGCAAACTAAAGCCATATTATGATATCCATATATATATGGATATCATATATATATATATATATATATATATATATTCAGGTACAGAAAGGAATGGGAGATACACATCTCTGCGAAGTTTTGTATGTGAAAGGTTTTCTTTGCAGCACTGAAGATTAAATAAAATGATGTATGAGAAGCACAGAGAACAGAGCTTATACTCAATACAAGCTCACCATTCAAAGCAGATTGGAAGCTACCCAACTGTCCATTAATAGGGGACTCATTAAAGCATACATTTGTTGGTATACCAGATATCTGTCAGAAAGAGGAAGATCTTTGTGCAGCCGGACATGGACTGATATTCAAGATGTGGGATAAAGTCGCGGCTGGGGCTGGTGGAAAACCAAGGGGTTAGGCCATGCGTTCAATCCCCAGCACCACTCTCCCCTCAAAAGATGTAGGGTTAATTGCAAGGAGCAAGGAACACTGCAGCATGAAGCACACGCTACCATTTGTATGGGAAAGGGAAATCAAAGAACATGTATACTTACTTTCTTGGGTATGTGGAAAAATCTTTGGAAGGATACTCACGTTTGCCTCTAAGATAGAAACTGAGTGGCTGGAGATACTCTTTCACAACTACTTTGGTCTAGTGTGAAAAATGTGTTTGTTTTGAAAGCTAAGAGAGAATTTAGAAACAATGTGTAAAAAATTCTGTTAATTGCATTTTTAAATTTATGATCTTCTAATAACATTTAAAATCTCAAACTATGTGTTAAATAGGATCTCAACTATTTTAAATAATTTGACACAACAGAAACTCATTACAATGGGAAAAGCAAAGATTTGTTTGCAACCTAGAAACAACTATAACTCCAATATAAATGTTATGGTATAAAAGAATGTACCAGCTACCCACAAAGAATGTAATCATTATGTCTCACAAACATGTGCTAATAAAAATAAGTAAGTGCATGAGATGGTTTGTGAGTCTGCCTAGGAGGTCAAAAATAACCACAAAGACAAGTGCTAAAGACTTGGTTTTAACTTAAGGAGAAATTAGTTGGCAAAGGTCATAGTACAAATGTTATTAGCTTGGAATAAGGGCTTAGAAGAAATTCTTATTTTTATTTTGAAGCTTATTCTTTGTGAGCTGAATATGTGTACATTTCCCTATGAGTCCAATAGGCCATCTCCTTGTCACCACCAAAAAGTGGTGACATTAATCATTTTTGAGGAATTGACTGTTTCTTTTCATTCTCCCTTCCCATTTATCACTTATCTTGGCTGAGATACAGGTTGCATCCTAAATTCCAACTAGTGGGTATTAGGGAAGAATTAGCACCAGGTCACCAGGGCAGGATTAGCAACTTTGCCAGCAAACATAATGAAGCATAGCATCTGCCTTTAATTGATGGCTTTTTAGGAGACTTAACACTTTCTCTTTGCTGCAGTCCATAGTATAGAATGATAAAGTGTAAGTCCTGGGGAGAGATTATACACTAAGCTGATAAAACCTTACCACAAATTGGTTTATGAGGTTACTTTCTTTTTTTTTTTTTCTTTTGGTATGAAGTTACTTTCTAAAAGTCAAATGCATGCCAAATCAAAAAAGGTCTGGTTCCAATCTTTCTCATTTGGCAGATAAGGAAAGTAGGCACAAGATGGTTAAGACACCTACCCAGCATTGCACAGGGAAGTGGGGGAAGAATTCTGGTCTCTAGAGTCACACTGATGCTGACTTCCGCCATACCCTCATCTCTAGAAAAATTCCCTCCTTTTCAGAAAGACGAGTTCTTAAAACATGACTCAAAATTCAAATCACAACCAAGACTGCATTATCGTGATTTGTGTTTCCCTTTTCATTTTATAAAGAAAAAAAGTAGCTGGGTGTGGTTATACATGTCTATAATCCCAGCACTATGGGAGGCTGAGGCAGGAGGATTACAAGTTTGAGCTCAGCTTGGGCAATTTAGCAACTTAGTGAGACCCTGTTTAAAAAATTAAAAAAAAATAATGAACTTAATGGGGATTTAGCTCAGTGTGAAGGCCCTGGGTTCAATCCCCAGTACCACCGCCACCACCACCAAAAAAAAAAAAAAAGTCAAGAGACAATTTCAGTTTCATTTACTGAGTTGCACACTTGCTTTTCCTGATTATGAAACATTAGCTCTGGCTGTCAGTAACTGTTAATTAGGGCATTAATAACCAAGGCTTGCCCCATTCTTCCTTTCTGGACAGTAAAATTTTATGCACTCTTCAAGGGCTAGTATAAATTTGCCCTCCTTGTAGCATATCTCACTATTCAGATCTACATGGATCTCAGGGTTGTATTTTTTTTTTGTTTTGGTATGGGGGATCGAACTCAGGACCTTGCGCTTGCAAGGAAGGCTCCGGCACCACTGAGCTAAATATCCCCGGCCCATCAGTGTTGTATTTTTAACGTACTTATTGTATGGATTCATATTTTGACAGTTGTTCTACATGATTTAATTTTGATTCTTCGTTCAGATCTCAGGCATAATGCCATATTGGTTTTTGTTTGTTTTTTTCCTCCTTTGTAGACCCAAGTTCACTGCTGGTTCTTAACAGATGCTGGGCTTATCAGTTATCCTAACAGGTATCTACTAATAACTGTCTCCTCCATGGGGGAATCTGCGCAACCCACAGCTGGATGCACTCTGTCCATCAAAGACAAGCAAAGGATCCTAATTAGACGGGCAGTAAATCTCTGATGGCTGGGAGCCATAGGCTGGGTGGGGTAGAGCAGAAAGAATCAGCATTCCCAGCTGTCTCTCCTCTCCTCTTCTGTTTTCCTCTCATCTCCCCCGGCTCCTCAGAGTCAAACTGGGCCAGCAGTGTTTACCCAAGGCTCCAACATGCCAGGCAGATGGTGCAGCTGGGAGGTGGTGATACAGGAAACCACCTTGTCCTTGTTTCTGTACTACGGGCACAGAGAAGCAATCCAGAATGAAAATACAAAAGAAAAACTTATGTGTGCACACCACCTGGTGACCAGTTTGCAAACAACTCTCCTACAAGAAGCAGCATAAACACTGACATTCTCACATAGACTTTCTGTCATTCGCCCAGAAAGAATAGCACCCCAAATGATTAGTTTTCTTGTTTTCCTCAACTTGCATTGAGCAAAGGAAGGGAAAGACAAGGCTCTCAGCGTTTCTTTCTCTTGAGGGCCTCCACTCTATTTCCTTGAGTGTGTACGTCTAAATTGCTGCCTACCAATCCCTTCGAATCCCTTTATTCGGCTTATCAGTCCTGAAAATTCTTATTTCCATGATGGGAGTCAGCGAACCTACAAACTTATTTTACGGGTAGGGTGGGTTTAGGTTCCTTATCTCTACTTTGGGAAACTCTTCTGACCCTGTCTTGTGACATTTGACATTTCTCTTGGAGAGCCAGTGGCAGGAGGAAAAAGAAGTGCGGGACCAAAACTTCAATTACTGAAAGAAGACGGTTTATCCAACAACAAAACACATCTTCCTTTGCCTTTTAGATCAGTCAGGGTAAGATTCTGATCCCTGGCTAGGTTTCATTAATGCCTCTTCTTAGCCTGAAGCAGTTAGAAGATAGAACCTGGGCTCTTCTTACCCCTTAAGAACAGGGGATGAGGGCTGGGGATGTAGCTCAGTGGAGCCATGTCTGCCTAGCAAGCACAAGGTTCTAAGTTCGATCCCCAGTACCCCCCTCCAAAAGAATAAGGGATTATCCAGGCATGGTGGGGCTCGATCATAATCCCAGCACTCAGGAGGGTGAGGCAGGAGTATTGGCAGGAGTTTCAGGTCAACCTGGGCTACACAGTGAATTTTTTAAGGCCATTCTGAAATACATAGCCAGACTCTGTCACAAAAAAACAAAACCCAAATCAAAAACAGAGTAAGAGATCAAAGTCCAGAGGTAGGATAGAAGAAATAAAGATAAGAGAAAAGAGATAAGAAAAATAACTAAAAAATTGTACTTTTGGGGCCAGGGATGTAGCTCAGCGTCACTGCGCCTGCCTGGCAAGCGCAAGGTCCTGAGTTCAATCCCTGTCACCGGAAAACAAAACAAACAAACTGTACTTTAAGAAGACTGCAACTCCAGGAAACAGTCAAAGTTACCCAAGATTATCCATATCAATATTCCTTAGGTTTGTTTTGTTTCTTTTCTTCTAGATCTTTCACACCACAAATCTCTAAAGATACTTGAATCCATAAATTAGCTTAGTTGATTTTTTTGTTTTGTTTTTGTTTTTTGGTACGGGGGAGATTGAACTCAGGGCCTTGCATTTGCGAGGCAGGCAGCAGGCAGCGGCACCACTGAGCTAAATCCCAGGCCCAAATGAGCTTAGTTGATAAGGTGAAGGGCAGAACCCTGATCACAAGCTAGAGAACCAGATAGAGAGTTCAAAGAATGCTTGCAGGCAAAATACCTTAGATTGCTCATCCCCCCACAATAAAATGGGGCTCATGCCTTTCCCTTGTAAAGGGGGCCATCCTTTTCCAATAAACCAAGACCAAGACAGAACTCACTATAGATTCACAAAATTCAGATTTCTACCACGAAAACCTCAAATATTCCCAGCTCCAAACTATAACCTGTCTCTCTTGAGGGCCCACACTCTTTTTCTTTGAGTGTATACTTGTATTTATTTTTTGAGTGTATACTTTCACATTTCTAATAACTGTTTGTGTCTCTTTCAAAAAGACTCTCAGGTAAACAAGGAAGTTTCAATGTACTTTATCACCATGGATTCAAAAAATGGAGACTGCTAATGAGCACAGAAAACACTTTAAAAGCATATTCTCGTTTGCTCTTTTCCATGCCCCCTTTTTTGGGAAGAGGCTGCAAGAAGAATCAAATCAAGTAAGTGGGCCCTGGGTATTCTTGTACTAGTAGCATGATTCAAAATTTCAAAAAAAAAAAACCCAGTTGAGGATGATTCAAAGTATAGCCTTCCCCAGAAATTAGTGACCCATCTGCTTGGCCACAGTGAACCAGCTACTTAACTATCTGTCCCTCGCTCCTGCTGTTTACTCTGATTAAGGTTCAGAGCTCCAGCTTCAGGCCAGCTCCCTTTTATCTGAGCACAGCTCTCTGTCTTGCATATTGTGTGCAATCCTTGCTAAAGGCCAAGTAAATGCTAAATAGTTAAGAATGGCAGGCGGGGGTGGGATAAAATAAAATTTATTTAAAAAATAGATAAGAACAATTTCTGTTGCTTTAGTCTCACTAAAACCTTTCCCTCCCACTTAAAAAACTCAGCTCTTAAACTAGGTGAGGTGGCACAGACCTGTGATCGTAGCACTTGGGAGGCTGAGGCAGGAGGATGGCAGTGAGTTGGGTGCCAGCCCGAACTGCGTACATAGCCAGACCTGTCTCAAAACAAAACAAAACAAAACAAAACAAAACAAAACAAAACAAAACTCAGCTCTTGGCCTGAGGATGGAGCTCTGTGGTACAGCACTCACATAGCATGTACAGGGCCGAGTTCCATCCCCAGTATTGCAAAAAAAAAAAAAAAAAAAAAAAAAAAATGCTGAAAAGCTGAGCTTTTGTCCTTCTTGAATTTTTGGTATCATCTATTATTTGTAATGGCTAGTATGTTCCTAAAGTCAGCTCTTTCACAAACAATATTACAATAATGCCCATTTTACATTTTAATTGTTCATCGCTCAATTATAAGCAATTTTGTTTTTATGTATCTTCTAGGTTTTTGATATCATTTCATATCTTACTAATAGGGCCAACTGCTACAAATCGTATGCAGCAGTAGGCTATTACACATTCAACATGTGAATGCTGAATAGCAAATTAAAAAATACAGTAATGTCTTTTTAGAAAAACATTTCCCTGTTACAAGAAAAAACATGTTACTTCTATATTTCACAACATTCTAATGTCTCCAGTTATTTCAAGAAGTATATAATTCTCCAAGAAACATCTATATTAATTCATTGTAAGAAGTATATATGTTGCTACATGTAGCAGTCTCAGAAGTTTTAGAATCCCTGCTGGCACAAGCCTGGCCCCTATAAGTTTTAGAATCTCAAATTCAACTTTTACTCAGCATTTATTATACAACAGGCACTGTACTGAGGAATATGGAAGAAATATAAAAACATTTGTCTCAGCCTTCCAAAACTCTTATCAAGCAGGAAAAATAGACGTATGTACAGCTGTCATTAGAATATGAAGTGACTTGTTAAAATGCCAGTAGAGGGCCAGGGATTTAGCTCAGTGGCATCATGCCTGCCTCACAAGCACAAGGTCCTGAGTTTGATCCCTGGTACCAAAAAAAGGGGACGGGAATGCCAGTAGCTACAAAGTGATTTGGGAGCATAAAGGTGACAATCTGCCTTTATAAGAGTCTACAATAGGAATGGAGGAGAGTGAATTCCCTGAAGCATATGTGTAGAGGCATGAAAGGAACACTTAAAATGAGTTTTGGCATTGAATATGGTTAAAAAATAGTATGTACTGGGAGGGTGGTAAGAGATAAGACTGGAAAGGTAAGTTGAGGCAAGATTGTGAAAAATGTTGTAAGCCCAGTTTGGAAGTTTAAGGCTGGACTTGCTATCTGGGTGGTTCACGTGGGAACTTGTTAGAAACAAAAACTCTTGGTTCCCCACCCTAGTGCTGCTGATTTAGAAGCAAGCCAGGCATGGTGGAGCACACCTGTAATCCCACTACTCTGGCAGGCTGTGACTGCAGAGGATCACAAATTCAAGACCAATTGGGGCAATTAAGTGAGACTCCGTCTCAAAATAAAAAAGGGCTGAGAATGCAGCTCAGGGCACAGGCCCTGGGTTCAATCCTCAGTACTATGAGAAAAATTCTGGATGCACAGGGCCCAGCTATCTGTGTTTTTAAACAAGCCCTCTAGGTGATTGTGATGCATGACTAACTCTGAGAACCACTGCTGCAGGCAATGGGAAACCTCTGAATAATTTTAAGCAGGGAACTGACCCAAGAAGATCTGAAGTAGGAGAGTGGTTGCCATTGATCAATCAAGCACAACAGCAGACTCCAGAGTAGTCACAATAAAAAAAGAACTGTTGAATGAATATTGTATGAAGAGATGATAAGGGCCTAGCCCAGTGATGGCGAACCTTTTAGGCCTTTCAATGACAACAAACAGCCAGCTGTGGCATGCATGCCATAGGTTTGCCACCACTGGCCTAGACTAAGGCAGTAGGAATGGAAACAGATTTGAGAGATGTTCTACAGGTAACCAAAGTTCAACCAGGTAACTAGATAACTAGGATAGATACTTACAAATGGTTTTTACATAAAAGAAAGCTGTAATCTCATTGAATCTACCAACTGCAAGGTTTGAAAGTAGTCCACATAGACCCTAGAAAAAGGGAAGTCAAGAGCAATTTCTATGTATTTCTATATAGTTAAGAGCAAAGAGTATGTTAGCTTGTACAGGAGCCTTCTGGTCTGCTTGGTAGTTCTATTTTCACTGTTAGTAAACTGGGATTCATTACTAAAATAAATCTTTCATGAGTTTGGTAGGTATGGATCAGTCCTTGAGACTGACAAATAACTTCATGATATACTGACAAAATTAAATTTCAAACCTGGAAAAGCTCGAACCCTGACATTGTTTCTGGTGATGTAACCAAGGTACTGCTGAAGTGAGACCCTGCTAGGGCTTTCCTTCTTTTATTCTAACAACATTATTAAAATCACATGGCCCACTTAACTTAGGAAGAAGTTGGGATGAGTAAAACAACAGGCTTTGTTACTATATCCTGAAGGTCCAGAAAGTCAAGTGGAATTGTTATTTCTAATTTTGAAGCCATGATTTAGCTGAGGCCATCTTCAATTTCTTTTCTTTTTTTTTTTTGGTACCGGGGATCGAACTTGGGTCCTTGCACTTGCACAGCAGGCAGCGAAATCACTGAGCTAAATCGCCAGCCCATCTTCAATTTCTTGTAGAGTGAGAGAGGTACTGGGCAACCTAGATGGATAATTTACCTAATGAGAAATTTTCAGGGTGCAATTCCAATTTATCACAACTCTGGATACTTGCTTTTTTTTTGGGCAGTACTGGGGATCGAACTCAGGACCTTGCACTTGCCAGGCAGGCATAGTGCCCCTGAGCTAAATCCCTGGCCCACTTGCAGGTTCTTTTAATTGATACCAATATCTTAGCTTATTTGACCAATTTATTTTGTCCAAAAATAGTTCCCGATCAAAATCTACACTGTTGTAGGGAACTTGGAGTTACTGGGGACCTTGGAAACAAAAACGTTCATATTACAGAGGAGGAAATCAAGCGGTGCACAGGGAAAATCACTGAAAGTATTTATTGTAGGGCAAGATTCTCTAGAATGGTGCAAGGTGACAAAACAAGATTCAGAGCAAAACTGGTAATTAGCTTCTTTGCTAACTTTTAGGAAATATTTTAAATTTCTCTATTTGCCATCTTAAATGTTTTAAAAAACAAAAATAATAGTGACAAATTACTTTATTGAGCTAATAATGAATGGTGTAGAATTTCTTGCAGCTTCTTAATTTCTTTGTTTTCAGAAAATGGAATTAAACGTAAGAACCCTCTGAGAAAAAAATATAAGTAAAGAAAATGGAAGACACATGCCATTCCTTTGTATGCTATTTGTTCTACTTTCTATCTTCACCCATAAAGGGGTAACTGTATGTAGTGAGTACTGTCCATTATCTTTAATTACATTACACATAAAGAGAATCTACCACAACTACCCTTTACATATTTGAAGAATTTCCAAATATTGTAGCATTAGCCGAGGGTTTAGCTCAGTGGTTCCACCACCTGCCTAGCAAGCGCAAGGTCCCAAGTTTGATCCCCGGTACCAAAAACCAAAAACCAAAAACCAAAATAAAACAAATATTCTAGCATTTGAATAAACCTGTTGTTTTGAGAGTCCTAGAATGTTTCAGAAACTAGTTTAAACTCACATTCTACTTGGTATGTAGACGTGAACAACTTGAAAGACACATTTGGCCTGGTTTCCTGTTTTCCCAAACTTTCCACTGCTTTATACCAAATATTTGTGTAATCTAAAAGTTAGTGTTCCTTAAAAAAAAAATTAAAAGTTAGTGTTCACCTCTGTTTCCTCAATACATTTTATAGGCAAAGAAATGTCACTACTTAGAGGAAGTATGAACAAACTTTTCATCATCAAGAATGTATTAAATCCCATGTGTGCCTTGCCTGCAAAAAAGTAGGCTTTCCCCTTCTGCCTGGAATTCACATTAAGAACGCAAGGCAATGCATTCCCAAAGAACAGAACTGCTTTTTACACAAAATCTGAAGGACGCAACTTTTGAGGTTTGGGCCCTCTTATTTCCCTTAAAGGTCAAAAGACCTGAAACCATTTTCACTTAAATATTCCCCCACCCTCGTCCCTGTCCCAGATAGAAGAACCCTTTGATTCTGCTGGGACAAAAATGCTACTTAAGTAGGAGAGGACAGATGTCAGTTACTTTCCTCAAAGGGGAAACCGCAAAACATTGATTAAGGGCTGAAGAGCTGCGAAGGGAGTAGAAAACGTTCTGTCCAAAGACTTCAGCCCACCTGATTGGGGCCCAGCCTCTCCAGTCCTGGTCCTCTCACCGGCCGGCTCCATGTGAAACTGGTCATGTGAGCCTGTTTACAGCTGAGCAGCTGGTGCAACCATCGGGATCAGTGCGGAGGTCCAGGGAGAGGGGGAGGATACAGGCCACATCCCCCCCCACCCCGCCCCCGCAATCCCCATTATTCCGAGAATGCTTTCGCTCTCGTCTACTGCCTCACCATCCCACCTTCATCTCCCTCCAGGCAAAGCGAGCAGAGCTAAAGCCATTCCGGGACGTCTCGCCCCAGCACCCACCCCCCCATTTCCTTCCACTCGATCTGGGGGGACCGGCCGGACTGGAGGAAGGGCGAGGACAGTGTCACCGCGGACAGGGAGTGAACCTCCCTCCCCCAGCCCTCCTCACACGGTCCGCCAAAGAGTTGTCCCCGGAGGCACATTCCCGGGGCAACCGAACTCCGCCGGGCAGCACCGGGAGCTCCCACGCCCGCCCCCGCCCGGGCAAAGCGAGCCACACCGCAGCCGGCCAGATGAAGCGGCCTCGAGCCCCCGGCGGCGGGGCCACTGACAGTCGGGAAAGTAGCCACTTTTGCCTCCTACACACCACCCACCCGCATCTCGGCGCCCCGCTGTCAGTCACAGAGCCTAGCCCCGGGTCTGGGGATGGGTTATTCTTTCGGCGCGGGGGCTCTCGGCCACGTAACTTCCACGTTCTGCCGAAGTCGGAGGAAGTGGGGTGATGGGACGCTGGGGGACTCTCACCTCCGCAACACTGGCTCCTGGGAAAGCAGCAGCAAATGTTCCTCTGCTCCTTTGTCAGCGTCTCTGGGCTGCACTGCCTGCTGGGATACCGGAGGACTCAAATGCCACCTCTCCCCGCCCCAAGAAGGAGTCGCGGGCCGGGTGTGGGTGGGGAGAGGGAGAGGGAGAGGTGGTGGGGCCGGGGGCGGGGCGGGGCGGGAGGGGGCGGGGCTTTGTTGCTGCCACCTGGCCTGTACTGTCGGGGTTTCTTCCTTCTTTCTCACTGCTCCAAACTTCTTTCTTTCTCTGTTCTCTGACCTACCCTTCCTCTCTTTCCACCCCGTGAAGGAACTGGAGACCTCACAGAAAGTCATCTCATTGTATTTGTTAGGCAGTCAGTCACCCTGTATTCCTGTCCTTCCCAACCCCATAGGCACCAAATCAGGAACCAAGGCTAGTTGATTCTGCCTCAGCTAGACAGACAGGTCTTATTGACCCTTGCTCTTTTTCCACCGCGCTCTTTGCTCACAGCTCCACAGCCTCTATTTAGGTCATGTGACTTTTTTCTTGGCCTACTGCAGTAGCTTCCTGTTTAGACTCTCTCCTACTCTTACCTCTGGCCATCGTCTAGACAGCAGCCAGAGGGCTCTAAGATGTATATATGATCCCATTATTCTGCTTAAAGCCTTTCAGTCTCAGCTGTACGATAACCCTTTATCATAGTATATAAGGTCCCTGCAATCCTTTTCTGATGTACCTGATTCTCTGGTCCAATAAGCCATCCATCCATGGAAGACAAGTGGGACCTGCGGCAATTCACCCAGCATCGGTTGCCCCAAATACTTCTCGAAAGGAGGCTACATTGTCGGTGACTTCCATAGTCTTCTTGGGATATTATTAAAGATTGACTTTTCAAAATGAAAATTTAATGATGTTCAGAATGGCCACAAGTCCCCTCTGGACAAGTATAAGCCCTAAAGAATTCACCCTACTAGCCCCACCCAGGCAATGGGCTGTCAGTATGTATCTCTTAGGCTCAGGCTTCTGATACCTGTGCTCAGATTCCCTACTTTATAATGTGCTTACCTGTCTTTGGAATCTCCACCTATCTTTTAAGGCCAAGTGGAAATATCATTTGCTTCACTAACCTTCCAGAACTCCTGCTCCATCACCATAGAACATTGCTTATTCTGCTGTGCAATTCTTCCTGACTTAGCCAACCACTGGTCATGTATATGTCTTCCCTTCTCTCCTGCCTAGACTATGCATAACCCAGAACTCAGCACAATGCCTGGTCCAGAAGAGACATTAATACAATTTGATGAAATGAAATCCATCACTTCCACTACATCAGAACCCCTAAGTGAGCCCAGGAAGGATTCTAGGCAAGGCCTTGTGCAACAAACGCCTTCCCTTCACTAGGATGTCTCTATTTTGACCTGGCTGTGTGTCACTTTTGCAAACACAAACTGGTTGGGCAGCAGAGCATTGCAAAAGGATCAAAGCTTGTACTTTGCTTGCAGGTTGGACTGGTTTGTGGTACAATATGGGGTTGTGGAAAATGTAGCTGGGATAGCTCATATGAGAATCCAGTGTAGAAAAGTGTATAGTGCCATAAAAATAATTGACATTCCAAATGCACACATACCTTCCAGCTTGGGGAGGCTTCTGACTCCTGTTTGCTTTGGCTGCCTTTGGGTTCCACATCCCCTGAAACCTTGCATATTACCTGTGTTATAAGGTGTTCTCTTGGAAAAGAGGACATTTTGTCATGCTCGGTGGCACATGTTTGTAATCTCAGCTACTCCAGAAGCTGAGGTGGGGGGATCACAAGTCCAAGGCCAACTTTGCCAACTTAGACTCTGTCTCAAAATAAAATTTAAAAATTTAAAAAGGGCTGGGGATATAGTTCAGCAATGGAGTGCTTGCCTAGCACACATGAAGCTCTGAGTCCAGTCTGCCAGTACCACCACCAAAAAATGTAGACATTTTTCTTTGCATTGGTTGTTCTTACATTGATTAAGGTACATTGGGTTTCTTTCTAATTTTCTTTGTTTTTGTTTTGTTTTGTTTTGTTTTGTTTTTGTGGTACTGGATATTGAACCCAGGCCTTGTACATGTTAGATGGGTACACTAGCACTGAGCTTTATCACCAGTCCTTTTTTATTTTTTAAAAAAATTTTCAGACAGAGTCTTGCCAAGTTGTCTGGGCTGGCCTCGAACTCGAAATCCTCCTGCTTCATTCTCCCTTGTAGCTGAGATTACATGCATAAGCCACTGCACCCAGCTTACTTTCTCTCCAGGTATATTACAAGGCATACTATGGCAGGGTTTCCTCATCCCTAAAACAGGGACAAGAATCCTTGGCCTATACAGCTTAGGAGGCTCTCAGGAAGTTCTAATGCAATAATGTATATGTAATAATGAAAACTATAGGATGCTTTTCAAACATGAGGTCTATTGTTTTTTGTTTGTTTGTTTTTAGTTGCAAATGAGAGCATTTATTTAGAATGAGGCAAGAAATCATAGCACAATCCCAAAACCTGACAAATGCCATTAATATGTCTTTGAATTTCCTTTTAGTAAGAATGCTCCCTTCTCATCCTGGTTGAATTTTGATATGATCAATAATTTTTAAAACATAAAAATTGATCTCAGATCACACATTATAATGAGTGGACACATTGTCATTGCTGGTGTGGGCCACAGAACTGAGTCATCACACTGCTCTTATGCTGGGTGTCCTGATGTCCCTTGAGCTGGTGGAAGACCTTGCTGCTGGAGCTCTGGCTTCTCAGGCTGCTCTGCTATCATGGGCAACTCTGCCTCTGGTCCCAGCTGGACTCCCAGGCTTCATTCTGACAGATGTGTTATGCCCATGTTGATGTACTAGGTTGTATAAAGCACTGACTTCCCACCAGACACTCCTGGTGATGGTTCGAGTGCTAGAAATCTAGAAACACTAGATTTCTGTTGACAAGAAAATAAAAAATGTGCCATTATCATCACACCTGACGTATCACTGAGATCATTCCTCCCAAGAGAAGAATTTCTATTCAAATGAGCTCAGAGCCTCTCTTGTCTGATATCTAGACACAGATACTTTGGTGTAGACCATGCTTCTCAATGTCTACCTGCTGCTTCCTCTCTGGGCATGCCAGACCTCCTTTCTCTCTCACTTGGCAATGACAGCGGGTGTGGAGGATGTCAGAGATGCTCATGTCATTGTGTCACTTCTGGACTTGATCTTTGGTTCCGGACACCTGGTGAGACACCTCAACCTCAGTCTTGAAGTTGAATCCCAAAAGACATTGCAATTGTGTGACAACTAGAAATGACCTAACAGTATGTGGAAATGGTCAAGAACCACAAGAATCTACCCTAGTAAACCCAGCTCACATGTATATCCTGCCCCCTTCCTGAGTCTCCAGATGCCTATATTAGGCACTAACACTACTGCCTAGACAGGGATGTGCAGAGGGGACTCAAATCAAAACTTTTGAAAATTTTGCAAAATCAATCACTACTTAAATAAGTGAATGCACTGCTAGGACACCTCTAAGGTATTGGGTGTCTACACAGTAGTTCTCTGGGTTTCAAACTTCAAAAGCTGCTCAGCTCTGCCCTCAACCAGCAGATGTGGAGGTGTTCCACATCCAGCACCTCCATGGTCTTTGCACTTACAGAGTGGGATTTTGAGGCAATATACCCTTTGAGGTCTATTGTATTAGTACATTTAAAAAAAAATTCTTAGTGCTCTAATACTTAGGTATGTGTGTTTTAGATTTCATCTTGTAAATCAAAAGGCTTATTGGAAATTCCTCATGATAATGTTTTGATTCATGGTTTCTCAAATTTGCCTAAGGATGAGAATGACCCAGAGTCTTTCTCTCTCTCTCTTTCTCTCTCTCTTCCTCTCTTCCCTCCTTCCTTCCTTCCTTCCTTTCTTTCATCTCTCTTTTTTGCTTTCTTTTTGTTTTTTTGAGAGAGGGTCTTACTATTTTTGTTTGTTTGTTTGCTTGCTTGCTTGGTCTCACTGTGTAATTCAAGCTGGCCTTGAACTCATTGTGATCCTCCAATCTCAGCCTCCTGAGTTTTGGGATTACAGGTGTGCACCATCACGCTCAACCCTGGAGTTCTTATTAAAAACAGATTCCCAGACCCTACCTCAGACCTATTTAATATAAACTTCTAAAAGAAAGACAAGAAACGAGGTGTGGTGATACACGTCTATAACCCTAGCACTCGGGATGTTGAGGCAGGAGGACTGCTGTGAATTTGAGGCCAGTCTGGACTACATCGTAAGTGCAAGGCCAGCTTGTACTATGCAGCAAGACCTTGTCTCAAATAAATGAATGAATGAATGAATGAATGAATGACAGACAAGTGCAAGAGTGCAATTGAGAATGACACCAGGTGAACCTTCCTCAGGCAAGTCTGGAAAACACTGTAACAAATGATGTATATATTAAAATGAATTCACTTAGGATTGTTTGTTTGTTTTTTTTTTTCTCTTTTGGTACCGGGGATCAAACTCAGTACCTTGTGCTTGCAAGGCAGGTGGCAACACCACTGAGCTAAATTCCGGGCCTTCACTTAGGATTCTTTCTGAGAAAGGCCTTTTAGATATGAAGAAATCAAAACTATAGAGCAAAGCTTGGAAGGAGGGTCTGGCAGGACAGATAAATTTTAGTAAAATTGTATCTGCAGCTAGTAGAGGCAAAACCTTCTTGAATTTCCTTGTCCTTCCTTGCTCTAGACTCTTTTTTGCTTTTTGTGTTTTGTTTTTTGGTTTTTTGAGACAGGGTTTCCCTGTATAGTTCAGGCTGACCTTGAACTCACTATGTTAATCAGGCTGGCCTCAAACTCATGGAGATCCTCCTGGCTCAGCCTCCCAAGTGCTGGATTACAGCCTTGTGCCACCATACCCGGTTTGCTCTAAACTCTTAGTCTGGTTTGAGGGGCTGTATGAATTGCAGCTACTCCAGTTTACCAGCTGAAATCAGTGTTAAATGGAGGTCTTTAGTGCCTCAACCTAATTGGTGATATTCCAAAAATTTGTCAGTGCCACAACAGCTTTTACCAACCAAGGCTCTTGTTAGATTCCTCTTTCCAGACTTCTTTCATAGCGGAAATACTGTGCTGTCACTGTTTTCCTCTGTCTCTTAGGTGGTAAGGGCTGGAGTTGGTCTCATCCACCTTGGCATCCCTGAGGTTTGCAATGTGCCTGATATATTGTGGATACTCATGTTGACCTTTAGAGTTGTCTGCTCACTATCTGCTTTGCCCACTTGACTGGGAGCTTATTGGGGACAGCCACAGTCAACTTTGTACTTCTGTATTCTCATGTCCTAGCCTCATGCTGTGCAAATGCCATCATTCAGGAAATGTCTGTTGAGTAAACAGTCCCCCCTTTGGTAAAATCTGTGTCAGCCACTTCAGGAAAACTGCAGAGTTCACTAGGCAATGCCACTGACAATCATGGGATTAGGACTGACTGTTGTGCATAGTCTCTATATAGGTGTACTGATTTTAACTGAGGTTGGCTTGAGAAGCATCTTATGAGGTGAGTAGAGAACACTGTCTAGTTCTCCCATTAACTTGAGGCAAGAGCTGGGGACTGGAGGATGTGGCAAATCCCAGGATTCGTTATCAGCAAGACTTCAGCTACATTCTCATTTACTGACAGTCTAGACCTATAGTCCCTTCAGCCGTATACTCTCAACATTCCCATTCAGACATGTGGCGTAGTTCGTTCGTTTTGGTAGCCTTTGGAGTGATGTCCTCTCTTGTTCATTCTTGCCATGGCTTGTTTTGGAAAAAGTAAGGAGTACGAAGCATAACTGCAGTCATTTGGCGGTAGAGCAGAGAATAGATATCATTTTAATTGCCTGGAGTACTTTCTGCAGGAGTAGGAACCTATCCCCATTGCCACACTAACTAGACTCTGGGCAAGTGCTTTCTTCTTCCTGCCCTTTGAAATTCATTCATCTATACAATAAGGTGCTGGACTAGACTGAGTCTGTGGCAGGCCTGGCCAGAAATTTCTGTTCAGGGACCTGAACCTAGACTTTCTCCTGCCCCAATTCCTGGTCTAAACTTACAGAATCAAACTACAGAGAAATTGCCCTGTAATTCCTCATCCTCTCCATCTTATGATCATATTAATTTTTCAAAAAATCACTAAACAAGCACTTTATTCAGTTGCCTGCTAGATGTTAACACCGCGCATGAATGATTTTGTTTAACTATTTAAATAGCGGGTACATTTTCCATGCCTCAGGAGCTGGGGGCGGCCTCAGGAATGCCACAAGGGGCCTCTGACTTAGTGAGCCTTCGGGCAGAGCCAAGGATGGTTTTGACTTTCTGTTGTAGCAACCAGGGCACCTGTTCTCTTTGCACCTGTCAGGTTACAACACTGTTACAAAGGCAGTCTGGTCAACAAGCTAGAAAAAACTTGATCAAGGCAAAGGAAGGGTCTTAGGCATAGTATGAAGGGGGTAAAAAGGAAAGTCAGGAATTGTTTGTGACTACAGAAGATGGTCATGGAATGAGGCATGTGAGACAGTGCGGTTTACTGGAGGAACATGGAGTCATGAGCTATGGAAACTGGGGTAAGTTGCTTAACTTCTCTGAGCTCAGCTCCTTCAACTGTAAAACCTTCCTCCCTATGGTGGCTTGAATAGAGGAAATAAAGCAAGTTTGTAAAGAGACTAGAACATAGTAGGCAATCATAGATGTTAGTCACTATTATAAAGAATCCAGGATGTAGCCAGGAGTGGTGGAGCATGCACATAATTCCAGCACTCAGGAGGCTGAGGCAGGAGGATTGCTGTGAGTTCGAGGCCAGGATGAACTACATAGCAAGACCCTGTCTCTCACACACACACAAAGAATCGAGGATATGAGAGAAAAAAAGGTCAAAGGCCACTGAGTCAGCCGGGTGGGAAAATTTCAAGGGCACATTGGCAGGGGGTCTGTGCATGTGGGGGGATAAAGGCTAGATGGCATATCTTTGTATCTTGTTCTCAGTTTTTCTATGAAACTAAAAGTACTCTAACAAAAACAAAATATTTAAGAAAAATACTGGCTTGAGCCACCGCCCCCCCAAGAAATTCCAGCTCATATCTCAGGAGCCTACAGAGGATTTCTAGACTGTACTTCCTCATATCTCTGAACCTCCTTGCTCTTGGATATTTGTGTATGCCATTTTGCTTCCGTCCTGCATCAAACTCCAGTGATTTTTGCTCTTTTCCCCTGTTGGGGAAGTGTGCCAAAGAGCAACACTAATATTTCTTTAAACCTCAAAGACATATCACAATCACCAACTTACTTATCTTCTCTCTTCTTGGGCAAATTTGGAAGGCAGGTGGAACAAATATCCCTGAAAAAACCCCATGTTTTTAAAGTAAGCGTGGATGCCACAGCACACTTGGGAATGTTTCTTCACCATGGCGTAGATGATTTCACTGATTGGGATGAGTAAACCATGCCAGGGAAATCCCGCAATAACACATACTTAGGACATAGCTTGTATATAATTATCTTCCACTTCAGTCCATGTGATTTTGTACTTCAAACATGACAGGACCTATAATCCAGTCGAAAGTATTTTTCAAAATGTGCACAGCAAGAGGCAGGTATCCGGTACTGCTGTGCAGTGATTAAGAGCATGTATAGGAGGCATTCAGATCTGAGTAAAAATCTCATCTTGACACTTCCTAGCTGTGTGTGGCCTTGGGCAAGTTTGCTATGTGTCCCCATAGTTTTCTTATTTGTAAAATAGTGGCGATTGTGAAAACATTGTGGTTCTCTGCATCACTCCATAAAACGTTTTTCTTTTTGGAAGTACTGGAAATTGAACCCAGGACTGAGCTACATTCCTAGCCCCCCCCTTCTCTCTCTCATTCATTCAGGATCTCACTGAGGCACTGAGTTGCCCAGGCTGGACTCAAGTTTTTGATCCTCCTGCCTCAGCCTCCCAGGGTGCTGGAATTACAGATGTATGCCACCACACTGGACATCTGTCCCCTTGTGATTGTAAAGGACCAGTGAGTTTCAGGTCCAGTAGTACTCTTGTAGCCCCAGCATTAGCAAGGCTCTGAAAATAGGTGAGAAAAAACTGTTACAATTTAACCACCAGCAACCCAAACCACTTCTGTACCTTCAGTCATCTGCTATAGCTGCAGCATTTTTGGTAAAGTTGACCACAGTGAAAGTGATTTTGGCAGCCATATTGGCTGAAATACTGCACGACAAGCCAAGAGATCTTCTTCAGATTAAAACTGTAGAAGCTGGGAATGGTGGTGTATGCCTGTAGTCCCAGCACTTGGGAGGCTGAGGCAGGAGGATTGCCGTGAGTTTGAGGCCTTTATTGATAATAGTAATCCAATAGCTTTTTTTGAAAATAAATTTCTGTTCTTTATAGTACTGAATAGTGATTTGTTGTAACAGCATAGGTATTCCAGAAAACACCACTACAATTTCAAATACTGGGAGCCTGCTGCCATCATTCTGGGAATGTCAGTGTCTACCTGGTCAGCTCCCCCATTTCCCTGGATATCCTATCGCTTAACCTACTTATTTCCTGTGAGCTTCTTCTCCATACAGCCACCCACTCCAACAGTTACACACCAGACCTTGTAATCAGGAGAAACTTATCCTAATTTACTTAACATTTTTATTATAATTCCAAATTCTACTTTCTTTCTTCTTCCTTTTTTTTTTTCTAAATTTTTGAAATGGGATCTCATCATATTGCCCAGACTGACCTGGAACTAGAGATCTTCCTTCCACAGCCTCTTGTGGTCCATGAAGGTCCTTTCCCAAAGTCTCACAAAGTCAAAAGTATTTGCATAGTAATAGTCATTAACTGCCTTTTTGTATTCTTAATAATTTATTATTCTTTTTAAGAGACAAGATCTTGCTCTGCTGTCCAGGCTAGCTCCAAACTCCTGGTCTCAAGCAACCTTTCTGCCTCACCCAGGTATATGATCCCATGACTGGTTGCCCTTTTTTCCTTATGTGGACATTTTTACTGACAGTACAAAACCAATAGCAGTGGCCCTGAATTATACTAATGATCATTGTATTTTTCATTACCACACACTTGAAGAAAGAAAAAAGAAAAATTTGGGGGATGGAGGGAAGGGGAAACAAGGAATTGAAATGTGTCATGTATGTGTACCAGTTCCCTACAGTAAATGTAATCATTATGTACTGCAAACGCGTACTAATAAGTGAAAAAAAGAAAAACATCCAAATTTACCCGATCAAGCAGTAAAAAGATTTAACTATTATATCTCAACCCTTGAATATAGGTCTTATTACTATGCTGTGTGGCAAAATAGGAAATAGGCCTAGAGCACTCTGCATACAAAGGTATAATGGCTGTCTTAAAAACCAATTTGCTTAGTTGAGTTGCAAACTAAACTGAACTCGTTTTTCATGGAAGTCCATTTTGCAGTGAAGAATAAGTAGCAAACGGTGGTTATTCAGAAGAGATTTGACAGATTCTTTTCATAAGAGAATGAAGTGAGCTTGTCACTTTAAGAGAACAATCTTTGTTTCCATTGTTGTCTAGCAAAAAAGATGAGAATCAAAAAATTCCCATTAGATTTGAGGACATGAAGATCCTGCTGACCTTCTCAAAAGCTTTCAGTGGGTGGTGGGGGTGGAATACAGATGAAGGTAGATTGAGAAAAGAGTGGGAAGTGAAAAATGAGGCAGTAAGAATATAGAACACTTTGGAGAAGTTTATTTTTTTATTTTTTGTCTTTTTTGTTTTGTTTTGTTTTTTTTGGCACCAGGGACGAAACTCGGGAGCTCGAGCTTGCAAGGCAGGCAGCAGAACCACTGAGCTAAATCCCTGGCCCCTGAAGAAGTTCAATAATGAGGGGGGGGGAAAGAATGATAGTTGGAGAGGGGAGAGGGGTCAAGGAAAATTATTTTAAAGATACAAGAGACTTGAGCCTGTGTAAGTGATTGTGGGACAGAGAAAGTATAGAGGAGTGGCCGAGGGTACTCAAGAGAGAATAATGGGCAAGATTCAGAAGAGTTTGGGATCTGGAGCTCAACTGCTACTGATGGTAGTGGACATATATGGGTCCTGAACTCCGGACCCTGCACTTGCAAGGCAGGCGGTGGAACCATTGAGCTAAATCCCGGCCCTGGATGTACATGTTTGTGGTTTGGTTAAGGGGCAGAAATGTGTGAAGTTGTTTCAAAGTGGGAAATCAAACACACCAGGGAAACAGAATAGCCTTGTCAGGCAGTCTTGAACTCAGGCATTCCCATTGCTTCTACCATCTATAAACTGTAGTTCCAAGCTAAGCATGGCCCACAGCTGTAATCCTGGTACTCAGGAGGCTGAGGCAGGAGGATGGTAAGTTCAAGGCCAACCTGAGAAAATTAGTGAATTCAAGGCCAACTTAGATGACACAGCAAGACACTGTCTCTAATAGAATTGCTAGTTCTCAACTCTGTCTTTGCCTCCAGTCCATGGACTTCCTCTGCCCTCCAGACGCACACATCTAACTGACCACCTGAGTGTCACACGGGCATTTCCCTCACCACATCCAAAGTCAAAGTCATGATCTTCTCTCCCAAACCAGGTCCTCCCTTATCCCAGGGAATGACACCATTATGCATTTTATCATGCAAGACAGCACCCTAGAGGAGTCATCTTTGTCTTGTCCATTTTCTCCACGGTCTATATTCAATCAATCACCAATTCATCTTGATTTTATTTCCTTAACATATCTTTTTGTTTTGTTTTGTTTTGCTTTTTTGAGACAGGGCCTCACTTTGTAGTCCAGGCTAGCCTTGAACTCACAGCGATCCTCCTACCTCAGCCTCCCAAGCACAGGTGTGCACCACCACATCTGGCTCCTTAACATATCTTAAATCTATCTGCATCATTCCATTCCTCGATGGTGCTTAGTTCAGAGCCAGTGTTATGTTTCATTTTGTTCCAGCCCCTGACCTGCACTACCTCCTGCCTTCCTCTCTCATTCTATATTCCATTTTCCATAAGGGATCTTGGGGTGCTGGGGGTTGAACCCAGGGCCTTGCACATGCTAGGAAAGCTCTGTACCACTGACCTACATCCTCAAACCTGAGCAATTTTTCAAAAGTAAATATGTCATAACTCTAATGACCTTCAAAGGCCTTTCAGTGACCTTAGGGTAAAGAACAAAATCTATAGCTCTTCCCCTTTCCTTCTATTTTACTCCACCTTTTGCCACAAAGCTCTTATTCCCAATCCTGCCCATTCTCCCTTACTTTTTTGTTTTTTACTTTTCATCTTCCAACAGTCTATATATTTCACTCTGATTATTATTTATTTTCTGACTTCCCCTTCTAGATGCAAGTTCCATGAGACAATGGATCATTGTTATTTATGTAACTATATCTCTATTTGAGGGCGAATTGGCCCTCTCTGTATGTTGAAGAAGTCCTAACCCCTAATACCTCAGAATCTAATCCCATCTGACCGGTGTCCTCATGAGAAGAGGAGATTAGGACGCAGACATACAGAGAAGGGGCATGGAAAGTAAGAAAACATGGCTGTCTGCAAGACAAGCAGAGAGAGCTCTGGAGAAACCTGGCGGCTCACTGTTGACCTCAGACTGCCCAGCCTATAAGAAAATCAATCGCTATTGTTTCAGCCACTCAGTGTGTGGTATCTTGTTATTGGGCAGCCCTAGAAACGAACAGAATCCCAAATACCCGGACTGGCTCCTGATGCATCATGAGGACTTAGTAAATATTTGGCAAAAGAATAGACCAGTGTGGGGCCCTGCGTGTTTTGGGCCCCGCTGCCCTCTCTGACCTCATCCCTTGCAGTTTTTCTGTTTGATCTTTCAACTCTATCCAAACAGGACTTTTCTGACCTCCTGGAATATGTCCTACTCTTTCCCTTCTCAAGATTTTGCATACTGTTCTCTCTGCCCGGGACCTGCTCCCCTTGTCTCAACCTCTCCTTCAATTCCAGCACCACAATTACCTACTATTCACCCTTCAGGTTTCAAATTAAATTCAAACAATACTTTTTCAAATATGCTAATTGACGTGTAATGCACATACTATAAACCGTACTTATTTAAAGTGTGCAATTTACGTTCTGACATATGCATACATCATGAAGCCATCACCACAATCAAGATAGCGAACGGTTCCATCACCCCCAAAACTTTCCCAGTGCCTCTTTATCATCCCTTCCCTTCACTCCCCTCTCCTACTCTCATGCAGGAAGATACTGATCTGCTTTCGGTGACTATAGTTTAAATTGCATTTCCTAGAGCTTCACATAATGGAATGAATAATATACTATATACTTTGAATTTTGTTCTGATTTCTTTGACTTAGCACAAGTATTTTGAAGTTCATCTATGTCGTGTGTATCAGAAGTTCATTTCCTTTTACCACTGAGCAGTATTCCATTGTAGAGCTATACCAGCTTATCCACTTACCAGTTGGTGGGCATTTGTGCTATTTATAGTTTATGACTATTACAAATAAAACTTCTATGACCTTTTATGTACAATCAACTTTAATCCTATTATTTCTTCAGGGAAATATTTTTGGCTTCCATATTAGGTTAGATTCCCTTGTTCTGCTCTCTCATCTATTCATCTCTTCCTATCTGGATGCGTCTGTTCTGCTTAGAAGGAATATTGTGTTGGCTTGGAAGAAAGTCTCAGATAAATCACTCAGAATAGAGAGATCCACAGTGAGACAAGGGGAAATTTTTTTTTTCTTGAGTAGGATGGGGATAAGAGGTAAGACAAAGCAAAATATTTGGACATTTATAGTATAATTTGACAAATACATGGTATGTGGACAATTTTAAGTGCATTGGGCTGGCTGGTAGAGCACTTGCCCTGGGTTCAACCTCCAGCACTATAAAGAAAAAAACCCTATTGGTTCAAGTGTATTGGGCTTTTTGCTAGAGATTGGTAGGACATAATAAGATCAATTTTAACTACATTGTTTTTTGTGGTGCTGAGGATAGAACCCAGAGCCTTGTGCATGGTAGGTAAATGTTCTACCACAGAGCTACAACTCTAGCTCACTGATTTTTTTCTTTGCCTTTCTTTCTGTTTTTAGACAGGGTCGTGATAAATTGCCTAGAGCTGGCCTTGAGCTCAAGATCCTCCTATCTCAGCTGCCTGAATGCTAAGATTACAGGTGTGTACTACCAGATCCTGTTTAAATGGTTTTTAAAATAAAGGGTCTACTAGTATGATTTCTGCTTGTTGTGGAGTTCTACCATTTATGCAACTTTCCTATACTTTATATTATTTATTTTTGAGACAAGGACTTGTTCTGTAGTTCAGTCTCGCCTTGAACTCACTGTGTAGCTCATGCTGGCTTCGAACTCTCAGTGATTGTCCTGCCTCAGCCTCCCAGGTGCTAAGATTACAGGGATGCACCACCACATCCGGCAACTTTCCTACACTTTAACCAAATATTAAGTAGCTATGACTTTCTACTCGTCCGTCCCACTGTTCTTGCATCCACCTCCTCCTCCTTCTCCCACTACTTCTATCTGTTGCTCTCACAACCCTCTCTTCCTCTGTGACTGGCCACTGTACCAAGCGGCCCAGGACCTGGCTACGAAATGGAGGTGAGAGTCCTACCCAGCCGCCTGGCTCAAGTTCTAGGCATACAATCCTGCTGGTCCTAAAAATATACCAACCATTGGCAAGTGGCTGGGCTATTTTCAACCTTGGGGGCCTCAGGAATCAACAGATTCATGCCAGGCTGGAAGGCAAAAAGCAAGCCCTTACTGAGGGGCTTCAGATAAAAACAGGCGATTTTCAAGTGTCCATTCACTGGCGTTGCCTTGTTACTGTTTCACTTTTTAGGCTTAATGACATTTTCCAGTGAACCTGGAATGGCACGTGACGCTATTGTGAGGCTAGAACAAGGAGCCAGGAGAACTTTTTTTTCCTCCAAATTTCCCAATTCCATATAATTCTGGAGTGACAGGAGCTATGAAGTGGCCCTGAGAGACTCCTGCTTTCTCTATAGTTTCAGGCTTAAACATCATACATGTATAGAAAGTGGGTCATGGTGCCTGTTTCTACTAGAAAAATTCAAGTACTATTATTATCATTCCCATTTTATGAAGGAGGTAACCTGAGGAAGGGACATGTTAAATAATTTACCCAAGCTCATTCAACTAGAAAGTGGAAAAGGTGGAGCCAGGATGCATTCTCAGATCTGACAGGTCCCAAAGCTTATGATCTTAGTTACTAGTATCTCTGAATCTGTGCTTCTCAAGTTGTCTCCCAGGGTGGCATTAAGTGGACGACCACCTTGTAACCACATACTGTCACGCAATTTCAGAATTGGCATCACTGTTTACAATCCTAATATACCAGAGCTTTTAATTGTTATTTTAATTGTTATTGATCCAAGAGAAAAGAGCAGAGGTTGACCTAATGCTTAAATGAATATCTGCTCCAAACAAAGTCAGATAATATCACAGTTAATACAGAGGCAGTGTTTTAATAAGGCACATACTGATATTCCCAGTGAGGAAAGTGGTTTTGTTTCAGGAAAAAAACACCATCCATCATATTAAAATAGTCTAAGTAATTTGAGTTGTATTGACTTTTGGGTTTTATTTACATTTAATATGCAAACTTATTCTGGCATTATAGCTATTTAACTGCTGTAAGCATAAGCAGTTTATTTCTCATTTTATGTTGTCATATATTTAAGTAACGCTAAAACACAACGTCAACATTGAGGGTCTGAAGGAATTCTTCTCTGATAGTAAGTGACCACACATTGCTTATATTTGGGAAGTTGCTGTACAGGGCATGGAAGACTGTAAAGAGCTGCATGGCTGTCCAGAAACGCTTATTATTAGAATCTTTTTGTTGTTGTTGTTATTACCTTGGTGATACCTCACGGTTCAAGGTGACCCTGGCTTCCCTTCAACCAGTGGAGCATGTATGCAATAAGGGTATGAATCTTTGGCATTCCTTGACTATTCAATCTAGTTACTGTATCTTAGTCATTTGTGTTTTCTGCTGTTGGTAATAGCTTGCATCATTTTCTTTGTTGTTTCTGAAGCAGTGGGAGTACTTAAGGTGAGGAAGGAGAAGAAAGGGACACTTTCTATTTTCTTTTTCCTCTAAATTGCCTGTCATTTCCTTTTTATGTATTTGTCTCCTTTCAAACCTAAATGTCATTATGACATTAAGCAAAGGTGGTTCAGAAATATTCTCCATTTTCTATCCTTCCAAAAATAAAGAAATGGAATGAAATCAAAACTACTCACTCTATCTCAAGTGTAAAGGAAAGTGTTTCGACTCCAAGTCTGGCTTTTCCATGTACAAGCTATTTGATCTGAACGTCAGCTTCCTTATATCCAAAATGAGGGTGAGATGATATTTTTTTATTTCAGAGGTGTACTGAAGATGAAAGTAAATGAAATAATGTGGGTAAATCATGTAGTCTGCCTATCACAAACACAATACTCAAAAAAGACATCATTATCATCTTCAAATCTCTCCCTTAGCACTGCACAATGTTTCATTAACTTGCTATTTCCCTCTGATCAAGGCTATTTTATTCTTTTTGTCCTCATTCTTTCAAAGTAGACATGTGGAAAATGCTGAAGATATAATATTAAGCCAAAAAAAAGAAAAGAAGCGAAATAAAAGTGTGGTTGCCAGGAGCTTGTAACCAGGGCCGGGACCTTTGTCTTATTCACTGCTGCATATTCAGTGCCCAAACAATGAGTGCCCTGATATGTAGTATGACAAAAAATACCCGTAGCTTGAATGAAGGAGCTGTGAGAGTCTGGACACAGCTGACCAAGGACTGAAGCAAGCATCCAAAAGCGAAAACCATTGAATTGAGTTAGAGCAAAGGCCTATGGGTGACTCTTCCTTTCTCACCTCCTTTCTTTCCTTCTCTCTTTCTGAAAGCTTTCACAATTAAAACATGGAAAAATAAATGCATTTTGTTTACCTTACAGAAAAGTACGCATATTTCAGACCAAAGGAGCCACAAATGTATTATTAGATTATAATCTGAATTAAGCAGGCTTTACTGGGCATGTTCCATGGTCTTTTTATTATACTCTAAAGAAGAAATATCCAGAACACTTTGAAGCATTCTTGCTTGTCAAATAACCATAAAATAAAGGAACAATTTGGCAATGGGTGAAATGTCATATGCATGCTTCAACAAGTGAACCTAATACAGCTGTTGTGGAGAGCTTGATAAGTGAATTTATTAGAATTTGTTCTTGATACAATTTAGTTTTAGTATATAGACAATGGGCCATACTCTAAGCTTTTGTATTTAAACTCTTGAAGTCTTAGATGTACTTTGAAATAGCTCAACCTTTTCATGAGGAAACTAGGCCCAGTGTGGGGATGTGACTTGCTCAAAGTCATGTTTGTATTTTTATGCCTCAATATTCTTATCCCAGTGTTTTGAGTTTTCAGAGATTTGACACACCTTCTAGTTTCTCAAATTCACCACGTGCAAACTGGAGGTAACTATGGGAACTACCTCGTTCAAGGGTGTTGTTAAGAATTAGATTAATTAACTCAACCTTCGATGACTTTTTTTTTTTTGTAACAGGGTCTCACTATGTAGTTCAAACTGGCCTTGAACTCTCAGTGATCCTCCTGCCTCAACTTCCCACGTGCTGGGATTATGGCCATGAGCCGCCATCACACCCAGCCTACTATCTTTGTTGTAATACTCACTAAGTCATGGATCTTCTCCATAAACTTGGCAGGCAGGCAGCACAGGTCTTTCTGTCATTTTATTTTATTTTATTTTATTTCATTTATTTATTTTTTTGGTACTGGGGATCGAACTCAGGACCTTGTGCTTGTGAGGCAGGCGCAGTGCCACTGAGCTAAATCCCCAGCCCTTTCTGTCATTTTACCTGTGAAAATATGGAAAGGCAGAAGGGTGAAATGGCCCATCTGGTTTGTAAGTTGCACAGTCACATCTGGAACTCTGATATTCTGTGTCCATTGCATTGACTGACACCTTCAGAATTCTTTTTAACACTAAAGTCCAGTGGTTACTATTTAAAGGACTCTCATGGTCAGCCTTGGAAAAACTTGCAGCCTGTTTTATCTCAGAGAACAAGAAAGTAGCAAAGGGTAGGGTTTACACTAGATGACACTAAAGGGATCCAGCGTTAGTGAACCAGCCCTGTTTTATTTTTATGTGTTTGTTTTATTTTGTTTTGTTTTGAGATAGGGTCTTGCTATGTAGTCTTGGCTAGCCTTGACTTCACTATATAGCCCAGGCTGACCTGGAACTCTCGGTGATCCTCCTGCCTCAGCCTTCCGAGTGCTGGGATCACAGGTGTGCAAAACCAGTCCTGTCATGCCTGATGCATACAGTAGTTTGTCCATCATTGAAGCAATGAACTTTGCAAAGGAGAGTTTATTTGCAAGGCAGCTGAGTGGAGTTAGGAGACCCAGATCTCAAATCCATCTAGCTGAGGACAGGCCTTCAGGATATTTATGGAATGAAGAAGCAGGGTGGTAGGTGAGAGTAGTGGTGCATACTCACAATTCCAGTGCTCAGAAGGCGGAGGAAAGAGGTTCACGAGTTTGAGTCCAGCCTGGGCTACATATTGAGTTTAAGGGCAGCCTGTAGTATATGGCAAGACCATATAGTTTCTTTCAAGGAAAGAAACAAAGAAAAGAAAATGGTGGTGTTTTCTTGATCTGAGGGTGGAGTTTGCATCATAACTCAGACATCAGAGCTGTTCTGTTATCTAGAGCCAAGGTATAAATGAAGCTAGTAGGAGACTGATAGCTCAGTGGTGTGGCCTCCAGAATTAGTGATTTGTGAAGGCGACTAAAAGCAGTAACTAACTACGGGGAAGCACGGGGGCTCCGAGTCACAGGAGGAGGAAGCACAAGGGTCGGTTAGTGTAAATGAGACCAGGCCAGCTGTGTCTGCTGGCTGGTAATGACCATGGTTAGGATTCTGCCCTCCCTTGGAGTCTTGGAGACTGAGATCTTACTCTTTTGATGGTTACACTGCTGAGAATCCTCTCAGGTGCTTCTGAGCTGTAAAAGATACAATCATAAACTTTTACTTTGGTAAATGCCAGCAGGTAGGTTGTGGCCCATAGAGCCTGGTTTTAGTCCCCCTTCATTTTGTGCCTTCCTCAATCTTAAGGGAATTTGGGCAGTGACTAATCTGGCTACTTCCTGCTCAATCAGGGCATAGATCTGGGTTAGAGGAATGAAACTGTTTAGCACTCATTTGGAAATATTCATGGATTCAGTGGCCAAGTAATGAACTCATATCTGAAGAAAAATAAAAGAATATGTATGAGGTAGATAGGCCAACCTTCCTTTACATTAGCTGTAACCCTGCAATACCACTAAAGTTACCACTACTGCTAATAGCTACCATTCACTGAGCAATTACTATGTGCCAAAGTGCTAAGGGCTTTTAAAATTGTGTTATCTTATTTACCATAATAGTCCTATGATGTAGGCACTTCATTATTCCCATCATAAGTGGGAATTTATAACACTGGTTGGTTATGGTAACAATAATACTAATAACTGTAATTTTTTGCACGTCATGGCAGTGCATGGTTGTAATCCCAGGACTTGGGAGGCTGAGGCTGGAGGATTACTATGGAGACACAGTTCTACCTGCAAGAGCCCATTTCTATTGAATACAAAAATGTAGGGACTTTTTTGAACAACTGTGAAAACTACTTTAAAACTGTTTTCCCTTTAACAAGCTTGACATTAAAGATGAAATCTATTTCATACTTTCTTCGACTTCCTGAGTGTTATGGCTTGTATCTAGATGTGCCCCCAAAGCCTCATGTACTCTAGGTGGGGCTTTTCCAAATTGGCTGGATCTAGGGTGTGTGATTCTGGGATTAAGGGTGTGTGGTACTAAATTAGTCCAGGGATTGGAATTAGCATAGCTGTGGTTGTGGGTAATGGAAGCCCCACCCTGGGTGTGGGTAGCACCAGTCAATAGGCTGATAGCCTGGATAGAATACAAATGGAGAGAGGGAAGGTAGGCTTGCTGCTTGCTGCCCCCCACAACATGAACTGTATCTCTTCTGCCATGCCCCTCTGCCATTTCACCCTGCCTTGGCGACTATGGGCTGAAACCTCTACAAACTGAGCTGAAATAAACTAACTTTTCCTCCTTTAACTTTGGGTATCAGGTTTTTTGTCTCAGGGATGAGAAAGTAACTAAGACGCCCAGAGCCTCACTTTTGTGCCATTTCCTTCATATTTGTTGTGCTTTCCAATCACATCTTTATTTTTGTGAGAGCTTTTTCTTGTTTTCTGTATGTAATATATTTCCTAATCTTTCTGGGGGTCCCTTTTGATCTTTTCATTGTCCGCTTGCTTCAGGATCAGATATTTCTTTTTTCATCTTGAACTTCTTTTATGTTGTTTTCCCTGAAATACTTGTTCCTTGGATAACCATTGATGTTTATGATTGGAGGACTTTGGTGAATACAAGAATAGCTTTGGGGGCTGGGGATGTAGTCCAGTGACAGAGCACTTGTCTGGCATGTGTGAGGCCCAGGGTTTGGGCGGGGGGGCAGTTGTCTCTGTCTCTAGTTACTCCAGCCCCAGCATTGCCTTCCATGAAACTACTGCCAACCTCTGTATAAGCAATGGGTTCCAGAGGAACCAGCTCAGGCCTCCTAGCCCCTCCTATGCCCAAAACAAGGAAGACTTTATTTTCAGTGTATTTTACCCCTGGGTGCTCGGTCTTTTCTTTTTGGCCCTCCAAGCCTGCTGTGGAGGTTGGAAGGAATGCCAAGCTCTCTGTATTTCTTCCTTGTCCAGGTACCAATTTCTCAGTGTGGTCCAAGGCAAATTATCTACCCTATAAAGGAGGCAGTGACTAGGATGGGAGCTGGTTATAAATGTTGCTTTTATATACCTAGGAAACGAGGGGGGGGGGCGCTTTCTGTCCCGGCTATTCCACCCTGACTTCTGTCCCTCAACCCACTCTGCTCTTGCTACCTGTTCACTTCAAGGCCTATGAGCCAGTCTCACGAGCTTACTGAGGCGAGTGGAGGGCCTTGCTCAATGTGGTGTCTCCAGAATCTAGAACAGTATTGGGCACAAAGTACTTATTTCCTAATGGGAACCAAATTATGAAAGGCCTTGGTGCCAACTTATTTTATCGTATGGAAAAGGAAGAGTTAGTGAAGATGTTTTTGAGCAGAGGCTTTGGAGCTTTGAAAGTTTGTTTTGACTGCAGAATGGGGAATTGTGAAGCTGGAGACTGATTAGATTTTCTTTCTTTCTTATTTTTTTTTGTTTTGGTACCGGGAATCGAACTCAGGACCTTATACTTGCCAGGGAGGTATGGTACCACTGAGCTACATCCTTGGCCCAGACTAGGTAGATTTTCAACTGAGAAATTATCCAAATGAGACAGGATGATAAATACTTAAGCTCAATGTGTCACAATGGTGATACAGACAAGGGGATTAATTCAGAAAAGATATTTATTGAGTACTTGGAGCAGTAGTTAGCAAGCTTCATCCTAGATGCTAGAGATACCGTAGTGAATAAAACAAAGTTTTAGTCTCATGGACCTCACATTCTGGTGGTGGAAGGAGGAAAAGGAAATAAAACAATTTCATGTGTGATCTACGTGATGTCATGGTAAATGCTAACAAAGCAGAATAAAGAGATAGGCAAAGTGAAATGGTATGGGTCAGAGACATATTTTTTTTTTTCTTTCTTTCTTTCTTTCTTTCTTTCTTTCTTTTGAAACAGGGTCTTGCTATGTAGTTCAGGCTGGCCTTGAACTCACTATGTAGCTCAGGCTGGCCTCAAACTCTCAGCCATCCTCCTGCCTCAGGCTGGGATTACAGGCATGTGCCACCTCTCCCGGCTTGCCCTTTTTTATTTTGTTGTTATTTTGAGACAGGGTCTTGCTAGGTTGCTAAATTGCCCAGGCTGGGCTCAAATTTGTAATCCTTCTGCCTCAGTCTCCCAGAGTGCTGGGATTACAGGTGTATCTCACCATCCCCAGCTTGAGAAATACTATTTTTGATTAGGTGTTCTATAAAGTAGTGAAGCAATGAGATAGTTAAAAGAAAACCTGAGAGAAGAGCATTCCAAGCAGAGAGAACAGTAAGTACAAAGGCTTCTCTCTAACATGTCGAAACTATTTAGAATTTATTTATTTGTTCTAGTTTTTTGAGACAGGGTCTTGATATGTATCCCACGCTGGCCTCGAACTCAGGGCAATCCTCCTGCCTCTGCCTCCCGAGTGCTGGGACTACAGGAGTGTGCCACCAGACCCGGCTAGAATTTAGATTCAGTGTACCATTCAGTAATAAACAGGTGATCTCAAATTGGCTGGTTGGTTGGTTCTAGAATCTGAACTGACCTTTAACAGAAATGACTTCTTTCAAGGCAGGGCAATCAATACAAGAAGAAATTCCAAGAAGATAATGCAGACCAAGGAGAGTAAGACACACCTGCAAAGGGGCCCAGAGGCCAGAAAGTGGGAGGAGTTCAGCTAAATATGGGAGACAGTGTCGGTCTGGACAAAGATCCCCATTTTGAAGACAGACGTTCTTTCAGATGTTTCAGTCATATTGTGGTAGGCAGAACCATAGTCCCTTATGACATCTGTAAATATGTCATAGTACATGGCAAGGGGGAATCAGGGTTGTAGATGGAATTAAAACTGCTAATCAGCTATTGTTGAGATTAGGAAATTATCTGGGGTTATTCAGATGGGGATGAGCCCAATATAATCACAAGTGTCCTTGTAAGTAAAAGAAAGAAGCAGGAGAGTCTGTGTCAGTGATTTGATGTGTGAAAGGCTTGACCTGAACCTTTGAAGACAGGAGAAGAGGGTCATGAGACAGGAATGTGGAATGTGGTGGCCTCTAGAAGGTGGACAAAGCACCGAAATGGATTCTCTCCTGGCACCTTTACAGGGCAGTGAAGCCTTGCACCTTGAGACAGACTAGCGAGCATAAATATAGTAAGGATGGTCAGAAGATCAAAAGCCTTCCTCTCTCTGGCTTCACATTACTCATCAAGAAAATGATGGCTGTTTATTAGGTTGATGGTCAGCAGAATTTTTTTTTTTTTAGCAAAACATTTTTTAGTCCTTGCAAAGGTAAATTTTATGTGTTGAGTTGCCTGGGCCACAGGGTCAAGGATGCTTGATGAAGCATTGTTATGAATGTGCCTGGGAGGATATTTTTGGCATGGGATTAGTATTTAAATTAGTGGATTGAGGAAAGCAGACAGCCTTTGCTAACGTGGGTGGGTCTCATCCAATCAGTTAAAGGCCTAAATAGAACAAGAAAGCTGCCCCTCCCCAGGAGTAAGAGAATTCCTCTTGGTTGGTGGTCGGTGACCTGGTAGATTGGCTTTTTTTCCTGCCTTTGAACTCAAACTGAAACATATTCCTGGGTCCCAGCTTGCCAACTCACCCTGCAGATCTTGAAGCTCATCAGTCTCAAAATCGCACAAGCCAATTCACTATGATAAATATTTTTCTTTATATATTTATAGCCTTTTTTTGTTTCTCTGGAGAACTCTGACTTATAATACAGCCCGCGAGCCCAATATGGATAATAGATAAAAGTGAAGATGCTTCAGCTGTCACAGCATTGGGAAGGCCTGAAGCCCCATCCATTCTGAGCCTCTCTACCTCTGAGCTCCAGACCTTTGGTGAAAACCATCTATAGTCACCACTTAGCTCTTATACGTGATGAGTTTGTTTCTTTTTCTCTTCACAGTGTAAATTGGAAAGCACATGTATTTCAGCTTACTGTTATCTTCATACCCACTTACATCAGTTTCCTATTGCTACTGTGACAAATCATCACAAAATCAGTAGCTTAAAACAATAGCTTTATTATCTTCAGCTATGTAAGTCAGAGTTTAAAAATGGGTCTGGCTAGGGTGCAATCCAAGTGTCTGCAGGGCAATGTTCTTCCTGGAGGCTCCGGGGAGAATCTATTCTCTTGGCTTTTCTGCTTCTGGAGGTCACCTTCCTCATCCCTTGGTCATGACCTCTTTCTTCATCTTCAAAGCTAAGCAGTATACCATCTTCAAATCTCTTTCCAATTATGACTCTTTACTCTTTTGAACCCCCCTTCTCTTATAGGACTCTTATGATTATATTGCACGTACCCGAAAAATCCAGGATAATCTCCTGGTGTCAAGATCAGATGGTTACCAACACTAATTCCACCTGTAACCTTAATCCCCCCTTGCCATGTGCCATAACGTAGTCACTGGTTCTGGGGATTGAGATGTCTCTATATTGGGGGGGGCATTATTTTGCCTGCTATACCAATCCTTAATGATGGTCACTATTAATAGTTTATTCCAGAAATAACCCATGTATATACAAGTATTCATTCATGTGCAACACACTCAAGCATGCATATAGATGTTTTGTTTTTTGGTACCAGGAATAGAACTCAGGGCCTCACACTTGCCAGGCAGGTGCTGTGCCACTGAGCTACCATGCAGATGTTTTTAGGTGCAATATTGTTCCATAATTTTCTTTTCCTTTAAACAAAATACATTTTGAATTTTTCTATATGATCCCCTATAGAGTCTCCTAATTTTTTTCATATAAACAAGAGAATTATTACTTTTTTGTGGGGCTGAGGATCGAACATAGGGCCTTCATAGGAGAATATATCCTCACTCACCTTTTTTGTTTTGAGACAGGGCCTTACTAAGGCACTAAATTGCCCAGGCTGGGCTCAAAGTCACAATTCTCCTGCCACAGCTTCCTGGAGAGCTGGGATTACAGGTGTGAGTCACTATGTTCACCTCAAGAATTATTACTTTTAGCCTTAAAGGAGATTTGTTACAGTAACAAGGTTCATCAAGATGAGTCCCACCTTATTGACAGTCTTTTTTTCTTTTTTGGGGACCAGGGATGGAACTCAGGACCTCACGCTTGCAAGGCAGGGGGTGGAACCCCTGAGCTAAATCCGCGGCCCTCGACTTGTTTTTGTTTTTGTTTTTTTCCCAAACCTTGTGATTGCCTTAAAAGGCCATTAGTCTCACCCAACAATGAAATGAGGAGAGTGATTCCTCGGAGTGCAACCAAGGAAGAGAAATCTGGGGCCAGTCCTCTTGAGACAGGAGAGTAGGGCGTGGCAAAGCCCGCTGAGGAAGTGGGCATGACCTGTTAGGAGATCTCACACACATGCGCAGAACAGTTCCCAAAGCCTTTCCCCAGGGACTTCTTGGGAGACCTCCTAGGTCAATAGGATGGCCTAGACCTGACATCAGCCTGAGGCGTGGGTTCCCAACACCGCCTCTCAGGACCTGTATGCACAAGTTCTTGTGGATTTCCTAGAGTACTGGATAGCATACGAGGACAGGTAAGCCATGAAAAGCTATTTATCTCGCTTTTTTCCTTTTTCACTCAGCCCAAGCTCGCCCTGCAGAGCCATTTTCTTCCCCACTCTTCACCTTTACTTTCTCAAATAAACTTTGTCACTGTTTTTTTTCCTCATGTTGTTCAATTCTTGTTCGAGACAGGAAGAACCTGGAATCGTAACCCCAGAGCGGAGAGTAACCCAGAATCCGGTAACATTTTAATCCAGAATCTGAGCCCCTTTTAGAAGCAGGTCATCTTGTAACACTGACAATAAAGTAGCACCTCTGATTCCAGTGACAGCAATGACTTTTTTTCTTCAACTGAGTTTTCTTAAAATTTAAAAAGAAAGTAGGCGCATTGTCTTAGTTACTTTCTCCTTGCTCAGATACAGCCCAACATCCACAATTTAAGGAAGGAAAGGTTTATTTTGGCTCCTGTTTCAGTCCATAGTCAGCTGGTACCAAGACAAGATGGCATGGCAAAGGGGCACGGAAGAAGAGCTGCTCATGTCATGGTGACAGGGGCGCAGAGAGAATCAAGGGAGAAGCTGGGACAGGAGATACACCCTTCCAAGTCAGGCCCACAAAGACTTGCCTCTTCTGACCAGACCTCATCTCTCTTTTTATCCCCCCCATTTTGTTTCTTTTTCCCCCACTTTGTTTTTTAGAGGCAGGGTCTCACTATGTACTTCAGGCTGGCCTTGAACTCACTATGTGGCCCAGGCTAGCCTCAAACTCATTCCGATCCTCCTCAGTGCTGGGATCACAGGTGTGCGATGCTGCACCTGGTAAGACTCCACCTCTTAAAAGCAAGTGAGCTGTAATATTCTCATAATAAAGTCAGCTAACCAAAGCCCCACTGCCAATTGAATGACACTTAAGGGGCACATCTAAATATAAACTATAACATACATAAAATAGTTCAAAGCATAAAAGGATGTACAGTGAAAAGTAGGTCTCTTTCTTATCACAGATCCATGAAACAACTACTGCTAATTGTATCTTGTGTGATCACCTAGAAATGATTTATGCATATATCAAGTGCCCTACTACTGAGCTACACTCTTCTTAGCCCTTTTTAAACTTTTTATCTTGACACAGAATCTCCATAAATTGCCCCAAATTGCTGTCCTTGAACTGTGATTTTCCTGCCTCAGCCCCCTGAGTAGCTGGGATTATAGGTGTGCACCATTGTACTCAGCTCATGGTACCCTCTTGTAGCTATAGGCACCTCCCTCACATGTCCAAAATCCTTAACCCCATGGAGGTCTCAAGCCAGGTGTCACTTTTTTTTCCCCTTAAATTCTTTTATTGGTACATTTCAGGTATACAATACATTTACATTTATCATTGGGAACTTGATGTATTTTGGTTCTTATTTTTCCCCATTTCCTGCTCTCCCTTCACCCCCTGCACCCTGCCCTATTTATAAAGACTTTGTTTCCTTTTTTTCTGTTTCTCATAATTTTTCTTTCCTTTCTTTCTGTTCCCCTACGCCTCCCACTTTCTCTACCCCTTTGGACCTTTTCTTCCTATTTTGCATTATCAAGTATTCATTTTAATCATTGGTACATTTTAGTAATACAATATAATGACATTCATCAATGGAAATTTACACCTTTACATAATCTCTCTTGATTATTTTTCCCCATTCTCCTGCCCTCCTTTCAACCCCTCCATTCCTCACTATTTACAAAGACTTTGTTTCCTTTTTCTTCATTTTCATAGTAATTCCATTCCCTTCTTTCCTTTCCCCTACCCCTCCCACTTCCCCCTCCCCTTTGCCCCTTTTCTTCCTATTTCACACTATCTATTATACCTTTTAGTCCTTATTTACACTTTCAGTTTCTCACACTAGAGAAACTATTCCATATTTACACATGTGTGTCCTGTTTATTTCACTTAAGAGTATGGCCTCAATGTGCATCCATTTAGCTATAAATGTCTCTAATTTCTCATTTTTTATGGATGAGTATTACTCCATTTTATAAAAAAATTCCACATTTTCTTGATCCAGTCTCCAGTTGATGGGCATTTAGGCTGCTACCAAGTTTTAGCTGTTACAAATTGAGCTGCTATGAACATGGGTGCACATATATCACTCTGGTATGATTCTTTTAATTTTCTGGGGAAGATACCTAGCAGGGGAAGAGCTGGGTCAAATGGGACTTCCAGTCCTAGTTCTATGAGTTATCTCCACACTGATTTCCACAATGGTTGCACCAGTCTACAGTCCCACCAGCAGTGGAGCAGAATCCCTCTTTCCCCACAGCCCCACCAGCATTTGTTCTTGGTTGATTTCATGATAGCACCCATTATTTCTGGAATGAGTTGGAATCTCAGCATTGTTTTCATTTGCATCTCTTGAATGACCAGTGATGTTGAATACTTTTTCATATGTTTATTTGCTATTTCTACTTCTTTGTCTGAGAAATGTCTGTTCATTTCAGATGCCCATTTTTGGATTGGGTCTTTAAATTTGGGAGGTCTGATCTTTTTAAGTTCTTTATAGATTCGAGATAGTAGGCCTTTGTCTGAGGAAAAGCAGGTGAAGATTTTTTCCCACATTGTGGGTTGACTCTTCACATTGCTGGTGGTTTCTCTTGCTGTGCAGAAGCTTTTTAATAAGAAGAGATCCACTTGTTGATTGTGTGTGCTAGTTCACGGGCAACTGAGGTTTTGTTCATAAAATCTTTTCCTACACCAATTTCTTCAAGTGTTCTACCTAACCACTCTTCCAGCCAGTTCAGTGTTTCTATTTTAATATTTAGATCTTTAATCCATTTTGATTTTAGTTCAATGCATGGTGAAAGATACAGGTCTAGTTTTAATGTTTGGGAAGTTGAAACCCAATTTTTCCAGCACCATTTATCAAAGAGGCTATCTATCTTTCCTCCAGTGAGGGTGTTTGGCTCCTTTGTCGAAGATGAGATGGCTGAGTGTGTCTCAAGTTGTTTCTGCATCTTCTAAACGCTTCCATTGGTCCTCCAGTCTGTTTCTTTGCTAGTAGCATGCTGTTTTTATCACAGTAGCTTTGTAGTATACTTTTAAGTTGGGGATTGTGATCCCCCCTGCCATGTCTCTGTTACCTAGAATTGCTTTTGTTATTCTGGGTCTCTTCTTGTTCCAAATGAATTTTTGGATTGTATTGTCAAGGTCTGTGAAGTATGCTGCTGGGATTTCAATTGGGATTGCATTGAATATATATAGCAGTTTTGGAAGTATGGCCATTTTCACCATGTTGATCCTTCCTACCCAGGAGCAAGGCATGTCTTTCCATTTTCTGATATCATCTTCAATCTCTCTTTTCAGAGTTCTATAGTTTGCAGGGAAAAGGTCTTTGATTTGTTTTGTTAGGTTGATTCCTAGGTATTTCAGTTTTTTGGATCCTATTGTGAAAGGAATTGTTTGCCCTATTTGTCTCTCAGTGAGTCTGTCATTTGTGTAGAGGAAAGTTATTTTTTGTGTGTGTGTTGACCTTGTATCCATCTACTCTACTGAATTTGGTTATTAAGCCTAGATGACTTTTGGTAGAGTTCTTGGGGTCTTCTATATAGAGTGTCATGTCATATACAAATAATAACAATTTGACTTCTTCATTTCCTATCTTTATTCCTTTTCTTTCTTTCTCTTGTCTAATTGCTGTGGCTGATGTTTCCAAAACTATTTTGAACAAGAGTGGTGATAGTGGACATCCTTGTCTTGTTCCTGATTTGAGTGTGAAGGATTTCAGGTTTTGACCATTTAGTATGATATTGGCTATTGGTTTTTTATTGATGGCTTTTATCAGATTAAGGTAGAGACAGCCTATTCCAATTTTTTGTAGGGTTTTTATCATAAATGTGTGCTGGATTTTGTCAAATGCTTTTTCTGCATCTAAGGAAATAATCATATGGTTTTTGTCCTTGGCTCTGTTGATGTAGTGTATTACATTGATTGATTTGCGTATGTTGAACCATCCCTGTACCCCTGGGATGAATCCCACTTGTTCAGGGTGTGTGATCTTCTTGATGATCTTCTGCATTCTATTTGCCAGTATCTTATTAAGGATTTTTGCATCTATGTTCATTAGTGAGATTGGCTTATAGCTCTCTGTTTTGGTTGGGTCTTTCTCTGCTTTGGGGATCAAGGTGATGCTTGCTTCCAGGAATGAATTTGGGAGTATTGCTTCCCTTTCAGTTTCATTGAAGAGTTTAAACAGTAGTGGCAGTAGTTCCTCTCTAAATGTCTTGTTGAATTCAGCAGTGAATTCATCAGGACCTGGCTTTTCTTAGTTGGTAAGTTTTTAATTACGTTTTCGGTTTCATTGGTTGATATTGGGTTGTTCAGAATGTTTAGGTCTTCTTCGTTCAACTTTTTTAATTCATATGTATCTAGGAATCTGTCCATTTCTTCTGTGTTTTCCATCTTATTGGCATATAGGTTCTGGAAGTAGGTATTGATGATCCTCGGATTTCTGCTGGGTCTGTTGTCATTTCACCCTTTTCATTCCTAATTGCATGGATTTGGGCCTTTTCTTTCCTTTTTCTGATAAGATTGGCTAAGGGTTTGTCAATTTGGCTTATTCTTTCTAAGAATCAACTCTTGACTTCATTAATTTTTTGTATCATTCTCTTAGTCTCAATTGCATTGATTTCTCCTCTGATCTTTATAATTTCTTCCCTTGTATGAGCTTTGTGTTTGTCCTGCTCTTCTTTTTCCAGAAGCTTGAGGTTTAGCATCAGGTTGTTTAATTGGCCTCATTCTGTTTTCCTAATATGCATATTCACTGCTATGAATTTCCCTCTTAAGACTGTTTTCATTGTGTCTCATAGATTTTGATATGTTGTATTGTCATTGTCATTTAATTGAAGGAACTGTCTGATTTCTTTTTTAATTTTGTCTGTGACTCATTGGTTATTCAGAAATGTGTTGTTCAATTTCCATGTGTTTATGAAATTTTTGTGGTTTATTTGCCATGGATCTCCAATTTCCTCACACTATGGTCTGATAATATACAGGGGATAACTTCAATTCCTTTGCACTTACTCAAACATGTTCTATGTGTGAGTATGTGGTCTATTTTGGAGAATGACCCATGTGCAGCTGAGAAGAATGTGTATTCTGATTTTGTGGGGTGGAAGACTCTGTAAACATCTGTTAAGTTTATTTGTTCAAGAGTTCGATTGAGTTCTAGTATTTCATTACTTATTTTTTGTCTAATTGATCTATCTATTTGTGACAGTGGGGTATTGAGGTCCCCCACTACAATTGCAGTAGTGCATATATGACTTTTCATATCCGTGAATATTTGTTTTATATAGTTGAGCACACTAGTGTTTGGTGCATAGACATTTGTGATTGTTATCTCTTCCCGTTGGATTATTCTCTTTACAAGGATGTAGTGTCCTTCTTTGTCTCTCTTAATCAGTGTTGGTTTGAAATCCACTTGATCTGCAAAGAGGATAGCGACTCCTGCTTTTTTGGGGGTTCCTGTCATGGAGTATTGTTTTCCACCCTTTAACTTTCAGTGTATGAGTTTAATTTGAATTAAGTGTGTTTCTTGTATGCAGCATATTGTTGGATTTTGCTTCTTGACCCATTCTGCCAGTCTCTTTATTTTGATTGCTGAATTGAGACCATTAACATTGATGGTTATAACTGATACATATTGACTTATCATTGTCATGACTTTTTCTTTTTGTTTGATCCTCCCCTTTTGCTTTTAATTTCTGGTCACGCCCAATGGGTTCATTCTGCTGTGCTTCCTGGGGTTGTGATACTCATTGTCTGTTCCTAGGATATTGTTTAAAATTTTTTGGAGTGCTGGTTTGGTATTCATGAAGTTCCTAAGGTGCTCTTTGTCATGAAAGTATCTTATTTCTCCATCAGTTTTGAAAAATAGTTTTGTAGGGTACATCAATCTGGGTTGGAGGCTATTTTCCTTTAGGGCTTGGAATATGTCCCTCCAAGCTCTTCTTGCCTTGCGTGTTTGCGTTGAGAAGTCAGAAGCGATTCTGATGGGCTTTCATTTGTATGTGATTTGTTTCTTTTCTTGAACTGATTTTAGAACTTTGTTCTTCTGTTGAGTTCTGGAATCTCAACAATTTTATGCCTATGTGTAGAGTTTTTTTGATCAAGGCTATTTGGAATCCTATATGCCTCACTTATCTGTATGTTAAGTTCTTTTCCCCTGCTTAGGAAGTTTTCTGCCATTACTTCTGTGAACAGTTTTTTTTACATCTTCTCCACTCTCTCCTCTTCTTTGACTCCAGTCAGTCTTATGTTATTCTTCTTTGCATCATCTGGCAGCTGCTGGATTGATTTCTCATGGTCCCTTCCAATTTTGAAGCAATTTTTCTTTTCCTGGTCACTAGTTGCAATCTTATCTTCCATATCTGAAATTCTGTCCTCACATTGGCTCATTCTGCTGTGTAGACTTTCAATAGAGTTTTTGATTTCCTGGAAATCTGTTTGCATCTGTTTTATGGATTCCATTTGCTTCCTATGTTGGGATTTCATCATGTTCCTGAGCTCCTCTCTAGATTTATTAATCATGTCTTGTACTAGAAGCACAATCTTTGCTGTTATCTGAGAAATTATTTCTGATTTCATTTTTTCCATATCCTCTTTTGTTGCCAGTTCAGGGCATCCAAGTTGTTGAGTATCAGAATGTTCCATCTCATTTCCCTTTGGGGTTGCTGTAGGTGATCTGGTAGTCTGGTTTTGAGACTTGTTTATGAGTCTTCTCATTTTGACCTGGGAGGGGGGTGCTATTGGTGCCTGGGTGGGGCTCACCTCCTCTGAGCTGGGAGCAGTGGGAAGGCTGCTCAGAAGCCCCTTCCTCTGAGCTATGAGCAGCCCAGAAGCCTCTTCCTCTGGGCCGGGAGTGGTGGGACGGACCTAGGTGTCACTCTTAACGTGTACGAAGAACATGGGTGTGGTGGTGCACCCCTGTAATCCCAACACTCAGGATGCTGAGGCAGGAGGATCACTGTGAGTTCAAGTCCAGCCTGTGCTATGTAGTGAGTTCAAAGCCAACCTGAACTACATAGCAAGACTCTATAACAAAGAACAAACAAAAAATGGAAGTACATTTTGGTTGCTTTCAATTTTCATCTAATATGAACAAACCTATTATGTATTTAATTTCCCTACTGAAAAAAAACTGTGTATTGTGATCTATGTCAAGGACCTTTATTTCGGGTTCTATGAACCCTTTTTTTTTTGGTAGTGGGAATTGAACTCAGGACCTTGCACTTGCCAGGCAAGCGTGGTACTTTATGAACTCTTAAAGAATCATTTAACTTTCTTAAATTACATTTAAAATGTGTCATTTTCTGTAAAGAGTTTGGATTTGTTTGAGACATGGTCTCTCTGTAGTCCAAGCTGGTCTTGAATTCACTATGTAGCCCAGGTTGGCCTTGAACTCACTATGTAGCACAGGCTGGCCTTGAACTCACAGTGTTCCTCTTGCCTCAGCCTCCCAAGTGCTGAAATTGCAGCTGTGCTCCACCATGCCTAGATCCACTGCATTTTTGAGAGAGTATTCATGTTTAGATTTTCATGTGAATCTAAGTTTTCAAAATTCTTAAACTTGACACCCAAGGCACAGAACTTTTGCTTTGCAAACAGCCATGTGAGAAGGATGAAAATACAAGGTATAGAGAGGGAGAGAATATTTGCAAAATGTAGATCCAAAAAAAGGGCTCATATTTAGAATATATGAGTTCACAAAAGGCAACAGTAAAAAATCAAACAACCCAAGTAGAAAAATGAACAAAAGGCTTGAAGAGACACTTCACTGAAGAGTTTGTACAGACAGCCAATGAGCACATGAAATGATATTCAACATAATTAGCTACTAGGAAAATGAGCATTAAACCACAATGAGATTTACTATGTAGCCACTCAATGGCTAAAATAAAAATAAACAATTGGAACTATAAATACTAGAGAGGTTGCAGAGAAACTGGATCACTTACGCATTGCTGGAGACAATATAAAATGGTACAACCACTCTGGAAAAGAAAGGGCTATGGCGGCTTCGTACCAAACTAAATATGTGTTTACATTGCAACTTAGTAATTGTACTCTTGGCATTTATCCCAGAGAAACTTCCTTTTTTAAACTTAAAAATAGGTCATTGAGGACGTTCCATTTATATATATTTGTGTGTGTATATGTGTGTGTGTGTGTGTGTGTGTGTATATATATATATTACTCTTTTAAAAAGATGCAAGGGGATCCATAGTATGGATATATCATGATTTATTTAGGTTTTCCTCCACTGATGGTTTTGTTTCCAGTTTTTTCTTTATTTTTCTTCTTTCTTTTTTTTTGGCAATGCTGGGATAAAACTCATGGACTTGTACGTGCTAGGCAAACACTTTGATCTATTTTCTTATTGGAAAAAATGTTATAACTTCCCTGCATGTATATACATATGTGTACACACCTGTACACACACTGCATATGTTTGTGTACAAGTAATTCTGTACAACAGAGTCCTAGCAATGAAATTGCTGGATTAAGAGAATGTGGATGTACAATTTTACTGGGTGACTCAGTCCATTTTTTGTTGTTATAGCTGAATACCACAGACTGAGTAATTTATAAAACTAAAAGTTTATTCAGCTCACAGTTCTGAAGGTACAAGGCAGAGGGGCCACGTCTTGTGAGAGCTTTCTTCTCACTGGTGGGGACTCTGCAGAGCCCTAAGGCAGCACAGGGAATCACGTGGTGAGACAGAGCAAGTTTGCTAGCCCAGGTCCCCCTGCCTTTTGTCATTGTTGCTGCTTTGAGACAGGGTCTCACTGTGTAGTATAAGCTGGCCTTGAACTCACTGTGTAGCCAGGCTGGCCTCAAACTTGCAGTGATCTTCCTGCCTCAGCCTCCTGAGTGCTGGGACCACAGGCGTGTGTCACCACGTCCAGCTTCTTCCCCTTCTTATAAAGGCACTGATCCCATCATGAGGATCCCACCTTCATGATCTCATCCGATCCTAATTCCTTTCTCAAAGCCTCATCTCCAAAAATCAAAATGTATGATTTTGAAGATGAAGTTTTCACGTGATGAGTATCTTACAATAGGGATTAAATTTCAAACCACGGCAATGAACACTGTTTAGAGTCCTCCACAAGTTTACGTTGTAAAATGTAAGGTCCAGCCAAAAGTATAAGAGAGTAAATTGACTGATGAGTAATGCGCAGAAATCAGTTTGGCTGGTTAGTGTTTAAAGGGTCTTTCACATATTCTTGGGAATAAGATCCCCTACCTTTTTTTTTTTTTTAGCATTTTGCCCTCATTCATAGTCCATTATAGCAAGCTCTGTACATTCTAGAGCCATTAACATGCTTAGCCTTTCACCTAGTACATTACACTTTGTATACTCCTGAAGTAAAGACTTCTGGTCTTTACCCTTTGTCTCTCACTTTTCTAGGCCATACACAAGTGGAAACTGCATATTTGAGAGACATGCAGAATCTTGAAGCTAGGGAAAGTTTGCTAGGAAATATGGAACTGGTCCACTTGGCGGGATGGCCCCTTAATGGAGCTTAGATAGGCTGGAGCCTCATTGCCAAGCATGAGTGCCTGAAACTGTGGCAGTGTCATCCCTGACTAAACACTGTACTTTCAGATCTTGGGGCTCAACTGCCGCCATTTCTACAAGGCCTTTTCCAACTACCCACAAATTACTTGTTCATTTATTCAACAATCACTCACGGAGTGGGAGTATATTAACAAGCACCCTCCCCCGTGATCCAGTAACACTTGAATATATGTGAAAGTTGATGGTGGTGATTCCATTTTGTGATTCAGAGCCTGCCTTGTGCTGTCGTGACCACTCTAGGAATTTACCGATAGGCCAGAAGGAAGTTATTTGTTAAGAAGAAACAACCTGAAGATTGTACAAATGAAATTCTTTGCTAGAATGATGATAGGGTCTGAGCTGGTATGTGCTGGAAAAATGAGCTATAGGAATAAATTTATTCTCCACTCACACAGACACACACACACACATGTTTATATATACACTTGTTTTTACAGTGTTGGGAATGGAATCCAGGCCCTTGTACATGCTAGGCAAGTGCTCTACTATTGGGCTACATCCCAGCCCAATTTACAATAGTCATAATTTCCCTTCTTGACTATTTCCTTATCAACCTATCTTGCACACTAGTGCCAAGTTAATCTTCCACTTCACTTCCTACTAAGAAAGAAAACATGTTTAAAAGTTACTTGCATCATCGCTTGCATCAGGGATCTTTATTTTAGAGAGTCTATTAACTTCCTGAAATTATATTTAAACTTTGTCATTTTTCTTTGAAGCAGGTCCACTACTTTTGCTGAAGGAGATTCTCATTGTCCTAGTACTGTACTCATATTTCCATAGGCAGAGAGAGACACTTCAGTACTCTGGGAGATTTCTACTTCCTCTCTATCCTTCATTTGTCTCTCCCCACATGAGGCATAATAACTAAAACTATGATAGCCTGATTTCCATTGATCTGAATTCTGAGCCAGGTTAATATGTTCAAGGTTACTGCAAATAAATGACCTAACCTGTTGCTCCATTTTTTCTGTGCAAGTGACATTCTGTTTCCTGCTTCTGCAACCAGATCAGGATTTCTACCTGTAACTAAATGATTAATTCTGTCTGTTAAATAAAAATTTCAGGATGCCATTGTTTTGGACTAAGCTCCTTAACAGACCAGGCTAAAAATCAAAATGGGCTCACTCATGCTAAAATTCCATGGTCACCAGGCTGAAACCAAGTTATTCATCTGAACTTCAAAAACAACAGGATTAGAGAGATAACAGCCAGCTCTTCAAAACAGCTCAGTCTCAATTGGCATGATAATGAAGTTCCCTCTACTTTAATCTTTGCACAAAAACCCCCTGAAATACCTGATGTTAACCCCTCAGTTATCTTCCTGTTGTTCTCTTTGTCCCTCCCTTACAAAGAAAGTAACTTTGAGGAGCTGGGCCTGGTGGCACACAACTATAGTATTAGCACTCAGGAGGCTGAGGCAGGAGGATCGCCTCCAGTTCGAGGCCAACCTAGACCACATAGTGAGTTTGAGGCTAGCCCCTGAACCCAATAGTGAGAACCTGGCTCAAAAAAAAAAAGTAACTTTGAAATGGTCTGTTTTCTTTTGTTTTTATTTGTTATCTTCAAGTCCTCCCTTGTTTATAAAACCACTTTCTATAGAATTGAGAATAAGGCCAATTAAGATCATTAAACTAAGTTGCAGTCAATTTTTCCTTTGACATGTCTAATTTAGGAGGAAGGGGTAGGAAGTCCATTTTGGCTTTGAGGCTATTGTACATTCTCCAACATTAGCCTCCCTCATGTTAACACAATTCATACTTTGATTCCTATCTGATTCTGTGGACATTTTTCTATTGTTTCAGGATGTGGTTAATTACATTCCTTGCCCTTCTTCTCTACCATGTAGTTTGTTATTTAATGCTCAAGGGACCCATTATAAAACACACACACACACACACACACACACACACACACACACACACGCTCTTAACCTAAGAACTTATAGGATAAAGTCCTGCCTTCATCTGGGATTCCAGTTTACAAACATGCCACTCCACATTTATTCTCCACTGCCTCTCTTAACAAAAATGGATTCTGAGGGCTGGGGATTTGGCTCAGTGGTGCCACACCTGCCTCGCAAGCACAAGGTCCTGAGTTCAATCCCCAGTACCAAAAAAAAAGGACTTTGATTCAGTCCATTCCACCCAGTTGTATTCCAGCCCCTGGATCTCTACAGTACTTAGCTAAGTACTCCTTGAGGAGCACTCTCCACTCCTGTCAGTCCAAATTCTACCCATATTTCAATGCTAATGTCATCCTTCTCTGAAAACCCTCCTGGTCATCCTAGCAAGAATGTGAATTTATTTATTGTCTGTAGCATAAGTTAAGGTTAGTTTTTATCTTTCTTTGTCTACACATCTATTTTCCCACAATTGGATTTGTGAGTCCCTGGAGGGCATCGCTCATATTATCTGTCTTCATTCCCTCAGAGTGTAGCAGGAGTTAGAATCTCAATAAACATTTTTGGCTAGAATTTATCTTCTCGTATTCTTCCATTTGGAGCTCTAGTTTCCTCAGCTAGTGGTTTCAGGACCATGAAATGCCATTCATCAGCCATAAATAATGGCAATGGGCTATCTTATAAAAATACATTAACAGCTTTCATTTATCAAGTGTTTACTCTGCCAGGCACCTTCACTTCACCTAGATTAGTGCAGGGAATCCTCATCCCAACCCTTTTAGAAATGAAGAAATTGGGACTCAGAAAGCTTAGGTGATTTATTCCAGGTTCATCAGCCTGTTAGCGGCAGGATCAGGACTAAATTCTGGTCTGTCTGAACTTGAAAAGTAATGTTTCTTCACCTTGACAGCACAACGCAATCAGTTAGGGAACTTCAAAAAATACTGATGCTTGGGTTCCATCCCTGAGGACTCTGATATAATTAGTACAGGTACAGCCTGAACACTGGAAGTTCTCAAAGTTCCCCAGGTGAGGCAAACGTGCAGCTAGGGCTGGGCTCCCAACTTCTGTACTCCACAGCCTCCAGGATGGGGAAAGTGTCAGGAAGGCTAAGATGGGGAGAACAGCTATTTACTGATCTAAATCAGCCAAGCAAGGACTCAGAACTACTATGGAAATCAGTATGGAGATTCCTCCAAAAACTAAAACTAGAAATATCAAACTCAGTTATACTTCTCCTGAGTATATTCCCAAAAGAGTTAAAGACATAATACTATAGTGATCCATGCATATCCATGTTTACAGTGGCACCATTCACGGTAGCTAAGCTCTGGAAACAGCCTAGATGCCTATTACCACCCGAATAGATAAAGAACATGTGGTACAGATACACATGGAATATTATTAATCCATAAAGAATAACAAAATGATTTCATTTTCAGGAAAGTGGATGGATCTTCAGACCATAATGTTTTTCTTGAAATAAGTCAGACACAGAAAGTTAAATATTGCATGGTCTCTGTCACACGAGAACCCCAAAATGTAAATAAATTAAAAAGTTAAATAATGGAGAGATTGTAAGAAACAGGGAAGCCGACTTTTTGGAGATGGGGAAGAGAATCAGGAGGAGGATACATATACACAGTCTCCCAAAAAATGTATACACACTTCAGGAAAAGAAAAACTTGTATACATATTTTAATACAAATGCATTGAGACATCATGAGATTCATACAAGTTACCTTTGGGCTGTACAATTACAAGAGGTGCTCAAAGTGGTGGCCAGTAGCTTCCAGACATTTATTAGTATGGCAAACTGCTGGCTGGGTAACATTAGTCATTGAGATTGCTGCACATGCATTTTCAATTTCTTCTCTAAGGGTTGGCAGTGTGGTGGGGTTTGTGCAATATACAACATACTCTAGGGTCCCCATACGAGAGTAATACCATCTGTTGAAAAAGCATCATATTATTTTTCTTTTTCTTGAAGTGTGTATACATTTTTTGGTGGGACTCGGTATATATTCCCCAAAATGATGTATCACAAACATACACTAACAAATTTAAAAACATTTTTTTAAAAAAAGAACTTGGAGCCAGAAGTGTGAGATTAGGACAAAAACAGGTTCTCCTTAGAATGCCAGACAGGGGCCTATGGGACATGGGACAGGGGATCAGTCCAATTACATGGAACTCTCAAGGGACAGACTGAGCCCAGTTAGTAGCTGACTTTCGCAGACCCTTTCCCCATGCTGGATAAAAACTCATTTACAATGACCCCAAAGTTGAAACAAAAGGCACTTAGTACCTCATATTTTAAATTCTGAGGATTAGCAACTGTTAGGGTGGGCCACAACCTCACTGATCTTGCTGTAGAGTCCCCAGCTTTCTGCCCCAGTGGCCCAGCTGCAGTATGAGGTCTGATTTGGGGCTGTGTAGTATTTCCCTTCTCCCAAGCCAAGAGAGCCACTCATAGAAACAAGGGTTGTTGGAAATGATCCACCTTCTTATTGAGATGATGACCAATATCTAATTCTTTCCCTGAAGATTTCAAAGCCACTGCACTGTGTCTGACACTGCTAGGGCATAGAGAAGGCAACTTTAGGAGGGAGAGGGGCCTTGGAGGCTGTTGTGTGGAGGGGGCTGGGACAAGCTAGCTCCTCCTCAACTTCTCTTTGTGGGGATTGAACCCACGGAGTACTGAGCTACATCCCCAGCCTTCTTTTTTTAAAATTTTGAGATAGGATCTCAATAAATTGTCCAGAGATTCTCCTGCTTCAGCCTCCTGAGAAATTGGGATTACAGGCATGTATTACCATGCCCAGCTTCAACTTCCTGATTTTTTTTTTTTGAAACAGGGTCTTGCTATGTAGTTCACGCAGCCTTGAACTCACTATGTAGCCCAGGCCGGCCTCAAACTCACATCCATCCTGCGTGTGCCGCCATGCCTGGCTAACTTTTTGATTCGTGAAGAGAAAGATATACATGGCATATGCCTGCAATCCTGAGAATTGTCACTTCAAGCTGGAACCCTTCAAGCCCTTCTGACCACACCCTCACATTCAAGGCAGACTCTTTGTCCCAGTTGCCTTTGATGCCAAACAACACATTCTATCCATCCCTCAATGCCTGTTCTCATTCCTCATGGGAAGACTGTAGCCCCACTTATCAGATCCTCAGTTTGTGTGGTCCTACCGCAGTAAATTGGGCTTTAACCTGAGATCTTACATAAATGCCTCCTACCATGCATCATCTCAGTACGAGGGAATAAGTTATAGGTCAAAAAAAAAAAAGAATCATGTTCGACTCAGTTTATATACAGAACAATCTTTGCTTCCCTGATAGAAATCTAATCTTATGCAGATGTTAACTGTAGCCCTCGCCAAGAAAGGAATCTCTACCCCAAGCTTCTTGCTAAGTATCTGCATGGCTTATGACTTACTGGTAACAGGAATTCTGTTAATGTCGACACTAAAATTCTTTCTTAAGAACATTCACACAATGAATAGAACCAAACACTCAAGAGTTCATTTAGGAAGATTTTCAAACCAGGAGCAACACCATCCTTTAACCCAGTGCAGTTTCACAGTGCTACAAAAGCAATGCTAAAATGGTCTCATCAGGATGCACCAGGCCTGAGGATTTTCTGTACGGAAAGATGGGTGGCAGGAAGAGCAAGGCAACCTTGTTAAGTTGATATGAATTTGCAAAAACAGCATAGCCATCATTTATAATCTCTTCTTCTTAGATGAAAACATTGCCTAACCCAAATCCTCTTAATGCAAGGGGTTTGTTTCAGGGAGCTTCTTGTATTTTAAATAAACAAGGTGGTTTTGTATCAAATCGTGATGCTTTCCAGCTAGTTGGGTCACCTTAGAACATGGCATCATTCCAAAGCAATGTAAACATGGTGGGAGTGCAATTGAGGTCGACACTCATGTTTGTCCAGCCCAGGATTCTTTTGTGGGGAGGAAGCAAAGAATCAGTGCGGAAAGGGGTAACTGTCTTCCTTTAGTGTTAGCACCCAAATGATAAGAGTGTTCAAGACATATTCACATTCTTTTAGTGGTCTACCCAGTAACCAATGAATGCATGTGAATATGTTTTTAAATGATCACATGTCGAGCTTAAATAGTAAAGTAAAATTAGCCAGAATTGTACTTGCTTCCATGCTCTTGAGTACAAAGGCTTTGACTCACTACTTAATCTTGACATCTGGTTTCCAGATACTACTAATGTTTTTACTGACTTTGACATAGTACTGTCCTATCTTCTTCATCTTTAGCTTCTTTGTCCTCTATTGCTGTGAGTGTTAAACTTGATGAAGCTTCTTCATCTCCTTTACAGTATAACTGAGGGTAAATGGACATTGGCACCATTGGGGGAAGCACTGGGGAATATTTATTATATATTCTTTAGGTAGCATTTTGGAGTTCTTCCCAAGAGTACCCACCCAGCCTTACCTTCAATTGCTGTGCTTTGGATTAGTGAACTGACTTAGATCTGGAAACTGAGAAAAGTACCTTTTTATTTCTTAGTTTTTTGTTTTTTTTTTTTGAGACAGAGTCTTGCTATGTAGTTCAGGCTGGCCTTGAACTCACTATGTAGCCCAGGCAGGCCTGGAACTCATTATAATCCTCTTGCCTCAGCCTCCCAAGTGCTGGGATTACAGGCATGCTCTACCTTGCCTGATGGAGACATTTTTTTTTTTTTTGGTACCGGGATCGAACTCAGGTCCTTGCGCATGTGCGGCAGGTGGTGAAACCACTGAGCTAAATCCTCAGCCTTGGAGACATTTCTGATAAGGACACAAGTCTTGTTGGATTAGGGCCCACCCTAATGACCTCATGGGATTTAAAAGACCTTATCTTAGTCCTTCTTTACATTTTCAGTTTCTCACAGCGAGACAAGGGAAACAAAGCTTTGTAAATAAGGAGGGGAAGAGGGGTTGAAGGGAGGGGAGGGGAATTGGTGAAAAAAGAAGAATCAAGATATGTACAGGTACAAATTCCCTGTGATGAATGTTATTCATTGTATATATCTAAATAGTACCAAAAAATAATTAAACATAATAAAAGATTTTATCTCCAATTTGAAGGTTAGTACTTCAACATATAAATTTAGAGGAGGATGCAATTTAACACATAACAAAAGCCATTATGGCAATTACTTCAGTCTTGCCTAGGCCATTTAAATATTATCATTTGGCTTCTGTATTCTGGAATCCCACCTACCCCTTGATACCAGGGCCTCCAATCTCACCACATCATCTCCTACTGGCAATCCTGCTTTGCAGAAAACAACCTTGTGTGTGTGTGTGGGGGCGGGTAGGGTGGGAATACTGCCCGGGGCTTGCATGTGTTAGACAAGTGCTTTCCCATCAAGCCACTGATCCCAGAAAAGCAAGTGAAGCTGCTCACCAGTGCATTCCTGGGGAAGGGAAATGTGCTCAGAATTTTCCCAGGGAACATGGTCAGTTGGTAGTTCATCTAATCATAACTCCATCCTAACATTGCTGCATCCCTGACATTGTGCAATTTCAGACTCCTTTCCCAATGTCTAGTAAGTTCTGGCATGCCCACTTCATCTGTAGGCCACTGTTTATTCTCCTCATTGCTCTATTCCCTAGCTTCAAACCCATCTAGCAATGTGGTAGCACTGGTTCTATGGGTCCTTACCAGGCCATTAGACCTTAGTCATAGGAGAGTGTTCCTATGTCCACACTTCTTCTCTTCTTGGTAAAAGCTAAGAATCCTAATGTAGGGGCAGTCCCAGTCCCAGTCCCAGTTTTGGCCTCAATTACAGGCTGAGTGCTGCTCCTTCTCTGCCATACTCAGTGAGTATGGCAAAGTCAGCTGGGAAACCACTATAGTATTAATGGAAAATTCTAGGAATTCTCAGGGATTCTCAAGAGCAAATCTTGGTCCCTGAAGAACACGAGGATGGGATGGATGATCTCTTGCTTCATGATGAGGTAGGACAAGTCTATGAGAAGGTTTTATCACTTAAATGTGAAGTGTCCTTCATGTATTGAAGGATTGATTCCCGGTACAGCAATGTTCAGAGCCTAGAGAGGCAATGGGCTCACAGCTGAGTGGGCTCTCAGGAGGTAGGGTCCATTCAGGGGAAGCAGGTTCCTTGTCCCCTGCCCCTTACTTCCTCTCTCTCTCTCTGCTTCCTTGGTGCCACAACACGAGCAGCCATTCTGCACTACACTCTGCCACAATGATGTTCTGCCTTTCTACAGGTCTGAAAGCAATGGAGCCAGCTAAGCAATGGACTGGGACCTCTGAAACTGTAAGCCAAAATAAATCTTTCTCTCTTTAAGTTGTTTATTTCAGATCTTTTATCACTATGACTAAACTGTGGTTAACACAGAAGGCTTTGGAGGACTACCTTAATTCCGCCCAGAGCTCAGATCTTCCCTGGATCTGCCCCCATGGACCTTTCTGGTGGTTGTATCACCTTCTGCCACTTACCCACTATGCTCTTCATTGCCACGCTCTTACTGTCCCTACAGACAAGTTGCCTAATTCATTCTGCCCCTTACTTGACTCTTGCTTTATTGAGTCCCCTCTTCTCCACACCTGGGACCCTGCCCTAATCCCAATCCCCTGCCCTCTGTAGCCCACAGACTGCAGAGGCCCTGCCCCAGGGCTCAGTAGAGCCTGTTTTCCTCTACCTGCAGGGCTGGTTTCTGGGTTTTAAGGCAGTTAAGATCATACTGTCACATAATCAAATGAGGGACATTTAGAATTTACAACCCTTGCTGTACCCAGAGATATGGTGAACCTCATTCTGGGCCCTGGGATTAAGACTGCAATAGTACCTGCCCTGCAATTTGAGTGGAGGGCTGCCTTATTTATTCACCCTAAACCAGGCAAATATGGAATGAGCCACTGGGGGCAATAGCGATTTCGTTTTAGTAAATTATAATTATCTTGATTTTTTTTTAATAGCAAGACATTTATTAGTACATTTTAGACTTACATATTGACAACAAGCATCATAGGGAATTTGCACCTGTACATGACACATCTTGCCCCTTTTTTCCCATTCCCCCCTCCCCTCAACTCCCTCCCCTCCCTATGTACAAAGGCTTTGTTTCCATTTTTCCCTTCTACTTTCTTCTTTTCTTGTCCCTTCCTTCCTTTCTCTCTCTGTCCTTCCTTGTTCCCCTTCCCGATTTCCCAATATCTATTATACACTTTAGTCCTTATTTCCATTTTCAGTTTCTCACACCAGAGAAACAATTTAAACATGTGTGTCTGATTTATTTTACTTAAGAGAATGGTTTCAAGGTCCATCCATTTAGCTATAAATGTCTGAAGCTCATCCTTTATGGCAGTGTAATACTCCATTATATAAAAAATATGTCTTCTTTATCCACTCCTCAGTTGATGGGCATTTGGGCTATTTCCAAAGTTTGGATCGAACTCGGGTCCTTGCGCTTGCAAGGCAGGCAGCAAAACCACTGAGCTAAATCCCCAGCAAAGGCTATTTCCAAGATTCAGCTATTACAAACAGTGTTGCTATGAACATGGGTATGCATATATCACTGTGGTATGATGCTTTTAATTCTTTTGGGAAGATACCAGGAAGGAGAACAGCTGGGTCAAATGGAACCTAGTTTTAGTTTTTTGAGGAATCTCCACACTAATTTCCACAGTCTACACGCCCACCAACAGTAGAGAAGGGTTCCTTTTCCCCACAGCCCCTCCAGCATTTGTTAGTATTCTGACTTCTAACACAATACTTTTGGATGTTTTTGGCTTTTATATAAAGCAAATCAAGCGTAGAGGTTTTTTTTTTGGTTGTTGTTGCCGCATTTTTTCTTTCTTTTTTTTTTCTTTTTTGAAGTGCTAGAGATTGTTAAGCAAGTGCTCTGCTACTGAGCTATATCCCCAGACCTGTATTCTTTTGTTTTTGTCATCTTTGTTCAATATTATGTTTCTGAGACTGACCCATATCTATATGTGTAACTGTAGTGCATTTATTTTCATATTTATTATTCCATTATGTGATTATATGTAGTTCATTCTACTTTTCATGACCATTTGGGTAAGTATCCTGTTATTGGCTATTACAAAGTGTGTTGCTATGGGATTATGGGTGAAGTTCACTGGAAGCTCTGGTTTTAATCCCCAGTACCAAAAAAACCAATGTGTTGCTTTGAATATTCTCATATATGTATATTGGTAAACATATGCATAAATTCCTGTTAGGTATAGACTTTGGAATAGTGTCGTTGTGTTATAGGAAATGAATTTATTCAGATTCTTCAAACAATTTTTGTAGGTAGTTGAAACCGGTTTATATTTTCAACACCAGAGTATGAAAATCCTGGCTGTCTCACAATCTCACAAACCAGCCATTCCAGTGGGTTTGTGGTGATGTCACATTGTGGATTTAATTTGCATTTTCCTGATGAGTAATGAAACAATGTACATTTTAATGTGTTTATTTGTCATTTAGAAATACTTGCTCAAGTTTTCTGCAAATATGTCTACTCTTTTTGCCAGTTTTGTTTTTGTTTTTGCCTTTCAGTGCTGGAGATAGAACCCAGGGGCTCACACATGCTGAGGAAATGCTGGATCACTAAGATGTGTCCCAGCCCCAGTGTTCTTATTTACAGTTATTTTTTTATATGTATTTTTTTGATATTAAATTCTTTTATTGGTACATTGTAGGTATACAACACAATTACATTTCTCATTGGGAACTGTACCTTTACATAATGCATCTTGGTTCTTATTTTTTCCCCATTCCTAGCCCTCCCTTCACCCCCTCCACGCTTCCCTATTTACAAAGACTTTATTTCTATTTTTTCCATGTCTCATCATTTTTCCTTTCCCTTCATTCCTTTCCCCTGTCCCTCCCACTTCCCCTACCCCTTTGGACCTTTTCTTCCTATTTTGCATTATCGATTATTCATTCTAATCATTGGTACATTTTAGGTATACAATATAATGACATTCATCATTGGAAATTTGCACCTTTACATAGTCTCTCTTGGTTCTTATTTTTCACCCTTGCCCAGCCCTCCCTTCAACCCCTCCATTCCTCCCTATTTACAAAGATTTTGTTCCTATTTTTCCATTTGCTCATATTAATCCCATTCCCTTCTATCCTTTCCTCTAGCCCTCCCACTTCCTTCCCCTTTGCCCCCTTTCTTCCTATTTCACATTACCTATTATACATTTAGTCCTTATTCACACTTTCAGTTTCTCACACCAGAGAAACTATTTGGAATTTATTCATGTGTGTCCTATTTATTTCACTGAGGAGTATTCCCTCAATGTGCATCCACTTGGCTATAAATGTCTCTAATTTCTCATTTTTAATGGCTGAGTAGTACTCCATTTTATAAAAAAACCACATTTTCTTTATCCAGTCTCCAGTTGATGGGCATTTGGGCTGTTTCCAAGTTTTAGCTATTACAAACTGCACTGCTATGAACATGGGCGCACATATATCACTGTGGTATGATTCTTTTAATTCTTTGGGGAAGATCCCCAGCAGTGGAATAGGGGGTCAAATGGGACTTCCAGTCCTAGTTCTTTGAGGTATCTCCATATGGATTTCTACAGTGCTTGCACCAGTCTACACTCCCACCAGCAGTGGAGCAGGGTTCCTCTTTCCCCACAGCCCCACCAGCATTTGTTATTGGTTGATTTCATGATAGTAGCCATTCTTTCTGGAGTGAAGTGGAATCTCAGCATTGTTTTCATTTGCATCTCTCGAATGACCAGTGATGTTGAACATTTTTTCATGTATTCATTTGCTATTTCTACTTCTTTGTCTGAGAAATGTCTGTACATTTCAGATGCCCGTTTTCAGATTGGGTCTTTAAATTTGGGAGGTCTGATTTTTTTAAGTTCTTCATAGATTTGAGATAGTAGACCTTTGTCTGAGGAAGAGCAGGTGAAGATTTTTTCCCACATTGTGGGTTGTCTCTTCACACTGTTGGTGGTTTCTCTTGCTGTGCAGAAGCCTTTTAATAAGAAGAGATCCCACTTGTTGATTGTTTGTGCTAGTTCATGGGCAACTGAGGTTTTGTTCATAAAATCTTTTCCTACATTGATGTCTTGAAGGGTTCTACCTAACCTCTGTTCCAACTGGTTCAGAGTTTCTATTTTATTATTTAGATCTTTAATCCATTTTGATTTTAGTTTAGTGCATGGTGAGAGATATAGGTCTAGTTTTAATCTTTGGCAAGTTGAAGCCCAATTTTTCCAGCACCATTTATTAAAGAGGCTATCTTTCCTCCAGTGAGGGTGTTTGGCTCCTTTATCAAACATGAGATGGCTGAGTGTGTCTGGCGTTGTTTCTGCATCTTCTAATCGGTTCCACTGGTCCTCAAGTCTGTTTCTTTGCCAGTACCATGCTGTTTTGATCACAGTAGCTTTGTAGTAGAGTTGCAGGTTGGGGATTGTGATATCCCCTGCCATGTCTCTGTTACCTAGAATTGCTTTTGCTATTCTGGGTCTCTTCTTGTTCCAAATGAATTTTTGGATTGCTTTCTCAAGGTCCATGAAGTATGCCACTGGGATCTCAATTGGAATTGCATTATATCTATATAGCAGTGTTGGAAGTATGGCCATTTTCACTATATTAATCCTTCCTACCCAGGAGCAGGGGATGTCTCTCCATTTTCTGGTATCATCTTCAATCTCTTTTTCAGAGTGCCATAGTTTTCAGAGAACAGGTCTTTGATTTCTTTCATTAGGATGATTCCTAGGTATTTCAGTTTTTTGGATGCTATTGTGAAAGGAATTATTTGCCCTGTTTCTCTCTCAGTGAGTCTGTCATTGGTGTAGAGGAAAGCTATTGATTTTTGTGTGTTGACCTTGTAACCAGCTACTTGACTGAATTTGGTTATTAAGTCTAGAAGACTTTTGGTGGAGTTCTTGGGGTCTTCTATATAGAGTATCATGTCATCTGCAAATAATGACAGTTTGACTTCTTCATTTCCTATCTTTATTCCTTTTCTTTCTTTCTCTTGTCTAATTGCCATGGCTAATGTTTCTAGAACTATATTGAACAAGAGTGGTGATAGTGGACATCCTTGTCTTGTTCCTGATTTTAGTGTGAAGGATTTCAGTTTTGACCATTTAGTATGATATTGGCTGTTGGTTGTTCATACATGGCTTTCATCAGTTTGAGATAGAGACCATCTATTCCAATTTTTGCTAGGGTTTTAATCATAAATGCATGTTGAATCTTGTCAAATGCTTTTTCTGCATGTATGGAGATAATCATATGGTTTTTGTCCTTGGCTCTATTGATGTAGTGTATTACATTGATTGATTTTTGTATGTTGAACCATCCCTGCATCCCTGGGATGAATCCCAGTTGGTCAGGCTGTGTGATCTTCTTGAGGATCTTCTGCATTCTATTTGCCAGTATCTTATTAAGGATTTTTGCATCTATGTTCATTAGTGAGATTGGCCTGTAGTTCTCTTTTTCAGTTGGGTCTTTCTCTGCTTTGGGGATCAAGGTGATGCTTGCTTCCAGGAATGAATTTGGGAGTATTGCTTCCCTTTCAGTTTCATTGAAGAGTTTAAACAGTAGTGGCAGCAGTTCCTCTCTAAATGTCTTGTAGAATTCAGCAGTGAAGCCATCAGGGCCTGGGCTTTTCTTAGTTGATAAGCTTTTAATTACATTTTCAATTTCATTGGTTGATATTGGGCTGTTCAGAATGTTTAGGTCTTCTTCGATCGACTTTGGTAATTCATATGTATCTAGGAATCTGTCCATTTCTTCTGTGTTTTCCATCTTATTGGCTTATAGGTTCTGGAAGTAGGTATTGATGATCCTCTGGATGTGTACTGGATGTGTTGTAATTTCACCCTTTTCATTCCTAATTGCATGGATTTGGGCCTTTTCTTTCTTTTTTCTGACAAGGTTGGCTAAAGGTTTGTCAATTTTGTCGATTCTTTCGAAGAACTAACTCTTGGCTTCATTGATTTTTTGTATCATTCTCTTAGTCTCCATTGTATTGATTTCTCCTCTGATCTTTATAATTTTCTCCCTTGTATGAGCTTTGGGGTTGTCCTGCTCATCTTTTTCTAGAAGCTTGAGGTTCAGCATCAGGTTGTTTAATTGGGCTTGTTCTGTTTTCCTAATATGCATATTCACTGCTATGAATTTCCCTCGTAAGACTGCTTTCATTGTGTCCCATAGATTCTGATATGTTGTATTGTCATTGTCATTTAATTGAAGGAACTGTCTGATTTCTTCTTTAATTTCCTCTGTGACCCATTGGTTATTCAGAAGTGTGTTGTTCAATTTACACGTGTTTATCAAATTTTTTGAGTTTCTTTTGCTACGGATCTCCAATTTCATCGCACTATGGTCTGATAATACACAGGGGATAACTTCAGTTCCTTTGCACTTACTTAAACAGGTTCTATGTGTGAGTATGTGGTCCATTTTGGAGAATGACCCATGTGCAGCTGAGAAGAATGTGTATTCTGATTTTGTGGGGTGGAAGACTCTGTCAACATCTGTTAAGTTCATTTGTTCAAGAGTTCGATTGAGTTCTAGTATTTCATTACTTATTTTTAGTCTAGTTGATCTATCTATTTGTGACAGTGGGGTGTTGAGGTCCCCCAGTACAATTATTTTAGTGCATATATGACTTTTCATGTCCATTAGTATTTGTTTTATATAGTTGGGTGCACTAGTGTTTGGTGCATAGATATTTATGATTGTCATCTCTCCTCTTGGATTCTTCCCTTTGCAAGGATGTAGTGTTCTTCTTCGTCTCTCTTAATTAGTGTTGGTTTGAAATCTACTTGATCTGCCAAGAGGATAGCTACTCCTGCTTTTTTTCGGGTTCCTGTCGCATGGAGTATTGTTTTCCACCCTTTAACTTTCAGTCTATGAGTTTCCTTTTGAAATAAGTGTGTTTCTTGTATGCAGCATATTGTTGGATTTTGCTTCTTGACCCATTCTGCCAGTCTATTTCTTTTGATTGGTGAATTGAAACCATTAACATTGATGGTTATAACTGAAAAGTATTGATTTGTCATTGCCATGACTTTTTCTTTTTGTTTGGTTCTCCCCCTTTCCATTTAATTTCTTGTCATGCCAGATGGGTTCATTCTGCTTTGCTTCCTGGGGTTGTGATCCTCAATGTCTGTTCCTAGGCTATTGTGTAAAATTATTTGGAGTGCTGGTTTGGTATTCATGAAGTTCCTAAGGTGCTCTTTGTCATGAAAGTATCTTATTTCTCCATCCATTTTGAAAGATAGTTTTGCAGAGTACATCAATCTGGATTGGAGGCTGTTTTCTTTTAGGGCTTGGAATATGTCACTCCAAGATCTTCTTGCCTTGATGGTTTGTGTTGAGAAGTCTGCTGTGATTCTGATGGGCTTTCCTTTGTTTGTGATTTGTTTCTTTTCTCTGACTGCTTGGAGAACTTTGTTCTTCTGTTGTGTTTCTGGAATCTTAACAATTATATGCCTATGTGTAGGTTTTTTTTGATCAAGGCTATTTGGAATCCTATATGCCTCACTTATCTGTATGTCAAGCTGTTTTCCCCTGCTTGGGAAGTTTTCTGCCATTATTTCTGTGAAGAGATTTTTTTATGCCATCTGCACTCTCTCCTGTTTCTTCATTGACTCCAATCAGTCTTATGTTACTCTTCTTTGCATCATCTGGCAGCTGCTGGATTGATTTCTCATGTTCCCTTATAATTTTGAAGCAATTTTTCTTTCCCTGGTCACTAATTGCAATCTTATCTTCTATATCTGAAATTCTGTCCTCACATTGGCTCATTCTGCTGTGTAGACTTTCAGTGGAGTTTTTCATGTCCTGGAAATCTATTTGCATCTGTTTTATGGATTCCATTTGTTTCTTATGTTGGGATTCCATCCTGTTCCCGAGCTCCTCTCTAGATTTATTAATCATGTCTTGCACTAGGGGCACAATTTCTCCTGTTATCTGAGAAATTATTTCTGATTTCATTTTTTCCAGATCCCCTTTTGTTGCCAGTTCAGTGGGTCCAGGTGGCTGAGTATCAGAGTGTTCCATCTCATTTCCCTTTGGGGTTGCTGTAGATGATCTGGAAGTCTGGTTTTGAGACTTATTTACGTGTTTTCTCATTTCGACTGTGGCGGGGGGCTGTTAGCACCTGCACTGATTACCTCCTCTTAGCTGGGAGAGGTGGGACAGCGGCCGGGAGCAGCGGTAGGGATGGTGACCCAAAAGCCCTTTCCTGTGTGCTGGGAGCAGGGGGAGGGATGGTGGCCTGGAAGCCCCTTCCTCTGGACCAGGAGCAGTGGGTTGGCGGCTCAGAAGCCCCTCCCTGTGGGCCGGGATCAGCGGGACTCAGTACCTTGGTCTGGTCGTCTGGTGTCCTCTGCGTCTTTGTAGTGTGGAACCAGGTGGCTGCCTATCTGCAGCGGGGTGACTCGGCATCTTCCGCGTGACCCGGGACCTCAGCAGGGCGTGCACAGACCCGCTTGTCTGCAGTGGGCTGATTCGGTGTGTTCTGTGTGACTCAGGACAATTTACAGTTATTTTCAAGCAATCTTTATATATATTGGATACAAATCCTTTGTTGGATATATATATATTTAAAATATCTTCTCTTATTTTGTGAATTGGCTTTACTAATGAAGTTTTTTGACAACAGATGCTTATCTCATACGGTATTCATTTATTTATGGAGATAAGGTCTTGCTATGGTAGTTCAGGCTGGCCCCAAACTCATAATGATCCTTCTGCCTCAGCCTCCTTCAAGGGTAGTGCATTTTGTTTAAGAAATTTTTGTTCACTTCATGATCATGATTATGACTATATTTACCTAAAAGCTCTACTGTTTAAATTTGACATTTCTGTCATGAATTTATCTGGAATTAATTTTTATGTGTCAAGTAAGATAGGAGTTAAGGTTCACTTTTGCCCAATTTGTACATCTAACTGCAGCACCATTTAATAAAAAGATATCCCTTTCTTAGTTCACTAGTATGTCATTGCATTGTCATAAATTTGGTTACTCTATATGGGTTTGTTTCTAGAATCTCTGTTCAGTTTTATTGGTCAATTTGTCTATCTTTATATAAATATTACATTGAGTTTATTGTAGCTGTATAGCAGGTCTTGATATCTGCTGGCATAAGTCCTCCAAGACAAGATTTCCTCGGCTATTTCTGGCCCTTTGACTTTCTCCATAAATTTTAGAAAAAGCATATTAATTCTCACACACACACTGCAGAGGTTTTTGTTGAGATTGTGTTGCTTCTATATATCTGTTTTGGGAGACATACACTTTTATAAACATTGAGCCTTCCAGTTCATGATTCTGGCATATGTTTCTATTTATTTACTTATGTATGTATGTATGTATGTATGTATGTATGTATTATTTTTTTTGAGACAAGGTCTTGCTATGTAGTTTAGGCTGGCCTTGAGAGCACTATGTAGCCCAGGCTGGCCTCGAACTTACAGAGATCCTCCTGCCTCAGTCTCCTGAGTGCTGGGACTACAGGCGTGAGCCACCATATTTATGTTTCTATTTACCAGTCGATTTTATTATTGAGCATAGCGGGGCCAACAGATTATAAGATGACTGCCATTGAAAAGAGAGTTGGTTATAATTCCTAAGAGGAGGAGGCATGCCTCACTAGGGGAGTGGGCAACACACCAGGAAGGACTAGGATGGTCAGGAGGTAGAAGAGGGGTAAATGGTAGGCAAGAGCCTTTAGAGTGGTTGCCATAGGGAAGAATGGGCAAGGAATAGTAACCGGGTTTAGGACTGACTGGTTCGAATAATTCCAGTGGGTTTTGGGACAGAAAGGCTGTCCCCAGTTGTTTGGTACCTGGCCCCTGGGTGATTTGGACAGGTGGTTGGTGGTTGGGCCTGTGAGCTCTGAAATGGATGATTTGCACTTGAAAAGCATGCTCACAGGTGAGGCTTTTACTCTTTAGAAATCGGCCAGCTGTGGGAGGGGTTATACCTCCAGTGTCAGTAAGGTTCCAGGTGTCAATGCACCAAAAATATAGATTAAAAAGACATGATTGATATATACTCATTTAATTTCAGCAATATTTTGCAGTTTTCAGAGTGAGGATATATATATATTTGTTTTTTGAGACAGGGTCTTGCTGTACAGTTCAGGCTGTCCTGGAACTATGTAGCCTAGGCTGGCCTTGAACTCATGGCAATCCTCCTGCCTCAGCCTCCTTAGTGCTTGGACTACAGTCATGTGCCACTATGCCCAGCAAGGTCTTATACTTTTTTAAAAGGCTTATTTCTGGGTATTTGATAGCTCTTTGTGCTACTATACATATTATTATTGAGAATTTCATTTTTATTTTTTACCTGAATGCTTCTTGTGTATATATTAGAATATGTAACCCTATCATTCTGGTCTGGAACAGGATGACCTGAGCTATGGTAAAGGCAAGGGGTCCATTTGCTTTTCATTCTTTAGTAAGGGTTTCTTCAAGGAAATCTCATGAACAACTCAAAAGATAACACACATAACTTTAGGCGTAGTTCTTATCAAAGAAAGTCTTCCAGCTGGGCACGGTGGCACAGGCCTGTATTGCCAGCACTTGGCAGGCTGTGGCAGGAGGATAGTTCTAAGTTTGAGGATAGCCAAGACTACATAGGGAGTTCAAGGCCAGCCTGAACTACATAGTGAGACCCTGTCTCAAAAAACAAACAAACAGAACCCCCCCCCCCAAAAAAAACCAACAAAACAAAACAAAAAACAAAATCCAAGAAAGTTTTCCATTTGGTCTAGAGGTAAGGGGGCCTTTGTCAGAGTCTGAGTGACTGCACAGACTAGGGTCTGTTTCAAGGCAAGGTGCACTTTTTCCAAGGGATTTTTTGAAGACAACAATAGGGATTGTCCCACGTGATAACTTCTGCTTCACACTGGTGATAATGGAGGAGTTTCTGGGGGACAGAGGGGTGGAGTGTTACAGAACCTGAACAGTAGTGAAGAGACCCATAAGTTCCTTGCTTATCGCTATTAAGTGACATTTAAGAGGATCCATACAAACAACTTTGGATTACATTCTAGAGGTCTAGGAAAGGGCTTTGCTTTAAGGACAAGGAATTGAATTTAATTTTGGGGCTAGGGCACTGAAGCAAGGGAGAAGAGGGTGTAATGAAAAGAAAGGGTCCCAAGTCATATCCTCAAATCTTTCTCAGGTACTAGTGTTCTTAGTAGGGGCTGGGGGAAGTTAATACAGGCTGTACTAGCATCTTGCTGGATGGTCCAAGTCTCATGACAATCCATCTTCACATGGAGCCTGGCTCCACAATCTCCAGAGACTAGGTCAGTGGTGGTGAACGTATGGCACTCGTGCCACAGTGGGCTGTTTGTATCATTGACAACTCTGAAAGATTTGCCATCACCGGACTAGATGGCCTCTGAGCAAGGACATCACCTTTAATTTCTATCATAAATCAGGGGTAGAAATGGCTTAGGCAGGAAAGCAAGAACACCCTGAATCCAAGGATACTCAGGTGATCTTGCTTCCCTTCTTCCTGTGTTGACTACGGAATCTAAGGTGTATCAATTTGCTAGAGTTCCTGAACAAAGCATTGCAGACTGGGTGGCTTGAACAATGGAATCAATTTCCTCACTGTTGAGACTTGAATCTCACAATGAAGGTGTCAGCAAGATCACTCTCTCCTAAGGCCTCTCTCCTTGGCTTCCAGAGGGGTGTCTTTCCCCTGTGTCTTCTCTATGCATGTATTTGCATCCTAATGTCTGCTTACAAGGACACAAGTCATGAGTCAGGCCCACCCCCATGATCTCCATTATTTCTTTAAAAGTCCTAACTCCAAATAGAGTCACATTCTGGGGTACTGGGGGTTAGGACTTCAACATATGAATTTGAGGTGAAACAATTCAACCTTTAACAACAGGAATATAATCATTCCATACAGAAGTTTTAAGGAATATCAAAAGAAGCTCTCTGATCTTTGCAGTTGCCTGAAATTTTGGTTCAGTGAACCTGGCATAGGTGTAAAAATAAAAGATGTTGTACTCCTGGATTCCTCAGTATTCTGGCCTCAGGCCATGTTCCCCACATACTTTGTAGCGTTTTTTTCTCTCCTACCCTTTCCACCAAGACTCTTTTTTTTTTTTGGTACCGGAGATCGAACTTGGGACTTTGTGCTTGTGAGGCAGGCGGTGGAACCACTGAGCTAACTCGCAGGCCTTCCCCCAAGACTCTTGATCAAGACTTGTTTTGATTAAACTATCTACACTGAATTACCTCTGGAGGAGGAAGCATTTTTATTTAGATTTTGTAACACTTCTTTCGTAGAAACTTCTGATATTCTATAAGTGATGATTTCAAGAAATTTGTCCATTTTATCCAGAATGTCTTTTTTGCATAAAGTTGTCGATCATATCATCTTATTTTCTTTTTCTTTTTTTTTCACCCCAGAGGATATTTTATCTTTTTTTTCCATTAAGTTTATTGGTACATTTTAGGTATACAATGCATTTACATTCATCATTAGGATCTTGTACCTTTACATGATGTATCTTGGTTCATATTTTTTTCCCATTCCCCTGCCCTACCTTCACCCCCTCTACCCTTCTCTATTTACAATGACTTTGCTTCCAATTTTTCCTTTTCTCATATTTTTTCTATTCCCTTCTTTCCTTTCCCCTACCCTCCCACTTCCCCTACACCTTTAGACCTCTTCTTCCTATTACACAATATCAATTATACATTTTTAAAATTACAATATCAAGATTTAGAGGACATTACCACAGATTTTACAGAATTTAAAAGGATATAGAAAGCATATTTCAAAAATCTTTTTTGAAATAAATTTGACAACTTCTAAGAAGTACCTTGGAAGACAAATTAATGAAACTGACTCTAGACGAAATATAAAATTTGAAGAGCACCTATTAAAGAAAGTATATTCCTAGCTTGAAAACCTACCTATATGACAACAGCAGGCTCATAAACATTTTAACTGATAAATTACATCAAACATTTAAAGCAGAAAAAAGAAGGAACACTTCTCCCCTCATTTTAGGAACTCAACATTGTGCTAATCCTAAAATTGGATAAAGATAATAGAAGAAAAATGTATGAACATAGATAGAAATCTGTTTAACAAAACAAACTATTAGAAGTCAGATCTGGCAGGATGTAGAAAGTGGTTTTGTTATAGGTATGGCAGTGTTGGTTCAGCATTGGAAGATCCACCCCCAAAGTCACCATTCTAACAGAGGAAAGGAAAAAGCCATATGATCCTGTCACTAGTTGGAGAAAAAGTACTGGAGTAATTCTATAGCTGTTCATGGTAAAAGCTATCAGGAGACCAGAAGTAGAACAGAACCTTCTCAACAGATTAAAGACATGTACTCCATACTTCCAGTGAGAACACCTTATATGAATGGAAAAGATAGAATGCTTTCCTCCTAAGGTGGGAAACAAGGGCAGATATGCCTACTTTTCATCTGTGCATTAAACTTTGAAACATAGGGTCAAACCAAAATGGTCTGGGACTAAAAATACACAAATAGCATAGGATTGGCAAGGTCAAAGCAAAATCTTTATATGTAGATGAAATGATCATCTACAGAGAAAATACTAGGAAATCTCGAGGAGCCCCTAGAACTTGTATTTGAATTTAGTAGGATTAGAAAACACAAGGTATATATAAAAGTTCAGATCTATGTATACTTGCTATAAATGAAGAATTGGATATTGAAATTTAAAAGTTGTGTAGGAGTAGAAAGGACCTGGAAAAGAAAAAGGAAAAATAATAACAGTGTTGGAAGACATTTATTACCTAATTTTAAGACTTCTTCTAAAGCTACAGTAATCAAGGCAATGTTGGCCTAAGGAAAGACATATAGATCATTGGAATAAAACAGAGAATCTAGAAATAGAACCACACATATATGGTTCACTGATTTTTTTTTGTCCACTGATTTTTGAAAGATTATTTAACATTAGCATTTTATAGAGCATAACTCACTCAAGAGCAGAGTAAAAGATAATGTTTTCAACAAATGGTACTAGAACACATGGTATCTGTATGTAAAAATTAACCTCAACCATTTATTTCCATACATAAAAATAACTTCAAAGGATCTATGAACCTAAACATGAAAGGCTAAATCTATAAAACTTTAAGAAGAAATTATAAGGGAAAATGTTCATGAATTTAGGCTAGGCAAGAATTTCCTAGGATACAAGAAACATGATGTGTAAAAGAAAAAAACTGATAAATGAGATTCCATCAAAGTTTAGAATTTTAGGAGACACTGTTAAGAAAATAAAAAGTAGGCCCAGAGGATGAGGCTTCTGGGCTGCCATAGTACCACTTCCACTGCAGAGGAGGAGGCTTCCAGGCTGCCTTACCAGCACTCCCAGCACAGAGGAGGTGAGCCACACAGGTGCCAGGAACACCCCCCCAGCACTGAAATGAGAAGACAGGTAAGCAAGTCTCAAAACCAGACTTTCAGATCACCTACAGCAACCCCAAAGGGAAATGAGATGGATCAATCTGATACTAAACCACCTGGACACCCTGAACTGGCAACAAAAGAGGATCTGGAAAAAATGAAATCAGAAATAATTTCTCAGATAACAGCAGAGATTGTGCTCATAGTGCATGACATGATTAATAAATCTAGACAGGAGCTGAGGAACATGATGGAATCTCAACATAGGAAACAAATGGAATCCATAAAACAGATGCAAACAGATTTCCAGGAGATTAAAAACTCCACTGAAAGTCTACACAGCAGAATGAGCCAATGTGCGGACAGAACTTCAGATATAGCAGATAAGATTGCAATTAGTGACCTGGAAAAGAAAAAATATTGCCTTAAAATAGTAAGGGAACATAAGAAATCAATCCAGCAGCTGCCAGATGATGCAAAGAAGAATAACATAAGACTGATTGGAGTCAATGAAGAAACAGGAGAGAGTGCAGATGACATAAAAAAACTGGTCACAGAAGTGATGGTAGAAAAGTTCCTAAGCAGGGGAAAAGAACTTGACAAACAGATAAGTGAGGCATATAGGACTCCAAATAGCCTGGATAAAAAAAAATCTCTACATAGGCATATAATTGTTAAGATTCCAGAAACCCAACAGAAGAACAAAATTCTACAAGCAGACCAGCTGATGGCTTGGCCAAATGGAGCTGGGTGGGGGGGAGTGGGGCCGAGGGGTTGCAGGCTGACCGGGACCTACTTGCTCCAGCTTGCTCCACCAGCTTGCCACCAGGACAGGGTGAGGAGTACCCCCCGCCCCCCGGGCAGGCCCACTAGCTGACAGCTTGGCTGCGCGGGTGCCTCCAAGAACACTCCCCCACATCCCAACCTCTGGCCTTTTGGCTGTGCAGCTACTTGGTTACACACTGCAGAAGCGCAGGGGGACATAAAAGCCACTGTCCTGAGCACCAAAAGTGAACAACAGAGAGAGCGCCTATCTCAGGCTCCCTGATGAAAACAAGCCCACTGGAAAAGTGAAGGGAATCTCTGCAATAAAGGCACACCAGACCACCGTGATTGGTAAGTTGGAGGGATCATTAGCTCCCATTGGAAACTGGACTTTCATCAGGGGAAAAGCAGCTGAAACCTGCAGTAGAAACTTGCAGAGTGCATCCCTGCAGGAGGACAGGGAGCTCAACTTGGGACTTGCAACCAGAAATCTGCCTGAATCTCACAGGTCCGGGACTAGCTTACTGAGACTCATTGACATATAATTGCACACTGCTGCCCACGTTGTCTATTGTGACAGCAGAGACACACCCTGAAGGAGGCCCTTTATTTTTTAAAGGTGATAGATTAATAACTACCACAAATTGTCATTCTCTAAGAAATATTTGATGCTAGGGTGTTGCTGATTGTATGACTTGGGCTAAGGTATTGTGATTGATCTAAACAGTTTTCCTTCCTGGTATAATAAAAATGAGATAGCCTCAGAGTCATTGGAGACTCAAAACATAAAGACCAGCTATATCTGGAAGACACCTCTGAGAAGCAATCATTCCATAAGGGTTTTAAATAGATCAGCAAAGATACTTACAATAAACAACTTCAAAATATCAACCCAGGAACTAAACCAAGGACAGTAACAAAAATAAAAATGAGAAGGCATTTAAGCAAGTCACAAATCCAGACTTCCACCCCACAAAAGGCAATTTTGGGGGGAGATGAGGTGCAAAAGTCTGATAATCAACCACCTGGACACCCTGAACTGATAGCACAGGAAGTAACAAAACAGATGAATGAGGCTCTAGAAAAATTCAAAGCAGAAATAAGCTCCCAGATAACTACAGAGATGGTGAGCAGAGTGAAAGACATGATTAGAGGCTCTAGCACAGAAACTGATAAAAAAAAATAGATGAGCTCAGAAACATGCTGGAAGTCAGGAATACCCAGCATAAGAAAGAAATGGAATCCATGAAACAGATTCAAACAGATATTCAGGAGATTAAAAACTCCATTGAAAGCATGCAGAGCAGATTAAGAGAATCTGGAGATAGAATATCAGGTATAGAAGACAGGATTGTGGTGAAGGACCATGAAAACAGAGATTTCTTAGAAATAGTAAGGGACCATGAGAAATCAATCCAGCAGTTGCTAGATGATGCAAAGAAGAATAATATAAGACTGATAGGAGTCCACGGAAAAATAGGAGAAAGTACAATTGACATAAAAAAATCTGTTCACAGAAGTAATAGTAGAAAACTTCCCAGACAGAGGTGGAGAATTGGACATACAGATAAGTGAGGCATATAGAACTCCACCCATCCATGATAAAAAAAAGTCTACACCTAGACGTATAATAGTCAAGATACCAGAAACCCAACAGAAGAACAAACTCCTATTGGCAGTTAGAGAAAAGAAACAAATCACCTATGAAGGAAAGCCCATCAGAATCATGGCAGACTTCTCAACACAAACTCTCCAATCAAGAAGAGCCTGGAGTGAAGTATTTCAAGCCCTAAAAGAAAATAACTTCCAACCTAGACTGTTGTATCCTGCAAAACTATCTTTCAAAATCGATGGGGAAATTTGATACGTCCATGACAAAGAACACCTGAGAAATTTCATGAACACCACACCAGCACTCCAAACAATTCTAAGCAATACCTAGAAAAAGGCAATGAAGGTCACAACTCCATGAGGCTCAATAGAGGGAAGCCACCAGACAAGGTAAGAAACTAAAGGGAAAGGGGGAAAAAGAAATAAGAGCCAACAACAGTAAATCATCATGACAAGGATGAGTCAATATCTATCAATTATAAGTATCAATGTTAATGGCCTCAATTCACCAATCAAGAGAAGTAGACTGACAGAATGGATTAAGAAGCAAAATCCAGCAATATGCTGTATACAAGAAACACACCTAACTCAAAAAGAAATTCATAGATTGAAAGTAAAAGGATGGAAAATGGCTTGCCATGCCACAGGCACCCAGAAAAAAGCAGGGGTAGCAATCTTATTTGTAGACAAAGTAGATTTCAAACCAAAACTATTTAAGAGAGACAAAGATCGTCATTACATCCTTGTGAAGGGAACAATCCAAGAAGAAGAGATGACAATCCTAAACATATATGCACCAAATACAAATCCCCAGAACTATACAAAACAAATATTAATGGACATGAAAAACCAAATAAGCACTAATACAGTTGTAGTGGGGAACCTCAATACCCCACTATCACAAATAGACAGATCATCTAGACAAAAAATTAACAACGAAATTCTAGAACTGAACCAAGCTATTGAACAAATGGACTTCATAGATATATACAGAGTGTTCCACCCCACGAAATCAGAATACACATTCTTTTCAGCTGCACACAGGTCATTCTCCAAAATAGACCACATACTATCTCACAGGACATGTCTAAGTCAATGTAAAAGAATTGAAATTACCCCCTATATATTATCAGACCATAGTGCAATAAAATTGGAGGTCAATAACATGAGAAACTACAAAACTCCAGCAAACACCTGGAAATTGAATAACACCCTCCTGAACAACCAATGGGTCACAGAGGAAATTAAAGAAGAAAGTAGACCATTTCTACAAGTAAATGATAATGCCAGTACAACATACAGGAATCTGTGGGACACAATGAAATCACTTCTATGTTGAAAATTCATAGCAGTGAATGCCCATATAAGAAAAACAGAGAGAACTCAGATAAATAACCTAATGCAGAACCTCAAACTCCTAGAAAAAGAAGAGAATGACAACCCCAAAGCTCACACAAGAGAGGAAATTATAAAGATCAGAGCAGAAATCAATGCAATGGAGACTAAGAGAATGATACAAAAAGTCAATGAATCAAAGAGTTGTTTTTTTGAAAGAATAAATAAAATCAATAAACCTATAGCCAAACTTATCAAAAAAAGGAAAGAAAAGGCTCAAACCCATGCAATTAAGAACGAAAAAGGGGTAGTCACAACAGAACCAGCAGAAATCCAGAGGATCATCAATACCTAATTCGAGAACCTGTATTCTAATAAAATGGAAAACACAGAAGAAATGGACAGATTTCTAGATACATATGAATTGCTAATGTTAAATGAAGAAGGTATAGAAATTCTAAACACCCAAATTACAGTGAGTGAAATTGAAAATGCAATAAAAGATTTAAATTTACCAACAAAGAAAAGCCCAGGTCCTGATGGATTCACTGCTGAATTCTACAAGATATTTAAAGAAGGACTATTGCCATTACTCATTAAATTCATCAAGGAATTTGAAAGGTATATAAGGCTTCCAAACTCATTGCTGGAAGCAAGTGTGACTTTGATTTCAAAACTAGGGAAAGACCCAATCCAAAAAGAGAACTACAGGCCAATCTCCCTAATGAACATAGATGCAAAAATTCTCAACAAGATACTGGCAAACAGAATACAGAGGGTCACCAAGAAGATCATACACCCTGACCAAGTTGGATTTATCCCAGGGATGCAAGGATCGTTCAACATTCGTAAATCAATAAATGTAATGCACTATATTAACAGAGTCAAGGACAAAATCCATATGATCATCTCAATAGATGCAGAAAAGGAATTTGACAAAATCCAACACCCATTTGTGATAAAAAAACCCTACAGAAAATTGGAATAGAAGGTCTTTATCTCAACTTGATTAAGGCTATCTATGAAAAACCAACAGCCAACATCATACTAAATGGTAAAAAATTGAACACTTTCACTTGAAAATCAGGAACAAGATAAGGATGCCCACTATCACCACTCTTGTTCAATATAGTTCTGGAAACATTAGCCACAGCAATTAAAAAAGAGAAAGAAATAAAAGGAATAAAGATAGGAAAGGAAGAAGATAAACTCTCATTATTTGCTGATGATATGATACTTTACATAGAAGACCCAAAAACCTCTACCAAAAGACTTCTAGACTTAATTGACAGATTCAGTAGGGTAGCTGGATATAAGGTCCACACTCAAAAAATAATAGCCTTCTTATACACAAATAGCAGACTCATTGAGAGAGAAATTAGGGAAACAATTCCTTTTACAATAGCATCCAAACAAATGAAGTATCTAGGAATCAGTCTAACAAAGGAAGCAAAAGACCTCTACACTGAAAACTACAGCACCCTTAAAAACGAGATCTAGGAGAATATAAGAAAATGGAAAGACATCCCTTGTTCCTGGGTAGGAAGAATCAATATAGTGAAAATGGCCATACTTCCATGACTACTATATAGATTTAATGCAATGTCAATTGAAATTCCAACAATATACTTCACAGAGCTGGAGAAAACAATCCAAAAATTCATTTGGAACAAGAAGAGACCTAGAATAGCAAAAGCAATTCTAAGCAACAGAGACATAGCTGGGGGTATGACAATACTCAACTTGAAGCTGTACTACAAAGCTACTGTGATAAAAACAGCATGGTACTGGCAAAGAAACAGGTGCGAGGATCAGTGGAATAGATTAGAAGATGCAGAAACAACTTCAGACATACTCAGCCACCTCATCTTTGACAAAGGAGCCAACCACCATCATTGGAGGAAATAGAGCCTATTTAATAAATGGTGTTGGAAAAACTGGATTTCAACCTGCCAAAGATTAAAACTAGACCCATATCTTTCACCATGCACTAAACTAAGATCGAAGTGGATTAAAGATCTAAATATTAAGACAGAAACACTAAATTTGCTGGAAGACAAGTTAGGTAGAACTCTTGAAGATATTGGCATAGGAAAAGACTTTATGAACAAAACCTCAGTAGCACAGGAACTAGCAGAAAGAATCAACAACTGGGACTACATCTTATTAAAAAGCTTCTGCACTGCAGGAGAAACCACCAACAGAGCTAAGAGACAACCTACAATATGGGAAAAAATTTTTAGCAGCTGTAACTCAGACAAACAGTTACTATCTAGAATATATAAAGAACTGAAAAAATTCAGACCCCCCAAATTCAAAGACCCAACTCAAAAATGGGCATCTGAAATGAACAGACATTTCTCAGACAAAGAAGTAAAAGCAGCAAATTAATATATGAAAAAATGTTCAATATCACTGGTCATTCAACAGATGCAGATGAAAACAACACTGAGATTCCACCTCACTCCACAAAGAATGGCTGCTATCAAGAAATCAACCAATAACAAATGCTGGCGGGGTTGTGGAGAGAAAGGAACCCTTCTCCATTGTTGGTGGGAGTGCAGACTGGTGCGACCACTATGGAAATCAGTGTGGAGATATCTCAAAGAAATAGGGGTGGAGGTACCATTTGACCCAGCTATCCCTCTGCTGGGCATTTTCCCAAAACAATTAAAAGAATCATACCACAGAGATATATGTGTACCCATGTTTATTGTGGCATACTTTGTAATAGCTAAAGCTTGGAAACAGCCCAAGTGCCCATCGACAGGAAACTGGATAAAGAAGATTTTTTTTTTTATAAAATGGAGTACTACTTAGCCATAAAGAATGAGAAACTAGAGTCATTTATATGCATATTGAGGCCATACTCTTAAGTGAAATAAATAGGACACACATATGTAAATACCGAATAGTTTCTCTGGTGTGAGAATCTGAGAGTGTAAATAAGGACTAAAAGGACTAATAACTAATAACTGATACTTTGAAATAGGAAAAGGTCCAAAGGGATAGAGGTGGTGGGCGGAGATGGGGAAAGGAAAGCATGGAAAGGAAAAATTATGAGAAAAGTAAAAAAAAAATGGAAACAAAGTATGTAAATAGGGAAGGGTGGAGGGGTGAGGGGCGCACATGTAACAGGGAAAAAATAACAACCAAGATACATCATGTACAGGTACAAGCACCTGATGATAAATGTAAATGTATTGTATACCTAAAATGTCCCAATAAAATAATTTAAGCAAAAAAAAATTCTACAAACAGTGAGAGAAAAGAAACAAATCACATACAAAGGAAAGCACATCAGAATCACAGTAGACTTCTCAATGCAAACCTTCAAGGGAAGAAGAGCTTGGAGTGATATATTTCAAGCCCTAAAGGAAAACAACCTCCAACCCAGACTGATGTACCCTGCAAAACTATCTTTCAAAATTGTTGGAGAAATAAGATACTTTCATGACAAAGAGCACCTTAGGAAATTCATAAATACCAAACCAGCACTCCAAAAAATTTTAGACAATACCCTAGGAAAAGACAAGGAGGATTACAACCCCAGGAAGCCCAGCAGAATGAATCCAGTGGGCATGACAAGAAATTAAATGCAAAGGGGGAGAATCCAACAAGAAGAAAAAGTCATGACAATGATAAGTCAATATGTATCAGCTATAAGGATCAATGATAATGGTCTCAATTCAACAATCAAAAGAAATAGACTGGCAAAATGGGTCAAGAATCAAGATCCAACAATATGCTGCATATAAGAAACACACTTAATTGAAAAAGAAATTCATAGACTGAAAGTTATAGGGTGGAAAACAATACTCCATGCAACAGGAACCCCCCAAAAAAGCAGGGGTAGCTATCCTCTTTGCAGATCAAGTGGAGTTCAAACCAACACTGATTAAGAGCAACAAAGAAGAACACTACATCCTAAGAAAGGGAACAATCCAAGAGAAAGAGATGACAATCATAAATATGTATGCACCAAATGCTAGTGTGCCCAACTATATGAAAAAAATACTTATGTATGTGAAAAGTCATATATGCACTTCTACAATAGTAGTGGGAGACCTCAGTACCCCACTGTCACAAATAGATAGATCAACTAGACAAAAAAATAAGTAATGAAATACTAGAATGCAATCGAACTCTTGAACAAATAAATTTAACAGATATTTAGAGTGTTCCACCCCACAAAATCAGAATACACATTCTTCTCAGCTGCACATGGGTCATTCTCCAAAACAGACCACGTACTCACTCATAGAACATATTTAAGTAAGTGCAAAGGAATTAAAGTTATCCCCTGTATATTATCAGACCATAGTGTGATGAAATTGCACATCAATAGCAAAAGAAACTGCAAAAATTTCATAAACACATGGAAATTGAACAACACACTTCTGAATAACCAATGGGTCACAGAGGAAATTACAGAAATCAGACAGTTCCTTCAATTAAATGGCAATGACAATACAACATATCAGAATCTATGGGAGACAGTGAAAGCAGTCTTACAAGGGAAATTCATAGCAGTGAATACTAATATTAGGAAAACAGAGCAAGTCTAATTAAGCAACCTGATGCTGAACCTTAAGCTTCTGGAAAAGGAAGAGCAGGAGAAACCCAAAGCTCATGCAAGGGAGGACATTATAAAGATCAGAGCAGAAATTAATTCAATGGAGACTAAGAGAAGGATACAAAAAGTCAGTGAAGCCAAGAGTTGGTTCTTAGAAAGAATCAACAAAATTGACAAACCTTTAGCCAACCTTGTCAGAAAAAGGAAAGAAAAGGCCCAAATCCATGCAATTAGGAATGAAAAAGGTGAAATTACAACAGACCCAGCAGAAATCCAGAGGATCATCAATACCTACTTCCAGAACATATACGCCAATAAGGGGGAAAACACAGAAGAAATGGACAGATTCCTAGATATGTATGAATTACCAAAGTTGAATGAAGAAGACCTAAAAATTCTAAACAACCCAATATCAATCAATGAAACTGAAAATGTAATTAAAAACTTATCAACTAAGAAAAGCCCAGGTCCTGATGGCTTCACTGCTGAATTCTACAAGACATTTAGAGAGGAACTACTGTCACTACTGTTTTAAACTCTTCAATGAAATTGAAAGGGAAGCAATACTCCCAAATTCATTCCTGGAAGCAAGCATCACCTTGATCCCCAAAGCAGAGAAAGACACAACCAAAAAAGAGAACTATAGGCCAATCTCACTAATGAACATAGATGCAAAACTCCTCAATAAGATACTGGCAAATAGAATGCAGAAGATCATCAAGAAGATCATACAACCTGAACAAGTGGGATTCATCCCAGGGGTACAGGGATGGTTCAACAAATGCAAATCAATCAATGCAATACACTATATCAATAGAGCCAAAACAAAAACCCCATGATCATCTCAATAGATGCAGAAAAAGCATTTGACAAAAATCCAACACACATTTATGATAAAAACCCTACAAATTTGGAAAAGATGGTCTCTATCTCAATCTGATAAAAGCCATCTATGAAGAACCAACTGCCAATGTCATACTAAAATGGTCAAAACTGGAAATCCTTCACATTAAAAGCAGGAACAAGACAAAGATGTCCCCTATGACCACACCTGTTCAATATAGTTTCGGAACCATTAACCACAGCAATTAGACAAGAGAAAGAAATAAAAGGAATAAAGATAGGAAATGAAGAAGTCAAATTGTCATTATTTGCAGATGACATGATACTCTATATAGAAGACCCCAAGAACTCTACCAAAAGTCTTCTAGACTTAATAGCCAAATTCAGTAAAGTAGCTGTATACAAGGTCAGCACACAAAACTCAATAGCTTTCCTCTACATGAACAACAGACTCACTGAAAGAGAAATAGGGAAAACAATTCCTTTCACAATACCATTCAAAAAATTGAAATACTGAGAAACCAACCTAAAAAAAGAAATCAAAGACTTCTTCTCTGAAAACTATAGCACTCTGAAAAGGGAGATTGAAGATGATATCAGAAAATGGAAAGACATTCCTTGGTCCTGGGTAGAAAGGATCAACATAGTGACAATGGTCATATGTCTAAAATTGCTATATATATTCAATGCAATCCCAGTTGAAATCCCAGCTGCATACTTCATGGACCTTGAGAAAACAATCCAAAAATTCATTTTGAACAAGAAGAGACCCAGAATAGTAAAAGCAATTCTAGGTAACAGAGACATGGCAGGGGGTATCATAACCCTCAACTTGAAACTATACTACAAAACTACTGTGATAAAAACAGCATGGTGCTGGGAAAAAACAGATCTGAGGACCAGTGGAACAGATTAGAAGATGCAGAAACAACTCCAGACACACTCAGCCACCTCATCTTAGAGAAAGGAGCCAAACACCCTCACTGAAGGAAAGATAGCCTCTTTGATAAATGGTGCTGGAAAAATTGGGTTTCAGCTTGCCAAAGATTAAAACTAGACCTATCTCTCACCATGCAATGAACTAAAATCGAAATGGATTAAAGATCTAAATATTAAAATAGAATCACTGAACTGGCTGGAACAGAGGTTAGGTACTACTCTTGAAGAAATTGGTGTAGGAACACTTTTATGAACATAATTTCAGTTGCCTGTTAACTAGCACAAACAATCAACAAGTGGGATCTCTTCTTATTAAGAAGCTTCTGCACAGCAAGAGAAACAACCAACAGTGTGAAGAGACAACCCACAATGTGGGGAAAAAAAACTTCACATGCTCTTCCTCAGACAAAGGTCTACTATCTCGAATGTATAAAGAATTTAAAAAAATGAAACCTCCCAAATTTACAGACCCAATCAGAAAATCGCATCTGAAATGAACAGACATTTCTCAGAAAAAGAAGTAGAAATAGCAAATAAACATATGAAAAACTGTTCAACATCACTTGTCATTAGAGAGGTGCAAATGAAAACAACGCTGAGATTCTGCCTCACTCCAGAAAGAATGGCTGCTATAATGAAATCAACCAATAACAAATGCTGGCAGGCTGTGGGGGAAAGAGGAACCCTGCTCCACTGCTGGTGGGAGTGTAGACTGGTGCAAGCACTGTGGAACTCAGTATGGAGATACCTCAGAGAACTAGGACTGGAAGTCCCATTTGACCCAGCTATTCTTTTACTGGGTATCTTCCCCAATGAATTAAAAGAATCATACCACAGTGATATATGTGTACCCATGATCATAGCAGCACAATTTGTAATAGCTAAAACTTGGAAGCAGTGCAATTGCCCATCAACTGGAGACTGGAGAAAGAACATGTTTTAAAAAAATAAAATGGAGTACTACTTAGCCATGAAAAATGACAAATTAGAGACATTTATTGGTAAATGGATGCATATTGAGGCAATACTCTTAAGTGAAATAAATAGGACACACATGTGTAAATACCAAACAGTCTTTCTAGTGTGAGAACCTGAAAGTGTAAAGAAGGACTTAAAGGTATAATAGATAATATGAAATAGGAAGAAAAGGGGCAAAGGGAAAGGGGAATTGGGAGGGGTAGGGGAATGGAAAGAAGGGAATGGAATTAATATTAGAAAATGAAAAAATGGAAACAAAATCTTTGTAAATAGGGAGGGATGGAGGGGTTGAAGGGAGGGCAGGGGAAGGGGGAAAAATAAGAACCAAGAGAGTATGTAAAGGTGCAAATTTCCAATGATGAATGTCAGTATATTGTATACCTAAAATGTACCAATAAAATAAAAAAATAAGGAAAGTAGTCCTTAACCAGAACATAGTGATAATACATATAACCTATGTCCAGAATATATAAAGAACTGTTACAGCTCATTAATAGACAACCCAATTAAAAAGTAGACACAAGAAGATGATAAATAGCCAGTACAGCTGAAGAAAAGGTGTGCAATACTAGAATCAGAAAAATACTAATAAGTATAATAACAAGATCATATTATACACTCATTAGGGAGATTATTTAAAGGTTTTAAAAGAACAAATGTCAGCTTAGGTGTGAACCAGTTAGAACTTTCTAATACTGCTAATGTGTATGTAAAATGATAAAATTATTTTGGAAAACAATATAGAAATGTCTTACATTACTGTTAAGAACCAACAGTTATGTTCTTAAGTTTTTACTTCAGAGAAATGAAAACACATGTTCACAATAGATTTGTACATACATACAGGTCGACTGTCCCTCATCTGAAATTCTTGGGACCAGAAGTGTTTCAGATTTTGGTTTGAAATCCACTTGATATGCAAAGAGGATGGGTGCTCCTGCTTTTTTCGGGTTTCTGTTGCATAGAGTATTGTTTTTCACCCTTTAACTTTCAGACTATGAATTTCTTTTTCAATTAAGTGTGTTTCTTGCATGCAGCATATTGTTGGATCTTGCTTCTTGACCCATTCTGCCAGTCTATTTCTTTTGATTGTTGAATTGAGACCATTTACATTGATAGTTATAACTGATACATATTGACTTATCATTGTCATGACTTTTCTTTTTGTTGGCTTCTTCCCCTCTGCATTTAATTTCTTGTCATGCCTGATGGATTCATTCTGCTGGGCTTCCTGGGGCTGTGACCCTCATTGTCTTTTCCTAGGATATTGTCTAATAGTTTTTGGAGTGCTGGTTTGGTATTTATGAATTTCCTAAGGTGCTCTTTGACATGAAAGTATCTTATTTCTCCAACAATTTTGAAAGATAGTTTTGCAGGGTACATCCTCCAGGTTGGAGGCTGTTTTCCTTTAGGGCTTGAAATATATTGCTCCAAGCTCTTGTTGCCTTGAAGGTTTGCACTGAGAAGTCTACTGTGAGTCTGATGTGCTTTCCTTTGTATGTGATTTGTTTCTTTTCTCTCACTGCTTGTAGAATTTTGTTCTTCTGTCAGGTTTCTGGAATCTTAACTATTATATGCCTACGTGTAGATTTTTTTTGATCATGGCTAGTTGGTGTCCTATATGCCTCACTTTTCTGTATGTCAAGTTGTTTTCCCCTCCTTGGGAAGTTTTCTACCATCACTTCTGTGAAGAGTTTTGTTATGTCACCTGCACTCTCTCCTGTTTCTTCATTGACTCCAATCAGTCTTATGTTATTCTTCTTTGCATCATTTAGCAGGTGCTGGATTCATTTCTCATTGTACCTTACTATTTTAAGCCAATTTTTCTTTCCCTGGTCACTAATTGCAATCTTATCTTCAATATCTGAAATTCTGTCCTTGCATTGGCTCATTCTGCTGTGTAGACTTTCAGTGGAGTTTTTAATCTCCTGCGGAAATCTGTTTGCATCTGTTTTATGGATTCCATTTGTTTACTATGTTGGGATTCCATCATGTTCCTTAGTTCCTCTATTTTTTATCTGTATCCTCTCTAGATTTATTAATCATGTCTTGCACTATGGGCACAGTCTCTGCTGTTATCTGAGAAATTATTTCTGATTTCATTTTTTCCAGATCCTCTTTTGTTGCTAGTTCAGGGAATCCAGGTGATTGAGTATCAGATTGTTCCATCTCGTTGCCCTTTGGGGTTGCCTTAGGTGATCTGGAAGTCTGGTCTTGAGGCTTGTTTACCTGTCTTCTCATTTCAACAGATGTAGCCCCCTGTGCCTTTATTGAGGCAACTTTTTGCTCACCCAGTGGTCTTCAATCCTCAGCAAGCCTCCACATAGTTTCCTTTTCTCTGCTGCTCACCAGTACACTAATTCTGGGTTCAGAAAGGTGGCATTCTGGATCCCTGAGCTAACCTGTTGTCTGGGTGGGCTTATGGCTGGGGCCTCTGCACACTTGGGATGATATCTAGGTGTGGCATTGGCTAGGGCCCCTATGTAGCTGTTGTCTGGGAGAGTCTTTGGCTGGAGGCTGTGTTCCTCAGTTCCTGTTGTGTGAGCAAGCTTTTGGCTAGGTTCTGGCGCATTTACTGATGGTATTGGGGCAAACCTCTGGCTGTTGCTTGTGTGCTTGTGCAGCTGTTTTCTAGGTAGTCCCTTGGCATGGGCCAGTGTCCCCCAGCCTCTGGGGTCAGGGAGGAGCCCTGGCTGGGACGTGCTTGCAGCCTCGCTGCTCTGCTGCACACTGCTGCTCCCCCAACTAAGGTGGTCTGGTGTGCCTTTATTGTAGAGATTTTCTTCACTTTTCCGGTGGGCCTTAATTTTCATCAAGGGGCCTCAGAGAGGCCCTCTTTCTGTTGTTCACTTCTACTCTATCTTCTCAAGCTCAGAATAACGTCCTTTATGACCCCTGCAACTCTGCAGTGTGGATCCAGGTAATGGCTCGGCACAGCTCAGGGGGGGTTGTTGTGTGTGTGCTGGCACCCAAGTGGCTCACCTCCTTGGTGCTCTGGGGCAGTGGTATGACATATTTTATCTTATTATTACTAGTGTCAAATGTCTCTCAGTACTGATTTACTAAATTTGTCTATTCCACAAAATAAATAGTATTATAAAGAATATTAATCCATATTCAATGTAATGAAAAGTTCAGATGCTTGAAATACATCCAACAGGAAACTTTCTCATTTTTGCCTTCCAACTCTTTTTAATAAGCAGCGCTTCCAGTATTACAGACAACTTGATCTCCTTTAAAATGTGCTGTCCACTGCTTTTCTGTCTCAGTAGCTATAAATAGTTGCTTACAGATATGCTTATCTAAATTCTTGCCAGTCGGGACCAACCAATTTGCTCTGTCAGTGTCATCTTTCCAGTCAGCGAAAGTTCTTCCAGACCGCAGGTCCATGGACACCTAGAACCATCACTTGTGTTTTGTCTTTGATATACACAGCCCCTTTGGCCCCCTCTGGCCTCCATGCAGCAATTGCCCTTGTTTCTCACAATCTTTTCTGACAGGAGTTTCTGAATAAGTACATTTAAACCTTCTTCCCTTGCATTTCTTCATACTTCCAATGTGACTGTAACAATATTTTGATCTGGCGAGGCTGCGTTGCCAGCACATGTTGAACATTTTTCTGCAAACATATCTCAGAGACTAATACATTAGACAGATCAACTGTTGATCTTCAGGGTTCTAAAACTTTTCCTAGCCTGTTTATTGATCTCATGGCTGTTTTTAATTTGCCTAAATCCTCTTCTGGAACCCAGTCTGTTTTACTGATGGGAAGGATGTTTGCCAAAGCAACTTGTCTAACAGCATCACTGATGAGGTCATCAAATTTTCTCCTGTTAAATATTTTAATCCATGTTTTGAATACACAATAGCTATCATACCATCAAGATAATCATTACTCCCTAATTGAGCATCGCCCCCAAACATAAAAAACATACCAGGACCTGATAACCGAGTGATCTCTAACGGTATATAATCTTATTTCCTTTCCACATCAAATCCTGTCTGCCTTGCAGGCCATTATTTTTCACTCAATAGCAGAGACAGTAGTTTCCTAGTTCCAGCCACGCTTCATAGAGCTTACCATTGTACCGTACCCATTTCCCTGAGTTCCTCTAACACAACAGCTACTCCTTTCCCAAATTTATCTGTCAAAATACAGTTCTGTAAGTGTTTTCTTCCCAGCACAGAAATATCCCATAATGACTGTGACCAGGATGTTGGTGCCAAGGCTGTACTTTTCCCCCTCCTCTCTTTGCTTCCTCCCATAGGAACCACTTCAGCACATGCTTCTCTTCCTCATCCACAGTTCCAATGGCCCATAACATCTGGGCCTCCAGCACACTCCTCCTTCATCTCAAGACCTGGGACCAATATTTTCTTTTCTTCTTAAAATTTGTATGATATGTAGAGATGGTACTCTTCATATGGGCAATTGATACTTACTCTCTTTTTTCCTTGACAATTCTTGTTATAGGTTTATCAATTTAAAAACTATTTTCAAAGAACCTATTTTTTCTTTATTTTTTTCTATTGCATTTTTCCTATTTACCATTTTTTGCTACTATTTTTATTAGTTCTTTCCTTCTAGATTTGTTCATCTTGGTTTTATGTTTTTTATCTAGATTCTTTCTTGTACTGTGGTTTAACTTTTTTTATTTTTGAGACAAGGTCTCTCTATGTAGTTCAGGCTGGCCTTGAACTCCTTTGTGTAGCTTAGGCTAGCCTTGAACTTTCTGCCTCAGCCTCCTGAGTTCTACGATTATAGGTGTGCACCATCAAGCCCGGCTCTGTGGTTTAACATTTTAATTCTGACTCTAAAATGTATGTTCACAGTAGCATTACAGTATTCATAATAGTTAAAAAGAGGAAAAAGTTCATTGCCCATGAACTGATGAAGAGATGAACAAAATGTAGCATATACATAAACTGGAATGTTGTTAAGTTCAATTGTATTAAGACATTAATTGTACATATTAATGAGGTTCAGTGTGATATTTCCATATATCCTCCAGCAAGTATTGATCAAATCCAACCACTCTGTTTTTAGGTTCTTGAAGTATATTGTAGTTCAGGCAGGCCTTGAACTCTCTATGTAGCTCAGGCTGGCCTCGAACTTGTGATCCTCCAGCCTTAGCCTCACAAGTGCTGCAATTACAAGCATGTAGCACCATGCCTGGCTCTCACAGTGCCATTTTCTTAAACTATTTTCCCTAATAAATGTACCTCATGCCTTTTTAAAATTTATGTACACATTCTTTTTTTGGTTCAAAAATAATGAATCTCAAATGGAAAGAGAAATCTTCCTCCTATCTCTTGGCTTTTATTTCTATTTCTGATTCTTGTGTAAATCTACTTGTGATTCTAATTTTCACTGAACCAATAATTTCTTTATTAGCAGATCATGACAGGAAATCTGGCTTTAACGGTCTGACCATCTGCTGATACTTTAGGTCCAGTTGAAGATGATGGTAATATATCATTTGTTCAGTGTCTGGTTTGCCATTGTTTTTTATTTTGTCTGCATTACCTTGAGGTTAAATCACTCAAGAAAATGCTTTGTTATCCCTGAAAAGGAGAACAACATTTCAATGTATAAATAATATATATGTATATATAATATTTAAAAATTTTTGTGTTGATTTTTGATCCATATTTGCTATTATAAAATTGTTCCTATAAGCTCTCTGATTTCTGAATATTTGTAAATGGGAAAAACCCCTTTATTTCTCATTGTATGAGTGAGATGTTTTCCTACCTAAAAGGTGATTAATGAATTACATTATAAAGTCTCTTGAAGTAAGGAGATTCTGTTTTGATTAATTTATAGATGATATTCCAAAATTCTTTCTTTTATAATATCTTAACTTTTTTATTATTTTATTTTAATTCTTAAATTTGTTTTGTTTTGCTTTTTGAGATGTAGTCCCAAGTGGCCTTGAACTCACTATGTAGCCCAGGGTGGCCTTGAACTCTCAATGATTCTCCTGCCTCAGCCTCCCAGGTGCTGGGATTATAGGCATGTAGCACCACACCCAGCTGTATTAGTTTAATATGCAAGAATTGTCAAAGAAGAGAGAAACTGAACTTTTAATACTTTAAGTGTGGTGCACAATACTTTAATACTTAATACTTTTATACTTTAAGTGTGGTAGAATTTTTCAATCCCATGTGAAGTTCTGTGTGACCACCATCATGGCCTGGAAACCTCACAAGGATCCCTCATGCTACTCTTTCATAACTGTACCACCTTCTCAAACTTCTTTCTCCATCATTCCAAGCCTCTGACAACCACTATTCTGTTCACTGTCTCAATTGTTGTCATTCTGTCTGTGATATAGATGGAATCATACAGTGCATTACCTTTTTAAAAATTTACTTATTTTTATTCTTAAGTTCTTTTATTGGTACATTTTAGGTATACAATATGTTTACATTTATCATTGGGTGTTTGTACCTGTACATGATATATCTTTTTTTTGCACTTTATTAAATTCTTTTATTGGTACATTGTAGGTATGAAACACAATTACATTTCTCATTGGGAATTGTACCTTTACATAATGCATCTTGGTTCTTATTTTTTCCCCATTCCTAGCCCTCCCTTCACCCCCTCCACCCTTCCCTATTTACAAAGACTTTATTTCCATTTTTTCCATTTCTCATTATTTTTCCTTTCCCTTCTTTCCTTTCCCCTGCCCCTACCAATACCCCTACCCCTTCGGACCTTTTCTTCCTATTTTTCATTATCAATTTTTCACTCTAATCATTGGTACATTTTAGGTATACAATATAATGACATTCTTCATTGGAAATTTGCACCTTTACATAGTGGAACAGATTAGAAGATGCAGAAACAACGCCAGACACACTCAGCCATCTCATCTTCGATAAAGGAGCCAACACCCTCACTGGAGGAAAGATAGCCTCTTTAATAAATGGTGCTGGAAAAATTGGGCTTCAACTTGCCAAAGACTAAAACTAGACCTATATCTCTCACCATGCACTGAACTAAAATCAAAACGGATTAAAGATCTAAATATTAAAATAGAAACTCTGAACCAGTTGGAACAGAGGTCAGGCAGAACCCTTGAAGACACTGGTGTAGGAAAAGATTTTATGAACAAAACCTCAGTGGCCCATGAACTAGCACAAACAATCAACAAGTGGGATCTCTTCCTATTAAAAAGCTTCTGCACAGCAAGAGAAACCACCAGCAGTGTGAAGAGACAACCCACAATGTGGGAAAAAATCTTCACCTGCTCTTCCTCAGACAAAGGTCTACTCTCTCGAATCTATAAAGAACTTAAAAAGATCAGACCTCCCAAATTTAAAGACCCAATCCAAAAATGGGCATCTGAAATGAACAGACATTTCTCAGACAAAGAAGTAGAAATAGCAAATAAATACATGAAAAAATGTTCAACATCACTGGTCATTCTTGAGATGCAAATGGAAACAACGCTGAGATTTCACTTCACTCCAGAAAGAATGGCTGCTATCATGAAATCAACCAAGAACAAATGCTGGCGGGGCTGTGGGGAAAGAGGAACCCTGCTCCACTGCTGGTGGGAGTGTAGACTGGTGCAACCACTGTGGAAATCAGTATGGAGATACCTCAAAGAACTAGGACTGGAAGTCCCATTTGACCCCGCTATTCCACTGCTGGGGATCTTCCCCAAAGAATTAAAAGAATCATACCACAGTGATATATGTGCGCCCATGTTCACAGCAGCGCAGTTTGTGATAGCTAAAACTTGGAAACAGCCCAAATGCCCATCAACTGGAGACTGGATCAAGAAAATGTCGTTCTTTTATAAAATGGAGTACTACTCAGCCATAAAAAATGAGAAATTAGAGACATTTATAGCTAAGTGGATGCACATGGAGGTGATACTCTTAAGTGAAATAAATAGGACACACATGTGTAAATACCAAATCGTTTCTCTGGTGTGAGAAACTGAAAGTGTAAAGAAGAACTAAAATGTATAATAGGTCATGTGAAATAGGAAGAAAAGGGGCAAAGGGGAAGAAAGTGGGAGGGCTAGAGGAAAGGATAGAAGGGAATGGGATTAATATGAGCAAATGGAAAAATAGGAACAAAATCTTTGTAAATAGGGAGGAATGGAGGGTTTGAAGGGAGGGCTGGGCAAGGGTGAAAAATAAGAACCAAGAGAGACTACATGATATATTTTGATTCTTATTTCTTCCCCATTACCTGTGCGCCCTTCACCCCCTCCACCCTTCCCTACTTACAAAGACATCATTTCCATTTTTTTCTTTTCTCATAATTTTTCTTTTCCCTTCTTGAATACATTACCTTTAGAGATTGCCTTTTGTTCACCTAGCATGATGCCTTTGAAGTCTATCTAAATTGTACTGATACTTCATTCCTTTGTATGGCAGAATAGTACTTTTTATGTGGTATTTTTTGCCTTTCTGTGTGTTATAGTATGTATGTATGCATTTATTTATTTATTATGAGACAGTGTCTCACTGTGTAGTTCAGGCTGGCATTGAACTCACTATGTAGCCCAGGCTGGCCTCAAACTTATAGCAATCCTCCTGCCTCAGTCTCCGTAGTCCTGGGATTATAGGCGTATACCACAATGCCTAGCTCTATGTGTTATTATATATAGATATATAGATATAAAACGTCCCCCAAGAGCTGGGCATGTGGCACATACCTGTAATACCAGCACTCAGGAGGCTGAGACAGGAGGATCACTGCAAATTCGATGCCAGCTTGGGCTACATAGTGAGTTCAAGGCCAGCCTGGAATACATAGCAAGAGCCTGTCTCAAAAAACAATAAATAAATGAAATGTCCTCCTAAAGTCTCACATGTTTGGGGGGTGACTGGGTCATGGGGGAGCTATCTATACTCATTAGTAGATTAATCCATTGATGTATTCAGTGCGGCTGAATGTGCTGTTAAGCGGTAGGGTCTGGTTGGAAATGGGTCACTGAGGTCATGACTTGGAAGGGTGTATTCTTGTCCCCAGCTCTTCCCTTCTCTCTCTGCTTCCCAGCTGCCATGCAGCCCACAGTTTCCTCCACCACGCCATTTATACCTTGGAGCCAGCTGACTATGGACTGAAACCATGAGCCAAAATAAACCTCTCCTCCTGTAAGTGGTGGGTGGCAGGTATTTTGTCCCACTGGGTTACTTGAACATTTCTTAAGAATTTCATTTTCATCTATTGAGGTTTTGTTTAGTGCATCTCTTTGTATACATTTCTTTTTTTTGGTTATGGGGATAGAAACCAGGACCTTGGGCTTGTGAGGCAGGTGGTGGCACCACTGAGCTAAATCCCCGGCCCCACATTTTTTTTTTTTTTTGGACTGGGAATCGAACTGAGGGTCTTGTGCATGCCAGGCAGGTGCTGTGCTGCTGAGCTACATCCCTGACCCTATGTAGATATTTTTAATGGTTGCTCTAGGTATTATATTATACATACAGTATTTATCACAGTCTAATTTTTTTATGTCTTCTATTTATAGTGTCTTAAATATTTCATCTACATGCATTTAAAACCACATCAGACAGTGCTATCATTTTTTTTTTTTTTTGGTACCGGGGATCGAACCCAGGTCCTCAGCTTGTGAGGCAGGTGGTGGAACCACTGAGCTAAATCCCCAGCCCGACAGCGCTATCATTTTTGTTTCAACCATGAAACATAATTTAGAAATTTCAAGAGTAAAAATAAAATATATTGTATCTACCTATGATTTTTTTCCCCACTGCTTTATTTTTCTGATGTTCCCAGATTCCTTTTTTTAATCTTTTTATTTAGGTTTAGAGAACTTCCTTTAGTGGGTAGATCTGATGATAATATGTTCTTTGGTTTTACTTCTGAAAATGTCTTGATCCCCCCCCCCCGCCTTTTTTGGTACCGGGGATCGAACTTGGGACCTTGAGCTTGTGAGACAGGTGGTGGAACTACTGAGCTAAATCCCCGCCCCCCCTTGTTTTCCCCTTTTATTCCTAGAGGATATTTTCAATGGATGTAGGACTCTGGCTTGACAATTCTTTTATTTCAGTACTTGAACATTCTGTCTTTTCCCTGTTATTTACAGTGGAATATAATGCAAATGCCCTTTTTTCATAAGCCTTGGATTTGTCTTCTCATGGAAATCTCAATTAATTAAACACTTATTTCCACATGCCTAAGCTTATAAAAAAGTTTATATTCAAATAAATTGAATTTTAATTTTGTTGTGTGCAAGCAGGGATAATTAGACCACCTTCTTCTCTGTTTGGAAGCCTTTATTTCTTCCTCTTATTTTTTTCTTTTTTATGAGACAGCGTCTCACTTTGTAATTCAGGCTGGCTGTGCATTCACTATGTAGCCCAGGCTGGCCTCGAACTCACAGCAATCCTCCTGCCTCAGCCTCCCGAGTGCTGGAATTACAGGCGCGTGCCACCACACCTGGCTTCCTCTTATCTTATTGCTGTGGCTAAGACCTCCAATACAAGCGGTGAAATTAGACTTCCATGTTTTTAAAAAATCCTCACTTTAAAAATTGCTGAAGTTCCTTACAATTATGCCCCCTTATGCTCTATGTATTTTAAAATATTGTATTGTCACTCTGGTTAATAGATTAATCTCTAACTTCTGCCTTTGGCACCTCTCTCCATGGATACTGTTCTCAACTCATGTCTTAGTTTATTTTCCATTGCTATAATCGAATACCACAGAATGGGAAATTTATGAAGAATAAATGTTTCTTTAGCTTACAGTCTTAGAGGCTGGGAAGCCCAAGAATATGGTGCAACATCTGCTCAGTATCTGATGAGGGCCTTTGTACTGATTCATGGCATGACAGAGGGCATCAAATGGCAAGACAGAAAATATGCCAGGAAGAGCTCACTTTCCTAACAAAGCCCCAATCATTTCCTCAATGTTCCACCTCCAAATCCCATTAACATATGAATTTGGGGATTAACTTTCCAACACATGGAACTCTTCCTTGTGGGTGCCCATCTAACCAAACTCAGATGGGCTCTGTGTCAGGCTACGCTCACATAGATATGTACCTTCACCTCATTAGACTGTGACATCCTTTCCCAGGACTCCCCGCCCCCCAGGCCACAGAAGCCCTCCTCACTGTGCTTGGTTTCTGATGTTCTGTGGTAGGCTTGCTCTTGTATGAATACCCCAAACTCCTCACCTAGAGAAGAACAAGAGACTTGACCATTGTTGGAAACTCCATATTCTGCATGTTTCTAATCACCTCTTGTGTCTTTAAACATAATAAAGCTACCAACCTTATATTCTTTCTTAGTCTATTCGGCTGCTATAACAAAATACTTTCATCTGGGAGCCTTATAGACTAGGAAAATGTGTTAGTTTTTATCAGTTCTAGAGGCTTGGAAGTTTAAAATCCAGTGCCAATAGATTTGGTATGTGGTGAGGGCTACTTGCTCATAGATGGTTCCTTGTTGGTGTATGCTCACATGGCAGAAGGAGCAAGGCAATTTCCTGTGGCCTCTTTTATAAGGACACTAGAAGACCAAAATGGCAGAGCAATGATCAGCAGCAAAATATAGCCTCTTTGGGACTAGGAATCCAGAGCTTGGAAAATAACTACTTGGAGAAGAGTGAAAAAGAAGTAGATCTCCAGGAGTTGGGTGAAAAATGATTGGAAAATTAGAAACTACAGAGAAGCTGGAGAAATGGAGCACAATGCAGAGAAAAGAACAAAGCAGCCTGGAAATCTCACCTTGGTTCCTGAAGAGGGGAACCTGTCTCTACAAATACAAGATAAGTCCCAGGGTTTGGGAGCTCTAGGGAGAGACAATGACTGAACCAGCAGTGGTAGCCCCAAGAAAAGCCCATGGCTATTGTAAACTGCAAAAACAGTGTAAGGTTTTACTCAGAAAGCAATTCCTTCTGCACTGCAGGCTACAGGTGGAGAAGGAATCCAGGGCAGCATCCATCATATTGCCAGTGTTTAATCAGGTACCATTGTGAGAAAGGGTTGATTATTTAAGACTGAAGGGCACGGGGAACAGTAGAGCATCTCATATACCACAAAGATAAGAGAAAACCGTGACTTGCTGGATTCCAAAACAGTACATTTTAGAATAAAACCACTCATTCAAATACACAGAGGAATTATTTTTGGACTCATTTTTTTTCTCCTTCATTGGATTTTTTTGGGATTGTGGTGTTTTCCTTTCTTACTTTTTTCTCCTTTTAATTTTTTTTTACTTTTTAATTATTTGTATTCTTTTTGTCTTGTTTGTTCTTTTCTATTACCTTTAATTATATCAATTTCCTTTTACTCCGCTAATAAGTCCTTTATCTTACTCTTCTCACCTTCTCATCTTTCACTGCTTAACTTTTCTTCTTTCATTCTACTATTCCTCACACTCTCAATTTTACTAGTATAACCATTAAACTTTATTAATCTTTAGATAGTTAATTAACTCCATGCTATTACTGTTGATTTTTATTGGAGCTATAGTTGTTGCCTTTAGGAGATATTTAGTGTATGAAAATATTTGGTTTGTCTTAGTGTTTACACTATAATTATAGATCTGTTTTCTATGGTTAAGGGTGATACATTGTTGGTATTTATGGTATGTTGATATCCAATTTGTCTGTGATGCTATTATTGTTGGTTATTTAGTTACTATTGCCAAGGTTGCATAGTTCTTGCTATTGATTGGCTTTTTGGTAATACAGTATCTGGATTTGTGTCACTAACAATACTGAGGTTTGGGCTGAGGGTGGGAGAGATGGCCATATTCCAGGTTGAGACTGAAAATAACCCATTCCTGCCTCTGTTGCTAGCCTTGCACTGTGCCGTGGAGATTTCTCAGTTGTGATTTTTCAAAATCTGTGTTTGGATTCTTGGAGCAGCTGAATTGCTATTGCTCAGCACTCTATTTTCCAGCAGTGGAGAGTTGAAGGCTTCTGAGTCTTCAACAAGTTCTTGCTGTCCTCATGGCTTCCAGTCAAAGTAGTCAATCCTGTGAGGGTTCAAGCTCCTCACAGGACACACGCTTCTCTCACATCCTGCAAAATGTGCTCCTAAATGCCAAGTTATGTAAGTTGGTGTCATTTCTGCTCCACAAGTATCAAAAGAAGGAGCAGGTCACCATGAAAGAAATGCTGCATGTTCTGCCCCATGATTACCATAACAACTTCCCTCTGAACTTTGGGAACTCTGTGAGTCCATGAATCCGGGCTTTGGCACTAAAATCAGGAAAGTGAATCACTCTGGCAACACATATGATCTAGTCCCCATTTTGGGTCTTATAATGGGATACTAGATGGTAATGATGAAAGAATCACTCAAAATTGACATCATTATATTCGTCCTGTCTCTAATCTTCATAGAGGGCAACCATATCAGTGAGGAGGACCTAACTGAAAAAGTGAAAAGATGGGACATGTTAGCTCAGTCTGAGCATATTCATTTTGAGGAAGCCTGAAAATTCATCACTGAGGATTTAGTACAGGAAGAGTACCTGATGTACCGGCAGATTCCTAACAGTGACCCTGCTCACTATGAGTTCCTGTGGGGTCCAAGGGCCCACGCTGAAACCAGCAAGATGAAACTCCTAGTTCATATGGCCCATCTTAATGGAACAGATCCCAAGTCTTACCCAGAACTATATGAAGAGGCTTTGGAAGCAGAACTAGGTGTAGAGCCAGGGTTCCTGAGAAACAGGGGACATTGCATAAGGTTGTCGGTGAATTTGGTCTCCCCTGAGAAGAAATGAGGCCCATTTTCAGTCTCTGTGGAGGCCAGGCAGTTTTCTCAGTAGTGAAGGGGCAGGGGAGGGGTAAAATAGCACTCATAGTATCTTGCTGTCTCTTCTACTTGAGTTACTTGGAAATGGACAGGGGTTTTCTTTATGGTTTTTTGAAGTATTGGTCCTTTTTGGGGGGTGCTGAAGTAGCTTGCATATTTATTGAATGGTATTGATCTCCTGTGTATTTTTAGTTCTGTGATGTTGATGTTTGTGTTTTCTGATGGGAATGTGATTTTGTGTGACATTGATCACAAATGGAGTGCCTTTTCCATTCAAATGTAACAGTCTTTCCTGTTTTATCATACAAACAGAAAAACTAGTCAATTTATTTATGATAAAATAGGAGTGGAATAGGAATTTCCTTGGAAACTGTAAGAAGTTTACATCAAATTAGAGGGACCCTAGAAATAGTGATAAGGACAAAAATCAAATTTTGGCTTATTTCTTTTCCCCGGTTGAACTATACTATTAAAATTATATTTATTGAAAAAAAATGATACTGAGGTTGACTCCTGGAGAATTGGATCCTGGACCAATTACACTGTATCCCCTCTCCCAAATTAATGAAGGTAGTCATATCTTAGGACAGAAGCAAAAGCCTCTGTGAAAAAGTGTGAAAAACGGATCTGACATCTGCCAGATGATGCAAAGAAGACTAATTTAAGATTAATTGGAATTACAGAAATCTCAGAAGACAGTAGAAATGGCACAGAAAACCTGTTTGCAGAAATGATAGCAGAAAACTTTCCAAATATGGGGAAACATTTAAACATTCAGATAAATTATGCATATAGAACCCCAAATACCCAGGGTTCAGAAAAGAACTTTCCTGTAACACATCATACTTAAAATTCCAGAAGTCCAGCCTAAGGACAGAACCTTAAAAGCTGTTAGAGAAAATCAACACATCACTTTTAAAGTTAAATTCACAAGAATTACCACAGATTTCTTAACACAGACTTTAAAGGTCAGGAGAACATAAAGGGAAGTGTTCCAAGCCCTAAAAGAAAACAACTTCTAACTCAAGACTGATATATCCTGCAAAACTATCTTTCACAATTGATGGAGAAATAATATATTTCCATAATAAAGAGGACCATAAGAAATTCATGACCGGCTATCATAGCTTTCCACAATAGCCCACACTGTGTTTTCCAGACACAGCATGTACTTTTATCTTTGCTCTTAACATTCTTTTTCTATTTACTTGGCCCAGGCTTGCTCTGCAGAGCCAGCTTCTCCCCAACTCTTCACTTTTATTTTCTCAAATAAACTTTGTCAGTGCCAAAAAAAACCAAACCAGTAATAATAATCCTGACCACAAAAGCAGCACTCCAAAAATTCTCAAAGATATCCTAACAAGAGACAATGAAGCCAACAATTCTAATAGAATGAGTATACCAGGCAGGGTGAGCAGTTAAGCTGAAGGGAGAAAAAAAGGAAATCAGCAACTGGAAAATAAAACAATGACAGGAATAAGTCAATATCTTTCCATAATAACATTCAATGTGAATGGCCTCAATTCTCCTATTGTAAAACACAGATTGGCAGAATGAACAAAGAAAAAACAATATGCTGTATACAAAAAACATAATTAATCAATATAGAAATTCACAGGGTAAAAATCAAAAGATAGAAAACAATAGCTCACGCAACAGGATCCCCAAAACAAGTAGGACTAGGTATTGTGTTTTCAGACAAAGTGGACTTCAAGCCCAAACTGATCAGAAAATGCAAAAAAATACAGTGGTTTAAAGGAACAGTTTAACACAAAGAAATAACAATTATAAACATACATTCACCAAACACCAGCAAACTCAATTCATAAAACAAACACTCCAGGACATAAAAGATGAGGTAGCAGAAATACAATTACAGTAGGGGACCTTAATACTGCACTGTCACAAATGGACAACACCTAGGCCAAAAAACCAACAAAGAAATATCAGAGTTGAGCCACACCTTAAAACAAATGGACTTAATAGATATTGACAGTGTTCCACTCAACAACAACAACAACAACAACAACAACAACAGAATAATACAAGCAAAAACAAAAAACAAAAAACCCCCCAAAATAGCTGTACTTCCAAAATGATATACAAATTAAATGCAATCTCAATCAAAATAATAATAGAATTCCTCAGAGAAATAAAGGAATCTCCACACTGGTCTATACTCCCACCAACAGTGGAGAAAAGTTCTTTTTTCCCCTTCAGTATTAGTTATTGTTTGTTTTTGGGGTTTTTTCCCATTAACTTTATTGGTACACTTTAGGTATAAAATACAGTTACATTCATCATTGGGATCTTGTACCATTACATGAGCATCTTGGTTCTTATTTTCTTTCCCTTCCCCTGCCCTCCCTTCACCTCCTCCACCCTTCCCTTTTTGCAAAGACTTTGTTTCCATTTTTTTCCTTTTCTCATAGTTTTTCTTTTCCCTTCTTTCCTTTCCCCTACCCCTCCCACTTCCCCTGCTCCTTTAGATCTTTTCTTCCTGTTACACAATATCAATTATACATTTTTTAAATTACAATATTAAGATCTAAGAGACATTACCACAGATTTTACAGAATTTAAAAGGATATAGAAAGCATATTTCAAAAATCTGTTTTGAAATAAATTTGACAACTTCTAAGAAGTACCTTGGAAGACAAATTAATGAAACTAACTCTGGAGGAAATATAAAATTTGAATAGCACCTGTTAAAGAAAGGATAGTCCTAGCTTGAAAACCTACCTATATGACAACAGCAGGCTCATAAACATTTTAACTGATAAATTATATCAAACATTTAAAGCAGAAAAAAGAAGGAACACTCCTCCCCTCATTTTAGGAACTCAACATTGTGCTAATCCTAAAATTGGATAAAGATAATAGAAGAAAAAAGTATGAACATAGATAAAAATTTGTTTAACAAAACAAACTATTAGAAGTCAGATCTGGCAGTATGTAGAGTGGTTTTGTTATAGGTATGGCAGTGTTGGTTCAGCATTGGAAGATCCACCCCCAAAGTCACCATTCTAACAGAGGAAAGGAAAAAGCCATATGATCCTGTCACTAGTTGGAGAAAAAGTACTGGAATAATTCTATAGCTGTTCATGGTAAAAGCTATCAGGAGACCAGAAGTAGAACAGAACCTTCTCAACAGATTCAAGACATGTACTCCATACTTCCAGTGAGAACACCTTATATGAATGGAGAAGATACAATGCTTTCTCCTTAAGGTGGGGAACAAGGGCAGATATGCTTACTCTTTATCTGTCCATTAAACTTTGAAACCTAGGCCCCACCAAAATAGTCTGGCAAAAAAATGACACAATTAGGATAGGATTGGCAAGGTAGAAGCAAAATCTTTATATGTAGATGAAATGATCATCCACAGAGAAAATACTAAGAAATCTCTAGGAGCCCCTAGAACTTGTGTTTGAATTTAGTAGGATTAGAAAACACAAGGTATATATAAAAATTCAGGTTGGTATACTTGCTATAAATGAAGAATTGGATATTGAAATTTAAAAATTATGTAGGAGTACAAAGGACCTAGAAAAGTTAAAAAGTAAATAAATAAAAAAAACAGTGTTGGAAGACGTTTAGTTCCTAATTTTAAGACTTCTTCTAAATCTACAGTAATCAAGGCGGTGTTGGTGTAAGGAAAGATATATAGATCATTTGAATAAAACAGAGAATCTAGAAATAGAACCACACATATATGGTCCACTGATTTTTGAAAGATTATTTAACATTAGCATTTTATAGAATATAAACTCAATTCAAGAGCTGAGGAAGAGATAGTGTTTTCAGCAAATGGCACTAGAACACCTGGGATCACCAGATTTTTTTTATATAAAAAAATTAACCTCAACCCTTTATTTCCATACATGAAAATAAGTTGAAGGGATCTATGAATGCAAATATGAAAGCCTAAAGGTATAAAACTTTAAGAAGAAATTATAAGGGAAAATGTTTATGGATTCAGGGTAGGTGAGAACTACCTAGGATACAAAAAACATGATGTATAAAAGAAAAAAAATTGATAAATGAGATTCCATCAAAATTTAGAACTTTAAATGACATCATTAAAATGAAAAGTAGTCCTGAAACAGACCATATTTACAATGCATATAACCTGTGACCAGAATATATAAAGAATTCTTAGAGCTCATTAATAGACAACCCAATTGAAAAGTAGACATGAGAAGATGAAAAATAGCCAGTATAGCACAAGGAAAGGTGTGTAACTCTAGAATCAGAGAAGTACTAATCAGTACAATAACAAGACTGAATTATACACTCATTAGGGAGATGAAGTTAAAAGTTTTAAAAGCCTTGTCATGACTTTTTCTTTTTGTTGGATTCTCCCCCTTTGTGTTTAATTTGTCACACCCAATGGACTCATTCTGCTGGGTTTCCTGGGGTTGTGATCCTCATTGTCATTTCCTAGGGTATTGTCTAAACTTTTTTGGAGTGCCAGTTTGATATTCATGAAGTTCCTGAGGTGCTCTTTATCATGAAAGTATCTTATTTCTCCATCAATTTTGAAAGATAGTTTTGCAGGGTACATCAATCTGGGTTGGAGGCTGTTTTCCTTTAGGGCTTGAAATACATCACTCCCAGCTCTTCGTGCCTTGAGGGTTTGCATTGAGAAGTCTGTGTGATTCTGATGGGCTTTCCTTTGTATGTGATTTATTTCTTTTCTCTCACTGCTTGTAGAATTTTGTTCTTCTGTTGGATTTCTGGAATCCTAACTATTATATGCCTATGTGTAGATTTTTTTTTGATCAAGGCTAGCTGGAGTCCTATATGCCTCACTTATCTGTATGTCAAGTTCTTTTCCCCTGCTTGGGAAGTTTTCTGCCATCACCTCTGTGAACAGTTTTTTTATGTCATCTGCACTCTCTCCTCTTTCTTCATTGACTCCAATCAGTCTTATGTTATTCTTCTTTGCATCGTCTAGCAGCTGCTGGATTGATTTCTCGTGTTCTTTTACAATTTTAAAGCGATTTTTCTTTTCCTGGTCACTAATTGCAATCTTTTCTTCGATTTCTGAAATTCTATCCTCACACTGGTTCATTCTGCTGTGCAGACTTTCAGTGGAGTTTTTAATCTCCTGGAAATCTGTTTGCATCTGTTTTATGGATTCCATTTGTTTCCTATGTTGGGATTCCATCATGTTCCTCAGATCCTCTATTTTTTTATCTGTGTTCTCTCTAGATTTCTTAATCCTGTCTTGCACCATGAGCACAATCTTTTCTGTTATCTCAGTAATTATTTCTGATTTCAATTTTTCCCAGATCCTCTTTCGTTGCCAGTTCAGAGAGTCCAGGTGGTTGAGTATCAGATTGTTCCATCTCGTTTCCCTTTGGGGTTGCTTTAGGTGATCTGGAAGTCTGTTTTTGAGGCTTGTTTAAATGTCTTCTCATTTCCACGGGGTGGGGTGCTTCTGGCACCCACATGGCTCATCTTCTCTGCCCTAGGAGCTTGGGATGGCAGCAGGGGAACTTCCTTCTGGGTTCTGGGACTGGCTCAGCTTCTCTGCCCTAGGAGCTTGGGATGGCGGCGGGGGAGCTTCCTTCTGGGTGCTTATTGGTTGATTTCTTGATAACAGCCATTCTTTCTGGAGTGAGATGGAATCTCAGTATTGCTTTAATTTGCGTATCTTGAATGATCAGTGATATTGAACATTTTTTCATATATTTATTTGCTGTTTGTACTTCATCTGAGAAGTCTATTCATTTCAGATGCCTATTTTTGGATTGGGTCTTTCAATTTGGGGGATCTGATTTGTTTGAGTTCTTTATATATTGTAGATAGTAGTCCTTTGTCTGAGGAATAGCTGGCAAAATTTTTTCCCACTCTGTGGGTTGTCTCTTCATTCTGTTGGTAGTTTCTTTTCCTGTGCAAAAGCTTTTTAATAAGATAAGATCCCAGTTGTTGTTTCTTTGTGATATTTCCTGTGTGATCAGGGTTTTGTTGATAAAGTCTTTGCCTACATCAATGTCTTCAGAGTTCTACCTATTCTATCTTCCAGCAGACTTAGTGTTTCTGTTTTAATATTTAGATCTTTGATCCATTTCAATTTTAGCCTAGTGTGTGGTGATAGGTATGGATCTAGTTTCAATCTTCAGCATGTGGAAAGCCAGTTTTTTCAGCACCATTTATTGAAGAGGCTATCTGTCTTCCAGTGAAATTGCTTGGCCCCTTTGTCAAAGAGGAGGTGGCTGAGTGTGTCTGGAGTTGTTTCTGCATCTTCTAATCTGTTCCATTGATCCTCAGGTCTGTTTTCTGTGGGTTTTTTTTTTTTTTGCCAGTACCATGCTGTTTTTATCACAGTAGCTTTGTAGTAGAATTTCAAGTCAGTGATTGTGATGTCCCCTAGCTTGCCTTTGTTGCCCACAATTGCCTTTGCTATTCTAGGTCTCTTCTGGTTCCAAATGAATTTCAGGATTTTTTTTTAATTAACAGAAATAGAGAAAAAAATTCTAAAATTCATACGGAACTAGAAGAGACCCAGAATAATAAAAGGAATCCTGGGATACAAGAGCAAAGCAAGGAAAAAAAAATCACAATCCCAGACTCGAAGTTATGCTACAAAACTACAGTAATGAAAACAGTGTAATGTTGATACAAAACTGACATATAAATCAACAGAAGAAAAAAAAGGATGCAAAAACAACTCTAGGTTTATTCAGCTATCTGATCTTTGACAAAGGGGTCAAAAACATATTCTGGAGAAAAGATAGCCTCTTTAAAAGATGTTGCTGGGAAAACTGGTTATCCACATGCAGAAGGTTGAATCTAGACCCATATCTCTCCCCATGTACTAAGGTAAAATCAAAATAGATCAAAGACCCAAATGCTAAAACAGAAACACTTGATCTTCTAGAAAGCAAAATATGTTAAACTCTTGAAGACAGACATAGCCATGGACTTTCTGAACCGAACCTCAATTGCACAAAAAATAACATCAAGTATTAACAAATGGGATCATATCAAGTTAAAAAACATGTGCACAACAAAGGAAACAATGGAGTGAAGAGATAATCTGCAGAATGGGAAAAAATTTTGCCAGCTATTTCTTTAACAAAGGGCTAATATTTAGAATATATAAAGAACTCAGATCAGATCCTCTAAAATAAAAGACCCAATAAAAATGGGTCACTGAAATGAATATTCTCTGAAGAATTACAAATGGCTGATAAATATATAAAAAATGTTCAGCATCTCAGTACTTTGGAGAAATGCAAATTAAAGCAAAACTGAGATTCCAGCACTTACTCCAGTAAGAATGGTTATTGTCAAGAAATCAAATAATAAGGCTGGGGATTTAGCTCAGTGGAGCCATACCTGCCTGACAAATGAAGGGTTCTAAGTTTAATCCCTTGTACCGAAAAAAAAAAAAAAAAAAAAGAAAAGAAATCAAATAATAAAAAATGCTGGCAAGGTTCCAGGAATAGAAAGGAGCCCTTCTCCATTATTGGTAGGAATGTAAACTAGTACAATCATTATAGAAATCAGTATGAAGATTGCTCAAAAAAATAAACTAGAAATTTCAATTGACCTAGCTATTACCCTTTTAGATATCTTCTAAAGAGTTAAAAGCATCCTATTATAGTGATACATGCATACTCATATTTATAGCAGTACAACTCATAAAGCTAAATCTTGGAAGCAGCCTATATGTCCATCAACAGATGAATGGACAAAGAAAATGGGGTATTTGGAGCACATAATGGAGGACTTAATCTGCCATAAAGAAGGATAAACTTGAGTCACTTGTGGGAAAATGAATGCACCTCAAGACCATAATGTTAAGTAAAATAAATCAGATGCACAAGCTTAAATATCACATGGTTTCTGTTTTATGAGAAACCTAAAGCATAGTTAAAGAGCAAAATAAAAAATAGCTAATAGTAAATAGGGAGATAGATCTTTTGCAAAAGGGAAGTGGACCAAAAGTTGGAGGAAAGAGCTGGGATAGGAGGGAAAGAGGATAAAAACTTAAGATGTGTTATGTACGTGTACCAACTCTCCATGATGAATGTAATCATATGTACGACAAACATGTACAAATAAAAATAAAAATTAAAAGAGCTAAAAAATAAACCTCCTGTTACTGTAAATAAGAGATCCTATTGGCTCTGATATAAATGTCAGTCATAATTGTTATCTTAAAATACTATATAAAATAAATAACTAGATTATTTCATCTAGTTACTAAGCTCATCAAAATTCTAGCCTGGCTGCATTAAATCTTTTGTCATCCACAGTTCTGATTGTTCTCCAGAGCATTTACAGTCAGATTCATGGAAAAGATTCTAACAAGTACTACAGACAAATTATCTCTTCCTTTCATTATCTTTAGTAAAAATTGATATAACAAAAAAATCACATTGACATTTAAAATAAATAAATAAACAAATAAATAAATACAATGTAGGCACTAATCTCATTCACGGGGCAGAGCCCTCACTTCCCACAAGTCTTACCTCTTAATGCCATCACATTGGTGATTAGGTTTTAACATATGAATTTGGTGGGGGAAATAATCACTCAGACCTTCCCATCCCACACTCTGAAGCAGACACTTTGACTACTCGAGGTCTCTGGAAGTTTGATTGTGCTATTTTGTCTTTGGTGTCTCTCAAAGTACTTTGTTTTTTCACATATTTTGTTCTTAATTGTGTGTTTATCCTCTTTGATAATTTGTATGTGGGGGCAGGCTTGAAAGTACCAGGGGTCTTACCTTTAGAGTGGCTTCCTATAGACATCCCAGCAGGTGACCTCCTTGCTTCCTTGACAAAAGACTTTGAATGGAAACATTGCTTTCCTTTCCATCATATTGGGTACAGTGGTCAGTTTGGTTCTTTAACACACAGATATGAGTGGCAATGAGCCTTAAAACAAACACACATCCATGGGGTCTAGAAATTGGAGAAAAAGGAATCATCATAATATACATCCAGTGAAACAAAATAAAAGTTCATGGGCTGGGGATTTAGCTCAGTGGTTCCACCGCTTGCCTCACAATCTCAAGGTCCCGAGTTCGATCCCTGGTACCAAAAAAAAATTCATGTTTCCCATGTCTCTACAATAATATGGGGAGCGGTCATGCCAAGAAAACAAGTAATGAAAGCATATTACAAAAGAGTAGATATATGGTGTGGGGAGTTCCTGGTCCTTCCACTCCACCACACTAGAGCTAATAAACTGTGTATTGGGAGTTAGGGTTGGGTCCTTCCGCCACTTACCTCTTGACCTCCTCATCTCCATCCTCTCAGTGGTCTCCACAAACAGTAGCCAAACCTACTCTGTCCCGAGTGAGTCTCATTTTAGTGGATCCCCACTTCATGTCCCAGCCTCAGACCTAGTCCCTATCTCCTGTCCTCTCTAGCCCACAGAGTGTGGAGGCCCTGCCCCAGGGTCCAGCAGAGCCTGTTTCCCTCTGCCTGCTATCATTGTTTCTGTGTTTGAAAGCAGCTGAGAGTGTCTTGTTATCATACTGCTGAAGCTAGCAATTAGACTTTCACAGGCTCACTCCCCCAGGACATAGCCACTTGTCCTACCTAGAGAGGATGTGGAAATCCTGAAAATGCCGCCCTGAAATAAAACCTGCAGTGGTATCTTATCTGCAATCTAGCTGATAACATTCTTAATTCAGTATAGTTGCAGGTTGGGGATTATGATATCCCCTGCCATGTCTCTGTTACCTAGAACTGCAAAGCTACTGTGATAAAAAACAGCATGGTACGGGCAAAGAAACAAACTTGAGGACCAGTGGAACCGATTAGAAGATGCAGAAACAACGCCAGACACACTCAGCCATCTCACCTTCGATAAAGGAGCCAAATACCCTCACTGGAGGAAAGATAGCCTCTTTAATAAATGGTGCTGGAAAAATTGGCTTTCAACTTGCCAAAGATTAAAACTAGACCTATATCTCTCACCATGCACTAAACTAAAATCAAAATGGATTAAAGATCTAAATATTAAAATAGAAACTCTGAACCAGTTGGAACAGAGGTTAGGTAGAACTCTTGAAGATATCAGTATAGGAAAAGATTTTATGAACAAAACCTCAGTTGCCCGTGAACTAGCACAAACAATCAACAAGTGGGATCTCTTCCTATTAAAAACAATCTGCACAGCAAGAGAAACCACCAGCAGTGTGAAGAGACAACCCACAATGTGGGAAAAAATCTTCACCTGCTCTTCCTCAGAAAAAGTCTACTATCTCGAATCTATAAAGAACTTAAAAAGATCAGACCTCCCAAATTTAAAGACCCAATCCAAAAATGGGCATCTGAAATGAACAGACATTTCTCAGACAAAGAAGTAGAAATAGCAAATGAATACATGAAAAAATGTTCAACATCACTGGTCATTCGAGAGATGCAAATGAAAACAATGCTGAGATTCCACTTCACTCCAGAAAGAATGGCTGCTATCATGAAATCAACCAAGAACAAATGCTGGCAGGGCTGTGGGGAAAGAGGAACCCTGCTCCACTGCTGGTGGGAGTGTAGACTGGTGCAACCACTGTGGAAATCAGTATGGAGATACCTCAAAGAACTAGGACTGGAAGTCCCATTTGACCCCGCTATTCCACTGCTGGGGATCTTCCCCAAAGAATTAAAAGAATCATAGCACAGTGATATATGTGCACCCATGTTCATAGCAGCACAGTTTGTGATAGCTAAAACTTGGAAACAGCCCAAATGCCCATCAACTGGAGACTCGATAAAGAAAATGTGGGTTTTTAAAAAATAAAATGGAGTACTACTCAGTCATAAAAAATGAGAAATTAGAGACATTTATAGCTAAGTGGATGCACATTGAGGCAATTCTCTTAAGTGAAATAAATAGGACACACATGAATAAATACCAAATAGTTTCTCTGGTGTGAGAAACTGAAAGTGTAAATAAGGACTAAATGTAGAATGGGTAATGTGAAATAGGAAGAAAAGGGGCAAAGGGGAAGGAAGTGGGAGGGCTAGGGGAAAGGATAGAAGGGAATGGGATTAATATGAGAAAATGGAAAAATAGGAACAAAATCTTTTAAATAAGGAGGAATGGAGGGTTTGAAAGGAGGGCTGGGCAAGGGTGAAAAATAAGAACCAAGAGAGATTATGTAAAGGTGCAAATTTCCAAGGATGAATGTCATTATATTGTATACCTAAAATGTACCAATGATTAGAATGAACAATCAATAATGTAAAATAGGAAGAAAAGGTCCAAAGGGGTAGGGGTAGTGGGAGGGGCAGGGGAAAGGAAAGAAGGGAAAGGAAAAATGCCGAGAAATGGAAAAAATGGAAATAAAGTCTATGTAAATAGGGAAGGGTGGAGGGGGTGAAGGGAGGGCAAGGAATGGGGAAAAAATAAGAACCAAGATGCATTATGTGAAGGTACAATTCCCAATGAGAAATGTAATTGTGTTGTATACCTACAATGTACCAATAAAAGAATTTAATGAAAAAAAAAATTCTTCCTTCAGATAAAAGACAATTACTGGACAAGCCACCAGGGGGCAAAGTTACTCTACTTTAGTAAATACCAATTGCTTCTTAATAGGAAAATATTCATGGAGAATATACATGAACCATAGACACAGATAAAAATCACCGGATATCTAGTATTCCAGATAACCACCCACATCATTATGGCATTTTGTTTACATTAGTTTTCCGTCTACCTAAATGCAAACAAAAACTTTTAAATGGAGTATTTACTTGCGTAGTATCTTATTTCTACTTTGAAACAAAATCCTGTGAAGATCTTCCCGAGGTATTAAATATTTTCCTATGCCACTATTTTCTAATGTCTAATTTTTATAAAAACATAGACAAGTTGGGTGTGGTAGTTCACACCTATAATTCCACTTACTCAAGTAGTCGAGAGGCAAAGTTTGAAAGTTTCAGGCCAGTGTGGACAAGTAAGCAAGACCCTATCTCTAAATAATTTTTTTAAAAAAGAAGCCAGGCATGATGGCACATGTTTTTAATCCCAGCACTCTGGGAGACTGAAGCAAGAAGATCGCGAGTTCCAGGCCAGCCTGGGCAATTTAGCAACTTAGTGAAGTGAGACCATCTCAAAATAAAAAATAAATAACAGCTGGGGATCGAGCTCAGCGTGAAGGCCTGGGGTTCAATCTCAATAGACACAGGATAAACACACATAAAAACAAACAAAATCATGGACATATACTTCATCATAGTTCGATTGTTTTACACATCATTGATGAACTCCTTAGCTTAGATAATGCCTGACTAACAGAGGAATTGCTGGTTTAAAAGCAATATACTTCTTTTAGGTTTCGGACATGGATTGTTTTGTTTTTTTTTTTTGAGTCAACATGATGGGTTTATTGTTTGCTTTGGGGTTGTTTTTTGGTTGGTTGGTTGGTTTTGGAGGTGGGGGTGTTTGCTTTTGGCCTTAACTTTTCTTTTTTTCTTTTGGCCTTAACTTTTCTGCTGAGCTCAGATGTCATACTCATGATAATTATTTGGTAAAGCTAATAGCAAGGAGAGCGGTATGTTTATTGTGCTACAGATTCACTGGCAGATGAAAGTTGACATCAGTCCTCTTGACTGGGACACCGTAGATGCTCATTGTCAAAGGAGTCTCTGGGGAAGGAGTAATGTCTTCTGGAAATTAGTATTTTATGTGACTGAATAGCTGCATGACCTTTAACCCAATGGACCCAACAAGGCAGGCAGTGTACACGGGCAGAACACCGAAGTCCAAGCCCCAGAGAAGAGGGGACACTGGCTCCACACCACCATGTATGTGCATCTACTATCACTGCTGATGAAAATGTGCTCAATGCCATTTAGTGGCTGTGTTACAGTAGGCCCTTAATAAATAAATACCTCTTGAGTGTGGTTCTAAAAGAGGCCATATGGGGAGAAAGCCGTCGCCTCAGATTCCCCCCTCAGGGCAGTGGGACAACAGTGGGACTTAATGCTACTGAAGTGCAATTTAAACAAGGCAGGAACAGTGAGGTGTGCTTTGACACAGCCAAGATCACACAGCCATTCTGTATTTGGGTTTGTGGCACTCCTGGTCGTTACCAGTTCCTTACTTCCAGCAAGTGGATATCACCATTGATGGCCACTGTGTCGATGCTGCCCAGGTCCAGAAATCTGTGCTTGTTCTCCAGGCTGTGTGCTCCATTGATTGCAACCTTGAAATCTCTAGGATCACAATAAATTATCATCTCAAAGTACATCCCAGGACTGAATGGGAAGAAGGTAATATTTCTCTCTTCTTCTCCCCAGGCATCATTAAGAAAAGAATTTCTTACAAATGCTTTAATATTCAGGCATGGGTTCAAGTGTAGAGCAATATCCTTTGATTTTCCTGCTATTAGATCAGCATTAAAGCTTTTGGCCTTCATATTCACTTCTCCTTTAATGACAACAGTTCATCCAGGGCCCATGGGGGAATTCAACCTTGCTTCGCAGGGCAGGGTAAACTGTGAAATGCCAGACTTTTGTACATTTTCTCTATTTATGTTTGTCAGTCCTAGAGTAGATGCTTGGGTACTTTGTAAATCCGAGCTGAATCTAAAGCCAACTGAGTGAACATTCACGTGGTCATAAACGCCTAGTGTGTCTATTTTCTCTAGCTTAATCCTGTGGGCATAGAGCAGAGTATGTTTTCCATTCACAGCCACCTGGAATTTGTCCTTCAGCACCATGATCACAATTTCCAAAGATTTTTCTTTTTGGAAGGGCATGTCATAGGTGATCTCTTCCCATCCCCACCTTTCATTTGTCAGAGTGTGCAGACAATGTAGTTGCCCTGCTTGAAGTCGGGGGGTTGAAGTGAAAGGCCACATTGGCCCGGGGCTTCATGCTGCTGCCACACTGCAGGCCCACCTGGAATCGCTCAGCACGATTAGGAACATGGCCACGGATGACAATCAAGGATCCAGGCTCCAACTGCTCAGAAATGGTGCCAACATAGGGGATGGTTGGGTTATGGATGACATTTTGAAGGTTAAGGATAACATAATTCTTTTCCAAGTTAGTGTAGATTTTGTTGATTGGAATCTCTTTTCAGTGAGTAAGATTTTAACTATGTTCCATTTAAAGGTTATCCAGATTATTTGCCCTCGGCCAGAGCTGTCCAGGGAAGAGTAGGACTCCTGACGACCTCATTTTCCTGGCTCACCTCTGGCAGACGGACATGTATTGTTAAGGTGTTTTCCAGAGTGACAACTACACTGTCCCCAGAAGGAAAAGGAAATGCTGCTGTGGCTCTCTCATTTGCGATATTGTTCATATCTTTTAAAATCAGTGTCAATTTGACAGGTAACATGGCATCATAGTTGTTTTAAGTTATAAACTCCTCAACATTCAAATGTAAAGGGAATGTGAGCAAATTTTTGTTGTCATGTTTTTGTTGTTGTTCTCCTCAATCTCGTATTCTAGGGAGATGAGGCCGAGAGAAAAACAAAATAAACTGAGAGACCAATTGTTAGAGATTGGGTGAAGTGTTGCAGAGGAACGAAACGAGATAACTCAGGACAGATAGTAAAATGCATGCTCACTGGATATGGAGAGGTTAAATGATGTTTTCCCTATGCTCATCAGCTACTGTACTTCTTTGTTAACTTTGGTAGAGTAAGGGGTGGGAGTGAAGGGAAACTGATCCGAAGTTTGCTGCTGTAGTAATAATGTCCTACATCTGGCAAAGGGGGCACTGAAATCCTACATTACTCCTCTGACTCATAACTCTGAACCACTGAAGTGGCCTTGTACTAGTGGGAGATCTATTTCCGATGTCAACACACAGTGGGTGTGTACATATTCTCTCTCTCTCTCTCTCTCTGAAACATACACCAGTGTAAGCCTTATGATGAGAACAGTCAGAGAGAGATGATCATCCCCAGTCCTTGAGCAAAAGCCCTGACCCTCCTCTTTCTTTCCTCACACAGGGCCCATCAAAGCATATGATTCTAAATGCAGTACATGTTCTCACTGTAGAGCACTTGTAATAAGCAAGGACGTCATCCAGACTCAAAAATATATTCCTTACACTCACACAACTGGTATAACAGTCGCAAGGACCTGAGTTCGATCCCGGGTACCAAAAAAAAAGAAAAAAAAAAAAACAGAGACAACTGGTATAACAGTAATGGCTACATTTTGTTTTATACCGCCTTACTAAAGATTAGCTTTGCTTTGAAAAATGGTCCCCTTTTTTTCCCTTTGCTAAGCATTGTAACTTCTAAAGAAAAACCTTTAAATGGCTCAAATATTAACTACTAGAATCAACTATTCCGGGAATAGGGAACAAAGAAGGGGGAAAACCACATTGCTTCCCAGACCTCCTAATCAATCATTTTTCTTTAGTTTTTCAGAACCTGGAATACCTGGTGGTTTTCAAATATCATCAAAGTGTGGGCCAGAACCTTGCTAATCTTGTACTTTAATTAAAAGAATAATGTTTAATTTGAAGGAAAATAATGTTTATCTAAAGGGTCATTAGGACTGGCCCAGGAGACAAGGTTCACTTATAATCACAAGAATTTGAACTAAAGTTCCTAGGGCAGAGAAGGTGAGCCCGTCCCAGCACCCAGAAGGAAGCTCCCCATCTCCATCCCAGGCTCCTAGGGCAGAGAAGATGAGCCGGTCCCAGCACCCGGAAGGAAGCTCCCCGCCTCCATCCCAGGCTCCTAGGGCAGAGAAGCTCAGCTGGTCCCAGCACCTGGAAGGAAGCTCCCCGCCTCCATCCCAGGCTCCTAGGGCAGAGAAGCTGAGCTGGTCCCACCACCTGGAAGGAAGCTCCCCGCCTCCATCCCAGGCTCCTAGGGCAGAAAAGCTGAGCCGGTCCCAGTACCTGGAAGGAAGTTCCCCTGCTGCCATCCCAAGCTCCTAGGGCAGAGAAGATGAGCCATGTGGGTGCCAGAAGCACCCCACCCCGTGGAAATGAGAAGACATTTAAACAAGCCTCAAAAACAGACTTCCAGATCACCTAAAGCAACCCCAAAGGGAAACGAGATGGAACAATCTGATACTCAACCACCTGGACTCTCTGAACTGGCAACGAAAGAGGATCTGGGAAAAATTGAAATCAGAAATAATTACTGAGATAACAGAAAAGATTGTGCTCATGGTGCAAGATAGGATTAAGAAATCTAGAGAGAACACAGATAAAAAAATAGAGGATCTGAGGAACATGATGGAATCCCAACATAGGAAACAAATGGAATCCATAAAACAGATGCAAACAGATTTCCAGGAGATTAAAAACTCCACTGAAAGTCTGCACAGCAGAATGAACCAGTGTGAGGATAGAATTTCAGAAATCGAAGAAAAGATTGCAATTAGTGACCAGGAAAAGAAAAATCGCTTTAAAATTGTAAAAGAACACGAGAAATCAATCCAGCAGCTGCTAGACGATGCAAAGAAGAATAACATAAGACTGATTGGAGTCAATGAAGAAAGAGGAGAGAGTGCAGATGACATAAAAAAAACTGTTCACAGAGGTGATGGCAGAAAACTTCCCAAGCAGGGGAAAAGAACTTGACATACAGATAAGTGAGGCATATAGGACTCCAGCTAGCCTTGATCAAAAAAAAATCTACACATAGGCATATAATAGTTAGGATTCCAGAAATCCAACAGAAGAACAAAATTCTACAAGCAGTGAGAGAAAAGAAATAAATCACATACAAAGGAAAGCCCATCAGAATCACACAGACTTCTCAATGCAAACCCTCAAGGCAAGAAGAGCTGGGAGTGATGTATTTCAAGCCCTAAAGGAAAACAGCCTCCAACCCAGATTGATGTACCCTGCAAAACTATCTTTCAAAATTGATGGAGAAATAAGATACTTTCATGATAAAGAGCACCTCAGGAACTTCATGAATATCAAACTGGCACTCCAAAAAAGTTTAGACAATACCCTAGGAAATGACAATGAGGATCACAACCCCAGGAAACCCAGCAGAATGAGTCCATTGGGCGTGACAAATTAAACACAAAGGGGGAGAATCCAACAAAAAGAAAAAGTCATGACAAGGCTTTTAAAACTTTTAACTTCATCTCCCTAATGAGTGTATAATTCAGTCTTGTTATTGTACTGATTAGTACTTCTCTGATTCTAGAGTTACACACCTTTCCTTGTGCTATACTGGCTATTTTTCATCTTCTCATGTCTACTTTTCAATTGGGTTGTCTATTAATGAGCTCTAAGAATTCTTTATATATTCTGGTCACAGGTTATATGCATTGTAAATATGGTCTGTTTCAGGACTACTTTTCATTTTAATGATGTCATTTAAAGTTCTAAATTTTGATGGAATCTCATTTATCAATTTTTTTTCTTTTATACATCATGTTTTTTGTATCCTAGGTAGTTCTCACCTACCCTGAATCCATAAACATTTTCCCTTATAATTTCTTCTTAAAGTTTTATACCTTTAGGCTTTCATATTTGCATTCATAGATCCCTTCAACTTATTTTCATGTATGGAAATAAAGGGTTGAGGTTAATTTTTTTATATAAAAAAAATCTGGTGATCCCAGGTGTTCTAGTGCCATTTGCTGAAAACACTATCTCTTCCTCAGCTCTTGAATTGAGTTTATATTCTATAAAATGCTAATGTTAAATAATCTTTCAAAAATCAGTGGACCATATATGTGTGGTTCTATTTCTAGATTCTCTGTTTTATTCAAATGATCTATATATCTTTCCTTACACCAACACCGCCTTGATTACTGTAGATTTAGAAGAAGTCTTAAAATTAGGAACTAAACGTCTTCCAACACTGTTTTTTTTATTTATTTACTTTTTAACTTTTCTAGGTCCTTTGTACTCCTACATAACTTTTAAATTTCAATATCCAATTCTTCATTTATAGCAAGTATACCAACCTGAATTTTTATATATACCTTGTGTTTTCTAATCCTACTAAATTCAAACATAAGTTCTAGGGGCTCCTAGAGATTTCTTAGTATTTTCTCTGTAGATGATCATTTCATCTACATATAAAGATTTTGCTTCTACCTTGCCAATCCTATCCTAATTGTGTCATTTTTTTGCCAGACTATTTTGGTGGGGCCTAGGTTTCAAAGTTTAATGGACAGATAAAGAGTAAGCATATCTGCCCTTGTTCCCCACCTTAAGGAGAAAGCATTGTATCTTCTCCATTCATATAAGGTGTTCTCATTGGAAGTATGGAGTACATGTCTTTGATCTGTTGAGAAGGTTCTGTTCTACTTCTAGTCTCCTGGTAGCTTTTACCATGAACAGCTGTAGAATTTAGTCCAATACTTTTTCTCCAACTAGTGACAGGATCATATGGCTTTTTCCTTTCCTCTGTTCAAATGATGACTTTTGGGGGTGGATCTTCCAATGCTGAACCAACACTGCCATCCCTATAACAAAACCACTTTCTATATCCTGCCAGATCTGAACAGCCCCTCCATCTTAAATTCATTCTCACCCACTCTTGTCTCCCAACTATTGGCTTCTGAGTGGTGAGCAAAATGACATTGGGTCCAGTATCAGTCATTGCCACTACTCTTTTCTGAATTCCTAAGTATCCAGGAGACAGGGTGAGGTCTGGGTGTTAACTGCACCCTTGGGACAGTTCCTCCAACATGAATTATGTTTTTTTTAAATTCATTAATTTAATTGGTACATTTTAGGTATATCATATAATGACATTCATCATTGAGAACTTGTACCTTTACATGATGTATCTTGGTTCTTATTTTTTCCCCATTCCCCTGCCCTCCCTTCAACCCCTCCATCCTCCCTATTTACAAAGACTTTTATTCCATTTTTTTCCATTTCTCATATTTTTTCCTTTCTCTTCTTTCCTTTCCCCTATCCCTCCCACTTCCCCTTCCCCTTTGGAGCTTTTCTTCCTATTTCACATTATTTATTATTCCTTTTGATCCTTATTTACACTTTCAGTTTCTCACACCAGAGAAACTATTCAGTATTTACACATGTGTGTCCTATTTATTTCGCCTAAGTGTATGGCCTCATTGTGCATCCATTTAGCTATAAATGTCTCTAGTTTCTCACTCTTCATGGCTGTGTAGTGCTCTATCTTATAAAAACCACATTTTCTTTATCCAGTCTCCACTTGATGGGGAATCGGGCTATTTCCAAGTCTTAGCTATTACAAACTGTGATGCTATGAACATGGGGGCACATGTATCACTGTTGTCTGATTCTTTTAGTTCTTTTGGGAAGATACCCAGCAGGGGAATAGGTGGGTTAAATGGGACCTCTAGCCCTAGTTTTTTGAGGTATCTCCATACTGATTTCCACAGTGGTTGGACCAGTCTTCATTCTTACTAACAATGGAAAAGCGTTCCTTTCTCCCCACAACCCCATCAGCATTTGTTGTTGGTTGATTTCTTGATAGCAACCATTCTTTCTGGAGTGAGGTGGAATCTCAGTATTGTTTTTATTTGCATCTCTCGAATGACCAGTGATGTTGAACATTTTTTCATATGTTGATTTGCTGCTTTTACTTCTTTGAGAAATGTCTGTTCATTTCAGATGCCCATTTTTGAATTGAGTCTTTAAATTTGGCAGGTCTGATTTTTCAAAATTTCTTTATACTTTCTAGATAGTTGTACTTTGAGGAACAGCTGGTAAAATTTTTTTCCCACATTGTGGGTTGCCTCTTCACACTATTGGTGGTTTTTCTTGATGTGCAGAAGCTTTTTAATAATACAAGATCCCAGTTGTCAATTATTTATTTATTTATTTATTTATTGGTACCAGAGATCGAACTCAGGACCTATCGCTTCAATCCCTGGCCCCCAGTGGTTGATTGTTGAATTATGTTTAGTACCACATCTGTCATTCTAGAGTGGCATCGGATCTGGAAGCACTCATTAAGGAGTCTCCAAGGGCCAGTGATGTAGCTCAGTGGCACTGTGCCTACTTGGCAAGAGCAAGGTCTTGAGTTTGATTCCTGGTACAAAAAAAAAAATAAGTCTTTAAGCCGGGATGATGGCACATACCTGTGATTCCAGCAATTGGGAGGCAGAGGCCAGATCAGAGTTTGAGGCCAGTCTATGCCAAATTACCAGTTCAAGGTCAACCTGGACTAATGAGATCCTGTCTCAAAAAAAAAAAAAGTAAACACATACAGTCTTTTAAAAAGGGCTTCAAAACAACTTCATGATAACAATAGTGAAAGTACTTGTAGGTGCAGAGAAAACATGGATCCAATCTACCCAGTTAATCCATTAAGTGCATCACTTTCCTTCCTCTTTTCATGTGCCACAAGGCTTCTTTGTGACATTTGAATGACACAGTGGCACCTAGAAGAGGTGGGTACATGTAGCTATTGGACATAGACCATGAGGCTTTAGTGGGATATGACACAAGGCACAAACCCACAAGACAGTGCTAATGGGCTCAGTTGGCCAAGATGGACAGGATTGTGCTCCTGGGATGGGAAGCCCAAGGCCGTGGTTCAGAATAGGCAGGGCCCACATTCTTTCCTTCCCCTTAGGCCTGTTCATTCACACAGGCTCCTATACAACAGAGTTATAGTGAAATGGACATGCTAAACAAAACCTCTTTGCCTGGGAGCAAGGATTTAGAACATGGAGCTAAACCACTGGTGCCTGTGCATTGGGAAGGGCACATACCTACCCCTGCGCCTTGCTGCCCTGAGGCTGGCTTGCAGACTATCTGCATGAAGCTGGGGCTCGGGACCACCTCTGCTATCCTGCAACTGGGAGTCACTGCCCTGCTTTTGGCAGGGCGCGGGAGAGCACAGCCCCAGAGTGACTTTTCCTGAGTAGCAGATCCACATAGAAAGTCAGGATTGGCCAGGGCAGCTTGGGGAAGAAAAAAGCCTTCCTGGCTTTGCCTCATGCTCCGCAGTTCTGATTACTGTGTGGTTCAGGGGATCCCGGATTCACCAGATGCCAGCTTACATCATAGATGAGTGAAAAGTGCATCTAAATAGCCCAATGCAAGAGATATTGTGTGAATGTTTATGTACTCCCTGTATGGAAAATTGTTTTCCATGTATAGCAGCAATAGACGCGGAAAATGAACACATAAATTACATTCAATCAGGTAAAAATTCAAAATTTATGTTTGTGGAAGAAATTATTCACATGTAAAATGAATGAGGAATAGATATTAACCAAATATCAAAATGGTTACTGTGCTTCATACATAAATGTTCACAGAAATATTCAAGTAAAACAATGACACACCAATTAAGGAAAGTCTGCACAGGATATAAACAAATAATCTAGCTAACACGAAGAAATGAATAAACACCAAACATATGGAAAAGGATCAACCTTAGTAGTAAATAAGTAAAAATAATAAGTAAACAAAGAAAAATAAATGCAACATTGGCTCCCAAAGTGCCATTTCTTTCTGGGTTGGGAAATTAAAAAAAAACAACCCAGTAACAATGGTGAAGATATAATGAAATGAGCATTTTCATATATAGCTAGAAGGGGTATAAATAGGTAAAAATGTCCTGGAAAACAATTTGGTAATCATTCAGAAAATCAAAGGTGGCCTGGTATTACCTTCCTCCTGTTAATTTGATTTTTTTTTTCTTCAGTATTTATGCTTCCATTACATTGGGTTTTTTTTTGTTTTTTTATTTGTACCAGGGATCAAACTCAGGTCCTTGCGCTTGTGCAGCAGGTGACAAAACCCCTGAGCTAAATCCCCGGCCCTCCATTTCATTGTTTTTAACAATTAAACTGCCACCTCATTACTCTTAAGAGCAGTATAATGAAACATACATACATTTAGAATTATGTTCATCATAGCTTCAAAGGTTTCCCTGAAATAAGCCTGCGATTCACATCTTTTTCCTTAAGAGAAGAAATGCTAACAGTAATTTTTTCTTTTACCCAAACACCCTCGCTCAAACAATTAAATGATAAATAGAAGTCTAATGCCACTTAAAAATTTGGTGTCTGCTACAAGACATTCATCTGATATGCCTCCCTGCATAATATGTTTATTAAGCCTAACAAATCATTTTTAAAGCCTATAGGAATTCTCTTTTCTTTTTTTTTTGCTTGTCCACTGGAGACACATTGGTTTCTGAATTTTATTTAAAAAAGAGATGAATTAATGATATTTAATGAAATTTGTCATGTTTAATTCCATGGAAAGGATATTTCAAAGCTCTTTTTCTGTTACTCTCTGAAGTATCACATTTTTTTTTGTATTAAATTCTTTTATTGGTACACTGTAGATATACAACACAATTACATTTCTCATGGGGAATTGTACCTTTACATAATGCATCTTGGTTCTTATTTTTTCCCCATTCCTAGCCCTCCCTTCAGCCCCTCCACCCTTCCCTATTTACAAAGACTTTATTTCCATTTTTTCCATTTCTCAGCATTTTTCCTTTCCCTTCTTTCCTTTCCCCTGCCCCTCCCACTACCCCTACCCCTTTGGACCTTTTCTTCCTATTTTACATTATCGATTATTCATTCTAATCATTGGTACATTTTAGGTATACAATATAATGCCATTCATCATTGGAAATTTGCACCTTTACATAGTCTCTCTTGGTTCTTATTTTTCACCCTTGACCAGCCCTCCCTTCAAACCCTCCAGTCCTCCTTATTTAAAAGATTTTGTTCCTATTTTTCCATTTTCTCATATTAATGCCATTCCCTTCTATCCCTTCCCCTAGCCCTCCCACTTCCTTCCCCTTTGCCCCTTTTCTTCCTATTTCACATTACCCATTCTACATTTAGTCCTTATTTACACTTTCAGTTTCTCACACCAGAGAAACTATTCGGTATTTACACATCTGTGTCCTATTTACTTCACTTAAGAGTATCGCCTCAATGTGCATCCACTTAGCTATAAATGTCTCTAATTTCTCATTTTTTATGGCTGAGTAGTACTCCATTTTATGAAAAAACCACATTTTCTTTATCGAGTCTCCAGTTGATGGGCATTTGGGCTGTTTCCAAGTTTTAGCTATCACAAACTATGCTGCTATGAACATGGGCACACATATATCACTGTGGTATGATTCTTTTAATCCTTTGGGGAAGATCCCCAGCAGTGGAATAGCAGGGTCAAATGGGACTTCCAGTCCTAGTTCTTTGAGGTATCTCCATACTGATTTCCACAGTGCTTGCACCAGTCTACACTCCCACCAGCAGTGGAGCAGGGTTCCTCTTTCCCCACAGCCCCACCAGCATTTTTCTTGGTTGATTTCATGATAGCACCCATTATTTCTGGAGTGAAGTGGAATCTTAGTATTGTTTTCATTCGCATCTCTCGAATGACCAGTGATGTTGAACATTTTTTCATGTATTTATTTGCTGTTTCTACTTCTTTGTCTGAGAAATGTCTGTTCATTTCAGATGCCCATTTTTGGATTGGGTCTTTAAGTTTGGGAGGTCTGATCATTTTAAGTTCTTTATAGATTCGAGATAGTAGACCTTTGTCTGAGGAAGAGCAGGTGAAGATTTTTTCCCACATTGTGGGTTGTCTCTTCACACTGCTGGTGATTTCTCTTGCTGGGCAGAAGCCTTTTAATGAGAAGAGATCCCACTTGTTGATTGTTTGTGCTAGTTCATGGGCAACTGAGGTTTTGTTCATAAAATCTTTTCCTACACCGATGTCTTCAAGGGTTCTACCTAACCTCTGTTGCAACTGGTTCAGAGTTTATATTTTAATATTTAGATCTTTAGTCCATTTTGATTTTAGTTTAGTGCATGGTGAGAGATACAGGTCTAGTTTTAGTCTTTGGCAAGTTGAAGCCCAATTTTTCCAGCACCATTTATTAAAGAGGCTATGTTTCCTCCAGTGAGGGTGTTTGGCTCCTTTATCGAAGATGAGATGGCTGAGTGTGTCTGGCGTTGTTTCTGCATCATCCAATCTGTTCCACTGGTCCTCAAGTCTGTTTCTTTGCCAGTACCATGCTGTTTTTATCACAGTAGCTTTGTAGTATAGTTGCAGGCTGGGGATTGTGATACCCCCTGGCATGTCTCTGTTACCTAGAATTGCTTTTGCTATTCTGGGTCTCTTCTTGTTCCAAATGAATTTTTGGATTGTTTTCTCGAGGCCTATGAATGGATCTCAGATGGAATTGCATTAAATCCATATAGCAGTTTTGGAAGTATGGCCATTTTCACTATATTAATCCTTCTTACCCAGGAGCAGTGGATGTCCATTTTCTGATATCATCTTCAATCTCTCTTTTCAGAGTGCCATAGTTTTCAGAGAAGAGGTCTTTGATTTCTTTCGTTAGGATGATTCCTAGGTATTTCAGTTTTTCGGATGCTATTTTGAAAGGAATTATTTGCCATATTTCTCTCTCAGTGAGTCTGTCATTGGTGTAGAGGAAAGCTATTGATTTTTTTGTGTTGATCTAGTAACCAGCTACTTCACTGAATTTGGTTATTAAGTCTAGAAGACTTTTGGTGGAGTTCTTGGGGTCTTCTATATAGAGTATCATGTCATCTGCAAATAATGAAAATTTGACTTCTTCATTTCCTATCTTTATTCCTTTTCTTTCTTTCTCTTGTCTAATTGCCGTGGCTAATGTTTCCAGAACTATATTGAACAAGAGTGGTGATAGTGGACATCCTTGTCTTGTTCCTGATTTGAGTGTGAAGGATTTCAGTTTTTGACCATTTAGTATGATATTGGCTGTTGGTTTTTCATAGATGGCTTCTATCAGTTTGAGGTAGAGACCATCTATTCCAATTTTTTGTAGGGTTTTTATCATAACTGCATGTTGGATTTTGTCAAATGCTTTTTCTGCATGTATGGAGATAATGATATGATTTTTGTCCTTGGCTCTATTGATATACTGTATTACATTGATTGATTTGCATATATTGAACCATCCCTGCATCCCTGGGATGAATCCCACTTGATCAGGGTGTATGATCTTCCTGATGATCTTCTGCATTCTGTTTGCCATTATCTTATTAAAGATTTTTTCATCTATGTTCATTAGTGAGATTGGCCTATAGTTCTCTTTTTCAGTTGGGTCTTTCTCTGCTTTGGGGATCAAAGTGATGCTAGCTTCCAGGAATGAATTTGGGAGTATTGCTTCCTTTTCAATTTCATTGAAGAGTTTAAACAGTAGTGGCAGCAGTTCCTCTCTAAATGTCTTGTAGAATTCAGCAGTGAAGCCATCAGGGCCTGGGCTTTTCTTAGTTGATAAGTTTTAATTATGCTTTCAATTTCATTGGTTCATATTTGGTTGTTTTGAATTTTTAGGTCTTCTTCATTCAACTTTGGTAGTTCATATGTACCTAGGAATCTGTCCATTTCTTCTGTGTTGTCCATCTTATTGGCATATAGGTTCTGGAAGTAGGTATTGATGATCCTCTGGATTTGTGCTGGGTCTGTTGTCATTTCACCCTTTTCATTCCTAATTGCATGGATTTGGGCCTTTTCTTTCCTTTTGCTGACAAGGTTGGCTAAAGGTTTGTCAATTTTGTTGATTCTTTCAAAGAACCAACTCTTGGCTTCATTGATTTTTTGTATCATTCTCTTAGTCTCAATTGCATTGATTTCTCCTCTGACCTTTATAATTTCCTCCCTTGTGTGAGCTTTGGGGCTGTCCTGCTCATCTTTTTCTAGAAGTTTGAGGTTCAGCATCAGGTTGTTTAATTGGGCTTGTTCTGTTTTCCTAATATGCGTAGTCACTGCTATGAATTTCCCTCGTAAGACTGCTTTCATTGTGTCCCATAGATTCTGATAGGTTGTATTGTCATTGTCATTTAATTGAAGGAAGTGTCTGATTTCTTCTTTAATTTCCCCTGTGACCCATTGGTTATTCAGAAGTGTGTTGTACAATTTCCATGTGTTTAGGAAATTTTTTGAGTTTCTTTTGCTGTGGATCTCTAATTTCATTGCAGTATGGTCTGATAATATACAGGGGATAACTTCCATTCCTTTGCACTTACTTAAACATGTTCTATGTGTGAGTATGTGGTCTATTTTGGAGAATGACCCATGTGCAGCTGAGAAGAATGTGTATCCTGATTTTGTGGGGTGGAAGACTCTGTAAACATCTGTTAAGTTCATTTGTTCAAGAGTTCGATTGAGTTCTAGTATTTCATTACTTATTTTTAGTCTAGTTGATCTATCTATTTGTGACAGTGGGGTGTTCAGGTCCCCCACTACAATTGTATTAGTGCATATATGACTTTTCATGTCCGTTAGTATTTGTTTTATATAGTTGGGTGCACTAGTGTTTGGTGCATAGATATTTATGATTGTCATCTCTTCCTCTTGGATTCTTTCCTTTACAAGGATGTAGTGTTCTTCTTTGTCTCTCTTAATCAGTGTTGGTTTGAAATCTATTTGATCTGCAAAGAGGATAGCTATTCCTGCCTTTTTTCGGGTTCCCGTTGCATGGAGTATTATTTTCCACCCTTTAACTTTCAGTCTATGAGTTTCCTTTTGAATTAAGTGTGTTTCTTGTATGCAGCATATTGTTGGATTTTGCTTCTTGACCCATTCTGCCAGTCTATTTCTTTTGATTGGTGAATTGAGACCATTAACGTTGATTGTTATAACTGAAATGTATTGACTTGTTATCGCCATGACTTTTTCTTTTTGTTGGGTTCTCCCCCTTTCCATTTAATTTCTTGTCATGCCAGATGGGTTCATTCTGCTTTGCTTCCTGGGGTTGTGATCCTCAATGTCTGTTCCTAGGCTATTGTGTAAAATTCTTTGGAGTGCTGGTTTGGTATTCATGAAGTTCCTAAGGTGCTCTTTGTCATGAAAGTATCTTATTTCTTCATCCAGTTTGAAAGATAGTTTTCAGGGTACATCAATCTGGGTCGAAGGTTGTTTTCTTTTAGGGCTTGGAATATGTCACTCCAAGCTCTTCTTGCCTTGATTGTTTGTGTTGAGAAGTCTGCTGTGATTCTGATGGGCTTTCCTTTGGATGTGATTTGTTTGTTTCTTTTCTCTGACTGCTTGTAGAACTTTGTTCTTCTGTTGAGTTTCTGGAATCTTAACAATTATATGCCTATGTGTAGGTTTTTTTTGATCAAGGCTATTTGGAGTCCTATATGCCTCACTTATCTGTATGTCAAGCTCTTTTCCCCTGCTTGGGAAGTTTTCTGCCATTATTTCTGTGAAAAGATTTTTTATGTCATCTGCACTCTCTCCTGTTTCTTCATTGAGCCCAATCAGTCTTATATTAGTCTTCTTTGCATCATCTGGCAGCTGCTGGATTGATTTCTCATGTTCCCTTATAATTTTGAAGCAATTTTTCTTTTCCTGGTCACTAATTTCAATCTTATCTTCTATATCTGAAATTCTGTCCTCACATTGGCTCATTCTGCTGTGTAGACTTTCAATGGAGATTTTCATGCCCTGGAAATCTATTTGCATCTGTTTTATGGATTCCATTTGTTTCTTATGTTGGGATTCCATCCTGTTCCTCAGCTCCTCTCTAGATTTATTAATCATGTCTTGCACTAGGGGCACAATTTCTCCTGTTATCTGAGAAATTATTTCTGATTTCATTTTTTCCAGATCCCCTTTTGTTTCCAGTTCAGCGGGTCCAGGTGGTTGAGTATCAGAGTGTTCCATATCATTTCCCCTTGGGGTTTCTGTAGGTGATCTGGAAGTCTGGTTTTGAGACTTATTTACATGTTTTCTCATTTCTACTGGGGCAGGGGGCTGTTAGCGCCTGCACGGATTACCTCCTCTTAGCTGGGTGAGGTGGGACAGGGGCCAGGATTAGCAGTATTGATGGTGGCCCAAAAACCCTTTCCTGTGGCCTGGACGCCCCTTCCTCGGCCAGCAGTGGTGGGACAGAAGGTGGCCCAAAAGCCCTTTCCCCTGGGCTGGGAGCAGCGGGAAGGATGGTGACCAGGAAGCCCCTACCTCTGGGCTGGGAACAGCGGGACTCAGTACCTTGGTCTGGTGGTCTGGTGTCCTCTGCGTCTTTGTAGTGTGGAACCAGGGGCTGCTTGTCAGCAGCGGGGTGATTCGGTTGATTCAGTGTTTTCCACGTGCCCGAATTCTCTAACCTAGGGAATTATATCATGATACTGATTTTTTTTTTTTGGTCCAAAACACAGGCTAGGTGGTTTCTCACTACATTTGATGCTAATGAGTTTCAATAAAAGCAGAATAGCTCTTCATAAACAGCTGAGAAGCTCTAAAGTGAATTTGGCTATTTTCTCATTACATGACAAAGAATGGTTTGGGTTTTGAACAGCAATATTTTAACAGCTCCTAAACAGGGGCATGAGAAGGAATCAAGTTTGCACCAGTCCAAGTACCTACAGTAATATGATAGAAGCAATAACCACCAACACTTCACACTGCTTCCCTCTCATGCTCCTAATAACAAGAATTTCTCACTAGTAATAGTGTATTAACAAACTAGTGTCTCAAACGGCTAAGTGTGAAAACATCACTTAAGAAAAGAAGTACATTACTTATTTTTGGCCAGTCAAGAGTGAAATGGCCATTTATATTATTTTTAACTGTTCTAAGTTCAGAAAGTTTTGTATCTGATCATCTAAAATGAAAATTTGTTTTGCTTGTAATGACAGAATAAAATGGTAAAGTGGCAAATAGTTCACCCTTTGTTGAAAAAGAAGTATGTTCTAAATTTACATACTACAAACTACCTAAGAAATGATATCTGCATAGTATAAGTCATGTTTATATTATGCACCAATTTAGGAGGGAGGAAAAGTTCACAGGGATTTATTCACAAGATATATAATAATATCCTAAGAATGTTGATTTATACATATGGGATCTGTATAAACTGTACATGGTCAACTTAGCTGGATTCTAACAAGCCCTATAATGCAAAAGCTGACTAAAGGCCCCAATAAAGCACTGAAAGTCACAATTTAGTCATTACTTTCTCTTCTCCAATATAACATTATCTGGTAGTCATCACTGTTGATGGCGTGGTAATATGTTACACGTTTAGACCACTCTGTCAATTTAATTTCTAAAACCTAAGTCTAAGGAAACAAGCCAAAAAACAGAGAAAGATTTATATTAAAATGCTTTCACCAAAGCATTGCTTATAACAACAAAATAATTGCTTTTTTTTTTTTTTTTGGTGCCCGAGATCGAACTCGGGACCTTGTGCTTTCGAGGCAGGTGGTGGAACCACTGAGCTAAATCCCCAGCCCGACAACAAAATAATTGAAAATAACCTAAATCATAATGAACATGGGAATAGATAAATATATAACAATCATCTGAAGCAAATATGTAACCATTCTAGTCATCTTTTGTCAGAAAATTAATGACGTTGGGCTAGGGATTTAGCTCAGTGATTCTGGCACCTGCCTGGCAAGTACAAGGCCGCGAATTTGATACCCAGTACCAAAAATTTAAAAAAAGGAAAATTAATGACATAGAAGAATGCTCACAATATAAACATACTAGAAAATAACATGCTACAAAATAGATCTGAATTTTTAAAATATATCTTTAGAGCTGGGGTGTAATTCAGTGGTAAAGTGCTTACCTACCATGTGCAGGATTCTGGATTCTTTCCCTTTTATCCTACACACACACACAAATACATAAAAGAATAAAGAAAATAAGAATATCTTTAGCCATAGCTAGATATAACAAGATAAATAAAATACCAAAATAGTAAGAGCATTTTTATGGAGAGTTAAATCAAAATATCTGAGGCTGGGTGTAAACCAACCGTCTCACTTTATAAATGGGGAAGTGAAAAGTAGCACATACAAGGATAGAACCCTGGTATTGGCCTAGCGGAGTCAGCAATTCTCCAGTGCCTTAGATTCCAAAGAACAGTAAGGATGAAGGAAAAGTTCCCTGAAATGACTTTCAAAACAATTTCCTCTTTGAAGGGCCATTCTCCAGGGCCGTGTGCGTGTGTGTGTGTGTGTGTGTGTGTGTGTGTGTGTGTGTGTGTGTATGTGTGTGTGTACAGTACCGGGGATTGAACACAGGGACACAGGGCCTTCACACTGAGCTACATCTTGAGACCCCCTCCTAACTTTACTATTATTTTTAAAATTTTGAGACAGTTTCTTTTTGTTTGTTTGTTAAATTGAGCTTTATTGATGAAATTGAATTCAGACTATCTTGTGAGAAACAGCAGCAGGCCCACCAATCATGATAGCAAAAATATGACAGTCACCTATTTATATAGGATGCTGCTGCTTATCAATTAGTAATTAAATGTAAGGACCTGTAAAAGAGGTGCAAAGAAACAAAGCATTTTAGCCCCAAGATTGCTCTTTATAGAAATATATTGTATTACCTGCAGTACTCACGGCAACATGGAGACAACATCCTGAAAGACAGTGAAGTGAAGCAAATGGCTTTGCCAACCATGCCAATCCTCTGCCAAGAACGTGAAGGCAGCTTTCTTTCCTTTCCTTTCCTTTCCTTTCCTTTTCTTTCCTTTCCTTTTCTTTTCCTTTCTTTTCTTTTTTAGCAAAACATTTTTTTTGGTACCAAATATCAAACTCGGGACCTTGCACTTTTGAGGCAGGTGGTGGAACCACTGAGCTATGTCCCCGGCCCAAGAGTAGGAAAATTTATTAAGAGAAAGATGGATCTGTCTAAGAGAGATGGAAGGGGAACCATTAAGTGGGTTGGCCCTAGCAAAACATTTATTGGTACATTTTAGATATACATAATGATAACATTCATCATAGCGAATTTGTACCAGTACATGATATATCTTGCTTCTTTTTTTTCACCTTTCTCCCCATGTACAAAAGCTTTGTTACCATTTTTCCTTCGATTTTCTTTTTTTCTTGTCTCTTCCTTCCTATACCCGTACCCCGTCCCTTGTTTCCCTTCTCATTTTAACATTTTCTTCCCATTTCCCAGTGTCTATTGTACATTCTAGTCCTTATTTCCACTTTTGGTTTCTCATTCCAGAGAAACAATGTGGTACTTAAACATGTGTGTCTCATTTATTTCACTTAGGAGTATGGTCTCACGGTGCCTCCATTTAGCTAGAAATGCTCAAGTTCATCATGAAGGCAGTTATCCATAACTCCTTGAATACTCAGCTTTGTAAGGTTTTGAAATTATTGTCCATCATCATGTGCATGTTTGAGCATTTAGCTGACATGGCTGTTGCTCTCCCTGTTGTCCCAACCCCAAGCCCAGACACAACATGAATTGAAAGGACTATATATCTGTTGCATCACACAACAACCCAAACATTTCTTATATCTTTGATAGTGATTTTAAAGTACTTCATAATTAAATATGAGCATTTTGTTCAAGGACAACCATTGTACAAAAAAATCATAAAATAAAAGTTGCTGGAGTCTGACTTACAACATGGATTATGGTTTGAAATCATGTTTACTTAAGTCTCAAATTTATAAAAAAAAATCAGTTCTGGGCTAGCTGTTGTACTGCTGAAGTTCTCTGGTGTAGTCACTCTCACCCACATTGTATCCCCTTTCTTAACACTGAGGGTGGATGGTAAAAGGTTCAACAAAGTTGACCGTACTCTTCCTTGGAGGTGAAGTAAGCTCCATGGTTAGATGAGTAGTTTCTCCACATATCATCAGTTGCTGTAGACTCAGTGTCATCATTTTTGTAAGGATTCAGTCCATTGTAAACAGCTTCAATCATATTCTGGCCTTTGACCAATTCACCCCCTGGTGGGAGGCTGGGGATGTTCTCACTTGCTCATGTGTCTATCACACATACTAAGTCTGGGATGCATTCGCCCGCCTACTTCATTATGATTTCTTTGACTCTGCATTCCAGGTACCTGTCCAACTCTGTTTCCTTCTTCATTGCTTCTGGAGATACTTTGGATGCATTAGGCAAACAGCTCAAAATCACACTCACGTTGTGTGGACTCCCCTTATACAAACAGGTGTCAACTACTTCATTGCAATCTTTCTCAAGATCATCAGTGACTTCCAGCCTGGATCTTACAAAACCCCAGAGCTCCTCGTTTCCCATAACATCCCAGATACCATCACGTGCAGGAATAATGAACAGATCATCATCTTCTGAGCTCTCCATATCATGGACTTCAGGCTCTGGTGAGACAAGCTGCTCTCTAGGACCTTACCGTGCACACATTTGTAATCAAAATCCCCAAGGGCCTGGACACAGCCAGAGAGCCATTCACACACTGAGTCATTGCAGAGCCACCTGCATTCTGAATTTGGTCCTTTTCCAGCGAATTACTCGGTCTGTGATCTTGTGTGAAGAAGTGAACATTCCTGTTCCGACAAAGTAAACCTCTTGGGTCTCCTCAGTTAATGAAATAAGCGTGTTGGGGAGAAATCAGGACACCCACAGCTGTTGCCCCACTTCGGCCCGCACCATGTTTCTTCTCTGACATAGCTGTCAGTGTTCCTCAATCTCCAGCAAACCGGTTCTGATGCCATTCTTTCCATTTGCACAGAAGGTGCTCCTGAAGACCCTGTCACATCCTGGCTATTGGTGATGTGATCTCACAAATGCTCACAGCAGTGTTTGGCAACCTGAGAACCAGCACGTCCATGGTACACCGCAAAGAATGACCATGTTTCCGGTCCACGTGGCCAGCACGTCACAGGCGCGTTGACACTCTCCATTTCCACTCGCCAATCCTGCATGCAGCTTAGCCTGAATCACAGCCCATTACCCTGCCCCTGGGCATTATTCTGTGCCATCTTTGGCTTGTCAAAAAATGCTCCCTTGATTCTCTAGGTCCGGAGCAGCCGTAGGTGGGTGGGTCCCCGGTCAGGCAGCGTGGCCTGGGAAGGGGCTCCCAGGGAGTCACCTCACAGGCGGAGGAGAGGATCTCTAGGCGCCATCCAGGCTCAGATCATCCTGGCGCCAGGCGGCCACAGAGACCGGGTCCCGGACAAGAAGGAGGAAGAGCCTAGGAGACATCACTTCGGTGCCCCACCTGCCTGGCATCTCCCCACCCATCCTCCCCAGCCACCCGTCCTGAGCCCCAACCACTGGGCATCTGAAGCTGCAGACCTTGCTGAGTCTACTTTTCTCCAGCTCCTGCGCTCTCCAACCACCGCCTCTGGACACAGAGTCTTCTTGCTACAGTGCTAGGTGCTCAGGCTGGACTTGAACTTGTGATCTTCCTGCCTTAGCCTCCCAGAATGGTGGCATTACAAACGTACACCACCATGCCTGGCTCACCACATATACATGTATGTATGTATTGAGATAGGGTTTCACTATGTATTCCAGGCTGGCCTCGAGCTCAAGATGATCCTCCTGCTTCATCCTCCCGAGTGCTGAGATCACAGGCGTGTGCCACCACACCCAGCCACACCTGGAACATTTAACAAACTTTTATTCTGGAAGAAGATATTATGAAGAAGAAGAAGGAGAAGGAGCAGGAGTCAGAGGTGGAGGCAGAGGTGGACAAGGAGAAGGAGAAGGGAAAGAAATAGAAATTATCTGAATGGTGACTGGTGTCTCAGGCTGACACATGAATCTTCCTAGGAGATTCTGCTGTGGACACAATTGTTGGCTTCGTAGCCATAATCAGTTCCATAGGAAAGATTAATGCTGGGTGACAGGTTCTATTTTGACTAAACAGCTGTATTTTCATGCTCGAATTCACCCAATAATTGTTCAACTTTCTGCTCACATGAGAAACAGTTGATAGCATGGCGGGCAGGAGGCAGCGAAGCCTGCCCTAGATCTTTCCCTTTATATTCCAGCCGGGCTATAAGCTTATTGATTGATGCCACCGCATTCAAGGTGGGGGCTTCCACTACCCACACACAGGACTATGCTAAGCCAATTTAAACATCACACATCCTTAATCCATGTTCTCACACCCTAGATCTAGCCACCTCTGAAAAGCCTCACCTATGAGCACATGAGGCTTGGTGGGGGAGCTGCAGCTAGATTCGAGCCATAACAGGAACTGAGGCTGAAAGACGACAGGGAGAAAACACACGGAACATTAAGACTCGGAAACTGGAGATTGAATGAAACATGATGTGTGGACCCAACAATTTTGACAAAGATGAGAACAGCCCAAAATGTATGGCAGTGAAAAGACACGAAGCGGGAGTGGGCATATTTTATATCACGGTTGGCTTCTTTCTCTAGGACTTCCCAAATAAATGCCCGGTATGATTCTCCACCAAGACGTTGTCAGTGGCTCCGATCTCACCCCTTTCCAATACACAGAACCAATAGCCTTTATATTTTCTTATTTACCATACAAATAAAAACCCTGTGCAGCACTCCCACAATTCCTGAATTGCTCAAGTTTTTCTGCACAATCCGGCTCAGTCCCTCTGGCTGCAACCTGCCACTACAAGAGCTTCCAAACAGGATAAAAGTCAGATAAAATCTTGATTGGTAAAACATCATGATGTAGTGTTTTTGCAATCAGGACACTGGAATAATGTCAAGAGCTCTGCGACAATGTTACGCATATTCTCCAAAGTAACACAAATAATGCCTAGGGAAAGGTCACTGCCTAGTGAAAAGAACAGGTGTCCCTTCAACCCTTCCACCCCTCGCTATTAACAAAGACTTTGCTTCCGGTTTTTTCCTTTTCTCATATTTATTCCTTTCCCTTCTTTCCTATCCCTTACCCCTCCCTCCACTCCCCATCCCCTTTGGACCTTTTCTTCCTATTTCACATTATCTATTATACATATTGATCCTTATTTACACTTTCAACTTCTCACACCAGAAAAACTATTTGGTATATACACACGTGTGTCCTACTTATTTCATTAAGAGTTTGGCCTCAGCTTTGCGCAGCAGCAGTAACATAGCCAATGAGGTTTATCTGAGGTGTGATTATCGCTAATTGAAAGAGTGTAGCCTCAAGGTGCATCCATTTAGCTATAAATCTCTCTAGTTTCTTAATCTATATGGCTGCGTAACACTCCATTTTATAAAAACAAAACAAAACAAAAAAAACCATCTTCTTTATCCAGTCTTCAGTTGATGGGCAATTGGGCTGTTTCCAATTCTGAGATATTACAAACAGTGCCAATATGAACATGGGTGCACATATATCGCTGTACTATGACTCATTTAATCCTTCTGGGGAGATACCCAGCAAGGGGATGGCTGGGTCAAATGGGACCTTTAATCCTAGTTTTTTGAGGTGTCTCCATGCAGATTTCCACAGAGGTTGCACCAGTCTACATTCCCACCAACAGCTGACAGGTTTTGTTTATCCCCACAGCCCCACCAGCATTTGTTATTAGCGGATTTCTTGATAGCAGCCATTCTTTCTGGAGTGAGGTGGAATCTAAGCATTGTTTTCATTTGTAACTCTTGAATGACCAGTGATGTTGAACATTTTTTCATATGTTTATTTGCCATTTGTACTTCTTTATCTGAGAAATGTCTGTTCGTTTCAGATGCCCATTTTTGGAATGGGTCTTTAAATTTGGGTGGTCTGATTTTTAAAATTTCTTTATATATTCTAGATAGTAGTCCTTTGTCTGAGGAACAGCTGGTAAACATTTTTCCCACATTGTGTGTTGTCTCTTCATGCTGTTGGTGGTTTCTCTGGCTGTGAAGAAACTTTTTAATAAGAAGAGATCCCATTTGTTGATTCTTTGCTAGTCCATGTGTGACTGATGTTTCATTCATGAAATCTTTTCCTACACCAGTGTCTTCAAGAATTCTGCCTAACTTCACTTCCAGCCAGTTTAGTGTCTCTATTTTAATATTTAGATCTTTAATCCATTTCCATTTTAGTTTAGTGCATGGTGAGAGCTATAGGTCTAGTTTTAATCTTTGGGAAGTTGAAACACAATTTTTCCAGCACCATTTCTTAAAGAGGCAATCTTTCCTCCAGTGAGGCTATTTGGCTCCTTTGTCAAGGATGAGGTGGCTGAGTATGTCTGGAGTTATTTCTGCATCTTCTAATCTGTTCTACTGATCTTTAGGTCTTTTTTGCCAGTATCATGCTATTTTTAACACAGTAGCTTTGTAGTATAGTTTCAAGTTGGAAATTGTGATACCCCCTACCTTGTCTTTGCATTTGTTATTGGTTGATTTCGTGGGAGGGCAGGGGAATGGGGAAAAAATATGAACCAAGATATATCATGTAAAGGTACAAATTCCCAGTGATGAATGTCATCATATTGTATACCTAAAATGTACCAATACATTTAACAAAAATATTTTATACAAAAAAGAAAGAAAAGAACAGGTTTTTGAAACCAGGACATTGTCATGGAATTAGTCAGCAGTGTGTAGCACTGAACTTCGGTAATCATAAAGTGCTTATGTGGAGTAAAAACAACCTCTCTCTTGTCCCAGAGTAACTTCTGAAAACAGATAGCAGAGGAGGGTAATTGAGCAGGCAGTCTATGCCAGGGAGGTCAAGAGTGAAAGACGCCGGAAAGCAGGGATATTGCTAATCAAATCAAACCTCAGGTAACACTGTTCCTCAGAAGCCTGTTCCTTCAAACTCAACGTCAGTTCATCTCAATAAATCAATCCTCGCAATGCTATCAAATAATGCATTTAGGGTTGTACCACTTATTTTCTACAGGGGGAGTCTCAGAGAAATTAGTTTCGTTCTGGCCAGTAACAGCACAACAGACTAAAGTAAAACTATTGGAAACAGCCTTTGAAATGATTTCCTGTTTTCCTGATTTTTGTTGTTGATTATTGACACTAATCTACCAAGCACAGTTATGGCTAATAACATTTTAAATGTGTTTTTAGTCCTATTTAACTGCACGCCACTGAATAATGCAATAGCAGATCATAAAATACCAACAATACAAGTACATTTTGGTGTATAATGGCAGTGACCGAATAGTAACTTGAAAACTTGTTTGCATTGGAAGGGCATGCTAATACTCAGGTCATTTTCATGATTTATTCTGCAAGCTAAATAATGTTACTAAGATTTGAGTTTAGACAGGTCCTACAGAAGAAAGAGGAAAAAAAATGAATAATTGCTGATACACAGTGCAGATTGAGAAATCTACTCTTTTTTGGTAAATGCGGCTCTATGATACTATCCACAGTGGTTATGTAATAAAAATGTCCTTATTCCAAACATTGATAATATTTGAAGTAAACAGAAGTTAGGATTAGTGAGGCTACAGTGGCAATTCCTGCATTCTGCATTCCTGAAAGGACCAACAATACAGACAAAATAAATCACAAGTACCAGCAATGAATCCTCCAGTTTCCCAAGTGTAATTGAGATAGATTTAGAAAACTTCATTACTGCATCAATATTAGAGTCATTGAATTACTTGCACATGAGATAATTTACATCATTCAAGTCAGTATCAAGAATCAACCAGCAAAAAGCCTGTTAAGTAAACTCGTCCATGAAGGCTTTTGCCTCACTGAAAGTATCAGGATACATAGATTGGACTCCTTAGGTTTTTGTGCAAAACATAAGATATTTTTCTTTAATTGACTTTTCTCCTTGAATATATATTGGGAGTCAGAAGGTAAATGCATGATTATAAGCAGATATGTATTTCCTATTACTCAACTGGACAAGGTTGCACTTGAAGCAATAAAGGCACAATCAGCACTTGTGGCAAAAAGGGCAGGGACAGCAGCCTCACTGCTAAAGGAGGAGTAGCATATTCTTACCACTTTATGTGCCTAACTGCCTGGCCTTGGGCCACGGCTATCCTCCTCGTTTGTAAATATAATTTACAAAAATCTTTTAAATATTTAATGGTAATACCTGAGAAAGAAGACATGGGCAATGATTAAATTTCAAGGAGGTGCAGGGGTTGAAGGCTGAGCAGGGGAATGGGAAAAAAATAAGGATCAAGATATGTAATGTACAGGTACAAATTCTCAGTGATGAATGTGACCATAAGGTATACGTAAATGTACCAATATTCTCAATAAAAATTTTTAAAATATATGTATTAGGCAAGGTGTAGTTGTGCATGCCTGTAATCCCAGAACTCAGGAGACAGAGGCAAGAAGATCACTGTGAGTTCGAAGCCAGCCAGGGCTACATAGTGTGCTCAAAGCCAGCCCGAACTGCCTAGTGAGACCCTGTCTCAACAAAGCAAAGCAAAAGAAAATAAAAATATATTAAATGTATCATTATGGTTCTAAAATATAATTTCATACTCCAAGTTGATTAGCCAGAGCCATTCACTCCCACAAATATGGACATAGATTTCCTCATTTGTCAACTGAAATCCCCCAGTGATTTTCAAATGACAGAAATAAATATTTAAAGATGGAATTGAATTGAATTCAATGATGTGATAGTTATTACAAAACTGTGGGATAATGAAATCCTAAATGTTACTCAGAGGTGGCCCACGACCTGCCCAATAATGCAGATTTTTCAAGTGGGCTTTGTGCTGAACAATGATTTATCAAGAATTTTTTTCCATTCTCAGTAGATTTATGAAATACTATATACAAAGACTAAAATTTCTAAAAATGTAATGATATTAAACCAATTTAATGGTTTGGGTCTTTAAAACAAAAGATTCACCTAGGTAGCCAGTTGAGCTCAATAACTGTTGAAATGGAAAATACACAAAGACATTTTTCTCCCATATGTGAGTTAATCATATTGGAAATTTGTCTTAACACAGTGCTTATGAAATACTTATGAAAAAGGCCAGGAACTACATTTAGTAATATAAACTGATCCTATACAAATGTCTCTAAGACAAAATTCTAACTGTTTTTAATGAAGGACAAGGACTGACCTTTAAACAAAATTACAGTTATAAAATATCAGTGACATCATTTATAAATCAAGACTATCCCGAAATGTCTATTTTTAAGAAAATTTATGATAAAGGAACAAGACCAGAATTCAAGTGGCAAAAATTATGTGAAACATACAATTATAGAATAATTTCAAAGGCATTCAACACACATTAATTTCTACTTTACTTCTGTAAATTGAAATTTACAGTAAACCTTATAAAGGAAACTTATGTGGGTCACTAAGACCAAAATTCATTCGATGCCATGAGAATGAATTTTTTTTTTTGGCTTTTTGAGAGAAGGTCTCACTATTTAGTTCAGGCTGACCTTGGACTCACTATGTAGCTTAGGCTGGCCTCGAACTCGCAGCAGTCCTCCTGCCTCAGCCTCCCGATTCCTGGGATTGCAATAGTACACCATTATGCTTGGCAAGAATGAATTTTGAGTAGTAAATGATAACCAATCCACTCTGGGCTGACAAGAGGAACTAAGAAGTATCCACAGTGACCTGAAACTTCAAGTGCCCCACCAGAAGATCTATTTCCAAATGTGCACAAGGAAAATACTTGCATTTGAAGAATTCTTAGAGCATATAACCCAAACCAAAATTAAACAGGTCCAAATGATTTCAATGTCATGGAAAATATCCCTCCCAAAATTGTATTTTAAAGTAAAATGGGAAATGAGATTTTGGTTACTTGATTCCCTTCGGGGACCTAAAACAGCAAATTCCTGCCAAACAAAACTATTAGCATTGTTTGTAAAGTTCCAGAAACACCATTTGCTTTATGGAAAACGCACGGAAGGCACCAGGATGACATCTGGTTGATGCAGTGGTTATTAATGCGCTTTTTACACCGAAGCCCCAGCAAAGTGGTGAGTGCACAGCCCCGAGCCTGCCAGGCCGCCCAACTCCACGGCTCCACATCGAAATCATCAGGTTAAGATGTTTTCTTCTGAAGATAGCATATGAGGAAGAACATTCAAATTTAACCAAACAAATTATGTAAAGTGCATACTCATGTTGTTAAGAAAAGAGAAAACATCACTCAAAGGCAGCTTACTACCCGACCAGTCATCACCTGTCATAATCTGTTTTTCAGGGCTTTCTCTCCCTTTTTACTTTTTAGTACTGGGGATTGAAGCCGGCGCCTTGGCACTGAGCTGCATTTCCAGGCCTTCTTTGATTTTTTAATTTTATGTTACTTTTTTGCATTTAAAAAATGTTATTGGTACATTTTAGGCATACTTAATGATCACATTCATCATATGGAATTTGTACCTGTACATGACATATTTTGCTGCTTCTTTTGTTCCCATTCCCCTCCCCTCCCTTCAACTCCTATTTCCCTCTTTATTTACAAAAAGCTGTCATAATGTCAAACACACACACTCAGCATGTTACTTTCCTCTCTTTCAGGTTAAAAAACAAATCACACAAATATGGTCTCTGATAAGAAATCTCACAAAAATGGCCATGACTTAAACCGACACACCCCTTCAATATCTACCCAACAAGTCTGTAAAACAAAGGCCTGATACAGTCCTTGGTGGCCAGTGGACAATAAGCGGTCCTGGGCAACACCAGGTGAGCTCTCAGCATCAGCTGTTTCCTTATTTTTAAGTTAACCACCTCTGCAGGGTCAGGACCAGGATGGTTCAAGGCAACGCATACAAAAGAAAAATATTTTTTTTAAAACTCATCATATTACATGAAACAGAATACTGGCCTGCTGTGCATAAGGATTTTCCCTGTCATCAGTTGGAAACATAAGGGACCATCTCTTAAGGAACCTGTAACACATATGCCTGATTCAATACAACACACACACACACACACACACACACACACACAATTAAGACTTAAAATGAACTAAACTCATACAGATTGGATTGTTGTCTGAAGGGGTTGCCATGTTCACATCATGGAGGGGAATTTTCTACAGGAGCTCAACTCTACAGGGCACTAATTTAATGGGCCTGGTCACTAGGAGGGCTTCCTTGACAATGAGTCTATGGCCCCACCTCTGAACAATGTCATTGGAGGGTCTGAAATCATAGCTCTTTCCACTCTTTCCAGGTCTGTAAGCACAAACTGCATGGCTCATGAATGACTCAAGCTTTTGCTCTTTGTTACACTTTGGGTCTACATGTCACCCCGAAGCCTCATGTGGTCATAGGTGGGGCCTTTTCAGAGGTGGCTGAATCTAGAGTGTGTGATGGTGGGATTAGGAGCGGGTGATTACTAAATCAGTACACTGATTGGTTTGGCACCTCTGTAGTCCTAGTGGTCTGGATACAATATGAGCAACAGAAAGAGATTTGTCTTCCCCTTGTTTACTTGCTTTTGCTGTCTTCTGCTTGCTAGGAACTGGTTCTCCTCTGCTAAGCCACCCTGCCTTGGAGCCAGCCAGTTATGGACTGAAACCTCTGCAAACTGAGCTACATAAACCTTTCTTCCTTAATTTGTGGTTTGTTAGATATTTCATCTCAGGAATGAGAAAGTAACTAATACATTCATGCAAATGTTTATTCATAGTCTTTTTAGAACTATACCATCTCCCAATGTCCAAACCTACTGTTCAGCTATTGGCTTATTTTTCTTGTTATTTCCACTTTTGAAAACGTGGCCCATCTCTATCCAGATCCAGCTCAATTGCACCCTCCACCAAGAAGCCTTCTGTGGTTACTGCTCTTGTGCTTACACATATGTGTGCATTCTTGGCTATTAGGTGAGCACATGGAGTGATTTCAGAGCTGAAAGGAAGGAGAGCTCTGTGGTCTCTTAGATGAATATTAGCACACAAGAACTTTTTCTACACAAGTACTTTCTATGTCTCCTTGACCTATGGCTTACAGGTGATACTGTATCAGTCATTTTTCCATTACCTAGACAAAATACTTCACACAGGCAACTTAAAGGGGCAGAGGTTTATTTTGTTTCAGATTTTCAGAGGGTTCAGTACCATCCATGGTGGCTGGATACAAAGCAGAAAGGACATGGTGGAAAATTATGTCAGAAGAAAGCTACTTAACTCATGGCAGCCAGGAAGGTGAGGGTAGAGGAGGGCAGGAGAAAGGAGAGGAGAGGAGAGAAAAGACAGGAAGGAAGGAGCCGAGGACAAGAATACACCATTCAAGGTCACCAGACTTCTAAGTGATCCACCTCCTCCAACCAGGCCCATTGTGTGACAGCGCATTCGGCTAAAAGTCAACATTTGACTAATCCACTGTTAAGTACAGAACCCCCATAACCCATATACCTTTTTAAAGCTCACCTCAGAATACATGATACTATCCTTTCGTGGGACATTGTAGATCTAAAGCATGAATTTTTCACATTCACACTTCCTACTAAGTCAATGTTCTAGGCTTCAACTTGTATGGAAAGAAGTAGCAATCACTCATTAATTTATTATGTATGTGGTTGTGGTTATGTGTATGGGTGGAGACAGTGAAGGTTGGATTCACATTCAAGCCATTCCTCCCAGATGTGCACCTCTGATTGTGTTTGTGTGTGTGTGTGTGTGTGTGTGTTTTGGGGCAGGGTTTGACTGGTTGCCTATAGTCCACAGGCTGATGCAAACACAACTCTCCCGCCTGGCCTAATTTAGTTTGGATATGCTGGGAATTGAACCTAGCACCTTACTCATGTTGGGCAAGCACTCTGTCACTGATCTAAACCCCACCACTGTAACTTGTAACTTTCAGTGATCTCTTGCCTCAGTGTCTTCATCTGTTAAGTAAGGACCACCATATTGGGCTGCTATGACATTGAGGGAATTTATACTAAGGGTTTCTTTGGTGCCTGGGACATACCATGATCTCTCTTACTATTGCTTTGATTTTATTATCGGCTTCCTTCATGTTTCCTGTCAAATCTCACCTGTTCCTGGAGGTTTTCTGCACCGTCACAGACTATACCTATATGCCTTTTAAAATTCATTTCTTACCATTCATGCCATATGATTAGCATGCAACAACGTACTAATTATCGCTTACCCAGTTTTATCATTTTCATCTATAGTAAGGATTCTATGCCAATTGATACATCAACTGTTGTCCCAAATCTTCATATATGTGTGTATAGAATGCCTCACCTCTCCTTTCTAAATTTGATACCAGTTTTGCATTGGACAGCTTAGTGGCTTATTCTATTCAGATAAAATAAGCTCAGTGTATAATATCACAGATATGGGGATTGGATAAGGCACCGTGGCATAGTACTTTTCATTGGGAGGTCTCCAGAAATATCTTCCCTTCAGGAATTAACACTATTTCTTGGTCCACTCTCTTTTGTTGCCAGATCTGGCAGACTCTGTGTGGTAGATTACTAAGGCATCCTGAAAAGGGTTGATTCTCACTGTCAGAAAAGGATGCGTGGTGCAGAGATGTGTATGATGGGATGAGAATGGATGTGTTCCACAGAAGATAGGAGGAGGGTTGAAGGGTCCAGGAGAAGCAGGTGCATAGGAGGTAGGGTATGAACAAGGACTCTCAGAGAAGGAAGCATAAGTTGGCCCAATCAGATGGTAGAGCAAATTATGTAAGTAGCCAGAGATGACATGCACACACAGTGCACAGAATCAAGTGTACACACATTCACATGCAAGTGCACCATGACTGCAACCTGTGAGTGCCAAAGTGCCCATTGTCTGAAGTAAGTTCCCTGGCATCTTCACATTCGCCCACAGTGAAATGAGTATGAGAGAGGCACCTACAGTCTGGCCCAGAATAAGTCCACCCTAAATGAAAACAATTCCCTCACTCCTGAAGTCATCCAAGTTCCAAAATCCCTTGTTCCTGTGGAAAACACACAGCCTGACGATTGGTTCATTCATTCTTGCTGATCCTGACTTGGAAAGACTCTTGAAAAGTACCACCAACTCTCTTCCCTCAAATTTCACCAAATGTTTCTGTCTGTTCTATGTTTAGGTGACCATGAATAGTGATAGTAGGTCATAGACTAGGGGGCAACTCATTCTTTGACAAAAAATGACATAATCAAAATGCAATTCCATTACCACAGAAGACCAGGAAAGGAAGTGTTTTGGACTCCCAGAGAGAACATGAATCTTCTCAGCTTGGGATTCTCTAGAATAAATGGCAACAATGGAGTTGCTGACCCCTGCAGCTAACTCCTCTATGACATCCCAGAGAGACATCAGGGCCCAAGCCCTGAGCATAGCACCTTTGCAGATAGAAAGACCAGAAAAATCATACTCTTGTCTCTGGAAAAGCAGCTAAGATCTACACTGCAAGGGTTCCTTACACACCTGAATTCTAATTTCAAAATTCACCAGAGGGGACTCTGAGATGAGTTCCTAATTCAAAATACTAATTGACAAAATATTTAAAACATACCCATCTGCAGAGTGAAAAATAAGTTCCGGTTTACTATGAATGATTTGGTAAGCATGGGTATTGATACATTTAAAGGATAGACAATGACACAAAGATTCATATACTGACTACTGTGTTTCGATTCTGCATTTTATAGCTAGGTCTCTTCTTTAATAAACAAGGCTACTTGCAAACATCACCCATGACTCTCATCCTGGAGGCTCCAAACTCACTAAGAGCATGGTGGCTCTAACACAGCCCCAGCTGGATGCGACAGAATTATGTCGCCCCTGCAAGGAGTCCTTTAACAATGACTGTAGGCTGTTTGGTGGTTACATAAGCCAGCTTCCTCATGATATGCCAAGGAAGAATCTGAGGTGTGTGTTTTCTACTTAGTCATCTCCTGGGGAATGAACTCCAACTACCCACAGTATTGACTTATTAGATCATTGCCCGCTTAAGTGACTGCCTTCATGTACACCTCACATGTACCCATGACAAGCTCTTCCCTTCAATGCTCCTGCACATTTCCTCTGCCAGATGATTTTATAATGCAACGTTGCTGTCCACGCACACTCAAAATCGTGTTCAGATTCATTGTTGGGATCGCACTGAATCCATAAATTAAGTTTGAGGAAAATGGACTTCATTTCAAAGTCAGCCTCCTTTTCCAGAAAATAGTGATCTTCTAAAATAATATTTTATTGTTCAAGAGGTACCTCATAAAATGTCCCATGTGTATTTTCCTCATAGTTCAAAATCATATTCATAGATATTTTGTAGTGTTTGTGTCAGTATCAAACCAAACATTAAAATATTTAATTGCTATTATATTTCATAGTTATTAGAAGGATATGTAATATTTAATGCATTTTATTCATGTCATGCAAGTTCTCCTGCCTTACTACCTAGGGACTGCCTTGGTTTTATGTGAAGGCAATTCTTTCAGAAGCGAAAGACAAATTGCCACTTGATTCTTTTAATGAAGTACTAATAACACTAATAGAAATAAGTCATCGCCCTTCTCCAATTTGTCCCAGACACTGAAAACAGGTATCAGATTGTCCTAGAACAGTTCTATGTGGTGTGGAAACTCCAAAGCATCATATGCTTAACTGTGGATGAAGACTGTAAGATCATCACATGCTTATCATATACCATGGGCTAGAAAAAAACGTACCCTACTGTAACCTTTAGGAAAGTATTACTCACATTTACTGTATCCTGACCTTGTCCCCATCCTAGAAACAAAGATTGATCGGCTTAGCCCACCCCAATCAACAAAATGGTTTGCCCTTGTAAGGATGGACATATCTCACACTCACCGGGGGCATCCTGAGCAGGATGCCCCCTACCTTGCAGCACCATTCTGCTGTTGAGATAGCTTTTCTTCTGCTTCCTCTACATTTGGCACACTTTAAATGAACTTTTGCTTTGTACTGTATCAGTATTGACTCCCTCATATTCTGCTAAGAGCCCCACTTCTCCATTTTTCACTGGAGTGAGGACGAGGACCTGAAGAGAGGCAGAGGGTAACTCATATCCCCTCTGCCAGATGCAATAGTAGCCACATTGTTTTATTTGGCATGCCTTGCTGCCTTGCTTTCCATATATTTTTTGTTGTAGTTTGAAATTAACCTGATCTATTTCTAAGTTTCTGTTTCGTTTGTTACTTTGTTACTCTTCTTGGAAATTCTGTAGCTTACCCCAGTTTTTATAAATGGCTTTTCCAGGTTTGTGTTGTGTTAGTTTGCTATACCCTTCCCCCTGTTTTTTTAAATAACCTTGGTTGCTGGTTACTCTAGTTAACGAAAAGCTTTTTCTCTGTGTGCTTTGGTCAGGGTTGCTACCATCTTGTCTTATTGCAGACTAAATTACTCTTATGTGGGCATGCATCAACAGCCATGCTGCCTTTTTTCATTAATTTCTCTTTGTCTTCTTTCCTTTTTTATATAATAACTGGCCTTATGAGCTAAGCTTCTGATTTCAAAACAACTTATGGGCTTATGGAAAACCAGAGAGAAGAAACTTTTATTTTCTGTCCCCAGGAAGAAAAATTGTGTACTATCCCTTTAAAAAGTCAGAAAACCATTAGAGGGTCACAGCTACAATGAGAGGACTATTCCTTTAAGAAGTCAGAAAACCCTTGGCGGGGGCATAGCTACAACTGGAGGACCAGGGTGGGGCAAATGTGGATGCATAGAGTGTGGCAAATGCAGGGCAGCAGGCAACATCAGAGGCCTCATCCCATCCTGGTCAGGGTGTGACCAACCTACCCAGCTCTACAAACACAAGAGAAAAAATTTGTCTGTTTTAAAATGCCCAATGCTATCAGAGGAGGCCTCCGGGTCAGAGTGCCATGGCTCCCAGCCCAAAGGAGACTTCCAGGTCAGTGTGCCACAGCTCTCAGCCTGGAAGAGGCTTCCGGGTAGGCGAGCCACAGCTCCCAGCACAGAAGAGGTCTCCAGGTTGGTGTGCCATGGCTCCCAGCCCAGAGGAGATTTCCAGGTCAGCATGCCACAGCTCCCAGCCTGGAGGAGGCTTCCAGGTAGGCATGCCACAGCTCCTAGCACAGTGGAGGGGAGCCACGTGGGTGCCAAGAACACCCCCCGCTCTGGTGGAAATGAGAAGACAGGTAAACAAGCCTCAGAACCAGACTTCCCAGATCACTTACAGCAACCCCAAATGGAAATGAGATGGAACACTCTGATACTCAACAACCTGGACTCCCTGAACTAGCAATGAAAGAGGATCTGGAAAAAATGAAATCAGGAATAATTTCTCACATAACAGCAAAGATTGTGCCCATAGTGCAAGACATGGTTAATAAATCTAGAGAGGATACAGATAAAAAAATAGAGGAGCTGAGGAACATGACAGAATGCCAACATAGGAAACAAACTGAATCCATAAAAAATGCAAACAGACTTCCAGGAGATTAAAAACTCCATTGAAAGTCTATGCAGTAGAATGACCCAATGTGAAGGCAGAATTTCAGATATACAAGATAGTATTGCAATTAGTGACCAGGAAAAGAAACAATTCTTTAAAATTGTAAGGGACCATGAGAAATCAATCCAGCAGCTGCTAGATGATGCAAAGAAAAATAACATAAGACTGACTGGAGTCAATGAAGAAACAGGAGAGAGTGCAGATGACATAAAAAACTATTCACAGAAGTCATGGCAGAAAACTTCCCAAGCAGGGGGAAAGAATTTGACATTCAGATAAGCAAGGCATATAGGACTCCAACTAGCCTTGATCAAAAAAAATCTACATGGGGGCCGGGGATTTAGCTCAGTGTTTCCAGCGCCTCGCAAGCTCAAGGACCCAAGTTCAAACCCTGGTGCCAAAAAATAAATAAATAAATAAAAATAAAAACATCTACACATAGGCATATAATTGTTAAGATTCCAGAAACCCAACAGAAGAACAAAATTCTACATGCAGTGAGAAAAAAGAAACAAATCACTTACAAAGGAAAGCACATTAGAATCACAGCAGACATCTCAGTGCAAACCCTGAAGGCAAGAAGAGCTTGGAAGTGATGTCTTTCAAGCCCTAAAGGAAAACAACCTCCAACCCAGATTGATGTACCCTGCAAAACTATCTTTCAAAATTGATGGTAAAATAAGATACTTTTATGACAAAGAGCACCTTAGGAACTTCATGAATACTGAAACAGCACTACAAAAAATTTTAGAAAAAAATTCTAGGAAAAGACAATGAGGATCACAACCCCAGGAAGCCCAGCAGAATGAATCCACCGGGCATGACAAGAAATTAAAAGCAAAGGGGGAGGATCAAACAAAAAAAAGTCATGACAATGATAACCCAAAACATATCAGTTATAATGATCAATGTTAATGGTCTCACTTCACCAATCAAAAGAAATAGGCTGGCAGAATGTGTCAAGAAGCGAGACCCAACAATATGCTGCATACAACAAACACACTTAATTCAAAAAGAAACTCATAGACTGAAAGTTAAAGGGTGGAAAACAATACTCCATGCAATGGGAACCCAAATAAAAACAGAAGTAGCTATCCTCTTTGCAGACCAAGTGGATTTCAAACCAACACTGATTAAGAGAGACAAAGAAGGACACTATATCCTTGTAAAGGGAACAATCCAAGAGAAAGAGATGACAATCATAAATATCTATGAATTAAACACTAGTGCACCCAACTATATAAAACAAATACTAATGGACATGAAAAATCATATAATCACTAATACAATAGTAGTGGAGGACCTCAATACCCCATTGCCACAAATAGATAGATCAACTAGACAAAAAGCAAGCAACAAAATACTAGAACTCAATCAAACTCTTGAACAAATGAATTTAACAGATGTTTACAGAATGTTTCACCCCACAAAGTCAGAATACACATTTGTTTCAGCAGCACACAAGTCGTTCTCCAAAACAGACCACATACTCACTCATAGAACATATTTAGGTAAGTGCAAAGGAATTACAGTTATCCCCTGTATATTATCAGACCATAGTGTCATGAAATTGGAGATCGACAGCAAAAGAAACTGGAAAAACTTCATAAAGGCTTGGAAATTGAACAACACACTTCTGAATAACCAATGAGTCACAGAGGAAATTAAAGAAGAAATCAGACAGTTCCTTCAAATAAATGCCAATGACAAGAGAACATATCAGAATCTATGAGACACAATGAAAGCAGTCTTATGAGGGAAATTCATAGCAGTGAATACTCATGTTAGGAAAACAGAGCAAGCACAATTAAACAACCTGATGGTGAACCTCAGGCTTCTAGACAGAGAAGAGCAAGACAAACCCAAAACTCATACAAGGGAGGAAATTATAAAGATGAGAGCAGAAATCAATGCAATGGAGAATAAGAAAATAATATAGCAAATCAATGAGGTCAAGAGTTGGTTCGTCAAAAGAATCGACAAAATTGACAAACCCTTAGCCAACCTTATCAGAAAAAGGAAAGAAAGGCCCAAATCCATGCAATTAGGAATGAAAAGGGTGAAATTACCACAGACTCAGCAGAAATCCAGAGGATCATCAATACCTACTTACCAATAAGATGGAAAACACAGAAGAAATGAACAGATTCATAGACACATATGAATTACCAAAGTTGAATGAAGAAGACCAAAAAATTCTGAACAACCTACTATCAATCAATGAAATTGAAAATGTAATTAAAAACTTATCAGCCAAGAAAAGCCCAGGTCCTGATGGCTTCACTGCTGAGATCGACAAGACATTTAGAGAGGAACTACTGCCACTACTGTTGAAACTCTTCAACAAAATTGAAAGGGAAGCAATACTCCCAAATTCATTCCTGGAAGCAAGCATCACCTTGATCCCCAAAGCAGAGAAAGACCCAACCGAAAAGGAGAACCATGGGCCAATCTCGCTAATGAACATAGATGCAAAAATCCTTAATAAGATACTGGCAAATAGAATGCAGAAGATCATCAAGAAGATCATACAGCCTGACCAACTGGGATTCATCCCATGGATGCAGGGATGGTTCAACATACGCAAATCAATCAATGTAATACACTATATCAATAGAGCCAAGGACAAAAACCATATGATCATCTCAATAGATGCAGAAAAAGCATTTGACAAAATCCAATATGCATTTATGATAAAAATCCTACAAAAAATCAGAATAGATGGTCTCTACCTCAATCTGATAAAGGCCATCTATGAAAAACCAACAGCCAATATCACACTAAATGGTCAAAACCTGAAATCCTTCACACTAAAATCAGGAAGAAGACAAGGATGTCCACTATCACCACTCCTGTTTAATATAGTTTTGGAAACGTTAGCCACAGCAATTAGACAAGAGAAAGAAATAAAAGGAATAAAGACAGGAAATGAAGAAGTCAAATTGTCATTATTTGCAGATGACATGATACTCTATATCAAAGACCCCAAGAACTGCACCAACAGTCTTCTAGACTTAATAACCAAATTCAGTAAAGTAGCTGAATACAAGGTCAACACACAAAAATCAATAGCTTTCCTCTACACAAACAAAAGACTAACTGAGAGAGAAATAGGGCAAAGATTTCCTTTCAAAATAACATCCAAAAAACTGAAATACTTAGGAATCAACCTAACAAAAGAAATCAAAGACCCCTTCTCTAAAAACTATAGCACTTTGATAAAAGAGATTGAAGTGGATATCAGAAAATGGAAAGACATCTCTTGCTCCTGGGTAGGAAGGATCAACATAGTGAAAATGGCCATACTTCCAAAAGTGCTATATAGATTCAATGCAATCCCAAGAGAATTACCAGCAGCATACTTCATGGACCTTGAGAAAACAATCCAAAAATTCATTTGGAACAAGAAGAGACCAAGAATAACAAAGCAATTCTAGGTAATAGAGACATGGCAGGGGGTATTACAACCCCCAACTTGAAACTATACTACTAAGTTACTATGATAAAAACAGCATGGTACTGGCAAAGAAACAGACCTGAGGACCAGTGGAACAGATTAGAAGATGCAAAAACAACTCCAGACACACTCAGCCACCTCATCTTTGACAAAGAAGACAAACATCCCCTCTAGAGGAACCATAGCTTCTTTAATAAATGGTGCTGGAGAAATTGGGTTTCAAATTGCCAAAGACTAAAACTAGACCTATATCTCTCACCATGCACTAAACTAAAATTGAAATGGATTAAAGATCTAAACATAAAAACAGAAATGCTGAACCAACAGGAACAGCGCTTAGGTAGAACTCTTCAAGACATTGGGGTAGGGAAAGACTTTATGAACAAAACCTCAGTTGCCTGTGAACTAGCATGAACAATCAACAAGTGGGATCTCTTCTTACTAAAAAGCTTCTGCAGAGCAAGAGAAACCACCAGCAGTGAGAAGAGACAAGGCACAATGTAGGAAAAAATTTTCACCAGAGATCCCTCAGACAAAGGTCTACTATCTCAAATCTGTAAAGAACATTAAAACATCAGACCTCCAAAATTTATTTATTTTTATTAAATTCTTTTATTGGTACATTGTAGGTATACAACACAATTACATTTCTCATTGGGAATTGTACCTTTACATAATGCATCTTGGTTCTTATTTTTTCCACATTCCTAGCCCTCCCTTCACGCCCTCCACCCTTCCCTATTGACAAAGACTTTATTTCCATTTTTTCCATTTCTCAGCATGTTTCCTTTCCCTTCTTTCCTTTCCCCTGCCCCTCCCACTACCCCTGCCCCTTTGGACCTTTTCTTCCTATGTTGCATTATCGATTATTCATTCTAATCAATGGTACATTTTAGGTATACAATATAATGACATTTGCTATTGGAAGTTTGCACCTTTACATAGTCTCTCTTGGTTCTTATTTTTCACCATTGCCCAGCCCTCCCTTCAACCCCTCCATCCCTCCCAATTTACAAAGATTTTGTTCCTATTTTTCCATTTTGTCATATTAATCCCATTCCCTTCTATCCTTTTTCCTAGCCCTCCGACTTCCTTCCCCTTTGCCCCTTTTCTTCCTATTTCACATTACCTATTATATATTTTAGTCCTTATTTACACTTTCACTTCCTCACACCAGAGAAACTATTTGATATTTATTCATGTGTGTCCTATTTATTTCACTTAAGAGTATTGTGTCATTGTGCTTCCACTTAGCTATAAATGTCTCTAATTTCTCATTTTTTATGGCTGAGTAGTACTCCATTTTATTTTAAAAAACCACATTTTCTTTATCCAGTCTGAGTTGATGGGCATTTGGGCTGTTTCCAAATTTTAGCTGTTACAAACTGTGCTGCTATGAACATGGGTGCACATGTATCACTGTGGTATGATTCTTTTAATTCTTTGGGGAAGATCCCCAGCAGTGGAATAGCAGGGTCAGATGGGAATTCCAGTCCTAGTTCTTTGAGGTATCTCCATACTGATTTCCACAGTGGTTGCACCAGTCTACACTCCTACCAGCAGTGGAGCAGGGTTCCTCTTACCCCACAGCCCCGCCAGCATTTGTTATTGGTTGATTTCATGATAGCAGCCATTCTTTCTGGAGTGAAGTGGAATCTCAGGGTTGTTTTCATTTGTCTCTCTCGAATGACCAGTGATGTTGAACATCTTTTCATGTATTTATTTGCTATTTCTACTTCTTTGTCTGAGAAATGTTTGTTCACTTCAGATGCCCATTTTTGGATTGGGTCTATAAATTTGGGACAGACCTCCAAAGTTTAAACACCCAATCCAAAAATGGGCATCTAAAATAAACAGACATTTCTCACACAAAGAAGTAGAAATGGCAAATAAAGATACGAAAAAATGTTCAACATTACTGGTCATTCAATAGTTACAAATGAAAACTATGCTTAGATTCCACTTCACTCCAGAAAGAATGGCTGCTATCATGAAATCAACCAATAACATATGCTGGCGGGGCTGCGGGGAAAGAAGAACACTGCTGCACTGCTGGTGGGAGTGTAGACTGGTGCAACCACTGTGGAAATCAGTATGGAGATACCTCAAAGAACTAGGACTGGAAGTCCCAGTTGACCCAGCTATTCCCCAGCTGGGTATCTTACCCAAAAACTAAAAGAATCATATCACAGTGATATATGTGCACCCATGTTCATAGCAGCACAGTTTGTAATAGCTAAAACTTGTAAACAGCCCAAATGCCCATCAACTGGAGACTGGATAAAGAAAATGTGATTTTCTTAATAAATTGGAATACTACTCAGCCATCAAAAATGAAAAATTAGAGACTTTTATTGCTAAATGGATGCACATTGAGGTGATACTTTAAGTGAAATAAATAGGACAAATGTGTAAATACTGAATAGTTTGTCTAGTGTGAGAAACTGAAAGTGTAAATAAGGACTAAAAAGTATAATAGATAATGTGAAATAGGAAGAAAAGGGGCAAAGGGGAAGGAAGTGGGAGGGGTAGAGGAAAGGAAAGAAGGGAATGGAATTAATATGAGAAAATGCCAAAAAGGAAACAAAGTCTTTGTAAATAGGAAGGGATGGAGGGGTTGAAATGCGGGCAGGGGAAGGGGGAAAAATAAGAACCAAGAGAGGATGTAAAGGTGCATATCTCCAATAATGAATGTCATTATATTGTACACCTAAAATGTACCAATAAAAGGATATACAAAAAAAAAGAAGACCCCAGGAATTCCATCAAAATCTTCTAGAGTTAACCAAGTTCAGTAAAGTAGGTGGATATAAAGGCAACACACAAAATTCAATAGCTTTTCTCTACACGAACAACAGACTCACTGAGAGAGAAATAGGGCAAATAATTCCTTTCACAATACAATCCAAAAATCTGAAATACCTAGGAATCAACCTAACAAAAGAAATCAAAGACCTCCTCTTTGAAAACTATAGCACTCTGAAAAGAGATTGAAGATGATATCAGAAAACGGACAGACATCCCCTGCTCCTGGGTAGGAAGGATCAATATAGTGAAAATGGCCATAGTTCCAAAATGGCTATATAGATTCAATGCAATTCCAATTGAGATCCCAACAGCATACTTCATGGACCTTGGGAAAACAATCCACAAATTCATTTGGAACAAGAAGAGACCCAGAATAGCCAAGCAATTCTAGGTAACAGAGACATGGCAGGGGGTATCACGAACCCCAATTTGAAACTATACTACAAAGCTACTGTGATAAAAGAAGCATAGTAATGGCAAAGGAACAGACTTGAGGACCAGTGGAACAGATTAAAAGATGCAGAAACAATGCCAGAAATACTCAGCCACCTTGTCTTTGACAAAGGAGCTAAATGCCTGCACTGGAAGAAAAAGAGCCTCTTTAATAAAAGGTGCTGGAAAAATTGGGTTTCAACATGCCAAAGATTAAAACTAGACCTATATCTCTCGGCATGCACTAAACTAAAATTGAAATGGATTAAAAATCTAAATATTAAAATAGAAATGCTGAACCAGCAGGAACAGAGGTTAGGTAGAACTCTTGAGGACATTGGTGTAGGAAAAGATTTTATGAACAAAACCTCAGTTGCCCGTGAACTAGCACAATCAACAAGTGGGATCTCTTCTTATTAAAAAGCTTCTCCTCCAAGAGAAACCACCAGCAGTGTGAAGAGACAACCCACAATGTGGGAAAAATCTTCCCATGCTGTTCCTCAGACAAAGATCTACTATCTCAAATCTATAAAGAACTTTAAAAGATCAGACCTCCCAAATTTAAAGACCCAATCTGAAAATGGGCATCTGAAATGAATAGACATTTCTCAACCAAAGAAGTAGAAATAGCAAATAAATACATGAAAAGATGTTCAACATCACTGTTCATTGGAGAGATGTAAATGAAAACAAAGCTGAGATTCCACCTCACTCCAGAAAGAATGGCTGCTATAATGAAATCAACCAATAACAAATGCTGGTGGGGTTGCGGGGAAAGAGGACCCCTGCTCCACTGCTGGTGGGAGTGTAGACTGGTGCAACCACTGAGGAAATCACTATGGAGATACCCCAAAGAACTAGGATTGGAAGTCCCATTTGACCCAGCTATTCTCCTGCTGGGTATCTTCCCCAAGGATTTAAAAGAGTCATATCACAGTGATATATGTGCACCCATGTTCATAGCAGCACAATTTGTCATAGCTAAAACTTGGAAACAGCCCAAAAGCCCATCAACTGGAGACTGAATGAAGAAAATGTGGTTTTTAAATAAAATGAAGTACTACTCAGCCATAAAAAATGAGAAATTAGAGACATTTATAGCTAAATGGATGCACATTGAGGCGATACTCTTAAGTAAAATAAATAGGGCACACATGTATAAATACCGAATAGATTCGCTAGTGTGAGAAACTGAAAGTGTAAATAAGGACTAAAAGGTATAGTAGATTATGTGAAATAGGAAGAAAAAGTGGCAAAGGGGAAGGGGAAGTGGGAGGGGTAGGGGAAAGGAAACAAGGGAATGGAATTAATATGAGACAATGAAAAAATGGAAAAAAAAGTCTTTGTAAATAGGGAGGGATAGAGGGGTGGAAGGGAAGGCAGGGCAAGGGGGAAAAATGAGAACCAAGAGAGATTATGTAAAGGTGCAAATTTGCAATGATAAATGTCATAATATTGTATATCTACAATGTATCAATGATTAGAATGAATGATTGATAATGCGAACTAGGAAGAAAAGGTCCAAAGGGGTAGGGGAAGTGGGAGAGGCAGGGGAAAGGAAAGAAGGGAAAGGAAAAATGATGAGAAATGGAAAAAATTGGAACAAAGTCTTTGTCCATAGTGAAGGGTGGAGCACTTGAAGGGAGGGCTGGAAATGCCAAAAAAGAAGAACCAAGATGCATCATATAAAGGTACAATTTCCCAATGAGAAATGCAAATGTATTGTATACATAAAATGTACGAATAGAAGAATTTTAAAAAAATGTTTTCCTCTATGCCACAGAGGCCCATTTTGGTCACAAATTGTTTACTTTAACCGTGCCGGGTCATTATAGTTTTTACCTTGTAAAAGAGTTGGTTAGAAATAAAAAAACAAGAACAAGGGAAAGAACTGACAGCAAAGGTGCCCAATAAAGGTTAATATATTCACTATCTGACCCTCTCCAGTACAGTTTTGTCAGCTAGATTCTAGGAGCGATATGAAGAAAAGGAATAAACAGGAGTTTATTGTTTAATTTGCATTTCACTATATACATGTTTGGACTTGGCAGCACTACAAAACATCAGGGAGTCCTCAGATGTCTGCTGTGAATGACAACCAGAAATTCAGATTGACAGAGGCGATGGTAAGAACTGCCCATGCAACATACACTGGCCACTTGTCACTAGCTACATGGAGCTGAGTGCTTGAAATGGGGCTCAAGGTGCTGAAGAACTGTATTTGAATCTAACTGAATTTTAAGTAATCTTTTCATTTTATTTTAAGACAGTTATATTTAAATGGCCACATGTGACTAGTGGCTTCTGTGTTGGACAGCATACTTATAGAGAAAAATGGGGAAAGGGTGGGGTCCATTTCAGGCACTTTCATTTAAACTCCAGAGCAATGGGTAGTAAGAAGGAACGTGCAGTTGGGCCCATATAGAGCCCTATAAAAATGGAAGCAATTCCTCACACCACCTCCAGCTAGTACTATTTTCAAACTCCTTATTCATGTGGAAAACACACAATGGCTTCATCCATCTACTCACTCATTCACTCATGCCTGCTGACCCTCAGCTGCAAATACATGTGAGAGGTACCATCGTTTCCTCCTAAACTCCAAGTTTCTCTATGTTCTTGTGTGCTAGGGGGGCATACATAGTGGGAACCAGGAGCTCACAGCATGGGGCAAAACGTTCTCCAACACAAAAGATGATAGAGATAGAAACAAAGATCCAGCTGCTATGAGAGATCAGGATAGGTGAGTGTTTGGGCATCACAGGGTTCTTCCTGTCCTGTAGGGTGGGCTCATCAGGACCATGTGTGGGTCCAGCAGCCTCCTGAGAGTGTCCAGGTCCGAGGCAGGGCCTGTTCATAAGGGGGATCTGGAGAGCCTGGCCTATTTCTCCACCCCACCCCAGGGTTACCTAGACTTTAAGAAGTAAGAACACGTAAATGTTCATGCGGCAGATAGGATGTCAGAATGGTGGCGAAGGATATATAGAATCAACTGAAAATGAAGTCACCAGGCAAGCAAGCCTGCTCCCCAGGGCCTGGCACACCAGGGGCACTTGGGAACTGTTAGTTCAATGGGTGGATGAAGGTGAAGACAACAAAAGAGGGGCCAAACCGGACACCCCATCAGATGGATCTTCTGGACAGTTTCCTCCCTCCCACTTGAAAAGGAGGAACGGACAGGAAATCCTTGCTCAGATGCAGAAGCTGCTGAAAGCAAGACCAGACCTTGCTCTATCTGAGTAGAATGGGAATATAAGAATGATCGATACTGTGACATCTGTTAATGACCTTCAGAACATTAAATGATGATAGGAGGAAAACATACTACACAACTAACACATGTCATGTGGCCCTTGCAAATTTAACATTCATTTATAATATTTAAGGACGTTAGATTGGACCAAGGGAAAACCTAACTAAATCTCCACCTTCACGTGCTTTCAGTTGATATTAAAATCTACTAATTTTGGAGGTGCTGCACATGAGGAATATATTGTGTGACCTCTACCAGCTTTACTGGAGATGACACCTCTCAAGCGGCCTAGTGGCTTACAAATTGTTCCCTGGCAAAAGTTACCTTTCATTCTCTTCCCCTGTTCTCCAGCGAAACATGCCTTTGTATTTTAATGATTGGCTGCAACTTTAGCTATTTCTGCGGAAAGGAACTAAAATGACACAGGTCGAAACCCTTGCTAATCAATAACATTTCTCTAGATTTATAGAAGCCAGATCATCTGGTGAGGTTCAGGTAATAGCAGCTTGAACATCAGAAAAGCAGGCCTACCATAAAATGTGAAACTACTGTACCCTGGAGCTGAGCTGTCTGATATACCTGTTCAACATCCCTATATAGGGCTTGTGCCTGCAACTCCTAAGCTAATTAGCCTTTATGTATGTATTTATTTATTCATTCGTTTGTTTGTTTGTTTATTTTTTTTTTGAGACAGGGTCTCACTTTGTAGTGCAGGCTGTCCTTGAACTTACTGTGTAGCCCAGGCTGGTCTTGAACTCACAGTGATCCTCCTGCCTAGCCTGCCAAATGAGGGATCCCTGGGTGTTTCTCTGTTTTTGGGACTGAAGATCGCATCTTCCAACTTGCCAGTTGTTGCTGGTAAAGCTCTTTCTTACCCTGTGACTCTGTCTCTCAAGTTATTGGCTTCACTGGGTGAAAGCAGAAATGGACCTTATGCGGTAATGTGTTGAGACTGGAATAAAAACCTAGGCTTAAAGCACCAGAGTCTCGATGATTCTTTCCCAGACTCAGCTGCCCAACCCCCTCCCTGTGCCTTCTGAAACTCATAGTGTGTAATCCCCCTTTTCGTAGACCATTCTTCTACCCCACACCTTTAAAGATGCTTGGCCCTTAACTTGCTTAGTTACTTTTCTTTTTTCTTCAATGAAACAGAATGCCTGATACCCATAACTTGAAGGAGGAGAGGTTTTTCATTTACAGTCCATGGTTGGCTGTCACCAAGGCAGATCAGCCAGCCATGCTGGAGGAGGCTAGGTAGGGGAAAGCTGCTTACATTGTGGTGTCAGAAAGGAGAGAGAGGAGTGAACAGCCAGAAAAGGAGATACACTCTTCCAGGCCACACCTCCAGTAACCCACCCTCTCTAGCCAGACCCCACCTCCCAACAACAAGTCCACCATATTGATCCCATGATCCAATCACCTTCCAAAAGCCCCTGCTATGAGTGCATGAGGCTATAGGGGGGCATGTAGATATAAACCATTCTGACCCTGGTCTCCAAAAGACTCATGCATGTCTCTTTATGAAAAATGCATTTAGTTCATCTCTAAGACTCAGCAAAGCTTGACAGTTCAGCATTGCTGAAAAGTACAAGTTCAAAGTCTTCTCTGAGACTCAAAGCCAAGTCTTGGCTGTGAACCACTGAAAAAATAAAAAAGAAAGTTAAGCACTTCCAATATACAATTGAACAGGGTAAATGTTCCCATTCACCAGGAAGGAGTAGAAGAATAAAAAGGAATGGGAACAAAGCAAGATGGAAACCCAAGTGGTCAGACATTAAATCCTGTAGCTCCATGTCCAGCACTCAGGAAAGTGATGGTAAAAAGTGTACTCCAAACAACGTGGGCAGCCCTGCCCGTATGCCATCGCCAGTTGCAGCTCTCAAGTCCTCTCTCTCGGGTTGGCTCTGCCTGCAGCTTTTCTCAGATATTCCATGTTCCTGGCTTCTCCAGCTTCCTAGGACTCCCCACTTCACTTTTGAGTTCACTCTCATAGACACACACACTGCCCTCTCAGGCCCACACTGCTTGGCCTCCCAGGCCTTCTCCTGAAATATGAGTGGAAGTCTTCCCGAACTGAGAGCTATTGCATTCTGCATGCCTGTGAAACTAGTGCCACTTGTAGGATGCTAAGGTCAGCCCACAGGTTGATCAGTAGCTGGCTCCCCATTTATCCTTGTTGCAAGGGATTCTAAGTGTTTGGATGGTAAAGCACTGTGAACCAAATCCCAGGGAACCAATTCCCTGGGCAGCCCTTCTTGAGCAGTGGTCCGTGGGACTCTCTTCTCAAAGCCAAGTCTTTCTCTTTTGCATGCTGTAGCCTGTGAAGGACGGGGTCGTGCTGATTTTTCAGATACCATCAAGTCATCTTTCCTATTGTCCTGATATACAGGGCTTCACTATTTTTTAATGCTAATACTTTCCGCAACTGACCTCTCCTCAGTCAAACCTTTACAGGCTCCAACTATGTAGCCGCTTGCTTTCTGCTGATATTCAAAATTTTTAAATCACTCCGCTAGACTGTTTGCTCTTGATTCTCAGTGTAGAGCTGGAGAAAAGCTCCCAACAGTACCCACACTACAGCCTGAACAGCGGGCTGCCTTGAAATGCCTTCTCTAGATTAATTAGTTCACTACCCTTAATATCAATGGCCTGCAAAGTCACAGTACATGAGCAAAATGTAGACAGCTTTTCTGTTGAGTCATAACACACGTGGTCTTGAGTCCAACTGCCCATGGAGTCCTTGTACCCAACTGAAACCTGAGGCTGTTCTTTACAATCTGCATTTGAATCTGCATTCTGGTCTTCTAAGCACTAATCAGAATCTCCCATCAATCTCATCTTACAGCCTTCTAGGGTTTCTCTAGTCACTATCTTCTGTTCAAACTTTCCAAACTCCTTCCACAAACCAATTCCAGAGCCTTCTAAACTACATGTCCAAGTAGTCACAGCAATAACCCCACTCCTGGTGGACAATCTGTCTTACTCTCTTTCCTCCTCACTGAGATACAACACCTGACACCCACACATTAAAGGAGGGTTTTATTTTGATGCACATTTATTGTCTGTGTTTACCTGGCACCAAGGCAGATATGGCATGGTGGAAGGCATTGGGCAGAGGAAACCTGCTCAAATCATGGTAGCCAGGAAGGAGAGAGAGAGAGAATATGGACGACCTGTCAAAGGAGATACATGTTCCAGGTCATGCCCACAGTGACCTGCCTCTTCTGACCAGAGCCCGTGTCCTAACAGCAAGTCAGCTTATACCTCCCCAGTGATTTAATCACCTTCCAAAAGTCCTGCCTATGACCACATTATTATTAGTCCTGCCTTTGGGGTACATTATTAATATGAACCATAACAGTTACCAGGGATACTGCTTTCTCACAGCCCTCTCCAGTGAAAACTGTCCTTTCCTTTCATACCCTGTACCTCAGGGTCAGGTGGTGCCACAGTATGCCTCCCCAGTGCACCACTGCAACCTTGTACTTCCTCTCCCTTTCAAAAGAAGCCCTGCATTCCCAGGCTTCTCTGCCCAGCTCTCTTGCCAACAGCTGTCATCTGCAAGTGAACCAAACTCTCTTCTGACATGAAGACGCTGTTGCCCGTCCTACTCCTACCTCATATGAGACTCCACTTTCCCTGTTGCAGAATGAATCCATTGACATTGACCTCCTGTGTTTGGTTTGTTCTATCCCTGTCCTTCCTGCTCTCTCCATATTTATTTCTGTGAGCTCCTCCCTGGCATCTAACAAGTGTCCTCACCTCACTCAGAACTGCATTTTGTGTTTCATGAGGAAAGAGCTCTCTTTACAAGCAAAAACTAGCAATGATGTGTGGGTTTCAAGCCCCAGACTGAGGAATTGGAGGTGTTTTAGGTGATTTTTCACTTCTTGGGTGGAGATGGCGACAGCCCATAGACTTCCATGCACATTACAGGATAGGAAAGCTACAGCGGACTCAGCTGTTGCCTGTGTATTCTCTGAGGGCAAACTCCAGTTTTGTGAGAGGATGCCTCAGAACCATTTCTAAGGGTGACTCTCTCTCCTGATGGTCTAGGTAGCCTAGTACTAGAAGCCATTCAATCCTATTATGATATTTAGTGCCTGGAGGCCCAGAAGGAATCTTCCAGCCTTTCCAGGACCTTGCCCGCAGGGCCTTGTAGTGCATGCAAACAAAGGATACAGGGCCAAGAAAGCTGGATTCTGAAAAGGGTTCAGAAAGTTGGTAAAACGCAGTGCTGCTGGGCATGGTGGCACAGACATGTAATCCCAGCACTTTGGAAGCTTGGCAAGAGGACTGCCATGATTTCAGGGCTTGCCTGGCCTACATTAGTATGTTCAAGGTGAGCCCGACTACATAGCAAGTCTCTGTGTAAAAAACAAAAATGCAGTGCTACCTGGGTTCCTAATATGGCCATTCATGCCATCATTCTGAATAAAAGAGCACTGGTTAGCAAAGAGTGGTCTCCTCACAGGTGTGATGGGCATGTCTGACATTATTCTTAAGACTTGGAGGTCCATCAGTCTCTCTACCATGCCACTAAAGCTGAGAATTCTGTGAGCCTTCTTCCCAGTCTTTGCAAAGAAGCCACTTGTTTCTGCTTGTCAGTTTCCTTTCCTTTCCTCTCTCCCCCTCCTCTCCCCTTTGTTTCTTGCAGTTTCTAGGTGATGCCTAGATGGGGCGGGCAAGATGCTCTCCCACTGGACTCAAGTGTGGTGCTTAGAACAAAGGAATGAAATGGTGAAAGGGGCCTTTTAGAGGATTTGGGCTGCTGGATGCTTTCTTGTTTGTTTAGAGGACAGTGGGCTATGTTTGCCTCTGTGGTGCCTTGTCCTCTTCAAGGTGGATTGAGACACAGGGTCATCTCCCAGCCAAAGGCCCCAGGCATCTTCAGCTCAGCAGACTGTGGCAAGACTTTATTCCTAGGAACAGGATGGAGGGAGGGAGAGCATCTGAGGGCCATATCAACAGAACATCCTGACGGGGGGATGTACCTCGACTGGCGGTGGCTTTCCTGTCCCTCCGGCAGACCCTGACCAGGGCACTGCCATTTGCCCCTGGCCACGGGGAGGTAGCAGGGCTGCCATCCAGTCCTGGATCATCATTCCCATCTTCACCCACAGCTCCCCTACTCACACAGCACCCCTCTACCCCAGCCTCCCTCTCCAGGAGGCACAACGGGATGACAATGACCACCTTAGCCCCAGGGAGTGGCTTGGATGTGACTTGAGGTTGGGGACTGGCAAAGGTCTACATCCCCATCTTTGTGTCCCGAAGGCTGGACCACGTATGTGATGGGGAACGGGATGGGCAGGGATGGGCTTGGCCCAGCAGCACTCTCCTCCCTGCTAGGGCTCGGTGACAGTGCATGGCTCAGCAGAGTGCCCCATGGGTGGTGGTGTCCCGCTGGGCATGGTGGGGTCTTCCTGGTCCATTGGGCAGGCTCAGCGGGACCATGCCTGTGTTCAAAAGCCTCCCAGTGGTGTCCAGGAGGAAACCCCAAGCGGTCTGCAGAGCCTGCTTGCTGCACCCGTTACAGAGCTGGGTCTCCTGAGGACTCAGCATCTCTATGGCTAAAAGAGTCTCTGGGACGCGGGGCTGGGCCAGTCTGGAGGGCACCAGACACCTTGGAATCCGTTGGTGTAAAGGCACAGGAGTGACCCCTGAGCTCCTGGGAGGAGCTGCGTGAGGGGCCCCGGTAGCCTTGATTCACCAAAGACGTCTCCAGGAGAGAAGTCCATTTTGGGGGAGGGCCTGTCTGCACAGGTGGCACGGGCCTGGCGAGGTGGATTGTGGGTAGAAAGGGGCGGGGCTTCGCGTGGCGCCTCCTTCAGGCAAAGGAGCCTGTGGGGAGTTGAGGTGGTTGGCTCTGAGGTGAAGAGGCGGACAGCCATGCAGGCCCCTGACGGTGGTGCGGGTGGTGGGCAAGGCCAGGAAGATGACCAGGGTGACTCCAGAATCTCCGACAGCCAAGGCACCTCAGCAAACGTGGCTGTGGACCAGGGCATAGACCTCGGAACCATTTTGCTGATTGTGTTGGTATCTTTCGGCCAGGGGTCCGGTGGGCAGGCTATGCTGGTGGTCAGTAGGATCGGGGCACACCTGCATGAAATGTATCCTTTGGGATGTGGCCTTTGGGGCCAGGGGCCTCGGGGACATCAGGGAGGCAAGGCGAGGCGAGGCAAGGCGGCAAGGGCGGGGCGGGCAGGAATTTAGAGAGGGGAGTGGCTTGGGGGTGGAGAGGAGAGGCTGAAGCCAGAGACTCTGGAATGGAACGGAACGCGCAACGCAACGCAACGCAATGCAACGCAACGCAACGCGGGATGGGGCCAAAGGGGCCAAAGGGAGAGAGAAAAGCCGGTGGCGAGGAAAAACGGAGGAGCTGGGCCTTAAGGTTCCACCGCGCCCATAAGGCCTAAGGTTTCAGTCCGTTCAGTCCGCGGAGGCGGACAGGGAGGGCGACCCCTGAAGGTGCCTGGTGGGGCGCTGGGGCAGCCTGAGAGAGCCCGGGGAAGGCGGCTGGGAGGTCCGGGAGGACTGTGCCTTAACTGTTTCTCCCTCAGCAACCTCAGGGTGCCTTTCCTGTGTCCCATGGAGGCAGAGGTCACCCGAAGAACCCTGGCTCCGTTCCAGGACTCGCCGGAGATTCACAGGGAGCTCATCGTGGATGGCCGCTTCATGATGGTGTCAGTCCCACATGGGGCTGGGGTTCCAGGGAGGGTGCTCAGAGGGGCGTTTTGAGGGAGACAGGGAGGCTCCTAAGAGTTCTGTCTGGGGCCAGGGACTTAGCTCAGTGGCGCCATGCCGGCCTGGCAAGCGCAAGGTCCCGAGTTCGACCCCCGGTACTAAAAAAACAAAAGTTAAGTCTAACTGGAGTGTGTGGGGACTCTGACCATCCACTTAACTTTCACTTTCTCTTCCATTTAGGAGATGGGTTTCTCAAGACCCTCTTTGCTGAGAGCGTTCACCTCCTTCATTGAAGACCTTTTTGTCCTCTTCAATGTCATGCAGGTCTTGAGGCCCCTGCTTACCTCCATGTCTCAGTAGGAAAAAGGGACTGAAGCCCGTGTGTCCCGTGCCAGACAATGCATCCGTCCGTAGGGCTTGTTTACTGAATTACCTGACATATTAATCTTAGGCCCTGTTTTTAACCCTTTAGTAGTTATTGGGTTCTCAGGCCTGCTTGTTTTGTTTCCCTGTTGCTGGAGGGTACAATTAAATGTTTGTCACTGCAGAAAATAAAGCTGAGCAATGATTCCATGCTTGAGTTATTGTTGTCTGTGTTTTTTTTTCACCTACAGCATTTCCCTTATTTTCTAGCTTTTGTTCTCTGAGGACAGATGGCAGCATCTCACAGGGGGCACCTATCTACAGGCTGACAGAGAGGTGGAGTTAGTAAATATAACAAACAGGCGGCTAGAAACAGCAAGGCTGACATAAGCCTTCGCATCTGGAGGGCGTGAGGTCAAGAGGGCAGCGATTTTGTGCTGCTGGGGTGGGGGCTTTGGTCTTGTCACCCGCTCCCCCTCCAGGGCCCAACGCAAGACCCTAAGGAAGGGATTCCAGGTGTGACTGAGGGGACCGTGGCCCAGCGACCGCCCCCAGGGGCCTCCTCCATGACACCCCTCAGGAGGGTCAGATCCCTGGGGCCCAGAATGGAGCCAGCCACTACTCTTGATGGGAGGGTGGCTCGGGACCAAGTAACCCCGTCCTCACGGATTCTGTCACCATCAGCTGATGCTGGACTTGATTGGGAATGTTTATCACTTGTTTTTGTTTTGTTTTTTGGTGGTACCAGGGATCGAACTCCGGACCTTGCGCTTGCGAGGCAGGTGCCGGCACCACTGAGCTAAATCCCTAGCCACCGATGCTGGACTTGAGCTGATGATCTGCTCCAATTCTGGCCCAACTTGTGTTCCCAACGCGAGCCGAGGAGAGCGGTGAGGAGCTGGGGGAGAAGTCCCCCTGGAGCTGGACTTGAGAGGAGGGCTCGTTTCCTCCTGCACCAAGCTCCCCGGCCCCAGCGGAGATCTTCTTTCCCACACGGCTCAGGTCCACTCTCCCCCAGAGCCCCTTCCAACCTCATGGTTCCAATCTCTCTCCTCTGAAAAATGTTGTAAAATCTTCTGCACCCAAACAGCAATCCGAACGAGAGGTTTTAAAGGAATAATGACATTTACTTGGGAATGGAATGGCATTGCCACAGCAATATGGAAGCCATAATAAACTATGAGTGCAGCTGAGGAGGTGAGGCAAGGGGGAGTTTTTAAGGCCAAAAATGGGGAGGATTTCATCCCGTAGTTTGAGACACAATGATTAATCCTTGGACACAAGCCTTAATCACAAGGTGACACCTGTTTGAAAAGACAGCCGTAGGGTGAATGTCCTTGTGGAAGTGTTTCTTTGTTCTACCAGGTGATAGTGGGTTTTGTGCAAAGTTGAGAAGTTGTGATGGTTACTCTCAGACAAACGTGCAGGACAACCTTTCTGTCATACCTGCCTGCTTTCCTCACTTTTTGTCCGAGTTATTCTCAGAATTTCACATTATATTTGCATTCAAGGGAAATGTCATCAAGATAAACCTGGATTTTGTGCGGTACCCACTACAAAATCATAAAAGCTGCGACCCACTATAAAATCATAAAAATACCTATTGACAGCTTATGGTAGTACTTTAACATGTTTATCTACTGGAAATTCATTGTGGTGTGAGAAATGACACTGCATCGCTCCCTGAAAGGTTCCTCCAGTCCCAGCGTCATTTATTGAGTAAGTCTTGTTTTTCCCACTGAGTTAAGAATGTCCTGTTTAGCAAGACCCTGCCTCAAAATACAATAGATAAAAGGACAGGGGATGCAGCTCAGTGTGAAGGCCCTGCAATAGGAGAAAACTCCAACACGAGAAAAAAAGAAGTTGTGTTTACCAAAGTTTAAATCCTGGTCGAAGTGATCCTTGCACACCTGTTCTTCATTTAGGCTGAAGGATCGCGTGTGGCTTCCCTGAGGGAACTATCTGACACAAACAGTAAGGAAAGTTGGGGGACTGAGGGAAGACGGGTTGGGAAGGAACTCGGACAGGCAGAGGCAGGGGATTTCTTTAGAAAGGCTAGAAGGGAGACTCACAGAACTCTCAGCCATGGTGGCCTTCTACAGGGCTCCAAGGGCCTCCCAAGGCTTCCAAATAATGCCAGACATGTCCATCCTGACCGTGAGGAAGCCAGTCTTTGCTAATGGGCTGTCTTATGTTCGGATCAGAGGCATGGTGAAGTTAGGGACCCAGGCAGCACTGCAACTTAGTAATTTTCAGAATCCCTTTCTGAGTCAGGTGTCAGTGGGCTCTCCAGACTTGGTATGCACTAAGCAATGCCAAGGGCCAGGTCACGGAAAGGCCAGAAGGTTCTTTCTGGTCCTGTAGCCAGTAACTTCACGATAGGACTGGGTGGCTCCCAGGCTCTAGGCGACCCAGACCTTCAGGAGTGACCCTCGGCGGTCCCGTCTGGCAGAAGTAGAGAAATGATGCGTGATGTCACTAGATGACAAATAGAAGCAACACAATTGTAATGACTGTAAGATTAGATGCTCAGTCTAATGTCCACGAGGCTAATTCCTCTGAATATGCAATAACTCTTCATCATGCTATGTGAGATGTAAAAGCAAGTAATTTTCCTAAAATAAATATACAACTGTTGAATGATCAGCCTGAATCAGGTAGTATTTAAAATTCTTTCTTTCTTTCTTTCTTTCCTTCCTTCCTTCCTTCTTTTTTCTTTCTTTCTTTCTTCTTTCTTGATTGCCTGCCTGCCCGCTTGCTTGCTTTCTTTCTTTCTTTCTTTCTTTCTTTTTCTTTTTTGAGGTTTTACATTTGTTAAAGATATGAAAGGAAAAGAAACATGCTTTGCAGAGTGAGTTTGGGCCAACTAAAAGTAGGAAAAGAAGTACACTCTGTAGTGTGAGAGTAGGCCAGTGTGAAAGCTAAAATTCTTTCTGTGCTCACTTAATCCTCACAATCAGCACAGAAGGTTGTCATGTGTCCCCTTCCAGATGACAGAATGGAAGCATAAAGACACTAGTGAGTAGAATAAAGATACGCCATGTACAGGAACCTAATAACCTCAATGAATGTAAACATTATATGCAATAACATGAGCTAAGGTTAGCAATACCAGCAAGAATGAAAATCTGGATAGGGCAAGGAGGGACGGGGGACAGAAGGACGAGGGAAGGGGAAAGAAATTAAAGAAACAAACAAGCTGTAGTGTGTACATGAACACACTCCCCAAGACGATTGTATACTGCATGCACTGCAAGAATGTACTAATAAAATAAAAGTTATAAAAGTAGACGTTAGAAGAATAACCAGATGTAGTTTTGTACGTACAAAAGCGAGTTTCTATGCTTTTACTGTATTTTTTTATTAAAGAGTTTCACCTAAATTAGTATAGTCTACAGATCAATCTGAGGAAAAGCAACATTTAATATACATAAATCGGGGTGTTTACTGTTGAAGTGGAGACGAATGGGAACAAGAGGTAACCGTGTGTTGTCAGACACATGTTGTTTCTCCACATTTTTTTCTATTTTTTAAAGAATTGTGAAAAAATTTAACAAATTATGAGCTAGGCATGGTGATGCCTGTCTATAATTCTAGCCCCCTGGGAGGCTGACACAGGGGGACTGCGAGTGAGAGCTTGTTTTAGTTACTGTTCTCATTGATGAGACAAATATCCAGCACCCACAAGGTAAGGGAGGAAGGGTTTATCTAGCTCACAGTTTGTAGAGGTTTCAGTCCATAGCTGGCTGGCTCTAAGGCAGGGTGGCTTGGCAGAGAGGCATTGAAGTAGAGAAACAGACCGTGGCATGGCGGGGCGGGCGGAAGGCAGCAAGCAGCAGGGGCAGCAAGCCTGCCTTCTTTCTGTCCCTTTTATCCCTGCAAGGCTACCTGCCTTTTGAGTGCTGCCACCCACATCCTGGGTGGGGCGCCCTTAATCCCAGCATCACACACCCTAATCCAGCCACCTTTGAAACTCCAGCTATGACTGCATGAGGCTTTGGGGGGACATCTAGGTACAAGCCATAACAGAGCTCAACCCGGGCAACCTAGCTACTTAAGAAAACCTTGTCTCAAAGTTTAAAAATTAAAAAGTGGCTAGGGATGTAGCTCAGTGCAAAGGTTCAGGGTTCAATCCTCACTTCCACACACACACACAAATGAATCATCATACAATATCAGTATTAAAACAGTATTCTCAAATATAGTTTTATTGATTTGAGAACCTCCCTTTCTTTACTCTTTTCTATGTTGGAACATATTTTCACCAGAAAGGTGAGTTTACCCCAATAATTGTCTGTAAAGCACAATCAAGTCATTGTATGAGTAGCTCCCTGGTGTAAAAAGGAACCCATTCCTTTAAGACTCTTCACTGGGACTAGTTCCCCCACTGGTCTTGGGATAGGGAAAATGAATCAAGAAGACTGAAAAATTACCAGTGACCCCAACTCCCAACTTAAGTGACCCAACCTTGCCTAGGCATGCCTCTCCTAGCCTCAGAAGCTATATTTAACTGGTATGTCAACAGCAACTCCTTAGAATAGGACTTAGGAAAATAATGTTAACTTCGTGGGGTTGCCAGTAACTGCTTTTCGCTTAATCTTCATCTGTTGCTTTTGTCCTTATCACACTTATTCTTGGTTTCCACATTCTGAATTTGATTTTGACACCTATTTGCTGTCTCTGTATTGGAAACTAGTCAGACTACTTTCTGAATGCTAAGGTGGGATCGCTTCTTTCTCAGGTGACTCCCTTCCTGGTATAATGACTTCCCACTCTCAGAAAATGATGTACAAAGGATTACACTCCTGCAATCTCAGCACTTGGGAGACTGAGGCATGAGGATCGCCCTGAGTTTGAGGCCAGGCTGGGCTACATAGTGAGACCCTGTCTCAAAAAAAAACCAAAAACAAAAACAAAAAATATTTGATGATAGCCATTTGTACCATATGTAGAACATTTGCTCCGCAAGCACTTTATCTTATTTTTCCCATTTAATTATATAATAAGAGTATGCTCTTTCTTAAAGTGAAATCACTAAAATTATTTGAGCAGGTGACTTTATGTAGTATAGAGTCTTTACTAACATGTAGACAATTGTTGGGTTTTGCTATTGAAAAGCAATTATAAGAAATTCTGTTTTTGTTGCCATTATTATTCTTATTGTTAATATTATTATTGGGTTTTTGGGTGGCCTTGAACTCACTATGTAGCCCAGGCTGGACTTGAATTCTCAAGGATCCTCCTGCCTCAGCCTGCCAAGCATAACAGGCTTGTGCCACCATGCCCGGGTTGTTGTCATTATTTAAACAACATCATCAACAACAACAAAAAGACCTCAGCGAAGTGTTTCAAAGTTCCACAGGAAGAAGGAAGCAGAGCCAGGGTTTTAGGGACTCTAGTTTCTGTTCCCTTCTGGTATTTTTCTCCATGTCATGCTTCAGAGAAATTCGTGAAGTTCCTTTCTCCTTGCTGGATGTTGACAGGATCACGAATCCAGAGAATCTGGCAGATAAAGCCACCTACCAAAGAACGATTCAGTTTCTAGGGAGTTCCCTCCGGGCTCCGAAAGGGTTGGCTGTGGGCTCAGACCCTTGCATCCAGAGCAAGACAGGGGAGGAAAGCTCCGCCACAGAGCCCCCTCCCCAGGCCCACCCAGTCCTTCCTCCAGAGGCCGGAAGTCTTGGCCCTGACTCCAGCTTGGCTGGAAACCGCCCACCACCCGCTGCCCAGTGGCTTGGGCGCCTGAGCTGCAGTGAGCCCTAATGAGCCTCTTATTGACAACTGCCCGCCGCCACCGCCAGCCTACGTCCCTTGCCTGGGCCTGTCCCGTGGTGGCACCTCTCAGCAGTGGCCACAGGATGAAAGAGGGCGTGTCCAAAACCGGCAGCAGGGGCATCTCCCTGGCCCAACAGGTTGTGAGCAGCTGAAGATGGAGGCCTGCATAGACAGGGTGATGGGTCGCAGGCCTCTGTGGACCTGCTGGGTACTCTGAAGCCTCGGGACTGGAGGATCCCTTCATCGTCTCTGTGCCGGCGCCACAGAACCCTTTCCCAGAGAAGTTCTTCTGTACCATCCTTTGGGGCCTTCGGTGATGGACAGCCTCCTTTTCTGCCCATCCCCCAAACACCCGCGCATGCTCTTAGACACAGGGATCACCGCCC